>NC_136068.1:1774054976-1784054976 GCF_964261635.1 Lissotriton helveticus | reverse complement strand
TTGTATTGGGGCGGGTGCTGTGCTCTGCAGCATCCGCCACAAGACAAAACAGACACCCCACACATATTCCTGCACTACATGGCAGGCACCATGCGGTACCTAGATATATGTAGGGGGCACCATAGATGCTCCCCATTGCCCATGTCCCTGGCCAGGGTGTTAGGGGTGTCCACTACGGGCCCCCAAATCCATTTCTGCCTGCCTGCAGTTTTACTGCTCCACAATGACTGGCAGAAAGGGATATTGTAATCCCTATGGCGGTGCCTGCCTGAACAGCACTGCCACCTTTCTGGGACTACAGGGAGATCCGACAGTTGGTCGGATAAAGACCGCCAGTCGGGACCGCGGCAGTCGATGTTTCTGAACGCCTCCTGTCCAGAAGCCAGAGATCCCTGGTATGATGGTTGTGGGCGGTCCCTCGCCCATCGTAATGATGCCCTTAATATTTCCCCTCTATTCCACCCTGAAAATACTGATTGTATTTCTTACCTATGGCCTTCGACCACTCTTTGGTGCCCTAGGCTAGGTTTGTGCTGTATAAATACACACACACACATATGTGCATACATACATGAAACACACTGTTCCTTATTTACAAAACATACTTTTGAATTTGAGTATACCTAGCAAACTGTACCAGGCGCACGTTTCAGGACGAAGCGCTGAAAAAGTCAGGTACCAGGAGCTCCCATTACCCAGAGTTTTGCATTTCGCTAACTTTGCACAGGGGAAATGGAGCCTCCTGTGTAAATGCATTTTTTTTCTCAGAGGATGAAACATTTTGCCTTGTGGAGAAAGCTCTTGTCCTACATCCCAGACAAACCAGTGAGTGGGGATGGGTGGGCAGCTGTCATTTCCATCCTGGAAAGGAAGTTACTTGAGCCCTTTATTGGAGTAAATCTATAGGCATATCTATAGGGAGGGAAGAAATATGGAAATCCCCAAGTAATTATAGTAATTCTCAAACCTCTAAGGCAAACCACACCCACATCCATTTCTTTGAGTAATATTTTTGAAGATTTCTCTCCTTCCTCCTTAGTGCATCCTAACCTCCTTTTACCTCTTCCTGCTCCTGAACCCTACAATTACTCCTGCCTCCCTTGACATCTACCGAGCCTGAAACCATTACATTCACCTTACATCCCTTTACCTCCACACAACCCTAAAACACTAACATTACCCTCACCTTCCTTTACCATTAGCCACATCTAAACCATAACATTACCTTTACCTCCCTTTATCTCTTCCCACCCCCAAACCCTAAAATCACCTTATCATCTCTTTATTACTACTATCCTATAAACCTAAATAAACCTTTCCCACCCTTTACCGCTATCCATCCATAAATCCCTAAAATTACTCAGGCTGCCCTTCACCTCTTACCACCCCTAAAACCCTAAAATAACCCATCCCTCTGTTTACCCCTACTAATACCTTCACTCCATGTTGTGAAAGAACATATAAATTATCTTATTTAAAAAAATGCCTTCATGGTAAAGTATTGCATGGTAAACAACATGTGATAAAGATGAGAATCCTATACCTTGGACTTACCTGTGTGGTACTTACCTGTGTTTAAGGCTGCTTGGTTTAAGGTCGTGTGTGGTAAAGACTGCGTTGTAAAGGCTGGTCCTTCTATCCGTTCGAAGACTTTGGCTCATTCTACAGCAAGCCGGGCTACCACTGCCCTCCATAACAACTGAGCCATGGGCCTTCCACTGTTATCATGACTCAATGTAGAACTCCTCTGCAGCTGCAGGGAGCTGCTGCTCATGCACTGAAGAGGGTATTCTGAGTCCAGACAGCTTTGAATCCAGAGGAGCAAAGGTTATCCAGGTAAATTGTCATCACTGATGCTGCCTGACATCCAAAACACCAATGTCTGTCCACTGGGCTGAGTCAAAGATTAGAAACAAAGTCACTGGGTAGTACCTTTGCCTCGTTGTATGTGTGCTGATCTGGGGAAACAACATGTGACTGACACCGTTTCTGACCAATGACTGAAGGGGGCTGAGCCGCACATTATTTTCTGTAGGTAACACTACAAATCATTATGCATTTTTTTAGAAAAACATGAGGCTGGCAAGGCAGCTGAAGCTGTCTCTAAGCCAGGCCTATAAGTGAGATTTCGATCAAAAATGAAATAACCATTGCAAAGTGCAACTTTATAAGTCATCCTGCTATTTATACAGAGTAATTACTGAAAAAAATTGTGTGCAGTCAAAATGGGCATGGCTGGACACTTAACATCATTAAATGTTTGAGATAGGAAAGAGGATGTGTCATGGAGATACAATCATTTTCCCTCATTTTGCAATCACTAGGACCTAGAGGTACCAAGGATTGCACAGGCATTCGCATGACGCTGTGCAATCTTGTGCTGCTCGTGAGTGGCTTTTTAATGGTAAGTAAATCAATGCAATGTCACTTAGCGCCTGTCAACACCCAGACAAAATGTTAGTAAATGCTCTCCTTTGTATTTTAAGTGGTAAGAGACAGACAACAGTTCCACAATTTTTTGGGGCTGCAGAGTGGAAAAAAATGACATGTAGAAATACATATTTTAACCACACTTAAATGGGTAGGTTTATACGTTTTGTGGAAATATATACAAATAAATGGAACATTATCACGTTTTTAATATTGTCCTCCAAGAATATACTGGTGGTGGTGGTATTCATTTTATTTCGGCATGCATGCTATAAAGTTAGCAAGAATATAAACTCCAAAGTTCGACAGTCACCATGGCCCTCATCACGACTCGCACATGACACATGAAGAGCAAAATGTTGCTCTTTATGTGTTGGGCTGAGAGAGTCCACTGAGAAATGACAAATTACCACCACGATCAGTAATTCTGGGTACAATTCACCAGTAAATTCACATTTTGCACTGTCACACATAGATTTTATTTATTCAAGAGCCAAGATCTTGGAAGAAAGTTAACAGCTCCATGGCCCATTATCTTTCTACTTATTGAGGTGATGGGATCCACAGATGTGTCCCAGATGTGATCTTTAACACTAAACATTGCTCCATCCACCACATCACTTTTAAATGCCAACATCAACACAGTCTCAGATCATATTGTGCCTTCTGTTGTTCATATGCAATGGTGTCGGTGCAGTTAGTGATGTTGGTTATAGTCTAGATGTCTAATTCTTTTCTTCTGTCGGTTTTAGTTCTTCCAATGAATTTGACCCGCAATGGACACAAGTGCCCAGAGTGCTTCATCGAAGGCTCCAAAGAGGAATGTAAAACTGATAAAGTAATGGATTGCACGGGACGGGAAACAGACTGCTTGACGTTTTATGGGAAAGCCAGTCGGCCACGTAAGTGCATGGCTGATATTTGCATGCTGCTGTCAGAAAAGAATGGTCGAGGCTGCTTGGTGGTGGAGTTTTGGTTCCCAGCCATGGGAATCACACTTCAGATGCTCTGAGACAGATAGCATTATGGTCTAAGCGGTGTCCATTTTAAGTCTGGTCTGGACCCCAAAGGTCTATTAGTTTGATTTGAAGGATGGGGGAACTGAGGTGTCTTGAACTTTTAGACTGAAGAGCCTCCGTTACATTAAGACAAGTGGCTCGGTTTAGACAATGTCCTTTGTGGAGGCAGTGCTAAACCTGAGAAATAGCGACAAGTGGACTGCCCACCATATTGTGATGATGGCATTGTAAGGGTAATTTCCATGAGTAGTGCTCTGTATAACTTCCTCCAGGAACCTTGAAGGTTGTATGCACTGGGATTTATATAGGAAACACCTACACAGGGAGCATCAGAGCACTGGGATTTAAGGCTGGATCAGGGTGGACTGGGGGGGAATTAAAGATCTTGCATAAGTGTGGTTTTACAGTGCTGCTTTACACATTTCTTACTTTACACAACTACACGTTATACCACCTCATTGCACATAATTAGAAAATGAAGCACAGGGGAGGTTAAAGGAGTTGCCGGAGATCATACTGTTTTAAATTTGGTCAAGTCTGAAGTAGCTCCTAGGTTTTACAATTCAGAGGTTAGCAGATTAGCCACTAACCCATACAATGTCCCTCTGGTGTGAGGGGTTTGCAGGGACTTTCAGCAATCTGGCATATATTTTACATTGTCTGCCTATTGTTTCTGTCTTTAACAACGGCTCATTTGATGATGGTCTATTCTAGAGACTACTTGTGAGACTGAAAATACAACCTTTCTTGTGTGCGATCTACTCATGCCACTTTAATCACTAGAACCTCCTGTCTTTGTCCCAGTAGCTTTATTAATTTCCTTATTGCTGGCTGTACTTGAGACGGGGGCGGGGCGGCCGGGGTGGCCTGGGCTCGTTTTCAACCTCCTTATTACCCGGTCATATCAGCTTGGCTCCGTGCTGTTGGGACGGCTTCTCCCCGAGTCTCCAGCCTGCCCCTCGGGGGGCTTTTGCTGTGGGGGGGTGCGTCCCAGTGCTTGGGGTGGTTTGGTTTTTTCTGGGTGGGGGCCGGTGATATGTGTGTCTTGACCTCGCCCCTCTCCTGATGTTGCGGGGCCCTCAGGTCTCGCTTGGACTGATGCTGGCGCCTACCTCTCGAGGGAGGTGCAGCGGTCGGGTCTGTTATTTTCCTCCCTCCCTGTACCCTTACCGGCATTGCGGATCAGTTCCCCACCGTCGTTGGGATCTGTGTGTGGTGAGTTTCATGTTATCTGCAGGGCCGGGACTGCCAGGGGCAGGGAAGCCCTGGCCGCACAGTAAACCGGCGGGGTCCAGGCCCTCTGCTGAGTGGATTTCAAAGTAACGTGTATTCAGGCGCCGTAGCTTACACATGATCCGGCGGTGAGACCTGAAATGCAGGCATGGGACCAGAGCCGGTGGAAAGGGAAAATGCCTGTTCCCTTTTGTGGTACGCGCAGCCCTCCCTCTCTGTGATGGCTGGCATCTGTTTTTCTGCCCCGTCCTCGGGGGGCCTAATGGGGAGTGTATGTGACACGGCGGATAGCTCTGTGCCTCTAAAGCTGGTATTCCAGTTTGTGTCTTGCCAGCGCACTGTCCGGAGGTTCAGGCGAGTTTCTAGTCTCTCCCGGTATTCTTTGCGGCACTTTTGCATTCCGTCTCCCTATGGGCTGCTTGGCGGCGTCCCTGGATCTCTGGTTTCCCCGGCCTGGGTCTCATGTCCTCCAGGGTGCCACTTTCGGCCACATTGCTGGTGTCCGTCTTCCAACGGGTGGGGCTGGGCTCTTCCGGATTCCCGTGCGGCTGGTTTTACTCAGCTGCTGCCATTCCTCACTTCGTGGTATTTTCAGGTCCCTGGGGGGTTGTCTGCGGCGGTAATTTTTCACCCTTTTTTGTTGTCTCGCCCCCGGTATGGCTGGTGCGTGTTCTCAGTTCTGCTGCCGCCCTTTTCTCTCCGGCCCTCCCGCCTTCGTTTTGTTCTGGTCCTGGTGCTTATGGTGCAGGGTCACGCCAGTGGTGTTTCCTGGCGCTCGGTGTTTCCGGTCTTGAGTTTTCCTCCGGGCTCGGTTTTAACTGGGGCGGACGCTGCCTGCTGCCATACTACATGTTGGAATGGCTGGTCATTTCCTCCCTCGGTTGGTCTCTTGGGACAGGGTTGTGCCTGTTTTTGGACCGTTGTCTTCTGTACGTGCTATTTCACACAGGAGATATCTATTGTTTTGCCTTTTTGTTGATCAGGTCGGGTGTCCCCCGCCTGACTCGGTTCTATTGGCATGTAGGTGGTTGGTGTGCCGCCAGTAATTGGTCTGCATGCTTTTCCTTGGTGCCTGGCCATGCGCTGTGCTGTCCGGGTCTTCGCTACTGCATTCCCTCCCTCTGGTTATGGGGGCTCGCTTTTGGCTGTGTGGCTTCCTGGCCTGTCCCCTGGCTCGGCAGGCATGCTTATCCTCTGCTCCTGGCCGTTGGGGCTCTGTTGGGGGCTGTCTATTGCCTCTCCTCGCGTCCTGAGTGCTTTCCTTTCCGGGATCATAGTTCCTGCCTCCTGCCTTGCCACCCTCCTATTGTCAGTTGTGGGGCTCACTTACTTGTGTTCAGTGGCGGTTTCTAGTGGGTCGGGCCCCTGCTTTTGGTGGCATCTGCTGTGTCTGGTTGGGGACTCGGCTCTTGCCTTTTTCTGTGGCGGATTTCCTGTGCTTGCTGTGGCGCTGTTGCTGGCTTTCAACTCTGGTGGCTTTGTTCTCCCTTGTTCGATCTGTGGCCTGTCCCTCTTCCACCTTTGGTCTCAAACTGTTTCGGGGTGAGGCATGTTTGCCGGGCACTTCCCCTGGGTTTGCCTCCTGCCTCGCTTGTTTTCTAGTCCCGGCTGGTTCACGTGGTTGGTGGGACTTGTGTGGGTTCTGCCTATTGCTCCTCTGGGCTTCCATGGAGCTGTTACTCAATGGTATGTCTTGTGCCTCTGGTGGCTCCAACGGCACAAGAGTTTGTATCCTGCCAGTGCTTTCCTCTGTTCCATTGTGGGTGCTGTCGGCTATCCCAGTGGCCTTCTTGTCCCTCGGGTCCCGTTCATCCACTGGTTATGAGGGGGTTTCTGGTTGTGATGGGGGGCTATCACCCATTGTTCACTGGATTGCATTTGGATGGTCTGGTGTGGTGGTTTAGTGTCCTCTTCCTTCCTCTCTGTGGCACCCTCTCAGGTATCTTTGTGCACTGAGGTGTGGCTGGCTGCCACAGTGTTGGGGTGCTGCGCCTTGGCATTTGGATTTATCCTCCTGCTTCCCATCCTTGGTCTTCCAGGGCCCTATGGCCGTTCTGCCCTAAAAGCATCGGATCTCGTCTGGTCTACGACGTTAGGCAGGGTCTGGTATGGTTGGCACCTTGATGGGAGTCCGCCTGGGACTACCAGGTACTGTAGGCTGAGTCTCCTGTGGAGCTCATGTATTGTGTGTGTTGTGGCTCCTCGGCTTCAGATGCTTTGCTTTTGGCCAGTGGTCTTTCTGGGGTGAAGGCGGCCTTTGCCGTCCTTTGGGGCATGCAAAAGTTTCCCGATCGGTCCTGGGTCGGTGCTGGGTCGGTTGTTCTGCCTTCTGCTGACCGTTCCTTGGCTTGTCTGGGATTTGCACAGGCCCTGCGGGGGGCTTCTTGTTGCTCTCCCCGGCAGTTTCTCCCCTTCCCCGTGTTCCGGGGCTTTGCTGTGTTCACCCCTGTTATTTTAGCACGATGGTGCTGTCCTTGCCTGGGTCACTTTTATTCTGGTTTGTGTCCCCGGTGTTGGCTTTTGGGCTCTTTCCTAGGGTCCCTTTTCTTCCAGGGGTTCTGGGCTTGTTTGGCCTGCCCTGGGCTTTTGTCCTTCTGGTGGTGCTCGCCTGGGTGTTTCTTCATTGGCGTCTGCTGCTACGGTTGGTGGACTTGGGAGCTGTTGCTCATTGGTCTGTGTTGTGTATCTGTGGGCGCGGGTTTTGTGTCCTGCCCCTGCTTTCTGGATTTCCCTTGGTGGTTTTTGTTTCCGCCGGTGTTGTTGGTTGTCCGGGGGTGCTGGTATGCCTGGTTCTCCTCCCACAGACAGGGCCCTGCGCTTCCTGTGTGGATTTTGTATCCTCCTCTTTGTCGCTGGTTTTGGGGTCCTGGAGCCTGCTGGCTCGGGTTGCTCACTGGGAGTGTTGAAATGGCTCGGACTCTTTTTCGTCCAGCTCTTCTGTCCTTCTCTCCTTTGGTATGTTTCTGCCTGTGGCTTTTCCTCCCTGTGTGCCTTTGTTCCTGTTGGTTCTTCTTTGTTCGGCTGGGCCGGGCCTGGAGGTTGGATAGCTGTGGGGCGCCTGGGTGCTCGCTTTGGCAACTCGCTTCCTTCTTGTGGAACGGTACTGGGGCGATTTGCTTAGTCCTGTGCGGGGCGGTCGCGCTCCTCCATGCTGTGTTCCCTTCACTACCGGGCTCTATGTGCTTTCTGCTGTATGGTGGCCTCTGGTGGTCGTTCGCTTCCTTTCTGGTGGCTTGGCCTTGGGTCTGGTCCCTTTGGCTCTTTGGGCTCCGTGTGCCGCCTTCTCGGCTTTTCGCTGTGGGCCGGTTGCGTTCCCTTTGTTGCTGGGTCTCTTCGGAGTCGTTTCATGCACCTTCCTGGCTCTGTTTTGCCTTGTGCCTGCCTGGGTTCTCCCCTTGGTGTCGTGCTACCTTCCTGGGGGGATTTTGTGCGACTGGGGTCCGAGTCCCGCCCGTTTCTATCCTTGTGGGTGGGGTTGTGGTGCCCTTTGTTTTTTTGGTTGTCCGGTTGGCGTGCTGGGTTCCTTATGCACCCCTATCAGTTCTTGCGGCTCCTGCCAGTCTGTTTGCATCTGGTTCCACTGCCCCGTTCCTCTGGTTGGTTTCGGCTCTCTCACGGTTGGTGGTCCACCGTGCGGTGTTGCTGTGTTTGTCAGACTGCTTCTCTTTTCTGCTGCGGCTTTTTGTTGGGTCGCTGTGGTAGGGATGACCTCTGTTTCTTTGGTTCCTTTGTCTGTGTTTGGACCGGATTGCTGCTTTCTGTTCCGGGGCCTGTTTGCTGTTGCTTTTGGCTCCGTGCGGTCTGATTCCGTGCCTTCTCTGTCCTCCTTCAGTTTTTGGTTTGGGCGGAATTTCTGGAGGCCCTACATGTCTTGGGGGTCCGGGTTATCGGCCCTTCTGGTGTCTCTCTGTCCCAGGCTGGTTTTTCCTGCTCATGGATGCCTCTTTTGGGTGGTCCTTCCACTCATCTGGTCTTTTGGGTTTGCCCTCTTTCATGGGTGTCTCATTCTGGTCCGTTGTTTCTTGTGAGTTTCCATGAAGCCGCTTGCCTTTGGTATGTGCTCACTTTGTTAGTCATGTGGCGAGGAAGACTTACGAGGAGGTAATGCCCCAGTTACTTACCGGTAATCTTCATTACTACACAACCTTACCTGAAAGAGAAAAAAAGGGCTGGACTTGATTCGCTATAGCTTTTAAAGACTTTTATAAGTGGCTGATCCTAACCTAAGGAGTGCATATACAGCATCACTATCTTATGCCAATCACCTTTAACAAGACCACTATTGACATGCTATATAGACGGTATCCGCCCCTTACTCATTGTTACTTGTCCCTCACAGGAAACCTTTTGGCATCAATTTCCCTGTTACAAGACAATAGGAAGGTGTTCTGGCATTTATGTAGTATCCTTGTAGCACTGGGTGCAGTTTGTATTCTGTTTCACTCTCTTAATTAAGGGTCCGTCCTGCCTTAGTCAGTACTTGCAAAGAGTGTTCAGGGAAACAGTATGCGGAGCCCACTCACTCGGTACCGATGTCCAGAAATACATATCAAATATGCCCCAGTAATAGATTCAAATAAACAAATAGCAGAGCCCACTCGCTCGTTTCTAGTGATCAAGAATTGTCATCAAGTATATCCAGAATAGCGGAACCCCTCCCCCACGTTTCCCAAAAAGACAACACTTCGCTGCTCTGATAAGTTAGGGTACAGATGTTTAACTCGGACGTCATCTGTGAAGTAGCGTGAAGGAGCCACACATGAGGTGCAGGTGCATCCTTACTATTCTGATGACTTCATTCTGTACTACCTCGGCTGGCTTTTTGTCTTCATTCTCGGGACGCGGTGCTCCTCCGATGTGGCTGACCCTATAAATGTGTGACTTCTAACATGCTGCTCGGCTGGACTGCATTTATATGGCTGTCTGTTGCTATACTTCCCTTTGGACAGCACAGGCACATGGGTATTGTAGTTCCAACAACGTTCATTAACTGTACATGCACACAAAGAGAGACCTTTGGGCAAACCTTGGGCATAACACATTTCAGTGCAAAGTTCTAATGCACTCAGCTGAGCTGCTCAGCCTGTACTGTGAGGATTATTCGATATGCAACAAAAAACAGTTTGAAACAACACTGTAAGTGCAACCTAAGTACACCTCATCAGAGGGGCAAAGTGCGTTAGGTTGGTAGTGTTCCTTGATGCTGGAGGCGAAGGCTTGGCAGTACACCCCCCTTTTGGAGAACGCTGACAGGGCCCAAGTTTGGAAAGGAACCTTTTATAGAAACGTTTTTGTAATCAGGGTGCATGAATTCTTATGAGTTCCTATGGCTCAAAACCTTTCCAGAATATTAATTACCACAGTTCGGTGCCTTTCAATTTTGAGTCAAGGATTGAATTGACTTCATATTCCTGCTCACCATTTATACAAATGGGTTTTGATTATATGGATCCCATTACGATGTCGGCCAGATCTGCACTGAAAGGCTGTCTTTGGCAGTCCGCCAGACATCGGAAGCAGGTGTCTGACATCCGCAATAGGATGCAGTCGGTCAACGGCTGCATGCTGGAGGAAAGAGTGACACCCACAACAGGATTGGCGAACCTCTTGTGGCGTTGGTCAGACAGTTAATCCCCAAATGGCAGTGGTGCCTGCTCAGTCACCGCCATCAAGATTATGATGTCCACTTCCAACAGCCTCTTTATATCGGGCTTTCCGACTTGGAAAGTCTGTCAGAAAATAGCTTTGGGCCTCAAGCAGGGCCCCTGTCACTCAGCGGCCTCTACCATTAGGTCAGGGGGCACAACAAATCAATGCTCCATGCAGTGTCTGCCACACGGTGCACGGATGTTTTAAAAGTGATTTTGTTCTATTGAGGCTTGTGCTGCAGCCAGCAGCACAAGCCACCAATGAAAACCTACACTTTCCGACCACCGTGGAGGCAGTCACATCATATTATGAGATTGGGGACCAATCGACTTCTTGTCAGGCGGTTCCATTTCTACTACAATGCAGGTCGGACGCTCGTCCAAACAACATCTTAATCGGCCATTCATTCTTGATTCCTCAAGCTGGTTTTAGTAAAGAGGTGTGAAAGACGGCGTGTATTTATAATGGATGAGGTAATGCCAGTTGTACTGCCACCAGGTCCACTTGCTACACCACTTTTTATGGCCCAATGAATCATGGAGGAAAGGGACTATGCTTTTTCAACTGTAAATTAGGGGTGGACAGCCAGACACTGTCAATTTTGTTACATGACACACATTAATGTCTGTGTTTGTCCGCCTGGATTTTGTTAATGTCCTTAGCCCTATGTAATTGTCCTTTTGCTTTCTGAGAGGTGCCTTCGATATGTCTTATTCGATGTTGTACATTAGGGAATTTATCCTTTTGGGGTGCATGATACAAAGGGATGAAACGTGGGTGAAATCTGTTATTGTTGGAAAAGGGCGTGAATTCAATGGAAGCATGATGAGCACTATTATAAGCCCCCTCGGTTGACCATAACAAAATACCTGATGAGGACGTCGGGCGGACTTTTGTCTGCCCACCACCCTAGCGTGGACCGGACCGCCTGACAGGCTGTGTTGAATGTTTAGTTATTTTCTTTTATTAATTTATTTTGGATGTTACATTTTTTATGTTTACAGTTAAATATCTTTTTGAATTAGTTAATGTTTGGTGTGGGATTATCTATTCTGTTAGTTTACTGTCCAGCAGCTACCCTGAATTAATTAATATTTAGAGTGGCAATAGTACATTTTTCTTTATACTGTCCAGCACTTGACTTCAAATAATTTGTGTTTAGAATGGGAATAGTAGATTTAGTTTTAACAGTCCAGCACCTTCTCTGATATCAGTTGTATTGGAGTGGGAATAGTAAATGTTGTTTGTTAAGGGTCCTTTGCAAAGAAGTGGGGGACCCCCTCTAAAAAGTATATTTGTTTAGGCCAGAGAGAAGAGGGGAGAACAACAACACACCAAGAAAAACTCCCTTGTGACCTCTATTTCTTTTTCCATGATTCAATTATGAATTCGAATACGGGATGATAATAAGATAAACCAAAATAAAGTCCATGAACATGTACACATTTATAGTAATTTAAATGTGTTTATTCATTTGACTTCTTTTATCAAAATTATTTTATAACATTTTTTACCATTTAAACATGTCAAGATGACATTTATCAGCATAAACACTTATCTTTACAATTTGAAATCATTTTTCATATTACAGCATCATGACCTCCAGGTAGAGAAACACCACAAACATATCAACAAACTCTAATGCATTCATACCTCTTGTACTACATTCATACCTCAATCGCAACGACTTATCTCTGTACAATATGAGACAAAGATGTATTCAGTATCCATGACCCAACAGGACAACTGCATATAGCAATTTTGATAAAAGAAAGATAATGAATAAATAAAGTTGAATTACTATAAATGTTTACATGTTCACGGACTTTATTCTGGTTTATTTTATTATCAGCCCGTATTTGAATTCATAATTAAATCACTGAAAAAGAAATAGAGGTCACAAAAGAGTATTTCTTGGTGTGTTTGTTAAGGGTCATGCACTTTCCCTAATTTAATTTACGTTTGGAGTGGAAATAGTTTTTTTTTTTTTAAGTGACCAACACTTTTTTTGACTTAATATATGTTATGTTAAGTGCCAGGAGACTCCAGGGGCTTTCCCGTCTGCATTCTTCCATGGTTGAACAAGTCTGGGCCAGCCCTGCCCTCCTGGTTCCATCATTTGCACATCTCTGCAGTCAGCTGAGAATCGAACAGCCAATAGATGTATTGTGACATCTATACTACTATTATAAAGAGAGAGCCCAAATCTTTGAGGCGGGTAATCTCAGTAACCACAGCACCAATCACAACACCCAATACAGCGTTGGAAAGGGCAGTTGCAGCAGAAGGACATAGGCTATGCAGATGCCCACCATATACATTTAAAAGGTAAAAGAACCGTGCCAGCAAAGTAGTCCCTTGTGGGCGTGTCTGCGTTGTGCTGTGGGCGTGTGCTGGGGGCATGACAAACGCTGGGGGCGTGTGGTACGTTCCGCCCTTCATGCCATGTCTCATATCGTGTGCTGTGGGTGTGTGCGTGGCGCGGCATTACAGAGAAAAAAAAGTGAGCATACATTCCAGCTCCGGGTGTGCTTGCCCCGTGCTCCCAGTGCCGTGCACCTGCTTTACTGTACGTCGGTCAGGCATGGCACTATTCCCAAGGGCCGGAAGGAGCGCAAACAGGGGCTATTGTGCAGGAAATCTAATCTCGCCTTATCGTCCGGTGACACCTGACTTCTGTTGCGCACAGGAAACAAGGCCCGCCTCCACAGAAATAGCAAGAAAGGGCCTATCCCTCCCCGGTAAGTACATTGCTGGCACGGTGGCCCACATCTCCAGCAACATACTCATATTGTTTCACCACCCATTTCAAAAGTGCACAGGTCTCTCTCATTGATGGCCAGCACCGAGATACACTTTTAGACACACCTCCCGCCAGAAGTTCTATGGAGGGTGCTCACATATTAGGATTTAGGCATTTGTTATGGTCATTTTCATTGGGCAATATTTCGTGTTCTGGGGGGCGTGGCCAATGGACGCGACAATCGTCCGGCAGCAATTCATACCCGGACAACGTCGGGACGGGCTGCTAGTAAGTGATAAAATGGATTAAGATTTTGAGCAAGGTCCATTTATTGCGCTGCACTGGTATATAGTTTGCTTCCTAAATGCACAGGCTATTAACATTTTAAAAAGGATGAAGCAGGCATCCCCTCAGCAAGTGCAGTGGCCTGCAGATATCGAAGCCCACGAAGCCATGGATAGGGGAAAAACATTATGGCCCCAGTAGGCATGGGCTCCACCATGGCTGTTTTTTTACAAAAAGCAGTGGCCTCAATTAGCAAAGAAATTAAATTGACTGAAAGAAGATTATCACTAGTCCCCCCTCTCCCACTCTCTCTCCTGGAACTGACCAAGGACCAAGAGGCTATTGATATCAAAAGAGAGTCCCATTCTCCGGTCCCACATTCTCCAACATTGAACATTATCAACACTATGAATGCATCTGTAATCAGTAGTGAAAACAGTCCAAAAGTTCCTGCCTCTTCTGAGTTTGCATGGTTTCAAGGTGTTGGGGGGGAAAGAAAGAGGACAGAGGTGTCCACAAAATCTAAAAGGCAGTGCCCCATGTTGAAAAATACTCGGCACGACTTAACAATGGAAGGTACTACGAGGACCAGGGGTCGGGAGGGTAGAGTGGCCCCTTCTGATAAATAAGATCCTTTTTTTGCTCAGGTTAGCCAACTTATATCTGATGCTCTGAAGTCTGTTTTAGATTGTTTAGGAAGCAATCAAGAGCAGCTCCGTTGTGTGGCAATCGATGTAAAGGAGAAATCCGAATTTAGTACAAACTGTAAAACAAGTGGAGAGGAGATCACCCTCACAAGCAAACAGGTTGTTGCCCATCAAAAAAAGGGTAATGCGCCAGCGCCATCCTCAAACCCAAACCTGCCTGAGTTCTACGGATAGGAGTAATACCTGAGAGTCAGTTGCCACATGGAAAGATGGTAGGGCAGGTGTAGGGAATAGTATGGCAAGACTAATCGCCTGGGTTATCACCTGCAACATGACATCACATAAAATTTGCACTATCGCAAGGGAAGAAGCGCAAGAAGTACTTAACCAGCCCCAGACCGCACCCCATACCCTTTGATATTAACACCACTACTGTCAGACCAATATCAAGACTTTCAAAGTCTTAATAACAAATCAGCCCATTGGTGTATTAGACAAATATTGGATAGCGGGGGGGATAAAATTACTATTCCCACTCCACAGAGTGTAACAGTAGAGAAACTGTTGGATAGCGATGGAGTTAAAATTACTATTCCCACTCCAGAGAGTGCAACAGTATGAAAATTGGTGGATAGCATAGGGGTAAAAATACTATTCCCACTCCACAGAGAGCAACAGTAGGGGAAGTGTTGTATAGCGTAGGGGTAAAAATTGCTATTCTCACTTTAGATACTGTGATTGTAGGGAAAGTGTGGGATAGCAGAGGGTTACAAATAACATACTTATCAATTAAAAAATGTTTTAATTGAATTGCCAATTGAAAATTAATTAGCAGTAAATTAATTATCAATACCAATAAAGAAAGAAAGAATGAGTGTTTTTCAAAGACAGCAGAAATACCTGGCCCTGGTTACACAGGTACAAGTAATCCATGCACCATTGATAAGAGATTACTGAAAGGAAGCTGAATGGATTGCAGCTTCTTCTTACCTCCCTTCTTTATTTGATACACCATTATTTACCACCATCTTTAAAGTGGCCATTTTTGTCCCATCTTGGAAAGAGGCATTAATAGTCCCTGTTTTTAAAAAGGTAGATGGAACGGGCCCTGTGTGTTACAGACCAATATTATTGATTGATGCAACAGTAAAAGTCCTGGGTAGGGTCCTCCGTATGCCATTAGAAAAGTGGGCTTCAACAAAAGGTGGTTTGTCCAACACACAATACGGTTTTGGAAAGGGCCTGGGAGTGACTGCAAAATGTCTCAATTTGTCCCTAATTGTCCGTAAGCATGTGAAGTCCATGAAGAGCTCTATTAATCTGGCCTTCATGGGCTTATCTAGTGCCTTTGAAACTGTCAGCTGGGACAAATTGTGGTCTATGACGGAAGATATGGGTGTTGAAAAAGCATTAGTGACCCTTCTAAATAGGCGTCATACAAACACATTGGTGACTGTAAGATATGGCAGTAAGGAGGAAAAGCACAATCCATCATTTCTATAGCGGGGGTCTGTCAAGGTTGCATCTTAGCCCCAGTTTTATTTCTTTTTTACACTAATGCGTTGGAGGAATTTTTATTAAAAAGGGATCTTGACTTTCCCATAATTGGTAGGAACTTTGTCCCTCTACTCACACACACAGATGACACTGTGTTGTTGGCAAGGACCCTTTACAGAATTCATGACATCTCTTGATTTCAAAGTTAATTTTAATGAATCATATATCATGGTCTGTGGTCCCTGGATCACAAAAACTAAAACCATTGTCATACAGGAAAAGGAGATAGAAAAAGTAAAAAAAACCTATAGGACAACTTATTTAATACTCATATGAAATGGGAATTTTGTCCCTCTGCTCTCATACACAGAAGACACTGTGTTGCTGGCAAGGACAGCTCGGCGGGTCTCGGGCTCAAAAATTCCACGGACTCGACAATTCTCGCTCCGGTGCCTACTCGAATCACGGGGTCACACTCTGCAACTCTGGGCAATAGCTTGCTTAATCTCCACTACGGCCCCTCGCGGCGGGATGCCTGGCTTTCACCTTGTGGACACCCTGCCGGGGTTTCTCACAGGGGAATACCAGGACGGGTTCCCTAAGCAAGCGCCAGGATGCCCTTTGGGTGACAGGTTTGCGCTATATAAGTACACCTACATTTACAAGTCTGCAAAAATCTCTTGAACCCTTTACAGAATTCATGACATCTCTTGATTTCAAAGTTAATTTTAATAAATCATATATCATGGTCTGTGGTCCCTGGACCACAAAAACTAAAACCTTTGTCATACAGGAAAAGGAGATAGAAAAAGTAAAAAACGTATAGGGCAACTTATTTAATACTCATATGAAATGGGAAACCCATTTTGACAGTTAGAGCACAGCAGACAAGGAGGGCAGCCTATGCGCTTTTTCAGTTCGCATCTAAGCTAGGGCAAAAACCAGTAAAAGAATTACTAACTCTCTATAGAGCCAAATACCTCCCTATCGCCACCTATGGGTTAGAAGTATGGGGTATAATAGATGTCAACTACTCCAAATAGTAGAGAACAGTTTTATTAAAGGTATCAAAAAGCACCAACACATCTGTTTTGGAATTCGTGGAGGACTGTATTGGCTTTGCCCTGTTGTTTCTCTAAACAAGGTGGTCCCAGATACTAAAGCGAATAGACCTTAACTGAGTAGCTTAAATGAATTCAAAGAGAAATTATAACAACATTGTTTTTATTCACAACGTGTATCGTAAAAAATTATTCTTAAAATACATCCATAAAATAATCACATTTAATGCCCCTAAGAGATTGGATAAGGAAAGGTAGTGTTGGGATAGTGAGGGTACTAAATGGGTAACTAGACAAGGGTCACTATGACCTGGATAAGCCAGAAAAATTAATTTCTTAGCAAAATAAGAGGTACAATTCATTGATAAATTAGAACAAACTCATGCCTCCAGAAAACAAAATCAACAAATGGTAATTCATGGAAGAGGCAGAAGTTAGAGGAAAAGTGTTGACGTTTCGACCCAAGGTTAGTGCAGGCTTGTCATGTATTCCTATAGGTTCTGAATCAATCCCCCTATTCCTGACCCTATTCTAGTTAGACAAACCAACAAGTTAACTAGCAGTCAGCCCATGAGGAAGAAAAACCCCCATGATGCAGATACCGTTATCTGACGCAGTCACACTACGGCACAGGAACGTGTTATCTGATTAGGTCATAACGCTTGCGATCTAATTAGACAAGCGATATTCCTCCAGCCCCTGATAAGGCATACGGAGTTCTCATAACAAATCAAACCTATGACAACCTGGAAAAACCGTGCGGCCATTGTTTTGATTTCACAGAGAACTTTAGTAAAAGAATGTGCTAACGAGCAAGTCGTATGACATCTTTATTGACGTATCTATGTCCATCCTTACGTCAATCTCGGCACCTTAAAGGTATAAATATTACCGATCTTGCCCTATGCAAACACACGCGTGGTGACGAGACGGAGCAGCCATACTTGCCGAAGCCCAGAGCAGAGCAGACCCCGCTGGCAGCAGCCCCGCCTTCCTGACGCGCTGAGAGACGCGCTGCTTTCTCCTGCCGAGAATCCAGCCCCGGCGTTTCTGGGCAGCCCTCGCAGGCAGCCTGGAATATCGAGACCAGAGAGAGAGATACCATTCCTCATTCATCCTAACTTCCAGGTACAGAACTGAATAACCCCTCACAGAGAATTCTTTAGTTATTCACTTGGCAAAAACAAACTTAACTTAAACTGTAACTTTCTATTCCCGCCCACGTATTAGACTTAGGTCAGGTACACGGGGTAGGCGTATCTAGAAACACCAGTTGAGTACGTCTAGTCAAATGTAAATGTGTATGTAATATATTTTATTCATTTTAAACCTTCATATGGCTTAGAAACCATATAAATGTTTTTACAGTATTATTTTATACTTCTGCTTCTAATGTATGCACTTTACTTAACTATAAGTATTGCAATAATATCGATCCATTTCTCATGTATGAGAAAAGAGACTGATCAATAAATACCACCTTTTTATTGAATACGCCCGTCTCTTCCTTTTCTCTACAATCTGATGAGACTAAGAATGCACGTACTGACTGAGTAAAATAATTGCCTTTTGTTCACACGACTCTCGAGATTTACTCTTGATTAGGGGAGAGCAAAGTTGTCATGTTCTATGGTTGTCAGAAACTAAATCCCTTCTTGTCTAATCAGGGAAGTTACTTCTTTTCTGAACATTCGAGAAAGTTTCTAGTGAACTCTGAGCTAAGCTGGCAAACCCAAAACTTTAAGTCTAGTATCGACAGTAGTAGACCTAGTTAACGTCTGGCCTAGGCCTTTACTGCTGTAGGTATTATTCCAATGCGCAGAGCCTATTGGGATGATAGGAACTACACTACATGGCGCCCAACGCGTTTGGAAAGGGCGATAAAACTAACGTAAGACATTTAGAGTAACTCAGTCGTGCTTTCTCACTCAGACCCCTTTTCCCATTATACTCCAAAGACGTCTGGAGTGGGTGAAAGGTTATATCCTCCAAAACCTCGCAGGGGGGAACTCCTATGTATGGTTCTTGGTATAGTCAACGTTGAAGGATACACTGTTCCAAAATATTGTGCATCTAATCTTTGTTTCCATAAGAAACCTGATCTGCAAACAAACAAAAGAAATAACCATCCTGTCAGTAAAATGGGAGACAGTGATGAAGAAAGAGAGGCAGTTAGATTAGCAGCTGACATAGCAGAAGCTGATACTGCACTACAAAATGCAGACCCGGAGATAATACTCATCCCGGTCATCAAAAGGAAATCTATAACCTTAAAACTTATAGAAAATGGACTGACACCTAGAGGTGGCACAGTCATATTTGTAATTGAAGCACACGAATATCGGCAGACAGAGGTATATTATTCATGGATACATTTTCCAGCAGCTAATGCTGTAACAAAGTACTTCCACTATTACAAAATAGAGGAACCTCCTAATGAGTATACTCCTTTCGAGAAGGGGGAAGTACCACTCAAATTCCAAGAGCATTTGCTCTTATTTGATGGCGCCCTAAAACATAACAATCACATCACCAGGCTCGGTCCTTTAGGTAGACCAGGAGCAACGTGGCCGGTACTAGCCGGATACACACCACATCCAGACTTCGAAAGAATGCCTGCAGCAGATCTTTTAGTACAACTAAAACAATTAATAAAAATACATAGACAATTAGTCCAGTATGTGATGCGGACTTCAACAATTCAGCCAGCGATTAAACTTCCACAGCTGACCCCTCACCAGGGGAACACAAATAAAATTACACCACAGAACATCCAATCCTGCCTAGGTAAAGTACCGGCTAAACGGGAACAAATACCATTCTGGTTGGCACAGAAAATCACCCAAATAGAGGCGGTGTTTCCTGACACCACCCCATTAGAAAAACACAGGATTCTGACTATCTGTCTCCCAATGGGAATCGCACCACACATTGAGGACTGTGACACTTGGGGTACAGTCTTTGCTTCCATCTACACAAAAACGCACGGTCTTCCATCCATTTCGGTAATACCAGATGTGCTAAAACAAATTCAAGATGAATACGGTCCAGAACCCGCTTTAACTCTTGGTATGAAATTACTAAAAGACTTCAAGCAGGTCTCGGCTATACTATTAGCCAACATAAAAGGAGAAGCAGCAAACGTGGCGATCCGCCAGAGGTTAAAAGAGACAGATATAGCAGACCAACCAGCTGAAATAGCCAGAATCATAGAAAAATCCTATGAGGAACTAGGTAGAGATAGTTTAGGTGGGATACCAGTAAAACCGCAACTAATTGAAAGTCCTGAAAAAATATTTTATAATAATAAATCTACATCACCAAAAAAGAACTGGGATGGAAACAAACAATCCAATCCTAAAGAAAAGAAATTCCAGTCCAGAGGAAGGTCTCCTAGGCGAAGAGAAAAATCTCCGAACCAGAGACACAGGTCACCACAAAGTGACCCCTCTGGGAATAGATATAACCTTAGAAATAGGGATAATATAAAAAAGCCTGATAGATATCAAGACATTGATACACGTCCCTCTCAATCTTTTCAGACTTCCTCGCAGAAATCGGAAAGAAGAGGACGATCAGAACAAAGAGAAGAGCACGCCAAGTCCAAAGACAAGGAACCTGCTCAGCTAAAAAAGAAATTACAATTTCCAAAAAAGAAGGTAGCCAGTATCAAGGTAGTTAACAATGCCGAGAATACTGAGGACACAACTGAAAAACGGGGAATGGGCTCAGACAATGCTAGACAGCGCAGCAGAAGTGAGCATAGCTCGCAAAGTCCTTATGAATCATCTGGAGACAGTGGACACGAATGAATATCTTCAAGTGGAAACTGCAGACACCAGGGTTAGCAAACCCCACAAAATATACGAAATAACATTATGTATAGAGGGGGATAAGACTAGAAAAATAAGGGGACTATTTTGGGATAATCTCTCCAAGGGCTATGATATCCTTCTAGCTGAAAAAGACTGGCCACCAGAGTTTGTCAGGGAGTGCCCTCATGGCGAAGAAATAATTATGCCTGCCTTCTCAAATCATATCCCAATTCATAAAAAATACACACTTGCTAGAAAGTGGGCAGTGGCTCTAGCTCCTGCCTTATATAAAAATCACGTGGGATGGGATGAGGACTCTCCTCCTCACAAAATCCAGTTAAAATCACAACCTACTGCACAAAGGCAGTACCCAATTAAGCAAGAAGCTAAAAAACAGGTAAATGAAATACTAGATCAGCTAGAATACCAGGGGGTGATTGAAACTTGCACCTCACAAATGAACAACCCTTTGTTTCTGGTCTCCAAACCAGACAATTCATATCGTCTAGTTTTGGATTACCGACACCTTAAAACATGTTGCAAAACTTTTGCAGTGCAAAACTCACACAGTGCTGCACTAATGAATAACATAGTGCGCAAAAAATACAAAACAACATTAGACATCTCTAATGGATTCTTTTGTCAAAACATAGCACCAGATAGCAGATATTTAACTGCGTTCTCAATAAATGGCACTCAAAAACAATTCTGTCGGTTAGCCCAGGGGTACAAGAACAGCCCGGGGGTATTCTCAGCGAGAGTAACAGAACTACTACAAATATATGATGATGAAACATTATCAAATGTCGATGACATTTACTTAACAGATGATGACTTGGAGACTCACTTGAAAAGAGTGAACACCATAATACTTGGGTTCGCTGCAGAGGGTTACAAATTCAACTTTAAAAAATCCAGAATTGCCCATCTGACAGTCCTATTCTTAGGATATGAATTATCAAGTGAAGGCAAAAGCCTGGCTGACAATTTTCTAGAAAAATGTGCCGTACTCCAAGCACCTAGAACACTAAAAAACCTACAGTCAATTCTAGGCTTCCTAAATTTCGGAAGAACATACATAGCAAATTACGCAGAAAGGGTCAAACCCCTTTATGATCTGATAAAACCAGATTTTAAAAGATCCAATTGGACTCAAATACACACAGACATTTTGAGATCCTTACAAACAGACATGCTAATTAAAACACAATTAGAAACACGTGATAACACACACAATCTTGTGATTCGAGTCATCCCAGGGAGATGCGGATTCACATACCTGACCTCTAATGAGGGAGAAAAGGTACCAATTGCATTCAAATCACACTTGTACACAGAAGCTGAAAAGAAGTTCAGCAGTACAGAAAGAATAGTTCATGCAGTTCAAACCACAATAGCTAGAGAAAAAGATAAAGCTGACGGTAGACATATCATAGTCAGAACAGCAGAACCAGCCTTTGAGGCATTAACAACACCATGTAATTTGCCAACAACAGCATTGAATCCGAAGTGGATACAATGGGTGAATTCAATCACAACGGACAAAGTATACTATTACCTTGATCCAGAACTAGAAGAATTAAAAAATCTAGAATATGAAAAAACATATCCTCTGCCAATCGACATTCTGCCTTTACGACATTACGCCTGTGTAATCTATACAGACGGACATGCTCAACCCCCCGTTTGGGGAGAACAAGCATACAACTCCACATGTGGGATTACAAAAGAAGTGTGGCGCGGAGGTAAACTAAGACCTTTATTAACAAAAACACACTCAGTAGAAACTAATTCGGAACAACAAACTGAGATAGTAGCTTTGAAAATGGCGCTAGATAATGCGGATCGCGAATTCCCGACACTTATAGTGTCAGATTCATATTACTGCGTCAAATCATATAACAAGGATTTACAGACATGGATTCAAAACGTTTACAAAGATACCACAGATGCACCAATAAAGCAGAAACTGCTCTGGGAACAAATAGCTCTTTTGAAAAAAGAACTACCAAAGACTCACGTGACACACTCACTGAGTCATCAGCGTGATGGCGTTCATGTTGCAGGGAATTCATTGGCTGAAAAGGCCACAGCGGCTGCCACTAAATCGGCACCCGTAGTTCGAAAAAAGCGTACATTAAAATACATTGACGGTGAAACAATGCTGGCGGTGAAAACGTCATCAAAAGGCGACTGCTCAGCATTACCGATCAACTATCCACTCAATTACACATACATAATCGATGCAAACTCCGTCCCTTTTGCTCGAATCCCTGGAGTGGGGGATAGAGTGATTCCAAACATGGACAGGAGAAACTTGTTAATCGCAGACGCACATATGGGCGAGGGTCTCAGACACCTCAAACTAAAAGATTCTCTGGAAGAATTACAATCACGGCACTGGTGGCCAGGCATGAGCCTACATCATACCATGTTTGTAAAAAACTGCCCAAACTGCAACAGAAATCGCAGTGGGGAGAGGAAAAGTATAATACGGTGGAACCTGACTGCAGATAATATCACCAGTAAAGAGGGAGGCTTGCGATTAACATATACAGGCTAGTTACCACTTATAATGTAGATCACCAGCACTCGGCTGACGTCTGGACTGTTATACAAAGATTTGCGAGTCTAAATGGCATATACGCTAAGAGCATGCTACGTTTGACCTTTTTTTCACTCTAGCCCACCAGCCTGAGGGGAAAAAATGACCAAATGAGCACAGCCCAGCGGGAATCTTCTCACTTCCTTCCTGAGGGTACGGGATGGTGTAAAGAAAAAACCAAGGCAGAAAGCAATCTATAACGGAAAGGATATTAGGTTCGGGAGCTGGGTGGGTCAAACATCTAATAAGTGTCCAACGTAGTCTAAATAACTTGCCAAGAAATTCTCTGAAGGGATTCAGTCCGTACGAATTATTATTCGGAACTAGGATGATTATCTCTGACCTTGACAGTCAGACTTCAGTGGTGAAAGAAAAAAGCTTTGATATCAAAGACCGTTTGGCTATTTTGCAGGACTTAAACAAAACAAGAAAAGACCTGAGCAACATAAAGTTGAAACAACAGCCAACAACCACTGAAGAACCACCACCTGTCCCAGCAAGACCTGTCTGGATTCCAAAAGTCGGGGATCTAGTCAGAGAAAAGATCGCGGTAAAGAAGGAATTTGGGCCTTCTTACAGAAAAGCAGTTCCTGTCTTGTCTGTCAACGGGACAAGATCAGTTGTACTACCGCCACTTGCTGGTAAAAAGGAGAACCGAGTTGTATCCATCGACCTGGTAAAACCACAACATGTGGCCGATAACAAACAGTAGGCCAAGTGGACTCCCAATAAGTAGCAGAACACCAAGGTTTGCTACCAGTACAGAGGTCCTAACGAAGAGGCTCATCACATTCGAAACGCCTACAGAAGAACAACATGGACTATGCAGCAATGCAATAGAACTCAGACCTCTGAAAACCCAAATAAAAACATTTAGCAGAGACACACCAATCTACAATGAAGTACCAAGTGAAAATGCAAGAAACAGAAATCCTGAACCAATTGGAACAATTGACAGAACTGCATCCGGCTACTTCATAAACTTCGATGATTCCTCTGAAGGTTTCACTGAATCAAAAACACAACCATCATCAAAAACCTTTAAAGATAAAGCTAAAGAACTTTTGAAACAACTGAAAGAAACATATCTGATTTCTCCATGGATTGAATTTTGGGTGGGTTTTGGTGCATTTATCCTCATACTTTGGCTCATCATGGTACTTACTTTGGGACGCTTCATTGAGGGAAAATATTCTAAATTGGACACAGCAAGTCAGAAAATCAACTTGATCCTCAAGCCACAAACATCTTCACACATCGAGAAAAGAGAACTTTCTTCAGCCAACTTCACAGCCAATCCGATACCTGGTGGGGTAGCCTGGGACTACACTGATTATGAAATTTATGGTCCGGTCGAGATCCTGAAATATCCACACCAAATTAAGATCTCCTTGAGTGACTTTGTAAAACCAAACTCATTCGCTGATGATTGGGACTTCGAAAGCATTAATAATATGATGTCTGACTTAGTAATGTCTGCTAAATTTACCAAACATGATTATTTGCAGGGTTCTACCAATTATGATAGTATGTATTGCTATAACCACTATGGTAACCATTTTCTACATAAATCTGCACAACCTAGAAATGTTTTAAATTATAATCAATGGGAACATTGTGCAACACCTCCAAAAGGGAGCTCAAGAACCGTTTATGACAAATATTCATACTTTTCTGGTTTTAACACAAGTAATGCTGAAACATTTTATTTTAAATTGTCAAACAAAACAGGGACCAAGACTATGATAACCAACACAAAATTGATTTATTCAGACTCATTTTTTGAACTAATGAATACTTTTGGATTTGATTATTGGGACAAAAATGTTGAATTGAAAAGTGTTTGGGGTACAAAAGAATGGCAAGTACAGGGTATAGAAGCTTTGTTTAGAGCCTGCATGATCCCAGAACAAATGATATTTTTAAATGACACTGTTCAACAAACCACCTGTCTTGGCCTAGCCAAAATCAAAGATTTAAATAAACCGTCTATTCCAAAGCCAACAATGTTTAGCAACACTTCTACAGATGATACAGAGATAGACGTAAACCTTATATTAAACCAAAACAGAACACATCCTGATTGGAAACAGTGGTTGATCTGGCCCACAGATACTAATAACTGTCAAGACAGATTCCTGAATAAAACACAGGGGTTCAAAATGACCAGGCCAGACCCTAGATATCCCCAAAGACATCACCCAGGGATAATAACAACCTACAGTGTGGAAAGGGGCGACCATTCGGTCCCCCCGAACGTATGGTGGAGTACCACGATCCCCCCGGGAAGCCATCTTGGGCGGGAGGCGAGTCTCGGCTGGTATGCCCGAAGCGGCGTAGCCGGGGCGCGCCTTTTTCCGCCCTGGAGTGGGTTGTCCTAGACACTGACGCACTCGGCCACGCCCTCGGTGGCGGGCGGGTCGGGTTGACGCCCGCCCCGAAGACGGATAAAAGAAGCAACAAGGCAAGAAAACATCCTCTCGTTCCTGTGCTCTGAAGCTGCACCTCCCCACTGCACGTGAGCTCAAGACGGAACGAAGAGCCAATTTTGAGCGTTGTAATCTTTCTTTTTGTCTTACAGATATCCGTCTGGGAATGCCTAAGAAAGTCGGACAGCGGGTCAGTACCGATCAGATGCTCCGCATGCTCATGAAGGAGGTAGCCGATTTGAAGAAGCAGATGGCGGCTACGAACGGGGAGGGAGGACCGAAACGGCCTTTGCCGGGAGTAGTCCCCGGTGGGAGAGGCAAGAGGTCCAGAAAGGGGACGCTTGGGGGTGAAACTCCGGTCCCTGACACCCCACTTGAGGAGCCAACCCCGGTGCCGAAGGGGGGGAATCCGATCCCCGTGGTGGTCACCCCCGTGACCAGGGAGGATATGCCTCCCGAGTTAGCGGCACAATTGGCAGCGTGGTTGGGAAAAGAAAACGAGGGCACCACGGCTGACGACGCCCGGGCAGTAATGAGACAACTGCGGGAATCTAGGGAGGCTGGGAAGACACCAGCTTCTGTTACCCCGCCAGTTACGGCGGCGGAAAATGCAACGGGCCCAGTTTCGGCGGCAAATGCAGCTTCTGGTTCAGGTAAGCGGCCATTGCCGATCGCGGGGGAAGGGTCTGTACCGTCACGAAGGGAGAAGGTGGCTCTGCATGTTCCACTGGAAATTAAGGAAAAGATTTGGGCGAATAAGTATGTTAATATTTTTTCTTTGCTTACCGACCATTACGAGATGGAGCATGTTAAGAGCCAAAAGGAGCTCATGCATCCGAGTGTTTGGCGCGCAAAAATGGCCGCCTTTAAGGTTGACGAAAACATTGGTACTTGGGGCAGAGCGTGGGGCATTTTTACCTCCATCATGGGTGAGCGCAGGCCCGAGTTGCTGACCGAGTTGCCTATTTATCAATCGCGTATCATGGAGTACTCCGTAGCGTATGGGGGCAATCAGTGGTTCTGCTATGACAATATTTTTAGAAAAGCTAAGGAACATGACCCAGTTTTGACTTGGGATTGTTACGACTCCGTGTCATGGCAAAAAATGGAGAGTACTGGAATGTTAAAAGTACCATTGTCAGGGAGTAGCGGGGGTGAATCTTCCCGCCAATACTCTGGGACCCCCTTTCGGACGGGTGCAGGTAGCGAGTACCACTCGAAGACGAGTGGCAACGCAGGTAAAAGGGGAATCTGTTGGAATTTTAACAGAGGTAAATGTACGAGGCCCCAGGGGTCGTGCAAGTTCAGACATGAATGTGGGGGGTGTGGGCAGCCATCCCATCCTGAGTCCATGTGCAGAGCCAAAACGGGTGATAACGGTGGTAAGGGAAGCGCCAAACAGGTCTGAAATAGTCCGAGGGGCGACTTTACCTACTCCGATTGATACCATGGCGATGATTCCTTGGCTCAGTGAATACCCGGATCATGCTTCCGCTGGGGTGTTGCGGAACGGGTTTTCATATGGTTTCCGCATCCCAGTGGGGGATTTTCAGGGTGTAGCTAACTGTACGAATCAACTATCGGTCCTACAGCATTCGGCTGTGGTACAGGCAAAGATTGGGAAGGAGGTGACTCGAGGTCGTGTCGCCGGTCCATTTGACTTGCCACCGGTTGATAATTTTGTTTGTTCCCCTCTAGGGGTGGTCCCCAAGAAGGACCCGGGTGAGTTTCGGCTGATACATAACTTGTCAGCCCCACGGGGTCTTTCTGTGAATGATGCGATAGACCCGGAAGTATGTTCGGTGCGGTACGCATCTTTCGATGAGGCCGTCGCCATGTTGCATCGCCTGGGGCCCGGGGCGCTGATGGCAAAATCAGATATCGAGTCAGCGTTCCGGTTGCTCCCGGTACACCCAGACGATCAGCGTCTCCTTGGTTTTAGGTTTCAGGGTCGCTATTACATGGACAGATGTATGCCAATGGGATGTTCTATATCTTGTGCCTATTTTGAAATGTTCAGTTGTTTTTTGCAATGGGTCTTCACAAAGAAGACGGGTTTTCAACATGTTATGCATTATCTCGATGATTTTTTGTTCTTGGGGGCAACCGGGGATCCAGAATGTGGACAGGCTTTAAATGAATTTTGTGTCTTGATGAACCAATTTGGTGTGCCATTGGCGCCAGGTAAGACCGTGGGTCCCTCGACTTCCCTCGAGTTTCTGGGGATCGAGCTCGACTCGGTAGAGGGTTGTTTTCGACTACCAAGAGATAAGGTTTTGAAATTCAGGGCATCCCTTGAAACATGTATCAGTGAGACTAAAGTAAAACTGCATCAATTACAACAAGTGGTGGGCCAGTTGAATTTTGCCCTGAGAGTAATGCCGATGGCCCGCCCCTTTTCCCGCTCGATTGCACAAGCCATGGTCGGCCTGAAGGAGGGCCATCACCGCACGAGGCTCTCGGCAGAGGTTCGCCAGGACATGCGCATTTGGTTGGCATTTCTTGCGGATTTCAATGGTCGAATTGTCTGGATAAAACCGGCGGTGTCCTCTGAGGAGCTGGGGCTGTGGACAGATTCGGCGGGGAGTATAGGTTTTGGCGCCATATTCGGCACACAATGGACGGCTCAAAAATGGCCGTCATGGTGGCATGAGTGCGGGTTGACGAGGAACATTGCTTTTCTCGAACTTTTCCCTATTTTGGTGGCCCTGAAAACTTGGCCTGAGGGGTTCCGGGATCAGTCTGTGGTGTTTTGGTCTGACAACATGACCGTTGTAGAGTGTATCAATAGTCAGGCAGCACGTTGCAAATGGATGCTGAGACTGCTTAACCCCTTAAGTGCTGCCGTCGGCCAACGGTCGTCACGGGCACTACCTCCCCAGTGCTGCGTGCGACCGCTGGACGTCCAGTTCAGCACTGGATAATGGACAGCGCAGCACTGGGGAGGTTTGTTTACTAGCTCCCAAGTGGTTAAAGAAATTGTGTTATTGTGCATGCAGTTGAATGTGCTCTTTAGGGCAAGACATGTCCCGGGGGTATTGAACCAAGCGGCTGATGCGCTTTCTCGTTTCCATATGCAGGCCTTCTGGGGTTTTCTGCCCGCAGCGGACCCGGTGGCAGCACCCTTTCCCGAAGCTCTCTGGTCTCTCGGTGCCCCGAACTACAAAACCTCGTGGGAGAGAGTTTAGCGCCCAGGACAAGGAAGGCATACGAAGGGGCGTTCCGTTCCTATTGGTCCTTTTTGGGTTCTGCTAGGGGGGAGCTTTGGGGCCAGGAGGAGCTTGTCGTTAAATTTTTGCTGTCTTTACATCAGGCAGGCAAATCAGTAGCTACGGCCCAGAGGCATCGGGCCGCCATTTCCTTTATGGCAAGGGCTCATGGGATCCAGGACCCGACAGCGTCTTTCGTAGTCCAGAAAGCGCTACGGGGTGGCAACGCCTGGAGGGTCGCAAAAGCAGATGAGAGGCGCCCGATAGGTCTGGATAGGTTGGCCCTGTTATTTTCCGTACTCCCGGCAACGTGTTCATCACAGTATGAGACAGTGTTATTCCGAGCCGCTTTTGCGCTAGCATTCCATGGGGCTATGCGGGTAAGCGAACTAGTGGCGAGGAACAAGCGGGATACGATGGGGGGATTGTGCCAAGAGCACGTTCAGGTCAAGGGGGAGACAATGACTGTCTCGTTTGTCAGGTCCAAAACCGATCAGGGTGCGTTTGGGGACTGCATAATCATACAGAGGATTCCCGGGTCCCCCATGTGCCCTGTGGTTTGCGTAGAGGAATATTTAGCGCAGAGAGTGGCATCATGGGGGGGGACCTTTTTGAGACACGCTGACACCACCCCACTGACAAGGTTTCAGTTCCAGCGGGTGCTTGCGATGTCGATTTCGGCCGCGGGCTTGAACCCCGGCGAGTTTGGGACCCATTCTTTTCGAATAGGGGCTGCTACAGAGGCTACAGCCAGGGGTCTGAGTGTAGAGGAAGTAAAACGTGTAGGGCGTTGGTCTTCGAACTGTTATAAAAGGTAAGTGCGGTTGCACATGTTATGAAGCTGTAATGATGTACTCACGCTTCTTGTTTTGTTTGGTTTTCAGTTGCGCAAGCCTACGAGGCGGGGCGGACTGTGCAGTCGACCCGACACATGGGGACCAGCGGTCAGACATCACCGGCTGGGAAAAAGGAGGTGTGGGTCGTGGGCCACTCATACGTGAGGCGTGCCGCGGACGTATTCAAAGCAGGTGACATGATTCACGTGGCTGGGGAATACGGGTACAGTGTGTCCTTCCACGGAAAGGGCGGGCTCTGTATTGACCAGTTTCAGACCTTTTTCGAGGATTTGTTAGGGCGGACAAGGTCACCGCCGTCTATAATCATAGTTCATCTTGGGGGCAACGATTTGGTGGCCACTGGTAGACGACTTCTTCTTGAGGCAATGCTTTCCACAGTAAGTTGGTTGGCAAGGAGAGTTCCAGGGTGCACAATTGCATGGTCCCACATGATCCCACGAAAAGTGTGGCGGGGGGCTATTTCTGTTTCTGCTCTGAATCATTCAGTAAGGAAAATAAATAACAAAGTGAGTAGATTGTTTCGTTCAAGTACTCTGCATTCTGTCTCGCATGGTTGTATCAGAGGGGACAGTATGTATTTGGGGGACGGTGTTCATTTGTCCCGGGTGGGGAATGAGTTACTCATAGGAGACCTCATAGCTTGGTTAAAAAGTTTATAACATGACCTTTAGGCAGGAGTTGTTGTGGGGGGTCCGGATAGCCGGTCAACTATCCGGCCTGTGGCGGTAAGGTCATGATCGGTGAGCAGTAATTGGAAGATCCCTATGGGGGGGCGTCACCCATTACGGATGGGAGCGCTCGGGGGAGGTGGCCATTGGCCCCTCAACGGGGAGGCGGTCCCGTCTAAGGATAGGCCGCCGGAAGGAAAGGAAAGGTGGTCAAGGCCCCTTCCTGGATAGGAGGGGCTACGGGCCCTCCTGGGGAATTTCCCGGGGCCAGGACATCTGCGACGGCAGATGGGTAAGTTGTGTGGGGTTCGGGAGGGGGTTTACGCTACCTCTTAGACACCTCACACGAGTCCTCGGACGACCGTTAAATGGCGTCGAGTTCATTGGGGCCCCCGTCAAGTCCAAGGGAAATTGGTAGATGCACTTGAGGTACGCCTCTGTGCGGTTGGTCCTCTCACAAGTGAGGGTTGTATTTCTGGTTTAGGGATCTGACACCGGTTACGACCTTGCCGTTGGCCCTTAACGTTAGGATGTACAATTTCAAGTCAAATGTTTTGTAGGATGTTGGATCGGCTAGGAGAATCTTTGTATTAGAGATCTGTTAAGGTTAGCCAAACATCGTAATGTGGAAATGAAATTGTACATAATATGAAACTGTTATTTTAATGTTTTGATTTTGTTTCATATTTTAATAAATACGGCCGGGAGGGTCACTCCCTCCCGCCTTCCAAAAGTTCAGAACCGTTTCGGTTTCCCATCCTTGGGGATTGTGTCGAGAGGGGGTGGCGGGTATCTCAGCCATATGGAAAGGGGCGACCATTCGGTCCCCCCGAACGTATGGTGGAGTACCACGATCCCCCCGGGAAGCCATCTTGGGCGGGAGGCGAGTCTCGGCTGGTATGCCCGAAGCGGCGTAGCCGGGGCGCGCCTTTTTCCGCCCTGGAGTGGGTTGTCCTAGACACTGACGCACTCGGCCACGCCCTCGGTGGCGGGCGGGGGCGGGTTGACGCCCGCCCCGAAGACGGATAAAAGAAGCAACAAGGCAAGAAAACATCCTCTCGTTCCTATGCTCTGAAGCTGCACCTCCCCACTGCACGTGAGCTCAAGACGGAACGAAGAGCCAATTTTGACCCACCCACCAGCCCCTGAGGACAGCTAGTTGTTTTGAAATAAAGTTTTGATGTGGTAACTCTATTTTCTTACAGGTTGTGACGATTGTCGTGATAATTTTTGAGTATGCAATAAAGAGGGTCACTTTCAGTATGTTGTGCAAATAAAGGATTTTGCAGTGGTGTTGATCAGTAATCATGCCTTTAATAGGCTATAATTGTTTCGTGATTTAGTAATTTAGGTAAATTTGTCGTATTTATTGTCGGGCGGTAAGGTCATGATCGGTGAGCAGTAATTGGAAGATCCCTATGGGGGGGCGTCACCCATTACGGATGGGAGCGCTCGGGGGAGGTGGCCATTGGCCCCTCAACGGGGAGGCGGTCCCGTCTAAGGATAGGCCGCCGGAAGGAAAGGAAAGGTGGTCAAGGCCCCTTCCTGGATAGGAGGGGCTACGGGCCCTCCTGGGGAATTTCCCGGGGCCAGGACATCTGCGACGGCAGATGGGTAAGTTGTGTGGGGTTCGGGAGGGGGTTTACGCTACCTCTTAGACACCTCACACGAGTCCTCGGACGACCGTTAAATGGCGTCAAGTTCATTGGGGCCCCCGTCAAGTCCAAGGGAAATTGGTAGATGCACTTGAGGTACGCCTCTGTGCGGTTGGTCCTCTCACAAGTGAGGGTTGTATTTCTGGTTTAGGGATCTGACACCGGTTACGACCTTGCCGTTGGCCCTTAACGTTAGGATGTACAATTTCAAGTCAAATGTTTTGTAGGATGTTGGATCGGCTAGGAGAATCTTTGTATTAGAGATCTGTTAAGGTTAGCCAAACATCGTAATGTGGAAATGAAATTGTACATAATATGAAACTGTTATTTTAATGTTTTGATTTTGTTTCATATTTTAATAAATACGGCCGGGAGGGTCACTCCCTCCCGCCTTCCAAAAGTTCAGAACCGTTTCGGTTTCCCATCCTTGGGGATTGTGTCGAGAGGGGGTGGCGGGTATCTCAGCCATATGGGCAAATTATGCCTTCAATGGCTACAAACTTCCACACTGCCAGAAATTAAGCAACACCTAACTTTACTTACTGATGGTGCTGACTTGCGTGATTTCATAATGGGACCACGCAAACAGCGTCAAAAGCGTTTCATAGCAGCCTCTGTATATGCAGCATACAATGAGGCCTGGAAGGTTACTCAAATTGAAACAGCAGAGAAAATACGGGAAATTGACCGTATTAATTTGGAAAAATCACTTTCTGTAGTGGACAATGGGTTAATGACTCTGTCCTCCAGAATTTTTACTTTGAACAGCATTGTGTCTTCAGCAATCGACATATTATCGCAAGACTTACTGTTATTACAACACGGTCAGTCTCAATTGCGTTCTATTGTACAGCTTGGCTGGACGTTACAAAATCTGCGTTCAGGCTATGTGCCTTGGCGTTTAATCAACACAACGTCACTATTCCAAATCTTTAACCTTACTGATAGACAAATCAGTATGGCACAAAAGGGTGCTGATTATACAATCTTGAGCATTGAAAAACTAGAAAGATTACCAGTGACAATGTCAGAACGACCTGTCAGTGAATGGATAATACATGGGATAATAAATATTCCAATCTCAACCTTCAGGTTTCAATACTGCCAAAAATATATACAGGCTGGCATGTACGAGAAATTGGGAAAGGGGTACCTTAAAACAACATGGAACCTGCCCTATTCACATGCATGTGTCAGTAATAAAGGCCAGAAAGTGTTTCTTAGTGGCAACAATTGTGCGATGTCACTAAGTGGCACACTTCTGTGTAACGGAATTAGTTTGCATGGAGCCTGTGAAGGGAATTCATACAACCTTTCATGTCACCAGCAAGGCGCACCTGCAACAGAAATAGAACCATTCTTTCAAAGACTCTATAATGGGAGTTACATTCTTATTGTAGACCGCAGATGTTGTAGTCTTACGCCCGGGACTCCTTATCTAGTAACTACGACTGCGAAGGTCAAGTGCTGTGGACGCTCATTGTTCCCCAGCTCCTTTCCAGACAGGGAGGCAAGGGCATGGCCCGATTTGAAAATTACTTCTATTCGAATAGATACTTTAAGCAGAATGAAAACAGTGCTTCTTCAGACGCCTACCAGGCTCACGTCATCAAAAGAAACGTATGATCTACAAGTCGCAAGGACGACTGCAGAGATACATACATTATTATCAACTAATTCCCCCGTACATTTCGCGGAAATCCTGAACGAAATCTTAAATATTTCTGATACCAATGGGATCTCAGGGGTATTTAAGACAGTATTTTCGATGGCATTAACACCATTCAAAGCCATACTGGGTATTTTTCCAGATTTCGTCCATTCGATTTTTGGCGGACTTCCCCTGATCTTGGGACTAATTGCAGGAATCCTATTCTTAGTCCTTATTTTTCGTTATGGCAACCCATGTCACAGACAAAACTCTAGCGACAAGGGAAGAAACAATCCTAGCCATTGGATACCGGGACCGGATATCAAAGATCCTGGGACTCTCCCGGCTTAGATACCTGAACATGACTTGGTTTCTATCATTTCGACCAATGTGGCAAAGATGTGTTTTACCTGTACTAAGGTGTCTGCTATGCGGAGAAGAATGCGTGTTAGACACTTGTCTGACGCTACAATCGGATGCGCCAATGGATGCAGAAACATTGTTGAGCCCGATCAAGGTTCATGCTTTGTGCTGCCCTCAAAGGCTACCAATCCTGATGACGGCATTCGTGGAAGCTTCACCACTACGATTGATGGGTAGTGAAGTTCAAGATGAAAGCAGCATCGAACAGGTACGACCTTCTGTCAGCAATGCGAATCAGAATGTCAATGGAGACAATCATGCACAAGAATGCATGATTACACCTATTTCCGAGTTAGTGGAACTTTCCCAGGAAGCTGTTGACAGCTTTTTCGAAAGCCTGAATGATATGATGTTCTCACCCGAACAGAAATAGAGACTTTTGAGCAAGCTCGCACACGGCGTTCCCTGAATTCGGCCTTCAACTTTAAAAATAAAGTCACATGAACAGATTTTCCCTCCAGTTCACGGACAGCAATTTTTCAGCAGCCCCAAATATTTTTGCATATTTTCGGGACACTATCTTCTGCTTAAAGTAAGAACTATTCTTAAAGAACTAAGGTTTCTAAATTTTAGATAGCTTATAGACATTAGCTGCCCGCTGATATGTTCACAAATATTTTATTCTGTGATGGAATGGTCTCGAAACTTTTTTCTGTCTTTCAAGAAACCATTTCATGTGTAATTCTCATATACAAAATAAGCAATAATGTATACAAATGCGTGATTACTTTGGCATTATTCTACAGCTTGAGTGCATACAATATATATGTCTGCAATTTTTCCGTATATTTGAAATAATTTCAAAATGCATTTATGTATTTTGGGGTGGTAAGGTATACACACTACTCTATAGTATGTTGTACTATGTTATACTATGCCTAGATTAGTAAATATGACCATAGTTAGCGTGGAGTGGGTGTCATGTATTCCTATAGGTTCTGAATCAATCCCCCTATTCCTGACCCTATTCTAGTTAGACAAACCAACAAGTTAACTAGCAGTCAGCCCATGAGGAAGAAAAACCCCCATGATGCAGATACCGTTATCTGACGCAGTCACACTACGGCACAGGAACGTGTTATCTGATTAGGTCATAACGCTTGCGATCTAATTAGACAAGCGATATTCCTCCAGCCCCTGATAAGGCATACGGAGTTCTCATAACAAATCAAACTTATGACAACCTGGAAAAACCGTGCGGCCATTGTTTTGATTTCACAGAGAACTTTAGTAAAAGAATGTGCTAACGAGCAAGTCGTATGACATCTTTATTGACGTATCTATGTCCATCCTTACGTCAATCTCGGCACCTTAAAGGTATAAATATTACCGATCTTGCCCTATGCAAACACACGCGTGGTGACGAGACGGAGCAGCCATACTTGCCGAAGCCCAGAGCAGAGCAGAAACCCGCTGGCAGCAGCCCCGCCTTCCTGACGCGCTGAGAGACGCGCTGCTTTCTCCTGCCGAGAATCCAGCCCCGGCGTTTCTGGGCAGCCCTCGCAGGCAGCCTGGAATATCGAGACCAGAGAGAGAGATACCATTCCTCATTCATCCTAACTTCCAGGTACAGAACTGAATAACCCCTCACAGAGAATTCTTTAGTTATTCACTTGGCAAAAACAAACTTAACTTAAACTGTAACTTTCTATTCCCGCCCACGTATTAGACTTAGGTCAGGTACACGGGGTAGGCGTATCTAGAAACACCAGTTAAGTACGTCTAGTCAAATGTAAATGTGTATGTAATATATTTTATTCATTTTAAACCTTCATATGGCTTAGAAACCATATAAATGTTTTTACAGTATTATTTTATACTTCTGCTTCTAATGTATGCACTTTACTTAACTATAAGTATTGCAATAATATCGATCCATTTCTCATGTATGAGAAAAGAGACTGATCAATAAATACCACCTTTTTATTGAATACGCCCGTCTCTTCCTTTTCTCTACAATCTGATGAGACTAAGAATGCACGTACTGACTGAGTAAAATAATTGCCTTTTGTTCACACGACTCTCGAGATTTACTCTTGATTAGGGGAGAGCAAAGTTGTCATGTTCTATGGTTGTCAGAAACTAAATCCCTTCTTGTCTAATCAGGGAAGTTACTTCTTTTCTGAACATTCGAGAAAGTTTCTAGTGAACTCTGAGCTAAGCTGGCAAACCCAAAACTTTAAGTCTAGTATCGACAGTAGTAGACCTAGTTAACGTCTGGCCTAGGCCTTTACTGCTGTAGGTATTATTCCAACGCGCAGAGCCTATTGGGATGATAGGAACTACACTACAGGCTGAAGTGAAACCTTGCTAGAGGGTCTTCATCAGGACAAGGGCACACGAAGGGGCAATGGATCTGTATAGAAAATTAATAAAATATATTAAAGAAGGTCAAAACTGATCCTTATTAATCCTAAAAACAGTTCTGAATGGCCGAGAGTAATCGTAAACACACAATCATAGTGAAAGGGTCACAAGGAGGAATACATTAACGGAAATGTCCGGTGCTCGCCAGAGATTGGTAATGCCTCGCATGGAGGACAAGTTATAGGTACCTCAAGTCTTCCAAAATGTAGTTGTTACGGTTCCATAAGACATCAATTATCCTAATGCTGTACCAAAGTATTGGTCACTGTAGGAGTTGGGCAACGGACTCAAAAAAGTCGTTTGTCACAGGTTGTATAACCTGAATAACGTACAATAAGTCAAAGGCATAGCCTTAATGATAAAAATCCATGATTGCAGGATAACAGTCATTATGGGTATATCAGCCTGATTACCTGATCGGCTCTAAGAACATCCTCAGTGACCTGGAATACGAACAGCGCATTTCAGCGCGTGGCAATGTTGGACGCAGCAGCGTTTTTTAACTCGACCCCGTTTTGTATTTAATTTATATTTTGATTGTATTCTACCCTGTTTTTAAATCCTAGCCTCGTCCCTCACTTGCACGGTAATTGTTTACTCACCGCTCTTTGGTGGGTCCCTGGATTCCCCGGCTCATTCTGACTGCGGCTGCCATCTTGGGGTTAGTTTTCCTGGTCACCGGGCGGCGCCAGTTGTGCGAGCAGACCAGCTGTCACAAGGACACGCTGGCCTGCATATAAGGGGGGCATTCTAGGCGAGCTCCCTCTCTAAGAACATCCTCAGTGACCAGGGATACGAACAGCGCATTTCAGTGCGTGCCAGTTTTGGATGCAGCAGCGTTTTTTAACTCAACCCCGTTTTGTATTTAATTTATATTTTGATTGTATTCTACCCTGTTTTTAAATCCTAGCCTCGTCCCTCACTTGAACGGTAATTGTTTACTCACCGCTCTTTGGCGGGTCCCTGGATTCCCCGGCTCCTTCTGACTGCGGCCGCCATCTTGGGGGTAGTTTTCCTGGTCGCCGGGCGTCGCCAGTTGTGCGAGCAGACCAGCTGTCACAAGGAAACGCTGGCCTGCATATAAAGCGACCCATCCACGCGCAGCGTTTGCGCGCAGCGTTTCGCCGTAGTGACGCCGGAGTCAACCCAGAGTCCAGCCCGTCTGCACCCGGAGGCGTCCCGGAGGCGAGCGGAGCGGCGGGCGGGGCTGGCCCTGCGGGAATATCAACTCCTGCTGCCATTATGGTATGCTATACGTCGTTGGAGCTTCGGTCTCAGCAAAAGGTATCCTGCGCCTGTTACAAAGTATTTCCCGGTCGATACAGGGGTAAGAGGCGATGTCCTGGTTGTGGTTGGTTACCAGGCAATGCCCCGGCCACTATACCGAATAGGGAGGTGGACAGTGTGAAGCATCTCTGCCTGCTTTTAAACACCAGGTCAGTGCGCAGACATGCCCAGGATATCTACAATCTCCTGGCCACTGAAAAGCCGTTATGCCTGATGTTGACAGAGACATGGTTAGGAGATTCGTCTAATCCCGACATTGCTATAGCAATTCCCCCAGAATACAACATCCTCAGGCAAGATAGATCGGAGGGGAGGGGCGGGGGTGTGGCACTTGTGGTGAATAAATTCGCCGCATGTTCCATTATTCCCATGGAGGCCATTACAGGATCTGAATCCCTTGCTTTTTCTATAGCATTGGCGCCTCATCAATCTCTTAAAGGGCTTTTAGTTTATAGGCCCCCTGGACCGGCCGGATCCTTCTTTGATGAGCTCCAGTTGGCTATTTCGGCGCTGGTTCTGAGAGCTGAGCACTGTGTATTGGCCGGGGATTTCAATTTCCATACGGATGAGGGATTGGACCCTGACACGATCAAATTGATTGATATCACGGCCCCCCTAGGCCTTGCCCCCTACCTCTCGGGACCAACGCATGAAAAAGGTCATACCTTGGCTCAGGTCTTTTCTACATTCCCCATAGAGGTGATGGCACTTTTGACGGTGCTCTGGTCAGATCATAGGCTGTCCAAATTTTATGTGCTGGGCACTATCGCCCACATGCATCAACGTTTTTTGCATTCGCAAACGGTGCGATTCGGAAAAATCAGCCGTTTGCGAATGCAAAATCATTTTTTGGGATGCATCAAACTTTCTTGCACAATTCGCATTTTTTAGCATTTCTAAAAAATGCGAATGCATTTAAGGAATCGCATTTGTGCGATTCCTTAAATGCAATGCATCATTTTTTTAAAAATTGCGAATTTGGAAATTGGAAGTGCAAATTAACACGAGGTTGACCCTCGTGTTAAATTGCAAAAATTTTAATAAAAGCAAAAAAATGAACTTTTTCAACTTGGATGTTACAGACACACATGTCCTTAGGACATGTGTGTGTGAAACATCCACTTAAAAATACATTTCAGGGGTGCAGGGGGGGTCCTTTGGACCCGCCCTGCACCCATGGAATGCATGAACATATTGCGAATTCTATTTTGCAAATTCGCAATTCCCATTGATTCCTATGGGCCTTTTGGCCCATAGGAATCAATGGGAAATGCGAATTAGCAAATTAGAATTCGCTTAATATTTGAGAATCGGTAAAAAATGCGAATTTTACCGAATCGCTAATATTATTGGAAAATATTCATGCATCCCGTTTTGCGAATTCCAAATTGCGATTCGCTATTTTTCGCAATTTGGAATTCGCAAACGGCCGGGATGATGCATGTGGGTGAAAGAAACCATCGAGTACTGCTCTTAGGCAGCAGGGACTAGCACCCAGGGCGTATCACCGGGTGACCCCAGAAATGCTGGCACAGGCATCTCTCGACCATCCGTGCCCTCTTACGGGAGACCTGGATAGGGATTTGGAGTCTCTGCAGGCGTGGCTGACGGACAGGCTGAATGATCTAGCCCCTGTGATGTCCCCCTGATTAATATCTAAACGGGTCTCTGACCCCTGGTTTACTGAAGCACTGTCCGCTTCTCGACGGCAGTGCAAGGTGGCTGAAAGGGCTTGGCGGTCACAGTATGATTCCGCAGCCAGGCTTGTCTACAGGACAGCGGTTAAAGCTTACCATCGGGATATCCTCCTTGAAAAAAAGGCTACTTCGCTAGGAGGATAGAGGCTGCCTCTAACTCATGTAAGGAGATTTTTACGATTGTTAGGGAATTTACGGCCCCACGATCTAACTCGACCCGGGCCGTTCCTTCCGAGCCGTGGGTTTCTGCTCTTGCCAACTTCTTCACTACCAAGATAAGACTGATCCAGGACTTTTTTCCCTTGAAGGTGGTTGAAGTTCCTCCCAGCCTCGAGGACGGGTCAGTTCCACCGGCCCCTCCTGGTTCAGCTCTGGCAGTTTTTACGCCAATTTCAGTTTCTTTGTCATTGGTATTTATGGCCAACCTTAAATCTGGGTCGCCTCTTGACCCATGCCCGGACAAATTTTTGGTGAAAATGGCGGAAGTTGTAAATCCATTGGCGAACCCACTTCTGAATCTCTCCTTGAGTCGGGGAGTTGTCCCGCAGGCTTGGAAGCAGGCGATGGTTATCCCCCTTCTCAAGAAGCCGGGCCTAGACCCTGAGGCTTTGGCCAACTACAGGCCCATCTCTCTCCTCCCTGCGTTGGTTAAGATCTTGGAGAAGCATGTGCATATCGTGCTTTCCAATATTTGGGAATCCCACAATTTGCTGCACCCCACTCAATCTGGCTTACGCCCAATCTAAGCACGAGACAGCGCTTTTGGAGGTGTCTGAAGCCATCAAAAAGGCACTGGATTCGGGAGGCAAAGCTATGCTTGTAATGCTCGATCTGTCGGCGGACTTTGACACCGTCCACCATGAGGGTCTCCTCACCAGACTTCATGAGATCGGTCTGAGGGGGACGGTGCTTAGCTGGTTTAGATCATTCTTGGCTGGCCGCCGACAAACGGTCTGGGCCTCACCTAGCTCTGCCGTGATGCCGCCTTTGGGAGTCGGAGTCCCGCAAGGCTCTGTGTTGAGCCCGACTCTTTTTAACATCTTTATGACCCCTTTGGCGGCATTGGCGGAGTCGTTTGGGGCCCAGATCGTATACTATGCCAACAATACCCAGCTCCTCTTTACGTGTGGGAAAGGAGAAGAGTTTGATGGAGAGAGTATCCGTGAGTGCCTTGGGGCTGTTTTTAAATGGTTCCAGCTTAACAGCCTCAAGTGTAACTCAGATAAATCTTCGGTACTCTTCTTCGGCTGCCTATCTGACTGAGACTGGCAGGAATGGTGGCCTGTTAATATGTTTTCTCCAGCGTGCTCATCCCAGCTAGCAAAGAATTTGGGGATCAAGCTTGATAATGGTCTGACGTTAAGATCTCAGATCCTTGGTCGAACGGGAACATGTTTTGGCTTCCTCAGGATGCTCCGCAAGTTTCTTCCCTTGCTCTCAGAAGATTATAGGAAGACTACGGTGCAGGCCTTAATTGGCTCAAGATTGGACTACTCCAACGTCCTATATCTGGGCCTGCCAGAGTATCTCCTGCAACTGTTGCAGGTGGTCCAGAACTCTGCCGCGCGGGCCATTTTTGGCCTTTACAGGCGTGCCAGAGTCTCCGGCCTTTTGCAGTCGCTTCACTGGCTGCCTATCCGGAAGCAGATAGTTTTTAAGGCCTTGACCTTGGCCCACAAGGCTCTTCTTGCCTCGGGAGCAAAGTATCTCCAAAGGAGGCTTGCCTTTTACCATCCGGCCCGATCTCTGAGATCTGAATGAATGTTTCTTGCAGTGGTCCCTCGAGTAAAAAAGGGCCCGCATTGGAGGTCGTTCTTTACGCTGCTGGCGCCACAGCTGTGGAATACTTTGCCTTTGGCATTACGCAGCACCTCCAATTTGTTGTCTTTTAGGAAGGGCCTTAAGACTTGGCTTTTTACCTTCTAGTACGCTTTTATTCCTTTTTGCTGGGTCAGTTTTATTTTACTGTGTTGTGTGTTTCTGCTACAGGTTTTCAATAAAAGCGCCGGGACACTCTATGGAGTAGCCGCGCGCTATAAAAGACCAAATTAACATAATATAACGTAACATAACCTGGTCTTGGGAAGCGTAATCAGAGGTAGAGCAGGAATCTGTCAATGGATCAGTATCCTACAAAGAGTGGATGGTCTGAGATGGAATCATTGGCAATCGGATAGAGAAATTATTACAATCGCTACTTCCATTGAGCCTACCTGAATTAATTATAGAGCAGTGGAATATGGGAAGGCGAAGTTATTTTATGAGATAACTCTCTTCAAGGGTGTGGTAGGATTTGTTCTGTAAAAATACACAAAAAGGTGCTTAATAAAGATTATACATATACGATTAAAGAAATATTTGAAGTGATAAAGTAACGCATACCTGTCACATTCGAAGCGTTATATACTAAAGGTGGAATCAGGAATGAGGGCAATAGCAACCGTCGAAGACGTCCAGTTACTAGGGCGTATAAGGGTAACTAGGATAAATATTCCATACATCTATAGCCCAGTTGTTAGTTTCAAGTATAGCCAGGTGGTGAGTAGCCTACCTTAAAGTAAGATCAGGAGTCTCATAGTGATGGTGCTACACCCATGAATGACAAATCTGCAAAGACATAGTAACGGCATGTAATTATTACCGTTAAGTCAGATTGTAGACCGAAAATGTCAAAAATATTCCAACTGACATACCTTTTGGCGAGAGAATATGAGGGGTGATCCCAGGGGTTCGGTCTATCCACAATGGTCCGTGGACGCCGTCAGAGGGAAAAAGGAAGGTTGCGAAGGTATCGTGGTGAAATAGTCACACACGTAACAACGAAATCTGAAAGAATGAAACCGGCAGGGAATTATTACCGATTCATTAAAGGAAACTCCCGTTTTGCGGACAGAAGTCACGTTAGGCATACCTGCTCAGAAAAAATCACTGGCTTCCAAGGGGGTTCTGTTCATCAGAATTAGTCGGCAAACGCTGTCAGAGGTGGAGATAGATATTTACTTCCTCGTGGAAGTTCCTATCACGTGCACACCGGTGGTAATGGAGTCGGAAAACAGACTCGGAAAAAGAGAGACTCCCGGGGGTGATTATAGCGAGGAGTCTTAATGTTTTCAAAATAAATCCGTGACAGTATAAAAATTAAAGGACTTCAAAAGAACATGATTTATTAATATATTGATGGTGGTATGTACTGGATAATTACCTAAGGCGGTATCATGAATTCAATTAAGGGCACAACACAGTCATACAATGTAGTTATTCATCCGGGGTTAGACACGCAACTCAGAGCAGCGTGTAACAAACTGCATGGATTCCTAATTGTGCCCAAGGTAACGACATACTTCATAAGTCAAGGACTAAGGCTCAGATAAGGTGGGTGTCCCCAATGTGAGGCATATGGGGCAAAAGTGTGTGGTGGAATGAGATTCGTTAGTGAGTGAATATTTGTCACAAAACATACATTATCAGTCACCAGATTACTAGAATTAAGCATAATACCGCAGAGTCCGGCGTACCTATCAGACACGATGGTAAAAGCCGTCACATCACTGGATATCAACTTGTTACGTGAATCACATAATTCAAAATTATCTTGAATATTAAATACATAATACAGACATACTTAGATATTTTAAATATGGCTTACCTATCCGGCACGATGGTAAAAGCCATGTGGTCATCTCAGTCAAAGCCAAAGATAAACAGTATGATAAAAAATGTATAGAAATACATAATAGTAGATTATGTGAGTACTCGGCAATATTCAGCATAATTAAAACTGTACACTCTAGTAGATCTGATGAGTACCAAAGAAGAAAAGAAGAACCCCAAATGGACATCACATTGACTTCTACAGATTTGCCATTTGGGCAAACGTACTTTCTGTTTCATTCAAACCTGCCCTTACAGAGTCAAACAGAAACATCCACTTTGCTTCGCGAATGTTCAGAATATTAGCAATGTTACCTCCTCTAGGGCCCAGTATGACTTTTTCCAAAACAACCCATTTGAAACTGTCTGGGGAGTGTTTCTTGAGTTTAAAATGGTCTACTAAGGGGGCTCCCACTACCTCACATCTGATCCTGCTGGTATGCTGCAGAATCCTGGCTTTTGCCTTCTGTTGAGTCTGACCTATATAGATTAAATCACATTCACAGATGATGGCATAAATTACGTTAGGAGTGTTACAGTTCGTAAATGATCTTAAAGAGATTTTGTGATCCTTATATTCAAAGACTTTAGTCTGTATTGCATTGTTGCAAGCTTTGCACTTGGTACATCTGTTGTGACTTGTCACTGGTGGTAGATTCCAGAGTGTTAACAGGGTTCTTGGTTCCACAGAAGGGAGGAATGATCGAACAACATAATCCCTAATGTTTTTGCCCCTTTTGAAGGCATGTAACGGGAGAGTTGAATAACCGATATCGTACGATATCAGCGGCCAGTGTTTATTTATGATTTTCTTTACCCTGTTGCTTTCCGTTGAGAAGGTGGTGACACAGACCATTCGATTATTCTGTGAATCAGTGTTCAATTTGGGTTGTAGCAAACACTCCCTTGGATTATACCAAGCTCGTTTTTTGGCTTTTTTGATAAGACGGCGGGGGTACCCCTTCAGTATTAGTCTGCTAGAGAGATCTTCAGCTTGCTGCATGTAATGTACTTTGTCAGAGCAGTTCCTACGAAGTCGTAGGAACTGCCCAATGGGCAGATTGTCCCTAAGGGACCTTGGATAATGGCTTGTATATTGAAGGAGCGAATTTCGCTCGGTGGGCTTCCAAAAAAGAGTTGTTTGCAAGATGTCAAGTCAAGTCAAGTCATAAAATTTATATAGCGCACTACATACCCAGAGGGTTTCAAGGCGCTTAGGAAGGGGGGGGTGATTATTTGTCAAATATCCACGTTTTAAGCTGCTTTCTGAACGCTAGGTGATTCTGGGTGAGGCGAAGGTAAGCGAAGATGCCATTATTGTTATAAATGGTGAGATCCAGAAAGTCGACTTGTGCTAGATCAGATTTAAAAGTAAACTTAATGTCCTCGGATTGTAAATCGAGCCATGCCTGAAAGGCAGTCAACTGGATATCATCACCATTCCAGATGAAGAGGACATCGTCTATGTACCGGACCCATAAACCAAGTTGGTCTTTAAATGGGTTCCGGTCATTGAGAATGATGTCCTCTTCAAAGGCAGCCATAAAAAGAATGGCCAGATCAGGGGCAAATGTGGCCCCCATCGCCACACCTTTGGTTTGCAGGTAAAAGTTGTCTTGGAACATAAAAAAATTGTGCATCATAGCCAGCCTCAGAAGTCCTATTATGAACTTGGTGGGTACAGGTGTTGGGGCAGTCCTCAAATTTAGGTAGCGTGTCATGACAGTCAGAGCCTCCTCCTGCGGGATACTTGTATATAGCGAAGTAATGTCACAAGTAACCAAAATCTGTTTCTCAGCATCAAAGGGTAATCCATCCACGATATTTATCGTGTGCATCGTATCGAGGAGATAGGTGGGGGTTGCCTCAGCCAGGGGCTTGAGAAAGAAATCAATATACCTACCCAAAGGTTCCAGCATCGACCCACAGCCCGAAACTATGGGTCTCCCCGGTGGTTCGTTCAGGTTCTTATGAATTTTTGGGAGAGTATATATTGTCGGTAGCCTGGGGGTCTGCTGGTTAAGATAGTTGAATTCAAGTTCGGTAAGGAACCCTTCATCCAACCCCATCCTAGTCAGGGACAGAATGTCAGAAGCCAGTGCCACAGAGGGATCAGTATTGAGTTTCTTATAACTGATGCCATCTTCCAGTTGTTTATAGATTTCTCTTTTGTAGTTCGTAGTATCCTGGACCACTATGGCACCGCCTTTATCCGCCGGTTTAATTATAATATCCCTGTTGTTGCCAAGGGATTGGAGGGCCAATTTCTCATTTTTGCTGATGTTAAAAGGATGGTAGCGGCGCTTCTCCAAAACTTGATTGACATCGCGCAGTACCACTGCTTCGTACGCTAGAATTTCATGCGACATGGTGTTAGATGGCGGGACAAAGGTAGAGGGAATTCTCAAGCCGGTATGTGATTTACACTGGAATGGTGCTTGGTTTCGGAAAAAATACCTGAGGCGGACTTTTCTGAAGAACTTAACGAGTTCAGACCTGATGGTAAATTGGTCAGGAATGTTGGTCGGTACGTATGAGAGTCCTTTTCCCAGCACACTGAGCTCATTGTCGGAAAGCTGATAGTTTGAGATGTTTACTACTGGGTTAGATGGGCTCACCAACGGTATACATTCCGGCGGGTCGATATCTCGCCGTGCTGTTCCGGCTGGAAGTGCACCTGCTTCTAGAGTCTGCTGTGGCCTCCATCCCAGCTCTGATTGCCAGATTGTTGGCATCGTTGGTGGCCTTTGGACCAGTTGTTGGCTTGGTTCCTGGGGGGCTGTCATTGTCCCTGCCCTTGTTCGAAAAAAGATTGCTGGCGAGGTTGGAAACTGTAGTCTTGTCCAATATGGGAGTGGCTGGTGTAGTTCTGAAAATTCTGGACTCGTGAATAAAACTTCGTCGAAACGTGACGATTTTGGTATCAAAAGACCGAAAATGGCTAGTACACTATGCACAAGCATTTTCGTCATTTTCGAGTAACGATTTCACTTCGAAATCGTCATTTTCGTTCTGAACCCTTGGGTTCCATTTTGTGTACGGCAGCCATTTTGTGAGTTGCCCTCACATAGGCAGATGATTAAAGCCAAATTCGATTCCCAAGGACACATACACCTTAATTGACTTCTCTGTGACCTGGGCAAGCTGGAACCATTGCCCCAGGCCGAACCTGCCCGGCCAGTTCCTTTCCCAGTGGCCGAGCGAGATAGCATCAAGGCACAACATGCCATAAACCTTTTCAACGCACACACACCCTGCCTAATCTTGCTCCCACCTGTCCCTGTTCCTTTCTCTACGACTTGCTTTACGAGGAGGATGTGCCCGTTTTTTTTCGGTGTCCACCGATATCTGATGAAAATGTTGGGCCGTGCCGGGTAATTTGTTGTGGGCTGGACGAACTGTAATGTGGGCTTGTCATCATGACTCTGCTTTTCCTTTGTAGTGAAAACATGAGAATGGTATATTAAAATGTGAAGAATGTTTGCCTAAAGCACAATATTTCGTATCAAAAGAGAAGCCTGACTTTGTAAGATTGAGCAGTCTCCTGAGAATATACACACCGTGTTGTTGTACTTCTAGGACGCCTGTTACTTGGTTGCAGCCAATAAATTCGATCTTTGACTTCACCTAGAAAACTCTGAGTTTCTGTGTCTGAATCAGGAAAGTACTGGAGGTCTTAGGGTGTACCCTGACACCGCTGGGTTACCGGTTCGGTACTGGTTCTGAAAAACCCAGTACCTCAGCTGGCGCCCAACATGGGGCCGAACATAATGCATCACGCAATTCGGAAAAACTTTTCTGACACTCTTCAGACCATGGAACGGGATTCGGTGTATCTTTACACGTTAATGCCACCAAAGGTTTGGCTAATAACGAAAAATTCGGTATCCATTGTCTGCAATACGATGTAATGCCCAAGAAAGCACGCACTTCTCTCTGTGTTCTTGGAACACTCAATTTCGCTATTGCCTGAATTCTTTCTGGGGTCAATTTCCTTGAGGAGGTGCCCGTTTTTATTGGGGGTCCACCGATATCTGATGAAAATGTTGGGCCGTGCCGGGTAATTTGTTGTGGGCTGGACGAACTGTAATGTGGGCTTGTCATCATGACTCTGCTTTTCCTTTGTAGTGAAAACATGTGAATGGTATACTAAAATGTGAAGAATGTTTGCCTAAAAGCACAATATTTCGTATAAAAAGAGAAGCCTGACTTTGTAAGATTGAGCAGTCTCCTGAGAATATACACACCGTGTTGTTGTACTTCTAGGACGCCTATTACTTGGTTGCAGCCAATAAATTCGATCTTTGACTTCACCTAGAAGACTCTGAGTTTCTGTGTCTGAATCAGGAAAGTACTGGAGGTCTTAGGGTGTACCCTGACACCGCTGGGTTACCGGTTCAGTACCGGTTCTGAAATACCCAAGACCTCACTGATCCTGACTGATCAAGATCCCCGTCCGAGCTGTAGGAGGAATCAGAGACAGTCTTGTAATTGCACCTCCCACGCGATTGGCCCGAGCCCCTGTTGATAAATCGGCCTTGGGTGTCCTGACGATAATAGTCCTCCTGTAAATAGGGGTAGGTCTTTTTCTTATCATAAAATCGCAGGTCAGATTGTTAAACGACCTCAGGTTATTCTTATTCTTTAACGACCAACAGGTTGTTTAAGGATAAGAATAACGAAGAATCTCAGTACAAAGATACCAACACGGGTCTCAGAGCCAAATCGAAATTCCAACCACCTGCACACACGGTTCCACCACAGGTTTTGGCCTTCGAGAAAGCTGTTGTGGACGATGTTGCTACACTTTGGAGCACAAAAGTGAGGTCGTTTAACAATCTGACCAAATTGGAACAGGCAACACTCAAATCACTTTCGGAGGATCAGTCAATAACTATAAAGCCCGCGGACAAGGGCGGCTCAATAGTTATTCTCAATACTACTGATTATCAGGCAGAGTGCCTCAGACAGCTGAACAATAGACAGGCATACTCTCCTCTGCCCAAAGACCCCACTGAGGAAGTTATCAAACAGATAAGGGAAATTGTTGAAGAGGCCCTCTCGGAGGGGTGGATCACCCAGAATGAGGCTACCTTCCTAGTTGCTAAACATACTGTAACACCTTATTTTTATCTTTTACCCAAGGTGCACAAACCACAGAGGCCTCCGCCTGGCAGGCCCATTATTTCAATAATAGGGTCTGCACTGGAGCCGCTTTCCACCTTCGTGGATGTTTTCCTGTGGCCCATTGTACAGCAAATGCCCACCTACTTGCAGGACACCAAAGACGTGTTACGAATCCTGCCTGAAATGGACTTTGATACCGAAAGAGACCACTTGGTCTCTTTCGATGTAGAATCATTGTACACCTCTATCCCTCACTCTGAGACTTTAGAAGTGGTAACATCCATCCTGAGGGATAATATCTGTGAGACAATCACACCAGTACCGTTCATTATGGCTCTAGCCACCGTGGCCATGAAAATGAACTATTTTAAATATGAGGACAACATTTTTCTCCAGATATCTGGAACTAGCATGGCCAGCGTTTTTGCGCCGAGCCTGGCTAACTTATATGTACATCAGTTCTAGCAACAACACGTACTGACTCCCACCAACCCCTTCCACATCTCTATCAGGTGGTGGAAGCGTTATATCGACGACGTGTTGGTGGTGTGGAGAGGCTCTTTGGATTCTGTTAAAGAATTCCATCTGTGGTTGAACAGCAGAAACCAGTACCTTAAATTTACGATGGAGGCACATAAAGAAAGGATTGCTTTCTTGGATCTGTCCATCTATGCTACACCTGAAGGTCTGCAGAGTGAGCTTTACAGGAAACCCATGGCACATAACTCCCTGCTCCTGTATGAGAGCTACCACCCTAAGTCCCTAAGCCAAAACTTACCTTAGGGGCAGTTCCTTCGAGTACGCAGAAACTGCTCGAGTAAGGAGGACTTTGATGCACATGCACGGAACCTTTGCACACAACTGAAGGAGAGAAATTATCCTAGCTCGCTGATTAAGAGTTCTTGAACCTCCCATTGCTAAACCACCACTTGAAAGACTCACATTTGTGAGCACTTTCAATACCAGGAGTAACAGTATCCAGAAAATTGTGAGAAGACACTGGCGCCTTCTCAATCATAGCAAAGAAAAGATAGCGCAGCCCCTATTTGCGTTTAAACGGGCCAGTAACATTCGGGACCGGCTTGTACACACACGCCCCAAAGAAACCAGAAAGAAAATTGGTAAAACCCTATGGAATCTCCCTCCTGTGTTGGGTCACCACCCTTGTGGCATTTGCTCTGTCTGTCCTCAGACGAATCATACCAGCGAGATAGACATAGGTACGAATAGACCTTGGGTGCAGTGCAATTTCAGCAATTGCAACAGCAATAATTTAATCTACATGCTGACATGTATATGTTCCATTCGATATGTGAGCATGACAACTCGAAAAGTCCGCACAAGAATGTTAGAGCATAAGAGCTCTATTCGCTGCAAGAAGTCCCACACGAAACTCACAAGACATTTACTGGAGAAACAGCACAATGAAAATGACTTCCAATGGACTGTCCTTGAGAAGCCCTATATACCTGGACACATAAGTGATGTGTCGAGGTATCTCTTCTTAAAGGAACAAAAATGGATTTACAAGCTCCAGACAGATAAATGTGGATTAAACGATGATATTCCATGGACCCTATTATAGGGTTCTACCCTCGGGTTTAGCTCACCTCAGCATAGGCCCCCCGTTCTGTATGAACGTATATATTTCAAAATGAACTGAGATATACACTTTTGGATTATATAGGGGTGTTATACTGCAACAAATACAACTATATACTTTAACAAATACAACTATATAAGCGCCGCAGCAGAAGTTTCATTAACACAAGAGGGCCGAGGCTTAGTATTGCTGCAGCTTGCATTATCATAACATACACCTTATAAATATGACCTTCAGAAGAAGTGTCTGTGTCTTGTAGGTGGAGCAGACTATGTACCACTAATATTTCTTCATTTACCGTTAGCCAGTGGTTCTTGTAAATACACTGTTGGCGAGAACTTTTACAGTGAACCTTAACTGTAGATACAATGATTCTATATAGCCATACTTATAGTCTGGTTGACACGTCCTAGAATATTGATTACACAACTCTATCCTTCTAAACAAAGTTAGGGCATCCAGTATTGCTGCTGGTATCGGCATAGTAAATATACTACCACTATGGGCAAGTCGACATCTTTGTTCAGTTCAGATCTTTCAAAGGTCCTGTGAGACTTGCAATGTAAAATAGAATGTCCTGTATTGTTGAACGCCGTGTTTCTAACGCGTTTGTATTAAGCGCAATGTCGAGCGCTTTACTTTTGTGCCTTAGATCATTGGCATAATTAAGAATACTGAGCATGATAGGGCTCTGATCGAAAGCGTCCATGTGCTTGAACCGATATTAAACGAACTACAATGATGGAGTAGATGATCTGATTTAGTAGTTCTGGGTCCGAGTTGATCGAACTAGGCTTGGGAAACATTGGCGGTTTCGCTCCTCCACGAGCGCACTGTCGATTGTTCATCTGGTGTGCTTTAGATGAGATTATTGGCATGATGTAAACCGAGCATCCAATGCGTCCCTTATTACTCATAGCAACTGTAATGCAACGAACTACAAAGATGGAGTTTACGATGTCATCCAGTAGTCCTAAGCGTGAGTTCTCGCGCGATTTCGAGCGCGAAGTAGTGCGCCCCTAAATTCATCAAAAACGGGGTGAATAACAATGCTCCTGCTTTCAAGTTACTAAAGAAGCTATTGGGGATTAACCAAACCACTCTGGGATCACTTAATATATACATTATAACACCTTCATAAATAACTGAGGCTGAGGGTTACCATACTATCAACCCCCGGAGACACTATTAAAGTAGAGACCATCTACAGGTCGGTGCCTCCCCCAAGACTCAGATGGAAGCTTGAGGTACCGACGGATAGGTGGGTCCACAGTAGATCAGACTAAGAAGAAGTCTTTTTAATCCCAGTATGTAAATACAGTCACAAAGAATGTTGTTGATAGAGTTTGTAGATTATTACTAGTGATACTAGTAACACGTAATGAATCTGTATGAGTACAATTTTGTGTTAGATGATAGGCTTTGAGGCAGGGCGCACTAAGTTTGAGTGCTAGAGTCTCATTACATGTTGGTCCCTAGATATAAGGGGATTTTCTATACAGGAATCACATTGGGCATTTTAATAGGCTGTGTAATCTATGCTTTAGGGTGCTCCATTTCTGTTTTCCTTCTTGTATCTATGTAGCGCGGGGCCTCGTACAACCTGAGCAAGGTCCTTGTGAGGTGCGGTCCATCTCCCTATGGAGGGTGAGCATGAACATATTATATAGTTTTTTCAATTATTTTTGGTGATACTAGATGTGTGGGTAACTGACACAGTCAGTCTATAATTAACGACTATACATTTTCCTCCATAGAATTCGTATTTCCTTATTGACATGGAGGGTTAATGTCTGCGGTTGTTACAGGTTGTACCGTATTCAACCTTTCCAATTTTTATTTCTCTCACTTTGGTGGTGGTGTTGTTTCTTATGTTTCACTACTACTTGTGCAACTATTGAAAGAACAGAGGCCTTGATGAATGCTAGGGGATTTTATACCCGATAGGCAGAAACATGTTTGCCCGTTATTAGAAAGATATTTGTTTGACTGTCTCTCTTGCACTGTTCTTGGTTTTTAATTAGGAGGTGTGGTTCGTCCGCAGAATAAAGTTATTGGTAGGAGGACACTCTATCCTATTTTAAAGTCACTATTTCTTTGTTGCACTGTTATTCACTTGACCATCAAGGATCAGCCATCACTGACGGTTCGTGTATGTTGGTGGACCAAATCCTTAACCAGCAATAGATGGTGCGGTGTTTGCTGTCCCAATGATCAGGGGACCAGACTGACATGCACTTGGGTTTGGCCAAATGATAGGACTGATCACTGAGTCTATTTGATGGAAACCCTTCACTAATTGTTCTGGATTTGTCAGCCATATACGAATGATCTGTGCTGTGTTTGTTTTTCCTACACACATGGTGCTCACCTTATATTGAATTATGCTGTCTTCATATGATTTATACACCCAGAGTTCCTGGAGACTCGGACTGACAGTCCAGCTACATAATTAAGCTGATAGACCCCCTGTGTTTTCTGTGTTCTATATATAGAAGTTGCTGGGGATAATAATCAGGTACGGTCTCTAAACCTTATATCCCTTGGACCCTCCCTGAATCCGTTTTGTTGTTGATTCATCATCATATTTATTCATTCTTTTTATTCATCTCAACATTTTTCCAGACCCAGTCTGGGCCAAAATCAGAATATTAACTGGGGTGACCTGGTGGGTCTTTTATGAGGGTTTTGGCAAGGCAGTGTTGTGGTAGTTTTTGGGCCTTATCACATTTTGTAGTTCGGGATTATGATACTTATATTGATATGGAATGTCATTATGTTTGTTAAAGTCTTTTATGAATTGTATATTTTAACACTGTGCACTTTTATGGTTCATTTGAATCTAATAAACTTATTACTTGACTACTATATATTGTAACATTTTTGTAATACATTTTACAATAATTTTATATTTTTTGTAAACGTTGATTATTCACATGTTTCTTTTACTTTCATTTTACATTGAGTTTAATTGGGAAATAATACTTTTTCCAGATTAATTAGGCAGTCATTTTATGGGGGAAGTAACTGCATTCATGTTCTATCGCTGTTATTTTTGGGTCATTATTGGAGATGAAAGGTCGCGGTTAGGAGCTGCGTTTGATCGGTGATGGTAAATTTGTTTTAAGTTATTTCTAAGGTAATTTAGGGGGGTATCTGAATGGTAAGTGTGTTATTTTTGAATTGTAGTGTAGTGTTGCATGTTTGTAGTATTATATGGAGTAGCTTTAGTGTGTAAAACATGATATGTAGTGCTATAGTTTATAGTTATGTGTATTTGAGTATGTAATGTGTCGTACTAGATGTTGTGTGAAATGTAAGATATTGTATATGCCAGAGGGATTTGATTTTTTTATATAGGTGGTTTTGTTCAATATTTGAAGTTTGATGGAGGGTGTTATCTACTGTTTTTTTTTAAAGGTAATGTTTATTAGTTTGATTCACACTAAATATATTTAATCATTTCTTTTATTTTTGGGGTTTCCTAGGGCAGTTCTTATTTTAAATGATATTTCGGTTTTTTTATGGTTCTACGCTATAGAGGATATTTTCTATGGATTTATTTTTGCACAGTTGTATCTTTCCATTTTTGTTTGCGTTCTTCACTTCTTAATGTTGAATTTGGAAGGAATTTCTGTGAGATCATTTGATTTAGATAAAGGTCTGCAGCTACAAATCTGCAAGTATTTCTTTTATATTTAAATGGGTGGAAAATGTTATTTGTTTGTATTTTGATTATTGTATTGAGAATTTATTTTTGTATTTAATATGTGTGGAGATTTATGTTAACTGATTTGTTTTTTAATGTTAAAAATATTTTTAATATATCAAATTGTATTGAAAAATTCTATTCAGTTTTTTGACATAATAATAATAATATTTTTTAATTAAAATACAATGTACACAAGTTAGGTTTGTGCTCTTTTTGATTGGTAATTTTTGGGGAGATAACAGGTTGTGTTTAGTGTAGAGTATTTGGACGTAGTATAACCTTGTATTGTAAATGTTCACATATTATTTTTGTTTGTTTTGTTAGTTTAGGGCATAGTTTTGCTACGGATTATTCTAGTCTAAGGGCCTGATTATGAATTTGGTGCAACAGCACCAGGTCAACAGGCTCCCCTACGACAAACCCGAGCACGGACAACCGACCGTACCACGAGATGAACTTGAGTTACAAGAGTTCAAATTATGATACAGTTGGCTGTCCTTTGCCTTTCCCATGACAGTGCTTGGAAAACAAGCACTGTAATGGGAATGCAAATAAAGTTCCAGCACGATATGGACTGTGACATCCATGTCATGCTGGAACTTTTTAGCGTTGTGTATCAATTTAGATTCCGTATGCTTTTACCGATTCATTCCCTTATATAGGTACATTTCACATTGCCCTCGTATAGGCATAGATATCCAGTCCCTATTTAGGCATAGCCCATGCTACCCAAATACAGGCATGGCTACTTCCATCCGTTCATCTACGTCACAGCGGGTTCTTGGAAAACCAGACTTCTAAGCCGTTAGAGACTTCCCCTACTTGGATATTTATTTCTCCAAGAACTCATTTATTATGCATGAACATCTACTCCTTAGGGGTTCATTCATGACATTAATATGCCCGACTTTTAAGTCTATACCAGCATTCCAAAACACCTTCAAGGTATAAATATTCCTTCACTTGCTATGGCTAAGCACGGTGTGGTTTGGTGCAGTTCGACTACCTACTTGCACGACGCAGCTTACCACAGCAAGTTCCAAAGGAAGCCAACTCTCCAGCTGACGCACTTACTAGACGCTGTCATCCTCCTTCCGAGAATCCAGCTCCAGTGTTTCTGACTCCCCTTGCGGGGTGTTGGGAAATCGAGTCCCGGGAAAGAGATACCAACCTCTCTCATTCTAAGGTATGAAACTGATTAGAACCTAGAGAAACTTTTGGCAGTTCCTGGCAAAACTAAACTATAGCTAAAACAGCACCTACTTCTTCTCTCGTACTAGACCTAGGTTAGGTACACTGGGGTAGGCGTATTTTAGAAGAACCAGTTGAGTATTTTAGCCTGTGTTATTTATGTATGCATTTTTATATATGTATCATAACAACAGACAATGCCATTACAGTATTATTTTATATTACTGTTTATGCTGTATGCATTATGCTTTGAATTCTGTCTAACGATTGTAGCAGTTCATATCTCTTGAATGAGAAATAAGACTGTTCAATAAACCCCTTTTATGGAAACACCCGTCTCTCTATTTCTATGCCACTCTGTAGAAACAAAGTATGCACGATTGACTTAGTGAAATTGTTATCTATTGTTTCCACAAGATATTGTTTTGATTCTAGGGGAAACAAAGTTGTCATGTTTATGCAGCTGTGAAAGACTAATCTCTTCTTGTTTATTCAAGAAAGTTTCTAGTGACCTCTGAGTTAGCTGGCACACCTACAATTAAGTTTAATATACTCGATAGAGACATACCGACCTCAGTCCTATGTCAAATCCATAATGTATGTTATTCCAATGCGCAGAGCCTATATGTATAGGAACTACACTACCGTAGGAATACAGACAAGGGGGCACATGTTGCGCCCCCCTGAATGTGTCCCCATGGCAGGGGGCGTGGGAGACCTGTAGGGCCCATTTTGTTCCTGCACCTCCAGCCTTTTTATGGCAGTGCTCTGCCATGAAAGGACTGGTGGTCCAGGAACACATAATATGCCATAATTAGCCAACCTGGCTAAGGGTATTGCATTGTGTTGCTCCTGCACCACCTCCAGGGAATAACCGACACAGTTCCCTGACACAACTGACGGTCCACCGCCGATACAAGTTACAAAGTCGCCAATTCTGCGCCAACACGAGTTTGGTAATTCTGTTCTTTTTGTATTACTTCTAGTAGATTTAAAGGGTGGGTTATCTTCTTCCCATTATGGATTGGAATGAATTATGCCAGCCTTCCACTGCATTGCTGGTTTAGTCTTGTTAGGCTAGGGTACTGTCGTACACTCTAGGGTACTGTCGTACACATCCCACCATGCGATTTGGAATTTTGGTTGCTGTCTGTGTGTTCTTCCTACCCAGGTTTTTTCAAAATATTCCATTAGGGAAGATACTTTATTTTTGTTGGCTTGGTACAAGGGACTTTCTATTAATAGGTAATAGGGATTTGTTACTTCAGTTATGGGGACGTAGGCTAGAGTTATGGCTTGTTAGGCTAGGGTACTGTCAAACACATTCCACTATGCAATATGGAATTTTAGTTGCCGTCTGTGTGTTCTTCCTACCTAGGTTTCTTCAAAATATTCCATTAGGGAAGATAATTTATTTTTTTTGGCTTGGTACAAGGCACTTTCTATTAATAGGTAATAGGGATTTGTTACTTCAGTTATGGGGACGTAGGCTAGAGCTATACTTTTTTTTTAGTTTATGTGCAGAGTGGCTTTTTTTGCTGGCTTCCTTTTTTGTGTGGGAGCTAGTGCGTCGGACGGTAACTGGCCGTAGCACAGTCTCCGATACTGAAAAGAGTCTGAAATCATCCCTGCACTGCGTGGCAGGCGCCTCATGGTGCCTGCCACACAGCGCATGGATTAACAGGGGGGAACCATAGGTGCCCCCTAACAGGAGGCAGTTGGCTGAAGGAGCCCTGCTAGAGGGCCCCTAAGTCGCTTACAACAGGGTGTTCCATGTGAGAAAGCCCGGCATGGAGACCCTGCCGGAAACCAGCATAGTAATCTTGACAGCCGAAAACACCGTCCATATGGATTACGTTCCGGTTCCGACTCACATATGGGCTCCTTAAAACCATTGTAATAAGGCTTTAAGAGTTGAAAACGACAATCTTTGTCATAAAGAATCAGACCTAAGGTCGGAGCTTTCTGACCAAGATCGTAAGGCGGCCATTCTGGTCGATTTTTGTAGGTTTCAATATACGCTCTGGTTCAAGTGGTAATAGCAGCCTTGTATGCTGTGGGAGGGGGCATTTTCAGAATGGCTTGTATCATTGACTGTCCAAAATCAACAATAATCTATAGAGGCTAGTAATTGTTAGTTTGCTGTTTTATTTAGGTGAGGAGTTCTATATTGTAGTTTTTTGTTTATTTGGTAATAGTGCATAGGTGAAAGTAATGTTACTGTTGTGAAATTCTCCATCAATGGTATAGAGTTGGTAAAATAGTTTTGGGGCATATTTTAAATGTCCAATCTATTATGGTATGGCAGGTAACTAACTAGTTACCTACTCTTGGACATGGGGAAAATATCTTTTTGAATTTCAGTTGTTATTTTTTGGGAGCTAGTGTTTGCTTCTTTAATGTTTTCTAGCACAGCTCCAACTATGTCACATTATGTGGGTGGCTATTTTCTTTCAGTTAGTTAGTTGTTTCTCTAGTTATTACCCTTCCATAGCAAGCATATGAGTAATATTTTGCACATTTCCAAATTTTGTTCTTAACAGATGTTTTCTCTTGGCTGTATGTGTACCGCATGTAGCATAGCAATAGTTTACCTTTTTGGGGATAGATACATTTTGCACCTTCTGTCATTTTCTTAATTGTACTGTAATGATAGGTAGACATAGTTAAAAATATGCGATATGCATTTTTTTAGCATGTTAACATTTTGACATTTATTTATAAATTTACATACATGTTGTGGTTATATGTTGTGCTTTGTTGAAAATGTTTCTGTTGTTTTTTTGTTGTTTTCAGCTTGCTGTTTTTTCCTGTTGAAGGAAAAAAGAATGTTTAGTTATTTTATTTAATGCATTTACCGCGGCGGCACTTCCGCCGCGGTGCAGGCGTTCTCTTGCACGGACGGGGCCGCGTCGGCCAACAAACGTGCACAGTACTACCAAGGTAGTGCTCGCGATGGCCATTGGCCGACGGCAGCAATTAACGGGTTAAAATAAATATGTTGTTTCAGGGCGAAAGGGTGTGAAATGGGAGTTTTTAGTTGTTTAGAAGTGTTTTAAGTTGCATTTAAAGTATAGTTATGATATATAGTTGCTTTTCTTCATTCTTCAGCGAAGTTTGTTTGTATGAAGTTGGTATAGTCTGTAGAGAAGATAAAATGTATGGAAACAAATATATTCATTATAATATTTATTTCATATTTTTTTAATTGTATCTAGTTAAGTGTTGCAATAAATTAGAGAGTGTACTTTTTTAAGTTGGTGTGAGAAATATGTCTTCAAAGTCGCAGTGTTCAGGTTGAAATCCTGAAGACTAGTTACACATTCTATTGTCTTTTTGAAACCATTATTCCCTGCACAGGCTTCAGGGTGCACCAAAAGAGCACCTTGACCCTTAAGTCTTTAATTGATATTAGAATCTGAGAGTCTTTAGTCAGTAATTCCTATTTCACTTCCAATCTACATGCTCTGAAAGCCACTTTTTTCAGATAGACTTTTTGTATAGCTATTCATAGGCTTCAAATCAAATCAGCTGCCTGAGTTGCGTTAAGTACTTTATGAAGATTAATGACTTGTTGGATCAGTGTGTCTGCTTTCAGTTTTTCTATGCCTGGACGATAGGTTACTATGAAGTTAAATTTGGCAAAAAATAACATCCAACGTATCTGATGGGGAACCGGTAACCTTGCAGACCTCATGAACTAGAGATTCCTGGGATCAAAATATACAGTTATGGAATGTTAAGCTCACAGTCAATAATTCTTCTTTTCATTAATGGCATCTCAAATGGCAACTAATTCTTATTCAGCACTGGTATAATGAACTTCTGCTTCATTTCACTTTCTAGACATGCAAGCATTGGGATGCAATTGCCTTGTCTGAGAGTTTCTTTATGTTAAAACTGCCCCGATGGCAGTATTAGAGGCATCTGATTCTACAATAAATGGTTTGCCAATGCCGGGTGTACCAGAATAGGTGCGGTTGTGAAGTCATCTCAAATGGCAAGCAATTCTTATTCAGCACTGGTATAATTAACTTCTGCTTCATTTCACTTTCTAGACATGCAAGCATTGGAATGCAATTGCCTTGTCTGAGAGTTTCTTTATGTTAAAACTGCCCCGATGGCAGTATTAGAGGCATCTGACTCTACAATAAATGGTTTGCCAATGCCGGGTCTACCAAAATAGGTGCGGTTGTGAAGGCATCTCAAATGGCAAGTAATTCTTATTCAGCACTGGTATAATTAACTTCTGCTATATTCACTTTCTAGACATGCAAGCATTGGGATGCAGTTGCCTTGTCTGAGAGTTTCTTTGGGTTAAAACTGCCCCGATGGCAGTATTAGAGGCATCTGACACAACAAAAAAGGGTTTGCCAGGGTCGGGTGTACCACAATAGGTGAGGTTGTGAAGGTGACCTTTAAGAGATGAAAAGCCGCATCTGCCACCACTGTACTTGCAAATGACATGTTCTTTAGCAGGAGTTTCATAATCAGAGTCACCACCATTTGGAAATGGCCCATAAACCAATGGTAGAAGTTTGCCTACCCCAGAAAACATTGGACATCACATACATGCTGAGAGATCGGCCAGGTTTGAAAGCTTGCACCTTTTGCTCAGCTATTAAAAAAATCACCCCCAAGAACACCACTTTGAACACATCAAATTCACACTTTGTGATTTTGTAAAACAGTTGATGCTCCCTGAGTGCTTGTAAGACAGCACAAACATGACAGCAATGTTTGGCTTCTGTAGATGATTAGATCAAAATGTCATCTATATAGACGATTACAAAGAAATCCAGGAATTTAAGTACTTTAGGAAGAATTAATATACTGCTAAAGCATTGCATAGTCCAAAGGGCATAACCATGTACTCTAATAAGCCATAACGAGTGTGAAAGGCCATCTTCCACTTGTCTCCTTTTCGGATTCAGACTAGGTCTTAAGCCCCTTTTAGGTCAAATTTATTGTAAATGACCGTTTTTTAATCTGATCCAGTAAGACAGGTATCAAAGGCAATGAATATTGATTTTCTTTTTCTTTCACCTAATTTAGGGCATGATAATCAATACAAGTTCCTAAAGTTGGCAATTGTAATGAAAATCAAAGGTGATGCAGCTGGAGACTTTCATGGCCAGATAAAAACATTTGCAAAATACATATCCAGATATTGTCAAGTGCTCATTTTCACTGTCAGATAAAGCATAGATCCTTCACATGATACTACTGCCCCAGGAACCTAATCTATTTGACAGCCATACTAAAGCTTTAGGTGTTCAGCCTGTTGATCACTGTTAATCACTGAAGACATCCTGTTACTCTGAGTATTGATTTGGGTAATACAGTTTCTTTTTCAGCTGCAGTCGCTATCTTTAGACTTTTACTTCTGACTCTTTCGACTCTATACACTCTCTCAGGCAGAATTCTGACTCGAACCTTACCTTTCCAGTTGACCAACCAATAGTGAGGTTCTCCTTATTGAGCCATTGATTGCCCAAAATGATGATGCCACACTTATAATATTGAATTGCAATAGTTTAAAGTGGTGTTTCTGAATAGTGACCCATAGGGGAGAGGTACAATGCATTATGGGATTTATGCAGCAAAGGGATATGTAAAGTTGCTTCTATGGTGCTATCCATGAAATTCCCAGTTGCTCCCGAATTTATCATTGCCTGTATTGGAAGCCACATTTCATTAACACACACCTGGAGAGCAGCCGCGGGCTTGCAGGTAACAGTGGTGGGGCGGAGGGAGCGGGTAAGTGGGGATTTTGAGGAACGATGTTGAGGGAAAATTAAATATATAATTAATCCCTCAAAATCCCCCCTTAACCAGCCCCACCACTGTTACCTGCACAGACCGTGGCTGCTGGAAAGGCAATTTGAAATATTAAACCAGCAATTTGTTGTCAACACTCAAAGAAGGGACTGAATGGATCCTCAAGGGCTTCCCTTCAATGGCTTTGAGTCACCTAGTTTTCCTGAGGGGAGTATTTTTCCCTATCAAGGATTGCTACTTTTGGTGACATATTTTTCCCTTTGGTTTTCACCAAGCATTTCTTGGAAAAATTGCCTTTATGCCCATAATACAAACATAGACAATTTTCCTTCTATGTTCCCTCTCCTCCTTGGTTAAGGAGGCACAAACCGTAACTATTTTTTGGATTTAACATGTACTTTTGAAGAAGGTAAGATAGATTTTCCTCGGTCATATCTCAGTGTTGTCCTTTCTCCTCATCTCTGGCCAATCTGTTTCATCTGTCAGACATTGGAACACACTAAGGCATATCACTAAAACATTACTGCCCTGCTGCCTTTCTAGGTCAGCCAAAAAAGACATAGCTTGCTGATGAAAGGTCTTCTTAAATTAGGTTCTAAAGTCTTCCCGAAGATGGCATTACCTCTTCTCACTAAAGAAACTACCCATTGATGAGCATCTCCTCCAATATAGCAGATCAAGAATGCCACCATAGATTGGGTCATGGGAAAATCTCTGGGCCGACATGTGAAGTATACCAATACTTGGGTGAGAAACACCTCGGCTTAATCAACATCTCCATTGTACCTTTCCTGTACTGCCAATGGAATTGGGGTTAGTACTACAACAGACACAGGAGGAACCTCTGCTGGAGTTGTAGTTCTACCCAGAGGCCAAGCTTGACTACCTGCAAAACAGGACGTTGGTGCCTCATAAGTATTTAGTTGCAAGCATTCTACTCGATACCGCAAGGATGTTGTCTCTCCAGAAGCCACCACGTCCTGTTGGACCATGGACAACGTTTGAAGGACATCATCAAGAGAGCCATATTGAAATTGCCTTGACCTAGAGGAGAAAAATTTGAGGACTTGTTTTTCTGTCAACTGGAAGAACTCCTCTGGATCAATACGATGCTCAAGTGGGTCCACCTTTTCATATCCCTAACTGCTGAATGCAGAGTCAATTGACAGGATTAATCTATGGAAGGGAAGCAAATGAAGGAGACAGCTGGGAGGGTGATCTGAAAGACACATGATTCAAATGTGCAAGTTGTCACGTAAGTACCTTACTGTATAACTCAAACCTATTACTACACAACCTGACCTGAAAGAGAAAAAGGTCTAAGATTGATTTGCTATAGTTTTCAAGGAGTTCTTTGTACAGCTTTTAGGTAACGTGTGATTGTCTGAATGTTGGTGAGGGGTGGTCTGAGGAGGTAGAAATCAAGACTGACATCAAGTTCAAGGAGATGTTGGGTTAGGTTCTCCTGGGTGGGGGCCATGTGGGGGTATGTGCAGGGTGCACAGGGTGAGGAGCATAGGGTACAACATAAAAAGAAAAAACCCATTCACCTCAGTTAGATTATTCATGGTAGAAAAGGTTATTAAGGTCCAGATATTATGGTGTGATTATGAAGGGCTAAGATCGTTATTCAGATTCTAACTTGGAAAGTCAATGGTCTACAAATATGAGGAAGGCAGAAGGGCAACATTATATGATATCTTAGAGATTCCCCTTAGGAAATAATTGTTTTACAAGAGACCCACCTAATAAATAGTGAGTCTGTGTCAATGTTTTAAAGTCTAAGGTGGGTCAAACAAATGGTATGTACCGCTCAAAGAGCTAACAAAAGAGGAGTTGCTAAACCTATTAAAAGGCAAGCAAAGGCACACATAATTGATTCGGCAATGAACAAGTTGGGTAGGTGGGTCATTGTTAAAATTAATCTGCTAGATAAGTTGGTAGGATACTACGGTCCCAATTGTGATGATCCAGAGGCACTGACAACAGTTTTCACACATTTACTGGATTTCCTGGATCCGGTAATTAAGGCCTGCAACTTTAATATAGTTTTGGATCTAAAACTGGATAAATCCAAGAGCAGTAGCACGGTGCCCATCCCCAAATCACATATCTATTAGAGTATGATAAGGAAGCATACTGGGCTTTGTAATGTTTGGATCTGGTCTGTTGCCAGGTGCTTCTTAACACAACAAGAAGTGTGGGCCTAGATCCAGTATAGACTACTTTCTGGTTAGCTCAAGTTTGAGAGCAGTAATACAGGATATTGAGTATCTGTCTGCCTACCTGTCTGATAATTTGGGTGTCTCTATGGACAGGGAATAAATAGTGGGCACTTGGATAGATGCTGGACATTAGATATGAATTATCTGCGGGGAGAGACGGTGGAATTTCTAGAACACATAGGGGGTAAGCATCTACCTGGGTAGTCTGGTAGACGCTTAAAGCCTAACTGAGGGGCGAATTACGAGCAGACTCTGTACTAAAATTGGCAGTACAGAGAGGAGGTTAGCCGCTTAGAAAGCAAAATGAAGACTTTAGTGGTGGGCAGGGTTGTTAATAGGAATGATGAAATAATGAGTAGGGAGGTGGAAAAGTTAGAGAGTCTGAAAGAGCAGTTAGAGGCGATATTGCAGACAAGGGTTTTGAAGCATTTGGTAGCTAATAAGTTGGCGCATTTTGAATATGGAGAAGTAGCTGGGACTTTATTTATTTATTTATTTATTTTATTTGTTTATTTAATGCATTCTTATAATTGTATTATTTATTTATTTGACTTATAAAGCACACTGTCACCTTGCAGGCATCCTGGCGCTGGTGGCTCAAAAAAGGCGGGAAAGTGTCAGGCAGGACGGAAGGAGTTACAATTGTTTGGGAAACAGCCAGGTTTTGATCTTTTTCCTGAAGGGGAGAAGCTCCCTAGTTTGCCTTATCTCGCACGGAAGCAGATTCCAAAGTTTGGCCACGGCCACCTCGAAGGATCTGCCCCCTGATCTACACCTTTCTAAATCTAGGCACCCTCACCAGCACAGCCGCTGAGGAACGGAGCAGCCTGGCTGGTGTGTACCAAGCAAATTTCGATTGTAGGGGAAGAGGGCCTATTCCATGGAGGGCCTTGAAAACGAGACAGAGGGCCATAAATTGTACAGTCTGTCTCAAAGGGAGGCAATGCAGTTTTGCCAAAGCAGCCGGCCCATGTGCTCTCCTAGGAAGCCCCAGTACCAATCTAGCGGCCGCTGATTGCATTCTTTGGAGTCTATCCAACAAAAAGCCTGGGGACAACAGCAGTAGGGCATTACAATAGTCCAACGTACTAAGGATCGTACACCTTGCCACTTGTGCACGTGCCTGGAGTGGTAGAGGTGGGAGAATCTTCCGCAAGGACCGCAGAATAGAAAAACAACAGGCGGTCGTTTTCTTTACATGCGTCTCCATGCTAAGCTTCTGATCAATCATAACCCCTAGGTTACGGACTGATTCCACTGGCCGCACTTTAGTCGCTGTCTCAGGAGGCCAGAAATTCATAGGAAACGGACGGGAGATCTTATTTACGGCGCTAAAAAGCACTTCCGTCTTCCCCACGTTATACTGGAGCGAGTTGTTTTTTAGCCACCGTGACGTATCCCGCAGGCAGTTGTGGAATACCTCCACAGGTGTCGATTCATCTCCATCAAAAGAGAGGATCATCTGCGTATCGTCGGCGTAGTTTATTATCTTGATTTTATAGGCTTTAATTAGCGAAACCAGAGGTCTTAAGTATAGATTAAAAAGGATGGGGCTGATAGCTGATCCCTGTGGCACCCCGTGTGGGACATGAGAGAACGCTGATTGAAAAGGGGGCAATGACACCGCCTGCAGTCTGTCCCGTAAAAATGACCGAAACCACATCAGAGCACAGAGCACAACATCTCACCCCAGCATCACTTAAACGGCCCAATAGAATCTCATGGTTGACCGTATCAAAGGCGGCAGACATGTCAAGCAGAATCAAAAACGCTGCCTGTCCCCTGTCTGCACGCCTTTGAAGCTCATCCACGGCGGTGACCAAGGCAGTTTCGGTCCCATAAGCCGGGCGAAAGCCGAATTGATCGTCCTCTAATAAGTGATGCTGTTCCAGGTGTTTGGAGGGGGTTGCACTGACCAAACGTTTGACAATCTTAGCCGGGAAGGGCAGCAGGGAAATGGGTCTGTAGTTCTTGGAACATTCTGGGTCCAAGGAAGGCGTTTTCAACAGGGAAGATATCACAGCCTGTTTCCACTGGGCGGGAAAAGTACCAGTGGCAAGAGATTGGTTACAGATCAGGCGGAGAGTGGGAAACAATTCCTCCTCATACTCCTTCCGAATCTTGTGTGGCACGGGGTCCAAAGGAGAACCGGAAGAAATCCCCCCTGCCAGCCCACTAAAGGCTACTTCCGTAAGCGCATACTTTACCCGAAGGTGTCAGAGCACTGTACAATAGAACCAGTTACGTTACATGAGAGAACTGTTACAGGAATGGAACAAATAAAAATAGCATGCCATAGAATCAAAGCGACACAGGCATAAGGCACACAATCTCAAGCACAGCAAGCACAGACTGTACAAGCAAAAATATGAATATAAATGACAAATTTTACAATGACTACAGAACTTCCTGGTGAAAAATAGCAGGCCTTGGAATCAAAACAATGCAGGCAAACGGAACACAAAATCAAACGCAGCAAGCACAGAATGTACAAACAAAAATATAAATATACGTGACACATTTGCAATGATTGAAGAACTTCTTGGCGGGGTCTGAGAAGGGGGGTAATTAGTTCTGAAAGTGTCTTTGGAATAAAATAGATTTGAGGTCCGCTTTGAAGATATGGATGGAGGTGATGGCACGGAGCGAAGGAGGAAGCGAGTTCCAGATTCTCACCGCATTACCTGAGAACGATTGTGCCATACATTTTTCAATTTTGAAGGGAGGGGGGGGGGCTCAAGAAGGAACTTTTCCGCATTCTGAGATGATCATGAGCCTCCGGGCAATTTCAGTTTATTCGCCAGATAGCGAGGGGAGGAAGAGTGCAAAGGTTTGTGGGTGATGCACACCGTTTTGTAGATAGCTCTAGCCTCGATGGGAAGCCATCGGAGAGAAGACAGGATAGGAGTGATGTGGTCACTTTGTTTGGACCCTGAGATGAAGCGAGCTGCTAAATGGAGGACGGATTTGAGGGGAGAGAGGTGAGATTTGGGAATGCCAGTCAAAAGAGAATTACAATAGTCCAATCTAGAGCGAACTAGCGATTAGACCATGGTTTTTAGGTCATTCTCCAGGAAGAACCGACGAATCCCCCATAAAAGGCGCAGCTGATAACGTGAGCTCTTGGCCATGCAATTGATGTGTGAGATTAGGTTTAGTCTTTTGTCAAGTATGACACCTAAGGATTTAGCGCAGTCCACAATGATGGGTTTACTGTTGAGTAAATTCAAGTGATCCAACCAGGATTGAACAGGAGGCGGGGAGAAAGAGCTAGATAAGAGGAGGAATTCAGTTTTGGAGGGATTGAGAATGAGTTGGTGCACTAACATCCACTTGTGAATAGCGTTTAGAGTAGAGCCGAGTAGTGAGAGATCATGAGGGGAAGACACATTGAGGTATATTTGGGTGTCATCCGCATAGAGTTGGTAGAGCATTCCAGATTTGCTTAGGAGGTTCCCTAATGGTTACAGATAAAGATTAAACAGAGTGGGAGCAAGGATAGAAATTTGAGGGATGCCTTGACCAACCACCAGTGGAGACGAGAGACTGTTCGCAATCTTAAACATTTGGGATCTGTCCTAGAGGAAAGAGGCAAACAATTTGAGTACTGCTCCTTCCACGCCCATTCTCTGATGAAGAATTTTCAAGAGGGTGTTGTGATTAACAGTGTCAAAAACTGCAGATAGGTCAAGAAGAATCAGATGGCACGATTCTCCTGAATTGAGAATATGCAGCACATCAACGATCACTTGCACCAGGGCTATTTCAGAGCTGCAATTTTGAATAAAGCCCGACTGGAACAAGTCGAGGAGATTATTGTCCATAATGTGTTGGGACAGTTGTTTTGCAACACATTTTGCAAAATAGAGGGCATACCAAATATGGTTGGACTAACAACAGAATCAGAAATAGAGGAGGACCTTCTCTGAATACTTCCAAAAGCTGTACACTGAAGATAGGATAATCACTGTGGAGGAAGTGGTGAAGTGGTTGGGCCATACAGCAACAAAATCATTAGATGCAACCCAACAAAATCTTCTAGACCAGGAAATTACTCAAGAGGAGGTCAAGCAAGTTCTGCAGTCTAGTAAAAAGGGGAAGGCAGCAGGACAGACGGGATACCAACAGAACTATATAATAACTGAGGGGACGCAGTAATTCCCTTTTTGACCCAGATGTTCAATGAGATCTCAAACACGGATCTACAATTGCTGGCATCCTGAGCGGAGGCGACTATCACACTAATAATAAAACCAGGGAAAAACCCTGCTAACTCTGGGACTTATAGGCCAATTTCTTTGCTCAACGCAGACTATAAGATCTTTGTGAAGGTTTTAGCAGACAGGTTGAGGACAGTAGCAAGAGTCTTATTAAAAAAGAGATCAGAAGGGTTTTGTGAAAGGCAGATACGTACACGAGCTTACCTAGTCTCATAGGTGTAATTGATCTGGTTTCTGTACATTCACTCCCCTTAGTGACCTCTTGATGCTACCGAAGCATTCAATAGAGTAAATTGGGTGCATTTGAAAGTAATGTTGGAAAAATATAATTTGGGGAATAATGTTCGTAAGGTCGTCCATTTAATATATCAGAACCCAAAAGCGAACATTTTAGTGAATGGTAACCTGAGCAAGTTGTTTAAAATATCTAGAGGCACAAGATAGGGTTTTTCTCTGTCCCCCCATCCTTTTTAACCTCTATATTGAGCCTTTTGCACAAAAGCTTAGAGAGGCTGAGAACATCCCAAGTTTTAGGCATGAAAGATGAGAGAGAAAGGTAGCACTCTACACGGATGATCTGATGGTATTTACTTCGGACCTCTCAGCTGTCTGCCAGTCTTATTCCAACATTCAGTTGACTTTGGAAAGTTGTCAGGGCTCGAAGTGAATACCAGCAAGACAGAAATAATGGCATGGAACTTGGGAAGAGGAAACTCACTGATTAAGAAATGAATGAGATACTTAGGGGTGAAGATCATACAGGATTAGACACAATTCCAGAGGTTAATCTAAATGATAGCATAAGGGGATGTACTTGGCTAATGAAGAGTTGGGTGCACCTCCCTCAGTCAATCTTTGGGAGGGTGAATCTGGTTAAAATGTCCATACTGCCAAAAATTACCTCCCTCTTTAATACTATCCATTTACACTTTGTAAAGCTATCTATTGATAAACTCCAACAGCTCATCAATTCTTACACATGGGTCCATAAATTTACAAGAATTTCCTCAAAACAGCTGCAGTTCAGCTCTATAATAATATACATGGGCTTCCCAGTTAGAATGCTGATAAATTCTTTAGATTGCTCCGAAGAAGGGTCCAGGTTCCCAGCAATGCTGAAGGGGGCTTACTTACAAACATACTTGAAAAAGAACAGACTTAAGATGCTACAACCAACATCAATAACTTGGGCAAGCATTAGATGATGCAGCGGTTTAGGTTATTATTCCAGCTTGGTTATGATATAGGACTCTGCAGGAACACCTGACTGCCTCAAGGATAAACTAGCAATCCCTTTGAGGAAAGCGGGGTTAGGCTTTTGAGGAGACCTTGCCTAGGATGTGAACATTAAATAATGGACAGAATTGACTAACAATCTGAAGTGAAGAATCTCAAAATTGAAGTACATTCAATTAAGGAGCGGGACGCAAAATCAGACGTCCTCAATTGGTGCAGGACATTTTTTGGGAGAACAACTGGTGATGAAAGCTCTGGGGAAAAAGAAGGTATCAGCATGATATTGGGTGATCCAAGAAGCCATAGATGGAGACTTCATGCTGGCGGAAAACCTATGGTTTGGGTGCTTACGGGAGAGCATTGGCACTTTGATTTTTAGAGTCAAGCATGCTTGGTTTAGGAGGAACCATCTTTTCTCTCTCCATTGGGCCTATCTAACTCCACAAAGGTTATCAAAAATGTCAAAAGGAAGCCCTGCCAAATGCATGAAATTTGGTTTGGAGAAAGCATCAGACATCCACATGTTCCAACAGTGTCCGGCTATTCTCGAATCCCGGGAGGCAGTGGGTAAGACTATCTCAAGTATACCGACGCTGCAAGTAAAGACAAGCCTCTCATTGATTATTTTTGGAATTACAGACAACATTACAGACCTGGCTAGGCACTTCCTATTTTATACTCCGTACGTTGGTAGTGTGCCTCCTACACTACAAAGACAGAGACATCCTCATAGAATAAGCTCGTAACAATGGACCCTCCATGATTGAAAACATCTTCCGAGAATTTATAGCTAAAGAACAGGCCCAACGTGCCTCCTTCCTGGAGGCCAAGAAAGCATTAAGAGGGTAAGGTATAACATACTCCCTGTTGTACCCAGTAAAACTGCGAGTCACAATGGATGGGGCAATGCACTTTTACGACTCACCAAAATAACTATGGGCTTGGTTAGAGACTTACCAAAAGGGTGGTCCTGTGTCCCAAGGGGGGAAACATGCCCATAGACCACCTAAACCACAACAGAAATGACCCAGGTGCTCATCCAGAAGGATTCAACTGCAAAAATGCTTCGCATCCCAGATGGGTTGGAGAGCCGAGTAAGGAATGGTAACCAGTAGAATGCTTCAGTAGAGGAATCGTACGGCAGTGGACCTGTTATGGGCATGTTAGGCCTCAAATACGGAGCCCTCAAGACATGTGCCAGAGATCATGGAAAGTACAATAGCCGGGGTGCACAGACATGGTAACTATCAGACCATACGGTGAAAGTACGGCCCAATGTGCCTCCTTCCTGAATGCCAAGAAAGCATTAAGTGGGAAGGCATAACATAGTCCCTGTTGTACCCAGCGAAACTAAGAGTCACACTGGATGGGGCAACACAATTTTTCCACTCATCCAAAGACCTCTGGGCTTTGTTATAGACTTACTAAAAGGGTGATCCAGAAGGCTCCAACTGCTGAAACCCTCCACATTCCTGAAGGCACAGATAAGGATGGTGGCGCTACAGGCGGTGACGGAGGTGTTGATTGACACAGCAGACAGAGAAGGAGAGCTCCGGGAAAACATCAGAACATAGCGCAGAGGAGTCTGAGTAAGGGGATTCGGCAAGAAGCAATCTAGGGCCAGATGTAGGTAGCCAAATACCGGTCGGTAATGGCCAAAAATCGGTATTTTCGGCTGTTACCCACCGGTATTGAGCGATCGGTATGTAGGTGACAGAAATTTGGCCAAATCGGTAAATATACCGATTCGGAATTTATACCGAATTGGTAAAATACCGAATCGGAATATTTACCGATTCTGATTATATACCGATTCGGAAAAATACCGAATCGGAATATTTACCGAAACGGAATATTCACCGATTCGGTACACTTACCGAATTGGTAAAATACCGAATCGGTAAATAAGAATAGGTAAAATTGAAGATTGAGATGTAGGTAAGCTCTGAAATACCGAATTAGCTTCAAATTCGGTATTTAAGAGTCGGTATTTACCATGGATTCAAATCAGGTGGTAACCAGGTGCAGCCTATAAAAATGGACCCAAAATGCAATTCTGTTTGCACAATGGCGGCATTTTATGTCATTGCAAGATGGCTACGGCTACAGGAGGAAGGAGAGAGGGAATGGCTGAGACAGGAGCAGGTCTACAGGCAGGGGGTGACCCTGTTCATGCTCACAGAGGAAGAGATACTCCAGAGGTACAGGTTGGCTCCAGACACCATCTTGGACCTCATCAGGGACCTACAACCACTGTTGGAGCACACTACCCCAAGGGCACATGCAATTCCACCCCATGTACAGGTGCTGTGCAGCCTCCACCTGCTCGCGTCTGGGAGCTACCAGAGCGTGGTTGCTGCGGTGGGTGGGGTGACCCAGAGCAGCCTCTCATGGTTCCTTCACAAATTCCTTGACGCCATGTTGCAGAGGATGGAGCATTACATTTCTTTCCCAGCCACCCATGCTGAACTGGTTCAAACCAAATCTGAGTTCTACCAGATGGCTAGATTTCCCCATATCATCGGCTGCATTGATGGCACGCACATCCCCATTTGTCCCCCTGCTGCCACAGAATACATCTACAGGAATAGGTAATCCACCCACACCATCAATGTACAGGTGATTTGCAATGCAAAGTACTTAATCACAGACCTTGTTGCAAAATTCCCTGGGAGTACCCACGACTCCTATGTTTTCCAGAACAGCGGAATTTATGCACGGCTGTCTGCAGGGGAATTTGGCGAAGGATACCTCCTAGGTAAGACACAGTGTGCGACCCCTTCAACACCTATTGCAGTAAGAATAACAAGTATGCATGTGAGTAATGTATTCACATTTCCCTTTTAGGAGACAGTGCATATGCCCTACGTTCAATTATCCTCACTCCCTACCTCAACCCCTCCACACCCAGCCAAAGGAGGTATAACCGGGCCCACAAAAGCACAAGGAATGCAGTAGAACGGACCTTTGGCATATGGAAAAGCAGATTCAGATGCATGCACAAGAGTGGAGGTGCAAGGCAGTATACCCCCACCTTGATGGCGGTGGTCATGTCACTGTTGGTCTTTGCAACCTCCCTGTTGGTTTCCACTAAAGCACTGATGCCCTTGCCCATGTCTCCCATTTGCTAAATTAAGGATCCTAAACTGGCGGTGGCAGGCCTGAATCGATTTCCCCTGCATGCGCTGGATGCGCACCATGCTCCCCTCAAGGCCACGGAATACAGTGCCCTCTCCAGGTGGACCTGCACTGCTGGGAGTGCGTTGGAGGCTGCGAGTGCTGCTGGACTGATGTGTGGACACCTGTGCAGTAGGAGTGACTTCTATGGTTGCTGGAGCCTCACCCTCACCTCCTGGCATGACTCTCAGTGGGGCCACATATCTCCTCCTGGCTGGTGAGGTAGCAGGTGTTGTCAGGGACCGTGATGGGAAGTTCTCAGGTGAGAACACCAATGGGGGGTTTGGGAAAGGTGTGGGGAGTGGGAAAACACAAGGGGACGAACAGTGTCATCATCATGGGAGAGGGCAGTGGCGTATTCGTCCTCCTGCGAGGCTTCTGCGGTGCTTGGCCCTGCCGCAACACTCTCCTCCCTCGCTGGCGCAGTTCCTTGTGAGGCAGATGGTCCACTGCCTGATGTTGGCCCTAGGTATAAAGAAGCGTATGTACACTGAGTGCTATTGTCTTACAGTCACTACAATAAATGCATTGCACATTTTACTTTCATTACTCTGATAGGCTTTGAATGCATTGCTGTTTTCTGTGCACTTACATGTGGTCCTACATTTTCTGACTACATTTCCCATATTGCATTGCTCATGTATAGTGCTAGCAGTACTGGACTGGGGTTGGGCTGTACACAAAGGCAAAAGGGAAGCAGTTTGCTTTGGGGTGTCATGCTGCGCAAGCCTCTTACCTTTCGTAGTAGCTCTGGCTGAGCTGTCCACATCTCCTACTCCCACGACACTGTCAGGCTCGATGGTGGAGGCCACCAGTTCCTCAAGGTCAGTCAGGGGGGGCGCAGGGTTCCTACCTCCTCCGGTCACACCAGACTGCTTGTGGATCTCTGCCATTTTTCGTTTGGTGAGGCTCCTGAGGTCGTAAAACCTTTTCTTCAGGTCATCTTGGCTCCTGCTGGTCACACCCACAGCATTCACCTTCTCCCCTATGGCAAGCCACAGGTTTCTTTTGGCTGACTCTGATACAGAGAGGGACAGCCTGCCAAAAAGCTCTTTGTGGACCCTCACCACTTCCTCAACCAGTACCTGCAGCTCCATGCTGCTAAACTTTAATTTTCGTTTTCTTTCAGCCTTCTGGCTCTCTGTGCTACTTGCCATTCTTACTGTCTTTCACTGCAAACAAATCTCTCCCTGCTGCTCTGTCTCTCTGCTCAGCTCTGACTGCCTCTCCAGAACCTTCTAATGAGTTGTAGCTGCCTGGGTAGCCACTTCCTGGTTGGGAGGGGGAGGGTGGTAGCACCTGATTGGCTGTTTTCTTAAGTTTCACTTTTACTCTTGTTTGCCGATTCGTTATTTACCGATTCGGTATTTACCGATTCAGTATTTACCGATTCGGTATTTTCAATGCATTCCTATGGGCCTTTTGCCCCATAGGGTTGTATGGCCATTACCGATTCGGTAATTACCGATTCGATATTTGCCGATTCGGTAATTACAGAAAGTCCGATACCGACTTTTACCGAATCGGTAAAATATACTGATTTTTGACCTACATCTCATTTACCGATTTTTTAATACCGAATCGGTAAAATTCGGTATTTAAGAATCGGTAAATGACATTTACCTACATCTGGCCCCTAGTACTTCCGGATGTGACTCCTCAAACAGCAGATAGCATGATTTAATAACTTCTGGGCAAAACGGTTTAAACTTACAGAGGGTAAGAGACAGTACTGCTCCTTTCTACCCAAAGTAAGATACACACAGACATACAAGGAACCTGGTACTAGAGACTTTGAAGACCCTGACAGGGGGAGGTGGATTTGCTGACAAGGGGGGAGGGGGAGGGGGAGGTGAGGGCTAACCGCCGCAGGAAGGAACTCTGTCCCTGTCAGAGACTACCAGGGCCGGCAGTGGAGATACAAGGAGTGGCTAGTACTTTTCACCCCCATCCAGATAGTCTACACTGGGCAGATAGAGTGGGCAATCTATCACTAATGGTTTTAAGTTTTAACAGGTTTGGGCGGTCAGAGGTTGTGAAGCCGCCCTGGGGAGAGGGAGTGTCTTGTTGTTGAATATTGGTGGTTTCCAAGGTATTGTCATTGTTACATGCTGACTGTGCTGGTGTGGATTTGGGGGTGGAGGGGTTGGGAGAGTGTTTCAGTGTCGTGCAGGCCTCAGCCTGACCCGCTAGTGCAAGGGGTTCGCCCTTCTCTGCACGAAGTCCTCAGACCAATAGAAAGAAGTTGGCACAGAAACTGGAAATTGAAAACTTAACATTTATTACACCTCATGAGGTGGTGCTACGGTTCAAACAGTACCCGTCGGTATTGCAAGAAGTAGCACCACGAGCTAAGGAAGCATGGTTTATTTATACCTGCACAGGGGCTCAAAAGAAGGGGGTACAAAGCACAAGAGCACATTTTATGTACATATAAGGTAATATCGAGAGGCACAATCGATCAGTGGGAGGAGCTAACTGTCTTGAGGGCTTGACAAAAACATTCCAATCTAGAGCTAATCACTACCAGATGTGAACCCTAACGGTCAGCGGCAAAGTAGAGGACGCTATTTAAAGCCTGTTACTGGGCAGATTTCAGGCGCAGTTCACAAGGAGGTAGGACAAAGCACATGGTCGGCACGAGGCAACATGTAGCAGACAAAATGGCCACCACGAATACAAAATGGAGTCCGCTAAATGTCAAGATTACGGCTAGAACTAAGATGTCTTCTGCTAATGCTCAATCTAATCGCTGTCAAATTACAACAGATGACCCTTTTAGCATTAGTTGAAGACACACGCTCTTCTGGGATAATCTAAACATTCATCCTGTATATCTATACACATCATGTCAGCTACTTCTTTATCTAATGTATGTTGTGCTTTTACATTCACAGTATTCTTCTTGGATGGTATACAAGCAGTGATGCACATAGAACATAGCATTGGGCCACAATGGATACACATACAACAGGTGAAAATCTCTACAATCACAATACAGATAACAGTCAGTAATTTCCAACCTCAGTCAAAAACTAGAGCCCAAAACCATCCAGCAAAAGACCAGGTGCCATTCTTAGTCTGAATATCTGCAGCTATTTTATGCAGTTTAGCAATTGCATCATACACTGAGGGCGAAGTATCAGGAATAAAAAAACACAACAACTACCACCGATAATTTTACATGCACCTCCTCTATCTGCTAACATAACATCTAACACCATCCTATTCTGGAGCGCTACAATTCTGGCAAATTGTAACTCTTCAGTAATATTTCCAAGTGCTATAACAGTTTCATTAGTGACAGCTTCCACAACTCTAGTTAATCTTCGCACTTTCCTGCTGTTTAATGCAGCGCCCACAAAAGAAAACAGGCTCAAATTAAAGTCAACATATTGCTGCAGACTAGTGTCAGGCTGATCCACATCATCAGTACTTATTGTCCTCTTATAACGATTTATTGAAATATTCCTAAACAGTTTAAAATCTCGATGGTACGATGCAAATGCCAGAAAAACAGGAGGTAACAAAAAAGATACATAACATGTGCCTGACGACCCAACTGGTAGTCTATGATATCCATGACTTCCGCATACTAGAAATGTGTTATGCGAAGCCAAAAACGAGCTGTCATTGTCAGGGACTGTCTGGGGCTATGTGGGGAACACAGTCAGGGACTTGGGCAAGGACTGGGAACTAGGTAGAAAACGTACACAGGAAGAGGAGTAAAAGGGATCCAAAGGGGAAGGCTGCACAAGTGAACAAGATGGGTAAGACTTAGAAAGGAAGGGCAGTAACAAAGCAATTTAGCATTCAGAATAAGTACACCCAGGATGAATGTGCAAGACATATATATGAAACAACATTAACAATAAAGGGGGGTGTGGGGTAAAGCACTCAGGAGCTCCACACGGGAAGACTGAAGCTCAGCAAGTTTCTTACCCACAATTGCTGTTACAGATACTGACGGTACAAAAGGGGGTGGTGATGGACGGAGCATCTGAATCAATTAAACACTCACACCCAGTATTAAGATCTGGGTTTAATCCATCACCGTTCTTTAGCCCACTCTGCCACCCCAGTTCAGACATGGCTATATGCAAATCAGTCTGACCCTGTGCCTCATGGGAACAGTCCAGCCCGAACTGCCAAGCCATGTCTTCCCTGGACCGGAAACAAGCTTCCGAGGACCGGTTTCTGGCATTCCAGCAGTCTTCAGCCCGGCTTGCTTGAATCCAGTGGCAAAGTGAGCAAGGGACTCACATCTGAGCATACCCTGCCACACTTATGGCAGCCAAAAGCGGTACAAAAGGGGGTGGTGATGGACGGAGCATCTGAATCAATCAAACACTCACACCCAGTCAAAAGATCTGGGTTTAATCCATCACCGTTCTTTAGCCCACTCTGCCACCCCAGGTCAGACATGGCTATATGTAAATCAGTCTGACCCTGTGCCTCATGGGAACAGGCCAGCCCGAACTGCGAAGCCATGTCTTCCCTGGACCGGAAACAAGCTTCCGAGGACCGGTTTCAGGCATTCTAGCCGTCTTCAGCCCGGCTTGCTTGAATCCAGTGGCAAAGTGAGCAAGGGACTCACATCTGAGCATACCCTGCCACACTTATGGCAGCCAAAAGCGGTACAAAAGGGGGTGGTGATGGACGGAGCATCTGAATCAATCAAACACTCACACCCAGTCAAAAGATCTGGGTTTAATCCTTCACCGTTCTTTAGCCCATTCTGCCACCCCAGTTCAGACATGGCTATATGTAAATCAGTCTCACCCTGTGCCTCATGGGAACAGTCCAGCCCGAACTGCCAAGCCATGTCTTCCCTGGACTGGAAACAAGCTTCCGAGGACCAGTTTCTGGCATTCCAGCCGTGTTCAGCCCGGCTTGCTTGAATCCAGTGGCAAAGTGAGCAAGGGACTCACCTCTGAGCATACCCTGCCACACTTATGGCAGCCAAAAGCGGTACAAAAGGGGCTGGTGATGGACGGAGCATCTGAATCCATCAAACACTCACACCCAGTCAAAAGATCTGGGTTTAATCCATCACCGTTCTTTAGCCCACTCTGCCACCCCAGTTCAGACATGGCTATATGTAAATCAGTCTGACCCTGTGCCTCATGGGAACAGTCCAGCCCGAACTGCCAAGCCATGTCTTCCCTGGACCGGAAACTAGCTTCCGAGGACCGGTTTCAGGCATTCCAGCCGTCTTCAGCCCGGCTTGCTTGAATCCAATGGCAAAGTGAGCAAGGGACTCACGTCTGAGCATACCCTGCCACACTTATGGCAGCCAAAAGCGGTACAAAAGGGGGTGGTGATAGACGGAGCATCTGAATCAATCAAACACTCACACCCAGTCAAAAGATCTGGGTTTAATCCTTCACCGTTCTTTAGCCCACTCTGCCACCCCAGTTCAGACATGGCTATATGTAAATCAGTCTGACCCTGTGCCTCATGGGAACAGTCCAGCCCGAACTGCCAAGCCATGTCTTCCCTGGACTGGAAACAAGCTTCCGAGGACCGGTTTCTGGCATTCCAGCCGTGTTCAGCCCGGCTTGCTTGAATCCAGTGGCAAAGTGAGAAAGGGACTCACCTCTGAGCATACCCTGCCACACTTATGGCAGCTAAAAGCGGTACAAAAGGGGGGGGGTGATGGACGGAGCATCTGAATCAATCAAACACTCACACCCAGTCAAAAGATCTGGGTTTAATCCATCACCGTTCTTTAGCCCACTCTGCCACCCCAGTTCAGACATGGCTATATGCAAATCAGTCTGACCCTGTGCCTCATGGGAACAGTCCAGCCAGAACTGCCATGCCATGTCTTCCCTGGACTGGAAACAAGCTTCCGAGAACCGGTTTCTGGCATTCCAGCCGTCTTCAGCCCGGCTTGCTTGAATCCAGTGGCAAAGTGAGCAAGGGACTCACGTCTGAGCATACCCTGCCACACTTATGGCAGCCAAAAGCGGTACAAAAGGGGGTGGTGATGGACGGAGCATCTGAATCAATCAAACACTCACACCCAGGCTACTTGGATGCTTGATTCTGGTCTGGGAAAGACATGGCTTGGTAGTTTGGACTGGACTGTTCCCATGAGGCACAGGGTCAGAACTGATTTGCATATAGCCAGTGTCTAACCCAGGGTGGTGTGGAGTGCAAAAAAACGATGGATTTAGGCCCAAATCCTTGTACTGGGGTGAATGTATGACATTGTTCTACATTCTGTCCATCAACTGTGTTTTTTGCAATTTTCACCCCGAGTGTGCTGGGTATGCTCAGACGTGAGTCCCAGGCTCTCCACACCACTGTAGTCAAGCTATCCAGGCTGATGAAGGCTGATAGCAAGAAACCGGTCCTTGGATGCTTGATTCCGGTCTGGGAAAGACATGGCTTGGTAGTTCGGACTGGACTGTTCCCATGAGGCACAGGGTCAGAGCTGATTTGCATATAGCCAGTGTCTAACCCAGGGTGGTGCGGAGTGCAAAAAAACAATGGATTTAGGCCCAGATCCTTGTACTGGGATGAATGTATGACATTGTTCTACATTCTGTCCATCAACTGTGTTTTTTGCAATTTTCACCCCGAGTGTGCTGGGTATGCTCAGACGTGAGTCCCAGGCTCTCCACACCACTGGAGTCAAGCTATCCAGGCTGATGAAGGCTGATAGCCAGAAACCGGTCCTTGGATGATTGATTCCGGTCTGGGAAAGACATGGCTTGGTAGTTCGGACTGGACTGTTCCCATGAGGCACAGGGTCAGAGCTGATTTGCATATAGCCAGTGTCTAACCAAGGGTGGTGTGGAGTGTAAAAAAACGATGGATTTAGGCCCAGATCCTTGTACTGGGGTGAATGTATGACATTGTTCTACATTCTGTCCATCAACTGTGTTTTTTGCAATTTCACCCCGAGTGTGCTGGGTATGCTTAGACGTGAGTCCCAGGCTCTCCACACCAATGGAGTCAAGCTATCCAGGCTGATGAAGGCTGATAGCCAGAAATCGGTCCTTGGATGCTTGATTCCGGTCTGGGAAAGACATGGCTTGGTAGTTCGGACTGGACTGTTCCCATGAGGCACAGGGTCAGAGCTGATTTGCATATAGCCAGTGTCTAACCCAGGGTGGTGTGGAGTGCAAAAAAACAATGGATTTAGGCCCAGATCCTTGTACTGGGTGAATGTATGACATTGTTCTACATTCTGTCCATCAAATGTGTATTTTGCAATTTTCACCCCGAGTGTGCTGGGTATGCTCAGACGCGAGTCCCAGGCTCTCCACAGCACTGGAGTCAAGCTATTCAGGCTGATGAAGGCTGATAGCCAGAAACTGGTCCTTGGATGCTTGATTCCGGTCTGGGAAAGACATGGCTTGGTAGTTCGGACTGGACTGTTCCGATGAGGCACAGGGTCAGAGCTGATTTGCATATAGCCAGTGTCTAACCCAGGTTGGTGTGGAGTGCAAAAGAACGATGGATTTAGGCCCAGATCCTTGTACTGGGGTGAATGTTGTCTGTCCAACAACTGTGTTTTTTGCAATTTTCACCCTGAGTGTGCTGGGTATGCTCAGACGTGAGTCCAAGGCTCTCCACACCACTGGAGTCAAGCTATCCAGGCTGATGAAGGCTGATAGCCAGAATCCGGTCCTTGGATGCTTGATTCTGGTCTGGGAAAGACATGGCTTGGTAGTTCGGACTGGACTGTTCCCATGAGGCACAGGGTCAGAGCTGATTTGCATATAGCCAGTGTCTAACCCAGGGTGGCGTAGAGTGCAAAAAAATGATGGATTTAGGTCCAGATCCTTGTACTGGGGTGAATGTATGACATTGTTCTACATTCTGTCCCCAACTGTGTTTTTTGCGTTACAGATACTGACTGCAAATACCCACATGTAGGATATGGATACAAAGGCAGGGTCTGTGGAGCTTATACTTATGGTGATGTTATACATGTAACTCAAAGACAATACTCACAGTGAGCAAGAAACACCACCTAGGTAGTCAGCTGTGCCCACGGATCCTGGCGATCAAACAGGAATGCGTAAGGCAGTAACACCAAAGGGGTAGAACTAAACACAAGCACAATAGACAAGGAGCTAGCAAGGAGGAGTGCTTAACAGGAAAGGAAAGAAATGACCGGGCACACTTGGCAGAAAGCAGGTAACATACATACAAGGTAACAGAAGTAAGACAGCAGAATAGAAAGACAGCAAACTAGAACTGGAACCAAGGAAATGGGAAGCAAGGCAGGGACTGGAAATGGATATACAGAAGTGGAGGCTACAAGGGTATACAAGAATAGTGCAGGTTAAGGAATCAAGAAAACAAAGTAGCATAGAAGGCAGTGCTGGGGCAGGAACAAGAAGTGAGCTAAGGCTCAGGAGTCAAGGCAGCACTGCAGACAGTGCTGGTTCAGGAACAGGGATCTACCGAAGCTTCAGGGGTCAAGGTAGTACTGCAGGCAGTGCTAGTTCAGGAAACAGGACATAGCTACAGCTCAGGAAACAAGGAGTCAAGAGAGCACTGCAAGCAGTGCAAATCAGGAACAAGAAATAGCTAAGCTCAAGAACAAGAACAAAGAATAACTCTAGCTCTGGAACTCAGGAAACAAGGTAGCACTGTAGGCAGTGCTAATTCAGGCACAAGGATTAGCTATAGCTCAGGAATCAAGGAACAAGGATTAACTATAGCTCAGGAATCAGGAAACAAGGTAGCACTGCAAGCAGTGCTAATTCTGGAGAAGGGAAACTGCTGTAGTTCAGGAGCAATGAATACTAAGGCTCAGGGGTCAGGGTAGCACTGCAGCCAGTGCTAATTCAGGAACAGGGAAAACAGCAGCAGATCAGGAACAAGGCATAATTAAAGCTCAGGAAACAAGAATAGCAAAAGCTCAGGAGCACTGGAAACAAGGATTGGTCTCACCGGTAAACAGCTACAATGACCAACTTTTGCCTGAACGGAGCTGGGGCTTAAAAGAGCTCACAGTAATCACATACAGCTGGTGTGAGCAGGCTAGCAGCAGCCAGCCACAGGTGAGCTGAATTCCTCCACCCATCCTTGGCCTGCAGGGGTGGAGACAAAGCAGTGAGCAGGGAATTCTGGGTAATGGAGTTTCAGGCATGAGTAGGCTGGCTTTAAGTCTAAGCAGGCCGGCTTTCACAAAACCCGGCATGGATTGGGAATGGATGTCAATTCCCAAATAGTAATTGCAAACACAACAATGATGGACAGAATGTGGATCAATGTCACACATTCACCCCAGTCCAAAGATCTGGGCCCAAATCCATCGTTTTTCCACTCCACACCACCCTGGGTTAGACAATGGCGATATGCAAATCAGCGCTGACCCTGTGCCCTATGGGAACAGTCCAGTCCGAACTACAAAAGCCATGTCCTTCCCAGAACGGAAACAAGCATCCGAGGACCGGCCCGATTTCGAGGTAACACCTCTCATCAGCCCGGCTAGCTTGATTCCAGTGGTGTGGAGTGCCTGGGACTCACGTCTGAGCATCCCCAGTACACTTAGAGCGGTAATTGCAAACACAACAATGATGGACAGAATGTGGATCAATGTCACACATTCACCCCAGTCCAAAGATCTGGGCCCAAATCCATTGTTTTTCCACTCCACAAATAGTGTCCAAATGGCTGGAAGTCAAGATATGCATGCAGGTGAGTGTCTGGAGGCATATTATACCACTGGAATGCCCCAAAATTTGGCCCCCTGGTGGTGGGCACGAGAGCAGAGGGAGCGAATCGTGACAGTCATTTATTCCATCTAAATTTAATACAGTAACACAATCACTAATTCCAACTGGGATTCGTCCAGTACTTTGTACACATAAGTCTGCTTTAGTCCTTGTAACAGTAATTACTGATTAATTGCTTGTGGCAAAGTCTCTCGTGTGGGTGAAAACATATGGCGTAGTAGCATTGTCCGGTCGGTATTCCTCCCATTCCCATATAGTTCCATTTGCTTGAGGATACACATCTTTGTCCTGATAACACTCCTTATTCAAACGGAAAAGAAGTCCACCTACTGTAGGTTTTCTAGTTGCAAACAAAAGAGTGTACCAGGCTCGACAAGAACCATTATGCGAGAAAGGAAGTGGAATAAAAGGTGTTCCTCCTTTCTTTTGATGCGCTGGAAGCATTCCACATACCCAACAATTAGTGGTGTTCGTTGCATTATGTGTATGGTGAAGCATCTGAACAAACGTGTTATTAAGATAAGATTCTCGATGCTTCTGCTCATGATACGGAAGAGAAAAATGCTGATGTTCTTCTGGGACTGGAGTAGTAACCACAAAAAACTCATGAGCAGTAGCCATCATTTCAACAGACCAGGTGATTACTGCTATAAGTGTCTTAACAGCAAAAACACCTATGACTCCTAATATCTTTTTCTTATTTTTCATCATAGCAACAAAATCAACTTTCTCTAAAAAACAAAACAAAAATAGTCGTAGGAGCTCTTCTCCCGTGGGGAGACTTTGTTTTCTTCACCGCAGATCAAGACATGTATCACTACACTACGCAGGGCTGATTCCCCTCCCTTGTCATATCGGCATTCCGTTTCCACTACCCAGAGCGGTTGCTCAACTTGTCTCTCTCAAAAAATTGTAGATTCTTTCCTCGGTCTCAAGTTGAATTGCGTTGCTCCAGGAATCGTCTGGTCCGTGAAGAACTCCGCAGATTCGTCAGGTGATACAGCAGGGCCTTTCTCCTTAGTCAAGATCTCTCGATGATCAGTCAGCACAGCAGTTTCCACCAAGGTCGACGATACTTCCCGACAATGGGTACTATGCACCCAATTTTTCATGTTGGTGACTCGAACCGCTGTTCTCGTAGCAAGGAGCACCTGTTCTGGTCCACGCCACCTCGACTCCAAGCTGCTTGACCTCTCGAACGCCTTAATCGTCACAAGGTCACCAGGACGGAGTTCATGGCCTTCACCTGTAGATCTGTCAGGAAGTGTTTCTCGAACCTGTTGATGAATAGAAACCAAACTATCGGTTAACTGTGCCAAATAGTCATCCATCAAGACACAAGGTACATCATACACAGAACTCGGTTTTGGAACTCCCCAAATATTCATGGGTCGTCCAAATACCACTTCCTACGGGGTGAGACCTGTTCTAGAATGTGGTACTGATCTGATAGACAACAACACCAATGGCAAAGCATCTGGCCAGGTCAAGTGTGTAGAAGCTTGAATTTTCGCAATTTTCAGCTTCAGAGTAGCATTATACCTTTCCACCAATCCTGCTGACTGTGGATGGAACACTGCATGGGACTTCTGTTTAATTCCTAATCCCTTCAAGACATACTTGATAACTTCCCCAACAAAATGAGGTCCGTTATCATTCCATAGGAATCTGCAAACACCGAATCTCGGGAAGAATTCCTTCAATAGCACGTTAGCAGTAGTAATAGCAGTATTGTCCTTTGTGGGGTACGCCTCAATCCATTTACTGAAGGCCCAAACCACCACTAGAATATACTTTAAGTTATTACAACGCTCGAGTTGGATGTAATCCATTTGCAAGACTTCAAAAGGTGCAGTTGGTGTAGCAAAACCTCCAGATGGAACTCGCGTTCCTTTTCCAGGATTATATTGTAAACAGATCAAGCAAGACTGTACTACTCTCTTAGCTGTTCTAGCAATTTCTGGATGCTCCCAAACTTGCGTAAACATTTTCATTATTGTTGAAGCTCCAACATGTGCTAGCCCATGTGCCATCTGAACTATAGGTTGTACAAAAGCTATAGGCAGCTTCCATCTATCCATCTGCTTATTCTGCCAACAACCTTCATCATCTAACTCTCCTTCTTCAGACCATTGTTCACGTTCCTTGTCAGAGGCTGTCCTCTGTATCTCTCGTACTTCTTGCCTAGCATCGTGCCATCTCTCAGCTTGTGACTTCACTACATACATGGGAGTAGTGTTTCTTTGTGTCACAGATTCACGGTCCCTCGCGATCTGCAAAGGCATTACCTTGTCCAATCTTATCTATCACTTTCTTGTGCGCACTACACTTCACTATGGCTACTTTCTTTGGGCATGTGAATGCAATCAAAAGATTATGCACTAAGTCTCTGTGCATTATTTGCATTCCATGAGATGTAAGAAAGCCTCTTTCCTTCCAGAGCAGGCCAAAATCATGCGCTACTCCAAAATGCATAGCGGCTATCTGTATAAATATTCACACACAAATCAGTACTAAACTCACATGCTCGCATCAAGGCTATCAATTCAGCTGCTTGAGCCGATTTCTGTGGTATGCGAGCTTTCTCCACTATTGTTTCAAGCGTGGTGATTGCATATGCGGCTGAGGTCGTACCATCCGGTAATTTCAAACAAGACCCGTCAACCCACAATTCAACTTTCACATCTGGAAGGGGCGTATCTTGCAAATCAATGCGACCCTTTGTCTTTTCCTCAGTCAGGAATATACAATCATGTGTTTCTTGTGACTGAGGCTGAGTCACCGGATACGGCAACAAAGTAGCTTGATTCAAAGTTGCACATCTCTTCAATGTAATGTGAGGAGCTAGCAGTGTCAGTTCATATCCTGTCAGACGAGCGCTAGTTAAATGCTGCGTCTTTGTTTGATTCAAAAGAGCATCAACCGCATGGGGTACCAACACTAACAGCTTATGTGACATAACTATTCCCTCACTCTGTCGTATTGACACAGCCGTTGCAGCAACTGAACGAAAACACCCTGGTAATGCTCGAGCAACAGGATCAAGAACTGCTGAAAAATAAGCACAAGGACGTTGCTTATCACCATGTAACTGAACTAAAACTGACAATGCACATCCATCTTTCTCATGCACTTAAAGTAAAAAGCTTTGTGTAATCTGGTGTACCTAACACTGGTGCTGAACAAAGGGCTTGTCGTAACTGTCGAAAAGCATTTTCACATTCATCTGTCCATGGAAGGGGTACGGGAGTATCTTTCGTCAAAAGTGCTAACAGAGGCTTAGCAATATATGAAAACCCCAAAATCCATTGCCTGCAAAAAGAAGTAAGACCAAGAAATGCACACACTTCTTTCTGTGTAGAAGGCACTGGAGTATCTAAAATAGCTTGTATATGATCTGATGTCATTGCACGTCCCTCCTTAGACAAAAGGTGACCTAAGTAGGTTACCTTTGGTCTACAATATTGCAGCTTCTTTCTCGACACTTTGTGATGATGTGAAGCAAGGAAAGAAAGCAAAGACAAGGTACACGTTTCACATTGTTCTGGGGTATCGGCTGCCAGCAAGATGTCATTGACATATTGTATGAGAGCCACACCTTTAGGCAAAACAAAAGAATCAAGTTCTCTTTTCAGTGCTTGACTGTAAATACTCGGACTCTCAGTATAGCCTTGAGGAATTCTACAAAATCTATACGATCGATTATTCAAAGTGAAACCGAACAACTATCGGCTGTCAGGATGAATAGGGATCGAAAAGAAAGCGTTCTTCAAGTCTATTACCGAAAACATAGTAGCAGTCAAGGGGACCAAAGTAAGAAGTGTTGTGATGTCAGAAACTACAGGGTACTGCGGTAAAACAATTTTGTTTACCTCTCTCAGGTCTATGATGAATCTATAAACTTGAGTGTCAGTGTCTCTTTTCAAAATTGGAAGAATCGGGCTGTTGCAAACATTAAATTGGACTACCTCAATAACCCCAACATGAAAAAGATCATGTACAGTTCGTATGAGTGCTTCTTCACCCTCCTGTGAAATCCTATATTGTGGCACGCGAGGTAATACAGCTCCCTCCTTGACACTAATGTGTACTGGTGGGATAACCATCTGACCCACATCAGTGTCCGAGGTAGCCCACACAGTTTTAGGAAGTGAAGCTAATGCAACAGCCTCTTTAACAAGACAAACTCTTTCAAGCTGGGAATGATTATCATTCAAAATGACACGTACTCCTTCAGGGGAACATCGTATTGTGGCTCTAAAATACTTCAGCATATCAAGACCCACAATATTATCTGGTGTGTTTGGAGGAAGTAAAAACGGACATGGAGCACTAAATTTATCGACATGAAATGCAAGTGGTTGTGACAATGGGCTAAGGGAAGGTGTTCCATCGAAACCTATCAAAGTAATAGTTACGCCAGCCAGGGGAGACCTTGGAACCAATTGTTTAGACAAAGCACTACGAGTAGCTCCTGTATCAACCAGAAACTGATCAGTAGAACCCAAAACATGTTTGATTTGATTTGATTTATCTATTTCTAAAGCGCGCGAATGCCCGGAGGCGTCTTGGTGCTATGATATGTCCATAGTCCTGAACTGGTCTTAGGTTTATGCAGTGAACAACCATGTTTTAATTTGCTTTCTAAACAAGTCCAAGGATGGGCTGTTTTTTATATCTAATGGAAGTTGATTCCAGGTCCTTGCTGCGTGGACGAAGAAACTTCTTCCCCCCCAGTTCGCTCGTTTGAACTTGGGTATTGCTATCAGTTTTTGTTGGCCAGATCTTAGTAGTCTGGATGGTTCATATTTCCTCAACTGCGTTTTTATGAAGAGAGGTCCTTTGCCCTGAAGGGCCTTATAGGTCAAACATAATGATTTAAATTTGACTCTTTTGGCAACTGGAAGCCAATGAAGTGAAGCTAATTTGTGGCTGACGGACTGAAACTTTGGTATATCCAGGATCAGTCTTGCTGCAGCATTTTGCAGGCGCTGCATCTTATCTGTGATTTTTATTCTGGCTCCTGCATACAGTGCATTTCCGTAGTCCAGACGAGATAAAGCTAGCGCTGTGACTACCGTTTTGCGTGCATCTTGAGGCAAATATGGTAGTATTTTTTTTATCATTTTTAATATTAACCAAAACGAAGATGCCAGTTTGTTTACTTGGGCTTCGTATGCTAGCTTGGTGTCTAACATGAATCCCAAATTGTTCTCTTTCTCCGAGCGATCTGGACGTGTTCCTAGCTTGTCAGGCCACCAGTCTGGGGACCAGATATCTGAATTACCTCCCAGAAACATCACCTCACTCTTTTCTCCATTGAGTTTAAGGCAATTTTGTTGCATCCAATGGCTAACTTTTAACATGCAATGTTGGAATTTGTCGGCTGTTACCTTTTTGTCTTCATCTATGGATATGACGATTTGGGTATCGTCTGCGTACAAGATTGGCGTGAAGCCATTTTCCCTTATTACTTCAGCAAGGGGGGCCACGTACAAGTTAAAAAGCGTTGGGCTTAATGATGAGCCCTGCGGGACACCACATGGTACCTCAAATGAGTCGGATTTTGAATTTCCTACTTCCACTGTGAACTTTCTATCCTTCAGGTATGATTTGATGAGATTGCATGTAGATTCACTTGCTCTGACTTCTCTGATGCGGTTTATTAGAATCTCGTGGCTGACCGTATCGAAGGCCGCCGAGAGATCCAACAATACCAAGGCGGCCTTCTCCCCGTTGTCCAATACTTTCCTAAGCTCTTCAACTGCCGTGAGGAGAGCTGTCTCTGTGCCGTGCCCTTCACGGAATCCGAATTGGGAATGGTCAACCAATTAATGTCCAATAGATATCGTGATAGCTGTTTATTTAGTAATTTTTCTAATACTTTTGCGGCAAAAGGGATCCTAGCTATGGGTCTATATTTGCTAGGAACCTCACAATCCAAGTTGGGTTTCTTCAGGAGTGGCCTGATCGATATAGTTTTCCAATCGTTTGGAAATGTATTGGTGTCTAAAATTATAGCAAACAATTTTTGTAGTACCAGTCCTATTTGCTCTGAGCAGCTCTGCATCACCTTGGGTGGACAAGGGTCAAGTGGCTGCCTGAGTTAGTTGCCATCATTTCTTTACTAATTTGTTCCACTGTTGGTAGGGTCCATTGAAAAGATGGTGGGCAGATGGGTGGGTTAGTTAGCTTTGCAGCAATGATGGGGTCTAAGGTAGTTTTTTCTACTTGGTTATTTTTAAACAGCTCATAAACTGATGTCACTTTACTTACGAAGAAGTGGCCTAGTGTATTACAGAAGTCGGAAGATATATCCTCGGGTTTAATATTTTCAATTTTAGCAAGTTTTTTGACTACTGCAAATAGGTCTTTGCTTGAGTTTTTTGATGCATTTATTTTCTCTACAAAGAATTTGCTTTTTTCTGCCCTAGTCATGTTTTTGTAAGTAGCCAGTTCATTTTTATAGTTTTCTCGTAGTTTGGGGTCATAATGTGTTCTCCACTTTTTCTCTGCTCTTCTGCAGGTGTGTTTTTGTGTCTTCAATGCGTCTGAGTACCAGGGTTGCGAGGGGGATTTTCTTTTAAATATCACTCTTTTTTGAGGTACTGAAGTCTGGATTGCTGTTTTAAGCGAGTCATTAAATTGCGTACAGGCTGTGTTACAGTCACTATCCAGAATTGGGTATGAAGACTTCAATGTCTCTAACATAGGGACCCGTCTGATCTACTGGAACTTCAACGGATTCCTCACCCATCCTAGGCAATCCTATGCATGAGCAGAATCGTATAAGTCAGGCTGAACATAATCAGACACTTGATATTGATTTCGTCTATCAAAAGCATTTGACCCATTCTGTGCTCGTACATTAGTATCAAATCGAGCACGATCATTCGTCTTTCCCCTAGGCCCTGAAAACACTGAACGATTTCTTATTTCTCCCCGCCCTCGTGAATTCTGCTGGGCACGCAACACTGGACATTCAGACATCCAATGACCAAATTGCTTACAATATGCACATTGATTAATAGACAGATTCGTACGAGTTAAGGGGGGATTAAAAGATCCACGTCCGCCTCTATCTTAACTTCTATCGTAGCCTCCAGAGGACGGACCATATACTTGAGCTAACATGATTTTCGTTTTCAAATCTTTAGATTTTTTTTCTTCGTTACCTTTCACTTCTAATTCTTGACGCTCATAATATTGAGCCATCGTCAAAAAGATGCTGGAGAAGAGGTAGTCCAAGAACTCTCACTGGCTTTTATGCGGCTAGCTATCCCTGGTAACAGATTCGTAACGTATTTATCGACAAAAAGGTGTCTACCGGTATCATCCGTCAAAGACTGGCCGCTAAAATCATGAAAAGCTTCCTCAAAACGTGTAAAGAAATCAGAAACCGATTCATCTACTTTTTGTTTACACGATGATAAACCAGTGCAATCTATCTTTTTAGGGGGAATAACTGTTTTAAGCTTAGTTAATATTGCTGCGGGGAGATCTAATATTAACTGGTGGGGCTTTTTGGCGGGCTCCCTATCCACATCAAATCATTCTAAATCTTTCCATTTGGCACCAAGAATAGCCCGATCATCGATTTTACGAACATTCTGTGACATATCTGGTGGTAAGATTAAGGCGAAATATAAATCTATATCACATAGGGTCATGGTACAGGAATTTATAGCGCCTTCAACTTCCTCATAGAAAGCGGCTGGATTTTTACACGGATCGGGTAATGCTGCTTTTAGCGCCATTACATCTGCTCTATTCCAAGGAGTGTACACCCAATTATAAACAAAATATTCTTTAGCATCAGCAGAATTTTTATCATCACTGTCACCCGCTCCTTTAGGAGGAACATACAAGGGTGCGGCTTCCCGCATAGGCCTCATATAGACTGGTATTATCTTATTTGTTCCGAAGATAGGAAACTGCGACACTCCGGACGGATTGGACTGCGCAGCTGCGTCTGCAAGCTTTTTCTTCTCCTTCAAATCAGCCACTTCAGTTCGTAATTTAACCAACTGTCTAATCGTGTCAGCCACCTGAGGGAAAAGAAAAAGACCATCACGCATGGATTTACAATCAGCTGCTACATCATCAGGTTCTAGTGTTGGAGAGAATTTCCGAAACAATTCTACAACTTCTGAAGCAAATGTCTCAGTGAAATATAGCTGCTCCCTTTCCAACCAATCCTTCATACTAGCTAAAAGATCGAGAGCAGAATCAGTGCCACATAATGCTTTACGATCAGCTTGTCTGATTTGGGATGCACGCTCGGCAGACAACATGGATCGAGTGTCCCGCGCTTTTTGTTGATCTGCGTCTGACTCCTCATTGCCTTCGACCGGAGCGGACGGAACGGCATACGGAGGTGGAGGTCGATCTAATAACAAAAAATCATCTTGCGGTTTATTAAGGACAGAGATGCTGTCAGACAGGATATTGGCCAGATACTTGCAACCTGTTATTTCTCCTCTCTCTCTTTCAACTCTTTCACTTCTTTCTTTCTCAACTCCAATGCTTTCTCATACACATTCTTTCACTGCTCTTTCTCAATCAATGCTTGCTCACACTTCTCTTGTTGTCGTACTTCTTTCTCCCACATACGCACGCATTCAAACATATCACGTCTAGACCTCCGCTCAAACATACATTGCTCCACATACTCAATCTTTCGTGCATCAAATGACCCATGCATTGGCCAACGTAACTCAGGATCCTTTTTGGTATATTTATGCGACAACGTGCTGTACATTATGGCAGAAAGACCAAATTTGATACATATCTCTATTAGGCGTCCCCTCTGGGGGAGCCGGCTATGATTCCTCAAGTCATAAACTGGTACCATTACAAAAGCAACACAACTTTCGAAGTGTGCTAAAAACAGGCATGCCAGAAATAATGCAAAATATGCAGTATTATACACAAAGTAGCACTTAAAGTACCTTTAGTACGTTGCGCCGTTCAAATTCAAATAATTGAAGAAAAATCTTCACATTGCCTGCCTATATGGGTTGCAACACATATATATACCAAATTCTAAATATAAATTAGACTAGTCTTTTCCAAATACAAATATGCCACAGTAAGTGTTCCTAAAACTACCTTACCATACAAGGGCGTCCAAAACCCGTAGTAGGTGCCGCAAAACGGCTCTTACCAATCATAGGGTGTCCAGATTCCAACTGCCAAGTTCTAAATTTGACCAAACGGTCACTGCACGGCAAACCAACAGAAGAGATCTCAGTCGAAGACCGGCGCCGCCTGGATGGTCAGATCGGAAAGAAGGGAAGAAACGCCTTAGGTGCCAAGACTCTGATCTCTTCTGGCAGCGATTGCGTCCTCAACGAGGTTCCAAACCTTCGTCACGACTAATCCTTCGGGCATCCGAGTCGCCGATGAGCCCCACGTGTCGGGTGCCAATTTGTAGTGCAGGCCTCAGCCAGACCCGCTATTGCAAGGGGTTCGCCCTTCTCTGCAGGAAGTCCTCAGGCCAATAGAAAGAAGTTGGCACAGAAACTGGAAATAGAAAACGTAACATTTATTACACCTTCAAACAGTACCCTTCGGTATTGCAAGAAGTAGCATCACGGCACTACGGGCGTTCTTATTTATAGACCTCCTGGTCCTAGGTCGGCCTTTGCCGCTAGTCTTTTGGAAATCCTTGAACCCTATATTGGTGTGCCCAATTTTTCCATCCTTGGGGATTTCAATTTCCATCTCGAAAACTCCACTCGCCTGACACCCTTTCCCTTGTGGATTCCCTGGCTTCTTGTGGGCTCCTACAAAAAGTGAGTTGTCCCACCCACTCGGCAGGCCACATTTTAGACAGGATCTTTACAAATGACCCTAGATTGGCAGTAGGTCTTCCTATTTCCCTCTCTTGGTCTAATCATAAGGCAGTCCCCTTTGAGTTTTATCCTGGGCGACGGGATCTACCTCCAAAGGATAATAGCGTCTGGACTCTCAAAAGGAACTACAGGGGCGTTAATAACGTAGCCCTTAGCCCCTTCATTGCTAATCTTAGCTCCTCCTCTAGATCTGATACGGATACTACCGCTCAAGAGCTGTTCGACGCCATCTCAGAAGCAGTCAATATTCTTGCCCCGGTCAAGCCCCACTATTGCGCCAGGAAACTTCCTTCGGCCCCCTGGTACTCCGACTCCCTTAGACTTCGTAGGCAGGAATGCAGAAGACAAGAAAGACTCTGGAGAACTCACCTTGACCCTGATGAAAGGATCAAACATAAAAATCTTATTTTAGGGTATAAGGCCGCAATTCTAGTGGCTAAACAATCCTACTTTACCGACCTGACTTCCTCTCTCAGTTCCCCTAAAGATCTCTTTAAAATTGTAGACTCTTTGTCTTCCACTCCGTCTCCAGATTCCACCTTCCCATCTCAAGAACTCTGTGACCAGATTTCCACGTTTTTTCATACCAAAATCGTGGATATTCACTCTGCCCTAGAAGCCCTTAATTCCACTCAGGATTCCTCCATGCCTTCTGACCTCTTGCCCCGTCCCGATTTGCTCTCGGTATCTCTAGGACGTTTGTCCAATTTTCCCCTCCTTTCCTATGAAGGTTTAAACGCCCTTCTGGACAAACTTAAATCGGGCTCCCCCCTGGACCCCTGTCCTCTCAAAATACTGAAAGACTGTAGAGAGGCTCTGCTTCCCCCCTACCTTGATGTTATGAACTTGGCATTTTCTAATGGCGTCTTCCCTGCATCATGGAAGCTGGCCATTGTAAAACCTTTCTTGAAAAAGCCAACTTTGGAGATGCACCTCATGTTACAAAAGAACGTGCAACTTCGATGTAAATGGTGGGGTCACATATACGCCACCATATACTCGGAATTCTCGAGGGGGACTTTGGTGTGGATCAGGGCAGGTACTCCCATAAAGATAGGCAGATGTATCATAGAACCAGAGGAAACATGTTGGTTTAAGTGATTACACTAGGAAGCTTTTATGCACCAAACATGGACCAAGTGCAGTTTTTACACCAATTGTCAATGCTGTTCGCTACACTGGATAACACCCACATCCAACTTGGGGGGATTATAACTGTGTAGCAGACCTAGGACTGAACAGATCGATTTCCCCACTGCATCGTACCCCTGTTACTAAAGTAACTAAGGGATTCCGGGCTTGGTTAGAGGGATGGAATATAAGGGACATTTGGAGAGTACAACATGGAAACATGCAGAATTATTCATACTATTCCCAATTGTATAGCTGGCATATCGGATTAGATATGTTCACCTGCTCAGCCCAACTGGGACCTGCCATCACCCATATGGAATTTCTTGAGCATACCCTATCTGACCACAACCCGTTACTACTGCATATCCATCCCCTGTCAGAACCCACTCTGACCCCCCCACTTGGAGACTAGATCGCACACTTCTAGAAGATATTTCCTTCCAGTCTTCGCTACACACAGCCACTATTGAGTTCTTTCAGATTAACCTAGGCTCAATCAATTCCAGGGTAGTGGAGTAGAAAGGTTTCAAGCAAGTAATCCAAGGGCAGTCAACGGGTTGGAATGAGGAGGACAATCCTAGAGGAACTTACAAACCTTGAAACTAAACTACACGAAAGGGAGTCTGGTCTGACTACAGACGTAGATAAACAGAAAAGACTAAGTGAAACTAAACAGAAATATGATGAAACATTGAAGAGGTTGAGATGTTTAGAAGTGCAGGAATATTAGGGTCTGTACATATGGAAGGGGGTAGGGCAGGTAGGTTGCTTGCTTGGTTAGTGCGCACGGAAAATGGAAGATCTTCCATTACCTGTATTAGACTGGCAAATAAGATGATAGTGTATAATCCTAAAGAGATATATGAAGCATTTAGGACTCATTATGTAGAACTGTATAGTAAACCAAGACCACAGAGGCAGAAGAACCTAACGGGATATTTAGCATCCCTACCCCGAGAAGCCCTAGCGCCTAACTGGCAAGAGGGTTTGGGAGGTCTGGTGACCACGATGGAATCTCTGCTGCACTTAAGTAGATGGCCAAAGGGAAGACACCTGGCCCAGATGGTTTGCCGGTGGAATTCTACTCTACCTATGCTCAGACACTGGCACCAAAGTTAGAAGAGATATACAAAGATGCTTGGGACAAAAGGGGAGTTACCTCTTTTGACCAGGGATGCCCTGGTCGTACCGCTTCCAAAGACTAAAACGTCCCAACTGCAAGTGTCAGACCAACGTCCCCTTTCTATGCTCAATGTTGACTTTAAAGTTCTGAGCAAGGTATTGGCCACATGTCTCCTACCCTATTCGACCTGCCTGATACATAATGACCAAAATGGGTTTGTGCCAACCAGATCTACATCTTGGAACCTGCGGAGGCCATTTCAAATTATGCATCACCCTGAACAGAACCAATACCCGGAAGCGCATTTCCGACCTGCAGACCTGTGAAAAGAGTTTGTTTCAGAGAGATGGAATTTCGTAGAGGTCACGATGGAACAAATGGGACTGGGAGAGGTATACATGAAATGGGTTAAAATATTATACATGTACCCAACAACATGAGTTAGAACATTTCTGTATAAACCTTGTGCATATCAACGGCTGTTAAGGCCTCTTTACTAAAAGTCATTTTTTTTAACCACCTTACCTTTCAATTCACAGAGCTATTGGCCTTGCAGTCACGGCAGACAGTGTTTAGAATTACTCTAAAACCCATCCAAATTTACGGTTTTATCCGCATTTAAAAATAAATTCAGACATGAAAATAAATGTTATCTATCTGTATTTATCTGTATAAATCTGTAAAAAATTGGAAAGCAGGGAGACTTACATATAATATGTAGAGAAGCACTGGACAAGGGTGCCCATTGTTCCCACTGCTTTTTGCAATCTCCTTAGAGCCACTCATGATAGACTTTCGGCCACAAAGACACCTTTTTGGCATGCAAATGGGAGCTAGATCTCATGTAGTTTCTCTCTGTGCCAATGAATTATTACTGTATTTAAAGGACAGGGGTGTAGGAGCAGAATGGGCCCTGGATATGTTGGATGCATATGCGCACGGGCCCGGCTTAACCTAAATAAGGCCAAAACGTATGCCTTTCGACTAAGATATGATTATACACAACCGGTACACCTCCCTGCAGGATTGACATGGTCCCCTCACTCCTTCAAATACCTGGAAATACAAATATTTCATAATCTAGAAGATATACAAGAAGGTAATTTGAACACAATCATTAGGTCATTAAAGACGTGCGTACAGTTCCGGCACTCACTAAATTTACCACTGATGGCACGCAGAGCACTCTTACAAATGATCATGCTACCAGACTACTATATTATTTTGTGAATTTACCACTGGTAATAACACCATCCTGGTTCTCAGAATTAAATCTGATACTCCAAGAGTTAGACTGGGTCTGGAGGCAAAATAAGATATCCTTGGAAGTGGTGCAAAGAGCACCTGAGGAGGGAGGTCTAGGGCCCCCTGACTTTGAACTTTATTATTTAGCATCCCAACTTCAATGGATGACCTAGTGGTTAGATGGCCAAACTATGGAATTATTAGATGAAGAAAGAAGGCAAAATAGTCATAGATGGCTAATGGGTAAACTGATTCACCCAGCGGTAGCTCTACCAAAATGAACTGTACTATTGCAAACAGCGTTATATTGCTGGAGGAGATGCCTCTGACGCACATGCGGGAACCACCCTTATGCACCTGAAGTACCCCTCACCGGAGTCCCATATGGGATCCCTTAGACCGATATATTTAGCTCCAACTCCCAGAATGGACTACGGCTGATAGTTCAACAACAGTAGGAGATTGCTTCCAAATGGGGATATTAATACCCATAGATTACCTCGTTTCTCAATCTAACTTACCACATGGGCAATTTCTGACTTATCATTCACTAACACAAACGTTCAAGATCTTTGGCGAAGTGGTTTGGAGGAGCAAAAAACACTCAGAGTGCTTCAAGTCTTGATAACCTTAGGAGTGGTCAGACATCTAGTTAAATAGTTTTATAGGGCACTACTCAAATCAGTTAAAAAGCCACTAGACCGCATCAGGGGGAAGGTGGAAGAGATCGTAGGGAGAAAACTAACAGATAAAGAATAGAACCAAGTAATGATGAGCCTGAAACGAGTGTTGAGGAACTCCAACTTCAAAGCGATTCAATGTAAATATATACACGTGGTGTATTTCACACCCCATAGACTGAACATGATATGTGGAGATGCAAACCAGACCTGCCCTAGATGTGGACAGGGAGATGTGGGATTTGCACATATGACTTGGGAATGTGTGAGCATGAGAGGATTCTGGGAGACAATCCTGACTATGATTGGGAAAATACAAGCCTGTGATCTTACAAGTGCAATTCAGGTCTACTTACTAGGCATATTCCCTAGACCAAAAGCTAAGAAAATAGGGAACAGGTTGATAGACCTAGCGTTGATCCTAGGGAGACAACAGATGGCCCAACATTGGATAGCACATATCATTCCCTTGATAACAACATGGTGAAAAAACATAGACATTTGAGCCAAAGCAGAACTGAGGCCACTATAAAAAAGTAGATGCTCAGGGAATTCGAAGACGACCTTTAGAGGACCTATAGACAGAGATGTTGAGAGATTGGGAGACTAGACATGAAACTGACACGGAGGGTAGGGAAACTACAGCAGAAGATCTGAGGACCGTTAGCTTCAGGCCAGAGGAATCAGAAGGGGGACAGGGATGAAAAGTACGTAACTGGAGAGGCATGCCTGGGTCCGATGCTCTTCAGCCCAAGGGCCCCCTCCTACCCCCAGCACACAATTTAGATTGCCAATGGGCACAATATGCTGAATTAGACAACCTGTACCTCACTTGAGAGGCACACAAGAGAAAATCCCTGCAGCAGAGGAGACGCCAGGAGACACACCACCAAATGTTTATTATAGTTTGAATACCTGTACACATAAGATATATATATATATATATATATATTAGAACAAAGGAGGACGGCACAACTGGATACTAGTTTAGAAGCTTTATTTCACCAACACTCCACCGACGCGTTTCAGCCTCACGGCTTTTCTCACGGTCAGCAAGTCCCTTTTTGCTTTTGTTTATATACTGCCCCATGTTAACCATAAGGTGGTATTATGGGATGCGTAGTTCTACAAGCATTTTCAATAAACAATACATTTAAAATCAACAAAAGGACTGGTGTGCTCAAATTATACAAGTATAGTACTTAGCATCCAAGGTTAATTTCACATTGGGCTTTTGACGGAGTTATAAATTATCTTAACTAAAGTTGTGGGTGTAGTACCCCATTAGAATTAGTTAAAGTTCATGCTGAGTTCAAATTCACTCGAGGTGTATGTGGAGATCCTCTACAAAGTTCATGCCTTTAGGATGTTTGGTTCGGAATTGAATTATGAAACGTGATTCCATTTGTCGTAGGAGCCGGACAGTATCCCCTCCTCTCTCTTGTTTGGTCAACATTTTCAGTCCATAAAAATTCATGGCTCGCCAATCCCCATTTTGACAAGTTTTCAGATGTTTAGCTGTTGCATAGAGCATGTTTGAATTTTTTACAGCTCGAATGTGCTCCAGTATTCTCTTTTTTAACATGCATGTAGTGGACCCTATGTATTTCATTCCGCATTTGCATTCTATCACATACACTACGTTTTTGGATGTGCATGTGATACATTGTTTGATCGGCATGTAATTTCCATTGGGTTCCATGACACTCTTCATTTTTATGCCTATTTTGCATGCTTTACATGTTGTACATGGTTTAAAGCCCACATTTTGTTCTGTCCACCATTTCAATTGTTGGTTGGTTTGAAAGTGACTTTTGACTAAAAGGTCTTGAAGAGAGGTGTTTTTTTTGTATGTAATGGAAGGTTGTTTGCCTACCAGTTGCCCAATGTCCGGATCACTGGTTATCAAATGGCAATATTTTTTCATTTTTTTCGCAATGAGTCCACTCTCTTTGTTGTAAGTTGTTATGAATCTTGGAGGGTCCTTGTCTTGTTGGGGTTTCTTTTTTTCAATCAATATTTCTGCTCTGTTAATTTTGTCAGCTTTCTTTTTGCAATCTTTCAATACATAGTCCTTGTACCCTCTGGATTGGAATCTTGTTTTACTTTCAAGTATCTTTTGCTCTGCGTCTTCCGGTTTTGAACAATTGCGCTTAAGTCGTATGTATTCTCCATACGGAATGCTTTTGAGTAGTGACTTTGGATGAAAGCTGGTGCCATGGAGAACACTGTTAGTGGCAGTCTTTTTTCGGAACAGTGTGGTTTCCAATTTCCCTTCTGAAATATACACCTTAGTGTCCAAGTAGTCTATTTCTTTCTTATTGGATGAACTTGTGAATTGGAGTCCAATATCATTCTGATTCAGTGTGGCGAAAAATTTCTGGAATTGGTCATCAGTCCCATTCCAGATCAGAAAAAGATCGTCAATGTATCTGACCCAAAGGATTATTCGGTCAAGGTCTTCCTGTTCACTGTTGTTCCACACGATCATCTTTTCCCAATAGCCCATAGTGATATTCGCGTAATTGGGAGAGAACGAAATTCCCATGGCTGTGCCACACTCTTGCTTGTACAAGTCATTGTTAAAAAGAAAAACATTGTTCGTCAGACAAAGCTCAATCATCTTGAGAAGCATTGCTGTGTGTTGCATTTCTTTAATGCTGCGCTGTTGAAGAAAATATTTACATGCTTTTAATCCTACCTCGTGTCTTATTGAGGTATAAAGTGACACAGCGTCTATTGTCACTAAAAGATAGCTTGAGTTCCATGGTATATCCATCAGGATTCTTAGAAAGTCTCTGGTATCTTTCAAGTAAGATGGCATACTCTGGGCAATCGGTGCTAGAAAGGTATCAACATACCTTGAAACTTTTTCATATAATGAATTGCATGAGGACACAATTGGTCTCCCTGGTGGTTGAATTAGTGTTTTGTGAATCTTAGGCAGGAAGTACACACATGGAGTGATTGGAAATTCCGTTGTCATGTACTTTCTTTCATCCTCGTTTATCAATCCCTTGGTGTACCAGGTTTGTAACAGTTCTTTTAACTCAGACATCATTTTCCCTATGGGGTTCGTTTTCAGTTTACTGTAATGCTGAGAGATCTTTAGCTGTCTTTCTGCTTCTAAGATATAGTCCTTTGTGTCCAGGATGACGATATTTCCCCCCCTATCGGCGGGTTTTATCGTTATTGTAGCGTTGTTCATCAGATTTTCGATCGCCTTTCTTTCCTTGATTGATAAGTTTTGTCTGATGTTATCTTTGACCTTGATAAGGTTATCTAGCTCTTCCATCATAGCATCAGAGAACAAGTCAATTTTATTCCCTGGTGATAGAACTGGGCAGTATCGAGATTTATTCTTTAATCCTGTATTTTTGGTCATATTGGTTTGGATGTCCATTTGTTCCAACATTTGTGAATCCGTTATGATGTTACCATTAGGGTTAAACAGAGCTTCAAAGGTTTCTCTTAAATCAGATAGTTGTTCAATGGTAGTAGTACAGCTCTCCTCGATTGCCAGTTCCGTGGTATCGTTCACATTAATCGATGCAATTTTATTCGAATGAATTTTAGCCAGTTTTAATTTCCTGATAAATTTATACAGGTCAATTTTAGTTTGTGGGTAGTCGAAGTGCGCTTCTGGACAAAATGATAAGCCTTTATTCAATACGCTTTGTTCTTCTTTTGTCGGTTGGTATTGAGATAAGTTGACGATTAAAGTGGTCACTTCCTGTTGCGCAGAGGGTATTCCCTTTTTCCGTTGCTTGGACCTGCGGGTTTTGCGGGTACTGGTGAGGGATTTGGTTGGTTTTGTACACCTCTTCCTCTCCCCCTGTTCTGGAATTGCATTCGTCCTCTTCCTCTTCCTCTGGTGATGTTTTTGTCTAAGTTCACCATTTTCACTTCGTCTAAAATATTGAAGTTTTTTGACTGATCGCTAGTCACTTCAATAAGGCTGACATCTGATTCACTTCCACTAGATGCCTGTATTGTGGACGGAAAGTTCTTTTTTAGGTTGTCAAACCGTCTTGCAAAAGTCAAAATTCTGCCATGTAAGTAATCCTGTTCATCTCTTTTGAACTTTCGCTCCTTGCGATCTTGTATTTCTCCTTCATATGTGTCCAGTCGCGCTTCCATTTCAAGTCTCAATTTAGTAATTTCATCCTGCTTGGTTTCTTTGGACAAAAGTTCTTCAAGCTCTTTTATTTTCGTTGTAATGTCATCAATATCCATTTTGGCGTGTTTAATGAGAATGCGCATCATGTTTAAAGAGCATATTGTATTGTTTTCAAGCCATTCCAAAATCAATTCCTCCTTGGTATCAGGGTGTGTTGGCATGGTAAATATTCTTAATCCTCGCGGAATTCGTTTGACTTCCACATAATTTTCAAGCGTTATGATTTCCCAGCTTTTATTTACTTCTTTTTTATATAAACGTTCCAATGCATTCATTTGTTGTTTAAGTGTGACATTACCATTTTCAGGTACCTTCGTTTTGCGTGTCACCTCTGCCGCTCTTGCCCCTGATTTAAACATTGTGGACGCCTTTGTAGCGCGTTGTGCAACTCGCGCTTCCATTGTTGTAGTTTTTTCAGTTTTTAGTCTGAACACACCCTTACTGCAAGAGTGCTCTGTTTTGGGTGATTAACTTGAATAATGCTTCGTATTTCTCCAGTCTGCATACCAATAACTTGCCTCGCGTATTGTATACGCTATGACACATTCACTGTTATTGTTAAACAGCCGCTTCGATTATCCGCTATTACAGTCTTTCAAAGTTGAACGAGAGCGCTCACCTCGCAGTGGATTTCTTCGACAGCTGCAGCCGAGCCCGCCGCCTCCTCCACACAGAATCCGAGGGCGTCTCTTCCCGTTCCAGCAAGTTTGCTTCCGCAGGTAGTCGGGCGCTTCTCTTTCAGCAAAGTATACACACAAGTTGATCCTACAAGCTTGAGAGCGCTCCGCAGCGTGTGCTCGGTCCAAAGGCTGGATCAAAGCCCAAATATGAATTTTAGAACAAAGGAGGACGGCACAACTGGATACTAGTTTAGAAGCTTTATTTCACCAACACTCCACTGACGCGTTTCAGCCTCACGGCTTTTCTCACGGTCAGCAAGTCCCTTTTTGCTTTTGTTTATATACTGCCCCATGTTAACCATTGGGCTTTTGACGGAGTTATACATTATCTTAACTCCGTCAAAAGCCCAATGTGAAATTAACCTTGGATGCTAAGTACTATACTTGTATAATTTGAGCACACCAGTCCTTTTGTTGATTTTAAATGTATTGTTTAATGAAAATGCTTGTAGAACTACGCATCCCATAATACCACCTTATGGTTAACATGGGGCAGTATATAAACAAAAGCAAAAAGGGACTTGCTGACCGTGAGAAAAGCCGTGAGGCTGAAACGCGTCGGTGGAGTGTTGGTGAAATAAAGCTTCTAAACTAGTATCCAGTTGTGCCGTCCTCCTTTGTTCTAAAATTCATATTTGGGCTTTGATCCAGCCTTTGGACCGAGCACACGCTGCGGAGCGCTCTCAAGCTTGAAGGATCAACTTGTGTGTATACTTTGCTGAAAGAGAAGCGCCCGACTACCTGCGGAAGCAAACTTGCTGTAACGGGAAGAGACGCCCTTGGATTCTGTGTGGAGGAGGCGGCGGGCTCGGCTGCAGCTGTCGAAGAAATCCACTGCGAGGTGAGCGCTCTCGTTCAACTTTGAAAGACTGTAATAGCGGGTAATCGAAGCGGCTGTTTAACAATAACAGTGAATGTGTCATAGCGGAGAAGTGTGGCTCAATGGTTAGAGCGGCAGACCCTGATGCAGAGGTCTAGCCTGGGACCAGGGTTCAATTCCCCGCCTCGGCGGGTCTTGGGCTCAAAAATTCCACGGATTGATAATTCTCGCCTCGGTGCCTATTCTAATCATAGAGTCCCACTCTGCAACTCTGGGCAATAGCTTGCTTAATCTCCACAACGGCCCCCACGACGCTAAGGATGCCTGGCCTTCACCCTGGGGGTGCCCAGGAGTGGACGCCTCGCAGGGAAAGCCAGGACGGGTTCCACAGCGGTATTCGTACAAGCGCCTTGAGACCCTTGCGGGTGAGTAGTGCGCTATACAAGTATCAATTTACATTTTTACATTTACATTTACATAGCGTATACAATACGCGAGGCAAGTTATTGGTATGCAGACTGGAGAAATACGAAGCATTATTCAAGTTAATCACCCAAAACAGAGCACTCTTGCAGTAAGGGTGTGTTCAGACTAAGAACTGAAAAAACTACAACAATGGAAGCGCGAGTTGCACAACGCGCTACAAAGGCGTCCACAATGTTTAAATCAGGGGCAAGAGCGGCAGAGGTGACACGCAAAACGATGGTACCTGAAAATGGAAATGTTACACTTAAACAACAAATGAATGCATTGGAACGTTTATATAAAAAAGAAGTAAATAAAAGCTGGGAAATCATAACGCTTGAAAATTATGTGGAAGTCAAACGAATTCCACGAGGATTAAGAATATTTACCATGCCAACACACCCTGATACCAAGGAGGAATTGATTTTGGAATGGCTTGAAAACAATACAATATGCTCTTTAAACATGATGCGCATTCTCATTAAACACGCCAAAATGGATATTGATGACATTACAACGAAAATAAAAGAGCTTGAAGAACTTTTGTCCAAAGAAACCAAACAGGATGAAATTACTAACTTGAGACTTGAAATGGAAGCGCGACTGGACACATATGAAGGAGAAATACAAGATCGCAAGGAGCGAAAGTTCAAAAGAGATGAACAGGATTACTTACATGGCAGAATTTTGACTTTTGCAAGACGGTTTGACAACCTAAAAAAGAACTTTCCGTCCACAATACAGGCATCTAGTGGAAGTGAATCAGATGTCAGCCTTATTGAAGTGACTAGCGATCAGTCAAAAAACTTCAATATTTTAGACGAAGTGAAAATGGTGAACTTAGACAAAAACATCACCAGAGGAAGAGGAAGAGGACGAATGCAATTCCAGAACAGGGGGAGAGGAAGAGGTGTACAAAACCAACCAAATCCCTCACCAGTACCCGCAAAACCCGCAGGTCCAAGCAACGGAAAAAGGGAATACCCTCTGCGCAACAGGAAGTGACCACTTTAATCGTTAACTTATCTCAATACCAACCGACAAAAGAAGAACAAAGCGTATTGAATAAAGGCTTATCATTTTGTCCAGAAGCGCACTTCGACTACCCACAAACTATAATTGACCTGTATAAATTTATCAGGAAATTAAAACTGGCTAAAATTCATTCGAATAAAATTGCATCGATTAATGTGAACGATACCACGGAACTGGCAATCGAGGAGAGGTGTACTACTACCATTGAACAACTATCTGATTTAAGAGAAACCTTTGAAGCTCTGTTTAACCCTAATGGTAACATCATAACGGATTCACAAATGTTGGATCAAATGGACATCCAAACCAATATGACCAAAAATACAGGATTAAAGAATAAATCTCGATACTGCCCAGTTCTATCACCAGGGAATAAAATTGACTTGTTCTCTGATGCTATGATGGAAGAGCTAGATAACCTTATCAAGGTCAAAGATAACATCAGACAAAACTTATCAATCAATGAAAGAAAGGCGATCGAAAATCTGATGAACAACGCTACAATAACGATAAAACCCGCCGATAAGGGGGGAAATATCGTCATCCTGGACACAAAGGACTATATCTTAGAAGCAGAAAGACAGCTAAAGATCTCTCAGCATTACAGTAAACTGAAAACGAACCCCATAGGGAAAATGATGTCTGAGTTAAAAGAACTGTTACAAACCTGGTACACCAAGGGATTGATAAACGAGGATGAAAGAAAGTACATGACAACGGAATTTCCAATCACTCCATGTGTGTACTTCCTGCCTAAGATTCACAAAACACTAATTCAACCACCAGGGAGACCAATTGTGTCCTCATGCAATTCATTATATGAAAAAGTTTCAAGGTATGTTGATACCTTTCTAGCACCGATTGCCCAGAGTATGCCATCTTACTTGAAAGATACCAGAGACTTTCTAAGAATCCTGATGGATATACCATGGAACTCAAGCTATCTTTTAGTGACAATAGACGCTGTGTCACTTTATACCTCAATAAGACACGAGGTAGGATTAAAAGCATGTATTCAACAGCGCAGCATTAAAGAAATGCAACACACAGCAATGCTTCTCAAGATGATTGAGCTTTGTCTGACGAACAATGTTTTTCTTTTTAACAATGACTTGTACAAGCAAGAGTGTGGCACAGCCATGGGAATTTCGTTCTCTCCCAATTACGCGAATATCACTATGGGCTATTGGGAAAAGATGATCGTGTGTAACAACAGTGAACAGGAAGACCTTGACCGAATAATCCTTTGGGTCAGATACATTGACAATCTTTTTCTGATCTGGAATGGGACTGATGACCAATTCCAGAAATTTTTCACCACACTGAATCAGAATGATATTTCACTCCAATTCACAAGTTCATCCAATAAGAAAGAAATAGACTACTTGGACACTAAGGTGTATATTTCAGAAGGGAAATTGGAAACCACACTGTTCCGAAAAAAGACTGCCACTAACAGTGTTCTCCATGGCACCAGCTTTCATCCAAAGTCACTACTCAAAAGCATTCCGTATGGAGAATACATACGACTTAAGCGCAATTGTTCAAAACCGGAAGACGCAGAGCAAAAGATACTTGAAAGTAAAACAAGATTCCAATCCAGAGGGTACAAGGACTATGTATTGAAAGATTGCAAAAAGAAAGCTGACAAAATTAACAGAGCAGAAATATTGATTGAAAAAAAGAAACCCCAACAAGACAAGGACCCTCCAAGATTCATAACAACTTACAACAAAGAGAGTGGACTCATTGCGAAAAAAATGAAAAAATATTGGCATTTGATAACCAGTGATCCGGACATTGGGCAACTGTAAGGCAAACAAACTTCCATTACATACAAAAAAAACACCTCTCTTCAAGACCTCTTAGTCAAAAGTCACTTTCAAACCAACCAACAATTGAAATGGTGGACAGTACAAAATGTGGGCTTTAAACCATGTACAACATGTAAAGCATGCAAAATAGGCATAAAAATGAAGAGTGTCATGGAACCCAATGGAAATTACATGCCGATCAAACAATATATCACATGCACATCCAAAAACGTAGTGTATGTGATAGAATGCAAATGCGGAATGAAATACATAGGGTCCACTACATGCATGTTAAAAAAGAGAATACTGGAGCACATTCGAGCTGTAAAAAATTCAAACATGCTCTATGCAACAGCTAAACATCTGAAAACTTGTCAAAATGGGGATTGGCGAGCCATGAATTTTTATGGACTGAAAATGTTGACCAAACAAGAGAGAGGAGGGGATACTGTCCGGCTCCTACGACAAATGGAATCACGTTTCATAATTCAATTCCTAACCAAACATCCTAAAGGCATGAACTTTGGAGAGGATCTCCACATACACCTCGAGTGAATTTGAACTCAGCATGAACTTTAACTAATTGTAATGGGGTACTACACCCAAAACTTTAGTTAAGATAATTTATAACTCCGTCAAAAGCCCAATGTGAAATTAACCTTGGATGCTAAGTACTATACTTGTATAATTTGAGCACACCAGTCCTTTTGTTGATTTTAAATGTATTGTTTAATGAAAATGCTTGTAGAACTACGCATCCCATAATACCACCTTATGGTTAAAATGGGGCAGTATATAAACAAAAGCAAAAAGGGACTTGCTGACCGTGAGAAAAGCCGTGTGGCTGAAACGCGTCGGTGGAGTGTTGGTGAAATAAAGCTTCTAAACTAGTATCCAGTTGTGCCGTCCTCCTTTGTTCTAAAATTCATATTTGGGCTTTGATCCAGCCTTTGGACCGAGCACACGCTGCGGAGCGCTCTCAAGCTTGAAGGATCAACTTGTGTGTATATATATATATATATATATATATTCACTGAAAAAACTATAGGTTATAGACCATATATAGTTAGGAATTAGCATTTAAAAAACCTTATTTTACTCACACAAAACCATTGAAATTCCATATATAGTTAGTTGCACTAACTATATATCGCGCACCCGCAATCCACTGCTGATCATGTCACATATTACATCATTCATGACATGGTCAGTGACATCACTGATGACATCACTGATGACATCTCAAATGACATCACTGATGACATCACTGATGACAACATCCAGTGACTGTATTTTTCTGTAAAGTTAAAATATGTCTTGAGTGGATGTATAAGTGTCTGGATGAAGGATTTAGTAGGTGCATGACTGACTGTATGAGTGAGTGATTAAATGTGTCTCACTGAATGCATGGGTTAGTGACTAAACTGTCTTAATTTGTGCATCATTATGTCTGTTGTTCTGTAAACTGCTGCATGTGTTGATCATTAGCTATACGAGAGGCTATATGTGTTATTAATTGGTTGCCCAAGTATTTCTATGGGAGATTGAGTTTGTGTGGGGGTGGCTGGAAGGTGTGTGACTCTATGCATAGATGTGTGAGCAGTTTATTCACTAGGTGTATGAGTTCAAGAGTGCATGTGGAAACAGCTACATGGGCAGTTGACTGTGTGCATGAGTGTATTGATGAGTGAATGGATATCTCAATGCTACATGTCATAGTAAGTACATATGTAAAACACAGTACATGTGAGAGTTGGCATATATAAATAACTGTGCATGAGAGCCACTGAATGAGTGAGTGGTTGTATCGATCATTGTGAACTTGTATCAGGGATTGTATAAGAGAGTAAATATGTGTTAGTATATGTTTCAATAAGTAAGGTGTGTTTAACTGTATAGTTGAAGAAATGGAGGTGAGATTGTTTCTTTGCATGACTGACTGGGTGTGTGAGTAACTCCATGGATGAGTGGCAGTGTGTGAGTGTCTGTATACACTGAGTGTATCTAAGGTTATATTAGAGTCTGAAGAGGTTTATCGTATTAGCACAAGAATGATGTCAAATGAGATGTCATCAGTGATGTCATCAGTGATGTCATTTGAGATGTCATCAGTGATGTCATCAGTGATGTCACTGACCATGTCATGAATGATGTAATATGTGACATGATCAGCAGTGGATTGCGGGTGCGCGATATATAGTTAGTGCAACTAACTATATATGGAATTTCAATGGTTTTGTGTGAGTAAAATAAGGTTTTTTAAATGCTAATTCCTAACTATATATGGTCTATAACCTATAGTTTTTTCAGTGAATTTCATTGGTTTTTTAACAGCTAATATCTGTAGCTGTAAAATGTATTCTTCTTTAAATCCAAAAATATATTTGATATGTTTATGAATAATTTTTTTTTAAAATATTTTTTTTTCTTCGTTCCCGCTTCGCAAATCGGGAAGCTTCCCGTTAGCTGACCTTGATGCCGCGAAATAGACCGCGAGCCGGTAAACGTTTCTTTACCGCAAGTGCCGCGTTACAAAACAACATCGTGACGCCTCCCGTCCGCATGACGTTTCACGTTGTCGCGTGATACGTCATATGACGTACTACGTTAGCGAACTGGTACGCGAAGCGAGTCGCAAAGCGCAGGTTTCTGGAAGCAAACCGGGAGGCCCTGCAAAGCGCTTAACGTAAACACAGCAAGTCATGTGACTTGGTAATAACACTTTTCATTGGTTCATTTCACTTTTGGTTTCCTAATGATGTAAGACTAGGTCATATAATCTAAAATGAACACTTTTGATTGGTTGAGAACTCTTGTTTTTCCCAAATGATGAAAATCCCTCCTTCTTTCCTCACTCTGACTTTCATCATTGTGAGAGAAAGACCCTTTGTGATCACTGAGCAATGGCTTCTTTAGTAGCTTCAGCTGGTGCTTCCCCACCACCTCCACCACATCCAAGGAAGAGTGGACCACCTGCTCAAGTTATAATTCAACAAGAAGAAGAAGAAGAGGAACAGGAGGACGAGCACGAAGAGAGGCAGTTTTTGCCTGAGCAGCCCAGGACGTCGCACCGGAAAGGAAAACTTCATTTGGCAATTTTTTAAAATTCCCAAAGGTCAGAAAAAAGTAAATGCAAGATACGTAACTTGCCTTATATGTCAAGATAGACTGTCCAGAGGGACCGACAAAAAATACAGTTTCGGAAACTACACAATGCATCGCCATATGACTAGGTGGCATCCTAACAACTACAGTGCTGCACAGTTTCGGAACGACCTAGATAATCTCCCTATTATGGCCAGAAGATCTGTTGTACCGGAAGTAACGGGACCAGAGGGCAGGGAGATGGTGCCAAATATACAAATGAGATTTGGTGATGTAAAACACATCTGCGCATTTTGCGATGGATTCATTTCCTACGGACAAAAAAGCATCACTCTGATCAACAGAGCTATTGACTATCATATGCAAGTTTGTCCGAAACGCCCAAAATAATAAATACTTCTTTTTTTTGTTTTGTTGCTCCTGTTGAGCCCTTTACAATGAATCGTTTTCATTGCCCCCTCCAAGAAAAACCCCCAAAAATATAAAACTGTTCCGAAAAATTCAAAAACAGTAAAAAAATGTTCAGAAAAAAAAAAAAAAAGTTCTTTTCAGAACTACCTCCCCGTTATTAAAAAATTGGTACAATATTTGGAACTGTGCCAACCTCTATTTCTCTTAGTACGCTTCCCAGTTCGCTCGCCGGTACGCGAACCGGAAGCGAACCAAAAACAGTAAGTATAAGGGAAGGAAACAGACACTTATGTTAAAAGAAAGACAGCTATAGGGGAGTAAACTAGAGATACTATTACCCGTAATCCACTGCTGATGATGTCACATATTACATCATTCATGACATGCTCAGTGACATCATCAGCAGAGGATTGCGGGTTTTTTGGCAACATGCCTTATCCACGGTTTAATAACGCTGCCTTTTGCTTTATATAAGTTTTCAAATTGTATGAAATATATACCAATAGGTCGTTATGAACCTTTAGGTAGTGCTTTTCTTCATGAGGTCTGGACACATACAGATGTTTCAAAGATGATCAAGAAGTTTTTCTGAATGGAGAGGAATGCACTGAGACGCCAGATCATTCACTAATGTGTAGGCACATACAGTTACACGGTTCATGCAACAAACACCGACCAAATATGGCTTGCGTGTTGCAAGGCACGCCAGTTCCTGCTATCATCCCCACGTTCAAGTTGTTGGAAAATGGTAGTTATTTGATGCTCAATAATGAAGATTGTTCTGAGTTAATTAAAAGTATTCCTTTTATCGTAACAGTAAGTGAACGGGTTATTTGCTGCAGAAATGTTCTATTTCCTCCCACACATGAACATAGGGAGTTTTCAATCTGGCCACAAATACCAACCTTGGGACACGTTTCAACGGCATGGCAAGAATAAGAGCTCTTTTGTCTCAGAGAGAGGTGGCCTTGAGTTCGGCCCGTGAAACTTTCGTACTTCACATAGCGAACACCCGTACAGAGGTGCACACCCTTTTCAATTAAGATTTGCCTTTCAATTTCAGCAACATGTTTCCGACTATCTTTAACGCATCCTCCACAAAGTCCCTGGCGCACTTTTTTAAAGTTGTTACCAGTGGTCTCGTGACTTCATTTGAGAAAATCTTTGGAGTCATCCCTGCTTCCTTTCATTCTATTTTCTGCACTCTGGTTCGTGGATTGGCATTTTTACTTGCATTACCAGCGGACGCTCTTGTGCTTTTTTACATTTTTAAATATGGATGTCCCTCCTATGCAACCTCCCACCCTGCAGCTGCTGACACTGTTCCGCAATCGCATGCTAGAATATTATGGCACAATGCCGTTGGCGATATTAAGCACGGCATATGGATTATCTTTTCGATTCTCCTACTTCACCTGTGTCCAGCCTGTATTTCACTGCCTGACCTGTGATTTCGATTGGGCCATTGATTTGTGTCTCTGCGGACCGGTTTCTCCTGACGTCGACTTTAATCAGCTGATGACTCCTATCATTACTCACGAGTTGGTTTGTCCTGGCGAAAGGATTATGGCTGTGGCATTGATGCATGGACTACTTGGTCCCTGGAATTTACTGGCGGCAGCACAGTCTTTCTTGGAACAGAGCTTTCTTGAAAACCCACCGAGCTGTCCTCTGATGGTGATAGAGGATCCGGTGCTGGGAGAGCACGTATGTTCTTTTCCGCTTTTAAATTGGATGGCTGAACTGTTTTCGGATGAAGACGGTGACTTCCTATTGGAGGCTGTTGCAGCTTATTTTGCATACACAGTTATGTCATAGACCTTTTTCATGTTTGATATGCTGAGTACTAGCATTTCATTGACAATTCATTGACTTATTTGTCAAGTTTTTATTATTTACCTTGCCTATTGGCTTAAGACTCGATAAAGTACTTGGCTGTTTTATTTTTCTTTAGCATTAAATTTTCCTAGTTTTTAATGCTTTACCTTGCGGACCGTCCACATATAAACTTGCAATCTGCTCTCATGAGATGGCACTTCTATTATCTTATTCAGTTCGTTTCCGGATCATGAGGAGGTGTCATCTAGGTCCTGGATATCTTTACACCGTGTTAAGTTAGCATGGGCTCATTACCGGTTTAAACGCCATTTTTCCTTTTTTGCAACTTCTGCACACGACACTTAGTTGTTGCTTTAGCTTTCCACCTAGTAGTTCATCGTGGTTTACATGAGAATAATATGTTATTGGTCTACTATCTGCTTTACTTGTTAAACTATATCTGTACAGCGAGTGCTAAAGTTTCAAGAACAACACGATACAGAATTGTTATGAGGTCTGATCTCCACGACTTCATACTCATAACATAAGTGCAACTTCTGCCAATTCTGGGCATGAGGCGGGTTTTATATTGCTTTGCCGAACACACATACACAACAGTTGATGCGGTTCACATGAAGAGAGAGCTGGTGTATGCTGATGTGATTCCTTCAAATCTAAGACACTAAAGTATGGGCACGCCCTAAACCAACACAAAGAGACCTTCTTAGCAAATAATATAATATGTGTATTAGGGAGGGTGAGATATAAGCAGCCGCGGGCCGTGGAGGGAGTTACGATGGGGCAGGGAGGCGGGGAGGGGGAGAAGCAGGGTGGAGCCCTCTCTACCTTGCCCCTCCCCCTCCCCGCCTCCCTGCCCCACCGTAACTCCCTCCACGGCCCGCGGCTGCTTTTAAGTGTTGCTAACTCTTATTCATTTACAGCATGTTAACATACTGTCACCATTCGCTTTTTATGTACTAGTAACTATGCTGGTAATTTTGCTACTGATAATATGTGTACTTGTATTCTCCACCCTGCTTCTCCCCCTCCCCGCCTCCCTGCCTCACCGTAACTCCCTCCACGGCCCGCGGCTGCTTATAAGTGTTGCTAACTCTTATTCATTTACAGCATGTTAACATACTATCACCATTCACTTTTTATGTACTAGTAACTATGCTGGTAATTTTGCTACTGATAATATGTGTACTTTTATTATCTAAGGTACTACGCCTGAGAAGACGGCATTAGTAAATAAACATTTCAAATACACATCTGTTCTTCTTAACTCCATGTTCTGGTTTCTAAGAAATCTATAACGACCGACTGTTCATGAGTTCCACGTATCCTGAGGTACTATAAGTTCATATTCTGGATTGTCTAAACATTGAGAGTTTGTTATATCCAATGTGACACTGTACCTAGCTTGCTAAGGAGTTTTTGATTACTAACGTGAGTTTTGGGACACCCTAATTCGCCGAGGTTCCAATCCTCTGTCCACAGTTCTGTGTGAGAACAGAAACCCTGCGACAGGGGCACCCCCGACCCTTGCTGGAGCTTCATCACACTTGCGATACAACTCCAGCAATGCATTCGCCGAGGTTCCAATCCTCTGTCCACAGTTCTGTGTGAGAACAGAAACCCTGCGACAGGGGCACCCCCGACCCTTGCTGGAGCTTCATCACACTTGCGATACAACTCCAGCAATACGCCACCTTTACGGCACAGATACATCACGCATCTGTGCTGTTTTTGCCCCATGATGCGCCGCATTGTAAATGCAGCACACCATAGGTGACGGAACAGCGGCACAGAATGACTAACACATCCCTGGTGATGCGCCAGTCATCATAAATGTATCCCTATGCTTCTTATCTTGTTAGAGATGAACCGCCATATGTATCATCAAAGTTTTTTGCATTTCCTAAATAGCGAACTTTAAGGAATAAATAGCGATTCTTTACCATTCCTAGTTTGCGATGAGCTATTTGCTAATTAGCCGAATGTAGCCCAATGAAGCCCAATGTAGCCCAATGTAGCCCAAAGATGGCCGCCAGACACACAAAAAAACAAATGTAGCCCAAATATCAGCCAGATGTAGCCCAACTATAGCCCAGTGACAGAATGACCAATCAGCTTCGCAAACCTCCGTTACGCGAAGCGGAGCGCTGTTACAGATATATATCTTTTTTTGAACGTTAATTTCTCAAAATCCACTGGAGCACATATATTGAGACCTAGCAAAGGCACATCGGGCTACCAGTCCCTAATATTTTGCCAAGTTTCGTGCAAATCCATTCAGCCGTTCGATTATTATTATTATTATTTTTTTTTGCCCCGCGGGGCCCTTTTAAAACCTCCACATCAAACCTAGGGGGTCAGCGAGGATCTACTATGCCCCCTTATAGTTATTTCCCCCTTTGTTTTGACCTCCTCTTGTCTCTCGATCCTACCGAGAGACAAGATGGCGGCCGCTACGGACTGTTTGGAATGTTGACAGACGCCGGAGAACCAATCAGCTTCGCTTCACAAAGCTCCGTTGCGCGAAAAGTCCGCGAACCAGAGCGCTGCCCGGTCCGCTGTTACAGATATATATCTTTTTTTAAACGTTAATTTCTCAAAATCCACTGGAGCACATATATTGAGACCTACAAAAGGCACATCGGGCTACCAGTCCCTACAATTTTGCCAAGTTTCGTGCAAATCCATTCAGCCGTTCGGGCTAAAAGTGAGGCCAACCGCCCTATGGAAATTAACATGGGAAAAACGCGTTTTGGGACCCCCCTTTTTTCTCGGCCCGCCCTTGACAAACCCCCCCAAAATTTTCAGGGGCTGCTCAGAAACATAATGTGCCATTGTCCTGAAAATTTCAGCCAATTCCGTCCACAAACGCCAAAGTTATTAGACATAGAATTTTCAAAAAACCCATAGAGAAAAAATCCTAACTATATATACCTACTGGCGACCGCCAGTAGGTAATATATATATATATATATATATATATATATATATATATATATATATATATATATATATATATATATATATATATATATATATTTATATATATATATATATATATATATATATTTATTTTGCGCGGAAAACAGTTACTAAGAAATCACACTCACTGGAGCCGTGGCCAATGTTGCAGTAGATTTTATTAAAGCAAACGGGTGCCCAACGCGTTTCGGAGTTTCTTTACTCCTTGATCACGGGTAAAGTAATGCATTCGCCATTAGCATTTTAAAGATACAGCGTTCTCATTAGTAATAGACATGGAAGAAATGTATATACATCCGTCAGAATGGGTTTGTATTATTAATCAGATTATACTTAGCAGTAAGATGTATAACCGGAAGGCACCAAAATGATATAATTAATGAGTTTATACAAACTATGAATTTTAATGAATTCAACATTTCCTAACATAAACCCCCAGTGGGGTAAAAGCACTTTGTTTCACAAAAGCCTTAATTGCAGCCCACATTTTTGTATTCTAGTCCAATTTTCCCCAATTGGGGTAGAATATCACACCGTTTATCTAAAACATAAGGATACATTTTCATGGGCTATATTACATATAAACTCTACAAAGAAAATCTCAGTAAGATGCTGTTTCCGGATGTAAATTCAAGTCATGCTCAAATTAGCAGTGTGTTCATGAATCAAACCGCAGTGATCAATAAAAATCTTCTCCTCTTTAACAAAACCAAACACAGGAAATTACTAAACTGATAGGAACTGCTGTGTGCAAAAAGTAAATAAAGAAAAGGCTGATAAAAACATATTCTTTAAAAACACAGCATGCATAGAGACAGTACCTGATTTTATTTTACGATTTATTTTAAGTGAATTGACATTTCCCCGTCCAGATTTAAACCAAAAGGGCTTACTGTATTGTATTTAATTATCATTTTAGACTCTAGTTTTCGTAACTCTAATGTACGATTCCCACCTCTGTCCTTCAGAGGGACTGAATAAAGTACACAGAATTTCAAAAGATTCTGAATTTGTTTGTGTGCTAAAAAGAAATGGCGAGCCACCGGGTATTTTTTGTTGTTTTTTGCAATAGCTCTTAAATGCTCTAAAATGCGTAGTTTGACCGTATTAATCGTACTCCCAATGTAATATAAATGACATGGGTATTTTAGTGCATAAACTGCATAGTTTGTTTCACAAGTGAAATGTTTGCTGATTTTGAATGCTGGTTTGTCCTTACAAAGTTTCAGTGATTTGCAATTATTACTGTACCTACAAGCTTTACATTTAGTACATGTAAAGAAACCTTGTACAGGATTCATTTTTTTAGTATTGTTAATGTTGCAAGACATGAGGGTATCCTTTAGAGATTTAGCTTTTCTAAATGTCATTGAAGGAAACTCCCCAATGCTCTCCTTCAAGTCATCATCCAATTTCAAAATTTCCCAAAATTTCAGCAGGCTTCTACGGACCTCCCAAGCTTGGGTGTTATATGTTGTTATAAACCTCATCTGATTTTTAGACTCTTTTGGACTTTTCTGAATAAACAGGACCTCTCTTTTTAATTTTGAAACTTTTTCCATAGCTGAATTGATTGTAGCCTTACTGTAGTCCCGTTCATTAAACCTGAGTGCCATAGTTTTCTTTTCTTCCTCATGGTCTATTTCAGTGCTACAGTTCCGTTTGGCTCTCAGCAGTTCGCCAAACGGAATACTGTTTATCAAATCTTTTGGGTGACAACTCTCAGCCTTTAAAAGGCTGTTACCTGCAGTCGATGTTCGATGTAATTTACTGCAGATTTTGTTATTTTCAATTTTCAAATGCAAATCTTAAAACTGTATTTGATCGGTACTTATTTCACTGGTAAATTGGAGATTAAGGTTGTTGTCATTCAATGTATCTACACATTTTTCTGCCTGACCTTGATTGCCATCCCAGATGCAAAAGATGTCATCAATGTACCTGACCCAGAGGATGACATAATCTTGATATTGCTAGATGTTCCGGACAACCTGCTCCTCCCACCAGCCGAGGTAAAGACCTGCAAAGCTGGGGGCGAAGCAGGTTCCCATCGCCGTCCCCTGAGTCTGTCTGTATAAAACTTAATTGAACAAGAAAAAATTGTTTTTTAAACAAATCGAAATCATTTCCAATAACATTTCAGAATGTAAGAGGAAAGATATTGACCTTTTTTCCCTGTGATGTTCGCAATTTTAATCAGGAAGTCCCTGGTGTCTTTAATATATGCCGGCAATCCCTGCACAAAATGTTGCAAGAAATGGTCCACCTATCTTGACATATTTTCCAAGCAACTCCCACGTGAGGAAACAATAGGTCTCCCTGGTGGTACAGTGGCATTTTTATGTATCTTTGGCAATAGATATAGTCCAGGGATTATAGGGTCCTTACAACAAAGATAACAAAAGATATTCTTCCTGTTCTAGGATACCCTGTTCTCGCCATTCCAACAATTTATCATGCACATCTTTATTTGCATTGTCATAACTGCTTTTTGTTGCCACACAGTATTTGGTTTGGTCTGACAATTGTTTCAATCCTTCTTCTAGATACATATTCAATGGCCAAATAACCACGTTCCCCCCTATCCGCTTGTTTGATAACAATGTCTCTGCAGTCCTCGAGGCTTCTGATTGCATTTCTTGCGTTTATGTTAGGAAATTTTGCATTTATTAAAATGTATTGTTTGTATAAACTCATTAATTATATAATTTTGGTGCCTTCCGGTTATACATCTTGTGGAGGAGTGTGGCTCAATGGTTAGAGCGGCAGACCCTGATGCAGAGTTCTGGCCCGGACCAGGGTTCAATTCCCGCCTCGGGGGGTCTTGGGCTCAATTTCCTCGGACCTGACAATTCTCGCCTCGGTGCCTATTCTAATGATGGGCCCCACGCTGCAACTCTGGGCAATAGCTTGCTTAACCTCCATACCGGCCCCAACAGAGCTAGGATGCCTGGCTTCACCCTGGGGATGCCCAGGAGTGGACACTTCACAGGGAAAGCCAGGAAGGGTTCCACAGCGGTATGAGTAATAGCGCCAGGAAACCGCTTGGTGACAGTGCGCTCTACAAATACCTTGACATTTACATTTACATTTACTTTACCCATGATCAAGGAGTGAAGAAACTCCGAAACGCGTTGGTCACCCGTTTGCTTTAATAAAATCTACTGCAACATAGAGGCCACGGCTCCAGTGAGTGTGATTTCTCAGTAACTGGTTTCCGTGCATAATTTTTGGGGAGTGGCATCCGTGCCGTGTTTTGCCTGCCGTGTTCAGTGGCTTGACATGCCGAAAACTACGTCGAGTGGCATCCCTGCCGTGTTTTGCCCGCCGTGTTCAGTGGCTTGACATGCCGAAAACTACGTGTGAATATATATATATATATATATATTATATGCCTCACAAACCTACCTGCACCAGCACAAACTAATCATTTTGTCTCACTCCTCCACACCACCCTCTCGGACCGGCCGATACAGTGCCTTCTGGGAATTGCAGTTTATCCATGGACACTGAACTGCTATGGGTGTGACGACATCATTAGGGGCAGGAGTACTGAGTGCTGGAAAGTATTTCACACAGGTGGGAGTTAAAGGGCGAAGGACATTCTTCAGTGAAGGGCGTGGAAGAAGACTGTAGTGCCGAAATGCATTCGCCGCCACTGTACCTGAGAAAATAATTCGAGCTGTCTTTCCAGAAATCCCCTTTGGCCTCTGAGTTCTTCTTGAGTGGAGGGACTGTTTTCGTGATATTTACTGCGCCTGCCAGGGACGCAGAACAAATGGCCCTGCAACACCAATGGTCCCGGAAAGAAATACTGGCAACGAGCTGGCTTCAGCGGTCTTAGGTCGAGGTATCTACATTTCCGGTGTCCGCCAGCAATCACGGAGCAATATGGGGAGACTCGGGTATTTTACCTGCACTGGGCGAAAAGTCTGCAATTGACTGCCCCTGCCCTGTCTGTTGTTCTGCGATGCTGGCCGTTGCGGCACGAGGGGACAAAGGAAGACAGCCGTGGCATTGCCTCCGGACTGAGTGCCTCACAAACCCACCTGCACCAGCACGAACTAATCATTTTTTCTCACTCCTCCACACCACCCTCTCGGACCGGCCGATAGAGTGCCTTCTGGGTATTGCAGTTTATCCATGGACACTGAACTGCTATGGGTGTGACGACATCATTAGGGGGAGGAGTACCGAGTGCTGGAAAGTATTTCACACAGGTGGGAGTTAAAGGGTGAAGGACATTCTTCAGTGAAGGGCGCGGAAGAAGTAGCCGCCGTGCGTCAACATCCCAAAGAAAATCCCCCGAGCTTTAAAGATGCACTCCACGGGAAAAAGTTCGACAGAACCTTTATTTCACAAGAAACGGCACTGCAAGCCCAATTAATCATTGTCCCTGATGCGTTTCAGTGCTGCAAGCACCTTCCTCATAGGGCGGGCACGTTGAAAACAGCGGGAGTGGACTACCACATATATTACCCATGAGGCATGTGCTCTCCAGTGAGCAGCATGCTGGGAGTAGTAGTCCTGATTTTTCCTCTTGGTGAGGTCCGTTTTACAACATTTGATAATTCTGCCCAATTTTATCTCAGCATTTAGACAGCCCTCCAGTGGGCCTCAGGTCTGAATTGGCCCTTCAATTTGCTCATTTTCCGTGCTGGAACAGGCTGAAATAAAATCCACAGCCACACATACCTTCTCCCCGGTGTCACAGGCTGTGCAATCTTTCACGGCCGGAGCCGGCGTGCGTCAACATCCAAAAGAAAAGTCCCCGAGCTTTAAAGATGCACTCCACAGGAAAAAGTTCGACAGAGCCTTTATTTCACAAGGAATGACATTTCAAGCCCAATTAATCCTTGTCCCTGACGCGTTTCAGTGCTGCAAGCACCTTCCTCATAGGGCGGGCATGTTAAAAACAGCGGGAGTGGACTGCCACATATATTACCTATGAGGCATGTGCTCTCCAGTGAGCAGCATGCTGGGAGTAGTAGTCCTGATGTTTCCTCTTCGGTGAGGTCCGTTTTACAACATTTAATAATTTTGCCCAATTTTATCTCAGCATTTAGACAGCCCTCCAGTGGGCCTCAGGTCTGAAATAGCGCTTTCAATATTCTCATTTCCCGTGCTGGAACAGGCTGTAATAAAATCCACAGCCACACAGACCTTCTCCCGGTGTCACAGGCAGTGCAATCTTTCATGGCCGGAGCCACCGTTCGCCAACATCCAAAAGAAAAGCCCCAGAGCTTTAAAGATGCACTCCACTGAAAAAAGTTCGACAGAACCTTTATTTCACAAGAAACGGCATTTCAAGTTCAATTAATCCTTGTCCCTGACGCGTTTCAGTGCTGCAAGCACCTTCCTCATAGGGCAGGCACGTTGAAAACAGCGGGAGTGGACTGCCACATATATTACCTGTTAGAAACGGGACCCTGGCCGGCCAAGACTCGCGTCGAGGTCAGTCAGGGATCATCATCTCTAAGGTCAGGGCTAGGGAGTCACACACCAAGATAACCCCCGCTCACCCTCTAGGTAACGTGGCGCGAGCAGCAAGGCTAATCTCAGAGGCGATGTGTAAAGCGTTTGCGCGCGCACCCCAGTGACAACAACCAAAGGCCCACCACAAAGGAAACTCCACACAAGGTTATATCAAAAATAGCCTTTGTATTATAATAATAAGAACACATTAGATAACACACACACTTTACAATGTGCCAACAGGCACGGGCAAGATTTACAAGGGATTATGTACAGGACAGGGCCACCTGGACCACTGTCAGGGGTATGCACTTTTAGAAATAATACTTGTAGGTATAACACTTTAGCACATCAACATATAATGACTGTAACACAGAAATAGAAAATGTAGCATACAACCAGTTACTACTGGTAAAGGGAAAATACCTCCTACGCCACCCTAGTCTCTGTAGGGAAATCACGCAGGGAGCTAGGACCTATGGAAGGAAAACCTATCACCTCCTACGCCACCCTAGTCTCTGTAGGGAAATCACGCAGGGAGAAGGAAACCTATGGAAGGAAAACCTATCACCTCCTACGCCACCCTAGTCTCTGTAGGGAAATCACGCAGGGGGAGGGAAACCTAAAATAATCACCTAGGCAAGTAACATTTAGCAAAGGCAATCAAACATCAACATTCCTCTAAGCAGGTTACTTTTAGCAAAGGGGAATAAAAGAACAAGGCATTACCTAAGCAGGTCACCTTTAGCAAAGGTAATGACACCAACAATCCTCTAAGCAGGTCACTTTTAGCAAAGGGGATAAACACAAAGAATTACCTAAGCAGGTCACTTTTAGCAAAGGTAATAATAAACAAGAATTGCACATGTAACATTAAAACACATTCAGAGGTGCAGGTTAGAACTTTTGCGCAAGAATCATATAGCAAAGAAATCACAATGCGCAGGGTGCATGTAGCACAACACTCAAAATGTCCCTCAGGCCAACTGGCCTCGAAAGGGGCGGAATGCCCTGAGTCTCAGTGTCAGGGAGGTCTGCGCAGGCAGCACAGACACAAAAGCCTAAACGTAGCAACTGTCCACTAAGTGCTGGACAGTTGTAAATATGAAGTAGGCAAACGTTGGAGCCGCGTGGGCTCAAGAACACAGGTGGGGAGACACAGCGTGGGAGCCTCGGGGCTACAACCAACTAACTGCCTGTGTCCCCCTAGAGCCTCTGTGGCTCGCAAAACAAATGCGCAATTAGAGCTTCAGCGCTCTTCAAATCATAAAAATGCCCCCAGAGCCTCTCTGGCTCGCAATCAATGAGGGCGATGAGCCTCGCTGGGCTCGAGGACAATCAGGCCGGTCGTTGGAGCCTCGCTGGGCTCAGCACACCACTTGCCCCCAGGAGCCTCTCAGGGCTCCACCAAGAAATGCAGCAGCGTTGGAGCGGCCCGCTGCCAATCGGGGCCGCTCGAAGAACAAAGGACCCTGTCCCCGCACTCACCGGTACTTCGCTGGTGCTGCGGGGGCAGACACTGCCGGCTCCTCTCGCGCTGCTCTTCTCTTTCTCCCGGGGCTCCTCTCTCCACTCGGGGAGCCTCGGGGACAGGCGATGGCCGCTTCCTGCTTTCCGGCGATCTCCGCCTCCCCCGCGATGACGCGGAAGGGGCTCGGCCGGCTGGGCCAATCCCAGCGCGGCCTGGGCCTGAAGGCGGGTGCTGCTTCCTCCGGGCTGCGGCGGTGATTCCCCGGGCAAATGCGGCGTGGGCAGCCGCTAAAATTCAATGAAACGGGGCAATGCCGGGTGGGCACCGGCCTCAAATAAAAATAGAAAGCGAGGTAGGCACTCGCTCGGCCTGGCAAAGCGCTCCAAAGCGCTAGAATCAAAATAAAGCGCACCCAGCGCTTAGGGGGAAAATAAAGCGCTCATCAGCGCTAAAAGCAAAACGAAGCGCTCCCAGCGCTGGGGACAGGGGAGAGCGCTCCCCCAGCACAGCAAAGCTTCCAGCAAGGTCTGGAGGCAGACAGGGGGGCAAGGCAGGGCCAGAGCCAGCACACTGGGTCTCCAGGCAGGGAGACAAGCCAAGTGGCGGTCCTCCTGGCCCCAGCAGCAGCAACAGCCCCCTCTGGCAAGGATCCACAAGTAGAACCATTTCTGTGGGGACACAGCCCCATATTTATACAGAGAAATACTTTGTTAGGAGGTGCAGGGTGGGGGGAAACCAGTTGCAGCTGGCTTGGGAGTACCCTTGATGGCCCAACCACCCCTTTCATTCACTGGGGAGGCTTGGGTCATTAGACAAACCACAGGGGGGCGGAGCCAGCATTGTGTGGGGAAAAACCCAGCCCATCCAGGACACAGATCTACTCCTCCCACACATCACTCATGCTGATCTCTCACTCACCACCGGGCAGACCCATCCAGACTTCCTGGAGCCTGGCATGCCAGCCAGCTCCAGCCAATCACGCTCCACTATCCTCACTGCACACATACATCAATGTCCAGAAGTAGCACTTCCCTTCTAGACACATACAAGCCGCACATACCATTGCGCAGCATTCGCTCTCACGAGTTCATACATACTAAACTCGAGCCTGCACTCCCCACACATCAGGAACTACCAGGGCACACACATTCCCCATGCATTCCTATGGGAGGGCAGGCCAGCCATACTACACGCACGCACTTTCACTCTGGGACACAGGGAAAAAGTGCGCCAAGACCCAAAAATCACTACACAGGGTCACAAATAAAGGCAAAAAGATTAGGGGTGAACCTGCCCTAAGGCCCAAGTCTAACACGACCCCCTTCCAGCCAAAACGCAGGGCAGGCCAATCACCACCGTGATGGACTTCCCTGCTTGGGGCGATAAAACAAGGACGCGGGCCCACAACGGCAGGGACACCCTCCTGTTTTACGCCACGGTGAACCCCTAGGGTTCCTTCTAAAACTACTGTAGGGACTAACTGGGGTACCCCACTGATACTCTCCAGCTGCCCTCGGCGAGGACCAGGCCCTAGGCCATCCAGGTACCACTGGATCCTGTATACTCACAAAGTGGGGGGTAGTAACCCCTGGCACATAATAGCCATGCTCCACTCTTCCTGTCTGTAAGACAGGGCTAGACTTCCACTGGTTCTCCAACCTAGGGTCTACAACCTCAGGCGGACCAGGAGTCTCAGGGAAGGCTCTCCTCCCCTTACCTCTTCTCCTAGGGTTCCTCCTCCTCCTGCGAGGGGTACCCTCTAAACACCAGTCTCCCAACCTAGGGTTTAACCCATCAGGTGGTAACGGGGTCAGAGGTGGGCTCTCCCACCCTCTGCACCCCCTTCCAGAGTCCTGCTCCCTCCCAACCGGGGCGGTACCTCTGGAGAAAGAACTGGTTAGGACACTGATTACGGTAGTCCCACCCTTCAGGTCAGGCTGATCCTGAACCTGGCCATCCAACCTCCGGTCTACAACCTTTGGTGGAATCACTGCCTGGCACTCCAGGACTTCTGGGGATTCACACACCATCCCCCTGAGGCTAGCAAATGACACATATGTTGTGTGACTGTCTGCCTGGCGCAGATCTCCCGCCTCCTGTCCACCTGACAGTGCGCAAAGGTCCCCCAGCACAGAAGTGGTGTCACCATGGTCACTACACGGGATCCTAGCCCCACTGGGTAGTCCCTGACCCACTGGTTCTTCCACTGGGGAACTCCCCCAATCACTCCTCATGCTGGACTCCGGTACTCTCCCTACTGGAGCAGTACTGCCAGACTCTATAACCATGGAAGCTCCGCTTACAGATGCTCCAGGTTCTCTACCCACTAGGAGATCTCCCTCAAGTGAACTAACAGGCAAGTCTAGGTTCCCTTCCTGGTGTTCCCTAAAGGAACCATCCAGGCTCTGTGACAAGGCTTCGGGCGTCTGGGGACTCTCTGTCACACACTCACTCCCGCTCCACTGAGACAGGCAGTCAGCCCCTACACTCTTCTCACTAACCAAGGACCTAGCTGGGCTACTCTCACCCTCCTCCACCACACTGGGCTGGAAGACACCTGACCCACTATTGTTGGAATCACTCACTAGTGACTCAGAAGAACCTCTCGCACTGTCCCATCGCTCTGCTTCCGCTGCCAGCTCACATGCGCCAGACAATCCACACCCCAACAGGTGTGTGCGCAACCCTGGTGAACAACAACTGAGCAGGTGCTCTTTGACAATCAAATCAAAAAAGATGTCAAAATCATCTTCCGTGTGAACCTTTACCCAATCAAACAGTGTCCCACAACATTCGTCCTCAAAATCTTCCCAAGACTGGTGAGGCAGTTTTCTAAGATTCCTGAATCTCAACCTTAACTCCTCTTCTGGGAAAACAGGCACCATACTCGGGGAACTGAGAGTGGGACTGTCTACACTTATATTTAAAAAGCTGCCACCACTGGACTCCACCCTCTCTGGGGAATCCAGACAATTACAACTGTGCGCAGGGGAGAGTCTATCCTCTAGGGCTGCTCTCTCACGGATGATGGCCCTTCTCTCCACCTCTATCCTCTCCTGCGCTAAGAGTCTTTCGATCTCTAGCTGCGCCATAGCCTGGGCATGCTCTAACATGAGCTGTTCCATCGCTAACTGGTGCTCCCTTTCTTTCTCCCTATCTTCCCACTCTTCTGGGGACAGGACAAGGGATGGGGCGCTGGTACTGACACTGGGCCCAGCAAGGGACTCCCTACCTATGGGGTCCTCACTATCTGCTGGGGCCCAACCACTGTCATCATCCAACTCACATTCTTCATCAGAATCTTCAGGGCTCCCCACAGACTCACCACCCTCATGGCATGTGGCCTGGTCCCTTTCCTCGCTGCGCTCAAGATCCCTTTGATCCTTATACCATTGGATCAGGTGGTTCCTAAGTTGGTTCTCAGTATCTGACTCATCCACCCCTATGTCTCTCTCTCTACAGAACCTTTCCAACTCCTGCATACTGTACCAAACTAGATCACTGAGATCAAAAACAGGCTCCATTTTGGCAGACGTTCTAGAGACGAGATCACACAGGGAACCTGGGGGTCTGAGCTACACAGGAGTATACAATTATCACAATTCAGCAAGATTCCTATCTCAGAACTTGCACTCCACTGTCCAGTGTAACACACCACTCATTCACACACACCCTCCCCTCGGACCGGTAAGGCAGTTTCTACCACCCCTGATTATCTCAACCTGACCACTAGCGACACAGGTACCAAACTCTGGGAGCAGGGCGGGGAACAAGGTACTGGACAAAATACAAATGACACCTTTCAGGAGAAGCAAAACTGAACTTCCCTAAAAAAACAATAATCCCAAAAATGTGGTTATCTAAAATTGCAGAGTTTTGAAGTGTGGCCTGTCGCCACTGTGGTACAACGCAAACGCAAGTCCAATCCCACCGCTAGCCACCAATGTTAGAAACGGGACCCTGGCCGGCCAAGACTCGCGTCGAGGTCAGTCAGGGATCATCATCTCTAAGGTCAGGGCTAGGGAGTCACACACCAAGATAACCCCCGCTCACCCTCTAGGTAACGTGGCGCGAGCAGCAAGGCTAATCTCAGAGGCGATGTGTAAAGCGTTTGCGCGCGCACCCCAGTGACAACAACCAAAGGCCCACCACAAAGGAAACTCCACACAAGGTTATATCAAAAATAGCCTTTGTATTATAATAATAAGAACACATTAGATAACACACACACTTTACAATGTGCCAACAGGCACGGGCAAGATTTACAAGGGATTATGTACAGGACAGGGCCACCTGGACCACTGTCAGGGGTATGCACTTTTAGAAATAATACTTGTAGGTATAACACTTTAGCACATCAACATATAATGACTGTAACACAGAAATAGAAAATGTAGCATACAACCAGTTACTACTGGTAAAGGGAAAATACCTCCTACGCCACCCTAGTCTCTGTAGGGAAATCACGCAGGGAGCTAGGACCTATGGAAGGAAAACCTATCACCTCCTACGCCACCCTAGTCTCTGTAGGGAAATCACGCAGGGAGAAGGAAACCTATGGAAGGAAAACCTATCACCTCCTACGCCACCCTAGTCTCTGTAGGGAAATCACGCAGGGGGAGGGAAACCTAAAATAATCACCTAGGCAAGTAACATTTAGCAAAGGCAATCAAACATCAACATTCCTCTAAGCAGGTTACTTTTAGCAAAGGGGAATAAAAGAACAAGGCATTACCTAAGCAGGTCACCTTTAGCAAAGGTAATGACACCAACAATCCTCTAAGCAGGTCACTTTTAGCAAAGGGGATAAACACAAAGAATTACCTAAGCAGGTCACTTTTAGCAAAGGTAATAATAAACAAGAATTGCACATGTAACATTAAAACACATTCAGAGGTGCAGGTTAGAACTTTTGCGCAAGAATCATATAGCAAAGAAATCACAATGCGCAGGGTGCATGTAGCACAACACTCAAAATGTCCCTCAGGCCAACTGGCCTCGAAAGGGGCGGAATGCCCTGAGTCTCAGTGTCAGGGAGGTCTGCGCAGGCAGCACAGACACAAAAGCCTAAACGTAGCAACTGTCCACTAAGTGCTGGACAGTTGTAAATATGAAGTAGGCAAACGTTGGAGCCGCGTGGGCTCAAGAACACAGGTGGGGAGACACAGCGTGGGAGCCTCGGGGCTACAACCAACTAACTGCCTGTGTCCCCCTAGAGCCTCTGTGGCTCGCAAAACAAATGCGCAATTAGAGCTTCAGCGCTCTTCAAATCATAAAAATGCCCCCAGAGCCTCTCTGGCTCGCAATCAATGAGGGCGATGAGCCTCGCTGGGCTCGAGGACAATCAGGCCGGTCGTTGGAGCCTCGCTGGGCTCAGCACACCACTTGCCCCCAGGAGCCTCTCAGGGCTCCACCAAGAAATGCAGCAGCGTTGGAGCGGCCCGCTGCCAATCGGGGCCGCTCGAAGAACAAAGGACCCTGTCCCCGCACTCACCGGTACTTCGCTGGTGCTGCGGGGGCAGACACTGCCGGCTCCTCTCGCGCTGCTCTTCTCTTTCTCCCGGGGCTCCTCTCTCCACTCGGGGAGCCTCGGGGACAGGCGATGGCCGCTTCCTGCTTTCCGGCGATCTCCGCCTCCCCCGCGATGACGCGGAAGGGGCTCGGCCGGCTGGGCCAATCCCAGCGCGGCCTGGGCCTGAAGGCGGGTGCTGCTTCCTCCGGGCTGCGGCGGTGATTCCCCGGGCAAATGCGGCGTGGGCAGCCGCTAAAATTCAATGAAACGGGGCAATGCCGGGTGGGCACCGGCCTCAAATAAAAATAGAAAGCGAGGTAGGCACTCGCTCGGCCTGGCAAAGCGCTCCAAAGCGCTAGAATCAAAATAAAGCGCACCCAGCGCTTAGGGGGAAAATAAAGCGCTCATCAGCGCTAAAAGCAAAACGAAGCGCTCCCAGCGCTGGGGACAGGGGAGAGCGCTCCCCCAGCACAGCAAAGCTTCCAGCAAGGTCTGGAGGCAGACAGGGGGGCAAGGCAGGGCCAGAGCCAGCACACTGGGTCTCCAGGCAGGGAGACAAGCCAAGTGGCGGTCCTCCTGGCCCCAGCAGCAGCAACAGCCCCCTCTGGCAAGGATCCACAAGTAGAACCATTTCTGTGGGGACACAGCCCCATATTTATACAGAGAAATACTTTGTTAGGAGGTGCAGGGTGGGGGGAAACCAGTTGCAGCTGGCTTGGGAGTACCCTTGATGGCCCAACCACCCCTTTCATTCACTGGGGAGGCTTGGGTCATTAGACAAACCACAGGGGGGCGGAGCCAGCATTGTGTGGGGAAAAACCCAGCCCATCCAGGACACAGATCTACTCCTCCCACACATCACTCATGCTGATCTCTCACTCACCACCGGGCAGACCCATCCAGACTTCCTGGAGCCTGGCATGCCAGCCAGCTCCAGCCAATCACGCTCCACTATCCTCACTGCACACATACATCAATGTCCAGAAGTAGCACTTCCCTTCGAGACACATACAAGCCGCACATACCATTGCGCAGCATTCGCTCTCACGAGTTCATACATACTAAACTCGAGCCTGCACTCCCCACACATCAGGAACTACCAGGGCACACACATTCCCCATGCATTCCTATGGGAGGGCAGGCCAGCCATACTACACGCACGCACTTTCACTCTGGGACACAGGGAAAAAGTGCGCCAAGACCCAAAAATCACTACACAGGGTCACAAATAAAGGCAAAAAGATTAGGGGTGAACCTGCCCTAAGGCCCAAGTCTAACATTACCCATGAGGCATGTGCTCTCCAGTGAGCAGCATGCTGGGAGTAGTACTCCTGATTTTTCCTCTTCGGTGATGTCCGTTTTACAACATTTAATACTTCTGCCCAATTTTATCACAGCATTTAGACAGCCCTCCAGTGGGCCTCAGGTCTGAAATGGTGCTTCCATTTGCTCATTTCCCGTTCTGGAACAGGCTGTAATAAAATCCACAGCCACATCTTATTGCAGCTTTTTCTCCAGTACGAGGAAAGCAACATTTGAAAGCCGTTTTTCTGGCCTGAAGCCCACTGGAGGGCCGTGAAAAAGCGAAAAAGCATGGACTTTATAATTTGCATTTAAGAAATGTTGGAACCGGACCCCACCGAGGGGGATTATTTTGACTACCGCTCCCGGCATGCTGCTCACTGGAGAGCACATGACTTATGGGTAAAATTTGTGGCAGTCCATTTCTGTTCTTCCAACATGGCCCGCCCTTTGATTGCGGTGCGTGAAGCACCGAAACGTGTCAGGGACATGATTCGATTGGGCATAAAAACGCACTTTCTTGCAATAAAGGTTCTGTTGAACTTGTCCTCATGGACTGCATCTCTAAAGCTTGGAGGCTTGGTTATGGATTTTTATATATATATATATATATATATGACCAAGCTCCGCCTGCGGAGCGAAACGCGTTGAGGAGAGCACTTGCTCTGTAATTGCTGCAAAATAAACCACCACTGCTGACACGATTTATGGTGTGATGGCGCTTAATTTTAAAGCTTGAATCCATTTAAAGAGGAGAAGAGGTCTGCGCCTGTTTCAAACCGCGCTGATAGCGGTCAGGATTGTTATGATATATATATATATATGCAGCACGTAACTCCGACCACTTCCAACCCAGGCTGGCGAAGAAGGAGACTCAGACCACCACAGCTCTTCAGGCGAAGTTTCTTTATTTAAAACACAGCCTGCAACGACGCGTTTCGAGCTACCAAAGCCCTTGATCACATACAGCTTGTTACAGCGCCATTTTGCTTTTGATATATGCGTGTTTCGTGTACACCCCTTCACACTCGTTCCGGTCACATGACTGTAGGCATAGACAAAATACTTTTTTCCTGATTTGTTTAGCAAATACTTTTTGACAAATGCAATGCATGTTATATTGCTTGTTAAGAACATCAGTGCATTTTTAACAAAACTAAACCAACACGAATATTAATGTATAAATACAAAAATAAACGGATAAACAATTATTCAATGCGTTTTTTTGGTTATAACTGGATAAATCCATAGGAAAAGTCTTTTTTTTGTAATTGTGCCTACTATTATTTTATCGCAATGTACTCTTTAAATAGCATACTTACTATTAGGATAAATCCAGAATGCTTTTCAGTATAAAATGCCTAAGTGCTAACAATCCTATAAGTGCAAATACCATTCTAAAGTGCAATTCAATATGTGCAAAAACCAGCAAAATCTTATTAAAGTATAAAGATGCAGTAATAAATACAATAAGACCAGAGTTAATACAATTATATCAAATAGCAAACATGCATTCCATCTTATCAATAGTAAAATTCTCCAGCCGGAAAAGATACCATTAAAAAAGTATATTAAAAAATGGTAAAAAAAGTTTGCTAAAAACATCAATAATATCAACACCCAGTCATAGAAAAATTCATTCAGAAAAGGAAAACTTCATTATATATTTACATAATATATTTATATATTTACAAGCAACATTAATTCAATACAAATGCATCTGTGACCATCCTACAATTGGCGTATTTACAAAAATTATACATATCTTCGGTATTGTTAAGTCCCTGTGGCCACTTACTATTAAGTTCAAGGATAAACTTGGTTTCTAATTGCCTTAACTGCCGTTCTCTATTGCCACCCCTTGTACATTTGGGTACGGAACTGATTACATAATAGGAAAGGCAGTTAATAACCTTGTCATGGCATTTATAAAAATGACGTATTATCAAGCTCATTATCGTCGTTGTATCGTCAGTTTACTGGCAATAGAATGGCGATAATTTTAACATCGTTCCTTGATGATATGCACCTAAGTTTATTGGTCAAAAAAGAGCAATGGGCCATATTATGAACAAAAGGCGATACATTATTGTCGCTTTTATCAGCAGGAAACTGCCAATAAAGCAGTGATAATGGGCTTGATAATATGCTCTTGTGAATAACCATAGCAGCGCAGGTTAGGATCAGAACCTGGGCTGCTACGGGAAATTACAAGGGCCTATTATCAAGGACATTATCGCCGCATTATCTCCAGTTTCCTGTCGATAAAAGCGGCGATAACGTATCACCTTTTTGTATGTAAAGGTTTCCTTTTTTTTGGTGCAGCAGTTGTACTCTCTTCCCATGGTCAGCGTCGTTTCGAAGTTCACGTTTTCTTTTTCTTCAAGTTCAACAAGCAAACCTTTCTTTATATCAGTTAGGAAATCTGTCGCTTTCTTTTCCCGGTTCATGTGATTCATCCGGTGCTGTACTTTTGTATACTATTAATAGTCATATTTTTTATATATTTATTTGAAAGGTAGTGCCGAGGCGCCAAACGTTGATTACGTACTCCGTCCACTGCCATTTTAGTAGTTTCTCACCGTTATATTAATTATGTTCGAACTCAGTAGTTTTCAATCCTAGTTTTGAATATCTTACTATAGTATTTGAACATTATTTTTATTGTGGGCCGTCATACTCCTCCCCCACAAAATAAAAGAACTATGTAGTTTTTTTAAATTAACTTTTATTAAACAATAAATATAAATGAAACTCAATGATAACTATATAATGAACAACTAGAAAAATAACTTTAAAAAACAATAGTATAAACAAATTGTGAAGTTGACTCCAAAGGATGTCTGATTGGTAATCTGCAAAAGAAAAAAGAAAATTAGAGTTTAGAATTATGTAGATGTGAGTAAATGAGCTGAAGCATTACAAGTTGTGGTAACTCTACCGTTTTACGTGTGCAGTGTGACTCATACATTGCAGTTCTGTTATAGTGCAGCGTTCAAGTGGTGTCTATATGGAAGTGCCTATTGCGTCACTGACGCCCGTTATGGGGATTTATTTCTAATGCATTCCTATGAAGGATTTGTAGATCTAGGCCTCTGTGCTTACCGTTGTATAAACCTTGCGGCCAAACACTGCAGGCAGTAGGATGCACAACTTCAGGTGGGCTGATCTTCGTCTAAGTAGACAGCAGTGTCTAAGTTTAAGAGAGATAGAGAAATGATGTCACAGAGAGTGAGAGAGAGAGAAAACATTAAAACTGTGTCGCAGAATCTGGAGTTGAGATTTTTTGTTGAACCAGACATAGATTTACTAGTTCCTTGCATCACTTTACCCATGTTAAAAGTGACTCAAAAGCGCGTAATAAGGTTGAGGATCTGTTTGTCAGACTGTTGTAACCTATCTGTTGTCACTGCTCGGAGGTAATTATGGATTTTAAAGAGAAGCTGCTGTACACTACGCACTCTGAGCCATAATATCAAGGATGGGCGACAACATTATTGCCACTTTATTGGCAGGAATGTGTCGCTAAAGTGGCGATAATGGGTTTGATAATATGCTCTATAGGATTCCAATCGAAGCTCATGTCAGATGTCCTTCACATCTAACATGAGCTTCGATTGGAATTCCATAGAGCATATTATTAAACCTATTATGGACACTTTAGCGGCAGTTTGCTGCCGATAAAGGGATGTATGACCTTACAACGCATACTTTTACCACGCATACCTTTACAACGTGGTTTTTACCACGCATACCATTACAACGCATAGCGCTTAGAGGTGCTGGATAGTGGTAAGTATAATTTTCTATTCCAACTCCAGTCCCCGTGGACACTAGGGAAGGTGTTGGATAGAAAATTAAACGTATTCCCTACCCTAGAGCACCCCCCAGCGCAATGCGTTGTAATGGTATGCGTGGTAATACATGCGTTGTAATGGTAGTGCGTTGTAAAAATTTCGTTGTAAACGTTGCATACCCCGATAAAGTGGCAATAATTTTGTCGCCAAGGCTTGATAATATGGCCCTCTCTCGTTTCACAAATAAACTAACACTACAGTTTTACGAGTGCAGTGTACCTGGTACATTTTACTTCTTATAGTGCCGCGTTCAAGTGGTGTCTATATGGAAGTGCCTACTGCGTTACTAACGCCCGTTATGCCGAATTATTTCTAATGCACTCCTATGAAGGATTTGTAGATCTAGGCCTTTGTGCTTACCGTTGTGTAAACTTTGCACCTTAACACATTAGGAAGCTGAGTTGACAACTTTAGTTGAGCTGGTCTTCTACACGTCCAAACAGACAGCAGTGTCTAAGTTTAAGAGAGAAAGAGAAATTATGTCACATAGAGTGAGAGAAAGAAAACATTAAAACAGTGTGGCAGAGTCTGGAGTTGAGATATTTTGTTGAACCAGATGTAGATTTACTAGCTCCTTGAATCACTTTACCCATGTTAAAAGTGACTCAAAAGTGGTGTAATAAGGTTGTGGATCTGTTTCTCAGACTGTTGTAACCTATCTGTTGTCACTGCTCGGAGGTAATTAGAGATTTTACAGAGAACATGCTGTACACTACGCACTCTGGGCCATAATATCAAGCCTGGGCGACAAAATTATTGCCACTTTATTGGCAGGAAAGTGTCGCTAAATTGGCGATAATGGGTTTGAGAATATGCTCTATGGAATTTCAATCGAACATCATGTCAGATGTCCTTCACATCTAACATGAGCTTCGATCGGAATTCCATAGAGCATATTATCAAACCTATTATGCCCACTTTAGCGGCAGTTTGCTGCCGACAAAGTGGCGATAATTCTGTTGCCAAGGGTTGATAATAAGGCCCTCTCTCATTTCACAAATAAAGCTAATAGTACAGTTTTACGAGTGCAGTGTACCTGATATATTTCAGTTTTTATAGTGCCGCGTTCAAGTGGTGTCTATATGGAAATGCCTACTACGTTACTGACGCCCGTTATGGCGACTTATTTCTATTGCATTGCTATGAAGGCTTTGTAGATCTAGGCTGCTGTGCTTACCTTGTATAAAGTGTGCGTCCACCAGAGTTCACCATTCAACTTGAAGTCTGCCTATACGTCAAAATATATTCAATAAGTTGCAGAGAATTCCATTGCTGTTGCTCGATAGGCCGTGGTTGCTTCTGAACGATGTTTGGTAAAGGAAATAAAAGGACATTTTGATTAGTCATCGTAAACTGAGTTGCGTAACTACTATCAAAAGTGAATTTTAATGTGGGTTTTTAATATTCCGTAGTCAAGACTGTTGCTGCTCCAGGAAACAAAGGAAGATCAATAAGTTAATAGAGACCTGGGACGGCCTCGTGACGCAGAAAAGAAAATACTCTCATGGACGCACAATTAATAATATTAGAGGCCTAAGCACGTGGCGTAGTACAGAAATACGATACCAAAATGTATGCACACACAATTTTTAAGATTAGAGGTGTATAGGACCTCGTGACTTATAAAGAAATATTTCAATTATGTAAGTACAATTTAAAACCATTGAGGGGTAGGAAAGCCATATGAAGGATAAAAAAATAGCATTATGCATATACAATTTACAGTGGAGGCTGATGTTGTGAGGTCTTCTCTTACCTTTGCTTCTCTCGTCTTTTGTCGTGTCTTGAAAGGCTGCGGTTTCGCTGAGTCTCTCTGTCACTGCAGCACAGGCAGGCAAAAGAGAGCGTGCTCATGTGTGCCCGCATTATATAGGAACCGCAGGGGCTGACCAAACCAAGCCCAGGGCCGTCATTAGTAGCGTTTTTGCGGTCTGCAAGAATGATGGCCCTGGGGGACATCTCATTGGGTAATGTATTGGTTTCCAGGCTAAATGATAGCAAGCATGCTAGGTGGTGGCATGTGGATAGTGTGGGCGGGCGTGCACCGCGCATGTGCAAGTATGAGTGTGTGCACTAACAATTAACAGAGAGAGATGGGGACGGTGGTATAATGTACACAGAGGCAGGCCCAGAATCGGATGTGCAATGAGTCAGCACTTCTAATCATTGTCCTTAGCGCGCCCTGTGCTCTGATTTGTCACTGACAGGGTGATCGCAACTTAGTTTGTTCTGCTTATCATACTCAGCGTGTACCCGCGCATACGGTACGGATATGCTTTGACGTTACGCGTCGCATTAAAGCTTCGGTGTGACGTCATGTACGGCGTTCTGTACGTGAAAGGGGGCAATGTTTCTACTTTGTTTAAAACATGTATTTATTTAATGTAGATACTAAGGGCAGACATTTGGGATAACTATGATTTTTCCTAAATACTTTTAATAGTTCGTAACTTTTCCTATTGCGAGTGTTGAAAGTTCCGTCCCATTATAATCATTTGACTTTGACTTTATAAGAAGAAGCATTTGTTGTGAGAATCTTCTCAAATAGAAGGAAGATCACCATAATAAGAGCAATGGAGTCATCTTCCAGCTGTTCTTCAGAGGGATATTTATTTCCTGAAGAAGCTCCAAAGAAGAGTAAAGAAGCTCTATTTTGGAAGTTTTTCACTTTTCCAGAAGGTCAAAAAAAGGTTAATGCTGCAAAAGTAACCTGTAAAATTTGCCAAACAACTCTTTCAAGGGGTGATCCATGTAAAAAATACTCATTTGGCACAGCAAATATGGTGCGACACGTGAAGAACTTGCACCCCAAGAACTTTGCTCTAGCTGAAAGACGGAGGTAGCACGAGAACACACCTGGTAGTACACCAAGCACATCAACTGCGGCAGCATTTTTAGCAAGCAGTCCACACCCACATATTGATTCTGACTTTGCTAAAGTTAAAATTCTTTGCATTTATTGCGATAAACTTTTGTGTTATAGGGAACAGTCTACAGACCTGATGAAACGCAGGATACAGGGGTATTGCTGTCCTCGACATTTGTTGTTCTTTTGTTCATCCTTTTGTTCCGCTTGGAATTTGTTGAGATAACACAAAAAAAATACAAAACTAAAAAAAAAAAAAAAAAAACAGTTCTTTTTAGAACTACCTTCACTGGTCAAAGAAAGAACTATATTTCCATGTTAGTGTGTAAAAGTTTGTCAGAATGAATGTGTAGTTCATAAATGAATTAATGAATATATTACTAGTGTATGGAGAATGTGAAAATGCAGAGCTATAAGGAAGTGCTACAGCATAAATCTATAAGGTGTTTACCTATATTATACTATAGTTTGTGCGAAGCACTTGAATGTAACATATGTACATGAATATGTTAGAAGTCTATGCTTCAATTTGCGCTGCTGGTGAAACTGCCTGGGTGAATTTGTATGTGTTAGGGGTGGATTTACAATCCCCTTCTGCCACTTTTACATAGCTGTTGCGTCACTTTTGTGACACAGCGGTAGTGCAAAAGATGTGCCATGGTGTGTGCTATTAACAATGTGACGCATCTGGAGGGTGCATTACATTGTAAAGCCCTGCGACAGAAGATGCTTTCCTGTGCAGAAGGGGGGGGCAGCAACGCCTCCTAAAAGTGACTGCGTGAAATGTATAACATTTAATTCAGTCACTTTTGACCTTATGCTGCGTCAAAACCTTGCACATGCTTGAAGCAGGTGTAAGGATTCATACAGCTTTGTGAGCATAGCGCCCCAGAGCATTGCTGGAGTTGTGTAATACTTGCAACCAAAGTCAATCAATAATTAATTCAAAAATTACTTTGCAATTTAGTTTTGTTAATATTTTATAATAAGAATATGAAATATAATCTAAAAAATTAAATACATATAAATATTTATATTAAAAATATAAGAAATTAGTATAAAAAGAAAGACATAATAATTAATACCTTTATAACTTATCATTTACAAAACCTTTGAAATTCACTGAAAAAACCATAGGTTTCACAAACGTTATAGTTAGGAATTAGCATTTAAAAAACCTTGCAAATTCACTGAAAAAACCATAGGTTTCACCCATGTTATAGTTAGCTGGACATTTCCCTCATACAAAACAATTGAAATTCCACCGTTATAGTTAGTTCAACTCGCGCACCAGCAATGCACTGCTGATGACATCACATATTATATCACTCATGACATGGTCAGTGACATCACTCATGAAATTACTCATGACATCTCAAATGACATCACCGATGACATCACTGATGACATGATCCTTGTGGAAGAGTGGCAGTCCTCCTCTCACCCTAATATTACCTTTGATACGCACATTAAAAAATAGGAACTAACATTTTCCAAAAAATTGAGATACCAATACCAGTTAGAACAACTTATTTAGTAATTCCAGCATCTACATAGACATTCACTCATTCAGCAGTAGTTGTATATAGTCACTCATACATGTACTCACTCATCATATGTACTCATACATGTATACATCCTGTTACACACCTACACTTATACATAAAGTTATTCACACACATACTCACACATGGAAATAAACTATCAAACATCCATTTACTTGCATATACAGATCTACACACACGACTACACTTATTTCTACAGAAACGTACACATACTTACTCTCTTAAACAATCAGGTATAGAAACACATACTTATTTATACAGGAACTCTTCCAATCTGTCACTGTCATATATAATCACTTATCTACATCAATACTGACATATACTAGATTAAAACATATGTAGTTACTCATTAAGAAACTATTGAGACAGTCATTCACTCACTAACACACCCATATAAACACTCATCCACCCATACAGTGCTGCACACATGCTGTATTAAAAAAAACATACAAACAGTGAGTCACTCATTGATGCATCTATACACTAAGTCATATTCCTCACCGAACCATACAGACACTCATACTGATACTCAAAAACAAACTAATAACCCATATACACACTCATGTAGCTACTCACCAATCCATGTAGCCACTTATAGACAAAGTGAGACACTGATACAGATATTTACATATTTAAACATTACTTGCTAATACATGTATTCACTAAGATACAGCTAATAAGTCAGTTATGCAATCATTTTTACAAAAGAACATCCATTCAGACACTTATATACCCATTTATTCTTCAATCGACCTTTGGATATAGGCATATAAAACATAATTATTTTTCAGAAAGAAACACATTCCCTGGATGATGTCATCAGTGATGTCATGAGTGATGTCACTGACCATTTCATGAGTGATGTAATATGTGATGTCATCAGCAGTGCATTGCGGGTGCGCGAGTTATAGTTAGCTGAACTACCTATAACGGGGGAATTTCGATGGTTTTGTATGAGAGAAATGTCCAGCTAACTATAACATGGGTGAAACCTATGTTTTTTTTAGTGAATTTGCAAGGTTTTTTAAATGCTAATTCCTAACTATAACGTGTGTGAAACCTATGGTTTTTTCAATGAATTTGCAAGGTTTTTTTAAATGCTAATTCCTAACTATAACGTTTGTGAAACATAAGGTTTTTTCAGTGAATATATATATATATATATATATATATATATATATATATAAATGATGTCATTTGAGATGTCATCAGTGATGTCATCAGTGATGTCATTTGAGATGTCATCAGTGATGTCATCAGTGATGTCACTGACCATGTCATGAATGATGTAATATGTGACATGATCAGCAGTGGATTGCGGGTGCGCGATATATAGTTAGTGCAACTAACTATATATGCGAATTTCAATGGTTTTGTGTGAGTAAAATAAGGTTTTGTAAATGCTAATTCCTAACTACATATGGTCTATAACCTATGGTTTTTTCAGTGAATTTTCAAGGTTTTGTAAATGCTATATGGGCCTCCTCAGCCACCCTCAGAAAACCTAGGGGGTCAGGATATGTCTCCCGTGCCCCCTTATACCCATTCCCAACATTGTTTATCCTCCATCTTGTGACTAAATTCGTCTGAAACACAAGATGGCGGACTCCCGTTACGCTACCGGTGAGCTACCCGGTTCGCGTACCGGGTAGCGCTTCCACCGCGAAAAATCGAAAAAAAATTATTTTATTTTTTTGCCCCGCGGGGCCCTTTAATAGCCCCCACATCAATCCTAGGGGGTCAGGAGGGGTCTACCTTGCCCCCTTTCATTCATTTCCCCCTTCGTTTATTTCCACCTCTTGTCTCTCGATCCTACCGAGAGACAAGATGGCGGCTGCTCCGGACTGTTTAGAATGTTGACAGTCACCGGAGAGCCAATCCGCTTCTCCTCGCGAAGTTCCGTTACGCGTCTGGTACGCGAACCGGGGCGCTAACCGGGACGCTGTCACAGATATATATATTTTTTTGAACGTTAATTTCTCAAAATCCACTGGAGCACATATCTTGAGACCTAGCAAAGGCACATCGGGCAAACAGTCTCTACAATTTTGCCAAGTTTCATAGAAATCCATTCAGCCGTTCGAGCTAAAAGTGAGTCCAACCGCCCTATGGAAAACTCAATGTTAAAAACACGTTTTGGGACCCCCCTTTTTTCTCGGCCCCTGTTTGACGAAACCCCCCCAAACTTTAAGGGGACGCTCAGAAACAAAATGTGCCATTTTCCTGAAAATTTCAGCCAATTCTGTCCATCAACGCCAAAGTTATTCAACATAGAATTTTCAGAAATCCCTATTCAAAAAAATCCTAACTATATATACCTACTGGCGGCTTCCAGCAGGTTATATATATATATATATATATATATATATATATATATATATATATATATACCAACACAGTCTATTTCTGAAACAGGAGCCAATGACCTCACAGGGCAGCCTTGGCAACCACAGGAATGAAGTATCCCGCTGCAATACAACCAGCATTATGAGCAAACAAAGCCGAAGCACCGGTTGGATGAGAGAGCTGCCATTTATTATACTTTAGGGCGGCATCGTTTGATTATTGGTCTGACCGTTTTAGTTGTTATAGCCTTAGTCATAGACAATCCTTTGCAGTGAAAAGGAAAATATTCATAGTCCCACAATGCAATATTTTGGTAAGTACTCATGTAGGCAGACGCTGCAATACATTAGTAAATGTTACTTTCCATCAATGTAAAAGGCGATAAAATATCCCTCTTATCTCCCCTCGCTCCTTTTCATATTACCAAGTATCCCCCGTATTCAAATGCCAACACAGTCTCTTCGTAAAACGGGAGCCCATGGCCTCACAGGGCTGCCTCGGCAACCACAGAAACAAAGCATCAAAATCACAATAAATATATTTAAAAATAATAATAATTAATTGACATCCCTCAGCAGTAATATCCTACCACTTTCTGGAGACATGTCAGATGTTCAAGTTCTTACAAACCACTACACTAACTTCACAAAGTCTATTCTAGAATCAATAGCAGCCCTAAAACTAAAAAGATTATACATTAAAGACTCTAAACCATGGTGAAATGGTAGCCTCAATACCAAAAGATGCAATTTGAGACTAACTGAATGAAGATGGAGATTCTCACTTTCCCTTGAAAACCTCAAAGATCTGAGGTCACTGAGGAATACATATTACAAAAGTATGAGAAACTTGAAAACAAATTTCTTCAGAAACCAACTTGACAAAGCTAGAAATTGGGCCAAACAACTATATGAGCTAATTAAACTTCAATCGTATGGCATGGCCCTTCTTTTACACCATGTCAACGATGTCGGTATGTTCCAAAAGGTATGTTTGAAGAGGAGCACAAATATCTCGCTGGCGAGAGGAGGGTGGCATAAGCTCAGCATAGGTGTGTAGCTGTTCCTGGCAATATATAAGTTTGTTCAGCCAGTCCTTGAATTTGGGGGCACGGCCTCTTCCCCATCGGCAAGCAATTTGACGTTTCACCAAAAGGAGGGCCAACTAGGCGTATCTTCATATCTTGGCAGGGAGTTGTTCTGTGTGACCTAGGAGAGTGGTAAGGGGGTCATCAGGCACGTGTATACCAGTCATTTTGTCTAGAGCACAAAGGACTTCCCTCCAATATTCACAGACAGGCGGGCAGTCCCAGGCCAAGTGCCCGAAGTCAGCGCCCATCACTCGGCCTCTATTGCAGGGATCAGTGTCTCTCAAGTGCAAGCGGTGTAGCCGAGCCGGCGTGTCATATAGTCAGTGAATATATTTGTAATGTATAAGGCGTAGTCTACTATTCTGCAGTCTGGCAGCAGCAAAAGGACCACTGCTCAGTCGTGAGGGAATATCCCAGTTCCTCCTCCCATTTGCTCTTGGCTGGAGCAGGGTCCCCTTCCCATTCCCCTTGATTTGTGCAATAGAGCTGTGACACTACATACTCAAGGGGGTCTGAGTGTGAAGAGGAAGCATAACATGAGGTTCTAGCGGGAAACATTGAGTGAGAAAGTGCATATCTTGTCTGAACCTCACATAATAGAATCGCTCCAAGGGAGTGGGGGATGTGGTGCCAAAGAATTCCTCACTGGTGCAGAACTTCCAGTGTGTGTACAATTGGCCCCAAGTGAGGCAGGACAATTTGCGTAGCATGCAGCGGCATCCTCCCTCCCACGTGACTGGTAGATCGTGTCGCCCCTGTAATGGCGCTAGTGGTGAATAGAGTACAGAGCATTGGAGTCTATGCGCCAAATCACGCCAGGCACTGGTGGTGCATTGTACAGTGGTAGAGGCTAGGTGTCTGGGGACTGCGGGACTGCTTAGGTAAGCTGTGCAAGGTATGGGGGCCATGTATCCATCTTCTATTGCTAGGTGAGGCATGTAAGGGAGGGTGCATCCAGTAGGCTGCGAAGTGAGCCTGGGCACCGATGAAATAGAGTTGCATATCTGGGACTTCGAATCCTCTGGCATCAATGGGACGCGTGAGGACATCACATGCCAGCCTAGGTTGTTTTCCCCCAGACAAAAAACGGATCAGCTGGGTTTTAATGCTTTAAAAAAAGTGTCGAATAGGAGCATGAGGGATATTGGTAAAGAGGTAGAGCAGTTTGGGCAATAGTACCATTTTGATCAGAGCCATGGAGAGGGGCTGCGCAATCAACCTGGTGATCATGTCAGTTAGTAGGTCTAGTGTACGTCCATAATTGGAGTGCTTAAGCGGGAGACATGGATTCCAAGGTATTGATTGTATCCGCACACCACGCAGGGGGGTAGACAGGTTCAAACCATATTGTGGAATCTGTCAGAGGGAATATCTGGGATTTCCCCAAGTTCACGTTGACCCCAGAGAGTCGGCCAAATAGGATGAGTAAGCCAAGAATGGGATTGAGGCTGATGGTGGGATATCGCAGGTAACTTCAAAAACATCAAATAAACCTACTTTGAATTCGACATATTGATTCATTTCTATGAACAACCCGGAGTGCCTCCATGAGGGGATGTAAATGCAAATCGTTTGCTTACACTATCTCATTGATATCGCAGGTAAAACATAAGGTCATCTGCGTACATTGAGATTAGAATCTGCCTCTCTGGATAGATCAATGCATATTCCCAAAAGTGTTGTCTGACTTTGGCCGCAAGGGGCTCGATGGCTATGGCAAAGAGGAAAGGTGATAGGGGGCACCCCTAACGGGTTCCCGTGCTATTGTGAAAGGAGACAACTGGATGCAATTAACCATTACTCTAGCTTGTATTCCTGAATATAGCAAGAATATCCAGGCCAGGAAGGGGGCGGGGAATCCCATGCATTGTAAGACAAAGGCGAGATAATCCCACTCCAGGGAATCAAATGGCTTAGTGGCGTCCAGAAATATAGCCGCACCCTTTATATCGGGGGCAAATATCCTGGAGCAGCGCAAACAACGTGTGCAGATTATGAGAGGTGCCTCTGGTGGGTACGAAGCCTGATTGGTCAGGAAGCACTAGGGCAGTCATGAGGGGACTAATGCGATTGGTGATTAATATACGAATCCCAGTATGTAGGCAATTTAACCGGTTTAGGTAGGGAAATGATACGCGCCTCATGCATAAAGGGGGGAAGTATACCAGTCTTACGAGTTTCTTCATAGACGTGCCTCAGAACCGGGATAAGTAAGTGGTGGAATGTTTTAAAAAATTCAGCAGGGAGGTCGTCCGGCCCCGGCGCTTTTCCGGATTGCAATTGCATTATGGCCGATATCATTTCTTCATCCCCATGATGTTCCAGAAGAAATTTCCTCTGTCCATCACCCAATCAGGCAATCGCAGTGTCATCAAAGAAGGAGGTGAAGTCCATTGGATGAGTTCTTTGAGTCATACAAAACATAGCAGCATCTGCTCATTCAATATCTGAAGTATCCCCTCCACAGACTGGACGGTGGGGTGGGGAGGATCGGCTCCCGACTGGCTTCGGCAAGGTCTTGATGAAGCCGGCGCAAGTTGCGAGGTGTTGAAGAAGTGGTGTTTTCCTTGATGTGTCACCGGTGCCTCCGCATGGTCGTCCTCGGGGTCCGTTTAGGAGCGGGGGGTCTCCCACGCCTCAAAGTTAAGCTTCAGTTGGCACCCATCTGGTTTCCTCATGTTGACTGGAGGTTAGGGTTGTCACGGAGGATAAGGCCAAGGGGCTGTTGTTTAGCAATTGTTAGGATGGCAAGGAGCCCATATGATGGCAGCGCAGACTGTAGCCAGTGTATCTGAGCCAAGAGGGGGGTCCCCAGGGCCGCTAGCTTCCCCCACCGTGACCCCCGCAAGCACTGCAGCAGAAGGGTCGGACCAGTGGCCGCAGCAAGCGCACATCACCCGTGGAATGTGCCAGGGCTTGTGAAAACGCCTGGGGAGCGTCACAGTGTTGGGGTATACACGCTCAGAGACGCCCCTGTCAGTGTCTCCAGTAGGCCTCACTCAGTGTGTGGAAGCCCGCAGGGTGCAATTGCTGGGACCCCAGGGGTGAGCAGCAATACTGGTCAACCAGATCTCCCCAAGTCTGGAGAGGGCCTGGCACGCACCTGCACACCCCAAATTCAATGCTTATCAGGGGAATAGGGGAGCACAAAGGATCTAAGACTTGTAGACCATATCTCTCCTCCGTCGTCGTTCCCAATGCATGCCCGATCAGACTAGGGCGCAATTGACCCTTAGAGGGGGAGCTGCAGGGCAGGGTGTCTCGCAGGTAGTGCCTGATCCGGTCTGAAGGTAGGGCGAACAAAGCGATACAAAAGGGGATGATGGACGGAGCGTTTCAGTAAATCAAACACTCACCCCAGTCAACTGATATGGGTTTAATCTATCACCATTCTTTAGCCCACTCAGCCACCCCAGTTCAGACATGGCCATATGCAAATCAGTCTGACCTTGTGCCTCATGGGAAAAGTGCAGCCCGAACTGCCAAGCCATGTCTTCCATGGACAGGAAACAAGCATCCTGGGACCGGTTTCGGATTCATAATCCTCATCAGCCAGGCTATCTTGAATCCAGTGGCCAAGTGAGCAAGGGACTCGCGTCTGAGCATACCCTGCCACACTTAGGGCGAACAAAGCGATACAAAAGGGGATGATGGACGGAGCGTTTGAGCAAATCAAACACTCACCCCCAGTCAACTGATCTGGGTAGAATCCATCACCATTCTTTAGCCCACTCAGCCACCCCAGTTCAGACATGGCCATATGCAAATCAGTCTGACCCTGTGCCTCATGGGAACAGTGCAGCCCGAACTGCCAAGCCATGTCTTCCCTGGACCGGAAACAAGCATCCTGGGACCGGTTTCGGATTCATAATCCTCATCAGCCAGGCTATCTTGAATCCAGTGGCCAAGTGAGCAAGGGACTCACGTCTGAGCATACCCTGCCACACTTAGGGCGAACAAAGCGATACAAAAGGGGATGATGGACGGAGCATTTGAGCAAATCAAACACTCAACCCCAGTCAACTGATCTGGGTTTAATCCATCACCATTCTTTAGCCCACTAAGCCACCCCAGTTCAGACATGACATTATGCAAATCAGTCTGACCCTGTGCCTCATGGGAACAGTGCAGCCCGAACTGCCAAGCCATGTCTTCCCTGGACCGGAAACAAGCATCCTGGGACCGGTTTCGGATTCATAATCCTCATCAGCCAGGCTATCTTGAATCCAGTGGCCAAGTGAGCAAGGGACTCACGTCTGAGCATACCCTGCCACACTTAGGGCGAACAAAGCGATACAAAAGGGGATGATGGGCGGAGCGTTTGAGCAAATCAAACACTCACCCCCAGTCACCTGATCTGGGTTTAATCCATCACCATTCTGAAGCCCACTCAGCCACCCCAGTTCAGACATGGCCATATGCAAATCAGTCTGACCCTGTGCCTCATGGGAACAGTGCAGCCCGAACTGCCAAGCCATGTCTTCCCTGGACCGGAAACAAGCATCCTGGGGCCGGTTTCGGATTCATAATCCTCATCAGACAGGCTATCTTGAATCCAGTGGCCAAGTGAGCAAGGGACTCACGTCTGAGCATACCCTGCCACACTTAGGGCGAACAAAGCGATACAAAAGGGGATGATTGACGGAGCGTTTGAGCATATCAAACACTTACCCCCAGTCAACTGATCTGGGTTTAATCCATCACCATTCTTTAGCCCACTCAGCCACCCCAGTTCAGACATGCCCATATGCAAATCAGTCTGACCCTGTGCCTCATGGGAACAGTGCAGCCCGAACTGCCAAGCCATGTCTTCCCTGGACCGGAAACAAGCATCCTGGGACCGGTTTCGGATTCATAATCCTCATCAGCCAGGCTATCTTGAATCCAGTGGCCAAGTGAGCAAGGGACTCACGTCCGAGCATACCCTGCCACACTTAGGGCGAACAAAGCGATACAAAAGGGGATGATGGACGGAGCGTTTGAGCAAATCAAACACTCACCCCCAGTCAACTGATCTGGGTAGAATCCATCACCATTCTTTAGCCCACTCAGCCACCCCAGTTCAGACATGGCCATATGCAAATCAGTCTGACCCTGTGCCTCATGGGAACAGTGCAGCCCGAACTGCCAAGCCATGTCTTCCCTGGACCGGAAACAAGCATCCTGGGACCGGTTTCGGATTCATAATCCTCATCAGCCAGGCTATCTTGAATCCAGTGGCCAAGTGAGCAAGGGACTCACGTCTGAGCATACCCTGCCACACTTAGGGCGAACAAAGCGATACAAAAGGGGATGATGGACGGAGCATTTGAGCAAATCAAACACTCAACCCCAGTCAACTGATCTGGGTTTAATCCATCACCATTCTTTAGCCCACTAAGCCACCCCAGTTCAGACATGACATTATGCAAATCAGTCTGACCCTGTGCCTCATGGGAACAGTGCAGCCCGAACTGCCAAGCCATGTCTTCCCTGGACCGGAAACAAGCATCCTGGGACCGGTTTCGGATTCATAATCCTCATCAGCCAGGCTATCTTGAATCCAGTGGCCAAGTGAGCAAGGGACTCACGTCTGAGCATACCCTGCCACACTTAGGGCGAACAAAGCGATACAAAAGGGGATGATGGGCGGAGCGTTTGAGCAAATCAAACACTCACCCCCAGTCACCTGATCTGGGTTTAATCCATCACCATTCTGAAGCCCACTCAGCCACCCCAGTTCAGACATGGCCATATGCAAATCAGTCTGACCCTGTGCCTCATGGGAACAGTGCAGCCCGAACTGCCAAGCCATGTCTTCCCTGGACCGGAAACAAGCATCCTGGGGCCGGTTTCGGATTCATAATCCTCATCAGACAGGCTATCTTGAATCCAGTGGCCAAGTGAGCAAGGGACTCACGTCTGAGCATACCCTGCCACACTTAGGGCGAACAAAGCGATACAAAAGGGGATGATTGACGGAGCGTTTGAGCATATCAAACACTTACCCCCAGTCAACTGATCTGGGTTTAATCCATCACCATTCTTTAGCCCACTCAGCCACCCCAGTTCAGACATGCCCATATGCAAATCAGTCTGACCCTGTGCCTCATGGGAACAGTGCAGCCCGAACTGCCAAGCCATGTCTTCCCTGGACCGGAAACAAGCATCCTGGGACCGGTTTCGGATTCATAATCCTCATCAGCCAGGCTATCTTGAATCCAGTGGCCAAGTGAGCAAGGGACTCACGTCCGAGCATACCCTGCCACACTTAGGGCGAACAAAGCGATACAAAAGGGGATGATGGACGGAGCGTTTGAGCAAATCAAACACTCACCCCCAGTCAACTGATCTAGGTTTAATCCATCACCATTCTTTAGCCCACTCAGCCACCCCAGTTCAGACATGGCCATATGCAAATCAGTCTGACCCTGTGCCTCATGGGAACAGTGCAGCCCGAACTGCCAAGCCATGTCTTCCCTGGACCGGAAACAAGCTTCCTTGGACCGGTTTCGGATTCATAATCCTCATTAGCCAGGCTATCTTGAATCCAGTGGCCAAGTGAGCAAGGGACTCACGTCTGAGCATACCCTGCCACACTTAGGGCGAACAAAGCGATACAAAAGGGGATGATGGACGTCAAACACTCACCCCCAGTCAACTGATCTGGGTTTAATCCATCACCATTCCTTAGCCCACTCAGCCACCCCAGTTCAGACATGGCCATATGCAAATCAGTCTGACCCTGTGCCTCATGGGAACAGTGCAGCCCGAACTGCCAAGCCATGTCTTCCCTGGACCGGAAACAAGCATCCTGGGACCGGTTTCGGATTCATAATCCTCATCAGCCAGGCTATCTTGAATCCAGTGGCCAAGTGAGCAAGGGACTCACATCTGAGCATACCCTGCCACACTTAGGGCGAACAAAGCGATACAAAAGGGGATGATGGACGGAGCGTTTGAGCAAATCAAACACTCACCCCCAGTCAACTGATCTGGGTTTAATCCATCACCATTCTTTAGCCCACTCAGCCACCCCAGTTCTGACATGGCCATATGCAAATCAGTCTGACCCTGTGCCTCATGGGAACAGTGCAGCCCGAACTGCCAAGCCATGTCTTCCCTGGACCGGAAACAAGCATCCTGGGACCGGTTTCGGATTCATAATCCTCATCAGCCAGGCTATCTTGAATCCAGTGGCCAAGTGAGCAAGGGACTCACGTCTGAGCATACCCTGCCACACTTAGGGCGAACAAAGCGATACAAAAGTAGATGATGGACGGAGCGTTTGAGCAAATCAAACACTCACCCCCAGTCAACTGATCTGGGTTTAATCCGTCACCATTCTTTAGCCTACTCAGCCACCCCAGTTCTGACATGGCCATATGCAAATCAGTCTGACCCTGTGCCTCATGGGAACAGTGCAGCCCGAACTGCCAAGCCATGTCTTCCCTGGACCGGAAACAAGCATCCTGGGACCGGTTTCGGATTCATAATCCTCATCAGCCAGGCTATCTTGAATCCAGTGGCCAAGTGAGCAACGGACTCACGTCTGAGCATACCCTGCCACACTTAGGGCAAACAAAGCGATACAAAAGTAGATGATGGACGGAGCGTTTGAGCAAATCAAACACTCACCCCCAGTCAACTGATCTGGGTTTAATCCATCACCATTCTTTAGCCTACTCAGCCACCCCAGTTCAGACATGGCCATATGCAAATCAGTCTGACCCTGTGCCTCATGGGAACAGTGCAGCCCGAATTGCCAAGCCGGTCTGCAGGGCAGGCCCTCGCTCTTGTGCTTGGCACGAATTCTAATTCTCTGCACATGGTCTCAGTGTATCACCAGGAGTGGGGCCAGGGCAGTTTCCTCCGGTGATCTGCACCTACGCCGCACCAGATATCAAGCCCCTATGCAACGTGGATTAGTTGCGCAGGTGGGGCAGATGGCAAACGAGCGAGGCTGGGCCACCAATCAAGGCACCGTTCAATCTTGGCAAAGCGGCGTTTGTGGCTCACACGGCCGCCTCCACTCAGGAAGGCCAGCCAGCCCCGGGGGATATCAGGCACTCACCACTTGTCATTTCACCAGTGCTTCCAGGACCCCAGCCCATCCGCACAATAGCCGCCCCCCTCCGCGGAGGCCCAAGAGTCACAGCGCTCCGGCCTCAGGACCACAGGCCTGGAGCTAAGAGGGGCACCGCATGAAGTCCTCCACCCAGAGTTCAGCAGGGTTCTCCACCCAGGTAATTCCGCGGGGATGCGATCACAGGCAAGCTGCCCCCGTCAATCTCCCCAGCGCCGCCCAGTACAGCTCAGCAGACTTGCGCCACTGCCGTGTTGTAAGCAATAGTCACTGAGGTCTGGTGACTATTTCTGGAGCACAGCAGGCAGGTATGTCTTCGTTCCTGAATGGAATGTGAAGCAGCATTGTTCTGATGCACAAATCTTTGCTTTTTGAGCCTTGAATTGGCGAGATGATAAGGATGATGGACGGATCTTAACCCGAACCGCAAGAGCCATCTTGCTTGATGCCCTGTAGCGCCCCCCCCCCCCTGAAAGCCCTTCTTGGTGTAGAGTGGGACACCATTCTTCTCAGGAGGTAACCAGGTTTCAGCTCTGCAGGAATTCCGGCACGGGATGACCTTGAGAGTGTCAATAAAATGCTCATCTGTCTAAGCAACGCAGTAATGTTGTTTATATAACAAACTTCATCAATGTAACCATGCCGAATCCACAGTCAGGTTGCCATTGTTGATTCTTTTGTGATAGCTCTATTGCTGAACAGGCAATAACAAACAACATTATTTTGTGCAGTGAACTTAGCCCTTGTACAGAATGTCCAAGGCTCTCAATAATATGCCTACGGCACACAGACAAATGTGTCCCAAATTTAAACGTTCAAGAATTATGTCAACTTTAAAACGTGAACTTGTAAAATGGTGAAGTTCCTACTCGTGCATAATGTGACCGCATAACACTTGGTGGGAACCAAGACTGCACAAGGAAGGTGGGGTTTCTCTATTTTGAATTTTTGGAATAAAGAGCACTGTGGGAATGTTGGCAGGAGGGCAAACAGGAACTGCTGCACGAGTTGGTAGGGTTGCCTCATGGAACTTTCTCCTGGTGGTTATGGAGGAACAGAATTTTTCCATACCCAATTGCTGGTGTCAACCATAAATGTGGCACTCCAAGGCACCCTTCGCAGAACACTTTCTGGTCCTGTAGAAGATCATTAGAAAAATACTGGACCTGCTGTTCATGACTTGAGAGAAACCTGAAGGACTTGACCTGATCCCTCTTCTAGCCAGGACAAAGAAATGGGGGTGGTTAGGTGACTTCCTGTGTTGTTGAAGGAATACAACAAGCATCAAGAAGCTTTATTTGTAATGTGACCAGTTGATCAGCAATAATTACACCTGCACTGCACCTTCTTGGTGACCTCTGCTAGAATCAATCCTGGCCCCAGGTGCTGACCTTGGGTCCTGGGAGCCTTAGAAGCGTTCCAGAGCAGCTGCTCTGGAAATCCTGAAAAGTTGGAACTTTTTGCATTTTCAAGACTTTCAGAACCACCAAGGGAACCTAATCTCTAAGGTGGATTATGAGCTTCTTAAGAAAGACAAAGTCAGAAGGTGAAATCTTACTAGTACTTCATTGAAGTTAGCCTGAAATAATGCCCAGGTCCCTGTCCACCATTTCTATAGACTTTCATTGGTACTTAGTGCTCAATAGCACCATTATTACTTAGAATTGTAAATGGATTTTTGTTGTGTTGCTGTCGTTTTAATCATTAAAATAATTCTATTTTACTAATTAGAAAATATTTTTTTTCTAATTACTATTTTGTATTTTGCTTACTGTTTTGTTACTGCATAAATACTTTACACATTGCCCAAGTTAAGCCTGTCTGCTCTGTAGCATTTATTAAGATTGTTACGCCATGTATGTGTTGTGAAAGTGGCACAAATGTTCGCAAAATCATCTTTTCCAATTTATATACGCTGGAAATAATGTGAAAGTAATGCAAAGCCGCGTATAGCGCTACTTTGCATTACTCTGTGCCATAGATGCTGAATGGGCATTCCCTTGCAACCACCCAAGGTTTCTGTTGCTAAACCCAAGTTACTTAAAAAAGTAGACACAGTTTAGCATCAGAAAATAGTGCACACTAGAACCAAACGCTATGAAGGAGAAATGTTTTTTTCTCCTTTATTTTCCTACTTTGCACGTGTGCTGCAATGTACACCCATAGTGGGAAAATGTTTAAAATTAGCCCTAAGGATAGTATTTTGGACTGGAAGGTTATTCTTCTAGTACACAACCTATGCTACACTCACAGAGATACCTTTGCACTAGGGTGCAAATGTGTCTCTGTGGAACACAGCAGCTGATTTCAGAACTGACACAAGGGAAGCGAAGAAAAGTACTACATTTCTGTACATTTGCAGCTGCTGCACGTTGCTGCATGAGATACTGGCAAATTTGGTCTTGGTGACAATATTTCTTGAGGTGAGCAACCACCCTTCCAAAAGAATGATTTATTTTCTTACAATATGTGTAAAAGCTGTCTCTTTATGTGGTATATCAATAGTCTGATATACTGTGTAAAGAGTGCAGGAGTTCCTATACTAGTAAACAGGGCTTGCTATACAATACCAAAGTGCTCTACTAGGGGGTAGTGTGGTCGAGCAGCCTTAGCCTTAACACAAGCGTAAGACATTTGCAAAATATATGTAATGATAAATAAATGACAACACAACTCAACAAGGGGATCCACGCCAATTTATGAGAATACATAGTACCATTATATATGATTTGGCATCAGAGACAAATTGTTCAGGTAAGTACGTTTCCAAACATATATTCTTTTCACTTTAAGAAGTGGACACTGCATTTCCTGAGCTACGCAATGTTATCCTCTGGTACAGTACAGCAACTTACAAAACCAATATCCAGGAGTTAAGGTGAGTGTTGGGCAAGGTCCAAGCCAGCATCAGCAGTACACCACCAGCAGCACAAGGGCAGTCGGGTGCAGGGTGCAAATCAGCGTTGGGAGCACAATGTCTTTTAATAGGGAACGGTCTCTATAAAACAAGGCTTGATATTCTGGCTAGGACGGCAGTTGGGTTTATCCAACAAGCTCAGGCCTTGCAGTGCTCAGGGGGACACCTTTGATCCTTTTCTCCAAGGCCTATGGGCGACAGGTGCAGAGGTACCTTTAGGCGTCACATTTTTTCCTTACCTGAGCAGAGGCTGTGCGCAGAGGCTGCAAACAATGTACAGGAGTCCAGGAGGGAGCAGTGGTTGCTTCAGCTGTTGGGTTTTGGCAGTTTGGAAGCCTCAGATTCTCTTCATTAGAGTTTCTTCTGAACAGTTTGGCTGTTCACAGTAGGTCTTGAGTTTTCAAAGCAGGCAGTCCTTCTGAGTTTCTTGAGTGGCAGCTGCAGAACTAGTCAACTTTGGCGCAGTTTTCCATGAGGGCTGCAAACAGGTGGGCAGGGCTGGAGCCAAGTCAAGTGTTCTTCTCTTCTGTCACGGCTCTTCGGATTCCACTCTCTTCTTAGGTCATCAGGATCTGCTTCTCTTGTGACAGGGCTCGTCTAAATACTGAACCTAGGGGAGTTAGGGGAGTGTAGGGTAGGTACCAATGGGATACTGATCCTTGGGGTCACTACACCCCCTAAATGACCGCATTAGGAAATGATTAGGGCGCTGGACAGATACCATAGCCATATGTACAGGAACTGCTGCTATTTGAATTGCTGCTATTGTATTTTTCATTTTGCACAGGTTGGATCATTTTACATTTTTAAATAGTTTTTAACCATTTTTTAAATTGAGCGCTGTCAGACAAACAGTACCATTACCTGTTTTGACCCTCATTCCTCGGTACGCTGCGGGAAGTCCCGTTTGTGCAGAGGGAGTGCTGGACCACTCTTGAGAGCGTGGAGATGCCATCTTGGGAGTAGAGGGGTGGCACTCTAGCTAAACGCAACTTCCGGGGGAAGTGGGCTTAACCCTGCCCCATCATTCCTAGGTATGCCATCACAAAGATGGCCAACTCTGAAAATACGTATCCACTTTGCAGTTAGCCCATCTTAGGGGGGTACTAGCCTGGGGGTGGCACGCCTACCTGACTAGCCAATTTTCCCACCTGTCCATCTGCCAAGTGGTCTCTGGACTTTGAGGGTGGCTTCCTTTCCTCTGATAAGAGCCAGATTTGCATTCCAAAGGCTATCGCTCCTTAGAAGCTTGCCAGCCCAAGGAGGCTCATCATTAGGTCATCCTGTGGGAGGAGTTGTTACACCCTCTTCCCGGATAGGCTTTAGTTATGGATCTCCTGAGACTAAGGCTCTCACCCTAGGAGGTCATAACAATGTCTCTGATGGCAGTCTGGCAAAATCCATTCATCAAGCACACCAGAGACTGCTGGCTTTCATGGGTAACCTCTAAGGTGCACACTTAGTGCATGTATTGATAACTCCAAACACTGACATCAGTGTGGGTTTATCAAGACAAGATGTTTGGTATCAAACATCCCTATTTTCAGTGAAGCCATCATGTAGCTAGGGGAACTCATTTTCTCCAGTGTTTAATACATGATTTAAGATGGATTCCCTGGTCATCTGACCCCGCAGCCAATAGGGCTGACCAGCACAGGCTGTGAAGCCTGCTGTAGAGGTGACTTAGAAATATCACATGCAGTGGTAGGGGACATGGCACACAGGCATGTATGACATGTTGTGTTTTCACTTTTGTCTGCACCAGGACATGCAGCCTGCAATGGCAGCCGGGCATGTGCTTGGGAAGGAGTCCCTTTGGGTGGCACAATTCATGCTACAGCCCTTAGAGACCCCCTTTAGAATCACAGACCCTAGGTACCAGGGTATCATTTACTAGGGACTTACAGACGATGCTAAATGTTTTGCCAGTTGATAAACAATTATACAGTTTGTAGGGAAAGAACACTGGTACTGGGGACCTGGTTAGCAGTAACCCAGTACACTCCAGCCAAAGTTGCATCAAATACCAGGCAAAAATTGGTATGGGGGTGGTACGGCAACAAAAACCCAGCTCCTACAATACACTATTCTTTTTGCCAAGCTCTACCTCAGGCCCATGTTTTGTAATGTTAATATTTATTTGTTCAAATTCTAACAGTAAAAATGTTAACTGTAACTTTATCATGTATACTATACTTTGGTTAATTCTCCAAATATTGCACTTCCACCCAGATATTGAAGCACAGGATTACATAAAATGAGTTATTCCACCAGCAGTGTGTTACACAGTGATGGAAAGTTCTAACAATGTTGTATTATACTTAGGTGAGAATAAATGTCTTTCTGTTCTTTTTTGCAGAACAAGAGGCTAAGGACTATTCCTTCAAAGGATGTGCAACACCCAATGCTTGTGCTCTCATGGATGTCTTGCCAGGAACAAAAATTAGCTCATCTGAAGCGGAGTTTAGGTGCGAACGAGCCGATAAAGTTTAATATGCAAACCCACCCGGGTGCTGAGAAAATGATTATCCAGTCACCAGGAGTAGTGCTATTGCAAATAGGAAACATGGAAATTAAACTGCATCTTTGCTTACAGACATTACCTTTTACATTATGGTCTGGAGGTTACATAGCTCTTGTTTTGAAGGTCTACATACCCTCCATAATGCCTTCTGCACACCCAGCAAGTGGCAGGCACACACACCAAGTGTAAGGCAAAGCCCTGCGTTATGTATATATTTAGCTTGATCATAGTCACAGTCCTGCTGTATGCATTTCTGGCCTCAGTGACGAGCTGGGTGACAATCTACTCAGCTCAATTATAAATGCGCTGTTGCCTCCTCCTTCACCTTTTGTGGCAAGGGAGAAACATCTAATGATTACCCTTGCCAGGCATCTTACACCTCTATCAGCCTTCTTCCCCTATTATTCGCCCTGCAATGTTGCCCTGAGTCACAATTAGCACTTGCTCAACCCACGGGCAAATTTGAGTTGGAACAATTAATCACCCAGTCTGTGTGTTTAAGTAGGAAAAGTGGATGCATGTGTGGGGATTCCATCCGAAAAATGAAATTCCATCCACCAGGTGTGTCTGCTCAAATGTCCGTCTGACTTGCCATCAGGGGCCAAGTAGCTGGTAGCTGGCAGAATCATGTGGGCTGACCTGGTAAATGGAGACAACCAAAAATGTGTTGATTCCAATAGAAGTAAGATCCTACTCAAATGTCTTGACTCCTAGATTGTCTGTAAAATACTACCTCCAGGGTGGACTTAATTTATCCACCCTAGAGGTAGTATGTTACAGATAATCTGGTTAGTGTGCACACTGCCACTTGGCTTCACCCAAAGCGGGCATATTATTGCAGCTTTGCAGTTCCAAGGATCAAAGGATGTCATACCTTTTGTTTCCTCCTAACATCCACCAGTGCTAGGGCCCTTTTATTTTTTTGTCACACAAGTTTGCACATAAAGTTGGAGAAAGTCACCTAATCCAACAAAGTTTGCTCCACACTTGAATCAAAGCCAGCCTCTGAGATGTTGCTGTAAAGGAATATCATGAAGTGGCTCTGTGACTGGCATAAGATGTTTTGTTCTCTTCTACCATATCCTTCAGAACTCAGGTGGCCTATCACAGTCCATGACTTGGAATATTACAAACCCCCTCACCCCCATTTTTATGTTGAATTACTCAGGCCTGTTGAGTTCCACCGGAATGGTGAGCAATGTGATGGGTGCCCCAAACCCAACCAGTCATGCTTGCGAACTATGAAGTGTAGGGCAACGAAAGCCTTGTTTTATTGTCTGTGATGGATCTATGTAGATGAATAAAGCTGATTCTAAATGAATACCTGGGAGTCTTTGATTCATATGGGAATAATGGGCTTAGCAGAAATATGTTGATGTGTATCTCTTGGGTCTGTACTGATTCTTCAGAGAAATCAGTTAGTAAAGGCCTGAGTGAGCTCTTCACCATGAGAAATACAGCACCTTGATGTATGTGTGTGTGTTCTTGTGCATGTGTGTGTGTGTGAACGAGTGTGTCACCCAAGAATATTGAGTAAACTGCAGTTGCCACTGAAAAGCCATCACTGTGTAATAGTTCTATTCAGTCAATGGTTTTTTGTGCCAACAATCAAATGGGCGACAGCTTTCTGCCATCAATCATTCTGGAAAGTGAAAAGAGACTCAGCTCTGATATAACATAATATTTATGGCTTAGTGAGCAGTACAGACACACAATAATACCGAGGTCATCCTAGTATTGAACCGGTTCACATAGTTTTCCTGATATTCATTGTGTGGTTTTAGTCGTTTACTGATTCCTAATACATCATGCCGTGGTTGGCCATTATGGCACATTTTAATCACTTCCATATGAATAATGGTTTATCTTCAAATCATTTAAATGTTTTGTGTAATTGAATTACTACAGAGTATTGTGCAACATCTGGAGTATGTACATTTAAATTCAATTCTAGTTCTAGGTCTTTAGTATGTCATATGTTTTATCTTTTTTCCACACCAACACCTATAATCAAATAAAATACAAGACAATCATTTACAAGGAACAATGGAACATGTTTTTTTTTAAAGAACAATTTTTGCAAATACAGGGTTTTATGGCAGAGATACCATCACCCTTTAGTTATACTTCCATCCCTCAATCCCCCAACTGTACTGCTAGTTCGTCAACATCTTTAATCCATTAGGCTCTACTGTATTTACCTCTATTGTTTATTAAGATTCCAATCAATGCAAATCTTGCTCTCTGTTTCATCCTCTTAGATTAGTCATTATTCGATCAATCACATAATATGTCAATTCATTACTGTCACCACGGTGCATTTCATTGAAATGGAGAGCTTTGTTTCATATGCACTAGAATTATTTTTTTGAAGGGGGAAGATTTCCTTCCTGTGTGCGCTTTCTGACAGGGACAAATCAGAACATACACAGAGTAGTTAGTTCCACATGTTAACAATTTTTTTACCTGTTAGTAACAGAAGAAAGTCCTTGTTGAATATCTTGGATTGCTTATTTTCAACTCTTTGCAAACTCATCCTTTGGACCCAGACATATCATTTTTCTTTTTGTTTCACTAGAGCGATGATTTGCTATTAGTTTACTATTAATGGACTCAGATCTTTTCTATGTTATGCTTAGTTTGTGATCTAAGACTGGATCCAAACGTAACAAACCTCTGTGTTTACTGGGAATTCAATGTATCTCATTGTATGGTTTGCTGTAGTTGCTGTCCTTACTTCTGTCCTTTTATCTAATTGGATGTTTCAATTACAACTTCTCCTTTGTTATAATATAGGCTTTATATTAAGCTATACTTTGTGTTCCATCACCATAGAATGGGGCATATTTACAAGGATTTAACACCGCCGTGTGTATGAGGAATAACAACCTAGGCAATTGCACCGTCTTGTCTATACAATGATAGATGGGAGAATCAAAACATTAATAAGTGAGGTTCTGTTTTTTATTGGCACAGTTATTTTTTAAAAAGACACATTATAAAATACATACTTCAATAAAAAAGATCTGAATCTATATGCAATATAGAACAAATCAAATACAATATTATGAACACCAAAATCACAAAAAAATGAAAAAAACATAAATAGTGGCACAACAATAAATTTGATGCGTGTTTCACCGAACCAGCGCCTTTTTCAGGAATAGCCACGTATTACCTAGAGAAAGAAGTGTGTAATAAAATACATTTATTAAAAATAAGATACATTCAATATATCATCGTATCATTATAAAATTATCTATACAATAAAAAAAAACACAAATTCAGATAATCTTTGATATAAAGATTAGTATATCTGTAAGAAAATAAAATCCAAAATGAAAATCTACCCATGGAAAAAAAAGTTATTGTTGTTAAACTGCTGATTCCGGATTTCATTTATTAATTACAAAAAAGTTCTCAAATGGCCTTTTCTTAAGTCTTATTATTCAATTCTTGCCAAACTATTTGCATTCGTGAAGTCGAATGTAACAATCCACATTTCGGGTAGTTATTCCCGTGTTCCGTTTCCTATTAGAGAAACATGAAATGAATGGTTCCGGTTTTTCTCGTAAGAAAACCGCTTTAATTGATAGATATTATCCCAACCAGCAATATTGAGAAAATCCTCTATCTTCAAACTAAATAGGAAAACATCAGTATCTTTAAAGAACACAAATGAATTGTATGGGCTAAAACTTACAACAGTTCATCAGAAGATATGAGCTCACCTAAAAGAAACAAAAAAGGCAATAAGCTAAGTCTCGAGAGATTTATCGATTATACCAAAAATTCTCTATATCCTAGCAGTTGAAAAAATATATATAGAGGATTTAACGCCGCCATAGTGTCAATTTTATTTTTTCACAGCAGCACTTCTGTTAGCATGACTTACTGAAAATTATATCAAAGGAAGGCGTTCCCGCGTAAAAACTCCAGCAAAACACACAATGCGATATTTACAAGGATATCCTTGTATGTCGCAAAAAAATAAAAAATGCAGCTAAGTCCCATTAGAGGCAGTTTTTTAACGTCAGAAATTAGATGGTCTTAAAAACGGTGCAAACACACATGGGGCCTAATTTAAGAGGTTTTGGTGCAGGACAGTGCTGCAAGGAATATGATAGGGTGCATTCCTAACTTTTTCTCCTACAGTGGCACTCTGTGGTTGCCATGCACAAATGTGGGCATCCTTGCTCCATAAGGCATGGGTGCCTGCTTTGCGGAGCTGATAGAATCTGTGCAGGAAGGGTCGGCTTCCTGCACAAAATCAATTAATCCTCTTTCTATGTGTGCTGCAGAAAGCTGCACACATAGAAAAAGGAAAACAAGAGGAGAAATCAAAACATTTATCCACATTTCTCCTCCCAACCGGCCACTTGTGGTGGAGTTAGATTCTGACACGTTTCCAGGTTTACGGTGTCTCCATGGGTTTTGGCTGGTAACACCCACAGCAACACCCATGGAACGCCCCTTTCACACAGTTTTATGCGTGAAAGAGGCACATATTTACAAGGCAATGAAAAGCCAGATAAAGTGTCTTCACGTGGCCTTTGATGACGCTGGGATTCTCATATAGATTTTTACCTTGCCAATACTTGGAATCCCTGGCCGACTGAACCTTTTTGTCTGCTAAGAAGTGTAAAGGAAGATCTCTAATTTCATACTCATGACAATTTTCAAACATCAATTACATCCTAATCCAAAGGACCACTGCCTACGAAGTAAAGTTTAAAAATGTATTACAAAGCCAAAAACAGCAGAACATACAAACACCTGCAGCAAGAGGTTTAGGAAATAGACGGGCACTAATACAAACATAATCCTATGCAAGAGTCTCAGATGACTCAAGATAAAGAGTAAAGTAAGTTGAAGAAGCATTAGTCAGGCAATAAGTGTTCCCACTTGAAGTCTCAACTGCATCTGCTCGAAAGGGAAAGAAAAGAGTAGTCTGCCCCTACACTAACTCTAAGGTGACATCCCTACGTAACATACCTCCCAGGCAAGAGAAAAAGGTGTCAGCTGTGAAGGCTCCCTAAGAAGCACATTCACTTTTCCAGGTGAGTAGCCAAAGCTACTAAGCTCGTTTTAAGATGTGCCTTCCTTTCTCCTGCCTAGTTCCCACTAAGACCCCTGTCTAACAGCATCTCCAGCTGGACTGCCTTAGACTGACTCAGACTGACTCAGACTAGCTCTCTTCCCTCGGGGCACTTTCCCTAATACAAAATCCCAAAACAGTAGACACACCTAAGTCACACCCCCTCTAGCCAGGTGTTTGCTTCTGAAGTTTTCGACCACGACTCCATCCTTGTCCAAAATCCGTTGCTGTGTCCTTGGGTCCCAAGCACCTTCTCCGCCAAATGTTGCATCTCTGCATTCCAGAGCAATCCCTTCGTTCTCACTCCTACCAACCTAACTCCTAAACAATGGAGGACCATTCTGCCTAACGAGCTTTGCGTCCTTGCACCTGCAACAGAAACACATGAGAAGCAACCTTGCACACTCTCTAAGTTACCATTCAAATTCAACTGCGAAACTGAGCCTTTCCCAAGGAAAGAATTACTCATTTCAAATCTTCAAGTTAGCTAAGCTAAGAAAATACAGTTAGGCCTCTGCTGGCGTTTTGATGTCTCAGGCCTTTACACTTTTAAATGCATTTCTAATACTACAACACCAGCATTACATTTAAACTATTCTAAAAGCATTATTTCATTGCAATTCTAAACATTATTCCTCCTTATGTTAGAACACCATTTTTCTCTTCAGTAGCAACCTGCACGTACAACTTTAATATAGCACGTTCAAACCTAATACAACCTTTTACACTTGAAGCAATAATTTCCAAGTTACTTAAGGCATATTCTCGATTAAAGCACTACATTAGTCTTCAAATGATATGGGCACACATCTACATTTTGTAATACACTCGATCAGTTCTACATTTCTAAGAATCACACGTTAATACAGTCCTTTAAATATGCGGGTGCTGACTACTGGTGGTTATAGTGCACCCCTACAATTTTCAAAATAACATGGCGCTCTATCAGTCCCCCCTTTGATGACCTGTTTCATCACAACTACACCATCCTTGGGGAAAGAACCGACTTAAATAGAACTTGCCACTCTTCCTCTCCTGAACATTTCCATATTCTTAAGGTTATGATATTGACTGTCCTGCAACCTCTCCATTCGTCTCTCTTGCACTCTCAGTGATCTTTCCAATCGGCTAGACTTATGCCACTTGTAAGCTCTTATCAAACCCCACAATCCAGTCACACATGCCACAACTATGATAAGGGGTTTCAAAACATAGTCAAGGAACCCTTTTCCAAAGTTCGCAAGCCTACTCCCCACTTTGCCAAAACACTTACCAACTTTTTCCCACACAGTTTCCTCAGTCCAATCCTCAATCTCATAGTGAATTGCAGTGATTTTACTTATATATTTCTCCATATCTTTGCTGTTATCTGATATATAAGTACAGCACTCTTGGACCTTTAAAAGTTTAAAGACTCCTCCCTCTTTTGCAGAAGGACATCTAAAGCAAGACGATTTTGCAAAACGATCGTCCTTATCGATAACTACTCTCCTTCAATCAACACAAACGATTTAGCTCTATTCATTGACAATTCATCCACAACAGTCGCCAACCTTCTAATCTTCACATCATTCAAAATCACTCCCAATGTTGGTATCATTGCTACAAAAATATCTCCAACCACAGCTGCTGCACTTTCACCTCGCTTCACTCTTAAATTCTGTCCTCCTTCTAGGAGCTCCAAATCTTCTGTATGATAAATCTTGGGGAAAATGATCACTAAATAACACGTAACATACCATTTCTCAGGCAATCGCACATAGGCATTCCTCCCAAAGACAAAATACACCAATGAAATTATCTGCACTGTACTTTGCAAAAAGTCCTTTGCATAATACTCCAGTGTAAAAGTATGCTCACATGTGGCCTGCCCCACATTGACATTCTCATAATAAGTCTCTGGTCTACTTATGCACAACTTCCCCTTCTGCACTTCATCTAGAGCTATTGGACCATAGCTCCCCTTCGACATGTGCAACTTCTCTTCATCTGTCCAATCTACTCTACCCTGTCCTGAATCTCGCAACTGCTTTTCTTTCCTGTATCTATCTTCTACTTGATCTATAAATTTCTTTTCTACATCTGACAACAAGCACATCAGATTATGGCGATTAGCATAAGCTGTATCGAACTCTTGAGTCGGAATGAAATACGTCCTAAGTCTATTCTCTGATTTGTAATAATCATACTTATTCAAATGCTTATAAGCTAGAACTTCAGGAAGAACTGAATCATAATTCGATAAGAAATTCTCAAAACGATTTCGTCCATAGGAAATGCTAAGCAGTAAACTACATGTAATACCATATGTCAATGGGAGATGATGGTATCTAATACCCTCATCCACGGGAGCTAGCAACTGCATACACACATAACAATCTTTGGCATCTATTGCATCAATATACTCATACAACAACTTCGAAATACGCATTAAGCTTAAAGTTACCTTCAGAGAGATCTGTGTGTAACCCACGATTTTCTTCTAGTAGCAATGCTCTTTCGTCTCCTATGTTAACCTCTTTCTTGCTAGGAGTCGTAGGTGTAGGTGTTCCCTCTACCTCCACTGCCTGCTCATGTGGTGCTAAATACGAAACAACAACTACTAGAATTATGAAGAGTATCACTCCTCCTATAAGTGAACCTTCTATGCACCTAGCCCTATGATTTGGGTTTCCGGCCTCCATGGTCTCAGAAATATTTTCAGCTCCTTGGTTCAGCAATACACGCTCAAAAGTCTCTTTTCTCCTTTTTCAGATGCTTATAAACCAACTCGAACCACACCTCAGAAAGCTAGAAATCCTCTTTTTGTTTCAGTTCCTTATTTACAGCAAGCAAAAGACAACCCTAACCCTTCTCCGTCCTCTGTGGAAAGCCAATACATTTCTTCTTCTGCCACTCAGACCTAGATTATCTAATTCAGCTTATTTACAACAAAGTCTCTTTAATCCAAAATAAGATATGCTCCAACAGCTTCTAGAACATGCTGCATAAGTTTAATACGAAGAACAATAGATTCATGAGATGGTATCTCAGTTCCAAAGGTTGCGAATATCATTTTATTCAAGATCAAGTTACAAATTCTGCTCAGAATCGGAGGATTTGGAACTGTGATGGTCAGCACTCCTTCGATTTCAAGTCCTGGTACTAACAACACCACATCCAACTTCACGTTAGGGCTGGTACTAACCACTGTCACTGCCCTCAACCTCCCTGATCTCAGCACTCCTGGCATCAGTCACAACGTATGACCACTCTGGAGTTGCGTACTTTCAGCAAGGCACTCTCTTTTGTCTTGATCTCCTCAGACCTCCACAAGCTTGCTCTTTTTCGCCTTCGTCTGACTCGGACTCTTCAGACAAGGGAGCAAAATCCCTCTCGGAGGCCAGTCTCAAGTTCAGTCGCTTCTGTCTCTCTGGTCACTGCTCTTCTGCTCTGCTTGTTCTCCTGCTTTTTCTTTGCTCACCCTGCTCACAACCTTTCTCGGCTGAGTCTGACTCTGGACCACTTTCACAGCAACTTCCCCTTTCGTAGGCAGTTTCAGTGTCGCTGTTGTCGTGACCCTCCTCAGCTCGATCTGGTGAGCAACCAGCTTCTTCAGACACCCTCACAGCTTGGATTGTCCCCTCCTTTGGCCCTGCCACTTCAGCTGGATTTTCATTAGGGAGAGGAGCTGTTTCTTCCAAGGGTGCTGAAACTCAACAGGTGTGAGAAGCATGCACCCAATTCGGCAATCCTCCACACTTCACTGCAGCGTTGGTCACCAAGATAACCTGATATGGGCCTCTCCAGCAAACATCCAAGCAGCTCTTTCTCACGTGCTTCTGAACCGGCACCCAGTCCCCCGGTCTTAGGTCGTGACAGAGATCACTTGAAGTCGGAACCACAACAGCCTGCACCTGATGGGACACAGAAAGGATGACATCAGCTAGTCCCTTGCAAGAATCAAGGATCAGATCATCGGTGATATTTATCAAGGCTGTCGATGGAACTACTGGTAACCTCATAGCCCTCCCCATCAGCACTTCATGAGGTGAAAGACCTGTTCTCCAGTCTTGGGTACGGCGCATACTCATCAACACCAAAGGCAACGCATCAGGCCATTTCAGAGACGTGGATGAACACCCTTTTGCCATTCGAGCTTTCAAAGTCCCATTGATCAGCTCCACTATCCCAGAATCCTCTGGACGATAACTACAATAGAGTCTCTGATCAACCTGCAATGCTGTACAAAGCATCTTCATGATTTTGCTATGGAAGTGCATTCCTCTGTCCAATTCCAAAGAGGTCAGAATCCCAAACCTAGGAATGAGTTCCCTCAACAACAGCCTTGCTACAGTGAGTGTGTCACACCTATGTGTAGGGTAAGCCTCCATCCACCTTGAGAACACACACACCACAACCAAGATGTACCTCAGCCTGTTACACCTAGGCATCTCAATGAAATCCAACTGCATCCTGTTGAAAGATCCCCCGGACCTCCCAATGTGACTAATTGTAACCACAGTTTTCTTTCCAGCATTCATTTGTTGACATTTAACGTATCTCTGACACACAGCTTCTGCACGAAATTGCGGATTGTGCCACATTTGTCTGAACACTCGCATCATCGCATCTCTTCCCAGATGTGCCGCACCATAAATCTGTCTTGCCATCGGGCTCAACAAATCATCTGGCAACACTGCTCTTCCATCACTTGAGACCCAAATGTCCAGATCCCCTTTCACGCAGCCTGCATTGATCCACACATTCTTCTCCTGGTCTGAAACCTGTTCCTGCAGGCACTTGAGTTCATCCCAAGTATCTGCCATGGCCAACATCAGGTTGTACTGGGTTCTTTCTTGGTTCCCTTCTACATGACTGTCAGTGATTAAACAACCTTGTTCGGCACAGAAAAGTGCAACTACGTCTGCATGGCGATTCCCAAGTGACACAAAATCTGTCCCCTTTCCATGTGCCGTGCACTTAACAACTGCAATTGCCTTAGGGCGCTGAAGGCCTCTAGGAGCAACCTTACAAACTCCCAGTTTCTGACGGGTTATCCAGACAATGTCATGTAACCTCTCTGGGCCCATAGCTGTCCGAAGTCATGAAACACACCAAACCCATACTGGCTGTCGGTGTAATTCGGATTTGGTCTGCCGCCAAGCAGTCACTAGTCAAAGCAATGATCTCAGCCACCTGAGCGGAGTATACTCCTTCCAGTCATGCAGCTTCAACTACTCCTGTAATGGTACATACAGCAAATGCTGCTCTCAACTGACCAACACTGTCTCTTAAGCATGAACCATCGACCAAGAAAATCTCATCAGGGTCAGGCAATGGTTCATCAACAATGTCAGGTCTCGGTTTGGTGCAAAGCTTAGTCGCATCAAGACAATCATGGTCCGCACAATCTTCATCAAGTGTGTTTGGCAATGCATCAATGGGGCAGGATTCAAAATAGAACACCTCATAAGGGTCACATTCTCCTCAGCAAGTATAACCTGCTCATAGCGTGTGAGCCTATTATTGGTCAGGTGCTCTGTCTTGGTCCTGGTCATCAACAGTTCAACAGAATGTGGAATATAAACAGTCAATTGGTGACCCATAACAATACTTTCACCCCTTTTAATGCTGACACCTGTTGCAGCAACGGATTTGAGACATCTGGGGAACGCTGAAGCTACTGGATCAAAAGTAGCTGAAAAGTAGGCAACTGCTCTACGGACACTTCCATGATCTTGGAGTAAAACTGACAGTGCACAACCTTCTCGCTCACAACAGAATAGTCAAAAAGGTTTGTTGTAATCAGGCATCCCCATTGCCGGAGCACAACAAAGGTCCTCTCGCAACTCTAAGAACGCCTACATACAGTCATTGTCCCATGGTACCGGATCACTTACATCCTTATGTGTCAGACTCTGCGAAGGCTTCGCTTTTAATGAGAAGTTGGCAATCCCAGATGACAGTTGCCAACCATCCCTAAGAACATCCTGACTTCTCTCTGAGTAGAAGACACCATCATACCCATAATCTCCTCTATTCTATCTGGTGACACCTTCCTCTTGCCTTTTTCTCTCTGGTGACCCAAATACTGCACCTCATGAAAGCAGTACTGTAGCTTATTTGGTGACACCTTGTGCCCATGCTCTGCCAAATGGTTCAGTAAGGCGATGGTATCAATCCTGCATGCATCCTCAGTCTCTGACGTGACAAGGAGGTCATCTATGAACTGGACGAGAACAGAGCTCTGCGGCAGTACAAGACTCTCAATCTTCTTTTTCAAGATCTGAATAAAGATCGATGGGCTCTTTGTATACACCTGTGGGATATGACACCATGTTAAGACACGATTTTCCAGCTTAAACGCAAAAAGACATTGGGTCTCCTCATGCAATGGAATCGAGAAGAAAGTATGACAAAGGTCAATCACAGTAAACCACCCCGCTTGACATGGAATCTGAAACAGTATTACAGATGGATTCGGTACCGCTGGACAACAGGGAACAACTATGTTGTTAACCCGGCAAAAATCCTGCACAATTCTGAATTTCCCGCTCGGTTTCTGCAATCCCATAATAGGCGAGTTACATGGACTATCCATTATCTCCTTCAAAGTCCCTTGCTTGATCATGGACACAATCATAGGTTTTATCCCTGCAACCGTTTCTGGGGTCAAATTGTACTGAGGCGTTCTTGGGAAATCAACATTCTGCTTAACCTGTATCTTAACAGGCTCAACTCCTTTGATCAAGCCTATGTCCTCACCAGTGAAGTCCCACACTTCCTGCGAGACTGAATCTCTCAAGTCAAGTGGAAGCTCCTCCACTGTCACAACAGGGTACATTTCAATGCACACATGTTGATTTGTGACCTTGAAAGCAGCATCATCGTCATTGGTTTGCCATTCCACTCGTTTAGGGGTGCAATACATTTTGCAATTGAGCTAACACTGGAGATCCCTCCCTAGTAAACAAACAGGGCTTGAATCACACACCACAAACTGATGTCTATCTTGAAACGTTCCTATCTTCACAGGAATCGGTTCAGTCAAAGGGCTTGTTATTTTCCTATTTGCAACACCTACAACTTGGATGGATTGTCCAGAGAGGGGTAGGTTGGGGACTACTGCAGATTTTACAGTAGAACGGGTAGCACCAGTATAAACCAGAAAGGTGGTAGGGTGACAATCAACATCAGCTTCCACAAGTGGTCCCTCTGGTCTACCTCCAGACTGCCTCAAGAGTGCAGTCTTCCTCCCCCCTCAGGCACCGTCATGCCAACGGGTCTAGGTAACAATCATCGCTGTCATCAAAAAGAGGCATCTGCTGGTAAGTCTGAGTCCCTGTCGGGATCCTCGAAGGCAGGGGAACCTGTACTTGCGGAGCTGAAGTCCCCCCTTTCATCGACCTTTGCTTTATTACTGTCATTGTCACCTCAGGCGCTTGTACCTGCACTACCTCTTCCTCCTGCTGTATCTGATTTGCAGGATTCAAGGGACATTCTCGTCTCCAGTGTCCAATCTGATGGCAAAGATGACATTCGGTAGTCTTTTTCAGAGTTGCCAAATCTACTCTCGGCTTAGAATCCTCTGTGTTTCCCTTTCCCTTGTTCTGACCATTCTGTTTCCTTCACAACATATCTCCACCTGACTGTACTTGGCTTCCCTTAACAGTGGCTTGCATCTGAACCAGAATCAGTTTGTCCTTGAGTTTCTTATGCTTTGAATCTACCTCATCACTGCAATATCTAGCATACCTCAATATCTCGTCCAGCGGTTTGTTCTGCCAACAAATAAAATGCTGCTGGATAATAAAACAAATCTCAGGTCTCAACGCTAGAACAAACTTCGACACAAACTGTCCCATGTCCTTAGGCTCCATTACATCCAACCCAATGTACTGCTTAAAGACTTGCAACAACCTTTCGTAATACTCATGCACCGTTCTTTTTGTTCCTGAACTGTCCGATCTATTTTAACCCAGTCAATATTCCATTGTGGTACCACGTGATCACTTGCTGGTACTTCTTCATGGCAATCGGCGACGGTCCATTGGTGACAACATCCTTGTCCGTTTGACCGCAACCTTACAAGCTACCCACAACTCACCCAGAACCACAATGTGGAACAATGTATTCAAATCAATCCACAACACCTTTGAGATCTTGACAAACCTCTCAACCTGCTTGTACCACTCAACTGGGCTCTCTCTCTCAGTTTTGGGAAGTCATTTGAGAATGCCGCCAAATCTCCTCTACTCCAAGGCACATGTACATACCCTCCTCTAGCTACCTCTTGTAAAGGGTTGTTCCCAATCCCTTGTACTCCCCTCCCAGAGGAGGTGACGCTGCCACATTTCTTCCCACTTATCAAGCCTATACCATGCTTGTATCCCTATGATCAGCTCTCTGATGTTTGTCTTCAGTGCAATTACCCTCTTTTTGTCCAAATCTTGATCAGTATACTTTAACTTGTGACCACCCTACAACATTTTCGTTTTAGACAGATCCACTTCATACCTGTTTGCCAATTCAGTTAGGGTCTCATGTGCCGGCCTCACTTTGCGGGTCACATCCTTTCCCAAAAACAACAACTCGTCTGGCTCATAGAGTTCAACTCTCTCTAGAGGCAAGTTCCCTTCAACGATCTTGTCCACTTCTGCTTCGCATCACATCTAACCTATTTGCCCTTATTGCTGTCCTAAGGGTACCTCGACTAGATGCGCCACTTGACTCACTGCAGTAACTGTCATGTTCCCTGGACCTACTCACTTCAGATGTGTCCCTTATAGCCACTCTATTCTCAGCACTCCCATAATCCCAGTCCTCCCTTTGTCTGTCACTCTGAGTCCCTTCAACCGACTACCATGTTCTCAAATCTGACCTCAACTCTCCCAAAGATTTCTGTCTTGGTCCTCTCAGATCCATCGGTCCTCTTGACAAATATGCTGTAGCCGGCAACGGTGTGCTCGACTCTACAGGCCTTGGTAATGGAACCAACCCATTCACTACACTGTTCCCTCCAAAGCCAGCACTTCCTTCCATTCCTGTCTGTGATGGGTTTCCATTCCTCACCTGCTCCGGATTGTATACTGACACTATGGGACCAATGGTAACCGGCATTGCATTTCCCCCATCGAGAGTTTTCTCACTACTTCATAACTTGGTGGAGCTTGTGGGTTCCGAGTTCCCTCTGTCGGGGATGATCTCTCCCCCTCTGACTCCGGATTGTACGGATGTGGTCTCTCAGATTACAACCTTTCTATCAAGCTATCATCAGTATCACTGTCTTCATCCTCTGCCTTCTTTTTCTGCGTGTCCCCCAACTTGACCAACAATGGATACAATTTATCCACCTCGATCGTCTGTACTCTCCATCTATTTTACAAAATGCATCCCATCTCGCATCTTGAAATGCCCTAACTGACCTCTTCACTCGTTTCTGTCTTCTGTCCCTGTTTCTTTCTTGTGCTGCCCTAATCCACGCATGTAATGCCTCGAACTGTGTTGGTCTAGGCAAAGGTTGCAAAGAAGCCATAATCAATTTCAACTGGTATAAAACTTCCAATCTAAAAGTTCTATATCTGGGAAAGCCAAACTCCTCATTTCCTTCAGTCATTTTGCACCAATTTTCAAGCCACAGTATAGTATGCAAACCCACATTTGTAGCCATGTAATGAGCTGGAGTATCCTCGGGAGGAGCCTCTTCCCCCAACCCGGGGCTCTCATTTCTTTTCTCTCTTGAACAAATCTTGCAAAACTTTAAAACATTTCATGATGAAACCAGCGTTTTTCATTTCGCAGCACTTTTTTACTCCCTGAATACAATCCACCAATCCCAGTGTGGCTTTACACCAACCGCCCTATCACAGTGTGGCACCTTCTGACATCACTTTTCCCCTGCTCGCAGCAGTTCCCCTCCATTACAGTTCAGTTCTCACTCACGCATACGTCCCATACATACGCTGAAATAATCGCCTGTACATCCAAGCAATTACTTCACAGAGTGTACATCCACAGTCTGACTGTACGTCCACAGTCGTGTAATTGTCTACTGAAAACTGGCAACTGTCTGTCCACGAAATGAGCGGACAATCACCACAACTTATTACAAACCCACAACCAGCGTCAGTTACTCACGCACTCACACATTCATTCCCCCTGTCTCGGTCCAGTGGGCAATCGATGGTACCTCACAATTCCCTTAACAATGGTCGACAATTACGGTGGGTGTCTGCTACACCCTAACTGCTTAAGCTACTCCTTGAGCCTAAGACTTTCCCAGGCTGCGCGCGCTCACAGCCTGATCTTCTTTCATACAACAGGCATTCCAACTCCGCAAGACATCACAACACAAACACCGCAATCTAACAACATATAACCCTGTTCATACTCACTCTCCCATGAACTGTTGCTTTTACTGCACCGTCACACTCGGTCTCTTCCATCGGTAATCCACTGGACGGTCACCGCCTGAATTCTATGGGCCTTGGGGAAACGCTTATCCTAATCTAAAACTCCCTTACTTCCAGAGACAAACCATCCTCTGGTACTATCAACCGATGACGCTGGGATTCTCATATAGATTTTTACCTTACTAATCCTTGAAATCCCTGGCCTACTGAACCTTTTTGTCTGCTAAGAAGTCTAAAGGAAGTTCTCTAATTTCATACTTATGACAATTTTCAAAGATCAAATACATCCCAATCCAAAGGACCACTGACTACGAAGTTTAAAAATGTATTACAAAGCCAAGAAGAACTGAACATACAAACACCTCAGCAAGAGGTTTCGGAAATAGGCGGGCACTAATACAGACATAATCCTGCCCAAGAGTCTCAGACGACTCAAGATAAAGAGTAAAGTAAGTTCAAGAAGCATTAGGCAAGCAATAATTGTTCCCACTTGAAGTCTCGACTGCATCTGCTCCAAAGGGGAAGAAAAGATTAGTCTGTCCCTACACTAACTCTAAGGTGACATCCCTACATAACATACCTCTCAGGCATGAGAAAAAGGTGTCAGCTGTGAAGGCTTCCTAAGAAGCACATTCACGTTTCCAGGTGAGTAGCCAAAGCTACTGAGCTCATTCTAAGATGCTCCTTTCTTTCTCCTGCCTAGTTCCCACTAAGACCCCTGTCTAACTGCATCTTCAGCTGACTGCCTTAGACTGACTCAGACTGACTCAGACTGCCTCTCCTTCCTCGGGGCACTTTCCCTAATCCAAAATCCCAAAACAATAGACACTCCTTAGTCACACCCCCTCTGGGCAGGTGTCTGCTTCTGGAGTTTTCCACCACAACTCCATCCTTGTCCAAAAACCGTTGCTGTGTCCTTGGGTCCCAGGCACCTTCTCCACCAGTCTTGTGCAGTGTCCTCTGTGGTGTGGGTCCGCGGCAGGCAGTGATTGCTAAGGGCATGGCGTGCACTGCCCACAGGCACTAGGTCTGGGCCCAATGACCCCAGGGCCGCCTCGGCTCTCTGTAACACCTTCTCCTCCCCTGAAAAAGGACACCAGGGCTCAAGACGCCATGCTCTCTCCAAATCTGTGATTCAGCCAGCAGGAGATGCAACAAGGCAAGATTTCACAAGCCTGGGTACAGCAGTCGGCACCGAGTCCACTGGGAAACATCCCGGTGCAGGTGATGCAAAAGAGTCCTATTAGGTGCAGCTCAGGAGCCTCACCCTCCACAGGGTCCGGGCAGCACCACCTCCTCTGGCCTATGATGCAGAGAGGTGTGGCCCACCATTGGCAAACTCCTCGGTGCTCCCTGGTGTAGTGGTGGCAGGTGTTATGCAATGCAGATCTCCCCATGTCTATGCGCAGGAGAGCCTCTATTGATCAGAGTCCCAAGGGGCACCAGGCGGTCTTCTCACACAGGTCTCCATGCAGCCTGGCGGACTTCATTACCAAGTTTGGGCGAATGGCAGGGTCTATTGACGCTGCTCTGATAACCCTAGTTCTTCGCAGGTAGGCATCCTTTTTTAAAATCTTTAACAAATTCTCAGTGTACTTACCCCTGCTCGCACGGTTATTTACAAACGCAGTGCTTTAATGGAGCTCCGCCCAACCTTCTCCCCCCGTTGTATAATATATGACGTGTCTCATATTCCCATGGAGATTCACACAAAATGCTCTCACTGCGACAGTATAATTTCTTTTAACAACTCTATTCCCCCTACTAAAATACTAAAAAACGTCAGTGAGATGGTCGTTGCGATGGCCCTTATCAATGCGCGATCCCTGGGCAAACACTGCCAAGAGATAGCGGACCTTATCACTGATCTCAACTTAGATGTCCTCTATATTACAGAAACATGGACTGATGAGGCATCCGCTCCCGACCTCGTAACGGCAGTCCCACCTGGTTATAACGCCTATCGGCAGGATAGGGCCTGAAAGAAAGGCGGAGGACTAGCCATTATAGCAAGAGACCAATTTGAGGTCCGCATATCACCTATTCCTGTCACGTCATGTGAAGCAATACATTTCAATATATATAATTTACACCTCTTTTTAACTTTAAGGGGGTGCTCCTTTATCGTCCTCCTGGGACTAGAGCAGCTTTCCTCACCAATTTAAGTACCATAACGGAATCAATAGCCACCGAAGAGTCCACCACAGTCATGGGTGACTTTAATTTTTATTTAGAACAAGAAAATGATAGGGACACAATCGCCCTCACATCAGACCTAGAAATAATGGGCCTAAGACAACTGATCATGGCCCCTACCCACCAGGCAGGACACATGCTGGATGGCATGTTTTCCAACGTAGAAGGTCTACAGGTAACTAAAATTCTCCCCATGACCTGGACAGATCACTCTACCATATTCAGTAGCTTGACTATTAAAGGATCACTGAGGAAGAAGGTCTCATACTCGAAGCCAGGTGCTTTTAAAGCATGGAAGGACATAAACTACAATGATCTAAATATACTCCTGAACAAGACTAGTCCTGACCTATCTAATGAACCTAACACCGCAACTTGCCAATTCCACGAATGGTTGGGTGATGCTACTAATCAACTAGCACCCACCAAATTCCATTCAAGGAACAGGAGTACGCCGACTGCTCAGTGGTACACAGAGGAGTTAAAAACCCAAAAACAACTAACCAGGAACAGGGAAAGGCAATGGCGTAGAACTTATAATAGTGAAAGTAAGAACAAATATAAAGAAGCTCTCGCCACCTACAAAATAATGATAACTGCAGCCAAAAAACACTTTTTCTCGCTACATATAGAAAAAGCGAAAAATTCCAGCAAGCAATTGTATGATATTGCCAAAACCCTATCTGGTAATACACCGGACCTAAATCCGCCCCCATCACAATTATTATGTGACGCTTTGTCCGAGTTTTTCTTCTCTAAGGTAAACAACATATATCAAGCTTTTACCTCAGAACCTAACATCAGCAGTGCCTCCACTTCCCCTATCATCTTAGGAAACATCATGACTAATTTTAAAACCCTAACCACTGATCAAACTAAGGCCATTGTGAGGTCTATTAAATCGGGATCAGCTTTGGACCCCTGTCCCACCTCTGTACTCTCCATGGTATCAGATACAATTATTCCGATTATTACTCATGTCTGTAACACGATATTGAGTTCTGGGACCTATCCTGACTCTTTAAAAAACACGCTGATCAAGCCTCTGCTCAAAAAAACAAATCTAGATAAGGAGGAATTAAAAAATTATCGGCCCATAGCGAGTCTCCCTCTTTTAGCTAAAGTGACAGAAAAGGCCATGAATCAGCAGTTATCTGAACATATAGAAAGAAATAATCTGCTTGATGACACTCAGTTTGGTTTCCGTAAGTACCATGTTACGGAAACCGCCCGTATCAAAGCAGCAGACGATATCAGAATCATCCGTGACCAAGGAGGAACCGCACTTCTGGTACTCCTAGATCTCTCGGCAGCCTTCGACACGGTCGACCACAAGATCTTGGTCGACCGTGTCGGAAGGATGGGTGTTCAGCTCACTGCGAGAGACCTATTTGCTTCCTTCCTGGCCAACAGAACACAGGCGGTCACATTGGGACCATACCAATCGGCCAAATTGTCATTACCGTGTGGGGTTCCCCAAGGCTCATCCCTAAGTCCGACACTATTTAACATATGTGTGTCGGACCTTGCTAGTGTCATCAAAGCACATGGCATGAGCCTAACCTCATACGCAGATGACACGCAATTGTGTTGGCCATCAAGGGTGATGGGCAGGAGGTAGCAGAACGGTTTCAAAATGGAATGATTGCTATTGGTGAATGGATGGCGAGAAACTGCCTGAAGCTCAATTCCGATAAAACAGAGGTAGTCATTTTTGGAACTCTCTCGCCGGCCTGGTCTGCAACCTGGTGGCCCTCAGCTTTTGGTACCCCCCCATGCCCTACCTCTAAGGTCAGGAACCTAGGAGTAACCTTCGACGACCAGCTCAATTTCATGGCACATGCAAATAAGGTAGCGGCCTCTGCCCATTTTAAACTCAGAATGATAAGAAAAATCATCCTTTTCTGCCGGACACGGCCGCCAAGACTCTGGTTACTTCTTTGGTTTTAACATCATTAGACTACTGTAATAAACTCTTTCTTAATGCACAATCTCGGGTCACGGAAAAACTCCAGACTATACAGAACGCGGCGGCACGCCTGTTGTCCAGAACGCCTAAATTCGCGCCCATTTCAGACACCTTAAGGACTTACCATTGGTTGACCATCCAAAACAGGATTAAGTTTAAATCCCTGTGCACAGTTTATAAAGTACTGCAGGACCAAGGACCTCGTTTTCTCAAAGACCAGCTAATTCTTTATAACCCGGCTAGACAGCTCCGATCTACATCCCTTAATCAACTAGTTGTCCCACGTTCCAGAACAGTCTCCTGGGGCGACCGCCGCTTTTTAGTGGCGGCTCCTAAAATCTGGAATACTTTGCCACACCACATAAAGACCAGTCCTTCACTCTTGCAGTTTCGAAAAAGACTGAAGACGTGGTTATTCAACCAATAACATAGAACATCAATCTGCATGAGCTTTCAATCATTGGGGAGGGACATTGCTGTAGTCTAGCGCCGAGACGCCTACGGGTATTCGTTCGCGCTCTATAAATGTCAGTAAATAAATAAATAAATACATTTTTTCTTATCTCATGTTTTAATCCTGTGATTGTTGCTCCTGATTGCTGCTCACCCTGTTCCGTGGTGGCTGCAGTGCCATTTGTGCAGAGGGCAGTGCTGGGTTTCAGGCATCACTTCCGCCCTGGTCTCTTCCGGAGCGTTGTGCTGTCTAGTCTTTCTCCACATTGCTGCCTACTTAAGATCATGCTCGAGCAGACGCGTGAAGCGGGCGCGCTGTTGGCACGCCAAAGGCACACCAAAGGAAAGCCCGTCTGTGCCTGTCAGTGTCCTGGAAGCGACCGGCACCGGTCACGCTGCGATTTTCCCACAGGTACAACCCGCACTCTCCGATATGAGTGAGATGAACTGCTCAACCTAGGCATACTTCAATCCAGCTGGGGCATTGTGGCCAGTGTAGACAATTGGGCCAACCTTTATTGCCCATCTTGCAATTGGACCCATCCAGGATAATAGACGATCCTTCTAAGATGTCCCCTTCAAGCAAAAGGGTTAAAAACTTAGAAAGATATGGGAAGCATTAAAGAGCAATGCTGCTCAACACACGCTCCCTCCAGAAACATGACGCAAAAATACATGAACTTCTGTTAGGTAATCACCTGGATCTCCTATTCCTCACAGAAACGTGGTGATATGAATCTTCTAACCCTACTATTGCCTCTGCCATCTCCTCAAGATATAACATCTGAGGAAAGACTGTTTGAGAGGGAAAGGAGGGCACGTTGAAATAATTCCCAAACAGGAGCTAGACTCCATCTCTATCACGCTGGACCCTATTGAGGAAGCGGAATGCTTAGGTTTTCGTTGCAACCTTTCCACCGACAATGCATAGCAGGGATCTTGATTTACAGGCCCCCGGGTGTGCCTGGCAATTTCATTAACTCCCTTAATGAAGTCATTACCCGTCTTGCCCTCAGATATAACCAGCTCTTTGTTTTGGTAGACTTCAATCTACATATGGATAAACCCCTGGATCCCTGTGTAATTTCTCTGTCCGAAACAATGTCGGCATGCAGCCTGGCCCCTTACATCTCTTCTCCCATACATAACATGCGATATTCTTGACCCGATATTTTGCAAATGGAATTTGAGGCGGATTATCCGTCCTCCATCACCTGGTCCGACCATCTCCTTATTAATTTCAAAATACCCAGCTCAGGTATGGTTATCCCACCCAAAGCAACCTGTGGAACCCAACTACAGAGCCTCCCACAAAATACCCTTTCCTGTGTTGACGGAGGCTTTAGAATCTTCCGTCCGACACTACTCTGTAACCCCAAAATCGATGCCCCTGCACACGAATCCTGACTCAGGTCCAACATAGGTTTGGTTGCCCCTTTGACCTCCCGTACCACAAAGAGGACAAGTCCTTCCGCTTCATGAACCAATGATTCTCTAAGAGACAATTAAAGTGATTGTAAGGAAAGGAAATGGTGCAAACTCTACACACCAGACTTTAAGAAGACCCTTACTGCTGCCTTAAAATCCTATTACCTACAGGTGAAAGAGGCTAAAAACAACTATCTGCATGCGAAGATTGACAATGCTCACAATAAGTAAAAGGACATTTTTAACATTATAAAATCTTTCACCTTCTTTTAGGGGGTTAAGAAGGAATCCCCACACTCGGCTGATTGGACCGGTCGGGTGGCTCTATCGCTTCACAACAAGATTGTCACAATCTATCAGTCTTTTACAGAGATACAGGGGAGGGCCAGGCCTTATATGAATCCCTGAATGAAAAGCATGGTTCCTTGCAGTCCCAGCCTTACTAGAGCCCAATGTTATACAAATGGAAAAATCACTTACATACCTAAAAAACCTCAAGTTGGGCTCTCCAATAGATGCTTACCAAGCTAAATTATTAGCATCTCTAGCCCCTCCTATCAATCCTACAGTTAATAATGCACTTAACTCATCTCTTTCCACCGGCAAAGTGCTGCACATTTGAAAGCAGGTAAAAATCTTACCGCTCTCTAAAGAGTAACCACCTACCCAAAAGATCCAGCAAACTATAGGCCTATCTCCCTCCTACCAGCTCTCTCTAAAGTTCTAGAGAAGCATGTCAACAGAGCGATTTTGGATCATGCAGAAAGTCACAACCCGCTTTAGGGCTAATTATAGCACAGAATCTGCCCTGTTGGAAGTGACAGAGCGCTTAAAGGAAAAACTTGACTGAGGGGCCGTCCTTATATTACTTGACCCGTCGGTGGCATTCCACACGGTTCCACATGAGAGACTTCTCGATAGACTGAGAAACCCAAGGAAGGAGCATCTTAGAACGAGCTCAGTAGCATTGGCTTGGGTTACTTCTTCCCTGAACGACATATCTTAGGATATATGGATTCCCCCTTTTTCATACCCGTGCCTAGCATGAATGTAGAAGTACCCCAGGGCTCCATTCTTAGCCCTGTCCTCTTTAACTTGTACATGTCCACTCTTGCACCCTTAGCAGAGGTCAATGGTGCTAAGATCATATCATACACAGATGATACTCAGTTGACCTTCACCTGAGATAAGGGAGTGGACTTTGATGGTGATAGAATTAGATCTTGTCTCACGAAGGTGTTTTGCTGGCTCATGGTAAATCAACTGAAATGCAATCCTGACAAATCTGAGATTATCTTTTTCCTCCGGCCCTTAGTGAGCAATTGGAGTCTATGGTGGCCGGAGGAGCTGTCCCACCTCTCTACCCAAACTTCGGTTAAACATTTTGGTATTTTCATAGATAGCGCCCTTTTCATGAGGTCCCAGCTCCATGCACTGGTAGGCACCTGTTTTGGTATGCTTGGTATGCTAAAAAGGTTCCTCCTGCACCTAACATCAGACACCAGGAAAATTGTGGTCCAGGCTTTTGTGACTTCTAGACTGGACTATGCAAATATCTTGTACCTGGACCTACCTGGTTACCTCTTCCAGCACCCGCAAGTGTTATAAAACTCCATAGCCAGGGAGATCGTCAGACCTAAGCCCAAGTCGCACATGGCCCCTACACTGGCTGCCTCTTAAGGAAAGTATTAAGTTCAAAGCCCCCGTGATATTCTTCAAGGCCCTTCATGGTAAAGGAGCCAGGTATCTCAATAAGCTCACTAACTGCCATACCCCAGCTAAGCCCTTTAGATCCTTTTCCTCTGACCTTGCCTGCACCCTCAAAGTGGGCTTGGCAAGTATGGGGGTAGATCTTTTGAGTATCTTGGTGCTCAAATGTGGAACAAACTACCTGCCACCCTGACAGCTACAACGACCTAACAGCTTTCAAGAAACATCTAAAAAAGTTGGCTCTTTAAGAACTAGTCATGCCTCAGGGTCCTGCCAAAATTAACTCTAACACTGGGACACTCTTGTTTGAGTAGCTGTGCGCTATACCAGATCCTTTCATTTTTTTATTCATTCATAGCTGGTGACTTAGGGCCAGATGTAGGTAGAATAGATTTACCGATTCGGTAATTAAGAATCGGTAAATCTGAGGGGTGGATATGTAGGTATTCCAGATGTGCTGGAATAACGAATCGGAAAAATTCGGTATTTACCGATTCGGTAAATACCGATTTTCACAATGGTGCAGGGGGTGTCATTTTGACACCCTCTGGCCCCCCCAAAACAGGCTCGGGTGCCATGTGGCGGGCATACATGCCTTAAGGGCAGGTCTGCCTGTCACATGGCATAGGTGTGCATGCACACATGTGCATGCACACCGGAATCGGTATTTTACCATCAAATTGGATTTGATGGTAAAATACCGATTCGGTAAGGCCTCTGGGACTCAGAAGAGTCCCACCTACATCTGGGTGCCTCAGATTTGGTAAATTTACCGAATTTTTATTTTACTTATTCGGTAAAATTACCGATTCGGTATTTTTACCGAATCGGTAAAAAAATGCCCCCTACATACCTGTCACCCATTTACCGATTGGTACCGGCCAAAATCGTCCGTTACCAGTCGGTAAATGGCCTGAAACGGCCACCTATATCTGGCCCTTAATGTATAACGCCGTGGCCCACAGACTCGGCCCGACGCGGCCCACTTTTAACCGCCAGGCCACAGTAACTCCACAGCACTGGCACCTTCCACTCCGGGACTCAGATGTTTTTTGTTGGTAGAATAATGAGAAGGGAGATGGGGATGGCAAAGTGGTTGGCTCACTCAAAGGGTATTTGTAGGTTACATTTCGATGTTTTGTGTTGTTGAAAAGTTAAACTTAAGTAAGTCATGTTATTGTCTAATTAATAACAATCAACAGAAAACAACACTGTACAATTCATATAAGAAAACACATTACATTAACACCTTCAATGCTAACATTTCTTAAATCTCATTATTCATGACGAGTTCACCTTGTCATTAGCACTGAACAGGGTAAATATATTCCCATTCAAATTCAAAGAGATTCAATTACTTGTGATAGAAGCATTCACATATTAAGTTAAAATCACTAATTAAGAAAAACAGTCAATGCATTACAATTGAGCAACCAGCAAAACACCACTTGAAATATCAAAGTGCCTAGAACTTGGAAACAAATAACCAACTATTGTCTAAACCTATAATAGAAAAAAACTCCAGAAACGTCCATAAGCAAACAAAGCTAAACTACAAATACAAGCATTTTTAGGCAGTTGTTAGAAACTTTATCATCTGATAAACTAATGAAGTAGGAGCACTAGATAAACATAGAAAGAGGGCCTGGTGAACAGATCTCACATCTGCTTTAAGGAATGAGGGTTTGAACAATATGCAAAGTAGATTAAGCAGATTAGGGCAGGAAATTACAATATGCAATATGGTTTAATGTGTCCACCTACATGGTCTACATTGGCTGGTTGGCCAGTGTTGGAGCTAATTCGGTATGCCATACTTAGTGGGGTACCTGTACAGTCATAATTTTAAACTGATATCCCTCATATACGCTGGAAAATAGATAGTCAAATAGGGCTGAATTTTCAGAGACTGATAAGAATTAATCACTGACCAGGGGCCCGATTCACAGAACTAACTCAAGACAAAATCCTAAACGTACTACTTTTGGTATTCACAGAAGGCATTTAGTAGTAGTAAAGTTAGGATTTTGTCTTAAGTTTGACTTAAGACAAACTTAAGACGGACTTAAGGCAGACTTAAGACAAACTTAAGACAGACTTAAGACAGACTGTCAAATGGGCTGTATGTTGAAGAACATTAGCTTTATAATGACAGCTTATTGGAAGATGCAGAGTTAATGTCTGGAAGTTATGATCACTTTCTACTCCTGGGATCCCCTTATAGTCATCAATGTTAGGACCCAAATGTCTGATATAAAAGTATATTTGATAATTGACCCAAAGTTTGACTGTTTGAACGTTAGAACTTCCCTTAATTTACACAGATGATTCATTTAGCCAAACTGCGGTCAATTATAACAACACTTCTTAGTAGGACTATTACTTGACCAAAGAGGATTAAACCGGCCATTGGGTTTCAAAGTGCGAGCATTTTTACTAAGTCCTATGTCAACTGGGTCCTTTTATTACTTTTAATCGCAACTAGGTAGACATTCAATATTATAATCAGATAAGAATCAAACTGTAGGAGGGTGTGGGCAAGATGGTGGCTGACTGACCGCCGGGAGAGAGTTGCTTCTGTGCCCTACTCCTCACCCCCTGAAATGATCGATAATGATAATGATGCATAAGAAAGCAATTGGGCAGAACAACAATGTTATAATATAAATATGAATTCCCTTACCTGGTGAGCTGCAGTACCTCATCGTGGCGGAAAGTGTTGTGGTGGCTGGAGCGCCAGACTATCTCCTTCCTCAGAGACTATGGGGCACTGGTATACTTAGTATGGGAAGTAGAGTTCATCCTTAACCTCAGGTGGTTCATCAAGAAGTTGGTCAGCTAACACATTTGATACAAATTTGTACCAATCACCCTCTTCCTTCTCCTGTGCTTCTGTTTCAGGAACATTTATGATGTGGTATAAAATGTTGGTTCATTTTGATCATAGTCAATCACTTCTAAGCATGGGCGTAAAATCCGTTCCGCTCGCGGATTTTGCGGATTTTCGGTAAATTCGCAATCCGCGAACTCTCGCGAACTTGCCGGAAATTCGTAAAATCCGTGCAAAGCGGATTTTTTGCTTGGTCGCACTTGCCAACTAGAATACTATACAATTTCGCGGGAGTAAATACTTGCGAACACGTAGATGCGGCGGGCAGCGACAATCTCGCAATTGCGAGATTGCAAAATTTGCAATTTCGCACAAGAAATCCACCAGCAGGCAGCATAAACCTTGAAAATTATGATTTTTATCAGAATAACTCCTCAGGTTGACATTTGCCTGCACTTTTTCTTTGCAAGGAGTCCATTTTGGGGGATGGGGGTGGGAGAAAGGAAGTGCCCCACAGTCTCCAACTTCCTGTTCCTGTCCACCAGGCTCCTCCCAGTGCTTTCTTCATGTGCTGGTCACTTTGATTTGGATCTTGACCTGGAAGGATTACTTTTGTGGATGCTGCTGGATATTTGGATTTTTGCAAAACTGAAAGCACTCAGCAGGTGCAAAAGTTCAATCTTATCATTAGTAACCATTCCCTGTAGTGCTTCCTGAGGGGCCCCTTCAGAGTTCATTTGCCTACTTGCAACTATTCTATGACCCTGCTCTGACCCTCACAGCAGGCTCAGAGAATAGCTACAAGTATACAACAAAGGTCCTGATAAAAAATTACACTGCAACAGAAAGCAATTACAGACAAAACTGAAAGCACTCAGCAGGTGCAAAAGTTCAATCTTATCATTAGTAACCATTCCCTGTAGTGCTTCCTGAGGGGCCCCTTCAGAGTTCAGCAAATTACAGATAAGGAAGCAGGTGCCAGCCAGACTGGAAGTTTAAATTCAGTGACACATTAATCAACCCCAAATTAATTCATGTCAGTTGAAGCAGGGCAGGTGTGCTTGCTTTTTTTCACCCCCATAATCTACAGTGATAAACCAACCAGAGGGTGGCAGTGATGTACCAGAGGGTGGCATGGGTGTACCAGAGGGTGGCATGGGTGTACCAGAGGGTGGCAGTGGTGAAACAGAGGGTGCTGTGAACCTGTGATGATGAACCAGATGTAGAAACAACATAGTCATGGCCGTTGCGAGCCGACAAGTAAGTTCGCAATTGCGAACTGGTACAGAACCCTCGCGAACTGGCAGAAATCCTTGCGAACACAAAAAAAAAATCCGCAAATTCGCGAGAGCTCGCGGATTTTGCGGATTGCGAATCCGTAAATACGCAAGTTCGCGGATTGCCAATTCGTAAAATCCACCCATGCTTAATCACTTCATATTTTAAGTCAAGACTGGTCCTTCTCACTGTGACAACCACACCAGCTGCACTGAGCACAAGTTCAGCAGACACACTTGCCACAGGACAAGCCAGATACTTTATTGCCAGCCGGCTGATCTCTGGTCATTGGCAGATCTTCCCATACAAATACAACAATGGATTTTGATCCACATAGACCTATTTTGTATCATGCAGATACTCTTGGAACATCCTGTGGATGGTATGTGATGCTGACACTTGCTCAACCTGATTTGAAAACACATCTGCACTGGACTTGAGCCCTGCCAATTGAAACCAATACAAAGCAAAGGTTGGGTCCGGTCATAGTTTTGCTGTTGTTGCCAGTGAGCTGGTTTATGGCAGTGTTAGCTGCAGTGAGACAATACTGACCTCTCTGAAAGTTGAAGGCTGCACCTCAGAACTGCGTGGTAGGACTCAAAGTTACAGCTGTTCTTCTTAAAAGTTTCCGGCTTGCTCTACAATCCACCTCTTGTATTTTAAAACATCCTCTTCATAAAAAGGAATGAAATAGGGCAGAAGATGTTTGTACTGTGATCAAGTAGTGTGGTACATATGTACACTTTAGACTTGAAGATGGCATTTTGCAGCCTTATATTAGAAGCCAAGATCAAGACTAAGGTATTAACCAAGGCATGTGTTTCTGTGTTTTCATTCACACCTGCAAGAGTGAACCTTTCAGATGTCTTCTTTACCTGGTCTTGTAGTAGATGCAACATCGGGATAGCTTGGCCCATCGTACTGTCCTCCTTTCTAACTTCCCATGCACAAACTTCAAAAGGGAGTAAGCAGGGGAGTCAGGTCATGTCCTGTGCAATCAGGGGAGCCCAAAAGAAACAAAGTTGACCCTCAATAGGACCTACAGGCCGGTGGTACTGGAGTCGCAGGAGGACCTCGAGCAGTTTACCAAAAGATGCAGTCCACGGTCCAAACGATGCGATGTGGACGAACACTTTCATCACTGGAGATGCTTAAGGTTAGGGCTACTTGGAGCTCGTAGATCTTCGTGGAAGGAAGCCAACAAGCCTTTGAAACTGCAAGTCAACACGGTGCACTGGATCCGGTTCCTGCAGCTCCCACAATGGATACTGACCTTAAACTTGATGAGAGGGCATGGCAGTCCTTGAGAGCTGTGTACAACCACCGCCTGTGTTGTATAACCTTTTGGAGTAGGTAGGAGCTCAGGATCAGCAGACTGGTCAGCTTAGAGTCAGTACCTGCAAATGCAGGGAAGTGACTCTTTCACTTGAAGGGAGATTACTTCAAGTATCTTGGATATTGACGATCCTTCGAAGACTCCAGTATAGTGTATAGGCACAGATGATGCAGCAGACTAAAAGGCGAAGTTTATAGTGAAGTAGAAGTCGTGTCTGAACTGAATCATGTCCAGTGACAAATATAGAGACCTTCACCCAGGTAAGGCTTTAAGTACCCTAAAGAAAGGGTTAGGACGATGCAGGGGATCCTCCCAGGAGAGGGCCTGAACAGGAGGGAGGTTACTCCCATGTCCTTTATCCAGCTTCAAGCCAGTGTGGCTGGTTTGAACTGGACTATGCACAGAGGCACCAAATGTGCCACTCATGCAGACTTAGTGGTGCTGGCAAGCGCACCCGGCCGGCCCCAATACACTAAATCCTGTCTGGGAAGTGGTCACACCTCCTTGTGATAGGATACCTATTGTTCTGCCTTCCCCTGCTCAAGCTTGGCTCAGCAGCAACAAGGCAGAATCATGTCTCTGGTCAGCACCATCCATTTTGTGCTGTCTAGGTCTAGAAGACTAGCACTGAGAACACTGCCTAACTGAGGGCTCTTCCAGTGCTCCAGCATGGTTTACAGTGTGGGTGTATGATTCCAATATGTTTGATAACAAACATGGTAGGATGTGTTGCAGCCAATTTTAAGATGGTAATTGCACATTACGCGGTGACCCTCTATATGGTATATGGTTGCTTTATTTATAACCCAGGAGAATGGCTGTAGGGGTGTCCTGCTTATGCAGGGGCACCATCACACGTAGAACCAAGCACCCTGTGTTCAGGATGTCAAACAGATGCTATAGGCGTGACTTATAGGTTTTAAATGTAGTAAACCTATATCTTAAGTAAGTGGTGCTAGCACTACTTTACACAGCCTACAATGGCAGGCCTGTTGTTCAATTTTTAATGGTCTTCCACGGGTAACATAATGCATACTTAGACCCATGGGGAGCCTCTGGGGTACCTGTGCACTGCGTACCTTAGTACCATATAGTAGGGACTGATAAGGGTACCCCAGTATCCAATCTGGGATGCACCTAAATACTGAACATAACAACTTAAGGGAGAAAGCAGAGAGACTGGGGTCCTGATTAGCAGGATCTCAGTCAGACTACTCAATAACAGCATAGCCCCAGGCAAAAAGTGGGGGTACCATAAAAGCAGATCCCACTTTCCTAGATACTCCTCTTTTGGAAGTAAATGCTAGTGGTAGACTGAATGTCGAGGGGGTGTGGCAGTCAATGTATGCTGCGGTGCCTCCATCATCTCACTCTTAGTTCTCTGTGCCCTTGTGAAGTCCCTTAGGAGTGTGAATCTGCTGGTACACTGGTGGGGACAGAGCTGTTTTGCATGAAGATAACACCCTCTTCTCCTTCCTCATCATCATCACCTTCCCCTTTGATTGGAAGTGTAGCTGATTGTGTGATTGTTTTTTTCATATAGGTCATCTAACCTCCAGTGCCATAATGTGTACCAGGCTTACCTTGATTGTGTGGCAAATGGTGTATACTGCAATGTGATCCCCCTCTTTGCTAACTGTAGAAGATTCCAAAACTGGGGAGGAGTACTTTTTTACCGTTTGAATAAAAACTGGAGGTATTTTGGCATGTCGTTGATTGTCTTTCAGATTCTCCTGAGGCAGCGGTTGATGCAGGTCTCAGCTGCAATATATCTACTTCATTTCCAGATTGGGATGAAAGGAGCTGGTGGAAATCCTACCTGTGCCACATCCCTTGGTGCTGGTTAAATAGCAATATGTCATCTTCAACCATGACTGCCTCATCATCCTCCTCTTCATTGCTTTCCATAAATCTAACTCTTTCTGGAAGTTTTCTTTTCCCTTGTCTCCTGGTCTCTGTCGGGTCCATTCCATTTCCCTATCATCCTCATCAGAAGTGGTGCTTGGAGAAGGTGGTGTTGTGTACTCTTTCTTTTCCTTGCTGGAGATCTGGGAGCCAATGATTCTAAAAGAGGAAGGTCAACTTCTTTCTCTGAAGGACGCTCAGCCTCCTGTTCTGCTCCAACATCAGACAAATGTACCATTGATGGCTGCGGCTGCTGTCCACTTTGCTGTGTTTCCTGAAATTATTGTGTACTACTTTGCAAAAGGGACAAATTAAATTCAACATCACTACTTGTCAGCGCTGACATGACTGCACTGGCTGCCTCACTGACAGACATGGTCCTGGGCTTAAGTTGGTGGGGAGGTGCTGTTGATGCAGGAGTGCTGCTCTCAGTTTGCTCGCCGAAGGCCTGTGCAGCAGGCACAACTTTCCTGAAAAACGCCAGTGGTGGAAATTTGCTTTTTCTGCTCCCAACTAGCCACTTTCTTGGCAGCACCTTGTTTTGTCACCATCTTGAAGCTGTCAGTTGGCAGTGGCACTTAGCTTCACAACAAGCTGAAGAGATGACTGTGTTGCATAGTAAGTCACGCGTCACAATGTGCACAGGCCTTCTGTCTAACAGTACTGTGGGTGATATCTCTTCTCTTTTGCACCTAAAAGCAAACAAGCAAGAAAAAAATCAGTGAAACATGGAATTGTTGCAATTCAAGTTGAAGCATAAACAAACAATATCATTTAGTGTGATTACTTCAGTTATTATAAATAATGAGCATTACACTGCTCATACGTAAAACGTACAAGCACACCAACATAAACTTTAATGGTGCACACTCAGGTAGGATAAGAAAGAGCAAAAACAACAACAACAACATATACAGCGGTAACTTTTTGCTTTATGTGCATCCTATGGAATGTGAGACTTAGGAATTTATAATAATTTATGAATAAGTAACATATTATCCTCAAGCATATCATTTTAATCTATTATACTAATATCTCGTAGCTCAACCAACCATGCAAAGTTATGGCAAAGCCATACTGGCTAGACACACAAAATGTGTGCCTGCCATTGTCAACAACAACAACACAGAACAACAAGGGATTCGGATCAAGCATGCAACCTCCACAGCAGCAATCACAAAACAAAAACCTCTATGGGCTATAGCTGGTCAGATTAGGAGAATTCAATACTTATACTGGGGTCCTTAGTTCCCAGGTCTGGTAGAACAAATATTATGATCTAATCATGAGTCCTATGTGTACCCTTCTGATTTCAGTGTAGGCTGTGATCCGGACCAGGATGCTGGTAGAACAATGCAGCGTACATTTGGCATTTAAATGAGCACACTGTCTGGATTTCCATTACCAGCATGACCGTAGGATGCGCTGAACTTATGATTAGATCATACTAATATTACTGCAAGTCCTGGGAACTAAGGTCGCCAGTATAAGTATAAGTATTGAGTACTCCTTAGCAGCTTACGAACAGTGTGAGAAGTCTTGCACGCGCTTGCAAGCAGTTTGAGAGTCTTGGCCCTTGTGGTTGAGCGCCAAAGGAAAATTTGTGCTTGCATATGGAAAAAAGTCAGCTTAAAACCTGAATGGCGGAATTCAGGAATTACGCTTTCCTATGTGGAGCATGGAGTGCCCAACGTCTGCAGGGTGTACAGGGCACACATGGAAGTTGAAGGAGAAGCCAAATATAAACGATCAATAAGAAGAAATGCTTGCAATAAAAATGTAATTCTGAATAATAACATAGTGACCTACCCTTTGTTCAAAACCAGGAAATGATCAGCTCTTACTCTCCAGCCCAAAGATCAGAATCAGACCAGCTGTCTGGAAGTGGTGCCTGAAAGTGTATGCCAAACATCTGAACCTACTCTTCTGACTCAAAGCACTAACATAATTGTATCTGCCACAGCAAGCAACCCCACAAGACATTGTGAACCCAGCCACAACAAAGAACATGGATGCCCCTAAAACACTCTGAATAATTGCTAGGCGATACTGGCCCAGCTCAGTCTCGAGCACCCCAGGGAGTCCAAGCATCTGGTCAAACAACCAGCAAGTCAACTGGAATGGGACTACTAAGCATCAAAAAACGTACACTGTGGAAACCAATCATGCAAGTACCCCACAGTATGAAACTAGCACGGTCAAGATGAGTAAGAGGAGTCCCATACACCCACTCAGCTGCCCTCCAGAACAGATAGCCCGAGCTAAGACTCCAATATTCATGAAGGGAGCCTACTTCTATTTTTCAACAATCAGCCCATCAATAAAAGGGAAAAAACAATTACTTTTAACGGTCTTGTGGAAGCAGCCCCTATTGAAAATAACTCCATACCCTCTGCCTCTTCAGCCAGGGACATTAGATTATCTGCTAGAGCACAAGATGGCTGCCCAGACTCTATGCAATCCCAAATTGTAACCGACACATTATTTTTACCAGAATATGTCTATAGGTCAATTTGATTTGCTAAATCGTGGTAATATACTTAAATTAATTTGAATGGTGGGCACGCTCGAAGAAATCACATCGCAAGAGATCACATGCATTGAATTCATTGCTCCTAGGCCAGGCCAGAACAACAAAACAACCAAGGTAACCTGGAGATCTAAGGAACTAGCAATGAATGTTCTGGAACACAATATTACCTTTAAACAGTGGGGGAGTGTCATCACCTCAGCAAAGGAATCTGGATATCCATATATTTTCCAACATTTGTTGAAAGAGGTCACAGCAACAACTCAACCCAAACTGGTCTACTCGGTCCTCAGAGAAGCACAAGGTAAAACTCTGGTACCTTTAACTGAGCAAATAAGCGGTGGCCATGAAAAACAAGTTGCTGGCCCTGAAAGGATAGAACATTGGGCCTAGCTGTCTGGAACCCTTAACATAACCGGACTGCTTTGCTGACATAGTAGCCATTCAACTGAACACTCTCATTGGCCGCTCAAAAAATTCTCTTTATTCATGCCACTAAACAAAGAAAGTATGGCCTTAGCAGCTGTGGCCTAGGCATACGTATTCACTACTAGTGCTATTGATTCCTGGGAACAAAACAGGAAACTGTAGAGTTACATGTAATAAGCCTATCCCTCAAAACAACTAATGGCCAGCTGAAGAGAATAACCTTGTTAAAATTTACATCTGCCCTAACTCAAGCTCAAGGGCAGTCCTCTTAAAGAAACTGATCGATATTATCCTAAACCTCAGATCAGAGAAGGCCAGTATGGATATATTGATATCAGGCGATTTTAACATGTGGCTGATGAGTGAACTACCCTCAAAAGAGATAAAGGAGGCACAAAACGGTGATTGAGCAATTGCATCTCAGGATCCCTCCTGGTGGCACAAAGAGGATAGTAGAGGATAGGCATCACTAGGAAACCTGGAACATGTTGGCCTAAGAGCTCTAAATGGCCAACTACTCCCTTATAAACCAACTAGCATTTTTTATAGCAATTACTAGGGCTTCTTTAAATGACTACACCTTTTCCAGTCTTCCCTTAATTACCAACATTACCTTGTTTGGCTTTGTTGAAAACATGGACAGTGACCACCACCCTCAAGAGCTAACTCACAACATTGGGCTAGTCATTTTCATTTCATAAAGCGTTATTCGGTACATATACAAAATGACCACAAAAGCACATATACCATACATATTGAACTACAGTAACAATGATGCACAGGATTAAAACATCATACTTTTCCTAGCATGAATTGATTTATATAAAGAAGTAGCAGTAAAAAGCAGTAAAAAAGCAAATGTCCATATTTTGCATATTAAAAATCAACGTCATTGCTTCATCAACTGTAAAAATACCATTATTTAAAAACATAGGCTTAAGGTAGGCAATTCGGAAATTCATATAAAGATTACAGATAAGGAGAAAGTGCAATGTGCTTTGTTTGGATTGACCGTCACGGGGGCAAGGGCCAACCAGGTGTTTTTTAGGATGTGGAAATGCTACCAGGTGGTCTACCAGCCCGAGCCTGAGCCTGGTAAGGACAAATCTGTGGGATGGTCTAGTCACTTGGCTCAAATATAGCTGGAAACCTTCACAATCAGAATATCTATTATAAAACTTACAGGTAGATAGTTGACCGTTAACATTCATCCACCTCCTTGCTTCATACATTTTTTCCTCATCTCAGTTTTAGATATATCTGCAGCAGCACAAGGGTCAACCAGAACATTTATGTAATAGATATCCTGAAAACAGTGTACAATGTATTTTAGCCAAGGAATCCTAAGATAATTGTCTAACTCTAGGGAATCACTAATTATAAGCTATAAGTCCTAGCTTTACTACTACTAATTCGAGAAAAATCCTAATTTTAAGACTTTCGGTATTCACAGAAGGCATTTAGGAGTCCTAAAGTTAGGACTCCTAACTTCTGTGAATACCGAAATAAGTAAGAGCCATCTGTGAATACGAAAATGACTAAGTGCCTTCTGTGAATACCAAAATGGTAGGAAGTTTAGGATTTTGTCTTAAGTTAGTTCTGTGAATCGGGCCCAATGAGCTTTAAGACACACAAGTTGCATTCCACACAAGGAGGAGAAACCAACCGACCCAATAGAGAGCCAAAAAAAGGAAAAACCAGTTGTGAAGAAGCCTCAAAAGGTCACCAACTGACCTAAAAATAATATGTAATTTAAGAGACGCTAGAAGTTAAGGCAGTGAACAGGAAAATCAAAGGGAAATATGGAAAACATTTTGGACAAAAGTATTGTATGACACCAGGTCAAGGTACCCTTCAAATTCAATACCAGTTTCTTTTTTCATTGAAAAGCTGGTTAATAGATTCACCTGAACTCAGATTTCAATGCTAGTTGTCACGGTCCTTTCTCAATAATCATTAATGGCTTAGATAAACCTTAATTTAACCTTGATTTATTTGGATATCATCCAAAAATATGACTGAAATGCCTCAATCACCAGGGACACTTTGCTGATTTACCATGACTTGTGCAACGTTATACGCCTTTAATGGACACGTCTGTTATGCAGGCATCACTGATAGATTCAGTTGAGGGGAATTCAAATGAAGCACAGCTCTCAGGATCCTGCTGTACTTGAGCCTTAACTACTGTTAAATGTGACCCTCCCGATCCTTCAACTGGAGCAGCCATTTTAAACAAGTATCATCATCATCATGGGCTGTGTCAGAGAAACACCCATCTCAGCACCTGGGGATAACACACCATCATGCACCGCCATTGCTATTGCTGATGGACATAAGGCTGCTAGGGCTGATGCAGCTAAAGACAAACCATCTGCACATTGTACTCTATCTGCCTGTTTAAAATAATCTACAATATTCACATGTTCTTTCATTGTCCCCTAATAGCCGACCTATGGTCTAACATTTGGTCCAAACTTAATGACATTCTTTTGTCTAACATTCGTTTTCACATTGAATATATCTTTCTTGGTAACCTCTCACCTGCATTTGTTAATTACAGCGATTCTGGTAATTTTATCAATTTATTTTTAGCTATCACTTTTCAGATTATTACCTCTAGTTGGAAAGATACTTAAAAAATCTCCTTTCAAGCATGGTGGAACTTACTTTGTCATCACCACAGAATGGACAGAGCATACGCCACTACCACTGCTTTGTTGATTAAAAGAGATTTACTATGGTTACCTTTAACTAACTTTTTATCTAAGCAGTCCATTTAATTTTTATTGTTATGATTTTATGCATTGCTCTCTTTTGTTATTAATATTTGTTTCTTCTAGTATATATATATATATATTCACTGAAAAAACCATAGGTTATAGACCATATATAGTTAGGAATTAGCATTTAAAAAACCTTATTTTACTCACACAAAACCATTGAAATTCCATATATAGTTAGTTGCACTAACTATATATCGCGCACCCGCAATCCACTGCTGATGATGTCACATATTACATCATTCATGACATGGTCAGTGACATCACTGATGACATCACTGATGACATCTCAAATGACATCACTGATGACAACATCCAGTGACTGTATGTTTCTGTAAAGTTAAAATATGTCTTACATATTGAAGAATGAGTGGATGTATAAGTGTCTGGATGAAGGATTTAGTAGGTGCATGACTGACTGTATGAGTGAGTGATTAAATGTGTCTCACTGAGTGCATGGGTTAGTGACTAAACTGTTTTAATTTGTGCATCATTGTGTCTGTTGTTCTGTAATCTGCTGCATGTGTTGATCATTAGCTATATGACTAACTATATGGGTTATTGATTGGTTGCCCAAGTATTTGTATGGGAGACTGAGTGTGTGTGTGGGTGGCTGGGAGGTGTATGACTCTGTGCATAGATGTGTGAGCAGTTGATTCACTAGATGTATGGGTTCAAAAGTGCACGTGGAAACAGCTGTATGGGCGGTTGACTGTGTGCATGAGTGTATTGGTGAGTGAATGGATATCTCAGTGCTACATGTCAAAGTAAGTACATATGTAAAACACAGTACATGTGAGAGTTGACATATATAAATAACTGTGCATAAGAGCCAGTGAATGTGTGAGTGGCTGTATGGATCATTGTGAACTTGTATCAGGGATTGTATAAGAGAGTAAATATGTGTTAGTATATGTTTCAATAAGTAAGGTGAGTATAACTATATAGTTGAGGAAATGGAGGTGTGATTGATTCTTTGCAAGACTGACTAGGTGTGTGAGTAACTCCATGGATGAGTGACAGTCTGTGAGTGTCTGTTTACACTGAGTGTATCTAAGGTTATATTAGAGTCTGAAGAGGTTCATCGTATCATCACATGAATGATGTCATCAGTGATGTGATCAGTAATGTCAAATGAGATGTCATCAGTGATGTCATCAGTGATGTCATTTGAGATGTCATCAGTGATGTCATCAGTGATGTCACTGACCATGTCATGAATGATGTAATATGTGACATCATCAGCAGTGGATTGCGGGTGCGCGATATATAGTTAGTGCAACTAACTATATATGGAATTTCAATGGTTTTGTGTGAGTAAAATAAGGTTTTTTAAATGCTAATTCCTAACTATATATGGTCTATAACCTATGGTTTTTTCAGTGAATTTTCAAGGTTTTGTAAATGCTAATTCCTAACTATATATGGTCTATAACCTATGGTTTTTTCAGTGAATTTCAATGGTTTTTTAATAGCAAATATCATAAGCTGTCGAATGTCAAGTACGTGGTAAGTGAAAACATTTTCGTGTTTATGCACACTGATCTGCTTTGAATGGTGCCCCCCCCCCTCATTTCTATTAGGAGTACTCTCTCTTTGCAGATAGTGAAAGGTAGTTAACGCAGGCCTTTGCCCCCGTTGTAATACGTCGTGCCTGCTTCTCTCTCCATTTGATTGATTGTTATCCAAGCATTTACTGTTTTAGAATTGGTTCTCTTTGGTTCATTCTCTATTTACAAACAAACACAGAGTCGCAATACTCTGTTTAGTCTTTGCAGATAACGAAAAATCGTGTAAAAAAAAAAGAAAAGGAATCGAGCAAAATCAGTAGGCCACTAATGGGATCTCTTTTTGACCTCGCTAAAATAGAAACATTAGGAACAACCCCTCATGACAAATACAAAACTAGTGAGATGAACTGAACTCCACACAATGATGGCTGCAAAACAGCTCGGCTCCGCCACCCACCCCGCCCAAAATAACGATAAAGAGCGGCTGCCATGATTGGTTGCGGAATGGCCACGACGGAGCTACGAAATGGTGGTGCTCTCATGCTAACCCCAGCTTCAGTCTGAAACATCCAGAAACACTGTAGACTACCAATTCGATCAGTTCCGGTAGCGCCCCAATGTAACCCGGTAGAGAAGAACTAGCCCTCCCCTCTTTGACTGATGGTTCTTGTTGCCTGTCCCTTCTGTTGTCATTTAACAGAACTATTTAGCCTGCTGAAAGGGGTTGTGTTCCAACCGCTGGTTGGTGGAGACATTTTGACTATATTCTGGACCTGCGTTGTCGCGTAATGCGTCATATGACGCGCCGCGTTAGCGCATCCGGAAGTCATCCGGGGCGCGACGCGCAGCGCGTAACGTAAGCATAACAAGTCATGTGACTTGTTAAAACTTTTCATTGGTTCATTTTACTTTTCTTATTCTAATGATGAAAGGCTTGGTCATATGACCTAAAAATTACGCTTTTTATTACTTCCGAACATTATTTTTTCTTAAATATATGTTATAATGTTCCAGGCTAATGTACTTTCCCGGAAAATTTACAACTGTCCTGCAAGTAAAATATATTCTTTTTTTGAGAAAAAGAGCGATTCTTCGTCCCATGACGGAGCCGTTGAGCAAAAGAGGGTCGACCTGCTGTCTTAGTCGCCGATACGCCTGAATATGAGATTCTTATCGATCACTTTATGTTGCAGGAGTAGAAAACACAACAGCCCTTGACCATTTATCTTTACTGCGTTCCTGCGTATTATACCTTTTACCCTTCATGTAATTGGTCTGCTTTATTTCACTTGCCTTTTAATGATTCTAAAACAGTGACTATTATTAAAAACTTTACCAATGTATATACTACTACCATGTTTTCTTTTAAAAACCTTTATTGTGAAAATTTCATTATACAAATACGAGCCTATAACCACGTGGGCCGGCTACGGAGCAAACTGTAATCGTATATGATGAGTAGACATTTACACTGTAGAGGAACGTAACGGGCGGGCCATTGGGGTTGCAAGAACTAAGGTGTCTAACAGTTGCGGAATCGGTGGACGTACATTTTATAATTAAAATACGACAGGGCCAGTTACAATAAAATTATCTAGATATACATTTGCGGGCAAGTACCATGGGTGACGTTAATTCGAACTTTCAATAGTACAGTAATCAATAACACATCAGAACTTAATATCAATAGGGATGTCGAAATATTCAATCAATTCTCGTCCCCGCCCGCCATATGCTTCAAAACTGCATACGTATCTCGTGATTTCAAGGTTCTGCAACCAGTACACAACAAGGAGTTACGAGTCCCATTTATTCCGGCGCCATTTTGGGCGAGGACGGGCAGGTCCAGGATATAGTCAAAATGTCTCTACCAACCATCGACTATGATGATGTTCATATGCTGTATTTATTAGAGTAACACTCATCTGTCCACATGAAATTAATTTGCCACAATCTAAACATGTCATTTAATCTTTCCAAAGTTCTAAATATTTGGGACCATTTCCCTTGCCTCTGATGCTGTCAGTGCCACTTCTTTGATGAATGTACTGGCAGGCCGGGGGTTCTCCTCCAAATCTCTCTTTCATGCAGCACTATAATTAATTGGTGCCACCTCTCCATATGACGATGCATGGTATAGTTACCATAACTATATATTTTTTCGGTTCCTCTGGAGAGTACATCGTGGCAGATGAAGCGTGGGAAAAAAAAAATCGAGCGTCCGAGTTCTAAAGTGTCCCAGGGCCATTTTAGTACACCAGGCCCAAATCCAAAGAACAGGCCGCCATTTTGAGAGTCCTGTTGCAGCCGCCTGTCGCTGTAGCCTCAAGAGCGGCCGAAACTCAGCTGAATGGCAACTGAAACGGTAAAGGGGCGCCCCACTACAGCAGACGAGCCTCCACCTAGGAAGGCCCGTTCACGCCGCCTCCCCCCCCCCCTTCGGGCACCCCACGCCGTTATTCGGAGCAGTATTGTAGGATGGCCACACCAGTGCGGCAACTTGCTAGACATCACCTCGGTGGTAACCGAATCTCAGCGCCTTCTGGTGTCTTCTCTTCAGAAAATATTCTTGCGCTACCTTTGCCCCATTCGCACATCGGTCCGCTACTGACGCCATCTCACAGGCTAATGGGGCGCCCCACGCCGAGTTTCAGCATTGTAGGATGACCACACCAGTACAGCAACTTGCTAGACATCACCTCGGCGCCATCCGGATCTCGGCGCCCCACTGCAGATGAAGTGCCTCTCAACTATGAAACCACCACGGTGCCATCCGGATCTTGGTGCCTTGTGCTTGTTCCGGCCTATTCACACATCGGTCCGCTACTGACGCCATCTCACAGGCCAACGGGGCGCCCCACGCCGACTTTCAGCATTGTAGGATGGCCACACCAGTGCGGCAACTTGCTAGACATCACCTCGGTGCCATCCGGATCTTGGCATCTCAACGCCTAGTGGTATCTTCCATACAGAAAATATTGTTGCGCTGCCTTTGGCCCCATTCGCACATCGGTCCGCTACTGACGCCATCTCACAGGCCAACAGGGCGCCCCACGCCGACTTTTACCATTGTAGGATGGCCACACCAGTGCCACAACTTGCTAGACACCACCTCGGTGCCATCCGGATCTTGGCATCTCAGCGCCTTGTGGTGTCTTCTATTCAGAAAACATTGTTGCGCTGCCTTTGGCCCCATTCGCACATCGGTCCGCTACTGACGCCATCTCACAGGCCAACGGGGCGCCCCACGCCGACTTTCAACATTGTAGGATGGCCACACCAGTGCACCTTACTAGACACCACCTCGGTGCCATCCGGATCTTGGCGCGTTGTGCTGCCTTCGGCCTATTCGCACATCGGTCCGCTACTGACGCGAACTCACAGGCCAACATGGCGCCCCACGCCGACTTTCAACATTGTAGGATGGCCACACCAGTGCTGCAACTTGCTGGACACCACCTCGGTGCCATCCGGATCTTGGCGCGTTGTGTTGCCTTCGGCCTATTCGCACATCGGTCCGCTACTGACGCCGCCTCACGTGCCAACGTATTTTCTCCGCATTTTATACCCTATGCCGCATAACAGGTCATGTGACTTGTTTATAAAACTTTTCATTGGTTCATTTTACTTTTGGTTTCCTAATGATGGAAGGCTTGATCATATGACCTAAAAACAACACTTTTCATTGGATGAAAACTTTTTTTTTTCCCCAAACGATGAAAGCCCCACCTTGTTTCTGGATGTTTCAGACTGAAGCTGGCGTCACCATGAAAGCACCACCATCTCGTGGCTCCGTCGTAGTCATTCCGCGAGAAATCATGGCAGCCGCTCCCCACCAGAAGCCTGCAGGAGTCGGGGGCCCCCAAAACTTTTGATGAATCCTCAAGGCGGAGGGGACGCTTTCGAGAATGGGGTCCAAGACCTAGCAGACAAGCGTCCGATTTCCAAGGTGTCCCAGGGCCATTTCAGTGGACCAGGCCCAAAAAGGAAACAGCCTGCCGCCATTTTGAGAGTCCTGTGACAGCCGCCTATCGCTGCACCGCAAGAGTGGGCGCAACTCAGCTGAATTGCGGCTTTTGACACAGTGGACCAAAAGCGGATGGAATGGCAACTGAAACGGTAAAGGGGCGCCCCATTACAACAGACGAGACTCCACCTGGAGAGGCCCGTTCACGCCGCCTCCCCCGGGGCGCCCCACGCCGTTATTCGGAGCAGCATTGTAGGATACCAAAACCAGTGCGGCAACTTACTGGACATCACCTTTTTGCCATCGTTCTGCTGCCTTGGAACTATTCGCACAACAGTTTGCTACTGATGACCCACCCCCCGCGACGCCCCATGCCGGATTCCGAAATCAGTGAAATCTGGACGTTGTGCTGCGTTGGGACTATTCGCACAGCCGACCGCTACTTCGTTGTTTTTCCCTAAAAATGTTTATATGTTATTACTGTTTTTGTTTTCTTGTATATATTTATAAGTTATTAAAGTTTTATAATCTTACTACTTTGTTGGAGTGCTATATATTTTTAATGTGACACATAATTGTAAAAACTTTGATGTACAAAGAGTCATCCCTGGAATCTTCCGCTTCAGGCTCGGTCCCCTCCCCAATCACAATACAGGATGGTTTTCAGATAATAGGAACGCGTCTGCTGTGACGGATCTCATCGAGTGTGGGCCTTGATCTACTATAACTCCTTTGAAGAGGGGTGATTCTTTACAGCTGGGGCCATAAACTACATCTGCAGGGCTAGCTGATAGCCTAGGACCGGCCTGGACAATCGGACACAGAGGAAAAGGAGTGTCAGAGGGTGCGGTAGTGAATAGGGTGAAAGGGAGGTGTCGGGCGGGCACAGGGTGTGATTCTCAGGGAAGAGCAGCGCAGATGGGGGGTGGTTTATTACCCATGCATAAGACAGAGAGCGGGGGTGACCACTGCCTGGGGGAGATGCTTGCGAGGGTGGGGAGCCATGCTAAGGATCGACAGCGTGCAGAGAGTGCGTCTGGTCAAGGCATCTAAAATGACTGCCGTGCACGACAAAAGTGTGGCATTTGAAAAAAGGCAAGATGGCGCAGACAATGTTTTTCAACACTTCCTGATTTCCTTCCAATCGAACGTTAACAGACGTTGGGGCATATTACCAAAGTTAAGCGATATTTATCCCTAACGATGCTTAGCAACGAATTTTTTACCGCTAAGCATCTTCAGAAATTATCGCAGATAAACCTTGCTATTATCAAGGTTTATCGCAAATACGATAAAAAACGACCGCAATGCATTAATATCGCTGAAAACTCAGCGATATTCATGCATTACCGAGCTAATGCTCTTAGCCATGTTATCCACCTCCCATTGGATAACATGGCTAAGAACTGCTCAGGGCAGGTGGTAGCTTTTGGAGATATTCGCGCTTATCGCGAATATTTCCAAAAGTTGGTAATAGGAGATAGCGATGTTAGCGACTGTTTCCAGTCGCTAACATCTTGGCATGCCCACTTTGCATGTCGTTAGTGATAAATATCACTCACATGCAAAGTGGGGCCCAAGATGGTCACTATCTCCTACTAGCCGTCGCTAACTGGTGTTAGCAACAGCTAGGTAATACAGAGATAATTTTATCTCCGCGAAGCGGAGCGCTGTTACAGATATATATCTTGTTTTTGAACGTTAATTTCTCAAAATCCACTGAAGCACGTATATTGAGACCTAGCAAAGGCACATCGAGCTACCAGTCCCTACAATTTTGCCAAGTTTCGTGGAAATCCATTCAGCCGTTCGATTATTATTATTATTTTTTTTTTTGCCCCGCGGGGCCCTTTTAAAACCTCCACATCAAACCTAAGAGGTCAAGGAGGATCTACTATGCCCCCTTATGGTCATTTGCCCCTTCGCTTTGGCCTCCTCTTGTCTCTCGATCCTACCGAGAGACAAGATGGCGTCCGCTACGGACTGTTTGCAATGTTTACAGACGCCGGAGAACCAATCAGCTTCGCAAACCTCCGTTACACGAAGCGGAGCGCTGTTACAGATATATATCTTTTTTTGAACGTTAATTTCTCAAAATCCACTGGAGCACATATATTGAGACCTAGCAAAGGCACATCGGGCTACCAGTCCCTAATATTTTACCAAGTTTCGTGCAAATCCATTCAGCCGTTCGATTATTATTATTATTTTTTTTTTTTGCCCCGCGGGGCCCTTTTAAAACCTCCACATCAAACCTAGAGGGTCAGGGAGGATCTACTATGACCCCTTATGGTCATTTGCCCCCTCGCTTTGGCCTCCGCTTGTCTCTCGATCCTACCGAGAGACAAGATGGCGGCCGCTACGGACTGTTTGGAATGTTCATAGACGCCAGAGAACCAATCAGCTTCGCTTCACAAAGCTCCGTAACGCGTAAAGTCCGCGAACCGGAGCGCTGCCCGGTCCGCTGTTACAGATATATATCTTTTTTTTAATGTTAATTTCTCAAAATCCACTGAAGCACATATATTGAGACCTAGCAAAGGCACATCGGGCTACCAGTCCCTACAATTTTGCCAAGTTTCGTGCAAATCCATTCAGCCGTTCGGGCTAAAAGTGAGGCCAACCGCCCTATGGAAAACTCAATGTTAAAAACACGTTTTGGGACCCCCCTTTTTTCTCGGCCCCCCCTTGACGAACCCCCCCCAAATTTTCAAGGGCTGCTCAGAAACAAAATGTGCCATTTTCCTGAAAATTTCAGCCAATTCCGTCCACAAACGCCAAAGTTATTAGACATAGAATTTTCAAAAATCCCATAGAGAAAAAATCCTAACTATATATACCTACTGGCGACCGCCAGTAGGTAATATATATATATATATATATATATATATATATATATATATATATATATATATATTCACTGAAAAAACCATAGGTTTCAGGAGTTATATAGTTAGGAATTAGTTTTTAAAAAACCTTTGAAATTCACTCAAAAAACTATAAGTTTTAGTGGTGTTATAGTTAGCTGGACATTTTACTCATACAAAACCAATGAAATTGCTCCTATATAGTTATTTGTACTAACTATATTTCGCGCACCCGCAATCCACTGCTGATGATGTCACATATTAGATCATTCATGACATGGTCAGTGACATCACTGATGACATCTCAAATGACATCACTGATGACATCACTGATGACATCATCCAGTGAATGTGGTTTGCTTCGTTATTTAAATATGCATTATATATATTGCAATTTACATTGAAGAATGAGTGGATATATATAAATAAATATTTGGATGGAGGATTTAGTAGCAGTGTAATTGACTGTTTCCTTGACCAACTTATAATGTCTCACTAAATATAGTGGATAGTGACTAAACAGTGTGAATATCTGTATCACTTTGTCAGTTGTTGTGTAAACTGATTCTACAGTTGGTTACTAGCTATGTGAAAGTCTATATTAGTTATTGATTAGTTAACTGAGTATTTGTATGGGAGTTTGAAAGTGTATGTGGTTCGGTGGGGGGTGTGTGACTGTCCAAAGATGTGTGAATAGTTGATTCAGTAGATATATGAAGTTAAAACTACATGTTCTAACAGTTTGGGTGAGGGAATCTCTTTATGGGTGTGGTGATGAGCAAATATATTTCTCAAAGGTACAGGTCCAACAAACTCGAAAAATATAAGGCAGTGTATGTGTCAGTTGTTGTATATAAATACGTATACATAAGACACAATGATTGTGTGAGTGACTGTATGGATAACTGTATACTGGTAATAATGATTTTATAATTCACTAAGTATGACTTACTATCTAAATGAATAGAAGAAGTGGTGTTTGTATACATGTTTTGCTAAGTAAATATGTAAGTATGATCCATTGTTTGCATAAGTGAGTAGGGTGACTTCATATGTGAATAGGATGCCTGCTGTTGTTTAATGTCGATATAGATGTATAAGTATTTTTGATAGTGTTCTATTGTTCATTGACAGCATATATGAGTGAATCCATAGGTAAGTGATTAGATGTGTGTATACATCTATGAATCACTGAGTGGATTTTTAGATACTTGTATTGCTGTGACAATGGATTTAAATATGATACTCTGTATTTTACAAACAGTGATGAAAAATTGTAATAGTGTATGAAAAGGTGTATGTGATTGTCACGTGGATGATGTCATCAGTGATGTCATCAGTGATGTCATTTGAGATGTCATCAGTGATGTCACTGACCATGTCATGAATGATCTAATATGTGACATCATCAGCAGTGGATTGCGGGTGCGCGAAATATAGTTAGTACAACTAACTATATAGGAGCAACTTCATTGGTTTGTATGAGTAAAATGTCCAGCTAACTATAACACCACTAAAACTTATAGTTTTTTGAGTGAATTTCAAAAGTTTTTTAAAAACTAATTCCTAACTATATAACTCCTGAAACCTATGGTTTTTTCAGTGAATTTCAAAGGTTTTTTTAAATGCTAATTCCTAACTATATAAGGCCTGAAACCTATGGTTTTTTCAGTGAATTTCAAAGTTTTTTTAAATGCTGATTCCTAACTATATAAGGCCTATAACCTATGGTTTTTTCAGTGAATTTCAAAGGTTTTTTAAATGCTAATTCCTAACTATATAAGGCCTGAAACCTATGTTTTTTTCAGTGAATTTCAAAGGTTTTTTAAATGCTGATTCCTAACTATATAAGGCCTGAAACCTATGGTTTTTTCAGTGAATTTCAAAGGTTTTTTAAATGCTGATTCCTAACTATATAAGGCCTGAAACCTACGGTTTTTTCAGTGAATTTCAAAGGTTTTTTAAATGCTAATTCCTAACTATATAAGGCCTGAAACCTATGGTTTTTTCAGTGAATTTCAAAGGTTTTTTAAATGCTAAATCCTAACTATATAAGGCCTGAAACCAATGGTTTTTTCAGTGTTTTTAAAAAAAAGAAAATGATTGGTTAACTGGCTTATTAAGTGTATCTTAGTGAATACATATATTAGCGAGTAATGTTTAAATATTTAAATATATGCATGAGTGATGTAATATGTGACGTCATCAGCAGTGCATTGCAGACGTGCAAGTTATAGTGAGTCCAACTAACTATAACGTGGGAATTTCAATGGTCTTATGCGAGTAAAATTTCCAGCTAACTATAACTGGTGTGAAACCTATGGTTTTTCAGTGAATTTCAAAGGTTTTTTAAATGCTAATTCCTAACTATAACTGGTGTGTAACCTATGGTTTTTTCAGTGAATATATATATATATATAAAATTTCTATGGCAAAATGAAACCCCTCATTTTGTTCCTTTTCAAATTAAATGTATTAAGTCTTACCACTTTATTCCAATCAATATGACTTCAGGTGTGCCACACTTTTGTCATAAGTAAGACTGTTAGCGTTCTAGTTGTTCTGTAGAACACTCTGGGACATTCTGTCATTGGGCTATAGTTGGGCTACATCTGGCTGATATTTGGGCTACATTTGGGCTCTTTTGTCTCTGGTGGCCATCATGGGAGACTGCATATCAGAATTTTTTTAATGAAATATAAGAGGATTTGAGAAGTCACTCAAAATGTGCCCTAATTTTTCTTTCTTCAGCACTAATCATAATTTCTATGGAAAAATTAACCCCCTCATTTTGTTCCTTTGCAAATTAAATGTTTTAAATGTTAACACTTTATTCCAATCAAGATGACTTCAGGTGTGCCATACTTTTGTCATAAGTAAGACTGTTAGCGCTCTAGTTGTTCTTTAGAACACTCTGGGACATTCTGTAATTGGGCTATAGTTGGGCTACATCTGGCTGATATTTGGGCTACATTTGGGATCTTTTGTCTCTGGTGGCCATCTTGGGAGACTGCATATCAGAATGTTTTTAATGAAATATAAGAGGATTTGAGAAGTCACTCAAAATGTGCCCTAATTTTTCTTTCTTCAGCACTAATCATAATTTCTATGGAAAAATGAACCCCCTCATTTTGTTCCTTTGCAAATTAAATGTTTTAAATGTTAACACTTTATTCCAATCAAGATGACTTCAGGTGTGCCATACTTTTGTCATAAGTAAGACTGTTAGCGCTCTAGTTGTTCTTTAGAACACTCTGGGACATTCTGTCATTGCGCTATAGTTGTGCTACATCTGGCTGATATTTGGGCTACATTTGTTTTTTTTTGTCTCTGGTGGCCATCTTTGGGCTACATTGGGCTACATTGGGCTACATTGGGCTACATTTGGGCTCTAACATATATATAGCCCAATGTAGCCCAATATATATATTTTTCAAAGTTAATTTTCGTAAAAACCACTGGAGCACATATCTTGAGACGTTTCAGAATCATCTTTATTTCGATAGTTAAAAACTATCATAAAAAGTACATACACAAAACATATAAAATCCGATTCAGCATATACAATTTCAGAAAAAACCAATTTGGTTAAAACTAATCACAGTAAAAAATTGTAGAAAAGAGGAAGAATAAGGATTACAGAGATTAAAAAAAGATTGTCCAGGGGGCTTATATCAATTAAAAAACATTAATTCATTCATAGTTTCAGCCCCATTGAGTTCAATCCCTCGTATTCCTCAATTTAACAGCAATCTTCAGGAAACTGATAATACAACAGAGAGTCCTTGTGTCCATAGCTTTTTGGAGGAATAACAGAGCAGTTTTGGCTTGGGAGATTTTCGCCTCCTTTAAAATATTTACAAGAAATCCTCTGCGGGGTAAACTATAAAAAGGACATAATAATACAAAATGAAGGGTGTCCTGCGGAGACCTATTGTCGCAGCCGCAGGCACCCTTCTGCTCAATTGTCCGAGTAAAACCCGATGGGTAGGCTAGAATATTTGGCCTAAAACGGGAAATTAAAAATCTCTCTTGCTGATTGTGCATTAAAAACAAATAGGGTTCCATACCCCTCTCATTACAGACAAGAGAGTAGGCTAAAACTGATTTTTTAGCAGAGTTTTCTTGTATTCTGGCCTGCTCATATTTATCATATAAGTGCTTTTCGATCTTAGACCTGCAAGAGGTATTAATTTTAGTGGGGTCTGAAAAAACACATTCTAACCCGATGGATTTTAGGGCATCACTAACATATTTGAGCCAGTCAATTAGCAACCACCTATCTCTCTTTACACAGTCTATGATGATCAATCTAGAAAGACCTGCATTCGGGTTTTGCCAAATCCGAAGCCAAGACAGAATAGGTTTGAGCTTAATCAAATCAGCTATAAACTGAAGTCCCAGTTCCTTGTGTGTGATAAAAGCAGGAACGCTCTGTGGCAATCTTAACAGTTTTTTTAAGAATTTATCTTCCTCCACTTGGAGTAAGTGAGCATCCCTGAAACCCCACACCTCCGCCCCATACGTGGCCTTCGAAATGCTGACTGCTCTATATAATGTTACGACTTGTTCCGGAGACCAACGTCCCATCCTGCGGGCAAAATTAAGGATTGAACCATTTGCCGCAACCAGCTTCCTTGACCTTTCCTCCAGTAGTTGATTAAACCCCAATTGACCATCAAAGAGTACACCCAGATAGGAAAAGGAGTTTACAAAATCAAACACATGTGCTCCTAATGAGAAAGAAAACTTTTTCTGGGGCTTTTTCCCTGCCACCATGATGAAAGATTTGCTGAGATTCACGGAGAGATCCAAACTCTCCATGAAGCTACCAAACCCCTCAATGAGGCACTGCAGGCCGACCGCAGTTCTAGCAAGGAGGACGGCGTCATCCGCGTACAAAAGTACAGGTATCTGATGCCGTCCTGCTCTCGGGCAGTCCGTTCCCAAAGTCAGCAGTGCACTCTCCAATCCATTAATGTAGAGAGAAAATAAAAAGGGAGCCAGGATACACCCCTGCCTCACCCCGCTAGAGCACGGGAAGGGATCAGTACTCACCCCTCCCGCGCTGTAGCGGACCTTGGCCGTGGTGTTCCAATGAAGCTCCCTTAGGATGTCAATCAAGTCTGATTCCATCCCCAGCTCCTGCATCAGAGCCCACAGTTTAGATCTGTTCACATTATCAAAGGCTGCTGCTAGGTCCATGAACCCCATAAACAGGGTACCATTTTCACTTTTAGTGTATTTAGCAGCCAACAAATATAGATTAAGACATTGGTCACTCGTTGACCTACCCGTTCTAAATCCATATTGAGTCTCCACCAGGGTGTTGTGGAGATCAGTCCACTCAGATAACCGGTTTAATATAACTCTCCCCAGAAGTTTTGCTGAGACGTCAATTAACGAAATTGGCCTATAGCATTGTGGATTGTCCCTACAGCCTTTCTTATAGATAGGGACAATCACAGCTGTAGACCAAGAACGTGTGAGTCCTGTTTTAATGGCCGCGTTTAAGACTCTGGTCAAAATAGGTGCCCACAAGTCAGTTTTGCTCAGGAAGAGATCCGGCGGGGTCCCATCCGGCCCCGGAGCTTTATTTCTAGACAGTCCCTGGATGGCCTTCAGGACCTCGGGGAGTGAAAATTCCAGAGCCACTTTACTACGTGCAAAACATGAGTCCTGCTTTGCCACCAATGACTCATCATGTTGGTTATAAAGACCTTGGAAGTGGGCTATCCAGTCACCTGGGAGAATATTAGTACCGATAGTTAAGGCACTCGAGTCTTGGAGACCTGGTCTATTTATGATTCTCCAAAACTGAGTAAAGTCTCTGTTCTCCCCTGCTTCTCTAAGGTCTGCCCACACCTCCTTGTGTAGTTCCAACTTCCTAACCTTAACCTGGGCCTTATAGTTTTGCCTGCAGAGAGCTATTACCGTCTTGTCTCTCGGGGAGTCCTTTAGGGCTTGTTTTAGCTCTCTAAGAGCCAAAGAGCACTTTGAATTAAACCATCTGGGAGAGGAATGTACTTTGAGGGGCTTTTTAGTTTTCAAAAGTCCCTCTGCCACCTTTGTTAGTGATTCAAACGCTACGACCACCTCCCTATCTCCCATTTCTAAGTCCAGACAAACATCAATATAATTTTTACCATTCTTTATTAGGGAGCTATAAAAATCTAGTGGGTTGATCGTGGACCATCTCAACCACCTCCCTTGGTCTATAGGATACATTACTGTGTCCCCTTTTTGCGGCTTAGCTACAATATTGTTGTATTTTAATAAGAGAGTTAAGGGGTTGTGATCACTGAAAGGACTCCACTCAATTTGAGCCTCCAAAATACTATGTTTACCGAAAGCGGAGATCATTATAAAGTCTATAACAGAGGCACATCCTCTACCCTTAAATGTCGGTGTAACAGCCTCTCCTGGTTTGACTGACAATAAATCCATGGTATGAGACAGGGCAAAGGATTCACAGACTTTCATTAGCATAGAGCCTTCTCTGCCATGGTCAAAATGTGGCCCAGTTTCCCTCGGACATGATGACCAGTCAGGGGAAAACGTAAGTAAACTTGGACAAAGGTGACAATTAAAGTCCCCCATTAGTAGAACAGTCGGTTCAAATCCCGCTTTCCCTGACTCTAATTCATCCTTTAACCTTGTTTCCAGTTCAATTATTACAGGAAAATGACCATCCACGGGTCCTGAATTATAAAAGTTCAGGATTAGGAAGCTCTGTCCTACTCCCTGAAATCTTATTGCCTGCAGGGTATCAGACACCCAGCCTGATTGAGTCCAATTACCCTTTATTTCTAAATTAACATAAATGACTAGACCACCCCTAGCCCTTCCTGAGCTTGACTCTTTAGCAGGCCCAAAAAAACATTTATAGCCCTCCAATTGTAAATGATCTGGGGTTAGAGCCCAAGTCTCTTGGAGGACTATAATATGAAAACCCCTAATGTACTCACACCAGTCCACTGAGTTCAGTTTGGCCCCCAAACCTGCCACATTCCAGGAGATAAAACTTAATCCTCCCCTCTCCTCTTTTCTTTTTAATGAGCCCACCAGGTCTTGCCCACTCCTCTCTTCTGAAAAAATCACAAGAGAACTAGCCGACTCCTCCCTCTGTATCTGGGGAGCTATAGACACAGTTCCCCACAGGTCCAGATTCCTTATACCTCCCCTAGTAATGCTTTGGCTTGCAATAGGTACATTTTCCAAAGAAAGGGCATCTTTACCCCTTCCCGGGGCACTGGAGGTGGGGGCCCTACCACCAGGCAGTAGTCAATCATTTTCTTCAAGATCCTGCAAGGGTGAAAACCTATTTCTCCACTGAGGTTGATCATATGAAGGGCGAAGGTGGGTCATAAACTCTGGGATTCGCATCTTATTTGTATATTGTGGAATGTTATTAGATAGTTTTCCATCCCGCCACTTTGGAAACCCACTGACATTGTTCATGCTGCTCCACTTTCTAGGATAAAAACAGCCCAGTGGTACCGCACGAATAGTACTTGTATGGTTCCTATTCGGGAGTCTTAGGATGTGACCTACAAGTTTGGGATCCCTAAAGTTTGCCACTATACAATCGCCCCTTATGTCCTTATTCCTTCCCCCAACCCAAGACACCCTCCTTACATGGACTATTTCACCATTTACACCTGTGTTCAGAGGTCTGTGTGTATTTAACCAGCCTGCCAGTTTTGCATGTAATTGATTATATGTTTCTTTTTCTAATGGGCCTAGTTCTGGTACTCCTGCGAACACGACCACATAAGGAATGGCCTCAGGTGGGAGATCTATGTGTGGTGGTGGAGGGCTATCTGGGCCCGGGGCAGGGTCTCGGGATTCATTAAATACGCTAGGGAGGTTCGAGTTTAGCTGCTTGTTCTCCACTCGGCCTTGCGTCGGTAGCTGGGGAGGAATCGGATTGGTAGTTGTAGCGGATGCTTGCTGGGCTAGACCCGTGTTGCGTCCCTGGGGGGTTACTGGGGCATTATGTATCTGGGCCAAGGTATGAGCCACACAGTTGTTTGTTCGACTATCGTTGGTGCTGGGGTTAGGTACAACACCTCGGGAATCAGTGAGCCCAACATGTGTACTATTCTTTAACAGCAACTCTAGCGATTTACTTTGCTTCGCTACTTCATTTGCCAACTTATCTACCCTGCTGATCACAGGCTTTAAGTGAGAGGCAATAGATTGTTCAAAGAAACTCTTAAGGTCCCCCATGACATCCTCAAACCATCTTGGCGGGCTTAGTTTCGGTTCAGCATTCACCACTTTCCCCCTAGGAGTTTGCCCATTTTTTTTCACTAACCTCCACCCTCACAGCCTTCCTCTTCTTATTCGGGCCCTTGGTCCTCCCTTGCTTTGTAGATTTGTCATGGCTGATACCAGCCTTGTTCCCTTGGATGTCTATTCTTTCTTGCCCTGCTCGGGCAGGGGGTTGGGCACAGGGGACCCCCTCAATCGGGTTACTCAAAACAGATGCATTAACTGATGTATTTAAACTATCTGTTACTGAAAGGGCTGTTAATTGTAGGGGGCTCGAGAGTACGGGAATAGGTGAGGCGGAGAGACTCCTTTCCATTCGCTCAATTTGCCCCGTAACCGACCTTAACATCAAGTCTATTGCGGTAGGCTTTTTAGTTGTAATTAACACCCCATTGTTAACGACATCCATTGATTGGTTAAGAGTCTCCCCCCGCGTTAGTTTACTGGTTGCCGAACGCGTTTTAGGTTGGCTAGCCATGAGGATCTTGTGTGGCACTACCGCCTTTTTCACCACCCCAACAACAAAAAAATAATAGAAGCTTTCCCCTCAGTTAATCAAACAGTTGGTACAACCCGTGTGGCTAGACACTTTAAAGAAACGGTGTATAATACCAGCAATGGGGAGTTACCAACGTTAGAATAGGCCCCCCGATCTCGACCAGTGGAGGACAGTTTTAAAGTCCGTATTAGTCCACAGTACCTTAAATAGCTAAGTCCAAGCCAGGGGAGGTGGCCCGTCCCGTCCCAGGTCGTCCTCGGACGGCCACAGACGGCCCCGCCCTTGTCCCGGGCTTCTCCCGGCGCTGCCCGCGCGCTTCCCGCGACGCGGGAGGGGCAGCTGTTACTTATGCGCCTCCTGGCGCGGAAAACCGGCAAAGCAGGAAGTCGGCGTCCCAGAGGATCCTGGGAGGTGTAGTTTCGCTGGCGGCCGCGTTGCCCTGCGGCGTCGGGGATCTGCACCCTGTGGTCCGGTGCTCTGCTCCGCTCCCCAGCTCCACTCAGCTCAAGCCCCGCTGTGCCGGAGGGGCAGCTGTTACTTATGCGCCTCCTGGCGCGGAAAACCGGCAAAGCAGGAAGTCGGCGTCCCAGAGGATCCTGGGAGGTGTAGTTTCGCTGGCGGCCGCGTTGCCCTGCGGCGTCGGGGATCTGCACCCTGTGGTCCGGTGCTCTGCTCCGCTCCCCAGCTCCACTCAGCTCAAGCCCCGCTGTGCCGGAGGGGCAGCTGTTACTTATGCGCCTCCTGGCGCGGAAAACCGGCAAAGCAGGAAGTCGGCGTCCCAGAGGATCCTGGGAGGTGTAGTTTCGCTGGCGGCCGCGTTGCCCTGCGGCGTCGGGGATCTGCACCCTGTGGTCCGGTGCTCTGCTCCGCTCCCCAGCTCCACTCAGCTCAAGCCCCGCTGTGCCGGAGGGGCAGCTGTTACTTATGCGCCTCCTGGCGCGGAAAACCGGCAAAGCAGGAAGTCGGCGTCCCAGAGGATCCTGGGAGGTGTAGTTTCGCTGGCGGCCGCGTTGCCCTGCGGCGTCGGGGATCTGCACCCTGTGGTCCGGTGCTCTGCTCCGCTCCCCAGCTCCACTCAGCTCAAGCCCCGAGACGTAGCAAAGGCACATCGGGCTACCAGTCCCTACAATTTTGCCAAGTTTTGTGGAAATCCATTCAGCCGTTCGAGCTAAAAGTGAGTCCAACCGCCCTATGGAAAACTCAATGTTAAAAACACGTTTTGGGACCCCCCTTTTTTCTCGGCCCCCGCTTGACGAAACCCCCCCAAACTTTCAGGGGACGCTCAGAAACAAAATGTGCCATTTTCCTGAAAATTTCAGCCAATTCCGTCCATCAACGCCAAAGTTATTCATTTTCAGAAATCCCTATTCAAAAAAATCCTAACTATATATACCTACTGGCGACTGCCAGTAGTTAATATATATATATATATATATATATATATATATATATATATATATATATATATATATATATATATATATTACCTACTGGCGGTCGCCAGTAGGTATATATAGTTAGGATTTTTTCCCTATGGGATTTTTGAAAATTCTATGAGTAATAACTTTGGCGTTTGTGGACGGAATTGGCTGAAATTTTCTGGAAAATGGAACATTTTGTTTCTGAGCAGCCCTTGGAAATTTGGGGGGGTTTCGTCAAGGGGGGGCCGAGAAAAAAGGGGGGTCCCAAAACGTGTTTTTAACATTGAGTTTTCCATAGGGCGGTTGGCCTCACTTTTAGCCCGAACGACTGAATGGATTTCCATGAAACTTGGCAAAATTGTAGGGACTGGTAGCCCGATGTGCCTTTTCTAGGTCTCAATATATGTGCTCCAGTGGATTTTGAGAAATTAACGTTTAAAAAAAGATATATATCTGTAAGCGCGCTCCGGGCAGCGCTCCGGTCCGCGGACCTTAAGCGTACCGGAACTTCGCGTAGCTAAGCTGATTGGCTCTCCGGTGTCTGTCAACATTCTAAACAGTCCGGAGCGGCCGCCATCTTGTCTCTCGGTAGGATTGAGAGACAAGAGGAGGCCAAAACAAAGGCGAAAATGACCATAAGGGGGCATACTAGATCCTCCCTGACCCCCTAGGTTTAATGTGGAGGTTTTAAAAGGGCCCCGCGGGGCAAAAAAAACAAAAAAAAATTGTTTTTTTTGCGTGGGGAGCGCCCGGTCCGCGAACCGGGAAGCGTTCTGGGCAGCGTACTGCAATGAAAAATGAATGATAGACTTTTCAAATGCTGTATGTTAATTGATTGTTGTTTTTGTTGATTATTTTTTATTTTCTTTATTTTTTTAAGCATTTTTTTTAATGTGATTGTGTTTCATAATTTATTAAACTTTCTAACATTTCATTGTCAGAAATTTCATAATTATCATGGAATATACATTGTAGTCTCTGAGGGTGTAAAATGTCCTCATTTGCAAGGAGGTTATCTACTGCTTGTACACATTGCAGTAGTTCATTGTCCCAAGTTTCATCGAAAAATTCAATGTCAATTTGATCAATTGTATCAATCAATTCTTGGCTGCTCTCTTGCAGGTCCATTTCAAAAGAAACTTGGTTTTCGCCTTCCATTTTGCCTCAAATTTGGATTAAAAAAATATATATTAGTAGAGATAGGGCAATGTTGGGAATAATTTTAGATAGGCATTTTTTATCAGTGAATTTATCTTTGGGCAGTGTATAGTATCAGAGTGGAAGTAGGAATATAAAAAAGTGTATGTGATTTAACGTAAGTAAATTCATAATTATACAAGAGAAGCCTAACTCCATTCATAACTATAACAGAGAAGTCTCTCTAAATCTATAACTACTACAGAGGGATAGTATATATCTATCAGAAAAAGTTTACCATATTAACTTATAGTGCACAATATACTTCAGTTTTAAAAATAAAAACTTACCTTTAGAAAGAAGTTGAAGGAATTAGTGAAAATACTATTGAAATGTACAGCAAGAAGTAGTAGTCAAAATGGCTGTGTTTTCTTCTCTTCCTTTATATATATTCAGGTATATAACCAATGAAATGTCAGGTAAAAAAAATAGAAAATGAAAGTAACATTTTCATTGGTTGTCAATTCCAACACTTCAGATGTGTTTTGTGAAGTAATTTACCTCAGGGTATTCAGAGAGGTCTACAGGCTAAATGACTAAATGGAATTCCAATCAAATTTGTGAAAATGGTAGGGATTGGTATGTAGTATGAGCTAATCTATATTTGGTGAAATTGTCTCCAGTGGCTTTTCTGTGAACTACTTTCCCACCTTTTTTGATGGTGCGCTTCCCAGAGAGCGACCCGGTACGCGAACCGTTGAGCGCCCCGGTTCGCGAACCTTAAGCGTAACGGGAGTCCACCATTTTGTGTTTCGGTCGAATTAAGATACAAGATGGAGGGCAAATAATGTTCAGAATGGGTAGAAGGGGGCACGGTAGACTTATCTTGACCCCCTAGGTTTTGTGAGGGTGGCTGAGGAGGCTTATATGTGCGGAAAAAAAACATTTTTTTTAAAAATTTCGCGAGGTTAGCTCCCGGTTCGCGTACCGGGTAGCGCCCCGGGGAGCGTACTTTGTTGAAAATTTGTGAAAAATGTTAGAGTAAAATAATAATTGTGAGTGATTAGATGTAGGGTAGCTCTGAAAAGAGCTTTTGGGTTTATGGTACATTTAGGTACTTATAAGTAGGTACCAATGCACATTCTTAAATTCAGAGTGAAAACTCTGTTGCCCTCATCTGAGAAGTGAACTCCATCTCCTCTGTAGATATCTTGCATGTAGTAACGCAAGTTATTGTTGTACAGGGAGCCCATTCCATGGTCTCTCATGTAAGCTGAAACAGATTTGTTTACATGCTTCCTCGACTTCTCAATTTGTGGACAAAATTGGTTTGACCACCTCCATTTCTGTCTTTGGCATATATTTGAATATACCAAGGCAGTCTGAGGAAAAAGTGCCATCAATTGCTCAAAGGTGTCCTTTAAAAGCATTTCCAGACCTACCCCAGTCAAAGTGCCCAAGTCATTACCTCCACAGTGCACAATTAACAGGTCAGGTTTGGGCAAATGCATAAAGGTTTTCACCAATGGTATCAATTGGTGACATTTTAATCCTCTGTGGCCAAACCACTTAATTTCCACATCTTGTAAATTGAGGTTAGGTAAATTCCTGTTTTCAACGTACCTTTGAGCCCAGTGAATATAACTATGTCCAACAATCCAGACAGAAAACATGGTGAGAGAAGGTTCTCCTGCAGTCAGATGAAGTGTGGCAATGAAATGGCAGTTGAAAAAATGAGAGTTTAAAATGAAAAAAACTGTGGAGTTTCTGTGTTCATGAAGCAGTAACAGTTATTGGTGGATTTTGATTGCTGAAAACAGAAAGTTAGGGTGCACGGATGTGTTCTTTGAAAGATGTATTTTGAATGGTCAAAAAAAAATCATTAAATGAAAGAATGCACTGGATATGCAGGTGCACTGAGAGTTCAGAGTTCAATTGCAACAAAGTTGTGTGAACTTGCAAACACCAGAAGTCTTCCAATGAGGTGGTTGCCATGCAGAAAAGGCATGAAATGGCAGAGGGGGGAAGGGTTTTCATTTGAAAAAAAGTGAGGGAAGAGTTTTGATTGGGTGACATGAGAGATATGTGTGAAGATTTACAGCATTTCTGTGCTTTTGATAGCTGCAGACTCTGGAGTGCATACCTTTTGCTCTGCTGAAGACAAATTGGTGTGTTTCTGAGACTGTTTTCAAACTCAAAGTATTTGCTAAGGTGAGAAAATATTTCTTTAATTTAGATAGAGAATAGTGTGCTTTAAGGAGAAAATTATGAATTATGTGGCGCAAATTGCTTGTAAATATGATCCCACATGTGCATGGAAAATTTAGATTTTGAATGTTTGTGTTACATAGCCATGTTAAAAGTGATACAAACATGCTGCAAAGGCAATCAAAAAACGCTTTTATGTGTCTTAAGGACATTTTAAGTAATTTTCCCATGTGCAGTGTTTTGAAATTATGATTTGAAAATCGTTTTTGGGAAAAGGAATTGTTTTTAAATTTATGACAATGACATAATGGTGTATGCTTCTTTTTACGGCAATTGACTGTCCCTGATGTTATTTTTCCCATTTTAATGTAAGACCTTTCTCTGTGGCGCAAGTTGCTTGTAAATATGCTCCGACCTGTGCATGGGAAATTTAGATTTTAAATGTTTGTGTTACATAGCCATGTTAAAAGTGACCCAACCATGCTGGAAAGGCAATAAAAAAACACTTTCATGTGTCTTAAGGACATTTTAAGTAATTTCCCTGTGGGCAGTGTTTTCAAATTATGAATTGAAAATCGTTTTTGAGGTAAAGGAATGTTGTTAAAATTTATGTGCGCCATATGCCCACAAATTTCGTTTTCAGGGGTGCAGCAGGGTGTTCTTGAGACACCCCTGCACCTTTGGAAAAATTCCTAATTTGCGATGAGCTAATTGCTAATCGCAAATTGCACCTTCATTCCTATGGGCCTCCTGCTCCATGGAAATGAATGGGTAATTTGCAATTAGCAATTTGCTCATCGCAAATTAGGAATGGTAAAGAATCGCTATTTATTCCTTAAAATTCGCTATTTTGGAAATGCAAAATAGTTATATGATACATATGGTGGTTAATGTCTAACAAGATAAGAAGCTTAGGGATACATTTATGATGACTGGCGCAATGAAGTGGACATCACTTACTTCATTGGTAGAGCTTTACATGTATTATGTCCTCTGTATTCTTCATCAAGCGTAACTTTAATCTGCAATCCTGAGTAGGCCTCACCTTAAACAAACCTCTGGATAGGCCACACCTTATCGTCATCCTGAATTAATCATTTAAAAAGCTAAAGACAGATTTATGATAGGTGTATGCCTCTTTTGTGCCACTTACAAAACACTGTCCACGGGGAAATGACTTAAAATGTCCTTAAGACACATGAATGTGTTTTTTTAAAGCGTTTGCAATTTTTTGGGGTGACTTTTAACATGGCTATGTGACTCAAACAGTCAAAATCTAAATTCACCATGCACAGGTGGGAGCATATTTACAAGGAATGTGCTCTATGGGGAAAGGTCTTATAATGTAATATGGGAAAAATGACATCAGAGACACTGAAATGCCTTATAGAGAAGCATACACCATTATGTCCTTGTCATAAATTTTTAACCATTACTTTTCCCCAAAAACGATTTTCAAATCATAATTTGAAAACACTGCACATGTGGAAATTACTTAAAATGTCCTTAATTCAAAATTTGCTATTCCTTATTTTGCGATTGCACTGAAGGATTTGCAAATTTTGCGATTCCTTAAATGCAATGTATCAAACAAAAAATATGTAAAAAATGATATTAAGGATTTGGAAACTACCACCAACTTCTAGTTTGTGGTAATTTGCGAATTCTTTTCAAAAAGCATTTTTTTCTAAAAAACAAAAGGTCCCATATGACGCCCATACATGCCCTTAGGGCATGTATGTGTGCCATATGCCCCCACATTTCTTTTTCAGGGGTGCAGCAGGGTGTTCTTGAGATACCCCTGCACGCTTGAAAAAATTCCTATTTTGTGATGAGCTAATTGCTAATCGCAAATTGCAACCTTCATTCCTATGAGCCTCCTTGCTCATTGCAAATTATGAATGGTAAAGAATTGCTATTTATTCCTTAAAATTTGCTATTTAGGAAATGCAAAATAGTTTGATGGTACATATGGTGGTTCATCTGTAACAAGATAAGAAGCTTAGGGATACATTTATGATGACTGGCGCAATAAAGTGGACATTACTTACTTCATTGGTAGGCCTTTACATGTATTATCTCCTCTGTATTCTTCATCAAGCGTAACTTTAATCTGCAATCCTGAGTAGGCCTCAACTTAAACAAACCTTTGGATAGGCCACACCTTATTGTCATCCTGGATTAATCATTTAAAATGCTAGGGTCAGATTTATGATAGGTGTATGCCTCTTTTGTGTCACTGTGCGTCACTTTTATGATGCAGCGGCGGTGCTAATTTGCAATTAGCAATTTGCTCATTGCAAATTAGGAATGGTAAAGAATTGCTATTTATTCCTTAAAATTTGCTATTTAGGAAATGCAAAATAGTTTGATGGTACATATGGTGGTTCATCTGTAACAAGATAAGAAGCTTAGGGATACATTTATGATGACTGGCGCAATAAAGTGGACATTACTTACTTCATTGGTAGGCCTTTACATGTATTATCTCCTCTGTATTCTTCATCAAGCGTAACTTTAATCTGCAATCCTGAGTAGGCCTCACCTCAAACCAACCTCTGGATAGGCCACACCTTATCGTCATCCTGGATTAATCATTTAAAATGCTAGGGACAGATTTATGATAGGTGTATGCCTCTTTTGTGCCACTGTGCGTCACTTTTATGATGCAGCGGCGGTGCAAAAGATTTGGTATGAGGCGACAAAATTACAAATTGATGCATTTAGGCAGATGTGTCATGGTGTAAAAAAAACGTACCACATGAAACCAATGCAGCAGTGATGCAAAAGATGCACCATGTCGCAAGACAGGCCTCACTTGGGGCCATATGTATCAAGCTAATTAGCATTCGCAAAGATCAAAATTCTACGAATTTCGGCCTTTGCAAATGTAAATTAGACAAATGGTATGTATCAAACAAGTTTGATGCAAAATAAGGAGTAGCAAAATTTGCTATTCCTTATTTTGCAATTGCACTGAAGGATTTGCAAATTTTGTGACTACTTAAATGCAATGTATCAAACAAAAAATATGTAAAAATGACATTAAGGATTTGGAAACTATTGTGGTAAATTGGTGGTAATTTGTGAATTCTTTTCAAAAAGCTTTTTTTAAAAAAAACAAAAGGTCCCATATGACGCCAACACATGCCCTTAGGGCATGTATGTGTGCCATATGCCCCCAAATTTCTTTTTCAGGGGTGCAGCAGGGTGTTCTTGAGACACCCCTGCACCCTTGGAAAAATTCCTAATTTGTGATGAGCAAATTGCTAATCGCAAATTAAACCTTCATTCCTATGAGCCTCCTAGCCCATGGAAATGAATGGGTAACTTGCAATTAGCAATTTGCTCATTGCAAATTAGGAATGGTAAAGAATCGCTATTTATTCCTTAAAATTCGCTATTTAGGAAATGCAAAATATTTTGATGATACATATGGCAGTTCATCTCTAACAAGATAAGAAGCTTAGGGATAGATTTATGATGACTGGCGCATCACTAGGGATGTGCCAGTCATCCTGCGCCGCTGTTCCGCCACCCATGGTGTGCTGCATTTACAATGCGGCGCAGCATGGGGCAAAAATAGCACAGATACGTGACGCATCTGTGCCGTTAAGGTGGCGCATTGCTGGAGTTGTATCGCAAGTGCGATGCAGCTCCAGCAACGCTCAGGGGTGCACCATCTCCACAATGTTGCGTCAAGACCTATGCCTGCTTCAAGCAGGCGCAGGGTTTTGACGCAGGTTTCTCCTATCTGATTGTAAATGCGGCACACCATGGGTGGCAGAGCAGTGGTGCATGTTAACTGGTGCATGCCTGGGGATGTGCCATTTAACATAAATCTGCCCCTTTACATTTAAGTATGTGCAGGGGACACAGAGTCGGTGAGGCTTATCCAAGGTTAAGAAGAGATGAGTCCTGTTCAGTGAAAAATTAGACATAGGCTTCACCTGTTCAGCATCGCTGGATATGGCTAAATAATAGCTGCAAAATGTTACTCTTGTTAAACAATTTTACTATTATAATCTCTGAGATTTGTCTCTTACTCTGCAACATCTCATTGTTGTTATATTTCTTTAAAGATAAAGACAACCTCAACATGAGCGACAATCTGCAATCAGTTGATTTTGACCTCATCATTGAACTTGTAATTGAAACATCAGTGGATGTTGATCCCTTGGATGATTTAAATCCTGAGGATGAAGAAGAGCGTGATGAGGATGCAGATTTGTCCAAATTATATGACATAGGATGGGAAGCTGACCTGCTTGAGCCTATGGAAATATAAACATTTATTTTTAAAATTTATAATTAATAAAAAGTAAAAAGGTAAACCGTTTAATTTAAAAATAAAGACACCTTCAAAAGCAGGTTATGTGTAGTGTCTTCAATAAAATATTAAAATATGCTCATAAAATTAGATCAGATTCACATATAAAATAGCATAGGTAACATAAATATAAATGTCATTTCTTTTCTGGTATTTCTGTATTGTAAATTTGCAAGGACTAAAAAATCTTTTATTTAAAATGTCAAGTAGTGTGTTAAGTTTTTGATCACTGTTATTGTTTTACTGTTTGGTAATACTGGTTAATAACATTTTTTATTATATTTTACCACAGATTCAACTGCAGATCATTTCAAGATTTCACCATGCCTACAATAGAAAGACAGAGAAAGGCTGCAAAACGTCAAAGACAGCAGGTGAAAAAAAATGAGCAGCAGTCCTCTAACAAAAAGATTTGTCAAGTCACGAAGAAAGCACCGGGTAAGACCACAAAATATTTCATAAGAAATATGTGTAGTAAAAAAAATATTACTACAGAAAATGTTTCAGTCCATAAAACGAGAAGGAATTCAAATGGAAAGGAAAGGCCAATGAAAAATGTTACTGCTAGAGCAAGAGATAACTCTGTGCATGATAGTAGAAGGAAACAACAGTTTAGGGAGATTCGTAAACGAATGTTCCGCAACAGGATAATTGGCAATTTGTTAAAAAATATTAAGAAAGGTCAACAGAAACTGGTTTTTTATAAGAGAAAAAAAAATTGAGAAAGTTATTGATCAGGCATTTGAAATTAAACGTAAGTTATTTATTTTGATAATCAATAGAATTAGGAAGCTAAACAAGGCAATTTATGATTTCAAAAGAAATAGTAGATGGAAGAGAATAGTTAATCGTAGTAATTTTTGTGAAGTTTTTTCTGGAGAATGGATGCATAGTTCAAGCTGTGAGGCATTTTTTAATGAGGAGAGTTATTTCCAGGATAATGATTTGGTGCATGCAGTTGACACCAGTGGTCGTGCTTATGAAGTGAAAGATGGTTGTCCAGTTGAAAAAGAAAAACTTGTGACAACAGAGGCAGAAGAGGTGTTAGGTAATGAGGTTTTAAGAAGACATAATAAGGGTCCTGTGTACACCTGGAAGTGTAGTAGTATTTGCAGTGTGCGACAGGATTCCATCAATTTGCTTTGTGATTTTGTACGGTCATTTAATAAGAAAAGTTTGAAGCAGAAAATAAGGTTGTTGCAAGAATTAGATCCTTGCAGAGTAAGAGAAGTGACAGGTTTGCATGGTCATTCACTGGCTTGTCTTTCCAGGAGAGTATGCCAGAGTGTTTTTCATCATTTCAGGATGCTAGCAGTGCATCATAATAAAGTGAGGAAATTAGTTAGAATGTTGTATTATGCTAAGAGTCCAGCAATTATGCTTAAACAATTATGCGCTGCTCTTTTGCATGGTTCTGAAATAGATGTGAAGAATATATGTGAAGAAATTGAGTTTTGTTACTTTGGAAGTAAAGAGGAGAATGTTGAAATTGAGCAAGAAGAAGAGGGTCATGTGGAAGATAGTGTACAGGTTTCCAGTACAGATAATTTCCAGAGGGAAATTGCGACGTTTGAGGTGAAATCAAGTGAGAGGCCTAATTTCACTTGTGTGTGTTGTCGACGCACTTATTATAAGAATCAGACTAAGTTAGTGGATTTATATGCAAAAAGTGAAAGGGAAAATAATAGTGAATGGAAGGATTTCGCAACATACTTGATGGTAGAAAATTGTTTTGATTTGGGATTGGATCAACGTGTGTGTAGTTATTGTTGTTGCAAATTAAATCAAAACCAGATGCCTGCTAGAGCAGTTCATAATAATCTGGAATTGGTTGAGATTCCTTCTGAATTGAAGGATTTAAATACTTATGAATCTATTTTGATTCAAAGTATCCATCCCTTTCAGGCTATTGTAAGAATGGAGCCAAAGACAGGGAAATTGCCTCCATCAGATTTACAGAGAGGATTAAAGGGAAGAGTTGTTTATTTGCCTCTAGATTTGAAGAAAAACATTAACACAATTGGAGTAGAAAAAGTGGAAGAGGAACCTCTGGTTATCTTAGTTGATGGGGTTCCGACAAAGAATAAGAAAATATAGCAAGATTTAGTAGATGTTAGGAAAGTCAAAAGGGCAACATTGTATTTGAAAAAATATAATAAATACTATAAAAATGTATATGTTGCAGAAAAGGAAGTAAGTGAGGAAGAGGATAGCGATTTGTGTGCTGGTCAAATTGAGAAAGTAGAACCCTGTACTAGTGAAGAAATATATGAACATTATAGTGTTCATCCTTTGCATTCCAAGGAAGTCATGGGGAATGCTATTGAGTTGTTTCAAATGAAACAAGCCAAAGGGAGTCCCATTAGTGTTTGGGAGGAAAGTTTGGAAGCTCGGTGTTTCCCACAGCTTTTTCCAACAGGTCAGGGAGGAAGATATGATGAGCGACCTCATCAAATTCCTGCTTCTGAATACCGGACTTTGCGATTGTATGCAGGAGATGCTAGGTTTCGACAATGCATTCCTTATTTGTTTCATCTCCTGTTTGAAAGCGATCTGTCTGGACTGTCATATGCAGTGAACCACATCTTGAAAAGTGGTATACACATGCAAAACATCTCGGCAAGTGACTTTATGGATAAAGTCAATGTCCAAGACAGTATTTTAGATTCTCACCTGATTAATCTCATGGCGTGTCAGCGTGGTACTAATGAGTACTGGTACCGTTGTCATGGTGATTTAAAATGTATGCTGAGGAACTTAGGTACTCCCACATGGTTCCTCACTCTGAGCTGTGCCGAGTATGGCTGGGAAGACTTACTTGAATTTCTACGAGAGGCAAATGCTAACGTAGATAACATCGAATTCAAGACACCCGGAGAACTGTGCTCTTTGGATCCAGTCAATGTATGTAGGTACTTCAATCATAGATTTGAAGCTATGATGTCTTTCATCATGAATAAGAAGAATCCACCTCTTGGAGAGGTGTTGGATTTCTTCTGGAGAAAGGAGTACCAAGCAAGAGGTGCTCCTCATATACATATGTTGCTGTGGATCAAGGATGCACCTAAATTTGGAACGGATCCAGAAGACTCAGTGATGAGTTTCATCCAACAGTATTCTACGTGTGCTGTTCCAAACGCAAAGGAGAAGAAAAGCCTAAGAGAAAAAGTTCTGCGTTTCCAAAGCCATCGATGTGGAAAGTACTGCCGTCGTAAATTCCGAAACAAGGACAAGTTCTACACTAAATGTCGTTTCGGCTTTCCACGACCGGTGATTTCTAAAGGAAGAGTAAACAGTTTGATGTCTTCGCTGCGACACAATGTCATGAAGAAATCACCTAAAAACACTTACAATTTGAAGAGGAACGAAGAGTCCAAGTACATCAACGACTACAACCCGGTGATTTTGTCCATGTGGAATGCTAACATGGATATACAGTTTGTGGCTGATAACTGTATGGCTGTGGCTCGGTATGTGACATCTTACATCACCAAAAAAGAGAAGACAGAATTGAAGGATATGTGGGAGGACATTTCCCATGAAAAGAGCCTCAGCAAGAAGTTGTACAGTTTCAGTCTGAAGATGTTGTCGCATCGAGAAATCGGAGCGTACGAATGTTCTGACCGGTTGTCTTCAGCAAGTCTCTATGCCAAGTCCAGGAGTATCGTTTGGGCGAGTCTTGGTCTTGCAGCAACGCGTAATCGAGTTCTCAAACCTGTGCGGGAAATTGAGTATTTGGCGGAAAAGGAGCCAAACAGTATCGACATTTTGAAGACAAACATGTTGGATACATATTATCCAAATTGAAGCAGTCACCTCGAGAATGCTTGTCTGTATGAGGTTCTGCAAAATTACATATTCAAGAGGAACATCAAAGAAGATACTGAGAAAGGAGTGTATGCTTTAATAGGAAGTGAGGGATGTCTGGTCAAGCAAAGAAAATGCCACTTGGTAAACCATCGAAAATTGAGTGACGAATCTCCTGAAAAAAAGGAGTTTTTCTATTTAGCACTTTTGCAACTTTTCAAGCCTTGGCGTGCAGAAGAGGAACTGCTTGGAGATTTCCTCTGTTACGAAGACTCTTTCAATGCCGCCAAGGAGACCATAGAATGTCCTGCTTTTCCCAAATATGTAGAAATGTTGAATGCGGAAATTGAGCAGGAAGCAACGATTGCAGCCGAGATTGCCAGAGACAGTTCTCAGGACAGTCAGAGTTCTGCTTCATTGAGTCAGGATCCACTAGGAGGACCTGTTATTGAAAATGAAGCTGCCACTGCTATGAATGAAGTGGAAAGAGCCATGGCACATGCTCAAGAGGATGCGGTTAACTTAGAAGAGTTGGAAAGACAACTCAACGTTGAGCAGAGGAAAATATATGACGAAGTTACCATGCAAATTGATCATGGATTAAGTCATGATAAGAAAGAGTGCTCATGTACGTCGTTGAAGCCTGTCCGACTGTACGTGAGTGGAGAAGCGGGAACTGGAAAAAGTTTCCTCATTAAAGCAATTTCATGCTATTTGCAGGAAAGGACAGAGTCATCACTGTCTTGTGTTGTCACTGCTCCAACTGGACTGGCAGCACATAATATTAAAGGGATTACTTTACATCGTTTACTGATGCTGCCAGTGGAGCATGACAACAAATTACAATATCACAAGCTATCTGGAGATGCTTGTTTTGAAGTTTCAAGAATCTTGAGGAAAATGAAACTTCTTATCATTGACGAAGTAAGCATGGTTTCCAATGTCATGCTTGCCTTTGTGCATTTGAGGATGCAAGAAGTTCTCAAAACAGAGTATGATGTGTTATTTGGTGGCAAACACATCATTGTTTTCGGAGATCTTCTGCAGCTGACACCAGTGAAAGGGCAACCTGTGTTCAAAATGCTCACGCATGAAGATACCAGGAAGTGCCTAGGCAGCATTGGCAACGTCAATATATGGTTAAACTTCAATTATGCTGAACTGCATGAAAATATGCGTCAGGCGAAGGATGAAGTTTACAAGACTATTCTACAAGATGTTAGAATTGGAAAAGTGACCGAGCATGGGAAAGAAGCTTTACATGCACGATTACTGTCAAATTTATATCCAGAACAAGATGTTGTGCCTGAGAATATTTTTCAGAAAATTACTGAGAAGAAATCTGGAATATGTTTGATGCCAACTCTTGCAGAATGTGCCAAATTTAACAACAAAATGTTGCATTTAGAAAAGCAAGAGATTGTGAAACTGGAAGCTATTGATAGAGTAGAGCATATGGGATCAACAATTATTTTGTCTGAGAATCTGAAAACAAAATTGGATTCATTAGAGAAGAGTATATCTAAAACTGCAGGTTTTGAAAAGACTCTGAATGTGTGCTTGAACTGCCGTATAATTTTAAGAAGGAATTTACATGTTGAAAGAGGTCTGGTAAATGGATCAATGGGTAATGTTGTTGATTTTGTGAAATACAGAAATAGAGATGGAATTGAATTTTTAAAAATTAAATTTGATGGCATTGAGGAAGTACAGCTAATTGGTCGTTGTTCTGCTAGATTTTTGCTTGTAAAAGACTTATATGTTCGCCGTAAGCAGTTTCCTGTTTGCTTGGCATATGCGGTGACAATCCATAAATCGCAAGGTTTAAGTGTAGACAGTGCATTGGTGAATATTGGCAGTTCTGTGTTCAAGGAGGGTATGGCATATGTGGCATTGTCACGAGTTAGAACTTTATCGGGATTGTACTTGATTGAGTGTGATGTCACAAACATTTGTGCGGATCTAGATTGTGTTAAGGAATACAACAGGTTAAGAAGAGAGTATGCGCCACATTTGCCTCAGTATCCTTTGTTTGAGAAACGTGTGGTAGGCCGGAAACAAAGAAATGAGAACAATACTGGGGAGGTTGTAGCAAAAAGACAAAAAGTCAATGAACCTAAAATTACAAGCAGAAACAAAAAGGATTCTGTTGAAGATGTTGTTGGTTTTCAGTTTGAAAACAGTTCTGGTGTCAACTGCTATGCTAATGTAGTGGTTAATGTTTTGTTTTCTCTAAAAAATGTAAAAGAAGAGATTGTGGTCAATTCTGATCAAAGATTTTGCAGTTTGTTAAATTCTGTGTTAGAGAAATGTAGCACTGATAGAAGAAACATAGAAAGTGTGTCTGAAATTCGAAATCTGTTAGACAGATGTTCAGGCCAAACACAATTCTCTCAAAATATTCAGCAAGATTGTCAGGAGTTTTTAATGTATATGCTTGATGTATTGCATGCTGAAGGTGTAGATGTAGATCACCTGTTTGGGCTTTCTTATCAATGGCAGCATGACTGCGAGAACTGTATGGTATCAAGTACTACTAGTGTAGACTCAGAAAGATTTATATATTTAACTTTGCCAGACAGTAAATCAGTCTCCTTTAATAAGCTAGTAAAAGCAGCTGATCACAACATGGAGTGTAGCCAATGTAAATCTGAAATGATGTCCACATTATTTATACGAACATATGGCCAGTATGTCATTTTAATGTTCCAACGATGTAGGCCTGATGGAACAAAATTGACAACTTTAATTAAAAATTTTGTAGCTTCGCAGTTGTCAATATCAGGAAGGACTTTTGTAACTGCAGCAATTATATATCATGACGGCCCTTCAATAACATCAGGACATTACACAGCTTATTTAAAGTCTAGAAATGGCTGGTCATTCTGCAATGATTCTGTTTTAATTTTCAAAAAAAAATTGCCGTATGACCTTAAAAACTCTTACCTGGTGTTTTTAAAACCAAAATTTTAGGGAAATAATCTCGGGATGTGCTCTGTGGAATTTCAAGAAGTTCTAATGGCTCCTACACAATTTGGCCTTGAGGATAAGTGTAGTTCAGAGACAAAACTTCTAACCATAGGACTGGACGTCATGAAGAAATACGTGCACTTTCAATGAGTTCAGAAAAACTGTTTCTTTTTATAAGTTAATTGAAGCAGCCAATCAAAACATGGAGTAGAGGGAATGTAAGTCTGCAATGCTGTCTACTGTTTTACATTGCTTTGTGATTAAAAGTGATGTAGAGAATTAAATAATTGTAGTAGTCATAGAGGTAGTGTAAGTCTGCTTCATAGTAAGCAGTATCAGTGTCATAGGAAATGTAGAACATGACTGAGCAAGAAGGGGAAGATATTACTATTCCAGGATTGTGAAAATGATCTTCAACATTTTAATTCTGAAAGTTGCGGAAATGCCAAATGACGGGATTGGCTTACAGGAAATCCAAGAGTTATAAATGGCTCTGACCAGATTTGGCCTTGTGGAAAATTGTGGTAGAGAGCAAGAAGTCATTTATTGCATGTAACGTGTTTTTAAAAACGATGGAGATTTTCTTTCAGAAAGTGGCGGGCTGAAAGTAATAACAGCACAAAAGAGTGTAAGCTGTTCATAGGACATCCTTGGACGTCATGGAAAGTAAGTTAACTTTAAGGAGTTCTGAATTTTGATTTCTGATGTTGTATGGGTTTTTTAAACACAATCATTTTGATTGTGTTTTTTTTTCCCCGCTGTTACATGATGAATACCTTCAAGTCACTGTTTTTAGTGAAATTTGATACATTCTGAGAACAGCAAAAATAAACCATTTAACATGTATAATTAATTCTGTACTGTTTGCATTTATGATGTACATGTAGAACTGTGTAGGAAGCATGGAGAAGGTGAGGCTTCTGTAAGTGTCAAAGGTGTTGCATACAGTGCTGCACTTCTGCGTATTCTTTCATATGCTAGACTACATCTGCACAATGAGATACCTAAGCAAAGGAAACACAAGTGATGTGATTGTGAAATGAGCAAAATAAATTGCACGTATTTCAATTACATCACCTGTGTTTCCTATCATTACGAATCACATTGTGCAGATCAAGTTTAGGTCTGTCCAGGGAAACATAGGAGGTTTGTACTTTGTTGAAGAGTGCAGTGGACATGACTCACTTCATTGGTAGACTTTCACAGATATTATCTCCTCTGTACACTTCAACAAGTGTAAATCTCATCTTGAACTCTGAGTAGGCCTCACCTCAAACAAACCTCTGGATAGGAGACATGTTATTGGCATCCTGAAGCGACACTTTTCTGAAACAAGAGCAATGCAAAAGATGCACCATGTTTTAAGATAGGCCTCACTTCATCTGCATCAAGATACTGTTAGTTTAAAATGTATATCTTTAGGACTGTGTAGGGGGCCTGGAGAAGCAGAAGCTTCTGTCAGTGTCAAAGTTGTTGAAAAACTATTTGTCCTTCAATCTTTTCCCTTGTCTTTTGTAATTTTTAAATACATGTTTTAATATTTTTCAAATGTTGGTTCTCTCTTTCACAGATTGAAAGTATAAAAACAAAAAGTGAGTAATTTAACGGCAATTATAAGGTAAATATTTTGTACTCTTTTCGTTACATTTCTATCACATTCACCTACTATTAGTTCCACTGCTTCATTTCTTTAACCCTCAGTTTCCTGCCTTTGCTACTTTCCTCATTCCTTTCTCTATTACCTACTTACTCAACTCCTTCCACTCTTTTTCTCAGTCCCTCTCTTCTCATAGTTCCTCAGTCTTGTTCACTCACTCCGTCTCTATTACTCTTAGTGTCTGTGAATTACTTTCCCACCTTTTTTTTTGGACCGCTTCCCGGGAAGCGGCCCGGTTCGCAAACCAGCAGCGTTACGGGAGTCCACCATTTTGTGTTTCGGTCGAATCAAGATACAAGATGGAGGGCAAATAATGTTCAGAATGGGTAGAAGGGGGCACGGTAGATGTATCTTGACCCCCTTGGTTTTCTGAGGGTGGCTGAGGAGGACCATAGTTCTTCACTCTTGTTCACTCTCTCTGTTTCTATTAATGTCACTGTTTCTGACTGATCAAACATTTTTTTTTTTTAAAAGAACAGTAACTATAAGGGAAGGAAACAAACAGTTATGTTAAAAGAAAGACAGCTATAGGGAGTAAACTAAGGATACTGTTACCCGCAATCCACTGCTGATGATGTTACTGACCATGTCATGAATGATGTAATATGTGACATCATCAGTAGTGGATTGTGGGTAACAGTATCTCTTGTTTACTCCCTAGAGCTGTCTTTCTTTTCACATAACTGTCTGTTTCCTTCCCTTATACTTACTGTTCTTTTTTAAAAAAATATTTTTTTTGGTTAGCTTCCGGTTCGCGTACCGGGTAGCGCTCCGGGGAGCGAACTAAAAGAAATAGAGGTTGGCAGAGTTCCAAATATTCTACCAATTTTTTTATAACGGGGAGGTAGTTCTGAAAAGAACTTTTTTTTTATTTTTTTGTTGTTTTATATTTTTTTTAGTATTTTTTTAACATGTTTTTTACTTTTTTTGTATTTTCTGAACGTTTTTATATTTTTTGGGGTTTTTTTTTGGGGGGGGGGAAACGAAAACGATCCATTGTAAAGGGCTCTGCAGGAGCAACAAAAAAAAAAGAATTTATTTTTTGGGGCGTTTCGGGCAAACATGATTTTCAATAGCTCTCATAATCAAAATGATGCTACTTTCCCTGTAGCAAATGAATTGGTTGCAGTGCACGCACACTTGCTTCACTTCCCCAAACAACATTTGAATGTTTGGGATCATCTCCCTCGCCTCTGGTCCCGACACTTCTGGAACAACCGATCTTCTTGCCATCGCAGGGGGATTTTGTTGCTCATCACGTAGCTGGGCAGCACTATAATTATTAGGATGCCACCTACTCATATGCCGATGCATAGTGAAATTGCCGTAACTGTATTTTTTTTCAGTCCCCCTTGACAGTCTATCACCGCATATACGGCAAAACACGTAGCGTGCATTTACTTTTTTTTGCCCCTCAGGAAATTTAAAGAATTGCCAAATGTAGTTCTCTTTTCGATTAAACCTCCTGGGCTCCTCTGGCAAAAACCTTGGCTCTTCCTCCTCTTCCTCCTCTTCCTGTTCTTCCTCTTCTTGTTGTAAAATTACTTCAGCAGGTGGTCCTCTCTTCTTTGGATTTGGTGGAGGTGGTGGGTTAGAACCAGCTGAAGCTACTAATGAAGCCATGTCACAATGTAAATAAAGGGTCTTTCTCTCACCAAGATGAAAGTCAGAGTGAGGAAAGAAGGAGGGGTTTTCATCATTTGGGAGAAGCAAAAGTTCTAAACCAATGAAAAGTGTTAATTTTAGATCACATGACCTAGTATTACATCATTAGGAAACCAAAAGTGAAATGAACCAATGAAAAGTGTTATTACCGAGTCACATGACCTGCTCTGTTTACGTTACGCGGTCCGCGCCGCGCCGCGGATCGCTTCCGGTTCGCGTACCGGTGCGCTTCCGGGTACGCTAACGTAGCACGTCATATGACGTATCACGCGAAAACGCGAAACGTCATGCTGACGCGACGCGTCACGATGTTGTTTTCTAACGCGACAGTTGCGCAAACGGAACGTTTACCGGTTCGCGGACCGGGTCGCGGCTCCGAATTGAGCTAACGGGAAGCTAACCGGTTCACGTACCGGGAGCGAAACAATAAAAATAATTTAAAAAAAAATTGTATTAAAAACATGTAAAAAATATTTTTCGATTTAAAGAAGAATACATTGTAAAGGATTTGATATTTGCTATTAAAAAACCATTGAAATTCACTGAAAAAACCATAGGTTATAGACCATATATAGTTAGGAATTAGCATTTACAAAACCTTGAAAATTCACTGAAAAAAACATAGGTTATAGACCATATATAGTTAGGGATTAGCATTTACAAAACCTTATTTTACTCACACAAAACCATTGAAATTCCATATATAGTTAGTTGTACTAACTATATATCGCGCACCCGCAATCCACTGCTGATCATGTCACATATTACATCATTCATGACATGGTCAGTGACATCACTGATGACATCACTGATGACATCTCAAATGACATCACTGATGACATCACTGATGACATCTCAATGACATGACTGATGACATCACTGATGACATCTCAAATGACATCACTGATGACATCTCAAATGTCTTACATATTGAAGAATGAGTGGATGTATAAGTGTCTGGATGAAGGATTTAGTAGGTGCGTGACTGACTGTATGAGTGAGTGATTAAATGTGTGTCACTGAGTGCATGGGTTAGTGAGTAAACTGTCTTAATTTGTGCATCATTATGTCTGTTGTTCTGTAAACTGCTGCATGTGTTGATCAGTAGCTATATGAGTAAGTATATGGGTTATTGATTGGTTGCCCAAGTATTTGTATGGGAGACTGAGTGTGTGTGTGGGTGGCTGGGAGGTGTATGGCTCTGTGCATAGATGTGTAAGCAGTTGATTCACTAGATATATGGATTCAAAAGTGCATGTGGAAACAGGTGTATGGGCGGTTGACTGAGTGCATTGGTGAGTGAATGGATATCTGAGTGCTACATGTCAAAGTAAGAACATATGTAAAACACAGTACATGTGAGAGTTGACATATATAAATAACTGTGCATAAGAGCCAGTGAATGTGTGAGTGGCTGTATTGATCATTGTGAACTTGTATCAGGGATTGTAAAAGAGAGTAAATATGTGTTAGTATATGTTTGAATAAGTAAGGTATGTATAACTGTATAGTTGAGGAAATGGAGGTGTAATTGATTCTTTGCATGACTGAGTAGGTGTGTGAGTAACTCCATGGATGAGTGACAGTCTGTGAGTGTCTGTTTACACTGAGTGTATCTAAGGTTATTTTAGAGTCTGAAGAAGTTCATCGTATTATCACATGAATGATGTCATCAGTGATGTCATCAGTAATGTCAAATGAGATGTCATCAGTGATGTCATCAGTCATGTCATTTGAGATGTCATCAGTGATGTCATTTGAGATGTCATCAGTGATGTCATCAGTGATGTCATTTGAGATGTCATCAGTGATGTCATTTGGGATGTCATCAGTGATGTCATCAGTGATGTCATCAGTCATGTCATTGAGATGTCATCAGTGATGTCATCAGTGATGTCATTTGAGATGTCATCAGTGATGTCATCAGTGATGTCACTGACCATGTCATGAATGATGTAATATGTGACATGATCAGCAGTGGATTGCGGGTGCGCGATATATAGTTAGTACAACTAACTATATATGGAATTTCAATGGTTTTGTGTGAGTAAAATAAGGTTTTGTAAATGCTAATCCCTAACTATATATGGTCTATAACCTATGGTTTTTTCAGTGAATTTTCAAGGTTTTGTAAATGCTAATTCCTAACTATATATGGTCTATAACCTATGGTTTTTTCAGTGAATATATATATATATATATATATATATATTACCTACTGGCGGTCGCCAGTAGGTATATATAGTTAGGATTTTTTCTCTATGGGTTTTTTGAAAATTCTATGTCTAATAACTTTGGCGTTTGTGGACGGAATTGGCTGAAATTTTCAGGAAAATGGCACATTTTGTTTCTGAGCAGCCCCTGAAAATTTTGGGGGGGTTCGTCAAGGGGGGGCCGAGAAAAAAGGGGGGTCCCAAAACGCGTTTTTCCCATTTTAATTTCCATAGGGCGGTTGGCCTCACTTTTAGCCCGAACGGCTGAATGGATTTGCACGAAACTTGGCAAAATTGTAGGGACTGGTAGCCCGATGTGCCTTTTGTAGGTCTCAATATATGTGCTTCAGTGGATTTTGAGAAATTAATGTTCAAAAAAAGATATATATCTGTAACAGCGGACTGGGCAGCGCTCCGCTACGCGTACTTTTCGCGCAACGGAGCTTTGTGAAGCGAAGCTGATTGGTTCTCCGGCGTCTGTCAACATTCCAAACAGTCCGTAGCGGCCGCCATCTTGTCTCTCGGTAGGATCGAGAGACAAGAGGAGGCCAAAGCGAAGGGGCAAATGACCATAAGGGGGCATAGTACATTGTCGCTCACCCCCTAGGTTTGATGTGGAGGTTTTAAAAGGGCCCCGCGGGGCAAAAAAAAATAAAAATAATAATAATCGAACAGCTGAATGGATTTGCACGAAACTTGGCAAAATTGTAGGGACTGGTAGCCCGATGTGCCTTTGCTAGGTCTCAATATATGTGCTTCAGTGCATTTTGAGAAATTAACGTTCAGAAACAAGATATATATCTGTAACAGCGCTCCGCTTCGCGGAGATAAAATTATATGTGTATTACCTAGCTGTTGCTAACACCAGTTAGCGACGGCTAGTAGAAGATAGCGACCATCTTGGGCCCCACTTTGCATGTGAGTGATATTTATCACTAATGACATGCAAAGTGGGCATGCCAAGATGTTAGCGACTGGAAACAGTCGCTAACATCGCTATCTCCTATTATCAACTTTTGGAAATATTCGAGATAAGGGCGAATATCTCCAAAAGCTACCACCTGCCCTGAGCAGTTCTTAGCCATGTTATCCAATGGGAGGTGGATAACATGGCTAAGAGCATTAGCTCGGTAATGCATGAATATCGCTGAGTTTTCAGCGATATTAATGCATTGCGGTCGTTTTTTATCGTATTTCCGATAAACCTTGATAATAGCAAGGTTTATCTGCGATAATTTCTGACGGTAAAAAAATCGTTGCTAAGCATCGTTAGGGATAAATATCGCTTAACTTTGGTAATATGCCCCAACGTCTGTTAACGTTCGATTCGAAGGAAATCAGGAAGTGTTGAAAAACATTGTCTGTGCCATCTTGTCTTTTTTCAAATGCCACACTTTTGTCGTGCACGGCAGTCATTTTAGATGCCTTGACCAGACCCACTCTGTGCACGCTGTCGATCCTTAGCATGGCTCCCCACCCTCGCAAGCATCTCCCCCAGGCAGTGGTCACCCCCGCTCTCTGTCTTATGCATGGGTAATAAACCTCCCCCATCTGCGCTGCTGTTCCCTGAGAATCACACCCTGTGCCCGCCCGACACCTCCCTTTCGCCCTATTCACTACCGCACCCTCTGACACTCCTTTTCCTCTGTGACCGATTGTCCAGGCTGGTCCTAGGGTATCAGCTAGCCCTGCAGATGTAGTTTATGGCCACAGCTGTAAAGAATCACCCCTCTTCAAAGGAGTTATAGTAGATCAAGGCCCACACTCGATGAGATCCGTCACAGCAGAAGCGTTGCTATTATCTGAAAACCATCCTGTATTGTGATTGGGGAGGGGACCGAGCCTGAAGCGGAAGATTCCAGGGATGACTGTTTGTACATCAAAGTTTTTACAATTATGTGTCACATTAAAAATATATAGCACTCCGACAAAGTAGTAAGATTATAAAACTTTAATAATTTATAAATATATACAAGAAAACAAAAATAGTAATAACATATAAACATTTTTAGGGAAAAACAACGAAGTAGCGGTCGGCTGTGCGAATAGTCCCAACGCAGCACAACGTCCAGATTTCCGGCGTGGGGCGTCGCGGGGGGTGGGTCATCAGTAGCAAACTGTTGTGCGAATAGTTCCAAGGCAGCAGAACGCGCCGAAATCTAGATGACACGAAAGTGATGTCTAGTAAGTTGCCACCCAGCAAATAACGGCACGGGGCGTCGCGGGGGGTGGGTCATCAGTAGCAAACTGTTGCGCGAATAGTTCCAAGGCAGCAGAACGATGGCACCAAGGTGATGTCCAGTAAGTTGCCGCACTGGTTTTGGTATCCTACAATGCTGCTCCGAATAACGGCGTGGAGCGCCCCGGGGGAGGCGGCGTGAACGGGCCTCTCCAGGTGGAGTGTCATCTGTTGTAGTGGGGCGCCCCTTTACCGTTTCAGTTGCCATTCCGTCCGTTTTTGGTCCACTGTGTCAAAAGCCGCAATTCAGCTGAGTTGCGCCCACTCTTGCGGTGCAGCGATAGGCGGCTGTCACAGGACTCTCAAAATGGCGACAGGCTGTTTCCTTTTTGGGCCTGGTCCACTGAAATGGCCCTGGGACACCTTGGAAATCGGACGCTTGTCTGCTAGGTCTTGGACCCCATTCTCGAAAGCGTCCCCTCCGCCTTGAGAATTCATCAAAAGTTTTGGGGGCTCCGACTCCTGCAGGCTTCTGGTGGGGAGCGGCTGCCATGATTGCTCGCGGAATGACCACGACTGAGCTACGAGATGGTGGTGCTTTCATGCTGACGCCAGCTTCAGTCTGAAACATCCAGAAACAAGGTGGGGCTTTCATCGTTTGGGAAAAAAAAAGTTTTCATCCTATGAAAAGTGTTGTTTTTAGGTCACATGATCATGCCTTCCATCATTAGGAAACCAAAAGTAAAATGAACCAATGAAAAGTTTTATAAACAAGTCACATGACCTGTTATGCGGCATAGGGTGTAAAATGCGGAGAAAATACGTTGGCATGTGAGGCGGCGTCAGTAGTGGACCGATGTGCGAATAGGCCGAAGGCAACACAACGCGCCAAGATCCGGATGGCACCGAGGTGGTGTCCAGCAAGTTGCCGCACTGGTGTGGCTATCCAACAATGCTGAAAGTCGGCGTGGGGCGCCCCGTTGGCCTGTGAGTTTGCGTCAGTAGCGGACCGATGTGCGAATAGGCCGAAGGCAGCACAACGCGCCAAGATCCGGATGGCACCGAGGTGGTGTCTAGTAAGTTGCCGCACTGGTGTGGCCATCCAACAATGCTGAAAGTCGGCGTGGGGCGCCCCGTTGGCCTGTGAGTTTGCGTCAGTAGCGGACCGATGTGCGAATAGGCCGAAGGCAGCACAACGCGCCAAGATCCGGATGGCACCGAGGTGGTGTCTAGTAAGTTGCCGCACTGGTGTGGCCATCCTACAATGCTGAAAGTCGGCGTGGGGCGCCCCGTTGGCCTGTGAGTTTGCGTCAGTAGCGGACCGATGTGCGAATAGGCCGAAGGCAGCACAACGCGCCAAGATCCGGATGGCACCGAGGTGGTGTCTAGTAAGTTGCCGCACTGGTGTGGCCATCCTACAATGCTGAAAGTCGGCGTGGGGCGCCCCGTTGGCCTGTGAGATGGCGTCAGTAGCGGACCGATGTGCGAATGGGGCCAAAGGCAGCGCAACAATATTTTCTGATTTGAAGACACCACAAGGCGCTGAGATGCCAAGATCCGGATGGCACCGAGGTGGTGTCTAGCAAGTTGTGGCACTGGTGTGGCCATCGTACAATGGTAAAAGTCGGCGTGGGGCGCCCTGTTGGCCTGTGAGATGGTGTCAGTAGCGGACTGATGTGTGAATGGGGCCAAAGGCAGCGCAACAATATTTTCTACTATATTTTCGGAGTAGAAGACACCACAAGGCGCTGAGATGCCAAGATCCGGATGGCACCGAGGTGATGTGTAAGTTGCGGACCGATGTGCGAATGGGGCCAAAGGCAGCTCAACAATATTTTCTGAAGAGAATACACCACAAGGCGCTGAGATGCCAAGATCCGGATGGCACCGAGGTGATGTCTAAGTTGCGGACCGATGTGCGAATGGGGCCAAAGGTAGCGTAACAAGATTTTCTGTATGGAAGATACCACTAGGCGTTGAGATGCCAAGATTCGGATGGCACCGAGGTGATGTCTAGCAAGTTGTGCCACTGGTGTGGCCATCGTACAATGGTAAAAGTCGGCGTGGGGCGCCCTATTGGCCTGTGAGATGGTGTCAGTAGCGGACTGATGTGCGAATGGGGCCAAAGGCAGCGCAACAATATTTTCTGACTGACACCACAAGGCGCTGAGATGCCAAGATCCGGATGGCATCGAGGTGATGTCTAAGTTGCGGACTGATGTGCGAATGGGGCCAAAGGCAGCGTAACAATATTTTCTGTATGGAAGATACCACTAGGCGTTGAGATGCCAAGATTCGGATGGCACCGAGGTGATGTCTAGCAAGTTGGTGTGGTCATCCTACAATGCTGAAACTCGGCGTGGGTCACCCCATTAGCCTGTGAGATGGCGTCAGTAGCGGACCGATGTGCGAATAGGCCGAAGGCAGCACAACGGGCCAAGATCCGGATGTCACCGTGGTGGTTTCATAGTTGAGAGGCACTTCATCTGCAGTGGGGCACCGAGATCCGGATGGCACCGAGGTGATGTCTAGCAAGTTGCTGTACTTGTGTGGTCATCCTACAATGCTGAAACTCGGCGTGGGTCGCCCCATTAGCCTGTGAGATGGCTGTTCTTTGGATTTGGGCCTGGTCCACTAAAATGGCCCTGGGACACCTTAGAACTCGGACGCTCGATTTTTTTTTCCTTTCCTGTACATGCAAAAAAAGGTAAATGCCCGGTATGTTACACGCTTCATCTGCCACGATGAACTCTCCAGAGGAACCGAAAAAAAATATAGTTGTGGTAACTATACCATGCATCGTCATATGGAGAGGTGGCACCAATTAATTATAGTGCTGCATAAAAGAGAGATTTGGAGGAGAACCCCTGACCTGCTAGTACATTCATCAAAGAAGTGGCACTGAGAGCTTCAGAGGCAAGGGAAACGGTCCCAAATATTTAGAAGAACTTTGGAAAGATTAAAATGACATGTTTAGATTGTGGTAAATTAATTTCATGTGGGCAGATGAGTGTTACTCTAATAAATACAGCATATGAACATCATCATAGTCGATGGTTGGTAGAGACATTTTGACTATATCCTGGACCTGCCCGTCCTCGCCCAAAATGGCGCCGGAATAAATGGGACTCGCAACTCCTTGTTGTGTACTGGTTGCAGAACCTTGAAATCACGAGATACGTATGCAGTTTTGAAGCACATGGCGGGCGGGGACGAGAATTGATTGAATATTTCGACATCCCTATTGATATTAAGTTCTGATGTGTTATTGATTACTGTACTGTTGAAAATTCGAATTAACGTCACCCATGGTACTTGCCCGCAAATGTATATCTAGATAATTTTATTGTAACTGGCCCTGTCGTATTTTAATTATAAAATGTACGTCCACCGATTCCGTAACTGTTAGACACCTTAGTTTTTGCAACCTAATGGCCCGCCCGTTACGTTCCTCTACAGTGTAAATGTCTATTCATCATATACGATTACAGTTTGCTCCGTGGCAGGCCCACGTGGTTATAGGCTCGTATTTGTATAATGAAATTTTCACAATAAAGGTTTTTAAAAGAAAACATGGTAGTAGTGTATACATTGGTAAAGTTTTTAATAATAGTCACTGTTTTAGAATCATTAAAAGGCAAGTGAAATAAAGCAGACCAATTACATGAAGGGTAAAAGGTATAATACGAAGGAAAGCAGTAAAGATAAATGGTCAAGGGCTGTTGTGTTTTCTATTCCTGCAACATAAAGTGATCGATAAGAATCTCATATTCAGGCGTATCGGCGACTAAGACAGCAGGTCGACCCTCTTTTGCTCAACGGCTCCGTCATGGGACGAAGAAACGCTCTTTTTCTCGAAAAAAGAATATATTTTACTTGCAGGACAGTTGTAAAATTTCCGGGAAAGTACATTAGCCTGGAACATTATAACATATATTTAAGAGAAAATAATGTTCGGAAGTAATTAAAAGCGTAATTTTTAGGTGATATGACCAAGGCTTTCATCATTAGAATAAGAAAAGTAAAATGAACCAATGAAAAGTTTTATTAACAAGTCACATGACTTGTTATGCTTACGTTACGCGCTGCGCGCCCCGGATGACTTCCGGATGCGCTAACGCGGCGCGTCATATGACGCATTACGCGACAACGCAGGTCCAGAATATAGTCAAAATGTCTCCACCAACCAGCGGTCGAAACACAACCCCTTTCAGCAGGCTAAATAGTTCTGTTAAATGACAACAGAAGGGACAGGCAACAAGAACCATCAGTCAAAGAGGGGAGGGCTAGTTCTTCTCTACCGGGTTACATTGGGGCGCTACCGGAACTGATCGAATTGGTAGTCTACAGTGTTTCTGGATGTTTCAGACCGAAGCTGGGGTTAGCATGAGAGCAGCACCATTTCGTAGCTCCGTTGTGGCCATTCCGCAACCAATCATGGCAGCCGCTCTTTATCGTTATTTTGGGCGGGGTGGGTGGCGGAGCCGAGCTGTTTTGCAGCCATCATTGTGTGGAGTTCAGTTCATCTCACTAGTTTTGTATTTGTCATGAGGGGTTGTTCCTAATGTTTCTATTTTAGCGAGGTCAAAAAGAGATCCCATTAGTGGCCTACTGATTTTGCTCGATTCCTTTTCTTTTTTTTACACGATTTTTCGTTATCTGCAAAGACTAAACAGAGTATTGCGACTCTGTGTTTGTTTGTAAATAGAGAATGAACCAAAGAGAACTAATTCTAAAACAGTAAATACTTGGATAACAATCAATCAAATGGAGAGAGAAGCAGGCACGACGGATTACAACGGGGGCAAAGGCCTGCGTTAACTACCTTTCACTATCTGCAAAGAGAGAGTACTCCTAATAGAAATGAGGGGGGGGGGCACCATTCAAAGCAGATCAGTGTGCATAAACACGAAAAAAATTTCACTTACCACGTACTTGACATTCGACAGCTTATGATATTTGCTATTAAAAAACCATTGAAATTCACTGAAAAAACCATAGGTTATAGACCATATATAGTTAGGAATTAGCATTTACAAAACCTTGAAAATTCACTGAAAAAACCATAGGTTATAGACCATATATAGTTAGGAATTAGCATTTAAAAAACCTTATTTTACTCACACAAAACCATTGAAATTCCATATATAGTTAGTTGCACTAACTATATATCGCGCACCCGCAATCCACTGCTGATCATGTCACATATTACATCATTCATGACATGGTCAGTGACATCACTGATGACATCACTGATGACATCTCAAATGACATCACTGATGACATCACTGATGACATCTCATTTGACATCAATGACCACATCACTGATGATATCATTCATGTGACAATACAATGCATCTCCTCACATTTTAATATAACCTCTGTTTCACCCAGTGTTAAATACAGAGTATAATTTTTGAAACCATTGACACACCAATACTAGTTACTACATACGTACTCACTGATTCCTACGTCTACACACACATTCACTCATTCACCCATACAATCATTCATACATACAATCACTCATCTTTACAACACTATCATATGCACTCATACACCTATACAGACACTCACACTCTGCCACTCATCCATGGAGTTACTCACACACCTAGTCAGTCCTGTAAAGAATCAATCACACTTCCATTGTCTTGTCTATACAGTTAAACATAGAGCACCTTACATTTTCAAACATATAGTAACACATACTTACTTTCTTATACAATCATTGATACAAGTACACATTGATCTGCACAGAGTCACACACCTCCCAGCCAGCCACACACACACTCAGTCTCCCATACAAATACTTGGACAATCAATCAATAACCCATATAGTTAATCATATAGCTACTGATCAACACATGCAGTAGTTTACAGAACAACAGACATAATGATGCACAAATTAAGACAGTTTAGTCACTAACCCATGCACTCAGTGAGACACATTTAATCACTCACTCATACATTCAGTCATGCACCTACTAAATCCTTCGTCCAGACAGTTATACATCTACTCATTCTTCAATATCTAAAACATATTTAAACTTTACAGAAACACACAGTCACTGGATGATGTCATCAGTGATGTCATCAGTGATGTCATTTGAGATGTCATCAGTGATGTCATCAGTGATGTCACTGACCATGTCATGAATGATGTAATATGTGACATGATCAGCAGTGGATTGCGGGTGCGCGATATATAGTTAGTGCAACTAACTATATATGGAATTTCAATGGTTTTGTGTGAGTAAAATAAGGTTTTTTAAATGCTAATTCCTAACTATATATGGTCTATAACCTATGGTTTTTTCAGTGAATATATATATATATCGCCAGTAGGTATATATAGTTAGGATTTTTTTCCTATGGGATTTTTGAAAATTCTATGTCGAATAACTTTGGCGTTTGAGGACGGAATTGGCTGAAATTTTCAGGAAAATTGAACATTTTGTTTCTGAGCAGCCCCTGAAAATTTGGGGGGTTTTGTCAAGGGGGGGTCGAGAAAAAAGGGGGTCCCAAAACGCGTTTTTCCCATGCAATTTTCCATAGGGCGGTTGGACTCACTTGTAGCTCGAACGACTGAATGGATTTCCACGAAACTTGGCAAAATTGTAGATATTGTTTGCCCGATGCGCCTTTGCTAGGTCTCAATATATGTGCTCCAGTGGATTTTGGTGAATTAACGTTCAAAAAAATATATATATCTGTAACAGCGCTCGGGTTAGCGCCCCGGTTCGCGTACCTGACGCGTAACGGAACTTCGCGAAGCGAAGCTGATTGGCTCTCCGGTGTCTGTCAACATTCTAAACAGTCCGGAGCGGCCGCCATCTTGTCTTTCGGTAGGATCGAGAGACAAGAGGTGAAGAAAAACAAAGGGGGAAATTAATGAAAGGGGGCAAGGTAGACCCCTCCTGACCCCCTAGGATTGATGAGGGGGCTATTAAAAGGTCCCGCGGGGCAAAAAAAACAAAACAGTTTTTTCGTGGTAGAGGCGCTACCCGGTACGCGAACCGGGTAGCTAACCGGTAGCGTAACGGGAGTCCGCCATCTTGTGTTTCGGTCGAATTTAATCACAAGATGGAGGAAAAACAATGTGGGAAATGGGTATAAGGGGGCACGGGAGACGTATCCTGACCCCCTAGGTTTTCTGAGGGTGGCTGAGGAGGGCCATATGTGCGAAAAAAAAAACACATTTTTTTTCAAATTTTCGCGCGGTTAGCGTCCGGTGCGCGAACCGGGTAGCGCTCCGGAAAGGTAAATCGTGAAAATTAGTAAAAAAAAAGTTACATTTAAAATTTGTTCAGAGTGATCATAGTTAGGGTAGCTCTGAGAAGAGCTTTTGGGTCTGTGGTAGATTTAGGTACTTATAAGTAGGTACCAATACATAGTCTTAAATTCAGGATGAAAATTCTGTTCCCCTCATCTGAGAAGTGAACTCCATCTCCTCTGTAGATATCTTGCATGTAGTAACGCAAGTTATTGTTGTAGATGGAGCCCATTCCATGGTCTCTCATGTAAGCTGAAACAGACTTATTTACATGCTTCCTCGATTTCTCAATTTGTGAACAAAATTGGTTGGACCACCTCCATTTCTGTCTTTGGCATATATTTGAATATACCAAGGCAGTTTGAGGAAAAAGTGCTATCAATTGCTCAAAGGTGTCCTTTAAAAGCATTTCCAGACCTACTCCAGTCAAAGTGCCCAAGTCATTTCCTCCACAGTGCACTATTAACAGGTCAGGGTTTGGCAAATGCAAAAAGGTTTTCACCAATGGTATCAATTGGTGACATCTCAATCCTCTGTGGCCAATCCAGTTGATTTCCACATTTTGTAAATTGAGGTTGTGTAAATTTCTGTTAACAGCATACCTTTGAGCCCAGTGGATGTAACTATGTCCAATAATCCAGACAGAAAACATGGTGAGAGAATGTTCTGCTGCAGTCAGATGAAGTGTGGGAATGAAATGGCAGTTGAAACAGTAGGAGTTTGTAATGAAAAAAACTGTGGAGTTTCAGTGCTAATGATTCAGTAGCAGTGATTGGTGGATTATGATTGTTGAAAACAGAAAGTTAGGGTGCATGGATGAGTTCTTTGAAAGATGAAATTTGAATGGTTAAGAAAAAATCATTTTAAGAAACAATGCACTGGATACACAGGTGTACTGAGAGTTCAGAGTTCAATTGAAACATTGTTGTGTGAACTTGTAAACATGAGAGGTCTTTCGGGAGGTAGTTGCTATGGAAAAAAAGGCAGAAAGGGCAGAGGGGGGAAGGGTGTTGATTTGAAAAAAGTGAGGGAAGAGTTTTGATTGGGTGACATGAGAGATATGTGTGATGAATTACAGCATTTCTGTGCCTTTGTTGGTTGCAGCCTCTGCAGTGCATACCCTTTGCTCTGCTAAAGAAAAATTGGTGTGTGTCTTAGACTGTTTAGAAACCCAAAAAGAATTTGCTAAGGTGAGAAAAGATTAATTTAATTTAGATAGAGATTAGTATGCTTAAGGGAAAAAATTAGGAAGAAAGTTGTGTATTTAAAATGTTGCTTTGTGTCAAGTGTTTTAGAAATAGATTTTGTTTCTTTGAGTTTCATAGCCATGTTAAAAGTGACGCAAAAGTGGTGCAAGGGCCTTAAAAATACGCTTTCATGTGTGTTAGGGCATTTTAAGTCACTTCCCCATGAATCTGGGTGAATAATTTGCTTACTTGATGTGTTTAAAAACGTTTCTTGAAGTCAATTAGGTTTCTTGATATGTGCTGCTAGAGTTTCATAGCCAGCATGGGGCATATTTAGAAGGACTTTGAGCCACTTTCACGTTATTTTCCCCATGTTAAAGGTGACGCTAAAGTGATGAAAGGGCCTTGTAAATACATTCTCATGTTTGAGCCACTTTCATGTTATTTTCCCTATGTTAAAAGTGACGCAAAAGTGGTGCAAGGGCCTTGTAAAATATGCCCTCATGTGTGTTAGGGCATTTTAAGTCACTTCACCATGAATCTGGGTGAATAATTTGCTTACTTGATGTGTTTAAGAACGTTTCTTGAAATCATTTAGGTTTCTTGATATGTACTGCTAGAGTTTCATAGCCTGCTTGGGGCATATTTACAAGGCCTTTGAGTCACTTTCACTTCATTTTCCCCATGTTAATAGTGACGCAAAAGTGGTGCAAGGGCCTAGTAAATACGCCCCCATGTCTGTTAGGGCATTTTAAGTCACTTCACCATGAATCTGGGTGAATAATTTGCTTACTTGATGTGTTTAAGAACGTTTCTTGAAATCATTTAGGTTTCTTGATATGTACTGCTAGAGTTTCATAGCCTGCTTGGGGCATATTTACAAGGCCTTTGAGTCACTTTCACTTCATTTTCCCCATGTTAATAGTGACGCAAAAGTGGTGCAAGGGCCTAGTAAATACGCCCCCATGTCTGTTAGGGCATTTTAAGTCACTTCACCATGAATCTGGGTGAATAATTTGCTTACTTGATGTGTTTAAGAACGTTTCTTGAAATCATTTAGGTTACTTGATATGTACTGATAGAGTTTCATAGTCAGCATGGGCCATATTTACAAGGCCTTTGAGCCACGTTCACGTTATTTTCCCCACGTTAAAAGTGACTTTTGCCGGTTTAAAAACACGTTTCTTGAAGTCATTAAGGTTTCACAATATGTTCTGCAAGAGTTTCAAAGTCAACATGGGGGCAAATTTACAAAGCTTATGAGCCACATTCACGTCATTTTCCCCACGTTAAAAGTGACTTTAAAGGTGGCGCAAGGTCCCTGTAAATACGCCCTCATGAGTGCTTTGCAAATTTAAGTCATTTCCCCGTGGTGCAAGGTCCTTGTAAATACGCCCCCATGTGTGCTTGGCAAATTTAAGTACTGACAGGGTGTGTTTGTACATAGGAGCTGTGGTGTGTTTTCAAATTATGATCAGAAAATCGTTTTTTAAAAAAAAGAAATCCTTTTTACATTTATGAGAAGGACAAAAAGGTGTCTGCTTCTTTAAATGAATATTTCACTTCCCACCATGAATATGGGAAAATAATTTGCTTGTTTGTCGGTTTAAAAACTCGTTTCTTGAAGTCATTTAGGTTTCACAATATGTTCTGCAAGAGTTTCATAGTCAACATGGGGGCAAATTTACAAAGCTTATGAGCTACATTCACGTCATTTTCCCCATGTTAAAAGTGACTTTAAAGGTGGTGCAAGGTCCTTGTAAATAAGCCCTCATGAGTGCTTGGTAAATTGAAGTCATTTCTCCGTGGTGCAAGGCTCTTGTAAATACGCCCGCATGTGTGCTTGTTAAATTTAAGTACTGACAGGGTGTACTTGTACATAGGAGTTGTGCTGTGTTTTCAAACTATGACATGAAAATGGTTCATAAAGAAAAGGAATGCTTTTTACATTTATGACAATGACAAAAAGGTGTCTGCTTCTTTAAATAAATATATCACTTCTCACCATCAATCTGGGAGAATAATTTGCTTGTTTGTTGGGTAAAAAATCGTTACTTTAAGACATTTAGGTTTCACAATATGTACTGCTAGAGTTTCATTATCACTATGATGATAATGATATACATTTAGAACTGTGTAGGAGGTATGGAGAAACTGAGGCTTCTGTAAGTGTCAAGGGAGGTGAGTAATGTACATTGCTCTGTTGCATACAGTCCTCATCTTCTGCTTACTCTTGGATATGCTAGACTACATCTGCACAATGAGATACCTAAGCTGGGGAAATACAGGTGATGTGATTGGAAATGAGCAAAAAAATTTGCACGTTTTTCAATTACATCACCTGTGTTTCCTAACATTACAAATCACATTGTGCAGATGAGGTTTAGGCCTGTCCAGGGAGACAGAGGAGGTCTGGCCTTTGTTCAAGAGTGCAGTGGACATGACTCACTTCATTGGTAGGCCTGCACATGTATTATCTCCTCTGTACTCTTCAACAAGCCTAAATTTCATCTGCAACCCTGAGTAGGCCTTACCTCAAACAAACCTCTGGATAGGCCACACCTTATCGGCATCCTGAACCAATCATTTAAAATGTTAGGGGCAGATTTATGATGGCCGTGCGCCTCTTTTGTGATGCAGCTGCGGCGCAAAAGATGCGCTATGTTGCGACATATTTACAACTTGATGCATCTAGGCAGATGTGTCACGCTGTAAAGTCCTGCGCCACATGAAACCTGCGTCAGGTTTCATGTGGGCGTTTTGTTGCAGGGTGGGCGTTCACTTGCATGAAAGCCCTGTAAAACTAACACAGAGAAATTTACAAGATTTCACTGAGTCAGCTTTATGGCATTGCTGAATCAAATCCTTACGCCTGTTTGAAACAGGCATAAGGAGTGATGCACCATGCAATGTGTGGCTTGCCCCTGTGCATTGCAGTAGTCATGTCACGCTTGCGACGTGATTCCTGCAATGCGCCGCTTTTGCGGCACAGATGCATGACGCATCTGTGCTGTTTTTGCCCCATGGTGCTCCGCATTGTCAATGGGGCACACCATGGGTGGCAGAGCAGCGGCGCACGTTAACTGGTGCATCCCTGGGGATGCGCCAGTTAACATAAATCTGCCCCTTTACATTTAAGTATGAGCAGGGGACACAGAGTCGGTGAGGCTTATCCAAGGTTAAGAAGAGATGAGTCCTGTTCACTGAAAACTTGGACATAGGCCTCACCTCCTCAGCATCGCTGGACATGGCTAAATAATATCTGCAAAATGTTACTCTTGTTAAACAATTTTACTATTATAGTCTCTGAGATTTGTCTCTTACTCTGCAACATCTCATTGTTGTTCTCTTTCTTTAAAGATAACAACAACATCAACCATGAGTGAAAATGAGCAATCTGTTGATCTCGATCTTATCATTGAACTTGTCATTGAAACGTCAGTGGAAGTAGATCCCTTGGATGATTTATATCCTGTGGATGATGAAGAATATGATGAGGATACTGATTTGTCAGATTTGTATGACATAGGGTGGGCAGCTGACCTGCTCGAGCCTATTGAACTATAAAGACTTTTAAAAATAAATTTAAGTTACTGGAAATGAAAAGTAACCATGTTAACCGTTTTATTTAAAATTAAATACAACTTCAAAAACAGCTTGTGTGAAGTGTCTTTAATAAAATAGTGAATATGCTAATAAAATTAGTTCAGATTCACATATAAAAGAGCACAGGTCAAATGTAGAAGCATTCCATTTCTTTGCTACTATTTGTGAGTTTTAAATTTGTCAATGCACTAAAAATTATTGTATGTAGAATTGACAACTAGTGTGTTAATTTTTTGACGACTGTTATTGATTTACTGTTTGGTAATAGTGGTTAATAACATTTTTTATTTTATTTTACCACAGATTCAACTGCAGATCATTTCAAAATTAAAACATGCCTTCGAGGCAAAGGAGGAGAAAGGCTATAAAACGTCAAACACAGCAGCTTACTACATGCTTGCAGCAGTCCTCTACAATAAAAACTCGTCAAGTCACCAAAAAAGCTCCGGGTAAGACAACAAAATCTTTCCTAAGAAACATTTCCAGAAAAAAAAGTATCACTACAGAACATGTTTTAGTCCAGAAGAAGAGAGTCAATTTAAACAGGAAGGAAAGGCCCCTTAATAAAGTTAGTGGTAGAGCAGGAGAAAACTCTGTGAGTGCCGGTAGAAGGCACAATCAATTTAGGGACATTCGTACACGAATGTTCCGCAACAGGATAATTGTAAATTTGATGAAAAATGTAAAGAAAGGTCAACAGAAACTGGCTTTTTATAAGAAAAAGAAAAATGTTGAGAAAATTATTGATCAGGCTTTGGAAATTAAGCGAAAGTTATTTATTTTGGTAATCAATAGAATTAGGAAACTAAACAAGGCAATTTATGAATTCAAAACAAATAGTAGATGGAAGAGAATAGTTAATCGTACACATTTTTGTGAAGTATTTTCAGGAGAATGGATGCATAGTTCAGGTTGTGAGGCATTTTTCAATGAGGAGAGTTACTTCCAGGACAATGATTTGGTGCATGCAGTTGACACCAGGGGTCGAGCATATGAGGTGAAAGACGGTTGTCCAGTTGAAAAAGAAAAACTTGTGTCAACAGAGGCAGAAGAGGTGTTAGGTGATGAAGTTTTAGGGAGACGTCCTAAGGGTCCAGTGTACACCTGGAAGTGTAGTAGTATTTGCAGTGTGCGACAGGATTCCATCAATTTGCTTTGTGATTTTGTACGGGCATTTAATAAGAAAAGTTTAAAACAGAAAATGAAGTTGTTGCAGGAATTAGATCCATGCAGAGTGAGAGAAGTGACAGGTTTACATGGTCATTCACTGGCTTGTCTTTCCAGGAGAGTATGCCAGAGTGTTTTTCATCATTTCAGGATGCTAGCAGTCCATCATAATAAAGTGAGGAAATTAGTGAGAATGTTGTATTTTGCTAAGAGTCCAGCAATTAAGCTTAAACAATTAAGCAGTGCTCTTTTGCATGGTTCTGAAGTAGATGTGAAGAATATTTGTGAAGAAATTGAGTTTTGTTACTTTGCAAGTAAAGAGGAGAATGTTGAAATTGACCCAGAAGAAGAAGGTAATGTGGAAGGGAGTGTACAGGTTTCCAGTACAGATAATTTTCAGAAGGAAATTGCCACGTTTCAGGTGAAATCAAGTGAGAGGCCTAATTTCACTTGTGTGTGTTGTCGATGCACTTATTATAAGAATCAGACTAAGTTAGTGGATTTATATGCAAAAAGTGAAAGGGAAAATAATAGTGAATGGAAGGATTTCGCAACATACTTGATGGTAGAAATTTGTTTTGATTTGGGATCGGATCAACGTGTGTGTACTTATTGTTGTAACAAATTAAATCAAAACCGGATGCCTGCTAGAACGGTTCATAATAATCTGGAAATGGTTGACATTCCTTCTGAATTGAAGGATTTAAATACTTATGAATCTATTTTGATTCAAAGTGTCCATCCCTTTCAGGCTATTGTACGAATGGAGCCAAAGACAGGGAAATTGCCTCCATCAGATTTACAGAGAGGATTAAAGGGAAGAGTTGTTTATTTGCCTCTAGGTTTGAAGAAATACATTAATACAATTGGAGTAGAGAAAGTGGAAGAGGAACCTCTGGTTATCTTAGTTAATGGGGTTCGACAAAGAGTAAGAAAATCTGGCAAGATTTAGTGGATGTTAGGAAAGTCAAAAAGGCAACATTGTATTTGATGAAAAACAATGAGTACTATAAGAATGTATGTGTGGTAGAAGAGGAAGTAAGTGAAGAAGAGGACAGCGATTTGTGTGCTGGACAAATTGAGAAAGTAGAAGCCTCTAAAAATGAAGAAATATATGAACATTATATTGTTCATCCTTTGCATTCCAAGGAAGTCATGGGGAATGCTATTGAGTTGTTTCAAATGAAACAAGCCAAAGGGAGTCCCATTAGTGTTTGGGAGGAAAGTTTGGAAGCTCGGTGTTTCCCACAGCTATTTCCAACAGGTCAAGGAGGAAGATATGATGAGTGACCTGATCAAATTCCTGCTTCTGAATACCGGACTTTACGATTGTATGCAGAAGATCCTAGGTTTCGTCAATGCATTCCCTATTTGTTTCATCTACTGTTTGAAAGTGATCTGTCTGGACTGTCATATGCAGTGAACCACATCTTAAAAAGTGGTGTACAGATGCAAAATATCTCGGCAAGGGACTTTATGGATAAAGTCAATCTGCAAGACAGTATTTTGGATTCTCACCTGATTAATCTCATGGCATGTCAGCGTGGTACTAATGAGTACTGGTACCGTCGTCATGGTGATTTAAAATGTATGCTGAGGAACTTAGGAACTCCCACATGGTGCCTCACTCTCAGCTGTGCCGAGTATGGCTGGGAAGACTTACTTGAATTTCTACGAGAGGCAAATGGAAACATTGAAAATATCGTATTCAAGACACCCGGAGAACTGTGCTCTTTGGATCCAGTGAATGTATGCAGGTACTTCAATCATAGATTTGAAGCTATGATGTCTTTCATCATGAACAAGAAAAATCCACCTCTTGGAGAGGTGTTGGATTTCTTCTGGAGAAAGGAGTATCAAGCAAGAGGCGCTCCTCATATACATATGCTGCTATGGATCAAAGATGCACCCAAATTTGGAACAGATCCGGATGACTTAGTGATGAGTTTCATAGAACAGTATTCTACATGTGCTGTTCCAAAGACAAAGGAAGACAAAAGCCTAAGAGAACAAGTTTTACACTTTCAAAGCCATCGTTGTGGAAAGTACTGTTGTCGTAAATTCAGAAACAAGGACAAGTTCTACACAAAATGTCGTTTCGGCTTTCCACGACCGGTGATTTCTAAAGGAAGAGCGAACAGTTTGATGTCTTCGCTGCGACATAATGTGACGAGGAAATCACCCAAAAATACATACAATTTGAAAAGAAACGAAGAGTCCAAGTACATCAACAACTACAATTCTGTGATTTTGTCCATGTGGAATGCTAACATGGATATACAGTTTGTGGCTGATAACTGTATGGCTGTGGCTCGGTATGTGACATCTTACATCACAAAAAAAGAAAAGACAGAATTGAAGGATACGTGGGAGGACATTTCCCATGAAAAGAGCCTCAGTAAGAAGTTGTACAGTTTCAGTCTGAAGATGTTGTCGCATCGAGAAATCGGAGCTTACGAATGTTCTGACCGGTTATCTTCAGCAAGTCTCTATGCCAAATCTAGGAGTATCATTTGGGCGAGTCTTGGTCTTGCTGCAACGCGTAATCGAGTTCTGAAACCTGTACGGGAAATTGAGTATTTGGCGGAAAAGAAGCCAAACAGTACAGATATTTTGAAGACCAACATGTTGGATACATATTATCCAAATAGAAGCAGTCACCTCGAGAATGTTTGTCTGTATGAGGTTCTACAAAATTACATATTCAAGAGGAACATCAAAGAAGATATTGATAAAGGAGTGTATGCTGTAATTGGAAGTGAGGGATGTCTGGTCAAGCAAAGAAAATGCCAATTGGTAAATCATCGAAAATTGAGTGGCGAATCTCCTGAAAGAAAAGAGTTTTTCTATTTAGCTCTTTTGCAACTTTTCAAGCCTTGGCGTGCAGAAGAGGAACTGCTTGGAGATTTCCTCTGTTACAAAGACACTTTCAATGCAGCCAAGGAGACCATAGAATGTCCTGTTTTTCCAAAATATCAAGAAATGTTGAATGCGGAAATCGAGCAGGAAGCAACAATTGCAGCCGAGATTGCTAGAGACCGTTCTCAGGACAGTCAGAGTTCTGTTTCATTGAGTCAGGATCCACTAGGAGGACCAGTTATCAAAAGTGAAGCTGCTACTGCCATGATTGAAGTGGAAAGAGCCATGGCACATGCTCAGGAGGATGCGGTTAACTTAGAAGATTTGGAAAGACAACTCAACGTTGAGCAGAGGAAAATATATGACGAAGTTACCAACCAAATTGATCATGGATTAAGTCATGAGAAGAAAGAGTGCTCATGTACGTCGTTGAAGCCTGTCTGACTGTACGTGAGTGGAGAAGCAGGAACTGGAAAAAGTTTCCTCATTAAAGCAATTTCATGTTAGTTGCAGAAAAGGACTGAGTCATCGCTGTCTTGTGTTGTCACCGCTCCAACTGGACTGGCAGCACATAACATTAAAGGTATTACTTTGCATCTTCTACTGATGCTGCCAGTGGAGCATGCTAACACATTACAATACCACAAGTTATCTGGAGATGCTTGTTGTGAAGTTTCAAGATACTTGAGGAAAATGAAACTTCTTATCATTGACGAAGTAAGCATGGTTTCCAATGTCATGCTTGCCTTTGTGCTTTTGAGAATGCAAGAAGTTCTTAAAACAGAGTATGATGTGTTATTTGGTGACAAACACATCATTGTTTTCGGTGATCTTCTGCAGCTGACACCAGTGAAAGGACAACCAGTGTTTAAACTACTTACACATGAAGATACCAGGAAGTGCCTAGGGAGCATTGGCAACGTTAATATATGGTTAAACTTCAATTATGCTGAACTGCGTATAAATATGCGTCAAGCGAAGGATGAAGATTATAAGAATATTCTACAAGATGTTAGAATCGGAAAAGTGACCGAGCATGGGAAAGAAGCTTTACATGCACGATTACTGTCAAATTTGTATCCAGAAGAAGACGTTCTGCCAGAGAATATTTTTCGGAAAATTACTGAGAAGAAATCTGGAATATGTTTGATGCCAACTCTTGCAGAATGTGCCATCTTCAACAACAAAATAATGAATTTAGAAAACCAAGAGATTGTGAAACTGGAAGCTATTGACAGAATAGAGCATATGGGAGCAACAATTATTTTGTCTGAGAATTTGAAATCTAAATTGGATTCATTAGAGAAGACTATATCTAAAACTGCTGGTTTTGAAAAGACTCTGAATGTGTGCTTAAATTGCCGTATCATTTTGAGAAGGAATTTACATGTTGAAAGAGGTCTGGCAAATGGATCAATGGGTAATGTTGTTGATTTTGAGAAATACAGAAATAGAGATGGAATTGAATTTTTAAAAATTAAATTTGATGGCATTGAGGAAGTACAGCTAATTGGTCGTTGCTCTGCTAGGTTTTTGCTTGTAAAAGACTTATATGTTCACCGTAAACAGTTTCCTGTTTGCTTGGCATATGCGGTGACAATCCATAAATCGCAAGGTTTAAGTGTAGACAGTGCATTGGTGAAAATTGGCAGTTCTGTGTTCAAGGAGGGTATGGCATATGTGGCATTGTCACGAGTCAGAACTTTATCGGGATTGTACTTGATTGAGTGTGATGTCACAAACATTTGTGCGGATCTAGATCGTGTTAAGGAATACAATAGGTTAAGAAGAGAGTATGCGCCACATTTGCCTCAATATCCTTTGTTTGAGAAACGTGTGGTAGGCCGGAAACGAAGAAATGTGACCAATAGTAGGGAGGTTGTAGCAAAAAGACGAAAAGTCGATGAACCCGAAATTATAAGCAGAAAGAAAATGGATTCTGTTGAAGATGTTGTTGGTTTTCAATTTGAAAATAGTTCTGGTGTCAACTGCTATGCTAATGTAGTGGTTAATGTTGTCTTTTCTCTAGAAACTTTAAAAGAACAGATTGTGATCAATTCGGATCAAAGTTTTTGCTGTTTATTGAATTCTGTGTTAGAGAAATGTAGCGCTGATAGAACAAAAATAGAAAGTGTGTCTGAAATTCGAAATCTGTTAGACAAATGTTCAGGTCAAACGCAATTCTCTCAAAATATTCAGCAAGATTGTCAGGAGTTTTTAATTTATATGCTTGATGTATTGCAAGATGAAAGTGTAGATGTAGATCATCTGTTTGGCCTTTCTTATCAATGGCAGCATGACTGCGAGAACTGTAGGGTATCAAGTACTACTAGTGTAGACTCAGAAAGATTTATATATTTAACTTTGCCAGACAGTAAATCAGTGTCCTTTAATAAGCTAGTAAAAGCAGCCAATCAAAACATGGAGTGTAGCCAATGTAAGTCTGCAATGCTGTCCACATTATTTATACGAAGATATGGCCAGTATGTCATTTTAATGTTCCAACGATGTAGGCCTGATGGAACAAAATTGACAACTTTAATAAAAAAAATGGTGGCTTCGCAGTTGTAAATATCAGGAAGGACTTTTGTAACTGCAGCAATTATATATCATGACGGTCCTTCAACAACATCAGGGCATTACACAGCTTATTTGAAGACTAGAAACGGCTGGTCATTCTGCAATGATTCTGTTTTAACTTTTTTTTTAAAATTGCCTTTTGACCTTAAAAATTCTTACCTGGTGTTTTTACAACCAAAATTTTAGGGAAGGAATCTTGGGATTTGCTCTGAGGAATTTCAAGAGGTTCTAATGGCTCCTACACTATTTGGCCTTGAGGATAAGTGTAGTACAGAGTGAAAAGTTATTTTTGAGTTTTAAGTAGTTCCTGAAAAAAAAGAAGGTTTTCTTACAGAAAGTGGTGGGCACGGATTAGTTAAAGGACAACAGAGTATTTCCCAAAGCAAACGGTGTTCTTACCATAACACTTGACGTCATGGAAAAATAACTGCACTTTGAATGAGTTCAGAAAAACTGTTTCTTTTAATAAGCAAATTCAAGCAGCCAATCAAAACATGGAGTAGAGGTAATGTAAGTCTGCAATGCTGTCCACATTATTTGTACACACTTTTGGTTATAATGTCATTTTAAAATTCCAACTATATAAACCTGATGAAAGTAAGTTTTCAACTTTAATTACAAATGTTGTGGCTACACAGTCGTTGATTTTAGGAAGAACATTTGTAACTGCAGCTATTATATGACATGATGGTCCTTTGACAACATCCGCTTATTACACAGCTTATTTAAAATGTAAAAAAAGCTGGTGTTTCGGAAATGATTCCCATTTGACTATGAAACAATGTTGCCTTTTGACTTAAAATATTCCTACTTTGTGTTTTCAGAAGAGAGAATTTAGGGTAGGTAACTGGCCTATAATGATTCTAGGAGTTGATATAATTTTATGTACTGTTTTAAATTGCTTTGTGATTAACAGTGATCAAGAGAATTAAATAATTGTAGTAGTCATAGAGGTAGTGTAAGTGCGCCTCATAGTAAGCAGTATCAGTGTCATAGGAAATGTGGAACATGAGTGAGCAAAAAGGGTGAGATATTACTAGTACAGGATTGTGAAAGTGATCTTGAACGTTTTCTTTCTGAAAGTTGTGGAAAAAGAAAACGACGGGATTTGCTTAGAAGAATTCCAAGAGTTATAAATGGCTCTTACACTATTTGGCCTTGAGGAGAAGTGCGGTAGAGAGCAGGAAGTCATTTATTGTATGTAACATATTTGTCAAAACGATGGAGCTTTTCTTTCAGAAAGTGGCGGGCAGAAAATTTAACAGCACAACAGAGTATAAGCTGTTCATAGGACATCCTTCGACGTCATGGAAAGTAAGTTACTTTTGAGGAGTTCTGATTTCTGATTGGTTATGTTATATGGGTTTTTTAAACACAATCATTTTGATTGTGGTTTTTTTTCCCCGCTGTTATATGATGAATACCTTCAACTCACTGTTTTTAGTGAAATTTGATATATTCTGAGAACAGCAAAAATGAACCATGTAACATGTATAATTAATTCTGTACTTTGTATAGTGAATTTTAATTTGTACTCATCTTGTCTCATGCTCACTCGTCTTTTACTACCTTCTATCAATCCTCTTTACATACTCACATTGCCTTTTGTTTTATTCTCTTTCACCCTTGTTCTCTAACTCCACTTATCTTTCAACCTTTGTTTCCCTATTCCAACTCTGCTTTTTTCTTTTCTCCCTTGCACCATTTTCCAGCTTTTAGACCTTCTGCTTTGCTTGTCTTTTCCATCTTTCCTCCCTTTGTTTTCTAAATTAAATATATTTGGGTTCTCCTTTTTTGGTGCAATCAGTTAGTATAACTCACCCTCACTCATTTATCTTTCTTTGTTGCCTCACTCAGTCTGTATCTGACACTCTTTCCTTCACTTCCTCTGTCTCCTCTCTCCCTCACTCTCTTTTCCTTATTCACCCTTTCCTTATATAGTTTACCTTACTCACTTTCTTTTAGTAGCTTACACAACTTCAATTTAGTTTTCTCTTCTATCCTTCTTTTCTGTCACTGAAAATATCTTCCTTTTTTTCTCTTAGTAATTTACTCAATTACAATTTCTTTTTGTCTCTGACTGTCTATCACCGTTTCTTTCTCTTTTTTTTCTGCATGTTTATCTCTAACTTTATTTCTTTGTAAAATTGGATGATTTTCAATCTTTTCCCTTGTCTTTCCTAATTTTTAAATACATGTTTTAATATTTTTCAAATTTTTGTTCTTTCTTTCACAGATTGAAAGTATAAAAATAACAAGTGACTAAGTTAACGACAATTATAAGGTAAGTGTTTTGTACTCTTTTCGTTACATTTCTATCACATTTAACTTCTATTAGTTCCACTGCTTCATTTCTTTAACCCTAAGTTTCCTGCCTTTGCTACTTCCCTCATTCCTTTTTCTATTACTTACTTACTCTACTCCTTCCACTCCTTTTCTCAGTCCCTCTGTTCTCATAGTTCCTCACTCCTGTTCACTCACTCCGTCTCTATTACTCTCACTGTCTCTGACTCATCACTCTTTCACTACTTGTTCATTATGCTTTCTCCCTGTAGTTCAAGCACACTATGTTATTTACATTTCTTTGCTGTTTCAATTATTCCTTTTCTGTCACTTCTTCTTTTCTGCTTTCTGTTTTTTCTCTCTGTTATTCCACATGTTTTAACCTTAGTCACTGTCATACATCTTGTTTTATTCCTATTTACTTTCGCTCACTGTTTTCTTAACACTTTCCCTCAGGGTTGTTCTTTTAGTCCGGTTCTATCCCTACCTCTCATTCCACATCCTTTACTGTTTTTCTTCTTAATTTGAACATTCATTCACATTCTCTAAGAAACTCTTGTTTATTATTCTTCTACTCTCCTTTTTTTCTTTCACTTCCTTATCTATTTTGTTTTTCTCAATTATACCCTCTTACATCTTTTCTTTGGTAAATAGATCTATTAAACAGTATCTCTGTGTTACTCCCTCTAGCTGTCTTTCTTTTAACATTACTCTCTGTTTCCTTCCCTTATACTCACTCTTTCTTTTAAAAAAAAAAAAAAGTTCTGTTTCGCTTCCGGTTCGCGTACCGGCGCGCAAACCGGGAAGCGAATCAAAAGAAATAGAGGTTGCCAGAGTGCTAAACATTCTAGCAATTTTTTATAAATGGGAGGTAGTTCTGAAAAGAACTTTTTTTATTGTTTTTGTTGTTTTATATTTTTTTTATTTTTTTTCTGAACATTTTTTAACTTTTTTTGTATTTTTTGAACGGTTTTATATTTTTTTTTTGTTTTTGGGGGGGAAACGAAAATCATTCATTATAAAGGGCTCAACAGGAGCAACAAAAAAAAAGATAATTTACTTTCTGGGGCGTTTTGGACATTTATGATTTTCAATAGCTCTGTTGATTAGAATTATGCTACTCTCCCTATAGCAAATTAATTTGCCGCAAAAAACAGCAGACTTGCTTCACGACCCCAAAGTTCATCTGGATGTTTGGGACCGTTTCCCTCGCCTCTGGTCCCGTCACTGCCTGTTCGGTTGATGTACTGGCCACAGGAGGGGGGTTTTCCTGCAGGTCACGTACCTGCGCAGCACTATAATTTATAGGGTGCCACCTCTCCATGTGCCGATGCATGGTGTAATTCCCGAAGCTGTACTTTTTATCAGTCCCTCTGGACAGAGCTTTGTCACAGATCAGACATGTGACGTAGCGGGCATTTACTTTTTTTTGGCCCCGGGGAAATGTATAGAATTGCCAGATATAACTATCCTTCACATGGGACCTCCTTAGCTCTTCAGGCAAAAACTGTCTCCTCTCTTGCTCCTCTTCCTCTTCTTCCTCTTCTTCCTCCTCTTGATTAAGGATGACCTGAGGAGGTGGTCCTTCCTTCCTAGGAGGTGGTGGTGGTGGGGGTGCACCAGCCATTTCTTATTAATCAAAATAGGTCTTCCTCTCACAAAGTTGAAAGTCAGAGTGAGAAAAAAGGTGGGGGCTTTCATCATTTGGGAAAAAAAAAATTTCTAAACCAATGAAAAGTGTTATTTTTAGGTCACATGACCTAGCCTTACATCATTAGGAAACCAAAAGTGAAATGAACCAATGAAAAGTTTTATTAACAAGTCACATGACCTGTTCGCTTACGTTACGCGTTCCGAGCCACGCCCCGGATCGCTTCCGGGGTGCTGCGCTTCGCGCCTCGGTTCGTGCTCCGGAGCACTTCCGGGTGCGCTAACGCGGCACATCATAAGACGCATTACGCGACAACGCGATACGTCGCGCTTACGCGACGCGTCACGATGTTGTTTTCTAATGCGGCAGTTGCGCAAACGGAACGTTTACCGGTTCGCGGACCGGGTCGCGGCACCAAATTGAGCTAACGGGAAGCTACCCGGTGCGCGGACCGGTAGCGAAACAAAAAAAATATATATACATAAAAAAATTGTATTAAAAACATATAAAGAAGAATACATTTTAAAGCTTTTGATATTTGCTATTAAAAAAACATTGAAATTCACTGAAAAAACCATAGGTTATAGACCATATATAGTTAGGAATTAGCATTTACAAAACCTTGAAAATTCACTGAAAAAAACATAGGTTATACACCATATATAGTTAGGAATTAGCATTTACAAAACCTTATTTTACTCACACAAAACCATTGAAATTCGCATATATAGTTAGTTGCACTAAATATATATCGCGCACCCGCAATCCACTGCTGATCATGTCACATATTACATCATTCATGACATGGTCAGTGACATCACTGATGACATCACTGATGACATCTCAAATGACATCACTGATGACATCACTGACGACATCTCAAATTACATCATATTATTAATTTTCTGCTCTTTTTTTTTAGACTTTGTATCGATGTTTTACATTGTTTTATTATCTCAATAAAGCATTTTAAACTAAAAAAAAAATCTACAATATAAGACAGAGCAGACTGGGTCAAGGTATCATTTGCAATCTTAACAGCTTGTACGGAAACACTCTCAGCAGGATCTATCCTTTGTGATGCCGCTACATTAACCTGTGGGTAATCAGGATTTATTTGGTAGCTGTTACTATAACCTCATGGGCTTTCTTGACAATATTCCTTCATGTTTATGACTGTAAAGACCACAGTAGATGCCCTGACCTCATATTGTAACAACTTCCAAAGAACACAGTGGGCACAGCAAATAGGAAAATAACAGTAGCAATTGAAAGCAAGTCCTGTGTCCTGCCACACAGAGCAAAGTACAAACATCTCTTAGGAGGCACAAGTTCACAGGCAAGAACGGAAAAAGCCTTAAGCAGACCCTTTGCACACCATAGACCTCATCCCTCACACCTCACAGTCAATGAAATGGCATTGATATGATGGAGTTGTATGTTTTCTTAATCCATATTCCCTGAGCCCTAATGCTGCCTACCTGCACAAGCCTTATAGCGTAAGAAAAGTTACAGGAGGCACAAACACACCAGATATGCCCCAATTCGTTGGTAGAGCAGCGGAGAAAATCTAAATATACATGGTTTTCCACATCACAGCAAAAACGATAAGAGCGAAGCCGGCTGCATTTACGTTACCCCCCTAGCCTTGGAGAAAGCCGCACTAGCCTACCACCAGCTGCTTCCGCGCCACTGCCGGAGGGACCAAGGCCTAGAGCCAGTCACACACCTTTTCCCAATATGACTGACTACTTAGACCTTTAGAAAATGCTGCAGCCCGGGAAAAATAAAATAATAATAAAAAAAGAGAGGTGATCGTTAGTGCATTTGATCACAGGTACAGGTTTGGATTGTGGGTAGTCGGTTGCCGGTGTGGAAGCAGGAGTAGGCACCTGAGTCCAGATCAAACCCAGGTACCTGTTCTCCACTGACCCGGTTACCATGAGACAACTAGGAAACAAGAATTGACAGCCAAGTCCAGTCCAGCCACCGCAGCTGATCCTGAGATGGTACTGTGATGTCCAATGCCACCCTGCTTCGCTTCGCTCATGCTGCTTCACACACACTCTGCACACCTCACTCACTCCTTTCTTCCAGCCATGTGCCACGAACAGTGAGCTGCTGCGACCATGCCCTGCACATCTATATGCTAAGCACCAAACACTTCCGTTACACTTGAGAATTTGACCTTGGGAGTATATTGGTTGTGTGACATGCTATTGAGTCAATGAAAAGAGTATGTCTTTTTGATTTAGAGCTTGTTTTGTCTGGGAAGTTGAGGTCTACTAGAAGGCTAGTGTGGACAAGTTGGATGGATTAGGTGGTCAGGAGATCTGAGCATTCATCAAGAAGGTCTATAGATGAGATAGAAGGTGCTGGTCTGTGTTGCAGAGACTGGAAATGGCATGTCAGCAGCTATATGGACTTCCGTGCCTCAGCTGCAGGACCAGGAGGACTAATGGATAGCAGTGAGTCACCAACGTGAGTCCTCTGTCATTTTGTGTGCATGATCAACATGATAGATACTGTAGCATGAGGTAAAAAAGGTTGTCTCAGATGTGTGAGGATGTGGGAGTGAACCATGATGCTGCGATGAAGAGTGGGTCATTGAAATCACTATGAGATTAAATGGGGTTCAAATGTCTAGTGTGGAGATACAAGCAAATAAGACTGACATTAAAGGCTTATCTTGAAAACCATGTATGTACACAAAGATGATGTTTGGTGGTTAAATAGAAGGATTGAAGAAGTAGTACTTCTTCTTAATAATGTTTTAGGTAGATATACACATTTGCTCTCGGTTATGACAAGTGATTTTAGTATGAAAATGCTTACAGTGCATATATATATTCTATTGCAGTATCTATTAGAACATTACAATACACCAGCAGCTGATTTTCAAACTGGTACGAAATCAAAAAAAGCTGTCTTTGTTGGCAATTGGGTGGCCAAAAATGATTTGATGTAATTGAATGGCTGATTTACCAAGGATACTTCAGCTGCTCGAACTTTTGAGTTTGGCTACCACAACTGACCAATAGATTATATTTTTATTTTTGTATGGCAATTTAGTGTTGACTTATTGATTATATGTTTTTTATTTTTGTATGGCAATTTTAGTATTTTTAAAGTCTTTAGAGAATGGGAAAGTGTTAATTGGATAATTGAGGCCCAGCAATGTTTTAAGGAAGATCTCTCTCGCAGTAAGCTGGTGGGGATGAGGTTTGGGGGCCCGTTGTGGGCCCCCTTGCTCTCAGGGTAGGTGTTGCTGCACTTGGGGTTACCCATGGTACCCCCTGCATTTCCCTGCACTGCAAGGCAGGCAACCTGTGGGAATTGCAGTGCATGCCATTTTAACATTGCGAATATTGCTGCAGCAAGCAGCACCGTCCGCAATGTTAAAGGCCCACAATGCGCCTGCCATACTGGCGGGCACATCATAAAATGTGTGGTGGGACCGCCGCATTACTGGCGGGCGGTCCCAACCACTGCTACAATGGTGTGCGGAGTCATGTCGTGGAGAAGCGTGGCTCAGTGGTTAGAGGCGGCAGACCTGGAAGATGAGATCGGCCGTGGACCAGGGTTCGATTCCCCGCCTCGGCGGGTCTCGGGCTAAAAAATTCCACAGACTTGATAATTCTCGCTCCGGTGCCTACTCAACTCACGGGGTCACACTCTGTGACTCTGGGCAATACCTTGCTTAATCTCCACTACGCCCTTCGCGGCGGGATGCCTGGCTTTCACCTTGTGGATACCCTGCCGGGGTATCTCACAGGGGAATACCAGGACGGGTTCCCTAAGCAAGCGCTTAGATACCGGGTCGGTGATTTGCGCTATATAAATACATGTACATTTACATGTCTACTCTCCAACTTAATGAGTCCCTTAATCTCCTCCACCACTCAACTGTTGATCACTACTTTGCATTATGGGCTTTTGTAACATAGTCATTAGTGCTGAATTGAAGGTTGTGCAGCTGTTTTATTGACTTCCGCACAGCCTTCGGTACAGTAGAATGGGTCATCTGTGGGGAAAATTGAAAGGATAAAATGTACTCTTTGAACTTCTAACTTTAATACAAGCCCTATATCCATGCAATTGGGTAAAGGTAGAATTAGATCTCTCAGCTCGCCCTTGAAGGAAAATTCCAATACTGAATAGCCTGTGGCAAGTTTTTTAGTTAATATTTGGCAGATTTGCTTGTGGTTTTAAAATCATGCACGTTTTTTTCTCCTAAAATGGGTCTACTCACATTCCCTGTCTCCTTTATCTGAATGACCTGACTACATAGTAATGGGCCTACAAAGGGAGCTGGATGTTTTACGGTATAGTGTAAGGCAATCATTTTAAAAATACATCTAGAAAAAATTAGGATTATAATGTTTTGGGAAAAAGTGCCTAAATTGAATTAGTCCCTGAATAAAAAAATGGTTGAGTGACGAAATTGTTATAAATATTTAGAACTATGGGAAAATTATAAAGAGTTCAACCCAAACAGGGTCTCTAGAAAAATTCAATCACATGTAGAGGGGGTTCTCAATGACCCCACTTCAGGAGCCATCTACATGCATCTACCCGCATGGCACTTTATGGTGTGGATGCTCTATTTTTAGAGCAAGTTTAGGTGAGAAAGACTCTCAACTAGTTGCGCACTGTTCACTATGTGTTATCCAACACTCATCAATGTAAACACAAAACCAAGGAAAACTTCAGTTATTTTAATTCATAACCAAATGCTTGTATGATCATCTGAACGTTTTTACAAAATGTAATGATAAATCAACTGAACATATGATTCTCAATTCAATACATGAAACATTTTTGTTTACAAATTATCACAGCGCAAAACATGTGGTACTTGATTTTCACATTTTCATATTATGCCCAATGCATTTCGGCACAAAGGGTGTGCCTTCATCAGGGGCTGATCTCTGGTGGACGTTAATTCCTCAAGTAAAACTAGATAGAACTGAAATGTATTGCCCTTATCTGCGTTGACTTTTCCAATCTCATACGCGCTGAATTCTGACCTTCCAATTATATCGCCAGTGCTTTAAACAGTAGATCTCAGCCTCGCATCCCGGTATAATCCAAATAGCCTTGAAACAAGAGTTCAACCCAAACAGGGTCTCTAGAAAAATTCAATCACATGTAGAGGGGGTTCTCAATGACCCCACTTCAGGAGCCATCTACATGCATCTACCCGCATGGCACTTTATGGTGTGGATGCTCTATTTTTAGAGCAGCATAATGTCTGGGAGCAAGTTGAGAGCATTGTGTTGGTCGCTTACTGAATCTACCAAAAAGTACCATGATTAAAAGCATACTCTGTGAACTAAATCTTACAACTTGGTACCTAACAGCCAGATCACGGCTGCTAAGATTTTAATATAAATTATCTTTAAGTGGACCTTAGTTACACATATCTAAGCTATGCTGGGAGGAAATTCTTAATACTGATCAGAATTGGGCCATAACATCAACTAAAATAATATAGAACATTAAAACCTTATATAGCCAGCATGGTATTGTAGAAATCTGGGAACCACTCCCACACAAATTTAGGAGCTTATTTACAAGCCCGCGCGCTGCTAGTGAGCTACTTAAAATGGGCAAAAATGACATATCAGCAGCGCAAGCGGCTTGTAATTAAGACCTTTAGTTTGGGAGAATTTTCCCTGCATGTTTTCCACAGCCTTGAAAGAAATTATGAGGCATATTTACAAGTCCCTATCCTGCCTATTACGTCACTTGTTTGGACGCTGCGGTGGAAACACGGTCTTCACTTTATTAACAAGGCAGCATTAGGCCACTTAACTTATAAATAAGGCACCCTTTAATGATATGCCCAGCGTGAAAGGGGAGGGCAATGTGTGTAACAGTGGGTGTTCTACTGCAAAACCCATTGATTTTGATGCTGACCCATATGGGTGGCGTAAATATGGGTTAGTGCCAAAATTAAGACCAGGGAAAACCTGGCCTTACCCTTTCGAAATGATGACAAATGATTGATTTCTCCTTCTTTTTGCTTTTTCCATGCGTCCTGCATTGTGCAGCACACATAGAAACAGCACAACACAATTGATTGTATATGTGCAGAAAGGTGTCCCTTCCTGCATATAAACAAACATAAACAAGTGACGTTTTGCAACTTCTATGTGTGCTGCACTAAGCTGGTCACATGGAAGCCACTTAAAGATTGCAAGACTGCAAATAAACAATCTTCCCCTGCATGGAAGACACCCTTGCACTGTGGTGCAAGGGTGGCTGCGTTGTTGCTAAGCAGCTAAATTTAGCGCCAGGGCAGGGGGAAATGCAGGGCTGCACTATATTATTGTTAATATGGTGCAACCCTGCATTTCAGAAGAGGCGGAACACATTGTTAAGCCAAGAAGGCTAAAGCCGCGCTCTGTCACTGCCAGTTTAAATATACTCCAATGTTTGACAAATCCTCAGTTATGTTTTTTCGTAATGCTTTGTGTCATAGGAATCACTTCCCATAATTAACTGGTTTAACTGATGCTATGTCGGGATAGATTGTAAACCATTTTTTCACGACCTTAATTTGAAAAGAAACTACGGAAAAATAATGGTATCTGTTTATGTGTTTTAAAGACAAATATTTTTCTCTGTCATATTCTTATTCATTGCCCATTCCCTTCTTAGATGCTTGTTTAAACCTGTTTATAAAAAATATTCTACATCACCAAGTTATGAGGCTTTAATTTTGCTTCCAGGTGGTTTGTGTTGTTTCAAATATCAATCTGGTGCATCAGAAGGATTGCAAGTGACAAAAAGGTGCCTGAGGCAAAAGCAGCCTAATGTATTTCTCCTTTTTCAGACACAGTACAGTAAATGGCAAACTCAACCCATATTTTGTAATAAGTCATCAGAAGACTTGTATCTCAACAGTGTTTATTCTGGAAATAACATTCCTTAAAAACATACAGTTAAAAACACAAAATCCATACAGCACATTATAATAATCGTCATAATAAGAAGGATAGAAAGGAGAAAAACAATAGTGGCATATATGTGTTTCTGCATTATAAAGAACATTAGCCAGACCCCCCTGGATATTTCAGCATGGATTAGCAAATTTAGCGGCAGAAATATGGAAATTTATCGGCAGAAATATGGAAATTTAGCGGCAGAAATATGGAAATTTAGCAGAATTTTTGCGGCACTTTATTTTACTCACAATCATCCATTTTCAACTTTAAAACAATGGAAACTGTTTTAGCAGAGTATTCCACTTTGCAATATGCAACCTGGGATATGAAACCAAGGAAGTAACCCACAGGTGAAGGCTGCGATCCCTTGGAAATGTAATCCTCCATTTGCTTAGCCCATTCTTGTAATCAGCACACCGAGAGAGAGAGGAAGACATTTGAAAGACTGTATCCCTCTTCCTGGACCTTTCAGGACATGGGCAGTAGTCCATGTCAATAAAGAGGGCATACTCTTGGAGTTTTTCAAGTCGCAGTACAGGTTCAGGACATAGGCTTTACCATGGGCAGGTCTAAGCCTCTGCATGTGGGTAATCAGGGACAGCCAAAACTCTGTATACCAGTTTCATGTGCAGTCACATCAACCTTGGCAGTTGTACAAACCTGTATAACTTACAGGGGTCAGTCCCTTCCAAATGGAGCTCTCCAGGGGTTCCCCATTGTACGTCACCGTTCTCCAAATGTGCCTTATTTTATCTTTGAGACATTTGCTTATCCTCTGGAATATTGCGAGTGTGGCACTCTTCTGGAAATGGAGTGCTAGACTCTGGCATGTAGAACGTCTGATACGATTGTACTTTGAAAGGAATGCTAATGTAAAGCCTTTGTACCAATATGTGTCGATATTATGATTGGTGAGTGGTTAAAGTGGTGTGGTGCTGGACAAGTTGTCATTTATTTTTTATTTATTATAGCCGTGGAATGTACAGTATTTGCTCATAAAGTGAGTATGAATTATACCCATAGCTTGTGCAAGTTTGTAAAGAGTACTTTTGAATAATTATTTTTATTTTTTTAGCAATGAATGACAAGTTATGTCTGAAGATGACTCAGACTTTTTAGTGGGAAAATGTGACTCGCCTAGTTTCTAGGGAGAGTTGTAAGGGGACTGATTGTTTTACCTTGAGGCTTGTGAGACGAAAACGAGATTTAGGGTCACTGCAAGCCTGGTTGTTAGCATTCGTCCAAAATTGAACAAGGGCGAGGCAAGGTGCAATCATTGTGAGCTGTCTAGTTAATCATTTGGCCAGGTGTTATTTTGGATGCAAACTTTATACTTGTGGTATGTCAATCAATGCATGCATGTATGTTAGACTGATTAGCAATATCTTGTTGGTGGGAACATGAAGGGGCATTGGAATATATTTGTGGGATTCTTCTAGTGCTGCTTTCAGTTAGTGATGTGAACTGACTCATTTGGATGAATTGAGAAAAGTCTTTAAGGAGGTGATCCGGAGGCGTGGTTACGATGTGCATGGATTGAGACATGCGTTATGCCTCCTTGGCCTTAGCCTGACATTCCAAGGTCCCTTTTCACTCACCTATTGGCTCCACGCAGTTTAGCAGGTGCCATAAAGGAACAGGGGCCAATGGCAGTGATCAGACTACTGATGGGGAGCCAGTCCTGACAAGTAGTGAGAGGAGTGACATGGTCGTGGCCAAGAACTTAAGCAGCAAGACATTAGCTGGCATGAAGTATGGTGAGTCTAGCACTGGGTTATGTAGAGACCTTGAGAAGCTTGCAGCAGTTAACTGGTGGTGACGGAACCACCTGGACCTCTGGGCCAGTCAATCAATCAATCAGACATTTTTAAAGCGCGCTACTCACCCGTGAGGTACTCAAGGCGATGGGGGGTGGGCAGCTACTGATCAAACAGCCAGGTCTTGAGGAGCCTCCTGAAGGTTAGCAGGTCATGGGTCTGTCCTGGATGGATGATGAGGGTGTTCCATGTCTTGGTGGCGAGGTGGGAGAAGGATCTGCCGCCGGAGGTTTTCCAGTGGAAGCGTGGTACAGTGGCGAGGGCGAGATCCGCGGAGCAGGGCTGGTGGTTGGGGGTGTAGAAGGTGAGTCATTTGTTGAGGCATGCTTGTCCGGCGTCGTGGAGTGCTTTGTGAGCATGAGTGAGGAGCTTGAAGGTGATCCTCTTGTTAATGGAAAGCCAGTGCAGGTCCATCAAGAGGGCGGTGATGTGGCTGTGGCGGGGATGTCAAGGATGAGGCGTGCGGAGGCGTTTTGTATGCGTTGGAGTTTCTTCTGGAGTTTGACCGTGGTTCCCTCGTAGAGGGCGTTGTCATAGTCCAGCCTGCAGGTGATGAGGGCCTGGGAGACCGTTCTTCTGGTTTCCTTGGGGATCCATCTGTAGATCTTGTGAAGCATACGGAGGGTGTTAAAGCAGGAGTAGGAGACGGCGCTGGCTTGTTAGGTCATTGACAGAGAAGAGTTCAGGATGAACCCCAGGTTGCGCACGTGGTCGGTGGGTGTCGGTGCAGTTCCCAGTGCAGTCGGCCACCAGGAGTTCAGTTTTAGGCGACTGTTCTTCATCCATTCAGCGATGGCTTTCATCCCTGCGTGGAAGTTGGATTTGGCAGTGACAGGGTCTTGGATGAGGGAGATGATCAGCTGGGTGTCGTCAGCATATGAGACTATGTTGAGGTTGTGTGATCAGATGATGTTGGTGAGCAGTGTCATGTAGACGTTGAAGAGGGTAGGGCTGAGCGATGATTCTTGGGGTACGCCACAGGTGGCTTACGATCGGAATGGAGGGAGGCGGACTCTCTGAGGTGGTCAGTGTGCCTGGGGTGCAGTGAGTCTGGGGTGTCAGCGGCTATCAGGGGGGTCTCAGTGTTGAAGCTGTCATGAATGACTGCAATCTTGTGGTGGAAGAAGGTAGTTAGAGAGAAGTAGAGTTCCTGTGACAGAGGGAAGTCATTGAAGCTGGAGCTGGAGCTGTGTGTGGTGAGTGATTGGTGAGTTCCTTCACAATGTTGAAGAGTTCCTTGCTATTGTGTGCGTTGTTGTTGATGCGTTCCTTGAAGGAGGATGTTTTGGCCATTCGAATGAGTTGGAGGTGCCTACGGCTTGCGTTCTTGAGGGCTTCATGGTTGTGCGGAATTTGCTCATGGCGCCATTTCTTCTCCAGTTTCCGGCATTTCTGCTTGGATGTCTGGAGGTCGGTGGTGAACCATGCGACTCTTCTGTCGGTGCGTCTGTTTTTGGGTTTCTTGATCGGGGTGAGAGTGTTGGCGCAGTCCTCTATCCATTGCGTGAATTTGCGGGCGGATGTGTCGGTGTTGTCTGTCGGTGGGTCTTGGGTGAGGGTGGGGATTAGCTGGTCTTCGGTGACCTTGCTCCAGCTGCGGTGGGGGATTATTTGCTGGTGGTTGTGTGTGTGGTGTTTTTCTTGAAGTGGAAGTGGAAGCAGCGGTGGACGGTCCAGTGGAATTCGGTGGTGTGACTGATGGAGACGCTGCTGCTGGCGGAGAAAAAGTCAAGCGTGTGTCCTGCGGCATGGGTGGGGGTTGTGATGAGCTGTTTGAGGCCGAGGTTGGCGAGGTTGTCCATTAATGTGGTGGAGTTGCTGTCGTTAGTGATCTCGAGGTGGAAGTTCAGGTGTCCGAGGAGGATGTAATCCAGGGCGTGCGCGCAACGGCATATCTGATTGCGTCAATAAACTATGGCCGGGGTTTGAGAGGTCTCTACACAAGGGCTCCTCTGAGGGTGGTGTTGGGATCAGTGTGAATCTGGAAGGGCAGGTGTTCGGCGGTGCTGAGGGTGTCTTCTGTGTTGGTCAAGATGCTGAGGGATTTTCGGTGGACGACGGCGATTCATCCTCCCTGTCTGTCGGTGGGGTCTCTGCGGGTGATCTTGTAGCCCCCCGGGATAGCTATGGCAACGTCGGGTGCCGATGAGGGGTTCATCCAGGTCTCAGTCAGGAAGGCGATGTCTGGGTGGGATGAGTCGCGTAGGTCCCAGAGTTTGACGGCGTGCCTGTGGACGGAGCGGGTTTCGAGCATCATGCAACTGAGGTGGTTGTGTTCGGCTTGGGTGTAGCTGCAGTTTCGGCTGGTTTCAGGGTGGCCTGGAAGCAGGTGGGGGATGGGCTGGCATTAAATGCATGGATGGTGTTGCCGTCTGGTGCCGTGGTGCTTGCGGGGGCCAGGGGGTCTGGCACTGGGCACGGTCCAGGCGCAGACGGGCTTGCCTTAGGTGTGCCTTTGGTGCACCAGCGGCGCGCCCGCTGAGCGCGGAGTTGGCATAAGTAGGAGAGGGGTCGGGAGCAGCGGAAGGGAGGCGGGAGGCGGGAGCAGGATCGATCAGGGTGGGGCCACCAGGGCAGCAGCGGCAGGAAAGAGAGAGAGGGTGGTGGCAAAGGAGTAGAAAACAATAGTGGCACAAGTGAAAACAAATTAACACGGGGCACAGGAATTGAATACAGACACTGGCACAAGTAGCAAAAGAGATAATGCTGAGAAAGAAAAATGGTTAAGAGCAGAAGTATCAACAATGAGGGAGGGACCATAGAAGCTGGAGGACCTGCAGTGAGGTCACGACAGCCGGCTTGAACCCATCTGGGAGGGAGCACGGAGCCGCAGGCGGCCGATCAGGTTGAGCTGCTGGGGAGAGGGCTGGCCCTGGCCTGGAAGTTCAAGAAGGCCAGTGAGGGGGACCCTCTTATGGCTTGGGAACAACCAGTGGGTGGTGGTGGGCGCAGCTGCTGCCTCATCAAAGACATAGTGCAGGCTCACCAAAATAGCTTGAAAGTAAGAAGTGGCATTGCAAGAAAGAGCCAGCCGAAGAAGTAGTTTTGGCCTACCTGGATTCCAAGGTGAATTGAGTGCAGCAGTGGAGCGCTCTGCAGCTGTGAAAGCGACCATGGGGGCCCAGAGAAACACAATAAGGGCCTACTCTGGCAGGCATGACTCTCAAAAGAATAAGGTAGACCGTGGTAAGACATTGCCATCTGCATGCAGTAACTTTGGAAGGGACTAAGTTGATGGATGCCCTGTAGTTGGAAGAAGGAAACCTAGGCACCCAGTGAATGGCTTCGAATATCATTACTGAGCCCTTTGCTGAGGAAAGTGCCAAGAAGAAGGGCACTGCAGTAACCAAGCTAGATGTAATGCCATCGACTACCATTGTTCCCCAACATATTTAAAGCATTGACCAGCAAATGACGGTAGCACAGCCCACATTTACCATTACTGCACCCCAGTGGCTGAAGCTTAACAGATGGCAACAGCAATAGATGGAAGAAGAAAGCATGAGTGAGTGAACTGTTTATGCTCTACACCACCTCCTAAATCAGCAGCTGAATGACAAGGCTCCCGGAGCTCAGTGAGATACCCCTCCAAATGGTAAAGTTGGGACTGCACAGCTGGGGGCATGTCGTCAGTTACGAGGAAGTTTATGGTGTAGTTGCACTAGGGTTTGAAAGAAGATTTTGCCTCACTCTGGACTGAGCTCCGTCAAGACCCTCAACGAGGTGAAGAAAGACATCCACCACTTAGGTGAAAGAGTCTCATCTTGTTAGAGTCTACAATAATATGGCAACAGAACAGATGTTTTTTTAAGGTAAGAGGAGGTTATAAAAAAGCTGCTGAATGTTAGCCTGTAAGGAAGACTTAAAACTGCTCCCGGGAGAACAGTGTTCACATTTAATAGCATTCCCCAGGGTGCAGAAGACAGCAATAAAATCAACAACTGTTTTGGAGGATACTTGGAGCAAGCAGATTGGAACAGATAGAGCTGGGCAGGGCCATTCAGGCGGACAAGTCTAGGACATCCTTACCAGGGTGTGCTATTTCCAGCTTAATTAAATAATCCTGTTAGCAGCCAGGCATTTGGAAGTCTTCCGTTTTAATGGATCCGCAATAGTCCTCTACCCAGAGCTCTCCGCCACAAACCCATAGAAACTTAATTAATTGAAGCAGGCATAAAATGTGTAGTTCGTTTGTTGTTTTTTTCAATGACATGTTCAAAACAATTAGCCTTTTCATGACCACAATATATGTGCTCGTTTCTCATACAGTGCACAAGTCTATTAAACAATTTGGAGCAGTACGCCCGGGACAGACACAAGGGTTTGAAAACAAAGTATTAATATATTCAATATTAAATATTACACAAATAACATCAAATATGAGGGTATTACGTACAGTGCATGCAGGCAACACTGACTCAATAAAAATCTGCATCACTAGTAATAGTTGAAGAATCTCCCTGGATCAACCTCAGAGGTACAGTCCAAACTATAATTTTAGGCATTTCGGCCCCGAATGTGGAATTTGAGAGGGGTCACCTTCAGAACAAAATCTGGAACAATGATAAAGTGGCTACCTTTTCCCTGCATTCCTTCAATTTCACGGACACTTTTGTAAACATCGCTGCATTTTTACAAAAGGGCCGATTGCGCGGGCACTTTTGTAAAATGCACGGCATTTTTACAAAAGTCCCAATTTCACTGCATTTTATTTTGAATTCATCTGGCATATAGGGAAGATGCCATTGTTAACAACAGCGATACAAAAGGGGATGATGGACGGAGCATTTGAGCAAATCAAACACTCACCCCCAGTCAACTGATCTGGGTTTAATCCATCACCATTCTTTAGCCCACTCGGCCACCCCATTTCAGAAATGGCTATATGCAAATCAGTCTGACCCTGTGCCTCATGGGAACAGTCCAGCCCGAACTGCAAAGCCATGTCTTCCATGGACCGGAAACAAGCATCCTGGGACCGGTTTCAGATTCATAATCCTCATCAGCCAGGCTATATTGAATCCAGTGGCCAAGTGAGCAAGGGACTCACGTCTGAGCATACCCTGCCACACTTAGGGCGAACAAAGCGATACAAAAGGGGATGATGGACGGAGCGTTTGAGCAAATCAAACACTCACCCCCAGTCAACTGATCTGGGTTTAATCCATCACCATTCTTTAGCCCACTCAGCCACCCCATTTCAGACATGGCTATATGCAAATCAGTCTGACCATGTGCCTCATGGGAACAGTCCAGCCCTAACTGCCAAGCCATGTCTTCCATGGACCGGAAACAAGCATCCTGGGACCGGTTTCGGATTCATAATCCTCATCAGCCAGGCTATCTTGAATCCAGTGGCCAAGTGAGCAAGGGACTAACGTCTGAGCATACCCTGCCACACTTAGGGCGAACAAAGCGATACAAAAGGGGATGATGGGCGGAGCGTTTCAGCAAATCAAACACTCACCCCCGTCAACTGACCAGGGTTTAATCCATCACCATTCTTTAGCCCACTCAGCCACCCCATTTCAGACATGGCTATATGCAACTCAGTCTGACCCTGTGCCTCATGGGAACAGTCCAGCCCGAACTGCCAAGCCATATCTTCCATGGACCGGAAACAAGCATCCTGGGACCGGTTTCGGATTCATACAGCTCTGCCCATTTTCCATTGTGGCCAAAAAGACCCAATATGAAGCACGTTGCAACAAAACTTTATGTACAAAGTCTTAGCTAGTTGGGGTTAAAGAACTCCTCAGAATAAGGTCTGGGCTTGTATTCTAAAATTTGGGCTGAGAGTATCTCCAGAGTGGAACTTTGCTGGAGATTAGCAATAATAAAATCCCAGAAGAAGGATTTCAATTGCATTTTGGGAACAGAGTTAAGGAGCAAGTATCAGACCAACGGGTTCTAAGGCCTAATTTGGAGAACCACGATTTAGGGTGTCTGAACCATGGAAAGGAGATGCTCTTATCTAGTTCCAGGAGTTCAATCACACCCCTCATGTACAGCATATGCTCCTCTACATTCCAAATCCTCACCCAGGAAAGGAGATGCTTTAATACTGCTATATGTTCTACTATATTGGGTGCCACATGAAAGAACTAGGTACTTTTATGGAGATGTAAAAGAAAGCATACAAAATTATTCTCGCTGTTAGTAAGTGGTTCAGTCTTAAAAGAGCCCAGAAGGTCAGCACCATATAAGGCTGTGCCTCGAGTTATTGACTTGTAGAGGTTGATTTGATTAAAAAATGTATAGAGCGCATGAATGCCCTAGGGCGTCTTGGAGCTTAGTCAGATGCTTTGAGTCTAGGACTGCCAGAGGTGGAGTTCTACTATGCTGAGAAGAGCCAGGTTTTTAAGGCCCTCCGAAATAGTAGCAGTGGCGGGCTGTTTGTTATTGATAGTGGAATTTGGTTCCAAGTCGTGGCTGTGTGCAGCAGGAAGATTCTCCCTCCCCATCTTAGCTGTTTGAATCTGGGGGTTTTGATCAGCTTTTCGTTGCTTGATCTAACTTTCCTTGATGGTTCATATTGTTTGAGGTTGGATATTAGAAATTGGGACCCTACCCCCTGAAAAGCCTTGTATAGCAGTTAGGCTGATTTGAACCTTACCCGTTTTTCGATTGTGAGCCAGTGAAGGTTGCAGAGTCAGTGGGCAAGCGGATTGGACATGGGGATGTCCAGAACTAGCCTAGCTGCCGCGTTTTGAAGGTGCTGGAATTTTAACAGTAGTTGATTTTGTAGCCTTGCATACAGCGCATTCCCGTAGTCCAACCTTGATAGAGCCAGCATGGTTACCAGAGTTTTACAAGTTTCTACGGGAATAAACGGCAAGAGCTTTTTTATCAACTTCAGTACATACCACACCGAGGAGGAGAGTTTGTTAATCTGGGCTTGAAATGTAAATTTGGAATCAAATACAATTCCCAAATTCCTAACTTTGTCCACCGGTGATGGGCAGTTACCTGAACTATCAGGCCACCACTTATGTGACCAAATGCTGGACTCTACCCGAGCAGCATAACCTCGGTTTTATCACCATTCAGTTTTAGGCAGTTTATTGCATCCAGCAGTTGACTTGTACCATGCAGTTGCTAAACTTGTCCGCTGTTTCGTCTGTGTTTTGAGAGATTGACACCACTATTTGGGTGTCATCGGCGTATGAAATGGGAAGAAACCCACACTGAAAAGTTCTCCCCCCAGGAATGATGAAATCAATGCAAGTGCTGATTCATGCAATCCTATTTCTGCTAGATGGTTAGGAGTATATCATGATTCACGGTGTCGAAGGCTGCCAACAGTTCTAAAATAATCAAGGCAGCCTTTCCACCTGCATCTACTACACTCCTGGGTTCCTTTGCTGCCATGATCAATGCGGTCTCAGTCCCGTGTACTTCCCTGAACCCGTACTGTGAATAATCTAAGGCATGGGTAGATCTAAGAAACCCCACCAGCTGTATATTCAAGAGCTTTTCCAACACTTTTGCTGGAAAAGGTAGTCTTGAGATCGGCCTGTAGTTTGCCGGGTCTAGCGAATCCAAGTTAGGCTTTTTTAGTAGCGGTAGAACAGATGCTGTTTTCCACGCATCCGGGAAACAACTTGTCTGTAATATCTTTGCAAAGAACAGGAGAAGCTGTACGCTGATGAGCTCTAGGAACAGGTGTAGGACTCTAGTTGGACAAGGGTCTGTAAGGCCCCCTGACTTAGTTGTCGATACTATTTGACATATTTGTTCAACTGACGGGGTCGCGAACCGAAACTCTGGTTTCCCGGTTTCTGTGCTCCAGCTAGAGTTGCAGTGTACCTTTGCCGGAGACAGATTCGAATTGTTGGTAGTAGTGGCAGAATCGTACACTGATTTTACCTTGTCAATAACAAATTGGCCCAGTGATGGCCAGGAAAAGGCAGCATTGCCTGATGCTATTTTGAGATATTAGATCTAACATATAGATATGGCCACTCTAAAATCATTCGCATTCAGTGACGAGGATTTTGCCTCTATGGTGGGATCTTCTGTTAATTTTGACAATATAAACCCAAATAACACCGATAAAAATGAAGATCTTGTCAAACTTTTAGCCCTAAAAAAAAAGTCCATTAGAATAGAACTTCATGGCAAATATATCTTGGATTACCTTAAAGCCGGGGTAATACCCCAAGGCTTACAAGTCAAAAACATCCCAGGTCTCTTCATACAAGTCAAACACTTCCTAGAACGATGGTCCCTCATTGCCAATCGGTGTTCGAGGGACCTCATGATGTTGATAGTCGAAACAGCTAAGGAAGTGCTGGCCCAATTAATTCAAGAGATTCTGGATTTAGAAAATCAAATTAAATCATCTACGGTTATTATAGACATCAAAAAGAAACTAGAAGATGTAGAGTCTGAATTAAACTCCTATAGTGAATACCTAATAAAACATAAAATGGATAAACTCCAAAAAGATATACGTTATTTCAGCCGAGAAAACGTATACCCATATCTAAGAGATAACTTCTATGAACACACTGACGAGTTTGGCCAAGATATGGGTTATCCACAATCTGACACTAGACAAAAAAAGGCCACTACGTTTTCAAATACATAAGACTCTGATAGCAGTTCTAGTATGTCTCCTCATCAAAATAGAGGTCAGAGATTTGTACAAAGATCAAACCAAGGTTACCGTCCTTTTTTAGGGAGGCGCCCCCAGAACAGAGGGAATTGGCGACCGAATTATCGATCCCAGTCCCGATCCTATCATCAATACCAACCCAATTTCCAACAGCGAGGTCAATTTCAACCACAATATCAGGACCATCAACCTCAGAATTCCAACCGTTATCTGGAAACACGGAGTTCCCGATATTGGAGAGAGTGAAAACCATCCCTATATTCAACTTGAGCAAATTTGAGGCAGACACAGCTACCATTTCAATTTTATCAAAAGGGCTATCCTTTATCCCTCATTCCGGACTCAATAAATTTGAACTTTACAATGATGTAATGTGTTTTTTTCGTAAGATCCGTCTTAAGAACTATTTCTCTGACAAAGAATACACAATAACTGAAGACAACAGGTCAGGTTTAGCCCCCAAATCAGTTTTTACACCAACGCTAGATCAAGTGGCCCCAGAAATACGGATCTTTGAACAAGTAGTTATCAACAAACTACAGATAGCAACCAAATACATACCCAACACTCCCTATACCATTAATAAAGATGAGTACAGTGCATTACAACAGTTAAAAAATCAAGCTGAAATCACCATAAAGAGTTGCGACAAAGGAGGAGGGATTGCAATTCTTGATACACAAAAATATATTGATAAAATTGAAGAACTGCTTAGTGATAACAACTTCTATTGCAAAATATCGAGAGATCCTACTCCCAAAACCAGAAATAAAATCCATAAATTAACATCTAAAGCTTTGCAAAATGGAGATATCTGTAGGAAGGAGTATGAATATTTAAATATAGACAATCCCAGAATGGCGAGTCTGTATGGTACTCCCAAAGTACACAAAAACGAATTTGATCCCCCATTCCGACCTATTGTCACTACCATTGGTAGCATAACAGAACCTATATCCAAGTATCTTGATGCTATTTTGCGTCCACATATCTCTAAAATACCGGGATATATACAAGATACCCGTCAGATTATCAACCAATTGGAAGGAACAGCTTTTAACGCCCATAGACAATGGATGGTGACTCTCGATGTTGAGAGTCTTTACTCTAACATCCCTTGTCTAGGTGCAATTGACGCCACGGAATGGTTTATCGAAACGTACAACATTGATTGCAATACGGAATTTATCTTGGACTGTCTCAAAATTGTCCTAGAAGACAATGTATTTGAATTTAGAGGTACCCTCTATAAACAGATCAAGGGGGTAAGTATGGGCGCGGCCTGCGCCCCGACCATCGCTAATATCTATGTTGCCTTTTTCGAAAAAATGAATATCTTTAACGAAATGGCCCCATTTTTTGAATCAGTTTTTTACTGGTCGCGTTATATTGACGACGTCATCTTTATATGGGATGACACTGAAGATACCCTGGCTGAATTTGTTCTTTGGCTCAATGCCTGTGATCCAAACTTGAGGTTCACCGCACATATTAACAACACCGAAATAGAATTCCTTGATATCACTATAAAACATGATCAAGGTCAGCTATTCATGGACCTTTTTGTAAAACCCTCAGCTCGTAATACTATCCTTCACTACGATAGTTTCCATCCATCGAATCAGAAAAACAGTATCCCTTTTAGCCAATTTTTAAGGCTGAGACGGAACTGTACGAAGTTAAAGGATTTTGATGAACGAGCAATTACGATGAGAAAAAAATTTGAGGAGCGTGGTTACCCTCATCGATTGGTACGAGAATCCTTTAAAAGGGCACGATTTTATGACCGCCAACACTTATTACAAGGCACTAAATCTAAACAAATGACCAACTTGGTATTTGTTTCAAGACATTCCTGTCTTAACAACCAAGTACGCCAAATAATCTACTCTAATTGGCACATTTTGAACACAAATAAGACTACCAAAGAAAAATTGCCTAAACCACTCTTTGCATACCGCAAAAACAAAAATCTCAAAGATATTGTGGTTAGATCACGTATGTCCACACTGGTAAAACATGCTCAAAGAAGTTTAACCAACTTAGATCCAGTTACTGGGAACTATAAATGTGGAACATGCAAAGTTTGTCCTCAGGCGATTGAAACCAAGGAAATTGTACACAATGGAGTTAAAATCCAAATTGCAGGCATGGTGAACTGTAAAACAAAAAATATCGTGTACTTACTCCTATGCCCCTGCAATTTTGGTTATGCTGGTGAGTCCTCCAGGTCCCTATATACCAGGCTCACAGAACACAAATCCGCAATAAGAACTCAGAAACTGAATGCACCTATGGTGAGCCATTTTGTTGAACAAAATCATAAACCAGAAGATATCCGTTGGATAATCTTGGAACACATTGAGGCACGTGAGGGCCTCTGCCCAGATAAAATTAGCAAAAAACGTGAAGTTTTTTGGATTTTTTCTCTGAATACTTCTGCTCAAGGCCTTAACCAGGATATTCCATGGGAGCAAGCTATTATATAAACTCTGAGAAACATTCACCTATGGGAGATATGTACTAAATTTTTATCTGGGAACTATTAGCACATGAGGTATCCTGTAATCTTATACTTATGTCATCTGTAATCTATGAGTGGTATTCTTCTATAGATAATGTACTATCATATCTATGCCTAGGATAATCATATATAAGTATCATAATCAATATCGTCATTTTCACCATCTTTTTTCTTTTTAAACATCACATTATGGTACCATTGATTATTTATATAGGACGTCGCGCTATATACATCGCTATATATAATCTCTTAATAGTACGGGCTATACCAATTACACTAGGTATAATCTATATGAGCAGGCTATTGATTATTTATATGGGATGTCGCGCTATATACATCGCTATATATAATCTCTTAATAGTACGGGCTATACTAATAACACTAGGTATAATCTATAGGAGCAGGCTGGTTTCTATATCCACTCAAATCTGTTTTACTTTCAGACTAGCCCGCATTAGTCCATCATTTATTTCTATGGCACACAGTCTCAGACATATGACGTCTTTGAAAGTGCGCCAGGTATTCGCCGGATAGCTGTCAGGTGAAACCAATTCTATACTTTTGTGGCGGGCTTGCCTCGAGTATATAATGTCGGCTTAGAGCGAATGTCTTTCTGGAACTATCAGTACACCGTCGGGAGGTCCGGTTTTGGAGAACAACTGTTTGTAAAAAGGTAAGCACATCTCTGAAAAGATCACGACAGCCGAATAGTGTGTTTATTAGAATTCTTTGGCCGATATTTAGTATGCCCCTGACTGCCGATTTGCATCTTGCTCCCGCAGAATGGTTTCCTCACCTATCTATATGATGTACATCGCCAATTCTGAAATAAATACGAAATAAGGAAAACACCCCCCCCCCCCTCCTATCCTGCTAAGGTAATATTTTATCTGATTTCCGAGGTTTGAACCTTTTTTTATCGAGCCGTTAAAAAGTCAATGCTCTCTAGATACATATATTCGCTGTTTTTATTTTTAACAGAAAAGAGGACTATTCTGATTTATATCGAGTATATGTGCCGGCCTCCAAAGAATCAACTAAGGTGTTTCTGTTCCTCTACGTTTCTACTAAAAGGTAAATCACTATATCCGGACTCTAAAACACCCCGATATATAGAAGTACAAAATAAAATATGTAGACTGTAGCCATATATACATCTCGTTTATGTGTATTTCTTTCCGATATAGATATCAATGATAAACATCGATTTTTGGGCATAGTCCCTGACCATAACTCGACTTATTATCTCGACCACAGATTGGATTTCCATATCTTGTGTATTTCATAAGAACATCTGCGAACACGGTAAACATGTACGTTGACATAAATAAATCGTACGTTCTAGTGTAATAGCGATTAAATAAGTAGACTTCCTCACAGTTAATACTCTGTATGAACTATATATTAAAGATAAAAATGATATAACTTGCAGGAAATTAAAATACGTATATGAAATTATAGTGACCCCTTATATAGGATACATTAACAACCATGTACTCTTTATTTATTCAGAACTTGTTGCTATACCCGATTTAAATCTACTGGAAAGAAAATAGATGTGGTCTCCATAAAATATCTCATTGTTACCAACAAACAGATATAACAAAAAGTAGGTGCTAATGGAGTGTGTAAAATACATATATTTATGCAAATGCTCTTAGACACTGGGCCCTATTCTTAAATGTAAATAGTAATAGCAACTTGCAGTTTTCAAATCACCACTAGATTACAAGTCTATCTCAGGCATTTACATGGAGTGATACCTATGAACTAGACTGGACAATGGTCTGAAACGAAGTGTGGGCTATCTGAAATTCTAGGCCATTGTATAGAGTGATATATTTGAGCCGTTTGCAATACTGGTCTAACATGAAGGGTTGGCTATTTTATTCCTAGACATCTGTATAAGAGTGATATGTTTGAATTTTATGTGGCAATGGTCTGATATGATTTGTCGGCCATTTAGCAATTAGTAATATCTATTATGCTGATATGGTCCTCATGAACTGAGATCTAATGTGTACTCACATTAGATCTACTAAAATATGTATTTATGTAGATAGAAACACTTTTTCACTCTGGTAGACATTAGGGGGACTTTTTTCACCATATGAGCTGCTTTATGTAAATAATGTATTATAGAAAATGTGTACATATATTTCTGTGTAAATAATGACCTAAACCCTCTCAAAATGTTTTTCTTAATTACATTGTAATAGTATCATGTTACGACCTTAAAATCTCTAAAATGTCTAATATATATACATTTATGTTTTGTATTTTTCTAGTTTGTTGTCCTGTTGAGTATATATGCGAATGACGGTCACCTGATGAAGGCAGAATGCCGAAACGCGCGTAGTCAAAATTCACCGCTTTTGCCTACCACAATAGAATATTGACCGATCCATTGTTGGGTTTTGTGTTACATGTGTCTATGTTTTCATGTTTTATTATATGTGTATATTTTTATAAAATGTATAATTGAATTTTGCACTATAACAACCATCCATATGTAAAGTGTATATAGGACAAACAAAAGAATCAAACAATTATTTATTTGAAATAAAAAGGTTTTTGTATATCAATATATATTTTTGTCACTATATATATATAAGGTCGTATGAGTGTGTTGTAGCTATATTCACTATTGTATGGGTGAGAGGTCTTGGCATGTATTAATTTATTGTTTGCTATAAGTTTTTTTCAAAATTGTTATTTCCCTACCTATAGCAAATCTATTAGTGTAGGGGTCCCCTGTTTTCCAAAATGTCTAGTTTCTTCTGATGCAGGCAAATGACTCCTCTGAAACACTTATAAATTTGTTCTTAGTAGTGTTAATCTCCAGACCCTTGTTTTTTGCAATACACATTGAAGAGGTTCAATAATTGCTGCAAGCCACTAGGAGTTTGTGATATTAGAAGAGTGTTGTCTGCAAATAAGAGTGTAGGGATTCAAACCGTTAGGTCCAGGTAGGCTGATATCAAATGACGATTAGGGGTGTAACACTGAATTCTAGTGGACATAAATGCCAGGCTTTTAGCCATGGAGAGATTTAAAAATAATACATCCTGTTTTAGAAATAGTCCTCTAACCTACTGGGAGCCAATGTAGCTTTTCCATAAAGGACTTGGCGTGGCGATGTCTATGCTGATGGAAGACCAACCAGGCTGCCTGTTTTTTTTTTTATTAAACAAGAAAACAAGCTTCAGATATTTACATTACAGGATAAACATTTGTAACAGGTATCTAGAAACATGGCAAACATCTATCTCAATCACCAGCTGTTACCATCCAGGCTGAATGTTTTTGTGTTGTTTGGAATATATGACTAGCTTTGTCTCCTCAAGTGAGAAATATGATTCTATTCAGATGTTCTCTGTTAGGACGTTGCCACCACCCTTAGAAGGGGCTTTATAAAGGTGGATAGTCATCATCATCATCGCTATTCGAATAACGCTTAGTCAAATGATCCACCCAATCATTCGGATTCAAGTAACATTCAATCTGTGATTCTGAGAATAACCCTATTGAAGGAAGCCATTGCTGCGGCCTGTGCCATGCGTGTGACAGCGCTATCATCATAGACAATAAAACATACAGCAAGATTTAAGTCAAACTCGACAACATGACAAACTTTAAAAGTAGCAATGTTATATACTTCATCTTTGCCCATGTATTTTGGGTTATGTTGGCGAGAGAGCTCAGAACCAGGTTCAGTAAACAAAAATCAACCACACACAACTAAAAAGTGAAGGTCCCTTTGGTGGATCAAAGTCTCGAGCTTGGATACACAGAGAAGGATTTAAAATTGACTATTTTGAATAAAATAGCCAATATTGGTGATATGGACAACACTGCATATAGGAAGAAAAGAAAAGTATTCTGGATTTTTATTTGGACTGTGTCAGGAAGGGTTTCAATGATACCTTGGGAAAATGCACTATGGGCGCTTTGTAGACTGATTTTGCAGACTATAATATTATTTAATCTAGGCAGCCTAAACCTTACTGTACCCCTCTCCCTGATATTGTTTGTTTCATGCCATACACAACTTGCCTCTCTGAGTTATGAGTCCCTGTTTACATAGCAGTTGTTACTAAGGTGTCTTTTTGTTTTTTATTTCTTAATGGGGATTATTAGCGTGAGAGGCTGGCTTGGTATATAATACACACTTATTTAAGGTGGCACCCTGCACCAATCCTGACAATACTTATGGTGATTTTAGTGGTATTAGACAACCTTAGAAAGATCTCTAAAGGATTGCTGTGGAGAGAAGCCTTCAGACTTCGTCCAGAAGAAAAGCAGCTTGTTTTACCAGAACATAATTCTATTGATATAGATTAAGTGAAAAGGCACCGCACAGTGTATTTATAAAAATATGTATTTATTGTATAACACTTCACTCCCAAATACAGGTATCTCCTAGACAGAGATATTCACAATGCACACAATACTTTTCAATGGAAACAGGTAAGAATCATGTAATACACAGTGGTCACCAGTGGGGGGAAACAAACCATTTACTAAAATAGTTGGAGTCAAGACTATACAGAGAAGACGCAGAAGTTTTGGGGCCTCGAAGAACCACCCAAGGAAAGTAACTAGGAGTCCCACAGAGGCTGTGTGCATAGTAGGAACACGACTGTGTGATCAATGCAAGTCAATGGGTAAGTCGCAGTTGCAATTTTAAAGAGGAAGGACCCTTACCAGTGGACCCTGAAGAAACCCCATGGAAGACAGATGGTTGGAGAGCCACCCCACCCAGGAACCAGGATACCTACACCAGGGAATCCGGGTGCATAGGTGGAAAGTGGCATCAAAAACCTCACCCGTAATCAAAGGAGGACTTCAGGAAGATGCTGCTGTTGGAGAAGGAGAAAATGTCCAGTGGAACCCAAAGGTTCAAGATAAGACACACCTGAAAGCAGAGGGTACAGAGTCTATGCCACTTGGAAGTGACCAGGAGGCATGGAAGATGAATGCCGACCGATGTTGGGTGCTGCAGGATAGTTGACAATGACCTTGAACTGCAGCTGCGTGGACCAGGCGACGCTGTGGAAGACCAGGAGGTGTACACGTGGAAGTGGAGAAAGATGAGATATCGGTACCAGCAAGGTCACATGTATGGGGGTGAGGGCAGGCCCTGACCAATCAGGGATGCCCAAAGAATACAAAGATGGCCCTAAAGAGGACCTACAAGCCAGAGGCACTGGAGTCTCAAGAGGACCTCTAGCAGCTCACCAAAGATGAAAGCCCACGATGCAAGAGATACAGTGAAGGTGAAGATCTTGATCACTTGATATGCTTGAGGTTGGGGACCCTTAGAGCCCGATGATCTTGGTGGAGGGAAGCCAACAAGCCTTTGCAATTGCAAGTCAACACGGAGCACAGGGGTTTGGTTCCTGCAGCTCCAACAAGGAATACTGCCCGCAAACATGGTGAGAGGAAAAGGCAGGCCTCGATGGATATGAAGATCCACCAACTGTGTGGCTGAGCCTTTTGGAGTCCATGGGGGCCCAGGATCAGCAGACCGGTCAGCTTAGTTGCTGTGCCTACAGATGCAGGAGACAAGCAGAGTGAAGAGATCAGGAGCAGGAGGTGTATTCCCGGTTGCAGTTTTGATACCCAGAGGGGCAGATTTACAAGCCCCCTGCATCACTTTTGCACCTTTGTTGCGTCCCCTTTGTGACACAGCAGTGACGTAAATGTTGTTGCCCATTTACAAGACGTGATGCCTCACGTAAAGCCATGCGTGACATTATACCTGCGTCAGGTATAATGCATGCAGGGTAGACGTTCCCACTCAGGAAAGCCTCGTAAAATGACGCAGTGAAATCTACAATATTTCGCAGCGTGACTTGTAAGACGCCACTGCGTCAAAACCTTACATCTGCTTGAAGCAGGCATAATGAGTGTTGCAGTGTATTGGGAATAGACACGCATTGCTGTAGTTGCATCGTGTTTTCAACACGACTCCAGCAATGCATGACTTTTACCTCAACAGATGTAATGTAATGTAATGTAATGTAATGTTGCATTTGTACCGCGCAGCTGTCGCTCCAAGGAGCATCTAGGCGCCACTGTTGACCAAAAGATGCCTCATAATTTCTGACGCATCTGTCCATCCTTGCGCCATGGTGCGCCATATTGTAAATATGGCGCATCCATGGTGATGCAAGGGTTTTGTATTATGGCGCAGGGAAAGTGACGCATCTCTAGAGATGCGTCACTTTCTTGTAAATCTGCCACAGAGCGTCCAGCGAAGTCTAGAGTGCCCAGACGGTCGAAGTTGAAGTGGTTTCTGAATTGGATCATGTACAACGATGAATCTAGGGACCCACCCACAGGTAAGCCCGTAGTACCCTGAGGAAAGGGTTGGGATGATCCAGGGGTCCCTCCCAAAGGAGGGCTGGAAAAGGGAGAGTATACTCCCCTGACCGTTGTCCAGTTTTGTGCCAGAGTGGAAGCCAATGTCTCCCTGAACTGGTTTGAGCTGGACTATGCATGGAGGGAACCAAATGTGCCCTGCATACAGACTATGTGGCACTGGCAAGCTCTCCCATCCTTCCCAGTACACTAAATCCTGTCTGGGAGGTGGTCACACCTCCATGTGACAGGATGGCTATTGTTCTGCCTTCCCTTGCTTGAGTTTGGCTCAGCAGCAGGAGGGCAGAATCATGTCTCTGGTCAGCAGCAGCCATGTTGTGCTGTCTGGGTCTAGAAGACTCGTACCGGGAGCACTGGTGACCTAGCGGAGCACGTTTACAGTGCTTGGAATCATACCTCACCACAACGTTTATGGTGTGGGGTATAATTCCAACATTTTTTAGACCAAACTTGATAGGGTTTGTTCCAGCCAGTTTTGAGATGGTTATCACATAATGACGGGGTGCCCCTCTATATGTTATATGACTGTCTCACTTACAACCTGGGAGGATATACTCCGTAGGCTGCAGGGGTGTCCTACACTTGCAGGTGCACCCTCACACTTAGACCCACGCACCCTGCCTCCAGGATTGGAAAGGCCTGCTTTAGGGGTGACTTATAGGTTTTAATTGAAGTGACCTTTAGATATAGGGAAACATGCATCTTTCGTAAGTGGTGTTAGCACCAGCTTACACAGGCTGCAATGGCAAGCCTGCAGTTACATATAGAGTGGTCTCCCATGGGTGGCATAATACATGCTACAGCCCATGGGGGATCCCTGGTGCACCTACGCTCTGGGTACCTTATGACCATATACTAGGGAAATAAAAAAAAATGCGATAAGTGCTGGGGCTTTGTTAGAATGGAAAGAAACAACAAAAAAACATGAAGACGGTTAATATATTACCATGGAACGTAAATATTCTTAGGGTAAAAAGACATAGACAGAAAATCATGGAGTATCTGAAGGCAATAATTATATTACAAGAAGCCCACCTCTTACAAAAGGAATGGGTAGACATCATGAAATACCAGAAGTGGGTGGATACATATATCTGCACAAACCAAGAATGCTGTACGAAAGGAGTGGCAATCAGTTTAAAAAAATCCCTTAGGGCAAGGATTCATTCAGCAGAGGTGGATTCAAAGGGGAGATGGGCGATAGTTAAAGTAAGGTTTTTTAATACCCTATATATAGTGGTGGGCTATTATGAGCCTAACATGGATGATCATATTCCTCTTCAAAAAATCGATTCACAGTTACTGAACACGCAATCCCCAATCATAACGGGAGGTGATTTTAAAATAATTTTAAACTTGAATGTTGCCCGACGCCCGGCTAGAAACAGAGCAAACCTACCCAAAATGAGAGAGTGGGTAGACTTGGGGATTATAGACATCTGGAAAGATAAGGGTGATAAGGCTCAATGTTTCACGTTCCAGAACAAGAAGAATAACCATGGCTCTAGAATAGATTTGTTTCCTATAGATAGTCGAATGGCCAGTATCACAAAAGGTAGAATATTTACCACCCCACTTATCTGATCACTCAGCAGTTCTGTTGCGAGTTTTGCCTAGAAACACCTCCCCCCCTTCAAGGTAGACCTCTGACCAGAGTATTTTTTAGATTCTCTAAACACCGAAGCACTAGCTAGAGAAACCGCTTTCTTTTTTTAATTAAATGAAGGTGGGACCTCTAAACAAGTAGCGTGGGATGTACATGATGCAGTTATTAGAGGGAAGATAAAAAAATCTTGCTGCCTATAAACATAAGAACACCCAATCCCTTATTAAGCAGGTAGAAAATTAAATACAATCGTAGGAGCATGAATTGTTAGAAAAAGAAACCCAAAACAAAATAGCAAAAATGGAAGATGAGAAGAAAATGAAGAAGAAGGCTCTTTCAGAGATTCTGGAAACAATAATAAGGAACAAATGTGAGGTACGCAAACTCTCACAGTATAAATATGAGGAAGGATGTGGCAAAATACTGGTGTGGAAATTAAAAACAGACCAAACCCGAAATTGGGTAGCAAGTATCCAAACAGTTAATCAACCTCCCCACAGCACTGACAGCACCGGCGATGCAGCAATCAGAGAAGCTTTTGCAAATATCTTTGAAGATTTATACTTGGAAGAATCCTTGGCTGCTCAAGGAGAAATAACTAGCTTCTTGGATAAAATAACACTTCCATCTTTGAATCAAGAGTGGAAGGAGGATATTAACCAGGAAATTACGACAGTATACGTGACACAGAAGTAATTAAAAACCTAAAAAGGGGGGAAGGCAGTGGGGCTGGATACACTCTCCAATGACCTCCTATGACTGAGCTTTTAAATGAAATCTTTTTAGCTCAGAAATATCTCCCTGATTCATGGAATTAGGCCAGTATAACCATTTTGCTAAAACAAGGGAAAGATCCAACAAAATGTAAATCCTATAGGCCAATGTCACTTCTAAATTCAGACAACAAAATCTATACACAGATATTGGCCAAATGGCTTAGTAAGGTTGCAGGGTCCTTAGTCCATCCCAACCAGAAAGGTTTTATCAATGGGAGATAAATACAAGAATTAACTCAAGAGCTAATAGGAGCATAGACAAAGCCACTCAGTATAACACTCCGCTGTCAATTATCACTTTTGATGCCTCCAAAGTATGTGACATAGTCAGCTGGTCTTTTCCGAATGAAGCCCTATGGAATTTTAACCTGGGAAAAATCTTTCAAAAGGCCATAAAAAAATCTATAAAAACCCACAGCAAAGGTACTAGTGAACGATAGTCTTACTGACAAAATATCATTTAAGAAAGACACTAGACAGGGTTGACCCCTAGCCCCTTTATTGTTTAATCTCTATATAGAACCACTGGCCTGATTATTAAGAGGAAACTCTGAGACAATACCATTTACATTTCAGGGCTAGGAGAAAAAAGTGGCACTGTATGCTGATGACCTGATACTATTCTCTAGTAGTGTAGCACATTCTCTTCCTGCAATAGAGGAGGTTATGGACCAGTATGAAAAGGTTTCAGGATATATTATTAAATCCAAGACCATGAACTCAAAAACCCTTTGGTGAAAAACAAATTAAAGGGGGTCATGATTATGGTGGAAGAACCGCCACTGCCGGGCCTGTGGTGGCGGTCATTCCATCATCACAAAGCCTATTACCCACCGCCAAATTAGGATGGCGGTAGGTACCGCGGCGGAGGCAAAGTCAGTATGCCGCCTCACCACCAAAGGCAATCGCACCGATTGCCCGGCCGATGGTTCAGGGCCGCTAAACTGGTGGCGGTGCCTAGCAGGCACCGTCCACCAAATTAAGATGTGGGTTTAGAAAGGCCTTTCCATGACGGCGATGGAGCCATGGAAAGGCTGGCGGGGATTGGGTTTGGGGACCTGTTGCGTGCCCCCCTTGTTTGGGGGGTGTTGATGCACTGTGGGGTGCCCCCTGCATTTCCATGCACCAAGTGGCAGTCCCCACGTGCAGCCTGCAACATAGTGCAGGGAAATGCAGAGCAAGCACATTTAACATGCGTACAGTGCTGCAGCCAGCAGCACCGCCCGCAAAGTTAAAAGCCATGAATGCGCCCACCAGTATGGCGGGCGCATCCTAATTGCAGTGGTGGGACCACCGCAGGTCTGGCAGGCGGTCCCAAACACCACTACGATGGCGAGTGGACCTAGTCCGCCCGCCATCATAATCAGCCCCAAAGTATCTTGGCATAGAGTTAGCAAAAGACATTAAAAAAACAACAAATGTGAATTTCCATAGACTTTTGGGGGAAGTTAGGAAGCTTCTTACTTTATGGGGTGGGCTTCCACTAACCTTTATGTGAAACTTCAATGTAATTAAAATGTCAATCGTCCCTAAATTTACATACATTTTCAGCACTATACCTCTGGAATATAAGAAAGAATGGTTGATAAAAGTACAAGAAGTATTAAACAGTTTTTTTTGGGCCACAAATGGGATAAGAATTGCCTGGAAAAAATTAAGAAGGAAGAAAAAGCAGGGAGGGATAGCAAGCCCGGATCTGTTGGAATACTGCAAGGCTTTTCAGTTCAAATACTCAAGAATACTACTGGACTGCTATGAGGTGTACCCCCCACACCTGCAGGCGCTACTTAATCATAATGACAGCCACTTTCTATATAAATTTGGACACCCCAAGTGCTCTAAAAAATGTAACTGAAGACCTTCTGGTCAGCCACAAAACTATGGTGCCGGATAAGGAGTACTTGGAAAATATCCTACTACAGTGATCTCGCTCCTATATGGGACTCGACCGTTCCCCTGGAAGGCCTTAAAGACAGACTAGCCTTCCCCTTAAGGGAAAGAGGTATAAATAAATGGGGTAAGCTTATAGAGCAAAACTCAATTATCGACTGGGATGCTCTCGTATTCAAGACAGAGGGTACCATTTCCAAATTTAAATACTACCAGCTGCAGAATTGGGTCAAGAGTCTTAGAGAAGAAGAAAAAGTAACTAGAGACATCGAGAAAATACTCCAGAGAAATAGGACACCCAAGAAAGAAATTTCCTATTGGTACTGGGCTCTTGTTCAGGTGGGGGAAAAGGATTTCATGATTCCAAATGAGATATTGGGGAAAGAGCTGTCGAATGCTATATTTAACACACATATGGCAAGTATCTATGGCTACATGATGGCACATAGTAAAATCTGCCCCTTTGAGAAAAATTCACCTGTGTACTACCCTGCAGAGCAAATTCGACTCCGAAGAAGCTATCCAGGATCAATAAGTAAAAGGTGGGAAGCTGTCCAAAATGTGGGAAAGGAAGAGCGGATTATCTCCATATGTTGCTGCAGTGCCCCCTTCTCGAACAATTTTGAAACGAGGCAGGTAAGATTTTCACGCTTCTCCTGGGCCTACCAATCATGGATCTTTTTATTTTTGGGATAGACCAGAACATCTCAGGCTGTCAGAACTAGATGAAGATCATGAAAATCTTCCTTTCCCATTAATATTGTTGGCTAGAAGAGAAATCTGTATAAAGTGGGTGAAAATGGTACTGCCAACACATAGAGAATGGCTTGACTCAATTCAGAGAACATACAATCTAGATACGTGTGGGAGGGTAAGTAAGAGATATACATTTTGGGGTATCTGGGAACAACATTTGTACTTGAAGACTTCCTAGGCTAATACAAAGCACAACCTTACAAAGTAACTCCAATGATTAAGCAATGGCAATGGCCTTCAAGCATGGGCTTGAATGAGTAGCCATAATGGTTATCTTCCCCCGCAGGTGGCAAAATAAGAAAGTGGACATAAGGGGGCCCCCACACCCGGTATAACTGGGAACTCCTTCTTCAACCCCAGATTCCACAACTACAAAGGAGTACCTCCAGACTGAGTGGAATAGGACTGGGGCCCTTGATACTCCTCTCTCCTAAACATTGCACAATGAGGACAGTAAAAAAATAAAATAATAAAAATAACATATACTAGAGACTTATAAGGATACACCAGAATCCAATCTGGAATGTACCTAACTTTAGGACTCCCAAATGCCTTCTGTGAATACCGAAAGTCTTAAAGTTAGGACTTTTCTCAGTTTAGGAGGAGTAAATTTCTTTAGGACTCCTAAACTGAGAAAAATCCTAACTTTAAGACGTTCGGTATTCACAGAAGGCATTTAGGAGTCCTAATGTTAGGGGTAGTATATTTCTTTAGGACTCCTAAACTGAGAAAAATCCTAACTTTAAGTCTTTCGGTATTCGCAGAAGGCATTTAGGAGTCCTAAAGTTAGGACTCCTAACTTCTGTGAATACCGAAATGAGTAAGTGCCTTCTGTGAATACAAAAATGAGTAAGTGCCTTCTGTGAATACCAAAATGGTAGTAAGTTTAGGATTTTTCCTTAAGTTAGTTCTGTGAATCGGGCCCCAATTGTTTTGACATATAGGGCCCAATTCAGAATAGTAAATTGAGATGAAATTCTAACTTTACGACTTCCGATATTCACAAAGGGCATGTACGAGTAGTAAAGTTAGAATTGTTTCGCAATTTAACTTAAGTTTTAGTCTCAGTTAAACTTAAGACCAATACTTAAGTTAAATTGAGACAAAAGTCTAACTTTACTACTCATAAATGCCCTTTGTGAATTCCGAAAGTAGGCGCATAGAGTATAACTAGTTTCTGCCCAATTTGTTGTTGAGTCTTTGTTGCTCCAAGATTGCTGCCATGTTTGTCCTCTAACTATACTTTGGTTATTACTTAGATCCCCCTTATTTGGGTGTTGGACGTTGTCTCCTTTTATTCAAGTTGTCTATTTTTTAGGCCTATCCCCGGGTTTCAGCCCTCAGTTTACATGTGAGAGTTCTTGGATTGCGCAGTTTATCTATCCAATAGACATTTGATTCATTAGTACACCTTTTTCAGATGGTTGTCGATACTTAGATCGGACAGAGCCACAGGTGTTACTTTTTTGTTTCCAGAAGTGGAGGTCTGTCGCTCCCACTGGCCATGAAGGCATCTTAGGCAGCGCTTAAAGGTTGTAACAGCCACACGCTGATCCACCTTGTCTTTTGGACCACAGTGTGAGCATCCATCGGACTATGGTGGTATCTCGACAAGGAGTTTATGCAACTTGGACTTCTTGAAACCAGGTAAGTCAGTGCAGAGCCTCTTGGGCTTTACTGCTTATGCCTTAATGTGGTACATATGCTGTTCCTGTTAATTTATGTGCCGATTCTCTGACGAGTATCTTGACTTTTTAAAGTCCTGATGTGGGACGTGTGTGATCTCCGTCCCTATTCTTATCAATTACGGGACTACTATTTAGGTTTACTTTCCCTTTCTTGTGGGAACCACTTTTTATCCTGATTTCTTGAGTCTGTGGCCCTTGCGAGGAAACCATCCACGTCTACCTAGAGTGAAGGCAAGCATGACAAGCCTCTATAGCATTGTGGGCTTGTGTTGGTAGGAGTTAGTGGGAAACCCCTGGATCAGACCGGAGATATCCATCTTATTTCTATGTTTTTCCAAACCATCCACTTGACGGTGTAATGTGGACTATCCCTGTGGGAGCAGGTGTATTTATATACATATTTATATAAGGTGTCTTAGTGATATCTGCTGTGGCGGCTTGCTGAGGGAGTGCTGCGGGTGGTGGGGTGGGGGAGGGGCAGGGTTGGGGTAGTAAACTCCGGCATACGGCTGAACGGAGTTAAGTAAATAAATAAATAAATAAAACAATTTACATTGCGCACGCTGCAACACTCCTACTACCCCCCTCACTACATGCAAACAGCCATGACACATTAGACCCGTATATCCAACCCACGGCTTGTGTCTTAGGCCAAGGATAGCCTAAGGTCATCTCTTCGATCCCATGGTGTTCCTGCTGTCAGTACAATCAATGCCACCCTTTCCATGGGATCAAAGATCTGGTATTAGCAGCAATTTCTATATTCACAATGTCCAAGGGCTGCCAGAGGAAAAAGAGAAGACCAAGAGACATTGACTAACAAAGTGATTCATTGGATATGCAAAGTGTGGAAATGCTCATCAGTTATTTCCCAGTACATTGTTGGGGGGAAAGTCTGTACTTTACCGGGGGTGATCTAGATCAACTTGAGATAAAGTTGTCTTACCGCAATATAGCTGACAACATTAACCCTTGGGGGTATGTTTCCCTTGTATCATGACAACACCGATCTGTCTAAAGCTCAATAAGTGCCCAGTTCATGAATGTAGGTATCTAGAGTTCTTGTCAGCATAGGTATTGGTATCTGACTGTCAACATCCATAGCAGATCTGTCTTTAAGGCCTGCCATAGTTGGAACATCGCCAGCTTAAAATCTAAAATGGCCGATCTAGACTGGGGTGTATCATTGACTCATTTGATGTTTTGTAAGATAAAATAAATCTGGTGTACAGAGCCCATATATAGAACCAGGTTTACAACTTTTCACTATCCAGCAACTTCTGAGGGCAGAGGCCTGATGGCATGCAAATTACCTGGGTAAAGAATATGTTATCCAGCACGATTAGGAGACCTATGTTAAACACCCTGAACATTCTGGGGCTGTCCCTTGTTAGGGGAGGGTCCCCTTTTTACATCTAAAATGTATATAATAGGACAAGTGGGGTGGATGGGACATCCAGTACCCTTGCAATCCTGGAGGAGGCTGTTGATGTTTTACCTCTTAATGAGCTCATGGTTGTCGCAGGTGACTTCAATGTAATCTTTGAACCCTCTGGCTCCATGTCATGCAATCAAACAGAAGAGGAAGTTGTATCCTGGGGTGTCTCCCAGTTTAATCTGGAACCAGTCAAAAGGTAGACAACGGTCGCTAACCAGTTGATGAGCTTTTCCTTCCACTTGGCTCTAAGAGCATTTAATGTTAGGTCCATGTATGATCAAAGAGGTGCCCACACTTTCAAGAGGCTCACCCAAACGAGCCATATTGATTACACATTCTTACCCCTTAGAATATGGTTCATCCTTTTAGACATTGTGGTTGTTGATTGCCATGATAGCAACCATAATGCTCTAAGTTAACTAATAATAGACCAGGGACTTAAGATCAAATGCATGTTACGTCCATGCAAGAATTGCACCTCTCAACAAGCAGGCCCTAAAATGGGCCTCTGTCTGAGGGATGAGAATGGCAAAGATCTATGGGCTGGTTTATGAAACATCTAGTCTTGTGGCTATATTCAGCTCTCATGAAGGGCTATTCAATCAACTCCAGGCACTCCTGTAAAGATGGAGTAAGGCAAGCAAACCAACCCCATGTTGCTTGTGGTATATCCGCTACTGTAGACTGGCCGGGCTCAACCTCATTAGGTCAATGAAAGTGGGATATAGCACTCAAATATCCAGGGCCAGGAAGAATTATAAAGACTATCTCGCTCTGGCTAAAATGGCCTGGGAATGTGGGAGGATCTAGTAAAAGCAGCGAGGGGATAATAAATTGCGCTGGGTGTGTTTCGCTGCAACGAGGGATGTGGATGGACGCCGGTCGTTTTATCAGGAACGACCTGCTGTAATACAGTGCCCATATCCCAATCCCATGGACTAATAGGACTTCCAGTCCTCCGCTAAATCTATAGATTACTCAGTAGTTGACCTAAGAAAGGTATACAACTAAGGTGGCAAGACCGTGCTCACCATTCAGGAACATTTGATAAACACTGCCATCTTCGCCTATTAGCATGTTTTCAGTCCAAATATCTTAAATTCGACATTGCTATGATATAACACACAACAGGAATAAAGGTGCTGGGAAGGCAATCCTTGGACTCCAGTTCCCTTTACATTATCCTGCCTTCAAAAGCGACGTATTATAAGACTTAAAGCCCTGAAGAAGTCCCGGCTTGGGACGAAACGCGTCGGCTGTTTTTGTTTCACTGCGAATTGAAAATTAAAGATTAAAAGAAGACTAACAACATTCCTTCATGTTATTTTTCTTTATTGTGCTCTAATACTTTTTGCACTTATTATCCTATTTGTTGTGGTGCACCTTTGCGGTTGTTTTTTTATTGCTCTGGGATGTAGTAGCTCATTGTAGTCGACATGCTGTTTCTCATATTGACTACTGATTTTTCCAGAGTTTTATATATCGCAAACTTGACCCGAATCGGGTATCAGAGCACTTTACATAGCACCAGTTACATTACTTGAGTACACACATTCATTTTTGGCTAGGCATGGGGAGATTAAGTGATTTGCCCAGTTACCCAGATTCGAGGACGGCTGCCCTAGCTGCTAGGCCAACTCCTCCCCCTCCTTGCAACCAGAGACATGGGTGGAACATTTTAAGGGGTTAAGACTGTTACCACATCCAAAGCTATAACACCAGTGTCCACATTACCTGGAAAGAATGATATATTGCCGGTCTTTTCGCTTAAAGATATCCCAGAGGCAATAAAGGAGATACTTTCCCAGAAAGCTCATGGTCCCTGGTCCTGATTCTGGCCTTGGGGATGTTCTTTTCTGAATCCCTTGTTTGGGGTTTTTATTTTGATCTATACTGAAAGGCGGTACATTACCCAGATCCAGGCAGGAAGTCAAGACCATTCTGAATTTAAAAAGGACAATAGAGATGACCCTGGCAATTACAGACTAATTATCTTGATGGATGCTTTACATAAATTATTTTGCCGCCTTATTCTGAGGGAACTGTTGAAGTGGGTTCTTGCCCATTTTATACTCTCAAAACTGCAAGCGGCTTTTGGAAAAAACACTAGAACAGTACACCAAATACTGTGCTTTTGTTGTATCAATTGGAAAACTGTAACGAGGGGGGTTTGTCAATCTAAGAACAGGCACAATTATGCTTCAGTTACTTTGAGTACTTGAGGTTCTATGACAAAATTTCACATACTTGGCCTTACAAGATACAGGTAAGTACAACAGTGTTGGGCTTAAAGCACAGCTACTTTGTTTTCAATACAAAAGTTGGTTCAACAGAGAAGGTTTTTAGAACACAAATTACAATATAGATTCCTATGGGAGAAAAGAAGGTAAGTAAACAACCTGCATGATAGCTTTTGGGGGTTAGAAACAAGGTTCCCCAAGGTCATTTAGGCACTCAAATCACACCACCAGTGGCACTAGGCGGCAGAGTGCAAGGGCCCTATGTTAGCAAAGGGGCTAGATGGGCCTATGTTGAGGGACTGCTTACGAGCAGGCCACTCAGTTGTGGGAGCCGAGCTCCTGGGGGTAAGATCAGCACTGCAGGCGCCAACAATCAGCACAGGAGCTGCACCATCAGCAGCACGGAGGTGGCTGGATGCAGAGTGCCAAGAAGATGTCGGGAGCCCTGTGATTTCCACTGGAGATCTCCAGTTTGAAAAAAAAGCTGCAGTCTCTTGAAGGCAACCATCGCTATCGGCAAGAGAAGTGAGTTGGGTTCTTAGAGCCTACCAGGACGCCATTGGTTTAGCCACCCAAGGCTGTGGGACATTGGGTGCAGGAGTGTCTTTAGGCCTGGGATCTTCTTACCAGCTTCCATTGCGTTGCGGCTGCAGGCGTTGGTCTGGACCTCGATGGTGGGTCAGGGATCACCAGATCCCAGGTCAGAATCGCTGGGGAGAATGGTCTTGACTTCCTCCCTGGATCTGGGTAATGGACCACCTTTCAGTATAGATGGGGAGACCTCCTCATGGTGTTGGGCCACTCAAACAAGGGCCGTGGGCATTGGGTGCAGAGTGGGGCTGAACCGCAGAGCTGCCTCGAACCAGATTCTCTATTGGAGTCTTTGGTTGAGCACATCCGTTGGTCACAGCAGACAGAGGGCCAGATGTACGACCCTAAATTACATGCGCAAACAGGTTTGCAACCAGTTTGCGCATACAAAATGACCCAAGGCATTTATAATTCCTAAGTAGTGAGTCGCCATTTATTTGCAACTCGCTATTTAGGAATTGTGAGTCGCTATTAGGAGGGGAGTTCCCTTCTTAATTGCGTCAACAAAACAATATATGAATGTTTTGTGACCACAATTGTGGTCGCAAAACACTTGCAAATTACCATCCTCTTCAAGAGGGTGGTAATGTAGTCACAATTTGGCAGGGGTCCCCATGGGGACCCATCCACTTTGTGACTGTCTCTAAAAATATTTTTTAAGGCCAGGCAGTGGTCCCAGGGACCACTACCTGCCCTTAAAGAATGAAACAAAAACGTTTCATTGTTTTTTTAAATGCATCCCATTTTCCTGTAAGGATAACGGGCTGCATATATAAAAAAAGCTGCTTCATTAAAAAGCAGCCCCAGACCTGGTGGTCTGCTGAGCCCAGTAGGCCACCATCCCTGAGAGGGTCTATCATTCCCAATGGGGTTGCAAATTGCGAGAGGCTCATTAATATTCATGAGCCTCACAATTTGCGACCCCATTGGGATCGCAAACAGTGTTACACACTGTTCTACATGCCAAATAGTGCCTCACAAATTGTGAGTCGCAAATGAGTCGCAATTTGTAAGGTGCTATTTTGCAGGTCACACATCCGGCCCAGAGTCTTCTGTGAACTAGATGGTTGCTGGACACATCGGGGTTTCGCTGTGCACAGGTCAGAGTCGGGACAGGCCGGTAGCACTGAGGCCAAAGCAGGTGGTGTCCTCTTCTTTCTGGTTCAGTAAGGCTCTTTGGTTCTTCTTCTTACTTCCTCAAATCTGAGGAGGCAAGGTTCAGGGTTGTCTCGAAAAGCTACATTTATTGATGTTGTATGGATGTGCAGGTCAGGACAATTAGGTCCCTTCCTTGGGGTTAGTACACCCCTTATTATGCAACCCACCAGTTGCTGTGACCATGTTAGCCACCTTTTTTTCATCACTCAGGCCAGGGATAAAGGAATGGCTCTAGAGTCTTAGGGGTCCATTACGATGTCGGGCGGATTGCCTCCGCAAGCCCAAATCCCCCCTGCCATATTAGGATGGCGGGGGGAATGGAGGCGGTGAAAAACACCACCGCCTGTTTTCCGCCCCGGTTGCCTTGCGGCCAGGACGGAAAACGAGTAATATGGTGGCGGTGTCTGTTAGACACCGCCCGCCATATTACTATGTGCATTTTTCAATGCCGCCACGGAAAGGCATGCGGTTTTCACTCTGGGGGCCCCCTGTGGGCCCCCAGAGTGAAGGCCAAAGGGGGGTGGCACACGGGGGGTACCTGTGGCACCCCCCTGCATTTACATGATCGAAGCGGCAGGCACCGTGCGGTGCCTGCCGCTTCGATCATTTTAATGCGTGCATTTTTTTTAACATTGTGGCGGGCGGTGCAGTGAGCACCGCCCGCCACAATGTTAAATTGAGGAATGCGCCCGCCACTGTGGCGGGCGCATCTTAATACCAATGTCGGGACCCCCACCCTTTAGGGGGGCGGTCCAGATAGCCGATAGGGTGGCAGGCGGCTAAAGCCCGCCCACCATCCTAATGACCCCCTTAGTCGCTGGAAACGTGTTGCTGGAGCAGAAAACTCATTTCATTTGCAGGGGTGCATCATAATCACAAGTAGGACAAATCTGCATGAAATCTTGCAATTATATTAATGTGAGGAGTTAGAATTGTGAAATATATTAATGTAATTATGTGACATGTTTTAAGCTATTGACAAGTAGCATGGCAAATTAACATATGAAATTACTCTTACTAGCAGAAAATGTTAACATGCAGAACTCGTGCTGTGAAACTGACATCATCCATATACTAAATGTGTTTAACAATAATATTTTTATAATGTGGTAGATGTGTTGGTTAAAACGCCATAGGTTTATGCAAATCTGTAATGCTTAAAGTGTCATGTTCGTATGTTAGCTGAAATCAAACTCCTGAAATTCAAGTCCCTGACAACTCTTGCTTTAGAATTAATAGCTGAATTTCATGCGCACTGTAAATTCTGTTCTTTCTCACATTTGCATTGCAGGTGGAGAAGCATTCATTATTGAAAAGTAATGTCTTTGTTTTAGTAGCTTAGCAAGGGGAGAATAAGTTACAATAACATGATTTGGAGGTAATAAAAATGGAGATGGATTCACACGGGTGAAGGCATGGGAATCAATTACGAATTGTTAGGAGAAATGTACATGGAGAACATTGTGTAAAAGTACATGTATGAGTGTGCCTATTGTCCACTGTGCATGCACAGTGCATTATGGGAATTCTACTGGTGGAATAGATTGTTGGAATTAAGGAAAGTGCCAACTTCTTTCTTGCCTTCGGAGGGAGAGCAACTCAGAGTGAGCTCTTTCTTTTGTGATAGTAACTCTATGCTATTTGACATATTGCTGATAGAGAGGCTTCTTAGGAAGTATCCACGCTCTGGCATTTCTCCTTTCCATTGAAAATGCTTAAGTAGGGATGTCACATCAGCGCTGGAGTAGGAATAGATTTAATAATTTTTACTAATCAACCCTCGATGCAGGGATAGGGCGTGGCTTGACGCCCGAGGAGCATGGCAGCGTCTGGGTAAGGCTTCCCGGAACGGAGCAGTGGTTTTGAGCTATCTGGCTAATAAACACGAGGATACTCAGCGACAGGAGAATTTGAAGGTCTTCCGCCTAGGATGTGACCTCTCACATTCCTTTTCACAGCAGTAGAGAGGCGTTTTCCTGACGCAAAATTTCTGTCTTCCGCAATGCGATATTGCGGCCACCAATTTGATTTACTGACCGAGCCGCAAAGCTTTCTCCACTTAAGGCAACAACGGTCTACAGCTACATGCGCCTGCGCCCTCCCTGATACTCATGAAAGTGGCACTCCTTCTCTGCAGTCCCTAAGGGCAGCTCAACATCCCAGTTTTCCTCACAATATTGCAGCAGTTGAGGTGAAGTGGATGCAGCCACCATTTTGTGGAATACCTCCCACAGTTGTCTGGTAAGCCTACGATTGCACCGGAGCTGCCACTATATTTGCTCACAGAACTTCAACTATGACTCTCTTCTTAACTCTTTTAACCCAAATTTTTTCATGAGGTTATTCTGGTGCTCTTTCACTGTGGAATGGTGAATATCAATTGGCTATTTTAATGTATTCAACTCCTATTTCACTGCATTGGTCTTTGTGGATATGGCGCCTTTACTTAAAGATAGTTGATGCTAAGTGACTCTAGACGCAATACCTATCTGCTGTACACAGTTACATCAGGGTTTCTTTTTTACGGACTACACTTATTCTTGGATAAGGCCATTTTTCAGTCTATTGCCCGTTACTTTTAGGAGCTGTGATATTCTCCCTAGGATCTTTCTCTACGTCTAGATTTGTGATTCATGGGCAGATCAAGGGGGACTCTGGGACTCTCTCTTCATCCTCCAAGCCAAAACAAGTCTTTGTCAAAAACTCAAAACTTTTTACTGAATTTTCCAGACTGGAAGACTCTTTGGCATCCCTGCCGACGGGCTCTACTACAACAATGGATCCCTCTCCTGCACTAACAGGGAAATCCAAAATAAAAAACCTAAAAAAAAACTCCCACTCCGCCTAAATTAGTATCTCCTGTTTCAATGGAGTTGTTGCTGGAGGAAATAAGGGCCCTTCGACCCTTTATGGAAGAAACCAGCACCAAACTACAACTTCTCACCAACAGCTAGTCTCAACTCAACACAAGACTCACAGCAGTAGAGCACAACGTGTCCTCATTTGGGGACACTAGTGCCAACGTTACTCAACTTCAATCTCAAATCTCAGTGCTCCAAAGTCAGGTTGAAGACCTTGAAAATCGCAACAGGAGAAATAACCTGCGTATTTATGGATTGATGGAAGGGGCAATAGGTACGGATCCTCTCACCTTCTTTAAATCTCTTCTTCCCAAACTACTTCACATGCCAGAAGATACTGTGCTTAAAATCCAATGTGCACATAGGCTGGGTTGTCCCCCCTCAAATACTTCACCCTCACAACGACCAGGAGGGGTTATCCTATATTTCTTAGAATATACTGATCTGTTAAAAGTTCTGCAAGCGGTCAAATCCCCGCAATGAATTACATGGTCAGGATCAATCTTATTTTTCGCACAGAATTACGCCAAGGCCACTGCTAACACACTCAAAGCATTCCTCAGTATGAGACCCGATCTTCGCTTGATGGGAGCCCGCTATGGTCTCTCTCACCCCTGTATTTTTAAAGTCACGTAAAACAACTGAAAAATGACACATGAAGATCCGCTATGACTACAAAGTTTCATAAACTCATATAAAACAAACCATATGGATTTTTCAGGACCCTCGTCCTCGCATATTTCTTGAATTTTTGTATTTACCATACAGGTTTTTTTTTCTATTTCTTGCTCCATAATATTTTTCCTTCAAATGCGTTATTCTCAGAATTTAGATAGATTTAGAGTTTAGTATTGTTTTTGTATATGTTGGATTGTCTTCTAAGACTCTACTGATTTCTTGTTCATTACAAGCTTTATTCATTATTTTAAAAAAAATGTTATTCTTCGCCTCTACAGTTGTTTCAACCTTGTGGCCTGTTCCTCCCCCGGTTCTCTGTCTAGTCGACCTTCGACATGCCGTCCGTTCCATGTGGTTTCACCCCCGTATCCTTGATCCTTTTTTGTAGGTATTTTTTACTAAATTTTTTAAAAATCTTTTCTATTATATTTCTTTCCAAATTCTCTTCCTGCTCTTTCTTCAGGTGTCTCTAGTGCTTCCTTCTTCTGTCGTCTACCTATATCCTTAAATAATCCCGGTATCATCCATCTGGTATTTCCTATATTTTTCCTCTCTCTTCCTTTGTTTAATATTTTAACTTACCCAAATTCTTACTTCTTTCAATTTCACTGGTTGTTGTCATCATCTCTTCCTTTTTTCTTTCTTTTCCCTGTGCTTAACATGGTCACTTACTTGATTTTTTTTTTCTTATGTTCAATATTGTCTTTTTGATGACTGGATTGTTGTTCAATATGTTATTCTCCTCCTTCTTTAACTGTTTCCTGACACTGAAAATAGTCTCTTGGAATGTTAGGGGATTAAACTCTCCTATCAAGAGACAGAGAGTCCTCACAAATGCATAAACTGGCTCCATCTGATTATCAGATCACGCCCCTATTTCAATTTACCTCAATGTATTACTAAAGGTTAATGCTCCCAGACAATGGCGTTTTAATAATATCCTTCTTTTGGATCCAGCATTTAACTCTTCCTTTACCACCTATTTTCACAACAGGTTTTTATTGATTGAATTAGGCAGAGCAAGAAATGTGGCACCCCACAGTCAGGAGAAACCACCAGACATTTTGATACAATGTACATCACAGGGCCAGAGTCCAATCAAGAGTTATAGTCGAACACGAACAATGGGAACTACCCCCCCACCCCTACTCCCCGGAACTCCCACCACCCAAACTCCCCGTTACCTCCCCGTTATCCCTCCCTAACCCCCTTTACCACCTATTTCAATGAATATTTTCTGTTTAATCAAAATGATTCTATGTCTTTCTCGACTATCTGGGACACCTTTAAGGCCTCAGCAAGAGACTTCATCATTGGATATGTTGGCAAGAAATGTAAGATTGTGCGCAAACATACCAATGACATTTTCCATGAGATAAAGAGACTGGAACAATCCTACTATTCTTCTAACTCGAAAGAATGTCTATCTTCTCTCATAAAAGCTAAACTTCAATTTAACAAGGAATCAAGTGACAATGCCTCATTTTACTTATTAAAATCTAGTGCGAAATTCTATGGTGGCCAGAATAAGGCAGGGGAAATTCTGGTCAATTATTTGAAAATCAAGCATAACAAACTAAACATTGATTCTAATTATGATGAGCATTCTATCTTAAAATTTAAGGATACAGAAATATTACATTCATTTTCTCTTTTAAACAAATCCTTATACACTGCGGAAACACACCCTACAGATTGTCTAATGGCCCGATTTTTTTGTTCACTGTTCAAAAACCCCTACATACTCCTCTGGATTTATCTTCCTTAGAATTGGACCGAACACAACATGAACTCCTTGATGCTCTTCAAAACCTTAAAAAAGATAAAGCACCAGTACCGGATGGTATTACCGTCCAATTTTTTCTTAATTTTTCCAAATTATTACTTCCCAAATTAAATCTTCTGTTAAACTCTTTTTGTAACCCGAATGGCTCTACCGGATCTTTCTTGGGGGCACATATTTGTCTTATCCCTAAAGAGGGTAGGAAATTAAAATTCTGTTAAAATTATAGACCAATCTCCCTAGTTAACTTCGAATACAAAATGTTTTTCAAAGCATTAGCTCTTCGCTTAGAATCTTTTATACCAAATTTATTAAGTAAAGAACAATCTGGTTTCATCAAAGGTCGACTTATAACAGATAACACACAACTTTTTTTGACAATCTATCCAAATCTTCCCATTTAAACCAACCCCTCGCAGCATTAGCATTAGTCGCGGAAAAAGCGTTTGATAGAATTGAAAGGCCTTATCTCTTTTACACCCTTAGATAATTTGGTTTTGGCCCCAAGTTTATTTCTCTAATGTCTCTTCTCTATTCAAACCCCTGTGCTGCTTTCTCCGCTAATTGCCTAATCATTTTTTGATTTAGGCAGGGGGTATGCTAAGGTTGCCCCTTATCCCCTTCCCTATCTAAAATACGCCAAAATCAATGTATACCGAGGTTTGAAATCAAAACTTCTCACATTAAACTTGCAGCTTATGCTGATGATATTCTGCTTTTAATTTCACAGCCATATGAATCTAACCCTGCTTTGTTAGCGGAGTTACAATCTGTCTCCTCTATTTCTGACTATAAATAAAATACAGATAAATGTGAGATCTTGCCCCTAACCAAATATACGTTCAAAGAGGATTTTGCCACGTCTCACTTTACTTGGAGTCCCAATCATATAAAATATTTATGGTTACACTTTACTCCTTCAATTCCTGACACAGTAGCTTTAGGCATGAAGAAATGTATCCGAAGGATTTCAGAATTAACTACTGAGTGGCATCCTCTTTACTTATCATGGTGGGGCCGCCTTGATACTATAAAGATGATGCTCTCCCCTATAGTATTATATACCATCTCTAACATTCCAGTCCTTATTTCTGCTGAAATAAAAAACAAAAATAAATTCCTTCCTTTCCTCCTTTCTAAGGAATAACAAGAAACGTTGTTTGTCTTTATCAAATTTAACTTGCCATAAATCCAAAGGAGGAGTCATTTTTCCAAACTTTCCTATTTATCAAAAATCTTTCCTTTTACATCAATCCTCTTATTGGTTGATTGATTCCACAGAAGAGTGTCCTTTATGGACCTCAGTTGAACGCCTATTTTTATATCCGTTTTCCTTTAAAGAGTATCTTTCTTTTTCCCACAAACCACAATCCCTTTCCACTCCTATAATCAAACTTACTTCTCTAATCCTAGGATCAAAGTCTTCTTTAATTCATGGGGACTTTGATTCCCTACTTAACTCAAAAATTTGGCACAATAAAGTCCTACTAATACGCAATAAACATTTCTATTGGAAGACTCGGAGGCAGAAAGGTTTAAATTGGGTTTGTCAATTATTTTCACAATCGGAAATTATACCTTTCCCTCTATTTAGCCAAATGTTTGGCTTACCTCCTTCTTTTATTTTTAAATATAACCTTCTCAGAAGGGCCGTACTAGACGCCGGTGCCCACTTTGCCATTACACTTGTTAATGCTCATACTCCTGTTTCATCTGATTGCCTTCACACTCTGCTGCGCACCATGCCCAAAGCTTCCAATATTTATAACCATTTATGATGTACTGACACGATTAGACAAAAATCTAAAGTAGAGATTGCTTGAGAACACAATTTGAAGACATCCTGCCATTGTCTTTCTGGGGAAAAATTAGGGACTAAGATACGAAAGTCCTCAAGAGCAGCCAATAAAATGCAAACACAGTTTTTTTATATATAATAGACTTCTGTTATACCCAAATACCCTAAGTAAACGGTATCCCACTGTAATAGACACTTGTTGGACATGCTCATCCCCAAATGCAGATCTGTTTCATATGTTATTTTTTTGCTCATCTGTTCACAGTTTCTGGAAACGTATATGGTCTCAAGTTAATTTAATTTTTGGAACTAATTTTATTTTTTCACCTACTCATGTGTTCTTTGGCAGTCTCTCCCCCTATTTGGAACGAATATCCATCCAATGTCAAAATTATTGATTTGTTTACTAGCTGTAGCCTTTCAGCAAATCACTAAACACTGGAAAGACTTCACCAAAATCTCCTATCAGGATTGGTGGTATGCTGTTTGCCATAACCATACGTTGGATACTTCTGTTGTTTATCCTATACATATGACTATGCAACATTTCAATTTATGGTTTCCTGTTACACTGTATATTGATTCAAGTGCCAAAAGATCTTTTTTGTTGAAGAAGTGTTTAAAGCACCATGAAACCTCTAAATGTTCCTACGTTTTACCTTCATAATAATTATATTTCATTCTTACCTCTTTGATTTCCATTCTTTCCGTTTATCAATCCAATTCATGCATTTCTTTTAAAGGAGTTTCTTTGCAATGTGATGACCTTTGACTAATTCTATGTATTGTATATTGACACCTTTATTCTTTCAATAATATTATTTCTGAACTTAAAAAAAAAACCTTGATGCAGGAACATTTGGACTCATGCTTCTTGATTCTACGTATCCTACTTCTTGAATTCATAGTCTTGTTCATGCTGCACTGTTTAAATTGGATGCGTAGATTTGTCTTCAAGCAAATTCCTTTGTATTTCTATATGCTCATGTTAAGGTGTCTTTATGGCCAGTATTCTTGGCTTTGTAATAAACTAAGTAAACTTACATATAGTTGCCCGCAAATTATTATGTATCCAGTAAGGTTATTGGCAACATAACTATGCTTTAATGAGTGTCTCCCCTTCACACTTTCATTCTGTTTAATTCTGCAATGAAGAACGATCGGATCGTGTCTTTAGAAAAGGTTTAGAACTAATGGACCTGGCCCTCTCAGAGTCATTAGTAGTTGAGTTCCCTGTTTGAGGTGATCGAGAATTTTACAGTAATACTGGATACCTCTAACACAGAAAAATTCCCATGAATCTGTTTAAAAAGAATCCAGATTTATGGGGTCTATTAATGACTAAATTACCAGGGGCTGCTATTAACACCCACTTCTGGCTTTACGATTTGAGGCAGCAACTGTACCAATATTCAAAACAGGTGAAAGAAGCATCCCTCAAGGGTATCATATAATATATTAGGCAGCGTCTTTTTTGGACAGATTGGAAACGTGGCTGAGCAGAACGCAATTCTCTCAGATGTCTAGTATGCCTTTCCTTAAACTTGTATCTAAGAACTGCAAGATACACTAATTTGAAGGAAGTTGCTTTGTATCTGTAATGTAGGTATTTGACCAGTGCGTTTGGCACAGTCAACCACTCAAAGCTCTGGTCCACTATCTCAGAGATGGGTGTGGAGAAGTCTTTGATTGTCTTCTACAGGGTTGCATAGTGACGCATCAATGAGGGTACACACCTTGGCCCAAACGGGAAATGTACTGAGCCTAATAAATCTGTTAGGGGGGTCCCCCAAGATTGCATTTTAGCATCTTTATATATTTGCACTTTATATTAACCTTTTGTGAACTTGTGAATGATCCCCGTCCAGTTATGCTGACCATAAAACATAGCTGATACATAGATGAAACCATTTCTCAGCTATTAAGAATAGATCAAGGATAAAACACAGGTTTTGCATTCATGTGTACATTTTGTGCTTGTGGTTTTTGAATGTATCTTGTCAACAAACACTTTGGGGCTCATTAGGATGGCGGACGGAAGAGCCACCGCGGCCCTGGAGTAGGCGGAAAAACCCTTTTCCGTGTCCGCCTGCCGCGGATACTCCGTCCGCCATATCAGGATAGGAAAACGTGTCAAATTTCCGTCCGCGACAGCAAAGCACGCACCGCCGTCGAACTACACACGACCACGCGGCGAACGGAACACATCCGTAGGCTCCGCCGTACGTACTGACGTCTAAGACCGTCCCCCAAATCAAGATGGCGGAAAATACACATAAAACCACAGCGGAAAAACAACCTGTCTGAACACGGCGGAATCCCCACAGCGAACATAGGTGACAAGGCAGAGATACCCACCGCAAGCTGACCACCACCATGGACCCAGCGCTACACGCTTTCCCGATGCTCTTCGCGATCCACCACGTCCTAGTCATGGCCCACCATCGACGCCGACGCAGGTAAGGCACAAACCATTGGCTGCATGGAGGGGAATACCAGCAAGGGTTGTGACGTAGGGAGGGGGAGTGTCATGTTACAGAAACCACTGATGAGAAGCAAATAGAAATACACATTTGTAGTACGCAAGCAGGAATGACAACGACAAACCACGACACATGATTGACTACCTTTATTGCACATAATTGGGGTATAATCACAGTGTATGCGGGAGCATGGGCAAAGTGGGCACCAGAGCAGCTACATCAGAGGCAGCATGTGAGAGGGCAGAATGCAGTATCAGAACAGCAACAGGGCAGTGTGGAGTACAGAGCAGGTACATCATTGGCAGTAAACGAGAGGGCAGAATGCAGTATCAGAACAGCAACAGGGCAGTGTGGAGTACAGAGCAGCTACATCATTGGCAGTAAACGAGAGGGCAGAATGCAGTATCAGAACAGCAACAGGGCAGTGTGGAGTACAGAGCAGCTACATCATTGGCAGTAAACAAGAGGGCAGAATGCAGTATCAGAACAGCAACAGGGCAGTGTGGAGTACAGAGCAGCTACATCATTGGCAGTAAACGAGAGGGCAGAATGCAGTATCAGAACAGCAACAGGGCATTGTTCCCAACAGAGCAGGTACATCATTGGCAGTAAACGAGAGGGCAGAATGCAGTATCAGAACAGCAACAGGGCAGTGTGGAGTACAGAGCAGCTACATCATTGGCAGTAAACGAGAGGGCAGAATGCAGTATCAGAACAGCAACAGGGCAGTGTGGAGTACAGAGCAGCTACATCATTGGCAGTAAACGAGAGGGCAGAATGCAGTATCAGAACAGCAACAGGGCATTGTGCCCAACAGAGCAGGTACATCATTGACAGTAAACGAGAGGGCAGAATGCAGTATCAGAACAGCAACAGGGCAGTGTGGAGTACAGAGCAGCTACATCATTGGCAGTAAACAAGAGGGCAGAATGCAGTATCAGAACAGCAACAGGGCATTGTGGAGTACAGAGCAGCTACATCATTGGCAGTAAACGAGAGGGCAGAATGCAGTATCACAACAGCAACAGGGCATTGTGGAGTACAGAGCAGGTACATCATTGGCAGTAAACGAGAGGGCAGAATGCAGTATCAGAGCATCAACAGGGCATTGTGCCCAACAGAGCAGGTACATCATTGGCAGTAAACGAGAGGGGCCAAGTGCATCAACAGTCCATAGCACTGAACAGGTCCATCAGAGGCAGCACGTGAGAGGGGCCAAGTGCATCAACAGTCCATAGCACTGAACAGGTCCATCAGAGGCAGCATGTGAGAGGGGCCAAGTGCATCAACAGTCCATAGCACTGAACAGGTCCATCAGAGGCAGCACGTGAGAGGGGCCAAGTGCATCAACAGTCCATAGCACTGAACAGGTCCATCAGAGGCAGCACGTGAGAGGGGCCAAGTGCATCAACAGTCCATAGCACTGAACAGGTCCATCAGAGGCAGCACGTGAGAGGGGCCAAGTGCATCAACAGTCCATAGCACTGAACATGTCCATCAGAGGCAGCACGTGAGAGGGGCCAAGTGCATCAACAGTCCATAGCACTGAACAGGTTCATCAGAGGCAGCACGTGAGAGGGCAGAATGCTGTATCAGAACAGCAACAGGGCATTGTGGAGTACAGAGCAGCTACATCATTGGCAGTAAACGAGAGGGCAGAATGCAGTATCACAACAGCAACAGGGCAGTGTGGAGTACAGAGCAGCTACATCATTGGCAGTAAACGAGAGGGCAGAATGCAGTATCAGAAGAGCAACAGGGCATTGTTATTGTTATTGTTAATATAATTTTATATCGCGCCTAATCACCTGCAGGTCTCTAAGCGCTAGGAAAGATGGTATAAACAACAACACAACAAGATGGGAGCGGAGATCAAGACTGAAGTATACTATGCTCAAGCTTCTCCTGAACAGAAGCGTTTTTAAGCTTTTTCTAAATCGTAAGAGATTTCCTTCCTCACGCAGCACCCCAGGCAGGCTGTTCCATAGCTGGGGAACTAACACTGAAAAGGCTCTCTCTCCCTTCATTGCTAGCCTGTAGCGGGGGCAGGTCAGAAGCTGAGAGTCCGAAGACCGAAGTATTCTCACAGGGCAATACAGCTGCAGGCGATCTTTAATGTAGGCTCGGGCCTTGCCAAAGATTGCCTTGTGGGCTGTACATAAACTCTTGAATTCCACTCTTTCTTTAATTGGAAGCCAGTGTAGGCTTTGTAATAGGGGAGTGGCTTTAGACCTCCTCGGGAGTCTAAAGATCAACCGGGCAGCGTCATTCATTAAGACCTGAAGCCTACTGGTAAGAGTTTTAGGTAAGCCGAGATAAAGAGCATTACCATAATCGATTCTGGAGATGATAATGGCAGCCACTATTGATCGCATCATAGGCTGAGAGAGGATAGGGGATAGCTTCCGCAGTTGCCGAATTATATTTGTACAGCTGCCCACAACCGACGAGATTTGAGGGGCCATCGACAGATCACCGTCCAACTTAATCCCCAAGCTTTTTACAGACGAGCTTGGTTTTGGAGCAGGGCCTAATTCCATAGGACAATAGAGGTCACTCCAAGGTGAAGTAGTGGATGGGATAACTAAGACCTCGGTCTTGTCAGGGTTGACTTTTAAAAGGTTATCCGTCATCCATTGCACTGTGAACCTCAAGATGTTCTGGGAATGGAGTTGTGCAGCCGTGGTGTCGTTGATACTTAACAGCAACTGCGTATCATCCGCGTAGTTGAAGACTTTACAGCCCATAGTGGCCAGTGAAGCAATTAGCGGTTGCAGATAGAGGTTGAATAGAAGCGGGGACAGGCAGACCCCTGCGGTACCCCGCACTCTAAAATCCCCATCTCAGATGTTTCATCCCCCAGCTGTATCTTTTGGGTCCTTCCTGTGAGGAAGGATTTCAACCATTGGAAGGCCAAGCCCTTAATCCCAAAGTCCTTTAATCTATCCAAGAGCAAGGCATGGCTGACAGTATCGAACGCCGCTGATAGGTCTAACAAGATCAGGGCGCTCGATTTCTTACAGTCAGCCATGCCTCTTAGTTCGTCCAGCACCGAGAGCATCACCAACTCGGTGCTGTGATGAGCTCGAAAACCTGCCTGTCGATCATGGAGTAGATGGTAAGATTCCAGATAAAGGGACAGGGATTGTAGGACATGCTGCTCAAGGATTTTTGAGAGAAAGGGCAGCTGGGAAATAGGTCTGTAATTCTTTAACACCGCAGGATCCGACCCCAGTTTTTTCAGTAAGGGTCTTACCCGCGCCTCCTTAAGTTCAGCCGGCAGATATCCCGTATCTAGCGATCTATTGAGGAGGGAGATGATACATTCCTCTAATAGGGGGCGCGCAACACAGAAGATCTCAGGTGGGCATGGGTCAGCTGGGGAGCCAGATTTAATTTTACCCATCAGCTGTTCCAAGATCAATGCATCCATCTCTGGAAACACTTCAAGGGAGCAATCAATCACGCTTTTAGGTGTTAAAGCGGTAGAAGTCCCCATTGCCACCCCGTTCTCTATCTCCTGGATAATGGTCTTCACCTTCTCCAGGAAATAGACCTGGAAGGTGTTACAATCAAAAGGAGCCTTAGAGTTGTCAGGTTTTTTACTCAGCTCGGCCAGTACTTTGAAGGTTTCTTTCTGAATGTTCGCTGCCTTGCTTAGGCAGGACTCAAGATAAGCCGCTTTAGCTTGAATCATAAGATTTTTGTATTGGTGAAGGGAGGCCTTATAGATATTCCTATCCGTGTCCTGCTTGGATTTCCTCCACGTTCTTTCTAGCTTTCTAAGCTTTGTTTTAGTTTCCCTTAAAAGTGGCGTAAACCAGAGAGCTCCTTTCCCCGATCCCTTTATTTGCTGTACTCTCACCGGGGCTATTTGATCAATAGCCCGAGTCATACTTCTCGTTAAATCAGAGTATTCACGATCCAGGTTGCGATCCAGCTCTATAACCTGGGGAGTTACCAAAAATGCCTTGGTCAGAGACATAAGATTGACTTCAGCCCATTTCCGGGTTTTTCTGAAGCCAAGTGAGTTACGAGCAGCACCACTATTGAGGGGGGCCTCACAGGAAACCAAACAGTGATCGGACCAGATACAAGGCGCTACCTCTCTAAGGGTTAAAGTGGTATCTGTGGTCCACATGAGGTCGAGAGTGTGGCCTTTTTCATGCGTTGGGGCATCTACAATCTGTTTAAAGCCCAGCGCAGACATTAAAGTGTCTAACTGACGCGTGGGTAGGTCCCAGTTGGGCGTATCCCAGTGTAAGTTAAAATCACCTGTTACCAGGATTTTCGTATATATTGAGCTTAGGTCAGATATAAAGGGACAAAATAAGTCAAAGAAGAGTGGAGTTGACTTAGGCGGGCGATAGACTGACAGAATCACCCAACACACATTGTGTACGGTGACCTTTACCCCAAGCAGATCAGTCAGATCAATCGTCTCTGATAGTACCTTTTCAACTGTCATAGTCTTCCTATAGAGGATGGCTACCCCACCCCCCCGTGAGCCCCCTGGGCGGTTGTGCCACATTACATCATATCCGCTTGGAAGGGCGGCAATGATATCAGGCATCGAATTCTCATCCGTCCAGGTCTCCGAAAGAGTCAGGACATCGATATCACTGTCCTGAAGCATATTATATACCTCCAGATGATGGCAATGGAGCGAACGAGTGTTAAGGCTAGCTATTTTTAGAACAGAATGTTTACCCAGGAAGGATGTAACCTTATCAGGGCGGAATATGCCGTGGTTTTTAAGCAACAGTGAGACCACCTGATCGACCATAGGCTCACCTCTATTCAAGGATTTTAGCTCCTCCGAGGAGTACATGCGACGTTGACCAGTCGTCCCCACCCCTGCGCCCGTTCGTGCGCGGACGGGCTGGACTCTGGCGTGACTCCGGCGCTGCTCCGGCGAGCCCGCAGCGCGTGGTCGCTACGCGTCAGCATGGCCAGTTTAAATAGATACCGGTCTAGCGTCCTTATGACAACTAGACCGTGCAAGCTACTCGGCGCTTCACCCCCAACCCAAGATGTCCGCCGTGATGCTACCTAAAGGGGAAGGGACCCGCGCTAACACGGTGGAATAATGATTATTGTGCAGGTGAGTGGGCGTTTTAAAAACAAGGTATTCTAAACAATTATTTTGAACAAAGATGCAAAAAACGGGAAGCTTTAAAAATCGCGAGTATATTTCTCCTGTGAGCGCAACGCTCTGCCCTACTCCTTGTAGTGTAGGTTTCCAAATGACAGGCCGCCTAATTTGCCCAGTTAAATAGATACCGGTCTAGCGTCCTTATGACAACTAGACCGTGCAAGCTACTCGGCGCTTCACCCCCAACCCAAGATGTCCGCCGTGATGCTACCTAAAGGGGAAGGGACCCGCGCTAACACGGTGGAATAACGATTATTGTGCAGGTGAGTGGGCGTTTTAAAAACAAGGTATACTAAACAATTATTTTGAACAAAGATGCAAAAAACGGGAAGCTTTAAAAATCGCGAGTATATTTCTCCTGTGAGCGCAACGCTCTGCCTTACTCCTTGTAGTGTAGGTTTCCAAAATGTTTCCAAAAATTGTGGAGTACAGAGCAGCTACATCAGAGGCAGCACAAGTACATGTCCCTACCAACCCGTCACAGGGACCACAAGAGTGCCACGCAGTTCTCAATGGACACACCATGTGAAATAACATTTGAGTGAAGTGTTCAGCACCTCACATCACAGAATCAGGGGGACTGCGTGAACTACCTGCCTCGGACACACTGGCAGTACCAGCAACAGGAGTGTGAGACACAGCCACAGCCCGAGTGACACACACATGGGCCACGGACCCAGACACACTGGCAGCACCAGCAACAGGAGTGTGAGACACAGCCACAGCCCGAGTGACACACACATGGGCCACGGACCGAGACACACTGGCAGCACCAGCAACAGGAGTGTGAGACACAGCCACAGCCCGAGTGACACACACATGGGCCACGGACCCAGACACACTGGCAGGACAAGCAACAGGAGTGTGAGACACAGCCACAGCCCGAGTGACAGACACATGGGCCACACACCCAGACACACTGCCAGCACCAGCAACAGGAATGTGAGACACAGCCACAGATGTAGTCACTGACACGTGACCCACTGACCCAGACAGACTGCCAGCACCAGAAACAGGAGTGTGCAACACAGCCACAGATCTTCTAACTGACACGTGAGCCATAGACCCAGATACACTGCCAGGACCTGCAACAGGAGAGGGCACAACAGAGACTGTGCCACTACATGATGCATGACAGCCAACAACAGACACAGTGCCACTATCTGATACATGAGAGTCAACTGCACCTGCGCCACTGGGACAACTGAAATGATGAGCCACAGGGCTGTATGGGCCAGGAGGCAGGGTGGGCCGGGGAGCTGGGGATAGCTGACCTTGAGCCACATCGGGGTTGGCAGGTGTCAATGGTGTGTGTCTGCGTTTCTTAGGGATGTGTGAGTGCACCCTGGACAGGACAGGACTGCCAAGTGGTGGGGACTCTAAAGAATCACCACCCACCATAGGTGGAGCATCTCCAGCCGGGGATCGGGTTTCTGGGGACGTGCTGGAGCCTGCTTGTCGTTTGCTGTGTGCCTGCCACCTGGACTCAGAGTCATGTGTAATGGGGGATGCACCAACAGGGGACACCCTCCTCTGCTTCTGACTGGCCTGGATGGGAGTGGAGGTATGGGGGGACTCTGCCGCGGAGACATCTGTTTGGCGTTCAGTAGAAAACATCAGCCTCAGTGCAGCCAGGGGTGAAGTATGCCTGTCCTTGATTGCGCCATTGTCCATGCTAGAAGCCTTGTCCGTAGGATGTGCCTTATCCTTAGGTGGAGTGTTGTCTCTGGATGTAGCCTGTGCCCTGGTCGCTGCCCTGTTCCTGCCAGCAGACTTGTCGTCTGTGGTGCACCTGTCTCCAGTAGACACCTGCTCTCTGTGTGTGTCCCTGCCCTTGGGAGATGGACCTTGCTCTGTTGTGTGCCTACCCTTGGGAGTCTCCCTGCTCTTAGGAGGTGCCTTTGTCTTTTCACTGTCCTTGGGAGTGTCCCTTTCCTCTGTTGTGGTATTGCCCTTGGGAGTCTCCCTGCTCTTAGGAGGTGCCTTTGTCTTTTCACTGTCCTTGGGAGGGTCCCTTTCCTCTGTTGTGTGCCTGCCCTTGGGAGTCTCCCTGCTCTTAGGAGGTGCCTTTGTCTTTTCACTGTCCTTGGGAGGGTCCCTTTCCTCTGTTGTGTGCCTGCCCTTGGGAGTCTCCCTGCTCTTAGGAGGTGCCTTTGTCTTTTCACTGTCCTTGGGAGGGTCCCTTTCCTCTGTTGTGGTCCTGCCCTTGGGAGTCTCCCTGCTCTTAGGAGGTGCCTTTGTCTTTTCACTGTCCTTGGGAGGGTCCCTTTCCTCTGTTGTGGTCCTGCCCTTGGGAGTCTCCCTGCTCTTAGGAGGTGCCTTTGTCTTTTCACTGTCCTTGGGAGGGTCCCTTTCCTCTGTTGTGGTCCTGCCCTTGGGAGTCTCCCTGCTCTTAGGAGGTGCCTTTGTCTTTTCACTGTCCTTGGGAGGGTCCCTTTCCTCTGTTGTGGTCCTGCCCTTGGGAGTCTCCCTGCTCTTAGGAGGTGCCTTTGTCTTTTCACTGTCCTTGGGAGGGTCCCTTTCCTCTGTTGTGGTCCTGCCCTTGGGAGTCTCCCTGCTCTTAGGAGGTGCCTTTGTCTTCTGAGGGGCCTTGTCCAAGGTACAGTCCATGGACATGTGAGTATCCCTTGCCTTGGGAGTACTTTTTGTGTTGAATGCCTGTGTAGCTCCTGAAGGCATGTCCCCCAACAACACTTGTGGATCGTGTGTGTGTACTCCAGTGTATCTGACGTTGTCTACGTGAACAGATTTAGCTGATCTAGGGGATGGAGTCTGTGCCCTGCGTGCCCTGACGTGCTGTCTGTCGCTGCTTCTAGTGCAATAACCTGTATTTGAGTCCTGCTCAGAATACTCACTACCCCCTGAGACATCCAGTGGTGTAGATGGGGAAACAGAAGTAGCACCCTGTCCATGCGACTGTACTATTGCAGACGACACACTGCTTGCCAATGACTGCACTGTTCTGTGTAGACCTGCAAGATCGCCATGCATCCCTTCCATGAATGCCACCACCTGCCCCAACTTCCTATCATGGTCCTGGAAAGCATTTGTCATATTGGTCTGCCCCACACACAGCTGTCGCAGCAGATCAACGGCCTCAGCACACAGTGCATTTTGGCTCACCGTGGCAGGGGCAGCGGTGCCTGCACCGAACGCCACTCTGCTCCCCCTACTCCTGCGGGCACGAACAGTACATGGTGCAGTTGGCGGAAGTGTGGGCCCTGTGTGCTGTCTTCCGACAGAAGGTGATGATTGCCCACTCCCAGTCTGTGACAACAGTGCAGGCTCACCAAGAGTTTCCGACGAGGAGGACGATGGTGTCTCCACATGCGAGTCCTCAGGGACGGTCCTGTCCCCCTCTCCGGCGCTGGCCTCCTCTGTGTCAGTCTGCGTGTGTGCGAAGTCTGAGCCGGACTCATTTCCTCGACTAATCTCCACCGTCTGTGGCTGAGTGTCCTCTGTCATAGCTGAAATGCACATAAAAGAGGTGTAAGTTGTAGCCCCCATCCTGCACAGGGCCCACCTCTACCAGTCATCCTCACATTTCATGAGCGTTGGTGGCCGTGACACATGTACAGCATGCGGACAGGGCAGGAGCACGTACATCTGCACACATTTCCTGCCATGGGGCCATGGACCACTAGGGGATGTGCTTCAACACTCAACTACTAAGCAAGTGGCGTGTCAACATGGCGGACCTGTATGTCAAATGACAACCACCCAATGGGACCAACATGGCATCACAGAGATAAATACGCAACACGGAACTCAATACTGTGTCTGTGCACCAATACATGCATAGCACTCACAGGTTTACTACACAGACAGTATGCTCACCGCTAGTTTGCTGTTGATCGACACTCAGATGTTCGGCCAGTTCAGGATGCGTCACTGCAATGATACGGTGCATGAGAGGGGTCATGGAGCGTCGGGCCAGACGGGGCGTCCTTGGAATCATGCCCAGTGTTACTTCCGCTACATTCTTGCTCAGCCTGGAAATGTCGTCCCAGCGTTTGTGGCAGTGTGTATGTCGTCTGTTGCACACCCCCAATGCCCGTACTTCCCGTGCAATGCTCCTCCACAGGTCCTTGCGAAGGTGCAGCTTGACCTACCATGATGGGAGACAAAAGGGTGTAAGTCAGTGGACAGTTGGCCTGTCACACACATAGGGGCAAGACGTAACTGTTAGCAGCCATGCACAATCAGGAACATATGTCTAGCCCACACTACACAGCTAAGATTGCAATAGGCCTGATTATTTGGCCCCCTCATGCACACCAACATGTCCCACACTGCACTTACCACCCGTCCGGGTGCGCCGTAGAGGCGTCCATAGTTGCGGAGCACACCGTCCACGAGGACATCAAGCTCCGCGGCGGTGAAGGGTCGAGACCGGATCTCTTTGCCTCTCGACATGGCAAGATCATGGAGTATGGCACTAGAGCAGCAGTCGGTGGTCAGCTCAGCAGCAGCAGCAGGTCGAGGTGATTGTCACAGGCAGCAGTCGGTGGTCAGCTCAGCAGCAGCAGCAGGTCGAGGTGATGGTCACAGGCAGCAGTCGGTGGTCAGCTCAGCAGCAGCAGCAGGTCGAGGTGATGGTTACAGGCAGCAGTCGGTGGTCAGCTCAGCAGCAGCAGCAGGTCGAGGTGATGGTCACAGGCAGCAGTCGGTGGTCAGCTCAGCAGCAGCAGCAGGTCGAGGTGAACAGGCAGCACTGGTCCCCAGGGTTGGAAGTGTCATTTTGGCCAACACACATATATAGGGCCCTCAGCACGTGTCAGTGGCATACGTCGCCAGCAATTGGTCAGCCCTGGAAGCGTGTTCGTGAAATGGGCCAATGACTGACCCTGTTGTTGCGGTGCACTGCTTCCGCTACTTGCGATTGGCCATATGCGGACAGCGTCCCTCTTCCCATTGGCTGCATGTGCACGGACCGTCACGGGCACACATCGGCAACCACACGTGCAAGCTTCAGGCACGGATGCTTCAGTTGCAACAATGTTCTATCACTGGTGCCACCATGGCGGTGCACGTACTCAGCGGGGGAGGTGCAGGCCTATACACCCTTCAGATGTACTCAATGGACATGCCAGTTCATGTCCCCTCTTACAGTGACATTGCATCATCCACCGTACACCGGCCGGAGCGGCCGGGCCAAGGACGGCCGTGCCGGCCATGTACAGAACCGCCGTGCCAGGCCATGTACACAACTGCCGTGCCGGCCATGTCCACAACCGCCGTGCCAGGCCATGTACACAACTGCCGTGCCGGCCATGTCCACAACCGCCGTGCCAGGCCATGTACACAACTGCCGTGCCAGGCCGGGCCTGGCACGGCGGTTCTGTACATGGCTGGCACGGCAGTTGTGGACATGGCCTGGCACGGCGGTTGTGGACATGGCCTGGCACGGCGGTTGTGGACATGGCCGGCACGGCAGTTGTGTACATGGCCTGGCACGGCGGTTCTGTACATGGCCGGCACGGCAGTTGTGTACATGGCCGGCACGGCAGTTGTGTACATGGCCTGACACTTCCATTCGCTGAACGTGCAGGTGGTGTGCCTGGCAAACAACATCATCTCCCATGTGTGTGCAAGATTTCCTGGCTCCGCACATGACGCCCACATCATGCGGAGCAGCATTGTCCCACGACTAATGGCAAATCTGCGACCCGGTCAAGCGTGGCTTGTTGGTGAGTGTGCAGTGGGGACTCTTGTGATCTCTGTGTGGCATGGGGTACCCACCATATCTTGTTGTGATGTTTGTGTCTCTCATCCCCCTACATAGGCGACTCTGCGTACCCAAACCGGCCCTGGCTCCTCAGTCCCCTACGTAATCCTACAACAGCGGGTGAAATGCGGTACAATGATGCACATGGAAGGACACGGAGAGTCATCGAACATACCTTTGGACTGCTAAAGTCTAGGTTTCGGTGCCTCGATAAGACCGGAGGGGCCCTGCCTTACTCACCAGGAAAAGTATGCAGGATCGTGATTGCCTGCTGCATGCTCCACAACCTGGCAGTACGCAATGACATTGAACTGCTCTTGGACCCTGAAGACGGAGAAGTTCCTCGGCCTCCCATCCCACCCATGTCGACTGATGAGGATAGTGGTGAGGAGGAAGGTGTGGACCAGAGGCGCCAGCTCATTGATCGCTACTTCCCTTGAATGTGAGTAACTACCTCTAGTGGCGGTTGACAATGCCTCATGTATGTTTGCTGGTGTTGTGTGGATGTGGGGTGCATCAGCTGTGTGTTGTTTGTGATGGTTGCATATGTGTGTCTTCATTTCTTTGGACATACAAGTCTCCATGATGTGTGTGCTCTCATCCCATGCTTTTGTGATGATTGTAGTTTGTGTAATGTTGCTGTGCATTGTGTTGTGATGTGTGTCAATCTGTTTCCTGACGTGTGTTTGCTGTCTCTGATTTTCCCTAGGTCACTCCCGCAGCGCCATGATCATGTACGACTATGATCCCTGAACCTGTTTACGTCTGTTTCTGAGGGCAATCATGTGAATAAACATGGAGGCAAAACATCATTGTGTGTGTAAGTGAAATTTATTTACAGGTTGTGCTTTTGTGCTGGTGAATATTTACAAGTAAGTGGGGTGGAGGGAGTTGGAGTTGAAGGTAATAGCAGATGAAATGTCCATGCTGACACCACATTGGGGGGTGTCAGGCTAGTCCAGCAGACCAGTGGGAATGATTGTCTATGTGGGACAGGATACTTAGCAGGGTGAATGTCTGGCACAGGCAGTGACATTGTCATTGGCGGCCCCTCTTGGAGCGTGTGGATGGCGCTCCAACACTGCTCTCAGCCACTTCCAGCCTCGGCCGGCCCCTCCGTCTCTGAGGTGGAACAGAGTCAGCTGGGGGGGCAGGTTGTTGATGGGCCACATCCGTCGCCAGGGGCACAGGTGGTGGTGGCGGCGGTGGAGGCGGAGGTGGCGGTGGAGGCGGAGGTGACGGTGGCGGTGGAGGTGGAGGTGACGGTGGCGCTACGACAATTGGTGAAGGGGGGGTTGTTCCGGCCAACCCATTCCCTCCACATTGTTGCCTGCTGGCCCATGATGTGCACTATCTGGCCAAGGAACCCAGAGATTTCGCGCAACATGTTGGTGTTGTCCACTGAGTCCTGGTGTGCACGATCTGCATTTGCCTGGGACCGGTCGTATGACACCTGGCATCTGGTAAGGGCTTGTAGGGACTCTGCCACTGGATGGGGTAGCTGTCCTTCCACTGTACGGCGGTGTGTGGGTCGCCTGATTGTCTGATGGCCCGTTGCCTCTCTTTGTGGCCCACTCACCCTGCTTGGGTGTGAGGCCGATGGACCAGCGTCGTGCGCTGGGTTAGGCTGGGTGGCACAGGCAGGAGTCGTGGTACTGGTGGTACTGGTGGTACTGGTGGTGGTGGGGACTCTGCAGATCACAGAGGCAGGTGTCGCTGGAGTCACACATGCGACGGTGGTCGGTCCCGGGAGTCCCTGTGAGCCAGATGGCTCTGGCTGTGTGCTTGGTCCCGCTACATCCTCCGCACCGGAGCTGCCTGTGTCCTCGTCACCAGAGAGTCCTGTATGTGTGGGAGGCGAGGCTGGCAGCCGGGTACTGGTTTCCCCAGTCAGTTCACGATCACCTGAGGGACAAGATAGAGCTGGTCAGTAATGTGGACATTACATGTTCATATAGATTTGTAGACATTTCTGTTTCCTGTCGCACACACCCCACACACCCCACCCTACACCACCACCACCCTCCCCGTGAACATGGGGGCCTGTTGGGAGTTGTAGTTTGGACCTCTCACACACACCACCCTCCACCACCACCATCCCCGTGAACATGGGGGCCTGTTGGGAGTTGTAGTTTGGACCTCTCACACACCCCACCCTCCACCACCACCACCACCCTCCCCGTGAACATGGGGGCCTGTTGGGAGTTGTAGTTTGGACCTCTCACACACACCACCCTCCACCACCACCACCCTCCCCGTGAACATGGGGGCCTGTTGGGAGTTGTAGTTTGGACCTCTCACACACACCACCCTCCACCACCACCACCCTCCCCGTGAACATGGGGGCCTGTTGGGAGTTGTAGTTTGGACCTCTCACACATACCACCCTCCACCACCACCACCCTCCCCGTGAACATGGGGGCCTGTTGGGAGTTGTAGTTTGGACCTCTCACACACACCACCCTCCACCACCACCACCCTCCCCGTGAACATGGGGGCCTGTTGGGAGTTGTAGTTTAGACCTCTCACACACACCACCCTCCACCACCACCACCCTCCCCATGAACATGGGGGCCTGTTGGGAGTTGTAGTTTGGACCTCTCACACACACCACCCTCCACCACCACCACCCTCCCCGTGAACATGGGGGCCTGTTGGGAGTTGTAGTTTGGACCTCTCACACACACCACCCTCCACCACCACCACCCTCCCCGTGAACATGGGGGCCTGTTGGGAGCCATGTACATGTTTGTGAGTTGGTGTCCAACGTGCATGGGTTGGGGCGTAGGAGATGTTTATTCTCAGTTGTGTGAGCCTGACCATGTCGTGCTGATCGTGGTGCTTGGTTTCTACTTACCAGCCTCTTCTCCTTCGTCAAGTCCGTCTAGGCTCTCTGGGTGTAGTATCACCAGCACCTTCTGCTCCCAATCGGTGTAGGGTATGGGCTCTGGGGGTGTTCCACCGCCAGTAAGAATGGCTCTTGCATTGTTTTTCGCTCGGATGCCCTTCACCCTGGTCTTCAGGTCATGCCACCACCTCTGAATTTCATGCTTTGTCCTCGGCACAGTCCCCGACGCATTCACCCGAGTGACGATCCTGTCCCACATGTGGTTCTTTTGCGCCACGGACGTCTGCTGGACTTGGGCCCCGAAGATGTGGGGCTCAACACGGATTATTTCATCTACCATTACCTTCAACTCAGTCTCCGTGAATTTAGGGTTTTTTTTGGGTGCCATGGTGTGTGGTGCTCAGTGTGTGAGTTGAGTGAGTTGGGGGGTGCAGGTGTGTGGTGTGTGATGTGTAGGAATTGTGTGGTGGGTGTTTGTGTGGTGGGTGTGGTAGGGTGGTGGTTGTGTGTTTTCTATGTGAGTTAGCAGTATCTCGATTTGGGCCTCTTGCTAGCAGCAATGCTGTGATGCAAAGGATTGTGGTAGTGTGTGGGTGTCATTTTATAGTCGTGTCTCAATGGTTGTTGGCAGTCAGGTGGTAGGTGGGCGTGTTGACTAGTGTGCATTATTGGATACTTGGGACGTGTCATGGTGGCTTGTGCTTGGTGTTGGTGTATGGGGGGGGGCGTTGTCAATGTTCGTATGTTTGCTTTGGACTTGCGGTACACTTTCTAACATTTGTTTGACGCTAGGGATGTTGTGCGTGTTGGCCTTCCGCAGTGATGCAGTGTTTATCGTTGCATTCTTTCCGCCGCGGACGTGGATGGCTGTGCGTTCCGTGGTACTGGCGGATTTATCCTAATTGCGGACACGGAGTATTCACAGGTATGGCGGTACATGTGTTGTTTTCCGCGGTCATTTCCGTCCGCGGCGGTGGTTGTTCATTGGACTCCGTCCGCCGCGGACGGAGTTGGATGTGTTCCGTCCACCGCGGACGGTGTTGGTTATGATCCGTCCGCCGCGGTTGGAGTTTCGTGACATGATTATCCTAATCCCAACTGCGGAATATCCGCGGCGCTGCCGGGAGTTACATTTCCACAACCATGGCGGACAGTACCCATTTCCGTCCGCCATCCTAATCGACCCCATAGTTTGGAGTTTTCCTGATGATGTAGCTGTAAATGCAGAAATGTCTGAAACAAACACATTCTCTCTAGCGATTCTCTCGTGGTAACATATACTATTAGTTAATTGTGTTCACCCTGTCTTTCTGGCATAAAGTACATCATTTTAATTTCTTCTGAAATTCTTGTTACATCTGATTGAGTCCCAGTAATTGTGAACTGTTCATTTCTTGTAAATGAAGAACTGGACTCTTGTTGATGTACCATTGTTTCAATAGATTGTGCATTTTTGAATGATAGACTGACTGCACCTGACTATGATGAAAAGTACACACAAACCTGCTTTATTTTGCAAGCCAAAGAATGTCCTTGCACATTTGAAAGTTTCCTGGCTCAGTATGGATCAACTCGTTGTAGAAGTGTAAAGCCCAGATTTACAGAGAACAAACTCAACCCAGAGCAGCAAGTAACAGGGCAACATCATTTTCAACACAACTTTTACCACGCAGTGCCTTTATGACACAACTATTACAACGCATGTTATTACAATGCATATCGCTGGGGGGCGCTCTAGGATAGGGAATAGATTTAATTTACTATCCAACACCTTCCCTACTATCCACGGGGACTGGAGTTGGAATAGTAAATTAAACTATTCACTATCCAGCACCCCTTAACGCTGTGCGTTGTAACAGCATGCGTTGTAAAAACTGCGATGTAAAGGCATGCGTGGTAAAACCATGCGTTGTAATGTCATACATCCCAAGTAACATTGTTGTAATGTGTTGCATAAAATGAAGAGAGCACAATAAAAGCATATTGACTAAGATGTGGCACTGTTCTGTACTCTCCCTGCACTGGTGCATTTTAGGCTGCAATGCGCCAACACTGACATCTTAGCACCATAGTCTAATGGTGTCTACAATTTGGAAAGCGTAAGATTTGTGCTGGAAGGCATCCCTTTAAAAATATAAACTATGCTTTAAGGGATGTAGCACACAGGCAAATTTATAAACTGAGGTGAAATAAAAACATTTGCTTCATTATACCTACCACGAGGTGGTTCAGTATTTTGGTGCAAATCCCTGTCTACAAATCATGATTTGAATATCCTAACAATTTACATCAGTTAAGTCATAAAAAAAACCTGTTGCAAAGTATTTGTAAATATAGTCCTATGTGTCTGCTTTACAGTTTCACTGCAATTCCTGTTTAAGAAAGATCTGAGTGTCTCAATTAAAATGTTATGCTATAGATATTATTGCACGGGCTCTTGTATATAGGAGCTGGAGAATGAAGTTGCAACAATCCATCCCTAACTATATCTTCTTTATTTCTTGGCACTAACATGTCCTTTGGGACCGGTGTACCTTCTTTCCGTTCATGTGCATCTTTGTCAAAAGCAAAAGCTAGAATGCTGCTGAAAATAGCTCTCCTCATTAAAAAAAACCTTCTGCACTGGAATAATGTTTACAGTCTCCCTCAAACGTGCCATAATAGCGAGCGTGGCTTGGCAAGCCAGCATGACGGACATGGGTTAGGAGTGCTCCGTCCAACCCAACCAATTATCCTCCATTATCCTGTCTCTCTGAAGACATCCCCCTACAAAATGATAGTGCTTTTATCCTCATTTTTCCTGACTACACAAAGCTAGTCCAGCAGCAATGGCAGTCGTTCCTGGCGGCCAAGGCCCGCCTGCGGGAGCTTAAGCTCCTCTACGCCCTGCTCTACCCTGCTTGCCTGCTGGTGGTGTACCGCTCCTGCACCCATTTTTTTTAACTCGCCAGAAGAGGTGTTCAAATGGACTGATGAAATGATAAGGGTGCGGACCCATACGCCGCCTGGAAGGGAGTCTGATTCCTCATCGTCGGGGGCACCTCAGCAGGGGCCCCCACTGAAATTGAAGAACACCAGACGATCACACGCCAGACTCTGATCCATGTCCCGAGATTCGTCGTCCCGGTCCGGCCCGGCCCCAGGCTGACGGACTCTGTGCCCTGACCGACACACCAATGAGAGGTCGTAGTAAAGCAGTCCCAGCTGTTCAGATCGTACAGACTTCATGATGGGCCAGGTCCAATTAGTAGACCTGTGCTGACAGAGAGAGTGCTAGTGTTGAATGGATTGTGAGCTGTGGATCCATTGGTTGGGGCGGGTCGGGCCTCCCCGTTGGGGGCGCGGGTCGCTCCCACCGTGACAGATGCTTCATTGTTCTTGAAGTATAGGGTGGGGGATTTGCTGGTTGGTTGATTGCACTTCATCACATGGACAGTAGGTTTACAATTTCCCGCCGGGTGCATGTCCATATCCTGGCAAAAGCTGACAAAGCACCACATAACAGAATTTCCCCGTGGTGAGAGTGGGACCCTGGGTTCACTTCGCTTCATCAGCTGGAACATAAGGGTTGCCCTCAATAAAATTAAACATGGAGCCATGCTTCAACAGGCCAAACGGGCTGGGGCAGATGTCCTCATGCTGCAGGAGACACACCTATAGGGGAGTAAGGCCCTTTGCTTTCAACGGTATGGGTACCACCAGGTGTTTCACTCTGGCTTTGTGAGGGGATCATGGCAAGTGGCTGTATTGATTCATCATAGGGTCCCTTACGTGCACGTGGACGAACACTCAAGGGCGATACATATTCCTACAGGGAAAGGTTGGGGAGGAATTCCTGGTGCTAGGCAGCGTATATGCCCCCCTCCATTACAATGACATTTAGTGGCGCGTCTCATGAACGTCTGAGTGGACATGCCTGATGGGGTGTCTGTGGTAGGAGGGGACTGGAACAACATGATGGACATGACCGTGGATCGTTGGAGGGAGAAGGGGGCTCCGGTGAGTTGCAGCACCACGAAGCTGGATGTATGACGTTACAACGCATACTTTTACCACGCCTACCATTACCACACATTTTTTACAACGCAGGATCCATGACAACGCATACCATTACCACGCATGTATTTACAACGCATATACCTTTACAACGCATACAATTACAACGTAAGTATTGGTAAGTATATAATATTTTTTAATATTTAATTTAATTAAAATTAATATAATGTAATTTAATTTAATTTAATTAATTTAATTTAATTTAATTTAATGTAAATTAATTTAATTTAATGTAATTTAAATTTAATTATATTTAATTTTTACACTGTACCCTTTTACCCAAAAACCCAAAACTGACCCTGAACCCAAAAAATACCCCTTTTACCCAAAAACCCAAAACTGACCCTGAACCCTAAAAATACCCCTTTACCCAAAAACCCAAAACTGACCCTGAACCCAAAAAATACCCCTTTTACCCAAAAACCCAAAACTGACCCTGAACCCTAAAAATACCCCTTTACCCAAAAACCCAAAACTGACCCTGAACCCTAAAAATACCCCTTTACCCAAAAACCCAAAACTGACCCTGAACCCTAAAAATACCCCTTTACCCAAAAACCCAAAACTGACCCTGAACCCTAAAAATACCCCTTTACCCAAAAACCCAAAACTGACCCTGAACCCTAAAAATACCCCTTTACCCAAAAACTGAAAACTGACCCTGAACCCTAAAAATACCCCTTTACCCAAAAACTGCAAACTGACCCTGAACCCTAAAAATACCCCTTTACCCAAAAACTGAAAACTGACCCTAAACCCTAAAAATACCCCTTTACCCAAAAACTGAAAACTGACCCTGAACCCTAAAAATACCCCTTTACCCAAAAACTGAAAACTGACCCTGAACCCTAAAAATACCCCTTTACCCAAAAACTGAAAACTGACCCTAAACCCTAAAAATACCCCTTTACCCAAAAACCCAAAACTGACCCTGAACCCAAAAAATACCCCTTTACAAAAAAAACCAAATAATATTTTTAATAAAATAATATACTTACCAATACTTACGTTGTAATGGTATGCGTTGTAAAAGTACCTGCGTTGTAAATACATGCGTGGTAATGGTATGCGTTGTAATGGATCCTGCGTTGTAAAAAATGCGTGGTAATGGTAGGTCGTGGTAAAAGTTGCGTTGTAAAGGTTGTATACCCACGAAGCTGCATTACTTAGTGACGGGACTTGACTGGGTTTTTGACCAAAATAGGTTGGACAAGGCTGTTCCTGGAAAGTGGGGGGTGTGCGTGTAGGTGTATTGGTCACTAAGGAGAGGAGGGAGAAGCGTGGTGGTTAACGGGTATAATCCTACCACTGGGTATCCATTATGTTGGATGTAGTTGCCTCACACACCTTTGCAGGTGTCATGCTTCATCATAGGCAGTGCTCCTCGTTGGGCAGGCGGTGCAATGCCCAACGGGCTCACCTCAGAGAGGGGCTCTTTAGCGGAGATCTTTTTATCCAACTGCCTATGGGTGAAGTGCGGGTGTGGGGCCAGGTGGTTGTAGACAGGAAGTGGATTAAAATGGAGCAAAGGGTACCTGAGACTACTTTATTCGGGCGGTCCCTTGCTTCAATTAAAAGGTTATTTAGCTAGTCTTAGTTTGCTGGAATATAATGTTTCCTTGCTCTAGACTAGACTAGGAGGTGTTAAGATCGGTCAACATGTTTCTCGCTGTGGTACATTGACACGCGATTCATCAGGACCTCTGTGATCAAGTCTACAAACAAAAATGTGTAAATACAAGTTATATGCTCATTACCAGTTGCGGGAATGTTGTACCTTTAGTGTAATGTTCCTTGCCTGTAATGGGGAACAAAAGAGGTAGGTTGTGAGCATATTTGACATAATGTCCTCCAGATGTATAGTGACCAAGTGCGCCCAGCTTGACATGCTAACTGTGAACATCACTAGCATTTCGGTAAGTGGTTGGTGGACCGGGTGTCATGCTCTAGTGCGGTCCAATTCATTCATTCATTCAGTGTGAATGGTGAAACAATAAGTGCACATAAAATTTGAGAGTTAAAAACCAAATGTTGCAGCATTCTGGTTGTTCCTAACAAATAGCAACGCAGACTCACCTATAGGTCAGGTATTATGTGCAGCATCAATACCCGGCGGGGCACACAACAGGGTCAGAGTCTCTAGGTGTAGGCTAGATATTGAGAAAGTAAGTACAAGACACAGTAAAGTACAGTCTAGTGTCCACCCTCGGTTGTCCGTCACAGTGCTAGTAATGGTGTGGTGGTTGTGTGGGTAAATGCGGATGCATTATCTGTGTTGATACCGCCTGTAACCTACAACCGTTAATGCTTTCCCTTCAGCTAGAAGATTTCGTGAAGAAACACTTCTTCACAAACACATGTCCCATTCGAGAAAGTATATTTTGTGGTGTGACAGAGATCTGTTCAAGATTCCTTATGGGGTATGTTATGGCTTAACTTCAGCCTTTAACCCAGTGCCTCGTGGATACTCGAGTTAGATTTTTTATATACAGGCTAATGCAAAAATGAAATTAGCATTAGACTAAATGCATTAGACTAGCGGGGTGCTGGCGGGGTGTATACTTAGTTTTGGTTCCCCAATGCACCAATGCGCCGCACTGCATTAACGCCCCCAAGCCCTCGTCTCAAAGTTGAGATATCCCCTGTGTGAGGGACTGACGGGGGTGAGTGGTTAGCGGGGGGTGGTGTAGGAGTGGGACAGAAGTGGCGCTGGCGTCGGTTTTGATGTTGGACGCGGAGCTTAATAGCTCGTGTTAAGGAGGGGGGGGAAGGGAAGAGAAGGGGGGGCGGGTGGCATCACTCACCTCGGGTCTCCTGTGTGGTAGGCAATCGTCCTACCCCTCTCCGCCGGGATCGGGTAGATGCTGGAGCGCGCGTCTGGCCGCCAATATAAAGTGTATAAGGCGTGGTCAGAGCGCTGAGGAGTATGTGACTTGTGTGTCACGTGGATTAGTAGGGAGACGTGGCGGCCATCTTACAAGGGTGGGAAGAGACTGGTGCCTGTTGACTAGCGGTGTGTACAGTATTGTATGGTGTCATTAGATTGTTACACAAATTGGGGAAGTTGTTGGGTAGTATTATAAGTCATTGTCGGAACATTACTTAGCTGGATGCGACAATGATCTGTACGAGTTCTATTCACCACAATATTAATAGTATTAATAATAATACTCGTAGGAGTCAATATTTATTAATGATTCGCCCCCATCACGTTGATAGATTTGATACAAAGGGATGAGTCATGAATATTAACACGAACACATTAGTGGAGACGAGCATGGTCACGGGGGTCACGTGGTTTGTGCTGTTAACGGGGCGGCCATTAATAAGTGGTCATGTGAACCATGTCATGGGTTAACAGTGCTTTTGGGGGGGGTTTCTTTCAATGTAAGTTGTACCAGGCTATAGCCCATGTCAAGTTCGTGCAGGGACTACTCTAAGGCATTGTAAAGGTGCCTGATGAGAGAGGTGTGTGGTGAGCTCAGGAATTAAAGTAAACTCCAGGGAATTTCTTCATTCAGGCCCTCTCTATCTGTGGCCAATCGGTGTACCCACCGTTGTTCTTTCAAAAAGAGGTTTTGTTTAGAGCAATTTGGACTGGCCTCCAGTATCAGCCACTTGAGTGAGTCAGCAGTGTGGTTATTCTCAATGAAGTGTTTGCACATGTTGGTGTTATTCTTCTTGCAGCGAAAATTGCTGCGGTGTTCAGTGATGCGTATTTTGATGGGGCGAGAAGTCATCCCCACGTATTGGAGTCCACATGGGCATTGCAGTAGGTATATGCAATGTGAAGTGTTGCAATTAGTGTGCCCCCTCAGTTCCCACTTAAAGGACTCTGTAAGCTGTATTGTCTTGTGTACAGAGGTATATGGGCATACACTGCATGAACCACAAGGGTAGTGTCCTTGCACCGGAGGTAAATGCCATAGGGTGGATTGCGAGGTTTTATTCTGTGGTTTAGGTCTAGTCTTTATCAGAATATCCTTGACATTTTTCGATCTCTTGAAAGCGAACCTAGGAACTTCAAGGGAGAGATCGCCAGTATTCAGGATTTGCCAATGCCGTTTGATAATACTTTTCACCTGAGTTGATACTGGTGTGTAAGTGGTTACACAGGTCATGGGTTCGTTTTCCTTGGGGATACTACTCCTGTGCTCAAGTAAGGCCTCTCTGTGGTTGTTTTGGACTTGACTGGGCCCTCAACGGATGATGTGCCAATAATATTCATCCTTCTTTAAGAGGCACCCTCTGGTCTGCTGTGTAACACAGCAAATTCTGTATACTTAGTACATGTGAACGGCAAAAGCATGTTATTCAAAAGTCTTAGGCTATCATTTGCGTCACCAAATTACAAATTGGAGAAGAAGAGGTCCCCCCCTCCCCCCCCTGGGCTCTTCCCTTCCCCTAGGCAGGGGAAGTATAAGTCTGCACTGCCCCAGGTGTGTGTGTGTGTGTGTGTATATGTATATGTGTATATATATATTTTTTTTGTATTTTTTTTTATATGTATGTGTGATTCCAAATTATAATTTTTTATTAACGATATTGGAAATCATGTATTCTACTTTCTGTGGTATTTTTCTAATTGCTGTGGTATTTATCAGTGGTTGTTTTTGAATGGGTGTAAGTATTTGAATGATTGCAGTTTTAATTTGAGCCCTGGGGAATTTGTAGCTGTTTGTCTAAATAACTGTGTCTTCTTGGTATGAGGGTTTTTCTTGCTTTTACCCAGACTACTGTTGTGACCACAGCACAAACAAGCATACAGTGGCTGTCCTGGTGTTGTGACCACAGGCCATAGAACAGATAAGTATAGAGAGGCAGGGCTGGTGGCTGGTCTGGAGATGTGACCACAATTCATAGCACAGACAACCGTAGAGTGGCTTAATGTTTTGGTGACATTGTTGTCCCTCCCGTGGTTAGCCTGATACAACATTTGTTTGACTAAAAGTTTCGCCTTCGTTCTACCTAGATGTGGCAAAGCAAGGGTGGCTTGGGTCCTATTGCTTCAAAGAAAAAATGCCCTGTCGCCCCTACAGTTGAGTACTAAATCTAGCCACAATTGGTGCTTATTGGGCCACATAGCCCATGATATCACAATGTGTGGCATTACAGTAAGTGACATCACAAGAGGTAACATCAGATAAGTTAGGATCCCACTCTGTTTTTTATTAGGTATATTATGAGTGCATTAAGCACATTATTTGATTCAACAAATTTTGCTCTAGTGTTGTGCTGAAAAAGTGGCACATTCTCAAAGCAAAATGTGGGCCTCAACTAATTTTACTATTTTTTTTAAAACACTGCCGTAATTAAATTGGGAACAAGGAGAAGCATGTTAGTACATCTATTATGCTTAATTGGTTTAAAATCTGTGTTTTCTAATATTGTATAGGTTTACATCTTCTGTAGAGGTGCCCAGTAAATATCAGGGAATAATAATTGGTGAGATAACTCTGGAGATTAAAGTATTCGTTGGAGAGATCTCTGTTTTGTGTAGTCCCAGATCTGAATCAAAGTAGTATCACAAGTTAATGTGTCTCCTTCAGAATCAAAGCACATCATGTAATGTGCAGATGACAGAATCTTGTTTTTTAATGTAGCTAGGTAAGTGGCTACTGCTTTGAACACAGATCCTTTTGTTACTTGCAGTTCATAATTAGTAAGCCTTTTAATATACCGTAGTGAGCTATGTAGGATATGTGACTGCTACCCCTTTTAACCCTCACTGAATCATGCAGCACATCTTGTACATTGATTTACATACTTGTACAATTTATTGTCAATGTGCATGTTATGTAAAGCACTCTGACACTGCATTGTGTTGAGTAGTGCTATAAATTAAATAAACTAGTTCTATTTAAATTGTGTTAAATACTGGGACAGACAAACACATCTGACAGTCTTACAGTTCATGCACTTGCGTAAAGGAACTAAAAAATAGTCCAAAGCATGATTCTCTTAAGTACATGTGAAGAGCTAACAAGCTGTGTACTTTTGTTTCTCTCCGTTGCATTTACATTTAAGTGTGAAGCTCCTGGCCACTCGATCAAAATGAGGCCTCCTGGCCCTTTAACCTGGCCATTATCTATAAATAAATAACTGGGACTAGACACAACATGGATCCCTCCAGCAAATACATTATCCTCCAGAGTGTATTACCAAGGGCATATGTACAAGGAAAAAGAGCATTCTGGATATTAAATAAGATCTTGTTTTTTTACAAGTGTAATATACATTTTGAATCAATACAATGTTTAGACTTATTATTACCTTATATTTTTTAAGGTAGAATTTAGAAAGGATCAAAAATGGCAGACAGGAAAAAACTCGCAGGTGCTCAGTACAGAAAAAGAAAAGCGAATAGAGAAATAGAACTATCCAAATTGAACGGGTCTATTGAAAAATGTCTACGTCTTCCAAAGAGTTCTCTTGAAACTGCTTGGGCATCAACTTCAACCTCAGTAAAAGATGACAATATAGGCCTACCAGACAAGGACATAGAAGAGCAAGAAGAACACATTGTAGTGGAACTGCAAAGGATAACCTTGAAAATGAAGATGGCGAGCAAAGTAAATGCCCGAAAATAACTGAAGAAAGCGTTAAAATAGATTATTCAGATCCCACTTCCTGGAAAGACTTACCAATAAGTGGAGACAAATTAAGAACTCTTTTGGTTGAAAATGGGCCAAAACAAGTGAGCAAAAAATGTCCTTTAGATGACAACAAAGGAAGTTTTCAGCTGTACATTATAAAAGAAAACTTCCAAATGGAGAAGTTGTTTACGGTGAATACCTCCAGTATTCTGTATCGACCGATAAAGTTTGCTGTTTTTGCTGCAACGTATTTGGCGGAAATTCAAGTTCAAGTACAAGTCTCACTCAGAATGGATGCAACGATTGGCATAACATATCAGCGATTCTGTCTTTATTACCAACTTTCACAACTGGAAGGGCCTGTATACAATTCTAAAACAAGACGCAACTATAGATAGTGTTAATAAAAAAAAGCTTAAAAAAGAAGAAAAGCACTGGCATCAGATCTTAGACCGTGTAATATGTCTTGTAAGAGTTGTAGGTGCACAAAATGTGGCCTTCCGTGGCAGCAGTGATAAACTTTCTGCTCATGACAATGGCAATTTTCTTAAGATTGTGGAATTGCTCACCATGTTTGATCCTATTATGAATTAGCATCTCAGGAGAATACAAAATAGGGGTAGAAGACATGCTCACTATTTAGGCAACATTATTCAAAATGAACTGATCCGAGTGCTATCAAATGGTATCAAAGAGAAAATCATTTCATTGGTTAAAAAGGCAAAGTATTTTCCAATCATTCTTGATTGCACCCCAGATATCAGCCGCACAGAACAAATGACCATGATCATAAGATTTGTGGACATCATGCTGTAGTGTAGTTCCTATAGTCCAAATAGGCTCTGCGCATTGGAATAATATCTTCAGTAGTGTAGACGTAGGACTGAGGTTAACTAGGTCTCTACTGACTATATTAGACTTAAGTTTTTTGCCAGTTAGCTCAGAGTTCACTAGAAACTTTCTCGAATAAGCGAGGAGGAGTTTAACCTCCCTGGATAGACAAGAAGGGATTTAGTTTCTGACAACCATAAAACATGACAACTTTGCTCTCCCTGAATAAGAGTGTATCTCTAGAGTCGTGTGAAAACAAAAGACAGCTATTTCACTCAGTCAATAAGTGCGTACTTAGTTTCACCAGATTGCAGAGAAAAAGAGAGACGGGCGTTTTCAATAAAAGGTGTTATTTATTGAGCAGTCTCTTTCCTCATACAAGAGAAATGAATTGCTACAATTGCAATACTTATAGTTAAGTAAAGTGCATACAGTAAAAGCAGGATTATGAAATAACACTGTAAAAGCATTGATATGGTTTCTTAGCCATATGATACATTAAAATGGATAAAATAGATACATACATATATACATTGACTAATCGTACTCAACTGGTGCTTCTAACTACGCCTACCCCGGTGTACCTGACCTAAGTCTAATACGTGGGAAGGAGTAAGTAAGTAGCAGTTTAAGTTAAGTTTGTTTTGCCAAGAATCTGACTCAAGAATTCTCTGTAAGGGTTTAGTCAGTTCAGTACCTGGGTATTAGAAGGCAGGAGGGCTGGTATCTCTCTCTCAGGACTCGGTATCCCAGTCACCCGCAAGGGTAAGCTGGAAACGCCGGAGGCTGGATTTCTCGGCAAGAGAAAAGACAGCGTCTTTCTCAGCGCGTCAAAAGGGAGGGGCAGCGTCCGTGGGCTCTCGCATCAGCTGGGCTCTCGGGCAAGTAGTAGCTGCTCCAGATTCCTCACCACCGTGTGTTTGCTTAAGGCAACGTTGGTATATTTATACCTGAAAGGTGCCGGGTTTGACGTAAGGCTGGACATAAGACGTCAATAAAGATGTCACTAAGAACTGGTCGTTCTTACAGTGCTTTACAGGAGTTCTCGGACGAAATCAAAACAAAGCAGCGGGGATTTCCCAGGTTGCTGGAGGCTTGGATTTGTTTAAGAACTCGGTGTGTTTTCTAGGGGGCTAGAGGAGTAGGCTTGCTTAATGTGACAGCATGCGCTATGACTGAATTATGAAAAGGGTTTCTATGCCGTTGTAGGGATATTATTGATTTATAACCGGACAAGGGCAAAGAATAGGAATATCGATTCAGGTACCTAGATAAACACACTACACCCACTCCACAAATTCATGTCCAAAATTACTAAACTAAGCAATAGTAAACATATCTAACGGTGCATGTGTATACCGATCCACCCCAAAATACATTTTTTGCATCTGAAATGGCATATGCGAAATACACGAAAAATGAGTATAGGTACAGTATTTCAAGCAGAGTAATCATTCATAAAATAGGATGCATATATATCAGCAGAATGATTTTGTAAAAATTACACATAAAATGGCTCTTAATACAGAAAAGAAAAGTGCGAGACCACTTCATCACATATAAATACAGTTATTTGTAAATATGCTACAGGCTGAGGTAATATATTGTCTCTAGTGTTCTAAAAATAGAAGCTCTGTTCTCTAAGAATAGTTCTACTTTAAGCAGAGGATGAGTGCCCAAAAAAGGTAAATATTTTGGAATCAGGGAAAAAAAAATAGTTTTTTTAAGGGAAGAAGTCAAAACAGTTCCAAATATTTCCAGAAGCTTTTGTTTTTGAAAACTGAAGGCCAAATTCAGAGTTTAGGGAACGCTGAGTGCTCGTTTGCTTAAAAGTTATTCTTTTTGTTCAGGGGAGAACATCATTTCAGACAGACTTTCAAAAAAGCAGTTTACCGCTTCAGGTGAAAGTTCGACCAAGTTGGAAAATGCCGCAACTGTGCAGTCGTGAGAATGATTGCTATCATCGATGTATTGATCAGCATTGCACACAGAAGGTCATACCTTGGTGGATGCTGCTCTCATCTTGCACTTCACTACCCTTTAATTGCAGTGGTGAAGTTTCCACGAATGCCGTCATCAGGATAGGTAACCGCTGGGGACAACACGATGCATGAGCCGTTACCGGACTTAGCAAAGTATCTGTATCCAATGGTACTTCTGATTGTAGTGTAAGACAGACGTCTAACACGCATTCTTCTCCGCACAGCATACATCTTAACACAGGTAAGATACAATTCTGCCAGATGGGTCTGAATGAAAGAAACCAGGTCATATTCAGATCTCTTTGCCGGGCTAATCCCAGGACTTTAGTTATGCGGTCCCGATAGCGTATAGCTAGGATCGTTTCTTCCATTGTTGCTGGAGTCTTGTCTGTGACGTGGCTTGCCATAACGAAGCAGGAGTATCAAAAATAAAATGCCTGCTACGAGTCCCAATAGGAGTGGAAGGCCGCCAAAGATCGAATGGACAAAATTAGGAAAGATGCCCAGGACTGCTTTAAAAGGTGACAACAGTCCCGAAAAAATTGTCTTAAATACACTCTGGATACCATTCGTATCTGAAATGTTTAAGATTTGGTTTAGCATTTCTGCGAAGTGTAAGGGGCAATTTGTTGATAAAAGGTTATGTATCTCTGCCGTTGTCCATGCAACTTTGAGATCATACGTTTCTTTTGATGACGTCAAGGGCACAGGCGTCTGTAGAAGAACAGACTTCATTCTGCTTAAAGTATCAATTCGAATAGAAGAGATTTTCAAACTGGGCCAAATATTTCCCTCCCTGTCTGGAGTGTCGTTTGGATACAATACTTGCATACAACAAGTGACCATGGAAGAAACGCTTACTAGATAGCCTGAACGCAGATTTTGTAACGTCCAGCCAAGCTGTACAATAGAACGCAATTGGGACTGACCATGTTGTAACATTAGTAAGTCCTGCTCTATTATATCGATTGCAGATGATACAATACTGTCCAGTGAATATATTCTGGAAGACAGAGTCATTAACCCATTGTCCACAACAGAAAGTGAATTTTCCAAATTAATACGGTCAATTTCTCGTATTTTTTCTGCTGTTTCAATTTGAGTTTCTTTCCAAGCTTCGTTATAAGCTGCATATATAGAGGCCGCTATGAAACGTTTTTGACGCTGTTTGCGTGGTCCCATAATGAAATCACGCAAGTCAGCACCTTCTTTAAGTAAAGTTAAGTGTTGCTTAATTTCTGCCAGTGTGGATGTCTGTAGCCATTCAAGGCAGAGTTTTCCTACACTGTATGTTGTTACTATCCCTGGATGTTGTCTCTGGGAGTATCTAGGGTCTGGCCTGGTCAATTTGAACCCCTGTATTTTGTTCAGGAATCTATCTTGACAGTTATTTGTGTCTGTGGGCCAGATCAACCATTTTTTCCAATTAGGATGTGTTCTGTTTTGGTTTAAAATATGCGATACGTCTATCTCAACATCTGTAGTGCTATTACTGTCAGATGTTGGCTTTGGAATAGACGGTTTGTTTAAGTCTTTAATTTTGGCTAGTCCAAGACAGGTTGTTTGTTGAATTGTGTCATTCAACAATATAATTTGTTCTGGGATCATGCAGGCTCTGAATAATGATTCTATACCTTGGACCTGCCAATCTTTGGTACCCCAGATGGGTTTTGTTTCAATGTTATTTTTCCAAAAGTCAAAACCAAATGTATTCATTTTTTCAAAAAATGTTTCTGAATAGATTAATTTTGTATTTGTCAGCATGGTTTTCATTCCTGTCTTATTTAACAGTTTGAAATAAAACGTTTCTGCTTCACTTGTGTTAAACCCTGAGAAGTATGGGAATTTCTCATAAAATGTTTTTGAACTACCTTTTGGTGGAGTTGCACAATGTTCCCATTGATTATAATTTAAAACATTTCTAGGTTGAGCAGATTTATGCAAATAATGGTTAGCATAGTGATTGTAGCAGTACATCTGTTCATAATTTGATGAACCCTGTAAATAATCATGTTCTGTAAATTTTGCTGACATAACTAAATCTGACATCATATCATTAATGCTTTCAAAGTCCCAATCATCAGAGAATGTGTTCGGTTTTACAAAGTCACTTAATGAAACCTTAAATTGATGAGGATACTTCAAGAGCTCGACCGGGCCATATATTTCGTAATCGATTTTGTCCCATGCTACCCCACCGGGTATTGGATTGGCTGTGAAGTTTACTGAAGAAAGTTCTCTTTTCTCGATGTGTGAAGACGTGTGTGACTTTAGGACCAGGTTGATATTCTGGCTTGCTGTGTCCATCGTAATATATTTTCCCTCAATGAAGTGTCCCAAGCATAGCACCATGATGAGCCAAAGCAGGAGGAAAAGTACACCTAGCACCACCCAAAATTCAATCCATGGGGAAATCAGATAGGTTTCTTGTAGTTGATGAAAGAGTTCTTTAGCTTTGTCTTTAAAAGTTTTTGTTGTTGTTGGCTGTTCCTCAGGTTCGCTCGGATCCTCAGAAAAGTCATTGAAATTGATGAATTAGCCTGATGCACTTCTGTCAATTGTTGGAATTGCTTCTGCATTTTTCTTTGTTTCATTAGCATAGTCTGTGGCTACATCATTATAGACAGGTGTTTCTTGACGAATTGTTGCAATTTTGTTTTTAAGAGGCATAAGTTCCATGGCTTTGTTGCATAGTCCTTGTTGATTCACTGTAGGTTTATCAAATGTGATTAGTCTCTCAGTTTGAACCTCTTGATTTGTGGCAAACTTTGGTGTTCTGCTATTTCTTGGGAGTCCACTTGGCCTACTACTTATTATTGGCCACATGATTGTGGTTTAACCAGGTCGATGGATACAACTCGGTTCTCCTTTTTACCAGCAAGGGGCGGTAGTACAACTGATCTTGTTCCGTTGACAGCTAAGACATGTACTGCTTTTCTGTAAGAAGGCCCAAATTCCTTCTTCACCGCCATTTTCTCCCTGACCAGATCCCCAATCTTTGGAATCCAGACAGGCCTTGCTGGGACAGGTGGTTTCTCTTCAGTGGCTGTTGACTGTTGTTTCGACTTTATGTTGCTCAGGTCTTTTCTTGTTTCATTTAAGTCCTGTAAAATAGCCAAACGATCTTTGATATCAAAGCATTTTCCTTCTACCACTGAAGTCTGACTATTGAGATCCTGGATATGCATTCTAGTCCCGAACAATAGTTCGTACGGACTGAAACCTTTTAGAGAATTTCTTGGCAGATTGTTAAGACTACGTTGGACACTTATTAGATGTTTGACCCACCCAACCCCCGAAACAAATACCTTTGCCGTTATAGATTGCTTTATGTCTCGGTTTTTTCTTTCCACAATCCCATTTCCCTCAGGAAGGAAGTGATAATATTACCGCAATGCAATGCCCATTCTGGTCATGGCCTCCTTATAAGCTCGAGAGCTAAAAGCAGGACCCTGGTCAGAGTGTAGCATGCCAATTGCATCTATGCCGCTATAGACTCGCAAATCTTTTATAACAGTTCAGACGTCAGCCAAGAGCTGGGGGTCTACATTTTAAGTGAAACTAGTCTTAAATAATATTAATGGGACGCATTATTTCTGGGTATCTCGTATTGATATTCTTGTGATATCTAAAAGAAGGGCAATGGTAATACTCCGGGCAGTTCGCCACTGCGATCTCTGTTGCAGTTTTGACAGTAAAATGCAAATTTGTAGTTTTGCAGGCTCATTCCCGGCCACCAGCATATTGATTGTAATTCTTTCAGAGATTCCTTAATCCTAAGGTGTCTTAGACCCTCACCCATATGTGCGTCTGCTATTAATAAGTTTCTCCTGTTCGTGTTTGGAATTACCCTATCCCCCACTCCAGGGATTTGAGCAAAAGGAACGGAGTTTGCATCGATTGTGTATGTATAATTGAGTGGATAGTTGACGGGTAGAGCTGCAAAGTCGCCTTTTGATGACGTTTTTACCGCCAGCATCGTTTCCCCGTCTACGTATTTTCCTGAACGCTTTCTTGTAGCTACGGAAGCCGGCTTAGTTGCTTCCACTGTGGCTGTCTCAGCCAATGAATTCCCTGAAACGTGAACGCCATCACGTTCATGACTCAGTGTATGTATCATGTGAGTCTTTGGTAGTTCTTTCTGTAAAAGAACTACTTGTTCCCAAAGCGATTTTTGCTTTTTTGTGGCACCTGTGTCATCTTTGTAACCGTTTTGAACCCATTTCTGCAAGTCGTTATTGTATGATTTGACGCAGTAATATGAATCGCACACTATTAGTGTCGGGAATTCGCGATCGGCATTATCTAGCGCCATTTTTAACGCTATTACTTCAGTTTGTTGTTCTGAATTGTTTTCTACAGAGTGTGATATTGTTACCAGAGGTCTCAATTTACCTCCGCGCCACACGTATCTAACAATCTCGCATGTGGCGTTATAGGCTTGTTTTCCCCAAACCGAGGGTTGTGCATATCCGTCTGTATATATTACACAGGTGTACTGTTGTATGGGCAGAATGTCGATTGGCAGAGGATATTCTCTTTCATATTCTAGATTTTTTTATCTTTTCATGTTTGGGCCAAAATAGTATTTCACTTTGTCTGTAGCAAGAGAATTTTCCCATTGTATACATTTTGGATTTAATGCCACGGTAGTTAAATTACATGGGCTTGTTAATTCCTCAAAGGCTAATTCTGCTGTTATAATAGTAATCTGTCTGCCTTCGGCTTGGTCTCTTTCTTTTGCTACAGCTGTTTGAACCGCATTTACAATGTTTTCCTTAATACTGAATGTTTTTTCAGCTTCTGTGTACAAATGTGATTTGTATGCTATTGGTACCGTTTCTCCCTCATTAGAGGTTAGGTATGTGAATCCGCATCTTCCTGGGATGACCCGGATTACAAGATTGCGTGTGTTATCGCGTGTTTGCAATTTTGTTTTAGCTAACATGTCTGTTTGCAATGTTCTCAAAATTTCTGTGTGTTTTTGAGTCCAATTGATTGTTTTAAAATCTGGTTTGATTAGTTCATAGAGAGGTTTAACCCTCTCTGCATAATTTAGAATGTAAGTTCTTCCGAAATTCAGGAAACCTAGAATTGATTGTAAGTTTTTCAGCGTTCTTGGTGCTTGGATTACAGCACATTTCTCCTAGAAATTGTCTGGCAGGCTTTTGCCTTCACTTGATAATTTATATCCTAAAAACAGGACAGTTAGATGGGCAATTCGTGACTTTTTAAAGTTGAATTTGTAACCCTCTGCTTCGAACCCAAGTATTATGGTGTTCACTCTTTTCAAGTGAGTATCCAAGTCATCATCTGTTAGATAGATGTCATCGACATAAGATAATGCCTCATCATCATACATTTGTAGTAACTCTGTTACTCTTGCTGAGAATAATCCTGGGCTGTTCTTGAACTCCTGTGGGAGTCGACAGAATTTTTTCTGCGAGCCCATTATTGAGAAAGCGGTCAAATACCTGCTTTCAGGTGCTATGTTTTGACAAAAGAATCCATTAGAGATGTCTAATGTTGTTTTGTATTTTTTGCGCACGATGTTATTCGTAAGTGCTGCACTATGTGAGTTTTGTACTGCAAACGTTTTGCAACATTAGTTTAGATGTCTGTAGTCCAAAACTAGACGATATGAATCGTCTGGCTTGGAGACAGGAAACAAAGGATTGTTCATTTGTGAGGTGCAAGTTTCAATCACCCCCTGGTATTCAAGTTGATCTAAGATCTCCCTGACCTGTTTTTTAGCTTCTTGCTTAATTGGGTACTGCCTCTGTGCAGTTGGTTGACATTTTAACAGGATTTTGTGAGGAGGAGAGTCCTCATCCCATCCAACATGGTTTTTATATAATGCAGGAGCTTGGGCTACTGCCCACTTTCTTGCAAGTGTATATTTTTTATGAATTGGAATGTGATTTGAGAAGGCAGGCATAATCATTTCTTCGCCATGAGGGCACTCCCTGACAAACTCCGGTGGCCAGTCTTTTTCAGCTAAAAGGATGTCATAGCCTTTGGAGAGGTTATCCCAAAATAGACCCCTTATTTTCCTAGTCTTATCTCCCTCTATACGTAATGTTATTTCGTATATTTTATGAGGTTTGCTAACTCTGGTATCTGCAGTTTCCACCTGAATGTATTCATTCGTGTCCACTGTCTCCAGATGATTCATCAGGATCTTGCGAGCTATGCTCACTTCTGCTGCGCTGTCTAGCATTGTCTGAGCCCACTCTCCGTTTTTCAGCTGTGTCCTCAGGATCCTCTGCATGTTTGATTATTTTAATACTGGCTACCTTCTTTTTTGGAAATTGTAATTTTTTACATTGATGAGCAGGTTCCTTATCTTTGGACTTGACGTGCTCTTCCCTGTGTTCTGACCGTCCTCTTCTTTCCGATTTCTGCGAGGAAGTCTGAAAAGATCGAGAGGGACGTGTATCAGTATCTTGATATCTATCAGGTTTCTTCAAATTATCCCTATTTCTAAGGTTGTGTCTTTTCTCAGAGGGCTCCCTCTGGGGAGACTTGTGTCCTTGGTCCGGAGATCTTTCTCTCCGCCGAGGAGACTTTCCTCTGGACTGGAAGCTTTTTTCTTTGGGAGTGGATTGTTTATTTCCATCCCAGCTCTTTTTTGCAGTGTTTAGATTATTTTTAATAAATATCTTTTCAGGATTTTCAGTTAGGTGGGGTTTTACTGGTTTCCCACCCAAACTATCTCTTCCTAGCTCTTCATAGGATTTTTCTATGATTCTGACAAGTTCAAATGGTTGTTCTGCTATATCTGTTTCTTTCAATTTCTGAAGGAAAGTTATATCCTCAGTTGCCTGTGTTAATTCTTTTATTTTAACTACGAGTTCTTCGCTTGACATTTTAGTAATGTGAGGATGTGGTGTGTAGCTGGCTAGAACCGGCCACGTTGCTCCTGGTCTACCTAGTGGACCGAGCCTGGTGATGTGATTATTCGGTTTTAGGGCGCCTTTAAACCAGAGCAGGTGCTCTTGGTATTTTAATGGGATTTCCACCTCCTCGAAAGGGGTGTACTCATCCGGTGGTTCCTCTATTTTGTAATAGTGGAATTCATGTGTGACAGCGTTTGCTGCTGGAAAGTTTATCCATGAATAGAATACCTCTGTCTGCCGATATTCATGTGCCTCAATTACGAATATGACTGTACCACCTCTCGATGTTAGTCCATTTTCTATAAGTTTAATAGTTAAAGTCTTTCTTATGTTGACCGGGATGAGTATTGCATCCGGGTCAGTCTGTAGGAGACTTGTGTCATCCTCAAGGAGACGAGCTGCTATTCTAGCTGTCTCCCTTTCTTCTTCAGTTTCTGACATTTTTACTGACAGAAAGGTTTTTGTTGCAGATCAGGTTTTCAAGGAAACAAAGATTAGGTGCACAATATTTTGGAACACTGTATCCTTCAACGTTAAATAAACCAAAAACTATACATAGAAATCTCTTCCTACTAAGTTCCGGCGGATTTTTAACCTTTTACCCACTCCAGACATCTTTTGGAGTATTTACGGGAAAAAGGGTCTGTGTGAAAAAGCACGACTGAGTTACTCTAACGTCTTGCGTTAGATTTATCGCCTTACCAAACGTTGGGCGCCATGTAGTGTAGTTCCTATAGTCCCAATAGGCTCTGCGCATTGGAATAATATCTTCAGTAGTGTAGAAGTAGGACTGAGGTTAACTAGGTCTCTACTGACTATATTAGACTTAAGTTTTTTGCCAGCTAGCTCAGAGTTCACTAGAAACTTTCTCGAATAAGCGAGGAGGAGTTTAACCTCCCTGGATAGACAAGAAGGGATTTAGATTCTGACAACCATAAAACATGACAACTTTGCTCTCCCTGAATAGGAGTGTATCTCTAGAGTAGTGTGAAAACAAAAGACAGCTATTTCACTCAGTCAATAAGTGCGTACTTAGTTTCACCAGATTGCAGAGAAAAAGAGAGACGGGCGTTTTCAATAAAAGGTGTTATTTATTGAGCAGTCTCTTTCCTCATACAAGAGAAATGAATTGCTACAATTGCAATACTTATAGTTAAGTAAAGTGCATACAGTAAAAGCAGGATTATGAAATAATACTGTAAAAGCATTGATATGGTTTCTTAGCCATATGATACTTTAAAATGGATAAAATAGATACATACATATATACATTGACTAATCGTACTCAACTGGTGCTTCTAACTACGCCTACCCCGGTGTACCTGACCTAAGCCTAATACGTGGGAAGGAGTAAGTAAGTAGCAGTTTAAGTTAAGTTTGTTTTGCCAAGAATCTGACTCAAGAATTCTCTGTAAGGGTTTAGTCAGTTCAGTACCTGGGTATTAGAAGGCAGGAGGGCTGGTATCTCTCTCTCAGGACTCGGTATCCCAGTCACCCGCAAGGGTAAGCTGGAAACGCCGGAGGCTGGATTTCTCGGCAAGAGAAAAGACAGCGTTTTTCTCAGCGTGTCAAAAGGGAGGGGCAGCGTCCGTGGGCTCTCGCATCAGCTGGGCTCTCGGGCAAGTAGTAGCTGCTCCAGATTCATCACCACCGTATGTTTGCTTAAGACAACGTTGGTATATTTATACCTGAAAGGTGCCGGGTTTGACGTAAGGCTGGACATAAGACGTCAATAAAGATGTCACTAAGAACTGGTCGTTCTTACAGTGCTTTACAGAAGTTCTCGGACGAAATCAAAACAAAGCAGCGGGGATTTCCCAGGTTGCTGGAGGCTTGGTTTTGTTTAAGAACTCGGTGTGCTTTCTAGGGGGCTGGAGGAGTAGGCTTGCTTAATGTGACAGCATGCGCTATGACTGAATTATGAAAAGGGTTTCTATGCCGTTGTAGGGATATTATTGATTTATAACCGGACAAGGGCAAAGAATAGGAATATCGATTCAGGTAACTAGATAAACTCACTACAATGCAATCTTCAGGAACAGTCATTACAGTCTTCTGATGAAGAGTTCCAAGAAAGCAGCTTTGTGCAAATAAAAGAACACTTTTTGGGATTTGTACCACTAACCAAAACCACAGGTGAATCGATGAGTCATGTTCTGAGCAATCAGATCAAAAGCTTCTCATTGTCAATTGAAGACCTACGAGGTCAGGGTTATGGTAACGGGAGCAATATGAAGGGCAAGGAAATAGGTCTGCAGAAGAAAATTCTGGATATTAACCTGTGTGCCTTCTATGTCCCCTGCAGTTCCCACACCCTTAAGCTCATGGTAAATGATTCTGCATCGTGTTGCACTGAAGCAACAGCCTTTTTTATGTCATACAATGATTGTTTGTATTCTTTGCTGCGTCTCCACATCGATGGGATATACTGAAACGTCATATACCATCTTTGACTATAAAACCTCTGAGTGATACTCGGTGGTCAAGCAGGATCGATGCCTTAACTCCCATCAGGTACCAGTTACCCCATGTTAATGATGCGTTGTTTGAAATTACTGAAGATTCAACTTTCAAAGGCTCGTCTGGTACCATGACTAAGGTTGAAGCTGAAGGTCTTCTAAACAGCATATCTTCATTTAAGTTTGTTGTGGCAGTTGTAACATGGCACAGTATATTATTTCAAATCAATTTGACCAGTAAACTGTTGCAAGAGAAGCACTTTACTCTTGAGAAAACAGTCAATGAGCTTAAAAATACAGAGGAGTATTTAAAAAACATGAGGAGTGACATGGAATTTGAGAGAGTTTTGGTTGATGCTCAAGAGCTAGCTGAATAAATCAATATTGAGCCAATTTTGCAGCCAGAGATAAGGAGGAGGAAAAGGAAATTGTTTGCTTACGAATTAGAAGATGAACCCATCGCTGACCCCAAAGAGAAGTTCAGAGTAAATTATTATTTTGCAATATTGGACACAGCAATTAGTTCTGTAAAATAACTATTCACACAGTTGAATGAAATTGCAAGAATGTTTCGTTTTCTATACAATATAAGTGACCTCAAGATGAAAACTTTCAAATAACTCATGGATTTGTGTACCACATTGGAAACAGCTCTTACCCAGAGTAGACCTGGAGAAACACCATCTTTTCTAAAGGACATTGACGCAGCAGCTCTCTGATCTGAACTTTCAGGAATAGGTCACCGAATACAAAAAAATGCGAAACCCGAATATGTGCTGAACTATCTGTGCCAAAACAAGTTAGAAAATGGTTTTCCAAATTTGTTTGTAGCTCTTCGTATCCTTTTGACTTTACCGACATCAGTGGCAAATGCGGAGAGGAATTTTTCAAAACTCAAACTAATTAAAACCTATCTGCTCAGTTCCATGGGCCAAGAGAAACTCGTCGGACTAGCCACAATTTCAGTAAAAAAAGACATGGCTTACCAGCTTGACATTAGAGATCTTCCTAAAGACTTTGCTAAAATAAAGGCAAGAAAGGTACCGTTGGATTAAGAGAAAGAACCCAAAACACCATTGAAGTTAGAAGAGAGAAATTTAAAAACAAAATAAAATTCAGGGATGTGTAATTCCTATAGCCCGACACCTATTGTATGGGGTCAAGGGCAACAAGTTTTCATGTGTGTTGTGTCCTTGGGACAAGTAGGCCCAACCCCCTCCTGCACAAACCCTGTGGCTGGCATTTTGCAGTACCACATTATACATCAGAAAAGGGCACTGCCTGCAGTTAAGGTAATATTGTTGTTCCTATGTTAATACTGTTCAAGCTTGTATTTATGGTTCATTAATTGAAAGCCCTTATTTTTAGGGTGAGCGCTCTAAGTAAATGTTGTATGCTCTGACTGCACTAATGACAGAGGTTGCAGTATAAAAATGTGTACACACGTTTTCAAAGTTTAGCAATATTAGGCTATGTATAATGCTCCCAGAATGCTCTGATTTGAAGCAGATATTTTCAGAAGCTTGAAAGCAAGATTTATGATTCTTTGCTTTCAAAACAAAATATTCATTAAAAAAAATTAAAGCAAGAAAAAAAACATTTAGCTAAACTACTGTCAAATTTCCGGTACATTTTCTTTGCCGCATCATTTAATAAGCTTGGTTGATACATGCTATTATTTCCCAAAAATATTCATAATGGAAAATCAGTGTAACCAGTTTCAATAAGATTATGGGAAACAAAAATAAACAAGCATTGGCAAAGCCAATAGGGTCTGAAATTAGTGGTCAGCTTTTTAGTTTTGTCTGTGTGAATTGTTTTGGCATGGTTTTAGAAAACCTTATTGGTGTGGGAGCTGCCGGGTCCTCACCATTATACCAAACATTGGCAAAAGCAAAAATAGTTTTTGGTCTCAAAAAGCACACACTGACACAGTAGTTACTGGCACTGAACAAAACTACTTTGTGTGCCGCTGCCAAACTGCTCCTCTTGAAGCCAGCTGATACAGAGAGAGAGACAGAATTTTAATAAATGCAAAAGGTTATGGTCCACACCAGACCAAATTAGGGGCCCAATTATTAAAGTCTCAAAAGTGCACCCATGGTATACTTCCTTGCATTAAGTGCAGCTATACAGCTTTTGTGAATTCTCCAGAATTTGCAAAAGTAGGGCAAGAAATAGTACTCCAAGCAAATATTTGTGAGCTGTATTGTAGCATTAGCAAATCTGCACGTGTAGATTTGCTCATGCGAAAATCTGAGTGTTTGCAAGTTTACTTTCCCTCAGACTAAATTTGTTCCCAAATCTGGAAGAAGGTTTACGTCTGCCACTGTCATGAGTAAATTTCCAACATTTCTCAGCAAGGGAAAAGATTAGAGAAGAGTTGTTGAAAACCCTTAAAACATGAAAGTTAGTTGGTTTGCACAGACACAAAATGGCATTCTAACCCTGAAACTATTGCTTATCACTACCTTCAACCCTACTATGTAGATCTGTGGAAACATGGCAACATAAGGGGATTTCAAGTATTCAAACACTTTCCAGAGAGGCTATATGAGAGCTCTTATATAATGAGATTGCAGTCATAATTTGTCGCCGCACTACATGACCCCCATGGGACAAGTTGATTTTGTTACAGGGCAAGTAGATTTATGAAACAACCTGTCCCATGGACAAGAAGATATTTTAATACATTCTACACATCTGTTTCAAATATCATGAGCGGTGCTTATTCAGTTATTTAATGTTTGATGTGTTTTATTTTTTAATGTTGAAGACAAGTTTTTTTATACTGATGCATTAATTCTTCTAGCCTGGATGACGGGGCAAGAGTGATCGTAGTAAAAGGGAGGGGGCAGCATTTTTCAATTCTCGCTTAGGGCGGCAAAACACCTAGAAACGGCCCTGGCAACAGCACAGTAAGTAGAGCCAGGACTCTCTACAATAGTTACACAGTCTACAAGTTCTTGTCTTGCACAGGAGTAGGTGAAGTCCATAATCAGTAGGGCGAGTGTGGGCTTCATGAAAGTAGGGCTGTAATTTCTGGGGCACAGGGTATTTAACCTGCCCTCCATTAGTGAGGAGGGATACAGAGATATAATAACCTGGGAGACATGATGCCCAATCCAACACCACTGAGAACACCCGCAGGTTGATCGCAGACATGCAGGGAAGTCTAATATTTTACTAATTTCTCCAATAATATCATGTGTACATCTCTAAGAAGAGAGTGGAAACCTAGCAGGCACAAAGGCTTTATACATCTGTACCACGGCTCAGGTGATCTATCACAGTGTGACCAAAAAACAGAAAGTTTACAATTTATTAGATATGTTAGAGGAGCACTGGCACAATTCAACACCTTGGTCCCTCCCCTCCCATTCAATTTCTAACACTCCTGTGTAGATTACCACTGTGAATGTCAGTCATGTAACATTATTCAGTGTGAATGGCTGAATCTTGTCCCCTCCAGTCTTTGCTTTAAAACTGTGACTTATGAAAAGTCAGAGAAAATTTTCTGAACATCACCGGCTGCAGTGTGAGGGAACATATCATATTGCAGTACCACAGAAACCTCCAGCACCAGGAGTGTAACAAAACTTTAGGGGGCCCCCCTGTAAAGTGCATGCATAGGTACAGAGCTCTCAAGCCAGGGATCTGCCAGTGCCGGAGTTGCCCCCATAGCTTGGGGGCCTGCCTGCCCAATGCGGGCTCTGGGTGCTTTTGTTACGGCACTGACAAGCACCGAAGAACATTAGAAAAATTATCTTGCGCTCACCCATGCCGCAGCAAAGTCAAACTCACTTGAGACAGAAAATAACCACTAAGTCCATCCTAAAGTATGTCTGCCTAATAGCAATCAGGAGATAATGCTGTATGTATATCTATAAAATAGAGGTTTTGGGAAGCTAATGCCAAATGCAGAGCCATGTTTGTATATTCCCCATTAATATTATCAATGGCAGCTGAACCTCAAAAGAGCAGTTTGTGTGAGGTGGCCTCCGGGGCATCTGAGGGGAGAAATGTACATTGACAATGTGCATCTGGACCATTAGTCAGAGCACAAACTGCCTACTGTCAGAAACAAATAGGTATTGTGGGTGAATACCAGTACAACAAGCCCAATTGAGCATTTATGCTTTCCATTGCAGGAGTCACAGAAGGCATGTCCTATTAGGCAAACCACAACAAGTGGTGGCAAATTGCCACTGTGCTCAAAAAATTAAGTTTGTTTTAGTAGCAGTTGAGAATGACTGAAAGGTCACTACTGCCCTAAGAAGCATCCAATCTGTGGGAAATTTCACCTTGACTGGAAACAGTAATGGTCACTAAAGCACATATAATGCTCACACTGACTTCATAGTGGAAAATGCTGTTCATATCCATCTACTAAATACATCTAAAGCCTCAACATTGGGGCATGCAACTTTAATCTAAATACTCAACATTGGGGGGCATGCAACTTCAAACACTGGTGATAAATATGTGAGAGAGACGTTTGAGATAGGTCTGTGTGACCATTTAAAGCTTAAGTTGTCTCCACTAATGTTGCACCAGTATTCAAGGGGCCATTATGATTGCGGTGAAACCACCACCTGCAGCCTGCCGAAGGCGGTTTCACTGCCATTGTAAGGCACTTCTCAGCCCGCCAAATTACAATGGAGGGCGGTGTGCTGGCTGACGCAAAGTCCGTCCACCACGTGTCCACCACAGGCAATCGCTATGATTGCCTGGCGGATCTACCCTGAATCATCAATATGGTGGCCGTGCCTAGCAGGCACCGTCTGCCCTATTATGATGCTGCCTTCCCACCAGCAGGTGTATGCCGGTGAAACTGCCATTCACAGGCTGGCAGAGATTGCATTTATGGTCCCGTAGCAGGTGCCCCTTGTGTTGGGGGGAGGTGGGCATGCACTTGGGGTACCTATGGTACCCCCTACATTTCCTTGCACCAGCTGGCAGGCCCAGTCTGGTGCCTGCCACATAGTACAGGGAAATGCAAACAGTGCATTTCAGACATTGCAGCGGGTGCTGCAGCCAGCAGCACCCTCCGCAATGGCAGAGATGCAAGATGCGATTGTCACGGTGGTGTTCACATCATAATTGGATGTGTGGTACCGCCGCATTACTGGCAGATGGTCCCAAGCCCCGGCACGATGGTGGACGGACGGAAGTCCCACTGTCATCGTAATCAGCCCCTTAGTTTATAGAGCTGTCCTGAGCGATATGCCTCCTACCAGGGATGCAACTTGTAATTGAGACCAAAGAAAAGAAGATGGTGGGAAAGGCATAAAGTTTTAAAACTGGTAGCCCATGATTCCCCTAGCCACATGGAGCATCGTACATGTTGTGTTGCTGATGCCCTTCAAAACGAGGGGGAGGTAGAAGAAAAATTAGGAAAAACAGGAGGGATTGTTCTCCTAATCAAATGGGTAATAATCGGAGAAAGTCGGATGCTCCTCAGCAGCCTACACACGAAAGGATGTTCCCCAATCGACGCTCCCTCCACTGGATAATGAGCTGCCGAGATCCCCGAACGCATCGCATTAATAGTGCGATATGCTAGTCCGGTAAAAGCTGAATCCGCCCAAAAATTTAGCACTGGAACGATGCCTGCGACCAGGTGATCCAAATCCCGTCGAAGACACCAACGGGCCCATTTATTCCAAGCGGAACGATACCGTTTCGCAGTACTACCTGCCCAGGCCTTTGACATGAAATCCTCAGCTGATCTCGAAAGGCCTGGCAGCGACCAACGTCACCTGAAAGCCACCATGTCATGAGGCGGAGTGAACTCTGCGTTACCAGATGATGGGGATCCCCGTCCGCGTTGAGAAGAAGCCGCGGAAACAGAGGGAGTAGGATTGGAGAATCCCAAGAAAGTTCCAGAAGAACCGGAAACGAGACTTGAGACCTCCAGAAGGGGGTCACCATCACCACCTCTGCCTCTTGACGGCGAAGCTGGGCCGCCACCCTCAACACCATCGAAAAAGGAGGGAACGCGTAGGCCTTCTCCTGACTCCAGTCCTAGTGAAAAGCATCCGTGACTTCCACAAGAGGTCCGGCCTCCAGCTGAAGAACCGCGGAAGCTGGTGGTCCAGCCGCGATGCAAAGAGGTCCACCGAGAACGGGCCCCAAAGCTCGCCCAGCCACCGGAAAACCTGGATATCCAATTTCCATTGGCTGGGGTCCTGCAGGTGCCGAGAATGCCTATCCGCCACCTGGTTGGCCTGGCCCAGTAAGTACTCCGCCGTCACAGAGACATGGTGAGCCAGACAATAGTCCCAAAAATCACTTGCCAGATCTGCTAGGGCTTTGGACCGGGGACCGCCCAGGTGGTTGACGTAACGCACCGCCGAGACATTGTCCATTCGAAGTAGAACACATGACTGAACTGAATCCTTGGTCCAGCAGCGCACTGCGAAGGACCCCGCCAGCGTTCCAAGCAGTTTATGTGGAACTCCTGCTCTGCGGACGACCAAGTGCCGCCTGTGGAAAACTCTCCACAACGGCGCCCCAACCCGGTCTGCTGGTGTCCGATTGGATCACTAGGTCTGGGACCGGACCAAAAATCGTTCGGCCATTCCAGGCCTTCATGTGGGCCAGCCACCAGGCCATCTCTTCTTTCACCTCGTCGGAAAGAGGGACCACCTGATCGTAAGTCAGGCCCCGGAAAGATTGCTTGAATGGAAGAGGAAAGCAGTCCTCCCACCCGGGCAATCTGACGGAGGGAGGTGTGGGACTAGGAAATCGTCAGACGCAACACGTGGCGAATCTTTCCCACCTTCTTGGCTGGTAGGCTTAAAGTGAACCGAACTGAGCCCACAGCAAATGCCAGGAACACAACGGTCTGGGACGGAGTGAGGACGGACTTGTCTACATTGATAACAAATCCCAAATCCCTGAAGGAGGGAGATCGTTTGCTGTAACTGAAAGTCCAATTTCCTGGGACACTGGGCCATCAATAGAATGTCGTCCAAGTAGACGATCATCCGAATACCTTGGCCTCTCAAGAACTCCACTGCTGGGTGTAGTAGCTTGGTGAAGCACCAGGGCGCCGAGGAAAGTCCGAACGGAAGGGCGGTGAACTCTAACACCTGACCCTTCCAAAGAAACTGTAGGAAACGACAATGCGGTGGATGAATGGGCACTACCAAGTACGCATCTTTGAGGTCTAAACGGACCATCCAGTCATTTGGTAGCAACACGCCCCGAAGAAGATGGATACCCTCCATCTTGAAGTGACGGTAAATCAGCCAACTGTTGAAGTCTTTGAGGTTGATTACCGGTCGCTTACCCCCATCTGCTTTGTCCACCAGAAAAAGTTGCTCAAAAACCCAGTGGGATGGCGGGCTGATCGCCAAATGGCCCCCTTGCGAAGCAAGTCCAATACCTCTTCGTCGACCAGCGTGCGTCGGCCAGAAAGAAAGCAATAGGGCGTGGAGGCACCACCTGAACGGGGTGATTGTAAAACTCTATGCGAAAACCGCAGATTGTCTGTAAGACCCATGCGTCTGTTGTAATCACGGCCCAAGCCTCCGGAAACAAAGCTAACCATCCCCCAATGCGGATGTGGTCCGCCACATCTACACTCACTGTTTGGATTGTTGTTGCTCGAGGTGTTCTTGAATCCACCCCGGCCTCTGATGCGCTGGCCTCTGGTCGGGTAGAAGTTGTTGCAATTCGCCAAGGTGTTGTACTGACCTCGCCCAGAGCCTTGACCCTTATTGGCAAACTGCTGACCGCCACGGCCGGTCGCGCGGCCCCCACCGCGACCGGCCCCTGGGGAGAAACACTGTTGGAAAACCTTCTTAATGCTCGACTGGGCCCTATCCAGGGATGTAAACGTGGAAGCAAATTTCCCCAGCTCCTTTATAAAAGGTTCGCCAATGAGACCCCCTTGGGCCACTGCCCCCGCCTCTGAGGAGGCCAAATCTCCAAGCTTTGGGTCTAACTTGATCAAAAGTGATCGTCGACGTTCTGTCGAGAGGGTGCAGTTGGCGTTGCCTAGAAAAACGACCACCCTCTGCGCCCAGTTCGACAGGACATCGGGGGAGATGGCGGCACCTGATACTTTTGCCTCCTCCGCCATGTCCAGGATCTTTGTTATAGGTCCTATGGCATCTAACAACTTATCCTGGCAGGAGCACCAGGATCGATCAATGCCCCTACGAGGATCTTTAACGAACTTTGCTAGAAATATGGCCATCTTCGGGTCTAGTTCTGGCGTTAATGCCACTTTCCCCTCCTGGGTGGGCCTAGGCCACTCCCCTCGTAGGCAGCTCCTTGCCTCTTTCTCCAGGGGCTTGCGCAGGTGTCCCACCACAAACTTTGCCACTTTGTCCCCCGGGGTTCAAGCCGCCGACCGCGGATGCATGATCTCATCCGGATCTAGCATGCCCGAACTATCCTGGGGCAACTCAGCGGCAGAGCCAGACGGGCGCCACGAACGCACCGACCCCTCATCGTCGTCCGAGTCTACTGGGAACATCCCGCCCAGGGACGATGGTGCCGTGCCTCCAGACCACGAGGGACCTGTGGAAAATGACTAAAATTAGGTATACATAAGCGGCGTTCATTTATGTTCACCACAGCCACTGTTGAAAGTAAAGCGACAATCATGAAACAGTAGCCACGCCATCTTGTCCCTTTTAGGCCCCATTGCGAACGTAGGTGGCAGCCATTTTGTGTGTCACGACCTCTCTGCCCACTGCCAATAGCCTGCGCGTCTCTCCCCCTCACTCCCCAGCCTCGCAAGCATTCCCCCGCGCCCGACAGCCCCCGGTTTCTCCTGCTTGGGCCATAAGCGCACCTCTAGCGCGACCCTGTCTCCGAGCCACATCCCGTGCTGAACCCCCTCGCTCTTTCATCTCATTCAAAGAACAGGCCCTTTAGATAACCTCTTCCTCCCTGCCCGATTGTCCAGCCTGATCCCAGGCCATCACCTAGCCCGACAGATGCAGTTTATTGCCCCCTACAGTAGGACCTCGCCTCACATCAAAGGAGCGGTGGTTAATCAATACCCTCACGCCTCCAGATCCGACCGATCGCTCACTTTCCCGTTCCCAGCGGAATGTCCATCTGCGCCACAACCACCACATGCTGAGGTTAAGGTGGGAACTCTACTGTACATATGTGTGGGAATGGGTTTGGAGCGGGGATTCCGAGGATGCCTTTCCGTACATCAAAGTATTGACAAGAATGTGTTTTATGTAATAAAGCAATAAACCTGTGTATAAGAGGCCAGGCCTCAAGGATGCGTCTAGAGCACCTCGAGAAGATACCCTGTTGTCTGATTTCACGTGTTCTGCTCCGTCGGAATAAACTCCCGTTTCCTGCCTTCTGTCTCCAGCGCCTGCCTCTTTGTTTGGTAATCTCGAATGGTATGAGAGGCGGCTAACGCCAGGCAAATACTGAAGGGTTCTTGGTCGAATTCGGACCTACCTTTCTACAGACCCGGGGCCGACGCAGGCGCAGGGGTGGGCGTGGTAGCCTTAGCCAAAAAAGCGTCGCGTAGGCGCTCAAAGGCGTCCCTGTCCACACCCTGCGCCCCCCTAGAAGCTCCTTCCTTACACACTTTCTTGGGGGCTGAGGGTCCATCCCCTGCGGGGGGTTCCCAGAGGTACCTAAATGGGCCTGCACCACCCTTTCAAATTCCTGCATAATGCGCGCAGACAAGCGATCTTCCATGGGGCCTACCACCTCCGTAACACAGCGATATATGGAGCTGTCCACTGCCTTATAAAACTCATCATCAGTTAGGTATTGATGAGTTTCCTCCTCCTCAAAATACTCCTCCTGGTCCATTAATGCCACACTAATCGCTACCCTAGCACCAGCGGGACTGAGACACTGAAAGGGTACTGAAGGGAAATAGTTAGGCCAGACCGCAGTCTGAAGGCTTTTGGTCCGGTTGGAAACCAGAAAATACAGGGCAGCACCCACCCTGCAGCGCACTGACCCTCCTAAGGACCGGGTCACTGCCACCTCCCTGTGCGCTGAAAAAACGTGGGCCGAAATCACATTAAGTCCCGCTTTTGAGACACTCGCTCGCGGTGCTGGCAACAAACGCCCTCAGGCGTCAGGCACGGTCTAGAGCCGCAATACAGACCCCGCAGGGCGTAAACACAAGTGTGGGCCAATAATATAGACCCAGAGACCTGGGCATATGGGTAGGTGGCAAGGGAGGCTCCAGCGTGTCAGTCTTCCTCAGCGTGGCTCTCCGTGCGAGGAGAAACCGCGCAGAGGACCAACGAGACGCTCTGGCTCCCTCTAGCGGCTGATACAGGTGCCGCAAACACTGAGGAAGATCCCGTGAGGAACAACAAACATACCCGCGATCTACGGGGCTCTGAAAGGATAGAAAAAACCCAGCAACAAATGCAGATATACACATAGAGCCCTCAATATATAAGTCCAATATTAAAGACTTCCCACAAACAAATCCAACAAAAAACTCCCAAGAGAAGGGAAAACCACTTAACTGGCTGTGAAGCAGCAAAGACAGAGGAAGTGGTCACAGGAAGGACGTCCTACATACCTGTCATGGATACTGACGAAGGACTACTCTGTGCACTATATGAAATGGACTGATGGGATTTGTAGTTTTTTGTGCAAATCTGAATGTGCCTTATTTGATGTTTTTAAGTTATTATCCTTGTTCTGGGATCGAGAGCTTATGTTAGTGCTTTTCTGGCTGCTGTATTTTGTTCATTGATTAAAGAGCGAAGAAGGAAAAGCATAATCTGAAGCCTCCGGTCCTGACATAGAATCGGAGAACACCATAGCAACTTGTGATGCAGACGATTCAACACAAAAATGTCATCTCACTATATTGAACATATACAAACCGTAAACAACTTCAACTGGGTCATCCTAGAACGTGTGGAGCAAGAGGCACATCTTTTTGAAAGGTAACAATGGTGGGTGTTTCACCTCAAAGCACCTTGTTGGCTTAAATGAAAATATCTCTTGGGGTCACTTAATTAAATAAAAATGCCCCCCACTTCATTCCCCCTTTATTGACCAACACATAAAAAGACTCATTTCCTGAGCACCATCTTCTCAATAGAGCATTGATCCCCTATTGTTCTCCTATATAGTGGCATTTCAAAGTTTTTCTCCATTTATATTCTATTTTAATAACTTTATCAACTTGGCCATTACATATGAAATGACCTTTAGTTGTTTCTTCTAAAGCACAGTCTATTTTCCCACGCATATAGTTTTCGTAAATGATTTTCTCTTATCCATTACAACGTTTTCTATCACAATGTTTTGTTTTGGAAATTATATTTTTAAAGAAAATACTTTTTCTTCGTCCTCTATGACGAATAACTATCCTATACAAGAAGGGATTGCTACCGCCTGCACACCAGTAAGTAGTGCCACTGACTCCAGCTATTTTGGAAAATCAGTGCACTAGGCACCTCAGACACAAGGACGCTGACTCACCATGGTCTCGAGGTAAAAGGAGCCTGCTACCACGGGGATCTTTTACATCATTGGAGACACGGGCAAGCACTCATCTGAATTGAAGGGAGTAGCCTTGAGGCAGTAAGTGCGGGATAGACGTATCAGGACCTAATAATCGTACCTCTAACTATAACGCATTCTAGGTAGAACTGATATTTTATGGGGTATTCTTTGATTTATTTCCTATACAGAGTGTGACTGCAGGGTCCCTTCCCCCGTATAGTTTCAAGTTGCAATTAATGGGCAACCTATAATGTATGGTTTTTCTCAGTTTCACATCACTAGTGATCATTTATATTTGTTTACTAGCAGCCCGTCCCGACGTTGTCCGGGTATGAATTGCTACCAGGCCTGTGAAATGCTCTGATTCATAGTGCACTGATGATGCACTTAAGAGTGCGCGTTCAGTAGTGTATGAACTCGAGTTTCCCTACTTTATTTTTCCTTGCAATATTATATAGCGCAAACTCGACAACATGGCATGAGCACAATTTACATTACAGAAGAACACATTCATTTGTGGTAGGCACGGGGAGACAAAGCGATTTGCCTGGAATCACAGGATGTTGAGCTGATGCCGAGATTCGGACGTAGCTCCCCAGCTCTAAAGTTCGCAATTCTAGAACTTGTGGCGGGAGGTTTGTCTAAAAGTGTATGTCGGTGCTGGCCATCAATGAGAGAGACCTGTGCATTTTTCAAATCGGTGGTGAAAAAAATATGAGTATGTTGCTGGAAATGTGGGGGGCCGTGCCACCAATGTACTTACCGGGGGAGGGTAAACACCCATTATTCCGCATACTTTCATTACGAAAGTACCATGACTCCGCAATGCCATTATAACGCATAGCATTACATTTTATATGCTTTTACCACGCATACATTTACAACAAAATTCATTGTAAATGCATGAATGGTAAAAGCATGTTTTTTTTTATTTGTTTCGATAAGGTAAGTATGCCTATAGGGGTATATGTTTTGGGGTACTGAGGTATATGTTTTGGGGTGTTTGGGCATTTTAAGGGTTCAGATATAGTTTTTGGGTTATGGGTACAGGGGTAGTTTTAGGGTTTAGAGATAGGTATGGGTTTTGGGGTACAAGGGTATTTTTAGGGTTCAAGGCTAGGTTTGGGTTTTGAGGTATAGGGGTATTTTTAGTGTTCAAGGGTAGGTTTGGGTTTTGGGGTATAGGGGTATTTTAAGGGTTCAGGGCTAGGTTTGGGTTTTGGGGTACAAGGGTATTTTTAGGGTTCAGGGGTAGTTTTGGGTTTTGGGGTACAGGGGTTTTTTAAGGGTTCAGGGCTAAGTTTGGGGTTTGGGGTACAGGGGTATTTTAAGGGTTCAGGGCTAGGTTTGGGTTTTGGGGTACACGGGTAATTTAGGGTTCAGGGGTAGTTTTGGGTTTTGGGGTACAGGGGTATTTTAAGGGTTCAGGGCTAAGTTTTGGGTTTGGGGTACAGGGGTATTTTAAGGGTTCAGGGCTAGGTTTGGGTTTTGGGGTACAGGGGTATTTTTAGGGTTCAGGGGTAGGTTTGGGTTTTGAGGTACAGGGGTATTTATAGGGTTCAGGGCTAGGTTTGGGTTTGGGGTACAGGGGTATTTTTAGGGTTTAGGGATAGGATTGGGTTTTGGGGTACAGGGTATATTTATAGGGTTAAGATGAGTTAGTGTTTGAGGGTGTTGGGGTATTTTAAGGAGTACGGGTGGGTTATGACTATGGGGTGCAGGGTTATTTAAAGGGTACAGGGTAGACACCCGGAGCTGGAATGTACAGATCCTTTTCTGATTGATTGATTGAACCTGGGAAGAAAAAACAATGAAATATTGGCCACAACGCTCGCTTTTTTTCCCCCATAATCCCGCGCCTCGCACACGCCCACGCCCCCAGCACACGCCCACAGCACACGATATGGGACATGGCATAAAGGGCGGAACATACCACACGCCCCCAGCGTTTGTCATGCCCCCAGCACATGCCCACTGCACAACGCAGACATGCCCACAAGGGACTACTTTGCTGGCACGGTTCTTTTACCTTTTAAATGTATATGGTGGGCGTCTGCATAGCCTATGTCCTTCTGCTGCAACTTCCCTTTCCAACGCTGTATTGGGTGTTGTGATTGGTGCTGTGGTTCCTTAGATTACCCGCCTCAAAGGTTTGGGCTCTCTCTTTATTATATTAGTATAGATATATCTTGTGACTGCCTCTTGTGTGCATTTTAAGAGTGAGATAACCACTTATGGCAGCACTAGACGTGATCCCCCAATTGGGAAAAATATATAATGTGTTTCCACGCAGGTCTAATGTAGTTTACTGCTGGGGCACGGAATCAAGTGCTCCTTATGTGTTTTACCATAACCATGTTTTCTCTTTTTCCTTCCCATTTAGTTGATTCCAATACATCGAGATTATGACACCAATGGCTGCTGTATATATCTATTCACTAAAACTAAGAGTGGCACCATGTAATTCTAATAATCGTTGATCTTGAAGAATAGCCTTGGGGTAGGGCTAGAAACATGTCGACCAGTGAAAGCTAGGTACATTGTCTCCTTAAAGTTCCCACATTTTCCCATATTTTAACCATACCAGTGAGAGGTATCAGTAAAAATTATTTTCCTACTAACAGGGTAGCAACTATAAGTGCTCTAACGTCTCTGTAGGTCATAGCACGCCTGTTCCGCAGCGGGACGGGAAGAACCCAATGATGAAGCATGCCACCAAGTGGCAACTCAGGTGGGGAAGGGTTATTTAAGGAAAACACATTGTTTTCCAGAAAAATATCCTAGTGGAAAGAATAAAAGATTCTTCCAGTGACAGAAGGGTTCTCTGTGATTATTACGTGTAGCTGGTGGATACACAACAGTGAGAAATTGGTGACCCCTGTTCAAGCAACAGTCATAATTCCTGTCATGAAGAACTGCAAAAGTCTGCAAATTAATCTGGACTAAATCCTTTGTAGCAAGCTAGCCTGGCTGATGAGGGATGAATCCCCAAAACCGGTCCTAGGATGCTTGTCTCCGGACCAGGGAGGACCATGCTTGGCAGTTTGGACTGGACAGTTCACATGAGGACAGGCTCACGACTGATTTGCATATGACTGGATCTATACTGGGTTGGCATGGTGAGCAGAGGAACAACGGATATAACCCAGATCTCTTGGCTAGGAGTACATTTTTCCATTTGTTCTGCGTTCCGTCCATCATTTTTGTGCCTTTGGCTTTCTCACCCTAATTGCGCCGGGTATGCCTAGGAGGGGGTCCCGGACTCATTGTCCCACTGGATTCAAGCTAGCCTGGCTGATAAGGTGTAAAACTCCTAAACAAGTCCCTCGGTGCTTGTTTCCAGTTCAGGGAGGACCTTGCTTGACAGTTCCAGCTGGACTGTTACAATGAGAAACAGGGTGAAGATTGATTTGCATATGGCTGGATCTAAACTGGGTTGGCACGGTGAGCAAAAGAACAACAGGTTTAAGCCAGATCTTAATTGAGGTTGAATGTTTTGATTTGTTTTGCATTCTGTTTATCATTTTTGTGTCTTTTGCTTTCTCACCTTAAGTGCGACAGGTAGGCCTGAACGTCAGTTCCGGGCTTACTGTGCTACTGGATTCAAGCTAGCCTGCCTGATGAGGGGTATCACGTGAAACCAGGATAACGGCCAATATGTGACCGAATGCGAAGGAACCTGGACTGGGTACAAGAAGTGGATTGGGATCAGTTGGCTCTTACCTTCAGATTTAGAAGAAATTTTAAAGGTAAAGTTCAGTGGGGTAAGGCTACAGGTGGTGTACCGAGGAGGACACATCGTTGTCAGGGAGCCGCAGGGAGCCGCTGGATGAAGTTACTTTTTACAAGTTGAAAATCTTTAATCGGACAATGCCGGAGGTTGTACGGAATTTGCTGAGTCAGAGAAGAACATAGAATGAGTTATTAAAATGTCAGGCCAACTGGTGATGCAAATTGGGCAGAAAGGCGAGTACATTTGTCCCAGTCTTCACGCAGTTTAGCTGAAAATGTTCTAAGTTCTAATTTATGAATTTTTGCTTTCTGTGCCCCTTCACCACCAACAGTCCAGGACTGGAGGGGCACCACTTGGTGTGTCAGGACTCACTCGGGCTGGGTTCAGGTGTGGATTCTTGATGGTGGGAGCCTGAATGTCCCTGTGGCTCTGAATAGGCACAGCCAACTGGCCATTAGCGTTACACTGGTAGTCCTGGATTCCAATGAAGAAGCAAAGCTCAAGCAGTAGGGCAGGTCTCTCAGCCTTCAAGGCAGGCTCCAGGTAGTAAGGCAGTCCTGACAGTTGAAGTAAAGCAGTCTCGTGGAGTACTCAGCAGGCCCACCTGCAGGCAGTCCTCTGATGGTCCTTCCGCAGGTTCAGAATGTGAACTGAAGAGTGGGTCAGAGGGCCCAATGTTATAACTGGTGCATTCTTTGAAGTAGGAGAAGTTTCTGGAAGTTTTCCTTTAAAGTGCTTGGAATTTTCTGCCTTGCCTGTCCTGGCTGCAAGCTGACTGCAGGGATAAATGAAGTAGTGACAAATTCATAATGTGAATGTACAATACCGTCCATTTAGTTGCAAGTATGGCTGTGCCTAGCTCTGCCCCACATCCTGCCAGCAGATGACCCATTGAGGCACACCAAATCCCCCTATTGTTTGACTGTCTGGGAGGAACTCACAAAGTCTAACGGCAAACTACACACAGTCATGTGACCTAGGACAGGCTGCATGCACCAAAAGAAAGGAATATGCCAACTTTCTAAAAGTGATATTTTCCCAATTTACATTTTATATCCAACGTTACCATTAAAGAGGATTTTTTATTAGAATTCCTTAGATACCAAACACGAAATGACATGTGACCCCAATCAAACGTTAGCAATTATTAAATGTAATAAGGTAACCCAATAAAATCCTATGGAACAGCTAGGCCTTAATATAGAGAAACATAAATGTAGGAGTTTTTCACTACCATGACATATAAAGCAGGAAAATACATGTCTAACCTTTTAATTATAGTGCAACCCGCCCTATGGACTGCCTAGGGATACCTTAGGGGTGACATATGCAATAAAAGGGGAGTTTGGGGCTAGTATTGCCAAGTCGACTTGGCAGTTTACACTGTAATCAGGCAGCAATGGAAGGCCTTGGACATGTTTTAAAGGGCTATTGAAGTGGGAGGCAATAAGTACTGCAGGACCAAATGTTAGAATTTAATATACAGTGTATGGGTATATGGTATACCACTCTTCAAGGGACTTACATAAAAATTAAAGGTGCCAATTAAGTGTAATCTAATGTTCCATGTTTAGGGGAGTGAGCACAATCATTTTAGCACTAGTTAGCAGTAGTAAAGTGCACAGAGTCATGAGGCCAACACAAGCAAATTCACACAAAAATTGAGGGACAAAGGCAAAAGGATTGGGGAAAGACCACCCTATGGCTGACAGGCCCCATAACACCTCACAGGGATATGTGGACTTCTTGCCATGGCATGCACAGAACAAAAATGTCTGTGGCAGTCGCTTTTCCCTCAATTTTTGGTGACAACAGCAACATTAACTGAGAATCATTCATAACAAAATGTGTTAACAATAGATGCTAATGGTAGTGTAGAGGCAAGCACGAAGCAGAGAAATCAACTCTGTGCTGAGTATCATCACCTTAAATTTTGAGACACACTGCACAGACGCGAGTTGTCTGCTTCCCGCACTGAATTTTATTGCAACATAATCGCGGCTTGCCACCACCTTGCACAGCACGCATCGCAAGAGTTCGCAATTGCGAACATGTAGGTGCGGCGGGCAGGAACAATCTTGCACTCGCGAAATAGAGATTTTGCAATTCTGCACAAGAAATCCACCAGCAAACAGCATAAACCTTCAGAAAATGATGAATTTTATCAGAATCACTCTTCAGGTTGACATTTGCCTGCACTTTTTTTTGCAAGGAGTCCATTATTTGGGGGGGGAGGACGGATGTGCCCCACAGTCTCCAGCTTCCTGTTCCTGTCCAGCAGGCTCCTCCCACTGCTTTCTTCATGTGCTGGTCACTTTCATTTGGACCTTGACCTGGAAGGATTACTTTTTGTGGGTGCTGCTGGATATTTGGATTTTAGGCCTTTTAGACTTTCTTTGGATCACATTTGGATTAGAAATCAACTTTCACAAGTAAGTTTGTTTGGGGCATTACAGTTGCTTCAACTACAATTTTGGAACTTTTTCAGAACATTAAATAAAATATATTGTGGGTAGCCACAGTATCCAGTAGGACCAGGGTTGGTTATGGGTGCATGATACAACTGTTTTGTTAAATTTAAACATCATTGAGGCCATGGATGGGCTGGAATTGTGCTGATTTTTGTGTTTTTTGTCGATTTTTGGGGGCTGCTGTTGGGGCCTTTTGCCCAGGGGTAGTGGTGCATGGACTGAGTCTGCCTGTGGGGTCTCACTCTCTTTAATGTAAACATCCTGGATGGCATTGGATTGTGGTGATTTTTGTGTGTTTTTCGTTTTTTTTTGGGGTGTACTGTTGATGTGGACTGGCCATGTGGGTGGTGGTGGTGGCCATCTTGAGTGCTGGTACAGGCAACATGTGCTTGGGGTTCAAAGGGCCATTTTGAAGAGAGGCAGTGTCTGAGGCCTGCACCCATTTTGCCTAGCTTTCATCCATTATGCCCAGGGGTAGTGAGTGGTGCATGGGCCTAGTCTTTCTGTGGGGTGTCTTCTTGAATGTAAACACCATTGAGGCCATGGATGGGCTGGGATTGTGCAGAATTTTGTGTGTTTTTTGTCGTTTTTTTGGGGCTGCTGGTGGGGCCTTTTGCCCAGGGGTACTGAGTGGTGCATGGGCCTAGTCTTTCTGTGGGGTGTCTTCTTGAATTTAAACACCATTGAGGCCATGGATGGGCTGGGATTGTGCAGAATTTTGTGTTTTTTGTCATTTTTTGGGGCTGCTGGTTGGGCCTTTTGCTCAGGGGTAGTGAGTGGAGCATGGGCCTAGTCTTTCTGTGGGGTGTCTTCTTGATTTTAAACACCATTGAGGCCATGGATGGGTTGGGATTGTGCTGAATTTTGTGGTTTTTGTCGATTTCTTTGGGGCTGCTGGTGGGGCCTTTTGCCCAGGGGTAGTGGTGCATGGACTGAGTCTGCCTGTGGGGTCTCACTCTCTTTAATGTAAACATCCTGGATAGCATTGGATTGTGGTGATTTTTGTGTGTTTTTCGTTTTTTTTTTGGGGTGTACTGTTGATGTGGACTGGCCATGTGGGTGGTGGTGGTGGCCATCTTGAGTGCTGGTACAGGCAACATGTGCTTGGGGTTCAAGGGGCCATTTTGAAGAGAGGCAGTGTCTGAGGCCTGCACCCATTTTGCCTAGCTTTCATCCATTATGCCCAGGGGTAGTGAGTGGTGCATGGGCCTAGTCTTTCTGTGGGGTGTCTTCTTGAATTTAAACACCATTGAGGCCATGGATGGGCTGGGATTGTGCAGAATTTTGTGTGTTTTTTGTCGTTTTTTGGGGCTGCTGGTGGGGCCTTTTGCCCAGGGGTAGTGAGTGGTGCATGGGCCTAGTCTTTCTGTGGGGTGTCTTCTTGAATTTAAACACCATTGAGGCCATGGATGGGCTGGGATTGTGCAGAATTTTGTGTGTTTTTTGTCATTTTTATGGGGCTGCTGGTGGGGCCTTTTGCCCAGGGGTAGTGAGTTGGGCATGGGCCTAGTCTTTCTGTGGGGTGTCTTCTTGATTTTAAACACCATTAAGGCCATGGATGGGCTGGGATTGTGCTGAATTTTGTGGTTTTTGTCGATTTTTTTGGGGCTGCTGGTGGGGCCTTTTGCCCAGGGGTAGTGGTGCATGGACTGAGTCTGCCTGTGGGGTCTCACTCTCTTTAATGTAAACATCCTGGATGGCATTGGATTGTGGTGATTTTTGTGTGTTTTTCGTTTTTTTTGGGGGTGTACTGTTGATGTGGACTGGCCATGTGGGTGGTGGTGGTGGCCATCTTGATTGCTGGTACAGATAACATGTGCTTGGGGTTCAAGGGGCCATTTTGAAGCATGGCAGTGTCTGAGGCCTGCACCCATTTTGCCTAGCTTTCATCCATTATGCCCAGGGGTAGTGAGTGGTGCATGGGCCTAGTCTTTCTGTGGGGTGTCTTCTTGAATTTAAACACCATTGAGGCCATGGATGGGCTGGGATTGTGCAGAATTTTGTGTGTTTTTTGTCGTTTTTTTGGGGCTGCTGGTGGGGCCTTTTGCCCAGGGGTAGTGAGTGGTGCATGGGCCTGGTCTTTCTGTGGGGTGTCTTCTTGAATTTAAACACCATTGAGGCCATGGATGGGCTGGGATTGTGCTGAATTTTGTGTTTTTTGTCGATTTTTTGGGGCTGCTGGTGGGGCCTTTTGCCCAGGGTTAGTGAGTGGTGCATGGGCCTAGTCTTTCTGTGGGGTGTCTTCTTGAATTTAAACACCATTGAGGCCATGGATGGGCTGGGATTGTGCAGAATTTTGTGTGTTTTTTCGACTTTTTGGGGTGTATAACTGATGTTCCTCTGTCTTCCATTGCTTGTAGGTGCACAAGAGAAGCACCAGGGCCAGGTAGAAGTCCTGCTGCGGTGTGTGCAGCACAACGTCACGTGTGGCCACAGACAACTCTGCAACTTGTCCAACTGCGGCCTGCTGTTCAGAGTGACATCTGAAGAAGATGGCCCCAAAAAAAGTTCCCCGTAGCTCCTCTAGCAAGAAAGATGCCAGAAAGGAGCAGAAGAAGCAAGTTACCAAGCAGATTGGTGTGCCGCCCGCCACATTTTTTGTGAATAAAAAAAAAAGTACGCCTGCAGCAGCAGCAGAATCTGCTGGGGACCAAGCTGGGAGCAGCACCCCCGCTCCATTGGGCTCAGTGCCACCACTACCACGCCAACTTAGGTCTAAGCCCTTGAGTGCTGCAGAGGCCGCCAGTATCGTTGTTCAATCACCATCGACCAGTGATGTTGGCTCCTCGCAAGAAAGTAGCAGCAATGTCCCTCAATCAACACAGGTTGTTGTAACTCATCTGACGAGTGTTGAACAACCACAGCCGCAACAACAATCACATGTGCAAGTACAAGCCCAAGTACATGTGGAAGGAGAGGCGGCGCAAGGAGAGGAGCAAGCAGAGGTGCATGGAGGAGCACAACAAGTGGCCACAATAGTTGTTCCTCCAGAAGTAGGGGCACATCTGGAAATCGACAATCAAGCAGAGGTATCATTCGAGGTAGCCACTCCTCCTGATGATCATTCATTGTCTTCCACATCCTGAGCAAGGAAAAGATCAAGGGTGTTGGTGTCTACATCTTCTTCAACCCCACCTCCTTCTGATGATATGGATCTTACTTGGGAACCAGCACCACTGCCGTCTGAGAGTGAGGTTGAGGAGGCACACCATGATCTGACAAAGGTAGCTAAGCTTAAAAGGAAGGTCGTCGAAACTCTCATAGTTATGGTGTGTGATGACGCTCAACAAGACTTGGTGTATACATCTGCTGCTGAAGACTCTCACGACGACGACGCAGTCATCATCACTAACGTCACTGAAGCCCCAGCGGGCATGCAGCAAACAGAAGTGGAGAAGCGTGGCTCAGTGGTTAGAGGCGGCAGACCCGGAAGCTGAGATCGGCCGTGGACCAGGGTTCGATTCCCCGCCTCGGCGGGTCTCGGGCTCAAAAATTCCACGGACTCGACAGTTCTCGCTCCGGTGCCTACTCGACTCACGGGGTCACACTCTGCGACTCTGGGCAATAGCTTGCTTAATCTCCACTATGGCCCCTCGCGGAGGGATGCCTGGCTTTCACCTTGTGGATACCCTGCCGGGGTATCTCACAGGGGAATACCAGGACGGGTTCCCTAAGCAAGCGCCTTGATACCTTCGGGTGATACGTGCGCTATATAAGTCGCAATACATTTACATTTTGACCCTAGCCCGACAAGCTGCTGAGCGTGATGATGAAGTCGATGAGGAGGCAATGGGAACACCACAATCATTGATGTTAACCAGTACACCACAACCTACCGCTTCAATATTTCTTACTCGCCAGAAGGGACCTCCATCCACCTCGACCTCAATTAGTGGTGGTGAAAGTGCACAACGTAGTAAAGTTCAGCAATACACATCCTCCACTTCATCTGGCATTAGCAGCACGACCACCACCAGTATCGCCTCCTCCGGCCCCCACAGACATTTGAAGTCGGCAGTGTGGGACTTCTGTAGTGTTTGCCCAAAAAGGGAAAACATAGCCATTTGTAGCATTTGTAAGCTTGCAGTTAGTCGTGGTAAGCTTGGTACCAACTATGGGACTGGAGGCCAGAGAGGTCATCTTAAGAGACAGCACACTGTCCAATGGTTGGCGCACCTAAAAGAGATCAAGGAAGCCTGAATTGCCAGTCGAGAAAACGTTGATGTTCCATCTGATGATGACGAGGAGGAAGAAGTGTCACACACTTCACTTACACCCAGTACCCCTGTCAGCACACCCCCTGTGAGCCACACTAAGAGTGTGGGACAGAGTGAGACACCAATGCGAAAAAGTTCATCAGCGAGCATAACTGGGTCGAAGAAGTCATCATCATCATCCCGTAAAATGGTGCAGGGCAACATTAAAACAATGTGGTTTTCAGAAGCGCCATATGACCGCAACCACCCAATGGTGCGTCTGTATAACACTAAGCTGGCTAAAATGCTAGTGCTGGATCTTCTCCCTTTTTCTTTTGTAGAAGGGGTTGTTTTTCTAGAATTAGTGGCAGTGCTCTGCCCTAAATGGAAGGTTCCTAGCCGGTACTATTTTGCCCGAGTTGCGGTTCCAGCACTTCATGAAGATGTGCTGGAGGTGATTGGGGCAGCTTTGCAGAAGAGTGTTGTTCACACTATACATCTGACAACAGACATGTGGACCAGTGGCGCAGGCACTGATTACATGTGCATCACTGCACACTGGGTCTCTTTTTCAGGGGTTAAAGCAAAGCTAAACGCAGGTGCTGACCTGGACCAAGTTTTTAAAGCTGCTCGGAAACATGCAACACTAGCCATGTTTGGCTAAAAGAAACGTCATACAGCACAAAACATTTTGAATGAGTTCAACACAAAGGTCTTTCACTGGCTGTCTCCAAAAAAACACGGCATTGGTTATGTTTCCACGGATAATGGCGCCAATGTAGTTAAGGCCATGGAACTGGGTGACTATTTCAGAGTGCCGTGTTTGGCGCACTGTATAAACCTGGTTGTTAAAAAATTCTTGGATAAAGACAGTCCAGCATGCCAGTTAGTGGTCACCTGCCGAAAAATGTGCAACCATTTCAGCCATTCTTTTAAGGCCTGGAAGCATCTGAGGCGCCTGCTACATGAACGTCGAACGCCAGTGAAAGCACTCATCCAGGAGGTGCCAACACGTTGGAACTCAACCTTCTACATGCTTGAGCGTCTGTATGAGCAGTTTACGGTACTCGATCAGTATTTCTTAACACTGGGTACAGCTGTGAAGGAGGACCTGAGGTTAAATGCAGCGGAATGGGAGCTAGTTAAAAGCCTGACAGACATGCTTCGTCCTTTTGAGGTCTTCACGCGTGCAGGCAGCAGGGAGGACTGTAATTTGGGAAAAGCTATCCCATTGTTGCGCATGCTGGACCACAAACTGAAGGCGGTGTCTTGAAAGTTTCAAAAAGATGAAGAAAAGCAAGAAGCTTTTGTTTTGGCGGAGAAATTATTGGAGCGCCTACTTGGCGATGAACGTCTTCAAAAGATCCACTCAGAACAGCATTACATTTGTGCTACTATTCTGCATCCACGCTACAAAAAGGCGCTGGCAGGATGTGCATTATTTACTTTTAGTGATGAAGATGTTACAAAGTACAAACGTTGGCTAGCCTTGTCAGCCATCAGGTTTGAAAGAGAACGGAAGCAAATTGAAGGAAAAGGCAGTACATCAGCATCAGCAGGCCATCCCCAGTCAAAAGCCTCCACTTCTGCACCTGTGGCTGTAGCAGAAGTGACCTCTCAGCCTTTAAAGACACCGGCAACCGCATCATCTGCACCAGACACAACAGAAATATCGGGTGATGAATAGGATTGGCTAGCTGAGATTGGTTATGGTTCTCAAAAGGTCCTAGCAAAAATTCAGCAAAGTGGAGGAACCGTGGAGAACTTTGAGTCGATGGTGCAGGACTATCTGAATGACTCAACAGAGGTCTATGTTAATGCTGACCCATTGGCGTATTGGCATGGGAAAAAAGAATTGTGGCCAGAGATCACCCGCCTGGCTATACATTACTTGTCTTGCCCACTCGCAAGTGTGTCTTCTGAACGTGTTTTCAGTGCTGCTGGTGGCATTGTAACTTGCAAACAGACCTGCCTCTCGCCCAAAAATGTGGAGATATTGACAATGATCAAGATGAATGAGCACCTCATACCACCAGATTTCAAAGTACCAGATTGCACGACGGAAGAAGACGAGGAGGACAGCAACTTAGATGAGGGAATTTCTTCTGTGTTAGGTGACACTGACCTACTCCTGTCTGAATTTGCAGAGTATGAGGACGAACTCTTCTTCCCTGACACCGAGCCCTGAAAATGAGCCAATTAATTCAGAAATGTTCTATTATTTTATTCCTGTGTTTCTGTCTTTCTTTGTTTTGCACAAGTTAATATAATTAAAACTTTAATCACCTGTACTTTTGCTTTTTGGCTGTTTGGGGGTCTTCTACTTGTTTTCGCCTGGGTTGACGGCTCTGGGCCCATTGCTGGGAAGGTCTAATACCGGATAAAACTGGTTTAAACAACATCCATGATGAAAAAGGTTTTGCATTTTCTGACTTTTTGCTCAATGTAGCATTTTCGGGGACCTGTTTGGGGGGCTTCCTGGTGTTTGTGGGTGGGTTTCGGGGTCTGGGAGCACTACTGGGTATGGATAGTTTAGATATCAAGAGGTTTGAAGGAAATCCATGGAGGCAGAGGGGAGTTAGGGCCTAGCTGCAGAGCGCGCGCTGAGTGATTTTGCAAATTTTCAGAAAAGTAGAAGTCCACATTTTTGTACTTTTGCTTTTTGGCTGTTTGGGGGTCTTCTACTTGTTTTTGCCTGGGTTGACGGCTCTGGGGCCATTGCTGGGAAGGTCTAATACCGGATAAAACTGGTTTAAACAACATCCATGAGGAAAAAGGTTTTGCATTTTCTGACTTTTCGCTCATTGTAGCGTTTTCGGGGGCCTGTTTGGGGGGCTTCCTGGTGTTTGTGGGTGGGTTTCGGGGTCTGGGAGCACTACTGGGTATGGATAGTTTAGATAGCAAGAGGTTTGAAGGAAATCCATGGAGGCAGAGGGGAGTTAGGGCCTAGCTGCAGAGCGCGCGCTGAGTGATTTTGCAAATTTTCAGAAAAGTGACTAAGTCCACATTTTTGTACTTTTGCTTTTTGGCTGTTTGGGGGTCTTCTACTTGTTTTCGCCTGGGTTGACGGCTCTGGGGCCATTGCTGGGAAGGTCTAATACCGGATAAAACTGGTTTAAACAACATCCATGAGGAAAAAGGTTTTGGCACTTTTTGTAACTTAGGGTTTGTTAGGGTTAGCCCTAGCAGCAGGATTGCATGTGTTTCAGGGTGTTCTTGATTTTTGCAACTGAGTTCTGGGGTTTTAGAGCACTCGTGGGAATGTGTAATTTTTGTCGCAAGTGATTTGAAGAAAATCCATGGTGAGAAAGGGGGGATCACTTACTCTGTGAGAGGCACTTAGTGTTGAAAATATTTAGCCATTTACACTTAAAGGAAGAAAATGACACAGACTTACGTTTCAGGAAAGCAAACTTACTGTTAAACCTCCACCCACCAGACTCAAAAGCAGTAAAAAACAGGTATGCTCAGATAAAGTTTCAAAAAGTATATTTGTATAGCCCTAACAAAATAATCTCCCTCAAGACCCTCCCTAACCCCAACGATTGTCTTTCAAAAGTCCCCAAAAGAACCCAACTCCCAAATCCCACCCCCCAAAAGTCTCTAAAAAAGGGGCAAGGGACACTACGGCAGGATGCTGTTCACTGTAGCGGCCAGGGCATCATACTCCTCGTGGAGGGTGGCATGGTCGAAGCGGAGGCCCTCCACCATGTTCTTATAGGTTAAGACCTCCTGCTCCAGGTAGGACACTCTGAGGGATAAGCGGCGCTGGCGTGCCTTGCAACTCCTGTGGGGGGCAGCTGATGTCTTTGCTGCTCGGCGGTGGCGGTTGGCTTTGGTAGCCCGGCTCCGTACCGCTGGAGCACTGCGCTGGCTGGCAGCCCGTGTGGGCCCGGAGGAGGATGCAGCTGTCGCAGTAGATGTACTAGTAGACTGCGTGCCCTCCACCTCCAGGGCCAGCAGCCACCGATATTCTGCAACAGTGGCATCCAGCCTCCGTTGCCGGGCCATTCGAGCCTGCTCCTTCCTGGATGGTTTGTTGGATTTGGAAGGAGCAACTATATAAAGAAAGAAATACATAGTCTGTAACCAATGCTCTTAAGATTAACACAAAATGATTAAGCAGAAAGTTGTGTCACAGTACAAGTAGCAACTTGAAAGCACAGTACATAACTATTGAGGCCAGTATCTATCTAACCTCCCACTTCTTCATCCTTGGCTTGCTCTAACATTAGTGTGAGTTTAAGGAACAAATTCTACGAGCACTATGGACTTCCATTACAGTCGACTATGACAGTAGTACACCAGTCTTATTCTTCTTCTTCTCTCTTGTTTATGAAAATTGGTACAATATCTTCTGCAAGCCGGCATAATGCCAGCACAGTGAACTTGCACCCGAGAAAAACAGACGCACACCATGATGAGTGAGACAGACTTGCGTTACTGTACCGGTACAGTACATGCAGGTGGTGAAGCTCATATTTTTCCATTACAGGTGGCACTGAGAATACTCTGTTAAAAGGGCTACTGCTTAATTAATTTAACTTTCACCCTACAGTGCAAATGAGTACTAGAGAAGGAAAAAGAAGAAACTAAATAATCTGATTATCTATCACTTCACATGGGATGTATTTGATTACATATGGGATGACTTTAGGTGCTTTGCTTTTTTGAGTGAACAGTGATACACCCACACATGAATGACGTACTACTACTAAACTAAAATTATTAAGAGAGGTAGGGAGGGTCCACCGTAATGACCGGATATATGCTGTGCTTGCAGTTGCATACAAACTACTGCTACTATTCATGGTAGTATTTGGACAAAATTACAACTTCTTTTCCTTGCCTTTCCTACACTGGAACGGACGTGCGGGTGTGGTGTTACATGCTCTTCAAAGTAACACTTAGTTCAGGGGTCTCCAAACCGGTCCTGGAGGGCCGGATCCATGCCAGATTTTTTGGATATCCCCATTGAGATACATGTAGGTATTTTAAAAATCTGGCATGTATCCAGCCCTCCAGGACCGGTTTGGAGACCCCTGACTTAGTTCATCCAGTGACCGTCTACTCTCTCTAGATACACATATGCTATCTAAGAGTCAGATAGTACCATGATCTAGGCATCCATCCATTCAAAGTATATGTACACGTACAGTTTCTGTTTCACCCACCAAGGCTGTTCTCCTTCCACCCATTCTTGCTTCATCATTCACCCAGCCATGCACCATACCATATTCTTCTCAGCCACCTTGGGGACCAAGCAAACACATATCATTCTTCTTTGCCAGTCATCATTAAATTTCTCGTCCTTCCACACTTACTTACACCCTTCTTTCGCTTTTTGTTTTTTTATGTGCACACTAACAAAAGAATCTCTGTGACAAAAGCAGTAACCACAGACATATGCACATAAAATACTGCTTTTCGTTCATCCCATCCATCAAGTTCATCTCAGATCTGATTGGGATTCTTCTCGCCAAAAACTTCACAGCTAAGTCGAAGTACATTTAGAGGAGGCTACTACCTGGTTGATACACCCGTGCAGAAAGCACACTCTGCAGTCTTCAATCTCAATAAGTAAGGACTATATAGCTTACCTCTGCCCGCCACCACCGTGTGAACCCTCACAGGCACATTGCTGTCATCCGGAACTTGCACCGCCTCCTCCCCAGAAATGTCCTCCGAGTCCTCATCCCCCACCACCACCTCCGCGCTGGCCCCGCCACGAGATGTTCCACCTACAAAGTACATTTAAGAATGTTAGAATACACCACTCACTACTATATAATAATTGGTCTAGGAATAAAGAAATGTGAAAAAAACAGAAAACAATGTAATAATTTGTGACCGTCTAATCTAAAGTAAAAATGTTCCTTTTTCCAGGGAAGGCTCAGTGCATAGAGCTATTGCTGACTAGAATGGGAGTCCAATGGAATTGCCAAATGTGCAATCTTAGTTAGCTACACAGACAGACTAATGAGAATAATCTAGTAATACCACAGGGAGTCATAGTCGAGGCAGGATAAGAATTTAGATACAGTCTAGAAGAAGATCAAAGATGATTTATAAAAAATCGAATGAGGAACGCTAGGAAAAAATAGGTACTCTATATTAAAATGAAAACTTACTGGGGCCACTGCCCTCGCCTGGCCAATCCTGGCCTTCTACAGCAGCAGCAGCAGCCTCCTCCAATGCTCTCTTGCCCCTGGGGGGAGCTGATGTACAACATGAAAGAAAGAAAGACCAGAAAACATGGATGATATTTGTCAACCAAATCAAACATTTCAAAAGAACATTAACAAAATATTTTGGCGAAATAGCAAATAGACAACTATTCCACGGGATATATTGACCGATCTCATGTGGTCTACTACGTTATTAGTATTGCTTGATTTGCGGACCGTCGACTTGGAAAGTTCTTATGTAACTCACTAAACAAACTACTAAAAAGGTTCGCCTAGGCCTGGCAGGCAGCAGTCCGCAGCACGCGAAGTGACAGACAAAGTCCATCGTGATTGCAGATCAGTGAATACTCAAACTATCAATCCACCACCACTACTTCTTCTTATCGCCATGTGTACAAAGGAAGGACTGGACTTGAGTCTGTAGGGGCTGATTTAGAAGCCCCTTGCGGCTCTTTTGCTCCATTGTTGCGTGACTTTTGTGACGCAGCGGCAGAACAAAAGAGGCGCCATGGTGCGGCGTATATTAACAACGTGATGCATATGGGAGATGCATCACGTTGTAAAGCCCTCCGCCATCAGGGGGCGTTCCGGCGCAAGTTTATTGCTCTTGGTAAAAAACAAAAATTTGCAATATAATAACACACAGAGCGTGAGAAAACAGAGTAGTGATGAAATAGCTAGAAATAGCTACTACTACTCACCAAGCCCGGGGATCTCTACGCCGAGCATCCCAGCAAGTCGCGTTCCTGGTCCATGAGATCCGTCCAGCGGTGGGTGGCCTGGTTATAGGTGCGCCGGACCCCAGAGTGTTCAAACCTGGCCCGGCACACCTTCTCCCATCGCTTCCGGCGCTCCCGGATCCCGTAGCCGGTAGCGATCTTGCCGCCTCCCATGATGGTCTTGGGGAGGCAGCGCTGGACTTGAAAGACTAGTACGGCCACCTCCTCCGCACTAAAAATCTGCCGAGCTATAACTGTCTCCCCCATCAAACGCCCGCACGGGAGCCGGGCACGGGGTGCGGGACCCTTCCCCTTCGCGGGCTTCTTCCCGGCTCCCTTTGCCATGGTCTGGGCAGAAAGGAAGCAAAATAATAAAGAAGAAATAGAACAGGGAAGAAGAAAAGAAAAGCGTTTAAAAAAGTAGTTTAAAATTAACAAAAAGTAGCATAAAACACAAAAATATAGAGCTAAAAAAATAGAGGGATAGATAATAAGTAAAATAGATCAAAAATAACTTCAAACAAGCAAAGGATGGCAGAGATTCAGAGAGGATACAGAGAGCATGCCCAGAACCATAGCAATGAATGAGAAACAAGATGGCCGCGCCCGTTCACGACCGCGTGGGTAAGTTCGCGCGAGATTTTCCTCGCGATCACACGCAAAATTGTACTAGCGAGCCGCACACTTTGCGAGATTACACATAGCGCCCGGAAACGGAATTACGTCACGCAAACAAGATGGCTGCGCCCATGTACGACCGCTAGGGTAACTTCGCAAACGTTGCGCTACAAGCGGCTTGCGAACACGCAAAAAATCACGCGAAAAAAACACGCCGCAAAAAAAACAAATTGTGTATTCGCACGAATTCGCAGCTTCCGAAATCGATCTCGCACGGATTCGCGCCCCGCAAAATCGTGCGAAATTGCAGAAAAACGATTTTTGCAAAACTGAAAGCACTCAGCAGGTGCAAAAGTTCAATCTTAACATTAGTAACCATTCACTCTAGTGCTTCCTGAGGGGCCCCATCAGAGTTCAGTTGCCTATTTGCAACTATTCTATGACCCTGCTCTGACCCTCACAGCAGGCTCATAGAATAGCTACAAGTAGGCCACAAAGGTCCTGGGAAAAAAAATTGCACTGCAACAGAAAGGAAATTACAGATAAGGAAGGAAGCAGGTGTCAGCCAGACTGGAAGTTTAAAAATCAGTGACCCATTAATCAACCCCAAATTAATTCATGACAGTTGAAGCAGGGCAGGTGTGCTTGCTTTTTTTTCACCCCCATAATCTACAGTGATAACACAACCAGAGGGTGGCAGTGATGTACCAGAGGGTGGCATGGGTGTACCAGAGGGTGGCAGTGGTGAGACAGAGGGTCCTGTGAACCTGTGATGATGAACCAGACGTAGAAACAACATAGTCGCGGCCGTTGCGAGCCGACAAGTAAGTTCGCAATCGCGAACTGGTACACAAACCTCGCGAACTGGCAGAAACCCTTGCGAACACAAAAAAACACAAAAATCCGCAAATTCGCGAGAGTTCGCGGATTTTGCGGATTGCGAATCCGTAAATACGCAAGTTCACGTACGCCAGATTCGCAAAATCCGCCCATACTTAGTGGGGACGGCTCTGCAAAGCACTCATATTACTTCAGTGACCTCTTTTTATTTCATTAGTTACAATACAGGCTTTAATCTATTTAAGGAATAAAGGACTGGCATCCCTACAATAATGATAACATGATATACCCTTCACCACCATAGATTTACCAAATTAATTCATAAGTCATCTAACATCATATTCTATGCCAACAACACCCATCTCATCCTCTCCCTGATGTACACCACCAGAACCAGCTACACCAACTGCATGAGCATAGAAGCAGAATGGATGGAAATGAACTGCCTGAAACTTAACTCCGACAAGACAAAAGTACTGGTTATCGAAAACAAGACCTCTCCTTGATATGCCTCCTGGTGGCCAACCAAGCTAGAACCAACACCAACCGACCACTCCAGAAATCTAGGGATCACACAGGACAGCAAGCTCAACATGACTGCATGCACCAATGCAGTCAACACTGCAGCTTCCACATCCTACGAATGATACAAAACATCTCCATATGGCTGCCACTGAACACCAGATGAAATGTCATACAAGCACTTATCACTAGTAGATTTTACTACGACAACGCAATGTGTGCTGGAATCTCTAAACAGCTCACTTCTTGAGTTCCATAACAAACTGAAGCTCTATCTATTTGAATGCCCATGTGGGGACCTCTCGCCTTACTTTGCTCTAGCACCGGGATAAACTCACAGCTGATTAGAGAGCTCAACAAATAACTCAGATAACATAAGATAGTATATACCTCATGTTCACTTTGAGTATATATATGCATTTACTTGGAGCAACTCGCTTTTATTAGCACTCCCATATACACAAGTTCAATCTTTATTATGTTTTGGAACTCCATAGAGGTCTACATAAAATAAACACACAATACAAAACTCCATTCATTGCACAAAGACAATTTACAACCATTACCGCAATTCAAAGTAATTCATAGACACATACGCCATAGGCCATCCTTCAGAAAATATCTAAGAAACATTTTAAAAAATTAAAAATATTAAAACAGAATCTCTCATTTGGGGGGTTATATAAGGCAAACATAAAAGAATTAGCATTTAAGATACCCATTTGCAAGCATATTTGCCTTAACCATTTACAACGATATGGACGCAACACTGGACATATAAAGAGCACATGCATTCGATCTTGAGTGGACAGTTGGCAGGGACTCCGTACCATTTGAACAAAAGATTATTTAGAGGTAACAAGTCCTGCCTCAGGAGTAACCAGAATCTCCGGACGCCGTGGGGCAAATTCCAAGTAACGTATGGTTGCACAAATTTTCTTGCAAATGAGTCAGTAAGGGGATTAACACCTTTCTTAACAAGGATTGAGGGGCTGTCAAATCTATAGCTAAGGTCCCAGGAGGCCTCTTTCAAGACAGACTTTAACTGGGTTGCGGATAAGGAAAAGAGAGTACTCTCTTCCAACTGCAGAAGCGATACAGCCTTTCTAAAATTATTAACAATTAAGAAATGTTCTCTTAAGCTTCCCAATAATTCTGCCTTTAAGAGGGATCTCATAGTCCCCTCTTCTCCTCTGGCTATGCTTGCGACCCACCGTACTACAGCTGCCAGGCCCTGCACCCAACTGCTGCGCAGGCCAAACTCAAGTCTGCAGGCAGCCACTGAACAGGCGGAACTAATAGAGATTATGCTTCTTAACAATTGTCCTTCAACCACATTAAAAAAATCCCAATGCTTTATATCGACTAGTTCCAATCCATACAAAAGGGTAGAGGGAACTTTTGCCCTGAAGACCTCCAGTAAATATGAAAAATGCCTCCTTCCCATTGCCGAGTACAATGCACTTAAGCTTCTCCCTTGGGATATGGCTTTCCGGGCATTGTTATCGGTATGGGGTTTATCACTTAAAGTGTCTGAGATTAATTTTCCTAGGAAAACGTAGCTCTTTACCACCTCAAGTTTATCACCTCCCACAGACCAGACAAAGCTCGCGAACTTATGTTTTTTCCGGCCTGAAATACACATAATTTTGCTCTTAGATGCATTAATTTTTAAATAATGAGCTTCTGCATACAAATGTAGAGCATGGAGGCGTTTAGCGAGACCTTTAGGCATAAGATCCATTATTAAGATATCATCCGCATATAACAGACATGAGATGTGCTTTCCGCCCAAGACTGGAGCTATACCATCACAAGAGGAAAGTGAGGCGGGTAAATCTGCAATATATAGTGAAAAAAGCAGTGGGGCATGGAGGCAACCTTGCTTAAGGCCATTAACTGAAGGGATAATCTTGGATAGTCCCCTATCTCCTCCTTGCAGAACCTGACACCATGTGTCTGTATGTAGCGCCTGGATCATATCTAGCAATGGAAGTGGCATACCCAAAGCGGATAGCTTTCTCCACAGCAGAGGGCGATCAACCTTATCGAATGCTGTGGAGAAGTCTATAAAGGCCACGTACACTCTTCCGCCGCGTACCCTTATATATTTATCAGTAATAATCTGAAGGGCGGAAAGATTATCCAAGGTTCCATGCCCCTTGCGGAAGCCTACTTGTTCTAGTGGTAAAATTTGATTTAGAACCACCCAATCATTAATTAGAGACAATAAGCATTTAGAGAAAACCTTCCCAATTGCGTCTAAGAGGGCTATTTGACGATAGTTATTGGGAAGGTTTCTATCACCCTTTTTAAACATGGGCACCAAAATGCTCCCCTTCCAGGAAGATGGAATAGATTTTTTAATGTAACCGATCCTGAATAGAGGGAATAGAATTTTACTCCAGGATACTGGATCTTGTTTCAGGACTGATATCGGGAGTTCATCCGGTCCCATAGCTCCTGATGGACGCATATCCCTAATAGCCAGTTCTATGGATGATTCAGAAGGGGATTCAATTGTGGAATTAATATCTCCCGCAATTCCCCTAAGTTCCACTCGCAGGTCATTCTTGGCATACAAATTTAAGATGTAGTCTACCCAGGTTTGTTCCGAAATAGGAATTGGAAGGGGACGCACTCTTGTGCCACAACCCTCCCCAATGAGAGTCCAGAACTGTCTAGAGTTCCCTTGCACAGCAGCCTCCCGCAAACCAATCCATAACGAATCCTCTTTTTCTTTTTTAATTTTTTTCTTTACCCTACTTCTCCTTCTTTTAAGGAGAGATATTTTCTGAGATCTCTCTGCTGCTCCACGTATATATTGCTCCCTCACCAAATTGTTTATTTCCTTATTAAGGGAAACAACTGCTTTAGGAGGGAGATTTTTTTTCTGATTAAATTAGATTTTTTTACAGCAGAGATAATCTCCTTCATAAAAGCCTCAAAAGAGGACAATTCCAACCCCTGCCAATTATCTAGGTTGGTTAAAGTTTTTTCAAGGATAGGCTCCAAACCCTTCATGGCTTTAAAATCCCAGAAACATCTTCCTGTTTTTTGAAAGGTGACCACGTCACCATTAAGCGACCAAGGGTCAGAATTAGGAGGATCTACTGAGAGAGTTAACATAATAACATTATGATCACTGAAGGTTGTTTCTACAACAACCAAATCCCTTAAAAGAGAAAAAATGCTGTGATCAACAATTATGTAGTCCAGAATAGATTTACTGTTGGAGGAGCTATGTGTGTAATTTGCGGGGACATCAGACGGAAGCCTACCGTTAGCTATGAGCCCCTCCGTAATGTACAATTCTACCCCGTTTATTTGTTTTTATATTTCCTGGAAAAAGGGCTTGGGGAATCAACAGAGCCTCCTCTTTTGCTTTATTTCTAAAAAGCTCTAGACTGAGATTGGAAACTTTGCAATTTAAATCACCAACTAACAAAAAATTGGAGGAAGGAACTGTCTCCTTAATTTGTTTGATAAAAATAAAAACTTGCTTTAATACAATATTACAATATTAAAATGATCGTCTGGCGGTATATAAGCGTTTATTATCACAAAGGGATATCTTTCTCCCCTATTATCTACATTGGAAAGAGTCACTACCTGGAAAAGATTACTGGGGTCTACGTAGTGGGAAAAACTCCACTCTATTTTATTGGTCAGTAGGCACGCGATTCCCCCTTTTGCATGTCCCTTACTAGAAGGGGTAGCTGCCGCCTCCAACACAAAGTAATCTCTCCCTATATTCAATTTATCAATGCACCATGTTTCCTGGATGCAAATTACACTGGAATTCAAGGAAGAAAGGAACAATAATTTTTCCGGGTTATTGTTAATGCCAGCAGCATTCCAGGAAATAACAGTGAAGGAGCTGCTAAAGGTGAGAAAACAGTTTTGGGTTATCTGTCACCTTGGACGACAAGGCACCAGGTAACCAGTTCCATTGCTGTTCATTCTCAGTTATACCCCTATTTATTGTCATTGGAGCGGGGATAACATGTGAAACTAGCCTTTTCGTTTTTGAGACACAAATCTTTAGGTCCTCAAAAGGCTGAGAAAAGCCGGCTTGACCCAGGACCCGTTGATAGCCGTTCTCATAATGGTCATTAGCACATGTAGCTAAAAAAGGCACCACATCAATCCCCTGACTCTGGAAAGTTTCTGCTTTATTTAGAATAAGATTCACTATCAAATTGGAATAGAACCTTACCCTAATAAAAGACATGGATCCTGTTCCTAGTATTGTTACTAAATCGATATAATTTGATTTGATTAGTTTCAGACCCTCTATGTCCTTACAGCATTTCAACAAAAAAGATCTATTCAATACCAAATCGAGGTCAAATAGTGGGACAAAATCCAAAATCAGTGAATCCTCATGGGATTCCATCATATTAATAGAAACGTTTTGACCAGACACTACCCCTTCTGCCAATGTATGGAAAGAAGGGGCAGTGGGGTTAAGAATGGTTGATACCACAGGAACAGGTTTTCTTATTTCCACTACAGGAAAGTGGACCATGGGCCTTTCTTTTTCTACGCCCGGTTCTCCCAAAATTGAATTAGAACAACTGGTAGTAATTTCATCGATTTTAGCAGAAGGCACCACAGTATTGAATGACAAAATATTTGAATCATGCCTCAAGATGCCGTTGTCGTTCTCCATCTTAGCAGGGGAGGAGTTATGGCAGGCTTGGGAGTCCTCGAAAAATATTTGTCTCTGCCTCCTCTTTTTGAATCTACGGAGAGGCTTCCTCTTTTTTCCTTTACTCTGTTTTTGTTTTCCCACTTTCTCCTCTATCTCCATCCCCTTAAAATCTGGGTCAAAAATGGGAAATAGTACCTTTTCGGCATTGGCATCAGACAATACAACACTTTTTTCCTCTATTGCAATACCTGGTTCAAAATCTGTTATACAATTATGAGTAGACAATTTGAAAACAGGGCATAATTCCTTCATAACAGGGGCAACTGGTATATTCTCAGATGGCAAACAAGGTGCATTAGCTGGTATTTTTTCAGGGAGTAGTATAGTACAGTGATCCGAACCACCACTCTTTTCTGAAGTTTTCAATAATAAAACCTTTAAAATTTGAGTAACAGATTCCAGTACACAGTCTGAACTGCCCACAAATTTACTCAATAACTTTAGAATTGAAGATAACAAATGTTCCAAAGAGATCAGAAATTCTGATATAGGTTTCTCTGATGATTTTGAGCTAGGATCATTTATAACCTCAATCCCCGTTATATTAAGCATCGGACTCTTTGACATATTAGTCTGAAAAGATAAATCTTGGGATTTGAGGGAAGGAGTACTACTATAAAGATGTAGACCAGAGGGGGTAGCACCAATTGGGGTCTTTATAACGTCTAGTAATTTCCTAGACTCATCAACCAAATAGCGTTCACACAACTCTAAGTCAATATCCAAAGGCTGTGAATCCTCATTAATAACATCCCTCAACTTAGAGTGGCCTAATGAGACATTAGGAGTAACATTTTCAGATGCTAATGGCACCTTAGTTTTATGATAATTATCCAGATTAGAGGCTGAACACTTATAATTCTCAGAGAATATAGGAGGAGATGATAAAACGCCCAAACTAGAATGTAAACTTAAATTTAAATTTCCCAATTCCGTCTCCTTCTGTACCTGATCAGGCAATAGGTTATGCGAGGAGGTTGAACCGGTGCCCTTGTTAGAAACAGTCTTTTCCGGGAGCACCTTATCCACCGTTTTCTCCCATAACTGAAATATCTGATTTTAGCCCTTCAATTGAAAAGTTGAGGCATTCTTGTTTCGGATGGGGTTGGATCTAGTCTTAGCCGACGATCTTCCCCCCAACAATCTCCCAGATCTGAGCTTTTTTGCGGTCATATTACAGGCTATGTCAAAAAAAGGTAAAACAATACACAATGCCAGTAATCAAATTCAAATATGCTCAATGTTTGGTATAAAATGAAAGGCGAAGCAAATGACGCGCATCAGTTGAGTTACAAGTATTGCGGCAGTTGCCAAGGTCTATGAGGCTTGAATAGATATAATAAAGTGATGGTTAGTAATAAGTGTTAATAAGTGGGCCCAGCCCTGCCTACTTCTGCCATATACACCCTTAAGCGACTCTCCTTCATTCAGTGCTTCAGAGCATTATAATTCATAAACTACACATAGTGACCTGTTATCATGGTTTGTCTTTTTTGCTTCAAATTGTTTGTGCACAACATGCATGAATTAACATTTTTGCATCAAAATGTTTGTGTGTGTACAACACACACACACACATATATATATATATATACATATATATATATATATATATATATTATAATAAATTATAATAAATAAATTATAATATATATATATTAACAAAACTTGCATGACAATAAAGAATACCATTACTTAAATTATAAAGAAATTGTAATTGTAACCTATTTCACAAGGTCATATACAATTATTTTTAATTTTAAATCACCATTTAGACAATGGGGGTTGGGCCAATAAATTGTAGCCTTGTCCCATCTTAATGTTAAGGTGATCAAATGATACTTGTTTGAATGAGCCCTCTACCAATGTGGGACTGGTCTCCCTTGAACGCCTTTTTTACAGACACGTGTTTCAGCCTTCTACAGGGTTGACTTTGTTTATGAAGGTCTTTCTCAGGGCTCAGAATTTTGATGTGTTCATGGTCTGAGGTGACAGTGACCTTAATCTTAAAACAGATTAAAGACCCACATAAATTGAGTCCTATAGACCCATATCACTGCTGAACTCGGATCACAAGATCTTTGCAGGGATACTGGCAACAAGGGTGGCGAAAACTATTAGGTGATTGTGCATCCAGACCAGAGGGGGTTCATACCCGGGAGACAGCTTAATTAGCTCACCTTTCAAGTCATAGGGGCAGTGGATGTCGCGATGGATAAGAAGCTTCCACTCACGATAGTTGCAATAGATGCCACTAAGTCTTTTGATCAGGTGAATTGGCTCTATCTCTGGGAGACTTTACAAAGTTTTGGTTTTCCAAGTAATTTTGTGCAGGCAGGCAAATCCCTCTATTCTAATGACCAAGCAAAAGTCTTAGTCAATGGTGCTCTGACGGAATGGTTTGATATCTCAAGAGGCATCAGGCAGGGGTGTCCTCTGGCACCATTATTGTTTAATTTATAAATCAAACCCCTAGTTTGCTGGCTCAGGGCGGATCCTCCCATCAAACCTTTTAGAATTGCAGAATTAGAGCTAAATTTCACTCTTTATGCAGATGATCTTCTCATGTATACTTCTAATCCTGCAGAAGCTATGCTTAAGTTGTTAGAGAAGGCTGAAAAATTCAGTAAAATCTTTGGTTATAAAATCAACAAGGATGAGACCGAAATAATGGAATGGAATCAAGCCAACGAAACACAGGGGGCAAAGTGTTAAATGAGAAACCTTGGGATTCATCTAGCCCAGAATCTGACAGATATACCAAAGACCAGCTGGAAGAAGGTGTCTAAAGAGGTTGGTGGCCTATTAACGCGCTGGGCAAACCTCCACCTGAATATCTACGGGGGGGTAAACCTCGTTAAAATGATAATCTTGCCCAAATTAACGTTTTTGAATAATTCGATTCCATTATCCTTCAGCACAAAGGATATAGCTAAACTCCAAAGCAAAATCCGGTTCTTTTATATGGGCCACTAAAACCCTAAGAATTGCCTGGAAAAAGCTCAGGAGAGGTCTAAATATGGGCGGACTTGCTTTAACTAATTTACTTACTTATTGTCATGCATTCCATTTTAAGAATTTTAGAATGTTGGCCAATAAAACTGATTCTTCCTTTTTAGGTTCATTATTTCAGGCCATGCTGCACGACATTCCGCTGGGACAGGTGTTTTTTCTTTATAAATTTGGAGATCCCAAGTTCTACAAGAAGGTCCGACTTAAGATTTTGGGAGCAGCACTAAACAACTGGATTTATATCAGAAGGGTTCTGAAAATTCCATACTATACTCTACAGACCCCAATCTGGGATACCCCGGCACTCCTGAGTGCCTTCAGGATCAACTATGTCAACCACTTAAGTTAGCTGGTATTAGATGTTGGGGAGACCTTCAGAAGGATTCACAGCTGATTAGTTGGGAGTCAATTTCCGGTTTGACCTGTGGGACACTGACAAGATTCTAGTTTTACCAGCTATCTGCGTGGTGGGCAACGCAGTCTTGGGGCAATGAGGATGCAAGTCTGAAAGTGGATTCAGTCTCTAGAACGAGTACCTGGAAACGCGAAGTCTCGTTTTGGTACTGGGCCCTTTTGGAAGCAGGGGAAGGGGTGGAACTGGAATTCAGGAAACTCTGGGGTAGTGTTTTTGGGGATGACGATGAGGGAATGTGGAAACTCTGGTGTGACTCTTTTTCTATGTTGCAGGCAGTAGTGAAACCAGCTACACTTAGGAGGAATCATCTCTATACTGCCTACATAGTTCATTGGACTCCTAGGAAACTGTCTAAAGTGACTGGGAGGGGTTATAACTGCCCCAAGTGTAAGTATTCAGCAGCAGATGTTTGCAGACTGCACAAGAATCAAGCTCTTTTGACTGAGGTATGTGGCTTTTTAGAAGATGTGCTGCTCCAGCAGGTTAGCCCTAGGTTAAATTTCTTTGGTCTTCTGTTGTATTATTGTATGAATGCTACAGCTTCTAAATTTGTGTTTTATGTAATAATCCTTGCTAGAAGGGAAATCTGCAGGGCTTGGAAATCCGAAACCCCTCCCTCCTTCGCAGAGTGTTTGAAGCATATTATTTTGACTAGTCAATCTGACATGGCCAGTGATAAAACAAGTATACATAAGATCTGGGCGGCACTAGTGACCTGGAGGGAGAAGTAAAGCTGGTCCTATGATTATGCTGGGGCACTGTTGGTCCTGTCCTCCCTAGTAACAAACGGTCTTCCAGGCATCATGAGCAGGAGCGGGATAAGGAAACAGTCTCATCTTGAGGGAGAACTCCTTTCCTCTTTCCACAGGCATCACACAAGGGTTGAGACAGATTTGGCCTGTTTGGAGGGATCCCATCAAGGGCCTCCCTTAAGGCATGTATGAGGACAAAAAAAAGAGGAAAAAAAAGAATTCCACAGTATTTGTCTGAATAGAAAGATGCGTGCCACAGTGAAGTTATGTCTTCATTTGGTATTGATTTAAGCAGTGTCTTGTTATTGTTGCCTGCTTAGTTGCCAACTTAGGGTGTTCAAGACACTTTTAGTGAAGGGCCTTCCTGTTTGAATCCACCATTGATACACCTTCCCAGGTTTGCCTGTGACCTCCAATCGGTGAGCAATAATTCACATGTTGAGAGTTGAAGGATTTAATCTTCCTCCCGTTGTACCAGGGATTAACTCCTATGTTCTTCAGGTTCCATGTTTCCTCGCTCTTTTTAATTGCATCACAAGCAGCTTAAGAGCCAAGCAGAAAATGGATATATTGAAGAGAGAATTCAGATTGGTATTGGAAGGTCGCCGGTCAGGCATACATTTATAAGCAGGAAGTTGCAGCTGTGATTGGGGAAAGGCCCCCTTGCACATATCAATCGTAAGATGAACACAGAGTGGCATGTCTCCAACAGAAATGTAATAAAACTGTCAGTGGTTTATTGTTTACTACAAAAATTACTCGTGCATTTACTGGCTAGCCACTGAAATGCTGGCAGCTCGGCAAGGAAGAATCTCAGCTTTCACTCAATCAATGAATCAATCAAACAGGGTTGGTAAAGCGCAACTACTCATTCATAAGGGTCTCAAGGTGCTGGTGTTCTATTCCTTGCAGAAGTCAGGATATAATGCTACCCTATAAACAGGCTTCCTTCCCCCCCTTGCGGTGACCGGCATGAGTTTGGGATGTGGTCTGCATCTACAGGTCTCTCCTCCCACCCATGCCCTCATTTGCAAACTGCAGTATTTGCTTTGACAATAATCCCTCCTTACTAACTGTTAACTGAGAACAGGGGCATTGCTTCTTCAGTGGTATTAGGGCGGTGATACTCTCAAGTTTCACAACCAAAAAAGCAGTAGGCAGTAGGGTGGAAGGATGAGATGACCAGGGTTAGGAATGGACGGGTTCCATGAGGAATGGGGTCAGTACTGATTTGCATTAGGTTGGTCTCAGTCTAGAATGGCACAGTGGATGAAAACGATGGGTTGGAATGCTTCCCCAAGTGATGGCCACTGGTGCGACTGACTATGTGCAATCTTTTACCCCATCACTTTTTGTGTGATTCTTTGCAAATCGTATGCTTAGAAACTTGAGATGGGTGCAGCTTCCCAAGCCTACTACTGCCTATGTTTGCGAATACCAAAAAGTAGAAAATGTGTACGCATTCTAGAAGTACTTCTGTAGGTGCAGAATTACTACTTTTTGGTACACCAATTGCTATATATATTTTAAGATACTGATCCAAAAAATGAACAAGTTAAAATCTCTTTGTGAAAGGAGAATAATGAGGAAAGCTGACTCAAACGTACTACTTTTGGTATTCACAGAAGACATTTAGTAGTAGTAAAGTTAGGATTTTTTATTAAGTTCGGATTTTGTCTTAAATTAGGATTTTGTCTTAAGATAAACTTAAGTTAAACTTAAGCTTGTCTCCAGTTTTGGTCTTAAGACAAAATCCTAATTTAAGACAAAATCCTACTTTAAGACAAAATTAGGCCTTGCCTCGCCTTTTACAAATCATTTTATCAAGTGACTGATGGCCCCATGTACTAAGCCTGTGTCTGAAATAGAGCAGAGTGCATGTAAATTAATGGGCCAAGTGAGCCAGAGCCAATCAATGGGCCTGGCTTGGCTCTATGATTCTGTGCATGAGGAAAGCCATGAACACGTGCAGCATGTATATTGTTCAGCAAACTGTTATAAGGTTCCCACAAAATAATATAGAAACATAATAAAGGGGCACAGGCATCAAGCTAATTACCGGTTGCGACCGTTAATTAGCCTTTTGGGATGCATCAAGCCCAAAGCCATTTGCATAATAGGTAATCACAAAATTTGCGATTACCTATTTTGAAAATGCAGTTAGGGATTCGCAATTTGTGACTCCCTACGTGCAATGCAAGAAGCATTCTTAGAATGCGACTTTGCCTTAAGGAATCGCAAATTATCATCAACTTCAAGTGGATGGTAATTTGCAATTCCTTAGAAAAATGCACAAAATAGCATTTTTCTTAGTGCCAAGTGGCGCATACACATGTCCTTTGGCCACACATGCCAATTTTGGGGTTGCATCAGGGTGGCCTTTTGGCCCCCTACCACCCTTGAAATTGCATGCACAATTTGTGATGACCTTTTTAGTAATTGCAAATTGCAAATGTTTGCTCAGTCATTCCTATGGGCCTCTGGGACGGCTTTCCCTATGAGCAAGTGGCAATTTACGAATCACTATTAGGGAATGTGTAGGAATAGCAATTTATTAAGCATGGGCGGATTTTGCAGATTCGCAATCCGCGAATTTGCGGATTTGCGTATTCGCGGATTGCGAAAATACGCAAAATCCGCGAATTCTCGCGGATTAGCGGATTTTTTGGGGGTGTGTGTGTTCGCACGGGTTTCTGCAAGTTCGCGAGGGTTTTGTACTATTTCGCAAATTGCGAACTTACTTGTCGGGTCGCCAGTTTAGCGAACTTGTTGTTTCTACGTGCCCAGCCTGTTTGCTAAGCTTTCTTCATCACTGCCACCCTCTGTCACCACTGGCACTCTCTTTGGTCACCCATGCCACCCTCTGGCTCACCCATGTCACCCTCTGTGTCATCACATCACCCTCTAGTTCACCAGTGTACATTATTGGGGCAAAGCAAAGCACTGCCATCCTCTGTCAACACTGGCACTCTGGTTCACCCATGCCACCCTATGGCTGGCACACCCATGCCACCCTCAGTGTCATCACAACACCCTCTGATTGACCACTGAGTGAACAAACACCTGCTAAGTGCTTTAAGTTTTGCAAACAACAACACCTGCCCTGCCCCAACTGACATTAATGAAGGCTGGCACCTGCTTGTCTGCTCCCTTTCCTTTTTGTTGCAAATGCAATGTAAATAATTTTTTTTAACAGGATGCAATGGCATACTTGTAACTATTCTGTGACTGTCAGAGCAGGGTCACACAATAGTTGCAAGTAGGCAACTGGATTCTGGAGGGCCCCTTCAGGAAGCACTACAGGTAAATGGTTACAAATGATGAGCTCGAACTTTTGCACCTGCTCGTTCGTTTTGCTTTTGCAAAACTCGTTTTTCGGTAATTTCGCCCTATTCGCGGGGCGCGTCGTAGTGCGAACTGGCCCGTGGAGGCCGCGAACTCGTGCGAGTTACCTCAAGGTTGAGTATGGGCGCCGCCATTTTGTTTGCGTGACGTATTTCCGTTTCCGCCGCTAAGTGTAATCTCGCCCGACTCGCGCCTTGCGAATACAAGTTCGCACGAGTTCGCGAGAGAAATCGCGTGCGAACTTACTTACGCGCACGTGATCGGGCCGCCATCTTGTTTTTCATTCATTCCTATGTGTCTGGGTATGGTGTTTCTATCCTCTCTATATCTCTGCCATCCTTTGCTTGTTTTAATATTTTTTTGATCTATTTAACTTATTTTCTATCCCTGTATTTTTCTAGATCTATATTTTTGTGTTTTAGGCTATTTTTGTTTACTTTTGAACTACTTTTTTAAACTTTTACTTTCCTTCTTCCCTACTCTTATTCTTTTTCATTTTGTCTCTTCTTTACTGCTCACACCTGCCCAGAACATGGTCAAGACAGCTGTGAAGCTGCCCAAGACGGGCACCGCAGCCCGTGCCCGGCTCCCGTGTGGTCGATTGAGGGCGGAAATGGTGGTGCCCCAGGAGATTTTCAGCCCTGAGGAGGTGGGCGCACTTGTTTTTTACGTGCAGCGCCGTCTCCCCAGGACCATCGCGGCAGGCGGCAGGATTGCTGCTGGTTACACCAACAGCCAGGAGCGACGGAAGCGGTGGGGGCAGGTGTGCCGGGCCCTTTTTAAGATCACGGGGGTCCAGCGCACCTACAATCAGGTCACCCACCGCTGGACCGACATCCTTGACCGAGAGCGTGACCTGCTAGACGTGCTGGGAGTGGAGGTCCCCGGTCTTGGTGAGTAGTAGTAGCAATTTTTTCATTAATATTTCAAAATCTTCTGTGCATTTCAGGTGCACTGTTCTCCTTCTCTGTGCCGGTGCCACTGCTTATTTGTTATCTATTTTGTGTTCATTTAATTGGGCTGAGTATGAGTGTATTTTACAGAACTGCGTAATGCTAGACACAAAGGGGCAGATTTACAAGCCCCTTGTTCCACGTTTACACTGCCTTACCTGACGCACAGCGACGTAAACGTGGCGCATCCCTGCGAGTCATGTACAACGTGATGCATCTAAGGAGATGCGCCACGTGAATGCCTGGGCCTGCGCCTCAATGGGTGCGTTCCCACGCAGGGGGGGAGTGGGGGGTGGGTGGTGCCGGTCAGGCAGATGTGTGCCTCGCAAAAGTGCCTGCGTGAAATCTACAAGATTTAACGCAGGCACTTCCGCGACGCTGCTATGTCAATTCTTTATGCCTGCTTGCTTGAAGCAGGCGTAAGGACTGATGCGGTATGTAGAGTATTGGGCAGCCCTGAGCACTGCTATAGTTGCATTGCGCCCGCGACGCGACTCTAGAGATGCGCCCCTATTTCGTCACGAGATGCGTCACGCATCTGCCTACCCTTGCGCCAGGGTTTGCCGCATTGTAATAGCGGCGCATCTGCCGTGACGCAAGGTTAGTTTTGCGTTACGTATTTGTTCTGGTGCACATCTGGAGGTGTCCAGCTCAGAACTCGTAAGTATGCCCGTAAGTGTCAGATTAGCAATTACCTGCGCATCCCTGCAAAGTGTGTGGCACGGCAGCACCACCCATGGTGCGCCGTATTTACAATGCGGCACACCATGGTCCCAAAACGTCACCGAAGCGTTACGCATCGGTGCCGTAAAGGCGGCTCTTTGATGGAGTTGCGTTGCAACGATGGCGCAGCTCCAGCAATGCTGCGTCAAGCCGTAAGTCTGCTTCATGCAGGCGCAGGGTTTCAGTGACGCATCATTGTCCTAAATGACTGATTGAAATTTTATATATTCCCCATAGCCACTTTTAGCATGCGTTCCTGCGCAGGAACGCCCTCCCTTGCAATGGAATGCTCCCTAATGGCGCAGGGTTTTAGAATGGGATGCATCTCCCATATGCGTCACGTTGTTAATATACGCCACACCATGGCGCCTCTCTTGTGGCGCTGCGTCACAAAATTGACGCAAGAATGGAGCAAAAGAGCTGCAAGGGGCTTGTAAATCTGCCCCTAGAGTAGAGGCTCAGGTGCAGTCCTTCTTTTGTAGCCCTCTTTTTGGATGAAATAGTAGGTTCTTGTTCTTTCTAAATGTTTGATTTGGTTGACAAGGACATCGGCAAGCAGCAATCATCAATGTTTTCTGTTATTTCTTTCATGTTGTACGTCAGGTCCGCCCAGGGGCAAGCGGACCGAAAAATCTGATGCAGCAGTGGCTCCAAAGGAGGAGGATGCAGGCCAGGGCGGCGAGTGCTCCTTTGCTGGCCCCAGTAAGTTTTCATTTAAATATAGAGGACCTATTGTTGTCCAAGCATTCCTAATTTAATTGTTTCGAAATAGTGTTTAGATAGGAGCAAAATCAATAATCCTACTGTTGCAGGGACAATTCTCCACAAACCGAACTATGGACACCAAAGACCAGAGTAATAATATTTCAGAGTGGCGTGTTTGGCACACTGTATAAATAAACCTGGTAGTGTCAGCAGCACAGATTCCTCCTTCCAAAAATTGCAAAACTTTCCGCTCAGTCACTCTAGTCTGGACTCTCTGGAGGAAAAACTACAGAGTCAATTCAAGTTTAAAAGCTTTATTAAAAGTTTAAGTAAACACATATATTAAAATAAAGTTAGTTGGAAATGGAAAAGTGCTTGGTGCTGAGTTGATGAGTACTGGATTGGTACACATTTCTTGTGGTCGAGCCGAGCTTTCACCTGGTTTCAAGTTGATGTTCCTCTTGTCCTTAGAAGTCCAGTTTCTGTCTGTTCAGAGAAAAATAATGTGTGTTAAAATTAAGCAAGCATTCAACAATTGTGACAAAAAAATTAAGCAAGACAACAGCTTTCCCTGGAAGGAGGGACATTTACTTTAGACTAGAGTAGACAGTCAATTACTTTTTCAGTTGTTTTCACATTTTTTCATTCATAGACCAAATACTAGTGGAGTGGTGTAATCTAACATTCTTAAATCTACTTTGTAGGTGGAACATCTGGTGGCGGGGCCAGCTCGGATGTGGTCATCATTGACTCGGAGTCCGAGGGTCAATCTGGGGAGGAGGCGGCGCTAGAAGAGTCGGACCAAGAAGAAGTACAGACTGTGAGGAAGGAGACAGTGGCGGTGGCGAGTACAGGTAAGCTGGATCATGGTACTATCTGACTCTTAGATAGGATATGATGTGTATCCAGTGGTGGCCCAGTGACAAATTACAATATGGTAATTACAGCAGGCTGGGACCGAAAGACAGATAGAGGCAGAGACAGAGAGAGAGGAAGACAGACGGAGAGAGAGAGATGGAGGGAGCCAGAGGGAGGGTGAGGGAGGGAGACAGAGAGAGAGAGACAGCGAGGTAGAGGGAGACACAGGGAGACAGAAAGAGGGAGACAGAGAGAGAGAGAGAGAGAGAGAGAGAGAGAGAGAGAGAGAGGGAGAGGGAGGGAAACAGACATATCGCCTGGGCCTGGTGCAGATGATACGGTTGCTGGTGTGGTTAACGGCTCAGAGGAAAAATCACTCACTTCTGCCAGATCTCTTTCATATGAAAGAGCACCAAACCAAGGATACAAGTGAGTTGTGGGAAGGGAAATGGTGATTCAAGCGCCCCTCCCTGCGGACGCCCATGATACTGGCCTGAATAGTTTTGTACTGCCCTGGCTAGTTGCTAGTTGTACTGTGACACAACTTCCTGCTGAATCATTTTGTGTTAATCATATTCCTAAAGAGCATTGCTTACAGATTATGTCTTTCTTTCTTCATATAGTTGGCAATACTAAAACCTCCAAACCAACGAGGAGTATGCTGGCTGTACTGGCCCGGCAACGGAGGCTGGAAGCAACTGTTGCCGAATATCGGCGACTGGTGGAACTCGAGGGGGATGACACGCACTCCAGTGCATCAAACTTAACATCGTCTACATCCTTCTCTGTTACCCCACATTCTGCCGGTAAGCACAGTGCTCCAGCGAACCGGAGCCGTGCCGGAAGACGCCACCGCCGAGCAGCAAAAGCTGCACCTCGCAGCACTGTTAAAGGTCGCTTGCGCCGTGCACTCCGCAGAGTGTCAGACCTAGAGGCGGAGGTCCAGAAATGGCACAAATTTCAAAATGTGGTGGAGGGCCTCCGCCTAGATCAAGCCATCCTCCAAGAAAAATATGATGCCCTGGCCCTAAAGCATGATGCCCTGGAGGCCAAACTTACCAGCTTGCATCCCTAGAGTGTCCCTTGCCCCTTTTTTTGAGACTTTTGGGGGGTGGGAATTGGGAGTTGGGTTTTTTGGGGACTTTTGAGGACTATTTATTTGTTGGGGTTAGGGAGGGTCTTGCGGGAGATTATTTTGTTAGGGATATAAATATACTTTTTCAAACTTTATCTGAGCATACCTGTTTTTTTACTACTTTTGAGCTGGGTGGGTGGTGGTTTTGCAGTAATTTCATTTAACTGAACACTGTCATCGTGTTGGTTGACGTGCAATAGGCCAAATGTTTTCCTAAGTAAATGCCTGTCACAGAGTTTGTTAATTCAAGAGCCCTAGGACTTTGCTGCTAGTACCACTGTCACTCTCTCGCCTCTCCGAATACTCCATTATACTACCTCCCATCCAAAAGCTTATCTTACCTGTAATTTGTGTTTGAGGGCTGGCTCCACCTGGAATTCACAGAGTCCTAACGCGTTCTGCAGCAGGGCCACAACTGGAGTTTCCCGGCGTGGATTTTCTGCAAATCAAAAGCAATCAACATTAGAAATGTGGTAGCGGTGCTGACACAACCCTAAAACCTAGAAGCCCCAGAGACAGCACCCCTGAGACAGGCAAGCGAGCAATATAACGCCTACACGTTCACGTGCAATAGGCCAAATGTTTTCCTAAGTAAATGCCTGTCACAGAGTTTGTTAATTCAAGAGCCCTAGGACTTTGCTGCTAGTACCACTGTCACTCTCTCGCCTCTCCGAATACTCCATTATACTACCTCCCATCCAAAAGCTTATCTTACCTGTAATTTGTGTTTGAGGGCTGGCTCCACCTGGAATTCACAGAGTCCTAACGCGTTCTGCAGCAGGGCCACAACTGGAGTTTCCCGGCGTGGATTTTCTGCAAATCAAAAGCAATCAACATTAGAAATGTGGTAGCGGTGCTGACACAACCCTAAAACCTAGAAGCCCCAGAGACAGCACCCCTGAGACAGGCAAGCGAGCAATATAACGCCTACACGTTCACGTGCAATAGGCCAAATGTTTTCCTAAGTAAATGCCTGTCACAGAGTTTGTTAATTCAAGAGCCCTAGGACTTTGCTGCTAGTACCACTGTCACTCTCTCGCCTCTCCGAATACTCCATTATACTACCTCCCATCCAAAAGCTTATCTTACCTGTAATTTGTGTTTGAGGGCTGGCTCCACCTGGAATTCACAGAGTCCTAACGCGTTCTGCAGCAGGGCCACAACTGGAGTTTCCCGGCGTGGATTTTCTGCAAATCAAAAGCAATCAACATTAGAAATGTGGTAGCGGTGCTGACACAACCCTAAAACCTAGAAGCCCCAGCGACAGCACCCCTGAGACAGGCAAGCGAGCAATATAACGCCTACACGTTCACGTGCAATAGGCCAAATGTTTTCCTAAGTAAATGCCTGTCACAGAGTTTGTTAATTCAAGAGCCCTAGGACTTTGCTGCTAGTACCACTGTCACTCTCTCGCCTCTCCGAATACTCCATTATACTACCTCCCATCCAAAAGCTTATCTTACCTGTAATTTGTGTTTGAGGGCTGGCTCCTTCATTTCTTCATTTCTTCATTGTGCAGAATCCAGGCATCAGCATTATGGGTAATGGATAGGGTGAGTCTGGAGGAGGAGGACTCAGGATAGACGACCAGGACTGAGTTCTTGTCAACTAACTGTTGTGAACCTGAGGAATGCTGCGGCATCAAAATCAAGACAGTTCTGCTGATGGGCTTGTTGTTTGATTGGGTGATTACAGTTTTGTTGGGAATGTGATGAAGCACTTGCTAAAGAAAGACAGACACACAGGAATAAAAGTGAATAAGGAGGACTATTTACAATTAATGAATGAATGATTGAGTCATTTTCAGAACTCGCTGTCAGGGAAGCAGAACTCGTCCTCATACTCTGCTAAATCATCAGTCGGGGTTACTTCTGGTAACTGAGGAGAACTTTCCTCGGGTAGGGCGGTGTCCTCTTCTTCCTGCGTGCATTCTCGTACTCTGTAATCTGGTGGTATGAAGTGCTGGTTCATCTTCATCAAGGTGAGCCGCTCCACATTTGCGGGCAAGAGGCGGGACCTTTTGGAAGTCACAATGCCACCAGCAGAACTAAAAACACGTTCTGAAGACACGCTTGCGAGTGGGCAAGACAAGTAATTGATAGCCAGGTTGGTGAGCTCTCGCCATATTTTTCTTTTCCCATGCCAATACGCCAATGGGTCCTCAGTAATATTGACCTCTGTTGAGTCATCCAGATAGGCCTGCACCATTGAAAGAATGTCCTCCCGGATTCCTGTACTTTGCACTTCTGTGTCCTTTCTAGGACCAGGAAACCCTAGCTGAGTTAGCCAACTCGCTTCAGACATATCGCATGCGCCTGGTGCAGATGATACGGTTGCTGGTGTGGTTAACGGCTCAGAGGGAAAGTCACTCACTTCTGCCACAGGCACAGATGCAGACGGGCTTTTTTGGGACGCCTGATCGCCTGCTGATTCACTAGTAGTACTGTCTTCTCCTACAGTTTCCTTCCGTTCTATTTCAAAACGAATGGCTGACTGAGCTAGCCAACCTTTGTACTCTGTAACATCCGATGTTTCAAAAGGAATTATTACTTTGCCAAACAATGGCTTTTTGTAACGTGGATCCAGAATAGTAGCACAAATGTAGTGCTGTTGTTTCTTGATATTTACAAGCCGTTCATTGCTAACTAGGCGTTGTAATAATCTCTGCGCCAACTCATGTGCTTCGTTCTTTCCAACGTCCTTTAATTGTGAAGACACCACCTTGACTTGGTGCTCGAGCTTCAGCAACAGTGGGATAGCTTTGCTCAAAGAACAGTCCTCCCTGCTCACGTCACGCGTGAAGACCTCAAAAGGCCGAAGCATGTCTGTCAGGCTTTTAACTAGCTGCCATTGCTCCACCGCTAGCATCATTCCTGTCGTATCACCACCCAGGTTGTAGAAATACTCATTGACTACTGGAAACAGCTCATGCAGACGCTCAAGCATGTAGAAGGTTGAGTTCCAACGTGTTGCCACCTCCTGGATAAGTGCTTTCACTGGCATTCTACGTTCATTTTGCTTGCGCCTCAGCTCCTTCCGGGCCTTAAAAGAATGGTTGAAATGTGTGCATATTCTTCTGCAGATGGTCAGTGTTTTGTCGACTGCAAGTTCTTTTTTCAAAAAATTTTGCACAACAAGGTTGATACAGTGCGCCAAACACGGCACTCTGAAATAGAAACCGTCCTCCATGGCCCTAACTACATTCCTGCCATTATCTGTAGAAACATAACCAACCTTGCAATTTCTTGGGCGCAGCCATTTCAAGACCTTTTTGTTAAAGTCAGCCAAAATGTTGACTGCAGTATGACTTTTCTCCATGCCAAACATGGCTAATGTTGCATGTTTACGAGCACCCTTAAAAATCTCGACCAAGTCACCACCTGCATTTATCTGTTTAATAACCCCTGAAAAAGAGACCCAGTGTGCAGTGATGCACATGTAATCAGTGGCTGCGCAACTGGTCCACATGTCTGTTGTCAGGTGTATAGTGTGAACAGCACTCTTCTGCAAAGCTGCCCCCACCAACTCAAGCACCTCTTTGTGTAGTGCTGGAACAGCAACCCTGGCAAAATAGTACCGGCTAGGAACCTTCCATTTAGGGGCCAATGTTGCCACGAGTTCAAGGAAACCCACACCTTCGACAAACGAAAAAGGGAGAAGGTCCACCGCTAGCATTTTTGCCAGCTTAGTGTTATAGAGGCGTACAGTTGGGTGGTTGCGTTGAAATTGCGCATCTGAGGAGAACATGGCTGAAATGGTGCGCTGGACAAATTTACGGGATGATGCTGATGCCTTCTTCGACCCACTTCTGATCAGTGTTGACATTTTCCGCATTGGTGTGTCTCCCAGACTCTCAGTGTGCCTGCTATGTGTTACGGAGGGTGTGGTGCTGCAAGGGGTACTGGGTGCAACCGGACACATGTCTGACGCTTCTTCTACCTCCCCATCATCTTCAGATGAAACACCTACTATGGGTATATTTTGGCCACTTGCCCTTTGGGATCGCTTTCCCTTGACGTTTGCTAGGTGCGGAAACCATTCGACAGCGTGCTTTCTTTCAAGATGACCTATCTGGCCTCCGGTTCCATAGTTGGTACCAGTCTTACCACGGCTAACGCTAGTCTTACAAATGCAACAAACGGCTATGTTATCATATTTTTCATGGACACTAAAAAAGTTCCAAACTGGGGACTGGAAACTTCTGGTTTTGCCGCACGAGGTGATACTGCTGCCAATGCCAGATGAAGCAGTGGTGGATGAGCCTTGCAGACATCTACTGGGTTGTGCAATTATTGCAGCAACCTTACTTGAGGGAGTCGAGCTGGATGGAGTCCCCCTCCGGGGAGAAAATATGGGAGCTGTAGGTTTTGTTGAACTTGTGGTACTACTTGACTGCGTTGGTGGTGCTACCAGTGGCACGTCGCCAGGGTCACGCTTAGCATGACGTCGGGATAGGGTGTAAATGTCTGTCTGCTGCATGGCCGGTGTGGCTGGACTGACATGTGTGATGACTAGGTCATTGCTGTCATCCTCTTCAACAACATCAGAATGCACCACTTCATCAAGTCCGACGTTCGGATCCATAAGTATGAGCTTTCCGGGGCCCTTCCTTTTAAAATTTGATACCTTTCGCAGCTCATGGTGTGCCTCCCTCTCAGACGTCGGAGATGGTTGCCAATCCAGATCCAGATCATCATCTGATGGAGCGGGGCTTGAAGAGGAACTTCTACACACCCTCCTTGATCTTTTCCTTGCTGGGGAGCTGGGAGAAAATGAATCATCAGGAGGAGTGGCTTCGTCTTCCTGACATGATACCCCGGCTCCAAAGTCAATTTCCTCCTGTGCCCCTACTTCTGGAAGAACAACCATTGTGGGCACTTGCACCGCTCCATGGCCATCTTCACTGACCTCTACTTGCAAGTCTCCATGGACCTCTCCTTCTCGGCCTTCTCCTTCTCGGCCTTCTCCTTCTCGGCCTTCTCCTTCTCGGACAGCTCCTTCTCGGCCTTCTCCTTCTCGGACAGCTCCTTCTCGGCCTTCTCCTTCTCGGCCTTCTCCTTCTCGGCCTTCTCCTTCTCGGCCTTCTCCTTCTCGGACAGCTCCTTCTCGGCCTTCTCCTTCTCGGACAGCTCCTTCTCGGCCTTCTCCTTCTCGGCCTTCTCCTTCTCGGACAGCTCCTTCTCGGACAGCTCCTTCTCGGACAGCTCCTTCTCGGACAGCTCCTTCTCGGACAGCTCCTTCTTGGACAGCTCCTTGCGCATGTACTTCTGCTTGTACTAGTAGCCCATGCAGTTGTTGTTGCGGCTTTGGTTGTTGAATAGTACTTGTGAGATGAGTTAAAACCTGTGTTGATGGCATGCTGCTACTTTCTTGCGATGATCCAACATCACTGGTCGTTGGTGATTCAACAACTAAACAGGCTACCTGTGCAGCACTCATGGTGGGCCTTTGTTTTTTTTGTTGTTGTTGCCCAAAAAATGTCTTGGTTGAGCAACCAATCGCCTTGGTAAGTGGTGCCACTTGCTTCTTCTTCTCCTTAGTAGAGACATCTTTCTTGGAAGAGGACCTACGGGCACCTCTTTTTGGAGCCATCTTCTTCAGATGTCGGAACAACAGGCCGCAGCAGCACTTCTTCCTGGCACTGATGCTCAACGATGATGCGTAGTTTTGTGCACCTAAACGCAAACGAAGACAGAGGAACATCAGTAAATATAAATGTTGCATATGTAGCGCTTGAATAAACAGTTAGCAAGTAGGCATTTATGAATACACACGTGCACACCACACAATATGGAATTTTAAAAATTAGGATTTGCTAAATTTTTGGGAAACAGGAATTTAACATTGATCCAAGAGAGCACACACACAGAGGGTTGTGCTTTCATGTACCCCTGACTCCGCCTGGGCACAATGGGTAAAAGCAAGGCACAATGGGTGTAGGCCTATGTCTCAAAGCTCACTGCCTGCCTTCAAAATGGCCGCTTGACCCCCCCATCCACATGGCCAGGACCATGCCTCAAAATGGCCACCACCAACATAGCCAGCACCCAACCCCTACTCCAAAAAGTGAAAACACACAACACAAATCAAATCACCACAATCCAATGCCATCCATCCATTTTCAGAAGGCTTATGCTGCCTGCTGGTGGTTTTCCGGTGCAAAATTGCATTTTTTACAATTTTGCGAGTGCGAGATTGTTGCTTCACGGCGCGAACGTGGCAAAAACCCGCAAAATCCGCGAACAGACCGATTCTGGGCCCCCCTGGGCATAATGGATGACATCAGAGCACAGTGGGTGCAGGCCTATGGCACAAAGCACACAACTTACAAATGGCCCCTAGACCCCCACCCACACGGGACCAGACAATAAAATGGCCCCCACCCCCATAGCAAGCCCCCAACACCACCCCAAAAAGTCCTAAAACACACAAAAATCAGCACAATCCAATGTCATCCATGCCCTGGCCAGAATCATGTTAACAAAAATAATTTCAACAAAACAGTTGTATCATCCATGCACCCATAAATAAGCCTGGTGGTTTTCAATTCATGTGCAGCAGAATTGTAATTTTTACAATTTCGCGAGTGCGAGATTGTTGCTGCGCGGGACACGAGCAGTGCGAACACAAGCAAAAACATCCTCAGCTCGCGAACTTGCAGATTTTCCCCCCAAAAAAGTCGAAAAAAAACAACACACACAAAAATCACCACAAACAAACAACATCAACTTACTTCTTTGTGAAATCAAAATTCGAATCCAAAAGTAATCCAAAAGGCCTCAAATCCAAATATCCAGCAGCAACCACAAAAAGTAATCCTTCCCAGTCAAGAATGATCGAAAAGTGGCCAGGAAATGGAGGAGCTTGCTGGACAGGAACAGGAAGTTGGGGACTGGGGCACTTCCTTCACCCCACCCCTATGGGAGGAGCTTGCTGGACAGGAACAGGAAGTTGGAGACTGGGCCACTTCCTTTACTAAGTAATTTTTGTACTTTCGCTAGTGCGAGATTGTTCCTGCCCGCGCCGCGGACCGCGAGCAGCGCGAGCAGTGCGAACACAAACAAAAAATCCGCTTCGCGCGGATTTTGCGTATTCTCGCCGCATCCGCGAGAGTTCGCGGATTGCGGATTCTCCGAAAATACGAAAAATCCGCGAGCGTAACGGATTTTACGCCCATGCTTACAATTTATTTAGCAATTTCCACATGCATAAGGAACTGTGATTCCTTAATAATCGCTATTAAGGAATCACAATTCCTTTTGTTGATGCATGTGCCCCAAAATCTCTTCACAATTTAAAAACAGTGCTTTTCTTTAACTTATGGAAACATTTCACCTTAGTACATCATATTACATCACTACATAGACATTTATGAAAAGTTTATTTTTTAGAAACATTCTTGGCTTTCCCCCGGGTACAATGCCATTAGTGAACTAAGAAACAAGTTAATAGTTGTGTAAACTGTAACTGTGGACTATTTTTGTTTTTAGCTAAAGCAACATAATAGACTATTAAATCAAATATAAAAGGTGATTTTATTGGGCACATCATGAACTTAAGATTTATAAAAAGGAGGCTCTGTGAAATAACATATGGGCAGAGGATCACACAGTTTAAACAAGCAGGGAATGCTGTATCGTTTTCAGGGTATCTGGTTTCATGTTTTGAAATTCAATCACCATTCTCATTTTACATCAAAGGTCACCGTTTTGTCATGTATTGATGACCGCACCTCCCCATCCATGCTACACCAGGACACACCAACATACATAATGAGCTGTGTCGATGTCTATAGATCGTAATTCAAGTGCAGGGGAACAGAGATCATTGGCAGTACGATAATATGTTGTCTATATATAGCGCTTAGTATTGGTATTTCGTCACGTCCCAAGCGTTGTCAGTTTTGAAGAGAGGAGCTTAGAGTAAAACTGGTATGACCGGAAGGAAGCTGCGATGCTAGAACTAGAAATCAAATGCCATGGTTACCAATTTTGGTCAAGCAATACAGGTGGGCGAGTCACTGAAAGTTCAAACCAGACTCAATTCTAAAGCCGGGCTCTGTCTCAACTCCATTTCCGTAATGAGCCGAGCTTTCGTGTGGTTTCTGCCTGCTAGCTTTGCTTTCAGCCGGATGTGGCGTCAAGACCTTGAAAGGGGCCCATAAATGAATTCTGAACTTTTCTGGAGACACTTTCCGATAGATCTTTTTAGCATTATAAAAGTGTAAAGGGAGGAAAATCATCAATACACAATCAATTTAACCCACTACTTCCGACCACATAAAAACAAAGGACTGTTTGGAAAGGTTAGTTTGATTTGTACAATGGCAAACATAGTTGGACGTAAGCCCACCTCAACATGAGTGTGTAGAAATACATAGGAAACAGCATTAAGCCAATCTACACACCCAATTCCAATGCTGCATGGAGGATGTAGCCTATGGTTAGGGCAGTAGACTTCAAATGTTGGGGAACCGGGTTCAAGTCTCGGCAACGGAGCTCAATATCCTGTGATTCTGGGCAAATAACGTAATCTCCTTGTGCCTTACAAAAAAGGAATGTGTCCTCATGTAACACAACTGGTGCTCATGTAAAGCGCTCTGATACCTGATTTAGGGTCAATTTCGCACTATATAAAACTTTGAGAAGAAAAACCCCCCAGAACTATTAGTTCAAGAAAGGGGATGAAGATGATCATAAAATGTGCCTGTATCGAGGGTTGGTGAATAAAAGCATCAAATCTACCTCTATGGCTAAAATGACATCCCTATGTTATTAGATAAACAATTTGAGTCAAGAGGTAAAAATCTGTCAGTCGTGGAGTCTTCCTCAGAAGTCTCTCCACCGTCAAGATTGGCCAGGTAGCATAAAGCCACGGTCATACAAGAAAGAGCTCGCTCTGAGATGCTCCCTCTCCAAAGGCAAGAAAGATGTGGTTGTGCACGAATCCTACAAGTACAGTCATGAGCGTACTTTTCCACTGGGTGGTGAGACAGAATATTGAGTTACAAATATCGAATGACAGTAATATTGAGTCAAAAATATTGTGGAAAGGAAATATCGAGTGGAAGAACATCATTTTTCAAGAATATTGATTTTAAGGGCAGAAATATCGATTTTAATTTTTTGTTATTTATTTAGGTACATATTTTCTATGCAGTTTTAAAAAAAATATTGTTTATGTCATTTAATGTATTTGTGAACGTTTTAGTAGTTAATACATTTTATTTTAGTATTTTATATTATTGTTTGTACCGTAGTGGGTTGTGGGATTATAGGGGTACAGGGTGGGAAGTAATTTAATTATAATAAATAAATGTTTAATTTATAAAAAAACGAAAACAAAATACTTACCGATTTTCAGGCCGGTTTTAGAGTAGGCACAGGAACGATAGAGCAGGCCTTTAGGCTTATGATGATCTACTGGAAGACGGTAGTGATAGGCAAGGGCAGTCTTTATCTCGCATTCATCGATTTAAAGACTGCCTTTGACCTTGTCCCCAGGGATTTGCTATGGAAGGTTCTGGCCAACATGGGGCTCCCACAGTATCTACTATCCCTACTAGTCAGGCTCCATCAGGACAGCTTTGCCCAAATCAGGTGGGGCTTTGGAGGGGAGAAAACGGGCTGTATTCCGGTTGAGAGAGGGGTCCGCCAGGGATGTGTTCTGGCTCCCACCCTTTTCTCCTTGTACATAAATGGGGTGGTTGAGCACTTACTTAAATCTCCATCCGACGAACCATCCCTGGGGGGGGGTACGCATACCGACCCTCCTCTTCGCGGACGACACGCTCCTAATCTCCAAAACTCCAATGGGACTACAGAAACTCTTGGACAATTTCCAATCCTTTTGTACTGACCGAGGCTTGGTTATAAACACCAATAAAACAAAATACCTCGTTCTTAATCCCCCTAAACAGCAAGTGCGTCCCCCTATTTTAAACACCGAGTCCCTGGAAAGGGTAAAAGAATTTGATTATTTAGGGATACGCATTTCAGACAAAATGGATTGGACTCCCCATCTAGATAAGATGCTGCTGAACCATAAAAGGATCACAGGTGCCCTACTAAGGGAGCAACGTTCCAGTTCGTTCAAACCAATAGGAACAGTCCTAGAGATCTACGCTGCCAAGGGTGTCAGCTCTGCACTTTATGGAGCTGAACTTTGGGGCTTTGCATCTTCACAAGCTTTACAAAAATCTGAGAACAATTTCTGTAGACAAATAATGTCCCTCCCTCAAAGCACCCCACTTTTGCCCTTATTTATGGACCTTGGCTGTACCCAGATTGGCGAAATTGCGAAATTTCGTCCTCTCCTATTATGGGCCCGTATTTGGCGGGTAGAGGAACTCAGTGCCTATGCCAGAGGTCTGGAAGAAATAATGGCGTCACCACACTGGGCCAGAGTCAAATGGCTAACAGATATGAAAACCTTATTGTTGAATTTGGGCCTATTGGATTCCTGGTCAAGCAGAACCTCTCCTCCAAAACAAGTACTTAAAAATCTTTATCGGGATTGGATTTGCTCCCAAAGGCATTCCAGAATATCCATTGGCAGGCTTACAGAGGACTTTTTGATGTTTAAAGACTGTCCCAGGCGAGAACCCTACCTAGACATAATCGGGAAACCGTTTGCCCGGTCCTTGTATTTTAAATTTAGAACGGGTACTTTGCCATTGAACACTTTCACCAAAACATGGAAATCCTGTACAGACAAAACTGACTTGTGTCCATCATGTTTAGCCCACCCAGAGACATTAGCCCATCTCTTATTTGTCTGCAAGGAATATGCCAAACCACGAAGGGCGTGGCTGAAGAACTTGTGCCGGCAACTGGGAACTAGGAGCCATGATGTGGCAATTAGGATACTTATTTCGGATAGCTATGTACCCTATGCCTGTGCCCTAGCAACATTTTTATTCTGGGCTTGGGCTATTCGAGCCAGAAAGCTTAAATACTCTGTTTAATTTCTTTTTAAACAATATTAATTCTAGTAAATGTTACACTCTTTGTTATTAACTGGATATGTGCTGCTAATTTTATTATTAACTATCAATTCTTTTTAACTTGCTTTTATGATAATGACATTTTATCGAAATAAAGCTTTTTGACTTTGACTTTGACTTTGTTTAATTTATAAATATTGTTCATGTAATTAATGATTAATTTTGCAATCTTTTTTTTAAATGGTAAATAATATCAATTATTTAATTGGGTATTAATTATGTTAATATTATAAATACTGTTCTAAATAAATGTTCATATCTAACGTGTGGGGGTTATTGGAGTAGAGGGTGGGAAGCAATTTAATTTGTTTTAATTATTTGGTAATTCATTGTTAATTAATGCTAATTATTTAATTAATCATTCATTATATTAATATTGTAAGCAATAATTTTTTTGTATTAGTGGGTAGGGGGATTTATGGGTGTAGATTGTTGGCATGAATTTAATTGTATTTAATTATTTTAAATTGATATGAATTAATATGAGTTATTTAAATCTTTAATTAATAACTTAATTGTGTACGTAATTGGTTTTATTTTAGGTTTAGGTTGTGGGGTCTATAGGGGCATAGGTGTATAGGGTGGGAACTAACTTAATTTTATATTATAAATATTTATAATATATTTTATTAATTATGAATTTTTATACTTATTTATGTTAAATGTGTAATTCAGTTCTTACATTTTAGAAGTATGATTGTATATTTTGTGGAGGACGTATTTTGTGGAAGTTGAATACATTTAATTCAATAATTAGTAATTGTTAATAAAATATATACTTCTTTATGTTAATACATATTCAGGTTAATATTATAAGATATGTGTGTTTTATTTTGGTGGGAGAAAATGATAACTATATTTATTTTATGAATATATATCATTAACACATGTTTAAGATAATTTGTTTATATATGAAATAATATTGCATTTATTTTTAATATGGTTTGTAATATTTGTATGATTTCTTTCTGCAATGTTTTAATGTTCATTGTTTGAATTTAAGATATTACATTTCAAATATTTCTTTTGAAATTTTTTTGTTTGTTTTTAAAATTAGTTTTGTAGAAATGTTGTTTGTTTGTAATGTAGTACTGACTAAAGTGAGAATAATGTATGTTTTAAATTTTAAAATCCAACATTTGTTCTACTATTGCACTTACTGGAGTGGGAATGGTATATTATACCCATTCCCAATCTAACACTGTCCCTACTGTTGCACTGACAGGAGTTGGATTAGTAAATTGTACCCTTTCCCAAACCAACACTTTCACATCTGTTGCAATGATTGGAGAGGGAATAGTAACTTTTGCCCCTCTGTAAACCAACCCTTTCCCACATTTTGCACTGACTGGAGTTGGAATAATAAATATTACCCCTCCGCAATCCAACACTTTCCCTACTTTTGCACTTACTGGAGTGGGAACAGTAAATTTTACCACTCCTTAATCAAACACTTTCCCTACTGTTGCATTGATTGAAGTGGGAATAGTAAGTTTTACCCCTCCCCAATCCAACACTTTCCCTACAATGACTGGAGTGGGAATAGTCATGTTTCCCCTCAGCAATCCAACACCTTTTCCTACTGTTGCATTGTTAAATATACATTTTATTGTTGTGTTAAGTGTAGTGGGAATAGTAAATTATAGTATTTAGAAATGTAATTTTATAATTATTGTAGTTTGAATAGTAAAATCTTATTTTTGTGTGATGCAAAAAAATGTGGTTACTGTTGTGTTGGGTAAGGTGGGAGTAATTATTTTAATACTTATTTAGAATATAAAAAGATCTTTTTAATGTAGTGGTAAATGTATATTTATGTATTGTAATTTGTAATAATGTATTTTATGTTGTTTTAATTTATATAAGTATGTGTTTGATTTATAATAATAATACTTTACAATTTACAATATTTTTGTGTGTGGTTTATTTTTAGTTAAATTGTAAAATGTGGGTTGTTTAATGTTTATTTTGAAATAAATTGATTTCATTTTTTTATATTTTATGTTTTTGGTATATTCAAATATGTATACATATATTTTTGATAATGTTATGTTATTTTCAAGTTTTTATATTATTATTAATTAAAATATTAGTTAATTCATATTATTTTAGGTTGAGCCTACAGCACAGATGCTTTGTCTTGAAGACCTGTTGTAGTTGATAAATTACTTAGCTCCGGCCTGCTGCCTTCCCATTGGTTCAGAGCAGTGTCCCCCTTGTTTGCTGCTTCCTGAATGGTTCAAGCAGCGATATGTCTCTTCTGTTTTTTCTGACAACAGCACCGCCCAAGTACAGTTTCTGTCTGCTCCAATTGTTCATGTTTTCTGTCAGCAAACTCTTTTTATAATGGTTACAGAGTGGCATGCCTAGCTGCATTTTCAAGTATGACAGACGTTCCGTGCAAAACAAACCCAAAAAGCAGTTGTTCTCCAACCTCAATGTTTTTACTGCTGCTCTTAATATGTTATCTTCATTGGAAGTAAATTTATAATATCACCCTTTTAGTATGTTGCATAAACTAACATACAATTTCGGGAAAGTGCTTGCGCACCTCTGGTATACTGAATCAAAAAATGTACCAAACATGCATTCATAAGTTAGCATTGTAACATTCAGTCCTGAGTTTTCGTTCAAGTTTGTTGTGTTCAGATGTCTCTAACGCCGATCATTTGTTTGCCTGTTGGATTGCTCTGACACTGAAAGTTTTAGAGACTTATCCTAAGAACACCTTACAAACAGACAAGCAAATGTGACACCATCCCAGAACGACAGGCGCAGTGCAGATCCTCCCCCCCCTGCCGCCTGAGTATCTTCTGCCGGTACATGCTGGTACGGCAGCAGATCCCCTAGGTATAGCAAGGGGATCCCCAACCCCTGCAGACATGGATTATGATTTGAAATAAAAGCTGACTTTAGAAGTGTTTAATGTACTCTGTTTCTATGTTGGTAATGTAAATGTAAATGTATTTATATAGCGCAAATCACCGACCCGGTATCTAAGCGCTTGCTTAGGGAACCCGTCCTGGTATTCCCCTGTGAGATACCCCGGCAGGGTATCCACAAGGTGAAAGCCAGGCATCCCGCCGCGAGGGGCCTTAGTGGAGATTAAGCAAGCTATTGCCAAGTGTCGCAGAGTGTGACCCCGTGAGTCGAGTAGGCACCGGAGCGAGAACTGTCGAGTCCGTGGAATTTTTGAGCCCGAGACCCGCCGAGGCGGGGAATCGAACCCTGGTCCACAGCCGATCTCAGCTTCCGGGTCTGCCGCCTCTAACCACTGAGCCAGGCTTCTCCACAAACCCAATAAAACGGAGCGAAGGGGCGCTAGGGAGCCGGCTGCAAGATGGCCGTCACACTGTGAGGCTCTACAGGCCTGGCAGCTAAACCGGCATTTATCTTACCCATTGCGACCTGCAAAGTAATGGGATCGACTCAGCATGAGCTGCTGAACCCCCCGATGGTGAAGCTGGTGGTGGCGAGGTGCCATATCCGGTGAATCAAGATGGGAACACCTTCTATAGGTAAAGGGTAAGTGGTGGTAGATTATTCCCTCCTCCACTGATGCCTGGTAATTGCATACACATATAACAATCTCTAACTTCCATAGTGTTCACGTACTCATACAACAACTTAGCATAAGCAATCAGCATATAATCTCCCTTAGATAGGTCTATATGCAGGTAGTGACTAGTTTGCTCTATTAAGCTTTTCTCAGATTCTAATATATCCTCCTTTGGAATAGCAGTAGTAGGTGTGGATGTCCTTTGTACTTCCCACCCTATGCTCCTCGCTCTCAGATGAACTTACGTTTGACTCTATAATGACTACAGCTATCACCAGAATTCCTCCTACAATGAGTGCACTTAAAATGCATTTGTGCCTACGATTCGATTTTCCAGACCCCATTTTAGAGTAGCATGGATAACAGGTCAAAGAGAGGATCAACACCTAGAGTCACTTTTCTCCTTCACTCTCTGCACACAATAGAGTTCTTAAGCAACTTTTGAAGTCCTGGAAGCGTTCTTTTAAACAGTCTCTGCTTTGCAGTATTTAATTAGCTCAGAATATTTCCCTACCCCTCTTTCTACTTCTAAATGAAAATCTACATTTATTTTTCTTCCACTCGGGTGTAGGCTATCTTCTTTGGATGAGAATATTTACAGTTCAATCCACATCCCTTATCAAATTAGAGCCAATTTCCTCAATAACTCATTGTAACTGTTCAGCTTTCAATGCTGTAGTCTCTTACAGAGACTGTAGTGCTCCAAAACGTGTGTATTCAACGTCTTCCAGAATCAGAGACTGTAAGCCACTTTGCCTTGGTTTCGAAAGGAGCAGTCAGTTCAGTTCAGTTAGTTTTTATTTCGATAATTAAAAATCATCATAAAAATACATAGTAACAATACATTTACCCATAAAATATCATTAAATTACATTTCTGAACTTTTCAGCAAATTTAAAAGGATTAAAAAAAAAACGAAACACCAAGAGCAGAGCATATAAGTCAAGAGTAGAGGTAGAAATGGGTTCCAGTTCACAGTTCAATTAGTTTCTTGTATTTCTCAATCTAACTGCTATTTTCAAAAAACTTGAGATAGCGCACAAAGTGTACATATCATTTGCTTTCTGTAAGAATAGCAGGGCTGCTTTCGCGTGACGTAATTTCTGTTTTCTAAGAATGTGAACCAGGAATCAACGCCTAGGCAGTTGATAAAATGAACATAAAAGTACAAAATGAAGGGTGTCCTGCGGAGACCTATTGTCGCAGCCGCAGGCACCCTTCTGCTCAATCGTTGCAGTAAAACCCGAAGGATAGGCTAAAATATTAGGTAAAAGATTGAGCCTAAAACGGCACATTAAAAATCTGGCCTGTTAATTATACATCAGGAACAAATAAGGTTCCATGCCCCCCCATTGTCCACTAAACCATGTGCAATTACTGATGTCTTAACCTTTCCCACATTTAGTCTGGTTGCTGCAAAGTTTTCTAGAAGCAATTTCTTTACGGTACCTTTACAATTGTTTGTAATTAGGGACTGGTCAGAAAACAGATGAGACTGGTCAATATTTATCAAAGTATTTTTAACGTATTTTAACCAGGGAATTTGCAATGCATTGTCCCTTTGCAAACAGTCTTTAGCGATTTCCCTGCTCAATTCAGCCTCTGGGTTAGTCCATATTCTGATCCATGCAGTGATTGGCCTAATCTTCACTTGATCCGAGATGTATTGTGTCCCCAGTTCTGAATGAGCAATATCAGTGGGGGTAGAATGTGGGATTTTGAGGATTCTACGGAGAAACTTGTCTTCTTCGATTTCCAGCTTTTTCGGGTCCCTGAATCCCCATACCTCCGCGCCATATAGTGCCTTTGGCATTGTGATTGATCCATACAAAGTCATTATTTGTTCAGGGCACCAACGCCCCAGTCTATGCGCAAAGCTTAGAATTGCCCCGTTAGAAGACACCAATTTAGAACAATGTTCCTCCACCAGCGGTTTAAAGTGCATATCGCCATCCAACAAGAGGCCCAAATAGGGAAAAGTATTAACTGTTTCAAGAGTATGTGTCCCTATTTTGAACATAGGCTTCTTAACAATTTTTTTACCGGCCACCATGACAAAGGATTTTTTTAAGTTTACCGACAGGTCCAAGTCGGACATAAACTTCACAAAGCCGTTCACCAGTTGTTGTAGGCTACTCGATGTGCGGGCCAGGAGGACTGCGTAGTCCGCATAAAGTAGTACTGGGATTTGACGCGATCCTACTCTCGGGCAATCCAGGGCAAGGGAGATGAGGGTGCTTTCCAGACCATTAATATATAATGAAACGAGAAAAGGCGCAAGGATACATCCTTGTCTTACACCTCCTGAGCAGGGGAAAGCCTCAGTACGCCCCCCCTCTGGGCTGAAGCGCACCCTAGCCGTGGTGTTCCAATGGAGCTCTTTTAGGATGTTAATGAGCTCCACCTCCATGCCCATGTTGTACATCATGGCCCATAGTTTGCTTCTATTAACATTGTCAAAAGCTGCTGCCAGATCCATGAACCCCATAAAAACGGTGCCATTACTAGCTTTGGTGTATTTGCCCGTTAGCAGGTACAAGTTCAAACACTGGTCACTAGTAGATCTGCCCGCTCTAAAACCGTACTGGGTATCCAATATGGTATGGTGTTCCTCCGTCCAGTCTATTAGCCGATTCAAGATCACCCGCCCTAATATTTTCGCATGAGACATCGATTAAAGAAATCGGCCTATAACATTTGGGATCTTCTCTGCTCCCTTTCTTAAAGATGGGTACGATCAGTGCGGTGGACCAGGAACGTGGTAGGCCAGACCTAATGGCTGCGTTTAAGACCCTTGTTAAAATTGGTGCCCAGAGATCTATGTTGCTTCTATATAGGTCTGGGGGTGTTCCATCAGGTCCTGGTGCTTTGTTGGGGGTAAGACCTTGAATCGCATTTTTTAGCTCTTCCAAGGAAAAAGCTAATTCCAGACTCCTATCACCCTCCCACGCTCCCTCTTGCATGACCGCCTTGGTGTTATTATACAAGCCCTCAAAGTGCGTAACCCATTGGTCTGGGAGGATACTAGAGGTAATAAGTGGGGCGGTATTATCCTGGAAACATGGCCTATTCACAATTCTCCAGAATTCAGAGTAGTCTCTGTTTTCACCTGCCTCTCTTAAATCTGCCCAGACTTCTGCCTGCAGTGCTGCTTTCCTCTCCCTGACGCTAGACTTATAGATTTGCCTATAATTGGCCACTAGTGCGATATTCCTTGGTTTGGATTTGAGGGCTTTTTTTAGGTTCCTTAATGCTTTAGAGCAGCTTGTGTCAAACCAACGTGGGTTATTTGTTGTCTTGGTAGAGCCTTTCGCTTCCAGCAATTTGTCTGCTAGTTTTGTTAGGGATTCAAACGATGCTACTACATCTGAGCCTTCTATTTGGGGGTTCAGGCATTCTTCTACATATTTCCCCCCTTTTTGGATTAGAGCTTTGTAGAATTCCTCTGGGTTTATTTTTGTCCACTTAAGTCGCCTCCCCTGGTCTACAGGCTGCAGCCTGACCTCCCTTTTATTGTTCTTTCTTCTACAACTCATGTGACTTAGTTCTACGGCTAGTGGGTTATGGTCACTAAAGGGGCTCCATTTTGTTATGACCTTTATAATTTGTGGTATCGCAAAAGCTGATATGAGTATGTAGTCGATTGTTGAGGAACACCCTCTACCTTTAAATGTTGGGACATGTGTACCCCCCCCCTCTCCTGTGCTACCATATCCATAGTGTGGACTAATGAGTAGGTATCAATTAGTGTGGATAGCAATGTGCCCTCCTGCGTGTGCTCAAAATGCGGCCCCTTTCTTAGTGGACAAGCATCCCAATCTGTTAGTGTGGTGAAAAGGTTTGGGCAAGGTGGGAGTTAAAGTCACCCATCAATAATATAATTGGGCTCCACCCCCTCTTTTCTCTGTTCAACCTCTTAACTTAATCTATCATTTAACTCCTCTAAAGCTGCGTTTTCCCCGTGTATGGGCCCTGGGTTATAAATGTTACAAAATTGTAATTTCTGCCCTCTGCCTTGGAACGTTACTGCCTGAAGGGTATGCGACATCCAGGATGACACTGACCATTTCCCTTCTATGGTAAGGTCAACATAGATAGACAGTCCTCCTCTCGCTCTCCCTGCTCTGCTTTCCTGTTCTGGGACCGCAAAGCATTTGTAACCCTCTATTTAGTACACAGCCGGGTTAAGTGCCCATGTCTCTTGAAAGGCTAGTATATGATAGCCACGAAGTTCCTTCCTCCAATCAAGGTTTTCAAATTTACCAGGTAACCCCGCTATGTTCCAGGATATGTTATTTATCTTTCCCTCCTGGGCCTCGCCTTCATTGAGACCCTGGTGCAATGGCCTAACATCTGTCACTATCATTTCCCCCTCCCTTTTTTTTACTCTGTCATTCCGTGGGGGGTAATCTACAACTTGCTTTCCTTGTACATTACTTTGCTCCTTTGCTACCAGGTCATTAATCAGCCCCTTACTCCTCTTGACCACTTCGGTCCTAATTGGTAGCGCTAGTCATTCATTATCATCTAGAGTCTGCAAAGGGCTAAATCTATTGGGCCACTGTGGGCCTAGCTGGTGTGGGAAGTACTGAGTAGTAAAATCATTATGCCTTACCCAGTGGTCATCCACAGTTCTCCCTCTGGTGCCCTGTTTAGGGTTTGTGGGGTACGCAACAAGCTTTCTGGGGTAAAAATAACCTAGTGGCATTGTCCTGATTGTACTCGTGGAGTTTCTATTTTGATTATCCAATATATACTGCACTAGGTTTGGGTTTTTAAAGTTTGCAATAATGCAGTTACCTTCTCTATCTTTTCTTCTCCTACCCACCCAGTTTACCCTTCTTACATGTAGGATTTTCCCCTCTTCTTCGCCCTGCAATGGTCTATGGATATTTAACCAATTGACAATATTGCCTTTAAGTTCCATCTGTGATTCTCTCTGCCCTATTCTGAGTTCGGGGACCCCCGTAAATATGACTGCAAAGGGACTGGCTTCCGGCGGGAGGTGTACATATGGCAAGTGAGCTTGGTGTCTGTCATAATGCTCAAAACCTGATTGGGTATCCACCTGCTTAGGCATAGCAGATGATCCTGGGTGCATATGCGCAGCATATCCCTGTCCTGGTCCTGTATCATTGCCCCTATTTCCCTGTGGTTTCATTCTACCTTCCTGGCCCCTATTCACTGGTGGTATTGGCTCGGCGTGCACCTGTGCAATACTACATTGTTCATTGCTCACACAATTGTTGGTTTGACGGGTTTGTTGGGGTGAAGCAGTGATTTCTGGTCTAACACTCCCTAGTTGATTTGCGGTTTGTGTGTCCTTGGCCTTGCCCTGCTTCTGAATTTCATGCGCTATTTTATCCAGTCTACTGATCAATGGTTTGATCTGGCTAATTATAAAGGTTTCTAGATGCTTTTGCAGGTCTAGGATTATATCATTCAACCATCCTGGCGGGATACAATGGCCACTAGTTTCTGGTGTAGAGACCTCATCCCCCAGGCTCTTAGTTGACCACTCCTTGCGGGTTTCTTCAGATTTCGTGTTTGTGGATTTTTCAATCCCCCTTTTCTGCTTCTCTTGTTAGTTATTATGATTTCCCCTGCCTTCATCAGTGGTTCATCCTCTATTACTATCTGGGCACATGGGACATCATTAATGGAATCATTCTGGGTATCATTAATAGATAGCAAACTACAATTCCCATCCCCAGTCAGCGAGGGTGAAAGCGGCACAGTAGTTAATGTCATGGATATACGTCTTTCTGTGCATTCTATCTCACCCGCCACCTTTTTTAGCATTAGATCTATTGCAGTAGGTGTACTTTTGTGAAGTGCAGGGATACTATTCTCTACCCCTGACTTTTTTGATCTCAGGGGTGTATCTAGTTTACCTTTGGTGGAACGGGGTTTAGGTTTTGTAGCCATGGTATTTTGTGTGGCTTTTGAGTCTTCTTTCCTTCTTCGTCCCAATGGGCCAAATCGTATCTTATCGTGCAGCCAAGATTGATGGCCCGTCCCGTCCCCGGTCATCCTCGGACGGCCACAGACGGCCCGCCCTCTGCCCGGGCTCAGCCCGGCGTCGCCCACGTGCGTACCGCGACGCGGGAGGGTCTGATCTTCTTTAAGCGCCTCCGGGCGCTGGCAAGTGACGCTCCTGGCGGCGTCGCCGACACCCCGCAGGGGATGCTGGGTGTTGTAGGCCGCCAGGCAGACAGAACAGCTACGCCGGTAAGCACCCCCCCTCTCGGCAGCCGCTATGGCAGAGCGGGGGCGGGGGAGAGCGAGACACAGGAGCGTATGCAGCAGCAAGACCTCTCTGGAGCGCAACAGGTAATGCAATGCCCCCCAGTCAGGATGTAGTCCCCGCTCCTCAGCAGGGTCTGATCTTCTTAAGGCGCCTCCGGGCGCTGGCAAGTGACGCTGCTGGCGGCATCGCCGGGACCCCGCAGGGGAGGCTGGGTGTTGTAGGCAGCCAGGCAGACAGAACAGCTACGCCGGTAAGCGCTCCCCCCTCTCGGCGTCCGCTATGGCAGAGCGGCGGCGGGGGAGAGCGAGACACAGGAGCGTATGTGGCAGCAAGACCTCTCTGGAGCACAACAGGTCGTGCAATGCCCCCAGTCAGGATGTCGTCCCCGCTCCTCAGCAGGGTTTGATCTTCTTTAAGCGCCTCTGGGTGCTGGCAAGTGACGCTGCTGTTGGCGTCGCCGGGACCCCGCAGGGGATGCTGGGTGCCGTAGGCAGCCAGGCAGACAGAACAGCCGCACCGGCAAGCGCCCCCCCTCCTCAGCGGCTGCCACGGCAGAGCGGCGGCGGGGGAGAGCGAGACACAGGAGCGTATGCGGCAGCAAGACTTCTCTGGAGCGCAACAGGTCGTGCAATGCCCCCCAGTCATGATGTAGTCCCCGCTCCTCAGCAGGGTCTGATCTTCTTTAAGCGCCTCCGGGCGCTGGCAAGTGACGCTGCTGGAATAGTCAACAACAGAAGTGCACTTGCTTCAATCCCAGGAACTCTCAGCAAGATCAACTAGCACTGAGATCTCAAAACTTGCTTTCCCCGGCATTTGTGACCAGATAAATCCACTCGAGAGAGGAATAACTTCAACAAGGCACTTGTGCTTTTCTTGATCTTCTTGATTTGCTGTGTTCTGCTCTGTCTCGCTCAGGTCTAACTCAGAAGTTTTATTTATGGGTGCAAGTTCCTTTTTGGATGTGAGTCTTACGTTATTTCTTCTTTGTCTCATAGGCCAGGTTTCAACTGCAGCATCTTTCTTCCTCAACTGGACCTGATATCTTGTCACACCAGTCTCTTCCACTGAGTCAGCCTTCCCAGACACTCGCAACGATAACGTCCCCCTCAGGGTCTATGCAAGGGTCTTGTGTAGCTTGATCGATCTGGTGTATGTCCAGCCTCTTCAGGTTCCTCCATGGCTTGGCTGTCCCAACCCGTGACCTTTCAGTCATGGTTGGAAATTCTTCTGGGAGAGGAGCTGTTTCATCAGAGAGACCTAGAACTCAAGGTGAGTGAGAGACATGGTTCCAATTTGGCACTTCACCACACTTCACAGATGTCTTAGTCACCAGTATCACTTAGTATGGGCCATGCCAATGAGAATCAAGACAGTTTTTTCTGAAAAGTATCTTGATGAGAACCCAATCCCCTGGATCCCAGAGATCTTTTGATGTCGGTGCAGTAGCTACTAGACCTACTGAGACACAGAAAGCACCATGTCAGCCAATCTTTTACAGTAGTCAAGGACCAAATCATTTGAAATGTTCACAAGCATGTTGACAGGAATTCAAGGCAATCACATCACTCTCCCCATAAGTATTTTGTGGAGCAACAGCCCAGTTCTCCTGTCAGGGATGTTGCGCAGGCTCATTAGTACTAGTGGTAATGCATCAGGCCACTTCAAGGCTGTCGAAGCGTATACTTTAGCCAACCTTTATTTCAGGGTAACATTGATCTGCTCCATCACACCTTATGCCTCTGGGATGTAGCTACAATGTAGTGCTTGATCCACATTGAGTGGTGTGCACAATAGCTTCATGACTTTGTTAGGGAAATGTGTGCCTCGATCCAACTCCAAAGAAGTTGGAAATCCGAATCTAGGAATAAGTTCCCTCAGCACTAATTTAGCTACTGTGAGCCTATCAGATCTCCTAGTCAGGTAAGCATCAATGCATTCAATTTCAATTTCAATTTATCTTTATTCGGTACTTACAAAGATACCATTAAAGAACATAGAAATACATACATACAATTTTTAAAAAGACAATTAAAAAACAATTTAAAAGGATTTTTTAAAAAGATTTTCAATTAAAAAAAGGTACATCATTCGTTCAGTCAGTCAATGGGGGTCTTAAACTGAGTTCAACTCAGATTATGCAGTTATTTCCCTAGTGTTCCTTAGTCTTATAGAGACTTTGATGAAGCTTATAACACATAACAAAGTGTGTGGGTCTGATGCTTTTTGCAAAAAAAGGAGGGCTGCTTTGGCATGCTTCAGTTTTTGATTTTTCAGGATCCTAACTAAAAACTTCTTTCTTGGCTCTGAATAAAAAGGGCATAATAAAACAAAGTGAAGGGTATCCTGCGGAGACCTAGTGTCGCAGCCGCAGGAACCCTTCGCCTCTACGGTAGATGTAAAACCTGTAGGAACTGCCAATATGTGGTGAAGTAGATTCAAACGGAACCTAGTCATATAAAATCTTTCCTGCGCATTGTACATTACCGCTAGGTATGGTTCCATTTTAAGATTTGTAGAGACCACTGACCCATGTGCCACCACCGAGGGTTTTACGCTTTCAATGAGGGCCCTCTTTGCTGATGACCATGCACTGAATGAGTTTTTAACCAGTGCTTTATTCTGTGCGGTCATCGACTCTGGGTCGGTAAACAAATCTTTGCAGTCAATACAAACCAAGGTGTCCTTTACATATTTGAGCCATGTGATTTGCTCCCATTTATCACGACTCAAACAATCCATAATTATCTGTCTGCTAAAGCAAGCCTCTGGGTTTGTCCATATCCTGATCCAGGCCATAATGGGTCGAATCTTAATTTTATCCACGATATAGGGCTCGCCCAGCTCCAGATGAGTTATATGTGCGGGGGTACTCTGTGGGACCTTGAGAAGCCTTTTGAAGAATTTATTTTCCTCAGCCTGTATCTGCTGTACATAGTTAGTTTTGCAGCCCCACACTTCCGCTCCATATGCCACCTTAGCACAGGATACAGCTTTATATAGGTTTAGTATCTGTTCCGGGGACCACCTGCCTAACCTCCTTCCGAATGCCATAATAGCACCTGTTGAGGCCACCAATTTGGATGCATGTTTTTCCACCAAGTTCTTAAATTCTAATTTCTCGTCAAAGAGAACGCCAAGGTAGGAAAATGACTTGACTATTCCCAACTTATGTTTGCCTATGCTGTACGAGAAAGTATTTTTTTGGTTCCGGCCTGTGGTCATAACAAAAGACTTTTCCAGATTTGCTGAAAGGTCCAAAGAGTTCATGAAATTTACAAACCCATCAATTAACTTTTGTAGGCCCAATGATGTACGGGCTAACAGCACCGCGTCGTCCGCATAAAGGAGGACGGGTACCGAAAGCTGGCCGATCTTAGGGCAATCCACACCCAATTTCATAAGTTCTTTGTCCAGATTATTTATGTACAGGGAAAACAGAAAAGGTGCTAAGATGCAGCCCTGCCGCACTCCGCTTGTACAGGGAAATGGTTCTGTCTTCATCCCTTCGTTGTTATAGCGAACTGTGGCCGTGGTCTCCCAGTGTAGGGCCTTCAGGATATCTACTAATTCTTGATCCACCCCCATGGAGATCATCAGGGCCCATAATTTCTGTCTGTTAACACGATCAAAGGCCGCTGAGAGGTCCATAAACCCCATATGGATTGTCCCCTTAGCTGCGATGGTATATTTAGCTGTGAGGAGATATAGGTTTAAACATTGGTCTGTTGTGGATCTCCCTTCTCTGAATCCATACTGTACGTCAGTTAAAATGTGATGTTCCTCTGCCCAGGCTTGTAGGCGATTTAAAATTAAACGTCCTAAAACTTTGGCCGTAACGTCTATCAGTGAGATTGGGCGGTAACATTGGGGATCGTCCCGGCTGCCCTTCTTGTAGATCGGAACAATGGTTGCAGAGGACCAAGAGCGAGGCAGCCCTGCCACTACTGCCTCGTTCAAGACCCTGGTGAGAACGGGTGCCCATAAATCAATGTTACTCAAATAGAGATCGGGAGGGATGCCATCGGGGCCAGGCGCTTTGTTTTTTGACAGTCCTTGAATAGCTGATTCAATTTCTTTTAGCGAAAACATTAAGCCTGCAGATGTCGGTGGTTTAACCCCTTTTTCTTGTGGTATTGCCCCCGTATGATTATAAAGACCACAATAGTGATTTTGCCACTGCTCAGGAAGAATAGTGTGTACTATGTCCGGTCCTCTTGGGTCTTTAAAACATGGGTCATTTATGATTTTCCAAAAGGCCGACATGTCCCTCCGCTCAGCTGCTTCCCTTAGGTCCTCCCATGCTCGGTTTTGCAGGGATTTTTTACGTGTTTTCAGAGCTTTTTTATACGTGGCTCTCTTTCCTGCAATCTTAACTTTATCTTTCGGTTGATCAGTAAGGCTTTTTTTTAGGTCTTTCAAAGCCTTGGTACAATCGTTGTCAAACCAACGTGGGGTCAAGGGCTGTTTGGGTCCTGTTCTTGGTGATGATTTCAACAGACTATCTACAAGTTTGGCAATTTCCTCAAATGCCCTAACCACAGTCGGTCCGCCCATGGTTTCATCCAGGCATATTTGCAATTGTTTTTCACCCCTCGTCACTAGGTCAAGATAAAATGTATCCCCATTTATCTTGGCCCATTTCAGCCTTCTCCCTTGTGATGTTACCTGTTCTAAGGCCTCAGGTGCACCTGCTCCCACTCTGAGATTCATGCGTGTAAAGTCCAACTTCAGTGGGTTATGATCACTAAAGGGGCTTGAAATAATATCAAAGTTTGTGATCCATTTATTGAGTGTTGGGGACACCATAATAAAGTCAATATAGGAGTGGCAACCTCTTCCTTTGTACGTTGGGTTGGGTTCCTTCTTGTTGTCTATCTTTATAAGGTCCATTACGGGAAATAAATTATGCCTCTTGATTAAATTCTCCATCTCCTTTCCTTCGATGGTGTGGGCAAAATGGGGCCCCTTTCCCTCCGTACATCGTGACCAATCTTTATTTATGGGTCTTACTTTTTCGCACAGGTGACAGTTAAAATCCCCTGCTAAGATGGTGTATGGTAAGCCCTTGGTATGGTTAACTGAGGATAAGTTTTTAAAATAATTATCCAGTTCTTTTAAGGTTTTATTTCTATCCCGTGTGCCCACCGAGTTGTACCAGTTTATCAGGGTAATTTTAAGACCTTTATGCGAGAAGCCAATTGCTTGCATATTTATCGAGTCGCACTCTAGGTTTGACCAGTGTCCCTGGATGCGAAGGTCCACGTATGTAATTAGTCCACCCATAGCTCTACCAGATGGTGCTTTTACTGCAGGAACCCCAAAACTTTTAAACCCCTCTAATGGAAATTGATTGGGGTCAATAGACCAAGTCTCCTGGAGACAAATAATATGAAAATTGGTTACAAACTCTTTCCACTCCATCACATTATATTTGGCTGCTATCCCAGCAATATTCCATGATAAAATTCTAATGCCTTGCTCGGCCTCCGTTTTTTGTTTACCAGCAGCCATAGAATAGTTGACTGGTGCCTCTCCCGATGCCACTGGTGAGCCCATTGAATTTAGTAAAGAACCTTCCCAGGACACGGTGTTCTGCCCAGACTTTGGATTGTGATTAGTGTTCACTACTAGAGATTCATCAGTGAATGCACTAGGAGCCCTTCTTTGCTCTGCTAAGGTGGTAAGAGGTGAGTGGCCTAATTGTCGCCTTCTTTTCATGGCGCAGTCCTCCATCAATCTTGGGTTGCTTTCCCTATTTTGTTGAAGTCAATCAACATTGTCCAAAGTACAGAACCTATTCCAGTGTGCGTGTATTGCGGCTATTGGCTCATAAAAGGGGGGTGCCTGCCAGGGGGTCTGCCAATTTCCTTCTCTATGGAACTGCATAGAATATGGGGCCATGTTTACACGTGGCCTATTTATGTATGGCAGTCCATAGTTTGGAAGTGAGGGATAAAAATAGGATAACGGTAGAGGGTGTATATTTGTCTGTAGTCCCATCGAAGGGGAATTACATATATGGGTAACTACTGAGGTGTCCCTGAAATTAATTGTAATTACATCCCATGCCACCGTTTTTGGTCCATTTCCTATCCATTGCCCCCTTCTTACAGATAATATTTCCCCCGACATGTGTAGAGGCAATGGTTTATTGGTCCTAAGCCATTGAGCACATTTGTTCCTTAGCTCCCCTTCATGTTCTCTTTTACCTTCTTTTAGGGGAGGTACTCCTGTTAGCACCACCACATATGGTAGTGCTTCTGGGGGTAAATTAATGGAATGAAACCGCACTCCAGGTTTTTCTCTAGGGGTGCCTGTGGGGGCATTAGTTTTAGGTTGGGTGCAATGTCCTGTTTTGGCATGGCTTTCACCGACCTTAGCTAATAATTTAGGACTTTTCCCATGGGTTTTATTTTCCTGTGTTTCTACACTCTTTGTATTAGTCGTTGGATGTGTATTAGCTTTCGCCGGCATATTATCTCGTGGGTTATTTGTTGGTTTACCAGTATTAGAGGGAGAGATTGTCTTGCCCTTGTTTATATGCACTTCAGCCCCAGATCCAGAGTTATTATTTGGGTTATTTGAGGCTGTAGTTGATGCTTGGGGCGGCTGTCTGGATTGTCCTATCACTCTGTTATTAATGACAGATGTTAATCTATCCAATTTGGCCATTAAGGGCTTAAGCTGTACCCTGATAGTCTCCTCTAGTTCTGCCTTTAGGTCTGACACCATATTGGCCACCCAACAGGGTATGCCAGATACGGTGTTAGACATCGGTGTTATCAAATTATGGTTGGCCTTTGAGTTCTCTTTGCCCCCCTTTTTATTTATCGTCTTGCATGCACTATTTTTCCTAGACTTTTTGGCAGGCTTGCCTGGGTTACTAGTTACTGCGATTGCCCGAGGGGACTGCTCTAAATTTGTGAGATCTGTGACTCCAGCCGTGTTATTTGAAGTATTTAGAATAGGCTGTGCACAGGGAAGCTCTACATACGAGGAGGTTAAAGAGAAACTAGCGTCTGGGTTATCTATTAACGATATCACCTGTCCCTCCTCTGTGTCATGGATAGCTACTGTGGGTGCTAAGGAGAGTCGCCTTTCTGTATTCTCAATAGCTGTTGCCACTACCCCAATTGTCTGGTGCAGCATTTTATCTATCGCTGTCAAAGTGGGAAGAGGCTGTGATTGTGGGTTATCGCCTTTCTGTCTGGTATTTGATCTTAAGGTAGGCATTTTACTTATTTTAGATCCTCTCTTCATATTTTAACGTGGCGTCCTCTTTGAAATGTGACTCAGATGTTGGATTGTAAAAATAGGGCAGGCAAGTCCTGTAACCCCTAGTATGCCCGCTGAACCTTATATGCGGTGGGGCAATGCGGGCCACCAGATGTTAATAGTGTGGCCCGGCCCAGCCTTATCTGGCCTTGGAGGGCCGTAGAGGGCCCGCCCTTTGCCCGGGCTTCGCTCGGCATCCCGCTCGCGTCCCGCTGCGCGGTAGACTGTGTATAATAAGGAGGTTTTGGAAACAGGGGGCGTGTCTTCCTGGGGGCGCGCCCGTGCACACCTGTGCAGCGCAGGGACTCCTGGTCTTACGAGTCCCTGCGGCGCGCTCCCTCGATCTTTTCTCGGTGCTCCCTCCTCCTGGAACAGGCCCAGCAACGCGAGTACTCCCCCAGCCTCAACCCCACGCCACTCACCGTGCAGCAGCGCCCGCGAAGCGGGTGCTGCAAGTTGTAGCTTTGCGGGAGGGCGGTCAATCCCTCCTGGGACACGGGGAGGCCGGGTAAGAGCAAAGGCGAAGGTAAGGGCTCCTGCGGCGACAATAGCAACAGTCTGCTTAATTCAAAGGGTCCCACTGTAGGCTGTACAGTTTCCCGCTTTAGTAGCCTGGACAAACAGGGGGCGTGTCTTCCTGGGGGCGCGCCCGTGCACACCTGTGCAGCGCAGGGACTCCTGGTCTTACGAGTCCCTGCGGCGCGCTCCCTCGATCTTTTCTCGGTGCTCCCTCCTCCTGGAACAGGCCCAGCAACGTGAGTACTCCCCCAGCCTCAACCCCACGCCACTCACCGCGCAGCAGCGCCCGCGAAGCGGGTGCTGCAAGTTGTAGCTTTGCGGGAGGGCGGTCAATCCCTCCTGGGACACGGGGAGGCCGGGTAAGAGCAAAGGCGAAGGTAAGGGCTCCTGCGGCGACAATAGCAACAGTCTGCTTAATTCAAAGGGTCCCCAACTAGTGGTGAGTGAGGGTCCTTCAAAGAAGTAGGGTCCTTTCCCTCTACCCATGACTGGGTAACCAGCAAGCCCCTTGACTACCCTTCTCGATTTGAAGATAACTATCTGGGCTTAATCAGGGACTTAAAGACCACCCCGCCAGGTGCACTGCATGCGTGTAATCATTGATCATGCACGCGGCGCACAGCTGAGTTAATAATAATAAAAAAAATAATAATAATTTTTTATTATCACCATTTATTATTTCTTTGTATCACAGTCACTCCTTTGTTGTTTACGACACTTTCCCCATGACCTTTTCTATCCAATGGCTCAAGTACTGTACTTCATTCAACCAGTACTGAAGCTTAGTCCGAGACACCTTGTGCCCACTGTCAGCCAAGTGATTCAGTAAAGCAATGGTATCATCCCTGCAAGCATCATGCATCTCAGACGCGATGAGAAGGTCATCAATGTACTGGACCAATGCCGAGTTTCTAGGCAATGTCAGACCTTCAAAGTTCTTTTTCAGGATCTGGTTGAAAATCAAATGGACTTTCAGTGTAACCTTGAAGGATACAACACCATGGCAAGACACAATTTTCCAGATGGAAATAAAATAAAATATAGCTTTCCTCATTCAATGGGATAGAAAAGAATGCCTGACAGAAATCAATCATTGTGTAGGTTTCTCTCTCAATCTTGGAAAATCATTTGTGAATGCAGCAAGATCACCCCGACTCCAGGGAACATGCACGTACCCTTCACTAGGCACGTCCCTCAATGGATATGCCTATTTTACCTGTGCTCCCTCTCCTGGAGGAGGGGTATCTCCTGTCACCTTTCTTGCACTCCTCTACTTTGACTTCCTCTCTTCCCACTCATCCAGCATGTTCCAGACCCTCATTTCCATTACTAGTTCCCATATTGGTGTCTCAGTCCAGTCAATCTCTTTTCTTCTAACTCTTGAAAACTGTAGGCAAGCCTGATATTCCCCTGTAACACTGTCCTTCAAGATAGATCTATTCCTTACCTCTGAGCCAAATCTGACATCTTCTCATGGGTCTGTCATGCCCTCCAAGGGACATCTTTTGCGATGAACAACAATTCATCTTCCTCATATGTCTCTATTCTGTCTAAAGGTAGATTCCCACTGATTGTGGGGAGGGGTTGGCCTAACGGCTAAGGCGCTCGACCTCGGACCTGGGGATCTGGGTTCGAGTCTCGGTAACGACGCCAAAAACCCCCTGTGATTCTGGGCAAATCACTTAATCTCCCCGTGCCTAAAAAAATGAAAGTGTGTCCTCATGTAACGTAACTGGTGCTATGTAAAGCACTCTGATAACTGATTCAGTTCGGTTCTAGTTCGCGCTATATAAAACTCCGAAAAAAAAAAAAATTGTCTCCTCCAGTTCTGCCTTCATTCTCACATCTTCTAGCTTCACCATCACTGCTACTGTTGCAGGGATTCTGCTCATACACAGGACTGTGCACAGAGACCCAGGACCTCAGTGAATTGTGGTGGACCACAAAACTCACCTCAGTACCAACTGGCCCTTACCGAGCATCAGTGTCACATTAGCTCTTCGTCTTGTAGCAAAGGAACCAATGATTAGAAACCCAGACCTTGTGACTTAGGATACACTCAGGTATGGTGGAAATCAAGAGCACTCTTTCATTTGTTATTCTCATACCAGTCCATAACATGGGTAAACAGAGACACGATAGAGGTTAAAAATTTTATTTTAATGACGTGCTCTAAGATGCAGTATTTTTGCTAACATAAGCAGGCATATGATTAAAAATAATACGATCAGCATTGTTACAATTCCATAAAACACAAAAGGGGAAATCATATTATAATGATAGTGGAAACCGGTCCTATAGTGCCTTGTATGCCACCCTCCCTAGCGAGGAACTATGTTTTATAATTATAGAAGGTCTCTTAGGCTTGAATGGGGAAACCCATACCTCCAAGATCAGCAGAGGTGAGTCACATCAGGATCTGCAAAAGCTGTCTCTCTCTGGAAACAGATTTTCTCCAAGTGCCCAAATCATGTATGCAGTGCAATATTAAAGGCGCCAGAATTTCAGCTAGCTGCAGCTGCATGCATATTGTGTCTAGAGCATAAGTCGATCAGTCCGAACAACACCTAACATTGTTATGATAACCTGGGAGGCTTCAGCACTCACTATTCAAACTAAGGTCGAGATGTAAGTCTAGTAACGTTCAAAACAAGCCATTCTCATGTGAAGAAATTCACGCAGCCTAACTTACAACAACAGTTACATATGAGGGTTGATTCCGATCCGGTAAAAAAATCCTACGAATCGTATTTGTAGCCATTTCCGTACGAATCGTACAAATCCGTCCGAAACGCGTAGTACGATCCGTTTCCGAAAAATACGTCCGAATGTCTTCGAACCGTACGAAAAACGAGCGACGCTCCGTACGATACTGACTCTGGAATTGAACCGTACGATTTGTAAACATGCCGTATGACCCGCAAAGTACGATCCGGACCGGGGACCCAGAACGCCATACGTACAGTAAAACAACGTCACGTATGAACTGTGATTTGTACGGAAAACATCGCGTAAGAACGAACCACACTATCAAATACAAAACAAACTCCCCCACAACCAAGCGCACGCGTACCCCGTAAAAACATTGCGTTTGAGAGAGCTACACAGTAAATCACGAAACGAACCCCCCAACCAAGCGCACGCGTACCCCGCAAAAATGTCGCGTTTGAGAGAGCTACACAGTAAATCACGAAACAAACCCCCCAACCAAGCGCACGCATACCCCGCAAAAACGTCGCATTTGAGAGAGCTACACAGTAAATCACGAAACAAACTCCCCAACAAAGCGCACGCGTACCCCATAAACAGCACAAGGAAGGTGCAAAGTAGTCGCACAACACTCCAAAACATGTCTCATAAGTACTAACCATTGCAAAACAATGTCCTGTCCAGATCAAAATTGCCAAACAGAGGGCCCAACTCAGACCCACCCCATATAACACATCCACCAAAAATTCAAAATAAGCCACCCCCACAAATGGACCAATAAAATTAGCCCACACACACAAACCAGCATCCTTTGCAACATACACAACACACCAAGAACTGCACACATCCATTTTCACACATACCACCAATCATATTGAGACCCACACACCCCCTTCACACTCTGACCCACACACCTCCATCCGTACACACCATCACCCCTCCAATCACAATCACCCCACAACATGTCTGCATCAAAGAATCCAAAGTTCACAAACCAGGAGATGGAGATCCTTGTAGATGAGGTCATCAGAGTCGAGCCACCGCTGTTTGGTGCAGTGGTTAGACAGACCAGCATAGCTGACAAAACAGAGCTGTGGGAGAGGATCGTCAATAGGGTCAATGCTGTTGCACCAATCAGGTGCACCAGGTCGGTTTGCCAGGCCAGGTGGTACGATCTGCAGAGGATGGTGAAGCGCAAGGTGGACGAGGACTACGCCCAGAGCCAGTACACTGGAGGTGGTGGTCCCCGCAGACCAGTACCGTACCATCCCTGGGAGGAGAAGGTCATGTATGTATGTATGTTTGGATTTATATGTATGTACGTATGTATGTTTGGATTTATATAGTGCTTATAACCCAGGGGTCTCTAAGCGCTTTGCCTTGGGAACCCGTCCTGGCTTTTCCCTGTGAGATAGCCCCTACAGGGCATCCCCAAGGTGAAAGCCAGGCATCCCGCCACGGGGGGCCGTTGTGGAGATTAAGCAAGCTTAATGCCCAGAGTTGCAGAGTGTGAACCCATGATTAGGTCTGGCACCGAAGCGAGAATTATCGAGTCCGTGGACATTTGAGCTCGAGACCCTGCCGCGTCGGGGATTGAACCCTGGTCCCGGGTCTGACCTCTGCTTCAGGGTCTGCCTGCTCTAACCAGTGAGCCACACTTCTCCACCTGCTACTACCGGTGGGAGTATATGGAATTGAAGGAGTTGTGGAGCCTGGTGAGTATACCAACAACTCATGTAACATGGGGGGACTCCCAGCAGTGGCCACACATATGAGGGGTGGGTGGATATGACTCCCAGCAGTGCCCAGACATAGGAGGGGTGGGTGGATATGACTCCCAGCAGTGCCCAGACATAGGAGGGGTGGGTAGATATGACTCCCAGCAGTGCCCAGACAGGGGAGGGGTGGGTGCAGAGGACTCCCAGCAGTGCACAGACATAGGAGGGGTGGGTGGATATGACTCCCAGCAGTGCCCAGACATATGAGGGGTGGGTGGATATGACTCCCAGCAGTGCCCAGACATATGAGGGGTGGGTGGATATGACTCCCAGCAGTGCCCAACAGTATGGGGGTGGGTGTATTTGACCCCCAGCAGTGTCTAAAAGTATGGGGGTGGGTGGATATGACACCCAGAAGTGCCAAGACATATGAGGGGTGGGTGGATATGACTCCCAGCAGTGGCCAACAGTATGGGGGTGGGTGGGTGGATATGACTCCCAGCAGTGGCCAACAGTATGGGGGTGGGTGGATATGACTCCCAGCAGTGGCCAACAGTATGGGGTGGGTGGATATGCCTTCCATCAGTACCCAACAGTATGGGGGTGGGTGGATATGCCTCCCAGCAGTGCCCAACAGTATGGGGGTGGGTGGATATGACTCCCAGTAGTGGCCAACAGTATGGGGGTGGGTGGATATGACTCCCAGCCGTGGCCAACAGTATGGGGGTGGGTGGATATGACACCCAGCAGTGCCTAACAGTATGGGGGTGGGAGGATATGATACCCAGCATTGACCAACAGTATGGGGTGGGTGGATATGACTACCAGCAGTGCCCAGACATAAGAGGGGTGGGTGGATATGACTCCCAGCAGTACCCAGACATATGGGGGTGGGTGGGTATGACTCCCAGCAGTGGCCAACAGTATAGGGGTGGGTGGATATGACACCCAGCAGTGGCCAACAGTATGGGGTGGGTGGATATGACACCCAGCAGTGGCCAACAGTATAGGGGTGGGTGGATATGCCTCCCAGCAGTGCCCAACAGTATGGGGGTGGGTGGATATGACTACCAGCAGTGCCCAGACATAGGAGGGGTGAGTGGATATGACTCCCAGCAGTGACCAACAGTATGGGGATGGGTGCAAGGGGAGACTGAGAAGGGTGCAAGTGGGAGTGTAGGCGGGTGCAAGGGGGATTGTGAATAATCTAAAAAGTTGGTCACCCCTATCAACCATACTGTGTACATCCAAGCACAATTGCACTCATCCCATATGGCCCAGGTACACACCAATGCCTCATGCTCAATGTACATGGAGTGTGCAAGTACTGACAACATAGCTGAAACTGGGTCCTGGTGTAGGCAGCACAAGGCCCTCCTGTGACCACTGCAAATACCAACACCAGGACAACAAGGTCAGATATCTTGAACAGGAACTCACAACCACTGGCATGGCATCATGCCCTGTGGGGGAACAGCCACACCACGAGGGACGCCCAGTAGCAAACCTGACTCAAACTACCAGCACAGCTTGTCACTCACACCCCTTACATATACATAGCCACCTAGGACAGGCAATGGAGTGGCCCACTGTCACAATTGTCATGTAACACAACAAATACAGATCTGATCAAGCATCCAAGCAAAACATGCACGGTGCTGATGCACAAGTCCCTTGCGCTGATACCACTACACCGTAGCTTCACCTCAGTGAGTCAGTGGATGCAAAAAATCGTGCCATGGTGCTGGGTAATGTCAAGGTGATGCATCTTGGAGATGTGCCACGTACTAAAGCCCAGCACCAGAAGTCGGTGTACTGATTGTGTTGTGGTGTGCGGTGGTTGCCTGTCATGGAGCAGCAACACCTCCTAACAGTGGCTGACTGTAATCGTAAAGATTTCACTCAGTCACTTCTATGCACATGCAGCCTCAAAACCCTGTGCATGCTTGAAGCAAATGTAAGGATTGACACAGCATTGTGCAGATAGGTTCACACAGAGCATAACAGGAGCTGCATTGTGCCAGCTACACAACTACAGCAATGGGCCACTTCCATGGCACAGATGCGTGACGCAGCTGTTCTGTTTTTCCACCATGGTGATCCGCAGTGTTAATATGTTGCATCCATGCTGGCATAGCTGTGGCGCATGATGAATGCCAAATCACTGCTAATATGCCTGGCTCTGCCAGTCGTTGTAAATAGACCCTCACATGTCAATGATTCCTGAGCACAGATCAATCTGACCCCACAAAACAAACATCCACAAGTGATCAATATGAAAAAACCAAAGCAGGTGGCACAGTGACAACGACAACGTATATGGAAATTTGATGTTGCATTACATGGCATTAACATCTGCTGTCTCTCGCACCCACAGGGCAACATGAGGTATCTACCCCTAACCAGGGGGAGATGGATCATAGTCCCAGGCTCCGCAGGATCCTGATCCCACCAACAGTGACGCCTCTCACCACTCCACGGATGACACCGACCAACCTGGCACCTCTGGTTCCCAAACCCGTGCAGCAGCTGGATCAGGGCCATCTGTGTCAACCACCACACCCATTCCTGCCACATCCCAGCAGACAGCTCAGAGCCCTGCCCACGATCCACAACTTAACCAGTCTGACAATGAGGGACAAGGTCGCCGGACACCCAGGAGGTGGCAGATAACACCACCACTGTCAACCCTCAGGGGTCCCGGCGACCCGATGTGCCCACTACAGCAGGCCAGGCTCGTGTGGGCAGGGGTGGTGAGAGTGGAACAAGGCGGAGGCGGGAACCTGACCAGCAAGCTGCAGGGCCCGGTATATCTGAACTGAGAAACATCATGGAGGTATACCGGCGGGACACCAGGGAGTTCATCCAGGGAGTGGGGACCCTCATCGAATTAAAAAACCAGCAGGCCGATTAATATGCCAGTCAACGACGACATCAAGGACGGATGGAGGCAAAACTGGCTGAGCTCTTGGCGGTGCAGAGGGACATAAGCAACTCACTCCGCCGGATTACTGACAACATGCAGCAGCCTCCCTTTGTCACCAGGCCAGAACCATCAAGGCAAAGACTGACAACAGGCACAGGGAGGAAGGAGGAGGCGGAATTGTCCGACGGAGCGTCCCAGGCATCGTCAAGGCCTGCATATGAGGGTCCCCCAAGGAAGGTGGGTGTACACGGAGAAGACGTTGAGAGGCAGTGGGCCATGCGCATCGCCCAGGTCACCTGGTCTGGCATCTTGCCTTTCTGCACAACAGCATCACCTTTTTGACTTTCCAACTCTCCCACATGGCTTTGCTGGTCGCAGTGTGACCAATGAAGCCAAGCAATGTGTGCTGGACTCTGTTGACTCAAACTGCAAGGCATCACATCTCCCTTTGTGAACTTTGGATTCCCAACATTTTTGTACAGCACCTACCACCTACTCACATTTCACACACAAGATGGTCAAATAAATTTGACAACCACTATACATATTGATGTACTAATTTTTTTCCCAGACTCAACAACCTACGTGTGGGGATATGTCAAAGTATGCCAGAGTGTAGAACAAACTAAAGCCATCCATTCAGTGGAGTCTGAGTCCGGTTGAGGACACACATAGGTCACAATGTACCATCAACTACATACATGGAGGGCAATACTCACAAGTGATGGTTACTATCTGCTGAGGGGGGGTGGTGGCTTGCCATACTGCTATGACAGACCGTTACTGAACAGTCCCATGAATGTGTAGAGGTCATGTGTAATGTGTAGGTGTCCAGGGAGGGAGTACCAGGTCTGTTTGTTTAGGTGGAAGAACTATCACCCACATGCAGGTTGTATTGTGGATGTGATGAATGGTCCCCAGGGCAACGGTGGCTGGGCGGACTTTGGGCAATGGGGTGTAGGTTAGCAGACGTACATATTTCAGCTACTATTGTTTTGGATTGTGGAGTGCCTACTGAGTGTGGCAGAGGAGTATGAAGGTGTTCCTGAAGTCGACTTGCTCTTCCCCTGACTCATGTAGTCTGTGTAGGTGCGGACTTGTGTGCTGATGTAGTACTCCAATGCCTGAGGAGCAATCAGTTGTGTCGATTCCAAGCTCAGTAGTCTCAGATTTTGGCACAATTAATGGTGAAGCCTCTCTGCTCGATTAGCAGTAAGCATGGGCGTAAAATCCGTTCCGCTCGCGGATTTTGCGTATTTTTGGCAAAATCGCAATCCGCGAACTCTCGCGAATTTGCCGAAAATCCGCAAATCCGCACGCGGCGGATTTTTTTGCTTGGTGATACGATATTGCGGCGCGCGGCGTGGCGCGCGGCGTTCACTTTCCATCATTCAGCGTTTGCCGAGTTGTTTTTCTCAATATTTTGCGAGTGCTGCGCCTTTTTGGATCTTGCTGCGGGATCCCGCAGGAGTTTGGCGACCGCGATTACGTAATCGCGGATTGCCACCTTGCACAGCATGCATCGCGAGAGTTCGCAATTGCGAACACGTAGGTGCGGCGGGCAGCAACAATCTCGCACTCGCAAAATAGAGATTTTGCAATTCTGCACAAGAAATCCACCAGCAAACAGCATAAACCTTCAGAAAATGATGATTTTTATCAGAATCACTCCTCAGGTTGACATTTGCCTGCACTTTTTTTTGCAAGGAGTCCATTTTTGGGGGGGGGGAGGAAGGAAGTGCCCCACAGTCTCCAACTTCCTGTTCCTGTCCAGCAGGCTCCTCCCAGTGCTTTCTTCATGTGCTGGTCATTTTCATTTGGACCTTGACCTGGAAGGATTAGTTTTTGTGGATGCTGCTGGACATTTGGATTTGAGGCCTTTTTGACTTTCTTTGGATCACTTTTGGATTAGAAATCAACTTTCACAAGTAAGTTTGTTTGGGGCATTACAGTTGCTGCAACTACAATTTTGGAACTTTTTCAGAACATTAAATAAAATATATTGTGGGTAGCCACAGTATCCAGTAGGACCAGGGTTGGTTATGGGTGCATGATACAACTGTTTTGTTGAATTTAAACATCATTGAGGCCATGGATGGGCTGGGATTGTGCTGAATTTTGTGTTTTTTGTCGATTTTTTGGGGCTGCTGTTGGGGCCTTTTGCCCAGGGGTAGTGAGTGGTGCATGGACTGAGTCTGCCTGTGGGGTCTTTTTAATGTAAACATCCTGGATGGCATTGGATTGTGGTGATGTGTGTGTTTTTCGTTTTTTTGGGGTGTACTGTTGATGTGGACTGGCCATGTGGGTGGTGGTGGCCATCTTGAGTGCTGGTACAGGCAACATGTGCTTGGGGTGCAAGGGGCCATTTTGAAGAGAGGCAGTGTCTGAGGCCTGCACTTATTTTGCCTAGCTTTCATCCATTATGCCCAGGGGTAGTGAGTGGTGCATGGGCCTAGTCTTTCTGTGGGGTGTCTTCTTGAATTTAAACATCATTGAGGCCATGGATGGGCTGGGATTGTGCTGAATTTTGTGTTTTTTGTCGATTTTTTGGGGCCGCTGTTGGGGCCTTTTGCCCAGGGGTAGTGAGTGGTACATGGACTGCGTCTGCCTGTGGGGTCTTTTTAATGTAAACATCCTGAATGGCATTGGATTGTGGTGATTTGTGTGTTTTTGGTTTTTTTGGGGTGTACTGTTGATGTGGACTGGCCATGTGGGTGGTTGTGGCCATCTTGAGTGCTGGTACAGGCAACATGTGCTTGGGGTGCAAGGGGCCATTTTGAAGAGAGGCAGTGTCTGAGGCCTGCACTTATTTTGCCTAGCTTTCATCCATTATGCCCAGGGATAGTGAGTGGTGCATGGGCCTAGTCTTTCTGTGGGGTGTCTTCTTGAATTTAAACATCATTGAGGCCATGGATGGGCTGGGACTGTGCTGAATTTTGTGTTTTTTGTCGATTTTTTGGGGCTGCTGTTGGGGCCTTTTGCCCAGGGGTAGTGAGTGGTGCATGGACTGAGTCTGCCTGTGGGGTCTCACTCTCTTTAATGTAAACATCCTGGATGGCATTGGATTGTGGTTATTTTTGTGTGTTTTTTGTTTTTTTGGGGTGTACTGTTGATGCGGACTGGCCATGTGGGTGGTGGTGGCCATCTTGAGTGCTGGTACAGGCAACATGTGCTTGGGGTTCAAGGGGCCATTTCGAAGACAGGCAGTGTCTGAGGCCTGCACCCATTTTGCCTAGCTTTCATCCATTATGCCCAGGGGTAGTGAGTGGTGCATAGGCCTAGTCTTTCTGTGGGTTGTCTTCTTGAATTTAAACATCATTGAGGCCATGGATGGGCTGGGATTGTGCTGAATTTTGTGGTTTTTGTCATTTTTTGGGGGCTGCTGGTGGGGCCTTTTGCCTAGGGGTAATGAGTGGTGCATGGACTGAGTCTGCCTGTGGGGTCGTCTCACTCTCTTTAATGTAAACATACTGTATGGCATTGGATTGTGGTGATTTTTGTGTGTTTTTCGTTTTTTTGGGGTCTACTGTTGATGTGGACTGGCCATGTGGGTGGTGGTGGCCATCTTGAGTGCTGGTACAGGCAACATGTGCTTGGGGTGCAAGGGGCCATTTTGAAGAGAGGCAGTGTCTGAGGCCTGCACTTATTTTGCCTAGCTTTCATCCATTATGCCCAGGGGTAGTGAGTGGTGCATGGGCCTAGTCTTTCTGTGGGGTGTCTTCTTGAATTTAAACATCATTGAGGCCATGGATGGGCTGGGATTGTGCTGAATTTTGTGTTTTTGTCGATTTTTTGGGGCTGCTGTTGGGGCCTTTTGCCCAAGGGTAGTGAGTGGTGCATGGACTGAGTCTGCCTGTGGGGTCTTTTTAATGTAAACATCCTGGATGGCATTGGATTGTGGTGATTTGTGTGTTTTTCGTTTTTTTGGGGTGTACTGTTGATGTGGACTGGCCATGTGGGTGGTGGTGGCCATCTTGAGTGCTGGTACAGGCAACATGTGCTTGGGGTGCAAGGGGCCATTTTGAAGAGAGGCAGTGTCTGAGGCCTGCACTTATTTTGCCTAGCTTTCATCCATTATGCCCAGGGGTAGTGAGTGGTGCATGGGCCTAGTCTTTCTGTGGGGTGTCTTCTTGAATTTAAACATCATTGAGGCCATGGATGGGCTGGGATTGTGCTGAATTTTGTGTTTTTTGTCGATTTTTTGGGGCCGCTGTTGGGGCCTTTTGCCCAGGGGTAGTGAGTGGTACATGGACTGAGTCTGCCTGTGGGGTCTTTTTAATGTAAACATCCTGGATGGCATTGGATTGTGGTGATTTGTGTGTTTTTCGTTTTTTTGGGGTGTACTGTTGATGTGGACTGGCCATGTGGGTGGTTGTGGCCATCTTGAGTGCTGGTACATGCAACATGTGCTTGGGGTGCAAGGGGCCATTTTGAAGAGAGGCAGTGTCTGAGGCCTGCACTTATTTTGCCTAGCTTTCATCCATTATGCCCAGGGATAGTGAGTGGTGCATGGGCCTAGTCTTACTGTGGGGTGTCTTCTTGAATTTAAACATCATTGAGGCCATGGATGGGCTGGGATTGTGCTGAATTTTGTGTTTTTTGTCGATTTTTTGGGGCTGCTGTTGGGGCCTTTTGCCCAGGGGTAGTGAGTGGTGCATGGACTGAGTCTGCCTGTGGGGTCTCACTCTCTTTAATGTAAACATCCTGGATGGCATTGGATTGTGGTTATTTTTGTGTGTTTTTTGTTTTTTTGGGGTGTACTGTTGATGCGGACTGGCCATGTGGGTGGTGGTGGCCATTTTGAGTGCTGGTACAGGCAACATGTGCTTGGGGTTCAAGGGGCCATTTCGAAGACAGGCAGTGTCTGAGGCCTGCACCCATTTTGCCTAGCTTTCATCCATTATGCCCAGGGGTAGTGAGTGGTGCATAGGCCTAGTCTTTCTGTGGGTTGTCTTCTTGAATTTAAACATCATTGAGGCCATGGATGGGCTGGGATTGTGCTGAATTTTGTGGTTTTTGTCATTTTTTGGGGGCTGCTGGTGGGGCCTTTTGCCTAGGGGTAATGAGTGGTGCATGGACTGAGTCTGCCTGTGGGGTCGTCTCACTCTCTTTAATGTAAACATACTGTATGGCATTGGATTGTGGTGATTTTTGTGTGTTTTTCGTTTTTTTGGGGTCTACTGTTGATGTGGACTGGCCATGTGGGTGGTGGTGGCCATCTTGAGTGCTGGTACAGGCAACATGTGCTTGGGGTGCAAGGGGCCATTTTGAAGAGAGGCAGTGTCTGAGGCCTGCACTTATTTTGCCTAGCTTTCATCCATTATGCCCAGGGGTAGTGAGTGGTGCATGGGCCTAGTCTTTCTGTGGGGTGTCTTCTTGAATTTAAACATCATTGAGGCCATGGATGGGCTGGGATTGTGCTGAATTTTGTGTTTTTGTCGATTTTTTGGGGCTGCTGTTGGGGCCTTTTGCCCAAGGGTAGTGAGTGGTGCATGGACTGAGTCTGCCTGTGGGGTCTTTTTAATGTAAACATCCTGGATGGCATTGGATTGTGGTGATTTGTGTGTTTTTCGTTTTTTTGGGGTGTACTGTTGATGTGGACTGGCCATGTGGGTGGTGGTGGCCATCTTGAGTGCTGGTACAGGCAACACGTGCTTGGGGTGCAAGGGGCCATTTTGAAGAGAGGCAGTGTCTGAGGCCTGCACTTATTTTGCCTAGCTTTCATCCATTATGCCCAGGGGTAGTGAGTGGTGCATGGGCCTAGTCTTTCTGTGGGGTGTCTTCTTGAATTTAAACATCATTGAGGCCATGGATGGGCTGGGATTGTGCTGAATTTTGTGTTTTTTGTCGATTTTTTGGGGCCGCTGTTGGGGCCTTTTGCCCAGGGGTAGTGAGTGGTACATGGACTGAGTCTGCCTGTGGGGTCTTTTTAATGTAAACATCCTGGATGGCATTGGATTGTGGTGATTTGTGTGTTTTTCGTTTTTTTGGGGTGTACTGTTGATGTGGACTGGCCATGTGGGTGGTTGTGGCCATCTTGAGTGCTGGTACATGCAACATGTGCTTGGGGTGCAAGGGGCCATTTTGAAGAGAGGCAGTGTCTGAGGCCTGCACTTATTTTGCCTAGCTTTCATCCATTATGCCCAGGGATAGTGAGTGGTGCATGGGCCTAGTCTTACTGTGGGGTGTCTTCTTGAATTTAAACATCATTGAGGCCATGGATGGGCTGGGATTGTGCTGAATTTTGTGGTTTTTGTCATTTTTTGGGGGCTGCTGGTGGGGCCTTTTGCCTAGGGGTAATGAGTGGTGCATGGACTGAGTCTGCCTGTGGGGTCGTCTCACTCTCTTTAATGTAAACATCCTGTATGGCATTGGATTGTGGTGATTTTTGTGTGTTTTTCGTTTTTTTGGGGTGTACTGTTGATGTGGACTGGCCATGTGGGTGGTGGTGGTCATCTTGAGTGCTGGTACAGGCAACATGTGCTTGGGGTGCACCCATTTTGCATAGCTTTCATCCATTATGCCCTGGGGTAGTGAGTGGTGCATGGGCCGTGTCTTTCTGTGGGGTGTCTTCTTGAATTTAAACATCATTGAGGCCATGGATGGGCTGGGATTGTGCTGAATTTTGTGGTTTTTGTTGTTTTTTTGGGGCTGCTGGTGGGGCCTTTTGCCCAGGGGTAGAGAGTAGTGCATGGACTGAGTCTGCCTGTGGGGTCTCACTCTCTTTAATGTAAACATCCTGGATCGCATTGGATTGTGGTGATTTTTGTGTGTTTTTCGTTTTTTTGGGGTGTACTGTTGATGTGGACTGGCCATGTGGGTGGTGGTGGCCATCTTGAGTGCTGGTACAGGCAACATGTGCTTGGGGTTCAAGGGGCCATTTTGAAGACAGGCAGTGTCTGAGGCCTGCACCCATTTTGCCTAGCTTTCATCCATTTTGCCTAGGGGTAGTGAGTGGTGCATGAGCCTAGTCTTTCTGTGGGGTGTCTTATTGAATTTAAACATCATTGAGGGCATGGATGGCCTGGGATTGTGTTGATTTTTGTGTGTTTTTTCGACTTTTTGGGGTGTATAACTGATGTTCCTCTGTCTTTCATTGCTTTTAGGTGCACAAGAGAACCACCAGTGCCAGGAAGGAGTCCTGCTGCGGTGTGTGCAGCACAACGTCACGTGTGGCCACAGACAACTCTGCAACTTGTGCAACTGCGGCCTGCTGTTCAGAGTGACATCTGAAGAAGATGGCCCCAAAAAAAAGTTCCCCGTAGCTCCTCTAGCAAGAAAGATGCCAGAAAGGAGCAGAAGAAGCAAGTTACCAAACAGACTGGTGTGCCGCCCGCCACATTTTTTGGGAATAAAAAAAAAGTACGCCTGCAGCAGCAGCGGGATCTGCTGGGGACCAAGCTGGGAGCAGCAACCCCGCTCCATTGGGCTCAGTGCCACCACCCCCACGCCAACTTAAGTCCAAGCCCTTGAGTGCTGCAGAGGCAGCCAGTCTACTTGTTCAATCACCATCGACCAGTGATGTTGGCTCATCGCAAGAAAGTAGCAGCAATGTCCCTCAATCAACACAGGTTGTTGTAACTCATCTGACGAGTGTTGAACAACCACAGCCGCAACAACAACCACATGTGCAAGTACAAGCCCAAGTACATGTGGAAGGAGAGGCGGCGTAAGGAGAGGAGCAAGCAGAGGTGCATGGAGGGGCACAACAAGTGCCCACAATAGTTGTTCCTCCAGAAGTAGGGGCACAGAATCAGAACAATTGGCCAGTTAAGACGAATCTTCCCTATGTTGCCGGACAATCACAAGAAGACCCTTGTACAAGCACTGGTGATTAGTCGCCTTGACTACTGCAACGGCCTCCTCATATCAGCAAATGAGGAGGCGTTAAACCGTTTGCAGGTGGTCCAAAATACTGCGGCCAGACTAGTTCTAAATGCTCCTGCAAGGACCCCGTCCAAACCTCTGCTAAGTCACCTCCATTGGTTACCTATACGACAACGTATTACATTTAAAATCTGTTGCTTATTGCACAAATGTCTTTATGGGCAAGGCCCCAGATATCTGGCACAAAAATTTCAGATATACAAACCTGAACGTTTATTACGTTCTAGTAACCAATGTCTATTGGAAATCCCCTCTGTAAAAAGAGTCAGACAAGGAGGACGTGCCCTATCATTTATAGGCCCAACCATGTGGAATAAACTTCCATCTGACCTAAGACACAATGACAACCACCTATGTTTTAGGAAGGCCTTAAAAACCTTTTTGTTTCAGGCAGCATAACCTTCCCTGTGGTATTCCGCAGAGACAATATATTTTAGAACTTTTGCGAGCAAAGCGCGGAGATACCTCATGGGTCGATTCTGGCGCGATACAAGCAATTAAATAAATAAATAAATAAACATCTGGAAATCGACAATCAAGCCGAGGTATCATTCGAGGAAGCCACTCCTCCTGATGATCATTCATTGTCTTCCACATCCCGAGCAAGGAAAAGATCAAGGGTGGTGGTGTCTACATCTTCTTCAAGCCCACCTCCTTCTGATGATATGGATCTTACTTGGGAACCTGCACCACTGCCGTCTGAGAGTGAGGCTGAGGCACACCATGATCTGACAAAGGTAGCTAAGCGTAAAAGGAAGGTCGTCGAAACTCTCATAGTTATGGAGTGTGATGATGCTCAACAAGAAGTGGCGTATACTCCTGCTGCTGAAGACTCTCACAACAACGACGCAGTCATCATCTCTAACGTCACTGAAGCCCTAGCGGGCATGCAGCAAACAGACATTTTGACCCTAGCCCGACAAGCTGCTGAGCGTGATGATGAGGTTGACGAGGAGGCAATGGGAACACCACAATTATTGAAGTTAACTAGTACACCAAAACCTACCGCTTCCATATTTCTTACTCGCCAGAAGGGACCTCCATCCACCTCAACCTCAATTAGTGGTGGTGAAAGTGCATAACGTAGTAAAGTTCAGCAATACACATCCTCCACTTCATCTGGCATTAGCAGCATGACCACCACCAGTATCGCCTCCTCCGGCCCCACAAACATTTCAAGTCCGCAGTTTGGGACTTCTTTAGTGTTTGTCCAAAAAAGGAAAACATAGCCATTTGTAGCATTTGTAAGCTTGCAGTTAGTCGTGGTAAGCTTGGTACCATTTATGGGACTGGAGGCCAGAGAGGTCATCTTGATAGACAGCACACTGTCCAATGGTTTGCGCACCTAAAGGAGATCAAGGAAGCCCGAATTGCAAGTCGAGAAAACGTTGATGTTCCATCTGATGATGACGAGGAGGAAGAAGCGTCACACACTTCACTTACACCCAGTACCCCTGTCAGCACACCCCCTGTGAGCCACACTAAGAGTGTGGGACAGAGTGAGACACCAATGCGAAAAAGTTCATCAGCGAGCGTAACTGGGTCGAAGAAGTCATCATCATCATCCCGTAAAATGGTCCAGGGCAACATTAAAACAATGTTGTTTTCAGACGCGCCATATGAACGCAACCACCCAACGGCGCATCTGTATAACACTAAGCTGGCTAAAATGCTAGCGCTGGATCTTCTCCCTTTTTCTTTTGTAGAAGGGGTTGGTTTTCTAGAATTAGTGGCAGCGCTCTGCCCTAAATGGAAGGTTCCTAGCCGGTTCTATTTTGCCCGAGTTGCGGTTCCAGCACTACATGAAGATGTGCTGGAGGTGATTGGGGCAGCTTTGCAGAAGAGTGCTGTTCACACTATACATCTGACAACAGACATGTGGACCAGTGGCGCAGGCACTGATTACATGTGCATCACGGGTCTCTTTTTCAGGGGTTAAAGCAAAGCTAAACGCAGGTTTTGACCTGGACCAAGTTTTTAAAGCTGCTCGGAAACATGCAACACTAGCCATGTTTGGCTTGGAGCAACGTAATACAGCACAAAACATTTTGAATGAGTTTAACACAAAGGTCTTTCACTGGCTGTCCCCAAAAAAATGCGACATAGCTTATGTTTCCACGGATAATGGCGCCAATGTAGTTAAGGCCATGGCTCTGGGTGACTATTTCAGAGTGCCGTGTTTGGCGCACTGTATAAACCTGGTTGTTAAAAAATTCTTGGATAAAGACAGTAAAGCATGCGAGTTATCTTATCTTATCTTAGGGGAGACTTATATAGCGCACTGACACCGAAAGGTTTCCTGGCGCTGGCTGAGTGCTGGTGAGATGGAGAGACGAGGGTCTAGCCAGTCTGTGAGAAGAGGTGAGTTTTCAAAAGTTTTCTGAAAGCCAGAAGGGAATTGGCAGATTTAAGAGGGAGGGGTAACTGATTCCAGAGGACGGGTGCTAGGTAGGCGAATCTCCGACCGCCGTTTTTTTTTTATTTGGTAGCAGGGACAGCTAGCAAGAGGCGATGGGAGGAACGAAGATTACGTGCCGGATGGTAGGGAATGACCAGTGATTTGAGAAAGGCAGGGGAGATCCCGAACACAGCTTTGAAGGTCAGGCAGCCGATCTTGAATGCAGTCCTCTGCTCCACCGGCAGCCAGTGGAGTCTGTGAAGTAGGGGTCTCGCAGATTGCCACTTTGGGGTTTTAAAGACCAACCTTGCCGCTTGGTTCAGTACAATCTGGAGCCTACTAAGGAGGAATTTAGGTAGGCCGTAATACAGGGAGTTTGAAAAATCCAAGCGGGAAAGCACCAGGGCAATCAGAACTTGTATCAGGGCCTCTGGTGTCAAGAGATGGGAGACTTTCCTGATCTTTCTGAGCTGAAACATGCATGAGGACACAACCGCACCAATCTGGGGCTTGAGAGAAAGATCCGAGTCAATTATAACCCTAAGGCTCTTTGCTGACTTAGCCGGGGCGGGCGGGGAGCCGAGCTCTATTGGCCAGAACTGTGGGCCCCAGTGAGTAAGACTGTTTCCTGGAAGGATTAACTCGGTCTTCCCCGGGTTCAGTTTGAGCTGGTGGGAGTTCATCCAGTGTTGGATGTGTAGCATCGCTGCTTGACAATCGAGGGCTGCATTGGGGGTGTTAAGCGGAAAGATGATTTGCAGATCGTCTGCATAGTTGAAGACGGTGATATTCCACCTCTTCAAAGAAAAGATAAGCGGCTGAAGATAAAGATTAAAAAGCAAAGGGGACAGGGAAGATCCCTGAGGCACTCCGCAGATAGATGTAACCTGTGCGGCTGTGAAGGGGCCTAGCCGGACCGCCTGCATTCTGCCCGACAGGAAGGATTTGAGCCAGGCAGAGGCCAGACCCCGGATGCCGGCTTGCTCGGCACGGTGGATAAGGATGTTATGGTCCACCGTGTCGAACGCAGCCGACAGGTCCAACAGGACAAGCGCCTGTGGTGTCCCCCTATCGGCATTAGCCCTAAGCATGTCCATGACTGCCAGGATCACAGCCTCGGTGGAATGGGCTGGTCTGAACCCAGCCTGGTTAGGTTCGAGGAAGTTAGAGCGCTCAATGAATTCAGATAAGCAGCTAGTGACATGTGCCTCCAGGAGTTTGGATAGGTAGGGCAAGAGAGAAATGGGCCGATAGTTGGCAAGGTCGTCCGGGTCAGCTCCCGGCTTCTTCAGTAGGGGCACGAGAACAGCCTCCTTGAAGGAATTAGGTACTACTCCTGTCTCCAGTGAGGCATTCAATAAGGGCAAAATGCAGTCCGGTATGGACAGGCAGATGTCGCGGAAGACAGAGGGAGGACAACAGTCATTGGGTGAGCCAGATTTGATTCTGGCAGCGAGTTTGGCCAGAGTGCTGGGGTCGAGGGCAGGGAAGGAAAGCAAGGAGAGCGGGTTTTCAGGGGGGGAAGCTGGCATGTCATCAGGGAGGACTGAAGGAATCGTATTCCTGATCTTGGCAATTTTTTCGATAAAGAAATTATTTAATGCGTTACAAGATTCCTGCGTCGGGGTCTGAGACGGAAGAGTCCTTGCATCAGATGTAAGCTCCCTCATGATTGAAAAAATTTCCTGGGATTTGTTATGAGCGGTGAGGATCCTTTCCTAAATGTGGAGAGCTTTGGCTGCAATGATAGCATCTTTATATTTTTTCCTCGCAGCAATGTTTAGCTCTCTGTCGATGGACAGATAATTACGTCTCCACCTTCGCTCCGTTTGGTGTAGTTCGAGTTGCTGAGCTTTTAGAGTGGAGTTGAACCACTTGTGGGACTTACTGTGCCGAGAACGGGGAAAGCTGGAGGGAGGAGCAAAGCGATCGCTAGCTTTGATGATCCAGCAGGTGAGATCTTCCTCCAAAGAGTGGACAGTCGCAGTTTTAGGTAGCGATGGACGAGTCTCAGCCAAGAATGAGAGGAATGCCTGAGAGTCAAGAGTGCTCCATTTTCGGGCAGTCCCGCCGGCCATAGGAGGGACCTTACTAAAGCCTCTGACTGTGATCGCTGTGTCGATCAGATAATGGTCAGATCAGATACAAGGGGTGATCACAGGATAGGAAAGGATGAGGTTATGAGTCCAGATGTGATCTAAGATATGGCCGCCGGTATGAGTGGGGGAGGTGACGTGTTGGTTCATATTGAAGCTGGTGAGGACTTCAAATAGCTCGGCCGCATGAGGGCCAGCTTCCTTATCGTTGTACCAATAGTTAAAGTCGCCGAAGATGGCGACTCGAGCAGATGACATGAGTAGGTTGGCTAGCTGTTCACTGAGGGCAGCAGGGAACAAAGGCATGGGGTAGGGAGGACGATAGAGGATGATAATGGTAAGGACGCCCTCACCAGTCTCTAGCTTGATGATGAGATTGTCCACGTCAGTGAGAGTGAAAGAAGACGTGGAAGTAAATTTAAACTCCTTGCGGATGACAGCTGCCACCCCACCACCGGCACGCCCAGAAGGTCGATTCGTATTGAGCAGGTAGTAATCGGAGGGTAGAGCAGCTAAGATGTCGGGGAGAGAATCATCATTCAGCCAGGTCTCGGTAAGTAATAGAATATCAGGTCTTTCATTGGGGAGGAGGAGAAAGAGATCAATCTGATGCTTAACCAGTGAGCGTGTGTTTAGGTATAAAGCCCGGATGCAAGTTTCGATTACACTGGGATCAGATGGCTGTTCAGTGCAAGGGGGGGGAAGGGGTACATACCGTGCGATACCAAGGGCTGAGATAGTGTCCACTGTCCATGGGGGTAATGTGACAGATACACACTCCAGATCCCTTAGTGCATGAGAAGAGTAGGCACAGGGGGAGTTGGCCTCCAGCGCCTCCTTAGCGCAGACGGGCGCAGACGGGCAGGACTCTGGCGCGACTCCGGCGCAGGTCCGGCGCGTCCGCTGCCCGCGTCCGCTGCGCGGATGCATGACCGTCCCCTTTTATGCGTGACTAGAGCGCTGGGGATTGGACACACACACAATATGGCCGCCGCTTTTGTGAACCTGGCGAAAAATGTCCAACCATTTCAGCCATTCTTTTAAGGGCCGGAAGCATCTGAGGCACCTGCTACATGAACGTCGAATGCCAGTGAAAGCACTCATCCAGGAGGTGCCAACACGTTGGAACTCAACCTTCTACATGCTTGAGCGTCTGTATGAGCAGTTTACGGTACTTGATCAGTATTTCTTAACACTGGGTACAGCTGTGAAGGACCTGAGGTTACATGCGGCGGAATGGGAGCTAGTTAAAAGCCTGACAGACATGCTTCGTCCTTTTGAGGTCTTCACGCGTGCAGTCAGCAGGGAGGACTGTAATTTGGGAAAAGCTATCCCATTGTTGCGCATGCTGGAGCACAAACTGAAGGCGGTGTCTTCTAAGTTTCAAAAAGATGAAGAAAAGCAAGAAGCTTTTGTTTTGGCGGAGAAATTATTAGAGCGCCTACTTGGCGATGAACATCTTCAAAAGATCCACTCAGAACAGCATTACATTTGTGCTACTATTCTGCATCCACGCTACAAAAAGGCGCTGGCTGGCAGTGCATTATTTCCTTTTGGTGATGAAGATGTTACTAAGTACAAACGTTGGCTAGCCTTGTCAGCCATGAGGTTTGAAAGAGAACGGAAGCAAATTGAAGGAAAAGGCAGTACATCAGCATCAGCAGGCCATCCCCAGTCAAAAGACTCCACTTCTGCACCTGTGGCTGTGGCAGAAGTGACCTCTCAGCCGTTAAAGACACCGTCAACCGCATCATCTGCACCAGACACAACAGAAATATCGGGTGATGATAGTGAAGAGGATTGGCTAGCTGAGCTTGGGTTTGGTTCTCAAAAGGTCCGAGCAAAAAGTAAGCAAAGTGGAGGAACCGTGGAGAACCTTGAGTCGATGGTGCAGGACTATCGGAATGACTCAACAGAGGTCTATGTTAATGCTGACCCATTGGTGTATTGGCATGGGAAAAAAGAATTGTGGCCAGAGATCACCAACCTGGCTATACATTACTTGTCTTGCCCACTCGCAAGCGTGTCTTCTGAACGTGTTTTCAGTGCTGCTGGTGGCATTGTAACTTGCAAACGGACCCGCCTCTCGCCCACAAATGTGGAGAGGTTAACAATGATCAAGATGAATGAGCACCTCATACCACCAGATTTCAAAGTACCAGATCGCACGACGGAAGAAGACGAGGAAGACAGCAACTTAGATGAGGGAATTTCTTCTGTGTTAGGTGACACTGACCTACTCCTGCCTGAATTCACAGAGTATGAGGACAAACTCTTCTTCCCTGACACCGAGCCCTGAAAATGAGCCAATGAATCAAAAATGTTCTTTATCGTACTTATCCACTTGTATTCCTGTGTTTCTGTCTTTCTTTGTTTTGCACAGTTAATATAATTACAACTTTAATCACCTGTACTTTTGCTTTTTGGCTGTTTGGGGGTCTTCTACTTGTTTTCGCCTGGGTTGACGGCTCTGGGGCCATTGCTGGGAAGGTCTAATACCGGATAAAACTGGTTTGGACAACATCCATGAGGAAAAGGTTTTTGCATTTTCTGACTTTTCGCTCAATGTAGTGTTTTCGGGGGCCGGTTTCGGGGGCTTCCTGGTGTTTGTGGGTGGGTTTCGGGGTCTGGGAGCAACGCTGGGTATGAATACTTTTCATTGCATGAGGTTTGAAGGGAATCCATCGAGGCAGAGGGGAGTTAGGGCCTAGCTGCAGAGCGCGCACTGAGTGATTTTGCAAATTTTCAGGAAAGTGACTAAGTCCCCATTTTTGTACTTTTGCTTTTTGGCTGTTTGGGGGTCTTCTACTTGTTTTCGCCTGGGTTGACGGCTCGGGAGCCATTGCTGGGAAGGTCTAATACCGGATAAAACTGGTTTGGACAACATCCATGAGGAAAACGTTTTTGCATTTTCTGACTTTTCGCTCAATTCAGCGTTTTCGGGGGCCTGTTTGGGGGGCTTCCTGGTGTTTGTGGGTGGGTTTCGTGGTCTGGGAGCAACGCTGGGTATGGATACTTTTCATTGCAAGAGGTTTGAAAGGAATCCATGGAGGCAGAGGGGAGTTAGGGCCTAGCTGCAGAGCGCGCACTGAGTGATTTTGCAAATTTTCAGGAAAGTGACTGTCCCCATTTTTGTACTTTTGCTTTTTGGCTGTTTGGGGGTCTTCTACTTGTTTTCGCCTGGGTTGACGGCTCTGGGGCCATTGGTGGGAAGGTCTAATACCGGATAAAACTGGTTTGGACAACATCCATGAGGAAAAAGTTTTAGCATTTTCTGACTTTTCGCTCAATTTAGTGTTTTCGGGGGCCTGTTTGGGGGGCTTCCTGGTGTTTGTGGGTGGGTTTCGGGGTCTGGGAGCAAAGCTGGGTATGGATACTTTTCATTGCAAGAGGTTTGAAGGGAATCCATGGAGGCAGACGGGAGTTAGGGCCTAGCTGCAGAGCACGCACTGAGTGATTTTGCACATTTTCAGGCAAGTGACTAAGTCCCCATTTTTGTACTTTTGCTTTTTGGCTGTTTGGGGGTCTTCTACTTGTTTTCGCCTGGGTTGACGGCTCTGGGGCCATTGCTGGGAAGGTCTAATACCGGATAAAACTGGTTTGGACAACATCCATGAGGAAAAAGTTTTAGAATTTTCTGACTTTGCGCTCAATTTAGCGTTTTCGGGGGCCTGTTTGGGGGGCTTCCTGGTGTCTGTGGGTGGGTTTCGGGGTCAGGGAGCAACGCTGGGTATGGATACTTTCCATTGCAAGAGGTTTGAAGGGAATCCATGGAGGCAGAGGGGAGTTAGGGCCTAGCTGCGGAGCGCGCGCTGAGTGATTTTGGAAATTTCCAGAAAAGTGACTAAGTCCCAATTTTTGTACTTTTGCTTTTTGGCTGTTTGGGGGTCTTCTACTTGTTTTCGCCTGGGTTGACGGCTCTGGGGCCATTGCTGGGAAGGTCTAATACCGGATAAAACTGGTTTGGACAACATCCATGAGGAAAAAGTTTTTGCATTTTCTGACTTTTCGCTCAATTTAGCATTTTCGGGGGCCTGTTTGGGGGGCTTCCTGGTGTTTGTGGGTGGGTTTCGGGGTCTGGGAGCACTGCTGGGTATGATTAGTGTTGATAGCAAGAGGTTTGAAGGAAATCCATGGAGGCAGAGGGGAGTTAGGGCCTAGCTGCAGAGCACGCACTGAGTGATTTTGCAAATTTTCAGGAAAGTGACTAAGTCCCCATTTTTGTACTTTTGCTTTTTGGCTGTTTGGGGGTCTTCTACTTGTTTTCGCCTGGGTTGACGGCTCTGGGGCCATTGCTGGGAAAGTCTAATACCGGATAAAACTGCTTTGGACAACATCCATGAGGAAAAAGTTTTAGAATTTTCTGACTTTGCGCTCAATTTAGCGTTTTCGGGGGCCTGTTTGGGGGTCTTCCTGGTGTTTGTGGGTGGGTTTCGGGGTCAGGGAGCAACGCTGGGTATGGATACTTTCCATTGCAAGAGGTTTGAAGGGAATCCATGGAGGCAGAGGGGAGTTAGGGCCTAGCTGCAGAGCGCGCACTGAGTGATTTTGCAAATTTTCAGGAAAGTGACTAAGTCCCCATTTTTGTACTTTTGCTTTTTGGCTGTTTGGGGGTCTTCTACTTTTTTTCGCCTGGGTTGACGGCTCTGGGGCCGTTGCTGGGAAGGTCTAATACCGGATAAAACTGGTTTGGACAACATCCATGAGGAAAAGGTTTTTGCATTTTCTGACTTTTCGCTCAATGTAGCGTTTTCGGGGGCCGGTTTCGGGGGCTTCCTGGTGTTTGTGGGTGGGTTTCGGGGTCTGGGAGCAACGCTGGGTATGAATACTTTTCATTGCATGAGGTTTGAAGGGAATCCATCGAGGCAGAGGGGAGTTAGGGCCTAGCTGCAGAGCGCGCACTGAGTGATTTTGCAAATTTTCAGGAAAGTGACTAAGTCCCCATTTTTGTACTTTTGCTTTTTGGCTGTTTGGGGGTCTTCTACTTGTTTTCGCCTGGGTTGACGGCTCGGGAGCCATTGCTGGGAAGGTCTAATACCGGATAAAACTGGTTTGGACAACATCCATCAGGAAAACGTTTTTGCATTTTCTGACTTTTCGCTCAATTCAGCGTTTTCGGGGGCCTGTTTGGGGGGCTTCCTGGTGTTTGTGGGTGGGTTTCGTGGTCTGGGAGCAACGCTGGGTATGGATACTTTTCATTGCAAGAGGTTTGAAGGGAATCCATGGAGGCAGAGGGGAGTTAGGGCCTAGCTGCAGAGCGCGCACTGAGTGATTTTGCAAATTTTCAGGAAAGTGACTGTTCCCATTTTTGTACTTTTGCTTTTTGGCTGTTTGGGGGTCTTCTACTTGTTTTCGCCTGGGTTGACGGCTCTGGGGCCATTGCTGGGAAGGTCTAATACCGGATAAAACTGGTTTGGACAACATCCATGAGGGAAAAGTTTTTGCATTTTCTGACTTTTCGCTCAATTTAGCGTTTTTGGGGGCCTGTTTGGGGGGCTTCCTGGTGTTTGTGGGTGGGTTTCGGGGTCTGGGAGCAAAGCTGGGTATGGATACTTTTCATTGCAAGAGGTTTGAAGGGAATCCATGGAGGCAGACGGGAGTTAGGGCCTAGCTGCAGAGCACGCACTGAGTGATTTTGCAAATTTTCAGGAAAGTAACTAAGTCCCCATTTTTGTACTTTTGCTTTTTGGCTGTTTGGGGGTCTTCTACTTGTTTTCGCCTGGGTTGACGGCTCTGGGGCCATTGCTGGGAAGGTCTAATACCGGATAAAACTGGTTTGGACAACATCCATGAGGAAAAAGTTTTAGAATTTTCTGACTTTGCGCTCAATTTAGCGTTTTCGGGGGCCTGTTTGGGGGGCTTCCTGGTGTCTGTGGGTGGGTTTCGGGGTCAGGGAGCAACGCTGGGTATGGATACTTTCCATTGCAAGAGGTTTGAAGGGAATCCATGGAGGCAGAGGGGAGTTAGGGCCTAGCTGCAGAGCGCGCACTGAGTGATTTTGCAAATTTTCAGGAAAGTGACTAAGTGCCCATTTTTGTACTTTTGCTTTTTGGCTGTTTGGGGGTCTTCTACTTGTTTTCGCCTGGGTTGACAGCTCTGGGGCCATTGCTGAGAAGGTCTAATACCGGATAAAACTGGTTTGGACAACATCCATGAGGAAAAAGTTTTAGCATTTTCTGACTTTTCGCTCAATGAAGCGTTTTCAGGGGCCGGTTTGGGGGGCTTCCTGGTGTTTGTGGATGGGTTTCGGGGTCTGGGAGCAACGCTGGGTATGGATACTTTTCATTGCAAGAGGTTTGAAGGGAATCCATGGAGGCAGAGGGGAGTTAGGGCCTAGCTGCAGAGCACGCACTGAGTGATTTTGCAAATTTTCAGGAAAGTGACTAAGTCCCAATTTTTGTACTTTTGTTTTTTGGCTGTTTGGGGGTCTTCTACTTGTTTTCGCCTGGGTTGACGGCTCTGGGGCCATTGCTGGGAAGGTCTAATACCGGATAAAACTGGTTTGGACAACATCCATGAGGAAAAAGTTTTTGCATTTTCTGACTTTTCGCTCAATTTAGCATTTTCGGGGGCCTGTTTGGGGGGCTTCCTGGTGTTTGTGGGTGGGTTTCGGGGTCTGGGAGCACTGCTGGGTATGATTAGTTTTGATAGCAAGAGGTTTGAAGGAAATCCATGGAGGCAGAAGGGAGTTAGGGCCTAGCTGCAGAGCACGCACTGAGTGATTTTGCAAATTTTCAGGAAAGTGACTAAGTCCCCATTTTTGTACTTTTGCTTTTTGGCTGTTTGGGGGTCTTCTACTTGTTTTCGCCTGGGTTGACGGCTCTGGGGCCATTGCTGGGAAAGTCTAATACCGGATAAAACTGCTTTGGACAACATCCATGAGGAAAAAGTTTTAGAATTTTCTGACTTTGCGCTCAATTTAGTGTTTTCGGGGGCCTGTTTGGGGGGCTTCCTGGTGTTTGTGGGTGGGTTTCGGGGTCAGGGAGCAACGCTGGGTATAAATACTTTCCATTGCAAGAGGTTTGAAGGGAATCCATGGAGGCAGAGGGGAGTTAGGGCCTAGCTGCAGAGCGCGCACTGAGTGATTTTGCAAATTTTCAGGAAAGTGACTAAGTCCCCATTTTTGTAATTTTGCTTTTTGGCTGTTTGGGGGTCTTCTACTTGTTTTCGCCTGGGTTGACGGCTCTGGGGCCATTGCTGGGAAGGTCTAATACCGGATAAAACTGGTTTGGACAACATCCATGAGGAAAAAGTTTTAGAATTTTCTGACTTTGCGCTCAATTTAGCGTTTTCGGGGGCCTGTTTGGGGGGCTTCCTGGTGTCTGTGGGTGGGTTTCCGGGTCAGGGAGCAACGCTGGGTATGGATACTTTCCATTGCAAGAGGTTTGAAGGGAATCCATGGAGGCAGAGGGGAGTTAGGGCCTAGCTGCGGAGCGCGCGCTGAGTGATTTTGGAAATTTCCAGAAAAGTGACTAAGTCCCAATTTTTGTACTTTTGCTTTTTGGCTGTTTGGGGGTCTTCTACTTGTTTTCGCCTGGGTTGACGGCTCTGGGGCCATTGCTGGGAAGGTCTAATACCGGATAAAACTGGTTTGGACAACATCCATGAGGAAAAAGTTTTTGCATTTTCTGACTTTTCGCTCAATTTAGCATTTTCGGGGGCCTGTTTGGGGGGCTTCCTGGTGTTTGTGGGTGGGTTTCGGGGTCTGGGAGCACTGCTGGGTATGATTAGTGTTGATAGCAAGAGGTTTGAAGGAAATCCATGGAGGCAGAGGGGAGTTAGGGCCTAGCTGCAGAGCACGCACTGAGTGATTTTGCAAATTTTCAGGAAAGTGACTAAGTCCCCATTTTTGTACTTTTGCTTTTTGGCTGTTTGGGGGTCTTCTACTTGTTTTCGCCTGGGTTGACGGCTCTGGGGCCATTGCTGGGAAAGTCTAATACCGGATAAAACTGCTTTGGACAACATCCATGAGGAAAAAGTTTTAGAATTTTCTGACTTTGCGCTCAATTTAGCGTTTTCGGGGGCCTGTTTGGGGGTCTTCCTAGTGTTTGTGGGTGGGTTTCGGGGTCAGGGAGCAACGCTGGGTATGGATACTTTTCATTGCAAGAGGTTTGAAGGGAATCCATGGAGGCAGAGGGGAGTTAGGGCCTAGCTGCAGAGCGCGCACTGAGTGATTTTGCAAATTTTCAGGAAAGTGACTGTCCCCATTTTTGTACTTTTGCTTTTTGGCTGTTTGGGGGTCTTCTACTTGTTTTCGCCTGGGTTGACGGCTCTGGGGCCATTGCTGGGAAGGTCTAATACCGGATAAAACTGGTTTGGACAACATCCATGAGGGAAAAGTTTTTGCATTTTCTGACTTTTCGCTCAATTTAGCGTTTTCGGGGGCCTGTTTGGGGGCTTCCTGGTGTTTGTGGGTGGGTTTCGGGGTCTGGGAGCAAAGCTGGGTATGGATACTTTTCATTGCAAGAGGTTTGAAGGGAATCCATGGAGGCAGACGGGAGTTAGGGCCTAGCTGCAGAGCACGCACTGAGTGATTTTGCAAATTTTCAGGAAAGTGACTAAGTCCCCATTTTTGTACTTTTGCTTTTTGGCTGTTTGGGGGTCTTCTACTTGTTTTCGCCTGGGTTGACGGCTCTGGGGCCATTGCTGGGAAGGTCTAATACCGGATAAAACTGGTTTGGACAACATCCATGAGGAAAAAGTTTTAGAATTTTCTGACTTTGCGCTCAATTTAGCGTTTTCGGGGGCCTGTTTGGGGGGCTTTCTGGTGTCTGTGGGTGGGTTTCGGGGTCAGGGAGCAACGCTGGGTATGGATACTTTCCATTGCAAGAGGTTTGAAGGGAATCCATGGAGGCAGAGGGGAGTTAGGGCCTAGCTGCAGAGCGCGCACTGAGTGATTTTGCAAATTTTCAGGAAAGTGACTGTGTGCCCATTTTTGTACTTTTGCTTTTTGGCTGTTTGGGGGTCTTCTACTTGTTTTCGCCTGGGTTGACGGCTCTGGAGCCATTGCTGAGAAGGTCTAATACCGGATAAAACTGGTTTGGACAACATCCATGAGGAAAAAGTTTTAGCATTTTCTGACTTTTCGCTCAATGAAGCGTTTTCAGGGGCCGGTTTGGGGGGCTTCCTGGTGTTTGTGGATGGGTTTCGGGGTCTGGGAGCAACGCTGGGTATGGATACTTTTCATTGCAAGAGGTTTGAAGGGAATCCATGGAGGCAGAGGGGAGTTAGGGCCTAGCTGCAGAGCACGCACTGAGTGATTTTGCAAATTTTCAGGAAAGTGACTAAGTCCCAATTTTTTTACTTTTGTTTTTTGGCTGTTTGGGGGTCTTCTACTTGTTTTCGCCTGGGTTGACGGCTCTGGGGCCATTGCTGGGAAGGTCTAATACCGGATAAAACTGGTTTGGACAACATCCATGAGGAAAAAGTTTTTGCATTTTCTGACTTTTCGCTCAATTTAGCATTTTCGGGGGCCTGTTTGGGGGGCTTCCTGGTGTTTGTGGGTGGGTTTCGGGGTCTGGGAGCACTGCTGGGTATGATTAGTGTTGATAGCAAGAGGTTTGAAGGAAATCCATGGAGGCAGAGGGGAGTTAGGGCCTAGCTGCAGAGCACGCACTGAGTGATTTTGCAAATTTTCAGGAAAGTGACTAAGTCCCCATTTTTGTACTTTTGCTTTTTGGCTGTTTGGGGGTCTTCTACTTGTTTTCGCCTGGGTTGACGGCTCTGGGGCCATTGCTGGGAAAGTCTAATACCGGATAAAACTGCTTTGGACAACATCCATGAGGAAAAAGTTTTAGAATTTTCTGACTTTGCGCTCAATTTAGCGTTTTCGGGGGCCTGTTTGGGGGGCTTCCTGGTGTTTGTGGGTGGGTTTCGGGGTCAGGGAGCAACGCTGGGTATAAATACTTTCCATTGCAAGAGGTTTGAAGGGAATCCATGGAGGCAGAGGGGAGTTAGGGCCTAGCTGCAGAGCGCGCACTGAGTGATTTTGCAAATTTTCAGGAAAGTGACTAAGTCCCCATTTTTGTAATTTTGCTTTTTGGCTGTTTGGGGGTCTTCTACTTGTTTTCGCCTGGGTTGACTGCTCTGGAGCCATTGCTGGGAAGGTCTAACACCGGATAAAACTGGTTTGGACAACATCCATGAGGAAAAAGTTTTTGCATTTTCTGACTTTTCGCTCAATTTAGCGTTTTCGGGGGCCTGTTTGGGGGACTTCCTGGTGTTTGTGGGTGGGTTTCGGGGTCTGGGAGCAACGCTGGCTATGAATACTTTTCATTGCAAGAGGTTTAAAGGGAATCCATGGAGGCAGAGGGGAGTTAGGGCCTAGCTCCAGAGCGCGCACTGAGTGATTTTGCAAATTTTCAGGAAAGTGACTAAGTCCCCATTTATGTACTTTTGCTTTTTGGCTGTTTGGGGGTCTTCTACTTGTTTTCGCCTGGGTTGACGGCTCTGGGGCCATTGCTGAGAAGGTCTAATACTGGATAAAACTGGTTTGGACAACATCCATGAGGAAAAAGTTTTAGCATTTTCTGACTTTTCGCTCAATGTAGCGTTTTCGGGGGCCGGTTTGGGGGGCTTCCTGGTGTTTGTGGGTGGGTTTCGGGGTCTGGGAGCAACGCTGGGTATGGATACTTTTCATTGCAAGAGGTTTGAAGGGAATCCATGGAGGCAGAGGGGAGTTAGGGCCTAGCTGCGGAGCGCGCGCTGAGTGATTTTGGAAATTTCCAGAAAAGTGACTAAGTCCCAATTTTTGTACTTTTGCTTTTTGGCTGTTTGGGGGTCTTCTACTTGTTTTCGCCTGGGTTGACGGCTCTGGGGCCATTGCTGGGAAGGTCTAATACCGGATAAAACTGGTTTGGACAACATCCATGAGGAAAAAGTTTTTGCATTTTCTGACTTTTCGCTCAATTTAGCGTTTTCGGGGGCCTGTTTGGGGGGCTTCCTGGTGTTTGTGGGTGGGTTTCGGGGTCTGGGAGCACTGCTGGGTATGAATAGTGTTGATAGCAAGAGGTTTGAAGGAAATCCATGGAGGCAGAGGGGAGTGAGGGCCTAGCTGCAGAGCGCGCGCTGAGTGATTTTGGATATTTTCAAAAAAGTGACTAAGTCCCAATTTTTGTACTTTTGCTTTTTGGCTGTTTGGGGGTATTCTACTTGTTTTCGCCTGGGTTGACGGCTCTGGGGCCATTGCTGGGAAGCCTAATACCGGATAAAACTGGTTTGGACAACATCCATGCGGGAAAGCCTTTTGGCACTTTTTGTAACTTAGGGTTCGTTAGGGTTAGCCCTCGCAGCAGGATTGCATGTGTTTCGGGGTGTTCTTGATTTTTGCAACTGAGTACTGGGGTCTTAGAGCACTCGTGGGAATGTGTAATTTTGGTTGCAAGTGATTTGAAGAAAATCCATGGTGGGAAAGGGGGGATCACTTACTCTGTGAGAGGCACTTAGTGTTAAAAACATTTAGCCATTTACACTTAAAGGAAGAAAATGACACAGACTTAAGTTTCAGGGAAACAAACTTACTGTTAAACCCCCACCCACCAGTTTGAGTATTCACTGATCTGCAATCACGATGGACTTGGCCTGTCACTTCGCGTGCTGCGGACTGCTGCCTGCCAGTCCTAGGCGAACCTTTTTAGTAGTTTTTTAGTGAGTTACATAAGAACTTTCCAAGTCGACGGTCCGCAAATCAAGCAATACTAATAACGTAGTAGACCACAGGAGATCGGTCAATATATCCCGTGGAATAGTTGTCTATTTGCTATTTCGCCAAAATATTTTGTTATTGCACTTTTGAAATGTTTGATTTGGTTGACAACAATCATCCATGTTTTCGGGTCTTTCTTTCTTTCATGTTGTACATCAGCTCCCCCCAGGGGCAAGAGGACAGAGGAGGAGGTGGTTGCTGCTGCTGTAGAAGGCCAGGATCGGCCAGGCGAGGGCTCCTTTGCTGGCCCCAGTAAGTTTTCATTTTAATATAGAGTACCTATTTTTTCTTAGCGTTCCTCATTCGATTTTTTCTAAATCATCTTTGATCTTCTTGTAGACTGTATTTAAATTCTTATCCTGCCTCGACTATGACTCCCTGTGGTATTACTAGAATATTCTTATTAGTCTGTCTATGTAGCTAACTAAGATTGCACATTTGCCAATTCCATTGGACTCCCATTCTAGTCAGCAATAGCTGTATGCACTGAGCCTTCCCTGGAAAAAGGAAAATTTTTACTTTAGATTAGACAGTCACAAATTATTACATTGTTTTCTGTTTTTTTCACATTTCTTTATTCCTAGACCAAATATTATATAGTAGTGAGTGGTGTATTCTAACAATCTTTAAATGTACTTTGTAGGTGGAACATCTGGTGGCGGGGCCAGCGCGGAGGTGGTGGTGGTGTGGGATGATGAGGAGGACAACACTTCTGGGGAGGAGGCGGTGCAAGTGCCGGACGACACCAATGTGCCTGTGAGGGTTCACACGGTGGTGGCGGGCAGAGGTAAGCTATATATTCCTTACTTATTGAGATTGAAGACTGCAGAGTGTGCTTTCTGCACGGGAGTATTATAATTTAACCAGGTAGTAGCCTCATCTAAATGTACTTCGACATAGCTGGGAAGTTTTTGGCGAGAAGAATGCCAATCAGATCTGAGATGAACTTGATGGATGGGATGAACGAAAAGCAAAAGAAGGGTGTAAGTAAGTGTGGAAGGACGAGAAATTTAATGATGACTGGCAAAGAAGAATGATATGTGTTTGCTTGCTCCCCGAGGTGGCTGAGAAGGAAAGAATATGGTATGGTGCATGGCTCGGTGAATGATGAAGCAAGAATGGGTGGAAGGAGAACAGCCTTGGTGGGTGAAACAGAAACTGTATGTGTGCATATACTTGAATGGATGGATGCCTGGATCATGGTACTATCTGACTCTTAGATAGCATATGTGTATCTAGAGAGAGTAGACGGTCACTGGATGAACTAAGTTTTACTTTGAAGAGCATGTAACACCGCACCCGCACGTCCGTTCCAGTGTAGGAAAGGCAAGGAAAAGAAGTTGTAATTTTGTCCAAATACTACCATGAATAGTAGCAGTAGTTTGTATTGCAACTGCAAGCACAGCATATATCCGGTTATTACGGTGGACCCTCCCTACCTCTCTTAATAATTTTAGTTTAGTAGTACGTCATTCATGTGTGGGTGTATCACTGTTCACTCAATAAAAAGCAAAGCACCTAAAGTCATCCCATATGTAATCAAATACATCCCATGTGAAGTGATAGATAATCAGATTATTTAGTTTCTTCTTTTTCCTTCTCTAGTACTCATTTGCACTGTAGGGTGAAGGTTAAATTAATTAAGCAGTAGCCCTTTTAACAGAGTATTCTCAGTGCCACCTGTAATGGAAAAATATGAGCTTCACCACCTGCATGTACTGTACCTGTACAGTAACACAAGTCTGTCTCACTCATCATGGTGTGCGTCTGTTTTTCTCGGGTGCAAGTTCACTGCCCTGGCATTATGCTGGCTTGCAGAAGATAACGTACCAATTTTCCTAAACAAGAGAGAAGAAGAAGAATAAGACTGGTGTACTGTCATAGTCGACTGTAATGGAAGTCCATAGTGCTCGTAGAATTTGTTCCTTAAACTCACACTAATGTTAGAGCAAGGATGAAGAAGTGGGAGGTTAGATAGATACTGGCCTCAATAGTTATGTACTGTGCTTTCAAGTTGCTAGTTGTACTGTGACACAACTTTCTGCTCAATCATTTTGTGTTAATCTTAAGAGCATTGGTTACAGACTATGTCTTTCTTTCTTTATATAGTTGCTCCTTCCAAATCCAAAAAACCATCAAGGAAGGAGCAGGCTCGAATGGCCCGGCAACGGAGGCTGGATGCCACTGTCGCAGAATATCGGCGGCTGCTGGCCCTGGAGGAGGAGGACACGCAGTCTACTACTACATCTACTGCGACAGCTGCATCCTCCTCCGGGCCCACACGGGCTGCCAGCCAGCGCAGTGCTCCAGCCGTACGGAGCCGGGCTACCAAAGCCAACCGCCACCGCCGAGCAGCAAAGACATCAGCTGCCAGGAGTTGCAAGGCACGCCAGCGCCGCTTATGCCTGGCAGGTCCAGCAGATCGCGTTCCCGGTCCAGGACATCCGTCCAACGGTGGGTGACCTGGTTGTAGGGATCCCGTACCCGCTAGCGATCCTGCCGCCTGCCATGATGGTCCTGGGGAGGCGGTGCTGAACATAAAAAACTGGTGCGCCCACCTCCTCCGCGCTGAAGATCTCCCGGGGTTGGACATTCTCCCCCCTCAAACGCCCGCACGGGAGCCGGGCACGGGTTGCCGGACCCTTCCCCTTCTCAGGATGCTTACCGGCTCCCTTTACCATGGTCTGGGCAGAAAGGAAGCTAAATAATAAAGAAGAAATAGAATAGGGAAGAAGAAAAGAAAAGAGTTTAAAGAAGTAGTTTAAAATTAACCAAAAGTAGCAGAAAACACAAAAATATAGAGCTAGAAAAATAGAGGGATAGATAATAAGTAAAATAGATCAAAAAAAACTTCAAACAAGCAAAGGATGGCAGAGATTCAGAGAGGATACAGAAAGCATGCCCAGCCCCATAGCAATGAATGAGAAACAAGATGGCCGCGCCCGTTCACGACCGCGTGGGTAAGTTCGCGCGAGATTTTCCTCACGATCACACACGAAAATGTACTAGCGAGCCGCACACTTTGCGAGATTACACATAGCGCCCGGAAACGGAATTACGTCACGCAAACAAGATGGCAGCGCCCATGTACGACCGCCAGGGTAACTTCGCAAACGTTGCGCTACAAGCGGCTTGCGCACACGCAAAAAATCACGCGAACAAACACGCCGCAAAAAAAACAAATCCTGTATTCGCACGAATTCGCGGCTTCCGAAATCAATCTCGCACGAATTCGCGCCCCGCGAATCGCGTGAAATTGCAGAAAAACGATTTTTGCAAAACTGAAAGCACTCAGCCGGTGCAAAAGTTCAATCTTAACCTTTGTAACCATTCCCTCTAGTGCTTCCTGAGGGGCCCTTCCAGAGTTCAGTTGCCTATTTGCAACTATTCTATGACCCTGCTCTGACCCTCACAGCAGGCTCATAGAATAGCTACAAGTAGGCCACAAAGGTCCTGTGAAAAAAAATTGCACTGCAACAGAAAGCAAATTACAGATAAGGAATCAGGTGCCAGACTGGCAGTTTAAATTCAGTGACACATTAATCAACCCCAAATTAATTCATGTCAGTTGAAGCAGGGCAGGTGTGCTTGCTTTTTTTCACCCCCATAATCTACAGTGATAAGCAAACCAGAGGGTGGCAGTGATGTACCAGATCGTGGCATGGGTGTACCAGAGGGTGGCAGTGGTGAAACAGAGGGTGCTGTGAACCTGTGATGATGAACCAGACGTAGAAACAACATAGTCGTGGCCGTTGCGAGCCGACAAGTAAGTTCGCAATTGCGAACTGGTACAAAATCCTCGCGAACTGGCAGAAATCCTTGTGAACACACAAAAAAAAAATCTGCAAATTCGCAAGAGTTCGCGGATTTTGCGGATTGCGAATCCGTAAATACGCACATTCGCGAACGCCAGATTTGCAAAATCCGCCCATACTTAATTAGCAGATGTGTCAATCCAGTTCCCCTATGGACCCCATGCCCGCAAAGCAATACAACATCCTTGCTAAGATTCCCAAACACCATTTGTACATCATTTGTAACCTGTACCTCAGATTGGCCACTAATCCGGATGTCTGCAGTCACCCGTTACTCCTGCCCATCTTGAGTAAAGGCTAGAATCGCACGTCGGGTTAAATGTGTGCCCACTTAATGACTCTTAATATGATACTAGATGGCTTAGCAGATATTTGGGTGTAGGCTTGGAGAGCAGTTGATGATAGTTACACTGAGGGTGGGCCGAGTGTTGGTGTGAAAGGTGAAGTCCAGAAGTTTGACAATGCAGAGTGTGTCCTTGGTGTTGTATGTGACTCAGAGGGTGTACCTCGTAGAGTCTGGCAAATCATACTCCTGGAATCTTGTTCTGGTCCCTGCGGGTGTTCCACTATCAGGCTCTGATGGCAATGTTGAAGTAGTGTGCTGAGGTTGTGGACAAACAGGTCACATGAATGAAGGCGATGTGTGGGGCTGTTGTGTTGATGATTTGACAGATAGCAATGGGCTGGTGGGGGAATTAGCTTGTGTGCAGTATGAGTCACATGACCTCGTTTTACGGACATGCACTGTTATGTGGTGCAGCGTGGTGTTGGCAGTATGAGTCGCACATACAGCCTGCAAAGGTGTCATGTGTGCACCTAGGGGTTGCCTGATCACAGGTTCATGACTGTGTGGCCTACACTGTGTGGAGGGTAGCTGGAGCATGAGTCTGTTTTGTTACCTGTGTCATGGAAGGCCCAGAGGGTCCTGCATTGTGCACGTTGCATGCGCTGATGGTCCTGCCTTTTGCCCGTAGTTGGTGCAACAGTGGCATAGACAAGTTGTGGAATGCCTTAAGAATGGATGTCTGGAGGGACATCTTGGAGGCGTGTGTGTTGCAGAATCAGGGCACTCGGTGTTGTGGTGTTGGTGGTGAGGCAGCAGCATGAATGACTGAACACATGATGGCAGAAGGGTTGACACACCATGAAAAACTAGTACACAAAGATAAGGATTATTGCAAGGCACCCTGTAACATGTGTATGCAAAGGAAGGAGTGTGTGGTTACTCATGGGTCACTGCACAAAACTTGTTGAACACTCACAAATTATGATGGACACACAATCAGGCACAAAAGGACAAGGGGGTCCCAGGACACACAGTGTCATCTGGGGTTGCCTTCCCGTTGTGGGTAGCCAGCTAAACAAGACATACCCAATCATGTACGTCATGCACTATATGGACCATTAGCCATTTAAAATACAGCATGCATGTTGCCACATTACACCTAACCACATATGTACAAACATTGTAAATAAAAACATAGATGACGCATGGAAACTGGCTGAAGATCTGCGGTGACAGTAATGATGCACAACGTACTGTGGGCAACACATTCACTACATAAAAATATCACGTTTGCTATGAGGTCATGCTGATTTGCACATTGTACATGGTCAGTGGCATTGTTCTGATGAAGATAAAAGACATGCAATGATGTTACCTGTAATGTTGTTAAACCAATAGCCACACGACTGCCAGGGACTGTCGGTACCTTTGGGCCTCAGAGTTGTACGATGCTGAAAGGGGTCCATCTCCCAATAGCCCCTTGGTCTGAGTATAAACCACAGACAGAAAAGGGTGATCAGGTGAGGGAAGGGGAGGATGGGAACAGCAGGGAATGAGATCTAAAACAAAGGTAAAGCAGCATAAGCATTCCACACTTCTTGTCATAGATTAAAAGAATACCTCAGGACCTATGCTGTAACATTTACACATGTGAAGTATGACCACAGCCATTGTATCCTAATTGGGATCACATATTTGGAAATGATACAAGATCAGAACATTGAACACTGACACATAAAAGGTAGCAGAGTTTGTGACCTAAATGAAGGGGGCGTAACGCTTACCAGGAAGGCATCAATGCAATGAGATCCAAGCGCTCATCTATTGATTCACAGAGTATGAATGAGGCTCAAACTTACAGTGAATATAATGTGTGGCAGTGCAACTCACACAAAGCCCACAATCTGTATTCATCCCGGGGAATAAGTGACGGTCATGAAGGCAAATGACACATCACCCGCAAGAGCCCTAAGAAGCTCAACCTACGAGAAAGGGAATTATCTAAACACAAGGTAGCCCCCCAAGAGCCTGTCATTGGCTCGTCCAACTATGCCTTACGATGCCTAACATGACAAGCTGGTCGCAACAAACTACAAAGAGAGAAATGATTAACAAATCCAATAAACCACCCCTACCGTGACCAGGATATGCAGCACAGCACAAAAGAATCCTGGGATTGACGTCACCCGACTATTGCCATGGAAGTGTAAACATTAGCCACAGCACAACGTTGTGACGTCATCAGTGCTACATACCTGCCATCATGGGAATAGAAAGTTAACATCAACTTACACAGAAGGCTTGCAAAGCACTGTTCTCCACCGGCACAGGGGTAGCGACATGACTGTGACATGACATACGGGCACAAGGGGCAATGCATCACTACGAACAGACTCACAGGACAGTTGACAGACCATGTGGGACATACACTGTTCCACAACTTCACAACATGGTTGTTAGCAGATCAAACTGCACTGGTACACAGGATAAAGGGGATGAGCCAGATACATCCTGCTGCACACAGTGAGGCTGCAATTCCACACAGAGCGTGTTTTTGAGATGTCCCACGCTATGTCAACCGGTGTCAGCCGCAATGTGTCTGGGGCAAGGTATACACACATAGATGCATTCACCAGAGTCAAAAGTCCACAACAGATGACAGTCAAGAAGGGTGACTGTTCTGTCATTGGAGTGGTGCAACATGCAATTTGATCCATGGGAATGGGACATGTAGGTATGGTTCAACAACATGCACAGAAACAGTTCACACACATTCAAAAACCATACCAACACAATACAGCCTGTTTGAATTTCTTACCAGATCTGACATTTCCACATGTCTGTGCATGGCACGCTGATTCGGCACACGTTGAAATCATCATGGGGAATAGCAGGAGGACTAAGATGACACAAACAGACAACAGGCAGAGCAACCTGCAAATAACAGGCACCCAAGGCTTTACATTGAGAATCAATATCCTACAGGCATGGTCATGTAAAATACACCAACAATGTAGTACACATGGACATTTCACGATCACTCATTGTGCATATGTGTGTCGCAGAACATCAGCACTTGTGTGACACATCACAACATACATCAAAGTGACTTTCCATAGAAATGGCTGGACACACAGTTTGCAACACATGCCACTCTCTGCTACATGCATGCACAATAATTCACAGTGACTCACCATTAGGAGAAGAAGTTGCATATGAGCTGACTCCGGAAATCATCCTCCTCCTCCTCATCACTTTCATTGTGGCCAAGGCTGGCATCCTCAACGGGTGGATGTTCCAGCTCATCAGGGTCCAGGATGAGTGGCACAGCCTCCTCAACTGCCTTGTTGTACAGCATGCAGCACACAACGAAGATGTTACACACCTTTTGTGGGACGTATGGGAGGGATCCACCAGTCTTATCAAGGCACCAGAATCGACTCTTCAGGAATCCAAAAGTCTGCTCTATCACTCGCCTGGTCTGCCCGTGTGCATTGTTGTACCGCTGGTCTGCAGCTGTTCGGGATTGCGGAGTGGTGTCATGAGCCAAGGCATGTTGGGATATCCCACGTCTCCTACAAGTAAACAAAAGTGTGCAATGAGATGCCGTCATGCATAAAACATAAATGAGAAATACAGGACAAACATAGTTTACCCACCAAAAAGACATGCCCACTCGTTGTGCAGCTGCAGCATCATCAGTGGTACCCTGCTATGCCTCATGATGAATGCATCATGGCACGATCCTGGAAAACGTGCACAAACATGGGAAATCAGCATGTTAGCAAGACACACAACCAGGGCATTTATTGAGTGGTAATGTTTCCTGTTGCGGACGGCCTGCTCCTGAGCCTGTGGTGGCACCAAAAGCCACATGTGTTCCATCAATGGACCCAATGACATGTGGCATCCCTCCCAGGGCAAATAAGTCACCCTTGAAATCTGTCAACTCTTGTGCAGTTGGAAATTTTATGAACTCATCAATGTGCTGTAACATAGCACCTAACACATCACGTAGAACACGGCTGAACATGGTTTGGGACATCCCCCCAACATCAGCTATGGTAAATTGAAACGTACCTGTAGCAAAGAAATGTAGTGCTGCCATCACTGTTAGCTTGGGTGTCATCGCAGTTGGATGCCTGTGTCGCGGTTGGAGATGTGGTTCCAGCCTTACCGTGAAGTTCTGAATCAACTCTCGAGTGAATCGGTAACGTCGGATGCAATCACGTTCCCTCATGGTCTCCAAGTCAGGAAAAGGCCTTGGTAGAGGTGGTGCCCAGCAGGAAATATTTGGTAAGAATTGAGCACAACTGTCAGCCAACAACGATACCAATGTACATAGCACATGCAACAGTGCAACTACACATCAAGTCACTATGGTGTCTGGCGTGTGCAAGACATCAAGGACACATATGGCATCTTGCTGGCACTTCAACATTTCATATCGGATAAATTGCAAATGAGGTGTGCATTTGTGAATGCAACACCACAGCCATTGTCACTATGCAGACATGTATGCCTGGGGATAAATGATGTATGATGCCATCAGACACAAAATCCTTCGAAAAGCACATGTGGCATAGTGTGCGTACTTGGACAACCATGTCAATCACAACACAGACGCATGAGAGATGCACCTACAGCATATGCAGTTAATGCAACACAAACAGCTATTGCAACTCTTACCATGACACACACATGACATTGTCAGATAGTGTCATGCTGAGCATCAAAATGTCAAGTGAGAAGGTGTCCCGGCCACTGGCATAATGAGACAGCCGCCCATGACTGTGCCATCCCAGTGTTGATGTTCGAGAGTAAATGCGCATAATGATACATAGCGGACAAGTGTTAAGGTGATGTGTTACACTTACTGCCCCATCACAGATGACAGGTATCAACAGGTCTTCACACTGATTGAGGAAAGGGTCAGATGCCCTGTGCTATGTCACAGCCTGCTACACCTTGGCACTGCTCATGTAAGTATGCAATGACAAGAACCTGATATACATTCTGGTTTGAACCGTACCCAAACATTCGTGTCATGTTTGTGCCTTGTATCACTATTGTAATGTTACAGTATGTGAGCGTGTGTAACGCACCGTACCCCTGCCTTCACCACAGTGGGTGTAACGCACCGTACCCCGACATGACGAGCGTGTGTGCGCCTCATTTCAATATTGTCATCGTGCCTTACGCGAGCGACCGTGCCCCCACATGACATGCTTGTGTGCGCCTTGTTTCACTATTATCATCGTGCCATACGCTAGTGAACCGTACCCCGATATAAAATGCATGTGTGCACCTCGTTTCCTTACTATAATGGTGCCATACGCGAGCGAACCGTACTCCAACATAACATGCGTGTGTGCGCCTCATTTCACTATTGTCAACATGCCATACGTGAGAGAACCATACCCTGACATGACGTGCGTGTGTACGCCTCATTTCACTATTGTCATCGTGCAATACGCGAGCGAACTGTACCCCGACATAACGTGCGTGTGTGTACCTCGTTTCACTACTACAATGGTACCATACGCTACGTGGAAAGCACCGTAGAAGTGTGTTGACCTCAGAATCTAGCTAGGGTACACCTATGGGGTGACAAATGGGCCCTGAATGCAGCCTGGTTGTCATGGATACAGAGATTTGAGTGTGTTCTACAGGTGTCCTGCAAAAGTCAGTTGGGCAGAAATATACAATGTTGCAATTAGTATTTGGAGCTGAAGCACAACTTTTAAAGCATGCAAATGTGAGTCAGGGCCTTATGTTTCAAGGGATTGGATGAAACATAGGATGCAAAGTATTCTGGCCTATCACACTGTACTCCAGAAACAGAAAGCCCCTCAGCAGCACAGATTTATGGCTGCATGTGTCTGTGAGAGAGCACTTGCCTGCACAACATTGGAGTGGACCACACTGCTGCTGTCTCTGCATTCCCTGGAATCTGAATTTGCTGGCCATGGAGAGGGCACCTGCATTCAGTGAGGAGGAGAATCAGGCCCTGCTGGATGCCCTCCTGCCAAACTACAGCAAGCTGTATGGGAGACCAGGGGAGCAGGTGAGTTGTGACTGCACTTGCTTTGACTGTGTACCTGTTATGTGAGTGTCACTACGTCCATTGTGTATTTGTGGAACAGACATGCAATGTGATTTGGCAGTGAGTGCCAAGTGTGTATATTGTGCTGTCTCCCATGCAGAGCATGTAGTAGTTAAAGTGTTTCCTCCTTACTTGCATTATGCTAACTGTGACATTCAATGCATACTGATTTACACATTCTGGTGTGCCACACCTTGCAGGTTTTTTCACATAATTTACTGAGCTGTAATAGTGTTCACCCCAGAGTGACAGCTGAATGTACTCACTGATGTTTATGTTTTTTGTGGACCTGTGGTGATGTTGTACAAATGCTCTGTTTGAACTCATGGACATTGAAGAATTTGAATGTTCCTTGTCACCTGGCTGAGTGTGTATGTGATTTTTTGCACCACAGCTGCATGGCATATGCAGCAACTGTAGCCATCTGATATGACAAGTATGCTATGTTGTGTGCCTGACTTGCACAGTTAGCACAACAAAGGTTTTATACACTGTTGACACTGACAGGCGAGTGATCTGTGCCAGGGTGTGTCTGTGTGGTCTGCTGAGGGTTCTTAAGTGGAGTAGGATATGTGACAGGTTGTCACGTGCTGTTCCACAACCTGCAGTTGCATGTGTTTTACAGTGTGTGCCATGATCAGTGAGCGTGTTGTACCCCTTATGCCATATGTTGCCTTTCAAAGGCATGTGGTGTGTTGGGGTTTGCCCATATGCCTAATTCACATGGACAATAATGCAAGTCCTGTCAGCATCCTATGCCCTATTCACATTGTCAATGGTGTGCAAGTGTGTGTCTCTGGGACATGGAGCAGGTGTACTGATGTTGTTTCACTCGGTTCTTCCTGACAGGTATCTGCATAAGAGAAGGGAGAGATATGGCTGGAGATCGTCAGAGCTGTCAGGAGTATGGGGGGCCCTCGCCGGCGGCTGAGGAACATTTGGAATATGTGGCAAGACATCGAGTGCTGGACCCGGCGTATTGCCCAGGTCCAGCTGAAGATGGAGGCCCCATGCCGGCATGGTGGAAGCCACCATCTCACCCCCCAGATGCTCCGGGTCCTGGCAGTGGTCTTTCCAGACCTCCATAGGCAGTTGCAGGAGGGACAGCAGCAAGGAGGGGGTAGGTACATGGCTGTTTGTAGTGGTGTGTGTCAGCTGCTACTTGAAGTGCTCTAATTCCTGGAAACACTCCCACAGTTGGGGTGTCTAGTCAGTAAGGCTATTTGTGCATTGTATTTTCAAATCCCCATATTCAGCTGGTGCTCTATTTCATCCCTTCCCCTCCTCCACAGGTGTCCCCTGGTCTGTGTGTTTTCACATTTGCACATGTTCCTCTAGGGTGGAAGGTAATTAGACGGCACATTGATTAGCGCATCATGTGTGAGGGACGTTTGTGACATGTGTTGGTACCTTGCCTGTGCCATGACCTGTGCACTATGTTTGGCCTTTACATGTGTTTGCACTGATGATGAGTCTCAACATAGGAGTGTGCGGTTTAAAATGCACACACTTGCAGCATGCCTGACCCATGTTGCATTCTCAGACATCATTTGTGAGATATGCATATTTTCATGACGGGTAATCCTGAGACAGTCAGCAATTTCTAGACCCATGGATCTGTGTGCCCACTACATTCCCCTGAGACACCCTGGTATCCAAATCATGGGTGTCATCCAACACTGTGCCCATTCTATGTGTGTTCAGGATGGGTCAGCGTCTGTGGGATTGGTGCCTTGCATAGTTTGTAATTATCATGTGTCTGCTACATGTGCACACTGGCCATGGATACAAGATTTGGCTTGTGCATGCTCACACTGGACAGTGCCTGTGTGCCTATTCAGAACAATCTGTTGTTGGTTGGTTGTGACTCATATGTATTGCCAGCCCCACGAGGTGACCTAGGTGTACTTTTTGTGAAGTTGCTGCACTGTTTATGTTACCCTGATTCTGAGTTCTCACTTCTTGGGCTGTATCAATCACATTGACTGGGTGATGTGGGTGTTGTGCTGGAGTGGTGTAATGGGCCTGCCTGTTTGGCCCTTGGCAGTTTTGACCTGTGGATGTAAATCGTGTGTTGAAATGTTTAACTAGGCACTTCCCCTGTGATGGTGGAGAGTGCTCTCGTTAAGGGCTTTACAGACTACGTCATTTGCTTTCAGAGATGATTGTTCCTCAATATTTTTTGCCACGTATGTATTTCTGGTGCAACGCTGTTTTGTCTTGGTGTTCACACTACGGTGTTGACATTTAGCATGTGGATATGGTTGTGTCCACGATGCAGCAATGCTTTTGGATAACACAATTGCAGGCACATTAGTTTATGTATTGTCCTGATTTGGGACATGTGGGCCACTTCACATGACATCCAGTGGGTCTTATGTGCTAGCAACTGTATCATCTGGTGATAGATGCCCCTGTGTGGACTGACACATTAGAAGTTGTCTCACATTGAGGTATGTACCTTGACACTCCCAACACTTGTTAAGAGTTGTTCATGTTTTGAATGTGTTCATATGACAAATTGTGTAGGTAACACTTATGTGTCTGCATTATAGTTGTTTCACAAGGTAGTGCAGATCAAACAACATTTGCAATGTTTTGGATTAGCAGGCAGCTTTTGGAGGAGTCCATTGTTCATGATTGATGGTGTGCCTTGATCTACATAGACATGTCCACACAGTGTTCTGGAGTGCTTGAGAGTCCTTTGTTGTCAATTGCACAGACTAATGAGTGTCAAGCCATCAAGACCTTCGTTGGAGCATGTATATGGTACATGGTCCACGCCATTTGTTTGTGACAGTGTTTCATTGAAAAGTGTGTCAGCTGTTTCAATGAATGTGTCTATGTTTTTGGAGTACATTTCCTTGTGAGAGAGCTTTCATGCAGGCACCTACGTGTTATGTTCACAAGATGGCAAATTTACACATTCAATGCATGTTGAATGTGTGAAGTATGATGAGTCCCAAGATGCCAACAATTTGTGACATTAGTTTTCACCAAAATGTACTTACAGGGCTCAGGGCGTGGTGTCACCTTGGTGAGTGAGGTATGTTAGTTTGCCCTGAGGGGCAACACAACTGTTTATTTCTTTGTGAACTTGAGGTGGCATCACTTCATTGTATAAATCTGCTCTCCTGTAAACAAACAGAAGCTCCTCAGTGTGACTCTCATTCAAGTTGTGGCCTGGTCTGTTCTTTGGATCCTTGTGTCCAAGTAGAATTGTGTCTCTACCAACTGGGCAGTACTAGTATCAATTCTGTGCTGAGCTATCTGGCTATTACTCGTGATGCCTGCCATGATTTGCAGTGTGACCAAATGATTTTGTGCTCATGTGTCAGATGTGTACTGGTGACTGATGCATTTTTATATTTTCTCCTTGCCCACAGCATCATCAACCGACACAGGAGTTGACATCAGCACGGACCAGGAGGAGGGACCCAGCTGCAGTGCCACCAGCGCAGAGGAGTTGGTGGGAGCTAGTGGCAGGGAGGGTGAGGGGAGTCAGACGGCCGGACCTTTGGAATGCGACAACTCTTACCATGCGGACGGCTCGGCTTCTGACTCCCAGGAGGAGGGGGAGTATGCGGCAACAGCATCTACCATCACTGTGTCCGTCCCCACCTCCTCCAGACCCATCTCCACACTCCCAGTTGCTCCGGTCCCTTCTGTCCATGCTGTCCCCATGTCTCCTTTGTCCCTGGCACCACAGCTCCTGCCCCTGTCTCCCCTGCTGCCCTCAGTGCCGAGTCTGTGGACCTACTCCGGCAGATTCATGTTGGTCAGACAACAATGCTGCCTGTCCTCCATGCCCACACTGCTATTCTGATACAGTTGTTGTCATTCATGGAGGGCATGTCAGCTGCGATGTCTGACCAACGTCGGATACTAGCATCCATGGACTCCTCACTAACGGCAGTAGTTTCATTTCTGCAGCGGTCAGTCCCCCCCTCCCTCTGACCCATCCATACCCCCTTCTCCCATACCTGTCCCAAGCACCCGCCAACGCACAAGATCACGCATGCCAACACCCACAACCAGCACACCACCACCACCTGAGTGTAAGCACAGATCTCCTAGCACACAATCTCAGAAGGATGCAGGCATACCCACAGGGCCAGGGGTCAGATGGCAACCACGCAGCCACAGAGACAGTACCCCTGACTCACAGCCCTCTACCTCCACTCCCATTGTGTCCCCGGGTGCAGGTAGTGGTCTGGCGGAACTGGCAGCAGTGTGCAGCTCTGAATTTGTTTCCACCTTTGGCGCTGCACAAGCCACTGAGGAGGATTCCCTCTCCCTGAATCCACAACATCTACCCTTCCCTCAACTGTCCCAGCAGTGCCAGGCCCTGACCCTGATGATGCCCCCCACGGGTCGACCCGCCTTTAGCTCCAGAATGTGCACGCAAGTTTGGGGTCGACAACCTCCACAATATCCCCCAAACAGACTTGAAAATGGACTGGCCATTGGCCTTATTTGAGACAGTGTGAAAATAGAAAAGAGGGGCCCCTTGGCACCAAAGGGATTAGGGCACTAGTACAGTTAAAGAACAGGATATCCCTTGGGAACCAGTACACACATGTAGATTTCACACAAGTATACTATTAATTCACTTAATTCACATCACATTCACTACATCTGGTCATACCACGATAAAGCCACAAAGTACAAAGAAAAATTATATTACTACTCAATTAAAAAATGTAAGACACAATTTATTAAGCCTAATACAGTATCTTCTCAAGTTAAAAACACAGCAAAATACTAGCCCTTGGTCAACAATTAAAAAACATTGGATTCACTTAATATTTCATAAAATACATCCTATATTACGCATGAAAATAAACAACGAGTGCAAGGGCAAAAGTTAGACCTGACAAATTAGTCTTAACATATTACACATCCGTTATGGACTTATGCGTAAGAACAAGGCCTGCAGCAATCGCTATCAATGCTTATCAGACACCTATGTTCCCCAAACAGATTGTGTACATAAAAAAGTTGGCGTCGACGCGCTTCGATGGAGAAATCTTTATAGGTCCATCTTTTTCAAGACTAAAATAGATATACACTCAGTCTGGTAGTTTCTTTTTCATGCGACAACCTTCTTAAAATAGGAGGGAGAGAAGAAGGGGGAGAAACCTCCCTCATTGGCATAGTTTAAAAGAAGTATTTATCCTCCAAACGGTTTACTATATATATATAGTCAACTGGCAGAGGTTTGTCTGAAATTCGCCCTTGCTAGCAAACTCTCCTGTTTTGGGAGTAGATCCTAATAATGTATCTCTCTTCAAATGTAACAGCGGAACAAACTGGTTGTCTGTTGATCAATCTTAGCACTTCCATATAGGTCAATGCACTATTTTTAGATCTGAGGTCCCTGTATGCGCATTCTGAGGGATCCGTCAGTCACGATGAGCAGCGTGGAGTCGCGTCGGACCAGTTCAGGCAGGACTCATTTTTAAATTACTTTTACTTTGGATCTGAATAAAGCATTTTATTTTTCATTCTAAACTATTGCATTTCAGGTACTTGCTTTAGGTGCTGTGTGCCTGGGAGTTGATGTCATGGTAATGTTTTGAGATTGTGAAATATGTATTTTTTATGATGTTAATGTGGTGGACCATGGTATCTATGTGCCATCACAAAGTTGCAGCAATTAATCTTTGGTTGTGTGTGTTCAGTTTGCCTACAGACAGTGTCCCAAGAAGTGTCCATTCCTCAGTTATACAATGAGAAGTTCACTACAGACAGTTGCACAATGGTTGTGCTGACATGTGTGCATATTCCCTATGTTGTTGAACGTTCCCTCAACAATGGCCATGCCTACTCGCAGATGACTACTGATCATGATTGTGTGCCATCCATGCTACTCACTGTACTTGTATTTAGAGTATGTATAAATGCCTTCATGGACACATTCCCCCTTTTTTCCAATATGCAGATTTATAATCACAGCCTTACCCTTATGTCTGAATTGTTTCTGCAGGGCATTTGTACACATGAATCACAATGTTGTGCATTGTATCTAAGGTCTTTCAACCGTATTCCTTCCATGAGCAAGTACATGTTGGTGGTCTGACCAGCACCTGGACATCCATATCAGCCCAGGGATGTACATGACAGTGTGTGTTCCCTTTTGCTGTCTTTGTTTGTTGGGCTGTTACATGACTATACACTATTGTATCATGATGGTATGGTGTGTAGGTTGCCTGCAACCTCCATGGGTGGATATGCATGTGGGATCTGACATCACACCCACATGTGGTGTGTCACGCTATGTGTGACAGAAATCCATCATCCGTGTAGTGTGACACTGCTGTAAGTGATGTGTTGCTATGGCACTATCAGGACTCTCACAGGTTAGGGTTGTGAACATACCCCTATGTAGTTGTGGTATGATGATGGCAATGCCCCCCTATAACTGTGCCCTGCTGGGAGTCCTCTGCACCCACCCCTCCTATGTCTGTGCACTGCTGGGAGTCCTCTGTACCCACCCCTCCTATGTCTAGGCACTGCTGGGAGTCCTCTGCACCCACCCCTATTATGTCTGGGCACTGCTGGTAGTCTTCTACACCCACCCCTGATATGTCTGTTCACTGCTGGCAGTCCTCTACACTCACCCCTCCTATGTCTGGGCACTCCTGGGAGTCTTCTACACCCACCCCTCCTATGCCTGGGCACCCCTCCTATGTCTCGGCACTGCTGGGATTCCTCTACACCCAAACCTCCTATGTCTGGGCACTGCTGGGAGTCATATCCACCCACCCCTCCTATGTCTGTGCACTGCTGGGAGTCCTCTACACCCACCCCTCCTATGTCTGGGCACTGCTGGGAGTCCTCTACACCCACCCCTCCTATATCTTGGCACTGCTGGGAGTCCTCTGCATCCACCCCTCTTATGTCTGGGCACTGCTGGGAGTCATATCCACCCACCCCTCCTATATCTGGGCACTGCTGGGAGTCATATCCACCCACCCCTCCTAGGCCTAGGCATTACTGGGAGTCCTTTGCACCCACCCCTCCTATGTCTGGGCACTCCTGGAAGTCCTCTGCACCCACCCCTCTTATGTCTGGGCACTGCTGGGAGTCCTCTGCACCACCACTCCTATGTCTGGGCACTTCTGGGAGTCGTCTGCACCCACCCCTCCTATGTCTGGGCACTGCTGGGAGTCCTCTGTACCCACCCCTCCTATGTCTGGGCACTGCTGGGAGTCATATCCACCCACCCCTCCTATGTCTGGGCACTGCTGGGAGTCCTCTGCACCCACCCCTCCCTTGTCTGGGCACTGCTGGGAGTCATATCTACCCACCCCTCCTATGTCTGGGCACTGCTGGGAGTCATATCCAACCACCCCTCCTATGTCTGGGCACTGCTGGGAGTCCTCTATACCCACCCCTCCTATGTTTGGGCACTGCTGGGAGTCCTCTGCACCCACCCTTCTTATATCTGGGCACTGCTGGAAGTCCTCTGCACCCACCATTTCTATGTCTGGGCACTGCTGGGAGTCCTCTGCACCCACCCCTCCTATGTCTGGGCACTGCTGGGAGTCACATCCACCCACCCCTCCTATGTCTGGGCACTGCTGGGAGTCATATCCACCCATCCCTCCTATGTCTGGGTACTGCTGGGAGTCCTCTGCACCCATCCCTCCTATGTCTGGGCACTGCTGGGAGTCCTGTACACCTACCCCTCCTATGTCTGGGCACTGCTGGGAGTCCTCTGCACCCACCCCTCCTATGTCTGGGCACTGCTGGGAGTCCTCTGCACCCAGCCCTCCTATGCCTGGGTACTGTTTGGAGTCTTATCCACCCACCCCTCCTATGTCTGGGCCTTGCTGGGAGTCATATCTACCCACCCCTCTTATATCTGGGCACTGCTGGGAGTCTCTACACCCACCCCTCCAATGTCTGGGCACTGCTGGGAGTCCTCTGCACCCATCCCTCTTATGTCTGGACACTGCTGGGAGTCATATCCACCACACACTCAGATGTTACGCACCGTACCCCAACAATATTTACGTCTGTGCGGCTCGTGTCAGTATTGCACTGGAGTCATACACGAGCGTGTGACGCACCGTACCCCAACATTAATGATGTCTGTGCGGCTCTTATCACTATTGCATTGATGCTGTACACGAGCGTGTCACGCACCGTACCCCAACATTAATGACATCTGTGCAGCTCTTATCACTACTGCAATGATGCTGTACACGAGCGTGTGACGCACCGTACAAGTACACTTCCGTTGTTGAGGTACGTTGTACTCACCGTATGCGCCGTCGTCGGTTTCTATGCACCAGGTCGTAGGCGTACAGGACTGGGATGACATGGCCGAGAGGGTTCATGGCGTGTCTGTCACATACCAGGGTGCGGTTCGGGCCGGACTCTGCTTTTACGGCTGTTTTCAACTCCCGTAGCAGAAGGTCGTACGGAGTGTCGTCAACACGAATCGTACTTGCTGGACTGGAAACTGCTGGCTGTTTACGTACGGATGGCGCGTACTGCGTGACCCGGATATGAATCGCATGTATTTTTGTGTCGTATGGTGTTTGGTACGATTCATATGTAGATATGCGTTGGGTTAGGATCGTACTTCATTGTACGTACGGGGACGTTGTAGGTGTACGAATCGTATGGGAAAAACACTCCGTACAGCGAATCGTGGGGGATTTTACCGGATCAGAATCGGCCCCATAGTGTTGTGTGCAAAAGCAGCAAAAAGATAAAATGGCATTTAAACTTGTAATAAGCCTATTCTAACATAGCAATGTGCGCAAGCAGGGCCCTACCTTCACTATACAGCCTTGATAGTATCCTGACTAAGCATGGGCGGATTTTACGAATTGGCAATCCGCGAACTTGCGTATTTACGGATTCGCAATCCGCAAAATCCGCGAACTCTCGCGAATTTTTTTTTTTTTATGTTCGCAAGGATTTCTGCCAGTTCGCGAGGGTTCTGTACCAGTTCGCAATTGCGAACTTACTTGTTGGCTCGCAACGGCCGCGACTATGTTGTTTCTACATCTGGTTCATCATCACAGGTTCACAGCACCCTCTGTTTCACCACTGCCACCCTCTGGTACACCCATGCCACCCTCTGGTACATCACTGCCACCCTCTGGTTGGTTTATCACTGTAGATTATGGGGGTGAAAAAAAGCAAGCACACCTGCCCTGCTTCAACTGACATGAATTAATTTGGGGTTGATTAATGTGTCACTGAATTTAAACTTCCAGTCTGGCTGGCACCTGCTTCCTTATCTGTAATTTGCTGAACTCTGAAGGGGCCCCTCAGGAAGCACTACAGGGAATGGTTACTAATGATAAGATTGAACTTTTGCACCTGCTGAGTGCTTTCAGTTTTGTCTGTAATTGCTTTCTGTTGCAGTGTAATTTTTTTAACAGGAACTTTGTTGTATACTTGCAGCTATTCTCTGAGCCTGCTGTGAGGGTCAGGGCAGGGTCATAGAATAGTTGCAAGTAGGCAAATGAACTCTGAAGCGGCCCCTCAGGAAGCACTACAGGGAATGGTTACTAATGATAAGATTGAACTTTTGCACCTGCTGAGTGCTTTCAGTATTGCAAAAATCCAAATATCCAGCAGCATCCACAAAAGTAATCCTTCCAGGTCAAGATCCAAATCAAAGTGACCAGCACATGAAGAAAGCACTGGGAGGTGCCTGGTGAACAGGAACAGGAAGTTGGAGACTGTGGGGCACTTCCTTCCTCCCACCCCCACCCCCCAAAATGGACTCCTTGCAAAGAAAAAGTGCAGGCAAATGTCAATCTGAGGAGTTATTCTGATAAAAATCATAATTTTCAAGGTTTATGCTGCCTGCTGGTGGATTTCTTGTGCGAAATTGCAAATTTTGCAATCTCGCAATTGCGAGATTGTCGCTGCCCGCCGCATCTACGTGTTCGCAAGTATTTACTCCCGCGAAATTGTGTAGTATTCTAGTTGGCAAGCAAAAAATCCGCTTCGCACGGATTTTACGAATTTTTGGCAAGTTCGCTAGAGTTCGCGGATTGCGTATTTACCGAAAATACGCAAAATCCGTGAGCGGAACGGATTTTACGACCATGCTTAATCCTGACGTACTATTCTGGCTCTCCTTGCTGTTATTAGGATCCTTTAATAATGACTCTAAGTTTGCGATATCAAAGACATGCTGGTTTTCAGATGTTCTCTGAATTGTGCTTGCTTCTTGAGGCGTACCGCTCGGTCCTCTCACAGGAGTTTCCCAACATTCACAGATCTGAACTGGTCCTTACCATAGGTATAGACCTCATAATGCTGAAACTAATCCAAACTACAGAAGGGTCAGCAGTAGCCGCTAAATGAGTACTGAATTCCATTGGCACCAAAGGACAGAAACCCTCTTTCATATTCCTTGTCCTTCCCAAAAGAGACCCTTCTTCAGGTATAGATTGCCTCTGGCTAATGCTTCTATATATTCATAGCATCTTTACCGAAAGAATTGATAGCCATATAGGCTCATATTTTGATTGCCCTTTGAATCATAATCAGTGAGTATCCAGATTACTGGAATCTATGAAATTTACCTAAAAGCATCCTGGGCCAAGTGCCCATTCAGGGCGAGATATTCTTTGTTATTTCTTATTTAGCATGACACAATTATAGAAGCAAATGTTATGGTAACTTATTGGCAAACAAATCATGATTTGCAAGTATTCAGACCAATTGAATTATGGAATTTAATAGAAATGTATTTTGAACTGCACGCCCATTCAGGGCGAGATATTGTTTGTTTTAATATACATGAATCTAGGCCAGTTATAAGAGCTTTAATTAACTGCTTGAATGATTATCACAGTTGAATTATATATACGAATGTGAACTGCATAACTTTCCAAGATGGCCGACAAAGAACACACTTAGGGGCCGATTCCGATTTGGGGTCGGAGGGGCTCGGAACCATGTTCGGAGCCCTTCCAACCGAATCGGTCAGTGCAGTCCGGATTCCATTCCAACCAAGCCATTCCGATGGGCTCGGTCGGAAAGGAATCCGACTCGGATTTCCGGATGGCCTACAACGGGCTCAGAGAGCCCGTCTGCCATCCGGAAATCCTTCAGTACTCCCCCGGTCGCCTCTTTACAACCAAGGGAGTACAATGGCAGTTTATAACTGCCTTTTTTTGTGCTGGTCTGTCAGGCACAAAAAGGTAGTTGGAAACAGTCTTTGGGGACCCCCAGCGGGCCCCCGTGGGTGCAAGGCTGCCGGATGGTGCCCCTCTGTGGATCCCTGCACCTGGTGGCAGGCACCTTGGGGTGCCGGCCACAGGGTTCAGTGATGAACTGCACCCCTGGTTTTCTCAATACAGGCATGCATTCTGCTCGGAATGCATGCCTGCATTGTGAAGTATGCGAGGGTTTGGTCGCATCGTATCATGACTATGTAAATGTATGGCGGTGCCTCCGTCTTTGTTTCCTGTTTGGAAAAAGGTGCAAAGCCGAAACGCATCCTGTTTGCTTAACACGGTAAATTTAACACTGAGTTTTCACCCTAAACGGAGTGTGGTCTCTTCACTTGGCGACGAGTGTTGTTTTTGGAGCTGTATATATATATGTATATATATATATTACCTACTGGCGGTCGCCAGTAGGTAGTTATAGTTAAAACCTAGTTTCCATAGGAAATCCGCAACATTTATTTGGAATAACTTTGGCGCCGGTGGACGAATCTTTGCTAATTTCTCCAAGAAAATGGCCTGCTCCGCTCCACTCCTTCCCTGAAAGTTTGGGGGTGATTCATGAAGCAAGGACCGAGAAAAAAGGGGGTCCCAAAAAGTGTTTTCCCCATGTAATTTCCCATAGGACTTTTAGCCGGGGCTACAGCTCGAACGGCTGAATGGAATTACACCAAACTTGGCAAAAAGGTAGAGTTCTGTTCGCAGATGGGCCTTTTTGTTAAATGGTGTAAATCCGTTCAGTAGTTCCTGAGAAAATCAAAAGTAAAATCATAAGTATAGATTGGAGGTGTTACGGTAAGCTTACTGTAAGCTTACTGTACTCTGTACCTTCACGAGCATGAGCTGTATGCTAATTGGCTGTCAACACTCCAAACCAGGAAGTGTTGGCAGCCATCTTGTGCCTCGGTAGAACCGAAGCACAAGAAAGGAGAGAAACAAATGCGTAAAACACGCAAAGGGGGCAGGGTAGACACACCCTGAACCCCTAGGCCTGCTCAGGGCGTCCTACAAGGACCCCCAAGGACCCAATTTTTAAAAAAAAATTGAAATCGAGTGGTCCGCATACGGTGCGCGAACTCCGTGAAAAAAAAAACCCCTGTTAGCTTTTTCTTAAAATTAGTCCCCGGGGGGACCAAATCCCGGGGGCATATTTCAAAAAAAGTGTGGGGGGCCCCTTCCCCCCCAAACTGTCCCGGGGACCGCCACCCCCCAGGGCAAAGTTATTGTGCTAGCAGGGGGGCACACGGCCCCCCCGCAGCCCTGGGAACCGCCCCCCGGGGCAAAGGCTGTAATGATGGGGGGGCCTCTAAGGCCCCCCAAGCACCGGGGCCACCACCTCCCGGGGCTTCGTTTGAAAGTTTGTGGGGGGCTCACAGCCCCCCCGCAGCTCTGGGGACTGCCACCCCTGGGGCAAAGACTGTAATGATGGGGGGGCCTCTCACCCGGGGCTTCGTTTGAAAGTATGCGGGGGGCTCACAGCCCCCCCCGCAGCCCTGGGGAATGCCACCCCTGGGGCTTCATTTTTACTAAAATAAACCTGTGTGGGGGGGTTTGAGCCCCCCACACGCCCCGGGGATCGCCACCTCCCCGGGGCACTAATATGCAAATATGGGGGTCTGTGATGGACCCCCCAGCCCCGGGGACCACCACCCCCGGGGCTTGGTACATGTTGGGAGGGGGGCCACCCTCCTGGAGCCCTTGATGGCCCTGGGGAACGCCACCCCCCAGGGCCGGCTCCTGCAGTGTCCCGGGGTGCCCACTCCCAGGACACTGCTGTTTGCTGTGGTAGGGCGGGAGCAACGCGGCTCCCACCTGACCACAGCAAACTGCTTTGATTTTTGAAAGAGAGAGCAGGAAACCTGCTCTCTCTTTCAAAAATCAAAGCTGATTTCTTTTTCTTTACGGGGAGCAGCCTGTTAGCTGCTCCCCATACAGAAAAGCAATGCCGGCTCCCGCAGGATGCGGGGAGCTGGCAGGGACCGTGGGGGGCTTGGGGACCCCCCCATGGCCCCCAACGAGGAAGGCAAGGCCCTGGGGCTGGGGTCCCTGGGGCCAGAAGTGGCCCGGGAGGGGGCCACGCAGCCCCTCTCCCAAAAGAAATAATAAAAAAAAAGAAAGGCCCCGGGGATGGGGTCCCCGGGGCCTTAAGGGGGGCATAGGAGGGGGGCCCCGCTCCACAAAAAAAATAAAATATATATGTTGGCCATGCCCCGGGGGCCAAAATAGCCCAAGGGAGGGAGGCCACGTGGCCCCCTTCAGATCTAAATAAAATAATTTAAAAAAATGGGGGCAGGCCCTGGGGGATGGAGTCCTCAGGGCCTAAAAAAAGAAAAAGAAGGGGAGGTTCACAGCAACCCTTCTTAAAAGTTTTTTGTTTGTTTTCAAAACGGGATCGGGAGGAGGCCACGCCTCCTCCCTGCATGTCTCTGCAAACGCGCCCCCTGGCGCGTTTGCAGGGGGGGAAGTAATTCCCCTCGCATACTGGAGGTCCCTGGGGGCCAACTAGCCCACCAGGAGCCTTCAGTATGGGCCAGGGGGCACCCTTGCAGAGATGTGTAAATAGGCCATGCCCCTTTTTACACCTCTCTGCAATGGAGCCCCCTGGCGTATACTTGAGGTTGCTGGTGGGATAGTTGGCCCCCAGGGACCCCCAGTATGCAAGGGGAATGAGTCCCCCTCCGAAAAAGCGCAAGGGGGCTGCGTTGCAGAGAGGTGTAAAAAGGGACCCCCAGTATGCAAGGGGACTTAATCCTCCAACTTAGAACATGTTACGGGGCATGTTTGCACAGTGGTGAAGGTAGGGGGCGGGGCTTGAGGTGACATGTGTGCAGACATGCCCTGTGGCGCGTATTAGGTTTGGTAATATATTCCTCTTCAATCCAGAGGTCCTCTAGGGGCCAACTAGTCCAACAGGTACCTCTAGTAAGTGCCACAGAGCTGCGTTGCAGAGTGTTGTAAAAAGGGGACGTGCTCACTAAACACCTCTCTACAATGCAGCTCCCTGGCGCAAACTGGAGGTACCTTATGGGCTAGTTGGCTGACATGTGAGCTCAGGATTGAAGAGGAATATATTCTCCAACCTAAAACGCGCCACAGGGGGTGTTTCCACACATATGTCCTCAGGCCCGCCCCCTTCCTTGACAATTGAGCGAAATATTCCTCTAAAATGAGCCGTAGTACGAATTCCTATTTACTCACCTGTTATCACGAGAGACGTCAGTGCTGCATCTTTGAGCCCAGGACCGGCCCTGAAAAGTAAATGTAACCATACTTACAGTAACTTGAATTTCCTTCCATAGGCAAACATTGACTGGTTTCACATGGACATTTTTCTAAGTGTGAAGTTTTGGAACTTTAAAAAATTCTTCTAAAATCAGCCGAAATACGAATTCCTATTTACTCAACTGTTATCAAGAGAGACCTCATTGCTGCATCTTTTAGCCCACTACAGATCCTGAAAAGTAATTCTAATCGTAGTTACAGTAACTTGAATTTCCTTCCATAGGATATAATTGCCAGCTATATAAAATATATATAAATTAAAAAAAAAAAAAAATTACAATTTCAATATTTTTAAAAAAAAAATTTTATTTATATAAAAAATATATAATGTAATAAAAAAATCTAAAAATAAATAATTTAAAATAATGTAGTAAATCAGTATAAAAAAAGATAACAATTAATAAATTCAAAAATTAGAATTTAAAAAACCTTTGAAATTCACTGAAAAAACCATAGGTTTCACACACGTTATAGTTTAAAATTAGCATTTAAAAAAACCTTAGAAATTCACTGAAAAAACCATAGGTTTCACACACGTTGACATCATCCTTGTGACAGAGTGGCAGTCCTCCTCTCACCCTAATATAACCTTTGACACACACATTCAAAAATGGAAACTAACATTTTCAAAAGAATGGAGATACAAATACCAGTTAGAACAACCTCATTAGTAATTCCAACATCTACACACACATCCACTCATTCACAAACAGTTCTATATAGGCACTCATACATGTACTCACTCATCATATGTACTCATACACCTATACATCTTATTACACACTCACTCTCATCTATAGAGTTACTCACACACATACTCACACATGCAAACAAACTATTAAACACCCATGTACTTGCATATACAGCTATACACCCACCACTACACTAACTTCTACAGACCTTGGGCGATGGGGTCCCCGGGGCCAAAACATTACTAAGAGAAGGGGGCCCCCTTCTAATAAAATTTAAAAAAGAAAAGACGGCATCTCTCTTGAGACCTGCCCCCTCCCTTCACTACTCTGCAGCACATTCTAAGTTGGGGCATTAAGTCCCCTTGAATCTTGAGGGTCCCTGGGGTCCAACGAGACCACCGGGTACCTCCAATAAGCCCCAAAATGTGGGATTACTATGAGGTGGTCTGCGGCCATGCCCCTTTTTACACCACTCTGCAAATGTGGCTCCTAGAGCACTGCTGGTGGGGTGATGAGGTCCTCCTGTATCCTAAGGACCTCAGGAGTAAACTGGACTTCCTCCCCCAAGAATCAGTGCGCCAGGAGGTGCGATTGCAGAGTGGTGTAAAAATGGGCCGTGGCCGCGGACCACTCTCAGCAATCCAGCTGTGTGGGAAATACTAGAGAAAACAGGAGGCCTTGTTGGCCCCCAGGGACCCTCAGGAGGCAAGGGGACTTCATCCCCTAACCAAGAGCACGCCAGGAGGTGTGTTTCCAGAGAGGTACAGAAATGGGGTGTAACCTGTGTCCACCTCTCAGAAAGCCCACTATCTGGGGCTTACTGGAGGTATCAGATAGGCTTGTTGGCCCCTAAGGACCCCCAGCAGCGACGGGACTTTAGTCCCCATTGAAGAGTGTGCCAGGGAGTGGATTTTCCAGTTGACCCGCAAGGTTGTCCTTGGGGGCCAGCTACCCCTTCTGTTACCGCCAGTAAGTCCCACACACTGGGATTGCTAAGAGGTCTTCGGAGGCCATGCCCTCCCTTTCTCCACCACTCTGCAAACGCGCCTCTTTGAACTCTACGGGTTGGGGGATGAAGTCCAGAGGGACATTGGGCACCGAGAAGCCCTCCTGGTACCTTCTGTAAGTCCTATGCAGTGGAATACCTGAGCATTGATTAGACTACCTGTTATAGAAGCATTTACAATGTAAGAGGTTTTGCATTTGCGAGAGTCAGAGCTATTGGCATTTTAAATGTAAAAGTGTTTTATTAATGTTTCTTGGAGACGAGTGGATGTAGGTTGTGTGTAGTGGAATTATGTGGTATGTTGTGCAGTGAAATTATGTGGATAGAAAGTATGTGGTAGTTAGTGTATAGGAATTTTGTAGAGAGGGAATATGTGTCGTGGAGAGTGATTTTGTTGCATGATAGTCTGTGTTGTGGAGTGATAACCTCAGGGTTAGTTTTTTTAAATTTTTTTAAAAATTCTGTCCTCATATACCTTCCACAGAATAAGCAACCTCTCAGTCGAATCCGCCACTGCTGCTCATAACTTGTGGGTCCAATCGCAGCCTCGCAGCCCAATATTGTTTCTTTTCCTATAACCATTGTCCTGTTGATCTAAATCCCTAAAGTATCTTACTGAATAACACCAGCCTCTCCATCTAGGAGGTGCCGCCTGGTGCCAGTTCTCATAGATTTCCGTTCTTGCTAAGAGAATTAAGTGTAACACTAGTTTGTTCTGCAACCCTGAAAGGCCTTACACCCCATCAGGCAACAAGACAATACCAAAAGAATTACACAGGAGTTTACCTCTACATATTTACCCAAACCGTCCAACAAGGTCGTACCGTGGACTTTCTGCCTACAACAATATTATTGTGCCTTGAGAAAGTCTGAATACAGATTTGTACAGACGAAACACGTGTTGGCTTCAGTGTTTGCTCGGAATTTCTTTAACATCAGTAAAAATAATTTTTCAACAAAAGGTTTTCATGGATTACCTCTTAAGCCCTGCACAGGATTGGAATATATTATATTCGCCTTATGACTATAGGGTTTGATAATTTTAAGTTATGATGAACAAATATCCAATACGTTCATTTTGGATTAATTTCAAGTAATAAGGATGTGCTGTACCAGCTTCTTTGTATACTACATGTGCCCTGTAGTCTCTTTTGGTTGGCTTCTGAGGTTAAGAAACACTCCTTGATATCTAACGACAATTGGCTCAACATCCCTTGAACTGATTCCAGGCCTGAAATGACCTTGGGGGCCCACTCTAAGAGTATACTTGATGTCAAGTCCCCCCTCTCTAACCCACGAGTCCCTGATACTGAAGCCGGGTACTTAGGACTGAAAATCTATTTAAAGTGGGTACGAATGGATGTAGTGTTGGGGCTACTGTCTGCTCTGTTGATTCCATATTGCACTGCGGGTTTTGTTTGAAGTAAGACCTAAGTGAGGGAGTCACTTTCGAAGGTACTAGGGCTAATTTCTTCTTTCTCTCTTTTAAAGGAATGGCTTTCCCTGGCTTCACTGGAAGGCCTCTATTTTTATGTTTGCCCAGTGCCATCCCTGGGGGTAGTCTAGGTTGCTGATCAAGTTGGGAAGTAGATTTCCTTCCAAGGAAAGTGCTAGATCTCAATTTATACCTTTTACCAAGTAATGCCTCACTATCAAGGCAGGAGTTGGTAGATAGATAAGAGTGCACCTTATGCTGTGCTAATAGTTCACTTCCCTTAGAGACCTGCTTCTTACCCAGACATGGTTGGAATACTAACTCCATATACATAGTGTCCATACTATAGTTCAAACTACCCTCTTTTACCTGTTTCAAATCCGGGCAGTCTCTGCATATATCTCCTTCATGAGCCTCCAGGACAGGCAGAATGCTATAAGCAGACCTCCAGCTGTCTCCCTGGTCTCCTCCAGGAGGCAGCGTGGGTTGGCTCTGCTGAGACTGACCATGGAACTAGAAGCTGGCTCGACAGGTCAAGGCAGGTTGCAGCACTCTGCTTGGGACTCACTGAGCACGATGGCAGCCCTAAGAGGTGCCAAGACCGGGCCCACACACATCAAAACAAAATGCGGGCAAATGCAGGTGAAGACACGGCTGTAGACAGCCATCCAAACAAACACCTCAGTGTGGCAGAAGGTATGAGAAGGAGAAAGTTAAGCCAGTATGCAAGTGAATAGGACAGGTAGCATGCTTGCCTCACAGCTTCGCAGCCAACGTATGCGATAGCAGGGCACACAGCTGCGAAGGGGCTGCACAAGAAAAAAAAGACATAAAGAAACCCCTCAGGAGGCAGACAGACTCAGCACGGGGCTCGTTCGGGCACTCTACATGTGGCCCAATACATGAGGTGAGGAAACTGGGGAGCATGAAAGTGGAAGTCTGTGCTAGCCCATTGGCATGCCTAGAATCGATGGGGCTCCATGGTCAAATGCTTATTGCAGATGAGCTCACGGGCAGCTTCCTAGCCGGCCGCCATGTACCCAAGCTCCGCACCTTCAGGTTTAGTCTTCCTTGTTTCCATTGAAGCTAAACTATAACCTCAATAAGACAAAAAAAGAAGGAACCACTGAAGAACACTTAAGTACCGACTCAAAGGTATGAGCAGGTCCACTGGAATAATGCGACTGTTTGGCTGCACTGACTTTTGCACAATTATTCATTTTTCGCATTTGCCACATAATCCATCATCTGCTGCATAATCTGCAGATTTGAACAAAAATTAAATTGTCTCTGGCTCAAACGTTGCCAAAAATGCAGCGACAAGTGTTACAGCATGGTGGAAGGCCCTTTGCAAACCTAGAATGATGGTCACCTGTTACTTATTACTAAATGTGGGTAATAAATTGGTCCCAATAGTGTGTAAACCACTCTTGGTTTTTTCTGCGTCTCTCTTACCTCTTTCTGCACTTCTTTGGCCTCGTTCTGCCCATCTCTTGTACTTTCTGCACCTCTCTTGCCTCTTTCTGCACCTCTGGTGCCTCTTCCTGCACCTGTGTTGCCTCTCCCGGCACCTCTGCTGCTTCTCTCTGCACTGCTTTTGGCTGTTTCTGCACCCCTCTTGCCTCTTTCTGCAACTTTGTTGCTTCTTTCTGCACGTCTCTTGCTTCTTTCTGCACCGCTGCTGCTTTTTTCTGCACCCTCCTTACCTCTTTGTAAACTCTATTGCCTCTTTCTACATCTCTCTTCCCTCTTTCTGCATGCCTCTTGCCTCTTTGTGCACCTCTGTTCTTTCTTTCTGTACTTCTCTTGCCTCTTTCTGTAATCCGCGTGCCTCTTTCTACACTTCTGTTTGTTCTTTTGCACTGCTCTTGCTTCTTTCTGCACCTCTATTGCTACCTTCTGCACCCCTCTTGCCTCTTTCTGCATCCCTCTTCCCACTTTCTGTACCTCTCTTGCCTCTGTCTGCACCCCTGTTCCCTCTTTCTGCACCTCTTGTGCCTGTTTCTGCAACTTTCTTGCCTCTTTCTGCAGTTCTCTTGCCTCTTTCTGCACTTCTTTTGGTTGTTTCTGCCCCTCTCTTCTGTCTTTCTGCATCTCTGTTACCTCTTTCTGCACCTTACCTGCTTCTTTCTGCACCCCTCTTGTCTCTTTCTGCACCCCTCTTTCCTCATTATGTACCTTTATTGCCTCTCTCTGTACCTCTGTTGCTTCTTTCTGCACTTATATTGTCTCTTTCTGTACCCTGTGTGCCTCTTCCAGCACCTCTGTTGCTTCTTTCTGCAGTTTTGTTCCTTCTCTCTACACCCCTCCTGCCTCTTTCTGTACCCCTCTTGCCTCCTTCTATACCTCTTTTGCAAATTTTTGCATCCCTATAGCTTCTTTCTCCACCCCTGTTCCCTCTTTCTGCACCTTTCTAGCATGTTTCTGCACCTCTATTGCCTCTGTCGGCACCTCTGTTGCCTCTTTCTGTACCCCTCTGGTCTCTTTCAGTACCACTGTTGCTCCTTTCTGCACTTCTCTTGCTTCTTTCTGCATCCCTCTTACCTCTTTCTGTACCCCTTTTGTCTCTTTGTGCATCTCTCCTGCCTCTTATGTGAACCTACCTTGCCTTTTTCTGCAGTGCTCTTGCCTCTTTTTGCACCTCTTTTGCTTCTGTCTGCACTTGTCTTGCCTCTTTCTGCAACTATGTTGGTTCTTTCTGCATGGCTCTTGCTTCTTTCTCCACCTCTGTTGCACATTTCTGCATCCCTCTTGCCTCTTTCTGTACCTCTCTTCCCTCTGTCTGCACACCTGTTCCCTCTTTCTATACCCCTTTTGCCTGTTTTTGCAACTCTCTTGCCTCTTTCTGCAGTTCTCTATCCTCCTTCTGCACCTTACTTGCTTCTTCCTGCACTTCTCTGGCTTCTTTCTGCACCCCTTATTAACTTGTTCTGCACCCCTCTTGCCTCTTTCTATGCATCTCTTGGTTCTTTCTGCACTGATCTTGCCTCTTTCTATACCCCTCTAGCCTCTTTCTGAACCTTCGTTTGCTTCTTTCTGCACTTCTCTGTCATTTTTCTGCACCCCTCTTTCCTCGTTCCGCACCTCTGTTGCTTCTTTCGGCACTGTTCTTGCTTCTTTCTGCACCTCTCTTGCCTCTTTCTGTACCCCTCTTCCCTCATTGTGCAATTCTCTTTTCTCTGTGTGCACTCCTGTTCCCTCTTTCTGCACCACTTTTGTCTATTTTTATAACTTTCCTGCCCCTTTGTGCAGTCCTTTTGATTCTTTTTGCACCTACGTTGATTCTTTTTGCACTGATCTTGCTTCTTTCAGCACCTCTTTGCAAATTTCTGCATCCTTATTGCCTCGTTCTGGACCCCTCTTCCCTATTTCTGCACCTCTCTTGCATCTTTCTGTACTGTTCTTGCTTCATGCTATACTATTCTTGTTTCTTTCTACACCCCTCACAATTTCTGTATCCCTTTTACCTCTTTCTCCACCCCTGTTCCCTCTTTCTGTACCTTTCTTGCCTGTTTCTGCACCTTTCTTGCCTGTTTTGGCACCTCTGTTGATTCTTTCTGTACTTCTCTTGCCTCTCTTTGCACCCCTCCTGCCTCTTTCTGTACCCCTATTGTCTCTTTGTGTACCTTTCCTGCCTCTTTCTGCACCTCTCTTGGATTTTTCTGCAGTTCTTTTGCCTCTATTTGCTGCACTTTCACTTTTTTCTGTACTTTTCTTGCCTCTTTCTGTACCCCTCTTCCATATATCTACACCTCTGTAAGTTCGTTCTGCACTTCTCTTGCTTCTTTCTGCACTTCTGTTGCAATTTTCTGTATCCTTCTTGCCTCTTTCTGTATCCCTCTTCCCTCTTTCTGCACCTCTCTTGCCTCTATCTGCACACATGTTCCCTCTTTCTACACCCCTTTTGCCTGTTTCCACAATTCTCCTGTCTCTTTCTGCTGTTCTCTTGCCTCCTTCTGCACCTGACTTGCCCATTTCTGCACTTCTTCTGCTTCTTTCCGCAACCTTCTTCCCTTTCTCTATATTTTCCTTGACTCTTTCTGCACCTCTCTTGCCTCTTTCTGCACATCGTTTGCTTCTTTCTTCACTTATCTGCCATCTTTCTGTACTCCTCTTCACTCCTTCTCCACGTCTCTTGCTTCTTTATGCACTGCTCTTGCTTTTTTCTGTACCTCTCTTGCCTCTTTCTGTACCCCTCTTCCCTCTTTCTGTAATTCTCTTGCCTCTGATGCCCCCCGTTCCCTTTTTTTGCACCTCTCTTGCATATTTCTGCAATGCTCTTGCCTTTTTCTACACCTCTCTTGCCTGTTTCTTCAACTCGCTTGCTTCTTTCTGCACCTCTGTTCCTTCTTTGTGCACTTCTTATCTTACTTTCCGTACCTCTGTTGCATATTTCTGCACTTCTCTTGCCTCTTTCTTCACCCTTTGTGCCTCTTTCTGCACCTCTGTTGCTCGTTTCTGCACTTCTCTTGCTTGTTTATTCACCCACCTTGCTTCTTTCGGTACCCTTGTTCTATCTTTATGTACCTTTCTTCCTTCTTTCTGCACCTCTTGCCTCTTTCTGCACCCTTTTCCCTCTTTCTGCACCTCTCTTTTTTTGCAATTCTCTTGCTCCTTTCTCTACTTCTCTAGCCTGTTTCTATATTCATATGGGAAGTGCAAGCTGTCAAGTTTACAGGTATGCATGCTCTGGTGACTGAAGTATATGTCTACTTGCACATGTATTCTCACATGTATTATCCATCTGAAGACGGTAGCTTAAAAAATGGGTTGCTTCTCTTATAGGTGTTCAAAACTTGTTGGTTCTGATCTGTCATTCAGTTGCACAGGCAGATATGTCTTATTTGTATATGTGTTATAGAGCCCCTCAAATATACTATTGAATACCCATGTGCCCTGTATTATGAGCAGAAAGAACTACATGCACCATTTTACATGAATTTGCCGAGTACCTCACTAGGTAAAAGCATAGACACGGATGCATACTTTACACAAGCTTGGTCAGGCGTACAACAGCGCTATACTTAGGATTGCTGTTTTATATTTAGTACGCCTAACATTCTAAGCAGTTCATTAATAGTGAAACTTCAAGGGAAAAGTGAGTTTTAAGACATCTTCGGAGAAGGATTAGTGATTATGGTACTTTGTATGAGTCTGTTTTAAGGTACAGTCAAAGTAGGTCTCGTTCTGCACCTCTGTTGTTTTTTTCCCACACATCTGTTTCTTCTTTCTTCACCTTTCTTCCTCTTACTGGACTTCTGTTGCCTTTCTGCATTTCTTTTGCTTCTTTCTGCATCTTTCTTCCTCTTTCTGTACCTCTCTTGCCTTTTTCTGCACTTCTGTTGCTTCTTTCTGCACCTTTCTTCGTCTTTCTGCACGTCCTACCATTGTAGGCCTAGTAAGAATTTAGAATTTAAAAACCTTAGAAATTCACTGGGAAAAAACATAGGCTTCAGCGATGTTATAGTTAGAAATTATCATTTAAAAAACCATAAAAATTCTCTGAAAAAAACATAGATTTCAAGGACGTTATAGTTCAAAATTAGCATTTAGAAAAACCATAGGAATTCACTGAAAAAACACAGGTTTCAGGGATGTTTTAGGAAGTTAGACATTTCACACACACAAAACCAGAGAAATCTGGCCATTATAGTTAGTTAAGCTAAGTATACCTTGCGCCCCTGCAATGCACTGCTGATGACATCACAAATTACATAAGTCATGGCAGGGTCAGTGACATCATTGTTAACATCACTGATGACCTCACAAATGATCACCCTTTGATAAAGACGAAGCTGTCGAAACACGTCATGGTCAAGTGCTATTTGATGAAATACAGATTAAAAGTCTCTGGGAGTGCAGCTTTCTTGGTTGAAAATACAATTTTGAATATGTGGTCTGTTTCCCTCAATGCTGCACTGGCATTCAGTACACACCTCTGCTAGACCACTGTCATTTGAACAATTATTCTGAAGCAAAGGCGTCCATTGTTTGAAGACAGTGTGGAGTTGGTGAAGGCATACTATGCCCTTGCATCAGTACTTACCCTAGAAGACGGAGGACTTTCTGTCAACCTCTATTGCGCCATGCGTGACTCCCAGAAAAAGAACACGCTCGTCACAATGGTGAGCAGATGTCCCCTTCTATGTTTAAAGACATAGACCGAGTTTGTTCGTAATGGGTCCGGAATTGAGCATCAAACAGTACAAATGAAAGTAAATGGCTGGTGCATTGTGGATATGTGACTCCGAAGACTGTCAAATTGAATCTGCACTAAGCACAAAATGTTAGCTATAACAGCACTACAAATCCCACAATGCTTTCAGAGAGGTACTTAAGACTGGTTATTGGAATCAACCAATGATCACCACTTGATAAAGACAAAGCTGTTGATACGCGTCATGTTGTGCCTTACTGGTCAAGTGCTGTTTGATTAAATGCAGATTAAAAGCCTCTGTACAGCGTCCTTGTATGACAATACAATTTTGAATATGTGGTCTTTTCCCCTCAAAGCTGCACCGGGAGTCAGTGCTCGCCACTACTAGACCACTTTTGTTTGAACAATTATTCAAAAGCGGCAGTGCCCTTTGATGAGGACAGCGTGGAGTTGGTGAAGGGATGCTATGCCCTTGCGTGGGTACTTACCCTAGAAAATGGAGAACTTTCTGGCAATTTCTAATGCGCCATGCGCAGCTCCCAGAAAAGGGACACACTCATCAGAATGGTAAGCAGATGTCCCCTTCTATGTTTAAAGACAATTATGTGGTCGAGTTTGTGCAGAATGGGTCAGGAGTTGAGCATCACACAATACAGATGAAAGTAAGTACTGCTCCATTGTGCATATGTGACTACGAAGACTGTCAAATGTAATCTTCACTGAGCACAAAACGTTAACTATAACAACACAACAAATCTCACAATGCTTTCAGAGAGGTACCTAAGACTGGTTAATTGATTTAACCAATGATCACCACTTGATAAAGATGAAGCTGTTGAAATGAGTCGTGGTGTGCCTTACCAGTCAATTGCTGTTTGATTAAATGCAGAATAAAAGCCTCAGGGAGTACAGCGTCCTTGTTTGAAATACAATTTTGGCTATGTGGTCGGTTTCCCTCAACTCTTCACCCGCAGTAAGTGCACAACTAGACCAGTTTTGCTTGAACAATTATTCAAAAGTGGCAGAGCTTGTTTGAACACAGTGTGGAGTTGGTGAAGGGATGCTATGCACTTGCGTGGGTAATTACCCTAGACTTTTTGTCAACTTTTAATGCACCATGCGCGGCTCCCAGAAAAGGCACATGCTCATCACAATGGTGAGCAGATGTCCCCTTCTATGTTTAAAGATAACGATGAGGCCCGAGTTTGACTGATACCGGCACCTTGTCATTTTGCCTGCATGCACGTTGCCATTAAATACGAATAGTTACCTTATCTGTCTGAGGCGTTTTTCCTTTTGGGGGCTTACCTGTGATGTTGGATATGTACGGCTGTTGCCCAGCCGTGGTATGATGATGCTCATCGCTGCTCAGGCGAAATCTGTGCTTGCCCCATGCTGGGGCTGGCAGCAATGGAAGACAGGACAGCTTGGCGCCATTGCAGGGTGGCCGCCGTTCTAATGCTCAACTTGGCTAACGACAAAGCGAAGCAGGCTGCTGCTGGAGCTGTGCATCAACCCACTGAGGAAAGATTTAGGTTTTATTGTCCAAGATTGAAAAGCAGCCCACTGAGGGTTACCTTCAGTGCACTACAAACACCAGAAGGCCGTGCGACGGCCACGCACACTGCGGCATGTGATTTAAGAACTTGTGCACAAAGAAACATTGCTTTCTCTCTTGTGAAACAACGACACTGATGAAGGGAATGGAAGAATCCTGAAACGCGTCTGGCGTGTCAATTGACTAATACCGGCACCGTGTTATTTTGCCTGCGTGCACGTCGCCATTAAATATGAAAGCTGCAGTATCTATCTGAGGCGTCTTTCCTTTTGGGGGCTTACCTGTGATGTTGGATATATATATATATATTCACTGAAAAAACTATAGGTTTCACCCATGTTATAGTTAGCTGGACATTTCTCTCATACAAAACCATAGAAATTCCCCCGTTATAGTTAGTGCAGCTAACTATAACTCGCGCGCCCGCAATGCACTGCTGATGATGACACATATTACATCACTCATGACATGGTCAGTGACATCACTCATGACATCACTGATGACATCTCAAATGACATCCCTGACAACGTGTCGAAGCAGGCTTCTCAGTCGTTGTTACAATGGCCACGCATCATCGCAGAATACACAAACGTAGAGCTTTGTAGGTTTCTTTTGGGTGGGGTGTCGTCAATTTGTAAAACACAACCAGTAAGATAAAAAGGAAGTTAATATTGTGTGTAATTTTTTTACGAAAGGAGAGAGGAAATAAGAAAAGTGACTGAAAACAATATTCGCAGCTCACATTTCTGTCACCGTTGTTTTTCACCACGTGGCGGACATAATGCACCCTGAAGCTCTACATCTAAAAGATAGTAAAAGAAAGTTGTTATGATTGGTAAATGTTACTATCTTAATGTGGAGTTGGACAACATCGCGCTTTCATACAAGTTCCTTCTCACATTTAAAAGAACTATTTGTATAGGTAATATTACGGACGTTTCAGCGATTATAAAAATGTTCCTGCTATTGGGAAAAAATATATACATTTAATTTGACACACTATATCGGAGTGCGTTCGTGTAAATGGCTGCGTCGCCTTTTTGTGTCTAGTCTGCTACAGCCCTTTGACTCCCTCGGATGCGTACCCAGGCCTCACTGCCCGCCTTTTCGTGGAAAAGACACCTTCTGCATCATTTAGTCCCGATCTGCAACAAATAAGTCTTGTATATCGTGACGAGTCTTGATATCTCTATGGCTAATGACATACTCGTGCTCCCATCATCATCATCGCAGGTTCTTCACCTGCTCAGTGCTTCGGGTACCACTAAGTCAGTGACCTAAGAGGCCATGCATGTGGTAGTGGGCCCGCTTGTTCTGTAGTTTGGGAACAACTCTAAAATGGCGTACAACACGTGCGCCCCGTCTTTTTTGTAGGTAGGGTCACATGTGTAGTGACGGATGTGCTGGATTGGTGTGGTGTGGGTGTATACGAGCCATGATGGAGTGTGTGTGCCGATCTGACAACTAGACCTGGAACTAAGAAATCACTACAATGGAAATCTGAGCCATGTAGTGTTGTTGTGTTTTCCTGGTAGCGTAAGCACAGTGGGCTATATTAACGTATTCAGTCTCAATTAATTTACCACTTCCCCCCGGGGATTTTAAATGTTGGGAGGGGGGCCGCGCGGCTCCGGGACACTGCAGGAGCTGGTCTTGGGGCATGGCAGTCTCCAGAGCCTTTCGAGCGCTCTGGACATAGGATCACGCAGTCTGCCACACACAATACACTAAAAAGAAGAGAAAGTGATGAGAGATGATTTCTGACATGTTTAGGCTTGAGAGCCTGGATAATCATTAAATGGGGTCTGGCAGTGAAGTGCATACTTATTCTGGAAGAAGTCTTTCGGGGTCTTGCGAAAGCAAGTCATCTTTAATAATTGCCTCTCGCTGCGTGTACATGCAAAGATATCTGATTTGCTTGTATGTTAAAAACAGAAACTTTCAACACCTCTTTTTGAATGGTTGTGAAGCATTGTAAGAAAACGTATGAGCGACCAATTGCGCAGATTTTTAACCTTTTCAGCGCGACCGCGATTCCCCCTCCGGTGCTGGGCCGTAATAAAAACGGGTGTGGTTGTGACGGAACGGTTCCGTCATGAGCACAGCTCAACCGTAGCTCATGACGGAACCGTTCCGTCATGAGCATGGAAGGGGTTAAACAAATTTGATTGGCTGTTGTGTACTTACGTCTACCTTCCTGAGGCTAATTTTGATTGGCTTTCTTTTTTCTATGTGACGTTACGATACAGTCACCACGTAAGTATTCCATTTTGTGATGCTCTTTATTTTACTATGTCTTTCAAAAACTAGTTGTGGTAGGGTGTTTTTAACTTAAACTGTGTACTCTGCTTACCAGTTTGTTGACTGTAAAAGTATTTAAAACCATTATTCTATGTTCTATTCTATCATAATTGTGCTGACTTTTCTCCTTTAGCGTGCAGTACTATGTTCTTTTATAAAATGTATAACTCTTCAAACCATCTTTGAAAGAAAAATGCACTTGTTTTCAAAATATTTTTATTGAGTCTTTTATATTCATCATATAGCGAAATGCAAAAATTATTTTTTCATTCATTGGTATCACGCGTTAAACCACATTTCTTTTATTTGATCATAAGCACTCATTTCTTAAGTTTACATTATATAAGTGTTGCCCCATCATCTTTTTTTAAATGTTTGGGATTTTTTTACTTTCAGATAAAGTAGAATAGAAGTGCTAGGAGAAACACACCCTCATTACTTCATCTTTTTTTATGTACATTTCATGTAATTATTACATTTTACAATCATGTTTAAATATTGAAAGAATTCATATTCACATTAACATTTCGAGACACAATTATATTATTTTGTTGAAAAAAGTGCTTGCGAAGGTAATCCTCTTGTTCTTCACGAGTGAAAATTACTAACAGCACTACTCAATATAAATACTTTTAGCCCAATTTCATTCTGGAAGATAAAGAGTTTTGTTTTTAGTACATGTTTCAATCATAAAGAAATACTTGCATATTAAAAAAAACAAATTGTCCTTGTAAGTCATCCAACTCAAGTTGAAGTATCATAAAGTTAAATATAAATTAAAATATACATTAACAATATGATCCTTCTCTGGAAATGAAAGATACATTGAAGATTATGACAGCTCTCCTAATCAATACTTTGCACATACTAATTCATTAAATAACCAATATTTCCATTTTTATAATTTACCTCTCTTCGATATTGTATCCTTCCTCCGTTGAAATTCATCCAACTACTCTACAGAGAACATAGTGTTTTATGTATTCTTAAGTATACATTAACAATATGTTCCCTCTGAGGAAATGAAAGACATTCTCCAGATGTTTCCACAGCCCCAAATCATTACCTTGCTCATAGTTCCTTTGCCCGTATTCATTCTCTAAAATAAAACTAATCATCCCACGGGTGTGGTTATATATATTTTTTGGTTACTTAACAGTCTATGTGATCAATTTATTGCTCCTCCCACTATTAAGTCACGTTTTTCAGTTGACAGGTGTTCGCAATTCCACTGTTTTAGCGTGTCAAGTGTTTATGTTAATGTGCCTCTTTCCATACTTTTTAACTTTCGTATAATTTCTGAAATGCTTTATTTAAACTCGTTTTTATTATTAAAACATTTCTATAGGTTACTATTTTTTTAATAGGAGTATTAACATTCATTCCCCTTTTTTTTCAACTTATTATACTAGTAACTTCCCTTTTTTTAAAGTTTTTTTATTTCTTGTTATCACCGTATATTAATGTAATCATTCACTCAGTAAGCATGTACTCATGCAGTGAGGCAGGCTTTAGGGAATGCACTGATTCAAAGTGATATATATTTTGCATTTTGTGGTGTAAAAACCTTTACATTTATGCTTCATGACTACAATTCCCCACTCACTATATATACCAGGGGTCTCCAACTACTAGCTCGGGAACTACTGGTAGCTCACCACCACCCTCAAGTTAGCACTCAGACGTGAAGCCAAACCAAACCAATCTCAGAGATTCTCTGTATATTAAACAAGGTAGCACTGCTCATTTCACTACCTTTAAGAGTTACAGACAGCCAAAGCAATGGCAGGGCCTGTTCATAACACTCAAACACAAACTGTGGTGGCGTATGAATTAATCAATTAGGGATGTATAGAGCTCACTATTCACCTGTGAGGTTTCCGAGCGCTGGGGGAGTATGTGGTGGGGATTTGTGAAGCTTTCGTCATTCAATAAGGCAGGTGTTATGGCTCTTCCTGAATGCTTTCAGTGTGGGGGTTCATCTGATGCTGAGGGGGAGTTCTTTCCAGGTATTGGCCATGAAGTACGAGAAGGTTGTGTCTCTTGTCTGGTTATGTATTACAGAGGATTTCGGCCAAGGCCTGGTCAGAAAAGTGGGCCACCCTCTGGGCCACCCATTATAAATACAAACATTCCCCCCTGGGATTTGGCTCCCCTGAAGGCTAATTATCAATAAAGCGGACTTTGTTTTTTTTTCTTCTTTTTCACAGCATACGCGTACCTTACGTGTATACCGCTACTTTAAAAAAAAACATGTTTTTTGCCTTGGGGTCCTTGTGGGACCCCCTGAGCAGGCCTACGGGGTCAGGGTGTTTCTGCCCTGCTCCCTTTGTGTGTTTTTTCGCGTTTCTTTCGCTGCTTTCTTGTGCCTCGGTTCTACCGAGGCATAAGATGGCTGCCAACACTTCCCGGTTTGGAGTGTTGACAGACAGTCGACAGCCAATTAGCATGCAGCTCGTGCTCGTAATGGTACCCACTATATCCTCGGACAGTACTCGTTCAGTATTTAATCTATAGATATATCTATGATTTTAATTTTGATTTTCTCAGGAACTACTGAATGAATTTACACCATTTAACAAAAAGCGTAAACTGTAAACCAAACTCTACCTTTTTGCCAAATTTGGTGTAATTCCGTTCAGCAGTTCGGGCTGTAGCATCACTTAAAGAACCCTATGAAAAATTGCATGGGGAAAACACATTTCTGGACCCTCATTTTTTCTTGGTCCCTGCTTCACGAATCACTCCCAAACTTTCAGGGAAGGAGCGGAGCGGAGCAGGCCATTTTCTTGGATTATTTCACGAAGATTCATTGACCGGCGCCAAAGTTAATCCAAATAGAATGTTGTGGATTTCCTATGGAAACTAGGTCCTAACTATAACTACCTACTGGGGACCGCCAGTAGGTAAAATATATATATATATATATATCTTCGCAAATTTCTCAAAAAAGATTGCCCCCTCCGCTCCTTCCCTGAAAGTTTTGGGGAGATTTGTCAAGTGGGGGCCGAGAAAATTATTTTCCTTAGGACGATTAGACACGGCTACAGCCGAACTGCTGAACGGAATTACAAGAAATTTGGCAAAATGGTAGAGTCTGATTCGCAGATCACGCTTTTGCTTAAATGGTGTAAATCCCTCCAGTAGTTCCTGAGAAAATCAAAAGAAAAAAATATATATATCTAGCATTCCGAGCACGAGCTGCATGCTGATTGGCTGTCAACTGTCTGTCAACACTCCAAACCAGAAATTATTGACAGCCATCTTGGGACCAATATACATGATAGCACCTTATTAAAAAGCATTGCAGTTAATAGAAGGATTTAAGACTTTAGTTACATTATAAATAATTTGTTGATAGTACCATACTAATTTTAGGAATTGTGGTGTGTTCTAAGGTGATTTTACCATGTGAAAAAGCCTTCAGCTGGGATATCATGAATCATGTTTTAGAGAAAACTATTTTCTCATGCTTTTCCCACAGAGGTTTGGAAGGTGATCTATAAGCTAAACTGAGAGCATATTTTGTGTAAATTCACATCGTTCTCAGTCATGTGAGAATGAAGTCTGACATTCTCAGTAAAACATGTACATCCAACAAGATCAGAGACTGTCAGTTGATTACTTTGTGTTCTACTGCAGCTTCACAGAGTGTGCTAAAGAACAACTAGAGCGCTAACAGTCCTACTTATGACCAATGTATGGCACACCTAAAGCCATCTTGATTGGAATAAAGTGGTAACTCTTAAAACATTTCATTTAAAAAGGAACAACATGAGGGGGTTCATTTTGTCATAGAAAGTATGATTAGTGCTGCAGAAAGAAAAATTAGGGCACATTTTGAGTGACTTCTGAAATCCTCTTCTATTTCATTAAGAAATTCTGAAATGCAGACGACTGAAACATGCACTTTCAATACTAGCAGCAGACTTCCCGGTGAGCAGTAGCTTTACTACAGTGATCTAATAAGCAACTAGAGTGCTAACATTCTGAATTTATGGCAAATGTGTGACACATCTGAATGCCTCCTTGATGGAATCAAAGTAAAAAACTGAAAGTATTTCCTACTGAGGAGACTGTAGTGAATGAGGAAATTAGGAAACTTCATAACAAATACGTCTCCCAAGATGGCCACCAGAGACAAAAGAGCCCAAATGTAGCACAAATATCACCGAGATGTAGCCCATATATAGCCCAATGACAGAATGTCCCACAGTGTTCTAAAGAACAACTAGAACGCTAACAGTCTTACTTATGACAAAAGTATGGCACACCTGAAGCCATCTTGATTGGAATAAAGTGGTAATACTTAAAACATTTAATTTGCAAAGGAACAAAATGAGGGGGTTCATTTTGCCACAGAAATTATGATTAGTGCTGCAGAAAGAAAAATTAGGGCTCATTTTTACTTCTCAAATCCTCTTCTATTTCATTAAAAAATTCTGGCATGCAGACTGAAACATGCACTTTGAATACCAGCAGCTGACTGGTGAGCAGTATCTTTACTACAGTGATCTAATGATCAACTAGAGTGCTAACATTCCGAATTTATGGCAAATGTGTGACACATCTGAATGCCTTTTTGATGGTACCAAAGTAAGCAAGCATTGAAAATGCAATAGGTTTCGCCCTCGTTTAAGTTAAAGCAATTCTGTTTGTAATTAGGTGGCTTTTTAGCTTTGCTTGTATTAGTGTTTTTCAAACTTTCATGTACATAACATGCATTTGTATGCGTATATGTATATGTATGCATGCATTTATATTTGTATTTATATAGATATGCATTTTATATATATGTTTAATTTTTTATCTACATATGTATATATATATATATACACACATGCATATATATAAATGCATATGCATATATATGTGCATATGTGTGCGTGTAGAGAGAGGTAGAGAGAGGTAAAGAGGTAGAGGTATGGAGGTAGAGGTGTAGACGTGGAAGTGTGGAGGTCGCGAGGTAGAGGTAGAGAGTAGTAGAGAGAGAGGTAGAGAGTAGAGAGTGAGTATTAAAGAGTAGAGAGTGAGTAGTAGAGAGTAGTAGAGAGAGTAGCAGAAAATGAATAGTAGAGAGTAGTAGAGTGAGTAGTAGAGAGTGAGTAGTAGAGTAGTAGAGAGTGAGTATTAGAGTGAGTAGTAGAGAGTAGTGGAAGAGTGTAGTAGAGAGTGAGTAGTAGAGAATGAGTAGTAGAGTGAGTAGTAGAGTGAGTAGTAGAGAGTGAGTAGTAGAGAGTAGTAGAGAGAGAGAGAGTAGTAGAGAGTGAGTAGTAGGGAGTAGTAGAGAGTGAGTAGTAGAGCGTGAGAAGTAGAGAGAGTAGTAGAGAGTGAGTAGTAGAGAATAGTGAAGAGCGAGTAGTAGAGAGTGAGTATTGGAGAGTGAGTAGTAGAGAGTAGTAGAGAGCAAGTAGTATAGAGTGAGTAGTAGAGAGTGAGTAGTAGAGAGTGAGTAGTAGAGAGAGAGTAGTAGAGATTGAGTAGTAGAAAGTAGTAGAGTGAGTAGTAGAGAGAGAGTAGTAGAGAGTGAGTAGTAGAGTAGTAGAGAGTGAGTGGTAGAGAGTAGTAGAGAGTAGTAGAGAGTGAGTAGTAGAGAGCTAGTAGTAGAGAGCAAGTAGTAGAGAGAGTAATAGAGAGCAGTATAGTAGTAGAGAGTGAGTAGTAGAGAGCGAGTAGAAGAGATTGAATAGTGGAGAGTGAGTAGTAGAGAGTAGTAGAGAGTGAGTAGTTGAGAGTGAATAGTAGAGAGTGAGTAGTAGAGAGTGGTAAAGAGAGTAGTAGAGAGTGAGTAGTAGAGAGAGAGTAGTAGATAGTAGTAGAGAGTGAGTAGTAGAGTACTAGAGGGGGTGTGGCAGAGAGTAGTAGAGAGTAGTAGTGAGTAGTAGAGAGTAGTAGAGAGTGAGTAGTAGAGAGTAGTAGTAGAGAGTAGTAGAGAGTGAGTAGTAGAGAGTAGTAGCGAGTGAGTAGTAGGGAGTAGTAAAGAGTGAGTAGTAGAGAGTGAATAGTAGAGAGTGAGTAGTAGAGAGTGAGTATTAGTGAGAGAGTAGTAGAGAGTGAGTAGTAGAGAGTAGTAGAGTAGTAGGGAGTGAGTAGTAGAGAGAGAGTACTAGAGAGTAGTAGAGAGTGAGAAGTAGAGATTGAATAGTAGAGAGTAATAGAGAGAGAGAGTAGTAGAGAGTAAGTAGTAGAGATTGAGTAGTAGAAATTAGTAAAGAGTGAGTAGTATAGAGTGAGTAGTAGAGATTAGTAGAGTAGTAGAGAGTGAGTAGTATAGAGTGAGTAGTAGAGAGAGAGTAGTAGAGAGTGAGTAGTAGAGTAGTAGAGAGTAGTCAGTCAGTGTCAGTCAGTGTCAGTCAGTCAGTGTCAGTGTCAGTCAGTCAGTAAGTGTCAGTCAATCAGTGTCAGTCATTGTCAGTCAATCAGTGTCAGTCAGTGTCATTCAGTCAGTGTCAGTCAATCAGTGTCAGTCAGTCAGTGTCAGTCAGTCAGTGTCAGTCAATCAGTGTCAGTCAGTGTCAGTCAGTGTCAGTCAATCAGTGTCAGTCAGAGTCAGTCGGTGTCAGTGTCAGTCAATCAGTGTCAGTCAGTGTCAATCAGTCAGTATCAGTCAGTCAAGTCAGTCAGTGTCAGCTAGAGCAGATCTGCTGACCTGGTTCTCTGGCTCTAAAGCAGCTCTGCTGACCTGGTTCTCTGGCTCTAAAGCAGCTCTGCTGACCTGGTTCTCTCCCTCTAAAGCAGCCCTGCTGACTTGGTTCTCTGTGTCTAGAGCAGCTCAGCAGATCCAGTTCTTAGGCTACAGAGCAGCTCTGCTGATCTGGTTCTCTGGCACTAATGCAGCTCTGCTGACCCGGTTCTATGGCTCTAAAGCAGTTCTGCTGACGCGGTTCTCTGGCTCTAGAGCAGCTCTGCAGACCTGGTTCTCTCCCTCTAGAGCAGCTCTGCTAACCTGGTTCTCTCCCTCTAAAGCAGCTCTACTGACCTGGTTTCTCTGGCTCTACATCAGCTCTGCTGACCTGTTCTCTTGCTCTAGAGCAGCTCTGCTGGCCTGGTTCTTAGGCTCTATAGCAGCTCTGCTGACCTGGTTCTCTGGCTCTAAAGCAGCTCTGCTGACCTGGTTCTCTGGCTCTAAAGCAGCTCTGCTGACCTGGTTCTCTGGCTCTAAAGCAGCTTTGCTGGCCAGGTTCTCTGGCTCTAAAGCAGCTCTGCTGACCTGGTTCTCTGGTTCTAAAGCAGTTCTGCTGAACTTGTTCTCTGGCTCTAGAGCAGCTCTGTTGACTTGGTCCCTTGGCTCTAGAGCAGCTCTGCTGACCTGGTTCTCTCCCTCTAAAGCAGCTCTGCTGACCTGGTTCTCTCGCTCTAAAGCAGCTCTACTGACCTGGTTTCTCTGGCTCTACAGCAGCTCTGCTGACCTGGTACTCTGACTCTAGAGCAGCTCTGCTGACCTGGTTCTATGGCTCTAGAGCAGCTCTACTGACCAGATTCTCTGGCTCTAGAGCAGCTCTGCTGACCTGGTTCTCTCCCTCTAAATCAGCTCTGCTGACCTGGTTCTCTGCCTCTAGAGCAGCTCTGCTGACCTTGGTCTATGGCTCTAAAGCATCTCTGCTGACCTGGTTCTCTGGCTCTAGAGCAGCTCTGCTGACCTGGTTTTCTGGCTCTTAAGCAGCTCTGCTGACCTTGTTCTCTGCCTCTAAAGCAGCTCTGCTGACCTGGTTTCTCTGGCTCTAGAGCAGCTCTGCTGACCTGGTTCTCTGGCTCTAAAGCAGCTCTGCTGACCTGGTTCTCTGGCTCCAGAGCAGCTCTGCTGACCTGGTTCACTGGCTCTAAAGCAGCTCTACTGACCTGGTTCTCTCCCTCTAAAGAGCTCTGCTGACCAGGTTCTCTGGCTCTAAAGCAGTTCTGCTGACCTGGTTCTCTCCCTCTTAAGCAGCTCTGCTGACCTGGTTTCTCTGGCTCTACAGCAGCTCTGCTGCCCTGGTTCTCGGCCTCTAGAGCAGTTCTGCTGACCTGGGTCTCTGGCTCTAGAGCAGCTCTGCGGACCTGGGTCTCTGATTTTAGAGCAGCTCTGCTGACCTGCTTTTTAGGCTCTAGAGGAGCTCTGCTGACCTGATTCTCTGGCTCTACAGCGGCTCTGCTGACCTGGTTTCTCTGGCTCTACAGCAGCTCTGCTGACCAGGTTCTCTGGCTCTAGAGCAGCTCTGCTGACCTGGTTCTCTGGCTCTAAAGCAGTTCTGCTGACCTGGTTCTCTCCCTCTTAAGCAGATCTGCTGACCTGGTTTCTCTGGCTCTACAGCAGCTCTTCTGCCCTGGTTCTCGGCCTCTAGAGCAGTTCTGCTGACCTGGGTCTCTGGCTCTAGAGCAGCTCTGCTGACCTGGGTCTCTGATTTTAGAGCAGCTCTGCTGACCTGCTTTTTAGGCTCTAGAGGAGCTCTGCTGACCTGATTCTCTGGCTCTTCAGCGGCTCTGCTGACCTGGTTTCTCTGGCTCTACAGCAGCTCTGCTGACCTGGTTTTCTGCGCTCACGCTGCACGCACCCGACTTCTCGAAAATATATTTTAAAATAATATTTTATTTTAAGTACAAATATATTATTTTTATGAATATCTTAGATAATCTCTTGCCCTAATATGTATATTAAAGAAACATATATATATTTTTGGATCCTAATTTTTTTTGCGGGAGTTGTGCACCCAGCGTGCCCCGGCACAAATATGACCTCACGCGGGACCCGTCACCGTGCAAGCGTCTTGAACCGTAATGCGCATGTGTCGCGAATGCGCGGGAGCAGGAGTCACGGCTGGTCGCATACCAATCGCGCACATCACGTAATATTAAATGTATATGTTGTAACTAAAAACACGAAGCCTTCGCACACCGTACACGGATCCTTCACGACTTTTCTAAAATGGCGTCTAGAATCCACGCACCCACCGTGATGTGTACGCTTTGAGTGCGCGACTCCGAAAAAAATGTGGGAACTTTTTTTTAAAAGAAAATAATATAAATAGATTAAAATAAAAAATGAAAACAAAAAAATTAATCAATATTGCAGTTTGAATTATTTAAAAATATTTTTTTGCAATTTTCTGAAAAATATATAATGTTATTTAATGAATATAATACTTATAAATAAATAGTTAAAAAACTGTAGAAATTCAGTACATAAAAATAGGTATAACTACTATCAGAGTTAAAAATTAGCATTTAAAAAACCTTTGAAAGTCACTGAAAAAACTATAGGTTTCAGAGATGTTATAGTTAGGAATTAGCATTTAAAAAACCTTAGAAAGTCACAGAAAAAAACATAGGTTTCACGGGTGTTATGGTTAGTTGGCCATTTCACTCGTACAAAACCATAGAAATTCCTCTGTTATAGTTAGTTCTGCTAACTATAACTTGTGCGCCCGCAATGCACTGCTGATGATGTCACATGTTGCATCATTCATTCATTTCTGATTGAAAGTGTGTGTGTGTGAAGTTACGGTCTTGAGGCGGAAGCCGGGACCAGTATCGATTTTTAAACACTGTTGGGAGATTTTACCTGCTTTTCTCTCCTCATTGCTGTTGTTTTTAAAAAATAGCGTATTTGCACAGTTTCTCTTAGGGGGCTCGAACCGGAGCCAAAGCCTCCTTGGGTCCCGCCATCTTTGTTGAGGAGCTGGGCGAGCAGACTAGTGCTCTGCCCCTCCCGCCCCCACGTGCATAAAAACCCTGATGTCATCTGCACCTCCACTGATTGAAAGTGTGTGTGTGTGAAGTTACGGTCTTGAGGCGGAAGCCGGGACCAGTATCGATTTTTAAACACTGTTGGGAGATTTTACCTGCTTTTTTCTCCTCATTGCTGTTGTTTTTAAAAAATAGCGTATTTGCACAGTTTCTCTTAGGGGGCTCGAACCGGAGCCAAAACCTCCGTGGGTCCCGCCATTTTTGTTGAGGAGCTGGGCGAGCAGGCTAGTGCTCTGCCCCTCCCGCCCCCACGTGCATAAAAACCCTGATGTCATCTGCACCTCCACTGATTGAAAGTGTGTGTGTGTGAAGTTACGCTCTTGAGGCGGAAGCCGGGACAAGTATCGATTTTTAAACACTGTTGGGAGATTTTACCTGCTTTTCTCTCCTCATTGCTGTTGTTTTTAAAAAATAACGTATTTGCACAGTTTCTCTTAGGGGGCTCGAACCGGAGCCAAAGCCTCCATGGGTCCCGCCATCTTTGTTGAGGAGCTGGGCGAGCAGACTAGTGCTCTGCCCCTCCCGCCCCCACGTGCATAAAATGGTACACCTATACAGGGAGCGCAGCGGACAGGCGCAGCGGGCGTGCAGCGGGCGCGCCGAAGGCTCGCCAAAGGCGAGCCCGTCTGCGCCCGTCCCCGCCGGACCCACTCCTCGGGCCGGGACCTCTGCTCCGGTCGATACCATCTCGACCCCGAGTATACCTACACCAGTGAAGCTCTTAGAGCTTGGAGGTGCGGTTCAAACTCAGCAGGCTGCTCTATTCTGGAAATTGGGGCCAGCACTGGGAAGGCCCTTAACATATGCCCGAACTGTTCACAGATCTTGCCAAGACTAAGCTGGGATCCAATTGCGCCCCCCAGGGACAACAGTCAAAAGCCAGTGCGGAAAAGGCATTCCTCGGTTAAGTGTCTTTTACTCAATGCCAGAACCCTGGTCAAACACAGTACGGAAGTAGCGGAGTTAATTCAGGATGCTGGGGTGATGATAGCTTTTATCACAGAGTCCTGGACTGATGCTGCTTCTGGCCCTGACATAGTGATTGCCACCCCGCCGAACTACGTCTGCTACACTCAAAATAGAGAGAAAAAGAAAGGTGGTGGTCTAGCTATTATTTACCATCACTCACTCAGAGGATCCTTCCAACAGGGGCCCGTAGGTCCAGATGAGACGCTTCTTTTTAATTTTACCCTATCTGACCACCAAACTTTTGAAGGCTGCTTAGTCTATAGACCCCCTGGGACGAAAGCACCTTTTTTTCTCGCTCTGGGTAAAATACTAGAAACTGCTGCCACTGCCCAAACGTTCACTGTACTAGGCGATTTTAATTTTCACCTAGAATGCGGCTCGGACCCGGACACATGCGACCTTATTGAGCTGCTACAGGGAGTAGATCTGATGCAATTGGTCAGCGGTCCCACCCATAAGGCAGGGCACACCCTGGACGTAATCTTTTCAAATCATCCGAACCTCAATGTACTATCAGTCCAGCCCATATCCTGGTCAGATCATTCAGCAGTCCATTTTAACTTTGTCATAGCCCCACCTGTGAGATCATCTAGGGCCAGACCAGCCCCACAACAGATAAGGAAATGGAATGACATAAAACAAGATGAGCTGGAATGTCTACTAAAGTCAACCTTGGAGCCACTCTCAGGAAATACGGAACAAGCAACCCAGGCCTACACGAGATGGCTTGAGGATGCAGGTTTACAACTGGCCCCCCCTAAAACCTTTCTCCCCACACAGTCCACTCCTTCCGCTCCCTAGTTCTCTGAAGAGATCAGAGACCATAAAATTGTGTGCAAAAAAAAGGAAAAAATCTGGCGGACAACTTTTAGCGAGTCAGATAAAAAAATCCTGAACACTGAGCAAAGAGTGTACAAAGAGAAGATCCAGCAAGCGAAACGAGCCTTCTTTACGAAGAAGGTGAGAGAAGCCAGCAATGCCCCGAAGGAGCTTTTTCGAACAGTGTCCTCTCTGGCAGTCCCCAAGACCATAGAGGTACCCCCCAGTCTTCCTCTTTGTGAGAAGCTGGCTACTTTTTTCCGTGAAAAAGTTGAAAAAATCTTTTCTCCTTTAGACAGTCAAATAAAAACTCCGGTGGAACCTTCCACTAACAACGCAGAATCAGATAATGGCCTAGAAAAACTTTCATTTTTCTCTCAAATCAGTGAGAAAGAGGTAATGAGCTGACTTCAGAAGATAAAATCAGGCTCCCCTCATGATCCCTGTCCTGTTGCTATCGCCAAACTAGCGCCAGCTACTATTGCAGCTCGCCTCACCCCCCTCCTTAATCTCTTGCTGGATAGTGGGGAATTCCCCGCAAAATGGAAACGAGCCTCCATCTTACCTCTCCTTAAAAAAAACAACTTGGACATAGCCGACTTAAACAACTATTGGCCTATTGCAAGACTGCCCCTTCCAGCTAAAATCATGGAAGGCTTTTTAAATACGCAGGTAAGCACCTTCTTGAGAATAGGACAACATCTGGACCCATCCCAACATGGTTTCCATGCAGAACATAGCACGGAATCCACCTTAATTAAATCGGTGGAAGACATTAGAAGAGTGGTGGACGGAGGAGGTAGAGCCGCCCTGATCCTGCTGGACCTTTCCGCGGCCTTCGACACGGTCCATCACAAGTTGTTGGTGGACCGGTTGAGGGCCTGCGGAGTTCAAGATAAGGCGCTGAAGATCCTGCAGGCCTTCCTTTCCAACAGGACTCAGTCGGTGACACTGGGGGATTTTGAATCATGCCCCTTTACACTTCCTTGTGGAGTACCCCAGGGCTCCTCCTTGAGCCCGACCCTTTTTAATGTCTATGTTTCTACTCTAGCCCCGATAATTCGAAACTTCGGTTTTGACCTTACAGCTTATGCGGATGACACGCAGATAGTGGTGTCTCTGCTGCCGGGGGACATAAATAGCACTGCGGATAGGTTCAAAAGCTGCATGCGAGAAGTGGGGGTTTGGATGGCTTAAAACTGTCTTAAATTAAACTCCTGGAAGACAGAAGTGCTACTCTTTGGCTCCAAAGATAACTTCTGGTCCCCGAGATGGTGGCCTGAAGAAATGGGAACTCTGCCCGCCCCAGTGACTAAGGTGAAAAACCTCGGCATTCTGGTGGATGACACATTATCTTTTAAACCTCAGATCAATGCCCTGGTCTCTTCCACCCACTTTGTTCTTAAAACAATTAGGAAAGTGCTACCATTTCTGGAGCAAGAGCACAGAAAAACAGTGGTCACCGGTCTAATTCTTTCTCGGTTAGACTACTGTAACAGCCTTATGCTGAACGCTCAAGTTAGCGTATTAAACAAACTCCAGACCTTACAAAATGCTGCCGTACGCCTGATAACAGATACACCTAAGTTCGTATCGGTGGCTCAGGACCTGGCAAAACTTCACTGGTTGCCAGTGCGGAAACGAATTACCTTCAAGGCACTCTGTGTGGTCTTTAAAGCAGTGCATGATCTGGGCCCTAGTTGCATGAAGGAACTATTACTCTGGTACAAACCGGCAAGAACTCTCAGATCTGGTCAGCAGGCATTAGTCTCGGTCCCTAGAGTTAAGAAAGCTAGATGGGGAGGAAGGAGCTTCTCCCTAGGAGCCGCAGTAGCCTGGAACAAGCTTCCCCTCCATATTAGACAATCGCCTGATCTCTTATCCTTCAGAAAGGCACTGAAGACTTGGCTCTTCACCCATTAAAGCACCAACCCACACACACCAGTTCATTCTGCTAGCACCAGGACACCTCCGGGTAACAGTGCGCTCTAGAAATGTAAAAAATAAATAAATAAATAAATAAATAAATTCATGACATGGTCAGGGACATCACTGATGACATCTCAAATGACATCACTGATGTCATCATCCACGTGACAATCTGATACACCTCATCATACACAAGTATAACCTTTCATCACTCACTGTAAAATACAGAGTACCATATTTGAAACCATTGACACACCAATACTAGTTTCTAAAAACCCACTAAGTGATTCCTACATCTACACACACATCTAAACACTTACCTATAGATTCACTCATACATGCTGTCAATGATCAATAGAACACTATTAAATATACTTATATACCTACATCGACATTACACACCAGCATACATCCAATTCACTTATGCAGTCATTCTACTCACTTATGCAAACAATTGATCATACTTACATTTACTAAGCTACACACTTATACAAACACCACTTTATTCATTCGTATAGATAGTAACTCATACTTAGTGTGTTATAAAATTACTACTACAAGTATACAGTCACGCATACAATCACTGAGTCTTATGTATACTTATTTATATACATCTGTCACATACATTGGCTTTTATATTTCTAGTTTGTTAGATATGTATCATTGAGAAATACATTTACTCATCACCATACCCATAAAGAGATTCACTCACCCAAACAACTGTTTCCACATACAGTCTTAACCTCATATACCTAGTAAATCAACTATATACACATCTTTGGACAGTCACACACCTCCCACTCAACCACACACACATTCACTATCCCATAAAAATACTCACTTAACTAATTAATAACTAATATAGACTTTCACATAGCTAGTAACCAACTTATGTAGTAGTTTACACAACAAGTGATAGAGTTATACAGCTATTCACACAGTTTAATCACTATCCCATATATTTAGTGAGACACTTTAAATTAGTCACTTAAACAGTCAATCACATTGCTACTAAATCCTCCATTCAGGAACTTATACATCCACTCAGTCTTCAAGCCAGATTGATATATATATATATATTCACTGAAAAAAACATAGTTTCACACACGTTATAGTTAGGAATTAGCATTTAAAAAACCTTGCAAATTCATTGAAAAAAAATAGGTTTCACACATGTTATAGTTAGCTGGACATTTTACTCATACAAAACCATTGAAATTCCCCCGTTATAGTTAGTTCAGCTTACTATAACTCGCGCGCCTGCAATGCACTGCTGATGACGTCACGTATTACATCACTAATGACATGGTCAGTGACATCACTCATGACATCACTGATGACATCTCAAATTACATCACTGATGACATCACGGATGACACCATCCAGTGAATGTGTGTCTTTCTGAAAAATAAATATGTTTTATATATGTATATCTAAAGGTCGATGGAAGAATAAATGGGTAAATAAGTGTCTAAACAGATTGATTGGTTAACTGACTTATTAAGTGAATCTTAGTGAGTACATATATTAGCGAGTAATGTTTAAATATTTAAATATATGTATCAGTGTCTCACTTTGTGTATACGTGGCTGCATGGGTTGGCGAGTAGCTACATGAGTGTGTATATGGGTTATTAGTTGTTTTTTTGAGTATCAGTATGAGTGTCTGTATGGTTTGGTGGGGGTTATTACTTAGCGCATAGATGCATGAATGACTGACTCACGGTTTGTATGTGTTTTGAAGACAGCATGTGTGCAGGACTGTATGGGTTGATGAGTGTGTGTATGGGTGTGTTACTGAGTGAATGACTGTCTCAATAGTATCTTTATGAGTAACTACATATGTTTTAATCTAGTATTTGTGAGTATTGATTTATATAAGTGAGTATATGTGAGAGTGAGAGTTTGGAAGAGTTCCTGTTTAAATAAGTATGTGTTTCTATAAGTGATTGTTTAAGAGAGTAAGTATGTGTAAGTTTTCGTAGAAGTAAGTGTGGTATTGTGTGTATAGCTGTATATGCAAATAAATGGATGTCTTTTTTTTTTATTTTTTTTTATTAAAAACTTTTATTGAGCAATAAAGTAAGAGTTACAGAGATGGGCCTACAACCACACGGGCTGGCCGCTAATAGCAACGCACAACATAAGTAGCGAACGATCATTCCCGTGGCCGGGCACAAGGAAGGTACCAATTATTGCTCGAAGCATAGGACAGGACATAACAATTTTTATATTAATCATAAAAACAACAAACTCTAAACAAGGCGAATACACAGTAATCAAGTCAGCCCAGGAGGCGGAGGGGAAAGCAACTAATCAGGAAGACAAAAGCAAAGCAATGAAACTCGGCATGGCCGGGGGGGGGGGCCAGCGGGGAGGGCAGGAAAATCCTAAAACCATATGAAAAATTTTCGGGAACGTCAGCCTAGGGAGATAGGGTCACATCTGGAGTGTCAACCAAGGGAGGGGCACAAATATCTCCACGATATGCATTCCATTGACCCCAAATCTTCGTCCACGCCCTGGGTCTGCCCCTAGCCACAAAGACGGTCTTCTCTCGGAACATGGACCAGTCCATGTTATCCTCCCACACCGAAACTTCGGGAGGTCTGGATGCGCCCCAAAGTTGCGCAATGTCCCGCTTCGCGACCATGTATCCCAAGGTCGCCCATCTGGTCTGGGCCACAGAATAGTCGGTGGGTTCCCACACGTTCAACAGGCATCGTCGGGCCTCAGGCCGCAGGGTAATACCAGTCACAACAGTCATCACCGCAAGCACATCAATCCAGTAGGCTGCTACCACCGGGCACTCCCAAAGAATATGCAGAAATGTGGCACTCATCCCACAACCACGCTTACATAAACCATCCGGGGAAAAACCCATCACAACCAGACGCGGACCAGTTACATACACCCGGTGGAGGATCTTAAGTTGAACCAAACGGAGACGGGCGGGGATGGCGACCTCTTTCGGAGAAGAGAGTGCCGACTGCCAATCCTCGTCATCCAAGTCCAATCTGTCACCGACCCAAACCTCCCTAAGTCGGACCAATAAGTCAGCGCGATTATTAATCAGTTTCTTGTAGATAAGGGAGATAGTGCTATCGGGCAGGTGTCCATCCAGTACACGATCCTCAAGGGGAGAGGACTCGGGCAGGGTCACATCAGGAGTCAGAACTGAGGCCAGGGCATGCCGGACCTGCAAATACCGAAAAAACTCTCTATCACTCAAGTCATATTCTGCCTTAAGGGCCTGGAAAGACTTCACTCTACCCTGCACACAGACGTCACCCACTTTACATATCCCAATCATATCCCAGCGGTCAAAGCCCTTAGTAGACCAGAGACACCCCAAACGTTCAGAAGCATAAAGCGGGGTCGCCATTGTCAGTCGGTTCTCCCATCCCAAACTCACATTCGTGGCGCGCCACACATTGACTGCGATCCTGGACGGGCCCACAAGATGGCGCCCGGCCGATCTGGAATAAAGCGCTCTATTAAAATCCCCTCCCGGCAGCTGGAGTCTATCCATCTCAAAGGCCGGATCTCGACCCGGGGAATACATTGCGTGGTTAATGGCAGACAGCTGGGCAGCCCAATAATATCTCTTGATATCGGGGAGCGCCATGCCCCCGTCATACCAAGGGATAGTAAGTTTCGCAAGAGCGATACGTGGATGCCCGTCCCAGATCAGTTGCCTTTGAAGACTCTCGATCTCCCGGAAATAGGTAGCGGGAATGTCGTCATAAGAATTTTGAAGCGCGTATAGGAATCGCGGCAAAGATATCATTTTAAAAAGGGCAGCCCTGCCCAGAGGAGACAGGGGTAGCTTACGCCAACGGGCCACATCCAGTCGCAGTCCAAGAAGCGGGGGGAGGAGGTTACGCTCGAACCGGAGTGAGGAGTCCAGCGTAATAAAAATCCCCAAATACTTGAAGCCAGATTGGACAACCTGGATAGGAAACCTGTCCGGTAATGGGGGCAAAACACCAGAAAGAACATATACACAGGACTTAGCCCAGTTAATAACCAGACCCGAGTTAGCACCAAACAAAGTAAGAACGTCGAATAAGACATTTAAAGATTTACGCGGGGAAGTAAGATACAGAAGAATGTCATCCGCATAAAGCGAGACGCGGTCTTCAAAATCCGGTGACCAACGGATCCCTTTGAGTGAAGGTTCCCATCGAAGCCACGCAGCCAACGGTTCCAGAGCAAGCGCGAAAAGCAACGGAGACAGGGGGCATCCCTGACGGGTCCCCCTACCAAGACAGAAGGGGATAGAAACTCGACCGTTTACCACTACCTGTGCCAAGGGTTCGGCGTATAACAACTTCACCCAACCAATAAACTGAGGACCAAAACCGAATTTCTCAAGAGCTGCCCAAAGATAGGGCCACTCTACCGTGTCAAAGGCCATCGAGGCGTCCAGCGAAGCCAAAATGGCCGGCTCCGTCAGAAGCCCCGCCCTCGCAACAGCGCCATGGAGACGACGTAGGTTAAGAGCCGTGTTGCGATGTGGGATAAATCCGGATTGATCTGGATGAACCAAGCCACTAATGACCGTCAAGAGGCGGGTTGCCAGGAGCTTAGCCAGGACCTTGGGTTCAACATTCAACAGGGAAATGGGCCTGTAAGACGAACAAAGGTCCCGAGGTTTACCTTCTTTGGGAATAACAACTATCGTAGCCAAACGCTGATCATATGGGAGAATACCCCGTTCGCGGGATTCCAAAAACATGGTACGAAGATAGGGTGCCACCCTGTCAGGACGTAGCTTGTACAATTCAATTGGCAATCCATTCGGGCCCAAAGCTTTGCCCGATTGGAGTGAGCGAATGGCCGTCGCTATCTCGTCCGTAGTAAAAGGGGACTCCAAAGATACTCGGTCTAAATCGGAAACACTGGGCAGAGCTATATCACGCAACAAAAGGCGAGAGTCATCAACATCCCGTTCAGACACAGGGGTATAAACCGCACGAAAATAATCCGCAAAACATTCAACTATTCCAACCGGGTCTGTCACTCCCACGCCACTCGAAGTCTGAATCACAGGCACCACACGATTCGCCCTCTCCGTCTTATCCAACCATGCCAGTAATTTACCCGCTTTGTCCCCCACATCATACAAACGACCCTGTTGCTCCCGAAACATCAGTTTAGCCGCATCTGTGACCAAAGACTTATAAGCAAATTGTTTCAGACCCAGGGCGTGGAGTTTAGCAGATGTAACATTCGATTCTAGGTCAGCCTCTATCTCAGCAATCTCCCTCTCAAGGTCTACCACCTCCCGATTCCTCGCACTTTTAGCTTCGGCAATAAGGGAAAGGGCCTGCCCGCGAATCACTGTCTTAAAGGCCTCCCACAGGGATACAGCCGAGGAGACGGAACCCTCGTTGTCTAAAAAATAATCGTCCAAAGACTTAATCAAGAGATTGCGGATCTCGGGGGAGGTGAGGTACCATGGGCGGATAGGAGCCACCCGGCCCGCCACCTCCACCCCCACCTCAAAACAAAGCCAGAGCGGGGAATGATCAGAGATGCCCCGGGGGAGGTGCCTAATCTCACGAACCGCTGGCGACTGCGCCGCAGGCATCAGGAAATAATCCAGTCTAGACAGACTCCCATGGGCCCCAGAGTGGAAAGTGTATTGAAGCTGAGTAGGATGCATAAGTCTCCAGCAATCCACCAAGCCGAACGTATCCAGAAACCCACCCAGCGACTGTTGGGCCAAAAGGGTGTCCCTAGGGGGGTGACGATCATGTAGACCGGAGAGCACAGAATTAAAGTCACCTGCTATGAAGAGAGTACTATCAGGGAGGTTCAATAACACACGGCCCAAATCGGAAAAGGTAGAGGTCTGTAGACCGGGGGGCACATAAACGGCAAACATGGAAAGGGTTCGACCCTCATAGCAACCCACGAGGGCGGCGTAACGCCCCCGATCATCAAGGACCACATCATCAATAGCTAGGGGGAGGGAAGCCCGAACAAGGATACCCACCCCCCTGGAACCCGTGGTAAACCCCGAATGTGCGGCGAGGCGATAGCCCCACCTATTCATTGCACGACATGTATTGCCTACCAAATGAGTCTCCTGTAGAAAAACAATATCTGGAGACAAACGTCGTATACATCGCAACACCACACCCCGCTTAATACGATCCCCCAGACCATTAACATTCCACGAAATAAACCTCAACCCGCTACCCCCCATCCCATACAGCAACGCCGCAACCCCCCTCCAATGAGCATGACATCAAAAACATCTTTAGCAAGATAGAATCGCCTTGAGAACACAACACACAAACATCAAACTTCCCATCCACCCACCCCCCAACAATCGAGAAAACACCCCCCACCCTGCACCCCTGCAAGAAGCTAAATAGCCACCCCAACATGCAGTGTGCCTGTCGCCCAAGAACCCCCATTCTACAAAAAGACCCCGGAGGAGAAAAGGCTCTGACCCACCCGCCACCCCAACAAGAAAAATAACAAAGAAAACACTCAGACAGCAGAGGCACTTAGGCATAGAATCCCAGAAGAAGTTACTTTACACGAGGACCCGGGCATAAACAAACAGTTCAGCTCTCTACACCACCCTCAGCACCATCCGGGTGGGCGGCGGACTCAGCCGCAGGAGGTCGGTCCGGCAGGGAGTCCAGCCAGTCATTCACAGAATCAGGCCGATCAAAGAAGAAGGTTCGTTCATTGTACTCAACTCGCAGCCTGGTCGGAAAAAGCATAGCGTAGCGCAGTCCCATGTCCCGGAGACGCTTCTTGACTCCACGGAAGCCCATACGCTGTTTCTGCACCTGTTGAGAAAAGTCCGGATAAAAGTTCACCGTGGCATTCTCAAAGGCCACCGGGCCCTTCACACGCGATGCCTGCAGGATAGCGTCCCGATCCCTATAGTGGAAGAGTTTCGCAACAATAGGCCTCGGCGGGGCGCCAGGCTTACCCTGGCCTCCCGGAACACGATGGGCACGCTCCACTGCAAAGAACTTACTCAGCCCAGACGGAGAGAGGTAGTTCAGGATCAGGTCCTCAACCAGGAGATCAACAGAGTGCGGCTCTGGATTCTCCGGAACGCCAACCACACGCACATTACAGCGACGTGCCCTGTTCTCAAAGTCCTCCAAGCGCCGGGTCATGAACTCGTTCACCCTACGGAGATTGCCAATCTCTGTCTGTATCTCCGAGACGTCTGCCGTGAGGCTGGATGACTTGAGATCCAATGACTTCACCTTCTCATTGGTTTTAGATAGGTCGGCCCGAATCAAGTTCACATCAATGTCCACGGTGTCGATTTTGTGGGCCAAAGCTTCATATTGTTGACCTATCGTTTCCTTCATGCCAGAAATGGCGCCCATGATGTCCTGCAAGGACGGTTCCGTTGATGCGTCCACGATGTGGTCAACCGCACTTGGGCCAGGCAGGGCGGCTCCGGGGGACCCCTTCGCATGGGTGTAGCGGTCCATAACGTTAGACTGGACCGGGCCCCCACGCAGGGGCGTCTTGGTCTTTCGTGTCTCTCGGTCCCCTCTGCCCGCCATGTCGGAAACCGCGTCACCAGGAGACTCACTCAACCCGATGGAAATGGCCACAGGAAAGTAGGGCGTCGGGACCAAAAGGCCGCTGCAAGGGTACCCCTAAGAGAGGACCAGCCTGAAAGGAGAATAAGTCATCCAAAGGCCCGACAGCCGTACCGTGTGCCGGACCCAGCCCAGGCCAGACGCCCCTGCCAGATGTCTCAGTCTGAGGCAGAATCGAAACCGAAACTTAAGAGGGGGATCCACAAGTACAATCCCCCTGCCGTTGTTGTTCAACTCCGAGACGGCCAGAGAGCCTCACCCAGTCCCGGGCGCACCCCAAGGGCGGACCCCGAAAGTTCGAATCGCCGTATCTTCGGCGCCCCGGGTCCAAATCAAATTCCAAAAATCACAGGAAGATCAGCCCAGCGTCCTCTACATAAATCCTCGTGAAGACTCAGGATATGTTCAGGATATCATGCCGGGAGTGGCGGGGGTCCGGAGAGCGCTGTGCTCACGCGGCCATCACGGATGCCCGCCAAGCTCCTCCTAATAAATGGATGTTTGATAGTTTATTTGCATGTGTGAGTATGTGTGTGAGTAACTCTATGGATGACTGTCGGTGTGTAACAGGATGTATAGGTGTATCAGTACGTATGATTAGTGAGTACATGTATGAGTGACTATATAGAACTTTTGGTGAATGAGTGGATGTATATATAGATGGTGGAATTACTGAATAGGTTGTTGTAACTGGTATTGGTATCTCCATTTTTTTGAAAATGTTAGTTTCTATTTTTGAATGTGTGTATCAAAGGTTATATTACGCTGAGAGGATGCCTGCCACTCTTTCACAAGGATGGTGTCATCAGTGATGTCATTTGAGATGTCATCAGTTATGTCATGAGTGATGTCACTGACCATGTCATGAGTGAATATACAAAAGCGGGAATCAAAGCATAGATGCCTGCACATGTCCTAAAGTCCCTTATCAGTATCGAAGAAACAAAGAGGTGCAAGACACGGGCTGGAGGCACAATTCCCTATACCTCCTGAATTTCAGAAGCTGATTCACCAGAACCTAGCATTCCTCAAATATACATAAACATGTTAGCCCAGCACACTCAATATACAAATGTCACAAAGTACGCAATCAGTGATAAAGAAAGTTGTTCCAAAGGTGAGTCGATGTTGACTTTCAGTTCATTCTTTATTTTTCAGTCTTTAAAAACTTTTGAAACCGCCAACGCGTTGCGTCCCATCCAGGGAATACTTCAGGGCTTGCAATACAAAGTACAAATATTCTGGATGATCATCCCTCATATATTCGTGATGGAAAATCTTTTTGATTTCAGTTAGTGCGCTTCCTCAATGATTAATTTTCATATGGTTTTAGCAGGTAAAATTCTCTTTAATCAGCACAATATCCCGGATAAGGTAATTCCGGTCCAGAAAAGTCCTCGGCAAAGTTCGTCCTACTGCAGATCTGGATAGCGCATGTCATGAATGCTGTAATATGTGACGTCATCAGCAGTGCATTGCGGGCGCGCAAGTTATAGTTAGCTGAATTAACTATAACGGGGGAATTTCAATGGTTTTGTATGAGTGAAATGTCCAGCTAACTATAACGTGTGTGAAACCTATGGTTTTTTCAATGAATTTGCAAGGTTTTTTAAATGCTAATTCCTAACTATAACGTGTGTGAAACCTATGGTTTTTTCAGTGAATATATATATAACAACTGCAGGTCCACAGCTGCCTTACTTGGGTAGCTTTCTGTGGTACAGGAGGTGCTTTTACTTGCGAGGTGCTTGCGGGGACATTGGCAATCCCTTTAATACTTTTTTTGCATGCGAATGGCGGCGGCTACCCACTTGGGTTTTACGGAACCACCAGTCCCAGAGAGCATTGCTTCAGGTTTTACACCTGTGCATAATTACTGAGGGTATTTACTGGTGCTTGCAGCTTGCCGTCATTTCACATGTGCTGCCACTGAAGAGGGCATTGGCCCGAAACACGTCTGGCAGGAAAGGGACTCTGTTCGCGGCTCGCGCCCCTGCGATGGCATTAATCCCTAACTGTAAGTGCATCCCACCTAGGGGCAACTCTTTCTTTCCATATGTTGGCGGCCTGCCCGGTCGCGGGGTTGCACTACCGCTAACAACTGCGGGTCCACAGCTGCCTTACTTGGGTAGCTTTCTGTGGTACAGGAGGTGCTTTTACTTGCGGGGTGCTTGCGGGGACATTGGCAATCCCTTTAATACTTTTTTTGCGTGCGAATGGCGGCGGCTACCCAGTTGGATTTTACGGAACCACCAGTCCCAGAGAGCATTGCTTCAGGTTTTACACCTGTGCATAATTACTGAGGGTATTTACTGGTGCTTGCAGCTTGCCGTCATGTCACGAGTGCTGCCACTGAAGAGGGCGTTGGCCCGAAACGCGTCTGGCAGGAAAGGGACTCTGTTCGCGGCTCGCGCCCCTGCAATGGCATTAATCCCTACCTGTAAGTGCATCCCACCTAGGGGCAACTCTTTATTTCCCTTTGTTGGCGGCCTGCCCGGTCACGGGGTTGCACTACCGCTAACAACTGCGGGTCCACAGCTGCCTTACTTGGGTAGCTTTCTGTGGTACAGGAGGTGCTTTTACTTGCGGGGTGCTTGCGGGGACATTGGCAATCCCTTTAATACTTTTTTTGCATGCGAATGGCGGCGGCTACCCAGTTGGATTTTACGGAACCACCAGTCCCAGAGAGCATTGCTTCAGGTTTTACACCTGTGCATAATTACTGAGGGTATTTACTGGTGCTTGTAGCTTGCCGTCATGTCACATGTGCTGCCACTGAAGAGGGCGTTGGCCCGAAACACGTCTGGCAGGAAAGGGACTCTGTTCGCGGCTCGCGCCCCTGCGATGGCATTAATCCCTACCTGTAAGTGCATCCCACCTAGGGGCAACTCTTTCTTTCCATATATATATATATATATTACCTACTGGCGGTCGCCAGTAGGTATATATAGTTAGGATTTTTTCTCTATGGGATTTTTGAAAATTCTATGTCTAATAACTTTGCCATTTGTGGACGGAATTGGCTGAAATTTTCAGGAAAATGGCACATTTTGTTTCTGAGCAGCCTTTGAAAATTTGGGGGGGGTTCGTCAAGGGGGGGCCGAGAAAAAAGGGGGGTCCCAAAACGCGTTTTTCCCATGTTAATTTCCATAGGGCGGTTGGCCTCACTTTTAGCCCGAACGGCTGAATGGATTTGCACGAAACTTGGCAAAATTGTAGGGACTGGTAGCCCGATGTGCCTTTTGTAGGTCTCAATATATGTGCTCCAGTGGATTTTGAGAAATTAACGTTTAAAAAAAGATATATATCTGTAAGCGCGGACCGGGCAGCGGCCTAGGACGCGTACTTTTCGCGCAACGGAGCTTTGTGAAGCGAAGCTGATTGGTTCTCCGGCGTCTGTCAACATTCCAAACAGTCCGTAGTGGCCGCAAACAGTCCGTAGTGGCCGCCATCTTGTCTCTCGGTAGGATCGAGAGACAAGAGGAGGCCAAAGCGAAGGGGCAAATGACCATAAGGGGGAATAGTAGATCCTCGCTGACCCCCTAGGTTTGATGTGGAGGTTTTAAAAGGGCCCCGCGGGGCAGAAAAAAAAAATTATGATAATAATCTTACGGCTGAATGGATTTGCACGAAACTTGGCAAAATTGTAGGGACTGGTAGCCCGATGTGCCTTTGCTAGGTCTCAATATATGTGCTTCAGTGGATTTTGAGAAATTAACGTTCAAAAAAAGATATATATCTGTAACAGCGCACCGCTTCGCGTACTTTTCGCGTTACGGAGCTTTGCGAAGCGAAGCTGATTGGCTCTCCGGTGTCTGTAAACATTCCAAACAGTCCGTAGCGGCCGCCATCTTGTCTCTCGGTAGGATCGAGAGACAAGAGGAGGCCAAAGCGAAGGGGCAAATGACCATAAGGGGGCATAGTAGATCCTCGCTGATCCCCTAGGTTTGATGTGGAGGTTTTAAAAGGGCCCCGCGGGGCAAAAAAAATAAATAATAATAATAATCGAACGGCTGAATGGATTTGCACGAAACTTGGTAAAATATTAGGGACTGGTAGCCCGATGTGCCTTTGCTAGGTCTCAATATATGTGCTTCAGTGCATTTTGAGAAATTAACGTTCAAAAACAAGATATATATCTGTAACAGCGCTCCGCTTCGCGGAGATAAAATTATATCTGTATTACCTAGCTGTTGCTAACACCAGTTAGCGACGGCTAGTAGGAGATAGCGACCATCTTGGGCCCCACTTTGCATGTGAGTGATATTTATCACTAATGACATGCAAAGTGGGCATGCCAAGATGTTAGCGACTGGAAACAGTCGCTAACATCGCTATCTCCTATTATCAACTTTTGGAAATATTCGAGATAAGCGCGAATATCTCCAAAAAGTAACAGCTGCCCTGAGCAGTTCTTAGCCATGTTATCCTATGGGAGGTGGATAACATGGCTAAGAGGATTAGCTCGGTAATGCATGAATATCGCTGAGTTTTCAGCGATATTAATGCATTGCGGTCGGTTTTTATCGTATTTGCGATAAACTTTGATAATAGCAAGGTTTATCTGCGATAATTTCTGACGGTAAAAAAATCTTTGCAATGCATCGTTAGGGATAAATATCGCTTAACTTTGGTAATATGCCCCAACGTCTGTTAACGTTCGATTCGAAGGAAATCAGGAAGTGTTGAAAAACATTGTCTGCGCCATCTTGTCTTTTTTCAAATGCCACACTTTTGTCGTGCACGGCAGCCATTTTAGATGCCTTGACCAGACCCACTCTGTGCACGCTGTCAATCCTTAGCATGGCTCCCCACCCTCGCAAGCATCTCCCCCAGGCAGTGGTCACCCCCGCTCTCTGTCTTATGCATGGGTAATAAACCTCCCCCCATCTGCGCTGCTCTTTCCTGAGAATCACACCCTGTGCCCGCCCGACACCTCCCTTTCGCCCTATTCACTACTGCACCCTCTGACACTCCTTTTCCTCTGTGTCCGATTGTCCAGGCTGGTCCTAGGGTATCAGCTAGCCCTGCAGATGTAGTTTATGGCCACAGCTGTAAAGATTCACCCCTCTTCAAAGGAGTTATAGTAGATCAAGGCCCACACTCGATGAGATCCGTCACAGCAGAAGCGTTGCTATTATCTGAAAACCATCCTGTATTGTGATTGGGGAGGGGACCGAGCGTGAAGCGGAAGATTCCAGGGATGACTCTTTGTACATCAAAGTTTTTACAATTATGTGTCACATTAAAAATATATAGCACTCCGACAAAGTAGTAAGATTATAAAACTTTAATAATTTATAAATATATACAAGAAAACAAAAATAGTAATAACATATAAACATTTTTAGGGAAAAACAACGAAGTAGCGGTCGGCTGTGCGAATAGTCCCAACGCAGCACAACGTCCAGATTTCCGGCGTGGGGCGGGTCATCAGTAGCAAACTGTTGTGCGAATAGTTCCAAGGCAGCAGAACGCGCTGAAATCTAGATGACACGAAAGTGATGTCTAGTAAGTTGCCACCCAGCAAATAACGGCGTGGGGCGTCGCGGGGGGTGGGTCTTCAGTAGCAAACTGTTGTGCGAATAGTTCCAAGGCAGCAGAACGATGGCACCAAGGTGATGTCCAGTAAGTTGCCGCACTGGTTTTGGTATCCTACAATGCTGCTCCGAATAACGGCGTGGGGCGCCCCGGGGGAGGCGGCGTGAACGGGCCTCTCCAGGTGGAGTGTCATCTGTTGTAGTGGGGCGCCCCTTTACCGTTTCAGTTGCCCTTCCGTCCGTTTTTGGTCCACTGTGTCAAAAGCCGCAATTCAGCTGAGTTGCGCCCACTCTTGCGGTGCAGCGATAGGCGGCTGTCACAGGACTCTCAAAATGGCGGCAGGCTCTTTCCTTTTTGGGCCTGGTCCACTGAAATGGCCCTGGGACACCTTGGAAATCGGACGCTTGTCTGCTAGGTCTTGGACCCCATTCTCGAAAGCGTCCCCTCCGCCTTGAGAATTCATCAAAAGTTTTGGGGGCCCCGACTCCTGCAGGCTTCTGGTGGGGAGCGGCTGCCATGATTGCTCGCGGAATGACTACGACGGAGCTACGAGATGGTGGTGCTCTCATGCTGACGCCAGCTTCAGTCTGAAACATCCAGAAACAAGGTGGGGCTTTCATCGTTTGGAAAAAAAAAAAGTTTTCATCCAATGAAAAGTGTTGTTTTTAGGTCATATGATCAAGCCTTCCATCATTAGGAAACCAAAAGTAAAATGAACCAATGAAAAGTTTTATAAACAAGTCACATGACCTGTTATGCGGCATAGGGTATAAAATGCGGAGAAAATACGTTGGCACGTGAGGCGGCGTCAGTAGCGGACCGATGTGCGAATAGGCCGAAGGCAACACAGCGCGCCAAGATCCGGATGGCACCGAGGTGGTGTCCAGCAAGTTGCAGCACTGGTGTGGCCATCCTACAATGTTGAAAGTCGGCGTGGGGCGCCCCGTTGGCCTGTGAGTTTGCGTCAGTAGCGGACCGATGTGCGAATAGGCCGAAGGCAGCACAACGCGCCAAGATCCGGATGGCACCGAGGTGGTGTCTAGTAAGTTGCCGCACTGGTGTGGCCATCCTACAATGCTGAAAGTCGGCGTGGGGCGCCCTGTTGGCCTGTGAGATGGTGTCAGTAGCGGACTGATGTGCGAATGGGGCCAAAGGCAGCGCAACAATATTTTCTGACTGACACCACAAGGCGCTGAGATGCCAAGATCCGGATGGCACCGAGGTGATGTCTAAGTTGCGGACTGATGTGCGAATGGGGCCAAAGGTAGCGTAACAATATTTTCTGTATGGAAGATACCACTAGGCGTTGAGATGCCAAGATTCGGATGGCACCGAGGTGATGTCTAGCAAGTTGCTGCACTGGTGTGGTCATCCTACAATGCTGAAACTCGGCGTGGGTCGCCCCATTAGCCTGTGAGATGGCGTCAGTAGCGGACCGATGTGCGAATAGGCCGAAGGCAGCACAACGCGCCAAGATCCGGATGTCACAGTGGTGGTTTCATAGTTGAGAGGCACTTCATCTGCAGTGGGGCGCCGAGATCCGGATGGCACCGAGGTGATGTCTAGCAAGTTGCTGTACTGGTGTGGTCATCCTACAATGCTGAAAGTCGGCGTGGGGCGCCCCATTAGCCTGTGAGATGGCGTCAGTAGCGGACTGATGTGCGAATGGGGCCAAAGGCAGCACAACGCGCCAAGATCCGGATGGCACCGAGGTGGTGTCCAGCAACTTGCCACACTGGTGTGGCCATCCTACAATGCTGCGCCGAAAGTCGGCGTGGGGCGCCCCGTTGGCCTGTGAGTTCGCGTCAGTCAGTGGGGGCTGTTTGAGGATCTGACTGCATTGGAAAGCAATGTGATGCTGTGCGTCGCCCCCAAGATGGAGGTTCCTCGGCTGCAGTGGGGCGCCCCTTGGTGTTTCACTCGCTATGCAGCTGAGTTGCGTGCGCACTTGTGGCGAATAGGCCGAAGGCAGCACAACGCGCCGAGATCTGGATGGCACCGAGGTGGTGTCCAGCAATTTGCCGCACTGGTGTGGCCATCCTACAATGCTGCGCCGAAAGTCGGCGTGGGGTGCCCCGTTGGCCTGTGAGGTGGCGTCAGTAGCGGACCGATGTGTGAATAGGCCGGAACCAGCACAAGGCGCCAAGATCCGGATGGCACCGAGGTGGTGTCATAGTTGAGAGTTCTGAGCAGCGCTTGTAACACTGTCTGAAGCTTATTTGCACCTGCTGCAGCTTCACTATTGCCCTGGTGTGGCCTAAGATCGCCCATGACATAGGCGGCCACCTCCCGGGGTCCGGTGGAACTTTTTTCCTTTTCCTTTGTGCATCTTGTCCCACAATCCGTTTGACCTGAAGACACGACCAGGTCCCTGAATGTGTGCAGGTGGACGCTATTGTTTGAATCAAAATGGCGGCTTCACACAAAGCTGACTCAAGCGTTGCTGCTGATGCTATACAGAGAAAAACTGGTTTTCAGTTTGTACATTCTTCAGGATTTTTCCATCCAAGGCTGGTTGAGAGTTTGTATAACAATGGCTTCAGATTTTCAACATACTACTCTTCAACATTCTTCCTAAATGTAACAATGTGAGACTCACTAGGAGAACGGTGTAGTGAGGGCCACAAACGGCTGTTTGTCTTTCCTTTCAAAATGCTGCCAACAATATTTTCGGAATGGAAGACAACACAAGGCGCTGAGATTCGGTTGGCACCGAGGTGGTGTCCAGCAAGTTGCCGCACTGGTGTGGCCATCCTACAATGCTGCGCCGAAAGTCGGCGTGGGGTGCCCGAAGGGGGGGGGGGGAGGCGGCGCAAACGAGCCTCTCCCGCTTCTCCATGTGGAGGCAGTTCATCTGCAGTGGGGCGCCGAGATCCGGATGGCACCGAGGTGGTGTCTAGCAAGTTGCCGCACTGGTGTGGCCATCCTACAATGCTGCGCCGAAAGACGGCGTGGGGTGCCCGAAGGAAGTGTCCTTATCCAGGGCATTATCGCTGTATCATGTCCTCCACTAAAATGGCCCTGGGACACCTTAGAACTCGGACGCTCGATTTTTTTTTCCTTTCCTGTACATGCAAAAAAAGGTAAATGCCCGGTACGTTACACGCTTCATCTGCCACGATGAACTCTCCAGAGGAACCGAAAAAAAATATAGTTGTGGTTACTATACCATGCATCGTCATATGGAGAGGTGGCACCAATTAATTATAGTGCTGCATAAAAGAGAGATTTGGAGGAGAACCCCTGACCTGCTAGTACATTCATCAAAGAAGTGGCACTGAGAGCTTCAGAGGCAAGGGAAACGGTCCCAAATATTTAGAAGAACTTTGGAAAGATTAAAATGACATGTTTAGATTGTGGCAAATTAATTTCATGTGGACAGATGAGTGTTACTCTAATAAATACAGCATATGAACATCATCATAGTCGGATGGTTGGTAGAGACATTTTGACTATATCCTGGACCTGCCCGTCCTCGCCCAAAATGGCGCCGGAATAAATGGGACTCGTAACTCCTTGTTGTGTACTGGTTGCAGAACCTTGAAATCACGAGATACGTATGCAGTTTTGAAGCACATGGCGGGCGGGGACGAGAATTGATTGAATATTTCGACATCCCTATTGATATTAAGTTCTGATGTGTTATTGATTACTGTACTGTTGAAAGTTCGAATTAACGTCACCCATGGTACTTGCCCGCAAATGTATATCTAGATAATTTTATTGTAACTGGCCCTGTCGTATTTTAATTATAAAATGTACGTCCACCGATTCCGTAACTGTTAGACACCTTAGTTCTTGCAACCTAATGGCCCGCCCGTTACGTTCCTCTACAGTGTAAATGTCTATTCATCATATACGATTACAGTTTGCTCCGTGGCCGGCCCACGTGGTTATAGGCTCGTATTTGTATAATGAAATTTTCACAATAAAGGTTTTTAAAAGAAAACATGGTAGTAGTATATACATTGGTAAAGTTTGTAATAATAATCACTGTTTTAGAATCATTAAAAGGCAAGTGAAATAAAGCAGACCAATTACATGAAGGGTAAAAGGTATAATACGAAGGAACGCAGTAAAGATAAATGGTCAAGGGCTGTTGTGTTTTCTATTCCTGCAACATAAAGTGATCGATAAGAATCTCATATTCAGGCGTATCGGCGACTAAGACAGCAGGTCGACCCTCTTTTGCTCAACGGCTCCATCATGGGACGAAGAAACGCTCTTTTTCTCGAAAAAAGAATATATTTTACTTGCAGGACAGTTGTAAAATTTCCGGGAAAGTACATTAGCCTGGAACATTATAACATATATTTAAGAAAAAATAATGTTCGGAAGTAATGAAAAGCGTAATTTTTAGGTCATATGACCAAGCCTTTCATCATTACAATAAGAAAAGTAAAATGAACCAATGAAAAGTTTTATTAACAAGTCACATGACTTGTTATGCTTACGTTACGCGCTGCGCGCCCCGGATGACTTCCGGATGCGCTAACGCGGCGCGTCATATGACGCATTACGCGACAACGCAGGTCCAGAATATAGTCAAAATGTCTCCACCAATCAGCGGTCGGAACACAACCCCTTTCAGCAGGCTAAATAGTTCTGTTAAATGAGAACAGAAGGGACAGGCAACAAGAACCATCAGTCAAAGAGGGGAGGGCTAGTTCTTCTCTACCGGGTTACATTGGGGCGCTACCGGAACTGATCGAATTGGTAGTCTACAGTGTTTCTGGATGTTTCAGACTGAAGCTGGGGTTAGCATGAGAGCAGCATCATTTCGTAGCTCCGTCGTGGCCATTCCGCAACCAATCATGGCAGCCGCTCTTTATCGTTATTTTGGGCGGGGTGGGTGGCGGAGCCGAGCTGTTTTGCAGCCATCATTGTGTGGAGTTCAGTTCATCTCACTAGTTTTGTATTTGTCATGAGGGGTTGTTCCTAATGTTTCTATTTTAGCGAGGTCAAAAAGAGATCCCATTAGTGGCCTACTGATTTTGCTCGATTCCTTTTCTTTTTTTTTACACGATTTTTCGTTATCTGCAAAGACTAAACAGAGTATTGCGACTCTGTGTTTGTTTGTAAATAGAGAATGAACCAAAGAGAACTAATTCTAAAACAGTAAATACTTGGATAACAATCAATCAAATGGAGAGAGAAGCAGGCACGACGGATTACAACGGGGGCAAAGGCCTGCGTTAACTACCTTTCACTATCTGCAAAGAGAGAGTACTCCTAATAGAAATGAGGGGGGGGGGCACCATTCAAAGCAGATCAGTGTGCATAAACACGAAAATGTTTTCACTTACCACGTACTTGACATTCGACAGCTTATGATATTTGCTATTAAAAAACCATTGAAATTCACTGAAAAAACCATAGGTTATAGACCATATATAGTTAGGAATTAGCATTTACAAAACCTTGAAAATTCACTGAAAAAACCATAGGTTATAGACCATATATAGTTAGGAATTAGCATTTAAAAAACCTTATTTTACTCACACAAAACCATTGAAATTCCATATATAGTTAGTTGCACTAACTATATATTGCGCACCCGCAATCCACTGCTGATCATGTCACATATTACATCATTCATGACATGGTCAGTGACATCACTGATGACATCACTGATGACATCTCAAATGACATCACTGATGACATCTCACTTGACATCAATGATCACATCACTGATGATATCATTCATGTGATAATACAATGCATCTCCTCACACTCTAATATAACCTCCGTTACACCCAGTGTTAAATACAGAGTATAATTTTTGAAACCATTGACACACCAATACTAGTTACTACATACGCACTCACTGATTCCTATGTCTACACACACATTCACTCATACAATCATTCATACATACAATCACTCATCTTGACAACACTATCATATGCACTCATACACCTATACAGACACTCACACTCTGCCACTCATCCATGGAGTTACTCACACACCTAGTCAGTCCTGAAAAGAATCAATCACACTTCCATTTTCTCATCTATACAGTTAAACACAGAACACCTTACATTTTTTAAACATATACTAACACATACTTACTCTCTTATAGAATCACTGATACAAGTACACATTGATCTGCACAGAGTCACACACCTCCCAGCCAGCCATACACACACTCAGTCTCCCATACAAATACTTGTGCAACCAATCAATAACCCATATAGCTACTTATATAGCTACTGATCAACACATGAAGCAGCTTGCACAACAACAGACATACTGATGCACACTTTCAGACAGTTTAGTCACTAACCCGTGCATTCAGTAAGACGCATTTATTCACTCACTCATACAGTCAATCACGCACCTACTAAAACCTTCATTCAGACACTTATACATCCACTCATTCTTCAATATGTAAAACATATTTAAACTTTACAGAAACACATAATCACTGGATGTTGTCATCAGTGATGTCATCAGTGATGTCACTGACCATGTCATGAATGATGTAATATGTGACATGATCAGCAGTGGATTGCGGGTGCGCAATATATAGTTAGTGCAACTAACTATATATGGAATTTCAATGGTTTTGTGTGAGTAAAATAAGGTTTTTTAAATGCTAATTCCTAACTATATATGGTCTATAACCTATGGTTTTTTCAGTGAATATATATATATATATATATATATATATATATATATATATATATATATATATATATATATATATTACCTACTGGCGGTCACCAGTAGGTAGTAATAGTTAGTACCTAGTTTCCATAGGAATTCCCCAACATTCTATTGGGAATAACTTTGGCGCCGGTGGATGAATCTTAGTGAATTTCTCAAAGAGAATGGCCCGCTCCGCTCCTTCCCTGAAAGTTTTGTGGTGATTTGTCAAGTGGGGGCTGAGAAAAAAGGGGGTCCCAAAACATGTTTTCCCCATGTTATTTTCCATAGGACGATTAGACACGGCTACAGCCCGTATGGCTGAACGGAATTACAAGAAATTTTGCAAAATGTAAGAGTCTGATTCGCAGATCGCCCTTTTGTTTAAATGGTGTAAATCCCTTCAGTAGTTGTTGAGAAAATCGAATTTGAAAACATGTATATATCTATAAGCGCGCACCGTGCGCACACCGGTGCGTGCACCATTGTGCGCGAGCGGAAATCTGATTTGCTGTTAGACATCTGTCAACATTCTAATCGGGGGAAACCAGGAAGTGTTGGCCGCCATTTTGTCAGTGAGAGGCAGCAAACAGGGCAAAATAAAGGTGAAGAACATGAAAAGGGGGCAGGGTAGAGAGTCCCTGACCCACAAGGCTTTCTCAGGGGGTCCCTGTAGGACCCCGAAGGCCCCCCAATTTTTTTTATTTTAAAAAACAATTGCAAGGTGCGTGCAAGGTGCTCGCACCTCCCGAGGCAAAACAGAGTGAAAATTAAAAGTGGAGAACGTGAAAAGGGGGTAGGGTAGAGTCTCCCTGACCCTCTAGGCCTTCTCAGGGGTCCCTAAAGGACCATGAAGGGCAAAAAAAACTTTTTTTTTTAAATCGCGAGGTGCGCGCACGGTGCTCGCACGCTTCAGCCACCATTTTGTGTAGTTTCAGAAGAGAGTGAACATCGAAAGTGGAAAAAGTGGAAAGGGGGCAATGTAGAGTCTCCCTGACTCCCTAGGCCTTCTCAGGGGTCCCTGAAGGACCACGAAGGGCAAAAAAAACGTGATTTATTTTTAAAAACCGCGAGGTACACGCACGGTGTGCGCACAGTGGAAAAAACAAAAACAAAAAAGACAGTTAAATAACAAGTTTGAGTGTTTAGATGTTGGTTGGCTCTAAAAAGAGCCGTTGTGTTCATTGAGTGTTTTTTGTACCTACAAGTAGGTACCGATGCAGAGTCTACACCATCTCTCCTATAGATGCCTTGCATTTTGTAACACAAGTTGTTGTGATATATAGAACCCATTCCATAGTCTCTGAGGAAAGCAGAAACAGTCTTATTCACATGTTTCCTTGCTTTCTCAATCTGCGGACAATATTGGTTGGACCACTTCCATTTTTGCCTTTGGCATATATTAGAATATACAAATGCAGTTTGTGGAAAAAGCGACATCAATTGCCCAAAGGTGTCTTTTAAAAGCATTTCCCGACCTTCCCCAGTCAAAGTGCACAGGTCATTGCCACCACAGTGCACAATTATGAGGTCAGGGTGTGGGAGATGCAAAAAGGATTTTACCAATGGTATCAATTGGTGACATCTTAATCCTCTCTGGCCAATCCACATAATATCCACATTTGGTAAATCAAGGTTGAGAAAGCATCTATTTGCTGCATACCTTTCACTCCAGAATATAAAACTGTGTCCTACAATCCACACTCTAAGCATCTTGAAGGCAGATCTGGTTGTACTCAGATGGGCTCTGGAAATGAAATGGCAGTTTGAAAACTTGGAGTTTAGAAAAAAATGTGGATGAGATTCAGTGCACTTGAAAAACAAAGAAATGTTTGGTGGTTTCTGATAATTTAACATTGAAAACTAAGGTGCATACTACTGTTTTTTAAAAGGAATAACACTATTGGTTTAGAAAAAGTCATTGTAAAGAACATTGCACAGGATAAGCTGGAATATTGAAAAGTCAAACACACTTGCTGCTTTGGTTTGCAACATTGAGAGATGAACTTTTAACCTTTTGAGTTCAGTTAGGTGTTCCATGGAGAGTTACCATGGTAACAGGCAGAGAGAGCAGTGGGGGAAGGTTGATAGTGTTGAAATGTACAACCAATTAAAATGTTATTTTTGTTTTGAATTAGTGTGGGAAGAAATTTAATTGGTCATGTACAGAAATATGTGTGAAAAATGAGAGGGAATCAGGGCCATTTTGTGGTGGCAGTGTCTGAGGTACATTTCAGAGATTCTGCGTAAGAAAATCTGGTGTGTGATTGACACTGTTCTAAATCTTCAAAAGCATTTTTAAAGGTGAGTTATTAATTTGTAAGGGTATATATGTTGTGCAGTGTAAGTTAATAATATAAATGTGTTCCAATGTGGAAGTTATTCACTTTCTCTCTCTTTCACTATATTTCACTGTCTTCCTTTCTCTCCACCGCTGTTCTTTTTCCTTCCTCTCTTCTCTATAAATCCTTCTGTTTCACTTACTCCTTTATCTTTTTTCTTAATATGCTTTTTTTTCTATTACTCTCCTTTCCTCACCCTCATATCTTTTTCTTCACTGTTATTATCCCTTTCCTTTACTCCTGTTTTCTATCTCCTTCTTTCCATCTGATTTACTTCTTTTTCTTTATTTCTTCCCTCTCATTGTCTCCCTCTTTCTCTCTCCTTCACCCTTGCTCTCTTTATACACTACTAGCAAAACCCCCTCCCCCCTGTAATGTAGTGCTTATATTCATGGGCTGTGTTCTGTCTCTTAAACGTTTTTCTGTGGTATATGTGTTTTGGTGAAATGTGTGGTTTTAACATTTTTGACTAAGATCACACTGAGTGTCTGTGTAAATTAAAGAAATATATTTGCACATTTTTCGATAATGTCATGTGTGTCTTCTCACAGTTTCCATCTCTCTGCTTATAGGCTACTCTTCATTTTGATATTGTGTCTCATGTTTTGAGTAAATGCTGGCATAGAAATAGTGCTGTAAATTGGAAATTTATTTTCTGTCTGCACTATCCCTCTCCATCTGGCTGCACCCTATGCCTGCACCCTCTCATGTGCATCTGCAGAGGCCTATTATGATTAGGGCTCCCAGTTTTATGGTATTTATGTTTTTGCCATTTCCATCTGTGTTTATCTATATTTATTTTTTGGGCATTTTTTCTGTATTTATCCACATTTATTTTTGTCACATGCAAAAGACGACGCTACAAATGTTACATGCAGAGGCTAATTGGAGCACACAGAGGGGGAGATAGTGAAGACAGAGATAAAATGGTACACACAGAGGGTGCGAGACTACAGGCAGAGAAGGAAAAGATTTAACATGTTAGCGCTGTCTAATACACACCAGCAGCCATATCATAATAGGGTTCTGCAGATGCACATGAGAGGGTGCAGGCAGTGGGAGAGGGCTGGTGCAGACAGAAAATGAGATAATGCAGGCAGAGAGTAAACTGGTACAGGCAGAGGATAGATGGTGCAGGTTTGCAGGCAGAGGGACAGATGGTGCAGTCAGAGAAAAGATGGTGCAGAGAGAGGGTGAGATGGTTTAAATTGGAAATGTATTTTCTGTCTGCACCAACCCTCTCCCTCTGGCTGTATCCTCTGCCTGCACCCTCTCATGTGCATCTCTAGAGGCCTATTATGAAATGGCTGCTGGTGTGTATTACACAGCGCTACCATGTTAAATATGTTCCTTTTCTGCCTGTAGTCTTGCACCTTCTGCCTGTACCATTTTGTCTCTGTTTGTAAATTCTCTTCCTCTGTGTGCTAAATCACCTAAATCATGAACTGAGTCATGATTTAGGTGATGTAGTTGTAGAAAGTCCTATGCAGTATGTGTTTCAGGCCTCTTAATTTTCAAATTGTGTTTATGCTGTGCAATTTAGATGCTGGGTGTGCTGTTGAAATGCAAAAGCAACTGTGTCTGTAGCATGTAGTAATCATTTCAGTGAATTTTCATTTGTACATTCTCAGTCCCACCTTGACTCACTACACTGCTTGAAGTTCACTTCATTGTCCTAAACCCTGAAACTCCATTCCTAGAAAAATATTCTATACTCTTGCAACACAACTGCAGTGTTGTAAACCCTAAAAGAATATTCTCAGCAAGACTCCCTTTCATTGTAGTAATCGTTTTACTGAATTGGAAGGGATAGTGTTATTTGTTTAAGATCACAGTGTGAGTCAGTTTTCATTTCAGAAGAATGTGGCAGAATAATTTGTGTAGTTGTTGTGTTTAAAAATATGGGAATACATGTACTTATGAAATTGATAAAGGTAGTTTTTTATTATCTATTAGTGAAAATTATATAATTAAGTGTTCATATTTTTTTGCAAGGTCCAGCAAAATTATCATATATATAAAATGGATCAGAATCAGGAGAACTTTGCAGTCAAATTTGACATTTCGTATGAAGTAATAGAGGACTTAAATGGACCTTTTGGAGAGGACATTGATGAACAAAATTGAGTTTTCTTTGATCAAAGTTTGGACATTGAGTTATTAGAAGCAGTGGAAGAAATTGAATTTCAAGATGCAAATTTGGAAATTGAGGACAATGTTAATGAAATACCAGATGAAGTGATGTTGGAGGTTTTATTGGAGTATGAAATGTTTGATGAATACATTTATGATTTAGAATTAAAAATTATTTGAGTGAGTCTTTTTGTACTATTGTAATAATTTGGTTTGTTGATGTGTTAAAAAATATGAGAATACATGTTCTGATGAAGTGAGTCTGGGTTTAGGATATGTAGTACTAGAAACTGCTATATAGTACGTCTGTAAGGCCTCTTAATTTGTAAATAGTCTCTATGCTGTGTTCTGAAGATCCTGGCTGTGCTGTAGAAATACCATACTAACTCTTTCTGTAACATGTAGTAATCAAATCAGTGAATTTCAAGGCATATTTCTATCTTTTTTCATTTAGAATGCAAGTGAGTGTGTTTTCTTTAAATATTGTGTCAGAAGCACTTGCTCAGTGTATGTGTTTTAAGACATGGGAATACATGTACTCATGGAGTGAGTTAGACTTTAGGACATCCAGTGCTTTTTACTCGTAGGCCTTGCATGATACCATACACTGCGTACACACAACTGTATTGGTCTAAAGTCAGAAATATTAATCCCACCATGACCCCCTACACTGCCTAAATACCACTGCCTTGTTCTAAACCCTGAAACACCATTCTCAGAAAATTCCTCTATAATGTTGAAACACCACTGCACTGACATAAAGTCAGAAATAGCACTCACTGCATGATTTCCTACTCTGTTCATACACTGTTGCTGTACCTTAAACTTACTTATGAAGTGAACCAGTGTTTACGTCATATAGTTGTTCTAATTTCTATGTAGTATGTTAGTAGTGGTCTATAACATGTTTTATTTTCTTCGCAGTAGATTGTTATTATCTACAGAAAGAAAAAGTAACATGCCTACAAAGGATGCCAAGAGAAGAAAATATAAACAGGCTTACATTTTCAAGAAAACATAATTACAGATTTATCTAAACAACATTGTACAGAGAAAAAGAAGAATGCTTCTGGTAAGACAATGAAGGATTTTATAAGGAAATTAACTGAAAGAAAAAAGTGTGGACAATGTGGAAAAGATAAAGAAATTATCTGTAAGAACAAAGAAAAAGCAGATAAAAAAGAAGAATGTTGGAAAAGTGAATGGCGATGAAATTGTCTATAGTAATAGAAAAAAAAATCAGTTTGTTCAAATTCGCAAGAGAATGTTTTATAACAGATTTGTATTAAATTTATTAAAAAATGTAAAGACTTCTAAAAGGAAAACAGCTTTTTATAAGCAAAAAAAAAGAATAGAACGTATTCAATAGCGACAAAACTGAGATATTGATGGTAGGCAAGCCCTCCTCTGCCTGGTCGCAGGCCTGGTGGCCTGCAGAATTAGGAATTGTTCCCCGCCCAGCACTTTCTGTCAAGAACCTAGGAATATGGCTTGATGCGGAACTTTCCTTCAAACAACAGATCAGCAAAATTACGGGTAAATGTGTTGGAATACTAAAAACACTCCGTAAAGTTCTTGATCTGCTTCCCATCAGTGCTAGGAAGACTCTTGTTCATGCCCTAGTGACTCCTCATCTAGACTACGGCAATGCCCTCCTTTTAGGATTGAGCAGGAAAGGTTTACACCAACTACAGTGTGTCCAAAATGCTGCCCCCCGCATGGTACTTAATCTCCCACGCAGGGCATCTGGCAAAACAGCACTAAAAAAACTTCACTGGCTCCCCATTGAGGAGCGCATTAAGTTTAAAGCTCTCTGCTTCGCCCACCGCATTGCACAGGGTAAAGGACCAAGGTACCTGCGCAACCTTTTGACCATACATCGCCCCTCCCGGGACCTTAGATCTGCTGGAGCAATGCTGTTTCAAATCCCTCGTGTACGCAGGAGCAGGATGGGAGGTAGCTCCTTCCGCTTTCTTGCGAGCAAGCACTGGAATAATGTCCCCCTTAACCTCCGCATGGAGCCCTCAGAAACATTATTTAGATCAAAACTAAAAACCTACCTCTTTCCAAGGGAATAACTGAGTCTGTAGCCCGGGGTGCAGACTATCCCCGGTCCTCGGCCTCTTCAGGGAGCTATAGCATTTCTTAGCGCGGGGACACACTGTCTTTAGTGTAACCATGCGCTCTATAAGTGGTTTTATTATTATTATTATTATTGTTGATCAGGCTTTTGAATTGAAAAAGAAATTGTTTATGTTAGTAATCAATAGACTTCGTACACTAGACAAGGTAATCAATCTTTTGAAAGCGAAAAGTAAATGGAAAAGACTAATTAATAGAACTCATTTTTGCAATGTTTTTCTTGAGAATGGGAGCATTGTTCAAGTTCTGAGCCATTTTTTAATGAAGAGACTTATTTTCAGACTAATGATTTGTTGCATGCAGTTGACACCAGTGGTCGAGCATATGAGGTGAAGGACAGTTGTCCGGTTGAAAAAGAGAAAATTGTCCCAAGAAGTGCAGAAGAGGTGTTAGCTGATGAAGTGTTAGGGAGACGTCCTAAGGATCCAGTGTACACTTGGAATTGTAGTAGTATTTGTAGTGTATGACAGGATTCAATTGATTTTTTCGCAATTTCTTACGTAAGTATACTAAGAAAAGTATTAAACAGAAGATTAAGATGTTGCAAGAATTAGACCCCTGCCGAGTGAGAGAAAAAACGGGTTTGCAAGGTCATTCTCTGGCTTGTCTTTCTAAAAAAGTATACCAGAGTGTTTTTCACCATTTTAGGATGTTAGCAGTGCATCACACTGAAGTGAGGAAATTAGTGAGAAGGTTGTATTATGCAAAAAGTCCAGCACTTAAAAGCTAAAACAGTTAAACAGTGTTTTTTTACATGGATCTGTATTAGATGTAAAGAACATTTGTGAAGAAATTGAGGTTAGTTACTTTTGTGAAAAAGAGGACAGTGCAGAAACTGATACAGTAATAGACAGAAATGTGGAAGAAAATGTACAAAATTTTTGTACAGAAAATTTTGACCAAGAAATTACAAGGTTTAAGGTCATTTCAGGAGAAAGACCCAACTTTTCTTGTATTTGTTGTAGAAGAATTCATTATAAAAATCAGACCAGGTTAGTTGATCTATATTTAAAAAGTGAAAAGGAGAATAATAATGAGTGAAAGGAATTTGCAACTTATTTATTGGTAGAGAATTGTTTTGATTTGGGTTCTGATCAACGTATTTGTAAATGTTGTTATAATAAATTAAATGATAACAAAATGCCTGCTAGAGCTGTACATAATAATCTTGAGTTGGTAAATATTCCTTCTGAACTGATGGATTTAAATACCTATGAGTCTATTCTGATTCAATGTGTGCATCAATTTCAGGCTATTGTTCGCATGGAGCCTAAGACAGGGAAATTGCCTCCCTCAGATTTACAGAGAGGATTAAAGGGAAGAGTTGTCTGTTTGCCTCTAGATTTAAAGAAAAATATTGAAACAATTGGTGTTGAAAATGTGGAAGAGGAACCTCTAGTTATTCTAGTTAATGGGGTACCTACAAAGAGTAAGAAAATCTGGCAAGAATTAGTGGATGTTAGGAAAGTCAAAAAGGCAACGTTGTATTTGGTAAAAAACAATCAATACTGCAAAAATGTATATGTAGGAGTAGAGGAAACAACGGTAGAAGAGGACAGTGAAATGTCAGCTGGGCAAATTGAAAAATTGGATGTGTCCAGAAGTGAACAAATTTATAATTTGGAGTAGGGCTCCTTGCGCTTAAAAATTCCCTATTGTAGATGTATTATATAGCCCTTTATTCTTTTCTTTTCACACATACCACAACATAGAGGTAGACTATTCTGCGCCTGCAACGACTCTGACCTTTAATTTTTGTGAGGTTTGCCATTTACCATCCCTATGGTCTAGGAGTTGAGGAGATTTCCTTTCTGGTATGTAAACATCTGGACATCTTCCCCCTTTCTTCCTCATTAACTGACTTCCCTCTCTAGATCCTGGACTATAGTTTTCTGTTGTTCTAATAGAAAAGAGGGTATCAACCGGCTAGTCTCTATATTTTTGCACATATTTCACCTTATTGTAAAAAAAAATTAATTTAAGAAACTTGTTTTATTGTATGTATGTCGATAAGATTTTGTATGATTTGATTTTGTCTTGTTTTACTCCATGTCTTGACCTACCCCTTTCCGCTTGTACTTCCTTATTGTGGACTTGCTTCTGATTCATTCTATTTTTGCCCACTGATACGCTGCGATATGTTGCTGTCTGCCCAGAAATTTTGTAATTGACTTACCTCTACCCTCTTGGAACTTTGGAGGATTTTGATGGCCATATATACCTGAATGATTGGCGCCCTGATGAAGGAATTCCCCACTGTGGCATTTTTCCGAAACGCGCTTCTGTCTGTTTGGCTGTTGAGAGTTTTTCTAGTTGGCTGTATCTTGATGGATGTTGTGATTTATGAGTGTGTTTGTGATTGACTGTATGAGTGACTGATGTATGAAAAATGTTTTTACTGTTCCTTGTAGCTCTGGGCTGACGCTATATGAATTTTATATATATTGTACTATTTACTTAAGTATGAATATTTTCTATGCAAAAAAAAATAATGATAATAAAATGATTTAAATATACTCAGCTGTTCTGTGGGCAATTGTTACTATTGGAACCTATTGGTCCTTTATATTATTGGGAACTGCCTTTACATCTTGTTATACATAATTGCTTCCCTGGTGGGTTGTTCCCTTTTCCCGTATCCTTTTTAGGTTCAGGGTCCCTCTTTTGTTTTTTGTAATTTTACCCTGCACTGTGCCGTGAGGGTTGTTAGTCTTGTCCCTTCCCTTGGTCTTTGGAGTAAAACTTTGATGAGATTGAATTGGGTCATGTTGGATGTTTGTTACTTGTTTCTTTTATGATTATTATCTTTTCTGGTGTTTACTTTAGGAATTGGAACTATTTGTATATCTGCTTCTAGTTCTCTATCTTGACCTAACATCTATTACATCTTAGTGCTATACTATAGATGCTATTAAGACTTTTGGCTTCAGTGAAGAGGATTTGAACCGTCTTATGGGGCCATCCTCCTCTTCAGAACACTCTTTCTCACTAAATAAAGGTTCCAATGACGAATGGCTCAAACTCCTTAATCTTAAGAAGAAAGCAAAGAGAACCGAATCTCATGCTGAGTTCATGATACAATATCTGAAAGCCGGAGTGATCCCGAATGGTCTCTGTGTTAGGAATATTCCGGGTCTATTCGTTGAGATCCGTCTCTTCTTGGAACGATGGTCCCTTATAGCGAACTGTTGCTCTAGAGACCTGATGCTACTTATTATTGAAACAGCTAGGGAAGTAGCCTTAGGTCTCTTGAAGGAGATTGCCGAAATGGAAGATCTGCTTCTTAAAAATGATGTGGTTGGAGATGCAAAACGTAAATTAGGGAAGGTTAATCTGGAACTAGATTCCTTCAATTAATATATTTTGCGTAGAAAAACCGACAAACTTAAAAAAGGACATTCAGTATTTCTCGGAGGAGAGGTTATACCCCTATCTCAATGCCCAATACTACTCATCTAGGGAAATGCAACAGGGAGACCAACAATTTTGTTCCAATAGACAAGTTCGTAATTTTTCTGAGACGTCAGAATCCGATAATAAAGGTGCGTCTGGCTCGGGTGATCATTTTTCTAACAGACGAGCCCGATTTAATGGCCCCCAGAGATCTAACCATTTTTTGGGGAACCGAAGAGGCACGTCTCGAGTAAGATTCAGACCCCAGGAGAACACACAGTACCAACAGAGTGGGTATCAACAAACAGAGAACCCGCCACGTTTTCTGGAGACCAGACGGAACCAATATTGGAGGGAATAGTTAGTATATCTGATACTTCTACTATCCCTATTTTCAATCTGTCTAACAAACCTATGGAGAAGATCACTTCGGATCTCCTTTCACGTGGACTTTCATTTATTCCTACAGCTCCATTCAATGCTTTTGAACTGCATAAAGATGTACAAAATTTTTTTTCTGGAAGATCAGGCTTAAGAAATTCTTTATGAATAAAGAGATTGAACCATCTAACAATATTTCAGGTTTCCGACCTCCTTCTGTCTTTATTCCATCTCTTGAACAAGTTGGCCCAGAAGTCAGTGTGTTTGAGAAAGCAGTAGGTATTAAAATCCAAGGCCTTACTAAACATGTCCCCAAATCAGCATACAACCTTGGTTATGACGAGTATCAGGCCCTTAAAAAGTTGTCTGCTGATATTTCTCTTACCGTTAAACCATGCGATAAGGGGAGCGGCATTGCAGTGTTAGATAGTTTGATCTATAAAGACCGTATTCTATCAATGCTTAACTGCCCAGAACACTACAACAAGGTCATGACTTACCCAGCTAGAAGGATTATGTCTGAAGTTACTAATGATGCTTTGTGTAGAGGTTCCATTTGTAATCAGGAGTTCAATTATTTCAATAATTTTTTTTTTTAATTCCGGTTTTATACGGACTCCCTAAATTGCATAAAAATCTTACGGACCCGCCCTTTAGACCAATTGTTTGTACTATCGGGTCTCTTACGGAACCCCTATCCAAATTTGTGGACGCCTGCCTTGCTCCAATTATATGTTGCCTTCCTGCTTACGTTCGCGATACTGGTCACTTGATCTCCAAAATTGAAGGTCTGGAATTCAATCCACACACTGATCTTCTCGTCTCAATGGATATTGAGGCACTTTACTCTAATATCCCTCAGGAAGGGGCTTTGGAAGCGGTTAAAAAGATGCTCGATGGTGCTGAATGTCCTTCCGAAAAATTGTTTATTCTTGAATGCCTTGCTATTGTTCTTAAAGAGAACTTCTTCGAATTCGATAAAGCAATTTATCAGCAAATATTGGGCATTAGCATGGGAGCGGCATGTGTCCCCAATGTAGCGAATGCATATATGGGTGACTTTGAAGAAAAGTACATCTATAGCGAACTTGCCCCATTCTCTGAAAATGTTACCGATATATCGATGATATTTTCTTTTTTTGGCGGTGCCCCACAGAACAATTGGATGAGTTTATTCTGTGGATAAATCTCTATGACCCACATCTCAGGTTTAGTGCGAATATTAGCTCATCCAAAATTGAGTTCCTAGATGTTTGGATTTTAGTGAATAACAATCACATTGAAGTGTCTCTTTATACCAAACCTTCTGCCCGCAACACATTGCTCCTATACGACAGTTACCACCCACGGAACCAGAGAAATAGCATTCCATTCAGCCAATTTCTCAGGCTCCGACGCAACTGTACTGATATGAACAATTTTGAACTACATATGGCATTAATGAAAATGAAGTTCATAGACAGAGGATACCCTAAGAGACTGATCGGAGACTCATATAAAAGAGCTAAATATTTCAACAGGGAGACTCCCTTGGAACCTAGAGAGAAAAAGGACGACAAAAAACTTGTAATGATCTCCACTCATTCCAAATTAAATGAAAAATTGAGATTTATAATCAACTCCCATTGGCACCTCCTCAATATGGATAAATCCACAGACAAACTGGACAAACCAATTTTTGCGTTTAAACGCAATAAAAATTTGAGAAACTTTTTAGTGAGGGCATCGCCTTCTGATCCTCCAGGCCCTATCCAAAGGAGTATTACTGGAACAAACCCAATTACAGGTAGTCATAAATGTGGCGGCTGGGGAAAAAGGAATATCAAGTTTAAAGAAATTACCAATTGCAGGACTAACAACGTGGTGTATCTACTCACTTGCCCTTGTGCTAAGGGCTATGTAGGAGAAACAGGGAGAGAATTCCGCACCCGGTTCTCTAAGCATAAATCCTGTAATAGAAACTCCCGGTTGGGAGCACCATTAGTTGCACATTGGAAGGACCTAGGACACAAGATTGAAGATCTTAGGTGGCTTATACTTGAGCGGATTCATTGCCCTAAGGACGGTAATTCAGATGCCCTTAGGAGCAAAAGGGAAGTATTTTGGATTTTCCTCCTTGAGACGGCTGTCTCAGGACTGAATGAATCCATTCCATGGGAGAACGCGATTCTTTGAGTCTGTTCACTGTGGGCATTAATTCAGAGTGTCTCCTACAGAGCTGATGCACTTATTTGAAAAAATGTTTTTTTACTTCTTTTGTACAATTGTTTTTTGTTTGTATTATTGCATGTCTGTTTTTTTTATTTTTTCTTTATAATTAAATTTTACTTTTAAGTGATATCTCGTTTGGACTACAAGTTCCATCTTTTAGTCCTCTCTTCATTGCTAATATCTTATGTGAATCTCTCCAATCACAATGCGATCGCTTGGACAGCCGTTTTCATCCTTTTTAGTCCCTTCTTTATTGCCTATATTTGACGTGAATCTCTCCGATCAAAATGCGATCTCGGGGAGGTATCACCTAAAATGGCGGCCTTCGTTTTTTTGCTTCTAACCGCTGTTGAGTTCAGCAGTCTAGTGCTGTGCATGCTAGATCTGATTGCACACAGGTGCCGCACAACTCCTGATTTGCGTACGATATATAAACCACTCGGTAGATACGGGCCCATCTCTCCTATCGGTGCAGAGGGGTGCACGTGTGGCTCGGATTCCGAGATCCTCGTTATTTCATATGAGGTAAGCCCGCTTCTGTGTAGCTGTCCTACTGTGTAGCTGTCCTTCTGTCTGGCTGGAAACTTCACCCCGGTCGCTGTGTAAAGCCGTGTTTTCTACATTTCTATAGGACGGCTCTTTAACGATTTATCTTCTCGACTCTGGTGGCTTCATTGGTTGAAGTTTCTACTCTCATCATATCCTACCTATGTATATGAAAGTTAACTAAAAGGTATTTTCTCTTGTTTATTTTGTCGACCGCTCGACATTTGATCTGGCCGCTAGGTATTTGCTCCAGACCCTCGGGTCTATATTAGATTGCATAGCCTCACTTGGTTTGATTTTTTTAGTTGATGGCATATTTAAGATTACGATCTACCTAAAGTTTTTAATGACTCCATCGTGAACTAGCCGCTGCCTCTTGGTTACTTCTTTCTTGCGTAACGCTTATTACTCATAGGTATATTTATAGGCGAATGTTTATCTTTTGTTTCCCATCTAGAGGACATCGTCCAAAATACTTTTTTACCTTTTGTTTCCGGATCGCTGTGATTCTACATCCCCTCTGAATCCCAGCTCTTTCAGAAAACTCTAGGTGAGCTTCCTGTTGTATGTTGGGGATATTGATTTCCGAGATATGTTGCTTGCTGATTTTGATGGCCATATATACCTGAATGATTGGCGCCCTGATGAAGGAATTCCCCACTGTGGCATTTTTCCGAAACGCGCGTCGGCGCTTCTGTCTGTTTGGCTGTTGGGAGTTTTTCTAGTTGGCTGTATCTTGCTGTATGTTTTGATTTATGAGTGTGTTTGTGATTGACTGTATGAGTGACTGATGTATGAAAAATGTTTTTACTATTCCCTGTAGCTCTGGGCTGACGCTATATGAATTTTATATATATTGTTCTATTTACTTAAGTATGAATCTTTTCTATGCAAAAATAAAATGATTTAAATATACTCAGCTGTTCTGTGGGCAATTGTTACTATTGGAACCTATTGGTCCTTTATATTATTGGGAACTGCCTTTACATGTTGTTATACATAATTGCTTCCCTGGTGGGTTGTTCCCTTTTCCTGTATTCTTTTTAGGTTCAGGGTCCCTCTTTTGTTTTTTGTAAGTGAACAAATTTATGAACATTATAGTGTTCATCCTCTGCATTCCAAACAAGTAATGGGGAATGCTATCGAGTTATTCCAAATGAAAGAAGCAAAAGGAAGTCCCATTAGTGTATGGGAAGAAAGCTTGAAAGCTCGTTGTTTTCCTCAGTTATTTCCTACAGGTCAAGGTGGACGATATGATGACCGACCTGTGCAGATTCCTGCATCTGAATACCGGACATCAAGATTATATGCAGAAGATCCAAGATTTCGCCAATGTATTCCATATTTGTTTCATCTTCTGTTTGAGAGTGACTTGTCTGGACTTTCTTATGCAGTGAACCATATACTAAAAAGTGGAGTACATCTGCAAAATGTTTCGGCAAGGGACTTTATGGATAAAGTCCAACAGAAAGACACTGTTTTGGAATCTCAGCTTATTAATCTCATGGCATGTCAGCGTGGTACTAATGAGTATTGGTACCGTCGTCATGGGGAATTGAAATGTATGCTAAGAAACTTAGGAACTCCTACATGGTAAACTTACTCTAAGCTGTGCAGAGTATGCTTGGGAAGACTTACTTTAATTTCTTCGAGAGGCAAATGCAAACATAGAAAATATAGTTTTCAAGACACCTGGAGAACTGTGCTCTTTGGATCCAGTTAATGTATGCAGGTATTTAAATCATAGATTTGAAGCTATGATGTCTTTTATCACAAACAAAAAAATCCTCCTCTTGGAGAGGTTTTGGATTTCTTTTGGAGAAAGGAGTAGCCAGCAAGAGGTGCTCCTCACATACATATGCTGTTAAGGATCAAAGATGCCCCCAAATTTGGAACAGATTCGGATGACACAGTGATGGGTTTTATTGAACAGTATGCTACATGTGCTGTTCCTAAAAGTACAGAACAAAAGAATTTAAAACATCAAGTCTTACGGTTTCAAATCCATCGTTGTGGAAAATACTGTCGTCGAAAATACAAATCAAAGGAAAAGTTCTACACAAATTGTCGTTTTGGATTTCCACGACCAGTAATATCAAAAGTAAGAGTGAGCAATTTTATGTCATCTTCGCGACATACTGTGACAAGAAAATCACTGAAAAATACCTACAACTTAAGAAGAAATGAAGAGTCAAAATACATAAATGACTATAACCCAGTCATTTTGTCCATGTGGAATGCAAACATTGATATTCAATATGTTGCAGACAACTCCATTGCTGTGGTTCGATATGAAACTTCTTACATTACGAAATCTGAAAAGACAGAACTAAAGAAAATGTGGGAGGAAATTTCTCATGAAAAGAGCCTAATTAAGAAATTGTACAGCTACAGTTTGAAGATGTTGTCTCATCGAGAAATCGGAGCATATGAATGTTCAGATCGCTTATCATCTGCAAGTCTATATGCCAAATCTAGAACAATCATTTGGGTGAGTTTAGGTCTTGCAAGAACACGAAACCGAGTTTTGAAATCTGTACAAGAAATTGAGTTTTAAGAAGTGAAAGAACCAAACAGTACAGATATTTTGAAGACAAATATGTTGGATACATACTATCCAAATAGCAGTAATCATCTTGAGAATGTTTGTCTCTATGAGGTACTGCAAAGCCACACTTTTAAGAGGAATATTACAGAAGATATCAATAAAGGTGTATATGCTGTGATTGGAACTGAAGGATGTCTGGTGAAACAAAGAAAAGGACATTTGATTAATCATCGAAAACTGAGTTGCGAAACTCCTGACAAAAGGGAATTTTACTATTTAGCTCTTTTGCAACTCTTTAAGCCATGGCGTACAGAAGAGGAACTACTTGGAGATTTTCTCAGTTATGAAGATTCATTCAACGCAACCAAAAATACTATAGAATGTCCTGTTTCTACTAGTTATCTGAAAATGTTGGACAAGGAAATACAGCAAGAAGCTACAATTGCAGCAGAGATTGCTAGAGACAGTTCTCAAGATAGTCAAAGTTCTGCTTCATTGAGTCAGGATCCACTAGGAGGACCAATTATCCAAAAAGAAGCAGCCACTGCCATGGATGAGGTGGAAAGAGTAATGGAATAAGCTCAGGAGGATGTAATAAACTTAGGAGAATTGGAAAAACAAATATACGATAAAGTGACAGAGCAGATTGAGCATGGTTTATGTCATGAGAAAAAAGAGTGTTCATGTACATCATTTAAACCTGTCCGACTGTACGTGAGTGGAGAAGCAGGAACTGGAAAATGTTTTCTAATTAAAGCAATTGCAACTTATCTACAGAAAAGTACAGAGTTGTCACTCTCTTGTGTTGTTACCGCTCCAACTGGGTTGGCAGCACATAACATTAAAGGGATTACTTTACATCGTTTATTGATGCTGGCATTAGAGCACGAAAATAAATTAGAATACCACAGGCTATCTGGAGAAGCTTGTAGTGAAGTTTCCAGAGTCCTGAACAAAATTAAACTTCTCATTATTGATGAGGTAAGCATGGTTTCAAATTTAATGCTTGCCTTTGTGCATTTAAGAATGCAACACATTCTTAAAACAGAGTATGATGTGTTATTTGGCGGCAAACAAGTCATCGTTTTTGGAGATCTAGTAATATAATAATAATAATAATAATCCACATTTGTAAAGCGCACAATCACCCGTAAGGGTCTCTAGGCGCTGGGGGCCGTCGGGAAGATTAAGCGAGCTATTGCCCAGAGTCACATGGTGCTGGGCTAACCTGCCGCCGGAGCCGGGGATCGAACCCTGATCCTCAGATTCCAGCGTCAGTCGCCCTGGCCGCGGCGCCACACCTGTGAAAGGCTTACTCCTGTGAAAGGACAACCAGTATTTAAAACCGTTACACATGAAGATACCAGAAAGTGCCCGGGAAGCATTGGAAATGTTAATATTTGGTCATATTTCAAATATTCAGAACTCATTCAAAATACTTGATTATAAAAGTATTCTTCAAGATATAAGAATTGGAAAAGTGAGTGAACATGGTAAAGAAGCTTTACAGACACGATTACTTTCAAATGTGTTTCCAAATGAAAATGTTGGTGCAGAGAATATATATGGAAAAATTGCAGAAAAGAAATCAGTGATAAGCTTGATGCCAACTCTGCAAGAATGTTCAATCTTCAATGAAAAAATGTTAAAGTTAGAAAATCAAGACATTATAAAACTGGAAGCTATTGATAGAATAGAGCATGAAGGAGCTACTATTATTTAGAATATCATAGAAAAATTGAAGTCAAAATTGGATTCTTTAGACAAATCAATATCTAAAACGGCTGGTTTAGAAAAAAATCTATATGCATGTTTAAATTGTCGGATAATTTTACGACGTAATTTACATGTGGAAAGAGGTTTAGTAAATGGAGCAATGGGTCATGTTGTTGATTTTGTGAATTATCCAAATAGAGATGACATTGAATTTTTGAAAATCAAATTTGATGAAATTGAAGAAGTACAACAATTGAGTCGTTGTTCGACTCGATTTTTGATTGTAAAAGATTTATATGTCCGCCGAAAACAATTTCCTATTTGTTTGGCATATGTGGTGACTATTCATAAATCTCAAGGTTTAAGTGTAGATAGTGCTTTGGTGAATATTGGAAGTACTGTGTTCAAGGAGGGTATGGCATATGTTGCTTTATCTCGAATCCGAACTTCATCTGGATTATACTTGATTGATTTTGATGAGACAAAGATTTGTGCAGATCTAAATTGTGTGAAAGACTATAATAGGTGAAGAAGAGAATATGCTCCAAATTTACCTCAATATCCTTTATTTGAAAAGCGTGTGGTAGGTCGAAAAAGAAGATATGAGAAAAATTGAAGCGATGTTGTAGAGAAAAGAAAAAAAGTAGATGAACCAGTAATTGTAAGCAAAAAGAACAAGCATTTACAATGCAATGGTTTCGCCTTTGGAAAATTTAGAGCTATTGGCATTGCTCATGACATTTCTTTTTTTTTTTTTACTTATAAATAAATGGCATTGTTATTTACATTGCCAACAGTTCTGAGAGAGAAACATTGAAAATAGGGGGGTGGAAATTTTGTGGGGATCACACTGGGGACAGAAGAAAAGAGCTGATAAACCTATGCACTCTCACGGAGTACAATCCGAGACAAAAAAAGTCATTGAATAAGAAGCAAATAAATGAGATTGACAATAAACACAACCAATGGTAAGAAATGGACAGGTTGTAGGCACACAGTAGGCCTTTTGCAATCAGACAAGTTAAACTACGTGGGCTGGACCACAAAAAGTAATGTGTTCACGCTGCGTCAAAATGTCAGGAAGTTAAGAAACAAGCATGGCCAGTACAAATAAGTATGACCTTAATGGGCAGCACTATCAAAGACACACTCATCACTCTGAACTCACACTAGCACTGTTCATCCCCTGCACGTGTAGTTGTGGTTTGGCTGTATGTATGTAGTAGTGTATGGATGGATGGATGGATGGAGTTTATGGGATGGATGGATAGTATGGATGTCTGGATGAAGTGTTACATGTTTGGAATGTAATGTATGGATGGAGTTGCTAATGGATGTATGCTTTGGGATGTATTGTTGGATGTAGTGGGATGGATGGATGGATGTATGGTGTGGTGTTATGATGAATGTAGTGTGGTGATGGATATATGGATGGATTAGGGGATGGCTGGCAGAATGGAGTGGATGTTTTGTATGGATGGAATGGAGGGAGGCTATGGATGGATGGTGGATGTAAATAGGGATTTAGTGGGATGGATTGTGATGGATGGAGTGTGATGGTTGGATGCAGTGGGGGGATGTATGGATGGAGTGGTGGGATGGATGGATGGAGTGGGATGGATGTATGTCTGTTGTGGGGGTATGAATGAATGTAGTGGACTTTGAAGCTGCGGATCCAGGTTCGAGTCTGGTTAGAGGCTCAACATCAGTGTGATTCTGGGCAAACCACTTATTCTACCTGTGCCTAAAAAACACATGAATGTGTCCCTCCATAATGCATCTGGCGCTCATGTAAAGCGCTCCGATATCTTGGGGTCGAGTTCAAGCAGTATAAAAACTGCAACAACAAAAAAAGATAATAAGTGGCTGAGGTGGGATTCGAACACATGCAGCTAGAGTAAAAGGCTCATACAGGTCACTGGCGTGCAAAAATACAAGGGCTGAATATACGGTGCTCTACTACTAGGAGTGGCCCGGCTATGCCTCAAGAGGGTGTGGCTTAACGGCCAGATTGGCCGACTTTGAAGCTGCGGATCCAGGTTCGAGTCTGGCTAGAGGCTCAACATCAGTGTGATTCTGGGCAAACCACTTAATCTACCCGTGCCTAAAAAACACATGAATGTGTCTTTCCATAATGCAACTGGCGCTCATGTAAAGCGCTCCGATATCTTGGGGTCCTGTTCAAGCAGTATAAAGACTGCAACAACAAAAAAAGATAATAAGTGGCTGAGGTGGGATTCGAACCCACGCAGCTAGAGTAAAAAGGTCACTGGCGTGCAAAAATACAAGGGCTGGAATATACGGTGCTCAACTACTAGGAGTGGCCCGGCTATGCCTCAAGAGGGTGTGGCTTAACGGCCAGATCGTCCGACTTTCAAGCTGCAGATCCAGGTTTGAGTCTGGCTAGAGGCTCAACATCAGTGTGATTCTGGGCAAACCACTTAATCTACCCGTGCCTAAAAAACACATGAATGTGTCTTTCCATAATGCAACTGGCGCTCATGTAAAGCGCTCCGACATCTTGGGGTCGAGTTCAAGCAGTATAAAAACTGCAACAACAAAAAAAGATAATAAGTGGCTGAGGTGGGATTCAAACCCATGCAGCTAGAGTAAAAAGGTCACTGGAGTGCAAAAATACAAGGGCTGAATATACGGTGCTCAACTACTAGGAGTGGCCCGGCTATGCCTCAAGAGGGTGTGGCTTAATGGACAGATCAGCTGACTTTGAAGCTGTGGATCCAGGTTCGAGTCTGGCTAGAGGCTCAACATCAGTGTGATTCTGGGCAAACCACTTATTCTACCCGTGCCTAAAAAACACATGAATGTGTCCCTCCATAATGCAACTGGTGCTCATGTAAAGCGCTCCGATATCTTGGGGTCGAGTTCAAGCAGTATAAAAACTGCAACAACAAAAAAAGACAATAAGTGGCTGAGGTGGGATTCGAACCTATGCAGCTAGAGTAAAAATGTCACTGGCGTGCAAAAATACAAGGGCTGAATATACGGTGCTCAACTACTAGGAGTGGCCCGGCTATGCCTCAAGAGGGTGTGGCTTAACGGCCAGATCGGCCGACTTTGAAGCTGCGGATCCAGGTTCGAGTCTGGCTAGTGTGGTATTGGGTTTTGTCAGGTCTACATACTCTGCAAAGACTCTCGAACACCATAAAATAGAAGTTGGCACGGAAACTGAAAAATGCAAGAAACAGGTTTATTGAGACCCCATGGGGTGGTGGTACATTCCTACAGCACCCTTCGGCAATGCAAGAAGTATCACACCGAACATCGGTGTGTGACCTATTTTATACAAGTTTAACAGTAATAAAAAGGTAGGCGGTATACTTTTGAACAGTTTTAGGTACATATAAGGGCATTTTTGGAAAAAACACCCAACATGTGGGAGGAGTTTGGTGCCACTGGTCAGTTTAGGGAACATTCCTAAGAGGTGACCACTCATTGATTTAAATGTCCGAGTACGCATGCGTGAGCTAAACCAGTGCTAAAAATTAGCCTGTTGCCGGGGAAGGTAAATGGTCATTGGTACAGAGGAAGGACAAAAGGGCATGCTGACCACGAGGCCGAATGTTCATACAAAATGGAAGCCAACAGATACAAAATGGCCCCCGCACGTTTGGTCAAGTTAATGGTGAAAGTTCGTGTAGCTGAGCTAAATGCTAACTCAGGTGCTGCCAAATTACGACAGACGGCCCTTTTAGCATTTAGCTGAAGCTACCTCATAATGGAAGTAATCAGGATATTCGTCATCAATATCAATCATCATTATCTTCATCACTTCAACAGTATTCATATGTTCATTTTTAGCGATAGCTCGTTTGGATGGGATACAGGCTGTAATACATACAGAGCATAAAGTAGGGCCACATTGGATACATAAACAAAGGAAAAAAAGTACTCCAATAATCATACAAAGGATAGTCAGTAATTTCCAACCCTAGGTGCTAAGCAAAGTCCAGAACCAATTAGAGAATGTCCATGTACCATTTTCGGGCTGAATTTCAGCAGCAATTTTGTGCAATTTGGAAATGGCATCATACACAGAAGGCGAATTATCAGGAACGTAAACACAACAACTACTTCCGATAATGCGGCATGCACCCCCACGATCAGCCAGTACTACGTCAAGAACCATCCGGTTCTGAAGCGTTACAATTCTTGTAATTTGGAGTTCCTCAGTTAAGTACCCTAGAGCAGAGGCAGTGTCATTAGCAACAGCTTCCACAACACGTGTTAACCGTCTTATTTTCCTGCTGTTTAAAGCAGCACCAACAAAGGAAAATAGGCCTAAATTAAAATCTACATATTGCTGTAGAGAGGTGTCAGTCTGGTCTATATTTTCAAGTTCTAATGTTCTCTTAACCCTAATTAATATGAAATCATGATATAGTACAAAATCATTATGGTACATAGACGGGGCAATGAATACAGGGGGTAATACAAAAGATATATAGCAAGTTCCTAACCACCCAATGGGAAGACGATGATATCCTTTATTACCACAGATAAAGTAAGTGTTTCGTGAAGCTACAAAAGCAATACCACTTGGTGTGTCAAATGTGAGAGTAGTCTTACATTCGCTTTTCCCCACCGGAATTGTTCCTTTATTCCTCACACAAAGGTCAGCTTTAGTATCAATAACCGTAATCACATGTAAACTGGACATATTTATAAGTCTTTGATTAGTGAAAACACGAGGTGTAGATACATTGTCCGGCCGATATTCTTCCCATTAAAATTTTGTTCCTTCTGCTTGTGGGTAACCATCTCTATCATTGTAACACACCTTCTTTAGTCGAAAGAGTAATCCACCTTTTGTTGGCCATCTTAGAGTAAAAAGAAGAGTGTACCAAGCATTACAAGAACCATTATGTGAGAATGGAAGAGGAATAAGTGGAGTTCCTCCTTTCTTTTGATGTCCAGGCAACATTCCACATACCCAACAGTTCAAAGTGTTCGTCATATTATGGGTGTGATGCAGAATTTGAATGAAACTGTTATTCAAGTAAGTCTGTCTATGTCTCTCTTCATGATAAGGCAGAGTGAAATGGAAATTTTCAGGTGGGATTGGAGTGGTCGGCAGTAAATATTCTCACGCAGGAAGCAATCGTTCTACAGTCCAAGCTATTACTGCTATCACCACTATAGTTGTAATAAAAAGAGCTGCACCCAAAATTCTTCTGTTTCTCATCGTAGTAGGTGCCATAGTACAAAGAACAAATGTTTCAAAAACCAAACTAAAAAATAAAAAATTGAGTGCTGAGAACCGAGGCTGCCGCTGGTTTCTTCTCCGAGATTCAAGACGGGTGTCGCTACACTGGCCAGAACTGACCCCCCCTTGATATTCCCAGCTTCTGTTTTCACAAACCTCAGAACGGTTACTCAACCAGTCTTGTACAAAAGAAAAATGATTTTCTTGACCGTAGGTTATATTTCGCTTTACCACAAGCAGTGTGGTCCGGAAAGGCTCCCTCCGACTCACGAGGCGTAACAGCTGTGCTCTTCTCTGCATCCAAGATGTCTCGATAATCAGACAGCACCGCAGGATTCACCAGATCCGGAGAGACACGACGGCAGTGAGTTGAATGTATCCACCGCTTCTTGTTCGTGACTCGCACAGCCGTCCGAGTTGCCAGCAATACCTGTTCTGGGCCACGCCACCTCGGCTCCAAACTGCTGGTTCTCTCGAACGTGCGGATCATCACATGGTCCCCAGGATGAAGATCATGAGCCTCTCCAATGGAATTGTTGGGGAGCGCTTCTCGAACCTGCTGATGAATAGAAAGTAAATCATTTGTTAATCGTGCTAAATAATCGTTCATCATTATACAAGGCACATCATGTATCAAACGAGGCTTTGGAACTCCCCAGATATTCATAGGCCTTCCAAACACCACTTCATAATGTGTGAGGCCAGATCGGGAATGTGGTACTGATCTAATAGACAATAATGCCAAAGGCAAAGCGTCCGGCCATTTCAAAGACGTGGATGCCACGATCTTCGCTAGCTTCAGCTTCAAAGTCGCATTATACCTTTCTACTAGACCTGCTGACTATGGGTGGAATACAGCGTGAAATTTTTGCTTAATCCCCAATCCTTTCAGGACATACTCCACTACTTTCCCAACGAAATGAGGACCATTATCATTCCACAAAAATTTACAAACACCATAGCGTGGGAAGTACTCTTTGAGTAACACCGTAGCTGTTGTCAATGCTGTATTATCGTTCGTGGGGTAGGCCTCAATCCATTTACTGAAGGCACACACCACCACTAAGACATACTTAAGGTTATTACAGCGCTCAAGCTGGATGTAATCCATTTGCAGTACTTCGAATGGTGCAGTAGGTGGAACGAACCCTCCTTTAGGAGTATAAGTCCCTTTAGCAGGATTGTACTGTAGGCATATCAGACAGGTCTGAACTACTCACTTGGCCATGCTGGCAATCTCAGGATGCTCCCAGACTCGTGTAAGCAATTTAGTAATTGCAAGAGCTCCAACATGTGCCAGCCCATGTGTCATTTGGACCATTGCTTGCGAATAAGCAGCAGGTAATTTCCATCTCTCCATATCTTTGCTACGCCAACAACCCTCATCATCCAACACTCCCCCTGTTGCCCAAGTTGCAAGTTTTGCTTCAAATGCTGATTTTTGAATGTGTAATATTTCCTCTCTAGCATCATGCCATCGCTCAGCCTGTGATCTCACCACATACATAGGAGAGACATTTTGTAACATGGCAGTGTCTCTTGCTATGCGATCTGCAAAAGCGTTTCCTTATCCTATTTTATCTGTCACCTTTTTGTGTGCACTACATTTAATTATCGCTACCTTCTTTGGACATAGTAGTGCATTCAAGAGGTCACGTACCATCTCTCCATGCATGATGTGTACTCCATGTGAGGTCAGAAACCCTCGTTCCTTCCAGAGTAGGCCAAAATCGTGCACTACTCCAAAAGCGTAACGGCTATCAGTGTAGATATTCACACATAAACCAGCACTTAACTCACATGATTTCGTTAAGGCTATCAATTCAGCCGCTTGGGCCGATTTCTGCGGTATTCGTGCTGTTTCTACCACTGTCTTAAGTGTCGTGATCGCATAGGCTGCGGAAGTCGTACCATCTGGCAACTTCAAACATGATCCATCAACCCGCAGTTCCCCATCTACATCTGGAAGTGGTGTATCCTGCAAATCGATATGACCCTTTGTTTGTTCTTCAGTCAGAAAAACACAATCATGCTGTTCTTCCTTCTGGGTCTCAGTAACAGGATATGGCAATAAAGTAACAGGGTTCAGAGTGGCGCACCTCTTCAGTGTAATATGTGGCGCCAACAGTGTTAACTCGTATCCTGTTCAACGGGCACTGGTTAGATGCTGTGTTTTCGTTTGGTTCAATAAAGCATCTACCGCAAGGGGAACTAACACCAACAATTTGTGTGACAGAACTATTCTTTCACGCTGTCGTATAGCTACTGCTGTTGCTGCAACTGCTCGAAAACATCCAGGCAGTTCTCGGGCCACAGGATCGAGTACTGCCGAAAAATACGCGCAAGGTCTCTGTTTATCTCCGTGTAACTGCACTAAGACTGACAATGCGCACCCATCCTTCTCATGTACATATCATGTAAAAAGCTTTGTATAATCTGGTGTCCCTAACACTGGTGCAGAACAAAGAGCTTGTCTCAATTGTTCAAAAGCATTCTGACATTCATCTGTCCATTCAAGGGGAATTGGTGCAGTTTTGGACAACAATGCTAACAAAGGTTTTACAATGTGCGAAAATCCTAATATCCATTGCCTACAAAAGGACGTCAAACCTATGAAGGCACGAACATCCTTCTGAGTGCAAGGGACTGGTGTATCTAAAATTGCTTGAATTCGATCTGATGTCAATGCATGCCCCTCCTTAGACAAAAGATGACCGAGGTAGGTCACCTTTGGTCTACAATATTGTAACTTTTTCCGTGAAACCTTGTGATTGTTTTTAGCAAGAAAAGAAAGTAGGGAGAGAGTACTCTCCTCACATTGTTCCTGCGTGTCTGCTGCAAGCAAAATGTCGTCAACATATTGAATAAGAGCCACCACAGGCTGTAAGTCGAAAGAATCAAGCTGTCTTTTTAAAGCCTGGCTGTAAATGCTAGGACTTTCTGTGTAGCCTTGAGGAACTCGACAAAATCTGGATGATTTGTTATTTAATGTGAAACCGAACAAATATCGGCTGTCCGGGTGAATGGGAATCGAGAAGAAAACATTTTTCAAGTCGATTACCGTGAAGGTAGTAGCTGTGGGTGGAATCAAAGTGAGTAAGGTGGTAATGTCAGACACCACCGGATACTGGGGTACAACTATCTTAATAATTTCTCTCAAATCAATAATGAAACAATAGATCTTAGTGTCTGTGTCTTTTTTAGGATCGGAAGAATTGGGCTGTTACAAACATTATAGGGAACTTCTTCCACCACCCCTGCCATTATCAAGTCATTCACAATATGTGTCAAAGCTATTTTGCCTTCTCTGGAGATCTTGTACTGTGGTACACGAGGCAAAGACGCTCCCTCCTTTACAGTAATACGTACAGGAGGAATAATCATTTGACCCACGTCTGTATCAGAAAAGGCCCATAAACTGCTTGGAAGAGAAGCTAACGCATCGGCCTCCTGCATGAGGCCCGATCTCTCTATCTCTGGGTAGTTCTCGTTCAAAATAACCCGCACCCCTTCAGGGGCGCAGCGTGTTGTTGCTCGAAAATGTTTTAACATATCAAGTCCCACAATATTATCTGGCGTGTTTGGAGATAACAAAAACGGGCATGGGGCAGTAAATTTGTCAATGTGAAATATAAGGGGTTGAGACAATGGGCTAAGAGAAGGTGTTCCATCGAACCCTATTGAAGTAATTGTTTCGCCAGACAGGGGAGCCCTTGGAACCAAGTGTTTGGACAGAGTGCTACGAGTAGCTCCTGTATCGACCAGAAACTGATCAGTAGAACCCAAAACATGTGCTGATATATATGGACCCCTTTGATCGACTGGTACTTCAACCGATTCCACACCCCCTCCTACGCAATCCTATGCATAATTATTATCCTGAGACTCAGTATACTCTCCTTCAGCTATCTGGTACTGATTCCATCGATCAAAAGTATTATGATCAGCCTGACCACGACCTCTTGCTTCAAACCTGCCACGATCATTCGCTCCACCCCTCGATCCTGAATAATTATTCCGTGACCTTCCACTTCCTCGACCCCGCAGACTACGCTGTTCTCAAAGCACCAAACAATCCGAGACCCAATGTCCAAACTGCTTACAGTAGGCACACTGATCCTCAGAAATATCAGTACGGGGGGAAGACGTACCATACGATCCTCATCTACCCCTATCATTCCCTCTCGATTGCGTAGCGTAAACCTGAGCCAACATCACCTTCATCTTTAAGTCCTTTGCTTTCTTATCACTACTTTCTTTAGCCTCCAATTCCTGTCGCTCATAATACTGAGCCATAGTTAATAAAGAAGCGGGAGTTGCCGTTGTCCATGAACTCTCACTAGTCTTTAAACGTTTTGCAATCTCCGGCAGGAGATTAGCCACGTACTTATCAACAAACAAGTGCCTACCCGTATCCTCTGTTAATGATTGACCACTATAATCATGAAATGCTTTCTCGAAACGTGAAAAGAAATCAGAAACCGATTCATCCGGCTTCTGTTTGCAAGAAGCTAACATCGTCCAATCAATTTTCTTAGGAGGAACAAGCGTTTTTAATTTGTTCAAAATAGCCACCGGAAGATCTAAAATCAATTGACATGGCTTACATGCAGGTTCTCTGTCTAAATCAGCTCGGGCTAATTCCTTCAACTCTGCACCTAGAATTGCTCGATCATCAAACTTACGAATCGCCCTCCACATGTCAGGGGGCAATATCAACCCAAAGAAAAGATCAATATCGACTAATGTCATAACACATGAAGAAATAGCACCTTCCACACCTTCATAGAAAGCTACTGGATTTTTACGGGGATCAGGCAAAGCATTTTTGAGCGCCATAACATCTGCTCTATTCCATGGCGTATAAACCCAATTATACACAAAATAACCCTTCGCATCTTTAGAGATCTTATCATCATCTGTGCCTTTCCCTTTAGGAGGGACATACAAAGGCGCAGCTTCTCGCATAGGCATAACATTAACCGCAGCGCTCTTATCTGTTCCAAAGATAGGGCACTCTTTAGATACTTCCGCTGATCCAGGCGCAGACGAATACGATGCCTTTTTCGCCGCTCGTAGCCCTGTCGCCTCATCCCGTAGCTTAACCAAGTGCTGGAAAAATTCATCCACATCTGCAAGAACAAAAACACCTTTACGAAAATTCTCTCGACCAACTGATATAACTTTATGTTCCAACTCAGGTGAATACCGCCTAAATCGTTCGACAACTTCATCTGCAAAATGATCTACAAAATACAATCGTTCTCGGTCGGGCCACTTACTCTTAAGGCCATCAACCTCAGAAACAGTTATAGTATTTGTATTAAGTTTACAAGCCAACGGGCGCAATTCCGTGGCTCAATCAGCAGTAAATCTGGTACGCAGACTGTCCTGATCATCGTCGCTCGAGTCCTCATTCGGGGCCGTAGGCGGAACATATGGAGGCGGGCAACGATCTAGTAACGAAAAATCATCTGACTCATTAGTAAGGACAGGATAAAGAGGACGTCGAATAGGAAATTGACAATTAACTTGCAAATTGCGTTCTCGAATCTCCTTCTCTTTCTCTTCCTGCAATTCTTTTTCCTGTAACTGTAAAGCTTTATCACGAGCAGCCTTTCGCTGCTCTTTGTCCGCCAAGGCTTGTTCATGCTTCATTCGTTCACGCACCGCTTTCTCCCACATACGCACACAATCAAACATATCCTGTCTAGACCTGCACTGAAACAAACACTGCTCCACATACTGAACCTTTCGTAGATCAAACGACCCATGTAGTGGCCATTGTAATTCACGATCAGTTTTTGTATATTTATGCCATAACGTACTATACACAATGGGAGGAAGGCCAAATTTTATGTACATTTCACGATTAGGAGTCCCCTCTGGGGGAGCCGGCTGAGATTCATTTAATCGATAATTGGTACCATTTCCAAAACAGCACATTCCTCGAAGTGTGCTTAGAACAGGCATGTCAAAATATCACGAAAACGCGATATTACATAAAATGGCACTTAAATATGCTTTTACACACGGTGTGACGTTCAAACAAATACAAAGTCAGAGAAATATCTCTACGTGCCTGTCTATGTGAGGTGCACTCCACATATAATTCAAATCATAGGTCCAAACGTTAGCTAACTCAAACAAATTCAAAAAGCCACAGTAAGCGTCAATAGACTACCTTACCAATCACAGGCTTACCAAATATTTCCAAACGTCCAGGTTCCAACTGGCAAGTTCCGTAATCGAATCAGCCAAACGGGCACTGCGCGACAACCCAACCGATCAGGATCTCAGTCGAGGACCGGCGCCACCTTGAAGGTCGAGTTAGAAGGAAAGGAAAAAACACCGTGGATGCCAAGACTCGGGTCACTCAGTGGCAGCGTACGCGTCCATAGCGAGTTTCCAAGCCTTCGTCGCGACCTCTCCTTCGGGCATCCGAGTCACCGATGAGTCCCTTCGTGGTCGCCAATTTGTGGTATTGGGTTTCGTCAGGTCTACATACTCTGCAAAAAGTCTCGAACACCATAAATAGAAGTTGGCAATGAAACTGGAAATGCAAAGACAAGTTTATTAAGACCCCATGGGGTGGTGGTACATTCCTACAGCACCCTTCGGCAATGCAAGAAGTATCACCCCGAACATCGGTGCGCGACCTCTTTTATACAATTTAACAGGAATAAAAAGGTAGGCGGTACACTCGTTTCACAATTTAGGTACATATAAGGACATTTTTGGAACACACCCAGCATGTGGGAGGGGTTTCGGTACCACTGGTCAGTTTGGGGAACATTCCTAAGAAGTGACCACTCATTAATCCAAATGTTCGAGTACGCATGCGTGAGCTTGACCAGTGCTAAAAATAGCCTGTTGCCCGGCAAGGTAAATGGTCATTGGTACAGAGGAAGGACAAAGGGCATGCTGACCACGAGGCCGCATGTTCACACAAAATGGAAGCCAACAGATACAAAATGGCCCCCGCACGTTTGGTCAAGTTAATGGTGAAAGTTTGTGTAGCTGAGCTAAATGCTAACTCAGGTGCTGCCAAATTACGACAGAGTCGCCTCATCCCGTAGCTTAACCAAACGCTGGAAAAACACATCCGCATCTGCAAAAGCAAAAAGACCTTTACGAAAATTCTCACGACCAACTGCTATAACTTTAGGTTCCAACGCAGGTGAATACCGTCTCATCTCCAAAATGATCTAAAAAATACAATCGTTCTTTTTCAGACCACTTACTCATAAGATCATCGATCCCTGAAACATTTATAGAATTTGTATTAAGTTTACGAGCAAACGAGCGCAATTCCGTAGCTCGATCAGCAGTTAACCTGGTACGCTGACAGTCCTGATCATCCTCGCTCGAGTCCTCATTCGGGGCCGTAGGTGGAACATACGGAGGCGGACAACGGTCTAGTAATGAAAAATCATCTGACTCATTAGTAAGGACAGGATAAAGAGGACGTTGAATAGGAAATTGACCATTAACCTGCAAATTACGTTCTCGAGTCTCCCTCTCTTTCTGTTCCTGTAATTCTTTTTCCTGCAACTGTAAAGCTTTATCACGAGCAGCCTTTCGCTGCTCCTTGTCCGCCAAGGCTTGTTCACGCTTCATTCGTTCACGCACCACTTTTTCCCACATACGCACACAATCAAACATATCCTGTCTAGACCTGCGCTGAAACAAACACTGCTCCACATACTGAACCTTTCGTAGATCAAACGACCCATGTAGTGGCCATTGCAATTCGCGATCAGATTTTGTATATTTATGCCATAATGTACTATACATAATGGGGGAAAGGCCAAATTTTATGTACATTTCACGATTAGGAGTCCCCTCTGGGGGAGCCGGCTGAGATTCATTTAATCGATAAGTGGTACCATTTCCAAAACAGCACATTCCTCGAAGTGTGCTTAGCACAGGCATATCAAAATATCACGAAAACGCGATATTACATAAAATGGCACTTAAATATGCTTTACACACGGTGTGCCGTTCAAACAAATACAAAGTCAGAGAAATATCTCTATGTGCCTGTCTATGTGAGGTGCACTCCACATATAACTCAAATCATAGGTCCAAACGTTAGCTAACTCAAACAAATTCAAAGAGCCACAGTAAGCGTCAATAGACTACCTTACCAATCACAGACTTACCAAATATTTCCAAACGTCCAGGTTCCAACTGCCAAGTTCCGTAATCGAATCAGCCAAACGGGCACTACACGACAACCCAACCGATCAGGATCTCAGTCGAGGACCGGCGCGACCTGGAAGGTCGAGTCAGAAGGAAAGGAAGAAGCACCGTGGATGCCAAGACTCGGGTCACTCAGTGCCAGCGTACGCGTCCATGGCGAGTTTCCAAGCCTTCGTCACGACCTCTCCTTCGGGCACTCGAGTCGCCGATGAGTCCCTTCGTGGTCGCCAATTTGTGGTATTGGGTTTCGTCAGGTCTACATACTCTACAAAGACTCTCAAACACCATAAAATAGAAGTTGGCACGGAAATTGGAAAATTCAAGAAACAGGTTTATTAAGACCCCATGGGGTGGTGGTACATTCCTATAGCACCCTTTGGCAATGCAAGAAGTATCACACCGAACATCGGTGTGTGACCTCTTTTATACAAGTTTAACAGTAATAAAAAGGTAGGCGGTATACTTTTGAACAGTTTTAGGTACATATAAGGGCATTTTTGGAACACAGCCAATATGTGGGAGGAGTTTGGTGCCACTGGTCAGTTTGGGGAACATTCCTAAGAGGTGACCATTCATTGATCTAAATGTCCGAGTACGCATGTGTGAGCTTGACCAGTGCTAAAAATAGCCTGTTGCCGGGCAAGGTAAATGGTCATTGGTACAGAGGAAGGACAAAAGGGCATGCTGACCACGAGGCCGCATGTTCACACAAAATGGAAGCCAACAGATACAAAATGGCCCCCGCACGTTTGGTCAAGTTAATGGTGAAAGTTTGTGTAGCTGAGCTAAATGCTAACTCAGGTGCTGCCAAATTACGACACTAGAGGCTCAACATCAGTGTGATTCTGGGCAAACCACTTATTCTACCCGTGCCTAAAAAACACATGAATGTGTCCCTCCATAATGCAACTGGCGCTCATGTAAAGCGCTCCGATATCTTGGGGTCGAGTTCAAGCAGTATAACAAGTCAGGATCCGGGTCTGCCAGCCAATCACAGCGCGGCCCGGGGAACGACGTCACAGGGGTGTCCCGGGCCGGCAGCCAATCACAGCGCGGCCCAGGACAAAGGGGCGGGACTTAAAAAAAGACTGAGAAACGCCCCCGAATCGTGTTTTCACAGGGAAAGCGTGATTGACAGCCAATCTCTTCCAATGGCTAGCCTCCATTTATGGAGCTAGCCAATGGAAGAAGGGGCGGTTTTAAGTCCCCACTATTGAGATAACATTAGATTTCGCCCTGGGCGGAGCAACTGCTACGCAGTTGCTACGGCCAGGGGGATATCTAAAAAGGATAGTATTGAAGAGGCTGTAAGATTTCAGTTCGAAAACAGTTCTGGTGTCAACTGCTATGCTAATGTAGTGGTTAATGTTGTTTTTTTCTTCAAACTTTACAACAACAGATTGTTGAAAATCGGGATCAAAGATTTTGTTGTTATTTGAATTCTGTCTTTGAGAAATGTAGCAGTGATAAATCAAAAATAGAAATTGTTTCTGATATTCGAAATGTTTTAGACATATGTTCTGTTCTAAATCAATTTTCACAGAATATTTAGCAAGATTGTCAGGAATTTCTACTGTATATGCTTGTTGTATTGCAAGATGAAGGTATAGATATTGAAAATCTTTTTGGCCTTTCTTATAAATGGCAACATGACTGTGACAATTGTTCATTTTCAAGTAGTACTAAAATAGACACTGAAAGATTTCTATATTTAACATTACCAGACTGCAAATCAGTGTCTTTTAATAATCTAGTTAGAGAAGCAAATCAAAACATGGTCTGTACCCAATGTAACTCTCAAATGTTATCAACATTACTTATACAAAGATATGGACAGTATATAATTTTAATGCTCCAACGATGCAGACCTGATGGAACAAAATTGACAACTTTAATTAAAAATTTTGTGGCTTCTCAATTATCAATTTCAGGAAGAACTTTTGTAACTGTAGCAATTATTTTCCATGATGGTTCTTCTACAACATCAGGACATTACACAGCTTACTTAAAATGTGCAAAAGGCTGGACTCATTGTAATGATACTCAATTGACTTTTAAACAACGTTTGCCTTTTGACTTACCAAATTCTTATCTAGTGGTTTTACAACCCAAATTTTAGGGGAAAAATTGGCCTAGGAAGATTAGTGCTGTAAAAAAAGGTTAATCTGCTGTTGAGAATTACTTTGTAAGTGAGGGTGATCAAGATAAAAAAAAACTTGTACTTGTTATAGAGGTATTGTAAGTGTATCACATAGTGAGTGATATGAGTATTACAGGAAATGTTGATCATGAGTGAGGCAGAGGTGTTTTAGATTTGTTGTAGTTGTTGGACATGTTGGTGACATGTAGAGGTTTCTTTTAATGGTATACAGCTCCTTGGTAAGATAAAGGATGAGCAGAGTGTGATCGGCATACCAGATGATGTTGAGTTTTTAATAGCATGCTATTTGTTTAAGGTTCTATGTTCATGATAAATAGCATCGGGTGGAGGTATAACCATTGTTAGATGGTCTAAAAGATGTGGGTGCTTTTGTTTCAGAAGGTCGGGAAATGGACGCTTAAGAGTACTATTAAGTAACTTCCAAACTAAGGATTTCACAGATACTATTTGGCCATGAGGAATAGTATCTCAAACATAAAATTACTATTTCGGGTAAATGTTATTAGCATATGTTTGGACATTACTTTATTTAGAGTGTATAAGAAAGAAGTAGTAATGTTTTGTTACTTTGTGATTGTTGTTGACATTCTTTACTTACGTAAGAAATTACTGTTCAAAAAAGACATTTAAGATATGTTTTTTTCTAATTGTTACATTGTTTATGAAAATGTTGAATGGGTTTTTTAAACACAATCTTTTTGATTGTGTTTTGTTTTGCCCGCTGTAATATGATGAGTTGTATTGAAATTCAATATATTCTGAGGACAGCAAAATAAAATATATAACATATTGTATAAATTATTTTGTATTTTGTATTGTGAAATATATATTATAACTCAATTGTTTCTTCTCTTCCACAGATATTATATTTATAAGGTAAGTACGACAAACAAAAAATACTTTTTCATCACTTTCTTACTTCTCTTACTCTCTATCCATTCTTCACTGTCTCTCTTACTTCTTTACCTTTCCTCATCTTACTCCTCTTCCCTCATTCTACTTACTCCCCTTCATTCACCTTTACACTCCTTCTCTCACCATCTGTACTCTTCCTTCACCCTCACTCATCTTGTCCAACTCCCTCTTTCCCCTGTCTGTCCCTCACTTGTCTTTTCAATCTTTCTCCATCACTACCCTTGTCTTGCTGTATCGATCAGTCTCTTCTCACTGCCCCCATACTCTCTTTCATTCACATCATCCCTCAGTGACCTTCACTCACTTCACTTATTTCACTTCGTCACTCCCTTTCGCTCACTTCCCTTTCTTCCATCCGTCTCTAAGTCTGTTCCTCTGTGTCAGTCACTCTAACAAATTTACTCCCTCACAGTACGACACTCTCCCTCTGTTTCTCTCTTTTACTGTCTCCCTCTCTCTCCACCAGTCTTCCTATTCTTTTCTCTCTCTTTCCATAATTCCTTCTATCTCACTTACTTCTTTTTCCTTTCTCTTAATCTACTTCTTTTTCCATCACTCCCCTTCCCTCACCTTTATATCCCTTCCCTCACTGTCACTGCCCTTCATTCAATCTGAGTCCTCTTCCTCCACTTCATGTTCTCTTCTCTCTGCATCACTGCCCTTCATTCAATCTGAGTCCTCTTCCTCCACTTTATGTTAACTTCTCTCTGCATCACTCTTATTCTTTTTCTCCTGCACCCATTCCCTCACTCTCCCTCATATTCTTTCGCTCACTCTATCCGTCGATCTCCTTTCCTTATTCCCTGTACCTCAATCCCTTTTGGTAACTCTCATTCCTTTAGTCTCTCACTCCTTTCACTCCATTTCTCTCTCCCTCTCTCCCTCTGTCTCACTCGGTCTAACCACTTCATTTCGTGTCAGTCACTTCCTCTCTCTCTCTCTCTTTCTCTCTCACTCTCTCCCTCTGTGTTTCTCCCTCACCCTTTTTTTCTTTCCCTTTCTGTTTTTTTCAATTCTACTTTCGTTTGTATTATGAAATATATATTATAACAAAATTTATTCTTGTCTTCCACAGATACTATATTTATATAAAAATATTCTATTAAGTTGTCATTATTTATAAGGTAAGGTAAGTATGACAAACAGAAAATACTTTTTCATCACTTTCTTACTTCTCTTTCTCTCTTTCCTATTCTTTAATCTCTCTCTTACTCCTTTACCTTTCCTCATCTTACTCCTCTTCCCTCATTCTACTTACTCCCCTTCATTCACCTTTATACTCCTTCTGTCACCATCAGTACTCTCCCTTCACCCTCACTCATCTTGTCCAACTCCCTCTTTCCCCTGTCTGTCCCTCACTTGTCTTTTCTATCTTCCTCCATCACTATCCTTGTCTTGCTGTATCGATCAGTCTCTTCTCACTGCCCCCTTACTCTCTTTCCTTCACATCATCCCTCAGTGACCTTCACTCACTTCACTTCTTTCACTTCATCACTCCCTTTCGCTCACTCCCTTTCGCTCACTCCCCTTTCTTCCATCCGTGTCTAATTCTGTTCCTCTATGTCAGTCACTATAACTGATTTACTCCCTCACAGTCCGTCACCCTCCCTCTGTTGCTCTCTTTTGTTGTCTCTCTCTCTCTCTCCACCAGTCTTCCTTTTCTTTTCTCTCTCTTTCTATAAATCCTTTTCTCTCACTTACTTTTTTTTCCTTTCTCTTAATATGCTTCTTTTTCCATCACTCCCCTTCCCTCACCTTTCTATCCCTTCCCTCACTGTAACTGCCCTTCATTCTATCTGAGTCCTCTTCCTCCACTTCATGTTCTCTTCTCTCTGCATCACTCTCCTTCTATTTCTCCTGCACCCATTCCCTCACTCTCCCTCATACTCTTTCACTCACTCCATCCATCGATCCACTTCCCTTATTACCCGCACCTCAATCCCTTTTGGTAACTCTCATTCCTTTAGTCTCTCACTCCTTTCACTCCATTTCTCTCTTACTCTCTCCCTCTGTCTCACTCAGTCTAACCACTTAATTTCCTGTCAGTCACTTTCTCTCTCTCATGTTATCTCTCACTCTCTCCCTCTGTGTTTCTCCCTCACACTTTCATTCTTTCCCTTTCTTTTTTTTCACTTCTACTTACTATTGTATTTTGAAATATATATTATAACTTGATTTTTCCTTGTCTTTTACAGATACTATATCTATATAAAAATATTCTATTAAGTTGTCATTATTTATAAGCTAAGTATGACAAACAGAAAATACTTTTACTTCATTATCTTACTTCTCTTTCTCTTTCTCTCCTTCCTATTCTTCAATCTCTTTCTTACTCCCCTTCTTCTACTCATCTTAGTCTCCTTTTCTCATTCTCATTACTGCCCTTCATTCACTTTTACAGTCTTTCTGTCACTATCAGTACTCTCTCTTCACCCTCACTCACCTTGTCCAACTCCCTCTTTCCCCTGTCTGTCTCTCACTTCTCTTTCCTATCTTCCTCCATCACTACCCTTGTGTTGCTGTATTGCTTAGTCTCTTCTCACTCACCCCTTACTCTCTTTCCATAACATCATCCCTCAATCACCTTCACTCACTCCACTTCTCTCACTCCCTCACTCTCTTTTGCTCAGTTCCCATCCTTTATTCCCTCCCTCACTCTCTTTTCCTCCATCTGTGTCTAAATATCTTCCTCTGTCTCAGTAACTATAACGGATTTATTCCTTCACACTCCCTCACTCTCCTTCTGTTTGTCTCTTTCACTGTCTCCCTCTGTCTTCACTACTCTTTCTTTTATTTTTTCTCTCTTTCTATAAAGATGCTTCTTTTTCAATCACTCCCTTTCCCCCAATCTTATATCCCTTTCCTCACTGTCACTGCCCTTCATTTAATGTGAGTCCTCTTCCCCCACTTCATGTTCTCCTCACCGTGCATCAGTCCTATTCCCTATTCCCTTTCTTTTGCTTCTATTCCCTCACTCACCCTCACTCTCTTTCACATACTCCATCCGACAATACCCTTCGATTATTCCCCTTTCACTCAGTCTAACCACTTCACTCCCTGTCAGTTACTCGTTCTCCTTCTCTTTCTCTCTCACTCTCTCCCTCTCTCTCTCTCCCTCACCCTTCCTTTATTTCCCTTTCTGTTTCTTTCACTTCTACTTTCTTTTGTATTGTGAATGATATATTATAACTCAATTTTTTCTTGTCTTCCACAGATACTATATTTATAAAAAAAAGTAATAATAACTTGTCATTATTTATAAGGTAAGTATGACAAACAAAAAATACCTTTTCATCACTCTATTATTTCTCTATCTCTCATTCCCTTTCTTCACTCACTCTCTTACTCACCTTCCTTTTCTTAATCTTACTCTCCTTTCCTCATTATCCTTACTCCTCTTCATTCACCTTTACACTCCTTTTCTCACTATCAGTACTCTTCCTTCATCCTCACTCACCTTGTCCAATTTTGTCTTTTCCCTCTCTGTCCCTCACTTCTCTTTCCTATCTTCCTCCATCACTACACTTGTCTTGCTGTATTGCTCAGCCTCTTCTCACTTACCCCTTACTCTTTTTCCTTCATATCATCCCTCACTCTCTTTCACTCACTCTACTTCTCTCACTCCCTCTCACTTTCTTCCTTCACTCCATCTGTCAGTCCCTTTCCCTTACTCCTCTTTCCTCATTCACTTTTGCTAACTCCCATTCCTCTAGTCTCACACTCCCCTTCACTCTATTTCTCTCTCCCTCTCTCTCTCTATCTCACTCAGTCTAACCGCCTTACACCCTCTCAGTCACATGCTCTCCCTCTCTTTCTCTCTCACTCTCTTTCTCTCCCTCACCTTTCTGACTTTCTGTTTCTGTTATTTCACTCCTACTTTATCCCTCAGTCCCCTTTCCTCTCTCTAAATCCCCTTCTCTATCATTCCCTTCCCTCACCCTCATACACCTTCCCTAAGTGTCACTGCCCTTCACTCACTTTCTCCTGTCTGTATTTTTCACCCTTTCACTTTCCCGTTCCCTTTTCCTCACTCCCTCTCACTCTCCTTCTCTCACTCCATTCTTTACTCCCCTTTTCTTACTCCCCTTTTCTAAGTTCCTCCATCCCCTCACTCCACTTCTCTCTCCCTCACTTCCCATCTGTCACTTTCTATTACCCCTTCCCTTACCCTCATACCCCTCCCCACACTGTCAGTCCACTTCTCTTACCTTCACTCCCTTCACTCTGCTCTACTTCTCCCTTTTCATCTCTTACTCTTACTCCCCTTCTCTGTCTCTGTTCCATGCTCCCCTTCTCTCACTCTGCTTTCCTAACTCCCTCCATCCCCTCTCTCCATTTCTCTCTCCCTCACTCTCCACCTCTCACTTTCACTTACCCCCCTTTTTTCATCCTTATACCCCTTCTCTCATCATCACTCCACTCTGGTCTACTTCTCCCTCTCAGTCTCTTACTCCCCTTCCCTGTGTATGTCCCCTGCTCCCCTTTTCTCACTCCCCCTCCCTCACTTCCCTTTCCTTACTGCCATTCCCTTACTCTTTCACTCACCTTACTACACTCCCCTACCCATAGTCACCTTGTTTCAGTCACTTTGACTCCCCTTTCCTCACTCATCATACTCCCCTTTCCTCAATCATTCTCACAGTCCCTTCATCCTCTTCACTCAGTCATTTCAGTCATTCATTTATACACTACACATTCATTAAAAAAAATACTGACACAGTGTATAAGAAATACAGCTCTTGGAAAATAAAGTTAGTTCTGAAAATATATATTTTTTTGTTTTGTTCTTTAATATTTTCTTTTTCTTTTTTGAAAGTTTTATATTTTTTTGTGTTTTTTGTCCAAGAACAGGAAACAGGAAATTAAAAACTGTTCAATGGGAACAAAGTAAATGAAATTTTAAAAAAAATTATCTCCTCTGGGAGCATTAGTGCTGCACAATTTTATTTTCGATCAAGTTGAGGCTCTGTTCCCCGTAGCAGAGTATCTCATAGCACATATTGCACCTCAAGTGCACTGTGCTCAGGAACGGGCGTATATCCAATGCTGATGTAGATGGTGAGGCATAAGGTGCTCCCGTTGATGTGCTGGGCACAGCAGGTGGTAGTTGACATGCAAGCGCCCTAGTTGAAGCCTGTGTGTACTGTGAAGGGTGCACATTCCTCACATGCCTTATCATTGTATGAATTGAAAAAGAATATTTCTTTTGAGGGTTTCCCCTCGAGAGGACACATCCACAAATGGTGCACATCACCTTTGGGGCATTTACTTTTTTCTGCCCCTGAGGATATGTTAAAAATTGCCAAATGAATGATTCTTTGGTCTTCTTTGCTGGTGACTGATGTTCCTGGACATCTGATTCAGAAGAGGAATCCATTCTTCCTGCCATCTTTTCAAATCTCTGGAACAATCCTTGAAGAAAGCTGGAAAGGTCCTTCTCCCAAGAGAGTGAAACAGATAGTGAGGGAAGTGGGTGGGGTTTTTGAAGATTCTGGAACAGAAACTACTATAAACCAATCAAAAGTGTTGTTTTCGAGTCACATGGCTTGACGTGCGCGCACGGGTGCTCGCACAGGTACGCGCACGGTGCGCGACCGTCGCATAAAAATAGCGTTTTACCCAATTTTCATAAAAGTTTCAAAACGTGTAAAGGAGGCAAGGAAGAGACTCCCTGACCCCCTAGGCATTCTCAGGGGGTCCCTGAAGGACCCCAAAGGGCAAATAAACATTTTTTTTCAAAAAAATCGCGAGGTGCGCGCACGGTGCACGCACCCTGGAGGCAGAAGTCACTCAAAAACAATAGTGGAGAACGTGAAAATAAGGCAGGTTACAGATTCCCTGACCCCTACGCCTTCTCAGGGGTTCCCTGAAGAACCCCAACGGGCAAAAAAAACATTCAAAAAAAGAGAATCGCGAGATGGGCGCACGTTGCGCGCACGTCAGAAAAAAATAAAAAAAAATACAGTTAAATACCAAGTTTGAGTGATTAGATGTTGGTTGGCTCTAAAAAGAGCTGTTGTGTTCATTGAGTATGTATATATATAAAATGCATATATATTTATATTCACTTAAAAAACAATAGGTTTCACACACATTTTAGTTAGGAATTAGCATTTAAAAAACCTTAGAAATTCACTGAAAAAACCATAGGTTTCACACACGTTACAGTTAGGAAGTATCATTTAAAAAACCTTGCAAATTTACTGAAAAAACGATAAGTTTCACACACGTTAATGTTAGGAATTAGCATTTAAAAAACCTTCTACATTCACTGAAAAAACCATAGGTTTCACACACGTTATAGTTAGGAATTAGCATTTAAAAAACCTTGCAAATTCACTGAAAAAAACATAGGTTTCACACATGTTATAGTTAGCTGGACATTTCACTCATACAAAGCCTTTGAAATTCCACTGTTATAGTTAGTTCAGCTATTTATAACTCGCGCAACCGCAATGCACTGCTGATGACGTCACATATTACCACACTCATGACATGGTCAGTGAATCACTGATGACATCACTGATGACATCTCAAATGACATCACTGATGACATCACCGATGACATCATCCTTGTGAAAGAGTGGCAGACCTCCTCTCACCCTAATATAACCTTTGATACACACATTCAAAAATGGAAACTACAATTTACAAAAAAATGGAGATACCAATACCAATTACAACAACCTATTAGGTAATTCCAACATCTACATACACATCCACTCATTCACCAACAGTTCTATATAGTCACTCATACATGTACTCACTCATCATATGTACTCATACACCTATACATCCTGTTACACACTAATATTCATCCATATAGTTACTCACACACATAATCACACATGCAAATAAACTAGCAAAAATCTATTTACTTGATTATACTGCTATATACACACCACTACACTTACTTCTACAGAAAAATACACATATTTACTCTTCTAAACAATCAATTATAAAAACACATACTTATTTATACAGGTACTCTTCCAAACTCTCACTCTCACATATACTCTATTATATACATCAATACTCACATATACTAGTTTAAAACATATGTAGTTACTCATGAATACACTATTGACACAGTCATTCACTCACTAACCCACCCATACATACAATCATCCACCCATACAGTCTTGCACACATGCTGTCTTCAAAACACATACAAACAGTGAGTCACTCATTCATGGACCTGTGCGCTAAGTAATATCCCCCACCGAACCATACAGACACTCATACTGATACTCAAAAAAACAACTAATAACCCATATACACACTCATGTAGCTACTTACCAACCCATGCAGCCACTTATACACAAAGTGAGACACAGATACAGATATATAAATATTTAAACATTACTCTCTAATATATGTATTCACTAAGATACACTTAATAAGTCAGTTAACCAATCAATTTTACCAAAACAAACATTCATTTAGACACTTATTTACCCACTTATTCTTCTATCAACCTTTAGATACATATATATATACATATATATATATAAATATGTTTATTTTACAGAAAGATATACATTCACTGGATGATGCCATCAGTGATGTCATTTGAGATGTCATCAGTGATGTCATCAGTGATGTCACTGACCATGTCATGAGTGATGTAATATGTGACGTCATCAGCAGTGCATTGCGGTCGCGCGAGTTATAGTTAGCTGAACTAACTATAACGGTGGAATTTCAAAGGTTTTGTATGAGTGAAATGTCCAGCTAACTATAACATGGGTGAAACCTATGGTTTTTTCAGTGAATTTGCAAGGTTTTTTAAATGCTAATTCCTACCTATGTGGTACAAAAGGGGGTGGTGATGGACGGAGCATCTGAACCAATCAAACACTCACACCCAGTCAACAGATCTGGGTTTAATCCATCACCGTTCTGTAGCCCACTCTGCCACCCCAGTTCAGACATGGTCGTATGCAAATCAGTCTGACCCTGTGCCTCATGGGAACAGTCCAGCCCGAACTGCAATGCCATGCCTTCCCTGGACCGGAAATAAGCTTCCGAGGACCGGTTTCTGGCATTTCAGCCGCCTTCAACCCGGCTTGCTTGAATCCAGTGGCAAAGTGAGCAAGAGACTCACGTCTGAGCATGCCCTGCCAACTTATGGCGAACAAAGAGGTCCAAAAGGGGGTGGTGATGGACGGAGCTTCTGAACCAATCAAACACTCACACCAGGTCAACAGATCTGGGTTTAATCCATCACCGTTCTTTAGCCCACTCTGCCACCCCAGTTCAGACATGGACATATGCAAATCAGTCTGACCCTGTGCCTCATGGGAACAGTCCAGCTCGAACTGCCAAGCCATGCCTTCGCTGGACCGGAAACAAGCTTCCAAGGACCGGTTTCTGACATTTCAGCCGTCTTCAGCCTGGCTTGCTTGAATCCAGTGGCAAAGTGAGCAAGGGACTCACATCTGAGCATACCATGCCAACTTATGGCGAACCCAGTGGTACAAAAGGGGGGCAGAGTGGGCTAAAGAACGGTGATGGATTAAACCCAGATCAGTTGACTGGGGGTGAGTGCTTGTATTGTCAATGCTCCGTCCATCATTTCCTTTGGTTTTTCTTTGTTTGCCATATGTTGGCAGGGTATGCTCAGACGTGAGTCCCTTGCTCACTTTGCCACTGGATTCAAGCTGTAGATGGCTGAAATGCCAGAAACCGGTCCTCGGTAGCTCGTTTCCTTGGCAGTTCGGGCTGGACTGTTCCCATGATTTATCATGAGGCAGTGGTCCTTGACAATTGAGAATGTATAAGTTCAGAATAATTATAGGCCACAATATGCACTATAATAAATAGGGTGTCCAGCCGGATCCTAAGTTTTAATGAATGACCAGAATAAGGCAGTATCAAAAGGAACATATAAAGTGGGACACAGCCCTGTATCCACAACATATAAAAAGGCTAGAAACATAACATACAAGGAATAGATAGGTATCAGGCAATTATGTAAATCGTGAGAAGCTAGTACAGGGTGGAAAAGTTAAGATTGCTTTGCTCATGTGGTAGAAACTAAATTGCGTCACACAATGGGGAACTATTGTTTAAACTACATCAGTAGTCGATGGCGTTTCGATCCTGTAACAATAGAGGATCATCATCAGGACAACCAATAAAAAGCCTGAGTATACAAGCCTGGTTGCTTAATAGGCTCCGTGGGATAGCAAGTATTCGAAGGTATCAATGTGTCCACGGGTAGGGCTTGGCGCTGCTATAGGGGCTGCCTAAATCGTTCCGATGAGTGGTTCAGCCGTCAAGCGGCGCGACCGTGGTGTCCCATGGTTGTGCCGCTTGACGGCTGAACCACTCATCGGAACGATTTAGGGTTCAGCTGGACACCTTATTTATTATAGTGCATATTGAGGCCTATAATTATTCTGAACTTATACATTCTCAATTGTCAAGGACCACTGTCTCATGATAATACTAAATACACTTGGTCCTGGCCTACCGAGTGGGTCCCCTTGTTTTACAGACTAGGACTGTTCCTGTGAGGCACAGGGTCAGACTGATTTGCATATGGCCATGTCTGAACTGGGGTGGCAGACTGGGCTAAAGAACGGTGATGGATTAAACCCAGATCAGTTGACTGGGGGTGAGTGCTTGTGTTGTCAATGCTCCGTCCTTAATTTCCTTTGGTTTTTCTTTGTTTGCAATAAGTTGGCAGGGTATGCTCAGACGTGAGTCCCTTGCACACTTGCCACTGGATTTAAGCAAGCCGGGCTGAAGACGACTGAAATGCCAGAAACTGGTCCTCGGTAGCTTGTTTCCGGTCCAGGGAAGGCATGGCTTGGCAGTTCGGGCTGGACTGTTCCCATGAGGCACAGGGTCAGACTGATTTGCATATGGCCATGTCTGAACTGGGCTGGCAGAGTGGGCTAAAGAACGGTGATGGATTAAACCCAGATCAGTTGACTGGGGTTGAGTGCTTGTATTGTCAATGCTCCGTCCATCATTTCCTTTGGTTTTTCTTTGTTTGCCATAAGTTGGCAGGTTATGCTCAGACGTGAGTCCCTTGCTCACTTTGCCACTGGATTTAAGCAAGCCAGGCTGAAGACAGCTGAAATGCCAGAAACCGGTCCTCGGTAGCTTGTTTCCGGTCCAGGGAAGGCATGGCGGCATGGCTTGGCAGTTCGGGCTGGACTGTTCCCATGAGGCACAGGGTCAGACTGATTTGCATATGGTCATGTCTGAACTGGGGTGGCAGAGTGGGCTAAAGAACGGTGATGGATTAAACCCAGATCAGCTGACTAGGGTGAGTGTTTGTATTGTCAATGCTCCGTCCATCTTTTCCTTTGGAATTCCTAACTATAACGTGTGTGAAACCTATATTTTTTTCAGTGAATATATATATATATATATATATATATATATATATATATATATATATATATATATATACATATATATATATATATATTCACTGAAAAAACCATAGGTTATAGACCATATATAGTTAGGAATTAGCATTTACAAAACCTTGAAAATTCACAGAAAAAACCATAGGTTATAGACCATATATAGTTAGGAATTAGCATTTACAAAACCTTGAAAATTCACTGACAAAAACCATAGGTTATACACCATATATAGTTAGGAATTAGCATTTAAAAAACCTTATTTTACTCACACAAAACCAATGAAATTCCATATATAGTTAGTTGTACTAACTATATATCACGCACCCGCAATCCACTGCTGATGATGTCACATATTACATCATTCATGACATGGTCAGTGACATCACTGATGACATCACTGATGACATCTCAAATGACATCACTGATGACATCACTGATGACAAAATCCAGTGACTGTATTTTTCTGTAAAGTTAAAATATGTCTTACATATTTATGAATGAGTCGATGTATAAGTGTCTGGACGAAGGATTTAGTAGGTGCATGACTGAATGTATGAGTGAGTGATTAAATGTGTCTCACTGAGTGCATGGGTTAGTGACTAAACTGTCTTAATTTGTGCATCATTATGTCTGTTGTTCTGTAAACTGCTGCATGTGTTGATCAGTAGCTATATGAGTAACTATATAGGTTATTGATTGGTTGCCCAAGCATTTGTATGGGAGACTGAGTGTGTGTGTGGGTGGCTGGGAAGTGTATGACTCTGTGCATAGATGTATGGATTCAAAAGTGCATGTTGGAAACAGCTGTATGGGCGGTTGACTGTGTGCATGACTGTATTGGTGAGTGAATAGATATCTCAGTGCTACATGTCAAATTAAGTACATATGTAAAATACAGTACATGTGAGAGTTGACATATATAAATAACTGTGCATAAGAGCCAGTGAATGTGTGAGTGGCTGTATGGATCATTGTGAACTTGTATCCAGGATTGTATAAGTGAGTAAATATGTTTTAGTATATGTTTGAATAAGTAAGGTGTGTTTAACTGTATAGTTAAGGAAACGGAGGTGTGATTGATTGTTTGCATGACTGTCTAGGTGTGTGTGTAACTTCATGGATGAGTGACAATCTGTGAGTCTGTGTTTACACTGAGTGTATCTAAGGTTATATTAGAGTCTGAAGAGGTTCATCGTATTATCACATGAATGATTTTATCAGTGATGTCATCAGTAATGTCATTTGAGATGTCATCAGTGATGTCATCAGTGATGTCATTTGAGATGTCATCAGTGATGTCATCAGTGATGTCACTGACCATGTCATGAATGATGTAATATGTGACATCATCAGCAGTGGATTGCGGGTGCGTGATATATAGTTAGTACAACTAACTATATATGGAATTTCATTGGTTTTGTGTGAGTAAAATAAGGTTTTTTAAATGCTAATTCCTAACTATATATGGTGTATAACCTATGGTTTTTGTCAGTGAATTTTCAAGGTTTTGTAAATGCTAATTCCTAACTATATATGGTCTATAACCTATGGTTTTTTCTGTGAATTTTCAAGGTTTTGTAAATGCTAATTCCTAACTATATATGGTCTATAACCTATGGTTTTTTCAGTGAATTTCATTGGTTTTTTAATAGCTAATATCAAAACCTTTACAATGTATTATTCTTTAAAAAGAAAAATATTTTTTACATGTTTTTTATACAATTTTTTTTTTATTTTTTTTTGTTTCGCTCCCAGTACGCGTACCGGTTAGCTTCCCGTTAGCTCAATCCGGAGGCGCGACCCGGTACGCGAACTGGTAAACGTTCCTTTTGCGCACCTCTCGCGTTACAAAACAACATCGTGACGCTTCGCGTCAGCATGACGTTTCGCGTTCTCGCGTAATACGTCATATTACGTGCTACGTTCGCGTACCCGGAAGCGCAGCGGTACGCGAACCGGAAGCGATCCGCGGCGCGGCGCCGACCGCGTAACGTAAACATAGCAGGTCATGTGACTCGGTAATAACACTTTTCATTGGTTCATTTCACTTTTGGTTTCCTAATGATGTAATACAAGGTCATGTGATCTAAAATGGACACTTTTCATTGGTTTAGAACTTTTGTTTTTCCCAAATGATGAAAACCCCTCCTTCTTTCATCACTCTGACTTTCATCTTGGTGAGAGAAAGACCCTTTATTGAGACTTTGAGATGGCTTCATTAGTAGCTTCAGCTGGTGCTAGCCCACCACCTCCACCAAATCCAAGAAAGAGAGGACCACCTGCAGAAGTAATTTTGCAAGAAGAGGAAGAACAGGAAGAGGAGGAAGAGGAGGAAGAGCATGAGTTTTTGCCAGAGGAGCCCAGGAGGTACAATCGAAAGGAGAATTACATCTGGCAATTCTACAGAATTCCTGAGGGGCAAAAGAAAGTGAATGCACGTTACGTGTTTTGCCGCATATGCGGTGATAGATTGTCAAGGGGCACTGATAAAAAATACAGTTATGGCAATCATACTATGCATCGGCATATGAGTAGGTGGCACCCAAATAATTATAGTGCTGCCCAGCTACTTGACGAACAACAAAATCCCCTCCCAATGGCAAGAAGATCGGTGGTTCCAGAGGTGTCGGGACCAGAGGCGAGGGAGATGATCGCAAACATCCAAATGTTGTTTGGGCACGTAAAGCAAGTGTGCGTGGAATGTGGCACTTTCATCTGCTACAGAGAAAGTAGCATCACTTTGATTTTGCGAGCAATTCAAAATCATATTAATGTTTGTACGAAACGCACCAAAAAATAAATTCTTTTTTTTTTTTTTGCTCCTGTTGAGCCCTTTATAATGGATCGTTTTTGTTTCCCCCCCCCAAAAAAAAACCAAAAAAATTTAAAAACGTTCAGAAAATACAAAAAAAGTAAAAAAATGTTCAAAAAATACTAAAAAAAATATAAAACAACAAAAACATAAAAAAAAAAGTTCTTTTCAGAACTAACTCCCCATTATAAAAAAATTGGTAGAATATTTGGAACTCTGCCAACCTCTATTTCTCTTAGTTCGCTCCCGGAGCGCTACCCGGTACGCGTACCGGAAGCTAACCAAAAAAAATATTTTTTAAAAAAAAGAACAGTAAGTATAAGGTAAGCAAACAGACAGTTATGTTAAAAGAAAGACAGCTCTAGGGAGTAAACTAAGGATACTGTTACCTACAATCCACTGCTGATGATGTCACATATTACATCATTCATGACATGGTCAGTAACATCAACAGCAGTGGATTGTAGGTAACAGTATCCTTAGTTTACTCCCTATAGCTGTCTTTCTTTTAACATAACTGTCTATTTCCTTCCCTTATAGTTACTGTTCTTTTTTAAAAAACATTTTTTTGATCAGTCATAAACAGTGACATTAATAGAAACAGAGAGAGTGAACAAGAGTGAAGAACTATGGTCCTCCTCAGCCACCCTCAGAAAACCAAGGGGGTCAAGATACATCTACCGTGCCCCCTTCTACCCATTCTGAACATTATTTGCCCTCCATCTTGTATCTTGATTCGACCGAAACACAAAATGGTGGACTGCCATAACGCTGCTGGTTTGCGAACCGGGCAACTTCCCGGGAAGCGGTCCAAAAAAAAAAAAGTTGGGAAAGTAATTCACAGACACTAAGAGTAATAGAGATGGAGTGAGTGAACAAGACTGAGGAACTATGAGAACAGAGGGACTGAGAAAAAGAGTGGAAGGAGTTGAGTAAATAGGTAATAGAGAAAGGAATGAGGAAAGTAGCAAAGGCAGGAAACTGAGGATTAAAGAAGTGAAGCAGTGGATCTAATAGTAGGTGAATGTGATAGAAATGTAACGAAAAGAGTACAACTATTTACCTTGTAATTGCCGTTAAATTAATCACATTTTATTTCTATACTTTCAATCTGTGAAAGAGAGAACCAACATTTGAAAAAAATTAAAATATGTATTTAAAAATTACAAAAGACAAGGGAAAATATTGAAGGACAAATAGTTTTTCAACAACTTTGACACTGACAGAAGCTTCTGCTTCTCCAGGTCCTCTACACAATCCTAAAGATATACATTTTAAACTAACAGTATCTTGATGCAGATGAAGTGAGGCCTATCTTAAAACATGGTGCATCTTTTGCATTGCTCTTGTTTCAGAAAAGTGTCGCTTCAGTATGCCAATAACATGTCTCCTATCCAGAGATTTGTTTGAGGTGAGGCCTACTCAGAGTTCAAGATGAGATTTACACTTGTTGAAGTGTACAGAGGAGATAATATCTGTGAAAGTCTACTAATGAAGTGAGTCATGTCCACTGCACTCTTCAACAAAGTAGAAACCTCCTATGTTTCCCTGGACAGACCTAAACTTGATCTGCACAATGTGATTCGTAATGATAGGAAACACAGGTGATGTAATTGAAATATGTGCAATTTATTTTGCTCATTTCACAATCACATCACTTGTGTTTCCTTTGCTTAGGTATCTCATTGTGCAGATGTAGTCCAGCATATGAAAGAATACGTAGAAGTGCAGCACTGCATACAATAAATTTAACACTTACAGAAAACTCACCTTCTCCATGCCTCCTACACAGTTCTACATATACATCATAAATGCAAACAGTACAGAATTAATTATACATGTTAAATGGTTTATTTTTGCTGTTCTCAGAATGTATCAAAATTCACTAAAAACAGTGACTTGAAGGTATTCATCATGTAACAGCGGGGAAAAAAAAACACAATCAAAATGATTGTGTTTAAAAAACCCATACAACATCAGAAATTAAAATTCAGAACTCCTTAAAGTTAACTTACTTTCCATGACGTCCAAGGATGTCCTATGAACAGCTTACACTCTTTTGTGCTGTTATTACTTTCAGCCCGCCACTTTCTGAAAGAAAACCTCCATCGTTTTTAAAAACACGTTACATGCAATAAATGACTTCTTGCTCTCTACCACTATTTTCCACAAGGCCAAATCTAGTCAGAGATATTTATAACTCTTGGATTTCTTGTAAGCCAATCCCATCATTTGGCATTTCCGCAACTTTCAGAATTAAAATGTTGAAGATCATTTTCACAATCCTGGAATAGTAATATCTTCCCCTTCTTGCTCAGTCATGTTCTACATTTCCTATGACACTGATACTGCTTAATATGAAGCAGACTTACACTACCTCTATGAGTACTACAATTATTTAATTCTCTACATCACTTTTAATCACAAAGCAATGTAAAACAGTAGACAGTATTGCAGACTTACATTCCCTCTACTCCATGTTTTGATTGGCTGCTTCAATTAGCTTATGAAAAGAAACAGTTTTTCTGAACTCATTTAAAGTGCACATACATCTCCATGATGTCCAATCCTATGATTAGAAGTTATGTCTCTGAACTACACTTATCCTCAAGGCCAAATTGTGTAGGAGCCATTAGAACTTCTTGAAATTCCACAGATCATATCCCGAGATTATTTTCCTAAAATTTTGGTTTTAAAAACACCAGGTAAGAGTTTTTAAGGTCATACGGCAATTTTTTTTTGAAAATTAAAACAGAATCATTGCAGAATGACCAGCCATTTCTAGACTTTAAATAAGCTGTGTAATGTCCTGATGATATTGAAGGGCCGTCATGATATATAATTGCTGTAGTTACAAAAGTCCTTCCTGATATTGACAACTGCGAAGCTACAAATTTTTTTATTAAAGTTGTCAATTTTGTTCCATCAGGCCTACATCGTTGGAACATTAAAATGACGTACTGGCCATATGTTCGTATAAATAATGTGGACATCATTTCAGATTTACATTGGCTACACTCCATGTTGTGATTAGCAGCTTTTACTAGCTTATTAAAGGAGACTGATTTACTGTCTGGCAAAGTTAAATATATAAATCTTTCTGAGTCTACACTAGTAGTACTTGATACCATACAGTTCTCGCAGTCATGCTGCCATTGATAAGAAAGCCCAAACAGCTGATCTACATCTACACCTTCAGCATGTAATACATCAAGCATATACATTAAAAACTCCTGACAATCTTGCTGAATATTTTGAGAGAATTGTGTTTGGCCTGAACATCTATCTAACAGATTTCTAATTTCAGACACACTTTCTATGTTTCTTCTATCAGTGGTACATTTCTCTAACACAGAATTTAACAAACTGCAAAATCTTTGATCAGAATTGACCACAATCTCTTCTTTTACATTGTTTAGAGAAAACAAAACATTAATTACTACATTAGCATAGCAGTTGACACCAGAACTGTTTTCAAACTGAAAACCAACAACATCTTCAACAGAATCCTCTTTGTTTCTGCTTGTAATTTTAGGTTCATTCACTTTTTGTCTTTTTGCTACAACCTCCCCAGTATTGTTCTCATTTCTTCGTTTCCGGCCTACCAGACGTTTCTCAAACAAAGGAAACTGAGGCAAATGTGGCGCATACTCTCTTCTTAACCTATTGTATTCCTTAACACAATCTAGATCTGCACAAATGTTTCTGACATCACACTCAATCAAGTACAATCCCGATAAAGTTCTAACTCGTGACAATGCCACATATGCCATACCCTCCTTGAACACAGAACTGCCAATATTCACCAATGCAGTGTCTACACTTAAACCTTGCGATTTATGAATTGTCACCGCATATGCCAAGCAAACAGGGAACTGCTTACGGCGAACATATAAGTCTTTTACAAGCAAAAATCTAGCAGAACAACGAGCAATTAGCTGTACTTCCTCAATGCCATCAAATTTAATTTTTAAAAATTCAATTCCATCTCTATTTCTGTATTTCACAAAATCAACAACATTACCCATTGATCCATTTACCAGACCTCTTTCAACATGTAAATTCCTTCTTAAAATTATACGGCAGTTCAAGCACACATTCAGAGTCTTTTCAAAACCTGCAGTTTTAGATATACTCTTCTCTAATGAATCCAATTTTGTTTTCAGATTCTCAGACAAAATAATTGTTGATCCCATATGCTCTACTCTATCAATAGCTTCCACTTTCACAATCTCTTGCTTTTCTAAATGCAACATTTTGTTGTTAAATTTGGCACATTCTGCAAGAGTTGGCATCAAACATATTCCAGATTTCTTATCAGTAATTTTCTGAAAAATATTCTCAGGCACAACATCTTGTTCTGGATATAAATTTGACAGTAATCGTGCATGTAAAGCTTCTTTCCCATGCTCGGTCACTTTTCCAATTCTAACATCTTGTAGAATAGTCTTGTAAACTTCATCCTTTGCCTGACGCATATTTTCATGCAGTTCAGCATAATTGAAGTTTAACCATATATTGACGTTGCCAATGCTGCCTAGGCACTTCCTGGTATCTTCATGCGTGAGCATTTTGAACACAGGTTGCCCTTTCACTGGTGTCAGCTGCAGAAGATCTCCGAAAACAATGATGTGTTTGCCACCAAATAACACATCATACTCTGTTTTGAGAACTTCTTGCATCCTCAAATGCACAAAGGCAAGCATGACATTGGAAACCATGCTTACTTCGTCAATGATAAGAAGTTTCATTTTCCTCAAGATTCTTGAAACTTCAAAACAAGCATCTCCAGATAGCTTGTGATATTCTAATTTGTTGTCATGCTCCACTGGCAGCATCAGTAAACGATGTAAAGTAATCCCTTTAATATTATGTGCTGCCAGTCCAGTTGGAGCAGTGACAACACAAGACAGCGATGACTCTGTCCTTTCCTGCAAATAGCATGAAATTGCTTTAATGAGGAAACTTTTTCCAGTTCCCGCTTCTCCACTCACGTACAGTCGGACAGGCTTCAACGACGTACATGAGCACTCTTTGTTATCATGACTTAATCCATGATCAATTTGCATGGTAACTTCGTCATATATTTTCCTCTGCTCAACGTTGAGTTGCCTTTCCAACTCTTCTAAGTTAACCGCATCCTCTTGAGCATGTGCCATGGCTCTTTCCACCTCATTCATAGCAGTGGCAGCTTCATTTTCAATAAGAGGTCCTCCTAGTGGATCCTGACTCAATGAAGCAGAACTCTGACTGTCCTGAGAACTGTCTCTGGCAATCTCGGCTGCAATCGTTGCTTCCTGCTCAATTTCCGCATTCAACATTTCTACATATTTGGGAAAAGCAGGACATTCTATGGTCTCCTTGGCGACATTGAAAGAGTCTTCGTAACAGAGGAAATCTCCAAGCAGTTCCTCTTCTGCACGCCAAGGCTTGAAAAGTTGCAAAAGTGCTAAATAGAAAAACTCCTTTTTTTCAGGAGATTCGCCACTCAATTTTCGATGGTTTATCAAGTGGCATTTTCTTTGCTTGACCAGACATCCCTCACTTCCTATTACAGCATACACTCCTTTCTCAGTATCTTCTTTGATGTTCCTCTTGAACATGTAATTTTGCAGAACCTCATACAGACAAACATTCTCTAGGTGACTGCTTCGATTTGGATAATATGTATCCAACATGTTTGTCTTCAAAATGTCGGTACTGTTTGGCTCCTTTTCCGCCAAATACTCAATTTCCCGCACAGGTTTGAGAACTCGATTACGCGTTGCAGCAAGACCAAGACTCGCCCAAACGATACTCCTGGACTTGGCATAGAGACTTGCTGAAGACAACCGGTCAGAACATTCGTACGCTCCGATTTCTCGATGCGACAACATCTTCAGACTGAAACTGTACAACTTCTTGCTGAGGCTCTTTTCATGGGAAATGTCCTCCCACATATCCTTCAATTCTGTCTTCTCTTTTTTGGTGATGTAAGACGTCACATACCGAGCCACAGCCATACAGTTATCAGCCACAAACTGTATATCCATGTTAGCATTCCACATGGACAAAATCACCGGGTTGTAGTCGTTGATGTACTTGGACTCTTCGTTCCTCTTCAAATTGTAAGTGTTTTTAGGTGATTTCTTCATCACATTATGTCGCAGCGAAGACATCAAACTGTTTACTCTTCCTTTAGAAATCACCGGTCGTGGAAAGCCGAAACGACATTTGGTGTAGAACTTGTCTTTGTTTCGGAATTTACGACGGCAGTACTTTCCACATCGATGGCTTTGGAAACGCAGAACTTTTTCTCTTAGGCTTTTCTTCTCCTTTGCGTTTGGAACAGCACACATAGAATACTGTTGGATGAAACTCATCACTGAGTCTTCTGGATCCGTTCCAAATTTAGGTGCATCCTTGATCCACAGCAACATATGTATATGAGGAGCACCTCTTGCTTGGTACTCCTTTCTCCAGAAGAAATCCAACACCTCTCCAAGAGGTGGATTCTTCTTATTCATGATGAAAGACATCATAGCTTCAAATCTATGATTGAAGTACCTACATACATTGACTGGATCCAAAGAGCACAGTTCTCCGGGTGTCTTGAATTCGATGTTTTCTACGTTAGCATTTGCCTCTCGTAGAAATTGAAGTAAGTCTTCCCAGCCATACTCGGCACAACTCAGAGTGAGGAACCATGTGCGAGTACCTAAGTTCCTCAGCATACATTTTAAATCACCATGACGACGGTACCAGTACTCATTAGTACCACGCTGACACGCCATGAGATTAATCAGGTGAGAATCCAAAATACTATCTTGGACATTCACTTTATCCATAAAATCACTTGCCGAGATGTTTTGCATGTGTATACCACTTTTCAAGATGTGGTTCACTGCATATGACAGTCCAGACAGATCGCTTTCAAACAGGAGATGAAACAAATAAGGAATGCATTGTCGAAACCTAGCATCTCCTGCATACAATCGCAAAGTCCGGTATTCAGAAGCAGGAATTTGATGAGGTCGCTCATCATATCTTCCTCCCTGACCTGTTGGAAAAAGCTGTGGGAAACACCGAGCTTCCAAACTTTCCTCCCAAACACTAATGGGACTCCCTTTGGCTTGTTTCATTTGAAACAACTCAATAGCATTCCCCATGACTTCCTTTGAATGCAAAGGATGAACACTATAATGTTCATATATTTCCTCACTAGTAGAGGGTTCTACTTTCTCAATTTGACCAGCACACAAATCGCTATCCTCTTCCTCACTTACTTCCTCTTCTGCAACATATACATTCTTATAGTATTTATTATTTTTTTTCAAATACAATGTTGCCTTTTTAACTTTCCTAACATCTACTAAATCTTGCCATATTTTCTTATTCTTTGTCGGAACCCCATTAACTAAGATAACCAGAGGTTCCTCTTCCACTTTTTCTACTCCAATTGTGTTAATGTTTTTCTTGAAATCTAGAGGCAAATAAACAACTCTTCCCTTTAATCCTCTCTGTAAATCTGATGGAGGCAATTTCCCTGTCTTTGGCTCCATTCTTACAATAGCCTGAAAGGGATGGATACTTTGAATCAAAATAGATTCATAAGTATTTAAGTCCTTCAATTCAGAAGGAATCTCAACCAATTCCAGATTATTATGAACTGCTCTAGCAGGCATCTGGTTTTGTTTTAATTTGTTACAACAATAAGTACACACACGTTGATCCAATCCCAAATCAAAACAATTTTCTACCATCAAGTATGTTGCAAAATCCTTCCATTCACTATTATTTTCCCTTTCACTTTTTGCATATAAATCCACTAACTTAGTCTGATTCTTATAATAAGTGCGTCTACAACACACACAAGTGAAATTAGGCCTCTCACTTGATTTCATGTCAAACGTCGCAATTTCCCTCTGGAAATTATCTGTACTGGAAACATGTACACTATCTTCCAAATGACCCTCTACTTCTTGCTCAATTTCAACATTCTCCTCTTTACTTCCAAAGTAACAAAACTCAATTTCTTCACATATATTCTTCACATCTATTTCAGACCATGCAAAAGAGCAGCGCATAATTGTTTCAGCATAATTGCTGGACTCTTAGCATAATACAACAGTCTAACTAACTTCCTCACTTTGTTATGATGCACTGCTAGCATCCTGAAATGATGAAAAACACTCTGGCATACTCTCCTGGAAAGACAAGCCAGTGAATGACCATGCAAACCTGTCACTTCTCTCACTCTGCAAGGATCTAATTCTTGCAACAACCTTATTTTCTGCTTCAAACTTTTCTTGTTAAATGTCCGTACAAAATCACAAAGCAAATTGATGGAATCCTGTCGCACACTGCAAATACTACTACACTTCTAGGTGTACACAGGACCCTTAGCACGTCTTCCTAAAACCTCATTACCTAACAACTCTTCTGCCTCTGTTGTCACAAGTTTTTCTTTTTCAACTGGACAACCATCTTTCACTTCATAAGCACGACCACTGATGTCAACTGCATGCACCAAATCATTATCCTGGAAATAACTCTCTTCATTAAAAAATGCCTCACAGCTTGAACTATGTATCCATTCTCCAGAAAAAACTTCACAAAAATTACTACGATTAACTATTCTCTTCCATCTACTATTTCTTTTGAAATCAAAAATTGCCTTGTTTAGCTTCCTAATTCTATTGATTATCAAAATAAATAACTTACGTTTAATTTCAAAAGCCTGATCAATAACTTTCTCAACTTTTTTTTTTCTCCTATAAAAAACTAATTTCTGTTGACCTTTCTTAATATTTTTTAACAAATTGCCAATTATCCTGTTACGGAACATTCGTTTACGAATCTCCCTAAACTGTTGTTTCCTTCTACTATCATGCACAGATTTATCTCTTGCTCTAGCAGTAACATTTTCATTTGTCCTTTTCTTTCCATTTGATTTACTTCTCATGTTATGGATTGAAACATTTTCTGTACTAATATTTTTTTTATTAGAAATATTTCTTATGAAATATTTAGAGCTCTTACCCGGTGCTTTCTTCATGGCTTGAGAAATCTTTTTGTTAGAGGACTGCTGCGTTTTTTTTTTCTCCTGCTGTCTTTGACGTTTTGCAGCCTTTATCTCTCTTATTTTTGTAGGCATATTGAAATCTTGAAATGATCTGCAGTTGAATCTGAGGAAAAATATAATAAAAAATGTTATTAAACATTATTATCAAACAGTAAATCAGTAATAGTGATCAAAAACATAACACACTACTTGACATTTTAATTTGAAGATTTTTTAGTCATTGCCATTTTTACAATACAGAAATACCAGAAAAGAAATGACATTTATATTTATGTTACCTATGCTATTTTATATGTGAATCTGATCTAATTTTATGAGCATATTTTAATATTTTATTGAAGACACTACACAAAACCTGTTTTTGAAGGTGTCTTTATTTTTAAATTAAACGGTTTACCTTTTTACTTTTTATTGATTATAAATTTTAAAAATAAATGTTTATAATTCCAAAGGCTCAAGCAGGTCAGCTTCCCATCCTATATCATATAATTCGGACAAATCTGCATCCTCATCACGCTCTTCTTCATCCTCAGGATTTAAATCATCCAATGGATCAACATCCACTGATGTTTCAATTACAAGTTCAATGATGAGGTCAAAATCAACTGATTGCAGATTGTCGCTCATGTTGAGGTTGTCTTTATCTTTAAAGAAAGATAACAACAATGAGATGTTGCAGAGTAAGAGACAAATCTCACAGATTATAATAGTAAAATTATTTAACAAGAGTAACATTTTGCAGCTATTATTTAGCCATGTCCAGCGATGCTGAGCAGGTGAAGCCTATGTCTAATTTTTCACTGAACAGGACTCATCTGTTCTTAACCTTGGATAAGCCTCAACGACTCTGTGTCCCCTGCACATACTCAAATGTTAAAGTGCAGATTTATATTAAATGGCACATCCCCAGGCATGCACCAGTTAATGTGCACCACTGCTTTACCACCCATGGTGTGCCGCATTTACAATCAGATAGGAGAAAGCTGCTTCAAAACCCTGCGCCTGCTTGAAGCTGGCATAGGTCTTGACGCAGCATTGTAGAGATGGGGCACCCCTGAGCCTTGCTGGAGCTGCATCGCACTTACGATACAACTCCAGCAATGCGCCACCTTTACGGCACAGATGCGTCACGCATCTGTGCCGTTTTTGCCCCATGCTGCGCCGCATTGTAAATGCAGCACAACATGGGTGGCGGAACAGTGGCGCAGGATGACTGTCACATCCCTGGTGATGCGCCACTCATCATAAATCTATCCCTAAGCTTCTTATCTTGTTACAGATGAACTGCCATATGTATCATCAAAATATTTTACATATTATAAATAGCAAATTTTAAGGAATAAATAGCGATTCTTTACTATTCCTAATTTGCAATGAGCAAATTGCTAATTGCAAATTACCCATTCATTTCCATAGGCTAGGAGGCTCATAAGAATTAATGTTGCAAGTTGTGATTAGCAATTAGCTCATCACAAAATAGGATTTTTTTCAAGCGTGCAGGGGTATCTCAAGAACACCCTGCTGCACCCCTGAAAAAGAAATTTGGGAGCACATGGCACACCTACATGCCCTAATGGCATGTATGGGCGTCATATGGGACCTTTTTTTTTTTTTAAAAAAAAATGCTTTTTGAAAAGAATTCGCAAATTATCACAAACTAGAAGTTGGTGGTAGTTTCCAAATCCTTAATATCATTTTTTACATATTTTTTTTTGATACATTGCATTTAAGGAATCACAAATCACAAAAAATTGGGGAAAAGTAATGGTTTGCAAATTTATGACAAGGACATAATGGTGTATGCTTCTCTATAAGGCATTTCAGTGTCTCTGATGTCATTTTTCCCATATTACATTATAAGACCTTTCCCCATGAAGCACATTCCTTGTAAATATGCTCCCACCTGTGCATTGCAAATTTAGATTTTGACTGTTTCAGACACATAGCCATGTTGAAAGTGACCCAAAAAAATTGCAAACGTTTTAAAAAAAAACATTCATGTGTCTTAATGACATTTTAAGTCATTTCCCCATGGACAATGTTTTCTAAGTGGCACAAAAGAGGTATACACCTATCATAAATCTGTCCCTAGCATTATAAATGATTAAATCAGGATGACAATAAGATGTGGCCTATCCAGAGGTTTGTTTAAGGTGAGGCCTACTCAGGATTGCAGATTAAAGTTACGCTTGATGAAGAATACAGAGGAGATAATTTATTGTAAAGGCCTACCAATGAAGTAAGTGATTTCTACTTCATTGCACCAGTCATCATAAATGTATCCATAAGCTTCTTATCTTGTTAGACATCAACCGCCATATGTATCATATAACTATTTTGCATTTCCAAAAAAGCGAATTTTAAGGAATAAATAGCGATTCTTTACCATTCCAAATTTGTTTGAGAAAATTGCTAATTGCAAATTACCCATTCATTTCCATGGGCTAGGAGGCTCATATAAATGAAGGTGCAATTTGCGATTAACAATTTGCTCATCACAAATTAGGAATTTATTCCAAAGGTGCAGGGGTGTCTCAAGAACACCCTGCTGCAACCCTGAAAAAGAAATTTGGGGGCATATGGCGAACATAAATTTTAACAACATTCCTTTACCTCAAAAACGATTTTCAAATCATAACTTCAAAACACTACACATGGGAAAATTATTTAAATTGTCCTTAAGACACATAAAAGCGTTTTTTGATTGGCTTTCCTGCATGGTAGGGTCACTTTTAACATGGCTATGTAACATAAACATTCAAAATCAAAATTTTCCATGTACAGGTGGGAGCATATTTACAAGCAATTTGCGCCACAAAGAAAGGTCTGACATTAAAATGGGAAAAATAACATCAGGGACAGTCAATTGCCTTATAAAGAACCATACACCATTATGTCCTTCTCATGAATTTAAAAACAATTCCTTTTTCCCAAAAACGATTTTCAAATCATAATTTCAAAAAACTGCACATGAGAAAATGACTTAAAATGTCATTGAAACACATGAAAGCGTTTTTTGATTGGCTTTCCTGCATGGTTGGTTCACTTTTATCATGGCTATGTAACACAAACATTGATAATTAAAATTTTCATGCACATGTAATAGCATATTTACAAGCAATTTGCGCCACAGAGAAAGGTCTTACACTAAAATGAGAAAAATAACATCAGGAACAGTCAATTGCCTTATAAAGAACCATACACCATTATGTCCTTGTCATGATTTTATAAACAATTCCTTTTCCCCAAAAACGATTTTAAAATCATAATTTCTAAACACTGCACATGGGAAAATGACTTAAAATGTCATTAAAACACATGAAAGCGTTTTTTGATTGCCTTCCCAGCATGGTTTGGTCACTTTTAACATGGCTATTTAACACAAACATTCAAAATCTAAATTTTCCATGCACATGTGAGAGCATATTTACAAGCAATTTGCGCCACAGAGAAAGGTCTTACACTAAAATGAGAAAAATAACATCAAGGACAGTCAATTGCCTTATAAAGAACCATACACCATTATATCCTTGTCATGAATTTAAAAACAATTCCTTTTCCACAAAAACGATTTTCAAATCATAATTTCTAAACACTGCACATCAGAAAATGACTTAAAATGTCATTAAAACACATGAAATCATTTTTTGATTGGCTTTCCAGCATGGTTGCGTCACTTTTAACATGGCTATGTAACACAAACATTCAAAATCAAAATTTTCCATGCACATGTGAGAGCATATTTACAAGCAATTTGCGCCACATAAATCATAATTTTCTCCTTAAAGCACACTATTCTCTATCTAAAGTAAAGAAATATTTTCTCACCTTAGCAAATACTTTGAGTTTGAAAACAGTCTAAGAAACACACCAATTTGTCTTCAGCAGAGCAAAAGGTATGCACTCCAGAGTCTGCAGCTATCAAAAGCACAGAAATGGTGTAATTCTTCACACATATTTCTCATGTCACCCAATCAAAACTCTTCCCTCACTTTTTTTCAAATGAAAACCCTTCCCCCTCTGCCCTTTCTGCCTATTTTCCATAGCAACCACCTCTTGGAGAAACTCTGGTGTTTGCAAATTCACACAACAATGTTGCAATTGAACTCTGAACTCTCAGTGCACCTGCATATCCAGTGCTTTCTTTCATTTAATGATTTTTTATTGACCACTCAAAATACATCTTTCAAACAACACATCTGTACACCCTAACTTTCTGTTTTCATCAATCAAAATCCACCAATCACTGTTACTACTTCATGAACACAGAAACTCCACAGTTTTTTTCATTTCAAACTCACATTTTTTCAACTGCCATTTCATTGCCACACTTCATCTGACTGCAGGAGAACCTTCTCTCACCATGTTTTCTGTCTGGATTGTTGGTCATAGTTATATTCACTGGGCTCAAAGGTACGTTGAAAGCAGGAATTTACCTAACCTCAATTTACAAGATGTGGAAATTAAGTGGTTTGGCCACAGAGGATTAAAATGTCACCAATTGATACCATTGGTGAAAACCTTTATGCATTTGCCAAAACCTGACCTGTTAATTGTGCACTGTGGAGGTAATGACTTGGGCACTTTGACTGGTGTAGGTCTGGAAATGCTTTTAAAGGACACCTTTGAGCAATTAATGGCACTTTTTCCTCAGACTGCCTTGGTATATTCAAATATATGCCAAAGACAGAAATGGAGGTGGTCAAACCAATTTTGTCCACAAATTGAGAAGTCGAGGAAGCATGTAAACAAATCTGTTTCAGCTTACATGAGAGACCATGGAATGGGCTCCCTGTACAACAATAACTTGCGTTACTACATGCAAGATATCTACAGAGGAGATGGAGTTCACTTCTCAGATGAGGGCAACAGAGTTTTCACTCTGAATTTAAAAATGTGCATTGGTACCTACTTATAAGTACCAAAATGTACCATAAACCCAAAAGCTCTTCTCAGAGCTACCCTACATCTAATCACTCACAATTATTATTTTACTCTAACTTTTTTCACTAATTTTCAACAAAGTACACTCCCTGGGGCGCTACCCGGTACGCGTACCGGGAGCTAACCTCGCGAAATTTTTAAAAAAAATGTTTTTTTTTCGCACATATAAACCTCCTCAGCCACCCTCAGAAAACCTAGGGGGTCAAGATAAGTCTACCGTGCCCCCTTCTACCCATTCTGAACATTATTTGCCCTCCATCTTGTATCTTAATTCGACCGAAACACAAAATGGTGGACTCCCGGAACGCTTAAGGTACGCGAACCGGGGCGCTCAACGGTTCGCGTACCGGGTCGCTCCCTGGGAAAAAAAGGTGGGAAAGTAGTTCACAGAAAAGCCACTGGAGACAATTTCACCAAATATAGATTAGCTCATACTACATACCAATCCCTACCATTTTCACAAATTTGATTGGAATTCCATTTAGCCATTTAGCCTGTAGACCTCTCTAAATACCGTGAGGTAAATTACTTCACAAAACACATCTGAAATGTTGGAATTGACAACCAATTAAAATGTTACTTTCATTTTCTACTTTTTTTACCTCACATTTGATTGGTTATGTACCCGAATATATATAAAGGAAGAGAAGGAAACACAGCCATTTTGACTACTACTTCCTGGTGTACATTTCAATAGGATTTTCATTAATAACTTCAACTTCTTTTTAAAGGTAAGTTGTTTTTTTTAAAACTGAAGTATATTGTGCACTTTAAGTTAATATGGCAAACTTTTTCTGTTAGTTATATACTATCCCTCTGTAGTACTTATAAATTTAGATACACTTTTTTATATTCCTACTTCCACTCTGATACTATACACTGCCCAAAGATAAATTCTCTGTTAAAAACTGCCTATCTAAAATTAATCCCAACAGTGCCCTACCTCTACTAATATATATTTTTTTTATGCAAATTTCAGGAAAAATGGAAAGTGAACAAAACATTTCATTTGAAATTGTCCTTCCAGAGTCCAACACAGAAATCATTGATCCAAATGAGATTGAATTTATGGATGAAACTTGGGACCAAGAACTACTGCAATGTGTACAAGCAGTAGATAACCTCCTTGCAAATGAGGACATTTTACAACCTCAGAGACTACAATCTATATTCCATGATTATTATGAAATTTCTGACAATGAAATGTTAGAAAGTTTAATAAATTATGAAACACAATAAAAAAAGCTTAAAAAAAAAAAAAAAAAAAAAAATAATGAACAAAACCAACAATCAATTAACATACAGCATTTGAAAAGTCTATCATTCATTTTTCATTGTGATACGCTCCCCAGAACGCTTCCCGGTTCGCGTACCGGGCGCTAACCACGAAAAAAAACAAAAAAAAAGTTTTTTTTTTTTGCTTAGCGGGGCCCCTTTAAAGCCTCCACATCAAACCTAGGGGGTCAGGGAGGATCTACTATGCCCCCTTATGGTCATTTCCCCCTTTGTTTTGTCCTCCTCTTGTCACTCGATCCTACCGAGAGACAAGATGGCGGCCGCTCCGGACTGTTTAGAATGTTGACAGACACCGGAGAGCCAATCAACTTCGCTACGCGAAGTTCCGTTACGCGTCAAGTACGCGTACCGGGGCGCTGCCTGGTCCGCGCTTACAGATATATATCTTTTTTTGAACGTTATTTTCTCAAAATCCACTGCAGCACATATATTGAGACCTACAAAAGGCACATCGGGCTACCAGTCCCTACAATTTTGCCAAGTTTCGTGCAAATCCATTCAGCCGTTCGGGCTAAAAGTGAGGCTAACCGCCCTATGGAAAACTCAATGTTAAAAACACGTTTTGGGACCCCCCTTTTTTCTCGGCCCCCCCTGGACCAACTCCCCCCAAATTTCCAGTGGCTGCTCAGAAACAAAATGTTCCATTTTGCTGAAAATTTCAGCCAATTCCGTCCACAAACGCCAAAGTTATTAGACATAGAATTTTCAAAAAACCCATAGAGAAAAAATCCTAACTATATATACCTACTGGCGACCGCCAGTAGGTAATATATATATATATATACTGAAAAAACCGTAGGTTTCACACACGTTATAGTTAGGAATTAGCATTTAAAAAACCTTGCATATTCATTGAAAAAACCATAGGTTTCTTACACGTTATAGTTAGGAATTAGCATTTAAAAAACTATGCAAATTCACTGAAAAAAACATAGGTTTCACACGTTATAGTTAGCTGAACATTTCTCTCATACACAACCTTTGAAATTCCTCCGTTATAGTTAGCTCATCTAACTATAACTTGCGCGCCGGCAATGCACTGCGATGACATCTCAAATGACATCCCTGGTGACATCACTGATGATATCCTCCAGTGAATGTGTGTCTTTCTGAAAAATTATATATTTTTATATATGTATATCTAAAGGTTGATGGAAGAATAAATGGGTAAATAAGTGTCCAAATTGATTTTTTTTGTAAAATTGATTGTATAACTGACTTATTAAGTATATCTTAGTGAATAGGTGTACTAGCGAGTAATCTTTAAATATTTAAATATCTGTATCAGTGTCTCACTTTGTATATAAGTGACTGCATGGGTTGGTGAGTAGCTACATGAGTGTGTATATGGGTTATTAGTTGGTTTTTTGAGTACCAAAATGAGTGTTTGTACGGTTCGGTGGGGAGTATTACTTAGCGCACTGATGCATGAATGACTGACTCACTGTGTGTATGTGTTTGTTTTGAAGACAGTATGTGTGCAGGACTGTATGGGTGGATGAGTGTGTGTATGGGTGTGTTAGTGAGTGAATGACTGTCTCAATAGTATCTATATGAGTAACTACAAATGTTTTAAACTAGTATATGTGAGTATTGAAGTATAAAAGCAAGTATATCTGAGAGCGAGAGATTCTAAGACTTTCTGTATTAATAAGTATGTGTTTCTATAAGTGATTGTTCTACGATTCTGTAAAAGTTAGTGTAGTGGTGGGTGTATAGCTGTATATGCAAGTAAATGGAGATTTGATAGTTTATTTGCATGTGTGAATATGTGTGTAATTAACTCTATAAATGAGTGTCGATGTATAACAGGATATATAGGTGTATGAGTACATATGATGAGTGAGTACATGTATGAGTGACTATATAGAACTGTTGGTGAATGAGTGGATGTGGATGTAGATTGTGGGACTACTTAATAGGTTGTTCTAACTGGAATTGGTGTCTCCATATTTTTGAAAATTTTAGTTTCTATTTTTGATTGTGTGTATTAAAGGTAATATTACAGTAAGAGGAGGTCTGCCACAAGTATGATGTCATCAGTGATGTCATCAGGGATGTCATTTGAGATGTCATCAGTGATGTCATGAGTGATGTCACTTACCATGTCATGAGTGATGTAATATGTGACGTCATCAGCAGTGCTTTGCGGGCGCGCAAGTTATAGTTAGCTCAGCTAACTATAACGGAGGAATTTCAGAGGTTTTGTATGAGAGAAATGTTCAGCTAACTATAACGTGTGAAACCTATGTTTTTTTCAATGAATTTGGAAAGTTTTTTAAATGCTAATTCCTAACTATAACGTGTGTGAAACCTATGGTTTTTTCAATGAATTTGCAAGGTTTTTTAAATGCTAATTCCTTATTATAACGTGTGTGAAACCTATGGTTTTTTCAGTGAATTTCAAAGGTTTTGTAAATGATAATTTATAAATGTATTAATTATTATGTCTTTCTTTTTATACAAATTTCTTATATTTGTAATATCAATATTTATATTTATTTTATTTTTTAGATTATATTTCATATTCTTATTGTTAAATAATAACAACACTAAATTTCAAAGTAATTTTTGGATGAATTATTGCTTGACGTCGGTTGCAAGTATAACACAGCTTCAGCAATTCTCTTGGGGCCCTATGCTCACAATGCTGTATCAATCCTTACACCTGCTTCAAGCACATACAAGGTTTTGATGCAGCATAAGCTCAAAACTCACTGAATAAAATGTTATACAGGTCACTCAGTCACTTTTACGAGGCCTTGCTGCACCCACTTTTGCACAAGAAAGCCTCTTCTGGTGCAATGCTTTACAATGTAATACACCCTCCAGATGCATCACATTGTTAATAGCACACACCATGGCACAGCTTTTGCACCACCGCTGTGTCACAAAAGTGACGCAACGGCTGTGTAAAAGAGGCACAAGGGGATTGTAAATCCGCCCCTAACACATACAAATTCAACCAGGCACTTTCACCAGCAGCGCAAATTGAAGCATACACTTGTAACATATTTATGTACATATGATACATTCAAGTGCTTCGGACATACTACAGTATACTATAGATAAACACCTTATAGATTTATGCTGTAGCAGTTCCTTATAGTTCTGCACTTTCACATTCTCCATACACTAGTACCATATTAATTCATTCATTTATGAACTACACATTAATTCTAACAAACTTTTACACACTACCATAGAAATATAGTTCTTTCTTTGACCAGTGAAGGTAGTTCTGAAAAGAACAGTTTTTTTTCTTTTGTATTTTGTTTTGTGTTTTCTCAACAAATTTCAAGCGGAACAAAAGAATGAAAAAAAGAACAACTAATGTCGAGGACAGCAATGATCCTGTATCCTGCGTTTCATCAAGTCTATAGACTGTTCCCCATAACACAAAAGTTTATCGCAATAAATGCATAAAATTTTAACTTTAGCAAAGTCAGAATCAATTTGTGGGTGTGTACTGCTTGCTGAAAATGCTGATGCCGCAGTTGATGTGCTTGGTGCAGCAGCAGGTGGATTCTCATGCAACCTCCGTCTTGCAGCTCGAGCAAAGTTCTTGGGGTGCAAGTTCTTCACGTGTCGCACCATATTTGCTGTGCAAAAGGAGTATTTTTTATATGGATCACCCCTTGAAAGAGTTGTTTGGCAAATTTTACAGGTTACTTTTGGAGCATTAACCTTTTTTCGACCTTCTGGAAAAGTGAAAAACTTCCAAGTTAGAGCTTCTTTCCTCTTCTTTGGACGTTCTTCAGGAATGAAATGTCCGTCTGAAGAAGTCCATTGCTCTTATTATTGTGATCTTCCTTCTATTTGAGAATATTCACAGAACAAATGCTTCTTCTTTGAAAGTCAAAGTCGAATAATTATAATGGGACGGAACTTTCAACACTCGCAATAGGAAAAGCTATGAACCAATCAAATCTCTGCTTTTAAAGTCACATGACTTTGCGTACGCATATGATGCGCTTGCGCAGCTCTTTCAATACGAGTACACATGATGTTCTACCGCGATTTGTGTAATTCTTTTTAAAAGTAATATATGATTGTTACAAGTATTAAAAACAATCATAGTTATCCCAAATGTCTGCCCTTAGTATGTATATTAAATACATACATGTTTTAAACCAAGTAGAAAAATTGCCCCCTTTCGCGTACAGAACGCCGTACATGACATCACACGGAAGCTTTAATGCGACGCGTAACATCAAAGCATATTTGTACCGTATGCGTGGGCACACGCTGAGTATGATAAGCAGTAAAAACTATGGTGCGATCTCCCTCTCAGTGACAAATCAGAGCTCAGGGCGCGCTAAGGAGAATGATTAGAAGTGCTGACTCATTACAGATCCGATTCTGGGCCTGCTTCTGCACACATGATGACACCGCCCCCATATCTCTCTGTTGTTAATTGTTAGTGCACACACTCATACTTGCACATGCGCGGTGCACACCCGCTCACACTACCCACATGCCACCACCTAGCATGTTTGCTATCATGTAGCCTTCAAACCAATACATTACCCAATGGCATGTCCCCCAGGGCCATCATTCTTCAGACCGCGAAAACGCTACCAATGATGGCCCTGGCCTTGGTGTGGTCAGCCCCCGCGGTTCCCATATAATGCGGGCACTGACGTGAGCACGCTCCCTTTTGCCTGCCTGTGCTGTGGTGACAGACAGACTGTCGAAAACACCAAAGACTCAGCGAAACCGCAGCCTTTCAAGACACGACAAAAGACGACAGAAGCAAAGGTAAGAGAAGACGTCACAACATCAGCCTCCACTGTAAATTGTATATGAATAATGCTATTTTTCTATCCTTCATATGGCTTTCCTACCCCTCAAAGGTTTTAAATTGTACTTACATAATTGAAATATTTCTTTATAAGTAACGAGGTCCTATACACATCTGATCTTAAAAATTGTGCGTGCATACATTTCTGTGTCGTATTTCTGTACTACGCAACGTGCTTAGGCCTCTATTATTATTAATTGTGCGTCCATGATAGTATTTTTTTTTCTGCGTCACGAGGCCTTCCCAGGCCTCTATTAACTTATTCATCTTCCTTTGTTTGCTCGAGCTGCAACAGTCTTAACTTCGAACTATTAAGAACCCACATTAAAATTAACTTTTGATAGTAGTTACGCAACTCAGTTTACGATGACTAATCAAAACGTCCTTTTGTTTCCTTCAGCCAACATTCTTCAGAAGCAACCACGGCCTATCGAGCAACAGCAATGGAATTCTCTACAACTTATTGAATATACTTTGACATATAGAAGAAGAGTTCAAGTCGAATGTTGAACTCCGGTGGCCGCACTCTTTATACAAGGCAAGCACAGCAGCCTAGACCTACAATGCCTTCATAGCAATGCATTAGAAATCAGTCGCCATAACGGGCGTCAGTAACACAGTAGGAACTTCCATCTAAACACCATTTGAACGCGGCACTATAACAACTGAAATAAACCAGGTAAACTGCAATCGTAAAACTGTTGTGTAACTTTTATTTATGATAGTAGAGAGGACCATATTATCAACCCTTGGCAACAAAATTATCGCTACTCTATCGGCAGCAAACTGCCGCTAAAGTGGCCATAATAGGTTTGATAATATGCTCTATTGAATTCCAATCGAAGCTCATGTTAGATGTGAAGGACATCTAACATGAGCTTCGATTGGAATTCCATAGAGCATATTATCAAACCCATTATCGCCACTTTAGCAACTCTTTCCTGCCGATAAAGTGGCGATAATTTTGTCGCCCAGGCTTGATATTACGGCCCAGAGTGCGTAGTGTACAGCAGCTTCTCTGTAAAATAAATAATTACCTCCGAGCAGTGACAACAGATAAGTTACAACAGTCTGACAAACAGACCCACAACCTTATTACGCCACTTTTGAGTCACTTTTAACATGGATAAAGTGATGGAAGGAGCTAGTAAATATACATCTAACTTTTCAAGAAAAAATCTCAACTCCAGACTCTACGACACAGTTTTAATGGTGTTTTCTCTCTCTTTCTCTCTCTCACTCTCTGTGATTCATTTCTCTTTCTCTCCTAAACTTAGACACTGCTGTCTGCTTCGACGTGTAGAAGAACAGCCCCAGTGAAGTTGTGAAGTCCACTTCTATATGTGTTAGGCCGCAACGTTTATACAACGGTAAGCACAGAGGCCTAGATCTACAAATCCTTCATAGGAATGCATTAGAAATAATTCGGCATAACGGGCATTAGTAATGCAGTAGGCACTTCCATATAGACACTCCTTGAATGTGGCACTATAACAAGTAAAATGTACCAGGTACACTGCACTCGTTAAACTGTTGTGTAACTTTTATTTATGATAGTAGAGAGGACCATATTATCAAACCTTGGCAACAAAATTATCGCCACTTTATCGGCAGCAAACTGCCGCTAAAGTGGCCATAATAGGTTTGATAATATGCTCTATTGAATTCCAACCGAAGCTCATGTTAGATGTGATGTTAGATGTGAATGACATCTAACATGAGCTTCGAATGATACACACGAACTGGGAAAAGAAAGCGATGGAATTACTAACTGATATAAAGAAAAGTTTGCTTGTTGAACTTGAAGAAAAAGAAAACGTGGGCTTTGAAACGACGCTGAGCATACGAAGAGAGTACAACTGCTGATAAAGCGGCGATAATGTGCTTGATAATAGGCCCTTGTAACTTCCCATAGCAGCCCAGGTTCTGGTGTCAACCTGGGCTCCTATGGTTATTCAGAAGGGCATATTATCAAGCCCATTATCGCCGCTTTATCGGCAGTTTCCTGCCGATAAAAGCGACGATAATGTATCGCCTTTTGTTGATAATGTGGCTCATTGCTCTTCTTTTGACCAGTAAACTTACGTGCATATTATCAAGGAGCATTGTTAAAATTATCGCCGTTTTATTGGCAGGAAACTGCCGATAAAACGGCAATAATGAGCTTGATAATACGGCCTTGTTATTTCCCATAGAAGCCCATGTTAACACCAGAAAATAGGCTTCTATGGCAATTAACAAGGACGTATTATCAAGCCCACCCTCCCAACATTAATTAAAAAACATCTTCAGACAATGCAGGTACGCGGAGCTGGAAAGTCATTTTAGATATCACTGCCCCAGAAAGGTGGCGTTCCCCGCGACGTGTACGGGGAGAGAGAGAGAGAGAGCTCCAAACATATTTTTTTTTTAAAAGACCCGAGGGGTTCTGCTCAGCAAGACTGCGGGGAGTAAGGCCGTAACCCACCCCGCATACTTCAAAATTAAAACCAGAGGAGTGCCGTTCCCCAGTGCTCAGGGCACCTTACAAGCCCCCATCATGCAGAAAAATTGCCCCCGTAATTTGCCCCCCCCGGGACCTAATGAATAAAATGGACTTCTACTTTGTTTTCACCTTTTCCCCCGCGTACAAGTACTGCACGAGTACCCCGCCATTTTTTATTTTTTTTTAAATAAAAATTGAGCCTAAAGATCCATATACCACCCCCTGACCAAGACTATAGGCTCAGAATGTTTCTACCCTGTCCCGTTTCCTTATTTCTTAACTTTGTTTTACTGTTTTCTTCTGACTCTGCTCTCCCGACAAACAACAGTGCAGCAGTGCATGTGTTAAGGCCTGGGTCATTGCGTGAGTACTTGGTTAGTGACTGAATAATTATGGTACTGCAAGGAGAGTGCCTGGGTGAATTTATGAGTGTTTGGGTTTTGGCGCAATGTTTGGATTAGTACATGGTGCTGGGTGGCTTACAGGAGGAATGCATGGGGAGTGACAGGGTGTTTACTGGAGTGCATGGGTACTACCTGAGTAATTGAAGGTATGAAAGACAAGTGTGTAGGTGGTTAGAGGAATGTAGGCATATTGGAGAGGGGTTTGGAGCAGTCCATGTGTTAAGGCCTGGGTCACTGCATGAGTACTTGGGCACTAAAAGAATGATTAGTGTACTGCAAGGAGAGTACCTGGCTGAATGTATATGTGTTTTGGTTTTGGCACATTATTTGGATTAGTACATGCTGCTGGATGGCTGACTGGAGGAGTGCATGGGGAGTGACAGGGTGATTGCTGGAGTGTATAGGTACTGCCTAGGTAATTGAAGGTGTGAAAGACAAGTGTGTAGGTGGTTAGAGGACTGCATGCATAGTGGACAGGGGTTTGCAGCAGTGCATGTGTTAAGGCCTGGGTTATTGCGTGAGTACTTGGGTAGTGACTGAATGATTAGAGTACTGCAAGGAGAGAGACTGGGTGAATTTATGTGTGTTTGGGTCTTGGCACAATGTTTGGATTAGTACATGGTGCAAAATGGGTCACTGGAGGAGTGCAAGGGGAGGGAAAGGGTGTGTGCTGGAGTGTATGTATACTACCTGGGTAATTGAAGGTGTGAAAGACAAGTGTGTAGGTGGTTAAAGGACTGCATGCATAGTGCGTCGGGGTTTGAAGCAGTCTATGTGCTAAGACCTGGGTAATTGAATGAGTACTTGGGTACTGACTGAATGATTAGCGTACTGCAAGGAGAGTGCCTGGGTGAATTCATAAGTGTTTGGGTTTTGGCGTAGTGTTTGGATTAGTATATGATGCTAGATGGCTGACTGGAGGAGTGCATTGAGAGTGACAGGGTGTTTGCCGGAGTGTATAGGTACCACCTGGGTAATTGAAGGTGTGAAAGACAAGTGTGTAAGTGGTTAGAGGACTGCATGCATAGTGGACAAGTGTTTGTAGCAGTGCATGTGTTAAGGCCTGGGTCACTCTACGAGTAACTTAGGTACTGACTGAATGATTAGAGTACTACAACAAGAGTGCCTGGGTGAATCTATAAGTGGCTGGGTTTTGGCACTATATTACAGCTTTGGATTGGTAAAATACCATCCAAGCAAACCTGAAATAAATAAAAGCAACCTCTGACACATGTTTTTCTCTCATTACAGCTCTTCAGAGTGGTATAGCTTTGTCCAGACACAAGGGAGCTCCCAGTATAAGTCAAAATAAAACCCTGTCAGACATAGATTGACACATAAATTATGCAAAAAAAGAATCAGAGAACTCTGGGTAGTTCTCAAGTTTACATGGAAAGTAGCTCCAGTATAGAGAACTCTCAATACAAGTGACACTCTAAATTTGCTCACCTCAAATGTCTGTTTTTCTATCAAAGTCTTTAAGCGTAGGATTAGCACAATGCAATCCATGCCGAGATAGAGTGGACAAAGTCTTTTACCATTTCTACAGCAAAGGCTTTAAGCATAGAATTATTACAGTGCTGTCCATGCTGAGCTGTAAAATGATCTAAGCCTTTTACCACTCCAGGCACAATATAGAAACTTTGGATCGGTAAAATTCCATTCAAGCCAGCCTGAAATGAATAAAAGCAACCTCCGACAGAATGGTATAGCGTTGTCCAGACACAAGGAAGCACCAAGTATAAGTCAAAACAAAACAGTTTCAGTCATAGGGTGAGGCATAAATTATGCAAAAAAAGAAGCAGAGAAATCTGGGTAGTTCTCAAATTTAGGTGGAAAGCAGCTCCAGCTGAGCACTCTCAAAACCAGCGACACTCCAAATTTGCTCACCTTAAATGTCTGCTTTTCTATCAAAGTCTTTAAGCTGATTTCCACCTAAATATGGGTGGGTCTAAGTTGGAAAGGCTTGAAGAGCAAAAAAAACTATATATTTAGGGGCAGATCTCTGTATTGGAGTGAATGTATGACATTGATCAGTATTCTGTTACCAAATGTTCTTTTTGCATTTTTCCCTCCGAGTGGGTCCTGTGCTGTCCATGCCACTGGAGTCAAGCTAGCCAGGCTGATAAGGGATGATACCCCGAAACCGGTCCTACGATGCTTGTTTCCAGTCCAGGGAGAACCTGGCCTGGCAGTTCCGCTGGACTTTTCTCATGGGGAACAGGGTCAAGACTGATTTACATATGGCTGGGTCTCAACTGGATTGGCATGGGTAGCAAACAACAATTGATTTAGGCCCAGACCTCTGTTCTGGGGTGAATATATGACAGTGTTCAGCATTCGGTCATCAATTGTTCTTTTTGCATTTGTCACTCCGAGTGGGGCGGGTATGCCCAGACGTGGGTCCCATGCTCTCCCTGCCACTTGAGTCAAGCTAGCCTGGGTGATGAGGGGTGATACCCCAAAACCAGTCTAGGATGCTTGTTTACAGTCGAGTGAAGACCTAGCCTGGCAGTTCGGGCTGGTCTGTTCCTTTGGGGAACAGGGTCACAACTGATTTGCTTATGGCTGGGTCTAAACTGGAATAGCATGGGGAGCAACAAAACAATGGATTTAGGCCCAGATCTCTGTACTGGGGTGAATGTATGAGATTGGTCAGCATTCTGTCCATCAATTTATCTTTTTTTATAAGTCACCCCGAGTGGGACGGACATGCTCAGACATGGGTCCCACGCTCTCCATGCCACTGGAGTCAAGCTAGCTTGGCTGATGAGGGGTGATACCCCGAAACAGGATGCTTGTTTCCAGTCCAGGGAGGTACTGGTCTTACAGTTCGGGCTGGGAACAGGGTCAGGACTGATTTGCGTTTGGCTGAGTCTAAACTGGAATGGCATGAGGAGCGAAAAAAGGATGGATTTAGGCCCAGATCTCTGCACTGGGGTGAATGTATGATCATCATTCTTTCCATCAATTGTTCTTTTTCATTATTGGTTTCAGCACAACTAGATGTTGGGTTCCCAGGAACCTTGATTGATGCTCAGTTCACCAGAATTCATCACTTTCCATTTTCTCAGTAAACAAATTTCAACACATATGAGGAGTAGATGGTAGTCCTTTAACTGTATTATTGGTCTTACTTATAAGACACCAGCTTACCCGTCGCTCTTTGCTGCGATCTCCGAAGAAAGGAAATTCAAGGAAGCTCGTTATGATAACATTCAATTTACATTGTGTCATTTTTATTGAAACTTATTCATTTTAATATGGAAAACATTTCAACGTGTCGTTTTAATTCTATTTATATATTCGAGTGCTTGTGGATACACGATTTTTCGTTTTTACGTCTTGTGCATACATCAGTATTCGAGAGATTATGTGGGCCCTGGGGGGCCGATATTTAAAAAAATGTTATGCCAGAAACCTTTGCGGGAGTGTACTCGACAACTTCCCAAAGTTTCCTGGCGATCGGATGAATGCTGTTTTAATTCTATTTATTTATTCGAGTGCTTGTGGATACACGATTTTTAGTTTTTCCGTCTTGTGCGTACATCAGTATTCAAAAAATTATAAGGGCCCTGGGGGGCCGATGTTTAAAAAAATTGTATGCCAGAAACCTTCGCGGGAGTGTACTCAACAACTTCCCAAAGTTTCCTGGCAATCGGATGAATGCTGTTTTAATTCTACTTATTTATTCGAGTGCTTGTGGATACACGATTTTTTGTTTTTCCGTCTTGTGCGTACATCAGTATTCTAAAAAATATGAGGCCCCTTCAGGGGCTGACATTAAAAATAAATTATGCCAGAAATCTTCGTGGGAGTATACTCAACAACTTCCCAAAGTTTCATGGCGCTCGGATGAATGGTGTTTTAATTCTATTAATTTATTCAAGTGCTTGTGGATAAATGATTTGTTGTTTTTCCATCTGGTGCGTACATCAGTATTCGAAAGATTATGAGGGCCCTGGGGGGCCGATATTTAAAACTAATTTATGCCAAAAACCTTCGCGGGAGTGTACTCAACAACTTCCCAAAATTTCATGGCGATCGGATGAAAGGTGTAGTAATGCATAAAGGACAAACAGACAGACAGACAGACATACATTTGTTTTTATATATATATAGATATAGAAACATTCCCATTTTATGGTTTCAATGTTCAGGTCTTTTCTTTTAAATTCGTATCCTGGTTTAACAAGCAAAATCCTATGATTTGGTATGGAAAATTACCAGTGTTTCTTCTATTTCCTGCCACAAAAAACTATTTTGCTGTTAAGTCATTGGTGTCTGTTATAACAATGGCCACTTAAGCTGAAACAGTAGTAGGATAGTCTTCTGTAAATGTCCCACTCCATTAGCTATGTTATCAGGATGTGTTTTTTGAGAAAAGTACTGAAGGCTACAACCACACTGCCCATATGAGTGTGCTGCTGATCTGGTTCCCGTAGCTAAGTCTCCAATGATGTGAACTTATGTGCTAACTTAAAGGGAAGAGGCGGAACTAAAGCAGTACTTCAAAGACAATCCATCAAAGGGTTTATACATCACTTACATTGGCAGCCAGAACACCCATCCCAAACAATAATAATAATAATAATAATAATAAAAACATTTATTAAGCGCCTGGTTACACATAAAAACAGTGCCTCCCCGCGCTGTGGATGCATACCGACAGAGCTCCGAAAGAAAGTCCAACAGCCCCAAGGGGAGAGGACACAAGGCAGCAGGCAACTAGACCTTGGGAAATAAGTATGTTTTCAGTTTCAGCCTGAAACGAGATTCTGAAGGTTCCATCCGAAAATCAAGCGAAAGTTCGTTCCAGTATTTACTGGCGAGGAACCTAAAGGATCTCCCTCCCATCCGAGCGCGACGAATGCGGGGGACCACCATCTGCATGCTCCCCAGAGATCTCAGTGACCGTCTAGGACGGTATAAGGTCATCATCTTCTGGAGATAGGAGGGACCATGGCCCTGAGCAATTCGGTGGGTAATACACAACGTTTAAAACCGAATGCGTTCTTGCATGGGAAGCCAGTGTAAGGTATGGAGTGCCCGCTTTCCAGAGGATCTCCTAGGCATTTTCAGTACTAGCCTGGCCGCCGTATTCTGGACACATTGCAGTTGGCTCAGGCCCTTTTTACTAAGCCCACATAGCAGTGAGTTCCCATAGTCAAGGTGGGGGGTGACTAGAGCATGCTCTAGGGATTTCCTAGCTTTAAATGGGAGAAGATCTAAGATCTTGCGGAGCACCTTAAGTGTGCCATAGCATTTCCCAACTACACTCCTCACATGTTGGGCGTAAGAGAGGTTAGAATCTAAAACAACCCCCAGATTTTTCACCGTGGCAGATGGAGTGGGCATAGTACTCAAGTCGGCAGGCAACCAAGCTGAGGTCCATACCGACGGAGATGGACCGATGATAAGAACTTCCGTCTTGTTGCCATTAAGGCGCAAACAATTGCCCTTCATCCAGCCATCGAGCGCTACAAGACAGGAGGAGAAATTCTCTGCTATCCCAACTGGGTCATGAGATAGCGTGATCACCAGTTGGGTATCATCTGCATACGAGACAATATCCACCCCATAGGACTCCACTAATCTTGCAAGGGGCTCCATGTATGCATTGAATAATGTAGGGCTCAATATAGAGCCCTGCGGAACTCCTTGTCTAAGAGATCTTGGTGTGGATTTATATGGGGGGCAGTGAACTTGAAATTTCCTGTCCACCAGAAAAGAGCTAATCCAATCATGGGCCCGGCCCACTACTCCCATCTCACTGAGGCGAGCAAGAAGACCCGAGTGCGACACGGTGTCAAAAGCCGCACTCAGGTCCAATAGAATTAGCGCTGCAGTGTGACCATCATCAGCTTTACGGCGAAGCAATTCAGTGGAAAAGAGGAGAGCAGTCTCCGTAGAATACTTCGCCCTAAAACCCGATTGGGAGGGGTGGAGAAGGAGGTTATCCTCCACAAAGCTGACCAATTGGTTATTCACCACTTTCTCAACTACCTTAGCACAGAAAGGCAGAAGAGATATGGGACGGAGGTTATCTAACTGGGACATACTCATACTAGCTTTCTTTTTAATCGGAATGACCTGGGCCAGCTTCCATTCCTCAGGCACCCGACTTTCTTGAAATGATAAAGTGGCTAGATTGCCTATATGGTCGCCCAGTAGCTGTAGATGTTTTCTAAGGATCTTGGCAGGGGCGACGTCTGTAGGAGAACCAGATTGGATTCCTGAGATGGTATTTATCAATTCCTCCCGTGGAGGAACCCTGAATTCCTCAAGGGTACAGCTCATCCTGGGTCCGTCATAGGCGACCCTAGCTGGGGTGGTTGCTGTAGTATTCTGTTGAAAAGAGTCATATATCTTTTCAACTTTACATACAAAGTACTCCGCTATATTTTCGCAGATCTCAACAGAGGGGGGATCTTCAGTCACAGTCGCCATGGGGGATGTAAGTTCCTTATATATTAAAAAGAGCTCTTTAGATGAGTTACCCGAATTCTCAATCCTCTCTTTAATATGGTCCCGTTTCGCCTTTCTAATCAGTTTATGATACGCCCTAAGGCCATTCCTGTAAGATTCTTTGTGGGCTACAGCATAGCTTTTCCGCCATTGGCGTTCGAGCACCTTACATTTGGCCTTAGCTGCGCACAACTCCTCGGTGTACCACGGGGCAGATCTAGACCCACGTGCTGGAGCTTTTTGGATCCAAGGGGCAGCCTTATCTAGGGCCTTAGTTATCCAGTCCTCAAACTCCTTCCATGCTCCCCTGAGAGATTGACTCAGTGAAGGTATTTCTTCATTAAACTTCATGCTCAACATATGCTGTGAACTCATCACAGGCAGTTAAATACACTCATTATGTGGAATGCCTACCTTTGACCCCATCATTTCAATTATCGTGGATCAGTTATTAATATCTAGTAATGCCGTGCTCCTGCAACTTTTCAGCACCTGATCACTGATAGTATACATGACTTTATGGAAGAATATGTAGTGGCGTATTTAAATGACATCTTAGTGTTCACCCCCCCTCTATTTAAACACTTACAGCATGTTTGAGAGGTCCTGTCTCGTCTGTGATACCACTCATAAGCAAAACTAGAAAAGTGTACGTTTATGGTCAGGACAGTCTCTACTTTAATTTCTATTTCTCTTCACAGATCATCAGCAAGGACTGCAGAGAAGTTGAAATGAAATGAAATGAAATTAAGCAAATGTATAACGCGCAGAACTCAGCCCAATGGGCATCAAGGCGCCTAACAAAAATATTTGCAAGTCCAGAGAGCTAATTACTGGTAGGCTTTCTTGAAGCACCATGTTTTGAGGGCCTTTTTAAAGAGGGGCAATGAGGATAACGTTTTAAGCTCCAGGGGGAGTGCATTCCAGAGACGAGGGTCTTCTTAGTCCGAGGAATTACCAGGAGATGCTGTTGTGATGAGCGTAGACTTCTACTGGGAACATATCCAGAGAGAAGTGATCCCAGCCCATCAGAAGTTCCTGCTTTCAGAGCCCTATGTACCAGACAAAGGATTTTAAAAGATATGCGATGCTCAACAGGAAGCCAGTGGAGGCTCTTTCCAGCTAGAGTTGCAGAGGAGGAGCGGCGAATGTCTAGTACAAATCTTGAAGCCGCATTTTGTACCATTTGGAGACGCTGGACCAATCCTTTATTGACCTCTGCGTATAGTGAGTTGCAATAGTCTAGTCTAGAACCGACCAATGCAACCACTATCTGTTTCCTAGCTTCCGGGGAAAGGTAATGCACTATTCTTCGGAGAATTTTAATACCACCCCAGCAGGTGGCTACCGTTCTATTAACCTGAAGGGTCATTGCCAGCGAGGTATCAAAGATGACCCCAAGGTTTCTAGCTGAGTGTGAGGGGACAGGGCAGGTTCCTAGAGATGGCGGCCACCATTCATTTGACCATACATCATGGTCCTTTCCAAAGATCAGCACCTCGGTCTTATCGCCGTTCAGCCTCAAGGAGTTGAGTACCATCCAATCGGCGACTGACTGCATACAACTCCTGAAGCTGGACGCGGAGGTGCTAACTGGCTGGGCCACTGACACCATGATCTGAGTGTCGTCTGCATACGACACTACTTCCATTCTCTGCGCTTTTACTAATCTCGCTAGGGGGGCCACGTAAATGTTAAAAAGGGTCGGGCTTAAAGCCGACCCCTGGGGAACCCCACATTGTAGAGATTTAGCAGGGGAGAGGAATTCTCCCAATTTGATCCTCTGTTGTCTATGATCTAGAAATGAGGACAGAAGGCTCAATGCCCTCTACTCCTATCTCCCGCAGCCGAGATGTTAAGATCGAGGGAGATAGGGTATCGAACGCTGCGGTCAGGTCGAGTAAGACTAGCAGCGTTGTCTGTCCTTGGTCCACTTTCATTCTAATGTTGTCTGTTACAATAGTAAGGGCGGACTCTGTGCTATGGAATTTCCTGAACCCATGCTGGGTCTGATCTAAAAACCCAGAGGAGTCCAGGAAGGCAGACAAGTGTAAATTCAGATGGGCCTCAAGCATCTTAGCAGGGGTAGGAAGTAGGGAGATGGGCCTAAAATTCTTCAGGATTGTAGGATCAAGGGAAGGCTTTTTAAGAAGAGGCTTGACAATCGCTTTCTTCCAAACTGAAGGAAAAAACCCCTGTGCTAGGGCACCATTCATTATCTCCAATAGAGGAGGGAGTAGTGTGTCCCTACAGTCTTTTAGCACTTTGAGGGGACGGGGGTCCAAAGGTGAGGAGGATTTGGTCCTGTTCAGCAGCGAGTTAAGGTTATCCAAAGTGATTGGTGGGAAGTTGGAGAGAATCTTAGTGGGATCTTTAGACCAGGCTTCTAGATTTGTAAGGGCCTGGATCGAATTAAGCCCAAGTAATTTTTTCTGTGTTTCAAGGCTAACGGAGATCTCATAGATTTTTTCATGGAAAAAGGTTGAGATCTTATCACAGAGCTCCTGCGATCCTGTCACTGGGTCTGGGATTTGAAGTGAACAAAGGGAATCAACTACCTTAAACAGCTCCTTTGATGAGGTCAAGGAAGTTGTAATGTCGCAGAAGAATTCTTGTTTTGTTTTGATGACCATGGCCTTATATTCCGCTAACGTTCGTTTATAGGTCTCTCTGTCCGTGGTGTCCCATGTTTTCCTCCACCTTCTCTCCTGCCTCCTACGTCCCTGTCTCATCAGCCTAAGGGTTTCGGTGAACCAGGGTGCGGAGGGTCTACGCCTTGCTGAATATCAGCGGGTTACTGGTGCTAGGGCATCTACTGCTCCAAAAATAGAGTTGACAAATTTTTGTGCTGCCTGCTCTGTATCTAATGGCAGGGAGACAGAACTAATGAGAGGTACCAGAGCGTAATTAGTGATGTTTTTATAGTTCCTTTTGCCCTCTCCGTGAGCCTGTCCCTTCTTCGAAGTGTCGAAGTGAGGAAGGGTTAGTTCTATTGGGACTGCCAAGTGGTCAGTCCAGACCAGCGGTTCGGGGGTACCCGTCTTAACCCTAGGGTCGTTGGAGAATACTCCATCTAGCGTGTGGCCTGCCCGGTGAGTTGCACCTTTAACCAGTTGAACAAAGCCACAGGCTTCGAAGAGCTCCACCAAGGACAAAGTGTCTTTAGAAGTGAGATCATTTAAATGAAAATTTAGGTCCCCTAAAATAGTGAAGTGGGGCTTGCCAACATATGGCTCCATGAGTCTGAACAGGTCACTACTAAAATTTGATCTAGGCCCAGGGGGCCTGTATATAAGAAGGCCTACAAAGGAGGCTGATGGGGAAGAGGAGATGAAGTAGTGTAGTGCCTGGACAGGGTCAGAAGGTCCCGACAGAGCATTAATACGGCAGGTAAGATGTGACTGGTAGAGAATCGCCAGTCCTCCACCCCTACGCTTAGCTCTGTCAAATCTGTGCAGTGCATAACCTTCTGGGATTGCCATTAAGAGGTCATGCCCGGAGGTCTCCGTAGCCCAGGTTTCCGTGACAAAGACCCATGCAGGTTTTCTAGATGTCACGAAGTCATGGAAAGCTACATTATTTTTAATTAAGGACCGAGCATTGATCAGGTATCCTTTCTCTAAACGGGTACCTTTAGACGGGGAGCAGATTTTTTGAGAGGGATAGGTAATCATGGGGGAGATATCCGAGTCCCGTGTGTTCAGAGGGACCATGAGCTGTAGTTCCTCTGGGGTGAACCTATATTGGCATGTGACGTCCCTAGGTTTCATATCCAGCATTTCCTTCAGTGTATAGGAAAGTACTATCTGGGGAGATAACTCAGGGGCCCCAGGGCGCACCCCGTCCTGCAGCCCGTCCTCAGCGCGGACGGGAAGGTGTCATATTTTTATCCCGTGTGAGGCGGGTGGGAAGCGTCCAACTACTGGACCGCAACCCCAATAGTTCCCCCAATATGGCGCCCGTTCAAGCCTGCCGGCGTCAGCCCCAAGCTCGGCTGCACCGGTCAGGAAGTGGCCTCGGAGCAACTTAGATCTTGCACCGAGGGATCCGAGGTACCTACAAGTAAAAATGAGCTTTCTAAAATATTTTACATATTTTTAAAATAATGGTCTGCCGGTCATAGTAAATGCATCAAATGAAAGAAAAGAGGGAGAGAACCCCCGGCTTCCGCCTCAGGGGTGAGAACAAGCAAATCTGCCCCCACCTTAGGCTTCGTGTCTAAATAGTCCGGGCGGGAAGCGTCCAACTACTGGACCGCAACCCCAATAGTTCCCCCGATATGGCGCCCGTTCAAGCCTGCCGGCGTCAGCCCCAAGCTCGGCTGCACCGGTCAGGAAGTGGCCTCGGAGCAACTTAGATCTTGCACCGAGGGATCCGAGGTACCTACAAGTAAAAATGAGCTTTCTAAAATATTTTACAGATTTTTAAAATAATGGTCTGCCGGTCATAGTAAATGCATCAAATGAAAGAAAAGAGGGAGAGAACCCCCGGCTTCCGCCTCAGGGGTGAGAACAAGCAAATCTGCCCCCACCTTAGGCTTCGTGTCTAAATAGTCCGGGCGGGCAGGAAGCGTCCAACTACTGGACCGCAAGCCCAATAGTTCCCCCAATATGGCGCCCGTTCAAGCCTGCTGGCGTCAGCCCCAAGCTCGGCTGCACCGGTCAGGAAGTGGCCTCAGAGCAACTTAGATCTTGCACCGAGGGATCCGAGGTACCTACAAGTAAAAATGAGCTTTCTAAAATATTTTACATATTTTTAAAATAATGGTCTGCCGGTCATAGTAAATGCATCAAATGAAAGAAAAGAGGGAGAGAACCCCCGGCTTCCGCCTCAGGGGTGAGAACAAGCAAATCTGCCCCCACCTTAGGCTTCGTGTCTAAATAGTCCGGGCGGGCGGGAAGCGTCCAACTACTGGACCGCAACCCCAATAGTTCCCCCAATATGGCGCCCGTTCAAGCCTGCCGCCGTCAGCCCCAAGCTCGGCTGCACCGGTCAGGAAGTGGCCTCGGAGCAACTTAGATCTTGCACCGAGGGATCCGAGGTACCTACAAATAAAAATGAGCTTTCTAAAATATTTTACAGATTTTTAAAATAATGGTCTGCCGGTCATAGTAAATGCATCAAATGAAAGAAAAGAGGGAGAGAACCCCCGGCCTGCGCCTCAGGGGTGAGAACAAGCAAATCTGTTAAAGCTGTTCTGTAATAGCACTCTCTGAAAAATGTCAGATGCGTTCACCGATTCAGAGGATTTACTAACCACAATGTAAAAATGTTTTCCCCATTATTGACCAAATTATACAATTAACCACTTGACTAAGCAATGAGAGCCTATCATCCAGGGGTAGGAGGGAGAAATAAGAACAAGCCTTTATCCCTCCCAAGAAATAGATTACATTTGCTCCGGTTTTACATCATTCAAGAATATTTCTACCCTTTGTAGCAGGAAGAGATGCTTCAGCAACTGTCTTTGTAGCCATATTATCTCATTGACATCCGAACACTGAACACTTTCATCATCTTGCTTTCTACTCAAGAAATTTTACAATTACTGAGCAGCATTTTACTATCTACACCTTGGAGTTACTAGGCATTTTTACACTAGCAACAATGTTTGGAGTGATGTAGTCATGAAATAGTAGTTTGTAGAGAGTGGAAAATCTGGGATTTCTGCATTCTAGGACTAGAAATAGATGATTCAGGAACTGTCTTTGGCACCATATTATCTAAGTGAGATCCAAACACTGAGGCCCCTCATCCTCTAGCTTTCTACTCAAGGCATCTTACAATCACTGAGCAGCATTTTATTATCTACAAAATGGAGTTACTAGGTAACTTTCCACTAGCAACAATCTTTGGAGTGATTCAGCCATGAAGTAGTAGTTTGGAGATCACAAAATCTGGGAATTATCATTCTATGGATTGTGAGAATTATCAGCATGCCAGATGGATAGTATTCTCATTTCCATCTCTCACTTTCTTAAAACAAGATTAGATAGGCCTTTGAAACTGAGTTTGTCTACAATACCTCTTACACAGCTCTTTCTAGTCTTAGTGTTTTTTCATCCTAGCATGCCACTGACTGAGTTGCTCTTTTGAATGGTCCCTTTAGTCTTTACCCTTGTTGAATCTCTGCAGACTAAGGTTGTTTCATATGTCCTGAATGCGAAGAGTGCAAATAAGAGATTTGCAAGTGCTTGTTGTATCTATGTCTTAAAACGTTGTTTAGTCTGCTTATCAACAGGCTGTTTAGATCGTATGAGTTTCCATCCAAAATGTTTTGGGGGGGGGCTTTTTGTATTTTGACTGTGATAAGTCCTGTTCTTTGCTTGATATTGCCACCGCACTGGCGAATACATCTCGTTTTCCACAAAACCTATTTGAAACCCGCAACCTCTGTGCCATTATATACAGTAGCACCTCCTTCACCTCACCTCAAGTGTGATGCTCTGGAATATGAGGCGGTGGCTTTCTGGACTCATGTTTACTTTGTGGTTAATTGAAGAATCTCTTTGAAAGAAAACACTATGGTGCTTTGGACATCAATTTGTGTGTTTCCCAGTCATTTCAACACTAAGCTGGGAAGGTTTTCTAAGGGTGGTAGCACAGTCCAGGCCTAACAGGGGATTTGGGGTTCTGGGCGGTCCTCTGACATGAAGTCCGCTCACTACAGTTCTTATCCATCATAGTGCACAGATCAGGACTGATGGTTCAGCAACCTGCTACCTCGGGTTGAGAGGTGGAAGGAGGAGGGATGGAGAGTACAATACTGGTATCTGGGGCATGTGGAGTCACATAGTGTCCCGCTGTGATTCAAGATGTCTGTCAAATCCAAAATGGCTACCTCTAATAAGCCGTCCAGCCATCACTATGCCAACTTCTTCTGAGCCCCAGGGAGCACCGATAGTATAAAAACATGGTCCCTGCTACAGGCTCTGTATTCTAGTTCATCATATACAATTTTGGTTCCTGAAATTCTTCATTCTGGTTGTTACGGATTGTCTGTTCTTTTCTGCATTCTTTATGCCACATTACTTCCTGTTTGCCTACCTTATTAGGACCAGTCTCCAGAGGCTCTAAACATGCTTTTCAATTATTTTATTGATGCCTGTTCCCTATAACCGTTTCCTCTATGATACGGGTCCTGATATGTTCCTCTTCATTTCATTCTGTTCTCCTCTCACCTTCGTTGACTCACTTCCTGTTTTCTCATAGCCTAATCCCTCCAATAACCCTGAGAGACTTTTATTATATTTGATTGCAGGGTGTGTTAGGTTGCATGGAGCTTTGAGCTTCCAGAGCTCACATGTATTCTTCTAACAGTGGTAGTTTTTTATTAAGTACAACTGTTATTGTTGACATTAGTACACACCGGGCTTCTGCCATTGTTAAAAAAAACCTCTCCTTCCTGATGAAATTGCTGAGATAAGTTGGCCACAAAAAAAAATCAGCATTGTGCATTACGTTCTGCATGATGCTCTATTTCATATGGTCCCTAGTTGACTCCTTCCCAATATTTATAAATGCTGCTTCTGCTGAAACCTTTCTCTTACCATCAAGCACTAGCACCACAGCGGGCACTTTTGAAAGGCCATCACTGTACATACAGTATGCAGTATCTACTACAGCATGCCTTTTGAGGTTTACTTAGGTTTACCATTATGCCTACTAACTATGGGCCCAATTCGCAGAACTAACTTAAGAAGTCTGTCCTAAGTTGGTCTTAAGTCTGCCTTAAGTCTGTCTTAAGTCAAACTTAAGACGGCATCCTAAATTTACTACTACTAAATGCCTTCTGTGGACACCAAAAGACAAACTTAAGACAAACTTAGGACAGACTTAAGAAAGACTTAAGACAGACTTAAGACACACTTAAGACAAACTTAAGACAGATTTAAGACTAACTTAAGACAAGAGCAAATATATATATATATACATATATATTAACTGATTTTTATATAGAGCTAATCAGCGGCAGGTCTCTAAGCGCTTGAGAGAGAGTTACCTGTGGTCGTCATGGGTCCCGGCTCCATGGCTGCATAGTAGGCCCATTACGCCGTGTCAAGTGCCTCTTTGAGCAGAAGCGTCTTAGGCTGTTTCCCGAATGGGAGGAGTGCCGGTTCCTTACGCAGGTAATCAGCCAGTTGATTCCAAAGTTGTGGGAGCTGGTTGGAGAATGCCCGATCCCCGTTGGATGACGTTTTGTAGCCTAGAGTGACGAGGGGGCAGGTCTCAGACGAACACAGTGTGCGGCCCGAAACATCGTTTTTCAGGTGTTCTTTAATGTAGGCCAGGGCTTTACCATGGATTGGCTTGTGTGCGATACAGAGGCCCTTAAATCTAGCTCTCTGTTTGATTAGAAGCCAGTGCTGTTTGCGGAGCAGGGAAGAGGGTGGGACCGTCTTGGCAACCAAAAGATAACCCTGGGCGTCCGAATCGGCTACGCCCACGGAGTAGGCGTAGTGTTGCCTTCTACGCATTTTGCGTAGACAGCGTAGCCAGCAACACTACGCCCACTCCGTGTGCGTAGCCGAGTCGGCCGCCACCCGCCTCCCTCCCGCCCTCCCCTACATACATTATTTAAGCAACTAACCTTAATAAAACTATTTTAAAGCACTTACCGTGTCCGGTGTTCGCCTGGGGCTCCCTTCTTGGAATAGCGACCCTACCTGGATACCAATGCGCATGCGCGGCCGCCCGCGCATGCGCATTTCTCAGGAGAAATGCGCATGCGCGGCCGCCCGCACATGCGCATTGGTATCTGTTGTAAATGAAGATAATAATCCAGGTAGATGAATATAAGGCATTTATTAAGTACTACAGAGATTAACTGGTGTCCTCATCAGCAAGCAAGGAGCTAACTGACTAAACAGAATACAGAGACCAGTGACATCAGAAACATAGAATGTGGGCCTTAAAGCAATATAACAAAATAGAAGTAATGAGAATACAACATATCCTCTTCCCTTCGCATAGATAATGTAACTAAAATTAACAGAATTAAATTTAAAAAAACACAACTCATGCCCCTCATTACAAAACCCACATCAATGAGAAATAAAATTGCGTAAGTAACTAGGAGGCCTCCTTTCCCTCTGATCTCTACCAGTAACAGCAGAACCCCTATAGACTGTTTCAGATACCCGGTTGGACTGAGGTGTCTCGACCATCTTTTCAGCTTTCTTATATAATGCTACCCGCCTCAAGTTCCAACACTCACCATTAAATAAAGTAACAAATCTTTTATGAACGGACTTAACTTTAAACGGACCTCTAAACTTTGTCAACCCAACACCAACCCTTCCTGGTTTCACTTTCACCCAATCATTCACTGATATATTGCTTTGACTCTCTGACACCTTCTCGTCCACCAGCTTGTCCAACCCCACTCCACCTTCATGTTTCTCAAACACACCAGTATTCAAACACTCCTTCATCCATGCAGCAACTAATTTGGTACCAGCTGAGCGTCCTCTCATCATGCAAAAGGGAACCTCCCCTGTCATTGCATTCACAGTAGTTCTATAGGCCCAAACCATGTCATTAACCAATTCTCTCACATTGACTTTAGATGAGAGAGCCATTTGAATCGCACCTTTGACCATGCGGTTCGCCCTCTCAACCATGCCATTACCCTGTGGGTTGTAAAGTGAAGTTCGTGAATGTGCAATGCCACATTCTTCTAAAAAACTGGCCATTTGTGTGGAAGTCAATTGCGTTCCATTATCTGTGATAATTTTCATAGGAAAACCATCTTCTCTGAAAATATCCTTCAACGCAATTATAGTGCTGTTGGTGGTGATTTCCTTCATAAATTTGACCACTAACCATCTTGATGAAACATCTACAACTACCAAACCAAACCTCATATCCTGATTCAACTGATAAAAGGGCCCTATAAAATCAAGTCATATGGTGTGCCATGGACACCCTGGGTCTTCAATTGTACCACAACTATTCTGATTGCCCACCTTAAGCCTCTTCTCACTTTCCATGCAATCAGAACATTTTTCAACCCAGTCAGAAATTTCGAGGTCCATACCTGGCCACCAAAAGTGTTCCCTTACTCTTCTTTTAGTGATAGACTGCCCTAGGTGACCCTCATGAGCTAACTTGAATAAGGTAAATCTCACTTCCTGTGGCGGGATGAACTTGTCTTCTTTCAGGATGATTAAACCCTCATTGTCCAAAATAGACACATCTTCCAACACCTTTAAATATGGTGGAACACTGCATCTGGCAACTTCGTCCAGAGTTAAGAGGGCCAGGTGGGGCGGCCGCTCTTTCAGCCATACAGCGGCAAGGCTCTGGAACTCTCTGCCTTTGACCTTGAGAGAGGACAGTAATTTACAGTCCTTCAGGAAGGCCTTAAAGACCCACCTGTTTGCAAAAGCGTACTAACTACCCGTAGGCCCGACACAGTAATCAGTCTAAAGCGCTGCGAGGCCTCCGGGTAGTTATGCGCTATAGAAATGTAATTTTTCATTTCATTTCAAGAGCAGGAGATACACAACTCTCTCTCCTTGGACCCTTTACAATAAGGTCTTTCACTTCCTTCAACACCTCATCCTTCAACATGGAGGCATTCCACCAACTCCTACTAACCGCCCCAGCACACATCTCTACTATCGCATCCACAGCTGCAACAGACCCTTCTGAATTGAGTGAATCTACTCCTGGTTTATCTACTGCCTCCCAGGGTAGAGGAAGTCTGGAAAGACCATCAGCTTGGCAGTTTTTCCAACCCGGAATACATTCTACAGTGTACAAATATTCTTGGATTCTTGCAGCTAGTCTGGCTAACCTCGCTGATCCCTTCCCAGCCCCACCAGGTGATAAGATCTTAACTAAAGGTTTGTGGTCCGTTAACAGTGTAAATTTGAACCCCCATAAATACATTCTATAATACTCACAACCCCATGCTGCAGCAAGGGCCTCTCGTTCAATAATAGAGTAATTTCTTTCTGTGGTTGTGAGAGTTCTTGACGCAAAGGCAACAGTCTTCAAACCGGAATCATGCATTTGAGCTAGTACTGCACCGACACCCACTGCGCTTGCGTCCACTGTTAAAACAGACTTACGATTGGTGTCAAACGGTGTCAAGATACCAGCCTCACATATCTCTCTCTTGATGCTTTGAAAACAATTATCCTGTTCCTGATCCCACACAAACTTGCACCCTTTTCTCAAAAGAAACTTAATTCTCTCAGTTTTCCCTGCAAAATCTTTTACAAATTTCGCATAATACTCGATGAGGCCTAGAAAAGACCTTAACTGATCTTTGTCACATGGGGCTGGTGCATTTCTGATGGATTCTAATAAATCCCTTTTTGGTCTAACTCCATTAACAGATAATGTATAACCAAGGTATTCCACTTCTTCCACTGCAAATTTACACTTCTCCTTTTTCAATGTCAACCCTGCGTGTTCCATTCTTTCCAAAACAGTTTTTAATATAAGATTATGTTCTTCTACAGTCTCCCCAAAGATTAAAACATCATCCTGGAAGTAAACAACTTTGTTCAGTCCCTTTAGCACAGCACCCATCATTCGTTGAAAGACTCCTGCCGCAGATGCGAGTCCAAAAGGCATGCGAGTGAATTGATAAATTCCTTCAGTGGTTATAAAAGCAGTCAGTGCCTTAGAGTCCTGATGCAATTTAATTTGGTGGTAGTCACTGCGGAGATCTAACTTAGAAAAATACTTTCCACCCTTTAGTGACAGGACCAACTCATTGATATTTGGCAATGGAAAATTGTCTACTACGATGTTCTGGTTCAATGTGCGAAGGTCCACACAGAATCTGAAACTTCCATCAGGTTTGGTCGTGATAACAACTGGAGAAATCCAGGGTGATGTCTCAATTTGTTCTATCACTTCCTGATCCAACATCTCCTTAAGTATCTTCTTGACCTCTTCACATGCAATGAATGGAACTTTTCTGACTCTGTGTGGTACTGGTATGGCACTATCACGCAGTACAATTTTGTGCACATAACCCTTCAATTCCCCAATGTGTTCTTCAAACAAACTTGACATTCCATTGACTATCGACTCAGTTGTTATGCTGTCTACCACCATCACTTGTGGTATGGCCCTGGGGTTGATAACTATACTGAGATCATATTGTTGTTCCCAACCTAAAATAGCAGGACCTGACTCTGCTATGTAAACCTTCCCTGTCGTGAAACGATCTTTGAAAGAAATTTCACACACCATGTAGCCTAATAACACTATACTTTCCCCTTGATATCCACATGGACTAATATCACTAGTCAACAATTGTACACTTCCCCAGTTTTCTAAGTACATGTCTTTTGGAATAATAGTCCAGAACGACCCTGGGTCAACCATTAACTGGACTTCTATTTTATCAATAATAAACTGGGCCTTGGGTCTTTGCCTCCTGCCCGGTTCTCCTTTACTTATATTCTGTCCACCTAAACACAATTATTTATTGGTGCCCTCCACCCCAGTGTCATCTCTCATCACTTCTCTCTTTTCCACTACTGCTACTTTTTCACCAATCGTCCCTTTACACATTTTAAAGAAATGGCCTTTTCTCCCACATTTCCTAAATACTTTGTCTAGGGCAAAGCATCTCTTGTAATCTGAAGTATGAAATGTGCTACCACACCTACCGCACATTCTTCCTTGGAATCTATTCTTCTCCGTACTTGGAAACCCACTACTGTATCTCTTAGTGCTCCTTTCTCCTGTGTCTATGCTTTTCCTATTTACAGCCGCAACCTCTTCCTGATCTACACAAGAAACACCATTCCCATGTCCATTCTCTTTTACACCGTCCTTTTTTTCCATCTCTTTCATGCATGCATTAGATTCTTCAACTACTTTGGCTATGTCAATGGCTGTCTGTAGAGTAGGGTTCTTTGCCGCCCATAATTTCTTGCATTTTTTTGTTTCGACACTGTACTATCAGCTGATCTCTTATCATTTCGTCCCTTATTTCTCCGAAATTACATTTAATGGATAATTCACGTAATCTGGTTACGAATTGGTCTACAGATTCCTCTGCTCTCTGCGGTTGGGTGTAAAACTTGTGTCTGGCCATGACAATATTTACTTCTTTTGAATATTGTTTTTTCATTCTCGCTTTAGCCTCAGTATATACATTGGACAATGTTCTACCATCTTGGTTTAATCCTACCGGTAAGTACTTAAAAGAGTGCTGTCCCTCTTTTCCTAGAGCACTTAATAAAAGAGCCTTCTTTCTAGTAGCGCTGAAATCTTTTCCATCAAGTGCCTCAATGTAATTTTCAAAAATGTCGATCCATTCATCCCACTCAATGGGTGGATCTCCAGCTGACTGTAGGAACATTGGTGGTGTGATAACGTTGAGGTTCTCCATGACACTGGTTCTTCGCAAATACTACACTCTCGTGGTTTCTCTATAAATTGTACACTGTTTCAATGAGATATAATAAGCAAACAAACGTAGGTCGCTAGCTTGTAATAGTTTTTTTTTTTTTTTTAATATATATTCTCGTAGTGTCTTTATGTTGTATCCTATTACAAAGAAGTATGAGGAAGAAAAAAAAAAACAAATCCAGGTAGCTTACTTGTAAAGATAATTTTGTCTTCTATTTGGTCTGATTTGTTGCCTCTGTCTCTTTAATTTAGCTCAACTTGTTGCATCCGCCGCACCATGCCAGTCATTTATTTGTGAATATAATGTGATAATGTTTTTAATTAGAAACTACTTGCTGTTTCTGCCGCTTCGACAAATTCATCGGTTGCTTGGTAACGTGTATACAAAATGGCTTCTGCGTAACGTCGTTCCGTGATGACGTTGATTCCTGTGCGTTCAGATGTGAGCGAGGAACACTGTTCCGAGGAAGCCGTGAGGGATGCGAGTTTCAACTGTGAGTACTCGCGTGCAGCAGCGTTCATGTAGACTATTCTTTTTTTTTTTAAATGCCGTGCTTGTTTGAAGCTGTTCAGTGATTCTGCTCAGGCATGAGAATCTTAGGAAACAGCATGGTCAACAGTGTGGTTTATTATAGATTGCATTAACATCCGCACTATCTTCAAGCCAACGTGTGCGCTGTCACAACTTTACCACGATTCCGACCACAGCACAGTAAACAAAAACGTTAAAGTCTTGACTCACCGGTTGGCTGGGGTTACACTTGGCACATCAGAAGAACTTCAATTTCTTCTCTTCATATTAATTTCCCATTTGGCAAGGATGAGTCATTTAGTCTAAGTAAACATACTTGGTGTCAAGTATCGCTGCGTCTTACTCACGGTTCTATCAGTTGGAAATATGTTCCTCAGTCATATAGTTCTCGTATCTCACACTCTTTGAGTATAATTCTTCCTCTTTTTCTTCTTCCTTCAGTTTTGCACTTTCTCTTCTTGGTAGCTAAAACTGGTTCTCAATTTTCCTTACTAGTTGAGAAATTTCAACCAAGAGAGCTTGCGTGGTTCTTTTCTCACCAGTGGAGTCTTCTTCTCCCTCTGTAGTTGTTTAGCCCCTTCTGCTCATCGTCGCCATGTGTTGTAAATGAAGATAATAATCCAGGTAGATGAATATAAGGCGTTTATTAAGTACTACAGAGATTAACTGGTGTCCTCATCATCAAGCAAGGAGCTAACTGACTAAACAGAATACAGAGACCAGTGACATCAGAAACATAGAATGTGGGCCTTAAAGCAATATAACAAAATAGAAGTAATGAGAATACAACAGTATCCAGGACGACGCTATTTCAAGAGGGAGCCCCAGATGAGCCCCGGACACGGTAAGTGCTTTAAAATTGTTTTATTAAGGTTAGTTGCTTAAATAACGTATGTAGGGGAGAGCGGGAGGGAGGTGCGTAGTGGGGCTACGCGGAGTGCGGGAGTGGGCGTAGCTTCTCGCCCACTCCGCGTAGCTCCGCGGAGCCCCACTACGCCCACTACGCCCAGGGTTACCAAAAGATCAGTCTGGCTGCGTCATTTAACAAAACCTGTAATTTATTAGTCAATTTCTGAGGGAGACCTATGTATAGGGCATTGCCGTAATCGAATTTGGATACAATCGTGACTGATATGATAATTTCCAGCAAGGCAGTTGAAAGGAGGGGGACACGTTTTCGTAATGGAGCGCTTTGAATCGAATTTTATGCCCAGGCTTTTTATGGCATGTGTGGGGGTGTGACCCAGCTCTTGGGTCCATAAATGGTCGCTCCAGGGGTTGTCTTTCGTGGGGATGACAAGTACTTCTGTTTTATCTGGATTGATTTTCAGCGAGTTGGCAGTCATCCAGTTCACTGTGAATCTAAGACTTTTTTGTGCTACGCCCTGGGCATAGCTGGAATTATCAATCTGGAGGATGAGCTGGGTGTCATCCGTGTAGTTAAAAACGCGGCAGTACATGTAGGCAAGGGCTGTCACCAAAGGCTGAAGATAGATTTTAAAGAAGAGCGGGGACAGTGCGGAGCCTTGCTGGATGCCGCAGGTATGGGTACCTCTATCTGATACCTGCTCCACTAGCTGGATCCTCTGACACCGCTCTGTCAGGAAGGAGGCTAGCCACTAGTGTGCCGGCCCATGAATGCCCAGCTCCGCTATCCGGTCCAACAGCCAGGTGTGGTTGACAGTATCAAATGCTGCTGATAGATCTTATAAAATCAGGGCTCTCGGTTTTTTATTATATGTAATGATTCTGAGATCATCCAGGACCAACAACATCACCAGATCCGTGCTGTGTTGGCCTCTAAACCCAGCTTGTCACTTCTGGAGCAGTATATATATATATATTTTTTTTATTTGAAGAATCCATTGAATGCAATGTGTAATGTGTAATCAATCAATCAATCAATCAATCAATCAGCAATTTGTATAGCGTGCTACTCACCCAGTAGGGTCTCAAGGCGCTGGGGGGAGGAGGGGTACACTACTGCTCGAAAAGCCAGGTCTTGAGATGTTTCCTAAAGGAGAGGTGGTCCTGGGTCAGCCGTATATGGATGGGGAGGGAGTTCCATGTCTTGGCCGCCAGGTAGGAGAAGGATCTTCCTCCAGCGGTGGCTCTGCGAATGCGTGGTACGGCGGCGAGGGCGAGGCTGGCTGATCGTAGCTGGCGGGTGGGTGTTTAGAAGGTGAGGCGGCTGTTGAGGTACTTTGGGCCCATGTCATGGAGAGCCTTGTGTGCGTGGGTGAGGAGTCTGAACGTTATCCTCTTGTTGACGGAGAGCCAGTGCACGTCTCTCAGGTGGGTCGAGATGTGGCTGTGGCGAGGGATGTCCAGGATGAGTCGTGCGGAGGCATTCTGTATGCGCTGAAGTCTTTTCTGTAGTTTGGCCGTGGTTCCCGCGTAGAGGGTGTTCCCGTAGTCCAGTCGGCTGGTGATGAGTGCCTGGGTGACTGTCTTCCTGGTTTCGGTGGGCATCCATCGGAATATCTTACGGAGCATGCGCAGGGTGTTGAAGCACGATGACGATACGGCATTGACTTGTCTGGTCATCGAGAGGGAGGAGTCCAGGATGAAGCCCAGGTTTCGTGCATGGTCCGTTGGCTTGGGGGTGGTGCCCAGGGCAGGGGGCCACCAGGAGTCATCCCAGGTGGGGGGTGATGATCCCAGGATGAGGACTTTCATCTTGTCTGAGTTCAGTTTCAGGCGGCTGTTCTTCATCCACTGGGCGTCCCTCATCCCTTCGTGTAGGTTGGCTCTGGCGGTGGTGGGGTCATTGGTGAGGGAGAGGATCTGCTGGGTGTCGTCGGCGTAGGAGATGATGTTGAGGTTATGTTGGTGTGCGATGGCTGAGAGGGGGCTTATGTAGATGTTGAAGAGGGTGGGGCTGAGTGAGGATCCTTGTGGTATGCCGCAGATGACTTCGGTGGCCTCGGATCTGAACGGGGGAGGCGGACTCTCTGGGTTCTTCCGGCGAGGAACGAGATGATTCACTCCAGAGCCTTCCCTTGGATTCTGATGTTGTTGAGGCGCTGTACTAGGGTGCGGTGGCAGACAGTGTTGAACGCCGCAGATAGGTCCAGGAAGATGAGGGCCGCTGTTTCCCCGTTGTCGAGCAGGGATCTGATGTCGTCGGTGGCTGCGATGTGGGCGGTCTCTGTGCTGTGGTTGGCTCGGAAGCCGGACTGCGAAGGGTCGAGGGAGGAAGGCGACGAGCTGTCTGTTGACGGTCTTCTCGATGACTTTGGCAGGAAAAGGGAGGAGCGAGATGGGGCAGAAGTTCTTGAGGTCGGTGGGGTCCGCTGTTGGTTTCTTCTGGAGGGTGCTGAGCTCGGCATGCTTCCAGCTATCCGGGAAGGTGGCGGTGTTGAAGGAGATGTTGATGATGTCCCGGAGTTGGGGTGCGATGATGGAGTCGGCCTTGTTGAAGACGTGGTGGGGGTAGGGGTCAGTTGGTGATCCGGAGTGGATGGTGTTCATCTTGCAGGTGGTGTCTTCGGTGCTGACCGGGTCCAGTTGCAGAGGGTGATGGTCGGGGGCGTTGGTTCGGTGGTTGGGTGCATGGTCTGTGCGCCGAAGCTGTTGTGTATGTCGGTGATCTTGCGGTGGAAAATGGTGGCGAGTGAGTCGCAGAGGTCTTGCGAGGGTGTGATGTCGTTGTTTCCGGCATTGGGGTTGGAGAACTCTTTGACGATGCTGAAGAGTTCCTTGCTGTTGTGGGTGTTGTTGTCCAGTCATTCTTTGAATGTTGTCCTTCTGGTGGTGCGGATCAGCTGGTGGTGTTTGCGGGTGGCGTTCTTGAGGCCAGTCATGTTTTCTTTGGTCTGTGGCGCCAGGCTTTTTCTAGGGTGCAGCAGTTTTTCTTGGATGTTTTGTGTTGAACCAGGAGGCTTTCTTGCTGCCAGGTCTGTTGGGAGGGTTCTTCAGTGGTGCGAGGTCGTCAGCGCAGTTGGTGAGCCACTGTGTGAAGGTGCGGGCTGCTTCGTTGGGGTCCGTTGCGCTGGAGGGAGGGTTCAGGCTGAGGGAGGAGGTGAGCTGGTCTGCGGTGATCTTGCTCCAGCTTCGGCGAGGAACCTGTTGCGGGTAGAGGTGGGTCGTGGTTCTTCTGCAGCTGAAGTGGACGCAGCTGTGGTCCGTCCAATGAAGTCCGGTGGAGTGTCTGAAGGAGATGTGCTTGTTGGAGGAGAAGACGGGGTCAAGCATGTGGCCGGCGTAGTGGGTAGGGGTGTTCACCAGTTGCTTGAGTCCAAGGTTGGCGAGGTTGTCCAGCAGGGTGGTAATGAAGATTTGGAAACTGTATGTAAACCATTGTGGGACTAGACTTACTCAGGCCAGGGGCATGAATAGTAGATGACTGGGATTTTGTAAATGCATTTATGATTGAACACTAACAGGCAGAGAAGTGTGCTGAATTTCAAAAGTGCTTTATTCGGTATGTATGAATACAACCATATAGCAATAATTCAGAATAAAATTGCATATACATCATTGAATTACATCAGACTCTGATGTCATATAGTTACTGCTTATCTGTATACTGTGTTAAGTTAGCATGGGCTTATTAAAGGTTTAAACGCCATTTTTCCTTTTTGCTGCTTCTGCACACGGCACATAATTGTTGATTTAGCTTTCAACCTAGAAGAGCGTTGTGATTTACATGAGAATAATATGTTATTGCTCTGATATCAGCTTTGCTTAATAAACTATGTCTGTACAGAGAGTGCTGAAGCTTCAAGGATAACACGACACAGAATTGTTATGAGGTCTGATCTCCGCACCTTCATAGACATAACATAAGTGCAGCTCCTGCCAAATTCTGGCTTTAGGCGCGTTTTATATTGCTTTGCTAGAGGCACACATACACACTTGATGCGATTATCATGCAGAGAGCTGGTGGAAGCTCATGTGATCTCTTCATACTAGGATCTTGAGGTATGGGCCCGCCCTGCTAAAACCCAAAGAGACCTTCTTAGATATTAATATAATATGCTAGTTAGGGAGGGTGAGAATTAGGTGTTGTTAACGCTTATTCATTACAGCATCTTAGCATGCTGTCACCTTTTGCTTTCTATGGACTAGTAACTATGCTAATAACTTTGCTTCTGATAATATGTTTTCTTGTATTATCTAAGATACTGCGTTTGAGAAAACGGCATTAGTAAATAAATATTTCAAATGTGCACGTGTCCTCATTTACTCCACGTTCTGGTTTGAAATGATTGTATAACGAAAGAGTGCTCATGTGTTCCACGTGACCTGAGGTATCGTAAGTTCATGTTCTGGTTTGTCTAATCATTGGAAGTTTGCTATGACCAATGAGACACTGTAGCTAGCCTGGTAAGGGGATTTTGGGTACTGAGGTGAGTTTTGGGCCACCCTAATTCGCCGAGGTTCCAAATCTCTATGCACAGTTCTGTAGAAGAACAGAATTCCTGCTACACTGATTTATCAAGTACCAGCAATACTATAAGTAATCATTTTCCGGCACATGTGCAAATTAGCAATGTTGAAGTGCATGTTGGTGCATTCGTCTAATAATACATGTGCAAACTAGCAGTAATAAAGTGCATATAGTATATACTATTTTATAATGCTGTGTAAAATACTCATTTTCCAGCACATGTGCAAATTAGCAATGTTAAGGTGCATATTGGTACATCGTCTAATAATACATGTGCAAACTAGCAATAATAAAGTGCATATAAGTCTAGACCATATATTGAGTTCATAGTGATTGATTTCCGTGCAAAAGTACTTTTTAAAATATATGTGGCCACATAGAAACATATATCTGGGCTCTCTAAGTTAAACATCAATTGCATCGCTGTTTTAGTACTGCGCGTGTTATATTTTAAAAAGATGGGTTTCAGATGATATTTTATATAAGAATTGTAAAATTTGCAAAACAACATAAAATGACAGCTACTCTGCTTGGACGTACAGTCACAGGGGCATAAACATGTTCCAGGTTTCTTAATTAAAGGCAATGCCACTAAATGGTGCACAATTCCTAGGAGTAAACGGGATAATACAAAGCGATGGGAGCTTTTGGTAACAACAGTAAGATATGATTGAAAACATTCGTTAACGCTATATTCTAAATAAGAGTTAAACGTGCTTTGTTTTACATATTTGATCATTCTGGTGCTTCTTGTATGTTTCTGGAAAGTGACTTTAAGCTCCTTTTTTGATAGACCTATCCCCACTATAGGTTCTTCAAAAATATCACATTCATTAAGTGTCTTATACCAGGATTGAATAGGGCATAACCATGGTATATTTGAGCGGTGATCGAGCTTTAAACAGTCATTAATCACATCCTGAGTAAATGTTGGTTCTTCTTTTGACCAGATTGATCACCATAGGGCCAGAGGGCATAGGGCAATTAAGTCCTTAACATAATTTAAGCCCACTTCCCTATGTATTAACTCATTTGAGGCCGCTGCCGGGGCACAAAGCAGTCGTTTCAGAAAGGCATTCTCCTCATACTGGATTTGGTTGCCACTCTGTGTATGGTATCCCCATATCCCTGCCCCGTACAGGGCTGATGTTATGCACCTCGAGTTATATATGGACACCATCTCTTGAATTCTTTGGCCCCCTAATTTCGCTGCAAATCTAAATTTACCACTAGTATTCCTTACCATTTTAAAACGGACACTCTCTTGTTCGTTAACCCACCTACCATCTCCTGAGAATGTGATACCCAAATAACAGAATTTCCTTAGGGTTTCCAATTTCTCCCCGTCTAAGTGGAAAGTCCTGCTCTTTCTTGTCTTCCTACCACAATACATTATAAAGGTTTTTCCTTTGTTAATTATCAACTTTCTGCTTTCAATGAAAGTATGGAACTTATTAATTAAACATTGCAGGCCGTTTTGAGTCCGGGATAAAAGAACCGCGTCATCCGCGTATAATAAAATTGGAATGGGATTACCATTTGTAATAGGGGCATCTACTTGAATTGTTCTTAGGATTTGGTCTATCTGATTTATAAATAAAGAAAATAAAAGTGGAGCAAGAACACATCCTTGTCGAATGCCTCTATTGATTCTAAATAAGGGTGTACATTCTCCGGCAGATCCAAATCTAACTTTGCTAGACAGGTTTTCGTACAATCTAGCCAGGAAGTGGATAATTTCGGTCGGGGCACCCATTTCTAGCAGGACTGGCCATAGGAGCGAGTGTTCCACCAGATCAAATGCCGAACTTAGATCAGCAAAACACAAAAATAAATTCCCCTCTTTGGCTTTTGTGTATTTGCTGATAATAAGTTCCAGGTTCACGCACTGCTCCATTGTCACCATCCCCTTTCTAAACCCGTACTGCACTGGGGATAAGATGTTATTTTCCTCAACCCAGGCTTCCAGTCTCTCTAAAAGGACTCGACTCAGGATTTTAATTGACGAGTCCAGAAGCGAGATGGGACGGTAATTATGTGCCTCTGACCTAAGGCCTTTCTTATAGAGAGGTGCGATAGTGAACTGACCCCATGTTGGTGGGAGCCTATCTTCTATAGCTGCATTAAAATATTGTGTCAATATTGGTGCCCATAAGTTCATTTCATGTTTATAAAAATTCATGGGCACCCCATCTGGGCCCGGGGCTTTACCACCTTTGCTATTTCTTATTGCCTCGGTAACCTCAGTTAGGGTCACAGATAACTGAATTTTTTGCCATTTTGAACTGGGCACTATATCTGTGATTAAAATTGGCCCATATAAATTCAAATCTAAATTAAAAATCCCAGTAAAGTGGACAATCCAGGCGCGACAGCTTACGTGAGAGGTAATATCAGTAATGTTATCGTTCTTTAGGAGTGGGCTGTTTACAGTTTCCCAGAATAATTTGTGTTTTTTTGTTTCCGCTGCCATATCCAAGTTAGACCAAGCCTCGTTTTGGAGTTCTTTTTTCCTGATAGCCAGGGAGGTCTTATAATTGTGACGCTCCTCTCTAATTTTAACTAAATCTCTGGGTTTAGTATCAAGAGCTAACTTAAGTTTATTTAATGACTGGGCACAAGGCTTATCAAACCACACCACTTGGATTTTCCTCAACTTTCGACTCCTCGCTGTAAGTGAGTCATCAACCGCTTTAGTTATTTTAAAAAAGTTAGCGAGTAAATTACCTGGAGTCACTTCGGTTGCCAGACAGTAGCCCATTTCACCTCTGCATTTTAAGAGAACATCCATCATAAATTGGGCGGGGTTTATTCTAATCCACTTTATTCTCATATTGTTTGGTCTTTTGGCTGTGATCCCTTGGACAGGTCTCCCATAAGCATGAGTTTTTAGCCCCCAGCCAGATAGTACCAGCGATATGCTGTTATGATCGCTCACTGGCTGCTCAACTACCCATACGTTGGAGTAGACTGATCCATTGGACACCAGAATGTGATCGATGTTAGAGTGGGCATCCCTCCCTCTGAATGACGGGCACTCTTCATTATCTTTATTCTTTGTGCAATCTAGTAGGTCAAGATTTAATTTGGCTACTAGATTACTCAGGGCACTTCCATAATTAGTGTGCGTGAAATGATTGTAAACAGTACTACCTCCGCTATGGTACTCCCCTCGATGACCACAAATCCCCTTCTGTGCATGACTACATGCTTGAATATTAAAGTCTCCCGCCCATATTATTACTGGGGGGGTCGCTTGATAGCTCTAATACTCTCTCTATTGCCCGCTCTATATCTAGTACAATCATGCCCCGGTTAGTTCCAATGATATTGTTATAAAAATTTACTATAACTAGGTCCCTACCTTTACCATGTTCTAGACGCAGAATCGATGCGTACGGGGTCACCTCCACATAACTACCAAGACTAAACTCAGTTAGAGTGGTTGATACCAGAGTCAATAGTCCACCTTTTGCTCTTCCTGCTAAAGAAGCTGTTGCATCCACACTGTATGATATATACCCCTCAACTTGTAATTGGGCTCTATGCCACGTCTATTGGAGACAAATTATATTGTATCCATATGAAATAAAACTGTTCCAAAAGGGCGTAGTTATTTTAGCAGCGATTCCAGCTATATTCCAGGTAATAACCGTGAGGCCTTCAGCAGTATTGTCATGTATGGTATCATAAAGTGCAGCCGTTTCAGGTCTCTGTAAACTCTCACCCAGTGTTATGTCTGTAACAGGGGTTACGTCTGACTGCGCTATTTTGTCGATTTTGTGCTGGTCATTACTTACTGACCTTACTACGGTATCCCCTGCTACCCTATTTATACCTAGCAACCCTTGATTGGTTTCAACCATTCCCCTAAATACAGTTACTTCAGGATGAGGTGATGTAGTTTGTTCCCTCAGTCAGTCATTCTCATCTAGTGAGCCAAACACCTGAAATCTGTTGTAAGTCGGGATTGCAAAGTTGTCCCATGGGTTATAAAGTGGGGCAGGATCATAAGCTATGTTATATTGATTAAAATGGGTAGCTCTGTGATGGTCAGCAATCCGAGCTGTAGCGTATTTCTCTGACTGACCCCTATAGAAGTAATCTAAAGGGAGCAAAGTTGTAGTGTATTCCCGTTTAGAGGGTACGGGTGCATTTAAAATCGAATCTCTAGCCCAATCGGGGGTCCTAAAATTTATGACTATACAGTCTCCATTATCTTGTTTTTGCCTGGTCCCAACCATCCTACTCTCTGTGTTGAGATGATCTGATTTGCCCCACGCATTGGGAACCCACAGTTTTGAGCAAGCCAATGCAGTGTTTTGTTCTTAAGGGTTTGCTGATTTTCAAATTGAGTGGGCGTAAGCTTTGGTATGTTAGCAAGAATAGCTACGTACGCGCTACTTTCCGGTGGTAGGTTTATCATTGCACGAATTATGTTGTTGATGTTCCGGACGGGTGCTGCCCTGTCCATACTATTAGGTACTAGACTCCCTTTCTCCCTTTGCCCCACGTCAGGTTTGTGCCCCGTTGTTATATTAGTGGTATTAATAGGCAATTTTATCGGGGCGGTAGTTGCATTTACCGTTGCCGGATGACTGGCTACTCTCGTTTCGCTGCCAGTCAAGATGTTATTAGGTTTAACCTTTGGGGCGTTGGTTGTGGGTTGCTTAATTTGTGTACTAAGATGTTCTAGCAGATCTAAATTAGCTATTCCCAGCTTTTCTAAATTCTCTACCTTATCTGTTAAGACCCTCAGTCTTTCAGCCATTGGTGTAATGTGAGATTTTACCAAGTGCTCTAGCTGTAATATAAGGCCCTCCATGTTAATGGGGAGTGAGTTTTGTTGAACAGTGCCATGGTTTTCATTTAGTTGTAAATTCCTACTCTGCTGCAATGTTTAGTTTAGTTTAAAGGGGTTTATAAAGCGCCTGGTGACGCCTCCCGGCGTGTCCCCGCGCTGTGGAGAGAGGATATTATGAGGAGAGAGAGGAGTACCATTATGAGGTAAATAGAAAGGTCTTCAGCATCTTTCTGAAAGAGGCCTCATTAGTCTCTAACCTAATGTCCATAGGAAGGAAGTTCCAGTGCTTGGCTGCAAGAGAACGGAAGGATCTGCCTCCCATTCTGGCTTTTTTGGGGCGAGATGTTCTGAGCAGGCCCATTCCTTTAGATCTAAGGGATCTGTTCGGTTCATACAGGGATGCCAGATCTGACATATAAGCCGGCGCTTTTTGGTGGATTATCCTATAGCACCATAGTAGAGCTTTGAAAACAATCCTCTTGCTAATAGGTAGCCAATGGAGGGATGCCAGAGAGGGTCTCGAGGGGGCTCTACGAGGAAGCCTTAACACCAGGCGTGCTGCAGAGTTCTGTAGAACCTGTAATCTCTTGATGTTTTTAGCAGATGTGCCCAGGAGCAGCACATTCCCGTAATCAATACGGGATGTGATCAGTGCCTGCGTCATGGTGCGTCTAGAGTTCAGAGGCAACAAGTCGAGGGTGCGATTGAGCGTTTTCATTACTCCAAAACATTTGCCTACTGTTTTCTTGATGTGGCTATCAAAAGACAACTTGTTGTCTAACCAGAAACCTAGATTTTTTGCTTCCCGGTTAGGAGTAGGCAAAGGACCCAAACAGTTGGGCCACCATTCTTTTGTCCATTTTGCCTCATTGCCCCCGATTATAAGAACCTCCGTTTTAGTGCCATTTAGTTTTAGACAGTGCTCTGTCATCCAAGTGGCAAGCTTACTCATGCAAGCCTTGAAATTATCTGCTTCCAGAGAAGGGGCTTGTGACAGTGATATTAGAAGTTGCGTGTCGTCGGCGTAAGAGACGAGCTCTACGCCGAACGATTGCACCACTTCTGCCAGGGGAGCCATGTACAAATTGAACAGGGTGGGACTCAGGGCAGAGCCCTGAGGCACCCCCTGTTCTAGCATCACACTGTCTGAGAGAAAAGTCCCTCTTTGGACTTGAAAGTTCCTGTTAATCAGAAAAGCCTTCAGCCATCCCAGTGCCTTATTGATGACTCCCGCTCTGTTTAGACACTGTAGCAGGATGGAATGCGCTACAGTGTCAAACGCGGCACTGAGATCCAGCATGATGAGAGCCATGGTCTTACCCTCCTCCTTCCCGGAGGGTTTCAGTAGCCCTCAGGAGAGCTGTCTCTGTGGAAAAATTGGATCTGAAACCCGATTGAGATCTATGAAAAGCATTGTGGGCTTCTAGATGGCCCATGAGTTGGGCATTAGCAATTTTCTCAGCTAGCTTTGCAAGGTAAGGTAGCAAAGATATTGGGCGAAGATTTTCCAATATGTCTTGGCCCATATTCGGCTTTTTTTTAATCGGTAACACTACAGCCTGTTTCCATTCCATAGGCAAGCAAGCCGTGGAGAAGGAGACTTGAAGCAAGTGTCTAAAATGAGGTTCTAGTGCAGAGAAGGCTTCAGCTAGAATTTTAGGGGGCGCAGGGTCTCGAGGAGATCCTGATTTGATGTTCTTGCACATTTTAGCCAATGCTTCAAAGGGAGGAACGTCGAATGAGCCTAGGCACTCTGAAGTACTTATAAGATTGTCATTTTCAGTAAATTCAGTAGCCGACTTTATATTAGTGGAAAAGCTGGCATAGATGTTAGTGATCTTTCCTGAGAAATACTGGGCAATTTTGTTACAAGTTTCCACCGAATCGTTTTGGGAGGAGGGATTCGCATCCACTATGGATATTTCTTTGTATATTTGGTAAAGTTCCTTAGAGGAGTTTTCTGCTTCCATAATGCGGGTGTGGTAATGATCAGCCTTAGATAGGCGTATAGTTTTGTTATATTCTCTTTGCGCTATTTTGTACTGGGCTTTAATTACTGGGCAACATTTTTGGCGCCATGCTCTTTCAAGCTTCTTACAAGCCGTCTTCATGGTTTGAAGTTCTTGACTGAACCAGGGAGCAGCTTTTTTTGTTCTCCTGGCGTTGGTCATGGTGCGAATTGGGGCAGTAATGTCAAGGGCTTTGGTGACACAATTATGTATGTGCTTATTAGCTGTCTCGCAATCATCCCCTCTAGGAGGGCCTTCATCCTGGATAATTTTAGTGAAAGATTCTATTGAGAAGTTCTTCCATTTTCTGCGTTTATAACGTAGAGATTGTTGACGATAGTGTTCGGTTCTGTCTAGTTGAATTGTTATAGGGATGATGTAATGATCCGACCAAGGTATAGGTTGAGGAGCTGAGGTATGAACTCCCTTCCAGTTGCCAAAAACCGGGTCTAATAAGTGTCCTAATTGATGTGACGGTTCCTTATTTTTTAATTCCAGCTGTACCGAAGTTAGCTCAGCTTGAATATCAGTCGCGTCAGTATCTGTGTTTCCCCTTCCCCCCTTGTTTCAGGGTAGTTTGGATTGACCTCTTCTTTTTCCTTCTGTATATCCTCCCATGTCTATTTGTAATTACCAGTTTCCTACTGGATGCTGATTTATATTTGGACCGACCGGATCCATGATCACTCCTACTATATGATGGGCTCGTGTTGACTGTCTCATCTATTAAGTTGATATCATTATTATCACAGTCATCTAACTCAACTCTAACGTTAGACACATCAGTCACTGTGGGGGGGGATCTCATTGGGCTGTAAGTTGGGAGTTAGTGACAGCCTACTTTCCCGGGCAGCAAATACAGTGGGTGGTGACTGTTGTAATACATCATCATGATTCTGACCATTTCCCGGTAAGCCCGCATAAGAGTGCAATAAAATTGAGTCCTGTCACATAGCTGTTATTATAGATGTATTTAGAGGTATATTGGCTCCTTGTGTGGGATTAGTTATCAGGCACATGCTCGGTGGTAATGAGAGGCGTATTTCGGTGTTTTCTATAGTAGTGACAACAACCCCAATTGTCTGTTGTAACATTCTATCAATAGCAGTTAAGCTTCGGAGTGGGGTTGTTGCCTGGGCTAATTTTCTTGTCGTCGATCGGGTAGACATTGGTGTCTTTTTGACCATGATTCTACTTGGTGCCTTAGTAAGTTCAATGTCGGGCCGCAATTTAATCACACACAGTTCAGCAGGGATGATTTACCTTAGACGGTGTCTTGCTGCTGAAACCAAAGGACGTGGCCCAGACCAGACTCCTCAGTCCTCCAGGCAGACAGACAGGCAGAGACAGGCAGAGACAGCACAAGCTGCGCTGTAGGAGAAGAGTCCCAGTGAGGCATTCCCTTCATTGCCGCCAACCCGACGAAGTGCCACCAGTCACTTTCAGAGGTACAATGCGACCTCCCACCAACTGAAGAAACAGGTCAAAACCAATTCTTTTTCACTTTATTCACTACCCCGCACTGGTCCTGAAGAAAGCCCACTGACCTACATAGGCGAACAGGGCTGAAACATGTCGACCGCATTTTAACCTCACTATATTAGTGCGCTTGCATTCCTAATCATTCTATAGCTGCACACCAGTAACTTTATCAATTAGTTTACTCGAACCCAGACCAATTAAAGTTTCTGTCTGCTTGTTCGTGTATTTTAAAGAAACCTTTTTGAGCACCTATCACTCACCATTCACGATCACTACTGTTTTAACCAAGGGTAAATACCTCCTGGCGGAGGGTGCATAAAATACTGACCCAAGGATTATGCACACACGTGTCAATGAGAGTGGGGAGACAACATATACCGCTACGAGAATCCAAATTACACGTGCATGAGGGTCTTTTACTTGGGAGACACCCCACACCAACCTGCATACCCTTGTTATGCAGGACAAGTGATCCTTTCCCCCTCTTGAGGTAAACTACAACACATTGGTCAGATTTACCAAGCCATGCAAGGCCACCATGCTTGGATCTGCGGTACTTGGTAATTCTGGAGTGATGTAGGCCAGCACAAGACATTGCCTTGCATTACTCTGCCCCAGGTTCCTTGGTGGGTTGTGTGGGTGTTCCCACGCATCCATCCATGGATTTTGATGCATTCCCAGATTGACCAAGAGTGGTTGACCTGGGAATGCATCAAAATACTGCAGCTTCCCAGGGGAATCGTAATGGGGAGAAATATTTTTATTTGTCCTTGCTTTTTCCTCTTTCTATGCAATCTGTAGCACAAAGAGGAACAAGCCTCAATTGATTGTTACTGTGCACAATGGTGTCCCTTCCTGCACAAAGGGCGAGGAAGCAAAAGACACACATTTGATGGACAGAATGCAGAACAAAGGAGGCTTTCTGGATTATGAGACTTCATACAGTAGGGCGGGGTCTTAATTGTGACCCGGAGATGCAATTCTTTCTGGGGGACTGATGGACCTTGATTATACTCCTGAATATAGACATTCTAGTGACACAATATACTTCTACAGTGTCATCCTCTCTCTTTCGCACATGTAATATCATTATTCTGTATTAAGAGTGTATGAAGAGTGGCTGTTGTAACACTCTGATATGATATTTTCTTTATATTATTTACATCATAGTTATCACTTTGTCACCTTTATATATATATTGTTTTAAGCTATGTAAATTACTCGTGGACGCATTCGAATTGATTATGTTCCTTTGGACTTGCCGGGGTAACATAATGTCATTTTCTATTTTCTATTATCTCTTATTTTTTGATTTTGACCCTCCTCCTGTTCATATTGTCAGGAGATTCTTAAATATCTTCAAATATCTTTCCTTTTTTTCCTCTCTCATTTGCCTTTTTTAAATGTTGATTGGAACGTGCTGGTGATGTCTTATGGCATGTGGTGTCGATACATGAGCAAACTTGTAATTAATATCTGAATTTTGGTTGAACAGTGAGCTGGTATGACTTCAAATTATTATTTGGACAATCTGCAGTTGGGTTACATAATCGGAACTTGAGCTTTCCTCGCGATGACATAGTCTTTTCTCTAATTGTATGAACCATAATGGAGGTTCGCATTCTAGCCTTTTCATACTTACGGAAGCTATAAAGTTTACCTTCCGGGTCCCGCTTTTGGTTACTTCCGGGTCGGGGACGCCAATTGCGACGAGGGTGATTCTACCCAGGTAAATGCTGCTCCGGTCTAATTGCGGAATCGAATAATTGAATCCGCCAGATCCTTTTGGATTATTATGGATTATCTTCTGTTACTGGGAACTATCGACTAATCGATTCCCTTTTACTTATTTGTTTTTACTTTTAGAACTTGGACACCAGACGTACCCATGTGGTTTAGTCGGGACTTACTTATCTAAATTCACGATTGGGATCATTGAACCCTGTGCTTTTGGATGGCACATATTTGCTGAATACTGGCGTCTTCCTTTTAGATGGTGTTTTTGAAACTTACGGGTAAGAGTACTGCCATCATGGGTGAGGATGTGAATGTATAGGACTTTTGGTTTGCACTAAATCATAGGCGATCTCAGCCTTAATATTTTGTGCTTGGCTAGTCATTTGTAATGGATTTACTTACATGCGGTCTGCCTACAGTTTATATGTTGTGATTATCTCCTAGATGATAGAGTTGAGATTTTCTTGCTGTGTTGGTGCATTTGTATGAATTCTAGGTTTCAGATAAATTGTTGCCTTTTCCATCAGGGTTTAGAAAGAAAATCATAAATCTTGTTTAATCCCTAAAATAGAGCACTTAATTATCTTTACAGAATCGATATATCGTCATCGTCCTACTAATAGGTTACCCTTCCGGGTTGGAATTATCACCGGATTAGGGGTAAGAGTCTTTTTTGATATGATATCCCACCCTGTTTTGGAGGGGGGGAACTTTGCTTTCGAGATCTTGTTACCAACCTAATTTCTGCTCTTTCTGTTTTTCTCTTTCCCGTTCTCACTAATCTCTGTACAACCAGCCCTAACAGATAAATTTGCAGCCATTGAGGTAGCTTTGACATATAATTTATGACGCATTGCACTGATGGGGTTGCATGCGGTTGAGTCACCACGTCTTTGCTCACTGATAATTGTCCTGAGCACATAGCTGGCTATATACTCGGATTATGCTCATGTATGAACTAATTTTTTGTTGTAAATATTGTGGTTTTTGATGCGCCGTCATTTGGAATAATTGACCTTTGTTCATAGATTTCACGGGTGTCTTTCCACCTTTGTCTTAGATTACATCTATAGTTATAATTATTTATGCTGTTTTAATTACAATACATTTATCCATGCATTACTGATGAGAATGTATTTTAATTTTCTCTGTTTTAGTTTGCTTATTGAGTCACTTTTGGGTTCCTTATAACGTAATTTTGGAATGAGGAGAATGTCACAATTAATTTGGCACATTGATGACATACCACATGTCGTTTTTTGTATTTTTCCAGCCCTGAAGAGTTATAGTGTCTGTGATTGTACTGACCTATAACGAAACACGTGTCGGCTGGCTGTCAAATCTCCATTGGTGTGACCGTCTAATAAAAGGAGTTACACATCAAAATTCAAAGAATCTACGTTGGACTTTTGTTGCTGTGTATAACATATAGTAGCACTCTACTTGCTGATATTTATTCTGTGTGCGCGGGATTTGTTTCTACAAATCAAAACATTCACCCCCAGTTAAGAGATCTGAGTTAAATACATCATTCTGCTCACCATGCCACCCCAGTTTAGACCTGGCCATATGCAAATCAGTCTTGGCCCTGTGCCTCATGGGAACAGTCCAGCCCGAAATGCTAAGCCAGTTCCTCCCTGAAATGGAAACAAGCATCCTAGGACCGGTTTGGGGGTTTCGAAACCGGTTAGAAGTGATGGATTTAGGCCCAGATCTCTGTACTGGGGTGAATGTATGACATTGTTCTGCATTCTGTCCATCAACTGTTGTTTTTGAATTTGTCACCCCGAGTGGGACGGGTATGCTCAGATGTGAGTCCGCTCAGACGTGAGTCCGGTGCTCTCCATGCCACTGGAATCAAGCTATCCTGGCTTAAGAGGGCTGAAAGCCCAAAACCGGTCCTAGGATGCTCGTTTCCATTCCAACTGTTGTTTTTGCATTTGCCTTCCTGCATAAAAGCAATCAACATTTTATCATAAAATGTCACTATCCTGTCACTTTGAGCAAAGTGATGGTGTAACTCAGTAAATGCAGATGAAGTAAAGATGCTGTCTGTGTCATTGCAGACAAGCAATTGTCAAAATGAATTAAAGAGGACTAGTACACCTTATAACAATGATTTGACTGGTTACAGCCATGGTTTGGGAACAGTGCCCACCATGGCATGGAGTAGGGTGAGCAGCCTAGTCCTAGGTTTCATTTTCCATGTGTATCCCTTGAAGGATGCGTTTATTTGAGACTAACTTGGAACACTCATTGAATCGTTCTTCAAAGTTTCCTTTATTTTATCTGGATCAAGTTTTCTGATTACTAATTTGTAGCCCTGCTGACATTTTTCAGCCATAACTTGGCTACAATCCAATCCTTTCTCAGCAATTGGTTCTTTCAGATCTTTGAGATGTTGTCTCCAATCGGCTCTCTCTCAGCTGTGGTGTTGCTGAGGGCTCCTCCCTGTGCCCCACGTTGTTTAACATCCATATGAGGCCAATGGCTGAGATTGTCCATCCATTTGGCATTAAAATCATCACTTATGCAGACGACACGCAGCTCGTGGTGGCATTGAACCACCCCAAGAGGTCGTCTAGCAACCTAAGCCCGTGCCTAGAGGAAGTTGCCAAGTTGATGGAACACTCATGCCTCAAGCTAAATGGGGATAAGACTGAGCTCATGCTCCTGGGCAACTCACCCTCATTTGACCCGGTTTTGCTCCGGCCGAACTGCCTCGGTCCCCCACCAGATGCAAAGACCCAAATCAAGAGCCCGGTGTGTGGCTTGATCACTCCCTCAGTTTTAATCATCAGGCCGTCAACATTTCAACCACTTGCTACGGCCTCCTGAGGATGCTCCATAAGATCCTCCCCTTCCTCCCTTTTCAGACGAGAAGGATCATGGTTCAGGCCCTCATCCTCTCTCGCCTGGTTTATGGGAAATCCCTCTACCTGGGAGCCCCTCAGACCTCCCTCCATAAGCTCCAGGTCATTCAGAACTGTGCTGTTCGCATGCTCTTGCAGGTCCCTCGTCACCAATCAGAGAAACCTGCACTGAGGATCCTTCATTGGCTACCAATTAAGGCAAAGATCCAGTTTAAGGCCATGTGCCTGACTCATATGGCCTTCTGGAAGAAGGTCCCAGTCTCAATCCAATCCATGATCACTCCCTTTCAACCTCCCAGAGACCTACGCTCTATGTCCTCCTTCCTAGTCACCTCACACAGAATAAGGAAGGCTAGATGAGGCAGGCATTCCTTCTCCCATAACGCTGCTAACTCATGGAACTCACTCTCACTTCATCTGTGGAAAAAACAAAACCTGCTCTCCTTTCGAAAGCTTCTAAAAACCGTTCTTTTCAAGGAATGCATCTAACCCGCTCCTCTCCTGTTATTTTGCAGTAATCCACAGCTCTAGGAGGCCTGAGGGTAGCTTTTGCGCTATATACATTTTATTTTCATTTAATTTAAATTCATTTCTTGGTTTGAGAGCCTCATTCTGCTCCGTTTGTAGTTAGCTGGCACTGCCTGGGAGGACCAAGGGAAGCAGCTGTTCCCATGAGGCACAGGGTCAGAGCTGATTTGCATATAGCGAGTGTCTAACCCAGGGTGGTGTGGAGTGCAAAAAAACGATGGATTTAGGCCCAGATCTCTGTACTGGGGTGAATGTATGACATTGTTCTACATTCTGTCCATCAACTGTGTTTTTTGCAATTTTCACCCCGAGTGGGCTGGGTATGCTCAGACGTGAGTCCCAGGCTCTCCACACCACTGGAGTCAAGCTATCCAGGCTGATGAAGCCTGATAGCCAGAAACCGGTCCTTGGATGCTTGATTCCGGTCTGGGAAAGACATGGCTTGGTAGTTCGGACTGGACTGTTCCCATGAGGCACAGGGTCAGAGCTGATTTGCATATAGCCAGTGTCTAACCCAGGGTGGTGTGGAGTGCAAAAAACGATGGATTTAGGCCCAGATCTCTGTACTGGGGTGAATGTATGACATTGTTCTACATTCTGTCCATCAACTGTGTTTTTGCAGGTAATTGCCGGCAGACTGGCTGGGCCATGGAGGGCTGCTATGAACTGCTTCCTTTAAAACACCATTCAGGCAGCTCATATCTACATGGGAGAACGTCGCCTGATGGGCAGAATAAAATGTGCACTTTCTGTACAATTATTTCAGAGACTTAGCTATACCCAGTTCAGGTTTACCTTTTCACCATCTGAAGTGCTACCTTTTGGTTAAGAACAATAATGCGTCTAGAGTAAGAGAAGATCTAGCACCTCCTAGCAGCCGCACTTTTCATTATTTGACAAGGAGCAGGGGTTAGTGCCATGGCACAGCAGAGAAGCACGCTGTCTGTTCTGCTATGTGTACATAGCAGCACGGGTGCACAGGACAGTTTTTGCAAATAAAAAGACTTACTCCACAACAATGCATGTATCACTTCCAGTTACATTGAGTCGATCAGGAAATAGTGGGCGGAGTCGCACAACTTTCCTGCCACCACAGAATCCTCACCTATGGTGAGGGCCAGAACATGGACCATCAGTTTAGTAAATAATTCCTCACAAGCACACTGTGAGTGTTATGCTTGCATTGGTGGGTTACACCAATGCTGTGAAAATGGGAGGGGTGTTGGTGACCAGGCCCCTTCACGTCCGGTCTAGATGGTATGGGCCGTGACATAGGGGGAAAAGAAATAAAGACGTAAGGGCAGCAGTACTGAGTGAATAGATACAAGTGAATGGGCTCCCTTTCTTTAATGTATGTAACGCATATGTGCATACTGCTGGCCTGTGAACCAAATAGTAAGAAGTAGGGTGGCTTACAGATAGACCTCCTGATGACTGGATTGTTCATGACGTCAGTCTTTTTAATAGTAAAAAACTGGCAAAAGGATGCTACAGAGCTTTACAACTGCCCACTCCTGATTTAAACATTATTTCTGTTGAAGGTAGACCCACCTACATTAAACATTGTTTTTATTGTAGGCACAGGAAGATAACATGATTTGCCTAGAATCACAAGGAGCTGCTCCTAAGCCCGGATTTGATTCTGCATGCTCCAAATTTAACAGCTTTGTGCACCGGGCCACATCAGGAAGCTGGGGCATGAGCAGCATATGCGTTTGTGCATATGCCTAAGCTGCTGATCCCTGACATTGAGCATTCTTGACAAAGTTCTGGGTATCTCTTCCATAATGCTATTAAATGTATATATGTAGAAGGCACCAATGAGGTGGTGTATGAGCACTATTGCTAGATGGTACTCATAATCAAACTCAGGAGTATGAATAGCTGATTGGATCAGCATAAGTTGAACCTGTGGCCATGGGGTCACATACTGATCACTAGAGTAGATGCATTAGGTCAGGAGCCACCAGACACATCTGTAGTAATAAAGGTAGACCATTGACATTTAGTGGCCAATATTGATAACATTCTGAATGTCCCAAGCTTATTAGAGGGATGAGATGGGCTAGAACCAGTGCCCATTATCTTGTTCCATGCCCCAGCGACTAAAGAGTCGTAACTTTACAAAAACTACATGTATTTAAAAAGCAAGAGACCTACAAGCAACAGTGGCCGACCAAGTATTGCACAAACAAAGCTGACCACAAACACAAAAACTTGACAATGGAGTTTAGATCTCAGTTTTCCAGGGGTCAGAGAAACTACTATTAAAGCTACCTAAAAAAACAGAAGACCACCTGCCAGGACTATGATATAATATCTTAGGTCTGCTGTGAATATACAATAACACTATTATTGCATCTTATTTTAGCATACTGATAAATCACTGCCTTTGAGCAGAGGAGATTCTTAATGACCTAAACTAATCAGTTTTGTCCCCGCTTGAAAAAAATAAATATTTTAACCCAGACCCCTACAAAACTAGTGGCCTATAGCAAGCCTACTAACTATCACATATTATATTTGTCTCCAAGTTCTAGACCTTCAACTCTTATGACATCTAAAGTAGATATTGCATGTGCTATAGTTATAACAATGAGGAGACAATACTTGTGTCAGTAATAGATGATGTGTACTATGCCGTGGCCAAAGGCGATATATCACTGTAGGCACATCTGGATCTGTCTGGAACATTTGCCACTGAAGATTTTAAATTTTGCTCTCAAGGTTGAAGCCTAAAGCTCCTGAACCAGATAAGGCCATTAGTTGTCCGAGTGATTCCTGTGGGCAGGACACCGATGGCAAAGCTGACCCCCTTTTCAATCTTGTAGCAGGATGTCATGTGGTTCCAGAGTTACCATTAACGCCATTTTGAATGTAAATTTTCTGCAAGGGGTCATTGCACTTGAGTGTAAGACAAGAGAAAGAAGCCCTAACCTGTGGATGGAATCCTCACAAAAGTATTGTTGGCTGTCTTGCAAATTCACTAATGCCATATTGAGAGGTCTTACAAAGTCCCAGATCAGATAACTCCAATTGTACCACATTTGTAAATCAGGCAGACTAGAAAATAAGGAAATGATAATGCCTTTGGCACAGCTTTCCTCCTTCCCTTGCCTTCAGTTATCCAAATGTCCTGTCTGGGAATTAACTGTCTCAACAGAATTACCCCAGGCTACTTCGAGGAACAACGATCTAAGTATCTTCATCCACGAGCACTTTGCGGTGACCATCAAATGCTGATCAGAGTCCCAAGAGCTAGGCTGCATTGAGAAAGGAATCACTGCTTTACTGTCTTGGGGCCCCCGTACTGAAGGAAATCAAACTGTTTGATTTAGAACATTTATAAAAGTCGTCCTGTATATTGTAAAACTATCTCTTTTCAAGCTCTAATATTATAATGCTATCTTATTTTTTTATTTATAAAGTTTTGTATAGGCCTAGTGTGCATCAGAGTGCTTTAGATTATAGGGCAGACAGGATAGAGTAGTAATAACAGACACTTGTCACATATATGATGGTAGCATGGTAAAACTGATATCTATAGTTGCACATAAATGAGGTAGTCACACAGAGTATCTGAATAATAGGCAGGTGTTGGACTTGTTTTTTTTGCAGGGTTATCCTTGAACTTTTTGCACTCCTCTTAGCCTTATTTCTGACATGTTGTTGGTGGTTTTAGGACTCTGAGGACTTTAGCACTGCTGTCCAGTGTGTGGTAAATATTGTAAAGATTGGTCTACCCCTGTTTGGCTTGTTTAATTTACCTGTCATTTCCCTGTAAAGTGGTATTTCATATACCTGGGGCTGGTAAATTAAATGCTACTAATGGGCTTGCGGCGCTGATCGCGCCACCCACCAAAGTAGCCTTTCAAACCTGTCTCAGGCCTCTGCCATTGCAGGGCCTGTGCACTCAGTGTTACTGCCGCTGTGACGTGGCACCTAAAGTGTGTGCTATGTCGCTGTTCCCCCTTTTACTACATGTCAGTCACCCCTACAGTAGGTTCTAGCTAGCCCTAAGGGCAGGGTGCATTTTAGGTAAAAGGAAGGACATGTACCTTAATTGTGTGACATGACCTGGTAGTGACAAACCGTCATTTTGGTTTCTCACTGCTGTGAGGGTGCCCTCCCATAGGAATGCATTGGGTATTCCCTGATAAGTGTTTCAGTGGAAATTCCTGATATGTGAGGAGCGGGGTGGTCAAGTTTGGTATGTTTGGAATAGTAATATTAAATGCTGCACAATGGTGTGTACAGATTTATTATCACTATTTTAGAAATGCCACTTTTAGAAGTTGCCATTTCCGTGTGCTCTGTGCCTGCCTGCCTGATGTGGATTGCATGTCTGGCTTTGGAGTGACAGGGGCTGGTGAAGTGTGTGCTGCTCCAGGGAGGGCAGGGTGAGTCAACGCTAGGCTGAATGGAAGATCTGCATTTGGAGTAGTGAGAGGGGTAGTCCCTTGAGCCTGAATAAGTCTGTGCCTGCCTGGGTGAATGTTGGCTCCACCTCCTGTGGTGGTCTGATGACCAAGCCCCCACCTGACAATAGAGAAGAGGAGCCCTGTAAACAGAGTGCTCCAAAAAAAACAGAACCAGTTCAGGCTGGTTCCCCCAAGCCCTGTGCCACGGGCAGACAAAGGAAAAGGTTGTATAACTATTGGGGTTGTGACCCCAGGTAGTGTTGTGCTTCTTTGGGCCAGTTTGGGGTACTGCTGCTGGGCCCCAGGAGGAACCGCCGCCATGAGGCACTGACTCTCTGCTGGATGGCACTGTGAGCTGGCCTGCCTCGGCCTAGCTGTGCCCCTCTGAAGTTCCTGAACTCTAGTACCTCATGAGCGCTCTACTTTTATAGCTGGTGCCCCTGAGAGGGGGGACTCCAGCCTTGCCCGGACAGGAGGTGGGCATTTGCCCGGAGAAAAGGAGCGCAAGGGTTCTGCAGCACTGGGCTGCAAAACTTTTAGAAGGAATCCTGGCATGGTGACTCCCCCGTGCCACTGAGAGGTCAAGCGGGAGCCTACCCTGAATTTAAGTGCCACTTTTGGGCCGGGAGCCCACCCCGCAAGTATTCTCATTGGAGCGGGACCCTACCCCGCAATTTATGTGCCTGGAGAAGCTGTCGCCACCACAAGTGACCCAGAAGCCAGGCAGAGTTACGTCTGACTGTGGGCAGGGCCAGGAAATAGAAGTGGACCGCGTGCGGAAAAAGAGGCTGCGCGACGCAGGCAGAGTTGTGCCTGATGGTGGGCAGGAGGCTACCCCGCATCCGCAAGCCCGAAGTTGGAGCCTCGCAGGCTCAAAAGGAGGAGGACCGGCATCTTGCGGGCTCTCTGTTGAAATCCCGTGTAACCGGAAGGGACCGGGCAAAGTGAGGCGAGGCCTCGTGAGAGGGGCCTGCCATAGTACCCTGTTGGTGCCTGGAAACTACGTACCAGAAGCCCCAGTGAGTGGGGCTGAAATCTTGTGCGCGTTTTTGTGTTGGTCAAGCAGCACCGGAAGAGCCCCAGTGAGAGGGGCTTCAATTTGCACATTGTTGGTGCCGAACAAGGGCATCAGGAGGAGTCCCAGAGGGGAGCTCCAAAGCCTGAGAGATGCCAAAGCAAATTTCCTCAGCTGCACCGCAGTTGCGGGCAGCTGTACCCTGGGGGCATGTTTGAATTTCAGAGTCCTTGAGACGGGCTCACCAGGCACAATGGGTGCCAGTGCTCCTTTTACCTCAGCTGCACCACAAGGGAGCAGGCAGCTGCACTGACGGGGGCATATTGTTTTCCATGCCAGGAAGGGGTAAGATGCGCCCCACCCCTCAGCGCATTGCACACAGTGATTTCACTGCATTGGCAGCTATGAGCCCTGACATTTGGTACAGAGGACAAGTGGGCCCCAGAGAAGGCTAGATGGCCTGGGGTCATTTGAGTGTGTCTGCTAAGGTTCTGTGTGCACTTTAACCTGTGGTACTGGGATGCAGTGCTCATGTTTTAGGCATAATATGTTTATTCCAAATGTCGTTTATTCCTAATGTTTTTTATGCCCACTCTAATGCAGACATAATGCGATAAACATCGTTTACAACGCTGTGTTTACACCGCACGACCTTTACCACGCTGCCATACAACGCAAATCGTTACTATGACTTGCGCTGGATGGCGCTGTTGGTTGAGGAATATTGTAATTTTATATTCCAACACCTTCCCTACTGTTACGTGGACTGGTATTGGAATATAAAATTATAATATTCCTCAATCCGCGCCCTCCAGCGCAAGTCGTTGTAATGACTTGCATTGTAATAACCGCGTTGTTAAGAACCACGATCTAAAAGATCGTGTTGTACTGACATACATTCACATAATGCATTTATGTTGCTATATATAATGTTGAGGTCATTATTTTACCAGTAGTCACTGGTTGTGTTTTATGTGTGCTATTTGTGCTTCCTAAAGGTTCTGACAGCGGCCCGATTGGCCCTTTCAGGTGAAAATAGTGCCTAGTGCCAGTTGGCACAGTGTATATGTGTGATTATGATTTTAATGTGTTTTGGATAATACAAACGCTATGTTTTATATATAACCTTGTGTGGAGTTTCTTTCGTAGTGTGCCTAGTGTGTTGCTGCTGTGTGTGCGTGTTGCGCAACTGCTTTACACATTGCCTCTGGGATAAGCATGACTGCTCGTGCCAAGCTACCAAGGGGGTGAGCAGGGGTTATCTTCAGCGTGTAACTCCCTTGCTCTGACTAGAGTGGTGGTTTCTGCCTGGCCTAGGCGTACACCCTAGCCAAACAGAAATCCCATTTCTAACATTGGTTGTCAGCGGTGAGGATAGGACTAGCATATTCGCGATACCACAGCGACAACTGGTTGCACTACAAACTATGCATTTAGATAAATCACAGGTTTGGGGATTATTTTTCTTGATTATGTTTGTCTCCTAAAAGTGTCATTTTTGAATTGTGTTTTCCTGCTTCAGCTCAGACGTCTAGGTATTTTGTCTTGCACTTGAATCTTAGTGCCTTGCCAAAAATGGAGTCTACCTTAAATGTAAGGGAGTTGCTCAAATAAAGTATGTTGGAGTTGAGGGAGTGCTGCGAGGAGAGAGACATAGCAGTGAGTGGGTGGGACACCCAACTAGACCGCCAGGAAACCCTACTCCGGTGGCAACAGAAAAAATGGGCATTGGGAGACCAGGAGAGGGAGGGTTTCCAGTCTGCAAACCAAGAGGGTAGTGGATCTGAGGGTAACCCTGAAGAGTCTGAAGAGGATGAAGAAAATGTCAGGGACGCCAGTAGAGAGTAAGGACCCCAAAAAAGGGAGTCCCTTGCTGGGTCCAGTGCCGGGGGCAATTGCCCCATCCCTTTCCCTGTCCCCAGAGGCATGGATGGGTAGGAGGGCCTGAATACTGTTTCAGTTGTCTGGATTCACCAGTGAGGGTGGGGTCCAGTGGTGGCAGCAATATGGAGTCCAGTGCAGGAAGTCCCACTCCCAGATCCCAGAGTATGGTCCCTAGTTCCCAGGAAGAGGGGTACAGGTTGAGGATCAGGGGCAGTATACATCTGTCTCACCAGTCTTGGGGGGAGTTTGTGGATGTGTGTTGTGATACACTGAAGGATTGGGTGATGGGTAGCATGGCAAATGATTTTGAAGGGCTGTTCTATCTTGTTTTCAGAGAGCACATGTAATTGTTTTCTGGGGTTGCACCAACACCTGTTGGAGTGTGAGTCCTCTGATCCCAGGGAGCTTGCACAGGAGGCAGACCTCTAGGTGGTTGCCAGAGGGTCTGAAGAGGCATTGGGGAGTGACTCTAAGAGGAGTGGCTCAGGTATCTTCCAGCCCAGAGTGGTGGGAGAGGTTCAGAGTAGCCCAGCTAGGTCCTATTGTAGTGGGAGGGTTGTAGGACCTCACGTCCTGTCTTTGAGGAGAAGGAGTGAGACTGGGATGCGACTCTTTAGTGCCCAACCTTAGTCTCAGGGCCTGGATGATTCCTTAAGGGAACATCAGGCAGGTAGCCTAAGCTGTACTAGTAGTCCACTTGAGGGGGATCTCCTAGTGTCAGAAGAACGTGGAGTGTCTGTAAGCAGGCCTTCATCAGTTCTGGTGTCTGGTAGTGCCACTCCTAAGTGGAGAGTGCAGAAGTCAGGATTGAGGGGTGAGAGAGGGTGAGAGTCCCCAGTGGAAGAACCAGTGGGTCAGGGGCCAGGCAGAAGGGCTAAGTCTCCTAGGAGTCACCATAGTGACACCACTTCTGTCCTGGGGGATCTTCAGATGGACAGGGGTCGGGAGATCTGCACCAGGCAGACTGTCACACGACACATGAGTTATGTGTTACCCACAGGGGTGTGTGTGCTCCCAAGGAAGTCCTGGTGCGCCGGGAAAGTGTTCAACATCAGGGGTTAGTCCCTGGGTTGGGAGGCCAGGTTCCGGTTATGCCTGACCTGGAGGGAAGGACAACTGTAAGCAGTGTCCTGACCGATTTAGCTTCTAGGGGTACCAACCCAGGTGGGAGGATGCAGAACTCTAGAAGGGGGTACAAAGGGAGGGAGTCCTTGACTCTGGGTCATCACCTCTGGCCCCGGCGCAACCTGAGGGTTTAGATCCCAGGTTGGTAGATCAGTTGCAGAGTCAAGGCCCTGAACTGGTGGGAGAGTTGTGTTCTGAGGCTGCCTCTCATTGAAGGAGAGTGCGCAACCCCAGAAGGATGAGGTTGGGGGAGAAAAACCTCACCCAGAACTCTCATCAGTCTAAGGGTGCGGACCCTAGGTTTTAGGATCAGTGGCAGCTTAGAACTACACTGATGAGAGGAAGAATGGAGAATGGTTACTGTGTGCCAGGGGTTACTGCCCCCAATCTGTGGATTGGCAAAGACCAGAGACATCTGATTGGCCTAGGGCCTAGTCCTGGCTGCGGACAACTAGGGAGTACCAGTGGGGTGGCTTAGTTGATCCTGGGAGCTTTTACAGAGGGAACCACATGGGCTCAGAATGGCATAGAACTGGAGTGTGCCCCTGCAGTTGTGGGCCTGAGTCCGTGTTCTATCGCCCAAAGCAGGGAAGTTCATCAAGGTGGTGATTGGTTTACCCTGCGTTTTGACTGAAAGGGTGTTGTGTTGGACGTGGCCCTTTTTGCAGGTTCAGCCCTGAACTTTTTGCCTTCCTCCTAGCCTTTTTTCTAACATAGTGTTGGGGGTTTTAGGACTCTGGGCACTTTATAACTGCTGTCGAGTGTGAAGTGCGTGTGCTCTCTGTTGTAAATGTGGTAAAGATTGGTCTACCCCGTTTGGCTTATTTAATTCGCTGACACTCCCTTGTAAAGTAGTATCTCATATACCTGGGGCTGGTAAATTAAAAGCTACGGGTGGGCTTGCAGCACTGATTGTGCCACCCAGCAAAGTAGGCTTTCAAACCTGTCTCAGACCTCTGCCATTGCAGGGCCTGTGCGCACAGTGTACTGCCACTGTGACGAGGCACCTAAAGACTGAACCATGTCTGTGACCTACCTTTTACTAAATGTCTGTCAGCCCTAAGGTAGGCCCTAGCTAGCCCTATGGGCAGGGTGCATTGCAGATAAAAGGAAGGACATGTACGTTAAGTGTGTGACATGACCCGGTAGTGACAAACTGCCATTTTGGTTTCTCGCTGCTGTGAGGCTGCCCTCCCTTAGGAATTGATTGGGGATTCTCTGAAGTGTTTCAGTGATCATTCCTGATATGAGAGGAGCAGCGTGGTCAAGTTTGGTATGTTTGCAATAGTAATAATAAATGCTGCGCAATGGTGTGTACAGATGTATTATCACTATTTTAGAAATTCCACTTTTAGAAGTTGGCATTTCTGTGCGCTATGTGTCTGCCTACCTGATGTGGATTGCATGTCTGGCTTTGGAGCGACAGGGGCTGGTGAGGTGTGTGTGGCTCCAGGGAGAGCAGGGTGAGTCAGCGCTAGGCTGAATGGTAGATCTGCATTTGGAGTAGTGGGAGGGGTAGCCCCCTGATCCTGAATAAGTCTGTGCTTGCCTGGGTGAATGCTGGCTCTGCCTCCCTGTGGTTGACAATGGAGAAGAAGAGCCCTGTAAACAGAGTGCTCCAAAACCCCCCAAAACCTGTGCAGGCTGGTTCCCTAAGGGAAGACAAAGGGCAGACAAAGAAAAAGGTTGTATAAATATTGGGGCTGTGACCTTAGGTGGTGTTGTGCTTCTTTGTGCTATTTTGGGGGGCTGCTGTTGGGCCTCAGGAGGAACCGCCATTAGGGACTGCCTCTCTGCTGGAGGGCCCTGTGAGCTGGCCTGCCAAGGCCCAGCTGTTACCCTCTAAAGTTCCTGGATTACAGCGCCTCGTGAGTGCTATACTTTTATTGCTGGTGCCCCAGGGAGGGAGGGCTCCAGCCTTGCCCGGACAGGAGGAGGGCATTCACCCGGAGAAAAGGAGCGCAATGGCTCTACAGTGCTGGACTGCGAAACCTTTAGGGGCAATCCTAGCGTGTCACTGAGAGGTCAAGCGGGAGCCTATCCTGCATTTCAGTGCCGCTTTTGGGCGGGAGCCCACTCCGCAAGTATGCTCGTTGGAGCGGGAGCCTACCCTGTAATGGATGTGCCCGGAGAAGCCGCTGACACCACAAGCGACCCGGAAGACAGGCAGAGTTGCACATGACTGTGGGCAGGGCCAGGATATAGAAGCAGAAGGCTGGCAGAAGAAAAGGCAGCACAGAGCAGGCAGAGTTATGCCTGATGATGGGCGGGAGCCTACCCCACATCTGCGAGCCCGAATTTGTAGCCTCGCAGGCTCACAGGAGGAGGACCGGTGCCTCACGGGCTCCCTATTGAAGTCCTGTGTCACCGGAAGGGACCAGGTGAAGTGAGGAGAGGCCTCGTGAGAAGGGCCTAATGAGACACCATGTTGGTGCCTGGAACCGTGTCGGAAGCCCCGGTGAGTGGGGATGATGTCCTTTGAGCGTTGTTGGTGCCGATCAAGCAGCACCGGAACAGCCCGGTGAGTGGGGCTTCAATTTGCGCATTTTTGGTGCCAATCGAGGGCACCAGTAGTAGTCCCAGATGGGAGCTCCCAAGGCACAGTGGTCCCAGAGTGGGGTTCACCAGGCACAGTTTGTGCCAGTGCTCCTTTTACCTCAGCTGCATTGCGAGAGCGCAGACAGCTGCACTGACGGGGTATATTGATTTCAATGCCAGGAAGGGGTGAGATGCACCCCACGCCCCCAGAGCGCATTGCACACAGTAATTTTGCTGCATTGGCCGCTACGAGCCCTGACATTTGGGACAGAGGGCACTTGGGCCCCAGAGAAGGCCAGTTGTCCTGGGATGCAGTGCTCATGTTTTAGGCATAATATGTTTATTCCTAATGTGGTTTATTCCTAATGTGTTTTATGCCTACTGTGAGGCAGACATAATACGTTTATGTTGCTGGATATAATGTGTTTTCTACAGGTTCTGACAGTGGCCCGATTGGCCCTGTCAGGTGTATATAATCCCTGTAAATATTGTCTAGTGCCAGTTGGCACAGTGTATATGTGTGATTATGATTCTGTGTTTTGAATAAGACTAAGGCTATATTTAATATAACCTTGTGTGGAGTTTCTTTTGTAGTGTGCCTAGTGTATTGCTGCTGTGCGTGTGTGTTGCGCAAATGCTTTACACATTGCCTCTGGGATAAGCCTGACTGCTCGAGCCAAGCTACCAAGGGGGTGAGCAGGGGTTATCTTGAGCGTGTAACTCCCTTGCTCAGACTAGAGTTTCTGCCCGGCTTAGGCGCATACCCTAGCCAACCAGATATCCTATTTCTAACAGAAGGTATATATACAATAGGACATAATGTTCTCTCGAAAGAACATAAGGTGATTATCTTTGCGTAAAAACGTGTTCATTAGAAGAGTTTTCACTTTGTTTTTGAACAAGGAGGTCAATGAGTTCCAGGACATCCAGTGGCAGAGAGTTCAATATCTTCGGGGGGATACCTGCGAAGACTCTGTGGCTTGTTAGCATTTTGTGGAAAATCTGTGGTTTCAGTAGCAGTGAGCTTGCACTTCATGAAGATCTGCATCCCCCTATAACTCTAGCTTTTGTGCCAGATATCTGGCAGTCATGAAATGAAGTGCTTTATGAGTCATAAAAGCCATCTATAGCTGTATTATTGTTTCATACAGCAGCCAGTTCAGAGGTTTTAGGGCTGGAGATATGTGATTATTTCTTTTTTCACCGGTTATCAATCTAGCCGCAGGGTTAAGGGGGGCCTTAGCTGGACCAGATTATATTTATGAAGACCGCACATAGTGGAGCTTCCATAGTCCAATCTAGGCAACACAAGAGCTTGGCCCGCCAGCCTCAAGTCATCCAGTTGTAGCAAGGGTTTAAGTTTCAGTAGGATGTGATTCTGCATATGCAAGTGTTTGTCTAGTGTAGTTCCAAGGGATTTAGCGGATTCAATAATGTGAGGAGAACAGGAAAAGGCTGTTAGATTCTTCATCCAGGTGTCAAATCTTGGGAGTGTGATTAGGAGGAGTGATGAGGAGGAATCCTGTTGTGGAAGAGATGAGTTTGAGATGGTTACCAGTGAGTTAGTTTTGAGTGTTCTGCGGGGTAGAGCTGAGGGAAGTGAAGTCTACTGGGGAGGAGATTTTCGGATTCAATTGAGTATCATCATGAACATGTGATAAACATGTGATAAAGAATGTTTAAAGAGTTCAGTGCATTTGCAAGAGGTTTCAGGAATAAGTTGACGAGAATGGGTGAAAGGGTGGACTCCTCCGATAACCCTCCGATAACCCCAGATTGACCCCAGAGTGTTGAGAGAGCGATTGCTTCACCTTCACTATTTGGGTTCTGTTGTGGAGAAATGACGTAAACCATTGCAGCACAGGACCTGATAGGCCCATCCTTTGTTCCAGTAGGGGCAGTAAACTGTCGTGTTTAACAGTGTTGAAGGCAGAGGATAAGTCAAGGTGTATCAGAAGACATGATTCATTTTGGTCTAGCATTTTTAATATGTGTTGTATTCTGCTTTTATGTCTCTCCTTTCGGTGCCTTGTATTGTGCAATCTTCTTTTCTGAGTTTGCTGGGTTGTGTTCTATTGTGGAACTCTCCCCCTTGAGAGAGAATGTCATTATTGGAAAGCTTTTGTCAGTAGGCTTGGACTGTTGGTTGCTGAGGTCCCTTGCATGAGGTGGACAATTCACTTATACTGTTTCTTCAACTACTTTTGGTCTCCTGCCTGCTATTTAGCCTGAGGAGAACACCTTATTTTGCCGATGAGTTAACCTACTTTCATCAAACAAGGACCTCAACACAACTCAGCTTAACTATCCAACTCAGCCACTTTTGAAGATGTATTCCATGCTTGAAGATATAAGGTTGCTTTTAACCTAAATCCTTTGTATGGCTCATCAGTTGTGCTGCCCTCAACTAATGTCTTCATTGCTGAAGGCCTACGCTCACCTGTCTCTGCCCGGAGTCCTACATTTGCCTGACCTTGCCTGGAGGCCTACGCTTGCCTGTTTTGCCTGGAGGCCTACACTTGCCTGTTTTACCTGGAGGCCTGTTGGAGCAGGCCTACGTTTGCCTGACCTTGCCTGGAGGCCTATGCTTGTCTGTTTTGTAATTGTGATTGTAATTACATTTGTAGAGCATATTATCACCCAGGGGTCTCTAAGCATTGTGTAGAGGGTGCACCTTAGCCAGGAGGGGGTAGGCGGCTGCTTAAATATTGCCCAAGCCTCTAAGAAAAGCAGCGTCTTCAGCTTCTTCCTGAAAGGAAGGAGGGTAGCTTCACTTGCCGGGAGGCTATTCCTTGCTTGTGGGATAGAAGTTGAGAATGCTCTCCCGTCTATAGAGGACAGGTTTAAGTGGGGGCATACCAGTAGGTTGGCTACTGCTGACCAAAGCGCCCTCCGGGGACATAGTTGGTTAGGCGGTCCTTGATGTACCTAGGGGCTTTACCATACAGGGTTTTGTGAGTGATGCAGAGCCCCTTAAACTTGATTCTCTGTCTGACCGGAAGCCAGTGTAAGTCGCGTCGTAGAGGAGTGGCATGTGTCCGTCTTGGTTTTTTAAAGATCAATCTGGCTGTGTCATTCATGACAACCTGTAGTCTGGCCAGTAGTTGTTGTGAGATGCCAGAGTACAGAGAGTTTCGGTAGTCCAGGCGCGACAGGATCAAGGCTGAAACTGCCCGTCTAAGGGTGGGAAAGGTGAGGAGCGGGGACAGTTTTCGCAATTGTCTCAACAGTCCAACACAGGTTGCTACAACTGCCGACACCTGTTGAGCCATAGATAGTTTGGCATCAATCTTGATGCCCGGACTTTTTACGGCCATAGATGGTTCTGGAAAAGGCCCAAGTTCCTTAGCCAGAAAAGATCGTTCCATGGGTTGGGGGCTGTGGTGACCACCAATACCTCTGTTTTATTGGGATTTATTTTTAGGGAGTTAACAGCCATCCAGTTGACAGTTAATTTTAAGATGTCTTGCATCTTTAGGTGGGCTGATGGTGAACTGTCAATATGGACGATAAATTGGGTATCGTCGGCGTAGTTATAGATCCGACACGCCAGCTGGTTTAGTGCGGAGATCAGAGGCTGTAGATAGGCATTGAAAAGAAGGGGCGAGAGTGCTGATCCCTGCGGTACACCACAAGAGAGCGTAGCTGGATCAGACACCAGATTGGTTAATTGGACTCTCTGGGAACGGTCATGAAGAAAAGATTTGAGTCAGGCAAGCGCTGAGTCCTGGATTCCCAGATCCGTAACCCGCGATAAAAGTTGGGGGTGATTGACCGTGTCAAATGCAGCGGATAGGTCTAGCAATACCAGGGCACATGGCATTTTTTTATCAGCTCTAAGTCTCAGGTCATCCAGCACGGAGAGCATTACTAATTCCGTGCTGTGATGGGCCCTGAAGCCAGCCTGATTTGGTTCTTCAAGATGGTGGGAAAGGGACTGTAGAACGTGCTGTTCGAGTATTTTGGCTAAAAAAGGCAGCTGAGAGATTGGCCTAAAAATTTTCAGATTCGTGGTGTCTGCGCCAGATTTCTTTATTAGCGGAATAACCTGGGCCTCCTTGAAGCTAAACGGGACAAGCCCTGATTTTAGGGATTGGTTAAGTAGAGAAAGTACCTCATCCTCAATTCCTGGAAATGCCACTTTAAAGACTTTTGGTGGACAGGGGTCCGCTGGTGAGCCTGATTTCACCTGTCCCATGAGCGTAGTCAGAGTCTCCTTGGTAAGTAATGGCAAGGCCGTAAGGGGGTTAGAGTACCTCGGGGGCGGAATGGTTGGGCCTAAGGGCAAGGGAGCATAGGGGTGCGGTGGATTTCTGTCAGGAGGTCATTTATTTTCCCCGAGAAGAAGGACTGACATTGATGACAGTCTTCCTGGCTAAAGGAGGGTTTTTACCCCTTGTCCTTCCTTAATTCATTCAGGACCCTGAACGTTTCTTTCTGGGGATTGACTTCCGCAGCGATCTTAGCCTCGTAGAATTCAGCCTTCCGTAGTGTAATAGCCTTTTTATAGGAGGTAAACATTAATACATAGGCTGACTTGGCACTGGGTGCGTAGGCTTTACGCCAGGCTCTCTCATACTGCCGGAGTGATTGTTTTAGCTCTCTGAGTGCCTCATTGAACCAAGGTGCCCCTTTCTCTTTGTTCACAATTCTGACCCTGCGGGGTGGTGCCACAACGTCTATGGCATCCTTGATCCTTCGTGAGAGGCTGACACTGTCAGCATCTAAATCTAAATTTCCCTTCCCTGATGGAGGTGTACCCGGATGGAGTAGGGAGGCTACTAATTCATCTGCATTAATCTTGTTCCATCTTTGCAATACTTTCCACTCAGGCCGAACATTAGCCGCTTGTTTAGGAGGGGAAAGTTGGCCCTGGGTTAGATAATGATCTGACGAGGAGCAGGGAGAGATGGCAATGGGGCTAGACAGTAGGTGAGATGAGCATACCAAATCAAGAGTATGGCCCTTCACGTGTGTCAGGCCCACCACCAGTTGACAAAGTTTTAGTGAGGTGAGGACCTCTTCCAACTGCTTTGCCTGGCTGTCTTTCGGGGAATTTCCCCAGTGGAAATTAAAATCCTCCATCACCACCATACCTTGAGAGCTGGATCGAAGATCGAGGACTAATTTCAAGAAAGGTTCCATGAACCTGGGTGGCGTGCGTGGTGGCCGATAGACGATTAACATTATCAGGCAGTCCGTTGGGGAGGACAACTTAACCCCCAGTACGTCAGCACCCTCAATACTGTCTGCATAAAGGGTTTCTGCCTTGCGTGAGCAGTTGTGCAAAATGGCTGCTCCCCCCCTTCTTGCTACTAGATCTATTATGATGGATAGCTGTGAAATTTGAAGGGACCACCAGGTCTGGGTGGAGGACTCTTCCAACCACGTTTCCGCAACACCTAGGATGTCCAGATAGTTCTCTTGGAAGAGCGTAAAGACCTCGAGACTGTGCTTCTGCAATGAGCGGGTGTTCAGCAAGGCAAAACTACAGCCTTGTGTACTCGCTGGCCTTGCCGGCCATGGGGGAAGTGCGGGGGAGGTCATATTTATGGTGCTTGCTTGAGGTTTCAGCAGCCCTTCCCTCCTAAGTAAGTCTGCAAGTGTGTTATCCAACGGAGACCCGCTTTGGCTTAAGGATAGGAGCTCATGCCTGGGTCCTGGCACCTGGGCCCGGGCGTGGACGGACGCAAACAGGCTTGTCTTAGGCGCGCCCGCTGCGCGATTGCTCGTGCATTGAATATATGCCGGTGTCTCCTCCCACCACTCAGCCCTGCTGTGCAGGGGCTGCCTGTTCCAAGCGCTAGACTGTTACAGTGCAGGAAGTGCGAAAGAGCGGAAGTGAGGGGGCGCTGGGGAGCGAGATGCGGGGATTCAATGTAAGAACACAAATTTTACATGTAACAATTTTTAAAAGGTTTAAAACTCAGCATAACAGAAATTAGCAGCGTTTCCTTAGAGCTAGCGGCATTTCCAAGCAGCCCACTGTGAACTCGGAGAAGCCCTCTAAGGCCTGGAGGCCTGGAGGAGTAGGCCTATTTGCTGATTATAGGCGCTTACATGCACTTCTTTTATTTCATATTTTCACATCTGCGCTTATGCACACAGCTTTATTATTTTCTTTATTTGTTTAATTCTGTTTCTCGCAAAGTATATCAGGCTCGCGTATTGTTCTCCTCTTAATGTTAGCTTGAGGTCTGGTGCCTGACATTACCTGGAGGCTTGTTGGAACAAGCTCATTGCTTCATTGTCCACTCCATTTAATACTCCTACACCTACACTGATGAGCGCAGCTGTAATTCTTTCTGTAAAGTTTATCATTGCTACTTCTGCGTTGATGTGCACAGCTCCGTTTGCACCCAGATGTTATTTAATATTTCTACACCAGTGCTGATGTGCACAGCCTGCTATTATCTCAACGCTGATGTGCACAGCTGCAATTCTTAATATTGACTTCATTATTCTTACCTTATGTGCACAGCTGTGATTTATTGTAGTTATTCACATGCACAGCTGTAGATTTTTTTCTTTACTTCTACACTCAGCTGTTTGCTTAACCTTTGTCTCATTTATGTTCTTGTCTTTCTTAAAATATTCCCAATTGCTTATGTCTGTGTGAAACTCTCTCCCTAATTTTTATACTTGGAGAATGCCACTGCTGCTCCATTTTTTCTAGCTTCACCTGGTGATCCTTTAATTCTGTGAATCAAATGGAAAAAAGTATTTGCCAATTGCGCTAGGGTCCGTGGCACTTCCTTAAGTGCGGAAAGGAAAGCCTCTTTGTTTATGCATTGTCTGGGTTTGGAGGGTCAGGAAGTCTTTGAACATCCCCTGATCTTCCAGACAGTGAAGCTGCCTTTTAAATGAATATGAAATATGTGTTAGAAAAATGGATATACATTATCTTCCCAGAGCAAGTATGGTTCTTGAGCATTATCATTTTGGTAAGAGAATGCAAAGACAAGAGAAAACTGAACAGCAATATATTACCATTTTAAGAAATCTAGGTTCTACTTGTTGTTTTGGTGCAACCTTGGAGGAGGGGTTGAGAGATCAACTTATGCTTGGTTGTTAAATTGATAAAGCCAAAGACAGTTTATGGCAAAAAGATAAATAATCCCTCCTTAAAAGAAGTTATTACTATTTTGAAGTTACATGAGCATTCTAAAGCTTGTGTTGGAACCATTAGAAAGGAATGTTAAAAAAACGGTTCTGTTGAGTAAGATGAAAAAGATGTTAAAGAGGTTAGTATCAAACCTCCCTCTAAGAGTAGAAATGATAGGTCTTCAGTCTCAGCCAAACCTTCTATACGTTTTTCACCTTCTGGTAACACATTGTTTCAAGGTAAATGTTTTAGGTGCACCAAACCTGGGTGCATGGCTAACTTTAAAGACTGTCCTGGTTGGAAGGTTTCCTGTTCCAATTGTGGCAAGAAAGGCCATTTTTCATGTTGCTGTAGATCCAAGAAGGGGCAGAAGAAAGTTAAGGAGGTTGATGTTTCTGAGCAAGATGGTGAGGTTGTTGAGATTTGTCAAGTTATTGATTGAAGGAATGAGGGGAGTTTTGAGAATGTATTGATGAATGGTCAGTCTGTAAAAATGCTATTTGACTCTGGTGCCAAACTCTGGCTTATGTCTAAGAGTTTTATGATAAACAGCTATCGAACAAGGTCAAATTAGTCAAGCCAGAGGTTATGGAGAAGAGGTTATTGATCTTTTAGGGTATTTCTGGGGCACTATCGAATAAAAACGCAGGATTGTTTCTGGGAAAATGTATATCTCTATGAGAAGGGATTCTTTGATTAGTAGGTTCCACCAGCGGGATCTTTACGTGTAACTAGATCCAAATCAAACGCCCTTGGTGTTTTTGAGGGATATGCCAGCTGTTAAATCTGTAAATGATGGGGCTGATGTTTGGATGGCTCAATATCCAAAAGTCTTTAGCAAGGATTTAGGCTGCCTCAAGAACTATATTTACCACATAAAGATCAAACCAGGAGCTGTACCCAAAGTAGCAAACTTCAGGGGTGTTCCTTTACTAGTGAAAGATAGCATGCCAAATGAATTAGATAAGCTTATCAAAAATGAAATCATTCAAGAGGTAGAGGCGACTAAGTGCATTTCTCCAGTCGTTATGGCTCGCAAGGCCAATAAGGAGACTAGATTATGCATAGATTTGAGGGAGTTGACTAAAAAAGTCATCATGGACCATTATCCTCTCCCCAATATCACTGAAATGTTGTCCTCTTTGGCTGGAGACAAACACCTTTCCAAATTGGACCTTTCAACAGCGTACCATCAGGTCAAGCTTGACCAAACTTCACAAGATCTTACCACCTTCATCACGCCTTTTGGTACCTTCAAGTGTCTCAGGATGCCTGTTGGACTTATCTCAGCGTCCTCTGTTTTTCAGAGGGTGATGGGGAGAGTTCTCAGTGGTATTGCTGGGAACTAAGTATTTCAAGACAACATCCTTTTCCATGGTGTTAACCTTGAAGAACATGACAAAAGGTTAACTCTGGTTTTAGAAATCTCTTTTCTGCTGGTCTCACTCTGAAGTCTGAAAAATGGTAATGTAATTTTGGAGAAATTGAGTAGCTGGGTTGTTAAATCTTTGGTTCTGGTATTAAACCCAAACCCTCTTTGGTTCAAGCCATTTCTAACTTGGAATTCCCTATGGACAAAGATAAATTGGTAAAGTTCCTGGGTATGGCGGAATTTTATGATAAGTTTGTTCCAACTTTTTCACAAAAAACTGAATTTTGTGTAACTTGCTAAAAAAGGGTTGTGTGTTTGTGTGGCGGTCATAGCGGTACAAAAAGGGGTGGCGATGGACAGAGCATCTGAACCAATCAAACACTCACACCCAGTCAAAAGATCTGGGTTTGATCCATCACCGTTCTTTAGCCCACTCTGCCACCCCAGTTCAGACATGGCTATATGCAAATGTGTGGGGTCATGCCTATAGTGAAGAGTTTGGTATCATCAAACAGTATTTGAATGATGCCCCTTACTTATCTAGCTTTGATCCCTTGTTAGAGTCATATCTCATGATGGATGCTAGTTCACAACGTTTGGCTGCTGTTTTAGTACAGAAAGCTGGTGGTTCTGAAAAGACCATTCTATTCATTTCCAGACCCTTGAGAGGTACCAAGTATAATTATTCTGTAGTGGAGAAAGAAGCTCTGGGAGTCTACTGGGCCATTCACAAGCTAAAGAAGTTTTTGTGGGGAACATCGTTGCATGTTGTTACTGATCACAAACCTCTTAGAGGTGTTTTCTGCAAGAAAAGGGTTGACTTTGTCTCGCACGGGATTAGGAAGTGGGTTGTTGCCTTGCAAGAGTTTTAATTTGATGTTTCTTATCTTCCCGGCTCCAAAAACATTTTGGTAGACTGTCTCCAGGCTTTTTAGCCAAAATGATATTGCTGATGTGAGCTGGTGGACAATGCCCATGTGAGTCACATGGAAATAGCAAAAACAAAAGAAAGGGTTAGAGAGGCTTACTGGTGGCCAGCGATATATGTTTTCATAGAAAAAGTTGTTCACAATTGCCCCCAGTGTGCTAAGAGTGACAAGGTGCTGAAGTGCAGGACGCAACCAATGATCATCCAGTAACAGTCTTCTGTTCTTTGGTTTGATCTTGCAATTGATATTTTGGCACCTGTGAAGTTAAGGTCTCAGGATCGATTTGTTTTGTTTTATATAGACTTATATTCTAGGTGGCCTGAAATTAAAATGGTCATTTCTGTTGAATCTCAGGTTTTTGTGGAATTTTTGGAAGAGTTCTTTGAGTGTGAAGGGTTTACAATGTCTTTATTGTCTGGCAACGGAGTTCAGTTTATTTCACATTTCTTTGAGGAATTTTTGGAGGAGAGGATTATAAAACATAAAAAGGCTGCCTTATATCACCCAGAGTGTAATGGCACCATGGAAAGGTTTGTCAAAGTGTTGAAAGATGCCGTGCAGCTAGAAGTTGTTTATGGTGATAATTGGGAGTTGGCCATAAAAAGAAAGGCTTGAGAATATAGGTTTACAGCTCATCCATCCACTGGAGTGACTCCCTTTAGATTATTTAGGGGTAGGTGAGCCATGACTAATATAATTCCATCTTTTGAGGCCTGCTACAGGAAAATGTCTAACTGTGAGTCTGAAGATACTGCTGGTTGGAGGGAAAATGAGTTGGGGTGTATGTAGAGGAGGAAGGATTAGTTTGATGTGAGGAAGGCTTCTAAGAAAACATTTGTAGTTGTTGGTGGCTGGGTCAGAGTGAAACTACCGAGAAAAGCTGCTGCATGCCTCAAAGTTTGGTAATCCCTTGCAAATTATTAAATTAATCAACAATGCTGTCAAGACCAATGACCATAGGATCTGGAACCTGGATAGGGTTGCCAAGTGTCCTCCTTTGTGTTTCTTTTGGTACTGGGCTTCGTGCTGCTTGCTCTACTTCTCAAGCGCCCAGAAGGTGTTCTTCTCATTTGAGGACCACTCCTCGTCGCTTACAAGATTGTGTTCGCTATGTATTTCTTAAAGAACTTTTGATCTCCAGCCTGCTGTTTTCCTGAGGAGAACACCTCAATATGTCATCCATGATGTGAGTGAGTGCAGATTCTGTGCTCTGTCCTTGGTGAAAACCGGATTGATGTTGATCCAGGAGTTAGAAGTCCTCAATGTGGTTGCACACATTTTTATAGACTTTTCACCAGAGTGGGGATGTCAGAGATAGGGCAGAAGTTGTTAAGATCTGTGCAGTCTTTATTAGGTTTTTTAGAATGGGGGTTACCTGCCCTACTTTTAGGCAGTCCGGGATAGTGCCTTGCAGTAATGACCAACCCGGAGCCTTCATCCCCCTCTGCGCTGAAACTAGGTCTTCATGAAATCTTCAGCTGGATGTCAACGAACCAGCTGAAGCTCAACGGGGAGAAGACGGAGGTCCTTCTCTTAGGTAAAAATAGAGACCTGTGGCAGGATACTCATTGGCCGCCATCTTTGGGCGCTTTTCCTATTCCGGCTACCCAGGTCAGAAACTTAGGGGTGTGCATCGATGACACACTATCGATGAAACAGCAGGTCAATAAAGTGGCTGGCACTTGCTTCACTATCCTCAAATGGCTGCGGAAGATTATCTGGATGCTGCCTGTTGATACCCAGAAGACCGTAGTCAATGCACTCATTACATCTAGGCTTGACTACGGTAACATCCTATACCTGGGTTCCAACTTAGCCGTGATCAGGCGGCTTCAGCTAGTCCAGAACAGGCTGCTGTGTAAAATCCCCAGGACAGCAAGGATTTCGAAGCACCTTAAGGACCTGCACTGGCTCAGGGTTGAGAACCGTGTTCGGTTCAAAGCCTTGACCTATATGTTTAAGATCAAGGCAGGAACCGCACCAAAGTATTTGCAAAAACTAGTTAGGCCCTATTCTCCTGCACGCAATCTCCGTTCTTCAAATGGAGCAAATTTTGTGGTTCCTAGATTTAAACTGGCCAGAGTGGGAGGGAAATCCTTTTCCCATCTGGGACCAGCCCTTTGGAACTCCCTTCCCCCTGCTCTACGAAAGGAGGAGAACTTTGCCAGCTTTAAGAAAAGCGTCAAAACCTGGCTTTTCAACAAATAATTGTGATCTTTCGCCGTGTAGCTTTCTGCGTTGTCGGTCTCTTTGTCCTGGCGCCGGGAAACCCTTTGTGGGTATCTGCGCGCATTATAAATGCAAAAAAAAATAAATAAATAAATAAATGAGGCGTTAACAATCTTAGATCATAAGGGGAGAATAGCAGCTTTTATTTCTTTGAAGATTGGAGGTGGTAGTGGGTCACGGAAGTGGTTAGATGGGTTGACCGCTAGAAGAATGTTATAGATATCACTTTCATTCAGGGGAGTGAAAGTATGCCAGGAGGCGTTGTTTTTAGGGACATCTCCAGGGGGACCAAACCGGTTTCAACCCGGAAGGGGAAGTGGGGAAGCGATCCCTGTAGTTGGTGTGTTGAGCGATTGTTGCTTAACAATTCAAAAGTTTTTGGGGATGATTTTTTGGCTTTGTTAAGCTGAGTTCTAAAGAAGTCAGCTTTTCCATCTTTGAATTTTCGGTTGTGTAAGGTCCTTAATGATCTAAGGTGTTTCAGGTGTTTGGTGGAGGGTACGTATCTCTAGGTTCCTTTGCCTGTTCTTAAATAGCATTATTCGGAGTTTAGATTGTAATTGAACCACGATTTGGAGATTTTAGTGGACATTTTTTCATTGTTGTAGGGGCAATAGAATCAAGGATGTCAGAAATAGAGAATTTATAGAACTCTGTGAGGTCATGTACATCTATCTCATTTCTGTATCACCTCCACATTGCTAAAGAAGATGATGCTGTAGTGGTCAGACTAATCACAGGGGATAAGGGATGCCAGTGTGATGTATTTCATTTTAGATATAAGTTCCAGTGTTTCTACCTTGTTGTGGGTTGGTTTTTAGACAGTTCACTGCATGGTCGCTCTGGTTATTCAAGTGGTGGTTGAAGTCTCCAAGGAATATTTGGGTCACTTGGTGGTCATCGTTGGATGTGATGATTTCATCATTTGTTCAATAAATGACAGATTGTCTCCAGGGGGTGGTAGAATGTGTGTAGTTTGCAAATGAGGCTGTTATTGCTCATGATGTTGATGCTCAGATGTTCACTGGTGAGTAAGGTGGCGGTTTCTGATTGGTTCCAGAGTGTGTTTCTGTATACCACCACCCGGTTTCGTAGTTTTGTCGAGTCAAATTATCTCGTGGCAGTGAGGGACTAGGAGTAGAGGAGCAGTTTAGCCAGGTTTCCGTGAGGATAAAAATATAAAGCTCTTTTGTTCGGATGAAATCATAGATATTGGGTGCATGTTTACTAGCTGATTTGCTGTTGAGAAGTACGCATTTCAGTTGGCTAATAGAATGGCTTGGATCTGACCCCAGTAGGTGTTGTTAGTGTCTATTGGGCTGCTATAAGAGAGGAGTACGTCGGGGATGTTGCTGTCAGATAAATAAGCCTTCAGTCTCCTAGGACGAGAGGAGGCATTGGGGGAGGGTATAGTTTTTGGGGAAAGGTGTGCTGGCCTACAGCAAGATATAAGGCTATTTGGGAGCTGGACTGATTCCCCAGGGTACTAGTGGGTCTATGTATGGGTAGAAGCTCGATAGTGATGTTGTAATTTAACCGCATGCGTGCGGGCGGAATTCCGCTCGTACGCTGACTTTTTCAAAAGCGCATGTTACGTGACGAGCTGGGCTCGTCATGAGCGTGCGAGGAGGCTACCTCATGACGAGCCCCGCTCGTCATCAGCGTCGAAGGGGTTAACAGCTATTAGGTTGAGCGTTAGCAAAAGACATCTTAGTTCTAGCTATTATCTTGACATTTTGTATTCATGGCAGCCATTTTGTCTGCCACACGCTACCTCGTGTTGACCATGTGCTTTGTCCTATCTTTCTGCCTATGGCCTTTGAATCTGCCCAGCAACAGGCTATTATTAGCGTCCCCTTGTTTTGCCACTGACCGTTAGGGTCCACATCTGTTAGTGATTAATCCTAGACTGGAATGTGTTCGCCGAAACCCCAAGACTGTTAGCTCCTCCCATTGATCGATTGTGCCTTTTGATATTGCCTTATATGGACACAAAATGTGCTCTTGTGCTTAGTACCGCCTTCTTTTGAGCCCCTGTGTGGGTATAAATAAACCACGCACTCCTAGTTTGGGGTGCTACTTCTTGCAATACCGCAGGGTACTGTTTGAATTGTAGCACCACCTCATGAGGTGTAATAAACGTTATGTTTTGTATTTCTAGTTTCTGTGCCAACTTCTTCCGTTTGGACTAAGGACTGTGTGCAGAGAAAGGCGAACCCCTTGCACTAGTGGGCCCGGCTGAGGCCTGTACGACAAATTGGCGCCCGACACGTGGGGCTCATTGGCGACTCGGATGCCCGAAGGATTGGTCGTGACAACGGTTTGGAATCTCGCTGAGGACGCGATCGCTGCCAGAACGCGATCCTGCCAGAGGAGACCCAAGTCTTGGCGCCCAAGGCGTTTTTTTCCCTTCTTTCCGATCCGACCATCCAGACGGCACCGGTCCTCGACTGAGATCTCTTCTGTTGGTCTGCCGTGCAGTGACCGTTTGGTTGAATTTAGAACTTGGTAGTTGGAATCTGGACAGCCTATGATTGGTAAGAGCCGTTTTGCGGCACCTATTGTAGGTTTTGGATGCCTTTGTATGGTAAGGTAGTTTTAGGAACACTTACGGTGGCATATTTGTATTTGGAATAGACTAGTCTAATTTGATATTTGGAATTTGTATTTGGAATTTGGTATTTGGAATTTGTATGAATATATGTGTTGCAACTCATATAGGCAGGCAATGTGGAGATTTTTCTCCAACTATTTGATTTGAACGGCGCAACGTATTAAGAAAGTACCTTAAGCGCTACTTTACGTATAATATTGTATATTTTGCAATATTTCTGGCATGCCTGTTTTTAGCGCACTTCGAAGGTTGTGCTGCTTTTGTAATGGTACCAATTTGCGACTTGAGGAATCACAGCCGGCTCCCCCGGAAGGGACGCCTAATAGGGATATGTATGTGAAGTTTGGTCTTTCTGCCATAATGTACAGCACGTTGTGGCACAAATATACCAAAAGGATCCTGAGTTACGGTGGCCACTGCATGGGTCATTTGATGCGCGAAAGATTGAGTATGTGGAACGATGTATGTTTGAACGAAGGTCTAGACGTGATATGTTTGAATGTTTGTGTATGTGGGAAAAAGTAGTACGACAGCAAGTGAAGCGTGAGCAAGCGTTGATTGAGAAAGAACAGCAAAAGAATGTGTTTGAGAAAGCGCTGGAGTTGAGAAAGAAAGAAGTGAAAGAGTATAAGGAGCGAGAGGAGAAAGAACATAGGTTGCAGGTATCTGGCCAATATCCTGTCCGACAGCGTCTCTATCCTGTCCTTAATAAACCGCAAAATGATTTTTTGTTATTAGACCGACTTCCACCTCCGTATGCCGTTCCGTCCGCTCCGGCTGAACGCGACGAGGATTCTGACACAGATCAACGGAAAGCACGGGACACTCGATCTATGTTGTCTGCTGAGCGTTCGTCTGAACTCAGACAAGATGCTCGTAAAGTATTACGCAATATTAATTCTGCTCCCGATCTTTTTGCTATTATGAAAGATTGGTCAGAAAAGGAGCATTTCTAATTTACTACGACATATGCTGATGAAGTTGTAGAAATGTTTCGAAAATACTAGGCCTGGGCGAAGCACTACACTCCGCTCGCGGAGTTTGCGAAGTTTTTGCAACTTCGCACTACGCGAGCGGCACGTAGCACAGTGCGAACATGCGTAGTGCAGCGTAGCGTAGTGCAGCGCTCATTTTTTGCTTGTTCGCGGTCCTGAACGTCATGTTCGCGACCGCGAGCAAGCAAAATGACATCCCGGCGAGATTCTCAACGCGAGGAGGTCAGGTTTCTCATTGTGAGTGGTTGCGCATGCTCGCGACCGCTCTCAATGAGAAACTACCTGTTCGCGTTGAGAAAGCTGCCGCTCGAGTAATAATCTCCTCGAGCAGCAGAAAACTACAGCTCGCACTGTGCAAGATGCCGTTTTCAATGCTTGCTCAGTGCCAGATGCTTGTCCGCACTGTGCAATCATTGAAAACACATCTTGCACAGTGCGAACATGCTACTACGCAGCTCGCGTAGTGCTACGTGAAGTTCGCGTAGTGCGAAGTGCACTTCGCGTAGCTTCGCGTAGCGCTACTTCGCGAACTACGCCCACCCTTAGAAAATACTCCTCAGTATTAGAACCTAATGATATAGCAATTGATCGCAAACAGCTACGTGATGGGTCTTTTGTTTTTTCCCAGGTAGAAGACGCGATTAGACGACTGGTTAAAATACGAAATGAGGCGTCCCATCTGAAGGAGCAGAAAAAGATTGCGGACGCAGTTCCACAGTCCAATCCGCCCGGAGAGGCGCAGTCTCCTATCTTATCTGTAATAAACGTTATGTTTTGTATTTCCAGTTTCTGTGCCAACTTCTTCCGTTTGGTCTAAGGACTTTGTGCAGAGAAGGGCGAACCCCTTGCACTAGCGTGCCCGGCTGAGGCCTGTACGACAGGGATGCCGGTCAATTTCTGGACTTTGTACATGAGTTGGCTCATGCAGAAGGAGATCTCATCAAGGCGTGCTGCCCAGTCTATGTGATGACAGTTGGTTAAGGGTTGTAGTGTGAGTTCCGGTACGGGGAGAGCTCACATGGGAGATCTGGTTGAGCAGAGGAAGCATTATTACGGTCATGGGGTCTAAGTGAGTCAGGAAGGTCTGTTAGAGGACCTGCTTATGTGAAGAAGGGAGCTGATGTGAGGAGAAGGGAGCTTAGGAAGGCATATGGGCTGCGAGTATGACGTGGGCAATAAGAGGTTGATAGCTTCCTGGCATCAGGAAGAACTAAAGGCATGCTTGTGGGAGCCTTGTATGATAGTTCCATGGGAGGGAGATAGAGCAAATGAGCAGGAGAAGGTTTAAGGTGTGGGACTCATAATTTGCCCGCATCGATGCTGTGGAATTTATGTAAGTAAGTGTAAGGCAACTAACCATTTGGTTCATAGGCCCTGCTGCGGACTTTGGCATTGTTAAGTCAGGAGAGTGGGTTTGCTAGAGATCGCTTGAGGTATGGTAGGCTGAGTGATGTTATAGTCACCCAGAACGTTTGGTGTGTAGTGAGAGTGCCATCATGGTAACCATGGTGATTTGATGGGGGATGTGGACTCTTATTGTTCACGGCTTTCTTGTTGTTCACTGCTTTCTTGAGGATAGGGAAGATCTTACCCAAAACAAAAAACATTGCTACATTGTTTTTCTGGTGTCAGTGATACCCACATTGGAATAGAAGACATCCCTCCATTGTGCACATTTTCTGGAGTAGAAGACAAGGTCATTGGGTAGTTTACCAATATTGGCACTGAGATAAGTGTTTCAGGGCGGGTTTCGAGGAGCTGGTGTTTGTGCCTTTTAGATGCATTTTTTGAGAGATTAGGAGGGTAATTAATGGTGAATGCATGGAGAACTGTGGGTTCTGGCTTTGTGTCCATAATGTGACGAAAGGTGGCATCTTTGGAGAGACTATGTAGGCCCTCCAGGAGGAACGAGAGAAAAAAAGGGAGAGATAAGCTAGAAAGAGAGAAGAAGAGAGGTAGAGATCAGCTTTCACTCCTCGTCTTCTCTTCCTTCTCCTTCCTCTTTTTATATTAATCTTTTTTCTTTTTTCTCTTCCTTCTTATTCCTCCTTTCTTTTTTTCCTTCCCTTTTCTTCTTTCTCTTACTTTATCCTTTTTTAACCCTTTCACTTCCCCCTTCTTTCCCTTTCTAAATGTTATGAGCAATCAAAGATGGCCGCCGCTTTTGCTGGGTTGTTCTTGCACTGTTTTAGTTTTAGTTGCACTTCTGAGATGTGGGGCGCTATCTTCTGTGAGTGAGCCAAGTTGAATTTACAAAATGGAGGTTTGGGCCTTGAGGGTTTTGAAGACCGGTATAGCTGGGTCAGTCATGCATGCGCACTTGTTTCCACACTGACCAGGGAAGAGAGTAGGACACCAGACTTGTTTTGGTGCAAAACAGTGACAGGGGTCAGAGCGAGGGCCCTGTTCATGGTGGTAAAGTAAGTACTGTGGTGCACAGGAGGAGGGGTATATATTATATTAGATAAGGCATTTCTGTGCAACGCTGTGCACTCTACGCATTAGGCACTCCCAGCTACCTCAACCGCGGTAGCACGCGTGTGTAAATTTGTTGTGTAAAATTTTAAATAACGTAACTTTTCAGCCCGTGTTTTTAATTGCACTTATTGCGCTCACTTGCACCATAATCGGCATTTTCACTGCTGTTTTAGCGGGTCTCTTTCAGGAGCACACGTCTTGTAGCCATTTTGGGGGTAGATAGGGACGCCTAGCGCCGCCATCTTGGTGAGTGCTCTAGTGCTCAGGCGGGCAGGCGAGTCCCCTATTTAAACCTGTCATGGGGACGCGCAGCAGTGACGCGCAGCGGGCGCGCCGTAGTCACGCCGGAGTCCAGCCAGAGTCCTGCCCGTCTGCGCTCGTCAGCATCGAGGCAGCGGTAGAGGCCAAGGGCCAGATGTAGGTAGCGAAATACCGGTCGGTAACGGCCGAATTCGCCGTTACCGACCGGTAAATGGAAATAGATATGTAGGGGGCATATGTTGACAGAATTGGTAAATTTACCGTTCGGTAAATTTACCGATCGGTATTTTTACCGAATCGGTAAATATACCGGTCGGTAAATTTACCGAATCGGTAAAATTGATATGTAGGTGGGACTCTTCTGAGTCCCACAAGGCCTACAAATTCGGTATTTTACCATCAAATTGTATTTGATGTTAAAATACCGATTCAGGTGTGCATGCACATGTGTGCATGCACACCTGTGCCATATGCCTGCCATATGGCCCCCGAACCTTTTGTGGGGGTGCTAGAGGGTGTCAAAGTGACACCCCCTGCACCCTTGTCAAAATCGGTATTTACCGATTCGGTAAATACCGACCGGTAATGCCCCATTCATTCCTATGACGATACTCAGCCCACTGCTCTACGAGGAAGGCTTATTAATGCCAGGTCGATGTGCAAAAAGGCACAGCATATTAACGACCTGATTGTAGAGATGAATCTGGATTGGCTTTTCGTTACAGAAACCTGGCTACGTCCCTGGTGCAACCCGGATATAGCAGTGGCTCTCCCGCCAATTTTTTTAATTCAGTGACTAGATAGGCCCCTGCAACGGGGAGGTGGTTTGGCAATAATTTATCGCAGTACATTGAAATGTACGACGTATGAGCTGCCAGGCATTAAGGGGGCAGAGGCTATGGCTTTCTGCCTTGGTATCCACGACTCCTTTTCCTTTTCTGGGGCTCTGATCTACCGCCCACCTGGTTTACCTACTGACTTTTTAGAGAGCATTGGAGATGCGATGAGTGATCTCACGCTTAGGTTTGCCCATTGTACGGTGCTGGGTGACCTTAATCTCCACTTACACTCCCCTAAGGAGCTAGGGACAAGTTGCTTTATGGACATTATTAAAATCATTGGTCTTACCCTGCTAACACTGGAACCTACTCACATTGCAGGTCATGTTTTAGACTGTATCTGTTCTAACTCTGACAGCCTGATAGTTAGATCCCTGTGTGCCCAAATTTGGTCAGCCCATAAACTCATCCTGTTTGATCTTTTTTTAAAACATATGGCCCCAGCAAAATGTCCGAGAATAAGTGCTGCCAGTCGTAAACCAGATTGGAAAAATTCACTCGCCCGACCAGACCTCTTGGAGAAACTAAGAGACAGTAAACCTGTGTTAACTGGCCACACTCGGACTGATAACTTGCAGTTCAATGAATGGATGGCGACATTTGGCTCGTCTTTGTCTCTAACGAAGAAGTATAAAAACCCAAGCTGTGTTAAAAATAGAAAGAGCGCCCCGTGGCTCTCATTAGCCCTAAAATTGGAATTAGGTGAAGTGAGATCACTCGAGCGGAGGTGGCGAAGAAACTATGAGGTGGTCGCTTGTGACATTTATAAAGCTGCCCGTAGGAAGTACCACGCCGCTATTAAGTTGGCGAAAAAAGCACACTATTTAGAGGCTATCACCTCTTCTGGTAATGGACAGAAGGAGATTTTTAAGATCGTCACCAGTTTTACGAACCCCACATCACTGTCTCAGAAAATTCCCCCCTCACTACCTCTCTGCAATGCCATCGCTAACTATTTTGAGGAGAAGATTTTTGACATTGTGAAGGATTTTCCTTCTGTGCCATCTAACCCATCGAATTCTGAAAAAGTGAGGTTGGGCTATGAATCAACTAACTCCACCCACTTCGCTTCATTTATGCCCATATCGTTAGAGGACTCTCACCAAGCCATTCTAGCAAGTAAATCTGGATCTCCATTTGATCCCTGCCCGCCTATGGTTTTACGGGCGTTGGTTGAGGAGGTAAATCCAATCATCAACAGCATCATCAATTCATCTCTTGCCATAGCAGAAATCCCATGCGATTGGAAGCTTGCAGCGGTTACACCACTTCAGAAAAAGGCTTTACCGAACCCTAAAACTCTCTCCAACCTGTGTCCTATTTCCCTGCTCCCTGTGGTGTTCAATCTGACCGAAAAATTCGTTAACATCCAACTTACGAATTTTCTCGAGGAGAATAACATCCTGCACGCCAATCAATCAGGGTTCAGATCCAAACATTCGACCGAATCTGCCCTCCTGTTTACGGCAGAGACCTTGTGAATGGCTATGGACCAAGTGAAGAAGGCCGTCTTGATTTTACTCGACCTATCGACGGCCTTTGACACGGTCTCACATACAATCGTGATTGACCGTCTTTGTATCGCAGGTATAGGAGGAATGGTATTGACGTGGTTTAGGAATTTCCTCAACCAGAGATGTCAAGTCACATTATTAGGTGAATTTAAATCTGAAGAAAAAGTAATCAGCTCAGGGGTCCCCCAGGGCTCGAGCCTGAGCCCTGTACTTTTCAACCTTTACATGGTACCCCTGATGGATCTAATCGCCTCCTACCAGATTAGTACAATATCATATGCTGACGACACGCAGCTGATTCTGGTATTGGACAGGGAGCTGCCTGGAGCAGAGGAAAACTTTAAAAACTGCCTTACGGCCACATTTGAGTGGATGAATAACAATCACCTCAAATGTAATTCCGGAAAGACGGAAATACTGCCTTTTGGCTCTCAAAATCTGTTTTCCCCTAAACATTGGTGGCCCGATGATGCTGAAGCCCCCCCTAACACTATCTTGTCTGCTCGGAATCTGGGCATTAAGTTTGATGATCAACTGTCCTTCAAGCAGCAAGCGGTAGGCGTGGCTAGCATGTGCTTCCACATTATTAGATCACTTAGGAAGTTTTTTGACTTCCTTCCTCTTGCAGCAAGGACAACCGTGGCAGTGGCATTGATAACATCCAGACTGGACTACTGCAACAGCCTGTATGCAGGAACCAACAAAGCAGTGCTTTACAGGCTACAGTTACTCCAGCATGCCACTGCCCGTTTAGTACTTCGGTGGCCAAGAAAGTCATCTGCCTCGGCCGCGCTCAAGACTCTTCATTGGCTACCAATACACAAGCGTGTATTATTTAAGGTCCTGGTTATCACCTTTAGAGCCTTTCAGTTACAAGGACCTAGATACTTGGCCAAGGGCTTTAAGCGTTATCAGCCAGCACGTTGCTTGAGGTTGGCTAATCAAAATCTTTTGGTAATTCCCAGATTTAGACTAGCTACTAAAGGTGGGAAATCTCTTTTTGTTTTGGGCTCTAGGGCCTGGAACAAATTGCCACTTCAGCTGCGAATTATGTCCAAGGAGAGCCACTTCAGGAAATCCTTGAAGACATGGATTTTCTCCCTTACTGACGGTGCATGCAGGGCGCTTGTGTAGTGTGTGTATTGTTGCCTTGTGTTGCCTCCAGCCACCAACCTATTCGAGCTGGGTTGGCTCTGAGCGCCAAGATGCTCCTTGGAGTGGTAGTAGCGCTATATAAATGAGATTTTACATTACATTACATTACTGCTAGCTAATGCCATAGCCTGTGGAGCTCCGGTACCAGACTCATAGAGAGGTTCTGATTTAATTCCCTTATTCAAAAAAGTTGATACAACCAAACTAGGGAACTATAGGCCAATCAGCCTAATAGCTTCAATACAAAAAATCGTTGCTCACTTAGTATTAGCTAAGATAAAGAAATGGATATCAGAAAATGAATTTCTCTCTCCCCTCCAAGCAGGATTCCGTGAACGAATGAGCACTATCGACATAGGGGCATATTATCCAGAACGGTGTTAAAATTATCAACGCTCTAGCGGCAGGAAACTGCTGCTAAAGTGGCAGTAATGGGCTTGATAGTATGCCCTTGTGAAATCCCATAGAAGCCCAGGTTCACACCAGAACATGGACTTCTATGGGAATTCACAAGGGCATATTATCAAGCCCATTATCGCCGTTTTAGCGCCAGTTTCCTGTCGCTAAAGCAGCGATAATTTTAACCCCGTTCTTGATAATATGCCCCCAAATCTTTTGATTTATACTTTTTTATTGGAGGACAGTATTCTTCTGCAGGGGCAGCATGTATGCTACTTTTGTCGACCTCAAGTCTGCCTTCAACTTGGCTTTATGCACAAAATTGTGGTTGGAAGTAAGACTTCGCCTAATGTTATAATACCGTTGGATTCGGTCTACGCTTGAGCTGATAAACTATGCTGAAGCCCTGAGGGATGTTTTGGAAGTCGATTGTTTCCAGAAGATTAACTGGCTTCAAAATATTAAATGATCATTGGCCAACATAGGATTGAGGACATGATGGGATAATCCTTTTGGTGCCCAGTTTCCCTTGAAAGAAAAAAAAGAAAGAACAGTATTGGCCAATATAATGACCGATCCAGTCCGATTGAGAGTTCAACCTTGACGGGGAATCTTTTAGAATTTAAATCTTTCCCTTGTCCTTATTGGGACATTATATCGGTTCCCTTTCACAGGACACTTCACGTCCAATTGTGCATTGGATTGTAGTGCAGTTCCTATTATCCCAATAGGCTCTGCGCATTGGAATAATATCTTCAATAGTATAGACCTAGGGCAGAGGTTAACTAGGTCTTCTACCGACGATATTAGACTTAAAGTTTTGTGTTTGTGCCAGCTAGCTCAGAGTTCACTAGAAACTTTCTCGAATAGGCAAGGAGGATTTTAACCTCCCTGGATAGACAAGAAGGGATTTAGTTTCTGACAACCATAGAACATGACAACTTTGCTCTCCCCTAATCAAGAGTGTATCTCTAGAGTCGTGTGAAAACAAAAGACAACTTATTTTACTCAGTCAGTTCAGTGCATTCTTAGTTTCACCAGATTGTAGAGAAGAGGAAGAGACGGGCGTGTTCAATAAAAGATGTTATTTATTGATCAGTCTCTTTTCTCATACAAGAGAAATGAATCGCTATTATTGCAATACTTGTAGTTAAGTAAAGTGCATACAGTAAAGACAGAATTATAAAATAATACTGTAAAAGCATTGATATGGTTTCTGAGCCATATGATACTTTAAAATGGATAAAATATATACATACATATATACATTTGACTAATCGTACTCAACTGGTGCTTCTAACCACGCCTACCCCAGTGTACCTGACCTAAGCCTAATACGTGGGCGGGAGTAGATAAGTAGCAGTTTAAGTTAAGTTTGTTTGCCAAGGGACTGATTCGAGAATTCTCTGCAAGGGGTTATTCAGTTCTGTACCTGAGATCTAGAATGATGGAGGGCTGGTATCTCTTATCCCAGGTCTTGATATTCCAGCTGCCTGCGAGGGCTGCTTGGAAGCGCCGGAGCTGGATTTCTCAGCAGGAGAAAGGCAGCGTCTCGTTCTCAGCGCGTCAGGAAGGCGGGGCAGCGCCTGTGGGCTTCGCTCTCTGCTGGGCTCCTCAGCACGTCTCGCTGCTCCGATCTCGTCACCACCGCATGTGTTTGCTTAAGGCAATGTCGGTAATATTTATACCTGAAAGGTGCCGAAATTGACGTAAGGATGGACATATATACGTCAATAAGGATGTCATATGAACGGGCTCGTTCGCACATTCTTTTGCTGAAGTTTCGGTGAAATCAAAACAATGGTTATGGGAATTTCCCAGGTCACTGTAGATTTGATTTGTTTTGAGAACTCCGTATGCCTTATCAGGGGCTGGAGGAATATCGCTTGTCTAATTAGATGGCATGCGTTATGACCTAATCAGATAACGCGCTTCTGTGCCGTGGTGTGGCTTAATCAGATAACGGTTTTTGCACCGTTAGATGGCTGTTAGTTAATTATTAACCAGACCAGGGTCAGGAATAGGGGAATCGATACAGTACCTATAGGAATACATCACACCCACTCCACGTAGACTATGTCCATATTTACAAATCTAGGCATAGTGAAACCAGTAGCGTTTGTGTATATCGTACCACCCCAAAATACATTCATATGTATCCTGAAAATGTTGAAACATAATCACATGTACTATCACGTGTACTATATGCACAAGCAGTCTAATAATGCTAAACATATAACGCATATTTCTAAATTCAGCATGAATAAATGCGAAAACCCCACATGAAATGGCTCTTAATACAGAAAAAAAGTGCGAGACCATTTCATCACAATCATAAAGTTATGTATAATAGTGCTAGAGGATAGCGAATGTCTCGTGACTACCTAAAATAGAAATTTAGTTCTCTAAGAATAATGTCTACTTTAAGCAGAAGATAAGTGTCCCAAAAATCGTAAATATTTTTGAATTGGGAAAAAAGGTTCTTGCAGTCTGAAAAACTGATGAGAAAAAATTTTCATATCGCTTTTTAAATGTTGAAGGCCAAATTCAGGATGTAGGGAACTCCGAGTTCTAGTTTGCTCAAAGTTATTCCTGCTGCTCTGGTGAAAACATCATATCATTTAGACTGTTGAAAAAACTGTCAACAGCTTCTTGCGTAAGTTCCACTAATTCGGAAAAGGTTGTTACCATGCATTCATGAGCCTGAGCATGATTGCCTCCATTGATGTTTTGATCAGCATAGCTGACTGAAGGTCGTACCTGATCGATGCTGCTTTCATCTTGTACTTCACTACCCCTCAATCGTAGTGGTGAAGTCTCCACGAATGCCGTCATCAGGATTGGTAGCCGCTGGGGACAGCACAATGCATGAGCCGTTACCGGACCCAACAAGGTATCTGCGTCCATTGGCACATCCGATTGTAGTGCCAGACAGGTGTCCAACACGCATTCTTCGCTGCATAGCAAGCACCTTAATACAGGCATAACACAACTTTGCCACATTGGTCTAAATGAAAGAGACCAAGTCATGTTCAGGTCTCTAAGCCGGGATAGTCCAAGGATTTTAGTTACCCGGTCCCGGTAGCCAATGGCTAGGATCATTTCTTCCCTTGTCGCAGGTGTTTTGTCTGTGACATGGTTTGCCATAGCGAAATAACAGGATCAAAAATAGAATACCGCTACTAGTCCCAAAAGGAGTGGAAGTCCGCCAAAAATGGAATGGACAAAGTCTGGAAAAATACCCAGGATGGCTTTGAATGGAGTTAAAGCACCCGAAAACACTGCTTTAAATACACTGGAGACACCAGTGGTATCAGAAATATTTAAGATTTCGTTCAGTATTTCTGCGAAATGTATGGGGGAATTAGTTGATAATAATGAATGAATCTCTTCTGTTGTCCTTGCAACTTGGAGATCATACGTTTCTTTTGATGACGTGAGCCTGGTCGGCGTCTGTAGGAGCACAGTCTTCATTCTGCTTAAAGTATCTATTCGAATAGAAGCAATTTTCAAATCGGGCCATAACCTTGCCTCCCTGTCTGGAGAATCGTTCGGGAACAAAACTCGTTCACAGCACATGACCTTCCTAGTCACGGTTATGAGATAAGGTTTTCCGGGCAGCAAACTACAACATCTGCGATCTACTATTAGAATGTAACTCCCGTTCGAGAGTCTCCTAAAGAATGGTTCTATTCGTGTTGCAGGTGTGCCTAGCTGATAACATGAAAGGTTATTTGAAGTCCCTTCACAGGCTCCATGCAAGCTAATACCCTGACACAGAAGTGTACCACTTAGTGATCTTGCACAATTATTGCCACTGAGAAACACTTTCTGGCCTTTATTACTGACACATTCGTGTGTATAGGGCAAGTTCCATGTTGACTTAATGTATCCTTTACCCAACCTTTCATACTGGCCTGCCTGTATATATTTTTGGCAGAATTGAAACTGGAAAGTAGTTATCGGAATATTTATTATTGCATGTATTATCCATTCAATGACAGGTCGTTCTGACATTGTCGATGGTAATCTCTCAAGTTTTTCAATGCTCAGAATTGTATAGTCAGCACCCTTCTGTGCCAAACTGATTTGTTTATCAGTAAGGTTAAAGATATTAAATAATGACGTTGTGTTGATTAAACGCCAAGGCACATAGCCAGAAAGCAGATTTTGTAACGTCCAGCCAAGCTGTACAATAGTACGCAATTGGGACTGACCGTGTTGTAACATCAGTAAGTCTTGCGATATTATATCGATTGCTGAAGACACAATGCTGTCCAGAGAATATATTCTGGAGGACAGAGTCCTTAACCCATTGTCCACCACAGAAAGTGATTTTTCCAAATTAATACGGTCAATTTCCCGTATTTTTTCTGCTGTCTCAATTTGAGTTACTTTCCAAACTTCGTTATAAGCTGCATATATAGAGGCCGCTATGAAACGTTTTTGACGCTGTTTGCGTGGTCCCAATATGAAATCACGCAAGTCAGCACCTTCTGTAAGTAAAGTTAGGTGTTGCTTAATTTCAGCCAGTGTGGACGTTTGTAGCCATTGAAGGCAGAGCTTGCCCACGCTGTAGGTGGTTACTATCCCTGGATGTTGTCTTTGGGAATATCTAGGGTCTGGCCTAGTCAATGTGAACCCCTGTTTTTTGTTCAGGAATCTGTCTTGACAGTTATTTGTATCTGTGGGCCAGATCAACCATTTTTTCCATTCAGGATGTGTTCTGTTTTGGTTTAATATATTGTTTACGTCTATCTCATCATCTATAGAGCTATTACTGTTCACTGTTGGCTTTGAAATAGACGGTTTGTTCAAATCTTTGATTTTTGCTAAGCCAAGACAGGTAGATTGTTGAATAGTGTCATTCAAGAATATAATTTGTTCTGGGATCATGCAGGCTCTAAACAATGATTCTATACCTTGTACTTGCCAATCTCTTGTACCCCAAACAGTTTTTGCTTCAATATTATTGTTCCAGAAATCAAACCCAAATGTATTCATTTGTTCAAAGAATGAATCGGAATATATCAATTTTGTGTTTGTAAGCATGGTCTTCATACCTGTCTTATTTGTTAATTTGAAATAAAATGTTTCTGGATTACTTGTGTTAAACCCTGAAAAGTATGAATATTTATCATAGAATGTTTTTGAGCTGTCTTTTGGAGGAGTAGCACAATGTTCCCATTGGTTATAATTGAAAACATTTCTAGGTTGAGCAGATTTATGTAGATAATGGTTACCATAGTGGTTATAGCAGAACATCTGATCATAATTAGACGAACCCTGCAAATAATCATGTTCTGTAAATTTAGCAGACATCACAAGATCAGACATCATATCATTAATACTTTCAAAGTCCCAATCATCAGCAAATGAGCTCGGTTTTACAAAGTCACTCAATGAGATCTTGAATTGGTGTGGATACTTCAGGATTTCAACCGGACCATAGATTTCATAATCAGTTTTGTCCCATGCTACACCGCCTGGTATAGGATTGGCTGTGAAGTTCACTGAAGAAAGTTCTCTTTTCTCGATGTCTGAAGATGTGTGTGGTTTAAGGACCAAGTTGATTTTCTGGCTTGCTGTGTCCATTTTAGCATATTTTCCTTCAATGAAATGTCCCAAGCATAGTACCATGATGAGCCAAAGAATGAGGATAAATGCACCGAAGGCTACCCAAAACTCAATCCATGGAGAAATCAGATAGGTTTCTTTCAGCTGTTGAAAAAGTTCCTTAGCTTTGTCTTTAAAAGTTTTTGTTGATGGCTGTTTCTTTGCTTCACTCAGGTCTTCAGATGAATCATCGAAGTTGATGAAGTAGCCGGATGCTGTTCTGTCAATTGTTCCAATTGTTTTTGGATTTTGCTTTGTTTCATTAGCAAAGTCTGCAGTTACATCATCATAGGTTGTTGTTTCTTGATGAAAAGTTTTAATTTGGGTTTTAAGAGGTTCAAGTTCCATTGCTTTGTTGCATAGTCCTTGTTGATTCACTGTAGTTTTTCCAAATGTGATCAGTCTTCCAGTTTGAGCATCTGTATTCATAGCAAACATTGGTGTTCTGCTACTTCTTGGGAGTCCACTTGGCCTACTGTTTGTTATCGGCCACATGATTGTGGTTTAACCAGGTCGATCGATACAACTCGGTTCTCCTTTTTACCAGCAAGGGCGGTAGTACTACTGATCTTGTCCCGTTGATAGACAAGACAGGAACTGCTTTTCTGTAAGAAGGCCCAAATTCCTTCTTTACCGCGATCTTCTCTCTGACTAGATCCCCGACTTTTGGAATCCAGACAGGCCTTGCTGGGACAGGTGGTTTCTCTTCAGTGGTTGTTGGCTGTTGTTTCAACTTTATGTTGCTCAGGTCTTTTCTTGTTTCATTTAAGTCCTGTAAAATAGCCAAACGATCTTTGATATCAAAGCTTTTGTCTTTAACCACTGAAGTCTGACTATCAAGATCTTGGATCATCATTCTAGTCCCGAGCAATAGTTCGTACGACTGAACCCTTTCAGAGAATTCCTTGGCAGGTTATTTAGACTACGTTGGACACTTATTAAATGTTTGACCCACCCAGCACCCGAACCTAATACCTTTTCCGTTATAGATTGCTTTATGTCTTGGTTTTTTCTTTACACCATCCCGTATTCCTCAGGAAGGAAGTGAGAAGAGTCCCGCTATGCTATGCTCATTTGGTTATGCTTCTCTTTAAGCCTGAGGGCTAAAGGGAACACATTATTCAAAACGTAGCATGCTCCTAGCGTATATGCCATTATAGACTTGCAAATCCTTGTATAACAGTCCAGGCGTCAGCCGAGCGCTGGGGTCTACATCATAAGTGAAAATTAGTCTTCTTATGTTAATATAACGCTTTTTCGTGATGGGTACATTCTTATTGTTGTTGTTTTTCTGGAGCGAAGTGCCATGGCAATAGTCCTCCTCGCTCGCCACTGCGATCTCAATTGCAGTCTGGGCAGTTTTTTACAAAAATGTGATGATGCAGGCTCATGCCTGGCCACCAGTACACTGATTGTAATTCTTCCAGAGAATCTTTTAGCTTGAGGTGTCTGAGACCCTCACCCATATGTGCGTCTGCTATTAACAAGCCTCTCCTGTCCGTGTTTGGAATTACTCTATCCCCCACTCCAGGGATTCGAGCAAAAGGGACTGAGTTTGCATCGATTATGTATGTATAATTGAGTGGATAATTGATCGGTAGCGCCGAGCAGTCGCCTTTTGATGACGTTTTCACCGCCAGCACAGTTTTACCGTCAATGTGTTTTACTGTACGCTTTTTTGTAGCTACGGAAGCCGGTTTAGTTGCTCCCGCTGTGGCTGTCTCAGCCAATGAATTCCCTGCAATGTGAACGCCATCACGCTGATGACTCAGTGAATGTATCACGTGAGTTTTTGGTAGTTCTTTCTTTAAAAGAACTAATTGTTCCCAAAGTGCTTTCTGCTTTATTGTGGCACCTGTGTCATCTTTGTAACCGTTTTGAATCCATTTCTGCAAATCGTTATTGTATGATTTGACGCAGTAATACGAATCGCACACAATAAGTGTCGGGAATTCGCGATCGGCATTATCTAGCGCCATTTTTAATGAAATTATTTCAGTTTGTTGTTCTGAATTATTTTCCACTGAGTGTGTTTTTGTAAGTAGAGGTCTTAATTTACCTCCGCGCCACACTTCTTTTACAATTTCGCATGTGGCGTTGTAAGCCAGCTCTCCCCAAACTGAGGGTTGAGCATGCCCGTCTGTATATATTACACAGGCGTACTGTCGTAAAGGCAGAATGTCGATTGGCAGAGGGTATTCTCTCTCATATTCTAGATATTTTAATTCTTTCATTTCTGGGTCAAAATAGTATTTTACTTTGTCTGTAGCAACAGAATTTACCCATTGTATCCATTCTGGATTAAGTGCAGTTGTCGGTAAATTACATGGTGTTGTTAATGCCTCAAAAGCTGATTCTGCTGTTCTGACTGTAACCTGTCTACCGTCTGCTTGGCATTTTTCCTTTGCTACAGCTGTTTGAACCGCATGAACAATGCTTTCCTTAATGCTGAACCTTTTTTCAGCTTCTGTGTACAAATGTGATTTGTATGCTATTGGTACCTTCTCTCCCTCATTAGAGGTCAGGTATGTGAATCCGCATCTTCCTGGGATGACTCGAATCACAAGGTTGCGTGTGTTGTCACGTGTTTGTAGTTTTGTTTTAACTAACATATCTGTTTGTAAAGATCTCAACATTTCTGTGTGTTTTTGAGTCCAATTGATTCTTTTAAAATCTGGTTTTATTAGATCATAGAGAGGTTTAATTCTCTCTGCATAATTTATATTGTAAGTTCTTCCGAAGTTTAGGAAGCCTAGAATTGATTGTAAGTTTTTCAGTGTTCTAGGTGCTTGGATTACAGCACATTTCTCTAGGAAATTGTCAGCCAGACTTTTGCCTTCACTTGATATTTCATATCCTAAAAACAGGACTGTTAGATGGGCAATTCTTGACTTTTTAAAGTTGAATTTGTAACCCTCTGCTGCGAACCCAAGTATTATGGTGTTCACTCTCTTCAAGTGAGTATCCAAGTCATCGTCTGTTAGATAGATGTCGTCGACATAAGATAATGCCTCGTCATCATATGTTTGTAGTAATTCTGTTACTGTCGCTGAGAATAATCCTGGGCTGTTCTTGAACCCCTGGGGCAAACGACAGAATTTTTTTTGCGTGCCATTTATTGAGAACGCCGTCAAATATCTGCTCTCTGGTGCTATATTTTGACAAAAGAATCCATTAGAAATGTCTAAGGTTGTTTTGTATTTTTTGCGCACTATGTTATTCATTAGTGCAGCACTATGCGAGTTTTGTACCGCAAATGTTTTGCAACATGAGTTAAGGTGTCTGTAGTCCAAAACAAGACGATATGAATTGTCTGGCTTGGAGACAGGAAACAAAGGGTTGTTCATTTGTGAGGTGCAAGTTTCAATCACCCCCTGGTATTCAAGTTGATCTAGGATCTCTTTTACCTGTTTTTTAGCTTCTTGCTTAATCGGGTACTGCCTCTGTGCAGTAGGTTGTGATTTTAACTGGATTTTGTGAGGAGGAGAGTCCTCATCCCATCCCACATGATTTTTATATAAGGCAGGGGCTTGAGCTACTGCCCACTTTCTTGCAAGTGTATATTTTTTATGAATTGGAATATGGATAGACAAGAAGGGATTTAGTTTCTGACAAGCATAGAACATGACAACTTTGCTCTCCCCTAATCAAGAGTGTATCTCTAGAGTCGTGTGAAAACAAAAGACAACTTATTTTACTCAGTCAGTTCAGTGCATTCTTAGTTTCACAAGATTGTAGAGAAGTGGAAGAGACGGGCGTGTTCAATAAAAGATGTTATTTATTGATCAGTCTCTTTTCTCATACAAGAGAAATGAATCGCTATTATTGCAATACTTGTAGTTAAGTAAAGTGCATACAGTAAAGACAGAATTATAAAATAATACTGTAAAAGCATTGATATGGTTTCTGAGCCATATGATACTTTAAAATGGATAAAATATATACATACATATATACATTTGACTAATCGTACTCAACTGGTGCTTCTAACCACGCCTACCCCAGTGTACCTGACCTAAGCCTAATACGTGGGCGGGAGTAGATAAGTAGCAGTTTAAGTCAAGTTTGTTTGCCAAGGGACTGATTCGAGAATTCTCTGCAAGGGGTTATTCAGTTCTGTACCTGAGATCTAGAATGATGGAGGGCTGGTATCTCTTATCCCGGGTCTTGATATTCCAGCTGCCTGCGAGGGGTGCTTGGAAGCGCCGGAGCTGGATTTCTCAGCAGGAGAAAGGCAGCGTCTCGTTCTCAGCGCGTCAGGAAGGCGGGGCAGCGCCTGTAGGCTTCGCTCTCTGCTGGGCTCCTCAGCACGTCTCGCTGCTCCGATCTCTTCACCACCGCATGTGTTTGCTTAAGGCAATGTCGGTAATATTTATACTTGAAAGGTGCCGAGATTGACGTAAGGATGGACATATATACGTCAATAAGGATGTCATATGAACGGGCTCGTTCGCACATTCTTTTGCTGAAGTTCTCGGTGAAATCAAAACAATGGTTATGGGAATTTCCCAGGTTGCTGTAGGTTTGATTTGTTTTGAGAACTCCGTATGCCTTATCAGGGGCTGGAGGAATATCGTTTGTCTAATTAGATGGCATGCGTTATGACCTAATCAGATAACGCGCTTCTGTGCCGTGGTGTGGCTTAATCAGATAACGGTTTTTGCACCGTTAGATGGCTGTTAGTTAATTATTAACCAGACCAGGGTCAGGAATAGGGGAATCGATACAGTACCTATAGGAATACATCACAGGATCTCTTCCTGTAAAAGTGTTTGTAAGTAACTGGAGCTGTGAAACGGATGATAAATGCCCCATCTGTATTGGCAAAACAGAATCCATATTTTCATATTATGTTTGTGTGCCCAGCATATGCAGAGCCATGTAACAAATGGCTACAACCCAAAAGTAAGATATTGGGAACAAGACGTAGCATTTGTGGTCTACGAATACTGATGTATGACCCACGTCCTTTACATATATGCGCATCTGTTAAATTGTTAGGTTGGATGTGGACTATAAGATCAAGGATCACATCCATTTGTTAAAATCTGGAATTTCTTCTGTTATAAAATTCTCTTAATATTTTAAGGTTGTTTTGTGTTTATCTGCTACGGATAAAATATTCATGAAAACATTTTTATTCTGTTTTTTAATATTATCAATTATGATGACAGTCTCTGTGTATCTATTGTAAATGTTACCATGCTGCGATGCCTAGGATTTTGCACAATGTTATAGAATAGGTGCATTTCTGCCATTTCACATTGTTGTGGGGAAGCGCAGCAAGATGACTTGCTCTGCTTCTCTATACCAGTTCTTCATAAATGAGGCCCTTAGTCCGCCCACGAAATTCTTAGATGCCCCATACACTGGTGAGACAAAGCTGTTTAGACTGAAAATCCCATAGTTAATGATATGACTAGAGGCATTACTTGTTAAACACACACCAACTTGATTTCATAGGCCCATCTCATCAAATCACTATTTTGTGACAATTTGAGCCTTGAGAAAGCTTGTTGGGTACAAACTAGCTCAGTGGCACAATGATTCTCATGCCCCTCTCTCTATTAATTTAATTAATTATTGATACTTGTATAGCGCACTACTCACCCGCAAGGGTCTCAAGGCGCTTGTACGAATACCGCTGTGGAACCCATCCTGGCTTTCCCTGTGAGGTGTCCACTCCTGGGCACCCCCAAGGTGGAGGCCAGGCATCCTTAGCGTTGTGGGGGCCATTGTGGAGATTAAGCAAGCTATTGCCCAGAGTTGCAGAGTGGGACTCCATCATTGGAATAGGCACCGAGGCGAGAATTATCAGATCCGTGGAATTTTGAGCCCAAGACCCGCCGAGGCGGGGAATTGAAAGCTAGTCCCGGGCTAGACCTCTGCCTCAGGGTCTGCCGCTCTAACCATTGAGCCACACTTCTTCACACTTCTCTATGACACATTCAGCTTGCTATACGACAGTCTCAACCCAATGCCTATCGGATTCCTCTCGGTAGCTGCTTCTTAGTTTTTAGACACTATAGAGGCAAGCAACCATGGTTCTCAATCCAGCCACTAAATGGTAAGAGAATGGCTAGTGTTTTTGACACTTCCAGTCAACTCGTAATACCTCCCTGTGTCAAATATTCAGAAAGGTGGAAGATCAGCATGTTTGGGGGCTCCAACTACCCCAGAGGGTATGCTCTTGGAACAGTTATTTGTCAAAGCAAACACAAGGAGATGATGGATAGAGTGCTGAAACTTTACAGACACTCACCCCCAGTCACACATCTGGGTTAAATCCACCATCATTCTTTAGCTCATGTTGCTACACCAGTTCAGACACAGCTAAATGCAAGTCCGTCTTGACTCTGTGCCTCGTGGGACCAGTTCAGCCCAAACTGCTAAGCCATGTCTTCCCTGGACCGGAAACAAGCATCCTGGGACTGGTTTCAGGGTATCACCCACATCAGCTAGGCTAGGTTGAATCCAGTGCAAAGTGAGCAAGGGAACCACGTCTGGGCATACCATGCCAACTTAGGGAGAACAAAGCTAACACAAGGAGATGATAGACGGAGGGGTGAAATATTTTCAGACACTCACCCCCAGTTACAGATCTGGGTTGAATCCATCATCGTTCTTCAGCTCACGTCCCCATCCCAGTTCAGACACAGCTAAATGTAAATCAGTCTTGAGCCTGTGCCTCGTGGAAACAGTCCAGCCCGAACTGCCAAGCCATGTCTTCCCTTGACCAGAAACAAGCATCCTGGGACTGGTTTCAGGGTATCACCTACATCAGTTGGCTAGCTTGAATCCAGTGGCAAAGTTAGCAAGGGACCCACATCTGGGCATACCCTGCCAACTTAGGGCAAACAAAGCAAACAGCGCTCCGTCCTTCATCTCCTTGTGTTTGCTTTCCTTGCCCTAAGTTGTCAGGTTATGGCCAAATGTGGGTCCCTTGCTCACTTTGCCACTGGATTCAAGCTATCCTGGCTGATGTGGGATGTTATCCCAAAACCGGTTCCAGGATGCTTGTTTGCGGTCAAGTGAAGACCTGGCTTGGCAGTTCTTCCATAAGGACCTGGGTGAAGACTAATTTGCATATGGCTGTGTATGAACTGGGGTGGGGAAGTGAGCTAAAGGACAATGATGGATTCGACCCAGATCTGTGACTGGGGTGAGTGTCTGAAAAGTTTTAAGGCCACCTTCATCAAGCAAAATACCAGTCACAAACGGGTTGATTCACAGAACCGGCCCCTTTGCGATCAGTATTTTGCCATTTGGGATGCATCAACCCAAAAGCAATTTGCAAAATAGGTAATCACAAATTTTGCGATTACCTATTTTGTCAATGCAGTCAGGGGATCGCAAATTGCGATTCCCTAAATGCGATGCATTATGCATTTGCAAATTGCGTTTTCGCAATTTGGAATCTCAAATTACCATCAACTTCAAGTTGATGGTAATTTGCAATTCCATTGAAAAATGCCAAAAAAAGCATTTGTCAAAGTGCTTTGTGGTGCATACACATGCCCATAGGGCATGTGTGTGCACCACATGTGATTACTTACCTTTTTCAGGGTGAATCAGGGTGACCTTTTGGCCCCATTGCATCCTTGAAATTTCATGCACAATTTGCGAGTACCTATTTGGTATTCGCAAATTGAGAATGCAAACCCAGTCATTCCCATGGGCCTCGAGACCCATAGGAATGAATGGGAAGCCATTCCTTAATAGGGAAACGCAATTTGGGATTTGCTATTAAGAAATATGTAGGAAAAGTGTTATTTTTGTGAAACCTACTTGCATAGGTAATTGCGACTCCTTAATAGTGTCACTCAGTCAGTCAATCCAATTTATTCGATTATTTAAAAAGTACAGAGCACAATATACAAAAACCACTGTCAAGTTAACAATAAATACATGTGAGCGATAATAAAAGAATAAAAACAACGGCATCATTACTATGATTCATCAGTGTTAAAACATAATATGTCAAACTATATAGAGTTTCCTTGAAATACAAAAATAGGGGATTTATACATGATTTATCATAGGGTTTTTCCTTTTCCTAAGACGTACAGCAGCAACAAGAAACTGTCAATATTAAAAATGTCCCAGGTGTTATTAAATATTTGAAGGTAAAGCAGTGCTGGTCTAACCTGTCAAAAGCCTTTATCCTTCAATAAAGGGACTAAAATCTTCCTGCAAATTTCATTGTAATAACCACAAAGCATCATACAATGCAGTGTGTCCTGTGAAGAATGATTATCACACTGGCACTGGGCTGCATCCTCTGCTTTACACCACCCGGGAGGTCACCAAGCATGAAATGGATTACATTAAAAACGAAACTGATCAGGAGCCAGCGGTGGAAAGGCTTAGTCACAATTCTCAGATAGTGATTCCTTAAAAATCGCTATTGAGGACTCGCAATTCCTACCTTTGATGCATCTGCCTCTTAGCGCTCCGTCCATCATACCCTTGGGTTCGTTTTGTTCACTCTAAGTTGGCAGGTTATGCCCAGACGTGGGTCTTGTGCTCACTTTGCCACTAGATTGAAGCGGCTGTGGGGTGCTACCCTGAAAACAGTTCCAGGATGCTTGTTTCCGGTCCAGTGAAGACCTGTTTTGGCAGTTCGGGCAGTTCCCACAAGGAACATGGTCAGAACTGTTTTGCATATGGCTGGGTCTGAACTGGGATTGTGAAGTGAGCTAAAGAATGATGATGGATTCAACCCAGATCTGTGACTGGGGGTGAGTGTCTGAAAAGTTTCAGTGCTCTATCCATCATCCGCTAGTGTTTGCTTTGTTCACCCTAATTTGGTAGGGTATGCTGCGACATGGGTTCCTTTCTCACTTTCCCACCGAATTCAAGCTAGCCTGGCTGATGAGGGGTGTTACCCCAAAACCGGTCCCAGGATGCATATTACCAGTTCAGTGAAGACCTGCCTTGGCAGTTCAGGCTGGACTCTTCCCATAAGAAACAGGGTCAACATTGATTTGCATATGGCTGGGTCTGAACTGCGGGGGTGAAGTGAGCTAAAGAACAATGATGGATTGAACCCAGATCTGTGACTTGGGGTGAGTGTCTAAAAAGTTTCAGCACTCCATCCATCATCTTCTTGTGTTTGCAACAGTGATTTGTCAGAATATCATTTTTAAAAGTATTGTCTCAACGAAAAAACATTTCCTGATAATGTTTCCACAAATAGAGCCCATTGGGTGTAGATTTTCTATATTTAACCCCAATGGGGCAATATTTTTGTAATTGACATTTAAGATAAAATATTTATGTCAGTCAATATTCTGATGATGATGTTCTAGGGCCATACTTGGAAGCTTGCTCTGCCAAGTATGAAGCAGGCATTCACTTAGAAGCATAAGTCTTCTTCCCATGCAACTCAGCAGGGCAAACACTTCCAAACATCAAACTGACTGATCATTAGGACTGAAATGTTATTGTCTCTCCAGAAACACTTAACTCCTTTCCCATCGCACACAACAATCTACCAGTCTGCGGAGTCTGTGTGTCTACATCACAGTAATGAAGGAAGTAGACCAGTGACTCACCTTATTGATGTATTTCACTAGACCCACAATAGCATGCCTCATCCCTTCTGGGTCAAGGTCATTGTATGAAACTGGATACATGTGGTGCTATCTACTAGGGACTTACAAATAAATCAAATGTGCCACTTAGAGGTATGTCAAGTCTAACCGCTTTAAAGAGGAGATCACAAGCACGTTACCACTGTTAGCAGTAGTAAGGTGTACACAGTCCTATGGCCAGCAAAAACTGATAAAGGAAACAGAGAAAAATCTACGGGAATACCACACAAAAGATGGTCATTACCAACAGTCATGAAGGCTCAAAGATACATGAAGATAGCCCCTTGTAATTTCCAAACCAAAAATGTGTCATACTGCCATCACCACAGTAGCCACGTGTAAAAGTATGACAAGTATCATAGCCAATTTGATGACTGATTTGTTTGCCTCAGGCTGCTTTCCCTGTGTTTACTTGTTAGCACCCAAAAAAGGGATGTGGCAGAGAAGGATGGATATTGGAATGCATAGGAAAGTCCCACAAAAGTTAGTGCATTCTGTGTTGTAGAACTGTGGATAATCAGTGTGGGGAGACATTGGCCAGAGGTGGAGAAGAAAATGGGGATTATCAGCTACAGAGCTTGATAATCTGCACTTTTCAGAGTCCTCTCTCAGAGGTGAGTTGACCTTTTCCTGTGAAGAAGCTGCTCAAGATTCAGATGATACCACAATGAAAGGAATGGAGTTCACTAGTCATGCAGCCCACAGTACATTTCAAGGTTAATCAGACAAGTTAATCAGGATCAGCCATGCTATCCCTCTTTCAATGGCTCATTTGTCTCAAACACAATGCCAGCAGGAAGTTAAACCCCTTTGAATCCTGGTTCATTGCTCAAACCTGCCCCATGCACCCAGCCACTACTACTGAGACCTCTTGGACCAAGGAGATCACAAATCAATCAATCAATCAATCAATCAATCAATCAATCAGGGAATTGTAAGCTCCCTACTCACCCGTGAGGGTCACAAGGCACTGAGGGGAGGAGGGGAGAAGAGGAGGAGGGGAGGAAGCGTTCAGAGGTATGTTAGACAAAGAGCCAAGGCTTGAGGGTCTTCCTGAAGATGTTCAGGGAAGGGGCGCATCTGATGTCTGCCGGTAGCTCGTTCCAGGTCTTAGCTGCAATTTGAGAGAAGGATCTTACACCTGCTCTTGCTCTGTGGATGTGCAGGGTTTCGGCCAGTACGAGGTTGGAGGATTGGAGGTTTCTTTTGGGTATGTGGAAGTTGATTCTGTCGTTGAGGTATTTGGGTCCGTTGTTGTGTTGGCATTTGTAGGCGTGGGTGAGAATTTTGAAAGTGACTCTTTTCTCCACAGGAGCCAGTGGAGTCTTCGCAGGTGTTGGCTGATGTGTGCATGCTGGGGGATGCCAAGGACATGTCTGGTGGCTGTGCTTTGTATTGTCTGTAATTTGTGGAGTAGGGACTTGTTTATGCCGGCGTAGAATGCGTTTCCATAGTCTAGTCTGCTGGTGATGAGTGCGTGGGTGACTGTCTTCCTTGAATCAGGGGGGATCTATTTGAAGGTCTTGCGTAGGATGCAGAGGGTGTTGTGCAATACTAAAATAACTTAGTATGTTTTGCCTAATCATATAAATGCTCAAGGTATCAGTCTCCTTAGTGCTCTTCAAAGTTTACCACTCAGGACTGTTTCACTGCTCCAAAATTTCCATCTCCTCTTTTTCTTCCCTCTCAGTGCTGTCAAACTCTACCATCCACATCACTCCATTTCCTCTCTATAAGTGACTTACATGTATACATACATATAATACCTACTCGAGGCTTCAATGTGCCTACAGGTGGATCACTGAAATAATATCGACTACCAAAATATCGACTACCCAAAATATCGACGAGAAAATATCTACAACCAAAATATCGAGTTTGTATGTACAAACAGGTAAGTACAAAAATATCGAGTACAAAATATCGTTAACAAAAATATAGTTGTAAAAAATATCGACTTTAATAAAAACAATGTTTAATTACATTAATATAAAAAATTAATTACTAAAATATAATTAACAATACTTAAAATAACTTTTAATAATTAAATAATTAATAAAAGTAAAAAAATAATATTTTTTTAATCATATTTCTTAAAACATATATATATATAGTAACAAAATTTAATTAAATAATAGCCAATATTATTAACGTACAAATACAAAAGAGTAAAAATTACTATTCCCACTGCAAAGAGTGCAACAGTGGATATATGACGTTACAAGGCATCTTTTAATACGCACTACCATTATAACGTAATTATTGGTAAGTATATAATATTTTTACTTTTTTTATTTACAAACAATAAGAGAGAGAGGGAGAGTCGTGAACACTCTTAGTCCCCAAATTATAATATGTAACAACAACAAAAGAGTGTTCCTGTTCTGGTTCAGGTGGAAAAAGGCACAGAGCACAAGGAAACAACAAAGCCCAATAGGTTTGTTAGGAAAGCCCTCACTCACCGACCTGGTCGGTGACTTGCTTCATCATCGGGCCCCACCGGGTGTGACCGAATGTCACCCCGGTGTGCTTCGACGCCAGAGTTACTGCGGAGCTGGTTTTCGTGATGGGAGGGCTATGTGGAAAATTACGTGAATAGTGTCAAGTGGTGAGATTAAAATTGCCTTGTATGTGTCAAAAATTTAATTTTAATCAAAGACCATCAAGGGCAAGGTTAAAAAATGTGTAGGTGAGTAGAGCCAACTAATTGGATGGTCTTACTCCCTCTAGCATTAAGTGAATATGTGAATGGTCGACATGGACATGTTTCAGCCGGTGTGGTATCATTAACCTGGCATTCGTCAGGACCTATGGTGTTAAACCTCGGCGGTATGGGCACTCTAAGGCCCACCCTACCAGAGGGCTTGAAAGTTAAAAGATCTGTGAAGTGCACAAAAACACAGAGGCGGGCTTCACCACCCGAAGGTAGGACGCACACACCTCCAGCCTCTAAAATTTAGAGACTAAAAATAAAAAGGCACCTGTGAAGGTAAGAAAACACAGACAACACAAGACAAAAGAAACATAATTAGAATATTTTGTCAATTGATTTAGCCAGATTCAGTCTATTTCTAGTGCTCATAGTGCCAGGGTGCACCACTCATGCAGAATAGCAGAGGTGCGTGGCTCTGCCGTTGGCTGAGGCTACACGATAAGTCATATTGTTAATATGGTGGCACTGTCAAAGTAGATTGCCAATTTTGCAAAATCTAACTGTGTAAGTGCACAGGGGAGGGTATTGATACGTGAAATGAGGGCGAAATGGCAGTGAAAATAAACACGCAACATTCTGTCACTCATCGATCAATGGGCCAAATGGCCAGTGGCCAGTCAGCAATGAAGCAGTCAAGAAGTGGCGAGAAAGAGGGAGGGTCTCACTTCACCAGGGATGAAAATCCACCCCATAGACCGCGGGAGGGAGGGGACGGCGCATTTGGCACATCCTGCAAAGCAAAACAGAGGGAAGAAAAAGGGACACCAAAGCCTGGTCAAGCAGCAGTTAACACTACTTAGCTCTGAATGGTTTCTCAGCCGGACTCGTACTCACGCCCACGGCGTCCGTCTCCTGCAGATAAGCCTACACGCCCTCAGGACCGGGTCTCGTCGATCCGGTTGGGAAGGGTGAAGGCGGTTATATGCGTTGCCGGTGAGGAAAAAGGCGCGACACCACTTCCGGGAGTTTCAGCCTTCCTACCACGCATGCGTTGAGGATGTACTCCAGGGCTAGACTGCTAGCCTGGTCCGGGCAGGGTACTCACTTCCGGGAATTACGCGCGGATTGAGGCGCATGCGCAGACATGATTTCCTTCGGAATTCGGGATAGTGACACTACTCGTAATGCGCATGCGCAGACGAGGTGAGACTTGAACACGGATGGAAACACAAGAGCGCAATTTGGTGTGCGCGTGAGGGGTATAATCAGAGTCAGTGAAAAGTATAACTGGCTCATGAGTTCAGGATGGGTGTTATCAAGACCAGTGGAGTGGTAAAAACTGATCTAGGAAAGTTAAGAAAGTTAAAGTAACACCGTAGCAGACAAAGGGAGTTGGTGGGAACAGATACAGATCTTGGGATAACAGATATTCATTTCAGTCATTTATTTGAGAACAGAACCCCAAGGAATGTCATCATTAAGGCCATTAGTATGGGTGCCAAGGCGATACACCCAACGCTGTTCCTTTTCAAACAGTCTCTCAGATATATTGGGGCCCCCAACGATTTGTTCAATCACAGTCCATTTCAGGTCGTTGGTGGTGTGATTGGTCTGGAGGAAATGGTCACTCATTCTTGTCGTGGCTTTTTTGCACCTGATATTACTTCTGTGCTCACATATCCGTAGCCTTATTTTACGGGTTGTCATACCCACGTAACGGAGTGAGCATGGGCAGGTGACGAGGTACACGACATTGACAGAGTTACAGTTAGTGTGGGCTTTCTGCCACCAGGTTTTACCGGGTTCCAGAGTCAAGGATTTTGTCGGGGTAGTTAGGTGACAGACAGAGCAGTTTGAACAAGGGAAGTGGCCCGTCACTTTAGGAAGGTTCCAAGTGTCAGTTATACTCCTCATCGGGGTTGCAGGTAGTATTTTAGGTCTGGTGTGGACCAGAGCATCCTTGAGACTGTGCCCTTTCTTAAAGGAAAACAGTGGTTTTTGCCAGTCCTTCTTGATGCTGGTGACGATTTTCCAGTTCTTGTTTATTGATTTTTTCAACTGGTTGGATAGTGCACCGTACGTGGTGACACACGTGAGGGGGACTTCTGTTGTTGTTATTTTCGAAGTCGGTTCCAGAAGTGCTTCCCGTGGTTGATTCCGTGCACGTTTGAAGCCTTTGTTTAGTAGGTGGTTGGGGTAGCCTCTTTGTGCCAGTTTAGCTGTTAGATCAGTTGATTGGGTTTTGAAATCAACTAAGTTGCTGCAGTTCCGGCGAATCCGTAAATATTGACCATACGGGAGATTCTCCCTTAACGGGCGAGGATGAAAGCTAGAGAACTGCAACAGGTTATTCTTAGCTGTAGCTTTGTAATGAGTCTTGGTAGTTAAGGTTGTTCCACTCTTAGTGATAACCACATCAAGAAACACCACCTCCGTAGTGCTCACGGTGTGGGTGAATTTCAGGTATCTGTTAAGAGTATTAAGCCAGTTCAGGAACTCCGTTAGCCTTTCCATGCTGCCCTTCCAGATGAGCAGCACGTCATCAATATACCTTTTCCAGTATGTGATATTTCTGCTGAACGGGTTGTTAATAGACAGTATGTTTTTAGCCTCGAAGTCTGCGACATACAACCCCGCTATGCTGGGGGCAAATGTACTGCCCATCGAGGTCCCCGAGCATTGTAGGAAGAGACGCCCTTGGTATGCGAAGAAATTTTCTTTCAGTGCGATGGTGGCACATTCAGTTATGAAGTCTCTGGGGGTGTTATATTCCCAAGTGGTAGAGTGCAGGGCGGCCTTTAGTACCGTTATAGTCTCATCTTGCGGGATACTGGTATATAGGCTCTCAATGTCTAAGGTGGCCAAGATGATGGTATCTGGCTCAAAAGAGATTGATTGCAGTTGGTGTAGCAGGCTTTTCGTGTCCTTGAGGTATGTCGGTGTGTTTTGCACAATTGGTTTCAAGAACTGGTCACAAAAGGTTGACAGGGGTTCTAAAATGGACCCGATTCCCGACACAATTGGGCGTCCAGGTGGGGGCAATTTATTTTTATGAGTCTTCGGGAGTGTGTAGAAGTATGGAATAATTTTATTACTCCTCGAAAGAAAGTCTGCTTCATTTTTAGATATATGACCCCTGGATTCGGCCTCCTGAACCAGATCGGTGATACGATTCTGGAGTTCAGGGGAGGGATCTGTGGTAAGTGGTAGGTAATTGTTGGTGTCACTCAGTAATTCTTCACATACCCTCTCATAACCCCTAATATTTTGGATTACGATGCCGCCACCTTTATCGGCTGGTTTGATGGTAATAGCGTTGTTGTTTTTTAGTTTATCAAGTGCCCGGTACTCCTCGGCGCTGAAGTTGCCAAAGTGGTGCGGTTCAGGGCATGCTTCCAAATCCAAGAACACTGCTTGTTCGAAAGCTGTAATAGCAGCTGGTACAGTGTGCGGAGGGGGTACAAACGTCGATTTTGGTCTCAGGCCAGTATCTCCCTTACGCATTTCTGCATCAGGATCCTCTTTACCTTCAAAAAAGGCCTTCAGTTTTAGTTTGCGGAAAAAATCCGTGAGTTCACAATGTAATTTAAATTTATCAGGACGAGCCGTAGGCACAAACCCCAGTCCTTTCTCTAATACTCGTTGTTCCGTGGGTGTGAGTTCCAAATCCGACAAGTTGGTGATTAGACTTGTTGGTTGCTGGCCCCTGGTTGTGGTGTCTGGCTCCTCGTGCGGTTCCCGACAGCTTCGTCTGTTTGCCAGGAGACTTGGTTGGGGGTTCTCTTGTTCCTCCCTCTGCCTCTGCGGCCCCGTTCTAAAAAAGGCTGCTGGTATTGGTTTTGGGGGGGAGGAGGAGGAGGGTGATGCCATCCTGGGTTCCAACCCATCATAGGGAATTGTGGGTGTGGAAAGGGGAATGGTGGCGGCCCGTATCCGGCATGTGGTGCCATTGCCCAACTTGGTGCTTGGTTGTGGTTCTGGAATCTTTGATTGCCTCTGTGGCCTCTATTGCCTCGTCTCCCTCCTCGTTTGTATGAGCCTGTGCTTGACCCACTACTATTGGAGGAATTATCATCTGTTGCATCTGATTCATTCAAGCCCTTTGTAGGTGCTGTATAATCAGGGTCAGCGTAAGGGTAAGTTTTGTTGAATTCAAATTTCTTAAGGTCTTTCTGAAATTTGGTTAGTTTAGACTGCAATAGGTTTTCTTTATATTCATTCATTTCACGATTGATCTCATCTAGTTTCTTTTTGTAGCCGGTCACAGTTGTTTTAAATTGTGATTCCGTCTCCTGTATTTCTATCAATAGGATGTCAGAGAGACGCAGGGCAGTCTTAATGATCAGGACGAGCCAATCACGCGTGCAATGCCACGCGATCATGGCCCAATCTTTCCTAAATTGTGCATCATCTAGAAAGATGCGGGGGGCATTGGTCACCAAAAGGCCTTTTGGTGCTGAGTTGGAAGTCAGGTATTGCTTCATTATCGTCCCATGTAAGATGGTGCGTATACGATCACGTTTCTGTTCCGTTAATTTCTCCCAGTCTGAGGTGTGTGCTATGGCTTGTGAAATTGCCGGGTCTGCAAAGAGATTGGCATCTGCCATTATCGCATCTATTTCTGCTTCCGAGAAGGTTAGACCCAGATTCGACATTATGGGATCTGCTTGGTGGGTGGTACTCAATCAGAGTTGGCGGTAAACCAATTGAGGGTCCCTTGGTTTCAGGAGAGGGAAAAAAGGAAGAAAAGAGAAATAATCTCTCACAGCTGTGCGCTGCTTAAATATTTACAAACAATAAGAGAGAGAGGGAGAGTCGTGAACACTCTTAGTCCCCAAATTATAATATGTAACAACAACAAAAGAGTGTTCCTGTTCTGGTTCAGGTGGAAAAAGGCACAGAGCACAAGGAAACAACAAAGCCCAATAGGTTTGTTAGGAAAGCCCTCACTCACCGACCTGGTCGGTGACTTGCTTCATCATCGGGCCCCACCGGGTGTGACCGAATGTCACCCCGGTGTGCTTCGACGCCAGAGTTACTGCGGAGCTGGTTTTCGTGATGGGAGGGCTATGTGGAAAATTACGTGAATAGTGTCAAGTGGTGAGATTAAAATTGCCTTGTATGTGTCAAAAATTTAATTTTAATCAAAGACCATCAAGGGCAAGGTTAAAAAATGTGTAGGTGAGTAGAGCCAACTAATTGGATGGCCTGGTGAAGTGAGACCCTCCCTCTTTCTCGCCACTTCTTCATTGCTGACTGGCCACTGGCCATTTGGCCCATTGATCGATGAGTGACAGAATGTTGCGTGTTTATTTTCACTGCCATTTCGCCCTCATTTCACGTATCAATACCCTCCCCTGTGCACTTACACAGTTAGATTTTGCAAAATTGGCAATCTACTTTGACAGTGCCACCATATTAACAATATGACTTATCGTGTAGCCTCAGCCAACGGCAGAGCCACGCACCTCTGCTATTCTGCATGAGTGGTGCACCCTGGCACTATGAGCACTAGAAATAGACTGAATCTGGCTAAATCAATTGACAAAATATTCTAATTATGTTTCTTTTGTCTTGTGTTGTCTGTGTTTTCTTACCTTCACAGGTGCCTTTTTATTTTTAGTCTCTAAATTTTAGAGGCTGGAGGTGTGTGCGTCCTACCTTCGGGTGGTGAAGCCCGCCTCTGTGTTTTTGTGCACTTCACAGATCTTTTAACTTTCAAGCCCTCTGGTAGGGTGGGCCTTAGAGTGCCCATACCGCCGAGGTTTAACACCATAGGTCCTGACGAATGCCAGGTTAATGATACCACACCGGCTGAAACATGTCCATGTCGACCATTCACATATTCACTTAATGCTAGAGGGAGTAAGACCATCCAATTAGTTGGCTCTACTCACCTACACATTTTTTAACCTTGCCCTTGATGGTCTTTGATTAAAATTAAATTTTTGACACATACAAGGCAATTTTAATCTCACCACTTGACACTATTCACGTAATTTTCCACATAGCCCTCCCATCACGAAAACCAGCTCCGCAGTAACTCTGGCGTCGAAGCACACCGGGGTGACATTCGGTCACACCCGGTGGGGCCCGATGATGAAGCAAGTCACCGACCAGGTCGGTGAGTGAGGGCTTTCCTAACAAACCTATTGGGCTTTGTTGTTTCCTTGTGCTCTGTGCCTTTTTCCACCTGAACCAGAACAGGAACACTCTTTTGTTATAATATTTTTACCCCAAAACTGACCCTGAACCCTAAAAAAAACCCTTTACCGAAAAACCCAAAACTGACCCTGAACCCTAAAAAAACCCTTTACCCAAAAACCCAAAACTGACCCTGAACCCTAAAAATACCCCTTTACCCAAAAACTAAAAACTGACCCTGAACCCTAAAAATACCCCTTTACCCAAAAACTAAAAACTGACCCTGAACCCTTAAAATACCCCTTTACCCAAAAACTAAAAACTGACCCTGAACCCTAAAAATACCCCTTTACCCAAAAACTAAAAACTGACCCTGAACCCTTAAAATACCCCTTTACCCAAAAACTAAAAACTGACCCTGAACCCTAAAAATACCCCTTTACCCAAAAACTAAAAACTGACCCCGAACCCTAAAAATACCCCTTTACCCAAAAACTAAAAACTGACCCTGAACCCTTAAAATACCCCTTTACCCAAAAACTAAAAACTGACCCTGAACCCTAAAAATACCCCTTTACCCAAAAATTAAAAACTGACCCTGAACCCTAAAAGTACCCCTTTACCCAAAAACTAAAAACTGACCCTGAACCCTAAAAATACCCCTTTAATTTAACATAATTAGCAATTAATCAATTAAATTAAATTAATTACCAATTACATTTTAATTAATTAACTAATATTATTTATTTACCAATTAATTAAATATTACTACCAATTAATACATTTACATATTTAATAAATAATAATTAAATTACTTCCCACCCTATTCCCCTATAAACCCACAACCCGCTACAGGAAATACATTATTTTAATTTATATAATTAGCAATTAATCAATTAAATTAAATTAATTACCAATTAAATTTTAAATAATTAACATATAATATTTAATTACCAATTAATTAATTATTACTACCAATTAATACATTTACATATTTAATTAATTATAATTAAATTACTTCCCACCCTATTCCCCTATAAACCCACAACCCGCTACAGAATAAAATTACACAATAATTTTAAAAAAATCATTAATTAAAAATAATTATAACATAAAATGACACTTTTCACACATATTATAACATAAAAACACTATAAATAATTACATATTATATAAAAAAAGATATTTTTTACTTTCGATATTATTTACAGTCGATATTACTTCACTTACCTTAAAAACGATATTTTGGCTGTCGATATTCTGTCCTGTCGATATTTTCTCCAAACGATATTTAAAACTCGATATTTTGTCCATTCGATATTGTGGAGTCGATATTATGTCTGTGCACCCCTACAGGTGTAACCCAACCTAAAGGCAAAGCTGGATCAATGGAGGTGGGATTGGCCGACACGCAGCATGGTGTTTTATAGTGTGCCTCACCTTGGGTGAAATATTTGTAGTCAGGATGGTGGTAAGGAGATGTAGTTAGTTCAAATTTTGGTCATGTTTGTAAAACCCAACTCTCATCATCAGATGGTTTGAGTCAAGTGGCCACAGTAAATTATTGATGATGCTAACAATGATTAACAAGGAGGGATTGTAGACCTCTAGGGTCATTTCAAACTTTATTGGGAGAAAAACAATTTAATTTAACACGATATCCTTCAGGTAACATTTTGCTGAAAATTCCGGTATCACAGGTATCTTTGGTAGCACACCCTTTCAGGCTGTACATTATCACCGTCCCATCTGAAACACAAAGACAGCACACTTCAGTTTCCCATCCTCTAGTGTACTTGTAAATTGGTAAAATTGTAGAACTCTGCATAATATGCATTGTTTGTCTGGGTGGGACAGTGAGTATGAAAAGCTGTACATCACATAACTTGCATGTTTGATGATAGAACTGAGTCTTTTTTCTACACAGAGGCACCAAACAATGTCCTTATTTCTGTTCAGTTATGATACTACGAATGTAATAAGAGAACATAGCGGCACATGCATCATTGTAAATTGCAGTGGCAAAGGGGCAGAATCGCAGAATCTGCCCCTTAGGGACCGCACTTTTTGCATCCTCCCAAATGCAATAATCGCTATTTAAGTAATTGCTAAATTTGTGATTACTTAAATTGCAATTGCATTTAGGGAATTGCAAATTGGATTCCCTAAATGCAATGCAACAATAAAAAAATGGTAATTTGTGTGAACTTTGAAAAATGCACAAAAGTGCATTTTTCAAAGTTCTATGTTGCACTCACACACACAGTTCTATGTTGCACACATGCATGCCCTTTGGGCATGCGTGTGCAACAGGTCTTTAAATTGCAATTTTAGGGGTACATCAAAGTGTCCTTTCCTTTTGGGACACTTGCACCCTTGAAATTGCATGCGCAATTTGCGAGTACCTATTTTGTACTCGAAAATTGCATATGCAATTCCCATTGATTCCTGTGGGCCGCTTGGCCCATAGGAATGAATGGGAAGCAATTCCTTATTTGCGTTTGGCAATTTGCTAGTTGCAAATGAGGAATGTGTAGGAATCGCACATTTTCTTGCGATTCCTTCATGCATAAGCATTTGCGATTCCTAAATTGCGATTTCATAACATTCACAAATTAGAACTCAGAAATGCATACTTTGATGTACGTGCCCCATAATGTGGTATTGACTGCACTTGGTGGGAACCTCAAACCCAGATGGGTAAATTGCACAGAGCAAAAATAACACATTTCTAGAATGAACACTTTTACTGCCATAAGTCACTTCAATATTATATTATGTGCGTGTTACTTGTTCATTGTACTGCATTCTACATTCCTCAAACCTTTAAGCCGACACATGTTTTGCTTGTTGTTTGGATTGATCTAATAAGCTTTCTGAGGACTGAATTGGGCAATAAATCATGAAACCAAAAGTTGAAACAAATAAAAAACATCAGGTTCCTCTTACACTTTCTCAGATATGCAGCAAGTATATTAGTGGAATTAGGGCAACATGTGCTTGATTAACAATACATTGGTGCCCAACAGCCAAGCAGCCAGTACAATGAGATATAAGGATACCAGTGATGTATACTTTAGTGAACAGACAGCAGGTGCATTTAGAGGGATAATCACTTGATACATGGATATCAAAGAATACTGTTTTATGAATGTGTTGTAATATCATAGCTGCTGTGGTTGTTCATACTATCATGTACTAAACCATTGTACATATGGGGCTCAACAACTTTTAATCTTTTTTAGTTCATAGTATGACGCAAATCTTGGGGGGATCCACTTTGGCTTACCAGGCAATAAAACATATTAGGAAGAGCATCTTTATTTATTTTATTTTTATTTAAGGAGTTTTATATAGCGCTGGCTCGACCCGGGGGTATTGCGGCGCTTTACAACAATTTTTCGCAAGAGAAACACAAATTGAGCAGTGTTAAGCACAGAGGTACGGAAAGTCCAAGAACTCCGTGCAATGTTGAGGTAGTATGTGAGTCCTGCGGTAACCTCGATGATTGCACATTGTCTTGGGGGTGCACAGTCAAAATATTGAGTTTGAAATATCGACCTACAAAAATATCGTGTTGGAAATATCGAAGGCACATAATATCGAGGTCAAGAATATCGTTGAGGGGGCGTGGCTTAGCGGGCAACGATGGTGGACGCAGCTTGCTAGAGCTCCCACCGGCCCGACCGTTATCCGGCAATTTATCCTGGCTCCTGAACCTGCTTCGTAGCCCACACCTGCGGTGATCATGGCGGAGGGCAGGAGGTGTTGTCCGGTGCACTTTTCGGTGCTCCCGGATTCTTTGCAGTCACGATAGCAGCAGCGGCAGTTTGCGGCCTAGTCCCTGAGGGGGAGCCGGGACCTCGATTTTGACGCCTCCCGGTCGGAGGGTCTCCGCGCCGGCTGGCTGGGCCAACATTTCTCCAGGGCCTGCGGCCCCCCCTTGGAGGCGGAACAGTGGGCATATCCACGGACCTGCCCGCAGTGGTGGGAGCACCGACCTGAGCTGAGGGAAAGGCTGGAGGGCACTGCGGCCTACATCGGGCCGAGAGACCGGGACCTCGAGTTTCAAGACTCCCAGCCGCGAGGGCAGGAGCATTGCGGTGGCTGAGGAGTCGACTGGAGCGGCTGGGGACACGGTGCCCCCCGGGGCGAGCGCCTGCCCAGGAGTCTGGTGTGCTCCCTTGCCTCAGACGAGTGTGGGGATCGATCCTGAGTGGACCCGGTGGCGGCGCCTGGTGAGACAGCATATTAGTCGGTGACTCTGTGTGGCAACGAGGAACACCAGCGGCCAGACCAAATAACTCCGGTGAGTGCCCGAGACAGTTGGCCAGTGGGGCTCCTCTGCTGGGTGCTAGTGGTGGATCGCTGCGTGGCCTGGTGTGGGTCCACGGGGCCCCCCCTTTGTGGCTAGGGTTTGGAGTGGGGCCATCACAGAGCGGAGACTGGGCCCGGCTGGAACGCCGTGGTGCACCATAATCTTGGGGTCTTGGGGGCAGCCTCGTGGAACCCGATGCCCCCCCCTGGCAGCAGACGACGATAGCGTGGAGGACTTGGGTGCCTGGAGTTCCTCGTGTGGTGTACTCTTGCTTACATTTAGAGGTGCGGGGGGTCGGCACCGAGACTATCTACAGATACTCCGAAATCAGTTGGACCCAGGTGTACTGCGACCATGACCAGAGGCGGGGGTGGCAGCGGGTCCGCCAAGCAGGGAACCCTGGATAAGTTTACGGGCCAAGTGGGGTGCCTGGTGCCTCGGGCGGAGGCCACGGACCGGGCCCCGACAATGCAGCACTTATGGCGGCGATTACCCAGTCCAGAGACATGCTGGACGCCAAGATTGGGGCAGTCGGCGCGGATGTGACCCTATTGCGTCAGGACCTGCGGAACGCTGTGGTGCGTATTACTGAGGCGGAATCCAGGATATCGGTGGTGGAGGACGACGTTGGGACCTTGAAGCGGAATAGGCGGCAATGGAAAATGTCCAGAGAGGCCTTGCGCTCCGCGTGGAAGATGCGGAAGGGCGGGCGCGCAGAAACAACCTTCGCTTCGTGGGATTTCCGGAAGGCTGCGAGAAGGGAAACATGGAACTGTTCTTGTCCCAATGGTTGGAGTCCTGGCTTCCCCCAGACGTTCTGTCACGATGCTTTGTGATTGAGCGCGCACATAGAGCCCTGACGCAGAAGCCGCCGGCGGGGGAGCGGCCCAGGCTGGTGATTGCTAGGATTCTGAATTTCCACGACAGGGACACTATCCTACGGGAGGCGAGGACCAAAGACTCTCTTTTATTTGAAAACCAGAAGATAATGATCTTTCCGGATTACACCAAGATCGTGCAACAACAACGTCACTCGTTCATTGCCGCCAAGGCAAAACTACGAGGTCTGAAGAATATCGTTGGACAGAATATCGACCCCACGGTAAGTAATACTGATTTTTTTTATATCGATGTAAGTAATATTGAAGTTACTAATTTGTACTATTTGTATTATTGTTATGTATTTTATTAAGTATGTGTAATATTTTTTTTGTAAAGTACTTTACTTGTTTTAAATGATATGTGTATTATTTTTATATATTAATAATGTTATTTTTAAGTACATTTTATGTTTTAGTACCGAAGCGGGTTGTGGGTTTATAGGGGAATAGGGTGGGAAGTAATTTAAATATACTAAATTGATTATTAATTTTTAGGAATTATAAATTAATTTTAATTAATGTTTGTGTTTATTTCTGTAGCGGGTTGTGGGTTTATAGGGGAATTGGGTGGGAAGTAATTTAATTATAATAACACATTTTTTTTTTTATTGGAATGGGTAAATATTTTATTTTTAATTAATTAATTGGTAATTAATTATGTTATTTGATCATTAATATTTTGAATTGGTGATTAATGTTTTTTAATTGGTAAATCATTGCTTTAATTGGTAATTCATTTTTTTAATTGGTAAATATTTATTTTTATTGGTAATTCATTTTTTTAATTGGCAGATTATTATTTTAATTGGTAATTAATTCGTTGGGGTAATTAATTTTGGTAATTGGTAATTAATGTTTTAATTGGTAATTATTGTTTTATTAATTGGAAAATATTTTTAATAAATTGGTAATCCATGTTTCATAAAAAAGTATTATTTGGTATAAAAAATAATTTTATTTTTTAATATTTTTTAATTGTGAATTAATTTTACATAATTACATTTTTTTGTATAGAAACTTTTTTTATTGTTCAATATTTATTATTTTGTGACTAATATTTATTAATTAATATTTATTGGTATTTATTGTTAATTTATTGATAATGTATTGTTAATTAATTATTCAATTGTAATTATGTTTTTAGGAATTATTAATGGGTATTTGTAAAAGATGTAGAGTTATTAAAAAATTAAATTATTTATTATTTTAAATACAAATGTTGTTTATAAATATGTTATATTTAAATTCTACGCTATCCAATGTTTTCCCTACTGTTTCACTCTCCGGAGTTGGAATAGTAATTTTTACCCCGACACTAGCCAACGCTTTTCCTAATGTTGCAGTCTGTGGAGTTGGAATAGTAATTCTAACCCCTACCATATCCAACGCTTTTATTACTGTAGCACCTTTTGGAGTTGGAATAGTAATTTTGACCCCTACGCTATCCAACGGTTTCTCTACTGTAGCGCCCTCTGGAGTTGGAATATTAAGTTTTTACCCCTACGCTATCCAATGTTTTCCCTACTGTAGCACCCTTTGGAGTTGGAATACTAATTTTTACCCCTACGCTATCCAACGCTTTCCCTACTGTAGCGCCCTCTGGAGTTGGAATATGAATTTTTACCCCTACGCTATCCAATGCTTTCCCTACGGTTGCACCCTCTGTAGTTGGAATAGTATTTTTTACCCCTACACTATCCAACGCTTTCCCTACTGTAGCGCCCTCTGAAGTTGGAATAATAATTTTTACCCCTACACTATCCAACTTTTTCCCTACTGTTGCCACCTCTGGAGTTGGAATAGTAATTTTTACCCCTACGCTATCCAACGCTTTCCCTACTGTTGCCCCCTCTGGAGTTGGAATAGTAATTTTTACCTCTACGCTATCCAAAGCTTTCCCTACTTGCCCCCTGGAGTTGGAGTAGTAATTTTTACTGCTACGCTATCCAACGCTTTCCCTACTGTAGCACCCTCTGGAGTTGGAATAGTAATTTGTACCCCTACGCTATCCAACGCTTTCCCCACTGTTGCATTTTCTGAAGACTTTGAATAGTAATTTCATTTATTTATCTATTTAATATTTTTATTATTATTTTTGATAATGTAGTATATTATTAATTTTAAAAATATTGAAAGTATATTTAATTTTTTAAATGTATTAAATGTATTATATATACATATTTAATTTTTATTTATGCTATTTTTTGATGTGTGTAGTTGTATTTGTAATTTATAATACTTTAAAATAATTTATTAAAATAATTATTAAAACGTATTATTAGGTAAGTATATATTATATTTTTTATGTATATGTTTAAATAATGTTATATTATTGTATATGTATTATTTATAAATGTTAAACATTATTAAATATTTTTAACTGTGTTTATTTGGTTTATAATTATTATTTACATTATTTTACACTTTTTTTAATTAAAAAAAAAGATATTTTTAATTATGATATTTTTAACTTTGATATATTTTTTCGATATTTTTGCCCTTACCATGTTGTAGATAGGCTGTCGATATTCTTGCTTCCGATATTCCAACGTCGATTTTTGTGTAGGTCAATATTTTTTTGTAGATATTGTGTCAGTAATTGTCAGAGCTCAAGTTTTTACGCCTTAATTTCTTACCGGTTCTTGCACAGGAACAGAGATGCTAGGTCCCAACTCCCTCTAGGCAATGCCAGCAGGTCTATACTCAGAACCTTCTGGTCATTACCCTAAGGGAAGGGGGAAATTGGATAAAATAATAAACAAAGTAGAGACTGGTCCAGAAAGGCTCCTTCCGTCAGTGGTTGGTGAACACCCTCTGCTCTGTTAATGGAACCTGTAAATTAATGCATCATTACTATCTAACATTCAAAACCCTATTACTTAAATTTCTCTATTGTAACTCTCACCCACCCTGGCTTTCTGGACCTTAGCTGCTCTTCTGGTTTTTTAAATGATGTTTTTATTCCTCATCAGTTAGTTGTTACTGGTGGAAGAAAATAACATTATTAGTTCTCTTATCTTTTAATCCTAGTTAATTATATCTTTTGTTTAGGATTGTCACTTACTTCACTAACTGAGGAGACTCTCTTTTAAATGGGTTCCTGTGTTGGCGCCTTTTCTGTTAACTTCTCTTTTTTTCTCCTATTAGGTTTATCCTGGAGAAGTGAGTATTTACATATTTACATTGGTTTCAGTAATAGTTCTGTAGTCCTTCATTTGCCCTTGAAAACTAACTTTTCTTTTACTCTCTAACACAGGTTAATCTCCAGTAAAGTCTTGCCTCTGCCTTGGCTTCTGTTGAGAATTTCGAATGACATTCAGGTAAGAACGAACAGTACTTATTTGCTTGGTGGAATTCTGTAATCTTTTTTTTTATTAATAGCCTCTATCTCTCCCTAAGCCTTCTAGCGTGCATTACAAGTTAACATAGTTCTGAGTTCCAAAGTTTTACAACAGATTATTTCCAGGTTCTATATTTCTTGTTTTTAACTTAGCTCTGAATATTCTGCTCTTCTCTGCTGACAAGACTTGGCTCTCTTCAGCTTCAGCTCCGAATTCCTCAGCTCTGGTTAAACACTCGTGCTGAATTAAATTGTCAAGTAGGGTCGTAAATCTTCTCTTCTTCTCATAGAGAATGTTTTCAGGGGAAAAATAATTACACTAATTTGCTCTAAACTCTAAATGAAACGAGCGCTCCTCACAATGGACTGTCTAGGTGGGAAACTTCAGTGAAGTGCGTCGTTATTAAAACGCTCGCGCTTCACCTAGCTCTCAGGCAAGCTGTGCCCTCGGAGACTAGAACGCCCCCCTTCAATTCCAATACGGCGGCCATCTTATGTCTCCAGTAATGGACCCGATCGGTCCAAGTACAGTAATCAGAGAACCCCTGACTCTTTTGTGAAGTGTTTATACCGCAAATACTGGCATTAGGCATGGCGGTTCTGACAGTACCCCCCAACAAGGCAGCTTCTTTCCCTCTCGGTTTTGTGGGGAATTGTTGATGAAAAGACTTGATCAACCTAGGAGCATGAACATTCTCTTCCAGTTCCCAAGACCGCTCCTCAGGACCATAGCCCTTCCAATCTATGAAGTAGTACAGCCTACCTCTAGACCTTTTAGAGTCCAAAATTTATTTTTCCTCAAACTCAGTTCCTGTATCTAATTGAATTGGTTTTGGAGGTGATTTGGTTCTTAGACCTGCCGAAGCTTTCTTTAACAAGGAGACGTGAAAAACTGGGTACATTTTAAATCTAGGTGGTAATTCCACTCGATAAGTGACCTGATTGATTTTTTCTTTGATAGGATAAGGTCCAATAAATCGGGGCTGAAACTTGGGATTCCCTTTTAACCTTAAGTTTCTAGTACTCAACCAAACTTGATCCCCTATACCCAGGGTTGGACCTTCTCGTCTCCTTCTCTCTGCATAACCCCTATACTTTTCTTTAGCCTTGGTAAGGTTGTCTACTGCCCTCCGCTGTGTTTGATGCAAATGTGAAACTACTTCTTTTACCGCAGGAACTGTGATATCAGTTTGTCGTATAGTTGCATTTGGGTGCCTGCCGTAATTTAGATAGAAGGGGGAGTAACCTGTCGAACTGTTCTTCGCATTATTATGGGCAAACTCCGCCGTCCACAAATAGTCCAACCAATTTCCCTCCTCCTTCAAAAGAAATAACCTCAGGTACTGCTCTAATTCTTGATTCACCCTCTCGGTCTGACCATCTGTCTCCGGATGATAACTAGTGGAGAATCTGACCTCAGTTCCTAATCCTTCCATAAAGGCTTTCCAAAAATGAGACACACATTGGGAACCTCTGTCCGAGATTACTATTTTGGGTATTCCATGTATCTTAACTATCTGGGAACTGAAATGAGCTGCTAGCTGCTAGCTGTAATGCGGTAAAATGAGCCATCTTGGAAAAAGCATCTACCACTACTAGGATGGTATCATAACCCTGACTAATGGGTAAGTCAATAATGAGGTCTAATGTGACTGTGTGCCATGGGTAAGGTGGAGTGGGCAATGGTTGCAGAAAACCCTTTGGGGCCAACATTTCCGATTTTCCCTGAGCGCAGATCCGACAGGACTTAACATATCTCTCAATATCGGAAGTCATCTTCGGCCACCAATAATGTCTTTTTATCAACTCTTCAGTCTTGGCCTCTCCCTTATGGCCAGCCAATTTATCATCATGACATTCCTGCATAATTTGTTGTTGCATCTCAGTGGTGGGTACATACAAGGCATCTTAGTAGGGCAACTGTTGGATGATCTTTCTATCCGAATCTTCTTTTGCCCAATTCTGCATAGCTTCCGGGCTCATGACTTCTGCAATGTTTCTTTCCAGACTGATTGAAGTGGTGACTCCTATTATCTTGGTACTTGGAATGATTAGTTGGCTTTCCGTAACTACCTTCTGAGCTTCAGTACCAATCCTGGACAATGCATCCGCTTTTCCATTCTGAGCTCCAGGACGATACGTGATTACCAAATCGTAGTCTTCAAAGTATAGAGACCACCTTAACTGCCTGGGAGTAAGGGTTCTTGCCATCTTTAGAAATTTTAAATTCCTATGATCTGTAAACACCGTCACCTGATCTTGAGCCCCCATCAAATAATGTCGCCACTCCTTAAAAGCATCTTTTATAGCCAGCAACTCCTTCTCAGTGATGGTGTAATTAATCTCAGCCGAGGGTAATTTTCTGGAGCGATAAGCGACCGGATGCAGTTGACCTGTGGTTTTATGTCGTTGAGACAAAACTCCTCCTACAGCTTGGTCGGATGCATCCGTCTCAACATAAAAAGGTTCATTAGGATCAGCATGTAACAGGACGGGTGCAGTGGTGAAGTCTGTCTTTAAAGATCGAAAGGCTTCCTCAGCCTCTTTGGTCCATTCGAACATGATTCCTTTTCTCAGCAATTTGGTGAGGGGGAGGATCTTCCTAGAAAATTCACTAATAAATCGCCGATAGAAATTGGCAAATCCAATGAAGCTTTGGACTTCTTTTACACTTGTAGGAGATTCCCAGTTCGTTACTGCTTCCACCTTTTTCTGATCCATCAAGATTCCAGTAGGCGAAAGGACAAAACCTAAAAACTCCACTTGTGACACATCAAAAGCACACTTTTCGAGTTTTAGAAACAACCTATTCTCTTGTAGCTTCTTCAACACCCCTTTTACTTGCTCATTGTGTCTTGCCACATCGGAGGAGTAAATTAAGATGTCATCCATGTACCCAATAGCGCATTGATCTATAAATTCTTTCAAGATGTCGTTGATGAAGTGCTGAAAAGCAGCTGGGGCATTGAATAGACCATAAGGCATGACCTGGTATTCAAATAGGCCAAACCTAGTCCGAAAGGCCGTCTTCCACTCGTCTCCTTTGCGCATTCCGACTAGGTGATAGGTGCCCCTAAAGTCCAATTTTGTGTAGATGCGAGCTCCCTTTACTTGGTCCAAGAGCACCGAGATCAATGGCAGGGGGTACCATTTTTTCTTGGTAATCTTGTTGATTGCCCTATAGTCGATGCACGATCGCAAGTCTCCCTCCTTCTTCGGCACGAAAAATAACGGAGATGAGACAGGGGACTGGAGAAGGTCGAATTAATCTATTTGCGAGATACTTGTCCAGGTACTCCTTCAGATGATGATTTTCTTTTTCCGTTAGCGCATAAACACGACTGCATGGTAAATTTAAACCAATTTCCAAATCTATTTTGCAGTCATATACTCTATGAGGAGGTAGTTGCTCAGCCTCAGTTTCGTTGAACACATTTTTGAACTCTTCATACTCTTCAGGAATTTCCGGAATATGGATTACGCACATGGAATGCCCCGTAGAACACAAAGGCAAGGCCGGATTACTCTCCCAGGACTTCTCCGCAGCACCAAAACAATTCTCATGGCAATAATTTGAGTTCATCACAATGGTTCTGGAGCTCTAATCGATCGTTGGGTTGTGCTCAGTAAGCCATGGAAGACCTAAAATTAATTGAAATTGTGGCGCGTCAATCAAATTGAACTGAATTCTTTCCTTATGTCCGTCTCCGGAGATCTGTTGTATTAACTCGGTGTGGCTCACGATTGGTCCTGACGAAAGATTGGTTCCATCCACCGCCTGGACGGGCTCACTCCTTATCTTCTTGATAGCTTGAATGCCCACCTTAGCCGCAAATCTCAAATCACAAACGTTTCCGGTGGCTCCTGAATCTATCATGACTGACACTTCCGTCAGAATTGTCTCCCCGAACCTCACTTCCAAAGACAGGTTCAAGTGTGGAGCTGCAGATTGCAAAGTATTTGCTACTCGATGTTCGTTTGGAGTTATTTCTTGAATCGCACCCACCTGTTCAACTCCCCCCACAGGTGGTGCCGTTAGTTTTCCTTCGGCTTGTAAATATTTCTGGGCTTCTTTGGACAATTTCTAACGAAATGTCCCCCAATTCCGTAATACATACATACATTTCCAGCTCTCCTTTTATCTTTCTCCTCGTATGGTTCCAATTTGCATAGGTTCTGTTCCATGTTGGTTTTCTACACTTCTCACACCCTCAGATCGAACTCTGTCAAATCTTGGAGTAATTGGTCTAAGGTCTTTTTTCTTTTCTCCTCTTCTTTCACCCTGACGAAAGTCTATCTCCAGACCAAATCTATCAGCGCCGAAATCTCCGTGGGTCGATTTGGAATTTGGGCCAGGGTATCCTTTAGTTCATCTCTCAACCCACGATAAAACACCGCCGCTCTCTTGCTTTCTGGCCAGTTAGTCTCCACCACCAACTTGTTGAACTGGGCCAAGTAAGCTATTAAATCTCGGTTCCCTTGCCGCAAGTCGAGTAGTTCATTATCCACCACTTGGGATATTCTCCGTCGGTCAAATATTCGAAGGAATTCCTGTTTGAATTCTTCAAAGTTTCTTAACAAAGGGTCATCCCAGGAGACTAGGGGCATAGACCATGAAGCGGCGTCTCCACTCAGATATGAGAGTATGAATGCCACCCTAGACTGCGCATCAGGGAAGATCGAAGGGCGGCACATAAAGTGTAGGGAGCATTATGAAAGAAATATTTGCACCTTCTGAGGATCTCCATTAAATCTTTCAGGGGCTGCCAATGGAATGACTGGGGATAGGGAATGAATCACCTGTGTGGTAGATCTATTGGCCGCTTCCAAAACTGGGTTCATTGCTTCCCTCTCCAGTGTACTAGATGGCCTAAGTCTTAAAGCTAATTCTGCAGTTTCCTTTCTTGCACTGACTAACTCTAGTCTAAGACTTTGATTTTCTTCTCTGACCGCTCCCAGCTCTTTTTGTATTGCATCTAGTATTGTCCCAAGGGATTGTATATCCATTCCTTCCGCCATCTCTGTTCGGGTGCGAAAACAACTTGGGCACTTCACTCTGTCAGAGCTCAAGTTTTTACGCCTTAATTTCTTACCGGTTCTTGCACAGGAACAGAGATGCTAGGTCCCAACTCCCTCTAGGCAATGCCAGCAGGTCTATACTCAGAACCTTCTGGTCATTACCCTAAGGGAAGGGGGAAATTGGATAAAATAACAAACAAAGAAGAGACTGGTCCCGAAAGGCTCCTTCCGTCAGTGGTTGGCGAAAACACCCTCTGCTCTGTTAATGGAACCTGTAAATGAATGTATCATTACTATCTAACATTCAAAACACTTTTACTTGAATTTCTCTATTGTAACTCTCACCCACCCTGGCTTTCCTGGACCTTAGCTGCTCTTCTGGTTTTTTAAATGATGTTTTTATTCCTCATCAGTTAGTTGTTTCTGGTGGAAGAAAATAACATTATTAGTTCTCTTATCTTTTAATCCTAGTTAATTATATCTTTTGTTTAGGATTGTCACTTACTTCACTAACTGAGGAGACTCTCTTTTAAATGGGTTTCTGTGTTGGCGCCTTTTCTGTTAACCTCTCTTTTCTTCTCTTATTAGGTTTATCCTGGAGAACGCCACTGCTGCTCTCGTGAGTATTTACATATTTACATTGGTTTCAGTAATAGTTCTGTAGTCCTTCATTTGCCCTTGAAAACTAACTTTTCTTTTACTCTCTAACACAGGTTAATCTCCAGTAAAGTCTTGCCTCTGCCTTGGCTTCTGTTGAGAATTTCGAATGACATTCAGGTAAGAACGAACAGTACTTATTTGCTTGGCGGAATTCTGTAATCTTTTTTTTTATTAATAGCTTCTATCTCTCCCTAAGCCTTCTGGCGTGTATTACAAGTTAACATAGTTCTGAGTTCCAAAGTTTTACAACAGATTATTTCCAGGTTCTATATTTCTTGTTTTTAACTTAGCTCCGAATATTCTGCTGACAAGACTTGGCTCTCTTCCGCTTCAGCTCCGAATTCCTCAGCTCTGGTTAAACACTCGTGCTGAATTAAATTGTCAAGTAGGGTCATAAATCTTCTCTTCTTCTCATAGAGAATGTTTTCGGGGGAAAAATAATTACACTAATTTGCTCTAAACTCTAAATGAAACGAGCGCTCCTCACAATGGACTGTCTAGGCGGGAAACTTCAGTGAAGTGCGTGGTTATTAAAACGCTCGCGCTTCACTTAGCTCTCAGGCAAGCTGTGCCCTCGGAGACTAGAACGCCCGCCTTCAATTCCAATACGGCAGTCATCTTATGTCTCCAGTAATGGACCCGATCGGTCCAAGTACAGTAATCAGAGAACCCCTGACTCTTTTGTGAAGTGTTTATACCGCAAATACTGGCATTAGGCATGGCGGTTCTGACAGTACCCCCCAACAAGGCAGCTTCTTTCCCTCTCGGTTTTGTGGGGAACCGTTGATGAAAAGACTTGATCAACCTAGGAGCATGAACATTCTCTTCCAGTTCCCAAGACCGCTCCTCAGGACCATAGCCCTTCCAATCTATGCAGTAGTACAGCCTACCTCTAGACCTTTTAGAGTCAAAATTTATTTTACCTCAAACTCAGTTCCTGTCTCTAATTGAATTGGTTTTGGAGGTGATTTGGTTTTAGACCTGCCGAAGCTTTCTTTAACAAGGAGACGTGAAAAACTGGGTGAATTTTAAATCTAGGTGGTAATTCCACTCGATAAGTGACCTGATTGATTTTTTCTTTGATAGGATAAGGTCCAATAAATCGGGGCTGAAACTTCCGATTCCCTTTTAACCTTAAGTTTCTAGTACTCAACCAAACTTGATCCCCTATACCCAGGGTTGGACCTTCTCATCTCCTTCTGTCTGCATAACCATTATACTTTTCTTTAGCCTTGGTAAGGTTGTCTACTGCCCTCAGCTGTGTTTGATGCAAATGTGAAACTACTTCTTTTACCGCAGGAACTGTGATATCAGTTTGTCGTATAGTTGCATTTGGGTGCCTGCCGTAATTTAGATAGAAGGGGGAGTAACCTGTCGAACTGTTCTTTGCATTATTATGGGCAAACTCCGCCGTCCACAAATAGTCCGACCAATTTCCCTCCTCCTTCAAAAGAAATAACCTCAGGTACTGCTCTAATTCTTGATTCACCCTCTCGGTCTGACCATCTGTCTCCGGATGATAACTAGTGGAGAATCTGACCTCAGTTCCTAATCCTTCCATAAAGGCTTTCCAGAAATGAGACACAAATTGGGAACCTCTGTCCGAGATTACTATTTTGGGTATTTCATGTATCTTAACTATCTGGGAACTGAAATGAGCTGCTAGCTGCTAGCTGTAATGCGGTAAAATGAGCCATCTTGGAAAAAGCATCTACCACTACTAGGATGGTATCATAACCCTGACTAATGGGTAAGTCAGTAATGAGGTCTAATGTGACTGTGTGCCATGGGTAAGGTGGAGTGGGCAATGGTTGCAGAAGACCCTTTGGGGCCAACATTTCCGATTTTCCCTGAGCGCAGATCCCACAGGACTTAACATATCTCTCAATATCGGAAGTCATCTTCGACCACCAATAATGTCTTTTTATCAACTCTTCAGTCTTGGCCTCTCCCTTATCGCCAGCCAATTTATCATCATGACATTCCTGCATAATTTGTTGTTGCATCTCAGTGGTGGGTACATACAAGGCATCTTAGTAGGGCAACTGTTGGATGATCTTTCTATCCGAATCTTCTTTTGCCCAATTCTGCATAGCTTCCGGGCTCTTGACTTCTGCAATGTTTCTTTCCAGACTGATTGAAGTGGTGGCTCCTATTATCTTGGTACTTGGAATGATTAGTTGGCTTTCCGTAACTACCTTCTGAGCTTCAGTACCAATCCTGGACAATGCATCCGCTTTTCCATTCTGAGCTCCAGGACGATACGTGATTACCAAATCGTAGTCTTCAAAGTATAGAGACCACCTCAACTGCCTGGGAGTAAGGGTTCTTGCCATCTTTAGAAATTTTAAATTCCTATGATCTGTAAACACCGTCACCTGATCTTGAGCCCCCATCAAATAATGTCGCCACTCCTTAAAAGCATCTTTTATAGCCAGCAACTCCTTCTCAGTGATGGTGTAATTAATCTCAGCCGAGGGTAATTTTCTGGAGCGATAAGCGACCGGATGCAGTTGACCTGTGGTTTTATGTCGTTGAGACAAAACTCCTCCTACAGCTTGGTCGGATGCATCCGTCTCAACATAAAAAGGTTCATTAGGATCAGCATGTAACAGGACGGGTGCATTGGTGAAGTCTGTCTTTAAAGATCGAAAGGCTTCCTCAGCCTCTTTGGTCCATTCGAACATGATTCCTTTTCTCAGCAATTTGGTGAGGGGGAGGATCTTCCTAGAAAATTCACTAATAAATCGCCGATAGAAATTGGCAAATCCAATGAAGCTTTGGACTTCTTTTACACTTGTAGGAGATTCCCAGTTCGTTACTGCTTCCACCTTTTTCTGATCCATCAAGATTCCAGTAGGCGAAAGGACAAAACCTAAAAACTCCACTTGTGACACATCAAAAGCACACTTTTCCAATTTTAGAAACAATCTATTCTCTTGTAGCTTCTTCAACACCCCTTTTACTTGCTCATGGTGTCTTGGCACATCGGAGGAGTAAATTAAGATGTCATCTATGTACACAATAGCGCATTGATCTATAAATTCTTTCAAGATGTCGTTGATGAAGTGCTGAAAAGCAGCTGGGGCATTGCATAGACCATAAGGCATGACCCGGTATTCAAATAGACCAAACCTAGTCCGAAAGGCCGTCTTCCACTCGTCTCCTTCGCGCATTCCGACTAGGTGATAGGTGCCCCTAAAGTCCAATTTTGTGTAGATGCGAGCTCCCTTTACTTGGTCCAAGAGCACCGAGATCAATGGCATGGGGTACCGTTTTTTCTTGGTAATCTTGTTGATTGCCCTATAGTCGATGCATGATCGCAAGTCTCCCTCCTTCTTCGGCACGAAAAATAACGGAGATGAGACAGGGGACTGGAGAAGGTCCAATGAATCCATTTGCGAGATACTTGTCCAGGTACTCCTTCAGATGATGATTTTCTTTTTCCGTTAGCGCATAAACACGACTGCATGGTAAATTTAAACCAATTTCCAAATCTATTTTGCAGTCATATACTCTATGAGGAGGTAGTTGCTCAGCCTCAGTTTCGTTGAACACATTTTTGAACTCTTCATACTCTTCAGGTATTTCCGGAATATCGATTACGCACATGGAATGCCCCGTAGAACACAAAGGCAAGGCCGGATTACTCTCCCAGGACTTCTCCGCAGCACCAAAACAATTCTCATGGCAATAATTTGAGTTCATCACAATGGTTCTGGAGCTCTAATCGATCGTTGGGTTGTGCTCAGTAAGCCATGGAAGACCTAAAATTAATTGAAATTGTGGCGCGTCAATCAAATTGAACTGAATTCTTTCCTTATGTCCGTTTCCGGAGATCAGTTGTATTAACTCGGTGTGGCTCACGATTGGTCCTGACGAAAGATTGGTTCCATCCACCGCCCGGACAGGCTCACTCCTTATCTTCTTGATAGCTTGAATGCCCACCTTAGCCGCAAATTCTCAAATCACAAACGTTTCCGGTGGCTCCTGAATCTATCATGACTGACACTTCCGTCAGAATTGTCTCCCCGAACCTCACTTCCATAGACAGGTTCAAGTGTGGAGCTGCAGATTGCAAAGTATTTGCTACTCGATGTTCGTTTGGAGTTATTTCTTGAATCACACCCACCTGTTCAACTCCCCCCACAGGTGGTGCCGTTAGTTTTCCTTCGGCTTGTAAATATTTCTGGGCTTCTTTGGACAATTTCTAACGAAATGTCCCCCAATTCCGTAATACATACATAAATTTCCAGCTCTTTTATCTTTCTCCTCGTATGGTTCCAATTTGCATAGGTTCTGTTCCATGTTGGTTTTCTACACTTCTCACACCCTCAGATCGAACTCTGTCAAATCTTGGAGTAATTGGTCTAAGGTCTTTTTTCTTTTCTCCTCTTCTTTCACCCTGACGAAAGTCTATCTCCAGACAAAGTCTATCAGCGACGAAATCTCTGTGGGTCGATTTGGAATTTGGGCCAGGGTATCCTTTAGTTCATCTCTCAACCCACGATAAAACACCGCCGCTCTCTTGCTTTCTGGCCAGTTAGTCTCCACCACCAACTTGTTGAACTGGGCCAAGTAAGCTATTAAATCTCGGTTCCCTTGCCGCAAGTCGAGTAGTTAATTATCCACCACTTGGGATATTCTCCGTCGGTCAAATAGACGAAGGAATTCCTGTTTGAATTCTTCAAAGTTTCTTAACAAAGGGTCATACCGGGAGACTAGGGGCATAGACCATGAAGCAGCGTCTCCACTCAGATATGAGAGTATGAACGCCACCCTAGACTGCGCATCAGGGAAGATCGAAGGGTAGCACATAAAGTGTAGGGAGCATTGTGAAAGAAATATTTGTGCCTTCTGAGGATCTCCATTAAATCTTTCAGGGGCTGCCAATGGAATGACTGGGGATAGGGAATGAATCACCGGTGTGGTAGATCTATTGGCCGCTTCTAATACTGGGTTCATTGCTTCCCTCTCCAGTGTACTAGATGCTAGGTCCCAACTCCCTCTAGGCAATGCCAGCAGGTCTATACTAAGAACCTTCTGGTCATTACCCTAAGGGAAGGGGGAAATTGGATAAAATAACAAACAAAGAAGAGACTGGTCCCGAAAGGCTCCTTCCGTCAGTGGTTGGCGAACACCCTCTGCTCTGTTAATGGAACCTGTAAATTAATGTATCATTACTATCTAACATTCAAAACCCTATTACTTGAATTTCTCTATAGTAACTCTCACCCACCCTGGCTTTCCTGGACCTTAGCTGCTCTTCTGGTTTTTTTAAATGATGTTTTTATTCCTCATCAGTTAGTTGTTTCTGGTGGAAGAAAATAACATTATTAGTTCTCTTATCTTTTAATCCTAGTTAATTATATCTTTTGTTTAGGATTGTCACTTACTTCACTAACTGAGGAGACTCTCTTTTAAATGGGTTTCTGTGTTGGCGCCTTTTCTGTTAACCTCTCTTTTCTTCTCTTATTAGGTTTATCCTGGAGAACGCCACTGCTGTTCTGGTGAGTATTTACATATTTACATTGGTTTCAGTAATAGTTCTGTAGTCCTTCATTTGCCCTTGAAAACTAACTTTTCTTTTACTCTCTAACACAGGTTAATCTCCAGTAAAGTCTTGCCTCTGCCTTGGCTTCTGTTGAGAATTTCGAATGACATTCAGGTAAGAACGAACAGTACTTATTTGCTTGGTGGAATTCTGTAATCTTTTTTTTTATTAATAGCCTCTATCTCTGCCTAAGCCTTCTAGCGTGTATTACAAGTTAACATAGTTCTGAGTTCCAAAGTTTTACAACAGATTATTTCCAGGTTCTATATTTCTTGTTTTTAACTTAGCTCTGAATATTCTGCTCTTCTCTGCTGACAAGACTTGGCTCTCTTCAGCTTCAGCTCCGAATTCCTCAGCTCTGGTTAAACACTCGTGCTGAATTAAATTGTCAAGTAGGGTCGTAAATCTTCTCTTCTTCTCATAGAGAATGTTTTCAGGGGAAAAATAATTACACTAATTTGCTCTAAACTCTAAATGAAACGAGCGCTCCTCACAATGGACTGTCTAGGCGGGAAACTTCAGTGAAATGTGTCGTTATTAAAACGCTCGCGCTTCACCTAGCTCTCGGGCAAGCTGTGCCCTCGGAAACTAGAACGCCCGCCTTCCATTGCAATACGGCGGCCATCTTATGTCTCCAGTAATGGACCCGATCGGTCCAAGTACAGTAATCAGAGAACCCCTGACTCTTTTGTGAAGTGTTTATACCGCAAATACTGGCACTAGGCATGGCGGTACTGAGAGTAATCCTGTCTTGGGTTGAACTGAGGTAGTTCGTTGTAAATACAAAGTCAGAGAGTAATGGAGTCGGTGCTTGCGTTACGGCAGCTGATATCCATTTGGGAGGGAACAGTTGAGGAAGAGGACTTGAAGGTGTTTTTTGAATTTTGCGAAGTATGAGATAGTTCTGAAATCGGCTGGGATAGAGTTCCAGATTTTGGGCGCGTTTCCGGCGAAGGACCTTGCAGCGTTTTTTTTGTTTGCGTGTTTTCATAGGGATGAGAAATAGGGAGATGGAGATCCTGAGGTTTCTGGTCTGGCCAGCCCTCTTGAGTATGGCAGCCAGATACTTCGGTTTTCCTGTGTGTAGTGCTTTGTGCATGAGGCAGGCAGTTCTGAATCTAGCACACTGTTCGATTGGGAGCCATTTTAGTTCCCTAAGTGCTGGTGGAATGTGATCGTATTTACTAATTCCAGTTACCATTTTGGCTGCTGCGTTGAGGGTAGTTTTTAGGGGAGCTATGTGGTATTTTGCTGTACCAGTGAGGGTTGCATTCCCATAGTCGAGTCTGGATAGTACCAGTGATTGGGTGGCTTGTTTCAGATCTTTTGTAGGGATGAATGGTTTCATTTTATTGAGTAACTTCAGATTGAGGAAGGCACTCTCTGCTGAGTTTTTAATGGGATTGGCCATGTCGAGTTTTGGGTTGAGGGTGATTCCTAGTGATTTTATGGAGTTTGCCAGAGTGAGATTACCGTTGAGGGCGTCCAAAGCATTTAGCCATTTTGCAATTTAAGGGTTCTCTTCTTTGTTGGAGATGAGGAGGAGTTCTGTTTTTTCTTGATTACTTTTTAGGTGATTTAAAGACAGCCAGTGTTGGATTTCTTTTAGACTGTTGTTTAGTTTGATGATGTCATTTAAGGAGGAGAGTTCTAGAGAAATCTGGGTGCCATCAGCATAAAGGTGGAAGGCTATGTTAGAATTTTTTAGTATGGTGGTGAGGGGTTCCATGTATATGTTGAACAGTTGTGGTGTGAGCACTGAACCTTGTGGTACTCCCCTGCTGACAGGGTGTAGGTCGGAGGAAGAGTTTTTGATTTTTATCCTTTTTGAATGGTTGTGTAGGAAGGAGGAGAACCAGAGTAAGACTACCTCCTCAGCACCTACTCTTTCTTGTAGGGCCTTGATGAGTAGTTGGTGATCGACCGATAGGTCCAGGAGAATGAGTAGGCAGCATTGGTCGGAATTGAAGGATTTATGGATGTCGTCTGTGATGTTGAGGATCGGGGTCTCCGTACTGTATCCTTTTCTAAACCCCGATTGGGGGAGATCCCGAAGGTTGATGTTGTCCATGTGTTGAGTCAATTGTGAGAGGACACATTTTTCGAGGATTTTGGATAAGAGGGGGAGATTGGAGACTGTTCTGAAGTTATTCAGGTCCTTGTAGTCTAGGCCTGTTTTTTTTAGTAGTGGCGTGGTTTGGCCGACTTTGAGTCAATCAGGTATGCTGCCGGTTCTCAGGGAGTTGTTAATGATCCTGCACCAGAACGGGGCTATAGAGAGTTTTAGTTTTTTGGTCAGTTGGGTGGGTAGAGGGTCAAGGGCGTGGGAGGCGGATTTGGAGGTGGAGATAAGCTTGAGGATCTCAGATTCCGGGATGGGGTTGAAGGGCTTTCAAGTTTTCATGGAGTGCAAGCATGTGCTTGCAATTGTCGCTGGAGGCAGGCTTTTATAGGCTGGGTTGGTGTTGATGTCTAGAGAGAGCTCAATCTTGGATTTTCTTTGTGCGAAGAAGTTGGCAAAGTTTTCGCACAATTCCTTGGAGGCCTGCATAGAGGATTCAGGGGGCTTGGAGGTGTGTTGCTTTATGATTTTAAACAGTTTGTTGGGTCTGTTCTTTCCGTTGTCCAGGGCGGATTTTTCGCTGCACATGTGTTTTTTGAACTTCATTCGAGCTGCTTTTAGTTGTTTGAGTAGGCTAGTGGAGGGGTTGCTTCTCCAAAGTCTTTCTGTAGCACTAAGTTGTCTTTGTTTGTTGTTAATGTCCATGTTTAACCAGGATCTAGATGAAATGGTCCTGTTTTTTTTTCTTTCAGTCGGGCTACTTGGTCTAGAATGGATGTCAAGGTAGTGTTGTAATGGGCAGTGTGTTCTGTAGTGGATAGATCATCCATGGAAGTAGTGAGGAGGGAGTTAACCCTTTCCTCCAGGTCAGTCATGTTGATCTGAGACAGGTTTCTGGTCCATTCGGAGTGGTCTTTGGTGAGGGGTTGGAAAGTGATCGGTTGGGTGAGGTGGAGGAGGATGAGGTGATGATCAGACCACCGACGGGCAGGGTGTGATTTCTCGTGACTGTGTCACGTTTGGTGATAATGGCATCAAGTATTGCTCCTTTGTTGTTGGTTTCCTCCGTGCAGAGTTGGGTAAGGATGTTGTTGTGTAACAGCTCATTCAGGTTCTGGATTAGCAGGTTGTTTTCTTCATTCCAGTGTAGGCTGAGGTCACCCAGAATTAGGTTATTTGCATCTCGGAGGGAGCAGTGGGAAATCAGATCAGACAGGTGTTCAGTGAATGTGGAGGAGTTACCTGGGGGTGGTAGATCAGGTGGCAGGTTAGTGTTTTGTTGTTGCTAGTGTTGATGTTGACGGTGATCCATTCAAAGGAGTTGTAGTTGAAAGAGTCTGTTTCTATCACTGAAATATTGTCTCTGTGGATAATTGCTATGCCTTCTCCTCTTTGGGCTTTTCTATCTTTGTTGGTGATTGCAAAGCCTGGGGGGACGAGAGTGTCCAGGAGTGGTAGGGAGGAATCATTTAGCCAAGTTTCGGTGATGAATGCTAAGTCAATGTCGTGGTCGAGGATGAATTCTGCTAGCTCAGTGGCATGTTTGGTGGCTGATCTGCAGTTTATTAGCATGCAATTGTGAGGGTCATCTCTGTTTTGGAATTCCTCGTTCGGGGAGCTATTGGGATGATAGTGCAGGTGGCCGGAGGTCTGGGGGATTTCATAGGGGCCTGGTCTCTTCCTAATCTGGTGATCACCTAGATTTTGAATTGTGAGGTGATAGGGGTAGGATTATCGTACGAGGAGCCAAGGTCTGCCGCTTCACTCTCAGACATTGCATCTCTAGTTCTTTTGGGTCTGTGTGTCTGATAGGTGAGGCGGGTAGTGATCGAACTCTGGTGGGGGTTTTGGGAGGCTTTCGTTTGTAAGGGTGGGGAAGGAGCGGGTGCGCAGAGGCTGAAGGGTTGTGGCAAGTTCGTAAAGGGTTTCACTAAAACCCTGGATTATGGTTGCTATCTGGGTTTCCAGCAAGGTGAGTTGCTGCCTAGTCTCTAAGTTGGTGGGATATCTGTGAGGGTCCAGGGTGGATATGCTAGACCTGGGGGGGAGACTTGTGTTGTTGTGTTGCCTTCTTGTGGTTGTGGTTGCCCGTGCGGGTTTTGGGCGGGCAGTGAGTGCAGGGTGGCCGGGTTCGTGTTGGGGGGTTGGTGTTTTATTGTATGTGGGTTTAGAGAGGAAGATGGGAGTCAGAGATTGCGAGTTAGGATTGTTCGGTGGATTGGGGTGGAAGATGGGCATGTGGTGGGTGGGGGTGAGAGCCGTTGGGGGACGTATGGAGGTCTTGTTCTACCTGGGGTGGTGCAGGTGATGTCACCTGGCGAAGGGTGTGTGGTAGCTAGGGAGCACTGGAAAGCTGGATGGTTTCTGAGGGTGGGCTTGGTTCTTCAGGGGGAGGAATATAGGCACGAAGTGGGGGAGTGAGTGAGAGTGGGTAGTCCGGAGTGTGGGGAAAAGGTCATCAAAGGACTCTAGATTGTTGTTATTGGCTTGTATCAGGACTGTGCCATTGGAGTAGATGGTCACAGTGGTATTTCCAGTACGTCTTGTGCGGTTTGTAGTGGATAGTGTCAGCTTGCAGCTGTGTGGGGTGCTGGTAGTTTTGGAAATTGTGAGCTGTGATCTGAGAATGGAGTTCCATATTTTGGGTCTTTTAGTGTGGAAGATGATATCCATTTTAACCTGACCTTTGGAGGAGCAATGGCAGGTGTCTGCGAATGGTGATTCCGGATGTTGTTTGATCAGTTTTTGCTTAAAAATCTTTTTTCGCTTTGGGTGAGAGGTTAGGCGGGAAGCTGATCGAGAAGGAGTTTGGGCTGTGTGGTTGAGTGGTTTGCATAAGAGGGGAAGGTGTGGGCTGACGTGGTAGAAGGCATAGTGTCTAGGTAGGATGGGGCAGGTTCCCTTTGTGGAAGGCGGCAGAGAGTATCCAGAGCCGTCTTAAGATGGTAGAATGGGAGTAATGCAGAGGTTTGTATTAATATTCTAGGGCTAGTTGTTGGGACTAACACCTAGGCATCTAACTCCAGTCCACAGATGACAACATGTTTGCCACCCCAGGTAGTCCATGCCACAGCTGTTCCTACTGGCTTGAAAATAATACAACTGCAGGGCCTTGTTCTGATTGGGAGAATGTCCTGTCAATATGATTCTTCGATAACATATTGATTCCACAATTCTGATTGGGAATGCTTTCAGCCAATTAGAAAATATTTCATAAAGGTAAGACCATTTTGATCTGGCTACTAGTCGTTTTCTGTGTTTGGGTGCAAAACCTTCATTTACTGTCTTTCTGTAGTATGCTCTTGAGGTGTATTATGTTGCTTGCAGTTTTATACATTCTGGTCTTGGTTCACAAGGAGGGTTCTACAAGAGCACCACACTAAGTTACATTTATATTTCTGTCTTGTAGGGAAGCATGATGTAAAGATCTGGATTGGAGGTATCTAGTTGCAGAATAGGTTCAGAAAAGAGAGGCCGAGTAATTGTCAGTGGTGAGGCTGTATATGGCCCAAAAAAAGATATTTAATAACCAACGCTTACTCATAGACAGCCAGTAACGGAGAGGATGATGGACAGAAATGCTAGTTTTCCTGCTCAGCCACAGAATAATACGAGTGGACGCACTCTAGTTAAATGACAGTTTTTAGGGGAGATAGTCCAAACTCGCGACGATGAGGGCCTGAAATAGGTTTTTTCTGGAGCATCTCTCCAAGAACTGAGTAATTTTCCTGATTACTTTAGGTATAAAGAAGCAGGTGGTAAGCTTCTCAATGTGTTCCATGAAAGAGTTTGTAATCAAAAATAACATAACATAAACAACTTGTCTATGGACAATAATTTGGTAGAACCTCAAAACAAATCACCAGTCCCATAATCCCCCACCTATGCAATATAGTCAAATAGTTCCTGGAGAGATACAAATACTGCATTTTTATTGAAGGCAGAGTATTCGTCACAATTTCAGATGATTTTGTGGAAACAATTGTTTTTTATTTCAATTGGCTGCAAGTGCTGTAGTGTTAAACTAGACCAGGTATTTTTTTCATTAATTATCACACAATGTCACATCTCTATCATTCTCTTTCAATTATATGTAAAGCATTATATGTGTTTGCACCCAAGTGACTTATATTAAACGTGATACAGTGCTCATGACTTGTATTCAGAATATGTCACATACATTAGCATTCAGGCCCAATACTCTACTTACACATTCTCATTACCTCACTTCCACCACATCTACAAACTTTAGGCGCAATAGGCAACTTCCAAAAACTGTACACACTATCGGATATCTTCTTGGTCAACTACTTCCATTACTTTCTGCCGTATATTTTCTGTTTTACATCTTTATAAATCCACCATAATTAGACATAACTTCTCTATACACCTATTAACTTTCCCACCTACACCCCGCCACAATGTGCTACACTAAGTACTTGGCTGCTTCATCGAACACTATCCCAGTATTAATGTCTGCTCACCCTTCTTGAGCACCATCCCACCCTTTCAGTCCACAAAATACTGAGGGGCATATTTATGAGGGGATTTTGGCACCCGAACGTCACTTTTAGCGATATTCTAGTGGTGATACGCCCTTCTCCATATTTACAAAGTGCCATTAAGGAATGTTATATGGCTTAACGCCACCTTGTAAATAAGGCCTCTTTACATGGGTCACTTAGCCAGAAAGGGGCATGCAATGAGTCTTGCTGTGATCGTTCCACTCAACACCCATCGCTTTTGACAATGCCCCAGATTTACAAGGACATGCGAATCTAAGGCAGCACCAAAAACTATTGCCATACAAGAGCAGGTATTAGAACAGCAAAGCAAGGAGAAATACTTTTATTTCTCCTCCTTTATGCTCTTCCATGTGTGATGCATTCCACAGCACACATAGAAATTGCCTCCAACATGTACATAAAAAATTGTGAGAAAGAGAACACAATGCATTGTCTGGTAACATCATGTTGTAGCAAATGTACTTCCTTCTGATGCTTTGCTATGTTGGACAGAAAAATATCACATGCTCAGCCGACTCAGCCACCTGAGGGACGAACAGGTAAATTTGTTTGCAATCCGCCCCACAATGTAGTTTGGCGCACAGCAGCTAATTTTAGGGCCAGCACTAGGGAGAGGGAAGGAGAGTGTCACATGTCAGAAAATTTGACACTCTCCTGCTCGTTCCATCTCACTCAGTGCAGAATTTGCGGCTACTGCACTGCGCTGCATGAGAAATTGGTAAATCTGGCCCTAAGTCTCTTGGAACAAGCAGACGTCAAATGAATCTGTACGAAGACATCAAAGAGGGTACTCATGTTTTGACACCAAGTCAGCAACATTCCAAGAGACGATCTTAGGGGCCGATTATGATGGCGGACGGACCTGAGTCCGTCCGCCACCATTGAGCAGCAGGGAACCTCCGCATGGCCTGCGGAGTTCCCTCCTGTGCAATTAGGATGTGACCGCCACCCTGGTGGTCACATCCTCTATTTTTACCATTGCAGCGGGTGCGGCTTCAAGCTGCATCCGCCGCAATGGTGAAAATGCATACATTGCATTTGTATGCAGAAAGTGGCAGGCACCATGCGGTGCCTGCCGATTTCTGTATACAAATGCAGGGGGTACCATAGGTACCCCCCATGTGCACCCCCACCCTCCCTTCACCCAGGGGGCCCGCAACGGGCCCCCTCAGTGAAGTTACACATGCTTTTCCACGGCGGAAAACGCGCCGCGGAAAAGCATTTTTTACAGGCCATCCTAATACGGCTGACGGTGTCTGAGAGACACCGTCAACATATTAGAGCTTTTCCGCCGCGGTTGTAAGCCAACCGCGGCAGAAAAGCTGCGGACGGAAACCAGGACCCACCAGCCATCCTAAAGTGGCGGTGGGTCCGCTGTGGTTTTCCCGCATCCTCTGGGCCGGCGGTGGCTTCCGCCGGCCCGGAAGATGCGGGAAAACCGCGATCGTAATGGGCCCCTTAGTATGTGAGTGCAGGTGCAGCGCAGTGTTGCTCAAAATGTGAGATTCTAAGGATATGGGGGGTACAAGAGGATGCTCGACAGAACTAAGGGAAGGCATACACACTCCAGAAGGGGTAGGGGCAGAACAGGGGGATTAGCGGGGGATGGCTCCACTTTGGTGGGAAAGAATTTGGGAATTTGAAGACTAATACCCAGAATATCGCTATTGCTAGTAGACAGAACAGGGCATCAGTCTAAACTATCCCAGTCAGAGATAGGAAGATAACTGTTGGAGGTCGAGACTGCAACCCCATCCCTAGCAGCAACCCTGGATCCTGGGCAAGGGCCTGGATCCCACCGTTTCCTTGGGTGCCAAATGCTTATAAAACAAGAATTTGCAATGCAAATTGGTCTCGCATTTGTAAGAGTCAGATGTATTGGCAATGTAAATGACAATGTATTTTACACATTTGTTTCGGATTGTAGTGGATGTATGTGGTGTGGAGTGGAATTATGTGAGTTGTATTTGAATTGTTAGTTGTGGAATTTTGTGTGGTGAAATTGTGTGGAGTTGATTTTTGTAGTGAAATTATGTGGCATGGTGTGCAGTGGAAATATGTGGATAGTAGGTATGTGGTATTGAGTGTACTGCAATCACATGGAGTGGGATTGTGTGTTATAGAGTGGAATTATGTGAAACAACATTTTCCATTGTGGAGTGGTATGATGTGGAGTTTAATTATGGGGTGTGTTGTTTAATTTTGTGGCATGGTGTGGAGTTCTGTGGTGTGAAGTGGATGACTGTGGTGTGTTGTGTAATTGTGTTGTTGAGTTGAAATATGTGGTGTGTAGTCAAACTATGTGGTGTGGAAAAGAAATGTGTAGAGTTTAATTGTGTGGCTTGAATTGTGTGGCGCTGAGTGAAATTATGCTGACTGACATTATGTGGCATGGTGTGGGGTTCCCAAACTGTAGTAACATGGTGGAAAAAAGAACAACAGTTAAAATACTGTCCTGAGCAATTGGCATTGTTGAACTTCATGCACGCAGACCTCCTATCACATTTTGCATGTTTAAAATAATTTCTGTGGCCCATGTTTACATTTGCCTGCTGTCAGTGGCACCGCACACAATAAAGCTTTGCAATGAAACATGATATATAACTTCCACTATGCCACTAAGTAAGTCTAATGATTTTAGTACTGAAGCACATAGCATATTACAGCAAATGTCTACCAACAATTTTATCTGTGCACACAGGCCTTCTTTTTTTCTTTTTTTTCTTTTGTTGCAATATACCCAACTACTCTGTTGCTCTTCTATCTGTTCTACCCCCATTATTCCCATTTCTCCTCAGCTTTTAATTTATTTTTTTTTGCAGAGTTTTATATAGCGCGAACTTGACCCGAATCGGTTATCAGAGTGCTTTACATAGCACCAGTTACGTTACATGAGGACACACATTCATGTGTGTTAGGCACTGGGAGATCAAGTGATTTGCCCAGAATCACGGGATGTTCAGCGTCATTTTCGACACTCGAACCCAGTTCCCCAAATTCGAGGTCGACCACCCTAGCCGTTAGACCGCGCCCAGTGCCAGGACCCCTGGCCCCCACCGGCGGAAGACGACCCGTCGGACCTACGACTCCACCAAACTCATCGCACTCAACACCGGCGTGATCCCTGGATGCTACCGAGCCACTCCGAGGCGCACCCACGGACCCTTCAGCTGCCACTCCTGCAAGTTCTCCTGCATCCGGACCTGCACCGCACCCGCACCCACCAAGCCGAGAACCAGCAGCAACCACCTGAAGTGCATCCTGCTCAACACCCGCTCCGTCCACAGACACGCCGTCGAGCTTTGGAACCTCCTCGACACAACATCACCAGACGTCGCCTTCCTCACGGAAACATGGATGAACGCCTCCTCAGCCCCCGACATCGCTATCGCCATTCCAGACGGCTACAATATCATCCGGAGGGACCGCGGAAACGAGACCGGAGGAGGCATCGCCATCATCCACAGGAACACCATCCGCATCACGAGCAACTCCGACGACACCCTCACAACCGCCGAACACCTGCACTTCCAGATCCACACCGACCCCAAGACCACCCTCAGAGGCACCCTCATCTACAGACCCACGGGCCCACCCACACAATTCAGCGAAGACATTGCCGACTTCATCAGCCCACGCGCTCTCCCCTCCGCTGACTACATCCTCCTCGGGGACCTCAACTTCCACCTGGAGAACAACAACGACCGCAACACCACCACCCTGCTGGACAACATCGCCACCCTCGGTCTCAAGCAGCTGGTGACCACCCCCACCCACTACGCCGGACACACACTCGACCCCGTCTTCTCCTCCAGCAAGGACATCTCCTTCAGCCACGCCACCGGACTCCACTGGACGGACCACAGCTGCGTCCACTTCAGCTACAAAAAGAACACGATACACCACCACCAGCAACAGGTTGCACGCAGAAGATGGAATAAGATCACAGCCGACCAGCTCGCCACTTCCCTCAGCCAGGACCCCCCCGCAAGCTCAGCGAACCCCAGCCAGGCCGCCAACAACCTCACAAAGTGGATCAGCAACTGCGCAGACGACCTCGCCCCACTGAGGACCCCGCCCAGCAGACACGGCAGCAAGAAAGCACCCCGGTTCACCGATGAACTCAAGAGCTCGAAGAGGATCTGCCGAGCCCTCGTGAGAGCCTGGCGCAGAGACCCAACACCAGACAACATGACCACCCTCAAGCTCGCCACTCGAAAACACCACCAACTGATCCACACCACCAAGAAAATCGCATTCAAGGAACGACTGGACAACAACGCCCACAACAGTAAGGAACTCTTCAACATCGTCAAAGAGCTCTCCAACCCCAGCGCCGGAAACAACAACATCACCCCATCACAAGACCTATGCAACTCCCTCGCCTCCTACTTCCACAACAAGATCGCGGACATACACAACAGCTTCAGCACAGAGCCGACGCACCCCACGACGGCACCTGCACCCCCCACCACCACCCTCCGCGCCTGGACCCCGATCAACACCGAGGAAACCCTACGCACGATGAACTCCATCCACTCCGGATCTCCAACCGACCCCTGTCCTCACCACATCTTCAACAAGGCCGACTCCATCATCGCACCCCACCTGCGGGACATCATCAACACCTCCTTCGACACAGCGACCTTCCCGGAGAGCTGGAAGCATGCCGAACTCAGCGCTCTACTGAAGAAACCATCAGCGGACCCCACCGAACTCAAAAACTACCGCCCCATCTCGCTCCTCCCGTTTCCGGCCAAAGTCATCGAGAAGACCGTCAACAAGCAGCTGGCCGCCTTCCTCGAGACGAATGGATCCCACACCACTCGCAGTCCGGCTTCCGGGCCAACCACAGCACCGAGACGGCCCTCATCGCTGCCACTGATGACATCCGAGCCCTGCTCGACAACGGGGAAACAGCGGCCCTCATCCTCCTGGACCTTTTCGCAGCTTTCGACACTGTCTGCCACCGCACCCTAGAGCAGCGCCTCAGCAACGTCGGAATCCAAGAGAAGGCACTAGATTGGATAATCTCCTTCCTCGCCGGTAGGACTCAGAGAGTCCGCCTCCCCCCCTTCAGATCAGAAGCCACCGAAGTCATCTGCGGCGTTCCTCAAGGCTCCTCGCTCAGCCCCACCCTCTTCAATGTCTACATGAGCCCCCTTGCGGCCATTGCACGCCAACACAACCTCAACATCATCACTTACACCGATGACACCCAGCTGATCCTCTCCCTCACCAACGACCCCGCCACCGCCAGAGCCAGCCTACAAGAGGGGATGAAAGACGTAGCCGAGTGGATGAAGAACAGCCACCTGAAACTGAACTCAGACAAGACGGAAGTCCTCATCCTGGGACCTTCGCCCTCCGCCTGGGACGACTCCTGGTGGCCCCCCACCCTGGGCAGCACACCCAAACCAACAGACCACGCACGCAACCTGGGCTTCATCCTGGACTCCTCCCTCTCCATGACCAGACAAGTCAACGCCGTCTCCTCGTCATGCTTCAACATCCTGCGCATGCTACATAAGATCTTCCGGTGGATCCCCACCGAGACTAGGAAGACGGTCACCCAGGCCCTCGTCACCAGCCGACTGGACTACGGCAACTCCCTCTATGCCGGAACCACTGCCAGACTCCAGAAGAGATTCCAGCGAATCCAGAACGCCTCAGCAAGACTCATCCTGGACATCCCCTGACACAGCCACATCTCCGGACACCTGAGAGACCTGCACTGGCTCCCAGTCAACAAGAGAATCACGTACCGACTCCTCACCCACGCACACAAAGCCCTACACAACCAAGGCCCAAGATACCTCAACAGCCGCCTCAACTTCTACACTCCCACACGCCAGCTTCGATCCACCAACCACGCCCTCGCCGCCGTCCCCCGCATCCGAAGAGCCACCACAGGAGGAAGATCCTTCTCCTACCTCGCAGCCAAGACGTGGAACTCCCTCCCGACCCACCTCCGCCTGACCCAAGACCACCTCGCCTTCAGGAAGCAGCTCAAGACCTCGCTGTTCGAACAGTAGCGGACCCCCCCCGCCCCAAGCGCCTTGAGACCCTCCGGGTGAGTAGCGCGCTATATAAATGCTGTGATTGATTGATTGATTGACTTGAACCCCTCTGTGTGCTTAACCGCTGATCCCCTGTCTTTCGCCCCTCCCCATAGTGTTTTTTTCTGCAGTTTTTAATTTTCAATCTTCAACTCAGTCTAGGAAGTGTGTTCATCAAGCTTTGAAAACAATTCATCAACAATGCCCTCATCATCAGCACACCAACCACTAATAGCACAGATGGAGGTTACAATAGTGCAAAAACTCCACGGTTGGCAAATTTGTAGATTTTATAGAACAGCATACCAACCCCCGGCACTCCTTAATTGGTCTTGCTCGCCTCAGGCTGCTTCTAAAGACTCCTCTAGTCTATTTACAGATGTGCCAGGTGAGCCTTAACAGGTCAAAGCCCAAGCTCTGCTAGTGGCTGCTGATTGGTGTAAGCCATGAGGTTCGCAGCCGGCAAGGACAAGGGGCCAAGTCAAATGCACCACCCAAAGTTGGCATCTACTACACAACGCTCAGCATTTCATCTTTGTGAAAACAAATCCAACAATTTCAATCATGAGTTCAGGTACAGAGCATAGTTCAGCCTATGGGCAGTCTTTTCCCCCAAAAGCTACGCCTTCCTGCTCAAGAGAATGGGGGCTAGAGATGAGCCACATTGAAGGGAACAAAGGGGCATATTATCAAGGGGGGCAATAGGCACTTTTCGCCGGTTTAGCGGCCGCTTTCGGCCGCTAAGCGGCGAAAATTCTATCGCCCTATTATCAAGCTGTCGCTAACAGCAGTTAGCGACAGCTTGAAGGCGATAGCGATGCGATACAAAAGGGGATGATGGACGGAACGTTTGAGCAAATTAAACACTCACCCCCAGTCAACTGATCTGGGTTTAATCCATCTCCATTCTTTAGCCCACTCAGCCACCCCATTTCAGACATGGCTATATGCAAATCAGTCTGACCCTGTGCCTCATGGGAACAGTCCAGCCCAAACTGCCAAGCGATGTCTTCCATGGACCGGAAACAAGCATCCTGGAACCGGTTTCGGATTCATAATCCGCATCAGCCAGGCTATCTTGAATCCAGTGGCCAAGTGAGCAAGGGACTCACGTCTGAGCATACCCTGCCACACTTAGGGCGAACAAAGCGGTACAAAAGGGGATGATGGACGGAGCGTTTGAGCAAATCAAACAGTCTCCCCCAGTCAACTGATCTGGGTTTAATCCATAACCATTCTTTAGCCCACTCAGCCACCCCATTTCAGACATGGCTATATGCAAATAAGTCTGACCCTGTGCCTCATGGGAACAGTCCAGCCCGAACTGCCAAGCCATGTCTTCCATGGACCGGAAACATGCATCCTGGGACCGGTTTCGGATTCATAATCCTCATCAGCCAGGCTATCTTGAATCCAGTGGCCAAGTGAGCAAGGGACTCACGTCTGAGCATACCCTGCCACACTTAGGGCGAACAAAGCGATACAAAAGGGGATGATGGACGGAGCGTTTGAGCAAATCAAACACTCACCCCCAGTCAACTGATCTGGGTTTAATTCATCACCATTCTTTAGCCCACTCAGCCACCCCATTTCAGACATGGCTATATGCAAATCAGTCTGACCCTGTGCCTCATGGGAACAGTCCAGCCCGAACTGCCAAGCCATGTCTTCCATGGACCGGAAACAAGCATCCTGGGACCGGTTTCGGATTCATAATCCTCATCAGCCAGGCTATCTTGAATCCAGTGGCCAAGTGAGCAAGGGACTCACGTCTGAGCATACCCTGCCACACTTAGGGCGAACAAAGCGATACAAAAGGGGATGATGGACGGAGCGTTTGAGCAAATCAAACACTCACCCCCAGTCAACTGATCTGGGTTTAATTCATCACCATTCTTTAGCCCACTCAGCCACCCCATTTCAGACATGGCTATATGCAAATCAGTCTGACCCTGTGCCTCATGGGAACAGTCCAGTCCGAACTGCCAAGCCATGTCTTCCATGGACCGGAAACAAGCATCCTGGGACCGGTTTCGGATTCATAATCCTCATCAGCCAGGCTATCTTGAATCCAGTGGCCAAGTGAGCAAGGGACTCACGTCTGAGCATACCCTGCCACACTTAGGGCGAACAAAGCGATACAAAAGGGGATGATGGACGGAGCGTTTGAGCAAATCAAACACTCACCCCCAGTCAACTGATCTGGGTTTAATCCATCACCATTCTTTAGCCCACTCAGCCACCCCATTTCAGACATGGCTATATGCAAATCAGTCTGACCCTGTGCCTCATGGGAACAGTCCAGCCCGAACTGCCAAGCCATGTCTTCCATGGACCGGAAACAAGCATCCTGGGACCGGTTTCGGATTCATAATCCTCATCAGCCAGGCTATCTTGAATCCAGTGGCCAAGTGAGCAAGGGACTCACGTCTGAGCATACCCTGCCACACTTAGGGCGAACAAAGCGATACAAAAGGGGATGATGGACGGAGCGTTTGAGCAAATCAAACACTCACCCCCAGTCAACTGATCTGGGTTTAATTCATCACCATTCTTTAGCCCACTCAGCCACCCCATTTCAGACATGGCTATATGCAAATCAGTCTGACCCTGTGCCTCATGGGAACAGTCCAGCCCGAACTGCCAAGCCATGTTTTCCATGGACCGGAAACAAGCATCCTGGGACCGGTTTCGGATTCATAATCCTCATCAGCCAGGCTATCTTGAATCCAGAGGCCAAGTGAGCAAGGGACTCACGTCTGAGCATACCCTGTCAAACTTAGGGCGAACACAGCGATACAAAAGGGGATGATGGACGGAGCGTTTGAGCAAATCAAACAGTCACCCCCAGTCAACTGATCTGGGTTTAATCCATCACCATTCTTTAGCCCACTCAGCCACCCCATTTCAGACATGGCTATATGCAAATCAGTCTGACCCTGTGCCTCATGGGAACAGTCCAGCCCGAACTGCCAAGCCATGTCTTCCATGGACCGGAAACAAGCATCCTGGGACTGGTTTCGGATTCATAATCCTCATCAGCCAGGCTATCTTGAATCCAGTGGCCAAGTGAGCAAGGGACTCACGTCTGAGCATACCCTGCCACACTTAGGGCGAACAAAAGGGGATGATGGACGGAGCGTTTGAGCAAATCAAACACTCACCCCCAGTCAACTGATCTGGGTTTAATCCATCACCATTCTTTAGCCCACTCAGCCACCCCATTTCAGACATGGCTATATGCAAATCAGTCTGACCCTGTGCCTCATGGGAACAGTCCAGCCCGAACTGCCAAGCCATGTCTTCCATGGACCGGAAATAAGCATCCTGGGACCGGTTTCGGATTCATAATCCTCATCAGCCAGGCTATCTTGAATCCAGTGGCCAAGTGAGCAAGGGACTCACGTCTGAGCATACCCTGCCACACTTAGGGCGAACAAAGCGATACAAAAGGGGATGATGGACGGAGCGTTTGAGCAAATCAAACACTCACCCCCAGTCAACTGATCTGGGTTTAATCCATCACCATTCTTTAGCCCACTCAGCCACCCCATTTCAGACATGGCTATATGCAAATCAGTCTGACCCTGTGCCTCATGGGAACAGTCCAGCCCGAACTGCCAAGCCATGTCTTTCACTGACCGGAAACAAGCATCCTGGGACCGGTTTCGGATTCATAATCCTCATCAGCCAGGCTATCTTGAATCCAGTGGCCAAGTGAGCAAGGGACTCACGTCTGAGCATACCCTGCCACACTTAGGGCGAACAAAGCGATGCGTCATTTCTCATAAATGAGGCCCCAGATGGGTTCTTGTTGGGCAATTACAATGAAAAACAAAAAATACATAAGCTCATGTGCAAACAACAATTCAATAGCGGCAGGTTCGACTTAGGCACCTACTGCAGAACTATAGAACACAGATGGTTACATATAGGTTAAAACGTATTGTATAGTTGTTTATTACTATCCATGTGACAACTATGCTTGCCACTACGGCTTCACTGTGATCAACATGGCAAGGCACTTGAGTAACTCGTTGCTTTCTATTTGTCTTCTAGTTACTTTATATTTCTTATGATTTGTCAGCACTCTCATATTCGTTTCTGGTTGTCATCTCACCATTATGTTTATCATTATTATTGTATCACCATTATTTCTTTGTTTATTTCTTTAAAATGTAATAAAAATGACTTGAAATTTAAAAAAAAGGAAAAAAACCATATATAACAGACAGCTTCCCGAAAGGCATCTAATAGAGAACACAGATGTGCTCTTGTAGGGCCAAGGACAACAGCACAAAGTGGTGTGGGTGAAGCAACTGTTCAACCAGGGACGACTACTGAAGGACAGACGGGTTTCATGGGGTCATTCCGAAATAATGTAGACCTTTTTTCATTTATCACTTAGCAAGTACTCTCTCCAGCTTACGTTTTCTAACGACTTAATGCTGCTAAAACTAAAAAGCGAAATCTAAACTGGGTTCCTTGCATCAGTTAGTCTCCAAACTATCCACAGTTTTATCTAATGCTTACTATATTAATTTGCTTGTATTACGATTTCTTCCACGCGCTCAATCAATACACAGTGAAACAAGTCTGAAACTTGAGCACAATCATCCAAGTCATATCGTCTACAGTCTCTGCCATGAGCCACCTGAGACAATCAGTGCTCGGGGAGCAGGGAGACTTCCTGCCTACCTTTAATGGGCATTCGAGCTCAAAAATTTAAATGCCATAACTTTTTTAATGATCTTTAAAACTAAAATATGCACTGAAAAGCTGCCCTTGCGATCATTCCCTTAAGCGTGCTTGGGAAGTGAAATCTGCTCCGTTCTGTTGCTTTGGAATCTTTCAAGGAGGAACCTGGGTTGGTACCTAGACATGATGTGCAAATTATTTAAGAGGGGAGAGGTAGGGGCATATGAGCCAGGAACCTCATTAAAATTATCGCCGTTTTATCGGCAGGAAACTGCCGATGAAACGGCGATAATGGGCTTGCTAATATGGGTTATAGAATTCCTATAGAATCCCAGGTTAGATGTGCAGGACATCTAACCTGGGATTCTATAGGAATTCTATAACGCATATTAGCAAGCCCATTATCGCCGTTTTATGGGCAGTTTCCTGCAGATAAAACGACGATAATTTTAACGAGGTTCCTTGCTAATATGCCCCGTAGCTACTGCCTGTTCCTGACGTAAGCACAACCAGGACTCCAATAGCACGGCTACTTCGTGGTTTATGTCTTCAAACCAAGCACAGAGTTGCATCTGAAATATAATGAAACACTTCGCAAATGTCCATCATAGTTGAAAGCCATTTATCATTTCTCTGAAATCAGCAACGCGTAATAAACCACGCTTCTGGGAAGGGCCACTGGTGCAGCAGGCTTAGTGAATGAATCACGGGAAGGCTAAGAGAGTCGAGCCTTTACCTGAAAACGATCACTTCTCAAACTGAAAACGTGGGAAAAATACATCAAAGAGGTAGCCGGGTTTCCTGGTTATCTGCCTTGAATCTATTTGTGTTTGACGAAGTACAAAGCTATCTCAGAATGAATAAGAAATGTACTGCACAGCAAAACAATAATAGCCCATTGAAAATACTGGAATATAAATCTCCAGAAATGTACCAACGGCGCCAGACTATTTTTGCCGGTTATATCTCATCATCAATCATACGGGTCAGCGTGACAGACTCAACTCGACAATTAAAATTTCAGAACCACAATACATAATTCACGCTGGGAATGAAGTTTGCAGACCGTGAAAATGTACACCACACCAGATACAGCTACGTAGTCTCCATTTTAACCCTTTCAAGTCAAGTCAAGTCAAGTCAAGTCAAAAAGGCTTTATTTCGACATAAAAAATATCTTAAAAAGCGTACATACAATTAAAATTCATTTTAAACAAATAAGAATAGGACACATATAAAAAAGACTCCTTACATGATAAAAATCAGCAGATAAAAACACGATTAAACTATTTGTCTAAGTCTTTTTGACCGAATCCGCCATGCCCACCCAAGATACTTCGAGGTGGCGCATGCATAAAATGAACGAGTGTCTGAAAGTAGTATCCTTAGTGCCATATTACAATGTCTTGTTCCCAGTGTTTGGCACATGGGTTTTAGCCATTTCGTCCGTGGAACTTTATAGACAGGACACTCGAATAAAAAGTGAGGGACAGATTCATAGCGCTGTGGGCAGAAGGGGCACCACGGGGCAGTCTGGTAGGGAATTTTCCAATGACTTGTGAGTTCCATTAAGGGAAGAAGACCTATTCTAAATTTGAAATACAAGGATCTTTCCCATGGGGCAGAAATAATGTCCAAATACAGTTCTCTGAGGGGGACATCTTTAAACTCCATAAAATTTCTGGACGATTTACAAATCGTTACAGAAGAGTTTCTTTTATTTGCCACCCAATTCCAATAGAGTTGTTTTAGCATTAGTTTGGGCGGAGCCGTCTGTTGATGCCATGCTTCTTCTAGGCCCAGATTGACAAGTAATGCTTTGATGTCCCTTAACCATTTTATTTTTGTCCAACCAGTGGATTTAATAATCTCACGCAGGCCATCCGCATAACTTGACAGCTCAGGTACTCTCCAAATGCGGGTCCACAGAAGCAAAGGGCGTAACTTGGCTTGGTCCTCAATCGCCCGACAGCCCATGTCTAGTTGCAACGGCAGGATAGGGACAGAGGGACCGAGGGACATCAAACTTCTCAAGAAGGTGTTCTCAGCTCGAGTAAGATCTTTCATGTTTGACGTTCCCCAGAGTTCCGCCCCATAGAGAGCGGCACTTACTCCTCTGGCCGAATAAATATCCATTACTGCTGCTATAGGTTTCGTGGAGGCTGCTCTTTGCTCTTTCAACAGAGCCCCAGTTACTCTTTTCAAACTTAGCAACATTTTGGTCAAATGATGGTCCCATTTCATCGAGTCCACCAGCCGGATACCCAAGTAATCAAACGTTTTGGTCCTTTCCAGTGCAACAGACCCTAGTGTTGGTGGGGGGCCAAGTTTTTGCGGGGGATTCAGGATAAGATACTTTGTTTTGTCTGTGTTAATGCAGAGTCCTCTTTGCTTGCAAAAGTCATCAAAACCAAAGAGAAGCTGCTGAAGTCCCATCGGGGATTTTGACAGAAGTAAAGTATCGTCCGCAAAAAGCAGGGTAGGAATTAAGCGACCTGCCAGACGGGGTGCATCAGCTGGTATCCTGGTCAGACAGTCCACCACCCCATTCACGTAGAGCGAGAAGAGTGTTGGTGCAAGTACGCACCCCTGTCTTACACCTCTGTTCACATCTATTCTTAAGGTCTTTTCACCATTCGGCCCCCAGCGAATTTGGGCATAGTTTTTTTCATGGAACCTCATAATCAAATGGAGCAAGTAAGATGGCATACCAAGGTCACACAAAACCTTCCATAAGTTATTTCTAGGGACCAAATCGAAGGCTGTGCGGAGGTCGATGAAGGCCAGATATAAGGTACCCTTCCCAATCACGACCACCTTCCAATAAATCATAAGTAGCCTTAATGTTTGTTCGATTGTTCCCGTGCCAGCTCGGAACCCAGCCTGAAAATCTGAAAGAATCTTGTTTTCCTCTGCCCACTGCTGGACTCTGGCTAAAAGAACCTTGCCTGCTACTTTCTGCGAGCAATCGATCAGGCTAATCGGCCTGTAGTTCGCTGGGTCTTCTCTTGAGCCTTTCTTATGCAGAGGGACCACCTCCGCGGCCATCCATGAAGCAGGCAGGGGTGCACCCGCCATAGCAGCATTTAAAACTGATGCAATTAGCATACTCCAATTGCCCAAGTCCATACGAAGCAGGTCACCAGGAAGGCCATCGGGGCCGGCCGCTTTGCGCGGTACAAGAGATTTTATTGCACCTTCTGTCTCTTTCCTAGTAAACAGGCTTTCCTCGAAGCTCCCATCACCTCGAGAGATATGAGGTAGAGCGAAGTCCATTACCTCTGCTACAGGAGCTGTATACAATTTTGAAAAATGTAAATGCCATCGATCCTCAGTTATGTTACAAGTGATGACAGTGTCTAGGGGTCTATTTTTCTTGCGTATTAGATCCCAAAAGCCTCTTGCATTTTTTCCACCACTGGCAACACGAAGTTCCTGCCAAAAAGCGTCTTCCCACTCTCTCCTTGCCAACTTTAGCTCCGCTTTATACCTCTTACGTTCAGTGGCTATTAGGGTCGCATCTCCACTTTTTACAGCCAATATTAGTGCTTTCTTTCTAGCACGACACTCTTTTGAGTACCAGCCAAAATTCCCATGCCGCTTATCAGGGTTATTAAATCCCCTTTTTATCTTAGCTTTAAATAGGCCCCCAATTGACGTCGAAACCTCACTAAACATTGCTGTAATATGGTTTGGACTGACAGGCTCATTTTCCAAAATTGCACAGGCCCCAGAGGCAACAGCACGAATGCAGGAGAGTTTTTCTTCATCGATTGCCACTTTATCCCATTTTAGTCGTCTTAGACAGTTTGAAGGGACCACCCCTCCCAAAGGCATTGGCACAGGTGCATCACGATCTCCACTGACTAGATGACTCTCCCGCCACCAGCGTGTTAGGGATAAAGAAAGTGCATTATGGTCACTGTCCAGGGAGGGTAAGACTATCATGTCCATCATGTGGGCCCAAAAAGAGAAATTTAGAAGGATGTAATCTATCCTGGATGAGTGCCCAACCCTATTGTATGTATGTTCCCCTGCTATGTCTGAGCGTGTTCTCCCATTGGCTGCTCTCAGGCCATACTCAAGTGTAAGGGAGTTTAGCTGAATAATTCTGGGTGTCCATTTATTTATTATTGGAAGGTCTAATGACGGGACGCCTCTCCTTGAGTCTTCATCATACAAATCCAGAGATTCATCAGGCAACAGAGGCTCAAAAGTGCAATTGAAGTCTCCCATGACCATAATTAACGAGTCTCCACTGCACTCACCTAGAATTATCTCTAAAGCAGAAAGAGTTGGTGACAATGCTCTCCCAGAGGCCCCACGTGTATAGATATTAATGATCTCCAGTTTCTCGGCTTTCCCTGGGCAAGTTATACTCAAGCGCATCAAATCTGGGGATTTTTGGGGATGATGGTATACTCTCCATCCTAAGGAAATATTTACCCAAATTAAGAGACCTCCAATAGGGCGACCTCTTCCCGAAGCTGGGATGCCTGCCGGGACAAAAAAAGTGGCATAACCCACTCTGTGCCTTGGTTCCACGCACCACGTCTCTTGAAATGCACAGACTGCGTGGGGCTCAATGAGCGCCACCCAGTCCGGGGTATCCAGTTTGTTATTTAAGCCTGCCACATTCCAGCTAATAACTTTCAAGATTGAATGATGCAAGGATTCCCCAGACCCTTCTACTTCATCCTGTATAGTCTGAAATTGTGCTCCATCCGCTAACTCAATAGTCTCAGACCAATCGCCAGAGGAGGAAGGCATAATTGGATTAAGCGAGGGTTGGGGTACAGGAACATTAAGCAAATTTACCCGCTTGGCTATGTGTGGTGTATTAACCCTAAGCAGGGGGGTGTTAAAAGCTACTATATCGCCAAGTCACCAACCCCAACCCTGAGATGGGGCTGCTTGGGTGGGTGTCCACTCCCTTGCTCTGGCATCCAGGATTGGGTTATGTGGGAGCCATCCACCTCTACCCCCACCTTGCGAGAATTTCTTATACCCCATTAGGGGGGGGGGTGATAGAAGTACCCCAAGTCCCTGGTTTGAATGTCGCAGAAATTATGCTGCGACTGCTGACTGCAAATCATGCCTGCTACTCTAGGATCATTAAAATTAATCAGCACGCAGTCCCCCATTAGGTTTTTGCGTCTATTACCAATCCAACCCACACGACGGACAAAAGCTATTCTACCATCAATGTGCCCTGGGAGGGGTCTATTTGCTTTGAGCCAGGAGAGCGTTTTACGTTTAAGGTCAGAATATAACTCATTGGAACCTTCATCAAGCTCAGGAACCCCCGTTAAAATCACCACATAGGGCTTACAACCAGGGGGGAGGCTAGCATTGGGGGTTTGCCTTTTTGCCCTATCCTTAACAGGGGATTTTACTACAATTTTTGCCGGAGGGTTGGATACAACCTTATTAGCAGGAGTGGGAGGGGATGGTGTTATATCACCCTTTGTCGTGGTCGATATATTTCCTGCTGCCGTGGCAGTTGGAACCAAGGACTTGATGTTTGAAACAGGGTTGACCTTAAGAGCCTTAGGGGCTTGGGAGCTAGATTTGTCCCTTGTATGTGCCAAACTAGGCACAGGGTTTAGACATGGTTGGCCATGTAAGTTTCCACTCTTGGAATGCTTGGTTTGAGAAACCGTGACTGGGATGGGCGTCTTTTGACAGGGTAAAGACTCTGGGTGGGCCCTAGAAACAGGGGGAGCTATAGAGACAGCACCACCTGTTAACCCTCCATTATCTTCAACCTGGGCCTTGGCGTGAAATTTAACTAAAGATTTCACAGCATAAAAATTGTCCAGCGTTGACTGTTCAAATGTAGCTAGTTTACGTGTGAGACTATCAATCTTATCAACCAGGGGCAGCACCACAGACTTGATCAAGCGCTCGACCTGAGGGAGAATGCTGGTATCTATTGAGGCCATCGGGCCAGGAGTGTCCTCCACAGCGGGAGCTCTGATAAAGCTCGTTATTGATTTTTGCTGTGGGACTTGACATGTACCGGTACCCCCTTTAGGCATGATGTGCCTCATAGCTTTCCTGCGTGGTTTTTGGAAGCCCCCCCTGCTGGGGCTTGCAAGGCGCTTTCTCTTTTTCTGTTGGAATGGTCCTAAAACTACCTTCCCTACAAGTGTATTTTGCTCAGCCACTACTCTGGGAGTGCTAGCTACAATGTGTTCAACTAAAGGTGGTGTGTTTAGAGCCTCGCTAGCCTCGCTAGGCAATTTAGGTGGACTTGGGGCTATGAGGGTTACGGAGTTAGAATCCAAAGAATGTTCCCCCAGCGATTGGTCAGTGGTGGCAGATGAGATATTAAGTGTGGGATCAAGAACTATACTTGGTGCGGTAGTGGTCACCTTTTCTAAACTTGCCCTAATCCGACTTAATCTCTCATCAATAAATGAGGAATCAATGATCACCAATGAGGGTGGAGTAGCATGCACGGGGCTAGGAGCCAGGGCAATGGCACCTAAAGATGAACGCTTGTCGGGCGTACCCACCGAGTCCCATGATAATCGTTGTTCAGCTAGGGTTATCTCCTTTTCTACTAATGTGACTGCTCGGGTTATAAATTGGTCCATAGTACCTGTGACAACGTCTCCCGCAGGTTTCTTAATCTTGCTAGAGCGGGTACCTGAAGCCATTTTCTCGTTAAGTTCGTGTCCACTTTCCGGAGCCAAGAGATGTGGCCCGGCCCGGCCTCTTCTGGCCCCTGATGGCCTAAGATGGTCCCGCCCTTGTCCCGGGCTTCTCCCGGCGCGCTCCCGCGTAGCGGTGGAGCAAGCGTATGTATATAGATGGTGTGATTGGTGAAGGGGCGGGGCTTGCAGGGAGAGCGGCCCAGGTGATTGCAGGCGGGCTATCAGGGACTCCTGGGATATGGAGTCCCTGACCACGCTGCTCGCAGCCCTGCAAGGCTTACCGGCACCCTTGGCGTCTGCACGCACTCCCGAAGTTCCTCTGCTCCCAGATACGAAGCGGGACCCGCGGAGCGGGTCCGGCGAGAAGTAGCCTGGGTCCACAAGAAGGAAGCTGTTCCACCAGCAAACGGGCAGCAGGTATGCACAAAGAAAGTCCCAAAGAGGTAGTGGGAGCGGTGGCTTTTAGCTCCGTAGGTGAAGGGGCGGGGCTTGCAGGGAGAGCGGCCCAGGTGATTGCAGGCGGGCTATCAGGGACTCCTGGGATATGGAGTCCCTGACCACGCTGCTCGCAGCCCTGCAAGGCTTACCGGCACCCTTGGCGTCTGCACGCACTCCCGAAGTTCCTCTGCTCCCAGATACGAAGCGGGACCCGCGGAGCGAGAAGTAGCCTGGGTCCACAAGAAGGAAGCTGTTCCACCAGCAAACGGGCAGCAGGTATGCACAAAGAAAGTCCCCTTTCGCTTCGGTGGCAATTCCGTCGCAGCGCTAAGGGGCGGGGGGGGGGCGCGGCGCACCGACGCTTGTGACGGAACCGCTCCGTCTCGCCCCTCGGGTGGGCTGTGCTTGTGACGGAGCGGTTCTGTCATGGCCCCGCCAGCTCAATAGAACTTGCCGCGCAAGCGAGAAATCAGCGCCGCGCAGGCGCGGCGAGCGGGCCATGACGGAACCGCTCCGTCACCAGCACAGCCCACCCGAGGGGCGTGATGGAGCGGTTCCATCACAAGCGTGGGAGGGGTTAATTCATATGTCTTGGTAATGAATCTCACTAACTCCAAAATCTCCATTGCTTTTTCAGTTTATTCAAGGTAATCAGAATGGAGGGCGAGTTCCACGGTAAATTAAACAAAAAAATGTGCAATGCAATAGGTTCCGCATTCAAATGCAAGACATATGGCATTGGAAATAAGTGGCCGCCTTTGTCCAGGCTGCTTGAAAGCGAAAGCGAGCACGGAGGGCGAGCTGAATGTAAGCAAAATGCGTCGTGCCTGCAGTAAGAGAAACTCAATAAACAAAATAGTGCTTACAAGACTAAATATTCGTACCGTGTAACAACCAAAGTAAAGGGGCTAGAAGCCATGGGAGGTTATAAATGAAGACAAGGCGGTACTAAGGAGGGACAAACAAGCCTATTGAGGAATCAGAAGCCAATGAAAAATATGGGCGGAGAGTGAGCAGGGCTTCTCAGTTCTATTCCATTCTCCACTAGAGCCGTCTTGTTGAGCAGTGCATGCGCACTGACTCAGGTTCAACCTTAAAATGCGTGGTGTACAAGGTTCATGTCGTCTCTCACTAAACAGGCCCTAGCCCAACTCTTGACCAACCACTGAGCCAGACCAGGGTTCCTACAATTAATAGCAACACGATGCCCTCTAATGTTTTTGGGTGATGGGACCACCCAACCCAACCCAACCAACCAGCCTTACCAATAGGTTGTTGTCATATTCAGGGATTTTGAAATTATTATTATTATTATTATTAAGCGTTCTTATATAGCGCTCGATTACCCGTAGGCATCTCGGCGCTTGCCTTGGGAACCCGTCCTGGTTTTTCCCTGTGAGATACCCGTACTGGGCATCCCCAAGGTGAAAGCCAGGCATCCCGCCGCGGGGGGCCGTAGTGGAGATTAAGCAAGCTAATGCCCAGAGCTGCAGAGTGTGAACCTGTGACTCGAGTAGGCACCGAAACGAAAATTATCGAGTCCGTGGATATTTGGGCTCAAGACCCTGCCGCGTCTTGAACCCTGGTCCCAGGTCTGACCTCTGCTTCAGGGTCTGCCGCCTCTAACCAGTGAGCCACACTTCACCACATGTGTATGATTCATCAACAAATGACATACCTTATTTTTAAAGTGCCCATAAAACTCCTCACGGGATCTCAGGGATAGGGGAACTCGAGTTAGAATGGCCACATAGGGACAGCAGGCAGGGGAGAGGTTCAGGCAGACCTGACAGTGGGAGAAGGCAATTGAGTCTGTGAGTTAGGCCCTTATTGATGTACCCTGTTGAAGGCACTCAATCCTAATGTTTGTACACCTGAATCATCTACCCCTCTTGCCCCTGACTGTGGGGGGAACAAATTACCTCGAAATTGGGAGGACTGGTCAGGACCTATGTTATCCTGTAACCATGAGGGGATCGCTGAAGGAGCACTATTACCAACAATGCTAGTCAACTGCAGCTACGCCAAAACCTGCCAACCTGAGGCAAAGTTTAAAAAAGAAATCAACTGGCTAACAATATGTTCATGGTAACAGATCTTATCCAACAAGGGAAAAATACATGCATGAAGACGAACATCTGTCCAAAATACCATCCCAGTTGATCGGAGGTGGTACACAATCCTCAGCATTAGGTTTAATTGAATCCTGCCCAGAGAGCAGCAAGGGGGGGGTCTACAGACACCTTGTGACCGGTACTACGACTGAAACTGTGTTGTAATTTAACATGTCCCCCTTGCTTCGTTTTATGCTTCCTTTTGGAGCCAGGTTCACTGTTACTGACTTGCAATAATATCCGGATTGCAGAAAGATGTAGAAGTAGGCAGACCCATATCCCACATTAATTCAGGGGAGCAAGGTGGGACTGGCAATAAGGGATCTGTGGATGGACATGCAAGGGAAGATAAAGGACAACCAGATGCAACTCCAAAATCCAGAGAGAGACGTCTTTCGGCCAGTGTTAAGTCCTGTGAAACAACATTGATACCATGAATCAAAAAAGAGTGCAGTGTTGTACCTCCTGAGGTATTGGCAGCAGTAATGACTCTGTCCCTTGAAAACTTCCTTTTGCCCATGATTTTTTCCCGGCTGTTAAAGACCACAAGAAAATGTGGGATAGGAGTGAAAGGAGGGTGCTAAGCGCACCGGAGCCGACAACCATTTTTAGGACGCTTGGAGGGCAAGTCACCTTTCCCACTCCTGTTCCCACGCCAGACACTGTAAATGTCTGAGGGAAGTAGCCCCACCCCAAACCGGTGCAGAGATAGCAAGTTTAACTGTTATGGCCAACGCCAACCAGCCTGTGTCTACATAGTCGTGGAAAAGGTAAATGGATGAGTAGCATAATCTGGAGGCAGCAGCAAACTCCCAACCCAGCGGCTTCCTTAAAACATACAGTTCCTTGATAAGCTAATAGGATTTAGTGGATGGACATGCATTCCTGTGCTCATGCACACAAGAGCACGCTAACAAGATTGCTTTACCAAGGATACTCGAGCAAGTAAACAATGCTGGGGCTACAAAACACACAGGGCACTGTAGTCACAGTACCTGCATCTGCTCCAGATGGTCCAGTGAGGTCAGGAACTTAGATGGGCCAAGTTTAAAAAACCAAGTGGGGGGCCCAGCCCAACCTCCTCTGGGCTCTGTCAGGCATGGATGGGCTTGCCTTGGCTCGGGCTTTGCCTTGGCATAACCCACGTGCAGGGACGGATTGGTCTTGAAGGCACTCGGGCATTGGCCGAAAGGCCGGTGTCTCAGTGCCCTCTGTGGGCCATTGTTTCTCTTTCCCGGTCCACAGAGGGCACTTGGCAGTGAGAGTAAAGCAGCCTTGCTGGGGGGCCATTTGGATATGGCATTCGGCAATTATCAGCAGTGGCCTCTCTTTGGCCACCTGCTCTGCCAAGCAGTCACGCTAATGAGTGTCTGGGGAGCAGGTCGTTGTGTGCCAGAATCGGCCTCACTGGGGGTCAAATGTTGCGCAGGCCATTGAGCCATTCTCACATCGCCCACCTGGGGCCCATGCAGCCCAGAAACTGTTTGTATTTGACACCTCGCCCGAAGCTCTTCTCATTCAGGGCATGGTGGGAGGGGAAGAATAGGTTTATGCTGGTGCCTCACTGTGGGGGGCACATGATGCTGTAAACCTAGTCCATCTTCACCTCAGCTTCTCCCCCAGGCACCAAGGATGGCCTAACAGCTGTGTTTTATGCTTAATCTCCTCCCCTGCCAGGCCATTGCCCTGAGGTATTGAAGGGCTGGGGAGGACTTAAGTAATTTAGTAATAGAAGGGGCCTTGCTGTTCGGTTGCTCTGGTTATCGAGGACTGGGGAGTAATTTTGTAATAGAAGGGGCCTCACTGTTTTTCAGCTGTTCAGCTTATAGGCCACTTTCACCATGACCCCAGTGTCCTTCCCAAGAACAACATCCTCTCACTTTTATGCCCTGTGTGCATAGGCATATGTGGCCTGAAGTCAAGAGTTGCAGAGATGAAGAATCAGGTTTGAGTTCCAGCGTCTGCTCTACATCCTGTGATTTTGGGCAGATCACTTCTCCTCCCAGGCCCTTCAATAAAAAATCGTATCCTGTATACAGTAATTGGTGCTCATGAATAGCGCTCAAATAGCCTTTTCCTTGGGCTGAATTCATACTATATAAAACTGTCAAAAGGAAAAACAACAATACAAAATAGACATTTGTTCATGCTTTATGATTCTGTAAAGAAAACATGATAATTTAAGAAGACCCTTGTCTGTACTTTTTTAACACCGCTTTTTTGATGCAAAATTTCAATGTAATTCCCCTTAGTTCCTCAGTGTCTGGTTTCCTATGCTGTAGAGGCTGCGCTCTGACACTGGGGATGAGAATTTATAGATTTCCATCGAGCCTCCTGATTACCCACCCATGTTAGCGACATAAAAGCAGCTGCCCAGCAGCTTGCATCAGACAACTTCAAGTTGGACTTTACAGCGCCCATCACCAGGGGGATCTATTCCAGATCACAGCAGGAGGTCAAAGCGAAGACCTGCCCAGCCCTCAGGTGCCCGGAAGTCCTGCATCAACAGGGTGTCGCTTCAGTCTACATCTTCAGCTCTTTAGGCCCCAACCTTTTCCTTCCCTGTCCCGGAGGAAGGAAACTATGCTTAGGCCTTCAGTGGCCCAATTCAACTCCTGAGTCTTAGGCAGAAGACAGTCCTAACCCTCTTTCTACAGGGCTGACCAAAGTAGTAGTCAGATCTACATCTAGTGCGTCTCAATCGCGGTCCCACCACATCCACAAAATATTGCACTAGGCTCAGTGCAGTAGGTCTGCCCCGAAGCTTTAATGATTTATCACATCCAGCTCCCAGAAAGGCAGTGTGTTACTTAATGATCACTTTCTCTGAAGCAAAAAGAAACAGATTAGAACCGTTTGTAGGGATTTTCTAAAACTTTTTTGCACAATTAACTGATTCATTTGTGTGCCAATCAACCTTTTAGCTCTACTTTAAAGGCTTAATGGAAAATGCAGACAACAAACGTATTTCTATACATGCGAGGAATATTAATTGGTAACTTTTGGTTCGTTTCTGGCTGTAGCTTGTAGGTCATTCTAACTAGGCTATGTTTTAGGTCCTGGGCTAGAATGTGCCAACATGTGTGTGTGTTGATTTCAGGTTATGTTTAAGACTGTGTGTAATGTGCATTCTCAAGAGAGAAGCGTTTGACCCTCATTCTAAGCTAGGCTGTGCTCGAGGTCAAAGCGAAATTTGCAAATTTGGCAATTCTATCTTTGTGCAGCCGGATTGCTTTTTCTAGCATGTTGAGCTTATATGTCCTTATCATTTTCACGGTTATTTCCATCCATACAGGTGCTTTTCTGAAAGATAATTGCATTGGGTCTGTGCCATGGCTTAGTACCTGTTATGTCCAACATGTGGCTCTATTCTGCCTGCAAGAGGAAGCCATTGGTATATGCACAACCTTTTCTGTGTTTTGTTATCATGCATTTGGCCACACAGAATGTGTTTCAGATTTGGTGGTACAGATTGTGTCCTACACATGTGAGGTATGTCAAGAATTGTGACAGATTATTACACAGATGGAATATCGACACAACATCACCAGACGTCGCCTTCCTCACGGAAACCTGGATGAACGCCTCCTCAGCCCCCGACATCGCCATCGCCATCCCGGACGGGTACAAGATCACCAGGAGGGACAGCGTCAACGAGACCGGAGGAGGCATCGCCATAGTACACAAGAACACCATCCGCATCACGACCAACTCCGACGACACCCTCACCGCCGCCGAACAACTCCACTTCCAGATACACACCGACCCCAAGACGACCCTCAGAGGCACCCTCATCTACAGACCCCCAGGACCACGCACACAATTCAGCGAAGACATAGCAGACTTCATCAGCCCCCACGCCCTCCCCTCCGCCGACTACATCCTCCTAGGGGACTTCAACTTCCACCTGGAGAACAACAACGACACCAACACCACCACCCTGCTGGACAACCTCGCCAACCTCGGACTCAAGCAACTGGTGAACACCCCCACCCACTACGCCGGCCACACGCTTGACCCCGTCTTCTCCTCCAGCAAGCACATCTCCTTCAGCCACTCCACCTGACTTCACTGGACAGACCACAGCTGCGTCAACTTCAGCTTCAAAAGAACCACGACCCACCACCACCCGCAACAGGCTGGAACAAGATCAACGACGACCAGCTTACCACCTGCTTCAGCCAGAACCCCCCCACCAGCACAACGGACCCCAACGAAGCAGCCAGCAACCTCACGCAGTGGAACACCACCTGTGCCGACTACCTCGCACCACTGAAGACCCATCCCAGCAGACCCAGCAGCAAGAAAGCCTCCTGGTTCACCGATGAACTCAAGAGCTCCAATAAGAACTGCCGCACCCTCGAGAAAGCCTGGAGCAACAACCAGACCACAGACAACATGACTGCCCTCAAGCACGCCACCCGCACACACCACCAGCTGATCCGCACCACCAAGAAGACAGCGTTCAAGGAACGACTGGACAACAATGCCCACAACAGCAAGGAACTCTTCAACGTCGTCAAAGAGCTCTCCAACCCCAGCACCGGAAACAACAACATCACTCCTTCGCAAGACCTCTGCGACTCCCTCGCCTCATTTTTCCACAGCAAGATCGCCAACATACACAACAGCTTCGACGCACAGACCACGCACCCTACCACTGAGCCAACGCCCCCCACCACCACCCTCTGCGCCTGGACTCTGGTCAGCACCGAAGACACCACCTGCGTGATGAACACCATCCCCTCCGGATCACCTACCGACCCCTGCCCCCACCACGTCTTCAACAAGGCCGACTCCATCATCGCACCCCAACTCCGGGACATCATCAACACCTCCTTCAAACCGCCACCTTCCCGGAGAGCTGGAAGCATGCCAAGCTCAGCGCCCTCCTGAAGAAACCTACAGCGGACCCCACCGATCTCAAGAACTACCGTCCCATCTCGCTCCTCCCTTTTCCTGCCAAGGTCATCGAGAAGACCGTCAACAGTCAGCTGGCCGCCTTCCTCGAGACGAACGGATCCCTCGACCACTCGCAGTCTGGCTTCCGTGCCAACCACAGCACCGAGACAGCCCTCATCGCAGCCACAGACGACATCAGATCCCTGCTCGACAATGGGGAAACAGCAGCCCTCATCCTCCTGGACCTCTCTGCAGTGTTCGACACGGTCTGCCACCGCACCCTAGTGCTAATGGTTCTGTCGGACAGAAATACACACAGCTTTAGTATTTCAATGTTTCCTTTTGCAAGTCTCGTTCCTAACCAGGATATCAAGACGGGTGTACTAATACATTCACAAACAAACACACTGACCAAAATGTAAAACATGAAAGCAAATTTGTACTCAAATACTTTCACATGTGAAAACAAATTACTTCACTCACTGTCCCTAACAAATATTTAAAACATATATGGCACGAAAACTTTGTGCTAAAGCATAATACACACTAAAAACAACAAGTAAAATGTGTTCCTTCATATACTTTTTGGAATCAACAACTATATATATACAATAGTCCTGTAGGTACATCATTTTAGTCTTGGACCCTACAGGGTTTTGAATAGTTTGTTCACGCCAAAAACGGGGGTTGCGTCGACGTTTCGACCCTGGGGGGGCGATGCGGTGTTTTCATGCATCAAGGGCGGGTCTTCATCAGGACTGTATATATTTGTGGGACAGCCTCTTGCAGACCTAGCTCCGCATTGAGTCCTGGTCTCTTTCTGATTCGTATTGCCAGTACGTCTTAATCAGGCCGGCTAGATGTTCAATGTACCTCTGTATTGATTTAGTCTATACAGATGGTTGTAAAGTTGCTCCTTTGTATTTCTAACTCGCGTGGAATGCGTCCTTCACCTTCCGTTCGTGTTGATATGGTGAAGGACGCATTAAGACCCGCCCTTGATGTGTGAAAACACCGCATCGCCCACCCAGGGTCGAAACGTCGACGCAACCCCCGTTTTTGGCGTGAACAAACTATTCAAAACCCTGTAGGGTCCAAGACTAAATTGATGTACCTACAGGACTATTGTATATATATAGCTGTTGATTCCAAAAAGTGTATGAAGGAACACATTTAACTTGTTGTTTTTAGTGTGTATTATGCTTTAGCACAAAGTTTTCGTGCCATATATGTTTTAAATATTTGTTAGGGACAGTGAGTGAAGTAATTTGTTTTCACATGTGGAAGTATTTGAGTAAAAATTTGCTTTCATATTTTACATTTTGGTCAGTGTGTTTGTTTGTGAATGTATTAGTACACCCATCTTGATATCCTGGTTAGGAACGAGACTTGCAAAAGCAAACATTGAAATACTAAAGCTGTGTGTATTTCTGTCCGACAGAACCATTAATACTTTGTCTATTACCCACCCAGGTTCTGAGGGTTACAGGGTCACCCCATTACATGTAATGACCGCACCCTAGTGCAGTGCCTCAACAACATCGGAATCCAAGAGAAGGCACTGGAGTGGATCATCTTATTCCTCACCGGAAGAACACAGAGAGTCCGCCTCCCCCCATTCAGATCCGAGGCCACTGAAGTCATCTGCGGCGTACCACAAGGATCATCACTCAGCCCCACCCTCTTCAATGTCTACATGAGCCCCCTCGCAGCCTTCGCACGCCAACACAACCTCAACATCATCTCCTATGCCGACGACACCCAGCTGATCCTCTCCCTCACAAACGACCCCTCCACCGCCAGAACCAACCTATACAAAGGGATGAAAGACGTCGTCGAATGGATGAAGGACAGCCGCCTGACACTGAACTCAGACAAGACGGAAGTCCTCATCCTGGGATCATCGCCCTCCACCTGGGACGACTCCTGGTGGCCCCCTGCCCTGGGCACCACTCCCAAGCCAACGGACCACGCTCGTAACCTGGGCTTCATCCTGGACTCCTCCCTCTCGATGACCAGTCAAGTCAATTACGTCTCGTCGCCATGCTTCAACACCCTGCGTATGCTCCGAAAGATCTTCCGGTGGATCCCCACCGAAACCAGGAAGACGGTCACCCAGGCACTCGTCACCAGCCGACTGGACTACGGGAACACCCTCTACGCCGGAACCACAGCCAAACTTCAGGAAAGACTCCAACGCATCCAGAATGCCTCCACACGACTCATCCTGGACATCCCCCGACACAGCCACATCTCCGGACACCTGAGAGACCTGCACTGGCTCCCCGTCAGCAAGAGGATCACGTTCAGACTCCTCACCCACACACACAAGGCTCTCCACGACCTGGGACCCAGATACCTCAACAACCGCCTGACCTTCTACACTCCCACCCGCCAGCTACGTTCCGCCAGCCTCACCCTCGCCGCCGTTCCACGTATCTGCAGAGCCACCACCGGAGGAAGATCCTTCTCCGACCTGGCAGCCAAGACATGGAATTCCCTCCCCATACACCTCCGACTGACCCAGGACCACCTTTCCTTCAGGAAGCAACTCAAGACCTGGCTCTTCCATCAATAGCAGACCCCCCCCCCCCAAGCGCCTTGAAACCCTCCGGGTGAGTAGCGCGCTATACAAATGCTATGATTGATTGATTGATTGATTGATTGATTGAATATCACCTAATGTCTGCAGGTCACTTGAACCATGATGCTGAGAACAGAGGGTGTTTATTGCTTCTTCTGAATTCTTAGTGGCATTTGATACATATTCTCTTTGGAGAAGTTAAGAAGGTTCACTTTGCAGTTTTGAAAGTGTTTTCTATGACCATAAAGTATTACCTATATCTCCACCTACCTCTTTCAGTTTTATAGCAATGCTTCTGGCTATCCGATCTTTCCGCCTTTACCATTTGTCTCTCCCCATCACACCTATGACTACTTCATTTCCTGTTCTACATTACCTCTCTTGTTATACTGTCTCTTTACCTCTCTATTCACCTCTTATTTTCCCCCAGTTTTTCAGTTGGTAATACTCAGCAGAACTGGGGATCACTGTATAGCCAGAGTAGGGCACACAAAGAAAGAGGGTAGGTGGGACAAGGCGGGGAAGAGGGACAAGGCGGAGAAGAGGAATAAGGAGGAAATATTAGATTTCATAACGATGGAATGGTGAAAATCCTCAGAACAGCGCATTGGTTTTCATTGTTGCTGTAAGAATGTCATTAGTAAACGTAATTAAAGCTACAATTGCAAACTCAATGCCCATTTAGTTTACTGTGATATTATGTGCTGGCTCAATAAACATCATCACATCAACCTTACCTTACCCTTAAAAATGTGAGAAATAAGCTGGATACGCACAGAATTCCAGGTAAAATGTTGTTGCATTTTAATGTACACAGTTCACTCAAGAAATGTTTTTGGAGTATTATTCCAGATTGTATTATGTTATGATATAGGCTTGAACATGGGTGCTCACAACATTTTTACAGGAGCCACAACATTTGGTCTGTGTTGAGACCAAGGGCTGTGTTGATACCAGCAGATTGGAAGTTGGGGGTAAAGTGAGTCTAAGCAAAGCAAGGCATATACATCTAGTCTCTGAGTTGAACAAAGTGAAACTATAAACTTGGAATTAATACCAGCTTCATAACTTAATCAGATTGTGAGATCATAGGCAATTGTGTAATTTCACTTTCCGACCCATTTCCTCATTATTACACTGTACAAACCCTTCTCCTGTGTTTGATTTAATAAACAATAATATTGTTCATGTATAATAGACACCCAGGTCAGCCAAAAAGTACGCATAACAACTGACTTGCCTCTTAGTACACTACTGGCATTGTTGTAAAAGTGAGGGGAAAATGAATGTTTTTGAATCCATGTTTTAAAACTATCACTTCTGAAAAAATTACTTCTCAATGCACTGATATAATTCGATGTACTAAGGTGAAACTGATCTGCATGTTAATGAAATACACTACTTGAATTTTGAACAGACTTTAGTCTATTTTTAATCTTTTGCTGCAAGATGTCTTTAAAAATGAAGGTGTATTTAAAGTTGAGTGGTGCAGGATATCCTAGCTACTTCCTTTCCTTAACATCCATTAGTCTTTAATTAAATGCTTGCCTGTTTATTTAGCATCTTCTAATGTTAGTCTTGAGTTTAGGAAGCAGAAGCCAAATGCTGCTCAAGACCAGGGTCATGGGGCCACATGTAGCCCCGGCGCCGTACTTTGACTATCAATGGGCTAGAATGTCTGTTCTTTTGGTATCACTGGCCTTTAAAAATAAAATGACAAATTATGATTAGCAAATGGCCACACAGCAGTAGTAGTTCAGGAAGATGTATTTGTTGGTAGTTTTTTTTCTAGTTGTTCTCACTAAGCCTAAATAAATGACACAAATAACAGGATGTTTTATATCGTCTAGGGAAAGTAGTGGAACAGAAGAAATGAAAAGGGAGTGCTGAAACATTACGAGAGAAGAAGTGGAGACGAATTGAAGCAGAAGTGATAGATAACAAGAAAAATGTAGACATATATATAATGCAGACCAAAAACAGGTATCAAAATACCTGGTCTACAGTAGCGGGTCCTCTATCTTCAGGCGCAAATGTTTTGGCCACTATTTTGACAGAAGACTCCACTTGCATGCAAATGATAGAACAAAATCATTCTGAAAGAATGGTAGATATAAAATCAGAGGAAGCAGGAGTCCTGTCTATTGATCCAACTAAAGGTGTCACTAGAGGTAAGGATTTACAAATCAGTACTTTTGCAACACTTAGAACATATGGAGAGGAAGCAACAGAATACAGTGCAAACTCCACTCCAGTAGATAAAGCAACTGCATCTGCTGTGTCAGAGAGATCTGCATCCATCTTATTGAATGTACCAGAAGTTGGGATCCAAGATATGACAGCGACAGAAGGAATGGACCAGGCACAGATAGATGAGCTTTACTTTCAACGGCCAAAGCATGACAAGCTTTCTGCATTATTTCACAATCACCTGATTCAACTTTCAAAAAGTCAACAGTTTAATGGGCATTTGGCATTCATGAGGAAAGATGGGAGAACACAACGTTGGTTAAGCTTTTCAGAAACCCAAAAAGCTTTATTTTGCTCAGTTTGCTTGGCATTTAGCAAATGTGAAGAAAGTAGTTCCTTTTTTAGAAGACTGGAAAACTTTAGGCACTTGTACATGCGCATTACAGAGCATGAGGCATCCGAATTCCACAAAAGATGCTCTGATTCGCGTAAGATGACCATTTTTGGAGTGGATATACCCACTCTCCTCTTTCCTCGCCAGACAACAAATTGTGCAGTATAAGTCAGAAAGAGGGGTGAAATACTGGAGTGCGTGGTTATGTTATTAAAGTGATTGTTAAAAGAGGGCTCTGCTATCGGGGAAATCAGAGCCTGTTTTTTAGTTGGGTAATGATTTGATGGACCATGGAAACTTTCTTGAACACATCCTTCTTCAGTCAAAATATGGCCAACCTCTTAAACAACACATTGAGTCTCTCCCTTCCAATGCAAAACAGAAAGACTGTGGTGCGTCTGTGACATTCATGTCAAAAACCACTATGGCTATGTAGTAGAAACATTTCCAAACTGATAAAAAGACACATTACTAAAGAAATACACAAAGCAGGTATGTACTCAAGCCAGAAAGACTTAACTCAAGACATAAGTATTACTGACCAGTGATCAGTTATCATCCAGTATGTCATAAACAATGTACATGAATGCTGAAATGCAGTCAGAAATTGTACTTTGTCAAAAGAAAAAGTATTGCACGAGTTGGTACAAACTGCAATTCTACAAAATGGTCTTGGTATAGTCCATTGGAAATTCGACTGATCGTGTTTCCAGCATTCAAGGATAGTACAATGGACTCAGCACAAAGTAATGAATCTCCAAGTCATATACATGTCCGATATTATGCACATTTCTTAAACCTTGTGCTTACTGATGTGACCCAACCATCTACACCTTCCACCTTCTCTTTGGATTGGTACATTCATTCTTTCTCCAAGAGTCATATAAAAGGACGGATTTGTGGCATGCGCTGGCAAAGGATGGCCAGACAGTCCAGATCATTGGAGAAACTAGGTGGTGAGCAAAAGATGCTGCTCTTCAGAATGTTTTTGACTTGTTCAATAAATCTGCGAATGCTTTGTTTATTGATTTGGTCAAAGTCCTTTATAATATTTCATCTGACAATCTTCGATTTATTCCAAATGTACGGTGCCAAGCCTTATAATTTCTGATTGATTCTCTCCCGGCCATACCTGTGCCCTTCTGATTACCCCGGGACAGTTGCTGGGGGCTGTCCTGCGGACTCACGAACTTTTGAGGAGCGCGGGAAGGGCGCGGTGCCCATGGCTCCCGCTGCCTGTGCCGGCTGCCTGTGGGGTCATCCTGAGCCTGGGACTCCATCTCCCAGGCCCCTCCACGTGGCGCACGCCAACTACACCACAACAAGCGGCAGGAAGAGGCTGGGCTGGGCACCCTCCCCTAACATTTGCACTCCGTGCCCTGGACACAAGGTACTGTCTATTACCCTATGTGGGAATATCCTTTTGAGTTTCGACTACCCTATTTGTAGAGTCTTGTGGCATGGTACTAAGAAATACCTAATCAGCGACGCCCCTACAAAGGGTTAATACTGTGCGGACGCATCTTGGTTTGACTGTATAGTGGGTTAATTAACGAGTACCTGTAAAACCTGTTATAAATTTGCAAAATGGGCGAACGGGCTTGTGTGGAAAAGAAACAAGCAGTACTCGTGTAAAAATCAAACCCCAAACCCACTTCTATAGATCGGATGCTGGAGAAAGGCCTGAGAGCTGTGGCCACAGAAATAGAAAGGACTTAGAGACGCCTATCTATACCTGCAAACTTAGATTTAGCGACACCGGTACATAGCTCTATTATAGATACAGGGGCTTCATCATTAGAGCTCTCCTTCGACCCAATAGTAGTTTTAGAGTCCGCCACTAAGTCACCTGAGGCGGTTACCAAGAAGCAACCGGGAAGAAATAACAAAGCCAAACAAAAGTCTAAAGTAAAACCGCCCGTTAGGCGGAATAAACAGCAAGATATTACCCCAGAAGAAGGCCATATAGATGCCAATAATACAGGGGCGTCTATTGGCCATAATAACGATCAGCTTGGGTGGGTGTCATTATTGGTGACCAATCTACACATACAAATGAGGGCTATTATTAAGGAGGAACTTAATCCCCTAATAGAAAGGATAGATGGGCTATCAGCAAACTTGGACCAATGGCTAAAACTTAGAGAGATAACCGAGGCTACTGCTAGCTTAGATAATAGAATATGCCATCAGGCTAATATGGATAATCATTTGGCAAACTCTGACCCAGTAGCTAAGGAACAAGCCCTCCCCCCCCCACAATTCAGGCTAGTGTTGAACAGGTCAGGAAGCAGAATGACTCTACACCTCCCTCGGCACAAGGGAGCGTAGTGAACACCAGCCAACCAATGCTTACAAAAAATAGGGAAGCACAGAAAACTTCGAGAAAGGATGTCCAAGGAATCCGATTAGCTTTGGACCACAAAAACAAAATTTATGCCCCACCAATTGTAAATTTACCACATGCCTCAACCCACTATGTAGTGGTACTCGCAGGGGCACCGATTTTGAGAGAGGGTCTGTCGGAATCCCATCGAGACCTGAAGAATAAATGCGTTAACTGGCTAGCGAACAATAGCAACCAGGGGTATGAGATTGCGGATGAGATCCTAACAACCAGAAGGGTGGGTTGGATAGGCGAATGATGTAAAGACATACAAGGTGAATGCATAATAATTAATTTTAGAAACCCAGAGATAGCTCATAGTGTTTTAGCTATAGAGCATGGGAGGAACTCGGGCAGCATTTTACCACTTCATTTAAGTTATTTTTATCCTCCACACAGGCCTCAACAACTTAGCCATCATCAGGGGATGGAAAGGAGACCTGTATTTAATAATTGAGTACCATTTAAACGAGGACCACAATGGATTAGCCACCCTAGCTTTAACATCCCGACCGGAAACAGATTCAGGAGTGGACTGACTAAATTGAGTCCCCCTTCTCAATGAGGAGAATAATCCTCCCGAACCCCTGGAGCAGCGGATCAAGGGCAGACGGGCATACCCCCGCAATAAGGATGGTCTAGCTAGTAGGAGCATGAGCGGCTCCACTAGCACTAGTAGCACCATCCCTAAAGGAGTTTGTGCCCATTGGGAAAATTCTGAATATCACCAAACTACAGGATCATCTGCGGAGGATGATACTGGTCTGAGCACAACTCCAACGAAGTTGCCCATCTTAGTGTCGTCCAAAACCTTCCCACAAGACTGGCAGGTAACTCAGGTCCTGTCTTGGAATGTGGCAGGTATTATTAATAAACTGGGTGACCCTGACTGGGTATCTTTTATCAGCCAACACAAGGTTGGCATGTTCCAGTAAACGTGGGCATAATTAACCCTGGTTATGCCACTTTTAGTATCCCAGCTATATCAGGTGGCGTAGGGTGACCGTCTGGGGGCTCACGACCTGGATAGGTGTACACCTAAGCTGTAAGGCTGTACAAATTGAAACAGGCTCTTTGGACATTTTATGTGTCCAATTGCAGTTCCCCTCCAACCCTCCTGTTGCTCTAATCAATTTATATTCAAGGCCGACCCCTAGGGGTAAGGGTCTAACACGGAAGAGGCTTTATCTACATTTTTAGGCCTGATAGACCCAAACCAAATGGTTATTGTTGGAGGTGACTTCAACTGTCAGTTTGATCCTCTTGAGGGTCTGTCCTTTGAAAATATAGGTGAAAAGGATCTTGTTCTGGCAATTCCAGAATCCAGATGTCCAATAGTAAAAAACTAGTCCCCCCTGGTAATTCAGATGAACTGCCTTGTTTTAAAACACTCATTAAGAGCGTGTATTGGGAGATCACACTCTGACTCATCAAATGGTTACATTTTTTTTTGTAAGAAAAGCGGGATTCTATTAGATTACATTTTAATTGATTCAAATTCCTGGGACAGGATGATTGATTTTAAAATTATTAAACAACTGGAAAGTGATCATCATGCCCTAACAATAGAATTAAAAGCGTTAAATCCACAAAATACTTCCACAGCTATCACTATTGACCCTATGGTTGATCATCTCAAACTGTAGGAGGAGAGTACGGTGGACCAATTTTCTTCAATCACAGGATAAGATGAGTAATCTGTACGACGCCCTAATTCCTGTGTTTGAAGAGGCGTCGCCCCTATACCAAAGTAGGGATGACCTAGATCTGGATGCGTTTGAGCTGAACTATTGTAAACTAAGGGAGGTATCATTGGACTTCTTCTATCCTAACACGTCCCCTAGATTAGGTAGGCCACCAACCCATCCGTGGTACAACAGCCAATGTCGTAAGGCCAAAAAGGCACTTGTAGTATCTATCAAATCTAAAAATTGCCCCTATATTAAAACTACAAGAAAGACATATAAAACAACGGTCCAAAAAGCTAAACAGCAGTGGGAAAGGGAAAACTGGGATTCCTTGAAAACAGCCTTGGGGGATAGAGATATGAGGATGTTATGTTAGTATTGTAAATTCAGGTTCTTCTACCCCTAAATCCGCGGTCGAACAGAACCTGGATGAAGAGGTATGGCGGGTGCACTTTGAAGCCCTCTATGCCGAGGAAAAGGAGCTTGAGGGAGTCCCAACTGCTTGTTGCTCTATGGAAATGGAAGGGGATGACACTGTAAGAAATAGAGAACAAGATGTATACTCAGGTAGTAGTTTAAGTATACCCATAACCCTACAGGTGATTGAGGGCGCATTGTTAAAAATAGCACCGGGTAAAGCCCCAGGTTTGGATAAGATCCCCGGGGACCTATATAGGAGCGAACCAGCCATCTGGATTCCGTATTTGTGTGTCCTTTTTAACGCCATAATGCAGGGCTTGAAGATACCCTCCAGCTGGCTGGACGCAGAGATAATTCCGATTTTTAAAAAAGGTTCCCCACTCTTACCAACTAATTACAGACCTATTAGCTTAATAGACATATCCCAAAAATTATTTGCGCGCGTCTTGCTGGCCAGGCTACAATGCTGGATGGAAGAAAATGGGGTACTATCCCCCCTCCAGGCAGGGTTCAGGGAAAAGCTATCAACCCTGGACCAAGTACTAAGGCTACAGCTCTTGTACTGGAAGACTGTTTGACTCCAGGGGGGTAGTCTATACTTAATTTGTGTAGACCTGAGGTCGGCATTAGACTTGGTGCCATGGGAAAAGCTATGGTCAGTTCTTAACGAGATGGGTCCCGGTGTATTGATCCAACTCCTTAAGAGATTGCATGAAGATAATTATGCACAAATAAGATTTGGAAGGGATGGAAAACTTACAGCTCCAATACCTGTCAAAAGTGGTGTACGCCAGATATGCGTCCTAGCGCCGACGTTATTTAGCCTTTACATCAATGGGCTGATCGGTGCCTTGGCAACAGCAAAATACCTCGATGCCCCTAAGTTAGCATTCCGCCGAATTTCAGCAATGATGTTTGCTGATGACACTCTTGTGGTATCTAAATCTCCCATGGGGATACAGAGGGTTTTGGATAAATTTGAGCTGTTCTGTAAGGAAAGAGACCTAGATATAAACTTACAGAAAACTAAATTTATGGTGTTTAACATCCCCAAAAGCACTCGCCCAAACCCTCTACTACATGGGAAACCCCTGGAAAGAGTCTCATCCTTCACCTACTTAGGCCTCACCATTACTGAAAATTTGGATTGGGGGGGCTCCCATTACCAAGTCTATTTTAAAATTAGCGCAATTGTCAGGTGGCATAATGAAGGTCTTTAGTAGATTGAGCAAGAAAGCAGTCAGCCCAGCACTAGAAATCTATAAGGCCCAAACCCAAGGGGGCGCATTATATGGCGCCGAGTAAGGGGGACATTTCAGGCTAGATTCCCAATTAAAGGTAGAAAATCAATACCTCAGACAGCTGTTTAGATTACCAATGAGTACCCCACTGATCCCGTTGTGATTAGACACAGGTTTAATGACGATCGCAGCTACATCGAGCTTTAGACCGTTGTTGTATTGGCGTCGCCTATGGTCTACTCCTGAACTGCTGTCATAGAGGGAGGAGCTACTTGACGTTATGTCAGTCCAGGGTGCAGTTAAACTCTCTTGGTTTGCACACGTTAAATCTTTACTGATTAACCTGGGCTTGGGTGATTGTTGGGCTGATCCAGACCGTGCCTGCCCCCAAATCATAAGGAAGCAAATGAAGGTCCACTATTGAAGAGTATAGAAGGGCACAACTCTATTCTTGCCCCAAGACGGGCACATTATCTCTAGCCTTTCTAGAAGTAAAAGATGTTGCCGGCTTTGAGCCAATATTGTATCTTATCATACCAGTGGAGGCAAGAAAGCTTTTTTACAATTTAGGTTTGGGGTCCTTCCGCTACGATGTCATACAGCAAAGTGGAGCAAGGACCAAAGGGTACAGTGTCCGGCATGTGATTTTCCAGAGGAAACAGTGTTACATGTTTTTTTTAGCTGTCCCGGGTATCATAAAGCAAGGAAGCGCTGGTTGGTCCAGATCTGTAGGAATGTTGGTAGCAGGCACTGCCTCGAGGTATTCCCGATACTGAAATCTGATCTCAGCATCCCGATTGTGTTTTCAGTCGCCGGATTTCTGTTTTTCATGTGGTGTACCAGAAGGGCTCTACTGAAATTATCCAATGACGCGTAGGTCTTGCTACAAGGACTCAATGTATTTTTAACAATCTAATATTACGCAGCCCATGATTAAGTTTATTATTGTTTTACGGTTCTAGTTCCTCTTATGGAATACTCTTGTTTTTAATTTAATTATTTATTTATTTATTGTATTATGCACTTTTTGATATGTAATTGTATACTTTGCCTACACTCAGCACCATAAATGATACTTGTTTACCCACTAGGCTTGAAGACAGTTGGAATGAATTCCCTGGTGAACCGTGCCTTTTTAATGCTTTAAACCGATATCTGTAACGGTACACAGACATAATATCGACTCCAAAATATCGTTTGGACATAATATCGACTCCAAAATATCGTTTGGAGAAAATATCGACTGGACAGAATATCGACAGCCAAAATATCGTTTTTAAGGTAAGTGAAGTAATATCGTTTTTAAGGTAAGTGAAGTAATATCGTTTTTATTTTTAGGGTTCAGGGTCAGTTTTGGGTTTTTGGGTAAAGGGGTATTTTTAGGGTTCAGGGTCAGTTTTGGGTTTTTGGGTAAAGGGGTATTTTTAGGGTTCAGGGTCAGTTTTGGGTTTTTGGGTAAAGGGGTATTTTTAGGGTTCAGGGTCAGTTTTCAGTTTTTGGGTAAAGGGGTATTTTTAGGGTTCAGGGTCAGTTTTCAGTTTTTGGGTAAAGGGGTAGTTTTAGGGTTCAGGGTCAGTTTTCAGTTTTTGGGTAAAGGGGTATTTTTAGGGTTCAGGGTCAGTTTTCAGTTTTTGGGTAAAGGGGTATTTTTAGGGTTCAGGGTCAGTTTTCAGTTTTTGGGTATTATTTTATTAGATTTTATTACTATATATATATATATGTTTAATAAATATGAAATAAAAAAATATTTATTTAACTTTCATTAATTATTTAATTATTATAAGTTAATTTAAGTAATTTTAAGTATATTTTAGTAATTAATTAATAATATTAATTTAATTTAACACTGTTTTTAGTAAATACGATATTTTTTACAACTATATTTTTGTAAACGATATTTTGTACTCGATATTTTTGTACTTACCTGTTTGTACATACAAACTCGATATTTTTGCTGTAGATATTTTTTCCTCGATATTTTGGGTAGTCGATATTTTGGTAGTCGATATTCTTTCAGTGATCCATCTGTAACCATTTATGTATGTATGTTATACATGATTTTAAAGGTTTGTACTTTTTTAGGTCTTATTGACCGGAATAACTTTTTTCTGAACTGAACTTATAATTTGCTGAGGTGCTATTCAAATTTCAAGCAGTCCTAACAGATCAATTGCATCTTTGCATTTTTGCTTCAGCCACACCACTGTGTATGTATTTCCAAACAAGTGCAATGGATATCCTGCAAGCACATAGAATGGTGTTAGACACTATAAAACTCCTTGCCACCTCAATTTGGATGCTGTGGATTCTGCCACCACAGAATTTGCAGAGTAGGCCAACAAAGGTTTAGAAGAAAGGAACTGTGACCAAGAAGTAGAAATGGAACTCCCTGAAAGGAGAGTGTCCTTTAACAAGATGCCTGGGATGAGCACAAAGGATGAGAGTATAACACTAGCCAGTGATCGATTTGTATAGGGGTGTATAATACAGTAATGGACACACATTTCAAGACACACTTAACTTTGGCCGCAAGTTATAGCATGCCTGGACCCAAAGAATTTCAATCAGGCAATGCTCTTGTGATTTCTTTGCTACTTGCTACAAAATATTGATAGCTCCATAACTGTGCAGAATTTGCAGGAAGAACCTCATGATTTTGCTTCTAAATGGGCAAATTTAAAAAGGACCCTACCTGAATAGTATGACAGAGAACACTAGACTAAATAAGGCTTATCTCTGCAAGTAGAAGCATTTGACCAAGAACCTGAGGCTGGGCCAACAAAGTGCAATAATTGCTGTGACTGTGCTGTTTGTTCTTACTCTAGCTTGAAAAAATACCTTCTTTTCAGCAGTGCCTACCAGCATTTGCATTTGGCATACAAAAATGTCTTGACCTTATCCTGTTCACAAGTAGACTGTGAAAGATGTTTCTAGAAACTGAAGTGCATTAAAACCCACCTAATAGTCATAGTCATAATTTCTTGTATAGCGCACATTTCACAATAGTCTCAAGGCGCTTAGCAACAAACGACAACCAAGTGTAAAGGGGGGCAAATGAGAGCAGATTAATTGGGGAAGAGCCAGGTTTTTAAGCCCTTACGTAAAGCCTGATTACTGGAGAGAGACAGCAGGTATGTAGGTAGTTTGTTCCATAGTTGAGGGGCTAAGTAAGAAAAGGCTCTACAACCCATTCTAGATGTTCTAGCCCTAGGCTGTACCAGAAGGGTTTTAGTACTAGACCTTAAAGCTCTGGAGGGTTTGTACCTGGCCACTTTCTCAACAAGATAAGAAGGTCCAGTCCCATGTAGAAGTTTATGTGTGAGACTAAGGATCTTAAACTGGCTTCTTTGTCGCACTGGGAGCCAGTGCAATTGTCTAAGACAGGGCAGGGAGGGGGATCTGGGGGGCAAATCTAGCACCAAGCGTGCAGCAGCGTTTTGAAGGGTTTGTAGCTTAGTTAACAAGCCCTCATTGATAGAGGTATACATTGCGTTGCCATAATCCAGGCGGCTAACAACCAGCCCTTGAACCAAAGGTTTTCTGAATTCAATGGGTAGCCATCTGAAAATCTTCCTCAGTTTTCGTAGTATACCATAACAGATGCCAGATACTTGGTTAACCTGAGCCTTCATGGAAAGGGCACATTTGAGCATTATTCCCAGGTTACGAACAGCCTCTTTGGGCTCAGGACATGGTCCCAATTCTAAAGGCCACCAGTCATGTGACCACTGTGTCTTTGCCTTGCCAAATAGCATAATTTCAGTTTTACTGAAATTAAGCTGGAGTTTATTTTCATTCATCCATTCGCTGATATGGATCATACATCTCTTAAATCTTGTGCGGGTGTCAAGAACGTCTGGACTACAGGTAATAAGAACCTGCGTGTCGTCCGCGTAGGACACTGTGGTGAAACCGTAAGATTTGATAATTCTGGCCAATGGGGTGAGACAAATGTTGAATAACATGGGGCTCAGTATAGACCCTTGAGGAACTACAACAGAAAGAGGAGTCCTACTGGATTCCAAGGAGTTAATCCTGATGTAAGTATGCCGATCGGCAAGGAAACTCTTGAACCAGGCAAGAGCCTTGCCTCTGACACCAATCTTCCACAGCCGTTGATGAAGGATGCTGTGGGAGATGGTGTCAAAGGCTGCTGAAAGATCTAATAAGATCAAAAATGCAGAATCACCTCTGTCCAGTGTGAGACAAATGTTATCCACCACTTCCATCACTGCAGTTTCAGTGCCATGGGCAGCAGGGAAGCCTGACTGCGATGGATCTAAAAGTGAATGAGTTTCCACAAAACTGGAAATACGTTTGTTGACAAGGTGTTCCTGTACCTTTCCAAAGTAGGGTAATTAAGATATGGGCCTGTAATTGGAGGCAATGGAGGGGTCGCTAGTGGGCTTTTTAAGGATGGGTTTTACCTGGGCCACCTTCCAGCTGCTAGGCATAGATGCCAGCTCAAAAGAGGTGTTATAGATTTTAGAGAGAGAGCAGGCCAGGCGTGGAAATATTTCATTGCACTTGCGAGGGGTTAGCGAATCGGTGGGAGAACCCGATTTTACTTTCTCCAGTGCAACTAACACTTCGGCAGCCGTGGTGGACTCAAATTCCATAAGCAAAGCACCCTCAGTATAGTGAGGAGTCAAGGAGTTACAGGGAGATACCTCAGCAGTTAAGGTGTCATTGGGTACGGGGGTTGTAAACGTAGAGTAGATGGACTTGATTTTATTACCAAATGGTCAGGAAAACCTTGAAGCCTTTATGCTCATGTCAGCTGAATGGATGGTGCTGTCTCCGTTGAACAGCAATGACAATATTGATGTAGTTGCAAAAAAAAGTGCATTGCTGCATGAACTCTTGATTGATTAATCTTCAGTTTCCCCACTGCCCAAACGTGAAGGCAGCAACAGATATGAATAAAACAGTGTTTATTTGTATATGAACATCAACTGTTGCCTGTGGAACAAATTTACTACTAGATTGTATGGATACATTTTCCCAGCATTCTTTACACCCCAGACTGCTCTTTCCTCATTTTTGAATTCAAGAGAAGAATTACAAGAATATATGATAAGAGATGCCACATTGATTTCAAAGCTGCTCCTTTCACCAAACATCAATCAATTCTCTGGAGATAACCCAGTGAAGAGTTTGACTAGAAACTGCAAATGATTATGTAGAATACCTCATATACTACAAGAATCAGGTTTTATGTATGTTGCTCAATTTTGCATGATTTTGGTTTTATTATTTCTTTTATCTGTTTGTACAGTTTATATTATCGAGAGCATCAGTAATGAATTTGAACAGTAGAAGTTTCTAAATGAATGTCGAAGACAATAATGAGATTAACTCTAGTCTTCAGCAGATGTCCTAGTGAAAACTTTAGGGAACAGGTACATACATTCAGGTATATGATAGCAAATTATGCTGGCTTGAGTTAACTTTTTAGTTTTTTTGGGCATATTCTTTGGTAGATCCTATTCAAGTGTTATTTCCATCCCATGTGAATCAGGAGCTGACAATTCAAATGCACTCTGATCCATTGGCCACCTTTTTTCACCGCAAGATCACCGACATCCACAACAGCTTCAACACCACCATCCCCACATCCAACGCCAAGACCACCACCCGCACCAGTCGCCTGACCGCCTGGTCCAACATCAGCGACGAAGACACCGTCAAGACCATGAACTCCATCCACTCCGGATCTCCAACTGACCCATGCCCTCACCACGTTTTCAGCAAAGCCAGCACAGCCATCGCACCCCATCTCCGGAAAACAATCAACATCTCCTTCGAGACAGTAACCTTCCCAAAGAGCTAGAAGCATGCCGAGATCAACGCACTACTAAAAAAACACAAGGCAGACCCCAACGACCTCAAGAACTTCTGACCCATCTCCCTGCTCCCCTTCCCGGTGAAAGTCACGGAGAAGATCGTCAGCAGACAGCTGACACGCTACCTCGAAGACAACAACATCCTGGACCCATCCCAGTCTGGCTTCCGCAGCAACCACAGCCCCGAGACCACCCTCATCGCAGCCACCGACGACATCAGGATCCTCATGGACAAAGAAGAAACAGCCGCCCTAAACCTTCTGGACCTATCAGCAGCCTTCGACACGGTCTGCCACCGCACCCTAACAGCACAACTCCATGACGCCGGAATCCAAGAGAAGGCCCTGGCCTGGACCACGTCCTTCCTCTCCGGCAGAACCCAGAGCATCCGCCTCCCACCCTTCCGCTTCAAGACCACCGAGATCATCTGCGGCGTTCCACAGGGATCATCCCTCAGCCCGACGCTGTTCAATATCTACATGGCACCACTCGTCCACGTCGCACGACAACATAACCTCAACATCATCTCCTATGCTGACGACACGCAGCTGATCATATCCCTCACCGAAGACCCCCACACCGCCAAAGCCAACCTCCACAGAGGAATGAAGGCCATCGCCGAATGGATGAAGGACAGCAGGCTGAAGCTGAACTCAGACAAGACAGAGGTCCTCATCCTCGGCCCCACCCCCTCAGCCTGGGACGACTCCTGGTGGCCAACAGCACTAGGAACGGCCCCAGAACCAACCGACCACGCACGCAACCTGGGGGTCATCCTCGACTCCACCCTCTCCATGACCAAGCAGGTCAACGCCATCTCTGCCTCCTGCTTCAACACCCTCCGAATGCTCCGCAGGAGTTTCAAATGGATCCCCCCAACACAAGGAAAACCGTCACCCAGGCCCTGGTCATCAGCAGACTGGACTACAGGAATGCCCTCTACGCAGGAACAGCAACCAAGCTCCTGAGACGGCTGCAACCCATCCAGAACACCTCAGCACGACTGATCCTTGATGTTCCCCGACGAAGCCACATCACACCCCACCTGAGAGGCCTGCATTGGCTCACTGTCAACCACAGGATCACCTTCAAACTTCTCTTCCACGCACACAAAGCCCTACACAACGCCAGACCATCATACCTCAACAACCGTCTCAGCTTCCACACACCCACCCGCAGCCTCCGCTCTGCCAACCTCGCCCTTGCCACTGTTCCACGCGTCCGGAAAACCATCGCCGGGGGCAGGTCCTACTCCTACCTCGCCGCCAAGACCTGGAAGACTTTTCCTACCAACCTACGTCAGACCCAGGACCTGCTGGCCTTCAGAACACTTCTCAAGACCTGGCTTTTCGATCTGTAGCTACCCCCTCCACCCCAGCACCTTGAGACCCTCACGGGTATGTTGCGCGCTCTACAAATGTTAATGATTGATTGATTGATTGATTGATTGATCCTTCAGGGATAATCCTGTAAAATACTTTGGAGAAAAGATTGATACTTTCACGAACTGATCAGGTGTTGTGATTGAGCTACATTAAGGGTACGTTGAGCAGGCGACATTTCAATATTATTTTTGTTCTTTCTTTCTATATTGTAGTAGTTCTGTTTTCTGGAGTCCTCCACAGTGAAGCTGGACGAGGGCATTATTGACATAAATGCCAGAGCCCTTGGAGCTGAGACAAGCTAGCCTTATAGAGAGAGACCAGCTGTAAAAAAACTTGGACATCTGGTACATCCAGCTAAAATACTAGATATTGCGATTTGTACAGTATATTTTTGTTGCCCCATATCAAATATTTATTATTTGTGTCCCTGCAGGTTCTGTTTTTCACAATGCCTCCTCTAATAACCAGGGAAAGGATGTTCAGAAATTTCAAATCTATTTTAGCCCAAAAGAAATTATCCAACTAATATGTACGGCAAAATCTGCATACTTTTAGAGGAAAGACCAATCATTTTAAATTCGGGTTCAAGCCAGACTTTTGAGGGCATTAGATTTTACTAAGTTTGGGGACCTTTAGATTCTGCTTTCCATAGGTGAATTATACCTGCTTTTTCACTGTGTTATTTCAGCTTTGATACTCAGAGGTCCAAACAAGTGGATCACAGAAGAGCTAGTAGAGTCAAGTCTTTGAGCAAAAGGTACTTACGTTCAGGGGAAAGTACAAAGTTTTGTGAGGGAGCTAGATTTCATTTCTTTTGAGTGCTTTGCAAAATGTTTTTATGGGTGATATGCAAAATGTATTTCTTTACTGTTTGTCATTAGAGATTCTATTCTCGAAGGCAGGGGTTCAGAGCTGCTCTTCCTCTTACTTTCGTTATGAAAGGTTATATACCCAGAGGAACATAACAGATTCCAGTCTGACCCTATCCCCTTGACCTTGTACTAGATTTCTGATTTATGTGATGATCAGAGGCAAGGACACAGCTGGTTGGGAAAGAGTATCTAACTACATGATGCAGAGTGTTAAGACTGCAAGTAAGTATTCAGTTTTCAGAATTGCAGTGCTCCTACTCTTTACTAATGTTGCTGGCTCTATAAGCGATAAAAGGCTTAATTTACCAAACATTTATCTCCAAATGAGACCTATAAGCCCTCTGAATGTGTACCACTTTTTTTGGGAGTGCCCAGGCCAAATTGTGATCCCAATCCACCACAGGCTCAGGTGCGACACTTTGTAGCACTGATGAAAGGGCAGCCCAGCCCCTCTCTGAGCATTGGTGCTCTGAGAGCGTGGCAATCTCTGAGACTGAAGATCCCTTCCAGTAAAGCAGAGATGCTTAATATGGCAGGGGGTTCCATTCCCCCACACACATCATCAGCAGTCCTCTTTTTCTATTACCTCTAGTCCTAGGAATATGTTGTTTCCTTCTGATACAATGGCATTTACCACACCACAATTTTATCACCACCAAACCATGCATAAAATCCTGAATCTATGTACATCGCATTCTAATGCCACTCCTGCAGAAAGACTCGCTTCTGCGCAGAGGTACCCTTCTGCATAATCAAGGTTGTAATTAACATGTTCATTATCATGAATCTGGGCTACTGCATGAGTACTTAATGGGCCTACCATGTCACTTATTCACCACTAGAGTAGTATGCCCTCTGCCCTGAAAACCCCAGGCTGGTATCAGAAACATTGATGTGTAAGTATGAGTGACTTACTATTGTAGTACCTCTAGCTTACTCATAAATTTCACAAGTGAACCAGGAATACTCCTGGCATTCTCCTGGAATTAAGGAGTTCGACACGTGTAATCATATCAACATATTTGTGAATCTGGCACCTCTACCTTCACACTATTGCCAAGCTGACTGGCACTTGGTTAAGGACAGGACCCTCCCTCTACAAACTACTAGCAATAGTCTTCAAAGCCATTCATGCTATTCCCAAAATCTCCTTTCTGACGCCAAACATATCTCTTCATGCAATAGCAGCTCATCATTGCTTAACTGTTTATGCAGCCAGGGCATTAAATGGACTGGGTCCCTCCAGCTGTAAGACACAGTAGTATTTTAGAACGGACATTGAAACGTGTCACTTTCAGGGCCTATATTCACGCTCTTGACTTTCATGGGGAACAATAAATGTGATAGAGTTTTAGGTAATGCATGTCAGTGATTCAGTTCTGGTTTATATTTCTCATCATGTCCCGAATGTTGAACTCCATTAGAGTGTTAACTATTTCCAGGATGTTGCTTTTCTGTATTTTTTTGTAGCAAATTACTCTTGTATGGTTTATGCTTTGGAATAAGGCATGTTCTGGTGCTTATAACAGCCACGACTGAGAGCGCTGGACTTGAGAATAAAGGCAGTGCGAGTTTCTCACAATGTGTGTCAATGGGATGCTCAAAATGCATGGTCGACCTATCCATGGCTTTTCTCCACACAAACAACCATTGACAAAGTCATGTCTAGTTTGAGGTGTATTTATGTTGCTATGTTATTATATTGGGGTACAATGGCAATAATCTCAGAGAGAAACCAAACTACTGGTTGGGTGGCACACAACACACACGCATACACACACAGAAAACTGTTTGTGCTTAAGTCACAGCTATATTTGCAAAGTCCACACCCCTTTCAGAGATCCCCTCACCTTTTGTCCCATTTAAGCTCTGCATGCAGTTCTTCCTAAGAGTAAAGCTATGTCGGTTGGGCCTGTGTGCCTCAAGCAAGCAGTCATTTGCCCTTTACAGTGACCTGTTGTACAAGTTTCAGGTTCTAGGGTACTCAGAGGTCTATTTATTCTCACTCCTTTTGCTTCTCCCATACAACAGTTAGTGTGATACATATCTCTGGCCTTGTTGTTTTCTGTTCCACTCCACCCATTTTCAGTCCCATGTACTAAGTGTATTCTTTCTTTAATGTACAACACTGTTTTCCAGAATGTTAATTGCTGCTGCATTGAAATAAACACATATATAATTTTGTTGAATAAAGAAATGTTTATTTTTTTTTTGCATTCATGTCTAGTGCTCTTACCCACAGCGTATCAGTGGGCCTTATATTTATACAACATGATGCACAGACGCCCTGAATATTTAGGGCGCACTTTCTCAGGTCATAATTCACTGATGCTTGGTTTCTGCCCCACTGCCGCTATCACTCCTACCTGGCAACTAAAGTCTGCCCTCCTAACAGATAAAGAATGCTGTTACTCATTAGTTGAGATAGTCACGGAATACTTTCAACACAATAATGAGTCAACGGACACTAGGGCTATGCAATGGGAGGCATTTAAAGTGGTGGTGCATGGGTACTGCCTGGGCCGAACGGTGGGTCTGTGAAGAGAGTTATCGGCAGACATCACCAAGTTTGAAGCTGATTTATACGACTATGTTTTGCAACTAGCAGGAGATGAGCAGTCACACAAGCAAATGGACATCATAAGGAAGGATTATAACAGGGTATTGGAGAGGCTGAGGACTTTGCACTTATGTGAATATCTCTCTAGAGTGCACGAGGAGGGCCGTAAAGTGGGTAGATTACTAGCATGGCCGCACTCAAGAGGGACACCCATTACTCATATCAAAACAACAGAGGAGGTGAGCTTATACTCACCAACAGTGATTAATGAAGCATTTAGTATGTACTACGAGAAGGTATACAAGGCCCCAGTTGTTCAGGTGGAAAAGACTATATGAGAAAAGATTTGGCTCCATTACCACTGAGAACGTAGGACCCACAGGCGCAAACGGCTTTGGGAGGTCCATTAACGGCACAGGAAAGAAAAGAGGCAGCCAGGGAACTAGCCACTGGGAAAATGCCAGGGAAAATGCCAGGCCCATATGGCCTGCCAGCAGAGTTATATGTTGCACTAGTGCATACTCTTGCCCCTAAACATGAACCACCCGCTGTCCATGCTGAATGTGGACTTTAAAATGTCTAGCAAGGTTTTGGCTGCACTCCTTTTACCATATATGGTGCATCTGGTCAATTGCGACCAGAATGGGTTTATACCAACTAGGTCCACATCCAACGAGGTCCACATCTAATAATATTCATAGACTTTTATACATTATGCACCACCCGGAAGGGAGTAGATACCCAGATGCACTCATAATGTCAGTGGAATTTGAGTAAGTGTTTGACTCGATTAGATAGGATTTTTTGTGTGCCACGATGTTCACAATGTGGTTGGGAACCGGGTGAATACGATGAAACAAGCTGCTCTATTCACACCCTACGGAGCAAGTGAAAGCAGGGGGAGTGATATCTCGCTCGTATTCAGAGTCACTAGACAGGGGTTCCCATTATCCCCACTCCTGTTTGCCTTAGCCATGGAGCCATTGGCGGAGTTGTTCCGGCTGGAGAACCTAAGACATGGAATGTGGTTAAGTGATAGAGACCATATTATCTCACTTTACGCAGATGACCTATTGTTATATCTGGGTATGGGAGTAGTGGGGTGAAAAGGGTGCTGACCCTTTTGGACTAATATTCTGTCTTGGCAGGTTTGCGCATGAATAAAACAAAAACCTGTATATTCTCATTAACGGAGGGGACCCATCATCCTAGGGCCTTAGCTAATCATTTATCTTGGGCTCCCTGTTTGATTAACTCTTGAGGTTTACAGATATTCCACGATGTGTAAGACCTGAGGGAAGGGAACTTAAATCCAGTTATGAGGTCCCTCAAGATGAGTGTACCTATTTGGGGCTCGGTGCGGCTACCTATGATATATATTTTTGCAAATCTGCCAGTGGTGATTCCAACTTTGTGGTTTGTAGGCCATAATACCCTGCTACAGGAATTGATCTGGGATGGGAGTAGGAACACAGTTTCACTGGCAGTACTGCAAAGGACCCCAGCAGAAGGAGGGTTGGGGGCCACAGAGTTTGAGCTCTATTACCTTGCGGCCCAGCTGCAATGGCTGGCCCGATGGCTGAAGGACCTAAACTTGGAACTATTGAGCACTTCAGGTTCAACCATTACATGGAAACACTCACTGGTGGGAATGTTTCACCTTTTGGCGACCATTTGAAAACCCAGGGATTCAGCTGAGGGTGGCAATGGAATGCTGAAAGAGATTCCACCAATGCATGCTTGCAGATTGCAGATCTTCCTGGGGGAATTGCTGACATTGCTTTCAAGTGCCCAACCAAGTAGTTGGTCGAAGGCTGGAGTCACAGAGGTGGGGGACTGTTATCAGGACGGGGCACTGATTCTGCTGGAGGGCTCTTTGGCCCAATTTGATTTGCCTGGTGGCCAGTTTCTAACATCATGCAGTAGTCAAAGAATTCAAGGACTTTTGGCGGTGCGCACTCCAGGAACCGCAGACACATGATGTGCTACAAGTGTTGGTCAAACTGGGGACACCTAGACACCTAGTTAAATGGCACTATATGGCGCTGATCAGCATGGCAAAAACACCCATGGAGCGCCAATGAAACCGGGGTAATAAAACAGGGAGGAGGGACTTACTTGATATGGAGGGGTCATAGGTGCTAAGAAGCCCAAAGCGAATATCCAGAAATGCTGCGTTCAAACGTATTCAATTCAATTACAAACACATGGTCTATCTTACACCGCACAGACTAAATGTAATGCATGGGGGATAGCCTTGAGGCTGTCCTAAATGTGGGTAGCAAGATGTGGAGTTTATACACATGGCATGGGGTTCTGGGGTCCTGGCCTAGATTAACTTAACTTTAGCCTGAACGCTGCCATGCTCGGTGGAAGTGTGCTTCCTTGGTCTGTTCCCTAGACCAAACGCCAAGAAAGTACGGTCAACCTAGCATTAATTTTAGCTCGCAGGCAAATAGCCATGAGTAGGAAAGAACAGAGGCGGCCCCCAATAGCAACATGGGAAGAAGAGGTGGATAATTGGGCCAGTGTGGAGGAAAGGACAATACAGGGAGAGGAAGCCAGGGGCATTTGAAGAAGCCCCACAGCAGAGTTATGTACTGAGGTAATGAGAGCCTGGATGGGTGGAAGAGAGGAACATACTGATGAGCATGGAGAAATTAATAAGAGCACGGAAAGGACTAGTGATATATCTTCTAGAACATTAACAGGAAAACGGATACAGAGAATAAATATAACTAGTGCACTGCAAACGACACACCATCTCACCCCCCAGATATGCGTAAGATACATGCAGGGCTTCATGAGAAATTGCACTGACTAATAACAGACGTAGCAAGACACCACTGGACATGACTAAGTTACTTTCTTTTTCAAGTTAACAGGTTGACTCCCAGGGTGGATGATGACTGTAGTCTGGGATTCCTCCATGTCGCCAGTCAATCTGAACATACGAGGCTGACAACGAGGAGGAAGGACAGATTGACTGGCGACGTGGAGGAATCCCTTGTTTCCACTTGGTAGACTTAAAAGATGAATTTGCTTGTAGTTCCCTGCACAAGGAAGGTCAGATGGGGCAGCAGAGCATTTTCCATCGTTGCCCCTCGGTTGTGGAATGCCCTCCCAATGGAGATTAAGGCACAACCGTCGCTGCCCCTCTTTAAAAAAGCGCTCAAAACTTGGTGCTTTATCAAGGCCTACCAGTAAGAGAGTATATTTGCTCCAGCTAGCTCTTTGTGGTTAGGCGCCTTGACGCCCATTGGGCTTAGTTGTGCTATACAAATTTGATTTCATTCATTCATTCATTAGACATATGGGTCACGGTGCCCTCTGAGGATTTAGTGTTGGGATATCTCTTTTTGCTGCAGCAAAACTATAGAGGCATTTTATAAACCTCTTGCCAAGTGTACATTGGTGTCTGTTAAGATATGTGATTTTTGTCATACTGACTACAGTCATCATCCACCCAGGGAGTGTTCTGGGTGACCTCAACAGCATATACCTGGTTACTGATACTTGTCATAAAGGGCCGTTTTACCACATTTGGAGCCTCTCTTCCAGGAATTCCAGTGGGAGATGCTTTTGTGTTTAATACAGGAGTACATTTGAGTATAGTGTTCCATGTGAATAGCGACTGATTTCCATACATCGACCATTGACATTTTGTCATTGCCTTCCTTTTCGAAGTGTCCGCTACACATGACGTTTTGTTTGCCCAGAGGAAGTTCCCTATATGGGAATGAAAGCTTTGGCCGGACTGTCTTAACTCAATGAATTTATAAAGAATTTTTGGAATAAAAAAGTTATTTTTCTACCTATATATTGGGATGTCAGTGATTGAGTTTTAATACGAGTATGTTTTCATTTTTACACAGCCTGATTGCCTGAACGAAATGGGGATGCTTGTTTCTCAAAAAAGTTGACTGAGAGTTGGCAATGATCTCTTGGAGTACTGCTTACTCTCCATGAAACTTTTACCCCAATTCACAAGGGGGAAAGGGATCCAAGAGAACCCCTTCTCGGTCCAAATGAGTTACCAACCCTAATTGAGAGTCAGTAGTTTTTCAATTTCAATGGTTTGTAACATGAATATTAGTATCTAAAAGGGACACCAAAACACAGCACTTCTAAATATCAAACCAGTACCCAGTTATGATCCCATTTTAGGAGTCGGTAAAACTTTATTGACCCCTAAAAAGTGTTTTCAACATGGCCAAAAAGTGTGGCTGGATAACAGCAGTAAGGCCACCTAGTATTACTGCACCCCCCCCCCCCCGGCCCTGTATGTGTTCACTCGAGAACATGCATGCCCATCCTATTGCATTACGACTACCATGTACTACTGTACCTGGTTTCTCTATGCGTACTCGCAAGGACATGCAAATGCTGCCTGTGTGACAATATCATTGTTTGGCACCAACTCCGTTCTTACATTCCCCACTACTGAAACACACATACTCCCTACAGGTTTATTTCAGGTAGTCCTGTCCCAGGGCGACACATCTGATGAATCCCAAATAAGCCAGTCACTTTAGAAGCGTTTGCTACATTTTAAGATTTATCCCAAAATGAAGTGACTGTAGCCACGTATGATTACATTATAATAACTATTAAAAGGAAACTTAAACAGTGGCTTCCACAATTAAATTGGATGAATAATTAATATGTGATTTCTTTGGGGGGAAAGCAGTGTCCTATAGTTCCCAATTCAGATAATTTGCATTTTTTCCAATTGTATTCACCTTTGTCGAAGCGTGGGCTTTTTTATGAGTTTCTGCAATCTGGTGATATGGGCACCCTAAGAAATAAAATACATTGTCAGAGCCACCATGAGAGTCATGTGTGATGCATCATCCGTGGAGGTACCTGGGTTGACTACTGCTGCAGTGATGGTGGCACACTGGTCCTCCTTGCCTACACAGTTAATGTACCCCGTTGATGTGCATTCAGCAGTCGACTTGTCCGTGTAGCAAGCTGGACACTTGTAACCGTTCGGCGTCACATTTATAGGAGGCACTAAAGGAACAAGAAAATACATCTTAGGGGTTTTTCCTCCACATCATTTGAGGAATACAAAATGTCACAAAGGTGATGATGCCCGATCCATATTCAACAGGATAAGAGGACCTCATCACTCCCAGTAATACTGTCCCAGTTTGCCACATCCCCAAGGTAGCTACTCACTTCTCAAATCTCCCATAGAAAGAGAGGCCCAGTGTGCACTCCTGGACAAACATACAGTGTCCAGATACGGGATAAACAAGTCTATCTGTACATCTCATCTACTGGGGACATGCAGCACCTAAGGTCGTGTCAGTCTCACCTGCAATGCCAGCAGTCCCGGCATCTTTGTTTCCCCCAAACCTCTGATCACAACACTGTGGCCCGTGGACTCCACAGAAAACATTTTTGAGTCAACCCTATAGACTTCGTATAATGTGGACTGTGAGGACTTTTCACTCTTTACTGGGGTATTGAAGCCATGCCATGAAGGTTTATTCTTGGAGAAGTATTTAAGGAGACTAACATATAGCACAATAAAGTAAACAACACACAAACTCAAGATGGAAAGTGCTTTTATTGACAGGTGTAAAAAAGAGTAAATTAAACACAATAGATAGAGAACCCTGAAAAGTCCCAACACCTTCTTGGGTTGAGGAAAAACTTAGTGCACTCATATAGTGTCCATGCACTCGGTTACGATAACATTGGTGTCCCAATAGCTATGCTTGAAGAATCTTTGGGACTTGCGACAAGTGATGCAATGGTACATTATTACAACAATCTTATGATATTTCAGACTCTAATCTAAGTGCTATGGCCCAAGAGGATTAGTCTGCTGGTAGAAGCTTCAGCTACTCAGTTTTTAGTCAGAACGCTGTTCAAAACCTATTAAAGCTGTAACTGGCTGTCAGTTTATATCAACTGAGGGATGTGATAGTAGATCAATACTCACTGTAAAATCCTCCATTGATGATGGACGATGTTGCCACTCTTCTAGTCACAACCAAAATCTTCTACCTGCAAGGTACACCAGTCCCAATTGGAACAGGACTTTAGGATGGATACCCAGCACAAAGAAAAATAGTATCATCTCTATAAGTTCCACCATCTAGTCTTTGTCTTTGTATCCTTGGATGTGGAGCTTAATGGCTCTAGGGTGGGCTCTATTAATTTAGGCATCCACCCAGGGCTGGACTGGGAATCCCAAGCAACCCTGGCAAAGTTTGTCAGACCAGCTCCCCTATGGTGCATAGAATGTGCAGCGAGCAAGCCAGACTACTATAAAAAAAAGGGTTTTGAGTGGGAGGGGTTCTCGCCCTGATAACATGTGGGGAAAATTGGTGCTTCATACAACATATTTGTCATAATATATTAAATTGTATACACTTTTAAAGCATAATAAATGATGACCTGACAGCGCACCAGGATACAACAATCTTCATTGGGGCTCTTTAATGACTCCATCACTATCACCCTCTATCAGTGCCTCTCATCGCTTCACAGCCTGTCTCACATGTATTTTATTTGCTTTACAGCACCTCTCATACTGCTGTAGGGTGTTGGAGCACTTAACATCACAAACATATACAGAGACAATGAATTATACATGTTTAAATCAGAGAAAATGCATCATAAGACAAAGGGACTCCAAGGTGTATGATTCACACCATCCATACTGGTAGGCACGTTTTAAGAGTGCTTGATCTGGAGAAGCATAGATTTATGATTCAAAACATAACACAGTAGTTGGGGTTGACTTTACTAATAAGAATTTATTTATAGCCAAACAAATCTTTTTTTAGCAACATCAGGATGAGGAAAGTCTGGGAAAAAACATAACTTTCTAACCTGTACCTGCAGCTTAGGTGCAGCTCTTTGATGGCAGTTCATAGTTCACTGTGCTAGATTATGATTGCAATTCACAAACTGTACATTAACAAAACTATCTCTGTGAGAAAAGCAGTAACCCACTGAGCTATGCTCATACAATATATTTCTTTGATGTGCATGACACAGTCATCCCCTTGCCCACCAGGTACTAGACCTTATTTTAGGGTAATTGTTGCAATGATTATGTGTCAAGGGATTCTGCGGAAAGTCTTTGGCTGGCTGACTGTTTATGCATGAGACATATTTGGACAGGGAGTGGTGGTGTAACAAGTGAGTCAACCTGATGCCATTTACAAACACAGGCTCCAGGTATTCCTGGCTGTTGGCTGGGGTTTGACGTTTGGTACCTTACCTCCTACCCAGGCCATCCACAGCCAGCTCTAATTAATACCTCCATGGGAGTCTGTAGCAACTCAGATGAAACAGCAAGACTGAAATATGTTTATCTGGGTACTATTTGGAAAATTACACTTCAAGTGATCCTGTGCCACACAGCAATAATACCTATCCATGTTGATCTGAGGTACCTCCTTACTACCTCCCCCATGCACATTTTGGAGACACAAAAAAGGGAATTACTGTTTTCATTCTTGACATTTCAGCTTTTTGCCTCATTTTCTAGTCACCAAGGTTTCTTCTACTGGCCTCCCTGTTCACAAATCACTTTTTAGAATGTGATATACATGATGTAATGCCAATGCTCCATGAATGAATCATGACAAAGATTTTCTGAGCAGAATTAGCAAAATTGATTTATGCAGATTAACCCGTTAACCCGTTAACAGCGGCGGTAATTACTCTGCGGTCCAGGCATTTCCATGCGCGGGACGGGCCGCGTCAGCCGTTGGACGTGCGCAGAACTATGAAGGTAGTGCTCGCAACGGCCAATGGCAGCACGCAACGGGTTAAACAACCCCTGAAAGACCATTATCAATAAATGTTTTCCAATTCACATTCAGCATATTCTTAGGACCTTTAAATTATTTTAATACTGATTAGAACATTAGAATGTTGGGAGCTCCAATGAAAACAATGGAGTGCTCCGGGCTTCTAATAGCCGGTAGATGCTTGGACCTCCAACATTCCAATGTTTAACAAAGGCCTCATGGAGAAGGAGGTGATTTCAAATCCTTCAGTCTCCGAAAAGCCTTTGATTTACAAATTAGAACATTCTGCTCCGGAGTAGTACGTTCTCATAGCCTTATAGCCCTTTGTAACGGCCTCTACCGGCCATTGAAGGCCTACTCCTTTGTTAAAGGCCCTCACCTTTGGCTCAGGCCTTTAAAGCTGGAGCAGGCTTTAATGGCCGGGTGGAGTCCTCTGCAATGGGTTCTTAGGCTGTATTAATGATCCACCCAAATTCAAACATCATAGAAATCTTCAGGTGGTTCTACTACGTTCCATTGGAGCCACGCTGCCTGCTAAGGAAAGTGCTTAGTAAAGCAGCTATATTCTCATCTACACATAAAAGAAACAGGTTAGGTGCAAATTCAAAAACATTCACCCATGAACTTACTGGACATGGAGGGGTACCAGTCTAAGATGCATCTCTCCCCGTAAGGTGCTACATTGGCATTTGGAAGATCATACTGTCTCTATTCTAGGGCGTTAGCAAGTTTCATCTCATGTATCTCTCTCTTTCTGCTGGATGTCTTCTTCTCTGTCCCTTTAATTCTGTTTTATTCTACGTGGCTTTATTTCTTTTTCACTAGCAAGCCATTGCTTCTTTCTTTGAAACTCTATATCTCACTCCCCTTTTGAACCTCCACCTTCCCTTTTATCTTTCAAAGTGTGCAACTCTATCTATGGAGGAAAGTACTGCTGCTGGATTAGGTTTATAACCAGTGGGGGAAACCAGAGGCCCATGAATAGCAAAGGTGGAGAGTCAGTATCAGAGAGGACTAAAAAACTTCTTTTTCTGTAGTGGTGATGACAATATTTTCACAAATAAATGTTTTGAAATTCATACTGATGTTATTATATAACCCAAAATTATACTAGGTGTGTACTTTTCATGTTTAGATAAACCACAGCTAATGTAGGCCACATTTTAAAATTAATAGTGTCTGGCTGCCATCTTAATCCATGTTGTGTATCTTTCTTTATTTCAGGATAACTTTAACCAGCAATCTCAAATGGTGTCACTTTTGTTTTCTGTCCCTTTTTGAAAAGTTGTATTTACATAATCCGTTTCGAACACGAGCAACTGCAGAGTCCTTCTTGGGCCAAGTGTATCTCATTATGTTGCAGTTAACTGTAAGTCCAAAGTACCTTTAGAGTGGGGTCATTGTGCAATAGCCTTCGAAAACAATAAGTTTGTGTTATCTTCATGTACCCTAAAGCAATTGACCCTTTGTGTGGGAATTATGGGTAGGTGTATCACAAGTTAGAATGGTGTGATTTAAAGTAATGCAAGGTAGACAGAGATTCAGGTGCATTTACAGCAGATGCCCTTTCACTTGCCTTTGCAGTAGAACTCTATTTCCTGGCATCCTATAGTAGGGTGGTCTCTTTATGGTAGAACTGATCTTGCTTATCTTACCTTTGAGACAAGTTTATAATAGTGTTTGTTCATGATCTTTGATTTACTTTGAATATGTAGACTAACACCTTCATGTATTGGTTATTGATTTTTTTTTAACTCATTTGATGATTTGAGTTTAAAACGTTGCTAATCCTTTGATAAACCTTCATGAATTTGAAACTTAATCACCTTCTGTTTTCCAATGCCAAATGTTCTTCAGGTTATTGAATTGCATTGATATTTGATGCCTGCCTCAGTCAGAACTAAAGATTCATCAAAGAGTGCTTTCCGAAACTGAGGGGCATATTATCAAGGGGGTTTATCTCCGCTTTTTTGGCTTTAAAAGCCAAGAAAGCGGAGATAAAATGATCTCACTATTACCTAGCTGTCGCTAACACCAGTTAGCGACAGCTAGTAGGAGATAGCGACCATCTTGGGCCCCACTTTGCATGTCAGTGATATTTATCACTAATGACATGCAAAGTGGGCGTGCCAAGATGTTAGCGACTGGAAACAGTCGCTAACATCGCTATCTCCTATTACCAACTTTTGGAGATATTCGCGCTAAGAGCGAATATCTCCAAAAACTAACACCTGCCCTGAGCAGTTCTTAGCCATGTTATCCAATGGGAGGTGGATAACATGGCTAAGAGCATTAGCTCGGTAATGCATGAATATCGCTGACTTTTCAGCGATATTCATGCATTGCGGCCATTTTTTATCGCATTTGCGATAAACCTTGATAATAGCAAGGTTTATCTGCGATAATGTCTGACGATGCTTAGCGTTAAAAAATGTGTTGCTAAGCATCGTTAGCGATAAATATCGCTTAACGTTGGTAATATGCCCCTGAATTCCTACCAGAATTTTCAAGGAGCAAGCGCTCTATCACTAGTCACACTGTGGGCATCCCGTTACCTCACAACAATCTATCTGCCTTATGCAGCCCTGCATATGTTGGAAGCACATTCTGTACAGGCTGCTTTTAGTTTATCTCCTGTCCTTTAATTGGTGCTTGTGCAGTTCTTATTTGACAGTCCTATTAAGATTTACCAAATAACTGCAAATTCATCAGATAATGAGTCTATGGATTGAACTCCCTCCTGGATTCTGCAGTGATGGTAGGTGCATTGCTTTACGTGGGCTTCCAGAAGTCAGCTATCTTAGATCTAAAAGTATGAATGGGTAATGCTACTATGGTGAATTTATAAGTACAAATTCTACACATTGAGGTCCCCTTTTAAACATTATAAACCTTTTTCATTTTTAGAGGCCCTTTCACATTTTGGATGGCCAGATTAGGCGTTTTCCTTACCATTGATTTGTTGACTGTTACATTTGTCTGTGTTGCAGCACTTCCGTATGATCCGCACAGAACCTGAATTGCTTGTGAACCCAACTTCTTTTCCACAGGTGGCCGGCTCCACACAACCCTTGAACACAGTTATGAAGGGTATGGGCCCTCCTTAAAAAGAACACATTTTCTAGTTAATTGAAAAGGGAACAGCAGCAACAAGCAGCCTAATATCTAACATCTACACAAACACAGGCACTCTATCTCCGAATGACGCTGTGGCAACCTGTGTCATTTTTAGACAGTTTTTAGAATTTCGTTCCTTTCTCTAGCCCCTCAGTAAATTACGAACTTTCTTCTCTCAGTTCAATATGTTTTGTTGAGACCAACAGCTACTATTCTGAGTTCTAACAGCAGCAAAATGTGAAAAAATTTCTTCCAGCTTAGCAAAACAGTTATATAAATGTTCCAGAGAATAAAATGATGTCATATTAAGTGGAAGAGGGCACAACTGATTGATATGCAATACAAACGAAGGGACATACAATTACATTTATATATTGCGCTAGTCGTGTGTGGGCGAGTAACACACAATTTTCTCTCCCATAAATCCCAACACATTTGTAAAAAACTTCAAGACCCTTAGCTGGTCTCCGTCTGTACTGTTTACCAACTTCTTACAGTTTTTGCAAATGGTCTTTATAACATAATTGCCAGAATATCTTCTCATCTACACTCTTTAAACCAAGTTTGAATGCATGTAGGTTTGATTGGACTGACTGTTTTAACCATGTTCCAGTACTTTACCAATATGGCACCAAATTTAAATCTTCCATATATTCTACACACAAAGGAGTACGAAATCTCATTACTGTTATCCTGAAATTATGTGAAATGTCAGAAATTGTGAAACCTTACACAAGCTCTCTTCTCTCTCGTGAACACTTAATGCAGGTGCATTCCTAACATTCAAATGTCACCAACAAGGGGAATAGTTAAAATTTCCCTTATGGCACATTGTTTGCTAGACTCTGTCTCCCACAAGACCTTTTATGCTCGAATATCTTCCCGCCAGAAAATGTACTAAATTTGACGTTGGCGTAACCTCTGACGTTTGGCAAAGTTTGCATGATGGAAAATTACATACATTACACAAGATTTCCATAAAGTTAGCATTGGTCTGACTTTTCACACGCTGTGCTGACCTGGGCCCTGAGCAAATAAGGAAAGTCTGCCATATTAGAATGAATGTGCTATCCTAGAGCAGCCGCCAGGGCAGCGCATTCAAGTGAAATACCAATCAGCTGTTTAAAAGCTGCTTCATGTTTCACAGTGCAGACGGCAACCCATCTGCACTTTTAAGGGAGATTAGGGATTCCCTTGGAATCAGGTGCAGTCAGTGACTGCATCCGCATGCAGGAGGTTGTCTAAGGAGGTCCCCGAAAGGGCTTCTGTTAGAAGGCACATAGAAAGTGAGCTACCTTTTTGTTGCACACTTCCAGTGCACTTCTTAAAGGCATGTTTGCGTCTGCACCCACATCGGTAATACAGCACGGGCGCAGAGGAAAAGTGATTCTCTCATTTGCATGGAGCCACGCCCCTATGCAAATGTGGAATGCCCTCTCATGATAGCACTGGTGCATGTGCACCAGTCGCTATATGTATTACAGAATGGGACGCACAAGCGTCAGAGGCTCCTTCTGTAGTACAGTTGTGCCCCGGGAGAGCTCAAAGTGGGTGCACATGCCTGATGCGCCCCCTGGGCACAATGTACAATAAGGGCCTAGGTCGGCAATGAAGACACAATTCATCCATAAATCCATAGACACGTACCTACTGTTTTATTCTCTAGGCCTGTGACACAGTGAGTGACTCCATTGGGGCAAACGTCAAACTTGCCAGAGCAACTGATGCTGTTCATGCTGAAGCACTGCTCACAAATGCGGGAACTCCCTAAAAAGAAAATAATGTTTATATTGTCAGATTTTGTCTATTGTTAGATTTTCCATTATGCAACTTTTTTGCTACTGGACCTATCAAGTTTGTCGGAAAATTATATTTATGGTACGTGTTGTCTCCGAGAATGTTTTCAAAGGTACACCCTGCTTCTACTGTACTACATATTGTAGAATATATATTGGTATTTGATTAATCAGCACCTAAACTTTTCTTTTTGTGTCTATTGTCCAATAAGGGGTCTATGTACATTAAGATATGCTGAACCACATGCTGGTGAATCATTTCTATAATTTATGTAAGATAAGAATTGGCGTGAGAAGTAAATTGCTAAAAAGAGACAAGTACTGGTATTGCTAATAAGTCTCGCTTATAACTGAAAATTCCTCTTCTGTCATTGATGTATTTAAGGCACTCACTAAGTCAAAGTCAAAGTAAGCTTTATTCAATTGCATTTTTCACAATCATAAAAGCACATAAAAAACAAAGCTTTCAATTTACAAAAATATAAAAATACAGTAAGCATTAGAAACATCTTAAAAATCTGTATAAAAAGCAGCATGATTAAAAACAAACAATGTTGAAGTGGAAGCGTGCTCAAACTATCCCGCTATTTATATCACTATACTCTTTCTTTGACAAAGCACTTTCTTCAGAAACATGTACGTCCTCAAGGCTATGTGCTCATTTTCTAATAACTGAAGCTTAATTAGTGCTGGGCGAGATTGCCTCACCCCCAGAACTTTTAAAAGAGGAACCAGCCACACCTTTCTTAACTCTGTGTAAAATGTACAAAATCAAACTAAATGGATACTAGATTGGACCGAGTGATTGATTATCACAAGGACATATTTGTAATTCTCGAGACCAATCAGTCATTTCTTAACCTGGTTAGTAGCAGCCTGTCATATCCTCTAGGTACAAATGCTAAATATGGCTGCATACTAAAAGTAGTTAAAACAATCGGATGCTGCTGAAAGCAGGGCTTCAAAGTCTTCCCAGACAATCTTGACATGTCCAGCATCTAGAGACCCTTCTTTCTTAGGTTCTGTCTAGAAATTGACTGGATGGTGCTTGGGTAAGGGAAATATTCTGGATGGCCTAAATCTCTCATAAATTCTTGCACAAACTTAACCCATAGGATCTCTAAGGCCCCGTCCAGGTGCTAACTGTCCCGTTGAATCTCCCTGTTTAGCTTGGTCTGTTCTTTTGACCAGATCCTATGCCAGAGGAGAATAGGTTCCTGTTTTATAAGGTCAGAGATATATGGGAGGCCCAGCTCAGCATGACAAGCATATGTGGAGATACTAGCTGGGACTGACAAGATATACCTGAAAAAGGTATTCGCCACTAATTGTATCAGATGTGTATCAGCAAAACCCCAGAACCCCGCTCCATTCATTTCTGTAGAGATGCATTTATCTTTGTAAATTTGTATAAGTTCTCCTGGCAGTTACCTACCCAATTTTTGAGAAGGTATCCAGAGCAGTTGTTGTTCTAATAAACACCAGCTTTTTAGCAGTAACAGTTTAGGTCCATGAATCGTTCTGATTAAATACGATGCCAAGGTATGAAAAACTATTGGCGGGACTATTTTGTGCCCTTCCACAAACATGTCCCTGGAGCTCTGGCTCCCACGTCCACAGCTCATTATAAAGGTCTTAGTTGTGTTAATACTAAGGCCAAGATTGTTCATATAATTAGAAAAAATGGGAAAAACCTTCTAGAGATCAATCTGCATGCGGGACATTAGTACAGCGTCATCCACATAAAGAAGAGCAAGTATGGGACGGCCACCTATTTGTGGAAAATCTTGACCATCCTTGAAGAGTGCCTGCCCTAACCCCCATAGTCTCAAGATCCTCCCAAAGTTTACCGTGCCTCACAGAATCGAAGGCCGCGGTGCGGTCCACAAAAGCTGAAAACAATCTGCCCTTCTTCACCCTAATATACTTTCTTAGGAAGATGGTAAAATTTAAGCTCTGCTCTATTGTCCCTAGCCCCTCACGGAAACCGTTTTGAAAATCAGATAGGATCTGGTTGACCTTGGCCCAGTTATGTAGGCGTTCCAAAATAATTTGCCCCACAACTTTGGCCAGGAAATCCGATAAAGAAATGGGCCTATAATGGGCCGTATCCTGATGGTTCCCTTTTTTAAAAATAGGAACTATGATGTATTCCACCCATGTAGACGGAAATGAGGTCTGGCAACTGGCATGTATTACTTTTGTTATAATTGGGCCCCAGAGATCAATATTTAACTTAAACAAGTCCACTGGGGCCCCATCTGGCCTAGGGGCTTTGCCGCCCAAACTAGCAGAGAGTGCTTTGTTTACACCCTCCAAGGTAAAATGGAGGTCCAGGTTATAGGAGGTTTCTTCTTGAATATTGCTATGATGGATACTAGGATTTCCCTGCCCAGTGTACAACTCAGAGAAACGGTCAGTCCAAAGATCCTCTGATGTAGCAATTTCTATAGAGGGACCCCCTCCCGGTGATAAAAAAGGGGCTTTAACTGCTTTCCAGAAAGCAGCACTGTTTTTTAATTGTGAGACTGTGTGGAGGGATTCCCACGCTTATTTCCTCAGGGCATTCTTTCTTTATATTTATTTATTTATTATTTATAGATTTCTAAAGCGCGTAGTCACCCCCAGGGGTATCCCAGCGCTGAACCTATTACCACCAGTGGAAGATAGTCGGGAGTGGGAAGGATGGCTCAGGGAAAGAGTAGGGTTTTGAGGGCCTTCCTAAACCTTAGAAGGTTATATGAGGGCCAGCTTATAATCCCTGTGGTCTGCCTAATGTTAATGATGTTTCTTGGTAAACTGTGTAACTCGCGCTTTAAGTTAGTGTAAGCTTGTGTACACTTTGTGTCAATCCAACCCTAAGGACCCGCTTTTTTCGATTTTGTACATATTATTCTATGCCTTATCATACCTGCAATGGCTTAGAAGGAGATACAATACTTTTTTTTTTAATTGAATTTTATTCTATTGAAACACAAAGACATACCATGGTACTTCAGTGCACGCTCACGGCCTCCTGGCCTACAAAACACTCAGAGCAAATCTATTACACTGCCCATATGCCAACAACCCAAATCGTGCAGGTGGCGGATTATGTCATAAAATTCAGTGACTATCTTTCTCGAACTTCGACTTGGCATTCCTGGGGCCATCCGGAGTATCATGTTCCTAGATTTTCACAGTCCAAGAGTTTGTCACTAATTTCAGTGTTCTTAAAAGATACTGCACACTCTCTTCCGCACCCCCCAAGTTCCCTCAATGTCCCACTCCCACCCCCCCACCTGTCCCTATATATATTACAGCTTCTCTGTATGTAACCATTACACTTCTCTTCTAGCCTGAACCCCCTACTCAACTTGTGGTATCAGTGGAGCAAAACACCACCTCCCGGGTGCCACTCCCTCCCCACTCTCCGACCCCCAAGTGCCGATAAGCTTATACGCGGTACATAGTCCCCAAAAATGTTTTGGTCGGCTCCTAGGTGGGAGCAATTCACTGTAATTCTCTGATTGCTTGCAGCAGTATAGCATATCATGTGACTATTGCTGAAGAGTCGGCACTGGACCTCTCATCCAACACAGGGCCACCCTACACTTGGCCATGAGAAGCCCCATATCCACTATCCGGCGTACAGCCTTGGGTAATTTCTTGGATTACCCCAGTAGCACCACTGCAGGATCTGGCGTGAGTTCCATCTCTACCACTCCCCCCAGCTCTCCGAAGATATTAACCCAGTAGGCATGTATTCCTGGACCTTGCCATGCTAAATGCATAAAATCTGCTGTCAGAGTCTGACATCTCTCGCATAACGCTTCTTCGTGAAGGCCATACCTACACAGCCTCTCTGGGGTGTAATAGGTCCTGTTAATGTCCTTAAAATGTATGAGCCTGTGCCTGCCATGTAGCGAGATCTTTCTATTGTTCATACAGCAGTAGGCCCACATTGCATCATCTATCTTTGTCTGTAAATCACTTTGCCAGGCTAGCCTCGCCACAGTATATTTATTTTCCCTGTGTGATATAGTTTTTTATATATGGCGGTAACCATCTTACGCAGTGATTTGGTTTTAAGCACATGGGACAATTCCCGCACTTCTGGGGGTTCTGCTAAGTCATCTTCCAACAGTTCACGCATCGCTCTACGCACCCTGTAATACTGAAATCTGCTCAGCAGAGTGGTAGCATCTGCAGCTTCCTCAACTTGTTCCCAGGTCGTAACCACCCCATCTTGAAAAAGATCCCCAGTCACTTCTATAGCTAATGTACGAAGAGATTGAATCACTCCTTTGTCCCGGCATGGCCCCAACCATAGTGTCTATTGAATTGGCATATCCGGGGAATATTGTACCCCTCTCGCCTGTAGGTGCAGAATGCTGTGCCAGGCGTGACGAGTAGAATTAATGGAGTCTAATATGCCAGTTCTGCGGTCAATAGGTTCAAATATCGTGGCCGGTAGCGGAATCCGATCAGTGAACATTCTTTCCATACGAAGGAACGGAATAGCCGCCTCTCCGTGAATCCAGGAGTGCACTTTTATCATTGACTGGTTAAGCCTATGGAAGAAGGTACGCGGCAAGACTATTGGGATGTTTGTGAATAAGAACAACATCCTGGGCAGAACAACCATCTTCGAGATTCGTCCCATCAGCGACAAAGGAAGGCAGGACCACAACTCCACATCGTTCTCAAGTTTATCTATGGCTGTGCCGTAGTTTTCTCTAAACTCTATTTCTGAATCCGTATGCAGTCTAATACCTAAATATCTAATAGAGTCAGGAGACCGTGGTAAGGGGTACTCCATGTCAAATTCCGCCGTGGCCGGGTGAGAGGGAACACAATCGACTTTGCCCAATTTACTTTCAGCCCAGACAGCGCTCCGAAGTGCACGACCTCCCCGATGAAAAGTTATTTTCAGGATCATGCACATACAGCAGCATATCATCCGCGTAGGTTGATACCACTATCCTATATGCCAGGAACCCAATTCTCTCGTTTCCATGGTATTCACGCAACGCACATGCCAACGGTTTGGCCACCAGGGCATATAGCAGTGGTGACAGAGGGCAGCCCTGCCTAATCCCCCTGGAGATGGAAACTGGGTCAGTGACCAAGTTGCCCAGGCGAATACGCGCCATGGGTCTGTAGTGTAAAATACCAATTAGCTGTAAGAAGACCGATTCCAGTCCCATTCTCGTCAGCACTTGCCTCATGAATGCCCACTCCACTGAGTCAAATGCCTTCTCCATATCCAGAAATACTGCTATCGTTTTAGCATCTTGCTTCACATGCTCCATGGTACTGAACACGGTACGGATATTATAAGTAAGGTTCCTAGTAGGTATGAATCCAGACTGTTCCGGTGCAACTAAGATATTACACAAGGGGGCGAGTCTGTTAGCTAATAATTTAGTGAATATCTTGGTATCTATGTTAAGCAGTGAGAGGGGGCGGTATGAGCCGCATTCCTCAGGAGGTTTCCCCGGCTTGGGAATGGCAACCAGAAGGGCTTCCCTCAACATCATAGGCATGGTGCCCGTGAAGCACATATCATCAAATAATACAGCTAGGTGTGGGAGCAGTAAGCCTATAAAGGCTTTATAGAAGGCGATGGTAAGACCATCCGTCCCCTGTGCACTCTTGGTTTGCATTCCCGCTAAGGCCTCCTTGATTTCGTCTTTCTCAATAGGAAGCTTCAGGATCTTTCTATGCGTATCTGAACGAAATGGTAATTTAATGTGTTCCAAATAATCCTTAATTTGCTTGTCTACTCCCTCTGAAGGGAAGTGTACAAATCTGAGTAAAATCATTTAAAGCACTCTTCAATTTCTGTTTCATCTGTTAATAAGGCACCTTCCTCTGATCTGATCTCCGGGATCTGCGCCTTACCTCGCTGCGCTTTCATAATTTGGGCCAATACCTAACATGGCCTTTTACCCTCCCCATATGAACAGGACCGTGGCTTACTAGCCCATATGTTTCACCTTGCTATCTGTAGCTTTGTGGTATTCTTCTAACAATTTTTTAATCTCTGTTCCCAGGTCGATGTTGCTACAGGTCTTTCAGCCTTTGTTCTAGGTCTGCTAACCTCTTCCCTATGGCCCTAAGCACTCCTGAATGTTTAGACATCGCAATGCCTCTTATGTATTTAAATGCTTCCCATATTGTCTGAAAGTTGTCTACTGAGCCAATGTTTTTGGCAAAAAACATTTCTATGGCTTCTGCTAGTTCCGCCTTAAATATCGGGTCCACTAGAGAGTAAGGGGGGAATCGCCACCTAAACGGCGGCAGAGTCTTCTTCGGAGTGGCCAATATCAGCAATAATGGGGAGTGATCAGAGAGCGTGCGTGGAAGTATTACACAATAACGGATCTGGTCAATTAATGAAGAGGAGTCCAGCCAATAATCTATACGGGTGTGTATATTGTGGTAAGCTGAGAAGTGTGTGAAGCCACCTTTGTCATTGTTGCATACTCGCCACACATCACAGAGATCCATTTGGATCATTATGCTATCCAACATTCTCACCGCTGCCATCGGTCTTCTAGTAGGGCCTGCCGATCGGTCTAGGTCTGGGTTACGTACCAAATTGAAGTCATCACCCCACAGAAACTGTGCATTCCGATAATTCTTGGTCACATTAGCTAACGCTATAAAAAACTCAGGACTGTCATAATTGGGGCCATACACATTTACTATGATTAAGTCTAAGCCTCGCCCTTGACAGTTAGATATTATGTACCGACCTGCTACATCTGCATGCTGCGGTGTAATTTTGAAACTTGATCTGGGGTTAATCCAAGTCAGCACCCCCCTGGCATGCGTTGTAAATCCTGCTGAATTAGAGTTTCCCACCAATCCCTTACTCCGCAGCATAGGGCTCAATTGTGGTAAATGTGTTTCCTGTAGCATGACAATATCCACGTTTTGTCTATTTAGGTAGCTGAGCACTTTTCCAGCTGCTCCATTGTATCGATCGGTATCCGCTGTTGTGCATGTCGGATTTCGAGCCCAGGCTGCTCCAGCGCTCCCGCTTCCCTTCCGATAGTTAGTTCATGGACAAGGAGAGTAAGGGTGCGCAAATAATGTTGGATAACATCAGGATATTGAAACAACACAGCGGAGCACCGGGCTCAAGCGGCCATCTCGGTCGCGAGCTAGCACCGCCCCAGGAAGATACAATACTATCAGGAGTAGCTGACTAACTCAGGCAGGCCTCAAGAGCCAGTCTACATTTGGTTACCAATTGTTTTGAGACCATTGCGGGTTCCAAAATGGACCAACGTAGAGTGTAACCATTCGTTTTATTGATTTTAACATTAGCTAGTGCATGGTTGAGCAGCTCATCCCTTCCCTATTTGCTAGTAGGGAGGAAAAACTAAATGCACAGGGGAAAATGATCACTCAACGAGTTATCAGCAACAATAACTGAATGCAGCCTGGGTACGTGGATATTTGACAGCAATATATAGTCTATTGTTGAGAATAGGCCTCTGCCATTGAAAATCTGGGTCATAGAGATGGGTCTAACACGTAGTTCGTTTGCAAAACCCATGTCCAGACTAAAGACCAATTCATTAAACAGCTCCCCTGTGCTGGAGTGGCAAAAATGAGTTTTACTTTTATCATCGTCATCACTAAAACCACATTTTTACCATCCTCATAAGGGCACAAAGCACAATTAAAATCACCAGCCATTAGTAGCATCCTATCTTTAGCATTATCATTGCACAATAATTTCAGTTCATTGCCCAGAATTTTAATCACATTGAAAAGTTTGTCTGGTGGGACAGTGTTGTACAGGTTTGCCACTAAAATACAGTGGGTTACACTCAGATGCAGAATAATGAGTTGATAATAAGTTTCCCCAAGGTAAGCCTCAATCATATTTATTGTTCATTTATTAGATATATAAGTGCAGAGCCCACCTTTAGCTCTACCATGTGTGCCCCCAACTGCGTGCGTGATAAAGGTTTTGTATCCGTTTATATGTACTCGTTCTTGTGACCACGTTTCCTGAAAGCACAAAATATTAAAATTTGATATAAAATCACTCCATAGTGGGTTACTAATCGCAGGCCTGATAAATTCCAGTAGATAAGACTACAGCCAGAATTGGCAAAAGTAGCTGGGGTTCTGACAGTTACTGCTTTGTGGGAGTTAGGGTCATCAACACCAGTGGAAACATGGGCCAGAGACTGAGGATGAAGCGTTTTGAGGATAGAAGCCTGGTTCTGGGAAGTAAAACCAAAATCTTTGTCTTTTTCCTCAGTAGAGGCTGCGGGTGGAATACAGTCTTCTTGCTCAAAGTTAACTTGATCTGTGTTTTACTGCCTTAAAGCATTATCTCCAGACTACCCATGTCGTCCACCAGCGGATTTTCGACAGTAGCTCTGGGGGGTCAGTCAGTCAATGTCTTCTAAAGTGGTCACGATGTCAAAGTGGTTACTGACTGGGACTGCGTAATTTAACTGGTTTGCTAGTGTGAATCTCTCCTCTTCCGCGATATGCCATAGATGTCTAGGTGGTTGGTAGAAAAACCCCAGGAGTTGAATACTAATCTCATTTGGCCTTTCAGGCCAGTTACCAGCCCTTTCTAGTATTGTCTGTACGAGACCAGGGGACCTGAATGTTAGTACAACGCAATCTCCAGGCAATGATTCAATAAAATTTCCAACACAGCCATCTTAAATTCTTAGAACTGCATGTTAGTTATACCCATTCTTGCACTCAGGAAATGTAGGGATTTATTCCTCAAAGTTGACCAGAGCTTTTTGTCACTGAGCAACAAGGTAGGAACATTAGCCAACACCACTGGTATACAGGGTTGCTTCTGGGGGTAAATGTAAACTGGGCAAGACCCTATGGTCAAAGGTCTGGCCCCTTACAATACTTGTTGTCTGGGCTCTCTCGGATTCAGTATGACATTTCTAAGCAGGTAAGGCCATGTTTGAAATGTGAGAGTTTTGAGTGTGCCGAGTGCCTGTACCACCTATCAGGTGTGGGGTTATAATGTTATTTGGTAAGTTGGATGACAGGTTGTTGTTAGCCATGTTACTGGGTTTAGATGTAGGGTTATGAGGTCTCATATGGTGTTTAGAATGGTACGCACCCCCATTCATATCATGCGTCTCAGGTCGGTTATTAGAGGATGTGTCCAGAGCCCTGCTTTGACATTTGTCAGTAAAGGTTGAGGAAGTGCTAATCATGGGCTTCCAATTAAGTAAACTGTTCCATTAACTGGTTCAGAAGAGCTGATAGCATTGACTATAGGATTTCCCAAAAATCTACCTGCTCTTGATTTGATGGTAATCCTGTAATGACTACCTCCTCTAGTGCCAAAGTCGGCCCCTGATTAAGCTCATTGTTGATAGGAATAATCTTGCGTCCTAATGGCTTTGGCAGGCAGGAGATAACTTTGTGAGTACCCTTCTATTTCCCCTTATTTTTCTTAGGTGGTGGTGCGAGGCTATTCCCATGAGTTATCTTAGCTTTGTGGCCCCTGGTGATTACATTTGGTGTTGTAGGTTTATCAATTATATCAGAAACATTAGTAGTATGAAGGTCCTGGATCATAGAGTGCAACATGATTATTTGAATTCAGGGTTAGTTTGTAACACAGTAACAGCAGATACAGATCGATTTTGGGGCCTTTGGGGCTATAGGGATAGTCTGCGCTCTGAAAGTTCGATCTCGTGGATGAGTGCCGACTTAGCCCTTAATAGAAAGGCATCCAATGTGCCTATAACTCCCTGCCCAGATGCAGATGTAGGCCTATTCATTTTCATACCACCCAATATGCCGACACTGGATCAAGTATAGTAGTTATTACACAGTACCTTAAGTAGAGAGTAGTAATTAACATCCTGGGACCATTAAGTGTCAAGGGTGTGGCCCAGTCCGGCCTCCTTCTGCCTCTGATGGGCGTAAATGGGCCAGGCCTTGGCCCGGGATTTGCACTGGATTTAGTAGCGCCTCCAGGCACTTTCAGGTGAAGACCGCGGCTCCTGCTGCAAGTACTGCTGGGCCTTGTGGTGGGGTGTGCGTGGGCTGCAGGCTGGACACTGGTAAAAGCAATGACACCATGTGCATAATACGATCTTAGAATGCTAAGGTGTATAGTGCATCAATGTTGTATTAAGCCACGGTGACTGACATAAGACTTCTAAATATAGTGCCCGATTCACAGAACTAACTTAAGACAAAATCCTAAACTTACTACCATTTGTATTCACAGAAGTGAGTAAGTGTCTTCTGTGAATACCAAAATAAGTAAGTGACTTCTGTGAATACCAAAATGGTAGTAAGTTTAGGATTTTGTATTCTGTGAATCAGGCCCATACATCTTGGAACTATAAAACAATGATACACTATGAACAATATCATTTCAAGATGGACAACTAGTTTAGAAATTGTGACCCCAGAGGATGCAGCAAATGGAAGCTTCCGGTAGAAGTGTGTATGAGCTGCAGAATGCTCATGAAAAAGAATGAAAGAAATGAAAGCTGACCTATGAAATGAAAACAAGAAAACTAATGAATTGGTCACTAGGCCACACAAAGAAGTGCCCTCATTTTTAGATGGATGTGCACATATGATCAGGACAAGAGCTGATACAGTTTTTTTTACAAACACCTGGCAGACACCACCCCACTTAAGAAGGCTACACGAGGATTAATACTAGGCCAGTCTTCTACTCAAAGGGTTATCCGAAGTATCTGTGAGATCCCACCTAAAAAATAAATATCAGTCAACAGGCTTCAATACAGTGTCAAAAAACCCACCTATAAAGGTCTATTGGCTTTAACAAATATATTTCCCAATAAGCAGTCCAAGCCTTCTCCCTTTGTAATGTTTAATAATAAAAATCTCAGACCTGAGGTATCTGACATAGCGTTTCCCAATGAACAAATCAAGACTATAGCCTTCATTATTGAAGTATAGCCATGACAAACTGAAGCCTCCTTTTTTTGTACATAAGCCAGCAATTATCATCAACAGTCACAGTATAACAATAATATATACAAACTTGCACTTAACAAAGCTATAGACAATCCCAGTGAAATCGGCCTAACAAGGATTATCACAATGCAAATCTTCAACTGCAAGTGTTTGTCCAAGGGGGTGACTGCACCCCTTGATTACACTTAAATGCCCATTGGCATTGACCAACACTTTTCACAACACATTGTCAGGCTTACTGCCTTTGTCATACCTTTCATAATAAGCATATTAGAGTCAGATGGATAGATTGCTGACATGCAGGAAATGCCAGAAATGTTGTGGCAACACTGTCCTACCCCCTTGAGCTGCTGCCGGCAACCTCACAGCGGTGCCGCTGCTAGCACTACTTCATGATCAAGGCCGCCTCCATGCCACAGTGCTTTGACTTTTCAGGGCCTCCCTAGGAGGTCACTAGAATCCCACAGGATGGAAAACCACCTACAGGCCAACATCAGTGCCAAGGCAAAGGAAGAAGAAGCAGTGCTAGGCAGAGAGGCGGCGTGGCTGGACATGCAGCCTTACAGCAACAGCATCAGCGGCTGGAGATTAGATCCTAACTAGTCACATGAAGTGAGATGGCAGAGGTAAAGGACAGTACTCCTTGCGCAGCTAAGTACCATGGAGCATAGGTGAGAGCTTTAGTGCTCTTTCCGAGGGTTGAGCTGGCTAAAAAGTGCTTGGTGTGGTCAAACCTAAGCCACCAGGTAGAGTTAAATGAGGTCAGGGAAAACACTGGTAGCGCTGAACGAAGAGATGCACACTTGGTGATAAAAGTAAAAGCATTCTTTAAGGTCCAGGGCATATGGTACAGCTGGAGGAGGGGCCCTTATTTTTACCTGCTGCACTCGAACAGTCCTATCGAGCTAAGCTGAGATCGCGGAATACATTTAGCAGGCAGGTCGCTCCCCACGCTGCTGCACGGCTCTGTCAGACTGTGACTGCTGCTTGTACTGTAGTTTGCTCTTTCCGCAGACTCTCCTGCGTGCCTAACGTTGCTTCTCTCCTGGGGTGCCTAACTTTGATTCTCTCCCTGTGTGCCTAAACTTTTGCCTTCTTCTGTGCCTTGTCTCTCCCTCGCTTCCACCGCCGTCCCTCACCCGCTTTCCCGCCGCTGGTTCCCTGCAGCCCCGCCCCCCTGAGCTCCCATTCGCCACCCAGCTCCAGCCTCCCAGCACTCCTTCCTCCCACCCCCCCAGGGCTCATCCCTCAGTCCAACGCTGTTCAAAATCTACATGGCACCGCTCGCCCACATCGCCCGATTGCATGACCTCATATCATCTCATACGCCGATGACACCCAGCTGATCCTCTCCCTCACCAAAGAACCCCACACTGCCAAAACCAACCTCCACGAGGGAATGAAGGCCGTCGCCGACTGGATAAGAAACATCCGATTGAAGCTGAACTTGGACAAGATGGAGGTCCTCATCCTCGGCCTGGGACGACTCCTGGTGGCTGCCTGTACTAGAAACGAATGTCTGACATAATATCGACAGATAGAATATCGACATACAAAAATATCGACACAAAAATATCGAAATCAAAAATATCGGAGTCATATCTTCATAAAGGTAAGTACAAAAATATCGAAAAATTAATATCGTAGTACAAAAATATCGAAATTAAAAATATCGTTTTTTAAATGTATAAATAATAATGTAAAAATAATTTTAAAATACATATAATTTTACAAATATTAAATAAAAACATTAAAACATAATTAAAAAATTAAAACTAATACATATACATTTAAAATAAATTAAAAACGTAATAATTTAATATATTTTTATTTTTTTTAATTTAATTTCATTGATTTAATTTAAATATAAATTTATTTTATTTTTACCCTGTACGCCTGTACCCCAAAAACCCCAAACTGACCCTGAACCCTAAAAATACCCCTTTACCCAAAAACCCAAAACTGACCCTGAACCCTAAAAATACCCTTTTACCCAAAAACCCAAAACTGACCCTGAACCCTAAAAATACCCCTTTACCCAAAAACCCAAAACTGACCCTGAATCCTAAAAATACCCTTTTACCCAAAAACCCAAAACTGACCCTGAACCCTAAAAATACCCCTTTACCCAAAAACTGAAAACTGACCCTGAACCCAAAAAATACCCCTTTACCCAAGAACTAAAAACTGACCCTGAACCCAAAAAATACCCCTTTACCCAAAAACTGAAAACTGACCCTGAACCCTAAAAATACCCCTTTACCCAAAAACTGAAAACTGACCCTGAACCCTAAAAATACCCCTTTACCCAAAAACTGAAAACTAACCCTGAACCCTAAAAATACCCCTCTACCCAAAAACTGAAAACTGACCCTGAACCCTAAAAATACCCCTTTACCCAAAAACTGAAAACTGACCCTGAACCCAAAAAATACCCCTTTACCCAAGAACTGAAAACTGACCCTGAACCCTAAAAATACTCCTTTACCCAAAAACTGAAAACTGACCCTGAACCCTAAAAATACCCCTTTACCCAAAAACTGAAAACTGACCCTGAACACTAAAAATACCCTTTTACCCAAGAACTGAAAACTGACCCTGAACCCAAAAAATACTCCTTTACCCAAAAACTGAAAACTGACCCTGAACCCTAAAAATACCCCTTTACCCAAAAACTGAAAACTGACCCTGAACACTAAAAATACCCTTTTACCCAAAAACTGAAAACTGACCCTGAACCCTAAAAATACCCCTTAAAAAAACTAAAACATATAAAATTTAAAATATTATTATATACTTACCTATACTTACTTTGTAATGGTATGCGTTGTAAAGGTACCTGCGTTGTAAAAACATGCGTTGTAAACACATGCGTTGTAATGGTTTTTGCATTGTAAACATTTCGTTGTAATGGTAGTGCGTTGTAAAAGTTGCGTTGTAAAGGTTGTTTCCCCGGTGGATTGCGTAGGGGTAAAAATTACTATTCACACTCCAGAGGGTGCAACAGTAGGGAAAGCATTGGATAGCATGGGGGTAAAAATTAATTCCCACACTACTCCCACTTTAACACACAACACACTACACATATAAAAAAGACAATTAATATAAATTTCAATTAATCAATTAATAACAATTAATATTACTAAATTGATGTAATTATAAATGAACTAAATAACACATATTAATTACTAATTAATTAACAATAAATACCAAAGAAAATTACAATCTCTTTAATTAATTACATTTAATTATATCACACCCTATCCCCCTATAAACACACAACCCACTACACAGAAATAAATCATATCGTGTATTCACTTAATAATTCTTAATTACCAATTAATTATTATTTAACAATAACAAAAAATTAAATATATTAGCACATTAACTCTAAATAATTTAATTACATAATTAATATTATTTAATTACCAATTAATTATTAATGAACAATAACAACACATTAAATATATTAGCACATTAACTCTAAATAATTTAATTACATAATTAATATTATTTAATTATCAATTAATTATTAATTAACAATAACAATAAAGTAAATATATTAGCACATTAGCTGTAAATAATTTAATTTACTAATTAATATTATTGTTTCCCAATTAATTAATTAACAATAACAAAAAATTATATATATAAAAAATTTACTCTAAATAATGTAATTAACTAATTAATATTAATTAATTACCAATTAATTATTAATTAAAAATATGTACAAAATTATATTAATTAATTAACTAATTAATATTAATGAATTACCAATTAAGTATTAATAAAAAATATTTACAAACATATATTAATTAATTAATTATTATTAAATTACTTCCCACCCTATTCCCCTATAAACCCACAACCCGCTCTGATACTAAAACGCAAAATGTAAACAAATTTACAAATTTTCAAACATACATTACAAAACATGTTTAACAAACATATAAACAACACATTAAAATACATAACACTAAACAAAATTTCGATATTAGTAAAATTCGATATTAGTAACATACATACCTTAAAAAAACGATATTCTGTCTGTCGATATTTTGGACATCGATATTCTATACTATCGAAATTAAAACATCGATATTATTGTATATCGATATTTTAATTTCGATATTTTGTCTCACTACCACTAGGAACAACTCCAACGCCCCCCCGACCACGCATGCAACCTAGGGGCATCCTCCACTCCACCCTCTCCATGACAAAACAGGTCAACGCCATCTCTTCCTCCTGCTTCAACACCCTTCGCATACTCCGCAGGATCTACAAGTGGATCCCCACCGAGACGAGAAGGACGGTCACCCAGGTCACCCAGGCCCTCGTCAGCAACAGACTGGACTACGGAACCGCCCTCTACGCAGAAGCCCTGGCCAAACTCCTGAAACAGCTCCAATGCATCCAGAACGCCTCCGCACGCCTGATCCTCGACATCCCTCACCCCAGCCACATCACACCTCACCTGAGAGAACTGCACTGGCTCCCCGTCAACAAGAGGATAACCTTCAAGCTCCTCACCCACGCACACAAAGCACTCCACAACACCGGACCAGCATACCTCAACTGCAGACTCAGCTTCTGCAACCTCACCCGCCAGCTCGGCTCCGCCAACCACACCCTCGCCACTGTCCCCAACACCCAAAGAGTGACCACCGGCGGCAGATCATTCTCCCACCTCACCACCAAGACATGAAACATACTCTCCATCCGCCTGCGGCAGACCCAAGACCTACAGACCTTCAGAAGACTCCTCAAGACCTGGCTCTTCGAACAGTAGCATCATTCCCCCACCCATTAGCGCCTTGAAACCCTCACGGGTAAGTAGTGCGCTTTACAAATGCCTGATTGATTGATTAATTGATTAAAAAACCCAATGGATGTAATATTTTTATCCAATAAAGAAGGCAAAGGATTGAAAGCTCCCCTGCAGCCACACACTCATCCCTCAAATGAATTGCATTTGAAGGTGGCCAGGGCAACTCAGCGGAGAAGATAACATCGGAAAGAAAAAGAAAATCATCATTCCATCAGGAAGAATGAGCTGTAAGAAGTGTTAACGCAAAAGTGAAGTGGGCAAGCAGCCATATGCATTACTGACCTTCAACAAGTTCAGGTCAGGGGTACACCCTTGAACCTCAGATGATCAACTGGTCGAATCCTCCAGAAATAATCAGGGAAATACAAACTGAACTCCAGTTGCACATCCCATTGAAAAGAGAAAGCATGTAGTTACAGCCAAAGTACACCATACTCAACTATTACCAGTAGCTATGTCAAAGTACTTTAGCGCTCCATTCGATGAAGTGGCAAGCAAACAGGATCCATCAGCATGCACACCTTGGCCCCAGGAGCATACACTTAACTAACCTACAAACTACTCTAGACAGTTGTTGGGCAGGATGGCCTCTTCTACCATTTAATTTGCCTCTACCTTGGAAGCTAACCCCCAGTTGCAAGAAATGAGTTAGGTAGAAACAGGTACAATAGCGCATACTTTGGTCTCTTAGAGGTACATCTTCAGATCTGGCTGAAACTACTGTAATAGTCGACAACACTCAAAACTCCCCAATGCAGCAGCATCAAATAGATGAAACGCATCTGACTTGGGAGGTGCTGCTAAATTCATTCCAACCAGCAGTAGGCGTTCTAACATATCAGTCAAATAAACTTGACCTGCAGGTCAATTTACTTAATACACTGACAACTTATGTCACTGCAATTGAAAAGAAAACATCGACCTTAAATAATCTGGACCAATGGGCTGCACTGCCGGTGAGCAGCTGAAACTGCAATTCACAGCGCAGAAACAGCCCCAGAGCGATGATGCAGAAGCACAATGGGATGATGACCAGCCCCCTGTCTCAATCGCAAGTTCACTTGTTTAAAAGCATTGGGACTGCCTGACCCCAAGATGACTGCCACAGTGTCCCCTACCACGTTGTGCTACTCCTCTGAGAAAAAAACGGATTTCGTCCAGATCTCAAACACATCCCCCATCCGGTCTACACTTCGGAATACTGAATCTATGAACCTGCCTCTCACCATGGAGAGCTAGCTTTTTGGGAGATGCCTGGTGGAGCTACTTGATAGCAATGGAAGAGATGGGCTGCGGAGTACCCCTTTGGCCGTCACCAACCCAGCCGGACATTGGGCAGACCTTACTTTGTCTCTCCATCATACTCTCCCTCATACCCCTTACTCCACCTGTTTTCTCCTTCATTCTCCATTTATCCCTCTCTTTACTCTCTAATTGTTTTCTCATTGAGACCTAGCCACTTGACTGATGCCCGGTGGAGCTACCTGACAGCTATAGAGGAGGGCTGTGGACTTCCCCCTCAGCCATCACCTACCCAGCAGAACTTTGGGCAGACTCTCCTTTGTCTCTCCAGCCATCCTATCTCCATCCTTTCTCCCTCCTACACCTTACCCCACCTTCCTACCCTTCTAAGCTCAATTTATTACATCTTCCGACACTCTTGAATGTTTTCTTGTAACTGAAGAAACTTATAATTGATGTAATTTTGTAATTTGTGGAACCTTATGTAAAGCGCTCTGATACCTCCGAGTCTAGCCAGCGCTATATAAAACTCAAAATAAATAAATAATTAAATCTTGTTAGTCCTGGCATCTTTGGTGTGGTTTCCCCCTATCTTTTTGCCTCTACCTCCTGTATTTTTGATTCTGTGCTGGATTTCGTTTTTGCTGGTTTAGATGCTTTGGACACTCTGCCACTGCTGATCAGTTCCAGAGTGTAAGTGCTCCCTATGTAAATTGTTATTATGATTGGATATACATGATTGGCATATTTGTATAACCTTGAAGTCCCTAGTAAAGTGCACTGGGTGTGCCAGGGCTGGTGATGACAAATGCTACTAGTGGGCCTGCAGCACTGATTGTGCCACCCACATGAGTAGCCCTAAAATGTTGTCTCATGCCTGCCACCGCAGTGCCTGTGGGCAGTCTGTGAACTGCCATGTTTCCCCAATGACCAGGCCTAACCCTTCCCTTTTTGTGCACATTGGTCACCCCTATGGAAGGCCCAGGGTAACCCCCTGGGCAGGGTGCAGTGTATGTGAAAGGTAGAGCATGTACTGGTGCAGGTGACATGCTCTGGTAGTGAATTACAGCCATTTTCATTTTTCACTATTGTAAGGCTATCTTGCTTCATAGATTAACATGGGGGATGCTGGCTATAGTGGCTACCAGCAACACATAACTATATTAACCAGAGTCCTTAGGGGCGACACCGCCGGTGTGTGAGTAGTGTGCGACCCCACCCCCTTTTTGTATAGTGGCTACCAGCATTTCTTCTCATAGGAACAAGATAGGACATAAGAGTCTAGTATCCCTGAACCCAGAATTTAATAACACATCTTTTAGGAAAGGTTGTTTTTAAATCCTGTGTTTGAGAACAGCACTTTTAGAAAGTTGCTGTTCTCTTGTCTGACCCTTCTGTATGCCTTGGCCTGTTTGTGTATTGACTGTCTGGTTTGAGAGTGACAGGGGCTGTGGATTCCCCAGGAGGCTGGCTGAGTCAACCCTAGGCTGAATGACTGCATTTGCAACTTGAGTGGTGGGAGGAGATAGCACCTGGGCCTGAATAGGGCTGTGCCTGCCTTCCACAATGCTGGCTCCACCTCCTGCTGTGCAGCTGATGACCCTGCCCCTCACTCTGAAAGGAAAGGAGAAGCCAAGAAAACAAAGTGCTCAAGAAACACCCAGAACTGGTTCAGACCGGGCTCAGAGCCCTCCTGCACAAAGGGATCAAATACTTTTTGGGGTATAACTACAGGACCCCTGACAACAGGAAACGAGTTCATCCTAGAATCAAGAAGGAACCTCTGCCAAGGGGAAAGCTGAAACTGAAGAAGGAAGATTGTCCAGCTGTTGCTCTGCTGGATTGCCCTGCTGTTGCTTTGCTGCCAAGGAGAGGCGAAGGACTTTGCTTTGTGCTGTGCCCCCTTGCTTGAAGGAATCTCCAAGAGCCTGAGAAGAGCTGGCTCCCTGTTCTGAAGTCCCAGGAACAAAAGGACTTCACCCCCAGCATCCCCTGATTTCTACTGAGAGAGTTCTGTCCTTCCTGGAGTGCTTTGCCCATGTGTGGTGCCTCTGGAAGTTGTTAGTACCTGTGTTGGGATTCCCGCCGCTACGAAGGTCGAGATCTTCGCAGCGCCTGTTGCCGCTGTCAGAGCCGTTGCATCCTTCGTTTGCGGGATGCGCCCGATCGGTGCGGGAAATCTAACATCGCTGCGAGTGTCGTCGCAGAGCCTGTCGTCGAGGGGTGAGATCCCCGCACCACCTTCTTGCGGACTGCATCACGTCGCTGCGAGAGTCATCGCTGAAGCCAACGCATCGAGGAGCTGCGAGAGAGAAGATCTCCGCTGGTCCGCGCATCGTCGCCCCGGAGATCGCCGCACCTCCAAAGATCGTCGCATCGTGCCTTTGTGAGAACAAACTTCCTACGGAATCTACGCACCGGAATCCATACAAGTGGCCTTCCTCCCCATACAGACCGGATTCGTCGCAACACGCCCGCTGCTGCAGGGGGGCTGTCGCAAACGCCTCCCCAGGGTCTCAGGAGCTACGCATTGCTTGTTTTCCACCGCACCAGCTTCTGCTTTTGGAACTTGTGAGCTAAACATGACGCAAGTATGATCTTTTCACGTAACTGTGGATTATTTTATCGCAACCTACAGAATTTTATCGCAACCTAAAGAATTTTTATCACAACCTTAAGAACTCTTTTGAAACCATATTCTTAAACAGTGTATGTTGGATTTTTGTCGTTTTGGTCTTGTGTAGTTTAGATTAAATACCTTTATTTTTCTAAACTGTTGTGGAGTCAGTTTGTGGTGTTTTCAATGTGTTACTGTGAGTGTTGTTCAAATACTTTACACATTGCCTCTGGTTAGCCTAGACTGCTCATGCCAAGCTACCTAGAGGGTGAGCAGGGGTTATCTCAGAGAATTTCCTCCTTACCCTGACTAGAAGCAAGGGTCCCTACTTGGACAGTGGTACCTATCCCTGCCAACTAGAGACCCCCATTTCTATCAAATCTGATCCCGGGAGCACAAGCAGTTGCGGCACAGCCGTCAGTGGCCTGTACCTGCGGTCTATTGATTAACAAATTATCCACCCTTCCTGCATAACTTGATGCAGTACTAAACTAAATAAAACTACAGCTTAAGCTAGGAACTGAGCAATCACAAAAAGCAAACAATCTACAAATTACCTGCAATGATAACCGGTCAATGATAGTACCTAATGACCCCAACCTCAGACTAGGTCAAGTCTATAGACCTCTCCAAAGAGACCTCCTCATGTCATCGGAACAACTGATTTTTGGGCGATGGCTAACTAGTCTTTGTAAAAAAAACAACGTAAATGACAAAGAAAGGCCCGCATCAAGCAGCCATCTCAAGGGAGCAAATTCAAACAGATGGATCTGTTATATTCCATCTTCAGAAGCGCATCCAAAAAAGATGGTGCCAACTCTGGAATCACCAATGGAGGCAATAGCAACAGGAGCAAGCTGGAGTTCTCCAACAATAGAAAGGTCCACTTTGCAAAACAACTGTAACGTAAAAAAAAGTGGGTCCGCCTCACCCTTCCGGAACAAAAGAAGAGCTACAAGTAGGACCATGTGTTACCTGGAAGGAAACGGGTCCCAATGACAACCAGCAGCAATTAGACAAGTTTGAAAATGGGACCACTTAAAAACACTAAATGGGCTGCAACCCAGATCTTAAGTCCAGACAAACAGTACTGCAGCTCTAAATACCAATAGTGCAGAATGGAGTTATACTTGCAGGAGATCAAGTCAGGTACCTCGAGACCTACCAGGCATCATAGAGTTAACAGAACCAAGCAACGAGCCAACCTGCAGGTCACAATAAATCGAATGATGATCACACTCACTTGAAAGCTGGGAGCAAGGACCAGAAGGGAGTGAAGGCTCAAAAACACGTGTACTGTGCATAATGAATTAATTTTCACCCAATGTAAATAATCATTATTTGCGGATGAAATAGAATCCTTAAAAAAGCTAGACCAGTACAAAATGTAAAAAAATTCGGTAACTGAGAAGGCACAAATTCGATTGATACAGTGTGCTTTTTTGTTTAATAAGGAAAATTAATTTTAAAATGGTTAAAACCCTCAAGGGGCAGAGAAGAATACCCATAATTGCTAGGAGCAGTACTGTTGTTTCTAAGCAAAATACTCTATGGTCGAAGCTTGTGATTGCATTCTAGGCACTGTGCTGCCACTCACGGTCCCCACACTGTGCCACTGCTGTGCTTGTAACAGTCTATTAACTTGCAGAAGGATATTTGTTGCCCTGAAGAGAGAGCTGGAATGACTGACTGTTCAAGAGTGTCATCAAGGTAGGGTGGCAGGATCTTATCTGGAGGTTCGGAAGGGCTGATCGTAGAAGTTTCCATCTAAGCTGGCTGACGGCGGGCAAGTGCACAAAAATAATACAGTCTCCTTGTAACTGCCGCATAAACTAAACTAAGGGTCCAACTGCATCCTGTTCTTTTGATGGGAAGACTCCCAAGCGGATTAGATGCAGAAAATGTTGGATGTATAGGGATAAAAGACTTATGAGATAGGGTTGTGGCCCCAATCTGCGTAGGTTTGCAAAACCATCCATCCATATGTTTTTTGAACCATCCAGCTTTGTCGAGTGTCCCAGCTTGTAATTTGGCTTTTTTATTAGCAATTATTTTTAACACAGTAAAACAGATGTTTAGGGCCCCATGCTTTGGACAGGTTAAGGTGGTCAACGCTTGCTGATGCACGTTGACCAATCATTTTTGGTTGTGTGCTGGTGGTTTTTCCTTTCTGTCCAGCCCAAGGCAGCCAATGGATATGGTTGTGGCGATCTCAATTTTCTAACACAGTTTGCAGCCATCCTTACAAGGGATTGATGGAATAACCAAAATTCCAATCAAACCTGACCTTGAGAAGTGATGCACAGAAAGCAAAAAATGCATTTGAACAGGATGGACGGAAATTGGATTAGATTGGTGGCATCCTTTCTCTTTAAAAGTTCCGTACCGTAAGCAAATTCAGGAAGAAACTTAGCTGCTATTACTTGCAGTAGATGGGAGTGTGACATGCACCCCACCTTTGGTCTTAGTGGGGCAGATTTACAATAACTGGCGCATCCCTGCATATCAGCAGGGATGCGCCAGTTATTGTGCGCCACAGCTCTGCCACCATGGATGCGCCCTATTTACAATGCGGCGCACGATGGGCAAAAACGGCACAGATGCATGACGCATCTGTGCCGTAAAGGCGGCGCATTGCTGGAGTTGCGTCGCAAGCAATGCTCTGGGGGGCCCTATCTTTACAATGCTGCATCAATCCTTACGCGTGCTTCAAGCAGGCACAGGGTTTTTACGCAGCATGGGCTCAAAAGTGCAGGGTGCAGGGCTTTACAATGTGGTGCATCCCCCAGATGCGTCACATTGTAAATACCCCGCAGCATGGCACATCTTTTGCGCTGTCGCTGCGTAACAAAAGTGACGCAACAGAGGTGTAAAAGAGGCACAAGGGGCTTGTAAATCTGCCCCAACATGTTTAGTGCGAAATGCAATTTAGTAACTTGATCCCTTTTTTGACCTAGGTGCTCTTTACACTTTAGTTTGAAGTCCAGGACCACTCCTAGGTATTTGTAGGATCTGACCAGTTCTGGTTTGTTCCCTGCTGCTTTCCACTTGAATTTGATATTGTGAAGACAGGCGTTCGTGGAGGAAAAAATTACTTTTGTTATATTATAGTTCAGCTCTAGACCCAGCACTTCTGTTTGTGGAAGTAATTTGGTTAAGAGGCGCTGAAGACCCATTGGGGTCTGGCTACATAGAACAATGTCGTCCACAACGAAAACACAACTACAATCAGGATAATAATCCTTATTTTCTGAATGTGTGCCATTGGCTCCGTTATATCTATGACATCTTATTTAGTTGGACTGGGTATGTTTTGAGTCTCAATGACTTCTTGAAATGGTTAAACGCTCCCAGGATCTTAGGTTCACCTCTCAAGCTAGCAGTGAGAGTGTGTCAATTGACTTTCATGACCTTACTATCATTCCCACTGAAGGAAAGTTGGCCACCAAGCTTTTTACTAAACCGACAGCCCGTAATACCCTTTTGGAATATACCAGCCATCATCCAAGGGGCCTGAAGGATGGACTCCCTTTTGGTCAGTTCCTGCGTATTTATAGGAACTGTCATTTTAGGGAGGACTACTTCAGGTACGCCAAAATAATTGGAATACCGTGGATACCCCGATCAACTACTTAAACGGTCGCTGAAGAGGGCGTGGTACCACCGTCTGTTTCTGTTGACACCACGTAGTCAAAAATGTGTACCCTGTGTTACCACTTTTGGGACCAAAGGCAACCAAATTGTAAAGATAGCAAAACGACATTGGCCTTTGGTACAGGCTGTTGGAATTTCTAAAGAGATGCCTGTATTTTCTTTTAAACAAGGAAGAAATATACGTGACCATTTGGTCCGTGCTGCTTTACCCATGAATAGCTCCCCCGATCTGACTACTCTATTGTGCCTTAACAAGATCGTGGGCCATTACCGATGTGGGAATTGCCTTATATGTGACTCTACGATGAACACCAAACAGTTCACACATGGTAACATCAAACATGATCTGCGTGACCACACCAACTGTAATTTACAAAATGTGGTATATGATATTTGGTGTCCATGCGACCTCATTTATGTTGGCCAGACCAAACAACGCGATAAGAGTCGGCTTTCCCAACAAAAAAGTCACATTCGATGCCTTAATTTGCATGCACCTTTGGTGTCCCATTTCTTGGAACATAATCATACCCCCTCTGATCTACGATGGCACTGATTAAAAGCCCACGTAGGGGTGGTGACATTGCCCGAATGCTTGATAAAGCGGAATGTCGCTGGATGTTCCGCTGTGATAGCATTAACAAGGGACTCAACAGTCTTGAAGAATGTACGGCTGTAGTCTTCAGTTAGACTAATGGGCATATCGAATCCCCTTTATACTGGTTTTGCAATTTGAAAATCTTCTAAATTGAACTGTTTGTTAGCTGCATTTGGATATAATGATCTGTTCTTTTTTCTAGTATATGTGTTTGTACAACTCCACACGAAAATTTACTAATGTTCTATTTCTTGTTTATCTTCTCTTTAAATTTTTGGCTATATGATCTACATTACAACCAATATTTCCAGCTGTTTCATTAAACTGAATTATTGCACTATATGTTAATGCTTTAAGTACAAATGCAAATGTAATCTTTGATAACTCAGGGCCAGATGTAGTAAGCCTAATACCGGTCGGTAGCGGCTGAAATTACCGAATTTCGGCCGTTACCGACCGGTATCAGGCATTTTACATGTAGGGGCCTAATTTAAGGATTCAGTAATTTACCAAATCGGTAATTTAAGAACTCAGTAAATCCTTAAAGTAGGAAGCACTCAAGTGAGTGCTTTTCTCCTTGTAAGGATTCGTTATTTACCCCCAACTACAAGTTGGTGGTAAATAACGAAAACCGTTAAAAAAGCAATTTTGTGCTTTTTTAACACTGCCATGTGCCAGACTATGTGTGCCATATGTGCACCCATGCACTATTCAGGGGTGCAACAGGGTGTCAAAGTGACACCCTGCCGCACTTGATGGAGTTCCCCATTTTACAGAATCGGTATTTACCGATTCGGTAATTCCCATTCATTCCTGTGGGCCTGGAGGCCCATAGGGATGAATGGGAAATACTGAATCGGTAAATACCGATTCTGTATTTACGGAACCTTACCAATTCGGTAAAATTTACCGGATCATTAGCTACATATCATTTACCGATTCTAAAATACCGAATCTGTAAAATTTAGTATTTTAGAATCGGTAAATGATATTTACCTACATCTGGCCCTCAGTGTGTAATAGCACGGAGAAATTGTATCGCATAACTGAGTGTGTATATATTTCAATTAGGAGATCTTGGGAAACGGGTTCTGTCCCCTTCTCTTAACTTTGTTCTGTCTTTTCTTTTCTTAATTGACCTTTGCAAACTGGCCGCCATTTTCTAAGTAGCTACGCGACCCCCAGCCTTTAAATACACAGCTTTACTCTATTAGTAAGTGTTGGACCTGGCCCTTTTAGCAGGTTCACCCCGAAACTTTTTGCTTTTTCCTAGCCTATTTCTGTAACCTGGTGTTGGTGATTTTAGGGCTCTGCGCACTTTTTCCCTGTGGTACAGTGTAAAGTGTGTGAGCTCTCTGTGTATGTGTGGTGAGTGGCCTGCCCTCCCATAGGAATGCATGGGGAATATGTGTGACCATGGTAGTTCCTGATGAGTGGGGAGTGCAGGGTCCAGTTTGGTATGTGCGAACTCGTGAGATTGAATGCTGCGCGATGATGTGTGCGGCTTTAATGTGTCTAGTGTGGAAGTGCCACTTCTAGAAGTTGGTGTGTCTGTGTAGTGAATATGCTGGCTTGTGATTGGCTGGAGCTGGCTGGTGTGCCTGGCTCCAGAAGTCAGGATGAGTCTGCCCCGGTGGTGAATGGGAGATCTGCATGATTGATGTGTGGGAGGAGTACACCTGGGACCTGAATAGGGCTGGGCTTTCCCACCTCAATGCTGGCTCCACCCCCTGTGGTGCGACTGATGACCCTAGCCTGACTAGTGAATGGGAAGAGGGGCTGAGCACCACACAGTGCTCCAAAATGAGTTGCATCTGGTATTCCCTTCACCCTGTAGCCACAGACAAAGGGAAATGGTGTATAAAAAGAGGCTGTGACCTTATTTAAAATGTTCTTGTTTCTAACTGGAATCTACCAGGGGCGTGCTGCTGCTGGGGCCCAGGGGAAGGCTTGCCTCCCTGGGACATGCCCAGCCCCTGGATGCCCTGGTGGCTGGAAGACTTCTTGGGGACCCCTCTGTCTTGGCTGGATGACTGGGGGACTTGCATTGCTGGAGCTGGCTGCACCTTGTCCTTGCCCCAGGATCCCTTCCTTATCTTTAGGGACCTTCTACTTGCCTTAGCGCCTTGAGAGCGCTTTATTTTTCCTTTTTGGGCAGAGCGCTGTTGTTTTCCCTCCGAGGGAAGCGCTCCTGCCCTTTGTGTGCTCCAACCGGCTTCTTCATTTGCATTTTTAGGATGCTTATTTCGGGTGCTACCCCGTGTATGGCGCCCTTAGCGGGTGCCCACCCCGCTTCTGTGGTTGTTTTTTGCACCGAGGGTGCCCACCCCTCGGGGCTGCCCCAGTGAAGGAATCGCTGCCGCAGTCGTGGCAAAAGCGGAAGTCAGGCGGCGATGTGCCTGGCGGCTGGTGGGACTTCCGGTTTGGAGAAGGAAGTCCCGCGCACACCGCTGCCACCGGGAGAGAAGTCCTCCCACGGCCCGGGGCTCCCGTGAGCTGTGGAGAGCCCCGGGGCCGCCAGCAGCAAGAGGAGAGCGGCTGAGAGTGCAGGCGGGGCTCCGGTGGGGAAGGAGAGCCCCGCGCTGCTCGAGGAGACCGTCAAGAGATGTGCCGCCATCCCCGTGAAGAGGAGCCCCCAGCGAGCAGCCCGATGAGTGAGGAAGGGCTGGGGGGGCTCCGTGGGAAATGTTGTTGGTGCCTGATCGCGGCACAGTGAGATTGCTTCATTTTGAGCGGCCCTGTCTGGCAGCGGGTCGCTCCACCGATCTTGGGGGCATGTGTAGTTTCGGCCATACTTGTTTACCCGAGCCCAGAGGGGCCCATGCATTGCTGTTTGGGGGCACCTATTTCGTTAAGGAGCCAGTGGGCTCCAGGGGGCAAGTTTTCCCTGGCAGAGCCCCGTGGCTCCGAGGCCCCAGTAATCTTTAGAGCCATGTGGCTCCACGGGACATGTGTAGCTATAGAGCCTAAAGGGCTCCAACGTCGTGGGCATGTTCATGGTGACAACACCAGTGCACCCCATAGTGTGTGTGGGAGAAAGCTTCTCCTATCTTGGGGGCATCTGTGATTCTTTCAGGAGCCAGTGCGCTCCCTGGGGGCTAGATGTTGTTAGAGCTGGTCCCCATGTTGTGCCTCATTGTTTTTAGAGCCTGAGGGGCTCCCACGCTGTGGCCATTGATTTTGAGGGCCTGTGTCCTGTCCCCAGTGTTTGAGGGGACCTGTTTATTTTCAGAGCCAGATGGCTCCAACGTTTGGGCGCAGTTTTGTTCCTCGGGGCCAGTGAGGGCCCATGCCACAGTTTTGCCTCCACAGCTGCCCAGCAAGTAGTGGGCAGCTGCACCGTTTAGGCGCCAATGGAGAAAGAGTCCCTGACAGGGACAGAAGTGGCACAGAGGTGCCAGGCCGTTCACAGATGCGCAGCACTTAGTGCCAGCTGCAGCGTTTAGGCTCTTGTGATTGTTCTCAGCTGCCCAGCAAGTAGTGGGCAGCTGCAACGTTTAGGTTTGTGCAGATGGTGCACCCCTGACTGGCGCTGCATTGGCAGCGCGCCCTGACATTCTGGACACAGGGCATTTGAGCCCCTCCTTGAGATGGCCAGTTGGACAGGGGGGCTGGTATATGGATAGGGCGCAAGGCCCTAATGTGATTTTTGCGCAATGTGATTTTCCACTATGTTTGTGATGATAATTGCCTAATGGGATTTATGGGCTAGAGTAATGTGGTGCTAGGAAAGGTATTGTTTATAGCATGTTTGGCACACCCTGTATCTGATACCTCTAAAACTTTGGTTTATGATTATGAGGTTGTTTTACCTATGTAGGTTTATGCTATTGAGATGTTTTCACTCTGTGAGTTACACCCCTAAATGTGATTTATTCTTAGGAGGCAGAGTCTAATGTGTTTAGACTAGTGAGAGATTGCCTACTGTAGTTCTACTGTTTAGGCCTAAATGTGATTGCTGCGTAATGTGCTTTGCCTTTATGCTTGTGTTATACTTCTAAAGGTGCTCATGCTTAGAAGTTTGCTTTGCCTAGTATGTTATACTAGTGAGTTTGGGTCCCTGCGTGATCTAGGCCTATGGTTATTAGTATTTTGTTGTGCGTACCTACCTTTACCAGTGGTTACTGGTGGTGTTCTATAATTGTCAGTTTGTGCTACAACTGTTCTAAGTACTATTTCTAACAAGTGCTTGTTCCTGACAGTGGCCCACGTGGCCCTGTCCTGGTGTAAATAATCCCTTGTGAATATTGCCCGTGCCAGTTGGCACAATGTATATTGTGTGATTACTATCTGATGTGTTTTGACAATACAAAAGTTATTTTTATATAACCTTGTTTGGAGTTCCTTTTGTGGTGTGCCTAGGATGTTGTTGCTGTTGTGTGCGTGCACAAATGCTTTACACATCGCCTCCGGGATAAGCCTGTCTGCTCGTGCCAAGCTACCAAGGGGGTGAGCAGGGGTTATCTTGGTGTGTGACTCCCTTGCCCTGACGAGAATGGTGGTTTCTACCTGGCTTTGGCGCAAGCCTTAGCCAACCAGAAATCCCCGTTCTAACAGTAAGGCTACACCATTATGTTTTTTTGAGCCCTCTCTACAATTAGTTCAATGATGAACTAAACTTTGTTAACGTTCATGAGACGTTTTGAAGGACTGGCGCTCAGATGTTAATAGCTTATCCGCGTCCAGTCCGCTTTCTATGTTCTTGATGGCGCGCCTTTAAATGACGGACGTGCGCACTATGTGAGTCTGCTTCATTTCCGGGACTCGTATTGATGACGGGACACTGCACATGGGGATTTCGAAGTAAGTGAAGGGCTACACTATGTAGATCTTTGACCCCCCCCCCACCCTTTTTTATAATATCTTCCTTCTAGGTCCAGTTTAAAATTTACAGGCCTAGTTGCATCGAATTGATTATTACGAATTATTGTACACTTCTTAGTGATCTGACTTCGGCCTGCACTTCTTTTTCATTTCGGGACATTTACTTGTTCCTTCCCTTTTTTATAACATTGTACTTCAAGGTCTGGTTGAAATTTACAGGCCTGATTGTATTACTGTGACTATTATGAACTGTTGTATATTTTTCAATGACCCGACTTTGGTCGGCCTTTTAACTTATTTTCGTGAAAATTCATTCACAAGATGGGGTCGTAATCTTTACGATACGGGATCCTTGTTGATTTCTGGTGGATTGTAGCAATTGCTGCTGCATCCCTTCCCCTTTGACAGCCAGTTTGAGCAATTTGACACAGCTACTTGTGTGAAGTTGTGTTTGGGTGGGTGATTTTTACTTAGATTGTCAAACCTCGTCAATGACTAAATTGTGAGGATCTAAAATGTGGGGTGCTATTGAATCTTGGACTCTTGGTGGTGTTTTACTTGACCCATCATTTGTCATTTTCTTTTCTTCATTTCAGTAATTGAATTATTAACCCCTCCTGTGACTTTGTGATCTGATTGAGGGGTATACTCACACCCTGTTTTAAAACTTGGTAACCAGAGTTGGTCCAGCTTTACTCTATTATCAGCTATCTAGTAGGATTCTGGCCTGGCATACCTACAGGTATGTAGATTTTTCCTTTTTGGATTATAGGTATATGTTTCGTTTTTATATTTGGTAGTCCTTAATTGTATTTTTGATAATTGTAGGATTCCCCTTCGAAATTCTGGCAGTTTGGCCCCACACAGGAGGAGCGGTGTTGCCTCCTTGTGTGAAGGAAAATTCTTGAGGTGAATATTTAGCTTCTTCCTCATTTCGTCCCTTTTTTCTTTTGTTACACTAGTTTTTTTTAATTGTATTCACACGGTGTGGAACACTTGGGCAATTGGTCTTGTTCTATTTTCTTATTCTCTATATCAATTTTTCTGATACTTGGGCTCGGTCTAATTCTATTTCACATTTCACTTTTTCATTGCTCTTGGGCACACACTAGGGGGCCCATTATGATGTCGGGCGGATTGCCCCCGCCAGGTTGGCGGTAGCCACCGCCAGCCTGGCTGGGGGAATCCGCCCGACATCCTCACTCGTTTTCCCCACACCATATTAGGAAAGACCGTCCGCCACTTTTCCGCCCCCCGGTCGCCTTGCGGCCGGGGTGGAAAAGGAATAATATGGTGGCGGTATTTTACAATGGGTTTCCATGGTGGCAATGCCGCTACGGAAAGGCATGCGGTCTTCACTTTGGGGGCACCCTGCGGGACCCCAAAGTGAAGGAAGGGTCGGGGGTGCACACGGGGGTACCTGTGGTACCCCCCTGCATTTGCATATACAATGCGGTAGGCACCGCGCGGTGCCTGCCGCATTGTGCATGCAAATGCATACATGCATTTATGGCAGTGTGGCGGGCGGTGCAGGGAGCACCGCCCGCCACAATGTTATAAATGCAGGATGCGGCCGCCACTGTGGCGGCCGCATCCTAATACCACCCACGGGACCCCCTCCCCTTATGGCGGGTGGTCCCGAGTCCCGATAGGATGGCGGGCGGACTAAGCCCGCCCGTCATCCTAATGACCCCCTAGGTGTTGAGTAAAAAAATAAATAAATCATTATTCTTCATTTTGTAAATCCATGTACATATTTCATTTTTTAGCACAAAAAGTGGTTGCTTTCACTCTTGAAGTCTTCTGTCCTTGTGGTATGTAAATTTTGCCATGTTGTATGTGCCTACGTGTTCCCCATGTTATGTTATATGTGCATGATCGATATGTATGTATCCCCTCTGACCGATTAAAGACGCAATTACAGTTGTGTCCATCTCTAGTATGCCAGTTTCCAGTTTTCGTGAATACAACGAATATTAGGCCTATGTAATCCTACGTTGCCACGTTTTACAGTGTGCACGTTAATTCATTGAATTGTCCCCGTTTCTAGGCCTCAAAAGGGCCCGGACTCAGATTCAGCTCCTGTCTCCTGAACCCTCTCCGAGGAGCGATACAGCCCCCACCTGTATCCCTGACCCTTCACTTACTTTCATGCCTCGCAGTGCCCGGCTCGGCCTGGCTCTGCCTCCCAGTCTGCCAAGAGTATGTTATGATTCTAGTTATCAGTCCAGCCCTCCTTCTCTGCATTCCTAAGCTACTGAATCGCATCAATAGTTTCCGTCATGGTCTAGCCTTTATGTCTCCATGTAAGAGAAATACTGTATTAATATTCATAAGAATATTCCCCGCACACGCACTACATATAGGATTATGTATGCACCAGTCTTAATGTCTGTTAGCCCTTGCTCTGCTAACTTTTGGATTCTATCAACATGTTCTCTAAACACTGGATACTAGATAGGCTTTAGGTACATGTCGCTCTGACACTCCAGACTTTCGTCTCCTCTTCTAGTGCAGAAGTCATAGCCCCAGTCCTCCTGGTAACACGTCATTGTCAGTTTGCGCGCACCACTAGGTTAAAGGTCCCAGCTGCTCAGGTAGCCCCCTCCATGTTTCCGCCCCATTTATGACTTATTCTGTTACGTTTACATCACATGTCTATGTATACGCCCTGTACACACCTCTTGTTACACCCACTTTATGCCTTATCTTTCGCGACTGCTACAAACTCCGCCTACTGCTACGCCTACTGTATTGAATTCAATGTATTTTGTTTAACTATATAAACCAATGTACTGTTATTAAAAGGCATGCGCATCATTCCCAGACCCTGCCCGGCAGCTGTCGGGCCCCTGCCATCCTATTCCCATGCAGGCTGTCCTGTTCCTGTCCTTTTATGCTTAATTAAAGCCTGTCAACTTCAGCTACCTCGTATCTTGACTCTTATTTATTGAGCTATCTGTTATTATATTGTATCCAGTCAAAAATAGAACCGGTAATTAATTATTTATTTACCACATCCTGATGATGACCCTTAAAGCAATCATAGATCGAAACGTCGTTGACGCCTAAAAAACGTGGCCTAATTAAGCGAGGACACCATTGTTATATTGTGTATTGTGTCAATTGATGTATGTATATGTTTTTTCTCTGCCACTGTTTCTTTAGTCCACACTTGTCAATGTTTATAATTGTATTAGTGTCAGTGTAACTGTCTGAGCGCCCATTCCACACACTTGTTTTAGGTCGGTGTGTGTGGGGATCTTTCCTGTTGTCCTGTCATCCTTGCCTAGCTTGACTCAAACCCATGTCTCTGAGTATAAGTTGACTATGCCCCCAGTAGCTTTGGTGGTGTGTCCCATCTGGCCATCTTTGCCCAAAGGCGCTCTCTCATGACCATGTCAAGGGTGCTTTGAGGTCAATGAAGCAGGTGTATAATTTAGAGGTCTTTTGAGTAGCTTTTTCGACAAGAAGATCAGGGCAAGAAGGTTGCTAATTGTGCTCATGCCAGTTCTAAATCTCGTTTAGGTAATTGGAATAATGTTGATGGCTGTGACTCAAGCCTCAAGGCCCAATAGTAGATTGGAGGAATACAATTTGGCTTCAACGTCAATAAGCGCGATCAGTCAGTAGTTCACTGGGTTTGATCTACTGCCTACTTTGGAGTTTGGATTTAATTCTAATCCCTAAATACAAGCCCTGGGGACAGCATGATGGAATTGATAAAGGCTCAATGTTACATATGACCCAGTAAAACCCCTCTCTATAGCACATCACTACCACTGACATCTTAATAGTTGCATTCCGGCGACCAGCGCAGAATAACGCAGAAGAATCTATCATTATTACTTCGGCAAACAAACAAACTGCACAGCAGGTATGGAAGGAGAAAACATCATTTGAGAATTTGCACAACACAAGGAACCTTGCATATTCATCATTTTTAGCTCCAAGCCAAAGGCAACAAATGGAAAGGTGCACTCAGAAATATTGTAGTCTATAAAGGTCACATGTATGTTTCAAAGCATATGTTTTATTCTTTCTTTACTATATGTCCATAAAAACATTTTTCCCATACATAGAACATCCAGTCAATCTGTTTCGTTCAAACAGTATTTTGAACTTCGTCAGGGCTGTAAGTAACTTACTTACTGGCACATTGGGACAATACAACACTTTGTACAAATACATGAAGGGAATTAGCACAAGACGTTTCTTCACTGCTATACATATATCAATACATAATACAAAACAATTATATATGAACACAAATAAAACATGACAATACTTCGAAATACATCAAAATTTAGAAAACAAGAATTACAAAGAATACACAACATCACATTAAACAATTATCACAAAATATAAAGTTCAATGGGCCTATAGAAACACATGTGCATTGTGGGGGACTCAAACGTGGAAAAATAATAAGTTCACTCCGATCATCTATTGCTTAGCTCTTAGTAACTCAAGCAAAGTAATGCACTATTAAGGCATCTTATACAAACAGTTCCTGGATATTTTAGAATGAGCTCTGAATACCCAGTCATAAACATTTGTTGACTTTATACTCCTAAGTAGGAAAAAAATGTTCTCTACTTTGTGAAATATTTCAAAGTGTGTTGAATAAAGGTCTAATGTGATAAACAGCTCTCATATTCATGTTTGGGGCCCACCCAGGAGGGCAGGGGGGGGGGGGGAAACGACCAAAGACAAGTGATAAGGTGTGACAAAGGCCGCTTTATTGGAAGCAGGTGCACTCTGAATAAACAAACCTTGGCCTGTTCCAAACAAAACTAAACCTCACTCAATAAGAAGTACCTAACCAACTCCCCACCCCTCCCCTAAATGATTTCCCCCATTTCAACATAACACAGCACCCACAACATATCCACAGCATATCACCTGAAACATGCCTCCTTACCGACATAAGCATTCCTTGACCTCTGCGATCCCCACCCCTTATCAAACAAGCCCAGGCCTCTTACCCTTAACCCCCCTTTATCTCTAGGAAAAACGGCAACCTCTTATATTGCACACCTGCACCTGTTCCAGCGACACGAGAACCCAACAGCATCTGAACCCGATGCACCGTGCTCCCAAGAAAACTCCTCTGAGGAACAACAAACTCCCCCCCCCTTTTATCCTGCCCCGGGAACAAACCAGGAACCCCCCCCCCTCCGGGAAAGGAATACTGAAACCCGGCACCCCCCGGAAAGGCCAACGCCCAACACGAAAATACAGGGAGGGAGGGAGGGCAAAAACTCGCGACCAGGGTCCCCCTCCGGCTGCTGGGTCACGGCTACCAAAATGGTGGTTAGTGACCCAAAATGCCGGTCTTAAACTACTAGCCCAACCAGCCCAATGCCCAGCCCAAAGAGAGCCCAATCCCCCGGAACCAGCCCAAGGAGCCCAAAAAAAACAGAAAGCCGCTCATGGTCTCCTAACCCCCCCCTCCCTCCGGGCCCCAAAGACCCCCCGGGGTGGCAGGCCTCCCGGTGGTCGGCCGCCCCCCCAAAACCCCATTGAGATCCATCGAGAAAAACATATTAATGCTATCAGAAAATATTCTGAGAGGAATCCCTCCAGAGATGATACTGATAAGAATGATATGAATGTTATATAAATAAATGATGAAACACAAAAATAAGTCATCAATATCCTGCAAATAACACGCTAAATATCAGAAAGATAATAAGGGTAAAGAGCACAAAATCTCTAATATGAAAACATCACATGGCAACCCCAATTGGGCACTTAATCAAATCCCCACTCTGTCAAGACACACAAAATACAGTAACGTATGGGTAAATCCTCCAATAGTATGTTCAACCTAAGTGCAGTTAGTGTTTGTGTACAATAGCACATAATGCGCATAAAACGACATTTGTGGTGTACCAAAATAACTCGAACTGCAATATGGCAAACAACAAATCATGAACGTTAAACCCTCTCGACCTCACTTACTCATATAGGGTGAGGCGAAAGTTCACCAGATTAAACAGTTCTTTCAAAGTATTTGAAAACTCAACCACAATGGGCGTATTTAATGTGTGTGGGCAGTAACATGTAAATCATGTTCAAGAATAAACCTGCCCACCACCCATGAAATCTATTCATAAGAGAATAACTAGGGACTCAACGTAACAGAACATAACTAAACACAGGTGGGCAAACTTGGGTCGCGAGAATAAACCCCCATTCAAGTGATTCCATTTTTGTCAGAGCTGTACACCTTAGTAAATACACTATTCAAAAACCTTCATTTAGCACCCAGTAACTGCAAGTACCTTGATATGAATTGTCTAACAGGTGCCGAGTTTGTCGTGTAAACTCTGGCCCCAGTTACGGCACCCTTTTTAACGGAAGCTGTAAATGCTAATTGTGTACCAGCTGGTTAATGGAGCTTACGGAAAACCATGGCCCCCTGTCGGGTCTCAATTGCACAGGAGCAGAAGTCCCGTCCAAGAACTCACTGCCCAATAGTTTTGATATTCTAGGTGCAGCTATGTTCAAATGGGGTAAAGGGGATGAGTAAAAGAAAAGAAGAGACGGCCAATTAGTGGTTCATCAGGAAGGAATTGCTTCTTTTCTTCTTGTTCGATAATTTCCTTGTTAATGTAAAAAATGTAAAAGACTGTTAAACATGGTTATCCTACTCTCTCTCCATCAATGTCTCGTTCTATTACTAGTATTTACATCTAACACTTTACATACCCCACTGCTTTATACTATTGCTCCTCTTCTTTTTATGTAGTATTTGATTAGCTTCCTAATACTATTTTCTTCAAGTAAACCTTTTCTTAACATTAATACTTTGCTTAACACTGTAATTCTTTTCTTTCTTTCAGGTTCATACTTGCGTGTCTGGAGGGCTTCACCGTTGAATCAAGAATATTGACAGGTAAGCCAAGAGTCTTCATGTAGAAGACAAATTCACTTGAAAGAACAAATAGATAAACGAAAGCATTCACGTAACACTTGTGCCAATATCTATGTTACAAGTCTTCACTGTTTCTTCATAGTAATTCTATACTACACAATCTTATGATTTATGATTTTGACTGAGGGTCTTCAGTTTATATGTTGTTCATAAATTCCAATTTCCTCAGGAATCTATTCAGACCCCTACATCATAGAGAGAGCAAGCTGAGACACTGCTCTCTCGAGCATTCCTCAGTTACCGCTGTCAGAAAGGAGAGAACCTCTGACGGTTACAAGGAGGGTCAAGCAGAGACTTGAGAAAGAGACACGAATCTCTCTTGCAAGGGTTTTGCATGGAAATGAGACAGATATAAGCAGTGATACCGAAGGAGCTAAATTACGCCGCAGACAAATCCTATCTTAGCAAACTAACTCAACTGAGTTCTGTGAATGCTTGGCGTCTGCCTCAAGTTTCGCAGGTGAAGTGCACCTTCGTTAAGCAATGCGCACCTTACATTCAAAACAGACTCAAGAAGAGAATAGAGACTAGTGTGCTAAAGAAGAAGTTGAGCTGGAAGCCACCTTCGATGTCCAAAGTTGCCAGCTCAACCTCCAGTTATTTGCTATTTTCGAATTCCTTCCTTTCCATGTGGTCCTTCGCATGGAAACACTAGCCAGAATATGACCCTTAGCAGGAATTCTCCTTAGAACCCTGACACCTCCGGATGTCAGGGACTAACGCAAAAACAGCGGCCATCTTAGTGTGGCAGATTAGAGCATGTATGCTTATCAAACCATAACCATATAGCTGGTTATCACAGACCACTGGAGAGTCAAGGTGCAATAAAAATTACTGCAATATCACAATTGTTTAATCTTATGTAATATACTCTTTACACATGTTGCACAATATAAACGATCACGTTTTCAATATCCACTTAAGGTGATACTGGAAGGGCATAGTGACCAAGAGAACAAACATTAAGAATTTAGGTCCATAGACGTGTTGCACGATATAAACGATCAAAGTGCCAATATCCAATTGAGATGATACTGGAAGGGCTTAGTGGCCAAGAGAACAGATATTAAGAATTAAAGTCACAGAATAGTATTATGCTAAGGGAGATGCTCTTAAATATGACATTTTTAAAGATAATGCAGCACTGGAGGTCTTTCTGGATGCCATTCATTTATAAATGAGGATTATTAGGATGAGTTAAAAAGCTATAACCAATCCCGATGATTCATATACATTGTCATTAAACTGTGTATCAAAAAGATTTGTGATAAAAAGGTAGAAGCAATAAGTGGGATTACACCCACATTATTACAAATACAGTAAAAAAAAAAGAAAATGATGTAACAAAAAAATTAAATGTCAGAAGACTGAAGACTCAGAATAATAACTATGTCAAAAGTGTGCCGAGGAGGTATAGACAGGCATAGTGATCAGGAGAAAGGAAACTTAAAATTCAATAGTCACAATACTATTGGGGTGAGAAAAAAACTCACATATTCCACCGTACAAACAATTGAAGTTTAAAATTAGATGAGGCACTGGAGGTCAGTCGAGGCACCATTCATCTATATATGGAGGTCTTCAATGTACCCCTCATACCATATGAATTGAAAGTGTCTGAGTAAGCCTGTCATAAAGTCACATGGACTAATGTTATATATGGTCATGATCTTAACCCAAGAAGTGATGAAATTCATTGTCAGTGTTATGGCCATCAGTGATCGCTCCCAAATTATATATTCATTTGGCCTCCATTTTTCTTAAAAGTAATGCTCTCTTCCCCACCTGGGTCAATTCCAAAGAACCAAAAGTTTGAATTGTTTGGATTAGTCACTCTCTAATGGTCAGTCATGGGAAAGCTGCTATCTCCATTCCGTAGTGCTCTGTGGTGTTCTTGTATGCATGTTTTAGGATTACAGGCTATACTGCATACATACATCATATTGCATTTGTAGCCAATTACATATACTACAAAGCATGTGTTACAATTGGTGAAATAGTTTAAACTGTGTTCTTGTGATGTTTTGACATAAACTCTTTTGTTTTGTTTTTGCCATATGGTCATACATTACAGGCATTGAAAACCAGATGAACGCACTTAAGGCTGACAAGGTGATTTGTAACAGTGCACATAACTGGGGAGTGCCTGGGAAAGAGCTCCTTTAACTAGCTTCTAAATAGTTTTAAAAATTGCACAAAGATTAGTTGTTAAACTGTACTGGGAAAGGGCTTTCACATCTTTGTTTGGTCGTATTTTTATTCTTCATTTTTGACTCGTCGTATTGCACATATTATTTTAAAAACAGTCTCAATTCACTTGAATTAACTCACCCTTGCGTCTGGTACTGGCGTCCTCCCTGGTCCAGCATGGATTGTTCAGGTTTTCTGGAGGGAGGCGCCTCAAACCGGTAGTGAGGTGCAACCACTTCCCACCGAATCCAGATGGGAGGTTAGCATTCTAACTTACCGCTGTATAAAATTACATGCCGGGACAGACGCGCAGCGGACGCGCTTAAGGCTGACAAGGTGATTGGTAACAGTGCACTTAACTGGGGAGTGCCTGGAAAAGGGCTCCTTTAACTAGCTCATAAATTGTTTTAAAAAATGCACAAAGCTCAGCTGTTAAACTGTACTAGAAGAGCACCTGGGAAAGGGCTCTCACATCTTTGTTTGGTCATATTTTTACTCTTCATTTTTGACTCGTTGTATTGCACATAGTATTTTAAAAACAGTCTCAATTCACTTGAATTAACTCACCCTTGCATCTTGTACCGGCGTCCTCACCGGTCCAGCACAGATTGTTCCGGTTGTCTGGAGGGAGGCGCCACAAACCAGAAGGGAGGATCAACCACTTCCCACCGAATCCAGACGGGAGGTTAGCAGTCTAGCTTACCCCTGTGTAAATTACATGCCGGGACATACGTGCAATCACGTCTGCGCCTGTCCGCACACCGGCCAAGCACAGGGTCGGCCATGCTGCCGGATTAAATACTACTACGGCCAGGAAATCTGACCTCAAGTACTCTGGGAAGCAACTACGGGCTTTAGGTGAGCAGGAGAACGAAGTTGGTAAATTCACACTGGATAAAACAGCAGGGCCGGTTTCGGACTTTTCAAAGCAGGATGTGTTGAATTGTGGGCTTCTGAATGTGAGATCACTTCCAAAGCGTTCCATTGAGACAAAAATTCTGCTAGATACACATAAATTGGATGCTTTCTTTATGACAGAGACTTGGACGGATGTAGGGTCAGATCTGGAGCTGGGTCTGATATGCCCAGTAGGGTATAACGCGTTTCATAAACCTCAGTCCAGTGGCAGAGGTGGAGGGGTTGGGGTTATCTACAAGGAACTCTGGGATATTACACTCATGGACCTCGATGAGGTGGTTGGCATTGAAATACTGGGCTTCTCCATAAAAGATCCTGCAGGTCATGTGTTGACAGGCATGGTCTACTATAGACCACCGGGGGTAGTCAGCGGACAATTCCAACAAGGATTGATTGATGTACTTAACAATATGGCCCTTCACGACTATTGATCTTAGGAAACTTCAATCTTTGGACTAATGGGAAAATGGATGCAGGTTACAACAATGTCCTTCAATCATGTGATAATCTGAACCTGCTGCAATGGGTTACTGAACCAACCCATGATGGAGGGCAGGAATTGGATCTAGTCTTTGCTGGGGAAGACTCGATCATAATGGACAAAGTTCTGCCGTTGGGTTGGTCGGACCACCACATGGTTCAATTCAGAGTGATGTCTACCAGGATGAATAGGCCTGCTCCAAATGGAGATAATTGCTATCTGGGGAAGTGTTTCTCATGTAGAGAACTCTTTTGATCCGAGTAAACAGGTGGACGAGAACTATACAGCCCTTTGCGGATGCATAAGCAGGAAGCAAGATCAGATTGCTCCTCTTAAAATTATTAGATTATTGGGAAGACCATCCACCTTATGGTATAATGAAAATTTAAGGTACCATAAGTTGGCCTGTAAACACGCAGAGAGACAATGGAGTAAACAATATGCAGAGGATAAAAAAGCTATCTGGAAGGAGGAAGTAGCCTTTAATAAAAAAGCAATTGTTACAGCCAAAGCAGAATACTTCTCCAATATAATTTCAAAGTCAACTACCAGTACTAAACGTATCTTTAGAATAGTAAAAGACATGGTCAGCCCTGTATGTGTAAAAAACAAGATCTTACCTACACCGGAGTTATGTGACGGCTTGGCTTTCTTCCTTCTGGAGAAGATATACAAGATTGTCAAAGGGCTGAAGGTAGAGGACTCATCAAGCATTATAACGCAGGAGGACAGACAAACATGAAAGGTTATTGGAGTTAGGGACGGAGGATAATGCCATTAAAGCAGGATGCTAACCTGGACCACTTTGCGCTGCCCTCAGATGAGGTATTTATCAGGGTGACTTAAGGATTTTCATCTGGCTCGCCCATGGACACCCTTCCTCATAAAATATGGAGGGAACTTTGTTCTGAATTCTTTACGGTCCTTTGCCAGATGTGCGACCAATCCTTCGGCAGCGGGTAGGTTCCATCTTGTTGGAAGCTGGAGATAGTAACCCACCTTTCGAAAAAAACAACTTCAGACCCTAAATGCCCAAAACACTACAGACCCATCTCTCTTCTCCCATACCCAGTGAAGATCGCGGAGTGCCTGGTGAGCAGGTTGCTTTCCCAATTCCTGGAGGCTAACAACAAGCTTGAGGAGGAGAAATTTGTGTTCCGCCCAGGCCATGGGATGGAAACTGCTCTGATAACCGTCTTGGCCGAACTCCGAATAGGTGCAGACAGGGGTCAATCGGCGACTTTAATCTTGCTGGACCTGTCTGCCGCATTCGATACGGTTAATCATGCGATCCTCTTACCTAGGCTGGAAGAAATGAGGGTGATAGGGGTGGCCTTGAGATGGGTTCAGTCATATCTGGCTGACAGACAGCAGGCAGTGGCCCTACCCCCCTTCTAACCTGACTTTGTTGACATCAAGCATGGGGTACCTCAGGCATCCTCTGTCATGCCCCGAGGTCCCTCTCGCAAAGAAGTCTGATTGCCTTGTCACTATAAAAGAAGCACCAAGGCAACAGAATGCCACTTTGCGTTCTAGCGTCTAACTCCCACTTCCGTGTGTTCTGTCCCTGTAGGATTTGCCTGACTTCCGGTTTTGTTCATTGGGTTTCCTGTTCTGTTTCTCCGCGTCCTCCATACTGGAGGTATGTTCTGTTGTACCCGGCAGCCCTCCTTGGCGGTTCCTCTACCACGCTGACACTCTTTATTCATTTTGGGGGCATTTCTGTTTCCTTTATTGTTTTTCCACAAACTCTTGTGAGGCAACTCGTGTTTGTTTACTATTTCCTTTCTCCTTTCATACTCCCCGGTTCCTGGTGCTCCGCCCGTTGGCCGGGTCTTACCCCGTCGTCCGGCCGGGTACTGCTTATCCCAGACATCCCTGTTCCTGGTGCTCCGCCCGGCGGCCGGGTTTTACCCCGTCGTCCGGCCGGGTACTGCTTATCCCAGACACCCCTGCTCCTGGTACTCCGCCCCACGGCCGGGTCCTTCTCCGTCATCCGGCCAGGTACTGCCTGGCGCATATTTTGGTTCACTGGCTGGAGCTGTCTCCGGCAGGGTGAACCACCCAACCAGCCTTCCCTTTGGCATTTTGGAATACTCTTGTTTGGGGCACTTGCGTGGACCAGTGTGTTTCGATGCTCAGCTACTAGAATCACGGTAACAGCGCATCGCTCTGCCTCTATTATTATCTTGTATGTGGTTAAAGTCGTATTTGACGAGTGTGATATTCTCTGGCAGATTATACCTTGTACAATTCTTCAGAATAAATGCACAATTCATCTTGGAATAGAGTTTGGGCGCTCTTCAAGTATTCTTGATAAAGATAGCGTGGTGAGATTCACATATCACTTTCTTATTATACTAGAACAGAGTGGGGTAGAGTGCTTATACTCTTGGTCCTTTTCTAGCACAGAGAGAGCAGACGCCAATTCTACCCACCAGTGGTATCTCAAGGTCCAGACTATTAGCAGTGGTAGGTGCAGTCTATATATATGTAGGCATTGTTTATGTACACTGTTTTGTAATACAGTATAGGTAGTAACGTCTTCCTTCCCTTACAGCCTGCCTCCTCATTAAGTGTCCACACTGAAGTTTCACAGTCAAGACCTGTTATTTCCCCCCGCCTTTCCTTGTTTTGTTTCCCTGTTTTCCCCTGGCGTGCCATCCGATACTCTAGAGTCTGATAGAGTCGGAAGGCCGTAGGGGAAGGCTGAGGACTACTCTCCAGATTCCTGACGCTCCTGTGGAACAAGCCTGGAAATCATTACATCCTCAATCAGTCCTATTCTATTCAATGCCTATATGCGGCCGCTGATAGGTATCATCAAGTCATTTGACATTAGGTCGGTGAATTATGCCGATGACACCCAGCTGATTCCGTGTTTGGAAGGTGGCCCTGATGGTGCTCTGGAAAATTTCCAAGCCTGTATGCGGGAAATGGTAAACTGGTTGAGAGATAACTCCTTGCAATTCAATAATGACAAAACTGAGATTCTGAATTGTGGAGCGAGTAGAGTGCTGCCAGTTCTTCCTACCATCTTCTGGCCTATTCCCACGGTGGTTGCTTTGACACCCGGGTTGTAATAATGATGAATTGAACTTGAGTATTTAATGTATTTTTTCAGTTATTGAATGTTGGTGATTCTTGAATTGTAAGATTTTAATTAATCATGCAATAAATAAATAAGTTACCTGTGGTTAAAGGTGCGAAATCTGGGGGTCAGCTTTAACGATAAGCTGAACCTAGAGTCTCATGTTCACAAGCTAGTGGGGAGCTGCTATACTCTCATTAGAGAACTGCGGAAGGAGCTGCCAGTACTACCAACACAGGCCAGAGCTTTAGTGGTCGGGATTGTCCTCATGAGCCACCTGGATTATTGCAATGCCTTGCTACTGGAGTCCCCAAAATATCTGCTTGAGAGACTCCAGAGAACTCAAGCTGCAGTAGCAAAACTTGCACTTATGAGAACACGTCGGTTGTCTTCATCTCAGGCTTTGGCAGAGTTGCACAGGCTCCTGGTGGCTCAATGGGTACAGTTTAAGTCCCTTTGTATCGTATTCAAAGCACTACATGGACTTGGGCCCAAACCGATACAGAAGAGGTATGGTCCTATACGTAGCATCCGCTCCTCATCAGCCAATCTTGTGATCATACCCAAAACAAAGAAAGTAACTTTGGGGGGGTAGAGCGTTTGGAGTGGTAGCTGCTCACCTTTGGAACATTCTCCCTCTTGAATTTAGGCAGACACAGGACCTAATTCTGTTCTGTAAAAAAAAATCAAGACCTGGCTTTTTTCTTAGAGTATAATCTCCTCAGTATGATTTATAGCCTCCCTAGTCAGTAACTTAGGTGTCACAGCGCCAGGATGCCTGTAGGGCTACAGTGTGCTTTATAAATGTCCATACATACATAGATACATGGTTTGGATGGCAACCAAGTACCTTGTTGTTGTGTTGAGATAATGTAACTCGGGCTCAGAGAATCCCTTAATGTGCGTCACCTCCTGAATTGGTTTTGATACATTCATAACACTAATAATCATTTATTTGGCAGGTGATCTCATTCATGTAGTCAATCTTATTCATGACAACAACATTTCTGCCTCCCTGGTTACTATATTGGTATCATTCTGTAATCTGAGAAGCGCTTTTCTCTCCTCATGTGAAAGATGATATTGAGGTTGTGGACCAAACTTAGGGGCTCATTAGGATCGCGGACGGACTTGAGTCCGTCTGCGACCCCAGAGTAGGGGGGAACGTCCGCATGGGCATCGGCGTTCCCTCCGTGAAGATTAGGATGTGACCGGGCCAAAATTAAAGATCGATAGTTCATGTATTACCTAAACGCTTTCATTTAATAGCACTGCAGGAAACATGGCACTAACTCCTTCACACTATGCAGCTGTCAGAGTGCTTTCAAGACAATGTTAACCCACTGCTAATAATGAACACTTATATTCACCTATCGTCCAAAAAGAAAATACCAACAATCGAAACCTTGAACGTCTTTATGATTGGACATACGACAAATAAGCCTACATCATACATCCTCATGACGGGATTTCAAAAAGGCAAATACCACCTTTAAAACCTCGGCTTCCAATGAAGGACAAGCGGGGGCTGACCTTTATGAAAGTTATGGAGCATCTGACCCTGAGGACCCTAAACGGGCAATAAGCAATGACATGCCAGCAGAATACACTTTCCATCCGGGGAAGGAGCATTGAACCCTTGATTACACTTTGGTTGGCTTACCTCTCTACTAAATGGTAACATGTTTTAAGATCGAAACTTGCCTTGAAAGTGATCACCACCCACAAGGGATACACCTTAACTTAAGCTATTAGCACCATGCCCAAGCATGTCCGGAAATTGTCAGGGTCACAACCACATATTACAGAAACCTCAAATGAACACCAAACTCAATTACTCACACTTAAGCTTATGCAAGAACTATATGGGAAAATATAATTATGGTCAAAATAGATACGATAGCACAATGAACCCAACTTCCAGCTAAACTACTGCTTGCAAAAATATGCAACCACAGAGGCACACATCTTCGCCCATATGCCCGCCCTGAGAAAAGATCAACTGAGATTTCAGCAGCAGAAAGATACTTAATCATGCCCTGACGATATCCCATAGGATGCACATACCACTGGCTCATATAACTAGCTTGAGCAAGCTGAGAAGAAAACAATAAATTAAAACTACGAGAAAGAGAGAGATCAAAACTGGCAGGAACCATTGGAAGCCACAAGAAGGAAAAATGCACATGAGCTCTAGAGACTCGTGAACAAGACTGTGGAACTCGGACTGCCTTCTGCATCATCCAACACAGCTGATGAAGTGTAGGTGGTCTACCTGCAGGAAAAGTGTACTGATGTGAAGGTGCCATTTCTAAAACCAGACAGGGGGGTCACAAACATGTCTATTGCCCCTCAGGCCCAGAAACATCCTCTGCTCAGCAACCTATCACCCTGAAAGCTGTCAAAAAAGCAATCATGTCAGGGCACCTAGACATGGCTCCTGAGCCAACAGCCATCTTTGAATAAAATCCGCAATACTCTACAAAATATCTGTGCTCGCTCTTTAATTATGTTCTTTTCCATCAAGCAATCCCCGACAGCTGGTGGGTTTCGAAAATAACCTCAATTTACAAAGCTGGGAACACGTCCCTACCATCAAATTAAAGGCTGTTTGATTGGTGGAAGGGGAGACATAATATTTTGCATCAGTGCTATTTGCTAAGCTCACTGGTCGGAGAAAAAACTCCCTAGTGCCTCTGAACCAAACTTGCTTATTCAGGGTAATAGGAACTTCAACTAATAACTTAGGGCCAGGTGTAGGTGAATTCAATTTAGCGAGTGCTTAATAGCGATTTTTACCGAATCGCTATTAAGAACTCACAAAATGTAATGTAGGTAGGAATCGCAGAAATATTTGCGATTCCTCAATATTACTTAATTGCGAATCGCAAATTTAGATTCGCAATCAAGGAACACCATCCTATTCATTCCTCTGGGCCAATAGGGCCAGAGGAATGAATAAGATTTGTGCCCGCAATTTGAGAGTACCCAAGAGGCAGTCGCAAATTGCGGGCACAATTTCAAGGGTGCAAGGTTTCCAAAAGGACACCCTGTGCGCCACATGGCACTCTGTAAAAAAGTGCGGTTTGAAATGAAATCACAAAATAGCACCAATACGAAGTTGGTGGTATTTTGCCATTCCTTAAGGCAAAATGACAATTTACGATGCCTACCAGCATAGCATTTAGGGACTCGCAAATTGCGATTATCTAAATGCTTGCGCAAAATAAGGAATCGCAATTTTTACGATTCCTTATTTTGCGTGCGGGTATTTGCCTACCTACATTGCTCACAGCCAAATTGTGATCGCAAACGCTGAAATTCTGCAATTTTTAGTGTTTGCGATTGCAATTTGGCTGCCTACATCTGGCCCTTAATGCTTTCCCAAGTAGTTAACTAGGCAAGTCTCCAGCGCCAGAACCTACATCTATGTTTGGTGGACTTTCGTTCTGCATTTGATGCAGTCCAGCGTATTTAATTCAGGCCCAAACTCCAGCAATGTGTTATTGCACAGGCATTTCTAAATGCTATTCAGCTCTTATATTCCAACACATGGATAAAATTTAGGATTGGGACTGGAACAACACTTTGGCTGAAAATACACAAGAGCAATGGCTTGAAAGAAATGTTGCATCCTTGCAACGTTCCTTTTCAATTTATATCTGGCAGAACTCACATCAAGACTTAACTAAGTAATCTCTCACTCCCCAAAGGGTGCAGGCTTTAAAGCTTCATGTTTGCTGATGATGTTGTTTTGTTAAGCCACACAAACGTGGACCTCCAGAAGCTAATACATTCTATTGCTACGTTCTCAGAAATACACAGGCTAGAAGTCAATCTCCAAAAAACAAAAACAATGTCTATAAGAACAGAGAGGTTTCCAGCAGCAGTATACTGATAGAACAGCAATGTACTCGAATCGAATCAGAACCTCAGTACAAGTACCTGGGGATAAAGTTTGAGGCAAGAGAGACATTTGCAGCGCCAAATGTTGAATAGCAAAAAGGATCAATATCCTGGTAACTTCGTTCCACAAATTAAGCAACTCTTTAAATGGCCTATCTCTTTAACTTATGGGTGAGGGCACCCAGAAACTAGACCCCAGTCTAGTATAGGGTTCGGAAGCCCTCAAGGGGGAGGGTAGTTGGAGTCATTGAACAATAGATTATAGAAATCTACTGACGAATGTTCTAGTTGCTGTGCCATACATCCATTGTACAACTAAGACTAGAATTCAGACTGTGCAGGCAAGACCTGGCACGCTTGGTTGCTTACTTGAAGTGTGTTGTAAAGTGACAAGAGCAAGGAAGGCACACTAAACAACATCTTATGGAAGGCAGTACCAAGTGCAGGCAAAACCCAAGCAAGTGAAACCATGATCTTAGCTATACAAAGGCCACAGATTGATCCACTATGGGTGCTTTCTGTCAGTTATGGTGCTTTTAACAAAGCGGTGAACTCAGGGGTTAAAAAATCCTCCATGTTGATGGACAAGAATTTGCTTTCTAAAAGATCCGACTCACAGAGGGCGTTTGGTCCATATAGCAACCTGAACCCACAGAGCTATTTAGGGAACCCTTTGACCTTACAGCTAATCTAAAACTAAAGGGCTATAGATTGGGCAGCTTCATTATTTTAAATAGCTCCCTTCCTTGGAAAAGACCATCTATCAAGACTTCTTGTTGGCTGTGCGATTGCATGAGGGAAGACCTATTAAACATTTTATGCATAAACCCAGCATTGATAGAAGAACATAAACAGCTATTAAAGTATCATTTAAAAAAATATAGCCTCCATTGAAGGAGATTACTTAGTACTCAGTGAAAGATGTTTGAAGTTCATGTCATTAACCAAGAAAACACAGCTGGCGATGTAGTCCTCCCTAACCCAGATTACCTAAAACAGGACAGTGTTCTCAATATAGAATACAGTAGGGCAGGAACTTTAAACCTCAACTTGGACATTGTTGGAAATAGTGAGGACTAAATGGCAAACCGTAGATGAAATTTGGCTCAGCTCAACTTTTGGAAGTTTAAAAGCTGTGCCTAAACAAGTGGGGGTGCATTTACTGTGTACAATCTAGCTGTTTAAAATTGTGAGATCTCTTTTAAGGTTTAAAAACATCTGCAATTCAATTTTTTATATGTTTTCTTCTTACATTAGTGAGATGGACTTTCTTTGCACAATTAGCACTTGACAAACATGATAATCTTGTTTTTTTGTAATTCGTACAAAAAACTTTGATTAATAGCGCCTTTGCACAGAATGTATTTATAGAGGGCCAGTAGTATGAAGACATTTTCCCATAGACACAGAACGGGTAAAACTGTTTGATACATCTGGCCAAGAATGTCTTATCTGCTGTTTACATTAATTATGTGTTAAAACTTGATAAACTTCTATTGGCATCTGGCGCACTGCACCATGTTGCTTTATGTTTGATATATAGAAAAGAAGTGCCCACTTGACGGTGCTGTTGCAATGATCTTTAATTTTAAAGATTTTAATTAGGTGACTATGGTCACCCCTGATGGAGCAGAAATCCCTTTTCATATTATGTGTGCATCATAATAATGTGTAGCATGCACCCGCATATAATCTTACAACTATGAAAATGTGAGAATGTATTAACAGAAGTACATAAAGTGTTTTAGGTCATTGAAAAGGAGCATGGAGAATTAACTTAGGAAGTGGATATAACTAGCTGAAAACGTTAACATGAAGAACTTGTGTAGTGAACTTAATCCCACTCATAAACTGAAAGTGTTTAACTCTGATATTCCTATAATTTGGTAAATGTGTTAGTTAATACGCAATAAGGTTATGCCAATCTATAATGCTTAAATTGAGACATTTTTATGTTCACTGAAATTGTAGGCCTGAAATGCAAGTCCCTTACAACTCTCACTTTAGATTGATTAGCTTGTATGTCATGTGCGCTGTGGAATCTCTTCTTTCTCAACTTTTGTATTGCAGATGAAGAAGCATTTATTTTTAGGTAGAATAATGTCTATGTTTTAGTAGCTAGGCAAGGAGAGAAGAAGTTACAATCATGTGACTTGGGTGGATAAAGGAAAAACATTAGGATTCACACAGGAGAAGTCCTGGGAGCCAAGGAGGAAATGTTACTAAGGTTGCACATGAACAGTGCTGTGGAAAAGTATGCTCAGGACTACCAGAGTGGATGGCATGTGCGAGGTGTAGTCTGGGAATTCTACCATCTCAGAACGAGCTCTTACATTGTGATAGTGGTTTTATGCTACTTGTCTCAAGGATGGTGGAAAGACTTCTTAGGAAGTCTCAACATAATGACACCTTTCTTTTGAAAATGCTTATGTAGGGATGTCACCTTAGTGCTAGAATAGGGATGGATCTAATTATTTTCACTCAGCAACCCTCGATGCAGAGAAATTTGGAATCATGCTTCCTGGTTTTCTATATTCTACATCATAGATTAATGGTTGTGTTCATGGTGCACCATCTAAATTGGATGCGTAGATTTGGCTTCATGCTAATTCCTTTGTATTGCTATAACCTTGTGTTGAGATGTCTTTATGTCCAGTTATTTTTGACTTTGAAATAAACCAATTAACCTTATGTAATTGTCAGTGGGTTATTATGTTTCAAGTGTATCATTGGCTAATTAACTGCTGATTAACTACTTTTCTCCTCTTTATGTTTTGGTGCTGTGAAAAATAACCATTGGAGTGTGTCTCTAGAAAAGGTCTAGAAATAATGGGTCCAGTCCTTTCATGCTATTCCCTCTGATGGACACACCCGGCTGTAGATATGATTTGATTCTATATTATAGAAGTATGGAGCTGGGCTTTTTTTTTTTTTTGCAGTTTTCCTAAAAGCTTCCCAAGTATGGATTTTCCTCTCCTCCCTCTGTGCTATTGAGTATTCAGGCCTGTAACCTGGTACAATGGCCGTCCTATTCCTTGGGTTTGCTGCTTCTGCCTCGGGTTCCCCTTCCTCTGTGTCCCTTTCCTGATGGTCCTCGGAGTCTCCTCCCTTGCTTACATACAGACAACATCTGTCTGACATCACCTTTCTTCCTGCTCACACCCTAAGGTTTTCCTCTAGTGTAATACTGCTGTCCTCCCTGAACTACTGCGGTCCTTATTTTATGGCGCCGACTCACTCAGGATGCAACATGATATCTCATGAGCCACAGGAGCACTGCAGCTCCCTTGTCCTGTGTTGATGGTGCCGGCCATCTTGGAAGTCCCGGGCGTGGTAGCCATCTGACTACTCTGCCTTCCCAGCAGGAATGTACGTGTGGGGCCTTTCAGTGACCGGGCAATGAGACACGAAATATAGATTATCTTGCAGCTTCCCTGAAACATGGAAGGCCTGAAACAAAAAAGTTTGTAGGGCCAGGGACCAACGGAGCACCTAAGGGTTTGAACTTTATGCAGCGCCAGCCAGATGAGGGGGGCATGATCTGTCAAAACAATAAATGTACGACCCATTAGGTAATACTGTAGGGCTTCCATGGCCAACTTGATGACAAGACATTCCTAGTATATGGTGCCATAATGTACTTCCCTGGGAAACAAATTGCGGCAGTCATACTAGATTGGGCACAGGCCACACTGCTGGTCGATAAAACGGCACCCAAGCCCTGAGCACAAAAGTCCTGTCAACGTTAGGACACAAGGGATATAATGCCAACTTCAATTGTTGGAAGCTATGCTCCTGAACCTCAGTCAATTGCACATGTTTCCCTACGTACTTCTGTGGTAGAAGGTCAGTGATTTCAGAAAACTATGGAACACACCTGCAAAATTATCCCACAAGTCCCAAAAAGGAGCGTGGCTCCTTTTTTGTTGTGGGTTGTGAAATCATTTGAATGGCCTTGAGTTTGTTTAGCTGTGGTCAGATGACCCTTGCATGTATGATGAACCCTAAATACTCAATGTGCTCTGTGGTAAAGGTGGTCTTCTTCAGCATAAAACTGTGCCCGCTTGATTCAGGGTCAGTAAAACCTATTGTGGATGTTGCAGGATTGTTCCCCAGTTAGGATTATTTACCATTATACAGTCTAAGTATGCCCCTGCGTTGGCCTGATGAGCCCTCAACAATATTACCATAAGTCTCTGGAAAGTAGCAGGGGCCCCATGACGGCCAAATGGCAGAACCTTGAAGTAACAAATCCCTGAATGGGTAGCAAAGGCTGCCTTCCCTCATGCTTCAGGCATAAGAGGCATTTGCCAATATCCCTTTGTGAGGTCAGTCATGGACATGACACCCGCTACTCAAGCCTCGCTACCAGTTCATCTACCTGGGACATGGAATAGGTATTGAACCATGAGATGGCATTTAATTTTGCAGAAGTTAATACAGAAATGAAGACCCCTGTCTTTCGCCACCAAAATCATTGGTGAACACAAAGCACTCTGAGAGGGTTCTATTATGTGAGCTCTCAGCATGTCTTCTCCTTTCTGTTCCACTGCCTGTCATCTCTCAGCTCGTTTGTGGTATGCTTAAGCGTAACCATTCAGGTCACATCTGTGATGATGTTGTGGGACACTAGGGACGCCCGAAATGATGGTCTAAAAATGTAGCTAGGTGTTGTTTTTGCTTGATAGTTAAGGTATTCCCCATTTTAACTCACTCATCATTGTTGTCCAAAAATGGTTGAATGTGAATATCTAGGGGGCTATTGGTGTTCCCATAGCTTAGGAAGACTACTGGGTCCATTTGAGTGGGAGGTGGCTCCTCTCATGCATTCAAAAGATTTACGTGATACATTTGTCCCACCCGCCCACTGTGTGGGATATCCTGTAGGTCACTGGGGTCTCTTATTCTAGTGCCTGACAAGGACCTTGCCAAGGGGCTAGGAGTTTCTTTTCAGGTGTCAATAGTAATATCTGAACCTTCTCCCCCACGGCGAACCCCGTTAGCCTTCAGATTTTACACACACAATACCATAGAAATTCAGTAATTATAGTTATCACAAGTAACTATAACTCTTGGTCTAAGTTAACTAGAACGTATGCCCCTGCCATGCACAGCTTTCAAACCAATATTTTCACTTCAAAAGTTGCAGCGATACTATCAATGATGTCATAGAAGACTTCTTGAGTAATATGTGAGTTAATTAGCAGTGCACGGTGAGGGCCCAGGTTCTAGTTACCTAGGGCATGTGTTATAGTTCCTTGAGATTATTCTATCTATATATGCCCATGTGGGTCTGTGAGTGGATGAGTGAGTGAGAAATTCTCTGGGTCTCAGAGTGAGTGTGTGAGTAGCTGCATGGGTGTGTCAGTGGGTGTGTTAGTGGTATTCTGTGTCCCTGAGTGGGTGTGGAATGCCTGTATGTGTGAGTGAGTGTGTGGGTACGTAAGTGGATGTGAGTAAGTGTGAAATTGGGTCTGTGGGTGGGTGTAGTTTTTGTCTAAATTTGGATCTGAATCTGTGGATCTGCCACAGATTTATATGGTGGGCAGTGCCGAGAACCATGGTGATTCTGCAAATCGTAGAACACAGAAAACAACATTTTGGACTAATGAGGGGTCCTTCTCAGACCCCTCCATCAGTCCCATGGGGGTCAGGATTTCTAGGATCTGGCATCAAGTTGAAATCACACCTTTCATCAGTATTTAAATTCGTTTTTTCAGTCATATCTGTTAGTTTTCAAGTGAGAACACGACTGTACCATACAATAATCCGACGTGCGCACAACCTGTACCAGAAGTTTGCATTTTCATCTTAACCAGAGGCAATGAATATATTTTGACTGCCCATACTTACTTGATGATGCCTGCCACCTGCCACAGTTTGCCATCCTTGCCGTCCGTGCCCAGGCAAAGCTTGGGCCAAGGACAGGGCTGTCCGCACCTGTCAGCGGTCAAACAAGCCTGGGCTGGGCCTTTCCCTTCGCTCCTTTCCTTGAAGAATTTCATCAACCATAGTGGCAAGGTGACCCTTCATCTTATTTTGCACCCACAGTAACACTTACTTATTCATCCCTCTGTGAGGCAAAAGGAAGCTACCGACCTCTCTGGGGAAGCCACATACACATAACACGCCTATTACAAAATATTTAAAATCAGTAGTGGGCATGATCGATAGTGAGAGTGTCCTGGTGGAGGAAAAACTGATAGCCACTAAAATAGCATTAGATGCCACTTTGAAGGAATCACTATCAGAGGGAGGTCACAATCTCATGTTTCAAGGAAAAGAAGACCGTGAGGTCTAAAGTAAAGCCAAAGCTAAAAAAAGAATGTCAACCTGCTGGGGCTTTAAAGGAGGAAAGTAATCCAATAGCTAGTGTACAAGGGACTCAAAAGCTCAAAACTCTATTAAACAAACTATATTCCAAAATGGACAGTATTGAGCGACGTGTAATGGCAGAAATACAGCTGGTTCAAAAAGACGTGCGCTCCCTAAAGGTTTTGGTGTCGGGACTAACATCTTTAAAAAAAACAAGAAAGCCAATTGTGAGCGACAATTCGCCAACAATGCCACAAGAGGGTTTAGGATGTGATAATATTGAGGGATAGCACAAACCCTCGATCCAACACCAACGACCGGACAAGGAACTATAACCTTCCCTTACAGGACCAACAGAATTTAATAAGAAACATAATTTGAGTAGAACTACGCAGCGTAGCAATATTTGTGAACAGACCCTGCATCCCCCACCCCGAAGTGACACCATATGTTATTATTCTTAAAAATGTACATGCCAGGAAGACAAGAGTAGTGAAACATATGAAACATTAAAAAAACAAGTGATACATTGGATTGCTTTAGCAACTAATATTGATACTAATGTACCACAACACAATATAATAATGCTAAAGAGAGCGAACTGGGTGGGTAGCTCTAGGAAATGTTGTTCAGGAGATTGTGTAGTGGTGAACGTCCGTAGCAGGGAGTTGGTGAGGAATTTGCTGGAGGTATTATTAAATAATGCAACAGCAATAAATTGTAACATGGACGATCACATAACTGCTGTGGGAAACATCCTTTACAATGCAACTTTTACCACGCAGTGCCTTTACGATGCAACTTTTACAACGCAAACCATTACAACGCATTGCGCTGGGGGGCGCTCTAGGATAGGGAATAGGTTTAATGTACTATCCAACACCATCCCTACTATCCACGGGGACCGGAGTTGGAATAGTAAATTAAATAATTCACTATTCAGCGCCCCAAAGCACTATGCGTTGTATTGGTATGCGTTGTAAAAACCGCGCTGTAAAAGCATGCGATGTAAAAGCATGCATTGTAATGTCATACATCCAACTGCTGTCCCTTTAGGCTTTTTCTACAGGCCAAGTTACAGAAATGTAAACCTTCCTAACATGTATAATGAAGTTCCACTTGTCCCTACTTATAACAGGTATGAGTTGCTCAGAAGCTGTGGCGAGACTGACTGACTCAATGAGGAAGTTGGCAGGTTTTTTTTAGACCAATGGAGTGTAATCTTAACACTTATAAGTTGGTTGGGGGTGCCTGTGTACAACCTGCAAGGGAGGCCAGATGTGATCTTGTGGCTAGCACTATGATTGATAGCCCTAATAGCCCCTCTAATGATCTGGAGGAAGGCGTACTGAGTATACAAACCAATGAGTCTTTGAATGTTATGTCTTGGCACGTGGCAGGAATTAAAAACAAGATAAATAATGAAGGATGGCAAAAAACGATAGAGGGTTGTGCAGTTGTCATGATACAGGAAACTTGGAATTCTGAGCCCTTTTTTATTAATGGTTTTCAGGTAATCTGAACTGGTTGTACCCCATCTAGAAAGGAGAGAGCAAAAGGAGGTTTAGCGACCCTAATTGCTCTTACATCGCATTTGATATTAAAGAAAGTTAACATCAAGTCACAATCTTACCAGCTGTTACATCTACAATTGGTAGGGAAACAGACTATAGTCCTGGTTAATAGAATCCATATTTCATGTGTGGTGGATTTTTCACTTTTGCTGCCCAAAAACTCTGTTACCACTTTGGTAAACTTAATGTGAGTTTTGAACTATCCCCTTGATACCGGATAACTTATTCCCATGCATCATGTGCTTGAGAACCATGTTGTGGAAGTTTTTCGTCTGTAGTCACCCCATCAAGGTCCAGTATACTGAATTGTGGTACGCAATCTGTCCACCCACCTATTTCATGGAGGCTCCAGATTGGGACACTTTGAGAATGTGGGCCTCTGACAGATGTTTTAGTCTGCCCTATATTGTCTCAATAATATCCTTTCCTTTCTATGTGTCTGCGCCCCTAACTACCGTAATGTGATGCTCCCAAGTTAGAGGGATACATCTTAGGGCATTCCACTGCTCTGCACAAGCCCTTCTGAGAATATGCTCGCCATGAGCCAATTTACCTGCATACCCAATGGTTTCCCTGAACTCTTCGATACCTTCTATAGATGGTCCTACCCCTGTCTGCCTACCCTTAAATAAAGCAGTATATCATCTACTTAAAAGATAATAATACCTTGTTCTGTTATAGTTCCTGCTTTTCGCTTCCATACCACTGGCTAATGGTTCCTTTCCAATTGCAACCTTGAGGGGTCCCCCTCTCTACTCTGTATGACTCCTGTTGCACTGGTTTCTGCCTCTTCAGTATGCCCGGATGTCTTCCTTTTCTGATCACCCAGTTTGAAAACTTTTTACGGTGGGTAAGTCTCACTACTGATGTCTGATGCACAGTAATCACATAGAGAATGGCCTGTGCGTGTTTACCATCAGTGTCTACCTTTTAAGGTAACACTGCTGGTAAGAGGCACTTGGCTGGATATAAGGGAACATGTGTGCACACGTCTGCAGGTTATGCATGGAAGACTATTGTTGTGCCAGCCCTGTAACAGCGCACAGTAATGGGGACTCTGCAAGATTAGGTATTTGCTGGGATTAGACCATACGAGAGCAGTGAACACTCACAGGAGAAGTCAGTGTGTTTTACTGTTTTTCCTGTAGTGGCACCCGTTATACACATGGGAAAGAGAACTGCGTAAGAGTGTAGTTTCATTCCCCCTTGGCCTACAGATACCATTGACTGTGCTGGTTTCCTGGCTCATTTCAGGATCAGATCCCAGTGTCATCCTGCTGTGCCCAGTTATTTACATTTTCTCCATCAGCAGGAACAAAGGCTTCCCCACACAAAAGGAGCAATTAACAGTAGTTCTACCAGCCCCTGAGGAAGAAAGAGGTGGAGCGGAATGATCTCCATCAATCACTCAGGTGTCACACTGTACCAGGCATGGGCCTGCCCAAGCTCATTGAGCAAATTAGCGTGCTTAGAAAACTGGAGCCAACCCAGAGGGGGGCTGTCTCTGAAATTCTAGTTTGCAAGTCCCTGGCAATAATGTCAGTGAGGGGTGAAGCTGAGACCCCAGGAGCTGTTCTGACCAGTGCCTCCTGAATGACACCATTTTAGATTGTCCCAACATTCTGTGTTTGAATGTTGTGTCATGCGTGGAGAGATAATCTTGCACCCCAATATTGCCCAAGGGTGTCTGTCTTCTGGAACCTTCCTCTTTCCTTAAAACACTTGTGTACAAGGAAGAGACACTCTGTTGCCTGTGGATTTCTACACACTTAGTTGCTGGATCCTAGGACTGCCATGTAGAACTGCAGGGGGTCAGTGAGGCTGCCCCCCAAAGCCCCCTGAGAACCAGTTGGGTGAAAACCCTCAACTTTTCTGCACCCACCAACAAAGAACCAAAGGAGAACTTGTGCAGGGCACCAGGAAAACCAGCTTTTTGAGGGCTACACCACTTTGGAGGTGAGGAGTGTTGCTGCAACTGCCCTTGGTATATAGAGCTCATCACCAGGATTAAAATGAGCCCAGGATTCTTCCAAATCTGCCTAACAGAAGTGCAGGGCATGAGTCCACATGAAAAAGGAAGAGAAAGAATAAAATAACCTGACTGGGCTCTACCAAGTGCAGCGGGAGAGTTCCCACTAAAGAATTCAACTTCTCTAGTAAACTCACCCCATAATGACCTTATTTTTTTAAATTAAAAGAAATATCCTAAGCTACCCATGTATCTTTGCTTTATTGATTACCAGACTGCTTTCGATCAAATAGATTGGGACAAAATGTAGCGCAAGTTGAATGACTGTGAAATCCCACCTCCCCTTTTGAATCAGCCGGTCTTACTGCATACAGACACATGGATACAAGTTAAGCTATAGGCTGGTATGCGTCTCTCCAGACCCATTTTAACCACAAGAATCCTGAAGCAGGGGTGTGTCCTTGTCCACTCCCCACCCTGTTTCATTGTTTTATCATAAACTGTAGTTGAACTGCTGCAACTGCCATGTTCCGAAGCTGGGAGTTTGATATTATCAAATCTGTTTATCCCAATGACTTGGTGTTTATAGGCTGCATTCCGGTTGGGCTCCAACACTTGCTTGATGTAACACACATTTTCTCAGTCGAGAACGGCCTGATGATCACTTTTAAAAAAAACTAAAACTCTGATACTAATCAACAGAAAAAAAGGGCCCCCTGTTGGTACTTAGTCAACCTACTTCTGGAGACAGTAGTGGAATATAAGTACTTGGGAGCGATAATAGACAACAACGGGTTATTCACTCCCCAGAAAGAAGCCCTAAGAGAAGAGGCAGTGCTCTATCTCTAGCATTTAAAAACCCGAATAAGATAGTTTATCAGCTCAGATGCCAGAAGGAGACATACACTAGAAGGGGCACATATATAAAATGCTGGAATAACATAAAGAGAGCACAATGAACACCTTCAACGCCCACCTTTGTATAGAATTAACTACCAGAGACAACACTCCCGCAAGAGCCTACCTCAATGAGTTAATAAAACAACTGGGCCTACAGTACCTGTACGAAATACCTGTAACTCATGTAAACGTCAAAAACCTGTAAAATAAGACCATCAAGCAGATCTCAATATTAGAGGATAAAGTAACAATGCTGCTTTGCAGGGGCGGCTCTTCTGTTATGGCAGAGGAGCATCACCCCCTGCTATAAGCCAGCAGATGATAAAACATTTTTATCATCATTTTATTTTTCATCCCGCAGGCTGGAACTGCGAGCCGATGGAGGGGCATGGCCACCAACATTGACGCTGCAGTTGTAGCACCAGGGAGTAGGTGGGAACTTGCAAGTGCTCATGACGGTTTGGGCGGCCCTCTGGGAATGGTCAAACCATCATGCGCACTTGGCCTTTCTCCACCTAGCTGCGCTATACATCTGGGTGGAGACACCAACACAGGCTCCTAGTCTATGTCTGAGCACCAAACTGAGTTGTTCAGACCAATCCTAGTGCTGCTGACATGCTGAGAATAGTATTCACACCATTTAAGCAGCGTTGGAATTAGAAGCTGGGAGCCTGTGCTGTGTACAGCAGTTCCTGGATGTCGGAGCTGCAGGGATCGGAGGAAAATGGTGGCGTTGGAGAAGCTAAGTGCAATTTTCTTTCTGTCTTTATAATTCTTTTGTTTTGTTTGTGTTCCCTCCACCCACACCCCACCACTCCACAATACGAGTGGTCGCTCTTGCTGCTTTTTATTTTTTTACCAGGGTTTTATAAAGCGCACAGCTACTCTACTGAGTGTCCCGGCGCTGGGTGAGTGTGACTGAATTAGACAAAAAAACAAGTGTGCATAGTGCAGAGTGTTACATTACTGCTGACACAGCCATGTTTTTAGGGCTTGTCTGAAAGGAAGCAGATCCTGGAGATGTCTCACAGCAAGTGACAAATTGTTCCATAGCTTTGCCACTTTCAACCGGAAGGAGCGACCTCCAATTCCAGAGTATTTCACAACCGGAGTACAGACTAGCGCCAAAGAGGCAGAGCGAAGAGCGCGTTGAGGATGATAAAATTGCACTCTCTTCCTCAAGTAAGGGGCACCGTACCCATGTAAGGCCTTAAAAGCCAGCACCAGGGCCTTAAACAGTATCTGCTGACGGATCGGAAGCCAATGGAGAGAATTCAAATGAGCAGACATCCGGGTCCTGGGGCCAAGAGAAAGAATAGCTCTGGCCGCCGCATTTTGCACTACTTGAAGGCAGGCAAGCAGATACTCTGGAAGCCCCAGATAAAGAATGTTTACGTAGTCCAGCCTGGAACCAATGAAGGCCTGTACCACAATTTTCCTGTTTTAAGGGATTGAAAGTAATGGAAGAAATTGTTTAAGCATGTTCAGAAAACCAAAACACTGGTCGGCCACAGTCTGTACCTGTGGCTTCATACTCAGGGAGTCATCCAGTTTTACATCAAGATTTTTTACAGACGATACTGGGTTAGCAGGAGGGTGCATGTCCTGCGGCCACCAGTTCTGCCATAAATTGTTAGATGGGCAACCAAAGATCATGATCTCCGACTTATAGGAATTACATTTAAGTTCATTTAACTGGAGCAAGGAGATCATCGCCGAAAGTCAGGCCTTAATAGCTTCCCCCTTAAATTCCGAAGCCTTGTCGCATGTAAATAGGATTTGGGTGTCGTCAGCATACAACACTATTTTAACTCCATTCGACTGAACAAGACTCGCCAATGGGGTCATGTACAGATTGAATAAAGTTGGACTGAGCACCGAGCCCTGAGTTACACCCACCTCCAAAGGGGGCATTAGGGCAGAAAAAGGAGGAGTCCACACAGTTTGTTGGCGCCCTGACAGAAAAGAGGTAAACCATTTGAGAACCGTCCCTCTAAAGCCAGCCTCCTGGAGTCTCTTCAGGAGTCGGCTGTGAGGGACGGTATCAAAGGCTGCTGAAAGGTCTAACAATATCAGCATAGCCTTGCCACCTTTATCCAAAACGTTCTTAATGCATTCCGAGATTTCCAAAAAGTGCCGTTTCGGTGCTAAAATTCTGGCAGAACCCAGATTGGCAATGATGCAAACGTTTGTTAGTCTCAAGAAAGGCAGAAGTGACTGAGTGCACATGTTTTTCCAGTACTTTGGAAAAGAAAGACAAAAGTGAAATTGTCCTATAATTAACGGAGAGCTCTGGATCCATATTGAGTTTTTCAGAAGGGGGAGAATGTGTGCTTCCCTCCACTTGCCAGGAACCAGCCCCTGCTGTAGGGAGGTATTCAAAATCTGGTTCACATAGGGATTAATGGAGGAAGCTATTGATGCCAAAATAGACGCAGGTCAAGAGTCAGATGGAGCACCTGATTTCAGGTACTTTAAAATGCCCAATGAGGTTGCCAATGAAAGAGGAGGAAACTCTGTAAAGAGAGGGCAGCTCACCGGAGGGTCAGGATGGGAGGGGGCATTATCCTGAAAGCTAACCTCATGGGAGCTGGGGAAAGTGTCCTGAATCTTTCTAATTTTGTCAGCAAAAAATAGGGCCATCGAATCCACCCATGGTGCTGAGGGGGAGAAAGACCTAGTCACAGCCTTAGGGGATGCAAATTCCTTTGCTATTTTAAAAATCTCTCTATTTGTGTTCCCGGCAGCTTCTATTCTTGATGAGAAAATGCATTTTTTCTCTTTGAGGATAAGTTTGTGGTGCAGTTTAAGTGCTTGTTTATACGCAGTTTTCTCCCCACTCTCAAAGTTTTTCCGCCACGCTCTCTCAAGTCATTTGCAGGTCCACCTGCTTTCTTTAAGAGCAGGCATAAACCAGGGAGCAGAGACTCGAGCGGTCAAGGCAGGACGAGAAGAGGGCGGGCGAGCTCTGCTGCCCGGAGCAGAAGCCAGTTGTCCAGGACAGTCACATCATCTTCCACATCACCACTCACAACAAGTGGAAGGGAGTCAAGGGCCACCATTACCGCTTTGGGTTTAATACAATTGTAGGGTCTAAAACTGCTCATACGGGGCTTACTCTGAATGTTAGAGGGTGCAATCTTACGATGGACTCTAAACTCTAAAAGAAAATGGTCAGACCACACCAGTGGCCAAGGGGGAGAGACATCTAGGGCCATGTGGAAAAGACCTGGTCGAGAGTATGGCCCTTTATGTGAGTTGGAGTCAGGAAACTAGGATTCAGGATGAAGATATTCAGCACCTACATTAAGCTAGTAGCATTAGGATCATTTTCCATGTGGACATTGAAACTCCCTAATATTAAACAGTGTTTGTGTTTAATCGCAATGGGGCAACGGCATTACTAATAGCTTCAATGAACATTCCAGCGGGACCCGGTGGTCTATACACAAGTAAACCGGCCATGAATTGATGGGGAGATATTACCAGATGGAAGCCTAAGGTTTCAGCCCCTGCAACATCTTACAAGTGGAGAAGCACGCAGGAATAGATGCTCTTAAAAATAATGGCTATGCCTCCCCCCTGCGGTGGTCTTTCCTGACCACTTGGTAGCCCTTAGGAATGGTTGAAGCAACTGCAGCCTCAAAATAGTGCTCCAAGAGAATGTGTTCAAATTCAATGGACAATTGTAGAAACAAATGAAGGGTATGAGTATGGGGGAATCTTTCGCACCAATGGTAGCTAAATTCATTATGGCCCAATTTGAGAGGATATACATCCTCAATGAAGTGGCTCCATTTTTTAAGTCAGTGACAAAATGGTCACGTTATATACATGACATTTTCTTTATATGGATGGACTCAGTAGCGATCTTGTCAGCGTTTCTAACATGGTTGAATTTATGTGGCAATAATGTCCATTGTACATCTAATTCCAGTAAGACTCAAGTTGAGTTTTTGGACATCATTATTAAGCATGTGACAGGTATTGTAGTGTAGTTCCTATATTCCCAATAGGCTCTGCGCATTGGATTAACATAAACGATAGTTTAGACGTAGGACTGAGGTCATCTAGGTCTCTATTGAATATGTTAGACTTAATTATGAATGCCAGCTAGCTCAGAGGTCACTAGAAACTTTCCCGAGTGAACAGGAAGGAGTTAACTTTTTTTTTTTTTAAATATTTTATTACGCGCTCTGCTACTACAGAGTATCCTGGCGCGATATGTAAGCACTAAACAGACCAAATCCAGAAAGAAAGAAGCAGAGAACTACATACTAAGATTAAAAAGATGGGTTTTTAACCCTTTCTTGAATCCCGCTAATGTGGTTGATGCTCTCAGAGAAAGTGGCAAGACATTCCAGGACCGTGCTGTTTGGACAGAAATTGACTGCCCACCCAGTCTTGCATATCTGACCTTGGGCATAGACATCAGACGGAGATTGGCCGATCGAAGAGCACGGTGAGGCGTGTAAAAGGTAAACCTCTTGCGCAAATATTGTGGGCCTTGGTGATGCAAGGCCCGAAAGGCCAGAACCAATGATTTGAACAGAATGCAATGTGCCACTGGGAGCCAGTGGAGCTCACGAAGATGGGCACGTGCACTAGTTCTTCGTGGAAGGTGGAACAGAAGTCGCACGGCCGCATTCTGAATGATCTGCATTCGATTTATAAGGTATTTCGGGAGACCACTGTAGAGAGCATTGGCATAGTCGAGCCGTGCCAGGATCAAAGCACGCAAAACAGTCTCCTTCGCCTCCCTGTGAAGAAGTGGAAGGAACCTCTTGAGTGACTTAAGGGTCGCAAAACAGGTCGCAGTAAGTTTTTTTAGGTGAGCTTCAAACTTAAGATCCTGTCCAAACCAGACCCCCCAGGTTTTTGGCCGGGCCTCCGTGATAGCTAGGACATGCAGAATCAGTTGGCCAAATAAGATCCCTAAAATTGGCCCGAAAATTGCCATAAAATAATAGCTCTGACTTGTCCTCATTGCATTTTAGCTGAGCTGAGACAAGCCATCGGAAGACATTGGTCAGACAGGAACAGACGGCCCGAGCCTCTAAGCAGTCCTTAGGCCAGGTAAACAGCAACTGCGTGTCATCGGCGTATGACATTATTTTGGCTCCCCACTGCTCAGCCAGATAGATCAACGGAGTCATATAGACGTTGAACAGCAGAGGGCTTAGCGTTGAGCCCTGTGGTACCCCGGTGGTGAGCTTCTTAGGTGATGAAGCAAATGGGGGCATCCATACCTGCTGCGACCGCTCAGACAGAAACGAAGACAGCCAGGCCAGAACCGCGCCCGACAGCCCCACCTCTGCCAGCCTTGTCAACAACTGGGCATGGGGTACCGTATCAAAGGCGGCAGATAAGTCCAACAAAACCAGGACCGCTCTGCCGCCTCCGTCGAGACACTCCCTAATAGCTTCTGAGACTTCCACCAGAGCCGTCTCAGTGCTGAAAGCAGCCCTGAACCCCGATTGAGCCGGGTGCAGGGCATGAGAAGATTCAATAAAACTATTTAGTTGCCTAAAAACAACTTTTTCACACACTTTCGCTAATGCCGGGAGCAACGATATCGGGCGATAGCTGGAAGTAGCCAGGGGGTCTAGGCCGGGCTTCTTCAACAAAGGAAGAAGTTTCGCCTGTTTCCAACAGAGAGGTACTGAGGCAGAAGCCAGAGACAGGTTAACAACCTGGGTAACCTCCTGATACACCAGACTAGCCGCTCCCCCCAGAACCCTAGCAGGGCACGGGTCAGAGGGTGAACCAGACTTTAGCGCCTCCAAAATGGCTAGCACATCAGCTTGCTGGGCTGGCTCAAAGATGGAAAATTGGCTGACAGGTTGCTTCGCACCCAGATCAATGATAGGTGGTGAAAGCTGAAGGGGACCACCGGAGTTTAAAAGCTCCTCTTGAATTTTAGCGATCTTATTATCAAAGAAACATGACAGTTCCTCACACCACAGATCGGATGCCGGAGGAACTGGGGAGGCGGCACAAGGGGAGAGAAAGCTCCGAACAATGGCAAAGACTTCTCTGCCATTGTTGTCCGCCTTCTCAATCCTTCCTAAAAAATAGCTACTTTTAGCAGCCTTGATTTCAGCATAATATACCTTCTGCGCCCTCCGCAGCTTGCACTTAAGTTCCGGGCAGAATTCAAGGCGCCAGGCTCGCTCCAGCTTTTTGCACCCTGATTTGAGCTCTCTAAGGGCATGGGTGAACCAGGGTTTGGAGGGAGACAACCTCGACCGCCTGCTACCACCCTTATTAGTATGTAGAACGGCACTTTGTTCAACTCAAGCGTTGAATGATTCCACCGCAGAATCAAGATTCAATGGCAGGGTCGGCCGGTTCGACAGAAGGGAGTCCGAAAAGGTAGACAAATTTATTCGCTGGGCATGAGCTTGAGAGACAGGTAGTTCCTTCGGCCCTTTTGATTTTATGGGCCAGGTTAACAAAATTAAGGCGTGGTCCGACCAAATGACCCTCCTAGGGGGTAACATAGTGATCTCAAAGTTAGAACAGACCAAATCTAACCAATGGCCAGCCGCATGGGTGGGGAAGTTCACCCATTGTGTAAGATGCGCCAACGAGAAGACTTCTGCCAGGCCGATCGTTTCCGGTAAGTCCAACGCAACCATATGAATATTAAAATACCCCAGAAGAAGATATCGAGAGAATTTAAGGGCACGGGGGACAATGACCTCCTCAATATTACCAGCAAAACAGCCCGCATAGCCGGGGGGGCGGTAAAGCAGAGTACCTCCCAAGGTGAAATGAGGGGAGAGGACCACAGCGAAGTGTAACATTTCTGTCTCGCCAAGTAATTCAGGCGGTTCACTCACCACTGTCCAGTGGTCCCGGTAAATTACTGCCAAACCGCCACCCCTGCCCGTTGGTCGATCCATCCTGGCAATCCTGAAGCCACGTGGTATAGCAAGTTCGACCAATGGCATACAGGACTCAGAAAGCCAAGTTTCAGTGACGAAAAGGAGATCAAACTCCTTCTCGTCAAGCAGCTCAAATATGTCGGCCGCGTGTCTGGCCATTGATCTAGCATTGATCAGGCCGGCTTTAATAGTATCTAAGTTTGTCCTAGTCGTGCCACCAGGAGATAGGCGGCTAGCAAAACAGAACCCACATGCCGGGCATCGGCGATGCGTAGACTCTAGTACCTCCCAATGTTTGGCGGCATCGCAGCTGTAGGTATTGAGGGCACACAGCTCCTCAGAAGAATACCTCAGAGAGTCAGCCTGAGAGCAGCGAGGGAGGTAAGGAGATGCCCCGGCCCTGGGCCCGTCCGGGACACGGACGGGCACAGACGGGCCCCCAGGACTTTCCTGAATAGACAAGAAGGGATTAGTTTCTGACAACCGCATAAACATGACAACTTTGCTCCCCCCAGAATAACGAGTATATCTCCAGAGGCGCGGAAAACAATAGACAGCTATCTCACTCAGTCAATCGTGCATGCTTAGTTTCACCAGGAGTGCAGAGAAATAGAGAGACTGGCGTTTTTAATAAAAGGTGTTATTTATTGAGCAGTCCTCTTTCTCATGCAAGAGAAGTGAATTGCCACAATTGCAATACTTGTCATAAAGTAAAGTGCGTACAGTAAAAGGAGTATTATGAAATAATACTGTAAAAGCATTTATATGTTTTCTGAGGATGTATGACGTTACAGCGCATGCTTTTACATCGCATGCCTTTACAACGCGGTTTTTACATCGCATACCATTACAACGCATAGCGCTTTTGGGTGTTGGATAGTGAATAGTTTAATTTACTATTCCAACTCCAGTCCCCGTGGACACTAGGGAAGGTTATTGTATAGTAAATTAACCTATTCCCTATCCTAGAGCGCCCCCCAGCGCAATGCGTTGTAATGGTTTGCGTTGTAATGACCGCGTTGTAATGGTAGTGCGTTGTAAAAGTTTCATTGTAAGTGATGTTTCCGGTTTTCTGAGCCATATGATACTTAAAACGGATAAAATACATACAATGAAAAAAGTTGACTAAACGTACTCGACTGGTGTTTCTAAAATACGCCTACCCCGGTGTACCTAACCTAAGCCTAGTACGTGGGAAGGAGTACGTGAGATATAGTTTGAGTTTAGATAGTTTTGCCAAGAATCTGAATCAAGAATTCTCTAAGGATCTAATCAGCTCCGTACCTTGGTTATAGAATGAAGGAGGTCTTGTATCTCTTTCTCAGGATTCGATCTCCCAGCAACCCGCAAGGGTGACTGGAAACACTGGAGCTGGATTTCTCGGCTGGAGAAAAGACAGCGTCTCTCTCAGTGCGTCAATGGGAGGGTCGGCTTCCTTCGGCTCTCGTTACAGCTGGGCTGCGGGTAAGTAGATAGCCGATGTGCTCCAAACCACCGTGTCCTTGCTTAAGGTAAACGCTGGTATATTTATACCTGGAAGGTGCCGAGTTTGACGTAAGGTTGGACATAAGACGTCACTAAAAACGTACAGTTCTTTCTGGACTCCAGGAGTTCTTGGACAAATCAAAACAAGAGCAGGGGGAATTACCGGGCTGCTGGAGGCTTGGCTTGTTTAAATAACGCGTTGTACATTCTAGTAGTCTATGGGAGTAGCCTTGCCGTATTTGGATTGCATTGGCTATGACTAAATATGGATATGATTCTTATGCCTTTATAAGGATATGATTTGTTATAACCAGATAAGGGCATGAATCGGGAATATTTAAATAGGGTCCTAGATACATTCACAACAGTATATTAGCAGTGGACCTATACACTAAGCCCACAGCACCCAATACCCTGCTACATTATGATAATTTCCATCCTCCAGCCCAAAAAAACATCATACACTTCGGCCAATTTCGGCCATGCGCATGAATATACGCAGGAGAATAACAAAGCATGCACATGCAACAACAGCGCTTCTTTTGTTCACCCTCCATTAAATCTAGGAACTCAACACGACTGGCTATAGTATCAAGACCTTGGAGATTTATGATGCATCTATTGTTAGGTAATCACCAGCAGCACAACGTTTCTTTTGGATCTGCTTCTCTTAGGCTTAATGGGACACCTTTTATCCAGGGATTTGCCATTTTTAACCACTCCTCTATGGTTGGATGCATGAATGATGCATAAATAAAAGGCACCTTATTGTCTTCCCATTATAAATATATCAGACTATTGTTAAATGTTTACACCATCTGTTGTGGATTTGTTATGTTCTCGTGTTGTGCTTCCCCCTCTTTCGGTGAATGACACGCAGGTTGTTCCTGACACTGGCCCTTCATCTTTTTTCTTTCCTCACACCATTTTCCAGAGTAAGGTCACGAGGGTCTCAACCTCCCTACTATACTTGTAAATCTAAAACGATCTTCTAGAGAGACGTTAGCATAATATAACAACTGTGGGCAAACCTAATCAGTATTTACTCTTTCCTTTGGGCTCAATGTTTTGAATGTTGTGACGGTCTCCTGTCAAAGGCATCTCATCCGAAACGCGTGCAGTGTGTCAACATACTGCCAGCCTTCTTGCTCATCTCAGCCATTCACATTGTGGACCCTTCTCCAATTATGCTATGGTCTGATTAATGATTGTAATGTGTATTTAAATTCACAAGGAAAAATCAAAAGAAAAAGAATGTTCATAAGTCTATAATCTAAAGTGCACTATTCTACATACATACCTGAATGTAGGACATTGTATAAAATTACTGGTTTTATACTGTAAATTATTGATTATTTTCTCATTTATGATAGTTTATAATCAAAAATAAATTATAAAACATGTTTTGTGATAAACAACAAAACAGTAAAGTATGATATCTTGATGCACTGTAACCCAAACAGTATGGTATATTTCTGTTTTGCCCACACATATGTAACTATTGACACTTGCCTAGGTTCTTTCTTATTTGTTATATATTTCCTGCATTTGTCACGTTCACCTTGTATGAAGGGGCCACACTTTTTCAAATTTGCACAGCTGATGCTCTTTTCAGTCTTGAAATTGATTTCTATGTGTTGACTCGGTTTACTTAGCTTGTGTCTTTGCACACTCTGGCTGATGACTTCACCCTGCCTGGTAACAGACACGCACTGGAACATCACTTATGCGCTACCATGCACTTTAAACTGCCTGTGCAATCTGCGGAACCTTTAAATCAATACTATATCCCTTGGTAATTATGCTTAATGCACTCCAGTATGAGCAACAGGTTTTATTTATCATGCAGGACATTGAAACACATTGAAAGGAACTGGACACATGGCACCCATTGAGTATTTTTTTTAAATCAATTGCTGGCAAGGATCTGGCATGGCCTCAGGAAATGCACAAGTAACACACTTGTTTCTCTAGATACTGCTTTCTGTTTGCTGACTCTGCTTACTTACCTTTGCGTCTTAGCACACTCCAGCTCATGACTACACAATGCATTGGAACAGACAAGCACTCGAACATCACTTACATGCTATATTGCACTTTAAATTGTTACTGCAATCTTCAGAACTTTTTATTCACTATTATATGGCAAGACACTAATGTTTAATGCTCTTTACTGTTAGTAACACATTTTATTAATCATGCACGACTTTGATAGGAATGGAGGACATGGATTACTTTTGCACTACTTTTTTTACTTGATGCTAGTACCTATTTGCTGGGTTTGCAAATTCACCCTTGGGTCCTTGGCCTCGCACACTCTGGCCAATGATTTTATCCTGTTTGAGAGCGGGGAAGCACTTGTGTATCATTTACGCACTATCATGCATTTTAAAGCATCTGCGTAAACCTGTGGAACTTATATTTTGTAACTAACACCATACTGTGAGGTGATGTTGTTTTAATATGTATATCTGTAAGCTTTGTAAAGTGGAATATTAGTAGTGGTAAATATGAATCTACCAGTGGCAATAAGGCCACTGACACAATCTAGGGCTCAGAATAGGTCTTAGAAAATTATTACCTTGCTCAACTGTTGGTAGCTTGGCTGTGAGCAGGCACGCTCAACTTCATAGATTGGCATGCAAAGCATTTAGAAACACCATTTCAGTAAATAATTAAGGCACAACAAACAATAAAAATCTAACACCAATTAATAAAAATAGGAAATATGTTACTCAATAGGACATATTTTTATCTTTATAATGACACCAACACCAAAACAATCCATTGAAAGATTTAGCACTATATAGCACATAGAAACCTATAGCGCATATTGTAATGTCTGGTAGTGCTACACCGGGAAAAAAGTTAAAGTTTCAGGTCACCCGTGATGAAGCCCTGTGCAGCTCCTCTTGCTGTAGTCCTCGGTCCAAGTTTTATTTTTATTGTTGATAGTCGACACATGCCTGGTGCCTAAAGTAACACCAGTATTAAGTATGTTTTCAAAAATAATTATATCAAAATTTTCACATTTTCTGTAACATCGTATACAAAAAATTAAAATTTTGCAGAATACCTTTTCATAAACACCAACAATAGGGCCACATTATATCTGCTAGAGAAGCCAACTAATCTAATATAAGTGCGTCCTAGCCATTTGGAACAATAATAGATAACTGCAATATTTAGGTCCCACTCTCTTCCAGATTTTAAAATGTTTCTGGGGACAATCTCTTGCCCTAAAGACAGGGTGAGGCCAAGGAATAACAGATGGCGTTTTTATCTGTTGAGGCCCAGGCCCTCAGTGAAATGCAATATAACCATTCGTGAAGGAAGTAGAATATCTCACCCTAAAACCGCTGAAAAATATGTGATCACCCCTCTCCAGAAACTCAACAGTGACGTACACAGCCACACCGTGTGCAGAAAGGTGCCCCCTTATGGCCCACATTGCAGGCAGTGTGGAAATGTGATAGTTTGTGTCAGATGTAGTAAGCCCGATGTAAATATTTGAATTGGATGAGTCGCAGACAGGCTGTAGTCGCCTCACCGCGTGGGGACCCCAATGCCTCTACCCAACCACCTTCATCCAGGGGACCCAGGTCTTGCTGACACTTATCTCTAGCTTTGTGTAGTGTCGTAGGTGTATTGTTAAGAATGTTGTGGGTTATTTTGGGGATATTATGGCCTCCCAGCTCGCCCATGAAGACCTTTACCTCTTTGGGGTTAAAATCAGATATATCTGCCTGCAGTGTTAAATAGGGGGAAAAGGCATGTCTAAACTGGAGGTATCTATAGAATTGTGCGCAAGGCATAGCGTATTCTGTCTGAAGTTCCTGGAAGAACCTCAGATTTTGACCATGAATAACTGCAGCCAACATATCTATGCTGATGGCCTCCCAACCTCAAAAACCAGTCAGTTGTGACAGTTGAGGTAACTTCCTGTTGCGCCATAAAGGCATTTCTCTCATTAGCCCCCCTCACCAACGACCCCGCCACCGCCAGAGCCAACCTACACGAAGGGATGACAGACGTTGCCAAGTGGATGATGAACAGTCGCCTGATACTGAACTCTGACAAGACGGAAGTCCTCATCCTGGGATCTTCACCCTCCGCCTGGGACGACTCCTGGTGGCCCCCCGCCCTGGGCAGCGCTCCCAAACCCACGGACCACGCACGCAACCTGGGCTTCATCCTGGACTCCTCCCTCTCCATGACCAGACAAGTCAACGCCGTCTCCTCGTCGTGCTTCAACATCCTGCGCATGTTACGTAAGATCTTCCGATGGATCCCCACCGAGACCAGGAAGACGGTCACCCAGGCCCTCGTCACCAGCCGTCTGGACTACGGCAACTCCCTCTACGCCGGTACCACCGCCAAACTCCAGAAGAGACTCCAGCGGATCCAGAACGCCTCAGCACGACTCATCCTGGACATCCCCCGCCGCAGCCACATCTCCGGACACCTGAGAGACCTGCACTGGCTCCCGGTCAACAAGAGAATCACCTTCCGGCTCCTCACCCATGCACACAAAGCCCTACACAACCAAGGCCCAGGATACCTCAACAGCCGCCTCAACTTCTACGCTCCCAAACACCAGCTCCGATCGACCAGCCACGCCCTCGCCGCCGTCCCTCACATCCGAAAAGCCACCACAGGAGGAAGGTCCTTCTCCTACCTGGCCGCCAAGACTTGGAACTCCATTCCGACCCACCTACGCCTGACCCAGGACCACCTCGCCTTCAGGAAGCAACTCAAGACCTGGCTGTTCGAGCAGTAGCGGACCCCCTCCCCCCAGCGCCTTGAGACCCTCCGGGTGAGTAGTGCGCTTTACAAATGCTTTGATTGATTGATTGATTGAACCCATAGAATGGAGTACATATTTCCAGATCATGAATATTGTCCTAGTTCCAGGTGGCAGGGCCTTAACTTTTGATACAGAATAGAGTGTCATGTGTAATGTGTTGTCGCCCAACAGCTAACGCTCAACTGCATATGCCGGGTCGTCACGAGCATCATACCACCAATCATTAAGGACAAGAAGGTGTGCAGCAGCGTGGTATGCCTGCATATCTGGGATGGGTGATGCCACCACAGTATGTGGATTAAAAGCAAGTCCTCACTGCTACTAGTGCTGCACCATCTCCCCAAAGTAACCGTGCCAGAACAGCATTAAGCTGACAAACTCAGGTCTGTCATATGAAATATGGCTGATTTTGGAGAACATTTTAAAAATGGCAGATCTGCCAAACAGGGACAACAGCAGATGGGACTGCACTCTGGTCTGAGCACACACGTGTGTCCACAATGGGGCCAAATTTCTATCCCATGAGATAGTCTGTGATGCTAAGAGAAACACCCTCAAATATTTGAAGCCATTAGGGCCACCTCCACCTCCCACAACCATTCGCCCAGTTGGTCACCACCCTGCAACGGCCACAGATAAGACTTGCCCCGATTCATGTACAACCCAGGCATTTCACCAAATATTTGCATGATTCTGAGAAGGAGCGGGCCAGTCCTATTGGGACGTGTGAGGAAGAACAATACATTATCTGCATGTAGTGCTGTATGGTCCAAGATTCCCACCTGCCCATTCAAAACCACGGACCTGAGCATCTATTCTGACCCAGGCCACCAACGGCTCCATGGCCAACGTGAAGAGATATGGAGAGAGGGGATATCCCTGGCATGTACTTCGTCCGATAAAGAAACCTCTAGAGACGGAGTCAGCCACTCGAACCGAGGCCGATATGTCAGTGTACAATAGACGTATGAGATACAGTAGGCGGGGCCGATATTTAGGCAGCCGAGCAAGGCAAAAAAGTAGGTCCAGCTGGGGGAGTCGAAAGTCTTGTCGATGTCAGCGAGAAGGAGCACGGCGGTCCCTCAAGTCAGTCAATGGCCGCTATGGCATTGTGTACACGCCGGATATTACGCCGTGTAGCGTGGCCAGGCATGAAGCCAGCCTGGTCTGGATGGACCAAGTCCATGATATGGGTAACCAAGCGAATGGTGATTACCTTGGCAGGAGTTTAGCCTCCACGTTAAGGAGAGATATCGGGCGATATGACGAGTAATGTCCCGGTGGTCAACCTGGTTTTTGGAAAACAACTATTTTGGTGTGTCTCCAGCCTGACAGTAGTCTGTCGTTCTGTACGGCTACTTTGAGTGCCACAAGATAAGGATTCATCAACTGAGAGTGATATTTCTGAAACAACTCACAAGGGAAACCGTTGGGACTGGGTGACCTTCCCGCATGCAAATCCAGCGACACGGTGTGTAATTCTTCTACTGACAGTGCGGCGTCCAGTGTCAAACACACATCGTTGGAGATTGTCCGCGGGGGTAGCTTGTCAATGAACTTCTGAACGAATTCTGCAGGTAAAATCTTGCAGGGAGCATATAAATCTGCAAAATACTTGTCAAAACAATCCGCAATGGGCGATGAGTCGGTATAAATTTCCCCATTTGGGCCATTTGTGCTGGGGAGAGTGCACGGACGCAGCATCTGTTGACTTAGGCAATGTAACAAAGCACTGGACTTATCCCCCACTGATAAATCTGGCTGCTAGTAGCGAGCAAGGAAAGTCTAGCATCATCCAGCGGTCTACAGCGCGGAGATACCCCAGGTGGGGTGATTCAGGCGCTTTACAAGACACCATTACATTACATTACATTACATCCAGTAGCTGCATACTCGATAACTGCGTGCGTGCATCGCTTCCATTCTCCTCCCTGCTAGAACTCTCTAATTTAAGCAATTAGGTTTCAATCTGCAGTAACTTCTTGCGATGCTGACGGCATCTCGCAATGCAAAAGGCAATGTCTGCCCCCCTAAGTGTGGGTTTTATTGCTTCCCATAAAATTACAGGGGGATCTTCTGTGCCCGTGTTATGTGACAAATAATCTGTCAGGGGCGTCTGAATGTGTGACCTGTATTGTACCTCCTGCAGCATCCATGGGGACAATCGCCACCAGAGCTGGTCATGGCAGGAACTTGACGGAGAGTGACGTCTCTCACCCGTTTTCTTACCGAGCCACGGACGAACCAGGGGATGCGGCAGCCTACGTGACCAAGATTTTTTGGGAATAGAACCTCTATCCACTCTTCTACTAAAAAGAGGAATTAAGTGAAAAAAGCTTTAGAAGACGACGGACGGAGCTTTTTTTACTCTTCTACCCTGGTTCACTACTATTGGAAAATTATCCTTATTGGGATGTGGCTTGAAGTTACAATATTGAAACCTATTATACCACTGGTGCAATTTGGCTCTTATTAAATTTGAATAGACCTACACTATTACTCTGAAAAGTTGATCCTCTGGAAAAGAACCAAAACTAATAGATGCCATATGTACCTTAGTGCAACATCGCGGACAAACAAATACACTCCTTGATAACGGGAGAAGATCCAGGGACGTCACCATCAACTACCATCTTGCCCTGAAGAAGTCCCTTGAGGGCGAAACGCGTCGGCTGTAGACCCTGCGTATAGCTTTTCAACTGAATTGAATAAAGAAACTTCAAGAATACAAGAAATAGTTGCTGTGATCATTACTGTTTACTTTAATAGAGATAACAGTTTTTTTAAGACCGTTTAAGTGGTGCACCTTGACCTTTTTCTCAAACTGGTCACGTCTAGGATCTAAGGACAATTACAAGGAAACTAGTGAATGGTCCGATAAGCCCTGGCGCAAAATTCCCATGGACACTAACCTGTGTGTATGATCTGTGGAAAGGAAGATATAATCAATGTGAGATAAGGACTCATGCACTCCTGAGAAATATGTGTGTTCATGGTTTGTGGGGTGCAGTGCCATCCAGGAGACAACCCACTCCATCCCTTGAATCAATGGCAGTAATCTAGAGTCTCGGACTACTTTCGTCCTCTACGTTGCAACCCATCTGTCTCTAACCAGGCATAACACGTCATTCCAGTCTCCCCCCACGATTAGCAGGCAATGTGGAATTTCAGTACAGAGAGCTGTCAAGAGCTCCACCATGTTCCATGCAAGAGGGGGAGCATAACTGCTTCTAAACACGAGGGTTTCCTCATACAATATTCTAAAGACCACCATAAATCTACCCAAAGAGTCTGACCATGTCTTACAATGGACGAATGAGTCGTTGTGGTATATGAGGATTGGTACTCTGCGGGAACCTCTAGCAAACCCTGCATGATAAACTTGAGCATAACCAAACCTGGCCAGGCATGGTGGCTTGGTGCCCATTAGGTGGGTCTCTGGGAGGAATATAATGTCAGCTTTGTACCTTTTTGCCTGCCACAATATGGCTCCCCCTTGATCTTGTTGAATGAGGCCATTAACGTTCCGGCTGATGAGCCGAAGTTACCCACCTCTAGCCCCCATCAAGCCCATCGTTATAGCTGACGTTGAGACATATGGACAAATATTAAAACATGAATGGCTGTGGCAATCGAGTAAACACATATGCAGTAGTGAGCAGTGGCACTAGTAAAACACAAACAAAGCCCACACATTTCCCAAGTAGCCCCCCACCCCAATACCTCATAAACGCGGAAGTATCTGTTGCTGGCCTGATGCGGCCACGCCCCCAATGTGGGGTAATGGCAGCATATACCCAATGGATCCCCAATTTAACCCGTTCCGTGCTCCCGTCGGCCGTTGGCTGAAGGGAGCACTACCTCGCGGGTGCTGCCGACGGCCAACTGCCAACGGAGCCCCGCCTACTCAATAGAACGCCCGCACCGCGGTGGAAAAACCGCTGCGGTTAAGGCGTTAAGTCCCGCGCACATAGTAAGATCTGTGACCTGGGAATCTATATACAACTGGAGCCTTAATGTTTATTATATCCCACTTGCAAATGGTCCATAATTACAGATCTCGGTGGCACACCAGCTAGGAGGCCGCAGATTTCGACTGATCAGCCGACATTCGCCACCAGGATTTGTTGGCAGTTTTGGATTGCGTCTTGGAGCACCATTGGCGCAGCAGTTTGCCATCTGCTTCGGGTGATCCACACCTAGTGCCCCCAGATGAGGAGTCCCAGTCAAGTTGGGCCAGAGTATGAGGTTTAGGCTGCACAGTTTCATCCATCCAGCAAAATACCTCCTCTGGGGTCTCAAAGAAATATGTATGAGACTGGCAGGCCACCTTTAGAGGGGCCGGACACAACAAGGAGTATTGCAGCTTAAAACCACAGAGGCAGGCCTTGGCCTCGACAAATGACTTTTGGCGCTGCTGTACCAGCCTGTTATAGTCTGGAACTATTATAATGCACTGGGAGTCATCGATAGGAGTATCTTTTGTTCTAATGTGCTGCATGCTTATGTCTCTGTCTTTAAAGTTGAGAAGCACAACAGCTAGGAGGCCGCAGATTTTGACTGATCAGCCGACATTCGCCACCAGGATTTGCTGGCAGTTTTGGATTGCGTCTTGGAGCGTCATTGGAGCAGCTGTTTGCCATCTGCTTCGGGTGATCCACACCTAGTGCCCCCAGATGAGGAGTCCCAGTCAAGTTGGGGCAGAGTATGAGGTTTAGGATGCACAGTTTCATCCATCCAGCAAAATACCTCCTCAGGGGTCTCAAAGAAATATGTACAAGACTGGCAGGCCACCTGTAGAGGGGCCGGATACAACAAGGAGTATTGCAGCTTAAAACCATGGAGGCAGGCCTTGTCCTCGACAAATGACTTTCGGCGCTGCTGTACCAACCTGTTATAGTCTGGAACTATTATATTGCGCTGGGAGTCATCGATAAGAGTATCTTTTGTTCTATTGTGCTGCATGCTTATGTCTCTGTCTTTATAGTTGAGAAGCACACCAGCTAGGAGGCCGCAGATTTCAACTGATCAGCCGACATTCGCCACCAGAATTTGCTGGCAGTTTTGGATTGCGTCTTGGAGCATCATTGGAGCAGCTGTTTGCCATCTGCTTCGGGTGATCCACACCTAGTGCCCCCAGATGAGGAGTCCCAGTCAAGTTGGGGCAGAGTATGAGGTTTAGGCTTCACAGTTTCATCCATCCAGCAAAATACCTCCTCTGGGGTCTCAAAGAAATATGTACGAGACTGGCAGGCCACCTGTAGAGGGGCCGGATATAACAAGGAGTATTGCAGCTTAAAACCACGGAGGCAGGCCTTGGCCTCGACAAATGACTTTCAGCGCTGCTGTACCAACCTGTTATAGTTTGGAAATATTATAATGCGCTGGGAGTCATCGATAAGAGTATCTTTTGTTCTAGTGTGCTGCATGCTTATGTCTCAGTCTTTATAGTTGAGAAGCCGTGCTAATATTGGGAGGTGTCGGGCGCCGGGCGGTGGCTTCTGTATTAGCGCCCGATGGGCGCGCTTGATTATAAAACATGGAGAAAGAACATCAGATGGGAGCCACTCCTTGAGCCACCCAACAAAAAAGCTTTCTACGCTGCCTCAGGAAAGCCAACGAATAGGAGACTGTTTCTGCGGGAACGCCCCTCTGCATCTACCACTCGCGCCACAAGGCCCCTCGTAAGCGTCTCTAGCATAGCTACTTACTTCCGAAGCATGCACACCATGTCTTCCACAGTCGAGATCTAGGATTCTGTTTCCGTAATGCGCTGCACTGCATTCCTAAGGGCTTGCCGGAGCAACATTACATTGGAGCCTACAGCACCTAAATTGGCCTTCAGTGTTTCCCTAGACTGCGTTATCACTGTCAACAGTACTGCAGTGTTTGGCATAGCTGCCTCCATGGAGCTCTGTGCAAATGTCAGGGCTGCCGCTTAAGTGTATTTATCTATCGTACTCTGCTTGGAGGAAGGGCCAGGCAACTTATCCTCCACCAAGATGAGCCTTGGTGGGATAGAGGCTGGTCCAGATGTAGGACGTAATTCTCCAGTTGCAACACATAGATGGTAGTTTCAGGGTCACTGGTGTATGGGTTTCAGAGCAGGTCTCGGGCAGAGGAAGGTAGCTGCATCCACAAGCTGCATCAAACCTTGTTTGACCGCTTCTGTGAGCTGGGCATTTATTTTTATTTTTGCATGTATAAATTAAACAAAAGGGCGATAGAGAGGAACCCTGGGGGACCCCACAGGTCAACCTGTTTTTTTGGGCCGAGAAGTTAATCAGGTGGAATGCCTGGAATCGCTTATGTAAAAAGGAGGAAATCCATCTGAGTGCCAGACCCTGGATGCCAGCATTGCTGACACGGTCAAACAGAAGATCATGATCGACCGTGTCAAAGGCATCTGACAGATCCAAAAGCACCAGGGCCTGGGTGGTGTTTTTATTGTCTACTCTCCTAAGCTCGTCCATGACTGCCAGGATGACTGACTCCATGGAATGAGCTCGTCTAAATCCCGCCTAACTACAAGATATGCCATGCAGCTTCGGAATCAGACATGGGCGCTGACACTGCTGGACAGCGCGGCAGAAATTACCATTGTGCGGGAAGCGTTGCGGCCTCTTCTGAAGGTGACAGCAACTGAAACGTTCATTGTTGTTGAAACAGCTGACTCTAGAGTAGCTCCCCCTGAAAGACTTTATGAAATAGTACTTTTAATTGAAGGTGATATACAACATAAGATAAAAGGGTTATTTTGGGAAAATCTGACTAATACCTATGACATTTTATTAGCGGAGGCTGATTGGCCCTCACCCTTCGTTCTCTCTGCTCCACAAGCGGAGGAGGTAATCCTCCCCACTTTCGCGCACACAGTGTCGAAGGAGCAGGCACTGAATTTTGCAGAAGAGTGGGCTAAGGTTCTTGCACCGGAATTGTACCGTACTCACTGTGGATGCGACAAATTTTCCCCCCAGCATGAGATACCTTTGCGGTCTATGCCACAGCCTCAACCCCAATATCCCATGCGGCCAGAAGCGAAAGCCCCAGTCGTGAAAATCATTGAACAATTGGAATATCAAGGTGTAATTGAAACATGTGTATCACCGATGAATAGCCCTCTTTTTACTGTGACTAAGCCTGATGGCTTGTACCGTTTCGTATTGGATTACCGGAACTTAAACTCCAATTGTCGTACGTGCCCGGAACAGAACACTCACAGTTCTGCTCTTGTGGATAGTCTCGTGCGTAAAAGGTTTAAAACCACACTAGACATATCCAATGGCTTTTTCGCCCATAATCTGTCCCCTTCTAGTAGTCAATGGACAGCTTTTACCAGTGGTGACAAATAACGCCAATTCAGATGTTTGGCTATGGGCTATAAGAACAGTCCTAGCATCTTTGATGCTTCCTAGTCTCTCTTTTGGAGGGACTGGACCCAGATGCATGGTCATATGTGGAAGATATTTTTCTCACAGACGACGAATTATGGCCGCATCTGTATCGCATTGACCCCATAATTTGCCGTTTTGCGGATTTTGGCTATGAATTCAACTTTGCCAAATCTCACATTGCAGATTACACAGTGCTGTTCCTGGGCTATGAGCTAAACAATAAAGGTCGAGGTTTGGCTCCTCACTTCTTGGAGAAATGCGCACAGCTACGCGCTCCTGCAACGCTGAAGAAACTACAGTCTTTACTGGGCTTTTTGAATTTCGGGCATACATACATACCCGAATATGCCCAGCATATCAAGCCTCTTTACGCTTTGGTACAACCTACTTTCTCCAAATCTTGCTGGCTGCCGGCACATTCAGCCATTTTGCAATCTTTGTAGGCTGATCTTCTAGAATCTAAGGGGCATGTTATCAGGACTGGGCGATAAAATTATCGCTGCTTTATTGGCAGGAAACTGCCTCTAAAGTGGCGATAAGGGGCTTGATAATATCCTCTACACAATTCCAATAGAAACCCAGGTTATACAGCTAACCTGGGCTTCTATGGGAATTCACAAGGGCATATTATCAAGCCCCTTACCACCACTTTAGCGGCAGTTTCCTGCCGATAAAGCGGCGATAACTTTATCGCAGAGTCTTGATAATATGCTCCTATGTTCTTATTGACTCGTGACAACCACACCAACCTGGTAATAAGAATCATACTTGGGGCGGTGGGTTTCACGTACCTGACTTTTAATGAAGGTGATACAGTGCCTATCGCTTACAAGTCATACTTGTACACTTCGGCTGAGTTGCGGTTTTCTGCTGTGGAAAAAGGTTGACAGCAGTGCAAATGGCGATTCTGAAGGAATGTGTACTGTCGCAGGGAAAACGCATTTTGGTTGTTACCCCGTATCCTGCCCTAGAGGCACTGACCAAAGCCAGTGTACCTAATTCGAAAGCTTTGCACCCAAGGTGGATACAATGGGCTACGTCCTTGACATCTCCAGATGTCACGTTCATTTTCGATTCCTCTTTGCAGACTCAGGAGTTTTTGCAGTATGAATTTGTTCATCCAGCTCCTCTGATAATGTGCCCGCTGGAGGATTTCAATTGTATCATTTACACTGACAGTTCGGCGCAACCGGCGACGGATTCAAAGCACACCTATTCTTCGGCCTGCACAATAGTGGTCGGTACTATGGTGAATGGAGAGTTCAAGTCCGATATTATGCATACATAGACATTAGGGGACTGTACCACCCAGTTGGCAGAGCTCCATGCTCTAATGCTTGCATTGGAGTACGCATACCCTAGTGTGACGACTCTTATCGTAAGTGACTCTTACTACTGTGTTCAGTCTTACAAATGACAATTTGTTCTTTTGGACTCAAAATGAATATCGTGATTCCAAAGGTAGCACAATAAAACATAAAATGATCTGGGTTTGAGTGGCTGAGCTTAAAGAACGGCTACCACTCATGTTTTTGATTCATACTCTTGGTCACCAGCGTGTTAGAGTTCACGCTGTTGGCAAAAGTATCACTGATGAAGCAGCGAAGGCAGCAGTGGCGACATATGCAGTTTCAGCAGGTACACGTTCCAAAAGTAAGACTGATGATGACATCTTGGCAGCTATTGCCGCTACAGCGAAGGGAAGTAGGCACCCTAGAGGTTTCCCTTCCAGATACTCATATCATTTAAGTCTGGATAAAGTTCCTTGTGTGAGAATTACCGACGTTGGTGACAGATTGATTCTCAAGGCGGACTGCAGGTCCACACTGATTGCAGCCGCTCATGAGGTTATGTCATCTGCTCATGCCGGCGTCTCTGCGATTGTATCACTTTTACAGCAGCGTTACTGGTGGTGCAGATTATATAAAAAAACACGTGATTATGTCCTTCATTGTGACATTTGCCAGCAGATTAAACCTTCTACTACTGCACGTCCACCCCAGACACAGTTGTATATATCTAATAAACCACTTGGTTGTGTTTATTTAGATCACTGTGGTCCTTTCTACTCTGATACTGTGTATAAGTACATCTTAGTTGCAGTTGATTCTTGCACATGCTTTGTGTGGGTGTGACCCCAAAGGAGTGCTGATTCTCGAACTGTCGTAAGGGATTTGCGTGTCTTTGTGGGAATTTTTGCATGAGGTACATTCCACTCGGACCAGGGTCTGGCATGCGCCTCTAAGGCATACAAGGATGCAATGCATTCATTGGGGGTCCTAGTCAAATTTTCGTCTCCATAACGACCTGAGGGTAATAGGGTTGTGGAGCGAATGAATCGTGACTTAAAGCAATCCTTGACAGCTAGGGTATTAGGTACAGGCCGGAACTGGCTAGCCCACCTCTATAGCATTCAGCGTGCACTTAATAATCTCCCTAGAAGGTCTCTGGGTGGGCGGACCTCTTACGAAATGCTCTTTGGTATAGAAATGTTTGTTCCGGACCTTGAGGGTCTAGACCTTGTGGCGTCTGCCACTCCCTTTGACGTAGATGAACATTGTACTGTTTTCCAGAATCTACAAAAGACCTGTGACAGACTTGCAAAGGAACACTTGCCCTCCACATCTGATACTTCGTTGCAGATTCCGGTAGTTGGCTGGCTACCCCGAGTTGGTGAACTGGTCCGTGAGAAGATCGAGAACAAGAAGGAATTCGGTCCCTCATATCGTGCTCCAGTTCCTGTGCTTGGAGTGCAGGGTACAAGAACAGTAATTTTACCTCTACTTCCTGGTCGAAAAGAAAACAGGTACATCTCTATTGACAATGTCAAACTACACAGAGTGGCCGATTCTTCTTAGTATGACACCTGCGATCTCCTGTCCAGCGATGCTGAGGAAGTCTGGTTTGGTTTCGGCTTCTACAGCAAGGCCTGATGTTGCCATTGAGATGACAACAGTTGACAATCCTTTATTAAACACACCGGCTGGTGATCCCTTTCGATGAAACTGAGTACACTTATCCCACTGACTTATCTATGCCTGATTTAGTGACCTGTGTGGCTAATCAATCACGCTTTTCATTTGACACTGACTCTGCCACATCAAAGTCCCCATCAAAAGTTTCAATTTTTGCTGTTTGGTTTAAAAAAAAAATTTGATTCCCCCTTGGACTTAAATTTGGCTGGTGCTTTTTTCAATTTTTTTGTTCATGACGATTGGATTTGTGGTGTATTTTTTCTGTCTTGTGAATGGACACTATGTTAAAGAAATTAGACTAATTGATGGATGTTTGGCGACCCACTCCTCATCACACATTGTGAAGAGGGACCAGACTTTCGTGAATATCACTGCTTGGCCTGTCTTAGATGGAATTGTGTGGGATGCTGTTAAATTTGAAATCCACGGACCCACAGAGGTTATTAATGTCCTAAATGTACTTTGTGTTTCAATGGGGGATGTGGTTAAACAAAATATACGATCTGATGATTGGGATGTCCAAGCCATAGAGGCTTAGTTTTCTGATTTGAAATATTAAGCTGCCTTTGATGCTGAAGATTTGTATTTAGACTCTGCAAATTATGCTGATTTATTTTGTTACCAACACTATGGCAATCAATTTCTACATAAAGCAAACACTTTTAGGAATGTGGTTAATTACACACAATGGGAACACTGTCCCGCTCCAGTTAAAGACAGCTCCAAAACTCTTTTGAAAAAGTTTTCTTATTTTACTGATTTTAATCAATCTAATTCTAATGCATTTTATTTTAAGATGACTGAGAAGTCCTCTTCCACAGTTAGACTCACACACACAATTATTATATCCGAAGTCCTTTATCAACTAATTGGCTATAGGAGGCTATGAGCTGTGGAAAGATACTATTGATCTTAAATCGGGTTCTAAAAATTGGCAAGTGCAAGGCACTGAGGCGTTGCATCGTGCATGTCTCATCCCGAACCATATGTTGTTTCTGAATTCAACTATTTCACAAACCACTTGCTTTGGATTGGCAACATCTACAAAATTAAATGATCCTGCTATTCCTGATTTGGGAGAATACTCCAATTGGGTTAATTACACCAGTATGTCCCTTAGTGACTTACAGACTCTGTTACAAAATTCGTCCTTTAATATTTACAGTTTGGATCCCCAAGGCTGGTTATTATGGCAAAAAAGTGCAGTTTCATGCCAGCATCGCTTTGTGGGTTTGTCCCCCGGCTATATCCAGGTTAGGGTTGATCCCCACTTTGAGAGTGACCATTCTGTCACTACCTATTCTTTTTTTTTTTTTTACGATTCTTTATTGAAATTTTTTTTACAGTTCTATCCCACCCACCCCACCCAACAATAAAATAAACCCCCCCCATATAGGCAACAATATATACTAAGTGCGTATATTTTCTTAATGTTATCTTAATCAATAATATTTTAGATAAGGCAATACATAAACAGTAAAAAAGAAAAGAAAAACAATATCCAAGAAACGCAACGGAAGAGTACAGGTACATAAAAAAAAGAAAAACCTTTCTGATATAGCAGTTAATCAGCATTACACATCCGATCTCCTGATCCACAGTGTGACAGGATACCATATTTCTAATCCTTTTCTTTTCTTTTTTAAGCCCTTATGTTTATATATGGCTATTTCCAGGCTATAGGTAGCGAAGAGTCCTGCCCGCCATTGCTGGAATGTAGGCGGGTATGGGTCCAACCATGCAGATGTTAAGCAAATTTTAAGTACCGCCATTGAGATAAACAGCAATCCCTGCATGTTGGCGGGTCTAGCGTTCCAATCCTATTATTTCAGCTGTAGTGATCTCAATATTGCTCTCACAGATTCCTGATAGAAACGTAGATATATCTTGTCTGATAGTACTTAGGGTTTGACATGTGGCCAGTTTGGATCCCCAAGGCTGGTTATTATGGCAAAAAAGTGCAGATTAATGCCAGCATCATTTTGTGGGTTTGTCCCCCGGTTATATCCAGGTTAGGGTTGATTCCCACTTTGAGAGTGACCATTCTGTCACTACCTATTCTGTAGGCAAATTGTGTCAGAACTGGCTGAAACACTCCACTTTAGCGTCCGTCAAGCTTCATTTGTCTAAATTGACTGACGATTTTGATTTGAATGACTTTGTGAAAGGTTCTGCCACAGGCAGATCCAAAAGATGGGTTCATGCTGTTTATAACGAGGTTTGGAAACTGTACAAAATTGAAGCGGATTCTAGGTTGCATGCTATTTATCAAGCTAATTTAGAAAAAGTGCTTGCCGTTGTACATAATAGAATTAACACACTTTCAACCCGAAATTACACTTTAGACAACATTGTTTCTTCTGTAGATGATTTTGTGCAAGATGAAGTCTCAGTTTTGTACCATGGTCAGAATCAATTGCGTTCTGTTATGCAATTTGCATGGACTTTGCAAACATTAAAGGCTGGAAAAGTACCTCATTGTTTTTACCATTTAATTTGACTGTTAAACAACAATTCATGTCAATGAAATATGCAACATTTTCTTTACTGCATGTTGAAAAACTAGAACCTTTACCTTTTTCTGTGGCTGAGACCAATTCGGCCGTTTGACTTATACATGGGTTAATCACACTCCCTTTTCAACTGTTTAAATTTGAATCATGTATGGAGCACTATGCCATAGGCAGTTATGAACCATTAGGTAGCTCATACCTCCATGAAGTTTGGTCTCTGCCTTTTACCTATAGGTGTCTGAGGGAGGTTAAAGAAGTGTATTTAAAAGGTGAAGATTGCACTTCAACTCCGATCACCTATTGGTCTGTAGGCATATACAATTGCACGGCTCCTGTAACACAGACGCCCCGAATTTGGCCTATATTTTAAAAAGTACACCCGTACCGGCTATTACACCGACTTTCACGTTGTTAGCAAACGGTAGTTATTTATTATTGAATAATGAAGATTGCTGTAATATGCTGGCTGTCTCTCAACGTGTAGTCTGTTGTAAAAATGTGCTGTTTCCTCCTCCACATGGGAACTTGATGTTTCTGTTTGGCCTTCCATTCTGACCTTGAAAGCAGAGTTCAACAAGATGAGTCGAATAAGGGCTCTTTTGTCTCAAAAAGAAGTTGCTCTTACATCTGCGTGTGAAACATTCGTCCTTCACATGGCTAACACTCGTACTGAGGTACATGCCTTATTAAATACTGAGCTGCCCCTGCATTTCGGTGCTTTGATACAGATTATAGTCAATGCCTCATCAAATTCGGGCTTGGCTCACTTTTTTAAAGTAGTAAGTTCTGGTCTTGTGACTTCATTCCAAACTATATTTGATGTGATACCGGCATTTTTTCATTTTCCAGCCTCTTTGGCGGTTTCCCGTTAATTATCGTTTTGGCTGCCGGTGTGCTGCTGTTAATTTGTTTATTCCAAAGTGGTTGTACATCTTGAGTCCCACGACGACCTGCCCCAGCTGCTCCAACTGCGTAACCGGATGCTTGAATACTATGGATCGCTGCCGCTGGCTACTTTGAGTGTGGCGTATGGTTTATCTTTTTGGTATTCATACTTTACATGCAGCCTGTTTTCCACTGCCTGGATTGCAATTTTGAATGGGCTCTGGATTTGTGTCCCTGCAACACGGTGTCTCCTAACCCGGATTATGATCTACTAATGAGTCCCTTAGTTGCTCATGAACTAGATTGTTCTGGTGTCTGAATAATGGCCTGCACAGCCGCACATGGAGTCCAAGGCAATTGGAATATATGGACTATTTAAGTGCCCCTACCACCAAATTCGAGTTTGGGCACAATTTATGTTTAAAAGCAGTCCTGTAACACATGGCTTCTTTTAAAATGACCTCAGGCTCTCAGCAGTGCACACATGCAAGTGCAGAAAGGGCTGCCTCTAAACTTCCATGCCTCACTATTTACGAGGGACATAAAGGTAGTTATAATCCCCCTGCCCTATTATAAATTAGGGGCTTATGAGATAGGTCATGTCAATCATATGGTTACCCTACCACATAGTGTACCCTAATGTGTGTGTGTTTTCATTGCTTTTTTTACCATAGCACTGGACCTAGGACTGGTTAAGAATTAAACAAACAGAGGGTTTAATTCTCAAAAATGCTTTATCGGATCTGCATAATGATTGCACATATTGTATAGGTTCACTATAATGATCCATAATGCTTTGGTGATCACTGCAATAAAGACAATGTTTACTGCTAAAGGTATCCTAATGTGATTTATTATGAAAAATGATTAAACTCACTTGGTATGCTTGGTGACCCCTATTTGGGGTCACCAGTGGTTACACAATGTCATCTATTGTATGTTCCATCGGCCAATGTATATATTTGTAAATTACTGTGTGATACTTAGTAGTGTGTATGTGTAATAAATGTACTTCTCATTTTTCTCATGAAAAAGTACTGACGGGACAATGATTTTTTCGGTGTTATTATTGTGTGCCAGTGATTGGTGATTAGTAGCCCACACACCTCCCTTGAGTAGGCCTTAGACTGCTCCGCTTTGCTACCCTGTAAGCAAGCGCTACAATGAGGTGAGGACAATCGTGGACCTATTACTTGTGATGGCTATACAACTAATGCCCATTTTCCAACAACTTCGATTTTATGTATTCAAGGAATACTCTTGTTTTAGGATTGCCACTGGAGTTATGCGATTGTGAGGCCACAACAATTTTTGAATAATTATAAATTGCCTGTATTTGCTACACAATCCTTCATCTGCCACAAATTCCGCAGGTGTTAAGAAAAAAAGATTTGTTTCTAGCGCAAATGGTTCAAACATTACTAAAAATGCAATGACACGCCTTGCAGCACAGTGAAAGGCAGTTTCTCATTACTATATTTGGGTGTTACACTTGTACTAATGAGCTGCAAGCAATGCCCAGAGAGTGTTACAAAGTTTAGAAATTGCATAATAATGAAGTAATTCTACTACAAAATGTGCTTCACTACGCTGCATAACTTGGCTTGGCTTAATTTGCTGCATAATTTACTCATTGGTGCTGCAACACTTGTCCCTCTCCTGCCGCATACCTCTATTTTATAGCTTCTTCTGTAAAATAGCACAAATGGGTTTATTCAGCTAATAGTATTGACTGCTTTATCAAAGTCAATCAACACTATCAATGATATGAGGTCTGAAATGGGGGGCTGTTTCCAGAACTTGACGAGCCATACCAGCATGGTTTGCAATTACAAGTTTGTAGATGTTTAGTGCATTTGATAATTATTCAATCTGTTAAATACCTCAACATTTGTTACATTTTTGGCAGGTCAAACCTGCCAAAATTTAACACGGTAAAATCATACAATTTAACGGTATAGTCGCCCCACTGGCACAGAGCAAGCAGCGCTTATTTATAAGTGTCTGGCTCAGCCAGCATGTGCAGGGAGTGGTGAGTCGGGCATGGGAGGGGGGAAGAGGACTGCTATATGCACTCCCTAAGTTTGCATATGTGTATGGCCGGCCGTCTCAGGAGGACTACCAGAGCGGTGGAGCGTTTTTACAGCCTGCTCAGGCCAATCCCCATGCTGCACATAGTCACTGTGTCTGCTGGGACAAGGCACTCCCAGCACTAAGACGCAGCCAGCAGCAGATAAGTATAATTTTTTTTTTAATCCAACCTCCCGCTCTCACCTCCCCCCCAGCACCACACCACTCCTTGGTATGTGGCAGTCAACACTGTGCATATGTGGATTTTGAAGAGTTAAACTCCAAAATCCACAAGTTATTCCCAACCCCATATTGTAAAAGGTGTTATTTTTTTAACCCTATATTTATAACGTGCCCCATACTATCGTTATTCATCAGGTGTGATAAATAGCACCTATATTCATAATTAGCCATTAGTGGTGCTGAGGACTAGAGCAGTCCTTTTCAAAGAGCCCTCCCACTTTGCACAATCATCTTCCGACTATGAGCGCCCACTTTCTACAATCACCTTCGGTCTATGGGCACCCACATTCTACATTCTCCTTAGGACTATGAGGATCCACATTCTACATTCACCTTCAGACTATGGGCATTCACATTCTACAATGATCTTCAGACTATGGGCACTCACATGCCATAATCACTTTCAGACTTTGAGCACCCAATTCTACAGTCACATTCAGACTCTGGTCACCCACAATTTACAATCACCTACAGACGTTGAGCACCCATATTCCACAGTCACCTTCAGACGTTGAGCACCCACATTCTACAGTCACCTTCAGACTATGGGCACCCACATTCTACAATCACCTTCAGACTAGAGTGAAGGCCATTACCTCATACGGTCTGCTTTCGGTCTCATTTTCACATAAATGTACTGTGCAAATTGCAGTCTGACAATCCAGGTTCAAACTACATTATATGTCCTCTTCCAATCTGACTAGACTCCCCATTCCATTTTTTCTTTATTTCTGAAAATTCCACTTGCATTTATTTTTTACCATTTTCAATGAATTCATCAACATTTATTTTTTGTTCTCTGCAAGAAATAGAAGATGTATTTTTAAACATTTATGTGTTCTGTCATGCACAATTGCACAAGACCACTTGCAAGGCATTTGCTTTATTTAAGGTGCCATTTACAATGCATCATTTATTGTTCATTTTTAGTTCTTTGTAAAGCACCCAAAGCCCCAACAGCCTGATGAGAAATAGTCAAACACTGCGAAGGAGGTGCCAATTAGTTGGGCAAGGGGGAACGCCTGACTTAGGTGAAATGGTAATTATGTCTAAAGTGATAGAAACAACCTTTGACTGATGACCTTAGGCGTCTGCCTGACAACTAGATGTGATCATCCCATGTTTTCCATTCAGTGAACCTGTATAACCACTGGAAGGCCCAGGAGCTAGCATTTTAAAAGCTTAGTTTCCATGTTTGCCATTTTTATAGATGTATACAAACAGAGAAAATCCTTTCTTTCTGTAAATAGGTGGAAAAAATCTGTAAAATTGGAAAACAGTAAATTAGTTCAGATGCATTAATATTGGAAATAACATCCATGTAAAACGTTGGAAAGCAATCAGTTAGATGAAATACTGTTTTTCTACATTACCCCTCATTTTCACACAGAATCCATGTAGTCTACTAGAAGAAATACCTTGTATATGAAACTACTCCAACCCATTACCCATTAATTGAATGTATTCCCCAAACATACACAGGGAGTGGGCCCCTGCCCATTTCTCGAAGGTTGCTAGGATGCGATGGCGTGTACCTCACTAGTAGGATTGTTTAACACTCTGTTACATATTGTAAGCATGTACTGTTTTGCCTTTTATTGTGTCAATTAGAGTTGTTTTCTGGCAGAAGACTTTAAAGTTTCTCTTTGGGCTATGTGATCCTGAGTTCTACAAAGTGAACAAAAAATATTGAGAAGTTGCTGAGTCTCACCTTCGGTGATCACAGATGCGAGGAAGATGACGGCTGTTAGGAACACCTGCATGATGTTAGAGGAAGGATAGCGCTAGACAGTGCAGAAGATCAGGGTCTGAGCAGTTCTTCAGGTCTTTTCCACATCTGATTGTCTGGCCATTGTATTTATTCAGTTGCAGTGGATGGAAGGGAGGTCCTGCCTGAGCTCTGATTTGGCAGTTACGTTATTTTCCACTGGTCAGTGACTGGGCACGTCTCTCAACCATCACTCCACTCAATACAATATTGAAAGAACAGGCTGTCCTGAAGTAATGCACTTCTCTCTACCAACAGCTTCAAAGGGTAATGCATTATGTACACCGGTACACCCTTTCTGAGATGAGAATTCGTTTTGGGCATCTTGCCTTTGGTCAGCTTCCAATGCGGTCTCTGAACAGCTCAGGCAGGCCCCTTGGTCTATCCAGCATTTATAAGACTATAGATGGTGGCCCTTCTTTTGGTGAGATGAGTACTAAAAATTACTGAAGCCAAGTGATAGTTGCTGTGTCTAGGGGGCCGTTTCAGTTATATGCTTGACTACACCTTAATTTGTCGAGGAACTTAGCACTTCTTGTTATGAAGGCAGCAACTGAAGTGATTTATGTCGCACATGATAGCTCAGGAAGATTAGTATGGTATTCACACTGCACAAACTAGGCACAGCCTCCTGTCCTTGCTGCCCTTACTCGGATGGACCGTAATCTCGAACGGAGGGTTAGAGTCCTCTATTTCAAAATTTCAATCACAGTTGTGGGAAATTGGGTTACTAGTCGAGTGCCAATCACAGTTCTTGTCAAGGTGAAAATCAAGCACACCACAAATCAACCTGTGCTTAACTATCTGGTAGCTTGCTACAAAAGATGTCAGGCTTAACTTAGAGGCAATGTGTAAAATATGTATGCAGCACTTTAATTAGTACTAAAGTGAAAACATAGCACAAGAAACATCCCACAGCAATTTAGAAACATCAAGTAAAATGTAATAAATTATGTGTCTCCAAAACAGCAAACATTCAATTGTTAGAACTATTGATATGACATTTTAAACATTTAGGTAAGAATAGGGCTGATAAGCACAAATCGCCAACTGTGGTTATCTATTCACACCGTACTGGGACAAACTCCCAAGTTAGATTGACCACGATAGATCGCTGACTGGATATAGGGACCAGGCTATGCCTTTAGGACAAAATACAAAATACCTTAAATCCAGGTTACCGAGTGTTGCGAGGTCCCACGTTGAGGATGCGTTGCACATTAGTGGTTCGGGGCTGAGATGTGTAGTCCTGTGTTGAGATTGCAATATGCAACAGCAGGTCTGAGCAGCTGTTTCATGGAACTGCGATGCAAAATCCTACATCAAGGATGCATCGCCCAGCGGCATTAAAGATGCAGCGTGCAGCATCAGTTCCATGGGAAATTAGGGATTTTTGCAGGGTCCTCCCCCTACTTTCTTGGCCGCATTTAAAGTACTTGATTCTGGTTTTCTGACTCTAAGTGTACCCTAGGCTTTGCTAACTAGACCCAGAGCCTGTGCTCTGATTCAAAATACAACATAATTAGGTATAATTACAATTGGTATTGACAACATACCTGTAAGTCCCTATTAAATGGTAAGGAATGTAGATTTAGAGACCCAGTAAATTTAATGCACTTGAGTGTGCACTGCTGTTTTGCCAGCTTTCCTTTTAAAGGCAGCCCTGTTTTGCAGTCTTCTTTTAAAATTAAATTATATGCAACTTTGACTTAGGAATTAAAGGTATATTCAAAGTCTTAAAATAACATATTTTTTTCATATACTTCACCCCTAAGGTCTACCCTAGGTGGCCCCAGGGTAGGGAGCCATGTACAAAGAAGAACTGACATTTCAAAAGATGTTTTATATGCCCTGGTGAGGGAATAACTGCCATTTTCATTCTTCCCCATTGTAGATCATTGGCTCCATGAGTTAACAGGGGAATCATTTAGTATAACTATTGACAGGAGTAAGCTAAATATATAATTTAAAGATCTAAAAGAATAGTTATGATAAATCCAACACCATGCTAATGTTAAATCTATTACAATTATTACAGAACAAAAGTTATAAAACTAGCTTTTCTGATGTGCCAAAATCCAACTTATCCTCATTGGCCAGCCTTTGACTTGCTGAACCAAGCTGCTCTAATGAGGAGAAGTGACATACATTGAGACAAAATACATCTGATGGGGGGAGATCTGTAGCTTCAGAGCCAAAGGTAGGATGGGGTGGATTTGCCAAATGGTTCTTGATAGAGAAAATGACAGTTAGGATAGGACACAGGCTCACCCCTACATCCTGCACCTCTAGTCAGACAGGAGCCCCAGTAAATGAATTAGCAGTGGGTCTGGAGGGGTGGGTGGTATGGAAAGTTAGCCATATCAGTGGGTTCGTTTAACCAGATCTTAACCTCCATGAGAAAGGATTCTGAAGCATAGTGCTTCTGGGAGAAGAATATACCATACTTTGAAGGGAGCTGTCATACGTTGTGATGTATTCCTATAGGTTCTGTATCGATCCCCCTATTCCTGACCCTATTCTGGTTAACAAGTTAACTAGCAGCCATCCCATGAGGCAGAAAACCCCCATGATGCAGGAACCGTTATCTGATAAAGCCACACTACGGCACAGGAACGTGTTATCTGATTAGGTCATAACGCTTGCCATCTAATTAGACAAGCGATATTCCTCCAGCCCCTGATAAGGCATACGGAGTTCTCAAAACAAATCAAACCTATGACAACCTGGGAAAAACCCTGCGGCCATTGTTTTGATTTCACCGAGAACTTCAGCAAAAGAATGTGCTAACGACCAGGTCGTATGACATCCTTATTGACGTATCTATGTCCATCCTTACGTCAATCTCGGCACCTTAAAGGTATAAATATTACCGATATTGCCCTATGCAAACACACGCGGTGGTGACGAGATCGGAGCAGCCAGACTTGCCGAAGCCCAGAGCAGACCCCGCTGGCGCAGCCCCGCCTTCCTGACGCGCTGAGAACGAGACGCTGCTTTTCTCCTGCCGAGAAAATCCAGCTCCGGCGCTTCCGGGTAGCCCTCGCAGGCCGCCTGGAATATCGAGACCAGAGACGAGAGATACCATCCCTCATTCATCCTAGATTCCAGGTACAGAACTGAATAACCCCTCACAGAGAATTCTTTAGTCAGTCACTTGGCAAAACAAACTTAACTTAAACTGTAACTTTCTATTCCCGCCCACGTATTAGGCTTAGGTCAGGTACACGGGGTAGGCGTAGTTAGAAACACCAGTTGAGTACGATTAGTCAAATGTATATGTGTATGTATTAATTTTATTCATTTTAAACCTTCATATGGCTTAGAAACCATATCAATGTTTTTACAGTATTATTTTATACTTCTGCTTTTATTGTATGCACTTTACTTAACCATAAGTATTGCAATAATATCGATCCATTTCTCTTGTATGAGAAAAGAGACTGATCAATAAATAACATCTTTTATTGAACACGCCCGTCTCTTCCTTTTCTCTACAATCTGGTGAGACTAAGAATGCACGTACTGACTGAGTAAAATAAGTCGTCTTTTGTTTTCACACGACTCTAGAGATACACTCTTGATTAGGGGAGAGCAAAGTTGTCATGTTCTATGGTTGTCAGAAACTAAATCCCTTCTTGTCTATCCAGGGAGGTTCAACTCCTCCTTGCCTATTCGAGAAAGTTTCTAGTGAACTCTGAGCTAGATGGCAAAACCCAAAACTTTAAGTCTAATATCGAAAGTAGTAGACCTAGTTAACGTCTGGTCTAGGCCTATACTATTGAAGGTATTATTCCAATGCGCAGAGCCTATTGGGATAATAGGAACTACACTACATGGCGCCCAACGCGTTTGGAAGGGCGATAAAACTAACGTAAGACATTTAAAGTACCTCAGTCGTGCTTTTTCACTCAGACCCCTTTTTCTCCCATAATACTCCAAAGACGTCTGGAGTGGGTAAAAGGTAATATCCGCCAGACCTCGCAGGAGGAAACTCCTATGTATGGTTCTTGGTTTAGTCAACGTTGAAGGATACACTGTTCCAAAATATTGTGCATCTAATCTTTGTTTCCATAAGAAACCTGATCTGCAAACAAACTAAATAACCTTCCTGTCGGTAAAATGGTAGACAGTGATGATGAAAGAGAGGCAGTTAGGATAGCAACTGAACTTGCAGCAGCTGATAATGCACTGCAAGACGCTGACCAGGATATAATACTCATCCCGGTCATCAAAAGGAAATCTATAACTTTAAAACTTATAGAAAATGGACTGACACCTAGAGGTGGCACAGTCATATTCGTAATTGAGGCACACGAATATCGGCAGACAGAGGTATACTATTCATGGATACATTTTCCAGCAGCAAATGCTGTAACAAAGTACTTCCACTATTACAAAACAGAAGACCCTCCTAATGAGTACACTCCTTTCGAGGAGGTGGAAGTACCACTTAAATTTCAAGAGCATCTGCTCTTATTTAATGGCGCCCTAAAACATAATAATCACATCACCAGGCTCGGTCCATTAGGTAGACCAGGAGCAACGTGGCCGGTCCTAGCCGGATACACACCACATCCAGACATCAATGGGATGTCTCAAGCAGAGCTTTTAACACAGCTAAAACAATTAATAAAATTACATAGACAATTAGTCCAATATGTGATGCGGACTTCAACAATTCAACCAGCAATTAAAATTCCACAGCTGACCCCTCACCAAGGGAACACAAATAAAATTACACCACAGAACATACAATCCTGCCTAGGTAAAGTACCAGCTAAACGGGAACAAATACCATTCTGGTTAGCACAAAAAATCACCCAAATAGAGGCGGTGTTTCCAGACACCACCCCGTTAGAAAAACACAGGATTCTGACTATCTGTCTTCCAATGGGAATCGCACCACACGTGGAGGACTGTGACACTTGGGGTACAGTCTTTGCTTCCATCTACACAAAAACGCACGGTGTTCCATCCATTTCGGTAATACCAGATGTGCTAAAACAAATTCAAGACGAATACGGTCCAGAACCCGCTTCAACTCTTGGTATGAAATTACTAAAAGACTTCAAGCAGGTCTCGGCTATATTATTAGCCAACATAAAGGGAGAAGCACCATACGTGGCGATCCGCCAGAGGTTAAAGGAGACAGATATAGCAGACCAACCAGCTGAAATTGCCAGAATTATAGAAAAATCCTATGAGGAACTAGGTAGAGATAGTTTAGGTGGAATACCAGTAAAACCGCAACTGATTGAAAGTCCTGAAAAAATATTTTTTAATAATAATTCAACATCACAAAAGAAGAGCTGGGATGGAAACAAACAATCCAATCCTAAAGAAAAGAAATTCCAGTCCAGAGGAAGGTCTCCTCGGCGGAGAGAAAAATCTCCGAACCAGAGACACAGGTCACCCCAAAGTGACCCCTCTGGGAAAAGATATAACCTTAGAAATAGGGATAATATAAAGAAGCCTGATAGATATCAAGACATTGATACACGTCCCTCTCAATCTTTTCAGACTTCCTCGCAGAAATCGGAAAGAAGAGGACGATCAGAACAAAGAGAAGAGCACGCCAAGTCCAAAGACAAGGAACCTGCTCATCTAAAAAAGAAACTACAATTTCCAAAAAAGAAGGTAGCCAGTATCAAGGTAGTTAACAATGCCGAGAATACTGAGGACACAACTGAAAAACGGAGAATGGGCTCAGACAATGCTAGACAGCGCAGCAGAAGTGAGCATAGCTCGCAAAGTCCTTATGAATCATCTGGAGACAGTGGACACGAATGAATATCTTCAAGTGGAAACTGCAGACACCAGAGTTAGCAAACCTCACAAAATATATGAAATAACTTTACGTATAGAAGGGGATAAGACTAGAAAACATAAGGGGACTATTTTGGGATAATCTCTCCAAGGGCTATGACATCCTTCTAGCTGAAAAAGACTGGCCACCAGAGTTTGTCAGGGAGCGCCCTCATGGCGAAGAAATAATTATGCCTGCCTTCTCAAATCATATCCCAATTCATAAAAAATACACACTTGCCAGAAAGTGGGCAGTAGCTCTAGCTCCTGCTTTATATAAAAATCATGTAGGATGGGATGAGGACTCTCCTCCTCACAAAATCCAGTTAAAATCACAACCTACTGCACAAAGGCAGTACCCAATTAAGCAAGAAGCTAAAAAACAGGTAAAAGAGATCCTAGATCAACTAGAATACCAGGGGGTGATTGAAACTTGCACCTCACAAATGAACAACCCTTTGTTTCCGGTCTCCAAACCAGATAATTCATATCGTCTAGTTTTGGATTACCGACACCTTAACTCATGTTGCAAAACTTTTGCAGTACAAAACTCGCACAGTGCTGCACTAATGAATAACATAGTGCGCAAAAAATACAAAACAACATTAGATATCTCTAATGGATTCTTTTGTCAAAACATAGCACCAGAGAGCAGATATTTGTCTGCATTCTCAATAAATGGCACTCAAAAACAATTCTGTCGGTTAGCCCAGGGGTACAAGAATAGCCCAGGGGTATTCTCAGCGAGAGTAACAGAATTACTACAAACATATGATGACGAAGCATTATCTTATGTCGATGACATATACCTAACAGATGATGACTTGGATACTCACTTGAAGAGAGTGAACACCATAATACTTGGGTTCGCAGCAGAGGGTTACAAATTCAACTTTAAAAAATCTAGAATTGCCCATCTAACAGTCCTGTTCTTAGGATATGAATTATCAAGTGAAGGCAAAAGCCTGGCTGACAATTTCCTAGAGAAATGTGCCGTACTCCAAGCACCTAGAACACTAAAAAACCTACAGTCAATTCTAGGCTTCCTAAATTTCGGAAGAACATACATTGCAAATTACGCAGAAAGGGTCAAACCCCTTTATGATCTAATAAAACCAGATTTTAAAAGAACCAATTGGACTCAAATACACACAGAAATTCTGAGATCCTTACAAACAGACATGTTAATTAAAACAAAATTAGAAACACGTGATAACACACGCAATCTTGTGATTCGAGTCATCCCAGGAAGATGCGGATTCACATACCTGACCTCTTGCATTTAAATCACACTTGTACACAGAAGCTGAAAAGAAATTCAGCATTAAAGAAAACATTGTTCATGCAGTTCAAACCGCAATAGCTAGAGAAAAAGATCAAGCAGACGGTAGACGTATCACAGTCAGAACAGCAGAATCAGCCTTTGAAGCACTAACAACACCTTGTAATTTACCAACAACAACATTGAATCCGGAATGGATACAACGGGTGAATTCAATTACAACGGACAAAGTATACTACTACTTTGATCCAGAACTAAAGGAATTGAAAAATCTAGAATATGAAAGAACATTCCCTCTGCCTATCGACATTCTGCCCTTACGACAATACGCATGTGTAATCTATACAGACGGACAGGCTCAACCCTCCGTTTGGGGAGAACAAGCATACAACCCCACATGTGAGATTACAAAAGAAGTGTGGCGCGGAGGTAAACTAAGACCTCTATTAACAAAAACACACTCAGTAGAAACTAATTCAGAACAACAGACTGAAATAATAGCATTGAAAATGGCGCTAGATAATGCGGATCGCGAATTCCCGAAACTTATAGTGTCCGATTCATATTACTGCGTCAAATCATATAACAACGATTTGCAGACATGGATTCAAAACGGTTACAAAGATGACACAGATGCAACAATAAAGCAAAAACTGCTTTGGGAACAAATAGCTCTTTTACAAAAAGAACTACCAAAGACTCACGTGACACACTCACTGAGTCATCAGCGTGATGGCGTTCACGTTGCAGGGAATTCATTGGCTGAGACAGCCACAGAGGTAGCAACTAAATCGGCTTCCGTAGCTCGAAAAAAGCCTACAGTGAAGTATATTGACGGTGAAACAGTGCTGGCGGTGAAAACGTCATTAAAAGGAGACTGCTCGGCGCTACCGATCAACTATCCACTCAATTATACATACATAATCGATGCAAACTCCGTCCCTTTTGCTCGAATCCCTGGAGTGGGGGATAGAGTGATTCCAAACATGGACAGGAGAAACTTGTTAATAGCAGACGCACATATGTGCGAGGGTCTCAGACACCTCAAACTAAAAGATTCTCTGGAAGAATTACAATCAAGGTACTGGTGGCCAGGTATGAGCCTGCATCATACCATGTTTGTAAAGAACTGCCCAACAAACTGTAACAGAAATCGCAGTGGTGAGAGAAACGGTGTAATACCGTGACGTTTCACTCCAGAAAAGATCAACAGTAAAAAGCAAAGCGTCCGATTAACATATACAGGCTAGTTTCCACTTATAATGTAGATCACCAGCACTCGGCTGACGTCTGGACTGTTATACAAAGATTTGCGAGTCTAAATGGCATATACGCTAGAAGCTTGCTACGTTTGACCATTGTTTTCACTCTAGCCCTCCAGCCTGAGGGGAAACATGGCCAAATGAGCATAGCACAGCGGGACTCTTCTCACTTCCTTCCTGAGGGATACGGGATGGTGTAAAGAAAAAACCAAGGCATAAAGCTATCTATAACAGAAAGGATATTAGGTTCGGGAACTGGGTGGGTCAAACATCTAATAAGTGTCCAACGTAGTCTAAATAACTTGCCAAGAAATTCTCTGAAGGGATTCAGTCCGTACGAATTATTATTTGGAACTAGGATGTTAGTCTTAGACCTCGACAGTCAGACTTCAGTGGTGAAGGAAAAAAGCTTTGATATCAAAGATCGTTTGGCTGTTTTGCAGGACTTAAACGAAACAAGAAAAGACCTGAGCAACATAAAGTTGAAACAGCAGCCAACAACCACTGAAGAACCACCACCTGTCCCAGCAAGACCTGTCTGGATTCCAAAAGTCGGGGATCTAGTCAGAGAAAAGATCGCGGTAAAGAAGGAATTTGGGCCTTCTTACAGAAAAGCAGTTCCTGTCTTGTCTGTCAATGGGACAAGATCAGTTGTACTACCGCCGCTTGCTGGTAAAAAGGAGAACCGAGTTGTATCCATCGACCTGGTAAAACCACAACATGTGGCCGATAACAAATAGTAGGCCAAGTGGACTCCCGAGAAGTAGTAGAACACCAAGATTTGCTACTAACACAGAGGTTCAATCTAAGAGGCTAATCACATTCGAAACGCCTACAGAACTACAACAAGGACTATGCAACAATGCAATGGAACTTAGACCTCTGAAAACCCAAATAAAAACATTTAGCAGAGACACACCAATCTATAATGAAGTAACAAATGACTATGCAAGAAACAGTAATCCTGAAGCAATTGGAACACTTGACAGAACTGCATCCGGCTACTTCATAAACTTCGATGATTCCTCTGAAGACCTAAGTGAATCAAAAACACAGCCATCAACAAAAACCTTTTAAGATAAAGTTAAAGTACTTTTGAAACAACTGAAAGAAACATATCTGATTTCTCCATGGGTTGAATTTTGGGTGGGATTTGGTGCATTTATCCTCATACTTTGGCTCATCATGATACTAACTTTGGGACGCTTCATTGAGGGAAAATATGCTAAAATGGACACAGCAAGTCAGAAAATCAACTTGATCCTCAAACCACACACATCTTCACACGTCGAGAAAAGAGAACTTTCTTCAGTCAACTTCACAGCCAATCCTATACCGGGTGGGGTAGCATGGGACAAAACTGACTACAAAATTTATGGTCCGGTTGAAATCCTGAAATATCCACACCAAATTAAGATCTTGTTGAGTGACTTTGTAAAACCAAGCTCATTTGCTGATGATTGGGACTTTGAAAGTATAAATAATATGATGTCTGACTTAGTGATGTCAGCTAAATTTACCAAACATGATTATTTGCAGGGTTCGACAAATTATGATAGTATGTACTGTTATAACCACTATGGTAACCATTTTCTACATAGATCTGCACAACCTAGAAATGTTTTAAATTATAATCAATGGGAACATTGTGCAACCCCTCCAAAAGGAAGCTCAAGAACCGTTTATGACAAATATTCATACTTTTCAGGTTTCAACACAAGTAATGGTGAAACATTTTATTTCAAATTGTCAAATAAGAAAGGGACAAAGACCATGATAACAAACACGAAATTGATATATTCAGACTCATTCTTTGAACAAATGAATACTTTTGGTTTTGATTATTGGGACAAAAATGTTGAAGTAAAAAGTGTTTGGGGTACAAAAGAATGGCAAGTACAGGGTATAGAAGCTTTGTTTAGAGCCTGCATGATCCCAGAACAAATTATATTTTTAAATGACACTGTTCAACAAACTACCTGTCTTGGCTTAGCCAAAATCAAAGACTTAAATAAACCGTCTATTCCAAAACCAACAATGAACAGCAATAGCTCTACAGATGAAGAGATAGACGTAAATTATGTATTAAACCAAAACAGAACACATCCTGATTGGAAACAGTGGTTGATCTGGCCCACAGATACTAATAACTGTCAAAACAGATTCCTGAACAAAACACAGGGGTTCAAAATGACCAGGCCAGACCCTAGATATTCCCAAAGACAACACCCAGGAATAATAACCACCTACAGTGTGGGCAAATTATGCCTTCAATGGCTACAGACTTCCACACTGGCAGAAATTAAGCAACACCTAACTTTACTTACTGATGGTGCTGACTTGCGTGATTTCATTTTGGGACCGCGCAAACAGCGTCAGAAACGTTTCATAGCAGCCTCTGTATATGCAGCATACAACGAGGCCTGGAAGGTGACTCAAATTGAGACAGTAGAAAGAATACGGGAAATTGACCGTATTAATTTGGAAAAATCACTTTCTGTAGTGGACAATGGGTTAATGACTCTGTCCTCCAGAATTTTTTCTCTGGACAGCATTGTGTCTTCAGCAATCGACATATTATCGCAAGACTTACTGTTGTTACAACACGGTCAGTCCCAATTGCGTTCTATTGTACAGCTTGGCTGGACGTTACAAAATCTTCGTTCAGGCTATGTGCCTTGGCGTTTAATCAACACAACGTCACTATTCAATATCTTTAACCTTACTGATAAACAAATCAGTATGGCACAGAAGGGTGCTGATTATACAATCCTGAGCATTGAGAAACTCGAGAGATTACCAGTGACAATGTCAGAACGACCTGTCAGTGAATGGATAATACATGGGATAATTAATATTCCAATATCTACCTTCAGGTTTCAATACTGCCAAAAATATATACAGGCTGGCATGTACGAAAAATTGGGAAAGAGGTACATTAAAACAACATGGAACTTGCCCTATTCACATGCATGTGTCAGTAATAAAGGACAGAAAGTGTTTCTTAGTGGCAATAATTGTGCGATGTCACTGAGCGGTACACTTCTGTGTAATGGAATTAGTTTGCATGGAGCCTGTGAAGGGAACTCAAATAACCTTTCATGTCACCAGCTAGGCGCACCTGCAACAGAGATAGAACCATTCTTTCAAAGACTCTATAATGGGAGTTACGTTCTAATTGTGGACCGCAGATGCTGTAGTCTTATGCCCGGGACTCCTTATCTCGTAACTACGACTGCGAAGGTCAAGTGCTGTGGACGCTTATTGTTCCCCAGCTCCCTTCCAGACAGGGAGGCAAGGGCATGGCCCAACTTGAAAATTACTTCTATTCGAATAGATACTTTAAGCAGAATGAAAACAGTGCTTCTTCAGACGCCGACCAGGCTCACGTCATCAAAAGAAACATATGATCTCCTAGTCGCAAGGACGACTGCAGAGATTCATTCCTTATTATCAACTAATTCCCCCATACATTTCGCAGAAATCCTGAATGAAATCTTAAATATTTCTGATACCAGTGGAGTCTCAAAAGTATTTAAGACAGTATTTTCGATGGCGTTAACACCATTCAAAGCCATACTGGGTATTTTTCCAGATTTCGTCCATTCGATTTTTGGCGGACTTCCCCTCATTTTGGGACTAATTGCAGGAATCCTATTCCTAGTCCTTATATTTCGTTATGGCAAACCATGTCACAGACAAAACACCTGCGACAAGGGAAGAAACAATCCTAGCCATTGGATACCGGGACCGGATATAAAAAATCCTGGGACTATCCCGGCTTAGAGACCTGAACATGACTTGGTTTCTTTCATTTCGACCAATGTGGCATCGATGTGTTTTACCTGTATTGCGGTGCTTGCTATGCGGAGAAGAATGCGTGTTAGACACCTGTCTGACTCTACAATCAGATGCGCCAATGGATGCAGAAACATTGTTGAGTCCAATAAAGGCTCATGCTTTGTGCTGCCCTCAACGGCTACCAATCCTGATGACGGCATTCGTGGAAGCTTCACCACTACGATTAAGGGGTAGTGAAGTTCAAGATGAAAGCAGCATTGATCAGGTACGACCTTCTGTCAGTAATACTATTCAAAAAGTCAATGGAGACAATCATGCGCACGAATGCATGGTTACACCTTTTTCCAAGTTAGTGGAACTCTCCCAGGAAGCTGTTGACAACTTTTTCGAGAGTCTAAATGATATGATGTTCTCACCAGAGCAGAAATAGAGACTTTTGAGCAAGCTCGCACACGGCGTTCCCTGAATTTGGCCTTCAAATAGAATAGCAAAATACCATGAACAATTTTCCCTCCAGTTCACGGACAGCAATTTTTTTCAGCAGCCCCAAAATATTTTTTACATATTTTTCGGGACACTTATCTTCTGCTTAAAGTAAGGACTATTCTTAGAGAACTAAAATTTCTATTTTTAGATACTTTATAGACATTAGCTGCCCGCTGGTATGTTCATAATTATTTTATTCTGTGATGGAATGGTCTCGAAACTTTTTTCTGTATTAAGAGCCATTTCATGTGTAAATTCTCATGTACAAATTAGTGATAATGTATAGATATGCGTGATTACTTTAGCATTATTCTACAGCTTGAGTGCATATATTACATATGACCGTTTTTCCGTATATTTGATAATTTCAAAATGCATTTATGTATTTTGGGGTGGTAAGGTATACACGATACTCTACAGTATGTTTTACTATGCATAGATTCGTAAATATGTCCATAGTTAGCGTGGAGTGGGTGTGATGTATTCCTATAGGTTCTGTATCGATCCCCCTATTCCTGACCCTATTCTGGTTAACAAGTTAACTAGCAGCCATCCCATGAGGCAGAAAACCCCCATGATGCAGGAACCGTTATCTGATAAAGCCACACTACGGCACAGGAACGTGTTATCTGATTAGGTCATAACGCTTGCCATCTAATTAGACAAGCGATATTCCTCCAGCCCCTGATAAGGCATACGGAGTTCTCAAAACAAATCAAACCTATGACAACCTGGGAAAAACCCTGCAGCCATTGTTTTGATTTCACCGAGAACTTCAGCAAAAGAATGTGCTAACGACCAGGTCGTATGACATCCTTATTGACGTATCTATGTCCATCCTTACGTCAATCTCGGCACCTTAAAGGTATAAATATTACCGATATTGCCCTATGCAAACACACGCGGTGGTGACGAGATCGGAGCAGCCAGATTTGCCGAAGCCCAGAGCAGAGCAGACCCCGCTGGCGCAGCCCCGCCTTCCTGACGCGCTGAGAACGAGACGCTGCTTTTCTCCTGCCGAGAAAATCCAGCTCCGGCGCTTCCGGGTAGCCCTCGCAGGCCGCCTGGAATATCGAGACCAGAGACGAGAGATACCATCCCTCATTCATCCTAGATTCCAGGTACAGAACTGAATAACCCCTCACAGAGAATTCTTTAGTCAGTCACTTGGCAAAACAAACTTAACTTAAACTGTAACTTTCTATTCCCGCCCACGTATTAGGCTTAGGTCAGGTACACGGGCTAGGTGTAGTTAGAAACACCAGTTGAGTACGATTAGTCAAATGTATATGTGTATGTATTCATTTTATTCATTTTAAACCTTCATATGGCTTAGAAACCATATCAATGTTTTACAGTATTATTTTATACTTCTGCTTTTATTGTATGCACTTTACTTAACCATAAGTATTGCAATAATATCGATCCATTTCTCTTGTATGAGAAAAGAGACTGATCAATTAATAACATCTTTTATTGAACACGCCCGTCTCTTCCTTTTCTCTACAATCTGGTGAGACTAAGAATGCACGTACTGACTGAGTAAAATAAGTCGTCTTTTGTTTTCACACGACTCTAGAGATACACTCTTGATTAGGGGAGAGCAAAGTTGTCATGTTCTATGGTTGTCAGAAACTAAATCCCTTCTTGTCTATCCAGGGAGGTTCAACTCCTCCTTGCCTATTCGAGAAAGTTTCTAGTGAACTCTGAGCTAGCTGGCAAAACCCAAAACTTTAAGTCTAATATCGACAGTAGTAGACCTAGTTAACGTCTGGTCTAGGCCTATACTATTGAAGGTATTATTCCAATGCGCAGAGCCTATTGGGATAATAGGAACTACACTACAACGTATGTACTCCATTGGTCAAGGATGCCACCCTTCTTGTCCCCCAAGAACACTAGATACATATAGGAAAGCTTTCCATCAACTCAGATCCCTGTCTCAAAACTACAAGAAGGAGAAGAACTGCCTTGCTGAAACCTTGGACCGCACAAGAGAACACTGCACTCATAAGGACTACACCTGCTGCACACTTTGGTCTTCAGCCCAAAAAGTACTTTGCCTTGCTCTGAAAGTTGAAGGAGTGGACTCCCTGAAAGCAACAGCATCATCACCATCAAAAAGAACCCAGCTGGACAGCATTCAGTGGTCTTTTAAGAATTTGTCAGGGTGCACTGTGGGTCTTGGAGGCCCAACTTCCCAAGGAGCAACTCAGAGATACTGGAAAGTTGGATTTGTGTATGGACCCTCAAACAGACCAAAAGCAACATCTGGAGAAGGACTGCCAATACTACAAGAAGAAGAAGGATTGCTCTGCTGGATCATTGGGCAGCATAAGAAAGGACTGCACTCATAATGACCACACCCGCAGCACTCGCTCAGCGTCATAGCCAAAGGACTTTGCCTTTCTTCAAGTATAAGGAATGGTCTCCCTAATCAGCATTATATAGAAATTTGTTAGAAGGGGTAGCTGTACCATCAACAATTAGGGAAACTCCAGCTGACTAGTTTCTCTTGGATTTTACTTGGATTGACCAGGTGCATTGTGAGAGTTATAACCCCAGAACCCAAGAGACAAACCAGAGCATTTGGATCCTTGGTTGGTGCTGTGGACCACTTTCTTACATCAAGAAACATTCCTGGAAGTGTTTACATTATTACATCAAGAGTGGCCTGAACACTTGACTTTATCCCTATCCAGCACTACCTTTTTTAACCCATTTGAGCATTATCTGCTTCCAAGAACAAGTTTTATTTTTAATCTTTAAAATATCTCTGGTTCCCTACATATGGTTTTTGTTATTTTGGTGTCATTTTAATCATAAAATATTTCCCATTGTTATAAACTAGTGTTGGAATTTTTGTGCGTGTTCTGTCCTAAATATTTAATGTATTAGTGTTTCTACACGCTTTACTCACCTGTCTCCTAACTCAAGCCTGCCTGCTCGCAGCCAGCTACAAAGGGTTAAGGAAGGGAAAAATTTCTTGAGACCTTGACTGGGCCTTATATTGTGATAGTGGCCTTATTACTGGTAGTAAATACCTACTTACCCCTACTAATAAACCACATTCCAACAAGTCCCGATGTAAATCTGTAAGGCGATGGGTCGGTTCTGCTTGGACCACAGCCGATAACATGAATCACCAGCACTAACTTTGCAGCACTTTGAGCTGAGCTCATGTATTTGAAGAAATGTATATGACTTACACTCATCTAACAGCAGTAGAACACTGTGTACTGTCAATCAGTTTCACAAATTGAAAGAAGAAATGCTTCACAATCGTGTGATGGTTGGAAGACTGAGCCCAGAGCCCGAGCATGAACGGGCATAACTACACACGAGAAAGTCGCAGGAGAGGTGAAGTAAAAAGTGCACTCTCTAACAAGAGCAACTACTACTAGCCCATAAATGAAGCAACCAGCACCAATCCGTTTGATAGCCATTGGGGTTGTGCACAAGATACATTCTGTGATAGTCATTGTGCACACAGTGCTTGGTTCCGTTGTTAGTTACAGTGAACAGGACCTAGTTACAGACTAAATGATTTTGCAGAACACCTGGTACTGGTAATAATGATTGGTCTCAGGATATGGCACTGTGATATTGACAATGTCTCTCTAACAGTCTTGTCCTAACTACATGGGATTGACTGCAGCGTGCCTTCTGTCGTGCTTGGTACCTCCTTAATTCCATTAAGAGGTCTCCCTACCCTAAAAAATTGACTTTTTAGATATCTGGATCAAGCATGAGAATGGTCAACTCATGGCAGACCTTTTTGTTAAAAAGAGTGCAAGAAATATACTCTTGCACTACAAAAGCTTTCTTCCGACCACGCAGAAAGACAGTATCCTCTTTGGGCAGTTTCTTCGCCTCCGAAGAAACTGCACCAAATTGGAAGATTTTGACCTGAGAGCAGAGAACATGACAACTATATCTCTGGAACAGGGATATCCACGAAGATTGGTCAGACAGTCTTACAAAAGGGCAAGATTTTACGATCGCCAACATTTGCTTCAAAACACAAATACCAAACAAAATCAAAAACTGGTTTTTGTTACAGGGCATTCAGTTATGAATGAACAGATTCGCCAAATTATTTTCTCCAATTACCAATTATTGAACATCAACAATGCCTTCATGACCCCTTTGGAGAAACCACTATTTGCGTACCGAAAAAACAAGAACCTTAAAGATATTGTAGTCATGTCGTGCATGACTGGAAACACGAAAGAGCCAACACAGAGAAGTGTTGAGGACATGCAACCTATAGAAGGCAACTACAAATATGGTTCTTGTAAAAGCCGTCCTATGGCCTTACAAACAAAAGAAATGGAATTCAATGGCTAGAAAATAACATCCAAGGACATAACAAATTGTAAATCAAAGAATATAATATATCTATTGATTTTTCCATGTGCAAAGGGCTATGTAGGAGAAACCTTGCGCATGCTAAGTGTCAGACTAACTGAACACAGATCCGCCATCAGGACACAGAAAACAACTTCCCCTTTGGTCTCGCTCTTTTTAACTGAAGGTCACACAGAGAATGATATTGTCTGGTTTATACTAGAAAAGATAAAGACCAAAGAAAGCATAAGTTCTGACACTATCAGAAAAAAACGCGAAGTGTTTTGGATATTCCTATTGTATACAGTAACTAGAGGACTGAATCTCGAAATTCCGTGGGAAAATGCCATCATTTAAAGGAATACTGAGTCTGACCATAGTTCCAATCTGAAACTGCAGCGTAAATCGTAAAATCTTAATATATACAGCAAACGTAGTAATAATATTCAGTCAGTGCATACTCTATTCCCTGCGTCGACTGGGAACGCTTTTCCAACCAAAACAAATATTAAATAGATAGTAAAGTCAGGTACATATTGGTAATAGGCCCCTATCTTTTTTATGACAATTATTGTGCTGACTTTGTTAGGGGTACATTAAAAAAAAAATTGGATTAAGGAAAAATAAGGTTTAGAATTAAAAATCATCCATTTATTAAAAGGGAAAAAACACGCATTTATAGGATTACATATGTACCTAACACTATATATCTCTTTAAAGTATCCTGCAATGACTGATTAGCATTCATTATTACCATACAGGACGTTTTCTGTTTCTGGAGGATGAACTTCCACATTCAACCTTGTCAAGATGGCGACCGTATATGTTAGCCCGCTTTCTATCTTTATGATCCCACAATCACGAGATCAGACTCAAATGATGTAAACTACGGATAGAAGTCTGCTTTTCATCCCTGTGATCGAACATCACATGATCAAATTTGAGTGCAATAAAAAATCGCGGGAGTCTTAGCTTCTGTTGATGGAGTTTTTCGAGCTCGAGATACGGGAGAAAAGTAGACAAACACGGTAAGCCTTTGAGAAAATGACAATTCGCTACACATAAAGAGACATAGGGAAATGCGTAACGGCTCTTGCCTAACTAAAATAATAAATGCAGACCAAATTACGCGTATCCTCTGGCCACTGAGTTTCCTTCTTAATTATATTGCAGAAAACGATGGCTGCCGCTAAAACGCTGTAACCACTTTCTGAAAGCGCAAAATATTTTACCACATATCTACTGCTGATCACAAAACGAGCATATTGCTGGGCGTTCCCGTATCTACCACGCTTTGGAAGCACGATATATCCCACGGTAAGCCAAGGATAGACCTATCACACTATGACATCGATGTAGGATACATTTAGATAAAAGTCTTTTTCACCTTATGGAGTATCCAACTTTAAAAACATTGTATTCTAATTGTAGACATATCCTTTGTGGGCACAGTATGAAAATATCGGGGGGCATCCCTGAGTTTACCAAGAAGAACTGTCTACTGATACAAAGTAAGATAATATTCAATGCTATGGTACTATGATGCCAAATCTATTTATCACACGAAGTCACAAATACAATATACTATGTACTTTCAGAATTGGCATTAGAATCATCGACATAGAGATACTCGTGGATTTCACACCAAGCTATACATGAAAATTTCACCATATTTTCAGGTAGGAAAGTAAAAATTGCTTGGTACTCATATAGCCTAAAAGCTTACTTAGCATCTTAACCAACCCATGCTCTTTAGTATGTGTCCAGGTAGACCACAAGAGTCAAAGCATATGAACAAATCTGAAGCCTACCTACAAACCCGTGACTGTTGATAAAATCTCCCAACGCTATTTATTTAAAAAAAAAATTGAAGAATATGTAAGTATGCAACATAGCATGAATCTCAAATTAGGCAAGTGAAATACAAATTGAGTATAGATAATAGATAAATCTCTTAATCTTTTTCAGTATTGAATATTCAGCTATACTATTAATCAATATATGCGCCATTCCATCTGTTGGCTACTGCTATATTTAAAACAACTAGTTTATGGAATATAAAGTGAGTATACTCTTTGTGTCATGTGAATGTAAGAAGAAGGCAAAGGGTATAAAATGACCAACAAATAGGTAATCACGTTGACAACCGAGAAAGACTGATTCGTATGAGGTTAAGAACGTTATAGTCTATGCCATTTATTTAAGATAAAATTGAATGCCATTTTCACATTTTTCTCAATCTTAATTAGAATCCTCTTATCCCCTCTTCTCATTTTTCATTTCACTCATCTCCCTAAGCTGCTCTATCTCTATCTATAAACTCTATCTGGTGGAAGATGAATCAAAGTAATATAAAGCTAGAATAAAAAATTACTCTGTACACACATGTAAATTTGTTTATAGTTATGAAATGTATATTCATGGGTTTTCCCTGCTGTATATATGTATGTAAATATGTTTATACGAATGAAAAATGTAATTTAGGTTTTGTGAGTTATAGATGCACCCCTCTTTTTAGATTATGATTAAGTGTGGTTTTCCCAACCTCTACATATATCCAAATTAATTATGATAATAAGCTATAATGTTGACTGTACACCAATTATTAATAATAAAAAGGGTGAGAATAAATTTATAAAAACAAAAAAAGAGAAAAAAATAAGATTAGTCCGTGCTAGATTAATGTAATCGCATTGATGATATGTTGTTGAATTATCTGTATATACCTTTAACTTTTGGGTGCTTTTAGTAAATCTTTTTGTGTTTCTTTGGTAGTGATGTTAAAAGACTGTGTCCTGATGAAGGCAGCAGTGCAGTGCCGAAACGCGCTTAGTCCCCATTCTGCCACTAGCCATCATCATATGCTTCCGCTCCATATGTTTTGAATTATGAATGTAATTAGTAAATGTAAATAGTTTGTGTTCAAATGCATCAGATACTTTGAATAATGATTAATTTGTTACCAAAAAAAACAATAATGAATTAAAACGATCAAAAGAATAGAATAAAGATATATATTTTTTAAAAATATCTAGTTGTGGACTTATCCTTCTTGCACCCTTTAAGTTTAGATGTTTAATGTATGTTTGCTATTGTCAATTTTCCTAAAATTAGGTCTCCCTATCCCTACAGGTGCCTTTAGAAGGAGCGATCTAGTGCTTTGAGTAGAGGTTCATGCACAGAGACTACTTGGCACCACTCAACATGAGATAGATCTACCTGGACTGTGCAGTAGTGTGTATCAAATGTGATAGTAAGTATGCAGATTTTAGGCATATGCTAAGGAGTTGTTCCCATCTACAAACCTTTTCAATGCGGTTGACCATGCATTATGTTGCACGATCGGAAGAATGTATTGCGTTACTTTTGAGCGATGTATTTTAGGATTGCTCAAGCGACCTAAAAAGGTTGCCCATAAATGTATTTCCCTAGTGTTATTTCTATCTAAAAAAAAGTGCTAGCACGTTCATGGAAAGCACATAATTTAGTCCTCCTCCACACTACTGCATGGGCTGAGGCTGAGAGTTCTGTGTTATTCAGATATTCAGAGAAGAACAAAATTGGCTTGTGAAACCACCCAAATAACAATTCAGGGGATGAGCTGCTTTTATGGGCCACTAATATTGGTCAAAATTATGAGAAACTGCCTTAAAATTTGAAACTCTTTGAAGATCAAGACCTTCCATGAACATCTAGGTACTTCCTGCTCATGTGGCATTCAGATATACTTCTGGCTATAAGTGGATTTTTTGCTCAGCTTCCAGACTTTGGGGCCTATTACGATTGCGTTTTTTCCGCATCCTCCGGGCCGGCGGAAACCACCACCGGCCGGGAGGATGCGGAAAAACCGCAGTGGACCCACCAAAGACCCACCGCCACATTAGGATGGCTGGTGGGTCCTGGTTTCCGTCCGCAGCTTTTCCGCCGCGGTTGGCTTACAACTGTGGTGGAAAAGCTCTAATATGGTGGCGGTGTCTCTCAGACACAGCCAGCCATATTAGGATGGGCTTTAAAAAATGTTTTTCCGCGGCGGGTTTTCTGCCGTGGAAAAGCATGTGGAACTTCACTGCGAGGGTCCGTTGCGGGCCCCCTGGGTGAAGGGGGGTAGGGGGGTGCACATGGGGGGTACCTATGGTACCCCCCTGCATTTGTATTCAGAAAGCGGCCGCACGGTGCCGGCCGCTTTCTGCATACAAATGCAATGTATACATTTTTACCATTGCGGCGGGTGCAGCTTGAAGCCGCACCCGCCGCAATGGTAAAAATAGAGGATGTGACCGCCAGGGTGGCGGTCACATCCTAATTGGACAGGAGGGAACTCCGCAGGCCATGCGGAGGTTCCCTCCTCCTTTATGGTCGCGGACGGACTCAAGTCCGTCCGTGATCATATTGGGCCCCTTTGTTCTGACATTGATCGCCAGGGTTTTTTGGAACCCTGTTTTGCAGGTAAACTCAACTAGTTAGCGTGAGGGGGATTATTTCTTATTAAGCTGTAATGCTAAAACTGTTATATCTTGTATCATAACTTGCATAACTAGAGTAGATACTTTTATCCTACTTTTATAATGAACTAGCTTACCCGTCGCACATTGCTGCGATCTCCGAAGAAAGGAAATTCAAGGAAACTCGTTATGATAACATTAAATTTACATTGTGTAATTTTTATTGAAACTTATTCATTTTAATATGGAAAACATTTCAAAGTGTCGTTTTAATTCTATTTGTTTATTTAAAAAAAATGTATGCCAGAAACCTTTGCGGGAGTGTGCTCAACAACTTCCCAAAGTATCCTGGCGATCAGATGAATGCTGTTTTAATTCTATTTATTTATTTGAGTGCTTGTGGATACACGATTTTTTGTTTTTCCGTCTTGTGCGTACATCAGTATTCGAAAGATTATGAGGGCCCTGGGGGGCCGATATTTAAAAAAAAATTATGACAGAAACCTTTGCGGGAGTGTACTCAACAACTTTCCAAAGTTTCATGATGATCGGATGAATGGTGTAGTAATGCATAAAGGATAAACAGACAGACAGACAGACATACATTCGTTTTATATATATAGACTAGCTTATCCGTCGCGCGTTGCTGCGATCTCTGAAGAAAGGAAATTCAAGGAAACTTGTCATGATAAGATTCAATTTACATTGTGTCATTTTTATTGAAACGTATTCATTTTAATATGGAAAACATATAATAGTATCGTAATATTTCTATTTATTTATTCGAGTGCTTGTGGATACACGATTTTTTGTTTTTCCATCCGGTGCGTACATCAGTATTCGAAAGATTATGAGGGCCCTGGGGGGCGATAGTTAAAAAACATTATGCCAGAAACCTTCGAGGGAGTGTACTCAACAACTTCCCAAAGTTCCCTGGTGATAGGATGAATGGTGTTTTAATTCTATTTATTTATTCTTGTGCTTGTGGATACACGATTTTTTGTTTTTCCGTCTTGTGCGTACATCAGTATTCGAAAGATTATGAGGGCCCTGGGGGGCCGATATTTTAAAAATGTTTATTGCAGAAACCTTCCCTGGAGTGTACTCAACAACTTCCCAAAGTTTCATGGCGATCGGATGAATGGTGTTTTAATTCTATTTATTTATTCGTGTGCTTGAGGATGCACGATTTGTTGTTTTTCCGTCTGGTGCGTACATCAGTATTCAAAAGATTATGAAGGCCTTGAAGGGCCGATATTTAAAACATTTTTATGCCAGAAACCTTCATCGGAGTGTACTCAACAACTTCCCAAAGTTTCATGGCGATCGGATAAAGGGTGTAGTAATGCATATGCCAGAAACCTTTGTGGGAGTGTACTCAACAAATTCCCAAAATTTCATGGCGATCGGATAAATGGTGTAGTAATGCATATGCCAGAAACCTTCGCCGGAGTGTACTCAACAACTTCCCAAAGTTTCATGGCGATCGGATGAATGGTGTAGTAATGCATAAAGGATAAACAGGCAGACAGACAGACAGACATACATTTGTTTATATAGATATATAGACAAGTCACAAAAGAATGTTTGTAACTGCTCTGCTCTAAAATGCAATAAAGATGTTTTATAACATTTTTATTTGTGCTTCTGAGCATTGAATGGTGATATTGACAATACTGGTAATCTGGTAATGACAGTGATAATGTGAACAATATCAATGTCCTGGTTCCTGGATCTTTCCATGGTAATTCTGCAAAGCTCATGGTCTAAAACCCCGATTCTGCTGGCAGTGATTGCACCCAGCGCCTGGTCCTAATGGTTGTGCACTTGGTCTAGTTCAGGTGCATGGATGTCATTTAAGAGTCACCAGGAGTCACTGTTGTGACCCCTGGCATGCCGCTTGTGACCGTTGGCACTACCTTTGTAACCCCTAGCATAAGCAGTTGCAAAATCCGTTCCAAAGACAGAAGCAGCTGGTCCTTATAGACGTTGGTAGGAGCTTCACTCTCCTTGTATTTTGTAATTTTTTTATTATACCAATAGTGAATAAAATTACAATATTCACTATTAGTTTAATAAAAAATGGAATACAAATAGCTGGAATGACTTTCCCTGGCAACTGAGGTATGTAAAACTAATTTTTGTTTTACTGTATGTATGTTGCGTGCATGCTTGCAGTTTTGGAGTGTGTTTATGTAAGAGAGAGTGTGTTTGTAAGCAGGCAGAATGAATGTATGTGTCAATGCATGTGTATGTGTGAGTGAAAGTGAAGGGAAGGGGCATGTGAAGTCACTTCCACTATCTCTGGCATTTTTGTGAATTTAGGTCCATGTTCTGGCAATATATTTTGTGCACAGCAATCGGATCTGAAGACAGTGGGTGTGCACAGGCCCTGGAGGCAGTGACTGTGTTTGCACATATGGTCTGGTTTTCTGAAATAGTTGCTGCACAGAAGTGATAATAATTACACGCAGTAAAATGACTACAAGCACCTACCTTGTGCAGCGTGTGCCTGCTGGCAATGCAAATGGATGACGTCTAACAAATCTAACATATAACCATGCAAGTCATTTCTATTTTATTGTTCACAATATGGACCAGGGATATCGAGTGCATGTAAGTCAAAAAGGAAAGAAAGGGGCTTATTTATGAGCCCCTTGTGACACTTTTGCGTCGCCATTGTTTTACTTTTCGTAGCACAGCTGTGGCGTAAATATTGTGCCATTCTGCGCCACACTTACAAGGTGATGAACATAGGCAGATGCATCACTTTGTAAACCCCTGCACTACTTTATACCCACTTCAGGTATAATGTATGCAGGGTGGGCGTTCCCCAACAAGAGAGCCTAATAGAAGTGGAGCAGTGAAATCTATCACAATTCACTGCAGCAAAACCTATGCCTGTCTCATAGCAGTAGTAGGGGTGACACAGTGCAATAGGTATACGCCTCCCCATGCATTGCTGGAGTTGTGTCATGCTTATGGCACAACTCCAGCAATGTTTCCATGACTGTTAGTACCTAAATTTGCTGTATCACGTCTGTATCAGCCAATCACGTTTTTAGTTGATTCCAATTTTTTCACTACCTTCATTTTTTCCTTCATCTTGGTTGACTACACACTTGGGGTCTGTTACTACTTTCTCTCTCACTACACAATATAATTGATGTCAACATTTATATTTGTTTTGTATATTTCTTTTGATCAAGCTCTGTTCAGATGAAGTGTGCTACATACCTGCTTAGTTGTTATAACTCCTTCTAAATATTGCATTAATGTTTTTTGATTCAGTCTGCACAGAAATATCTGTGATACCTATATATCGATGTTTAAAATGAGTTCCATGTGAACGTTTTCTTTCAAGGGTTGCTTCAATCAAACAGAACCTGGTTTTAGGTGAATTTGAGATGCTGGATTGAGATGCAACATGTTTGCAGTGTGTACATAAACCAGGTGGAGGATATCACTGATTCTTCAAAAGAACTCATCCTTCCAGTGAATGAATGTCTATTCTGGGAGATGAGGCATGGCTTTTGAAAATATTACTTCAGGCAACTACAAAATTCAGTTATTATCAGATCAGGGAATGCAAGTGAACATCTGGTGGACCTGCTGAAGTCAAGGTGCCCATGCCTGCTTGTTTCGAGAGGCGCAGTAATGCGAGTCCTACATCTCACTCATGTATTGTATTTTCACAAATTTAGCAATAGGCAACAATTTACAGCTGGATGAAGGAACTGATATCAATGATACAGTTCATGATGCCAGCAAAAGTAAAATGTAGGAGGGAGAAGGACGAGTGACAATATAGAATGTGAATTCACATATTTAGGCATTCATTAAGATTTAACCACGTTATCACTACAACTATGTAATTGAACCAAGTGATCCTAATGAACATCCAATATACTGTTTCTATGCTAAGGTGTTACAAGTATAAAACAAGCATTGGCATAGCCAAATGGCCAATTGTTCTTATCTGAGGGTTTAGCCACGCAGAACATTATCATGGGTGCTGTGTTAGCACTATTGAGGAGATATACAATATTTACACTGGATCATGCAGTCTGGTAAGGAATACATGCGTGCCTCAGGAAATATTTATGGACTCATTCCAAGGCTTTTTAATGCACAGACAGAAATTCAAGTGCCTCGATGCAAGTCAACTGCACTTTAGCAATCTGTGTACTACTGCATCACTAGAGCATTGAACAGCCTATGAAAAAAGAGCAAAGTGCTTTCTAATGGTGGACGTCACATCCCTCCACCCCCAGGCCTTCATTCACCTGACACCCTCCCACAGAGTTTTCCATTGAAAACACTATTCACACCATGGGCCTCATTCATGAAAAGTGCTGCATCGCTGCATGAAAACAGAAATGCAACACTTTACAGTCCACCATTCTTCCAACACCAAGGATCCACTATATTTACTGTATGGTGCTCCATGTCACAAGGATTTATAGATACATCAGGATTCCTGTGTATCTGTAGGTGCAAAAGTGACACTTTGCTGCGGTGTGTCTGAAAACAGATGTAACTCCAGCAATGTGTCATTTCCCATGGGGCAAGTTCCATGTAACAGGGCCTCCGTCACTCCTCACAACTATTTCACTGCAGGCGTAAGGATCTGACGCAGTGGCATCCTAGCAGTGGATTTCACTGCGCCACTACTAAGAGCCTTTTTTTGCAGGCGGAAAGCCCACCCTGCATACATTATATCTGACACAGATATAATGCAGTGCAGGGGTTTACAAAGTGATGCATCTGCCTCTAAGTCACTTTGTAAGTATGGCGCAGTGTGGTGCATATTTTATGCTGCCACAGCGTCACACAAATGGATGCAACTGCAGAATAAAAAGCACAGAAATAAGGCCCCAATTGTTTATAAGCAAGCCCCTGGCATGCCCTATGTCCCAGCCCCCTGGATATAGGAGTACTGGAAATAGCTACAACCACAAAATGTTCCCATTTGTCAGGTAGAGGTGAACTAATTAATAAACAGGGATGGAATCGGCATCACTTAATCTCTGCACACCTAAAAAACATCAAATTAACCTTACCTTGTTTAATGTAACTAGCACTTTTATAAATCACTCCACTACCTTGGGTTAATCGAGTTTCGGACCTACAAAAATGCCCCCAAAAATTTATCTGGCCTTGTGTAATGTCACTATCACTCATGTAAAGACCTCCAACATCTTCGGGCCCCTGGAGTTCCCATTTTATAATAAAAATTGTCTCACAGTCCCTGGGAATCTGCCATACATGTGTTTTGAAATAGGAACTCTGAGAGGAGGAGGACGACATAGAAGGGGTGAATGCTGCTCCCATTTGTCAGGTAGAGGGGAAATAATGGATAAATATGGGCAGCGTTTCCATCACTTTATCTCTGCACACCTAAAACAAAATTGATCTGGCATAGTGTAATGTAACTAGTGCTCATGGAAGACGCTCCTTTATGTTGCTTGAGTTCACATTCTATAAATAAGCACCAGAGAAAATGTGACAGACCTTACTAAAGCCTTGCTCTTAATTGTGCTGCAAGGCTGGGCTGCTTCAGGTCCGGTGACCGAGGCTCACTATAGCAACAAGCAGTGAGACTGTAGAGGATTGGGGGAAATCCTCGCACTTTGAAGTCAAAGAAAATTAAGGAGACGATTTTGAAAACACCGTATGAAGCATCTGACATTTCATCTTGGTATTTGAACCGAAAAGGTAATGGGCGCCAAAGCCGAAACCACTGAAGAGGGGCAAACAGTGACATGAGCAGGAATCACAGAAAAAAATAGTGCCCAAATCAACACATAAACACAGAAGCGTATTTGTTAACAGTAATTGGGCGGTGCTCTGATGGAGGAAACTAAACACATCAGGAGAGGCAAAGAGGAAGAAATAACCACTAGCAAGCAAGCATTTTTTAACTACAATCGAATGGACGAATAAAAAGACAAAGGGAGGACTGTAAGCTAATTGTTGCTAATATGCCCCTGAGTTTTTGTTGTACAATAATGCCCCAAAAATGTATCTGACCTTGTGTAATGTAACTAGCGCTCATGTAAACCACTCCAACACCTTTGGGGTGCTCAAGTTTACATTATATAATGTGGTACCTCATGGGGAATATGACTCAAAGCAGACAGAGCCAGGTGCTCGGTTCAAGGTGGCAGAGCCTTTTCTGTCCCAAAGCTTTTACCAGGATGCCAGCCAGTTAGCCTTTGGTGTCACCCTGGGGGTCTTGGATTCAAGGTGCCAGTCCAATCCTTCTTACTCATGCAGCAAGGTAGACCAGCAGCAGGGAAGCAGGGCAATAGGGTAGCATAGCAGCAGTTCTTCTTGCAGAGCAGCACATCACTTCATCTGAGTCTTCCACAGGTTCAGAGGTGTATTCAAGAGTGGGTCCGAGGGTCCTATTTTATTGCCTGGTACCTCCTTTGATGCAGGAGAGATTTCTACAAAAATCCCTTTGAAGTGCTTCAAGTTTCCTGACTCCTCTGCCTTGGCTCCAAGTTGACTGCATAAACGTTTATGTGAAGGCACAGCACAGCCTCTTCAGTTGCCCTGCTTCGACCCCCCATCATGCCAGTTGATAGCTTAACCATGCACACCTAATCCCTCTATTGTGTGGCTGTCTGGGAGGAATAAACAAAGTTTAACTGCCAACTACACTCAGTTCAGTGAACAGGCCACAGACATCAAATAGGTAGGGCAGGAAAATGCAAATTTTTTAAAAGTTTCAAAATTAATACTTAAAATCTGACTTTACCAGTAAAGAGGAATTTTAATTACAATTTCTCAGACACCAAACACGAAATGTTTTACCACCTGTTGAATGTAATAAGGCAACCCTATTGGAGAGATAGGCAGTAGTGAAAAAACAAATGTAGGAATGGTTCTACTCCTAGAACATGTAAAACTTAAAAGTGCATGGTCAGAGTGTTATTTATAATGCATCCTGCCCTTGGGACTACCTTAGGCAAGGGACCTCTATTGCCAAGGTGAATTGGCAGCTTAAAATTGCATACAGGCTGCAATGACAGGCCTGGGACATGTTTTAAGGGGCTACGTAAGTGGGTGGCATAATAAGTGTTGTAGTTCGACTAGTAGCATTTAATTTACAGGCCCTGGGTACAGTGTATACCGCTTCACCAGGGATATATAAGTAAATGAATTATGCAAATTAGGTGTAAGTCAATTGTACAATTTTTTTATGCATTGAGCACAAGCACGTTGCAAAATGTGGAGGGCAAAGGCAAAATGTTTGGGGGAAGACTACCCTAACGCTGTCAGACCTAACAGCAGTGTTCCGAAAGACCTATTCAGCAGTCTTTTGCTAACATGGCTCTCAATGAATTTGTAAATGAAGCCCTGTCACCATCCTCCTCACTGTAGTGTCTGGATCTCCATCCTTCTGTCAGAGGAATGCAGGCAATAATTGTTCATTGTCTGGTGAAGCTGTTCTCTATCTTGGGTCATATCAATATGCCAGGGCCATTCAAAATGGATCCCACTGGTCCAGTCCTCAGACTCATACCACACACCGAGTCCTACCACAGAACAGGTGCAACGTATTTATTGCACACAGAAACACTCAACATGCACCAGGGCTGTTAGGGCAAGGTTCCAGGGGTTCAAAGAACAGAGGGAACTTTACATGAGAGAGGTCAGTAGACCCTAACCTGCGACCAGAGAGAAATGTACAGTCACACTTAAGATTAAAAATAACACAGTATGGTGCCAGGATTGCTCTATGTGTCTCACCTCAAGAAAGCACAGTAGTTCTGTGTCCCCTAAGATAACACGCTAAGTGTGCCCCTCACCAGTCACTAAATATGTTCTACTGGGGGCACGCGTCTGTGCATACACGAGAATGGAGTGAGGTCGAGGTGCAACAAAAATTGTTGATACCAGTTTCTCATGCAGTCAAGGAATCGGCATGAATAGAATATCCAGGTACCATGCAGGAGACATTCTCATCCCAACAGATACTTATTGCAGCCACCATAAAGTCTACCTTTAATTTCCTGCATAATCTTGTCAAATGGATCTAGCATGTCCTCAGCCATGCACATGCATTTCTATTGATCCTTTGATTTAAGCAGAGACGTTTTTAAAAACAAATACCACTTATAATGTGATGATATGGCTTGGGGTTAGCAAATCTTCCAGTGAAAACATGTCCCAATGTTATGCTTCCCATCCTTAATATTCTATATTGACCCATTGCACTCTCATCGACAGAACACTTCCTTGCGGGAATGCATTTGTGCCATCCCACAGCTTCTCTAGTAAATTGACTTACTTTTTTGACATCCATCTCCATCTCATATGACTTGTTCTGAACTTGTATTCGGAATCCTTAATCGAGGAGCTATCAACTTTTGGATGCAGGGTCCACATATATGTGGATGAGTCAAAACAACTCTTTCATATGGACAACACTGATTATTGCTATGTTAAATTCAAGAGTACTTTAAGATTTGTTTCAATGTGGATAGCAACTAACCAGTTTAATCATAAATTATGATTCATAATGCAGACACAATGGAATGTAAATCGTTCTACATAAATATGGGATTAATCAATGGAGCAATAGCTTCAGCCCCAGTGGTCTCAGCCCAGCACCCACTCCATCGTCTTCTGCTACAAGTTTGGGGTAGTGATAGATTGCACTCCATAGCTTAAACCTTAGATAGGTGCAGTCATTTCTAAATACTCCTTTCTACTAAAGACGCCTTGGAAAATCGCCCCTTTGTTATTGTTTAATGCTAGGAAACTTATTGTTGCAGCAGTCATTAACTCGCAATTAGATTTTGCTAATTCTGTTTATGCAGGGCTCCCTCGTACTGACCTACACAGACTACAAATCATTCAGAACATAGCTGCAAGACTGATTTTTTCCCAGCCTTGCTCTCACATGATCCTATGATCACGTAGGTGGGTACTCATATCCGCTGTACTGGTTACAAAGCTCCTTACCCTGGACTTATTCTCTTCTCTGGATTTATGAGTATTTTGGATTTGCCGGAAGCTCATTCAATAGAAGTGACAGAATGTTTAGAATGTGGTCTGAGCTGTCAGTATTCTTTTCAAATAAAGAGAGAATGAATGACAAAATACGCTCAAGTCTCTGCAAAGATCTGACGATGCAACATAGTCAGCTGCGGTCTTAACAGGAGGTTTCAGCAATAAGTCAAGTGAGGCAGAAAGATTAACATGATCCCAGGATGGAAGGCTGGGTGTGCTTGAGAACAGGGCCATAGATTGATTCTGATGCTTTGGCAATTTAGACGGTGCATCCACGTTCCTGTCCAAAACCGGGAACACCTGGTTAAATGCTCAACCAACTCATCTAGTCATTCACAGTAATCCCCCACAGCAAAACACCCCCCAAATCACCTTGCCTACAGAAAGTGAGTGAAGGGCACCACCAATGGACCTACCTGTGGGAGAGCACAACTTAGGGCAGAACCTACCACCAAGGAAGGAGAAGGAGATGGAGGCGAGAACAGCGTGCTGGCCCCGCATCTGTGGGCTTGGCGGGACCGCGGGTACTGCTGCATGGAGACCTCCTGCGCAGGGGCCCTGGCTTCACATGGTTGTCTGGTAGCAGGGGCCGGAGCCACAAGTCACCACCAACACTGCTCCAGATCCCGCAGAGCTGTCACCTGGAACCTGGTGGCTCCTCGCAGCTCGTGCTCTATGCCAAGCCTTGCCCCTCTTTCGTCACTCGGCTCACTACCAAGACATGTAAAATGACTGATGGTTTCATCTTTTTTCGGGTATTTGCTTCAGCTGTGTTGCTTGTGGGTTAATATCACCCAACTGGAGCTCATTTATCTACTAAGATATAGCGAATAGTTTTTTTTTCTGTTATTCATAGTTTACCGTTTCTTTCTGATGCTCTTTCTTCTGTAAATGATTGATAGCCCATCATTAATTCACCGTGCTTCTCACTGTCTTTTAAATAGGAGTGTGTAAAATTGACATCATTGCTGCTAGTGTAATAGTTACTCAAAATTAAAAGCAAAACATGCAAAATAATGCATTATTACTTGGCACATGGCTTTTTGTGTGCGAAGACATTGCAAATGAAAAAAATTAACGCAAAGGGACACAATTCATGAGGCAAGTATGCAGACATTTTGAACAGAAAGTGCCACTTTTACTGTAGACTCCCCATTTCTAGCTCCATTCCTTCATGTCCCCAACCGGCAGTGAATCAGTGACACGAAACCTGATCCAGGATCGAGGGTGTTACTCCGGGCAAAATGTTCTGGGGAAAAGGAGGTGGCAGCACTTTTTAGGTCTTGCCTACGCAGTGCGCATACGCTACATAGGAACAGGACCTTTTGGAAACAATTCACTTTTCGCCTTAAAAACGTACACGCTTTGCATTGCGTTCAATGGCAACACGTGCATGTTTGGCGATTCCCTTGCGGGAGCAAGCTTTGGCACCATGTGTTAGCAATTATCGCTCCTTGTGCTGCTCGCTCCCGCAAGGGAAACACTTTCACTTTTGCTGACATTTTTTTTTTACTTTTAGCCCGAGGTGCACGCGCTTGCTTTTTGTTTCACAATCGCGATCGCTTTCACTTCGCAATCGCTTTCACTGCTGCTTGTTTTATTTGTTTTTGGGTTGTTTTATATAGTGCGAATACGACCCGGGAGGAATCAGGGCGCTTTACATGAGCACCCGTAGCATTACAACCACATTTTCAATGAAGGGTTGTCGCATATACTTGCCCATTGGCATACATGGCACTTGTTGTGAACTACAGGTTGAACAGCATTGACAATTTGGGTAAGAACAGAACTTAACCATCTAAAATAAGGAAGATGGCGTGTGTGCTGCGACATCCTCTTCTCTTTGAGTGCTGCCCGAGTTCACCCAGCAGAGTCTGGGGACCGCCGAGCTGGGGCGAACCTCGATAGCACCCACTCACCGGAGCATTGCCGCTCTCTAGGACCCCCAGCCTTCGCCACAGGTGAGAGGTGGTGTCACAGTAAAGCTGCTGGTAATCACAGATCACAGACAGCCCTTCTCTGGGGGGTGGGGGTGAGGCTTGTGGATTGATACGAACAACAAGTGGCGAGTAGGTTAACACAACTTTCAAAGTATAGGGGACATCAGTGGGCATCTTAAGGTCTTCTCACAACACGCATGTGTTCATTTACTGAGCCGGCTCTCTCTGTAACAGCACTAGTTTTAATATTTATTGTGTCTGAAGCTTTAGTAAGATTCCTCATCTATGTGTTACTAATTTCATCAGTCGTGCAGCAGATAAAAGGCTGAGTGAATTTGGAAAGGAGACTCCAACCCTATACCGCGCCTACAAAACTGACATTGCTTTAAACCAGCGAGCGACTTCCTCTTTCATTCCCACTCGAAGGACATGCAAGATCCCACAACTTAAATCTGTATTAAACAATTTACGGGACGTAATCCTTTCCATGAGTTCTCTATGAAAAATCACTATGCGGTGTAGGCGCTCATCTTTCTATTGAAGAATTAGACATTTACATTTAAAATTTGACTTCCGCAGCCTTTGAATCTACTTTTATGTTTTAATACAGCTGATGTTTAACCTACCAATGTCGTCTTTCTTAATCTCTAATATTTTATAGCACACAGAGCTAACAATGGCATCTCTGGTTGCTCGGTCAATTGGTGCAGTTATTAAATAAGTTTATTTTATGGACCTCCGCGGGATACACAGCTGGGTTAATGCACGGCAAAGTAAACTTAATTGACAAATCGTATTTTAAAACGACACCATTCCAATGTGGAATTATAAACTGTGGCCAAAGGACCTCTCGTAATGGTGCAAAAGTCTCTGTTTGATTTAAAGCTGCAAAAGACAACTACCCAGAAAACGAAAAGCTCAATATATGTACAATAAAAGCTAAGTATTAACCCATTTATTACAGGTCACCATTTTAAATAACCCACTGGCCACGACCAGAAACTTCAATGAAAAACAACAACTCTCTAGCTGTATTGTGAAGATTTTTCAGTAGCTCCGGTGGTGTCTGTAGCAGTTGCTGCTTCTTATCACAGAGGGTCCCGGCAGCCGTTTATCCTTCACATGTCAACAAAACCAGTACCTTGAATGTGGGAAACAACAACATCCTTTAGCTGCCATATAGCATAGCACCACGCCATCATAAATAAACCTGTGCTCTTCAATTACACCTGTTTCGGCAGATCAGTAGTCCAGGAATTGCGCACATTGCTGTTAGGTATTTTTCTTATAAGCACACCGCATAAATATAGTATATTTTACAAAATTGTAGCCCATATTTTTTTCGGGCTCACTCCAGGTGACACTACTTATAAATGAGGTTAGCCATAGGGTGATAGACAAGACTTCACTCCTCCTCATCTGTCTGATTTTATGTCACTAACGTGCGACTCTGCGCACTGTGACGTAGAATTCATCACAAGCCTCTTGATAATCACTCACTCCAGAGGCTTCAAGACACCGCCCCAGAGTCTCTTGAAGTGGGGTGTCTCGAGCTCGAGTGGGAAGGCAAACAGGACGACCTCAGCTCCCTCAAGCATATGATGCGGCAAAGGATAACAGGATTACGTGTTCACAAAATGGGCATGCTAGGGCGCTGCCCCTTGCTTCCTTTAGCAATCGCTTCGTCTTTTCAGCCAAAAACCTTTAGCAATCGCTTCGTCTTTTCAGCCAAAAACGTGCACGCGTTCCATTACCTCAATGGCAACGCGTGTACGTTTGGCGATTTCCTTGCGGGAGGGAGCAGCTGGCGCCATATGGTATCAATTATTAGGCCTTGCTGCTCGCTCCCGCAAGGCAATCGCGCAGGCCCCCTCCTTTATCCCCTCCCCCTGCTGCTGCACGAGGCGAACGCGGGCGCTTGTGCTTGTTTGTTTTGATTTTGTACTCATCCTAGGTTCAAGCTTTGGTTAGTTCACAGTAACATTTTCCAATTGCCGCAAAATTCAACTAAACATTAACACCATGCTATCAGCATGCATCATAACTAAACTGTGTCTTGGTGATTTCAAAATGCTACAATATCCCACCTCAGTGGAATGTATTTTAATGACTCCTTAAAACCAAATATTCTATGCCAAAAATGTGAAACTACAGAGAACATATCTGCATAGGCACGCAACCCACTGAGTTATGTCACCACCTTAAAGAGTTGTTTCAGTCACACAAGGCTCCTGAAGCCATTCCATGTAGCTCTGGACACTGAGACAAAGTCACGGGGCATGAAGAGCGCTAGCATTATCATGATGTACACTGGGTGCAGCCCGCAACACGTGTCTGGTTGCTGTTCAAAACACACCGCGACAATGAGATGCTATTCACTTTGCGTACAGAGTAAGAGCATGCACATTTCAAGCTGCATACTCAGTAATATGCCACATCCTTCCTCAACTTGCTGTAAATTAGCTTTCGAGCTGCGTGCTTGCGGAGCGCAGGCCCCCTCCTCTCTCCCCTCCCCCTGCTGCTCTGCACGCGCGCTTGTGCGTGTTTGGTTTTATTTTTTACTCATCCTAGGTTCAAGCTTTGGTTAGTTCCCCACAGTGTCAGATCGACAGTGCGTGTTGAAGGCCTCCATTATCCATTGCCCGAAGACGAAGAGGTCGTCTTTTTAAAACAACCCAGGGACGTTTCTTGGAAACCTAATCAGTTCTGTTTTCCCCCAACGTGCTGTCTTCGCGTAATGCATATAATTCAAATACATGCTTCAGCACACGGCACGTTATGTATTTTTAATCGTACAGACCGCCATCATCCGAATTGATCCGCCATTCGATGGCGGGGTCACTGTACTTTCACCGGATGCAAGGGGGGGCCTTTAATGCATTTCCAGGCAGAGCTTCTGAATATAGAATTGACTCCCCACCCCTTCTTTCCACCCACCTCTCTTAATGTCACAGTGGTAAGGAAGTACACCTAGTAGATTGAAAAACTATTAGCAGCCCCGGAAATGGGGGGAGCAGAGGCCTGGGAGCAAGGCACGAGGATTGCAAAGACAGACGGAGAGAAGGCATGCGCCCTCTGGAGGCAGAGAGAAAGATTGCATCTGTTTGGGCGAACCGGCCCTCCGCGTCTACGTGTCTGCTGTGGGGATCTGCGGGTCGGAGCCCAAGAGGGCCAACTCGGCATGTCATTCCGATGTGGTTCCTATGACTGAAGAGTAAATGCCTGTGAATATGCGTTATATAATTCAACATTTATAATATGAACAGTTAATCGGAATACTTGCTATAGGAGTGGTCGTGGACACCTCAGTTTCCTAAGTGCACAATACAATCATTATTGACGTTATTATATTTGTTGATAAAGTGAGGTAATGTATAGGTAGCAGTGGTTACATCACCAAAAGGCAGGCCCCATCGCCGTGTGCGCTGTTTTAACAGTCGGTGTATATATATGCTCTGCGTGGTGCCAGTCTCCCGTCCACGAGACTTGGCACGCGGCTGGGCCCACTGCCTGGTGAGACTCCCAGCTGGGTTGGAAAGCTGGGCTTGGCGAGACTCCCTGTTGGGCTAGGAGCCTGGGCCTGGTCAGTATATTTGGTGACATTCTCTGTTGGGCTGGGTACCTGTTCTTGGTAACATTCCCTGCTGGACTGGCTGCCTGGGCCAGGGTGAGACTTACTGCTGGGCTGCAAGCTCGGGTTGGTTACACTCCCTGCTGGGCACCTGTTCTTGGTAGGACTCCCCTCTGGGATGGGTGCCTAGACCATCTGTCCCCCCTGCTGGGCGGGTGCCTTTTCCTGGTAAGACTCCCTGCTGGGCTGGGTGCCTGGACATGGTGCGATGCTGTGCTGGGCTGCAAGCTGGGTTCGGTGCCATTCTCTTCTGGGCTGAGTGTCTGTTTTTGGTAAGACTCCCTGCTGGGCTGGGTGCCTCCAATTGGTGGGATTTCCTGGTTGCTTGGAATGGTGAGACTCTGTAGGGCTAGGCGCCTGGGCTTGGCTGCACACAGGTACCCATGTCTCGGATTCCCGCTTTCTGGGTCTCAGATCCTTCTGTAGTTGGGGTGGCAGGACATTGACCAGTTTGGTCATTCGGTTGACCACCAGGGGGCCTCCAGACAGAATTGTCACCAGGTTTTGACTTAGAATGTTGACACCTCTTGTCAAATGCAGTTTGCTTCTTCAAAAATACAAGTGACACCACAACTATACCTTTATTTGGCAACAATGTTCAGTTGCTAGCTCTCATGAGCAGGGTCCTGGCCCTCAGTGGTTATCTTCTAAGTTAAGCAGATGTTGTCTCAACAGGAAGAGGCAAGTGAATTGGAATTATATGGTGCTTTTAGGTGCATGGTGTCTACTGGATATTCCTGTCTGCCAGGAAAAAGGCCCAGAGAGGTTCCATTGCATGCAGGTCTAGGAACAAGGAGTCCACCTGACTTAAGAAGCTTACATTTGTGCCACCTTATTTAATTGCAGTTAATCCTAAATAATTCAAATGTAGCTGTCCTCAATCAACTAGGACTGATTCTGCTAGTGTATGGCATATTGCTGACTCAGGGGAGTGGGTGGATCCCTCCCATTCCAACTGACTGACAAAATATCCAAGTTTAAAGGCAACACAAATGTAATTTATTTTTACACAGCGCTTAAAAGATCTTACAATGTGTGGCAATAAATAATCCATCCAGAATCATACAATGGGGTGTAACAGGGAGAGCTGTGATTGTAATTAGGTGTAGTGTGTACATAATCAATAACCATACTGCAATATCTCCGAATATGAGGTTATAGTTTTTAATACATGCAATTCTTGGACTGCATCTCATTCATGAGGAAGTATGCTGTTATAATCGCCTGCAGAAAATGTCCCACACACTGCACATTTCTACTTATTTGGAGAGGAGTAAAATTTCCCTGCCAACTTAATGCAGTCACTGTATGATTGCTTTCGTCATGGTTTGTAGAATCAATTCCAAAATTTGTTTTTATTTCCCCTCTTTTCAATGAACAGGAATTTTGTTGTCAAGTGGTATGGGTTCAGCACTGAATTTTATCAACTCAGATGTATTCAAGTTTTCCCTTAAGTTTCATTAACGCCCACCACGGTTTTGCCAGAGAAAATTGCCATTCCCAAAGTGCAGGTTGTGCCTTAGTGATAGGATAACGCTGCAACATTGAAGCAGGTTCTCACATACTTCAAACTAATCTTTCTGTTCATGGGTGCAGCAGACTTCTCCCAACAAAGCGTGTTCTTCCAATGGTTGGATTTCACCTGTCATATCTTCCATGGATTGGATGCCAGCCGGGCCTTTTTCTTTCTCTGGAGATCGGCAAATTTAATGTGGTAGGGCGGATAGATCTTTGGATTAATCTTTGGATCGGCAGAGGTGCCCTGAACCCTGCGCAGAAGTGTTTGGCCAATCACTGCTCCCTGTTATGCCCATCTTTGAAATGTGATAGGCTATAAAGCCACAGCAGTCAGAGGGAGTGATATTTGCACCAGCAATAATCCACTTTGATGGAGGCCTTATAAGTATTTATCACCACAAAATTTATTTCGACACAAGAGTCATAAAAGCAAATTAAAAACAAGAATAACACAATAAATTGCAGTGACATAAATACAATTGGTTATAATAAAAGTGAGTTAAAACTAATAAAAATCCATAGCTTTAAAATGCATAGAAAAAGTTTCAAGATACTTGGAAGGTTGCCAATGTTTAAAAAGAAGAAATAAAGTGCTTGTGCACAATAGTGTTTCCAGCAGGGATGTTAAAGGTTTATAGGTGTGGCTTCTGGCTGAGGGGTTAAAACTACTACATCTTCATTACAAGTGCTTTTCTTCGAATCAGCCACGCTTGACCTAAATACTTTGCCATACAACAAGATATAAGAGTTCTGGTGTCAATTTTAAGAATAGGTAGTGCAGCATGGTGATCCCGTGTTCCAAGCGGCCGGCAAAGCGGGCTCAACCATTTTGTACACCGGACAGACAAACAGGATGTGTGCAATGCTTTCCACAGGGGCCTGACAACTAGGGCAATCTTTTCCATTATTGGTGGACCATTTTACCATCACTTCCCCTACTGGGGGGGCGCCATACCTGAAGTGCATATAGAGCATTCTATTTCTCGGCCCTTTAATTAGGTCGAGATAGGGCTCAAAGTATCTACTTTGCTTATGTAAGTAGAACTCAGTTGTCAATTTACCCATGTTAGTTCTTCTAATATCATGTTGGTCCACCCATTCCCAGTAGAGACGTATGAGATCCTCTCTCCTTGGGGGTTCCTGGCTGGCCCAGCAACCACTGAGCCCAATTGTTGAGAGCATCTTTTTGGTATCGCGTATGCAGCCTATTTTCCCCCCAGTATCAAGCCTAATAACCTCAGTGAGTGGCTCTGCGTATGTTGAAAGCTCAGGTGTCCTCCTAATGCAGGCCCAGAATAGTAAAGGGTGCAGCCTGGCTATGTCACTTATCGACTGCCTACCCATGTCCAAAAATAGCGGGGTAAGGGGGATGTGTTTCGGCGCTGACACTAGATCTCTTAGAAATGTATGTTCCTCTATGGAAAGCTTATCCAGTTTATCGTCTCCCCAAACTTCGGCACCATGTAGGGCAGCACTGACCACCTTTGCATTATATATCCGGAGGGCTGGGGCTACAGGTCTTGTGTGGGAAAGGCGGTGTTCTTTAACCACCGCACCTGCCGTACGCTTGTGGGCCATCAGCAACTTGCCCAGGTGCAGCCTCCATGACATTTTATAGGAGAGCCTTACCCCTAAGTAATCAAAGCTAACAACCTTTTCGACAGGAATCCCTCCTAAAAGTGGGCCCTTCCTGCATGCCCTATGAGGGTTAAAGGCCATAAATTTGGTTTTGCTGGCATTTATGATAAGGCCCCGGGTTTCGCAGAAGATATTAAATCTGTCAACTAGACGCTGTAGCCCTGATGGGGTCTTAGATATCAACAGCGTGTCGTCCGCAAAAAACAAGGTTGGTATCTCCCCCCCCCCCCCAGGGTGGGTGAATCCGCTGGCTCCTCTAAGAGGAAGTCCACTACCCCATTCACATATAGGGAGAACAGGGTAGGTGCCAAGATGCAGCCCTTATAAGTATTTAGTTATGCAGCACAATATCCTTGGTGCAACAACACCAACTGTTGCATGGCTAAACACTTATAAGGTCCCAAAGGCGAGACCTATTGGATATGCCAATGCTTGTTTGCAATGCCCTGCTTTATATTTCTTCTTTTCTCACTCTATTGCTACCTGCCCCATCTTCCTCTTTTGTAATGCCCTACTTTATATTTCTTCTTTTCTCGCTCTGTTGACGTTCACAAAGCTAATAGCTCTGTCTAAACACTTACAAGGCCCCAAAGACGAGACCTATTGGCTATGCCATTGCTTGTTTCATGTTGGCGGCAGGAGGTAGTGCTGGCAATAGATACACCTTTCTTGAAAGAAAAGAGCAAGTACAGAATAAGATGCACCAGCCCAACAAGCTTGCACACAGCCAGCCATAGGTGATCGACCAATGATCCGCCAATGGGCCGGAGTGACCAACCGTGAGCAAGACCTGCTGGATCTATCTGGAATTAGGGTGAGAGAGCCAAGAAGTATGTGAAGTTTAACATTTTCAATTGTATTTTTATTTCTTCGAAGTCAGCATTACATAGCTATAAGTTTAATTGCATATTAATAATACATATATAAATATATGCTGTCACTTAACATGTCATGAGTGGTATAAATATGTGAATTCATATGCAGGACATGATGGGGATGTAAGCTATAGTGAATTCACTAAACTATAACTTAAGTTTAGTTTCAGTGTTTTGGGGATTTTTTAACCTTAGTTTTGTCTTGTTCCAGCACCTATTACGTCACTTTAATAGTTGTTATTTCTGTAAATTCTAAGCATGGAGGAAATCTGCGAAATCGCGGTGCACGAAATCGTGCGAAAGCGAATTCGTGATCCGCATAATTCGCGAATTCGTGCGAAATTGCGAATTTTTGTTTTATTGCGTGTTCGCGGGGCTTTTTGCATGTTCTCGGGGCTTTTTGCGTGTTTGCGGGCCGCTTGCATGGCGAAGTTACCCATGCGGTCGTGTATGGGCCTCTGGTTCATCACTGCCACCCTCTGGTTCATTACTGCCACCCTCTGGTTCGCCACTGCCTCCCTCAGGATCATGACTGCCACCCGCTGGTTCATCACTGCCACCCTCTGGTTTGCCACTGCCACCCTCTGGATCATCACTGTCCCCCTCTGGTTCATCACTGCCACCATCTGGTCATCACAGCACCCTCTGGTTCACCACTGCCACCCTCTGGCTCATCACTGCCACCCTCTGGTTCACCACTGACACCCTCTGGTTCATCACTGCCACCCTCCGGTACATCATTGCCACCCTCTGGTTCATCACTGCCACCCTCTGGTTCACCCCAGCCACCCTCTGGTTCACCCCTGCCACCCTCTGGTTCATCACTGCCACCCTCTGCTTCACCACTGCCACCCTTTGGTTCACCACTGCCACCCTCTGGTTCACCACTGCCACCCTCTGGTTCACCCCTGCCACCATCTGGTTCATCACTGCCACCCTCTGGCTCATCACTGCCACCCTCTGGTTCACCACTGACACCCTCTGGTTCATCACTGACACCCTCCGGTTCATCACTGCCACCCTCTGGTTCAACACTGCCACCCTCTGGTTCATCACTGTCACCCTCTGGTTCACCACTGCCACCCTCTGTTTCATCACTGCCACCCTCTGGTTCACCACTGCCACCCTCTGGTTCATCACTGTCACCCTCTGGTTCACCACTGCCACCCTCTGTTTCATTACTGCCACCCTCTGGTTCACCACTGCCACCCTCTGGTTCATCACTGTCACCCTCTGGTTCACCACTGTCACCCTCTGGTTCACCACTACCACCCTCTTGTTCACCACTGCCACCCTCTGGTTCATCACTGCCACCCTCTGGTTCATTACTGCCACCCTCTGGTTCGCCACTGCCACCCTCAGGATCATCACTGCTACCCTCTGGTTCATCACTGCCACCCTCTGGTTCGCCACTGCCACCCTCAGGATCATCACTGCCACCCTCTGGTTCATCACTGCCACCCTCTGGTTTGCCACTGCCACCCTCTGGTTCACCACTGCCACCCTCTGATTCATCCCTGTCACCCTCTGGTTCACCACTGTCACCCTCTGGTTCACCACTACCACCCTCTTGTTCACCATTGCCACCCTCTGGTTCATCACTGCCACCCTCTGGTTCATTACTGCCACCCTCTGGTTCACCACTGCCACCCTCAGGATCATCACTGCCACCCCCTGGTTCATCACTGCCACCCTCTGGTTCGCCACTGCCACCCTCTGGTTCATCACTGCCACCCTCTGGTTTGCCACTGCCACCCTCTGGATCATCACTGTCCCCCTCTGGTTCATCATTGCCTCCCTCGGGTTCATCACAGCACCCTCTGGTTCACCACTGCCACCCTCTGGTTCATCACTGCTACCCTCTGGTTCATCACTGCCACCCTCTGGTTCACCACTGCCACCCTCCGGTTCACCCCTGCCACCCTCTGGTTCACCACTACCACCCTCTTGTTCACCACTGTAGATTATGGGCGGAAGCACACCTGTCCAGCCTCAACTGAGATGAATTAATTTGGGGCTGGTTAATGTGTCACTGAATTTGTGCTTCAAGTCTGGCACCTGCTTCCTTAAATGTAAGTTCTTCCTGTTGCAGTTATTTTTTTTACAGGAGCATTGTGCCATACTTGGAACTATTCTCTGACCCTGCTTTGAGGGTCAGAGCAGGGTCAGAGAATAGTTGCAAGTAGGCAACTGAACTCTGGAGGGGCCCCTCAGGAAGCAGTACAGGGAATGGTTACAAATTAGATTGAACTTTTGCACATGCTAAGTGCTTTCAGTTTTCCAAAATTCGTTTTTCTGCCATTTTGCGAGATTCGCGAGGCGCAAATCCTTGCAAAATCAAACTTGCAATCCGCGAATCCGTTCAAATTTGCGGATTTCTTTTTTTTGGCGTGTTCGCGCGGTTTTTCGCTTATTCGCGGACCGATTGCAGCGCACCGACCCCGAGGTTGCCCATGCGGTCGTGTATGGGCGCGGCCATCTTGTTTGCGTGACGTGTTTCCGTTTCCGGGAGCTAGTTGCATGCTCGCGTCGTATGCGGCACGCGATTACGTGTTTGCGGGTGTTTTCGCGTGCTCGCGGGGGAAATATCGCACAAACTTACCCACCCGGTCCTCTATGGGCGTGGCCATCTTGTTTTTCATTCACTGCTATGGTTTTGGGCATGCTACCTTTCTATCCATCTTACATCTTTGTAATCCTATGTTTTTCTGAACTTTTTTTGCTTTTTTTGCTTATTATCTATCTCTACAATTTCCTACATCGATATTTTGTGTTTTTTTAAACTTTTTGTTACTTTATTACCTACTTTATTTCTTTTGCTCTCTCTCTTATTTTTTTTCACACCTATTGTTCTTTCCTTCTTATTGTGCCCAGGACCATGGCTAAGGGAGGCGACAAGGGCAAGGGGAAGGGCCCAGCACCCCGTACCCGGCTCCCTTGCGGGCGTTTGAGGGGGGAGGAAGTCCAGGCCGGGAGATCTTCTCTGCGGTGGAGGTGGCCGCCTTGATTGTTTTTGTTCAAGTCCACCTCCCTAAGACCGTGGCACAGGTGGGCGGATTGCTTTCGGTTATGGCCTCCAGGAGCGTCGCCAGCTGTGGGAGAAGGTGTGCCGGCGCATGTGTAAGGAGTCTGGGGTCCGGTGCACCTACCAGCAAGTGACTCATCGGTGGAGTGACATCCTGGACCGGGAGCATGACATGCTCGACCTGCTAGGATTGGAGATCCCTGGCCTTGGTAAGTAGCTATTTAATAACTACTGTTTTTCCTTCAGCTCTGTTATATTGCTAATCTATTTTTTTCCTGAAGAGTACGAATGCTGCTGATTCGATTACATTGCAGGTAAATTAATGTTTAAATAGCTTCTGTCATTGTAGGTGCTCGCCTGGTTATTGGCGTTGCTACTATGCTTACTTGTTTGCAACTTTTGAGACAGTAGACTCAAGTCTAGTCCTTCTTTGTACTCCAGCTGCTGCCACTTTGAAGAGATAGTGGTGGATTGATACGTTGAGTATATTATTTATTACTTGTTATAGGACATTTGTTCGTGGTCTGCAATCATGATGACGGACTGTGTCTGTCACGCGACGTCTCGTGCTGCTGAGTGATGGCAGTCGTAGTAGAACCTTTTTGTTGTTGATGTAGTTAGTGAATTACATACCTTTCCAATTAGACGGTCTGCGAATCCTGCAATACTGTACTACTATCCCCCTAGTTGACTAGATCAGATGCAATTGTTGTTAATTTGTTTCCCCGACATAATTTTAGATTGTGTTCAAAGAAATCAAATATTTCTCAAAAAACAATCGTCCAAGTTGTGTTTCTTTATTTCATGATCACCAGCAACTCCTAGGGGCAAGGCGCCGGCGGTGACTGAGACTCCGGTGGCAGAAGGCGGACAGGATCAGTCCCTTGCAGGCTCTTCTGCTGGCCCCAGTAAGTTGTTATATTGTTCTATTAATACTTATACTTCCCTAACTTTTACAGCTTCTATTCATTACAAACTGTTTCCTAATAATTCTATATTTTACAAAATAGTCTTTGATCTTCTTCTAATGTAGACTACTTTCTACATTCTTATCCTGCCTCTACCATCACTCTCTGTGCTACTACTATTTAGGATTATGAGTCGGTCTGTGTAGGTAGCAAAGCTTGCCCATTCAGCAAACGGTGTGAAAAAATCTCTGATACAGCAAAAGCTCTAGGCACTGAGTGCAGTCCTCTGGGTTGCCCTTGCTGTCTATTCCCGTCTTCCTAATGTAAGTGCTTTGACAATTTCCAACAACAAAATGTCATTGTTTACACCAAGTAAAAGGTAGCAGTTACCTTTTTGATTTGAGAGGAGCACATCCCATACTGCTAGTGTTTCAGGGACTATTCTGCACACAAAGAAGTACGGACAAGATAAATAGGACATTGTTGATGATAGGTGCAGTTCGACTTTCGAGTTTCGACATACCTCAGTCCAAACAGAAGTTGAACCCCCAATCCCCTGACCGACTATCTAGTGTGTCTGAGCAATGATTTTACGACCCAGAAGAACAGAAGAAGACTACCGCCGAGTCCTGGCCTATCTGAGTCACTGAAAGAAACATGACTGCCAAGTGCAGTAGTTCAAACCTTTCCGCTCACTCACTCGTGAACAAAAACCACACAGTGTTTGTTAGTTTTAAAGTTTTATTTTCAATTAAGAAATGAAAACGTTATTTCTTTATTTTTAATAGCGTAGCATTCTGAGCGAGCAATGGTGATGGATGAAGATGACGTTAAAGTTCAAACAACATTCCCATGAATGAAATTAGTATGACTCAAACTTAATATTGGTTAACAGACACATGAAATTATTAGAATAACTGTGTGGGAGCCCCCACCTTCTTTAAAGTACTTAAAGTACTGCTGGTGATGACTTACTAGTAGTTGGTGAATCGTGTGGCAGAAGGGCAATGGAATCTTCTTTCTGTAATGAGAAAAATGGTGCACGTTAAGCAAGCATTCATCAGTTGTCATAAGAAGAAGTATAGCATTTAATGGAATAAGCATATAAAAGGTAACACCCTCCCCAAAACCGTTACTTTTTTTCAATCCCAGTAATAAATAATGTGTTATGTAACATTTTCTTCCATTACTAGACAAAATAGGGGGTTGTGTATGGCATCTGAAAATATGACATGTTTTTCCAAGACGTCACAACATCTGATGCGGCACAGATGACCACCAGTGCCGGGGCCAGCAGTGCGGAGGGGTCCACTCTGGATGCGGCGGCACCAACAGGAGGAGCTGGGGGGGGAGACTCAGCAGCGGCGGACGGTGGTAAGTTATTATACTCCTTACTTATTGAATTTTTTTTGAGTAGGCTCGCAAAGTAGTGTATGATATACTGTACAGTAGTACACAGTACACTAGTATAAGTACACTGTACTGTTAAGAACATTTACTAATTTAGAACTACTTTTTGGGCTATCACGGAGAAGACAGTCAACCTTGACTTGTAATAGCATTAGCGGCGGTACTTCTCTGGTAACCAATGGCCTTTTCTATTTCACTTCAACTCAGCTGGTAAATTTTTATTGTGAAGCCAAGTCATATCACATGTAGTTTAGGGAAGTCAAGAACGAAAAGTTAAAGAAGGGTGAAACGAAGGACGAGCGAGTCTTAATATTTATGACTGTAAAGAATGGTTTTGTTGAATGCAATTCAACATAAGAAGACGGCGGTTTCCAAAATATAATGAAAAGTGTGTTAGTTGGTCGTTGACAAAAAGACATTTTGGTACATTTGAGACATTAAGAAGAATCATAGACGTACTTTGGAAGCCTGAATGTTATCTTCTTTATCCTCCTCGTCGATAGCAGAGGTGTATGATGTAGTAGAGCAGACGCTGAGTGGATGAAGTATGGCCAAAGGCAGTGCCTCTATAGAAAAGTAAGACATTCCTATCCCCACCTGCATGTACTGCTTAAAGTACTGCGAGTCTGCATCATCATGGCCTGTGTCTGTATTACTTGGGTGAAAGCTGAGTGAACTGCCATTATGGCGGCTACCACAATTTCACGTACCAGTAATTTATTTTGCGAAACAAGAGAAAAAAAGTAAAAAAGGCCTTTTTTTAGTACTCTCTGACTATGTATGTATTAGTGAGTCCACCCATAGTGCTGCTAGTGGAATTCCTGAAACTCACAGTAATGTCACAGGCTTACAAAGACGGCGGAAAGATACATGCCAAAATGTTATACTGTGTTTGCTACTTGCTGGTGTTACTGAGTGTCTATTTTGACTTTATGTTAAAGACTATTGGCTACAGTATTTTTATTTCTTTCCTCATAGATGCTACTCCCAAAAAGCTCCCCCTCAAGGAGATGGCTGTCCGGGTCAGGGCCCGTAAGCTGGAGGCTATTTGTACCGAGTATCAGCTGTTGTGGGCTCGGGAGCATGAGGAGACATCAACCTCTACATCCTCCTCCACTGCCCCCGGGTCCACCAGCCAGAAGCCTCCAGCCACACAGAGCCGTGGCCCGACCGCCTCCCGCCGCCGCCGCACAGCAGCAACAAAATCAGCGCCCCTCCAGATCCTGGATGGTTCGTGTGCGCCGGCTACGTAGAAGAGTGGACTACCTGGAGCGGTTGGCCAAAAAACATCAGCGCCAGCTCCGGGACCTCCGCAAAGAGCAGCGGGACATGCAGCAACAGCTTTCCAAACTACGCCACCAGAGGAAGTGACTGTCCCTTGCCCCTTTTTTAAAGACTGTTGGGGGGTGGAGGTGGGAATTAGGTGTTTGGGAAAGGGGACTTTTGGACTTTTTGACATTGGTTGGGTTAGGGAGGGGGGGCGAGTTCGGGTAATTTATTTTATTGTTGTGCTGAAAACAACACGAATATATATTTCTTAATAATTATTTTTCTTACAAAAACACAGTATACGCGTTAATATATTATTTTGTGTGGGGGTTGGCGGTGGTTACGGTACGTTTGTTTTCTTCAAACTTACCAGCATGAATGAAACATCTAGTCCTGAAATGTACCAAAATGCAAGTAACCGAGTTAGTAAATTTAGTAGCCCTACTACTATACTTGACCAGTAGTACTGTCAGTCTCTGCTCTCCTCCCAACTTAGTCCTCCTAGCCCATTATTCTACTACCTCTCCAATATGCTTATCTTACCTGTGATTTGTGTTTGACAATCGGGTAGCCCCAGGTCTGCCTGCATTGCAAATGGTGATTAAGGTTGGTTGTTGACTTGAATCCTCGACGGATGCACCATCATTGTTGTGCTGGTAGCAGTAGTGGTACACACTGGCAGTATCACCATATGAAAAAAAGAGGAAATTAAACATTGAGTGGCCTGACGTAGCATTAGAAACAGTACAATAGATAGTACGGTATAGAACAGTGCCCTAAATTGTAGCCTAGGCAGTGCCAACGTAAGGTAAGCATTAAGCATTTGATTGTTCACGTCATGTAGGAGGAGGATGTTCTTATCAATCCACGATGGCGCACATGAACTTCTGGTTGCTTTGACCTTATCCTCCCCAGCAAGTGTGTGGAATTTATTGTTGTTGTCAGTCACACCTCAATGAAATACTACACAGCCCGGGGAGGGAGGGCTAGGGTTTGAAAATTGGATGGGAATGGGGTTTTTTGGGAAAGTTTGGTAGAGAGGAAAAAAACACAGCATGGACAGTCAAACAACAAATGAAGAGAAAAAAATCTTTGGATTGGAAGATATTGATAAATCTTTAAAGGGACATAAAGGAAGTGCACTACTGCATGCCAGAAGTTTTTTACTATATGGATGGTTAAGTTATGAAAAGTTGTACTACTACTTACTGCAACTTACTAGTAACCACGAAGAAACAAGTTGACAGTACAGGGCTGCAGTCATTACGCAATTTCACTTGCCTCTCTGCTCTCAGAGAGAATAAACACTTAGAACATTAAATTAGTGTTAAACATAGCAAAGACGTATCAAATAGCTGAATTTGAAGCAGAGATCAAACAAACGCACAGAGTCACACTCGTAGAAGTAAGTTCAAGTTCACAAGAATATCATTTAAAAGATAAGGAGAATTTTGGATACTGTAACTGTTTTTTGTAGTTGTCCCGTTGAATTTGTGAAGTTGATGCATCCAGCCATTCCTCTTATTCGCGGTACTCCTTCATTCCATCGGATGCTCCGTCGATCAATCTTGGTGACCAGACACACTGTCCACTGCCTGCCTGATGCCGATTTGCGGATCGCTAATTGTAAGCCTGAGTAGTACATCGATGGCACAGGGTAAAAGCCTGCCTGTAATTGATGATGGAAAAACACAACAGTAAGTGATAAATACACCTCGGAGAAAAAAATATATAAGGCACGCTGTGTAATGCAAAAATTACACTTTCACTTTCAGAGATGACAATCCCCAAAATCTATAACACCCCACATTACCCTCCCAAACACGTGCAGAATATTGCTGCTACCTCTCAGAGGCCTAATTTCAAATCGTGCCAAAACGCACTCAGAAAGTATGCCCAAAACCCCCCTTTCCCAAAATGGATTTTCTTCAAACTACTTGCAATCAAAATTAGACATTCCAACAAGTGTTCCAAGACCCCACCCAGTCGTAAAAATCTAGAACACCCCCAAACACATGCAATACAATACTGCTAACCCTAACGAGCCCTAGGTTAAGAATAGTGCCAAACGCTTTCTTTAACTAGGCTAAATCCCCCCTTTCCCACCATGGATTTTCTTCAAACCACTTGCAACCAAAATTACACATTCCCACGAGTGCTCTAAGACCCCAGAACCCAGTTGCAAAAATGTAGAACACCCCCAAACACATGCAATACTGCTGCAAACCCTAACGAGCCCTAAGTTAAAAAAAGTGCCAAAACGCTTTTCACCACAGATTTTATCCAAAACACTTTTATCCGGTATTAGACCTTCCCAGCAATGCCCCCAGACCCGTCAACCCAGGCGAAAACAAGTAGAAGACCCCCAAACAGCCAAAAAGCAAAAATACAAAAATGGGCACTTAGAATTATTTTGGCCTCAATCCAAAATCACTGCATGCGAGCTCTGCAGCTAGGCCCTAACTCCCCTTTGCCACCATGGATTTTCTTCAAACCAATTGCAATGAAAACTACCCATACCCAGCGTTGCTCAAAGACCCCAAAACCCGCCCACAAACACCAGGAACCCCCCCAAGCAGGCCCCCGAAAACACAAAAGTGAGCGAAAAGTCTGTAAAGTGAAAAACTTTTTCACCACGGATTTTATCCAAAACACTTTCATCCGGTATTAGACCTTCCCAGCAATGCCCCCAGACCCGTCAACCCAGGTGAAAATAAGTAGAAGACCCACAAACAGCCAAAAAGCAAAAATACAAAAATGGGGACTTCGAAAATATTAGGCACATTTCCAAAATCACTCTGTGCCCGCTCTGCAGCTAGGCCCTAACTCCCCTTTGCCACCATGGATTTTCTTCAAACCTCTTGCAATCAAAAGTATCCATACCCAGCATTGCTCCAAGACCCCAAAACCCACCCACAAACACCAGGAACCCCCCCAAACAGGCCCCCGAAAATGCTAAAGTGAGCAAAATGCCTGAAAATGGAAAAACTTTTTCACCTCCGATTTTCTCCAAACCACTTTTATCCGGTATTAGACATTCACAGCAATGCCCCCAGACCCGTCAAACCAGGCGGAAACAAGTTTAACACCCCCAAACAGCCAAAAAGCAAAACCACAAAAAGTGAGACTTAGCAAATTTCGGGCCTACCTGGAATTCAGTCCAAATGCGCTGTGCAGCTAGGCCCTAACTCCCCTTTTCCACCATGGATTTCCTGAAAAATAAATGCAATCAACATTAGACTGTGCCAGCAGTGCTCCCAGACCCCAAAACCCACCCACAGAAACCTAGAAGCCCCCCAAACAGCCCCCCAAAAACATGCAATACTGGTATATTCAAAACATGGCAAATTGCGCTGTTCACAAAACATTGCTGTTTTCAGCACTTCCACTACTTCGATCCTCTTGAAACTCACCTGGACAGTCACTTGTTCCAGCGATTCACAAGAATCTCAGCAAGGCAGAACAAAATTGAACCACTGCGCTCTTTGAAGAAGAAGAAGAAGGTCTACGACTAGTTTTCACTTAGTTTTCAACCAAATACACGCGCCCGCAAAACACCCAAAAAGGCCAAAATTCTGCCAATTCTGGACCAAAGAACACCAAACCCCCCTAAAACATTGCCAACATCATTTTGAACGAGCCAATGTTAGAAATGAGATCCCTGCTGCACCCCCTTGGTAACGTAGCACAAGCAGTAAGGCTAAACTCGGAGGCAATGTGAGTTAAGTGTTTGCGCATGCACCCCTCAGCAACAACACCCAAGGCCCACCACAAAGGAAACTCCATACAAGGTTATGTATAACAATAGCCTTTGTATTACACCAAAACACATTAGATAAAAACACACACTTTACAATGTGCCAACAGGCACGGGCAGAATTTACAGGGGATATGTACAAGACAGGGCCACCTGGACCACTGTCAGGAATCAGCACTTTTATAACTAGAAATACTGTTAGAATTAGCACTTAGTACATAGAGTATAAATCACTTTAGCACACAACCAGTAACTACTGGTAACCGGTAAGTACCACCTACGCAACCCTAACCACCGTAGGAGAATATTATGCAGGGTACCAGGACCTCACAGGGAACACCTGTACTAGGAGAAAACACCCAACTAAATATCACCGTACATTTAGGGGTATAGGCCTGGGAACAAAATACATGATGCATCAAAACCCATTCCGAGGTGCAGCACAGGAGAACACATGATGCATAAACAACACATTCAGAGGTGTAAGAACAAGGCACATGATGCATCAAAACACATTCAGAAGTGCAGCACAGGAGAATTAGCCCAGAACTTACATCAAAGTCCAGGTTGCGCCACTGCACCAAAACCTAAACGTAGCAGCTGCCCACTACTTGCTGGGCAGCTGAGGACAGGGACAGAACAGGGCCTAAACGCTGAGGGAAATGGATAGGGGGAGTCTGGAGGAGGAGTATAAAGGCGCATGATTGAGTTGTGAACTTGTGAACCTCGGGAATGCAGACTGAGGCACCTTCAAATCAATAAGGAATATAAGATGAAGACAGTGCTTCTGATGGACTTGTTGTGATTAGGTGATTAGAGTTTTGTTGTGGTAAAAGTTGCAAAACAAAGGAAGACACACAGGAATAAAAGTGAATAAGGACGAAAAAAAGGAAGTCATTTTCAGGGCTCGGTGTCAGGGAAGTAGAACTCGTCCTCAAACTCCATGAATTGAGACGGGAGTAGGTCAGGTAACAGAGAAGAACTTCCATCACCTAAGTCGGTGTCCTCTTGTTCCTGCGTGCATTCACGTACTTTGTAATCTGGTGGTATCAAGTGCTGATTCATCTTGATCAGTGTTAACCTCTCCACATTTTTGGCCGAGAGGCGGGTCCTTTTTGAAGTTACAATGGCACCAGCAGCACTGAAAACACGTTCATCAGACACGCTTGCGAGTGGGCAAGACAAATAATTTATAGCCAGGTTGGTGATCAGTGGCCATAGATCCATTTTCCTGTACCAATACAGCAATGGGTTCGTATTAGCAAAGACCTGTGTTGGCTCATCCAGATAGGCCTGCACCATCAACTCAAGGTTCTTCACGGTTGCTCCACTTTGAGTACCATCTGTGGCCTTCTCAGCACTGGAACAAAGAAACCCTCTATGAGTTAGCCAATCCGCTTCCGACATGGCTGGGCCTGGTGCAGGTGAGGATGATGATACGGTTGCTGCTGGTGTCATTAACGGCTATGAGGGAAAGTGACTCCCTTCGCCCACAGATTCAGAAGTGGAACATGACGCTGGATGGCCTGCTGATTTAGTTGGACTTCTGACGGCTCCTTGAATTTTCTGCCGCTCTTTTTCGAACCGACTGGCTGACACAGCTAGCCAATGTTTGCACTTTGAAACATCTGCTTCATCAAAAGGAATAAATGCTTTGCTGGCCACTGCCTTTTTGTACCGTGGATCCAGAATAGTGGCACAAATGTAATGTTGTTCTGTATATATATATATTTTGAAGCCTTTCATTGGCAACTAGGCAGCTTAATAAGTTCTCCGCCAACCGATATGCATCTTGCTTTGCAACATCAGATCTGAACGTTGAAGACACGTCCTTCAGTTGGTGCTCTAGCATGACCAACAATGGGATAGCTTTGCTCAAAGAACAGTCCTCCCTGCTGACTTCACGCGTGAAGACCTCAAAAGGATGAAGCATGTCTGTCCGGCTTTTAACTAGCTTCCATTCCTCCAGCTCTAGCCTCTTGTCTTTATGATCAGAACCTAGTTAAAGACATAGTCATTGATTACCATGCACTGCTCAGACAGACGCTCAAGCATGTAAAAGGTTGAGTTCCAATGTGTTGCCACCTCCTGGATGAGTCCTTTGACTGACACTTTACGTTCATGTTGAATGCTCCTTAGCTCCTTCCGGGCCTTAAAAGAATGGGTGAAATGTGCGCAGATTTTTCGGGAGGTGGTCAGTAACTTTTTGACTGTGTTATCAGTTTTCAAGAAATCTTGCACAACCAGGTTTATACAGTGCGCCAAACACGGCACTCTGAAATATTGACCCTCCTGCATGGCCTTAACTATATTACTGCCATTATCCGTGGAAACATAACCAACTATGCGATTTCTTGGTTGCAGCCATTCAGAGACCTTACTGTTCAACTCCTCCAAAATGTTTTTGCAGTATGAGTTTTCTCCATGGCAAACATTTCTAAAGTTGCATGTTTCCGAGTAGCTTGAAAAACTGTGTCCAAGTCAACAACTGCACTTGACTTGTCTCTAACCCCTGCCTAAGACCCTGCAAAAGAGACCCAGTGTGCAGTGATGCACATGTAATCAAGAGCTTTGCAACTGGTCCATATATCTGTTGTCAAGTGGATAGTGTGAACAGCACTCTTCTGCAAAACTGCCCCAATCACCTCCAGCACATCTTGATGTAGTGCTGGAACCGCAACTCTGGCAAAATAGGACCGGCTAGGAACCTTCCATTTAGGGCAGACTGTTGCCACTAATTCTAGAAACCCCACTCCTTCCACGAAAGAAAAAGGGAGAAGGTCCAGCGCTAGCATTTTAGCCAGCTTTGCATTATACAGACGTACCGTTCGGTGGTTGCGTTTAAATGGCGCCTCCGACCACAACATTTGGCGCATAGTGGGCTGGATTTTTTTACGTGATGATGATGATGATGATGACGTCTTCAAACCAGTTAGGCCCATTGATGTAGTTTTTCGCATAGGTGTCTCTCCCACACTCTTAGTGTTCCTCATAGATGTTGCAGGGGTCGAGGTAGCGGAGCGCATTGCTGCTTAGAGCGTTTTGCGCGCTCGCGTTTTATTTCTTTTTAAAAAACTGCTATTTAGCCTATGGTCCTGTGGGCTGCCCATTTTTAAACCCCCCCCCTTACCTGCACTGTAATTTTGTGCCCCCACCGCCGCTTGGCGGGCTTGGTCCCCGGGTTGATGCCATCTTGCCTGGGCTGGGGAGGTTCTTCCGTCAGCGCGTGACTGCGCATACTCCTGGGACGGGACGCCTTCTTAAGGCGAGTCCCGTCCACTTGATTCTGACGAGGTAGCGGAGCGCATTGCTGCTTAGAGCGTTTTGCGCGCTCGCGTTTTATTTCTTTTTAAAAAACTGCTATTTAGCCTATGGTCCTGTGGGCTGCCCGTTTTTAAACCCCCCCCTTACCTGCACTGTAATTTTGTGCCCCCACCGCCGCTTGGCGGGCTTGGTCCCCGGGTTGATGCCATCTTGCCTGGGCTGGGGAGGTTCTTCCGTCAGCGCGTGACTGCGCATGCTCCTGGGACGGGACGCCTTCTTAAGGCGAGTCCCGTCCACTTGATTCTGACGAGGTAGCGGAGCGCATTGCTGCTTAGAGCGTTTTGCGCGCTCGCGTTTTATTTCTTTTTAAAAAACTGCTATTTAGCCTACGGTCCTGTGGGCTGCCCGTTTTTAAACCCCCCCCCTTACCTGCACTGTAATTTTGTGCCCCCACCGCCGCTTGGCGGGCTTGGTCCCCGGGTTGATGCCATCTTGCCTGGGCTGGGGAGGTTCTTCCGTCAGCGCGTGACTGCGCATGCTCCTGGGACGGGACGCCTTCTTAAGGCGAGTCCCGTCCACTTGATTCTGACGAGGTAGCGGAGCGCATTGCTGCTTAGAGCGTTTTGCGCGCTCTCGTTTTATTTCTTTTTAAAAAAACTGCTATTTAGCCTATGGTCCTGTGGGCTGCCCGTTTTTAAAAACCCCCTTACCTGCACTGTAATTTTGTGCCCCCACCGCCGCTTGGCGGGCTTGGTCCCCGGGTTGATGCCATCTTGCCTGGGCTGGGGAGGTTCTTCCGTCAGCGCGTGACTGCGCATGCTCCTGGGACGGGACGCCTTCTTAAGGCGAGTCCCGACCACTTGATTCTGACGAGGTAGCGGAGCGCATTGCTGCTTAGAGCGTTTTGCGCGCTCGCGTTTTATTTCTTTTTAAAAAACTGCTATTTAGCCTATGGTCCTGTGGGCTGCCCGTTTTTAAACCCCCCCCCTTACCTGCACTGTAATTTTGTGCCCCCACCGCCGCTTGGCGGGCTTGGTCCCCGGGTTGATGCCATCTTGCCTGGGCTGGGGAGGTTCTTCCGTCAGCGCGTGACTGCGCATGCTCCTGGGACGGGACGCCTTCTTAAGGCGAGTCCCGTCCACTTGATTCTGACGAGGTAGCGGAGCGCATTGCTGCTTAGAGCGTTTTGCGCGCTCGCGTTTTATTTCTTTTTAAAAAAACTGCTATTTAGCCTATGGTCCTGTGGGCTGCCCGTTTTTAAACCCCCCCCTTACCTGCACTGTAATTTTGTGCCCCCACCGCCGCTTGGTGGGCTTGGTCCCCGGGTTGATGCCATCTTGCCTGGGCTGGGGAGGTTCTTCCGTCAGCGCGTGACTGCGCATGCTCCTGGGACGGGACGCCTTCTTAAGGCGAGTCCCGACCACTTGATTCTGACGAGGTAGCGGAGCGCTTTGCTGCTTAGAGCGTTTTGCGCGCTCGCGTTTTATTTCCTTTTTAAAAACTGCTATTTAGCCTATGGTCCTGTGGGCTGCCCGTTTTTAAACCCCCCCCTTACCTGCACTGTAATTTTGTGCCCCCACCGCCGCTTGGCGGGCTTGGTCCCCGGGTTGATGCCATCTTGCCTGGGCTGGGGAGGTTCTTCCGTCAGCGCGTGACTGCGCATGCTCCTGGGATGGGACGCCTTCTTAACGCTCCTCCCTCAGCGTAGCGGGATCACGTAGCGGGCGTGTCCTCGCGTGGCCGGAGTCGTGCCAGAGTCCTGCCCGTCTGCGCCCGTCCGCGCTAAGGACGTGCGGGACGCTGCGGGCTTTTGGGCTCAGGTAGGCTTCTGTGGCGTTTTACTATGCTTACCTACTCAAGAGAGAGCCTTTACAACATCGGCCAGGCCGGACAGAGATGTCCTCTGCCGCCTGTCCATCCGCTCTGTGGCCCGTATCGGTGCCGCTGTAATCGCTGGGCGCTGGATTCGCCGGGGACAATCCTTGTGAAGGCTACAGTGCCGGTTTGTCGGCTTAAGGGCTTATCGCCCTTTCTGCGGGTTTCCAACCTAAATGTTAGATCTGCACTGAATCATTATCAGAACATCTATGATTTAGTTGAGGATGGTGCCCCAGACGTCCTGGCCATTACGGAAACCTGGCTTCAGGACTCGGATGTAGCTATTCCCAATTTGGTTTGTCCTCCTGGCTATTCCATGTTCACTTTGAACAGACCGTCCAGAGGTGGCGGTATAGCACTTATAGTCAGGTCCTGCTTTGCATGCGTGTGGAAGGGCCTTAACATCGCCGGCTGTGAAAGCGCCTCCTTTAAAATCACTGTCAGCCCGGAATTTACATTCTCTGGGATGGTGGTGTATCGTCCGCCGGGTAGTGACGTGGTGTTTCGAACTTCGTTCCCGGATGCCCTGGGCACACTGGTCATAGGGTGTGCCAATTATTCCATCTTGGGCGACCTGAACTTGCATTTCGACGCCCCCTCTAACCTGGCGGTTCGTAGCATCACCGCTGACTTAGAGGCCTTCCAGCTTATTCAGCTGGTTTCGCAGCCTACCCACATAGGGGGTCACATTCTTGACCCCTTTTTTACCAACTTGCCGGGGACTAACACTATATCTATCTCCCCGGTAGCATGGACTGACCATTTTCTGGTGACCATTCTGTGTCCCATCCCGGCGGCTCCTTCCACTCCGTCGGTGAGATGTGCTCCTAGGAGGTTGTGGAATCAACTTAACCTAGAGGATTTGCACCACCTTCTAGCGGAAGATCCGCTGGGTCCGCTGGTAGATGTTGAGGATGGGTATGACCGCTTCTGATAATGGACTACCAGGGCTCTCGACACTCTGATTCATATTACATCAACTAAGGTCTGTACGAGAGAGTCGAGCCCCTGGTACGACAGTGCCCTGCGTGCCTTGAAGAGGGCCTGTAGGCGGGCTGAAAGAGCTTGGCGAAAGACATATGGGGCCGATTTAAAAGCTGCATATGCCGCATCTACCAAGACTTACCATTGGGCAATTTGCCGAGCTTGGGCAGCTTATTATGCTGCAGAGTTTCGTTGCAGCCCAAACCCGTCGAAGACCATCTTCAGGGCCGTGAAGGATTTGGTAGCGAAGCGAACTTCCTCCGCAGTGGTGAGTTCTATCTCCCACTGTGAATCCCTGGCTGCCTATTTCTTGGGGAAAGTGCAAACAATCTATCAGGCATTCCCCGATACAGGGATTGACTTGGGAAGTTCTAATGCGACACCACACTCCACCACTCTGCTTTCCTTTCCCCCTCTTCCACTAGATGGGTTTGACCCAGGAGCATGCGCACGCCGCCCATATCCCCTCAGCAGCCATTCGGGCTAGGGTGAAAATGTCTGTCTGCTGCATGCCTGCTGGGGCTGGAGTGATGACTGTGATGACTGGGTCATCATCAGACTGTTCATCAGCAGCAGAAGACACCACTTCTTGTTCGTCGTCATCACCCATAAGTGGAAGCTTTGCGGGAGCCTTCCGTTTAGGCTTAGCTACCCTTGTCGGCTCATGGCGTGACTCACTCTCAGACTGCATGGCTGAGTTCCAATCATGATCAAGGTCATCAGAAGGAAGGGGGCTTGAAGAAGAACTTGTAGTAGTAGTAGTATCCCTCCTTGACCTTTTTCTTGCTGGGGATCTGGAAGACAATGGATAATCATCATCAGGATGAGTGGCTTCCTCGGATGATACCTCCTCTTGAATATCAATTTCCTGATGTGCCCCTACTTCTGGAGGAACAAGCGTTGTAGGCGGTTGTGCCGCTCCATGAACCTCTAGTTGCACCTCTCCATGCACCTGTCCATGCGCCTCTCCTTGCGCCTCTACTTGCGCCTCTCCTTGCGGCTCTACTTGCGCCTCTCCTTGCGGCACTACTTGCGCCTCTCCTTGCGGCTCTACTTCCGCCTCTGCTTGCGCCTCTCCTTGCCCATGTACTTGCGCTTGTACTAGTTGCACATGTGGTTGTCGTTGCGGCTGTAGTTGTTGAACACTCGTCAGCTCAGTTACACCCGGCGTTGACTGGATGGTACTTTCTTGTGATGAGCCAACATCACTGGTCGATGGTGATTGAACAACCAAAGTGGCTGCCGCAGCAGCAGTCATGGTCTTGGACATAAGTTTGCGTGGTGGCACTGAGCCCAATGAAGCGGAGGTGCTGCTTCCAGCTTGGTCCCCGGCGGGCACCGCTGCTGCTGCAGGAGTAGTTTATTTCCACCATAAGGGTGGGCTGATGGGATTTGGTCTAGCTTATATGTCTCGATAACATTCGCTCACACGTGCATCCAACTGTTTCACAGTCACTAGCATAGTTACACACCCTAGTCAGACCTGTTCTGCTCTGTTGTGTGTTTTGCATCTTGACAGAAGGGGAGCGAGCAGTCAGGTCTTAAAATATTCCCCTTGACCCTCCACACATGTTTATTTCCCCCCAAAACAGGTGTCGGTGGGCACACCAGTCTCCTTGGTAGGTGGTGCCACTTGCTTCTTCTGCTCCTTCTTACTGGCAGTGGCACTGGAAACTTTTTTCGCTGAGGCGCTACGGCCAACTTTCTTTGGGGCCATCTTCTTGAGATGTCAGAACAGCAGGCCGCAGTTGCACGAGTTGCATAGTTGTCTTGTCTGTGGCCACACGTGACGTCACGTGATGTTGTGCTGCACATACCGCTGCAGGACTTCTTCCTGGCACTGGTGGTTCTCTTGTGCACCTAAAAGCAATGGAAGACAGAGGAACATCAGTTATACACCCCAAAAAATCAAAAAACACTTACAAATCACCACAATCCAATGCCATCCATGCCCTCAATGATGTTTACATTCAAGACACCCCACAGAAAGACTTGGTCCATGCACCACTGAGTAATTCTGGGCATAATGGATGAAAGCAAGGCAAAATGGGTGCAGGCCTGAGCACACTGCCTGCCTTCAAAATGGCCCCTTGACCCCCACCACATGGCCAGGCCCTGCCTGTACCAGCCCTCAAAATGCCCCCCACCCACATCGCCAAGCCCCAACAACACCCCAAAAAATCGAAAAACACATATAAATCAACACAATCCAATGCCATCCATGCCCTCAATGATGTTTACATTCAAGACACCTCACAGAAAGACTTGGTCCATGTACCACTGAGTATCCCTGGGAATAATGGAAGAAAGCAAGGCAAAATGGGTACAGGCCTGAGCTCACTGCCTGCCTTCAAAATGGCCCCTTGACCCCCACCACATGGCCAGGCCCTGCCTGTAGCAGCCCTCAAAATGGCCCCCACCCACATGGCCATGCCCCAACAACACCCCAAAAAATCGAAAAACACATACAAATCCCCACAATCCAATGCCATCCATGCCCTCAATGATGTTTACATTCAAGACACCCCACAGAAAGACTTGGTCCATGCACCACTGAGTAACCCTGGGCATAATGGATAAAAGCAAGGCAAAATGAGTGCAAACCTGAGCACACTGCCTGCCTTCAAAATGGCCCCTTGACCCCCACCACATGTCCAGGCCCTGCCTGTACCAGCCCTCAAAATGGCCCCCACCCACATGGCCATGCCTCAACAACACCCCAAAAAATCGAAAAACACATACAAATCACCACAATCCAATGCCATCCATGCCCTCTATGATGTTTACATTCAAGACACCCCACAGAAAGACATGGTCCATGCACCACTGAGTAACCCTGGGCATAATGGATGAAAGCAAGGCAAAATGGGTGCAGGCCTGAGCACACTGCCTGCCTTCAAAATGGCCCCTTGACCCCCACCACATGGCCAGGCCCTGCCTGTAACAGCCCTCAAAATGGCTCCCACCCACATGGCCATGCCCCAACAACACCCAAAAAATTGAAAAACACATAAAAATCACCACAATCCAATGCCATCCATGCCCTCAATGATGTTTACATTCAAGACACCCCACAGAAAGACTTGGTCCATGCACCACTGAGTAACCCTGGGCATAATGGATGAAAGCAAGGCAAAATGGGTGCAAGCCTGAGCACCCTGCCTGCCTTCAAAATGGCCCCTTGACCCCCACCACATGGCCAGGCCCTGCCTGTACCAGCCCTCAAAATGGCCCCCACCCACATGGCCATGCCCCAAAAACACCCCAAAAAATCGAAAAACACATATAATTCACCACAATCCAATGCCATCCATGCCCTCAATGATGTTTACATTCAAGACACCTCACAGAAAGACTTGGTTCATGCACCACTGAGTACCCCTGGGCATAATGGATGAAAGCAAGGCAAAATGGGTACAGGCCTGAGCTCACTGTCTGCCTTCAAAATGGCCCCTTGACCCCCACCACATGGCCAGGCCCTGCCTGTACCAGCCCTCAAAATGGTCCCCACCCACATGGCCATGCTCCAACAACACCCCAAAAAATCTAAAAACACATAAAAATCACCACAATCCAATGCCATCCATGCCCTCAATGATGTTTACATTCAAGACACCCCACAGAAAGACTTAGTCCATGCACCACTGAGTAACCCTGGGCATAATGGATGAAATCAAGGCAAAATGGGTACAGGCCTGAGCACACTGCCTGCCTTCAAAATGGCCCATTGACCCCCACCACATATCCAGGCCCTGACTGTACCAGCCCTCAAAATGGCCCCCACCCACATGGCCATGCCTCAACAACACCCCAAACAATCGAAAAACACATAAAAATCACCACAATCCAATGCCATCCATGCCCTCAATGATGTTTACATTCAAGACACCCCACAGAAAGACATGGTCCATGCACCACTGAGTAACCCTGGGCATAATGGATGAAAGCAAGGCAAAATGGGTGCAGGCCTGAGCACACTGCCTGCCTTTAAAATGGCCCCTTGACCCCCACCACATGGCCAGGCCCTGCCTGTAACAGCCCTCAAAATGGCTCCCACCCACATGGCCATGCCCCAACAACACCCAAAAAATTGAAAAACACATAAAAATCACCACAATCCAATGCCATCCATGCCCTCAATGATGTTTACATTCAAGACACCCCACAGAAAGACTTGGTCCATGCACCACTGAGTAACCCTGGGCATAATGGATGAAAGCAAGGCAAAATGGGTGCAAGCCTGAGCACCCTGCCTGCCTTCAAAATGGCCCCTTGACCCCCACCACATGGCCAGGCCCTGCCTGTACCAGCCCTCAAAATGGCCCCCACCCACATGGCCATGCCTCAACAACACCCCAAAAAATCGAAAAACACATAAAAATCACCACAATCCAATGCCATCCATGCCCTCAATGATGTTTACATTCAAGACACCCCACAGAAAGACATGGTCCATGCACCACTGAGTAACCCTGGGCATAATGGATGAAAGCAAGGCAAAATGGGTGCAGGCCTGAGCACACTGCCTGCCTTCAAAATGGCCCCTTGACCCCCACCACATTGCCAGGCCCTGCCTGTACCAGCCCTCAAAATGCCCCCCACCCACATGGCCATGCTCCAACAAGCCTGCCTTCAAAATGGCCCCTTGACCCCCACCACATGGCCAGGCCCTGCCTGTACCATCCCTCAAAATGGCCCCCACCCACATGGCCATGCCCCAAAAACACCCCAAAAAATCGAAAAACACATATAATTCACCACAATCCAATGCCATCCATGCCCTCAATGATGTTTACATTCAAGACACCTCACAGAAAGACTTGGTTCATGCACCACTGAGTACCCCTGGGCATAATGGATGAAAGCAATGCAAAATGGGTACAGGCCTGAGCTCACTGCCTGCCTTCAAAATGGCCCCTTGACCCCCACCACATGGCCAGGCCCTGCCTGTACCAGCCCTCAAAATGGTCCCCACCCACATGGCCATGCTCCAACAACACCCCAAAAAATCAAAAAACACATAAAAATCACCATAATCCAATGCCATCCATGCCCTCAATGATGTTTACATTCAAGACACAACACAGAAAGACTTGGTCCATGCACCACTGAGTAACACTGGGCATAATGGATGAAAGCAAGGCAAAATGGGTGCAGGCCTGATCACACTGCCTGGCTTCAAAATGGCCCCTTGACCCCACCACTCGGTCAGGCCCTGCCTGTACCAGCCCTCAAAATGGCCCCCACCCACATGGCCATGCCCCAACAACACCCCAAAAAAATCGAAAAACACATAAAAACCACCACAATCCAATGCCATCCATGCCCTCAATGATGTTTACATTCAAGACACCCCACAGAAAGACTTGGTCCATGCACCACTGAGTAACCCTGGGCATAATGGATAAAAGCAAGGCAAAATGGGTGCAGGCCTGAGCACACTGCCTGCCTTCAAAATGGCCCCTTGACCCCCACCACATGGCCAGGCCCTGCCTGTATCAGCCCTCAAAATGGCCCCCACCCACATGGCCATGCCCCAACAACACCCCAAAAAATCAAAAAACACATACAAATCACCACAATCCAATGCCATCCATGCCCTCAATGATGTTTAAATTCAAGACACCCCACGGAAAGACTAGGCCCATGCAACACTGAATATCCCTAGGCATAATGGTTGAAAGCAAGGCAAACTGGGTGCAGGCCTGAGCACACTGCCTGCCTTCGAAATGGCCCCTTGGCCCCCACCACATGGCCAGGCCCTGCCTGTACCAGCCCTCAAAATGGCCCCCACCCACATGGCCATGCCCCAAGAACACCCCAAAAAATCAAAAAACACATAAAAATCACCACAATCCAATGCCATCCATGCCCTCCATGATGTTTACATTCAAGACACCCCACAGAAAGACTTGGTCCATGCACCACTGAGTAACCCTGGGCATAATGGATGAAAGCAAGGCAAAATGGGTGCAGGCCTGAGCACACTGCCTGCCTTCAAAATGGCCCCTTGACCCCCACCACATGGCCAGGCCCTGCCTGTACCAGCCCTCAAAATGCCCCCCACCCACATGGCCATGCTCCAACAAGCCTGCCTTCAAAATGGCCCCTTGACCCCCACCACATGGCCAGGCCCTGCCTGTACCAGCCCTCAAAATGGCCCCCACCCACATGGCCATGCTCCAACAACACCCCAAAAAATCAAAAAACACATAAAAATCACCACAATCCAATGCCATTCATGCCCTCAATGATGTTTACATTCAAGACACCCCACAGAAAGACTTGGTCCATGCACCACTGAGTAATCCCGGGGCATAATGGATGAAAGCAAGGCAAAATGGGTGCAGGCCTGAGCACACTGCCTGCCTTCAGACTGGCCCCTTGAACCCACCACTCGGCCAGGCCCTGCCTGTACCAGCCCTGAAAATGGCCCCCACCCACATGGCCATGCCCCAACAACAGCCCAAAAAATCAAAAAACACATAAAAATCACCACAATCCAATGCCATCCATGCCCTCAATGATGTTTAAATTCAAGACACCCCACAGAAAGACTAGGCCCATGCACCACTTAGTACCCCTGGGCATAATGGTTGAAAGCAAGGCAAACTGGGTGCAGGCCTGAGCACACTGTCTGCCTTCAAAATGGTCCCTTGAGCCCCACCACATGGCCAGGCCCTACCTGTACCAGCCCTCAAAATGGCCCCCACCCACATGGCCAGGCCCCAACAACACCCCAAAAAATCGAAAAACACTCACAAATCACCACAATCCAATGCCATCCATGCCCTCAATGATGTTCAAATTCAAGACACCCCACAGAAAGACTTTGTCCATGCACCACTCACTACCCCTGGGCCTACTGGCTAGTGAGGCTTTACAGGCAACCCAAAATGTAAAAAAACAACAACATATAACAGTGAGCTAAAAATCCATGACATAAATGAGAATTAAGTTAAAAAAAAATCACAGAAACAGTTGTATCATGCACCCATAACTAACCCTGGGCCTACTTGATACTGTGGCTAGCTACCCACCACAATATATATTTTGTTAAAGTTGTGAAAAAAGTTTTAGAACTGGAGTTGCCTCAACTGCAATGCCCCAAACAAACAACACCAACTTACTTGTAAAATCTCAAGTCCAAAAGTGATTCAAACTCTAAAGTCCAAAAAGTTCTCAAATACAAATATCCACCAGCAGCCACAAAAAGTAATCCTTCCAGCTCCACAGCCAAATGAAAAGTGACCAGGACATGGACAAAGCACTGGGAGGAGCCTGCTGGACAGGAACAGGAAGTTGGAGACTCTGGGGCACTTTATTCCTCCCACCCCACCCCAGAAAATGGACTCCTGCACCAAAAAGTGCAGCCAAATGTCAATCTGAGGAGTTATTCTGATCAAAATCATCATTTTCACAAGGTTTATGCTACCTGCGGTGGATTTCTTGTGCAGAATTGCAATTTTTGCAATTTTGGGAACGCGAGCTGTTCAAACCTCCCGCCGGAAGTCAGCTGCACGCCGTCGCGGACCTTTATGACGTACTCGCGTTGTCAAACTCTCGCCGTGAAAGATGGCAAGCCGCGATAACGTAATTGCCTTCGAAAAACTCTTGCGCGATCACGCAGCAAGATCGAAAATGGCGCAGCACACGCAAAAATCGGGAGAAAAACAACTCGGTGGACTCAGAATCACGGTAAGTCAATGCCGCACGTGCGATATTGTATTTTTCAAGCGCGACCAAGCTAAATAATTAGTAGCTTGCAAATTTGCGGATTATTGGGTAAATTCGCACGATTCGCGGATCACAAAATTGTCAAAAATCCGCAAATTCGGCCGCGAAACGGATTTTGCGCCCATGCTTACTAAATTCCTATTGTTTTCTTTAACACAAGTTAAGGTTTCCCACCCAACCTAATTATAGCATTACTTTAACCTTTTACATTGTATTTTTGCTATACCAAAATATTACTACTTTAGAACTTATGAGCTAAAAATCCATACCCCCCCTCCAATGTGTTACATCTCAATGCACTTTTACATCAGCCTGCTCCTCAGGAATGTCATTAGGTGTGCCTCACTTTTGTCTTGAATACAACATTTTAGCTCTCTATTTGTTCTTTAGAACTCAGTGGTGAAGGAGCAGTTGATCATAGGGAGTTAACCAACATGTTGAAAGTATCTGTTGTCTCTCTGCATTTCAGAATGTTTTACTGATATGGATGATAACTCATAGAATATGTGTCCTGGTTTTAGCTTTGTAGCCCACTAACCATGAATTCTATAACAAAAAGAAACTCCTCTTTTGCTCAATTATAGTAGTGTAATCTGTAGGAAAGGTTTTCAGTTCTACAGCTCTAACTCCATCATGATGACATTCAGGTGTGTCACACATTTGTCACGAATACAGAATGTTAGCACTCTGGTTGTTAAGTGGAACACTTTGGGGAAACCACAGTAGAACAATGGGGAATCAACTGACATGCTGCTGCTTCTGTTGAAAGCACATGTTTTACTCACAGCATCAGACTGTATTCTCCTATGGCTGGTAAAGATTTTGTTAGCGATTTCTTGTGCAAATTTGAGGCCTATAATGAACCAAAGTTTCCAACTGAGGCTGGTCAGCAAATCAATACATTTAAATAATGTGAAGCACATTCAGCTCCACAAGGAAGTCAGAGAATGGCCACATTTTGAACCATAAAGATTTATTTTAGGTTTAAATGTACTGATGAAAAAATCATCAAGTTAGTGTCAATCAATAATCAATATACAAATGCATTAGTTAATATGAAGCTCAAATCAATGATAGTCATAAAATAAGACGACAAACTAATATTGAGTTGCCTCAAAGGAAAAGTTAAGTTAAATCCGTTTTCACATAGAGAGTATCTTACTCTGCTCTAAGCCGTCTCAAAAGTTGACAAAGCATCTCTGAACTGTAAGCATCCCTGAAACGTAAGTTACACTGCACTAGCTTAAAGCACTTCATTTTACCATTAGCTATGCCAACACAAAACAATCCAATCAGGTTACAGTGAAAACATACCATCTTATACTCATTTGTTTCCTAGTACCCTCCACAATAAAGCTTCCAACACTGTTCTTCAAGCTTACATTTATCTGCAACATAAAAAGATTTTTTGGACGAGCCTGTACCTGCAGGTGTAGTATTGCAAACATATATAATATTCTATCGCTGTCAGGAACAAAAACACATTTTGCATGAGAAACAAAGCACCAGAGTTGTCATATGGCCTTTAGGGTAATTGTCAACATTGCTAAGTTAGCATGGGCTCTGCTGCTATGATGCTGCTTCTGCACTCCTTACTACATGACTGTATTTTGCACGACTGTGCCTTTCACATCAGAACTGTTTGTTTTCTGCATTCTCTGCCTATTTCAGGAGTATAATCTGAACACGATGTGCAAGGTCGGTAAACAATGCACCTTGTTAGTCTGTTCAGGTAAGTCCCTAGCACCTAGACAAAACATGCTAACACAGCTGCACTGCTGATGGCTCGTACTTTGATAATACAGGGATGCATGTTTTTTAAACGCACACTTGGAGAGGGACCTTTCCTTGGAGAAGAGCTATGCTGTTCCTATGATGTAACACTTCCATCTAGGCACTAAGGTATGGTGTCTGCTGACAAAGCCCACAGATCTTCCTTTATATAATAAACGTCAACTTACCAAGGGGAGGGTGGTTAGGCCTCATAGCCTTTTTTCCAGTGTCTGTACATGATGCCATCCCCCTTCATATGCTATGGATTGTAACAATGCTAACTGTTTCAGGTTTATGCATTTTGCTGCTCGTAATGGCTTATATACTGTATCATAGAGCAAATAGTTATAATAAAATTTTTGACCTATAACTGTGACTCTGTCAAATTGTATTGTGGACAAGTATGAGTGAGTGAGCAGAGAGTACGTCTTGCTATCATGATTCCTGAGAGAGTCGGGAGTGTTGTGTTCTGGGTTGTCCAATCATTTGTAGCTTTGTGAATATGTAGGTCAACGAATGAGACACTATAGCTAGTTGGACTTGGGATTTTGGGTACTAAGGGGGTAGGAAGGTACAAACCCTATACACTGAGGTCCTGTTTTCCTGCACATAGGAGCCCATTAGGATCGCGGACAGACTTGAGTCCGTCCGTGACCCTTGAGGAGGAGGGAACGTCCGCATGGGCTGCGGCGTTCCCTCCTCTGCAATTAGGATGTGACCGCCACCCTGGCGGTCACATCCTCTATTTTTAACATTGCGGCGGGTGCGGCTTCAAGCTGCACCCGCTGCAATGGTAAAAAAGCACGCATTGCATTTACATGCAGAAAGCTGCAGGCACCGCGCGGTGCCTGCCGCTGTCTGCATGTAAATGCAAGGGGGTACCATGTGCACCCCCCACCCCCCATTCACCCAGGGGGCCCGCAACGGGCCCCCAAAGTGCACATCCGTATGCTTTTCCACGGCGGAGAACCCGCCGCGGAAAGCATATCTGACACACAATCCTAATAAGGGTGGAGGTGTCTGAGAGACACCGCCACCATATAAGAGCTTTTCCGCCGCGGTTGTAAGCCGACCGCGGCGGAACAGCGGCGGACATAAACCAAGATCCACCAGCCATCCTAATTTGGAGGTGGGTCTTTGGAGGCTCCGCTGCGGTTTTCCCGCATCCTCTGGGCCGGCGGTGGCTTCCGCCGGCCCGGAGGATGCGGGAAAACCGCGATCGTAATGTGGCCCATAGTTCTGTGTATGTGCAGAATCCCCACAACATGGTGCCGCCAACGTTTGGTCTGGTTCTTATCTGCAAGACTCCTGAGTAGTGCTTGTCCACAATCCCCTCACTTCTGTTTCCGGAGACAGTTGTGATGGTGTAGCCTCCTATAGTGTGATATTTTATAGGTTTTTCAAGCATTAATTTTAAAAGGTCTTCTCTCTCTTTTTGCCCATTGTTGCGTTGAATTTGGTAAGATATCATCTACTATTAATGATGGCGATTGGTATAGCATCTCATAACTGCTCAGGGCTTACTTGACTCAATATGGAGTCCCTGATGCTGGTGTTGGACTTGTTTTTGTTGTTGAAGTAAATGTGGCTTACCGCTTTGAGGTGTTTTATTCTAGGGGCACCTTTCGGGCAGTTGATGGGCCAGATAATTTGTTCCATGAATACACTGCCATGGCCTTTCCTCAGAATTATCATCCTTATAGGTCTCTTGAAGTTCCGCTAACAGCTTGGCAACATCAAATATGGTTTAATGGCGCCCTTCCTCACCCTATTACACTGGTCCATTTAGGCCCCTCATCATTTTGGCTGGGAATACCGCACACCCAAATTATCTCACCGCTACAATCGCAGAGCTAAGCATATTGCATGCTTCGTCAATATGTGTAAATAAAGCTGTTATTAAGTTTTTGTCACGCAACTTCCAGGTGGGATCACCTGGAATTGCTGCGCAACCACTAGCACCTGGTGGTGGAATCATCAGTCCATTAATGAATAATTCTGTGATGGCCAAGCATCCACAGGATAAGGATGAACTGCCTTATCGGCTTGCTGAAAGGTTTGGACAGCTCAAAGCTGTTTTTCCAAATACTACGCCTGTGGAGAAACACATGATTTTAACAATGAGTTTACCTAAAGGCCTTTGTCCTGAATTAGCTGATTGTAACACTTGGGGTAGAGTATTTGTAGTGGTATATTCAATGTGTTTCGGCACTCCCTCAAAGAGTGTTCTTCCTTCCATTATAAAATGTGTTCAGGATGAACATGGGGCTGATGTGGCCCTGGAGTTGGGAATGAGACTGGTGGGCGTGTTCGACATTGTTTGCGACATGATCCTTGCTAATGTTAAGCGCGGTGCTGTGAGCTTACAAGTGGCGCAACGCTTGGAGACTGTGGCTGTCGCAGACAAACAGTGCGAATTGCCAAAGATTATTGTTATAAGCCTTTTACTCAACCGCAAACTCAAGCTCAAACTCAACAAAAGTCCCAGAATCATAAAGATGGGCGCCCATTCTTTCCTAAAAAGAACTGGAGAAATAAAAAACAGGAGCAGCAACAGCAAACGCAGTTTTTTAAACGTACTCATGACTTGCGCATCCGCATGAAAATTAAAACTCCTGATAGATTTCAAGTCCTTGATCAGCGCTCTCCTCATTCTTTACAGGATACATTGGATTCTCAAGTCAGTGGTGGGGAACGCCAGAATCGTGGTAAAGGTCCCACCATGCAGCAATGATGGGATCAACCTCAACAGTTTGACGTTAAAGCCAAACAAGATGATCTACCTCATTTTAGACCACTGCATCAGAAGAAAAAAGTTGCTGTTTTAACAGCAAAGTATGCCTAAGACGGTGAGGAAACGACTTCTATATTAGACTTGGGGGTGACCCAGCTCGACAGCACGGCTGATATTACCATAGTGCGGGAGGCACTGCGTCCTTGTTTGGAAGTGAGAGCAACTGATACATTTATTAAAGTAGAAACAGAAGATACTTGAGTTGCTCCCTCTGATAGACTATATGAAGTAGTCTTTCAAAATGAGGGTGATATACGGGGTACAATTTTACAATCTGACTTCCACTTATGACATTTTGTTTGCGGAGGCAGATCGGCCCTCACCATTTGTTTTGCCCACTTCTAGGCGAGAGGACGTGGTACGTCCCTGAGGAGCATGCAAAGGAAGGCTTTTTCAGCTGAGTGGGATTTGGCCCTTGCTCCAGGTGTGTACCGTAATCAAGTGGGCTGGAATAGAGATTCACCAGCACACGAGATTCAATTACGGTTGATGCCACAGCCACAACCATAATATCCAATCAGGCGGGAGGCTAAATCTCCTGTTTGTGACATTCTGACTCAGTTGGAACATCAAGGTGTAATTAAATCCTGTATATCGCCTATGAATAATCCTATTTTTCTAGAATTGAAACCGAACGTTTCATATCACATTATTTTAGATTATCAAAATCTGAAGAGCCATTGTCGTACATTTGCAGTACAGAACACCCACAGCTCTGCACTAGTGATCAATATAGTTCGTAAAAAATGTAAGACGACACTGGATATATCCAATGGTTTCTATAGTCACAACTTGGCTCCTGAGAGCCGTGACTTGACAGCATTTACCGCAGTCAGGAATCAGAATACAATTACACAATTGCCTATGGTATAAGAATAGCCCCGGGATTTTTGCTGCACGTAATGTGTCTTTGTTGCACAACATAGACCCGGTTGGGTTCTTGTACGCTGATGATATTTATCTGACAGACGACAAGCTGTTGCCGCATCTGGTCCAAGTTGACGGATTTATATTATCGTTTGCCCACTATAAATACATTTTGAATTTTTCTAAATTGCACATTGATTGTTTGGGGGCACTCTTTTTGGGCTAGGAGCGATGCCAGGTCTAACAATAACTTTTTATTCAAAACTGGTCATACGTATTGTAGCAGAGACGGTAGGTTTCATGTACCTATCATTCAACGAAGGGGACACAGTACCTATTGCATACAAATCACATCTATACACAGCAGCGGTAACACACTTATTGAATGTTTAAAAGATTTTAACCACAGACAAATGGCGATTCTGAAAGAATGCTTGCTGGCGCAGGGAAAATGCATTCTGCTTGCTTTAGAAGAAGTGACTAATGCAAGTGAACCTAACTCTAAGGCTTTACATCCCCAATGGATTCAATGGGCTACTTCTTTGACATTGGCAGATGTCACGTTTATCTTTGATCCTGCTCTTGAGACACAGGAGTTTTTACAATATGAACATGTTCCTCCTCCTCTGTTTTCTTTGCTTCCTTTGGATGAGTACAAACGTACCATCTATGGCTCAGCTTAACTGGCCATTAGGTCCAAACATGAGTATTCTGTGGTTATAATCATCCATATTGCATACACAGGCACTTGGGGACCATACGGTGCAATTGACGGAGCTGCCTGCTCTTATTGTAGCTCTCGAGGCTGCCAATCCTAATGTGAATACTCCTATTGTGTGCAATTCTTACTACTGTGTCCAGTCTTTTAAAGACAACTTTTTTTTGGGTCTCAGAATGATAATCGGGACTCTAAGGGCCCCGCAATAAAGCAAAAAATACTATGGGTTTGAGTGGTGGAGCTTCAAAAACTTCTGCCACTCACACAGGTTATTCACACACTTGGCCATCAGTGCGTGGGAGCACATGCTGTTGGTAATTCTTTGGCTAACTAGGCAGCCAAACATGCAATAGCGACGTGTTCCATTGCATCAGTTACAGGGTCCATGACTAAGATATAGCTGCTTCAAAGGATGGAATTGCTTAGCCACAGAGATTCCCTTTAAGATATTCTTATCATTTATCTCCTGAACAAGTTCCTTAAGCTTCAAATCTGTCAGTTGGGGATCGGCTGATTCCCAAAATGGACCGCAGACTAACTTTGATCATAGCAGCACACAAAGGCATGGCTTCCGCACAGGCTGGAGTGTCGGCGACAGTGTCTATTCTGCAGCAACGTTATTGGTGGTGTGGTTTGTACAAACAAACACGTAGTTATGTGCTTTTTGTCAACAAATCAAAATGTCTACAGTTTCACGTCCTCCACAGACACAGCTATATATATCAAATCAGCCTTTCGGCTGCATATATCTTGATCACTGCAGCCAACTGACTTCAGATTCTGCATATAAATATATTTTTGCTGCAGTTGATTCGTGAACTAGATTCCTCTGGGTTTGGCCATAATGCAGTGCTGACGCTCAAAATGTCATTAGAGATTTGCATGTCTTTGTCGGCACTTTCAGCTGAGGCCAAGGTCCAGCATTTGCCTCTAAGGCATGCTAGGACACGATGAAGTCGATGAGGCAATTTTCATCTCCATACAGGCCTGAGGACAATTCTATAGTAGAGTGAATGAACCGTGACTTAAAGCAATCTTTGACAGCTAAGGTTTTAGATACTGGCAGGAACTGGCTAACCCATTTGTATGGAGTTCAACATGCACTCAATAATCTCCCTAAAAGATCTCTAGGTGGGCGGACCCCATACAAAATGCTCTCTGGCATTAAAATGTTTGTGCCATACCTTGATGGGCTAAATGTTGTGGCGGCAGCCGCAACCTTTGATGTAAATAATCATCTACTATGTTCCAGGACCTACAAAAGACCTGTGGCAGCTATTCAACTGAACATTTGCTCTCTACCAATGATACTGCACTGCTGATTCCGTTCGCCGGCTGGCTTCCTAAGATTGGAGAACAAAAAAGAATGTGGTCCCTCTTATCATGCACCGGTTACAGTACTTGGATTAGAGGGTACTCGTACAGTAATTCTACCACCTTTGCCTGGCCGCAAAGAACGCAGCTACATTTCTGTGGACAATGTCAAGTTACATCGTCAGGCCGATTCTAAATAGTGTGACTCCTGCAGTTTCATGCAATGCTATATCTTTGAATGCGGTGAATTCATCATCTACAACTAATCCACGTATAGCTTAGGGTGCTAAACAGCCTCATCACCAAATTCCTCCTAATGGCTACCCCAAGCTAATCAGGCTTCATCTCTGCGACCTTCCCAAATAGACGACGGCCCCTCTAAGACCGTCGATCAATGCAGCAGCTAGACTCATCACAGACTCCAAAAGAAACTGTCACATCTCCCCCTCAACTGGCTTCCTTTCGAGGCTAGAATTCACTTGAAAATCGCGTGCATGAGGGACAAGGCATTACATCACAAAACACCGAGATAGCTAGGTGAGAAATTGGTGCTGTTGTGTGGTAACAGAACCACCAGGAGCTCCTACAATCTGCAACTGAAATCCCAACAATTTAACAAGAAGAAAACATACAACCGCTCCTTCTTGGGAATTGCTCCCAGAATTTGGAATGCCTTACCCCCAGAGACGAGACAGAACCCTTCCACGTCATCTTTCAAAAAGGAAGTGAAATTGATTTTCTTGGTCAAATTCACTTCAACTACTCATACATCTGTGTATATATATTTGCTATATTTGCTAAGCTATAATATTTTACTACGTTCTTACTAATGTAACCTATATTATTTTTATGTGTTTTGATGTCACCTATACTTGCCCTGTAAAGCGCACTGATACCCCAATGAGTCTTGTTCTCGCTATACAAAACTGTTAAAATAAATAAATAAATACATATGTAAATGAGTGTGAAATGGACACTGCTATTGATCTTTTGCCAGTCCTGCCACCATCCTTGTCTAACAACCAAGTCAAGCAGACATACCCTATGGGTGCTTTCCAAAGGAAAGTGCCGACAAGTCCGAGACAACGTCAAGCTGATACTGCTATACCACCTTTGATGACCATGGGTGCAAACTGTTATTTTGGGGACCATGCAAGCTTCTCTTATGGCTCTTCATCCTCTACTTCCACCTTGGCATTTCGACCGACAAAAATAAGCATTTTTATCTCTTGGCTCAAAAAGACTTACCTGGTCCCACCCTGGACCTACATCTGGTTGGCACTTATCCTGATTTTCCTCTTCATGTCAATTGGATTTGTGACAGTATTTTCCTTGCTGATCAATGGTCATTATTTGCCAAAACGCTCTGCTGTGAACTTGGTCAATGGAATTCTGGCCCCTCATACATCATCCCATATCATGAAACGTGATCAAACTCTTGTGAACATTTCGGCTTTTCCAGTCTCAGATAGCATTGTTTGAGATAAAGTATCTTTCGGAATCCATGTCCCGACGGAAGTTCTCAAGATACCATATGTGTTTTGCATTTCTTTATGAGATATGGTAACATTGGACATACATTCCACTGAATGGGATGTACAAGCAGTGCATTAATTGTTTTTTAATTTAAAGTTTTATGGTGCCTTTGATGCTGAAGATTTGTATTTAAATTCTGCTAATTATGTTGATATATTATGCTATCAACACTATGGGCACTCTGTTCAACATATATATGATGGACTTAGCATGAGTAATAAAATCTTTTGGGATGGGTCTCACTTCATATGCGGATGATACGCAACTGGTGCTTGCCGTACATAGGGATGGAGATGCAGTCTCGGTTAGATTTCAGGATGGTATGTTGGCCATTAGTACCTGGATATCTTATCACTGTCTTAAATTTGAACTCAGCCAAGACAGAGGTAATGGTCTTTGGAAAATTGCCCCAGGATGGTCTGCGACCTGGTGCCCAACTGAGCTGGAATTACCACCTATCCCGGTCAAGAAAGCTAGAAACTTGGGAGTAATTTTTGATGCTAGGCTATCCTATTTACAACATGCCAACGCAGTGGTTCCCTCGTCCTTTTATCTGCTAAAGATGATCAAGAAATTGTTACCTTTCATCCCAGTCAACACCGGGAGAAATGTAATCTGTGCTCTGGTCATGTCCAAGGTTGACTACTGCAATAGCCTGTTAATGCCCAAGAAAGGGTCCTGGGTAGGCTGCAGTTGGTACAGAATGCAGGCGTTAGGATGTTAACCCCGAAGTTTAAACCCATCTCCAATGTGGTGCGACAGCTCCACTAGCTGCCCGTAAGAAGCTGAACAAATTTTAAGGCTCTCTGCATTCTCTACAAGGCTCTCTTCATTCCCTACAAGGCAATTAGCAATACAGTACCAGAATGCTTGAAGAAAGCTTTCTTAGCTTATGCACCCAATAGATATCTTCGCTCAACAGATGCCATGCCAACCTTCTGATGGTCCCCAGAACTAAGAAAGTCAACAGAGGTGACAGAAGCTTCATAGTGCTACATCTAAACTGTGAAACTCTCTCCCCCTGCAGATTAAAGCCAGTTCCACACTGCTATCATTCAGAAAACAAATAAAATCATCGTTCTTCAAGCATTAGGCTTTCTCCAGCTTTCTGCTTATCCTTCCAGTACAAAGTGCTAAGACACCTATGGGTATTTGGGCGCTTTACAAATTGTTAAAATAAAATGTTAAAAAAATGAATAAATTACTTACACAAAACGAACATGTTAAGTCCTGTTTTTAATTTTACACAATGGGAACATTGTCCAAATCCCATCCAGGGGAGTTCTAAAACACTTTGGGAAAAGTTCACCTATTTTACCGAGTCCTCATTTTTTTAATTGCATGTGTCATCGCAGCCCAAATGTATTCTTACCCACACTAAATCAATCTATTCCATTTCCTTTAGAACTGATTTGGCCACTGGAAGTTATGATCACTGGAAAAATACCATTGACTTGAAATCAGTTTGGGGCACTAAGGCATGGCAGGTTCAAGGAACGGAAGCAGGGCATTGTGCCTGCCTTAAACTGACTCAGATTTTGTTTTTAAATGATAAAGTGCACCAAACCAACTACTTGTTTTGGCTTGGCAACTGCCAAAAATTTGAATATCGCATCTATTCTGTCTTTAGCGGAATTTGAAAATTGGCATCCACAGACGAATTATACAATAGAAGTCTTGCAAGCTTTATTTCAAATTGACACTTTCAATGTCTCTGATGTTGACTCGTCCGGCTGGTTAGTGTGGCAAACCAATTCAGAAACATGTCAACTGTGTTTTTATAATGTAATGCCTGCTTTCACACATGCTAGACAAGACCCTCGTTTTTCCACATACTCCTTCTGTCACCACATTGGTGGGTAAATTGTGCCAAACATGGTTAAAACACTCCACTTTGTCATCAGTAAAAAATACTTGTCACTCTTGTCAAGCGACATCAATTTGGCTGATTTTATCTTAGGTCCTAGGATACCTAGAACAAACCGATTTATCTATGCAGCTTACAATGAAATTTGGAAACTTTCTCAGATTAAAGCAGCGCTTCATCTACGCTAAATTGACAAAGCAAATTTAGAAAAATCATTGCAGTGGTAGACAATAGTATCAATACACTGTCTTCACGCATCTATATCTTTGATAATATTGTTTTTTCTGTTATTGATATTGTTCAAATGATGTATCTGTGTTATATCATAGTCAAAACCAATTGTGATCAGTGATGCAATTTGCATGGACATTACAGACTCTTAAAATGGAAAAAGTTCCGTATGATTATTTGAACGCTTCAGCATTGTTTTTGCCATTTAATCTAAGTGATTTATATCCATGAAAGATGCTACATACACGCTTTTAAACATTGAATGATTAGGACATTTGCCGTTCTCTGTGGCAGAGATGAACTCAGGGGTATGGTTAATTCTTGGGGTTATCTCTCTCCCACTTTTGCTGTTTCAATTTAAATCTGAACACATTTCCCAAATGGCCGCTTTGAACCCCTAGGAAGTGCCTATCTCCATGAATTATGGCCCCTACCTTTCTCTAACAGATGTCAACAGGAGGATAAGGAGGTTTTCCTTGCAGGGGAGGACTGCGATGCCACAGTAGAACATTCCCTAGTTAGAATGGCAGTTGTAATGTATCTTGCAAAATGTTGCTAGTTTTCCAAAAGGATCGCCTGTCCCAGCAATAATTCCAGCTTTTACATTGCTTACTAATGGCAGTTATCTTATTTTGGATAGCCACGACTGCTGTGTTTTACGTGCAGGAATCCCGTATATAGTAACAGTGTCACAACAAGTTACTTGTTGTAGCAATGTGCTTTTTCCGCCCCTGCATGGGACCATAGATAGTTCCATTTGGCCTTCCATTCCGACTTTCAAAAAAATTTTCAACAAATTAAGCGCTATTGTTTAGTCACGGAGTGCCTCTCACTTCAGCTCGAGAGCCCTTCTAACTGTAGGTGGCTAGAACATCTAGCGAGATTCAGTCCTCCCACTTCACTTTGGGGAGCTAGAACATCTAGCGAGATTCAGTCCTCCCACCTCACTTTGGGGAGCTTATTCATCAAATAGTTAATGCTTCTGATACCAAAGGGCTTGCTCATTTTTTTAAACTTGTGGGATCCAACCTCGTGACTTTTTTTCAGACGATGTTTAGAGTAATACCAGCTTTTATTCATTCTATCTTTTCTAGCGTCTACAGAGGGTTCCCTTTGTTAATGGCGCTTGCTGGTGAAATCCTGATCCTTCTGCTCCTCCTACACAATGGCTACTCAAATTGTGGTAATGCACAGGCCAGGACAATTGAAACTGTCCCAATGACTGAATGCAATAACTTTTTGGATGCTTTTTGGAGGCTTGCCATTAGCGAAGCTTAGCGTAAGTTATGTACTAACTTTTCACTTTGCCTACTTCACTTGCGTGCAACCTGTGTTCTACAGTCGGCAATGCCCTTTTTATTGGGCTTTGGATTTAGGCATCTCCAACATGTCATATTCAGACCTGGATCATTTCCAGTTAATGGGTCCCTTAGTGACTCATGAGCAGGCCTGTTCTGGGAATGGCTGTATGGCGTGTGTGGCTGCACTTGGAATCTTGACTGAGTGGAATATCTGTGCAGCTGCACAGTACCACTAGCAAATGAGTATCATCAAATGTCATGCAATTTCCCCGGAAATGCTCTTGGAAGCATCAGATTATGAGGAACATGTCTGTTTCTTCTGCCTACTTAACTGGATGGCATCCCTTTTTTCTACTAATGATATGGATGGCCTTTTGGAACAAATTGCATTCTTAAGTTCACATACTTTGATCGATTTTCCACCTCCTTCTTAATCATGTTTTCCTTGCAACAACATTTTGAATGACATACAAATAAAATTATTACTATTATTTTTTTTCAATTTGGTTTTGTCAAACACTTTGGAACTCTGCTTCTATTTGACCTCTATCTTGGTATTTTGTCTATATAATACAACATTACCAAGGAGAGGGTGTTATATGGCCGTTAGGGTCATTGTCGATATTGCTGAGTTGGCATGAACTCTGCTGCCATGATGCTGCTTTTGCACACGTCACTGCATGACTTTATTTTGCAAGACTCTGTCTGTGCTTTTCACATGAGAACTGTCTGCTTTCTGCATTCTCTGCCTGTTCCTGGAGTTTAGTCTGAGCACAATGTGCAAGATCGGTAAACAATGCCCCTTGTTCTTCTGTTCTTGTCAGTCCCTAGCACCTGGACAAAAAATGCTAACACAGCTGCACTGCTGAAGACTTTTGGTTTGATATTACAGGGATGCATGTTGTTCAAACACACACTTGGAGACAGATTTTTCCTTGGAGAAGAGCTATGCTCTTCTTACGATGCAAAACTTCCATCTAGGCACTGAGGTATGTTTTTTTGTTTTTTCTCAAAATACTTTATTGATTTTCACAAGGTATACAGAAAGCATATAGCAGGGTAAGCAAGGATATCCAAGGCAACATTTTACATGAGCATACATAGCGTGGGGTTAATGTGCCTTTATGGGTAATATGAGCCTAACCCAGGCGACCAATGGTAGAAGAAAGGAGACAGGCAAAGGAAAGGAAAAAGGAAAGAAAAAGCGAAGAGAAGAGAGGGCGGAGCCACGGTTAGGCGTGCTGTAACATTGCTTTTGCATATCAATTCATATGTTGGCACAAGGGCGCCCGATATTGGCAACTTTACATAATATGACTGTCCAGTGTCTGTAACAATGAGCATTTCACTTAAATACAATTATTCAGATGGAATGACAATAAGGTCACTGGATATGACTCTGTGGTGAGCTCTTTGTTCATGGAGGTTCATAAGAGTCTAGAAACAGGTCTCAAGAGTCCAACAGCATCCTGGATGACGGTTTCCATGGAGAGCTTTGTAATGCTATGTTGTCTGCCCCTCTGAGATGGATGATCCAGTTTATCCAGCTCTTGTATGAAGTCTTACTCGTGTCCTTCCAGTTGGCAAGAACCATTTTCACCGCCGAGGTTAGTAACAGGTCAAATAGATCTTTGTCAGAATCATTTCTCAAGTTTGTGCTGATACAGGCCGTGGGCAAATTGAAGGAGCCTCTGACCATAGTACATTTAAACATACCATTTATGAAGGCAAATATTTTGTCCTAAAACGATTTAAGTTAAGTACACTGAAAGATAAGGTGGGCTAAGTCCCCCGTCTCTCGATTACAGTCCCAGCATGTTGTATTGTTTCTGAGTCCTAATGCAAATAAGCGTCCAGGGGTCCAAAATGCCTTGTGTAGTAGCCAGTATTTGGTTTGGGAGAGAACACGGGAAATCTTATTTTGTGAGACGGATATCCAAATTGAGGGCCATTCCTGTTCCTTTGGTGGTTCTGGAGGCAGTAGCCCCAAAAGGCTATAACCTTATCATTAAGTTAAGAAGATTTTGGGCGGAGGAGTTTGTATATCTGTGAAACCTGGTGGCCAAGTTTGTTAATATTTGTCACAAATAAGGAGATTGATGGTTGGACGGTAGATCATTTGGATTTTGTGAGGGCCGATCTAATTTTTAAGAAGTTGTAGAATTCAATGTAAGCAAGGTCATACCTCACTTGGAGGTCTGAAAATGTAATTGAGTATGTGGTATTTTCTAGTTGATAAAGGAAGAGGATTCCTTTCTCGATCCATGTGTCTAGGGTTAGGCTTTTGCCCTGGTACATTTTCTTGCTATTGGCCCAAAGTGATTCCAATTTAGACCCTTTAATACTATTCTCCAGTTTTTTATCAATCCTGTTTTTATACTGATCCTTGCTTTTTTCCTGCGCCAAAGGAATTTAGAGATGAGGATATCTATTTTGCGGTGGAAGTCGTCTGTAAGAAGGTGCGGGAGCATACTGATGAGGTAGTTAACCATCTGGGTGATCATCATTTTAATAATCTCTATTCTGCCCCACCACGTAATTAATTTTGGTGACCAAGATTCCAGAAGCTTCTTTATTTTCCCTAGTAGTGTTTTCTCATTCTGGTGTAGGGTATCTATCATGTTGCTACCAAATTCAATGCCTAAGTATTTGATGTAGCTTGTTTGCCATGTTAGCCCAGACTCTCCCAGGATATCCCTCGTACAGTGGATGTTTAATGGTTTGAGCTCTGATTTTTCTCTGTTAAGTTTGTACCTTGAAAGGCTGGAATATATAGTTATTGTGTCCAATTGATGCCCTCGGTTGTTCTGTTACAATTAGTATGTTGTCTGCATAAGGGGCTAGTTTTATTTGGACGCCATTGATATCCACCCCCTTAATGTTAGCATTTGATTTGATGTCCCTGATAAGGGGATTCAATGCTAGTAAAAATAAGGATGGAGATAGTGGACACCCCTGTCTAGTACCTTGTTGTAATGTGAAAGGCTCGGAGAGCGAGCCATTAATGACAATACGGGCTGATGGGTTTCCCTAAAGGGCCTTAACCATACACATATAGTCCTCGCCTGGAATGAAAGATTGCATGCAGCGTGCCAAGAAAGCCCAGGAATCCCTATCAAAGTCTTCCTGGCATCTAAGGTGATAGCTACAGCTGGCTCAGCCTTAACGCTGGCATGTTCTATGATCTGGCACAGTAGGTGGGTTTTATCGTTAGACATGTGAGTACGGAGGAAGCCTAATTGGAAGTTACTTATTAGTTTTGGTAGGGCAGAGTTGAGTCTGACCACTAAGATCTTAGCGTATAATTTTTTTGTGTACATTATTCAGTGATATAGGCCTATAGTTTTTCGGTGAGAGTTGGTCCTTCCCCTCCTTCGGAATGACTATTATGTTAGCTTCTGTCATAGTGTATGGCGTAGTCCCTTTAGATGCTGTGTGATTAAAAACTTGTTTCATGGTTGGTTTTAGCTGGTCTAAGAAGGTTTATGTAGAAAGAGGCTGTAAACCTGTCCGGGCTGGGGTCTTTGTTGTCTTTTAGGGATTTGACTGCCATTTCAATATCTGTGTAGTTAATTTCCTGTCCTAACCCACTTTTCTCTTCTACGTTTAGTTGCTGCAAGTTGAGGTTTTCGCGGTATTTAGTACAATCTTCTAAGTTTAGTGGCTGGTCCTTCTCATAGAATTCTTTGAATGTTCTATGGATGTCTTTGTGTTTGGTGTGGGTTTTATTGTTAGAGTCTTTAATGGATGAGATGACAAACTGGTTCAGTTTGTGTTTGAGATAGGAAGCAAGCAGTTTCCCTGCTTTGTTTGCCTCACACAGGTAGAGAGCTTTATATTTATTAATTTATAACCCTGCCCTCTCACTTAGGATTTTGTTGCATTCATATTTTTTTGTGTTAGAGCGGCAAGGAGCTCGCTATTGTGTAAATAAGTAGGTGGGACTGCTCCATTGTTTGATCTCCTGTTCAAGCTGGGTTAATCTCAGGTTGGTACTCTTGTTGATTTTTGTGTTTATTCCTATTATTGTACCCCTGATGGTAGCTTTCAGTGCATCCCAGAATGTATTAGTGCTAGTCTCCAGAGTGTCGTTGTGTTTAAGGTAGTCTATTATAGCCTCCTCTATCTTTTTTTGATCCGCAGGATCCGAAAGTACATCGCTGTGGCACAGCCTCATTGTGACACCCAGACAGTTTTAGGCTAATACACGAGTAGTCCGACACTAGCCTTGGGGCTATGTCTGTGTGTTTGGTTAGTCGTGTGTGGGAGCTGGATATGAGGATATAATCTATCCTGGTTATATGAGTTGTCTGGGTTAGAGTAAAAGGTGCAGTCTCTAGTGTCTGGATGCTGGAGGCGCCACGCGTCCTTAATGTGAAATTTAGAGCAGATATTTTGGGGTACAGCATGTGAGCTCGTGGGATGGTATTGGCAGGTGGATTGTCTATCCGTTATGTGATCTAAAGTATGTTGATATCCCCTGCTACAACAATGAGGTCGTTTTGGGGGAACCCTTAAAGCGTGCTGAACACCTCAGACCAAAAGGCTGGGTCGTCCGTGTTTGGGCCGTATATTTTTGTTACCTGCATTAGCTCTTTCCCCCTTCTCAGGTGTGTGACCAGGGGTCTGCCCTTGTTATCGTGGGACTGTTAGTCTAGCGAGATGTTGGATCTTTTCGATATCAGGGTAATTACCCCCCCCTTTTTTTTAACAGCAGGCGAACAAGCCGTCTGTGATATCTAGTTACCTCTAACAAGTTTAGAATCATCCCCAGACAGCTTTGTTTCCTGTAGTAGGATTATATCTCCTTTAGCTTTGGCTAGTTAGTCCAGAATTTTCCAGCGCTTGATTCGGTGGTTAAGACCTTTAACGTTTAGGGACACTATGTTGAGGTCAATTGCCAGGGTGAGTGTGTTATTGCAGGCCATTAGATGGGATGTTCTGTGGTAGACACATCAATTATATTCTTTAAGGACCACAAATTGCTACCCGGACCCAGGAGAGAAAAAGTAGCTGGCCGACCCCCCCCAACTAGGCATAGATCAGATACATTTCCCATGTACCTCGAATACAGTCTAAAACAACAATTGATGGACAGAATGCAGAACAATGTCATACATTCACCCCAATACAAAGATTTGGGCCTAAATCCATCGTTTTTTTGCACTCCACACCACCCCAGGTCAGACATGGCCATATGCAAATTAGCCTTGACCCTGTGCCTCATGGGAACAGTCCAGCCCGAACTGCCAAGCCATGTCTTTCCTGGACCGGAATCAAGCATCCAAGGACCGGTTTCTGGCTATCAGCCGTCATCAGCCTGGATAGCTTGACTCCAGTGGTGTGGAGAGCATGGGACTCACGTCTGAGCATACCCATCCCACTCGGGGTGACAAATGAAAAAACAACAATTGATGGACAGAATGCAGAACAATGTCATACATTCACCCAGTACAAAGATCTGGGCCTAGATCCATAGTTTTTTTGCACTCCACATCACCCCAGGTCAGACATGGCCATATGCAAATCAGCCTTGACCCTGTGCCTCATGGGAACAGTCCAGCCCGAACTGCCAAGTCATGTCTTTCCTGGACCGGAATCAAGCATCCAAGGACCGGTTTCTGGCTATCAGCCGTCATCAGCCTGGATAGCTTGACTCCAGTGGTGTGGAGAGCATGGGACTCACGTCTGAGCATACCCATCCCACTCGGGGTGACAAATGCAAAAACGAAAATTGATTGACAGAATGTGGAAGAATGTCATACATTCACCCCAGTACAAAGATCTGGGCCTAAATCCATTGTTTTTTTGCACTCCACACCACCCCAGGTCAGACATGGCCATATACAAATCAGCCTTGACCCTGTGCCTCATGGGAACAGTCCTGCCCGAACTGCCAAGCCATGTCTTTCCTGGACCGGAATCAAGCATCCAAGGACCGGTTTCTGGCTATCAGCCGTCATCAGCCTGGATAGCTTGACTCCAGTGGTGTGGAGAGCATGGGACTCACGTCTGAGCATACCCATCCCACTCGGGGTGACAAATGCAAAAACAACAATTGATGGACAGAATGCAGAACAATGTCATACATTTACCCCAGTACAAAGATCTGGGCCTAAATCCATTGTTTTTTTGCACTCCACACCACCCCAGGTCAGACATGGCCATATGCAAATCAGCCTTGACCCTGTGCCTCATGGTAACAGTCCAGCCCGAACTGCCAAGCCATGTCTTTCCTGGACCGGAATCAAGCATCCAAGGACCGGTTTCTGGCTATCAGCTGTCATCAGCCTGGATAGCTTGACTCCAGTGGTGTGGAGAGCATGGGACTCACGTCTGAGCATACCCATCCCACTCGGGGTGACAAATGCAAAAACAATTGATGGACAGAATGCAGAACAATGTCTTACATTCACCCCAGTACAAAGATCTGGGCCTAAATCCATCGTTTTTTTGCACTCCACACCACCCCAGGTCAGACATAGCCATATGCAAATCAGCCTTGACCCTGTGCCTCATGGGAACAGTCCAGCCCGAACTTCCAAGCCATGTCTTTCCTGGACCGGAATCAAGCATCCAAGGACTGGTTTCTGGCTATCAGCCGGGATAGCTTGACTTCAGTGGTGTGGAGAGCATGGGACTCACGTCTGAGCATACCCATCCCACTCGGGCTGGACTGTTCCCATGAGGCACAGGGTCAGACTGATTTGCATATGGCCATGTCTGAACTGGGGTGGCGGAGTGAGCTAAAGAACGGTGATGGATTAAACCCAGATCCGTTGACTGGGGGTGAGTGTTTGTATTGTCAACGCTCCGTCCATCATCACCTTTGGTTTTTCTTTGTTCGCCCTAAGTTGGCAGGGTATGCTCAGACGTGAGTCCCTTGCTCACTTTGCCACTGGAGTCAAGCAAGCCCGGCTGAAGACGGCTGTAATGCCAGAAACCGGTCCTGGGAAGTTTGATTCCGGTCCAGGGAAGACATGGCTTGGCAGTTCGGGCGGGACTGTTCCCATGAGGTGTAGTGTAGTTCCTATCATCCCAATAGGCTCTGCGCATTGGAATAATACCTACAGCAGTAAAGGCCTAGGCCAGACGTTAACTAGGTCTACTACTGTCGATACTAGACTTAAAGTTTTGGGTTTGCCAGCTTAGCTCAGAGTTCACTAGAAACTTTCTCGAATGTTCAAGGAGGACTTAACTTCCCTGATTAGACAAGAAGGGATTTAGTTTCTGACAACCATAGAACATGACAACTTTGCTCTCCCCTAATCAAGTGTAAATCTCGAGAGTCGTGTGAACAAAAGGCAATTTATTTTACTCAGTCAGTACGTGCATTCTTAGTCTCATCAGAATGTAGAGAAAAGGAAGAGACGGGCGTGTTCAATAAAAAGGTGTTATTTATTGATCAGTCTCTTTTCTCATACAAGAGAAATGGATCGATATTATTGCAATACTTATAGCTAAGTAAAGTGCATACATTAAAAGCAATAGTATAAAATAATACTGTAAAAACATTGATAGGGTTTCTAAGCCATAAGATGTTTTAAAATGAATAAAATATATTACATACACATATACATTTGACTAAACGTGCTCAACTGGTGTTTCTAGATACGCCTACCCCGTGTACCTGACCTAAGCCTAATACGTGGGCGGGAATAGAAAGTTACAGTTTAAGTTAAGTTTGTTTTTGCCAAGTGAATAACTAAAGAATTCTCTGTGAGGGGTTATTCAGTTCTGTACCTGGAAGTTAGGATGAATGAGGAATGGTATCTCTCTCTCTGGTCTCGATATTCCAGGCTGCCTGCGAGGGCTACCCAGAAACGCCGGTGCTGGATTCTCGGCAGGAGAAAGCAGCGCATCTCTCAGCGCGTCAGGAAGGCGGGGCTGCTGCCAGCGGGGTCTGCTCTGCTCTTGGCTTCGGCAAGTATGGCTGCTCCGTCTCGTCACCACGCGTGTGTTTGCATAGGGCAAGATCGGTAATATTTATACCTTTAAGGTGCCGAAATTGATGTAAGGATGGACATAGATACGTCAATAAAGATGTCATACGACTTGCTCGTTAGCACATTCTTTTACTGAAGTTCTCGGTGAAATCAAAACAATGGCCGCAGGGTTTTGCCCAGGTTGTCATAGGTTTGATTTGTTATGAGAACTCCGTATGCCTTATCAGGGGCTGGAGGAATATCGCTTGTCTAATTAGATCGCAAGCGTTATGACCTAATCAGATAACACGTTCCTGTGCCGTAGTGTGACTGCGTCAGATAACGGTATCTGCATCATGGGGGTTTTCTGCATCATGGGCTGACTGCTAGTTAACTTGTTGGTTTGTTTAACTAGAATAGGGTCAGGAATAGGGGGATCGATTCAGAACCTATAGGAATACATGACACCCACTCCACGCTAACTATGGACATATTTACTAATCTAGGCATAGTATAACATAGTACAACATACTATAGAGTAGTGTGTATACCTTACCACCCCAAAATACATAAATGCATTTTGAAATTCTTCAAATATACGGAAAATTTGCAGACATATATATTGTATGCACTCAAGCTATGGAATAATGCTAAAGTAATCACGCATTTGTATACATTATTGCTTATTTGGTATATGAGAATTACACATGAAATGGTTTCTTAAATACAGAAAAAAGTTTCGAGACCATTCCATCACAGAATAAAATATTTGTGAACATACCAGTGGGCAGCTAAAGTCTATAAAGTATCTAAAAATAGAAATCTTAGTTCTTTAGGAATAGTTTCTTACTTTAAGCAGAAGATAAGTGTCCCGAAAAACCGAAAAAATGAATTGGGGCTTCTGAAAGAGTTGCTGTCCGTGAACTGGAGTGAAAAATAGTTCATGTGACTTTATTATTTAAAGTTGAAGGCCGAATTCAGGGAACGCCGTGTGCGAGCTTGCTCAAAAATCTCTATTTCTGTTCGGGTGAGAACATCATATCATTTAGGCTTTCGAAAAAACTGTCAACAGCTTCCTGGGAAAGTTCTACTAACTCGGAAATAGGTGTAATCATGCATTCTTGTGCATGATTGTCTTCATTGACATTCTGATTCGCATTGCTGACAGAAGGTCGTACCTGTTCGATGCTGCTTTCATCTTGAACTTCACTACCCATCAATCGCAGTGGTGAAGCTTCCACGAATGCCGTCATCACGATTGGTAGCCTTTGAGGGCAGCACAAAGCATGAACCTTGATCGGGCTCAACAATGTTTCTGCATCCATCGGCGCATCCGATTGTAGTGTCAGACAGGTGTCTAACACGCATTCTTCTCCGCATAGCAGACACCTCAATACAGGTAAAACACATCTTTGCCACATTGGTCGAAATGATAGAAACCAAGTCATGTTCAGGTCTCTAAGCCGGGAGAGTCCCAGGATTTTTGATATCCGGTCCCGGTATCCAATGGCTAGGATTGTTTCTTCTCTTGTCGCCAGAGTTTTGTCTGTGACATGGGTTGCCATAACGAAAAATAAGGACTAAGAATAGGATTCCTGCAATTAGTCCCAAGATCAGGGGAAGTCCGCCAAAAATCGAATGGACGAAATCTGGAAAAATACCCAGTATGGCTTTGAATGGTGTTAATGCCATTGAAAATACTGTCTTAAATACCTTTGAGACCCCATTGGTATCAGAAATATTTAAGATTTCATTCAGGATTTCCGCGAAATGTACGGGGGAATTAGTTGATAATAATGTATGTATCTCTGCAGTCGTCCTTGCGACTTGTAGATGATACGTTTCTTTTGATGACGAGAGCCTGGTAGGCGTCTGAAGAAGCACTGTTTTCATTCTGCTTAAAGTATCTATTCGAATAGAAGTAATTTTCAAATCGGGCCATGCCCTTGCCTCCCTGTCTGGGAAGGAGCTGGGGAACAACGAGCGTCCACAGCACTTGACCTTCGCAGTGGTAGTTACTAGATAAGGAGTCCCGGGCATAAGACTACAACATCTGCGGTCTACAATTAGAATGTAACTCCCATTATAGAGTCTTTGAAAGAATGGTTCTATTTCTGTTGCAGGTGCGCCTTGCTGGTGACATGAAAGGTTGTATGAATTCCCTTCGCAGGCTCCATGCAAACTAATTCCGTTACACAGAAGTGTGCCACTTAGTGACATCGCACAATTGTTGCCACTAAGAAACACTTTCTGTCCTTTATTACTGACACATGCATGTGAATAGGGCAGGTTCCATGTTGTTTTAAGGTACCCCTTTCCCAATTTCTCGTACATGCCAGCCTGTATATATTTTTGGCAGTATTGAAACCTGAAGGTTGAGATTGGAATATTTATTATCCCATGTATTATCCATTCACTGACAGGTCGTTCCGACATTGTCACTGGTAATCTTTCGAGTTTTTCAATGCTCAAGATTGTATAATCAGCACCCTTTTGTGCCATACTGATTTGTCTATCAGTAAGGTTAAAGATTTGGAATAATGACGTTGTGTTGATTAGACGCCAAGGCACATAGCCTGAACGCAGATTTTGTAACGTCCAGCCAAGCTGTACAATAGAACGCAATTGTGACTGACCGTGTTGTAATAACAGTAAGTCTTGCGATAATATATCGATTGCTGAAGACACAATGCTGTCCAAAGAAAAAATTCTGGAGGACAGAGTCATTAACCCATTGTCCACTACAGAAAGTGATTTTTCCAAATTAATACGGTCAATTTCCCGTATTCTCTCTGCTGTTTCAATTTGAGTAACCTTCCAGGCCTCATTGTATGCTGCATATACAGAGGCTGCTATGAAACGCTTTTGACGCTGTTTGCGTGGTCCCATAGTGAAATCACGCAAGTCAGCACCATCAGTAAGTAAAGTTAGGTGTTGCTTAATTTCTGCCAGTGTGGAAGTTTGTAGCCATTGAAGGCATAATTTGCCCACACTGTAGGTGGTTATTATCCCTGGGTGATGTCTTTGAGGATATCTAGGGTCTGGCCTGGTCATTTTGAACCCCTGCGTTTTGTTCAGGAATCTGTCTTGACAGTTATTAGTATCTGTGGGCCAGATCAACCACTGTTTCCAATCAGGATGTGTTCTGTTTTGGTTTAATATATGGTTTACGTCTATCTCTTCATCTGTATCAGAGTTATTGCTAAACATTGTTGGCTTTGGAATAGACGGTTTATTTAAATCTTTGATTTTGGCTAAGCCTAGACAGGTGGTCTGTTGAACAGTGTCATTTAAAAATATCATTTGTTCTGGGATCATGCAGGCTCTAAACAAAGCTTCTATACCCTGTACTTGCCAATCTTTTGTACCCCAAACACTTTTCAATTCAACATTTTTGTCCCAATAATCAAATCCAAAGGTATTCATTTTTTCAAAGAATGAGTCTGAATATAACAATTTTGTGTTGGTTATCATGGTCTTGGTCCCTGTCTTATTTGATAATTTAAAATAAAATGCTTCAGCATTACTTGTGTTAAAATCTGAAAAATATGAATATTTGTCGTAAACAGTTCTTGAGCTCCCTTTTGGAGGTGTTGCACAATGTTCCCATTGATTATAGTTTAAAACATTTCTAGGTTGTGCAGATCTATGTAAAAAATGGTTACCATAGTGGTTATAACAGTACATACTATCATAATTGGTAGAACCCTGCAAATAATCATGTTTGGTAAATTTAGCAGACATTACTAAATCAGACATCATATTATTAATACTTTCGAAGTCCCAATCATCAGCAAATGAGTTTGGTTTTACAAAGTCACTCAAGGAGATCTTAATTTGGTGTGGATATTTCAGGATCTCGACCGGACCATAAATTTCATAGTCAGTGTTGTCCCAGGCTACCCCACCAGGTATCGGATTGGCTGTGAAGTTGGATGAAGAAAGTTCTCTTTTCTCGACGTGTGAAGATGTGTGTGGTTTGAGGATCAAGTTGATTTTCTGACTTGCTGTGTCCATTTTTGCATATTTTCCCTCAATAAAGCGTCCCAATGTTAGTATCATGATGAGCCAAAGTATGAGGATAAATGCACCAAAACCCACCCAAAATTCAATCCATGGAGAAATCAGATATGTTTCTTTCAGTTGTTTCAAAAGTTCTTTGGCTTTATCTTTAAAGGTTTTTGATGATGGCTGTGTCTTTGATTCAGTGAAGCCTTCAGAGGAATCATCGAAGTTTATGAAGTAGCCGGAAGCAGTTCTGTCAATTGTTCCAATTGGTTCATTGGTTGCATTTTCACTTGGTACTTCATTATAGATTGGTGTGTCTCTGCTAAATGTTTTAATTTGGGTTTTCAGAGGTCTGAGTTCTATTGCATTGTTGCATAGTCCTTGTTGTTCTTCTGTAGGCGTTTCGAATGTGATGAGCCTCTTCGTAAGAACCTCTGTACTGGTAGCAAACCTTGGTGTTCTGCTACTTATTGGGAGTCCACTTGGCCTACTGTTTGTTATCGGCCACATGTTGTGGTTTTACCAGGTCGATGGATACAACTCGGTTCTCCTTTTTACCAGCAAGTGGCGGTAGTACAACTGATCTTGTCCCGTTGACAGACAAGACAGGAACTGCTTTTCTGTAAGAAGGCCCAAATTCCTTCTTTACCGCGATCTTCTCCCTGACTAGATCCCCGACTTTAGGAATCCAGACAGGTCTTGCTGGGACAGGTGGTGGTTCTTCAGTGGTTGTTGGCTGTTGTTTCAACTTTATGTTGCTCAGGTCTTTTCTTGTTTTGTTTAAGTCCTGCAAAATAGCCAAACGGTCTTTGATATCAAAGCTTTTTTCTTTCACCACTGAAGTCTGACTGTCAAGATCAGAGATAATTATCCTAGTTCCGAATAATAATTCGTACGGACTGAATCCCTTCAGAGAATTTCTTGGCAAGTTATTGAGACTACGTTGGACACTTATTAGATGTTTGACCCACCCAGCTCCCGTACCTAATACCTTTGCCGTTATAGATTGCTTTATGTCACGGTTTTTTCTTTCAACAATTCCGTTCCCCTCAGGGTGAAATGGACAAGAGTACCGCAAATTCACGCCCATTCCGACCACGGCCTCCTTATAAGCTCTAGAGCTAAAAGCAGGACCATTGTCCGAATGCAGCATGCCAATTGCGTATGTGCCGATAAAGACTCGCAAATCTTTTATAACAGTTCTGGCGTCAGCCGTTCGCTGGGGCCACATCCATATGAATCTCGTGCATGAATCCACTGCGACCAAGATATATTTATAGTTACCATCCCTTTGTAAGGGACCGCAGTGGTCTAGATAAACACATGCTAATGGTTTATCCGAGACTAGAAGGGGCGTCTGCGCTGGACGTCTCACCGTTGATACTTTCATTTTTTGACATATTTCACATTCTAGAACATAGTTCCTTGTTTGTCTTCTCATTTGTGGCCACCAGTATCTCTGTTTTAATAATGATACTGTGGCTGAGACGCCAGCATGTATAGAAGCAAGCCCTTCGTGTGCCGCTATTATTAGTCCTAACCTATGTTCCATGTTTGGAATTGCCCTATCCCCCACTCCAGGGATTCGAGCAAAAGGAACATTGTTTGCATCAGTTATGTATGAGTATTTTACTGGAAAGCCTTTAGGGAGTGGTTCTATCGAATCCTTTTCTGAAGCGCTGACAGCTTGTAATATTTCGCTGTCTATTTTTGTTTTTGACCGGGTGACGGCAGCTACGGAAGCTGTTTGCATAGCTGCCTTCGCGGCCTCATCAGCCAATGAATTCCCTGCAACGTGAACGCCATCACGTTGATGACTCAGCGTATGTATCACGTGAGTCTGTGGTAGTTCTTTTTGTAATAGAACTACTTGTTCCCAGAGCATTTTATGCTTGATTGTGCCACCTTTCGCATCCTTGAAGCCATTCTGAAGCCAGATCTGCAAGTATTCATTATAAGACTGAACGCAATAATACGAATCGCACACTATGAGTGTGGGGAATTCTCGATCGGTATTTTCAAGCGCCATCTTAAACGCCAGTAGTTCAGCTCGCTGAGCTGTACAATCTCCTAGAGATTGTGTTTTAGTGAGGGTTGGTTTAAATTTTCCTTCGTGCCAGCGACCTTTGACAATCGCGCACGCCGCACTGTAAGCTTGTTTACCCCCTACTGCGGGTTGTGCTGATCCGTCTGTATATATTATACAGCCGTATTGTTCTAGAGGCAGAATTTCGGTCGGCAGAGGACATTCAAATTCATATTGGAGAAATTCTTGTGTTTTTAAGTTGGGATCAAATTCGTATGCTACGTCTGTTGCAGCAAGAGAGTTAGCCCATTGTATCCATCTTGGATGGAGTGCTTTAGCATTCGGAATGCTTGCTTTTGTTACAGCCTCTAAGGCTGGTATCGGTGTCACGATTATTATTCGTTTACCTTGTGCCAGGGCTCGTTCTTTTGCTATAGCTGTCTGTGTTGCAGTTAGAATTTTTTCCGTAGGGCTAAATTTCATTTCAGCCTTTGTGTACAAGTGTGATTTGAATGCAATTGGTACCTTTTCTCCCTCATTAGAGGTCAGGTATGTGAATCCGCATCTTCCTGGGATGACTCGAATCACAAGATTGCGTGTGTTATCACGTGTTTCTAATTTTGTTTTAATTAGCATGTCTGTTTGTAGGGATCTCAAAATTTCTGTGTGTATTTGAGTCCAATTGGATCTTTTAAAATCTGGTTTTATCAGATCATAAAGGGGTTTGACCCTTTCTGCGTAATTTGCAATGTATGTTCTTCCAAAATTTAGGAAGCCTAGAATCGACTGTAAGTTTTTTAGTGTTCTAGGTGCTTGGATTACGGCACATTTCTCTAGGAAATTGTCAGCCAGGCTTTTGCCTTCACTTGATAACTCATATCCTAAGAATAGGACTGTCAGATGGGCAATTCTGGATTTTTTAAAATTGAATTTGTAACCCTCTGCTGCGAACCCAAGTATTATGGTGTTCACTCTCTTCAAGTGAGTTTCCAAGTCATCATCTGTTAAGTAAATGTCATCGACATAAGATAATGCTTCATCATCATATAGTTGTAGTAATTCTGTTACTCTCGCTGAGAATACCCCCGGGCTGTTCTTGTACCCCTGGGTTAACCGACAGAATTGCTTTTGAGTGCCATTTATTGAGAATGCAGTTAAATATCTGCTCTCTGGTGTTATGTTTTGACAAAAGAATCCATTAGAGATGTCCAAGGTTGTTTTGTATTTTTTGCGCACTATGTTATTCATTAGTGCAGCACTGTGTGAGTTTTGCACTGCAAAAGTTTTGCAACATGTGTTAAGGTGTCGGTAATCCAAAACTAGACGATATGAATTGTCTGGTTTGGAGACCGGAAACAAAGGGTTGTTCATTTGTGAGGTGCAAGTTTCAATCACCCCCTGGTATTCTAGCTGATCTAGTATTTCATTTACCTGTTTTTTAGCTTCTTGCTTAATTGGGTACTGCCTTTGTGCAGTTGGTTGTGATTTTAACTGGATTTTGTGAGGAGGAGAGTCCTCATCCCATCCTACATGATTTTTATATAAGGCAGGAGCTAGAGCCACTGTCCATTTTCTGGCAAGTGTGTATTTTTTATCAATTGGAATTTGATTTGAGAAGGCAGGCATTATTACTTCTTCGCCATGAGGGCACTCCCTGACAAACTCTGGTGGCCAGTCTTTTTCAGCTAGAAGGATATCATAGCCCTTGGAGAGATTATCCCAAAATAGTCCCCTTATTTTCCTAGTCTTATCCCCCTCTATACGCAATGTTATTTCGTATATTTTGTGAGGTTTGCTAACTCTGGTGTCCGCAGTTTCCACTTGAAGATATTTATTCGTGTCCATTGTCTCCAGATGATTCATAAGGACTTTGCGAGCTATGCTCACTTCTGCTGCGCTGTCTAGCATTGTCTGAGCCCACTCTCCGTTTTTCAGTTGTGTCCTCAGTATTCTCGGCATTGTTAACTACCTTGATACTGGCTACCTTCTTTTTGGAAATTGTAATTTCTTTTTTAGTTGAGCAGGTTCCTTGTCTTTGGACTTGGCGTGCTCTTCTCTTTGTTCTGATCGTCCTCTTCTTTCCGATTTCTGCGAGGAAGTCTGAAAAGATTGAGAGGGACGTGTATCAATGTCTTGATATCTATCAGGCTTTTTTATATTATCCCTATTTCTAAGGTTATATCTTTTCCCAGAGGGGTCACTCTGGGGTGACCTGTGTCTTTGGTTCGGAGATTTCTCTCTTCGCGTAGGAGACCTTCCTCTGGACTGGAATTTCTTTTCTTTAGGATTGGATTGTTTGTTTCCATCCCAGTTCTTTTTTGGTGAATTATTATTAAAAAATATTTTTTCTGGACTTTCAGTCAGTTGTGGTTTTACTGGTATTCCACCTAAACTATCTCTACCTAGTTCCTCATAGGATTTTTCTATGATTCTGGCAATTTCAGCTGGTTGGTCTGCTATATCTGTCTCTTTTAACCTCTGGCGGATCGCCACGTTTGCTGCTTCTCCCTTTATGTTGGCTAATAATATAGCCGAGACCTGCTTGAAGTCTTTTAGTAATTTCATACCAAGAGTTAAAGCGGGTTCAGGTCCATATTCATCTTGAATTTGTTTTAGCACATCTGGTATTACCAAAATGGATGGAACACCGTGCGTTTTTGTGTAGATGGAAGCAAAGACTGTACCCCAAGTGTCACAGTCCTCAATGTGTGGTGCGATTCCCATTGGAAGGCAGATAGTCAGAATCCTGTGCTTTTCTAGCGGGGTGGTGTCAGGAAACACCGCCTCTATTTGGGTGATTTTTTGCGCTAGCCAGAATGGTATTTGTTCCCGTTTAGCCGGTACTTTACCTAGGCAGGATTGGATGTTCTGTGGTGTAATTTTATTTGTGTTCCCCTGGTGAGGGGTCAGCTGTGGAAGTTTAATCGCTGGCTGAATTGTTGATGTCCGCATCACATACTGAACTAATTGTCTATGAATTTTTATTAATTGTTTTAGCTGTGTTAACAGCTCTGCTGCAGACATCCCATTGATGTCTGGATGTGGTGTGTATCCGGCTAGGACCGGCCACGTTGCTCCTGGTCTACCTAAAGGACCGAGCCTGGTGATGTGATTGTTATGTTTTAGGGCGCCATCAAATAAGAGCAAATGCTCTTGAAATTTGAGTGGTACTTCCACCTCCTCGAAAGGAGTGTACTCATTAGGAGGTTCCTCTATTTTGTAATAGTGGAAGTACTTTGTTACAGCATTTGCTGCTGGAAAATGTATCCATGAATAGTATACCTCTGTCTGCCGATATTCGTGTGCCTCAATTACGAATATGACTGTGCCACCTCTAGGTGTCAGTCCATTTTCTATAAGTTTCAGGGTTATAGATCTCCTTTTGATGACCGGGATGAGTATTATATCCCCGTCCGCATCTAGTGCTGCAGCATCAGCCGCTGCGAGTTCAGCTGCTAATCTAACTGCCTCTCTTTCTTCTTCATTGTCTGACATTTTACTGTCCTGAAGGTTATTTCTTTTGTTTGCAGATCAGGTTTCTTATGGAAACAAAGATTAGATGCACAATATTTTGGAACAGTGTATCCTTCAACGTTGACTATACCAAGAACCATACATAGGAGTTCCCTCCTGCGAGGTCTGGCGGATATAACCTTTCACCCACTCCAGACGTCTTTGGAGTATTTGGGAAAAGGGGTCTGAGTGAGAAAGCACGACTGAGTTACTCTAAATGTCTTACGTTAGTTTTATCGCCCTTTCCAAACGCGTTGGGCGCCATGTAGTGTAGTTCCTATCATCCCAATAGGCTCTGCGCATTGGAATAATACCTACAGCAGTAAAGGCCTAGGCCAGACGTTAACTAGGTCTACTACTGTCGATACTAGACTTAAAGTTTTGGGTTTGCCAGCTTAGCTCAGAGTTCACTAGAAACTTTCTCGAATGTTCAAGGAGGACATAACTTCCCTGATTAGACAAGAAGGGATTTAGTTTCTGACAACCATAGAACATGACAACTTTGCTCTCCCCTAATCAAGAGTAAATCTCGAGAGTCGTGTGAACAAAAGGCAATTTATTTTACTCAGTCAGTACGTGCATTCTTAGTCTCATCAGAATGTAGAGAAAAGGAAGAGACGGGCGTGTTCAATAAAAAGGTGTTATTTATTGATCAGTCTCTTTTCTCATACAAGAGAAATGGATCGATATTATTGCAATACTTATAGCTAAGTAAAGTGCATACATTAAAAGCAATAGTATAAAATAATACTGTAAAAACATTGATATGGTTTCTAAGCCATAAGATGTTTTAAAATGAATAAAATATATTACATACACATATACATTTGACTAAACGTGCTCAACTGGTGTTTCTAGATACGCCTACCCCGTGTACCTGACCTAAGCCTAATACGTGGGCGGGAATAGAAAGTTACAGTTTAAGTTAAGTTTGTTTTTGCCAAGTGAATAACTAAAGAATTCTCTGTGAGGGGTCATTCAGTTCTGTACCTGGAAGTTAGGATGAATGAGGAATGGTATCTCTCTCTCTGGTCTCGATATTCCAGGCTGCCTGCGAGGGCTACCCAGAAACGCCGGTGCTGGATTCTCGGCAGGAGAAAGCAGCGCGTCTCTCAGCGCGTCAGGAAGGCGGGGCTGCTGCCAGCGGGGTCTGCTCTGCTCTTGGCTTCGGCAAGTATGGCTGCTCCGTCTCGTCACCACGCGTGTGTTTGCATAGGGCAAGATCGGTAATATTTATACCTTTAAGGTGCCGAGATTGACGTAAGGATGGACATAGATACGTCAATAAAGATGTCATACGACTTGCTCGTTAGCACATTCTTTTACTGAAGTTCTCGGTGAAATCAAAACAATGGCCGCAGGGTTTTGCCCAGGTTGTCATAGGTTTGATTTGTTATGAGAACTCCGTATGCCTTATCAGGGGCTGGAGGAATATCGCTTGTCTAATTAGATTGCAAGCGTTATGACCTAATCAGATAACACGTTCCTGTGCCGTAGTGTGACTGCGTCAGATAACGGTATCTGCATCATGGGGGTTTTCTGCATCATGGGCTGACTGCTAGTTAACTTGTTGGTTTGTTTAACTAGAATAGCGTCAGGAATAGGGGGATCGATTCAGAACCTATAGGAATACATGACAGAGGCACAGGGTCAGACTGATTTGCATATGGCCATGTCTGAACTGGAGTGGCGGAGTGAGCTAAAGAACACTGATGGATTAAACCCAGATCAGTTGACTGGGGGTGAGTGTTTGCATTGTCAATGCTCCGTCCATCATCACCTTTGGTTTTTCCTCAAATACAGTCTAAGCAGCTTTTTAGGGTGCACCTGCATGCCATAGATCACTGCTCGGTCATATAACAAGGAACGCCCAACACTGTTTGTAGAAGAAAAAGAGGTGAAACTGTTGGGCCTTCCAAAAATGCGGCAAGCTCTTTAGGGTAATTGAAGTAGTGCTGTCTGTCGCCATCGGTTACCCTGAATTTGGTGGGGCCAGCATAGGAGAACTGCATGTTCTTTCTTCTGAGTTTGTCGCGAAGGACAATAAATCGCTTCCTTGTGTCGACTGTAGGCTTAGAGTAGTCTTGTGTGAAAATGATCTTATGTGCATTCTATATGATCCGGTGATTTTTCCATGCATGGTGAAGGATAGCTTTCATGTGTTGGGATCTCAGCAGTTTGCAGATATTAGGTCGGGCCGCTTGTCTTGCCATGGGTTTGAAGGTGGGTACTCTGTGCGCCTGATCTAGCTCGAACTGGCAGTCAAGTTTTGGTATCCAATCCTCAAGGAAGGCAAGACATGATCCTGCTGGGTCTTCCACGCCCTCCGGGATTCGGAGGTTTTCCCTGCCAATTTCGGTCCTCCAGCTCCGTGTTTGTCTTTGTAGTGTGCAGTCAGTTTTGTTAAGGCCTTAACCTCATGGCTTGAGTTGACGGTGGTGTCCTCCATATCACTGATCCTTTGCTCGGCCACTGCTAGCCTGTTATTCACTGTGTTTAGACCAGCTCTGACGGCCGCTATTTCAAGTTTAATAGTGTCAGTGGTCTGTTTTATAGATTTAGCTACATCGTGAATATCTGCTAGCTTTTTTAATATCATATCCAAGGTGCTGTTAATATCTGGCTTCACTTTGTGTGGGGAGACCGAAACTGTTGGCTCCCCTTTACTCTTTTTTTGTTGTTGTTGGTGTAGTCTAGATTCTCTATCAGCCATTTTCTTGCTTCCGTGGGAGTTCTTTGGTGTTCCTTAAGTGCTTCTAGGCTCCTGGGCTCTCCCGATAACTCCTGCAGATATCTTCCTCCTGGCCTCTCCCCTCTCAGATGCTCCGTAATCCCAGCCGCACGCTACTTTGGCGGACCCCTCTTCAGCGCCGGGCTGCCTTTGGTGAGCGAGCGATCTCTATTGGTCTCCGATGCTATCGCTGTTGTGGTTGCTGAGACCAAGCCTTCAAACGCATTACACTTGAGCACTTGAGCACACTAGCCACCCACTGAAAAGAGCTACTAGGTTTAGCGTACCCTAATGCTCCCTTTTGTTGCTGCTAGCTGTGTTTTTTTGATGCTGTAGCAAGCCATTTGGATGTGCTTTTTACTTGGTTTCACTGTATGGGACACCGTATCGCTGCCATTTTGTTTCCTCATCCCTCTCCTCCCTACCGGTGGATAATGTCTTCTTTTTCTTGGGCACCCAGAGGTAGTTGTGGTGGCGATCACATTGGCAGTGGCCCTTCTAATGGTCAAATGATCGGTTGCTGTGTCCCTGGAGTTCGTGCACTCGTGGGGGATCCGTGTTCTTTTCTCCAATCTGACGGAGCAGCGAGATCAGGCAGCCATTAGCTCTGCCATCCAAGCCACGAGGTATGGGTTCTGCTGACATAGCCCAAATAACTTTCCTTTATATAATAAACTTCAACTTACCAAGGGGAGGGTGGTTAGGCCTTATAGTCCTTTTTCAACTGTCTGTATATGATGACATCCGCCTTCATATTCTATAGAATTGTAACAATGCTAACTGTTTTAGGTTTATGCATTTCGCTGCTGGTAGTGGCTCGTATACTGCACTATAGAGCACAATAGTTAAAATAAACATTTTGAACTATAACCGTCACTCTAACAATTCTTATTGTATATAAGTATGAGTGAGTGAGAAAAAGAGTACATCTTGCTACCGCAATTTCTGAGAGAGTCAGGAGTGTTGTTTTTGGGTTATCTAATCATTTGTAGCTTCGTGATTATGTAGGAGAACTAATGAGACTCTATAGCTAGTCGGTTTGGGGATTTTGGGTACTAAGGTGGTAGGAAGGTACAACCCCTATACACTGAGGTCCTGTTTTCTGGCACATAGTCCTCTGTATGTGCAGAATCCCTGCAACAGAACACTGTGTTTGTTACTTTGGATGTCAGTTTTGCCTAGAAATCAAATTCTTCTTTGATGAAACAAGATGTGAACCAACATTAGCCATTTTAAACACTTGCCTACATGTGCTATTGTTAATAAAATGTAAATAATACACAGTTAATACATCTGAATGCTTTTATGTTAATATCAATATAATGCAAAACAATATGCAAAAAACCTTTTCAATTACGTTATCTTACTAACATTCTTCATGAAACCCCAGGAAAGGATAAGTGGGCCTGATTCACAAAAGTAATCTGAGACAAAAACCTAACTTTATGACTTTTGGTATTCACACAGGGCATTTAGGAGTAGTAAACTGTTAATGTTAAACTTAAGTTTTGGTCTTAAGTTTAACTTGAGTTTAACTGAGACAAAATCCTAACTTTACTACTCCTAAATGCCCTTTGTGAATACTAAAAGTCAGAAAGTTAGGATTTGCTCTCAGATTACATTTGTGAATCGGGCCCATTGTTTTTCACAGTGTAAAATCACATGACAACTCACTAGAATCTCTAAAATTAGTATAACACCACCAAAATATCATTTATAATATATTGTGGTTAAAATCTGTTATCACCCTTAATACATGCTCCTTTTTGTGACCCTCAAAACATGGCATTCAAACAATGCTTTTCAATGGGTACCATGCCCCCATGTCCTGGAATGTCTGCCACCACATGTTGTCCGTGTTGTGACCAGAAAATGAAATGTGTGCCCCTTTGGGATGCCCTACATACCACTGCTTGCTCACACCACCACTTTATAATTTGTATTTATTTTCAGGATGTAGGTACCATGTTCCTGAGTCCTGTAATGGCTACCACAACATATTGTACATGTTGTGGACAGTGAATCATAGCTGACTAGTGCCCTTTAAATTGGGAAATCAGAGCATATCTGAACACTAACTGTCCGGACGCCTCACACTTTTCCAGGAGGTTAATCCCTTTTATGATCAACCCAAGCCACTTTTTAAACACCAATTTTTTGAAAACTACTAGACAGCTTTACACCAAATTATGAAAAACGTTCTTATTAAAAGAAGTAGGAACTCTGGGTAGTTCCCAAGTCTCAGGTGGAGAGCAGCTCCTTTATATAGAACTCTCGCTAACATCACCTGCTCTCTAAAACTGCTCAGATTGAACGTCTTTTACTACTGAAATACCTATAGCCTGCATCATTGTCTTGCATTGCTAATGACCTAACATTTAGCATCACTCTATCATATGGTATATGGTATATGATATAATTGTTAGCATCACTGATGACATCTGAAATGATATCCTTGATGACAAAACTGTTACTTTTCCTTTAGGTTATGGCCATCCAATCATTACACCTGCTTAAACAATTGGATCAGCCGTTCAAAAACTACCACACGGATTTACACCAAATCACAAAAACATACTTTATGTATCAAGACACAACTTTTCCGCCAAATTTGGTTTAATCTGTTCAGCTGTTTTTGTGGCATCGCTGTTCAATTATCCTATGAAAAATTAAAGGAGAAATGTATTTTGTGACACTCCTTTTTTCTTGGTCCATGCTTGATGGATCACTCTGAAGCTTTCCATGAAGATACTGAGGTGGAAGAGAATGTGTTGGGAAAGCTTTGTGAAGATTCCTCAAACTGCACACATTTTATTGGCAAGTCAAACAATCCTATGCCTAACTATAGCTACACAGTGATGACTGCAAATATGTAATATATATCTATATTTGCACCCTAGCCAGAGGTGTGCTGGAAGCCCCATTCCACTAAGCGGCAGGAGAGATGCTGGCACCAGCTGACAGAGCTTTGCTTTTTCTTTCCGAGGGATCGGAACAACTTCTGCCCGCTTTAAGTTTATGCTCAGCCAGGATCTACTGCCAGGTGCAGCTTGTGACTGCATGAGGAGTCGTTGTCACTGTATTTTCACCTCATGACCTGGTGGGCTGAACACTGGGGGCTGGAACATATAGGGGAGCTGAGGGAGTCCGTTGATTTCATTTTTCACCACCTAAACTCCACTTCATTACCGCGCCTTTACCCTGAAGATAGATGTTCCTTCTCCATGTTACACTTACCGGGGAGCGTTGCTTTCTGGGGGGTGTAGTTGTATCTGGGTCAGGTACAGACCACTCAATGAATGAAGTGAAATATTGTGCTTTATTCCTCCAAGAACAGCAGCATGACGTGTTTCGACTGAGTAAACCCGGTCTTGATCACATGACATGGCCAAAAACCCACAAGTTTAAATACTGTTGTGTTCTCATGTAGTACTCCACCTACTTTACCATAGACATAGAAAACATACTGAAGGTGTAATCGGCATAAATGCGAAAAGATAACACTAGCATGGATGCCAGTGAAAAAGTCTAAACTACTAATAAATACATCACAAGGTAAATCTGTAGAAGAGTAAAAAATGATTATACTGAATAAGTAATTATCGTCATTTTCTTTTTAACTTTTTATACAAAATGGTGGTAATAGACTAATTGTGGGCAAGTGCCCATGCAATACCAAAAGCGAAACCGAAATGTAAATACTCCGTCCGGTTTAAAATCTTTAAAAGGGCTAGTGGTTAAGAGCAATGGGAACAGAAAACAGTACAAATCTGTGCTAAAGTGCAAACTCAATCTATATTAATTCATAATAGATTGGTTAAAAACAGTTATACATATATAAAGCACATATATATATGGAGCTGCAGACATAAAAATAAATTAAAGTGCAAGGTGCCAAAAAAGTGCAGAAGAATTTACTGAGGTAAATTCAAAACTCATAAAGTAGTACCCAGAAATGCTTATCAGTTAGCAGCTAGGGTCAAGACACATAAAGTGCCACGTGCAGTATATATGTGCGAAACATTGCACATATCAAAAAAAGCTTTTACATTTATTTAATATTATAACAGGATCAATAAAATTGAATTAAGAAATCTGTTAAAAAAACTTGAACTCAGCGATCAAATACAGTACAATAAGCCAACTTCTGCCCAATAAATAGCCACCTGATTCCTATACCTCATCTCCACCGAATTAAAACCAGTAAATCCAGCTAAAAGTCGGATAAAAACAAGGCATAAAAGAACACAGATAAAATTCATTCGAGCTAAAGGAAGCTTAAAATTCATTCAGCGTGTAAATAGCAGCAAGTAGGAAACAGATCAAAGATTGCACGGCTCAGATTATACAAAATGCAGTCAAAGGGTAATGGGACAAGCCTGTCCCATTTTTAGATCTACAGAAACTAAAATAACCTTATCAATAGAAAAGTTATAAAAAGTTATGAAGATCTTCCCCAGTGTTGAGACCATTTGGAATCTTAGTGTCCAGAAGTAAAATATAGTGGCTCTCCAACTGTCTTAGTTTCCTCTCTCTATCCCCACCCATTTTGGAGAATGGGACTGTGTCAATACCAAAATAACTCAAATCCTTAAGGTTATTTTGATGAACCAGTTTAAAATGATGCACCACAGGATAGCTAGGATCAGAGTTAACAATTGCCCGCAGATGCTGCAAGATGCAATTGAAAACCTGGAGCTTAGTGCTCCTAATATATTGCAGAAGACAAGTGCTTTGGAATACAAAAACAGTGTAATCTGTTTTACAGGTAAACAAACTTTTAATCTTGCATGCATCTTGGGTGAAGGCTTCATAATATTCTGAAGTATTAACCCCAAACTTACTGGCTCTGCAGGAACTGCATTTAAAAAAACCTGATCGTTTGGAGAACCAATTGGTAGATTTACCAACTTCTGATAGCAGGAGTCTCACTGAGTAAATGGAGCTCATGTAATATCAGTTTTCAAAATAGGCCAGTTAGACTTCAAGATGTTCCTGACTTTTTTCTCATAACAACTATAAGTCGTGATCAGTCTAACTACAGTATCTTCTCTCTTAAAAGAACTGTCTCCATTAGATATAGCAATCTCAGTGTTAGAGACCTGGGGAGAATTTTCAACATTTACAAACATTTTATTCATGGCACTTTGCAGATCACCCTTTTTGTAACCACGAGCCAAAAATCTTTGAGTCGATTCATTAAGACAAATATTAAGATCAATTTCATTGCTGCAAATTATATGAATTCTTAAAAACTCCCCATAGGGGATGCTTTTTATGAGGTGGCGGGGATGAGTACTAAAAGCATAAAGAGTGGAGTTACCAGCCGTCGTTTTCCTGTGTAGTCTGGTTTGGATTTCATTCTCAACAACATAAATCTCAACATCAAGAAACTCCACATTTTCATTATTGATGGTAGATGTAAAATCCAAATTTAGCGTGTTGATGTTAATGTCAACAACACATATTTTCGGCAGTCTCTCTAGATCCATGCCATATTACAAACACATCATCTATGAAACGCCACATGTGAACAATGCCAATTCCCTGGTTCTCAACATCAGTGCGGGCGCGACAGAGAACATGCTCCTCCCACCAGCCTACGTGTAAACACGCATAGCTGGGGGAGAAGCATGCTCCCATAGCCACGCCCGCAGCTGCTGAAAACCTTCATTGTTGAAAAGGAAATAGTTATTGCACAGGCATAATTCAATCATTTTAACTAGCATTTTACTATGCTCATTAAATCTGATATTCCTGGCTGACAAAAAGTACTGAATAGCATTTAAACCATTTTGATGATTCAAAGAGGTGTAAAGAGAGCAAATGTCCATCACAATAAAATAATAATCTGGGTTCCAATGGACGACCTTTATTTGGTGAGAAAATGACCAGTATCTCTAATGTAAGAGGGAAGAGCCTCCATATGAATGTGCAAAAAAAATCTACATATTTAGATATAGGTTAAAGTAACCCATTTTGGGCGGAGATAATGGGACGCCCAGGTATAGGAGATACTCCTTTATGTTCTTTAGGTAAAAGGTATAAGGTCGGGTAGTAGGGTGGTCTTTCTTCAAAAAACAATATACTTTTTTGCTAATCAAACCTTCCCTTTTCCAATGAGCCACCAATTTATGAACCTGATCCTTAACTTTATTCAGTTCATTAAAGGAAGCCTTCCTATAACATAAAGGGTCATTCAATTGTCTCTCTGCCTCTTTAATATAAACATAACAAGGCCATAAAACAACATTACCCCCTTTATCAGCCTTGTTCAAAACAATGTTCCCATGATTATTGATTTTCCGAATGAGATTCGAATATTGTTTATTCGCATAGCTCCTCCGCTTCTGATTTTGTGAGATAGATCTAATAAATCCCTTTAAATCTTCAATCATGTGGTCACTGAAGACATCGATGGCGTCTCAAGGCATCATGGGAACAAAGGTAGAACGGGGCAAAACAAACTCACAGCTACACTACAGCTGTTGATACCCATAGCTCGTAATTCATTTTGGGTGTCATGAAAAGAATCATCATCTTGATCAGAAAGAGAGTGGACAGGTTTAAGAATAGTCACATCCGAAATTTGAAATATTATTAGTGGCAGTACTGTTTGCTTTGTTCAATTTGTGAAATTTTATCAACTTCAGCTTACGTATAAACTTGAATACGTTAATTCGAGACTGAACATTCTTTGGGCAAAAAGATAGGCCCAAAGCTAGTAGTTGTGTTTCAGCAGCATTCAAATCCAAATCAGTGAGATTGATGACAGTATTAGCATTATTGGTAGTGGTGATATTCTCTAATTCACCTGAGGATTCCCTCTCCCTCTCTTCTTTTTCATGTAACCGCCTCTGACTCCTCCTCTGTTTGCGGAATTTGTTCCGTTCTCGCCGTCTTTTGTCTGAGGGGGCCCTCTCGGCCTTAGTGTGTGTCGACTGTCCTCTATCATAAACCCCACTCAATATTGGTTGTTGATCAGCTCTTTGATTTTCATCATCAGATCCTGCACTGCTTGACAATGAACTAAGATCTGTATCCGATGTTACTGGAATTTCCATTTGTTGTGCTTGTTGTGCTTGAATAAGGGTGCTTTAGTTGTTAGTGCCTGCCTTTTCACCGATTCAAACTTTTAAGAGAAAGTAAAAATATGTCCATTCACATAATTGCCTTTATCATGGACAAATTTAAAAACTTTGCGCGTTTTAATTGTTTCTTCATGTTTCTCCAGGTGTTTATTTATCTCTTCTCGAACCTTACTTATGGTTTCTTGCTGCTCCATAGCATTCAATTCCAGATTTAAAGCATTAATTTGATGAACAATATTGATTCTATTGATTTCTGTATATTTAATCAGGATGCAGATCATGTTCTTCGAGGCTTCCAGATTATTACATGCCCACATGAGTGGGTTGGGGTTCTCAAAAGATGGTGCTATGAGAACCCTCAACCCAGTAGGCACTCTGCCGGCTTCTTTATGTTTTTCCAGGGATTTTTTTTCCCACCACTTAGTAAGCTCTGTACGGAGCAGTTTCTCCAATCTCTTCAATTTGAATTTAACGTCATTCTTTTCTGCCATGTTAACGTTCCCCTTGCTGCTTATGTTGGTATCCTGTAAATTTAAAAACAAGGCGTCTGCTATTAGCTCACGGTCTTTGAGCACGTCGGCCGCTGTCGCTACGACACCAATAGAGGAAGAATAAAGATACGCACACTCTAAAAGGAGCCTAGCGCATTAATCAAGTACACACGGCTCCAAAGTCATAAATACACGATCTCTTCGCCCGCAAAAAGCCTACGGGTAGCAAAAGCAACGACGGCACACCGCGGTCACAGTCCTGAAGATAGCTGGGGTCCTCCGACTCCACACAGTCTTCCCAACGATGACCTTCCACTTTGTCAAAGTGCAGCTGCAATCCCTCTAGCTTCTGGCTGCGGGGGGCTGGTAATGGAAACTCCTTCCGGGTCAAACATGAATCGCAAAGCGATATTGGCTGAAATCCACCAGCCGCGTCTGAAGAGAGGGTCCGTAGAAGAGCGGAAACAGCCAAACCGCTCAAATAAAATGGAAACCGCTGTCCTGAAGCCGTGCAGATCGCGCAAAAATCAGGTACAGACCACTCGATACATGAAGTGAAATATTGTGCTTTATTCCTCCAAGAACAGCAGCATGACGTATTTTGACCGGGTAAACCCGGTCTTGATCACATGACATGGCCAAAAACCCACCAGTTTAAATACTGTTGTGGTCTCATGTAGTGGGGAGCTGACGGAGTCCGTTGATTTAAATTTTTTCCCACCTAAACTCCACTTCATTACCGTGCCTTGACCCTGAATATAGATGTTCCTTCTCCATGTTACACTTACCGGGGAGCGTTGCTTTCTGGTAGGTGTAGTTGTATCTGGGCCACATCGAGAGAACAATCATGTGACACATGGCCGGAACTCACTTATCTTCATATGAGGGCATTACAGGACACATTGAAGGCATGGGTGGAGCTACATCGTGGATGCAGTGGCAACGGAAGAAGGCTACAATGCCGAAATGCATCTTGTCCACTGATTTAATAAACGGCTTCCAAAGTTTCCCCGAGTGTCCTCTTCTCCTTTTTCATCTGTAGGGGTGTTTCTTTGTGGATATACATATATATATAAATCTGTGAGAGAGTTAGCCAGATGGATCCGACCTTGCTGAGGATGCGCCCCTACAAGCTAAGGCGTTTGGTGGACAATATTACAGCGCGGCAGCCCTGTCGCGGGGGGCAGCAACATCCTTGCACTGAAAGGAGGCCGTAGGTCGGAACTACTCCAGGCCGTGTATGCGGCTCAGCAAGGTGACATTATATGAACATGGGAGCTGCTCCTGGGCCCACTAAGGGTATATCAAATGTTTTATTTATGACAGCAACTCAGGACCTACTATAGGTATATAAAATAACTCTGTTCAGGAACTACGAATTCCAGAATGCTAGACGTGTTACTATAGCGCGGCCCATGAGGGGCGGGGCTTGCGAGGTTAACTATTAACCCAATGAACGGAGCCTCCTGAGACTGCCTTCAGAACACAGACCTTTGAAGAAGAAGCGAGTGCTTCGAAACCGGTCAGGTCGCAATCAAATCACCAAGGAGCGGCGCTGCATGTTCCTTGTCCTGGGTATAACGGCCGGATGGCGAAATCTGTGAGAGAGTTAGCCAGATGGATCCGACCTTGCTGAGGATGCGCCCCTACAAGCTAAGGCGTTTGGTGGACAATATATATATATATATATATATATATATATATATATATATATATATATATTATTTTTTTATTTTTTTTGTCGCTCTCTCTCTCTCCCATTCACAGAAAAAGTAAACGGCACTCACGGGGTCAGTTGCAGCAGCAGCGGTTTATTTACACAAACGCGTTTCGGAAAATTTCCTTTGTCAGTGTGTTTACAAAAGCGCGCTGATGAACGCCATCTTTAAGAGGTACTTTCATAGAAATGGAAAGGGGACTGGCGTCTAAAGTGCAAACATAGCACACGCCATCTTTGAATGAATAAAATTCATATATACATACAAATCATACCAGTGTTTGAAAACAGTATTAAAATTCATAACATACATTAGACCAAACGAAATATATTCTCAATGATCCTCTATTTGGCATGACTGAAATGCAGTAAAAAGATCTCGCTGTGGATCGGCCTGGGCAACCTACAAAGCCAGTTGCTGGCAGAGTCCCTAAGTTTTCTCAATTATGCCGTGTATCCATCAGTACAAGATAACAGATAAAAGAAGAAAAAGGAAAAGTAAGGAAAGAAAATTAGAACTATATACTCAGTTGGTAACTATCACCAGTTCTACCTCGGTTGGCCATTGCCAACACTTTGAGAAATCCAGAGCATATTAACCTAAATGTACCATCAATTCTTCTTCAGAATTCAAACCGTTGGGGGATTTGGTTTGTAAGTCTATGATATAATGAGACTCTAACCTTCTTAGTCTCTGAACTCTATCCCCCCCTCTGACGCTTGATGGTATGCAGTCAATGCTGAAGTACTGTAACAGATCCCTGTTACTGCCATATTTGATAGCAAAGTGGTGAGCTACCGGATAATTTAGATCCTTCTTGCCAATGGCACGCATGTGCTCCAACCCTCTTATTTTAACGCTATGAATGGTACTTCCTATGTATCTGCCACCACAGGGGCATGTCAGACAATACACAGCTTGTGTGGTTAAACACGTCATGAACTTGGTAACTCTCTTTTCAGCTGGTAAACCTTTAATACAATATGAGAGAACCCTTCTACTAAAGGCGCAGGCCTTACATCTACCACAAGGGTAGAATCCTCTCATTTCGCTCAAAGTTCCTTGTCTGGGAGAAACATTTGCTAAATTGCTATGTACGAGACTATCTTTCAGAGAACGGGCCTTCCTAAAGGTTATTAATGGACCAGTCCATTTGTCAGATCCAATGATGTTGTCTGTTTTCAGATTATGCCAATTTCTCTTCATGACATTTCTCAATATATTGGCATCTTCTGAATAAGTGGTGATCATTCTGAATTGTTTGGTCTCATTAGCTACTCTATTTTGTTTCAGCAATTCTCCTGTAACCCCTTACCAGGAATCGATTGGAGCTGTCCTCAGCTTCCAAGTCAAAATCACTTTCTCTGGAGCAGTTGCGTTTTAACCTGAGAAACTCCCCATAGGGGATGCTGTCAACAAGTTTCCTAGGATGACAGCTAGATGCATGAAGCGTGCTGTTACCTGCGGTCGGCTTCCTGAATAGTGTAGTATTTATTTTGCCATTGATTATTTCCACCTTCAAATCTAAATAGTTTGCTGCCACCAAACTGATTTCACCAGTGAAATGCAAATTCAGAATGTTGGCATTTAAGAGTATTATATAATCTTCTGCTTCACTGATGCTGCCCCCCCATACAAGGAACAGATCGTCAATGCACCAGTGCCACAACACTATTTTTGCAGTCCATTCCTCATTTACAGGAGACCAGACCACCTGCTCCTCCCACCAGCCAACGAACACGTTTGCATAGCTAGAGGCGAAGCAGGTTCCCATTGTGGTCCCTGATACCTGCCTAAACAGTTCTCACTGAAAAATAAATATGTTGTTAAATAGGCAGAACTCAATAAATTCCAATAGCATGGTATTATGGATAGCAAATTTCAATGGTCTTTTTTTGAGAAAGTAATTAATAGCGTGGGGGCCCTGTCTGTGATCAATCCAATTGTATAGGCTTGTGATGTCTAAAGTAAGCATGAGCGTAAAATCCGTTCCGCTCGCGGATTTTGCGGATTTTCGGCAAATTCGCAATCCGCGAACTCTCGCGAACTTGCCGAAAATTCGTAAAATCCGTGCGAAGCAGATTTTTTGCTTGGTCGCACTTGCCAACTAGAATACTATACAATTTCACGGGAGTAAACACTTGCGAACACGTAGATGCGGCGGGCAGCGACAATCTCGCAATTGCGAGATTGCAAAATTTGCAATTTCGCACAAGAAATCCACCAGCAGGCAGCATAAACCTTGAAAATTATGATTTTTATCAGAATAACTCCTCAGGTTGACATTTGCCTGCACTTTTTCTTTGCAAGGAGTCCATTTTGGGGGGGGGGTGGGAGGAAGGAAGTGCCCCACAGTCTCCAACTTCCTGTTCCTGTCCAGCAGTCTCCTCCCAGTGCTTTCTTCATGTGCTGGTCACTTTGATTTGGATCTTGACCTGGAAGGATTACTTTTTGTGGATGCTGCTGGATATTTGGATTTTTGCAAAACTGAAAGCACTCAGCAGGTGCAAAAGTTCAATCTTATCATTAGTAACCATTCCCTGTAGTGCTTCCTGAGGGGCCCCTTCAGAGTTCATTTGCCTACTTGCAACTATTCTATGACCCTGCTCTGACCCTCACAGCAGCCTCAGAGAATAGCTACAAGTATACAACAAAGGTCCTGTTAAAAAAATTACACTGCAACAGAAAGCAATTACAGACAAAATTGAAAGCACTCAGCAGGTGCAAAAGTTCAATCTTATCATTAGTAACCATTCCCTGTAGTGCTTCCTGAGGGGCCCCTTCAGAGTTCAGTTGCCTACTTGCATCTATTCTATGACCCTGCCCTGACCCTCACAGCAGGCTCAGAGAATAGCTACAACTAGGCCACAAAGGTCCTGTGAAAAAAATTGTACTGCAACAGAAAGCAAATTACAGATAAGGAAGCAGGTGCCAGCCAGACTGGAAGTTTAAATTCAGTGACACATTAATCAACCCCAAATTAATTCATGTCAGTTGAAGCAGGGCAGGTGTGCTTGCTTTTTTCACCCCCATAATCTATAGTGATAAACCAACCAGAGGGTGGCAGTGATGTACCAGAGGGTGGCATGGGTGTACCAGAGGGTGGCAGTGGTGAAACAGAGGGTGCTGTGAACCTGTGATGATGAACCAGACGTAGAAACAACATAGTCGCGGCCGTTGCGAGCCAACAAGTGAGTTCGCATTTGCAACCCTCGCAAACTGGCAGAAACCCTTGCGAACACAAAAAAAAAAAATCCGCAAATTCGCGAGAGTTCGCAGATTTTGCGGATTGCGAATCCGTAAATACGCAAGTTCGCGGATTGCCAATTCGCAAAATCCGCCCATGCTTAGTCTAAAGCTATCAAACAGTATGATGGTTGCCATTCTATAGATTCTATATGGTTAATAAAATATGTAGTGTCTTTAATGTAGGATTTTAATTCCAAAACAGCATCGAATAGATAATGATCCAGGAACTTCGATAGATTCTCCTTCAGACTCCCCATTGAGGAGACAATAGGTCTGCCGGGCGGTCTCTCACAGTCTTTATGCACTTTTGGCAGGTGATAAAAAGTTGGTAAGATGGGGTTGGTAGTTCCCATTTTATCGAAGTTCCTGGATTATTATCTATTCGAAGCTGTGTTGAAATTAAAATCCTACATTAAAGACATTACAGATTCTTCAAATCTTCATTATCAGCACAGAGCTTTCCTTGATGCCACCTTTTACAAGCGCTTGATGCAAAAAATAGACAAGACATGAACGAATTGAAATATAACCTACACGTTTATTTATCTATTTTTTCGCTACAAACCCGCACTTAAAGAGCAGGCTAAGTGAATTTAAATGTATACTATTATGTGTCAATAGAAAAACAACTCTCACAGGATAGAGATAGAACCTGTAAAAGCATCAGTACAGTTCCCAATAAATCAACCACTGCATGATGTTTTAAGATAGAGAGGGCAAATAGCGACCTGAGATAAAAAGCTGAACTAAGAACGAGTTGTAGCAAAAATAGGCAACATTTACATGTAAGTGTTGGCATCTGTTGTATATGTCTTTGTTTTTGTGTCTCTCTCTAATTACAGGCACGATTGGCCTCATTCTTGTTAAAAAAGTGGAACAAAGAACCGCTGACAGTAGCTGCACAAGTCGTGTAAGTACTTACCTTTTACTTTAGGTCCTGAAGAAAGCCCCATAGACCAGGCTGGGCACAGTGGGGCTGAAACATGTCAGCCTGATTTTAACCAACAGTATGGAGGATCTAGTAACTTGATCCATAACTACACACCAGTTCTTTTTATTTTTCTTGAATCATCTCCTTTTTTGTAAGAAATCATTTATTTAAGATGACCTAGAGAATTTTAATTTACATTTTTTGAGCCCTTAAAACACCATCTCTGAACACTACTACGTATCCAGTGGTCACCTCCGGATTGAGGTCAGCATACAACAAAAAAAGACCCTATGATGATGCACTAATGCAGCGTAATTGGCGGAGAACCAAGATATACCGCCTACCAACTACGTGCGTGTATGTGGGTTTTTTATCAATGCAATAAAATCCCAGGAAACGCGGTAACAAGTGGTCTATTCTCCCCCATCTTGATTTTTGCTACCAAGCTAGGAAGCTGAATGGACCTCACCTTCCTTCTCCCCCCTTTGGTGATCCTTCCATAATTTGTCCTCAGAACCATATCCTTTCAACGCCAACAGATGCCACGTTTAGAATGTGATGTTCAGAATCCAATACCTTACGAACTCTGAACTCTGCTCATCTAGAAGTAAGTACTGGTGGAGGTTTTTTCAATGGTTTGATTTTTGTTTGTTTGAACTGTGAGGTATGAAACACTGGATGATTTCACATATTAGCCTGTAAATTTAATTCTGAAGCTTACTGACTTAATTAATTGTATCAGGGGGTACGGGCCAATGAACCGTGGGTGGAAGTTCCCTGTTTTCGTAAATTTTATTTCCAAGTTGACAGCCAAACATAAGGGTCGATTAGGATGGCGGACGGAAATGGGTACTGTCCGCAATGGTGGGGGAAATTTTACTCCCGGCTGCGCCGCGGAGATTCCGCGATTGGGATTAGGATAATCATGTCACGAAACTCCGACCGCGGCGGACGGATCATAACCAACACCGTCCGCGGTGGACGGAATACATCCAACTCCGTCCGCGGCGGACGGAGTCCAATGAACAACCACTGCCGCGGACGGAAATGACCGCGGAAAATAACACATGTACCGCCATACCTGTGATCACTCCGTGGCCGCAATTAGGATAAATCCGCCCGTACCACGGAACGCACAGCCATCCACGTCCGCGGCGGAAAGAATGCAACGATAAACACTGCATCACTGCGGAAGGCCAACACGCACAACATCCCTAGCGGCAAACAAATGTTAGAAAGTGTACCGCAAGTCCAAAGCAAACATACGAACATTGACAACGCCCCCCCATACACCAACACCAAGCACAAGCCACCATGACACGTCCCAAGTATCCAATAATGCACACTAGTCAACACGCCCACCTACCACCTGACTGCCAACAACCATTGAGACACGACTATAAAATGACACCCACACACTACCACAATCCTTTGCATTACAGCATTGCTGCTAGCAAGAGGCCCTATTCGATATACTGCTAACTCACATAGAAGACACACAACCACCACCCTACCACACCCACCACACAAACACCCACCACACAAATCCTACACATCACACACCACACACCTGCACCCCACAACTCACTCAACTCACACACTGAGCACCACACACCATGGCACCCAAAAAAAAACCTAAATTCACGGAGACCGAGTTGAGGGTAATGGTAGATGAAATAATCCGTGTTGAGCCCCACATCTTCGGGGCCCAAGTCCAGCAGACGTCCGTGGCGCAAAAGAACCACATGTGGGACAGAATCGTCACTCGGGTGAATGCGTCGGGGACTGTGCCGAGGACGAAGCATGACATTCAGAGGCGGTGGCATGACCTGAAGACCAGGGTGAAGGGCATCCGAGCTAAAAACTTTGCTAGAGCCAATCATACTGGCGGTGGAACACCCCCGGAGCCCATACCCTACACCGATTGGGAGGAGAAGGTGCTGGTGATACTACACCCAGAGAGCCTAGACGGACTTGACGAAGGAGAAGAGGCTGGTAAGTACAAACCAAGCACCACGATCAGCACGACATGGTCAGGCTCACACAACTGAGAAGAAACATCTCCTACGCCCCAACCCATGCACGTTGGACACCAACTCACAAACATGTACATGGCTCCCACAGGCCCCCATGTTCACGGTGAGGGTGGTGGTGGTGGAGGGTGGGGTGTGTGAGAGGCCCAAACTACAACTCCCAACAGGCCCCCATGTTCACGGGGAGGGTGGTGGTGGTGGAGGGTGGGGTGTGTGAGAGGCCCAAACTACAACTCCCAACAGGCCCCCATGTTCACGGGGAGGGTGGTGGTGGTGGAGGGTGGGGTGTGTGAGAGGCCCAAACTACAACTCCCAACAGGCCCCCATGTTCACGGGGAGGGTGGTGGTGGTGGAGGGTGGGGTGTGTGAGAGGCCCAAACTACAACTCCCAACAGGACCCCATGTTCACGGGGAGGGTGGTGGTGGTGGAGGGTGGGGTGTGTGAGAGGCCCAAACTACAACTCCCAACAGGCCCCCATGTTCACGGGGAGGGTGGTGGTGGTGGAGGGTGGGGTGTGTGAGAGGCCCAAACTACAACTCCCAACAGGCCCCCATGTTCACGGGGAGGGTGGTGGGGGTGGAGGGTGGGGTGTGTGAGAGGCCCAAACTACAACTCCCAACAGGCCCCCATGTTCACGGGGAGGGTGGTGGTGGTGGAGGGTGGGGTGTGTGAGAGGCCCAAACTACAACTCCCAACAGGCCCCCATGTTCACGGGGAGGGTGGTGGTGGTGGTGGAGGGTGGGGTGTGTGCGACAGGAAACAGAAATGTCTACAAATCTATATGAACATGTAATGTCCACATTACTGACCAGCTCTATCTTGTCCCTCAGGTGATCGTGAACTGACTGGGGAAACCAGTACCCGGCCGCCAGCCTCGCCTCCCACACATACAGGACTCTCTGGTGACGAGGACACAGGCAGCTCCGGTGCGGAGGATGGAGCGGGACCAAGCACACAGCCAGGGCCATCTGGCTCACAGAGACTCCCGGGACCGCATGTGTGACTCCAGCGACACCTGTCTCTGTGATCTGCACAGTCCCCACCACCACCAGTAACACCAGTACCACCAGTACCACCAGTACCACCAGTACCACCAGTACCACGACTCCTGCCTGTGCCACCCAGCCTAACACAGCGCACGACGCTGGTCCATCGGCCTCACACACAAGCAGGGTGAGTGGGCCACAAAGAGAGGCAACGGGACATCAGCCAATCAGGCGAGCCACACACCACCGTACAGAGGAAGGACAGCTACCCCATCCAGTGGCAGAGTCCCTACAAGCCCTTGCCAGGTGCCAGGCGTCATACGACCGGTCCCAGGCAAACGCTGATCGTGCACACCAGGACTCAGTGGACAACACCAACATCTTGCGTGAAATCTCTGGGTACCTTGGCCAGATGGTGCACATCATGGGCCAGCAGGCAACGATGTGGAGGGAATGGGTTGGCCGGAACAACCCCCCCCCTCCACCAATTGTCGTAGCGCCACCGCCACCGCCACCTCCACCTCCACCGCCACCGCCACCTCCGCCTCCACCGCTACCGTCACCTCCGCCTCCACCGCCGCCACCACCACCTGTGCCCCTGGCGACGGATGTGGCCCATCAACAACCTGCCCCCCCAGCTGCCTCTGTTCCACCTCAGAGACGGAGGGGCCGGCCGAGGCAGGAAGTGGCTGAGAGCAGTGTTGGAGCGCCATCCACACGCTCCAAGAGGGGACGCCAATGACAATGTCATTGCCTGTGCCAGACATTCACCCTGCTAAGTATCCTGTCCCACAGACAATCATTCCCACTGGTCTGCTGGACTACCCTGACACCCCCCAATGTGGTGTCAGCACGGACATTTCATCTGCCATTACCTTCAACTCCAACTCCCTCCACCCCACTTACTTGTAAATATTCACCAGCACAAAAGCACAACCTGTAAATACATTTCACTTACACACACAATGATGTTTTGCCTCCATGTTTATTCACATGATTGCCTTCAGAAACAGACGTAAACAGGTTCAGGGATCATAGTCGTACATGATCATGGCGCTGCGGGAGTGACCTAGGGAAAATCAGAGACAGCAAACACACGTCAGGAAACAGATTGACACACATCACAACACAATGCACAGCAACATTACACAAACTACAATCATCACAAAAGCATGGGATGAGAGCACACACATCATGGAGACTTGTATGTCCAAAGAAATGTAGACACACATATGCAACCATCACAAACAACACCCAGCTGATGAACCCCACATCCACACAACACCAGCAAACATACATGAGGCATTGTCAACCGCCACTAGAGGTAGTTACTCACATTCAAGGGAAGTAGCGATCTATGAGCTGGCGCCTCTGGTCCACACCTTCCTCCTCACCACTATCCTCATCAGTCGACATGGGTGGGATGGGAGGCTGAGGAACTTCTTCGTCTTCAGGGTCCAACAGCAGTTCAATGTCATTGCGTACTGCCAGGTTGTGGAGCATGCAGCAGGCAATCACGATCCTGCATACTTTTCCTGGTAAGTAAGGCAGGGCCCCTCCGGTCTTATCGAGGCACCTAAACCTAGACTTTAGCAGTCCAAAGGTACGTTCGATGACTCTCCGTGTCCTTCCATGTGCATCATTGTACCGCATTTCACCCGCTGTTGTAGGATTACGTAGGGGACTGAGGAGCCAGGGCCGGTTTGGGTACGCCGAGTCGCCTATGTAGGGGGATGAGAGACACAAACATCACAACAAGATATGGTGGGTACCCCATGCCACACAGAGATCACAAGAGTCCCCACTGCACACTCACCAACAAGCCATGCTTGACCGGGTCGCAGATTTGCCATGAGTCGTGGGACAATGCTGCTCCGCATGATGTGGGCGTCATGTGCGGAGCCAGGAAATCTTGCACACACATGGGAGATGATGTTGTTTGCCAGGCCCACCACCTGCACGTTCAGCGAATGGAAGTGTTTGCGATTCCTAAAAACTTGCTCACGTGCCCGTGGTGGAATGATAGCGATGTGTGTGCCATCAATTGAACCCACAACGTGAGGTATGTGGCCCAGTGCATAGAAGTCAGCTTTGACTGCTGCCAACTCTTCCGGCCGTGGGAAATGTATGTAGTCATTCTTGTACAGCATCATAGCTGTTAAGACATCCCGAAGAACCGTGCTGAACATGGCCTGTGACATCCCCCCGGCATGTCCAACTGTGTACTGAAATGTGCCAGTAGCAAAGAAATGTAGTACCGCCATGACCTTTGCAGTGGGTGTAATCGACCCAGGATACGTCCTACGTGGCTGCAGATGAGGAGACAATTGAGCCACAAGCTCCAGCAACCGACGTCGATCCAGCCGGAATTTCCTAATCACCTCCTCGTCAACCATATCCTCCAGCACAGTGTATGGCCGATGCACATTTGTGTGGGAGAGAGATGTAACTTAGGTCAACTTACAAACGACGCATACGTGTACAACTCCATCACATGTGAACCTTACTGACAAAACGTCAGTCTTCACCCTAATGTTTAGTAGCCACATCACAGACACACATGCAACTGCATGCACACAAATGATAATTATACACACGCCATGTCATCAAGCACCAATGCCAACACCAATAATGTTGTGCATACGGTAATTACATGCATGGTGACACAACGTCCAAAACACATACACGGAATGCATGTGTACCACCACCACTGTAGTCACCTCGCCAGAACCAGACACTGACAACAGATGCATAATTTGGCCATACAGCCGTGACGTACTGTGTAGTTGTGAAGATGTAATAACGTCTGTAGGGTCACACCCGACGTCAACACGTCCAAATGCACATCTGTTGCCCATTGTGTGCCGACCGATGGGCATAGTATGGACACACATGCTATATTGTATGACATATGACCTTTCCCTATCACGCTCACAACCCTCATGACGCAACTGCACACAACACATCACGGTGCAGCGTCTGACAAGATAACATAATTGGCGCCGCCATGGCGGTGCACACCTTCCGCTACTTCCCAAAGGCCATACGCGGCCAGCGTCCCTCTTCCCATTGGCTGCATGTGCATGGACCGTCACGGGCACACATCGGCAACCGCACGTGCAAGCTTCAGGCACGGATGCTTCAGTTGCAACAATGTTCTATCACTGGCGCCACCATGGCGGTGCACGTACTCAGCGGGGGAGGTGCAGGCCTATACACCCTGTAGATGTACTCAATGGACATGCCAGTTCATGTCCCCTCTTACAGTCACATTGCATCATCCACCGTACACCGGCCGGAGCGGCCGGGCCAAGGCCGGCCGTGCCGGCCATGTCCACAACCACCGTGCCCGGCCATGTCCACAACCACCGTGGCCGGCCATGTCCACAACCGCCGTGCCAGGCCATGTACACAACCGCCGTGCCCGGCCCGGCCCTGCACGTGCAGTTGCCGATGTGTGCCCGTGACGGTCCGTGCACATGCAGCCAATGGGAAGAGGGACGCTGGCCGCATATGGCCAATCGCAAGTAGCGGAAGCAGTGCACCGCAACAACAGGGCCAGTCATTGGCCCATTTCACAAACACGCTTCCAGGGCTGACCAATTGCTGGCGACGTATGCCACTGACACGTGCTGAGGGCCCTATATATGTGTGTTGGCCAAAATGACACTTCCTACCCTGGGGACCAGTGCTGCCTGTTCACCTCGACCTGCTGCTGCTGCTGAGCTGACCACCGACTGCTGCCTGTGACCATCACCTCGACCTGCTGCTGCTGCTGAGCTGACCACCGACTGCTGCCTGTGACCATCACCTCGACCTGCTGCTGCTGCTGAGCTGACCACCGACTGCTGCCTGTGACCATCACCTCGACCTGCTGCTGCTGCTGAGCTGACCACTGACTGCTGCCTGTGACCATCACCTCGACCTGCTGCTGCTGCTGAGCTGACCACCGACTGCTGCTCTAGTGCCATTCTCCGTGATCTTGCCATGTCGAGAGGCAAAGAGATCCGGTCTCGACCCTTCACCGCCGCGGAGCTTGATGTCCTCGTGGACGGTGTACTCCGCAACTATGGACGCCTCTACGGCGCACCAGGACGGGTGGTAAGTGCAGTGTGGGACATGTTGGTGTGCATGAGGGGGCCAAATAATCAGGCCTATTTCTATCTTAGCTGTGTAGTGTGGGCTAGACATATGTTCCTGATTGTGCATGGCTGCTGACAGTTACGTCTTGCCCCTATGTGTGTGACAGGCCAACTGTCCACTGACTTAAACCCTTTTGTCTCCCATCATGGTAGGTCAAGCTGCACCTTCGCAAGGACCTGTGGAGGAGCATAGCACGGGAAGTACGGGCATTGGGGGTGTGCAACAGACGACATACACACTGCCACAAACGCTGGGACGACATTTCCAGGCTGAGCAAGAATGTAGCGGAAGTAACACTGGGCATGATTCCAAGGACGCCCCGTCTGGCCCGACGCTCCATGACCCCTCTCATGCACCGTATCATTGCAGTGACGCATCCTGAACTGGCCGAACGTCTGAGTGCCGATCAACAGCAAACTAGCGGTGAGCATACTGTCTGTGTAGGAAACCTGTGAGTGCTATGCATGTATTGGTGCACAGACACAGTATTGAGTTCCATGTTGCGTATGTATTTCTGTGATGCCATTTTGGTCCCATTGGGTGGTTGTCATTTGACATCCAGGTCCGCCATGTTGACACGCCACTTGCTTAGCACATCCCCTAGTGGTCCATGGCCCCATGGCAGGAAATGTGAGGATGACTGGTAGAGGTGGGCCGTGTGCAGGATGGGGGCTACAAAATCTTTGTCAGCTATGTAATTTGGCAATCCTGGTCCTTCTGTACGTCAGTGTGCCCATGACTCACACATCTTTTATGTGCATTTCAGCTATGACAGAGGACACTAAGCCACAGACGGTGGAGATTAGTCGAGGAAATGAGTACGGCTCAGACTTCGCACACACGCAGACTGACACAGAGGAGGCCAGCGCCGGAGAGGGGGACAGGACCGTCCCTGAGGACTCGCATGTGGAGACACCATCGTCCTCCTCGTCGGACACTCTTGGTGAGCCTGCACTGTTGTCACAGACTGGGAGTGGGCAATCATCACCTTCTGTCGGAAGACAGCACACAGGGCCCACACTTCCGCCAACTGCACCATGTACTGTTCGTGGCCGGAGGAGTAGGGGGAGCAGAGTGGCGTTCGGTGCAGGCACCGCTGCCCCTGCAACGGTGAGCCAAAATGCACTGTGTGCTGAGGCCGTTGATCTGCTGCGACAGCTGTGTGTGGGGCAGACCAATATGACAAATGCTTTCCAGGACCATGATAGGAAGTTGGGGCAGGTGGTGGCATTCATGGAAGGGATGCATGGCGATCTTGCAGGTCTACACAGGACAGTGCAGTCATTGGCAAGCAGTGTGTCGTCTGCAATAGTACAGTCGCATGAACAGGGTGCTACTTCTGTTTCCCCATCTAACCACTGGATGTCTCAGGGGGTAGTGATTATTCTGAGCAGGACTCAAATACAGGTTATTGCACTAGGAGCAGCGTCAGACAGCACGTCAGGGCACGCAGGGCACAGACCCCATCCCCTAAATCAGCTAAATCTGTTCACGTAGACAACGTCAGATACACTGGAGTACACACACAGGATCCACAAGTGTTGTTGGGGGACATGCCTTCAGGAGCTACACAGGCATTCAACACAAAAGGTACTCCCAAGGCAAGGGATACTCACATGTCCATGGACTGTAACTTGGACAAGGCCAGTCAGAAGATAAAGGCACCTCCTAAGAGCAGGGAGACTCCCAAGGGCAGGCCCACAACAGAGGAAAGGGACACTCCCAAGGACAGTGAAAAGACAAAGGCACCTCCTAGGAGCAGGGAGACTCCCAAGGGCAGGCCCACAGCAGAGGAAAGGGACACTCTCAAGGACAGTGAAAAGACAAAGGCACCTCCTAGGAGCAGGGAGACTCCCAAGGGCAGGCCCACAGCAGAGGAAAGGGACCCTCCCAAGGACAGTGAAAAGACAAAGGCACCTCCTAAGAGCAGGGAGACTCCCAAGGGCAGGCCCACAACAGAGGAAAGGGACCCTCCCAAGGACAGTGAAAAGACAAAGGCACCTCCTAAGAGCAGGGAGACTCCCAAGGGCAGGCCCACAACAGAGGAAAGGGACACTCCCAAGGACAGTGAAAAGACAAAGGCACCTCCTAGGAGCAGGGAGACTCCCAAGGGCAGGCCCACAACAGAGGAAAGGGACACTCCCAAGGACAGTGAAAAGACAAAGGTACCTCCTAGGAGCAGGGAGACTCCCAAGGGCAGGCCCACAGCAGAGGAAAGGGACCCTCCCAAGGACAGTGAAAAGACAAAGGCACCTCCTAAGAGCAGGGAGACTCCCAAGGGCAGGCCCACGGCAGAGCAAGGTCCATCTCCCAAGGGCAGGGACACACACAGAGAGCAGGTGTCTACTGGAGACAGGTGCACCACAGACGACAAGTCTGCTGACAGGAACAGGGCGGCGACCAGGGCACAGGCTACATCCAGAGACAACACTCCACCTAAGGATAAGGCACATCCTACGGACAAGGCATCTAGCATGGACAATGGCGCAATCAAGGACAGGCATACTTCACCCCTGGCTGCACTGAGGCTGATGTTTTCTACTGAACACCAAACAGATGTCTCCGCGGCGGAGTCCCCCCATACCTCCACTCCCATCCAGGCCAGTCAGAAGCAGAGGAGGGTGTCCCCTGTTGTTGCATCCCCCATTACACATGATTCCGAGTCCAGGCGGCAGGCACACAGCAAACGACAAGCAGGCTCCAGCACGTCCCCAGAAACCCGATCCCCAGCTGCAGATGCTCCACCTATGGTGGGTGGTGATTCTTTAGAGTCCCCACCACTTGGCAGTCCTGTCCTGTCCAGGGTGCACTCACACATCCCTAAGAAACGCAGACGCACACCATTGACACCTGCCAACCCCGATTTGGCTCAAGGTCAGCTATCCCCAGCTCCCAGGCCCACCCTGCCTCCTGGCCCATACAGCCCTGTGGCTCATCATTTCAGTTGTCCCAGTGGCGCTGGTGCAGTTGACTCTCATGTATCAGATGGTGGCACTGTGTCTGTTGTTGGCTGTCATGCATCATGTAGTGGCACAGTCTCTGTTTTGCCCTCTCCTGTTGCAGGTCCTGGCAGTGTATCTGGGTCTATGGCTCACGTGTCAGTTAGAAGATCTGTGGCTGTGTTGCACACTCCTGTTTCTGGTGCTGGCAGTGTGTCTGGGTCCGTGGCCCATGTGTGTGTCACTCGGGCTGTGGCTGTGTCTCACACTCCTGTTGCTGGTGCTGCCAGTGTGTCTGGGTCCGTGGCCCATGTGTGTGTCACTCGGGCTGTGGCTGTGTCTCACACTCCTGTTGCTGGTGCTGCCAGTGTGTCTGGGTCCGTGGCCCATGTGTGTGTCACTCGGGCTGTGGCTGTGTCTCACACTCCTGTTGCTGGTGCTGCCAGTGTGTCTGGGTCCGTGGCCCATGTGTGTGTCACTCGGGCTGTGGCTGTGTCTCACACTCCTGTTGCTGGTGCTGCCAGTGTGTCCGAGGCAGGTAGTTCACGCAGTCCCCCTGATTCTGTGATGTGAGGTGCTGAACACTTCACTCAAATGTTATTTCACATGGTGTGTCCATTGAGAACTGCGTGGCACTCTTGTGGTTCCTGTGACGGGTTGGTAGGGACACGTACTTGTGCTGCCTATGATGTACCTGCTCTGTTGGGCACAATGCCCTGTTGATGCTCTGATACTGCATTCTGCCCTCTCGTTTACTGCCTATGATGTAGCTGCTCTGTACTGCACAATGCCCTGTTGATGCTCTGATACTGCATTCTGCCCTCTCGTTTACTGCCTATGATGTAGCTGCTCTGTACTGCACAATGCCCTGTTGATGCTCTGATACTGCATTCTGCCCTCTCGTTTACTGCCTATGATGTACCTGCTCTGTACTCCACAATGCCCTGTTGATGCTCTGATACTGCATTCTGCCCTCTCGTTTACTGCCTATGATGTACCTGCTCTGTACTCCACAATGCCCTGTTGATGCTCTGATACTGCATTCTGCCCTCTCGTTTACTGCCTATGATGTACCTGCTCTGTACTCCACAATGCCCTGTTGCTGTTCTGATACTGCATTCTGCACTCTCATGTGCTGCCTCTGATCAACCTGTTCAGTACAAGGGACTGTTGATGCACTTAGCCCCTCTCACGTGCTGCCTCTGATGGACCTGTTCTGTGCAATGGACTGTTGATGCACTTAGCCCCTCTCACGTGCTGCCTCTGATGGACCTGTTCTGTGCAATGGACTGTTGATGCACTTAGCCCCTCTCACGTGCTGCCTCTGATGGACCTGTTCTGTGCAATGGACTGTTGATGCACTTAGCCCCTCTCACGTGCTGCCTCTGATGGACCTGTTCAGTGCAATGGACTGTTGATGCACTTAGCCCCTCTCGTTTACTGCCTATGATGTAGCTGCTCTGTTGGGCACAATGCCCTGTTGATGCTCTGATACTGCATTCTGCCCTCTCGTTTACTGCCTATGATGTACCTGCTCTGTACTCCACAATGCCCTGTTGCTGTTCTGATACTGCATTCTGCACTCTCATGTGCTGCCTCTGATCACCCTGTTCAGTGCAAGGGACTGTTGATGCACTTAGCCCCTCTCACTTGCTGCCTCTGATGGACCTGTTCTGTGCAATAAACTGTTGATGCACTTAGCCCCTCTCACGTGCTGCCTCTGATGGACCTGTTCTGTGCAATGGACTGTTGATGCACTTAGCCCCTCTCACGTGCTGCCTCTGATGGACCTGTTCTGTGCAATGGACTGTTGATGCACTTAGCCCCTCTCACGTGCTGCCTCTGATGGACCTGTTCTGTGCAATGGACTGTTGATGCACTTAGCCCCTCTCACGTGCTGCCTCTGATGGACCTGTTCAGTGCAATGGACTGTTGATGCACTTAGCCCCTCTCGTTTACTGCCTATGATGTAGCTGCTCTGTTGGGCACAATGCCCTGTTGATGCTCTGATACTGCATTATGCCCTCTCGTTTACTGCCTATGATGTACCTGCTCTGTACTGCACAATGCCCTGTTGATGCTCTGATACTGCATTCTGCCCTCTCGTTTACTGCCTATGATGTACCTGCTCTGTACTGCACAATGCCCTGTTGATGCTCTGATACTGCATTCTGCCCTCTCGTTTACTGCCTATGATGTACCTGCTCTGTACTGCACAATGCCCTGTTGATGCTCTGATTCTGCATTCTGCCCTCTCGTTTACTGCCTATGATGTACCTGCTCTGTACTCCACAATGCCCTGTTGATGCTCTGATACTGCATTCTGCCCTCTCGTTTACTGCCTATGATGTACCTGCTCTGTACTCCACAATGCCCTGTTGATGCTCTGATACTGCATTCTGCCCTCTCGTTTACTGCCAATGATGTAGCTGCTCTGGTGCCCACTTTGCCCATGCTCACGCATACACTGTCATTATACCCCTATAATGTACAATAAAGGTAGTTTATCAAGTCTCGTGGTCTGTCGTTGTCATTCCTGCTTGCGTACTACAAATGTGTATTCGTATTTGCTTCTCATCAGTGGTTTCGGTAAGATGACACTCCCCCTCCCTACGTCACGACCCTTGCTGGTATTCCCCTCCAGACAGCCAATGGTTTGTGCCTTACCTGCGTTGTCGTCGATAGTGGGCCATGACTAGGACGTGGTGGATCGCGAAGAGCATCGGGAAAGCGTGTAGCGCTGGGTCCATAGTGGTGGTCAGCTTGCGGTGGGTATCTCTGCTATGCCACCTATGTTTGCTGTGGGGATTCAAAGGTGTTCAGACAGGTTGTTTTTCCGCTGCGGGTATATGTGTATTTTCCGCCATCTTGATTTGGGGGACGGTCTTAGACGTCAGTACGTACGGCGGGGCCTCCGGATGTGTTCCGTCCACCGCGTGGTCGTGTGTAGTTCGGCGGCGGTGCGTGCTTTTCTGTCACGGACGGAAATTTGACACGTTTTCCTATCCTGATATGGCGGACGGAGTATCCGCGGCAGGTGGACACGGAAATGGGTTTTTCCGCCTACTCCAGGGCCGCGGTGGCTCTTCCGTCCGCCATCCTAATGAGCCCCATAATCTCCTAGGTGATAATCTGTCCTTTTTTATCTTTGATTGTGTGCCTGCAAATTGTAAGTTACTTTCGCTTCAGTTAGAATTTTTTTAAGTGGATTTCCTGCCTCGCTCAGATAAGAATGGACGCTTATTACACAACGATATTTGGTTGAAAGGCAAGACCCATCGGTGTCGTCCAGAGCTGCTGAAAAATGGGGAGTACCCGGCAGAAGAATGCACAGCAGTGTTATATGCAAAGTCCACCAGTGAAAGCAGATCAAACCACGAGCCAGTAGAGTTGGCCAAATGACAAAGCAAATAGAGCTTGAGTGTATGGTTTAGACTTTCATGCTGGCCGTATTATCATGAATAGTAACAAGTTGACTTAGCCGTTTCAACTCATAATGTGAAACACTAACATTTCTAAAATGTAGAGGTACTCTGGGAGCTCCTATCAGAAATGATAATATTTTGGGATCCCATGCAATCTGACAATCTTCTTTAACAACATAGTAGCCAGTTGTGCTACTGTGGGTGATCCTGCTCATGAAAGAATGAAGTCAAACTACATCAACTGTAAAGGGTGTGATGGACTGGGGAGGGGGATGAGCAAACCTAGTGGTTTGGTATAATTTGCTTTGGCTCTCGCACATACTTTGTGACATTGAACATTGTTTGTTGTATCATGACATAAGGAGGGCCACCAGAACCATCTTTGAATGAGTTCTAAAGTTTGGGTTTCATGGTTCTGGCACACATTTTGTTTTGCAGCTTCCTAGTAGGTACAAACAATGTAATATTCCTTAATGATAAACCATGTTGTAGGATACATTCTGGGTGTTTTAGCCATTTTTTATGTGTTTTAGAAAATCCTCATCCTCAGTTAACCCTATAACCTGCTTTGGGTTTACAATTGGGCATGTATCTCACATCTTATCAGTTTCTGTTGTGTCTTGTCAACTTTAAGCGCCAGCTTTGAGATTTTGCATACCATATCAGAAAGTAACTGTGAAATTAAACCCATCAAGAAATGCATCCAATGCAGTTGTCTGTCTGAAAGCATTAGTGCTGACCGCATAGATTGCAGGTTGCAGTGATCTGTGTATACTGTAACAGTGTTTGACCCCTAACAACACATATTGTCACTCAGAAAAGGCTTCCTTAATAGCAAGTAGTTCTTTTTCCACAACTATGGAATTGGATTCAGCTGTGTTGAGTGCTTTTTACCTGCAGGCTATTGGATGTATTTGTTCACTTTTCTCATGTCTTTGCAACAGAATGGCTTCTATGGCTACATTTGAAGCATCCACTACAACATAGTAAGGAAGTGTGGGATTAAGATGCATCAAGATTTGTGCCGCAGTGAAAGATTTTATTAGAAACAGGCAAGCTAGTTCAGCTTCCTCTGACCTCATAAAGTGCTATTTCTTTCATAGTAGAGGAGTTATTTGGGCAGTGACATGAATAAAGAGTTCTATAAGCACACTCTGAGAAGCACTACAAGTCTCTCACGTTCTTTGGGGTTGGCCAGTCTTTAACAGTCTGTACTTGCGTTCTGCAATGCCCATCCAAGAAAGTGTCAAAAAAACTCAGAGAAAGTCTACCCTGGTCACATTAAAACCTCAGTTTGAGAATTTGTAATATAAACTATTTTTCTTGAATATATGATGGTACAACACAAACAATTACAACGCAAGATTTTACATCGCAGTTTTTACAACGCAACTACCATTACATCACATGATATTACAACGCATACCATTACAACACATTTTTTTAAACTACCATTCCAACGCATGCCATTGCAATGCATTCCAATACAAGGCATACCATTACAACGCATAATAGTGCAACAGTAGGGTAAGTGTTGGATAGTGTAGGGGTAAAAATTACTATTCCCCCTCCAGTGAGTGCAACAGTAGGGATAGTGTTGGATAGTGTAGGGGTAAAAATAACTATTCCAACTCCATTGAGTGCGAAAGTAGGGTAAGTGTTGGATAGCGTAGGGGTAAAAATTACTATTCCCCCTCTATTGAGTGCAACAGTAGGGAAAGTGTTGGATAGCATTTGGGGTAAACATTACTATTCCCACTCCAGTGAGTGCAACAGTAGAGAAAGTGTTAGATAGCATTGGGGTAAGAATTACTGTTCCCAACTACCACAAAACCCATCCCCTTTTTTAAACGTAAAATTCTCGATTAATAGCCTTATAATGCGTTGTGATGACACACGTTGTAATGGCATGCATTGTAATGGCATGCGATGTAAAAAAGAACCAACAGAGGTGCAGATAGAGGCAAGAGGGGTGCAGAAAGAGGCAAGAAAAGTACAGAAGGAAGCGAAAGAGGTGGTAAAAGAGGCGAGAGCTATGCAGACAGAGGCAAGAAATGTGCAGTTAGAAGGAAGAGGGGTGCAGAAAGACACAAGAGAAGGACAAAAAGAAACCACAGAGGTGGAGAAGGAGGAAAGAGAAGTGCAGAAAGAGGAAAGAGAGTTGCAAAACAGGCAAAAGAGGTGCAGACAGAAGCAAGAGCAGTGCAAAACGAACCAACAGAAGTGCAGAAGGAATCAAGAGGGTACAGAAGGAGGGGTACAGAAATTAGCATGAGAGGTGCAGAAAGTACCAATAGAGGTAGAGAATGAGGCAGGAGGGGTGCAGAAAGAGACAAGTGAAGTGCAGAAAGAAGAAAAAGAGGTGGGGAAAGAGGCAAGAGCTATGCAGACAGAGGCACGGAAAGGTGCAGATTGAAGGAAGAGGGGTACAGAAAGACGCAAGAGAAGTGCAAAAAGAAGCCACAGTGGTGCAGAAGGAGGCAAGAGAAATACAGAAAGAGGCAATAGTTGTAAGAACAGGCAAAACAGGTACATAAAGAAGCAAGAGCAGTGCAGAAAGAACCAAGAGAAGTGCAGAAGGAGTCAAGGGGGTACAGAAAGAGGGACGAGGGGTACAGAAAAGCAAGAGAGGTGCAGAAGGAAGCAAGAGAACTGCATAAAGAGGCAAAAGAGTTGCAGAAACAGGCAAGAGAGGTGCAGAAAAAGGGAACAGGGGTGCAGAAACAGGCAAGAGCGCTTCAGAAAGAACGAGGGAATAAGGGTGCAGAAAGAGGCAAGCGGGGTACAGAAAGAAGCAAGAGAGGTACAGAAAAAGGCAAGAGAAGTGCAGAAGGAGGCCAGAGGGGTGTAGAAAGAGGCATGATAAAGTGCAGAAAGAAGCAACAGAGATGCAGAAAGGTGGAATAGGGATGGAGAAAGAGGCAAGCAGTGAAGAAAGCAGCAAGAGAGGTACAGAATGAAACAAAAGTACAGAAAGAAGGAACAGAGGTGCAGAAAGAGGCAGGAGGGGTGCAGAAGGAAGGAATAGAGGTACAGAAAGAGGGAAGAGGGGTCCACAAAGAGGCACAAGGGTTGCAGAAAGAAGCAAGAGAGGTACAGATAGAAACAAATAAATCACAAAAAAGAAGGAACAGAGGTGCAGAAAGAGGGAAGAGAGGTGCAGAAAGACACAAGAGAGTTACACTAAGAGGGAAGAGGGGTGCACAAAGAAGCAACAGAGGTACAGAAAAAGGGCAAGATGGTACAGAAAGAGGAAAGAGAACTGCTGAAAGAAGTAACAGGTGCAAAAAGAGGCAAGAGAAGTACAGAAAGAGGCAGGAGATTTACAGAAACAGGCAGAGAGGTACAGAAAGATGTGACACGGGTGCAGAAAGAGGCAGGAGATTTGCAGTAATAAACAAGTGAGGTGCAGAAGGAGGTACCAGAGGTGCAGAAATAGGCAAGAGAGGTGCAGAAAGTAGAAGAGATGTGCAGAAAGAGGCAAGAGAAGTGCTGAAACAGAAAGAAAGGTGCAGACAGAAGCAACAGAAATGCAGGAAGGGGCAAGAAAGGCACAGAAAGAAGCAAGAATTGTTCACATACCATTAGTACCAAATTTCACACCCACATGTAGCAATAAATAACAGGTAACCATTTTAGGTTTGCAAAGGCCTTCCACCACTCTGTAACACTTGTCACTGCATATTTTGTAACATTTGATCCGTTTGAACTAGAAACAAGGTTTTTTTTGTCCAAATCTGCAGATTATGCAGCATATGGATAATGAGGCAAATGCGGAAAATGTATAATTGTGCGAAAGTTGGTGCAGCCAAACAGTCGCATACTTTCATTTGCCCTTCTCATACCTCTCACTAGGTCCAGAAGTGCTCCTCAGTGATTCCTTCCTTTTTATGTCTCATTGAGTTTATAGTTTAGCTTCTATGGAAACAAGGAAGACCAAACCTGAGGTTACCACTCCACAACACAGACTACCATATGACATAATTACTTTGCATAACACATGATCCCACTCTACTCAATTCCTATGCACTAAATACCACATACTTTTTATCCACATAATTTCACTGCATAGCATCCCACATAATTCCACTACACACGATGTACCTCCAGTCCACTCCCAAAACAATTAGTAAAAAATGTTTACTTTTAGAATAATAATAACTCAAACGCTTGCAAATGTAAAACATATTACATTGCAAAAGCTTCTTTAACTAGTAGTCACATTTGCAGAGTGGTGGAGAAAGGGTGCTTGGCCTCTGACCAGCTCTCAGGAATTCCGCAGTGAAGGACTTACAGGAGGTACCAGGAGGCCTTCTTGGTCCCCAAAGTCCTCAGGAGTAAATTGAACTTCATTCCTAACCCATAGTGTGGCAGGAGTATTTGCAGAGTGGTGGAAAAGGGGGGCATGTCCTCTGAAGAATCTTTAGCAATCTCACTGTGTGGGATTTACTGGAGGTAACAGGAGGGGTAGTTGCCCCCGAGAATATCTTTGGGGCCAGCTACCCCTCCTACTACCTCCAGTAAGTCCCACACACAGCATGGTTGGTAAGTTTTCATAGCAGGCAACTTCCCCTTTTGCCCACCACTCTGCAAGCCTGCCTCCTGGCATGCTCTTGGATGGGGATTAAAGTCCCCTTCCCTGCTGTGGGTCCTTAGGGGCCAACTAGCCTACCTAATACCTTCAGTAAGCCCCACACAGTGAAGTTTTTGTCTGGAAACTTCCCAGGTGTTGTCCTTCCTAGGTCAACACAGTCAACTAGGAGGTCTGGGGAGACCAACTTGTGGAGGTAAAGGGGGATAAGCTGGCTGCTGGTTGGATAAGTCGTTCTCAATGACAACAACTTTTTGTATTAAGAGATTCCTTGCTTCTAAATTCCAAATCGACTATTTGAAATTGTCTTCCTTATTTCCTATGTTTCTGCCACTTCCTCTGCAATCTGCATTATTAGGTAGAAGATGTGTATAAGCCAGTGTCCCCTGTTCACACATAGCTTCTATGTTGGACCTGGCCCTTTTGGCAGGTTCACCCCGAAACTTTTTGCTTTTGACTAGCCTGTTTCTGTGCACTTTTTAACTGTGGTACAGTGTAAAGTGCGTGAGCTCTCTGTGTATGTGTGGTGAGTGACCTGCCCTCCCATAGGAATGCATGGGGAATATGTGTGACCATGGTCGTTCCTGATGTGTGGGGAGTGCAGGGTCGAGTTTGGTATGTGCGAACTCGTGAGATTGAATGCTGCGTAATGATGTATGCGGCATGATTGTGTCTAGTGTAGAAGTGCCACTTTTAGAAGTTGGCATATTTGTGTAATTTGTGTCTGGCGTGTGATTGGCTGAGGCTGGCTGGTGAGCCTGGCTCCAAGAGTCTGGGAGGGTCTGCCCCGGTGGTGAATGGAGTGTTTAGCATGCTTATGTGAGGGGAGGAGTGAGCCTGGGCCTGCTTGTGGATTGACCGTCTGGTTTGAGGGTCCTGAGTGAGGCTGGGTTTTCCCCACACAATGCTGGCTCCACCCCCTGGGGTGCATCTGATGTCTCTAGCCTGGCCAGTGAAAGGAATTCCCTATAACCAGTTCTAGCTGGTTCTCACACTGCCTGCACCCTGCTAGACAAAGGATTTCTCTGTATAAAAAGGGGCTGTGTCCCCTTCCAAAATGTTCTTGTTTCTGACTTGAATCCTGCCAGGGGCGTGCTGCTGCTTGGGCTCAGGGGAAAGGCTTGCCTCCCTGGGCCCTGCCCAGCCCCTGGATGCCTGGAGGACTTCTGGGGGACCCCTCTGCCTTGCCTGGGCTGATTGGGGGCATTGCTTTGCTCTGGGACCCCTCTGCTTTGCCTGGGGAGATTGAAGGACTTTTCTTTGCTGATGGCGCCCTGGGAGTGCTTTCCTTTTTATTTCAGGACTCCTGGGTACATCTAGCGCTGGGAGCGCTGTATTCTCCCTTAGCGCTTGAGAGCGCTTTATTTTTGTGTCCATAGCACTGGGAGCGCTTGATTCATGCCCATAGCGCTTAGGAGCGCTTTATTTCTGTTCTAGCGCCTGAGAGCTCATTTACGGGCCTCTGGCGCCTGGGAGCGCCTTGATTGTTTTGGCCGGTGCCCACCCGGCATCTTGTGTCCCGTGTTGGTGTCCGTCGGTATTTTTGCCGACTTGAGAGTTTCTGCAGCGCGACCAGAGCCGAGGGAGGAGGCTCGTCAGGGAGGTCGCGTTGCCATTGGCTGCTGAGTCAGCCTATGCCCAGAGAGTGGAGAAGAAGATGGCGCCTGCCGCGGTCGGGTTCCCGTGACCAAGGGGGAGCCCCGCACCCAGAGAAGAGGCGGCTGGAAGTACCGGCGGGGCTTCATTCCCAAAGGGGAGCCCCGCGCTGCAAGAGAAGCCTCGCCCACTGCACCAGTGCTGCACAGAGGAGCCCCCGCTACAAGAAGCCGGTGAGTGGGGCCGCAGAGGAGGAGGGAGGGGTGCCGGGACACATTGTCGGTGTCCGCCCCCCACCCTCTAGCAGCGCGATCTTGTGCATTGTGCTGGTGAAGCCACGAGGGCTTCAGGGGGCATTGTAATCTTCAGAGCCCATCGAGGCTCCAACGAGGGGGCACTTTGTGACTGCCTTGAGTCCGTGAGGGACTCCAACGACACCCGCATCCTTGATCATTGGAGCCCCGAGGCTCCTGGAGCCAGTTGTGTAATTAGAGCCTGAAAGGCTCACAGTTGTTTTCGAGTCCCGCGTGAGGGACTCCAACGTTCCGGGCATTGTATTTGAGCCCCGAGAGGCTCCGGCCCATATTTTGATTTACGAGTCCAGCGAGGCTCGAGGTGCCATTGTTTTACGAGCCCAGCGAGGCTCGAGGTGCCATTGTTTTGCGAGCCCTGAGAGGCTCTTGAGGGACACAGTCAGGTGGTCGGAGCCCCGAGGCTCCCACGCTGTGTTTCTTCCTACCATTGTTCTAGAGCCTGTGTGGCTCCAACGTTCTGCGCAGTGTGGTGTCAGGGCCTGTGTGGCTCTACCGATTGGGCGCAGTTCTGTTCTAGGGTCAGTGAGGACCCTGTTGCAGTTTTATGTTCCCAGGTGCCCAGCAAGTAGTGGGCACCTGCAACATTTAGGTTTTGCGCCGATGGCGCACCCCTGACTGGCGCTGCATTGGCAGTGCGCCCTGACATTCTGGACACAGGGCTCTTTAGTCCCTTTATTAGATGGGGGCTGGTATGTGATTTTATTTAGGCGCAATGTGATTATCTATGTGATGGTAATTGCCTAATGTGAGTTTTGCGCAATGTGATGTGGTGCTGGGAAATGTACTGCATTTAATATGATTACTCACCCTGATTTTACACCTCTGAATGTTTTTAGGCATCAAGTGTTTTTGCGCTATTGAGTTGTGTTCTGGCACCTCTGAATGTTTTTATGCATCATGTGTCTTCCTTGGCCTTGCACCTCTGAATGTGTTTTTGATGCATCATGTGCCTTGTTCTCACACCGCTGAATGTATTTTTATGCATCATGTGTTTTCTTTCCTTACACCTCTGAATGTGCTTTTATGCATCATGTGTTTTTCCTGTGTTGCACCTCTGAATGTTTTTATGCATCATGTGTAATGTGTTCTTGCTTACACCCCTAAATGTATTTTATTCTTAGGTGGTTGTGTTTTGCCTAGTATAGTTATACTAGAGAGGTTATGTGTCCATGCGTGATCTAGGCCTATGGTTATTAGTATTGCGTAGTGTGTACCTACCTTTACCAGTAGTTACTGGTTGTGACCTATAATTGTTCTTTTGTGTTACACTCATTCTAAGTTCTAAAAGTGATATTTCTAAAAGTGTTGATTCTGACAGTGGCCCATGTGGCCCTGTCCTGTACATAATCCCTTGTGAATATTCCCTGGGCCAGTTGGCACAATCTACATGTCTGATTTCTATCTGATGTGTTTTGACAATACAAAAGTTATTTTTATATAACCTTGTGTGGAGTTCCTTTTGTGGTGTGCCTAGGATGTTGTTGCTGTTGTGTGCTTACGCAAATGCTTTACACATTGCCTCCGAGTTTAGCCTTACTGCTCGTGCCAAGCTACCAAGGGGGTGAGCAGGGGTTATCTTGGCGTGTGACTCCCTTGGTTTCTGCCTGGCTTTGGCGTCAGCCTTAGCCTACCAGAAATAGCCAGTTCTAACATTTTACCTCATAATATTGTATCAATTCCATTCCCACCCTAGCATGTACTACATTTCTCCCAATTCTTCCACAGTGTTTTCCTCTTATGCCATCTCTTTCACTAATACCTTTTTGTTTTCCATTGGCCATTTTCTGTGCGTCCTTTAACCCAACCCCTCCAAAAGTTTCCTAGAGAACCAGTAACATTTTGGCTGTCATACTATATAAATATTTGCTTGGAGTGCGGACTACTTTCTTCACAACATCTAGCTATCCCCACTGGTGTCTTAGCTTTAGACTGACTGCTAAAGGAGGAACATCACCTGTGGGAAATACAGGCTTAACTGCAACTCCAAAAGATTAAGTTTATATCATCAGGTTTCCACCAGCTAGCTATCTTGGAGGAATGAGAGTAACTGGTAGCAAAAACAGCTTCTCCAGTGCTCAGCCAATGGAACAGAGGTGGCACCATCACCCGAGCTGCCACAGGTGACAGTCTTGTATATCTCAAAGCAGCCGCTTCCTTACCCCTTCCACTACCAAGGTTTTCTCTGTGAGATCCTGAAAGTCCTGAAGGAGGTAAAAAAATACAGACTTTAATTAAGAAGGTGGTTGGCCTGCTATGGATGGTGGAGTATAATTGGAAAATGGGATTTTATTTGTACTTGCTTTTGGGTTTAGTTCTGTATGTGAATGGAGGGGTGAAGGTCAATTGTGGATGGAGTGGTTGGGTTTATTTTTTGTAAAAATAAATAATTTACTTTTTTGCTAGCCATGGGTCTACATTATTAATGTTATTATTATTATAATTTGTTGTATTACTAGTTGTGCATTTTACTGTAAGATCCATAAATCAGAATGCTCTACCTATCTATTGTCAGGGAGAAAACTGAGCCTCAAGCCCGGTTTATTACTAAGAAATTGTCCACCTTCTTCATCTTCTCTCTAGATTACTCTCCACTTGATCTATACTCCCTTGCCAAGCTACCCCTTGAGCAGGCTGTCAGCCACCCTCCTGCAACTTGTGATGGAAAACTGACAATGCATTAACTTTGCTACTCTGCTTCTTGACTTGCTTTCACCTGACAGCACCCACTCTACCATCAGTCAGAAGTAGTAATATATGCATTCTGCATATATGTTGAGGGAAGCAACATAGAAAAGTGTCCAACACATATTATGTTTTTCTCAAAACTTTAAAGACTTTCTCCTTCTATGTGGAGGCGATCAGTAGTCCATTATAAGGTGGGGAATTAATTTATAGTTTTTTGTGCCCTTTTTAGGTCCACCATACTGCCCATGCACTGTCTGCAAGACCTCTTGGATTAAATAAAATGACTGCAGTCCCGCCTGCAGCTCATGATAGGTTCAATCAAGCATCGCGCATCTTTGCTGACTTCGTACTTCGTGCAGCCGATAGCTCACTTCCGTTAATGGCCGAGGAGCACCCGCCAAGTACAGTTTTCCTGCACTGGCCTTTGCTATCTGTTGTTCCAGAGAACTTCTTTACCCCTGCTGCCCTTCTCCCAGACATGAGGGGTCAGGTTTTTGTTTCACTCTAAGTGTGAATGCGAGTGATGAAAGTCTTGCACTGAGTTAACCGATCATCCATGACATTTGTTTACAACAGCACTGCTCTCAGAACGTGCCTGTGCTCTCTCATGTCAGCCCGCGAATACTGCACTGCACGCCCCCCTTCCAAGAGCTTGTTCGCCAGGGCTTGTCAGCGGGGTCAGGTTCCTGCGCCCATGGAAAATATTCCCCATGTTGACAGCCGTACATCACTCTATACTCATCGGCCCTCTTTCAGAGCCTCAGTACTCAGTACTCCCCCCCACCCCCAACAAAAACAGAACATCAACAAGCATTTGCAATGCAATAGGTCTTGCGTTACTAAAGGTTTGAGCTTTTGGCGTTGCAAATAATAATGTGGAAGGGCGAGATTTTGATCGATACCTTAGCACTATTGATCTAAACCTCGATCTGGTCGACTGAACCTTTGTTGCCTGTCTTTAAGGTACAAAGTACATCCATTTCCAAGTTAGTTCACCCAATAAAGGACTCTACTCCCAAAGATCACAAACAACTTCTAGCTTTCAAAAGTTTATTGTAAGGAAATGATAAGCTGCAAATACAGGCATCTCAGAATGAGATTCACGAGATACACAGGTCCAATTACATACATGTGCTCTCGGAAAGCCCTCAGACGAGCAACGGAAATCACTAACACAAGTTCTAAGAATAATAAAGCTATCAGCATTGACGCATATCTCTCCTTCATTTAAGTTGGAGGAAAACGCACAGGTTAGGCTGTCCCTACCCTGCTCTAGATGGTATCCCTACTTAACCAAATCCCAACCTAACAAAGGTGTCAGCAGTGAATGACCCCAAGGGAAGTCACTCACTCTAAGTCTCTTGGTGAAAACCTATAGTTCTCCAGTCATGACCCCTCTCTGCCTACCCATCCGCTCTCTCAAGGGTCCTCAGGTATCTGCTCTAACTCCACCCAGGGGTGCTGTCCCTAATACAAAACAGTCAACAACATTTGAGACGCCCCTTTCGAGACGCCCCTCACGTGGTGTAGCTTCTGGCTTTTTCCATGATGCTTTGTATTGGGCCTCATACGTTAGAGTTGACCTTGCTTCTCAGACTCTTCTCCGGCCCGCTGATACCCCTTAAACATTCCGGAACCCTCCTCCATGTCTGGGCCGTCTACTGAACAGACCTCTATTCATTCATTTATAATTGGATCCCCCCTTTCCTCTTGCAGACAGATATCTGCAGCCAAGAACCCAACTCTCATAGACTTCCAAAATAAAGGCTTGCAACATTTCTCAGCCCAGACATGTACGTGTAAATCAATGTTAAAAACATTTCAGGCCTACAATATTTCTCATAATGATTATAGCATTCAACTTCTTCATTAATTAAAGCATGTTAATACTCTTATTCTATTATTCAGTAAACATTTTATAAATCGTGGCCCATTAATGCAATGACCAAAACATTAATACAATCTGTGTCGTGAAAAGAAACATCTTCCCTTTCCCTCCAGCTCTGGCCCTGAGGCCTACCACATTCTGCGTTTAACCACCTACCATCTTACATTTTAACAGCTACACGACATGGATTCAAGAATAATCACATCTAATAAAATCATATAGTGTCACACATTTCTGTATTAGTTCCACTTCTACTTAAATCTCTATATTAGCTATACATTTAGAATATAATTGCAGATACTATTAGCACTCATGGCATTTCTCCTCATGATTTGTGCTTACTACAGGTAAGTGTGATGTACTCATACATTTAGGTCAGTTTGCGCTCTCTCAGTTCCCCCCTTTGATGACCTCTCGGGGTCATCACTAACATTTAAACTGCAGTAATTGGCAGCATAACTTGTCTCTGCTCTTCCAGAGCCCTCAAACTCCTGTACTGATTATCTTGTATGGCAGCCAATCTCTGCAGCTGCTCTCTTTGGGCCCTTTCTGTCCTTCTTGCTCGGTACCATTTGAATACCCTCACCAATCCCCACAATATGATCCCACAGATCAATATTATGATGACAGGTTTTAGAATATACCACACAAAGCTTTTGCCCAAGGTGGAAAACCACCCACCAACTGCACTCATTCCGTGGCCCACCTTTTCCCAGACATTTTCTCTACTCAAGTCTTCGATCTCCTTGTGAATATTAGTTATGTTCCTAATAACCTTCTCAAGGGGTTTTGAATTGTCTGGAATGTAAGTGCAACATTCCTGGACCTTCAAAGCCTTACAAACTCCGCCCTCTTTTGCTAGTAGGACATCTAATGCAAGACGGTTCTGAAGAACCATAGCCCTTATCGATTGCATCTCTCCTTCTACCAGCATTAAGGACTGAGCAGTGCTGGCAGACAACCTGTCGACAACTGTTGCCAGTCGTCTAATTTTAACATCATTAAGGATTACTCCCAAAAGAGGGAACATAGCTCCAAAGACATCTCCAACCATTTCTGCATCACCTATATCTCTCCTTCCCCTCGAAGATGTCTTGCCTTCAATGATCACTAAGTCTTGTGCATGATATATTTTGGGGAAGACAATTGCTAAGTAACATGATCCATACCAGTTGTCAGGTAGTCTCACGTAGGCATTTCTTCCACATACAAAATACACATTTGGAATCACCTGCATTCCCTTCAGGAAATCTTTAGTATAGTACTCTATATTGAAAGCATGTTCACAGTCAACTTCTCCAACGTATACATTTTCATAATACGTTTTGGCTCGGTGAAGACATAGCTTTCCTCTCTGCGTTTTATCTAAAGCTATTGGACCACTACTACCCTTTCTCTTGTGTGCCTTTTCTTCCTCGGTCCAATCTGTTTTCCATTGTCCTGATTTTTTCAAAATCTTTTGTCTCCTATAACGATCATCCACTTGCCCTATGAAGTTCTTCTCGACTTCTGACACCTTGCATGTCAGGTTATTTCTACGGGCATGTGAAGTATCTAAGGTAATCCAAGGAATGAAGAACTTGGCCAATCTGTCTTCACTCTTCCAGTAATCCCATTTGTTCATCTGCTTATAATTTGGGACTTCTGGCAACACTGAATCATAATTGGAGAAATAGTATTCAAAACTATCTCTCTCATAAAATATACTAAGCAATAAGCTACATGTAATGCCATATGTCAGCGGGAGGTGATGATATCGAATTCCTTCATCTACAGACGCCGGCAACTGCATGCAGACATAACAATTCTTAACCTCCATGGCATCCACGTATTCATATAAGAGTTTAGCATAAGCATTTGACCTAAAGTCTCCTTGGGACTCATCTACGTGTAACCTGCGGGCTTCTGCAGCTAATAACGCTTTCTCTTGAGTGTTTTCCCCTTTTTCACCAACAACAGTAGGTGAAAGCGTTTCTACAGAATTCACATCAGTTACCTTTGCCTCTTCCTCATGTCCCTTTACATAAGAAATTGTTACCACTAAAGCTATTAATATTATCACTCCTATTATTAGTGTACCTATTATACATTTAGCTCTGCGGTTCGGGGTGCCGGCCTCCATTTCGTCAGACAATATGGCTCTCTCTTATCTTAGCAAAAGTTCTTTTCCTCTCGTTCCTTTACAGTCTCTTTTTAATCCTTTTGTCTTTAGAATCCACACAACTGGAAGCTGACAACCTTCTCCGCAAAAGTCCTTTAACAGTTCAATAAAGACAACCCTAGCCCTTCTCCATCAACTCAAGGGAAGTTCCCTAAAATTTTCTGCTTCCTGGGCGCTAGGTAATCTTCTTTTTCTGCTTGCTTTATTTACAAAGTCCTTAACAGTCTACTATCAGATTTGTTGTTGCAGCTTCAATAGCATAGTTCAATATTTCCAAACGAAGATTGTGCTCTTCATGTGCTGTTATCGTTGTACCAAAGTCGGGGAATTGCAATTCTGAAAGAAACATGTGTTTTAACTTGCTGAGGCGGGGAGGTCTGGGGAGCATGAATGTTAGTGACCCTTCTTGTTCGACACCGGGTACCAACAGTCGTATTTCCACGGTGATAATGGGCTCAGAACTGGACACCACCACCGCTCGGATCCTCCCTGTCTCCGGTTTCACAGACATTTGTCGCCAGATATGTCCACTCAGGTGTGGAGTATCTTCTGTTTGGCACACGCACTCTTCTTGACCTTCTTCGGTCTGGTGCTTCAGCGCCCTGAGCACCTTCTTCCGGATCTGAGTCTTCTGATATCGGAGGAAGGGTTACTTCTGGAGTTGACCTCAGGCTCGAGCTCCTTCTTTGCGGCCAATTAGCTTCTCCACGTGCCCTTCTACTCCTTCTCCTTCTTGTCTGTTCTCTCTCTCTTTCAGACCTGTCAGGGTCTGACTCGTACTCCCAGCTACTTTCTCCTTCTGTAGCGTCGTCTGTTTCGCTGTTGTACTGACCGTCCTCAGCTTGGTCAGACTCGTTCCCTGCTTCCGCTGGCACCTCTACAGCTTGGCTAGCCCCCTCTATGGCTTCTCGGTCCTCTGCTGGACGTCTATCCGAGAGAGGAGCTGTTTCTTCCAGAGGTGCTGGAACCCTTCGCGTATGTGACGCGTGAATCCAATTGGGCAGGCCTCCCACCTTCACAGCTGTGTTCGTGATCAGGATGATCTGGAAGGGCCCACGCCAACGAACATCCAGACAGCTTCTTCTCACATGTTTTTTCACCAGGACCCAGTCCCCAGGATACAGGTCATGGCACGGGCCCTGGCACGCTGGAACCTCGGCAGCCTGCACCTGAAGGGACACAGAACGAATGGCGTCAGACAGCCCCTTACAATAGTCCAGGATCATATCATCTGTGATATTTAACAGTGCAGCAGTTGGGACAGATGGCAGCCTCATTGCTCTCCCCATTAACACCTCATGTGGTGACAACCCTGTTCTTCTGTCTGGGGTACTACGAAGGCTCATGAGGACCAATGGCAAGGCGTCAGGCCAACTCAGGGTCGTTGAGGAGCACACTTTCGCTATCCTGGCCTTGATCGTGCCATTGATCTGCTCCACAATCCCTGAGGCTTCTGGTCGGTAACTGCAATGCAACTTCTGGTCTATATTGAGTGCTACACAAATCATCTTCACAAGCTCGCTGTTAAAATGCGTTCCCCTATCTGATTCCAAAAAGGCCGGCACCCCGAAGCGCGGAATGAGTTCTCTGAGCAGTAACTTGGCCACGGTGAGGGTGTCGCACCTACGTGTAGGGTATGCCTCAACCCATCTGGAGAACACACAAACAACCACCAGGACATAGCGGAGGCGGTTGCATCTTGGCATTTCAATGAAATCTATCTGCATTCTGTTGAATGGACCTCCAGACCTTCCTATGTGACTCAGTGTAACTGGTGTTCTTTTTCCTACGTTCAGCTGCTGACAGGTCACACAACGCTGGCACACTGCTTCTGCTGCTATTCTAAACTTAGGATTGTACCAAGTCTGTCTAAACACTCTCAGCATAGCATCTCTCCCTAAGTGTACGGGACCATGTATGAGTCTGGCCATAGGACTCACCATCTCATTGGGCAACACTGCTCTGCCGTCTGCTGAGACCCAAAAATGGGACTCACCCATTACACATCCTGCCTTTTCCCATGTTTCCTTTTCAATATCCGGAGCATTTTCTTGCATGTTTGACAGTTCATCCCAAGTATCAACAGTTTCCAATATCATGGCTAATTCAGTTCTTACATTTATTCCGCCCACTTCCACCTCTGTGAAAGAGTACCCTTGCTCCGCGCAATACCGCGCAACTTCATCTGCATATCTATTGCCTTTTGAAACAAAGTCCTCATTTCTGGTATGTGCGGTGCACTTCACAACTGCGATACCTGCTGGGCATTGCAACGCCTCTAACAACAGGCGCACAAACTCTCCATTGCGAATGGGAGAGCCTGAAGAGGTCATGAACCCTCTTTGAGACCATAACTGCCCGTAATCATGAACTACCCCATAGCCATATTGGCTGTCGGTGTATATGGTGACTCGAATTTGATTGCTTGCTAAGCAAGCACGTGTCAGGGCAATGATCTCGGCTACCTGAGCGGAGTGTACTCCTTCCAGGCACCCAGCTTCCACAACTCCAGCAATTGTACAAACAGCGTAAGCTGCTCTCAACTGCCCAACTTCGTCTCTTACACATGAGCCATCGACAAAGAAAATTTCGTCTGGGTCGGTCAGTGGCTCATCTACGATGTCGGGTCTGGGTTTGGTGCATAGTTCAGTCACATCGAGGCAGTCATGGTCTGTACATTCATCATCATCATCGATATCATTTGGAAGTGGCATCAAGGTGGCAGGGTTCAAAACAGAGCATCTCTTGAGGGTCACATTCTCTGCAGCAAGAATAACTTGCTCATATCGCGTGAGCCTGCTGTTGGTCAGATGCTGTGTTTTGGTCCTGGTCATTAACAGTTCAACAGAATGGGGCACGCACACCTCTAACGGGTGCCCCATGACGATATTTTCACATCTTTCAATGCTGACACCCGTTGCAGCAACGGATTTGAGACATCCGGGCAACGCTGCGGCTACTGGGTCTAAAGTAGCCGAGAAATAAGCAACTGGTCTACGGGCATTCCCATGGATTTGGACCAACACAGACAACGCACAACCTTCTCTCTCACAACAGTAAAGAAAAAATTGTTTATTGTAATCAGGCATTCCCAATGCCGGAGCACGACACAGGTCCTCTCGCAGCTGTAAGAATGCCATCAAACAGTCTTTGTCCCATGGTACCGGATCGCTCACCTCCTTGTGCGTCAGTTTTTGCAAGGGTTTTGCTTTCAGTGAAAAGTTCGCGATCCACTGTCGGCAATAACCCACCATCCCTAGAAACATCCTGACCTCTCTCTGTGTCTTAGGCGCATTCATTTTCATAATCGCCTCTATCCTGTCTGGTGACACCTTTCGTTTGCCTTTCTCTATTCTGTGTCCTAAGTACTGCACTTCTGTCAGGCAGTACTGCAATTTTCCCGGGGACACCTTGTGCCCATTGGCAGCTAGGTGATTTAACAAAGCAATGGAGTCCTCCCTGCAAGCTTCTTCTGTTTCTGACGCCACGAGGAGGTCGTCTATGTACTGGACCAGAACTGACTTCTGGGGCAGCACTAGACTTTCAAGATTTTTCTTCAAAAGCTGGTTAAAGATCGATGGACTCTCTGTATACCCCTGAGGGATACGACACCATGTTAGGACGCGATTTTCCAGCTTAAATGCGAAAAGAAAATGGCTTTCTTCGTCCAGAGGGATCGAAAAGAAAGCCTGACAAAGATCGATCACTGTGAACCACTCTGCTTGGAATGGAATCTGAAACAGTATCACTGATGGATTCGGTACCACTGGACAACACGAAACGACTATGTTATTAATCTTTCGAAGGTCCTGCACTATCCGAAATTTCCCATTTGGTTTCTGCAGACCCATAATCGGGGAGTTGCATGGACTACCCACGATTTCTTTCAGTATTCCCTGTTTAATCATGGACTCGATCACGGGTTTTATACCTGCAATCGTTTCTGGAGTCAATTTATATTGGGGTGTTCTTGGGAACTCAGCATGCGGTTTCACTACAATTTTCACTGGGTCCACCCCTTTGACCAAACCTATCTCTTCCCCAGTGAAATCCCATACTTCTGATGCCACTGTCTCTCTCAAGTCCCAGGGGAGCTCATCTACTGTCAAAGTAGGATACAGCTCCACGCATATTCTTGAGTTTGCAACTTTGAAGTCTGCGTCATCATCATTGGTCAATACCTCCACTCCCTGAGGTGTACAATATATAGTACAATTCAATTTACACAACAGGTCTCTTCCCAGCAGACACACAGGGCTTGAATCGCAAACCACAAATTGGTGCTCATCGCTGTACTTCCCTATTTTCACCTGTACCGGTTCTGTCAATTGGCTGGTTATTCTCCTATTTGCGACCCCTACCACTTGTATGGTCTCTCCAGACATGGGCAGGTCTGGAACTGCAGCTGATCTGATCGTGGACCTAGTGGCTCCTGTGTCCACCAGAAATGTCGTAGGGCACCCTGCTACTTCTGCTTCCACATAGGGTCCCCTCTGGTCCACCTCTAAGGCTGCCCCGAGGGTGCAGTCTTCTCTTTCCACTCTCTGTCCGGTTAATGGGTCCACATAATAGCACTCTTCACCTTCCACAAACAGGGGCATTTGTCTATAGGTCTTACCCACAGTCCCTACCCGAGGAGGTTGCGGGAACTGAGCTCGGGGAGGAGCCCCCCCCCCTTTGAGCACCTTTCCTTGGTATGGCGTCACCCCTCTTGTAGGTGTGCTCTGGACCTCTTCCTCCTCTATCTCTTGTTCTCCTATCTCTACATTGTAGGGACACTCGCGTTTCCAATGCCCCACCTCGTTACACTGGTGGCACCTAGTCGTTTTCTTCAAGGCAGCTATGTCTATTCTGGGTCTAAAGGTAGAACTCTCCTCATTGCCCTTGTTCTGACTGTACTGCTTCTTCCCTCCTGTACCTGTTCCTTGCTGCTGTTGCTGCGGTCCCCCCTTTCCTGCTGCCTGCATCTGTACCACCATCAACTTTTCCTTTAGTTTCTTAGCCTTGGAGTCTATCTCATCACAGCAGTACCTGGCATATCTCAGTATTTCGTCTAGGGGTTTACTTTGCCAACAAATCGAGTGTTGCTGAATCATTAAACTAATATCCGGTCTCAGTCCCAGGACGAACTTGGACACAAATTGCCCTATGTCCTTTGGATCCATTACATCCAAGCCGCTATACTGTTTAAACGCCTTCAGCAATCTCTCGTAATATTCGTGGACTGTCTCTTTGGGTTCCTGTCTGGTTCGGTCTATTCTGACCCAATCTATGTCTTGCATTGGCACTTTCTCTTTCAGCCAAGTCATCACTCTCTCGAATTTTGCCATCACAATCTCGGACGGCCCATTAGTCTTAGCATCTCTCTCTGGCTCCGTTGTGGGCCACTCAGCGCTAACCTTGCATGCTGTCCACAGATCTCCTGGTACTACAATGTCAAACAGCGTGTTCAGATCTATCCATAGGACCTTTGAGATTTTTACAAACCTCTCGACTTGCTTGTACCACTCCACGGGGTTTTCCCGCAATTTGGGGAAGGAGGTGGTAAAAGCAGCTAAATCTCCCCTACTCCAAGGGACATGCACATAGTTCCCATTTGCGACTTCCCGCAAAGGGTATGCCTCTATTCCCTGCAGTCCTGGTGTCATACCAAGCATGCTTCTCCTGCCGGTCCCTTTCTTGGACCACCTCTCTTCCCACTTATCTAGTGCCCTCCATGTCCTTATTCCAGCGATCAGTTCCCTTATGTGCGTTTTCAGCCCAATCGTTCTCCTCTCATCTAGGTCTCGATCTGTGTAATGTAGCCTGTGGTTACCTTGTAATGCTTTGGTTCTTGACAGATCCACCATATATTTGCCTGCTAGTTCGACTAACTTCTCATGAACTGCTCTCGCCTTTCGAGTGATGTCCTTTGCCATATACAGTATTTCATCCTGCTCATACATTTCCATTCTTTCTAAAGGCAGGGTACCATCTACCATGTCATCCAGGTCTGACCTTAAGCTGGTGACATCAAGTCTCTTGGCTTTTATCTCAGCTCGCAATATGTCTTTCGAAGGGGGCTCACTGGTCTCCCTACCATCCCAACTTCGAGCTCTGCGTTTGGGCTCGGGAGAGTTAATGGGTGCCCTCCCTTGCTCCCATCTCTCCAGGTCCCATGCTCGGCCATCCGATCTTGGAAGGTGATGGAACACGGGCCTGTTACCCCTACTCTTGCTCAGTCCACTCTCTTCTTCTTCTCTCCTCTCACCGTACACCTCTCTGTTATTTTCCCTCTGGTCGCTACTCTCCCTTTGCCTCGTATCGCTCAGTATCCGATACGATCCTTCCTGGTTCCCCATATTCCCTGGGCTGCGCTCATTTCCGTCATCACAGGGTCTATGGTGCGACCTCTCACAACTCCCATTCAGTTCTCTGGTGCCAGGCACACAGTGTGGACACTTAAAGCTGTTTCTGTACTCTTGTGCTCTCCTCTCCCCTTCACTGAGTATTGGGCGCGCCACCCCTTCACTCCCGGGACCCCCGTTTTCCAGGTCTATTCTATCTCCACTCCGGGCCCAATGGGTGACTCCCCTACTATCTCTCTCTCTACAGTCCCACTCCGGGCTACTCTCCCCAGCCCCGCAGTGAGTCCGAGCTCGGCTGTCCTGACTTTCCCTTTCAGCTTCCGCAGCTATGATGTTCTTTTGAGCCTTCACTGCCTCATCCCACTGCTTCATGTACTCATTTAGCTCTTGAAAGGATTTTCGTCCAGATCCCCTCAGATCCACTGGCCATCTAGGGCCCCCAGGATCTCCTCCTGGGTCCCCTGCAGTTTGCATCGGGGTGCTCCACTCTCTCGGTATCGGCATCTGACTTGGGGAATTGATCGTATCGTTCCTTCTTGCCTTCTCTGCTCTTTCTCTGTCCTTCCGTACCCGTTCTTCCCCTCTTGCTCTCTCTTGGTCATATATCGATATTATAGGACCTATGGTAACAGGTACCTGTAGTGCATCTGGTAATGCGTAGGATGTGGCGCTTTCCGTTTCCGGCGCTCTTTGTACCACAAACCTACCGACTACCTGCTGCACCTGACTAGGCTGGGACAGCTCTTTCTTTGCCTCAGGATCCCACTCTGAACTGGGAAGCGGTCTATGCTCTCCTGTATTGCCCCCCTTTTCTCCTTCTGTATGCTCGACCTCTCCCCCTGCTCTATTATACGGGGGTGGCCTGTCTGTCAATAATCTGTTTATCAGGCTGTCCTCTGTTTCGCTCTCATCATCTTCTTCTAGGGGGCTTTTATTTACGGGCACCTCTAACACTGGGTACAGTTTATTTACTTCCAGGTTATGCACTCTCCATCTTTTAGCATCCGCATCCCACCTGGCATCCTGCACTGCCCTTACCGAGCGTTTCACCCTTTCTTGTCGTCTGTTCATATTCTTTTCATGCGCTGCCCTAATCCATGCTTCAAGGGCTTCAAACTGGGTCGGTCTAGGCAAGGGTCTTATTGAGGTCATGACTGATTTTAATCGATGTAACACCTCTAATCTGAACGTCCCGTACTTCGGGAACGTCAGTTCCTCATTTCCTTCTGTAATCTTACTCCATTCTGATATCCAGAGGATCGTATGCAACCCAACATTCACTGCCATGTAACGAGCTGGCGTCCCCTCCGGCGGGGCTTCTTCCCCTTCATACGATCCCCGCTTCTCTTTTTTAAACACCGCTTTCAACCATTTAAAACACTTCATAATTATGCGCACAATATCCAGCCTCGCTACTCTGTTTACTTCCTGATGACAATCCACCAATCCTGTCGCGGCTTTGCTAACTTGGCCTATCACAGCGCGGTCTTTCTCCGGTCGGCCAATCACGTCGCGACACTTTCTGACGTCACTTTTCTCCGCTTCGCAGCAGCACCCCTCCTTTCTCAACTCGTCTCCCGGTTATGCATGCGTCCCATTCATACACCGAAAAATGACTACTTCCGACCAAGCGGTCACTTCTCTCGACTGTACGTCCACAGTCTATATGTAATTGTCAACGCAACTGACGAAATGTCTATCGTCTCTCTGATAGGTTGCTTACACACACAGTAACTTCCGACCAGCGTCCGTTACTCACGCACTCACTCTTACGTTCCCCCTATCTCGGTCTTTCGGGTGATCAATGGTACCTCATGACCCCCTTCACAGTTGACAATTACTCTGGGTGTCCGATACACCCGAACCACTTAAGCTCTCCTTGAACTTAAGATTTCCACCGGTTGCGCGCGCTCACAACCTGTTCCACAGTCACTCTACAGACATTCACCTCCGCCTGACATTACAACATAGATACAATACAAAACACCGCAATCTTAACACGCATAACCCTTTATACTCACTCTCGACCGATACTGCTGCTGTTTCTGTCTCACGTCATCCGGATCTTCTTCAGCGGGCTGTTCTTCCAATCATCGATTTCTAGGGGCCTTGGGGTAAGCTAACCTGGCCTAGGTTACCGTCCTCAAGAAGGCAACCATCCTCTATAGCTACCAACTGGAAGGGCGAGATTTTGATCGATACCTTAGCACTATTGATCTAAACCTCGATCTGGTCGACTGAACCTTTGTTGCCTGTCTTTAAGGTACAAAGTACATCCATTTCCAAGTTAGTTCACCCAATAAAGGACTCTACTCCCAAAGATCACAAACAACTTCTAGCTTTCAAAAGTTTATTGTAAGGAAATGATAAGCTGCAAATACAGGCATCTCAGAATGAGATTCACGAGATACACAGGTCCAATTACATACATGTGCTCTCGGAAAGCCCTCAGACGAGCAACGGAAATCACTAACACAAGTTCTAAGAATAATAAAGCTATCAGCATTGACGCATATCTCTCCTTCATTTAAGTTGGAGGAAAACGCACAGGTTAGGCTGTCCCTACCCTGCTCTAGATGGTATCCCTACTTAACCAAATCCCAACCTAACAAAGGTGTCAGCAGTGAATGACCCCAAGGGAAGTCACTCACTCTAAGTCTCTTGGTGAAAACCTATAGTTCTCCAGTCATGACCCCTCTCTGCCTACCCATCCGCTCTCTCAAGGGTCCTCAGGTATCTGCTCTAACTCCACCCAGGGGTGCTGTCCCTAATACAAAACAGTCAACAACATTTGAGACGCCCCTTTCGAGACGCCCCTCACGTGGTGTAGCTTCTGGCTTTTTCCATGATGCTTTGTATTGGGCCTCATACGTTAGAGTTGACCTTGCTTCTCAGACTCTTCTCCGGCCCGCTGATACCCCTTAAACATTCCGGAACCCTCCTCCATGTCTGGGCCGTCTACTGAACAGACCTCTATTCATTCATTTATAATTGGATCCCCCCTTTCCTCTTGCAGACAGATATCTGCAGCCAAGAACCCAACTCTCATAGACTTCCAAAATAAAGGCTTGCAACATTTCTCAGCCCAGACATGTACGTGTAAATCAATGTTAAAAACATTTCAGGCCTACAATATTTCTCATAATGATTATAGCATTCAACTTCTTCATTAATTAAAGCATGTTAATACTCTTATTCTATTATTCAGTAAACATTTTATAAATCGTGGCCCATTAATGCAATGACCAAAACATTAATACAATCTGTGTCGTGAAAAGAAACATCTTCCCTTTCCCTCCAGCTCTGGCCCTGAGGCCTACCACATTCTGCGTTTAACCACCTACCATCTTACATTTTAACAGCTACACGACATGGATTCAAGAATAATCACATCTAATAAAATCATATAGTGTCACACATTTCTGTATTAGTTCCACTTCTACTTAAATCTCTATATTAGCTATACATTTAGAATATAATTGCAGATACTATTAGCACTCATGGCATTTCTCCTCATGATTTGTGCTTACTACAGGTAAGTGTGATGTACTCATACATTTAGGTCAGTTTGCGCTCTCTCAAATGCAACGCCAATAGCTCAATCTTTCTGTAATGCAAGACTAATTACATTGTAAATGCTTGTTATAAAATCAATGCACTGAGGGGAACGTCAAACCAACCCTTACTACACAGCCAGGCAGATTCAATCTGAATGTTTGATTTATGAAGTTAAAGAACACATAAGCAATGCAGATGTGAGCTGCACGGGTTGTGAAGCAGTTTATACTGTTAATATAAAGAGAAAGTGACAAGCTCCCAGTTCCATGCAATTATCTGCCCAGCCAGCCCACTCAGGTCATGGAGAGGTTACCGGCTGAAAGTTGCTGCTTCAAACCTAGACCTGCCGATTACATGCTTTCGTGTTCAAGGTGCTGTTCTGCTCAATTTACCACAAAATACAGATTCTCGTCCACGACAGTAGGCAACTTTCTTATCGGCTGAGTGGGGATCTTTGCCATAGTTCCTTCCTTGAATTACAGACTTCGATTTTAGTCAGACTGTGATGTGGCTTTCACTTCCTGCAATGAAAAGGCCACTAGTGGCAGGCAGGGACACGGCCGCCTAGAGGCGATTGTGTCACAGCACAGGAAGCACAAAAGGGCAGAGCAGAGAGGGACAGGGTAAATATTCCCACACAAAAATATATTTTAATGTTATTATGCACAGCAAAAACAATTTCATCTCCTCTGGTCGAGCGTGCCAAGGGGTGTTTTGGTTGATTTCCTGCTATACTTTAAACTGACTGATGACGACCACGTCACACATGACAAAGAACCCTGTATCAGCTGTGCACTTTGTTTTTATTTTATTTTAGTGTGTAACTTTCATAAGTTTTTTTTTAATTAAAATGTTATTGAGCACAAAGTGGTCATACAAATAGCAGACATCTGCGTGTGTCCTAATACAGAAGCATGACGCTCATAAGCGATCAATCCATGAAGAACGTAAACAATAACAAACAGAAACAATGCCAATTGTAAAATTCCATATCATGACATGGTCCCTATTACAGTCTGTGTAATCCAGATGCATCCTCGTGTCTGGCCGCGCACCCCCCCCCCCCCCCCCCCCCGAAACAGAATGACATCAGTTCATCAAATATCCATACACATTCAACCTACAGCCGAGGCCCTATCAGTGATACGAAGTAATTCAGAGTCCAGCTCAACTCGGGCCAGTAGGTATTCTCGCAAAGGGGCCCAGATATCCCTTGGACGCGAGGCATGTGGCAATTCCTCAGCGTACACTTCCAATTGATCCCGGCAGTAAACCATATCTCTGAGCCAATCATCTGCCCTAGGATACAGCCTACTGTCCCATGTGAACAGGGTACGCCATTTTGCCAAAAGTAAGGCCACCTGTACAAATCTCCCCAAAGCCCCCTTCAGGTGTGGGCGTGCCCCAACAGGCACAATGCTGGAGTGTTACATAAAGCCAAACCCGTCATGTTGATAAGACGACCTACCAAGTCCTGCCAGTATAGGAAGACTCGTTGACAATGCCATGCAAGATGTACAAAGCCTGCCTCCCCCATCCCACATCTTCTACAGTCGGAAGTCGCCCTCAAACCGATCTTCCACAACTTGTGGGAAGTTTGGTATGTTTGGTGGAGGAACTTAAGGTGTAGTATACGAAGGTTGCTGTTGGACATCAACCGCCCTGTGACCGAGCAAGCGCGCGTCCACTCCTCCTCTGTTAAGGGAGGGTCGATGTCAGCGTTCCAGCGTGTTAAGCAAGGGGAAGAGATATGTGGTGTGGCCTCCTGCCCGGCCCTGTAGATCTTAGTGACCAGCTTACGTTTCGTGGGTGCAGTGATGGTTAGTTGCAAAGCAGATAGAGCCGCAGGCTCATCTGGGAAGCATGTGTAATGTTCCTTCATCGCGCGGCGCAGTCTAAAGCATGTGAATTGGAAGAGTAGCGTGGGGTTTTGAATGTACGCCAGGTCCCCACTCGATATGTACGTACCGTCAGGGAGCAAATCGCTCATAAGTGTGATGCCCGCTTCCTTAAGCCCTGTGAGCGACCCCCTGTCACTGGCACCCGATAACGCCACATGTCATTCTATGGGTAAAGCAGGTGCATATATTGGGAGTCTTTGTGTCCGATGGCCGATCGCCTGCCACGCTGCCACCGTGGTGTCGATGGTATTATTCTCTAGCTTGGGCGTATGTCGGTGGGTATGAGTTAAAATGCCGCGTAGGGGGACAGGGTGGGCCTCTCCCTCTTCAACCGCGACATGCAGAACAAACCCATGCGGCTTGTACCAGTAAAATGCATGCTGTGCCTGGCAGCATAGATAATAAACATAAAAATCTGGTGCATTGAAGCCCCCCCTGTCGTAAGATAGAGATACGGTTTTCCAGCCTATCCGTGGCGGTTTGGCGCCCCAAATCAGTCGCAGGAGTTGCGTCTGCAGGGTTTCGAAAAAATGCATGGTTAGTGGGATCGGTATATTACAAAAGAGATATAAAAATCTAGGTAATACCACCATTTTGATGATAGAAATGCAGTCCGCCAGAGATAGTGGGAGACACAGCCATCTGTCTATCTGCGTGACAAGGGCGGAGTATGCAGCACCATAATTTGCAGTTATCACCGTCTGGGGGTCTCTATGTAGCCACACCCCTAAATACTTACCAGGGTCGGCTGACCATATCAACGGATAGTCGACCGTGGGGGGGGGGGTAGTTATGGCTGTCAGAGGGATAATCACCGACTTATCCCAGTTTATACGTAGGCCTGAGAATAGACCAAATTTTATGTATTCCCATAGTATGGGGGGCAGGTAAGTGTTTGGTTCGCGAACGTATAGGACCATATCGTCCGCGTATAGTGAAATCCCCACTGGCCGATTATGAAATCTCAGAGCCGCCGCATTGTGCAATTGCCGAATTTTACAGGCCAATGGTTCCAATATAATGGCAAATGGTAGTGGGGAGAGAGGACACCCCTGTCGGGTGCCTCTGCTCACCATAAATGACTCCGACGTATCACCTCCCACTCGGACCCTCGCAGTGGGATCCGTATATAGCAACTGGATCCACTGTAGGAAAATAGGGGGGAAGCCCATCCTACGCAGGACGTGCCTCATGTATCGCCATTCAATAGAATCAAACGCCTTCGCGGCGTCCAGTAGGACCGCAACAGCCGGGAGATCTGGGTCTAGGACATGTAGCATGGCGAAGATAGTGCGCAGGCTTAGAGAAGTGGAGCGGTCAGGGACAAACCCGGCCTGATCGGGGAGTACAAGAAGCGGCATTAGGGGTTGCAATTTGGTGGCAAGAATTTTGGCTAGTATTTTGGCATCGAGATTAATAAGGGATAAGGGGCGGTATGAGTCACAGCGTTCGGGAGGCTTGTCCTTTTTCAGCAAAGTAATTATCAGCGCCTGTCGCAGCGTGGGGGGCAACCGGCCACAGTCAAATGCCTCTGCATACATCTCCAGAATGTGGGGACCCAGAACATCAGCTAATGCCTTATAAAAGGCCGTCCGGACCGGGGGCTTTCCCGTTCGGAAGCGCTTTAATGGCGTCCTTAACATCCTCTACGTCTATTGGGAGACTAAGATACTTGCGGTGTCCGTCCGAGAGCCACGCACAGGCGATATCGTCAAAATATCCATCCATTGTCGACTCGTCCACCCCTCCCGTAGATGTGTATAGTGTAGAGTAAAAGCTACGGAATTGTTCCACTATAGCGGAGGAAGAGACATGGGACTGGCCATCACCATCTACAATCTGGTCGATTGGGAATTGACAGGACCTCGATTGCAACCGACCAGCCAGCGTTCTGGAGTTCTGGACTTTTCGGTACCGTCCAGAGGTGTCAGGGACAACACCCGAAGACCCCTGAGTTCTACCTGTCTCGGTGCACGCATAAACAGAAACACGGGCTTCTCGATGGTGGCGTCAAAGACCAAAGGTTTATTACTGCAGGGACACAGAAATCACAGAATCTACACACGGGCAGAGTCTAGGAGACTGTTCAATTTGTACAAAATGGGTTGCTCCTTAAATACTATATTTTCAGCTTGGGGCAAATTCTTTACATGCTAGTACGTTTCTAAACCTTTGTGTCTTAAACAATAAATATTTGGCGTTACACAAGAATCGTCCACAGTATCTGATGTCAAAATATTACGAACGAGGGGTTCCCACTGTTTCATCACAATCCCACGTCAACTTTTCATTCACGAGCCGGACCGCCTCATCGTAAATTTCGTTACCTCCCCCTAATAAAGGCCCAGAAGGAAAAGAGCCGAGCCAGGTGCAGAAGATAGGAAAGCAGGATAAGAGATGTTTGTGGGTCGTAAATGGGCAAGGCTACCAGCTTCGGTCGCTTTATCATGATCAGGCCAACGAACACGGAAACCAGTATAGCAGGGCTGGCCTCAGGCTGGGGAGGCAGTTATTTGCCGAATCATGCGGCCACAGCGTTACTGACCTAAGGTGCACGTGTCACTAGCAAGGTGAATCGCCGGCTAAAGCCTACGTGTCCTTAATTGAAATCAAATAATCAGAGGTCACTGTGTGTTCATTGGCTATGTGAGGGCAAAAAAGACGAGATGGATGCCATGATCTAAAATGGATGCCCTCGGTGTATCGGAAATGTGTTTATAACAGGAGTGCTCTTACTCGTAACGTAGTGAAAACACCAGGATATACTAAATGGATCATTTGCGGTTCAACGGTACCAAGATTATGAGTTTACAACAATGTTGAAAACACGGGTTCAAATCGTCGCGGAACCTCAGACCCTCCTTTTGCCCTTACATAGGCAATTACTCAGTCCATATCCGAGTCTAACTCGATGTTCATCAGGTCAGTGATATGCTGCTGTGTCATCATCCTTTCTCGTACCTTGTCTCCAAACACAGGTAGTTTTCTGAAACAGGTTGCGGCACAGAGGCTACACAAAGCAGGACCACATTGGATAATAAGGCAGCACGAGAACAGGAACACTAGAATAATACCTACGACCATCAGAACCTTCCATCCCCACGCTGACAGCAGAGTCCAAACCCACTCCATTAAGGACCAGTTTCCTTTGTCTACGTGAATAGAGTCGGAAATTTTGTGTAGCTTAGAGATCGCTTCGTATACTGTCGGAGCATTATTGGGTATAAAAACACAGCAGCTCGATTGGATCATTCTACATACCCCACCTCGATCTGCAAGTATTACGTCTAGAACCATACGATTCTGCAACGTCATGAGACGATCCGCCTGAAGCTCAGCTGTTAAATTACTAAGGGCACCAGCAGTTTCTGTAATAGTAGATTCAACTACCCGTGTTAGCTGGCGTAGATTTCTACTATTGGCCATAGGCCCCCAGAACGGAATGAAACCTTTGAAGAAGTCTCCAGCTTCCTGACCAGCGGTATCTTCCTTGTTGAAAACACCTCTTGCTACTCTAGTCTTGTGATAATCTGGAGAGGCAGTGTATGTCGGAGGCAACAGTCGAGCAATATAACATGAACCTGAAAAGTCAGCAGGCAGCCATGTGTATGCTCTATCCTGACAGATGAAGTAGGTACCCCTAGCAGTCAGAAAGGCAGGGGAAGAGTTAGACGGATACACGTAGGTCTCAACGCATTCACTCTTCCCTAGCTGAGCTCTCGGATTTCTCCCATTTCCTCGCAAACAGACTTGACCTTGGTGAGGTACGACCCAAATTGGAGTGGAGCTCTTACGCTTGCTTTCACCCAAACTAATGCTATACTCCGTAGAATTCCAACTCAGATAAACTCGTAGTTCATCTCTAGGGATAGTTGGTGAGTTATTGACGTCTCTAACCATGTCTCTAGGGATAGGTGGTGAGTTATTGACGTCTCTAACCATGTCAGTTACTCCCTTTATCAAGGCTTTATTAACAGATGTATACCTAGTGGAGCGAGGAGGGCGCGGGGGATAGGTTTCGAGAGCATAGACGAATACGGTTTTGAAGGCCCAACATGATCCATTATAGCTGAAAGGCAAGACCAGATAGGGAATGCCTTTATCCATAGTGTGGGGTATCAAACCACATACCCAGCAGTCTGTTGTGTTAACTACCAGTTGGTGTTGGTGCAAGAGCTGTACAAAAGTGTTGTTTATGAATTCAGAGCGTCGAGCTTGTTCGTGTTCAGGAAACGGATGAAAGGAATGGTAAGAAGAAATAGTAGAAGGCATAGGATCAAAGGGAGGCACTGTGGTTGCTACCGGTGTAAAATTTAAATGCACACCAAAGACGATTCCACCCACCAACGTTATTAAAACGATCAAAAACGTAATTGCACATTGCATCAAGAAACATTTGTTATGAAGAATATTGTAAAGTCTATTTCTGCGAACATAAATTACATTCTCTCGGTGCAGCCCAGGAAGCTCCATCTTCTACAACCGCTCGCGACCACTGATGATGTGTACGTAGTTGAAAATGCCTCTATCAGCCCTGGGAGTTCCCAGAACTAACAGAAAGGCCGACCTTGTGTCTGGCCCCCGCAGATTCAATTAGGCACACAGCCACGACCCTACGGCTACCCAGACGGCAAGGTAATTCAAAACAACATAACATGCATGTTAGCAAACTTCCTGGCTGGAGGTAATGTATCAAGATTCAAATATGTAAAATAGGCAGTTTCCTGCTTTATTTGTCCTTTGTGTGAGAACGTAGGTTATATCTCAATTTTCCTGTAGTTGTTTGATCCGGAAACAGTTTATCTTCAGCAGGGGCGGCAATGTTCAAATTCGCAGATGGCGAGTGTTCTGTTGAGGCAGAGGACAAATGTTCAGAGTTCAAAAGAGTAGTTTCAGAAGGGGGGTCAGAGTTCGGTGAATCAGTGATCAGTTCTGCATTGCTGAACGGTATGTATTTTGGAATCGGTTCAACTTCGGAGGCACCAACCCCTTTCCTTACCCAATTATCATACGGGAGTGGTAAGGGCACACGCTTGGTGTGTGTCGCGTGGATCCAATTTTTTCTACCGGCCACTCGTACAGCAGTTCTTGTCGCCAAAAGCACCTGATATGGTCCAACGAATTTCGGTTGAAGATTTCTGGTTCGTCCAAAATTCTTCACAACGACAAAGTCTCCAGGTTTCAGCTGATGGCCTGGACTTTCCGGAGGTTTTGGCAATGCATCGAAAACCTGTTGATGAATAAGACTCAATTTAGCAGTCAAGTCAAAAAGATAATCGATTAACATTGGGTATTCCAGCTGCTTAAACTCCCTCGGTCTTGGTACTCCCCAAACATTTGCGGGTCGACCGAACACAATCTCATAAGGGCTAAGCCCTACTCGAGAATGTACAGTCGCTCTTGTGGATAGCAGGGCCAAAGGTAAGGCGTCTGGCCAGGACAGGCCCGTGGAGGCTTGTACCTTAGCCAGCTTCAATTTGAGGGTGCCATTGTACCCTTCAACTAAACCTGCTGACTGGGGATGATTTGCACTGTGGAACTTTTGCTTTAAGCCTAAGCCTGCACACACATTCTGCATGACTTTCCCTACGAACTCACTTCCATTATCTGACCATACAATCCGTGGCATACCAAACCTAGGGAAATATTCTTTGAGGAGGATTTTGGCAGTCGACAAAGCAGTATTGTCTTTAAGTGGATAAGCTTCAATCCATCTTGAAAAGGCACAGACTACCACTAGGACGTACTTGAGATTATTACATCGGTCCATGTGAATGAAGTCTAACTGAATCACTTCAAAGGGACAGGAAGGTGGAGCGAAATGGCCAGCAGGTGTTGGGGTTCCCTTGCCAGGATTATGCATTAGGCATATCATGCAGTTTCTCAACACTCGCTCTGCACACTTACTAATTCCATCATTCTTCCAAACTGGGGCCAACATCTTACAAATCCCTTTCGAACTGATGTGCGCTGTTCCATGCGCCATCGTTACTACCGCAAGCACATACGCATCAGGCAACATCCAACGCTGCTGTTCCGTCAAATCAATCCAACATCCATTCGAGTCCAACTTACCCGTATTCTCTTTCCATGCAAGCTTTTCCTCTTCAGTCGCTTCTTCTTGAATCATTCTCACACTTTCCATTGTGTCTTCACACATTCCTGAATCAGTAACCCACTTTGCAGACGTTGCAACATACATCCTACTCATCAGATTCCTAGCTGTCTGCTTTGCTGTTCCATCAGCAAAGGCATTTCCTCGACCAACATCATCTGTGATTGCTCGATGAGCACTGCACTTCACAATCGCAACTTCCATTGGTAAGGTTAGAGATTCCAGCAAGTCATTAACTAGTTGACCATGCTGTATTTTAGTCCCATGTGACGTAATAAAACCTCTTTCCTTCCACAATCGTCCAAAACTATGGGCTACGCCAAATGCATACTGACTATCTGTGAACACATTCACTCTCTTTCCCTTAGCTAAAACACACGCTCTAGTCAACGCAATCAATTCTGCAGCTTGGGCAGAATTCTGACTCACTCTTGCAGTCTCCACAATTGTATTCAAAGTTATTACTGCATAGGCAGCTGTCACATCACCATTCTCCAATTTAAAACACGACCCATCAACATACAACGTGCCATCTGGATCTGACAACGGAGTGTCTTTTAAATCAATTCGTCCTTTTGTCTCTTCCTCTGTTCTGAAACAACAATCATGTGGTTCGGAATCACTCGCCTCTTGACTAGTCGGCAACAATGTTGCTGGATTCAATACATTGCATCTTTTGATCTGAATATGACTTGCAAGTAGTGTCAGCTCATAGCCTGATAATCTAGCACTGGTAAGGTGTTGTGTCTTTGTTCGGTTCATGAGTGTGTCCACAGCATGAGGAACCATGACCACTAGCATGTTGTTCATAACCAACCCAGCAGATTGTCGAATGGACGCTGCAGCTGCCGCTGTAGCTCTCAAACAACTAGGCAACGCTCTGGCTACCGGATCTAACGTTGATGAAAAATACGCACAAGGGCGTTGTTTATCACCAAATTGCTGTGTCAGAACACTCAACGCGCAACCTTCTCTCTCGTGGACATAGAGTGTAAATGGCTTACTGTAGTCAGGTGTACCCAACACAGGAGCTGAACATAGTGCATTTCGTAACTCAGAAAAGCTCTGCTGACATTCGTCAGACCATGGCACTGGATTTGGAACACCTTTCCCCGTCAAAGCCACCAACGGTTTTGCCAGGAGGGAAAAATTTGGGATCCATTGCCTACAGTATGAAGTAATACCCAAAAACGCACGCACTTCTCTCTGTGTGCTAGGAACATTCATCTGCGTAATTGCTTTTATTCTCTCTGGGGTCAACCTTCTTCCCTCTTTTGACAAGAGATGACCTAGGTAGGTCACTTCTTGGCAACAGTATTGCATTTTTGAAGGTGACACCTTATGATTTAAATTAGACAAATGATGCAATAAGGAAATTGTAGCTGCTTTGCAAGTTTCCTTGTCATCGGCAGCCACTAGAAGATCATCGACATATTGCACTAGGGCAGAACCAGGAGGAAGGACAAAGGAGTCTAACTGACTTTTTAATGCCTGACTGTAAATGGACGGGCTCTCACAATAGCCTTGTGGAGCACGTTTAAACCTGAAGCTTCGTCCTCCTAGAGAGAAGCCGAAAATATCTCTGCTTTCTTCGGCTATCGGAATGCTGAAAAAGGCATTCTTCAAGTCGATCACTGAGAACCATGTGGCTGTGGCAGGGATCAGCGTTAGCAATGCCGTGATGTCTGGAACCACAGGAAACTGTGGAATCACAATTTTATTAACCTCTCTAAGATCGATTACAAATCTATATACTGGAGGCTTTGTTGGGTCAGTTCGTTTCAGAATAGGCAGTACAGGACTATTACAGACATTTCCTCGGGTTTCCTCTATTACATCTCTTTTTATCAAATCTTGCACTATTAATAGGAGCGCACGCTCACCTTCACTAGAAATTTTGTATTGTGGAAATCGTGGAAATTTAACGTTTGCTTTCAACGTCACTACATATGGCGGGATTTCCAAAAGGCCTACATCGTTAGGACCAGTCGCCCAAAGAGTATCAGGGAGAGAACGCAGCTCCAGTGGGAGCGCATCCATTGATAAGTACATCGGGGAGATGATTCTCTTACCTAATGTAAGCTGTACTCCTGAAGGAGAACAGTACAATGTCGCATATAGGCGTTTTAACAAGTCTAAACCAAGCAGGTTTTCATTACAACCAGTCGTCAAAATCAAGGGTGCTTTTAATTGGCGAGGCCCAACAGAAATAGACAAAGGACCAGAAACAGGGTTGTGAACAGGGGCGCCTGAAAAACCTACAGAAACATTTGTTAAGCCGGACAAGGGTGCGCCAGGGAGTTTCGCATGTATGATAGAACTTTTTGCGGCACCAGTATCCAACAGAAACGGTTCGACTACACCTGATGTGGCTACTGCGACATAAGGCCCACTCTGGTCTACTGGAACTGATACTACTCCCTCTCTTTGTCCTTGGCTGTCCTAGTATTCATTTTGCTGGAATTCCTCACCAACTTCACAGTAATCTTCCACGTGATACTGTTGAGATCTAGCTGGCTGTGTAGACTGACCATTTCGTTGATCAAAATAATTAGAAGGGCGATCACTTGTTTGTGGAGGCATAGCACCTCGTCCTCGACCTCTAGAACCTTGCATAGAACCACCACGACCTCTCTGAGCTGTAGCAGCATTATTCTGTGCTAATACTGGACACTCATTCTTGTAATGACCTTCCTTTTTGCAATACGCACATTGATTCCATTGGTATTGCGGTCTCTGTGAACTATAGTCATTTCTCTGATATGACCCTTGCTGCGTATTCGTTTGATTCGTGCGAGGCGGATAAGCTTGTTGCAAAAGGACCTTAGTTTTTAAATCTTTCGTCTTTTTATCTGATTTTTCCTTCTCTTCTTTATCCCTATTTTCATAGTACTGGGCAGTGGCAAGTATCTGCGCAGTCGTAGAGACAGCCCACGCACTTTCAGAATTCTTTAACTTATTACTGAGCTCTGGTATCAGATTGTGCACAAATTTATCGACAAATAACCTCTGACCTCCTTCCGTGCTCATATCTTGACCACTGTGATCTACGAAAGTCTCTTCGAATCTGGTGAAAAAGTCGGAGACGCTTTCGTCTTTCTTCTGCCTGCATGCGGACAACTTGTCCCAGTTAACGCGCAACGCTGGCATCAGAGTTTTCATTAAGTCAATTATTCTACCGGGCAAATTAGCAATTAAAGGTTCAGGTTTAGATCCCCCAATTTGTTGGCCATCTGCCGCAATAATAGCTGCCCAGTCCCCACCCAGGGCCACTGGATGATTTTCTCTACGAATTTTAGCCCAAATTGGTTGCGGTACTACGTTACCAAATAGCATATCAATGTCCGCTAGATTCATCACACAAGCTTCAACCGTCTGAGCCAATTCCTTGTAATATCCAGCTGGATTTTTACGCGGATCTGGCAAGGCCTGTTTTAATGCTAACACTTCAGCTCGTTTCCACGGGATGTGTATCCACACTCTCTGAAATTGGGCTGAAGCGGCTGCAATACCAAGGTTTACATTAGCTTGTACAGCTTCACGCCAAATTGGTGGAACCTCTCTCATTGGATATTGACGATTTTGTTTCGTGTTACGTTTCTCTGAATCTCTTGGTGAGTGCCGGGAAGGATCAAATCTAAAATCTAAAACTAATTCCATTGCTTCTTTTATCTCTCGACCAACTATCATACCTGCAGCAAATTTCTGCTGAACCTGAATTAATTCGTCTGAAACTTGTTCGGAATCGTTCTCTTCCCACTCTTCACGCAAAAGAGAACACATGACATCAAACACATAGCGTTGTGTCGGCTCGTTCCATTGCATAAATGTATCTAATACATCTTGTATACTATATCTTCCCACTTTCGAAACCCATCTAAAAGCAGTGGAATCCAATATTCCTCGTTCTTCGATACTAGGAAGCTGACTGCGTCTCTGAACAGATTCAGAGGCAGGACTCCTAATCAAAGTTTTGTAGAAAGGAGAGAGAATATTAGAGACAGAGTCAGTGATTCTCCGACGAACAGAAAGCGGAGTCGCATAGCTTGCGGAAGTCTGAAGTAGTGTAGTAGTTGGGACAAGAGAAACAGCACTAGTAGGAGTAGTAGGCAAAATAGCTTGCGAAACAACAGGTGTTAGCGGTACATGTACAGGCAGAGGAGCTGGCAACCCTGGAAGAGGGGGTGCCGTAGGAACATTGATAACCACGGGGGGTGCAGGAACTTGATTTAGGGGAACAGGAGCCGGTATACCAGGCTGTCCAGCAACCGGTAACACGACATTCGGCAGAGGTGGAGCTGTAGCACCCTGTGCATACGGTGGAGGTGACCTTAACAAATAAGACAGCAAAGGATCATTTTCCTGTTCCTCCAATATCTTAGTTGTACTAGATGGCAAGGCAGGGTAGCACTTATCTATCGCTAAATTACGTTGTCTATCGGCTACCTCTATCGCTTTCTCAGATTCATTGAGTTGCAGCTGCTTGGCAGACTGTTCCAAAGTCAATTCCTGTTCTTTCTGTTCTTTCTTCAACTTTTTAATCTCTCTCTGTTTAGATTCTTTCCGTCAATAACGGAAAGAATCAAACATTGCCGGCCGGGCTTTCTTCTTAAACAACCTTCTTTCTAGATTATCGAGAACTTCAGGTTCGAAACTACCATGTAGTGGCCAACTAAAGACACCATCTTTCTCTGTATAGCGGATCCATACCTCGTTATAAGAGATAGGGCCCACACCAAATTTGCAATAAAGATCATAAAGAGGAGTTCCAATCGGAGGGACCGAACACGAGTCCTCCAACCGGGAATCGCTGTTGCAACCAAAACATGAAAACACAGAATTTTTCCGACTTACCATTTTTAGAAACCGGAACACAGAACAAACACAAATAACAGTGCGCACTCGAACTTAGGCCTACCAAAGAGAACAAAATGTATCGATACCCAGACTAAACCAAAAAGGTTATCGTAACCAGAACAACCAACGATAATCTCACAAAACCAAACCAAACCAAGGAACTAAAAAATTATCTGAACCTTTACGAAGTATCAAAGCAACTCACAACGGCTTAATACTTAACTGAGGTACTGAAGACGTCACCAAGGAGAAACCCGTCACGTCTCGCTGTACTAAGGTCTGCACCTCGGGTCCAAGACAGGGCGACGGTCAAGGCAACGGACCACTGCAGCCGTCCGAACGGGAACCCTCGTGGAAGAGAACGTCAGGCCACTTTTGCGATATACCGGGATCGATGAAGTGGGGCGCCTCCCTCCGGAATGTTCACACGAAGTTTCTCGAACTCTTCAGGCTTTTGGATCGGAACCAAATGACGTCGCCCCACGTTGGGCGCCAATTGGAGTTCTGGACTTTTCGGTACCGTCCAGAGGTGTCAGGGACAACACCCGAAGACCCCTGAGTTCTACTTGTCTCGGTGCACGCATAAACAGAAACACGGGCTTCTCAATGGTGGCGTCAAAGACCAAAGGTTTATTACTGCAGGGACACAGAAATCACAGAATCTACACACGGGCAGAGTCTAGGAGACTGTTGAATTTGTACAAAATGGGTTGCTCCTTAAATACTATATTTTCAGCTCGGGGCAAATTCTTTACATGCTAGTACGTTTCTAAACCTTTGTGTCTTAAACAATAAATATTTGGCGTTACACAAGAATCGTCCACAGTATCTGATGTCAAAATATTACGAACGAGGGGTTCCCACTGTTCCATCACAATCCCACGTCAACTTTTCATTCACGAGCCGGACCGCCTCATCGTAAATTTCGTTACCTCCCCCTAATAAAGGCCCAGAAGGAAAAGAGCCGAGCCAGGTGCAGAAGATAGGAAAGCAGGATAAGAGATGTTTGTGGGTCGTAAATGGGCAAGGCTACCAGCTTCGGTCGCTTTATCATGATCAGGCCAACGAACACGGAAACCAGTATAGCAGGGCTGGCCTCAGGCTGGGGAGGCAGTTATTTGCCGAATCATGCGGCCACAGCGTTACTGACCTAAGGTGCACGTGTCACTAGCAAGGTGAATCGCCGGCTAAAGCCTACGTGTCCTTAATTGAAATCAAATAATCAGAGGTCACTGTGTGTTCATTGGCTATGTGAGGGCAAAAAAGACGAGATGGATGCCATGATCTAAAATGGATGCCCTCGGTGTATCGGAAATGTGTTTATAACAGGAGTGCTCTTACTCGTAACGTAGTGAAAACACCAGGATATACTAAATGGATCATTTGCGGTTCAACGGTACCAAGATTATGAGTTTACGACAATGTGAAAACACGGGTTCAAATCGTCGCGGAACCTCAGTTCTGCCCGGCCTCCCACCCTCGCCATATCGTCTGGCCACGTGTCTTCTGGAGAGGTATTTCACCTCTGTGTCTGCAAGTGTGTTGTAGTCATCTATATGCGCACGCATATCAGCGAGAATGGCGATGGAGGGGGCGGAATCTCACTGTATTTCAAGCTCGCGCAGTTTTGACTCTACAGTGGAAAGGCGATTTCTAATGTCTTTTAGTATTCCAGCGGAGGTGCCTATGCATGCGCCCCTGATCGTGACCTTGAAGGCCTCCCATAAGGTTTCCTGGCTATCAACCGACCCCACATTATTCTCGAAGTAGTGCACTATAGCCTTTTTTATGGTGTCAGCGTAGATCGGGTCAAGAAGAGACTCCGCTCGAAAGCGCCATGTGAACGGTTTGTGTGGGTTGTGTGGGATGTGCAAGGTCAGGATTACCGGGTTATGATCTGATAGCGTTCTGGGGAGATTGCGGACAGCTGTAACCCAAGTGTGCGCGCCCTCACTTAGCAGCCAATAGTCCAGTCGGGACCATCCATTAGTCGCAGGCGTGACGTGTGTCCCCCCGGGATCCCCAAATTCCTGCATCTCCAAGCATCCTGCAACCCAAACTCTAGCATGCCGTCTCTCACGCATTGAGCAACCCGGGCCATCCTAGTGTTCAGTGGATTAGAGTTATCAACAGTGGGGTCAAGATAAGTGTTGTGTCTGGCCAGTCTCGCAGCACCCCAAATAGGCAAGAGTACACCGTTGTGTCGTCCACCACAGGGCCGTATACATTCACAAGTGTCACCAAGGCGTTGCCCAGCTTGCCCATCACAATCGCCCAGCGACCCTCCTGGTCTGTATGTGTGCGCAAAGCCGTGAAAGGCACCCCCCGCTTCACCAGCACAAGGACCCCTCGAGCTTATGTTGAGTAAGAAGAAGCCAACCAGTATGACGCCCAATGCCTGGCCACCCTGTCTTCTGTTAGGTTTGTCAGGTGTGTTTCTTGCAAAAGCGCTATGTGTACTTGATGTCTATCTAATTGCACTAGTACCTGCCTGATTTTTTTCGGGGAGTTGAGCCCTCTTACGTTCCAAGTAACACAGTGATATGTGAACCCGAGTGTATGTCGCATGTCAGAACCAGGATGCAGCATTTAAACTAGTATTAACGGGGTGCGCCCACCCAGCAGAGCGATGCAGCATAATGAAACGTACAGTATATGACATTGGCATACAATAAACAAGAACAGTCTCCCCACCCGCCTCCCACTTCAGCATACCCAACCTGGTAAAGACATGGCCCTTAATCAACTCCTTCAAACAAACCAACAATAGTAAACAGAAGTTCAGTTGGGGATCTCCCATTTGGGGGTCGTGTCAGCCATAGCCACTCCCAGGTGAAATAGGGAGTGGTGCCACCTGTGATTTATTTCCTCCCCCCAGCTATTGCTTTGGCGCAATAAGTAAACATTACATAGATGGTAACATAGGAGCCTGCATATATCAAAGGCCTCATATGGGTAGACGAGCATCCCCGCGCCCACCCCACAATTACTGCATGTCGTGCCCTACGAAGGGCACACAAGAACCCCCTTACTGTTCAATCATCAATGTCCGACGTTTGGGATGTAGGGGCGTACTGTTTCTGGCGCCATAGAGTTTTTGCGTGTTCCATTGCCTGCTTGGGAGTCGCAAAAATCTTGCCATTCTCCATGGTGCCAATCCGGAGTCGGGATGGGTACAACATTGCATACAGGATCTGATCTTTGCTGAAGGATTTTCTTGACGGCTTGGAATTCCTTGCGAGCTGCCTGAACATTCGCTGTGAAATCCCGGTAAAAGGACAGTCCGTTGCCCTGATAAGTGATGGATCCCTTCAGTCTGGTGGTGTGGAGGACGGTGTCACGGTCTCTAAAATTAAGTAGCCGCGCAATGATGGGTCTCGGTGTTGCCCCCGGCTGAGGGAAATCAAAAATCCCATCTCAGGGGTTTGCACTAACACCTGATCCTTTAAAGCAGCATGAAAAAATTGGCACAGAATCTGTAATCAAGAGAAACATATTTATTAAATTACAACAAGTGAGGCCATGTCACACAGAAGCCGCAGCACTCTGTATGAGATGGTCTGAGGACTGAAGGCCACAGTATCTCTTATATACCCTCACAGGGGCTAAAAAAGGGCAGTACAAGTGCACATAAGAAGAGTTACACACATAGATGGTCATACAGAAAATGCACAGTCGACAAGTAGGAGGAGCTAACAGTTTTGCCAATGCTAGCAAGCACATCCTGACAGTTACAGAATATTAGCAGCTGCAAGCACAACTGAGCATGTGCAAAGTAGAAGGAAGAGGCTAAATATACCGAGCAGAGAACAGCAAGATAGGACTGAGTACATGGTGAGCACATGGCCATCTAAAATGGCTGCCAAATACAAAATGGATTCCATAAAAAGACAAGATAGTCTCTAAATACAGGATGTCTTCTGCTAATGCTTAATCTAATCGCTGCTAAATTACGACAGACGACCCTTTCAGCATTAGGTGAAGACATTCCCATGATCCAGTAAGAACATAGAAAATATTTGTACATTCAATTTCACAATTTATCAATATCCTAATTTATTGCTAGGGGAGCATTTTCCAGTCTAAACATTTCACTAAGGGTATCAGCAGAAATCCAAGAAAAACGGGCATTGGATCATAATAAACATACAGACAGTAGGAAAAAGCAATGGCCACTATTATAAACAGAATTATCATTTTTCTTGGCCTAAGCTAAAGCAAATCCTAAAATCATCTAGTAGACATTTTCAGGGCTCCTATGCATTTCAGTGACTATTCATTTTAAATTTCAGAACAGCTAACAGCTCATATCTAATAAAAACATTTTCCAATTGACTGTTACATTTTCCTTTTATGAGGGCTAGAACATCAAGCATATCTGGGACCAGGAGGACCACACAGGGCCATAGGAATTAGGACCAAGAGCTGCAAAGGACTGCTCTTCAAAAATGGGACAACTAAAGGGATACATTATTAACAAAAAGAAGAAGTCCTTGGGGAAATTGAAGCCGTTGTACAACCAACCAGAGGGGGAGTCTTCTCCCTGTGTCCGTTTGAGCCTCACAGGCAGGCTCTTGTTGTTTCCACGGTGGAGCTGCACAACTCGCAACTCAAGAATCACAGTCCAGTTTCAAGGAAAAAAGTCTCTTCTTTCAGGATAGGGCAGTCACCCAACAGGCAAATGCTCTTAGCGATCCTGTCCAGTGTCTCAAACAGTGCACCACTTTTCTTCACTTCAATCTAACAGGCACCAGAGACACAGCACTTGAACCCTAATCTCAAGTCCTTCCCTATCTCCTATATTGCTTTGCTGGCGCACTGCTCATTCGTTGGGGCTACACATTTCCATCCAGTGTACCCAGGTATCTCTTGACCAACAAACAAAGGTGCAAACTTGTATTCACTTTAGGACCAGAAATCAAAGGCCTGATTCTAGGATCTCTGAAGCAACCCTTGTTTCAGAAGGGGTCACCTCAAGCAAAACCTCCTTGCCATTCTGGTCGGTCTGTGACTCTCAGCTGGGCATGATCCACGATTTCTCCTTTCTGATTTGTGACCCCGTCTTTCGCTCAAAACAGTGGCAGGGGTACACACTTAATCACAGGGCTTCCGCCTTCACTGAGGTCCTAGTTGCCAGCAATGCCTGTGCTGGTTACCTTCACTTTGGTTTCAAGCTGCACTGGTGCTGACGCTGACTCCCCAGGCTGAATCTGATGTCCGGGCCCCTCTGGTAGTGGTTTGTACAGCAGCAAATATCTATTGGTGGACAGAACAAATTGTCTTTAGACAAGGCACAGAAACAGTCTATCAACAGAGTGTTAGAAAATACTTCCTAGTCTTGGGATGCCCCATATATTAGCAAGGCACCCAAGAACCACTTCCATCTATCTATGTGAGAGTAAAGAAAAACACAGGCTGGACATATTGGCAAGTATACAAAAAACAATTCATTGCAGGGGATTTGCAAGCAGGTGGCCTGCAATCTTCAAAGGAGTGGCCATACACCATGGGACTATAGTGATCTAAAACAAAATACTGTAATTGTCATAGAGTACAAAGACAAAAGGTAGTAGGTAAAACAGCACCTCTAGCCTCTTCAATTGGGGTTCCATGTGAGAGCATACCCTCTACCATCTAAAGGAAAACAGCTACATACAAATTCTGTTTGAGTGGATGTTTTTACACATAATGACATTGTCTAAGGGGGTAAACAAACTTTCCTCAATGATCAAGTCTAGGTGTTCCTAAATTCCTTATCTAGAACACCTCAAAAAGAGAAATCACATAATACAGATTATCAGGGACATGTAGACTAATTGTGCGTCAGGTGGACTATACAATACAAAAGCTAATAGCAATGTAGAAACAACAGACAAGAACTAGAGTCCTGGTATTTCTATGATTAGGACACATCTGATCCCACCAAAAATTAAAGCAGCAGGGAAAAAGAACTAAAAACCAAATTAGAATAGGCATTTGAATTTGTCATACTAAATACTCGTGAAAGTATCTCCTATTGAGGTGGACAACTGATCTTACTATAATCTATCACTACCCTAACAGTCAGACTAGAAAACATCAGAGTAGGCCTGAAGAAATTTTGAAAACCAGTTTGGTCATACAAAAGGGAATTACACATATTATAGAGGAACCTGATACATCACTGTAGTCTGGAAATGTAAACCTCTAAATGGTGAAAGAAAAACGAAAAAGAAAATAGGACTAGAACACAGCTAAAATCCCCAAAAACTAGGCACAATGTGACATCAATCAGGGGAGAAGCAGCAAAAGAAAAATCTATAGGAAGGACAAAAAATACTTGGGTGATAGTCAAGTTTGTGACAAAATGCCAAGAGCATGGGTGATACAAAAAAGTCAAAAATAGTACACATATTATAACTCTACCGCTGGCCACTACACCATCTACGGTAATCTCAGCTAGTGATCCCATTCCTTCCTTTCTCGGGGAAAATGAAACCTGGTTTCCTTTTAAGACAGAACATCATTTAACTAATACTATATAGAAATTAGGTCACCTTGCATAAGAGTCACAGATCTATAATTGCTTCCTTAGGTCCAATCAAGGAAATATAAATGTGAGGCTGCCTTTTCCTTAAGGGAAAAGAGCAGTAACGTGAGTAAAGGTGACACACTTTGCTGTATATATTATAACCACACAGGCATGCACTTGGTGAAGTGCTGTCTGTTCTTGCTCACAATATAACAATATCATATATCATAATTTAGTATCAGCAAGTTTTACCACTTAACAAGTTTTAACCACTGTTGCTCAAAGGATATACATAGTCATGTCATCCCTTCACAACACAGCAAAACTTACAAAAGCACCAACATGGATCACAAACATACATAATATAGGACATGTCATGCCAAGCCATCAGATATACTTTGCTGTATACCTAAGCACAGAAAAACACAATAGCATGCAACACCATTTCATGCACTTTCTGCACAATAAACACTCCAATAACATAAAAAAAAAAAACATTTGGGCCCATTTTAATTTTGTCAGACTTATACCTAAATAACACCTTCTTTTAATCCATCCTCACCCTTTTGACAGCAGATCAAGCAGTCAGTGAAGATCAGCTTGTCAAATATAACTTACTGTGTCACGTCAGACACACAGGAAAAGCAGGGAAAATTCATAGAAGAAATGCAAAAAACATGAAAATGCACAAATAATTCATTTCAAAGAAGTCATGAAAACACATCTTTGTTTCATCATACAGCCAATACTTCACATATCACGCAAAATCTCAAGTAGAACCACCCAGTTTTTGTAACTGTACAAAATATCTTAAGCAAAAACTCTTTCACAGCCTCTGCGTGTCCCTTACACCAACCCCCCAGTTTAGGCCCTGCTGTTTATAAAAAGCCGTGTCAGGAATGCACTCTTCAAATGTCGACGTGAATGGCTCCTTTGCGTGACGCTTTTCCAAGCAATCATTTCACCATTTGTTGTCACATACTCCTAAGCCCCCACCACACTGACCTAAAGGTCAAAATCTGGCTGGAGCACCAAGCTTTCTTGTAACCTCACTGTGAAACTGACAAAGACAATAAGTCTCTGCAAGTCTGTGCAATAATCAACCCTATTTAAAAAAAGACATTTTAAATATATTACTTCTTTTAGAGAACTACAATTTATTTATTCTCAGAGCCTGTGAATAATTTATGGAACATAACAACACACCATACCAGCTTCATAATAAATGTGTGTCACTATCCCATGCAATATTGTATCAACCTTAAATAAATGAATGGCTCAGTAGGCCCCGCTGAAGTCAAAAACTTTCAACCCTGATATTAAACATAAGCCTCTGCGCTGGGCACATTAACTCACTAAGCTATGAAAAAGCAAACGTGCACATTTGTATTATACTTGAATGTATGCATTCACTGAAGCCTAAGGCACTATAAAACTAGTTTAAATGGCAAGAAAGCCTTTTAAAATGGTCTATTTAACTCAATATCGTTTTTGCAATTTGAGGTACTTAAAAATAAATAACCTATAATTGTGTTACATATTAATCATCCTCAACATGTTCTTTAGAGATTGCAGAAATCGGACTTAGACATATCTCATGTAAATCTTTAAAAAAAATGACTTCTTACGCCTGCGCCAAGTGAAGGTCCCATACATAAATGTCCTCATTATGCAGTACTGCACAACTTAAATTAAATTATAATGCTAGGAGGTCACAATATGAGTATTGAACTTTATGAATATCAAAAAACGATTTTAAAAAGCACTTATTTTTTTTCAAAATTTTTTTTATGTCATAATTAAAAAATTACTCTCCATATTTCGTTTTTGTAATAATCCTATATTTAAAACCAAGCTGCATCCCTATTCTAAATCTGCCCCTTGCTTATGTTTTTAGAGCACCTATTCACAAGCCTAAGTATATAAGCTCAATTTTAAATATACGACAACTTCGCGCCACTTTTGTTTGAAAAGGACAATGATTTTAGCAACAGAGCCAGACATGTGCTGACGAGAAAAATGCTAAAAGAGAAGGAAAACCGAAATTGAAATGTCTGTCTGTGATACAAATAATTAACCTTATTTTTGTAAACCTTGCTTCCAAAATAACACTCTGAAATGCAAAGTTGCACGTTTAACTAAGGAAGAAGTCCTGGCTAAATAAACGAGGCCTGCGAAAATAACAGCTGTGCCCTTGACGGCAGGCCCTACCCAGTGTTAAATTTCCTGGAGGCAGCCTTACTAAAAACAGACATTCCAAGCTTTGAAATGCGTGTTTAAGAATACATATTTTAAGTTCAGAAAAACTCACTCCAGCTAAACTGTTTTGCCTGTAAGCATCTTAATGCAATGTATATTAAGTAAACACGCTATGAGTGTGTTGTCTACAAAAACACACAATTTCATTTTTCTGCTATAGGCCTTTAATATTCCTAGTGAATAAGAATTTTTAGTTTCATCCCTTAAACATTTAACAGTTGTACATGTGCGCTATTCCTTACCCTATAACTTTAAGGAGAAACATATAGTTATGTTTAGCACATCACATAGGTCATTCCTGAATTTCTATCGAATTTTTCCCTAATATTAATTAATCTAACATTATGTTTAACAGACTGAAAACATCAAAAATACCCACAAAAATACATTTGAGCTCAATACAGACATAAACAGAAAAGGGGTAAAACACAAAAGACACACAATACAGCGCGCTTTAGCCATGTTTCGTAAATAGCGACGACGCAATGTACAAGCAAAAGTTACATGAATGGGAAAAACCCACAAACCAGCTAGACATTTAAACACACCTTTTAAACCATGGGTCAACACTAAAGCCAGAAACAAAACACAGCCCGCAGACTGCATCCAAACCACCTATGTAAATTCCAGTTGTAAGTCATATTTACAAGGAGAAACCCTATTCTCAACAGTATTCTAAAAACTGAAGTAGAAATACTTTCAATTCACTAATTCAGGCTGGCAGAACACCAAAAACCGCTCTGCATATCTTCATACATAAAATTGCACAGAACAAAGGATCCTCATGTGTATTATGGGCATATTTAAATTCCCTGGGGAAAAATTTCACCAAGGAAGAAATATGTTTTCATACCTAAAACCTATTTTAAGTTTTCCCTCTAGGGGAAGCCGGCTAATTCAATTCATATCTCACTATGGTACCTCTCATAAAACTACACATTTTACATGTGAGTTTGGAACAGGCATGCAAACAAACATAATGCAAAATATGCATTATCATAATCTAAAATGGCACTTAATCATTGCGCCGCTCATAACCATAAATGGAGAAACATCTCCACATTACCTGCCTACATGTGTTGCAACGCATATATCACATAATCCATATCATAAATATGATCGATCATCCATACATATCCATATCCATATCCATATCCATAAGCCACAGCAAGCGTATCCTAAAACTGCCTTGCGAGTCACTGGCTACCATAAGCTCACAGTAATTACCATACAATGGTTCTTACCAAGCACGAGCGTCCAGGTTCTATCTGCCAAGTTTTGAATGACCTAACAGTCTTTTCTTTTAAAATATTCACGCCAGAAATGTTCTCAGTCAGGGGTGCCATCATGTGGAGGATCAAAAATCAGTAAAATCAGAAATAGACTGGGCTACAGAGACTAAGAACCCCCAGAATTGGTACCTCCTTTAGTAGAATCCTGCCTTGTCTTCCTCAGTAAATGTCTGACTCCTGATAAGTTCACTCCTTCAGATAGTCACCGCTCTGATGAGCCCCACGTTGGGCGCCAAATGAGGGAAATCAAAAATCCCATCTCAGGGGTTTGCACTAACACCTGATCCTTTAAAGCAGCATGAAAAAATTGGCACAGAATCTGTAATCAAGAGAAACATATTTATTAAATTACAACAAGTGAGGCCATGTCACACAGAAGCCGCAGCACTCTGTATGAGATGGTCTGAGGACTGAAGGCCACAGTATCTCTTATATACCCTCACAGGGGCTAAAAAAGGGCAGTACAAGTGCACATAAGAAGAGTTACACACATAGATGGTCATACAGAAAATGCACAGTCGACAAGTAGGAGGAGCTAACAGTTTTGCCAATGCTAGCAAGCACATCCTGACAGTTACAGAATATTAGCAGCTGCAAGCACAACTGAGCATGTGCAAAGTAGAAGGAAGAGGCTAAATATACCGAGCAGAGAACAGCAAGATAGGACTGAGTACATGGTGAGCACATGGCCATCTAAAATGGCTGCCAAATACAAAATGGATTCCATAAAAAGACAAGATAGTCTCTAAATACAGGATGTCTTCTGCTAATGCTTAATCTAATCGCTGCTAAATTACGACACGGCGGCGGACGTGCCGCAAGTGACTAGTGTGCGCGTTCCACGGCGAATAGGGGGGACAGATCGTCCTTTCCGCAGATGTCCCGGAGCATCGCCTCCACGTACTCCTCCAGACGTCCCACGTTTGTAGATTCTGGCAGGCCTAAAATGCGAATATTGTTCCGGCACGAACGCGCTTCAATGTCCTCATTCTTTGCTTGAATGACCTCTAGCAATTTAGAAATATCCGAAGTTTTCCCTGCCACTTGTTGGAGCCCCTCTTCTGCATCCGAGATGCGTTGCTCGGCCTCCCCGATCCGCGTCGCTTGCTTGTCCAGTTTAGCAGAGAACTGGTCCATTCTGCCATTTAGCGCCTCAATCTTACCGTCTATCTCCTGTAGGCTCATCTGGATGGCCGCCAGAGATTTCTCATGCGCAGTGAAGGAGCCCATGGGTACCTCTACCTCATTGCCCGATGCCTCATTCTGACCAGGCTTTTGCCCTTTGCGCAGCTCAAACGTGAGGCGGGGTTTTGATTTATCCAGTTTACCCATGACTTCCTCAGGGGGCCGCAGATGCTAGCGAGCAGTTCCTGTGGCGCACTCCTCTATGTGCGCGTTGGAGCACAAGTGTCCTTATCAACCAGACAGTGCAGGTGGTAGAATCGGCCCGGTCTGAGTCCGCCGCAGGCGGAGCCGTCGATCTCACGCCACCCACCGCACTACACGAGCAGGCCAACAGCCTCCAAATCCGAGTCCGGCCCCCCCAATATTGTAAATATCGCAGCGGGGGGCGGGGGCACCTTCCAAACCAGCGACGGCATCACTTTCAGAGTCAGTAGTATCGTGGGCCACACAAAGGGCCTTCAGGGCTGTGCGGCGCTCGGATACGAGAATGGGGCTCCGGCTGCCACTCGCAATACAAAATGGCGGATGGGGCTCCGGCAGACAGCGCTATCCTGTGACACTGCAGGAACAGGCTATATATGAAGCATGTGCCAGCAGCCAGGCAAAAGGGTGCAGTCCGGGGCCTCCGTCCTCAATGGTAGGTTAACAAAGCGCCTGTTGAGCAGCGAGGGGGGGGGTCCACCCCAGTCACAGTGAGGGTCTGGCGGCTAGATCCAAATTGCAGCGTTCCCGCCCTCCTTGGTGACAGGACCCATATCGCGCTGTGCAGGGGGACAGGAGCCTCAATGTGTCTCGGGGGCTGTCAGCACGGGCTCCGCTGTGCGAGGAGAAGACGCAAGGTGGGGCACCGGGCAGCGATGTCAGTTATGCGGCGCAGCGCGGCCCACTCCTCACCTTAACGCCGGGCGCTTGCGTGACTGGACGTGCCCGGCGGGGACCGATCACTGCAACCGCCGCAGTCACCACTAGTATCTCCCCGCCTGTATCACGGACAGACGGCTTCTCGCCCCCGACAGCAATAAGCGAGGCAATCCTCTGGTCCGCTCCTCGTCGCCGGTATATAAGCAATGTTCAACAGACTTTGCCTTTAGATAGCGGCCGCCATTACGCGATGCACTACGTAAGCCTCACTATCTCCAGCGATGTGACTCCAGGCACCGTTACGGGGTTGCCGCACACCAATAGATCGCACTGGGTGTCAGGAGTACAGCCCCAGCAGTGTAGCGCTGATTTAGCGGAACCGGGGAAGGATATCTGCAGGATGATTGTAGGTGGCAGGCAGAGCAGCACTACAGTGCAGCCATTTCGCCGAGCCTCAAGCCACGCCCCCCAGCTGTGCACTTTGACATTTAGTTGTATGTAGTATGCCATTGATAGGACAGGTGTTGTGATGTTACTTCATCCTCATGTTGTTTCACTACAGTTCTTACCTTTGTTGGAGTTCTGATGTTCTCCACGTACTTCTTCTTGTGCTCATTCTTCTTAGAATGTGAGGCTGACGGCACTCTATGATTGACAGTTGCAGCTGGGTTGTGGTAGTGGTTGGATGCTAGGTTGTGCTCCTAGTAAAGAACATACCTTCTTGCACTGGCTCCTGTTTGTTTCTTTTGGAAGGCATCATATCAATTTTGGCGACAAAGTGTTGGAGCTGATCTTGAAGTAGCAACTGCAGTTGAACAAAGTTTTCCCTGGGAAAATGCCACACCAATGCCCGTTAAACTGGCATCAACAGTGACTAACGATTTATTGAAAAGAGCAAGCATTCCTGCATTACATATCTGCACCTTAATCTAGGAGAAAGCAACAGATTGATCACTACCTCACTAAATATGGATAAGGAAGGAAATATATGTAGATTTAAGTTGTATTTAATAAACTCCAACTGGCAATTTTTGCTGCACTTTCTTATAAATAATGTTTGGTTTTTATTATTATTATTTTTTTGTAATTCCATAATGATGAAATCACTACATGATTGTGTAGAGGTAGAAGGAAATAGTGACACCATGGGATAGGGCTTTCAGAGATTTTTGTTTGTTTAAGAAAAGTGTGTGGGCAGCAGTGGGTCAACCTTCACACCTGCAGATGCTAGTTATATGGGACCAACCACTTTTAAGGCTGCAAGTTAGGAGATATGTTTTTTTAATCTCTCGGGTCAAAGAAAGTTTTCACCATCTCCTTCCAGCTGGAAATTTCCAGTGTAGGCAGGGGTGCAATGCTGTTCCTGCAGTTCCTGTGGAGCAGCGAGGGCTACATTCAGAACAAGGGTAGTGAAAATCCATGAGAATTGGGAATGTCATGAGCCCCTCACCACATTCTGCAGGGGAGCCCCCCATTTGGGGTACTGTCACTGGTCTGAGGTGTTGGAGCAGACATTGAAGGCAGGGCATTTTGCAAGAGGTTGTAGAGCAGAAAAGCTCTGAAAGACACCCACTTATTTAAGAATAAGAAAAGTGAAAGGGACGGTATGCAAAGGAGGGCAGGGACAAAAGAAAGCAAAAAAGTCAAATACAAGAGGGATACAGAGGAGCTACCATGACAATTTAAATTTAAAATGTAAAAATGCCCATATCAAATGGCAAAAAGAGCACTGATCCCAGGATGCTTGTTTCCGGTCCAGGGAGGACCCGGCTTGGCAGTTCGGGCTGGACTGTTCTCAAAAGGAACAGGGTCAAGACTGATTTGCATATGGTTGGGTCCAACTGGGGTGGTGTAGTGAGAAAACGAAAGATGGATTTAACCCAGATCATTGTGACTAGGGAGACTGTTTGCAATGTTCAGCATTCCATCCATCAATTGTTTCTTTTACATTTGGATTCAAGCTAGCCTGGCTGATGAAGGGTGATGCCCTGAAACCAGTCTGAGGATGATTGTTTCTGGTCCAGGGAGTACCTGGCTTGGCCGTTCCGGCTGGACTGTTCTCACAAGAAACAGGGTCAAGACTGATTTGCATATGGCTGGGTCCAAACTGGGGTGGTGTGGTGAGCAAAAGAATGATGGATTTAACCCAGATCCTTGTGACGGGGGGTGAATGTTTGCTTTGTCCAGCAGACCGTCCATCAATTGTTTCTTTTGCACATACCAAATGGAAGCATACACTTTATGTTTAAAATAATAAAGGGGCATGTGTAGAGCAAGTATGACTAAAGCTGCAAATTATACCATTGGAAACCAGATTAGAACCACGATCTCAGCTCGACATCCTGTTATTATGTCCAAATCTGTTTTGATCCATGTGTCTAAAAAGGCAGACAGCTTTTAACAGTATGAGGTAATACAGAAGAAAATAGATATTAAGTTATGTGGAAAGAGCTTTTATATTCTAACAGGCATATGCATCAAAGTAAATACCAGGAGCAAATGGGCAAATTCTCAGAATCTGCCCCTTTGCTCCCGGTATTTTTGCATTTGGGATGCATCATCCCAAATGAAAAAATCGCAATTTAAGGAATCTCTAAATTGAGATTCCTTAAACTGCGATTGCATTTAAGGAATCCCAAATTGCGATTCCTTAAATGAATGCATCAAAGTAAAAAAAATAGCGAATTCGCTAATAGGGGGAGAAAATTACCATGAAGTTGGACTTCATGGTAATTTGCTAAAACTTTGAAAAAAGCACTTTTGTGCACTTTTCAAAGTTTCATGTTTCATGTTTCATGTTGCGCACTCACATGCCCTTAGGGCATGTGTGTGTGCAACATATGTGCATAGATCAATTTCAGGAGTGCAACATGGTGTCATTTTGACACCCTTGCATCCTTGAAATTGCATGAGCAATTTGCGAGTACCTACTGGACCTGACAAAAATCTGGGGAATTTGGTTCAGTGAGGATTTACAATTTGCTGACCATGTAAAAAAACTGACGGGAGTCCGTTTTGGCACCCTCAAGGCACTCAGGAAAATCTTTCCTCAGCTTCCGCGGGTGGCTAAAGAGACGATCGCCCGCACCCTGATCCTATCGAGGCTGGACTATGCCAATGCTTTATTTATAGGTTTGCCCAGCTATCTTCTGCGGAAATTACAAAAACTATTCAGAATGCTGTTGTTGTGAATCTATCTAGGACCCTAATTAAATATCCCTGATTCATGCCCTCATGTGGTTATAACAAAACATATCCTTATAAAGGCATAAGAATCATGTCCATATTTAGTCATAGCCAATGCAGTCCAAATACGGCAAGGCTACTCCCATAGACTCCTAGAAAGTACAACGCGTTCTTTAAACAAACCAAGCCTCCAGCAGCCTGGGAACTCCCCCTGCTTTTGTTTTGATTTGCACAAGAATCCTGGAGTCCAGAAAGAACTGTTAGTTCTTAGTCACGTCTTATGTCCAACCTTACGTCAAACCTGGCACCTTCCAGGTATAAATATACCAGCGTTGCCTTAAGCAAACACACGGTGGTTTGGAGCAGAGCGGCTATCTCATTTCCCGACACCCAGCTGATGCGAGTGCCGAAGGAAGCTGACCCTCCTATTTGACGCACTGAGAGAGACGCTGTCTTTTCTCCTGCCGAGAAATTCCAGCTCCGGTGTTTCCAGTCACCCTTGCGGGTTGCTGGGAGATCGAGTCCTGAGAGAGAGATACAAGACCTCCTTCATTCTAGAACCAAGGTAGGGAGCTGATTAAAACCTTAAGAGAATTCTTGATTCAGATTCTTGGCAAAAACCAACTTAATTTAAACTGCAACTTACTTACTCCTTCCCACGTATTAGGCTTAGGTCAGGTACACCGGGGTAGGCGTATCTTAGAAGCACCAGTTGAGTACGTTAGTCAATGTTTTTATGTATGTATATATTTTATCCGTTGTTTAAGTATCATATGGCTAAGAAACCATATCAATGCTTTTACAGTATTATTTCATAATACTCCTATTACTGTAAGCACTTTACTTCATGATAAGTATTGCAATTGTGGCAACTCATTTCTCTTGCATGAGAAAGAAGACTGCTCAATAAATAACACCTTATATTGAAAACGCCCGTCTCTCTATTTCTCTGCACTCTGGTGAAATGATTCAGAAAAGGGGGTGGTGATGAACAGAGTGCCTGAATTAAACAGACCACTCTTACCCAGTCCAAAGATCAGGGCTTGATCCATCACCGTTTTTTAGCTCACTGCACCATCCCAGCTCAGAACTTGGCTATATGCAAATTAGTCTGTTCCTGTCCCAGTGCATGATGGGAACAGGGCAAACCAAACTACCAAGCCAATTCTTATACTGGGAAGGAAACAAGCTTCCGGGGACCGGTTTCTGCCATTTCAGGCGTCGTCGGCCCGGTTTGCTTGAATCCTGATGGTGCAATGAGCAAGGGACTCACATCTGAGTATACCCTTCCACGCTTATGGTGGACAAAATGATTCAGAAAAGGGGGTGGTGATGAACAGAGTGCCTGAATTAAACAGACCACTCTTACCCAGTCCAAAGATCAGGGCTTGATCCATCACCGTTTTTTAGCTCACTGCACCATCCCAGCTCAGAACTTGGCTATATGCAAATTAGTCTGTTCCTGTCCCAGTGCATGATGGGAACAGGGCAAACCAAACTACCAAGCCAATTCTTATACTGGGAAGGAAACAAGCTTCCGGGGACCGGTTTCTGCCATTTCAGGCGTCGTCGGCCCGGCTTGCTTGAATCCGGATGGTGCAATGAGCAAGGGACTCACATCTGAGTATACCCTTCCACGCTTATGGTGGACAAAATGATTCAGAAAAGGGGGTGGTGATGAACAGAGTGCCTGAATTAAACAGACCACTCTTACCCAGTCCAAAGATCAGGGCTTGATCCATCACCGTTTTTTAGCTCACTGCACCATCCCAGCTCAGAACTTGGCTATATGCAAATTAGTCTGTTCCTGTCCCAGTGCATGATGGGAACAGGGCAAACCAAACTACCAAGCCAATTCTTATACTGGGAAGGAAACAAGCTTCCGGGGACCGGTTTCTGCCATTTCAGGCGTCGTCGGCCCGGCTTGCTTGAATCCTGATGGTGCAATGAGCAAGGGACTCACATCTGAGTATACCCTTCCACGCTTATGGTGGACAAAATGATTCAGAAAAGGGGGTGGTGATGAACAGAGTGCCTGAATTAAACAGACCACTCTTACCCAGTCCAAAGATCAGGGCTTGATCCATCACCGTTTTTTAGCTCACTGCACCATCCCAGCTCAGAACTTGGCTATATGCAAATTAGTCTGTTCCTGTCCCAGTGCATGATGGGAACAGGGCAAACCAAACTACCAAGCCAATTCTTATACTGGGAAGGAAACAAGCTTCCGGGGACCGGTTTCTGCCATTTCAGGCGTCGTCGGCCCGGCTTGCTTGAATCCTGATGGTGCAATGAGCAAGGGACTCACATCTGAGTATACCCTTCCACGCTTATGGTGGACAAAATGATTCAGAAAAGGGGGTGGTGATGAACAGAGTGCCTGAATTAAACAGACCACTCTTACCCAGTCCAAAGATCAGGGCTTGATCCATCACCGTTTTTTAGCTCACTGCACCATCCCAGCTCATATAGCCAGGTTCTGAGCTGGGATGGGGCAATGAGATAAATAACGGTGATGGATCAAGCCCTGATCTTTGGACTGGGTAAGAGTGGTCTGCTTAATTCAGACACTCTGTTCATCACCACCCCCTTTTCTGAATCGTTTTTGGCCACTATAGGTGTGGCAGGGTATACTCAGACATGAGTCCCTTTCTCACTGCTCCATCAGGATTCACGCAAGCCGGGCCGAAGAGGCTGAAATGCCAGAAACCGGTCCCCGGTAGCTTGTCTCCTTTCTGGTGAAGAATTGGCTTGGCAGTTTGGTCTGCCCTGTTCCCATGATGCACTAGGCCAGGGACAGACTAATTTGCATATAGCCAGGTTCTGAGCTGGGATGGGGCAGTGAGATAAATAACGGTGATGGATCAAGCCCTGATCTTTGGACTGGGTAAGAGTGGTCTGCTTAATTCAGACACTCTGTTCATCACCACCCCCTTTTCTGAATCGTTTTTGGCCACTATAGGTGTGGCAGGGTATACTCAGACATGAGTCCCTTTCTCACTGCTCCATCAGGATTCAAGCAAGCCGGGCCGAAGAGGCTGAAATGCCAGAAACCGGTCCCCGGTAGCTTGTCTCCTTTCTGGTGAAGAATTGGCTTGGTAGTTTGGTCTGCCCTGTTCCCATGATGCACTGGGCCAGGGACAGACTAATTTGCATATAGCCAGGTTCTGAGCTGGGATGGGGCAGTGAGATAAGTAACGGTGATGGATCAAGCCCTGATCTTTGGACTGGGTAAGAGTGGTCTGCTTAATTCAGACACTCTGTTCATCACCACCCCCTTTTTCTGAATCGTTTTTGGCCACTATAGGTGTGGCAGGGTATACTCAGACATGAGTCCCTTTCTCACTGCTCCATCAGGATTCAAGCAAGCCGGGCCGAAGAGGCTGAAATGCCAGAAACCGGTCCCCGGTAGCTTGTCTCCTTTCTGGTGAAGAATTGGCTTGGTAGTTTGGTCTGCCCTGTTCCCATGATGCACTGGGCCAGGGACAGACTAATTTGCATATAGCCAGGTTCTGAGCTGGGATGGGGCAGTGAGATAAATAACGGTGATGGATCAAGCCCTGATCTTTGGACTGGGTAAGAGTGGTCTGTTTAATTCAGACACTCTGTTCATCACCACCCCCTTTTCTGAATCGTTTTTGGCCACTATAGGTGTGGCAGGGTATACTCAGACATGAGTCCCTTTCTCACTGCTCCATCAGGATTCAAGCAAGCCGGGCCGAAGAGGCTGAAATGCCAGAAACCGGTCCCCGGTAGCTTGTCTCCTTTCTGGTGAAGAATTGGCTTGGTAGTTTGGTCTGCCCTGTTCCCATGATGCACTGGGCCAGGGACAGACTAATTTGCATATAGCCAGGTTCTGAGCTGGGATGGGGCAGTGAGATAAATAACGGTGATGGATCAAGCCCTGATCTTTGGACTGGGTAAGAGTGGTCTGCTTAATTCAGACACTCTGTTCATCACCACCCCCTTTTCTGAATCTTTTTTGGCCACTATAAGTGTGGCAGGGTATACTCAGACATGAGTCCCTTTCTCACTGCTCCATCAGGATTCAAGCAAGCCGGGCCGAAGAGGCTGAAATGCCAGAAACCGGTCCCCGGTAGCTTGTCTCCTTTCTGGTGAAGAATTGGCTTGGTAGTTTGGTCTGCCCTGTTCCCATGATGCACTGGGCCAGGGACAGACTAATTTGCATATAGCCAGGTTCTGAGCTGGGATGGGGCAGTGAGATAAATAACGGTGATGGATCAAGCCCTGATCTTTGGACTGGGTAAGAGTGGTCTGCTTAATTCAGACACTCTGTTCATCACCACCCCCTTTTCTGAATCGTTTTTGGCAACTATAGGTGTGGCAGGGTATACTCAGACATGAGTCCCTTTCTCACTGCTCCATCAGGATTCAAGCAAGCCGGGCCGAAGAGGCTGAAATGCCAGAAACCGGTCCCCGGTAGCTTGTCTCCTTTCTGGTGAAGAATTGGCTTGGTAGTTTGGTCTGCCCTGTTCCCATGATGCACTGGGCCAGGGACAGACTAATTTGCATATAGCCAGGTTCTGAGCTGGGATGGGGCAGTGAGATAAATAACGGTGATGGATCAAGCCCTGATCTTTGGACTGGGTAAGAGTGGTCTGCTTAATTCAGACACTCTGTTCATCACCACCCCCTTTTCTGAATCATTTTTGGCCACTATAGGCGTGGCAGGGTATACTCAGACATGAGTCCCTTTCTCACTGCTCCATCAGGATTCAAGCAAGCCGGGCCGAAGAGGCTGAAATGCCAGAAACCGGTCCCCGGTAGCTTGTCTCCTTTCTGGTGAAGAATTGGCTTGGTAGTTTGGTCTGCCCTGTTCCCATGATGCACTGGGCCAGGGACAGACTAATTTGCATATAGCCAGGTTCTGAGCTGGGATGGGGCAGTGAGATAAATAACGGTGATGGATCAAGCCCTGATCTTTGGACTGGGTAAGAGTGGTCTGCTTAATTCAGACACTCTGTTCATCACCACCCCCTTTTCTGAATCGTTTTTGGCCACTATAGGTGTGGCAGGGTATACTCAGACATGAGTCCCTTTCTCACTGCTCCATCAGGATTCAAGCAAGCCGGGCCGAAGAGGCTGAAATGCCAGAAACCGGTCCCCGGTAGCTTGTCTCCTTTCTGGTGAAGAATTGGCTTGGTAGTTTGGTCTGCCCTGTTCCCATGATGCACTGGGCCAGGGACAGACTAATTTGCATATAGCCAGGTTCTGAGCTGGGATGGGGCAGTGAGATAAATAACGGTGATGGATCAAGCCCTGATCTTTGGACTGGGTAAGAGTGGTCTGCTTAATTCAGACACTCTGTTCATCACCACCCCCTTTTCTGAATCTCTGGTGAAATTAAGCATGCACGATTGACTGAGTGAAATAGATGTCTATTGTTTTCACACGACTCTAGAGATACACTCTTTATTCTGAGGGAGCAAAGTTGCCATGTTTATGCGGTTGTCAGAAACTAATCCCTTCTTGTCTAATCAGGAGAGTTAACTCCTTCCTGAAAATTTGAGAAAGTTTCTAGTGACCTCTGAGCTAGCTGGCAAACCTAATTAAGTCTAACATAGTCAGTAGAGACCTAGATGACCTCAGTGCTATGTCTAAACTGCTGTTTATGTTATTCTAATGCGCAGAGCCTATTGGGAATATAGTAACTACACTACACCGTTGCACAACTCCTCTTTAACGCTCCGACGAGATCCAGTGCCCGACAGTACCTACATGAAGTGCACTGGCTGCCGGTTGCCCAGCAAGTGCAGTTTAAAGCAATTACCTTGGCTCACCGGGCCCTTCATGGCTTAGGCCTCTTCTATCTCAGGACGAGGTGGGCCTTTATGTGCCGAACCGTTCTCTGTGATCTGCTTCATTCCGCCGAATGATTATCCCGCGCGTCCGCAGAGTTCGCTAGGGTGGCCAGTCACTTTCGGTCAAAGCCGTTGTTGCTTGGAACTTGCTTCCCCCTGATCTGCAACTCATTCAAGAGTTTCAACTCTTTAAAAAGCATTTGAAAACGAATCTTTTTAGTCACGTCATCTAATGTACTTTTCGCTTCTGATCCCAGTCAATTCCCGTGCCAGGACACTCGTGAGTAGCGGTGCGCGTTATAAATGTACTGTAACATAACATAAAAAATCCTTTTTACAGATAATATATGCTCAAGCAACAATGATTATACAGTGGCTTCCAATATTGCATGCTCAGCTTTAGTATGCGAATCTAAACACATTGCAATAGCAATGTTTTACATTCCATGTTTTCCTTTTGATGCGTTGTCCTCTCCACTTCTTTTAAATACATAAATAACTTGCCACAACATGAAAAGTGTAGCACCCTGCCAAAATCTCGGAATAACGTGCTTTTTATTTATGCTTTACTATTTATTAATAGTGAAGCATGTGTACTCAGGGGCATAACTGAGGCACCCGCAGCCCCCGGTGCGGTGGGGCCCCCATGGTTCCATGTTTTGGAGGAGACCCCCTCAGCCCTTAAGGCATGCCAGTGCATGCCTGACAGAATGTGTACAGTCTGCCATGGAAATAAGAAACATTGAAACACTCGGAAAGCCACTCTGCTTTCCCAAGCCGAAAACAATACTCAGAAAAGCAACACTGTTCAGGTGATATCACTGGCAGACAGAGGCCAAGCAAAAGGTACCCCATGGCAGTAGAGTAATGCAGGCCCTTGGGGCGTAGGGATGGGGCAACCCATCAAGGGGGTGGGGAGGGTCATTGAGCCCAAGTCTAATAAATATCTGTGCGATCTGTGAGAGTCTGAGCCCCTCGTGACATTCTGCAGGCAAGAGGGCACCATGTTGCGATATTTAACTGCAGGGATGCATATGAAGCGGGCCTTTGTGATTGTGGGAGCGGTCAGCGGCATTGGGCGCACCTAAGACTGCTGTCCAGGAAAAGCAGCATCTGGGACAGCATACTTAGCTCCACCTCCCTCCTTGTGATTCTTAATGTAATGCACACATTATTTGTGGCAAGTTTCTGGGCGCAAAGTATGACATCACATGAGTAGTAACTACCTGCAGGCAAACTTGGCAGTGTGTAAGCTGTCAACATTTCTTGTGATGTCTGAAGACTTTGTGAGATGGTTAAAGCGTCTGACTTCTAATCAGAGGATTGAGGGTTTGAGTCCCTTCGTGGTCAGGCTCCTTCTTAGCAATTGCGAAAGTACATTTTATGAAATCTAGTATCCTGCTCCACATTTCAATGTTTTAAATCTATGCCGGATGCTGCTGAAGAGGTGGTGAATCTATAAAATGCACACAGACCTCTTTTAATACATAAAATTGCTGGAAAAGAGTAAATTGTAATTTTTTGGAAACAACTACATAGCGTCAACACACTAAAGCACTGCAGGCATTACGATGGCTGGTGGAGGCACCCCCTCAACCCTGGCAGTGCGATCATATGCAATTTTACACCGCGAGTAGCGGACCTCATGCCCGCCAAATTAGAATGGCCGAACATAACCCATTTCCCATCCGCCACAGTGCGAACCGAACCACCTTCAAAGTGCGCCCGAAACAGCGGCAGTGTGAGCCAATGGAGACTTACCGCAGTGCCGAATGACGGCTGCTCCGCTCTACAAATCAGGATGCCCCAAACAACCAGTTGTACCACAGTAGAGAAACCGCCCAATCAGAGGCAGTGGAAGCAGTGGAAGCTCGACAGCGGAGCGCAAAACCAGAGTGCCGGTCCCTTCCACCCGGTCACGTCTGCAATGGAACCAGCACTACACGTCTTCCCAGTGCTCTACCTGATACATCACCAGCAACTCATGGACAGTCTTGGACGCTGCTGCAGGTACTCAATCACACAACCTCACACACAACCACAACACACAACTCATGGGCTTATACAGAGTCCCTATCCACATCAGGCATCCTGGTGGGGACAGGAACACATTCACAAGTGTACCCACACATGACCTACCTGCCACCAAGTCACCTCTCCGCATCCAGGTCACACATATTCTGCGATCTTGCAGTAATGTCCCAGTCACGTCACCGCAGCGGTGAAGGCAAGAGAATACATGCGCACAATGCAGACGGCAGGGCCGGTGGCAGGCACAGGCATGGCACAAACACTACAGGGCCGCACCTTCACCCTCCACATACTAGCCCCCCCCAAAGTGACATGCCATGGGTGTAGGAAGGTGGATACCGGACTATGGTTACTCCAGTTTTTTGGCTTGTGTTTAGCTAGTTTTTGACTTAGTTGGCCTGGGATCCTGCTAATCAGGGCCCCAGGCTATCTGCTCTATCTCTAAAATGGACTCCATGTACTTTAGGTACATACCTAATTGGATATTGGGTCACTCTTGTGAGTCCCTGTACAATGTACCATAGGTACCCAGGGCATAAGTGCACCCAAGGCCTACCAGGGGCTGCAGCATATCTTTTGCCACCCCTGGCTGGCCATCCAAACTGACACAACTGGCTGATCACTCAGCTGGGGCAAGGTCGTGTAATCACCCCTTGCTTAGATATAGTATTCGTATATCTAATATCTAACCTTATATCTAGACACATATGCACCTATAAGTCACTCCTATGGCAGGCCTTAACAATCCTTAAGGCAGAGTGCTTGGTTTTATGTGAGATGGTGCTCTAGCATGAGCTGAGCCTGTCTGCAGCTTTCGGAACCATGTCCTTATAGCTGTTCTAGGATATAGCCATACCATATACTCTTAAGTGCATTATGAACCTCGCGGTTAAATGCTAACTATGGTTTGGCTTTGTCATAACATGTCGTGTAAGGTGTCATACGCTTTGGAATACTACCCCCTCGCCAGTTCTGGCGACGGGGGTAGCATTCCAACCTTATAGAGGGAGAAGACATGTTGTTCCTACTAATCCAGGTTAAAGTTAACCAGAGCCTCAGCATCACAAAATGGATGCTGCTGCCACAGACACAAGTCTGACCTCCTGCTGCTGGGAGTCCTTCCAGTGAGGGAGGCTTGGACAATAGGTTTCCTTTCTTGGGAGGTGCTAGCACCACCCCAGACAGGCCATAGTGTATTGGGGCAGGGAGGGCTGAATGAAATGAGACACTGCCTTGGGCACACAAGGTGTCCCATGCATAGTCCAGTTCAAACCAGTGCTGGGGCACTCCAGCCCCATCCCTGGCGTGAAACTGGGCAAAGGGAAAAGGCTGTAGCCACCCCCTTCCTGGGTGCCACCAATAGGAGGGACCTAGCAGGTAATCCAGCCCCTAAATGTGTTATATATAGAGGGGAGCTGAGTCCCAAGACTTTAGATTAATCCTGACTGAAACTCTGATACAAAACTCTGGACCTTCGACGATCTACTTGTAAGAAGACGACTGAAGAATCTCCCTTGTGGTCAAGGAGTGACCACCCTGCACAAACAGGCACCATCAAGCGATCAACGGTTTGCTTTGTCGACGCTCCTGCCGGAGCCCTAGCACAGAGCCTGACAAGACCCAGACTTCCAGACTTCCAACTGCCCAATCCACAGTCACAGCAGAGTTGAGACCCGTGGAGGTGACGAGAGACGTGGGACCGGCCATCTTGGAAAGCCAGCGAATTGCTTTCTGTGCAACTTCTGAGGCACCCTCCAAGTTGTGCATTGGGGATTGAGAAGCCCCAGGCCCGAGCACCAACTGCACTGAAGATCAGCCCTCCACACTCCACGAGTTCTGCTTGGGGCCCTTCTGCATTTTCCTGCTCAACGCGTCTGTCTGGTCACTTGCCCGTTGGCTAGTGGCCTCTGTGACGACGAAACCGATGCTGGTCTGGTTGCTCCAGACTGGCCCTTGCTCCCCTGAAAAGGAGCAGCCCATCAGACCTTGCTGGTCTGATTAAGAAGCCATCTTCCTTTTCAGCATGGGTTGCCTTTGCCAAGGCTTGTTGACTCAAATCCGGAAGCCGACAGCGAGATCCTTCATGGGACAGTCCATGCCCAGCTCCTGGTCATCATCGACACCTCCTGGTCCACGTGGCTGCAGAGACAAGCTTCACGATATCACCTGATTGCTTCGCGACATCGCCTGGTTCCTTCCTGGTTCCATCCTGGTCACTGGCTAGTGACCCAGACTCTGTCCCCTCTGCTTTCAGGTACTCTTCATCCTCGATCCACCCTTGGATCCAACCGGATACTTCTCTCCTGGTCGCCTGCAGCATCTTTCTCCACGGCTCCATAGGAATCAGCGACGAAACCCGACACACTTTGACACCTATGCACCCGCTTCCTGTGGGTGAGGTAACGCAAGTATTTCGGTACTCCTGTGGGTATTGACTATTCTAGTGTCCTAGTTTCAAGTAGCTTTTCCCTAGTCCATCCGGAAGTGTCCTAAAAGAACTAGTTTCCATTTCTTTCGTTCCCATTCTAACTCTATGGTATCTTGCGTGCGTGTAAAGACACTGCACGCGCATCCTGTGGGCCACCTGCTCTCTATCCATTGGTAGTACAGTGTAGCCCCAGCGATTCTCCAGGCCCTAGGCCTTTCCTTTGTTCGTGACGTGGTTCTTATACCACTATTTTAGTATATGGTTCGTAGTGCCCCTAGAGCATTACTGTATTTTGTGCAACTTATTGTATTTTAATTAAGTATCTTGTTATGTGCTAGTGCCTCTGACCTCATAAAGAGTTCAGAGGATTGTGTTAGAAATAAATACATATATATTTTGATATACAACCTGTGTGGTGTCCTTTCACTTGGTATTAAAGGGGTTACATATGGTAAAACAGCTGGCTTCACATGCCCTCTTGAGTTTAGCCTAAGACTGCTTTGTCATGCTACCACTAGGATAGCTGGTCTATAAGGTTGACTTTACAACCATCACCATAAGGGTTGTTTGGACTGGTGCAAAGTGCTCACTAGAATAGTGAACATCATATACTAGGCCAACTTCTCACAATGGGCCCCTCCTGTGCATCCCCATGCAAAACAACAAGCCAGGTGGATCCACATCCTACACCACACACCAAACAACTATGGAGACAGGAGTGGCTGCAGAGGAACACACAGCACAGAAGGACAGGGCCAGGGCAACACACACATCACAACACCACCACACTCATGGCAAGAAATTTCAGCACAAGCACTAAATGAACACACACACATACATGGAACAAACATCCTCCTGGACACACAGCCTGCCAAGTCTCCCCGACATACCCCACACTGACACATACACAGACCACATGCCACTAGCAATGGAGCACAACAAATAGGACAGCCAAAGGGGGGTGCACACAAATGGAAGGCCAAGGAGACAACCACCAAACATGTATACATCACATGCAAGATAAAGATGATAGAACAACACCCTCATCCCATCAAAGCACACATGGCTGGCACAGTGAGTGAAATCAAACCACATTCAGCTTAGTGCAATAACCCAAGGAGACAGCAAGGCAACCCATGCATAGGCACAGGGATGAAAGGAAGGCCCTGAAGTCAAACTGCGAACAGCCACACATATGTATACAACTACTTCACAGGAGTACGCCAGCAGCACAACACACAGGGCCCATCGACACACTCCATGACTGTAAAACACAATTAGGAATCTACATACATACCCCCCTCACACCTGCAGCAAACAACACCAGTGTCAAAAACACAGAAGGGTGTCAATAATGTCCAGCCAATACACAGACAAGCAATCACACACCCTGGACGTAGCCACAACAATCACACTCACACAGGGATGCCAGAACAAATGTGTGCACAAAAACAACAAACACATAACTCAACAGAAACACACAGAACCACACCAAGAACAGACATGCCCTGTGCAGCCAAACGGTTGAAAGGCAATGGGAGCACAGACACAACAGGAGTGCACAACCTCATCAGTCAGGAACAATGCAAAGACAACATACCACAACACAGACAAGAAGTGCATCATCACAGAAAAGCACAGCTACATCAAACAAACAACATGTGCACAGGGGGTGCACCAAAGGCAATGACAAGGCAACATACAACCACAGCACTGCATCCGCAACAAGTAGTGTGTGCACACCAAGCATACCAGTCCCACAGTGATATGAGTGACACAACATGAACCCACACAACACTAATCAGCATTGCATGGAAGATGTTTTCCTATAATTATCTTTGCAATTATTTCACATTATTGAAACATGAAATGTATAAATTGCTTCAGTGATACAAGCTAGGATAATGTATTACCTACCATTAGCTACAAACTCTGTTTTCAGATAGTGTTTTTTGTGATTGTTGTGTTGGGAACTCTGGCAAGTGTGCCTTTGTCTTGTAAAGTCCCTATATATGGCAGCATGTTTCTTTGGCATTATTTTAGAACGTTTTTTAGTTATGCACAATGACTATGAGCCACTAAATTTTGTGTGCAAACATGTTTGTGCATAAAATAAGATTACTGTCTGTCCTCAGTTTGTGGGAGTTTGAACCCACAATTTGTGGCAGAAAAAAACTGAAGTAGATAGCAGGAGCAAATTGTGCACATGTGTTGCCTGAATATGCAGGAATGAGGACTAATGATTTGTTTTATGTGTTATGCTCTATTCCTGTGCAATTCTGCAGGGTTTGCACACCTACTAACTGGCGAACGTTATGCTGTTGCTTGTCTGTGGATGCACAATTTGCAGCCGCAAAAGTGTTTCCAGCGTGAACACGGCCTTGGGGCAGATTTATAATTTTTAAGCGCAATGCCACATTTGCTATATTGTGTTGTACATGAAAAGGAAAGGAGGACAGAGCAAATAATTATTAAAAATGACTCGCTGCCGCTCTCTGCATACACAATTCCAGTGATTGAGTGCAGATGTGATATTTAAGACAATTCGTGTAAGGTAAGTGCTTTTTGAGAGCAGTTTTACCAGCTGCGAGCAGGGTGATTGAGCACGTTTTTGGCTCTGTTTGAGTGTTGGTTGCGAGTAGGCATCTACCGACTCAGGATTACAATGAGGTAGCTTGGGGAGGAGCCCTGTTTGGATGTGAAGATCATGATGAGACCCTGTTTGTAGGTGACAACCAGCTAGTAGAGGTACTGTGAGGTAGGTGGGTGTCTGAGGAGATTCAAGAGTGATCTTGTTATCTAGTGCGTGGGGACGTATTTGGGCAGACTCAATGCAATACCCACTAATGAGTTTTATAGTAGGGAATTTTACTTAAGTTTACTTGGTGACAAGCTGAATGTCTTGGCATTTTGGAAGGAAATATATTTTACAGACTGTTTTCTTCATATTCAGTATTAGATCTGTATTGGTTATGAAGACAATCATGCTCTATGTAGGTATGTCAATGGTGTAAAAATAGCCCCTACAGCCTCACGGTGTGGGGTTGCCCCCAGCTCCAGAGGGACCCCCGGCACTGCGCATGGGTGTCGGGCCCTTGGCCTGAGAGCTCCTAACGGGGATTGGAGCATGGGGGCCCCCTCCATGCAATTTGCAGGGGGCCCCTTCAAGTTTTGTTATGCCACTGTGTGTACTGGTGTATATAACCTAAAAAAATCTAATGTTAAGCACAATTCCGCTGTCTTTTCCAACTTTTAACAAAATGCCCTTCAAAAGCCCTTTCTAGGCCACACACACAGAAACAATACAGTAGAAATTTCTTTTATTTAAAGTGTTCTTGTTTGGTTTGCTACCGTAAATGGAGTTGTGATACACGGAAGGTCTGTGGAAGATAGTGCCGATGTGGCGTATACAATTACAAGCCTAGGAAAGTCTTGATTCTTCCGTCCGCACCATAAAGGCTGGAATTGGCACTATGATTCAGGGACAGACTGAAGTCCAGGATAATGGAATACAAAAACTACATTGGAAAATGTTAAAGTAACTGGAGTTTTTAGTAAAAGAGCAGCAGTGCCACTTCTCACGAGCCCCTCCGCTTGCAGTCAGCCGAAACAACATTTCCTTTCTCTCTGTCGATGCCTGATCCGGCGGAGGAAGCCAAGTAAAAGAGAGAAGGATGGCGGAGCAGGAAACAAAGAAATAAAGTAGTCCCACAGACAAAGAACTGTAGTGTGAAGAGACAGTACTTAGTCCATGCTGCATGGGAGGAATGGAAGAGAGAAGAGAGAGACAAGGAGGCAGAACTGACCACTGACACTGAAACAAACAAATCAAAATCTGGGGGATGGTTTTATCGCAACATAAGAAATTAAAAAAGGTCTCAAATGCTCGATCTAAAAATGAGCCTGCTCTTGCCCACGCAACTGTGTTGCTTGATGGTTGCGGTGTTTCACCCCATACGTTTGGGGTTTTGAGTCCCTCAGTGGTCAGGCTGCTTTTTGCAGAAAGTACATTTTATGAAATCTAGAATCCTGCTCTACATTTCACAGTTTTTAAAACTATTCAGGATGCTGCTAAAGAGGTGGTGATTCTAACAAATTTAAGGGTAACATTTGGGAGAATCTGATTTAAATAAAAAATGAATGAACTTTAAGCAGTACTCTTAAGTACAGTTACACATATTTTTGAAAGGATATTCTTGGAGTCCTAGGGAAAGCATGCATGCAAACATTTTAGAAGAGGAAAGTGGAAAGTTTAAAAAAGAAATAATAATTGTGAGAATGTGTATTTAGCCCATTGATTTTTATTAAAACAGAGACAATTTCAGGTGGGACACAACCAAAATTAAGCCATTTTTGGCTTAAAAAACTGGAGTTTCCCTCCTGAATTGGGTCAATTGACATGTATGCTGGGGTTAGAACTCCCTGCCTCTCCTGTAACCTCTCTTTCACCTCCTATGCCCAATAAGCACTGATTACTGTTAGTATATAGAATTGCATAGTATTCCTGTGAAAAATGTATGTGAATATATGTATTTGCCTCGCATTCCCGTGCAAAGGTTGCGTTTTTCACAGTGGTAGGCTTGGTGACAGAAAACACGAAATGGCATTGTACCAAAGTGATATTGTAAATTACATTTTGCATCCTGCTTTATCAACATTGTGATTCCCTACAACTCGCAATCTATCACAAGGGCATGCCGAAGGCAAATCTCATTCAAGCTGTCCTTTCTTGCCTCTTACATAGACATCTTTCAATTATTTGCCTCTGCACTAGCAGACACGAAGCCCCGAAAGATGACCAGCTGACTTGATGAGTCATAATTTTATGTAAAAAAAAAATGCTTTATAAAGGCAGTTGGCAGTGCACAAGTTACTGCTGTGGCCATATTCTAGGAAACCTAGCAATACAATGTACTGTTGCATAAACACCACTCTACCCTTGTGTACTTATGTATAAAACTACTTCACAGGAGTACACCAGCAGCACAATACACAGGGCCCATTGACACACTCCATGACTGTCAAACACAAGTAGGAATCTACACACATACCCCCCTCACACCTGCAGCACATACCACCAGTGTCAAACACACAGAAGGGAGTCAATAATGTCCAGTCAATACACGGACAAGCAATCGCACACCCTAGGGGTAGCCACAAACATCATCCACACACAAAGGAATGCCAGAACAAATGTCAACACAACAATGATGGACAGAATGTGGATCAATGTCACACATTCACCCCAGTCAAAAGATCTGGGCCCAAATCCATCGTTTTTCCACTCCACACCACCCTGTTAGCTTGATTCCAGTGGTGTGGAGTGTCTGGGACTCACGTCTGAGCATCCCCAGTACACTTAGAGCGGTAACTGCAAACACAACAATGATGGACAGAATGTGGATCAATGTCACACATTCACCCCAGTCAAAAGATCTGGGATCTAGCTTGATTCCAGTGGTGTGGAGTGTCTGGGACTCACGTCTGAGCATCCCCAGTACACTTAGAGCGGTAACTGCAAACACAACAATGATGGACAGAATGTGGATCAATGTCACACATTCACCCCAGTCAAAAGATCTGGGCTGCAAACACAACAATGATGGACAGAATGTGGATCAATGTCACACATTCACCCCAGTCAAAAGATCTGGGGTGCAAACACAACAATGATGGACAGAATGTGGATCAATGTCACACATTCACCCCAGTCAAAAGATCTGGGCTGCAAACACAACAATGATGGACAGAATGTGGATCAATGTCACACATTCACCCCAGTCAAAAGATCTGGGGTGCAAACACAACAATGATGGACAGAATGTGGATCAATGTCACACATTCACCCCAGTCAAAAGATCTGGGGTGCAAACACAACAATGATGGACAGAATGTGGATCAATGTCACACATTCACCCCAGTCAAAAGATCGGCACAAAAACAACAGACAAACACAAAACTCAACAGAAACACACACAGAACCACAACAAGAACAGACATGCCCTGTGCAGCCAAACGGTGGAAAGGCAACAGGAGCACAGACACAACAGGAGTGCACAACCTCATCAGTCAATCAATCAATCAGGACACTTATAAAGTGCACTACATAGCCATGAGGGTCTCAAAGTGCTAGGGGGGGTGCTCCTAGTGATCGAATAGCCAGGTCTTGAGGAGTCTTCTGAAGGCCAGTAGGTCTTGGGTCTGCCGTAGGTTGGTGGGGAGGGTGTGCCAGGTCTTGGTGGCGAGGTGAGAGAAGGATCTGCCACCGGCGGTCGTTCTTCAGGTGTGGGGGACTGTGGCAATGGCGAGGCTGGCGGAGTGAGGCTGGCGGGTGGGGTTGTAGAAGTTGGGTCGTCTGATGAGGTATAGTGGGCCGGTCTTGTGGGGAGCTTCGTGTGCGTGGATGAGGTTATCCTTTTGTTGACCGGGAGCCAGTGCAGGTCTCTTAGGTGGGGTGTGACGTGGCTGCGGTGGGGGCTGTCGAGGATCAGACATGCTGAGGGGATCTGGATGCATTGTAATCGTCAGGAACAATGCACAGACAACATACCACAAGACAGACAAGAAGTGCACCATCACAGAAAAACACAGCACATCAAACAAACAACAGATGCACAGGCAAAAAAATCACATAGCAAACACAGCAGGACATAAGGGGATACACCCTAGGCAATGACAAGGCAACATACACCCACAGCACTGCATGCGCAACAAGTAGTGTGTGCACACCAAACATCCCAGTCCCAAACAGATATGAGACACACAACATGAACCCACACAACACTAATCAGCACAGCACAAACACAGCACCACACCCAGGAAGTGTAAGCAGTACATGTGTGTAGTTGACAATGCAGGGGCACACACACTTCAACACTCCCGACAAAGTCACCCCCTGCACACATCATGACAACTCAAGAGCACACACTGAAAGTAACCGATGTGACTAGGATGACTGGCCATCACAAGATGACCACACACACTGATCGGCACACATAAGGTAAGAACACACATACATGATGGGCCTGGCCAACCTGCCTGCAATCCTGTGGATAGAATCCCACCCTGTGCTGGCAGTTCCCCCGAACCTGACAAGTGTACAATATAGTCAACATGAACAAATTATGAAAATGACAACTGCATTCCATATGAAATTGACATAATTTTCCCCACAAGTATCAGTGTCAGGAAGAACTGAAGTCCCTGTAACCCCTGTAAAAAATAGACTACGTGAGCCACGACATTGGCAATGTTGAAGTGGCACACAGAGCATGTGGCACAGTAAACCCTATACACTTAGAAAAAAACTTTATTCAGTAACGACACTGACAAAACAGACAGCAGGAGCAACTGTCTTTATTCACATATTACACAGATAGACACCAAGAGTAGAGAAGAGCAAGGCACAAAATGCAGAGTATGTCCATGAGAAGCTGTACAGGCAAGGGCAAAAAAGCAAGGCCAGTGGCCAGTCCAAGGTGCAGAGTATGTCTATGAGAAGCTGCACAGGGAATAGGTGAACACTGCAAGGAGTAACAAGGCCAGTGGCCAAAACGAAGTGCAGAGCATGTCCATAAGAAGCTGTACAGGCAAGGGCAAAACAGCAAGGCCAGTGGCCAGTCCAAGGTGCAGAGTATGTCTATGAGAAGCTGCACAGGGAATAGGTGAACACTACAAGGAGTAACAAGGCCAGTGGCCAAAACGAAGTGCAGAGCATGTCAAAGAGAAGCTGCACAGGCAAGGGCAAAACGGCAAGGCCAGTAGCCAGTCCAAGGTGCATAGTATGTCCATGAGAAGCTGCACAGGCAAGGGCAAAACTGCAAGGCCAGTGGCCAGTCCAAGGCACAGACTATGTACATGAGAAGCTGCACAGGGAATAGGTGAACACAGCAAAGAGCAATAAGGCCAGTGGCCAGAACAAAGTGCAGAGCATGTCCATGAGAAGCTGCACAGGCAAGGGCCAAACAGCAGTGAATGACAAGGCCAATAGGCAGGACAAAGTGCAGAGCGAGTACATGAGAAGATGCACAGGCAAGGGGCACACAGCAGTGAATGACAAGGCCAGTGAGCTGGACAAAGTGCAGAGTGAGTACATGAGAAGCTGCACAGGCAAGGGGCACACAGCAGTGAACAACAAGGTCAGTGGGCTGGACAAAGTGCAGAAGGAGTACATTTATTTATTTATTTATTTATTTATGGAGCTTGTAAAGCGCTCGGCTACCCCCGACGGGGGTGTCCCGGCGCTAAGGACCGCAGACTAGGAAAGAACGAAGCACTTTAGGAGGTGGTGAACAACCAAATTTAAGTTTGCTTCGGAACAGTGATTCAGAAGAAGTCAACCTGAGGTCTAATGGGAGGCTGTTCCAAAGTTTCGCTGTCACTACACCAAACGCTCTGCCGCCCATTCTAGAACGGCGAAAGCGAGGGACGATCAGTAGACGCAAGTTGTTCGACCTCAAGGATCTGACCGATTGGAATACTATAAGTCTCTTTCTCAGGTATCCTGGGCCCACCCCGTTGAGGGCCCAAAAAGCAAGAGTCAGAACCTTGAATTGAATGTGACGGGCAATAGGAAACCAATGTAACTTCTTACAATAGGATGTGACAGAATGTCGGTAAGGGATGGTGCCAATCAGTCTAGCTGCCGCATTTTGAAAGATCTGCAAACGTTCAATATGATATAAGGGGGCACCGGCGTAGAGACTGTTGGCATAATTCAAGTGAGAAGTGATAAGGGCATGGATGATGGTTCTACGGGCATCCAGCGGGAGGTATGGGAAAATCTTCCTAATCATACGTAGCTTCCCGAAGCTCGCTGCCGTGACCTTATTAATTTGAGCCTTGCAGGAGAGAGCGTCATCAAACTGAAAGCCCAGATTACGTACTGTTTGGACTGGAATGGGAGGAGGATTAAGCACAGTCGGCCACCACAGAGTGGCAAATAGCGAGGTTTTCTGATTAAAGAATAAGACCTCAGTCTTATCCGTATTCAGTCTTAGATGATTGGAGGGCATCCAGGAACATATATTGCCAAGACAATGGCGAAAGCTGGCAAAACTGGAGTCAGAGTGATCTCTAAATGAAAACACCAGCTGAGTATCATCAGCATAAGAGATCACTCTGACCCCCCAGGATTCCACCAACTTTGCCAGAGGAGCAAGATACACATTAAAAAACAGGGGGCTTAGAGCAGAGCCCTGAGGGACGCCGCAAAGAAGAGGTTTACCCTCTGATTCAAAAGGTCTGAGCAGGACCTTCTGGGACCGTCCTTTAAGAAATGAGCTAATCCAAGTCAGCACCGTACCACCCATTCCAGTCAGCCTTAGCCGATCCAGTAGTATCTCATGGGATACCGTATCGAAAGCAGCGGATAGGTCGAGGAGGACTAATATGGCCTCCTCTCCCCTATCCACGCACTCTCGGATCGTCTCCGAGACCTCTAAAAGAGCCGTCTCGGTACTGAAACCCGTTCTAAATCCCGACTGTGAATCATGTAGCAATAAGTTGGTCTCTAAATATTCCGCCAGTTGCTTCTGAACAGCCTTTTCTAGGATTTTAGCCGGTTTAGGAAGAAGAGAGATGGGACGGTAGTTACTAAATTGCACCGGATCCGCGTCCGCTTTTTTCAAAATAGGCACCACCATTGCCTCCTTCCAAACCGTAGGGAAATGGCCAGTGCACAGTGATGTGTTCCAAATCAAGAGGAGCGGACTGATCAATAAAGGTGCCAAATTCCCCATCACTTTAGCAGGGACCAAGTTTGCACTGGGAAAACAGGTTCAATGCAGACTCGATAGTAAGGTCCCTGAAGGACACTAATGACACTTTCTCCGGGTCCCTATCACTGGAAATAGGGGAGGCCAGAGCAGGGGGGGAAAGAAGACGTAATATTGCTAATCTTATCTTGAAAGTTGTCAGATAGTCCATTACATAAGGCCTGACTAGAGGTGCTCCAAGGCACCATGGCAGGGGGATTGACAAAATCATCCTTTACAATACTAAAGAGAGTTTTAGCAGAATTATCTGCATTCTTAATTTGTAAGGCATAGAAGTCTCTCATGGTAGAACGTTTTAGTTTTTGAAAAATTTTTAAGGCAATCTTGTAACTAATTTTAGACTCCGCATCATAAGTCTGCCGCCATTTGCGTTCTAACTTTTTACAGCGGCTCTTATCCTCGCGCAGGGCAGGAGAGAACCAAGGAGCGGACGGACGGGATCTGGCGGAGGTAATAGGTAGTAAAGGAGCAATGGCGTCAATGGCATGCGAAAGGGAGGATTTAAATATAGCCACTCTTTCGTCCAGGTCATTAGACGGAGGATGTGGTTGGTAAGAGAATACCGGGTCCAAAGCAGCACAGGTGACTTTGTGCCATTTTCTCCCGTACTCCCTGCCAGGTGCTACAGGACTAGGTAAAGAGGGAAGGGTTAGGTCAAAGGGGAGAAGGTGATGGTCTGACCATGTGAGGGGAAGGGAAGAATGTACTGTAATACCAGGATGGTTCGAGAAAATTAAATCGAGAGTACATGAGACGCTGCACATGCAAGGGGCACACAGCAGTGAACGACAAGGCCAGTGGGCAGGACAAAGTGCAGAGTGAGTCCATGAGAAGCTGCACAGGGAATGTGTGTGACTGTATCCCTTCATGGTCAGCAACATAGTCAGGGGGTTAACAATGGGCAGTACAGGCCCGCTGTGTGAGAGACAGGTGTGTGAGGGTGACTACCACTCTGACTTGGCTGTCAGACGGACTTGGAGCTGGCTGTGTGTCAGGGACAGTTGGAGCACTTGACCGGGGAGTGAGCAGCCAAGGTGAGGTAGAGCTATTAGTGGCTTGGGATCCAGAGGGCTGCTGGGACCAGGTGGTGTAGTGGCACGTGTAGGTAGAGTCATGCTGATGTGAGACACAGTGTGGCTGGGAGATTGTGGGGGGTGCCTTTCCACTTCTTGGGGATTCTAAATGGCTTCCCTGACTTGGGATCAATTGGAAGTGGTGTGGACACAACATGCACACTCACCACCAAAGCTTCATCAGGTAGAGACGCTGGCACTCCCTCTGGGGACGTGCTGTATCCAGCGGTCCGCTTCGTCTGTCCTCGCCTACTCCCCTCTATCCCCTGTTTACCAGGTGTTACCCCTACAGTGCCTTCCTTCCCCTGCTTCACTGGGCTTGGAATGAGAGTCGAGGTGGTGGGTGAATCTGCCTTGGAGCCCTTCTTATGTGTACACTTGGCATGCACCACCTTCTCAGTGTGCACAGAAACTGTCTGTTTTTCTTAGCGAGACACTTTAGGGATTGGATAGTCCTTGGCTAGGGATGCCTCTGAGGCATGTGTGCCAGAGGTCTGCTTCTTTGCTTTTTGGACCCTGGTGTCACCTGACAGGCTTTTGTCTTTGCCCTCTAGGGTGGCTTTAGTCTTCTGTGTGGATGGTGTCTGTGCTCTGGACCGCTTGGGCTGCTGCTGCTGCATGCTTCATGTGCTGTATCGTGACGTTGAAGTCTGTGGAGCGTGGTCATTATCATCAGACATGGCCACTGCCAGGTGGGTGGATAAAGGGACCGGAGCTGGACTCAGTCAGTTGAAGGGCTACCGTCACTTTGGAGGACAAAGACTGGACAGTTTGGTGCAGCCCACCCACGTATGAATGTATGCCCTCCATGAAAGCAACCACCTCTGCCAATTTTTTGTCTGGGTCTATGACTGCATTGAGGAGAGCTGTCTGCCCTACACACAACTGGTGAAAAAGGTCCACAAACGCTGCACTGATGGCAGCAGGGGGGACAGGGGCAGCGGTGCCCGGGTTGAAGGACACTCTTCCCCTCTTACTGTGGTGAACACGGGCAGCGCCAGAAGTTGTGGCTGGGAGAGTGGGAACTGTTCGCTATGTGGTGGAAGATGATGCAGTGTCCCCATTTCCTGTGCCCGCCAACATGGATGCATCACCGCTGGCATCAGATGACATTGAACTTTGCGTCTCTGGCTGTGATTCTTCCAGCAGACTCCTGTCCCCCTCCAAGGCGCTGGTCACATCTGTGTCACTGGGCTCCTGTGCAGCCGTTGTGCTTGTTTCCCCACCATTGGTGTCCGTACTCTGTCCCTCCGTGACCACGGGAGAGGCTGCCTGAGAGAGAGAGATATAGGGTCAGTTCAGTGGCAGCAACATTACAAACATATGCAAACAAAGCATCACAGAAACTACATGTTGCACACCACCCTGTGCAATGACATTGTGCTAACTCTCTTGATTGACTCAAACAGAGTGTGTAAACAAGAAAATCAGGCATAAGTGAGCCATGTGATGACCACACATTACAACACCCTGCTGGGTGCTCCGTTCAACCAGACACACAAATAGCTCTGAGCACACCTGGGGTCATGATTGGGGCACACAACATGTTGCCACTGACAGATTTGGAGTAGGAGGGGACAACACAGACAAAGACTACAACATGTTTAACGAAGACCGTGGAACACCACGGTCTGCGTGATGCACATCGTCAGACAGAAAAGTCTTTTTTCTATACTGTGAACCAGAAAATGTGTCAGTGTCAACAAATAGAGAAACAGTTCAAATGAAACACTGTTTTTTTCACAAAACACTCAAGAAATGTGGTAGAATCAAAAATAAACTCTTTATCATTCTTTAGGAGTGGTTTCAACTTCAAAAGAAACAACAATGTGAACAATTTATTGTTATATATACAAAAAAACAAATTCAAAAGCTCAGTTCCCAATGCACTTCAGGTTTAAAAATAAACCCTTCATCAGGGGAATAGAAATTTACAAAATGTACAGTTATTGAAGATAATCAGTGTGTATTTCTTGAGTTCCTCCTTCAGGAGCTACAACAAAAAACCAGACATGAAATGATATGTTATCTCAGTTCAGTGGTGTCAATGTAATCACAAAAAATCACAAAGAGTATTCATTAGAATTTGCACTCGAATGGGTTAGTATGTGGCGAACAAGCCAAGGAAAAAAAGCAATTGGAAAATAGAAAAGTGCGTCAGGTATGAAATTAATGTGATAGCCCAAACTAAAGTCAGACGGATAACTGAAAGAAAAAAGTAAAATAGAACCTGTGCTGTCCGAGATCCATGGTGCCAAAATATTCCACAATATATAATGTCACGTGTAATTGGGAGTCAATAGTTGCACCAAACGTGCATTCATGCCTGCGGGGGAGATATGGTCATATTTCTTGATACCAGTGATCATTCTGGCAGCCGCATGTAGCGTTGTTTTAATGGGAACCAGATGTGATTTTGGAATTCCTGAGAGGACTGCATTCCCAAAGTACAGTCTTGACAGAACTAGAGATTGGGTGGCCTGTTTGAGATCATTGGGCGGAATGTAGGGTTGTATTTTGTTCAGTAGTCTGAGGTTAAGGAACACACTTTTGGCCGAATTCTTAATGAGCCTCGTCATATTCAGTTTTGCATCAGTGATGCCTAGGGATTTGACAGAGTCCGCTAAAGTAAGATTCCCATTGAGTGCATCGATGGCCTTTAACCACTTGGCAATTTGGGGATTGTCTTCCTTATTTGAGGTGAGGAGTGTCTCAGTCTTATCAGGGTTTAGTTTTAGGTGGTTGCTTGTCAGCCAACGTTGGACATCTTTCAAGACATCATTAAGTCTTTGTATGTCTTTGAGAGAGGTCGTTTCCAGATAGATCTGGGTATCGTCAGCGTAGAGATGGAAGTGAATGTTGGCTTTTCTGAGTAGTTTGGAGAGAGGTTCCATGTAGATGTTAAAGAGTTGCGGTGAAAGCACCGAGCCTTGAGGGACTCCCCTGTTGACTTGCTGAAGGTCGGAAGTGAATTATTTTCCGGACTTGAAGAGTCACGCGGTGATCAATGTTGGAATCAGTGTTTCTGACCAGGAAGGGTAATATAGGGGACTGACTTAAGAGATGGGGTGGTGTATAATTCAAATTACACCTTGAGGATAGAGTTCATTATATTTCTTGGTGTTTTCAGCATCTTAGGCTTTATATGACTTTGAAGTCAGAGAGCAGTCTACTAGGGGTAAGATTCGCAGCCTACTGCTACAATATGCATGAATGCACGTTTGGTTCAACACTTGACTCACAATTACACGTGACATCATATATTATGGAATATTTTGGCACCATGGATCACGGACAGCACAGGTTCTATTTTACTTTTTTCTTTCAGTTTTCCGTCTGACTTTAGTTTGGCCTATCACACTAATTTCATACCTGGCGCACTTTTCTCTCTTCCAATTGCATTTTTTCCTTGGCTTGTTCGCCACATACTAACCCATTCGAGTGCAAATTCTAATGAATACTCTTTGTGATTTTTTGTGATTACATTGACACCACTGAACTGAGATACCATATCCTTTCATGTCTGTTTTTTTTGTTGTAGCTGCTGAAGGAGCAACTCAAGAAATACACACTGATTATCTTCAATAACTGTACATTTTGTAAATTTCTATTCCCCAGATAAGGGGTTTATTTTCAAACCCGAAATGCATTAGGAACTGAGCTTTTGAGTTTGGTTTTTTGTATATATAACAAAAAATTGTTTGCATTGTTGTTTCTTTTGAAGTTTGAACCACTCTTAAAGAACGATAAAAAGTTTACTTTTAATTCTACCACATTTATTGAGTGGTTTGTGAAAAAAACAGTGTTTCATTTGAACTGTTTCTCTATTTGTTGACACTGACACATTTTCCGGTTCACAGTACAAAAAAATAATTATATTAGAAAAGATACAATTGTGTCTGAAGCTGTTTATCATGCAGACCGTGGTGTTCCACGGTCTTCATTAAACATAGTCATAACCAACAAGGATGCAGGGCAACATCCTGTAATTTAAGTGACTGCAGGTAAAATTATTTGTAACATTGTGAAATAGATTACAGCGTCTGCGCAGACGCTGTAATGCCGAATGCCGGATGACTGACTAACGTGGAGTTGCCGCATGAAAAATGGATACGATTTAAATAAGATTACCGTGGAAGTACTAAGGACTTGTTTTGCAAGTGGACACTTGCTGGAGGATCGAGTTATGAAGTTTCAGACTCTTTTTTTTTAATTGGGTGCAACCTCTTTTGTCCTGAGGATGGTCTCGTTGAATTAATAGTGTGGGAGACCGAAACGTCGACGCCACTACACCTTTTGTTTTTCAAGAATACATTGACGAAAACTGAAGAAATTTACAAATATCTTGAATTGGTGATACTGTATGGCAATTCATGTTATCTAGTCCATACAAATATACAGAGGGTGTAAGATACAGTTGTGGATACAAAAAATGTTAACAGCAGTTTTTTGTTGCCATATGTGAATTGTATATATATTTATGTTTTGCACTACAAAGATTGAAACTAAAAAACAAAACTTTTGATAAAAAAACATCTTTGATACAACCTTGTCCTGTGTTATACCAAATCATTCGTTCATGACTATGACGATATATGAATAAGTAACGGTTTGTGATAAATGACTCCTCAAGGATCGCTGTCTATTTAATCTGTACACATGCAGCCACTCACAGCCAAAGTCACCCTTCCCTGAATACTCACCCCTAGCTGGCTGCTTATGCTCCCTCAAACGTGCATCCAGCTCAGAATGTGTCACGACCAAGATGCAGCCCATTAGTGGTGTCATGCTGCGCCGTGCCAACCGCCCAGTGTGAGGGAGCAGCCCCAAGGTTATCTCCGCCACGTTCTTTGCCAGCCTGCTGATGTCATTCGACTAAAAAACAAAACTTTTGATAAAAAAAACATATTTGATACAACCTTGTCCTGTGTTATGGCAAATCATTTGTTCATGACTATGACGATATATAAATAAGTAACGGTTTGTGATAAATGACTCCTCAAGGATCGCTGTCTATTTAATCTGTAAACATGCAGCCACTCACAGCCAAAGTCACCCTTCCCCGAATACTCATCCCTAGCTTGCTGCTTATGCTCCCTCAAACGTGCATCCAGCTCAGAATGTGTCACGGCCAAGATGCAGCCCATTAGTGGTGTCATGCTGCGCCGTGCCAACCGCCCAGTGTGAGGGAGCAGCCCCAAGGTTATCTCCACCACGTTCTTTGCCAGCCTGCTGATGTCATCCGACCTCTTGTGGCAGTGCGTGCACTGTCGGTTTGAGAAACCCAGAGCCCGCACCTTGGCCGCAATGGCCCTCCATATGGCCTTACTCTGGTGTACCTTGAGCTGCAGGCATGGGAGACAAGAGTGTGAAAACATCAGTGACACAGTGATATGTACCTACATCTCTCAGTACCGTAGCATGATACTAACTTATCCCAAATCCACAGATATGTCTAACTAGATAAGAATGCATCTCACATGGAACATATGCATGGGAAAAGCTGTTGTAAATGCATTCAGGTGTAAGGGGGAGCACAGTCCCTGCACATTTCCCACACATGCATGATGCCAGCACTGAAAGTCATGTGTGGCCTGCCCACATCTCCTGTCCATTTTTAGGTTCTGCATTCTGCCCATCAATTGTTATTTTTGCTTTTGTCACCCCGAGTGGGATGGGTATGCTCAGACGTGAGTCCCATGCTCTCCACACCACTGGAGTCAAGCTATCCTGGCTGAAGACGCTGATAGCCAGAAACCGGTCGTAGGATGCTTTATTCCGGTCCAGGAAAGACATGGCTTAGCAGTTCGGGCTGGACTGTTCCCATGAGGCACAGGGTCAAGGCTGATTTGCATATGGCCATGTCTGAACTGGGGTGGTGTGGAGTGCAACAAAACAATGGATTTAGGCCCAGATCTCTTTACTGGGGTGAATGTATGACATTGTTCTGCATTCTGTCCATCAATTGTTGTTTTTGCATTTGTCACCCCGAGTGGGATGGGTATGCTCAGACGTGAGTCCCATGCTCTCCACACCACTGGAGTCAAGCTATCCTGGCTGAAGACGGCTGATAGCCAGAAACCGGTCCTAGGATGCTTGATTCCGGTCCAGGAAAGACATGGCTTGGCAGTTCGGGCTGGACTGTTTCCATGAGGCACAGGGTCAAGGCTGATTTGCATATGGCCATGTCAGAACTGGGGTGGTGCGGAGTGCAAAAAAAACGATGGATTTAGGCCCAGATCTCAGTACTGGGGTGAATGTATGACATTGTTCTGCATTCTGTCCATCAATTATTGTTTTTGCATTTTTAGGTTGAGAAAGACATACATCACATAAAAGGTTCTTTGTTTATGATTAATGCAACTTAGTTGTTGTTGTTGTTGTATGACTTTATTTGAAATAAAAATATGATAAAAGTATCAACAAATCAAATCAAGACCATCCAATTAAAAACATCCAGTTAAAAGGAACAATATCACAATGTAATACAATCAAACAATAAAACACATTCATGTTGATTAAGAACAATATGTACAAAATGTAGAGTAGAGTAGAGTTAGTGAAAAAACAATTCATATATCCTAAGGTCCAGAGATACAAGGGGAGGCCTCACTATTAGTCCTAGTTTTAAACCACATTAGCCTTCAATAACCTGCTTCTGATCAACCAGGCACAGCCCAAAAATGTTGCAGTCCCACAGATTTTACTATGGAAGCATGTGTCAGATTTTAAGATACGGAACACCTCCCTATAGTTCCTAGCTCCCAGGTTGATACAAACGGGTTTCAACCATTTTCTTCTCGGGATTTTATATGCCGGACAGGCAAAAAGAAAGTGTGGAAGCGATTCTGTGGGAGAAGGGCAAGCGGGGCAGTTGCTAGCTTTCGCAACCCTGGAAGTCCCAGCTGCTCCTCCCTCCCACTTCACCATTTATGGCTGGGACCGCGCGTACGCGCAGCGAACACGCGTAGCGGGCACGCCGATGGCGCACCGAAGGCGCGCCAAATGCAAGCCCGTCTGCGCCCGTCCGCACCTGGACAGCACCTAGCGCCAGGACCCCTGGCCCTCGACGATGCCAGTGCTCCCAACGGACTTACGATGCCACCACCCTCCACGCACTCAACGCCTGCCGAAACCCCGCCTGCTACCGAGCCACCCCGAAACGCATCCACGGACCCTTCACCTGCCAAGACTGCAAATGCACCTGCCTCTAACCCGGTTTGGCACCCACCAAGCCTAGCACCAGCAACAACCACCTCAAGTGCATTCTGCTCAACACCCGCTCCTTCCACAGGCACGCCGTCGAACTCTGGAACCTCCTGGACACAACAGCACCAGACGTCGCCTTCCTCACAGAAACATGGATGAACGCCTCCTCAGACCCCGACATCGCCATAGCCATCCCGGACGGCTACAAGATCACCCGGAGGGACCGGGTCAAGCAAACCGGAGGGGGCGCCGTCTTGGTCCACAGAAACACCATCTGAGTCACGACCAACTCCGACGACACCCTCTCCGCCGCCGAACACCTCCACTTCCAGATACACACTGACCCCAGAACTACCCTTAGAGGCACTCTCGTCGACAGACCCCCGGGACCACGCACACAATTCAGCGAAGCCATCGCAGACTTTGTCAGCCCGCACGCCCTTACCTCCCCAGACTACATCCTCCTAGGGGACCTCAACTTCCACCTGGAGAACAACAAGGACAGGAACACCACCACCCTGCAGGAAAACCTTGCCAACCTCGGACTCAAGCAACTGGTGAACACCCCCACCCACTACGCATGCCACACGCTTGACCCCATCTTCTCCTCCAGCAAGCACATCTCTTTCAGCCACTCCACCGGACTACACTGGACAGATCACAGCAGCGTCCACTTCAACTTCAGGAGAACCACGACCCACCTCCACCCGCAACAGGTTCCCTGCAGAAGCTGGAGCAAGATCACTGCCGACCAGCTCACCACCTCCCTCAGCCAGAACCCCCCCACCAACATGACGGACCCCAATGAAGCAGCCCACAACCTCACACAGTGGCTCACCAACTGCGCCGACGACCTCGAACCACTGAAGAAACCACCCAGCAGACCCGGCAGCAAGAAAGCCTTGTGGTTCACCAACGACCTCAAAAACTCCAAGAAAACCTGCCGCACCCTCGAGAAAGCCTGGCAATAGATAACATGACAGCCCTCAAGAGCGCCACCCGCAAACACCATCAGCTGATCCGCACCACCAAAAGGACTACATTCAAAGAACGACTAGACAACAACACCCACAACAGCAAGGAACTCTTCAGCATCGTCAAAGAACTCTCCAACCCGAGCGCCTGCAACAACGACATCACACCCTCGCAAGACCTCTGCGACTCATTCGCCTCGTTTTTTCACCGCAAGATCGCCGACATACACAACAGCTTCGGACCACAGACCATGCACCCAATCACCGAACCAGCTCACCAAACCACCACCCTCTGCACCTGGACCTCGGTCAGCACTGAAGACACCACCCGCACGATGAACACCATCCACTCCGGCTCCCCTAACGACCCATGCCCACACCATATCTTCAACAAAGCCGACTCCATCATCGCACCCCAACTCCGGGACATCATCAACAGCTCCTTCGCATCCGCCACCTTCCCGGAGAGCTGGAAACATGCCGAGCTCAGCGCCCTCCTGAAGAAACCCACCGCGGACCCCACGGACCTCAAGAACTTCCGCCCCATATCGCTCCTCCCTTTTCCTGCCAAAGTCAGCGAGAAGACCGTCAACAAACAACTCTCCGCCTCCCTTGAGACAAACGGATCCCTCGACCCCTCGCAGTCCGGCTTCCGAGCAAACCACAGCACCGAGACCGCACTCATCGCAGCGACCGACGACATCAGGTCCCTACTCGACAACGGGGAAACAGCTGCCGTCATCCTCCTGGACCTCTCAGCAGCCTTCAACACTGTATGCCACCGCACCTTGATACAGCGCCTCAGAAACACCGGAATCCAAAGAACGGCCTAAGAGTAGATCATCTCGTTCCTCGCCGGAAGAACCCAGAGAGTCCGCCTCCCACCATTCAGATCCGCGGCCACCGAAGTCATCTGCGGCGTCCCGCAAGGATCCTCGCTCAGCCCCACCCTCTTCAATGTCTACATGAGCCCCCTCGCAGCCATCGCACGCTGACACAGCCTTAACATTATCTCCTACGCCGACGACACCCAGTTGATCCTCTCCCTCACCAACGACCCCGCCACCGCCAGAGCCAGACTCCAGGAAGGAATGAAAGAAGATGTTGCGGAATGGATGAAGCTCAGCTGTCTGAAACTGAACTCAGACAAGACGGAAGTCCTTATCCTGGGACCATCCCCCTCTGCCTGGGATGACTCCTGGTGGCCCCCTGCCCTGGGCACCACATCCAAGCCAACGGACCACGCACGCAACCTGGGCTTCATCCTGGACTCCTCCCTCACGAAGACCAAGCAAGTCAACACTGTCATGTCATCCTGTTTCAACACCCTGCGCATGTTCCGAAAGATCTTCCGGTGGATTCCCACCGCAACTAGGAAGATGGTCACCCAGGCCCTCGTCGCCTGCCGCCTGAACTACGGGAACACCCTCTACGCTGGAACCACAGCCAAACTCCAGAAAAGACTCCAGCGCATACAGAACGCCTCGGCACGACTCATCTTGGATATCCCTCGTCACAGCCACATCTCCGCCCATCTGAAAGACCTGCACTGGCTCCCCGTCATCAAGAGGATCACGTTCAGACTCCTCACCCACGCACACAAGGCCCTCCACGACATGGGCCCCAAATACCTCAACATCCGCCTCACATTCTACACACCCTCCCGCCAGCTCCGATCCGCCAGCCTCGCCCTCGCCACCGTCCCACGAATTCGCAAATCCATCACCGGAGGAAGATCCTTCTCCTACCTGGCGGCCAAGACATGGAACTCCCTCCCCACCCACCTACGGCTGACGCAGGACCATCTCTCCTTCAGGAAACAACTCAAGACCTGGCTGTTTGAGCAGTAATGACTCCCCCCCCCTCCCAGCGCCTTGAGACCCCAGCGGGTGAGTAGCATGCTTTACAAATGTATTTGATTGATTGATTGATTGATAGAATTCCACCCTACAGTGAATTCACTGAGTGGGAGTGTTCCATGCCTTAACTTCAGATATAGTGTCCTCTCTCTCGGGGATTCCATAAAATCGAGAAAGGGATCCAGTTTGGCAATGGGTTTGTGGTCTAGGAATTGCTCCGTCAGTGTGCCCCGCTTAGAATCTGTAGTAGCTTCTAGGGTGACCCACTCCCAATAAGCTTTCTTCACTGCCTGTTTTGTCGACGGAGTCTGGCCTTCCCATGCCGCCGCCAGCCCAATGTCCACCACAAGCTGTTTCAATTTGACTATCCAGGTAATCTTGTGGGCCGTGTCGAGACGGACTAATTCGCTCAGGGCAGAGGCATAGTTAGACATTTCGGGGGTCCTTCTCAGGCGCACCCAAAATAATAGAGGGCGTAGCCTAGCTATTTCATTGATTGGGAGTTTCCCAAAATCATGACGGAGCAGAACTAGTGGGGTCGATGGAGGGAGTGAGACCAGGTCCCTGAGTGAGGGAGCAGCCCCAAGGTTATCTCCGCCACGTTCTTTGCCAGCCTGCTGATGTCATCCGACCTCTTGTGGCAATGCGTGCACTGTTGGTTTGAGACACCCAGAGCCCGCACCTTGGCCGCAACGGCCCTCCACATGGCCTTACTCTGGTGTACCTTGAGCTGCAGGCATGGGAGACAAGAGTGTGAAAACATCAGTGACACAGTGATATGTACCTACATCTCTCAGTACCGTAGCATGATACTAACTCATCCCAAATCCACATATATGTCTAACTAGATAAGAATGCATCTCACATGGAACATCTGCATGGGAAAAGCTGATGTAAATGCATTCAGGTGTAAGGGGGAACACAGTTCCTGCACATCTCCCACACATGCATGATGCCAGCACTGAAAGTCATGTGTGGCCTGCCCACATCTCCTGTCCATTTTTAGGTTGAGTAAGACATACACCACATAAAAGGTTCTTTGTTTATGATTAATGCAACTTAGTTGGTAACCACCATTAGCAGCAGTGCATAGTGGTTGGGTCTCAGTGACTCTTGTTAAGATACATCACATATCACCATGTGTTTGGGGCTAGACTCAATGTGTCCAACACTGCGCAGCCCTCAATGTCCTTGCCTTTGAATAGCTCACTGTGTCATGGATGTCATAATGAGGGACATGATCTCACAAATACAAATTCCTTTTCACAAGGCCAGTCAGGTGCAATCTACAGGACTGAGATGGCTCATAGCTGGAGCTGTAAGTGAAGTGATGTATCCTTGTCATTTTGGGCGGTGACTGTGCAGGCCAGGTGAGCTCACACTGAGATGGACAACAGGGGCACACATAGCCATTCAGCCAAGCAATTACTGTCCTGACTCCTGCATTAAAGACTTGCTGCGTCACTGCATGGCTGACAAGGCAGCACAGGTCACTAAAATATTTATGTGCAGGCAAGGAAATGTGTGCAATAGGGTACATCCACCTTCGCCCTGGAGACAGCATGTTAGGCAGTGCATGAAACAACCCCACACTCTCAGGCACATACTGCATCAGTCCAACTTCATGTGTGCCCCCCTGCACTCACCCCCACTGCTGAAGTCTTACCAAGACATTTGGGGCACCATATGGCCTTGGGTACTGTGCGGGCACCTCGTCCACCAGGACCTTGTGAAGGGACTGGCACGGATCTTCTCTGTCCTTGCGATCACTGTGGACATGAGACAATAGCGGCGGAATTGGGTGGTGAGTGGTCTCAGGCAGTAGTCCCTGGAGGCAGCAGCAGATGAGGGGTCTCAGGCAGCAGTCCCTGGAGGCAGCAGCAGATGAGGGGTGTCAGGCAACAGTCCCAGAAGGCAGCAGCAGATGAGGGGTCCCTGGCAGCAGTCCCTGAAGGAAGCAGCAGATGAGGGGTCTCAGGCAGCAGTCCCAGGAGGCAGAAACAGATGAGGGGTCTCTGACAGCAGTCCCTGGAGGCAGCAGCAGATGAGGGGTCTCAGGCAGCAGTCCATGGAGGCAGCAGCAGATGAGAGGTCTCAGGCAGCAGGCTCTGGGAGCAGTGGAAATGTGAGGCTCCTTCCCACACATATATTGCCCCCTAGGGTCGTTTCAGTGGTGCTAAGCTACTGCAATTGGTGTTCCAGGTCTGCCTTTTTCAAATGCATCCAATGACCAGCTCCAAGGTGGCGGAGCACGCCTACCGTGATTTTCAAAATAGCATCATGCTACCGTGATTAAGGTTCCCATTGGCTGTAAGGACATGCTTCATGGCAGTGATACACCGCTGGTGCCTGGCGGTAGCTACCGCAATTTGGGTGCCATACATTCACATGAGGTACAAAAGGGGGTGGTGATGGACGCAGCATCTGAACCAATCAAACACTCACACCCAGTCAACAGATCTGGGTTTAATCCATCACCGTTCTTTAGCCCACTCTGCCACCCCAGTTCAGACATGGCCATATGCAAATCAGTCTGACCCTGTGCCTCATGGGAACAGTCCAGCCCGAACTGCCAAGCCATGCCTTCCCTGGACCGGAAACAAGCTTCCGAGGACCGGTTTCTGGCATTCCAGCCGTCTTCAGCCCGGCTTGCTTGAATCCAGTGGCAAAGTGAGCAAGGGACTCACGTCTGAGCATGCCCTGCCAACTTATGGCGAACAAAGTGGTACAAAAGGGGGTGTTGATGGACGGAGCATCTGAACCAATCAAACACTCACACCCAGTCAACAGATCTGGCTTTAATCCATCACCGTTCTTTAGCCAACTCTGCCACCCCAGTTCAGACATGGCCATATGCAGATCAGTCTTACCCTGTGCCTCATGGGAACAGTCCAGCCCGAACTGCCAAGCCATGCCTTCCCTGGACCGGAAACAAGCTTCCGAGGACCAGTTTCTGGCATTCCAGCCGTCTTCAGCCCGGCTTGCTTGAATCCAGTGGCAAAGTGAGCAAGGGACTCACGTCTGAGCATACCCTGCCAACTTATGGCGAACAAAGTGGTACAAAAGGGGGTGGTGATGGATGGAGCATCTGAACCAATCAAACACTCACACCCAGTCAACGGATCCGGGTTTAATCCATCACCTTTCTTTAGCCCACTTGGGCTGGATTGTTCCCATGAGGCACAGGGTCGAGGCTGATTTGCATATAGCTATGTCTTACCTGGGGTTGTGTGGAGTACAAAAAAACGATGGATTTAGGCCCAGATCTCTGTACTGGGGTGATTGTATGACATTGTTCTGCATTCTGTCCATCAATTGTTGTTTATACATTCACATGAGGCACAGCGATTTGGGTGGCGGAGCATGCCAATCGCCATTTGGGTATGTCTCTATGCCTATCACTACCGCGCTTGTGTATTGGGGATTGTTGGTGACACATCGCTGGGGCCATGTGGTAGATTCCATGATTTGGGTGCCACACATTCACATGATTAAACAGTGGTCCGTAAATGATCAGATTGAAATCGTGATAAATATAGACCGGAATCAGAACTATATTGTACATGTCCAGCTGGACAGTAATTTAATAATAGTGAAAATTGAACAACCGTAGTTGAGACCGTCAATCTAGTGGGACACTGTCCTGTATCTTCTCTAGAACATGGCAAATACAAAACAAAAACAAAGATATTTCAGGCAAGTCAGTTGTAGCTTTTCAAGTTATACGTTAAGACAAGCTCTGTGGAGACAGTTAATGCACTAGTTTTACACAATGAAGTAATGTGCAGTACTATCTAACAAGAGTCAACGACGTTTCGATCCTTTGAAAAAGATATTAGGATCATCTTCAGCACATTAATGAGTACATGCCTAACATGATTAAAGAAATTGCCTGTGGAGGAGGAAAAACGGTAATGAAAAAGATAAATTAGGATTCGGAAGCCTAATGGTGAATTCTGACTACGTGGAGTATTGCTAAAACTGTTGTGCTGGTGAGAATAAAGGTTTAGGACCAAGACATGCTGTACCCAAAGCGGGTTTGTGAGCGAGTGGCACAAGATGGAACTAGTGTGGCCGGTCTTACAGAGTGATTACTGTGGTGCGCCACACTCAATAAATGTACAAGCTGTCCAAGATACATTAATTATCGGAGCCTCTCATTGGTTCTACATAATACACAGTTTACAGTGCAACAGCCACGGTGCTATTCAATTGTATTATTCAGCAAGCTAATTTCGTGAATGAATGGACCATCGGGTGTACTGGAGCCATTTTATGAGGGAAATCCAATTCCACATTATTCAATCAGCCACTCGTCATCCCTGAGCGCAGACTCTTGGGAGACTTTGTTTCCAAGAATAAGAAATATATCTCTCAGAGTCGCGGAAACAATAGATAAGTATTTCAATCAGTCAATCGTGCATGCTTCATTTCAACAGAGTTGTAGAGAAATAGAGAGACTGGCATTTTCAATAAAAAGGTTTATTGAACAGTCTTCTTTCTCATACAAGAGAAGTGAACTGCTACAATCGTTATGCCGACTGCAAAGTATAATGCGTACAGCGAGAATAGTATTATAAAAATAATACTGTAAGAGCATTGTATGGTTTCTAAGCCATATAAAAATACATACATAAATACACAGGCTAAAATACTTAACTGGTGCTTCTAAAATACGCCTACCCCAGTGTACCTAACCTAAGTCCAGTACGTGGGAAGAAGTAAGTATTGTGAAGCATAGGTTTAGTTTTCTTTGCCAAGAATCTACCAAAGGTTCCTTTAGGTTCTTTCCTTAGTTAAAATGAAGGAGGTCTGGTATCTTAGTCTTGGGACTCGATTTCACAACACCCCGCAAGGGGATCTTGAAAACACCGGAGCTGTATTCTCGGCAGGAGAAGGGCAGCCTCTTGATCAGTGTATCAGCTGGAGAGTCGGCTTCCTTCGGCACTTGCTGTAGCAAGCTGCGTCGGGCAAGTAGATAGGTGAACTGCTCCGAACCACTGTGTCCTGCTAGAGCAAGTGAAGGTATAATTATACCTTGAAGATGCCATACTTTGACGTAAAGTTGGGCATTTGAACATCAGGAAAGAACCACTAGGGACTAGTTGTTCTTTGTAAAGTAACTGAGTACTTGGACAAATCAATATTCAAGCAAGAGGAAGTTCCATAACTGCTTAAGCCGATTTTCCAAAAAATCATTGTGACGTTTGTTACGGGTGGAAGAAGCCATCCCTGTATTTGCGATACAAAAGGGGATGATGGACGGAGCGTTTGAGCAAATCAAACACTCACCCCCAGTCAACTTATCTGGGTTTAATCCATCACCATTCTTTAGCCCACTCAGCCACCCCATTTCAGACATGGCTATATGCAAATCAGTCTGACCCTATGCCTCATGGGTACAGTCCAGCCCGAACTGCCAAGCCATGTCTTCCATGGACCGGAAACAAGCATCCTGGGACCGGTTTCGGATTCATAATCCTCATCAGCCAGGCTATCTTGAATCCAGTGGCCAAGTGAGCAAGGGACTTACGTCTGAGCATACCCTGCCACACTTAGGGCGAACAAAGCGATACAAAAGGGGATGATGGACGGAGCGTTTGAGCAAATTAAACACTCACCCCCAGTCAACTGATCTGGGTTTAATCCATCACCATTCTTTAGTCCACTCAGCCACCCCATTTCAGACATGGCTATATGCAAATCAGTCTGACCCTGTGCCTCATGGGAACAGTCCAGCCCGAACTGCCAAGCCATGTCTTCCATGGACTGGAAACAAGAATCCTGGGACCGGTTTCGGATTCATAATCCTCATCAGCCAGGCTATCTTGAATCCAGTCCAATCCAGTCCATCACCACCCCCTTTTGTAGCGCTTTTGGCCGCCATAAGTGTGGCAGGGTATGCTCAGACGTGAGTCCCTTGCTCACTTTGCCACTTTATTCAAGCAAGCCGGGCTGAAGACGGCTGGAATGCCAGAAACCGGTCCTCGGAAGCTTGTTTCCGGTCCAGGGAAGACATGGCTTGGCAGTTCGGGCTGGACTGTTCCCATGAGGCACAGGGTCAGACTGATTTGCATATAGCCATGTATGAACTGGGGTGGCAGAGTGGGCTAAAGAACGGTGATAGATTAAACCCAGATCTTTTGACTGGGTGTGAGTGTTTGATTGATTCAGATGCTCCGTCCATCACCACCCCCTATTGTACCATCCCTGCATTTGGGTAGCATGGGCTAGGCTTAAATAAGGGATTGATTTATATGCCTATATAAGGGCAATGTGAATTGTACCTATATAAGGGCATGAATCGGGAAAATTCAACCGGAGCTCTAAATGCCACACAACACCCACTCCACTTTCTTATGTATGATATTACTAAGTTCTAAACACATACCAACAAATCTAAACATGATGTGTTAAAACCCACCCAAAATACATAAAAATGCATTGGTACTAGTTGTACATGAAAAACATATGTGCTGTACACATTTAAAGCAATGTTTCATTCAAAGCATATAGAGGACATTTGAAATTGCTATCCGAATGAATCATCAAAATACATTTATGAAATGGCTCTTATTTACAGAAAAAAAATTGAGACCATTCCATGGCAGATTATATAAACTGATTGTGGACAAGGTCAAATATTGTCTCTTGGAAGTTTTCAAAGAATTCTAGTTCTCTATGAATAGTACTACTTTAAGCAGATTACTTTGTGCCAAAAAAAAGAAAAATACAAATTTGAAAAAACAAACGTTTGATCATAGAAAAATAGAGTTCCAAAGTTAGAAACTTTGTTTTGAAAAAATGAATGTCAAATTCAGAGACTCTCAGAACACTGTGTGTCCAAATCAAAAGTCAGTGTTATTGTTCGGAGAAAACATCAAATCTTCTAAGTCAGAAAATAATTTGTCTACCATTGTAGGTGAAAGATGGATTACCCCATTAAGAAGATTAATTGCACTTAGATGTGAAGCATTGCTGTCAGCGTTGGTCGCATTAGCAATGTTCAAATTGGATGGAACCTGTGTGCCGCTTTCCTCTCATACCTCACCGTCAGCATTTTGCGTCTGTGAGATCTCGATGAATGCCGTCATCAGAATTGGTAGCTGCTGGGGACAACACTGCGCATGGGACTTTACCGGGTCCAGCAAAGCATCAACATCCATTGGCATGACTGATGGGAGTGTGAGACAGATGTCTAACACGCATTCTTCTCCACATAGCATGCATCGTAGAACAGGTAAGATGCACTCTTGCCAGATAGGTCTGAATGACATAAACCATGTGATATTCAATTCTCTTAACAAGTTAATCCCAAAATTTGGACTATGCCCTCACGACACTTCATCGCCAGAAGAGTGTTCTCCATGGTGAACTGGGTATCGTTGGTGATTTGGCTTGCTATATCGGAGCAGAAGGAGTAAAAATAGTATCCCTGCTGAGATTCCCAAAACGAGAAGGCCGTCCGCCAAACACAGAGTGCACAAAGTTTGGAAATATGTCTAGGACTGTTGAAAAGGTGGAAACAGTCCCAAAAAAACTATCTACAATACTTGTACAATACCGCTCGTATCAGATATGTTTAAGATACGACTTAACATTTCTGAGCAATGTATAGGGCAGTTTGTTGTTGAAAGGGCATGTATTCCTGCAGAAGTCCTTGCAACCTGCAGATCATAGGTTTCTTTGGCCGAGGTCAATGGCACAGTTTTCTATAAAAGAATGCCTTTCATTCTGCTCAATTCATATGGAATAGATGTTCTGTGAAGGCCATAACGGTGACTCTTGGTCTGTCTTTGTTTTTGGAAACAATACTTGCATACAGCAAGTGACCCTGGCTGACACAGTTACGAGATATGGTAACCCTCGCAAAGTGCCACAGCAGCTGTGATCATTCAACATGAGGTAACTTCCATTAGAAAGTTGCCTAAAAATTGGATCAACCACTGCAGCTGGTGAACCTTGTAGGTGGCAGGATAAATTGTTAGAGGAACCATCACATGCCCGTTTCTACCCTGACAAAGGAGAGAGCCGCTTAGAGCGTTTTCACAATTATTACCACTAAGAAACACTTCATTGCCCCCACTCCAACATTTGTGTGTGTATGGTAATTTCCAGGATGTATTGATGTATTCTTCACCCAACCTTTCATATAGGCCTGCTGGTATACGTTTGAAGCAATACTGAAAATGGAAAATTGTAATAGGCAGAGTGATTCTACCGTGTATTATCCATCCAATTACTGGTTTTTCAGCGCCTGTAAATGGCAATCTTTCCAGTTTTTCCATGCTCAGCACCATATAGTCTGCTCCCATCTCTGTGCCAATTTGATTTGTTTATCTGTGAGATTAAATTCAGAAAACAGTGACGTTGTGTTGATTAAACGCCAAGGCACATAGCCTGAATAAAGGTTTTGTAACGTCTAGCCTAATAGCATTGTAGAACGTAATTGCGACTGACTATGTTGCAACATGACGAAGTCCTGTTCCATTATGTCTATGGCAGAGGATACTATGCTGTCCAAAGAATATATCCTGGATGACAGAATCATTAACCCATTGTCAACTACAGAGAGAGATTTGTCTAAATTAATAGGATCAATTTCTCGTATTCGTTCTGCAGTCTCTCCTTGCGTAATCTTCCATGCTTCATTATATAGATCATAGATACCGGCGTATATAAAACGTTTATGACCCGGTTTAGTAGGTCCTTGTAAGAAGTCTCTCAGGTCAGCGCCATCTTTAAGTAAAGATAAGTGTTGTTTTCCTTCCTTCAGTGTAGAATTGTGTAGCCATGCAAGGCACAGTTTCCCTACACTGTATGTTGTTACTATTCTAGGATGCTGTCTCTGAACATATCTTGGATCTGGCCTAGTGAATGTGAAGCCTTGTGTCTTATTCAGGAATCTATATTTACAGGTGTTTTTGTCTGTGGGCCAGATTAACCATTTTTTCCAATCTGGATCTGTTCTGTTGTGAAGCAAAATAGTACGGACGTCGACCACCCCCTATCAGGTGTAGGTGTCAGTATGGACGGTTTGTTTAACTCCTTGATCTTGGCTAACCCAAGACTAGATGTCTGCTGAACAGTGTCATTCAAAAACATCATTTGTTCTGGGATGATGCAGGCTCTAAATGAAGCTTCTAATCCCTGCACCTGCCAGTCTTTTGTGCCCCAGACAGTTTTTCTCTCAATCTTGTCTTTCCAAAAGTCAAAACCTAATGTAGACAGCAGAGCATAAAAGGCCGCAGAATAAATTTTCTTTGTATTTGTTAACATACTTTTCGTTCCTGGCCTATTAACATTTTTAAAATAGAATGATTCTGGATTTCAAACATTAATACCTGGAAAGTATGGAAATTTGCCATAAAATGTTTTTGAGCTACCCATTGGTGGCGTAGGACACAATTCCCATTAGTTATAAGTTAATACATTTCTAGGATTTGCAGACTTATGCAAGAAATGATGACCATAGTGATTATAACAATACATTTGTTCATAATCAGATGAACCTTCTAAGTATTCATGATTTGTAAACTTTGCAGACATTTCTAAGTCTGACATCATATTATTAATAGTCTCGAAGTCCCAATCATCAGAAAAAGTACTAGATGAAACAAAGTCACTCAAGGAAATCTTGAATTAATGTGGAATCTTCAACAGCTCCGCTGGACCACGTATGTCATATTCAGTTCTGTCCCAAGCTATACCACCAGGTATAGGAACGGCTGTGATGTTCACTGATGACAAGTCTCTCGATGAGATGATTTGTGTGGCTTGAGGAGTAAGTTGATGTTCTTACTTGCTGTGTCCTTTTTAACATAGCTTCCATTTATCAGCATTCCCAAAGTGAATACAAGAGTCAACCAAAGTAGAAGAAAAAGTACACCCGACACAATCCAAAGTTCAATCCATGGTGATATCAGATAAGTCTTTTTCAGTTGATGAAAAAGTTCTGTTGCTTGTTCTTTAAAAGTTTTTTTTACTGGCGTCGTTTCAGGTTCGCTGGGATCCTCGGAAAACATATAAAAGTTAATGAAATAGCCAGAGGCAGTTCTGTCAATTGTAGGGTTTGCTTCAGGATTCGATGTAATTGCTAGAACCACTTGATCACTTGTTACATTTGTATAGTCAGTTGCTATTTCATTGCAGACAGGCGTTTCTTGACGAACTGTTATTTGGGTCTCTAGAGGTACAAGTTCCTTGGCTTTGTTGCATAGTCCTTCATTTCACACTGCAGATTCCTCAAAGGTGATGAGTCTCTCAGTTTGAACCTCTTGCATAGTAGCCAGATTCGGGCGTCTGCTACATCTTTGGAGTCCACTTGGCCTACTGCTAATGATCGGCCACATGATGTGGTTTTACCAGGTTGGTAAACACAAACCTGTTCTCCTTTTTACCAGTAAGGGGCGGCATTAATACTGTTCTTGATCCTTGGATGGCTAGGACAGGTACTGGTTGTCTGTAAGAAGGCCCAAATTCCTCCTTGTCCGCGATCTTTTCTCTGACTAGATCCCCAATCTTTGGAATCCAGACAGGCCTTGCTGGGATGGTTGTTTTTTCCTCAGTGATTGTTGGCTTCAGGAGTACGTTACTTTGTCTGGATCTTATTTCATTTCAGTCCTGCAAAACAGCCAAACGATCTTTGATATCAAAGTTTTTTTGTTCTACCACTGAAGTATGACAATCGAGGTCCGGCACAATCATTCTAGTACCAAAAAGGATTTCATATGGAGTGATACCCCCTAGAGAACTCCTCAGCAGTTTTTTAAGACTACGTTGGACACTTATTACATGTTTGACCCACCCGTCACCCAAGCCTAATACCCTAGCTATTATAGATTGCTTTATGTCCCGTTTTTTTCTTTCCACTACCGGATTTCCCTCAGGATGGAATGGACTGGAGTACCGCAATGCAATGCCCATATTGGCCATGGCCTCCTTGTAAGCTCGAGAGCTAAACGCAGGACCCTGGTCAAAATGTAGCATGCCGACTGCGTATGTGCCGATAACGACTCACAAATCTTTTATAACAGTTCGAGCGTCAGCTGAGCACTAAGGCCACATCCAAATGAATCTTGAGCACGAATCCATTGCGGCCATGATATATTTATAGTTACCAACCCTCTGTAAGGGACGGCAGTGATCCTGGAAAACGCAAGCTAATGGTTTGTCTGAAATTAACAGGGGCATCTTCACAGGACTTTTCACAGTAGAGACTTTCATCTTTTGGCAGATTTCACATTCCAAAACTTAGTTTCTGGTCTGTTTCCTCATGCGCAGCCACCAGTATCTCTTTTTTAATAATGACACTGTGCCAGAAACACCTGCATGTCCAGAGGCAAGCCCTTCATGTGCTGCTAAGATTAGTCTTAATCTATGTTCCATGTTTGGAATTACTCTATCCCACACTCCAGGGATTCGAGCAAACGGAACATTATTTGCATCAGTTATGTATAAGTATTTGAGTAGAAAGCCTTTTGGTAATGTTGTACCACTGTCTTTGCTTGAAGCAGTGACAGCTTGTATTATTTCGCTGTCAATTTTCGTTTTTGAACAAGTGATTGCCGCTACGGAAGCCGTTTGCACAGCAGCCTTTGCAGGGTCATCAACCAAATAATTCCCTGCAACGTGAACGCCATCACATTGATGACTCTGTGTATGTATCACATGAGCCTTTTGTAGTTCTTGTCGTAACTGAATTACTTGATTCCATAGCAACTTATGCTTGATTGTGCCACCTTTTGCATCTTTGTAACCGTTTTGAATTCAGTTTTGCAAGTATTCATTGTAAGATTGAACACAATAATACGAATCACACACTAGTGTGGGGAATCCGCGATCAGTATTTTCAAACACCATCTTGAATGCTTGTAGTTCAGCTCGCTGAGCTGTACAATCTCCTAGAGATTGCGTTTTAGTGACCATAGGTCGGAATTTGCCATCTTGCCAGCGACCCTTAACAATCGCGCACGCAGCACTATACGCTTGTTTACCCCCAATAGCGGGCTGTGCTGAGCCGTCAGTATAAATTATACATTCATACTTTTCTAGATGCAGAATTTCAGTAGGCAGAGGACATTCTTGTTCGTATTGTAGAAATGCTTGTGTTTTCAAATAAGGGTCAAGAACGTATTCAACGTCTGTTGCAGCAAGAGAATTAACCCATTGTATCCATCTCGGATGTAAAGATTTTGCATTTGGAATGCTCGCTTTCGTCACTGCCTCTAAGGCAGGTACAGGTATAACGACCATTATGCGCGTACCCTGTGCAAGGGCTCTCTCTTTTGCTACTGCACTTTAACCGCTGTCAGAATTTTTTTTGTAGAAGTGAATTTCATTTCTGCTTGTGTGTACAAGTGTGATTTGTAAGCTATTGGTACCTTTTCTCCTTCATTAAAGGTTAAGTATGTGAATCTGCATCTTCCTGGAATGATTCAGATCACTAAGTTACGTATGTTTACGCGTGTTTGTAAATGTTTTGTTGCTAACATGTCTGTTTGCAATGAACACAATTATTTTTTGTGTTTTTGAGTCCAATTAACTGTTTTGAAATCAGGGTTGATTAATACGTAGCGAGGTTTAACCATTTCTGGGTAATTTAGAATGCAAGTTCTTCCGAAATTTAGGAAAACTATATTCGACTGTAAGTTTCTCAGCGTTTTTGGAGGTTGGAGCAGCGCACACTTTTCAAAAAAGTTGGCTACCAGGCTTTTGCCTTCACTTGATAACTCATATCTTAGGACAAGGACATTGAGGTGGGCAATTCTTGATTTCTTAAAATTTAATTTATACCCTTCAGAGGCAGAGCCAAGTATAATGGTGTTCACCCTGTTCAAGTGCCTGTCCAAGTCATCGTCTTTTAGATAGATGTCATCGACATAAGACATATGATAATGCCTTGGCATCATAGGTTTGTAGTAACTCTGTTACTCTGGTTGAAAATCACCCTGGACTATTCTTGAATCTCTGGGGAACAGCAATGTCCCCATAATTGAGAAAGCGGTCAGATACCTACTTTCGTGTTCAATGTTTTGACAGAAGAAACCGTTAGAACTATCTAATGAGGTTTTGTATTTTTTACGCACAACGTTGTTCTTTAGTGCTGCACTGTGTGCATTTTGTACTGCAAAGGTTTTGCATCAAGAGTTTAAATGTCTGTAATCCAAAACTATACAATATGTATTGTGTGGTTTGGCGACAGGAAACAAAGGATTGTTCATGGACGGGGTGCATGTTTCACGCACCCCTTGGTATTAAAGTTGATCTAATATCTCCCTGACCTGATTTTTAGCTCCTTGTTTAACTGGGTACTGCCTTTGTGCACTTGGTTGATTTTTAACTGGATTTTATGGTGAGGAGAATCCTCATCCCATCCTACATGATTTTTATATAATGCAGGAGCCTGGGCCACTGCCCATTTTCTGGCATATATATATTTTTTATGAATTGGAATATGGTTGGATAAAGCTGGCATAATGATGTCTTCACCATGTGGGCACTCCCTGACCAATTCAGGTGGCTAGTCTTGTTCAGCTAAACAAATGTCCTAACCCTAAGAGAGCTTCTCCCAAAAGAGTGCTCTTATTTTTCTAGTTATGTCCCCCTCCATCCGGAGTATTACTTCATATAACTTATGTGGGACACTAACCCTGATATCTGTAGTTTGAACTTGGATGTTTTCATCCAAGTCCACTGTCTCCAGATGATCCTTCAAGTTCTTGTGAGCTATGGTGACTTCTGCTGCGCTGTGCAATATCGTTTGAGCCCATTCCCCGTTCTTGAGTTGTGTCCTCAAGATCCTCGGCATGTCTGATTTTTTTAGACCTGCTACCTTCTTTTTGGTGAATTGAGTTTTCTTATTTTTTGGAATGTGTTGATCGTTTTTGGACTTCACGCGTTCTTCCTTGTGTTCTGACAGTCCTCTTCTTTCAGATTCCTGTGAGGAAGTCTGAAAAGTACGAGAGGAACGTGTATCAGTAACTTGATATCTATCAGGTTTTCTCAAAATATCCCTATTCCTGAGGGTATACCTCCTTTCAGAGGGCTCCTTTTGAGGATACCTACCTCGGGACCGAGAACGCTTCTCTTTAGAAGTTTGTTTAGTGTTCTCCCACTTCTTTTTAGGAGGAGTAGGAGTGTTTTTAAGAAAGACGTTTTTAACTATTTAAATCTACTACATTCTGTATATTACAGGTCTGTAGTTGGCTAAAGCTAGCAATGTTTCTCCTGGTCTACATAGTGGACCAAGCCTGGTAATGTGATGTACATCAGCGTTTCCCAAACTGTGGTCCGCGGACCCCCAGGGGTCCGTGAGACATTCCCAGGGGGTCCGCAGGACTCCAGTGCCTGTCGTAGTGAAAAATTAAACGCCCATGCGGCCTCACAACACACAAGAGCTGTGATACAGAAGGCAGAAGGGCACCAAAAAACAAGTGGAACAGAGGGCAGAAGGGCACAGAAAATGAGTCCACTTTCATCGCTAATAGGAGGAGACCAAATCTGTATCGTCACTTAACAGTGCTGGCAGACATGGAGGATGAGGCAATCATCGGGAAATGCTGTCTGGATAGAGCCACTCTACAAACCCTTTGTGCTATGTTTGAGCCCCATCTGCAGTCTCACAGAACATATCCAACAGCTTTCACCCCAACATATAAGGTGATGGTGTATCTGCATTTTTTTGCCACTGGATCATTTCAGCACACAGTGTCCAGCGCAGGTGGGATGTCACAACCTATGTTCAGCTTGGGGCTGCGTGATGTTCGTTCCGATATGATGATCTACAAGGACAGATGTATCCATTTTCCCAGGGGTCCTGAATTGGCAGCTGTGAAGGGAGATTTCTAGCCCCTTGGATACATCCTCCATGTTGTTGGTGCCATTGATGGCACCCATGTCGGGCTTGTACCACCACAGGCACGTGAGCACATCTACAGGAATCGTAAACATTACCACTCCATAAATGTGCAAGTGGTGTGCCAGGCATATATGATCATCTCACACGTGTGTGCCAAATTCCCAGGCTCGGCATATGACTCATACATCCTGCATATCAGCATTGTACCCCAGCTGATGGCTAATCTGCTTCCTGAATGTGCATGGATTGTGGGTGAGTATGCCTAGTCATATAGCGTGGTGTGTGTGACCTGCTGTCCTCTGCCTCAGCGGTTTTGCAATGTTTATCTAAGTTTGTCACACCTGAGCGAGTATGCATATCCCAGCCGTCCTTGGTTGCTGAGCCCACTGTGGAATCCAACAACACCAGTTGATGTCCACTACAATGATGCCCTTGGGAGCACACGTCGTGTGATGGAGTGTACTTTTGGTCTCCTGAGGTCACGTTTCCTCTGCCTGGACAAGACCGGATGTGCACTGATGTACTCGCCCGGGAAGGTGTTTGAGATTGTAGTGGCATGCTACATGCTCCACAACCTAGCCATTCGCAAGGAGATTATCCTGATCCAGGAAGATGATGAGCAGCCAAGGCCCCCGCCTGCAAACCAACCCGTGTCCAGTGATGAGGACAGTAGAGAGGAGGAAGGTATCAACAGCTCATCACCTGCTACTTCACTTGAAGGTGGGTGACGATGTACAACGTACCCATTGTCTGATGATGTTACTGTTGTTGTGAAGGTGTATGTGAGATTCGTGACAGCAGCCGGTTGTAGACTCAGTGGTGACTGACAATGTTTCTGGGACAGTTAATTTAGGAACATCTACAGGTTGTGTATGTTGGTACTTGTTGCCCATTGTGATGTGTGCATGTGGGATTCTCTTGATATGAAGTGTTGTGTGATGTCTGTGATGCCACACCCAGACAAGTGAATGTTGTGCTGTTGTGTTTTCCTAGGTGCCTTCAACCTCTCCTTGCCTACATAGACTTCAGACTCCTGGTACATTGTAATCATGGTGAAGACTGTACATCCTGGAATAAAGACGGAGGGGGTACAACAACATGTGTCGAACGAGTTGTTTATTTACAATGGTGACATGTGAGGGGGTGAACATTTGCATTGAGGTGATAAGTAAAGCAGTGAGTTGACAGTTATGGTAAATGAGATAATCTAGTAGTCACCACATTGATGTGATGACCCAGTCCAACAGAGAGATGCCATTCACAAGGCAGTGTGGGGAAGGACAGTCGAAAAAGTCAATGCAGTGGTGAAGAGGGTTGCCATCATGGCTGGCTCCATGGCTGGCATTTGGCAGGTGCTTTGCCAACAGTTGCTCCCAGGGTTTTCTTATGATGGCTCCTTCGCCTCTTGGCAGGGGAGGCCTCTTCTGTAGGGCCGTTGGGGGCTGAGAACTCCCCCCTGTCTGTGGCTGCAGGGAAGGTTGTGTCACTGTTATCCTGCGGCCCACCAGAGGGAGGTAGAGGTGTTGGTAGTGGCACAGGTCTGTCCCTCAGTACCAACACTAGCTGGCCCAAGAGGTCCATCATTTGTCCCATGCGGGTGTCCATGGACCTCATCAGCAGGAGGAGCTGATGGGAATCTTGCTCTGACCAGCCCGTTTGTCGCTGGGCCCATTCATATGCAACAAGAACTCTGTTTATTTGGTCCAGGGATTCTGTCCCAGGCTCTGGTCACCCCTCCCACCTGCCCTGTTGCCACAGACCTGTTGCCTTACCACTGTATGCACCCGCATCCTCTCCCTGCCCTCCTCAGTTGGTGGGGTGGTCATCCTGTGGGACAGGGAGAGTGCTGCAGGAAGCTCTGGTGGTGGTGGTGGGGGTGGGGGTGGAGGCCGCACCGGGCATACAAACAGGGGTCTGCAGAGAGGTAGTTATTGCAGCAGATGTGGTTGGGGTACAATGGGGTCCTGGGACCTGTTGCGCCCTTGAACGCCAGATGGGCCGGCTTTGGGCTCCTCGTCCAAAGTATCCAGGGAGTCAACATCCGAGAGTGGATGTTCCAGGGGGTTGGGGACTGGCTCTGCAGGTTGCTGGTGTTGTCCTCTGCAGTCAGTTCTTGGTCTCCTGTGGGTCAGCTGGGAAATGGACATTGTAGTGCACCCTGCAAGCTTAGTGTTAGCTCTATACCATTCACTGTTTGTTTGTACACTACACAGTTGACTAATCATCACATTGTTTACAATGTGCACTGCTGTGCCTCCTGACATGATGCTGTGGTACATGTATTACTTGTCCATGATGTGAGGTGTCCATACATACCATGCACCACGTGCATAATTTATGGTTACAGGGAAATGTTGACATCTAGGGACTAGCACAAATAATTTCTGTGAGGACTCTTTGTTGATCTGTATGACCTGGCAGACGTGACATCTGGGCATGGACTGGCCATTGTCATCTCCTGCATACCTTTGTCTTGTCATGTGCAGATCTGGATTTGTACCACCAACCATGCTTTCTTAGTATTCATATGGTCCTTGTTGCTCTGTCCCCATGGCACTACACATGTCATTCAGTGCTGAGCATGATTGTGCACAGACTTTCTTATACATTGTGCATTGGTGTTTCACACTTTACTTGCTGTGACAGTTTCCTTTGCTTAGCTGAGTGCACACTGTGAGTGGCAATATGATTAGTGTGTATATTGTGCAATGAGAGGGCTGGTGTTGTCATATGGCGCTATGCTTTTTGTGATGAATGGCTAGGTGCACATACTGGCTACTTACCTGTTATGTTTTCCCATTTGGCTTTGTTTTGTGACACATCTGTGTGTGTGTGGTGGAGGCTTACATCCTACTCAGGGACAGCACAAGTCAGCATAATATGTCTACCTACCTGTTAGTTTGTTTGTAGTGATCCATTAGCTGCCACATGCATCTGGGTGGGAGGGAGAGCTCTTTCTTGCTGAACTAGAGGACAAGGGTACATGGTGGGAGTAGTAGTGCAGGCCTCCCTCCCCAAATAGCCTTCCCAGGGAAGATGGCTACCAACCTGTTAGTTTGATGAGGGTAATGTAATGTCGTCTAACTGCTCCTGGGTGGGGGAGTGCTCCATCCTGCTCAGGTGTGGGACAGGGGGCATGGTGGGAGTAGTAGTGCAAGCCTCCCTCCCCCAAACAGCCCTGCCAGGGAAGATGGCTACCAACCTGTGAGTTTGTTTGTGGTGGTACAATGGCTTCCAACTTTTCCTGGGTGGGGGAATGCTCCATCCTGCTCAGGTGTGGGACAGGGGTCATGGTGGGAGTAGGAGTGTAGGCAGCCCTCCCAGGGACGAAGGCTACATACCTGTTAGTTTGATGAGGGTAATGTAATGGCTGACACATGCTTCTGGGTAGGGTAGAGAGCTCCATCTTGCTGAACTGGGGGACAAGGGTGCATGGTGGGAGTAGCAGTGCAGGCCTCCCTCCCTCAAACAGCCCTCCCAGGGAAGATAGCTACCTACCTGTGAGTTTGTTTGTGGTGATACAATGACTTCCAACTGCTCCTGGTGGAAGAGTGCTCCATCCTGCTCAGGTGTGGGACAGGGGCATGGTGGGAGTAATAGTGCAGGTCTCCCTCCCCTAAACAGCCCTCCCAGGGGTGATGGCTACCTATCTGTTAGGTTGATGAGGGTAATGCATTGGCTGACACATGCTAAGCTGTGGGACAATGGGGCCTGGTGGGAGTTGTAGTGATGCTTTCCTGTATACATGCCCCATGGTAATGTTGCTAGCTCCCTTTTGGGTGAATGGGAGGGGGGTGAATGTTGGATCTGTGAGACATGTTTTTTGAGAGTGTGTGGTACAGATGAATGGAATTTGTCCTAGGAGGTATAGCTTTGTAGTTGTGCAAGACAGTACCTCCAGCTATTCCTGTGACTCTCTGGATGCAGTATGGCAAGCACCTTCTCCTCCAATGCAGTGAATGGTTTTGGTGGAATGGGAGGGCCCCCACCAGTCCTGTCAGCCAGCTCATGGTTCTTGCTCCTCCTCTGTTTGACAACCCTCTTCAGGTCATGCCACCGCTTCATGATTTCATTTTTTGAGCATGGGGTGGTCCCTACTGCATTGACCTTCTCAACTATCCTTGCCCACCCACGTTTCTGCTCTTGTGGCTAATGGTGTCTGTTGGCCCAGACTACCAAAAAGTTATGGTTCCACTCTGACTATCTCATCTACCATAAACTTCAACTCACTGGGCATTTTATCTGTTGTCATGGTGTGTGGTGTGCAAAGTGGTTATGGGTCCAGGGGTGGGAGTGGTGGGTGTGGTAGTGATGTGTATGATGTGTGATGTGCAGGGGGTTAGAAGTGCAGGTGTGGAAGTGGTGGTGGTGCTGTGTGTGGTGTGGGTAGTGAGGGTGTGTTGTTTGCCACTCCTTTGTGTTGGGCCCTTCAGTTGTGGAGTATTGCAAAGGATTGTGTTCAAGGAAGGAGCTGGTTTAATACTCAGCTATGTGGGTGTGTCCAAATGGGGTATTGCTGTCAGGTGTGTTGTGGGTTGTCCTTGGATTGGTATTTTTATATTTGCCTTATGGTTGTGTCATTGGGGTGTGTTTTCTGTTTTTGTGTGGCATGGCAAGTTTGCTGTGTGCACTTTGTGGCCTTATTGTGGGTTGTTTCTTTCAGCCGCCATGTTTGCCACGGAGCATCCGCATCGGTGGCTATGCTGCAGCTCTTCCACAGGCTCTCCCATTCATCACTGTTAGCGACTGCGGCAGGTGGAAACAGCGGAACGTACCGCAGGACCACCGTGGAGATCCTAATTTTCTGTGCGGTGTCTCTGCTATCCTGGCGGCAGGTTGGTATTTTTCCGCCGCGAATACGACCGCTGCGTACATGTTTTGGCCATCTCTTCCCACTACGGGCGGTTTTTCTTTGCCCTGTTCCACTCAGGTCGGTGTTTTTTGGCGGTTGATTCTAATTTAGCCGCCGGTTTTTCTCAGGTACCAGCAGGCGGTTGTTTTCCTCTTCCATTGTGGTCAGACAGATTTTACGACCCCTATCCTAATAGACCTCATAGTGTCCATCTCTCACTACAGCACTGCACAGTGTCTCTCACTACAACACTGCACAGCGTCCCTCAGTGAAGCACTGCCCACTGTCCCTCACGAAAGTACTACCCAGCATCCCTCACCAGATCCGTACAGCTTCCCTCACAAGAGCATGGCACTGTTTACCTTACTGTAGCACTACACTGTGTACTTCACTAAAGCACTGTACTGGCTTCCTCACTACAACACCACACACCATCCCTCACTACAGCACTGCACAGTGTCCCTCACTAAACCACTACACAGAGTCCTTCACTAAAGCAGTGTGTGGACTGTCTTTCACTAAAGCATTGTCTACACTGAGCGTCTCTCACTGTACTTGTGCAGGAAAGACACTAAGATGCAGCACAGACGTTAAATGGCGGCCCTACTATGCCATCAGAAGCAGCACATGTTGACCCTGTACCAAACAGGGCACTTCATTGAGGTGAGATAAAGAACCTTAGCATATCTGAGCCTTGCAGAGGGGGCATCAAACTGCTTTCCTTTTCAGACACCTTCAATTCTGGCCAAGTTAATGTTCCTACATGGGCTCTAATAGCTGTGGGCTATTACGTTTTTCAGTCTTTGCCTTTATTTTCAAAAAATGTTAATGAGAGCTAATTACTGCGATGCTGCTTCAGTACCTGAAAGGCCCTCTCCACCATCTCATCTCTTAACTTTCTATCCCTCAATTGCCTCCAAGAAAAAAAGCTTTTACAGTGCAATAGGTCTCGCATTTGCAAGAGTGTAAGCTATTGGCATTGAAAATGCCAATGCCTTTTAGTTATCTGATTTAAAAACAACAAATAAATAAAAGGCATTATCATTTACAATGGCAACAGCTCAAAACTCCCATAAATGAGAGACCTATTGTATTCCAAATGCTTGTTTTTCAAGGTGCTCGAAAATTGTTGCTTATCTATAAAAGCTCACAATCAGTGTGGGGCTGGTCACCCTCGACCCACTTAAATATGCTGACGCATTGCACTACTAAAAGGGCAGTTTTTTATGAAGGTCTTCCTCAGGGCTACCAATGGTATGTGTGACACTTCGATACAACAGTTTGAAAGCACTGTAATAAAATACACAGGGAAACAGGTCAATGCTGGTATGATTATTCAACTAGAATATGTCACAAGGAAGGGAGATGGGGATGGCAAAAGCAAAAACATACCTCACATATATCCTTAAAATTTGGTGTAATCGGTGTTTGGCCCCATAAGAATCCTGCTTAATCAATCAGAAAGAATATGTTTCAGTGTTTCAATTACAAATCATTAATGCCTAATTGCTGATCAATTATTTTACCTTCACTTAGAGCAAAATGCCATCTTCATGGAAGGATTTGACAACTGAATAGAGGAATTCCAGAAATTGCTTAATCAGTCTTACAGCAACTCATAATATATAATCCTTTTCATCAATTGTAGTTCACTGGCTATCCTTGTGCCGAATTATAACAAAGGGGGCTTCCTCTTTTAGCCTGGAGGGTGGACTTCAAGTGTGCTCCAGTATCACAGGTGCTCAAGCTGCCTATTAATTACCAAGGATTGGACACCTTGTATGCTTCTTTTTCATGCCATGGGGGATTCAATCTACCTCTTTTTGTAAAGGCGTGCATGCTCCTAGACCCCTGGCATGACTTGTTGTGCAGTGGCATTGTCAGTATGACCCAAATGTAGTCTCTTATAAGCATTTCTTCACACACCATTTTTCCATTTCATGTGACGCCAAGTTTCATGGGATTAGAAGTCCCGATGTGTGGGGGGACGCGTGAGCGCGTGAATCAAGATGGCCACCGCCGGCTAAGCTCCTTCGTGTTTCAGCCCGTTTTTTGGCAAAAACAACGATATTTGGTCAGAATATTGGCACAAATGAGGTTGATGCAATAGTAAAGGTGACACTTACTTTTTAAGGAGGTTTCAGGATCTTTTTAAACTTCCTGGTTCCTGTTCTCAGCTCTACACAAAGGTACTGCCTGGATTGTCTGTCAGGGGGTCGGAGTATACTTCAGGAAAGGGCATGGATTGGGTCTAGCCACACCCACAGTCCTGTTTAGCTGCTGCACCAGTCTTTCTGAGGATTGCTTAATATCTTTTCCTTTATTTACTCTGATATTGTTCATTTGAATTTCAAATTCAGTTAATTTTTATTCCTCAAAAATGGAAAATAAAAATCCTGTTAATAATAAAAGGAGGCATCAGGTTTCAACCCCTCCAATAAAAGTGGTGGAGTCATCTGAACCTTCACTGTCTTGAATTTTAGAAGAAATTCAAGTACTTCATGCTAATACAGAGACTATTGCGACAGAAGTTAAAGATGTGCGGAAAGAAATGTCATGTTTGTCTCTGAAAATCTCTCATAATTAAATCAAGATACAAGATAATTAAAGCCAAAGTGAATGCTTTTACACCACTGGTGGCGAAAATATCTCCTATGTGCTCACATCTTTTGGATATAGAAAATCGTAATAGGCAATACAACCTTTGCATATTTAATTTACCAGAAGAAGTCGATGGATCTAATTATCGATCGATTATACCTTTGCAAGGAAGCAATAAAGTTAGTGCACACAATGATTACATTAAAGGTAGTAAGCAACACAATTCTAAAACACACTCTAGCATTGAGCTCAATGGGTTTTCTACATATAAGTACAGTTGATTACTTTATAGATTACTTTAGTAGTTCCAGGATTAGATCTGAGATTCAGTCCTGGGGCCTAAGCTGAAACCAGGTTAGAAAAAACGTTTTAGTTACTGTAGTGAATTTTCATAAATATAAAGCTGTTTTAAAATGTCACACTTAGAAACTTTTCAATGAAAATCTGACAATGTTATTCAATTGGAGAATATTCAGGTTGCAGGTAAAGTACGATCGCGTTACTTTTGTAACCCAGCGCTGGTCTCCTAGGACCAGCACTGGGGGCTTAACTTAAAACAAGTAGGTAATTGTGTTTCAGTATTTTGTACGATTTTTAAGGAATATTTTCAGTTTTCAAAAGTAGACAGAAGAAATTTTATAGAAAAGCAGACAATGGGTTCCTATGGAGAAAATACAGATTACTTGTAAACCCGGTCAGGATTACTTTTGCGGTTCAGTACTGGCCTGAAAGGTACAGTACTGGTTTCTCCCCTGACCACAGGTGAGTACTTCGGAATTCGGAATTCGGAATTCGGCTGATTTTATATGAATGTTTTCAGTTTTCAAAACTTTACACTTAGAAAATGTTGGAGCCAAAATTGGTCAATGTTATCTAAAGGCAAGTAAGTGAGTTACCGGTTTCCAGGTGAGTAGTTGGTTGGTGAAGTTATGGTTCTGGGCATAGACTCAGGGGTCCCCCAGGGTCAGGTAAATACAGTTGGTTCGGCCCCAGCAGCCCAGGGCCAGCCGGGTGCAGAGGTAGTTAGGCCCAATGATATCCAATGAGGGAAAGGGGGCCTTCATTTGGTGGCTGCTGGCTAGCAGGCCCACGCGGCTGTGGGAGCAGGGCTCCTGGTCACTTGCTCAGGGCAAGGGGGGAAGAAGGATAGGACAAAGGTGGCACAGCCAGAGGCACTCGGGCGGCTGGGTGCTTTTGAGCCGTCGGGCGCTCAATGTTATCCAATGGGAAATGTCAAAAAGGAACAAAGCTGCAGGCTCAGGGACAGAGACTCACCAGGGATGACCAGCACTTCGAGAGGTAAGTTGGGATCTTGGAGCACAGGTAGGTATCCCAAAGGGAGGCACAGGGGGCTGTAGGGTGCCGGGTGCAGGGGTGTCTTTGGGTGTCGGAAAAGCTTTCCCTCGGCTGGTCGCGGTTGGGGGGGCCCTGGTTCTGTGTCTGCAGGCGTCAGCTGGTTCGTCGAGGATTGTCTTTGGGCACTGGACTTCATGTCCCAGTTGCTGGGGGGACGTCCTTGTGGTCTTGGTTCGGTTGGGCCCAGCCCGGGCTCGGTGGGTGCAGAGTGGGCTGGTCCGGAGCTTCCTGGCTGGCACTAGGTGGGTTGTTGCAGCAGAGCCTCTGCTGATGGGAGTCCCAGTCTTTAAGAGGGTCAAGGCAGGCAGGTCCTCTGGATGTCCCAAGGCTGCTGTCTGCGTTGGTCGCTGGGATTAGGCAGGAGCAGGTTCCAGGATTGACAGGCTGGTAGGGCTGGGGCCAAGTCCTGTTGTTAGCAGCTGCACGGCGGGTCTTCCTCTTCTTGATCTTCTTTCTTCTTCTCGTATCAGGATCTGAGGAAGGAAGGTTCCGGGAGCCCCTAAATACTACATTTAGGGGCGTCACAGGTAGGGCAGGGGCAGGGACCAATGGGTCCCTGTCCTGGGGTGAGTACACCCCCTGGCCTGTTCCTCTCCTGTGGGAGGGGGGCAGGAGCCTAGCTGGGTTTTGGCAGGGCTCCCCATCTGCAAGATGGCTGGAGCCCGGGGTCATGCTTCACCTTGCCTCCTCCACCTGAGGGGTGGAATGGCAAAGGTTGGCACACCCCCATTCCTGACATAGTTTATCCAACCAGTCTTCCCGCCAGAGTGGGGGCAGAACTGGTGGGGGCCAGTTGCTGGGTACAGCAAATGGTCTGGAGATGCTCTCAGAGGGGGCATGTCTCTGAAGCTTCCCCCTGTCCATCCTGGGGGAGGAGACAAAGCACCTCGCCCAGGATGTGCATTTTTGCAGGCCCAGGAGAGCGGGGGGATCTCCACCCAGGGGTCCAGCAATATGTCTGCTGTGCGGCAGCCTCCGCAGCCACTCAGCCCAGACGTGGATTGTAGGTTTGGGTTTTGGAGGGCATCTCTAGGATGCCCTCTGGTGCATTGTACATCAAATCCCACTCTGGCATCAGTGCGGGTTTAATGTGCTGAGAAGTTTGGTACCAAACTTGTCAATCTTCAGTGTAGCCATTAAGGTGCTGTGGAGTTCGTGATGACAACCTCCCAGCACCATATACTCCTAATGGCATCACTGCACTTACAGTGCCCAGGAATGGCCCTGGGTACTGTAGGGGCACAGGGCTCATGCACCTGTGCCCTCACCTCTGGCATAGGGCACCCAGCTAGAGGGATGACTGAAGTATGCCAGGGCAGTGGGTTCTGGGGGCATGGCACACTGGGATGTGTGCTATGTCGACTCTTGTTTTAGTTCTGTACTTAGGCACTCAGCCTGCAAAGACAGTGTGTGGGTGCCAGGGTACAGGGCCCCTGAGGATGGCACAATGGGTGCTGCAGCCCTCAGGGGACTTCCCTGATCACCGTGCCCTGGGTACCTAGGGTACCATTTACAAGGGGCTGACAGGTGGCCAGAGATGCCAATTGGGTCTTTCATTTCAGCATAGTTTTAGGGAAGGAACACAGGCCCCGGGTACCTGGTTGGCAGGAACCCAGGGCACACTCAGTCAAAGTACATCACCAGTTCAGAAAAAAGTGGTGGCATATCAGTGCAAGAAAGATGGTACTTTCTCACAAGGAGCAACACAACACACTTCACAGGGTGCAGGAACTGCACCTGTGCCATGGAAACCAAGGCCAGGGGTATCAAGTTTGCCTCATGCTTAACTCTAACAGCATTTGAGAAGTGAAGGGGACAGGAACAGCATTGTAGGCCATATAGATGTAGAGACAGCGCCAGCAGCATGGATGGGAGGAGCAGTAGGGCCTCAGGTAGGAAGCTCACCTCATAATGCAGCATCGGGGAATAGGAGCAGAAAGCTAACTGCAGAGGGCAAGGGGGGGAGGAAGTGATAAAAGCAGCACCACAGACCATGCAGGAAGTGGGGCCAGCATTCACACGAAAGAGAGCAGGCCTGGGAGCCCAAGCACCAAGCTCGTCACAGAGGACCACTCTAAAGTATAAAAAACAGTGATGGATTGAATCCTTGAATTTAAGTCAGTCACTGGTAATTTCTCAGTCCGCATCCCTGTCCATAGTTATTTTGCACATAATGCCGCCTCAGTTTAGACCCAGCCTGAACTGCCAGGCCAGGTCCTCCCTGATCCAGAACACTATCAAACTAGGACTGGTCTCACCATAGTTAGAACCTGACATTGTGTGCACAGGACTCATGTCTGGGCATTCCTGTCCCACTTAGGACAACACACTAAAGTGTACCAAAAACGGATGGATAGAATACAAGAATTATTCTTAACCAGTAGTAATTACTTGGACATCATTCCAGTTATTATTATGCCATCTTATTTTGGACCCAGCCATATGCTACTCCCTTGACCATGTTGCAGTAGTAACAATCCAGCCTGAACTCCAAGCTACGAAAGGTACTCTGTTAATCAGTGTTATGTGCCCCTTCTTTTAACGGAGGCCTTTCATCTTTCAGATGAGGTCCAGAATAATTAACGTGGCCCAGTGGGGGGGAACTAGGCCTGGAATTTGTTTATAACCCGAAACAGAGAATTCCTGAAGTCTCATAAGATGTGGATGTGGGTTATTGGGGACAGGAAATGCAAGCTATTGCGCATGTTATACCCCAGTTGGGTACCTTTCTGGATCCTGCAGAATTAAGTCTACTGAAACCGTACGTGCAGGGAAGATTTTGCTTATATGCATAACAAAGTAAAAACACTACTGGCATTTTGGTAAGCACTACAGACCTACACTATGAATGCCCAATGATATTGTAAGGCCTATCCCAGGTCAGTACCTATTTAGGTCTAGTCATTCATCATAACTTTATTCAAATCTTTTTATCAATCCATAAAAGTACAAAGGATAAAAAACAATCTATGTAAGATTAAAAGAAAACTTACTGTCAATTGATATACAATTGAGAACACATCTTACATGGATTTAAGCCTAATTTAATGATAATTAAAACTTCATTTGTACTGATCATCTTGTTTCCGTACATTAAAAAAAAAATTTCAGCCTAAAATCATTTTTCAATCAACTTTGAAGACCAGATTGTCTAACGATGCAGTGATTTCCTACTTAATATAGCCCTGCGTATGTCTCTAGCGGCAGCTCGACAAGCTAATTCATTGTCGAGAGTACAAATACATTTCATGGCATCCTTGTAATAGAAAAATTTCTTTGCCATAAAAATTGGCCGTAAAAGTATTCTACTTATGTCTTCGATAAAAGGCACAGAACAGCATAAAATGCATCATGGACTGGATGGCTTTCCCATCAAATGGGCATCTAGAAACTATTTTCTTCCATTTTCATGCTTTGGAAAAGCCAACACTTCATGGACAATGCCCAAACGTAACCTTGTCAGGTAAAATCTGTCCTGGATATTTGTGACTTTGACTAAATAGTCAGGAGAACCAGACAGCTTTATATAAGCCATATATCTTACTACGCTAAGGGTCTCATTTATGAGGCCTCTTGCGCCATCGGAACGTCACTTTTTGTGACTCTCCGTGGCGTGGCGCACTAAGCCACTTTTTTTGGCTTAATGCTGCCTGATAAATATCAGTCCCTTTAACGCAGTGTTCTGCGTAAACGGGGCGTGCAATGGGTGTTGCTGGGGGCATTCCCAGCAACATCCATGGCCTTTTGACACTGCCCCAGATTTACAAGAAATTGTAAATCTGAAGCAGTGCTAAAAGCTTACGCCTCCCCTGGGAAGGCGTAATGGAGGTGCAACGGGGAGAAATATCTTTATTTCTCCTTGTTTGTCCTTTTTCTATGTGTGCTGTATTCTGCATCACACGTAGAAAGAGGAAAAGCCTCTTGTGATTATTTTTGTACAGTGAGGTTTCCCTTCCTGTACAAAAATAATCATCCCTGTAAGGCAGGAACCCTGTCACCATTGTGCAACGGTGCCTGCGTTGGTGCATGGCAGACTATTATGCGTCGGTGCAGGGGCAAAGAACAGAAATGCGCCGTATCTTATAGATACGGTGCATTCCTGCCTTGTCTTTTCCCTTAGGTAAGCGCAGCAGGAAGGCCTGCTGCGCTTCCCTACGGCAAAACCTCATAAATGAGGCCCTTCGTTTTTTTCATCTCAACTGACTCTTTCTTGGCTTTGTTTCTCCATGTAAATATTTTTAATTTCATTTTTGCCGTTTTAAAAAAATACCTTCACTGATAGATTTTTATTGATTTTCTTCAGCAGCTTATTCATATATGCTAGCAATGGGTTTTTATTAAAATATTCCAGTGCTAGGCCATCCTTAATAATTTCCCTGGTGAACTTTGGTCCCTCCTTGCACCAGATGTTATGCCAAGAGCATAAAGCTCTTACTTGTATTAAATTGGCAACATACAGTGCATCCAGTTCTTTGTGTAGGAGGTATAAAAATGTAGACCTTGGTACAGCCTACATACGACAGAAAAAAGAGTTTTCACATAATTGTAGTGTATTTGTACTGGAGTTACCCCATACTACATAGCCATAGGTTGCTAATGATAAGCATTTAGTGCCATATATTTTAAGCATATCGCCTATGCCTATCTTGTTGCAAAATCTAAAGATCGCCTCCATGGTTCTAATAAATGTAAGTTTTGATTGGTCTATATGGGGACCCCGAATACTATTACAGGAGAATAAAATGCCTAAGAAGGAGAAACTTTGACTTCTGTTAACTTATGTTACCTCACACAATGAGTCTTTTTCTTAGCCTACCTTGTCCACCGACCATAACAAATGTCTTAGTAAGATTTAACTTGAGGTCTTTTTGCTCCATATATGAGACGAAAGCTTCGACCAGTAATCGTAGTCTATTGGCAGTTCTAGATATTAAGACTTCATCATCTGCATACAGGAGGAACGGGATTGGATGAGAGCCTATTTCTGGGGCATTATTATTCAGTTTTTGAAGGGTTTTGTCAATCCCATTAATGTGTAATGAAAAGAGGAGGGGTGTGATGACACAACCCTGTCTTATTCCCCTGGACACCTTGAAACTTGGGGTGCACTCTACTTCCCTCCCATGCCTTACACTTGATGACTATAATAGAAATGATGGAAATGAAACAATATAAACTGGGGGGCCCATATCAGTCATTGCTTCACACAGCTTGGCGTGGTTTACACAGTCAAAGGCCTTGCTCAGGTCTCCAAAGCAAGCATACATGCATGTGTTCTTCCTTGGCCAGTGTATATTTGTCAATAATTAAATTCTAATTTAACTATAGTCCACCGTCCCTATCTCCCCCACTAAAGCCATATTGGGATTCTGTCAATATGTTATTATCATTTGCCCTATTTTCTAATCTTCCAAGGACTATTGGCCCCATGATCTTTACCGATGAATTTAAAAGGGATATTGGATGGTAGCATCTCACATCTCCCCGTTTCCCTTTTTAAAATGAGGCCAATTATACTATTGGTCCACTTATAAGGAACACAGCCTTTGCAGCTGCATTGTAGACCTGAGTTAAAATAGGTGCCCGGATCTGGTTTAGGGGTATGGGAACTATGGGAGATCACTCTCCTACATTAGCAGTAGATATGTAAAAAAATTGTGTGTAAGCCAATCATTAGGGGCAATAACTGATGCAGTTTCAGTTTCATAAGTCTTTATTTCGGTAAAATAAACCATAAAAGACCACACAGTATAATACACAATAAAACATTAAAACCCACAAAATACATGAATTATATAATACATAGTAGGAAGAAAAAACATATAGGCTTTCAAACTGACTAGTACTGTAAATATTTAACTCTAATTAGCCAAGACCAACCTAAAAATTTGGCTACTGATATAGCCACTATGGAAGATGTATTCATCCTTAGCAACCTAAGGGCGTCCTGAGCCTCTCTAGTCTTGAGCATTTGACAGATTTGTTTTAACCATTTTTTTCGAGGGGCGGCATATGCAGGGCATACAAAAAAGAAATGACCCAGTGTTTCCTTCTGATCTTGACACCATGGGCAAGCGTTCCCTACACCCCCCCTCCATTTGTGAGTGAACGATTTCAGGGGTAACGTTCCTGCTCTAAATTGATGGAAAAGTTTTCTGTCATTACTCTTTGTTAAGGTATCCCAGTAGCTCTCCAAGATTGTATCCGCTTTACTGACACAATCATAGGGTCTTGTTCATCTTTCCACATCGGCGAGTTTACCACCTTCCAGAATATGTGGAATCCCTTGTGTCAATTTTGACCAATCCTCCTCTTGTACCTCTTTCTTCATCCGTTCTAAGGCCTGTTTATATAATAATCTGTATCGCTTGATTTCCAGCCTTTATGTGGGTGTTGTATGTAGGGCCTGATTTAATTCTTATTTAGCCTGGGTACAGTCATGATTAAACGAACTTTTTGTCTCATTCTTGTTCGTAAGCTGTAACCATGTCAGGGGAGGAGTTAATGTCAGTACAGATGGAAAAGCTTTCTCTGTTGTCTTTGACAACCTTTTGCAGTATAATACCTTCATTTATCCCTGTCCATTTTTAGCTGATACTTTTTTTCCAGCTACCGCTATATTTGGTAACACTAATTTATCCTCAGACCAGTTTGTTTTAACACTTACGGACATTGTCAGGGAAGCATGAACACAGTATCTAGTTGATTCAATATGGAGAAGACCACAAAGTGTTAGGCAATAGCGGACACTATAATGTTTTCAATACATGTTGGGTTGCCTCTACCTTGAAAGGTTGGTTTTGATGATACGCTCTCTTCCCCTGTAGATCCTAAGACAACACGATTATATTTGCATAAATGCTCATTTAGCTTTTTCCCTGTAACTATTGTCTGGGAAGTGGTGTTGGTAATACCCAGTAATATTGGGGAATCCACAGACACTCATTCTGAGTGTCTGTGTAGCTGCACTTACTAGTGTTAAAATCGCCAACCCAAATACATATATGTTCGAGCTCCACCCCTTTACAAACTTAGCCAGTACTTTCCCTAGCTCGTCCCCAACCTTGTGTCGAGTAACATAAAAACATTTATTATAATAATTAATCAAAATAAAAGATTGTTTTTTACCTATTGCTAAATGAGCCATTAGCGCTGAGGTGGTGATAAAATTCCCAGGCCTCCTTTAGCTCGCCCAGATGCTGATGGTGTAGCTGGGGTTGAGACTGTAGCAAAGTCATCGCTATATGGTTCTTGGGTTTGCCATATCTCCTGGAGACACAGTAAGTGTAGTCATTTAATGCTATTTAGTCACTCCTTATCCCTAAGCTTACTCCATGATTTGAGCTTTATTTGACTGATTAGATCGATGGCTTTTTGGGTTTGACCATCTCTTCCTGATATTTGTTTCCATCTCACCATGTTCATTCAGTCAGTCCTCTTAGGCCTAGCTGGAAAGTAAGTATGGGCGAAATTTGCGAATTCGCGGTCTGCGAATTCATGCGAAATGGCAAAAACAAATTCGCGAGTTCGCAAATTTTCCCGCGAACTCGCACATTTTTGTGCCACTTGCACAAATATGTGACCACGTGTGCCTGTAACTTTGCCAGCGCGCCAAAAGGCGCCAAAGTCCCTTTGCGTGAGCTGGCCATTAAATTGGGGACGGGCGGGAAGACGTTTCATACCGCTACTGTGTGGTGGACGGGGCCAAACGGGCGGGGCGTCTATGCAAGTTCACATGCATCTTGTTTATAAAGGGTCAGAGACCGGGCAGAACAGCAGATGAGGAGAAAGCAGCCTCTTGGTCACAGGAGCTACACAGGAATGGCGCTCGGGAAACTCATGGATGCAAAAATACGTTTGGCACAGGACCCCAGAATCCTTCAGATGTCCAAGATAGCTCTGCTGCGCGTGTTGGTACGAAGCTATTCTGATCCTGCTCAGTGGGTTCAGGCGCAGGCAGTTGCTGCTGCTGGGCAATGTCCCATCTCATACTAAACTGCCCCGTACAGACATATGCTGGCGCTGGGCAGTAGGGTGCAGTGGCATGCGGGTGATCCATGCCTGGTACATACGCATACCGGTGCCAGGGAGGACACGTGTTTATTGGTGCTGTGTAGCAAGTTATGATTTTTCAGTTTTGACTGCACCAGACGGTGGTACCACCTACACGGATCAGGAGCATCCAGGCACCAGACTTCATGGTGCAAGAGCATAATGGTGCTGTGCGGTACGGGTATATATGTACTGGGGGCAGGGGGGCACTTAGCACAATGTGTGCTCACACCCAGAGGGCTCCCAGGCAATTGAGCATGAATGATTTTCACACTGAGAGGGCTCCGGGGCAGTTCAGCAGCACAGGGGCTCACACCCACTGGGCCCCGGGGCAGTTCAGTAGCGCGTGGGCTCACAACCTCTGGGCAGCTCAGCAGCACGGGGGCTGACACCCACAGGGCTCCCAGGCAGTTTAGCAGCGCCACCCTCTGGTTCATCACTGCCACACTCTGGTTCATCACTGCCACCCTCTGGTTCACCACTGCCACCCCCTGGTTCATCATTGCCACCCTCTGGTTCACCACTGTCACCCTCTGGTTCATCACTGCCACCATCTGGTTCACCACTGCCACGCTCTGGTTCATCACTGTCACCCTCTGGTTCATCACTGCCACCCTCGGATTCATCACAGCACCCTCGGGTTCACCACTGCCACCGTCTGGTTCACCACTGTCACCCTCTGGTTCATCACTGCCACCCTCTGGTTCATCACTGCCACCCTCTGCTTCACCACTGCCACCCTCTGGTTTATCACTGCCACCCTCTGGTTCACCACTGCCACCCTCTGGTTCATCATTGTCACCCTCTGGTTCACCACTGCCACCCTCTGGTTCATCACTGCCACCCTCTGGTTCACCACTGCCAACCTCTGGTTCATCACTGCCACCCACTGGTTTGCCACTGCCAGCCTCTGGATCATCACTGCCACCCTCTGGTTCATCATTGCCACCCTCTGTTTCACCACTGCCACCCTCTGGTTCACCACTGTCACCCTCTGGTTCATCACTGCCACCATCTGGTTCACCACTGCCACGCTCTGGTTCATCACTGTCACCCTCTGGTTCATCACTGCCACCCTCTGATTCATCACAGCACCCTCTGGTTCACCACTGCCAACGTCTGGTTCACCACTGTCACCCTCTGGTTCATCACTGCCACCCTCTGGTTCATCACTGCCACCCTCTGCTTCACCACTGCCACCCTCTGGTTTATCACTGCCACCCTCTGGTTCACCACTGCTACCCTCTAGTTCATCAAAGCACCCTCCGGGTCACCACTGCCAACCTCTGGTTCATCAGAGCACCCTCTGGTTCACCACTGCCACCTTCTGGTTCATCACTGCCACCCTCTGGATCATCACAGCACCCTCTGGGTCATCAGTGCCACCCTCTGGATCATCACTGCCACCCTCTGGTTCATCACTGCCACCCTCTGGTTTACCACTGCCACCCTCTGGTTGATCACTGCCACCCTCTGGTTCATCACAGCACCCTCTGGTTCATCACTGCCACTCTCTGGTTCATCACTGCCACCCGCTGGTTCATCACAACTCCCTCTGGTTCACCACTGCCACCCTCTGGTTCATCACTGCCACCCTCTGGTTCATCCCACCACCCTCTGGTTCACCACTGCCACTCTCTGGTTAATCACTGCCACCCTCTGGTTCACCACTGTCACCCTCTGGTTCATCACTGCCACCCTCTGGTTCACCACTGCCACCCTCTGGTTCACCACAGCCACCCTCTGGTTCATCACTGCCACCCTTTGGTTCATCAAAGCACCCTCTGGTTCACCACTGCCAACCTCTGGTTCATCACAGCACCCTCTGGTTCACCACTGCCACCCTCTGGTTCATCACTGCCACCCTCTAGTTCATCACTGCCACCCTCTGGTTCACGACTGTCACCCTCTGGTTCACCATTGCCACCGATTGGTTCAATCCTGCCACCATCTGGTTCTTCATAGCACCCTCTGGTTCACCAATGTCACCCTCTGGTTCACCACTTTCACCCTCTGGTTCAGCACTGCCACCCTCAGCTTCACCACTGCCACCCTCTGGTTTATCACTGCCACCCTCTGGTTCACTGCTGCCACACTCTGGTTCATCACTGTCACCCTCTGGTTTATCACTGCCACCTTCTGGTTCATCACTGCCACCCTCTGGTTCACCACTGCCACCCTCTGGTTCATCACTGCCACCCTCTGGTTCGCCACTGCCACCCTCTGGATCATCACTGCCACCCTCTGGTTCATCACTGCCACTCTCTGGTTCATCACTGCCACCCTCTGGTTCATCACTGCCACCCTCTGGTTCATCCCAGCACCCTCTGGTTCACCACTGCCACTCTCTGGTTAATCACTGCCACCCTTTGGTTCACCACTGTCACCCTCTGGTTCATCACTGCCACCCTCTGGTTCACCACTGCCACCCTCTGGTTCACCACAGCCACCCTCTGGTTCATCACTGACACCCTTTGGTTCATCAAAGCACCCTCTGGTTCACCACTGCCAACCTCTGGTTCATCACAGCACCCTCTGGTTCACCACTGCCACCCTCTGGTTCATCACTGCCACCGTCTAGTTCATCACTGCCACCCTCTGGTTCACCACTGCCACCCTCTTGATGATCATCACTGCCACCCTCTGGTTCACCTCTGCCACAATCTGCTTCATCACAGCACCCTCTGGTTCACCACTGTCACCCTCTGGTTCACCACTGTCACCCTATGGTTCATCACTGCCACCCTCTGGTTCATCACTGCCACCCTCTGGTTCACCACTGCCACCCTCTGGTTCATCAATGCCACCCTCTGGTTCATTAAAGCACCCTCTGGGTCACCACTGCCAACCTCTGGTTCATCACAGCACCCTTTGGTTCACCACTGCCACCTTCTGGTTCATCACTGCCACCCTCTGGTTCATCACAGCACCCTCTGGGTCACCAGTGCCACCCTCTGGATCATCACTGCCACTCTCTGATTCATCATTGCCACCCTCTGGTTTACCACTGCCACCCTCTGGTTGATCACTGCCACCCTCTGGTTCATCACAGCACCCTCTGGTTCATCACTGCCACTCTCTGGTTCATCACTGCCACCCTCTGGTTCATCACAACTCCCTCAGGTTCACCACTGCCACCCTCTGGTTCATCACTGCCACCCTCTGGTTCATCCCAGCACCCTCTGGTTCACCACTGCCACTCTCTGGTTAATCACTGCCACCCTCTGGTTCACCACTGTCACCCTCTGGTTCATCACTGCCAATCTCTGGTTCATCACTGCCACCCTCTGGTTCACCACAGCCATCCTCTGGTTCATCACTGCCACCCTTTGGTTCATCAAAGCACCCTCTGGTTCACCACTGCCAACCTCTGGTTCATCACAGCACCCTCTGGTTCACCAGTGCCACCCTCTGGTTCATCACTGCCACCCTCTAGTTCATCACTGCCACCCTCTGGTTCACGACTGCCACCCTCTGGTTCACCACTGCCACCCTCTGGTTCATCATAGCAACCTCTGGTTCACCACTGTCACTCTCTGGTTCACCACTGCCACCCATTGGTTCAATCCTGCCACCATCTGGTTCTTCACAGCACCCTCTGGTTCACCACAGTCACCCTCTGGTTCACCACTGCCACCCTCTGGTTCATCACTGCCACCCTCTGCTTCATCACTGTCACCCTCTGCTTCATCACTGCCACCCTCTGGTTTATCACTGCCACCCTCTGGTACACTGCTGCCACCCTCAGGTTCATCACTGTCACCCTCTGGTTCACCACTGCCACCTTCTGGTTCATCACTGCCACCCTCTGGTTCACCACTGCCACCCTCTGGTTCATCACTGCCACCCTCTAGTTCGCCACTGCCACCCTCTGGATCATCACTGCCACCCTCTGGTTCATCACTGCCACCCTCTGTTTCACCACTGCGACCCTTTGGATCATCACTGCCACTCTCTAGTTCATCACAGCCACCCTCTGGTTCACCACTGCCACCCTCTGGTTCACCACAGCACCCTCTGGTTCACCACTGCCACCCTCTTGTTCATCACTGCCACCCTCTGGTTCACCTCTGCCACCATCTGGTTCATCACAGCACTCTCTGGTTCACCACTGTCACCCTCTGGTTCACCACTGTCACCCTCTGGTTCATCACTGCCACCCTCTGGTTCATCACTGCCACCCTCTGGTTCACCACTTCCACCCTCTGGTTCATCACTGCCACCCTCTGGTTCATCACAGCACCCTCTGGTTCACCACTGCCAACCTCTGGTTCATCACTGCCACCCTCTAGTTCATCACTGCCACCCTCTGGTTCACGACTGCCACCCTCTAGTTCACCTCTGCCACCATCTGGTTCATCACAGCACCCTCTGATTGACCACTGTCACCCTCTGGTTCACCACTGCCACCCTCTGGTTCATCACTGCCACCCTCTGGTTCATCACTGCCTCCCTCTGGTTCACCACTGCCACCCTCTGGTTCATCACTGCCACCCTCTGGTTCATCACAGTACCCTCTGATTCACCACTGCCAACCTCTGGTTCATCACAGCACCCTCTGGTTCACCACTGCCACCCTCTGGTTCACCACTGCCACCTTCAGGTTCTCCCCTGCCACCCTCTGGCTCATCACTGCCACCCTCTGGTTCACCACTGCCACGCTCTGGTTCATCACAGCACCCTCTGGTTCACCACTGCCACCCTCTGGTTAACCCCTGCCACCATCTGGTTCATCACAGCACCCTCTGGTTCACCACTGCCACCCTCTGGTTCACCCCTGCCACCCTCTGGTTCATCACTGTCACCCTCTGGTTCACCACTGCCACCCTCTGGTTCATCACTGCCACCCTCTGGTTCACTACTGCCACCCTCTGGTTCACCACTGCCACGCTCTGGTTCATCACAGCACCCTCTGGTTCACCACTGCCACCCTCTGGTTAACCCCTGCCACCATCTGGTTCATCACAGCACCCTCTGGTTCACCACAGTCACCCTCTGGTTCACCACTGCCACCCTCTGGTTCATCACTGCCACCCTCTGCTTCATCACTGTCACCCTCTGCTTCATCACTGCCACCCTCTGGTTTATCACTGCCACCCTCTGGTACACTGCTGCCACCCTCAGGTTCATCACTGTCACCCTCTGGTTCACCACTGCCACCTTCTGGTTCATCACTGCCACCCTCTGGTTCACCACTGCCACCCTCTGGTTCATCACTGCCACCCTCTAGTTCGCCACTGCCACCCTCTGGATCATCACTGCCACCCTCTGGTTCATCACTGCCACCCTATGTTTCACCACTGCGACCCTTTGGATCATCACTGCCACTCTCTAGTTCATCACAGCCACCCTCTAGTTCACCACTGCCACCCTCTGGTTCACCACAGCACCCTCTGGTTCACCACTGCCACCCTCTTGTTCATCACTGCCACCCTCTGGTTCACCTCTGCCACCATCTGGTTCATCACAGCACTCTCTGGTTCACCACTGTCACCCTCTGGTTCACCACTGTCACCCTCTGGTTCATCACTGCCACCCTCTGGTTCATCACTGCCACCCTCTGGTTCACCACTTCCACCCTCTGGTTCACCACTGCCACGCTCTGGTTCATCACAGCACCCTCTGGTTCACCACTGCCACCCTCTGGTTAACCCCTGCCACCATCTGGTTCATCACAGCACCCTCTGGTTCACCACTGCCACCCTCTGGTTCACCCCTGCCACCCTCTGGTTCATCACTGTCACCCTCTGGTTCACCACTGTCACCCTCTGGTTCACCACTGCCACCTTCTGGTTCATCACTGCCACCCTCTGGTTCACCACTGCCACCCTCTGGTTCATCACTGCCACCCTCTAGTTCGCCACTGCCACCCTCTGGTTCATCACAACTCCCTCAGGTTCACCACTGCCACCCTCTGGTTCATCACTGCCACCCTCTGGTTCATCCCAGCACCCTCTGGTTCACCACTGCCACTCTCTGGTTAATCACTGCCACCCTCTGGTTCACCACTGTCACCCTCTGGTTCATCACTGCCAATCTCTGGTTCATCACTGCCACCCTCTGGTTCACCACAGCCATCCTCTGGTTCATCACTGCCACCCTTTGGTTCATCAAAGCACCCTCTGGTTCACCACTGCCAACCTCTGGTTCATCACAGCACCCTCTGGTTCACCAGTGCCACCCTCTGGTTCATCACTGCCACCCTCTAGTTCATCACTGCCACCCTCTGGTTCACGACTGCCACCCTCTGGTTCACCACTGCCACCCTCTGGTTCATCATAGCAACCTCTGGTTCACCACTGTCACTCTCTGGTTCACCACTGCCACCCATTGGTTCAATCCTGCCACCATCTGGTTCTTCACAGCACCCTCTGGTTCACCACAGTCACCCTCTGGTTCACCACTGCCACCCTCTGGTTCATCACTGCCACCCTCTGCTTCATCACTGTCACCCTCTGCTTCATCACTGCCACCCTCTGGTTTATCACTGCCACCCTCTGGTACACTGCTGCCACCCTCAGGTTCATCACTGTCACCCTCTGGTTCACCACTGCCACCTTCTGGTTCATCACTGCCACCCTCTGGTTCACCACTGCCACCCTCTGGTTCATCACTGCCACCCTCTAGTTCGCCACTGCCACCCTCTGGATCATCACTGCCACCCTCTGGTTCATCACTGCCACCCTCTGTTTCACCACTGCAACCCTTTGGATCATCACTGCCACTCTCTAGTTCATCACAGCCACCCTCTGGTTCACCACTGCCACCCTCTGGTTCACCACAGCACCCTCTGGTTCACCACTGCCACCCTCTTGTTCATCACTGCCACCCTCTGGTTCACCTCTGCCACCATCTGGTTCATCACAGCACTCTCTGGTTCACCACTGTCACCCTCTGGTTCATCACTGCCACCCTCTGGTTCACCACTGCCACCCTCTGGTTCACCACAGCCACCCTCTGGTTCATCACTGACACCCTTTGGTTCATCAAAGCACCCTCTGGTTCACCACTGCCAACCTCTGGTTCATCACAGCACCCTCTGGTTCACCACTGCCACCCTCTGGTTCATCACTGCCACCGTCTAGTTCATCACTGCCACCCTCTGGTTCACCACTGCCACCCTCTTGATGATCATCACTGCCACCCTCTGGTTCACCTCTGCCACAATCTGCTTCATCACAGCACCCTCTGGTTCACCACTGTCACCCTCTGGTTCACCACTGTCACCCTATGGTTCATCACTGCCACCCTCTGGTTCATCACTGCCACCCTCTGGTTCACCACTGCCACCCTCTGGTTCATCAATGCCACCCTCTGGTTCATTAAAGCACCCTCTGGGTCACCACTGCCAACCTCTGGTTCATCACAGCACCCTTTGGTTCACCACTGCCACCTTCTGGTTCATCACTGCCACCCTCTGGTTCATCACAGCACCCTCTGGGTCACCAGTGCCACCCTCTGGATCATCACTGCCACTCTCTGATTCATCACTGCCACCCTCTGGTTTACCACTGCCACCCTCTGGTTGATCACTGCCACCCTCTGGTTCATCACAGCACCCTCTGGTTCATCACTGCCACTCTCTGGTTCATCACTGCCACCCTCTGGTTCATCACAACTCCCTCAGGTTCACCACTGCCACCCTCTGGTTCATCACTGCCACCCTCTGGTTCATCCCAGCACCCTCTGGTTCACCACTGCCACTCTCTGGTTAATCACTGCCACCCTCTGGTTCACCACTGTCACCCTCTGGTTCATCACTGCCAATCTCTGGTTCATCACTGCCACCCTCTGGTTCACCACAGCCATCCTCTGGTTCATCACTGCCACCCTTTGGTTCATCAAAGCACCCTCTGGTTCACCACTGCCAACCTCTGGTTCATCACAGCACCCTCTGGTTCACCAGTGCCACCCTCTGGTTCATCACTGCCACCCTCTAGTTCATCACTGCCACCCTCTGGTTCACGACTGCCACCCTCTGGTTCACCACTGCCACCCTCTGGTTCATCATAGCAACCTCTGGTTCACCACTGTCACTCTCTGGTTCACCACTGCCACCCATTGGTTCAATCCTGCCACCATCTGGTTCTTCACAGCACCCTCTGGTTCACCACAGTCACCCTCTGGTTCACCACTGCCACCCTCTGGTTCATCACTGCCACCCTCTGCTTCATCACTGTCACCCTCTGCTTCATCACTGCCACCCTCTGGTTTATCACTGCCACCCTCTGGTACACTGCTGCCACCCTCAGGTTCATCACTGTCACCCTCTGGTTCACCACTGCCACCTTCTGGTTCATCACTGCCACCCTCTGGTTCACCACTGCCACCCTCTGGTTCATCACTGCCACCCTCTAGTTCGCCACTGCCACCCTCTGGATCATCACTGCCACCCTCTGGTTCATCACTGCCACCCTCTGTTTCACCACTGCGACCCTTTGGATCATCACTGCCACTCTCTAGTTCATCACAGCCACCCTCTGGTTCACCACTGCCACCCTCTGGTTCACCACAGCACCCTCTGGTTCACCACTGCCACCCTCTTGTTCATCACTGCCACCCTCTGGTTCACCTCTGCCACCATCTGGTTCATCACAGCACTCTCTGGTTCACCACTGTCACCCTCTGGTTCACCACTGTCACCCTCTGGTTCATCACTGCCACCCTCTGGTTCATCACTGCCACCCTCTGGTTCACCACTTCCACCCTCTGGTTCATCACTGCCACCCTCTGGTTCATCACAGCACCCTCTGGTTCACCACTGCCAACCTCTGGTTCATCACTGCCACCCTCTAGTTCATCACTGCCACCCTCTGGTTCACGACTGCCACCCTCTAGTTCACCTCTGCCACCATCTGGTTCATCACAGCACCCTCTGATTGACCACTGTCACCCTCTGGTTCACCACTGCCACCCTCTGGTTCATCACTGCCACCCTCTGGTTCATCACTGCCTCCCTCTGGTTCACCACTGCCACCCTCTGGTTCATCACTGCCACCCTCTGGTTCATCACAGTACCCTCTGATTCACCACTGCCAACCTCTGGTTCATCACAGCACCCTCTGGTTCACCACTGCCACCCTCTGGTTCACCACTGCCACCTTCAGGTTCTCCCCTGCCACCCTCTGGCTCATCACTGCCACCCTCTGGTTCACCACTGCCACACTCTGGTTCATCACAGCACCCTCTGGTTCACCACTGCCACCCTCTGGTTAACCCCTGCCACCATCTGGTTCATCACAGCACCCTCTGGTTCACCACTGCCACCCTCTGGTTCACCCCTGCCACCCTCTGGTTCATCACTGTCACCCTCTGGTTCACCACTGCCACCCTCTGGTTCATCACTGCCACCCTCTGGTTCACTACTGCCACCCTCTGGTTCACCACTGCCACGCTCTGGTTCATCACAGCACCCTCTGGTTCACCACTGCCACCCTCTGGTTAACCCCTGCCACCATCTGGTTCATCACAGCACCCTCTGGTTCACCACAGTCACCCTCTGGTTCACCACTGCCACCCTCTGGTTCATCACTGCCACCCTCTGCTTCATCACTGTCACCCTCTGCTTCATCACTGCCACCCTCTGGTTTATCACTGCCACCCTCTGGTACACTGCTGCCACCCTCAGGTTCATCACTGTCACCCTCTGGTTCACCACTGCCACCTTCTGGTTCATCACTGCCACCCTCTGGTTCACCACTGCCACCCTCTGGTTCATCACTGCCACCCTCTAGTTCGCCACTGCCACCCTCTGGATCATCACTGCCACCCTCTGGTTCATCACTGCCACCCTCACTGCGACCCTTTGGATCATCACTGCCACTCTCTAGTTCATCACAGCCACCCTCTGGTTCACCACTGCCACCCTCTGGTTCACCACAGCACCCTCTGGTTCACCACTGCCACCCTCTTGTTCATCACTGCCACCCTCCTCTGGTTCACCTCTGCCACCATCTGGTTCATCACAGCACTCTCTGGTTCACCACTGTCACCCTCTGGTTCACCACTGTCACCCTCTGGTTCATCACTGCCACCCTCTGGTTCATCACTGCCACCCTCTGGTTCACCACTTCCACCCTCTGGTTCACCACTGCCACGCTCTGGTTCATCACAGCACCCTCTGGTTCACCACTGCCACCCTCTGGTTAACCCCTGCCACCATCTGGTTCATCACAGCACCCTCTGGTTCACCACTGCCACCCTCTGGTTCACCCCTGCCACCCTCTGGTTCATCACTGTCACCCTCTGGTTCACCACTGTCACCCTCTGGTTCACCACTGCCACCTTCTGGTTCATCACTGCCACCCTCTGGTTCACCACTGCCACCCTCTGGTTCATCACTGCCACCCTCTAGTTCGCCACTGCCACCCTCTGGTTCATCACAACTCCCTCAGGTTCACCACTGCCACCCTCTGGTTCATCACTGCCACCCTCTGGTTCATCCCAGCACCCTCTGGTTCACCACTGCCACTCTCTGGTTAATCACTGCCACCCTCTGGTTCACCACTGTCACCCTCTGGTTCATCACTGCCAATCTCTGGTTCATCACTGCCACCCTCTGGTTCACCACAGCCATCCTCTGGTTCATCACTGCCACCCTTTGGTTCATCAAAGCACCCTCTGGTTCACCACTGCCAACCTCTGGTTCATCACAGCACCCTCTGGTTCACCAGTGCCACCCTCTGGTTCATCACTGCCACCCTCTAGTTCATCACTGCCACCCTCTGGTTCACGACTGCCACACTCTGGTTCACCACTGCCACCCTCTGGTTCATCATAGCAACCTCTGGTTCACCACTGTCACTCTCTGGTTCACCACTGCCACCCATTGGTTCAATCCTGCCACCATCTGGTTCTTCACAGCACCCTCTGGTTCACCACAGTCACCCTCTGGTTCACCACTGCCACCCTCTGGTTCATCACTGCCACCCTCTGCTTCATCACTGTCACCCTCTGCTTCATCACTGCCACCCTCTGGTTTATCACTGCCACCCTCTGGTACACTGCTGCCACCCTCAGGTTCATCACTGTCACCCTCTGGTTCACCACTGCCACCTTCTGGTTCATCACTGCCACCCTCTGGTTCACCACTGCCACCCTCTGGTTCATCACTGCCACCCTCTAGTTCGCCACTGCCACCCTCTGGATCATCACTGCCACCCTCTGGTTCATCACTGCCACCCTCTGTTTCACCACTGCGACCCTTTGGATCATCACTGCCACTCTCTAGTTCATCACAGCCACCCTCTAGTTCACCACTGCCACCCTCTGGTTCACCACAGCACCCTCTGGTTCACCACTGCCACACTCTTGTTCATCACTGCCACCCTCTGGTTCACCTCTGCCACCATCTGGTTCATCACAGCACTCTCTGGTTCACCACTGTCACCCTCTGGTTCACCACTGTCACCCTCTGGTTCATCACTGCCACCCTCTGGTTCATCACTGCCACCCTCTGGTTCACCACTTCCACCCTCTGGTTCATCACTGCCACCCTCTGGTTCATCACAGCACCCTCTGGTTCACCACTGCCAACCTCTGGTTCATCACTGCCACCCTCTAGTTCATCACTGCCACCCACTGGTTCACGACTGCCACCCTCTAGTTCACCTCTGCCACCATCTGGTTCATCACAGCACCCTCTGATTGACCACTGTCACCCTCTGGTTCACCACTGCCACCCTCTGGTTCATCACTGCCACCCTCTGGTTCATCACTGCCTCCCTCTGGTTCACCACTGCCACCCTCTGGTTCATCACTGCCACCCTCTGGTTCATCACAGTACCCTCTGATTCACCACTGCCAACCTCTGGTTCATCACAGCACCCTCTGGTTCACCACTGCCACCCTCTGGTTCACCACTGCCACCTTCAGGTTCTCCCCTGCCACCCTCTGGCTCATCACTGCCACCCTCTGGTTCACCACTGCCACGCTCTGGTTCATCACAGCACCCTCTGGTTCACCACTGCCACCCTCTGGTTAACCCCTGCCACCATCTGGTTCATCACAGCACCCTCTGGTTCACCACTGCCACCCTCTGGTTCACCCCTGCCACCCTCTGGTTCATCACTGTCACCCTCTGGTTCACCACTGCCACCCTCTGGTTCATCACTGCCACCCTCTGGTTCACTACTGCCACCCTCTAGTTCATCACTGCCACCCACTGGATCGCCACTGCCACCCTCCGGATCATCACTGCCACCCTCTGGTTCATCATTGCCACCCTCTGTTTCACCACTGTCACCCTCTGGATCATCACTTTCACCCTCCGGTTCATCACTGCCACCCTCTGGTTCATCACAGCACCCTCTGGGTCACCAGTCCCACCCTCTGGATCACAACTGCCACCCTCTGGTTCATCACTGCCACCCTTTGGTTTACCACTGCCACCCTCTGGTTGATCACTGCCATCCTCTCGTTTGTCACAGCACCCTCTGGTTCATCAGAGCACCCTCTGGGTCACCAGTGCCACCCTCTGGATCATCACTGCCACCCTCTGGTTCATCACTGCCACCCTTCAGTTTACCACTGCCACCCTCTGCTTCACCACTGCCACCCTCTGGTTTATCACTGCCACCCTCCAGTTCACTGCTGCCACCCTCTGGTTCATCACTGTCACCCTCTGGTTCACCACTGCCACCTTCTGGGTCATCACTGCCACCCTCTGGTTCACCACTTCCACCCTCTGGTTCATCACTGTCACCCTCTGGTTCACCACTGCCACCTTCTGGTTCATCACTGCCACGCTCTGGTTCATCACTGCCACCCTCTGTTTCACCACTGCGACCCTTTGGATCATCACTGCCACTCTATAGTTCATCACAGCCACCCTCTGGTTCACCACTGCCACCCTCTGGTTCACCACAGCACCCTCTGGTTCACCACTGCCACCCTCGTGTTCATCACTGCCACCCTCGGTTTCACCTCTGCCACCATCTGGTTCATCACAGCACTCTCTGGTTCACCACTGTCACCCTCTGGTTCACCACTGTCACCCTCTGGTTCATCATTGCCACCCTCTGGTTCATCACTGCCACTCTCTGGTTCACCACTGTCACCCTCCGGTTCATCACTGTCACCCTCTGGTTCATCACAGCACCCTCTGGTTCACCACTGCCAACCTCTGGTTTATCACTGCCACCCTTTAGTTCATCACTGCCACCCTCTGGTTCACGACTGCCACCCTCTAGTTCACCTCTGCCACCATCTGGTTCATCACAGCACCCTCTGATTGACCACTGTCACCCTCTGGTTCACCACTGTCACCCTCTGGTTCATCACTGCCACCCTCTGGTTCATCACTGCCTCCCTCTGGTTCACCACTGCCACCCTCTGGTTTATCACTGCCACCCTCTGGTTCATCACAGTACCCTCTGGTTCACCAGTGCCAACTTCTGGTTCATCACAGAACCCTCTGGTTCACCACTGCCACCCTCTGGTTCACTACTGCCACCCTCTGGTTCTCCCCTGCCACCCTCTGGCTCATCACTGCCACCCTCTGGTTCACCACTGCCACGCTCTGGTTCATCACAGCACCCTCTGGTTCACCACTGCCACCCTCTGGTTTACCCCTGCCACCATCTGGTTCATCACAGCAACCTCTGGTTCACCACTGTCACCCTCTGGTTCACCCCTGCCACCCTCTGGTTAATCACTGTCACCCTCTGGTTCACCACTGCCACCCTCTGGTTCATCACTGCCACCCTCTGGTTCACTACTGCCACCCTCTGGTTCATCACTCCCACCCACTGGTTCGCCACAGCACCCTCTGGTTCACCACTGCCACCCTCTGGTTAATCACTGCCACCCTCTAGTTCATCACTGCCACCCTCTAGTTCATCACCGCCACCCTCTGGTTCACCACGGCCACCATCTGGTTCACCACTGCCACCCTCTGGTTCATCACAGCACCCTATGGTTCACCACTGCCACCCTCTTGTTCATCACTGCCACCCTCTGGTTCACCTCTGCCACCATCTGGTTCATCACAGCACCCTCTGGTTCACCACTTTCACCCTCTGGTTCACCACTGCCACCCTCTGGTTCACCACAGCACCCTCCGGTTCACCACTGCCACCCTCTTGTTCATCACTGCCACCCTCTGGTTCACCTCTGCCACCATCTGGTTCATCACAGCACTCTCTGGTTCACCACTGTCACCCTCTGGTTCACCACTGTCACCCTCTGGTTCATCACTGCCACCCTCTGGTTTATCACTGCCACCCTCTGGTTCACCACTGCCACCCTCTGGTTCATCACTGCCACCCTCTGGTTCATCACAGCACCCTCTGGTTCACCACTGCCAACCTCTGGTTCATCACTGCCACCCTCTAGTTCATCACTGCCACCCTCTGGTTCACGACTGCCACCCTCTAGTTCATCTCTGCCACCATCTGGTTCATCACAGCACCCTCTGATTGACCACTGTCACATTCTGGTTCACCACTGTCACCCTCTGGTTCATCACTGCCACCCTCTGGTTCATCACTGCCTCCCTCTGGTTCACCACTGCCACCCTCTGGTTCATCACTGCCACCCTCTGGTTCATCACAGTACCCTCTGGTTCACCACAGCCAACCTCTGGTTCATCACAGCACCCTCTGGTTCACCACTGCCACCCTCTGGTTCACCACTGCCACCCTCAGGTTCTCCCCTGCCACCCTCTGGCTCATCACTGCCACCCTCTGGTTCACCACTGCCACACTCTGGTTCATCACAGCACCCTCTGGTTCACCACTGCCACCCTCTGGTTTACCCCTGCCACCATCTGGTTCAACACAGCACCCTCTGGTTCACCACTGCCACCCTCTGGTTCACCCCTGCCACCCTCTGGTTCATCACTGTCACCCTCTGGTTCACCACTGCCACCCTCTGGTTCATCACTGCCACCCTCTGGTTCACTGCTGCAACACTATGGTTCATCACTGCCACCCTCTGGTTCATCATTGCCACCCTCTGTTTCACCACTGTCACCCTCTGGATCATCACTTTCACCCTCCGGTTCATCACTGCCACCCTCTGGTTCATCACAGCACCCTCTGGGTCACCAGTGCCACCCTCTGGATCATAACTGCCACCCTCTGGTTCATCACTGCCACCCTTTGGTTTACCACTGCCACCCTCTGGTTGATCACTGCCATCCTCTCGTTCGTCACAGCACCCTCTGGTTCATCAGAGCACCCTCTGGGTCACCAGTGCCACCCTCTGGATCATCACTGCCACCCTCTGGTTCATCACTTCCACCCTTCAGTTTACCACTGCCACCCTCTGCTTCACCACTGCCACCCTCTGGTTTATCACTGCCACCCTCTGGTTTACTGCTGCCACCCCCTGGTTCATCACTGTCACCCTCTGGTTCACCACTGCCACCTTCTGATTCATCACTGCCACCCTCTGGTTCACCACTTCCACCCTCTGGTTCATCACTGTCACCCTCTGGTTCACCACTGCCACCTTCTGGTTCATCACTGCCACCCTCTGGTTCATCACTGCCACCCTCTGTTTCACCACTGCGACCCTTTGGATCATCACTGCCACTCTCTAGTTCATCACAGCCACCCTCTGGGTCACCACTGCCACCCTCTGGTTCACCACAGCACCCTCTGGTTCACCACTGCCACCCTCTTGTTCATCACTGCCACCCTCTGGTTCACCCTCTGGTTCACCACTGCCACCCTCTTGTTCATCACGGCCACCCTCTGGTTCACCTCTGCCACCATCTGGCTCATCACAGCACCCTCTGGTTCACCACTGTCACCCTCTGGTTCATCACTGCCACCCTCTGGTTCATCACTGCCACTCTCTGGTTCACCACTGTCACCCTCTGGTTCATCACTGTCACCCTCTGGTTCATCACAGCACCCTCTGGTTCACCACTGCCAACCTCTGGTTCATCACTGCCACCCTCTAGTTCATCACTGCCACCCTCTGGTTCACGACTGCCACCCTCTAGTTCACCTCTGCCACCATCTGGTTCATCAGAGCACCCTCTGATTGACCACTGTCACCCTCTGGTTCACCACTGTCACCCTCTGGTTCACCACTGTCACCCTCTGGTTCATCACTGCCACCCTCTTTGGCTCATCACTGCCTCCCTCTGGTTCACCACTGCCACCCTCTGGTTCATCACTGCCACCCTCTGGTTCATCACAGTACCCTCTGGTTCACCACTGCCAACCTCTGGTTCATCACAGCACCCTCTGGTTCACCACTGCCACCCTCTGGTTCACCACTGCCACCCCCTGGTTCTCCCCTGCCACCCTCTGGCTCATCACTGCCACCCTCTGGTTCACCACTGCCACCCTCTGGTTTACCCCTGCCACCATCTGGTTCATCACAGCACCCTCTGGTTCACCACTGCCACCCTCTGGTTCACCCCTGCCACCCTCTGGTTCATCACTGTCACCCTCTGGTTCACCACTGCCACCCTCTGGTTCATCACTGCCACTCTCTGGTTCACTACTGCCACCCTCAGGTTTATCACTGCCACCCACTGGTTCGCCACTGCCACCCTCTGGATCATCACTGCCACCCTCTGGTTCATCATTGCCACCCTCTGTTTCACCACTGCCAACCTCTGGTTCATCACTGCCACCCTCTAGTTCATCACTGCCACCCTCTGGTTCATGACTGCCACCCTCTAGTTCACCTCTGCCACCATCTGGTTCATCAGAGCACCCTCTGATTGACCACTGTCACCCTCTGGTTCACCACTGTCACCCTCTGGTTCACCACTGTCACCCTCTGGTTCATCACTGCCACCCTCTGGTTCATCACTGCCTCCCTCTGGTTCACCACTGCCACCCTCTGGTTCATCACTGCCACCCTCTGGTTCATCACAGTACCCTCTGGTTCACCACTGCCAACCTCTGGTTCATCACAGCACCCTCTGGTTCACCACTGCCACCCTCTGGTTCACCACTGCCACCCCCTGGTTCTCCCCTGCCACCCTCTGGCTCATCACTGCCACCCTCTGGTTCACCACTGCCACCCTCTGGTTTACCCCTGCCACCATCTGGTTCATCACAGCACCCTCTGGTTCACCACTGCCACCCTCTGGTTCACCCCTGCCACCCTCTGGTTCATCACTGTCACCCTCTGGTTCACCACTACCACCCTCTGGTTCATCACTGCCACCCTCTGGTTCACTACTGCCACCCTCAGGTTCATCACTGCCACCCACTGGTTCGCCACTGTCACCCTCTGGTTCATCACTGCCACTCTCTGGTTCATCACAGCACCCTCTGGGTCACCAGTGCCACCCTCTGGATCATAACTGCCACCCTCTGGTTCATCACTGCCACCCTTTGGTTTACCACTGCCACCCTCTGGTTGATCACTGCCATCCTCTCGTTCATCACAGCACCCTCTGGTTCATCACAGCACCCTCTGAGTCACCAGTGCCACCCTCTGGATCATCACTGCCACCCTCTGGTTCATCACTGCCACCCTTCAGTTTACCACTGCCACCCTCTGGTTGATCACTGCCATCCGCTGTTTCATCACAGCACCCTCTGGTTCACCACTGCTACTCTCTGGTTCATCACTGCCACCCTCTGGTTCATCACAACTCCCTCTGGTTCACCACTGCCACCCCCTGGTTCATCACTGCCACCCTCTGGTTCATCCCAGCACCCTCTGGTTCACCACTGCCACCCTCTGGTTAATCACTGCCACCCTCTAGTTCATCACTGCCACCCTCTAGTTCATCACTGCCACCCTCTGGTTCACCACGGCCACCGTCTGGTTCACCACTGCCACCCTCTGGTTCATCACAGCACCCTCTGGTTCACCACTGCCAACCTCTGGTTCATCACTGCCACCCTCTAGTTCATCACTGCCACCCTCTAGTTCATCACTGCCACCCTCTGGTTCACCACGGCCACCGTCTGGTTCACCACTGCCACCCTCTGGTTCATCACAGCACCCTATGGTTCACCACTGCCACCCTCTTGTTCATCACTGCCACCCTCTGGTTCACCTCTGCCACCATCTGGTTCATCACAGCACCCTCTGGTTCACCACTGTCACCCTCTGGTTCACCACTGTCACCCTCTGGTTCATCACTGCCACCCTCTGGTTCATCACTGCCACCCTCTGGTACACCACTGCCACCCTCTGGTTCATCACTGCCACCCTTTGGTTCATCAAAGCACCCTCTGGTTCACCACTGCCACCATCTGGTTCATCACAGCACCCTCTGGTTCACCACTGCCACCTTCTGGTTCATCACTGCCACCCTCTGGTTCATCACAGCACGCTCTGGGTCACCAGTGCCACCCTCTGGATCATCACTGCCACCCTCTGGTTCATCACTGCCACCCTCTGGTTTACCATTGCCACCCTCTGGTTGATCACTGCCATCCTCTGGTTCATCACAGCACCCTCTGGTTCACCACTGCCACTCTCTGGTTCATCACTGCCACCCTCTGGTTCATCACAACTCCCTCTGGTTCACCACTGCCACCCTCTGGTTCATCACTGCCACCCTCTGGTTCATCCCAGCACCCTCTGGTTCACCACTGCCACCCTCTGGTTAATCACTGCCACCCTCTGGTTAATCATGGCCACCCTCTGGTTCACCACTGATTCATCACTGCCACCCGCTGGTTCATCACTGCCACCCTCTGGTTCACCACTGCCACCCTCTGGTTCATCACTGCCACCCTCTGGTTCATCAAAGCACCCTCTGGTTCACCACTGCCAACCTCTGGTTCATCACAGCACCCTCTGGTTCACCAATGCCACCGTCTGGTTCATCACTGCCACCCTCTAGTTCATCACTTCCACCCTCTGGTTCATGACTGCCACCCTCTGGTTCACCACTGCCACCCTCTGGTTCATCATAGCACCCTCTGGTTCACCACTGTCACCCTCTGGTTCACCACTGCCACCCACTGGTTCAATCCTGCCACCATCTGGTTCTTCACAGCACCCTCTGGTTCACCACTGTCACCCTCTGGTTCACCACTGTCACCCTCTGGTTCACCACTGCCACACTCTGGTTCATCACTGCCACCCTCTGGTTCATCACTGCCACCCTCTGCTTCACCACTGCCACCCTCTGGTTTATCACTGCCACCCTCTCATTCACTGCTGCCACCATCTGGTTCATCACTGTCACCCTCTGGTTCACCACTGCCACCTTCTGGTTCATCACTGCCACCCTCTGGTTTACCACTGCCACCCTCTGGTTCATCACTGCCACCCTCTGGTTCGCCACTGCCACCCTCTGGATCATCACAGCCACCCTCTGGTTCACCACTGCCACCCTCTGGTTCATCACAACACCCTCTGGTTCACCACTGCCACCCTCTGGTTCATCACTGCCACCCTCTGGTTCATCCCAGCACCCTCTGGTTCACCACTGCCACCCTCTGGTTAATCACTGCCACCCTCTAGTTCATCACTGCCACCCTCTAGTTCATCACTGCCACCCTCTGGTTCACCATGGCCACCCTCTGGTTCACCACTGCCACCCTCTGGTTCATCACAGCACCCTATGGTTAACCACTGCCACCCCATGTTCATCACTGCCACCCTCTGGTTCACCTCTGCCTCCATCTGGTTCATCACAGCACCCTCTGGTTCACCACTGCCACCAACTGGTTCATCACTTCCACCCTCTGGTTCATCAAAGCACCCTCTGGTTCACCACTGCCAACCTCTAGTTCATCACAGCACCCTCTGGTTCACCACTGCCACCTTCTGGTTCATCACTGCCACCCTCTGGTTCATCACAGCACCCTCTGGGTCACCAGTGCCACCCTCTGAATCATCACTGCCACCCTCTGATTCATCACTGCCACCCTCTGGTTTACCCCTGCCACCCTCTGGTTGTTCACTGCCATCCTCTGGTTCATCAAAGCACCCTCTGGTTCACCACTGCCACTCTCTGGTTCATCACTGCCACCCTCTGGTTCATCACAACTCCCTCTGGTTCACCACTGCCACCCTCTGGTTCATCACTGCCACCCTCTGGTTCATCCCAGCACCCTATGGTTCACCACTGCCAACCTCTGGTTCATCACAGCACCCTCTGGTTCACCACTGCCACCCTCTGGTTCATCACTGCCACCCTCTAGTTCATCACTGCCACCCTCTGGTTCACAACTGCCACCCTCTGGTTCACCACTGCCACCCTCTGGTTCATCATAGCACCCTCTGGTTCACCACTTTCACCCTCTGGTTCACCACTGCCACCCATTGGTTCAATCCTGCCACCATCTGGTTCTTCACAGCACCCTCTGGTGCACCACTGTCACCCTCTGGTTCACCACTGCAACCCTCTGGTTCACTGCTGCCACCCTCTGGTTCATCACTGTCACCCTCTGGTTCGCCACTGCCACCTTCTGGTTCATCACTGCGACCCTATGGTTCACCACTGCCACTCTCTGGTTCATTACTGCCACCCTCTGGTTCGCCACTGCCACCCTCTGGATCATCACTGCCACCCTCTGGTTCAACACTGCCACCCTCTGTTTCACCACTGCGACCCTCTGGATCATCACTGCCACCCTCTAAATCATCACTGCCACCCTCTGGTTCACCACGGCCACCCTCTGGTTCACCACTGCCACCCTCTCGTTCATCACAGCACCCTCTCGCTCACCACTGCCACCCTCTTGTTCATCACTGCCACCCTCAGGTTCACCTCTGCCACCATCTGGTTCATCACAACACTCTCTTGTTCACCACTGTAACCCTCTGGTTCACCACTGTCACCCTCTGGCTCATCACTGCCACCCTCTGGTTCACCACGGCCACCGTCTGGTTCACCAATGCCACCCTCTGGTTCATCACAGCACCCTCTGGTTCACCACTGCCAACCTCTGGTTCATCACTGCCACCCTCTAGTTAATCACTGCCACCCTCTAGTTCATCACTGCCACCCTCTGGTTCACCACGGCCACCGTCTGGTTCACCACTGCCACCCTCTGGTTCATCACAGCACCCTATGGTTCACCACTGCCACCCTCTTGTTCATCACTGCCACCCTCTGGTTCACCTCTGCCACCATCTGGTTCATCACAGCACCCTCTGGTTCACCACTGTCACCCTCTGGTTCACCACTGTCACCCTCTGGTTCATCACTGCCACCCTCTGGTTCATCACTGCCACCCTCTGGTACACCACTGCCACCCTCTGGTTCATCACTGCCACCCTTTGGTTCATCAAAGCACCCTCTGGTTCACCACTGCCACCATCTGGTTCATCACATCACCCTCTGGTTCACCACTGCCACCTTCTGGTTCATCACTGCCACCCTCTGGTTCATCACAGCACGCTCTGGGTCACCAGTGCCACCCTCTGGATCATCACTGCCACCCTCTGGTTCATCACTGCCACCCTCTGGTTTACCATTGCCACCCTCTGGTTGATCACTGCCATCCTCTGGTTCATCACAGCACCCTCTGGTTCACCACTGCCACTCTCTGGTTCATCACTGCCACCCTCTGGTTCATCACAACTCCCTCTGGTTCACCACTGCCACCCTCTGGTTCATCACTGCCACCCTCTGGTTCATCCCAGCACCCTCTGGTTCACCACTGCCACCCTCTGGTTAATCACTGCCACCCTCTGGTTAATCATGGCCACCCTCTGGTTCACCACTGTCACCCTCTGGTTCATCACTGCCACCCGCTGGTTCATCACTGCCACCCTCTGGTTCACCACTGCCACCCTCTGGTTCATCACTGCCACCCTCTGGTTCATCAAAGCACCCTCTGGTTCACCACTGCCAACCTCTGGTTCATCACAGCACCCTCTGGTTCACCAATGCCACCGTGTGGTTCATCACTGCCACCCTCTAGTTCATCACTTCCACCCTCTGGTTCACGACTGCCACCCTCTGGTTCACCACTGCCACCCTCTGGTTCATCATAGCACCCTCTGGTTCACCACTGTCACCCTCTGGTTCACCACTGCCACCCATTGGTTCAATCTTGCCACCATCTGGTTCTTCACAGCACCCTCTGGTTCACCACTGTCACCCTCTGGTTCACCACTGTCACCCTCTGGTTCACCACTGCCACACTCTGGTTCATCACTGCCACCCTCTGGTTCATCACTGCCACCCTCTGCTTCACCACTGCCACCCTCTGGTTTATCACTGCCACCCTCTCATTCACTGCTGCCACCATCTGGTTCATCACTGTCACCCTCTGGTTCACCACTGCCACCTTCTGGTTCATCACTGCCACCCTCTGGTTTACCACTGCCACCCTCTGGTTCATCACTGCCACCCTCTGGTTCGCCACTGCCACCCTCTGGATCATCACTGCCACCCTCTGGTTCATCACTGCCACCCTCTGTTTCACCACTGCGACCCTCTGGATCATCACTGCCACCCTCTAGTTCATCACTGCCACCCTCTGTTTCACCACAGCCACCCTCTGGTTCACCACTGCCACCCTCTGGTTCATCACAACACCCTCTGGTTCACCACTGCCACCATCTGGTTCATCACTGTCACCCTCTGGTTCACCACTGCCACCTTCTGGTTCATCACTGCCACCCTCTGGTTTACCACTGCCACCCTCTGGTTCATCACTGCCACCCTCTGGTTCGCCACTGCCACCCTCTGGATCATCACTGCCACCCTCTGGTTCATCACTGCCACCCTCTGTTTCACCACTGCGACCCTCTGGATCATCACTGCCACCCTCTAGTTCATCACTGCCACCCTCTGTTTCACCACAGCCACCCTCTGGTTCACCACTGCCACCCTCTGGTTCATCACAACACCCTCTGGTTCACCACTGCCACCCTCTGGTTCATCACTGCCACCCTCTGGTTCATCCCAGCACCCTCTGGTTCACCACTGCCACCCTCTGGTTAATCACTGCCACCCTCTAGTTCATCACTGCCACCCTCTAGTTCATCACTGCCACCCTCTGGTTCACCATGGCCACCCTCTGGTTCACCACTGCCACCCTCTGGTTCATCACAGCACCCTATGGTTAACCACTGCCACCCCATGTTCATCACTGCCACCCTCTGGTTCACCTCTGCCTCCATCTGGTTCATCACAGCACCCTCTGGTTCACCACTGCCACCAACTGGTTCATCACTGCCACCCTCTGGTTCATCAAAGCACCCTCTGGTTCACCACTGCCAACCTCTAGTTCATCACAGCACCCTCTGGTTCACCACTGCCACCTTCTGGTTCATCACTGCCACCCTCTGGTTCATCACAGCACCCTCTGGGTCACCAGTGCCACCCTCTGAATCATCACTGCCACCCTCTGATTCATCACTGCCACCCTCTGGTTTACCCCTGCCACCCTCTGGTTGTTCACTGCCATCCTCTGGTTCATCAAAGCACCCTCTGGTTCACCACTGCCACTCTCTGGTTCATCACTGCCACCCTCTGGTTCATCACAACTCCCTCTGGTTCACCACTGCCACCCTCTGGTTCATCACTGCCACCCTCTGGTTCATCCCAGCACCCTATGGTTCACCACTGCCAACCTCTGGTTCATTACAGCACCCTCTGGTTCACCACTGCCACCCTCTGGTTCATCACTGCCACCCTCTAGTTCATCACTGCCACCCTCTGGTTCACAACTGCCACACTCTGGTTCACCACTGCCACCCTCTGGTTCATCATAGCACCCTCTGGTTCACCACTTTCACCCTCTGGTTCACCACTGCCACCCATTGGTTCAATCCTGCCACCATCTGGTTCTTCACAGCACCCTCTGGTGCACCACTGTCACCCTCTGGTTCACCACTGCAACCCTCTGGTTCACTGCTGCCACCCTCTGGTTCATCACTGTCACCCTCTGGTTCGCCACTGCCACCTTCTGGTTCATCACTGTGACCCTATGGTTCACCACTGCCACCCTCTGGTTCATCACTGCCACCCTCTGGTTCGCCACTGCCACCCTCTGGATCATCACTGCCACCCTCTGGTTCAACACTGCCACCCTCTGTTTCACCACTGCGACCCTCTGGATCATCACTGCCACCCTCTAAATCATCACTGCCACCCTCTGGTTCACCACGGCCACCCTCTGGTTCACCACTGCCACCCTCTCGTTCATCACAGCACCCTCTCGCTCACCACTGCCACCCTCTTGTTCATCACTGCCACCCTCAGGTTCACCTCTGCCACCATCTGGTTCATCACAACACTCTCTGGTTCACCACTGTAACCCTCTGGTTCACCACTGTCACCCTCTGGTTCATCACTGCCACCCTCTGGTTCATCACTGCCACCCTCTGGTTCACCACTGCCACCCTCTGGTTCATCACTGCCACCCTCTGGTTCATCAAAGCACCCTCTGGTTGACCACTGTCACCCTCTGGTTCACCACTGTCACCCTCTGGTTCATCACTGCCACCCTCTGGTTCACCACTGCCACCCTCTGGTTCATCACTGCCACCCTCTGCTTCATCACAGTACCCTCTTGTTTACCATTGCCAACCTCTGGTACATCACAGCCACCCTCTAGTTCATCACTGCCACCCTCTGGTTCACGACTGCCACCCTCTGGTTCACCACTGCCACCCTCTGGTTCATCATAGCACACTCTGGTTCACCACTGTCACCCTCTGGTTCACCACTGCCACCCATTGGTTCAATCCTGCCACCATCTGGTTCTTCACAGCACCCTCTGGTTCACCACTGTCACCCTCTGGTTCACCACTGTCACCCTCTGGTTCACCACTGCCACACTCTGGTTCATCACTGCCACCCTCTGGTTCATCACTGCCACCCTTTGGTTCATCACTGCCACCCTCTGCTTCACCACTGTCACCCTCTGGTTCACCACTGTCACCCTCTGGTTCACCACTGTCACCCTCTGGTTCATCACTGCCACCCTCTGGTTCATCACTGCCTCCCTCTGGTTCACCACTGCCACCCTCTGGTTCATCACTGCCACCCTCTGGTTCATCACAGTACCCTCTGGTTCACCACTGCCAACCTCTGGTTCATCACAGCACCCTCTGGTTCACCACTGCCACCCTCTGGTTAATCACTGTCACCCTCTAGTTCATCACTGCCACCCTCTGGTTGATCACTGCCATCCTCTGGTTCATCACAGCACCCTCTGGTTCACCACTGCCATACTCTGGTTCACCACTGCAACACTGGTTCATCGCAGCTCCCTATGGTTCACCACTGCCACCCTCTGGTTCATCACTGCCACCCTCTGGTTCATCACAGCACCCTCTGGTTCACCACTGCCACCCTCTGGTTCATCACTGCCACCCTCTAGTTCATCACTGCCACCCTTTGGTTCACGACTGCCACCCTCTGGTTCACCACTGCCACCCTCTGGTTCATCATAGCACCCTCTGGTTCACCACTGTCACCCTCTAGTTCACCACTGCCACCCTTTGGTTCAATCCTGCCACCATCTGGTTCTTCAAAGCACCCTCTGGTTCACCACTGTTACCCTCTTGTTCACCACTGTCACCCTCTGGTTCACCACTGCCACACTCTGGTTCATCACTGCCACCCTCTGGTTCATCACTGCCACCCTCTGGTTCATCACTGCCACCCACTGCTTCACCACTGCCACCCTCTGGTTCATCACTGCCACCCTCTAGTTCACTGCTGCCACCCTCTGGTTCATCACTGTCACCCTCTGGTTCGCCACTGCCACCTTCTGGTTCATCACAGCACCCTCTGGTTCATCACAGCACCCTCTGGGTCACCAGTGCCACCCTCTGGATCATCACTGCCACCCTCTGGTTTATCACTGCCACCCTCTGGTTTACCACTGCCACCCTCTGGTTCACCACTGCAACCCTCTGGTTCACTGCTGCCACCCTCTGGTTCATCACTGTCACCCTCTGGTTCGCCACTGCCACCTTCTGGTTCATCACTGCGACCCTATGGTTCACCACTGCCACCCTCTGGTTCATCACTGCCACCCTCTGGTTCGCCACTGCCACCCTCTGGATCATCACTGCCACCCTCTGGTTCAACACTGCCACCCTCTGTTTCACCACTGCGACCCTCTGGATCATCACTGCCACCCTCTAAATCATCACTGCCACCCTCTGGTTCACCACGGCCACCCTCTGGTTCACCACTGCCACCCTCTCGTTCATCACAGCACCCTCTCGCTCACCACTGCCACCCTCTTGTTCATCACTGCCACCCTCAGGTTCACCTCTGCCACCATCTGGTTCATCACAACACTCTCTGGTTCACCACTGTAACCCTCTGGTTCACCACTGTCACCCTCTGGTTCATCACTGCCACCCTCTGGTTCATCACTGCCACCCTCTGGTTCACCACTGCCACCCTCTGGTTCATCACTGCCACCCTCTGGTTCATCAAAGCACCCTCTGGTTGACCACTGTCACCCTCTGGTTCACCACTGTCACCCTCTGGTTCATCACTGCCACCCTCTGGTTCACCACTGCCACCCTCTGGTTCATCACTGCCACCCTCTGCTTCATCACAGTACCCTCTTGTTTACCATTGCCAACCTCTGGTACATCACAGCCACCCTCTAGTTCATCACTGCCACCCTCTGGTTCACGACTGCCACCCTCTGGTTCACCACTGCCACCCTCTGGTTCATCATAGCACACTCTGGTTCACCACTGTCACCCTCTGGTTCACCACTGCCACCCATTGGTTCAATCCTGCCACCATCTGGTTCTTCACAGCACCCTCTGGTTCACCACTGTCACCCTCTGGTTCACCACTGTCACCCTCTGGTTCACCACTGCCACACTCTGGTTCATCACTGCCACCCTCTGGTTCATCACTGCCACCCTTTGGTTCATCACTGCCACCCTCTGCTTCACCACTGTCACCCTCTGGTTCACCACTGTCACCCTCTGGTTCACCACTGTCACCCTCTGGTTCATCACTGCCACCCTCTGGTTCATCACTGCCTCCCTCTGGTTCACCACTGCCACCCTCTGGTTCATCACTGCCACCCTCTGGTTCATCACAGTACCCTCTGGTTCACCACTGCCAACCTCTGGTTCATCACAGCACCCTCTGGTTCACCACTGCCACCCTCTGGTTAATCACTGTCACCCTCTAGTTCATCACTGCCACCCTCTGGTTGATCACTGCCATCCTCTGGTTCATCACAGCACCCTCTGGTTCACCACTGCCATACTCTGGTTCACCACTGCAACACTGGTTCATCGCAGCTCCCTATGGTTCACCACTGCCACCCTCTGGTTCATCACTGCCACCCTCTGGTTCATCACAGCACCCTCTGGTTCACCACTGCCACCCTCTGGTTCATCACTGCCACCCTCTAGTTCATCACTGCCACCCTTTGGTTCACGACTGCCACCCTCTGGTTCACCACTGCCACCCTCTGGTTCATCATAGCACCCTCTGGTTCACCACTGTCACCCTCTAGTTCACCACTGCCACCCTTTGGTTCAATCCTGCCACCATCTGGTTCTTCAAAGCACCCTCTGGTTCACCACTGTTACCCTCTTGTTCACCACTGTCACCCTCTGGTTCACCACTGCCACACTCTGGTTCATCACTGCCACCCTCTGGTTAATCACTGCCACCCTCTGGTTCATCACTGCCACCCACTGCTTCACCACTGCCACCCTCTGGTTCATCACTGCCACCCTCTAGTTCACTGCTGCCACCCTCTGGTTCATCACTGTCACCCTCTGGTTCGCCACTGCCACCTTCTGGTTCATCACAGCACCCTCTGGTTCATCACAGCACCCTCTGGGTCACCAGTGCCACCCTCTGGATCATCACTGCCACCCTCTGGTTTATCACTGCCACCCTCTGGTTTACCACTGCCACCCTCTGGTTCACCACTGCAACCCTCTGGTTCACTGCTGCCACCCTCTGGTTCATCACTGTCACCCTCTGGTTCGCCACTGCCACCTTCTGGTTCATCACTGCGACCCTATGGTTCACCACTGCCACCCTCTGGTTCATCACTGCCACCCTCTGGTTCGCCACTGCCACCCTCTGGATCATCACTGCCACCCTCTCGTTCAACACTGCCACCCTCTGTTTCACCACTGCGACCCTCTGGATCATCACTGCCACCCTCTAAATCATCACTGCCACCCTCTGGTTCACCACGGCCACCCTCTGGTTCACCACTGCCACCCTCTCGTTCATCACAGCACCCTCTCGCTCACCACTGCCACCCTCTTGTTCATCACTGCCACCCTCAGGTTCACCTCTGCCACCATCTGGTTCATCACAACACTCTCTGGTTCACCACTGTAACCCTCTGGTTCACCACTGTCACCCTCTGGTTCATCACTGCCACCCTCTGGTTCATCACTGCCACCCTCTGGTTCACCACTGCCACCCTCTGGTTCATCACTGCCACCCTCTGGTTCATCAAAGCACCCTCTGGTTGACCACTGTCACCCTCTGGTTCACCACTGTCACCCTCTGGTTCATCACTGCCACCCTCTGGTTCACCACTGCCACCCTCTGGTTCATCACTGCCACCCTCTGCTTCATCACAGTACCCTCTTGTTTACCATTGCCAACCTCTGGTACATCACAGCCACCCTCTAGTTCATCACTGCCACCCTCTGGTTCACGACTGCCACCCTCTGGTTCACCACTGCCACCCTCTGGTTCATCATAGCACACTCTGGTTCACCACTGTCACCCTCTGGTTCACCACTGCCACCCATTGGTTCAATCCTGCCACCATCTGGTTCTTCACAGCACCCTCTGGTTCACCACTGTCACCCTCTGGTTCACCACTGTCACCCTCTGGTTCACCACTGCCACACTCTGGTTCATCACTGCCACCCTCTGGTTCATCACTGCCACCCTTTGGTTCATCACTGCCACCCTCTGCTTCACCACTGTCACCCTCTGGTTCACCACTGTCACCCTCTGGTTCACCACTGTCACCCTCTGGTTCATCACTGCCACCCTCTGGTTCATCACTGCCTCCCTCTGGTTCACCACTGCCACCCTCTGGTTCATCACTGCCACCCTCTGGTTCATCACAGTACCCTCTGGTTCACCACTGCCAACCTCTGGTTCATCACAGCACCCTCTGGTTCACCACTGCCACCCTCTGGTTAATCACTGTCACCCTCTAGTTCATCACTGCCACCCTCTGGTTGATCACTGCCATCCTCTGGTTCATCACAGCACCCTCTGGTTCACCACTGCCATACTCTGGTTCACCACTGCAACACTGGTTCATCGCAGCTCCCTATGGTTCACCACTGCCACCCTCTGGTTCATCACTGCCACCCTCTGGTTCATCACAGCACCCTCTGGTTCACCACTGCCACCCTCTGGTTCATCACTGCCACCCTCTAGTTCATCACTGCCACCCTTTGGTTCACGACTGCCACCCTCTGGTTCACCACTGCCACCCTCTGGTTCATCATAGCACCCTCTGGTTCACCACTGTCACCCTCTAGTTCACCACTGCCACCCTTTGGTTCAATCCTGCCACCATCTGGTTCTTCAAAGCACCCTCTGGTTCACCACTGTTACCCTCTTGTTCACCACTGTCACCCTCTGGTTCACCACTGCCACACTCTGGTTCATCACTGCCACCCTCTGGTTAATCACTGCCACCCTCTGGTTCATCACTGCCACCCACTGCTTCACCACTGCCACCCTCTGGTTCATCACTGCCACCCTCTAGTTCACTGCTGCCACCCTCTGGTTCATCACTGTCACCCTCTGGTTCGCCACTGCCACCTTCTGGTTCATCACAGCACCCTCTGGTTCATCACAGCACCCTCTGGGTCACCAGTGCCACCCTCTGGATCATCACTGCCACCCTCTGGTTTATCACTGCCACCCTCTGGTTTACCACTGCCACCCTCTGGTTGATCACTGCCATCCTCTGGTTCATCACAGCACCCTCTGGTTCACCACTGCCACTCTCTGGTTCATCACTGCTACCCTCTGGTTCATCACAACTCCCTCTGGTTCACCAGTGCCACCCTCTGGTTTATCACTGCCACCCTCTAGTTCATCACTGCCACCCTCTAGTTCATCCCAGCACCCTCTGGTTCACCACTGCCACCCTCTGATTAATCACTGCCACCCTCTAGTTCATCACTGGCACCCTCTAGTTCATCACTGCCACCCCCTGGTTCACCACGGCCACCCTCTGGTTCACCACTGCCACCCTCTGGTTCATCACAGCACCCTATGGTTCAGCACTGCCACCCTCTTGTTCATCACTGCCACCCTCTGGTTCACCTCTGCCACCATCTGGTTCATCACAGCACCCTCTGGTTCACCACTGTCACCCTCTGGTTCACTACTGTCACCCTCTGGTTCACCACTGCCACCCTCCGGTTTATCACTGCCACGCTCTGGTTCACCACTGCCACCCTCTGGTTCATCACTGACACCCTCTGGTTCATCAAAGCACCCTCTGGTTCACCACTGCCAACCTCTGGTTCATCACAGCGCCCTCTGGTTCACCACTGCCACCTTCTGGTTCATCACTGCCACCCTCTGGTTCATCACAGCACCCAACGGGTCACCAGTGCCACCCTCTGGATCATCACTGCCACCCTCTGGTTCATCACTGCCACCCTCTGGTTTACCACTGCCACCCACTGGTTCATCACTGCCATCCTCTGGTTCATCACAGCACCCTCTGGTTCACCACTGCCACTCTCTGGTTCACCACTGCCACCCTCTGGTTCATCACTGCCACCCTCTGGTTCATCCCAGCACCCTCTGGTTCACCACTGCCACCCTCTGGTTAATCACTGCCACCCTCTGGATTACCACTGCCACACCCTGGCTCATCACTGCCACCCTCTGGTTCATCACTGCCACCCTCTGGTTCATCACTGCCACCCTCTGCTTCACCACTGCCACCCTCTGGTTTATCACTGCCACCCTCTGGTTCACTGCTGCCACCCTCTGGTTCATCACTGTCACCCTCTGGTTCACCACTGCCACCTTCTGGTTCATCACTGCCACCCTCTGGTTCACCTCTACCACCCTCTGGTTCATTACTGCCACCCTCTTGTTCGCCACTGCCACCCTCTGGATCATAACTGCCACCCTCTGGTTCATCACTGCCACCCTCTGGTTCATCACAGCACCCTCTAGTTCACCACTGCCACCCTCTTGTTCATCACTGCCACCCTCTGGTTCGCCTCTGCCACCATCTGGTTCATCAAAGCACTCTCTGGTTCACCACTGTCACCCTCTCGTTCACCACTGTCACCCTCTGGTTCATCACTGCCACCCTCTGGTTCACCACTGCCACCCTCTGGTTCATCACTGCCACCCTCTGGTTCATCACAGCACCCTCTGGTTCACCACAGCACCCTCTGGTTCACCACTGCCACCCTCTGGTTAATCACAGCCACCCTCTAGTTCATCACTGCCACCCTCTGGTTCATGACTGCCACTCTCTAGTTCACCTCTGCCACCATCTGGATCATCACAGCACCCTTCGGTTGACCACTGTCACCCTCTGGTTCACCACTGTCACCCTCTGGTTCATCACTGCCACCCTCTGGTTCATCACTGCCTCCCTCCGGTTCACCACTGCCACCCTCTGGTTCATCACTGCCACCATCTGGTTCATCACAGTACCCTCTGGTTCACCACTGCCAACCTCTGTTTCATCACAGCACCCTCTGGTTCACCACTGCCACCTTCTGGTTCATCACTGCCACCCTCTAGTACATCACTGCCACCCTCTGGTTCACGACTGCCACCCTCTGGTTGATCACTGCCATCCTCAGGTTCATCACAGCACCCTCTGGTTCACCACTGCCATACTATGGTTCACCACTGCCACCCCCTGGTTCATCGCAGCTCCCTCTGGTTCACCACTGCCACCCTCTGGGCCATCACTGCCACCCTCTGGTTCATCACAGCACCCTCTGGTTCACCACTGCCACCCTCTGGTTCATCACTGCCACCCTTTTGTACATCTCTGCCACCCTCTGGTTCACGACTGCCACCCTCTGGTTCACCACTGCCACCCCCTGGTTCATCATAGCACCCTCTGGTTCACCACTGTCACCCATTGGTTCAATCCTGCCACCATCTGGTTCTTCATCGCACCCTCTGGTTCACCACTGTCACCCTCTGGTTCACCACTGTCACCCTCTGATTCACCACTGCCACACTCTGGTTCATCACTGCCACCCTCTGGTTCATCACTGCCACCCTCTGGTTCATCACTGCCACCCTCTGCTTCACCACTGCCACCCTCTGGTTCACTGCTGCCACCCTCTGGTTCATCACTATCCCCTCTGGTTCACCACTGCCACCTTCTGGTTCATCACTGCCACCCTCTGGTTCACCACTGCCACCCTCTGGTTCATCACTGCCACCCTCTGGTTCGCCACTGCCACCCTCTGGATCATCACTGCCACCCTCTGGTTCATCACTGCCACCCTCTGTTTCACCACTGTGACCCTCTGGATCATCACTGTCACCCTCTGGTTCATCACTGCCACCCTCTAGTTCATCACAACACCCTCTGGGTCACCAGTGCCACCCTCTGGATCATCACTGCCACCCTCTGGTTTATCACTGCCACCCTCTGGTTTACCACTGCCACCCTCTGGTTGATCACAGCCATCCTCTGGTTCATCACAGCACCCTCTGGTTCACCACCGCCACTCTCTGGTTCATCACTGCTACCCTCTGGTTCATCACAACTCCCTCTGGTTCACCACTGCCACCCTCTGGTTCATCACTGCCACCCTCTGGTTCATCCCAGCACCCTCTGGTTCACCACTGCCACCCTCTGATTAAACACTGCCACCCTCTAGTTCATCACTGCCACCCTCTAGTTCATCACTGCCACCCTCTGGTTCACCACGGCCACCCTCTGGTTCACCACTGCCACCCTCTGGTTCATCACAGCACCCTATGGTTCAGCACTGCCACCCTCTTGTTCATCACTGCCACCCTCTGGTTCACCTCTGCCACCATCTGGTTCATCACAGCACCCTCTGGTTCACCACTGTCACCCTCTGGTTCACCACTGTCACCCTCTGGTTCACCACTGTCACCCTCTGGTTTATCACTGCCACGCTCTGGTTCACCACTGCCACCCTCTGGTTCATCACTGCCACCCTCTGGTTCATCAAAGCACCCTCTGGTTCACCACTGCCAACCTCTGGTTCATCACAGCACCCTCTGGTTCACCACTGCCACCTTCTGGTTCATCACTGCCACCCTCTGGTTCATCACAGCACCCAACGGGTCACCAGTGCCACCCTCTGGATCATCACTGCCACCCTCTGGTTCATCACTGCCACCCTCTGGTTTACCACTGCCACCATCTGGTTCATCACAGTACCCTCTGGTTCACCACTGCCAACCTCTGGTTCATCACAGCACCCTCTGGTTCACCACTGCCACCTTCTGGTTCATCACTGCCACCCTCTAGTACATCACTGCCACCCTCTGGTTCACGACTGCCACCCTCTGGTTGATCACTGCCATCCTCTGGTTCATCACAGCACCCTCTGGTTCACCACTGCCACCCTCTGGTTCATCACTGCCACCCTTTTGTACATCACTGCCACCCTCTGGTTCACGACTGCCACCCTCTGGTTCACCACTGCCACCCCCTGGTTCATCATAGCACCCTCTGGTTCACCACTGTCACCCATTGGTTCAATCCTGCCACCATCTGGTTCTTCATCGCACCCTCTGGTTCACCACTGTCACCCTCTGATTCACCACTGTCACCCTCTGATTCACCACTGCCACACTCTGGTTCATCACTGACACCCTCTGGTTCATCACTGCCACCCTCTGGTTCATCACTGCCACCCTCTGCTTCACCACTGCCACCCTCTGGTTCACTGCTGCCACCCTCTGGTTCATCACTATCCCCTCTGGTTCACCACTGCCACCTTCTAGTTCATCACTGCCACCCTCTGGTTCACCACTGCCACCCTCTGGTTCATCACTGCCACCCTCTGGTTCGCCACTGCCACCCTCTGGATCATCACTGCCACCCTCTGGATCATCACTGCCACCCTCTGGTTCATCACTGCCACCCTCTGGTTTACCACTGCCACCATCTGGTTCATCACAGTACCCTCTGGTTCACCACTGCCAACCTCTGGTTCATCACAGCACCCTCTGGTTCACCACTGCCACCGTCTGGTTCATCACTGCCACCCTCTAGTACATCACTGCCACCCTCTGGTTCACGACTGCCACCCTCTGGTTGATCACTGCCATCCTCTGGTTCATCACAGCACCCTCTGGTTCACCACTGCCACCCTCTGGTTCATCACTGCCACCCTTTTGTACATCACTGCCACCCTCTGGTTCACGACTGCCACCCTCTGGTTCACCACTGCCACCCCCTGGTTCATCATAGCACCCTCTGGTTCACCACTGTCACCCATTGGTTCAATCCTGCCACCATCTGGTTCTTCATCGCACCCTCTGGTTCACCACTGTCACCCTCTGGTTCACCACTGTCACCCTCTGATTCACCACTGCCACACTCTGGTTCATCACTGACACCCTCTGGTTCATCACTGCCACCCTCTGGTTCATCACTGCCACCCTCTGCTTCACCACTGCCACCCTCTGGTTCACTGCTGCCACCCTCTGGTTCATCACTATCCCCTCTGGTTCACCACTGCCACCTTCTAGTTCATCACTGCCACCCTCTGGTTCACCACTGCCACCCTCTGGTTCATCACTGCCACCCTCTGGTTCGCCACTGCCACCCTCTGGATCATCACTGCCACCCTCTGGTTCATCACTGCCACCCTCTGTTTCACCACTGTGACCCTCTGGATCATCACTGTCACCCTCTGGTTCATCACTGCCACCCTCTAGTTCATCACAACACCCTCTGGGTCACCAGTGCCACCCTCTGGATCATCACTGCCACCCTCTGGTTTATCACTGCCACCCTCTGGTTTACCACTGCCACCCTCTGGTTGATCACAGCCATCCTCTGGTTCATCACAGCACCCTCTGGTTCACCACCGCCACTCTCTGGTTCATCACTGCTACCCTCTGGTTCATCACAACTCCCTCTGGTTCACCACTGCCACCCTCTGGTTCATCACTGCCACCCTCTGGTTCACCCCAGTGTGGTAAATAAATAAATAATACCCTATTTTTGACTAAGCATATAGTATAACAGATAGCTCAATAAATAAGAGTCAAGATTCGAGGTAGTAGGAGTTTCTGCAGGTTTATTACAGCATAAGGACAGGATCAGGACAACCTGCATGGGAACAGAGTGACAGGGCCCAGCAGGACAACTGGGGCCCAGCAGGGGAAAAGAGGCCCAGCAGCTGCTGGGGCTAGGTCTGGGATGAGCTCGCTAACTTTTAATAACAATACATTGACTTATATACATAGCGCAAACACATAGCATTACATTGCAGTAGGCGTAACAGTGGGTGGAGCAGAAGGCGTGACGCGTAGCAGTCGCGAAAGATAACAGTAAAAAGAGGTGTAACTGGGCGTATACATAGACATGTGGTGCAAACGTAACAGAATATGTCATGAATGGGCGGAAACATTGGAGGGGGCTACCTAAGGAGCCGGGACCTCTAACCTAATGGTGCGCGAAAATTGGCAATGACGTGTTACTAGGAGAAGCTGGGGCTACGAACTCTGTGCTAGGAGCAGAGACTAGAGTCTGGAGGGTCGGAGCGACATGTACCTAAACCCTATCTGGTATCTGATGTTTAGGGAACATGTTGATATAAACTAGAAGTCATGAGGGGAAAAGTTAACTTGATTCTAAGACTGGACCATGCATTATTCTACATGTAGTGCGTGATGAAGAATATTAAATGACCATTAATACAGTATTTCTCTAACGTGGAGACGAGAAGGCTAGACAATGACGGAAACTATTGATGCAGTTCAGTAGCTTAGGAATGCAGAGAAGAAGGACTGAACTGATAGCTGGAATCATAACATACTCTTGGCAGACTCAGAGGCAGAGCCAAGCTGCACCGGGCACTGCGAGGCAGGAAGTAAGTGAAGGGTCGAGGATACAGGTGGGGCTGTACCGCTCCTCAGCGAGGCGTTCAGGAGACAGGAGCTGAATCCAGGGTCCGGGCCCTTTTGAGGCCTGGAAACGGGGACTTTATAATGGAATAACGTGCACACTGGGAAACGTGGCAACATTACTTTACATATGCCTGATATTCGTAGTATTCACGAAGACTGGAAACTAGCATACTAAAGGTGGACACAACTGGAATTGCGTCATTAATCGGACATGGGGAATAACATATGCATATTGGTCATGCACACATAACATATGATGGATGAGGCGTAGGGACACAGAACATGGCAAAATTTACTTTTCCACATTCCCTCCTTGTCACTACGTTTCCATCAGGAAACATCAATATTCATGATACTGTCTATCCTTTCATACAGTACCATTTGCTCGTCTCGAATTGTCTTGGAACGGGATTTAGAACGGGGCTTGGGACTAGGAATACAAGAGGTAGCACACATGCTGCAAATCGCAGGGCCACATTGTATACAGAGGCAGCAGCTAAATATGATCGCTACTGCTATACTTAGAAAGGACAGGACTTTCCATCCCCAGGCGGAAATTATATTCCAGAACCAACCGGACCATGTCCAGGTGCCTGGATCTTGGTGTAACAGATGGGCAATTTTATGGAGTCTGGTTATAGCTGAATAAACAGACGGCGCGTTATTTGGAATGAAAATGCAGCAACTAGATCCGATGACTCTACAGGCCCCGCCCCTATCGGCCAGTATGACGTCAAGGACGAGACGATTTTGCAAAACGACAAATCTCATAGCAGATTGTTCTTCGGTTAGGTTACCTAGAGCAGAGGCAGTCTCATTTACTACAGCTTCAAGGGTTCTTGTTAACCTACGGATCAGTTTACTATTCTGGACAGGTCCTACAAAGAAGAAGAAACCTTTATTGAAATCTGTATACTGTTCTAGAGTAGTTTCAGTATAATCGACAATTGGGGACTCCCTTCTATGTCTAATGTGTACTAGATGTGTGTTTCTGTGATAATCAGATGGGGCTAGGAAAACAGGTGGCAGTAGGAAAGCAATGTAACAGGTTCCCTCCCAATCGAGGGGCAGACGGACATATGCAGTTTGACCACAAATAAAATAAGAATGACGTGAAGCTTTGAAAACAGATTTCCCACTGTTACTATACTTGATAACAGTAGTACAGTCACTATGACCTACATGTATGGAACCATAACTACGGACACATAATTCGCCTTTGACAGGTAATACTGAAATAGCAGGTAAGTCTGGAGTAGTATCAGACTGAACATTCAGGACCATGAAATTCGACGAATAATTACCTAAATTATATACTTCGTTTTCTAGATCTAAACCTGTTCTGTGGGGGAAACCTTGCTTGTCTGGAAAACATGTACTGTTAAGAAAAGACATATCTGTTGAGGATGACGTTAACGTGGACCATGCTCCACATGAACCATTATGTGAAAAAGGATAAGGAAAGAGTGGCAGAACTCCCTTCGGTGTCTGGAAAGGGGGGAGTCGACCACACACCCAACAATTAGTGGCATTGCTGGTCTGGTGTGAATAATGTAACATACGGATGAAAGAATTGTTGCGCATAGCAAGGCGGTAAGAATATTCGTGAGGAGGCAGATCACTAAACGTGTGCTCTACTGTAGCATTAGCAGACATATTTACATGAGGAACTGGAAAATACAGATAGAATGCATAGCTGGTGCAGGAAATCATAATACTGATGAATAATACGAAACTCAGAAAAACGATACATCTGATTGAATTTTGACTGACTCTCTCACTATGGGGGTCTATTTTATACATGTCAGAAACAATCTAACCGTTTCACCTAGGGGAGGACTTATACAATCAAACTGACTGACTTATTTTACTAGACCTGAGCTTTAACTTATACTCCTGTTGCGGAGTTTTCTCTAACAAGGGAGGGGTTGTAATAATGTCTTTTGCGGGACAGTCCTTTAAAACAATGTCTTGACAGTTTTTAAAATCCTGGGAATCCTGGGAAATGTTCTTGGAGACGGGTTTCAATCCATTGAAAAGTTTTACATGAGAAAGGTGGACCCACCCCTTCCTGCCTTCCAACTTGACGGCAGTACGGGTGGTCAAGAGGACCTGACGTGGCTCCTTCCAACGTGGTTCCAGCGGACTTGATCTGTCGAAATTCCGGACCATCACTAGGGAGCCTGGAACGATTTCGTGCGGTTCCACCTCGGTATTGTCTGGAAATGCGGCGGCAACCTGTGAACGACATGAGTTGAGGGCAGACATCAAGGAAGCTAGGTAATCTGTCAGCATATTACATGAAACATCGGTAATACTTCGGGGTCTAGGAGTACCCCACATGTTAGGGGGGCGGCCGAATACGACCTCATACGGGGACAGACCTGATCTGGAATGTGCAACCATGCGCATATAAAATAAAGCGACTGGCAGAGCTACTAGCCAGTCCACACCTTTTTCCTTACAGACTTTTGCAATGCGGATTTTCAGAGTCTGATTATGTCTCTCTACGAGACCGGCTGCTTCAGGATGGCGTACACAATGAAACTTCCACTGGTACCCTAACAAAAGGGAAACGTGCTTCATGAGTTCAGATGAGAATGGCTGACCGTTATCAGAATATACGACTCTAGGGAGTCCGTATCTAGGGAAAAATTCACGAACCAACTGCTTGGCAGTGGTCGCGGCTGTGTAATCTGGGACTGGATATGCTTCTGTCCATCTGGACAAAGCGCATACAACTACAAGGACATACTTGAAACCTCGACATCGCTCCATCTGAATATAATCCATCTGGAGGACCTCAAAAGGGTGGTCAGGGGGCTGGAAACCACCTTGTTCCACCGGGACACTTTTACCTGGATTAAACTGACAACATATCATACAGGTACGGACTTTCTGCTTGGCTGCAGCTCGTAAATGCTTGTTGAACCAAATGTTCTGGATACTGTCTAACATAGCTTTTTCTCCTAAATGTGCTGGACTATGTGCGGTATTGATAATGACTTGAACCATAGAGTCGGGGAGAAACCATATGGCTCTACCCTTCGTTAACCATCCTTGATCTGTCTGGACCCCTCCTTGTTCAGACCATTTCTTGATTTCATCGGGGGTAGCATGTAACTGGATATCTATGACATCTTGTGTAGGGTCCTTAACTGTCATGCATTTAATCGGATCTGGAGTATGTGTCTGATTAACTGGAATGTCTGGAGTCTGTGCTGTAAGCTTGGCTGTGCGGTCTGCTAGATCATTACCTTGAGAAATAATGTCAGTAACTTTCGTATGTGCTTTGCATTTCATGATAGCGATGGATGCCGGTAAATGTATGGCATCTAACAGGGCTTGAATAAGGAGACCATGCTGAATCTTGGTTCCATGAGAAGTCATGAAACCTCTCTCCTGCCAGAGCACTCCGAAGTCGTGTACAACTCCGAATGCGTAACGTGAATCTGTGTAAACATTAACTTTCAGGTTCTTGGCGTGTATACAGGCTTGTGTCAGAGCAACTAGCTCTGCTGCTTGAGCGGACAGGGTATCAATACGGTGTGTTTCAATAACTTCAGTGTCAGTAGTCACTGCATACGCGGCGACTAGTTCTCCTGTACTAGTTCTCATACATGAACCATCCACATAAAGTGTCAGGTCAGGATCTGGTAACGGAATGTCTGTCAGGTCTTGTCTTGGCTTTGTCGTAATATTAACTACTTCCACACAGTCATGTGGGTCAGAATTTGAACTAACTGATGGTAACAGTGTAGCAGGATTCAGGACGTTGCAGCGTCTAATTTCTATGTGTGGCTGGAACAGTGTCAATTCATAACCCGTTAAACGTGCAATTGTCAAGTGCTGAGTTTGTGTTCGGTTTAAAAGAACTTCTACTGAATGTGGGACTTGTATTGTCAGGGAATGTCCTAAAACTATGGAATCACTTTGTCTGATAGCTAGTGCTGTAGCTGCAACTGACTTGAGGCACGCAGGCAACGCCTGGGCGACTGGATCTAATGTGCTCGAAAAATAAGCACAGGGCTTGTATTGTCCTGCTTGATCTTGTGTGAGAACAGATAATGCTGTACCTTCACGTTCAGTAACGAAAAGTGTAAAAGGCTTACTGTAGTTCGGTGTAGCTAGAACTGGAGCTTGACATAGGGCTTTCTTTAACTCGTTGAAACTAAGTGTATGTTCAGATGTCCAAGGGAGGACAGTCGATACGGCTGCCTCCTGTGTCGTTAACTGTATCAGTGGCTTGGCTAGAAATGCATACTGGGGAATCCATTGTCTACAATAAGAAGTAAGGCTGATAAAGGCACGTACCTCCTTCTGGGTTCTGGGCTGGGGAAGACTCGCTATTAACTGGATACGGTCAGGTGTCAACTGCCTACCCCTCTTGGACAGCAAGTGTCCTAAGTATACCACTTGCTGGACACAGAATTGAAGCTTCGAAGGTGACACCTTGTGCCCCATCTCGGCTAGAAAATACAGAACTGTAAGGGATGCTCGCTCGCAAGCACGTTCAGAACGGGCTGTGATCAGTAGATCATCGACATACTGGAGCAGGGCAGTGTCAGTTGGCATGTGAATGTTGTCTAGTTGTCTCTTAAGTGCTTGACTATAAATACTAGGACTTTCTGTGAAACCTTGAGGAGCGCGTGTGAACATATAGCTCCTTCCATTTAAACAAAATCCGAAAAGAAACTGGCTGTCTGGATGAATTGGAACACTAAAAAATGCATTCTTAAGGTCTATGACAGTGAAAAACATGGCTTCGTAATCAATAGCTGTTAACAGGGAAGAAATATCTGGGACAACTGGGTACTGAGGAATAATACATTTATTAAGCTCTCGTAAATCAATCACTAATCGATATACTGGGGGTGCATTTGGATCAGTACGTTTCATGACTGGAATGATCGGAGAATTGCATACATTGGAGTCAGTTTCTACAACTACTCCTTGAGCCATGAGCTCGTCAATAATTTTGGATAAGGCTGCTACAGCCTCAGGTGGCAATCTGTACTGTCTGATTCGGGGTAACACTACACCTGGCTTGAGAGTCACACGATAGGGTGTGATTTGCATGTAACCTACATCAGTTGGACCTTGCGCCCATAAGTGCTGCGGAACATTAGACAATCTTGAATCAAAATCTCGTAATACATAGTGACCCTTAAAGTCACGTAGGAACAGACGTATTCCCTCTGGGGAACAGCAAATAACTGCACCTAATTCTTTCAGTGTCTTAATGCCTAACAGGTTTTCTGGACATGACTTAGTAAGTAACAGATCAGTAGTACGGGACAATGGACCTACTTCTAGAGTAACTGGCTTTGATATCTCGTTAACTATTGGTTTTCCTGAAAATCCAAGGGAAACATTTCTTGAGCCTGAGAGCGGAGCCCCTGGAACTTCGGCATGACTAATTGTGGTCCTACTTGCCCCTGTATCAATCAAAAACTTTCTGTCTTTCCCTAATACTTGACTGTGAACATAGGGACCTTCTTGATCTACAGGTATCTCGATGAGAGGCAAGCCTACCTCCCTCTCTAGGCTATTTCATGAATATGGCTGGTACTCTGGATACTCGGACTGTGCATACTGGTACATCTGCGATGTAACGTGCTGTGTTGCAGCTATAGGCTGCGGTGCGGGAACTGTCTGTTGTGCATTCTGTGACTGAGGAATCTGTGAAACTTGTTCTTGTCTAGGCGGACGTGGTCTTTCTTTAGTCTTACCAGTAGCTATGTTATGTTTCAGAACTGCACACTCATTTATAAAATGACCTGGCTGTTTACAATAATTGCAGTTCCCTTTAACGGGAGCTGCAGGATGACTGGCTTGATTCGGACCCCTCTTCTGACTGTCTTGAGGAACAGATTGTGCAACTAGCACTTTCATTTTCGTGTCTTTCATACGTTTTCTTTCGTGCTCTTGCTCTTCTCTGATTCTATTCTGGTGGTACTGGAGCATCTGGAGCATCTGGGACGGAGTATTTGCTTGCCAGGTGCTTTCGACTTTCAAAACTCGGTTTTTAATTTGTGGACTTGAATTCTCGACTAATTTGGTAACGAAAAGGTGAGGGTATGACTCACTACTTGTCTTGAGACCACTATTGATACTGAAACATTTCTCAAATCTAGAATAATAATCACTAATATCTTCATCTTGTTTCTGTTTACAGGCTGAGATTGCATCCCAGTCTTCTTTTCTCGTTGTCAATAATCTGGGTAAAACTTGAATCAATAATTCTGGTAATTCTTTACATTTATCTCCAAGACCGGTACCTGGTACTCGTGCCTTGTCTTCAGCTTCTAGAGCTGTCCAATCGATCTTTTTCTCTCCCACCTCCCATTCTTTTTCCTTTAACTTTTCATACACCCCTGCGGGTAACAGGACCTTTAACATTTTAATGATATCTGGGTAAGTGTATTCTCCCATACGGAGCATGTCTTTTAATTCTCTATGGAACCCTGCTGGATCTTTGTCATGACAGGGAATTAATTTCTTCATTTCAAGAAGTTCCATCTTTGAAATCGGAGTGTATACAAACACTCGTTGCATTTCGCCACCCGCCCCTTGGACTGGGTGGACTTCTCGTAACGGATTCTGTCTGTCTATGTAGAATGGCTTATTTTCTGGGGGTGAGACATGAACAAAATGCGGATTCAGGAACGTTCTATATTTGTGGCGCTGTTCTAGAATGATACTGATTAAATCGGTACCTAGACCTCTCCATCTATACTGGAGTAACTCGTTCAGGACATCGTGTAACGGGCCTGGATCAGAGTGCTGACCCTCATACAGAGTAATGAGGTACTGGATCATATACATACCCACCAGTCGTTGCTCGGCTGGGGGCAGTTTCAGAAACATTTGTGCCACTATTTCGTCTGGAAAAGTGGTAGAATCAGTAATCCATCGGACTGCTGATCGGGCTAGTTCTTGTTCATGCATAGTACTTAATTCGCTATAACCGATTCGTGATTTCAGAATGTGATCGGTAGCTTGAAATACTTGCTCTAGAGAACCTTGTTCTGGTGCTGGATGATGAAAAATAGACTTGTGTTCTAGACGTAAATGGCGATCTGGAAATCTAGATTTTCCTACATACGCTATTCTGTCGGAATTCTCGTCTTCCTCTTCAGGATCAGAGATACTTTCTTTCTCGCTTACTTGTGCTGCTTTACGTTGTTCGTGTATCTTTATTATTTCTTTACGGATTTTCTTGTACATACTCTCCATGGCACTAACGGTCTTGTGCTTACCCTCGGCTATATTATCACTCCACCTTGTCAGGATTCTCATTTCGGCGGGATCTTTAGACGGGTAATCTTGTTCTCTTATTAGACAATTGATCAGGAACTTTAATATCATGAGCTGGATCTCGGCTTTCCTTTGAGACATAATCTCGCCAATACTTTCTGGATCATCCCCTGTACGGATGAAACGGTATATTCTGTCTAGATCTTCTTTCATATTCGGTAAGGTGACTAGATACTCGGTCACTCTCCTTACACGTAAGGAATATAAAACCATATTATATTCGCCTGGAACTGGATCATAGACACATTCGTTAAGGGCTTGTCTGATTTCTGTGACAGACTTATTACTTTTAGGAGTACGCTGTGATGCTTGAGCATGTAATTCGAGTGCTGATAAACGCTTGTGTGGCGGCGGGGTTTGAGGAGTAGCTCCTCCTGCGGCCCCTAGACTGGAGTCGTCTACTGAGGCTCTACGTCCTGGCAGAGTGGGAAATGGAACTGTAGGCTGGACCGGGGGTACCGTAACAGGTACTCCGGTGTCTGGAGGAGCGGGAAGTGCCTGATTTGCAGGGACTGGCGGAGCGCGAACAGGATTTGCATATTCTGGGACTGTGTCGTCCAGATAGGACGAAATAAAAATATCAGCTGCGGTCGGTTTGTGACGTAGCTTGGTCGGAACTAATGGTGGCGGGAGATTACTAGATGCCTCTGGGGTCGCTTTTTGCACACCTTCGGCAAGAAGAGGATACATACCCTTAATGAGGGCATGCCTCTGTCTGTCTGACTGTTCGGCTTTGACTTGTTCACCTATCTCGATTAATTCTCTTTCTTGGGCTCGTTCTTGGGATTCTCTACTTAACTCTGACTTTCTGACTTCCTTTTCGGTTCTTTTATGAGCTTCTTTACGCCATAACTCGATGGCATCTTTCTGTGACTGTCTGGCTTTCTTTTTCCATAATGCTTCTTCTACTCGCATGATACATTCGGCATCCCATGTACCCGATACGGGCCATCTATACTTTTCTTCTAACTGTTTGGTATACTCTACCCATAAATCTAGATACAGTATGGCGCTTATGCCATGTTTCTGATACATAAAATGACCTGGACTGTCCCTAGGTGGGACAGGAACCGCTTCCTCTAACAGACCCTTTCTAGTTTTTAACTGTCGTAATCTTGAAAAGAGCGGCATTGTAAACTTGAATCGGAACACAATACAATACGTGAAGAACAATAACAATTGGGAAAACAATTCAGGCATACCACGACATTGGAAATACATTAAACAATATCATAACATAACAGTTCGAACAGAATATTACCTGAAAATACTGAGAACAGAAATACAAGAATTTTCTCGAGAACGGAACAGACTAGAATTACTGGATGCACTGCTGTAACAGTACGGAACATACCGGTCCCATAAAGGGACGCATCAAGACCCGTATCCACCTAGGTGAACACTTCGTTTGTGAGTCTGGGCACCACCAACCCACGGACCAGGAGTCAATTTAGATTGGTCCTGTCTAGATACTACCCCAGCAATGGTACTCACCGGGCAGCACGGAACGGAAAGCCTCGGACGGGACTGGACTGCTACGACGACGGACTTCGGACTTCGGACTTCAGATACGGGTGGGCCTCCGGATACCTCGGACCTTGGACTCTCGGCTTGGGCTCTGGTCGGGACTCGCCGCGTTCCTCCACCGTCTCGTTTGGATGCTGGACCGCCTCCTCCGTCTCCTCCGTGGGCCTGAGGGATACTTGAAGCAGAAATATCTGCACGTGGCCGGTATGGTTCCGTCACGGCTGCAGAGGGTCAGGGGGTCGGCGTGGCTTCACCGACGCGTGGGGAAAGGGCAAGTCCCTATTCGGGCGCCATTATGTGGTAAATAAATAAATAATACCCTATTTTTGACTAAGCATATAGTATAACAGATAGCTCAATAAATAAGAGTCAAGATTCGAGGTAGTAGGAGTTTCTGCAGGTTTATTACAGCATAAGGACAGGATCAGGACAACCTGCATGGGAACAGAGTGACAGGGCCCAGCAGGACAACCGGGGCCCAGCAGGGGAAAAGAGGCCCAGCAGCTGCTGGGGCTAGGTCTGGGATGAGCGCGCTAACTTTTAATAACAATACATTGACTTATATACATAGCGCAAACACATAGCATTACATTGCAGTAGGCGTAACAGTGGGTGGAGCAGAAGGCGTGACGCGTAGCAGTCGCGAAAGATAACAGTAAAAAGAGGTGTAACTGGGCGTATACATAGACATGTGGTGCAAACGTAACAGAATATGTCATGAATGGGCGGAAACATTGGAGGGGGCTACCTAAGGAGCCGGGACCTCTAACCTAATGGTGCGCGAAAATTGGCAATGACGTGTTACTAGGAGAAGCTGGGGCTACGAACTCTGTGCTAGGAGCAGAGACTAGAGTCTGGAGGGTCGGAGCGACATGTACCTAAACCCTATCTGGTATCTGATGTTTAGGGAACATGTTGATATAAACTAGAAGTCATGAGGGGAAAAGTTAACTTGATTCTAAGACTGGACCATGCATTATTCTACATGTAGTGCGTGATGAAGAATATTAAATGACCATTAATACAGTATTTCTCTAACGTGGAGACGAGAAGGCTAGACAATGACGGAAACTATTGATGCAGTTCAGTAGCTTAGGAATGCAGAGAAGAAGGACTGAACTGATAGCTGGAATCATAACATACTCTTGGCAGACTCAGAGGCAGAGCCAAGCTGCACCGGGCACTGCGAGGCAGGAAGTAAGTGAAGGGTCGAGGATACAGGTGGGGCTGTACCGCTCCTCAGCGAGGCGTTCAGGAGACAGGAGCTGAATCCAGGGTCCGGGCCCTTTTGAGGCCTGGAAACGGGGACTTTATAATGGAATAACGTGCACACTGGGAAACGTGGCAACATTACTTTACATATGCCTGATATTCGTAGTATTCACGAAGACTGGAAACTAGCATACTAAAGGTGGACACAACTGGAATTGCGTCATTAATCGGACATGGGGAATAACATATGCATATTGGTCATGCACACATAACATATGATGGATGAGGCGTAGGGACACAGAACATGGCAAAATTTACTTTTCCACACCAGCACCCTCTGGTTCACCACTGCCACCCTCTGATTAAACACTGCCACCCTCTAGTTCATCACTGCCACCCTCTAGTTCATCACTGCCACCCTCTGGTTCACCACGGCCACCCTCTGGTTCACCACTGCCACCCTCTGGTTCATCACAGCACCCTATGGTTCAGCACTGTCACCCTCTTGTTCATCACTGCCACCCTCTGGTTCACCTCTGCCACCATCTGGTTCATCACAGCACCCTCTGGTTCACCACTGTCACCCTCTGGTTCACCACTGTCACCCTCTGGTTCACCACTGTCACCCTCTGGTTTATCACTGCCACGCTCTGGTTCACCACTGCCACCCTCTGGTTCATCACTGCCACCCTCTGGTTCATCAAAGCACCCTCTGGTTCACCACTGCCAACCTCTGGTTCATCACAGCACCCTCTGGGTCACCACTGCCACCTTCTGGTTCATCACTGCCACCCTCTGGTTCATCACAGCACCCAACGGGTCACCAGTGCCACCCTCTGGATCATCACTGCCACCCTCTGGTTCATCACTGCCACCCTCTGGTTTACCACTGCCACCCACTGGTTCATCACTGCCATCCTCTGGTTCATCACAGCACCCTCTGGTTCACCACTGCCACTCTCTGGTTCATCACTGCTACCCTCTGGTTCATCACAACTCCCTCTGGTTCACCACTGCCACCCTCTGGTTCATCACTGCCACCAACTGGTTCATCCCAGCACCCTCTTGTTCACCACTGCCACCCTCTGGTTAATCACTGCCACCCTCTGGATTACCACTGTCAAGCTCTGGTTCATCACTGCCACCCTCTGGTTCAACACTGCCACCCTCTGGTTCATCACTGCCACCCTATGGTTCATCATAGCACCCTCTGGTTCACCACTGTCACCCTCTGGTTCACCACTGCCACCCTTTGGTTCAATCCGGCCACCATCTGGTTCTTCACAGCACCCTCTGGTTCACCACTGTCACCCTCTGGTTTACCACTGCCACACCCTGGCTCATCACTGCCACCCTCTGGTTCATCACTGCTACCCTCTGGTTCATCACTGCCACCCTCTGCTTCACCACTGCCACCCTCTGGTTTATCACTGCCACCCTCTGGTTCACTGCTGCCACCCTCTGGTTCATCATTGTCACCCTCTGGTTCACCACTGCCACCTTCTGGTTCATCACTGCCACCCTCTGGTTCACCACTGCCACCCTCTGGTTCATCACCGCCACCCTCTGGTTCGACACTGCCACCCTCTGGATCATAACTGCCACCCTCTGGTTCATCACTGCCACCCTCTGTTTCACCACTGCGACCCTCTGGATCATCACTGCCACCCTTTAGTTCATCACTGCCACCCTCTGGTTCACCACGGCCACCCTCTGGTTCACCACTGCCACCCTCTGGTTCATCACAGCACCCTCTGGTTCACCACTGCCACCCTCTTGTTCATCACTGCCACCCTCTGGTTTGCCTCTGCCACCATCTGGTTCATCAAAGCACTCTCTGGTTCACCACTGTCACCCTCTCGTTCACCACTGTCACCCTCTGGTTCATCACTGCCACCCTCTGGTTCACCACTGCCACCCTCTGGTTCATCACTGCCACCCTCTGGTTCATCACAGCACCCTCTGGTTCACCACAGCACCCTCTGGTTCACCACTGCCACCCTCTGGTTCATCACTGCCACCCTCTAGTTCATCACTGCCACCCTCTGGTTCATGACTGCCACTCTCTAGTTCACCTCCGCCACCATCTGGATCATCACAGCACCCTCTGGTTGACCACTGTCACCCTATGGTTCACCACTGTCACCCTCTGGTTCATCACTGCCACCCTCTGGTTAATCACTGCCTCCCTCTGGTTCACCACTGCCACCCTCTGGTTCATCACTGCCACCCTCTGGTTCATCACAGCACCCTCTGGTTCACCACTGCCACCCTCTGTTTCATCACTGCCACCCTCTAGTTCATCACTGTCACCCTCTGGTTCATGACTGCCACCCTCTGGTTGATCACTGCCATCCTCTGGTTCATCACAGCACCCTCTGGTTCACCACTGCCATAATATGGTTCACCACTGCCACCCCCTGGTTCATCGCAGCTCCCTCTGGTTCACCACTGCCACCCTCTGGTTCATCACTGCCACCCTCTGGTTCATCACAGCACCCTCTGGTTCACCACTGCCACCCTCTGGTTCCTCACTGCCACCCTTTAGTACATCACTGCCACCCTCTGGTTCACGACTGCCACCCTCTGGTTCACCACTGCCACCCTCTGGTTCATCATAGCACCCTCTGGTTCACCACTGTCACCCATTGGTTCAATCCTGCCACCATCTGGTTCTTCATAGCACCCTCTGGTTAACCACTGTCACCCTCTGGTTCACCACTGTCACCCTCTGATTCACCACTGCCACACTCTGGTTCATCACTGCCACCCTCTGGTTCATCACTGCCACCCTCTGCTTCACCACTGCCACCCTCTGGTTCACTGCTGCCACCCTCTGGTTCATCACTGTCCCCTCTGGTTCACCACTGCCACCTTCTGGTTCATCACTGCCACCCTCTGGTTCACCACTGCCACCCTCTGGTTCATCACTGCCACCCTCTGGTTCGCCACTGCCACCCTCTGGATCATCACTGCCACCCTCTGGTTCATCACTGCCACCCTCTGTTTCACCACTGTGACCCTCTGGATCATCACTGTCACCCTCTGGTTCATCACTGCCACCCTCTGGTTCATCACAGCACCCACAGGGTCACCAGTGCCACCCTCTGGATCATCACTGCCACCCTCTGGTTTATCAGTGCCACCCTCTGGTTTACCACTGCCACCCTCTGGTTGATCACTGCTATCCTCTTGTTCATCACAGCACCCTCTGGTTCACCACTGCCACTCTCTGGTTCATCACTGTTACCCTCTGGTTCATCACAACTCCCTCTGGTTCACCACTGCCACCCTCTGGTTCATCAATGCCACCCTCTGGTTCATCCCAGCACCCTCTGGTTCACCACTGCCACCCTCTGATTATTCATGGCCACCCTCTAGTTCATCACTGCCACCCTCTAGTTCATCACTGCCCCCCTCTGGTTCACCACTGCCACCCCATGTTCATCACTGCCACCCTCTGGTTCACCTCTGCCTCCATCTGGTTCATCACAGCACCCTCTGGTTCACCACTGCCACCAACTGGTTCATCACTGCCACCCTCTGGTTCATCAAAGCACCCTCTGATTCACCACTGCCAACCTCTAGTTCATCACAGCACCCTCTGGTTCACCACTGCCACCTTCTGGTTCATCACTGCCACCCTCTGGTTCATCACAGCACCCTCTGGGTCACCAGTGCCACCCTCTGAATCATCACTGCCACCCTCTGATTCATCACTGCCACCCTCTGGTTTACCCCTGCCACCCTCTGGTTGTTCACTGCCATCCTCTGGTTCATCAAAGCACCCTCTGGTTCACCACTGCCACTCTCTGGTTCATCACTGCCACCCTCTGGTTCATCACAACTCCCTCTGGTTCACCACTGCCACCCTCTGGTTCATCACTGCCACCCTCTGGTTCATCCCAGCACCCTATGGTTCACCACTGCCAACCTCTGGTTCATCACAGCACCCTCTGGTTCACCACTGCCACCCTCTGGTTCATCACTGCCACCCTCTAGTTCATCACTGCCACCCTCTGGTTCACAACTGCCACCCTCTGGTTCACCACTGCCACCCTCTGGTTCATCATAGCACCCTCTGGTTCACCACTTTCACCCTCTGGTTCACCACTGCCACCCATTGGTTCAATCCTGCCACCATCTGGTTCTTCACAGCACCCTCTGGTGCACCACTGTCACCCTCTGGTTCACCACTGCAACCCTCTGGTTCACTGCTGCCACCCTCTGGTTCATCACTGTCACCCTCTGGTTCGCCACTGCCACCTTCTGGTTCATCACTGCGACCCTATGGTTCACCACTGCCACCCTCTGGTTCATTACTGCCACCCTCTGGTTCGCCACTGCCACCCTCTGGATCATCACTGCCACCCTCTGGTTCAACACTGCCACCCTCTGTTTCACCACTGCGACCCTCTGGATCATCACTGCCACCCTCTAAATCATCACTGCCACCCTCTGGTTCACCACGGCCACCCTCTGGTTCACCACTGCCACCCTCTCGTTCATCACAGCACCCTCTCGCTCACCACTGCCACCCTCTTGTTCATCACTGCCACCCTCAGGTTCACCTCTGCCACCATCTGGTTCATCACAACACTCTCTGGTTCACCACTGTAACCCTCTGGTTCACCACTGTCACCCTCTGGCTCATCACTGCCACCCTCTGGTTCACCACGGCCACCGTCTGGTTCACCACTGCCACCCTCTGGTTCATCACAGCACCCTCTGGTTCACCACTGCCAACCTCTGGTTCATCACTGCCACCCTCTAGTTCATCACTGCAACCCTCTAGTTCATCACTGCCACCCTCTGGTTCACCACGGCCACCGTCTGGTTCACCACTGCCACCCTCTGGTTCATCACAGCACCCTATGGTTCACCACTGCCACCCTCTTGTTCATCACTGCCACCCTCTGGTTCACCTCTGCCACCATCTGGTTCATCACAGCACCCTCTGGTTCACCACTGTCACCCTCTGGTTCACCACTGTCACCCTCTGGTTCATCACTGCCACCCTCTGGTTCATCACTGCCACCCTCTGGTACACCACTGCCACCCTCTGGTTCATCACTGCCACCCTTTGGTTCATCAAAGCACCCTCTGGTTCACCACAGCCACCATCTGGTTCATCACAGCACCCTCTGGTTCACCACTGCCACCTTCTGGTTCATCACTGCCACCCTCTGGTTCATCACAGCACGCTCTGGGTCACCAGTGCCACCCTCTGGATCATCACTGCCACCCTCTGGTTCATCACTGCCACCCTCTGGTTTACCATTGCCACCCTCTGGTTGATCACTGCCATCCTCTGGTTCATCACAGCACCCTCTGGTTCACCACTGCCACTCTCTGGTTCATCACTGCCACCCTCTGGTTCATCACAACTCCCTCTGGTTCACCACTGCCACCCTCTGGTTCATCACTGCCACCCTCTGGTTCATCCCAGCACCCTCTGGTTCACCACTGCCACCCTCTGGTTAATCACTGCCACCCTCTGGTTAATCATGGCCACCCTCTGGTTCACCACTGTCACCCTCTGGTTCATCACTGCCACCCGCTGGTTCATCACTGCCACCCTCTGGTTCACCACTGCCACCCTCTGGTTCATCACTGCCACCCTCTGGTTCATCAAAGCACCCTCTGGTTCACCACTGCCGACCTCTGGTTCATCACAGCACCCTCTGGTTCACCAATGCCACCGTCTGGTTCATCACTGCCACCCTCTAGTTCATCACTTCCACCCTCTGGTTCACGACTGCCACCCTCTGGTTCACCACTGCCACCCTCTGGTTCATCATAGCACCCTCTGGTTCACCACTGTCACCCTCTGGTTCACCACTGCCACCCATTGGTTCAATCTTGCCACCATCTGGTTCTTCACAGCACCCTCTGGTTCACCACTGTCACCCTCTGGTTCACCACTGTCACCCTCTGGTTCACCACTGCCACACTCTGGTTCATCACTGCCACCCTCTGGTTCATCACTGCCACCCTCTGCTTCACCACTGCCACCCTCTGGTTTATCACTGCCACCCTCTCATTCACTGCTGCCACCATCTGGTTCATCACTGTCACCCTCTGGTTCACCACTGCCACCTTCTGGTTCATCACTGCCACCCTCTGGTTTACCACTGCCACCCTCTGGTTCATCACTGCCACCCTCTGGTTCGCCACTGCCACCCTCTGGATCATCACTGCCACCCTCTGGTTCATCACTGCCACCCTCTGTTTCACCACTGCGACCCTCTGGATCATCACTGCCACCCTCTAGTTCATCACTGCCACCCTCTGTTTCACCACAGCCACCCTCTGGTTCACCACTGCCACCCTCTGGTTCATCACAACACCCTCTGGTTCACCACTGCCACCATCTGGTTCATCACTGTCACCCTCTGGTTCACCACTGCCACCTTCTGGTTCATCACTGCCACCCTCTGGTTTACCACTGCCACCCTCTGGTTCATCACTGCCACCCTCTGGTTCGCCACTGCCACCCTCTGGATCATCACTGCCAACCTCTGGTTCATCACTGCCACCCTCTGTTTCACCACTGCGACCCTCTGGATCATCACTGCCACCCTCTAGTTCATCACTGCCACCCTCTGTTTCACCACAGCCACCCTCTGGTTCACCACTGCCACCATCTGGTTCATCACAACACCCTCTGGTTCACCACTGCCACCCTCTGGTTCATCACTGCCACCCTCTGGTTCATCCCAGCACCCTCTGGTTCACCACTGCCACCCTCTGGTTAATCACTGCCACCCTCTAGTTCATCACTGCCACCCTCTAGTTCATCACTGCCACCCTCTGGTTCACCATGGCCACCCTCTGGTTCACTACTGCCACCCTCTGGTTCATCACAGCACCCTATGGTTAACCACTGCCACCCCATGTTCATCACTGCCACCCTCTGGTTCACCTCTGCCTCCATCTGGTTCATCACAGCACCCTCTGGTTCACCACTGCCACCAACTGGTTCATCACTGCCACCCTCTGGTTCATCAAAGCACCCTCTGGTTCACCACTGCCAACCTCTAGTTCATCACAGCACCCTCTGGTTCACCACTGCCACCTTCTGGTTCATCACTGCCACCCTCTGGTTCATCACAGCACCCTCTGGGTCACCAGTGCCACCCTCTGAATCATCACTGCCACCCTCTGATTCATCACTGCCACCCTCTGGTTTACCCCTGCCACCCTCTGGTTGTTCACTGCCATCCTCTGGTTCATCAAAGCACCCTCTGGTTCACCACTGCCACTCTCTGGTTCATCACTGCCACCCTCTGGTTCATCACAACTCCCTCTGGTTCACCACTGCCACCCTCTGGTTCATCACTGCCACCCTCTGGTTCATCCCAGCACCCTATGGTTCACCACTGCCAACCTCTGGTTCATCACAGCACCCTCTGGTTCACCACTGCCACCCTCTGGTTCATCACTGCCACCCTCTAGTTCATCACTGCCACCCTCTGGTTCACAACTGCCACCCTCTGGTTCTCCACTGCCACCCTCTGGTTCATCATAGCACCCTCTGGTTCACCACTTTCACCCTCTGGTTCACCACTGCCACCCATTGGTTCAATCCTGCCACCATCTGGTTCTTCACAGCACCCTCTGGTGCACCACTGTCACCCTCTGGTTCACCACTGCAACCCTCTGGTTCACTGCTGCCACCCTCTGGTTCATCACTGTCACCCTCTGGTTCGCCACTGCCAACTTCTGGTTCATCACTGCGACCCTATGGTTCACCACTGCCACCCTCTGGTTCATCACTGCCACCCTCTGGTTCGCCACTGCCACCCTCTGGATCATCACTGCCACCCTCTGGTTCAACACTGCCACCCTCTGTTTCACCACTGCGACCCTCTGGATCATCACTGCCACCCTCTAAATCATCACTGCCACCCTCTGGTTCACCACGGCCACCCTCTGGTTCACCACTGCCACCCTCTCGTTCATCACAGCACCCTCTCGCTCACCACTGCCACCCTCTTGTTCATCACTGCCACCCTCAGGTTCACCTCTGCCACCATCTGGTTCATCACAACACTCTCTGGTTCACCACTGTAACCCTCTGGTTCACCACTGTCACCCTCTGGTTCATCACTGCCACCCTCTGGTTCATCACTGCCACCCTCTGGTTCACCAATGCCACACTCTGGTTCATCACTGCCACCCTCTGGTTCATCAAAGCACCCTCTGGTTGACCACTGTCACCCTCTGGTTCACCACTGTCACCCTCTGGTTCATCACTGCCACCCTCTGGTTCACCACTGCCACCCTCTGGTTCATCACTGCCACCCTCTGCTTCATCACAGTACCCTCTTGTTTACCATTGCCAACCTCTGGTACATCACAGCCACCCTCTAGTTCATCACTGCCACCCTCTGGTTCACGACTGCCACCCTCTGGTTCACCACTGCCACCCTCTGGTTCATCATAGCACACTCTGGTTCACCACTGTCACCCTCTGGTTCACCACTGCCACCCATTGGTTCAATCCTGCCACCATCTGGTTCTTCACAGCACCCTCTGGTTCACCACTGTCGCCCTCTGGTTCACCACTGTCACCCTCTGGTTCACCACTGCCACACTCTGGTTCATCACTGCCACCCTCTGGTTCATCACTGCCACCCTTTGGTTCATCACTGCCACCCTCTGCTTCACCACTGTCACCCTCTGGTTCACCACTGTCACCCTCTGGTTCACCACTGTCACCCTCTGGTTCATCACTGCCACCCTCTGGTTCATCACTGCCTCCCTCTGGTTCACCACTGCCACCCTCTGGTTCATCACTGCCACCCTCTGGTTCATCACAGTACCCTCTGGTTCACCACTGCCAACCTCTGGTTCATCACAGCACCCTCTGGTTCACCACTGCCACCCTCTGGTTAATCAGTGTCACCCTCTAGTTCATCACTGCCACCCTCTGGTTGATCACTGCCATCCTCTGGTTCATCACAGCACCCTCTGGTTCACCACTGCCATACTCTGGTTCACCACTGCAACACTGGTTCATCGCAGCTCCCTATGGTTCACCACTGCCACCCTCTGGTTCATCACTGCCACCCTCTGGTTCATCACAGCACCCTCTGGTTCACCACTGCCACCCTCTGGTTCATCACTGCCACCCTCTAGTTCATCACTGCCACCCTTTGGTTCACGACTGCCACCCTCTGGTTCACCACTGCCACCCTCTGGTTCATCATAGCACCCTCTGGTTCACCACTGTCACCCTCTAGTTCACCACTGCCACCCTTTGGTTCAATCCTGCCACCATCTGGTTCTTCAAAGCACCCTCTGGTTCACCACTGTTACCCTCTTGTTCACCACTGTCACCCTCTGGTTCACCACTGCCACACTCTGGTTCATCACTGCCACCCTCTGGTTCATCACTGCCACCCTCTGGTTCATCACTGCCACCCACTGCTTCACCACTGCCACCCTCTGGTTCATCACTGCCACCCTCTAGTTCACTGCTGCCACCCTCTGGTTCATCACTGTCACCCTCTGGTTCACCACTGCCACCTTCTGGTTCATCACAGCACCCTCTGGTTCATCACAGCACCCTCTGGGTCACCAGTGCCACCCTCTGGATCATCACTGCCACCCTCTGCTTCACCACTGTCACCCTCTGGTTCACCACTGTCACCCTCTGGTTCACCACTGCCATCCTCTGGTTCATCACAGCACCCTCTGGTTCATCACTGCCTCCCTCTGGTTCACCACTGCCACCCTCTGGTTCATCACTGCCACCCTCTGGTTCATCACAGTACCCTCTGGTTCACCACTGCCAACCTCTGGTTCATCACAGCACCCTCTGGTTCACCACTGCCACCCTCTGGTTAATCAGTGTCACCCTCTAGTTCATCACTGCCACCCTCTGGTTGATCACTGCCATCCTCTGGTTCATCACAGCACCCTCTGGTTCACCACTGCCATACTCTGGTTCACCACTGCAACACTGGTTCATCGCAGCTCCCTATGGTTCACCACTGCCACCCTCTGGTTCATCACTGCCACCCTCTGGTTCATCACAGCACCCTCTGGTTCACCACTGCCACCCTCTGGTTCATCACTGCCACCCTCTAGTTCATCACTGCCACCCTTTGGTTCACGACTGCCACCCTCTGGTTCACCACTGCCACCCTCTGGTTCATCATAGCACCCTCTGGTTCACCACTGTCACCCTCTAGTTCACCACTGCCACCCTTTGGTTCAATCCTGCCACCATCTGGTTCTTCAAAGCACCCTCTGGTTCACCACTGTTACCCTCTTGTTCACCACTGTCACCCTCTGGTTCACCACTGCCACACTCTGGTTCATCACTGCCACCCTCTGGTTCATCACTGCCACCCTCTGGTTCATCACTGCCACCCACTGCTTCACCACTGCCACCCTCTGGTTCATCACTGCCACCCTCTAGTTCACTGCTGCCACCCTCTGGTTCATCACTGTCACCCTCTGGTTCACCACTGCCACCTTCTGGTTCATCACAGCACCCTCTGGTTCATCACAGCACCCTCTGGGTCACCAGTGCCACCCTCTGGATCATCACTGCCACCCTCTGGTTTATCACTGCCACCCTCTGGTTTACCACTGCCACCCTCTGGTTGATCACTGCCATCCTCTGGTTCATCACAGCACCCTCTGGTTCACCACTGCCACTCTCTGGTTCATCACTGCTACCCTCTGGTTCATCACAACTCCCTCTGGTTCACCAGTGCCACCCTCTGGTTTATCACTGCCACCCTCTAGTTCATCACTGCCACCCTCTAGTTCATCCCAGCACCCTCTGGTTCACCACTGCCACCCTCTGATTAATCACTGCCACCCTCTAGTTCATCACTGCCACCCTCTAGTTCATCACTGCCACCCCCTGGTTCACCACGGCCACCCTCTGGTTCACCACTGCCACCCTCTGGTTCATCACAGCACCCTATGGTTCAGCACTGCCACCCTCTTGTTCATCACTGCCACCCTCTGGTTCACCTCTGCCACCATCTGGTTCATCACAGCACCCTCTGGTTCACCACTGTCACCCTCTGGTTCACTACTGTCACCCTCTGGTTCACCACTGCCACCCTCCGGTTTATCACTGCCATGCTCTGGTTCACCACTGCCACCCTCTGGTTCATCACTGACACCCTCTGGTTCATCAAAGCACCCTCTGGTTCACCACTGCCAACCTCTGGTTCATCACAGCGCCCTCTGGTTCACCACTGCCACCTTCTGGTTCATCACTGCCACCCTCTGGTTCATCACAGCACCCAACGGGTCACCAGTGCCACCCTCTGGATCATCACTGCCACCCTCTGGTTCATCACTGCCACCCTCTGGTTTACCACTGCCACCCACTGGTTCATCACTGCCATCCTCTGGTTCATCACAGCACCCTCTGGTTCACCACTGCCACTCTCTGGTTCATCACTGCCACCCTCTGGTTCATCACAACTCCCTCTAGTTCACCACTGCCACCCTCTGGTTCATCACTGCCACCCTCTGGTTCATCCCAGCACCCTCTGGTTCACCACTGCCACCCTCTGGTTAATCACTGCCACCCTCTGGATTACCACTGCCACACCCTGGCTCATCACTGCCACCCTCTGGTTCATCACTGCCACCCTCTGGTTGATCACTGCCACCCTCTGATTCACCACTGCCAACCTCTGGTTTATCACTGCCACCCTCTGGTTCACTGCTGCCACCCTCTGGTTCATCACTGTCACCCTCTGGTTCACCACTGCCACCTTCTGGTTCATCACTGCCACCCTCTGGTTCACCTCTACCACCCTCTGGTTCATTACTGCCACCCTCTTGTTCGCCACTGCCACCCTCTGGATCATAACTGCCACCCTCTGGTTCATCACTGCCACCCTCTGGTTCATCACAGCACCCTCTAGTTCACCACTGCCACCCTCTTGTTCATCACTGCCACCCTCTGGTTCGCCTCTGCCACCATCTGGTTCATCAAAGCACTCTCTGGTTCACCACTGTCACCCTCTCGTTCACCACTGTCACCCTCTGGTTCATCACTGCCACCCTCTGGTTCACCACTGCCACCCTCTGGTTCATCACTGCCACCCTCTGGTTCATCACAGCACCCTCTGGTTCACCACAGCACCCTCTGGTTCACCACTGCCACCCTCTGGTTAATCACAGCCACCCTCTAGTTCATCACTTCCACCCTCTGGTTCATGACTGCCACTCTCTAGTTCACCTCTGCCACCATCTGGATCATCACAGCACCCTTCGGTTGACCACTGTCACCCTCTGGTTCACCACTGTCACCCTCTGGTTCATCACTGCCACCCTCTGGTTCATCACTGCCTCCCTCCGGTTCACCACTGCCACCCTCTGGTTCATCACTGCCACCATCTGGTTCATCACAGTACCCTCTGGTTCACCACTGCCAACCTCTGTTTCATCACAGCACCCTCTGGTTCACCACTGCCACCTTCTGGTTCATCACTGCCACCCTCTAGTACATCACTGCCACCCTCTGGTTCACGACTGCCACCCTCTGGTTGATCACTGCCATCCTCTGGTTCATCACAGCACCCTCTGGTTCACCACTGCCATACTATGGTTCACCACTGCCACCCCCTGGTTCATCGCAGCTCCCTCTGGTTCACCACTGCCACCCTCTGGGCCATCACTGCCACCCTCTGGTTCATCACAGCACCCTCTGGTTCACAACTGCCACCCTCTGGTTCATCACTGCCACCCTTTTGTACATCTCTGCCACCCTCTGGTTCACGACTGCCACCCTCTGGTTCACCACTGCCACCCCCTGGTTCATCGCAGCTCCCTCTGGTTCACCACTGCCACCCTCTGGGCCATCACTGTCACCCTCTGGTTTATCACTGCCACGCTCTGGTTCACCACTGCCACCCTCTGGTTCATCACTGCCACCCTCTGGTTCATCAAAGCACCCTCTGGTTCACCACTGCCAACCTCTGGTTCATCACAGCACCCTCTGGTTCACCACTGCCACCTTCTGGTTCATCACTGCCACCCTCTGGTTCATCACAGCACCCAACGGGTCACCAGTGCCACCCTCTGGATCATCACTGCTACCCTCTGGTTCATCACTGCCACCCTCTGGTTTACCACTGCCACCATCTGGTTCATCACAGTACCCTCTGGTTCACCACTGCCAACCTCTGGTTCATCACAGCACCCTCTGGTTCACCACTGCCACCTTCTGGTTCATCACTGCCACCCTCTAGTACATCACTGCCACCCTCTGGTTCACGACTGCCACCCTCTGGTTGATCACTGCCATCCTCTGGTTCATCACAGCACCCTCTGGTTCACCACTGCCATACTATGGTTCACCACTGCCACCCCCTGGTTCATCGCAGCTCCCTCTGGTTCACCACTGCCACCCTCTGGGCCATCACTGCCACCCTCTGGTTCATCACAGCACCCTCTGGTTCACCACTGCCACCCTCTGGTTCATCACTGCCACCCTTTTGTACATCACTGCCACCCTCTGGTTCACGACTGCCACCCTCTGGTTCACCACTGCCACCCCCTGGTTCATCATAGCACCCTCTGGTTCACCACTGTCACCCATTGGTTCAATCCTGCCACCATCTGGTTCTTCATCGCACCCTCTGGTTCACCACTGTCACCCTCTGGTTCACCACTGTCACCCTCTGATTCACCACTGCCACACTCTGGTTCATCACTGACACCCTCTGGTTCATCACTGCCACCCTCTGGTTCATCACTGCCACCCTCTGCTTCACCACTGCCACCCTCTGGTTCACTGCTGCCACCCTCTGGTTCATCACTATCCCCTCTGGTTCACCACTGCCACCTTCTAGTTCATCACTGCCACCCTCTGGTTCACCACTGCCACCCTCTGGTTCATCACTGCCACCCTCTGGTTCGCCACTGCCACCCTCTGGATCATCACCGCCACCCTCTGGTTCATCACTGCCACCCTCTGTTTCACCACTGTGACCCTCTGGATCATCACTGTCACCCTCTGGTTCATCACTGCCACCCTCTAGTTCATCACAACACCCTCTGGGTCACCAGTGCCACCCTCTGGATCATCACTGCCACCCTCTGGTTTATCACTGCCACCCTCTGGTTTACCACTGCCACCCTCTGGTTGATCACAGCCATCCTCTGGTTCATCACAGCACCCTCTGGTTCACCACCGCCACTCTCTGGTTCATCACTGCTACCCTCTGGTTCATCACAACTCCCTCTGGTTCACCACTGCCACCCTCTGGTTCATCACTGCCACCCTCTGGTTCACCCCAGCACCCTCTGGTTCACCACTGCCACCCTCTGATTAAACACTGCCACCCTCTAGTTCATCACTGCCACCCTCTAGTTCATCACTGCCACCCTCTGGTTCACCACGGCCACCCTCTGGTTCACCACTGCCACCCTCTGGTTCATCACAGCACCCTATGGTTCAGCACTGCCACCCTCTTGTTCATCACTGCCACCCTCTGGTTCACCTCTGCCACCATCTGGTTCATCACAGCACCCTCTGGTTCACCACTGTCACCCTCTGGTTCACCACTGTCACCCTCTGGTTCACCACTGTCACCCTCTGGTTTATCACTGCCACGCTCTGGTTCACCACTGCCACCCTCTGGTTCATCACTGCCACCCTCTGGTTCATCAAAGCACCCTCTGGTTCACCACTGCCAACCTCTGGTTCATCACAGCACCCTCTGGTTCACCACTGCCACCCTCTGGTTCACCACTGCCACTCTCTGGTTCATCACTGCTACCCTCTGGTTCATCACAACTCCCTCTGGTTCACCACTGCCACCCTCTGGTTCATCACTGCCACCATCTGGTTCATCCCAGCACCCTCTTGTTCACCACTGCCACCCTCTGGTTAATCACTGCCACCCTCTGGATTACGACTGTCAAGCTCTGGTTCATCACTGCCACCCTCTGGTTCATCACTGCCACCCTCTGGTTCACCACTGCCACCCTATGGTTCATCATAGCACCCTCTGGTTCACCACTGTCACCCTCTGGTTCACCACTGCCACCCTTTGGTTCAATCCGGCCACAATCTGGTTCTTCACAGCACCCTCTGGTTCACCACTGTCACCCTCTGGTTTACCACTGCCACACCCTGGCTCATCACTGCCACCCTCTGGTTCATCACTGCTACCCTCTGGTTCATCACTGCCACCCTCTGCTTCACCACTGCCACCCTCTGGTTTATCACTGCCACCCTCTGGTTCACTGCTGCCACCCTCTGGTTCATCACTGTCACCCTCTGGTTCACCACTGCCACCTTCTGGTTCATCACTGCCACCCTCTGGTTCACCACTGCCACCCTCTGGTTCATCACCGCCACCCTCTGGTTCGACACTGCCACCCTCTGGATCATAACTGCCACCCTCTGGTTCATCACTGCCACCCTCTGTTTCACCACTGCGACCCTCTGGATCATCACTGCCACCCTTTAGTTCATCACTGCCACCCTCTGGTTCACCACGGCCACCCTCTGGTTCACCACTGCCACCCTCTGGTTCATCACAGCACCCTCTGGTTCACCACTGCCACCCTCTTGTTCATCACTGCCACCCTCTGGTTTGCCTCTGCCACCATCTGGTTCATCAAAGCACTCTCTGGTTCACCACTGTCACCCTCTCGTTCACCACTGTCACCCTCTGGTTCATCACTGCCACCCTCTGGTTCACCACTGCCACCCTCTGGTTCATCACTGCCACCCTCTGGTTCATCACAGCACCCTCTGGTTCACCACAGCACCCTCTGGTTCACCACTGCCACCCTCTGGTTCATCACTGCCACCCTCTGGTTCATCACTGCCACCCTCTGGTTCATGACTGCCACTCTCTAGTTCACCTCCGCCACCATCTGGATCATCACAGCACCCTCTGGTTGACCACTGTCACCCTATGGTTCACCACTGTCACCCTCTGGTTCATCACTGCCACCCTCTGGTTCATCACTGCCTCCCTCTGGTTCACCACTGCCACCCTCTGGTTCATCACTGCCACCCTCTGGTTCATCACAGCACCCTCTGGTTCACCACTGCCACCCTCTGTTTCATCACTGCCACCCTCTAGTTAATCACTGTCACCCTCTGGTTCATGACTGCCACCCTCTGGTTGATCACTGCCATCCTCTGGTTCATCACAGCACCCTCTGGTTCACCACTGCCATAATATGGTTCACCACTGCCACCCCCTGGTTCATCGCAGCTCCCTCTGGTTCACCACTGCCACCCTCTGGTTCATCACTGCCACCCTCTGGTTCATCACAGCACCCTCTGGTTCACCACTGCCACCCTCTGGTTCCTCACTGCCACCCTTTAGTACATCACTGCCACCCTCTGGTTCACGACTGCCACCCTCTGGTTCACCACTGCCACCCTCTGGTTCATCATAGCACCCTCTGGTTCACCACTGTCACCCATTGGTTCAATCCTGCCACCATCTGGTTCTTCATAGCACCCTCTGGTTAACCACTGTCACCCTCTGGTTCACCACTGTCACCCTCTGATTCACCACTGCCACACTCTGGTTCATCACTGCCACCCTCTGGTTCATCACTGCCACCCTCTGCTTCACCACTGCCACCCTCTGGTTCACTGCTGCCACCCTCTGGTTCATCACTGTCCCCTCTGGTTCACCACTGCCACCTTCTGGTTCATCACTGCCACCCTCTGGTTCACCACTGCCACCCTCTGGTTCATCACTGCCACCCTCTGGTTCGCCACTGCCACCCTCTGGATCATCACTGCCACCCTCTGGTTCATCACTGCCACCCTCTGTTTCACCACTGTGACCCTCTGGATCATCACTGTCACCCTCTGGTTCATCACTGCCACCCTCTGGTTCATCACAGCACCCACAGGGTCACCAGTGCCACCCTCTGGATCATCACTGCCACCCTCTGGTTTATCAGTGCCACCCTCTGGTTTACCACTGCCACCCTCTGGTTGATCACTGCTATCCTCTTGTTCATCACAGCACCCTCTGGTTCACCACTGCCACTCTCTGGTTCATCACTGTTACCCTCTGGTTCATCACAACTCCCTCTGGTTCACCACTGCCACCCTCTGGTTCATCAATGCCACCCTCTGGTTCATCCCAGCACCCTCTGGTTCACCACTGCCACCCTCTGATTATTCACGGCCACCCTCTAGTTCATCACTGCCACCCTCTAGTTCATCACTGCCCCCCTCTGGTTCACCACGGCCACCCTCTGGTTCACCACTACCACCCTCTGGTTCATCACAGCACCCTATGGTTCAGCACTGCCACCCTCTTGTTCATCACTGCCACCCTCTGGTTCACCTCTGCCACCATCTGGTTCATCACAGCACCCTCTGGTTCACCACTGTCACCCTCTGGTTCACCACTGTCACCCTCTGGTACACCACTGCCACCCTCTGGTTTATCACTGCCACGCTCTGGTTCACCACTGCCACCCTCTGGTTCATCACTGCCACCCTCTGGTTCATCAAAGCACCCTCTGGTTCACCACTGCCAACCTCTGGTTCATCACAGCACCCTCTGGTTCACCACTGCCACCTTTTGGTTCATCACTGCCACCCTCTGGTTCATCACAGCACCCAACGGGTCACCAGTGCCACCCTCTGGATCATCACTGCCACCCTCTGGTTCATCACTGCCACCCTCTGGTTTACCACTGCCACCCACTGGTTCATCACTGCCATCCTCTGGTTCATCACAGCACCCTCTGGTTCACCACTGCCACTCTCTGGTTCATCACTGCCACCCTCTGGTTCATCACAACTCTCTCTGGTTTACGACTGCTACCCTCTGGTTCATCACTGCCACCCTCTGGTTCATCCCAGCACCCTCTGGTTCACCACTGCCACCCTCTGGTTAATCACTGCCACCCTCTGGATTACCACTGTCAAGCTCTGGTTCATCACTGCCACCCTCTGGTTCATCACTGCCACCCTCTGGTTCACCACTGCCACCCTCTGGTTCATCATAGCACCCTCTGGTTCACCACTGTCACCCTCTGGTTCACCACTGCCACCCTTTGGTTCAATCCGGCCACCATATGGTTCTTCACAGCACCCTCTGGTTCACCACTGTCACCCTCTGGTTCACCACTGCTACACCCTCTGGTTCATCACTGCCACCCTCTGGTTCATCACTGCCACTCTCTGGTTCATCACTGCCACCCTCTGCTTCACCACTGCCACCCTCTGGTTTATCACTGCCACCCTCTGGTTCACTGCTGCCACCCTCTGGTTCATCACTGTCACCCTCTGGTTCACCACTGCCACCTTCTGGTTCATCACTGCCACCCTCTGGTTCACCACTGCCACCCTCTGGTTCATCACTGCCACCCTCTGGTTCGCCACTGCCACCCTCTGGATCATCACTGCCACCCTCTGGTTCACCACTGCCACCCTCTGTTTCACCACTGCGACCCTCTGGATCATCACTGCCACCCTCTAGTTCATCACTGCCACCCTCTGGTTCACCACGGCCACCCTCTGGTTCACCACTGCCACCCCCTGGTTCATCACAGCACCCTCTGGTTCACCACTGCCACCCTCTTGTTCATCACTGCCACCCTCTGGTTCGCCTCTGCCACCATCTGGTTCATCACAGCACTCTCTGGTTCACCACTGTCACCCTCTGGTTCACTACTGCCACCCTCTGGTTTATCACTGCCACGCTCTGGTTCACCACTGCCACCCTCTGGTTCATCACTGCCACCCTCTGGTTCATCAAAGCACCCTCTGGTTCACCACTGCCAACCTCTGGTTCATCACAGCACCCTCTGGTTCACCACTGCCACCTTCTGGTTCATCACTGCCACCCTCTGGTCCATCACAGCACCCAACGGGTCACCAGTGCCACCCTCTGGATCATCACTGCCACCCTCTGGTTCATCACTGCCACCCTCTGGTTTACCACTGCCACCCACTGGTTCATCACTGCCATCCTCTGGTTCATCACAGCACCCTCTGGTTCACCACTGCCACTCTCTGGTTCATCAATGCCACCCTCTGGTTCATCACAACTCCCTCTGGTTCACCACTGCCACCCTCTGGTTCATCACTGCCACCCTCTTGTTCATCCCAGCACCCTCTGGTTCACCACTGCCACCCTCTGGTTAATCACTGCCACCCTTTGGATTACCACTGTCAAGCTCTGGTTCATCACTGCCACCCTCTGGTTCATCAATGCCACCCTCTGGTTCACCACTGCCACACTCTGGTTCATCATAGCACCCTCTGGTTCACCACTGTCACCCTCTGCTTCACCACTGCCACCCTCTGGTTTATCACTGCCACCCTCTGGTTCACTGCTGCCACCCTCTGGTTCATCACTGTCACCCTCTGGTTCACCACTGCCACCTTCTGATTATTCACGGCCACCCTCTAGTTCATCACTGCCACCCTCTAGTTCATCACTGCCCCCCTCTGGTTCACCACGGCCACCCTCTGGTTCACCACTGCCACCCTCTGGTTCATCACAGCACCCTATGGTTCAGCACTGCCACCCTCTTGTTCATCGCTGCCACCCTCTGGTTCACCTCTGCCACCATCTGGTTCATCACAGCACCCTCTGGTTCACCACTGTCACCCTCTGGTTCACAACTGTCACCCTCTGGTACACCAATGCCACCCTCTGGTTTATCACTGCCACGCTCTGGTTCACCACTGCCACCCTCTGGTTAATCACTGCCACCCTCTGGTTCATCAAAGCACCCTCTGGTTCACCACTGCCAACCTCTGGTTCATCACAGCACCCTCTGGTTCACCACTGCCACCTTCTGGTTCATCACTGCCACCCTCTAGTACATCACTGCCACCCTCTGGTTCACGACTGCCACCCTCTGGTTGATCACTGCCATCCTCTGGTTCATCACAGCACCCTCTGGTTCACCACTGCCATACTATGGTTCACCACTGCCACCCCCTGGTTCATCGCAGCTCCCTCTGGTTCACCACTGCCACCCTCTGGGCCATCACTGCCACCCTCTGGTTCATCACAGCACCCTCTGGTTCACCACTGCCACCCTCTGGTTCATCACTGCCACCCTTTTGTACATCACTGCCACCCTCTGGTTCATGACTGCCACCCTCTGGTTCACCACTGCCACCCCCTGGTTCATCATAGCACCCTCTGGTTCACCACTGTCACCCATTGGTTCAATCCTGCCACCATCTGGTTCTTCATCGCACCCTCTGGTTCACCACTGTCACCCTCTGGTTCACCACTGTCACCCTCTGATTCACCACTGCCACACTCTGGTTCATCACTGACACCCTCTGGTTCATCACTGCCACCCTCTGGCTCATCACTGCCACCCTCTGCTTCACCACTGCCACCCTCTGGTTCACTGCTGCCACCCTCTGGTTCATCACTATCCCCTCTGGTTCACCACTGCCACCTTCTGGTTCATCACTGCCACCCTCTGGTTCACCACTGCCACCCTCTGGTTCATCACTGCCACCCTCTGGATCATCACTGCCACCCTCTGGTTCATCACTGCCACCCTCTGTTTCACCACTGTGACCCTCTGGATCATCACTGTCACCCTCTGGTTCATCACTGCCACCCTCTAGTTCATCACAACACCCTCTGGGTCACCAGTGCCACCCTCTGGATCATCACTGCCACCCTCTGGTTTATCACTGCCACCCTCTGGTTTACCACTGCCACCCTCTGGTTGATCACAGCCATCCTCTGGTTCATCACAGCACCCTCTGGTTCACCACCGCCACTCTCTGGTTCATCACTGCTACCCTCTGGTTCATCACAACTCCCTCTGGTTCACCACTGCCACCCTCTGGTTCATCACTGCCACCCTCTGGTTCATCCCAGCACCCTCTGGTTCACCACTGCCACCCTCTGATTAAACACTGCCACCCTCTAGTTCATCACTGCCACCCTCTAGTTCATCACTGCCACCCTCTGGTTCACCACGGCCACCCTCTGGTTCACCACTGCCACCCTCTGGTTCATCAAAGCACCCTATGGTTCAGCACTGCCACCCTCTTGTTCATCACTGCCACCCTCTGGTTCACCTCTGCCACCATCTGGTTCATCACAGCACCCTCTGGTTCACCACTGTCACCCTCTGGTTCACCACTGTCACCCTCTGGTTCACCACTGTCACCCTCTGGTTTATCACTGCCATGCTCTGGTTCACCACTGCCACCCTCTGGTTCATCACTGCCACCCTCTGGTTCATCAAAGCACCCTCTGGTTTACCACTGCCACCCACTGGTTCATCACTGCCATCCTCTGGTTCATCACAGCACCCTCTGGTTCACCACTGCCACTCTCTGGTTCATCAATGCCACCCTCTGGTTCATCACAACTCCCTCTGGTTCACCACTGCCACCCTCTGGTTCATCACTGCCACCCTCTTGTTCATCCCAGCACCCTCTGGTTCACCACTGCCACCCTCTGGTTAATCACTGCCACCCTTTGGATTACCACTGTCAAGCTCTGGTTCATCACTGCCACCCTCTGGTTCATCAATGCCACCCTCTGGTTCACCACTGCCACACTCTGGTTCATCATAGCACCCTCTGGTTCACCACTGTCACCCTCTGCTTCACCACTGCCACCCTCTGGTTTATCACTGCCACCCTCTGGTTCACTGCTGCCACCCTCTGGTTCATCACTGTCACCCTCTGGTTCACTGCTGCCACCCTCTGATTATTCACGGCCACCCTCTAGTTCATCACTGCCACCCTCTAGTTCATCACTGCCCCCCTCTGGTTCACCACGGCCACCCTCTGGTTCACCACTGCCACCCTCTGGTTCATCACAGCACCCTATGGTTCAGCACTGCCACCCTCTTGTTCATCACTGCCACCCTCTGGTTCACCTCTGCCACCATCTGGTTCATCACAGCACCCTCTGGTTCACCACTGTCACCCTCTGGTTCACAACTGTCACCCTCTGGTACACCACTGCCACCCTCTGGTTTATCACTGCCACGCTCTGGTTCACCACTGCCACCCTCTGGTTCATCACTGCCACCCTCTGGTTCATCAAAGCACCCTCTGGTTCACCACTGCCAACCTCTGGTTCATCACAGCACCCTCTGGTTCACCACTGCCACCTTCTGGTTCATCACTGCCACCCTCTAGTACATCACTGCCACCCTCTGGTTCACGACTGCCACCCTCTGGTTGATCACTGCCATCCTCTGGTTCATCACAGCACCCTCTGGTTCACCACTGCCATACTATGGTTCACCACTGCCACCCCCTGGTTCATCGCAGCTCCCTCTGGTTCACCACTGCCACCCTCTGGGCCATCACTGCCACCCTCTGGTTCATCACAGCACCCTCTGGTTCACCACTGCCACCCTCTGGTTCATCACTGCCACCCTTTTGTACATCACTGCCACCCTCTGGTTCATGACTGCCACCCTCTGGTTCACCACTGCCACCCCCTGGTTCATCATAGCACCCTCTGGTTCACCACTGTCACCCATTGGTTCAATCCTGCCACCATCTGGTTCTTCATCGCACCCTCTGGTTCACCACTGTCACCCTCTGGTTCACCACTGTCACCCTCTGATTCACCACTGCCACACTCTGGTTCATCACTGACACCCTCTGGTTCATCACTGCCACCCTCTGGCTCATCACTGCCACCCTCTGCTTCACCACTGCCACCCTCTGGTTCACTGCTGCCACCCTCTGGTTCATCACTATCCCCTCTGGTTCACCACTGCCACCTTCTGGTTCATCACTGCCACCCTCTGGTTCACCACTGCCACCCTCTGGTTCATCACTGCCACCCTCTGGATCATCACTGCCACCCTCTGGTTCATCACTGCCACCCTCTGTTTCACCACTGTGACCCTCTGGATCATCACTGTCACCCTCTGGTTCATCACTGCCACCCTCTAGTTCATCACAACACCCTCTGGGTCACCAGTGCCACCCTCTAGATCATCACTGCCACCCTCTGGTTTATCACTGCCACCCTCTGGTTTACCACTGCCACCCTCTGGTTGATCACAGCCATCCTCTGGTTCATCACAGCACCCTCTGGTTCACCACCGCCACTCTCTGGTTCATCACTGCTACCCTCTGGTTCATCACAACTCCCTCTGGTTCACCACTGCCACCCTCTGGTTCATCACTGCCACCCTCTGGTTCATCCCAGCACCCTCTGGTTCACCACTGCCACCCTCTGATTAAACACTGCCACCCTCTAGTTCATCACTGCCACCCTCTAGTTCATCACTGCCACCCTCTGGTTCACCACGGCCACCCTCTGGTTCACCACTGCCACCCTCTGGTTCATCACAGCACCCTATGGTTCAGCACTGCCACCCTCTTGTTCATCACTGCCACCCTCTGGTTCACCTCTGCCACCATCTGGTTCATCACAGCACCCTCTGGTTCACCACTGTCACCCTCTGGTTCACCACTGTCACCCTCTGGTTCACCACTGTCACCCTCTGGTTTATCACTGCCATGCTCTGGTTCACCACTGCCACCCTCTGGTTCATCACTGCCACCCTCTGGTTCATCAAAGCACCCTCTGGTTCACCACTGCCAACCTCTGGTTCATCACAGCACCCTCTGGTTCACCACTGCCACCTTCTGGTTCATCACTGCCACCCTCTGGTTCATCACAGCACCCAACGGGTCACCAGTGCCACCCTCTGGATCATCACTGCCACCCTCTGGTTCATCACTGCCACCCTCTGGTTTACCACTGCCACCCACTGGTTCATCACTGCCATCCTCTGGTTCATCACAGCACCCTCTGGTTCACCACTGCCACTCTCTGGTTCATCACTGCTACCCTCTGGTTCATCACAACTCCCTCTGGTTCACCACTGCCACCCTCTGGTTCATCACTGCCACCATCTGGTTCATCCCAGCACCCTCTTGTTCACCACTGCCACCCTCTGGTTAATCACTGCCACCCTCTGGATTACCACTGTCAAGCTCTGGTTCATCACTGCCACCCTCTGGTTCATCACTGCCACCCTCTGGTTCACCACTGCCACCCTCTGGTTCATCATAGCACCCTCTGGTTCACCACTGTCACCCTCTGGTTCACCACTGCCACCCTTTTGTTCAATCCGGCCACCATCTGGTTCTTCACAGCACCCTCTGGTTCACCACTGTCACCCTCTGGTTTACCACTGCCACACCCTGGCTCATCACTGCCACCCTCTGGTTCATCACTGCTACCCTCTGGTTCATCACTGCCACCCTCTGCTTCACCACTGCCACCCTCTGGTTTATCACTGCCACCCTCTGGTTCACTGCTGCCACCCTCTGGTTCATCACTGTCACCCTCTGGTTCACCACTGCCACATTCTGGTTCATCACTGCCACCCTCTGGTTCACCACTGCCACCCTCTGGTTCATCACCGCCACCCTCTGGTTCGACACTGCCACCCTCTGGATCATAACTGCCACCCTCTGGTTCATCACTGCCACCCTCTGTTTCACCACTGCGACCCTCTGGATCATCACTGCCACCCTTTAGTTCATCACTGCCACCCTCTGGTTCACCACGGCCACCCTCTGGTTCATCACTGCCACCCTCTGGTTCACCACTGCCACCCTCTGGTTCATCACTGCCACCCTCTGGATCATCACTGCCACCCTCTGGTTCATCACTGCCACCCTCTGTTTCACCACTGTGACCCTCTGGATCATCACTGTCACCCTCTGGTTCATCACTGCCACCCTCTAGTTCATCACAACACCCTCTGGGTCACCAGTGCCACCCTCTGGATCATCACTGCCACCCTCTGGTTTATCACTGCCACCCTCTGGTTTACCACTGCCACCCTCTGGTTGATCACAGCCATCCTCTGGTTCATCACAGCACCCTCTGTTTCACCACCGCCACTCTCTGGTTCATCACTGCTACCCTCTGGTTCATCACAACTCCCTCTAGTTCACCACTGCCACCCTCTGGTTCATCACTGCCACCCTCTGGTTCATCCCAGCACCCTCTGGTTCACCACTGCCACCCTCTGATTAAACACTGCCACCCTCTAGTTCATCACTGCCACCCTCTAGTTCATCACTGCCACCCTCTGGTTCACCACGGCCACCCTCTGGTTCACCACTGCCACCCTCTGGTTCATCACAGCACCCTATGGTTCAGCTCTGCCACCCTCTTGTTCATCACTGCCACCCTCTGGTTCACCTCTGCCACCATCTGGTTCATCACAGCACCCTCTGGTTCACCACTGTCACCCTCTGGTTCACCACTGTCACCCTCTGGTTCACCACTGTCACTCTCTGGTTTATCACTGCCACGCTCTGGTTCACCACTGCCACCCTTTGGTTCATCACTGCCACCCTCTGGTTCATCAAAGCACCCTCTGGTTCACCACTGCCAACCTCTGGTTCATCACAGCACCCTCTGGTTCACCACTGCCACCTTCTGGTTCATCACTGCCACCCTCTGGTTCATCACAGCACCCAACGGGTCACCAGTGCCACCCTCTGGATCATCACTGCCACCCTCTGGTTCATCACTGCCACCCTCTGGTTTACCACTGCCACCCACTGGTTCATCACTGCCATCCTCTGGTTCATCACAGCACCCTCTGGTTCACCACTGCCACTCTCTGGTTCATCACTGCTACCCTCTGGTTCATCACAACTCCCTCTGGTTCACCACTGCCACCCTCTGGTTCATCACTGCCACCATCTGGTTCATCCCAGCACCCTCTTGTTCACCACTGCCACCCTCTGGTTAATCACTGCCACCCTCTGGATTACCACTGTCAAGCTCTGGTTCATCACTGCCACCCTCTGGTTCATCACTGCCACCCTCTGGTTCACCACTGCCACCCTCTGGTTCATCATAGCACCCTCTGGTTCACCACTGTCACCCTCTGGTTCACCACTGCCACCCTTTGGTTCAATCCGGCCACCATCTGGTTCTTCACAGCACCCTCTGGTTCACCACTGTCACCCTCTGGTTTACCACTGCCACACCCTGGCTCATCACTGCCACCCTCTGGTTCATCACTGCTACCCTCTGGTTCATCACTGCCACCCTCTGCTTCACCACTGCCACCCTCTGGTTTATCACTGCCACCCTCTGGTTCACTGCTGCCACCCTCTGGTTCATCACTGTCACCCTCTGGTTCACCACTGCCACCTTCTGGTTCATCACTGCCACCCTCTGGTTCACCACTGCCACCCTCTGGTTCATCACCGCCACCCTCTGGTTCGACACTGCCACCCTCTGGATCATAACTGCCACCCTCTGGTTCATCACTGCCACCCTCTGTTTCACCACTGCGACCCTCTGGATCATCACTGCCACCCTTTAGTTCATCACTGCCACCCTCTGGTTCACCACGGCCACCCTCTGGTTCACCACTGCCACCCTCTGGTTCATCACAGCACCCTCTGGTTCACCACTGCCACCCTCTTGTTCATCACTGCCACCCTCTGGTTTGCCTCTGCCACCATCTGGTTCATCAAAGCACTCTCTGGTTCACCACTGTCACCCTCTCGTTCACCACTGTCACCCTCTGGTTCATCACTGCCACCCTCTGGTTCACCACTGCCACCCTCTGGTTCATCACTGCCACCCTCTGGTTCATCACAGCACCCTCTGGTTCACCACAGCACCCTCTGGTTCACCACTGCCACCCTCTGGTTCATCACTGCCACCCTCTAGTTCATCACTGCCACCCTCTGGTTCATGACTGCCACTCTCTAGTTCACCACGGCCACCCTCTGGTTCACCACTGCCACCCTCTGGTTCATCACAGCACCCTCTGGTTCACCACTGCCACCCTCTTGTTCATCACTGCCACCCTCTGGTTTGCCTCTGCCACCATCTGGTTCATCAAAGCACTCTCTGGTTCACCACTGTCACCCTCTCGTTCACCACTGTCACCCTATGGTTCACCACTGTCACCCTCTGGTTCATCACTGCCACCCTCTGGTTCATCACTGCCTCCCTCTGGTTCACCACTGCCACCCTCTGGTTCATCACTGCCACCCTCTGGTTCATCACAGCACCCTCTGGTTCACCACTGCCACCTTCTGGTTCATCACTGCCACCCTCTGGTTCACCACTGCCACCCTCTGGTTCATCACCGCCACCCTCTGGTTTGACACTGCCACCCTCTGGATCATAACTGCCACCCTCTGGTTCATCACTGCCACCCTCTGTTTCACCACTGCGACCCTCTGGATCATCACTGCCACCCTTTAGTTCATCACTGCCACCCTCTGGTTCACCACGGCCACCCTCTGGTTCACCACTGCCACCCTCTGGTTCATCACAGCACCCTCTGGTTCACCACTGCCACCCTCTTGTTCATCACTGCCACCCTCTGGTTTGCCTCTGCCACCATCTGGTTCATCAAAGCACTCTCTGGTTCACCACTGTCACCCTCTCGTTCACCACTGTCACCCTCTGGTTCATCACTGCCACCCTCTGGTTCACCACTGCCACCCTCTGGTTCATCACTGCCACCCTCTGGTTCATCACAGCACCCTCTGGTTCACCACAGCACCCTCTGGTTCACCACTGCCACCCTCTGGTTCATCACTGCCACCCTCTAGTTCATCACTGCCACCCTCTGGTTCATGACTGCCACTCTCTAGTTCACCTCCGCCACCATCTGGATCATCACAGCACCCTCTGGTTGACCACTGTCACCCTATGGTTCACCACTGTCACCCTCTGGTTCACCTCTGCCACCATCTGGTTCATCACAGCACCCTCTGGTTCACCACTGTCACCCTCTGGTTCACCACTGTCACCCTCTGGTTCACCACTGTCACCCTCTGGTTTATCACTGCCATGCTCTGGTTCACCACTGCCACCCTCTGGTTCATCACTGCCACCCTCTGGTTCATCAAAGCACCCTCTGGTTTACCACTGCCACCCACTGGTTCATCACTGCCATCCTCTGGTTCATCACAGCACCCTCTGGTTCACCACTGCCACTCTCTGGTTCATCAATGCCACCCTCTGGTTCATCACAACTCCCTCTGGTTCACCACTGCCCCCCTCTGGTTCATCACTGCCACCCTCTTGTTCATCCCAGCACCCTCTGGTTCACCACTGCCACCCTCTGGTTAATCACTGCCACCCTTTGGATTACCACTGTCAAGCTCTGGTTCATCACTGCCACCCTCTGGTTCATCAATGCCACCCTCTGGTTCACCACTGCCACACTCTGGTTCATCATAGCACCCTCTGGTTCACCACTGTCACCCTCTGCTTCACCACTGCCACCCTCTGGTTTATCACTGCCACCCTCTGGTTCACTGCTGCCACCCTCTGGTTCATCACTGTCACCCTCTGGTTCACTGCTGCCACCCTCTGATTATTCACGGCCACCCTCTAGTTCATCACTGCCACCCTCTAGTTCATCACTGCCCCCCTCTGGTTCACCACGGCCACCCTCTGGTTCACCACTGCCACCCTCTGGTTCATCACAGCACCCTATGGTTCAGCACTGCCACCCTCTTGTTCATCACTGCCACCCTCTGGTTCACCTCTGCCACCATCTGGTTCATCACAGCACCCTCTGGTTCACCACTGTCACCCTCTGGTTCACAACTGTCACCCTCTGGTACACCACTGCCACCCTCTGGTTTATCACTGCCACGCTCTGGTTCACCACTGCCACCCTCTGGTTCATCACTGCCACCCTCTGGTTCATCAAAGCACCCTCTGGTTCACCACTGCCAACCTCTGGTTCATCACAGCACCCTCTGGTTCACCACTGCCACCTTCTGGTTCATCACTGCCACCCTCTAGTACATCACTGCCACCCTCTGGTTCACGACTGCCACCCTCTGGTTGATCACTGCCATCCTCTGGTTCATCACAGCACCCTCTGGTTCACCACTGCCATACTATGGTTCACCACTGCCACCCCCTGGTTCATCGCAGCTCCCTCTGGTTCACCACTGCCACCCTCTGGGCCATCACTGCCACCCTCTGGTTCATCACAGCACCCTCTGGTTCACCACTGCCACCCTCTGGTTCATCACTGCCACCCTTTTGTACATCACTGCCACCCTCTGGTTCATGACTGCCACCCTCTGGTTCACCACTGCCACCCCCTGGTTCATCATAGCACCCTCTGGTTCACCACTGTCACCCATTGGTTCAATCCTGCCACCATCTGGTTCTTCATCGCACCCTCTGGTTCACCACTGTCACCCTCTGGTTCACCACTGTCACCCTCTGATTCACCACTGCCACACTCTGGTTCATCACTGACACCCTCTGGTTCATCACTGCCACCCTCTGGCTCATCACTGCCACCCTCTGCTTCACCACTGCCACCCTCTGGTTCACTGCTGCCACCCTCTGGTTCATCACTATCCCCTCTGGTTCACCACTGCCACCTTCTGGTTCATCACTGCCACCCTCTGGTTCACCACTGCCACCCTCTGGTTCATCACTGCCACCCTCTGGTTCATCACTGCCACCCTCTGTTTCACCACTGTGACCCTCTGGATCATCACTGTCACCCTCTGGTTCATCACTGCCACCCTCTAGTTCATCACAACACCCTCTGGGTCACCAGTGCCACCCTCTAGATCATCACTGCCACCCTCTGGTTTATCACTGCCACCCTCTGGTTTACCACTGCCACCCTCTGGTTGATCACAGCCATCCTCTGGTTCATCACAGCACCCTCTGGTTCACCACCGCCACTCTCTGGTTCATCACTGCTACCCTCTGGTTCATCACAACTCCCTCTGGTTCACCACTGCCACCCTCTGGTTCATCACTGCCACCCTCTGGTTCATCCCAGCACCCTCTGGTTCACCACTGCCACCCTCTGATTAAACACTGCCACCCTCTAGTTCATCACTGCCACCCTCTAGTTCATCACTGCCACCCTCTGGTTCACCACGGCCACCCTCTGGTTCACCACTGCCACCCTCTGGTTCATCACAGCACCCTATGGTTCAGCACTGCCACCCTCTTGTTCATCACTGCCACCCTCTGGTTCACCTCTGCCACCATCTGGTTCATCACAGCACCCTCTGGTTCACCACTGTCACCCTCTGGTTCACCACTGTCACCCTCTGGTTCACCACTGTCACCCTCTGGTTTATCACTGCCACGCTCTGGTTCACCACTGCCACCCTCTGGTTCATCACTGCCACCCTCTGGTTCATCAAAGCACCCTCTGGTTCACCACTGCCAACCTCTGGTTCATCACAGCACCCTCTGGTTCACCACTGCCACCTTCTGGTTCATCACTGCCACCCTCTGGTTCATCACAGCACCCAACGGGTCACCAGTGCCACCCTCTGGATCATCACTGCCACCCTCTGGTTCATCACTGCCACCCTCTGGTTTACCACTGCCACCCACTGGTTCATCACTGCCATCCTCTGGTTCATCACAGCACCCTCTGGTTCACCACTGCCACTCTCTGGTTCATCACTGCTACCCTCTGGTTCATCACAACTCCCTCTGGTTCACCACTGCCACCCTGTGGTTCATCACTGCCACCATCTGGTTCATCCCAGCACCCTCTTGTTCACCACTGCCACCCTCTGGTTAATCACTGCCACCCTCTGGATTACCACTGTCAAGCTCTGGTTCATCACTGCCACCCTCTGGTTCATCACTGCCACCCTCTGGTTCACCACTGCCACCCTCTGGTTCATCATAGCACCCTCTGGTTCACCACTGTCACCCTCTGGTTCACCACTGCCACCCTTTTGTTCAATCCGGCCACCATCTGGTTCTTCACAGCACCCTCTGGTTCACCACTGTCACCCTCTGGTTTACCACTGCCACACCCTGGCTCATCACTGCCACCCTCTGGTTCATCACTGCTACCCTCTGGTTCATCACTGCCACCCTCTGCTTCACCACTGCCACCCTCTGGTTTATCACTGCCACCCTCTGGTTCACTGCTGCCACCCTCTGGTTCATCACTGTCACCCTCTGGTTCACCACTGCCACCTTCTGGTTCATCACTGCCACCCTCTGGTTCACCACTGCCACCCTCTGGTTCATCACCGCCACCCTCTGGTTCGACACTGCCACCCTCTGGATCATAACTGCCACCCTCTGGTTCATCACTGCCACCCTCTGTTTCACCACTGCGACCCTCTGGATCATCACTGCCACCCTTTAGTTCATCACTGCCACCCTCTGGTTCACCACGGCCACCCTCTGGTTCATCACTGCCACCCTCTGGTTCACCACTGCCACCCTCTGGTTCATCACTGCCACCCTCTGGATCATCACTGCCACCCTCTGGTTCATCACTGCCACCCTCTGTTTCACCACTGTGACCCTCTGGATCATCACTGTCACCCTCTGGTTCATCACTGCCACCCTCTAGTTCATCACAACACCCTCTGGGTCACCAGTGCCACCCTCTGGATCATCACTGCCACCCTCTGGTTTATCACTGCCACCCTCTGGTTTACCACTGCCACCCTCTGGTTGATCACAGCCATCCTCTGGTTCATCACAGCACCCTCTGTTTCACCACCGCCACTCTCTGGTTCATCACTGCTACCCTCTGGTTCATCACAACTCCCTCTAGTTCACCACTGCCACCCTCTGGTTCATCACTGCCACCCTCTGGTTCATCCCAGCACCCTCTGGTTCACCACTGCCACCCTCTGATTAAACACTGCCACCCTCTAGTTCATCACTGCCACCCTCTAGTTCATCACTGCCACCCTCTGGTTCACCACGGCCACCCTCTGGTTCACCACTGCCACCCTCTGGTTCATCACAGCACCCTATGGTTCAGCTCTGCCACCCTCTTGTTCATCACTGCCACCCTCTGGTTCACCTCTGCCACCATCTGGTTCATCACAGCACCCTCTGGTTCACCACTGTCACCCTCTGGTTCACCACTGTCACCCTCTGGTTCACCACTGTCACCCTCTGGTTTATCACTGCCATGCTCTGGTTCACCACTGCCACCCTCTGGTTCATCACTGCCACCCTCTGGTTCATCAAAGCACCCTCTGGTTCACCACTGCCAACCTCTGGTTCATCACAGCACCCTCTGGTTCACCACTGCCACCTTCTGGTTCATCACTGCCACCCTCTGGTTCATCACAGCACCCAACGGGTCACCAGTGCCACCCTCTGGATCATCACTGCCACCCTCTGGTTCATCACTGCCACCCTCTGGTTTACCACTGCCACCCACTGGTTCATCACTGCCATCCTCTGGTTCATCACAGCACCCTCTGGTTCACCACTGCCACTCTCTGGTTCATCACTGCTACCCTCTGGTTCATCACAACTCCCTCTGGTTCACCACTGCCACCCTCTGGTTCATCACTGCCACCATCTGGTTCATCCCAGCACCCTCTTGTTCACCACTGCCACCCTCTGGTTAATCACTGCCACCCTCTGGATTACCACTGTCAAGCTCTGGTTCATCACTGCCACCCTCTGGTTCATCACTGCCACCCTCTGGTTCACCACTGCCACCCTCTGGTTCATCATAGCACCCTCTGGTTCACCACTGTCACCCTCTGGTTCACCACTGCCACCCTTTGGTTCAATCCGGCCACCATCTGGTTCTTCACAGCACCCTCTGGTTCACCACTGTCACCCTCTGGTTTACCACTGCCACACCCTGGCTCATCACTGCCACCCTCTGGTTCATCACTGCTACCCTCTGGTTCATCACTGCCACCCTCTGCTTCACCACTGCCACCCTCTGGTTTATCACTGCCACCCTCTGGTTCACTGCTGCCACCCTCTGGTTCATCACTGTCACCCTCTGGTTCACCACTGCCACCTTCTGGTTCATCACTGCCACCCTCTGGTTCACCACTGCCACCCTCTGGTTCATCACCGCCACCCTCTGGTTCGACACTGCCACCCTCTGGATTAACTGCCACCCTCTGGTTCATCACTGCCACCCTCTGTTTCACCACTGCGACCCTCTGGAACATCACTGCCACCCTTTAGTTCATCACTGCCACCCTTTGGTTCACCACGGCCACCCTCTGGTTCACCACTGCCACCCTCTGGTTCATCACAGCACCCTCTGGTTCACCACTGCCACCCTCTTGTTCATCACTGCCACCCTCTGGTTTGCCTCTGCCACCATCTGGTTCATCAAAGCACTCTCTGGTTCACCACTGTCACCCTCTCGTTCACCACTGTCACCCTCTGGTTCATCACTGCCACCCTCTGGTTCACCACTGCCACCCTCTGGTTCATCACTGCCACCCTCTGGTTCATCACAGCACCCTCTGGTTCACCACAGCACCCTCTGGTTCACCACTGCCACCCTCTGGTTCATCACTGCCACCCTCTAGTTCATCACTGCCACCCTCTGGTTCATGACTGCCACTCTCTAGTTCACCACGGCCACCCTCTGGTTCACCACTGCCACCCTCTGGTTCATCACAGCACCCTCTGGTTCACCACTGCCACCCTCTTGTTCATCACTGCCACCCTCTGGTTTGCCTCTGCCACCATCTGGTTCATCAAAGCACTCTCTGGTTCACCACTGTCACCCTCTCGTTCACCACTGTCACCCTATGGTTCACCACTGTCACCCTCTGGTTCATCACTGCCACCCTCTGGTTCATCACTGCCTCCCTCTGGTTCACCACTGCCACCCTCTGGTTCATCACTGCCACCCTCTGGTTCATCACAGCACCCTCTGGTTCACCACTGCCACCCTCTGTTTCATCACTGCCACCCTCTAGTTCATCACTGTCACCCTCTGGTTCATGACTGCCACCCTCTGGTTGATCACTGCCATCCTCTGGTTCATCACAGCACCCTCTGGTTCACCACTGCCATACTATGGTTCACCACTGCCACCCCCTGGTTCATCGCAGCTCCCTCTGGTTCACCACTGCCACCCTCTGGTTCATCACTGCCACCCTCTGGTTAATCACAGCACCCTCTGGTTCACCACTGCCACCCTCTGGTTCCTCACTGCCACCCTTTAGTACATCACTGCCACCCTCTGGTTCACGACTGCCACCCTCTGGTTCACCACTGCCACCCTATGGTTCATCATAGCACCCTCTGGTTCACCACTGTCACCCATTGGTTCAATCCTGCCACCATCTGGTTCTTCATAGCACCCTCTGGTTAACCACTGTCACCCTCTGGTTCACCACTGTCACCCTCTGATTCACCACTGCCACACTCTGGTTCATCACTGCCACCCTCTGGTTCATCACTGCCACCCTCTGCTTCACCACTGCCACCCTCTGGTTCACTGCTGCCACCCTCTGGTTCATCACTGTCCCCTCTGGTTCACCACTGCCACCTTCTGGTTCATCACTGCCACCCTCTGGTTCACCACTGCCACCGTCTGGTTCATCACTGCCACCCTCTGGTTCGCCACTGCCACCCTCTGGATCATCACTGCCACCCTCTGGTTCATCACTGCCACCCTCTGTTTCACCACTGTGACCCTCTGGATCATCACTGTCACCCTCTGGTTCATCACTGCCACCCTCTGGTTCATCACAGCACCCACAGGGTCACCAGTGCCACCCTCTGGATCATCACTGCCACCCTCTGGTTTATCACTGCCACCCTCTGGTTTACCACTGCCACCCTCTGGTTGATCACTGCTATCCTCTTGTTCATCACAGCACCCTCTGGTTCACCACTGCCACTCTCTGGTTCATCACTGTTACCCTCTGGTTCATCACAACTCCCTCTGGTTCACCACTGCCACCCTCTGGTTCATCAATGCCACCCTCTGGTTCATCCCAGCACCCTCTGGTTCACCACTGCCACCCTCTGATTATTCACGGCCACCCTCTAGTTCATCACTGCCACCCTCTAGTTCATCACTGCCCCCCTCTGGTTCACCACGGCCACCCTCTGGTTCACCACTGCCACCCTCTGGTTCATCACAGCACCCTATGGTTCAGCACTGCCACCCTCTTGTACATCACTGCCACCCTCTGGTTCACCTCTGCCACCATCTGGTTCATCACAGCACCCTCTGGTTCACCACTGTCACCCTCTGGTTCACCACTGTCACCCTCTGGTACACCACTGCCACCCTCTGGTTTATCACTGCCACGCTCTGGTTCACCACTGCCACCCTCTGGTTCATCACTGCCACCCTCTGGTTCATCAAAGCACCCTCTGGTTCACCACTGCCAACCTCTGGTTCATCACAGCACCCTCTGGTTCACCACTGCCACCTTCTGGTTCATCACTGCCACCCTCTGGTTCATCACAGCACCCAACAGGTCACCAGTGCCACCCTCTGGATCATCACTGCCACCCTCTGGTTCATCACTGCCACCCTCTGGTTTACCACTGCCACCCACTGGTTCATCACTGCCATCCTCTGGTTCATCACAGCACCCTCTGGTTCACCACTGCCACTCTCCGGTTCATCACTGCCACCCTCTGGTTCATCACAACTCTCTCTGGTTTACGACTGCTACCCTCTGGTTCATCACTGCCACCCTCTGGTTCATCCCAGCACCCTCTGGTTCACCACTGCCACCCTCTGGTTAATCACTGCCACCCTCTGGATTACCACTGTCAAGCTCTGGTTCATCACTGCCACCCTCTGGTTCATCACTGCCACCCTCTGGTTCACCACTGCCACCCTCTGGTTCATCATAGCACCCTCTGGTTCACCACTGTCACCCTCTGGTTCACCACTGCCACCCTTTGGTTCAATCCGGCCACCATATGGTTCTTCACAGCACCCTCTGGTTCAACACTGTCACCCTCTGGTTCACCACTGCTACACCCTCTGGTTCATCACTGCCACCCTCTGGTTCATCACTGCCACCCTCTGGTTCATCACTGCCACCCTCTGCTTCACCACTGCCACCCTCTGGTTTATTACTGCCACCCTCTGGTTCACTGCTGCCACCCTCTGGTTCATCACTGTCACCCTCTGGTTCACCACTGCCACCTTCTGGTTCATCACTGCCACCCTCTGGTTCACCACTGCCACCCTCTGGTTCATCACTGCCACCCTCTGGTTCGCCACTGCCACCCTCTGGATCATCACTGCCACCCTCTGGTTCACCACTGCCACCCTCTGTTTCACCACTGCGACCCTCTGGATCATCACTGCCACCCTCTAGTTCATCACTGCCACCCTCTGGTTCACCACGGCCACCCTCTGGTTCACCACTGCCACCCCCTGGTTCATCACAGCACCCTCTGGTTCACCACTGCCACCCTCTTGTTCATCACTGCCACCCTCTGGTTCGCCTCTGCCACCATCTGGTTCATCACAGCACTCTCTGGTTCACCACTGTCACCCTCTGGTTCACTACTGCCACCCTCTGGTTTATCACTGCCACGCTCTGGTTCACCACTGCCACCCTCTGGTTCATCACTGCCACCCTCTGGTTCATCAAAGCACCCTCTGGTTCACCACTGCCAACCTCTGGTTCATCACAGCACCCTCTGGTTCACCACTGCCACCTTCTGGTTCATCACTGCCACCCTCTGGTCCATCACAGCACCCAACGGGTCACCAGTGCCACCCTCTGGATCATCACTGCCACCCTCTGGTTCATCACTGCCACCCTCTGGTTTACCACTGCCACCCACTGGTTCATCACTGCCATCCTCTGGTTCATCACAGCACCCTCTGGTTCACCACTGCCACTCTCTGGTTCATCAATGCCACCCTCTGGTTCATCACAACTCCCTCTGGTTCACCACTGCCACCCTCTGGTTCATCACTGCCACCCTCTGGTTCATACCAGCACCCTCCGGTTCACCACTGCCGCCCTCTGGTTAATCACTGCCACCCTTTGGATTACCACTGTCAAGCTCTGGTTCATCACTGCCACCCTCTGGTTCATCACTGCCACCCTCTGGTTCACCACTGCCACCCTCTGGTTCATCATAGCACCCTCTGGTTCACCACTGTCTCCCTCTGCTTCACCACTGCCACCCTCTGGTTTATCACTGCCACCCTCTGGTTCACTGCTGCCACCCTCTGGTTCATCACTGTCACCCTCTGGTTCACCACTGCCACCTTCTGATTATTCACGGCCGCCCTCTAGTTCATCACTGCCACCCTCTAGTTCATCACTGCCCCCCTCTGGTTCACCACGGCCACCCTCTGGTTCACCACTGCCACCCTCTGGTTCATCACAGCACCCTATGGTTCAGCACTGCCACCCTCTTGTTCATCACTGCCACCCTCTGGTTCACCTCTGCCACCATCTGGTTCATCACAGCACCCTCTGGTTCACCACTGTCACCCTCTGGTTCACCACTGTCACCCTCTGGTACACCACTGCCACCCTCTGGTTTATCACTGCCACGCTCTGGTTCACCACTGCCACCCTCTGGTTCATCACTGCCACCCTCCGGTTCATCAAAGCACCCTCTGGTTCACCACTGCCAACCTCTGGTTCATCACAGTACCCTCTGGTTCACCACTGCCACCTTCTGGTTCATCACTGCCACCCTCTGGTTCATCACAGCACCCAACGGGTCACCAGTGCCACCCTCTGGATCATCACTGCCACCCTCTGGTTCATCACTGCCACCCTCTGGTTTACCACTGCCACCCACTGGTTCATCACTGCCATCCTATGGTTCATCACAGCACCCTCTGGTTCACCACTGCCACTCTCTGGTTCATCACTGCCACCCTCTGGTTCATCACAACTCTCTCTGGTTTATGACTGCTACCCTCTGGTTCATCACTGCCACCCTCTGGTTTATCCCAGCACCCTCTGGTTCACCACTGCCACCCTCTGGTTAATCACTGCCACCCTCTGGATTACCACTGTCAAGCTCTGGTTCATCACTGCCACCCTCTGGTTCATCACTGCCACCCTCTGGTTCACCACTGCCACCCTCTGGTTCATCATAGCACCCTCTGGTTCACCACTGTCACCCTCTGGTTCACCACTGCCACCCTTTGGTTCAATCCGGCCACCATATGGTTCTTCACAGCACCCTCTGGTTCACCACTGTCACCCTCTGGTTCACCACTGCTACACCCTCTGGTTCATCACTGCCACCCTCTGGTTCATCACTGCCACCCTCTGGTTCATCACTGCCACCCTCTGCTTCACCACTGCCACCCTCTGGTTTATCACTGCCACCCTCTGGTTCACTGCTGCCACCCTCTGGTTCATCACTGTCACCCTCTGGTTCACCACTGCCACCTTCTGGTTCATCACTGCCACCCTCTGGTTCACCACTGCCACCCTCTGGTTCACCACTGCCACTCTCTGGTTCATCAATGCCACCCTCTGGTTCATCCCAGCACCCTCTGGTTCACCACTGCCACCCTCTGATTATTCACGGCCACCCTCTAGTTCATCACTGCCACCCTCTAGTTCATCACTGCCACCCTCTGGTTCACCACGGCCACCCTCTGGTTCACCACTACCACCCTCTGGTTCATCACAGCACCCTATGGTTCAGCACTGCCACCCTCTTGTTCATCACTGCCACCCTCTGGTTCACCTCTGCTACCATCTGGTTCATCACAGCACCCTCTGGTTCACCACTGTCACCCTCTGGTTCACCACTGTCACCCTCTGGTACACCACTGCCACCCTCTGGTTTATCACTGCCACACTCTGGTTCACCACTGCCACCCTCTGGTTCATCACTGCCACCCTCTGGTTTATCAAAGCACCCTCTGGTTCACCACTGCCAACCTCTGGTTCATCACAGCACCCTCTGGTTCACCACTGCCACCTTCTGGTTCATCACTGCCACCCTCTGGTTTATCACTGCCACGCTCTGGTTCACCACTGCCACCCTCTGGTTCATCACTGCCACCCTCTGGTTCATCAAAGCACCCTCTGGTTCACCACTGCCAACCTCTGGTTCATCACAGTACCCTCTGGTTCACCACTGCCACCTTCTGGTTCATCACTGCCACCCTCTGGTTCATCACAGCACCCAACGGGTCACCAGTGCCACCCTCTGGATCATCACTGCCACCCTCTGGTTCATCACTGCCACCCTCTGGTTTACCACTGCCACCCACTGGTTCATCACTGCCATCCTATGGTTCATCACAGCACCCTCTGGTTCACCACTGCCACTCTCTGGTTCATCACTGCCACCCTCTGGTTCATCACAACTCTCTCTGGTTTATGACTGCTACCCTCTGGTTCATCACTGCCACCCTCTGGTTTATCCCAGCACCCTCTGGTTCACCACTGCCACCCTCTGGTTAATCACTGCCACCCTCTGGATTACCACTGTCAAGCTCTGGTTCATCACTGCCACCCTCTGGTTCATCACTGCCACCCTCTGGTTCACCACTGCCACCCTCTGGTTCATCATAGCACCCTCTGGTTCACCACTGTCACCCTCTGGTTCACCACTGCCACCCTTTGGTTCAATCCGGCCACCATATGGTTCTTCACAGCACCCTCTGGTTCACCACTGTCACCCTCTGGTTCACCACTGCTACACCCTCTGGTTCATCACTGCCACCCTCTGGTTCATCACTGCCACCCTCTGGTTCATCACTGCCACCCTCTGCTTCACCACTGCCACCCTCTGGTTTATCACTGCCACCCTCTGGTTCACTGCTGCCACCCTCTGGTTCATCACTGTCACCCTCTGGTTCACCACTGCCACCTTCTGGTTCATCACTGCCACCCTCTGGTTCACCACTGCCACCCTCTGGTTCACCACTGCCACTCTCTGGTTCATCAATGCCACCCTCTGGTTCATCCCAGCACCCTCTGGTTCACCACTGCCACCCTCTGATTATTCACGGCCACCCTCTAGTTCATCACTGCCACCCTCTAGTTCATCACTGCCACCCTCTGGTTCACCACGGCCACCCTCTGGTTCACCACTACCACCCTCTGGTTCATCACAGCACCCTATGGTTCAGCACTGCCACCCTCTTGTTCATCACTGCCACCCTCTGGTTCACCTCTGCTACCATCTGGTTCATCACAGCACCCTCTGGTTCACCACTGTCACCCTCTGGTTCACCACTGTCACCCTCTGGTACACCACTGCCACCCTCTGGTTTATCACTGCCACACTCTGGTTCACCACTGCCACCCTCTGGTTCATCACTGCCACCCTCTGGTTTATCAAAGCACCCTCTGGTTCACCACTGCCAACCTCTGGTTCATCACAGCACCCTCTGGTTCACCACTGCCACCTTCTGGTTCATCACTGCCACCCTCTGGTTCATCACAGCACCCAACGGGTCACCAGTGCCACCCTCTGGATCATCACTGCCACCCTCTGGTTCATCACTGCCACCCTCTGGTTTACCACTGCCACCCACTGGTTCATCACTGCCACCCTCTTGTTCATCACAACTCTCTCTGGTTCACGACTGCTACCCTCTGGTTCATCACTGCCACCCTCTGGTTCATCCCAGCACCCTCTGGTTCACCACTGCCACCCTCTGGTTAATCACTGCCACCCTCTGGATTACCACTGTCAAGCTCTGGTTCATCACTGCCATCCTCTGGTTCATCACAGCACCCTCTGGTTCACCACTGCCACTCTCTGGTTCACGACTGCTACCCTCTGGTTCATCACTGCCACCCTCTGGTTCATCACTGCCACCCTCTGGTTCACCACTGCCACCCTCTGGTTCATCATAGCACCCTCTGGTTCACCACTGTCACCCTCTGGTTCACCACTGCCACCCTTTGGTTCAATCCGGCCACCATATGGTTCTTCACAGCACCCTCTGGTTCACCACTGTCACCCTCTGGTTCACCACTGCTACACCCTCTGGTTCATCACTGCCACCCTCTGGTTCATCACTGCCACCCTCTGGTTCATCACTGCCACCCTCTGCTTCACCACTGCCACCCTCTGGTTTATCACTGCCACCCTCTGGTTCACTGCTGCCACCCTCTGGTTCATCACTGTCACCCTCTGGTTCACCACTTCCACCTTCTGGTTCATCACTGCCACCCTCTGGTTCACCACTGCCACCCTCTGGTTTGCCACTGCCACCCTCTGGATCATCACTGCCACCCTCTGGTTCATCACTGCCACCCTCTGTTTCACCACTGCAACCCTCTGGATCATCACTGCCACCCTCTAGTTCATCACTGCCACCCTCTGGTTCACCACGGCCACCCTCTGGTTCACCACTGCCACCCCCTGGTTCATCACAGCACCCTCTGGTTCACCACTGCCACCCTCTTGTTCATCACTGCCACCCTCTGGTTCGCCTCTGCCACCATCTGGTTCATCACAGCACTCTCTGGTTCACCACTGTCACCCTCTGGTTCACTACTGCCACTCTCTGGTTTATCACTGCCACGCTCTGGTTCACCACTGCCACCCTCTGGTTCATCACTGCCACCCTCTGGTTCATCAAAGCACCCTCTGGTTCACCACTGCCAACCTCTGGTTCATCACAGCACCCTCTGGTTCACCACTGCCACCTTCTGGTTCATCACTGCCACCCTCTGGTCCATCACAGCACCCAACGGGTCACCAGTGCCACCCTCTGGATCATCACTGCCACCCTCTGGTTCATCACTGCCACCCTCTGGTTTACCACTGCCACCCACTAGTTCATCACTGCCATCCTCTGGTTCATCACAGCACCCTCTGGTTCACCACTGCCACTCTCTGGTTCATCACTGCCACACTCTGGTTCATCACAACTCCCTCTGGTTCACCACTGCCACCCTCTGGTTCATCACTGCCACCCTATGGTTCATCCCAGCACCCTCTGGTTCACCACTGCCACCCTCTGGTTAATCACTGCCACCCTCTGGATTACCACTGTCAAGCTCTGGTTCATCACTGCCACCCTCTGGTTCATCACTGCCACCCTCTGGTTCACCACTGCCACCCTCTGGTTCATCATAGCACCCTCTGGTTCACCACTGTCACCCTCTGGTTCACCACTGCCACCTTTTGATTCAATCCGGCCACCATCTGGTTCTTCACAGCACCCTCTGGTTCACCACTGTCACCCTCTGGTTCACCACTGCCACACCCTGGCTCATCACTGCCACCCTCTGGTTCATCACTGCCTCCCTCCGGTTCACCACTGCCACCCTCTGGTTCATCACTGCCACCATCTGGTTCATCACAGTACCCTCTGGTTCACCACTGCCAACCTCTGGTTCATCACAGCACCCTCTGGTTCACCACTGCCACCTTCTGGTTCATCACTGCCACCCTCTAGTACATCACTGCCACCCTCTGGTTCACGACTGCCACCCTCTGGTTGATCACTGCCATCCTCTGGTTCATCACAACACCCTCTGGTTCACCACTGCCATACTATGGTTCACCACTGCCACCCCCTGGTTCATCGCAGCTCCCTCTGGTTCACCACTGCCACCCTCTGGGCCATCACTGCCACCCTCTGGTTCATCACAGCACCCTCTGGTTCACCACTGCCACCCTCTGGTTCATCACTGCCACCCTTTAGTACATCACTGCCACCCTCTGGTTCACGACTGCCACCCTCTGGTTCACCACTGCCACCCCCTGGTTCATCATAGCACCCTCTGGTTCACCACTGTCACCCATTGGTTCAATCCTGCCACCATCTGGTTCTTCATAGCACCCTCTGGTTCACCACTGTCACCCTCTGATTCACCACTGTAACCCTCTGATTCACCACTGCCACACTCTGGTTCATCACTGCCACCCTCTGGTTCATCACTGCAACCCTCTGGTTCATCACTGCCACCCTCAGCTTCACCACTGCCACCCTCAGGTTCACTGCTGCCACCCTCTGGTTCATCACTATCCCCTCTGGTTCACCACTGCCACCTTCTGGTTCATCACTGCCACCCTCTGGTTCACCACTGCCACCCTCTGGTTCATCACTGCCACCCTCTGGTTCGCCACTGCCACCCTCTGGATCATCACTGCCACCCTCTGGTTCATCACTGCCACCCTCTGTTTCACCACTGTGACCCTCTGGATCATCACTGTCACCCTCTGGTTCATCACTGCCACCCTCTAGTTCATCACAGCACCCTCTGGGTCACCAGTGCCACCCTCTGGATCATCACTGCCACCCTCTGGTTTATCACTGCCACCCTCTGGTTTACCACTGCCACCCTCTGGTTGATCACAGCCATCGTCTGGTTCATCACAGCACCCTCTGGTTCACCACTGCCACTCTCTGGTTCATCACTGCTACCCTCTGGTTCATCACAACTCCCTCTGGTTCACCACTGCCACCCTCTGGTTCATCACTGCCACCCTCTGGTTCATCCCAGCACCCTCTGGTTCACCACTGCCACCCTCTGATTAAACACTGCCACCCTCTAGTTCATCACTGCCACCCTCTAGTTCATCACTGCCACCCTCTGGTTCACCACGGCCACCCTCTGGTTCACCACTGCCACCCTCTTGTTCATCACAGCACCCTATGGTTCAGCACTGCCACCCTCTTGTTCATCACTGCCACCCTCTGGTTCACCTCTGCCACCATCTGGTTCATCACAGCACCCTCTGGTTCACCACTGTCACTATCTGGTTCACCACTGTCACCCTCTGGTTCACCACTGTCACCCTCTGGTTTATCACTGCCACTCTCTGGTTCACCACTGCCACCCTCTGGTTCATCACTGCCACCCTCTGGTTCATCAAAGCCCCCTCTGGTTCACCACTGCCAACCTCTGGTTCATCACAGCACCCTCTGGTTCACCACTGCCACCTTCTGGTTCATCACTGCCACCCTCTGGTTCATCACAGCACCCAACGGGTCACCAGTGCCACCCTCTGGATCATCACTGCCACCCTCTGGTTCATCACTGCCACCCTCTGGTTTACCACTGCCACCCACTGGTTCATCACTGCCATCCTCTGGTTCATCACAGCACCCTCTGGTTCACCACTGCCACTCTCTGGTTCATCACTGCCACCCTCTGGTTCATCACAACTCCCTCTGGTTCACCACTGCCACCCTCTGGTTCATCACTGCCACCATCTGGTTCATCCCAGCACCCTCTTGTTCACCACTGCCACCCTCTGGTTAATCACTGCCACCCTCTGGATTACCACTGTCAAGCTCTGGTTCATCACTGCCACCCTCTGGTTCATCACTGCCACCCTCTGGTTCACCACTGCCACCCTCTGGTTCATCATAGCACCCTCTGGTTTACCACTGTCACCCTCTGGTTCACCACTGCCACCCTTTGGTTCAATCCGGCCACCATCTGGTTCTTCACAGCACCCTCTGGTTCACCACTGTCACCCTCTGGTTCACCACTGCCACACCCTGGCTCATCACTGCCACCCTCTGGTTCATCACTGCTACCCTCTGGTTCATCACTGCCACCCTCTGCTTCACCACTGCCACCCTCTGGTTTATCACTGCCACCCTCTGGTTCACTGCTGCCACCCTCTGGTTCATCACTGTCACCCTCTGGTTCACCACTGCCACCTTCTGGTTCATCACTGCCACCCTCTGGTTCACCACTGCCACCCTCTGGTTCATCACTGCCACCCTCTGGTTCGACACTGCTACCCTCTGGATCATAACTGCCACCCTCTGGTTCATCACTGCCACCCTCTGTTTCACCACTGCGACCCTCTGGATCATCACTGCCACCCTTTAGTTCATCACTGCCACCCTCTGGTTCACCATGGCCACCCTCTGGTTCACCACTGCCACCCTCTGGTTCATCACAGCACCCTCTGGTTCACCACTGCCACCCTCTTGTTCATCACTGCCACCCTCTGGTTCGCCTCTGCCACCATCTGGTTCATCAAAGCACTCTCTGGTTCACCACTGTCACCCTCTCGTTCACCACTGTCACCCTCTGGTTCATCACTGCCACCCTCTGGTTCACCACTGCCACCCTTTGGTTCATCACTGCCACCCTCTGGTTCATCACAGCACCCTCTGGTTCACCACAGCACCCTCTGGTTCACCACTGCCACCCTCTGGTTCATCACTTCCACCCTCTAGTTCATCACTGCCACCCTCTGGTTCATGACTGCCACTCTCTAGTTCACCTCTGCCAAAATCTGGATCATCACAGCACCCTCTGGTTGACCACTGTCACCCTATGGTTCACCACTGTCACCCTCTGGTTCATCACTGCCACCCTCTGGTTCATCACTGCCTCCCTCTGGTTCACCACTGCCACCTTCTGGTTCATCACTGCCACCCTCTGGTTCATCACAGCACCCTCTGGTTCACCACTGCCACCCTCTGTTTCATCACTGCCACCCTCTAGTTCATCACTGTCACCCTCTGGTTCACGACTGCCACCCTCTGGTTGATCACTGCCATCCTCTGGTTCATCACAGCACCCTCTGGTTCACCACTGCCATACTATGGTTCACCACTGCCACCCCCTGGTTCATCGCAGCTCCCTCTGGTTCACCACTGCCACCCTCTGGTTCATCACTGCCACCCTCTGGTTCACTGCTGCCACCCTCTGGTTCATCACTGTCCCCTCTGGTTCACCACTGCCACCTTCTGGTTCATCACTGCCACCCTCTGGTTCACCACTGCCACCCTCTGGTTCATCACTGCCACCCTCTGGTTCGCCACTGCCACCCTCTGGATCATCACTGCCACCCTCTGGTTCATCACTGCCACCCTCTGTTTCACCACTGTGACCCTCTGGATCATCACTGTCACCCTCTGGTTCATCACTGCCACCCTCTGGTTCATCACAGCACCCACAGGGTCACCAGTGCCACCCTCTGGATCATCACTGCCACCCTCTGGTTTATCACTGCCACCCTCTGGTTTACCACTGCCACCCTCTGGTTGATCACTGCCATCCTCTGGTTCATCACAGCACCCTCTGGTTCACCACTGCCACTCTCTGGTTCATCACTGTTACCCTCTGGTTCATCACAACTCCCTCTGGTTCACCACTGCCACCCTCTGGTTCATCAATGCCACCCTCTGGTTCATCCCAGCACCCTCTTGTTCACCACTGCCACCCTCTGATTATTCACAGCCACCCTCTAGTTCATCACTGCCACCCTCTAGTTCATCACTGCCACCCTCTGGTTCACCACGGCCACCCTCTGGTTCACCACTGCCACCCTCTGGTTCATCACAGCACCCTATGGTTCAGCACTGCCACCCTCTTGTTCATCACTGCCACCCTCTGGTTCACCTCTGCCACCATCTGGTTCATCACAGCACCCTCTGGTTCACCACTGTCACCCTCTGGTTCACCACTGTCACCCTCTGGTACACCACTGCCACCCTCTGGTTTATCACTGCCACGCTCTGGTTCACCACTGCCACCCTCTGGTTCATCACTGCCACCCTCTGGTTCATCAAAGCACCCTCTGGTTCACCACTGCCAACCTCTGGTTCATCACAGCACCCTCTGGTTCACCACTGCCACCTTCTGGTTCATCACTGCCACCCTCTGGTTCATCACAGCACCCAACGGGTCACCAGTGCCACCCTCTGGATCATCACTGCCACCCTCTGGTTCATCACTGCCACCCTCTGGTTTACCACTGCCACCCACTGGTTCATCACTGCCACCCTCTGGTTCATCACAGCACCCTCTGGGTCACCACTGCCACCCTCTGGATCATCACTGCCACCCTCTGGTTTATCACTGCCACCCTCTGGTTTACCACTGCCACCCTCTGGTTGATCAATGCCATCCTCTGGTTCATCACATCACCCTCTGGTTCACCACTGCCACTCTCTGGTTCATCACTGCTACCCTCTGGCTCATCACAACTCCCTCTGGTTCACCACTGCCACTCTCTGGTTCATCAATGCCACCCTCTGGTTCATCCCAGCACCCTCTGGTTCACCACTGCCACCCTCTGATTATTCACAGCCACCCTCTAGTTCATCACTGCCACCCTCTAGTTCATCACTGCCACCCTCTGGTTCACCACGGCAACCCTCTGGTTCACCACTACCACCCTCTGGTTCATCACAGCACCCTATGGTTCAGCACTGCCACCCTCTTGTTCATCACTGCCACCCTCTGGTTCACCTCTGCTACCATCTGGTTCATCACAGCACCCTCTGTTTCACCACTGTCACCCTCTGGTTCACCACTGTCACCCTCTGGTACACCACTGCCACCCTCTGGTTTATCACTGCCACGCTCTGGTTCACCACTGCCACCCTCTGGTTCATCACTGCCACCCTCTGGTTTATCAAAGCACCCTCTGGTTCACCACTGCCAACCTCTGGTTCATCACAGCACCCTCTGGTTCACCACTGCCACCTTCTGGTTCATCACTGCCACCCTCTGGTTCATCACAGCACCCAACGGGTCACCAGTGCCACCCTCTGGATCATCACTGCCACCCTCTGGTTCATCACTGCCACCCTCTGGTTTACCACTGCCACCCACTGGTTCATCACTGCCACCCTCTTGTTCATCACAACTCTCTCTGGTTCACGACTGCTACCCTCTGGTTCATCACTGCCACCCTCTGGTTCATCCCAGCACCCTCTGGTTCACCACTGCCACCCTCTGGTTAATCACTGCCACCCTCTGGATTACCACTGTCAAGCTCTGGTTCATCACTGCCATCCTCTGGTTCATCACAGCACCCTCTGGTTCACCACTGCCACTCTCTGGTTCATCACTGCCACCCTCTGGTTCATCACAACTCTCTCTGGTTCACGACTGCTACCCTCTGGTTCATCACTGCCACCCTCTGGTTCATCACTGCCACCCTCTGGTTCACCACTGCCACCCTCTGGTTCATCATAGCACCCTCTGGTTCACCACTGTCACCCTCTGGTTCACCACTGCCACCCTTTGGTTCAATCCGGCCACCATATGGTTCTTCACAGCACCCTCTGGTTCACCACTGTCACCCTCTGGTTCACCACTGCTACACCCTCTGGTTCATCACTGCCACCCTCTGGTTCATCACTGCCACCCTCTGGTTCATCACTGCCACCCTCTGCTTCACCACTGCCACCCTCTGCTTTATCACTGCCACCCTCTGGTTCACTGCTGCCACCCTCTGGTTCATCACTGTCACCCTCTGGTTCATCACTGCCACCCTCTGGTTCACCACTGCCACCCTCTGGTTCATCACTGCCACCCTCTGGTTCGCCACTGCCACCCTCTGGATCATCACTGCCACCCTCTGGTTCATCACTGCCACCCTCTGTTTCACCACTGTGACCCTCTGGATCATCACTGTCACCCTCTGGTTCATCACTGCCACCCTCTGGTTCATCACAGCACCCTCTGGGTCACCATTGCCACCCTCTGGATCATCACTGCCACCCTCTGGTTTATCACTGCCACCCTCTGGTTTACCACTGCCACCCTCTGGTTGATCAATGCCATCCTCTGGTTCATCACATCACCCTCTGGTTCACCACTGCCACTCTTTGGTTCATCACTGCTACCCTCTGGCTCATCACAACTCCCTCTGGTTCACCACTGCCACTCTCTGGTTCATCAATGCCACCCTCTGGTTCATCCCAGCACCCTCTGGTTCACCACTGCCACCCTCTGATTATTCACGGCCACCCTCTAGTTCATCACTGCCACCCTCTAGTTCATCACTGCCACCCTCTGGTTCACCATGGCCACCCTCTGGTTCACCACTACCACCCTCTGGTTCATCACAGCACCCTATGGTTCAGCACTGCCACCCTCTTGTTCATCACTGCCACCCTCTGGTTCACCTCTGCTACCATCTGGTTCATCACAGCACCCTCTGGTTCACCACTGTCACCCTCTGGTTCACCACTGTCACCCTCTGGTACACCACTGCCACCCTCTGGTTTATCACTGCCACGCTCTGGTTCACCACTGCCACCCTCTGGTTCATCACTGCCACCCTCTGGTTTATCAAAGCACCCTCTGGTTCACCACTGCCAACCTCTGGTTCATCACAGCACCCTCTGGTTCACCACTGCCACCTTCTGGTTCATCACTGCCACCCTCTGGTTCATCACAGCACCCAACGGGTCACCAGTGCCACCCTCTGGATCATCACTGCCACCCTCTGGTTCATCACTGCCACCCTCTGGTTTACCACTGCCACCCACTGGTTCATCACTGCCACCCTCTTGTTCATCACAACGCTCTCTGGTTCACGACTGCTACCCTCTGGTTCATCACTGCCACCCTCTGGTTCATCACAGCACCCTCTGGTTCACCACTGCCACCCTCTGGTTAATCACTGCCACCCTCTGGATTACCACTGTCAAGCTCTGGTTCATCACTGCCATCCTCTGGTTCATCGCAGCACCCTCTGGTTCACCACTGCCACTCTCTGGTTCATCATTGCCACCCTCTGGTTCATCACAACTCTCTCTGGTTCACGACTGCTACCCTCTGGTTCATCACTGCCACCCTCTGGTTCATCACTGCCACCCTCTGGTTCACCACTGCCACCCTCTGGTTCATCATAGCACCCTCTGGTTCACCACTGTCACCCTCTGGTTCACCACTGCCACCCTTTGGTTCAATCCGGCCACCATATGGTTCTTCACAGCACCCTCTGGTTCACCACTGTCACCCTCTGGTTCACCACTGCTACACCCTCTGGTTCATCACTGCCACCCTCTGGTTCATCACTGCCACCCTCTGGTTCATCACTGCCACCCTCTGCTTCACCACTGCCACCCTCTGGTTTATCACTGCCACCCTCTGGTTCACTGCTGCCACCCTCTGGTTCATCACTGTCACCCTCTGGTTCACCACTTCCACCTTCTGGTTCATCACTGCCACCCTCTGGTTCACCACTGCCACCCTCTGGTTTGCCACTGCCACCCTCTGGATCATCACTGCCACCCTCTGGTTCATCACTGCCACCCTCTGTTTCACCACTGCGACCCTCTGGATCATCACTGCCACCCTCTAGTTCATCACTGCCACCCTCTGGTTCACCACGGCCACCCTCTGGTTCACCACTGCCACCCCCTGGTTCATCACAGCACCCTCTGGTTCACCACTGCCACCCTCTTGTTCATCACTGCCACCCTCTGGTTCGCCTCTGCCACCATCTGGTTCATCACAGCACTCTCTGGTTCACCACTGTCACCCTCTGGTTCACTACTGCCACTCTCTGGTTTATCACTGCCACGCTCTGGTTCACCACTGCCACCCTCTGGTTCATCACTGCCACCCTCTGGTTCATCAAAGCACCCTCTGGTTCACCACTGCCAACCTCTGGTTCATCACAGCACCCTCTGGTTCACCACTGCCACCTTCTGGTTCATCACTGCCACCCTCTGGTCCATCACAGCACCCAACGGGTCACCAGTGCCACCCTCTGGATCATCACTGCCACCCTCTGGTTCATCACTGCCACCCTCTGGTTTACCACTGCCACCCACTAGTTCATCACTGCCATCCTCTGGTTCATCACAGCACCCTCTGGTTCACCACTGCCACTCTCTGGTTCATCACTGCCACCCTCTGGTTCATCACAACTCCCTCTGGTTCACCACTGCCACCCTCTGGTTCATCACTGCCACCCTATGGTTCATCCCAGCACCCTCTGGTTCACCACTGCCACCCTCTGGTTAATCACTGCCACCCTCTGGATTACCACTGTCAAGCTCTGGTTCATCACTGCCACCCTCTGGTTCATCACTGCCACCCTCTGGTTCACCACTGCCACCCTCTGGTTCATCATAGCACCCTCTGGTTCACCACTGTCACCCTCTGGTTCACCACTGCCACCTTTTGATTCAATCCGGCCACCATCTGGTTCTTCACAGCACCCTCTGGTTCACCACTGTCACCCCCTGGTTCACCACTGCCACACCCTGGCTCATCACTGCCACCCTCTGGTTCATCACTGCCTCCCTCCGGTTCACCACTGCCACCCTCTGGTTCATCACTGCCACCCTCTGGTTCATCACAGTACCCTCTGGTTCACCACTGCCAACCTCTGGTTCATCACAGCACCCTCTGGTTCACCACTGCCACCTTCTGGGTTATCACTGCCACCCTCTAGTACATCACTGCCACCCTCTGGTTCACGACTGCCACCCTCTGGTTGATCACTGCCATCCTCTGGTTCATCACAACACCCTCTGGTTCACCACTGCCATACTATGGTTCACCACTGCCACCCCCTGGTTCATCGCAGCTCCCTCTGGTTCACCACTGCCTACCTCTGGGCCATCACTGCCACCCTCTGGTTCATCACTGCCACCCTCTGGTTCACAACTGCCACCCTCTGGTTCACCACTGCCACCCCCTGGTTCATCATAGCACCCTCTGGTTCACCACTGTCACCCATTGGTTCAATCCTGCCACCATCTGGTTCTTCATAGCACCCTCTGGTTCACCACTGTCACCCTCTGGTTCACCACTGTCACCCTCTGATTCACCACTGCCACACTCTGGTTCATCACTGCCACCCTCTGGTTCATCACTGCCACCCTCTGGTTCATCACTGCCACCCTCTGCTTCACCACTGCCACCCTCAGGTTCACTGCTGCCACCCTCTGGTTCATCACTATCCCCTCTGGTTCACCACTGCCACCTTCTGGTTCATCACTGCCACCCTCTGGTTCACCACTGCCACCCTCTGGTTCATCACTGCCACCCTCTGGCTCGCCACTGCCACCCTCTGGATCATCACTGCCACCCTCTGGTTCATCACTGCCACCCTCTGTTTCACCACTTTGACCCTCTGGATCATCACTGTCACCCTCTGGTTCATCACTGCCACCCTCTAGTTCATCACAGCACCCTCTGGGTCACCAGTGCCACCCTCTGGATCATCACTGCAACCCTCTGGTTTATCACTGCCACCCTCTGGTTTACCACTGCCACCCTCTGGTTGATCACAGCCATCGTCTGGTTCATCACAGCACCCTCTGGTTCACCACTGCCACTCTCTGGTTCATCACTGCTACCCTCTGGTTCATCACAACTCCCTCTGGTTCACCACTGCCACCCTCTGGTTCATCACTGCCACCATCTGGTTCATCCCAGCACCCTCTGGTTCACCACTGCCACCCTCTGATTAAACACTGCCACCCTCTAGTTCATCACTGCCACCCTCTAGTTCATCACTGCCACCCTCTGGTTCACCACGGCCACCCTCTGGTTCACCACTGCCACCCTCTTGTTCATCACAGCACCCTATGGTTCAGCACTGCCACCCTCTTGTTCATCACTGCCACCCTCTGGTTCACCTCTGCCACCATCTGGTTCATCACAGCACCCTCTGGTTCACCACTGTCACTATCTGGTTCACCACTGTCACCCTCTGGTTCACCACTGTCACCCTCTGGTTTATCACTGCCACTCTCTGGTTCACCACTGCCACCCTCTGGCTCATCACTGCCACCCTCTGGTTCATCAAAGCACCCTCTGGTTTACCACTGCCAACCTCTGGTTCATCACAGCACCCTCTGGTTCACCACTGCCACCTTCTGGTTCATCACTGCCACCCTCTGGTTCATCACAGCACCCAACGGGTCACCAGTGCCACCCTCTGGATCATCACTGCCACCCTCTGGTTCATCTCTGCCACCCTCTGGTTTACCACTGCCACCCACTGGTTCATCACTGCCATCCTCTGGTTCATCACAGCACCCTCTGGTTCACCACTGCCACTCTCTGGTTCATCACTGCCACCCTCTGGTTCATCACAACTCCCTCTCGTTCACCACTGCCACCCTCTGGTTCATCACTGCCACCATCTGGTTCATCCCAGCACCCTCTTGTTCACCACTGCCACCCTCTGGTTAATCACTGCCACCCTCTGGATTACCACTGTCAAGCTCTGGTTCATCACTGCCACCCTCTGGTTCATCACTGCCACCCTCTGGTTCACCACTGCCACCCTCTGGTTCATCATAGCACCCTCTGGTTCACCACTGTCACCCTCTGGTTCACCACTGCCACCCTTTGGTTCAATCCGGCCACCATCTGGTTCTTCACAGCACCCTCTGGTTCACCACTGTCACCCTCTGGTTCACCACTGCCACACCCTGGCTCATCACTGCCACCCTCTGGTTCATCACTGCTACCCTCTGGTTCATCACTGCCACCCTCTGCTTCACCACTGCCACCCTCTGGTTTATCACTGCCACCCTCTGGTTCACTGCTGCCACCCTCTGGTTCATCACTGTCACCCTCTGGTTCACCACTGCCACCTTCTGGTTCATCACTGCCACCCTCTGGTTCACCACTGCCACCCTCTGGTTCATCACTGCCACCCTCTGGTTCGACACTGCTACCCTCTGGATCATAACTGCCACCCTCTGGTTCATCACTGCCACCCTCTGTTTCACCACTGCGACCCTCTGGATCATCACTGCCACCCTTTAGTTCATCACTGCCACCCTCTGGTTCACCACGGCCACCCTCTGGTTCACCACTGCCACCCTCTGGTTCATCACAGCACCCTCTGGTTCACCACTGCCACCCTCTTGTTCATCACTGCCACCCTCTGGTTCGCCTCTGCCACCATCTGGTTCATCAAAGCACTCTCTGGTTCACCACTGTCACCCTCTCATTCACCACTGTCACCCTCTGGTTCATCACTGCCACCCTCTGGTTCACCACTGCCACCCTCTGGTTCATCACTGCCACCCTCTGGTTCATCACAGCACCCTCTGGTTCACCACAGCACCCTCTGGTTCACCACTGCCACCCTCTGGTTCATCACTGCCACCCTCTAGTTCATCACTGCCACCCTCTGGTTCATGACTGCCACTCTCTAGTTCACCTCTGCCAAAATCTGGATCATCAAAGCACCCTCTGGTTGACCACTGTCACCCTATGGTTCACCACTGTCACCCTCTGGTTCATCACTGCCACCCTCTGGTTCATCACTGCCTCCCTCTGGTTCACCACTGCCACCCTCTGGTTCATCACTGCCACCCTCTGGTTCATCACAGCACCCTCTGGTTCACCACTGCCACCCTCTGTTTCATCACTGCCACCCTCTAGTTCATCACTGTCACCCTCTGGTTCACGACTGCCACCCTCTGGTTGATCACTGCCATCCTCTGGTTCATCACAGCACCCTCTGGTTCACCACTGCCATACTATGGTTCACCACTGCCACCCCCTGGTTCATCTCAGCTCCCTCTGGTTCACCACTGCCACCCTCTGGTTCATCACTGCCACCCTCTGGTCCATCACAGCACACTCTGGTTCACCACTGCCACCCTCTGGTTCACTGCTGCCACCCTTTGGTTCATCACTGTCCCCTCTGGTTCACCACTGCCACCTTCTGGTTCATCACTGCCACCCTCTGGTTCACCACTGCCACCCTCTGGTTCATCACTGCCACCCTCTGGTTCGCCACTGCCACCTTCTGGATCATCACTGCCACCCTCTGGTTCATCACTGCCACCCTCTGTTTCACCACTGTGACCCTCTGGATCATCACTGTCACCCTCTGGTTCATCACTGCCACCCTCTGGTTCATCACAGCACCCACAGGGTCACCAGTGCCACCCTCTGGATCATCACTGCCATCCTCTGGTTTATCACTGCCACCCTCTGGTTTACCACTGCCACCCTCTGGTTGATCACTGCCATCCTCTGGTTCATCACAGCACCCTCTGGTTCACCACTGCCACTCTCTGGTTCATCACTGTTACCCTCTGGTTCATCACAACTCCCTCTGGTTCACCACTGCCACCCTCTGGTTCATCAATGCCATCCTCTGGTTCATCCCAGCACCCTCTTGTTCACCACTGCCACCCTCTGATTATTCACAGCCACCCTCTAGTTCATCACTGCCACCCTCTAGTTCATCACTGCCACCCTCTGGTTCACCACGGCCACCCTCTGGTTCACCACTGCCACCCTCTGGTTCATCACAGCACCCTATGGTTCAGCACTGCCACCCTCTTGTTCATCACTGCCACCCTCTGGTTCACCTCTGCCACCATCTGGTTCATCACAGCACCCTCTGGTTCACCACTGTCACCCTCTGGTTCACCACTGTCATCCTCTGGTACACCACTGCCACCCTCTGGTTTATCACTGCCACGCTCTGGTTCACCACTGCCACCCTCTGGTTCATCACTGCCACCCTCTGGTTCATCAAAGCACCCTCTGGTTCACCACTGCCAACCTCTGGTTCATCACAGCACCCTCTGGTTCACCACTGCCACCTTCTGGTTCATCACTGCCACCCTCTGGTTCATCACAGCACCCAACGGGTCACCAGTGCCACCCTCTGGATCATCACTGCCACCCTCTGGTTCATCACTGCCACCCTCTGGTTTACCACTGCCACCCACTGGTTCATCACTGCCATCCTCTGGTTCATCACAGCACCCTCTGGTTCACCACTGCCACTCTCTGGTTCATCACTGCCACCCTCTGGTTCATCACAACTCTCTCTGGTTCACGACTGCTACCCTCTGGTTCATCACTGCCACCCTCTGGTTCATCCCAGCACCCTCTGGTTCACCACTGCCACCCTCTGGTTAATCACTGCCACCCTCTGGATTACCACTGTCAAGCTCTGGTTCATCACTGCCACCCTCTGGTTCATCACTGCCACCCTCTGGTTCACCACTGCCACCCTCTGGTTCATCATAGTTCCCTCTGGTTCACCACTGTCACCCTCTGGTTCACCACTGCCACCCTTTGGTTCAATCCGGCCACCATATGGTTCTTCACAGCACCCTCTGGTTCACCACTGTCACCCTCTGGTTCACCACTGCTACACCCTCTGGTTCATCACTGCCACCCTCTGGTTCATCACTGCCACCCTCTGGTTCATCACTGCCACCCTCTGGTTCATCACTGCCACCCTCTGGTTCATCACTGCCACCCTCTGCTTCACCACTGCCACCCTCTGGTTCACTGCTGCCACCCTCTGGTTCATCACTGTCCCCTCTGGTTCACCACTGCCACCTTCTGGTTCATCACTGCCACCCTCTGGTTCACCACTGCCACCCTATGGTTCATCACTGCCACCCTCTGGTTCGCCACTGCCACCCTCTGGATCATCACTGCCACCCTCTGGTTCATCACTGCCACCCTCTGTTTCACCACTGTGACCCTCTGGATCATCACTGTCACCCTCTGGTTCATCACTGCCACCTTCTGGTTCATCACTGCCACCCTCTGGTTCACCACTGCCACCCTATGGTTCATCACTGCCACCCTCTGGTTCGCCACTGCCACCCTCTGGATCATCACTGCCACCCTCTGGTTCATCACTGCCACCCTCTGTTTCACCACTGTGACCCTCTGGATCATCACTGCCACCCTCTGGTTTATCACTGCCACCCTCTGGTTTACCACTGCCACCCTCTGGTTGATCACTGCCATCCTCTGGTTCATCACAGCACCCTCTGGTTCACCACTGCCACTCTCTGGTTCATCACTGTTACCCTCTGGTTCATCACAACTCCCTCTGGTTCACCACTGCCACCCTCTGGTTCATCAATGCCACCCTCTGGTTCATCCCAGCACCCTCTGGTTCACCACTGCCACCCTCTGATTATTCACAGCCACCCTCTAGTTCATCACTGCCACCCTCTAGTTCATCACTGCCACCCTCTGGTTCACCACGGCCACCCTCTGGTTCACCACTGCCACCCTCTGGTTCATCACAGCACCCTATGGTTCAGCACTGCCACCCTCTTGTTCATCACTGCCACCCTCTGGTTCACCTCTGCCACCATCTGGTTCATCACAGCACCCTCTGGTTCACCACTGTCACCCTCTGGTTCACCACTGTCACCCTCTGGTACACCACTGCCACCCTCTGGTTTATCACTGCCACGCTCTGGTTCACCACTGCCACCCTCTGGTTCATCACTGCCACCCTCTGGTTCATCAAAGCACCCTCTGGTTCACCACTGCCAACCTCTGGTTCATCACAGCACCCTCTGGTTCACCACTGCCACCTTCTGGTTCATCACTGCCACCCTCTGGTTCATCACAGCACCCAACGGGTCACCAGTGCCACCCTCTGGATCATCACTGCCACCCTCTGGTTCATCACTGCCACCCTCTGGTTTACCACTGCCACCCACTGGTTCATCACTGCCATCCTCTGGTTCATCACAGCACCCTCTGGTTCACCACTGCCACTCTCTGGTTCATCACTCCCACCCTCTGGTTCATCACAACTCTCTCTGGTTCACGACTGCTACCCTCTGGTTCATCACTGCCACCCTCTGGTTCATCCCAGCACCCTCTGGTTCACCACTGCCACCCTCTGGTTAATCACTGCCACCCTCTGGATTACCACTGTCAAGCTCTGGTTCATCACTGCCACCCTCTGGTTCATCACTGCCACCCTCTGGTTCACCACTGCCACCCTCTGGTTCATCATAGCACCCTCCGGTTCACCACTGTCACCCTCTGGTTCACCACTGCCACCCTTTGGTTCAATCCGGCCACCATCTGGTTCTTCACAGCACCCTCTGGTTCACCACTGTCACCCTCTGGTTCACCACTGCCACACCCTGGCTCATCACTGCCACCCTCTGGTTCATCACTGCTACCCTCTGGTTCATCACTGCCACCCTCTGCTTCACCACTGCCACCCTCTGGTTTATCACTGCCACCCTCTGGTTCACTGCTGCCACCCTCTGGTTCATCACTGTCACCCTCTGGTTCACCACTGCCACCTTCTGGTTCATCACTGCCACCCTCTGGTTCACCACTGCCACCCTCTGGTTCATCACTGCCACCCTCTGGTTCGACACTGCTACCCTCTGGATCATAACTGCCACCCTCTGGTTCATCACTGCCACCCTCTGTTTCACCACTGCGACCCTCTGGATCATCACTGCCACCCTTTAGTTCATCACTGCCACCCTCTGGTTCACCACGGCCACCCTCTGGTTCACCACTGCCACCCTCTGGTTCATCACAGCACCCTCTGGTTCACCACTGCCACCCTCTTGTTCATCACTGCCACCCTCTGGTTCGCCTCTGCCACCATCTGGTTCATCAAAGCACTCTCTGGTTCACCACTGTCACCCTCTCATTCACCACTGTCACCCTCTGGTTCATCACTGCCACCCTCTGGTTCACCACTGCCACCCTCTGGTTCATCACTGCCACCCTCTGGTTCATCACAGCACCCTCTGGTTCACCACAGCACCCTCTGGTTCACCACTGCCACCCTCTGGTTCATCACTGCCACCCTCTAGTTCATCACTGCCACCCTCTGGTTCATGACTGCCACTCTCTAGTTCACCTCTGCCAAAATCTGGATCATCAAAGCACCCTCTGGTTGACCACTGTCACCCTATGGTTCACCACTGTCACCCTCTGGTTCATCACTGCCACCCTCTGGTTCATCACTGCCTCCCTCTGGTTCACCACTGCCACCCTCTGGTTCATCACTGCCACCCTCTGGTTCATCACAGCACCCTCTGGTTCACCACTGCCACCCTCTGTTTCATCACTGCCACCCTCTAGTTCATCACTGTCACCCTCTGGTTCACGACTGCCACCCTCTGGTTGATCACTGCCATCCTCTGGTTCATCACAGCACCCTCTGGTTCACCACTGCCATACTATAGTTCACCACTGCCACCCCCTGGTTCATCTCAGCTCCCTCTGGTTCACCACTGCCACCCTCTGGTTCATCACTGCCACCCTCTGGTCCATCACAGCACACTCTGGTTCACCACTGCCACCCTCTGGTTCACTGCTGCCACCCTTTGGTTCATCACTGTCCCCTCTGGTTCACCACTGCCACCTTCTGGTTCATCACTGCCACCCTCTGGTTCACCACTGCCACCCTCTGGTTCATCACTGCCACCCTCTGGTTCGCCACTGCCACCTTCTGGATCATCACTGCCACCCTCTGGTTCATCACTGCCACCCTCTGTTTCACCACTGTGACCCTCTGGATCATCACTGTCACCCTCTGGTTCATCACTGCCACCCTCTGGTTCATCACAGCACCCACAGGGTCACCAGTGCCACCCTCTGGATCATCACTGCCATCCTCTGGTTTATCACTGCCACCCTCTGGTTTACCACTGCCACCCTCTGGTTGATCACTGCCATCCTCTGGTTCATCACAGCACCCTCTGGTTCACCACTGCCACTCTCTGGTTCATCACTGTTACCCTCTGGTTCATCACAACTCCCTCTGGTTCACCACTGCCACCCTCTGGTTCATCAATGCCATCCTCTGGTTCATCCCAGCACCCTCTTGTTCACCACTGCCACCCTCTGATTATTCACAGCCACCCTCTAGTTCATCACTGCCACCCTCTAGTTCATCACTGCCACCCTCTGGTTCACCACGGCCACCCTCTGGTTCACCACTGCCACCCTCTGGTTCATCACAGCACCCTATGGTTCAGCACTGCCACCCTCTTGTTCATCACTGCCACCCTCTGGTTCACCTCTGCCACCATCTGGTTCATCACAGCACCCTCTGGTTCACCACTGTCACCCTCTGGTTCACCACTGTCACCCTCTGGTACACCACTGCCACCCTCTGGTTTATCACTGCCACGCTTTGGTTCACCACTGCCACCCTCTGGTTCATCACTGCCACCCTCTGGTTCATCAAAGCACCCTCTGGTTCACCACTGCCAACCTCTGGTTCATCACAGCACCCTCTGGTTCACCACTGCCACCTTCTGGTTCATCACTGCCACCCTCTGGTTCATCACAGCACCCAACGGGTCACCAGTGCCACCCTCTGGATCATCACTGCCACCCTCTGGTTCATCACTGCCACCCTCTGGTTTACCACTGCCACCCACTGGTTCATCACTGCCATCCTCTGGTTCATCACAGCACCCTCTGGTTCACCACTGCCACTCTCTGGTTCATCACTGCCACCCTCTGGTTCATCACAACTCTCTCTGGTTCACGACTGCTACCCTCTGGTTCATCACTGCCACCCTCTGGTTCATCCCAGCACCCTCTGGTTCACCACTGCCACCCTCTGGTTAATCACTGCCACCCTCTGGATTACCACTGTCAAGCTCTGGTTCATCACTGCCACCCTCTGGTTCATCACTGCCACCCTCTGGTTCACCACTGCCACCCTCTGGTTCATCATAGCACCCTCTGGTTCACCACTGTCACCCTCTGGTTCACCACTGCCACCCTTTGGTTCAATCCGGCCACCATATGGTTCTTCACAGCACCCTCTGGTTCACCACTGTCACCCTCTGGTTCACCACTGCTACACCCTCTGGTTCATCACTGCCACCCTCTGGTTCATCACTGCCACCCTCTGGTTCATCACTGCCACCCTCTGGTTCATCACTGCCACCCTCTGGTTCATCACTGCCACCCTCTGCTTCACCACTGCCACCCTCTGGTTCACTGCTGCCACCCTCTGGTTCATCACTGTCCCCTCTGGTTCACCACTGCCACCTTCTGGTTCATCACTGCCACCCTCTGGTTCACCACTGCCACCCTATGGTTCATCACTGCCACCCTCTGGTTCGCCACTGCCACCCTCTGGATCATCACTGCCACCCTCTGGTTCATCACTGCCACCCTCTGTTTCACCACTGTGACCCTCTGGATCATCACTGTCACCCTCTGGTTCATCACTGCCACCTTCTGGTTCATCACTGCCACCCTCTGGTTCACCACTGCCACCCTATGGTTCATCACTGCCACCCTCTGGTTCGCCACTGCCACCCTCTGGATCATCACTGCCACCCTCTGGTTCATCACTGCCACCCTCTGTTTCACCACTGTGACCCTCTGGATCATCACTGCCACCCTCTGGTTTATCACTGCCACCCTCTGGTTTACCACTGCCACCCTCTGGTTGATCACTGCCATCCTCTGGTTCATCACAGCACCCTCTGGTTCACCACTGCCACTCTCTGGTTCATCACTGTTACCCTCTGGTTCATCACAACTCCCTCTGGTTCACCACTGCCACCCTCTGGTTCATCAATGCCACCCTCTGGTTCATCCCAGCACCCTCTGGTTCACCACTGCCACCCTCTGATTATTCACAGCCACCCTCTAGTTCATCACTGCCACCCTCTAGTTCATCACTGCCACCCTCTGGTTCACCACGGCCACCCTCTGGTTCACCACTGCCACCCTCTGGTTCATCACAGCACCCTATGGTTCAGCACTGCCACCCTCTTGTTCATCACTGCCACCCTCTGGTTCACCTCTGCCACCATCTGGTTCATCACAGCACCCTCTGGTTCACCACTGTCACCCTCTGGTTCACCACTGTCACCCTCTGGTACACCACTGCCACCCTCTGGTTTATCACTGCCACGCTCTGGTTCACCACTGCCACCCTCTGGTTCATCACTGCCACCCTCTGGTTCATCAAAGCACCCTCTGGTTCACCACTGCCAACCTCTGGTTCATCACAGCACCCTCTGGTTCACCACTGCCACCTTCTGGTTCATCACTGCCACCCTCTGGTTCATCACAGCACCCAACGGGTCACCAGTGCCACCCTCTGGATCATCACTGCCACCCTCTGGTTCATCACTGCCACCCTCTGGTTTACCACTGCCACCCACTGGTTCATCACTGCCATCATCTGGTTCATCACAGCACCCTCTGGTTCACCACTGCCACTCTCTGGTTCATCACTCCCACCCTCTGGTTCATCACAACTCTCTCTGGTTCACGACTGCTACCCTCTGGTTCATCACTGCCACCCTCTGGTTCATCCCAGCACCCTCTGGTTCACCACTGCCACCCTCTGGTTAATCACTGCCACCCTCTGGATTACCACTGTCAAGCTCTGGTTCATCACTGCCACCCTCTGGTTCATCACTGCCACCCTCTGGTTCACCACTGCCACCCTCTGGTTCATCATAGCACCCTCTGGTTCACCACTGTCACCCTCTGGTTCACCACTGCCACCCTTTGGTTCAATCCGGCCACCATATGGTTCTTCATAGCACCCTCTGGTTCACCACTGTCACCCTCTGGTTCACCACTGCTACACCCTCTGGTTCATCACTGCCACCCTCTGGTTCATCACTGCCACCCTCTGGTCCATCACTGCCACCCTCTGCTTCACCACTGCCACCCTCTGGTTTATCACTGCCACCCTCTGGTTCATCACTGTCACCCTCTGGTTCACCACTGCCACCTTCTGGTTCATCACTGCCACCCTCTGGTTCACCACTGCCACCCTCTGGTTCATCACTGCCACCCTCTGGTTTGCCACTGCCACCCTCTGGATCATCACTGCTACCCTCTGGTTCACCACTGCCACCCTCTGTTTCACCACTGCGACCCTCTGGATCATCACTGCCACCCTCTAGTTCATCACTGCCACCCTCTGGTTCACCACGGCCACCCTCTGGTTCACCACTGCCACCCCCTGGTTCATCACAGCACCCTCTGGTTCACCACTGCCACCCTCTTGTTCATCACTGCCACCCTCTGGTTCGCCTCTGCCACCATCTGGTTCATCACAGCACTCTCTGGTTCACCACTGTCACCCTCTGGTTCATCACTGCCACCCTCTGGTTCATCAAAGCACCCTCTGGTTCACCACTGCCAACCTCTGGTTCATCACAGCACCCTCTGGTTCACCACTGCCACCTTCTGGTTCATCACTGCCACCCTCTGGTCCATCACAGCACCCAACGGGTCACCAGTGCCACCCTCTGGATCATCACTGCCACCCTCTGGTTCATCACTGCCACCCTCTGGTTTACCACTGCCACCCACTGGTTCATCACTGCCATCCTCTGGTTCAGCACAGCACCCTCTGGTTCACCACTGCCACTCTCTGGTTCATCACTGCCACCCTCTGGTTCATCACAACTACCTCTGGTTCACAACTGCCACCCTCTGGTTCATCACTGCCACCCTCTGGTTCATCCCAGCACCCTCTGGTTCACCACTGCCACCCTCTGGTTAATCACTGCCACCCTCTGGATTACCACTGTCAAGCTCTGGTTCATCACTGCCACCCTCTGGTTCATCACTGCCACCCTCTGGTTCACCACTGCCACCCTCTGGTTCATCATAGCACCCTCTGGTTCACCACTGTCACCCTCTGGTTCACCACTGCCACCCTTTGATTCCATCCGGCCACCATCTGGTTCTTCACAGCACCCTCTGGTTCACCACTGTCACCCTCTGGTTCACCACTGCCACACCCTGGCTCATCATTGCCACCCTCTGGTTCATCACTGCTACCCTCTGGTTCATCACTGCCACCCTCCGGTTCATCACTGCCACCCTCTGCTTCACCACTGCCACCCTCTGGTTCACTGCTGCGACCCTCTGGTTCATCACTGTCACCCTCTGGTTCACCACTGCCACCTTCTGGTTCATCACTGCCACCCTCTGGTTCACCACTGCCACCCTCTGGTTCATCACTGCCACCCTCTGATTCGCCACTGCCACCCTCTGGATCATCACTGCCACCCTCTGGTTCATCACTGCCACCCTCTGATTCATCACTGCCTCCCTCTGGTTCACCACTGCCACCCTCTGGTTCATCACTGCCACCCTCTGGTTCATCACAGTACCCTCTGGTTCACCACTGCCAACCTATGGTTCATCACAGCACCCTCTGGTTCACCACTGCCACCCTCTGGTTCATCACTGCCACCCTCTAGTTCATCACTGCCACCCTCTGGTTCACGACTGCCACCCTCTGGTTGATCACTGCCATCCTCTGATTCATCACAGCACCCTCTGGTTCACTACTGCCATACTATGGTTCACCACTGCCACTCCCTGGTTCATCGCAGCTCCCTCTGGTTCACCACTGCCACCGTCAGGTTCATCACTGCCACCCTCTGCTTCATCACAGCACCCTCTGGTTCACCACTGCCACCCTCTTGTTCATCACTGCCACCCTCTAGTACATCACTGCCACCCTCTGGTTCATGACTGCCACCCTCTGGTTCACCAATGCCACCCTCTAGTTCATCATAGCACCCTCTGGTTCACCATTCTCACCCTCTGGTTCACCACTACCACCCATTGGTTCAATCCTGCCACCATCTGGTTCTTCATAGCACCCTCTGGTTCACCACTGTCACCCTCTGGTTCACCACTGTCACCCTCTGGTTCACCACTGCCACACTCTGGTTCATCACTGCCACCCTCTGGTTCATCACTGCCACCCTCCGGTTCATCACTGCTACCCTCTGCTTCACCACTGCCACCCTCTGGTTCACTGCTGCCACCCTCTGGTTCATCACTGTCACCCTCTGGTTCATCACTGCCACCCTCTGGTTCATCACAGCACCCTCTGGTTCACCAGTGCCACCCTCTGGTTCATCACTGCCACCCTCTGGTTTGCCACTGCCACCCTCTGGATCATCACTGCCACCCTCTGGTTCATCACTGCCACCATCTGTTTCACCACTTTGACCCTCTGGATCATCACTGTCAACCTCTGGTTCATCACTGCCACCCTCTGGTTCATCAAAGCACCCTCTGGTTCACCAGTGCCACCCTCTGGATCATCACTGCCACCCTCTGGTTCATCACTGCCACCCTCTGGTTTACCACTGCCACCCTCTGGTTGATCACTGCCATCCTCTGGTTCATCACAGCACCCTCTGGTTCACCACTGCCACTCTCTGGTTCATCACTGCCATCCTCTGGTTCATCACAACTCCCTCTGGTTCACCACTGCCAACCTCTGGTTCATCCCAGCACCCTCTGGTTCACCACTGCCACCCTCTGGGTAATCACGCCACCCTCTAGTTCATCACTGCCACCCGCTAGTTCATCACTGCCACCCTCTGGTTCACCACGGCCACCCTCTGGTTCACCACTTTCACCCTCTGGTTCATCACAGCACCCTCTGGTTCACCACTGCCACCCTCTTGTTCACCACTGCCACCCTCTGGTTCATCACAGCACCCTCTGGTTCACCACTGTCACCCTCTGGTTCACCACTGTCACCCTCTGGTTCATCACTGCCACCCTCTGATTCACCACTGCCACCCTCTGGTTCATCACAGCACCCTCTGGTTCACCACTGCCAACCTATGGTTCACCACTGACACCCTCTGGTTCATCACTGTCACCCTCTGGTTAATCACTGACACCCTCTGGCTCACGACTGCCACCCTCTTGTTCACCTCTGCCACCATCTGGTTCATCACAGCACTCTCTGGTTGACCACTGTCACCCTCTGGTTCATCCCAGCACCCTCTGGTTCACCACTGCCACCCTCTGGTTAATCATTGCCACCCTCTAGTTCATCACTGCCACTCTCTAGTTCATCACTGCCACCCTCTGGTTCACCACGGCCACCCTCTGGTTCACCACTTCCACCCTCTGGTTCATCACAGCACCCTCTGGTTCACCTCTGCCACCCTCTTGTTCACCACTGCCACCCTCTGGTTCACCTCTGCCACCATCTGGTTCATCACAGCACCCTCTGGTTCACCACTGTCACCCTCTGGTTCACCACTGTCACCCTCTGGTTCATCACTGCCACCCTCTGATTCACCACTGCCACCCTCTGGTTCATCACTGCCACCCTCTGGTTCATCACAGCACCCTCTGGTTCACCACTGCCAACCTCTGGTTCACCACTGACACCCTCTTGTTCATCACTGCCACCCTCTGGTTCACCACTGCCGCCCTCTGGTTCACCACTGCCACCCTCTGGTTCATCACTGTCACCCTCTGGTTAATCACTGACACCCTCTGGTTCATCACAGCACCCTCTGGTTCACCACTGCCACCCTCTGGTTCACCACTGCCACCCTCTGGTTCATCACAGCACCCTCTGGTTCACCACTGTAGATTATGGGGAGAAAGCACACCTGCCCAGCCTCAACCGGGGGCTGCTTAATATGTTACCGAATTCGAGCTTCAAGTCCGGCACCTGCTTCCTTATCTGTAAGTGCTTCCTGTTGTGGTATAATTTTTGTGACAGCCTGGAGCATTGTGCCATACTTGTAACTATTCTCTGACCCTGCTTCGAGGGTCAGAACAGGGTCAGAGAATAGTTGCAAGTAGGCAACAACTCTGGAGGTGCCGCTCAGGAAGCACTTACAGGGTTACAGCAGGTGCCCAAGTTGAAGTTAATTTCTTTGTAACCATTTTGTAAATGGTTACAAAGAAATTAGCTTCAACTTGGGCATTTTGTAAATGGTTACAAAGAAATTATCTTCAACTTGGGCACCTGCTGTAACCCTGCAAGTGCTTCATGTACTTCGGTTTTTGAAATTCTGTCCCGCACGCGATTTCGCGGATTTTTCTGCAATTTCGCGAGATTCGCGGACCGCGAAATTGCAGAAAATTTGCAAATTCCGCAAACTGAACGGATTTTACGCCCATGCTTATTGGAAAGTGAGGCATATCAATTCATACAGGCTTCTGTAGAGCCCATCCTATATGTATGTACAGAGTGAGAACTCATGTAGGTAGGTGAATTATCAAGTACAGGCGGAGGTTTATGGAAGAAACCTAACGGGACAGTAACCACTCGTTCTTCTCGGTTAATCCTATATTGTTGGCTAGTCTCAATCTTCTTAACCCCTTCCGCGCTCATGACGAGCTCAGCTCGTCATGAGTTGTGCCGCTCGCACGCTCATGACGAGCTCAGCTCGTCATGTAACGCGGCTTTTTGAAAAAAGCCGCACAGCGCGAAAATAGCCGCCGCATGCATGCGGTTAAGGAAGGATCTTACCACCTCTGGGTGTCGGAAGTGAATAACTATGCAGTCTCCAGTACCCTTTTTTCTGTAGGATCCACCCAGTTCATGGGTCTCACCATTATGATTTCTTTGCAGAGGAGACTGATATTTGTACCAAAACTAACCATCCAATGCACCACTTTGTTCCTTAATTCTATCCAGGATTCTTTAGCTTGAGATGGTTGTTTTGGAGCACCTTTTAAAACAATAATATATGGTGTTGCATCTGGGGGAAGGTGTAATATCTCTGGGGTATGTTGCCCTGATCTTGGTGTTTTTAGGCTCTGGTGCCTGCACGAGGCCTCCCTGTTTTGTGTTATCTCTACTCTTGGCACTAATGGTGCAGGGGGATAGTTTGATCTGACATATTGGGTTTCCATAGGGCGTGTAATATCTGGGGGCCTATTTGATCTAAGGTATTGAGTTTCCATAGGGCGTAGCAAATCTGGGGGTTGTATGACAGATGGCACAACCCCCCTGTTGGTTGTCTCTGCCGGCTCCCTCCCGGCAATCATGGGGGTCTTTTCTAGCGCTGTTAGCCTACCCTTGATTTCAGAGAACTTGACTAAAACTCTGCTAAACATTCTCTAATTTTGCATACAGCTTTTTTAAAAGTCCCTCTAAATTACCAATGTCAATTGTTTCGTTTACTTTGGCGCCTTTTATCTTTTTAGAGCTCGTATTCCCATGGGTACTATGACCAGTTTTGTGATATATAGAGGTAACCATATTCAGCTCTCCTGGCTGTTTGCTTTTCTTAGTGGGAGGCGAGTTTATATCTTGGGAGATTGATAATTCATCTGGCTCTAATGATTTAATAAATACACAGAGTTGTTCCATACGATGTGAACATTTTTCCCTGGGTTTCCCAATTCCATCAACATTAGAGCTGTCTATCTCCTTAGCTTATGTAACTCATTTATTGGTTGCTCAGCTAACAATCTGTTTAGTGACTGCGAGCCTTTCTTCTACATTACTTATTTCATTTTCAATCAGATCCACACCATTTGGTAGATAATTAGTGAATGCATTAGATGATTTGAGCTGTAATTTCCCATGGGTTACTTCTATTAACTTTTTTTTGCCTATTTCAAAATAATGCACCTGTGCCCAGCTACCAAAGGAACCCATATACTAGGCAGTTCTTACTGTTGTCCTTAAAAATCAGTCTATAAATAACAGAGTCACTTACAGCGCATTCCAGTTTATATTGTCCAAAGTTTGTCCAGAATTCTAATGAAGTGAGGGTGACTTGCCCTATGTCTCCAGGGAGAGAGTAGTGCCTCTAAGGCGCCGGGAGGACTGACTCCGCCTCCCATGCTGAAGAAACAGGGACAACTAGGGGACCAAGTCCCACCTCAGTTGCGCTGCATCAGAGCAGTCCGTCCAGTAATCCCGCGCTGTGGGAGAAAGAGTGTTGCATCCAGGGCGCCGGGAGGGCAGTGCCGTGGGAGCTGGAAACAGTGTAGCTGTGTGCAAGGGCCCGAGAGTGGCTTGTCCGATAATCCAATCACAATCCAATTACATTTTATGTAATTTTATATTTCTTGTAGTTAGAATAGTAAATCTTATTTGTGTGTGATGCAAAAAAGTTTGTTACTGTTGTGTTGTGTAAGATGGGATTAATTATGTTTATATTTATTTAGTATAACAATGTTTTCTTTGTAAGGAAGTGCGAAATGTATATGTATGTATTGTAATTTGTAATAATGTATTTTATGTTGTAATTTATATAATTATGTGTTTGTTTTATTATAATAATATTCATAATTTACAATATTTTTTGTTTGTAGTCTATTTTTAATTAGAATTGTACAATTTTGTTTTTGGTATATTCCAGTATGTATACATATATTTTTGATAATATTTTCTTTACAGGTTTATATATTATAGTAATAATTAAAATATTAGTTTATTTATCGAAGACCTGTGGTAGTGGATAAATTACTTAGCTCTAGCATGCTGCCTTCCTATTAGTTCAAAGCAGTGTCCTTCTTGTTTGCTGCTTCCTGAATGGTTCAAGCAGCGATATGTCACTTTCGTTTTTGCAGACAACAGCACCACCCAAGTACAGTTTCTGTCTGCTCCAATTGTTCATGTTTTCTGTCAGTGAACTCTTTTTATATTGGTTACAGAGCTGCATGCCTAGCTGAATTTTCAAGTATGGGGGCCGTGCCATGCAAGAAAATTAAAAAAAGCTTCTGTCCCCCACCTTATTGTTTTTTACTGCTGCCCTTAATACGTTGTCCTCATTGGAAGTATATTGATAATATCAACCTTTATTATGTCGCATAAACTACCGTGCAATTTCTGGAAAGTGTCTGCGCACCTCTGGTATACTGAGTCAGAAAATGTACAAACATGCATTCATAAGTAAACATTGTAACATTCAGACCTGCATTTTTGTTCAAGTTTTTTGTGTTCGGATGCCTCTAACGCTGTTCTGTATTTTTGCCTCTTGGATTGCTCTGACACTGAAAGTTTGAGAAACTGAGCCTAATAACACCTTAGAAACAGACAAGTAAAGTAAACGTAATGCGGTCCCAGCACTACAGTTTTACGTCAGCCGAACGCTGCATATTAGCAGCTGTATATTTGTATGCAGCAGGCACAGTGCGGACCCTCCCCTCGCCGCCTGAGTATCTCCCTACTGTACATGCTGATACGGCAGCAGAGCCCCTAGGTATAGCAAGGGGATCCCCAACCTCTGCAGACATGGATTATGATTGGAAAGTAAAGCTGACTTTGGACGCGAGTGGGAGTGGGTAACAACTTTAGAAGTCTGGGGCGTTGGAAGGGGGGATCGGTGGGTGCGGACCGCCCCTGGTGTCATCATTGAGGGGACCAACAACAATATGTGTTTTAACCACATATTTTTTGCCATTTTGTCACCCCCCTCAGTGATGACACTTGTCACCCCTGGCTTGACAAAATGGCAAAAATATGTGTTAAACACATATTTTTGCCATTTTGTCAAGCCAGGGGTGAAAATTAATTTTCCGTTTCGGGTACCACCTGACCTTGCTACACTACTGTTAGAAGTGTTTAATGTACTCTCTTTTCTATGTTGGTAATAACCCATTAAAATGGAGCGCGGAGCCCTGCACTATTATGTTCCATAAAATAAATTTACCCTTTGATGAAAATTGCAAGCGGCTTTGTCGAAAAGCAGCAACTTATCAATAAACAGCCCCCACAGCCAAGTTTCTTTCTCTCTCCTTCTTGACCTATTGACTCTGTCAATAGTCATTTCCCTCCCTGTGGTTTAACTTAAGAGACTTTGGGCTGAGTTTTCTTTAATTACACTTTCACAAAGCAAACAAATATGAGGACTAATCCCACCCCTACGAGCCCTTTAAAAAACAATCTGAATATAATATTTTGTATATTGGCATCTGTTAATTGTACACAATGTTGCACCCGTCTCAAGTAAATTGTGTTGGCTTTTCAGTTGAAGCCCAAGCCTGCTGACAGCCTTTGAACGTGATGTTTGCATCAATATAATCTGCACCGTTTTTCTTGGAAGAAAAGCTACTACTATAACAACATGCAACACTGGGAAAGCTGGTGCTTTCTTTTGAATCTTTGTGCGAACCGTGCAATTCTTCCAAAGGTCCAGTTTCTTGAATTATTCACCCGAGTGTCATTAAATGTGGCACGGCTTCGGACTTTACCCCCATATTCATCAAAGTCCCGTTTTGCGAGTCCTTAATAGCGATTATTAAGGAATCGCTATTAAAGACACGCAAAACGGGATTCATGTAGAAATCACAAAATTAATAGCGATTTCTACATCTTCCTTATTTGCGATTCGCTAATTGCGAATCGCAAATAAGGAATGACTCCCCATTCATTCCTATGGGCCTTTGGCCCATAGGAATGAATGGGGAGTCAATCCTTATTTGCGATTCGCAATTAGCGAATCGCAAATAAGGATGCAATTTCAAGGGTGCCAGGGTGTCCGAAAGGACACCCTGTAGCAGCCCTGAAATGGTGATTTACACTGGTGTTGCGCACACACATGTCCAAAGGACATGTCTGTGTGTAACATCCAACATAGAAAAATGCACTAAAGTGCATTTTTCTATGTTTTCGCTATTTACCACGAAGTCAGACTTCGCGGTAAATAGCGGCCAAAAATTGCGAATTCGCAATTCTAAAATGGTTCATGAATTGCATTTAAGGAATCTCAAATAGAGATTCCTTAAATGCAATTCATCGCAATTTAGCGATTTTTGCATTTGGGATGATGAATCCCAAATGCAAAAAAAGCGCTCGCAAAAAGCCAGATTCGCAGAATCTGGCCTTTTGCGAGCCGATTTTCCGTTGATGAATCTGGCTGATAATCCGGTCATACCTGAGCATCAACTGGTAACTTTTGTCGACATCGCAATTTTGAGCCTGCTTCATTGGCCGTGAACCACTTTTTGTGCACTGTCCCGCCGGGTGAAATTCACAGATGGATCTTTCTTTGTTTAGAAGCCTCTGCGTTTCCTGTTGTTTTTCTACTGTTTTTATTTCAACAAACTGCAGCAATGTTCCTGGATATTTTTACTTTCTATACATAGAGTGAGGTAGAACATGCCTCATCTCAGTCTCTCCTTAAACTTGTCTGTTATTGGCGCTGCGTGGATGGCAGCTACCTCCTATGCATGGTACTGCCTTTAATATACATTTCATTTCCTACTACCCTGTATTAATCCAGTCTTGAAGGACTTCATCCTAGCAGCATGCATATTCGAACGTAAGCAACTACACCACTGCTCTTGAATGCATTTGCCCTTTAAAGTAAAATCATGTGATTTTAGAAGTCCATGCAGTAACCTAAGCACCATCCGATTACACGGGAGACGAGAGCTTGACCTATTGACATTGTAAATAACAAAACCTTTTAGTTCTGTTTTGAAAACCTGCAAGGTTGCACCTCTTGTAGGTTTTCAAAACACATTAATAAACGGCATTGTCATTTACAATGACAATTGCTCAAACTCTCGCAAATGCAAAGCCAATTGAATTGCAAATGCTTGTTATACATATTTTTATATGTATGTGTTTTTACATTTTTATAAGGAAGTTTATGTGTTGAATTTGTTAATATACATATTAATATTTTATAAATTGATGTTAGTATTTAATATATGTTTATTTTCACATTTTAAATTATGTACAGTTAAATAGATATTTAATACTTCTATATTATTGAAAACAATATTTCTTTCAATATTTTTGTCCTTAACTTTTTAAGTATAGGAGTCAATATTTTTGTATCCTACATTTTTCTCTCAATATTTTTTACATTGATTTTTTTGTGGTCGATTTTCTGTCAGTGAACCTTTCCACAATGTTCTCCATGTACATCTTCTGCAACAATTTGTCCTTGATTCCGAGGCCTTCTTCCATGTGAAACCAATCTCTTCAAGTCATACTATTGTAACTTCTTCTCTCCTGTCCTAGCTGCTGCAAAACAGACATTATTTTGCCTAAATAATGCTTCTCCACCTGTAATTCAAAACATGAGAAAGAATAGCTCCACAGTGTAGATAATGGGGGTCATTACAAAGTCAGTCGGAGTTTCCTCGGACGGCCACAGTCTCGGACTCTGGGCCGACCGACCTGACGTCAGCGGTTGTGACTGCCTGATTACGATGCAACCAATTCCCACTGACAACTATGGGAGCTTGTGCTACGGCTGGTTTCATACAGGCTGCTGTAGAGAAATGTGGGTGTGTATAAAACCCTGCACCCTGTGTCAGGCACCCCATGGTGCCTCCCACACAGTGCAGGGTTTTACAGGGGGTGTACCTTAGGTATCCTCTCAACACCCTTGACCACAAACCCTGGAGGCAAGGGGGCCCTCCTAGGGCCCCCAAAAGTTGCTAGGGCCCCCAAAAGTTGCTTTTGGACAGCCTTTCTGTGTAAGAAAGGCAGACACAGAGAAGCTGTGCGAAACCAGCATTGTAATCCTGACAGCAGAAATGTCATCCATAGGGGATTGCGGTGCAGTTCCGACTGACAGGAATACTCCGGAATGATCAGCTAGTTTACGTTCTGTCCACCGACATCGTACTAGTGTTCAGAGGCTTTTCAACCAACATCGTAATTGGCCTAAAAATTTAGACCATACATTCTAAAGCAAGAGTTATCAGAGGATTGCATTTCAGGCCCATGACTTTAGCTAACATAAGAATACATTGTTTAAACATTACAGGATGCTTCATTACTTTTGCATTTCAATTAGCACTTTTACCTAATTATGAAAAATATCATTGTTGTTAAACACTTCTAACAAATGAGTGAAATCAGTCTGCACAACACAGTTTCTTCATGTTAGCATTTCTGCTAGTACATTTAAATCCTATTTTAACTCTTCACGCTACCTGTCAAAAAACTAAATACATCACGTAAATACGCTAACACAGTTCACAATTCTACTCGTGATTATGATGCACCTCTACCATTAGAATTAAACTTCTGCTCCATCAGTTCCCCCCTCTGATGACGTTGAGTCATCATAAAATCTCCAACATCCCCCTGTACAGTTGACCGATCTAAACCAATGTCATAGCCAACCTTCTGTCTCTGAACTCCTACATTTGCTTCAAATTCCCATAGTAACTGTCCTGCAGTCCTTCCAACTGTCTTTCTCATAGGTTCCTCCAACTGCCTCACCGTGTGCCATTTATATGCCTCAGTATCCAAAGATTCCACTTCCCAGATTTGTAAACAATTTTCCAACTGCGCCAGAAACCTTTCCAATCTTATCCCAAACTCCTTCAGCTGCCAAATACTCTATTTCCTGATGTACATCAGTGATATTACTAATACATCTACATGTCTAGCTGCCGTATTCACCTGGCTTGCCCAGGCGAAATTAAAATGTAATGAAGGGAAATCTGAGATCATATTATATGGGCAATTTCCCTCTCAGTTCACAGAAGCGCTGTGGCCCCCCCGATTTTCCCCGCCCTCTAACAGAGGGAGGCCCAGCCAAGAACTTAGGCATCTGGTTCGGAGACGACCTGAGGTTTGCTGAACACATAAAAAGACGCACAGGTGTCTGCTTCGGAACCCTCAAGTCCTTAGGCAGATGTTTTCCTTTGCTTCCACAACTTGCTAAACAAATGGTTGCCCGGGCTCTTATCCTGTCCCGCTTGGACTATGCCAATGCGCTCTTACTTGGCATCCCGGCATATCTGACTAATAAGCTCCAACTTATCCAGAATGCTGCGGCGAGACTTCTCCTTGGCATTTCTAAACAAACCAGTATAAGATCGCAAATGTCCTCACTTCATTGGCTGCCAGTGGCCCAGAGGGTACAGTTTAAAGCCCTGGTTCTAGTACATAGAGCCTTACATGATGTGGGCCCCTCCTACATTAAGAAGAGAGTGGCCTTCTACATCCCTCGATGATCCTTAAGGTCGGCTGCCCAGCAATTGATGGTAATTCCCCACTTTCGCCGAGTTAGAATGGGCGGCCAGTCCCTCTCGGTTAAAGCAGCCATTCTCTGGAATGCCCTACCCTTAGCGTTGCGCCACACTCAGGACTTAAGATGTTTTAAAAAACTCCTCAAAACCCACCTTTTTAAACAGGCCTATTAAATCATCTTTTCGTCAGCTATGTTTTATTGCTTCGCACCAGGATACTCAGGAGTAGTTGTGCGCGCTATAAATCCTGCTATAACATAACATAACATAACATACCATCTCTTCAGATCTTTACTTTTATCAGAGATATGAGTTCAACACTGTTGGTCCTCCAGCATTCAACAGATTTTTTTCTCTTTTGTGAGTAAAACTTCTAGTACAAGTCTGTTTCACATTGCCCCTTTCAAAACCATTTCTCCATCAGTGAGTAGTAAAGACTTAGATGTGCTAACAGACAATATATCCACTATGGTAGACAACCTTCTAATCTCGATGTCATTAAGCACTACTCCCAGGCTTGAAATGATTGCCTCAAAGATATCTCCCACAAACTCTCTAGCACTCAATCCATGTTTTTCTCTGCTTGTTGACTTCTCTAATGGACTCTCCAAGTCATCCACATGGTATATTTTCGGAAGCCCAACCACCAAGTAACAGGTACCATACCATTTGCTTAGCATCCGCACATATGCACATACAAAGTATGCTCCCTGAACCGTGCAAACTGACTCTTGCAAATGTGTCTTCCAAGGACCATTGACCAAAAACGTATAATCACACACAAATAGTGAATTGTAACTACTCTCAGCTTGTTGTATGCAAGCTTTAATCGTTGTTTCCAATCCAAAGCTATCAGACCAGAACTTCCTTTAGCTTTATGAGCTAACTCCTGCTTGGTCCAGTCAGACTCCCAGTCCTTGTTCTCAACATTGTTAACTAATCCCCTATCTTCTTCCTGATCTATGAATGTATTTTCTATCTCTGTTAGTATGCATGTTAAGTTATGTCTATGTGCAGTGTCTATCGTGATATCACCATAATGGGTGCAAAATAATTTTCCATTCATTCTACTCTCCTCTGCGGATCATACTTATTCAAATATTTATACACAGGTATCTATGAAAGTACCACATCATAGTTGGAAAAGTAGTACTCGTAATTACCCCTTCCATAGAACATACTAAGGAGTATACTACAACTAATTCCACTGACGCAGGTAATTGCATACACACATGACAACCTCTAACTTCCATGGTGTTCACATACTCGTTGAACAACCTAGCATAAGCCTTCAGTGTATAATCTTGATTAGATAAGTCTACATGCAGGTAGCGACTAGTATGCTCCGTTAAGCTTTTCTCTGATCCTAATATACTCTCCTTTGGAATAGCAGTAATAGGTGTAGATGTCCTTTGTTCTCCCCTATGCTTCTCGCTCTCAGATGAACTTAAGTTTGACTCTATAATGACTACTGCTGTCACCAAAATTCCCCCTACAATGAGTGCACCTAAGATACATTTGTACCTATGATTTGAATTTCCAGACTCCATTTTAGAGTAGCTTGAATCACATGTAAAAGAGAGGATCAGCACCTACAGTTACTTTTCTCCTTCACTCTGTACATGATAGAGTTTTTAAGCAACTTTTGATGTCCTGGAAGGGTTCTTTTCGACAGTCTCTACCTAACAGGATTTACACAGCTCAAAAGACTTCACTAGCCCTCTTTCTTCTTCTAAATGAAACTCTACATTTAATCTTCTTCCACTCGGGTCTAGGTTATCTTCTTTGGATGAGATTATTTACAGTTCAATCCACAACTCTTATCAAATCAGAGCCAATTTCCTGAATAACTAATTGTAAAAGTTCTGCTTTCAATGCTGCAATCTCTTAAAGAGACTGTGGTGCTCCAAAACGTGTGTGTTCGATGTCTTCCAGAATCAGAGACTGTAAGCCACTTAGCCTTGGTGGTAAAGGAACAGGCAACAACAGAAGGGCACTTGCTTCAATCTGAAGCAGGGTCTATTTCATTATATAGTACCCCTAGGCCCATTCTGTCCACACCTGGGCTGTCCTTGTCACTCAGCCAGCATGAACCCCTACGTAGGCCCTGCGGTTTTTCTGTAGGCCCTTTGTTAAATTGACCAGAGTCCTGCACCCATTTTTCTGAACTGCAGGCTCTAAGCCTGTCTGATTAAAATTCCAGCCAGCTTCTCTCTGCGAGGCACACTACTCCAGACTGCATAGCCCCCACCCTACCCGTGTTTGCAAAGTTCACTATCTCAAAGTTCACTGTCTCTCTCTCTATCCTGTTGACACATAGCACACCACATCCTTGGTCTGAACATGAGAATACAGTGGTCCCATCTCAAGAGCGTCAGATCAGGGTGATGGATGTGGCAACCAAGACATTGCTATATATTTCCTTACATTACATATTTTCTGCTTGCCCTATGCAATTTACGACGAGCGTTTGGGCTAAGAAATAACCTTTTACGTAGTCTATGTTCTGCATTTAGTAGGATAGACACAACATTTCTGATAAAATGTGCAAACCGTGGTGAAATTGACGTAGGTAGGATTTGCATTAGATGACGTTGCTAAGGTTGGTGTTGGCGCTGTCTGTGATCCATCTGTGCAGGGTTCGGGCTGTGGTCGTTGTTTTCCACGATGATAGGGGTGGAGTTGCTGAGTGATGAGGTTAGCTGGTCATCTGTGATTCAGGTCCAATTTATTCATGGGAGCAGGTGCTGGTGCCTGTGGATGGTGGGTGTTCTGAAGGTGAAGTGAATGCATCAATGGTCGGTCCATGGGAGTTCAGTGGTGTGGCTGAAGGTGATGGAGTTTCCTTTTATGAAGAGGAGGTGGAGGGTGTGTCCTGCTGAGTTCATGGGTTTGGTTCCTTACACAGTTCAAAGTTATCCAGACAGTCATGGCCTTCATATTCTTCTCTTCAGCACTTGGAATGGGTAACAAGGTAGAAGGATTCAACAGAGAGCCTGTTTCAGCATTACATTTCTGGCTGCAAGAAGCACCAGCTTGTATCTTGTAAACCTGTGTCTTTGTTCTCGCAATCAATAGCTCGACTGAGTATGGCATGTGTACTGTAAGAGGATGACCATTCACAATGCTCCCACATTGTTCAATACTGACACCTACTGCAGCAACAGATTTAAGACATCTGGGCAATGCTGAAGGTACAGGATCTAGGTAGCTAAAAAATAGGCCAATGGTCTACGGGCATCTCCATGTGAGGTACAGATAGAGCACAAGTTTGCCTCTCATGACAGAATCGTGAAAATGTTTTGTTGTAATTAGGCATTCCTAAAGCCAGAGCATGGCACAGGCATTCTCTCAGTTCCAGGAAAGCATGTAAGCAGCCTTTATCCCATGGTACTGAATCACACGCTTTCTTATGGGTCAGCATCTACTGAGGCTTCGAAATCAGGGAAAAGTTGGGAACCCACTTTCGACAATAGCCAACCATTCCCAAAAACATTCTGACCTCTTTTTGAGGACTAGGCGGATTCATTTTAATGATCCCCTTTACTCTATCTGATGACACTTGTAGGAGAGTAGGATCTGCTTACTATTGTTACCCCCACTTTTTGCTAGTGTTTCACTGTTTTTTTTACTTTAGTCTGGCTGGGGCCCTGCTATCCAGGATCGCAGCCTAGCTGCTTCCTCTCTAACATGATTGCATGTACCATAGGTACACTCCAGTTTGGTTACTGGGGTACCCTTGTGAGTCCCTAGTATATGGTACCCTAGGTACCAAGGGCATAGGTACTCCATAGGTCTACCAGGGGTTGCAGCATGTAATATGCCACCCCTGGAAAGCCTTCCAAAATAGCACCACAGGACTGTTACTGCAGCCTTGGTAAGGTGGTGCATGCACTCCTTACTAAAATATAGGTTACCTATATCTATCTTCAATCACTGACACATATAAACCTATCAGTCACTCCTATGGCAGGACTTATCAATTCTGAAGGCAGAGTGCTTGGTTTTGTGTGAGAGGGTGCCCATGCATGAGCAGGACCCCTCTGCAGCTTTCCGAGCCTATTGTCTGAGGCTGTTCTATGATGCAGCCAAACCATATACTCCTAAGTGCATTATAACCTCACGGTAAATGCTAACTGTGGAATGGCTGCATGGAAACATGTTGTGTTTGGTGTCAACACTTTAGAATCCTACCCCCGCCAGTCCTGGCGGCGGGGGTAGAATTCCACTCTTCTAAAGGGATAGACATGTACACACTGGTCTGCCCAGTAAGAGTTTAAACGGGCCCTGGCATCACAAAATGAATGCTGCAGCCACATACACGTGTCTGACCTCCTGCTGCTGGATGAAACTCCGGCAGGGGAGGCCTGAACAACAGTTATCCTATCAAAGGGAGCTGTATCCAACCCCCAGACAGGCTTTAGTATATTGGGGCTGGGTGGGTGCACTCTGAGAGCCTTAATGTCTGCACTTGGGGCACATTTTGTGACCCTGTGCAAAGTGTAGTTCAAACCGGTTGCAGGGACACCCAGCCCCTGCTCTGGCATAAAACTGGACAAAGGAAATGGGTGTACCCACCCCTCTTTCCAAACCCTCCCATAGGTGAGTCCCCAGAGTATGACCAACAACTTTCTTCAGTATAAGTAAGGGTCTCCTGGCAACAGGACTTTACATTACACCTGGACGAAACTCTGAAACTGAATCCTGGAACTTCGACGCTCTACTAAAGACTTGAGGATAGACGAATCTCCCTTGAGGTCAAGGAGTGACTCCCCTGCTCAAGCAGGCACCAACAAAGCATTTGCCGGTCTGCATCTCTGAAGCTCCCGCCGGACTCCGAAGTATTTGCAGCCCTGGAAGAAGATTTCCATGCTTCTTGAAGGCTGACATGAGTACTCAGCAAAGCTAAGACCTGCAACCCTCACGAGTGACTGGAACCGGAACCCCTGGACACCGTGCACATTTGCTAGTGCATTGACATCCTGAGCTTTCCTGAATTTGTGCTTTGGGTTACTTGTAGCCCAAGCCCGAGCACCATCTGCACTGAATATTGTGGGCCTACAATGCACGAGTGTTCCGTGAGCCCGCTTCTTGCATTTCCGCTCAAGGCTCCTTTGCGAACACTGGTCTGTTGATTGGTGGGTCCCCACAAAGGCCATTCTGATTTCCCTTGTGCTATCCTGGTTGCTCCAGATGTGCCCTGACTCCCTATCAAGTGGTGAGTCCCTCAGATCTTGCTGGTCTGCAACAAAGCCTATCTCTGCTTTCTGCGTGGGTTGCTGTTGCCAAGGCTTGTTGGGTCCAATCTGGAAAACACTCGACATCCTTTGTGGGACAGCTGGATTCCAGATCCTGGTTGTCGTCGACGCCTCCTGGTCCTCGTGGCTGAAGAGTCAAACTTCACCTTCTTCACCTGAAGTCACCCGACATCGGTGAGCATCCACCTATCGTGCTCCTAGTCACTGGCTAGTGATGCAGACTCTGTCCTCTCTGCTTTCAGGTACTTCTCATCTTCGATCCAGGCTTAGATCACTCCGGACACTTTGGGGGGCGTGGCTTGCGTGCCGCTGCGTGAAGGCGACTTGCGCTTGAGCTCCAGGGGGACTGCGGGCCGTTAGAGGTTCTTACCCGCTTCTGAGTGCCCCTGTTCAGCGCAACAGCTCTCCCGGTCTTTGGAATATGCCGGGTGCCATTTGTGCACATTTCCGTCGGTCTCCAGCTGCGGAGGAGTGATTTCTGACAGGCTGACGTGGCGCTCGTTCTCTCTACGAGCGGCCGCCATTTTCGCTGTTTGTGACGGACTTCGGCGTTTCTCATCAGCACAGACGTCATGGATACACTCTTGCCAGTTCAGCGGAATATCAGGTGCTTGTGAATACATTTGGATACTTTTTTACTTTTATTCCTCATTTTTTCCTTTGCGCTGCTTGGCTGGTTATTTTGTGGCTATTTATGCCTGCTCACGTTCTGACTTGCCTTGGTGCAACAGTTTGATCCTTGAGCTGCATTTCATTTACTCTTTGTGTTTCTGCTTTGGCCTGCTGGTCTCTGGAAGGTGCTTTTCCTATCTCCTGCGAGTTCATACCATATAAGTCCGCCCTTTTAGTTTATTCTGCTTTGTCTGCTGTCAGTGCGCTCTATTCTTTTCCTTTTGGTGGGAAATACATTCCCTTTGACCTTTTTGCCTGCCTCTATTATACCTCAAGTGGATTTATATATATATATATTTTTTTTTCTGTGGCTGTTGTTCTATGGCTGCCAATATGGGCCGTTCATCAACTGTTAAAGATTCAAAAGATTCAGGTGCCTCTCTTAAAAGACTCAGACCATTGTCTCCTACGCCTGAGTCTTCTCAAACAGACACCAATACCACTCTTGATGCAATTTTAACGCGACTCAATGAGGTTCATGATATTGTGCAGTCAACAAAGACTAACACAGATTTACTGCAAGTGGAGGTGTCCGCTATCAGAAATGATTTCAAGGCTCTCTCTATTCGTGTTTCGGCCATGGAGACACGTATTAGTGGTGCGGAGGATAATATGCAGAAGCAATCTAGGTCTCTTACCCACATGGAGCGCTCATTAACGGCATTGCGTAGAGATCTCACTGAGCAGGAGGATCGTAATCGCAGATCTAATCTGCGCATTTTTGGTCTGCCGGAAGATGCAGAGAAATCATCCTCTTCTATGATTGATTTTTTATACCAATGGCTTCCTTCTACTCTACAAATCTCTTTCCAGAGAGACTTTGAATTGGAAAGGGCACATTGTGTCCCCACCTTCCATTCTAAATCTGCCACACAGCCAAGAGCGATCATTTTTAAACCATTGCGTCATCAACACACGGAGCAGATTCTTGCCCACATGCGGAAAGTTAAAGTTGTTTCCTGGGAAGGTCATCGAATTTCAATCTCTCAGGACTTCGCCAGGGATACAGTGATAAGGAGGAAGGGCTTTCTTAATCTTCGGAAACGTCTTTCTGAGATGAACATTCCCTTTTCCTTTTCTGGTCCATCGAAATTTCGTATTACCTTCAAGGGACATTCCAGAATTTTTGATGAACCCGCAGATCTAGCTTCTTTCTTGGACAATCAGATTGAACTGCAGATGGAGCTTCAAATGGCAGCTTTGCTTGATCCTGGTGCTTCTGGCACATGAAGTGTATATCTGTACCTCTTCTGCTCTCTCTTTTTTCAGATCTATTGACTTGGTTGTCTCTTATGATCTGTATGGTGGTTTTATGTTCCTCTATTACTAGTATATTGGTACTGTCTGTTCGTGGCTCTCCCAATGGAGGTTTGGTTTTGTTTCCTGTTTGTGGTTTCTTCCCTCTCCTTTTCTGGGATTGATGTTTGTTATTTTGTTCACCTTGTTCATTTCTACGGTTTGTCTTTCTCTCACTAGTTGGGATATTGTCGCTTTCTCAAGTCATCCCTTTTGCTGTTCTTCTTTTCCTGTCTTGTTCGTGGGCCTGTCTGTCCGGCCCTGGTATGGTCTTTTGATCCTGTTTTCATCTCTTATTTCTTTCTTTTTTCTGTTAGTTCTTCTCTTTCCTCTCTTATTTTGCGGTGTGTTTCTTGCTTCTTATTTTTTCTATGTCTCTAGATACGGTTCTTCTTCCTTTATTGTTTACTCTATCCTTCTCTGTGGGCTCTTTTGCTGTCTGTTCTTTCTTTATTTTATCATGCTTCTATATTTTCTTTTCATGACTTTCTAACATTGTATGCATATGTCCTTATCTCAGTTAGTACTACTTTTCCTGTTGCTCCTAATCCACTAATAATTTTTTTCATTGTTGTTTGCTTGTCTCCCATGTAGGATTATCTCCGTCTCTATTTTTGCCTTCTTTGTAAGATGCTTCTTCTCTTTTGCCTTACTTATCATTAACTTTATATGCCCAAATGCAGTTATTTAGGTATTGTTTAGGATTCTTCTCCTTATTGTTTTATCTATTTTCTGGATCCCCCTTGGATGCGTGTCCGGCGAAATGCTTGAGCTCGGTGGCGCCAGCTATTAACAACTTGCTGAACCCCCTGCTCAACATGTCTCTGAGTTCTGGAGTGGTCCCTAAAGAATGGAAGCATGCTCTTATTCTCCCGCTCATTAAGAAACCTCTGCTTGACCCTTTACAGTTGGCCAACTATAGACCAATCTCCCTCCTCCCTGCTCTGGCGAAGGTGGCGGAGAAACATGTTCAGCATACTCTTACCACCTTTATTGAGAATAACAAACTGCTGCATGACTCCCAATCTGGTTTCCGTGCCAATTACAGTACGGAGACAGCTCTTGTGGAGGTGACCGACGCCATCAGGGAAACGCTTGACCTTGGGGGAAAGGCCATGTTGGTCCTACTGGACCTGTCGGCGGCATTCGACACCGTCCCACACGCCGGCCTCCTCCTAAGACTCAGGGAGGTAGGACTGCGGGGGACGGTGTTGGACTGGTTTCAATCCTTCCTAGCCGACCGCCGACAAGTGATCTGGGCTCTACCGTTCTCCGCGGAAATGCCTTCGCTAGAGGTGGGGGTGCCTCAAGGATCAATCTTGAGCCCCACCATATTTAACATTTATATGGCCCCTTTGGCGAAGGTCGCGGAGGCATTTGGAGCCCGGGTCATCTCGTACGCTGATGACACCCAGCTCCTGTTTACTTGCAGGAAGGGAGAGGTTTTTAATGGCGACAGAATCAGAGACTGCCTGAGTGCTGTTTTTGCATGGTTTCAGCACCAGAACCTGAAATGTAACTCGGATAAGTCCGAGTTGCTCTTTTTTGGCTGCGCTGAGGACCCTGGCTGGAAATCGTGGTGGCCTTCCGACATGTTCCCCCCTGAGAAACCCTCTGCCCAAGTCAAAAATCTGGGTGTGGTGTTCGACGACAGTCTTTCTTTTCGTCCCCACATCACGGGCTTGGCGGGGAAATGTTTCGGCATTTTGAAGATGGTGAGGAAATTTCTCCCACTGCTTTCCCTTCAATATCGCAAGAACATTGTGCAAGCACTCGTGGGTTCGCGTTTAGACTACGCTAACGCACTTTTCTCAGGTCTGCCTAAATATCTGGTATCCAGACTTCAAATTGTCCAAAACTCGGCGGCCAGAGCCCTCCTTGGCCTTCCACGGAGAGCTAGTGCCTCTCTATTGCGCGGCAGGCTGCATTGGCTGTCTATCGCTTGCAGAATTAGGTTCAAGGTCCTCACGTTGGCATTTAAAGCCCTCCACTGTATTGGCCCAGCTTACCTTAGGAAGCGGATTGCTTTTTACGTTCCCCGGAGGAGTCTGAGATCTGCTGACCTGGCTAAAGTGGAGGTACCAGTGATCAAACGCGTGCGGATGGGTGGCCGGTCTTTCCAGTGCATGGCGGCTAGTTTGTGGAATGAGCTCCCTCTGTCACTCCGTAAGGCTAACAATCTCCTGGCCTTTAGAAAGGAGCTCAAGACGTTCCTCTTTTCCGCCTAACCAGTGGGTCTACAGTGTTTCTGCCTCTGGGTTTTTCTTGGTTGTGTTTAGGACTCTGCCAAAGCGCCGGGACACCCGTTCTGGGTAGCCGTGCGCTCAAGAAATATAGTTTTAACATAACATAACATATTTTCTAGAAGTAATTAATTTCTTGCACTAGTTGTTCTATAGCTTCATGCAATACTTTGTTTCGTAGTTATTGATTGTTTCTTTCTACTTGGGTCATGTTCTTTTATTTCTATAGCACTTTCTCTTCTTCTCGCTAAATAACCCTACACATCATTATTGTTTTCTAGTTTTTAAAGGTGATACTCTTGCATATGGATGTGTTTAGAGTTAACCTGTGTTTTATGAGATTCCTTCTTTTTCTACTTCATAATAATAAGTTTTGTTTAACATGATGTTCGCTGTTGTATGGACTTCTTCTATTAGCTGTTTGCCTATTTATTATGTTCTCCTTTAAAATGTTTATTATCACTTACGATTTACTGTATTTATATTGTATTTATATTTATTGTATTTATATTCTATAATATGTTTTTTTTATTATTATTGATGCTTCTTCAAGCTATTTTTCTATTAATTAGCTATCTCAAGACATGATTTCTATTGGGGCTGATGTTGCTGAATCTATTTCTCCTCATAACGGCCTCCTTGATCCCCCTTTTCACGTTCCCCCTAGTATGAATTTGGTCTTTTTCAGACCTCCCTTCCTTACTCTTCTTCCCTTTTTTCTTTCTTTTCTTTCTTTTCTCTTGCCTTCTCTTTTTCCCCTATCTTCTCCTCTTTTTTTCTCTTCTGTCTTCGTTTTTCTCTTTTCTTAGACTTCTTTATTAAACTTCCCCTTTTTAACGTATTTCTTTGGTGTTTGGAGGATTACATCTATTCTGCTTGTTCACATATTATCTTCTAGGTCTTCTCTATCTTATCTTCTACATAGACTATGCCTGGGTTGAATGTATTGTCCCTTAATGTTAAGGGTTTAAATCACCCAGTAAAAAGGTCTAACATTTTGGACTATTGCAAATCTCTATCTTCGGATCTCGTACTGTTACAGGAAACAAAGATTTCGGTCAGGGAGGCACTATTCCTGAAGAAGGAGTGGGTATGAGATGTTGCTTGTTCAGACGCGTGTGGCAAAAGGAATGGGGTCATTACGTTGATTACTAAAAAGTCTGGTTTATCTATTGTCTCTTCTGAACAGGATACGGTGGGTCGTTGGCTATTATCTAAGCTGTCTGATGGTAATGTTGATCTTTTTGTCATGAATATTTATGCTCCTAATAAGGATGATCCGTTGTTTTGGAAAGCAGTAACCAAAAAATTGCATGACACTCCTCATTCTGGTAATCTTCTTGTGGGTGGAGATTTTAATTTACCAATGGATCCCATCCTAGATAGGAATTCAGCCTTTCATTTTCACCCCCCCGAAGTCACATAAACAAATGACTAATATGTGTTCTCTCCTCCATCTTCAGGACGTCTGGTGTCTCTTTAATCCCACTGGTAGTGATTTTTCCTTTTTCTCCTCCCCTCATTCTACTTTCTCGCGTATTGACTACCTTTTGGTACACTCCTCTCTTCTTAAGTCTTCCTACTCTCCTCTTATTCATCCTATTTTGATTTCGGATCATGCTGCGATTTCTTTCACGCTGCTGTCCTTTGCCCCCACGACAAGATCACGTTCATGGAGACTAAATACAGAAATTTTGTATGATGATTCCCAGGTTTGTGAGTTTTCTAAGGAGATTGAAACTTTTTTCCTTGAAAATGAAGGCTCAGTTGATTCCCCAGTGGTGCTATGGCATTCCTTTAAATGTACTTTCCGCGATCAAGTCATTAAATGTATGTCAAGGAGAAATGCTGCTATTAGAAAGGAATTAGCAGATTTAGCTGATGAGATTAAACGCCAAGAATCTCTTTTTCGTCAATCTAAAGATAAATCCTGTCTACAATCCATTAAACACTTAAAATACACATATAATACTATTGTCACCAGAAGAGCTCATATTGGTCTTCAAGCTCAAAAATCTAAAGCGCTCTTATTAAAAAATCGTGCTGGCAAGATTCTTGCAGCTACATTAAAATGTCAGGAATCTTCTTGTAAATCTTCCCGGATTTCTTCTATTAATGACCACTTGGGTAATAAGAAATTTCAGACTGAAGAGATTCTTGAGGTGTTTCGGGATTTTTATAATAAATTATATACTCCCTCTACTCAGGCATCTTTTGAGCAATGTCAAGACTTTTTAAAAACAATTCCAATAAAATCGGTCTCAGCGGAAGATAGTTCCTTTTTGAATCGCCCAATTTCTTCTGACGAAATTACTGCTGCAATTAAAGATACTCGTTCTGGAAAAGCCCCAGGTCCTGATGTCTACCCTATTCTATTTTACAAAACCTTTCTTCCTGTAATTGTTCGCAAACTACAATCCGTCTTTGATGCTTTTATTAAGAATGGTTCTGTCTCTGGTTCTGCCGCTGATGCTACAATTGTAGTGATTCCTTTAAGGATCATTCCGATCCCAAAAAATTCCGTCCTATATCTCTTCTTAACATGGAAGCTAAGATTTTTGCGAAAATCTTAGCTAAACGCTTAGAATCCTTTATTCCTCATCTGATACATCCCTCGCAAACAGGATTTGTAAAAGGTCAGCTGGCACATGACAATATTCGAACATTCTGTCACATTCTCGGATCAGCTAAACGTTCTTAGCTTCCAGCTGCGGCCTTGGCTCTCGATGCTGAGAAGGCCTTTGATAAGGTTTCTTGGCCTTTCCTGCGTGCGATTTTATGTGCTCATAATCTTGGGGACTCCTTTATTCAGATGGTTATGTCTCTTTATTCTTGCCCTAGAGCTAACATAAGAGTTAATGGTGCTACATCTTCCTTTTTTAACCTTCGCCAAGGTACTAGACAGGGTTGTCCTTTATCCCCTCTTTTATTTTTATTATCCATTGACCCTCTTCTCAGACTGATTGACCTCCACCCAGATATTAAAGGTTTTTCTTTTGGTTCTCACTGTCTAAAAACAGCTGCTTATGCAGATGATGTCCTTATTTTCTCTGATGACATTGCACTGGCCATCCCTGCTATTTCTGACACAATTTCTCTTCTTCCAAAGGTTTCTGGATACACCTTGAATAGGGATAAGACTGAGTTGTTCCCTTTGAATGCGTACTGTTTCTCTCACCATATGGGCTCTGCTGGCTTTAAGTGGCAAGCTAAACAATTAAAATATTTGGGTATTTATTTTTGTTCTTCCCTTTCTGCTACAGTCTCTTATAATGAATCTCAAACCGTTCTTAAAGTGCGGCGTCTTTTAGAAACCTGGTCTCCAAAACACATTTCTTGGTGGGGTTGCCTGCAAACGCTTAAGATGATGATTACCACTATTATTAATTTTGTTTCCTCTATGCTTCCGGTTAAACTTTCTGCTTCCTTCTTTCATGAAATTGATGTGCTTACTTCTACATTCTTGTGGAATGATAAACGGGCTAGGATTGCCTATAAATCCTTACGTCAACCTTGTGACATGGGAGGATGTAATCTTCCTGACTGGGAGAAGTACCAAGTTGCCTTTTTGGCGTCTCAAGGAGCTTTATGGTTTTCTTCTCCCTCTGTTCATATTCCATCTTGGCTGTTGATAGAACAGACTCATGCCTCCCCGTTGCCGACTGCTTCTTTTTTGACTATGAATACCCTTTCTATTCCTTTCTCCCGCTCCATTATTTTAGATACTATTGCGGCGGTCCGGAAGATTGATAAAAGGGTTGCGGTTCCATTACATAAATCTAGATGGTCGTCTATTTGGCGGAATTCTAGAATCAAAATCGATATTGATCCTTCTCTGATGTCCTATTGGGCTAACAAAGGGATATCGCTTGTTAAACATTTCTATGATGCTGTTGATCAACCATTACCTTTTTCTTCCTTAGCAAACCAATTCTCTTTAACCAACTTGGATTTTTATACCTTCCTTAAAATTAAAGTGGCACTTGCTAAGGTGCGCCTTCATCCTTCTTCCCCCACAATCACCCTTTTTCAACTATGGGTACGATCTGGGCATGTAGCCTCCAAAATGTATAAGTTCTTATCATCTTCTTTATTACCTACCCCAACTGTTGTACAACGGAAATGGTTGCATCATTTTGATCATGGTGTTACAAATCATATCTCTCCTGATACCTGGCAGCTTATTGGTAAGCTCTCTCTTCGTAATAAAATTGCCCCTTCTTTAATGCAATCTAAATTTTTCTCTATGAATCTCCTTCACTGGACTCCTACTCGCTTGCACTCACTGAATCTTAAAGAGGATAACTTGTGTTGGAGTTGCCGTTTGTTACCTGGAGATTTTCAACATATGTTCTTTGGTTGCTCTCTTCTCCAATCCTTTTGGGATCTAATTCATAAACACCTTATGCTTATTTTTGGTATTCAGTTCCAACTTTCTCTTCCATTAATTCTTTTAGGTCCGTTAGCTTCCCCTGTCCTTCTCCCTTTGGATTCCATGGAATTGCAATTGTTAGACCTGTTGTTAACTGTTGCAGTGAAAGTCATTCTCATGTACTGGAAATCTTTTTCCTCAATTTCTTATCATACTTGGTGGGCTTGGGTTTCCTTTTTACGGAGTGCTCATACTTCAGTTGATCATGCTCATCTTTCTCCTTCCATTTCGGGGGCTGTTTGGTTCGCCTTGGATTCATATATGGATTCGGCCTCGAAAGGATTGATTGCTCTATTCCCCGTTGATATGTCTGATTGAATGATGTTTTCCTTTTGGGACAGGTTCTTTGGAAGTTTTTCTCTTGCTCCTATTTCTTTCTTTCTTTCTCTGTCTTCTTGTTTTCTTTCTTTGATTTCCTGCTCTCTCTTTATCTTTTTTCTACTTTTTCCCTCTTTTCTATCTTCTCTTCTCCTTCCCCTTTTTTTCCCCCTCATTTTCTCATTTGATAGTGTTACTTTTGATAGTTCTGCCTGCTGCATATTAATTTTTCTCCTTTAATTGACTTTGGATCTGACTTCAGTAGGCCTAGAGTATTCGAAATATGTCTCGAGCTAATTATTTTTGAGTCTCACATGTTGTTTACTGTTACTTGATTTCAATGGTATCACTATTGTATGTATCTTATTTCCTTGTGTGCTCCTTCAAAATAATAAAAAATTTTGAAATGAAAAAAAAAAAAAGATCACTCCGGACACTTTCCTCTTCGAAGGCAGCAGCACTTTGCAGCAGATCGCCATTGAAAAAGACGACAAAACCCGACACCAAAAGACACCTATGCACCCGGCTTCCCTTGGTAAGGTAACTTGAGTACTCCGGTGCTCCCGTGGGTGTTGACCCTAGAACCCCTAAAGTCTAAAGTGGTTTGCTCATAGGCCTCTCCAAAGTCTCCTTTATCTTTAAAATTCCAACAATGACTTTCCCCATAGAAGTTAATGGTGATTTGCGGCTGTGTTCCCACACTACACGTGTCCCAATGAGTCCCTTGCGTCACTACCTTGAGTGGTTCTTGGTGGCCCCAGTGATTCTAAAGGCTCTAGGCCTTGTATCTATGCAAGTCGTGGTTCTTATACCACTTTCCTAATATATGGTTTGGTACGCCCCAAGGGCTCAACCTATATTGTGCTAATTTACTGTGTGATATTAAGTTTACTGAATGTACTTTTGCCTCTAGCCTCATAAATAGACTTGAGGGATGTGTTTAGAATAAATACATATATTTCATATATATACACCTGGTGTGGTTCTCTTTTCATTTGATCATTCACAAGATTATAGACTGGTAATACAAGCTGCTTTACATACCTCCAAGACTTAGCCTGAAGGCTGCTCTCCACAGTTTCCACTAGGATAGTTTTCTATAAAGGTTGTCTTTAACCTACCATCAATAAGGGGTCGTTTGGACTGGTGCAAGGTGCCCACTAGAATAGTGTACAGCATATGCCAGGCTAACTTCTCACAACACTCTCCTCTTGCCCTTTTTTATCCAGTCGCCCAAGTACTGTACTTCATTCAAGCAGTACTGAAGCTTACTCAGACACACGTTGTGCCCACTGTCAGCCAAGTGATTCAGTAAAGCAATGGTATCATTCCTGTAAGCCTCATGCGTCTTAGACGCAATGAGAAGGTCATCAATGTATTGGACCAATGCTGAGTTTCTAGGCAATGTCAGACCTTCAAGGTTCTTTTTCAAGATCTGGTTGAAAATCAAATGGACTTTCAGTATAACCTTGAGGGATACAACACCATGGCTAGACACAAATTTCCGGATGGAATGCAAACAAAAATTGGCTTTCCTCATTCAATGAGATAGAAAAAAATGCCTGACAGAAGTCAATCACTGTGCAGGTTTCTTTTAAATCTGGGAAAATCATTTGTGAAGCAGCAAGATCACCCAGACTCCAGTGAACAGGCATCTACCCTCCATTAGGCACTTCCATTAATGGATGTGCCTTTTTTTACCTGTGCTTCCGCTCCTGACTGCATCCTTCCTCAGAGTTAGAACCTTCACGGTCAAAACAGGGGAATGTACTTCCAAATCCTTTAAATCCCCATGGGGTTACCACAGGGCTCCTCTATAAGCCCGACCCTTTTTAACATATACGTAGCGCCACTAGACTCTATGACCCGGAACTGTGGGTTCCTTCCAGTCTCCTACGCCGACAACACCCAAATAGTGGTGTCCATCTCCAATAACACTGATGAAACGGCGGAGAGGTTTAGGAAATGCATGGAACTAGTCAGCGATTGGATGCAACAAAATTGTTTAAAATTAAACTGTGATAAATCTGAGGTAATGCTATTTGGCATACAACCCAATAGCTGGTCGCAGAAATGGTGGCCGGACAGCCTGGGCTCTTGCCCACTACCAATAGATAAAGTCAAGAATCTGGGCTTCGTCCTTGTCGATAAACTCACATTTCTAGCCCAGACAAACAAGTTGACGTCATCGGTGTGGTACACCTTAAAGATGATAAAAAGCTATTGTCGTTCATTCCCGTAGAGACCCGCAAACTCTTGGTAACCATGCTAGCCTTCTCAAGGCTGGATTACGGGAATTCCCTGTTTGCAGGGATGCAGAAGCAGTTAATGCTAAAACTACAACGACCACAACATACAGCAGCTAGGCTGATTTTGGACATCACCATATCTGAACCAGTAGCCCACAGACTTAGGAGTCTGCACTGGCTCACAGTCAAGAAAAGGGTGTGTTTCAAATCAGATTGCATGGCATATAAGGCCCTTCATGGGATTGGTTCCCACTTTTTAAAACAGAACTTAAAACAGTATGAACCTAAAAGTAATCTCAGATCTAGCAATGTAAAATTAATCAAAATCCCCAGATTTAAACAACTGAGATGGGGGGGAGAAGTTTCCTGCTGCACGCTGCTAAGACCTGGAATCAGTTGCCTCTTTCCGTAAAGTAACGGCAAATGAGCAACCCAATATACCCTTGAGGGTTTGGGGGAAAGGATATGGTAGGGTAGGAATACCTTCAAGGGGTTTTGTTATTATACAATTCACATAGAATTTCAACAATATTTGAGGTCCTTATATGTATAAGACCAATAGAGCAAAGCAACAATCTCAAATTGCATAAAAATTTGAGATTGTTGCTTTGCACTATTGGTCTTATACATATAAGGACCTCAAATATTGTTGAAATTCTATGTGAATTGTATAATAACAAAACCCCTTGAAGGTATTCCTACACTACCATATCCTCTTTCCGTAAAGAACAGTCCATCACTTTTAGCGTTCAAAAAAGCCGTAAAACCGGGCTCTTCACGGAGTAGACTCATTTTCCAGCTTGGCAGGCCTGGACTCTGTACATCTGATCCAGCGCCAAGACACCCCAGGGCATTTGCGCGCTCTACAAGTCCTTAAATCAAATCAAATCAAAATCCTGTAGGAGGCATCTTTCCTGGCACATTTCTTGTGCTCCTCTTCTTCGACCACCTCTCTTCCCACTTAACCAGCATGTTCCAAAGCCTCATTCCCGTTACTAGTTTCCATATGGGCGTCTCTGTCCAGTCACTCTCTTTTCCTCTAAATCTTGATCGCTATAGGCAAGCCTGTGATTTCCCTGTAACACTCTCATTCAAGATAGATCTATTTCATACCTCTGAGCCAAATCTGACAGCTTGTCATGTGCCTGTCATGCCCTCCGAGTGACATCTTTTGCCATGAACAACAATTCATCTGCCTCATATGTCTCTATTCTGTCTAAAGGTAGATTACCACAAATTGTCTTCCCCTTTTCTGCCTTCATTCTCACATCTACTCACTTCACTTTCACTGCGGCCTTCATAGTATCCTGACTTACTATTCTGGCTCTCCTTGCTGTTATTAGGATCCTTCAACCATGACTCTAAGTTTGCGACGTCAAAGACATGCTGGTTCTCGGCTCGCTCGGTCCTTTCACAGATCTGAACTAGTGCTTACCATAGGAATAGATCTAATAATGCTGGAACTAATCTGTATGATGGAAGGGTTGGCAGTGGATGCTAAAGGGGTACTGAATTCCATTGGCAACAAAGAAGAGAAACCTCCTTTCATATTCCCTGTCCTTCCCTAAGGAGTCCCTTCTGCAGGTATAGATTACCTCTGGCTAATGCTTCTGGTTGGTCCTGAATCATACACAGGAACAACAGGTCCAAAAAGGAACAACAGGTTCAAAAGTGATGGGTACTGTAAGAGCTTCCAGCAACTGTGAAGTAGCAGTGGCCCCATTCTGTTCAATACCTCCCACGACAGACACTCCTGTTCCTGCAGATATCATTCCAACCAGCCCTGTATCGGGAACCACTTGGGCTGATGCATTTCCCACATTATCTTTGCTTTCAAGACTTTGTGCCACTTCTACTGATTGTGAACTATAAGGTGGAAGGACTCACCTAGAAACCTATCCATCAAGCTGTCTTCATTGTCACTGCTGTCACACCCATTTGCCATTCTCTATGTTTCTCTGTTTTATGACTCTCCATTGACCAATACTTGCCTTTCTCCCTCAACAGTATTCACTCTCCACCGATTAAGCCTAGCATCCCACTGTGCGCCCTGATACACCCTTATGATTTTCTTCATTCTCCTTGATATTTCTCTCTGTTTAGCAGGGGCTGCTCGCATCCACTCATCTAGTTCCTCAAATTGTGTGGGTCTTGTCAAGGGTCGCATCGCAAACATCATCCTTCTAAGTTGGTTCAATACATCTGGCCTGAAGGAGCCAAAGCATTAAAATTACAATTCCCCTTCTTTTTCAGTGAATTTATACCACTTTTGGAGCCATATTATGACATGGAGCCCAACATTTGTCACCATATAATGAGCTGGAGCATCCTCAGGTGATGCCTCTTCGCCCACTCAAGTAACAACCCCTTCTTTACCTCTGAAGAGATCACATAACAGCCTAAAGCATTGCATGATTTCAGACACATTTAACGTTCCCCTCAAATGCAATGATGTTCGGTTGATTACGCCAAAATAATTGACTTCCCAATGACTGCCAATCAATCCCAACATGGCACTACACCAACTCACCTATCATAGTGCGGCACACATTAAAGTCACTCTCACTCCTTGCAGCGGCTCACCCCACTTCACAATCTGTCCTCATGCAATCATCCTAAATCCATCATTGTCTGCCATTCCATAAGATCGATAGAGTTAAATCATTCAAGAGCATTCAAATACAGTAATCCTCAACCACCATGGATCACCTGAATCAGTATAGTCAACCCTTTTAGACAAAGTCCACTAGATAATTCCCATAAATTCCATTTACACAAAGTACCCTGTCTTAGGTGGAACTGCCGATGACGTCTCACAATCTAACATTCTGCACACATCCTGTTAATACTCACCTCTCCTTCCACCACTGATCTTGCCGTACCGTCGAACTCCGTCGGGTTCTGTTGCCTTCCTTTCTCAACCATTGGACTCTATTTCGGGCCTTTTAGAGTTCCAGGTTCCACCTGTACTAGACTACTTCTAGATTATCTTTTTACTTTGTATGCTACTCATCATAGTCTGCTACCAACTGAAAGATGGGGGTCCTTAAATTCATTCTGGTCTTTTCTAGAGACACTTTCCGGTGGATCTTTTTAGTAGTATAAAAGTGTAAAGGGAAGAAAATCATTAGTACACCATCAATTGTACCCACTAATTCCAAACACACAATAACCAAAGGACAATTTAGCAAGGTTAGTTTGAATTATTACAACATAATAGTTGGAAATAAACACACCCGAACACTACTGTATAGAAATACAAAGGAACAGCATAAAGCCAATCAATGCACCCAATTTAGACAGTGCAACATAAACAGAACTATTGGTTCAAGAAAGAGGACGCAGATGATCCGGAAGCAAGAGTCCAAATTCCCCTGCATTGAGGGTTGGTGAACAAAAAGCATCAAATCTGTCCCTACTCTGTTTGCTAAAATAAAATCCCTATGTTAATAGATAAACAATTTGAGTCAAGAGGAAAAAGGTGTCTCTCCACCGTCAAGATGGGTCAGATAGCATAAATACACAATCACAAAAGAAAGATCTTGCTCTGAGATGCTCCCACTCCAAAGGCAAGACAGATGTGGGCAGGTTTCCTATAGCCAACAACCAGTTATCCCCAAGTAGTTTCCCATGATGCACAGCTTTCCTTGAATCCCACAATGAGTACTGTCATGAGCGTACATTTCCACAGTGTTCTCCATTAACTGTTGCGCGTTCACTCACGAGGTTCCTGTTGTTTCCTTCTTGACTATGCAAACTCCCAACTCCTTCATACACCAATCATCATTCAATCTTTATTTCGGTTAAAAACAAATCATAAAAGATACAGTACAATTTTTGACTTTTTGACATACATTAAAGGACCAAATAAAATAAAATACAACCATACAGAAAGCATCTGGAAGGGTTGGCAGTTACGGACACAGAGTATATCTAGAAACCAGGGAATTTTACAAGTAAGATACAAATTGATTGGGCGAGGAAATTCCTGATAATGTAAATTTAATACAATAATTTAGTTAAAAATTTAAAAAAACCAAAAACTATATTATTAAAAGAAAGCATAATCAAGTCAATAACTAACCATCTCATGGCAATCTATCAGCATTATCAAAAACAATAAATACAATAAAATTATTGTGGTTCACAACCATCATACTTCAAGTCAATGAGTTAATTTTTCAGGACCAGTACATATAATAAAAAGTACACAACCTGGGGATACAATTACATTTACATGTGAAGGCCATGTCTTTTTCTGATTATTGCCACAGCAAGGAGGAAACGGCTCAAACTGAAAACTATGGTCTGTGATGTGTCCCCCTTAAATATTCTTTCCCCGTCATTTATTTTCCTAAATCCTTGAAGAAGACAAATGGGTGTAATCCATTTTTTCCTTGCCTGTAAGTATACAGGGCAAAGGAACAGGATGTGAGCCTCATCTTCCCAAGTGCCCATGTCACACAATTCACACTTATCATGTTTGGCATTTTCTATGGGTTCCTTGTTACAACTAAAAAAGCAAAGAAATGTCCCAAATAATCCCGTAAGGAAGATGATGTTAGGGAATACCCGTTGTAATCTGTTAATGGCAAAACCACCACCTACACACATATAAGAGACCTCAAACGAGTGACACTATGCAATTTCATCACTTTCTAAAGAGTTATAACTGTATGGACGAGTGACAGCCTAAATACTTTTGGTCAGAAATTTATGACAAAACTAATGTATCAAATTAAAACATAAATTTATTATAATTCATAAGTATTTTAAAACAATTAATTGACATACAATTCATAAACAATATGAATTAACCATGATAGTCATGTAGTATTCTTTATTTGCATGATTTCCCTTAGTCCATTCCTGTAGTCCACTAACTCGTCAGTGGTCCACAGGCGGACCCAGTATAACAGCGGGCGAAGGGAAGCATAATCGTCAGAGCGACGTATGTCAAAATCCAGAAATAAGGGTATTAAGGGGGTACAACCAGGGACAGATAAAAGTTGTCTAAAAAAACTGTTTTCTTGTACATAAAAAGCATCTCCTCCTGCATGGCCCCATAGTTCTGCCCCATATAGGGTAGCCGATTGAGCTTCACATTTAAGTAGCTCAATTGCAGGCGAAACTGCTCTTCCAAAGCTACTCTTCTGTTTCCTAATTATAGAGGCCTGATTCTGTAGTAATAATAACCTCGATTTTTCTATTTTACCAATTCATTTTGCTATCGAGGGTGATGCCCAGGTATTTAAAATTTTGAACTTGTTCAATCTTGTCACTATTTACCGTAAAAACTTTCTTAAAACCTTTGTGGGGATTAATCTCCATAACCTTAGTTTTTGAGGAATTTATTTCTAAACTTTTATCCAAGCAGTAGGACCAAAATTTGTTCAGCAAGTTCTGTAGGCCTTTGGGAGTCTGAGAGATTAAAATCGTGTCAACCGCGAAAAGTAATGCCGGAACGGCTTGACCACATAACTTGGGAGAGTCATGCTGGCAGCCCAAGAGAGTGTTAGGGATGTCATTTACATAAAGAGAGAAAAGTGTTGGCGCCATGACACAACCTTGCCTGACACCTCTCTTTATGTCTATTCTCTCTGTTAACTCCCCATTTGGTCCCCACCTAACTCTTGCGTAATTCCCCTCATGGAGCCTAATTAATTGAAAAAGAATGTCCCCGGGGATACCCATGTCCTTTAGCGATTTCCATAGTTTTCCCCTCGAGACCAAATCAAAGGCCGCTCTGAGGTCCACGAAGGCTACATATACATGTGACTTCCTTATATTTATATATTTCCAGATTAAACATATGAATCTAAAAACCTGGTCCACGGTACTTATTCTAACTCTAAAACCTGCCTGAAATGTGGTAAAAATTGAATTTTCCTCGATCCAAGTACTCAACTTACTTAAAAGCTGGCGGGCGAATATTTTTTGGAGCTCGTCAATTAGACTGATTGGTCTATAATGTGACGGATTAGATCTATCTCCCTTCTTGAAGATAGTCACAATTTCTGCGCCCCGCCAGGTCTCCGGGATTGGGGCTCCTTTTAAAATTTCATTACAAAGTAAATTAATATACGGTGCCCACAACATTTTTTCGTGTTTCCAGAGATCACCAGGTATTCTATCTGGACCAGAAGCTTTCCACAGTTTAACTGCTTTAATACCTGATATCGTATCAGCCAAACTAAATTCTACGGGTATAACACAAGTGCCTGGGTCTATATTTTCGTGTATCCACTCGTCATTACCCTCGCCACCCGAATAGAGTGTTGAGAAGTGTTTTACCCAGACACTTTCCTCTAGGAATCTATCCCTCGATCGGATTCCATCTTTGGTGCCCCCAGCAACAAGTTTCCAAAACAAGGATTGGTCTTTCAATTTACATGCTACAGTTAGTTCTGACCAAACCTTTTCATCCCATCCCTTTTTAGCTTGCCAAGTAATTTTTTTATACTCCTTTCTTTTATCCCTAATAATATTTATTTGGTTCCCTTTTACTGCTTTTATGAGCTCTGATTTAGGCTGGCGGCACACTTGTACCATGACCCATTGTTAGAGCAGCTATTTCCGCCAGAACTCAGTCTTTGGGTATCTTTTGAGAGGATCTCAGTAAGGTGCGGCATCAGATTCCCATGTACCTCTATTAAAGGGTGGCCCTCGATGTTAGTATCAACTAACGGGGACATTATTGATACGTATAGATCATAGATTTTCTTAATGATACTCACATTGTCCATAACAGCAGGCCATTTTAAGGCCCTGCGGTTGTTAGATTCTAGGGGGTCATCGGATAAGTTACTATCACAGAGAACTCCTCCATAGGGAGTACAAATAATGAACTATAAACAGTTAACTTAAGTGGGAAGTGATCGCTTTCGCTGCGATTGTCCACCTTCAGGTCAAAAAGCATTGGCCATAAGGGCACAGAGACCAGTATGTAGTCTAGATGACTGGTGCAGCGGTCTCTTTTAAAGGTGGGTTTACTTGGGCAGTCTGATGGTAAGCGCCCATTACAGGCACGTAGGCCATGTTGCAATGACATTTTTAGCAGCTGCAGGGTACTTTTCGTGCTGGCCATACTCTGGACTGCATCGATCGAGGGAATGTAGTTAGCATTATCTTCCTCCCCATAAATATCTTCTAGACCCATTACAGGTTCAAACTTCCTGTTGAAGTCTCCTCCTATAATCAAGCAAATTTTATGGCCTAAACTAGAAATAATACCATCTAACTGGCCTATTGTCTCTGATTCTTTGTTTGCTGGATGTGGTCTGTTATAGACGTTAATAAAACAGACTACTCGTCCTTTGATTTCTTGGGATTTTATGACCAGGATATCAGGACTGTTAGCATCTATTTGTTTAAAGACAATGCCCGTTGTGATTCTTGCCCAAATTAATAACTCGCCCGATGGTCTACCTTTATTAATATTTAATGCCGGTATATGGTATGACCTAAACCCAACTTAAAAAAAATTATCTAATCCCCATGTTTCCTGGAACATGATAAGATCTCCATTATTAATATAATTGTGCCATGCTGGGTCTGGCATATTCTTCTTTATGCCAGCAATATTCCAAGATATTATGGCAAGATCAGCCCTTCCTTTTCCGTGCCCTTGTCTATTATCCATTACTGAGTGCCCTTTGTTTCTCGAAACTTGCGAGTTAACATTTACTGACTCTTCCATCGGCGTTGAGTTACAGCGCCGAGTAGTTGAGTCCCTTACGTTACAACTAGCCTCATTCTCGGAGAGGGATTGACTATTGCAATTTCTCTCTTTTTTCCATTGGTTGCTCCCAGTCAATCAACGCCTGCTAACCCATAACAGTCCATAAACGATTTTTTGTAAAAGACATTGGATGGTCATAAAAACCTCCTCGCATCTCATCATCTGCCAAAATGTGTTGGCTGCTAAATGGTCGCGTGGCCTTTACTCTGTAGAAGTAAGATTTTTTGCTTGGATTGGCCCCCTGTCAATAGAACAGTATTCATTAGAAATGAATCTCACTACATTACTATCCTTAAAGTTGACAATTATTATGTCACCCTGTATGTCCTTCCGCCTCCTCCCTATCTAGTTAGCCCTTCTTACAAACAATGCCTCACCATTCAGGTGCCTTGGGATCAGCCTATTTTTGTGCAACCAGAATGTCACCTTGTTTTTTAGATTTTGATAAGATTCATATTTCCCACTCTTTAATTCTGGGACGCCAGTGAGCACAATCACATAGGGTAATGACTCTGGCGGTAAATCTACCCAAGCCAAGGGAACTGTCTGGGTACTGTCCCGATTATCATTAAGTGTTTGTGTGGCTTCTGGGCAGGGAGTCTTATCCAATGCACTTTTATTTATATTGGTTTTAGGACATGGCGCGGTTTTGCCAGATACTTCTGGGGTCTTTTTGTTTGTAGTGGAATCTTTTTTAGGGGTTTTATTTGTCTTCCTTTTGGTAATGGGGTCTCTTCGGGGTGCTTCTTTGGTCGTTTTTATATTAGTAGTCTGATCTTTTTGGATTACTGCCTTAGTTAACTGAATGGTGGGTATACCAGTTGTACCCCCTGAAGGGTTTGCAACATTCAAAGGAGGGGTCACCAAATTCATCGGTCGCCCTCTAACTTCAAGTTTAATCATGTTTTTTAAAGAGGTGAAGTTATCTAAGGTTAGCTGTTCTAACCTATCCAATTTCTCTTTTACTACTTTTACCCTTTCAAAGAGGGCAAGGATCAGTGTTTTAACAATATGCTCAATATGAGCTACAGACACCCCCACTTCCTCTCTCTGGACAGGTTGAAAAGGTCCTTGGTTTTTACCTCTAGTGGTTGAAGTGCATCCCCCTTGAGGGCCGTTAGATCCTGATAGTACTTTATCTAAAGGTTGCCCTGTTTCAATATTTACAGAGTCTACCATTTTCCTCATTCTATGCTTCTCCCCTTTCTGTTTAACCTCTCCCTCTTTCTTTTTCGAAGCTACTCCTAAGTTAACTGGATTTTGGTGCTGCTTATTGGCCTTTATTGGAGGAGACACCTCGTTTGTTAAGGTTATCACATGGCCTAATACTAGATCAGTTTTACTTAAATAGCTAGCTTCCTCATTAGTCAATGGTTTAGCTAGCATATTCCGAGCAGTATCCTGGATTGCAATCCCCAAGGAGGAACTATCCAATAAAAGGGGGGAATTTCCAATTACGTCTTCAGGCTGTAGGGTTGGTGTTTGTGACAGCCTGCTAGCTATAGAAGACGATATTGGAAATTGGGATTGTAGTGGTGGGCTAATATCATTACTCTCTGCCCTGGGCAGTTCTGCATATCCAGGAGTAAGGAATCGGTGGAAGTTGCCAATGTTACAGTGGTATCGGTATAAATTTGAGGCAAACACATGTTTGGGAGAAGCGACATACGCCTCTCGGTGCTTTCGATGGCTGTTACAACCACCCCAATTTTCGTTTGAAGCATCCTATCAATGGCAGTCAAAGTTGGTAATGGGGTTGTAGGATTACATTTTTTATGTCTAGTGCTAGATCTTGTAGCAACCGGAGAATTTTTACCCATCACAGAGGTCACAGGTTAATCAAGGGCATAACAGTACCTTCTTAGTCGCAATCAATATCCAAATGAGACGAGTCGGCAAGACCAAAAGGGGTGGCCCAGCCCAGCCTGGTCAGCCCCGGACGGCCACAGATGGCCCGCCCTTTGCCCAGGCTTAGCCTGGCTTCGCCCGCGCGCATCCCTAGATGCGGGAACCCTGCCCTCCTTTGAAGCGCCGCCTGGCGCGACCTCGGCGTGGGTGCGGCGTCAGCCGCAGGTGGTGCTGGGAACTGTGGTCTCTCCCCTTCGGCGGCCGTTTAAGGTGGTGGAGTGCAACGGCGGCGTGAGAGACCAGCTGCGGCAAACGTTTGCGTCCTCTCAGGTTCAGGAGGTGGTCCCCGGTAAGGCATAGGGTCCCAATGTCGGTGTGTGTCCGTTTAGCCAGAGCACCCGCTCAGCCGCAACCCTGCCCTCCTTTGAAACGCTGCCTGGCGCGACCTCGGCGTGGGGGTGGCATCAGCCGCAGGTGGTGCTGGGAACTGTGGTCTCTCTCCTTCGGCGACCGTGCAAGGTGGTGGAGTGCAACGGCGGTGGGGGAGACCGGCTGCGGGCAAAAATTTGCATCCTCTCAGGTTCAGGAGGTGGTCCCCGGTAAGGCAGAGGGTCCCAAAGTCGGTGTGTGTCCGTTTAGCCAGAGCACCAATCAGATAGCAAGGATGGAACACGTGACTACGCTGATTCATCCAAAAAGGAAAGGGGAAGTGGAGAGAGAAACAAAAAAAAAACACTGGTCCTTGGGGTTCCAGGTGCAGTGTCTCTGGGTGAAGTGTTCTGGGCTTCTTTACATGGATTCACCAGCCAACAAACTCTTTCTTTAAACAACAATAATTACACCTGGTAAATTCCAATGAAAATATTCTAAGCTAGTTTTCTCATACACTCTAAACCAAACTTTACATACCATGTCACTTTTGGCCAACACTTCTACAATCGTCAAGGCGACTCTGGTTAGTGTAATTCTTTTTCCTTGAGCGCCTTGAAAGACATTAAGACAAGAACATGTTAATCAGAGTCTTTAAACAGTTACCAAGTTAAATATAAGGTTAGCCAATTAGTAAGTTAGCCTTGGTTAAGTGACTGTTCTTTAGAAAAAGTCCTACCTGACAGCTGTATTGATGAAAGCTGAATTGGGGGATTCTTTAATGATATATAAAAAGAAAGAAAAAAACAAAAAAACACAACTAAAGAAATATCCTAATAATGACAAGAGGAATTTAACACCTTATCTCAACTGGTGAATGATTTCAGACCCTCTGTCTTTTGATCACATCTAGAGTTCTTAGGATTCACAATATTGTTCTTTTTAGATTCACACAATTGCTTTTGACAATGCTTTTATTGACAAATATACACTTATAATGTACAGAGTGAACTTGTAATGAACTAAATTCAAGAGATTGCTAATGCTTCCTTATTGTCTTTAACAATGCCTCCTTATTGTCTTTAGCAATGCTTGATTAGTTTTTCCAACAATTGTCTTTGCCAAGGCTTACTGGTTTTTTAGTTGTCTTTGCAAATGTTTGTTGAAATGTCTCTTACACTCGATTCGAGGGTAACCATAACCCTCAGCTTTACCATGATTATGAACTGTTTTAAAATGTTCTTACTTCTGTCTTCCAGGAAACGGATATCCAAGCTGACCTGGGCCGGAGGAAAAAGAAGAAGGAACCATCCAGGGACTCCGGAAGATCGTGATGAAGGTAAGAGGAGGAGAGGAGAGAAGCCGAAGGGGAAGGGCGGGGAGCGGGGCCTCTCTGGAGCACTGGATGCAGGGCAGGAGCAGGGCAGGACCGGGCAAAACTCACGGGTCTGGATCAGGGCTCAGGAACGCTCACGGTGACGCTTTGGCACGAAGCGAAGCGTCGCCGCGTGTCAAGGCAAAGCTTTTATAGCTTTTGGTGCGCAAGGGGATTAGGATGTATGCTCCCATACGAGAGTTCCAGAAACCAGAGAAAAACCAGCAATACAGTTACACTATTCAAATAATGAAATAGCCAGAAACATGTAGAGCTATAATAGAGGTAAACATAATCATGGTGTTAACACAAGATAATCGGTACTATTAGAGCATGTTACCAATTTATACATAATTCAGATGACAGCAGCATGTGACCCCTTGACAGTTCTCCCCCCCCCAAAGGCCATCTTATGGATCGAGGTTTGTCCTGAGAAGAGCATGAAATGCTTTAATTAGTCGGGGAGCATGGACTTTTGATTCAGGTTCCAAAGATCTTTCAGATGGGTTGTACCCTTTCCAGTCAATCAAATAATAAAGATGACCTTGTGTGCGCTTTGCATCCAGAATTCTGTTTCTCTCATATTCAACCTGGTCCCCAACTACAATAGAAGGGGGAGGGTTTTCAGGTCTTGTGGAAGGATCATAGGGTTCCAGGAGTGAAACATGGAAAACAGGATGGATTGAGTAATCTTTAGGGAGAATCAATTTCATGGAACCTGGATTTAAAATGTTGTCTATGGGAAATGGTCCAATAAATCGTGGTTTTAACTTTTTAGGCCCCTCTATTTGAATGTTTTTGGTTGATAACCAAACCAAATCTCCTCATTTGTAGGGTGGGGTTGGCAATCTATGTTTATCAGCTGATTATTTCATCTTTAGTTTGTTCTTACCTAAGTTCTTTGTTTTCCTGAAAAGTTAGTAATTTTGCCAATCTTTCTGAGACAGCAGGCATGCTTTGTTCCCTATCTGGAAATGTTACAGAAAGAGATTGTGGATGTTGACGGTTAGAAAGTAAAAGGGTAAACATCCTAAAGCTGAGTGTACCGTATTATTATAGGAGAACTCTGCCAAAGGTAGTGATTCATCCCAGTTAGACGCCATAGAGGTTGTCAGACAACGTAAGCTTTGTTCTAAATACTGATTTACATTTCGGTTTGACCATCCGTTTGAGGATGGAAGGCTGATGATACCGCTATTTCAATTCCCAACTGACTACTAAGGTGTTTCCAAAATTTTGAAAGAATTGGGGCCCCCTGTCTGAAATAATTTTGTTAGGAAGTCCATGGAGTTTAACTATATTGGCCAACAATATATTGCTAAACTCAATTGCCGATGGAAGCTTGGGGATGAAATGCCCCATTTTTTAAAGTAAATCTACTACCACTAAAATAGTAGTAAAACCATTGGATTTTGGTAAGTCTGTGACAAAATCTAAACTGACCGTATTCCAGGGAAATGGGGGAATGGCCATTGGTTGTAATAGTCCCTTGGGGTAGTGTGCAATGCTTTCTGACGTGCACATACTGGACAAGTTATGACATATCGTTGTACGCCCAAGTTCATGTGTTTCCACCAAAAATGTCTTTGGCATAATTCCAGAGTTTTATTAATTTCAGGGTGGGCTGCTGTGGCTGGATCATGATTCCACTTCATAATGTGTTGACGCAATTTGTTTTCTGGAATGAATATCTTCTTTTTGTGAAGGAATAACCCTTCATGAATTGAATTGTTTTTCTTAGAGAGCCATTGTTGTTGGTATAATAGTTCTACCTTTTTCTTAACGAGCTTGAGGAAATCCTCTGAATTTGTCTCAGCACACACCTGTTCAGCAGGAATGATACTTTGTGATTCTTTTCTTTGATTGTTCTGTTTCTCACAAACCAAACGGGAAAGAGTGTCTGACAATAATAGCTTTGCCCCTGGACGATAAGTGATCACAAATCAAATTCATTAAAGAATTGCAACCAACTCATTTGTCTGGGGGTGAAAGCTTTTACAGTAGAATAAAATTATACGTTTTTATGATCAGAGAAGATAGTTATGGTGTGTTTTGCTCCCAGGAGAGGATGTCTCCATTCCTGAAAAAAACTGCTTTTATTGCTAACAGCTCACATTCAGCAATTGTGTAGTTCTGCTCAGCAGGTAAGAGTTTTCTTGAGAAAAAGGCTATAGGATGTAAATGCCCTATTCTATCATCTTTTTGCATTAAGACACCTCCCATAGCGGTTTGCGAAGCGTCGGCTTCTAAAAAAAATGGTCTGTCTGGATCTGGGTGTACTAAAATAGGTGCCGAGGTGAAAGCCTTTTTTAAGGTTGAGAAAGCTAATTGAGCCTCAGAACTCCAATGCAGTTTCTTTCCTTTCTGTAGTAAGTGTGTGATAGGCACAACAATTCCAGAAAATTTAGAGATGAAACATCTGTAAAAAATTGCGAAGCCCAGAATCCTCTGTATATCCTTGACTGAAGTTGGAGCAGGCCAATTCAAAATTGCTTCCACCTTTTTAGGGTCCATGGTAATTCCCTCAAGAGATAACCAGTATCCTAAGAATTCCACCCTAAAGGAACTGAAGACGCATTTTTCTAATTTCACAAAGAGGGCATTATCTCCGAGTCTTTGTAGGACTGATCGAACATGTTCCGAATGTTCATCCGAATTCTTGGAATAGATTAAGATGTCATCTATATATACCATTACGCAGATGTCTAACAGGTCGTGCAAAACTTCATTAATGAAGTATTGAAATACCGCTGGGGCATTGCAAAGACCAAAAGGCATCACAGTATATTCGAATAAGCCGAATATGGTGCGGAAAGTGGTTTTCCATATATCACTTTCCTTAACACGGATTAGGTGATAAGCTCCGCGTAAGTATAACTTGGTGTAAATACTGGAACCCTTTACTTGGTTTAGTAGTACATGAATCAAAGGTAATGGGTACCTATTTTTGATGGTCACCTTATTAACCGTGCGATAGTCAATGCAGGCTCGCAAATCTCCTGTCTTCATAGCCACAAAAAAGAGTAGAGACGAGACTGGCGAGGTGGAATGACGAATGAAACCTATTTCAAGCAACTCATCCAAGTAAGATGTCAGGTATTGGTTTTCTGGCTCCGTCAATGCGTAAATTCTATTACCTGGTAGCAGAGCCCCGGGGATTAGATCAATTCTACAATCGTAGATTCTGTGAGGTGGTAATTTAGTTGCCTTGACTGGATCAAAAACATCTGAGAAATCCCGATACTCATTAGGGATGTTAGAAAGTTCAGGAGCTAATGTGGCACAAAAAAAGGGGCATGACAGGATCTTTCATGTCTTGGTAGCAATGAAGTTTACAATGGGCTGAATCTAGGGTCACAGTACGTTTCACCTAATCAATTTTAGGATTATGGAGTTCTAGCTTAGGGATTCCAAGAATTACTGGTGTGTCAATGAGATCAAATACAGTATATTCCGTATGGCCATTACCTTTAACTAGCAACAAAGGTGTGGTGTTAAATCTGATTAAACCGGAGGATAGAGTCGAACCATCTACAGTCCGCACTGGTTCAGGCTCCTTCTTGGGTACTTGAGTCAATTGCAGTTTCCGAGCCAATTCTAAATCAAAGAAGTTACCAGTGGCTCCTGAATCAAGAAGTACAGGAATACTATGTCTTAGTTGTGTGGACAAAATTAGGATTATTCTTACTGTGAAGTGTCTGGATATGCGATTTGTTACACTGGCTGCAAAATGTGAGATCTTTGCACTATTACTTCCCAGGGAATCGATCTCTTCATTCCCCAAGGACATTATTTTTCCGAGACCTGAAGGGGATCTGTCGCTATCATTAAAGCCTTCTTTTTGACTGATTTTGCTGGACAATCTCTGGCGAAATGACCAGACTTTCCACAATACAAACAGAAATTCCAATTTCATCGTCGTTCTTTTTCTTTGTGTGACAAAGGCCCTTTTACCCCCCATACTGAATTGGTGCGACATTGGAACTTTTATCTTCTACCTCCTTTTGATCAGTTTTAAAATGTAGGTTCCTAATATCACCTCTTGGTCTTTCGCTCTTACGTTCTCCTAATCTATGGTCCAGCTTAACCACCAGATCTTGAAACTCGGTAAAATCATCAGGTAGATTGAAAATATGAGCAAGCAAATCTTTTAAGTCATCTCTAAGGCCTTGATAAAATAATGATACCCTCTTTTCTTCCGGATAATGAGTTTCCGCCAGTAATCCATTGACATTAGTAACATATGTAATCAAATCCTTGGAACCTTGACGCAGATTCAAAAGCTCATTGTCTGATGCTTGCAGGAAAAACATGTTTGGCAAAGAGACCGGACATGGCTGCCTTGAAGTTATTCAGATTATGTAAAACAGGGTAATTATTATCCACAAGAGGCATAGCCCAGTTTGCTGCCACCTCTCCTAGATAAGAAATAATAAAGGCCACTTTAGACGCATCAGAGGTGAAGATTTGTGGTTTACACATAAAGTGTAATTGGCATTGGCTCATAAATGTAGTATATCTATTGCTATCTCCTGTAAACTGCTCTGCATTTGCCAAAGGAATAGGACTAGGAGTAACGACTGTGACTTGCACAGGTTGGTCAGAGGTGTGTCCTGACGTGGTCTGGGATTGAAAAGCAGGGGCGCCAAATTTAGGCGGAGTTAAAATAGGTCGCACTCCTTCTGATCACTCCCTTCACGTAGTAAACCTTGACCTACTTTTGTCTAACTCCTGTCTGAGTGACTGATTCTCTAAGCATAGGTCTTGCATTTCTTCATTTAGTTTGCGCACTACTTGAGTTAATTGGTTAATATCCATTGTAGAGATATCCATGAGGTTTACAGCGTCAAAAAGGAAACAAGGAAGTGTGGCTTTGCTTTCTGTTGCGCGTTCACTCACAAGGCTCCTGTTGTTTCCTTCTTGACGATGCAAACTCCCAACTCCTTCATAGACCAATCAGATAGCAAGGATGGAACACTTGACTACGCTGATTCATCCACAAAAGAAAGGGGAAGTGGAGCGAGAAACAAAACAAAACACTGGTGCTTGGGGTTCCAGGTGCAGTTTCTCTGGGTGAAGTGTTCTGGGCCCTATTTACATGGATTCGGCAGCAGATGAATTCTTTCTTTAACAACAATAATTACACCTGGTAAATTCCAATGAAAATATTCTAAACCAAACTTTACATTCCAATTCACTTTTGGCCAATGCCAAAACTTCTACAATTGTCAAGGCGACTCTGTTAGTGTAATTCTTTTTCCTTGAGCGCCTTGAAAGACATTAAGACAAGAACATGTTAATCAGAGTCTTTAAACAGTTACCAAGCTAAATATAAGGTTAGCCGATTAGTAAGTTAGCCTTGGTTATGTGACTGTTCTTCAAAACAAGTCCTACCTGACAGCTGTATTGCTGAAAGCTGGATTGGGGGGTTCTGTAATGATATATAAAAAACAAACAAAAAAAAAGAAAAAAAGAAATATCCTAATAATGACAAGAGGAACTTAACACCTTATCTCAACTGGTGAATGCTTTCAGAGCCTCTGTCTTTTGATCACAACTAGAGTTCTCAGGATTCACAATAGTGTTCTTTTTAGATTCACACAATTGCTTTTGACTGTGCTTTTGTTGACCAATATACACTTATAATGTACAGAGTGAACTTGTAATGAACTAAATTTAAGAGATTGCTAATGCGTCCTTGTTGTCTTTAACAATGCTTCCTTATTGTCTTTAGCAATGCTTGATTAGTTTTTCCAACAATGTACTGGTTTTTCAGTTGTCTTTGCAAATGTTTGTTGAAATGTCTCTTATACTTGATTCGAGCGTAACCATAATCCTCAGCTGTACAATGATTATAAACTGTTTTAAAATGTTCTTACTTCTGTCTTCCAGGAAACGGAAATCCAAGCTGACCTGTGCCAGAGGAAGAAGAAGGAACCGTCCAGGGACTCCGGAAGATAGCAATGAATTTAAGAGGAGGAGAGGAGCCGAAGGTGAAGGGCGTGGCCTCTCTGGAGCACTGGATGCAGGGCAGGAGAAGGGCAGGACCGGGCAACACTCACGGGTCTGGATCGAGGCTCAGGAAGACTCGCGGTGACGCTTTGGCACAAAGCGAATCGTTGCCTTGTGTCAAGGCAAAGCTTTTATATTTTTTGGTGCGCAAGGGGATTAGGACGTATGCTCCATCACGTTAGTTCCAGAAACCGTTCTAACGGTATGTACATATGAAGAAGGCTGAGGAAATAATAATGCCGGTCACAAGAACAAACAAGCATAGCTAGCTGCAAGAGAATTCAGCAATACAGTTACACTATTCAAATAATGAAATAGCCAGAAACATGTAGAGCTATAATAGAGGTAAACATAATCATGGTGTTAACACAAGATAATCTGTACTATTACAGCATGTTACCAATTTATACATAATTCAGATGACAGCAGCATGTGACCCCTTGACATTTACATCTTTTGCAACAATTCATCCTTGATTCCTACTTTATGGAACTCATTGTCTCTTGCTATTAGGAGGATTTCTGATTCTTTGATGTTTAGACAGGCAGTAAAGACAGGGTTGTTCCAGTAACTTTTCATCTCGCTTTTTTCCTTTCCCACTCTCCAGCGCTGGGACGGCTCTTTGCTGGGACAGCCATGTGCTTACAAGCTGCATAACATAACAACATTTTCAGGTCTTCCCCCCTGTGAAACCAAAGTCTTTCCTTTATCACCTTCGAGTCGTGTAAGTATAACTTCTTCTCTCCTGTCCTAGCTGCTAAAACAAATACATTACTTTTCCAAAAGAATGATTCTCCACCTGGAATGCATAACCTGAGAAAGACCAGTTCCACAGTGCAGATGAAATTTAGAATAATAGTTGTAAAATGAGAGCTATCAGAGGAATACATTTCAGGCCTATGCCTTTAAACATTACAAGTTGCATCATTAGATTTGCATTTCAACTAGCACATTTACCTAATTATGAAACATATCATTGCTGTTAAACAATTCTAAAACATCAGTGAAATCAGTCTGCACAACACATGTTTTTAATGTTAGCATTTCTGTTAGTAAATTGAATTCCTATGTTGACTCGTCACACTAGATGTCAGTAAACTAAATACATCCTGAAAACACGTTAACACGGTTCACAATTCTTACACTCACATTTAATCAAGACCAGATTTTATGAGGGTGTGCTCAACTCATGATTATGATGCACCCCTACAAGTGAAATGAGACTTACGCTCCATCAACCTGCTTTCTTTGTAATTGGGGAAACACATTCAAGTCTAAAAGCCACTTACACATTCTGAGTGTCTCATTAAATTATATAATATTCAAGTGCTTTAAAAAATGAATGTGACCTCGACTAATATAACTGGTGATCTTTGGGTTGAGTTTGTGAAATAAAAAAACTTCCTGCAATATTTGCAGTGGTATAAACAGAACATCATTATAGAAAGGTGTCGCTTTAGTGGGTAATTTTTACAAAGTGAAACCAGAAATTGTGAATAAATCATAGCTTCCCTCTTAATTTGTGTGATCTGATGCAAATATTTCACTAAAAAGCCTTTCATGTTCACAAACAAAAGCACACAAAAAAGAATGTGGTTGAATTAATATACTATAAAGTTGCTCGATAATGATCAAAGCCACTCAGGGCCTGCTTTAGATTTGGAGGCGCCTGGTGCAATATTGTTTGTTGGTGCCTCACCCCCAATGGCATCCTTTTCCATAAATTCCCTCACTACCACCCTTTAACAGTGCCCGCCAAGTCTCTATAACCACTCTCTCTCTCATGCAGTTCTTTTGTTTTATGGCACCACTCAACCCAGTGTAAGAGCACCTTACATCACACACACATTACACAGTGGAAATAAGTAATAAGTAAATCAGTATATAGGAAATGTTACATCAGACTGAGTACTACTAGGTTTAGGAGCACAAGTTATCCCTACTGTAGAGAGTATTGTTTGAGTGTGCTTGGTCTGGAGAAGAACAAACTTTTCAAAATGTAACACCATGATTGGGGGTTGGCTTTACTAATAAGAATTGCTTCCAACCCACGTGAAATCTTCTTTCAACAGTAGGATAATGAAAGAGTGAGGCAAAGATCATAACCCTCTGATCCTCTAATCTATACTTAGTAGTTTGCATGCAGCTCATTGATGATAGTTAATAGCTCACTGTTCTATATGGGGTTTAAACTTAAACTGCAAGTAACAAAAGGGGCTCTCCTCTCCAACAGAAGCGGTAACACGCTGACCTATTTACATTGTATGCACTTTGTGATCTGCATGGTACACGTGCTTTGCTGCAGACATTTTAACCTCCTGCACTAATTCATGATGAAGTCTAAGCTTCCAAAAGACAAAACTCCTATCTCTCTGCAGCAGGTCCATCAATCGCCAGAGTTATCTCAACATTTTTATGGTTGCCTGAAAATTTCTGGAGGAAAGGAGAGGGTCAATAGGTGTTTTTAAAACCATATTATACTTCGAAACAGGACACCTGCCATTCCCCAAATTCAGCACTTCGTGTGGTGGCACCAATCGCACCACCCTAGGGCTGGCCCTGAGGCCACTGAAAGGGTTCACATGACAACCGTCTTGCCTCTTAGCTCACAAACGGCACTGTCAGTAGTGTGGGGATTGAGGTAGGTATGGTTCTATGTTCATGTTTAAAAACATTTAATGCATGCTATTCAGTGCAGTGCTATAATTATTGTCAATGCTTTTACATGTTAATGAAATACATTTGAGAATTTCAAAGAAACGTAATCATAATTTATGTAACGCTCGTTGTATTAGTTCAATAGCAAACATTTTCAGGGTTCAGCTTAGGCATGGGATCTAAGAGCTGAGCCTGACTCATGCCTCTGCTCTGGCTTGGCTCTGCCTGTTTATTTGGTGGCTTGCCAATCACTACCACTACCCTCTTTCACATCACAGCGGTAATGCTGGAGTAGGATGAGGCAACTGACACCCAGGGCCAGAATTATCATTATTTGATGCAGTGCATCAGAGCAAGACAACTTGCAGCACCGCGCTGCGTTAAATGGATAGTCCAGGAATGTGCCTTATTTACTTGCATATGGCACATTTCTGCTTTCTCTCTGTGATTGCTTGCTTGCAGCTGCCAAGCGCCAACACAGGCACCCTTGTGTCAATGGGCAATGATGCCTGTGTTGCACCCACAATTGCTTTTTTACAGGAAGTGACAACATCCTTTACAAAAACAATCCTCTGATGCGTTTTCCTCTTTCTAAATGTGCTGCAGAATACAGCACACTTAGAAAGAAGGAAATGATGGAGAGAAATAAATATATTTCTACTGGTTATGCCTTTCCAGGGAAGGCGTAGCACTTTTACATTTTCCAGGTTCACTAGTGTTAGTTATGTGGAGATGTGCGAAAATACATGGGTTTATGCATAGCAACACCCACTTTCCGCAACTGTGTTGCATTACGTTACTCCAGATTTACAAAGTCACGCAGGACTATACAATGAGCTTTGCGTGGCCCGGTAAATTTCAGATACAGGCTTGAGTTGCCCTTGTGTGAACTTGTGTGAAACAAGGGCAACGCAAACCCTTGATAAACATGCCCCCATTGCTCAATGATAGAAATGTCAGGCTCAAGGCAGTCTTTCCGACTCTTTTGCCCGTGACATGGATAGCCTTTGCAAAACAATCCTTAGAAGAGATTGTCCTTGGTCAAGCATTTTTTAATACAGCATCTAATGTTAACCTTGGGAGGAAGTATGTTCACACTATACTACTAGCCCAAGCACAGGAGGAAAGGCTTTGTGTAGAATCCTCAAAACCTACTATTGCAGCTTATTTGCAGTTGAGTACCACAGCCCCTCTCAGTAACTACTTATTTAGCCCCAGTGTACAATGGGAACACTTTTTAGTGTTTCAATTCACGGCGGACATAATTCAATACCTGCTTAGTTTCCCGCTAGGCTTTCAGAGTAATATTGAATCCAATGTGTGCCCATGTAATGGATGTTACATTTTAGCTTTTTTTCTGTCTTTCATAATAAATTTACTACAATGTTCTTACATATTTTTATGAAGTCCAGAAACCTGAGGCACTCAATCAAGGCTTTCCCCTTCTTAAGCAGTTATCTGATGATGAGACCTGTTTTTTATGTAAGTTCTTTTTTATGTACTGTGGTACACTCATGGCCAGCCGGACGAGGAATTTTTAATATACATTGTAATCAAATTAACAAAAATAGGGAAGAGCAACAATAAAGCGGGACGCAATCCTGCATCTGATACAAAAGAAAGGAAACAAATAAACATTAAACATAAAAGATTTCAGGCAGAACTGGAGCTTGGAAGCTTGGAATAATCAGGGAGTAAATCAAGCTAACCACAACAGTGACCACATTAATCATACATATTGGTAAAAAGTGGCACTATTTAGTTTGTCTACGACGTTTCAATCCTATGCTCATTAGATATAGGAATCATCATCAGGACTATACAAATCAAATGCCTGGGAAGAACCACAATGCCTGCTGAAGGAAAAAAACAGGAAGAGAAACAGGAGAGCCTGTCAAGAAACTTGAAGAATCAAAGTTTAAACATCTCAGCAAAACAATGCACTTACAACAACCTGTGGTATTGAGACGAAAAATATGACGAGAGCGTGACTTAAAACAATGATTATAACATGGTGTTATATTATATATCGTTGAGCGTTAGAAAAAGGAAACAGTGAAAGGAGCCGTACTTGGCGAAGGTGGCCGAGAAGGTGGTTAATGCTCAGCTGACGGAACACCTGGAGAGATGGAATTTACTTCACCCCTCTCAGTCAGGATTCAGGGCGGGCTATTCCACGGAGACGGCTCTCCTTCGAACCACAGAGACCTTAAGAGCAGGGGCAGATGCAGGTCAAACAATGGCCCTGATCATGCTCGACCTTAGCGCGGCTTTTGACACCGTAGCACATTCCATCCTGCTACGGTGTCTGAACGAAGCCGGGGTCGTGGGCCATGCGCTGCGCTGGCTACAGTCGTTCCTCACGGAGAGATGTTTCCAGGTACAGCAAGGGACATGCCGCTCTGTCGAGATGCCATTAGATCAGGGAGTGCCTCAGGGCTCTGCCCTGAGCCCCACTCTTTTTAATCTTTATATGGCCTCCCTGGCGAAAGTGGTACAATCATTTGGGGTGGAATTAGTGTTGTACGCCGACGACACTCAGTTGCTGATCTCCCTATCACAGAACTCCTCTAATACCCCTACCAACTTTAAATCCTGCATGAAGGCACTAGGTGAGTGGATGGACTCCCATTGCTTAAAACTCAATGGCTCTAAAACAGAGGTGTTGGTGGTGGGGGGAAAAAGCGATAACTGGTCAGCTGAGTGGTGGCCTTCATGTCTGGGCCCTACTCCTATACCATGTGACGAGGCCAAGAATCTGGGAATCTGGATGAATCCCTCCCTCTCATATGATGGCCACATAAGGCGGCTGGTGGGTAAATGTTTCGGTATACTAAAGACCCTTAATAAAACCTTAGACCTCTTACCCCTAGCGGCCAGAAGGACACTAACACAGGCACTGGTGACCTCGCGGTTGGATTATGGAAACATTTTGTTCCTTGGGGCAACCGAGGGCAGTCTAGGCCGCCTACAAGTCATACAGAACTCCGCCGCCAGGCTGGTGTTGAGAAGACCCAGGAGAGCTAACTCGCAAAAGGCGCTGGATGCGCTTCATTGGCTGCCTGTGAAGAAACGTGTGCTGTTCAAGTGCCTCCTTTTCTGTCACCGAATTGTGTGGGACAGGTCGCCCGCATACTTAAAGGATTTAGTCAGCCGTTATGAACCCACGAGGACCCTCCGTTCGGAGGGTGCCGGACTGCTGACACTCCCCAGGATAAGGAAGGCAAGATTAGGTGGACGATCTTTTGCGCTCCAAGCAGCTCAACAATGGAATAAACTTCCCCTTGCTATGAGACTGGAGAGTAGTGAAGCGTGGTTTAGGGCCTTGCTTAAAACACACCTATACAATGTGTAGCGCATTGGATCTCTCAACATGTTGCTTCTCTGATAGCTTTAGCGCGGGGACACGCCGCGATGGCGTTACTGAGCGCTCTACAAGCTCTTTTATATATATATATATATAGGAGTGTAAGAGCGAAGGTAACGGTTCTAGCACAAGATAGCTTTGCCTAATTACATGCGGAGATCGGGTCCGTTTCAGCATCGTGCGCGGTGGTTGTGGATGAAACAGACGTTGCGTTAATAAGGCAATGATAGGGGTACAAGATAACTGTGCCTAATAGCATGCAGGGATCGGGTCGTACTAAATGAAACTTGGCAAAATTGTAGAGACTGTTTGCCCTATGTGCCTTTGCTAGGTCTCAAGATATGTGCTCCAGTAGATTTTGAAAAATTAACGTTAAAAAAAATGTATATATCTGTGAAAGCGTCCCGGTTAGCGCACCGGTTCGCGTACCAAACGCGTAACGGAACTTCGCGAGGAGAAGCGGATTGGCTCTCCGGTGACTGTCAACATTCTAAACAGTCCGGAGCGACCGCCATCTTGTCTCTCGGTAGGATCGAGAGACAAGAGGTGGAAATAAACGAAGGGGGAAATGAATGAAAGGGGGCAAGGTAGACCCCTCCTGACCCCCTAGGATTGATGTGGGGGCTATTAAAGTGCCCCGCGGGTGCAAAAAAAACCCTCGAATTTTCGCAGTGGACGCGCTACCCGGTACGCGAACCGGGTAGCTCACCGGTAGCGTAACTGGAGTCCGCCATCTTGTGTTTCGGACGAATTTAGTCACAAGATGGAGGATAAACAATGTTGGGAATGGGTATAAGGGGGCATGGGAGACATATCCTGACCTCCTAGGTTTTCTGAGGGTGGCTGAGGAGGCCCATATATGTAAAAAAAAAAAACTTGTTGAATTTAGAAAACCAAGACAACTATAAGGTAAGTATTTAGTACTCTTTCCCTTACATGTCTATCACATTCAACTTCTATTAGTTCCACTGCTTTATTTCCTTAACCCTCAGTTTCCTTCCTTTGCTTTTTCCCTCATTCCTTTTCTATTATTTACTTACTCCACTCATTCCACTCCTTTTGTCAGTCCCTCTGTTCTCACAGTTCCTCACTCCTTTTCACTCAGTCCGTCTCTCTTACTCTAACTGTCTCTTCACTCTTTTACTAGTTGTTCATTATGCTTTCTCCCTGTAGTTCAAGCACACTATGTTATTTACATTTCTTTGCTGCTTCAGTTACTTTTCTGTCACTTCTTCTTGTCTTCTTTCTGCTTTTTCTCTCTGTCATTCCACATGTTTTAACCTTATTCCTATTTACTTTCGCTCACTGTTTTTTTAACACCTTCCCTCAGGGTTGTTGTTTTAGTCCGGTTCTATCCCTACCTCTCATTCCACATCCTTTACTCTCTTTTTCTTTAATTTGAACATTCACTCACATTCTCAAAGTAACTCTTGCTTATTATTCTTCTACTCTCTTTTTTTCTTTCACTTCCTTATCTATTTTCTTTTTCTCAATTATACCCTCTTACATCTTTTCTTTGTCTAATTATCTATTATACAGTATCTCTGTGTTACTCCCTCTAGCTGTCTTTCTTTTAACATTATTCTCTCTGTCTCCTTCCCTTATACTCAGTCTTTATTTATTTTTTTCATTTTTTTTTTTGGTTCGCTTCCGGTTCGCGCACCGGCGCGCGAACCGGGAAGCGAATAAAAAAAAAAGAGATTGCCAGAGTGCTAAACATTTTAGCATTTTTTTATAAATGGGAGGTAGTTCTGAAAAGAACTTTTTTTTTATTGTTTTTATTGTTTTATATTCTTTTTTATTTTTTTGAACATTTTTTTTTTTTTTGAACAATTTTATATTTTTTTGGGGCGGAACAACGAAAAGCAGGCATTAGAAAGGGCTCAACAGGAGCAAAAAAAAAAATTACTTCTTGGGGTGTTTTGAGCACTTGTGGTTTTCCAATGCTCTATTAATTAAAATGATACTCCTCTCCCCATAAGAAATTAGTGCACCACAATAAATGCACACTAGCTTCAGGTGCACAAAATTCTTTTGAATACTTGGGACCGTCTCCCTCGCCTCTGGTCCCGATAGAGTTTCCTGTGACGATATACTGGCCACAGGAGTTGGTGGGTTATCCTGGAGGTGACGCACCTCAGCAACGCTATAATTGATTGGATGCCACCTCTGCATGTGGCGGTGCATAGTATAGTTTCCAAAACTATACTTTTTGTCTGTGCCTCGGGACAGAACTGCATTGCAAATGAGGCATGTCACGTGCCGGGCATTGACCTTTTTTTGCTCTCGAGGGTAAGAAAAAAATTGCCATATAAAATGGTGTATGTGGTGGGATTGCCGGGGCTCTTCACGCAAGAACTGCCTCGGCTCTACCTCCTCTTCCTCTTCTTCTTCCTCTTCCTCTGGGTTTGGAAGGAACTGTGCAGGTGGTCCTTCCTTCCTAGGTGGTTGTGGTGGTGGTGGGGGTCCACTAGCTGCAGCTACTACAGATGCCATGACTGAACAAGCAGAAACAGGTCTTCCTCTCACAAAGATGAAAGTCAGAGTGAGGAAAAAAGGTGGGGTTTTCATCATTTGGGAAAAAAAATGTTCTAAACCAATGAAAAGTGTTATTTTCAGGTCACATGACCTGTCACGCTTACGTTACGCGTCCCGCTCCGCGCCCGGAGCGCTTCCGGGGTGCTGCGCTTCGCGCCTCGGGTCGCGCTCCGGAGCATTTCCGAGTGCGCTAACGCGGCGCGTCACATGCCGCATTACGCGGCAACGCGATACGTCGCGCTTACGGGACGCGTCACGATGTTGTTCTCGAACGCGGCAGTTGTGCAAACGGAACGTTTCCCGGTGCGCGGATCGGGTCGCGGCACCAAATTGAGCTAACGGGAAGCTACCCGGTGCGCGGACCGGTAGGGAAACTAAAAAAAAAATAATAATAATTATATACATAAAAAAATTATATTAAATACATATAAAATATATTTTTCCTGTAAAAGATGAATACATTTTACAGCTTTTCATATTTGCTTTTAAAAAACCATTGAAATTCACTGAAATTCACTGAAAAATTCACTGAAAAAACCATAGGTTATAGACCATATATAGTTAGGAGTTAGCATTTACAAAACCTTGAAAATTCACTGAAAAAACCATAGGTTATAGACCATATATAGTTAGGAATTAGCATTTATAAAACCTTATTTTACTCACACAAAACCATTGAAATTCGCATATATAGTTAGTTGCACTAACTATATATTTCGTGCACCCGCAATACACTGCTGATGATGTCACATATTACATCATTCATGACATGGTCAGTGACATCACTGATGACATCACTGATGACATCTCAAATGACATCACTGATCACTTTTCAGTGAATATATATATATATATATATTCACTGAAAAAACCATAGGTTATAGACCATATATAGTTAGGAATTAGCATTTAAAAAACCTTATTTTACTCACACAAAACCATTGAAATTCCATATATAGTTAGTTGCACTAACTATATATCGCGCACCCGCAATCCACTGCTGATCATGTCACATATTACATCATTCATGACATGGTCAGTGACATCACTGATGACATCACTGATGACATCTCAAATGACATCACTGATGACATCACTGATGACAACATCCAGTGACTGTATTTTTCTGTAAAGTTAAAATATGTCTTGAGTGGATGTATAAGTGTCTGGATGAAGGATTTAGTAGGTGCATGACTGACTGTATGAGTGAGTGATTAAATGTGTCTCACTGAATGCATGGGTTAGTGACTAAACTGTCTTAATTTGTGCATCATTATGTCTGTTGTTCTGTAAACTGCTGCATGTGTTGATCATTAGCTATACGAGAGGCTATATGTGTTATTAATTGGTTGCCCAAGTATTTCTATGGGAGATTGAGTTTGTGTGGGGGTGGCTGGAAGGTGTGAGACTCTATGCATAGATGTGTGAGCAGTTTATTCACTAGGTGTATGAGTTCAAGAGTGCATGTGGAAACAGCTACATGGGCAGTTGACTGTGTGCATGAGTGTATTGATGAGTGAATGGATATCTCAATGCTACATGTCATAGTAAGTACATATGTAAAACACAGTACATGTGAGAGTTGGCATATATAAATAACTGTGCATGAGAGCCACTGAATGAGTGAGTGGTTGTATCGATCATTGTGAACTTGTATCAGGGATTGTATAAGAGAGTAAATATGTGTTAGTATATGTTTCAATAAGTAAGGTGTGTTTAACTGTATAGTTGAAGAAATGGAGGTGAGATTGTTTCTTTGCATGACTGACTGGGTGTGTGAGTAACTCCATGGATGAGTGGCAGTGTGTGAGTGTCTGTATACACTGAGTGTATCTAAGGTTATATTAGAGTCTGAAGAGGTTTATCGTATTAGCACAAGAATGATGTCAAATGAGATGTCATCAGTGATGTCATCAGTGATGTCATTTGAGATGTCATCAGTGATGTCACTGACCATGTCATGAATGATGTAATATGTGACATGATCAGCAGTGGATTGCGGGTGCGCGATATATAGTTAGTGCAACTAACTATATATGGAATTTCAATGGTTTTGTGTGAGTAAAATAAGGTTTTTTAAATGCTAATTCCTAACTATATATGGTCTATAACCTATGGTTTTTTCAGTGAATTTTCAAGGTTTTGTAAATGCTAATTCCTAACTATATATGGTCTATAACCTATGGTTTTTTCAGTGAATTTCAATGGTTTTTTAATAGCAAATATCATAAGCTGTCGAATGTCAAGTACGTGGTAAGTAAAAACATTTTCGTGTTTATGCACACTGATCTGCTTTGAATGCTGCCCCCCACCCCTCATTTCTATTAGGAGTACTCTCTCTTTGCAGATAGTGAAGGGTAGTTAACGCAGCCCTTTGCCCCCTTTGTAATCCGTCGTGCCTGCTTCTCTCTCCATTTGATTGATTGTTCTCTTTGGTTCATTCTCTATTTACAAACAAGCACAGAGTCGCAATACTCTGTTTAGTCTTTGCAGATAGCGAAAAATCGTGTAAAAAAACAAAAGGAATCGAGCAAAATCAGTAGGCCACTAATGGGATCTCTTTTTGACCTCGCTAAAATAGAAACATTAGGAACAACCTGTTGAAAATAGCAATGCGTATGTACATAAGCGGCGTTCATTTGTGTTCACAGTACCCCTTGTTGATTGTTTCAATCGAGCATTGAATTGTTCGAAGTTAATTCTCTTAAGGATCTTCTCTACCTGCAAACGAGGAAGAATAGGAATATTCTCTCTCCCTTTGCAGATAGTGAAGGGTAGGTAACGCAAGCCTTTAACACGTCGTACCTATTTCATTCCTCATTGATTGATTGATTGTCCGAACATTGACTGTTTGGGAATTAGTTCTTTTTGGAGGTATTCCCTGTTTGCAAATAAACGTAGGAAAATCTTTGCAAGTAGTGAAAGGGTACGTAATGCGGACCTTTCTCCCCGTTGTAATCTGTCATGCCTATCTACTCCCCACTGATTGATGCACCTTTTTCACCCGGACCATTTACTAGAGATACGTCATCTGGCCCGACCAGAGAGCACCCCTAGTGAAAAGGACATATGCAATAATAACGAAGTGATCACTGTATCCTGTTAACAGAAACTTTACCATGAAACAACCTGGAAAGAAAAAAATAGGAAAACGAAAATCAGTAGGCCACTGATGAACATGAACTTTTATTAAACAACGAACAAAGAAACGATAACATAACGTAATGATAAAACCTATTAATGTCCTAGAAACAAGAAAACGTTAAAATATGCCAGTGGTGAGAGACCAGAAAAACAGTAAGAGAAACCAAATCACCCCTCGCTGTCCCACCGCCTGCCACGCCAAAAAAATCGATAGACTAGGGAAAATGCAAGTCAGTAGAACATCCGCCCCCACTCTGGAAACTTCCAAGGTGGGGCAGGGTTCCGGCTACGCCCAGCCGGGAGCAGCCCATATAAGGCAGGTCCTGCTGCCACGCCTCGGCCAGGAGATCCTAACGTAGGGTGTAGCCGGAGGAGAGGCCGAGGCCAGCGGGACCCGGCCAGGGGATTGCCTTTACAACGCTGAACAGTTGCAGGGGGGGGGAATGTCTCCTCGACCCTCCCCTCTCTCTCCCAGTCCGGCCGCGGTGGCCCTTGAGAGTTGCAGGTAGTCCCGCCACATGCTCTTCCGGTCCGGCCACCAACGGTCGGGGGGCCGAGGCCGACGGGATCCGGCTGCAGCCGATAAACCAAGAAACCCGTTCATGGGGCCAGAGCCAGGGGCGTCCGGCCGACATCCACCGGAAGCCCGGCCCGAAGACGGACGGGACACTTCTTTCTTTTATAATGGCTGCGACAACACTGGGGGGGGATGTCTTGCACATGCCTCCGACCCCCCCCCCCCCTCGTCCTCATCGCCTGGTCCGGCCATAACAAATCTCAAGCGAGACGCCGTGGGGTGCACTGGGAGGGAGAGACGGTGCGAACAGGCCTCTCCTGCCTCCCCAGGTGGAGGCTTCCCAGCTGCACCCTCAGCGCTCCAGGCGCCCGGAAAAGGGTTCTTCCACTGTGGCCATGCTGCAACGTCTCGCCCGGCAGGGTGGAGCCCGTCCGCTCATGTGACCCCGCGATCGCCGGTAGCTGCCGAACTCTCAAAATGGCGGTCGACCTGGCAAGAGCGGGCCCAGCATAAAGAAATGGCCCGGTCACTGGTTGACTCCACCACCGTAGTCCTCCACGACCTTGAAAATTCTAGAGGAGCCGCGGGAGTCTCCGACCCCCGATGGGGAATGACTGCCATGATCGCCCGTGGAGTGACGAAACTGTATCCGCGGGACGTCGGCGCTCCCATGCTGGCGCCAGCCTCACTTTGAATTACTAGAATCCTGCAGACCTCACTTCCGGTGAAAGCACAGTGTGACCCGGTAGGAAAAATTATTGCACCCCCTCCCCTTTTTGACTGATAGTTCAAACCACCGATCCTTTCCTTTGCCCTTTTAACGGAACTTTGGACTGCCTCCCCCTCTTTTACATTTTCTAGAGAAAACAAAACATTAACCACTACATTAGCATAGCAGTTGACACCAGAACTGTTTTCAAATTGAAAACCAACAACATCTTCAACAGAATCCTTTTTGTTTCTCCTGTGACCCTGCTACAGCACAGGCATTGTCCCCAGCAGTAATTCTGCAATGCCGGTAAGAATAGCTGTGGTGCCTACTGGACTCACTCACCCCCGCGGCGCCCCACGCCGTTTTTTGCTGGGCGGCAACTTACTAGACATCACTTTCGTGCCATCTAGATTTCAGCGCGTTCTGCTGCCTTGGAACTATTCGCACAACAGACCGCTACTGACAAGAATATTTCATTATTGGTGCTGTCAATTTCAATAAATCTATTGGATAATTCAAAAGAAATTGCCACGGTCTCTTCGTTGTTTAAATGTTTTTACTGTTTTTGTTTTCTTGTATATATTTATATGTTATTAAAGTTTTATATTCCTACTACTTTGTTGGAGTGCTATATATTTTTAATGTGACACATAATTGTAAAAACTTTGATGTACAAAGAGTCATTCCTGGAATCTTCTGCTTCAGGCTCGGTCCCCTCCCCAATCACAATACAGGATGGTTTTCAGATAGTAGGAACACGTGTGGTGTGACGGATCTCATCGGGTGTGGGCCTTGATCTACTATAACTCCTTTGAAGAGGGGTGATTCTTTACAGCTGGGGCCATAAACTACATCTGCAGGGCTAGCTGATAGCCTGGACAATCGGACACAGAGAAAGAGGAGTGTCAGAGGGTGCGGTAGTGAATAGGGCGAAAGGGAGGTGTCGGGCGGGCACAGAGTGTGATTCTCAGGGAAGAGCAGCGCAGATGGGGGGAGGTTTATTGCCCATGCATAAGACAGAGAGCGGTGGTGACCAGTGCCTAGGGAAGATGCTTGCGTGGGTGAGGAGCCATGCTACGAATCGACAGCGTGCAGAGAGTGGGTCTGGTCAAGACATCTAAAATGGCTGCCGTGCACGACAAAAGTGTGGCATTTCAAAAAAGGCAAGATGGCGCAGACAATGTTTTTCAACACTTCCTCATTTCCTTCGAATCGAACGTTAACAGACGTTGGGGCATATTACCAAAGTTAAGCGATATTTATCGCTAACGATGCTTACCAACCAATTTTTTACCACTAAGCATCGTCAGAAATTATCGAAGATAAACCTTGCTATTATCAAGGTTTATCGCAAATGCGATAATAAACGGCCGCAATGCATGAATATCGCTAAAAACTCAGCGATATTCATGCATTACCGAGCTAATGCTCTTAGCCATGTTATCCACCTCCCATTGGATAACATGGCTAAGAACTGCTCAGGGCAGGTGTTACTTTTTGGAGATATTCGCGCTTAGCGCGAATATCTCCAAAAGTTGGTAATAGGAGATAGATATCTTGCATGTTGTAATGCAAGTTATTGGGGTATATGGAACTCATACCATAATCTCTCAGGAAAGCAGAAACTGATCCTTTTGGGACCGCCTAAAAAGGCCTAGGGGGTGAGGAGTACTCTACTTTGCCCCCTTTTCACGTTCCGAACTATTTTATTTTACTCTCTTCTGTAATTACACAAAATAACAGCGATAAGATGCATCGGAGACACACAGTGAGAGAAAGGAGGCCGGAGATGAAGAAGAGATGTCAAATACACATTGGAGATAATATAGTGGCAGAAGGCAAGTAAATATGAGTAAACTTACCATGTAACATAAAAATGTTGCACTCTATACTATAAGTCTCATTTTATACTACAATCACTTCGCTACAACCTCATAAATTAAAAATAAAAATGAATAATGTCTCAAACAATTTTTGATTTCTAAATATAAATTTATTCTTCAGAATTTTCTAAATTTGAAAGAACTAGTAACATGTCCTCATCAGCAATGTCCTCATTAAAAGTCTCCAATGATGATTCTTGTAACTCTATGGTCTCCAAACACTCGATAAATTCGCCATCAAGAGATTGATCAAAAAATCATTCAAGTCATCTCCTCCTTGTGACAATATTTCATTATTGGTGCTGTCAATTTCAATCAATGTAGTGGAATCATTCAAGTCATCTTCTCGTGACAATATTTCATTATTGGTGCTCTCAATTTCAATCAATGTAGTGGAATCATTCAAGTCATCTCCTCCTTGTGACAATATTTCATTATTGGTGCTGTCCATTTCAATCAATCTAATGGAATCATACAAGTCATCTCCTCCTTGTGACAATATTTCATTATTGGTGCTCTCAATTTCAATCAATGTAGTGGAATCATTCAAGTCATCTCCTTGTGACAATATTTCATTCTTGGTGCTGTCCATTTCAATCAATCTAATGGAATCATACAAGTCATGTCCTCCTTGTGACAATATTTCATTATTGGTGCTCTCAATTTCAATCAATGTAGTGGACAATTCAAAAGAAATTGCCACGGTCTCTTCATTGTGAGCCATTTTATTTTGAAATTGCTTGCTGTAAATTGCAGAAAAAAATAATCACTTTCATTTATCGTTTTTAGTAATACATAATATAAAACTAACTTCATCAAGTATTTAGTATAACAGAAGGACTGCAAATAAATAACAGAAAACATTTTTCAAATTATCTTCAAGTGTACAACATAGTTCCCCTTACAAATTAACAACTCACCTTTTTAAAAGTAGCAGAAGTGTTAGTACTGTGTAAATCAAACACCAGAAATTCACCACCAAAAATTCCTCACAAATGTACCTCAGACAGTAGTATCACAAAATGGCTGTGGTTTCCTCTCATTTGACATATATACATAACCAATTAACTTTCATCACACACAAATACAAAACCAAAGTAACATTTTAATTGGTTCTAAATTTCAACACTTTCAAATGTGTTTTCCCCATGCAATTTTCCATAGGACATTTACATACGTCTACAGCCTGAATGGCTGAACGGAATTACACCAAACTTGACAAAATGGTACATCAAACCTAAGAGGTCAGGAAGGATCTACTATGCCCCCTTATGGTCATTTCCCCCTTCGCTTTGGCCTCCTCTTGTCTCTCAATCCTACCGAGAGACAAGATGGCGGCCGCTACGGACTGTTTGGAATGTTGACAGACGCCGGAGAACCAATCAGCTTCGCAAAGCTCCGTAACGCGAAAAGTACGCGAAGCGGAGCGCTGTTACAGATATATATCTTTTTTTGAACGTTAATTTCTCAAAATCCACTGGAGCACATATATTGAGACCTAGCAAAGGCACATCGGGCTACCAGTCCCTAATATTTTGCCAAGTTTCGTGCAAATCCATTCAGCCGTTCGATTATTATTATTTATTTATTTTTTTGCCCCGCGGAGCCCTTTTAAAACCTCCACATCAAACGTAGGGGGTCAGCGAGGATCTACTATTCCCCCTTATGGTCATTTGCCCCTTCGCTTTGGCCTCCTCTTGTCTCTCGATCCTACCGAGAGACAAGATGGCGGCCGCTACGGACTGTTTGGAATGTTGACAGACGCCGGAGAACCAATCAGCTTCGCTTCACAAAGCTCCGTTGCGCGAAAAGTCCGCGAACCAGAGCGCTGCCCGGTCCGCTGTTACAGATATATATCTTTTTTTGAACGTTAATTTCTCAAAATCCACTGTAGCACATATATTGAGACCTACAAAAGGCACATCGGGCTACCAGTCCCTACAATTTTGCCAAGTTTCATGCAAATCCATTCAGCCGTTCGGGCTAAAAGTGAGGCCAACCGCCCTATGGAAAACTCAATGTTAAAAACACGTTTTGGGACCCCCCTTTTTTCTCAGCCCCCCCTTGACGAACACCCCCCAAATTTTCAAGGGCTGCTCAGAAACAAAATGTTCCATTTTCCTGAAAATTTCAGCCAATTCCGTCCACAAACGCCAAAGTTATTAGACATAGAATTTTCAAAAATCCCATAGAGAAAAAATCCTAACTATATATACCTACTGGCGACCGCCAGTAGGTAATATATACATATATATATATATATATATTCACTGAAAAAACCATAGGTTATAGACCATATATAGTTAGGAATTAGCATTTAGAAAACCTTATTTTACTCACACAAAACCATTGAAATTCCATATATAGTTAGTTGCACTAACTATATATCGCGCACCCGCAATCCACTGCTGATGATGTCACATATTACATCATTCATGACATGGTCAGTGACATCACTGATGACATCTCAAATGACATCACTGATGGCATCTCAAATGACATCACTGATGACATCATGACACACCAATACCAGTTACTACATACGCACTCACTGATTCCTACGTCTACACACACATTCACTCATTCACCCATACAATCACTCATACATACAGTCACTCATTATTACAACACTATCATATGCACTCATACACCTATGCAGACAGTCACACACCAAGTCAGTCCTGTAAAGAATCAATCACACTTCCATTTCTTCATCTATACAGTTAAACACAGAACACCATACTTCAGTGACATCACTGATGACATCACTAATGACATCTGAAATGACATCACTGATGACATCTCAAATGACATCACTGATGACATCATGACACACCAATACCAGTTACTACATACGCACTCACTGATTCGTACGTCTACACACACATTCACTCATTCACCCATACAATTACTCATACATACAGTCAGTTATTATTAGAACACTATCATATGCACTCATACACCTAGTCAGTCCTGTGAAGAATCAATCACACTTCGATTTCCTCATCTATAGTTAAACACAGAACACCATACTTTTCACACATATACTAACACATACTTACTCTCTTATACAATCACTGATACAAGTACACATTGATATGCACAGAGTCACACACCTCCCAGCCAGCCACACACACACTCAGTCTTCCATACATCCACTCATTCTTCCATATGTAAAACGTATTTAAACTTTACAAAAACACACAGACACTAGATGATGTCATCAGTGATGTCATTTGAGATGTCATCAGTGATGTCATCAGTGATGTCACTGACCATGTCATGAATGATGTAATATGTGACATCATCAGCAGTGGATTGCGGGTGCGCGATATATAGTTAGTGCAACTAACTATATATGGAATTTCAATGGTTTTGTGTGAGTAAAATAAGGTTTTCTAAATGCTAATTCCTAACTATATATGGTCTATAACCTATGGTTTTTTCAGTGAATTTTCAAGGTTTTGTAAATGCTAATTCCTAACTATATATGGTCTATAACCTATGGTTTTTTCTGTGAATTTCATTGGTTTTTTAACAGCTAATATCTGTAGCTGTAAAATGTATTCTTCTTTAAATCCAAAAATATATTTTATATGTTTATGAATAATTTTTTTTTTAAATATTTTTTTTTCTTCGTTCCCGCTTCGCGAATCGGGAAGCTTCCCGTTAGCTGACCTTGATGCCGCGAAATAGACCGCGAGCCGGTAAACGTTTCTTTACCGCAAGTGCCGCGTTAGAAAACAACATCGTGACGCCTCCCGTCCGCATGACGTTTCACGTTGTCGCGTGATACGTCATATGACGTGCTACGTTAGCGAACTGGTACGCGAAGCGAGTCGCAAAGCGCAGGTTTCTGGAAGCAAACCGGGAGGCCCTGCAAAGCGCTTAACGTAAACACAGCAAGTCATGTGACTTGGTAATAACACTTTTCATTGGTTCATTTCACTTTTGGTTTCCTAATGATGTAAGACTAGGTCATATAATCTAAAATGAACACTTTTGATTGGTTGAGAACTCTTGTTTTTCCCAAATGATGAAAATCCCTCCTTCTTTCCTCACTCTGACTTTCATCATTGTGAGAGAAAGACCCTTTGTGATCACTGAGCAATGGCTTCTTTAGTAGCTTCAGCTGGTGCTTCCCCACCACCTCCACCACATCCAAGGAAGAGTGGACCACCTGCTCAAGTTATAATTCAACAAGAAGAGGAAGAAGAGGAACAGGACGACGAGCACGAAGAGAGGCAGTTTTTGCCTGAGCAGCCCAGGACGTCTCACCGGAAAGAAAACTTCATTTGGCAATTTTTTAAAATTCCCAAAGGTCAGAAAAAAGTAAATGCAAGATACGTAACTTGCCTTATATGTCAAGATAGACTGTCCAGAGGAACCGAGAAAAAATACAGTTTCGGAAACTACACAATGCATCGCCATATGACTAGGTGGCATCCTAACAACTACAGTGCTGCACAGTTTCGGAACGACCTAGATAATCTCCCTATTATGGCCAGAAGATCTGTTGTACCGGAAGTAACGGGACCAGAGGGCAGGGAGATGGTGCCAAATATACAAATGAAATTTGGTGAAGTAAAACACATCTGCGTATTTTGCGATGGATTCATTTCCTACGGAGAAAGAAGCATCACTCTGATCAACAGAGCTATTGACTATCATATGCAAGTTTGTACGAAACGCCCAAAATAATAAATACTTCTTTTTTTGTTTTGTTGCTCCTGTTGAGCCCTTTACAATGAATCGTTTTCATTGCCCCCTCCAAGAAAAACCCAAAAAAATATAAAACTGTTCAGAAAAATTCAAAAAAAGTAAAAAAATGTTCCGAAAAATAATAAAAAAAATATAAAACAACAAAAACAATAAAAAAAAAAAGTTTTCAGAACTACCTCCCCGTTATTAAAAAATTGGTACAATATTTGGAACTGTGCCAACCTCTATTTCTCTTAGTTCGCTTCCCAGTTCGCTCGCCGGTACGCGAACCGGAAGCGAACCAAAAACACTAAGTATAAGGGAAGGAAACAGACACTTATGTTAAAAGAAAGACAGCTATAGGGGAGTAAACTAGAGATACTATTACCCGTAATCCACTGCTGATGTCACATATTACATCATTCATGACATGCTCAGTGACATCATCAGCAGAGGATTGCGGGTTTTTTGGCAACGTGCCTTATCCACGGTTTAATAACGCTGCCTTTTGCTTTATACAAGTTTTCAAATTGTATGAAATATATACCAATAGGTCGTTATGAACCTTTAGGTAGTGCTTTTCTTCATGAGGTCTGGTCGCTTCCATACACATACAGATGTTTCAAAGATGATCAAGAAGTTTATCTGAATGGAGAGGAATGCACTGAGACGCCAGATCATTCACTAATGTGTAGGCACATACAGTTACACGGTTCATGCAACAAACACCGACCAAATATGGCTTGCGTGTTGCAAGGCACGCCAGTTCCTGCTATCATCCCCACGTTCAAGTTGTTGGAAAATGGTAGTTATTTGATGCTCAATAATGAAGATTGTTCTGAGTTAATTAAAAGTATTCCTTTTATCGTAACAGTAAGTGAACGGGTTTTTTGCTGCAGAAATGTTCTATTTCCTCCCACACATGAACATAGGGAGTTTTCAATCTGGCCACAAATACCAACCTTGGGACAGATTTCAACGGCATGGCAAGAATAAGAGCTCTTTTGTCTCAGAGAGAGGTGGCCTTGAGTTCGGCCCGTGAAACTTTCGTGCTTCACATAGCGAACACCCGTACAGAGGTGCAGACCCTTTTCAATTCAGATTTGCCTTTCAATTTCAGCAAGATGGTTCCGACTATCTTTAACGCATCCTCCACAAAGGCCCTGGCGCACTTTTTTAAAGTTGTTACCAGTGGTCTCGTGACTTCATTTGAGAAAATCTTTGGAGTCATCCCTGCTTCCTTTCATTCTATTTTCTCCACTCTGGTTCGTGGATTGGCATTTTTACTTGCATTACCAGCAGACGCTCTTGTGCTTTTTTACATTTTTAAATATGGATGTCCCTCCTATGCAACCTCCCACCCTGCAGCTGCTGACACTGTTTCGCAATCGCATGCTAGAATATTATGGCACAATGCCGTTGGCGATATTAAGCACGGCATATGGATTATCTTTTCGATTCTCCTACTTCACCTGTGTCCAGCCTGTATTTCACTGCCTGACCTGTGATTTCGATTGGGCCATTGATTTGTGTCTCTGCGGACCGGTTTCTCCTGACGTCGACTTTAATCAGCTGATGACTCCTATCATTACTCACGAGTTGGTTTGTCCTGGCGAAAGGATTATGGCTGTGGCATTGATGCATGGACTACTTGGTCCCTGGAATTTACTGGCGGCAGCACAGTCTTTCTTGGAACAGAGCTTTCTTGAAAACCCACCGAGCTGTCCTCTGATGGTGATAGAGGATCCGGTGCTGGGAGAGCACGTATGTTCTTTTCCGCTTTTAAATTGGATGGCTGAACTGTTTTCGGATGAAGACGGTGACTTCCTATTGGAGGCTGTTGCAGCTTATTTTGCATACACAGTTATGTCATAGACCTTTTTCATGTTTGATATGCTGAGTACTAGCATTTCATTGACAATTCATTGACTTATTTGTCAAGTTTTTATTATTTACCTTGCCTATTGGCTTAAGACTCGATAAAGTACTTGGCTGTTTTATTTTTCATTAGCATTAAATTTTCCTAGTTTTTAATGCTTTACCTTGCGGACCGTCCACATATAAACTTGCAATCTGCTCTCATGAGATGGCACTTCTATTATCTTATTCAGTTCGTTTCCGGATCATGGGGAGGTGTCATCTAGGTCCTGGATATCTTTACACCGTGTTAAGTTAGCATGGGCTCATTACCGGTTTAAACGCCATTTTTCCTTTTTTGCAACTTCTGCACACGACACTTAGTTGTTGCTTTAGCTTTCCACCTAGTAGTTCATCGTGGTTTACATGAGAATAATATGTTATTGCTCTACTATCTGCTTTGCTTGTTAAACTATATCTGTACAGCGAGTGCTAAAGTTTCAAGAACAACACGATACAGAATTGTTATGAGGTCTGATCTCCACGACTTCATACTCATAACATAAGTGCAACTTCTGCCAATTCTGGGCATGAGGCGGGTTTTATATTGCTTTGCCGAACACACATACACAACAGTTGATGCGGTTCACATGAAGAGAGAGCTGGTGTATGCTGATGTGATTCCTTCAAATCTAAGACACTAAAGTATGGGCACGCCCTAAACCAACACAAAGAGACCTTCTTAGCAAATAATATAATATGTGTATTAGGGAGGGTGAGATATAAGCAGCCGCGGGCCGTGGAGGGAGTTACGGTGAGGCAGGGAGGCGGGGAGGGGGAGGGGGAGAAGCAGGGTGGAGCCCTCTCTACCTTGCCCCTCCCCCTCCCCGCCCCACCGTAACTCCCTCCACGGCCCGCGGCTGCTTATAAGTGTTGCTAACTCTTATTCATTTACAGCATGTTAACATACTGTCACCATTCGCTTTTTATGTACTAGTAACTATGCTGGTAATTTTGCTACTGATAATATGTGTACTTGTATTCTCCACCCTGCTTCTCCCCCTCCCCGCCTCCCTGCCTCACCGTAACTCCCTCCACGGCCCGCGGCTGCTTATAAGTGTTGCTAACTCTTATTCATTTACAGCATGTTAACATACTATCACCATTCGCTTTTTATGTACTAGTAACTATGCTGGTAATTTTGCTACTGATAATATGTGTACTTGTATTATCTAAGATACTACGCCTGAGAAGACGGCATTAGTAAATAAACATTTCAAATACACATGTGTTCTTCTTAACTCCATGTTCTGGTTTCTAAGAAATATATAACGACCGACTGTTCATGAGTTCCACGTATCCTGAGGTACTATAAGTTCATATTCTGGATTGTCTAAACATTGAGAGTTTGTTATATCCAATGTGACACTGTACCTAGCTTACTAAGGAGTTTTTGATTACTAACGTGAGTTTTGGGACACCCTAATTCGCCGAGGTTCCAATCCTCTGTCCACAGTTCTGTGTGAGAACAGAAACCCTGCGACAGGGGCACCCCCGACCCATGCTGGAGCTTCATCACACTTGCGATACAACTCCAGCAATGCGCCACCTTTACGGCACAGATACATCACGCATCTGTGCTGTTTTTGCCCCATGATGCGCCGCATTGTAAATGCAGCACACCATAGGTGACGGAACAGCGGCACAGAATGACTAACACATCCCTGGTGATGCGCCAGTCATCATAAATGTATCCCTATGCTTCTTATCTTGTTAGAGATGAACCGCCATATGTATCCTCAAAGTTTTTTGCATTTCCTAAATAGCGAACTTTAAGGAATAAATAGCGATTCTTTACCATTCCTAGTTTGCGATTAGCTATTTGCTAATTACAAATTACCCATTCATTTCCTTCATTTCCATAGGGCGGTTGGACTCACTTTTAGCTCGAACGGCTGAATGGATTTCCACGAAACTTGGCAAAATTGTAGGGACTGGTAGCCCGATGTGCCTTTGCTATGTCTCAAGATATATGCTCCAGTGGTTTTTACGAAAATTAACTTTGAAAAATATATATTGGGCTACATTGGCCTATATATATGTTGGAGCCCAAATGTAGCCCAATGTAGCCCAATGAAGCCCAATGTAGCCCAATGTAGCCCAAAGATGGCCGCCAGACACACAAAAAAACAAATGTAGCCCAAATATCAGCCAGATGTAGCCCAACTATAGCCCAGTGACAGAATGACCAATCAGCTTCGCAAACCTCCGTTACGCGAAGCGGAGCGCTGTTACAGATATATATCTTTTTTTGAACGTTAATTTCTCAAAATCCACTGGAGCACATATATTGAGACCTAGCAAAGGCACATCGGGCTACCAGTCCCTAATATTTTGCCAAGTTTCGTGCAAATCCATTCAGCCGTTCGATTATTATTATTATTATTATTTTTTGCCCCGCGGGGCCCTTTTAAAACCTCCACATCAAACCTAGGGGGTCAGCGAGGATCTACTATGCCCCCTTATAGTTATTTCCCCCTTTGTTTTGACCTCCTCTTGTCTCTCGATCCTACCGAGAGACAAGATGGCGGCCGCTACGGACTTTTTGGAATGTTTTACAGACGCCGGAGAACCAATCAGCTTCGCTTCACAAAGCTCCGTTGCGCGAAAAGTACGCGTCCTGGGACGCTGCCAGGTCCGCTGTTACAGATATATATCTTTTTTTAAACGTTAATTTCTCAAAATCCACTGGAGCACATATATTGAGACCTACAAAAGGCACATCGGGCTACCAGTCCCTACAATTTCGCCAAGTTTCGTGCAAATCCATTCAGCCGTTCGGGCTAAAAGTGAGGCCAACCGCCCTATGGAAAACTCAATGTTAAAAACACGTTTTGGGACCCCCCTTTTTTCTCGGCCCCCCCTTGACGAACCCCCCCCAAATTTTCAAGGGCTGCTCAGAAACAAAATGTGCCATTTTCCTGAAAATTTCAGCCAATTCCGTCCACAAACGCCAAAGTTATTAGACATAGAATTTTCAAAAATCCCATAGAGAAAAAATCCTAACTATATATACCTACTGGCGACCGCCAGTAGGTAATATATATATATATATATTCACTGAAAAAACCATAGGTTATAGACCATATATAGTTAGGAATTAGCATTTACAAAACCTTGAAAATTCACTGAAAAAACCATAGGTTATAGACCATATATAGTTAGGAATTAGCATTTACAAAACCTTGAAAATTCACTGAAAAAACCATGTCATGCTCCTACTAAATCCTTCATCCAGACACTTATACATCCACTCATTCTTCAATATGTAAGAAATATTTTAACTTTACAGAAACATACAGTCACTGGATGTTGTCATCAGTGATGTCATCAGTGATGTCATCAGTGATGTCATTTGAGATGTCATCAGTGATGTCATCAGTGATGTCACTGACCATGTCATGAATGATGTAATATGTGACATCATCAGCAGTGGATTGCGGGTGCGCGATATATAGTTAGTGCAACTAACTATATATGGAATTTCATTGGTTTTATGTCAATAAAATGTCCAGCTAACTATATATGGTCTCTAACCTATGGTTTTTTCAGTGAATTTTCAAGGTTTTGTAAATGCTAATTCCTAACTATATATGGTCTATAACCTATGGTTTTTTCAGTGAATTTTCAAGGTTTTGTAAATGCTAATTCCTAACTATATATGGTCTATAACCTATGGTTTTTTCAGTGAATTTCAATGGTTTTTTAATAGCAAATATCATAAGCTGTCGAATGTCAAGTACGTGGTAAGTAAAAACATTTTCGTGTTTATGCACACTGATCTGCTTTGAATGCTGCCCCCACCCCTCATTTCTATTAGGAGTACTCTCTCTTTGCAGATAGTGAAGGGTAGTTAACGCAGGCCTTTGCCCCCGTTGTAATCCGTCGTGCCTGCTTCTCTCTCCATTTGATTGATTGTTCTCTTTGGTTCATTCTCTATTTACAAACAAGCACAGAGTCGCAATACTCTGTTTAGTATTTGCAGATAGCGAAAAATCGTGTAAAAAAACAAAAGGAATCGAGCAAAATCAGTAGGCCACTAATGGGATCTCTTTTTGACCTCGCTAAAATAGAAACATTAGGAACAACCTGTTGAAAATAGCAATGTGTATGTACATAAGCGGCGTTCATTTGTGTTCACAGTACCCCTTGTTGATTGTTTGAATCGAGCATTGAATTGTTCGAAGTTGGTTCTCTTAAGGATCTTCTCTGCCTGCAAACAAGGAAGAATAGGAATATTCTCTCTCCCTTTGCAGATAGTGAAGGGTAGGTAACGCAAGCCTTTAACACGTCGTACCTATTTCATTCCTCATTGATTGATTGATTGTCCGAACATTGACTGTTTGGGAATTAGTTCTTTTTGGAGGTATTCCCTGTTTGCAAATAAACGTAGGAAAATCTTTGCAAGTAGTGGAAGGGTAGGTAATGCGGACCTTTCTCCCCCGTTGTAATCTGTCATGCCTATCTACTCCCCACTGATTGATGCACCTGTTTCACCCGGACCATTTACTAGAGATATCTGGCCCAACAAGAGAGCACCCCTAGTGAAAAGGACATATGCAATAACAACGAAGTGATCACTGTATCCTGTTAACAGAAACTTTAGCATGAAACAACCTGGAAAGAAAAGAATAGGAAAACGAAAATCAGTAGGCCACTGATGAACTTTTTATTAAATAACAAACAAAGAAACGATAACAATACGTAATGATAAAACCTATTATTGTCCTAGAAACAAGAAACGTTAGAAGTAAGCCCGTAATAAGAAACCTGAAAACATCGCCCCTCACTGCCCCAAAACGTGTCTGTCCCACCGCCTGCCACGGCCAAATAACGGCAAACTGGGAAAGATAGAAGTCAGCAGACATCCGCCCCATTCTAGAAACTTCCAAAGGGCAACAGGTTTTCGGCTACGCCCAGCCGGAAGCAACACATATAAGGCGGGTCCTGCTACCACGCCTCGGAGATCATCACGTAGGCTGTAGCCGGAGGAGAGGCCGAGGCCGAGGCCAGCGGGACCCGGCCAGGGGGATTGACAACGCTGGAGAGTTGCAGGGGGGGGAATGTCCGTGTCCTCGACCCTCCCCTCTCTCTCCCAGTCCGGCCGCGGTGGCCCTTGACAGTTTCAGGTAGTCCCGCCACATTCTCTACCAGTCCGGCCACCAACGGCCGGGGCCGATGGGATCCGGCTGCAGCCGATAAACCAAGGAACCCGTTCATGGGGCCAGAGCAAGGGGCGTCCGGCCGACATCCACCGGAAGCCCGGCCCGAAGACGGACGGGACACTTCTTCTTTCTTGAATAATGGCTTTGACAACACTGGGGGGGATGTCTTGCACATGCCTCCGACCCCGCCCCCCTCATCCTCATCGCCTGGTCCGGCCATAACAAATCTCAAGCGAGACGCCGTGGGGTGCACTGGGAGGGAGAGACGGTGCGAACAGGCCTCTCCCGCCTCCCCAGTGGAGGCTTCCCACCTGCACCCTCAGCGCTCCAGGCGCCCGGAAAAGGGTTCTTCCACTGTGGCGATGCTGCAACGTCTCGCCCGGCAGGGTGGAGCCCGTCCGCTCATTTGACCCCGCGATCGCCAGTAGCTACCAAACTCTCAAAATGGCGATCGACCTGGCAAGAGCGGGCCCAGCATAAAGAAATGGCCCGGTCACTGGTTGACTCCACCACAGTAGTCCTCCATGACCTTGAAGATTCTAGAGGAGCCGCGGGAGTCTCCGACCCCCGCAGACACCCCCGATGGGGAATGACTGCCATGATCGCCCGTGGAGTGACGAAACTGTATCCGCGGGACGTCGGCGCTCCCATGCTGGCGCCAGCCTCACTTTGAATTACTAGAATCCTGCAAACCTCAGTTCCGGTGAAAGCACACTGTGACCCGGTAGGAAAAATTGTTGCACCCCCTCCCCTTTTTGACTGATAGTTCAAACCACCGATCCTTTCCTTTGCCCTTTTACCAGAACTTTGGACTGCCTCCCCCTCTTTTACATTTTCTAGAGAAAACAAAACATTAACCACTACATTAGCATAGCAGTTGACACCAGAACTGTTTTCAAGTTGAAAACCAACAACATCTTCAACAGAATCCTTTTTGTTTCTGCTGTGACCCTGCTACAGCACAGGCATTGTCCCCAGCAGTAATTCTGCAATGCCGGTAAGAATACCTGTGGGGCCTACTGGACTCACTCACCCCCGCGGCGCCCCACGCCGTTATTTGCTGGGCGGCAACTTACTAGACATCACCTTCGTGCCATCTAGATTTCAGCGCGTTCTGCTGCCTTGGAACTATTCGCACAACAGACTGCTACTGACGACCCACCCCCAGGCAACATCTTCTGAATTTTCATAATTTGAAAGAACTAGTAACATGTCCTCATCAGGAATTTCCTCATGAAAAGTCTGCAATGATGATTCTTGTAACTCTATGGTCTCCAAACATTCGATAAATTCGCCATCAAGAGATTGATCAAAAAAATCATTCAAGTCATCTCCTCCTTGTGAGAAAATTTCATTATTGGTGCTGTCAATTTCAATAAATGTATTGGATAATTCAAAAGAAATTGCCACGGTCTCTTCGTTGTTTAAATGTTTTTACTGTTTTTGTTTTGTTGTATATATTTATAAGTTATTAAAGTTTTATAATCCTACTACTTTGTTGGAGTGCTATATATTTTTAATGTGACACATAAATGTAAAAACTTTGATGTACAAAGAGTCATCCCTGGAATCTTCCGCTTCAGGCTCGGTCCCCTCCCCAATCACAATACAGGATGGTTTTCAGATAGTAGGAACACGTGTGGTGTGACGGATCTCATCGGGTGTGGGCCTTGATCTACTATAACTCCTTTGAAGAGGGGTGATTCTTTACAGCTGGGGCCATAAACTACATCTGCAGGGCTAGCTGATAGCCGGGACAATCGGACACAGAGGAAGAGGAGTGTCAGAGGGTGCGGTAGTGAATAGGGCGAAAGGGAGGTGTCGGGCGGGCACAGAGTGTGATTCTCAGGGAAGAGCAGCGCAGATTGGGAGAGGTTTATTGCCCATGCATAACACAGAGAGCGGGGGTGACCAGTGCCTGGGGGAGATGCTTGCAAGGGTGTGGAGCCATGCTACGAATCGACAGCGTGCAGAGAGTGGGTCTGGTCAAGGCATCTAAAATGGCTGCCGTGCACGACAAAAGTGTGGCATTTCAAAAAAGGCAAGATGGCGCAAACAATGTTTTTCAACACTTCCTCATTTCCTTCGAATCGAACGTTAACAGACGTTGGTGCATATTACCAAAGTTAAGCGATATTTATCGCTAACGATGCTTACCAACGAATTTTTTACCGCTAAGCATCGTCAGAAATTATCGAAGATAAACCTTGCTATTATCAAGGTTTATCGCAAATGCGATAGAAAACGACCGCAATGCATTAATATCGCTGAAAACTCAGCGATATTCATGCATTACCGAGCTAATGCTCTTAGCCATGTTATCCACCTCCCATTGGATAACATGGCTAAGAACTGCTCAGGGCAAGTGTTAGTTTTTGGAGATATTCGCGCTTAGCGCGAATATCTCCAAAAGTTGGTAATAGGAGATATATATCTTGCATGTTGTAATGCAAATTATTGTGGTATATAGAACTCATACCATAATCTCTCAGGAAAGCAGAAACTGATCCTTTTGGGACCGCCTGAGAAGGCCTAGGGGGTGAGGGGTACTCTACTTTGCCCCCTTTTCACGTTCCAAACTATTTTATTTTACTCTCTTCTGTAATTACACAAAATAGCAGCGATAAGATGCATCAGAGACACACAGTGAGAGAAAGGAGGCCGGAGATGAAGAAGAGATGTCAAATACACATTTGAGATAATATAGTGGGAGAAGGGAAGTAAATATGAGTAAACTTACCATGTAACATAAAAATGTTGCACTCTATACTATAAGTCTCATTTTATACTACAATCACTTCGCTACAACCTCATAAATTAAAAATAAAAATGAATAATGTCTCAAACAATTTTTGATTTCTAAATATAAATGTATTCTTCTGAATTTTCTAAATTTGAAAGAACTAGTAACATGTCCTCATCAGTAATTTCCTCTTCAATCATCTCATCTGGAATCTCCTCATTAAAAGTCTGCAATGATGATTCTTGTAACTCTATGGTCTCCAAACATTCGATAAATTCGCCATCAACAGATTGATCAAAAAAATCATTCAAGTCATCTCCTCCTTGTGACAATATTTCATTATTGGTGCTGTCAATTTCAATCAATGTAGTGGAATCATTCAAGTCATCTCCTCCTTGTGACAATATTTCATTATTGGTGCTGTCAATTTCAATCAATGTAGTGGACAATTCAAAAGAAATTTCCACGGTCTCTTCATTGTGAGCCATTTTTTTTTAAATTGCTTGCTGTAAATTGCAGAAAAAAATAATCACTTTCATTTATCGTTTTTAGTAATACATAATATAAAACTAACTTTATCAAGTATTTAGTATAACAGAAGGACTGCAAATAAATAACAGAAAACATTTTTCAAATTATCTTCAAGTGTACAACATAGTTCCCCTTACAAATTAACAACTCACCTTTTTAAAAGTAGGAGAAGTGTTAGTACTGTGTAAATCAAACACCAGAAATTCACCACCAAAAATTCCTCACAAATGTACCTCAGACAGTAGTATCACAAAATGGCTGTGGTTTCCTCTCATTTGAGATATATACATAACCAATTAACTTTCATCACACACAAATACAAAACCAAAGTAACATTTTAATTGGTTCTAAATTTCAACACTTTCAAATGTGTTTTCCCCATGCAATTTTCCATAGGACATTTACATACGTCTACAGCCTGAATGGCTGAACGGAATTACACCAAACTTGGCAAAATGGTACATCAAACCTAAGAGGTCAGGAAGGATCTACTATGCCCCCTTATGGTCATTTGCCCCTTCGCTTTGGCCTCCTCTTGTCTCTCGATCCTACCGAGAGACAAGATGGCGGCCGCTACGGACTGTTTGGAATGTTTACAGACGCCGGAGAACCAATCAGCTTCGCAAAGCTCCGTAACGCGAAAAGTACGCGAAGCGGAGCGCTGTTACAGATATATATCTTTTTTTGAACGTTAATTTCTCAAAATCCACTGGAGCACATATATTGAGACCTAGCAAAGGCACATCGGGCTACCAGTCCCTAATATTTTGCCAAGTTTCGTGCAAATCCATTCAGCCGTTCGATTATTATTATTATTTTTTTTTTTTGCCCCGCGGGGCCCTTTTAAAACCTCCACATCAAACCTAGGGGGTCAGCGAGGATCTACTATGCCCCCTTATGGTCATTTGCCCCTTCGCTTTGGCCTCCTCTTGTCTCTCGATCCTACCGAGAGACAAGATGGCGGCCGCTACGGACTGTTTGGAATGTTCACAGACGCCGGAGAACCAATCAGCTTCGCTTCACAAAGCTCCGTACCGCGAAAAGTCCGCGAACCGGAGCGCTGCCCGGTCCGCTGTTACAGATATATATCTTTTTTTGAACGTTAATTTCTCAAAATCCACTGAAGCACATATATTGAGACCTAGCAAAGGCACATCGGGCTACCAGTCCCTACAATTTTGCCAAGTTTCGTGCAAATCCATTCAGCCGTTCGGGCTAAAAGTGAGGCCAACCGCCCTATGGGAAACTCAATGTTAAAAACACGTTTTGGGACCCCCCTTTTTTCTCAGGCCCCCCTTGACGAAACCCCCCCAAATTTTCAGGGGCTGCTCAGAAACAAAATGTTCCATTTTCCTGAAACTTTCAGCCAATTCCGTCCACAAACGCCAAAGTTATTAGACATAGAATTTTCAAAAATCCCATAGAGAAAAAATCCTAACTATATATACCTACTGGCGACCGCCAGTAGGTAATATATGTATATATATATATATATACATATATATATATATATATACAAATATATATATACAATTACCTACTGGCGGTCGCCAGTAGGTAGTTATAGTTAGGACCTATTTTCCATAGGAAATCCGCAACATTCTATTTGAAATAACTTTGGTGCCGGTTGACAAATCTTCGCGAAATTTTCAAAAGTTATGGTCCTCTCCAGTCCTTTCCTATCCTGAAAGTCTCGAGGTGATTCATCTAGGGGAGTCACAAAACTTGTTTTCCCCATGCAATTTCCTATAGGAACCTTTAATCGCATCTACAGCTCGAACTACTGAACGGAATTACACCAAATTTGGCAAAAAGCCCTTGGTTCAGAGTAGTGCCTTTTTTGGTGTAAATCCGTTTACTAGTTGCTGAGAAAATCCAAAGTAAAAACACATATATATGTAGGGCCGCAGATCCTCCCGTGCACAAGCTTTATGGTAATTGGCTGTCAACACGTCTAACCAGGAAGTATTGGCAACCATCTTGTGCCTCGGTAGAACTGAGGCACAAGAAACCAGTAAAAGAAATGCGTAAAACGCGAAAAGGGGGCAGGGTAGAAACACCCTGACCCCCTAGGCCTGCTTACGGGTTCCCACAAGGACCCCCGTAGCCACCCCAAAAATCTTTTTTTTTTAAATTGGCAAAATGCGATCCGGACGGAATTTAAAAACAAGAATTTACAATGCAACGTTTTCGCCTTTGGAACAGTTATAGCTATTGGTATTGTAAATGACAAAATTTGTATTTATGTGTTGGTTTTGAAAACAGATACATAAATGGATTGTCATTTACATTGCCAATAGATTAATCTCTCACAAATGTGAGACCTATTGTACCCTACGGACGAGCTCAGCAGACAGCAATTACTACCACACACACACACACCCAGAGCCACACACACCCAGAGCCACACACACACCCCCAGAGCAACACACACCCACCCAGAGCCACACCCACCCACCCACAGCCACACACACCCACCCAGAGCCACACACACCCACCCAGAACATAAAGGGCAGAGCCCTAAACCGGTAGAGTACCAGGGAATGAGAATTGCATCTCTTTTTAGGCTCAACGCAGTGCTTTAATCTGCAGGTGTTGACTGCCTGCACAATTTACATCTGAAAGTGAGTGTACGTGCCCTTCACAACACTGCTACAGGACATTTTGTACTGACACTACGAGTAGCAAGGAAGTGTTTGCCTGGATGAAGTTTGCTCTGTGTATTAGTCGGGCTAACTTGTTGTGTGACATAGAAGGTAAGAGAAAAACTATGCGTGTCAGGAACGGCCTCTCGGCAGGTCATTTAAGGTTAATTGCCCCCATCAACAAGTTTTCACTGTCCATAAAGAGTCCATGCCCCGTAACAAGTTGGAGCGCTTTGGTCGCTACATATAGATTGAACCAGGTCAGGCACTTCCCAGTTGCCACCGTTAGCTCTAGATGTTAGCGCTCTAGTGTCCATTGACCTTTTGACGCAGCTGAACGTTGAGCGCGAGCGTTAATGAAACGTCGCACTTCAACCGTTCATTTTCGGGCGGCGGATGTGTTTTCGCGCTCTCCTTTGTTTTCCTGTGAGACTCTAGAATTTGAACCCTTCTTGAGCATTGGCGTATCTCGTCCTTCCCAGTTACCAGTTCCTGAGACGGCTTCCGTCGTCAAGCTTCTGGTCTCAGAAGATTTGCCAGCTCTCGGCTCGTCTCAGTACTACAGACGGCTGCTGAGGAGTTGGGTTATTCACTCGCAGTTCTTCCTCCTCAGCCTTCCTGCGTAGCCTAGCAACAAGACAGTTAATTCACTTCAGGCTTCGTGTACAGAAGCAGCGGTCACCGAGTATTGGTGAGATTTTTCCTTGCTTTTGAACTCTAACATATGAAGGGTGTTAGATCTCATATTTGCATTGTTTTGTAGCATTTATATCTCCTCTGTAAAGACTTACCCTCAAATTTAATGCTACTTCAAATGGATTTTCGTTCATGACTCAATGAGTACCAGAGAAATCATAGACACTAAGAACTCAGCTGTAAGACTTTAAGAAGCTCGAGCAGTTACTCGTTATACAAGAGCGCCCTCTGCTGACATAAAGAGGCGCCACTTTTGGAACAGTTCTATAGCCATTGCCTTTTGAATATTTCTAGAGTATGGACATTAAGGAACTCTTCTTCTAGAGACTTTGTCTTCAAGTAGATAACAATATATATATATATATTCTTGTGTACCACCTATATCATCAGTCTCCAATTCAACATGTATTCTTTTGGCGATGGTTCTTGGCAGTAGAGTTCCATACAGAGATTCTCTTGAGAGAGGCTAACGCTCACACTAAGTCAGGTAACGAAAGAGTGAGAGAGAGAGTTTGGAATTAACTGTTACAAAGAATTGCATGAACTTAGTAATGTTTGTTAAATCTTGCAGGAAGAATATTCTTCTCTTCTGAACACTCGAGGTGAAGATTCTAGTGTGGGCAGTCTCTCTGTTTGTCTCTTCCACTTCCCCTTGCCCCCGCGTCACTGTGGCAAGAGAAATCTGGCACAGTGGTGTGTGGGAGTTAGGAGCAAGCATCATCTTCAGCCTGGCATTCCTGCGGATATCAGGAAATTTCAGGTACTAAATCTGACAGATTGAAGTGCCCGCAGTTGCTTTCCGCCTGGTTGCCATGGCAGAAGGATTTGATGTTAAGGCCTTGGGGTCAATATTGGAAGGCTTACAGAAGCAGTTGATAGAGACCAGAGAAGAAGTTAGGAAATCAAATCAGGAGACTAGTTTCCTTCGTCAACGTTTAAATGAACTCACAGTCAGTCCTAGACCTGATTTTGGGGGTCAGAAGTCTCAAACCTATAATCCTTCCCCATCCTCCTCAGAGCTTACCACTCAGGTGGTGCATGCCATGTCCCCTACTATCCCGCTAGCCCCACCAGAAAGGTTTATGGGTGATCCAAATAAGGCACAGGTATTTGTCACGCAGTGTTCGCTGCATTTTCTTTGCAAACCTATAATTTTCAAGGAGGACCAATCCAAGGTGGCGTTCATGCTGTCGTACCTGAGTGGGGATGCCGCAGCCTGGTCTTTGCCTCTAGTGTCCACCAATGATCCCGTGTTATACAACTTTGGAGAGTTCAAGACGGAATTTTTACAGATTTTTGATCGGAGAGCAATCTCTCAAACTACAGACAATGAGCTTCTTGATTTGAAACAGGGGAATCGCGAATTAGTGGCGTACTTAGCACAGTTTAACAAACTTATTGTGGAAACAAAATGGCCATCAGAAAAAAGAGCGGCGATTTTCTACAGAGGTCTGAGAGACGAATTAAAGGACGGCCTAGCTCAGATTCCGAAGAGACCTACAGATGTGTCAGAATTAATTGACCTAGTTCTTCAGATTGATCAGAGACAATCTGAGAGGCGTTCTGAGCGGCGAAAGGAAAATCGATTTATTCCTCCCAGGTTTGATCGGATTCGTTCAGAAGGTGTAAAATCTAAGGAAGAAGCTGCCGTTGAAGAACCAATGCAAATAGGAACGGTCCGTGGTCCTCTTAGTAAGGAAGAACGTGAAAAGAGGAAAGTCGGAAAATTATGTATGTACTGTGGAGGTTCTGGACATTTTGTCAAGGAGTGTCCTCGAAGACCTAAGACGTCATCATGGGTAAAAGACAAGCTCTACCAGTAGACAGAGTTGCTCTGGTGGACGCAGAATCTAAGTCAACTCCTCTCGAGCAGTCTTTGTCCAATACTATGCAGTTCTCCGCTCCGCATCTCATTCTTTCCTGTCAAATTCATTTTGGAAAAGATCAATGTGCAACAGCAGCAATAATGATTGACTCTGGAGCCACCGGAAATTTTTGCGATATTCTCTTTGCCAAAAGGTTGGGAATTAATTTTGTAAGAAAAGTCAAACCAGAGCCTGTGCGGGCAGTAGATGGTACTCCCTTATCCTCAGGTCCGATTGAATTTGATACCGAAGTAATTTTGGTTTGTGGTCCCGGAAAACATTGTAGTCTCATTTGCTTCAGTCTAATTGACGCCCCTCAATTTCAGCTAATTTTAGGCTTGCCCTGGTTAACCGAACACAACCCGAAGATTGATTGGGCCAAAAGGACTGTAGATTTGAATTCTGAATATTGTTTGGAACATTGTTTTCATCCTCTTCCTCTGGAGAAGGAGTCAAGTGAATCTTATTGTCTGGCTAATCAACCTCAGATGATTTGCTTGGTGCATCTGCCAGAGATACCGGAGCAGTACCTAGATTTGAAATCCGTTTTTGATGAACAAGAAGCGCAGAAGCTCCCTCCCCATCGGGAGTATGATTGCACCATTGAATTGGAGCCAGGAGCATCACTTCCTTGCAGTCGTATTTATGCTCTTTCGGAATCTGAAAATGTGCACCTAAAGGAATATCTTGATAAGAACCTGGCAAACAGATTCATAAGACCTTCTCAGTCTCCAGTTTCCTCCCCTCTATTTTTTATTCCTAAGAAGGACAAGAGCTTGAGGACTTGCATTGACTATAGAGCCTTGAACTTGGTGACTAGAAAGAATCGTTACCCGTTGCCACTCATCTCTGAACTGTTGGACCAGGTGAAGGAGGCCCATGTTTATACTAAATTAGATCTAAGGGGAGCCTACCACCTGGTTCGGATGGCTGAAGGGGATGAGTGGAAAACGGCGTTTCGAACCCGATTCGGGCTTTTTGAGTACCAGGTGATGCCCTTTGGGTTGTGCAATGCTCCCGCGGCTTTTCAGCACTTTGTAAATGATATCCTTCGGGAGTTTTTGGATCGATTTGCAGTTGTCTACATGGATGACATACTTATTTTTTCCAAGAATATTGAGGAGCACGTTTTGCATGTTCGAACCATCTTGGAATGCCTCCTGAAGAATCAGCTCTACATAAAATTGGAGAAATGTGTATTTCATGCTACCAAGGTGGAGTTTTTGGGTTTCATTCTTTCTCCAGACGGTGTCTCAATGGATGAATCTAAGCTTAAGGCAATCCGAGATTGGCCTGCCCCCAGCACCGTGAAAGAAATCCAAAGTTTTTTGGGATTCGCCAATTTTTATCGGCGATTCATCCAGAATTTTTCTGAGAAAGTGAGTCCAATCACCCGTTTGCTCCGAAAAAATGAAAAAAAAATTGGGGGATCTGAGGCTGAGCAGGCTTTTCAATTCCTAAAAGAATCTTTCATCACGGCTCCAATTTTGCAACACCCTGACCCGTTGGAACCATTCTTTGTGGAGGCTGATGCTTCCAATCTGGCCATTGGGGGAGTTTTGTCTCAGCGCAACAAGAAGACTGGACAACTTCATCCAGTTGCTTATTATTCACGAAAACTGTCCTCCGCAGAGCTCAACTATGCCATTGCTGACAAGGAGTTGTTGGCAGTTAAAGATGCTTTCCTTGAGTGGCGACATTATTTACTGGGGGCCAGACATGTGGTCACAGTGTTTACTGTCCATAGAAATTTGCAATTCCTTAAATCTGCTCGAACCTTGACTCCACGGCAACTTCGATGGTCACTGTTTTTTGCTGATTTCGATTTTGTACTCACTTATAAACCAGGAGTGATAAATGGGAAAGCTGACGGTCTATCTCGGTTAAATGTGGGAGAAAATCCAAAAGCAAGACCAGAAGAATACCTCATTCCTCAGGAGAAGATAGTTGCGGTCTCTGTGGTTGATGAGTTGGAAGAAAGGATTGTACTGGAATTTCAGAAAGAGAACTATTTGAATTGGGAATCTGAAGGTCCTAATCGCTCTGTGAAAGATGGGAAACCGTTTTTTCAAGAAAAAATGTTCGTTCCTGGTGAAAAGCTTCAAGGAGAAACCATTCGAATGTTCCATGATCTGCCGTTGGCAGGACACAAGGGAGTAGTAAAGACCTTGGAGTTGGTGAAGCGAAATTTTCTTTGGCCCGGTATGGAAGCTCAGGTTTGACAGTTTGTTGCCACTTGCGAACAGTGTTTGAAAGGTAAAAGCCTTAGACAATCTCCACAGGGCCTCCTTATGCCATTACCTGTACCTCCTTATCCTTGGCACACCGTGTCTATGGATTTCATTGTAGAGTTACCATCCTGTCAGGGGAATTCGGTCATTTGGGTGGTGGTTGATCAATTTTCCAAGATGAGTCACTTCGTCCCTCTCAAAAATCTTCCTAATGCAACCGAACTAGCCACCTTGTTTGTGCAACATGTAATGAAACCGCATGGAATTCCTAAGGTAGTCATTTCTGATAGAGGCCCCCAATTTGTGTCTCGATTCTGGAGATCCTTTCTAAAAGGTTTGGGGGTTGACTCTCGTCTGTCCACCGGTTATCACCCTGAAACCGACGGACAGACGGAGAGAGTAAATCAGGATCTAGAGCAATACCTTCGTTTGTATCTTATGGAACAGGAGGGAGATTGGCCTTCATTGCTTAGTCCAGCAGAATTTGCATACAATAACTCTGTACATTCAGCCACTGGATTTTCCCCTTTCTTCTTGAATTCTGGCAGGCATCCCAACATGTTGGTGGGCAGAGTAGTTGTGGACGTTCCAGCGGCTGAAGAAGTCATTCAGAAGTTACAAGTAGCTTACCAAGTTGCCTCTTCTAATTTAGTAAAAGCAAAGGCAGCTTTCAAGAGACAGGCTGATAAGGGTCGTAAGGAGAGTCCAGTTTTTGAACCTGGGGATCAAGTTTGGGTCTCCACGCGCCATATGCGCTTGCGAGGTAATCGAAAGTTTCAACCAAGGTATGTGGGTCCTTATCCTGTGGACAGAATGATAAATCCTGTGAGTGTGAGATTACTCTTACCTAAAACTTTAAAGATTCACCCGACCTTCCATGTCTCATTAATCAGGAAACATCCTCCTAATCTCCGTAAGGTTCTACCACCCGCTCCAGTGTTGGTGGATTCCATTGAGGAATTTGTAGTAAAAAGAATTCTGGACTCCAAGATCAGGAGAGGTCAAGTTTTCTTCTTGTTTGACTGGAAGGGTTATGGTCCTGAAGAACGATCTTGGGAGCCTAGTTCTAATATCCACGCTCCAAGATTGGTTAGGGAGTTTCACAAGACTTATCCACAAAAACCTAGGGAGGGGGTTTTGGTGGGGGGTACTGTCAGGAACGGCCTCTCGGCAGGTCATTTAAGGTTAATTGCCCCCATCAACAAGTTTTCACTGTCCGTAAAGAGTCCATGCCCCGTAACAAGTTGGAGCGCTTTGGTCGCTACATATAGATTGAACCAGGTCAGGCACTTCCCAGTTGCCACCGTTAGCTCTAGATGTTAGCGCTCTAGTGTCCATTGACCTTTTGACGCAGCTGAACGTTGAGCGCGAGCGTTAATGAAACGTCGCACTTCAACCGTTCATTTTCGGGAGGCGGATGTGTTTTCGCGCTCTCCTTTGTTTTCCTGTGAGACTCTAGAATTTGAACCCTTCTTGAGCATTGGCGTATCTCGTCCTTCCCAGTTACCAGTTCCTGAGACGGCTTCCGTCGTCAAGCTTCTGGTCTCAGAAGATTTGCCAGCTCTCGGCTCGTCTCAGTACTACAGACGGCTGCTGAGGAGTTGGGTTATTCACTCGCAGTTCTTCCTCCTCAGCCTAGCAACAAGACTGTTAATTCACTTCAGGCTTTGTGTACAGAAGCAGCGTTCACCGAGTATTGGTGAGATTTTTCCTTGCTTTTGAACTCTAACATATGAAGGGTGTTAGATCTCATATTTGCATTGTTTTGTAGCATTTATATCTCCTCTGTAAAGACTTACCCTCAAATTTAATGCTACTTCAAATGGATTTTCGTTCATGACTCAATGAGTACCAGAGAAATCATAGACACTAAGAACTCAGCTGTAAGACTTTCAGAAGCTCGAGCAGTTACTCGTTATACAAGAGCGCCCTCTGCTGACATAAAGAGGCGCCACTTTTGGAACAGTTCTATAGCCATTGCCTTTTGAATATTTCTAGAGTATGGACATTAAGGAACTCTTCTTCTAGAGACTTTGTCTTCAAGTAGATAACAATATATATATATATATTGTTGTGTACCACCTATATCATCAGTCTCCAATTCAACATGTATTCTTTTGGCGATGGTTTTTGGCAGTAGAGTTCCATACAGAGATTCTCTTGAGAGAGGCTAAGGCTCACACTAAGGCAGGTAATGAAAGAGTGAGAGAGAGAGTTTGGAATTAACTGTTACAAAGAATTGCATGAACTTAGTAATGTTTGTTAAATCTTGCAGGAAGAATATTCTTCTCTTCTGAACACTCGAGGTGAAGATTCTAGTGTGGGCAGTCTCTCTGTTTTTCTCTTCCACTTCCCCTTTCCCCCGCGTCACTGTGGCAAGAGAAATCTGGCGCAGTGGTGTGTGGGAGTTGGGAGCAAGCATCATCTTCAGCCTGGCATTCCCACGGATATCAGGAAATTTCAGGTACTAAATCTGACAGAGCGTAGAAAAACTCTCTATTTTCTTGTCAAGCTGAGGCCACCAATGCAGTGGCCAAACATGATATTCTTGTCAAGCTGAGGCCACCAATGCAGTGGCCAAACATGATATAAAAGCGCCCAAGGACTAGTGCCTTCCTGCTGTGTTTCAGTCGGGTCTGAGGCAAGGCTGACCGACCTACCTGCCTTAGACGCACTTCTCAGATGCATGTTGAGGGTTAGGAAGGGGCTCAAGCTTTGCATCCTCACGAGTGGGCGTACGGAGTGATGCCTTAACTTCTGGCCGGAGGTATTGCTTGATCCAGGTCACGTGTTTGGAAGTCTTTGCGGGGTTGTAATACAAATAGTAAAATGGCTGCACCATTTGTCTCTCTAAGCTTGCAGACTATCTATTTTGAGGACCAGAATATCCTGGTAGCCACAAAAGTTTGATTTCTGGCGAAAACATCCCTTCAGGGGGACCATTAAGGGAGTGAAAGCACGGGCACACGGACAGCGGGAGGGGGGATGGGCTCACGGACAGCGGGAGGGGAGACGGGCTCAAGGACAGCAGGAGGGGTGATGGGTACAATGACAGCGGGAGGTGGGACGGGCTCACGGACAGCGGGAGGGGGGATGGGCTCACGGACAGTGGGAGGGGGGACGGGCTCACAGACAGTGGGATGGGGGGCGGGCACACAGACAGCGGGAGGGGGGACGGGCACACGTACTTCGGGAGGGGGGGCGGTAACGGGATCACGGACAGCGAGAGGGGGGCGGGAACGGGATAAAAAGAGTAGTAAAATATCCCGCTTACCTGCTAGCAACTCAAGGAAAGTGAAATTGCGCAGCCCACCCCTGCAAAGCACATGTTGGAAATTAAACAAACATGCCGATACGAAAAAAAAACAACCGTCCACCACCGCATGACACATGAAAATGGGCGGGATGAGTAAAAATCGCCGGAACGCCCACAAATCTGCTCCGGCATTGACGGACAGATCTCTCTTCCAATGGTTAGCCTCCATTTATGGAGCTAGCCATTGGAACAGAGAGGCGGGACAAAGCCCCAGACTGTTCTCAAAAGATTTCGCCTGCGCGAACGCTGCTGCGCAGCGGATCGCCAGGCGAAACCCCAAAAAACAAAGGGCGGACTCCTGCGCTTTGTTTAAATAAAGCCCCGGGTGGGCCAAGTCCCAGGAGCAATATGTGATAATAGTGCGGAGGCCGCAGGGCCCCCGCAGCCTCGGGGACCGCCACCTCCCCGGGGCTTTATTTATAATATGCCACCTCAGCCCCGGGGGACCGCCACCTCCCCGGGGCTGTGTTTTTATGAAATGCAGGGGATATTGATGTTTGCCTGTTTGCTATGTGCATGGGCATCCGCAAAGGGAGGCAAGGAGTTGCGCTTGCCCCCCCTGGATCGCAGGTGTGGTGCAGGCCGTTACCATACTGGTGCCGTGGTGCGTTGGTTGTCGCGTGAGCCATTCTTTTTAGATCTCGCAAAGGGCAGCGAAGGCGCTGCCTCTCCGAGGCACCATGTGATCAATAGGTTGGGTAAAACTCCGTCCATTGCCAGGAAATGTCTCCTGCCACTTGCCATTGGTTAACTCTGGCATTGCTCTTGTTATGTCACTTACTGTTGGCTGTTGATCCGACATGTCACTTCCGTTTTTGCAGGAAGTAGCACCGACCAACTACAGTTTCCCTACGCTGTGAGTGTATATATTTTATTTTGGGAACTACTTCTGTTTAGGTCCAGCATCACATACGCACAGGCATACATAATCAGCACGGCGCCCTTTCACGAGCGCCGCGCTCTTAATAGTTTCATTGTTTCCTCCACCCTAACCCCCCCTATGCTCTCCGTTCTCATTCCCTCCTCCCCCAAGCTCCCGGAGTCATAAAACAGCTGTCCTAGGGCGCATGCCACTTCTCCGGCTCAGCATGGCAGTATAATGCTCGTCCTTCCCCAGCCTTCTGTTCCGTTGCCTTTCGTGTTCCTCTAGCCTTGTTTTTGTGTGTCGGGGGATAGCGGGCGCATGCGTTCTGTGAGGAGAAAAACCCCTCTTTTTAGTACCACTCGTAAATACTTTTCCACACTTTTCTTCCACTGAAGAAACCCACCGTGACAGGGACGCATGCTTTGTGGACTAACACGTCATCGCTGTGTGTCAAGATACCTATCGCAACTGGGGACATGCAGAAACACATACATACATCAATTCCCACAAACCAACAAGAGACACAGCCATTCATTCATGCATCACAAGAAGGCATCATTAAACAACTAGTAGAAACAGACATTTGACACCCGTGTTGGTCACACGTCACATACATCCTCATGGCTCACACGCATGTAACAAAGCCCAAGAGCTGCATACCAACAGATGCAGCAGACACTGCTGTGCCATGTACAGGGCAAAGGGCAGCGTTAGAGATCCCAGGCAGACACATGTCAGGAGGATAGCACTCCAGCGCCCCCTACCACCTCCCAGACCTCTGGCTAAAACCTCTTTTATGATAAGAAACATGTATGGCGGTTTCTCATCATCACCCCAACGGAGGATGGCTATAATCAGCTCTGAGGTGTGGAAAAAAGCACAGCTACCTACATCTAAGCAAAATAATATTAAATATGCTAATTTGGTATCATAGCATGTTTACCTCAAACGAAAACCATTTTTATGTTATTTACAAGCGGCCAAAGAACATTGATATAAAGATATTAGATGCAGTTAAGTATGTGTTTTTTAAACACCTGGGTGAACATTCCACAAACTCAGGGCACGTTTAAAACATTTCTGACACGTTAAACGAAATTTGGGACCTGTGTTCTACCCTGCTGTTCTAGTTTGTGAAGTTTGTGCTTAACACGGGCTGACTGACAATTGCACATATTTTCTGTTTATTGTATTTGTGGAACTGTTTCCTATGGGTATTTTGTAAATTAAAATATGAAACTTGCTACAAGAAATATGTCACCATCTTTCTCTCTCAAGCGATCACACATTTACATGTTCTTGTTTTTAATTTTAATTGTTTTGACGGTGGTTTCAATCCCATTCTTTCTTAGGTGTTGGACAAACGTTTTGTATTGTGGTGTTGCCCCACCCCGCTCTGCTGAAGGCAACGTTTGCAGAGCTGTCACTGTCCATGCACGAGTTTCTCATCCACTCCAGCTCATTCTGCTACACGGGGTCCTGAATTTATTAAGGGATAAACCGTGCTAAGAGCATGCAATGGAACCTGGATTTGCTCACTTATCCACCAATGGAACTGTACAGCGTGACAGCTCTGCTTCTACATTTTGTACCTGGTGGGGTGTTGGATTGTGAATTTATAGAGAGCTCACTATCTCTGTCGAAGCGCTTTGTGGATGACTAGCACTATAGTCTGTTTTGCCAGAGTTGATTAGGGCCATATTATCAAGACCGGAGATAACAATTATCGCCGCTTTAAGGGCAGGAAACTGCTGCGAAAACGGCGATAATGGGCTTGATAATATGCCCTTGAGAATTCCCATAGAAGCCCATGTTAACACCACAACATGGGCTTCTATGGGAATTCTCTAGGGCATATTATCAAGCCCCTTATCGCCGCTTTAGCAGCAGTTTCCTGCCGCTAAAGCGGCGATAAGTTTTATCGCCGGTCTTGATAATATGGCCCCTGTAGTCTTCATATTATGTGAATACTGAAAGTTGATGGAATTTCATTGATGCTGTTCGGTCTCCAGAGATGTACATTATAAAAGGAAGACTTTATACTCATTTCCGGATTTAACTTGGAATTATTTGTTGATGATCTGTTAGATTTAATGTAATGACACCGTCATTTTTACGCCACGGTCATGAGTATGCGATTTTCAGTTTCTTGGTGTTACTATAAGTACTCTCTTCCCATTGACACTGAGATCCTTTACTCTGTTTTATACTACGAGGTTCGAGTTGGGAATATCCACATTTTTAACATCGTCTACACTTCAGGTGATTTACCCTAGGTCTAATCTCCTGCTGGGAGTGAATTCCATTGTCTGGCAGTTTTATACGCGGAAGGATGTACCAGAGTCAGTTTTGTTTCTTATATAGAAACACATTTAGTTGAGGGGTTAATCTACAGTTTAGCATTCTTTTCTGGGAGTATGTTTTAAGTGGCTGTTCGTTTTGCACAGCCACTATGTTACAAAGGCTGGTTTATTTATTTATTTATTTTTATTTATGCAAATTTATATAGCGCAGACTTTACCCGAAGGTGTAAGAGCGCTTTACAATAGGAACAGTAATGATACATGAGGAGAAAATTACAAGTGAACAAATTACAAAAGCAAACGTTAAGTTACATGAGACAAAAGTGACAATAGTGAGCAACCAAAATACAAGAGGTAGCAATCGGTACATTACAGGAGGAAAAAGTGATATGTGTGCAGGTTACAAAAGCGTACAAAGTACAATTAGAGGTATAATACTGCAATAAATGGCAGACACTCCATCACAAGAACAAACGTTACGTAGGCAATGGTGGCACTTGTGCAAGTATCTAAGGCAAACAAAATGTGAGAGGTAGCAAACAGTGTGTTACAAGAGAAAAGTGATGTGTGCAAGTTACAAAAGGGTACCAAACACAGGGACAAGGATAATACTGCAATAAATGGTAAACACTCCAACCACAAGAACACACTGGGAAGGCACTTCCATAGTCATGGAGAATAGAATTTTCAATAATATGAGGTCTTCCTTCATATAATAGAGAGGGCGTAAATTAAATTTGGAGGTGTCTTTGGAGGAGGAGAACTTTGAGGTCCGTTTTGAAGGCCTGGGAGGAGGTGGTGGTCTGGAGCTGAGGCGGAAGTGAGTTCCAGATTCTCACTGCATTGCCTGAAAAGGATTGGGCCATCGATCTTTCCTTCCTGAAAGTGGGGGGTTCAAGCAGTAAATTTTCCGCATTAGGAGATGGTCTTGAGCCTCCAGAGAGTTTCAGCTTATTCGCCAGGTAGCGTGGAGAGGAGGAGTGCAAGGCTTTGTGGGTGATACAGGCAGTCTTTTTAGATAGCTTTAGCCTCGATGGGAAGCCAGCGAAGGGTGGATAACAACGGTGTGATGTGGTCGCTTCTTTTGGCCCCACAAATGAAACGGGCTGCTGAGTGGAGGACAGATTTAAGGGGGGACCGGTGGGATTTGGGGATGCCAGTAAGTAGAGAATTGCAGTAGTCCAGTCTGGAGAGGACCAGCGAATGCACCAGGGTTTTGAGGTCTTGCTCCAGGAAAAAGCGACAAATTCCCCAAAGAAGGCGCAGTTGGTATCGAGCAGACTTTGCAATGGAATAGATGTGGGGGATTAGAATATCATTGGTGCTTTATTTTGGAGTCTGTTTGGTTTGGGATGCGCATTATTTAAAGGCAGGGACTTACTGCTGGCTGAGCTGTTACTTTGGAACCACACCGATTGAATGTCAGTAGCTGCTCATTAGTGGTGCTGGTTGTATGGAGTGTGCTTGGCTGAGGTTTAGCGGAGTATCTAGTTATTGCCAGGAACTTGGTTTATGGCGCCCATCCTTTTGAGAGCAATGGCCGGTTACTTTGGTGTTGTATGGACTAACCCTCTATTTCTCTCAGAGGTCTGGTTCCAAAATCGGCGTTCCAAGTGGAAGAAGCGGGAGAAAGCAGGGGCTACGCCGCATCCACAGGGACTACCCTTCCTGGGGCCACTCTCTGGAGCACATCCCCTCAGTCCCTACCTGAATGCTGGCCCCTTCTAGAGCCACTCCTCAGCACTAGACTCTGCCCGGAGTACCGCCTTTCCCACTCTCCGCAGGGCCCTGCTGGCCTAGGTCCCGGCATCATCCCCCTTGGCCACGGGCAGATTGGCAAGGCGGGCATTCGGGCATGGGCCGAAGGGCCGGTGCCTCAGTGCCCTCTGTGGGCCGTTTTTTTCTCCCCTGTCCCAGTCCACAGAGAGTGGACTAGGAAAGGGGAGAAAAAAAAACGGCCCACAGAGTGCACGGAGACAGACAGAGAAAATTTAAGCAGCCTCGCTGTGCGGCCGGACAGCGATTGTCAGCTGTGGCCTCTCCTTCACCCCTGCCCTGCCAAGCAATCAAGCTGAGGCTGGGCTGGGGAGGGGTGATTGTTTGCAAGAATCGGCCTCCCTCGGGGCCAGGTGTTTCTCAGGCCTTTGAGACATTTTCACCTCGGCCGCCTGGAGCCCATGCAGCCCAGAAACGGTGTTAGTATTAACACCTCGCCCACAGCCCTTCACATTCAGGGCATAGTGGGCGAGGAAGAATGGGTCTTGCTGTGGGGGCCAGGTGATGTTTAGAATTTTTTTATTTTATTTATTTATTTATTTATGCGATTTTATGTAGCGCGGACTTTACCCGAAGGTGTCAGAGCGCTTCACAATAGGAACAGCCATAATACATGAGGAGAAAAATTACAAGTGGACAAATTACAAAAGCAAACATTAAGTTACATGAATCAAAAGTGACAATAGTGAACAACCAAAATACATGAGGTAGCAATCGGAACCTTACAGGAGGAAAAAGTGATATGTGTGCAGGTTACAAAAGCGTACAAAGTACAAGTAGAGGTATAATACTGCAATAAATGGCAGACACTCCAGCACAAGAACAAACGTTACGTAGGCAATGGTGGCACTTGTGCAAGTATCTAAAGCAAGCAAAAGTGAGAGGTAGCATACAGTGTGATACCAGAGAAAAGTGACATGTGCAAGTTACAAAAGGGTACCATACACAGGTACAAGGGTAATACTACAGTAAATGATAAACACTCAAACTGCCAGAACACACTGGGAAGGCACTTCCCATGCACCAGCTTAACCTCAGCCTCCCCCCTGGCTACCTGGCTACCTTGGATGACCAAGAAAGCTGTGTTTTGTGCTCCCCAGCCAGGACATTTTCCCGAGGCCTGGAGGGCTGATTAATTTACTAATTTCAGGGGCCTTACCTCTGTTCATGTGCTCCTGAGCTGAAGGTCTGGGGAGGGCTAAGTAGGTTAGTAATAGCAGGGGCTTTGCTGCTTTACAGGTGCTCCTGTGCTGGAGGGCTGGAATAATTTAGCGACAGAAAGGGGCCTTGCTATTTTTTTTAGTTGCTCAGCATGTAGGCCATTGTCACCTTGGCCCTGTGTCCTGTGCAAGAACAGTATCCTCCCACTTTCATTCCTTGTCTGTGCAAATGGTGTTTCATGAAAGGGCACGCCCCTTGAATGTGGGCCACGCCCCTTAAATATGGGCCACGCCTCTTGAATGTGGGCCACTTTTTTCATCAGTGCCCGGGCCGAATTGTGATCCCAATCCGACCCTGCCCTTGGCCTCAGCACCTTCCGGGGGGTGGCGGGTGGGAGGGGGGCAGCTGTCTTCCGACACCAAGCCTTCATCAGTCCCGCTCTCCGGCCTCAGAAATGGGGGACAGGGCGTGCGCCGGAAACTGGAGGCAGAGGGACATACATAAACTACACATTTAGACACTCAGAGCCCAGCCTTTACAGGATAGATGGACACCTCACTGAGAGTGTGTGCGCAGCCAGACCAAAAGCGTCACAGGAGCGTCCTTTCAATGAACAAATTAGTACTAAATATAACTGAAGCACACTAGGAGAGATGACAGTATTTGCGACATTTCGGGTTTTCCCAGTTAGAGGACATTTCATTAACATCAATTTTTTTTGGCATTTTTTATATCGCACAATGTATTGGAATGCTTCTCATGAGTTGCATTACCCAAGGACCCATGTACACTTTTTTAAGGCACGTTGAGATTAAGTGATTTGCCCATATTCACAGGGTGCAGAGCGGCGCCGGAACTGGAACCTGGTTCCAAAGTTGGCAGCTCTAGCTGTACCGCCACATCACATCTTTGAAACGATTGTCTACGCTGCTTCTTTGTAACCAGCATTTTCCAATGCTTGGATCACAGACCATAATGCATACTACACAATCTCCAAGAATGATTTGGATGCTATCCGGCTATGGTAGTAATTACACTGTTCGAGCTTGCCCTATGCATTCCAATTTACTGGCTCTAAATCATGTTGAAACCCTGTCAGATGAAGAGCTCTAAAGTGGTGAAAATAGTCATTGCAAACCCTGTTGAGGTTTACACAGAACATTTTCACCATCTTAGTATTCAGTGCAAACTATAGCGATACAGAACTCCAACAAGCCAGGCAGCAGTTCCAGACCACACATAACTGAAAGATCGAACAGTTGGAAAGAACCTCCCATTTAAACATACTTTTAGCTCCGTATGGTGTAATATTGAAGATGCTGGAGAATGTTGGGAAATCTCAATGTATACACAGTTTCTAAAGATGGTAGCGCATTATCCCCTTCCAATGACCCAATCGCGCCTCTGCATGTTTTGTTGTTTTCATTTGAATTACTAAACCAAGAAAAGTTCGACTAATAATTAGCAGGAAACCGAAGGGCTTAAAACAAATTCTAAACAGTATCCTCTGACAAACAGAAATATTGACTTTATGCCACTGAACATGGCCAATGACAGATTGTATATGTATACATTCAGCCACTCGAGTACTACCTTATAGTGGGGATATGTCGTGCCATTTGCTCATCACCCTTTGCTCACCCGACCACAGTAAAACACTTACAAGTGACTGGTGTCTACTGCGTAGCTTTATTATTATATCAAAACACCATTTCATTTGTGGGTAAAACCTCCCACATTGACCATTTTTATTAAATTAACCTTTTATTAAATTCACACATAAATGATGCGCTCCATACAATATGCGCCACAGGTTAACATGTATTTACAATTCAGCATCTCTAGAGGCGTGTTGTACCAGCAGGACACAACACCACCCTCTTTCTAAGCACCAACTACTAGGGTAGGAACAGAGAGTCCGGGACCACCAGCAGGACGGCCCCCTCTCCCGCCAGCCCAGAGCCGCCATAACTGCCTTCCCTGCTTCAGGGTCATCCATTTTCCGGCCAAAAAGAGTCTCCCGGCCTTTTCTCTTATCCGGGACCCCGCCACAGGGCAAGAAGCCCCTCTGGCGCTCTTGCCCTCCCCCCACACTAATGCTCTGCTACTCTTCCAAGGTGTAAGGCAATGGCCCCCAGAATGGTTTGCACAAACACTTCCAACCCTGCCTTGGACAGGTGCGTCCCCCCTGACCGGTACTCGTCTGAGGTCAATGTCTGCAGCAGGCTATGTCTGACAACATGTATCGGCGACCCACTCAACAGTTTTTCAACTTCCCTGTTCATTTTTCTCACCGACGTGTTCACTGCGGGTGATGGAACATCACCCCCCCATACTCTCTGAGTGAGCACCTCCGACCAAATAATTGTAGTGCCCGGCAATACCTTCCTGATCCATGCAAGAAGAGAGAATAAGGCCTCCTTGGCTCCTCTCCTGCCCCCAGGGAACATGCTTTCCGCCCCTGAGTGAATAACCAGCACATCTGGAATAGGCAAACCTTTGTTGAGCGCACTCCGCAAATGAGATGAAACATCCTCGGTCCGCTGCCCCTCAACCCCTAACCAATTATGGACAATTCCCATGGCCTTTTGCATCTTGTCCACCCCGGACTCTCTGAACCATTGCCCTGCTCCGAGTATGACCGAATCTCCACACCAGCATACTTGCGTCCTCTGACTTGCCACCACTGCGTGCGAGCCCAAAAAAGAATAGAAAAGAAAGAGGTGCATAAATACCAATCTGCTGCAAATACCAACACTACCTACACCAGCTGTGGTCGTACATAGCGCTCGAAACACGATGAACTCCACTTGCCCATCTTCTTAATTGCGCTTGATGAGAGTCCCAATTCCGCTGCTGTAGTGGCCACCCCAATACGGAACGAATGTGATGTGAAATGAGCTATGTCCTCACCCAATAATTCCAAAGCCCGCTTACATATTCGTGTGAACTGGAATCTCGTCAAAGGTGTACCATCTGCGTGCACCAACAGCCTATCATCATCACATCCTGGCCTAATCTGCAGGAACCTCCCCATCAACATCACCGGGCAGTAACCCGCCCCCTGAACTGCTCTTACTTGCACCCATACCCCTTTCCCCAACGGGTCTGTTTTTGACCTCCGCACTCTCACCTGCAGTAATTCTGCGGCCACCACCACATCCCCCACAGCCATTCCCCCTTGTTTGTCCATCTTGGAGCTTGGCACTAGCTCTGATATCCGGAATGCCCCAAAGAATGCTAAAGAATAGGCTAAGCGCAACAATTGCTCCTCATAATGCGACCAACATACCTGTGGTAACACCCCCAAAATATTCACCAACCTTTTGGAATCTATTGGTCTCCTGGTATCCTTCACCTTTGGAGCCAGACGCTCCCAACCTCTCATAGCCCTTCTAACTCTAAGGTCCTTAGAGGGATCCGTTACTCCTTTTATACCCGCAAAGAAGGCTATTGCCGACAATTGTCTGCGCACCAGAGTCAAGGACCTTCCCTCCTCTCTCTGGCTTACTATGAACCTGAGAACCCCCTGCGGTGTAAACTCCCCTGCACCCCCGTTGCTCTGCAAGACTGCTATGTACACCTGCCAAGCCTTTTCATACCTACTCTTAGTCTTGGGTGCAACCGAAGCCGCTATGAGATCGGAAGCAATGGGGCACCAAGCTTCCACAGACTTTCCGGGAATGCCGTCATCTGACCGTCTGCTTGTGGCCATCGCGCTCTGAATTCTGTCAACTTAAAACGAGACAGGGAGTCAGCTACTGTGTTTACCACACCTGGCACATGTTTGGCAGTTAAATGCACATTACGCCTGAGGCACTCCCGCACCAACACTTTCAACAAACGGAGTACCCACGGGCATTTTGCCCTTTGGTTGTTCACCCCCAGGACCACTGACATACTGTCTGACCAAAACACAATTCGTTTATTTTCCAGCAATGTACCCCATATCTGAAGCGCCACTATTATGGGAAATAACTCCAGGAATGTGATATTGCGGACCAACCCTCTCCTGAACCAATCCTCCGGCCGATGCTGCATACACCACCTTGTTCCGAGCACTGCCCCAAACCTGACACTGCCCGCTGCATCCGTATAAAGTTCTAATTCTCTATTGTCCTGTGCCGGTTGTTGCCATATCACTGAACCATTGAAGTGCTCCAAGAAATCCCTCCATGTGACCAAATCATCTTTCACTTCAGCTGTCAGCCTAGTGTGGTGGTGTTTTTCCTTCAATCCTGACATTGCCCTGGCTATATTCCTTGAAAAGACCCTGCCCATCGGTATCACCCGCAGTGCGAAATTAAGTTGGCCCACCAACACCTGCAATTGATGCAGTGTAACCTTGCGTGCCCTTAAGCATTGGTCCAGAGACCCCTGAAAAGCCTTAATTTTGTCCTGCGGTAATCTGCACACGCCTTCCACCGTGTCTATCTCGATACCTAAGAAAGTTAATTGTGTCACTGGTGCCTCTGTCTTCCCTGCCGCCAACGGCACCCCCAATGCCTTCGCCATCCGCTGAAAACCCACCAATGCCTCGTGACAATCTGATGAGCCTGCCGGCCCCATAAAAAGGAAATCATCCAAGTAATGCACGATCTCTTGCGTGCCCACTGCTTCCCTCACTGTCCATTCCAAAAAACGACTGAATGTTTCGAATATTGCACATGCAATTGAACAACCCATAGGCATACATAAATCCACAAAGAAATTGCCATCAAATGTGAAGCCTAGCAATCTAGTGTCATCTGGATGCACCGGCAAGAGGCGAAAGGCTGACTCAATATCAGCTTTAGCCATCAGTGCCCCCCCTCCCAATCTCTGCAGTTTCTTAATCGTAGTGTCAAAAGTGGTGTAGCGAACCGTACACAAATCTGGATCCAGCCCCTCGTTGACTGACTTGCCCGATGGACTCGACAAGTTGTGTATGAGACGATATTTCCCCACTTCCTTCTTTTGCACCAGCCCCAATGGTGAACAGACCAGGTCCTGCCTTGGCAATGTCTGGAAAGGACCCGCCACCCTCCCCAACGCTATTTCCTTTTCAATTTTTTCCCAAGTCGCTTCTGGGTTCCTTATCACTGACAATTGGTTGCGAGGGGGAGCTGCACTTGGCACTGCGGCAGACGGGATGTGAAAACCAGTTTTAAAACCTTCATACAAAAATTGTGCTTCTGCCCCCCTTTCATATCTGGCGAGCAGGTGTGCTAATAATGGCAGGTGTATGGGAGTGGGCAAGGTCTGATCTTTATTGGGCAGGGCGAGGTTTTGGTTGAGCGGTAGCTGTGGGAGGGCGGTGTTCCTTGGGCTTTCCCCCTTTCTTGAAACACTTAATCTCTGGGTGCCCGAGCATCCCACAGAAGGAGCAAATGTGCTTGAACTTACATGCTGTTCCTCTATTACATTCATTCTTGTTGAATTGCCAACATGCTTGCTTCTTGTCCCCGGCTCCCCTGTCTCCCCGAAAGGAATGTGTCGGTTTGCTAACTGGCACCGCCGAATAAAATTCTCCATGCCATATATTAATCTCCCGCTGGTCCCATGCTACTTCAGGCCTCACTGCTTTCATCTGCCTGAACTTTGTGTCATATTGCAACCAGGACGTCCCCTGAAATTCCGAAGCTGCCCCATGAATCAATGACATGTAGCTTATCAACTGAGCCGCCAATGAAGGGAACCGCTCGACCATAATTGCTGCGTAAATAGCAAACCCAGTCACCCAGTTCTTCAATGACCATTCCACCCAAACCTTTTTTTGTTTCAGTTCCCCATCTTTACCCGACCTGGACTTCCCCGGGACCACACCCGCATTAATCAAATCAAAGACATCCACATATTCCCCTTTAAAGATCTTCTCCCTTGTATCTGCAGGCACATGCCAAGTTATACTTGCTGATGGTGACACTGCCAATGAAGTTGAACCGTATAACACCGGGCTATGTAGTAGAGGAGCGTGCACCGATGCCACCGTCGCCGGGGGGGGCGGTGGTGTCATCGTAACTAGCCCCGCCCCCGCGGCCCCTGAGTTACTCACTGGGCCCTGAGCCGTGGTAGCCACCACCATCGGCGATTGCAATAATCCCCCTGACTGGACCCGCACCTGAGCCACCCCACCACCTTGTGTCGCCACCACAGGGGCCTGTATTGTTTCCACCGGAGTCCGCGATGCGGTACCAGACGCGGCTTCCCCCTTCCCCATGTACCCCCTTATTTGCCTGGCTACCAGCCTCCCCGGTTGGCCCTGTTGTCACCACCGCACTCTGTGTATGCCCCCCCATAAGGGACAACCCGCCTTCTTCTGAGCCTGTTTGCGCGCCCACATCAGTCACCCGCATATTGTCCGTGACCACCAGGGGCTGGCCCACTGCCATTGCCTCACCTGGAAGGGTCGCTCGCGGTTCCGAGACCCGCTTGGTCTTCCCCTGATGCGTGTCTTTAAAGCGAATAGGCGTCCGCCGTATGCGTTTTGGCAAGGGAGGCTCCTGCTGCCCGCTTGTTCCTGCATCCTGGGATAGAGTCTTCAGGGCCCAATCGATACCTCCTTTCTTTGCGACCTCCCACAATGCCGCCAACGAGCGGAATTCCTCTGTTGTTGCTGGGGCCTCCTTGCCCCCCGTGTCCTTTTGGGCGGCATCCCGTCTACTAAGAAAAAGAAGGCAAAATTATTAACTGGTCAATACTTCCATGCCCCTTCAATAGGCCTTGCACCGGCGTGCCTCTTTTCCCCGTGCCTGCCACGCCCCTTTTACCCAGGCACCAGAGTTACTTACCGCCCTAGTGCCCCCCCCAACCACAGGTAAGTACCCCAGGGGTATCGCGCTCCCCCCAGACAATGACGTCACCTGCCATGCCCATCAATCCCCTATTTGCATGCCAGCATATCCACCATTGTCGCGCTCCTTCCTTAGCTTATGCCCCCATTAGGCCCCCAACTGTTATTAAACCAATTTGTAGCCCAAATGCGCCTTTTTATTAATTAAATTCCATGTTGACCCACTAGCGGCATTATGCTGTAATTGTTAATATTGACGAATTCTGTGAAAGATAACCACCTTTCACTAACTGCGCGCTAATGTTTCACTTGAAACTTTTGAATGTTTCTTCTCCTTTTTTAACAGTTCATTGATGCAAATTCATGACTCCATTTTTTTTCATCAATTTCTGTTTTTATTGATTATGCAGTTTACTTCTTGCATTATAACGAGTTAGTCAATCACTTTCTTTTGATTGTCAACATATATCCATTATAGCTCTGCCCAATGCATTTCGGGTCAGGTCATGTGACCCTTCGTCAGGGGCCTGTGAACAAGACGAATACAGGACCTTAGCCAACATCAATATATACAATAAAGTTCAAACATATGCATTAAGGTCATGCAAATGAGAAAACACAGTATTTAGTTAAACATCATGAAATCCTATGTATTGTCGTATTTGTAAAGCGGATCTAACCACAACAGTATAATAGGTAGTATAAAGGTAACTTACAGAGCATAACAGTGCAATACGCGGTGTATTGGTGAAGATCAAGAGGGTAGGTGAGGTGAAGCGCATGCAATGCGAAAGACAGGTTTCAAATCGCGCAAAGAAAATCTGGGAGCACTTACGAGAGTAAGGATAACGCATTGAACACGCTCACTTCAGGCGGGTGACTCGGGTAGCAAAGGTCAATGCCGGACGGGTAAGGGGAAGTGGTGTACGGCTGTGTTTTAAACAAACACGCTCAGTTCCGATCACGTGATCGGGTGAACAAAGGAAGTCGAAGAAAGACTTCTCGGGGGTGTTATGAGTAATGTACCAGCTCGAAGTGCAGAATACTACAAGTGATGTTAAAAAAGAAAATTATAAACGAAGTGAGGTTAACGAATATGGAAGAAATGAGGTGAACATGTGTTAAGTTTGATCAGTCTGATATACGAGTACCGGTGAACCAAAAGATGATGAAGGAATGAAAATAGAAAACGGACATTAGAATGGACATGAAAAAAATATACACGATGTGTAACCCAGCAAAATAACTTCAATACTGGAAATATACTAATTGTAACTAACATTACGGTCATAAAGATAACATGATAATCAATAATAGTAAATGGTTAAATCAACATTATAAGTGTCGCAGAGGGGATCCTGTACATAAGATGTTGAATCTGATGGGTTCAAGGGAGGGGGTTAGAAAGGTCCTTAAAGATGCCATTTATAGAAAACACGAATATTCAATCCGGTCATTCATCCCGAATGGCTGCAGACTGTTCAATTTTTTGATCCAGAAATATTCAGCTCTTAGCCTTTGTTTGGTGGGGTCCATATCGCTGCGATGTGGTATAGTCTCCAATACCGTGAATCTCAGTTGGGAGATTTGATGGTTTGCTTCAGCCCAATGATTAGCCACAGTTGATTTCTGATTATGAAGTCGGATATTAGATTTATGTTCTGTTATCCGTACTTTAATTTTTCTTTCGGTTTGGCCTACGTATAACTTGCCGCATGGGCATTTGATGGCATAAATAGTGTTAGTTGTATCGCAGGTACTGGTGTGTTTGAGATCAATTTCATAGCCTTGGGTAGGGTGTCTTAATTTGTTGCCCACTATGACGTTGTTGCAGTGAGTGCAGTTAAAACATTTACACATTCCTTTGAATTTCTTCATTTTCTTAGGTTTGGTAGTTAGGATTTCTTTTAGATTTTTTGATCTTTGGAACGCAAATGTAATATTGTCATTGTACAGATCCTTCAGGTCTGGTTCCATTTTTATTAAGTTCCAATGAGTGTTGATGATTTTTTTAATTTTCATAGCTTCAGTAGAGTATTTGAGGACACATACTGTTTTTTGTTCTGTTGTGTTGGTCTTGGGTGTGAAAAGTTTTTCTCTTGGGATGATATTAATTCTTTTCATAGATTCATCTAGAACAGTTGTGGGATATCCTCTTACCAGATATTTATTGATTTGATCTTTCATGGAAATTTCCAATTGTTGTGGATCTGAAGTGATGCGTTTCAACCTAATTAGTTGAGATGTTGGTAAATGTTTTTTCAAAGTAATAGGGTGAAAACTTTGGAAAAGTAAACTTGAATTCCTGTCAGTGGGTTTAATGTGGATGTTAGACCTGGCATCATTGGCATGAGTCTCTCCTCCATTTTTTCTGTTTGCCTCCTCTGTTTACGATGTTTTTGCTGGTATATGCTTTGGGCACTGTGCCACTGCTGATCAGTGCCACAGTGCAAGTGCTCCCTATGTGAAATTGCTGTATTGATTGACTTCCCTGGCCCGCCTCCTGCCGGGCAACTGATGGCCCTGCCCCTGCCAGTAACAATGCTGGCTCCGCTCCTGCTGAGCGGCTGAGGACTCTGCCCTGCCCAGTGAATAGGCCAGGTGCTCTGGCCTGGCAACACCCACAACAAACCCAGGATGGGGGGAAATTCCCCTGCATGGACAAAGGGATCAAAGCCAAAAAGGGGTATAAGAGAAGGACCCCTGAACCAAGAATTCAGATCACTTCTGACAAGGAAACCTGAACCAAGGACAAGAAGCCTGCTGATCTAAGGACTGCCTACCCCTTCTGCCAGAGTGCTGTTTGTTGGGGGAATCCTGCATTGCTTCTTTATTTTTGCCAAGGAACCAGGAGAGAGGAACTTTTGTGTGTACTCTCACTCTTTGCTGAGAAAATCTCCAAGGGCTGGAAGAGTGCCAGTCTCCTGTTGAAGTCACAGGGCTAAAGGACTTCATCTGCTTAAAGTGCTATTTGCTGGAGTTTGTGAATCCAGCACCTTTGAAAGAATCCAGCAATCTCGACGCCGACGGACGCCGCCGAATCCAGCTCGACATCGTGAGTAACGGCTCCAGTGTCCCGCTTCCTCGACGCCGGCCGCCGGGCCCGATCGACGCCAGCAGCAACGCCAGTGAGTAGTGAGTTCGGCTCCAGCTCCAAGTGACCCCGTGTCTGCACCGCTGCTGATCGCATCGACTTCGAGCCCTCTCGACGCCGTGAGCGCTGCTCACTCTTGCAACATCGACATCGACGACGCCGTATCCCGCCTCATCCCGTGAGCGCTGCTCCCGCCTGACTTCGGTCGACGCCGCTGCAGATCGCCCCGACTCCGAGGCCCGATCGACGCCGAAGACGCGACGCCGGACATCTCGACGCCGCTGATCATCGAGTGCTTCACTTTTCCAAGGTACTGTGTTGTTGGGGTCGGTGCGACTCCGGGCTCGACGTAGCGCTCCTCGCGGTCGACGCCGAACCTTTGGATTAACTTTGCCTCGACGTCGTGTGACTCCCGTGTGGGTTACATTGTTGCCAAGAACTGTGTTTTAGAGAAGAAGAGTTGCTTTTGATACTAAAGACTTTGTGCTAAGAAGAAACCGTGCTTGAACTATTATTTTTCCTTCCAAGAGTATTTATTAAGACTGTGGTATATTTTTGTCGTTATTTGGTCTTGTGCTAAGCCTTATATAAAAATACTTATTTTTATAATACTACTGTGTCGTGTCCATTTGTAGTGTATTCACTTTATTACTGTATGTGGTCATAAATGCTTAACGCACTGCCTCTGAGATAAGCCTGTCTGCTTTGCCAAGCTACCAAGGGGGTGAGCAGGGGTTATCTAAGTGTGTGATCTCCTTGCCCTGACTAGAAAAGGTGTGTCCCTATTTGTCAGAAGTGTATACCTCTGCCAACTAGAGACAGCCGCTTCTAACATTGGTGGGTCAGCGGTGGGATTTTGAACTTTGCATTTATGACCCATGTGCAGTGATTAGTGTGCGCTACATAGTGAAAGCAGACCATAGCGCAGCCACAATCTGTTTTGGTTGGATATTCTATTTTTGTTCTCCGCTTTTCCTGAAGCTTGATTTTTGAAACTGCCAGTTTTGACCATGAGTAATGCTGGAAGCACTACACCTGTTGTTGAGGAGGAGTTTGATAGGAGTAAGATAAACGACTATCCAGTAAGGAAGCTGAAATCCTTTTGCAAGCAGTTGAAAGTTCCTACCACAGGCATTTCCAAGAGAGCAGATTATCTCAAAGCATTGGAGGCCTGGTTAGAGGCCAGAGACCCCTCTGCCCCGGTGGTGGTACCGACAGAGGAAGGGGAGGAGGAAGTGCCCGTGACTGGGCCTGTATCCCCTCCTGGCAGCAGTGTTTCCTCCAAAGGTCTTTCCCCTGAAGAAAGAGAAGAAAGGGCGAAGGAGCGAGCCTACAACGTGGAAATGGCAAAACTTAAGATAAATGGGCAGTTGGAGATAGAGAATGCAAGAGGCAGGAGAGAAGCTGATTTGGAGATCAAAAGATTAGAGTTTGAAAGAGAGAAGTTAGCTTTTGAGCGTGAGAAAATGGTGAGGGACATGGAGCTCAAAGCTAAGGAGTTAGAATTGAATCCCTCTGGTGGCAGCGTCCCATCTGTGCCTGCAGAAAGTAGGTTTTATTTTCCCAAAGATGTGATCAAAGATTTTCAGAAGAATGAGGATATTGGTCAGTGGTTTAAAGCATATGAGTTAGCATTGTTGGCCCACCGGGTCCCTGAGAAGGATTGGGGAGCGGGGTTGTGGGGTCGCTTTGTGAATGAAGGAAGAGATACCCTGTTAGACATGCCTGTTGAGAATAGGACGTCTTATGCTCATATGAAAGATGCTTTAATGTTAAGGTATGGCCTAACCCCAGAAAAGTACAGACAGGCCTTTAGAGAATGTAAGAAGTTGCCTGGTACCACGTGGGTGGAGTATGTGTCATATTTTTGCAGAGCCATGGATGGTTGGGTAAAGGGCAGCAAAGTGGAAAGTTATGATGCTCTTTATGATTTGTTTGCTTGGGAGCACTTGTCTAATAACTGTTTTCCAGAGCTGCGCCAGCACCTTATTGATAGCAAGATATCTAACCCTAGAAAACTTGCTGAAGAGGCGGACCGCTGGGTCAGTACCAGGGTCCACAAGGGTCCAGTGGGAGACTCAGCCAAAGGTGGGCAGGGTCCCCAGCAGAAGAATGGGGGGGACAAGGGTAAACAGAGGGAGTTCCAGAAAGGGCCCCAAAGTAATTCCCAAGGGAACCAAGGGAAAGGTTCCCAGCCTCCCCCTGTGAAGAAATCAGAGGCCCCGCCAGGTAAACCTGGTCATAGGGGCCCACTGACCTGCTTCGTTTGTAAGCAGGTGGGACACCGTTTTTATGACCCTCAGTGTCCCTTGAAGAAATCTGGTGCACTACCCAGTGCACCACCCCGTCAGTTGGCTAGTGTAGCTCTGGGAGGGGAGGAGATGGTTGCCCATGGTGGGGAGGGTCCCGCAGAGATGTCCCTGGTCTCTCTAGGAGACATGGAATTGGTCCCGCCACCCCCTCTGCCTAGTAACACTAAAAAATATAGGCAGTGGGTGACCATTAATGGCCATAGAGTGGAAGCTCTCAGAGACACCGGAGCGAGTGTGACAGCTGTCAAGTGTCACTTGGTGTCCAGAGAGCAGGTTGTTCCCCACGCATTCTACCCTGTGATAGCTGCTGACAACTCCCAGAAAGAGTGTGAGGTAGCTCAAGTTTCCTTTGAATGGGGGGGAGTTTCAGGTACTCTTCAGGTTGCTGTGAGGCCCGCCATGCCTGTTGATTGTCTCCTGGGCAACGATTTGGAAGACTCCCCTTGGGCTAAGGTGGAGAGGGAGACACATTTGAAAATGTTGGGTGTGCCAGAGTGGGTGTGTGCAACCACTCGATCCATGACAGCAAGTAAGGGTGTTGATGGGGTTCTGGAGCCTGAAAGTATGGCCCAGGACCCAGCGGTGAAGAGAAGAGGCAGGGGGCGCGGTAAACCGTCCCCCGTAGTTCCCGTGGTCCAGGAGGAGGCAGACCTCGAGGGGGATGCCCTGGAACCCACAGGTGAACAAGTTGCCGAACTGGGAGACCTGCCCGAGCTGACCCATTGGCAGCAGGATGGTGGTCCCTCCAGGGAGGAATTCTGTGCAGAACAGAAAGTGTGCCCTTCTCTTGTGGGTATGAGGCAGCAGGCCTCAGCCCAAACCTCAGGTGATCAGTCAGGGTCACATTTTGTGTACTGGGAGAACGACCTCCTGTATAGCGAGCCTAAGGCTGCTGAGCCTGGGTCAGCCCGTGTGCTGGTGGTACCCCAGCGCTTCAGAGCCTTCCTACTGGGTTTGGCTCATGACGTTCCTTTAGCTGGACATCTGGGGCAGGACAAGACCTATGACAGGCTTGTCACCCATTTCTATTGGCCTCAGATGCGAAGGGATGTAGACATCCAGTGCAAGACCTGTCAGACTTGCCAGGCAAGTGGGAAAAGCGGGCGGAAGCAGAAGGCTCCCCTCCAACCTTTTCCCGTGGTCAGTACCCCCTTTGACCGGGTGGGGATTGACATTGTTGGGCCACTGGACCCCAAGACAGCCCTGGGCAACAGGTTCATCCTGGTCTTGGTGGACCATGCCACACGGTACCCGGAAGCCATCCCTCTCAGAACAGTGACTGCCCCCGTGGTGGGACGGGCGCTGATGGGTGTTTTCTCCCGAATGGGGTTCCCCAGAGAGGTGGTGTCAGACCGAGGCACCAACTTCATTTCCAACTATATGAAGTCTCTGTGGAAGGAGTGTGGGGTAACTTATAAGTTCACCACTCCTTACCACCCTCAAGGTAATGGGTTGGTTGAAAGATTCAACCGTACCCTTAAAGGCATGATCATGGGTCTTGAAGAACCAATGAGGCGTAAATGGGACGTCCTCTTGCCATGCCTGTTGTTTGCTTACCGTGAGGTGCCACAGAAGTCTCTAGGGTTCAGCCCCTTTGAGCTTTTGTATGGTCACCCGGTAAGAGGACCTTTAAGTCTGGTCAAAGAAGGCTGGGAGCAATCTCCCAGGAAACCTCCCCAGGATGTATACAGTTACATGCTGGCCTTTAGGAACCAGACTAGGCGCTTCAGGGATCTTGCTCAGGCAAATCTGGAGGCCAGCCAGGAGGAGATGAAGCGGTGGTACGACCAGAGGGCCACTCTGGTAGAGCTTCAGCCTGGACAGAAAGTTTGGGTCATGTCCCCTGTGGAACCTTGTGCGCTCAAGGACAGGTGGACTGGACCATTCGAGGTTGTGGAGAAGAAGAGCGATGTCACCTACCTGGTGGATTTAAAGTCTCCCAGGAACCCCTTGCGGGTCCTGCATGTCAACCGTTTGAAGCCCCACTTAGAAAGGTCCGAGGTGGGCATGCTCCTAGCTACAGATGCTGGAATGGAGGAGGAGAGTGAGCCTCTTCCTGACCTCCTGTATGCAAAAGAGCAAGATGGGTCAGTGGATGGTGTTGTCCTCTCTGACACACTGACCCCTGAACAGCAGCAGGATTGTCGCCATTTGTTGGGGCAATTCCCTGATCTGTTCTCCTTGATTCCTGGTGTTACTCAGTGGTGTGTCCATGATGTAGACACCGGGGACAGCACTCCTGTCAAGCACAAGGCTTACAGAGTGACTGACAAGGTCAGAGCATACATCAAGGAGGAGGTCTCCAAGATGTTTGCCCTAGGGGTGGTTGAGTCCTCTAGCAGTCCTTGGGCCAGCCCCGTGGTCTTGGTTCCAAAGGCTGCAGCGCCTGGTGCTTCACCGGAACTTCGGTTCTGTGTGGATTACCGAGGACTCAATTCAGTCACCAAGACTGACGCGCACCCCATCCCCAGAGCTGATGAGCTCATCGATCAGTTAGGGGCTGCCCGGTACCTTAGTACGTTTGATCTAACGTCTGGGTACTGGCAGATCGCCTTGACCGATGGGGCAAAAGAGAGGTCAGCATTCTCCACACCAGATGGGCACTACCAGTTCCGGGTTATGCCCTTTGGGATGAAGAATGCCCCTGCCACCTTCCAGAGGTTGGTCAACCAGGTCTTGGCTGGACTGGAGGATTTCAGTGCCGCCTACCTGGACGACATCGCAGTGTTCAGCGCAAGCTGGGAAGAACACTTGTGCCACCTCCAGGAAGTGTTGTTGGCCCTGCGCAGAGCAGGCCTCACAATCAAAGCCAGTAAGTGCCAGATTGGGCAGGGTTCAGTGGTGTACTTGGGGCACCAAGTAGGGAGCGGCAAGGTGGCCCCCCTGCAACCCAAGATTGATACCATCCTGGCATGGGCACCGCCCAAAACCCAGACTCAGGTGAGAGCCTTCCTGGGTCTCACGGGTTACTACAGGAGGTTTGTCAAGGATTATGGTAACATTGTGCACCCCTTGACTTCGCTGACTTCCAGGAAGCAACCACGACTTGTGAACTGGACTGACGCCTGTCAGACGGCCTTTGACACCCTGAAAACTGCAATGTGCACAGCACCCATACTCCAGGCACCCGACTTTTCGAAAGAATTTGTTGTCCAGACGGACGCTTCAGAGCATGGCGTGGGGGCTGTTCTAGCTCAGGTGAATGAAGAGGGCCGAGACTTACCTGTAGCCTTCATCAGCAGGAGGTTACTTCCCAGGGAACAGAGGTGGAGTGCGATAGAAAGAGAAGCCTTTGCTGTGGTCTGGGCGCTCAAGAAGCTAAGACCCTACCTGTTTGGGACTCACTTCCGGGTGCAGACAGACCACAGGCCCCTCAGATGGTTGATGCAGATGAGGGGTGAGAATCCAAAGCTGTTGAGGTGGTCCATTTCCCTACAGGGGATGGACTTCACGGTGGAACACCGCCCTGGCACAGATCACGCCAATGCTGATGGTCTGTCCAGATTCTTCCGCCTTAGTGATGAGGACTCCCTAGGGTAAGGGTAGTTCTCCCCACATTTCAGCTGGAGGGGACACGTGTTAGACCTGGCATCATTGGCATGAGTCTCTCCTCCATTTTTTCTGTTTGCCTCCTCTGTTTACGATGTTTTTGCTGGTATATGCTTTGGGCACTGTGCCACTGCTGATCAGTGCCACAGTGCAAGTGCTCCCTATGTGAAATTGCTGTATTGATTGACTTCCCTGGCCCGCCTCCTGCCGGGCAACTGATGGCCCTGCCCCTGCCAGTAACAATGCTGGCTCCGCTCCTGCTGAGCGGCTGAGGACTCTGCCCTGCCCAGTGAATAGGCCAGGTGCTCTGGCCTGGCAACACCCACAACAAACCCAGGATGGGGGGAAATTCCCCTGCATGGACAAAGGGATCAAAGCCAAAAAGGGGTATAAGAGAAGGACCCCTGAACCAAGAATTCAGATCACTTCTGACAAGGAAACCTGAACCAAGGACAAGAAGCCTGCTGATCTAAGGACTGCCTACCCCTTCTGCCAGAGTGCTGTTTGTTGGGGGAATCCTGCATTGCTTCTTTATTTTTGCCAAGGAACCAGGAGAGAGGAACTTTTGTGTGTACTCTCACTCTTTGCTGAGAAAATCTCCAAGGGCTGGAAGAGTGCCAGTCTCCTGTTGAAGTCACAGGGCTAAAGGACTTCATCTGCTTAAAGTGCTATTTGCTGGAGTTTGTGAATCCAGCACCTTTGAAAGAATCCAGCAATCTCGACGCCGACGGACGCCGCCGAATCCAGCTCGACATCGTGAGTAACGGCTCCAGTGTCCCGCTTCCTCGACGCCGGCCGCCGGGCCCGATCGACGCCAGCAGCAACGCCAGTGAGTAGTGAGTTCGGCTCCAGCTCCAAGTGACCCCGTGTCTGCACCGCTGCTGATCGCATCGACTTCGAGCCCTCTCGACGCCGTGAGCGCTGCTCACTCTTGCAACATCGACATCGACGACGCCGTATCCCGCCTCATCCCGTGAGCGCTGCTCCCGCCTGACTTCGGTCGACGCCGCTGCAGATCGCCCCGACTCCGAGGCCCGATCGACGCCGAAGACGCGACGCCGGACATCTCGACGCCGCTGATCATCGAGTGCTTCACTTTTCCAAGGTACTGTGTTGTTGGGGTCGGTGCGACTCCGGGCTCGACGTAGCGCTCCTCGCGGTCGACGCCGAACCTTTGGATTAACTTTGCCTCGACGTCGTGTGACTCCCGTGTGGGTTACATTGTTGCCAAGAACTGTGTTTTAGAGAAGAAGAGTTGCTTTTGATACTAAAGACTTTGTGCTAAGAAGAAACCGTGCTTGAACTATTATTTTTCCTTCCAAGAGTATTTATTAAGACTGTGGTATATTTTTGTCGTTATTTGGTCTTGTGCTAAGCCTTATATAAAAATACTTATTTTTATAATACTACTGTGTCGTGTCCATTTGTAGTGTATTCACTTTATTACTGTATGTGGTCATAAATGCTTAACGCACTGCCTCTGAGATAAGCCTGTCTGCTTTGCCAAGCTACCAAGGGGGTGAGCAGGGGTTATCTAAGTGTGTGATCTCCTTGCCCTGACTAGAAAAGGTGTGTCCCTATTTGTCAGAAGTGTATACCTCTGCCAACTAGAGACAGCCGCTTCTAACAGTGGACTTGAGTGGAAAAAAGAAAATCAGTGATGTTGACTTTTACATCCAAAAATACAATAGATTCTTTATGAATGGTGTGTGTGAATTTGATTCTTTCATACCTGGTGTTTATGAAATTGATGTTGTTTTCAAGTGATTTTTTGTTCCCTTGCCACAGGAGAAAGATATCGTCTATGTATCTTCTGAATATAATTAGATTCTTGCTCCAATCTGGGTTGTTAAGGATGAAGTCTGTTTCGAATTTAGACATGAAGATACATGCATATGCTGGGGCTCCCCCAAAGCCCATAGATGTTCCGATGCTTTGGTTATAGAAATTCTGTTGCCATTCAAAATAACTGTGGAATAGGGCGAATTGCATTAATTCCAACAGAAAAACTTTTTGACTTTCTTCCATCTCGTCTCTTTTTAATAGGCTCCATTCCAGGGCTTCCATTCCTTTGTTGTGAGGGATAGAGGTATAGAGTGAGGTCACATCTATTGTGCATAGCCAATATTCTTTTCCAGGTGAGAGAGTCACTTCGTTGAGAATTTTAAGAAAATCTGTTGTATCTTTTATGTACGTTTTACCTTCTTGAACAATCGGTTGTAGGAACCAGTCGATATATTGACCTAACGGTTCGGAGATTGAGCCACAGGCAGAGACTATTGGTCTGAATGGTGGATTTTTATTGTCCTTGTGTATTTGTGGTAGCATATACAGTTTAGGTCGTCTTGGATATTTTGTTTAAAAAAATTGATGGGTCTTTTTACTGATGATTTTCATGTCAAGTGCTTTATTAGTTATTTGTTGCAATATGCTTCTGTATTCATCAGTCGGATCAATATCCAGTGGCATATATGTGTTGGTATCTTGCACATGTGCGTTGACACTTTCAAGATAAAAGCTGGTGTCCATAACTATTAAAGCTCCCCCTTTGTCAGCTCTTTGGAAAGTCAATTCTTCGTTTTGACTTAAATTTTTTAGGATATTCCATTCACGAGGTGAAAGATTCGTTCTTTTAGGTTTAGCGAATTTGATCTTTTGTAGATCAGTTAGTATTGAACGTTCGAAGGCTTCAATAGTTTTGTGGGTCATTGGAGCGCAAAATGTGCTTTTGGGCTTGAATTCTTTAGTTTGGTTATCCAGTTCTTCTAGCGGTATGTTCTCATTATTTTTGAAGAAGTAGCGTAATTTAAGATTCCTAAAGAATTTAAAGAGGGCTATTTCTGTTTCAGCTGAATTAGATTGATAAGTAGGGACAAACGAAGTACCTTTGTTCAGGATTTTTATTTCAGTTTCATTGAGTTGTTTCTTAGAAATGTTAATGACTAAGTCACTTTCGTTTGGCTCCTTGTGACTCTTTTTATTCTTTCCTCTTCCGTTTCTTTTGCCTCTCCTTGTTTTGTAACTTGTGGAGTTTCGTTTGCTGCTGGGCTTACATCTAAAAAAGCCGGTTTTTGAACTTGAGTTTGAGATTTTTGTAACTCTGCTGTTTTTGAAGTAGATGGGGTTGATGTTTTTGTAATTGGTTCCCTTGTTTTTGCGATGTCGGATTCTGACACCACACTTTCTTGGGATGAGCCCACATTTGATTTTGGTTGCGCATGTGGTTGCTGCCATTTTCGTTGATTATAAATTTCAGCCCACGTGTACACTTCTTCTAATTTATAATCGATCGTATCGCGTCGATATTTGCGAATCTTTCGGTCATTTACCTCTTTGGTGTATCTTTCAAGTTTTTTTTCAATATCCTCTAATAGTTGTTGTAAATCCTCTTGTTTATTCAGCTCTCTTTTTATGCCTTCTAGTTCCTCCTCTAGTTCTTTTAAGACTTTGGATAATTCTTCAATTATTAGTAAGATCAAATCTAAGGAACATTTATTAAGGATTTGATACCATCTTTCGATGAACTTTTTATTGTTCTTACATAGCATCGGTTTAAGGGCAATTCGTAGTCCCCGAGGAATTCTTTGGTGCTTATGATAGTGAATCAATGTTGTGGCATGCAGCCTTTGATTAATTTCCTTTTTTGATATGTATTCGAATTGGCGAAGTAATTGTGTTACTGTTGAGATCTGAGGTGTGAAGGCTCTGGTCTCCTGTATCAGTCCATAGATATCTTTTGCGGCTTCAGGCGTGAAGGCTAATGTTTCTGCTTTATTGGTTGTTATTTGAGCTATATCATCAAGTTGCATTTTCAAGTTTGGTTGTGGGTGCTGCAGAGAAGAGTTTAGGCAGTAGGTACGAATGCAAAGTTTTTTGGTCTCTGCGCACACTTATATTTCGAGCGTTTTGTTTTGATTGTACGTGATATTTTGTTTAGCGCTACACGTTGTTACACGATGCCTATTCGTGTCTTATATACAGACGAATTCTGTTGTGGTTAGATCCGCTTTACAAATACGACAATACATAGGATTTCATGATGTTTAACTAAATACTGTGTTTTCTCATTTGCATGACCTTAATGCATATGTTTGAACTTTATTGTATATATTGATGTTGGCTAAGGTCCTGTATTCGTCTTGTTCACAGGCCCCTGACGAAGGGTCACATGACCTGACCCGAAATGCATTGGGCAGAGCTATAATGGATATATGTTGACAATCAAAAGAAAGTGATTGACTAACTCGTTATAATGCAAGAAGTAAACTGCATAATCAATAAAAACAGAAATTGATGAAAAAAAATGGAGTCATGAATTTGCATCAATGAACTGTTAAAAAAGGAGAAGAAACATTCAAAAGTTTCAAGTGAAACATTAGCGCGCAGTTAGTGAAAGGTGGTTATCTTTCACAGAATTCGTCTGTATATAAGACACGAATAGGCATCGTGTAACAACGTGTAGCGCTAAACAAAATATCACGTACAATCAAAACAAAACGCTCGAAATATAAGTGTGCGCAGAGACCAAAAAACTTTGTAATTGTTAATATTGTCACTTTTGGCTCATGGAACTCAACGTTTTCTTTTCCAATATTTTGTCCTCTTGCAATTTTCCCCTCATGAATCATTACTGTGCCTATTGTGAAGCGCTCTGACACCTTTGAGTAAAGTCAGCGCTATATAAAAAAGGAAGACAGCGCCCCCTCTGTGCCCGGACCGCGCTCCCCAGCTGCGCCTATTATGAAGCGCTCTGACACCTTTGGGAATTCGGCGCCATATGAAATCGAGGGCAGGGCCACTCCGTGCTACCGGCCGCGCATCCCCAGCAGTGCCAATTGTGAAGCACTCGGACACATGAAGGGCTCTGATACCATTCAGGTAAATTCTGGCTATGTCGCTTTAAGACAGCGCCACCGCTTTGCAACCGGGACACGATTCTCGGGAATCCGAGACAAACTACCCCCCCCACGCCCACAGATGCGGGCACACACGCTCTAACGCATTTGGGTAGCGCTCTGACACCTTCGGGTAAATTCAGCGCTATAAACTTGGAGACAGCGCCACCTACATGTAACCGGGCCGCGCTTCCCCATAATATCATAAAATAACCTTCACCACAATTAAACACATTTTTGGGGACAGTATTGACCGGCCTCGAACCCTGCTCTCTTCAGCCCGAAGACCGAAGCCTCTCTCTGCATGCCACGCGGTCCGCCATCAATCTCTCCTCTCCCCACAACGAGCTGCGCCCCCCGTGTCCGCACTGTCGCTGCCCCCCTGCCATGCCCATATAGCTCAATATTTACGAAAACAATATTGATAAAACCAGCATACACTTTAAATAAAACAACAATTTTTTGATAATACCAGCATCCCCTTGAAATGTGCCTACGCCGAGGCTCGAACCCGAGTCTCCCGGCCCAAAAAACAGCCGCTTTGTTCGCTACGCTAAGGCCTCTCACCTTCTGACTGCACCCGCGCCGCCGGGCCTGTCCCTTCACCGCTTGGCAACTGTTGCTCCGGCTAGCCTCCCTGTGCTGAAGGCAAGAGACAAAGAGGGCTACTCCCTGGGGCACTGTGATTTTAATACCTTTTGGGGGGAGGGCTCTCAGACGCCCACCTGGCATCTCACATTACTGAGAGACCCTCCCCATGACATTCGCCTGGAGAATCGAAACTCTCCAGTAGTAGCCTGGAGAATCGAAACTCTCCTGCCAGGCACCGAATCCCACTAAAGGCCCCCCTCCCCTAGCCGCGGGGGTGGCCTCTCATCACGCCCATAAAATGAAAGTTATAGAAACAGTAACTGGGCCCTCGTGAAGGCAGCACTGATGTCAGGCTCTGACTGGGAGTGAAGATTTATAGGTTCTCTCTTCTCCCCCTTTTACGTCCTGCCATCATCCTGGAAAGTGAAATGTAGGGGTTTAGTAGACAACGGCTGTTGTAACGGGAGATAGCTTCGGAAAGCAAACCCCAGAGAACCCGCCAGTTGATTTTCGAAGCACACAGGGGTGCATCCATTCTTCAGCAGGGCAGTTGATTTCTCGCCTTCTCTGGATCAGTTCTGTATGAAAAGAAAGTGGCTCTGGCCTGCTATGTCTAGATGGAACAGGAGGCGGTTTCAAGCTGAGAGACAGACAGGCCTCGGTAGTCTGGACTCTGCAGAGCTGTGAGGTCAGGCCAGACACAACAGCTCAGAGGGTTTTGAGACACTGTTGGTCCTGTTTACAAGTAATTCAGCTCATGGACTATGTCCAAATACCTTGCTCACGGGGTTCCCTGCAGTTGGGCAGGAGGGGTGAAAACCGGGCAGCGCCTCGCCCTGGGCGTGGCCAGCACTGTTTGGACCCAAGCTTTTGGTGGTCTGTGGCCTCGCGGAGATCGCGCTGGTGGTTGCAATGCTGACGCATCCATCTTCAGGGTAACCTGGCAACATTTGGTTGGGGGGCTCCGACAAGAAGAATATCAAGGAAAGAGCCTGCGGGCATACATGCACTCTTGAGGCCTGCCTCATATAATCACAAGACTACAATATTGAGGTAATGAGAGAGGGGTGTGTGCTTCGGGAGGCTGACAGTGACGTGGGCAGCCAGGACATCATTGATGATAGCGAGCACCAGGGGGAAAGCAGCCCACGCCTCAAATTGTCCCGCTTTTAGAAATCAGTGCCTAAGACAAGCTCAGACAGGGAGGCCCGAAGTGGGGAATAACATTGCGTCATAAGCAAATGGACAGGAGCCCACAAGACATTAAGAAGTGCAACAAGTTGATGGAGTGCAGAATGGAATGATCTTTTGCTTGTCTTTTTGTAGCTGGCACAGCATGAGTTTAGATGCGGTTGGAATGTAACAACGTTTTTTTACATTTATTCGGAGTTTTATATAGTGCGAACTACACCCGAAGGTATCAGAGCGCTCAACATGAGCACCTGTTGCGTTACAGACGGACACATTCATTTTGGTAGGCACAGGGAGATTAAGTGATTTGCCCAGAATCACTGGATGTTGAGTGTCCCTGCTGAGGAAAAGTGTTCTTTTGATCGGCATCATTTGTACCGAGACTCCATTGCTTTTTTCATTGCCATCTCGTGTCAAACACTTCCACACGACCCACCTGGTTGTTTCTGCTGATGCCTGAGGAAAATCTAAACACGACAACAGTCATCTTGCAGCCTGCATTTCTGTCCAGGAACTGTCGCACACCCAACCCCCCCTGTTCTTGCAGTTCAACAGAAAGCCATGAGACACTCACACCCTCTGTAAATGATTTGTTTTCCATCTCCTGCTCCCAGCCTGGTAAACATCTTTGACACCGTGATCAGGTTATCTGGACAATGGTCTGACTGCTGGGCCTTGATCAGGGTGATTAAACAATGACCTGAAAGACCGGGCTTTGATCAAGGTGATTAGACAATGACCTGAAAGACTGAGCCTTTATCAAGCAGAGTGAACAATGATTTGTGTACCAAGCCTTGACCAGGTCACCATCGACAAACGTTGTCTGGATCTGGGTATCAACTACAAACACTGCCATGATTGAACAATGAACTAACAGCCAAAAGACTGAGATGAAAAAGTATATACGGTTTGTAAGCTGCGGAGTAAAGCAGCAGCCTCCTCTGTCTTGTTTCTGATGAGCTTGGCTCCTGTGTCTCCTTTTAATATGTATGAAGGGTATGGAAGGCTTGGGTGGTTCCCCCGCCACTGAGACCCAGTAAGTGGGTTAATCCACTTCTTCAAATGGCGCCTGAACAGGGACACCACGAGCACGAAGGTCAGGCCCGGTGGATGTGAGGAGGTTCACGGAGAGTATCCTACCCGAGGGATTCTTGCAATCTGGTAAGCCGAACGACTCGCCCGCTGTTCTGCCCCAACTAGTCTGGGCCACATGACCGCGTTCTCGCTGGAGTCCCCTAGCAAATAATTTCTGGAGCAGGACACAGCCCTATGTCTGCAGAAGAGAACAACCCCTATAAGGTAAGGGTGGACTGATCACCCACCAAGTCTGTATAATTCTGTTATTGACTTTCGCACAAGCCAAGCTGTTTTTGCCTTTTGCCAAAGCCAAGCAAGCAAGGTGAGTTTCTAAAACCCGCTGGTGTCTGTTCTGTATAATTCTGCTGTTATTGACTTTTGCAAAAGCCAAGAAAGCGAGGTGAGTTTTAAAACCCGCTGGTGTCTGGTATCTGTTTTCAAGCATGCCAGTCAGTAGTAAGTTCAAGAGATTATGTTGTTGTATGTGTACGCAGGACTCCCAGCTGGAGGCGGCTTGTCCGCTTCCTCCAGAAGGGACCCATGCCCATACGATGTATGTTAAACATGGCCCTTCTGCCATAATGTTTTCCTCATTCTGGGTAAAATATACGAAACAAAGTAACACGGAATTACGGTGGCCACTTTATGGCTCCTTTAATTCTCAAGTTCTCGCCAACTTAGAGGAACAATTAATGAAAAGAAAAACTCGCCCGTCTGTTTGAATCTGTCCGATTTTGGAGGAAAGAGGTAGAGCAGAGAGCTAGAAAGCAGAAGGCTCAAGAGGGAAAACTGGAACGTATGTCAATGGCCGACCACGCCAGAGAAAATTTACAAAATCAAATGACAAAATCAGTAGAAATAGCTGATAGGGAGCATGGGTCCGGGTACAAAAATGTTATCCAGCTCGTGAGGAGAAAGTAAAGGCCCATATGGAAGGTGGAGAAGAAGGTGATTCCTTGCTTGATACTATGCTAGAAAGCCCTGCTGCATTGCCCCAATGTACCCTGCCCTGACGCCTCACACCACGCATGTCCCCCGCCACAGCCCACTCCTGCCCCCACTGCCCCTCTTACTGTTCTCCCTGTCACACCAACCCTCCCGATTTTTCCTATGACACCGACCACGCCCGCTAACCCTGTCCTTGCTACGGGAATCAAAGAGGGCTATGGTAAACCACTAAGTATGGGCGAAATGCGCAAATTCGCGTGAATTCGTGCGAAAGCGAATTCGCGGTCCGCATAATCCGCAAATTTGTTCTAAAAAAATTTTGGGGCGTGTTCGCGGGGCGCTTTGCGTGTTTGCGGGCCTCTTGCGGTGCACCGACCGCGAAATTAACCATGCGGTCGTACATGGGCGCGGCCATCTTTTTCGCGTTGTGTATTTCCATTTCGGGGCGCTAGTTGCATGCTCGCGTTGTGTGCGGGCGTGATTACGTGGTCGCGTGCTATTTTGCGTGCTCGCGGGAGAAATATTGTGCAAACTTACCCACAGGGTACTCAATCCTCCCCTAATCTTTGCAATCCTTTGTTTCTTTGAACTTTTTTTGATCTTTTTTACTGATTATCTATCCTTCTCTTTTTGTGTGTTTTTTTCTACTTTTGGTTACTTTAAACTACTTTTTTAACTCTTTTCTTTTATTTACTTTTATTTACTTTTTTCCTATTCTTTCCTAATTTTTATTTAACTTTCCTGTCCAGGACCATGGCAAAGGGAGCCGAGAAGAGCAAGGGGAAGGGTCCCGCACTCCGTAGCCGGCTCACTGGTGGGCGATTAAGGGGGGAGGATGTAGTGGCCAAAGAGATCTTCAGCGCGGTGGAGGTGGCCGCACTGTTTTTTTTCGTCCAGCGCCACCTACCCAAGACCGTCGCGGCAGGCGGCAGGCCCGGTGCTGGGTACGGGCTCCGGGAGCATCGCAAGCTATGGGGGAAGGTGTGCCAGGCCCTGTATCGGGAGTCTGGGATCCGGCGCACCTACAACTAGGGGACGCACCGGTGGTCCGACATCCTGGACCAGGAACACAACCTGCTCGACCTGCTTGGCATGGAGATCCCTCGGCTTGGTGAGTAGTAGTAGCTATTTAATCACTACTTTGTTTTCTCCTGATTTGTGTTATTATGATATTGCAAATATTTGTTTTTTCCAAAGAGCAAGAATGCTGCAGATTACATTGCAGGTAAATTATGTTTCAAAAGCTTCTGTGATTGCAGGTGGTCGCCTGCTCACTGGCGGTGCTACTATGCTTACTTGTTTTCAATTTTGTGCTCATTTGGCTTGGGTGATGATTATGTCTCAGTGTACTTTACAGAACTGCGTAATGCTAGACACTAGAGACTCAAGTCCAGTCCTTCCTTTGTAATCCTGCCACTAAGAAGAGATAGTGGTGGTGATCATGACGGACTGAATCTGTCACTTCGCGTGCTGCATAGTGCTGCCTGCCAGTCCTAGTAGAACCTTTTCGTAGTTGGTTTAGTGAGTTACATAACTTTCCAAGTAGACGGTCCGCGAATCCAGCAATACTATGTCCTACTAGACCACATCAGAAATAGGTCAATAAATTTAGTGCAATTGTTGTCTATTTCCCCGAAAAAATGTGTTATTGTTTTTTTGAAATGTTTGATGTGGTTGACAACAATCGTCCATGTTTATGTCTTTCTTTCATGTTGTACATCAGCTCTCCCCAGGGGCAAGGGGACACAGGAGGAGGTTGCGGCGCCGGCGGAGCAGGGACAACAGCAGGAAGGCCAGGATCGGGCCAGCGAGGGCTCCTCTGCTGGCCCTAGTAAGTTTTCCTGTTAATATTAATAATTATGCTTCCCTATCTTTTACAGCACCTGTATTTTTTCCAAACGTTCCTCATTCTATTTTTTCCTAAATTGTCTTTGATCTTCTTGTAGATTGTTTCTAAATTCTTATCCTGCCTCTAGTATGACTCCCTGTGGTACTACTAGATTATTATTAGTCTGTCTGTGTAGCTAACTAAGCTTGCACAGTTGGCAAAAGGTGTTAAACAAAACTCCTATTCTATTCAGCAATAGCTCTATGCACTGAGTGCAGCCCTCTGGGTTGTCCATAATGTCTATTGAAGTCTTCTAAATGTTTATGCTTTGACAATTCCCAACAATAAAATGTCAATGGCCACCAAGAATAATATACTAGTTTACTTTTTGATTGGATAGGAGGACAATCCTTACTACTACTGTTGCAGGGACTATTCTGCACAAACAGAACTATGGACAAGAAATAGGGCATTGGTTATAAATTATAGTAGGCGCAGTTAGACTTTTTCACATACCTCAGTCATAACAGAAGTTGAACCCCCAATCTCCTTACTGACGAGCTAGTGTGTCAGAGTGATTTTATTTAGCTCCGGAATGCAGAGATGATTGATCCCCAATGTTTATACAACCCAGGACATAAGCCTACGGAGTCAGAGTCCCAACCTCTCTGAGCCACGGACTCATGCTTGCAAATTGCAAACCCTTTCGCTCACTCACTCATGACCAAAAACCACCAAAGTCTATGTAAGTCTATGTACGTTTTAAAGCTTTATTAAAAGTAAAAACATTTATTAACATCAACTTCATCACATAAGATAAACGGTGAAGGATTCAAAACTGAAAAGTGGCTGATTTCACACATTAATTATGGGAGAGCCCTCACCTGGTTGGAACTTCACGTATTCTTTGTGGGGATGAATCGTTGCTGACTCCGTTCAAGTGATGATAATCTGATCTTGCTCTTGCTCTTAGAAGTGAAGCTTCTGTCTGTTATGAGAAAAATGGTGCTTGTTAAAAAGCAAGCATTTATCAGTTGTGCCAAAAAGTGTAGCAAGACATGTTACGTTTAAGCATAAATAAAAACACCCTTTCCTGAAGAAAGGGAAAATTGTAGTTTAGAGACTAGAGAGTCACAAAATATTAAATTTGTTTATGTAGTACTAGTAAAAAAATTTCATTCCTAGACAAAATAGGGACTGGTGTATATGGCATGTAAGAAAATGAAATGTATTTTTTAGGCGGAACATCGGCACAGCCATCCACCAGTGCCGGGGCCAGCACGGAGGTGGGCACTCCTGGGGAAGAGGTGGTTCAACAGCCATCGGGAACTGCTGTGGGGGATGCCACGGGAGTGGCGGGCAGTGGTAAGCTATTATATTCCTTACTTATTGAGATTGCAGACTGCAAAGTGTGCTCTCTGCACGAGTGTATATGTTGTACAGTACAAGTACACTTTACTGTAAAGAAGACTTACAAATTTAGAACTAAGTTTTTGTCAACCAGGTAGAAGACATTCACCCTTGACTTCGCATTAGCAATAGCATTAGCGGCGGAAGTTGACGAGTAACCAATGGCCTCCTCTAAATTTGACTTCAACTCAGCTGTGAAACTTTTATCAAGAAGCCAAGTCAGATCAGAGATGAACTTGATGGATGGGATGAACGAAAAGGGAAAGAAGGGTGTAAGGAAGGACGAGCAAGTTAAAAGTAATGACTGGCAAAGAATGATACGTGTTTTTGAATGCTGCCCGAGGTGGCTAGGAATATGATGCATCGCCGGTTGAAGGCTGAAGCAAGGATGGGTGGAAGGAGTAAGGAAAGAGGACTGCATGGTTGGGTGAAACAGAAACTGTATGTGTGCGCAATATATCCTTTGGTTCAAATTCAAATGCAAGTCAAGCACGGATGCATGGCTGGCGGTTTCCATAACAAAATAAAAAGGTTGTTTTTCCGTGAGAAAAAGTAAGGTATGTCCAGTTGAGACATTAAGAAGAATCATTGACATTTACTTTGAATGGATGGATGCCTGGATCAAGGTACTATCTTACTCGTAGATAGCATAGGTGTAGGTAGACAGAGTAGACGGTCACTGGATGAAGTAAGTGTTACTTTGAAGAGCATGTAACACCGCACCCGCACGTCCGTTCCAGTGTAGAAAAGACGAGGAAAAGAAGTTGTAATTTTTCAGAATACTACCATGACTGGTAACAGTGGTTTGCAAGCACAGCATATATCCTGCGATTACGGGGGCCACTCACTACCTCTGTTAATAATTTTATTACAAATCTCCCATTCATTTGTGGCCTATCAGTGTTCACTGAATAAAAAACAAAGCACTTAAAGTCATCCCATATGTAAGCAAATATCCTGTGAAGGGATAGATAATCATATTATTTATCTTCTTCATTTTCCTTTTCTAGTAGTCATTGGCACTGCAGGGTGAAAGTTAAATTAATTAAGCAGTAGCCCTTGTAACAGAGTATTGCCAGTGCCACCTGTAATAGAAAAGTAAGAGGTTCATCACCTGCATGTACTAGAGTGGTACAGTAACGCAAGTCTATGTCATCATGGCTTGCATCTGTTTTTCTCGGATGCAAGTTGACAGCGCTGGCATTATGCCGGCATCCAAAAGTTTACGTACCAATTTTGCTAAACAAGAGAGAAGAAGAAGAAGAAGACTGGTGTACTGTCTGAGTCTAATGTAGTGAGTCCATATAGTGCTACTAGAATTGATTCCTGAAACTCCCACTAATGTTAGAGCAGAGGCCGACGAAGTGAGAGGTTAGATAGATACAGGCCACAAATGTTATGTACTGTGCTTGCAAGTTGCTAGTGCTACTGTGACACAACTTTTTGCTGAATTATTTTTGTTAATCTTAAAGAGCATTGGTTACAGTATGTTTTTCTTTCTTCATATTGATGCTCCTTCCAAACTAACATGGAAGGAGCTGGCTAGACGGGCATGGCAAAGGAAGCTGGAGGCAACTGTCGCCGAATATCGGCGGCTGGTGACCCAGGAGGAGGAGGACACGCAGTCTCAGTCCACAACATCTACCATGACAGCTGCATCCTCCTCCACGCACCCTGGGTCAGCCAGTCAGCGCAAGCCTCCTGCGGTACGGAGCCGTGGTACCGCAGCCACCCGCCACCCCAAGCAGCTAAAAAATCAGCTACCCCCCCACAGCAGGTGCAAGGCACGCATCTACCGTCTAACCCTCAGGGTGTCCAACCTTGAGCAGGAGATGGAGAGAGTTAAAACCCTGCTCAAGAACCTCCGCAGGGAGTAACGGGACCACCTGGCCAAAGGACACCATCGGCGGCAGAAGAGGAGGAGAGACTGTCCCTTGCCCCTTTTTTAAAGACTTTTGGGGGGTGGGAATTGGGAGTTGGGTTTTTTGGACTTTAGGGACTTTTTATTTCACGGTCATGCTTTGGGGTTAGGGAGGGGGGTGGGTCGGGTCTTGCGGGATAGTTTATTTTTGTTAGGGATAAAAATAATTATTTACTTTCAACTTAAACATAGCATACGCAGTTTTTTACTGTTTTGCGGGGAGGCGGGGGGGGTAACTGTACGTTTGTTTTCCTGAAACTTAACTGGCTGATTGATTCAAATTGTCAAAGTAATCGCCCAAATGCTTACAAAAGTAAGTGCCATTCACAGAGTTAGTGAATTCAATTGTCCTACTACTTTACTAGTACTACCGTCAGTCTCTCCTCTCTCCTCCTACTCCATTATTCTTCCTCTCCCAAACACTTATCTTACCTGTGATTCATGTTTGAAAATAGGGCTAGGCACAGGGCTGGCTGCATGGCAAATGGCGATTAAGGTTGGCAATCCTGAGCGGATGAAATGGCATTGTTGTGGTGGTAGTAGTGGTGGTACATAGTGGCAGTAGCAGCATTGAAAAAAATGAAAATGAAACCTTGAGTGGCCTGAGCGGAGCATTAGAACAGTATGATAGATAGCATAGTACACAAGAACAGTGCCATGATTTAGCCTAACAAATGCTAAAGTATTCAAAGTATAACTACTAGTTGCGTGGAGTTTGGCTTTGGCTACTACAAGAAATAGTACTGAAGGTGAAGGACACAGCAGCGTAATCATTCGTCACGTATAGGAGGAGGAGGATGTTCTTGATGATTAATCCAGTTGATGGTACCCATGAAAATCAAATTTGATTTACAAATAGTCATGGGTCTGTGTCAAGCTGAGTAAGAAAATATCCTCAGATTCCTTCACCAGCCTTGAAATTGATTTTCTGTTGCTTTGACCTTATCCTCCCTAGAAAGTGTGTGGAATTATTGTTGTCATTTAGTCACACCTCAATGAAAACCCCACAGCCTGGGGAAGAGGGTTAGGGTTTGAAAATTAAAGTTTTGTGGAGAGAGGAAAAAAAACAGCATGGACAAACAACAAATGAAGGTAAACAAATCTTTGGATACGAAGATATCCATAAATATTTTAAGGGACATAAAGGAAGTGCATACACTACTGCATGCATGAAGTTGATTGCTAAATGGATGGTAGGTTACTTAAACTAAGTAGTACTTTCTACAACTTACTAACTATGAAGAAACAATGTGACAGTACAGGGCTACAGTAATTATGCAATTTCACTTGCCTATCTGCCCTCAGAGAGAATAAACAACACTTAACACATGAAATTAGTTTTTAAAATAGCAAAGAAAAACGTATACAATGGCTGGAGGGATGAATTTGAAGCAGAGAGCAAACAAATGCACACAGTCACACTCATAGAAGTTCACAACAATAACATTATTTAAAAGATAAGGAGAAGTGAAGCGGATACGGTAACAGTATGTTGTAGTTGTCCTGTTGAATTAGGGAAGTTGGTGCATCCAGCCATTCCTCTTATTCGCGGTACTCCTCCATTCCATTTGACGCTCCGTCGATCAATCTTGGTGACCAGACACACTGTCCACTGCCTGCATGGCGGAGGCGGAATTGCGGATCGCTAATGGTAAGCCTGAGGTAATCGTTTTTCCAATCGCACAGGGTAAAAGCTGGCCTGTAATTGTTGATGGAAAAACAGGAAGTGATATTAAAACACCACGGAGAAAAAAATATAAGGTAAGCTGTGTAGTGCAAAAATAACACTTTCAGTTTCACAGAGGCAACAGTATTACATACAAGCATTATTTCGCAAGTGCGTACTCTGAGTCTCCTTTTCAAGAATAGTAATTAGTAAGTATGGGCGAATTGTGCGGATCCGTGGTCTGTGAATTTGCGCGAAATCGCAAAAAAACACGAATTCACGGATTTTACCGCAAACTTGCGGATTTTTTTGCGATTTGCATAACTACTACTGGAGTACTTTCTACTGGCTAATCCAGTAAGTGCTACCCCGTTGGGTAAATGTATAGTGCTTTTAATACACTACAGCTGCGTAAAGTGCCAGAAGAGTTGTCTCCAGTGACATCTGCAATAACGCATTACCGGCAATGTTAGCCTATGGGCCGAAATGCACCTTAGAAACAGGGCCAAATCACCTTTCCCCTCAACTTACAGACAAACTACTATTTTTCCCCTAAACGAGACCTTCCCACCATGCCTCCAAAACCAATAAAACCAATCCCCAAAAATCTAGAACACCCTCAAATAGCCCCCCAAAAACATGCAATACTGCTACCTCGCAGAGGCCTAAGTTAAAATCGTGCCAAAACGCACTCTGAAACTAGGCCCAAAACACCCCTTTTCCACCATGGATTTTCTTCAAACCACTTGCAATCAAACTTAGACCTTCCCAGCAGTGCTCTCAGACCCATAAACCCACTCCCAAAAATCTAGAACACCCCCAAATAGCCCCCCAAAAACATGCAATACTGCTTCCTCACAGAGGCCTAAGTTAAAATTGTGCCAAAACGCACCCTGAAACTAGGCCCAAAACACCTCTTTTCCACCATGGATTTTCGTCAAACCACTTGCAATCAAAATTAGACCTTCCCAGCAGTGCTCCCAGACCCCTAAACCCACTCCCAAAAATCTAGAACACCCCCCAATAGCCCCCCAAAAACATGCAATACTGCTTCCTCGCCCGGGCCTAAGTTAAAATCGTGCCAAAACGCACTCTGAAACTAGGCCCAAAACAAAGAGCCTAGGTATGCTACTCCAGGTTGCTTCACTCAGTAGTGCCTGCCTTGACCGTCTGCATGGCCCTGCCGCAAGCATGGGCCAAAAATCTGTTCCGCTCGCAAAATTTGCTGTTTTTCGGCAGCAAATTCGCAATCCGCAAATCTCGCGAAATTGCAGAAAATTCGCAAATTCTTGAGCGTAACAGATTTTTGGCCCATGCTTGCGGCAGGGCCATGCAGACGGTCAAGGCAGGCACCATTGAGTGAAGCAACCTGATGTAGCATACCTAGGCTCTTTGACACAGACAGACAAAGCATATCTAATTGTATGCAGCAAGCCACATAGCCCCAATTTTACATGAACTGCTGTACTCTGTACTCTGCCTGGCATAACAACAACACTACACTGCCTTGATCATTCCATACCACGACTAGACAGACATGTAGTTCTGCTGTAGTAGTTGTTGTTGTAGACTGGCTTACCTGTTTACAACTCACGAATTGGCCATAGTTTTTCCGTAAACCAACGCTGATGATCCATCCATCCCAGTGAGTGACTGTAAAGAAAAAAGATATATTATTTAACTTTGATCATCAACACTCATCATCAGACATCATGGTATATCGGCAAACAGTAAGTCCAAGGACATTTTGCATATTGGAAAATGCAACGTAGTGGCCCCTGCAGTTGAAGTACAATTTGAATTAAACAAGGTAAAAAAAAGCAGAGTAGACTTGAGTTACATTTAGTGTGTAAAAGATTCAATAATAACAGAAGACATATGATTAATTTCATGCACAACAAACAAACAGCAATTGCTTTCATCAGAGCCAGACAGCCATTGCTGTCCACTGCATGCCATCTTCTTCTCATTATTCATTACCTGTTCCACTTTTTGTCCACATCTTCTTCTGAAAGTGAGGGACCACAGGGCAGCCTCTCCTGTCAATTTCAGAAGTAACTGTCAGCAATCAGCAAGCATGTAGTCAGTAATTCCAGTCCCACTTGAGGGGACTCGTCTACGTAGACAAGGTTTCTTTGTTCTGCGTAATCCAGTCAACTGCCTTGAGGGAAATGTATATGGGGAGTCTGGAGGAGGAGGATAGAGGAGCATGATTGAGTTGTGAACTTGTGGACCTCAGGAATGCAGACTGCGGCACCTTCAAATCAATAAGGAAATAAGATGAAGACAGTGCTGCTGATGGACTTGTTGTGATTAGGTGATTAGAGTTTTGTTGTGGTAAAAGTTGCAAAACAAAGAATGACACACACGAATAAAAGTGAATAAGGACGAAAAAAAAGGATGTCATTTTCAGGCCTCGGTGTCAGGGAAGTATAGCTCGTCCTCAAACTCTATGAATTGAGACAGGAGTAGGTCAGGTAACAGAGAAGAACTTCCGTCATCTAAGTCGGTGTCCTCTTCTTCCTGGGCGCATTCACGTATTTTGTTATCTGGCGAGAGGAGGGTCCTTTTTGAAGTTACAATGGCACCAGCAGCACTCAAAACACGTTCAGATGACACGCGTGCGAGTGGGAAAGACAAATAATTTAGAACCAGGCCTTTTCCTATACCAATACATCAATGGGTTCGGATTTACGAAGACCTCTGTTGTGTCATCCAGATAGGCCTGCACCATCGACTGAAGGTTCTTCAGGGTTACTCCACTTTGCATACCATCTGTGGCCTTTGCATCACTGGAATGAACAAACCCTTGATGAGTTAGCCAATCCGCTTCCGACAATATTATGGCTGGGCCTGGTGCAGGTGAGGATGATGATACGGTTGCTGGTGTCGTTAATGGCTGTGAGGGAAAGTGACTCCTTTCGGCCACAGATTCAGAAGTGGAACTTGACGCCGGATGGCCTGCTGATTCAGTTGTACTTCTGCCGGCTCCTTCAATTTTCTGTCGCTCTTTTTCGAACCGAGTGGCTGACACAGCTAGCCAATGTTTGTACTTTGAAACATCTGCGTCATCAAAAGGAATGAATGCTCTTCTGGCCACGTCCTTTTTGTACCATGGATCCAGAATAGTGGCACAAATGTAATGTTGTTCTGTATGTAATTTTTTAAGCCTTTCATTGTCAACTAGGTGGCTTAATAACCTCTCCGCCAACTGATATGCATCTTGCTTTTCAGCATCATCCCAGAACGTTGAAGACACCGCCTTCAGTTGGTGCTCTAGCATGCGCAACAATGGGATAGCTTTGCCCAAAGAACAGTCCTCTCTGCTGACTTCACATGTGAAGACCTCAAAAGGACAAAGCATGTCTGTCAGGCTTGCAACTAGCTTCCATTCCTCCAACTCTAGCCTCATGTCTTTCATAGTAGAACCCAGTTTATAGACATACTCATTGATTACCCCCCACTGCTCAGACAGATGTTCAAGCATGTAAAAGGTTGAGTTCCAACGTGTTGCCATCTCCTGGATGAGTCCTTTGACTGGCAGTCTACGTTCACGTTGCATGCTCTTCAGCTTCTTCCGGGCCTTAAAAGAATGGCTGAAATGTGTGCAGATTCTTCGGCAGGTGGTCAGTAACTTGTTGACTGTGGTTTCTTTTTTCAAGAAATCTTGCACAACAATGTTAATAGTGTGCACCAAACACGGCACTCTGAAATAGTCACCTAGCTGCATGGCCTTAACTATATTACTGCCATTATCCGTGGAAACATAACCAATCATGCGATTTCTTGGATGCAGCCATTCATAGACCTTCCTATCAAACTCCTCCAAAAGGTTAGGTGCAGTATGAGTTTTCTCCATGGCAAACATGGCTACTGTTGCATGTTTCCGAGTAGTTTGAAAAACTGTGTCCGTGTCAACACCTGCTTTTAGCTTGTCTTTAACCCCTGCAAAAGAGACCCAGTGTGCAGTGATGCACATGTAATCAAGGGCTTGGCAACTGGTCCACATGTCTGTTGTCAGGTGGATAGTGTGAACAGCACTCTTCTGAATAGCTGCGCCAATCACCTCCAGCACATCTTGATGTAGTGCTGGAACAGCAACTCTGGCAAAAAAGGACCGGCTAGGAACCTTCCATTTAGAGCAGACTGTTGCCACAAATTCTAGAAAACCCACCCCTTCCACAAAAGAAAAAGGCAGAAGGTCCAGCGCTAGCATTTTAGACAGCTTTGCATTATACAGACGTGCCTTTGGGTGGTTGCGTTCAAATGGCGCATCCGACCAATAAATTCTGCTAATGGTGGTCTGGACCGTTTTACTTGATGATGATGATGCATACTTCTTCAAACCAGTGAGGCTCATTTATGTACATTTTCGCATTGGTGTCTCTCCCAGACTCTTAGTGTGCCTCATACATGTTGCAGGGGTAGAGGGTGTGGGCGCTACCACTGCAGTGCTGCTGCCAGGGGTACTTGGTGTACCAGAAAAAATATCTGTCGCTTCTTCACTTCCCCCCTGCACGATGAGCCCCTCGTCATCCTCAGATGCAATATCAATCGATACATTTGGATTTGTTTTTCTTGTGGCTTCCTGGATCTTACTTAGTTGAGCCTCCCACTGGATAGTGTGGTGTTTTTTGAGATGACCTCTCTGGCCTCCGGTACCATAGTTGGTACCAAGCTTACCCCGACTAACTGATATTTTACAAATCGAACAAACTACCATGTTTTCCGCCTTTTGGCTAACTCTAAAAAAGTCCCAAACTGGGGACTGGAGATGTCTGCTGGTGTTGGAGGTGCTACTTTCAGTTTCAATGCCAGATGAAGTGGAGGATGGGCGTGGCTGAATTCAACTCTGTTGTTCACTTGCAGCACTACTACTTGAGTTAATGGAGGTGAGCTGGATGGATGTCCCTGCTGGCCCTTCTGATGAGAAAATATGGAATCGGTAGGTCGTGTTGGTGTTGTAGTTAACTGCCTTGGTGGTGGTACCAGTGCCACTCCACCCACATCCCGCTCAGCAGCCATTCGCGATACGCTCAAAATGTCTGTCTGCTGCATGCCCGCTGGGGCTAGAGTGATGACTGTGATGACTGGGTCGTCGTCAGACTGTTCATCAGCAACAGAATACACCACTTCTTGTTCGTCGTCATCACCCATAACTGAAAGCCTTGTGGGAACCTTCCTTTTAGGCTTAGCTACCTTTGTCAGCTCATGGCGTGCCCCGCTCTCAGACTGCATTGGTGGCTTCCAATCAAGATCAAGATCATCAGAAGGAAGGGGGCTTGAAAACGACCTTGTAGTAGCCCTCCTTGACCTTTTCCATGCTGGGGATCTGGAAGACAATGGATAATCCTCAGGAGGAGTGGCTTCCTCGGATGATACCTCCGCTTGAATCTCGATTTCCTGATGTGCCCCTACTTCTGGAGGAACAAGCATTGTGGGCAGTTGTGCCGCTCTATGCGCCTCTAGTTGCGTCTCTCCATGCTCCTCTCCATGCTCCTCTCCATGTGCCTCTACTTGCGCTTCTTCTTGTGCCACTCCTTGCGCCTCTCCTTGCGCCTCTCCTTGCGCTTCTACTTGCGCCTCTCCTTGGGCATGTACTTGCGCCTCTCCTTGCGCATGTACTTGCGCCTCTCTTTGCCCATGTACCTGCGCTTGTACTAGTTGCACCTGTGGTTGTCGTTGTGGCTGTGGTTGTTGAACACTTGTCAGCTGAGTTACACCCTGCGTTGATTGGGTGCTACTTTCTTGCGATGAGCCAACATCACTGGTCGATGGTGATTGAGCAATGACAGTGGCTGGCAGTTCGGGTTGGACTATTCCCATGAGGCTCAAACGCTCCGTCCATCATCCCCTTTTGTATCGCTTTGTTCGCCCTAAGTGTGGCAGGGTATGCTCAGACGTGAGTCCCTTGCTCACTTGGCCCCTGGATTCAAGATAGCCTGGCTGATGAGGATTATGAATCCGAAACCGGTCCCAGGATGCTGGTTTCCGGTCCAGGGAAGACATGGCTTGGCAGTTCGGGCTGGACTGTTCCCATGAAGCACAGGGTCAGACTGATTTGCATATGGCCATGTCTGAACTGGGGTGGCTGAGTGAGCTAAAGAATGGTGATGGATTAAACCCAGATCAGTTGACTGGGGGTGAGTGTTTGATTTGCTCAAACGCTCCGTCCATCATCCCCTTTTGTATCGCAGTGGCTGCCTCTGCAGCACTCATGGGTTTGGACCTAACCTTGTGTGGTGGCACTGAGCCTAATGAAGCGGAGGTGCTGCTCGCAGCTTGGTCCCCGGCGGACCCCACTGCTGCAGTCGTTGTTTTATTTTCCCCGAGAAAAGTGTCTGTGGGCTCACCAGTCTCCTTGGTAAGTGGCACCACTTGCTTCTTCTGCTCCTTCTTACTGGCAGTGGCACTGGCAACTTTCTTTGTAGATGAGCTACGGCCACCTTTCTTTGGGCCCATCTTCTTCAGATGTTGGAACAGCAGGCCACATTTGCACGAGTTGCAGAGTTGTCTGTGGCCACACGTGACGTCACATGACGTTGTGCTGCACACACCGCTGCAGGACTTCTTCCTGGCACTGGTGGTTCTCTTGTGCACTTAAAAGCAAAGAAAGCCAAAGGAACATCAGTGAAACACCCCAAAAAGTCCAAAAACACACAAAGATCACCACAATCCAATGCCATCCATACCCTCAATGATGTTTAAATTCAAGAGGCCCCACACAAAGCCTTGGTCCATGCACTACTCACTACCGCTGGGCATTATGGGTGAAAGCAGGGCAGGCTGGGTGCAGGCCTATGGCTCGAAGCACACTGCCTGGCTTCAAAATGGCCCCTTGTCCCCCAGCCACATGACCAGGCCCTGCCTGGACCAGGCCTCAAAAAGGCCCCCACCCACATGGCCAGGCCCAAACAACCCCCAAAACGTCGAAAAACACACAAAAATCACCACAATCTAATGCCATCCATGCCCTCAATGATGTTCAAATTCATGAGGCCCCACACAAAGCCTCGGTCCATGCACCACTCACTACCCCTGGGCATAATGGGTGAAAGCAGGGCAGGCTGGGTGCAGGCCTATGGCTCAATGCACACTGCCTGGCTTCAAAATGGGCCCTTGTCCCCCAGCCACATGGCCAGGCCTGCCTGGACCAGGCCTCAAAATGGCCCCCACCCACATGGCCAGGCCCCAACAACACCCCAAAAAGTCGAAAAACACACAAACATCACCACAATCCAATGCCATCCATGCCCTCAATGATGGTTAAATTCAAGAGGCCCCACACAAAGCATTGGTCCATGCACCACTCACTACCCCTGGGCATAATGGGTGAAAGCAGGGCAGGCTGGGTGCAGGCCTATGGCTCAAAGCACACTGTCTGGCTTCAAAATGGCCCCTTGTCCCCGCCACATGGCTAGGCCCTTCCTCGACCAGGCCTCAAAATGGCCCCCACCCACATGGTCAGGCCCCAACAGCACCCACAAAGTCAAAAAACACACACAAATCACCACAATCCAATGCCATCCATGCCCCCAATGATGTTTAAATTCAAGACACCACACAGAAAGACTTGGTCCATACACCACTCACTACCCCTGGGCCTACTGGCTAGTGAGGCTTTACAGGCATCCCAAAATAAAAAAAAATCCACATATAACAGTGAGCTAAAATTCCATGACATAAATGAGATTTAAGTTAATAAAAACCTCACAGAAACAGTTGTATCATGCACCGATGACTAACCTTGGGCCCACTGGATACTGTGGCTACCCACAATATATATTTTTTAAAGTTGTGAAAAAGTTTAAAAAATGTTAGTTGCAGCAACTGCAATGCCCCAAACAAACAACACCAACTTACTTGTAAAATCTCAAATCCAAAAGTGATCCAAACTCCAAAGTCCAAAAAGCCCTCAAATACAAATATCCAGCAGCAGCCACAAAAAGTAATCCTTCCAGCTCCAGATCCAAATCAAAAGTGACCAGGACATGGACAAAGCACTAGGAGGAGCCTGCTGGACAGGAACAGGAAGTTGGAGATTCTAGGGCACTTCCTTCCTCCCACCCCCCAAAAAATGGACTCCTTGCACAAAAAAGTGCAGCCAAATGTCAATCTGATCAAAATCATGATTTTCAGAAGGTTTTTGTTGCCAGCGGTGGATTTCTTGTGCAGAATTGAAATTGTTGCAAGTTCGGGAATGCGGGCTGTTCAAATTTCCCGCCAGAAGTCAACTGCGCATCGCATCTACGGCAATACGTGATCGCGGGCCCTTATGATGTACTTGCGTTGTCAAACTCTCGCTGTGCAAGATGGCGGGCCGCGATGACGTAATCGCGGTCGAAAAACTCTTGCGTGATCACGTAGCAAGATCCAAAATGGTGCATCACATGCAAACCGGGGGAAAAACAACTCGGCGAACACAGAATCATGGTAAGTCAACGCCGCGCACGCGATATTGTATTTTTCAAGCACGACCAAGCAAAAAAATTCGCCAGCTTGCAAATTTGCGTTTTTTTGGGCAAATTTGCGCGATTCGCGGACCGCGAATTTGCCGAAAATCCACGGATTTTGCGCCCACGCTTAATCAATAGTATGTAGCTGGTATGTAGCTGGTTAGAGGTCTGCATGCAGAGTGCACAGAATATTGTAGCTGTACTAGTATTGGTGTTTCTATGGTTTCGAGAATGCTAGTCTGTATTTTAGGGTGTGAGGAGGTGCATGGGATGATCACGTGGATGATGTCATCAGTGATGTAATTTGAGATGTCATGAGTGATATTGACTGACCATGTCATGAGTGATGTAATATGTTACGTCATAAGCAGTGCGTTGCGGGCGCGCGAGTTATAGTTAGCACAACTAAGTATAATGGCCGAATTTCTCTTGATTTATTGTACAAGTGAAATGTCCAACTAACTATGATGTCAATGAAACCTGTGGTTTTTTCAGTGAATTTCTGAGGTTTTTTAAATGCTAATTTCTAATTACAATGTCCCTGAAACTTGTGTTTTTTTCAGTGAATTTTATATATATGTATTTAATCTCCTCTCACTCTTACAAGGAAGGAATCAGCACTCAGGTTTTAGTTTGGAAGTATTTAATCTGCAAAGGGCGTGACCCATGCATTTCGGCTCGTCTGAACCTTGATAACGATACAAGGCATCATTGTAGCATGCTTATTTAAATGTACAAATGCCTAAAGATGCCAACATTACCAAAGGACTACACATTACTTTAATGCAAAAAGCTGGCAGCCATATTGGCCTGGTCACGATGTGAAAATTCAGGAATTTATACAATTAAGAAAAGAAAACAAGTGTTAATATGCACTCAATGTCATTTCAGCATATCTTGCCCCGTGACCGCCATACCTGTATGTTCGTCAACGTGACTTATTCATAACAAACATACTTGGGATTGCAAACAACAACATTAACAATGGACTACACATTACTTTAAAGAGAAAAACTATCAGCCATATTAATATGGGCACATTGCGTATTACAATGGTTCTTGCACGAACGAAAATAAAATAAAGGGGTGTTAATATGCACACACTATCCATTAATAAAGTTCTAGCGATTATAGTTCCATTCCATTCACAGCTCATTTGAGATGTCATGAGTGATGTCATGAGTGATGTAACTGACCATGTCATGAATGATGTAATGTCTGAGGTCATTAGCAGTACATTGTGGGAGTGTAAGTTATAGTTAGCTCAGGTAACTGTAACTGCTGAATTTCACTGGTTGTGTATGAGTGAAATCCGAGTCTAACTATACCGTTCCTGTGATATTTGTTTTTTCAGCAAATTTCTAGTTTCTTTTACGCTAAGTAAGATGCATATCACAATGGATGGTGGGGGGTTGGAAGCAGGGCCTGGCATTGTGCTGCCGCCACCTAAGCTTGCTGCTCCTGCCTTCCCTCCTCCTAGCTATCCATTGTCCAGGTCCATGTCCCTGCTCCCTTATTAAAGCTCTGTGTGGCCTTTGTTCTGCCACTGGCCTTCCCGCCTTCTCTGAACAGTTAGCATGATGTACCACACCACTCCTCCTGCCCTCCATTGCCCACTTTTATGCCCCATCATTGACCTCCTGCTTAGCCTCTGTGCATAGCTTGCTGCTCCTATTCTCCATCCCCCTGGCCTCCGATGTCTGTGTGCATGCCCCTGCTCCATCTGTTTACCCCCATGTTCCATGTACCTGCCACTCCTATCTACTCTGAGCATTCTGTTGAGCTGCCACTCCCCTCCCACCTGCTAGCATTGTCAGATGACTGTAACCTGTCCCTTTCACCTCCATCCTGCCTGTCCACATTGCAGGCCCCTATCCCCTTCCTCCTGTCCTCCATGGTCCATTTTACTGCCACAACCTTCTGCCCTCCCCGGTCTCTTGTGCTGCAACTGTTCCTCCTGCCTGCCCCGCATTGTCTGTTGTGAGGACCCTTCCCCTGAACTCTCTTGCCTGTGCCCAGGTCCTGACCCTCCCTTCTATCCTCCATGTTCCTTTGTGCATGCCCCTGCACCCTCCTTCTTGCCCATCATAGCCATTGTGCTGTCACTAACCCTCCCGCTTGCCATGTATGGTCTTCTGTGCTGCCACTGCCCCTCCCACCTTCCCTGTGTGGTCAGCTAGCTGCCCCATACCCCCTCCCACCTTCCCTCCATGGTCTGTGTGTATGCCATTATAGTCTTACTGTTGCTCTCCATGGTGTGTCTTGCTTCTAGTGCCCATCCTGCGTGACATCCATGGGCATCTTGCTGCTCCTGCCCTGACCCCTTGCCTCCAGCCCTCTGTTTCCATGTGCAGACCCCTATTCCCTCCCTCCCGGCTTGCCTGTTCCATGGTAACGCCCCTGATCCATCCCTCCTGCCCTTTATGGTCGGTTATGCTACAGCTTTCTCTCCTGTCTGTCCATTATGGTCAGCTAGCTACCGTTGCCTCTATCCCCTCTGTTCTCTGTTGCCCATGTCATGGTCCGGTCCCCTCCCTATTGCTTTCTATGGATTGCCGTGCTGCACTCCAGTCCCGCATGCCCTGTGTGGTGTGTTGTGCTGCTGCAAAACCCTGATGACTGACCTATAGGGTCAGTTTGGTGCACCTCTCCATGTCCCTCCTGTCCTCTGTTATCCGAGTCCATGTCCCTACCCCAATTCCTCCTGCCTTCCATCATCCATTGTACCATACTTGCTTACATTTTGAACTTGATTTAGAGGGAGATTTTGAAAAATAACTGGGATATTGATTTTCCCCTTTGATTTGCATTGAAAAAGAGGAGATTGTAGACAGGAGACAGATCAAATAAAGCCCATTTGGGCTTAAAAACATTGCACGTTTCCTGGCTGAATCGGGTCTGTTGGCATGTATGGTTGGAATACCACTGCCTCTTCCGTCTGCCCACAATGGTCTATTATATTGCCACAGCCTCTCTTGCCAGTCCTGTATTGTTGTTTTGTTGCCCCTGCCCCCCTTCCCACTGCCCTCCATAGTCTGTTGTGCTGCCACTGCCCTTCCTGTCTGCCCAGTGTTGTCAAATTGTTGCCTCTGCACCCTCCTACCTGCCTTCAATTTTCAGAGTCAGTACCCCTGGCCTCTGCTTCTCAACATTATCCTAATGAACAACTAGATTGCTAACATTTTATATTTATTACAGAAGTGTGGAACGCCTGATGTCATCTTGATGTAATCAAAACTGAATTCACATATATGAGAGGGTCTTATTTGCATCAAAATTATGGTTAGTGTTCTAAAAAACTAAAATGAGGACATAATTTCTGAGTTTACAGATAGCGACAAAGCACTTTTAAATAATTTGTTATCTTTATGTTTTTTTATCCAGTTTACCACTTGATTAAATGTTGCACTTAGGGGAGAGGATGTGGTGTTACTTCCAGAGCTGCAGACTTTGCAACTGGGGAACGAGGTTGGAGTTTCTGCTTCAGATCGACATTCTGTGATTCTGGTCAAATCACTTAATCTCCCCATGTCTAAAACTAAAATGAATTTGTTCTTCTGTGATGTAACCAATGCTCATGTGAAGCACTTCAATACCTGACAAGTATGCACTATAAAACGGCAAAAACACAAAAACTAAAAAGTGTTTCGCACACTTCTGTCATTGGGCTACATGTGGGCTACATCTGGGTGATGTTTGTACTACATTTGGGCTCTTTTGTCTCTGGTGGCCATCTTGGGAGATTTATTTGTTATGAAGTTTCCTAATTTCCTCATTTACTGCAGTCTCCTCAGTAGGAAATGCTTTCAGTGTTTTACTTTGATTCCATAAGAATGTATTCAGATATGTCACACATTTGCCATGAGTTCTGAATGTTAGCACTCTAGTTGCTCATTAGATCACTGTGGTAAAGCTACTGCTCACCACGGAAGTCTACTGCTGGTATTAAAAGTGCATTTTTCAGTCTGCATGTCAGAATTTTTTAATGAAGTAGAAGAGGATTTGAGAAGTCAAAATGTGCCCTATTTTTTCTTTCTTCAGCACTAATCCTAATTTCTATGGCAAAATTAAACCCCTCATTGTGTTCCTTTTTAAATTAAATGTTTTAAGTGTTACCAGTTTATTCCAATCAAGATGGCTTCAGGTGTGCCATACTTTTTTCATAAGTAAGACAGTAAGCGCTATGGTTGTTCTTAAGAACACTCTGGGACATTCTGTTGTTCTATACATGGGCTACATCTGGATGATATTTGTGCTATATTTGGGCTCATTTGTCTCTGGTGGCCATCTTGGGAGACTTATTTGTTATGAAGCTTTCTAATTTCCTCATTTACTGCAGTCTCCTCAGTAGGAAATACTTTCAGTGTTTCACTTTGGTTCCATCAAGAAGGCATTCAGATGTGTCTCTCATTTGCCATAAATTCTGAATGTTAGCACTCTAGTTGCTTATTAGATCACTGTAGTAAAGCTACTGCTCACCAGGGGAAGTCTGCTGCTGGTTTTCAAAGTGCATGTTTCAGTCTGCATGTAAGAATTGTTTAATGAAAAAGAAGAGGATTTGAGAAGTCAAAATGTGCCCTAATTTTTTTTTCTGCAGCACTAATCATAATTTCTAGGGCAAAATGAACCCCCTCATTTTGTTCCTTTGCAAATTAAATGTTTTAAGTGTTACCACTTTATTCCAATCAAGATGGCTTTAAATGTGCCAAACTTTTGTCATAATTAAGACTGTTAGCACTTTAGTTGTTCTTTAGAACGCTCTAAGACTTTCTGTCATTGGGCTATACTTGGGTTACATCTGGGTGACATTTGTGCTACATTCGGGCTCTTTTGTCTCTGGTGGCCATCTTGGGAGACATATTTGTTATAAAGTTTCCTAATTCCCTCATTTACTACAGTCTCCTCAGTAGGAAATACTTTCAGTTTTTTACTTTGAATCCATCAAGAAGGCAGTCAGATGTGTCACTCATTTGCCATAAATTCAGAATGTTAGCACTTTAGTTGCTTATTACATGGCTGTAAAAAAAAAATATGTATATATATATATATATATATATATATCAAACGATGTAGGTTCACCCTGGGAATGCCAGTTGTTGTTCTGTCCCAGGAAAAAACCAACGAATCCCAAATTGCTGGCAAGAGGTACTTTATTCAAGTGAAGGTCACAGCAGCGCTAACAGATGACGCGTTTTGGGTGGGTGCCCTTGCTCACATAAAAAATATTTCCCATAATGCCTCTTTTTAAACCCCTTCATATACACCATGTGATGCACAAATAATAAATATAAAGGAAATACTTATAGGTCACATTTCAATACAATGTAAAGTACCCTTGATTACATATGTAAATAGTTGAATAACTATATCATTATTTCATTCAGTTGTTAACTATTCATTTGATATCAGCATAAATGCTTGTTTCATTCAATTTATCAAAACCGCAATAAAGTGCAATGTGCATATGTCCTTTTCGAATGTGCAAAGAAATGCCAATAAATATTTTTGTGCAATATCCCAAAAATATATGATTTATCCTATATACAATATAAATAGATATAAAATCAACTTTCTTAAAACATGCAAGAAATCCATTGCCTTTGTCTACCAGGACCAGTTTAAAAGTACAATTATGTATACTAAAAAGTTTTATGTTTAGGTAGAAAAATATATATATGTAATTTCATTTATAATTTACATTTTATCAAAGTGCAATGGCATGAAGTAAACTGGACACTCTCCTGTGCAACATTCTGTAAAAAAGATTGTGCAATATTAAGCAAAGTATTTAAATGCAGTTTTGAATCCTCCTATTCTAAATCCAACTAGTTACACCTTCGGGGACATCAAGTGTCGATGGCAACCCCAACTAGTTACATATTCGGGGACATCAAGTGTCGATGGCAACCCCTATGTGACCTATTTTCAAAAAGAATTCCATAAAGTGACTGTATTTTCACAGGGAGAACCCAAGTTCACCCCTGTTATTTACAGTTTAAAGTAAGAAAAAAAGGGAAAAAAGAGAAAAGTCTAATCTGGGCGTCGGAGTGAGACATGGTTGAAATATATAGATTCATTGTGGGTGGCTCGCTGGAAACACCTCTCACATCCTTAATATCGCTATGCAGTATAGCTACACCTATTATGCCAACGGAATCTCTAGAATGTAATCCTCATAAGAAATGATACAGATCTTCCGTAGTGTTTTGTCCATTCGGTACCTTAGAATATAATTCTAAGATCATTTTGGACTCTAATTGTCTAAGCATCCTATCACGGTCTCCGCCCCTTCTAGGTTTGGGTACTGAGGTGATGACATAATAGCTAAGACACTGGAGGTTGTTGTTATGTACATTCTTAAAGTGTCTAGCTACCGGGTAGGAGCTATCGTTGTTCACGATTGCTCTGATATGCTGCAATATCCTGGCATGCACTGGTAGTTTGGTGCTTCCCACATACCTGAGATCACACGTGCATGCCAGGACGTAAACAGCATACTCTGTTTTGCAACCGTAATGTCCTTTGATAGATTGTGGTACTGGACTAAATGGAGTGTAATACTGCTGTGTGTTTACTTCAAATTTGCAGGCTCTGCAGCTACTGCATTTATAGAATCCCATTCGAGGTGGAAACCAAGGTTTTTTTGTTATAGGTAGTTCGGGGCAAGGTTTGGAGATATGCATACGTAGGGAGGGTCCCCTCCGAAACGTAATCTCTGGCCGTGCTGGTAAATGATGCAATAGTACTGCATCTGTTTGGAAAATAGGCCAACTTTTACTAAGAATAGACCGGATTTTTCTGTCCTGGCCACTGTATACAGTAATGAATCAAATAGGAGATTCAGCCGAACCTCCTACTGGGACCCTATTTGCCTCCACTGATGAAAATAGGTTTTCTCTTGCTCTGGATTTCATTTTATTGACTGCTTTTGTAAGTATGTTCTCCTTATAACCTCGTTCCCGAAATCTATCTAATGCTTGGGCTGTACATGTGTTAAGCTCATCATCAGTGCTACAGATTCTCTTCACACGAAGAAGCTCGCCATATGGAATGTTATCAATAACGTGGCGAGGGTGGGCACTTGTTGCATGTAGGGTTGTGTTGCCCGATGTGTCTTTTCTGTGCAATGTGGTGGCTAGGTGTCCTGCTGTGTGAAAGACCCTGACGTCTAAAAAGTCCACTGATGTTTTACTAATGTATATATATCAAGCCAAACACAGTCGCTTCGGATCCCTGCCGCTTTCAGTGGCGGGCCTCGGACGGGGTGCAAGTCCCTGTATTTTCAACTAAACACTCTCCTCCGTAAAAGAAAGAAGTCCGGGCCACTTGAGAGTTGCAAAGCGAGTTTAATTCAAAAGGCTTTTTCTCGACGCGTTTCGCAGGTGAAACCTGCTTTCTCACGAGTTCTATATAAATAAATATAAATATATATATATATAAATATATATATATATATAAATATATATATTTATATAAATATATTCCTTTCCAAATCTCCCTTGCAAAATCACTGCGATCTTCAATCGAGTCACGTCGCCTCATCGGACCCCCAGGGAGACGGTCCGTATTATGAAACAAGTATTCCTTATACCACAGGAAATGACGACGCCGTGTATGGTGTGCTCAGTAATTTTATTCAGCCTCAGTCGTTAACGTTAACGTGTTTGGGAGCTCCTTGCTCTTTGTTTCTATTCAAAAAGTGTTTTTTCTTTTGCCAATATCATATTGGCGCTGTTTGACGAATCCTCTCGAAATTTTTCAAACTAATGGTTCACTCAAGTCTGCTCCTGTCCTGTAAGTTTCGGGGTGATTCCTCAAGTGGGGGCCGATAAAAAAGAGGCGTCCCAAAACACGTTTTCCCCATGTTAATTTCCATGGGAACTTTACATACGGCTACAGCCCGAACTGCTGAATGGAATTCCACCAAATTTTGAAAAAAGGTAGCTCTTAGTTCAGAAAGAAACCTTTTTTTAAATGTTCTAAATCTGTACAGAAGTTCTTGAGAAATAAAAAAAATAAAAATGTATATATTTGAGGGCCGAGGAGGGTTCGTGAATCCTCCCGAGCACAGGCTTCATTGTTATTGGATGCCAACATTCCAAACCAGGAGGTGTTGGCAACCATCTTGTGACTCAGTGAAACCAAGTCACAAGAAAACAGTAAAAAAAGGATAAAAAACAAGAATAGGGGGCAGGATAGAAACACCCTGACCCCCTAGGCCTGCTCAGGGGGTCCCACAAGGACCCCCACGGCCCCCAAAACTTTTTTTTAAATGATTTTGCTCAAATTAATGCTGGGTGCGGGAATCAGTAGAACCCCCCCCAAAACCGAAGCACTGGCTCCCGTGCTTCTTTTCTTTGAGCCCCCAGGTGCAATGTTTTATTAATGTGCAGGGGCCTCCCATTTATTATGCGCGGGGGCGTGTGGACCCCCACAACCCAGGGAACCGCCACCTCCACGGGGCTTTAGAAAGTTTTGGCGGGCCTCGCAGGCCCGCCCTTAGCCCTGTGGACTGCCACCTCCTTGTGGCTTTCTTAATTTTCAAGGGTGGACTACGTGCCTCCCCAACCTGATCCCTGGGGCTTTGAACTTGAAGTAGCCCTCTTTGGCCCTGGGGACCGCCACCTACCAAGGCCGGCTCCAGCAATGTCCCTGTATGCCCAGCCCAGGGACATTGCAGTTTGAAATGGCAGGGCAGGAGCACGGCTCCCGCTCTGTCATTGCAAACACTGCTTTCCAAGAAGCAAAGCAGAATTGTTTTTGGCCAAGGGGAGCTGCATGTCAGCAGCACTCCTTCTCCAAAAGCAATGCCAGCTCCCTCATGAGGCGGGGAGGTGGCTGGGGTCAGGGGGGCATTGGGGCTCCCCCCGTGGTCACTGACATGGGGGATGGGGTCCCCAGTGCCATATTTGGCTCCTCCCAAAAAATAAAAATAATACGGTCTAGTAAGGCCCTGGGAATAGGGTCCCCGGGTCAATAGAGGCCAAGGGGAGCCATGCGGCCCCCCCTCCCTTATACATAATTTTCTTTTTTTGTTTAAACGAGGCCGTACCTCAGGGGATGTGTCCCCGGGCCCGAAATTTACCTCGGGAGGGGGGCCTTGCTGCCCGTTTCCCCCTTTTTTTTTAAAGCGGCTCAGGCCCAAAATTACTAAGGGAAGGGGGCCACACAGCCCCCTTCTAAAAAAGAAAAAAAGAAAAGCTGTCATCTTGCTAGAAACCCCGCCCCCTCCCTGCACTACTCTGGAAACTTGCCTTCTGGTCCGTTCTTAGTTGGGGCATTAATTCCCCTTCAATCTTGAGGGTTCCTGGGGGCCAACCAGCCCACCAGGTACCTCCAATAAGCATCACACCATGGGATTTCTATGAGGTGGTCTGAGGCCATGTCCCTTTTCACACCACTCTGCAAATGCTGCTCTTGGAGCACTGCTGGTGGGGCGATGAGGTCCTCTTCGATCCTAAGGACCTCAGCAGTTTGCCGAGTGGTGTAAAAAGGGGCCTTGGCCTCGGACCACTCTCAGCAATACTTTGGAACCCAAAGGAGTTAGGTCCTTAGGCGGGATAGGGGCGGGCTGGACCTTTTATCATTCAATAGCACAAAACAATTGCCTGCACCCTACTTATTTAGTGAAATGTAATTATTCAAATAATAGATCATACCATTACTTATTTTCGGTTGATCTGGTACCTTAATTTGTACCATCCACTTTTTATTTCAAAGAATTTCATGCGTATTTTTTGTGCAGAAACCAGATACACTAACACATCTAACGTAATATATACACATACAAAAACATTACATATACAACAAAATGTTCACAATTTACATTACATAACATCCTAACACCATAATAATAAAATTACAATGCAACTGTTATTTGTTTTATCAAATTAGTTTCATAATTTATCATCGGACCACGTCAAATGCCCAGAGACGTTGGAAAGTTGTTCTCAAAGTCCTAGTGTATATTTAATATACTGTCTATTCCCATTGGTATGCCGACGCGTTTCGAGTTGGGGCCATCAAGGTTCCCAAACTCTCCTCAGGGCCTTATGATTAATCTGTGTAGGAAGTAAAAAATAAAGGAAGATCACTATTCACTCAAAAAATTCAAATGCCTCATATGGCTTTTGTGCCATTCCCGGAAGATTGCCTAGTTTTACCTGTAGATTGATTCCCAGCGGAAACGATATGTTGAAGGGTTTTTCAATCAAAGGGAACTGTTTATCAATCTTCTGCCTGTGTCACCATGTCATCGCCCTGTCAATTCTAAATAAAAGAACGGGGGCGCGTGCAACTGTCAGTATATTAAATTGCCACATTAATATGTATGTACACGAGGTGGAAAAACAATGGTGTCCTACCTCGTCTCGAGAAGTTATCGAGATCAGGTGCTTATGCGAATGGCTGCTTTTATTTCTCCGTTACCTATTTAATAAAACGTATATGTCATTATTTAGACATGAGGGTATTTACAGAATGCTAACACTTTAATCCCTCCAGGGTCCATACCTGCGTTGTACGCATCTATCGTGCAGCTTGGATTCTGTGGCCTTCGTTGCTCTAAGACTTGGCCTTCAATTACGGTCGCACTGAATCTGAAAACAAACATACGGGGCTGGTAAAGACTCACGTAGACCCCCGAGTTTCAAAAATAATTTAAAGCGCGGGCGGAATCAAACTTACGTGATTAAAGGATCTTGACATGCACTAAGGCGTTCGCTTCCGCGTCTAGTCAGGAACCATATGACTGATTCACCATGCGGGACACGCCCTCTTAAGCATGCATTGTGGATGAATGCTGGACCCTCTGAATTATGGGAGATGTAGTTGTCGTTTATCGCGAGGCACCTTTTTACCAAAATTATTAAATAATTCTACGAGAACAGGCTAAACAGCATTATTCAGGACTATGCAGGCTACCTCAACTCTTCGACACTGCAGACGCATTTACACTCTCGCCAATTCCGACATGCTGTTTAATCCAATTAAAGTGGTATTGAATTTAAGAATTAGGTATGCTTCTTTTTGAAGCAACATCCTGTCGACATCACCAGAGCACTGTGTACTATTTATAGTAAATAATACCGACCATTTAAAGTCATTTTCATTGTGCCTTTTCTCAATGAAGTGCTCACCCATGGGCGCATTGGGCACCTTCCTTTTGAGCCGCGATCTATGCTGGCCTATTCGTGCATTCACTTGTTGGTTTGTTTTGCCGATGTATAACTTCTGGCACGGACAAATGACCACATAAATTACATTCTTTGTTTTGCAATTCGAAAACACCGAATGTTTCCATTTTACATTCAAATGTTCGAATTCATTCCCCTCAATAGTGCTGGCACATGCCACACAGTTCCCACACCTGTGGTGGCCTTCCAATGGTTTCATTTTCCAGAGTGATAAAAGATCATGTTTCTGTTTTGGCTCGGAAATGTCAGCACGAACAATTTGTTGTCCCACACTTTTATTCTTTTTGTAGGCGAATATTGGGCGCGGGAAAGGGCATTCCAGTCCCTCCAACAGATGCCCATTTTTCAAAACTGCCTGCCGCATTTTGTGCGTGTCAGGACCAAAGGTAGTCACACAGACCAGCCGGTCTAATTCTTTCTTTTGTCTGGTCTGTAACAGACACTCACGTGGTGTGAACCGTGCTCTTTTGTAGGAGTGTTTTAGAAGCTTTTTAGGGTATCCTCTGTACTTCATCTCATCGCAGAAATTCTGTGCATGATTATCAAAATCTCCTATTTCACTACAGTTTCTACGTATCCGTAGCAATTGTCCGTAGGGGAGATTAGCTTTGAGATTTCTCGGGTGGTGGCTTCTATGGTGCAGAATCGTATTTTTGTCCGTGGCTTTTTTATACAATGATGTTTTTAAGCACCCTTCGGTGCCAGTCACTTCGACATCTAAAAATGTCATTCGGGTCGTGCTCGCCTCCATTGAGAATTTGATGTCTTGATTTCTCTCGTTGATCCAGCCATGGAACGCCAATAGGTCGGTCTGGCTCCCCTGCCACAGGAGCCAGACGTCATCTATATAGCACAGCCATTGGGCAATATTTTCAGAAAAGGGGTTATTCCTTTCCACAAATCTCATTTCGTATTGTGCCATATATAGCACCGCCATCTCTGGGGCATGAGGACAACCCATCGCGGTCCCTTTAATCTGCATGTAGAACTGGTTGTTAAAAACAAAATAGTTCTTTTTCAGCGCTATTTCAGCTAATCTCAAGATGAACGATGTTGGCACTCTATGTGGCCGCGGTCTGCTGTCCAAGTAGTACTCCATCACTTCTGAGGCCTCGTCCTGCGGGATCTGTGTGTATAAGGACGTAACATCCATTGTGACCATTATTTGGGTAGATGGGTCAAATGGGGTCCCCTCGACTTTTATTAAAAAGTCGGTAGTATCCTTTAGGTAAGATCTTACGTCTTTAATAAATGGCTTCAAAAAGAAGTCCACATATTTAGATATGGGCTCTAGGCAAGAGTCACAACCCGATACTATCGGTCGGCCTGGAGGTTCATTTAGGCTTTTGTGAATTTTGGGTAGTAAGTAAAGGACCGGGTCCTAGGAAATTTCTTATCCAGGAACTCAAATTCCTTATTGCCCAGAAAGCCTTGTTCCTTTCCTAACTCAAGAACAACACTAATCAGTCCTTGAATCTCCTTTGTTGGATCTTCTGGTAGCCTTCTGTACCATGTCATGTTTTCAACCTGTTTAAGTCCCTCTGTTAAGTACATGGCACGAGGCCAGACAACCACCGCACCCCCCTTGTCCGCCTGCTTTATAACCACTGAAGTGTCTTCCTTCAGGCTTTGTATTGCCTTACGCTGACATTTGGTCAAATTATGGTTAATGTACTTCTTTTCTTTCTCCATTTTGTTGATTGATGACAGTAGGACTTGTTCGAATGCTTTTACTTGTAGGGGGATATTTTGGTGGGGTACAAATTTAGACTTATTCCTGAAGCCAGTGGAATCGTTGTTGGTAATTACTGGCTGATTATGAAAGAATGCCTTCAATCTCAATTTCCTACAAAATTCCAAAGCTTCCACCTTCAATTTTGTATAATCCGTTTGTCTACACGGGACAAATTTTAAGCCCAAATTTAATAAAGATTCCTCATCTTCTGTTAAACTTTTCTGGGACAAGTTAAAGACCGTGTTAGGCTTTATGATTTGTAGAACCGGTTGCGCGTCCTCATTTCCCATGGCGCTTTGAATCTTGTTTTTGTTTGTGGGCCCCTTTCTAAAAAAGCAACCTGTTTTCTGGCGTTGCCTCTCGAATCTGAATCAGAGGATTCAGATGAGGAGGTCTCTGAAAAAGTAGTGTAACAATTTCTTGATCTCCCTTGATAGTTAGACAGTGCCCTGCGTGAGTCTGACGAGGTATAATAATCTTCCTTCAAGAAGGGATACACTTGTTCAATCTTGAAGGACTTAGTATCTCTGTCGTATTTGGAAGTTTTATCGTTTATTGAATTGTCTTTAAACGCCTGTATTTCTTTGTCAATTTTTTCAAGAAGTGCTTTTGCGTCTGCAATTGTCGGATCATTTTGAATAGCCTTTGTTAAAGTTTCAACTCCTCCTCTTCTTTGCGGCACAATCTTTGTGCGGTTTCTATGGTATGGACCATCAGGTCCCGGCTACATTTGGTATTTATGTAGCTGAATCCCTTTTTGTACTCTTCGTCCTCTGTCAAGATGACGGGTATATTTTTGACCTGCAACCCCCAAGGGATAGTTCCGCCTTTCAGGTGTCTCAATAAGAAATGTCAGTGAAGTTCTGTCCTCACACGCTTTTTACAAAGTCTGACTAGTTTCTCAGAGTCATTCTGTTGTTTAGCGCTAGTGCTTAAGGCAATCGACGAGAAGGGGGATGAGGCAATCAGTGACTGAATGTGACTTTCACTAAATGAAAGTGTATCTTTATATGCCATAACTTGCGAAGGACAATTTGTCCTTCACCACACGAATGAAAAAACTTATTCCCTAAACACTCTCGCGGACTGTTGTCCGCTCTAAACTTTGGAACCCAAAGGAGTTAGGTCCTTAGGCGGGATAGGGGCGGGCTGGACCTTTTATCATTCAATAGCACAAAACAATTGCCTGCACCCTACTTATTTAGTGAAATGTAATTATTCAAATAATAGATCATACCATTACTTATCAACCGAAAATAAGTAATGGTATGATCTATTATTTGAATAATTACATTTCACTAAATAAGTAGGGTGCAGGCAATTGTTTTGTGCTATTGAATGATAAAAGGTCCAGCCCGCCCCTATCCCGCCTAAGGACCTAACTCCTTTGGGTTCCAAAGTTTAGAGCGGACAACAGTCCGCGAGAGTGTTTAGGGAATACGTTTTTTCATTCGTGTGGTGAAGGACAAATTGTCCTTCGCAAGTTATGGCAGATAAAGATACACTTTCATTTAGTGAAAGTCACATTCAGTCACTGATTGCCTCATCCCCCTTCTCGTCGATTGCCTTAAGCACTAGCGCTAAACAACAGAATGACTCTGAGAAACTAGTCAGACTTTGTAAAAAGCGTGTGAGGACAGAACTTCACGGACATTTCTTATTGAGACACCTGAAAGGCGGAACTATCCCTTGGGGGTTGCAGGTCAAAAATATACCCGTCATCTTCACAGAGGACTAAGAGTACTAAAAGGGATTCAGCTACATAAATACCAAATGTAGCCGGGACCTGATGGTCCATACCATAGAAACCGCACAAAGATTGTGCCGCAAAGAAGAGGAGGAGATTGAAACTTTAACAAAGGCTATTCAAAACGATCCGACAATTGCAGACGCAAAAGCACTTCTTGAAAAAATTGACAAAGAAATACAGGCGTTTAAAGACAATTCAATAAACGATAACACTTCCAAATACGACAGAGATACTAAGTCCTTCAAGATTGAACAAGTGTATCCCTTCTTGAAGGAAGATTATTATACCTCGTCAGACTCACGCAGGGCACTGTCTAACTATCAAGGGAGATCAAGAAATCGTTACACTACTTTTTCAGAGACCTCCTCGTCTGAATCCTCTGATTCAGATTCGAGAGGCAACGCCAGAAAACAGGTTGCTTTTTTAGAAAGGGGCCCACAAACAAAAACAAGATTCAAAGCGCCATGGGAAATGAGGACGCGCAACTGGTTCTACAAATCATAAAGCCTAACACGGTCGTTAACTTGTCCCAGAAAAGTTTAACAGAAGATGAGGAATCTTTATTAGATTTGGGCTTAAAATTTGTCCCGTGTAGACAAACGGATTATACAAAATTGAAGGTGGAAGCTTTGGAATTTTGTAGGAAATTGAGATTGAAGGCATTCTTTCATAATCAGCCAGTAATTACCAACACGATTCCACTGGCTTCAGGAATAAGTCTAAATTTGTACCCCACCAAAATATCCCCCTACAAGTAAAAGCATTCGAACAAGTCCTACTGTCATCAATCAACAAAATGGAGAAAGAAAAGAAGTACATTAACCATAATTTGACCAAAGGTCAGCGTAAGGCAATACAAAGCCTGAAGGAAGACACTTCAGTGGTTATAAAGCAGGCGGACAAGGGGGGTGCGGTGGTTGTCTGGCCTCGTGCCATGTACTTAACAGAGGGACTTAAACAGGTTGAAAATACGACATGGTACAGAAGGCTACCAGAAGATCCAACAAAGGAGATTCAAGGACTGATTAGTGTTGTTCTTGAGTTAGGAAAGGAACAAGGCTTTCTGGGCAATAAGGAATTTGAGTTCCTGGATAAGAAATTTCCTAGGACCCCGGTCCTTTACTTACTACCCAAAATTCACAAAAGCCTAAATGAACCTCCAGGCCGACCGATAGTATCGGGTTATGACTCTTGCCTAGAGCCCATATCTAAATATGTGGACTTCTTTTTGAAGCCATTTATTAAAGACGTACGATCTTACCTAAAGGATACTACCGACTTTTTAATAAAAATCGAGGGGACCCCATTTGACCCATCTACCCAAATAATGGTCACAATGGACGTTACGTCCTTATACACACAGATCCCGCAGGACGAGGCCCTAGAAGTGATGGAGTACTACTTGGACAGCAGACCGCGGCCACATAGAGTGCCAACATCGTTCATCTTGAGATTAGCTGAAATAGCGCTGAAAAATAACTATTTTGTTTTTAACAACCAGTTCTACATGCAGATTAAAGGGACCGCGATGGGTTGTCCTTATGCCCCAGAGATGGCGGTGCTATATATGGCACAATACGAAATGAGATTTGTGGAAAGGAATAACCCCTTTTCTGAAAATATTGCCCAATGGCTGTGCTATATAGATGACGTCTGGCTCCTGTGGCAGGGGAGCCAGACCGACCTATTGGCGTTCCATGGCTGGATCAACGAGAGACATCAAGACATCAAATTCTCAATGGAGGCGAGCACGACTCGAATGACATTTTTAGATGTCGAAGTGACTGGCACCGAAGGGTGCTTAAAAATATCATTGTATAAAAAAGCCACGGACAAAAATACGATTCTGCACCATAGAAGCCACCACCCGAGAAATCTCAAAGCTAATCTCCCCTACGGACAAACGCTACGGATACATAGAAACTGTAGTGAAATAGGAGATTTTGATAATCATGCACAGAATTTCTGCGATGAGATGAAGTACAGAGGATACCCTAAAAAGCTTCTAAAACACTCCTACAAAAGAGCACGGTTCACACCACGTGAGTGTCTGTTACAGACCAGACAAAAGAAAGAATTAGACCGGCTGGTCTGTGTGACTACCTTTGGTCCTGACACGCACAAAATGCGGCAGGCAGTTTTGAAAAATTGGCATCTGTTGGAGGGACTGGAATGACCTTTCCCGCGCCCAATATTCGCCTACAAAAAGAATAAAAGTGTGGGACAACAAATTGTTCATGCTGACATTTTGGAGCCAAAACAGAAACATGATCTTTTATCACTCTGGAAAATGAAACCATTGGAAGGTCACCACAGGTGTGGGAACTGTGTGGCATGTGCCAGCACTATTGAGGGGAATGAATTCGAACATTTGAATGTAAAATGGAAACATTCGGTGTTTTCGAATTGCAAAACAAAGAATGTAATTTATGTGGTCATTTGTCCGTGCCAGAAGTTATACATCGGCAAAACAAACCAACAAGTGATGGCACGAATAGGCCAGCATAGATCGCGGCTCAAAAGGAAGGTGCCCAATGCGCCCATGGTTGAGCACTTCATTGAGAAAATGCACAATGAAAATAACTTTAAATGGTCGGTATTATTTACTATAAATAGTACACAGTGCTCTGGTGATGTCGACAGGATGTTGCTTCAAAAAGAAGCATACCTAATTCTGAAATTCAATACCACTTTAATTGGATTAAACAGCATGTCGGAATTGGCGAGAGTGTAAATGCGTCTGCAGTGTCGAAGAGTTGAGGTAGCCTGCATAGTCCTGAATAATGCTGTTTAGCCTGTTCTCGTAGAAATATTTAATAATTTTGGTAAAAAGGTGCCTCGCGATAAACGACAACTACATCTCCCATAATTCAGAGGGTCCAGCATTCATCCACAATGCATGCTTAAGAGGGCGTGTCCCGCATGGTGAATCAGTCAGATGGTTCCTGACTAGACGCGGTAGCAAACGCCTTAGTGCATGTCAAGATCCTTTAATCACGTAAGTTTGATTCCGCCCGCGCTTTAAATTATTTTTGAAACTCGGGGGTCTACGTGAGTCTTTTCCGGCCCCGTATGTTTGTTTTCAGATTCAGTGCGACCGTAATTGAAGGCCAAGTCTTAGAGCAACGAAGGCCACAGAATCCAAGCTGCACGATAGATGCGTAGAACGCAGGTATGGACCCTGGAGGGATTAAAGTGTTAGCATTCTGTAAATACCCTCATGTCTAAATAATGACATATACGTTTTATTAAATAGGTAACGGAGAAATAAAAGCAGCCATTCGCATAAGCACTTGATCTCGATAACTTCTCGAGACGAGGTAGGACACCATTGTTTTTCCACCTCGTGTACATACATATTAATGTGGCAATTTAATATACTGACAGTTGCACGCATCCCCGTTCTTTTATTTAGAATTGACAGCGCGATGACATGGTGACACAGGCAGAAGATTGATAAACAGTTCCCTTTGATTGAAAAACCCTTCAACATATCGTTTCCGCTGGGAATCAATCTACAGGTAAAACTAGGCAATCTTCCGGGTATGGCACAAAAGCCATATGAGGCATTTGAATTTTTTGAGTGAATAGTGATCTTCCTTTATTTTTTACTTCCTACACAGATTAATCATAAGGCCCTGAGGAGAGTTTGGGAACCTTGATGGCCCCAACTCGAAATGCGTCGGCATACCAATGGGAATAGACAGTATATTAAATATACACTAGGACTTTGAGAACAACTTTCCAACGTCCCTGGGCATTTGACGTGGTCCGATGATAAATTATGAAACTAATTTGATAAAACAAATAACAGTTGCATTGTAATTTTATTATTATGGTGTTAGGATGTTATGTAATGTAAATTGTGAACATTTTGTTGTATATGTAATGTTTTTGTATGTGTATATATTAAGTTAGATGTGTTAGTGTATCTGGTTTCTGCACAAAAAATACGCATGAAATTCTTTGAAATAAAAAGTGGATGGTACAAATTAAGGTACCAGATCAACCGAAAATAAGTAATGGTATGATCTATTATTTGAATAATTACATTTCACTAAATAAGTAGGGTGCAGTCAATTGTTTTGTGCTATTGAACTCTCAGAAATACAGCTGTGTGGGAATTACTAGAGATAACAGGAGGACTAGTTGGCCCCAGGGATCCCCAGGAGGGAAGAGGACTTCATCCCATAACCAAGAGCGCGCCAAGAGGCACGTGTGCAGAGTGGTGGAGAAAGGCGGCATGGCCTGTGCCCACCTCTCAGCAAGCCCACTACATGGGGCTTACTGGAGTTATCAGGTAGGCTAGTTGGCCCCTAAGGACCCCCAGTAGCAAGGGGACTTTAATCCCCATTGAAGAGTGCGCCAGGGAGCGGATATGCAGACTAGAGGTCAATAGGGGCATAGTCTGCTATGAGTACTTACCAATGCTGCTGTGTGGGACTTACTGGAGGTATTAGTAGGGGTAGAGGGCCCCTAAGGTTGTCCTTGGGGGCCAACTACCCTTCCTGTTACCTCCAGTAAGTCCTACACAGTGGGTTTGCTAAGTGGACTTCGGAGGCCATGCCCTTCCTTTCTCTACCACTCTGCAAACGTGCCTCCAGGCACACTACAGTTGGGGGATGAAGTGCACTTTACTCTTGAGGGACTTTGGGGGCCAAGAAACCCTCCTGGTACCTCCTGTAAGCCCTACGCAGGGGAATTCCTGAGCGCAGGTTGGAGGCCCAGCCCCCTTTCTACATCACCCTGCAAACGTGACTACCAGTTAAAAAGGGCATTTGCAATGTAATAGGTTTTGCATTTATGAAAATTGGATCTAATGGCATTGTAAATGTAAAAGTGTTTTATTAATGTTTCTTGGAGTGGAATGGATGTAGGTTGTGTGTAGTGGAATTATGTAGTATGTTGTGCAGTGAAATGATGTAGATAGCAAGTGATATTTGAATCTGGATAGAGTCCCGTTGGTGAATTTGTTCCAGGTATTCCATGGGAGACATTTGTCTGCATCTACTATATCCATTAAACGTGCTACAACCGCATCGCTTAATGGCTAAACTAAAGCATCCGAGAGGCACTCAGGTGTTCCTGGGGAGTGCCACATGGGGGCCCATTAACTATAGTAGGATAAAACTAAACTAGAGTGGCAGTCAAACCACAGATTGGCAGCAACATATAAAACCTTCAGATGGAATTTTTTAAAGTACTTGTGGGCACCAAATGTATACATAAAACCCTCCTCAAGGCTGTCCATTAGCATAGCCTTAAACATGAAGCCAATCAAAGTGTTATCTGGCCTGAGAAGTAACATCATTTAGTTATTCAGTTGATATGTCTAACAGTACAGCTGGAGGTCAGGCAGACCCAGGCCGCCATGCAAAAGCTTACACCTCAGCTTCTTCCAAGACAACCTGATCCCCTTGTCCACCCATATAAAAGCAGAGATCCTTCCCTAGAGTTTAGTTAAAAGGCAGTTATCAAACGCCAACGGGATATTATTAAATAAGTAGGCAAACTTGGGGAGCATGCACATTTTAAACAAATTAACCTGCCCAAAATGTGTAAGCGGGAGGTTCTGCATCTTTTCAAAAGTGCCTTAACCTCCTTGGAGACACTAACTAGGTTTACTCTAGGAATTTCTCTTAGCTCATGTGTTATGGTTACACCAAGATATCTTATCTCCTTAGATAGCCTTACCCCCTGTACTGCCACGTTCCAAGCCATAACATCGGTCTTGGCATTATTAACCTCACACCCAAACAATTTCCCGAAAGCCTGTACAGGGTTTGCTTCCTTGTAAAACCATTAACGACAAAAGGATAGATCTTTTTATTTTGCCTCAAACATTGAGGCAAAGGCTCAATGTATAAGTCAAAGAGAATAGGTGACAGAGGGCACCCTTGTCTCGTACCACGCTCTAATAACACAGGTGCTGTGAGGTTGCCATTAACCACAATCTGAGCATGGGGAGATTTTTAGATTTTATTAAAGACCTCTCTGAAGGTCTCAGCGAAACCAAAAGCCATCAATACCCTGTACAGGTTACACCAGTCAAAGACTTTTGCTGCTTCTAGGACCATAATTGAAAGTGGAGTACCATGCACCAATGCCAGGTCTATTGAGCCAATTAAAGTGAGAACCAGATCCTTCATCTGCCTCCCCTGGAGGATGCCTTCCTGGTGTTCCTGATTTATCGGTCTCACGATCTTACAAAGTAGGGCATTTAGTACCCCCGCGAAGATCTTTTGGTCACTGTTCAATAGTGATATTGGCCGATAATACTGATGTTGTGCAGGATCCTTCCCAGGATCCTTCCCGGGCTTTAAGATTAGCGCATGACAGCCTCACTCCACGAGTCTGGTAAAGGGGAGGTGCATCTCGGAATTTCAATAAAACAGCTTCAACCAGAAAGAGATAACTTCATATGCCAGTAAAACATAGATCTCGTTAGGGATCGCATCCGCCCCAGAAGCTTTCCCTTTCTTGATTTTTTTTAAGGGCAGTGAGGATGTTGCTTCCTATTATATCATGAGTGAGCAATGCTAGATTATCTACACTCAGCACTGGGAGCTGTTTTCCTGCGTGCCACTGATCTAGGGTTCCTCTGTCAACCACTAAATCCTCCTGGTACAAGTCCTGGAAGAATTTGTTAATAGCCAGCTCAATGTCGTCTTTATCCTCAACATACTGGCCGCCATTACCCAGTTTAATCATACTGATGTAGTTATGGGATCTATCTATTCTACTCTTCATTGCAAGTAATTTGCCACAATTCTCTCCCTGATCAAAGTCCCTCATTTTGCTGATTTCCAATTTCTGCAGCATAATTTCTTCAGTTTTGAGTCCAAATTCCTGCTGCAGGACTTCAACCTTCCCCACTAAGCTTGCTTTTTCCACGCCCCAAACATGCCCGGCCTTTAAAGATGCTTCGGCCACTATTAACTGTTCCTCTAGCGAAGCAATCTCTCTTTGCTCTGGCCCAGCATGCAGTGGCGCCCTTCAGAATCCCTTTCAACCAGGCCTTGAAAGAGTCCTATACTACATGTTGAGGCGCAGAGTCTAAATTGTGATTGAAAAAAACACCTGTCTCCCTCTTTATCTTGTCCAGAATATGTGGTTGCAGAAGAAGCCTCCTGTTCAAGGTCCACCTTCTGGGTGGAGACCTTGAGGGGAGCTCTATATTTAAAGCTAGACCTTGGGGGAGCTGTAGATTTAAAGCTATTGCACCATGGTCAGAAAGATAAATGGGCAATACTCTATATTCCTTACTTTACCTATTTCTGAGAGCAGAGTAGTGGGCGTTTAAAAAATAAAAATAACAATAAAAATATAGGCCCTGGCTTCACCCTTTTTCTTCTGCCATACATTACATAAAGTTTAAATTGCTTAGTAGCATTGTCGGTCTGTGGATACGACTTTATCCACCCACCTTTGTCTATCAAACAGTGGCATACATTCAGATCACAACAGATGCATCTCCTAAAGCATGAGAACCAATCGCTGTCTTCTTTTGACCCTTAGGCCATTCACATTCTAACATAAGATTTCTAGACAGTCCCCTCCCATAAGACCTGCTCTATCCCTCGTTGTCATGTCCCCAGGTCAAACTGCATCCATAAAAAAAGGTCACATAAAATGAGAACACTTTTTCATTTTTCGCCAATGCTCTCCACCACCACTCGTGCATCCCCCCAACTCTCCATTCCCATCACCTCCTCTGGAACCCTCCCCAACTACCTATTGGCAGATGCCAATAAAAGCTGCTATCCGCCAACCCATCAACTAGTCTCATACCACGAAATACTGAGCACCCACTGTACAAAGAGTAAATGTTTTAGCTAGCTGAAGGCTTATTATTTGCCAGGAAATTGTCTACCTCCTCTGGAGAATGAAAATTGTTCATCTTGTTGGCCCAGATCACTGAGGCAAGCAGAAAACATTAGCTACACTTGGGCGCCTATTTCCATCAAAGGGTCAATCTTCTTACCCAGCTCCCACCTTCTATCTTCTGTCACGTGTGAAATCTCCAACCTTATTTTGAATTATATGTCATGCACCTGTATAGTCTTTTGTTTAAGGGCTGCCCCCAGTTGTTGTTCCTTCAGGGCAAATGATTGTATATATATATATATATATACCAGAATTTTCCTGGACTTCTTCTGGCCAGGATTACGCTTGAAAGGTTTCAGATGCACCCACTGGATTTCTGCTTCCCAAACTGAAGAGGAAGTAACTTGTGGGAAAACTTTAGTCAGGATGTCTATGACAAACATTTTGATTTTATCCCCTTCTAACCCCTCCTTTATGTCCAGAATCCTGATATTATTTCTTCTGTAGTTGTTTTCCAGCCTTTCTAACCTGTTGATTAATCCCTTTCCCTCTGTTTGAGCCTGACCACTTCCTGGGTATTATCTTTCATGTTTGACCTCAGCTATCCCACCTTCTTCTCCAACTCATCCATGCGCTGTGCTAATGCTGAGAGACTTTCCTCCAGGCAACTGCATGTGTCCTGTATTCTCTTTTGGTTAGTTTCCGAGGTTAAGAAACGCTCCTTGATCTATAACGACAGTTGGCTCAACATCCCTTGTACCGAGTCCAGGCTCGAAATTACCTGGGGGGGGGGGGCATTGAAGAGTATACTTGATGTCAAGTCCCCTTCTCTAACCCACGAGTCCCTGGTACTGAAGCCGGGACTTAGGAACAAAAATCTATTTAAAGTGGGTACCGCTGGATGTACTGACAGGGAGTTTCCTAGTGGGGCTACTGCCAGCTCTGTAGATTCCATATTGCACTGTTTGTAGTAAGACCTAAGTGAGGGAGTCACTTTCGAAGGTACTGTGACTAATTGTTTCTTTCTCTTTTTAAAGAAATGGCTTTCCCTGCCGGCACTGGAGGATCTCTGTTTGTATGTATGCTCAGTGCCATCCCTGGGGGTAGTCTAGGTTGCTGATCTAGTTCGGAAGTAGATTCCCTTCCAAGGAAAGTTGTAGATCTCAATTTATATATTTTTCCAAGTAATACCTCACTATCAAGGTAGGAGTTTGTAGATAGACAAGAGTGCACCTTATGGTTCAATCCCCCTAGAGACCTGCTTTTCACCCAGAGGTGGATGGAATACTAACTCCATATAAATAGAGTCCGTACCATACTTCAATCTACCCTCTTTTACCTGTTTCAAGTCATAGCAGTCTTTAGATGTATCTCCTTCCTGAGCCTCCAGGACAGGCAGACTGCAATCAACAGGCCTCCAGCAGTCTCCCTGGGGCTTCTTCAGGAGGCAGCGTGTGCTGGCTCTGCCAAGACTGACCCTGGAAGTAGAAGCAGACTCGGCAGGTCGAGTCAGGGTGAGGTACGCTGCTCGGGATTCACCGAGCACTCTAGCAGCCCTAAGAAGCACCAAGCCGGAGACCACACACATCAAAACAAAATGCGGGCAAATGCAGGTGAAGACACGGCTGCAGACATCCGTCCAGACGCCTCAGTGTGGCAGAAGGTAGGAGAAGGAGAATGTTAAGCGAATAGAACAGGTAGCATGATCGCCTCGCAGCCACCGTATGCGATAGCAGGGCACACAGATGCATAGGGGCTGTCCAAGAAAACAAAAAAGAAGAAAGGGAAAGAAGACGTAAAGAAACACTTCGGGAGGCAGATGGACTCAGCACAGGGCTCGTACAGGCACAATACACTTGGCACGATACATGTGGTAAGGAGACTGGGGAGCAGACAGGCGCTCTTCTGAAACATGAAAGTGGAGGTCTGTGCTAACCCATCAGCATGACTAGATTCGGTGGGGCTCCATGGTGAGGCGGTTAGTGGAGAGCAGCTCACGGCTGGCTTCCTAGCGCCCCCATGTTCCCAAGCTCCACACCCTCAGGTTTATTCTTACTTGTTTCCATAGAAGCTAAACTATAAACTCAATGAGATGAAATAAGGAAGGAACCACTGAGGAGCACCTATGGACCTACTTAAAGGTATGAGCAGGGCCACTGGAATTATGCAATGGCTGCACTGACCTTTGCACAATTTTACATTTTCTGCATTTGCCACATAATCCATCATCTGCTGCATAATCTGCAGATGTGAACAAAAAATATTTGTTCTGGCTCAAACGTTGCCAAAAATGCAGCGACAAATGTTACACTGGTGGAATGCCCTTTGCAAACCTAGAATGGTCGCCTGTTAATTAATGCTAAATGTGGGGAATAAATTGGTACCAATGGTGTGTAAACCACTCTTGCTTTTTTCCGCACCTCTCTTGCATCTATCAGCATTTCTGTTGCATCTTTCTGTACCTTTCTTTCTTTGTCTGTACTTCTTTTGCCTCGTTCTGCTCATCTCTTGTACTTTCTGCACCTATCTTGCCTCTTTCTGTACCTCTGTTGCCTCTTTCTGTACCTCACTTGCTTTTTTCTGTACCCCACTTACCTCTTTCTGCACCCTTCTTCCCTCTTTCTGCAACTCTACTGCCTCTTTCTACACCTCTCTTCCCTCCTTCCGCACGGCTCTTGCCTCTTTGTGCACCTCTGTTCCTTATTTCTGCACTTCTCTTGCTTCTTTCTGCACCCAGCTTTCCTCTTTCTACACTTCTGTAGGTTCTTTTGTACTGCTCTTGCTTCTTTATGGACCCCTCCTCCCACTTTCTGTACCTCTCTTGCCTCTGTCTGTACCCCTGTTCAGTCTTTCTGCACTTCGTTTGCCTGTTTCTGCAACTTTCTTGCCTCTTTCTGCAGTTTTCTTGCCTCCACATGCACCTCTGTGGCTTCTTTCTGCATTTCTTTTGCCTCTTTCTGCATCTCTTTTGCTTCTTTCTGCACCCCTGTTGTCTCCTTCTGTACTAGTCTTTCCTCTTTCTGAACCACTCTTGCTTCTTTCTGCACCTTCTTCCTTTGTTGCATCCCTCTTGCCTCTTTCTGCAGTTCTCTTGCCTCTTTCTGCACTTTCCTTGCTTGTTTCTGTACCTCTCTTGCGTCTTTCTGCACCTCTGTTGCCTCTTTCTGTACCTCAATTGCTTCTTTCTGTACCACTCTTGCCTCTTTCTGTACCTCTGTGGCCTCTTTGTAAACCTCTCCTACCTCTTTCTGCACCCCTCTTGCCCCTTTCTGCACCTCTGTTGGTTCTTTCTGCACTGCTCGTGCTTCTTTCTATACCTCTTTCACAAATTTCTGCATCCCTCTTGCCTCTTTCTGAACACCTGTTCCCTCTTTCTGTACCTTTCTAGCCAGTTTATGCACCTCTTTTGCCTCTTTCAACACCGCTGTTGCTTCTTTCTGCACTTCTCTTGCCTCTTTCTGCACCCCTCCTGCCTCTTTCAGAACCACTGTTGCTTCTTTCTGCACTTCTCTTGCTTCTGTCTGCATCCCTATTACCTCTTTGTGTATCACTTTTGTCTCTTTGTGCATCTCTCTTGCCTCTTTATGTACCTCTATTGCATCTTTCTTCACTTTTCTTGCCTCTTTCTGCAAGTCTGTTGGTTCTTTCTGCACTGCTCTTCCTTCTTTCTGCATCTCTTTTACCTCTGTATGCATGCATTTTCCCTCTTGCTGTACCCCTGTTGCCTGTTTCAGTAACTCTCTTGCCTCTTTCTGCAGTTTTCTAGCCTCTTTATGCACCTTACTTGCCTCCTCCTGCACTTCTCTTCCTTCTTTGTGCTCCCCTTTTCCCTTTTCTACACATCTCTTGCCTCTTTCTGCCCATCTCTTGGTTCTTTCTGCACTGCTCTCTCCTGTTTCTGCACCCCTCTTTCCTCGTTCTGTGCCTCTGTTGCTTCTTTCTGCACTGCTTCTGCTTCTTTCTGTGCTTCTCCTTCCTTTTTTGTACCCCTCTTTCTTCGTTCTGCACCTCTGCTGCTTCTATCTGCATTGTTCTGGTTTATTTCTGTACCTCTCCTGCCTCTTTCTGCACATCTCTTGCATTTTTCTGCAGTTCTCTTGCCTCTTTATCTACCTCTTTCACTTATTTCTGTACTTTGTTGCCTCTTTCCGTTACCTTCTTGCCTCTATCTGCACCTCTGTTGGTTCTTTCTGCACTGTTCCTGCTTCTTTTTGCACCTCTGTTGCAATTTTCTGCATCCCTCTTGCCTCTTTCTGTATTCCTCATCCCTCTTTCTGCACCTCTCCTGCCTCTATATGCACACCTCTTCCCTTTTTCTGCACCCCTTTTTGCCTGTTTCTACAACTCTCTTTCAGCAGTTCTCTTGTCTCCTTCTGCGCCTCACTTGTCCCTTTCTGAACTTCTCATGCTTCTTTATGCAACCATCTTCCCTTCTTCTGAACATCCCTTGCCTCTTTCTGTATCTCTCTTGCCTATTTCTTCACATCTCTTAGTTCTTTCTGCACTGCTCTTGTCCCTTTCTGTACCCCTCTTGCTCTTTCTGCACATATTTTGCTTCTTTCTGAACATCTCTCTCCTCTTTCAGTGCCCTTCTTGCTTCTTTCTGCACTGCTCTTGCTTTTTTCTGCCCCTTTCTTGCCTCTTTCTGCATGCCTCTTCCCTCTTTCTGTAATTCTCGTGCCTCTGTCTGTACCCCTGTTCCCTTTTTCTGCACCTCTCTTGCCTGCTTCTACAACTCTCTTGCCTCTTTCTGTACCTCTCTTGCCGGTTTCTTTAACTCGCTTGCCTCTTCCTGCACCTCTGTTCCTTCTTTATGCACTTCAGTTTTACTTTCTGTACCTCTGTTGCATCTTTCTGCACTTCTCTTGCCTCTTTCGTCATCACTCTTGTCTCTTTCAGCACCTCTGTGGCTTGTTTTTACACTTATCTTGCTTTTTTCTGCACCTCACTTGCCCATTTCTGAACTTCTCTTGCTTCTTTATGCAGCCGTCTTCCCTTCTTCTGAACATCCCTTGCCTCTTTCTGTACCTCTCTTGCCTCTTCCTTCACATCTCTTGGTTCTTTCTACACTGCTCTTGCTCCTTTCTGCACCCCTTTTGCTGCACATCTTTTGCTTCTTTCTGCACATCTCTCTCCTCTTTCAGCACCCTTCTTGCCTGTTTCTGCGCCTCTCTTGCCTCTTTCTGCACTGCTGTTGCTTCTTTCTGCCCCTCTCTTGCCTCTTTCTGCATACCTCTTCCTTCTTTCTGTAATTCTCGCGCCTCTGTCTGTACCTCTGTTCCCTTTTTCGGTATCCTCTCTTGCCTGTTTCTGCAACTCGCTTGCCTCTTCCTGGACCTTTGTTCCTTCTGTATGCACTTCTTTTGTTACTTTCTGTACCTCTGTTGCATCTTTCTGCACTTCTCTTGCTTCTTTCTGCACTTCTCCTGCCTCTTTCTGCACCTTTCGTGCCTCTTCCAGCACCTCTGTGGCTTCTTTCTGCAGTTCTCTTCCTTCTTTCTGCTCCCCTCCTGCCTCTTTCTGTACCCCTTTTGCCTCCTTGTAAACCTCTCCTACCTCTTTCTGCACCCCTCTTGCCTCTTTTTGCACCTCTGTTGGTTTTTTCTGCACTGCTTGTGCTTCTTTCTACACCTCTTTTACAAATTAATGCATCCCTCTTGCCTCTTTCTGCACACCTCTTCCCTCTTTCTGTACCTTTCTAGCCAGTTTATGCACCTCTTTTGCCTCTTTCAACACCTCTGTTGCTTCTTTCTGCACTTCTCTCACCTCTTTCTGCACCCCTCCTGCCTCTTTCAGAACCACAGTTGCTTCTTTCTGCACTTCTCTTGCTTCTGTCTGCATCCCTATTACCTCTTTGTGTACCCCTTTTGTCTCTTTGTGCATCTTTCCTGCCTCTTTATGTACCTCTATTGCATCTTTCTGTACTTTTCTTGCCTCTTTCTGCAAATATGTTGGTTCTTTCTGCACTGCTATTCCTTCTTTCTGCACCTCTTTTCCCTCTGTCTGCATGACTGTTCCCTCTTGCTGTACCCCTGTTGCCTGTTTCAGTAACTCTCTTGCCTCTTTCTGCAGTTTTCTAGCCTCTTTATGCACCTTACTTGCCTCCTCCTGCACTTCTCTTGCTTATTTGTGCTCCCCTTTTCCCCTTTTCTGTATCTCTCTTGCCTCTTTCTGCACATCTCTTGGTTCTTTCTGCACTGCTCTCTCCTGTTTCTGCACCCCTCTTTCCTTGTTCTGTACCTCTGTTGCTTCTTTATGCACTGCTTCTGCTTCTTTCTGCACTTCTCTCTCCTTTTTCTGTACCCCTCATACCTCATTTTGCACCTCTGCTGCTTCTTTCTGCATTGTTCTTGTTTATTTCTGTACCTCTCCTGCCTCTTCCTGTACCTCTCTTGCATTTTTCTGCAGTTCTCTTGCCTCTTTCTCCACCTCTTTCACTTATTTCTGTACTTTTTTGCCTCTTTCCGTAACCCTCTTGCCTCTATCTGCACCTCTGTTGGTTCTTTCTGCACTGTTCTTGCTTCTTTCTGCACCTCTGTTGCAAATTTCTGCATCCCTCTTGCCTCTTTCTGTATTCCTCATCCCTCTTTCTGTACCTCTCTTGCCTCTATCTGCACACCTCTTCCCTTTTTCTGCACCCCTTTTGCCTGTTTCTACAACTCTCTTTCAGCAGTTCTCCTGCCTCCTTCTGCACCTCACTTGCCCCTTTCTGTACTTCTCTTGCTTCTTTATGCAACAGTCTTCCCTTCTTCTGAACATCCCTTGCCTCTTTCTGTACCTCTCTTGCCTCTTTCTTCACATCTCTTGGTCCGTTCTGCACTGCTCTTGCCCCTTTCTGAACCCCTCTTGCCTCCTTCTGCACATCTTTTGCTTATTTCTGCACATCTCTCTCCTGTTTCAGCACCCCTCTTGCCTCTTTCTGCACCTCTCTTGCTTCTTTCTGCACTGCTCTTGCTTTTTTTGCCCCCCTCTTGCCTCTTCCTGCATGCCTCTTCCCTCTTTCTATAATTTTCTTGCCTCTGTCTGCACCCCTGTTCCCCTTTTCTGCACCTCTCTTGCCTGTTTCTGCAACTCGCTTGCCTCTTCCTGCACCTCTGTTCCTTCTTTATGCACTTCTTTTGTTACTTTCTGTACCTATGTTGCATCTTTCTGCACTTCTCTTGCCTCTTTCTTCATCACTCTTGTCTCTTTCTGCACCTCTGTGGCTTGTTTTTACACTTCTCTTGCTTTTTTCTGCACCCATTTCCTTCTCTCTGTGCCCCATTTCCTTCTAATGACCATTCTTCCCTCTTTCCACACCTCTCTTGCCTCTATCTGCACCTTTGTTGGTTCTTGCTGCACTGTTCTTGCTTCTTTCTGTACCTCTGTTGGTATTCCTCATCCCTCTTTCTGCACCTCTCTTGCCTCTATCTGCACACCTGTTTCCTTTTTTTGCACCCCTTCTGCCTGTATCTACAACTCTCTTTTCGCAGTTCTATTGCCTCCTCTGCACCTCACTTGCCCCTTTCTGAACTTCTCTTGCTTCTTTATGCAACCGTCTTCCCTTCTTCTGAACATCCCATGCCTCTTTCTGTACCTCTCTTGCTTCTTGCTTCACATCTCTTGGTTCTTTATGCACTGCTCTTGCCTCTTTCTGTACCCCTCTTGCTGCACAACTTTAACTACTTTCTGCACATCTCTCTCCTCTTTCAGCACCCCTCTTGCCTCTTTCTGCATGCCTCTTCCCTCTTTCTGTAATTCTCGTGCCTCTGTCTGCACCTCTGTTTCCCTTTTCTGTACCTCTCTTGCCTGTTTCTGCAACTCGCTTGCCTCTTCCTGGACCTTTGTTCCTTCTTTATGCACTTCTTTTGTTACTTTCTGTACCTCTGTTGCATCTTTCCGCACTTCTCATTCTTCTTTCTTCACCACTCTTGCCTCTTTCTGTGGAGAAGTGTGGCTCAGGGCTTAGAGGCAGCAGACCCAGAAGCTGCGATCGGTCCTGGACCAGGGTTTATTTCCCCGCCTCGGCGGGGTCTTGGGCTAAAAATTCCACGGACTCGATAATTCTCGCCCGGTGCCTCCTCGACTCACGGGTTCACACTCTGCGACTCTGGGCAATAGCTTGCTTAATCTCCACAACGGCCCCTCGCGGCGGGATGCCTGACTTTCACCTTGTGGATACCCTGCTATCTCACAGGGGAATACCAGGAAGGGTTCCCTAAGCAAGCGCCGGGAAACCCACCTCGGGTAGCTGTGCGCTATATAAGCTCAACTACATTTACATTTATATTTACATTTACCTCCGTTGCTTCTTTCTGCACTTCTTCTGCCTCTTCCTGCACCCTTTGCGCCTCTTCCAGCACCTCTGTTGCTTCTTTCTGCAGTTCTCTTCTTTCTCTCTGCTCCCTTCCTGCCTCTTTCTGTACCCCTTTTGCCTCTCTGTAAACCTCTCCTACCTCTTTCTGCACCCCTCTTGCCTCTTTTTGTACCTCTGTTGGTTCTTTCTGCACTGCTTGTGCTTCTTTCTATACCTCTTTTGCAAAGTTCTGCATCCCTCTTGCCTCTTTCTGCACACCTATTCCCGCTTTCTATACCTTTCTATCCAGTGTATGCACCTCTTTTGCCTCTTTCAGCACCTCTGTTGCTACTTTCTGCACTTCTCTTGCCTCTTTCTGCACCCCTCCTGCCTCTTTAAGAACCACTGTTGCTTCTTTCTGCAATTCTCTTGCTTCTGTCTGCATCCCTATTACCTCTTTGTATACCCCTTTTGTCTCTTTGTGCATCTCTCCTGCCTCTTTATGAACCTCTATTGCATCTTTCTGCACTTTTCTTGCCTCTTTCTGCAAGTCTGTTGGTTCTTTCTGCACTGCTATTCCTTCTTTCTGCATCTCTTTTTCCTCTGTCTGCATGCCTGTTCCCTCTTGCTGTACCACTGTTGCCTGTTTCAGTAACTCTTCTGCCTCTTTGTGCAGTTTTCTAGCCGCTTTATGCACCTTACTTGCCTTCTCTTGCTTCTTTGTGCTCCCCCTTTCCCTTTTTCTACACCTCTCTTGCCTCTTTCTGCACATCTCTTGGTTCTTTCTGCACTGCTGCTTCCTGTTTCTGCACCTCTCTTTCCTTGTTCTGTACCTCTGTTGCTTCTTTCTGCACTGCTTCTGCTTCTTTCTGTACTTCTCCCTCCTTTTTCTGTACCCCTCTTTCCTCATTCTGCACCTCTGCTGCTTCTTTCTGCATTGTTTTTGTTTCTTTCTGTACCTCCCCTGCCTCTTCCCGCACCTCTCTTGCATTTTTCTGCAGTTCTCTTGCCTCTTTCACTTATTTCTGTACTTTTTTGCCTCTTTCCGTAAGCCTCTTGCCTCTATCTGCACCTCTTTTGGTTCTTTCTGCACTGTTCTTGCTTCTTTCTGTACTTCTGTTGCAAATTTCTGCATCCCTCTTGCCTCTTTCTATATTCCTCATCCCTCTTTCTGCACCTCTCTTGCCTCTATCTGCACACCTCTTCCCTTTTTCTGCACCCCATTTGCCTGTTTCTACAACTCTCTTTCAGCAGTTCTCTTGCCTCCTTCTGCACCTCACTTGCCCCTTGCTGAACGTCTCTTGCTTCTTTATGCAACAGTCTTCCCTTCTTCTGAACATCCCTTGCCTCTTTCTGCACCTCTCTTACCTCTTTCTTCACATCTCTTGGTTCTTTCTGAACTGCTCTTACCCCTTTATGTATCCCTCTTGCCTCTTTCTGCACATTTGCCTCTTTCTGCACATTTCTTGCTTCTTTCTGCACCTCTCTTGCCTATTTCTACAACTCTCTTGCCTCTTTCTGCACCTCTCCTGCCTGTTTCTGCAACTCGCTTGCTTCTTCCTGCACCTCTGTTCCTTCTTTATGCACTTCTTTTGATACTTTCTGTACCTCTGTTGCATCTTTCTGCACTTCTCTTGCCTCTTTCTTCATCACTCTTGCCCCTTTCTGCACCCCTTTAGCTGCACATCTTTTGCTTATTTCTGCACATCTCTCTCTTCTTTCAGCACCCTTCTTGCCTCTTTCTGCGCCTCTCTTGCTTCTTTCTGCACTGCTGTTGCTTCTTTCTGCCCCTCTCTTGCCTCTTTCTGCATGCCTCTTCCCTCTTTCTATAATTCTCGTGCCTCTGTCTGCACCTCTGTTCCCTTTTTCTGTACCTCTCTTGCCTGTTTCTGCAACTCACTTGCCTCTTCCTGGACCTCTGTTCCTTGTATATGCACTTCTTTTGTTACTTTCTGTACCTCTGTTGCATCTTTCTGCACTTCTCTTGCCTGTTTCTTCACCACTCTTGTCTCTTTCTGCACCTCTGTGGCAAGTTTGTGCACTTCTCTTGCTATTTTCTGCACCCATTTGCTTCTCTCTGTACCTAATTTCCTTCTTAATGATCCTTCTTCCCTCTTTCTACACCTCTCTTGCCTCTTTCTGCACCCCTCTTCCCACTTTCTGCACCTCTCTTGTTTTTTTCTGCAATTCTCTTGCTCTTTTCTGTAGTTCTCTTGCCTGTTTCTATATTCAGATGGGAAGTGCAAGCTGGCGAAGCACATCATGGTGTGCCTTGCTGGTCAAGTGCTGTTTGATTAAATGCAGATTAAAAGCCTCTGGAAGTGCAGCGTCCTTGTTTAAAAATACAATTTTGGATATGTGATCTGCTTTCCTCAACGCTGCACCAGCAGTCAGTGAGATGCTACTAGACCACTTGCATTTGTACATATTTATATATTATCCACCGGCCGTCTCCAGTAGATAGTTATAGTTAGGACCTAGTTTCCATAAGAAAAGCGTTTTTGATTTTCCCAATAACTTTGTCGCCAGTTGACAAATCTTTGCAAAATTTTCAAAACTTTTGGCCAGCTCGGTCAGCTCCTATCCTGAAAGGTTCGGGGGGATTCGGTAAGCGGGGGCCGAAAAAAAAGGGAGGACCCAAAACGTGTGTTTTCCATTTTAATTTCCATAGGAAATTTTAGACACGGCTACAGCCCGAACTGATGAACGGAATTACACCAAATTTGTCAAAAAGGTAGCCTTTGTTTCAGATAACTCTTTTTTTGTTAAATGGTGTAAATCTGTTCAGTAGTTCCTAAGAAATATTAAAAAAGAGGTTGAAAAATTAATTTCCCATAGGAAACTTTAGACACGGCTACAGCTGGAACTGCTGAACGAAATTACACCAAATTTGGCAAAAAGGTAGTGCTTGCTTCAAAAAGCATTCTTTTTTAAAATGGTGTAAAGCCGTAGAGTAGTTGCTGAGAAAATAAAAAAATAAAAGTTTTGATATATAGAGGCGCAGTGGATCCACGCACCCTCCCGACCACGAACGTTATTCTAATTGACTGTCAACACTTCAAACCAGGAAGTGTTGGCAGCCATCTTTTTACTCGGTAGAACTGAGTCACAAGAAAAGAGAAAGAGAAACACAAAAAACAAGAAAAGAGGTAGGTAGAAACCCCCTAACCCCCTAGGCCTGCTCAGGGGGTCCCACAATATATCCCAGGGCCCCAAAAAGCATTTAAAAAATAGAAAAATCAGCCAAATGTACGCTGGGTGTGGAAACCTGGCTGAAATTTTGTTAGAAAAACGAAGCACGGGCTCCTGCGATTCGTGGTATTAAAGCCCCCGGGCGGGCTAGGTCCTGGGGGCCGTGAACATAATATGTGAGGGGGTCCCAATCCCCCCCACTCTGTCCTGGGGACCGCCACATTCCCGGGGCTTGATTAAATACTTGTGGGGAGCACGCAGCCCCCCAAGCCCTAGAGACCGCCCCCCCGGGGCTTTTATTAATTATTTGCAGGACACACGACCCCCAACTGACCCGGGGACCACCACCCCTGGGGCTTCTTAAATAATTAATTAAATCTGTGTGGGGGCTCAAGCCCCCCTACGTGCCCCGGGGACTGTCACCTCCCCAGGGCTATGCTTTGGATGGGAGGGGGGCCGCACGAGCCAGTGATTGCCCTGGGGACTGCCACCCTGCAGGGCCAGCTCCTGCAGTGTCCTGGGGTGCCCACCCGAGGACACTGCTGTTTGCCAAGGACAAACTGTAGTTTGGATTTTGGATGAAAGAGCAGGAAACCTGCTCTCTCTTCCAAAATCCAAAGCAGATTGCTTTTCTTCACGGGGAGCTGCATGTTACCAGCTCCCCATGTGGAAAAGCAATGCCAGCTACCGCAGGAGCCGGGGAGCTGGCTGGGTCCGTGGGTGTGGGGCTCCCCCCACGGTCCCCAACGAAAGGCCAGGCCACGGTGGATGGGGTCCCCGGGGCAAGGAGTGGCCCAGGAGGTGGGCCACGCGGCCCCCCTCCCCAATGTTAATTAAAAAAAAAAAACAAAGGCCGGCCCGGGGGATGGGGTCCGGCCCGATGAGGGCGGCCACGCAGCCTCATTCCATAATAATAAAAAAAATATTTGGCCATGCCCCGGGCGATGGGTTCCCCAAAGCCAGAATTGGCCACGGTAGGGGAGCCCAAGCATCCCCCTTGTCGTTCATATATATATATTTTTTTAATTGGGGTCAGGCCCTGGGGGATAGGGTCCAAAAAGTCAAAAGAAGGGGGCCACACGGCCCCCTTCCCAAACAAACTAAGGAAAAAAACACACAATCATGCCAGAGGCCCCGCCCCCTCCCAGCAACACTACAAACGCGCCCTGTGGCGCATTTTAAGTTGGTGAATTAATTCCCCTACAATACAGGGGGTCCCTGGGGGCCAACTAGCCCACCAGGAACCTCCATTAAGCGCCACAGGGCTGCGTTGCAGAGAGGAGGTCCAGGCCACGCCCCTTTTTACACCTCTCTGCAACACAGCTTTGTGGCACCTTCAGGAAGTACCTGGTGGGCTAGTTGGACTCCAGGCACCCTCAGGATTCATGGAGACTTAATCCCCCAACTTAAAACGCGCCACGGGGCACGTTTGCACAGTGGTAAAGGGAGAGGGTGGGACCTGAGGTGACATATGTGCAAACACGCCCTGTGGCACATTTTAAGTTGGGGAATTAATTCCCCTTCAATGGTGAGGGACCCTGGGGGCCAACTAGCCCACCAGGTACCTCCAGTAAGCTCCACAGGCCTGCATTACAGCGAGGTGGTCCCGGCCACGCCCCTTTTTATATCTCTCTGCAACGCAGCTCTTCGGCACTTACTGGAGGTACATTGTGGGCTCATTGGACCCCAGGGACATTCAGGATTCAAGGGGACTTAATACCCCAACTTAAAACGTGGCATGGGCGTGATGGCACATTGGTGAAGGGAGGGGGAGGGGAGGAGGTGACATACAAGCAAACACGCCCTGTGGCACGTTTTAAGTTGGGGAATTAATTCCCCTTCAATGGTGAGGGACCCCGGGGGCCAACTAGCCCACCATGTACCTCCAGAAAGCGCCACAGGCCTGAGTTGCAGAGAGGTGGTTCAGCCCATGCCCCTTTTTACACCTCTCTGCAATGCAGCTCTGTGGCACTTAGTGGAGGCATCTTGTGGGCTCATTGGACCCCAGGGACATTCAGGATTCAAGGGGACTTAATCCCCCAACTTAAATGTGCCACAGGGCGCGTTTGCACAGTGGTGAAGGGAGGGGCGGGACCTGAGGTGACATGTGTGCAAACACGCCCTGTGGCGCGTTTTAAAGTGGAGAATTAATTCCCCTTCAATCCTGAGGGTCCCTGGGGGCCAACTAGCCCACCAGCTACCTCCAGTAAGCACCACAGGAAAGCCTAAACAGTCCACTTCAGAGGCATCAAATTGGCTTTCCTCCAGTTTACATATCCATTGATTTTGTCTTAATCTAGTTAAAAGGTAAAAGACATGTTCATGAAGTAATCAGGCTTCTTTAAAAAATATCATGATGTTGTTGAGGTACACTACAACACATTAGTCAGATTTACCAAGCCATGCAAGATCACCTTGCTTGGCTCTGCGGTGCTTGGTAATTCTGGAGTGATGTAAGGCAGCAAAAGACATTGCCTTGCATTAATCTGCCCAGGAGTGTGTTTCGTGGGGGGTTGAGTGGGTGTTCCCACACATTCATCCATGGATTTTGGTGCATTCTCAGATTTACCAAGAGTGGTTGACCTGGGAATGCATCAAAATACTGCAGCTTCCCAGGGGATGTGTAATGGGGAGAAATATCTTAATTTCTCCTCTTTTTATCCTCTTTCCATGTGTGCTGTATTCTGTGCAGCACACGTAGAAAGAGGAACTAGCCTCAGTGGATTATTACTGTGCACAATGGTGTCCCTTCCTGCAAAAAAGCAATGAACTTTTTAATCATGAAATGTCGCTTTGAGCAAAGTGATGGTGTAACTCAGTAAGTGCAGATGAAATAAAGATACTGTCTGTGTCATTGCAGACAAGCAATTGTCAAATGAATTAAAGGGGACTAGTACACCTTATAACAAAGATTCAACTGGTTACAGCCCTGGTTTGGGAACAGTGCCACCATGGCATGGAGTGAGGTGATCAGCCTAGTCCTACGACTGATTTTCCATGTGTATCTCTCTTGAAGGATTGGTTTATATGAGACAAACTTGGAATACTCATTGACTCGTTCTTAAAAGTTTCCTTTATTTTATCTGGATCAAGTTTTCCTATTACTGATTTGTAGCCTTGCTGACATTTTTCAGCAGTTCTTGGTTTGAGAGCCTCAGTCTGCTCCGTTTGTAGTTAGCTGGCACTCCTGGTAGTGCCAAGGGAAGCAGCCCAGGTAATTGCCGGCAGACTGGCTGGGCCATGGAGCGCTGCTATGAACTGCTTCCTTTAAAACACCAGTCAGGCAGCTCATATCTACATCGGAGAACATCGCCTGATGGGCAGAAAAAAATTTGCACTTTCCATACAATTATTCCAGAGACTTAACCAGTACAGGTTTGCCTTTTCACCACCTGCAGCGCTACCTTTTGGTTAAGAACAATATTGCGCCTAGAGTAAGATCTAGCACCTCCTAGCGGCCACACTTTTGATTATTTGGCAAGGAGCAGGAGTTAGTGACATGGCACAGCAGGGCAACCCATTATCTGTTCTGCTATGTATACATAGCAGCACGGGTGCACAGGACGGTTTCTGCAAATAAAAAGACTTACTCCACGAGAATGCATGTATCACTTCCAGTTACATTGAGTGGATTAGGAAATAGTGTACGGAGTCGCACAACTTTCCTGCCACCACAGAATCCTCATCTATGTTGAGGGCCTGAACATGGACCATCAGTTTAGTAAATGATTCTTCACATGCACACTGTAAGTGTTATGCTTGCATTGGTGGGTTACACCAACGCTGTGAAAATGGGAGGGGATTTGGTGACCAGGCCCCTTCACGTCCGGTCTAGATGGTATGGGCTACAATGTAGGGGGAAGAGAAATAAAGACGTAAGGGCAGCAGTACTGAGTGCATACATACAAGTGAGTGGGCTCCCTTTCTTTAATGTATGTAATGCATATGTGCACACTGCTGGCCTGTGAACCCAATAGTAAGAAGTAGGGTGGCTTTCAGATAGACTTTCTGATGACTGGATTGTTCATGACGTCAGTCTTTTTAATAGCAGAAAACTGGCAAAAGGGCACTACAGCGCTTTACAACTGGTCATGCCTGCATTAAACATTATTTCTGTTGTAGGTAGGCCCCACTTACATTACACATTGTTTCCGTTATAGGTACAGGAAGATAAGGTGATTTGCATACAATCACAAGGAGCTGCTCGTAAGCCAGGATTCGATCGTGTGGCTGCATGTTCCAAATTCAACTGCTTTGGTCACCGGGCCACATCACCCTGGGTAAGGAAGCTGGGGCATGGGCAGCATATGCGTTTGTGCATATGCCTTAGCTGCTGATCCCTGACACTGAGCATTCTTGACAAAGTTCTGGGTATCCCTTCCATAATGCTCTTATAAGGTATATATGTAGAAGGCACCAATAAGGTGGTGTATAAGCATTATTGCTAGATGGTACTCGTAATCAAACTCAGAAGGATGAACAGCTGATTGGATCGGCATGAGTTAAACCTGTGGCCATGGGGGTCATATACAGATCACTAGAATCAATGCATTATGCCCGGAGCCACCAGACACATCTGTAGTAATAAAGGTAGACCATTGACATTTAGTGGCCAATATTGATAACATTCTGAATGACCCAAGCCTATTAGAGGGATGAGATGGGCTAGAACCAGTGCCCATTATCGTGTCCCATGCCACAGCGACAAAAGAGACTAAACTTTACAAAATGTACATGCATTTAAAAAGTAAGAGACCTACAAGCAACAGTAGCTGACCAAGTATTGGACAAAAAAAGCTGCCCACAATTTACTACAACACACAAAATTGACAATGGAGTTTAGATCTCAGTTTTCCAGGGGTCAAAGAAACTACTATTAAAGCTACCTAAAAAAAAAGAAGAGCACCTGCCAGCACTATGATATAATATCTTAGGTTTGCTGTGAATATAATATAACACTATTATTGCATCTTATTTTATTATACTGATAAATCACTGCCTTTGAGCAGGGCAGATTATTTTAGCCCAGACCCTTACAAAACTAGTTGCCTATAGCAAGCCTACTAGCTATCACATATATTTGTCTCCAAGTTCTATGCCTTTAACTGTTATGACATATCACACGTGCTATAGGTATCATTATAACAATTAGGAGACAGTACTTGTGTCAGTACTAGATGATGTGTACTGTGCAGTGGCCAAAGGCGATATATCACTGTAGGCACATCTGGATCTGTCTGCAGCATTTGTCACAGAAGATTTAACATTTTGCTCTCTAGGCTGAAGCCTACAGCTTCTAAGTCAGACTTTAGTGGTCCTGGTCATTCCCGTGGGCAGGACACCGATTGTAAAGCTGGACCCTTTTCAATCATGTAGCAGGATGTCATGTGCTTCCAGAGTTTCCATTAACACCATTTTGAATTACAATTGTCTGCCTGGGGTCATTGCTACTCACATGAGAGACAACAGAAAGAAGCCCTAGCCTGTGGATGAAATCCTTACAAAATTATTTTTGGCTGCCTTGCAAATTCATTAATACCATATTGAGAGGTCTTACAAAGTCCCAGATCAGACAACTCCGATTTTACCACATTTGTAAATCAGATAGACTTGAAAATAAGGAAATGATAATGCCTGGGGCACAGCTTTTCCTCCTTCCCTTGACTTCAGTTATCCAAATGTCCTGTCTGGGAATTAAATGTCTCAAATGAATTACCCTAGGCTACTTCCAGTAACAACGATGTAGGTATCTTCATACACAAGCACTTTGAGGTGACCACAAAATGCTGATCAGACTCCCAAGAGCTAGGCTGCATTGAGAACGGTATCACTGTGTTACTGTCTTGGGGCCCAAAGTACTAAAGGAAATCAAAGTGTTTTATTTAGAAAGTTTATAAAAGTCGTTCTAGAAAATGTAAAGCTATCTCTTTTAAAGCTCTCATATTATAATGCTATCTTATTTTTTTATTTAAACATTTTTGTATAGGCGAACATGACCCTAGAGTGTATCAGAGCGCATTAGATTATAGGGTAGGCAGGATACAGTTTAATAACAGACACTTGTCACATATATGACAGTAGCATGGTCAAGCTGTTATCTATAGTTGCACATAAATGTAGCCACACAGAGTATTGAAATAATAGGTAGGTGTTGGACTTGGCCCTTTTTGCAGGGGCATCCCTGAACTTTTTTCCTTCCTCCTAGCCTTTTTTCTGACATAGTGTTGGTGGTTTTAGAACTCTGGGGACTTTAACACTGCTGTCCATTGTAAAGTGCATGTGCTCTCTGTGGTAAATATGGTAAAGATTGGTCTAACCCTGTTTGGCCTGTTTAATTTACCTGTCAGTCCCTTGTAAAGTGGTAACTCATATACCCAGGGCTAGTAAATTAAATGCTACTGGTGGGCTTGCAGAGCTGATTGTGCCACCCACCAAAGTCCCCTTTCAAACCTGTCTCAGGCCTCTGCCATTGCAGGGCCTGTGCACGCAGTGTTACTGCCACTGTGACGTGGCACCTAAACTGTGTGCCATGTCTGTGACCCCACTTTTACTACATGTCAGTCACCCCTAAGTTAGGCCCTAGCTAGCCCTATGGGCAGGGTGCATTGTAGGTAAAAGGAGGGACATGTACCTTAAGTGCGTGAATTGACCTTGTAGTGACAAACCGCCATTTTGGTTTCTCACTGCTGTGAGGCTGCCCTCCCATAGCAATGCATTGGGGATTCCCTGATAAGTGTTTCAATTATAATTCCTGATATGAGAGGAGCAGCCTGGTCAAGTTTGGTATGTTTGGAATAGTAATAATAAATGCTATGTAATCGTGTGCGCAGATTTATTATCACTATTTTAGAAATGCCACTTTTAGAAGTTTTCATTTCTGTATGCTATATGTCTGCCTGCCTGATGTGGATTGCATGTCTGGCTTTAGAGTGACAGGGGCTGGTGAGGTGTGTGTGGCTCCAGGGAGAACAGGGTGAGTCAGCGCTAGGCTTAATGGGAGATCTGCAAAGTATTGGGAGGGGTAGTTCCCTGACCCTGAATAAGTCTGTGCCTGCCTGGGTGAATTATGGCTCCGCCCCCCTGGGTGGTGTGATGACTGAGTCCCCACCTGACAATGAAGAAGAGGAGCCCTGTAAACAGAGAGCTCCAAAACTCAACGGAACAAGTTCAGGCTGGTTCCCCCAAGCCCTGTGCCAAGGGCAGACAAAGGAAAAGGTGGTATAAATATTGGGGGAGTGACCCCAGGTTCTGGGGTGCTGCTGCTGGGCCCCAGGAGGAACCACCACAAGGGACTGCTTCTCTGCTGGAGGGCCCTGTGAGCTGGCCTGCCTGGGCCCAGCTGTGCCCCTCTGAAGTTCCTAGACTCTAGCACCTTGTGAGCGCTATACTTTTAAAGCTGGTGCCCCAGAGAGGGGGGGAGTCCAGCCTTGCCCGGACAGGAGCACATTTTTTTTATTTATTTAAAAAGTTTTATATAGCGCTGGCTCCACCCAGGGGTATCAGTGCGCTTTACATTAGTATGGCGATAGTGAAGGAATACAAAACAATTGTTTCAAATGCAGCATTCAGACATCGTGGACTTAGAGAACACATTGAGTAATTTAGCTTGAATTGAATAAAAATGCAAAGAAGGAGCTATTTACAAACAACACGAGAATAATGTAATTACACATTACTATACAGTATATCGGGGTAGGCTCAGTAGTCTATATATAGCGGGAGCGGTAAGGTGAGTGAGAAGGGGGGTGGGGAGATGTTAGGCTGGGGAAGGGGAAAGAAAAAGGTGGAGAGGGGTAAGGAAGGGGATAGGTAGGTGAGATCGACAAATAAAGGGGGGATGGGTGAAGGCAGGAGTTTTAAGAGGAAGGGAGAGTATAGCAAGTATGGTAGAAGAAGGATTATGGACCCCAATATTTGTTGAGCAGGTGCAATTAAGGTCTTTTTTTAAACTGACATAAGAAGGGTTACATCGTAGATCTTTAGGGAGGGCTTTCCAGATGCTGGGGGCATTACCAGAGAAAGAGCGAGATTGAGAGACTTTTTTTTTTAACAGAGAGGGGACGAGGAGGAGAGAGTTGGTGTTTCTCATCAGACGGGCGCAACCTGCTTTATTGAGTTTGTTTGAAAGGTGGAGCAGGGTCTTTTGATGAAGGGCTTTGTGAGTAATATTTTATAGGATGATCTGCCTTCAATAGGAAGCCATTTAAGGACCTTAAGAGCAGGTAAGATGTGGTCAAAACGTTTGCAGTCAGTTGTTAGCCTGGCCGCTAGGTTGAGAACAGATTTGAGGGGAACAGGATGAACTTTGGGCGATCCGGAGAAGAAAGCGTTACCATAGTAAATTTTTGAGAGGACTAGAGACTGAACCACTGATTTGAAATCTTTTGCTGGAATGAATGGTTTGATTTTTTTGAGATGTCTGAGCGTGAAGAAGGCTCCCTAGGCCGAACTTTTTATATGGGAAAAGGAGTGTAAGGGCTCTGCAGTGCTGGACTGCACTACCATTAGGGGGAATCCAGAGAGGTGACTCCTCAGTGCCCCTGCCGAGGTACCCTGTTGGTGCCTGGAACCTATGCGTCGGAAGCCCCGTGATTGGGGTTGAAGTTTTTTGAGCATTGTTGGTGCCGGTCAAGCAGCACCGGAACAGCCCTTGAGAGTGGGGCATTGTTGGTGCTGATCATGGGCACTAGGAGGAGTCCCAGAGAAGAGCTCCCAAGGCACAGTGGTGCCAAAGCAAATTTCCTCAGCTGTGCCGCAGTTGCGGGAAGCTGGACTGTGGGGGTAAGTCTGTCTTTCAGAGTCCTGGAGTGGGGCTCACCAGGCACAGTTGGTGCCAGTGCTCCTTTTACCTCAGCTGCACCGCGAGAGCACGGGCAGCTGCAACAATGGAGTCATATTGTTTTCCATGCCAGGAAGGGGTGAGTTGAGCCCCCAGCGCTTTGCGCACAGTGATTTTGCTGCATTGGCAGATATGAGCTCTGAAATTTGGTACAGGGGGCACTTGGGCTCCATAGAAAGCCAGTTGGCCTGGGGTCATTTTATTGTGCTGTCTGCACCCATCTGTGATCCTGGGATGCAGTACTTATGTTTTAGACATAATATGTTTATTCCTAATGTGTTTTATGCCTACTGTGATGCAGACATAATGCATTTATGTTGCAAGATATAATGCTGAGGTCATTATTTTACCAGTAGTCACTGGTTGTCTTTTTTATGTGCTACTTGTGCTTTCAAAAAGGTTCTGACAGCGACCCGATTGGCCCTGTCAGTTGTATATAATCCCCTGTAAATATTGCCTAGTGCCAGTTGGTACAGTGTATATGTGTGATTATGATTCTAATGTGTTTTGGATAATACAAAGGGTATTTATTTATATAACCTTGTTTGGAGCTTCTTTTGTAGTGTGCATAATGTGTTGCTGCTGTGTGTGTGTGTGTGTGTGTGTTGCACCAACACTTTACCTCTGGGATAAGCCTGACTGCTCGTGCCAAGCTACTTGCTACAAAGGGGGTGAGCAGGGGTTATCTTCAGCGTGTAACTCCCTTGCCCTGACTAGAGCGGTGGTTTCTAACAGCAGGTATATAAACAGTAGGAGATAACGTGCTCTCCAAAGAACATAAGGTGATTATCTCAGGGCAACAAATTGTTCATTAGAAGAGTTTTCACTTCTTTTTTTAACAAAGAGGTCAATGAGAGTCATGACATCCGGTGGCAGAGTTCCATATCTTCAGGGTGATACCTGAGAAGACTATGTGGCTGTTAGCTTTTTGTGGAAAATCTGTGGTTTCAGTAGCAGTGAGCTTGCACTTTGTGAAGATCGGCATCTCCCAATAACTCTAGCTTTTGTGCCAGATATCTGGGGGTCTTGAAATGGAGGACTTTATGAGACATGCAAGCAATCTTTAACTGTATTTGTGCTTCCTACTAGAGCCAGTTCAGAGGTTTTAGCGCTGGAGATATGTGATTATTTCTTTTTCCACCGGTCATCAGTCTAGCTGCGGAATTTAAGGGAGACATTTAGCGGGGCCAGATTGTATTTATGAAGGCCGCATATAGTGGAACTTCTGTATTTAAATCTAGGCAACACAAGAGCTTGGACCACCAGCCTCAAGTCGTCCAGTTGTAGGAAGAGTTTAAGTTCATTAGGATACTCATCTGGTAATAGCTCCTTTGGTGGAATTACTAATATGATTTTGCATTTGCAAGTGTTTGTCGAGTGTAATTCCAAGGGATTTAATGGAATCAACAATGTGAGGAGAACAGTTAAAGGCTGTTAGAGGCTTCATCAAGGTGTCGATCTTTGGAGTGTGATTAGGAGGAGTGATTAGGAGGAATTCTGTTTTGGAAGTGTTGCGCTTGAGATAGCTACCAGTGAGCCATTTCTGAGTGTTCTGCGGGGTAGAGTTGAGAGAAATGAAGTCTACTGGGGAGGAGATTTTCAGAAACAATTGAGTATCATCTGCATATATGTGATAAGGAATGTTTGCAGAGTTCAGTGCATTTGCAAGAGGTTCCAGGAATAAGTTGAAGAGAATGGGTGAAAGGGTGGACTCCTGTGATAACCCCAGATTGACCACGGAAAGATGAGAGAGGGATTGATTCACCTTGACTCTTTGGGTTCTGTTGTGAAGAAATGACGTAACCCATTGCATTACAGGACCTGACAGGCCCATCCTTCGTTCCGGTAGGGGCAGGAAACTGGCATGTTTGAGAGTGTTGAAGGTAGAGGATAAGTCAAGGAATATCAGAAGACATGATTCATTTTGGTCTAGCATTTTTAATATGTGTGGTATTCTGCTTTTATTTCTTTCCTTTCTGTGCCCTGTATTGTGCAATCTTCTTTTGAGGTTGTTAGGTTGTGTTCTATTCTAGAACTCTCTCCCTTGAGCAAGAATGACATTATTGGAAAGCTTTTGTCAGTTGGCTTGGACTGTTGTTGGCTTAGGTCCCTTGCATAAGATGTACAATAAACTTATGCTGTTTCTTCAATTACTTTTGGTATCCTGCCTGCTATTTATCCTGAAGAGAACACCTCATTTTGGCGACGAGTGAACCTACTTTCATCAAACAAGGACCTCAACACAACTCAGCTTAACTATCCAACTCAGCCACTTCTGAAGATGTATACCATGCTTGAAGATATAAGGTTGATTTTACCCTAAATCCTTTGTGAGGTTCATCAGTTGTGCTACCCTCGACTAACGTCTTTATTGCTGAAGGCCTACGCTTATCTGTCTCTGCCCGGAGGCCTACGTCTGGAGACCTTGTCTGGAGGCCTACGTTTGCCTGACCTTGCCTGAAGGCTGACTCTTGCCTGTCTCTGCCAGGAGGCCTACATTTGCCTGACCTTGCCTGGAGCCCTACGCTTGCCTGTTTTGCCTGGAGGCCTGTAGGAGCAGGCCTACATTTGCCTTACATTGCCTGGAGGCCCACACTTGCCTTTCTCTGCCCGGATGCCTACATTTGCCTGACCTTGCCTGGAGGCCTATGCTTGCCTGTTTTGCCTGGAAGCCTGCCAAGGCAGGCCTGTTTGTTGATTCTCGGTGCTTACATGCACCTCTTTTATTTCATATTTTCACATCTTCGTTGATGCACACAGCTTTATTTGTTTCTTTATTTGTTTAATTCTGTTTGTCTGTTGCCTGACCTTGCCTGGAGGCTTATTGGAACAAGCCCATTGCTTCATTGTCAGCGCCATTTAATACTCCTACACCTGCGCTGATGCGCACAGCTGTAATGCTTTCTGTAAAGTGTATCATTGCCTCATGTGTGCTGATGTGCACAGCTCAGTTTGCTCACAGATGTTATTTAATATTTCTACACCAGTGCTAATGTGCACAGCTTACTATTATGCCAACGCTGATGTACACAGCTGCAATTCCTAATATTGACTTTATTATTGTTACCTTATTTGCACAGCTCCGATTTATTGTAGTTATTCACATGCACAGCTGTATTTTTTTGTTTACTTCTACACACAGCTGTTTGCTTAACCTTTGTCCCATTTATTTTCTTGTCGTTCTTAAAATATTCACAATTAATTATGACTTTGTGAAACTCTCTGCCTAATTCTTAAACATGGAGAATTCCACTGCTGCTCCATGTTTTCTAGCTGCACCTGGTGATCCTTTAATTCCGTGGATCAAATGGAAAAAAGTATTTGCCAATTATGCTAGGGTCTGTGGCATTTCCCTAAGTGCGGAAAGGAAAGCCTCTTTGTTTATGCAATGTCTGGGTTCAGAGGGTCAGGAAGTCTTTGAACATCTCCCTCATCTTCCAGACAGTGAAGCTGCTTTTTAAATGAATATGAAAAATGTGTTAGAAAGATGGACATACATCATCTTCCCAGAGTGAGTATGGCTCTTGAGCGTTATCATTTTGGGAAGAGCATGCAAAGACAAGGGGAAACTATTGAGCAATATATTACCATTTTAAGAAAACTGACTTCTGATTGTTATTTTGGTGCAACCTTGGAGGAGAGGTTGAGAGATCAAATTATGCTTGGTTGTTCTATTGATAAAGCCAAGGACAGTTTATGGCAAAAAGATAAGTAATCCCTCCTTACAAGAAGTTATTACTATTTTGAAGTTACATTAGCATTCTAAAGCTTGTGTTGACACCATTAGAAAGGAGTGTTAAAAAAAGGTGCTGTTAAGAAAGATGAAAAAGGTGTTAAAGAGGTTATTATCAAACATCCCTCTAAGAGTAGAATTGATAGGTCTTCGGTCTCAGCAAAACCTTAAAAAACTTTTTTCACCTTCTAGTAACAGAGTGTTATAAGGTAAATGTTTTAGGCGTGGCAATCCTGGGTACATGGCCAACTTTAAAGACTGTTCGGGGTGGAAGGTTTCCTGTTCTAATTGTGGAAAGAAAGGCAATATGTTGCGTTGCTGTGGATCCAAGAAGGAGCAGAAGAAAGTTTGGTAAGTTGATGTTTACGAGCAAGACGGTGTCAGACTAGTAACAAGCACTCTTACCTGTAGGGTGCTTGTTGAAGTTCTCAGAGACGTTATGAGCCAAACTCCCAATCCCCTATGTACAACCCATGATTTATAGTACCCACTAAGGCTATGCAGAGAAGTTAGGGAGGAGGGCCGGATTCAGATGCTACCATCCTCTTATTGTCGACCAGCGATCTACAGGTGTGTTGTGTCGCGTCTGTGAAGTCTTCTGAAGGTCGTGACAAGGTTGGCTGGTGGTTGGTCATGGTTGTGCTGCATACTCACATGAAGAGTTGGTGTAGTATCGACATGTGATAAGTTGTCTAAAAACATACACACAAAGGAATCCAATAACTATCCACACAATGGCTTCTAGCTACAAACCTAAAATCCATCAATGCTGTTATACCACTGTGTCAACGTACTTGTACTTCTTTGTTCCAGTGTATTCACATCAACCCAACACTGAAAAAAATAGAGGAAATACACACAAGTCTAAAATGACATTCTTCTTTCCCAATAATATATAAAGCTCCTTCTTCTTGAAAGTTTAGCTTTTCGCAGTCATTATTATGATAAAGTCCTCCTTGAAATGCTTCCTTACATCAAGAAGCAAAAGTTCCAAAAATGATGTTTGTTCCAATCTTTAACAGGTAAGTTGCTACTGCTTTCTTGTGTGGGGCGCCATGCACACATACAAGTAAAAGTACTTAACTTTCTGTTGTGTTTTTCCATTTGAAGACAGGTTTGGAAGCTGAAGTCTCACCAAGAAGAACCGCTGAGGGAAGGACCAGAAACACGAAGACTCCAACTGTTGCTGCGACGAGGAGCGGGAATCAGCTGTGTCCACAGTAACTAGCGGAAGGCTAAGTGCCTTCTATAACTTGGGTGTGGCTATTCATAGCCTTGCCACACCCAAGATGGCCGCCCTACATCTAGCACAACGCGAAGAATGGGCTTAACGTTGCCCGACCGGCAATACAAGAGCAGTTTTTTGGATGTGCTCGCATTTGTCCCATGCATTAAAGAAAGAAGTTTCTTGAAATGCGACTCATTTCACCAGCACATGAGAGCGTGCATGTGATCTCTATTGTCCAAGCAGAATAAACGTCAGTGCAATGAACAACCTTACATGACGTGAGAGCAGAGGAGCATCAAACAAGCATTGACATAATCAACAATACAACAAAAGCAATGCAGCATCACAAACAAGCATTGACACAGTCAAAGCATGAATGTATATGAAACATGTAAATAGAATAATCATAAAACACTACATACATGTAACGGCATGTTGGTTTGCATGGGACAGGGGTGGGTTTCAAGTGGCAAATGAAGGCATCACGAATGAGCGGTGGTGGGATAATCATGACAGGACCCCCCCGCAAAATCCCCCCAAGACCAGAAGTATAGGTCTTGGCTTGTCAGGATAACGGGAAGGGAACATTTTGACTAAACATGGAGCATTTTGTAAATTGGCAAGAGTCTCCCATGTATGTTCTTCGGGACCATATCCTTGCCAGTCCACTAAGTAATATAGTTTACAACACACCCTTTTGGACTCTAATATGGATTTGACCTCGAATTCAGGAACTCCATCAATCTCAACAGCAGGTGGGGGTTGTGTGATTTGTGTCTTGGGATTCAATGGTTTAACCAAGGAGACATGGAACACTTGCTGAAAACGGAACTTTGATGGAAGTCTTAATCTAACACTGACTGGATTTATGATTTTCTCTATTTGGAAAGGTCCATTAAAACGAGGACAGAATTTCTCGTTACTTCATATGTTTAAATGTTTGGTGGATAACCACACTATATCTCCTATAGCATAAGCGGGTTGTGTGGTGCGATGTGTATCCGTTCTTTGTTTTTGACTCTTTTTTTATGCCAGATGAAATTGGGCCTGTTGTTGAATCGACACTAGGTTCTTAACATATTCACATACGGAAGGTATATTAGAAGGGGCTTTTTTTTTGACTGGGAACATGATTTGGGTGATAGCCATATGCACAAAAGAATGGAGACATACCAGTGGAAGAATGATCAGAGTTAGTATATGCAAATTCTAGAGCCCAAACAATACCCACCCATTCTTGCTCACAAACGGGTAACATGCAATGGAGGAATTGTTCTATAGTTTGATTCGTACGCTTGGTTAAACCGCCTGTTTGTGGGTGATAAATAGAGGAGGTGAGAACATCCATGTTTAATGACTTTCCTAATTGTTGCCAAAAATGAATAATAAATTGGGAATCTCTATCTGAAATGACCACATATGGTATCCCATGTACTTGTACAACTTCCTTTAGAAAGTCATGAGATAATTCTAAGGCTGAAGGGAGCTTTTTGAGGGGTATAATATGGGCCATACGAGTTAAATGGTCAACTACAGTTAACATGGTATTGAATCCTTGTTTCGTTTGTGGCAGTTCTACTATAAAATTGAGGGACACTGTGTGCCATGGATGTGGGGGCAATCGCAAAGGTTTTACCAACCCACTAGAAGCATGATGAATTGGTTTATTTTGTATACATATTGCCCAGGTGTCTACGTAAGTTTGTATGTCGTTAATCATGGAAGGCCACCAGTATTGTCGTTTTACAGATTGATAGGTCTTTGTGACTCCAGGATGTGCAGATAGTAAAGCATCATGATGTTGTTGAATAACTTGCTCCTGCAAAGTTCTAGATGGTAAAAAAAAGCTGGTCATTCATAAATAATAAATCGTCTCTCCACTGAAGCAGGGGATACAATTCTTGCCATTCATGTTTCTTTTTTAAGCCTAATTCTTTTTTAATGTCCGGGAGGATATCAGTATCAGCAATACCCACCTGAAAACAATGTGTAGGCAAAATAGACCGTACATTATCTGATGTTGTGCATTATTTGAGATAACGCATCAGCTTTCATGTTTTCTTTCCCTAGACGATAAGCGATAACGAAATTGGAATCATTAAAAAACACAGTCCAGCATAACTGACGAGCAGACAGAGCTTTTACAGAACGTAAGGTTTGTTAATTACGGTGAGCTGTATAAATTGTAACAGGATGACAAGCACCTAACAAGTGATGACAGCATTCTTTGAAGACAGCTTTAATCGCTAATAATTCTCTATCGGCTATGGTGTAGTTTTGGTCTGTAGCTGACAATTACCTTGAATAATATGCTATAGGATGCATTTGTCCTGTGTCTTTGTGCATTTGCGATAAAATGCCCCCTACAGCTAATTGAGAGACATCAGCCTCTACAATAAAAGGAAGAGAAGGATCAGGGTGCATCAGAATTGGTGCTGAGGTAAATTGTCTTTTTTAATCCCCAAAAGCATGTTCTGCTGCTTCACTCCAGTCAAATGTGTTATTCTTGCGCAACAACTTAGTGATTGGGGTTATAGTGTGGGAAAAGTTATGTATGAATCGCCTATAAAAATTTGCGAACCCCAAAAAACTCTGAACCTGTTTGACGGAGGAGGGGCTGGGCCAATTCATAACTGTTTGATTCTTTTTTAGATCCATTTCTATTCCTGCGGGACTAATTACATAGCCTAAAAATTCTACCTTGGTTGTGTGAAACAAACTTTTCTCTAACTTTACATACAAGGAATGGTTTAACAGCTGTCGAAGAATAGCGCATACTTGTTGCACATGCTCATCCACATTTGAAGAATAAATGAGAATGTCGTCAATGCACATAATACAGCATACATCTAAAAAATCTTGCAGCACCTCATTTATTAAAAACTGGAATGCTGCTGGAACATTACATAGTCCGAAGGGCATCATTCGATATTCATACAGACCAAATTTTGTCCGAAAAGCTGTTTTCCATTGATCACCCTCTCGGACTCTAACAAGGTGATAAGCTCTGCGCAAATCCAGTTTTGTATAAATAGTAGCGTCTTTGATTTGGTCTAACAATGTTGATATTAACGGAAGAGTGTACTGATTTTTTACGGTTACATTGTTCAAGGTGTGATAATCAATGCACAGGTGCAACTCCCCCTTTTTTATATGAAGAACAAAAGGGAAGAAACAGGGGTCTTAGAATGTCAGATAAAGCCATTGGCAAGATATTCATCCAAGTATTTGCGCAAGTGATCATTTTCTTTTTCTGTAAGGGCGTCAATGCGACTGTCTGGTAGTGTTGCCCCAGGTATCAAATCAATGCAGCAGTCAAAGTCCCTGTGCGGGGGTAGAGTATTTGCTTTCTTTTTGTCAAAAACATCCACTAAATCAGAATAATCAGGAGGTACACCATCCAAAAGCAATACGCTTTTTGAATTTCTAGGAAAATCGTAACCTTGTACTTTGTGTTTGAATACCTAGGATGGAAGGCACGTCTTCTGACAATAACTTGAATGGAACAGTATGGTCTTTTGTACCCAGTCTATTCTTGGATTAACCATCCATGGTACACCTAATATGAGGCAAAACTGTGGTGTGTCTATAACGTCAAAAGTGATTTTCTTTTGGTATGTTTTGTAGAATAAATCATACTAAGAACTTCTGTGTGTTGGTGAATGAGACCTGATCTGAGTTCTTTGCGGTCCACTGCTCTGACAATTTCTGGTCTATCTTTCTGTTTTGTCTTCAAGCCTAAATTGTGTAGTAATTGAGTATCTATGAAATTGCCTGTAGCTCCGGAGTCAATTAGAGTGTCCACAGACCAGGATTGGGTTTTATCACTTAATGACCTTAATAAGATCCTAATACTCAGGTGATGAGCAGAGAATTCAGGGGAAGTGGAGGCCAAACTGGTGTGTTCACTCGATAAGCTGACCTCATCGATTGTCGAGTTTTTTAGTTCTCCGACTGTTGGGTAACTGCAAACTCACTAGTTTTAGGTTTGATTTTGTTAGGACGATTAGGAAATTCCTTGACAAAATGTCCAGCTTTACCACAATGGAGACTTTGAATTAATTTCTGCCTTTTCTCTTTTTCTTCTCTAGTAAGGGGCCCTCTAATTGTTCCAATCTGCATTGGTTCCCCCAAATCTAACTTGGGTACTGGTTCACTTTTCGGGGTTGCCTTTTCTTTAAGCAAAAACAGTTTATGGTCTATTGGTCCTTTCTCACCCTTTCTTTTAGCTAAACGATGATTTCATTTAACTACAAAATCAATGAATTCTTCACAATCTTCAGGAGGATCCAAGATTTGTGTTACCATGTCCTTTAACTCATCCCTAAGACCCCTATAAAATAAAGACACTATTTTTTCCTCTGGCCAATTGGCCTCTATTACTGATCTATTGAAGAGGGAAATATCATGTAATAAGTTCAAAGAGCCTTGTTTTAGACTCAGTAGTTTGTGGTCTGCACTTTGCACAAATACATGTTTTTGCAAACAGTTTTCTCATGGTGTTTTTAAATTATGGAAGATCATGGAGAATCAGGCATTCGTGCTCTATTAAGGGAACTGACCAAAGCACAGCATCCCCTCCTAAATAGGACAGAATAAACGCTATTTTGGAGGAATCATCTGGAAATGCAGTTTGCTTAGCAATGAAATGGAGATGGCATTTGTTAGAAATGGGATCTCTGGCTGGCCAGGGCTTGCGCCAAAGTCAGTCAGAGACCACCACTTCCACGTCAGGGCAAGGGAGTTACACGCCAAGATAACCCCTGCTCACCCTCTAGGTAACGTGGCGTGAGCTGCAAGGCTAAACTCGGAGGCAATGTGAGTTAAGTATTTGCGCACGCACCCCAACACAACCCCCTTCCAGCCAAAACGCAGGGTAGACCAATCACCACCGTGATGGACTTCCCTGCTTGGGGCGATAGAACACAGACGCGGGCCCGCAACTGCAGGGACACCCTCCTGTTCTACGCCACGGTGAACCCCTGGGATTCCTTCTAAAACTACTGTAGGGACTAACTGGGCTACCCCACTGGTACTCCCCAGCTGTCCTCGGCCAGGAACAGGCCCTAGGGCGACCAGGTGCCACCGGTTCTTGCCTATTCACAGAGTGGGGGGTAGTAACCCCTGCTACATAGTAGCCATGCTCCACTCTTCCTGTCTGCAGGACAGGACTAGACTGCCACTGGTTCCCCAGCCTAGGGTCTACAACCTCAGGCGGACCAGGAGTCTCAGGGAAGGCTCTCCTCCCCCTACCTCTTCTTCTAGGGTTCCTCCACCTCCGACGAGGGGTACACCTAGAACGCCATTCACCCAACCTAGGGTTTAACCCCTCAGGTTGCACCGGGGTCAGAGGTGGGTTTTCCCACCCTCTGCACCCCCTTCCAGAGTCCTGCTGCCTACCAACTGGGGCGGTACCTCTGGAAGAAGAACCGGTCAGGACACTGGTTACAGTCGTCCTACCTTTTTTATAAATGAAAAAGCACCGCTGCAAAGTTAAATGTCCAATAATTCGTTGAAGAGTATTAACTCGTTAGGCCGTTCACATTCATACAGACGCTGAATCGTGAGCAATGATGAAAAGGTATATGGAATTTAATGTTCCTTTAATAGTCCATACAAACACCAGCCAACGCGTTTCGTTCCGTTACCGGAACTTCTTCAGGGCTGTAAATCACAAAAGACATACAAAAACCACCATAAGTGCCACAACAGAAAACAAAAAGTGTCTAAAAAACAATGCAGTTCTACACAAACAGCGACTATGGGTAACCTTTGTAACTTTTATAAAAAATCTCTCTTCTAACTGGAAAGAGGATCATTTCTTATGTCCCAATTGTTTTTCAACGTATTTACACATCCCATATCGCATATTGTTGACTGTATTCTTAAATTCGCATTAAAATTCATACTTTGATTGTGTGTATCAGCGTCATTCATTTCTATTAGCTTATTCTGTCATTATCAGTTGTGGGAATTTAGCATAACATACATTAGTTTATAAGAAAAAATCAAGTCACTTAGCGGGAGATGGCTTCTCCCCAAGCACATTGCAATTCAACCTTGAAGGTCACGGAAGGACAATTCCTACATGGAGTTACCAAAATCGTCATATCAACATTAATATCTGCAAGAGTAGTAAAAATGCACACTCCAGCACAATTCGTTATCACATAACATTTCTATAATAGTTTTCACCAAAAAATTTCGTCAAACTGGGAACCCACTGGAAGGAATTAGTTTATAAGTGTCAACTCCAGCCCACAAAAGACACACACAATGTCTAGCTCATAGCCCAACCCATTCCAATGCTACATAACCCGTAAGCTAATCAATAGAGTAGCAACTTGTACTGTGTCTATACATTTTTAACACACGCGAAACACCAAATATTTTAAGTCATTCGACAAGAGTCCTACCTAAATAATTTTCCAGACGCTAGGTGTTTCCGATCCGAAATCCTCATCCATAAGTATATATATATTTTTCTGGGTTTGGATTACCTCGCTATGTTGGACTCATCTTAATGGTCCTATTCCATTCCATTAGGAGAACATATACATCCGATATTGTACTAGGTATTAACCTAAGAGTTGGGATAAAAACAGAAGAAATAGTGGGATATGGGGGATGGGTCTCCACAATTTTGTAAGTACATGTCCAAACCAATATCATTGGTATACATGGACAGACGGTCCCATCCGGACATTGGTTGTTTCCAGTAGCATTAGCTGCCCATATTAAAAACGCCTACCTTTTCAATATGTGCAGGGTCCCTTGTCTTCAATTAAGAATGTCTCCCCTTACTTCAATATTCAATTTTGAAAGATAATATAGATTTATGGTAGTTGCCTATGGAAAACATGAAAGAAGTGTGTAAATATAATCTTTATATATCCAAGAGAAAAACTAGAATCTGCTAAACCTGTTGATATATTAATATGTTACTAAGTCCACATAAAATTCGTGCAACCTAGTTGTTAATCTGCACGCATATACACATCCCCTATGCTTCGAAAAAGATGAAGGGGGTGATTATGCGGATGCACGATTTAATTAATAAAAGAAACCGTGTCAAGAATCTCAAACTTGCACTCCTTATCGGTTTTAACCATAAAGAGACAATGGACATGGACCCCAACGCCATAGAGCACTTGTGCGAGGTGTCTACTAAGTTGCTCGTTTGGCATGCAGACACAAACCCCTCCAGCGAAGCAAATGCGTGTAGATGATTAACGCTTAGCAAGAACGGGGATAAACGGGAGTAAAGGCAAGGTGGGGGAAAGAGTCTCGTCATGCACGAGAAACTATGTTATGGAAAGTCAAAAATAAAAGCTAAAAATTAGCACGTACCCGTATGGTCAATAAACCATCCTTGGTGGTAACTTCTCGGATCACCGGCGTCAGTAGCAATCCAACTAAGGATAGGCGGCCCGATCGCCCGCCATGAAGTTTAAGCGTGATTCACGTCGATCACGTGTGTGGGGCCGCAATCGTAGCATGTTCTACCTCGGAGGAAGCCACAAACGTGACCGCCATCTTAGCCTAGTCTTTAGTAAGCGGTTTGAAACCCACAAATACGTTATCAGACCCGCTTATGTCACTTAGTATAAAGTGGTAATTAAAAGGATGACATCCTCACTAAACGGTGAATTAATAAACGTTCCACTCGAATAAAATTCATTTGGTAGTTAATTTTTTGACAAACAAAGGGAAAAACGGCAACTGATTTGTGCGTGTTGCTACTTAGCCCCAATGAAAATCTATCAATGAGAAGCCCAATGAATGTGAGTGCACCGATGGGTCAAAAGAATATAACATGTCAAGTTGTTTAAAAGTCGCATCCCTTTAAACAAAACACGTATTTGGATAACCAACCATTCCAGTGCCTTGGCAGAGGGGCGGACCATGTTATATAACCTCAATAGAGACAAAATAAGCCTCTCAACATTTGACACATGTTATGCAGGTGGCAACGAAAGCTAAACATTGTATCAAAATTCGAGCCAGTTCAAGAACGCCAAAAAATTAACAGTTAATTTGTGATCATATTACCACAATAACAAATGTGTAAATTATAAAAATTAAAATAAAATACTTGTCATAAACAATATCATTAAAAACTCGTTGCATGAGCAACTCATAACTATGGGTTCCAAATAATTTGAGTAGAAGGAAGCCAGTAGGGAGTCCCCAGCAACATTGTGTGGTACACATCAAACATATACAATACCTTTCAGTGTATATTCATGAAACAATTGGCAACATATATAAAACATAGCAGATCATTGTAAGTAGTAGTGCATCTCATCTTCGGTATTGTGTCCTTTTTCCAGACACCTCAAACGACAAATCCAGGATGCTTCCTTCCTCCTCAGGGTGAGTTCGCGGTCGCCACCTCTAGGGTGTGGAGGCACATGATCAATTCCCTGTACCCATATCTTGCAATTATCTTTATGGTGTTCTCTCATATGATATATCATTGGGTATCTTAGGTCGAAGTTTTTGATGGCCCGTACATGTTCTTGGATCCTCATTTTCAAAGGTCGTATCGTACTACCGACATATATCTTGTCGCATCCACAACCAATCACATAAACTACATAGCTGGTATTGCAGTTTATGTAATGCCTTATCTCATATTCACAACTGGTGTTATATTGGAATTTTTTAGATTTGTTTTTTCCCAAAGGGCAAATGTTACATCCCCCACAGGTAAAGAAACCCTTAGGCTTGGTAGACATCCAGGTACTAGGTTTTCTAGTTACAGGGTAACTCGGACATAGGGCATCCCGTAGAGTCTTACCTCTCCTAAAAGTGACCTTAGGAGTCTTATTGACCTCATTGTTCAAACTGGGTACCTCTGTGAGGAGACTCCAATGGCGTCTGAGTACCCTGAAAACTTCAGTGCTATGTTGCGTGTACTGAGTGACAAATGCCAACTGCGATTTCTGAGTTTTTTTAGAGAGCTTAGCTTTCTTGATCAAGGTATTTTTGCGAGTCACAGTGAGTATTCGTTTCTCCGCTTTCTCCAGGACCTTGGTATCATACCCTCTATTGGTGAATCTAACCTTCGTGTCATTGAGATTTTCTCTGAATGACTTGTCAGTGCTGCAATTCCGTCTAATGCGCACCATTTCTCCATATGGTATGTTGTTGATAGTGGAGCTAGGGTGTGCACTTGAGGCGTGCAGTAAGCTATTGCAAGAAGTACTCTTGCGGTACAGATTGCTATGGATCGTGTTGTTTTCTATATGGAAGAGTATATCCAAAAACTCGATCTGATGGCGATTCGATTTCATAGTCAACTGTACATTGAAGGGGCTATCGTTCAGGTAGGAGAAGTAGTCCATCAATTGTGATTCGCTCCCTTTCCACAACAATATGATGTCGTCAATATACCTCCCCCAGAAAATGATTAGATCCATCCAGGGGGAGGCATATCGACCCCAAGCGTGTTCCTTCTCCCACCATCCCATAAACAATCCCGCGTATGAAGGAGCAAATTTGCTCCCCATCGCGGTACCCCTTATTTGGTGGTACCAAGTTTCACCATGTAGAAAAAAATTTCTTGAAAGGATTAACTCAGTCATTTCAAGCAACATCTCGTTATGTTCAATATGGTCAGCCGTTCTTAAAGACAAGAAAGAGGAAAGTGCCCTGATGCCAAAATGTTGGGGTATACATGTATATAACCCTGTTACATCCAATGTGACGAACATAAGGTCAGGTGACCACTGTAGGCCATCAAATTTATTCAGTATGTCCCCCGAATCCTGAATGTATGAGGGTAGATTTACAACCAATGGTTGCAAAAACCCGTCCACATACTGGGACAATCGTTCCGTTGGGGAGTTAATCCCCGAAATGATCGGGCGTCCTGGTGGAAAGGTACCCCCCTTGTGTATCTTGGGGAGTAGGTAAATACATGGGGCCATAGGTTTGGCCACTTTCAGGTATCGACATTCCTCCTCGGAGAGGAGACCAACTTCACCCCAGTCCTGTATCCTTGTATTAATGTGAGCGACAAGGGAGGAAATGGGACTAGCATGCAATTTTTTATAGCATGTTGTATCAGCTAGCTGTCTTCTTATCTCACCGTCATAGTCAATGGTGTTCATGACAACCACATTTCCTCCCTTGTCTGCTTCTTTGATAGTAATACTATTGTCCCCAGCCAATCCGGCCAGAGCCAATCTTTCGGATTTAGACAGATTTTGGTGCTTATGTATGTATTTATTGGGTGAATCGATCATTTTATGAAAGTCCTGTGAAACTCGTTCACGGAATAGATCAATATTTTTATGTGTATTCACCGGAATGTATTTGGAACGTGGTTTAAGGCCACTGGAGATCATTATGTCTTCCTCAATATTGAGGTCAGAACGTATCTCATACAGTGACGGATTGTCACCTGTTTCGATAGACAAAAGTAATTGTACATTCTCTAAGTCAGAAATTATGGTGGTACAAGATGGTGTGGTAGATGAGATATCAATGTTCAACTTAGGATTGTTTGCAAAATGATCTTTTAATTTTAATTGTCGCGTGAATTTGAACAAGTCTATCATCAATAAAGTTGGATCCCCAACTTGCGACGGACAAAAACTTAAACCTTTTTGTAGGATGTTAATTTCCACATCAGTAAGATTGCGATCTGATAAGTTGACAACAGTCAGGGCGTTGGAGGCATGAATTGTGGGGTCACTATTGGTATCAATCATGGTTGTTACCAGGGGTGTCTCATGTTCTAAGTGGTCTTTGATCTGGTGTCCATTGGATGCAATGTTCCCCCTCTTGGTGGTACTGTCTTTCCACCCTTTGCCCCCCCTCCTGGCTTTGGGTCTGGGTTGGTATTCTGTTTCTTTTTCCCTTGTCGGATTCGTTCCATCTCGACTAAAAAATTGTGTTTTGGAGAAATTGCCCGACATGCCCCACCATCCTTAGAGGATGAACTATCCAGAGAGGAGATTGAGCTACTGCTCACACTTATGGACTCTTCTCTGGCTCGTTTACCGTCTCCACCTGTTTTAACGTTGTCAAATTTGTGAGCGAAAGTGTAAATACGCCCTGACTTGTAGTCGTTATCGTCACGCTTAATCTTTCTTAATTTTTTGTCACGTAAGTATACTTGAAAGCGTCCAATTACATCATCAAATATCTCATAGTTCTTTTTTATGCTATCCTTAAGACTAGATTCGTCTATTTCACGCTGTAGGACAACAATTTCTTGTTTCAACATCTCAACCTTTTTTTCAGAATGTCGGATCAATATCTTCATCATAGTGTGTGATGCCCGCTTTAAATTCTCTTCCCAATCCTTGAGAGAATCGTCATCCAAATCTTCAAAGGTTGGGAAGATGAGAATTCGCAGGCCACGTGGGATTTTATCATTGTCCAGATACTTCTGTAATGTTATTCCGTCCCACCATCTGGACATTTCTAACTTTTGAAGTCTCTCTAATTTCTGGAATTTTGATCGTAAGCCTTCCGTGCTTAGCTCTTTTGATACACTAGTGCTAGTAGATTGAGTATTACCAAACAAACTGGTAGCCATCTCCTCCCTGGTATCCTTGAATTTTGACATTATATTATAAAAGATAACAAGTTAAATCAAACAATATGCAATAGGAAATTCCCACAATAAGTTTTTCAAGGAAACAAATAGCCCTTTTTAGGCAGGACAAATCCCTCTGGTTTGGATCGTGCAACAAATGGGTCCAAAAATGAAATCTTAATATAACAGAACTGCGGACAGTGGACCACTCCTGTTCCAAGCACCAATCCTAATATCACCAATATAATTTTTGTTTCTGCTTTCTAACGTACTAGCGTGCAATTTTCAAATGCCCCCTGTCCCCAAGGGCATATCCAAAAAGATTGGAAATAGTCTATATTTTTTATAAATGAAAAAGCACCGCTGCAAAGTTAAATGTCCAATAATTCGTTGAAGAGTATTAACTCGTTAGGCCGTTCACATTCATACAGACGCTGAATCGTGAGCAATGATGAAAAGGTATATGGAATTTAATGTTCCTTTAATAGTCCATACAAACACCAGCCAACGCGTTTCGTTCCGTTACCGGAACTTCTTCAGGGCTGTAAATCACAAAAGACATACAAAAACCACCATAAGTGCCACAACAGAAAACAAAAAGTGTCTAAAAAACAATGCAGTTCTACACAAACAGCGACTATGGGTAACCTTTGTAACTTTTATAAAAAATCTCTCTTCTAACTGGAAAGAGGATCATTTCTTATGTCCCAATTGTTTTTCAACGTATTTACACATCCCATATCGCATATTGTTGACTGTATTCTTAAATTCGCATTAAAATTCATACTTTGATTGTGTGTATCAGCGTCATTCATTTCTATTAGCTTATTCTGTCATTATCAGTTGTGGGAATTTAGCATAACATACATTAGTTTATAAGAAAAAATCAAGTCACTTAGCGGGAGATGGCTTCTCCCCAAGCACATTGCAATTCAACCTTGAAGGTCACGGAAGGACAATTCCTACATGGAGTTACCAAAATCGTCATATCAACATTAATATCTGCAAGAGTAGTAAAAATGCACACTCCAGCACAATTCGTTATCACATAACATTTCATGACTTAAAATATTTGGTGTTTCGCGTGTGTTAAAAATGTATAGACACAGTACAAGTTGCTACTCTATTGATTAGCTTACGGGTTATGTAGCATTGGAATGGGTTGGGCTATGAGCTAGACATTGTGTGTGTCTTTTGTGGGCTGGAGTTGACACTTATAAACTAATTCCTTCCAGTGGGTTCCCAGTTTGACGAAATTTTTTGGTGAAAACTATTATAGAAATGTTATGTGATAACGAATTGTGCTGGAGTGTGCATTTTTACTACTCTTGCAGATATTAATGTTGATATGACGATTTTGGTAACTCCATGTAGGAATTGTCCTTCCGTGACCTTCAAGGTTGAATTGCAATGTGCTTGGGGAGAAGCCATCTCCCGCTAAGTGACTTGATTTTTTCTTATAAACTAATGTATGTTATGCTAAATTCCCACAACTGATAATGACAGAATAAGCTAATAGAAATGAATGACGCTGATACACACAATCAAAGTATGAATTTTAATGCGAATTTAAGAATACAGTCAACAATATGCGATATGGGATGTGTAAATACGTTGAAAAACAATTGGGACATAAGAAATGATCCTCTTTCCAGTTAGAAGAGAGATTTTTTATAAAAGTTACAAAGGTTACCCATAGTCGCTGTTTGTGTAGAACTGCATTGTTTTTTAGACACTTTTTGTTTTCTGTTGTGGCACTTATGGTGGTTTTTGTATGTCTTTTGTGATTTACAGCCCTGAAGAAGTTCCGGTAACGGAACGAAACGCGTTGGCTGGTGTTTGTATGGACTATTAAAGGAACATTAAATTCCATATACCTTTTCATCATTGCTCACGATTCAGCGTCTGTATGAATGTGAACGGCCTAACGAGTTAATACTCTTCAACGAATTATTGGACATTTAACTTTGCAGCGGTGCTTTTTCATTTATAAAAAATATAGACTATTTCCAATCTTTTTGGATATGCCCTTGGGGACAGGGGGCATTTGAAAATTGCACGCTAGTACGTTAGAAAGCAGAAACAAAAATTATATTGGTGATATTAGGATTGGTGCTTGGAACAGGAGTGGTCCACTGTCCGCAGTTCTGTTATATTAAGATTTCATTTTTGGACCCATTTGTTGCACGATCCAAACCAGAGGGATTTGTCCTGCCTAAAAAGGGCTATTTGTTTCCTTGAAAAACTTATTGTGGGAATTTCCTATTGCATATTGTTTGATTTAACTTGTTATCTTTTATAATATAATGTCAAAATTCAAGGATACCAGGGAGGAGATGGCTACCAGTTTGTTTGGTAATACTCAATCTACTAGCACTAGTGTATCAAAAGAGCTAAGCACGGAAGGCTTACGATCAAAATTCCAGAAATTAGAGAGACTTCAAAAGTTAGAAATGTCCAGATGGTGGGACGGAATAACATTACAGAAGTATCTGGACAATGATAAAATCCCACGTGGCCTGCGAATTCTCATCTTCCCAACCTTTGAAGATTTGGATGACGATTCTCTCAAGGATTGGGAAGAGAATTTAAAGCGGGCATCACACACTATGATGAAGATATTGATCCGACATTCTGAAAAAAAGGTTGAGATGTTGAAACAAGAAATTGTTGTCCTACAGCGTGAAATAGACGAATCTAGTCTTAAGGATAGCATAAAAAAGAACTATGAGATATTTGATGAGGTAATTGGACGCTTTCAAGTATACTTACGTGACAAAAAATTAAGAAAGATTAAGCGTGACGATAACGACTACAAGTCAGGGCGTATTTACACTTTCGCTCACAAATTTGACAACGTTAAAACAGGTGGAGACGGTAAACGAGCCAGAGAAGAGTCCATAAGTGTGAGCAGTAGCTCCATCTCCTCTCTGGATAGTTCATCCTCTAAGGATGGTGGGGCATGTCGGGCAATTTCTCCAAAACACAATTTTTTAGTCGAGATGGAACGAATCCGACAAGGGAAAAAGAAACAGAATACCAACCCAGACCCAAAACCAGGAGGGGGGGCAAAGGGTGGAAAGACAGTACCACCAAGAGGGGGAACATTGCATCCAATGGACACCAGATCAAAGACCACTTAGAACATGAGACACCCCTGGTAACAACCATGATTGATACCAATAGTGACCCCACAATTCATGCCTCCAACGCCCTGACTGTTGTCAACTTATCAGATCGCAATCTTACTGATGTGGAAATTAACATCCTACAAAAAGGTTTAAGTTTTTGTCCGTCGCAAGTTGGGGATCCAACTTTATTGATGATAGACTTGTTCAAATTCACGCGACAATTAAAATTAAAAGATCATTTTGCAAACAATCCTAAGTTGAACATTGATATCTCATCTACCACACCATCTTGTACCACCATAATTTCTGACTTAGAGAATGTACAATTACTTTTGTCTATCGAAACAGGTGACAATCCGTCACTGTATGAGATACGTTCTGACCTCAATATTGAGGAAGACATAATGATCTCCAGTGGCCTTAAACCACGTTCCAAATACATTCCGGTGAATACACATAAAAATATTGATCTATTCCGTGAACGAGTTTCACAGGACTTTCATAAAATGATCGATTCACCCAATAAATACATACATAAGCACCAAAATCTGTCTAAATCCGAAAGATTGGCTCTGGCCGGATTGGCTGGGGACAATAGTATTACTATCAAAGAAGCAGACAAGGGAGGAAATGTGGTTGTCATGAACACCATTGACTATGACGGTGAGATAAGAAGACAGCTAGCTGATACAACATGCTATAAAAAATTGCATGCTAGTCCCATTTCCTCCCTTGTCGCTCACATTAATACAAGGATACAGGACTGGGGTGAAGTTGGTCTCCTCTCCGAGGAGGAATGTCGATACCTGAAAGTGGCCAAACCTATGGCCCCATGTATTTACCTACTCCCCAAGATACACAAGGGGGGTACCTTTCCACCAGGACGCCCGATCATTTCGGGGATTAACTCCCCAACGGAACGATTGTCCCAGTATGTGGACGGGTTTTTGCAACCATTGGTTGTAAATCTACCCTCATACATTCAGGATTCGGGGGACATACTGAATAAATTTGATGGCCTACAGTGGTCACCTGACCTTATGTTCGTCACATTGGATGTAACAGGGTTATATACATGTATACCCCAACATTTTGGCATCAGGGCACTTTCCTCTTTCTTGTCTTTAAGAACGGCTGACCATATTGAACATAACGAGATGTTGCTTGAAATGACTGAGTTAATCCTTTCAAGAAATTTTTTTCTACATGGTGAAACTTGGTACCACCAAATAAGGGGTACCGCGATGGGGAGCAAATTTGCTCCTTCATACGCGGGATTGTTTATGGGATGGTGGGAGAAGGAACACGCTTGGGGTCGATATGCCTCCCCCTGGATGGATCTAATCATTTTCTGGGGGAGGTATATTGACGACATCATATTGTTGTGGAAAGGGAGCGAATCACAATTGATGGACTACTTCTCCTACCTGAACGATAGCCCCTTCAATGTACAGTTGACTATGAAATCGAATCGCCATCAGATCGAGTTTTTGGATATACTCTTCCATATAGAAAACAACACGATCCATAGCAATCTGTACCGCAAGAGTACTTCTTGCAATAGCTTACTGCACGCCTCAAGTGCACACCCTAGCTCCACTATCAACAACATACCATATGGAGAAATGGTGCGCATTAGACGGAATTGCAGCACTGACAAGTCATTCAGAGAAAATCTCAATGACACGAAGGTTAGATTCACCAATAGAGGGTATGATACCAAGGTCCTGGAGAAAGCGGAGAAACGAATACTCACTGTGACTCGCAAAAATACCTTGATCAAGAAAGCTAAGCTCTCTAAAAAAACTCAGAAATCGCAGTTGGCATTTGTCACTCAGTACACGCAACATAGCACTGAAGTTTTCAGGGTACTCAGACGCCATTGGAGTCTCCTCACAGAGGTACCCAGTTTGAACAATGAGGTCAATAAGACTCCTAAGGTCACTTTTAGGAGAGGTAAGACTCTACGGGATGCCCTATGTCCGAGTTACCCTGTAACTAGAAAACCTAGTACCTGGATGTCTACCAAGCCTAAGGGTTTCTTTACCTGTGGGGGATGTAACATTTGCCCTTTGGGAAAAAACAAATCTAAAAAATTCCAATATAACACCAGTTGTGAATATGAGATAAGGCATTACATAAACTGCAATACCAGCTATGTAGTTTATGTGATTGGTTGTGGATGCGACAAGATATATGTCGGTAGTACGATACGACCTTTGAAAATGAGGATCCAAGAACATGTACGGGCCATCAAAAACTTCGACCTAAGATACCCAATGATATATCATATGAGAGAACACCATAAAGATAATTGCAAGATATGGGTACAGGGAATTGATCATGTGCCTCCACACCCTAGAGGTGGCGACCGCGAACTCACCCTGAGGAGGAAGGAAGCATCCTGGATTTGTCGTTTGAGGTGTCTGGAAAAAGGACACAATACCGAAGATGAGATGCACTACTACTTACAATGATCTGCTATGTTTTATATATGTTGCCAATTGTTTCATGAATATACACTGAAAGGTATTGTATATGTTTGATGTGTACCACACAATGTTGCTGGGGACTCCCTACTGGCTTCCTTCTACTCAAATTATTTGGAACCCATAGTTATGAGTTGCTCATGCAACGAGTTTTTAATGATATTGTTTATGACAAGTATTTTATTTTAATTTTTATAATTTACACATTTGTTATTGTGGTAATATGATCACAAATTAACTGTTAATTTTTTGGCGTTCTTGAACTGGCTCGAATTTTGATACAATGTTTAGCTTTCGTTGCCACCTGCATAACATGTGTCAAATGTTGAGAGGCTTATTTTGTCTCTATTGAGGTTATATAACATGGTCCGCCCCTCTGCCAAGGCACTGGAATGGTTGGTTATCCAAATACGTGTTTTGTTTAAAGGGATGCGACTTTTAAACAACTTGACATGTTATATTCTTTTGACCCATCGGTGCACTCACATTCATTGGGCTTCTCATTGATAGATTTTCATTGGGGCTAAGTAGCAACACGCACAAATCAGTTGCCGTTTTTCCCTTTGTTTGTCAAAAAATTAACTACCAAATGAATTTTATTCGAGTGGAACGTTTATTAATTCACCGTTTAGTGAGGATGTCATCCTTTTAATTACCACTTTATACTAAGTGACATAAGCGGGTCTGATAACGTATTTGTGGGTTTCAAACCGCTTACTAAAGACTAGGCTAAGATGGCGGTCACGTTTGTGGCTTCCTCCGAGGTAGAACATGCTACGATTGCGGCCCCACACACGTGATCGACGTGAATCACGCTTAAACTTCATGGCGGGCGATCGGGCCGCCTATCCTTAGTTGGATTGCTACTGACGCCGGTGATCCGAGAAGTTACCACCAAGGATGGTTTATTGACCATACGGGTACGTGCTAATTTTTAGCTTTTATTTTTGACTTTCCATAACATAGTTTCTCGTGCATGACGAGACTCTTTCCCCCACCTTGCCTTTACTCCCGTTTATCCCCGTTCTTGCTAAGCGTTAATCATCTACACGCATTTGCTTCGCTGGAGGGGTTTGTGTCTGCATGCCAAACGAGCAACTTAGTAGACACCTCGCACAAGTGCTCTATGGCGTTGGGGTCCATGTCCATTGTCTCTTTATGGTTAAAACCGATAAGGAGTGCAAGTTTGAGATTCTTGACACGGTTTATTTTATTAATTAAATCGTGCATCCGCATAATCACCCCCTTCATCTTTTTCGAAGCATAGGGGATGTGTATATGCGTGCAGATTAACAACTAGGTTGCACGAATTTTATGTGGACTTAGTAACATATTAATATATCAACAGGTTTAGCAGATTCTAGTTTTTCTCTTGGATATATAAAGATTATATTTACACACTTCTTTCATGTTTTCCATAGGCAACTACCATAAATCTATATTATCTTTCAAAATTGAATATTGAAGTAAGGGGAGACATTCTTAATTGAAGACAAGGGACCCTGCACATATTGAAAAGGTAGGCGTTTTTAATATGGGCAGCTAATGCTACTGGAAACAACCAATGTCCGGATGGGACCGTCTGTCCATGTATACCAATGATATTGGTTTGGACATGTACTTACAAAATTGTGGAGACCCATCCCCCATATCCCACTATTTCTTCTGTTTTTATCCCAACTCTTAGGTTAATACCTAGTACAATATCGGATGTATATGTTCTCCTAATGGAATGGAATAGGACCATTAAGATGAGTCCAACATAGCGAGGTAATCCAAACCCAGAAAAATATATATATACTTATGGATGAGGATTTCGGATCGGAAACACCTAGCGTCTGGAAAATTATTTAGGTAGGACTCTTGTCGAATGACTTAAAATATTTGGTGTTTCGCGTGTGTTAAAAATGTATAGACACAGTACAAGTTGCTACTCTATTGATTAGCTTACGGGTTATGTAGCATTGGAATGGGTTGGGCTATGAGCTAGACATTGTGTGTGTCTTTTGTGGGCTGGAGTTGACACTTATAAACTAATTCCTTCCAGTGGGTTCCCAGTTTGACGAAATTTTTTGGTGAAAACTATTATAGAAATGTTATGTGATAACGAATTGTGCTGGAGTGTGCATTTGTACTACTCTTGCAGATATTAATGTTGATATGACGATTTTGGTAACTCCATGTAGGAATTGTCCTTCCGTGACCTTCAAGGTTGAATTGCAATGTGCTTGGGGAGAAGCCATCTCCCGCTAAGTGACTTGATTTTTTCTTATAAACTAATGTATGTTATGCTAAATTCCCACAACTGATAATGACAGAATAAGCTAATAGAAATGAATGACGCTGATACACACAATCAAAGTATGAATTTTAATGCGAATTTAAGAATACAGTCAACAATATGCGATATGGGATGTGTAAATACGTTGAAAAACAATTGGGACATAAGAAATGATCCTCTTTCCAGTTAGAAGAGAGATTTTTTATAAAAGTTACAAAGGTTACCCATAGTCGCTGTTTGTGTAGAACTGCATTGTTTTTTAGACACTTTTTGTTTTCTGTTGTGGCACTTATGGTGGTTTTTGTATGTCTTTTGTGATTTACAGCCCTGAAGAAGTTCCGGTAACGGAACGAAACGCGTTGGCTGGTGTTTGTATGGACTATTAAAGGAACATTAAATTCCATATACCTTTTCATCATTGCTCACGATTCAGCGTCTGTATGAATGTGAACGGCCTAACGAGTTAATACTCTTCAACGAATTATTGGACATTTAACTTTGCAGCGGTGCTTTTTCATTTATAAAAAATATAGACTATTTCCAATCTTTTTGGATATGCCCTTGGGGACAGGGGGCATTTGAAAATTGCACGCTAGTACGTTAGAAAGCAGAAACAAAAATTATATTGGTGATATTAGGATTGGTGCTTGGAACAGGAGTGGTCCACTGTCCGCAGTTCTGTTATATTAAGACAGTCGTCCTACCCTTCAGGTCAGGCTGATCCTGAACCTGGCCTCCCAACCTCTGGTCTAAAACCTTTGGTGGAATAATTGCCTGGCACACCAGGACTTCTGGGGATTCACACACCATCCCCCTGAGGCTGACACATGACCCATGGGTCGCGTGACTGTCTTTCTGGCGCAGATCTCCCGTCCCCTGTCCATCTGACAGTGCGCGAAGATCCCCCCGAACAGAAGTGGTGTCACCCTGGTCACTACACGGGAACCTAGCCCGACTGGGTAGTCCCTGACCCACTGGTTCTTCCACTGGGGAACTCATCCCCCAATCACTCCTATCGCTGGACTCCTGTACCCTCCCTACCGGAGCGGTACTGCCAGACTCTAGAACCACAGGAGCTCTGTTTACAGATGCTCCAGGTCCTCTACTCACTAGGTGATCTTTCTCAAATGGACTAACAGGACAGCCTATGTCCCCAACCTGGTGTTCCCTCAAGAAACCACCCAAGTCCTGAGGCAGGGTTTTGTGCGTCTGGGGACCCTCGGTCGCCCACTTACTCCTGCTCCACTGAGCCAGGCAGTAAGCCCCTACACCCTCCTCGCTATCCTGGGACCTAGCTGGGCTACACTGAGCCTCTTCCACCACGCTGGGCTGGAAGATACCTGAACCACTACTTTTGGAATCACTCACTAATGACTCTAAAGAACCTCTGGCCCTTTCCCAGCGGTCTGCTTCACCTGCAAGCTCACATGCATCAGACAATCCACACCCCAACAGGTGTTGGCGCAACCCTGGTGAACAACAACTGAGCAGGTGCTCTTTGACAATCAGATCAAACAAGACGTCAAAATCATCTTTCGTGTGAACCTTTACCCAATCAAACAGTGTCCCACAACATTCATCCTCAAAATCTTCCCAAGACTGGTGAGACAGTTTCTTACTGTCCCTGAACTTCAACCTTAACTCCTCCTCTGGGGAAACAGGTACCAGACTGTGGGAACTGGGGGTGGGACTTCTTGTACTGGGCTCTATATAGCTGCCACCACTGGACTCATCCCTCCCTGGGGAATCCAGAAAATTAAAACTGCGCGCAGGGGATAGTCTACCTTCTAGGGCTATCATCTCCCTGGCCAAAGCCCTCTCAGCCTCTGCAATTGTCTCTTGCACACCCAGCTGCGCTAAGACCCACTCAGTCTCTAGCTGGTGCTTCTTAACCTCCAGCTGCGCCATAGCCTGGGCATGCTCTAACCTGAGCTTCTCTAAGGCCAGCTGCTGCTCCCTTTCTATCCTCCTATCCTCCCACTCCTCTGGGGACAGGGAAAGGGGTGAGGCGCTGCCTCCTGCGCTGGACCCAGCAAGCGACTCCCTACCTATGGGGTCTTCACTCTCTACTGGCATCCAGGTACTGACATCTTCTCCCTCCTCTTCTGAATCTTCAGGGCTCCCCACAGACCCACCACCCTCCTGGTGTGAGGCCCGGGCCCTTTCCTCACTGCACTCAAGATCCCTTTGTTCCTTACACCATTGGACCAGGTAGTTCCTAAGTTCGTACTTAGTATCTGACCCATCCACCCCTATGTCTCTCTCTCTACAGAACCTTTCCAACTCCTGCATATTGTACCAAACTAGATCACTGAAATCAAAAACAGGCTCCAGCTTGGCAGGACGTTAGAGAGACAATATTACACAGGGAACCTAGGGGTCTGAGCTTAACACAGGAGTACACACTTCACAAAGGATTCAGCAAGCTCTCGATCCCAGAGAACTCACCTTCACTTGCCTAGTGCCACACACCATTCATCCACACACAACTCTCCCCTCGGACTGGTAAGGCAGTTTCTACCACCCCTGATTCCTCAACCTGACCACACGTGACACAGGTACCGACTCTGGGCGCAGGGCGGGGGACAAATGTACTTGACACAATTGCACAATGATACCTTCAGGAGAAGAAAATAATGGAACTTCAAAAACAATAATCCCCAAAATGTGGTCATCTAAAATGCAGAGTTTTGTAGTGCGGCCAGTTGCCACTGTGGTACAACGATAACACAAATCCGGATCCTCCCGCTGCTGCCAATGTTAGAAATGGGATGTCTGGCTGGCCAGGGCTTGCACCAAAGTCAGTCAGAGACCACCACTTCCACGTCAGGGCAAGGGAGTTACACGCCAAGATAACCCCTGCTCACCCTCTAGGTAACGTGGCGCGAGCAGCAAGGTTAAACTCGGAGGCAATGTGAGTTAAGTATTTGCCCACGCACCCCAGCAACAACACCCAAGGCCCACCACAAAGGAAACTCCACACAAGGTTATATAAAAATAGCCTTTGTATTACACCAAAACACATTAGATAAAAACACACACTTTACAATGTGCCAACAGTCACGGGCAGAATTTACAGGGGATATGTACAAGACAGGGCCACCTGGACCACAGTCAGGAATCAGCACTTTTAGAACTTAGTACTAGGTAGAATTAGCACTCATAACATGGAATATAAATCACTGTAGCATAAATTAGAACATAAAGTACACAACCAGTAATCACTGGTAACCAGGACCACTAGCACCACCTGTAATAGGAGAAAAACCACCTAAGTATCACAATATCTGTAGGGGTGTAAGCAAATAACACATGATGCATAACATACATTCAGAGGTGTAAGGAGCAAGGCACATGACGCATAAAAACACATTCATAGGTGCAGCAAAAGAACAATTGCGCCAAACTCACAGAAGTCACCACCTGTGACAGTCCCTAGGCCAACTGGCCTCTCTAGGGCTAGGACGCCCTGTGTCCCAGTGTCAGGGGCCTAAACGTGGCAGCTGCCCACAAAGTGCTGGGCAGCTGTGTGAGACAAGGCTGGGGCCAACGCTGGAGCCTCGCAGACTCTGCCCAACTAACTGTCTCCTGAGCCTCTCGTGGCTCTGAATACCAAATGTGCCCCCCTTGAGCCTCGGGGGCTTGGTAACAAGCTGTGGGGCAAGTGGGGCAAGTGGGAGCCTCGCGGGCTCTAAACAACCACAATGGCTCTCCAGAGCCTCTCAGGGCTCGTAAAACAACTGTGCCCCCTTGAGCCTCTCTGGGCTCGAGACAAATAGGGCCGGCCGTTGGAGTCCCGCTTCTCTGTGGACTCAGAAAGATAATGGCAGCAAGAGCCTTCTAGGCTCTAACACAACATCTGAAACAACAGTGCCCCAGGGGGAACCTTCGCGGCTCGAAAACAATAAATGCCCCCAGGAAATGCCTGCTGGACAACGTGGGAGCGGCCCGCTGCCAAGTGGGGCCGCTCTGGGGGGGCAATTGCACTGGTGCCTTGCTCAGGCACAACGCTTCACGTCGCGGCGCCCCCTCCTTACCGGGATGCTCTGCAGCGGGTTTCTGTGGCCTCGCAGGGCTCTCTCACCCTTCTGAGAGACCCGCTTCTCCTCGGGTGATGCCACACGCAGGGCTCACACCGCGGGTGTGGGATCCCTGCTCTCTCGATCCTTGTGGCTTTCGGGATCACCTTCCTCTGTCCCGCGGTTGCGGGGGCGGGACTTCCTGCCTCCTTCCTCCGGGGAAAAGGAACACCAGTGTCTTGGTTGCCGGGCAACCCTCTGGCCGGGCTTAGCACGCGGTAGGCTGACGAAGCAGCCAATGGCAGCGCGGCCCTGCAGATGAGCCCCCAGGCTACGGGTCGCACTGCTGAGGCAGAGGGGAACTTCTTTTTGCCGCAATCCGGGGTAGCCTCCCGGGAATTCACCAATAAAAGCGAGGTGGGCATTCGCTTGGGCGTCAATGTCCCTGGCAGGGTGGGCACCTGCCAGGGGGCTCCAAGATCGGCCAAGAACGGGGCAAATGCCGGGTGGGCACCGGCTTTCACCAATAAAGCGCTCCCCGGCGCTAGGACGAAAATAACGTGCTCTCAAGCGCTAGAGGCCCAAATAAAGCACCCCAAGGTGCTAGGGGCCAACAAACCCAGCAAAAGTCCTCCAGGAATGCAGCAAGGCAGGGGGGGGCAAGGCTGGGCCAGGGGCCAGCTCACTGGGCCCTCCAGGCAGGAAGGCAGTCCCAAGTGGCGGTTCCTCCTGGCGCCAGCAGCAGCAAAACCCCCCTCAGTAATATCAGTAAAGAAAAACTTCTGTGGGGACACAGCCCCATTTTTATACACCACATTCCTTTGTCTTTGTGCAGGGTGGGGGAGAAACTAGTTGCAGCTGGTTCTGGAGCACCCTTGATGTGCTCAATCACCCTTTTCATTCACTGGCAGGACTAGGGTCATTAGACACACCACAGGGGGCGGAGCCAGCATTGTGTGGGGAAAGCCCAGCCCCATCAGGAACCAGGTACACTCCTCCCCAGCCATCAGCATGCTAATCCCCACACTCACCACCGGGCAGACTCCCATGACTCATGGAGCCTGGCATCCCAGCCAGCTCCAGCCAATCACACGCCAGCACCTCCAAAGCACACACATAGCCATGTCTGGAAGTGGCACTTCCACACTAGACACATACATGCCGCATACATCATCTCGCAGCATTCAATCACACGAGTCCGCACATAAAAAGTTTAGGGGTGAACCTGCCAGAAGGGCCAAGCCCAACAGCATTGGTTCATGAAAATAGTATATTTAGCACTGTCTCCATAAAACCGTTCTGGGGGTGCCAATGGAACCATAATCGGGGTTACCACTTGTATTTGTGTTGATGACGAAGGAGTACTACTATGCAATGTTTGCATAGTAGGCTGAAAAACAGTGGGTTTCAGTATTGTTCTTTCCATGGATAAATACCCCCAAGTGGTAGAGCTTATAGGTGCAGAAGCTTGCATGTTAGCTTGTAGCTCAGAGATATCTTTAGGTAATGCAGCATTTTCTGTTTTAATATCAGCCAGGATGGAAGCTATGTCGTTCAATGAAACTGAAGGAGTTGGATTCATAGCGTCTGAGCGAACTATCATCCATGGGCTTAGCCTTCTGTCAGACTAGTAACAAGCACTCTTACCTGTAGGGCGCTTGTTAAAGTTCGCAGAGACGTTGTGAGCCAAACTCCCAATCCCCTACCGTACAACCCATGATTTATAGTACCCACTAAGGCTATGCAATAGAAGTTAGGGAGGAGGGCCGGATTCAGACGCTACCATCCACCTGTTGTTGACCTGCGATCTACAGGTATGTTGTGTCGCGTCTGTGATGTCTTCTGAAGGTCGTAATCATGTTGTCTGGTGGTTGGTCGTGGTTGTGCTGCGTACTCACAAGAAGAGATAGTGTAGTATCAACATGTGATGAGTTGTCTAAAAAATACACACAAAGGAATCCAATAACTATCTACGCAATGGCTTCTAGATACAAACTTAAAACCCATCAATGCTGTTACAACACTGTGTCAACGTACTTGTACTTCTTTGTTCCAGCATACTCACACCAACATGAACCCTGCAAAAAATAGAGGAAATACACAAAAGTATAAAATAACATTCTTCTTTCCCAATAACATATAAAGCTCCTCCTTCTTGAAAGTTTAGCCTTTTGCAGTCATTATTTTGATAAAGTCCTCCTTGAAATGCTTCCTTACATCAAGAAGCAGAAGTTCCAAAAATGATGTTTGTTCCAATCTTTAACAGGTAAGTTGCTGCTGCTTTCTTGCATGGGGCACCATGCACACAAATAAGTAAAAGAACTTAACTTTCTGTTGTCTTTTTCCATTTGCCGACGAGTTTGGAAGCTGAAGTTTCACCAAGAAGAACCGCTGAGGAAAAGGACCAGAAAAACGAAGACTCCAACTGTTTCTGCGACGAGGAGCCGGAATCAGCTGTTTCCACGGAAACTAGCGGAAGGCTAAGTGCCTTCTATAACTTGGGTATGGCTATTTATAGCCATGCCGCACCAAAGATGGCCACCCTTCGTCTATCGCGATGTGAAGAACATGCTTGATGTTGCTGGACCGGCAATAGGAAAGCCGATCTTTGGATGCGCTCGCATTTGTCCTGTGTGTTAGAAATGGGATCTCTGGTTGGCTAGGGCTTGCACCAAAGCCAGGCAGAGACCACCACACAGTCAAGCTTATCCCAGAGGCAATGTGTAAAGCGTTTGCGCAGCACACACACAGCAGCAGCACACTAGGCACACCACAAAAGGAACTCCACACAAGGTTGTATATAATAATAGCCTTTGTATTACCATAAACACATTAGATCATAATCACACAATTTATACTGTGCCAACTGGCACTGGGCAGTGTCTACAGGGGATTATATACACCTGACAGCGCCAAATGGGCCACTGTCAGAACAATCATAAATCACCAATTGTAAATGTAGCACAAATAATAAATGTAGAGCACAACCAGTACCTACAGGCAAAAGGTAGGAACACACTATGCAATAATAATCACATTATACATAAAACATATTAGGCCTAAAAAACCCTTAGCATAACCATTCTACGCACTAACCTCATAACCATAAACACCATTAGAGGCATAGATCAGGGCATAAAGGCATTGCGCAGTAGACATCATATTTAGGCATAAACACCGTGTGCCCCAAGCGGGGGCACAACACCGGAAGACTGGCCCCAGGCCAACTGGCATCTCATAGGGGCTCAAATGTCCGATGTCCAGACTGTCAGGGCTGTGGTGGTGATGCGGGGCAGATGAGGGGTAGGCTCCCTCTTCTTTTAACCATAAACTGCGGGTGGGCACCCGCTCAAACAATGCTCAAATGTGGGGTAGGTATATTGAAAGTGGGTGACCCAATAAACCCTTGCGAGCTTGGGCTGAGATATAGTATAGGTAAAGTTAGTCTAACCTTTTCCCGTGAGACTGAGGCACGCCGTACGAAGTTTGTATGTAAGAAGAAGCATTTACTGCGAAGCGGATAAAAGACGCCTTAAAACCGTTGTCCAATACAAGCTTCAACAATTAAGGAACGGTCGAACCAAAGGTCCCGTACTATAATACACATTTGAAGCGAGTAGTTGGAGACTCAGGGGGTCACACTATACAAAAGATTGAAAGTCCTGAGGATGGCCTTGAGAATTTGTCAATAATAAGGCCGAAACGTCGACATATCAGTCCAGATCTCTCCTTGTTTGTCAGATTAATTTGATACAGCGTTATCTTTGGTGACAGTGAACAAGTTTCGTTGTGATATTACTTGCAAGAGTGGACTATAACGCAAGAACAACTAATCTATGTCTTATCCACTTGTCTATTGTTGATTTTTCACTTTTTTAAAATTGTACCCCATGAAATGAAAATTTGATACATAAAAACTTTGTTTCATAAAAACTATTTCCCGTGTAGCATTTTTCTATAGTGAGTTGTCACCACTTTACTGACTAATCAAATGTTGAACTATAAGAGAAACAGGTTTTAATTGTTTTAAGTTGGTCCTAAGTTTCATTCAGTTAAGAATGATCAACCTCCTGTTTAGCAGTAAATTTACAAATAATTTTCTTTGCTAAAAAAATTCCCTTGTAAGCAACTTTACCTATACAAATGTGGGGTATGCACCCGCTCGGTTTTCAAGCAGTACTCAGTGGGTGGGCTCCTGCTCTAGAAGGCACAGCTGCAGGGGGATCCCCGTGCCGGGGATGCCCTGTTTAAAATGGTTGCAGCTCCGTGCTGCAGCCAGAAAATAGAAGCGCTGCTCATTTAAAGAAAGACACCACCATAAAGCGCTTCTCCAGGCAATAAAGATATAGCGCTCCACAGGCGCTCAAGCGCAAAATCCAGAGAAAGTCTTTTGGGAATGAAGGGGACAAAAGCTGGGCCCAGGCAGGCCAGCTCACAGGGCCCTCCAGCAGGGAGGCAGCCCCTAGTGACGGTTCCTCCTGCTGCCCAGCAGCAGCAGGCCCCCCTCAAGTCAGTAACACAGCCCCTTCTTTTATGCACACTTTTCCTTTGTTCACCCAGCACAGGGCTGGGGGATAACCAGATGCAACTGGTTTGAGGGAGCTTTGGAGCACTTTGTTTTGCTCAGCTCCTCTCCCCTTTGTCAGGTGGGGGCTAGGTGCTCAGATGCACCACAGGGGGCAGAGCCAGCATTGTGGAGGGAAGGCACAGCCCTATTCAGGTCCCAGGTGCAACTCCTCCCTCCCATCTACATGCAGATCTCCCTATTCACCACCGGGCAATCCCATCCTGGCTCCTGGAGCCAAGCACACGATCCAGCCCCTGTCACTCACAAGCCAGACATGCATTCCACATCAGGCAGACAGACACACAGCACACAGAAGTGCCAACTTCTAAAAGTGGCGCTTCTACACCAGTCACAATAAATCTACGCACACCACTGCTTAACATTTATTCTTACGAGTTTGCACATACCAAACTCGCCCCTGCACTCATATCACACTAGGAATTACCATGGACACCTATCTCCCCTATGCATTCCTATAGGAGGGCAGGCCAATCTCACCACACGCACTCAGAGTGCGCACGCACGATACACTGGGACACAGTGCTAAAGTGCGCAGAGGCCAAAAACAACTAACATCAGGTAAAATTAGAAAGCAAAAGTTTAGGGGTGAACCTGCAAAAAGGGCCAAGTCCAACACCGTGCATTAAAGAAAGACGTTTCTTGAAATGCGCACGCATTTCACCAGTGCATGAGAGCATGTATGTGATCTCTATTGTCCAAGCAGAATAAATGTCAGTACAATGAACAACCTCACATGACGTGAGGGCAAAGTAGTATCAAACAAGCATCAACATAATCAACAAAACAACAAAAGCAATGCAGCATCACAAACAAGCATTGCTACAGTCAAAGCATGAATTTATATGAAACATGTAAATCAAATAATCATAAAACAGTACACACATATAAGTGCATGCTGGTTTGCACAGGAAAGGGGTGGTTTCAAGTAGGGAATGAAGGCCTCACGAATGCGAGTGCCACACACGCGTCTCTCATGATAATGATGGGGACACTTCAGTAGCGGAGGTGGGATAATCATGACAGATGGTGAGGTTGTTGAGATTTGTCAAGTTATTGATTTAAGGAATGAGGGGCCTTTTGAGAATGTATTGATAAATGATCAGTCTGCTATTTGACTCTGGTGCCAAACTCACAGAATTTTATGATCAACATCTATGTAATAAGGTCAAATTAGTCAAGCCAGACATCAAACCCAGAGGTTATGGAGAAGAAGTTATTGACCTGTTGTGGTATATCTGGGGCACTATTGAATACAAAGGCAGGATTGTTACTGGGAAAATGTATATCTCTATGAAAAGGGATTATTTGATTATTTGGTTCCACCAGCTGAATCTTTACCTAGATCCAAATCAAGCACACTTGGTGTGTTTGAGGCATATGCAAGCTGTTAAAGCTGTCAATGATGGGGCTGATGTCTGGATTGTGAAATATCCAGAATTCTTTAGCATGGAATTAGGCTGCCTCAAGAACTATAATAACCACATAAAGATCAAACCAGAAGCTGTACCCAAAGTATCAAAGGTCAGGGGTGTTCCTTTACTAGTGAAAGATAGCATGCAAAATGAATTAGGTGAGCTTATCAGAAATGGAATCATTCAAGAGGTGACTGAGTGGATTTCTCCAGTCGTGAAGGCTCGCAAGGCCAATAGGGAGGCTAGATTGTGCATAGATTTGAGGGAGTTGACTAAAAAATCATCATGGACCTTTATCCTCTCCCCAATATCACTGAACTGTTGGTTCTCTTTGCCTGGTTCCAAACACTTTTCCACATTAGATATTTCAACAGCATACCATCAGGTCAAGCTTGACCAAACTTTACAAGATCATACCCCCTTCATCACACCTTTTAGTACCTTCAAGTGTCTCAGGGTGCCTGTTGGACTTATCTTAGCGGCCTCTGTTTTACAGAGAGTGATGGACAGAGTTCTCAGTGGTAGTGCTGGGATCAAAGTATATCAAGATGACATCCTTATCCATGGTGTTAACCTTGAAGATCATGACAAAAGGTGAATTCTGGATTTAAAAATCTCTTTTCTGCTGGTGTCACTCTGAAGTCTGAAAAATGCAAATGTAATGCTGGGGAAATTGAGTGCCTGGATCATTTAATATCTAGTTATTGTATTATACCCAAACCCTCCTTGGCACAAGCCATTTGTAACTTAGACTACCCTAAGGACAAAGAGAAATTAGTAAAGTTCCTAGGCATGGCCGAATTTTATAATAAATAGGTTGCCAATTTTTCACAGACAACTGAAGTTTTGCATAACTCGCTAAAAAAGGATTGTGAGTTAGTGTGGAGTCATGCCTGTAGTGAAGAGTTTGGTATCATCAAACAGTCTTTGAATGAAGCACTTTCCTTATCTAGCTTTGATCCCTACTTAGAGTCATATCTCATGACGGATGCTAGTTCAAGAGGTTTTGGTGCTGTTATAGTACAGAAAGCTAGTGGTTCTGAAAAGACCATTCTTTTCATTTTAAGACCCTTGAGAGGTGCAGAGTGTAATTATTCTGTCGTAGAGAAAGAAGCTCTGGAAATCTACTGGCCCATTCGCAGAGCTAAAGACGTTTTTGGGGGAAAATAGTTTCATGTTGTATCTGATCACAAACCTCTTAGAGGTGTTTTCTGCAAGAAAGCGGTTGACTTTGTCTCGCACAAGATTAGAAAGTGGGTTGTTGCCTTGCAAGAGTTTTAACTTGATGTTTCTTATCTTCCCGGCTCTAAAAACATTTTGGTAGACTGTCTCTCCAGGCTTTGTAGCCAAAATGAAATTGCTGATGTGCCAAAGGAGTCTGAGCTCTTTTCTTGCGAGGAGTTTGAAGAAGAGGTGAATGTTTGTGTTATCACTAAGGGTTTCTTTTCAGACAAAGTGTGGAGAGAAAATGTTGATCAAATAATGTGTTGAAACTTGTGTTGGCGAAAGTTTGTGATGGCTGGGGCAACAAGCATGACTGTGATGAAAATCTTAAAGGTTTTTGGAATGTCAAAGATGAGTTAACCTTGTTGAGTGCTACCTTGGTGCGAGGTATAAAATTCGTAGTTGCTGATGCTTTTAAAATTAAGCTGGTGGACAATGTCCATGTGAGTCACATTGAAATAGCAAAAAACAAAGAAAGAGTTAGAGAGGCTTACTGGTGGCAAGCGAGGGATGTTTTCATAGAAAAAGTTGTTCACAATTGCCCCCAGTGTGCTGGGAGTGACAAGGTGCTGAAGTGCAGGACACAACCAATGGTCGTCCGGGAACAGTCTTCTGGTCCTTTGGTTGATCTTGCAATTGATATTTTTGGACCTGTCAAGTTAAAGTCTCAGGATTGATGTATTTTGGTTTGTATGGACTTATATTCCAGGTGGCCTTAAATTCAAATTGGCAATTCTGTTGAATCTCAGGTTTTTGTGGAATTTTTGGAAGAGATCTTTGAGCATGGAAGGTTTCCAATGTCTTTATTTTCTGACAATGGAGTTCAGTTTACTGCAGCGATGTACGGCTGTGTTGGACGTAGAGACGTACTGACGCAATGAGGAGGGGCCGCGGGGGACGCGAACCGCGAACTACAGGAGACGCTGAAAGTGTGTATCGGCCGAAAAACAACCTAAAACGGCCCGAAAATTAGCCGAAAACCGAGCCACGGCAGCCCAAGACGCCCCGAGATCAGCCCTGAGACCACCCATGACTCTGCTGAGGGTGACCTTTTGCTGACTGCCGCAAAAGGCCTGACTCAACAGACTGCTGACTCTTTGTGGCAGGAGTGAGTCCTCCAGGGTGCGAGTACAGTGGAGATACATTGCGCTTCTACACAGAAGCATCTTTGGAACATTGCCATGGCAGAGCTGAAGCAAATCTGAGGAGGAGTCACACGCCATCTCAGTTGCAGCCCGCAAGCCCGCCTTTGCCGGTCAGTTTATGAGGCGGTGGAGTCTAACTCCGGGAGCCTTGGAGGTGAGGCGTGCTTTGTCAATTTCCAAGGAGCTGAGGCCAGGACTTGTGGAGCGCCAGGAGTGCCAGGAGTTGGGTGCCATAAGTGGGAGAGTGCAGGAAAAGGAGCGTGCTCTCCCTACTGGACTACACAACGTGTAGTGCCCGGGCGCACCCGCATAAGTGCCCCAACTAGGTTGGGTACAACCTGTGGAGCCCCAGTGTGCCCTGCTCCTGTTCTGTTTCTGCCCCGTTTGTTATTTTTCCTTCTTTTGCATTTTACGCCTGTGATATTGGAGTCGTGGAATCATTCTGCCCCGTGCCCACTGCAATATTCCGTCATATATTGCCCAGGATTGATGTGCACATTACCCTGCTTTAGACTCATATAAACACTTCCCACCCACTTACCACCCAGAGGAGGAAGAATCTGGGAAAGGGTGGCGGGGAAGGCCCTAATAAAATAAAATAAAAAAAAACTAGAAAATAAAACCACTGTCTCTCTCGCGGTCAGACTAGTAAATTAAAAACAGACACCAATATGGGCAAACCAACCGGTGCAGGAAATGGTATAGGTTCTAGACCAAAGCCATCAACAAGGGGGCAAGCGCTGTTGGAATCTACTGCCTCGGCACAATCATCAACCTCAAACCCACATTTAACAAATAAGACAATCAGCAAATACTTTATGCCATCAACACCAACAACGCCAACGCTAACAACGTCAAGAAAGCCAATGCCAGCAATGCCTGCCCAAAATCAACTAGGAAAAAGTTTGTTATACAGCAGGGCATTAGTACACTCAACACCACAAACTGCTAATGGCCCAAATTGCGGAACAGGAAGTCCAGATAGTGAGTCACGGCTACCCCATGGGATTAGCATTGGAATGGAGAAAGACGGGTTAGAGCTGGGAGACTCAGAAGTCTTTGAAACAGTCACACGACCCGAGTGTTCGGGCACGCAGGAGAAAAGGCTTGAAGCCTTAGACCCTCCTTTGCTTGGGGAGAATGAAATATTGGAAATCACATTGGTTTTAGAGCACATAGAAGTGCCGAGAGGGCCACAAGAGGAATCAAGTCAGGGAAAATTGGAAGTCTTAGAAATATCATCAACATTGGAGCAAACAAATAGACTCAGCCAACAAATGCGCGCAGAGACTAAACAAGTTTACAGGCTCGGGGCAGGGACAACCAGTATAATTTGTCTCAGTCCCGGCCGTGATGCAGAGTTCATCAACAATTCAAAGCTTTGTTCTGGATCAAAATTCACTCTTGCTGCAGGAGGAACAGAAAGAGAATAGTCTTTCGGGAAATCAGAATTTGTTCCACTCTACCACCGAAACAAAATGCACACCCCACAATGGATGTTTTAACCAAAATTCTCTGCCATCCTGAATACATTCTACATTAGCAACAACCATCAACGTGCTTTCATGGCAAACGCAAAAATTGGAAACTCAAATGGAAACTATACAGGCTCTTGCAATAGCCATGATTAACATTGAAACTAAATTCAACATCTTAGACGAAAAAATTTAGTCGTTGAGGCTGCAACCAACTGCTAGGTGCTCATGCCTTCCAATTGTAGAGAAACGTAGCACTCTGCCTCAAGTACTAACATCCATCATTATAAAACTAAAGCAAAGACAAGAGGGAACTATAGTTCAGATCCTACAAAGAATAGTCGAAGGGTCATCAAAAGATGGCCCACAAAAGGCACAAAAAGTCCGGCAGGCATAACAATCCCCCCTAATGAACTACAAACTGAAATTGGAGTGAGTACTGGAAACAATCCCAAGGGGAAAACAGGTATAGCAGAAATTATTCGACACTGACAAACATACAAGTCAGTAAACCAATTTTGTGCTCGGACAAATCTCCACTAGATTTGAAGTCGCCATCAGTTTCCCGACAAAGCACATCTTCTGAGGAATCTATAATCAATGAGAACATACATGGCAATAACAGTGGGGTCACAAAATTAGAGCATACCACAGAACTGAGTAAAAACCTTTCGAGAAGGGCAAGGAAACTTCTGAAAAAACAGGCCAAAAACTTAAAACAACAAAGAAAGGCAACAGACTTACAACTGGGCGCCAGAGAATCCATTGATGCTCAACCCAAATAAACACCAGCAATACAAGTGCCCACACAAAGGAGCCTGGAACCACAGACACTGTTCCCAATTTTCAAAAGGGGAAGCCAGGTGAAACCTTAATACCAAATAGTCCTATACCCCAACCAAATGTGAATGGACCAGCCAACAACAAGGAAGAGCAGCAGCAACACAAATTAGAAGTGACTCCGCAACTGGTCTGTTCAGGCAGTCAGAATAAGGTACAACACGTAGAAAGCTATAGGAAAATTCAGCAGACAGCACTAGACAGAGAAATGATAGTACCCATATAACTGAATAACAGGGAGTTTCAGGGGTCCCAAGAAACTAATAACGACTATGAAGTATCTCCAATAAAACGTGACGATTTGCCGTATATTCACTCACGGCCAGCCAACCAGCACAAGGGTATAAAGAGGAGAAGAATACTATAATCATTTTTACACCTGAATAAACATCACGGGGAAGTCTGGACACATTAAACAGGTCCAACATTCTACACATTTTTCATTATGTCCTAGAACTCTCTACCATCTCCAGTGAAGCCCTTACCCAAGTGCAATTTAAAACCTTAGACAACAATACAGCCAGATAGTCAACAATACTAAAATGGACCGACGACTCGTTTGTAAAAAAAATTATGAAAGAAAAAGAAAGGTTCGCAAACTGGGGGATTTATGTTCACACAGCAGGAGAAGAGAAATATCCATTTATGCTAAGAAGAAGATTGCATCCAAATCCAACACTGCACCCACGAAAGCCCATTCTAAAAGGGACAAATTATGTCCCTCGCACAACAGCATATCGCAACATAAAAATTCAGTTTTTGCCTGAGTCCGCTCAAACAAAGCGCACGTGCTCCTACCACACAAGGAAATGGTTGACTGAGCAATAATCCAGGCAACTTGCTCAAAGTAATCTCCTGGAATGTTTACTGGTTAAAAGCCTCACTACATAATAAGGTAGCACTTGAATTCTTGCAGTCAGGGGACCTGTTATGTCTGCAAGAAACTTGGTCACTCACCCCAAAGGCTATACTAGGCTTCATGGAATTTCAACAGCCGGAAAAAAAGCATAACATATATGTAAGATCGTCGGGGGCTTATCAATATACACGCGGACTAGTAGCAACATAAAAATAAAACCTCTATAAACCATGGACATGGTTCAGGCAGCCTTAGTACAAGGATTGAAATTAAACTGATGCCCAATAAAGATCATTCTTGTGAATATCTACTTTAATAGCAATGAGGCCCCCAGACACAGCGACATGAAAACGCTAGTGAATACTCTTGAGGAATTACTGAGCAGTCAACCAAATTGTGGGATTGTAATAGCTGGAGATTTTAATACGAAAAACCTTGGAATGAAACTATATGAAGCTTTGCCCTCAGATAAAGCAGGAACGTTGATGAAAAAATTCTTAAATATACATAGACTAGGGGGGGCGTGGCTAGCAGCCAACCAAGATGGCTGTGTAGCGTAAAGGCTCCATGAGAGAGGCGGCCCTTCCGACGATCCTACACATTAATCCGTGACAACTAAACCCTCTGAAGGCTGGACCCGAGCACAGGACCAGACAGCGTCGACCGATGAAGATCCGGTACGAATCGGAGAGGGAGAACATGCGAATTGCGACACAGGCTACCAGCGGCCTTCCAATAGACTCGGACACCGGCCTATGGTGACACTGAAGCCCAGGCGGAAGTGAGACAGGGGCGGACGCGGCAGACAGGAAGTCCGCCCTGCCATCCCCGAGTCCGGGGGACTGAAAGATCGTGTACCGGCACAAGAGGCAGAACGAGATCGGGTAGCAACCGGCCCCCAGGGCACTACATCAGCTCCCGCTGGGGGCTACGGAACTCGCTAACTCCTGCAAATTCGGACGTCAATACCGGCAAGGATACGGGACCATTTCCTTGCGATCAGACCTTCATACAGCCCCGCCGCAACATGTCGTCCTCCCCCCGGCACACGCAAAGAAGGCGGCGGGTGAGTGCAAATTTGGGCCCCCACCTCCCCTCATTGATACCATTGAGGACAGAAAGCTACTAGTGGGCGGGAGAGCACGAGACCGTTAGCGGCTTCTGCGTGAGACCGGCATAGCAAAATCGGGCCATTGAGAAGGCACATTACGAGTGAACACCGCGCTGTGGGAGGAAGTGGTGACAAACTGGTGGCTGTGAAGGAAAGTGTCTGAGAGGTGCGAGCTCCGGCAGGACAATGCGGTGTTTACCAGGAGGCAAGTGATTCCCTTCATTCATGCGCTAGGCCCATTCTACCAGAGGGAGCTTGGGTAATCACAGACTGAAGACACGCCACTACTACCCAAGACCCCATACCAGATCATCACTGCCAATAAAGATATCCCGCCGTGCACATAATAACTGGCACGATAGTTACGAACTCGCGCTGCCGGGCGTGGTGCGTGCGCACCACACCATTGCATCAGACGGCGTTATCCTGCCAGGTTTCTCACACAGGTCGGAGTGGTGCTCCGAATCTATAGCCACATCCAGCGGATCACTGGGAGCAGATCCTCATCATTAGTGGGCGGACACAGCCTCAAGGAGCTCTAAAAGGCAGCACCATGGCAGGCAGGGGACCGAAGACGCACTCGGCGCAGCTGAAATTAGATAAATATGCTTATGAGAAGAGCAACCCGCCGACTACGGAGGGGCGTGCGTCTATGGGGAAAGCAACGGATGGGGACGGGACCAGGAAGGTAACACTCGAAGACATAATGAAAGCACTGACACATGTCCAGTCCACAGTGGGATCGATTTCCACAGATGTCACCTTACTACGGGCAGACTTTCATAAAATGACGGAGCGGATTAAAGAGGTCGAGTTGTCACAAAGTCTCTGGTGGGGGACACCTCGGAATTACAAACAGCAATGGCACGCATCGAGACTGAAAATAAAATGCTTAAGGACAAGCTGGACGATCGGGAGGGGCGCTCGAGAAGAAAAAACGTAAGGATCCTGGGATTTCCGGAGACAAAAGGCACACAGGCGATGGATCTTAGTCAAGATCAGGCTGCAACCTAAGGGACTGTCCCACTTCTTCTCTGTGGAAAGAGCGCACAGAGTCCCTGGAGGTTAACCAAAACCGGGGGCGGCCCCGCGGCCGGTCCTGGCCAGGTTGTTCAACTTTAGAGACAGGTACGCAATTCTCCAGGCTGCAAGAATTTTGCCGCCAATCCGGATACACAACTCAACGATTGTCTTTTTTCCGGATTACACAGCTGAAGTCTCCAGCCACCGTAAATGCTTCATGGAAGTCAAGAAAGCACTGAGAGCGAAAGAAATACAGTATTCAATGCTATTCCCGGCAAGACTGCGAGTAGTGGCTGACAACAAAACATGGTTTTTTGACACGCCTGAGGCAGCCCACGATTGGTTGGAGGGTTGGAGACAAGTAGAAGCACCTCAGCGCACAAACAGGAACCACTGAAACCAGCAGCAGGGGGAACGCACCGGATCACAAGCATCGAGACAAGCAACACCGGACCGCGCGCCGGAGGCCAGATCGGCAGACACTGAGCACAGATCAGATCTCTGAACATTCAATGACCGCAGGAGCACCAGTTGAAGAGGACAATGGAGGACGGGCTGGTAGTGGACACTGGCTTTGGGCTAGCAGAGGAGTACAGGAGGGGCCGCTGCCTCCGCGGGACATTTAACCCCAGCAAGCAAGTACAATGGGTTTGAACGGGGGTGAGCACTCTGCTAAGTTGGGGGGGCGGGCGTTTCGATGTCCGTTAAGCAGGGAGGCAGGGAGGGGGAGGGGAAGGGGGGAATAGTTCTAGTTACTTAGGCTCTACGCATTGAGGCAGGATGCGAAATAGCAGACACACTGACGACACGACCGGAAGGTGGACACAGTACACTACAGTTCTGGACACAAAATCACAAAAATAGCCGATCTCCTCATGGCACACAACTCACAGCCCGATAATCTTGGGTGTGGGACACAGGAGACCCCGGTTGCGCCACTGCGGATCAGGACATGGAATGTTAGAGGACTGGGGGACAAAATCAAGAGAGGAGTGGTACTAGATGCACAAGATGGCAGCAGCATAGGAGCTCACTACGAGAGCTCCTAGGGTTCGGTATTACTTTATACAGTTTAAATCCCTGATTAAACCCACCACCCCCCCGGACATCGAGATATCAGCGGATCAAGAGGTAGAAGAAGAAAAGTGCTACAACCTACCATGGAAGGAAGCGAGCATACTATAACGCAACTGCCCCTCACTGGACTACGAGACTGCCATTATCAAAGGCTGCCGAGGGCGCCCGAGGACGCGAGAAGGTAGCCACAAGACGATCCATCCTGGCGCTGTTGATCGACTCGCATCGATGAAGACTCAGGACACAGAAGAGCAGATTGCTGCGTTGCCCCTGGAGTGCACCTACGGCCATAGATATCCTCCGCGCTGACAAGAAGGTATCCTCTGCGCTGCCCCTAAGACCGGGATAAGGATCGCAGCCAGAGCGCAGAGGCATGCCAAATCAGGAAGAAGGGGAACAAGGAGTGAAGAGCGCTGAGCTCCGAAGTGGCACCAAACCGAGATGAGGGACAGGAACGGAGGCGGAGCGAAGGTACACCACTTGGCAATTATTTAAAGGGACCCGGCGCTCCCGAACGCAACACAAGCGCGGACTGAAATAAGTTTACTATATTAAAGAGCTGAAAGTGAACTCGAAGGTAAATCTCGAATCGGCGCGCCTGACTTTAAAATGGCTCTTAGGACAACTTGACTATCCACCTTAGGAAAGGAAATGTAGCTCCTGCTGCCTACAGAGAGAGTACTTCAAAATGGCATCAATTCAGAGGCAGGTGCAAGTGAAAGAGGACTGATGAATTTACTGGGCAGGGAGGAAGGAGCCAACTCCAGATCCCAAACAGATGATGAAAACAGAAAGAGGACAAAGTCAAAGAGTAGAAAGAAAGAAAGTCTTCAGCTCACAGAAGAACAACCAAAATGGCGGACATCTTGAAAGGTCTATTTAAACATCTTTAGATCATAAAAAAGGGCTAGTTGTTCAACTGTATGGAGAGAGCACATTCTAGTGGAATACAGAAGAAACTACAGAGAAGAAGAAACTATAACAAGAATATATTAAGTATCCGCATTTACTAAGATAATCCTATTTGTCATAATACTTGATATAATTATATAATCCTATTGTCATAATACTTGATATAATTGTGATAATTACTAGCCAGTAATTAATGTTAAGAGAATTACAATACCACTTGAAGAAGGAATCCACGGTCTACAATGCCAACACATATCACAAGATGGAAGACAACTACCTGGAACGAATAGGCATGAACGCTTACAACATACAATACCCTACATATCTTTCCAAAAATGCAGCCAAAAAATGTAAGCATAACCTCATGAAGAGAAACCCTGACACATTGATCTCCGACACTTCCTTTTGTATGGATAAAGGGATCATCATGAATGATATAATTTTCTTCACCAGAAGAAGGGCGAAATGGCGCAATACCTTCACAAACCTGCTACATATTAAAGCCACTACCAACATCCCTCATGGAACAAAATTCATGACCAGAGCATCTTCTAAACTCAGAGGGGACATCTGCATAACTATCTTTAAGAATGGAATAGTGCAGATCCAAGCCTCTAAGGACGATCTGGAAAAATTTGACAGCATCTTCTCTACCCTAAAAAGAAATGTGGAGAAATCGAACCCACTCCTTCACCAGAGTAGCTCAGAAGACAACACCATCCCACCCGACAATCCCACTACAAGTAGCACAACAACTAGAGACCACCAGGAACTGAAACAAGCCACACAAATAAAAGACGCTTGGCCTCCACAATGCCCGAAGTTGTCAACAGACAACCCAGTCTCATCCGACAATAACCCTATAAGTACTAGCCCAATCAAAGTCCGACTGGAACCAAAACAAGCTATGCAAATAAAAGGCACCTGGCCGATACAACCCCAGGATACGCCAACAAACAACCTAAGCACAGCCGAAACCGACACTATAAATATTACTCCAACCAGAGAACAATCGGAACCTGTACAAACAAATAATCCATCGAATAACCCACGGGAACAAGGCCCTCAACCTGGAGCCATAGACGAAATAGAAAATTCATTAACCGAGAATGAATCAGAGAGAACACAAAATACATATAACAACAAATATAGAAGTGGTACAACAAAACATGACAGAACGGCTAACCCAGAAATCATTGAGAGAGATAATAATCGACCGAAGGGAAAGAGCAAGAAATCAATGATACATGACTTTAAACGGAAACTCAGGAACATAAATAATGAAAATGGGAACTTACGGAGGATTATTCACACTACGGCACCCAAGGTCATGAGAAAAATCTGCGAGATCCAAACACAAATCAGCAACCTAGCACAGGATATACAAAACTCCATGAAAGGGATTGAAAAACTATGTGATATCACAAAGAATACTCAGAATGAAGTAGAACTCATCAGAGAGCTAGTAAATACTTCCAGAGTGATAAACAATAAGAGATCTCTACCACTGACAGACAGACAAAACAGACCAGATAGGAACCAAAATCATCTAACCGAAGAAGACATAACATCACTACTCCTGGAATATGAATCATCAAACCCCATGATAGCACAGGAAATCAAAAGAGTAGCGATATACATAAACAGAACATCCACAGGAAGGAAAGTAAATTAAACTTCAACAACTTAGAACGAATCCAAATATCCATGGATCCGTTAAACATGACCACAACCAGAACGGAGAAATCTCTAAAATGTCTGCTGCTCAACTGTCGATCTGCGGCGAAACATGCTTCGGACATAGCCGACATCATCATCAATCAAGAAATAGACATAACAATCCTGACTGAAACATGGTTATCTGAATCCTCATCGCCAGTCATGGACCTTCTGTTACCACCGCAATACAACATATTAAGACTAGACAGGCAGATAAGGACAGGGGGAGGTATTGCCTGTATCCATAAATCGACTTTAGAAGTTGGCCAATTTCAATCCGACCCCCTCGAATCATGCGAATACCTAGGGCTCAACGTAAGATCGGCAAACAAACAGATCTGCAACCTACATGCCCTATATCACCCACCAGGAAACAATATGAATTTCATTGTCCAAATGATGGAGATCATCACTGCCAACGCCAACTCTGACATTAATAATATATTTTTAGGTGATTTCAATCTTCGTTGGAACGACAACAACGATAAACAGGTCAACGCCTTTAAAGAATTTTTAAATGATGTGAAACTATCCTAAGCATGTCTTCAACCAACACATTCAAAAGGAGCTACACTGGACTGGATTATCTCAAAGAACAAGGACATCTCAATTCTCTCCATTGAAAAGTGCGACTGGTCAGATCACCACGCCATAACCTTCCGAATACCATCACAGGAGAAAATAAAAATGACTCAAACTACCAAAATGAAAAAATGGATCCGAGATACCGGAGACTCTAATATGGATTTGCTATCTGAAAGCTGCAAGAGAGACTTGTACCCACCCGACAATTTGAAAAATGTAAACGATCTAACGAACCATTACAATACCACAGTAACGAAAATAGTCAATGACACCATACCACTCAAATTAAAAAGAGTTACGGAAAAGAATAAAAATCCATGGTTCAATGGAATATTGAATGAAGAAAGATGAAATTTGAGACGAGCAGAAAGAAAATGGAGACAACACCCTTCCTCCTCTACACTGAAATCACTCAGAAAAATCAGAAATGAATATAACAAGAAGATCATCAACACAAAAAAGGAATTTATCAGAACTGAATTGGATAACGTCAAAAACAGACCACGTAAATTATTCGAAATCATAAAACAACAATCTAACAAACTGGCAAAATCTGTCCAAGAAGTCACTAAAACACAACTAAGTTGCGATGAATTTTCTACCTTCTTCATTAACAAAGCCAATAAGTTGGAAGAAGAGCTTAAGACCGCCGCAGATAATATCAAAGACAACACGACTACATCACCTTCTGATCCGAATTTTGAGAACAGGACGACAAAAAACAATGCCCACTGGAACACCTTCAAATTATTAGACCAGAATGAAATTGCTAAAATACTTGCAACCACGAAACCCAACAACCATTATAACGACCCACTACTATCGAAATGCCTTAAAGAAATCAGCCATAATATGATTCCAATATGGACAGATATCATAAACGCCTCACTCACACAGGGGTGCCTGCCAGAAAGCCTGAAGAGAGGGACAAGTAGTCCCGATCATCAAAAAACCCACAGTGGACCCAACAGATCCTAAAAACTATCGCCCAGTGACCAACATCCCTTTTCTCGGCAAACTCATAGAGAAATGTGTATAGAATAAGCTGAATAAACATTTCGACAACTACTCTTTACTAGATGACTACCAATCGGGATTCAGAGCTAATCATAGCACGGAAACAGCAATCCTTCACATTGTCGATGATGCACTTCAAGATCTAGATCGAAATCAATCTTGTCTACTCATCCTCCTAGACTTGTCAGCAGCATTTGACACAGTCAACCACCAAAAATTACTGAACAGACTCCACGACAGAATGGGAATGTCTGGCTCGGTACTGAAATGGTTCGAATCATTTTTAAAGAACAGAACTCAGAGATTCCTAGTAAACCAAGCACTATCGCCATCATGCCCAAACACACTCGGAGTGCCGCAAGGATCCACCTTATCTCCTTCTCTGTTTAATTTATACATCGAACCTCTTACAGAAATTCTACGGAAATCAAATATATCCTACCACATGTATGCAGATGACACGCAAATTCACATCAAGATTGCTAGCCTGGAAGACATAACCACAATGAACGAAGCCCTCAAACTATCGCTGAAATTGTTAACGAACAATCATCTCAACCTTAACGCTAACAAAACAGAATTCTTACTCATCTCACCACATAAAAATCGTTCCTTAACGAAAGAATGGTCCAAAATGATTACAGCATTAAATTGCATCCCAACTCTAGTTGACTCAGCGAAATCTCTCGGAATCACACTGGATGAGAACCTTGATATGAAAACCCACATTAACTCTATGGCAAAAAACGCCCGTTTCCACTTGAACTATCTGAGAAAGATGAAATCTTTTTTAACGGAGACAGACCTGAAACTAGTGGTGCAATCGCTGGTTATCTCTAGGATCGAATATGATTGTACTACACTTGCTGGTCTACCAAAAATTTCAACTGCACCCCTAAAAGCCTGCCTCAATGCAGCGGCAAGGCTTATTACAGGGTCGAGGAAATTTGACCACATCAAACCTCACTTGAAGGCCTTAAACTGGTTACCATACGAAGCCAGAGTACAGATGAAAATGGCTTGTATAACCCATAAAGCGATTCATCACAACACACCTAAATATCTCGCCCACAAAATAGAAATCACAGGAAGAAACAGACTTGTCAAGAGTGCCAATTATCTGCTCCTGAAACCACCTATCTTTAAGAAGAAAAAAACCTATGAAAGGACATTCTCAGGCGTAGCTCCCAGGATTTGGAACTCCCTTCCTGCAAACATCAGAAAAGTTAGAAACACGACAACATTCAAGAAAGAAATCAAGAACTTTCTTATGAGCAAGTTTCTCCCATAAACAAGACAAACGAAACCGAAGACTTGTCATGGATTTTATGACCTATAACCAATATAGGATCTGATTGAACCTCAAAGAAATACTACCTCAGAACTTTGTTAACTCAGGTCTAATCAATACCGATACGTTGTTGCTTTTCAAGATATTAGCCTACAGTTACTAGGTCTAAATCGCCATTACTAAGTCTGCACGTCTTACTGCTCTATGTACACTGCATTTGTAATCTTTACCACATGATGTTAAGTGCTGTGATACCCATGGGTCATGTCCGCGCTATATAAAACTGTTAATAAATAAATACTACAGGCTATAAAACGGCTAGGCCCTGCAGTGGTCCTATTGCAGGAGACACATCTAACGGGGAGGGCATATCAGGCATTGAATAGACGGGTTACAAAATGACGGTGCACTCTGAATTCACATCGGGTTCGAGAGGGACAGGCATCCTAATAAAGAGGACCTCTCCGTTCATTATCCTACACACCAAAACAGATGACCAAGGTCGTTTCGCGGCCATCAAGGGACAGTGGGAAGGCAAGCTGCTAAATATAGTATCAGTCTACATACCTCCAGCGCTCCAATCAGTCTACATACCTGCACTGGGGAAGTTTCTATTAGAGCTACCAGCAGGGGACCGGGTCATAGGTGGCGACTTTAACGCAGCGGCAGACGAGTCCGACATATGGAGACACATGCACCCCACCATGAAGCAATACATGTACTACTCCATGACACACAACAGCCTTTCAAGGATAGACTACTTCTTGACGCTGCGAACTGGGGCGCTAACCATCGACAATGTAGAGATACAACCCACGGGAATTTCGAATTACTCCCCCATGCTCTTAACACTCTCATGTCATGAAAAGTCTCGCAAGAGAATATACCCAATATACCCTGGTTATCTAAAGATCCCTAAAATTCGTAAAGAACTAAAGAGGTCGACACAATATTACTTTGAAGAAAACGCAATGTCAGTGACATCCCCCTCGGTCCTTTGGGAGGCATACAAAACAGTCTTGCGAGGGCAAGCCATAACATCCATTACGGGACACAAACAATCGCGACAGTGAGAACTGACAGAGTTAGAACTCGCGCTCCATACTGCAAACACAGCGCATATGGCGGACCCCACGCCTAATTCACTGCACACCCTGCAGTTGTGTCAACAGCAACATAGAGACCATCTGAAGAGGTGGACAATCGAAAATATTGCAACAACCACACACAGATTATATGATGTGGGAGATAAGGCGGGAAAAGTGCTAGCCTGGCTAGACAAGAAAGGGGGAGGCACCAAAGGCATACTACAGCTACGCGCAACAAACGAGGTACTCCGGTCGCGCCCTAAAGACATAGTCCAAACCCTGGCAGAATACTTCACCAGAGTATATACCCCAGACAAAGAGGTGACGAAGGAGGCAGCATTGGAATCACTCAGCCATATAACGACCCAAACACTAACGCCGGAAGCGGCTGAAGAGCTGGAGGCAGACCTAACAGCTGACGAAATAAAACTAGCCATCAATGCTGTGCAATCCGGAAAAGCGCTGGGCCCCAATGGAATCCCCATTGAGTGGTATAAATTGATGTCTGATACCCTTGGCACCCCACTGCTATCAATGTATACGGAAAGTCGGGAGAAAGTGGAACTCCTACTAGATCAACGAACCGCGATAATTGTGGCAATTCCGAAACCTGGAAAACCACCGACGGAATGCACTTCGTATCGCCCAATATCTCTCCTAAATGCAGAAGCGAAAATGCTAGCAAAGCTTCTGGCTACTAAGGTGATGTCCCACCTTCTGCAATTCAGGCTTTATGCCTAATAGAAATACTGCTCTGAACCTCAGACGAGTTCATGGTGTCCTGGCGCGGGCGTCACAGCTCTCGATGCCAGCGGCGATACTATATTTAGGTGCTAAAATGGCATTCGACATGGTAGAATGGCAATATCTCTTCGCGGTCCTATCCCACATGGGGTTTGACCCCAAATTTATAGCTTGGATACAACTCTTATACACTAACCTGATCGCGCATGTCACGGCTAACGGCCACATCTCTCACGCGATTCAACTGGCAAGGGGGACTCGACAAGGATATCCCTTGTCGCCTTTATTGTTCACAGTGGTGTTGGAACCACTAGCGACCTTGATCAGAGCCACCCCCTTGCTAAAGGGAATCAGCTGGGAGGAGGGGTGGGAAGATCGTCTCTCGCTATACGCTGACGACATGTTGGTGTATTTGACGGACCCGGAGTGTGGCATTCCGGAGCTACTTGCACTATGCAATACCCATGGGAAGGCATCGGGCTACACAATCAACTGGACGAAGTCCGTGATTTACGTCCTGAAGGGACCAGAACCAGTCCTAGCCACTAATTGCCCACTAATGTTCGCAGCTACTTCCTTTAAGTATCTTGGCATACACATCACTAAGGACTCGGCAGAGTTCTTTGAAAAAAATTTGAAGCCGCCACTAGAGCGTCTACGGGGAGATGTGAAACACTGGGCAGCTCTGTCCCTGACGCTGCTAGGTAGGGCAGCACTGTACAAAATGATGGCGTTGCCGAGATTCCTATATACACTTGATAACACACCGTACCCGGTGTCGCAGCGCTATTTTCAACCGGTGACAGCTCTGGTCTCCAACCTACTGTGGGGAGGCCGCCCCATCAAGCACACATCAAGCTGAATAGAAGCTGGTATGAGGGAGGGATTGCACTACCGAACTTGCAAATGTACTACTGGGCAACACAGCTTAAGACCATCAGCCCGTGGATACATGCACCCCAGGACGATCCCGCCTATAGGGCGGACAGAGCACAAATGGGCACACACAGCTTACTAGCGGTACTCTACCACAGGGGTTTGGCAGCAACATTAATAGGACCCACACACCACTCAGCGATAATATGGTACGCAGCAAAGACAAGACTGAAATGGAAGGGAGTAATCACTAAGCTTACCCCGCTGTGGGATGCCAAGGCACTGGGTCATTTGAGACGTAGCAAGGGTTTCACACAATGGGACACCATTGGAATATCGACGGTGGGAGACTTGTGGGACAATGGGACGGTGATTCCGTTCCCTCAACTCCAGCAACAATATGAGCTGGGCCCCAACGAAACTTACAGATATGTACAAATTAGGCATGCATTGTTGGCAGCCACACCGGCAGACACTGAAGTCCCCGAAGCATCCCCGTTGGAGGACCGGTTACTGACAGACTATATGCAACACAGCGCCACATCACTCACATATCACAAATTGATTAGCAACCTCCCAGACCCTACATCAAAACTGCGGGGGAAATGGGTAGAAGACGTGGGCGACAATGACGATTCAGAGTGGAATGAAGCACTGGCATCCCCAAAAGAGGTAGGAATCTCTGCCAAGTTCCGTCTAGTGCAGCTTAAAATCCTGCATCGGATTTATTACACCAGGACCACTTTACACAAGTTGCAAAGGGCACAACATCCCTACTGTCTTCGTGGGTATGGGGAGGAAGGTACATTTCTACACACCATTTGGGACTGCCCAAGTACAGTAGAATACTGGAGACAGGTTATGCGCACTATTTCACAAACACTAGAGATTTCTCTCCCACCTGAACCTCGTAAATGTCTCCTGAACATATGGGACCCGAATGATCTTTCTCGCCACGGTCAAATCTGGGGCACGATAGGTATTATGGTGGCTAAGAGAGACATAGCGCAGAAATGGGGTGCAGCTGATTTACCTACTTTGGCGCAATGGTGCAAGAATATAGATATGCTTATGATGACAGAACGCGTGGTATACACGATCAGGGCGAGTCCACGCAAGTGGAATAAAATTACGACTCTGTGGAATGTGTAAAGAGGGGATATATGCGAACCACTACCGGAAGACGACTCTGCTGGCTCAGAAGAAGAAGATGAGGAGGAATGAGACAGGTCAATTGGGACAACTTAGATATTAGGGACAGAACTTAGCATCAGTAGCTAATAGCGTACTGTTGAGCTGCCTGGGAATGATAGGCGTGTCACGGACTGAGATCGAATGTTTACTTGTGATATTATGATTCTGTCAGCACTGCCATTTTTCGTGTTTGGTTACCGTTTACCTTAACCAATAAAAAATGTTTTAAAAAAATATATACAGAGACTAAAATCAATATAAACATGCTATGGTCTGAAATCGGCCTCCAACAAAGACACACAGGGGCTATCTAAATCAACAATTGATTATATTTTCACGTGTGGTCGCCTCTATGGGCAAGTGACGGAATTTCAAAAGCTTCCTATCCCGTCTAGTGACCATCTCCCATTTGCCATATCTATCACCCTACACACTGCCCGCCTTCAGACTATCATCTCCGTGGGTAAGACCAATTGAGAAGAAATCTATGATTTGCCAAGGAGACTAAAGTGGACAAAAATAGTCACAGCAGCCTTAACACGGTGGAAAGATAATTGGCCTGCAACTGCCGAAGATTTCACGACAGGTAATATTAATGATAACTGGATTAAATTAACGACATTGCTATACCAACTTCTGAAAGGTAAAAAACACTCACCAGTTACTGCAGAAACGTCTTTTTGCCAATTTCAACCACAATGCAAAAAAGTGGAGCAAAGTAAGAGGTCGCTCAGTACAGCCACACGGATCCATAAGCAAAACGGAAAATACGAAACATATCAAAACCAACTCCTAGCAAAGAAAATCCAAAGGAAAAACGTGTTGGACAATAAAAGTAAACAAGAAGACTCAGAGTGGCTACATGTCTTTTCCTTGCTAAATCCAAATAAACAGGCTGAATTCTGGGCATATATTAACATGCTTTCCAGTCAAGGCCAAGATAGGTGCAATGCGGTCGCTAGTGACATATGGATAACTCATGTAACCACATTATATTGTGACGCACAAAACTTGACATCAGCACACAACCAAGAGCTCCTTACCAGCACTGCTCTACCAGAAATATCCCTAGTATCAACAGAAGACATACCTGGATCGGCAGTGGTAAGGAACCCATTAAATATGGGGATACCTCCAGAAGCCCCCGTTGTAGGAAAACGCATGACAACAATTTTTTTAAACATTAGAAAGGATGGGGCACCAGGCCCTAATGGGTTACCAGGACAATTGTTTAAAGAAGACGGCGATTTCTGGAGTAGCATACTCATGCTGCTCTACCAGAATTGTCTGGCATATTCAACAATCCTAGAGACTTGGAACGGATCTTTACTACAACCTATTCACACAAAGGGCAATACAGGGGACCCCTCACACTACAGGTTGATAGCCATTTTAGACAATGAAGCGAAAGGTTAAGATAGCCTCCTGCTACAAGACCTGCAGATCTGGCCTGATGAAAATGAAATCCTTCCAAGTTGCCAAAATGGCTTTAGGCCAGGAGCATCCACAATGGATAATATTTTAGCCCTTGCATACATGATAGAACAGACTACACAGAAAAAGTCGCTTCCTCTATTTTCATGTTTTGTGGACTACTCCGCGGCTTTCGACAAAGTCAATCGGAGTCTGCTGTGGCGGAAACTACAAGGTTGGAGGATACCAGAGAATCTTTGGAAATAATTAGCCTTTACACTGGAACTTGGGTACGGGTGAAAACTTCAATGAATTCAGCTACTAAAAAAATTCCAACATACCGGGGCTTAAAACAAGGTTGTGTATTGGCCCCTTTGCTTTTTAACTTATATACGGCAGACCTTGCTAAAACTATTCTTAATGCAAATCTTCTATCTCCGAGAATTGGCTCAAACTGATTATTTTTAATACACTATGCAGATGATATGGTGCTATTAGATCATACAAAAGTAGGGATGCAAAGACGATTGGCCGCACTAAATCTTTCCAACAACAAGAATGACCTAAGCGCAAATGCAGGAAAAACAAAGGTAATTATATTCAGAAAGTATGCCAACAAACTCAGACAGCATTGGAGGTTGGGCAACTTGAAGATAACAACAGTGCCCACATACAATTACTTAGGGGTTTGGCTGATGAGTAATGGGAAATCAACAGCTTACCTTGCTTCAGCCGAAACAAAGGCCAAGGCAGTGCTGTTCGCCTTGTGCAAGCTTAATGCTAAGCTAAATAGCCCAACAACAATATCCATTAGAAGAGTTATAAGAGCTAAGCTGCTTCCCTCAATTACATATGGCCAGTTAGCATTTCCTGCGGCTTTTGTTAATAGCCTCGAACATATCAACTGCCGATCCTACAAGCGAATTTTCCAGATGCCAGTGCATACACGAAACATCCTGGTGCGACTGGAATATGGGTTGAACAAACAAAACTACAAGCATTGGCCAACGTTCGTGCAGTATTACCGAGGGGTTTGTGCGGCCCCTCCGAACACAATTAAGTCAACCCTGAAAATGATCTTTCTGAAAGCCAAAAATTCATGGAGCAACGGCCTGAAAACTGCCTGCACTGCATTACAGCTTGACATGACCAAACTGCAGGATCTGACCTATCAGCCTGGTACACTAAAATCTATATTAAAAAAACAAGTTAGAGCATTATACAGAAAAGAAGATTTGAAGGAGTTGAATTGTTCCAAAAGTAACATTGGGATACTTGTAAGCTCCTATGAAGATCAGTTATGGCAACCGTACCTCAACGCTGCATTAAACAAGATAATTTTAAAGCAAATCTTAACAATCAGGCTTATGGCATAGCTGGTAAAAGATCTCAGGCGCTGGAAATCCCTAGAGGCGATTACCACCTGCAGACTATGCCACCAGCATGAAGAATCCATCGTCCATTTGGTCTGCATATGCCATTGCCTAATACATGGACATCGCACTTTTACTAAGGCCATTGTTTTTAAAATATGGGACACGTAATTGCAAGGATGCCATGAAACTCTTGTTTAGCCTGGAGACACCGATGGAATTGGCTAGTTTCGCCGAATTTGCACATAAAGTTGAAGAACGTTTAAGTAACGCACCTTGCACTTCATAACTTCAAGACTGCACTTTGGGACTTTGATTTGTATGCTGTGACGAGCTGTATCTATTTTGCACTTTATCGGAATCTCTCTTCCAAAATAGGTTTTTTGAATGCCTTGAATTCTTAATTGGCACATGGGTTTTAATGTTTTTATTATTTATGATCTGTATTTTTAGGATTTGTTTCACAGGATGTAGTGCATCCAAATTTGTAGCAGCTAATGATGACTACTGTAGAGAGCAAGTTTTGTGGATATTTTATAGGACACTTTTTGTAACAATTTTTTATTAATTGATACAATAAAATATATTCGATTCGAGTTCAGTTTACTTCGCATTTCTTTGAGGAATTTTTGGAAGAGAGGGGTATACAACATAAAAAGGCTGCCTTATATCACCCAGAGTGTAATGGCGCTGTGCAGCTAGAAGTTGTTTCTGGTGATAATTGTGAGTTGATCATCAAAAGAAAGGTTCGTGAATATGGGTTTACACCTCATTCATCCACAGGAGTGACTTCCTTTAGATTATTTAAGGGTAGGTCATCCATTACTAATATAATTCCATCTTGGGTGGCCTCCTGCAGGAAAATGTCTAACTGTGGGTCTGAAGATACTGCTGGTTGGAGGGAAAAGGTGTTGGGGTGTATGCCGAGGAGGAAGGATTTGTTAGATGTGAGGAAGGCTGCTAAGAAAACATTGGTAGTTGTTGGTGACTGGGTTACAGTGAAATAACCAAGAAAAGATGCTGCTGCCTCAAAGTTTGGTAATCCCTTGCAATTTATTAAATTATTCAACAATGCTCTCAAGACCAGTGACCGTAGGATCTGGAACCCAGGTAGTGTTGCCAAGGGTCCTCCTTGTGTTTCCTTTGGTACAGAGGTTCCTGCTGCTTGCTCTACTTCTGAAGTGCACAGGAGGTGTTCTTCTTGTTTGAGGACAACTCCTTGTCGCTTACAAGATTGTGTTCACTACATATTTCATTATTTTTGTGTTTATTTGTTTTTCTTTCTCTGTATTGATTTATGTTTATGCTATAAGAGGGAAGGTATGTGGTATTCTGCTTTTATGTCTCTCCTTTCGGTGTTTGTTTTGCGCAATCTCCTTTTCTGAAGTTGCTAGGTTGTGTTCTATAGTGAACCTCTCCCCCTTGAGAGAGAATGTCATTATTGGAAAGCTTTAGTCAGTAGGCTTGGACTGCTCGTGGCTGAGGTCCCTTGTATGAGATGTAGAATAACATTATGCTGTTTCTTTAACTACTTTCGGTCTCCAGCCTGCTATTTATTGTGAAGGAGAACACCTCAATATGTCATCCGTGATGTGAGTGAGTGCAGATTCTGTGCTCTGTCCTTGACGAAAACCGATTGATGTTGATCCAGGAGTTGGAAGTTCTCAATGTGGTTGCAAAGTTGAATTTGCACACATTCTTCTAGACTTTTCACCAGAATGGGGATGTTAGAGATAGGGCAGAAGTTGTTAAGATCTGTGCAGTCTGCATTAGGTTTTTTTAGAATGGGGGTTACCTGCCCTGCTTTTAGGCAGTCCGGGATAGTGCCTTGCAGTAGTGAGGCATTAACAATCTTAGATAATAAGGGGAGAATAGCAGCTTTTATTTCTTTGAAGATTGGAGCTGGTAGTGGGTTGGTGAAGTGGTTAGATCGGTTGACCGCTAGAAGAATGTTATAGATATCACATTCATTGAGGGGAGTGAAAGTGTGCCAGGAGGCATTGTTTTTGGTGACATCTCCAGGGGGACCAAACCAGTCTGAGCCCGAAAAGGAGAGTGTGGAAGCAATCCCTGTAGTTGGAAGAAGTTCCCTCTTTGATTGTAGGTCATTTTCAATGTTTTTTATTTTCTCCAAGAAGAATTAGGCCAGCTCCTCAAAGTTTGGGGTAGTGATATCACCATGGGCTTGCAGGTTTGGTGCGTTGAGCGATTGTTGCTTAACAATTTCAAAAAGTCTTTGAGGACGATTTTTTTACTTTGTTACGCTGAGTGCTAAAGAAGTCAGCTTTTGCATCTTTGATTTTTCTGTTGTATGAGTTCTTGAATGTTCTAAGGTATTTCAGGTGTTTGGTGGAGGGTACGTATCTCCAGGTTCTTTTGGCTGATCTTAGATAGCATCGTTCAGAGTTTAGATTGTAATTGAACCACGATTTGGAGATTGTAGTGGAAACTTTTTTTTGTTGAAGGGGGCAATAGAATCAAGGATGTCAGAAATAGAGAAATGATAGAATTCTGTGATGTCATGTACATCTATCATGCCTGCTTGGGGAGTCAAGGCATTGCTACACCTGGTTGCAAAGACTTTGGGATGAATGTTCCGGAGATTCCTTTTCCATTGTTTTGTTTTCTTGAGTTGGTCTCTTTTCAGGATCACCTACATGTTGCTATAGAAGATGATGCTGTAGTTGTTAGACCAATCACAGGGATAATGAATGCCAGTGTGATGTTGTTCATTCTAGATATAAGGTTCAGTGTCTCTACCTTGTTGTTGGTTGGTTTTTGGACAGTTCACTGCGTGGTCGTTCTGGTTATTCCAGTGGAGGTTGAAGTCTCCAAGGAAGATTTGGGTCACTTGGGGGTCATCGTTGGATGTGATGATTTCCATGATTTGTTCAATGAATGTCAGATTGCCTCCAGGGGGGTGGTAGAATGTGTGTAGTTTGCAAATGAGGCTGTTATTGCTCGTGATGTTGATGCAGAGATATTCACTGGTGAGTAAGGTGACGGTGTCTGATTGATACACAGAGTGTTTTTCAGTATTCCACCACCTGGTTTCATAGTTCTGTCGAGTCAAATTATTTTGTGGCTGGGAGGGACTAGTAGGCCAAGGACAGGAGTGGAGGAGCAGTTTTGTCAGGTTCCCATGAGGATAACAATATCAAGCTACTTTGTTAGGATGATATCACAGATATAGGGTGCATGTTTACTAGCTGATTTGCTGTTGAGAAGTACGCATTTCAGTTGGATAGTAGAATGGCTGGTGGCAGTCTGTGGGGTTTTAATGCACTTTAGGTTATCTCTATTTATACACCTATGATGATCAGTGGGTTCTCTATAGAGGTTAGCTTGAATGGCTTGGATTTGACCCAGGTAGGTCTTGTTAGTGTCTATTGGGTTGGTAGAAGAGAGGAGTAGGTGGTGAATGCCGCTGTCAGATAAATCAGCCTTCAGTCTCCTTGGACGAGAGGAGGCATTGGGGGAGGGTATAGTTTTTGAGTTAAGATGAAAGGTGTGCGGACCTTGAGCAAGATATAAGCCTGTTTGGGAGCTGGAATGGTTCCCCAGGATACTAGTGGGTCTATGCATGGGTAGACGTTTGATAGTGATGACTCTCAATTTCTGGACTTTGTCCAAGAGTTGGCTCATGCAGATAGAGATCTCATCAAGGCGTGCTGCCCAGTCTATGTGTTGACAGTTGGTTAAGGGTTGTAGTGTGAGTTCCGGTAGGAGGGAGAGGCCATGTGGGAGATCTGATTGAGCAGGGGAAGCATTATTACAGTCATTGGGTCTAAGTGAGTCTGGGAGGTCTTTTAGAGGACCTGCTTGTCTGGAGAAGGTAGCTGGGGTGGGAGGAAGGGTAGGAGGGCATATGGGCTGCGAGTATGATGTGGGCAGCTTGAACAATTTGGGGGTGTAGGTTCCGAAGTTGGTAGCTTCCTCGCATCAGGAGGGGCTAAAGGCATGCTTGGAGGACCCTTGCATGATAGTTCCATTAGAGGGAGATAGAGCAAATGAGCAGGAGAAGGTTCAAGTAAGGGTAAGGCACCTACCCATTTGATTCATAGGCCCTGCTGCGGATGAGGACTCTGGTGTTTCTAAGTCAGGAGAGTGAGTGAGGTACAGATCGCTTGAGTGATGTTATAGTCACCGAGGACGCTTGGTATGTAGTGAGAGTGGCATCTGTGTAACCATGGGGATTTGAGTGGGGGTGTTGACTGCTTTCTTGAGGAAAGGGAAGATCTTACCCAAAACAAAAAACATTGCTAAATTGTAATTCAAAGCTTCTATTAGGATAATATCATGGTTGTATAGGGATATGGTAGTCTTTGCATTGAAGAAAGGCGAAGGCAATGCAGATAGTTCGAGGCCATAAGGATATTTTCTGGTGTTAATGATACGCAGAAGGGAATAGAAGACATTCCTCCATTACGCACGTTTTCTGGAGTAGAAGACTAGGCCAGTGGGTAGTTTACCCTGCCAACTTAGGGCGAACAAAGCAACCAGCGCTCCGTCCATCATCTGCTTGTGTTTGCTTTGTTCACCCTAAGTTGGCAGGGTATGGCCAGACGTGGGTCCCTTGCTCACTTTGCCACTTAAGTCAAGGTAGCCTGGCTGATGTGGGGTGTTATCCCAAAACCGGTCTCAGGATGCTTGTTTGCAGTCAAGTGAAGACCTGGCTTTGCAGTTCGGGCTGGACAGTCCCATAAGGACCAAGGTCAAGACTAATTTGCATACGGCTGTGTCTGAACTGGGGTGGGGAAGTGAGCTAAAGGACGATGATGGATTGAACCAATATCTGTGACGGGGGTGAGTGTCTGAAATGTTTTAAGGAAACATTCATCAAGCAAAATACAGGTCACAAACGGGTTGATTTGCAGAAACTGACCCTTTTGCGACCGCTATTTTGCCATTTGGGATGCATCAACCCAATAGCAATTTGCAAAATAGGTAATCACAAATTTTGGGATTACCTATTTTGCGCTTGCATTTAGGGAATCAAAACTGCTCATATTTAGGAAAAAAGAACTTGTCTCACTGCCCCAAACCTATGGAACTCTCTTCCATCGGAAGTACGCTGAATTTCTTCAACTACATCATTCAAATTGGAAGCCAAAAAATTCTTTATGAATAAATTCTTACCCTAAGTGTGCTAGGCACACCTGCCCGAAGACAATTGCTCTTACTTCCATTGGACAATCATGTGTTATGGTTCTTTCTTATGCAACTGTCCCTGAATATGCTATCATTCCTGTTTTTTTTACTCCTACCTGTTGTCGATATTGGATTTATGTCCTTCCTCCCATCCTATTGTAAAGCGCTCTGATATCCCGTGGGACCTTGTTCGCGCTATATGAAACTTTATAAATAAAATAAATAAATAAATGCGATGTATTATCCATTTGCAAATTGTATTTTCACAATTTGGAATCGCAAATTACCATCAACTTCAAGTTCATGGTGATTTGCAATTCCATTGGAAAATGCCAAAAAAGGCATTTTTCAGAGTGCATTGTGGTGCATACACATGCCTTCAGGGCATGTGTGTGCACCACATGTGCAAACTTACCTTTTTTTGGGGTGCATCTGGCCTTTTGGCCCCACTGCACCCTTGAAATTGCATGCGCAATTTGCGAGTACCTATTTGGTATTAGCAAATGGAGAATGCAATCCCATTCAAGGAATGCATAGGAAGCCATTTCTTAATATAGAATCGTAATTTGGGATATTGTATTAAGGAGTATGTATGAATCAACATTTTTTTGGCGAAACCTACTTGCATAGGTAATTGCGACTCCTCAATAGTGATTCCTTAATAATCGCTATTAAGGACTCCCAATTCCTACCTTTGTGCATGTGCCCCTTAGCACTCCGTCCTTCATCATCTCCTTTGTTTGTTTTGTTCTCACTAAGTTGGCAGGGTATGCCCAGAAGTAGGTCTTGTGCTCACTTTGCCACTAGATTCAAGCTGCCTGGCTGATGGGGGATGCTACCCTGAAAACGGTTCCAATAAGCTTGTTCCCGGTCCAGTGAAAATCTAGCTTGGCAGTTCTGGCTGGACTGTTCCCACAAGGCACAGGGTTAAGACTGATTCGCATATGGCTGGGTTTGAACTGGGGTGGTGAGCTGAGCTAAAGAATGATGATGGATTCATCCCAGATCATTGACTGGGGGTGAGTGTCTGAAAAGTGTCAGTGCTCTGTCCATCATCTCCTAGTGTGTGCTTTGTTCACCCTAGTTTGGTAGGGTATGCTAAGATGTGAGTCCCTTGTTCACTTTGCCACTGATTTCAAGCTAGTCTGGCTGATGAGGGGTGTTGCCCCGAAACCAGCCCAAGGATGCTTGTTTCCGGTCCAGTGAAGACCTGCCTTGGCAGTTCAGGCTGGACTGTTCCCATAAGGAACAGGGTTAACATCAATTTGCATGTGGCTGGGTCTGAACTGGGGGCGGCGAAGTGAGCTAAAGAACGATGATGGATTCAACCCAGATCTGTGACTGAGGGTGAGTGTCTGAAAAGTTTCAGTGATTCATCTTCTTGTGTGTCAGTTATTTGTCAGAATATCATATTTAAAAGCATAGACTCAAAAAAAAAACATTTCCTGATATTGTTTACACAAATAGAGCCCCATTGGGTGTAGATGTTCTATATTTAACCCCAATGGGGCAATATTTTTGTAAATGACATTTAAGATAAAATATTTTTGTCAGTCAATATTCTTTTGCTGATGTTCTAGGGCCATACCCTGGAAGCTTGATCTGACAAGTATGAAGCAGGCATTCACTTAGAAGCATAAGTCTTCTTCCCCTGCACCTCAGCAGGGCAAACACTTCCAAACATCAAACTAACTGATTATTAGGACTGAAATGTTATTGTCTCTCCCGAAACACTTAACTCTTTCCCATCACACACAACAATCTACCAGTCTACGGAGTCTGTGTGTGTCTACATCACAGTAATGAAGGAAGTGGACAAGCGACTCCCTTATTGATGTGTTTACTAGACCCACAACAGCATGCCTCATCCCTCTTGGGTCAAGGCCATTGTATGAAACTGGATACATCTGGTGCTTTCTACTAGGAACTGATAAATAAATTAAATGTGCTGCTTAGCGATATCTCAAGTCTAACTTGTTTAAAGAGAAGATCACAAGCTCTTCACCACTGTAAGCAGTAGTAAGGTGTATACAGACATATGGGCAGCAAAAACTGATGAAGGAAAAGAAGAAACAAATCTACGGGAATACCACACAAACGATGGTCATTACCAACAGTCATGAGGGCTCAAAGATACATGAAGAGAGCCCCTTGTAATATCCAAACCAAAAATGTGTCATACTTTCATCACCAAAGTAGCCACATGCAAAAGTATGACAAGTATCATAGCCAATTTGATGACTGATTTGCCTACCTCAGACTGCTTTCCCTGTGTTAGCACCCACAAAAAGTGATGTGGCAGAGCAGGATGGATGTTGAAACACAAAGGAAAGTCCCACAAATGTGAATTATTCTGTGTTGCAGAAGTTTGGATAATTAGTGTGGGGAGACATTGGCCAGAGGTGGTGAAGAATTATTATCTACAGAGCTTGATCATCTGCATTTTTCAGAGTCCTCTCTCAGAGGTGAGTGGACCATTTCCTGTGAAGAAGCTGCTCAAGATTGAGAAGATACTACGATGAAAGGAATGCAGTTCACTAGTCATGCAGCCTGCAGTATATTCCAAGGTTATTAGAACAAGTTAATTAGGATCAGCCAAGCTATCCCTCTTTCAAAGTTTGAACAAGAACAAGGGAAACCCTATTCACAGAGAACCAGGGTATGAATTATATCGCAAGAACGTGGTTTTTGTGGAGACAATGGTACGCAATAAAAATTATGAAGAAGGATGCACAATGGCAATGTACATAGGTTACGTGGTAGCCGAGTACACTGTAGTTGCGTATTTTTTGTTTATAGTAGATATGTAGACAAATTTCAAATATACACAATAAATGGTGCTTAGTGTCCCCAGTGCAAAATTGGAACCAAAGAAAAAGGAAATTGAGTGACATCTAGTGACTATTATAAAATGTTTTCCATTATTCTGTAGAAACAACCATTTTTAGGCTTTCAACAATTTTCTGCAACACTGTAAACAATAATCAATGTTGGAATAACAATTTGTTTCTTTTAATGACCCTTCCATAAATACAGGGTCTCTTCGTGACCTAATGATATAGGGACATCTGTAAATTAAAAAAGATGAGTGGCGTAAACTGAAGTCCAGTGGGATTAATATTTGTAGGTAAATGCTTGGAAGGCCAAAAAGAAGGAGATGTACCTGGAACAAAGCTTTTAAATTATGCGCTGCCACGAAAACACTGGTCAAGTGTAGAAGAATAAAGGTAAAGATACTCACACTGGACCCAGCCAGGTACTACATTAGTGAGAAAAGAAAGGGAGGGGATAAGAACTTCGCAAAATAGCAATACTAATGGTAGTTGTAGTAACAAGAAGTATGGGGGCTTACCTCAGTGCGAGGGAAGTGGAAAGAAGAAAAGCCGGCAATAGTGAATGAGGCAGGGCGGATGCTTGTGCCTGTGGTACATCGACGAAATTGATATCTGTAAGAGAGCCACTGTCTATCACTATCAAGGTAGCAGGGGGACATATGGTAGATTATATTACATCCGGAGAATGAGTCTTACCCGTGTAGGGTCTTCGATTGGTTGGTAGTATTGCAGAGACGATGCATTAAAACCGGGAAGAGATTATTTCCTGGCTCTTGATTTACTGCACTTACAACATGCAAAGGTTGTGTTGGAAAATGCTAACATCAATCAATGAAAATGTAATTAAAAGTAATGGACGGTGTACTTGGTTAAAATAAATAGAGTGAGAGTGCCCAATTTGCTTGTTGCTCTATTTACTGTGGCGCAGGCACTGACAGCACCTTCAGATGACGCATATCGTGTCAGGCGGTAAAGTTATCTCTATGTATAGGGAGGCAAATCCGTGTTGCAAAGTACGTTGCCGATTACGTTAATGGGCGCGGTGGGTTCTTTAATAGTGTTGGTGCATTTAAAAGACACAGCCTGTGTGTGGTGGTGCCAAAAGTGTACTAAGAATGGGATCAACTGTCTCGCATTCAAACTCATTCTAGAAATATATACGTCTCACATTCACACTCATTCTAGAAATATAAACATGTGAACTTAACCAGGGATGCTATTGCAATCTGGGGTTGGAGATCGGGGGTTATTGTCCTCCCAGGCTTACCTTCAGCGTCTCCTCTACGGCTGTACTGGTTCAATGACAGCCGGTGAATGCGGGTGGCGGGAATAAGTGAGGGATGAGTCAGCGCTGCTCTGTCATCACGGAAGGCATCAATGTAGATTGCCACTCGGGATGATGGACCAGCGGGAAAGTAAAGAGGAAAGAGTAGAAAGACCCGGTTTTTTAAAAGAAGAGAGGACATTGTTTTACATTGCGCGCTATGTGCAGTGTTTAAAGAAATATTAAAATTACTACAGTGTTGAGTACACAAGGCATGGATTTGTTTCACATATATTTTGGAGTGTAAGAACATCGACGTTGTCAAATATTTACATACACAGATAATAGACTTATTCAAACTCTTGTGATGTTTGCCAATACTATTCAGTGTGATTTTGCAGTTTTGACAGAATAAGCTATTAGGCACTACATGTGTTATCTACCAATATACAGTGCAATTTCACAGTTTTGGCACAACAAACTAATAAGCAATACATATGTGTTTCCATTGACTCAAATACAAACAATCAATATTGGTGAAATTATTGGCTTACTTCAGTGACGTTTTCGCACAATATGTATAAATGCGTGGAGCATATAAATATTGCAGACATTTGTATTATGCCCAGACAGTAGATTTGATGTAAGCAAAAAGGAAAATCAATGTGTGAGGATCACATTCAGGGAAGAAATGTCTAGTTGTTTAAGAACCAAACATTAGCTTTTTTCGAGTTCAACAGCCGCAACGGTGCTATACACCTATGGGTGTACGAGATTAATACGTGTACAGGCCGGGGCACTACGTGTTCCCTTCTAAAGTACAAAGCGCTAACTTGAACCTTGGACCCTGTGTGTTATCAAGGGTCAACCGCCAAATTAGCGGTATCAGGTCACATGATCTTGAAATTTATCTTGCTGTCAGAGAAGTAACAAAGCCTCTCCATTCCTCTGCGGAGTTCAGACCTAGTGTTATAGACATACAGCCTGATTCATCAACGGGTCGTTTTGCGTGGCCCTAATAGCGATTAATAGCGACTCGCTATCAAGGACACACAAAACGGTATTCATGATTAATTTAGAGAAAGAAAAGCGAATCGCACGCGGCCGCTAATACCGGTTGCGATTATCGAAAATCGCATAAAATACGCAATTACCGGCTACATCCGTGTCAGAATTGCGAATTCTCTAATAGCGAGTTCGTCAATAGCGGGACAGCAAATAGCGCGAGATCGGGAAAATGGGAAGTCGCATGTCGAGCACAGCGATGACATCACAACCAGGAAGCAGCCAGGGCCCACCCCCATTCACCACAGTGAGGCAGACCTCGAGTCAGCAACTGGGAGAGCTCCTGCAATTCTGTTTGGATACAACTCAGAAAGTACAGTGCAGCAATGTCTGAGGATGCAGTTCCTGGGCCCAGCAACACCACAGGGCGGAAGAGAAAGTTAAAATTCTCCAAGCAGGAGCTGGAGCATTTAATAGAAGGGGTGGTGGCCAACCACTCAAAACTGGTTGGGAAGGACTCTAGGAGGGTGGCGGAACAGGAAAAATGCAGGATCTGGCAGGGTATAGCGTCCACGGTGAACTCCGTGGGTGTGGCTGATAGGTCGCTGGACGAACTAAAAAAACGCTGGTACGACCTCCGAGGTCGTGCCAAAGAGAGGGTGGCTGAGTGCCTTGGAGAGTCATCGGGCACTGGAGGGGGAGGACCTACAGTCCCTCCAAACACCCCCATGGAGGACCAAGTAGAAAACACCCTGGAGATAGAGGCGGTCATCGGAGTGACTCATCTGGACTCATCCCGCCCCACCCAAGACAACCAAGGTAAGTGGCATGCGACTGCGACCCTGTCCCCTATGAATGTCCATGACCAATTAGCCTCCCATATTGTTCCATAGTCATGCCATCGTTCCACATCAGGTAATGCCCTGAAGCATTGTGGGACATGTAGTGTGGCCACAATGTAGATGTACCACAATGCAGCCAGACAGGTTCCAAAATACGCAAAGCCATAGCCAGTCAGGGAATGTCATCCAGCATACATGTAGCAACTGCACATGTGACAGATACATGCAACTAATGAACGTCCACTTCCCCTCACAGGTGGTGCAGACAGCAGCGACAGCGAGAGGCTGCAAATAGATGAGGAGGCACAGGATGAGGAGGAGGTGCCACCACATACACAGCCACCAGCCCCTGCCCCAGCAACTACTCCCGCAGCCAGGTCCACCACCAGTGTGCCTCCTGCGTCTGGCGCAGCAACTACTTCCGCAGCCAGGTCCACCACCAGTGTGCCTCCTGCATCTGGCGCAGCAACTACTCCCGCAGCCATGTCCACCACCAGTTTGCCTCCTGCGTCTGGCGCAGCAACTACTCCCGCAGCCAGGTCCACCACCAGTGTGCCTCCTGCGTCTGGCGCATCAACTACTCCCGCAGCCAGGTCCACTACCAGGGTGCCTCCCGCCCCTGCCGCACCAACAACGCCTGCCGTGACACCACCAGCAACTGGTGCTTCAACATCAGGGCCTGCGACAGCGGCAACACAGCGGCCACCCACTGTGTCAGGCCAGCAGAGCAGGCGTGGCAGGCCTCGCCTGCAGACCAATGCACCTATCAGCAGGAGGGGGAATGGACAGGAGCTGGTGAGAGTGAGCGTGGAAAGACGCATGCTCCGTATACATCAGCTGCAAGCACGCCAGCAAGGTGCCATACAGCTACAGCTGTACAACATTGGGCGCAATGTTGCCGGAGTGGGGGACCGGATGGACCGCATGACGGCAGCCATGGAAGGTGTGGGGGAGGGAATGGCCAGCATGACTGCAGCCATGGCAGGTGTGGGGGAGGGTATGGCCCGCATGACTGCAGCCATGGAGGCCAGCACTGCTGAAATGAATGAAATGAAAACAATTTATAATGCGCAAAACAATAACCCGCAGGTATCAAGGCGCCTAACAATACAATCACAATTAAAACAGACGTCCATTACATATAGGCTTGTCGGAAGAGAAGAGTTTTTAGGGCAATGCGGAATTTCTGTATGGATGGAAGAGATCTCAGATCAAGAGGAAGTTCATTCCACCATTTGGGGGCCAGCGTAGAGAAAGCCCTGCCTCCCCATTTAGCTCTTCGTACACGGGGGGCAGTCAAGAGCGATTTCCCGGCGGAACGCAAGTTCCTACCGGGAATGTAATGGGAGATGATAGACCCAATACCCGTGTCGCTATTTTTAGCGATGGCTCTGTAGGTCATGCAAAGGACTTTGAACCGGATTCGAAGTTCTACCGGTAGACAGTGCAGCATTTTCCTAGCCGCAGTGGCTGAGGAGCGTCTGGGAATGTCCAGGACAAATCTGGCTATGGCGTTTTGGACCACCTGTAAGCGCTGTAGGTGGCTCCGATTTAGCCCAGCATACAGCGCATTACAGTAGTCCAAACGAGAGCCAATGAGTGCAACGGCTATTTGCTTTCTAGCCTGCAAGGAAAGATATTTCCTGATTCTTCGCAGGGTGTGAATCAAGCCCCAGCATCGCAGCGCAACGCAGCACGCCGCCGCCACCATCAGCTATTGACCCGGCTGACCGCCTACACCAGGTCCAATTATATCATAGGCAATGCCACATCACAGTTGTCGCGGCGGTCCCTTGCGCAGCAGCAGCAGCTCATCCAGTGCTGCGAGGATGTGGCCAGAGTCCTTGAGCACTGAGAAGTGCCGTGACAGCACTACACCCTCCTGCTCTACCTGCCACTGTTGGGGGTGATGATGGCAGTGAGGGGACATCGAGTGTGAGCAGCCACTCTGCCTCACACGTAGGGGCACTCAGGCGCAGCACCAGGCCCACAGCAGTTGCACATGCCTTGGATGAGGATGAGCCACAGAGGCGCTTGGGTGGTACGCGCAGGAGGCGCACATGACTTCATATGACTCTTACAGGCACAGGCTGAGTATAAGCCTGCCCTGTCCTTTCACACAGCAGTATGCTGAAATACTGTTAGCAATGACAACATTTAAAGTGGTACCATTATTGTGAATGAAACAATAATATTTATTTTAGCAGCACACATTGGCGTTGTGTCATTATTACTTTTTGCATGCATTTGTGATTTGTGGGGTGAGGGAAGAGGGTGCATTAGAAACTGTTCAGTGTGATGTGGTTGCGACGTCTGTGGCCTTCAGCTGGATTCTCCCCGCGTGCATGGCGCGCATGTGCAGGTGGCCGGTCGTCCCCTTCAGATTCACTGCCAGAGATGTCGACCGGTATCCGGCGCTTGGTTGCAATGTTATGTAGTATTGTGCAGACAGCCACAATGCGGCAGCACACTGCAGGACTGTAATACATGGCCCCACCTGTCTTGTGCAGTATGCGGAACCTGCTCTTGAGCAGCCCAAATGTCCTTTCTATGCAATTCCTTGTCCGAATGTGTGCAACATTGTAGCGCCGTTGCTGGGGTGTAGCAGGGTTGAGGTATGGGGTGAGGAGGTAATCACGGAGGGCGTAGCCACTGTCACCTGAATGAGAGGAGCAGAGGGTGAGTGCCTGTGCTGCGCTGCTACTTCATAGCAATGTGACATTGTCGACAAAGTGTACTTACCAAGTAGGTGTCCTTCCCCAAAGTCTCCCCTGGCCAGTCGTGTGTGGAGGCCGCTGTGCCGGAATATGTAGGAGTCATGGGTACTCCCTGGGTACTGGGCCACAATGTCAGTGATGTATGTCTTGGCATTGCAGACCATCTGTATGTTGAGGGAGTGGTAGGACTTGCGATTGCGGAACATATACTCCGTGGCAGCTGGTGGGCAGATGGCGATGTGGGTACAGTCTATGCATCCGAGTACATGTGGAAAATGGGCTGCATTGTAGAATTGTAGCTTGGTCAAGTCCAAATCCTGTTGGCTGGTGGGAAATGTGATGTGTCGGTGTAGCTGGGTAAGCATAGCGTCAACAAAAGTCTTCAGGCAGCGTGACATGGTGGGCTGGGATATCCCCCCAGCAGCCTCTACTATCCCCTGGAAACTCCCGGAGGCCAGGAGGTGCAGGCTACACAATACCTGCACATGTGTAGGCACCGCATTGGTACGCCTTGTTGGGTGCTGCATCAGGGGGTCAAGGTCATGTATCAGCTGGATTATCATTTCCCCATTCAGCCTGTATTTAGCATATATCTGCTCTCTGGTTTGGCCCAGCAAGGTGACCCGCTGGCGGAATATCCTGTCCTGGATCCGGCCTCTCCTCCGTGCTGCTCGCTGTAGCCTTCGCCGCCTGACCACCATGTACATTCCTGGCATTGTGGAACTCCTAATGCTGCTGCTGATTGTCCTTATGTGTGATTGGTCAGGCCTGAACCTGTTACTGATTGGCCAACGGTTTTTTGAAAAATATTTTTGATTGGCTTTTATGGTTACCACCTGCTTTGAGTTGTCCTTAATTTGCGCCGCGCAAAATGCGATTTTTGGGTTTTTCGCTATTTGTGGTTTTTCATGAATACCGATTGCGATTGTATAGCGAATTAGCTATTTATTTCGCAGGATCCGTGGATTTTCGCATTTTACGATTCGCTAATGCTCTCCTACCGGGATTCTGCGATTATTATAGCGAATTCGCTATTATGTGTTTGCGACTTCATGTTGAATGCCGATTACGGACATTGCGCCCGCAATTGCATTTTCGCAGCGATTGCGTGCGCAATTTTGCTTCATGAATCAGGCTGCAAGTCTTTTCAATCCAGCAACATTCCAGTCGTTGAAGGATTTGTGTCATGTCTCCCCCTCGAGTTGGTAAACAGGCTTTGTCGATGACTTGCCACTTAATGTCATCCGCTGTGTGGTTGTGTTTTGCAAAATGTGCCACCAACTGTGCATTGGGCACTGACCGTCTGATGCAGCTCTTGTGCTGCCCAATTCTTGCTTTCATCGGTTTTTGTGTCATCGACAAAGCCTGTTCACCAACTAGAGAGGGAGACATGACACAAATCCTTCAACAACTGGAATGCTGACAATGCAAACATTCTCCCCCAGTGAAAAGATCTGGGTTAAATCCATTGTTCTTTTGCCCACTACGCCACCCCAGTTTGGACCCAGCCATATGCAAATCAGCCTTGACCCTGTTCCTCATGGTAACAGTCCAGACTGAACTGCCAGGCCAGGTACGCCCTGGACCTTAAACAAGCATCCTGGGACCTGTTTCAAGGTATGTAACCCTTCTTTAGCCAGGCTAGCTTGAATGCACTGGCACATTGAGCCATGGACCCACGTCTGGGCATACCTATCCCACTTAGAGGTTGGAGGATCGGAGGTTTTTTTTGGGGTATGTGGAAGTTGATTCTGTCATTGAGGTAGTTGAATCCGTCATGTGTAGGCATTTGTAGGCACGGGTGAGGATTTTGAAAGTGACTCTTTTCTCCACGGGGAGCCAGTGCTGTCTTTGGAGGTGTTGGCTGATGTGTGCGTGCCAGGGGATGCTGAGGACATGTCTGGCGGCTGTGTTCTGTATTGTCTGTAGTTTGTGGAATAAGGGACTTGTTTATGCCAGCGTAGAGTGTGTTTCCATAGTCTAGTCTGCTGGTGATGAGTGATTGGGTGACTGTCTTGAGTTGAGTTGAGTTGAGGTAAAATTTGTAGAGCGCTACTTTGCCCATAGGCGTCAAGGCGCTGGAGATGGATAAGCTGTGGATGAGGTGAGTGAGGTGAGCCGGTTAATGGTAGGTCTCCCTGAAGAGCCAGGTCTTCAAAGCCTTTTGGAAGAGAGAGTGAGGTAAGTCCCTTAATCTCGGCCGGAAGGGTGTTCCATATTCTGGGAGCACGGGAGCGAAAAGCTCTATCGCCCCATCTGACTTTGTTGCTTTTAGGTACAGACAGAAGATATTTGTTGGCTGAGCGAAGTGCCCTGCCGGGGACATAAGGTGTCACTAAGTGTCTGATATCTTCCGAACCAAGCCCGTGCAGAGCACGGTGGGTGAGGCACAGGAACTTGAACTCTATTCTGGCCTGGATGGGGAGCCAATGCAGATCCTTTCTGATTGAGGTGCCTGATGCGAGCCTCGGCGCATCAACAACAAACCGAGCTGCTGCGTTTTGGACTGTTTGTAGGCGTTGTATCTGTTTTTATTAATTCCAAGGTACAATGCGTTACAGTAGTCTAACCTTGAGGAAATTAGTGCCACCGTAACCAATATGCAGGCATCGGTTGAAAGATAGTGTACTAATTTCCTCAAGGTTCTAAGGACACCACAGCAGGTGGAGGTTGTCCTACTGACTTGTTTTTCGAAGGAGAGCTTGGTATCGAAAATAACACCCAGGTTTCGAGCCGACTGAGAGGGCGTAGGACAGGCTCCAAGAGCGGAAGGCCATCAGTCGATTGACCAAATCGCCTCCTTGCCTCCGAAAATCAGCACCTCTGTATTTCCCCATTTAGTTTGAGGAAATTCCTCACCATCCATTTTGCGACCGCTTCCATGCAGTTCTTAAAGTTTTGGGCTGTGATGTCAACAGTTTGTGAAAGAGAGACCATAATCTGGGTGTCATCAGCGTAGGAGAGAACTTTCAGCCCAAAGGATGTTACAAGTCTGGCAAGAGGAGTAACATAAATGTTAAAGAGCGTGGGGCTCATGGACGAGCCCTGAGGCACCCCGCACTGCACAGGTTTAGCTGGGGAAAGAAAATCACCCAGCTTGACCCTCTGTGCCCGGCCATCCAGGAAAGATTTCAGAAGGCTAAGCGCCGGTCCGTCCACTCCTATCTCCCTAAGCCGTCTAGCTATGATGGAGGGGGATAGGGTGTCAAATGCGGCAGTAAGGTCGAGCAGGACCAGAAGGGTAGTCTGGCCACTGTCGACCTTAGCACGGATGTTGTTAGTGACAACTGTCAGGGCAGACTCGATGCTGTGAGCCCTCCGAAAGCCATGCTGGAAGGGGTCAAGTAGGCTGGAGTCCCCCCTGAGTCTTCCTTGACTCAGGGGGGATCCATTTGAAGCTCTTGTGGAGGATGCAGAGGGTGTTGTGCAATTCTAAAATAACTTAGTACGTTTTGACTAATCATATAAATGCTCATGGTATCTGTCTCCTTAATTGCTCTTCAAAGTTCACCACTCAGGGCTGTATCATTGCTCCAAAAATTCCATCTCCTCTTTGTCTGCCCTCTCTGTACTGTCAAAGTCTACCATCCACATCACTCCACTTCCTCTCTGTAAGTTACATACATGTATACATCCATTTGATATCAACTCAAGGCTTCAATGTGCCTACAGGTGGAACCTAACCTGATGACAAAGCTGGCCCAATAGAGGTGGGATTGGCCCACACACAGCATGGTGTTTAAAGGTGTGCCTGACTTTGGCCGAATTGTTTGTAGCCAGGATGGTGGTAAGGAGTTGTAGTTGGTTCAAATTGTGGTCCTGTTTGTAAATCCTAACTCTTGGCATCAGATGGTTCGAGTGGCCACAGTGAACTATTGATGATGCTACCAATGATTAACAAGGAGAGATTGTAGACCTCTAGGACCATTTTAAGCTTTATTGGAAGTAGAACACTGTATATCAATACGATATCCTTGAGGTGCTACTTTACCTACAAATTTGATATCACAGGCATCCTTGGTAGCACACCCTTTCATGCTGTAAGTTTTCAGCGACCCATCTGAAACACAAAGACAGCAAACTTCAGTTTACCCATCCTCTAGTGTACTTTGTAAATTGGTAAAACTGTAGAACTCTGCATAATATGCATTTTTTGTCTGAGTGAGACATTGTGTGAGTATTAAAAGCTGTACATCACATAACTTGCATATTTGATGATAATACTGAGTCTTTTTTCTACAAAAAGATACCAAACAATGGCCTTATTTCTGTTCAGTTATGATACTAAGGCCCACATGCATCAAACAGAATTGCATTCGCAAACGGTGCGAATCGCAAAATTGGGCCGTTTGCGAATGCAATTCTTTGTTTTGGGATGCATTAACCTTTTTAGTTTTTTCGCAATTTAAGAAATCGCAAATTATTTGTGATTTCTTAAATTGCGATTGCATTTAAGAAATCGCGATTTTGCGAATTTTTAAATGCAATGCATCATCTGAAAACGTTTGCGAATTCGCAAATTAGAAGTGTTAAATTAGCATGAAGTCAACCTTCATGCTAATTTAAGACATTTTAAAAAATGCACAAAAGTGCATTTTTGACACTTTCATTTTACACTCATACATGCCTTGCCCTTAACCCTCCACCACAATATGTGAGGACTTATGCCCAACAGCCAAGCAGCCAGTACAATCAGATATAAGGATACCAGTGAGGGAAACATGGCGGCGGGCTGACGCCGGTCGTGCATGCTCCCAAACCAGAGTACAGGAGAGAGCACAGCGCTGCAGGGAAAAATGACTGTTTTTCTTAAATAGATAAGTATGCGGTCTTTGATAGTGTGGAAAAACAGCTACTGATTAATGTAATCTAAATTGGACTTTTATTCCTTTGAGAAAGTACACGGGCTTACTCTTACAGACACAGTTCATTGCTTCGGATGTGGAAGTGGCGCTGCAGCGGGGGGTCTGGACTCATGCTGCACATTTTTTCGGAGGACCCGGGCGGCGCTGGCGGTTGCAGGCTTCCGGGTTGTGAGCAGCAGAGGCAGCACAGAACATGGATCATCGAGGAAGAGAGGGCTCGAGGAAGGAGCTGATTGCAACGCAGAGAATTTTCAAGATTTCTGGGTGAGAGGAACAATATGTATGCACCGGTTCACGCAAAGTGAGCGGCAGTAAGGCGGTGCGTCTGAAGATGGGAAGAAAGAGAAGACTGGCAGCCGGAAGGTACTAAGATTTAAGTGGGGGGGAGATTGATGGAAAACCAGCCTCCAGTACTTGTGTCCTCATTTCAAGGGATAACTGAGGGAAGTAGAGGGCGTGGAGATAGGGGGGTTGATAGTGTAGGAGTAATCCCTCCTCCATTACAGTTACATGCACACCCGTAATTGACTCGGTCCCTGTTGAGTTTGGAGTGGGAAGATTACCCAAGAGCACGCCTGAAGTCCGAGTAAGAAGTAGATACCAGCTTTAGTCACTTCCAGAGGGCAAGAATAAGGGAAACAGAGGTAGGGGAGGTGGAAGCGGGGAGCAGGTTGCCAAAGAAGCGACTATAGCAATCTCCCCTAAAAAGAAGGCCCCAAAGTCTAGCCAAACCTATGCTGTTGTTAAGATCATATTTTAAAATCATGGAGCAGGTTGAAAGCACCCAGGGAAGTGGGAACAAGTCTCAGAATCGCCCGCTTCCTTTAGAGAACCGATTTACCCTGTTAGTTGGACTTACAGAGGGTGAGCTCTAGCCTCACTCAAACAGTACTATAGTGGCATCTCATCTAAGTACGATCTTGAGAGGGCTGGAGAATGAGAATCAAAGTGAAAATACTGTAGGCGGCAATGGGGGTCAAAATTCTATGGAGAAGATGTTCCTAAATTTGCGACAAGATATTTAAAAAAAATGTGAGATATCTGAATGTAATCAAAAGGTAATCTATACTAATATAATAAAGAGAGAGCCCAAACCTTTGAGGCGGGTAATCTCAGGAACCACAGCACCAATCACAACACCCAATACAGCGTTGGAAAGGGCAGTTGCAGCAGAAGGACATAGGCTATGCAGACGCCCAGCATATACATTTAAAAGGTAAAAAAACTGTGCCAGCAAAGTAGCCCCTTGTGGGCGTGTCTGCGTTGTGCTGTGGGCGTGTGCTGGGGGCGTGACAAATGCTGGGGGCGTGTGGTACGTTCCGCCCTTCATGCCATGTCTCATATCGTGTGCTGTGGGCCTGTGCTCGGGGCGTGTGCGGGGCGCGGGATTATGGGAAAAAAAAGCGAGCGTTGTGCCCAATATTTCATTATTTTTTCTTCCCAGGTTGTGTACATTCCAGCTCCGGGTGTGCTTGCCCCACGCTCCCAGTGACGTGCACCTGCTTTACTGTATGGAGGTCAGGCATGGCGCTATTCCCAAGGGCCGGAAGGAGCGCAAACAGGGGTCATTGTGCAGGAAATGTAATCTCGCCTTAACTTCCGGTGACTCCTGAAGCGCACACTGGAGATTTTCCACTTCTGTTGCGCACAGGCCTCGCTCCACGCACATCCGGACACAAGGCCCGCCTCCATGGAAATAGCAAGAAAGGGACTATCCATCCCCCTGGAATATGTGATGATATTCCGCAAACCAACATCCCGCATACCATCACATCGCAATTTTTATAACTCGGGACTATACTCCGCAAAGGCATTATTTCTAAAACTTTTACAACGCATATGACTTTATCACGCAATCCATTATAACGCAAATGCATGTGTGGTAAAGTCATATACATTGTTAAAGTACATTATGAAAACATCAAATATGTGTTTATATATAAGTGTATATATATATATATATATTCTTTTTTTTTTGAAAGACCTTTATTGCACATGTTATATATACACAGCGGTGTGCCTACAACCCACTGACAGGGCCAGCCGCAATCAGTGCACCAGCTGAAACAGCCGAGTCAGTAATAGGTGTTACAAGCAATATGACGCACATTATGAATACCCAACTCGTGCAGGCACAACAGGTGGTCATGAGAAAACTGTACGAAGTACACCATAGGACTGTGGCCGTAGCGCCTTGATGGAATCTCGGTCTCATTTTACATTTTGAAGAACCAAACTCAAACAACCTAAAACCCAATCCACCCCCAACCCCCCTATCCTGGTCCTCGTGAGTAGTCCGAACCTGTAAGGTACATTGTCCGTAATGTAATCATCCCCTTTGACAATAGGTGAGTAGCAACTCATGCAGGCAGTCATGGAAAGACCTATACACAGTAAATCAAAAAACAACCGTAGGCAATAATACAAGCAGTAGATCTCACTGTCTAATGATGGAGCTTGCAGGACCCCAATAATTCCGTAACTCAAAGACAATATGCAGGACAACCGACACATGCTTCCTCAGTCATAACTCAGTCGGATTCTACCCCTCCTTCAGATGAGGCAGCCCTCACACTCCTCTCGCTCTCAGAATCATCTAGGGAGAGCATATAGAGCGTAAATGGAGTCCATATATCCCGTGGCCTTGCCGTCTCAGGAAGCCCCTCATAGTAACAATTCAGCTGATCTCTACAGTAAGCTATGTCACTCAACCACAGTCGTACGTCAGGCGCTCTCGTCCCACCCCAGCTCAGCGCTACTCTTCTCTTGGCCAGCTGCAGCGCCAATACTACAAATCTTCTAGACTTGACCGACACACCAGAAGCAATGCCCAGGAGGCAAAGGCGCACATTCAACGCAACCTCAGTCGACGTCATAGCAGTAAGCGTCTCAGTCACCGCCTTCCAGAAGTCATACACGCGCGGACAACCCCAGGCCAGGTGCACAAAGTCAGCGTCATCCTCTCCACATCTAACACAGCTAGCAGAGTCGCGAAGGCCAAACCTAGCCAGTTGGACCGGCGTGTAGTACCACTGATGTATGTATTTAAAATGCAGAAGTCTAAAATTACCATTTATCATGTACCCCCCTATCAAAGCACAACACTCAGTCCAGTCATCATCACTTAAAGGGTCGGGGAGACTTCTATCCCATCTGGCTCTTGCCTGGACCGCGCCCCCTCCCTCATCTTCCTGTGCCGCTCGATACAGTCTAGAGAGCAACTTAGCCCTATCCGTGGTAGTGTATAGCAATTGTAAAGCCCCAAGTGTCAGCGGTTCCTCCGGGTACGTTGGATATAGGGTATGCACCGCAGCCCGAAGCCTAACATAGATAAAGGTAGACATAGTGGTGTTAGTGGAGTGGTCCGTCATAGCCTGCAGGGAAAGAAACGATGCACCAGGGAAGAGGTCCCCCATAGTTTGAAGCCCAGCGTCCCTCAGAACCTGTAGCCCCCCCTATCTCACTAGACACCGAAATGCCCAAGTGATACAGCAGCGGCATAGCCGGCGCATACAATGGCAACCTGTCTGCCCGCCTGCCCAATTCCTCCCAGGCCTTCGCCGTAATTCCTACAGTGTCAACCTCCCCCTTCTCGAACACCGATTGTTCATTGACAATCTTGGCCCTCAGTGGATACGGTAAAACAGCACTGGCTTCAAGCGCCACATGCGGCGTGTACGGTGGAGCACTCAGCCAGTAAATTGCAAAATGTGCCTGCGCACAGAGATAATAAAGCTTCATGTCCGGCACGGCAAACCCCCCCAGTTCAAATGGCTTGGTCAGTACCTCCCATGTCACCCGTGGCTTTTTACCTGCCCATGTGAGAGTTATCAACAGTGAGCGCAGTCTGGCAAAGAAGTGCGACTTCAGTGGGACTGGAATATTGACAAAAAGATAAAGAAATTTCGGCAGAACTACCATTTTTATTAAGGACACTCTATCTGCCAATGTCAGAGGGAGACGGATCCAGCGTGCCACCTGATCTTCCAGTTTAGAAACAGCCACTCCATAATTGGCCCTTATAATTTCTTGGGAGTCCCTGTGAACCCAGACACCGAGATATCGAACCGACTCAGTCGCCCATTCCAGGGGGAATTCCAGCGGGATCTGGTGCGTAACGTCCGTAAGAGGCAACACAAATGATTTGTCCCAATTAATGGTCAGTCCAGAATGTCGACCAAACTTAATGAATTCCCGGAGTATGTTTTCGAGGTGGATCGCAGGCTCGCGAACGTAGAGAACCATATCGTCAGCATACATTGATACTGCCAAAGATCTAAGAGGGAATTTCAATGCCGCCTCCGCATATTTCTGCCGCAGAATACAGGCCAGTGGTTCCATCATGATAGGAAAAAGTAAGGGCGAGAGCGGGCAGCCCTGCCTCGTCCCCCGCTGTATCGGAAACGAGGAGGAAACATGACCATTAACCCTCACTCTTGCCGTGGATTCAGTATATAAGAGTGCAACTAGCGAAGTGAAGAAATATGGTACCCCCATCCGGTGCAGAACTGCCAGCATATACTTCCATGCCACCGAATCGAAGGCCTTGGCAGCGTCAAGCATGACCGCCACCGCAGCCAACTCCGGTTTAAGTAGATGGAGCACAGCGAACAGCGCCCTCAGATTGTGTGTAGTCGACCTGAGAGGGACAAACCCTGACTGGTCCGGTAATACCATGACAGGGAGAATCAATCGCAATCTTGTGGCTAAGACTTTGGCAATGATTTTCACATCGGTGTTCATGAGCGATAGGGGCCGATACGAGTCACATTTATTCAGGGACTTCCCTGGTTTAGGCAACGCCACCAACAGCGCCTCTCGCATAGTCGCCGGAAGCCGGCCGCAATCCTTCGCCTCCTCCAAGACCATCGCAAGCTGTGGGATCAGCAAATCTGCATATTCTTTATAGAATTCGGAGGACAAGCCATCCGTGCCCGGCGCCTTCCCGTTCGGCAGAGCAGCAATCGCCTCCCTAAACTCAGCCTCAGTGACAGGGTGCATCAGAAATTCCTGTTGTCCTCTGGACAACCACACCAGAGCTATGTCCTCAAAGTACCTATTCACTTCCTCCTCGTCTGCCGTGTCCCTGTGCTCATAAAGTCGTGCGTAGTGTTTCGCGAAGCAATTTAGAACGCCTTCCGAGCTAGACACCACCTCCCCCTGATCGTCAATCTCCTGCACCGAACAGTGCCGCGCCCAGGGTTCCTTAATCCTGTCCGCCAGGCCCTTCCCCGGTCTGCCACCCTCCCCATAGTATCTAGCCGTGGAGTGCTTGGATAGAAATTTCACCTCCTGGTCCGCCAGTTCATTGTATTCAGTGACTTTTGACCTGACCTCAGCTAATAATGTGGCCTCCGCCCTGAGCTCCAGGCGGCGCTCCAGAGCCACCAACTCTTTTTCCAGTCGGGCCATAGAATCTCGTAGAGACGTCAGCACGCCAGATCTCAGGCCAATGCATGCCCCCCTCACCGTCACCTTGAAGGCCTCCCATACAGTACTCATATTGTCAACAGACCCCACATTGTGCATAAAGAATTCCTCGATAATCTGACGTAGTCTCTCACGCAGTACTTGATCAGACAACACACCAGGGGAGAAACGCCAAGTGAAAGGAGCAGGTGCTAGCGTAGGCAGTTGCATCACCAGCTTTACAGGCGCATGGTCAGAGATAGTGCGAGGAAGATGTTCAACACCCGTCACCCATCCATGCACATCACGTGTTACCAGCCAGTAGTCTAATCTCGACCACGTATCATGCGCAGAGGTGTAACATGTTCCCTCTCGCCTGTTCGGGTACTTCATTCTCCAGGCATCCAACAGTTGTAGGCCATGCATACCCTCGCACACCGCATCAGCCGCCTTCTTACGCACACACGGCCTGTCCTGCTTTTTGTCCAATTCAGTATCCAGCGTGACATTCAAGTCACCACCACAGATGACAGCCGATGGGGGAAGCATATACAGTTTGTTCCAAAGGGTCACATAAAATTCAGGATCATCGACATTAGGCCCGTACACATTAAGAAGGGTGACCAGCGTACCACACAATTTACCCTGCACAAGAATATATCTGCCCTCCCGGTCAATTTCCTCATGGTGTATTTCAAACGGGACATTTTTTTTCACCAGAATCATCACTCCCCGGGCATACGAGGAAAAGGACGTGGCTAGTCGGACCCTCGCCCAGTGCTTACCCACTATTTCAGCCGCCCTCCCCCGGAGATGAGTCTCCTGAAGAAAAACTACCTGAGCACCGTGCCTATTGAGAAAAGCAAGCATCTGCCGTGTCTTTTGCGGCCGGTTAAGTCCCCGCACATTCCATGTGACACATGTGAGTTTACCCCCCCAATCCATATCGCCAATCACTCAAACAGCCCAGCAACCAATATGCCCCTTCCCGTGCCCACCCATCAACACAACTGTCATCACCCAGCGACCCAGCGTGGTCGCGAGCACCCCTGCAAGGTACCTCAAGCAAAAGCCAACAAGGGTCAATATAGTCCACAGATAATTCAGAACCCCAACTACCGACCAGGATACGGAACATTTCCCCAACAAACTCCAGGAACCCTTCCCCCAACCCCCCACCCACTTCAGCAGCCCCAATTTGCCAAAGCCATCCCATACCCCCCCCTATCGCCACCCCAAACAAATAAACCAACTGTGTGTGGGGATCTCCCATATCCAGGGGCGCAGTGGCGCACAACTCCCGCCAGTAAACTGACGAGAGCAAGACCATTCTCAATGATCAAAAACCTTTCCCTCGTCACCCCCATCTTCTGAGATACTGAGACAGGCAAAGCATCAGCCAAACAGCAGCGCAGAGTTATATGACACCCACGAAGACCGTCAAGTAGCAGCACAGATGTCAACAGAGGTGCACACCGCGAAAGTTATCCACACAATAGGCTCTCGTGCCCCCCCTCAACCACAGCATCGAGCCAGTCCTCACACAGCCCCAGCATTACACAATCAATACAGGAGGTCAAGTGGTATGACTAGGCAACAGGGACGCAGCTCAGTACTTCCGTCCCTCAGCATTAGTCGCAGGGTCCGTTCGCGACTAGCCCAACACTCGAGGTCTGCGGGAATGGGCACAACCGCCCTCGGCACAAATCCAAAAAAAGGCATCATGCAGCACAGCTCAGCTGTGCACCCCCCGCAGTGTAACGCTCACAAAGATTTAGGCTACTTCATCCTGCAGTTCGTCCTCGCCTTCCTGTAGCCCTGCAGGTGCCCTTTTACGTTTCTTCTGTTGTTTGGCATATTCCATAGCCGCCTTAGGAGATGAGAAGATCTTGTTATCCGACGGCGGCCCTATCCGGAGGCGAGCAGGATATAGCATGGCATAAGGAACTTCTTCAACGCGCAAAAGCTGTTTCACCGTGGCAAATTCCTTGCGTGCTGTCTGCACCGCGACAGTAAAGTCCGGATAAAACTGAAGCTTGTTTCCCTGATATTCAATGGATCCTTTCTCCCTTGCAAGGCGCAGAATGGTGTCCCGGTCCCTATAGTTCAAAATCTTGGCCACTATCGGACGCGGCGGAGTTCCGGGTGGAGGGCGTTTTGCCAGGGAGCGATGAGCACGTTCCACTATGAAGACGCCAGACAATTGGTCCGCTCCAAAGATGTCTATAAGCAATCGTTCCATATAGTCCTCCATGCGACCAACATTTGTGGATTCTGGCAGGCCCGTGACGCGGATATTGCTCCTTCTGGACCTCCCTTCCAACTCCTCATTCTTTGCCTGTATGACCGCCAGAACTCTCTCCATGTTGAAGACCTTAGTTGAGACCGTCGCAAGGCCATCTTCGGTAGCGGAGACCCTCTGCTCCACCTCCCCCATTCGTTCATTTTGACGGTCAAATTGCGTCGCCATGTGATCCAGGCGGTGATTGACAGATTCCATAGTGCCCTCGATCGACTGGAGGGTCTTTTGCATAGCTATCAGCGTGGATTCCAAATTCGGAGTGCCCCCCGCCGCCCCCCCCCTGTTCGGTGTTAGGCGGATCCTGGGAAGACATGTGCGCTGTCTTTTTGGCCTCAAATGTGATCTTCGGTTGGTTCCTCTCTGTCCTGCCCATGGTGGCGATCTGTGCTACTCAGGCCCAAGGTGTAGTCTGTGCGTTGCCCAGTACAAGACAGAGTAGAAGGTAGCCGGTCCACACCAGGGAGAAGGCCCACGCCTCTGCCACTACCCCCGGCAAGTGAAAGCGCGCCAAAATGTCCCGCCGTCAATCGCCCAGCTCTCGCAACTTATGGCAGCACAGCAGCGCCCACAGTCAACTTAGCCGTTGCAGCCCCAGGGCCTCAGACTGCTCTTGATCTACCCAGCGACGCTTGCACCATAGACAATGTCCTCCCGGTGGCGCCCCTTTCCCAGCCACCGGTCCTTCCAGGAGGTCACAAAATGGCGGGCGCAGAATGTCCCTTCCTCTTCGCAGCAGCGTCCAGCTCGGTCTCGCTGTGCGGCAAGCAGTCTGTCTCTTATGCCTCGCAATTCAGCTATGCCGCCCGGGCCTTTCCACCTCCTCGCAGGCCGTCTCCTCACACCCCCCACCAGCCACAGCTCGCGCGGCGCGGCCCAGCGCGGCCCGGAACCACCTCCGCAGCCCCGGGCTTGCGTAGCGCCCCGCCCCACTCACCGCAACCGGCAGGGCCAGGACAGGCCCACCGTCGTTCCGGCTCCTCCCAGAGGCTTCCACGCCCGGCAGCACCACCTCATACACCGAGCACAGCGTCCCTCAGGCCCTCCACACCGGGAGTAGGGGGATCCGCAGCCCGGACCTCAGCGCGCTGATTCCTCCGCCCGGGCTGAGGGTCCGCCGGCAGCTACCCGGCGAAGGGTCGATCAGTCCGGAGGACGCCCACCGCAGCGGCAGCCCAGCTGGAAACAGTGATTCCCAGTGATTCCCCGATGTCAGCAGAGGCGTCACCACTCAACTACGGGGCTTAAGAGGTAGGGTTAACAGGATAAATAAGCAAATATTAGCTGGTCTCGGCGGAGCCTCACTCAGGTGCGGCCATCTTGCTCGGCGCCCTCTAGCGCCCCCCATATATATATATATATATTCACTGAAAAAAAGTAGGTTTTACACAAGTTATAGTTAGGAAGTAGCATTTACAAAACCTTTGAAATTCACTGAAAAAAACGTAGGTTTGACACATGTTATAGTTAGTTGGACATTTCACTCATATAAAACCATTGGAATTCCCCCGTTATAGTTAGTTCAGCTAACTATAACTCGCGCGCCCGCATTGCACTGCTGATGACGTCACATATTAAATCACTCATGACATGGTCAGTGACATCACTCATGACATCACTGATGACATCACTGATGAAATCATCCAGTGAATGGGTGTTTTTCTAAAAATTAAATATGTTTTATATATGTATATCTGAAGGTTGATGGAAGAAGAAATGGGTATATAAGTGTATAAATGGCTGCTTTTTTGGTGAAAAATAGATTGTATAACTGACTGATTAAGTGTATCTTAATGAATACATGGGTTAGTGAGTCATGTTTAAATATATACATTTCTGTATCAGTCTCTCACTTTCTGTATAAGTGGCTGCATGTGTTGGTGAGTAGCTATATGAGTGATACATGAGTGTCTATATAGATTATTGTTTGTTTGATTATCAATAGGAGTGTCTGAGTGTTTGAGTGTCTGTATGCTTCGTTGGGAGGTCTTACGGAGTGCATAGATGCATGAATGAGTGACTTACTGCTTGTATGTGTTAAAGGCAGCATATGTGCAGGACTGTATGGGTGGATGTGTGTGTGGTGAGTATGTATATAGGTATTTTTTTTCTGTATGGGTGGATGAGTGTATATATGGGTGTATTAGTGAATGAATGACTGTTTTAATAGTGTATTTGTGAGTAAGTACATATGTTTTAAACTAGTACATATGAGTTATGTGTGAGTAACTCTATGGATGAGTGTCGGTGTGTAACAGGATGATCAAGATGTATCAGTGTATGAGTTCATATGATGAGTGAGTACATGTATGAGTGACAGTATATGTCTGTTGATGAATGAGTGGATGTGTGTATAGATCTTGGAATTACTAAATAGGTGTGTTGTAAGTGGCATTGGTATGTCTATTGTATGAAAATGTTATTTTCTATTTTTGAATGTGTGTAATAAAGGTTATATTAGGGTGAGAGAAGGTCTGCCACTCTTCCACAAGGATGATGTCATCAGTGATGTCATTTGAGATGTCATCAGTGATGTCATGAGTGATGTCACTGACCATGTCATGAGTCATGTAATATGTGACGTCATCAGCAGTGCATTGCGGGCGCGCGAGTTATAGTTAGCTGAACTAACTATAACGGGGGAATTTCAATGCTTTTATATGAGTGAAATGTCCAACTAACTATAACATGTGTCAAACCTACGGTTTTTTCAGTGAATTTCAAAGGTTTTGTAAATGCTACTTCCTATCTATAACGTGTGTAAAACCTACGGTTTCTTCAGTGAATTTCAAAGGTTTTTTTAAATGCTAATTCCTAACTATAACGTGACTGTAACCTATGGTTTTTTCAGTGAATTTCAATGGTTTTGTAAATGAAATTTTTTTAATGTAATAATTGTTATATTTTTTTATACTGATTTACTATATTATTATAATTTTTTGTATTTTTAGATATATATTATTTTTTAAATTACATTACATATTTTTAATATAAATTGATAAAAAATGTTTGTACACCTCTCTGCAACGCAGCCCCCTGACGCGTTTGCAGAGGGGGAACTAATTCCCCTTGCATACTGGGGGTCCCTGGGGGCCAACTAGCCCACCAGGAACCTCCAGTATTCCCCAGGGGGCTGCATTGCAGAGAGGTGTAATGAGGCCACACCCTTTTTTACACCTCTCTGCAGCACAGCCCACGGGCGCATTTGCAGAGAGAGAACTAATTCCCCTTGCATACAGGGGGTCCCTGGGAGGCAACTAGCCCACCAGGAGCCTCCAGTATGTGCCAGGGGGCTGCGTTGCTTTGCCCCGGAGGGTGGCGGTCCCCGGGGCAGTCTGGGGGGGGATTGGGCACCCCCCATACTTCTTTATCACTATGCTCCCACAATTTGGTCCCCCTGGGGGGTAATTTTTTTTAAAACATTTTTGGCCTTGGGGGTCCTTGTGGGACCCCTGAGCAGGCCTAGGGGGTCAGGGTGCTTCTACCCTGACCCCTTTTTGAGTGCTACACTTTTTTTTCTGCTTTCTTGTGCCTCAGTCTACTGAGGCACAAGATGGCTGCCATCAATTTCTGTTTTGGAGTGTTGACAGACAGTGGCAGCCAATCAGCATGAAGCTCGTGCACGGCAAGGTGCGCGCACGGTGCGCGCTTATAGATATATAATTGATTTCAACTTTAATTTTCTCAGCAACTACTGGAGGGATTTACACCATTTAAACAAAAGCGTGATCTGCGTACCATTTTCCCAAATTTGGTGTAATTCCGTTCAGCGGTTCGGGCTGTAGCCGTGTCTAATCGTCCTATGGAAATTAACATGGGGAAAACACATTTTGGGACCTCCCTTTTTTTTCGGCCCCCGCTTGACGAATCTTCCCGAGACTTTCAGGGAAGGAGCGGAGCGGAGCGGGCCATCTTCTTCGAGAAATTTGCGGAGATTCATCAACCAGCGCCAAAGTTATTCCCATTAGAATGTTGCAGATTTCCTATGGAAACTAGGTCCTAACTATACCTACCTACTGGCGACCGCCAGTAGGTAATATATATATATATATATATATATATATATATATATATATATATATATATATATATATATATATATATATATATATGAGTTTGAAGCGTCAATTCGGAAATGCAATCCAAAAGTATGACAGCAGACCCAGAATTTTCGAAGGTGCTGATTTTATTCGTGCATGGTACCCCACACCTCAGCCATGACGCGTTTCGGGCCTACCTTGGCCCTTGATCACATATACACATTTTTTAGATTTAATTAAAAGATTTAAGGCCCGATGTAGGTAAATCTTTTTTACCACTTCTTAAATACCTATTCATACCGGATCGGTATTTAAGAAGTGGTAAAAAAGAGGAGGGGAGATGTAGGTATTTCAGATTCGGTAAATACCGAATCGTTAAGATTCGGTATTTACCGATTCTGTAAATACCGAATCGGTAATGCCCATTGATTCCTATGGGCATTGAAGCCCATAGGAATCAATGGGCATTACCGAATCGGTATTTACAGATTCGGTAAATACCGATTTCAGCAAGGGTGCAGGGGGTGTCACTTTGACACCCTCTGGCACCCCAAAAATAGGCATGTGCGCCATGTGGCACACAGACATGCCCTAGGGCATGTCTGTGTGTCACATGGCACAGGTGTGCATGCACACATGTGCATGCACACCTGGATTCGGTATTTTACCACCCAATTGGATTGGGTGGTAAAATACCGATTCTTAAAGCCCTGTGGCACTCTGACATGTGCCAGCTACATCTGCATTTACAGAATCGGTATTTTACCGAGTCTGTATTTACCGATTCGGTAATTTTACCGAATCGGTAAATACAGAATCGGTAAAATACCGATTCTGTAAATGCATGCCCTACATCTGAAAACCCTAATACCGGTCGGGAACGGTCAAATTCGGCCGTTTCCGACCGGTATTAGGGCTCCTACATCTGGCCCTTATTCTTTTAAATTACATTATTTATATTACTTTTTTTAAATTATTTTATTGTATTACCCTTTACACCCTAAAAACTAATTCCACCCTGCTCCCTTTAAATACCCCTGCACCCCATAATCATAACCTACCCTTACTCCTTAAAATACCCCAACACCCTTAAACACTAACCCATCTTAACCCTATCAATATACCCTGTACCCCAAAACCCAAATCTATCCCTAAAAATACCCCTGTACCCCAAAACCCATTCCTAGCCCTGAACCCTATAAATACACCTGTACCTCAAAACCCAAACCTACCCCTGAACCCTAAAAATACCCCTGTACCCCAAAACCCATTCCTAGCCCTGAACCCTATAAATACACCTGTACCTCAAAACCCAAACCTACCCCTGAACCCTAAAAATACCCCTGTACCCCAAAACCCAAACCTAGCCCTGAACCCTAAAAATACCCCTGCACCCCAAAACCCAAAAATACCCCTAAACTCTAAAATACCCCTGTACCCCAAAACCCAAACCTTGTACTGAACCCTTAAAATACCCATGTACCCCAAAATCCAAACCTCCCGCTGAACCCTAAAAATACCCCTGTATCCCAAAACCCAAACCTAGCCCTTCACCCTAAAAATAACCCTGTACCCCAAACCCAAACCTACCCCTGAACCCTAAAATATCCCTGTACCCCAAAACCCAAACCTAGCCCTAAACCCTAAAAATACCCCTGTACCCCAAAACCCAAACCTAGCCCTGAACCCTTAAAATACCTCTGTACCCCAAAACCCAAACCTACCCCTAAACCCTAAAAATACCCCTATACCCCAAAACCCAAACCTAGCCCTGAACACTAAAAATACCCTGTACCCCAAAACCCATAGCTATCCCTAAACGTTAAAACTACCCCTCTACCCCATAAACCAAAACTATATCTGAACCCTTAAAATATCCAAACACCCCAAAACATATACCTTAGTACTCCAAAACATATACCCCTATACCCATACTTACCTTATCCACACATAAAAAAAAACATGCTTTTACCATTCATGCATTTACAATGAATTTCGTTGTAAATGTATGCGTGGTAAAGGCATATAAAATGTAATGCCATACGTTATAATGGCATTGCGGAGTCATGGTACTTTCGTAATGAAAGTATGCGGAGTGAAAGTTGCAGAATAATGGGTGTTTACCCTCCCCCGGTAAGTACATTGGTGGCACGGCGGCCCCATCATCTCCAGCAACGTACTCATATTTTTTCACCACCCATATGAAAAATGCACAGGTCTCTCTCATTGATGGCCAGCACCGACATACACTTTTAGACACACCTCCCGCCACAAGTTCTAGAATTGCGAACTTTAGAGCTGGGGAGCTACGTTCGAATCATCGGCATCAGCTCAACATCCTGTGATTCCAGGCAAATCGCTTTGTCTCCCAGTGCCTACCACAAATGAAGGTGTTCTTCTGGAATGTAAATTGTGCTCATGCCTTGTTGTCGAGTTTGCGCTATATAATATTGCAAGAAAAATAAAGTAGGGAAACTCGAGTTCACACACTACTGAACGCACACTCTTAAGTGCATCAGCAGTGCACTGTGAATCGGAGCATTTCACAGGCCTGTCACAGATAAGAAATGCTATCAAAACGAAATCCTACAAAACAATACACTACTGGCCGGCAGCAATTCATACCCAGACACCGTCGGGACGGGCTGCTAGTATGAGATAAATACGAGATTCTCGAGGAGACGTTGGACGACCTCGCGCTACGTGCAGGAGTCTTAGAGGAGGAGTTTAAAGCATTGTCAGGAGTAGTAACTGATAATTCAAAGGATATTACCTTAGAAGACAGAACCGACTACTGCAAGATGTCCTAGAAAAATTGGATACTCACTCCCGACGCAATAATTTGAGATTTCTTAAAATTCCGGAGGGGGCTGAGAAAGGGGATGTGAAGACCTTTATATGTGGCCTGCTGAGGGAGGAAGTCTTGAAAGAAAGGCCAGAAATTGATTGGGAGAAGGAGATTATAGAGCCCATAGGGACCCCTTCAGGTTGAACCTGGATCGGAAGACCCCAAGAAAAATGCTGGTTAACTTTAGACTTTCGCTGTGAAAGAGCTTGTGCTGGAACGAGCCTTAAAAGGGGGATCCTTGAGCTATGATGGGTTTTCCTATCAAATTAGGTCTGACATGGGTAAGAGGACAGCCCAGAGACAGTGGGAACTGGGTTCTAGAATGCATGAGTTGAGAAGTAAGGGAGCCCAGGTCCAGTTAAAATGTCCAGCTATGTTAAAAATAATGTGGCGAAACAAAATGCATAATATAAGTAATCCAGAGGAAGTAGATACTTTTATATCACAGATGGAATGACAAGTTTGTGTAAAAAGGGTATGAGTCCTTAAATTTGCCGTACCGACATGAAATCACGGGAATGGAGTGGCTGTTTCATTTCTGTTAAATATCTTTATTTTTGTCTTTCATTTTAGGTTTCTCCTCTCTGGGAGAGATGGAGGAGATCGCAAAGGGCGGGAAGTATCGCCCAAGGTATGGAGAGGGGGTTTCCCAGGGTGTAGGAAGGTGGATATCTGACTATGGTTACCCCCAACCTTTTTGCCTGGTGTTTAGCTGGTTTTTGACATAGTTGGCCTGGGATCCTGCTATTCAGGGCCCCAGGCTAATTGTTCTTTCCTTAAAATGGACTCCATGTACCTTAGGTACATACACAATTGGAATTGGCTCACCTTATTGGCCCCTGTAACAGTGTACCCAGGTACCCAGGGCATAGGTGCTTCCAAGGCCTACCAGGGGCTGCAGCACGTATTGTGCCACCCCTGGACTGGCCTCCATATTTGACACAACTGGCTGATCAATCAGCTGGGGTAAGTCGGTGTAACCACCCCTTACTTAGGTGTAGTATGCCTATACCTAACCTAAAATGGACACATATGTTCCTATCAGTCACTCCTATGGAAGGCCGCATCAATCCTGGAGGCAGAGTGCTTGGAAATATGTGAGATGGTGCTCTGGCATGAGCTGAGCCTGTCTCCAGCTTTCGGAACCATGTCCTTTAGCTGTTTCATGATACTGCCATACCATATACTCTTAAGTGCATTATGAACCTCGCGGTTAAATGCTATCTTGGGTTTGGCTTTATCAAAACATGTCGAGTAAGGTGTCATACGAATTGGAATACTACCCCCTCGCCAGTTCTGGCGACGGGGGTAGCATTCCACCCTTCTAGAGGGACACGACATGTACCTAGCCTGAACCCCGGTTAAAGTTAAACAGAGCCTCAGTATCACAAAATGGATGCTGCCACCACAGACATAAGTCTGACCTCCTGCTGCTGGGAGTCCTTCCAGCGAGGGCAGCTTGGACAAAGGGTTTCCTGCCAGGGGAGGTGCTAGCACCACCCCAGACAGGATTTTGTGTATTGGGTAGGACAGGGCTGAATAGAATCAGACATGCCTGGGGCACACAAGGTGTCCCTGTGCATAGGCCAGTTCAAACCGGTGCTGGGGCGTTCCACCCAGAGGAGGGACCTAGTAGGTGATCCGGCCCCCCAGATTCGAATAAGAGTGGGAGCTGTGTCCTGAGACTTCAGATCATCCTCAATCAACTTGAAATACAGAAGAAGACTGGACTTCGACATTCTGCTGCACAGAAGACGGAAGAGAATCTCCCTTGTGGCCAAGAGTGACCACCCTGTGAACACAGGCACCAATCAGCAACTCGACGTCTGTTTTGCCGCCGCCTCCCGCCGGAGCCCGAGCCCTGAGCCTGACAAGACCCAAACTCCCAGACTTCTCACCGCCCGATCCACAGTCCCTACAAAGAAGGGACCCGTGGAGGCACCGAGAGACGTGGGACCGGACCTCTTGGAAGACCCCCGAAACGCTGACTGCGCAGCATCAGAGGCACTCTCGATGCTGTGCTTTGGGGTTTGAGAAGCCCCAACCTCGAGCAGCCCTTGCACCGAAGATCAGCCCCCCAGCTTCTCCACGATCTGCGTGGGGCCCTTTTGCACTGTGCCACTCGACGTGCCATCCCGTCCACTTGCCACGTGGCTAGCAGCCATCTTGGTGATGAAACCTTCAACTTACACTGCGGGTCTGGTTGCTCCAGACTTGCCCTCGCTCCTGTAAAAAGGAACACCTGCTCTGACCTTGCTGGTCCGAGTAACGTGCCTTTTTCGATTCCTGCGTGGCTTGCATTAGCCAAGGCCTGTTTGCTCCAATCAAGTTGCCGATACCGCCAACAGCGAGAAACCTGCGTGGGACAGCTCGTGACCGACTCCTGGACGTCCTCGACCCCTCGTGTCTACGTGGCTGCAGAGAGAAGCTACACCTCAATGCCTGTTTGCACCCGACATCGCCTGGTTCCAGTCTGGTTCCACGGTAGTCACTGGCTAGTGACTTTGAACATTGTCCCCTCTGCTTTCAGGTCTTCACCTCTTCAGATCCACCCTTGGATCCACCGGAACTCTTCACATTGAGCCGCCTGCAGCATCTTCAGCTCCAAGCACCATCGACTTGCGTGACGAAACCCGACACTACTTCGACCCTGTGCACCCGCTTCCTGTGGGTGAGGTAACTCAGCAACGCCGGTGTTCCCACACTGGTACACACCTCTAGTGTCTGTGTCTAAAGTTTCATCCTTCTAGGTCACTCGGAAGGTTCCTTAATAACTAACTTTGTAACTTTTACGCACCTTTGACATTGCATTGGTAAAGTGTGCACTTTCCGCACTGCACCCGAGTCCCGCGGGCCTTTCCCGACTTCTTCACTGCTAGTCCCGAACAGCTCCCGCGATTCCCCAGGCCTTAGGCCTCTTCACTTTCCCCATAGTGGTTCTTATACCACTATTTTAGTATATGGTTTAGGTGGCCCCTAGGGCTCATCCATAATTGTGCAACTTTTGTGTATTTAAACTGTGTTTTGTTTTAGCGCATTTGTTTCTGTGCTCATAAAGAGTATCAGGGTTATTTGTAGAAATAAATCTATATATATTTTCAATATATATCTGTGTGGTGTCCTTTCATTTGGTATTCAAGGGATTGTGTATGGTAAAACAGCTTGCTTCACATGCCTGTACAGAGTTTAGCCTAAGACTGCTTAGTCCATGCTACCCCTAGGATAGCTTGTCTATAAGGTTGACTTTACAACCTGCACCATAAGGGTTGCTTGGCATGGTACAAGGTGATCACTAGAACTAGTGAGCATCACATACCAGGCCAACTTCTCACATTGGTGGCAGCGGTGGGATTTGAGCTTGCTGTTGTTTTACCATTACAATCTTTGAAAGTATCATTTGAAAGATCATACAGTTACCTGATAGGTACACTAAAACAAGACTAGATATACTTAAGTTCTACTGAACTTAGTTGTTGTAGAGGATAGGGAGTAGCACACCCTGACTACAACTACTAGATAGGTTTTGTAGGAAAACACAAGTGTAGGTAGATTGCAACACATCCACCACACTAGAGCAATGTCTGGAGCAGAGGGATCCACTGGACCCATCTCTGTTGAGAGTGACCCTCCAAGGGCACCATCCAAATTTGCTATCTTTCCATTTAAGGAACTGAGGCAACTGTGTTCCATGAGAGGAATCAAAACAGGTCCTACTCCTACAGCAGGACACCCCAGAGAGCTGTTAGACCACTCTGAAGCTCTAAAGAACTCCAAACCAGGCCCCTCAGGGACTGGAGATGGAGGCTCTCCCATTGAAGATGATAACCCTGATGCCCCTGCCCCTGTCATCCAGATAGATGAGGAAGACCAGACCACTGGGAATACTCAGCCTGAGGAAGAGGAAGAGGAGGAGGAGGAAGAAAGTGATTCTGATGATGGTAGAAATAGCCAGGTGTTAGTCAGCAGGCTTAACCAGGCTAACTTAAGCTTATTTGGGACTGAAGGTGGGTCCAACCCATTCAGACCCCCAAATGGACTTAACCAGGAGCATAGGAGGAGGAGGAATCACTCAGGTGAATCCAATACTTCCCATGTTTCTAGAGGTTCTCATGGCAACTCCAGAAGGGAGTTGGCTGGCCCTCAGAGAAGGGAACATGAGGCCAAAATGAGAGAGGCTGAACTTAGGATCCAGAAGCAAGAATTAGAAGTTGCCCTGGCCAAAGAGAAACTTGCTAGAGCAAGGCAGCCTAGAGAGAGTGGATTAGGATCCACTGGTGGCAGCACTATCCCTAAGGATAAAGACAGGTCCTATGACAATAGAAACCTGAGTAAGATTGTGCCCCCCTACAAAGTTGGGGATGATATCCACAAATGGATGACTGCACTTGAGAGAGCTTGCAAAGTACAGCAGGTCCCTCAGGAGCAGTGGGCAGCAATCTTGTGGCTCTCCTTTGAAGGTAGAGGCCGAGACAGACTCCTCACAGTTAGTGATGGGGATTCTAGAAACTACCTGGTCCTGAAGAGTGCTCTGATTGATGGGTTAGGCTTAACCACTGAACAGTACAGGTTAATGTTCAGAGAGACCCAGAAGACACAGACTCAGGACTGGTCTGAATTTGTTGAATGTGCCACTAAGGCTCTGGAGGGCTGGTTGCTGGGAAGTAAGGTTACTGACTATACAGGATTGTATAATTTAATTATGAGAGAGCAAATCTTAAGTAATTGTCAAAATCAGCTTCTACATCAGCACCTGGTTGACTCTGATCTGACCTCCCCACAAGAATTGGGTAGGAGGGCAGACAAATGGGTCAGAACCAGGATCAGGCCTAAGAACCAGGGTGGTGACCAAAAGAAAGAGACTACCAAGCCTCAAGAGAAGGGTGGGGATAAAAATAAGGAAAAGACTTCCCCAGGGCCCCAAAACTCCAAGGATGGGGGTGGGTCCCAAGACACTTCTTTAACCCAGAAAAAGCCTTATTGTCATGCCTGTAAACAGGTTGGGCATTACAAAACAGACAGCTGTTGTCCCAAGAATGGCAATAAAGAGAATATACCTCCAAAGCCAGCTCCAACACCTCCTGTTACTGTCAGCAGTAATCCCCCAGGAAGTGGGAGCACACCCAGGAATCTGGGTGGGTTTACTTTTGGAGGACAGGTGGATTCTGGCCTAACCAGGTCCCCTACCTCAGATACTCTTGTCTATGAGACTGGCATGGGGTTTGCCAATTTCACTGCTTGCCCAAACACTTTGAGCAAGTATAGACAGGAGCCCCTCATCAATGGCTTGAAAGTTGAGGCCTTTAGAGACACATTGGCTAGCATCACCATGTTGGCTGAATGTCTAGTCCCCTCAAGGCAACTTTTACCTGATGCCACATATCAGGTGTCAAACATTGATGGAATAGAAACCAATCACCCCATGGCAGTAGTAAATCTTAGCTGGGGAGGTGTCACTGGCCCAAAGAGAGTGGCAGTGTCATCAAAATTGCCTGTAGATTGTCTACTGGGGAATGATTTAGAAATCTCAGCCTGGGCTGAGGTGGAACAAGAAACCCATTCTAAAATGGTAAATCTCCATGGAAAGGTTAGTGGGGCCGTGATGGCTACAGCCCCAATCCAAGATGTCCTTCCTGAAAAGGTTGGTAGGGCTGAGCAAACCTCAGCCCCATCTTTAGCTAACTTCCCTCCTGAAAAGATTAGCAGGGCTGTGATGGTAACAGCCCATACCCAAACTGAGTCTCCTCCTGAAAAGGTTGGTGGGGCTGTGATGGCCACAGCCCAAACTCAAACTGATACATGTGTTGTGAAGCCTGAAAAGATGGATCTCTCCACACAAACAGAGAGCATTGAGAAGGAAGAGAAATCTCCCTCCCACCAGACTTTAGGAAAGGATCAGCCTCCTCAGGGTACTGATCTTACCCCTGATGAAGGAACTGTCCCAGAGGTTGTTAGGCCTGGCCTGACAGAGCCTCTGATGACAGTGGACCCTTCTCAGGTGGGACCCAGTCTGGAGCAGGTAACCAGCCCCTCTCTACCTTGCCTTAGTCAGCCCAGGGCTGCAGAGGACAAGAAGGACAGTGAGCCCCAAAGGGCCCCCTGTCAAATAAAGCACCCCCATCAACAGATTAGGGGCACCGAAACTAGTAGCCCTAGTGAAGTGAAAACTTTAAAAACTCCTGAGGGAGCCCCCTTAAAAGTAGTTAGGGACCTCCCACAGATGGATTCTGTTGGGCACAGCCAAACCTGGGACCCCAAGGGCCCAAACCTGAACTGTCCCTCCAGTAAACCAACAAGAGGGACCCAGCCTCCAGCTTTAGGTAGCCAGAGGTTGACCCTGAGAGCACAGTGCAACTCATTCAAAGAAAGAAAGGCACACATGGTGGAGAGTGATTGGAGGAAGCTGAGCCCTACAGAGGAATCTCACTTCGGTACTCCATCCCAACACCAGCCTTTAACTTTGCAAAGACACACCACAGGTAGAGATTCCCTATGGTGGAGACCCTCAGATACCCTTAGGGTGAGGGATTGCTTAGTGGACCATGAGACAGGGGGTAACCAAGCCAGAGCTGGTACTTCCTTATATGGCCACATAGGCAATATAGACTTACCTGGTCAAGGATAGCCTTATCTCCTTTCGTTTGGGGGGGGGGGGTTATGTAGGAAGGTGGATATCTGACTATGGTTACCCCCAAACTTTTTGCCTGGTGTTTAGCTGGTTTTTGACATAGTTGGCCTGGGATCCTGCTATTCAGGGCCCCAGGCTAATTGCTCTTTCCTTAAAATGGACTCCATGTACCTTAGGTACATACACAATTGGAATTGGCTCACCTTATTGGCCCCTGTAACAGTGTACCCAGGTACCCAGGGCATAGGTGCTTCCAAGGCCTACCAGGGGCTGCAGCACGTATTGTGCCACCCCTGGACTGGCCTCCATATTTGACACAACTGGCTGATCAATCAGCTGGGGTAAGTCGGTGTAACCACCCCTTACTTAGGTGTAGTATGCCTATACCTAACCTAAAATGGACACATATGTTCCTATCAGTCACTCCTATGGAAGGCCGCATCAATCCTGGAGGCAGAGTGCTTGGAAATATGTGAGATGGTGCTCTGGCATGAGCTGAGCCTGTCTGCAGCTTTCGGAACCATGTCCTTTAGCTGTTTCATGATACTGCCATACCATATACTCTTAAGTGCATTATGAACCTCGCGGTTAAATGCTATCTTGGGTTTGGCTTTATCAAAACATGTCGAGTAAGGTGTCATACGAATTGGAATACTACCCCCTCGCCAGTTCTGGCGACGGGGGTAGCATTCCACCCTTCTAGAGGGACACGACATGTACCTAGCCTGAACCCCGGTTAAAGTTAAACAGAGCCTCAGTATCACAAAATGGATGCTGCCACCACAGACACAAGTCTGACCTCCTGCTGCTGGGAGTCCTTCCAGCGAGGGCAGCTTGGACAAAGGGTTTCCTGCCGGGGGAGGTGCTAGCACCACCCCAGACAGGATTTTGTGTATTGGGTAGGACAGGGCTGAATAGAATCAGACATGCCTGGGGCACACAAGGTGTCCCTGTGCATAGGCCAGTTCAAACCGGTGCTGGGGCTTTCCAGCCCCAGTCCTGGCGCGAAATTGGACAAAGGAAAGGGGGTGTAACCACCCCCCTTCCTGGTTCCACCCAGAGGAGGGACCTAGTAGGTGATCCGGCCCCCCAGATTCGAATAAGAGTGGGAGCTGTGTCAAGAGACTTCAGATCATCCTGAATCAACTTGAAATACAGAAGAAGACTGGACTTCGACATTCTGCTGCACAGAAGATGGAAGAGAATCTCCCTTGTGGCCAAGGAGTGACCACCCTGTGAACACAGGCACCAACCAGCAACTCAACGTCTGTTTTGCCGCCGCCTCCCGCCGGAGAACGAGCCCTGAGCCTGACAAGACCCAAACTCCCAGACTTCTCACCGGCCGATCCACAGTCCCTACAAAGAAGGGACCCGTGGAGGCACCGAGAGACGTGGGACCGGACCTCTTGGAAGACCCCCGAAACGCTGACTGCGCAGCATCAGAGGCACCCTCGATGCTGTGCTTTGGGGTTTGAGAAGCCCTAACCTCGAGCAGCCCTTGCACCGAAGATCAGCCCCCCAGCATCTCCACGATCTGCGTGGGGCCCTTTTGCACTGTGCCACTCGACGTGCCATCCCGTCCACTTGCCACGTGGCTAGCAGCCATCTTGGCGACGAAACCTTCAACTTACACTGCGGGTCTGGTTGCTCCAGACTTGCCCTCGCTCCTGTAAAAAGGACCACCTGCTCTGACCTTGCTGGTCCGAGTAACAAGCCTTTTTCGATTCCTGCGTGGCTTGCATTAGCCAAGGCCTGTTTGCTTCAATCAAGTTGCCGACACCGCCAACAGCGAGAAGCCTGCGTGGGACTGCTTGTGACCGACTCCTGGACGTCCTCAACCCCTCGTATCCACGTGGCTGCAGAGAGAAGCTACACCTCAATGCCTGTTTGCACCCGACATCGCCTGGTTCCAGTCTGGTTCCACTGTAGTCACTGGCTAGTGACTTTGAACATTGTCCCCTCTGCTTTCAGGTCTTCACCTCTTCAGATCCACCCTTGGATCCACCGGAACTCTTCACATTGAGCCGCCTGCAGCATCTTCAGCTCCAAGCACCATCGACTTGCGTGACGAAACCCGACACTACTTCGACCCTGTGCACCCGCTTCCTGTGGGTGAGGTAACTCAGCAACACCGGTGTTCCCACACTGGTACACACCTCTAGTGTCTGTGTCTAAAGTTTCATCCTTCTAGGTCACTCGGAAGGTTCCTTAATAACTAACTTTGTAACTTTTACGCACCATTGACATTGCATTGGTAAAGTGTGCACTTTCCGCACTGCACCCGAGTCCCGCGGGCCTTTCCCGACTTCTTCACTGCTAGTCCCGAACAGCTCCCGCGATTCCCCAGGCCTTAGGCCTCTTCACTTTCCCCATAGTGGTTCTTATACCACTATTTTAGTATATGGTTTAGGTGGCCCCTAGGGCTCATCCATAATTGTGCAACTTTTGTGTATTTAAACTGTGTTTTGTTTTAACGCATTTGCTTCTGTGCTCATAAAGAGTATCAGGGTTATTTGTAGAAATAAATCTATATATATTTTCAATATATATCTGTGTGGTGTCCTTTCATTTGGTATTCAAGGGATTGTGTATGGTAAAACAGCTTGCTTCACATGCCTTTACAGAGTTTAGCCTAAGACTGCTTAGTCCATGCTACCCCTAGGATAGCTTGTCTATAAGGTTGACTTTACAACCTGCACCATAAGGGTTGCTTGGCATGGTACAAGGTGATCACTAGAACTAGTGAGCATCACATACCAGGCCAACTTCTCACACAGGGGAGCGGGTATTGGGGACACTGGGTGTGGGGAACAAGGGGAGAAAATCGAATGTAGGCAATGCTTTGACAAATGAAGATGAGTCCAAGAGATAGTAAGCTCTGATCAGAGGAGGAGCACTAGAGGAGTTGCCGTCATAATCAAGAGTAATATTGGAATTAGATCAATTAAGTTTGAAACGGATTCTTCAGGCAGATGGTTATTGGCAACCCTTGCAATTCTTGGGACCATATTGCTGGATGGGGAGGTGGTTCGAGATTTAAGAGAGAAATCAGATGTATATTTCGCCACAAATAGTGGTTCGGCGACGAACCAAATAGTTTGAGATGCTTATAAGGGGAAACATCCTTTACAACGCAACTTTTACCACGCAGTGCCTTTACGACGCAACTTTTACAACGCAAACCATTACAACGCATTGCGCTGGGGGGCGCTCTAGCATAGGGAATAGGTTTAATTTACTATCCAACACCTTCCCTACTATCCACGGGGACTGGAGTTGGAATAGTAAATTAAACTATTAACTATCCAGCGCCCCAAAGCACTATTCGTTGTATTATGGCTCTACGTCACATAGTCACCGACAGCGACGACTCCCCTATTCAACGCCCTTCTCCCCCTTCAGGTGATGGGGTAGAGTTGAACAATCTTACTAGCAAAGGTAAGAACAACTTGGTTGTAGGTCTACTGAATTGTAGATCTCTTCCACGTCACTCGGCAGAAGTCAATCTACTCATCCAAGACTCTGCTTTAGATCTTCTGTTTTTAACGGAAACCTGGATTACTCCCAGTTCCGATGCGGATATGGTGGAGGCTCTTCCGCCGGGCTACCTCATCTATCATTTGGATAGACCAGAGGGGCGAGGGGGCGGCCTCGCTATTGTATACAGGAATCTGTTTGTATGCAGGGCGCAGAATGGCTCACTTTCGGACTGTGAGAGCTGCCACTTCGCTTTCCGGATATCCCCTACAGTTTCGATATCAGGTTTACTGATTTATCGGCCCCCGGGCGCTCTGGGTAATTTTGTGAGCTCCCTTGTGGAATCAGTGACGACCCTGGCCGCATCCACGGCTAATTTTATGGTATTAGGTGATCTCAACCTTCACTTTAACGATCCCACTGATCAAGCTTCTCAGGATCTCCAGGGAGATTTAAAAGAGTGTGAGTTGGGCCTAATTAATTTTGGGCCCACTCACGAAAAGGGACACCTACTCGACCCGGTGTTCTCCAACATCCCCCGCTTTACAGCTAGGCCGGCCCTTCCGCTTCCATGGTCAGACCAGTTCATGGTATCAGCACTTTGGCAAATTGATCCACTGCCTACAAGTGCCAAGCAGGCCTTTCTAGTGGATAGAGGTTGGTCCAGACTCACGGTTAACAACTGGACCGCCAAGCTGGAAGACATGCCCCCCCCTCCTGAGTCGGACCCAGTTAAGGCTGACGCCAATATTAACAATTGGTTATCTGCTTCTTTGGACGCTCTTATTCCCAAAAAGAGAGTTCAAAAGAGGGAGAAAAGAGTAGGTTCTGCTCCGTGGTACTCTGTAGAACTTCGGACACTCAGGAAGGGGTGTAAAAGGTTGGAGAGGTTATGGAGGAAGAATTGGGATTTATCGAGGAGAGAAGATTATCGGGCTGCAATGAGGGGCTATAAGTCCGCCCTTCGACAGGCGAAAGCCCGATTCTTTGAAGATCGTATTAAATCTGCCTCTAGTTCTTCTAGGGAGAGTTTTAAAGTGGTTAAAGAACTGCTTAAAGTTCCGGAGCCTGCGGCCACTTATGACAAACAAAAATGCACAGAGCTTGCTGAGTTCTTCCACACAAAAATTGAGAAGATCCTAAATACCCTACCTCAGCCTATGCTGTCTCAGGATAATGGGAAGCAGATTTTGGGAAGTTTGGTTGGAGAGACGGCTTTCCATCTTGATTCCTTTGGCCCAGTATCTGCGAGCGAGGTAGCCAAAACCTTAGCATTGGTTAAAAGTGGTTCCCCCATGGACCCGGTTCCCATGAGGTTCCTTAAACAGGTAACCGCATCCATTGTGGCTCCCGTGACGGACCCAATGAACGCTTCTTTTGTCCAGGGTGTGGTGCCACCTACCTGGAAAACTGCTGTTGTGAAGGCTCTTTTAAAAAAGCCTAATCTGGACCCCACGGACCTGTCGAACTTTAGGCCCATCTCTCTGCTGCCGGGCCTGGGCAAAATCGCGGAACGGCTGGTCAACAAGCAATTGTCAGCCTTCTTGGAGTCGAATGGACTCCTCCGGGTTTCGCAGACCGGTTTTCGCCCAGGTCAGGGCACCGACACGGCCCTTTTGGCGGTCGTCGATGAAGCTAGACGGATTCTGGATTCAGGAGGGTCAGTGGCAGTGATCCTCCTGGACCTCAGTGCGGCGTTTGACACCGTGAACCATCAGGTGTTGATTCGGCGGCTGGCTGAGGTAGGGGTGTCAGGGGTGGCCCTGCAGTGGCTGAGATCTTTCCTTTCCGGACGATCTTACCAGGTTCGGGATGGCTGTGAGAGTTCCAAGTCAATTCCCCTCCAGTGTGGAGTGCCACAGGGCTCTTCTTTGAGCCCTACATTATTTAATGTTTACATGGCCCCCCTGGAGGATGTAGTGTCCCCATATGACATCAAAATCGTCAGCTATGCTGACGATACGCAGCTGGTGGTTTCTTTATCCCATCTGGCCGACAACCCGGACACTTTGAACTCCTGCCTGTCGGATGTTCATATTTGGATGGAAGAATCCTCCCTTAAGCTGAACGGTTCGAAGACGGAAATATTGCTGCTGGGGAGCAAAACTCCCCTTTTCCCTTCGATTCACTGGCCGAGATGTATGGGTGTTTTCCCAGCCCCCAAAGAAGTAATTAAGAGCCTGGGAGTCTGGCTAGAACCAGACTTGTCATTTCGCACCCAAGCCAAGAAAACTGCAGGAGTGTGCTATGCCCTGCTTCGGTCGGCTCGAAAAATTTTCCCTCTCCTACCGTTAACATCGAGGAAGCTGTTGATTCAGGGTCTTATAACATCTAGACTCGATTAGAGTAGAGAAGAAACCTGGAGCAGACACAAAATGTCTGAAAAATTTCCGGCCCATCTCCCAGCTGCCTTTTTTGGCCAAGGTAATTGAGCAGCATGTGTTAGCTCTACTATCGGGCCATCTAGAGAGTAACAACCTGCTGGAGACCAATCAGGCAGGGTTCCGTGCTAATCACAGCACGGAACTAGTTATGCTATCCATTCTAGATGAGCTAAGGATGCGAGCTGATGAAAAAACACCGAGCGCCCTGGTACTACTGGATCTCTCCGCGGCGTTTGACACCGTGTGTCATAAACCGCTTCTGTCGCGGTTGAGATCCTTTGGCGTCGTGGGTACAGCACATGCATGGCTCACATCTTTTCTGCAGGGTAGGACACAACGAGTACAGTTGGGGGATCTACTTTCCACCCCTGCTTCGATCACCTGCGGGGTCCCACAGGGCTCTGCCTTATCCCCCCTACTCTTTAACATCTACCTGCAGCCTCTAATTGCTCTCCTGAACAGGATGGACTGCCTAGTGTACAACTATGCTGATGACACCCAGATAATCATCCGGCTGGATGATGGTCCTGGAGCATCCAATAGGTTACAGGACATATTGAAAACTACAGTCAATTGGATGTCCGAGAACTCCTTGAAAGTGAATCCGGATAAGACGGAAGTACTACCCATCTCCATCTCGGGTAATCCTTGGAGTGAGAAATTTTGGCCTAGGGAGCTGGGTGCACCACCAAAGCCGGCAGTTGCAGTTAAAAGCTTAGGCCTATATGTGGATAATAAACTATCCATGGAAAAACAAGTTGCCACCGTAGTAGGCACCAGTATAGGCCTTTTAAGACAACTAAGGAAGATCTCGGCCCTACTCTCATTCCCTACTTTGAGACACGTGGTCTCAGCCACAATTTTAGCTAGGCTGGACTACGGGAACTCCCTCTATTTAGGTTTGCCACAGCGGCTGCTGGACAAACTACAGGGAGTTATGAATGATGCAGCTAGGCTGATATTTAAAAAACCCAGGTCTGCCCATGCCTCTCCCCTGATGCAGGAGTTGCACTGGCTGCCAATTCGTCAGAGAATTGTCTTTAAAGGACTGTGCATCGCTCACAAGGCTCAGTATGGCAAAGCACCAAAATACCTGAAATCCCGACTATCCCCCTACACACCGGGTAGGACTTTGCGTTCGTCGGACGCCACTCTCCTGTCTCAGTCCCGTTTCAAATTGACCACGGTGGGGGGCCGTGCTTTTTCCAACACGCTCCCAGCTTTATGGAACAAATTGGATCCAGAGCTCAGGAAGGAAAGTAACTTACTTTCCTTCAGAAAAAAACTAAAAACTGTACTGTTCAAACAAGCATGGAGCAGATCTTAGGTGCACAGCTGGTTTCAAGTGAATGTAACATCTATCACGTAAATCTGGTCAGACAGCGCTTAGAGACCCCTGTGGTTATAACGCGCCATATAAATTAAATAAATAAATAAATAAATAGTAACGCCATTTTTTTGGGCGCCCCTGAATCCACCTTCAAGACCCTTCAGCAGGTCCAAAATGCAGCGGCAAGGCTGCTTATGGATATCCCGAGGACGCAATCAGCGAAACCGGCATTAAAGGCGCTGCATTGGCTCCCAGTACGGGAGAGAGTGACCTTTAAGGCACTTTGCACGGCCCATAAAATCCTCTCAGGGAAAGGTCCCCTTATTTTAAAAAACCTAGTTATTCCATACAAAGCAAGCAGAACGTTTCGATCTGATCGGAAACATCTCTTGCTAGTCCCGAGAGTCAAAAAGGCCCGCACGGGTGGGAGAAGATTTTCATTTAATACAGCAAAGATTTGGAACTCGCTTCCTCTAAAACTACGCGCCGAGTCTTGCACACTGCGTTTCCGCAAAGGTCTTAAAACCTTTTTGTTCCCCGTTTAGTGCGTTAATTCTGTCCCCCAGTAACATCTGATCTTGTCTGGAAAAGCGCTGGGATGCCCAAGGGTAACTGCGCGCTATATAAGATTTTAAATAATTTTAAATAATAAATAAAGGCATGCGTTGTAAAAACAGCGTTGTAAAGGCATGCGTGGTAAATGCATGCGTTGTAATGTCATACATCCGCTTATAAGGCATATTCAAGGGGATCCTGAGATCTATAATGGCAGGAAAAAGAAGGGTGGAGAAACAAGAGGATGGGTATAAAATTGAGGAGATTAAGGCAAAAGAAAGGGAGCTGCAGAGGGCCTCTATGGAAGGTACAGATAGCGTGGAAGCCCTAAGTAAAGAGCTAGAGGGGCTGCAGGCAGTTTTTTAAGGGTGGATTGATAAGAAGATATTAGATAGATGGAAAACCACTAAGCTCCAACATTTACCTATCGAGAGAAGCGTAGTTCCTTACTAGCTTGGAAGGCCAAGTCACATAGGGCTAGAAACACTATTCGAGAGCTAACTAGTAGGACTACGGGGGAAGGATTGTACACTAATGTTGACATAAGCGCAGAGGCTTGTAGCTTTATGATGGACTTGTATATGGAAGATAGTCATCCAGATAAGGACGATATTGCTGAGTGGTTAGGTTTAACGATTCTCCCGCAGCTAACCAATGAACAACAGAAAACCCTAGAAGAAGAGATCAGGGACGGAGAAATAAGAGCCCAGTGTTTGAAAATGGCAAAGGGGAAAGCTGCTGGGCCAGATGGTCTTCCAGTGGAGGTTTTTCTGTGTATTATAAAAATTCTAATTCCGGTCCTAAACGTTTTATTTAATGAAATATGCCTGAGAGGGAATTATGCTCCTAGATCATGGTTGGAGGCTATAGTAACTTTGATTTTAAAGCCCAACAAAGATCCGCGGAGAATAGAGTCCTATAGGCCGATCTCCTTACTCAATACAGATTACAAGATTTTCTCTGGCATTATCGCTGCCCGAGTCGCCAAGGTAATAAAAAAGGTTATTCGTCCAAATCAAAGAGGTTTTATACCTGGGAGGAAACTCAATGAATTAACATTCCAATTGATAGGGGTAATAGACATAGCCGAAGTTTGGAACATTCCTCTTATCATTGGAGTGGTGGATGCAACCAAAGCTTTTGACCAGGTGCATTGGAAGTATTTATGTGAGTCCTTACGTAGTTTTGGATTCCCACAGAATGAGGCAGGGTTGTCCTTTGTCCCCGCTTCTTTTTAATATTTATATCGAGCCATTGGCAAACTTGATAAGAGCAGACACCTCTATTTCCCCCTTTAGATTTAATGACTTTAAAGTTAAATTGGCACTATATGCCTATGATATGTTGTTGTATACAATAAATCCTTTGGAAGCAATTCCCAACTTGATAAGGAAAGAAGAGGTATTTGGCCACGTCTTTCGGTATAAAGTAAATATTGATAAAACTGAGATAATGAAGTGGAATCAGGATGCACAGGAATTTGAGGGGAAAGCACAAATACAATATCTAGTGATTTTAATTACACATACATTGGAAGACATCGTAAAAACTAATTGGAAGAAAACTAGCCAAAAAGCGATAGGATTAATGGGAAAATGGGCAAACCTCCCCTTAAAGATATGCAGCAGGGTAAACCTAATAAAAATGATCATTCTTCCAAAGATTACATTCCTTTTTAATTCTATCCCGTTAACGTGTAAGAAAGACTACATAGCCAAATTTTAGTGGAAAATAGGGAACTTTATCTGGGCATCAAAAGAACCCAGGATATCCTGGAAGAAACTGAGGAGAAAACTGGAGGTAGGGGGTTTGGCACTTCCCGACCTGCTGGTATATTGCTATGCATTTCATTTTTAAAATGTGCGTATGTTGGCAAATAAGAGAGATAAGTCATCCATCGGCTCACTTTTTGAGGCCATGCTAGAGGACATTCTGCAAGGGCAACAGCACTTTCTTTTCAAAGTTGGAGACCCTACGTTTTTTAAAAAGATTGGATTGAAGATCCTGAAGGCTGCACTGATTACATGGATGTATGTGAGAAAGATAATGAGGGTTCCATATTTCTCATCCTATGCTCCGATTTGGGACTCCCCCGGCACTCCGGAGTGTCTTAGAGATCAACTTAGCCAGCCCCTGAAAGCAGGGGTATTTACTATTGGGCAGATCTCAAGGAGGATGCAAATATGATGAGTTGAGAGGCTATGAATAACTTGAGTGAGGGGCAGCTTACGAGATTCAAATACTACCAATTAAGTTCTCGGTGGGTAACACAAGAATGGGCGGAGGAAGAGGAGCCAAAATTTAGTCAGGTGTTGAAAACGGATCAGTGGAAAAAGGAAATGTCGTATTGATATTGGGCTCTTTTGGAAGCAGACTTAGAATTTGAAAATGAAATCACAAAGTTATGGGGCCAGGAGTTTGGAGAGGGGGTAGTGAAGCGAATGTGGTGTGATTCATATGGTATTTTACAAACAGCTGTTAAACCTGCATCACTCAAACACAATCACTTATTCACTACTTATAGACTGTATCGGTCCCCTGCGAAGCTGTCCAAGATCACAAGCAATACGTATAATTGCCCAAGATGTAAGTTGATGGGAGATGTGGCGCCGCGGCCAGGGCGACTGACGCTGGAATCTGGGGATCAGGGTTCGATCTCCGGCTCCGGCGGCAGGTTAGCCCAGCACCATGTGACTCTGGGCAATAGCTTGCTTAATATTCCCGACGGCCCCCAGCGCCTAGAGACCCTTACGGGTGATTGTGCGCTTTACAAATGTGGATTATTATTATTATTATTATAGCAGCAGATGATATACACTCATTCATGTTGTGCCCAAAAAGTTCATCATATTGGAACTCTGTTTATGATTTTATAGGGGAAACGATCGGGTCACAGATCTCTGTAAATCTGCGCTTAATTTGTTTTGGTTTAAACTCAGAAGAAGAAGTACAGCTTTCAGTGAGTAATGCAAAGATTTTGTTCTATGTGATTCTTTTGGCAAGAGGTGAGATCTGTAGACTTTGGAAATCAGAAAATCTGCCAAATTTTGCTGAGTGCCTTAGAAATGTTTTATGCATTGGTGAGTCTGACATGGCATGCAATCCCAAAAGAGAAAAGAAAATTGGGGCCTCTTTGGTAAGGTGGAGAGAAAAGATAACTTGAGTCCTTTATGGTGGCATCAGTGTCGCAAGAAGAAGGAAGTGGACACAGCAGTATCCTTGTGGCTCACTACGTCGGTTTGCCTCACGGTTCGGACAACCCCCCTCCGTTAATACCTAAGTGGGATCAGAGTACACCCTAGTAAGAACATTGGCAGAATGAGGACAAAAAAAAAAGATATAAGGATACCAGTGATGTATATTTTAGTGAAAAGAGTGCAGGTGCACTTAGAGGGGTAATCACTTGATACTTGGATATCACAGCATAATGTTTTATAAATGTGTTGTAATATCATAGCTGCTGTGGCTGTTCATGCTTGCATTTTCTAAACCAATGTACATATGGGGACTCAACAACTTTTTATCTTTTTTAGTTCATAGTATGAAACAAATCTTGGGGAGATCCACGTTGGCTTACCAGGCAATCAAAAATAATAGGTAGAGCATCTAACAGTAGTCTACAGATGACTACATGTTTGCCACCCCTAGGTAGTCCATGCCACAGCTGTTCCTACTGGCTTGAAAATAGTACAAGGGCAGAGCCTTGTTCCGATTGGGAGAATGCTTTGATTCTTCAACAACATGATCTTTCAACAATTCTTATTGGGCATGCTTTCAACCAATTAGACAATATTTCATAAAGGTAAGGCCATTTTTATCTGGCTACTAGTCGTTTTCTATGTTTGGGTGCAAAGTAAGCATTTTCTGCCTTTCTCTAGTCTGCTCTTGGGGCGTATTTTTGTTATTGTTTCAGTATTATATATTCTGATCTTGGTTCACAAGGAGGTTTCTACAAGAAACCCACATTACGTTACATATATTTTTTGGTCTTGTAGCGAAGCATGATGTAAAGATCCAGATTGGAGGTATCTAGTTGCAGAACAGGTTCATAAAAGAGAAGCCAAATAACTGACAGTGGTGAGGCTGTGTATGACCCAAAACATAAGATGTTTAATAACGCTTGCTCATAGGCATCTAGTAAAGGAGAGGACGATGGACAGAAATGCTAGTTTTCCTGCTCAGCCCCAAAACAAGACGAGTGGCCGCACTCTAGTTAAATCGTAGTTTTTAGAGGAGATAGCCAACAATCCTACAAAATAGATTTTCAATAATCCAACCTAGCGACAATGAGGGCCTGAAATAGTTTTTTTTCGGAGCATATCTCCAAGAACTGAGTAATTTTCCTGATTAATTTAAGCATAAAGAATCAGGTGGTAAGCTTCTCAAAAGTTCCACGAAAGAGTTTGTAATCAAAAACAACATAGAGAATTATTAGACAATAACTTGCCTAAGGACAATAAATGGTAGAACCTCAAAACAAATCACCAGGTCCATAATCCCCCACTTAAGCAATATAGTCAAATAGATCCTGGAGAGATACAAAAAACTGCATTTTTATTGAAGGCAGTGCAATTGTCACAATTTTAAACGATTTTGTGGAAATAATTGGTTTTTATTTCAATTGGCTGCATGAACTGTAGTGTTAAACTAGACCAGTTATTTTTTAATTTATTTATCACAAAATATCACATCTCTGCCATTCTCCTTCATTTGAATGTAAAGCATCATATGTGTTTGCACCCAAGTGACTTATATTAAATGTGATACAAGGCTCATGACTTCAATACAGAATATGTCAAGTACATTAGCATTCAGGCCCGATATTCTACTTACCAATTCTCATTACCTCACTTCCACCACATCTACACAAACTGCACAAAACTGCAGACACAATAGCCAACCTTCAAAAACTGAACACACAATAGGCAACCTCCAAAAACTGTACACACTATCGGAAATCTTCTTAGGTCAACCACTTCCATTACTTTCTGCAGTATATTTTCTGTTTTACATCTTTATAAATCCACCACAATTAGAGATAACCTCTCTATACATCTATTAACTTTCCCACCAACCCCGCCACCCTGTGCTACACTAAGTACTTGGCTGCTTCATCGAACACTATCCCAGTTATCAATGTATGCTCACCCTTCTTGAGCCCCATCGCTCCCTGTCTGTCCACAACACATTGAGAGCAATATTTTCAAGGGGATTTCGCCACCGGAACATCACGTTTAGCGATGTTCTAGTGGCGATATGCCCTTCTCCATATTTCCAAAGTGCCATTAATTAATGTTGTATGGCTTAACGCTACGGTGTAAATAAGGCCTCTTTACACGCATCACTTAACCTGAAAGGGGCATGCACACACATCGCTTTTGACACTGCCCCAGATTTACAAGGATATGTGAATCTAGGCAGCGCCAAACACTATTGCCATAAAAGAGCAGGCATTAGAACAGCAAAGTGAGGACAAACTCTTTTATTTCTCCTCATTTATGCATTTTCTATGTGTGCTGCATTCCCCAGCACACATAGAAAGTGCCTCCACATGTACATAAAAAAAGTTGTGAGAGAGTACACAACGCCTTGTCTGGTAACATCAGGTTGTAGCAAATCCACTTAATTCTGATCCTTTGCTATGTTGGACAGAAAAGTATAACATGCTCAGTCGACTCGGCTACCTGAGGGCAGAACAGGCAAATTCAGTTGCAATCGCCCCACAATGTAGATTGGCGCACAGCAGCTAATTTCAGGGCTGGCACTAGGGAGAGTGGAGGAGAGTGTCACATGTCAGCAAATTTGGCACTCTCCTGCTCGCCCCCAGAATTTTAAGGCTGTTGCACTGCGCTGCATGAGAAATTGGTAAATATGGACCAAAGTTTCTTGGAACATATCAAATGAATCTGTGCAAAGACATCCAACAGCTAATTCAAGTTTTGACACCAAACCAGAAACATTCCAAGAGACGATCTTAGTCCTACGGGGCTTTTTTAATCTTTTAGATATCGTTTTGCTGCCTGATGTGTCTGATACTTCTTACTTGATTTCAGCTGCCTCCCGCCTGACGCGCACCCCGGTCCACCGCGGTCTTTACCGTTTGTGTGGAGGGTGAAAGTGGCTCCATTGCTTCTTCGGCCGGCTGGTGAAGGGGCGGAGACAGGGGGGTTGGCGCTCTAAAGCGCCTAACTTGTCTCACCCTATAAATAGTATGCCTTGTCCCCCACGCAGAGGACGCGCCGCTGGCGCACCACAGGCAAGCCCGTCAGGGCCCATCCGTACCAAGAGCATGCCATGGGCCAGGCTAAGTTATTCGAGGGGGATACTTTTGGAGTTGGAGAGGAGGAACCGGACGTGCTGTGATGGTATTTTTAATACTGAAAGGCTGCTCAGAAAGGGGCCCTCGTCCTGCAATAAATGTGGCCTGTGCTGTATGGGTGGAGAAGCGAGCAACCACTTAGAGGGAGCAACTAGAGAAAACCCTATGAGAAGTAGCAAGCAAATACAGGGCTTTCTTATTAACGCCTGATCCCTGATTAAAAATAATGTGGCGTTTAAAGATTTAGTTCTGCAACATTCCCCCAACTGGGTATTTTTAACTGAGACCTGGGCAAATGAGTTTTCTGGCCCTGAGCTTGTAGAAGCCATTCCAACAGGCTTTCGCCTTTTTAGACTGGATAGGGAGGGCCGCCGAGGGGGGGGTGGGTATGGATCTTGCTCAGGCATTCCTTTACTCTTAGATCAGAACCACTCACTTCGACGCTAGATCCTTGACAGGCCCTATATTTTTCGATAAATTTGACACCCATAGAGAGATTTTCAGGGGTACTCTGTTATAGGCCCCCGGGCTCAAAGGCCTTGTTTAGTCAGGACCTGTGTAATAAGCTAGAACCCTATTTTGAGAGACCGAATCTTACTCTTCTTGGGGATTTTATCTTTAATTTAGAAATTAAAGCGAATCTTGATATGCAAATTTTTATGGAATGCATGAATGGTTGCGGCTTTTCACAACTGGTTGAATTTCCCACACAATTGCCGGGCCACACCCAGGACAGAATCTTTTCCAACGATCATCGGGTGAGGGTGGGCGTGCCGCTCCTGTTAGCATGGTCTGATCATTATGCTGTTCCATTTCATCTAAGGGGAACAAGATCAAGAATTTCCAATTCTGCCAATAGGGAGGTGGGCAATAAACGCAATTTTAATGTGGTTACCAATGAAGAAGTCGCCACTGCTTTTGCGGATTTCAGCTCCTGGAACATTTAAGCTCCAATGCAGCGGCAGATATCTTCTCTAAGAACATTTAACTGTGATGAACACCCTGGCCCCTATAAAAACTCACTACTCGGCAAGGAAGAAGCCTTCTGCACCTTGGTTCTCCGACCGTTTGTGTGGGATGAGACAAGAGTGCAGAAGGAAGGAAAGGCTTTGGTGGAGGGATTTGACTCCCCGGGGCAGGGATTCACACAAGCAATCCCTGAAAGCTTACAGAGTAGCTATTATTGAAGAAAAGGGATGCTATTATTCAAAGTTATCAGATAGCTTGACGTCATCTAAGGAGCTCTTTAACATCTTTAACTCCTTGGTCGCGCCCACGGTCTCGGATGCGGTGGATCCTTCTCAGGCGCTCTGTGATAGGTTGGCCTCCTTCTTTTGCTCCAAGATGTCGGACATTTACGTTCAGTTGGAGACTCTAAATGCTAATCAGACATCCGGTCGCCTATCCAAATCCCTTTCTGGTGATAGTCCGAGAAATGTGGTTTCAGCAAGTCTCTCTGGCTTTCCAACTCTCACTCCAGAAATAGTCGAGAATTTACTTGAGGGAATCAAGTCAGTGTCACCCCTGGATCCCAGTCCTCTTAAGGTCCTGAAAACAGCTAAGGCGGCGCTCATCCCCCATCATACTGTGGTTCTTAACTTAGCCATCTCACAGGGCCAGTACCCCCTAAGTTGGAAGGTGGCAGTGGTTTTTCTCTTCTGCCAGTCCCAGACAAAATCTTGGAAGTCCATCTGAACTCTCATTTGAGTGCCAATCTGAGGGAACATCAGCTTTTGGATAGCTCACAACATGGCTTCAGAAGGTTCCATAGCACAGAGACGGCACTTACTGCAGTTTTGGATAAGATTCAAGTGCAGGTGGATGCAGGTTATACCACTCTCCTGATCTTACTTGACCTTACTGCAGCATTCATTCATTCATTCAGGTGCAGCGCAGTGTTGCTCAAAACGTGAAACTCCAAGGCTGTGGGGGATACAAGAGGAGGCTCAACAGAACTAAGAGAGGGCATAAACACTCCAGAAAGGGTAGGGGCAGAACAGGGGGGATTAATGGGGGACGGCTCCACCTTGGTGGGAAGGAATTTGGAGACTAGTACCAAGAATATCACTATTGCCAGTAGACAGGCAGGGCCTCAGTCTAAACTATCCAGGCCAGAGAGAGGATGAAATCCTTTGGAGGTCGAGCCTGAAACCCCATCCCCAGCAGCAACCCTGGAGGGCAAGGGCCTGTATCCCACTGTTTCCTTTAGAGCCATATGCTTCTAAAACAAGCATTTGCAATGCAAATTGGTCTCTCATTTGTGAGAGTCAGAGGTCTTGGCGATATGAATGACAATGTCTTTTGCCCATGTCTTTTGGATTGGAGTGGAATTATGTGGGATGGATTGGAATTGTTAGTTGTGGAATTTTGTGTGGTGAAATTGTGTGGAGTTGATTTGTGTGGTGAAATTATGTGGCATGGTGTGCAGTGGAAATATGTGGATTGTAATTATGTTGTATTGCGTGTACTGCAATTATGTGGAGTGGAATTATGTGGAATGGCATTTTTTGTTGTGCAGTGGTATGATGTGGAGTTTAATTATGTGCAGTGTTGTTGAATTTTGTGGCATGGTGTGGAATTCTGTGGTGTGGATTGGATGCTTGTGGTGTGTTGTGTAATTGTGCTGTTAAGTTGGAATATGTGGTTTGTAGTCGAACAATGTGCTGTGGAAAGAAATGTATATAGTTCAATTGTGTGGCTTGTAAGTGTGTGGCGTTGAGTGAAATTATTCTGATTGAAATGATGTGGCATGGTGTGGCGTGCCCAAACTGAGGTAGCATGGTGGGAAAAAGAAAAACTGTTAAAATACTATCTCAAGCAATTGGTGTTGTTATACTAAATGCAAGCAGACCTCTTTTCACATTTTGCATGTTTGCAATATTTTCTGTGTCCCTTGTTTGCATTTTCCTGCAGTCAGTAGCACCTCCCACAATAAAGCTTCGCAATGAAACATGATATTTAACTTCTATTATGCAACCAAGTTAGTCTAATGATTTTAGTACTGAAGCACATAGCATATTACTTCAAATTACTACAGAGATTTTTATCCGTGCACAGAGGCCTTTTTTCTTGTTTTTTTTTCCTTTTGCAACATACCCAACTACTATGTTGCTCTCCTATCTGTCCTACCCCCATTCTTCCCATCTCTCCTCAGCTTTTACTTGAAGCCCCCGTGTGCTCAACCACTGATCCCCTGTCTTTCGCCCCTCTCCATAGTGTTTTTCTGCAGTTTTTATCTTCAACTCAGTCTAGGAAGTGTGTTCATTCGGCTTTTAAAACAATTCATCAACAAAACCCTCCTCATCAGCACACCAACCGTTAATAGCACAGGTGAAGGTTACAAAAGTGCAGAAACTCCACGGTTGGCAAATTTGAAGATTTCATAGAACAGCATACCAACCCGCTGCACTCCTTAATTGGTCTTGCTCACCTCAGGCTGCTTCCTAAGCCTCCTCTAGTCTGTTTACAGATGCACCAGGTGAGCTCTAACAGGTAAAAGCCCAAGTTCTGCTAGTGGCTGCTGATTGGTGTAAGCTATGAGATTCGCAGCCGGCAAGGACAAGGGCCACGTCAAAGGCACCACCCAAATTTGGCACCTACTACACAACGCTCAGCATTTCATCTTTGTGAAAACGAATCCAACAATTTCAATCATGAGTTCAGGTATAGAGTATAGTTAAGCCTATGGGCAGTCTTTTCCCCCCAAAAGCCACACCTTCCTGCTCAAGAGAATTGGGACTAGAGATGAGCCACATTGAAGGGAACAGAATTTCACTGATGTGACTAGTTTGTCTGAACTGAAGCTGCTTTGAGAGCATCTTTCATTGCAGAAAGTACTATATAGAGCCACCTTGAGTCTTTACCTCCCACTTAAATTTTATGCATATGGGATCTTCTTTAACAAACACACAACGCTAACAAAGACTCGGTTTGGAGGGAGGCTTATCGTCCTCTCTGTCTCTTGGCAAAACATCACAGAGCAACCACTAAAGAACAGATGGGTTATTGTAGGGCAATTATACTGAAAAACAAAAAATACATAAGCTCATGTGCAAACAACAATTCAATACCAGCAGGTTCGACTTAGGCACCTACTGCAGAACAGACAGGTTCTTATAGGATTTTACTACAGAACACAGATGGTTTCATATAGGTTAAATCGTATGTCTACTATAGAACACAGATGTGCTCTTTTAGGGCCAAGGACAATGGCACAAAGTGGTGTGGGTGAAGCAACTGTTCAACCAGGGACGACTACTGGAGAGATTACAGGTTTTCATGGCGTCATTCTGAAATAATGTAGACCATTTTTCATTTATCACTTAGCAAATACTCTCTCCAGCCTACGTTTTCTAACAACTTAATGCAGCTAAAAAACTAAAAAGCGAAATCTAAACTGGGTTCCTTGCAGCAGTTAGTTTCCAAACTATCCACTGTTTTATCTGATGCTTACTATATTAATTTGATTGTGCTTAATTTGAGCAGGTGCTTTCAGGTGCTCAGCACCTGCACTTCTTTCACAGGGCCGGGGCAACAATTTCTGAACCTGCAGATGGTGGTCTCAATAACAATTGTTCAATTCAAAATAAAAAGAATAACATACATTACATGGTGACTAGCTGGTAAATGTTCCTAGGCAGGCCGGCATACGCCTGTCCAGGCAGGCATGATTGTGAATCACCATGTTAGTGATGATGTCATCAGACTGATCACAAATCCAAGAAGTCATCGACAAACTATGGTTTGCATTCCATTCCCCTAGTCAGCTGCGCCCTGCCACTGCCTGAGCCTAAACCTCCCATTGAATAATTGTAGCTGGGGGCTGGCTCATGACAGAGTTGAGGCAAGGACGCTGCAAGAGCGCATTTGGAACTTTGGAGTGAGGGTTCTTGAGGAAGAATAAATTAAAGAAAGTATGGACTTTCCACTTGTTGCGTAGCCTGAGTAGCATATCCGGCAGACCTGCATTGCTGCTATCCTATATGTGCGTGATGCAGTTGTGGCCCAACACAACTTTTCTGCTCCATGGCGTCACCAGTAAAATCTGTGCGCTGCACCCCAGCATGGTAATTGCTGGGCGTTAGTGAGTCCAGTAGGCACCACAGCCATACTTACTGGCATTGGCAGCATTACTGCTGGGGAAAATGCCTGTGCTGTAGCAGGCAGGATCACAGAAAGCTGGACCTACTAATTACAGGCACCACTAGCAGTGACATGACCTGCTGTGCTCAAGCAGCCACCTGTTCCGCATTAAACCCAGTCATACCACACTGATTAATATATGCAAAAAAGCATTTTCATTTTTTCTTTGTACTCGGTGTAGGTTAGAAAGTAAAACACGTCATCTTCCGCTTCTTTAGGAATGACAACAGGAAAACGCAGAGTTCAAAATAGCAGGGACATGTACAGGCTGACGACAGGGGTCACAGGCAGCAGCAGTGTTAGAGATGAGAGACAGGAAGAGTAAAGAGGAGAAGAAACAACAAGAGAGGAGAGAGATAAAACTGAGCAAAGTAGAAGAAAAGGAGGAGAGCAAATCGGATACAAAGAGAAAGCAGCCATGATGTGAAGAATAGAGCATTAAGAACAGAGAAGATAGAATGAATGGATGTGGAGTACAGGACAGAGGAAAAGAAGCAGACAAATGATGAAATGGAGACACAGCTAATCACTGCTAGAGAGGGATAGTAAAGAGCCAAGACCAAGGGGAGAGAGAGCAGAACATGGATAAAAGAGAAGAGAAAAAAGGGCAGGGCTAAAATGAATAGAGGGCAAATCGGAAATACAGGGTGTGACAAAGGTGATAGAAAACAATTAGAGAGGTGAGAGGATAGACTCTTAGAGCAAAGACTTAGGGGACATACAACAGAACAAGGTTAGAAGATAGAGACTGAGGCAGTGAGAGTGTTTAAAGTGGGGCTCATCGGAGGAATACGTGAGCGGTAGCCTCCTTGGCAACATTTTCAGCACCTGCACTTCTTTTTTACAAATTAAGCACTGTGTGTATTACGATCTCTTCCACACGCTCAATTAATACACAGTGATACAAGTCTGAAACTTGAGCACAATCATCCACGTCATATCGTCTACACTCTCTGCCATGAGCCACCTGATACAATCAGTGCTCGAGGAGCAGGGACTGCCTGCCTACCTTTAATGGGCATTCGAGCTCAAAAAATTGAATGACATAACTTTTGTAATGATCTTTAAAACTAAAATATGCACTGATAAGCTGCCCTTGCGTTCATTCCCTTAAGCGTGCTTGGGAAGTGAAAGTTCTGTTGCTTTGGAATCTTTCAAGGAGGAACCTGGGTTGGTACCTCCACATGATGTGCAAATTATTTAAGAGAGGAGACGTAGCTACTGCCTGTTCCTGATGTAAGCACAACCACGACTCCATTAGCACAGCTGCTTCCTGTTTATGTCTTCAACAACCAATCGCAAATGCATCTGAAATATAATAAAACGCTTCGGAAATGTCCATCATAGTTTACAACCAAACAAACTACGCTTCTGGGAAGGGCCAATGGCACAGCAGGCTTGGTGAATGAATCGCGGGAAGGCTACGAGAGTCGAACCTTTACCTGAAAACGATCACTTCTCAAACTGAAAACATGGGGGAAATACATCAAAGTGGTAGCCAGATTTCCAGATTATCTGCCTTGAATCTATTTGTTTTTGATCAAGCACAAAGCTATCTCAGAATGAATAAGAAATGTACTGCACAGCAAACAACAATACCCATCGAAAATACTGGAATATAAATCTCCAGGAATGTACCAACGGTGCCAGACTATTCTTGCCGGCTATAACTATGCATCATGCGGGTCAGCGTGACAGACTCAACTCGACAATTAAAATTTCAGAACTACAATACATAATTCATGCTGGGAATGAAGTTGCAAACCGTGACCAGATACAGCTACGGAGTCTCCATTTTAATTTATATGTCTTGGTAATGAATCTCACTAACTCCAAAATCTCAATTGCTTTTTCAGTTTGTTCAAGGCAATTAGAAAGCAGGGCCAGTTCCACGTTAAAAAAACATAAAAATGTGCAATGCAATAGGTCCCGCATTCAAATGCAAGACGTATGGCATTGAAAATAAATGGCCGCCTTTGTCCAGGCTGCTTGAAAGCGAAAGCGAGCATGGCAATGTAGTAATTATGTACCCCCACAGATGAGGCAGAGGCAGGTTTGAGGGGAAAATATAACTTTTAATGCTTTCGGGGCTTGGAGCGCCGGGAGCCACGTCCGTGCAAAGCTCGGGCTCCACGCTATCTAAAATGGCGGCCGTGTCTGGCGTCATCACGTGACGCCGACGCCGACAACTAGAGCGCTAACACTACATATCTCCCTCCTTTAATGAACCAACAATTGCAAAATAGATAGCAAGGAGTCCAAAAGTCTTGCTGCTCAATACTCAGCATTTTCCCATCTCATAGTCTCTATATTTGGCTGGTCTTACCACTGTTCTCTCAGATCGGGTAAGTCTCACCGGGGTAGCTGGAATTTCCTTGGCTTCTTCTTGACAGGTACTAGACTCTCGTCTTCCTCCACTCACGTGGCACTCCCTCTGTGAAGCATTTCTTTGGTTCTCCTGATGTACCCCAATGCTCTGATTGTCCCACCTTCTTGCTGACTCTCCATCATTCACTGTTTTTTCTCTCACAAGGACTATCTCCTCAAGGGGTTCACTTTGCTGGTCACTTTCCTCTTTAGTCCACTGCAGTATCTTGTTGCATTTGGACATCCTGTCCTGGGACCAAACCTTTCATTCACTCAGTAGCGCCGCTCTGCTGTAAACCTCCTTTACTTGTAAAGGTGCACTGAATTTGCTATCACCTTTTATTCTCAACTGGGCCAGTTTAACGCGAACCCACTCTCCTTTTTCCAACATCGTTTCTTTGGCATTGCGCCTTTTACTAAAATGTTCCATATACACCTTCTGTGCTTTTTCCAGGTTGTGATGGACCACCGCAGGGGACCACTTGCTTGTGATTGTCCGTTCTTTCCATGCTACGTTATCCTTGGTGAAGAGATCCCTACCTCTCAAAATTTTGTAGGGACTGTATCCTGTGCTGGTAGGGGTGATCCGGTATGCCCACACTGTGCTTTTTAGTTCCTTCTCCCATTTTTTTCCGGCCTCTATCACCGCTTGCACCGATCTCATAATGACTCAATTGAACCGTTCAGCTAAGCCATTTCCAGCCGGAATGTACTCTGACGTGTGCTTGATCTTGATCGCATTCCGAATCATATATGTGTTCCACTTATGTCCGGAGGTCCCAGGTTCCAGCTGTTGTTCGAAGCTCTCTTTCCACACTTTCCGTTGTACTATGGTATACGGGGATTCCGAATCTGCCTCCATTTGTATTCGCAGTCCACCAATAGCCAAGTCACATTGCAGTTTCTTGGAGCGATTTCAGTCTCTCCCTAGTATTTGTTCTTCGAAGCACAACACATTGTCTTCCTCTTCCACTCCACCTATACCTTCATCTGCTTCCTGTGTAACATATTTGACAGAGGAACTTCCCATCGTACGCCAACCTACTTTCTCCTAGTGTCGTACTATGCCACAAAACATACATTTGGTGCGGAACGCTGAGCATAGTTTATCGTGGGCTGCGTGGGACTAGCTACCGCACCTGTAACACCCATTCTTGTTGGCATTCAGTGTGTTCCTCCCTGTCGCTGGTCTGGGCGTCCATCTAGACAAAGTCTTCTTATCCCCTGTCTCCGCTCTACCTTTATCCGGTGAACCTGCTTCAGTGACTTTGTTGACCATCGGTCTTGTGGCGGTCTCTTTCTTTTCAGCCTACGCACATCTTTTCGATAACTCTGCCTTCTTTACCATAGCTATGACCACCTTCAAGGAGCACTAGCTCTACCACATATTTAGAAATTCCCTGGGCGCCCAGTACCGGGCCCAGAATATCTATGGACAACTCTTCCCAAGGGTTGTTGGGATTGTCAAACTTACCCAGGGAGGGCTGCAACAAGTTTTGGGATTTATCCGTATTTTGACACTGCACACATTCTCGGACATGCCGTTCTATTTGGGTATTCATCGCTGGCCACCAGTAAGTTTGTTTTGTTCGGAGTTTGGTTTTTTTTTTTTTATAAAATTTTTATTTGTAGTTTTTGAGAAACAAAACAACACATATAGGGTACCGAGGCACCATACAGAGCCCACACGGGCGCAAAGAAGTTTCATGAGTCAACATAAGCATAACAGAAGCCAGCATCAAGTCCCATGACTCAACGACCAGGTCAGTGCGGCCGACTGCGTATCTTAGAATCGAGGAGGTCAGGCAGGGGTCCCTCCATCCCGCGAGTCCTCCTATCAGAATCGCACAAACTATGGCTACATCTGCAAGTACCTCAGCAAACCTAAAACCATGAACAAGAAAAACTCCCCCCCCCTCCCTCCCACCCCTCCCCATGGTGGCGACTTCACACATCTCAACACTCATTCCATGCACATCACTAAACTTGAAACAGATGCAGGGACCGTAGGGAAGCCGGGCACACAGCGGAAGGCAGGCCCTTAGAGAGGAATGCGACCAAAGGACCCCACTGAAACTGGAAGTTTTTGAAGTTGTCGAGGAAGATGTCCGCCATTCTCTCCATGCCCAGCAGCCTCCACAGTCGAGCGTGCCACAGCGAGATTGCCGGTGCCTCCTTCTTTTTCCATGCAGCAGCCAATGTAATCTTGGCAGCGCCAATACAAAGCCATAAGATTTTCTTATCTGCCCTCGTCTGATGTTCCAAACCGGGGTCTCGCAGGCCCAACAGCACAGAGGCCATAGAATCCTCAATGGGATATTGAAGAATATCCCTGATGTGCGAGAGGATTTCCTCCCAGTACGGCCGGATCACTGGGCAGTCCCACCAGATATGCTGGAAGTCCCCGAGGAGCCCACATCCCCTCCAACATTTGTCAGAGGTGGCGGGATAGATGCGGTGGAGCCTAGTAGGGCACATATACCATTGCATAAGGGTCTTGAGGTGGGCCTCCCGCAGTTGGAGCGAGTGGTTAAAAGCTGTCAGGTCCCGCCATAACGCCGACCACTCCCTGTCGGAGATATCCCTACCTATCATCCCTTCCCAGTGCTCCATGTATCTCGGCCTAGGCGAGATCGCTGATTGAAGTAGGAGCTGATACAGGAAGGAGATGACTCCCTTCATGACGGACGTTCGCAATATAAAGGCCTCGAAAGGAGACGGCGGTCTCGTAGCTGCCTCCCGCATGCCCGGCGACGTGGCCCAATGGAGCAGCTGAACATGACGATATCGATCAGACTGGGGGATCCCATAATCCCTCATGCAGTTATCAAATGTGAGGGGATCCTGACCGTGGAATAAGTGAGTCACTGCCCTGCAGCCACCTTCTCTCCAAGCGTCAAAGGGCCCCTCCTGAATTGCCGGGGGGAAAGTCGGGTTAAAGTGCACCGGTGTAAACGGCGAGGGGAACGTGGTCCAGCGTTCGTCCGATGCAAGGGTATCCCACACCTTAAGCGTGGTACCCGTGGGGGTACTAATATAAGCGTTCAGAGGTCGATCCCCCTTAGGTTTCCAAGCCAAGTCCCATATCGACCTGCCCGCCACGCTCCGGTCCATATGTAGCCAATGTTTGTCAGACTGTTGTTGCGACCATTCCACCAGTACCCTCAAGTGCGCCGCTTTATAGTAGAGCTGTAGGTCAGGCAGCCCCACACCACCCTCGGATTTCGGACGACGCAACACCAAGAAAGAAAAACGTGCTCGACCCCCTTGCCATACGAAACGCAGAATCTGCGTCTTGAGGCGCCGAAAATAGTCACCGTCCAGGGGGATAGGCAAGGCCTGAAATAGATATAGGAATTTAGGGAGGAGGACCATCTTCACCGCGTGAATCCTACCCAACCACGACAGGAACTTGGGTTTCCATCTCTCCAGTTCCGCTCGAGTCTTCGCTAGCACCTGCGGGAAGTTGGCCGAGAACAACCCGCCTACAGTCGGAGTCAGGTGGACCCCCAAGTATACAATGGAGCTCGCGGCCCACGCCAGAGGCGTCAGGGGGCGCACGCGTTCCAACTCAGGCCCCGAGAGAGTAAGGTTCAAGACATGGGATTTGCCATAGTTTACCTTGAAGCCGGCCACCTCCTCATACTGCCGCAAGGTCTCCATGACGCAAGGCAATGAGCCTTCTGGGTCCGCTATGGAGAGGAGAATGTCGTCTGCGAAGAGCGTGATTTTGTGTTGCTCTCCCGTGAACGGTATGCCCCGAATCCCCTCCTGCTCCCGCACCGCCACAGCCAGGGGTTCAATGCTAAGCGCGAACAAGAGCGGTGAAAGAGGGCAGCCCTGTCTAGTGCCCCTAGAATGCGGAAAAAACGGTGATATGTGACCATTGACAGTCACGCGGGACCGAGGGTCGGAAAAGTTAGCCCTTACCATGGTGATAAACCTCTCCGAGAAGCCAAACGCTACCATTGTACGAAACAGAAAGCCCCAGTCCACTCGGTCGAAGGCCTTTTCGGCATCCAGCCCCACCAGGACCGCTGGTATGCGGAACCGATTAGCCTTTTCTATTAGATGTACCACCCTGCGCGTATTATCGTGAGTTTGACGCCCCTTGATAAAGCCCGACTGGTCAGGTTGAATAATCGCCGGCATCAAGTCTTGTAACCGTTGCGCTAGGATCGCGGAGTATAGTTTGGCATCGATGTTGAGGAGCGCTATGGGGCGGTATGAAGCACACTGAGTGGGGTCTTTCCCCGGCTTTGGCAGCACCGTGATCACCGCTTCCGTCAACGAGCCAGTTGAGGATCCAGACGCTGCCATGTCATTAAAAAGGGACACCAGAAAATCGCATAAATCAACGGCGTACATTTTATAAAAAGCTGCAGTAAAGCCGTCCGGCCCGGGCGCCTTGTGTAGTTTTAAGTTCTTGATAGCCCCCAGAACCTCCTCCCCGACAATCGGCCCCCCCAGCAGCTCATTCCACTCCTGGGACACCTGGGGAAGGGGTAAACTCCGCAAATACTCCGTCTGTGCTTCCGCACGCGGCCTGGCCCCTGTGTAGAGGTCGGCATAAAAGCGGCCAAAGATGGCCGCCTTCGTCTCGTCCCTATGTTGCTCCTCACCCGTAGCATCCCGAATACCCCCGATAAATTCCCGTTCCCGCCTGTCCCTCAGCTGTCGCGCCAGATGCCTTCCCACCTTGTTACCACTAGAGTAGGATAGCCGGCCCAATCTCAACAGTGTCAGTTCAGCCCTATTGTTGTAGTGCGCTCTCAATTTCCCCCGGACCGCGGTCAAGGGACGGAGGGTCACCCGCAAGGGTTTAAGCTTATGGGCCTGTTCAAGACGCGTCAGTTCACGTTCTAAGTCCTCTCGTTCCTTGCGCCGCAACCGGTTAAGGTTCGCATTGAGTCCCAAGCACGTACCCCTGATAGAGGCCTTAAAGGCGTCCCACGTATTATACACCGAGGTGTCGGACACGGGGTTAAGGTCAAAGAACTCCCTGATGGCCTTCCGCAACACCTTGGAAGAGGTGTCGTCCCTTAACACCGAGGCCGGGAAATACCATTTCCGATGCCCACCATCGGACGGCGACCAGCGAAGACTAAGCACCAGCAAACTGTGGTCAGACACCGAGAGTGGAAGAATGGTGGCGTCAACAATGTCCCCCCTGAGGGCCTGGCCAAGAAAAATGTGATCCAAGCGTGAGTAGGAGTGGTGTACGTGTGAAAAGAAGGTGTAATCTCGTGTGGTAGGGTGGAAAAAGCGCCAGCCATCAACCAGTCCCAGCTCCCCCACCAACTGCTGTGAGGAAGCAGAGAACACCCCCGCCCCAGCTCTATGAGACCCAGAGCAATCTACATCCTTATCCCACACCAGATTAAAGTCCCCCAGAAGGAATAAGTGGCCTTCAGCAAAATCACCCACTCTCTGCAATAAATCTTGTAAATACTGATTCTGGCCCGCATTAGGCAAATACGTCACCACAAACGTACTCATCTGCCCCAAGACCAGACCCTTCACCATTAACCAGCGGCCCTCCTTGTCATTGCGAATGTCTATAGGTTGGAAGTGCAAAGCAGCGCGGAACAGAAGCGCCACCCCCCTATGTTTCGTAGCCGCAGATGCCCTGTATACCAGGGGATAAGCCTTGTGTCGCAGGCGCAGTTCGTCTTTGCGCGCCAGATGGGTTTCTTGGAGCCCAACCACATCCAACTGATGGTCAACGATATACTTCCATATTTTCTGTCTTTTCTGCGGTGAATTCAAGCCTTTAACATTCCAAGTCCCTATACTAACCGGCATAGTGGAACCAAAAAAAACACAGCTTTCAGAAGGCTTTCCAGGACACCCCTCCTCACAATCAGAAGGCCACCCGACAAGCATTGCCCGAGACAACGATCCATCCCTCCTCCCCATGCCTCTCCCCATGCGCCAGCTCCATACCCGGATGCTTCCCGCACCTCAAACAGCCCCACAGCCCGGTCCACGCACTCCCCCGACTCCCCCCTCCAGCCCGGCCACACACACCACACATACCACAGCTCTCGCATGTCGCCACCAACGCCCCCCTGCACAATTCCCCCCCAGAAGACCCCCCCCCCCTTCCTCCCCTGTAAACAAGAGAACAACATAAGAAAAGAACTCAGGACACTGAACCTGACAAAGTCACACAGCAGTTCCAGTGGGTCATATTCCAAGAGGCCCCATCCGGACTGGGAGTGGGGCAGGGGCGCCATCCCGGCGACCCCCAGGGCCCGTACCGGGGTGTCTTCTCCAGAAAAGTACACACGAACCCCGGTACCTTAGGCCAGTGCCCCTCCGGCCCCAAACCAAACCAGCTGAAGCTTAGGCAGCCCCAGAGCTTTGTTGCGATGACGGAAGCGTGGCGGAGGCCACAGAGGCCACAACGTTCCCTCTTTCCTGCTGGCTAGCCGCGCGATCGGGCCCTCCGTGGCTCTCCGGACCCACCCTGTGCCAGGACGAGGAACGGCGCCTCCTCCTCGGCGAAGGACTCCGACGCCCCGAAGCCGGGGACCCCTCCTCAATCCCCAAAAGTGCCTTTGCTTCCCGGAGAGAGCGAATCTGCGCCAACCTGTTCTGCCAGCGAAAGATGATCCTGAAGGGGTGGCCCCAGGAGTAGGAGATACCATGCACCCGAAGATAGGCAGTGACGGGACGGAACTCGCGCCTCTTCTGGAGTGTTGACGCAGCTAGGTCCTGGTAGAGTTGAGGACGATGATCGCGAAACTGCAGAGAAGGGATGTCCCGAGCCTTTCTTAGGATTCTTTCTTTGACCTGGAAGTCGTGGACACACACGAGGATATCCGGAGGAGGACCTCCGTTCCGCCTGGGCAGGCCCACTCTATGAACACGATCCATTTGTATCTCCCGCATGTCGTCTTCATTCAGGATCTGGAGGAAGAGGGCCTGCACATACTCTCGGAGATCTCCCGCTTCACCATCCCATGGCACCGCCCTAATGCGAATGTTGTTCCAGCGGGAACGGTTCTCGAGGTCCTCAGCGTGGGCCTGCAGATCAATATTCTGTTCCATGACACGGAGCACGTCCTGCTGCAGCAAGTGGACATCATTAGCCATAGTAAGATCATGATCCTCCAACGTGACCACTCTGTCCCCAATACTGTCGACATCCCTCCGCACCTCGCGGAGATCCGACGTGAGCTGGGAGCGGAGCTCCGTTATATCGTCCTTGATGGAGGCAAAGAGCTTCTTCATGAAGGCCTTAGTTGCTGGGGCCTCATCATCAGATCTCCCCGACGACGAACTCTGGCCCGGGGAGGCCGGGGCTTGAGAGCCCTTAGCAGACCCCTCTTTCCCAGTTTTCCCCTTGCGAGCATTAGCGGCCATCACTGCCTCAGCCTCTCGCCCCCAGGAGACAGAATAGCGCTCCGCTACGGATTGGCGGGAATGGTTGTCCAGGGAGACTCACAGAGCCACCAGCCGCTTTCCCGCGTGCCAAAATGTAGAAATGCTTAGGTAGTGCCGCCCTTCAGTCCAGTGCGCCAGTGGGGACCGCAGGGGGGGGGAACGCGTGGCAGCGCCAAGGGAGCCGGTTGTCCAGTGATGCCGTCCCGCTACACCACCGCCGCGTAGATCAAGCAGCGTTATCCCCCCAGTCCGCCTAGTACCATCTCCAGTCCAGGTCACCTTATATCAAACGCTCACCGGATCAGCGTCGCCTCCAGGGCCCGGTCGCCAGGCAGTCACACCTCCAAACAGACGCACCCTTCCTCCAGGCGACCCCCGTTGCAGTGCTGTGGGTGCTGGGCAAGGAGCCTATCAGTAAGCCTCTGCAGGGGCTTCGGGTACCGACGCACCCTCCGTCTATCTGCCCCCACCGGATCAGGCTGTCCCCCAGTGCCCAGGAAGGCTGAAACCGGCACCGCCGCTTGTATGCGTCACCTCTTCACCTGGGGGGGCAAGTCCGCCCCTGCTGAAGCAGCGGAGCGGTCCCCGATCAAGGGACGGGACTCCGGAGCAGCGCCGCCCGCCTCCGGACTAGGCCGCAATCCCCGGCCTCAGTTGATCCTCCGGCCGGGCCTCCATGCACGCCAACGCGGCTCCAGGCTCCGCCCCCTCCGGAGGCTCCAGGTCCGGAGCTAGGCGGGCGGCCGCCGACGGTCAAGAATGCACAAAGGCGCCTTCCGGGCAGCTCGGGTAACACCCGGCACACCAGTCGCCGAACTGCTCCGCCACGCTTCTCTCCTCAGGCGGGTTCTCAGCTCGGAGATCTGCGCCGACCCCAGGCACCGGGTAGTGCGGCCGACACAGGCTCGTGTCCCTCGGTGCAGGGGAGCTCAGGGGTCACCCCAGTGCCAGACCCCACTCTGGGGGAGCCCGGGTGCAATTTGCCGGTACAGGAGGCTCCGGTGCTGCCGCTGTAACAAGGCTATGCTAGGCCGGGCGCCGGAGGGGACACACAACACGTCCTACTCCGTCGCCATCTTGGCCACGCCCCCCGGAGTTTGGTTTTTACAATGCCCAGGTGACCTTCGTGTAGAATGGCTAGTAGTTGCGGAACTAGGGACACAGGAGGAACTACCTTGGCTCCTCTTAACAAGAAAGTACCCTGATCTCCAACTGACAGTTCCTCATGTACTTCAAAGAAATTTCTGTGCTCTGCCTTTAAGGGTCTTTTTTCCGGCCATCCCTGCAGCACAAACTTTTTCACCCTCTTATCTTATCCTATCTTAGATGCAATTTGTAAAGCGCACTAACGCTGAAGCTTCTTGGCGCTGGTAGACAGAATGAGCAGATGAGGAGGGAGCGTAGGCAGCAGAATTCTAGCTAAGGGGAGGGAAGAGGTAAGTTTTTAACAGTTGTCTGAAATTCAGGAGGGAAGAGGAGGATTTGATTGAAAGAGGAAGGAGGTTCCACAGAACGGAAGCTAGATAGGAGAAGCGACGACCGCCGAATTTCTTGGTTTTGATTTTAGAAATGACTAGCAGATGACTGTGGGCTGATCGGAGGTTTCGTATTGGACAGTAAGGGCGGATGAGAGATTTCAGAAACGCTGGACCAGAACAACGAAGGGCTTTGAAGGTAAGACATACCACCTTGAAGGCTGCCCTTTGGACTATTGGGAGCCAATGAAGGCTGTGGAGCAAAGGCTTGGCCGATTGCCATCTGGGGATTCCATGAATCAAGCGAGCCGCTTGATTCTGGACGACTTGGAGGCGGTGTGACAAGAATTGTGGGAGACCGTGGTAGATGGAATTAGAAAAGTCCAAACGGGAGAGCACGAGTGAAATGACAACTTGGGTGAGTGCCGCAGGGGGAAGTAAATGACGGACTTTGCGGATCCTCCGAAGCTGATACATTCAGGAAGAGACTACCGCTCCCACTTGGGCTCTGAGGGATAGTTCGGCGTCTATGATTATGCCCAGACTCTTTACTGCTTTTGCAGGGACTAGGGGAGAGCCCAGCTCCGGAGGCCAGAACTGCGGGCCCTAGTAAGCATGACTGAGTCCAGGGAGGAGGAGCTCAGTTTTCCCGGGGTTCAACTTCAATTGGTTCTGGTTCATCCAAAGTTGGATGTGCATCATGACTGCGTGGAACGTCGTACTGGCCTGTGGTGAGTTGAGTGAGAGGATGATTTGTAAATCGTCAGCGTAGTTGTAGACGATAATGTCCCATTTCTGCAAAGATTGGATCAGTGGCCGGAGGTATAAATTAAATAAAAGCGGTGAAAGGGAGGAGCCCTGAGGAACTCCACAGGACGTAGGGGTTTTTTTGGCAGTGAAGGGTCCCAAACGGACCGCCTGTGTTCTTCCAGTGAGGAAGGACTTGACCCACTCAAGGGCGGTGGCCTGGATGCCTGCCTGCTCGACACGGTGGAGAAGGATGTTATGGTCCAGCGTATCGAACGTGGCAGACAAATCCAGGAGAACGAGGGCTTGGGGGGACCCAGCATCCGCATTGCTCCTGAGTGTGTCCAGAACCGCCACGATGACGGCCTCGGTAGAGGCCGTCATCCCTCACAAGGTCAGCATCCTTCTGATAGGCTTCTTTCTATTGCTGCCCACTTATTACTTTCTCATGGTCTTCTAGGAAAGCCACACTGATGTCCTCTTCCTCCGTGATAGACGGTGCTTCCTCCATGGCTGAAGCCCTGCTTCAGTAATCCGCTACCTTATTTAGTGTTCCTGGATGTACTCTACATCATACCTGTAATCCAACAGTTTTAACATCATCTTCGCTGATCCGGGTGTAGCATTGGCATGCCCGCTCGACGTGAGTACTTTAATCAACGGCTTGTGATCTGTCCTGAGTTTGAACCTCTTACACCAAAGGAATTGTTGAAACTTCTCCATGGCCCAGACTGTCGCCAACATCTCTTTCTCCACCACGCTGAACTTCTGTTCTGTGGACGACAGGGACCAGGACGCATAGCTGATGGTGACCGCTCCTCCTTCTCTCGTTTCTTGCATTAGGACTGCTCCTAATCCTTTCTCACTGGCATCTGTGGTTAGTATTGATCTCGCCTGTTGGTCAAACCCTTGTAGCGGCACTGCTGTACAGATATTCTCCTTAATCCTCTGGAACTCACTTTGCATTTCCTCTGTCCACTCGAACAATGTTTTGTCTCTGAGGAGTTGGCGTAATTGGTGAGTCTTGGTTGCAAAGTGCGGCACAAATTTGCTGTAATACTCAGCCATCCCTAGGAAGGAGCGCACTTCTTCCTTGCTCCTTGGCGGTGGTGCGTCCCTTATGGCCTTGGCGTTGGCTTTCTTGGGCGTGATCCTTTGATCACTGATCTCATGACCCAAGAATGTGACTGACGTCATCCCAAAATGACAGTTCTCCCATTCAGTGGTTAGGCCATTCCTTTCCAAGACCTGCAACACCTGGAGCAGTGTCGTATCATGGTCCGCATTGTCTTTGCCCATTATCAGAATATCATTCTGAAAGTACTGTACACCTTCAGTATTCCTAAACAGCGTGTACATGAGTTTCTGAAACACGGCCGCTGCTGATGCCAGCTCGAATGGCATCCTCCGAAACTGGTAGCACTCGAATGGGGCTATGAATGATGTCAGCTTGCGGCACGTGTCATGTAGGGCTATTTGGTGATATGCTGACGTGAGATCAATGGTAGAGAACTTTTTTACCCCTTTAGTTTTGGCCATTATTTCGTCAATCCTTGGTAATGGGAATCTTTCAACCACAATGTTCTTATTCAGCTCTCTCAGGTCCACACATAGACAAACCCTGCCATTCGGTTTCCTCACTACCTCCAGGGGAGATAGCCATTCCGCGCTGTTTATTGGCTCAATGATCCCGTTGTCTTACAGCCTCTGTATTTCTGCTTGTACCATCTCCCTAACTGCTAGGGTATGTTTCTCACTTTGTGGCACACCGGCTTGGCCTCCGATCTGATCTCTATCTTATGGGTGAATTTCGTCAGTTTCCCCCTTTGCCTCCAAATACTGAGAAGAAGTCCTCTTTTAAGTTGGAGACGTTTAGCTGTTGCCCTGGACTGGTCATTAGTACTTGTGTGTCTCCTCCAGGATTCAACTGCATGCCCAGGTCGCCTTGGTCGACCCAACCCAGGACTGATGGACCCTTTTCAGCCACATACAACTTGCACGTCACACTTCGGTCCTTGAACTCGAACTTAAGAACTCGATATCCCACCATGGGGATCGGCTCCCCTGTAAATGTGACTGGTCGTATGTTCGGAGGTTCCAGCTGTTGTTCGAAGTTCTCTTTCCACACTTTCCGTTGTACTGTGGTATACCGGGATCCCGAATCTGCCACCATTTGTATTCGCACTCCACCAATAGCCATGTCACATTGCGGTTTCCTGTAGCGATTGCAGTCTATCCCTAGTATTTGTTCTTCAAAGCACAACACATTGTCTTCCTCTTCCACTCCACCTGTACCTTCATCTGGTTCCTGTGTAACATATTTGACCGAGGAACTTCCCATCTTGCGCCAACCTACTTTCTCATAGTGTCCTACTATGCCACAAAACATACATTTGGTGCGGAACGCTGGACATCGTTTATCGTGGGCTGCGTGGGACTTGCTACCGCACCTGTAACACCCATTTTTGTTGGCATTGTCTAGATTGGTCTGGGCGCCAATCTAGACAAAGTCTTCTTATCCCCTGTCTCCGCTCTACATTTGTCCGGGGTACCTGTTTCAGTGACTTTGTTGACCATCGGTCTTGTGGCGGGCTCTTTCTTTGTAGCCTCCGCACATCTTTTCGATAACTCTGCCTTCTTTACCATAGCTATGACCACCTTCAAGGACTCATCCCCGTTGACCCACAACTTGTCTTTGATTGCCGAGTTAGTGGTGTGCATGACGATTTGGTCTTTGATGAACTCGTCATGTATGGCGCCGAACTTGCACGTGATTGCCAGCTCCTTCAATGCCGTCACATACTGGTCTATGGACTCCCCTATTCCTTGCTTCCTTTGCTGGAGGTTGTACCGGTCTATGGCCGTGTACACCGCTGGTCTATAATGGTTATTGAGATCTTCTATCGCATGTTGAAACACGTTGTCATCTTCTGCCTGTCTAGGTGCATGAACTAGATTTTGATACACCCTGATGCCTTCCGGGCCTAGGTTATGGAGCAGTATCCTCCTTCTTCTCTTACTGGGGAAATCCTTGCAATTTTCGTCTTCCAACGCCTCTAGGTAGTTCATAAAATACTCTCTCCAGTCCTCCTATTTCATTGTGGGGTCCCCTGGACGGGGCAGGAAGGGAACCGGCATGGTAAGGGAGGAGGGTTGTGCACACATCTCTGCTCTCCTATCTGATGCTTCTTCTTCTCCTCTGGGGCTTCCTGGTGCACCTTGTCTGTGTCGGCACGTGGGGCTCTGTTAGGGTATAGGTTCCCCCCATACCTTGCTGTGCCTGCCCTGCCAGGTTCCCTGTGTGATGCTGGTGACTTGGGGTGTGGTGCCTATTGTTCAAGTGCCCACTAGAGTGTCTTGTCTCCCCTTTGGTCCACTCTTGGCTGGGACCCTACGCTGGCGAAGACGCCAGCGAAGACACCGCTCTGCAGCACGGTCCTGTGTGCCTGGAAAGTTTTACTCTGCCCTTGTCTTGGTGGTAACGTGGGTCCCTTGCCACCATATAGGTAGGCTATCCAGTATTGTCGCTTTGTGTGCCTCGCGTGCTCTGACCTGCTTGTTGTGGATTCAGCTCGCCTTGCACGTGGGTACTGCTCTGTGTCTGCGGTCTTAGTCCACTGCCGCGCTCCTTTCACCCTCGTGGCTGGTTCTTTTGGCCCTCTCCTGCCACGTGTCAGTCTCCAGTGGTTCATGGGGGGAAGGAACACCACCTGGGTGTCTGTTTGCCCGGATCCCGTCATCGTCGCCACTTTGTAGTAATTATGTACCCCACAGATGAGGCAGAGGCAAGTTTTAGGGGAAAATATAACTTTTAATACTTTCGGGGCCGGGAGCCGCGTCCGTGCATAGCTCGGGCTCTGGGTGACGCCGACAACTAGAGCGCTAACACTACAGGCAGGCAAGATGAATGTAAGCAAAATGCGTAGGGCCTACAGTAAGAGAAACTCAATAAACAAAATAGTGCTTACAAGACTAAATAATCATACCGTGTCACTACCAAAGTAAAAGGGCCGGTAGCCATGGGAGATTACAAATGAAGACAAGGGGGTACTAAGGAGAGACTAACAAGCCTATTGAGGAATCAGAAGCCAGCATTTACGAAGGACAAGAGACAAGCCAATGAAAAAATGGGCGGAGAGCGGGCAGGGCTTCTCTTCCATACTCCACTAGAGCAGGCTCGCTGAGCAGCGCATGTACACTGACTCAGCCTCGACCTAAGAATGTGTGGGGGACAAGGTTAATGTTGTCTCTCACTAAACAGGCCCTAGCCCCACTCTTGACTAACCAATATTACAGAACAGGTAGCAGTAAATATGACTAGGAAAAGTAAAATAAGGCCTAAGAAATTGAAAAATTGGTTTAATCAAGCCTGTAGTGACACCCATGCGGCACTTTTAGAAGTGCTAAAAGAGTCTGGTAAGGACGCGCAGAAGATTGTGGAGGCAAGAAGGGCCTATAAAAAGGCTATTAATTGGAGGAAAATTGAGACCTGTATAGAGCAGATACCCATTATTGGGGAAAGATTTTAACTTCTGTTTTTAATGCAGTTACTATATCGGGTCCCCCAGTGTCCTGGGGCAAAGCAGTCATGGTCCCAATTTTTAAGAAGGGTTCAAGAGAGGATTCGGCGTGTTATCGTCCGATCTCTCTCCTGGACTCTTCTGCTAAGATAATGGGAAAAGCCGTCTTGGTGCGGCTGACAAATTGGCTGGACGAGAAGGCAGTTATTTCAGACCTGCAGTACGGGTTTAGGAAGGGAAGAGGTACTGCTGGTCAAAGCCTCAATTTACATCTTGTTATTGGGAAGTATACGGTCGATAAGCAGGGAGATATCCATCTAGCTTTTATGGATCTGTCCACTGCTTTCGACCTTGTAAACCAACAGAAATTGTGGACTTCCCTTTTTGACATGGGCCTGGACCCTGTACTGATATCCTTTCTAGCCGTTATCCATAATGATACTAGTGCAGCAGTCCGCGATAGTGAAAATGGGAGCCTGACGGATTCTTGGCCTGTAAAGCGAGGGGTCAGGCAAGGGTGTATCCTTGCACCTTTACTGTTTACACTCTATATAAATAAATTAGGTGTTGCCCTAATTTCAGCATGTAAGGACATCCCGAGAGTTGGCCAAAAAAAGATTCCTGCATTACTATATGCAGACGATACTGTGCTGGTTGCTAGGACGGCAAGAGGATTACAATTACTTTTAGATGGCTTTACTAATTTTATGGACTCTTTGGATTTGAAAACTAATTTTTAAAAATCACATGTTATGTCGCTAGGTGGTGGACGGGTGAAAAGGGTATCTTTTTTCTGCAAAGGGAAGGCACTTATGAAAGTACCTACTTTCCCATACTTGAGTATTGTATTCGATGATAGAAGATCGTGGGTAATGCAACGCACACTGAAAAGAAACACATTAGCGAGGGCCACAGGGGCCCTGTTGGGCTTTGCAAAACGTTTAGGCTGTAAGCCATTACCGGCATTATGAAAATCTATAACGCCAAATGTTTGCCCATGGTGTTATATGGGAGTGAGGTGTGGGGCTATATTGATTCAAGTGAGATCCAAATGGCAGAAAATGTTTTCTTCAGAAAAGTATTGTCACTACCACAATCTACAGCATCTTTTAATGTGCACGAAGACCTGGGGGCTGGTTTTATTTCTGATCAGATTGCTGCAGCACCGATACTAGGGTGGTTAAGAATTTGGGCACAGCAAGCCCCGAATTTAAATCAATTAATTATCCAGGATTGTCTGACCCTAGATAAGGCCTTGGCTATACCATGGATCCGTTATATTAAAAATCAAATGGATATAATGGGTAGCCCGGATTTATTTACAAATCCTAGGGCCTTAAGTAAAATCAAAATATAGACAGTAAAATCCCAATTTTTAAACAGGTTGAAGACCCAAAGGGAAGAAGAGGAACTGGCAAAACCATTGGTTAGAAACGTTGTCATGTTAAGCACGGGGAGAGAGATTCAGCCATACTTAACATTTATAAGCAAGCCTTTCCATCTGTTTATTTTGCTAATGTTTAAACATAATATGCTACCATGGTTGTTATCTTTCCCCAGGGGGTGTGTTAAAAGTGGGATCTTGGGCCCATGCCCATGTGATAATAATTCGGAGCAAAACGTCCTTCATATGATCTTTTTCTGCAAGTTTTATGAACTGCAGCGAAATAAATGTATCCTGCCACTACTGTGAGGTTGTAATTTTGAGCAGGTGAGACCAGCCCTGGCCTACTTACAAATGCTTTGGTCTGCTGTGGTATGTTTTGGGGTGGCATGCTACATTATAGGGGCTGTGAGATGTCGTAAGAAAATACTGCTACCTTAATCACCTTCCTTTGCCCTTCTGAGTTTTAGTCCGCAGTACAGTAGAAAGTTCCTATTAGTGACGATTACTAGATGAATTTTGGAATTTTATAAAATTAACAAACTGTGTGACAAACCTTTTATCTTGTATACGTGTTTGATAATTGTAAAGCACTTTTTTATATTGTAATATAATTAGTTGTGTTAATTGTGATGTGGAAATTTGATTAACTGCGAAATGAAATACTGTATGTGCTTTGATGGTTTTAACATTTTTAACCGAATAAAGCAAATTTTGAATTTGAATTTGAATTTGACTAACCACTGAGCCAGACCTGGGTTCCTACAATTAATAACAACACAATGCCCTCTAATGTTTTTGAGTGAAGGGACAACCTAACCCAACCCAACTCAACCCAACCAACAATCCTTACCAATAGGTTGTGGTCATATTCAGGGATTTTGAAATACGTATTTATTTATTTATTTATTTATTTAATGTTTTCTATAGCGCGAACATGACCCAGTGTAGGGTATCAGAGTGCTTTACAGTAGCGTTTCATCAAAAAGAGTAAATTAGTGGAAAAACCAGAACATAAGAGGACAAAACCAGTCATTACAGATTCACACTTCAGTATAGCATATCAACATATATACAGTCAATATTTGAATGACCAAGGCACATCTAACTAACAGGATCATCTTTGTATCAACATTGGATAGCGGAGCACTGAATGCAAGTGAGCAGTTTATATATAAGTGATCAGATTAAACTGTCGTCCAATCAGTCCTATGGGAGAAATTTGCTCATATAGAATGATTTTGCTTCCTTTTTGAAGGTTGCGATGGATGTGATTCTTCTAATGTTTGGTGGGAGTGCATTCCAAATTCTTGGTGCTGCTCCTGAGAATGCTCGGTCATAAGTCTTTTTGTTGCGGAAGTGAGCCGGTTTCAGAAGTAAGTCTGTTTTGCTCCTAGAGGGTCGATTAACTCCGGAAAGAGTAAGTTTTTGAGCCAGGTAACCTGGAGTATTGTGATAGATTGCATTATGGGTGATGCATGCCATCTTGAAATGAATTCTTGCTTCGAAAGGCAACCAGTTTAGCATTTTCAAGTGAGGGGAGATATGGTCGAATTTTTTGGAACCCGCAATCAGCCTTGTGGCTGCATTAAGACAGACTTTCAATGGGGCTGTTGTGATTTTGGGGAGCCCTGCCACGGTAGTGCATCCATATTAGATCCTTGAAATGACCAGCGCTTGAACTGCAGTTTTAAGGTCTGTTTTGTTCAGGAAGGGTTTAAGTTTTCGCAAGTAACTTAAATGGAATCTGGCGTTTTTTGCCATTGTATTGATATGTGTTGACATGTTCAGGTTTTTATCTAGAGTAATTCCCAGTGATTTGGTAGAGTCGACAATCTTTGGAGTACAATTTAGAGCAGTGATAAGTATGATTGATCAACGAATGACATACCTTATTTTTAAAGTGGCCATAAAACTCCTCGCGGGATATCAGGGGTAGGAGAACTCCAGTTAGAACGCCTACATAGACACAGCAGGCAGGGGATAGTCAGAACTGAGGCTGGGAGAAGGCAATTGAGTCTATGAGTTAGGCCCTTATTGATGTGCCCAGACCAGGGCACTCAATCCTAACGTGTGCGCAACAGAAACATCTACCCCTCTTGCCCCTGACTGTGGGGGGCACAAATCACCTCGAAATTAGGAGGACTGGTCAGGACCTATGCTATCCTGTAACCTTGAGGAGATAGCTGAAGGATCACTATTACTAACAATGCTAGTCAACTGCGGCTACGCCGAAACCTGCCGACCTGAGACAAAGTTTAAAGAAAAAATCAACAGGCTAACAGTATGTTCATGGTAACAGATCTAAACCTGTGTTGTAATTTAACATGTCCCCCTTGCTTCGTTTTATGTTTGCTTTTGGAGCTAGATTCACTGTTACTGACTTGCAATAATATCCGGATTGCAGAAAGATGTAGAAGTGGGCAGGGCAGCCATCTGTCCGTAGCCATATCCCACATTAATCCAGGGGATCTAAGTGGGACTGGAAATAAGGGATCTGCGGATTGACCAGCCAAGAAAGCTAGAGGACAACCTGAGACAACTCTAAAATCCAGAGAGAGACATCTTGTAGCCAGTTTTATGTCCTGTGAAACAACATTGATAGCATTAATCAAAAAAAGAGTCCAGTGTTGTACCTCCTGAGGTATTGGCAGCAGTAATGACTCTGTCCCTTGGAGTTTCCTTTTTGCCTATGATTCTTTCCCTACTATTCAAGACCACAAGAAAATGTAGGATAGGAGTGAAAGGATGGTGCTAAGCGCACCAGAACCGACAACCATTCATAGGACGCTTGGAGTGGGAAGTCACCTCTTCCGCTCCTGGTCCCCCGCAGGGCACTGTAAATGTCTGAGGGAAGTAGCCCCACCCCAAACTGGTGCACAGATAAAAAGTTTAGCAATTTTGTCACACGCCCACCAGCTCGTGTCTACATAGTTGTGGAAACGGTAATTGGTAACATAGCACAGGAGTTTATGGTGGGGGTGATAGGATGAGCAGCATAGTTCCTTGATAAGCTAATGGAATTTAGTAGATGGTGATGAAGCAAAGCTTCGCATATTTTGCGGACTTGCTGTACTCATGAACCTCGTTTATGTATAACAAGGTAACAAGTGTACGTCTTACTAACATTTATATTAAGTTTGAATAAGGATCATGAAGCTTGCACATGTGTTTTACTAAAATAATTTACTCGAGTCACTTAAAATGTCTGCCGCTTGTATTTAGTTACTGCGCATGCGTCAGCCACATTCACGTGTCCTGACGCGTCTGCAGAGTTGGAGGGAAATTTATGCGCATGCGTAATACATAGCTTGGCCCAATGTGGTACTGCTCGTGCCACTGCTTTTGTCACCGTTTCTATGTAGCTAACATTTAGACTGCATAAGTATATTTTTATGATGATAAGTTGAAAGTACAACTCTGTGATGTGATTTCATAACGTTATTTCTATGTATTAATTTGTTCTCGCTTACTTTTCATGTACCGCGGGGAATGGGGGTCCGAACTGATTGGGAGCCATATTGACGGTCTCTTCTGCGCATGCCCATGGAGCATTGAAAGGTGGCCACTTTGGACAGTGGAACCCAGCCAGCTGGCAGCCACAGTCAAGATGCGCCTGGGAAAGCCACCTCTGCGCTACGAGAACGGCGAATGTTGCTCCTCATGTGTTACATTGTTAACTTGCCATTGTATTTCTGCACAGTTTCTCATGGGAACCCCAATCTTGCTAGGCGGTACCCAAATATGTAAAGTAGGCATACAAATCTTGTATTCTGATTGGTGTGTTACCCAAAGCCTACCTTAGGACCAATCCAAATTGAGGGATTCTGACACTTTTGCAACATTGGGGGGTGGTACACCGTCCCAAAGAGTATATCTACCCTGGGTTCACCTAGGGAATTTGTCCGACTTGTCTGGTTTAGCTGACCTGTCACTGACCCATCATACTCAATAGGTGACTGAAGATACAGAGAGCTGCGGAGCACTCTGTCCGAAATTGACCATAGACTAAGGTTTTACTGAACCTTAAAGTGCTGGCGAAGCACTTTGCTGGGAGTTCGTTGACCCAATCGGGGTCTTGATCGATAGCTGCAGAGAGGGTGGAGCGCAGGCGTTGCTTCCAAACTGCGGGTGCGGTCCTGTCCTGAGCGGTCCTGTCCTGAGGGTTTGCTGTCCTGTCCTGAGGTCCTGTCCTGATTCCTAATCTGAGGGTATCCTGTCCTGTCCGGGGTGTCCATTCTGCACCTGCTGTCCTTTGAGGGGTATCCTTCCTTGAGGGTTTCCTGTACTTAACTGACCCGTGGCCAGGGTTTGGTTTCCACACCAGTCTAGGTAAATACTGCTCTAAGTTCTTTAAACTTGCACCTTTCTATATTTCTGTCTTTTGCTTAAATAAAGACACACCTTTGCACATGTTGATTTCTCCATGCTTTTGCCGCAAACTATTGAAACGTAAAGTCATTTGCATAATTTTTCTTGATATGTTCTCATGTCATCCTACCTTGTAGAAATTATATTTTGCATTGCAGTTTGTCATTTTCTGATATGGTCTAGAACCTCCTTACCTAGACTGTTCAAAGGTCCCTTCACTTTAAGTTTAGCGTGTTACTCCTTATAGGCCCTCCTATAGTTACCCATGCATAGTCTGTCCATGCTTAAACATTTCTGAGATTATATAGTATTTTTCCATTTGCATTTTTATAACAGTATTTCGATGATTACTCTGTCTTTATTTCTCTATAGTTATATCATTTACATTATCCTAGTTATTGAATGTCTTGTTCTTGTATATCTTATGCACAACGAAAACGAACTTTAGATAAACATTTTAAACTTCCAGTTGTCCGTGGTCATTTAAACAATATTGAATGTCATTTGAAATTTGCATTTGTTGCCTTTCCTTTTACAGCTAGGCCCCTGATTCATTGAAGTCATAGGTACCCGTGTCGGTGGATGGTAAGTCGAGTACACTGAGTCATAACAATAGGGAACGCACACACAATTGGTAGCAGCCCGTGAAGTCGCCTGGTCAATGAATAGTGTGAATTGAAAGTATATGGGCCCTGAAGCCGGAAACGGCGTAATCATTGGCTGGGTGACCTCGCGCGCTCTATCAGTTTTCTGGTAGATCAGAGGATGGTTAGGGACTAGCTAAAGGTTAGGCAGGATTAGTTAGACTAGTTGAGTCGGAAGCTGCTAGTACATTAATGCTGCTAAAAGAGCGGCTGTTCAGAGAGAGCTGATCATTCTCTTGTGAATACGCTGCTGAAATTCATGAATTGCTGTATTGTTATTATTCTTGTTCTTATATTGTTATATGTATTAATCCATGCATTTGTAAACCGTCTCGTATTGTGTTGTCCGAACTCCCCGGGGAATTGAAAGGGCAAGTGGTGAATAGAATCCATTGTCCTGAGGTCACAGGCTTAAAGGAAAGTTAGGTGCAGGTTAGGATAACCGGGAAGCACTAACTAGGGTTTTCTGAATACATGTGTGAATAAATGTCAGTAACGAGGTTCATTGGTAAAATTCCCATAGTGGCGTAACCTAGTAAGGGTCACATCGGAAAAGTAGCAGGTTCCTCGGAGCTTGGGTGAAAGCAAAGGCGTCCGCTGAGAAACCTTAGACTCGGAACATATCCCGGAAAGAAGTGGATGAGTTTAGGGGAATAACAGGTTCACTGATGCTAGAGTGAAGGGTAGGCGGAAGAGATCTGCCCGCAGCGCGTGAAAAGTAAATGGAAGTAGTTTACTTGCAGTAAAACAAAGCTATTCTGTCTAGACACTTGAGCACTGTGGCGAATGTGTATTCGTTGTTAAATAACCAAGCACTGAGCACTTTAGAAAGAAAGAAAGAAAGTTTCCGTTACCTTGTGAAGGGAGGGAGTCAGCCGCGAAGCGCCTCTGACGTCACTCCGTGCCGCGCTGGGATTGGTAGAAGCAGCGGGCGGGTAGCGGGGCTGGAATTGTAAAGGAGGGGTGAAGCGCCGAGGAGTGGGAACTATCTCACGAAGGGGCCGCGCACCCATTGGTCGAAACTATTTGAACGCGTGCACCTCATTGGTCGCACAGAATTGCAAGGCGCGTTCTGATTGGAGGTAGCTTTGTAAACAAAGTTAAGCGTAGAAATCGTATGTGGCACTCGTATTGTCCAGAGACTAGACCCGATCCAAGGAACCAAGGGTTTGAGAGGGATCAGTGGAAAGCCAATAGATACGATATTATGTACGGAGGAAAGAGAAAGATGTCCCTTGTAAGTAGGGTAAAAAATTATTTCAAAACGGACAAACCGATTAAATCTAGAGAAGGCGTTATTGTCCCGCCACCGAATACTCCTGCCTCATTCATGATGTTTGACCGAGGGTACAACACCTGTGTGTGGTTGGAGAATTGGGTGAAGTACACAAAAGATGACGGAGTATTGGCTTTTCCGTTAGACGGTACTTTTAATGGTAGAATTTTATTCAATTTGAGAACCCGCATGAATGAATTACATCCCAGACCGAGACTAACGCAGTATGAGGCATTAGAAGAATGGGAGATTGAGGCTTTTGAAAGGGAGAAACCCCGAATGGACAAAGGTCTGACTAAATGGTACCCCAGGCTGAAACAAGAGACCAGGGATAAGAGGATGAAACAGTGGAGGCAGAGCATGATTGTTGAGGGTCTGTTTCCTATGATGCCAGCATGTACCCCGTCGGGGGAAGAAAAAAGGACAGAAAAGTGTAAGCATTGGGGAGCCCTTGGAGAGTCAGACGATGAATTGTTAGATGACATTTTTACGAGAAGTCCGCCCCCTTATAATGAGGGAGCCCGAACTTCCAGTGCAGGAGAGAACCACCAGCGTCCATCTATTAAGGAGGAGGACAGATCCCTATGTAGGGGGGGAGGGGGCCAGGTATTGCCCTATTTTGAGAAGCCCGAGCCCCCAGAGGTACGAAATATATATCCCAGTATGCCCGTGAACCAGGAGGAAAAATATTCCCGTGAAAAGCTCTTTTACCCCAGACCTCTTTATGAAAACGAAGAGAAACCATTAAGTTCAGGAGTACCCTTTTTGCAGCCTCCATATGGGGAAGAGCGTAGGTCATTTGGCACAGGAACTTTGTTCCCGAAACCAAATTATGGTGGGGGACAAAGTGAGACGCATCCTACTGCCCCGAGTTTTACGCATCAACTGACCCCACAGATGATACCTGACCGAACATTAGGAAGAGTGTTAGATGAAAGGGAGGAAGAGGCCATAGCTAAACAGAGGTCAGAAATAATTCAGAAAATTTCCCAGTTAAATACCAGTCCTGAAGCTTTGACTATTCCGGTAACAATCGGACCAGTGGTTCCGTTGTACGGGAATAATCAAGGAGGTCTGAACCCTCCAGTTATGAACCCGATAATGGTCCCGCCGAGGCAAGAGCCCCTATTGATAGACGATCAGTCCAGTGAGTGCGAGTCTGAAGTTGTGTTCTTGGATCTACCAAACAAACAGACCGGAAAGGGAGTGCAGAAGAGGCATAATCCTTTTGATACGAAAGAAATTAAATTAGAGTCAGCAACGGGTACCAGGAGTGTCTCTTTGGTAACGCCGGAAGAAATTGAAAATTGGAGTCGGGAATTAGAAAAACAGGCTCCACAAACGAAACCTTTAGACCTCTACAAACTGAGAGTAGAAATAGAGGAATTAATGGCAGGAAATGTGGGGCTAGATAGACTGAACACCTATTCTGAAGAAGAGTTGCTGTTCATGTGTAAAAGCCTTACCAGAAGTACTAGGGTGCTCCACGAGAAACTGACCGACACCGCAGCTAGTATGGGAATAGATATATCCAGATCAAAGCCCTTGCAGAAACCATACCGAGCTGAGTTCTCAGACAAAGATTTAGAAAATTTGAATGTGTCAGGAAGAAAGTCGCAGATTAAAGAGTTGCTTGCAGTTTTGCAAAAATGGGGAGACGTGGAAAAATGGAAAACGAGGTGGGCACATAAGAAAGAGGAGGCCCGCTCCAGACAAGCTACCCCTGAGTTCCCTCTGAGAGAAGTAGACAAGCCCGAAACTTTATGCCCCATGCGCGAAGTACCCGGTGGGAGGTATGTGCACGTTCCATGGTCCAGACAGGATATTGTGTCCTTTACTAACGATTTCCCGAAACTGCGAGAGAAGCCAGTTGAATGGTACCGGTAAGTGGAAAGGTTTGTAAAGGTGCAGAAATGCCTGTGGAAAGACCTGGATGGGTTTTTCGACATTGTGGTCCCGGTCGATCTATGGACCGAGTGTAAAATAGCCATAGCCTGGCCTAGTGAGGAGTATACAAGAAATAAAGAAACAGGGGAACCTTCGAAGGAAGTCATGAGAAAGTATGAACAAGTAATTCAGCACTTGAAACTAAAGGTGCCAGCTAAAGAAACTGATTGGACCAGGATAGATAGAACAACGCAGGAAAGAGAGGAGACAGTGCACTCCTATTATGAAAGGCTGTTACAGGTGTTTAAAACATACAGTGGTATAGATAACATCGAGATGAAGGACATGACGCACTTCATTTACAGGTTTGTAAACGGTTTAAGACCTGAAATTTGTCAGTGGATAAAAGATAACAAAATCTGTTGGCACTCCAAAAAGGTAGATGAGGTCCTGCGGTACGCAAAGTACTGCGAGGACGAGATGGCAGAAAAGAAAAAGGCTCTCAAGGAAAAGGTGATGTGGGCTCAGGTGAAGCTCGCAGAGCAGCAGGAAAAGCAGTTGAGTAACATGGTCAAAAATGCTAAGAATGAAGGCCCTGGGGGAGGGGGAGGAGGCAAGCCCCGGCCCAAAATGAGCAGGGAGGAGGCTATGAAGAAATTTCCCTGCCATCAGTGCGGCGAAATTGGACATTGGCGTAACGAGTGTCCTTACTTGCCCGAAGATAACCCCAAAACTCCTGATTTAACTCCACAGACGCAGAAAGAGAGACCAAGAAAGACTCAACCACAGGTAAAAACAGTTCAGGTGCCCCGAGCACCAAAGCAAGTATACAGGGGAAAACAGGCAGAGGGAGATGAGATAGAAGTCTGGGAAAGCAATGAGAACAGAAATGCAGCAACTTCGCAGTATCTTCTAAATGATACCTTCCTTTGTGATGACCAGTACTGACGGGGCCTGAGAGGGGAGGACGAGGAGTGCGTACTTGGCGCCTCCTTGCCGGTAGACCAGTCCGGACCATACATTGAAGGAAAGGTTGACGGAAATGATGTTACCTTTCTGTTGGACACTGGCGCTACCCGTTCTACTGTGAGAACAGTGGACGTTCCAAACCTACCCCTCTCGGGAGAAGCCATCCAAGTAGTGGGTGTATCTAATCAATTGATTAGTACTCCTGTTACCAAGCCCATGGAGATCTCAATTGGAAACTTTAAGGAAATGCATAGATTTGTTGTTTGCGACACCAGTCCAGTAAACTTACTGGGACGTGATTTGCTGTGCAAAATGAACTGTACCATCTTTTGCACACCAAAGGGTGTTGAAATTCAGACCCCAGATGAAGACGGCATTTATAAATTAATGTTAGTCCGCCCTGACTCGGAAATTAAACGAATGACCATGCAGGATTTACCCCAAGAACTCCAAGAAGCAGTGAAGCCAGAGGTGTAGGACTTTACTGGGAAAGATGTAGGGTTAATGAAAAATGTGGACCCCATACAGATAGCAATAAAGGACAATGCGGTATACCCCAATACTAAACCCTACAGGATGAATGCAGAAGTGAAAGCTGGTGTTGCTGTGGAAATAAAGAAATTGTTAGAAGGGAACATCATACAGGAGGTGATGAGTAGCCCATGTAACTCTCCGATTATGGGCATTAAAAAGCCTAGTGGCAAATACAGAGTAGTACATGATTTACGAAAAGTTAACAAGATAGTAGTTCCCTGTTGCCCTATTGTCCCGAACCCAGCAGTGATTCTGTATCAGATTCCCTGGGATGCTGAGTGGTTCACAGTGATAGACTTGTGTCATGCATTCTTTTCCATTCCCTTGCATCCAGATAGCAAATTTCTTTTCTCATTTGCCTTCGAAGGTCACGTGTATTGCTGGAACCGGGTCCCTCAAGGGTATACAGAGAGCCCCTCTATCTTTAATCAGATCTTGAAAAAATGTTTGGAAACTTTAGTCCTACCTGGGAACTCTGTCTTAGTGCAATATATAGACGACCTCTTGGTGGCGTCTAAAAGTCATAAGGATTGTGTGATTGACACCATTGCCCTGCTGAATCACCTGTGTGAAAAAGGACATAAAGTGTCCCCTGACAAGTTACAGTTTTGTGCAAAATCAGTGAAATATCTGGGGCACCAGATAGAAAAAGGTGTCAGAAAAGTGACATCGGAGAGAGTGAGAATAATTCAAAAGATGCAGTTGCCCCGTACTCCGAAAGAAATAAGAATGTTTCTGGGTGTGATAGGATACTGCAGGCAGTGGATTCTGGGATTTGCAGTCCTAGCCAGGCCCTTGATAAAAATGACCAAGAGAGGGACACCCGAGATTGTAGAATGGGATGATGAAAGCTTAACAGCCTTCACCAAGCTGCGAAATTGTCTGTGTACTGCTCCTGCATTGGGGATGCCAGACTATTCCAAAGAATTTGCCCTATTCTGTGACACTCGCGATAATTGCGCATTGTCAGTCCTAACTCAAGACCATGGCACGACGAGAAGGCCTGTGGCATATTTCTCTGCCACCTTAGACCCAGTGGCTGCTGGATTACCAGGTTGTCTGAAAGCAGTAGCTGCTACCTGTGCTAGTTTGGAACAGAGTGAGTCAATTGTCATGGGACATCCGGTAACTGTGTATGTTCCGCATGGAGTGGTAATTTTGTTGACCAGAACAAAAACACAGTATCTCACCCCTAGTCGGCTGACTAAATATGAGAGGATTATTGTGGGTGCTGCAAATGTAAACATTGTCAGGTGCAGTATTCTGAACCCAGCCACCTTACTCCCCGACCCAAAGGATATGGAAGGGGGGGTGGATGATGAACACGATTGTATAGACTTAACAGAATTCAACACCAAGCCACGCCCAGACATAAAAGAAACGCCCTTGCCTGAGCATGACAAAGAATTATTTGTAGATGGTTCATGTCTAAGGCATGAACAAGGAGGCCTGAGTGCTGCGTATGCGGTAGTATCCTTAGAGAAAATCGAGGAAGCAGGTTACCTATATCATATCAAGTCTGCACAAGTAGCCGAATTGATTGCTATGATAAAAGCTTGCCAAATTGGGAAGAACATACGCATAACAGTGTATACTGACAGTCAGTACTGTTATGGGGTTGTGCATGACTTTGGCCAGTTGTGGTTACAGAGGGAGTTCCTGACTTCATCAGGTACCCCCATTCGAAATGGAAAGGTTGTTCAGGACCTTTTAGAGGCAATCCAGTTACCAAAGGAACTGGCAGTGGTAAAATGTGCTGCTCATAAGAAGAGCATGGACAAGGTATCACTGGGAAATGATTATGCTGATCGAGTGGCCCAGTGGTGCGCAAGAGATCGGTATATTGTAAATCCGAAACGAGGGGGGCCAGGAACCAGCTGCCAGCTTCAGGTGTTTGAGGAAGTGCCTACATGGGATGAGGTGAAAGAGTGGCAGCAGGCGGCACCTTGGCAAGAAAGAGAGAAGTGGAAGGATGATGGGTGTCGACCAAGGCGTGTGGATGGTGTCATTATAGGTCCAACTGGTATGCCTGTGTTACCTAGACACCTACTTAGCACAATGGCAAGGTTGATACATGAAGGATCACACATTGGTAGGGACGCCATGATTCTAGTGTTCCAACAGACTTGGTACAGTAAAAAGTTCAGGAAAGTAGCAGAGTCCCTCTGCCAGAGGTGCCTGACATGTCAAAAGATGAACCCAGGGAAAAAGACTGTAGTGGAACTGGGGAAAATTGGGAGGTCCGGGGGTCCCTTTGTGAGAATACAGGTTGATTTCATCACCATGCCCCGTTGTGAAGGGAAGCGATATGTCCTTGTCATGGTCTGTTTATTTTCAAAGTGGGTGGAAGCTTTCCCTACTCCCCAAAATGACGCAAAAACAGTAGCTAAGTGTTTATTAAAAGAACTGATACCTAGATTCGGGGTGCCAGTCACTATTGAATCAGATCAAGGCTCACATTTTCATAATGACGTCATCGATGAACTCTGTAAGGCCTTTGGAATTGCACAAAAGCTACACTGTGCCTACCGTCCAGAGGCTTCTGGAGTGGTGGAACAAATAAATGGAACTATCAAAAACAGACTAGCAAAACTGTGTGATGCAACTAAATTGAACTGGGTGAAGGCCCTGCCCTTGGTCCTGATGGGACTCAGAAGTATTCCTGATCGCAAAACAGGCCTAAGTCCCCATGAAATCATTATGGGAAGAGTGATGAGACAAGCGTGGGTACCAGGAAGCAAACTGTTGAGTATTACTGATGATTTGGTGCTTGAATACTGCAAGAGATTGGGTGACCAAGTGCGTTCTATCTCTCGCCAGATCAGAGAAGACGCCATCCTCAATCCAACGACTCCTCTCCACAAACTGGTCCCGGGGGACTTGGTGAAGATAAAGAAGCACACTCGGAAGACCTGCCTGGAGCCAAGGTGGGGAGAAAAACGTCAGGTGATTCTGGTTACTACCACAGCAGTCAAGTGTGCCGGGGTTCCGCGTTGGATACACGCCAGCCACACCCAGAAGGTACCACCAGACGAAGTGCCTGAAGCAGAAGGACGTCCAGCAGAGGACTCTGCAGGAGCCAGACCAGAAGTAGCTGACAGCGTACAGCCCAGTACCAGTCAAGCTGCAGAATCAGCAGACGTTGGCCCAAGAATAGTTGACAACGAACTACCAGGAGCCCAGCCTGCTGAAGGGGTCCAAGGAGCTGAGCCAGAAGTAGCTGAAGACGAGCTGCCAAGCATATGGCCAGAAGAGTGGATTCCATTGATTGACCTCACTGAAGACCCTATTCGAACAAATGAAAGACTTTGGGAAGGTAGAGAGTGGACTAGTCAGGAAAAGCAAGGCATAGGCGAAGAGCCTCAGAATCTTGAGATTCACATCAAAACTGAGGAAGGAGAAGGTCAGACAGGGACAGAGCACGTGATTGATACAGAACCAGTGAATAAGACTGAACAAGTGCCCGATACTGAACAAGTGAAGGATCTTGAACAAGAGAGGAATACAGAACAAGTGATTGATACTCCTCCACTGACACCTGATATCGGGAAGGGACAGACTAGACATAGTGTAATAGTTCGAGCAGAAGAAAATCCAGAGATCGAAGTGCTTGAACAGGATCAGATAGAATTAGAAGAACGTGTTCAGGAAACAGAATCAGAGACACTTGAAGAACAAACACACAGTATACCTGAACAAGGTCAGATTAGTACCCAGGCAGAAGAAACAGATACTAGCCCTGGAATTAGTCAGATAGAAGAAGAAGAAACTGAAGCAGAATTGCCACAAGCTAATGAGAATAAGAGGGCAAGAGAAGGAAACGAAGTCCAAGTACCAACCAAAAGACTTAAGAAAAGAAAGCATCTTGAGCCTAAATACATAAAGAAATTGAGATTGAGAATAAAAACAGTAGAAGAAAAACGTGCAGAAGAAAGGAGAAGTGCTCGTATAGCAGAACAACCAGAAGACTCTTCCAAAAGAAGGAGTGATCGGATAAAGAGACAAAACAAAAAGTACAAGTCACCTGAATGGACACTTGTGTTAGAAGAGCTTGAAGATCTCGATATCACTGACGTAAGCGACGGAGAGCCCGTCCCTGAGTACTCTGACGAAGAGGAAGAAGAGCCACCGTGAATTTGCACAAAGTAAGATACTCGTGTAAAGTCACAAAGAGGGGTCGAGAAACTTCTTCTGAGCCAAAATGTCTGATTCAAACGTGAGTGGTAGACCTAGTCGCAGCTGTTGCAAAACTTGCTGCAAGGTATGTGTCTGTAGTATAGTTGTCCTGATATTACTCTGGATAGGACTAACAATTTTCATTCCCTTTGCTGTAAGTAAAGATACTAACATTGTCCCTACTGAAATTGTAAATACTGACAGTGAAGAGCTGACAACACAGAGTGTAGCTAGACATGAGAGAGCACTGAGACAAACAAAACAAGACTTAGAAGCATCAGATGAGGAAGAACTACATTATCATAGAATCAAAAACAGGACACGCTTAAATGTTTTCGCAAACTTGTTAATACACTATGTAGAGACTATGGAAATTGAAGATTACTATGTCTGCATGAAGCTACCTACTTCTGTAGCTGAAGGCGTGACATACCATCACTTGCCACTGACATACGGAATTTCCTGTAGCATTTTAGCTAGTTTATTTTACAAAAGAGGACCGTTACAGTACTATTACTCTAACAATGACGTGATCTTTTCTGAGCTTCCTATACGTGGGAACTTGAATCCTGTACATACCAAAAGTGACGCAATACGATACATGGGAGATTATTTCCTGACTATAGGTAACATTGACATAGCGGACGCACACAGAGATAACTTGACTTGTTCTTTGCATGAGCAGGAAAAGATGTTCCTAAACATGGCAGAGAAAAGGAGAATTAAAATACAAAAGAAGGCTAATGACGAAAGTCAGAAAAAGCCAAAGTGGGCAGAGAACATGGAAGGCACCTCAACTGGTGGGGCGGGTCCTGCTCTGTTGCTGGATTTTGAAAAGAAAGGCAAGCTATGTCTTCACCGCGAGAAGACTAGCTATTATAATACCATTTTCATTGGTTCCAGTGAATGCGAACATAATTACAAGGTAATTGGAGGTTGGGGTTTCAAAAATGGGTCAGAGCCTGTGTTTCCTGGAATTTATTATATTTGTGGGGACAAGGCTTATTTCAAATTGCCGGATCACTGGTATGGAAGTTGCTATTTTGGCATTGTCTTCCCGAAAATATACCATGTGAATGGGGGTGCTGGAAGCAGTGAAAATACTAATGGCTTAGTGCGTAGTAAAAGAGAAAGCATAGGTGAAATAATGGGTAGTATTTTCAGTGCACTGATACCTGGAGTGGGAGTGGTTCTGAACACTCACAGAATTTGCAAATTGTCCACTATAGTGGATGTATTGTCTACTGAGACAGCTCATGGATTTCTGCTGGTCAACACCGAAATGGTTGCGATCAGATCAATGGTTTTGCAGAATCGACTTGCTCTTGACACCTTATTAGCGAAAGAGGGCGGAGTCTGCCGGATGTTGAAGGCGCAACATTGTTGCACTTATATTCCGGACAAAAGTGTGCAGCTCAAAAGATATGTGAGAAACATTACTAATTTGGCAAAGGAACTCAGACCACTCGAGGTTGATAGTGCCTGGAAGAGACTGGTAGATGGTCTCTCAAATGTAGGTCATTGGTTCGCTAGTATAGGTAAAGGCTTATTGCTCAAAGTACTGATGCCAATTGGAATTATAGGTCTCATCCTATTTTTCATATTTGTCTGTTGCAAATGCCGCAAGCACACAAAGAAGTATGAAGTGAATGCGAGAGAAGAAAATACAAGAGGAGTGAAACGGAGTGTGGATGAGCTCAAATTAGAAGAGATGAATAATCAGATCTATAAAAAGGTGAAGAATTCTCACCCTACCAAAAATGAACGAGAAAAGTTGGAACGCTTGCTGGAAGAGATTGAATTGTATAAAGTATGAAAGAAAGTTGGCATCTGGTTCCATTTATTTTGTGATGATAGTAAATATCATCAAAGAGGGGATTGATGAAGCAAAGCTTCGCATATTTTGCGGACTTGCTGTACTCATGAACCTCGTTTATGTATAACAAGGTAACAAGTGTACGTCTTACTAACATTTATATTAAGTTTGAATAAGGATCATGAAGCTTGCACATGTGTTTTACTAAAATAATTTACTCGAGTCACTTAAAATGTCTGCCGCTTGTATTTAGTTACTGCGCATGCGTCAGCCACACTCACGTGTCCTGACGCGTCTGCAGAGTTGGAGGGAAATTTATGCGCATGCGTAATACATAGCTTGGCCCAATGTGGTACTGCTCGTGCCACTGCTTTTGTCACCGTTTCTATGTAGCTAACATTTAGACTGCATAAGTATATTTTTATGATGATAAGTTGAAAGTACAACTCTGTGATGTGATTTCATAACGTTATTTCTATGTATTAATTTGTTCTCACTTACTTTTCATGTACCGCGGGGAATGGGGGTCCGAACTGATTGGGAGCCATATTGACGGTCTCTTCTGCGCATGCCCATGGAGCATTGAAAGGTGGCCACTTTGGACAGTGGAACCCAGCCAGCTGGCAGCCACAGTCAAGATGCGCCTGGGAAAGCCACCTCTGCGCTACGAGAACGGCGAATGTTGCTCCTCATGTGTTACATTGTTAACTTGCCATTGTATTTCTGCACAGTTTCTCATGGGAACCCCAATCTTGCTAGGCGGTACCCAAATATGTAAAGTAGGCATACAAATCTTGTATTCTGATTGGTGTGTTACCCAAAGCCTACCTTAGGACCAATCCAAATTGAGGGATTCTGACACTTTTGCAACATTGGGGGGTGGTACACCGTCCCAAAGAGTATATCTACCCTGGGTTCACCTAGGGAATTTGTCCGACTTGTCTGGTTTAGCTGACCTGTCACTGACCCATCATACTCAATAGGTGACTGAAGATACAGAGAGCTGCGGAGCACTCTGTCCGAAATTGACCATAGACTAAGGTTTTACTGAACCTTAAAGTGCTGGCGAAGCACTTTGCTGGGAGTTCGTTGACCCAATCGGGGTCTTGATCGATAGCTGCAGAGAGGGTGGAGCGCAGGCGTTGCTTCCAAACTGCGGGTGCGGTCCTGTCCTGAGCGGTCCTGTCCTGAGGGTTTGCTGTCCTGTCCTGAGGTCCTGTCCTGATTCCTAATCTGAGGGTATCCTGTCCTGTCCGGGGTGTCCATTCTGCACCTGCTGTCCTTTGAGGGGTATCCTTCCTTGAGGGTTTCCTGTACTTAACTGACCCGTGGCCAGGGTTTGGTTTCCACACCAGTCTAGGTAAATACTGCTCTAAGTTCTTTAAACTTGCACCTTTCTATATTTCTGTCTTTTGCTTAAATAAAGACACACCTTTGCACATGTTGATTTCTCCATGCTTTTGCCGCAAACTATTGAAACGTAAAGTCATTTGCATAATTTTTCTTGATATGTTCTCATGTCATCCTACCTTGTAGAAATTATATTTTGCATTGCAGTTTGTCATTTTCTGATATGGTCTAGAACCTCCTTACCTAGACTGTTCAAAGGTCCCTTCACTTTAAGTTTAGCGTGTTACTCCTTATAGGCCCTCCTATAGTTACCCATGCATAGTCTGTCCATGCTTAAACATTTCTGAGATTATATAGTATTTTTCCATTTGCATTTTTATAACAGTATTTCGATGATTACTCTGTCTTTATTTCTCTATAGTTATATCATTTACATTATCCTAGTTATTGAATGTCTTGTTCTTGTATATCTTATGCACAACGAAAACGAACTTTAGATAAACATTTTAAACTTCCAGTTGTCCGTGGTCATTTAAACAATATTGAATGTCATTTGAAATTTGCATTTGTTGCCTTTCCTTTTACAGCTAGGCCCCTGATTCATTGAAGTCATAGGTACCCGTGTTGGTGGATGGTAAGTCGAGTACACTGAGTCATAACAATAGGGAACGCACACACAATTGGTAGCAGCCCGTGAAGTCGCCTGGTCAATGAATAGTGTGAATTGAAAGTATATGGGCCCTGAAGCCGGAAACGGCGAAATCATTGGCTGGGTGACCTCGCGCGCTCTATCAATGGACATGCATTCCTGCGCTCATGTGCACAAGAGCAAGCAAACAAGGTTCCTTTACCAAGTACTCTTGGGCAAGTAAACAATGCTGGGGTTACAAAACACACAGGGCAGTGTAGTCACAGTAACTGCATCCATTCCAGATGGTCCAGTAAGTTCAGGCAGTTAGATGGGCCAAGTTTAAAAAACCAAGAGAGGGGCCAGCCCAACCTCCTCTGGGCTCCGTTGGCTCGGGCTCTCTTTGACCCCCGGCTCTACCAAGCAGTCACCCTGATGGAGGCCAGGGGAGCAGTGTGTGCCAGAACCAGCCTCCCTGGGGTCCAGATGTTGCTCAGGCCATTGAGTCATTCTCACATCAGCCCCCCTGGGGCCCATGCAGCCCAGAAACAGTGTTTGTATTTGACACCTCGCCCACAGCCCTTCTCATTCAGGGCATGGTAGGCAGAAGGAAGAATAGGTTTATGCTGGGGCCTCACTGTGGGGGGCAAGTGATGTTGTAAACTCAGACCATCTTCACCTGAGTCTCGTCCCCAGGCCCCACGGATGGTATAGCAGCTGTGTTTTATTCTTAATCCCCTCCCCTGCCACGCCATTGCCTTGAGGCAGTGAAGGACTGGGGAGGACTGAGTAATTTAGTAATAGAACGGGCCTCATTGTTTTTTCAGTTGTTCAGCTTTTAGGCCATTGTCACCATGACCCCAGTATCCTTACCAAGAAAAATATCCTCCCACTTTTATGCTTTGTGTGTGCATAGACATTGTGGCCTGAAGACCAGAGTTGCAGAGATGAGGTACCAGGTGTGAGTTCCAGCGTCTGCTCAAAATCATCCTGTGATTTTGGGCAGATCACTTCTTCTCCCAGGCCCTTGAATAAAAAAACGTATCTTGTATTCTGTAATCGGTGCTCATGATTAGCGCCTTTACCTTGGGCTGAAGTCACACTATATAAAACTGTCAAAAGGGACAAGAACAATACAAAATGACCATTTGTTCATGCTTTATGATTCTGTAAAGAAATAATGATAATTTAAGAGGACGCTTGTCTGTACTTTTTAAAACAGCTTTTCTGATGTTCAGTTTCAATTTAATACTCCTTATTGCCTCACTGTATGGTTTCCTATGCTGTAGAGGCTATGCTCTGACACTTGTCATTCCGTACCTTTTGTCGGGTGCACCATTCTACTTCTATGTTCTTTTTGTTATTATGGGAGAGTCTAAGCTTGCACTAAGATAACATTTCAAACAAAAAGAAGCTTGAACAGCACACCCTTGTATTAATTTGTCAGTCCAACAGTAGAATATGTCGATTAACCCATGAAAAAGCAAACATGTACTGATTGGTACATCTGAAATCTACAGAGATCAATTCAATCAGTAAGTAGTCTTCATGTCCAACAGAAAATCCAAACCTAATCAAGTTCATAGATTCTCGTCTGTATTGTTTTTAAAAGAATTCCCAGCACACGATCTAGCCGACACATGTTTCGTCTGTTCTCTGACTTTTTCAAGGCGATCAAAAATAAGCGAGCATCAAGGACTGCTAGTCACAACAACGATGGAAGAAACCTCCAGTCAAGCCTGAAGTGGAATGACTGGCAACACCTGCAAATCTAAAATCAAAAGGGGTCATTAGGATGGCGGGTGGACTTTGTCCCCCCGCCATCCTATTGTGAAATAGGAACAGTCCACCATAAGAAAGGGGGGTCCCCTGGGGGCCATTAGGATGTGCCCGCCACAGTGGCAGGCGCATCCTGTATTCCTGACATTGTGGCGGGCGGTGCACTCAGCACCGCCTGCCACACTACCAGGACGGCATGTTGCGCACTTCCACGCACAACATGGCAGGCACCGCGCGGTGCCTGCCATGTTGTCCATGGAACTGCAGGGGGGTATCATCGGTACCCCCATGTGCACCCCCAACCCCCCAGAGGCCCTGGGGGCCCGCAAACAATTACGGCATGCCTTTCCATGGCGGAAATGCCGCCACGGAAAGGCATGTTTCCGCCCTCAAAGTAATATGGCTGGCAGTGTCTAACAGACACCACCACCATATTAAACTCTTTTCCGCCCGGTTAACTTGTTGACCAGGCGGAAAAGCGGCCAACTGTCTTTCCGTCCTCCGTGGTCGCCCCGCCATACTAATATCGCCCGAGATCCGCCCGAGATCCTAATGGGCCCCTAAGTCTCTACTGAGCAGGTGTCTTGATAATTTCGTACACAGGCATCTGATGTAACCCGTGCAGTGCCGCACCGCTAGCTGGTGGCAAAATGGGTTCCACTGTTACCGCAAGCTACGAGTGCCACCGGATGCGTTAGAGAACCATTTAGAAGAGTACATTACACTCGTATCATGGAGGTGTACCTTTAACTTTTGACAGCGTGCTGGAGGGCTGCCGTGCATCAATGGGACTGCACTCGGGATATAAGTTACCTGTTTTCCTTATAGATTCACAGCGGTGTGGCACTGTGATGTATTCCTATGGGTACTGTATCGATTCCCCTATTCCTGACCCTGATTTGGTTAATAATTAACGAGCAGCCATCCAACGGTGCAAAAACCGTTATCTGATTAAGCCACACCACGGCACAGAAGCGCGTTATTTGATTAGGTCATAACGCATGCCATCTAATTAGACAAGCGATATTCCTCCAGCCCCTGATAAGGCATACGGAGTTCTCAAAACAAATCAAACCTACAGCGACCTGGGAAATTCCCATAACCATTGTTTTGATTTCACCGAGAACTTCAGCAAAAGAATGTGCGAACGAGCCCGTTCATATGACATCCTTATTGACGTATATATGTCCATCCTTACGTCAATCTCGGCACCTTTCAGGTATAAATATTACCGACATTGCCTTAAGCAAACACATGCGGTGGTGACGAGATGGGAGCAGCGAGACGTGCTGAGGAGCCCAGCAGAGAGCAAAGCCCACAGACGCTGCCCCGCCTTCCTGACGCGCTGAGAACGAGACGCTGCCTTTCTCCTGCCGAGAAATCCAGCTCCGGCGCTTCCAAGCAGCCCTCCCAGGCAGCTGGAATATCAAGACCTGGTATAAGAGATACCAGCCCTCCATCATTCTAGATCTCAGGTACAGAACTGAATAACCCCTTGCAGAGAATTCTCGAGTCAGTCCCTTGGCAAAACAAACTTAACTTAAACTACTACTTATCTACTCCCGCCCACGTATTAGGCTTAGGTCAGGTACACTGGGGTAGGCATGGTTAGAAGCACCAGTTGAGTACGATTAGTCAAATATATATATGTATGTATCTATTTTATCCATTTTAAAGTATCATATGGCTCAGAAACCATATCAATGCTTTTACAGTATTATTTTATAATTCTGTCTCTACTGTATGCACTTTACTTAACTACAAGTATTGCAATAATGGCGATTTATTTCTCTTGTATGAGAAAAGAGACTGATCAATAAATAACATCTTTTATTGAACCACGCCCATCTCTTATTTCTCTACAAACTGGTGAAACTAAGAATGCACGTACTGACTGAGTAAAATAAGTTGTCTATTGTTTTCACACGACTCTAGAGATACACTCTTGATTAGGGGAGAGCAAAGTTGTCATGTTCTATGGTTGTCAGAAACTAAATCCCTTCTTGTCTATCCAGGGAGGTTAAAATCCTCCTTGCCTATTCGAGAAAGTTTCTAGTGAACTCTGAGCTAGCTGGCAAACACAAAACTTTAAGTCTAATATCGTCGGTAGAAGACCCAGTTAACCTCTGCCCTAGGTCTATACTACTGAAGATATTATTCCAATGCGCAGAGCCTATTGGGATAATAGGAACTACACTACATGGCGCCCAACGTTTGGATAGGCAATAAAACTAACGCAAGACATTAGAGTAACTCAGTCGTGCTTTTTCACACAGATCCCTTTTTTCCCATAATACTCCAAAGACGTCTGGAGTGGGTGAAAGGTCATATCCGCCAAACCTCGCAGGAGGAAACTCCTATGTATGGTTCTTGGTTTATTCAACGTTGAAGGATACACTGTTCCAAAATATTGTGCATCTAATCTTTGTTTCCATAGAAACCTGATCTGCAAATAAATAAAATAATCTTCTTGACAATAGTATGTCAGAAACTGAAGAAGAAAGGGAGACAGCTAGACTAGCAGCTGAACTCCTAGAAGCAGACAATACTCTGCTAGAAAATGACCCAAATGCAATACTAATCCCGGTCAACATAAGGAAATCTATAACCTTAAAACTTATAGAAAATGGACTGACACCAAGAGGTGGTACAGTCATATTCGTAATTGAGGCACACGAATATCGGCAGACAGAGGTATTCTATTCATGGATAAACTTTCCAGCAGCAAACGCTGTAACAAAGGACTTCCACTATTACAAAATAGAGGAACCTCCTAATGAGTACACTCCTTTTGAGGAAGTGGAAATACCACTCAAATTCCAAGAGCACCTGCTCTTGTTTCATGGCGCCCTAAAACATAATAATCACATCACCAGGCTCGGTCCACTAGGTAGACCAGGAGCAACGTGGCCGGTCCTAGCCGGATATACACCACATCCAGACATTGAAGAAATGCCTGCACCAGATCTTTTAGTACAACTAAAACAATTAATAAAAATACATAGACAATTAGTCCAATATGTAATGCGTACTTCAACAATCCAACCAGCAATTAAAATTCCACAGCTGACCAGTCATCAGGGGAACACAAATAAAATTACACCACAGAACATACAGTCCTGTCTAGGTAAAGTACCCGCAAAACGGGAACAAATTCCTTTCTGGCTAGCACAAAAAATCACTCAAATAGAGGTGGTGTTTCCAGATACCACCCCTGTTGAGAAACATAGGATTCTGACTATCTGTCTTCCAATGGGAATCGCACCACATGTGGAGGACTGTGACACTTGGGGAACAGTCTTTGCTTCCATTTACACAAAAACACATGGTGTACCATCCATGTCAGTAATACCAGATGTGCTAAAACAGATTCAAGATGAATACGGTCCAGAACCCGCCTTAACTCTCGGTATGAAATTACTGAAAGATTTCAAGCAGGTCTCGGCAATATTATTAGCCAACATAAAGGGAGAAGCAGCAAATGTGGCGATTCGCCAGAGGTTAAAAGAGACAAATATAGCAGACCAACCATCTGAAATTGCCAGAATCATAGAAAAATCCTATGAAGAACTAGGAAGAGATAGTTTGGGTGGAATACCAGTGAAACCCCAACTAGTTGAAAGTCCTGAAAAGGTATTTATAAAAAATAATTTAAACAATCAAAAAAAGAGCTGGGATGGAAATAAACAATCCAATCCTAAAGAAAAAAGATTCCAGTCCAGAGGAAGGTCTCCTTGGCAAAGAGAAAGATCTCCCGACCAAGGACGCAAGTCTCCCCAACGTGAGCCCTCTGTGAAAAAATACAACCTTAGAAATAGGGATAATATAAAGAAACTTGATAGATATCAAGATATTGATACATGTCCCTCTAAATCTTTTCAGACTTCCTCGCAGAAATCGGAAAGAAGAGGACGATCAGAACAAAGGGAAGAGCACGTCAAGTCCAAAGACAAAGAACCTGCTCATCTGAATAAAAAATTACAATTTCCAAAAAAGAAGGTAGCCAGTATTAAAGTAATCAACAATGCCGAGAATACTGAGGACACAGCTGAAAAACGGAGAATGGGCTCAGACAATGCTAGACAGCGCAGCAGAAGTGAGCATAGCTCGCAAAGTCCTTATGAATCATCTGGGGTGTGTATCACTTACAACGCAACTTTTACGTCGTAATGCTGTTACAACGCAGCTATTACAACGCAGGATCCATTACAACGCATGGCATTACAACGCATGGCATTACATCGCAGATGCTATTACAACGCATACCATTACATCGTAAGTATTGGTAAGTATATAATTTATTTTAATTTTATTTAATATTATATAAATGATTTAATTAATATTAATTATAAATAAAAATAAATAAAAATATTTATTTATGTTTTTAAATATTATAAATTAAATTTATTAATTTAAGTAATTTTGTACAAGGGTGTTTTTAGGTTTCAGGGTAGGGTTTGGGTTTTGGGGTACAGGGGTGTTTTTAGGTTTCAGGGTAGGGTTTGGGTTTTGGGGTACAGGGGTGTTTTTAGGTTTCAGGGTAGGGTTTGGGTTTTGGGGTACAGGGGTGTTTTTAGGTTTCAGGGTAGGGTTTGGGTTTTGGGATACAGGGGTGTTTTTAGGTTTCAGGGCAGGGTTTGGGTTTTGGGGTACAGGGGTGTTTTTAGGTTTCAGGGCAGGGTTTGGGTTTTGGGGTACAGGGGTGTTTTTAGGTTTCAGGGTAGGGTTTGGGTTTTGGGGTACAGGGGTGTTTTTAGGTTTCAGGGTAGGGTTTGGGTTTTGGGGTACAGGGGTGTTTTTAGGTTTCAGGGTAGGGTTTGGGTTTTGGGGTACAGGGGTGTTTTTAGGTTTCAGGGTAGGGTTTGGGTTTTGGGATACAGGGGTGTTTTTAGGTTTCAGGGCAGGGTTTGGGTTTTTGGGTACAGGGGTGTTTTTAGGTTTCAGGGCAGGGTTTGGGTTTTGGGGTACAGGGGTGTTTTTAGGTTTCAGGGCAGGGTTTGGGTTTTGGGGTACAGGGGTGTTTTTAGGTTTCAGGGCAAGGTTTGGGTTTTGGGGTACAGGGGTGTTTTTAGGTGTCAGGGCAGGGTTTGGTTTTTGGGGTACAGGGGTGTTTTTAGGTTCCAAGGCAAGGTTTGGGTTTTAGGGTACAGGGGTGTTTTTAGGTGTCAGGGCAGGGTTTGGGTTTTGGGGTACAGGGGTGTTTTTAAGTTAAATAAAATTAATTATATTATATTAATTACATTTCTTAATTAAAATAATTAAATTAAATACATTATTTTAAATAATTTATTTTAATTACAATCAAAAAAATATTTAAATTAAACTAATTTAATTATATTAATTAAATAAAATTAATTACATTTTTTATTAAAATTAATTTAAATAAATAATTACTATTATTTTGATTAAAATAATTTAATTAAATTAAAATAATTACATTTTTTTTAAAAAGGTATACTTACATATACTTACGATGTAATGCCATGCGTTGTAATAGCATCTGCGATGTAATGCCATGCGTTGTAATGCCATGCGTTGTAATGGATCCTGCGTTGTAAAAATTGCGATGTAACGGTCTGCGTTGTAAAATAACGCGTTGTAACATCATAGATCCATCATCTGGAGACAGTGGACACGAATGAATACATTCAGGTGGAAACTGCAGATACCAGAGTTAGCAAACCTCATAAAATATATGAAATAACATTGCGTATAGAGGGGGATAAGACTAGAAAAATAAGGGGACTATTTTGGGATAATCTGTCCAAGGGCTATGACATCCTTCTAGCTGAACAAGACTGGCCTCCAGAGTTTGTCAGGGAGTGCCCACATGGCGAAGAAATAATTATGCCTGCCTTCTCAAACCATATTCCAATTCATAAAAAATATACACTTGCAAGAAAGTGGGCAGTAGCTCAAGCCCCTGCCTTATATAAAAATCATGTGGGATGGGATGAGGACTCTCCTCCTCACAAAATCCAGTTAAAATCACAACCTACTGCACAGAGGCAGTACCCGATTAAGCAAGAAGCTAAAAAACAGGTAAAAGAGATCCTAGATCAACTTGAATACCAGGGGGTGATTGAAACTTGCACCTCACAAATGAACAACCCTTTGTTTCCTGTCTCCAAGCCAGACAATTCATATCGTCTTGTTTTGGACTACAGACACCTTAACTCATGTTGCAAAACATTTGCAGTACAAAACTCGCACAGTGCTGCACTAATGAATAACATAGTGCGCAAAAAATACAAAACAACCTTAGACATTTCTAATGGATTCTTTTGTCAAAATATAGCACCAGAGAGCAGATATTTGACGGCGTTCTCAATAAATGGCACGCAAAAGAATTTCTGTTGTTTGCCCCAGGGGTTCAAGAACAGCCCAGGATTATTCTCAGCGAGGGTAACAGAGTTACTATTATTATTATTATTATTATTAAAATTTTATATAGCGCACAGCTACTCTTGGGCATCCCGGCGCTTTCTGGACTCAGTTAAAAAACAGTATGTTTAGTGCAGGGAAGAGGTAGGTTTTAAGACCTTTGCGAAATCGCAGTGCGCAAGTCTCAGCGCGCAATTCTAAAGGAAGCAAGTTCCAAAGCTTTGCTGTGTGAACTGAAAACCTTCTCCCGCCTGTCCTAGCCCTTTTAACTCTGGGGACTACAAGAAGATGTTTTTGATCGGACCGCAGTGTTCTACTGGCTTTATATGGGACCACTAGATTCCTCAAAATTGGAGGGCCCTTCCCCCGGAGGAATTTGTGGGCAGTGCAGAGTGCCTTAAATTTCACTCGTTCTCGCACTGGCAGCCAGTGCAGCGCCTTCATGGCAGGTCGGGCGGACTGTGATCTAGGAATGCCCATAAGTAACCTTGCCGCCGCATTCTGAACCTGCTGGAGTTTGTCTAGGGAGGATTCCGGAGCACCCAGGAAGATGGAATTGCTGAAGTCTAACCTCGATATAATCAGCCCCTGGATTAGTAGCTTCCTTGAAGTTACCGGCAAGAGAGGGAGGATTTTACGCGCTGACCGTAACAGAGCAAAACACACTCCGGCAGTCTTCTTGGCGTGAGCCCTAAACGACAGGTCTTGCTCTATCCAAACCCCTAAGCTCTTAATCACCTCTTTAGAGGTGGGAAAATCTCCCATTCAGCTCGGCCAGCTGGTCAGAGGGAGCCGGGGGTTTTTACTCCCTAACAGCATTACCTCTGTCTTTGACCCATTCAGCTTCAGGGCTGACTCATCCATCCAGGTGTGGACTGCCGACAGGCAGGAGTGAAGTAGGTCAGGATTCTCTACCAGTTGGGATAAGGCGACCACCAGCTGCGTATCATCAGCGTAACTGACGATCTTGATGGCATAGGGGGCCACCACCTCCTCCAGGGGGGCCATATAGACATTAAATAATGTCGGGCTGAGTGACGAGCCCTGTGGCACACCACACTGGAGGGGGATAGTTTTGGAGCAATGTTTGCCCTCCCACACCTGGTACGACCGTCCGGAGAGAAATGACCTCAGCCATTTCAATGCCACACCTGACACCCCAACCTCAAACAGCCGTTGAATCAATACCTGATGGTTCACGGTGTCGAACGCCGCACTTAGGTCCAGGAGGATCACTGCCACTGAACCCCCTGAATCCAAGATGCGTCTGGTTTCATCGACGACTGCGAGGAGGGCCGTGTCGGTGCCCTGACCCGGACGGAAGCCGGTTTGTGAGTCTCGGAGCAGACCATTAGCCTCCAGAAAACCCGACAATTGTTCATTCACTAACCTTTCGGCAATTTTGCCAATACCCGGCAGCCGAGAAATGGGCCTAAAGTTTGAGGGATCCTCAGGATCTAGGTGTGGCTTCTTTATCAGTGCTTTTACCACTGCTGTTTTCCAGCTTGGTGGCACCGAACCTAGGGCAAAGGAGGCATTCATCAGGTCCGTAACCGGGGCCGCAATGGAGGCTGCTGCCTGTTTAAGGAACTTCATAGGCACAGGAACCATTGGAGACCCACTTTTCAGGGATCTGTGGACCTTTACCACCTCCTCCTCCGCTACTGGGCCAAATGTATCTAGATTGGGAAGTAACCCATTGGGCCGAGAGGTTATATTAATGTTATCATTATGAAGCGACATCGGGGGCTGAGGCAAGGAGTTTAAAATCTTTTGAATTTTGGATTGAAAAAAATCTGCGAGCTCCGTACACTTATGTTCATCATAGATGACCACAGGCTCGGGGACTTTAAGGAGTTCTTTGACCACTTTAAAAGTCTCTCTGGCAGAATTTGCGGCAGATTGTATGCGCTCTTCAAAAAATTGTGTTTTTGCCTGTCGAAGAGCCAATTTGTAGCCCCTCATCGCTGCACGGTACTTCTCCTGCCTAGTTGCCTCCCAGTTCTTTCTCCATAGTCTTTCCAGCTTTTTACATTCCTTCCTTGAGGCTCGAAGCTGGGCATTATACCATGGGGCAGAGCCAATTCTCTTTTCCCTCTTTTGGACCTTCTTATTAGGGATCAGAGCGTCAAGCGAGGCCGTCAACCATTGATTGAGATCAGCATCTCCCTTGATAGGGTCACCATCAAGGGAGAGAGGCGTCTCTTCCAGCTTGGTGGTCCAGTCGTTTATCGACAGCCTGGACCAGGCTCGATCCACCACATAAGCCTGTTTGGCAGTAATCAGAGGTGAGTCAACTAGCCAGAGTGCTGATACCAAAAAGTGGTCGGACCATGGAAGAGGAAAGGCTGGCCTCACTACCAGGCGGCGAATGTTAGAGAAGAGAGGGTCAAGTAGATGCCCTTTCTCATGCGTAGCCCCTATGTTGGCTAATGCCAGCTCACAGGCTGTCAGATCGCCCTGAAGATCACCAGCTACTGAATCAGTAGAGTCGTTGAAATGTAGGTTGAGGTCTCCCAGTACTAAGAAGTTGGTCGTGGCTGAGGCCAGGGACGTCACGGTTTCCACTAGGGAGCTGGCAAAGTTGCCTAAGGATCCCGGAGGGCGATAGATCAATAAACCCGACAGCGAAACTGTAGAGCATATCCGTAAAGAAAAATGGCAGCTCTCACAATCAGAGATTAAGCCATTCTGGGCTTTACACGCATAGGTATCCTTGTATAGGATCGCTATGCCACCGCCTCGTCCCTCCCCTCGGTTACTACAAACCTATGATGACGAGGCATTATCTTATGTCGACGACATCTATCTAACAGACGATGACTTGGATACTCACTTGAAGAGAGTGAACACCATAATACTTGGGTTCGCAGCAGAGGGTTACAAATTCAACTTTAAAAAGTCAAGAATTGCCCATCTAACAGTCCTGTTTTTAGGATATGAACTATCAAGTGAAGGCAAAAGCCTGGCTGACAATTTCCTAGAGAAATGTGCTGTAATCCAAGCACCTAGAACACTAAAAAACTTACAATCAATTCTAGGCTTCCTAAATTTCGGAAGAACTTACATTATAAATTATGCAGAGAGAGTTAAACCTCTCAATGACCTAATAAAGTCAGAAAATCAACTTGGTCCTTAAACCACACACATCTTCACACATCGAGAAAAGAGAACTTTCTTCAGTAAACTTCACAGCCAATCCTATACCAGGCAGTGTAGCATGGGACAAAACTGATTATGAAATCTATGGTCCTGTTGAAATCCTGAAGTATCCACACCAATTCAAGATCTCATTGAGTGACTTTGTAAAACCAAGCTCATTTGCGGATGATTGGGACTTTGAAAGTATCAATGATATGATGTCTGATCTTGTTATGTCTGCTAAATTCACAGAACATGATTATTTGCAGGGTTCGTCTAATTATGATCGGATGTTCTGCTACAACCATTATGGTAACCATTATCTACATAAATCTGCTCAACCTAGAAATGTTTTAAATTATAACCAATGGGAACATTGTGCTACTCCTCCAAAAGATAGCTCGAAAACATTTTATGATAAATATTCATACTTTTCAGGGTTTAACACAAGTAATGCAGAAACATTTTATTTCAAATTGTCAAATAAGACAGGTATGAAGACCATGCTTACAAACACAAAATTGATATATTCCGATTCATTCTTTGAACAAATGAATACATTTGGGTTTGATTTCTGGAACAATAATATTGAAACAAAAACTGTTTGGGGTACAAGAGATTGGCAAGTACAAGGTATAGAATCATTGTTTAGAGCCTGCATGATCCCAGAACAAATTATATTTTTGAACGACACTATTCAACAAACTACCTGTCTTGGCTTAGCCAAAATCAAAGATTTGAACAAACCGTCTATTCCAAAGCCAACAGTGAACAGTAATAGCTCTATAGATGTTGAGGTAGACGTAAACCATATATTAAACCAAAACAGAACACATCCTGAATGGAAAAAATGGTTGATATGGCCCACAGATACAAATAACTGTCAAGACAGATTCCTGAACAAAATACAGGGGTTCACATTGACTAGGCCAGACCCTAGATATTCCCAAAGACAACATCCAGGGATAGTAACCACCTACAGCGTGGGCAAGCTCTGCCTTCAATGGCTACAAACGTCCACACTGGCTGAAATTAAGCAACACCTAACTTTACTTACAGAAGGTGCTGACTTGCGTGATTTCATATTGGGACCACGCAAACAGCGTCAAAAACGTTTCATAGCGGCCTCTATATATGCAGCTTATAACGAAGTTTGGAAAGTAACTCAAATTGAGACAGCAGAAAAAATACGGGAAATTGACCGTATTAATTTGGAAAAATCACTTTCTGTGGTGGACAATGGGTTAATGACTCTGTCCTCCAGAATATATTCTCTGGACAGCATTGTGTCTTCAGCAATCGATATAATATCGCAAGACTTACTGATGTTACAACACGGTCAGTCCCAATTGCGTTCTATTGTACAGCTTGGCTGGACGTTACAAAATCTGCGTTCTGGCTATGTGCCTTGGCGTTTAATCAACACAACATCATTATTTAATATCTTTAACCTCACTGATAAACAAATCAGTTTGGCACAGAAGGGTGCTGACTATACAATTCTGAGCATTGAAAAACTTGAGAGATTACCATTGACAATGTCAGAACGACCTGTCATTGAATGGATAATACATGGAATAATAAATATTCCGATAACTACTTTCCAGTTTCAATTCTGCCAAAAATATATACAGGCAGGCCAGTATGAAAGGTTGGGTAAAGGATACATTAAGTCAACTTGCCCTATACACACGAATGTGTCAGCAATAAAGGCCAGAAAGTGTTTCTCAGTGGCGATAATTGTGCAAGATCACTGAGCGGTACACTTCTGTGTCAGGGTATTAGTTTGCACGGAGCCTGTGAAGGGACTTCAAATAACCTTTCATGTTACCAGCTAGGCACACCTGCAACACGAATAGAACCATTCTTTAGGAGACTCTCGAACGGGAGTTACATTCTAATAGTAGATCGCAGATGTTGTAGTTTGCTGCCCGGAAAACCTTATCTCATAACTGAGACTAGGAAGGTCATGTGCTGTGAACATGTATTATTCCCCAGCGATTCTCCAGACAGGGAGGCAAGGTTATGGCCCGATTTGAAAATTGCTTCTATTCGAATAGATACTTTAAGCAGAATGAAGACTGTGCTCCTACAGACGCCGACAAGGCTCACGTCATCAAAAGAAACGTATGATCTCCAAGTTGCAAGGACAACAGAAGAGATTCATTCATTATTATCAACTAATTCCCCCATACATTTCGCAGAAATACTGAACGAAATCTTAAATATTTCTGATACCACTGGTATCTCCAGTGTATTTAAAGCAGTGTTTTCGGGTGCCTTAACTCCATTCAAAGCCATCCTGGGTATTTTTCCAGACTTTGTCCATTCCATTTTTGGCGGACTTCCTCTCCTTTTAGGACTAGTAGCGGGTATTCTATTTTTGATCCTGTTATTTCGCTATGGCAAACCATGTCACAGACAAAACACCTGCGACAAGGGAAGAAATGATCCTAGCCATTGGCTACCGGGACCGGGTAACTAAAATCCTTGGACTATCCCGGCTTAGAGACCTGAACATGACTTGGTTTCTTTCATTTAGACCAATGTGGCAAAGTTGTGTTATGCCTGTATTAAGATGCTTGCTATGCGGCGAAGAATGCGTGTTGGACACCTGTCTGGCACTACAATCGGATGCGCCAATGGACGCAGATACCTTGTTGGGTCCGGTAACGGCTCATGCATTGTGCTGTCCCCAGCGGCTACCAATCCTGATGACGGCATTCGTGGAGTCTTCACCACTACGATTGAGGGGTAGTGAAGTACAAGATGAAAGCAGCATCAATGAGGGACGACCTTCAGTCAGCTATGCTGATCAAAACATCAATGGAGGCAATCATGCTCAAGCTCATGAATGCATGGTAACAACTTTTTCCGAATTAGTGGAACTTACGCAAGAAGCTGTTGACAGTTTTTTCAACAGTCTAAATGATATGATGTTTTCACCAGAGCAGCAGGAATAACTTTGAGCAAATTAGCACTCGGAGTTCCCTACATCCTGAATTTGGCCTTAAACTTTTTAAAGAAAAGCGATATGAACATTTTTTTTTCATCATTTTTTCAGACTGCAAGAACTTTTCCCCAATTCCAAAATATTTACGATTTTTGGGACACTTATCTTCTGCTTAAAGTAGACATTATTCTTAGAGAACTAAATTTCTATTTTAGGTAGTCGCGAGACATTCGCTATCCTCTAGCACTATTATACATAACTTTATGATTGTGATGAAATGGTCTCGCACTTTTTTTTTCTGTATTAAGAGCCATTTCATGTGTGGTTTTCGCATTTATTCATGCTGAATTTAGAAATATGCGTTATATGTTTAGCATTATTAGACTGCTTGTGCATATAGTATACGTGACAGTACATGTGATTGTGTTTCGTATATTTTATAAAATCCAATTTCCGGAATGCATATAAATGTATTTTTGGGGTGGTACGGTATACACAAACGCTACTGATATTCACTATGCCTAGATTCGTAAATATGGACATAGTCTACGTGGAGTGGGTGTGATGTATTCCTATAGGTACTGTATCGATTCCCCTATTCCTGACCCTGGTTTGGTTAATAATTAACTAGCAGCCATCCAACGGTGCAAAAACCGTTATCTGATTAAGCCACACCACGGCACAGAAGCGCGTTATCTGATTAGGTCATAACGCATGCCATCTAATTAGACAAGCGATATTCCTCCAGCCCCTGATAAGGCATACGGAGTTCTCAAAACAAATCAAACCTACAGCGACCTGGGAAATTCCCATAACCATTGTTTTGATTTCACCGAGAACTTCAGCAAAAGAATGTGCGAACGAGCCCGTTCATATGACATCCTTATTGACGTATATATGTCCATCCTTACGTCAATCTCGGCACCTTTCAGGTATAAATATTACCGACATTGCCTTAAGCAAACACATGCGGTGGTGACGAGATCGGAGCAGCGAGACGTGCTGAGGAGCCCAGCAGAGAGCGAAGCCCACAGACGCTGCCCCGCCTTCCTGACGCGCTGAGAACGAGACGCTGCCTTTCTACTGCCGAGAAATCCAGCTCCGGCGCTTCCAAGCAGCCCTTGCAGGCAGCTGGAATATCAAGACCTGGGATAAGAGATACCAGCCCTCCATCATTCTAGATCTCAGGTACAAAACTGAATAACCCCTTGCAGAGAATTCTCGAGTCAGTCCCTTGGCAAAACAAACTTAACTTAAACTGCTACTTATCTACTCCCGCCCACGTATTAGGCTTAGGTCAGGTACACTGGGGTAGGCATGGTTAGAAGCACTAGTTAAGTACGATTAGTCAAATGTATATATGTATGTATCTATTTTATCCATTTTAAAGTATCATATGGCTCAGAAACCATATCAATGCTTTTACAGTATTATTTTATAATTCTGTCTCTACTGTATGCACTTTACTTAACTACAAGTATTGCAATAATAGCGATTCATTTCTCTTGTATGAGAAAAGAGACTGATCAATAAATAACATCTTTTATTGAACCACGCCCATCTCTTATTTCTCTACAAACTGGTGAAACTAAGAATGCACGTACTGACTGAGTAAAATAAGTTGTCTATTGTTTTCACACGACTCTAGAGATACACTCTTGATTAGGGGAGAGCAAAGTTGTCATGTTCTATGGTTGTCAGAAACTAAATCCCTTCTTGTCTATCCAGGGAGGTTAAAATCCTCCTTGCCTATTCGAGAAAGTTTCTAGTGAACTCTGAGCTAGCTGGCAAACACAAAACTTTAAGTCTAATATCGTCGGTAGAAGACCTAGTTAACCTCTGCCCTAGGTCTATACTATTGAAGATATTATTCCAATGCGCAGAGCCTATTGGGATAATAGGAACTACACTACAGCACTGTACGGGTTACATCAGATGCCAGTGTACGAAATTATCAAGACACCTGCTCAGTTTGTGGAGAAGTGTGGCTCAAATGGTTAGAGCGGCAGACCCTGATGCAGAGGTCTGGCCCGGGACCAGGGTTCAATACCCGCCTCCGCGGGTCTTGGGCTCAATTTCCTCGGACCTGATAATTCTCGCCTCGGTGCCTATTCTAATCATGGGTCCCACTCTGTGACTCTGGGAAATAGCTTGCTTAATCTCCACAACGGCCCCAAAAGCGCTGGGATGCCTGGTTTCACCCTGGGGGTGCCCAGGAGTGGACACTCACAGGGAAAACCAGGAAGGGTTCCTAAGCGTTATACGTACAGCGCCGGGACAATACCTTTGGGAAGTAGCTGTGCGCTCTATAAATATCAGTACACTCAGTAGAGACTTAATTTTTAGATTTGCAGGTGTTGCCGGTCATTCCACATCAGGCTTGACTGGAGGTTTCTTCCATCATTGTTATGACTAGCAATCCTTGATGCTCGCTTATTTTTGATCGCCATGAAAAGGTCTGAGAACAGACGAAACACATGTCGGCTAGATCGTGTGCTGGGAACTCTTTTAAAAACGATAAAGACGAGAATCTATTAAATTGGTTGGGTTTGGATTTTCTGTTGGACATGAAGACTACTTCTGATTGAATTCATCTCTGTAGCTTTCAGATGTACCAATCAGTACATGTTTGCTTGTGCATGTGTTAAGCGACATATACTAATGTTGGACTGAAAAATTACTACAAGAGTATGCTGCTCAAGCTTCTTTTTGTTTGTAATATTTGCATGTTATATATTTAATGTGCTGGTGATGTCTCTGGGTAGTAGATATCAGTAGCTGCTTTGAGCACCCTGATCCAAATTACATAATATTATGTTATACTCCAAAAGACTTTCTTTGGATCATATATTTTGTTATACTCTGTTATGCGATTTTCCTTTTTAAGGAACATTGCTACCTTTCTTTTTGCTTTTCTAAGACAACATTTCATCGTATTAATATGTTCAAGTGACTCCCTTCTCAGCCTGCAATGGGGTATCTTGTTGGGTGATGTTTGTGGCTTTCATTTCCCTGCCCGGCAGAAAGGAACACTCAAATTTCCTGCTTCACCTACATATGGACGCACCCCTCACTCACTGCCTGTATGAGTGTAAAAACAGTTGGCCTATATGTTTCTGTTTCACTGTTCTAACCACACCCCCTTTCTCAATCAGCCAGTGAGACGTAGTTTCTGGATTGAAATGGCGATGAGAATTCATAGATTTCCATGCCGCCTCCTGATTACCACACCCACGTTAGCAACATAAAAGCAGCTGCCCAGCCACTTTCATCAGACAAATTCAAGTTGGAATCTACAGCGCCCACCAGGAGGATCTTATCCAGATCACCACAGGAGGTCAAAATGAAGACCTGCCCAGCCCCCAGGTGCCCAGAAGACCTGTGTTAACAGGGTGCTGCTTCAGCCTACATTTTCAATTCTTTAGGCCCCAACCTTTACTTTCCCTTCCCTGGAGGAAGGAATCCATGCTTAGGCCTTCAGTGGCCCAATTCAACTCCTGAGTCTTAGGCAGTAGACATTCCTGACCGTCTCTATACAGGGCTGGCCAAAGTAGTACTCAAAGCTACATCTAGTGCGCCTCAATCACGGTCCCACCACATCCAGAAAATACTGCCCTACGCTCAATGCAATAGGTCTGCCCCGAAGATTTAATGACTTATCGCATACAGTACCCAGAAAGGCAGTGTATTGCTTGCCGATCACTTCCACTGAAGGAAGAAGGAACAGATTGGAACTATTTGTAGGGATTTTTTACAACTTTTTTGCACAACCAAGTGATTCATTTGTGTGCCAAACAAACTTTTATCTTGACTTTAAAAGCTTAATGGAAAATGCAGGCAACAGACTTATTTCTATACATGCCAGGAATATTAATTGGCAACTTTTGGTTCGTTTTTGGCTGTAGGTTGTAGGTCATTCTGACTAGACTCTGGTTTAGGTCCTGGGCTAGAATGTGCCAACATGTGTGTGTGTTAATTTCAGGTTATGTTTAAGACTGTGTAATGTGCTTTCTCAAAAGAGAACTGTTTGACCATCATTCTAAGCTAGGCCTTGCTCGAGGTCTAAGCAAAATTTGCTAATTCTGCACTTCTCTATCTGTGCATCAGGATTGCCTTTTATAGCATTTTGAGGTTATACGTCCTTTTTGCTGATTTTTTATCATTTTCACGCTTATTTCCATCCATACAGGAGCTTTTTTGAAAGATAATTGCCTCAGGTCCGTGTAAGGGCCTAGTCCCTGTCATGCCCAACATGTGGCTCTATTCTGCCTGCAAGAGGAGGGCTATTCGTATATGCACAACCTTTTCTGGTTGGATATGTTTTGTTATCATGCATGTGGCCCACAGAATGTGTTTCAGATTTGGTGGTATAGATTGTGTCCTACATATATGGGGTATGTGAAGAATTGTGAGGGATTATTACACAGATGGAAAATCATTGGTTGTCTGCAGGTCACTTGAACCATGATGCTTAGAACAGAAGGTGTTTATTGCTTCTTCTTAATTCTTAGTGGCATTTGATACATATTCTCTTTGGAGAAGTGAAGAAGGTTCACTTTGCAGGTTTGAAAGTGTTGTTTATGAGAATAAACTGTTACCTATATCTGTACCTACTTCTACCTCTTTCTATAGTTATGCTTCTGGCTATCCGCTCGTTCCGTCTTTAACTTTTGTCTCTCTCCATCACACCTATCACTACTTAATTTCCTATTCTACTTCACCTCTCTTGTTATACTGTCTCTCTAATTCTCTGTTCACCTCTTATTTTCTCCCAGCTTTTCAGTTAGTACTACTCAGCAGAATTGGGGATCACTGCCGAGCCAGAGAAGGGCACACAAAGAAAGAGGGGAGGTGGGACAAGGTGGGGAAGAGGGACAAGGCGGGGAAGAGGAATAAGGAAGAAATATTAGATTTCATCCAGTGGAATGGTGAAAATCCTCAGTACAGCGCATTGTTTTTCATTGTTCCTGTAAGAATGTCTTTAGTATACGTAACTAAAGTTACAATTGCAAACTTAATACCCATGTAGTTTACTGTGATATTATGTGCTAGCTCAGTAAACATCAACCAAATCACCCTTACCTTACCACTAAAAATGTGACAAATAGGCTGGTTACGCACAGAATTCCACATAAAATGTTGTTGCAATTTAATGTACACAGTTCACTCGAGAAATGTTTTTAGAGTATTATGTTATGATATAGGCTTGAACATGGTTGCTCACAACCTTTTCCCAGGAGCCACAACGTTTGGTCTGTGTTGTGACCAAGGGCTGTGTTGATGCCAGCAGATTGGCAGTTAGGGGTAAGGTGAGTCTAAGCCAAGCAAGGCATATACATCTAGGGCCAGATGTAGGTAGGATTGATTTACCACTTCTTAAATACCGAATTTTACCGATTCGGTATTTAAGAAGTGGTAAATATGAAGGGGGGAGATGTAGGTATTTCCAGATGTGGAAATACCGAATCGTTAAGATTCGGTATTTACCGAATCTGGAAATACCGATTCGGTATTTCCTATTGATTCCTATGGGCTGTGAAGCCCATAGGAATCAATGGGCAATACCGATTCTGTAATTACAGAATCGGTAAATACCAATTTTAGCAAGGGTGCAGGGGGTGTCACTTTGACACCCTCTGGCACCCCAAAAATAGGCATGTGCGCCATGTGGCACACAGACATGCCCTAGGGGCATGTCTGTCTGTCACATGGCTAGGTGTGCATGCACACCTGAATTCGGTATTTTAACACCCAATTGGATTGGGTGTTAAAATACCGAATTTGTAGGGCCTTTGGGACTCTGAAGAGTCCCACCTACATATGGATTTACAGAATCGGTATATTTACCGATTCGGTAAAATACCGAAGTGGTAAATTTACCGAATCGGTAAATATACCGATTCTGTAAATTCTGAACCACCTACATCTCAAAAGCCAAATACCGGTCGGTAACGGCCGAATTTGGCCGTTACCGACCGGTATTTGGCTACCTACATCTGGCCCCTAGTGTCTGAGTTGAACAAAGTGAAACTAAAAGCTTGGGAGTAATACCGGCTTCATAACTTAATCAGATCGTGTGATCATAGGCAATTGTGTAATTTCACTTTCTGACCCGTTTCTTCATTATTTCATGTGAAGAACTCAAAATACCTGACTTCAGAATGGGTGCTGTACAAAACCTTCTCCTCTGTATGATTTAATAAACAATAATATTTTTCATGTATAATAGACACCCAGGTCAGCCAAAGAGTACACATAACAAGTGACTTACCTCTTAGTACAATACTGGCATTGTTCTAGAAGTGGGGGAAGAATGAATGTTTTTGAATTCATGCTTTAAAACTATTACTTCTGAAAACATGCACTGATATAATTTGATGTACTAATGTGAAACGGTTCCGCATGTTAATGAAATACACTACTTGAATTTTGAACAGACTTTAGTGTACTTTTAGTCTTTTGCTGCAAGATGTCTTTAAAAATGAAGGTGTATCTAAAGTTGAGTGGTGCAGGATACCATAGCTACTTCCTTTCTTTGACTTCCATTAGGCTTTAAATAAATGCTTGCCTGTTTATTTATCATATTCTAATGTTAGTCTTGAGTCTAGGAAACGGTAGCCCAATACTGCTTAGGACCAGGGCGTCATCAACTTAAAGTGAGGGGGGCCACATGTGGCCCATACGCCGTACTTTGACTATCAATGGGCTACAATGTCTGTTCTTTTGGTATCACCGGCCTTAGTGCTTTCTTTGCACAGTGCTCTTACTAAAAATAATGTAAATGTTTAAAATAAAATGACAAATTATGATTAGCAAATAACCAAACAGCAGTAGAAGTCCAGGAAGATGTATTTGTTCGTAGTTTTCCTTTTTTTCTGGTTGTTCTCACTAAGCCTAAATGAATGACACAAACAACAGTATGTTTTATATTGTCAGGGGAAAGAAATGCAACAGAAGAAAAGAAAACAAGGTGCTGAAACATTACGAGAGACGAAGAGAAGACAATTTGAAGAAGTGAGAGATAACAAGAAAAACTTAGACATATTTATAAAGCAGACCAAAAAGAGGTATCACAATGCCTGTACTACAGTAGTGGGTCCTCTATCTTCAGGCGCAAATGTTCAGGCCATTACTTTGACAGAAGACTCCACTTTCAAGCAAATGATAGAACAAAATCATTCTGAAAGAATGGCAGATATAAAGTCAGAGGAAGCAGGAGTCCTGTCTATTGATTCAACTAAAGGTGTCACCAGTGGTACGGAATTACAAATCAGTACTTTTGCAACACTTGGAACATATGTGGAGGAAGAAACAGAATCCAGTGCAACCTCCACCCCAGTAGATGAAGCAACTGGATCCACTGTGTCAGAGAGATCTGCATCCATCTTATTGAATGTACCAGAAGATTGGATCCAACATATGACAGCGACACAAGGAATGGACCTGGCACTGATAGATGACCTTTACTTTCAACGGCCAAAGCATTACCAGCTTTTTGAATTATTTCACTATCACCTGATTCAACCTTCCAAAAGTCAACAGTTTAATGGGCAGTTGGCATTCATGAGGCAAGATGGGAGAACACAACACTGGTTAAGCTTTTTGGAAATCCAAAAAGCTTTCTTTTGCACACTTTGCTTGGCATTTAGCAAATGTGAAGTAAGTAGTCCTTTTATTAGAGGGCTGGAAAACATTAGGCACTTGTACATGCGCATTACAGAGCATGAGGCATCCCGATTCCACAAAAGATGCACTGATTCATGTTTGATGACAATTTTGTGACTTGACATGCCCACTCTTCTCTTCCCTTGCCATACAACAACTCATGCAGTACAAGTCAGAAAGAAGAGTGAAATACTAAAGCGTGTGGTTGAAGTTATTAAAGTGATTGTTAAAGAGGGCTCAGATATCGTAGATATCAGAGTCTGTTTTTGATTTGGATAATGATTTGATGGACCATGGGAACTTTCTTGAACTCATCCTTCTTCTGTCAAAGTATGGCCAACCTCTTGAACAACACATTGAGTCTCTCCCTTCCAATGCAAAACAGAAAGGTGACCGTGGTGCGTCTGTGATATTCATGTCAAAAACAACTATTGGCTATGCAATAGAAACAATTTCCAAACTGGTAAAAAGACACATTACTAAAGAAATAAACAAAGCAGGTATGTACTCAAGCCAGAAAGACTCAAGTCAAGAGATAAGTATTACTGACCAGTGTTCAATTATCATCCGATATGTCACAAACAATGTACATGAATGCTGAATAGCAGTCAGAAATTGCACTTTGTCAACTGGAAAAAGATTATTTGAGTTGGTACAAACTGCAATTCTACAAAATGGTCTTGATATAGCTAAGTGAATTGGAAATTTGACTGATCGTGCTTCCAACATTCAAGGCTTGTGCAATAGACTCAGCACAAAGTAATGAATCTCCAAGTCACTTACATGTCTAGTGTTATGCACGTGTTAAACCTTGTGCTTATTGATGTGACCCAAGCATCTACAGCTTCTACCTTCTCTTTGGACTGGTACATGCAGTCTTTCTCCGGAAGTCATATACAAGGATGGATCTGTGGCATGCACTGGCAAAAGATGGTCAGACAGTCCAGATCATCGGAGAAACTAAGTGGTGGGCAAAAGATGCTGCTCTTAGGAATGTTTTTAGGTCTTTCTATAACCCTGCCAATGCTAAGTTTATTGATTTGGTCAAAGTCCTTCATAATATTTCATCTGACAATCTTAGATTTATTCCAAATGTACCATTCCAAGCCTTATAATTTGCTATGGGACTAAGCAAATTTAAAGCAGTCCTAACAGACCAATTGCATCTTAGCATTTTTTCCTCAGCCACACCATTCTCTAAGTATTTCCAAACAAGTGGAATGGATATCCTGCAAGCACAGAGAATGGTGTCAGACACTATAAAACTCCTTGCCATCGCAATTTGGATGCTGTGTACTCAGCTGTTACAGAATTTGCACAATGGGCCAGCAATGGTTTAGAAGAAAGGAACTGTGACCAAGAAGTAGAAATGGAACTTCCTGAAAGGAGAGTGTCCCTTAACAAGATGCCTGAGATGAGCACAAAGAAGGAGAGTATAACACTAGCCAAAGATCGATTTGTATAGGGGGTTATACTACAGTAATGGGCATGGGTATTCAAAGTCTGACCACACATTTCAAGACACACTTAACTTTGGCTGCAATTTATAGCATGCCTGGACCAAAAGAACTCCAATCAAGTAATGCTCATGTGAGGTCTTTGCTCCTTGCTACAAAACACAGATAGCTCCATAACTGTGCAGAATTTGCAGGAAGAGTCTCATGATTTTTCTGATAAATGGGCATATTAAAAAGGACACTACCTGTAGAGTAAGATAGAGAAGACCCGACTAATGAAGACAAATCACTGCAAGTAGAAAAGTTTGACCAAGAACCTGAGGCTGAGCCAACAAAGTGCAATAATTGCTGTGACTGTGCTGTTTATTACGCTAGCTTGATAAAAGACCTTCTTTTCAGCAGTGCCTACCAGTATTTGATGTGGCATACAAAGATGTCTTGACCATATCCTGTACACAAGCAGCCTTTCAAAGACGTTTTTCGAAACTGACGTGCATTAAAGCACACCTAAGAAACCAAATTGGTCAGGAAAACCCTGAAGCCTTTTTGCTCATGTCAGCTGAATGGATAGGGCTGTCTCCGTTGAAAAGCAATGACAGTATTGACTTAGTTGCAAAAAAAAGTGCATTGTGGCATGAACTCTTGATTGAGTAATCCTCAGTCTCCCCACGGCCCAGATGTGACAAGCAGCAACAGCTATGAATAAAACAGGGTTTTTTTTGTATATGAACATCAACTGTTGCTTGTGGAACAAATTTACTACTAGATTGTATGGATACATTTTTCCAGCATTCTTTACGCCCCAGACTGCCTTTTCGTCATTTGTGAATTCAAAAGACGAATTACAAGAATATCTGATAAGAGATGCCATAATGATTTCAAAGCTGCTCCTTTCACCAAACATCACTCAATTCTCTGAAGATAACCCAGTGAAGAGTTTGACTAGAAACTGCAAATGATTACGTAGAATACCTAATATGCTACAAGAATCAGATTTTATGTATGTTGCTCATCAGCATCAGTAATGAATTTGAACAAGAGAAGTTTCTAAATGAATGTTGAAGACAATAATGAGATTCACTCCAGTCTTCAACAGATATCCTAGTGAAAACTTTAGGCAACAGGTACATACATTCAGATAAATGATAGCAAATTATGCTGGCTTGAGTTACCTTTTTGTTTTTTTGGGGCATATTCTTTGGTATGTTCAGTTCAAGTGTTTTTTCCATCCCATGTGAATCAGGAGCTGACAATGATCCACAGAACATTCAGATGCACTCTGATCCTTCAGGGATAATCCTGTAAAATACTGTGGAGAAAAGATGTATATTTTCCTGAAATGATCAGGTGTTGTGATTGAGCTACAATGTGTTTTGGAGATTTTGTAAGGCAAAATTTTTTTATTTCAATATTGTAGTCGTTCTATTTGCTGGAGTCCTCCATAGTTAAGATGGACAAGGGTATTTTTGACATGAATGCCAGAGCCCTTGGAGCTGAGACAAGCTAGCCTTACAGAGAGAGGCCAGCAGTAAAAACCTTGGACAAATATTTTTATATCCAGGTAAAAGACTAGACATTGTGATAGATCTAGATTTCTTACATTTGGATTTGTTCAGTATATTTTTGTTGCCCCATATCAAATATGTATTATTTGTGTCCCTGCAGGTTCTTATTTTCACAATGCCTCCTCTAATGACCAGAGAGAGAAAGGAAAGGATGCTCAGAAATGTCAAATCTATTTTAGCCCAATGGAAATTATCCACCAAATATGTACAGCAAAATCTGCATACTTTTAGGGGAAAAACCAATCACTGTGAGTGGGCATTATCTGTGAATTTGGAATGCCTATGTGGTGTAGTTCTAATTTTTCCTTCTCTTTATATTACAAGTTCCTTTCCAGTAAATCAGGAAGAAGGAATAATTTGCTGGAATTAGAGAGGTGCTGTAAGGGATACAACTATACCTGCAGGTAAAATGATAGATTCTATTTTTTACCATGTGTAATATCTCTTTTATGTATGGGTGAAAAGTACACATACTCTCTTTATTTTTGTTGTTGTAGGTTCGGTTCCCCAAAGTCCGTTCACTGTGAATGGGCTAGGGAAGAACGCACAGGAGTTTAAGACCTGTTCTTTCTGGGCAGTTGTAGTTTCAGTTCCCAGGTATCCTGACCTAACCCTTTCCCACTTGACTGAGTGTGAGATTTATAATTTGTTTAATGATCATTGTCCAGCACAAAGTTAGTTGGGAATAGGTATATATCCACATTGTGCAAGATGTTTAGTCTTCTAGTGAGTATAAACAAGGTATTACATTTTCAGCTCCAGTTATGGAGATGTTCCGAAGAATGCTTTGGTCAAAATCTACATAAATTCGGGTTCAAGCCAGACTTTTGAGGGCATTGGATTTTATTAAGTTTGGGGACCTTTAAATTCTGCTTTCTATAGGTGAATTATACATGCTTTTTCTCTCTATCTGTTATTTAAGCTTTTATACTCAGAGGTCCAAACAAGTGGATCACAGAAGAGCTAGCAGAGTCAAGTCTTTGAGCAAAAGGTTCTTAGGTTTAGGGAAAAGTACAACGTTTTGTGAGGGAGCTTGATGACATTTCTTTTGAGTGTTTTCCAAACTGTTTTTATGGGCAAAATGTATTTCTTTACTGTTTGTCATTAGGGGTTCTATTCTCAAAGGCAGAGGTTCAGAGCTGCTCTTCCTCTTACTTTTGTTATGAAAGGTTCTATTCCCAGGGATTCCAGTCTGACCCTATCCCCTTCACCTTGGACTAGATATCTGATTTATGTGACGATCAGAGGCAAGGACACAGCTGGTTGCGAAAGAGTATTTGACTACATGATGCAGAGTGTTAAGACTGCAAATAATTATTTGGTTTTCAGAACTGCAGTGCTGTGGTATCCTGCTGCTCAGCCAAAAGGATTGCGTGAGAGAATGTTGGGATGTGGAATGTTGGAGTGCCTGAGTCAGTTGGTGTATGGGCTGAGCAGCAGGGAAGCTGCTCCTGGTGGGGCTCTTATTATGCTCTTATTCCTTCTTTCCATGTAATCTACTACTCAAAAAAATCTTCATGGAAAATTACTTGGTCTGGACATTTTCAGTACACCACAAGTGCTCATATTATTTACCAATAATGCTGGCTCTATACGCTTTAAAAGGTTTAATTTACCAAACTTTTATCTACAAATGAGACCTCTAAGCCTCGTGAATGTGGGCAACTTTTTTGGCAGTGCCCAGGCCGAATTGTGATCCCAATCCACCACAGGCTCAGGTGCGACACTTTGTAGCACTGATGATCGGGCAGTCCAGCCCCTCTCTGAGCAGTGATGCTCCGAGAGCGTGGCAATCTCTGAGACTGAAGGTCCCTTCCAGGAAAGCAGAGATGTTCAATATGGCAGGGAGGCTCCATCCCCCCACACACAGCAGCAGTAGTCCTCTTCTGCTATTTATTTATTTTATTTTTATTTTATTTAATTATTTAAACAGTTTTATATAGCGCTGGCTAGACCCGTAGGTATCAGAGCGCTTTACATAAGTTCAGCAAAGTTACAACAATAATAACAAATTCACTTTACATCAGCAAAAAAAGACACAATAACGGGGAAAAAGGAGAGGGGGGTGAGAAGGGAGAGGACGAGGGGCAAGACGGAATAGGAGACAAAGGGAAAGTCAGCCCAACGACGAATGGGTAGGTGATGGTCAGGGGGTGAGCCAAGGCCGATCTCCTCATTTGCTGAACAGAGCAGCTCCACCGGGCTTCGGACATAATGATCGGACTCCGCTCTCATGATAGTAACAAATTCACGTTACATCAACAAAATGAGACACAATAACAGGGAAAAAGGAGAGACAAGTATAGAGGGAAAGGGGAGAGGGAGGTGAGAGGGGGGAGAACGAGGGGAAAGATGGAATAGGAGACAAAGGGAAAGTCAGCCCAACGACGGATGGGTAGGTGTCGGCGAGGGAGGTAGTCCAGAGCCAGTCTCACCTATAGCTCTCAAAGGAAGCTCCAATGGGCAGCGGTCAGAAAGGAGGATAGAAAGGAGACAGGGCAAAGGGTGAGCGTAGGAAAAACATAGAGGGGGGATGGGCAAGACAGGGAGAAGGGGAGCAACTGTGCCCAAGGTCCGGCTGGGCAGGTGATGGTCAGGGGGTGAGCCAAGGCCGATCTCCTCACTAGCTGAACAGAGCAGCTCCACCGGGCATCGGACATAATGTTCGGACTCCGCTGTAAGGATCGAGGTCATGTGTGCTCAGGGATAGTCAGAAGAGTTACCAGGGAGGGAGTCGGGGAGCCATGGTACGAAAGAATTGCAGATGTTCTCATGAGGGCAGGCACAGTCCTGGACGGGTAGAGTAAGTCGAAGGTCAGCAAGGGGGAAGAAGTCATCATTGTCGGCCATGATGGGGTCAGGCATCCTTGGACCCTGTTCCATATCAAGTGTGACGAGTGCGGCGGAGCTTTGCAGGGAGGGGGCGCCCATTAGTTTTTAAAACAGGCAACAAAGATTACCCCTGGCGTCCCTGGGCGCCCAGCCCTGTAGGTGCGCTTGGACAAATCTCCCTTAACTGTGGGGGCCGCCATTTTGCCTTGGGCATGGGTAGGGGGAGGAGGGGGTCACTCACCTCGCTCTTCAGCAACCGGAGCCTCTATGCAGACTAGCTGGCATGTCCGCTGAGGCAGCAGGCGGGTCATACCTGAGGACACTGGTGTGGTGTCTCATTTAGGTCCGGTCACGGAGCCACACACAATGACTGAGGCTTCTGCGGTGTGTGCATAAGGGGATCGCCCTTTAGTCCCAAGATTGTTTGTACCTGTCGGCCGCTCTGGAGCCCGATCCTGTGCAGGTGGGAACAGCTGTGAAGGAGCTCTACTCTATGTCTTCTGCACAATGGCATTTTCCACACACCACAATCTTATCACCACCAAGCCATGCATAAAATCCTGAATCTATGAAAACACATTCTAATACCACTCCTGCAGAGAGATTTGCCTCTGCGCAGAGGTCTCCTTCTGCACAGTCAAGGTTGTAATTAACTCATTCAGTATCAGGAATCTGGGCTACTGCATGAGTACTTAATGGGCCTTCCATATCACTTATTCACCACTAGAGTACTATGCCCGCTGCCCTGAAAACCTCAGGCTGGATTCAGAAACATTGATGTATAAGTATGAGTGACTTACTATTGTAGTACCTCTAGCTTACTCATACATTTCACAAGTGAACCAGGAATACTCCTGGAATTCTCCTGGGATTAAGGAGTGCGACAAGTGTAATCATATCAACATATTTGTGAATCTGGCACCTCTGCCTTCACACTATTGCCAAGCTGAATGGCTCTTGGTTAAGGACAGGGCCCTACCTCTACAAACTACTAGCTATAGTCTTCAAAGCCATTTATGCTAATCCCAAAATTTCCTTTCTAATGCCAAACATATCTCTTCATGCAACTTTATATCAGCTCATCATTGCTTCTTAACCGCAGCTAGACTACGCCCTGCACCTCTATGTTCAGTCCTTCTAGGACCCAAACACTGCAACACTCTTCCACATGCTAACACGGCCAGCCCAACAGGACAAGAGTTCAAAGGTCATGTGCTTAACTGTTTATGCAGCCAGGGCAATAAATGGGCAGGGTCCCTCCAGCTCTAATATCCAGTAGTATTTTAGAAGGACTTTGAAAAGAGTCCCTATCAGGGCCTATATTCACGCCCTTGACTTTCATGGGATTTCTGAGCAACAAATGTAATAGAGTTTTAGGTAATCCATGTCAGTGATTCAGTTCGGGTTTATATTTCACATCTTGTCCTGAATGTTGCACTCCATCAGAGTGTTAACTATTTCCAGGATGTTGCTTTTCTGTATTTTTTGGTAGCATATTACTCTTGAATGGTGCATGCTTTGGAATAAGGCATGTTCAGGTGTTTATAACAGCTGCAACTGAGAGCTTTTCACAATGCATGTAAATGGGATGCTCAGAATATATGGTCAACCAATCCCTGGCTTTTGCCCACACAAACAACCATTGGCAAAGCCAACAGTCGTGTCTAGTTTGAGGTGTATTTATGTTGCTATGTTATTATATTTGGGCACAATGACAGACAACTCAGAGAGAAACCAAAATACTGGTTGGGTGGCACACAACACACACACATCACACACAGAAAATTGTTTGTGGTTAAGTCACAGCTATAACTGCAAAGGCCACACCCCTTTCAGAGATTCCCCCACCTTTTATCCCATTTGAGCTTGCATGCAGTTCTTCCTCAGAGTACAGCTTTGTCAGTTGGGCCTGTGTGCCTCAAGCAAGCAGTCATTTGCCCTTTAGACTGACCTGTTGTACATATTTCAGGATCTAGGGTACTCAGAGCTCAATTTATTCTCACTGGTTTTGCTGCTCCCATACAACAGTAAGTGTGATACATATCTATGGCCTTCGTGTTTTTTGTTTCACTCCACCCGTTTTCAGTCTCATGTACTAAGTTTATTCTTTCTTTAATGTACAACACTGTTTTCCAAAATGTTAATTGCTGCTGCATTGAAATAAACACATACATTATTTTGTTGAATAAATAAATGTTTATTTTATTTTAGCATTAATGTCTAGTGCTCTTAGCCACAGCGTAGCAGCGAACTGTACATTTATACAAAATGATGCACAGACGTACTGAATATTTAAGGTGCACCTTTTCAGATCATAATCCACTGATGTTTGGTTTCTGCCCCACTGCAGCTATCAATCCTACCTGGCGACTAAACTCTGACCCTCCTGACAGATAAAAAATTCCATTGCTCATTAGTTGAGATATTCACCAAATACTTTCAACACAATAATGAGTCAACGGACACTAGGGCTATGGAATAGGAGGCATTTAAAGAGGTGGTGCATGGGTACTGCTTGGGCCAAATGCTGGGTCTGTGAAGAAAGAAAGTTCTCCGCAGATATCACCATGATAGAAGCCGATTTTTACGACCATGGTTTGCAACTAGCAGGAGATGAGCAGTCGCGCAATCAAATGGACACCACAAGAAAGGATGATAACAGGGTATTGGAGAGGCTGAGGACTTTGGACTTACTAGAATGAGAAGGGAGCTCGCACAGCTAAGCGTAATCAGGGTAATGTCCTTTGAAAAGTTGAGTGTGCTGAGAGGAAACACTGTCTGCACTAACAGTGTGGAAACCCAGGTACTCATACAAAGCTCACTCAAATGAGAGAGCGCCTCTGCGCACAACAAGCGGAGACCAATAGGTCTAGTTCAATTAAACAAAAATGTGATGAAGTTCAATCAATGTGCCGTTGAAGTGAGTTTTCACATTTTATTCGTAGCTCAAAACTGAAGTTCAGATAATATATCCATCGTTATATTTTCATCAAACGTTAGATTGTTCAAATCAAAACTATCACACATCCCGATGCATTTCGGGCCACGCCCTTCCTCAGGGGAGTACTCTACAAAAAAACAATCCAAAAGGAAACAATTCAAACTTGTAACCTACTTTGGACTTACGCAACTATCTCACCAGAGTGTGAGAGGGGGCCTTAAAGTGGGCAGATTATTAGCGTGGCCAAACTCAAGGGGGACACCCATTACACATATCAAAACAACAGAGGGGATAAGCTTATTCTCACCAACGGTGATTAATAAAGCTTTTAGCACATACTACAAGAAGGTATACAAGGCCCCAGTTGTTCAGGCGGAAGAGACTATATGAGAATTTTTGGCGCCATAACCACTGAGAATGTTAGACCCTCAGGCGCAAGCGGCATTGGGAGGTCCATTAACGGCCTAGGAAATAAAAGAGGCAGCCAGGGAAATGGCCACTAGGAAAATGCCAGGCCCAGATTTATTTATTTATTTATTTAGATATCTTATAAAGCGCCTGAATCACCCACATCGGGTATCTCCGCGCTATAGACTGTAGAAGCATGAGATCATAGCATTAGAACAGGATAGTCTTCACATTCTTCCTAAAGCTGAGATAGTTGTGGGTAAGACTGTAGGTAAGTTGTGGAGAAGTGTGGCTCAATGGTTAGAGTGGCAGACCCTGATGCAGAGGTCTAGCCCGGGACCAGGGTTCAATTCCCCACCTCGGCGGGTCTTGGGCTCAAAATTCCACAGACCTGATAATTCTCGCCTCAGTGCCTATTCCAATCATGGAGTCCCACTCTGCAACTCTGGGCAATAGCTTGCTTAATCTCCACAACGGCCCCCACAACGCTAAGGATGCCTGGCCTCCACCTTGGGGGTGCCCAGGAGTGGACACCTCACAGGGAAAGCCAGGATGGATTCCACAGTGGTATTTGTACAAGCGCCTTGAGACCCTTGCGGGTGAGTAGTGCGCTATACAAGTATCAATTTACATTTTTAGGACAATGTGTCTCAGGTAGCTGATTCCACATTTTAGGCGCCAGGTGAGAGAAAGCTTTTCCTCCCCCCTTTTTTTAATGTGGGATACTTGTAAAGCACACTGTTACTCTACCCGAGTGTCCTGGCGCTGTAGACCGCTGGGGAACCCGTCCTGGTTTTCCCTGTGAGATGGTCCCTTTCTGGGTATCTCCAGGGTGAAACCAGGCATCCCCGGTGTCTGTGGGGGGCCGTTGTAGAGATGAGGCAAGCTTAATGCCCAGAGTTACCGAGTGTGTTCCCTGGTTAGAGTAGGCACTGAGGCGAGAATTATCGAGTCCGTTGACCCTGGTCCAAGACCCTGCCGCGTCGGTAATTGAACCCTGGTCCTGGGCCATTCTCTGCTTACAGGTATGCCGCCTCTAACTAGTGAGCCACACCTCTCCACACTAGTGAGCCACACCTCTCTACTTGGTTTTCTTAAAGCGGGGGATGACCAGGAGGCCTTTGCCTTCCGAACGGAGCCTGCGTGAGGGGATATATGTGATCAATTTGTTGGATAGATATGTTGGGCCAAGCTGTTGAAGGCCCTTGAAAACTATGCAACAGATTTTAAAGTGAATACGTTTGCGAATGGGGAGCCAATGGAGTTTGTGTAGGAGAGGGAGGGAGGGGGTACGACGGGGAGCGTTGGTAACCAAGCAGGCTGCTGTATTCTGTACCACCTGTAGGGTCTGTAGGGCAGAATCATTGGCAGAAATAAGGAGGGCATTGCTGAAGTCCAAACGACTGAGTACTAGAGCATGTATAAGAGTCTTACGGGTAGAAAGGGGGAGAAAATGGAAAACTTTCCGCAAAAGACTAAGAGCATGGAAGCAAGAACGTTTGGTAGATGCTATGTGCTCATCCTTGTTTAGCTTATTATCTACCAATACCCCTAAGTTCTTTACCACTGATTTGGGTGTGGGAGCTGTCCCTAGTTCTTGCGGCCACCAACTCGGGGACCAAATGTACAGGAATTTATATAGCGCAAATCACCAAGCGGTTTCTAAGCGCTTGCTTAGGGAACCCGTCCTGGTATTCCCCTGTGAGATAACCCCGGCAGGGTATCCGCAAGGTGAAAGCCAGGCATCCCGCCGCGAGGGGCCGTTGTGGAGATTAAGCAAGCTATTGCCCAGAGTCGCAGAGTGTGCACCCGTGAATCGAGTAGGCACCGGAGCGAGAATTGTCAAGTCCATGGACATTCCCACCGAGCCGGGAATTAAACCCTGGTCCCGGGCTGACCTCTGCTTCCAGGTCTGCCTTCTCTAACCAGTGAGCCACACTTCTCCACCAACTAGTGACTGCCTCCGTGAATAGCATGATTTCCGTTTTGCTAGCATTAAGCTGCAGGAAATTCTGACTCATCCACGCAGTAATCTTGAGCATGCCTTCAGAGAAAATTTCTGGAATATTGGGCACATCAATATCATAGGCCAGGAGCAGCTGTGTGTCGTCTGCGTAGGAGACAGGGATAAACCCGATCTTCCTAAGCAGAGCGGCCAAAGGAGAAATGTAAATATTAAAAAGGGTAGGGCTAAGACATGAGCCCTGTGGGACTCCTTTGATAACAGAGGTGGTCTTGGCTTTGAACGGGCCCAAATTGACAGTTTGGGTTTGATACTTAAGGAAATCTGTCAGCCATTCCAAGGCCGTGTCCTGAATACCTATAGTGTGCAATCTCTCTAGTAGGATCTGATGTGAAATGGTATCAAAGGCGGCAAATGGTATCAGATGGCCTGCTGGCAGAGTTATACGTTGCACTAGGGCATACTCTTGCCCCTAAACTGTAAGCAGTATATGCAGAAGTACTAGAAGCAGGCATACTGCCAACATCGACTAGAGATGGGTTGGTGATACCCCTGCCAAAGTTGGAGTAGGGGGGTGAGTGTCGGGGTTTCACCCGCTGTCCATGATGAATGTGGACTTTAAAATACTTAGCAAGGTTTTGGCTGTACGCCTTTTACCACATATGGGGCATCTGGTCCATTGCAACCAGAGTGGTTTTATACCAACAAGGTCCACATCTAGAAAATATTCATAGACTTTTGTAAATTATGCACCATCCAGAAGGGATGTCATAATGTCAGTGGATTTTAAGCAAGTGTTCGACTCAATTAGATGGGATTTTTTGTGTGCCACTATGTTCACAATGTAAATGGAAGCTGGGTGGATACGATGGATCAAGCTGCTTTATTCACACCCTATGCTGGGGGATTGATAACTCGCTCATATAATATATTCAGAGGCACTAGACAGGGGTTCCCATTATCCCCACTACTGTTTGCCTTAGCCATTAAGCCATTCCGGCTGGAGGACCAAAGACATGGGTTGCGGTTGAGATAGAGACCATATTATCTCACTTTATGCACATGACCTATTACTATATCTGGGTATGGGAATAGTGGGGTGGAAAGGGTGCTGACCCTTTTGGACTAATATTCTGTCTTGGCAGGGTTGCAGCTGAATAAAAAAAAACTGTATATTCTCATTAACCGATGGAACACATCATTCTAGGGCCTTAGCTTATAATTTAACTTGGGGTCCCTGTTTGATTAACTACTAATAGATACAGATATTCCACGAGGTGGAAGACCTGAGTGAAGGGAACTTAAGTCCGGTAATGAGGTCTCTCAAGAAGAGTGTCCTTATTTGGCGCTCGGTGCAGCTCCTTATGATGGCTAGACTGGTTATGCTCCAAGGCTACTATATATGTCTATACATGTTTGCAAATCTGCTGGTGGTAATTCCAACTGGGTGGTTTGTAGGCCTAATACCCTGCTACAGGAATTGATCTGGGATGGGAGTAGGAACACAGTTTCACTGGCAGTACTACAAAGGACCCCAGAAGAAAGAGGGTTGGAGGTCCCAGAGTTTGAGCTCTGTTACCTGGTGGCCCAGCTGCAATGACTGGCCCAATGGCTGGAAGACCTAAACTTGGAACTCTTGAGCACTTCAGGTTCAACCATTACTTGGAAACACTCACTGGTGGGAATGTTGCACCGTATGGCGATCTTTTGAAAGCCAGGGATTCTGCTGAGGGTGGCAATAGAATGCTGGAAGAGATGTCGCCAACGCATGAAGGGCATACAGCGGTATGACGTGAGCTTGCTTATTGTAGGTCTTCCTGGGGGGAACTGCTGACATTGATTTCAAGTGCCCAACCAAGTAGTTGGTCGAGGCTGGAGTGACAGAGGTGGGGGACTGTTATCAGAATGGGGAACAGATTTTGCTGGAGGACTTTTTGGCCCAATTTGATTTGCCTGGTGGCCAGATTCAAGGACTTTTGGGAATGCACACTCCTGGAACCGCAGACACATGAGGTGCTACAAGTGTTAGGCTAACTGGGGACAGATAGACACCTTGCTAAATGGCCCTATAGGGCACTGATCAGCATGACAGAAACACCCTTGGAGCGCATACGAAACGGGTGGAATGCAGCAGTGAGGAGGGACTTACTTGATAAGGAGTGGTCACAGGTGCTAGGAAGCCCAGAGCGAATATCCAGAAACATTGCATTCAAACATAATCAATTCAATTACAAACACATGGTCTATTTTATACCCCACAGACTAAACGTAATGCATGGGGAATAGCCTCGAGGCAGTCCTAGATGTGAGTTCATACACATGACGTGTGGTTGTGGGGTACTGCAAGAATATTGGGGCTCAGTACTGGCACAGATTAACTTAACCTTAGCCCAAACACTGCCATGCTCTGTGGAAGTGTGCCTCCTTGGTCTGTTCCCTAGACCAAACGCCAAGAAAACAGGGTCTAGTTTTGTCAACCTAGCATTAATTTTAGCTCGCAGGCAAATAGCCATGAATAGGAAAGCACAAAGGGAGCCCCAATGGCGACATGGGAGAAAGAGGTGGATAATTGGGCCAGGATGGAGGAAAGAAAAATACAGGGAGAGGAAGCCTGGGGCATTTGAAGATGTCCCATAGCGGAGTTCTGGACTGAGGTACTGAGAGCCTGGATGGGTAGAAGAGAGGAACATACTGGTGAGCATGGAGACATTAATGAGAGCACAGAAAGGACTAGTGGTATATCTTCAAGAACATAAACAGGAAAACGGATACAGGTGCTCTGCAAATGACACACCATCTCACCTCCCAGATATGCATAAGATACAAGCAGGGCTTCATGAGAAATTGCACTGACTAATAACAGACATAGCAAGACACCACGGGACATGACTAAGTTACTTTCTTTTTCAAGTTAACAGGTTATTTGTGCACTAATATTAAATATGATACAGCGACGACCCGTACTAATGCCTGTAACCTCCCCAAATTACCAAATAATAGTGACACATAACAGGAATGTATAGTTCAGAATTTTCTCGGACCTTTGAAGCTTGATATAAGGTGATGCCAGAATAAGAGTATTGATTGCTGAAGAGTTTACAGTTGAGAGATGATGGCACTCATACATGTTAATGTTAATACGGGAAACAGCCATTACAATGCAGCTGTTTCCCCGCAATGCCATTACATCGCAAGCGTAACATTGCATGCGATGTAACAACACGTAGACATTACTACGCGTGTTTTTACATTGCATGCGCTGTTACAACGCTGGTGATGTAATGCCGATCCACTTCGTTGTGAGAAAACACAGGCTCTTCTGGTTTCTCACAACGACGTGCCCCGCCCCTCGATGTGAAGTAGGAAGCAGGAACCGGGAGCGGAGACGGCGACGCTGGAGAGGAACCACGAGGAAAGAGAGGTAAGGGTGATTGTGCTTGGGGTGGGAGTAGTGTGAGTAGTGGTTTAGGGTTGTGTTGTAGTGTCATAGTGTTTTAGGGTTTAGGGTAGTGTAGTGGTGTTTGGGTAGTGTAGGGGGTTGTACTAGGGGTAGTGTTTTAGGGTTAGGGGTAATGTAGGGGTGGGAGTAGTGTGGATAGTGGTTTAGGATAGTGTTGTAGTATTTTCGAGTAGTGTAGGCGTGGGAGTAGTGTGGGTAGTGGTTTAGAGTAGTGTTGTAGTGCTTGTGTAGTGGTTTACCGTTTTGTGTAGTGTTGTAGTGTTTGTGTAGTGTAGTGATTTAGGGTTTAGGATAGTGTTGTAGTGTTTGTGTAATGTAGTGTTGTAGGGTTTAGGGTAGTGTTGAGGTGTTTGTGTAATGTAGTGTTTTAGGGTTTTGGCTAGTGTTGTAGTGTTTGTGTAATGTAGTACTTTAGGGTAGTGTCGGGAGTTTCGTGCAGGGTAGTGTAGTGTTATTGTAGGGAGAGGACTGGGGTTCGGGAGAGGGTTGTGCAGGGTTTGGGTAGAGTCACTTACCTTGCAAACTTCAACCACGAGTATAGCTTTACCACGCATGCCTTTGCGTTGTAATGGCATGCGTGGTAAAAGCATAGGCGTGGTAAAATGTTGCGATGTAATGGCATGTCATTGTCATTGACATCGCATTGTAATACCCGTGTTGTAATGGCACAAGTGGTATTGGTATGCGATGTAATGACATACATCCGTTCATACTGTACCTGAAACTTCTTACTATGCCTAATGATACCTGTATGTATGCAATGGTGAAATAGTAAAAACACTAATAAAGAGATATCTAAATTTGAATTTAAAAACATTTATACAGCGCTCGTATACCCAGCGGTTTCATGGCGCTAGTGTTGAAGCAGTGGACGGCAGCAGCTAAGAGAGGGTCTAAGTCAAATAGGCTTGCATAAAAAGGAAGGTTTTAAGGTCCTTTCGAAACTGGAGGTAAGAAGGTGAGGTGCGCAGGGTAACTGGGAGGGAGTTCCAAAAGGCTGGGCCCAAGACAGCGAATCTCGCTCCACCCGCCCTCTGTTTTTTAAAACGGGGGATGGTTAAGAGGGCCAAATGAGTGGAGCGGAGTTCTCTGCCTGGGAGGTAGGGCTTAATGGCAGAGCAGATGAATTCGGGAGCAGTGCCCGATCTGGCCTGGTAGATGAGGCAGCCGAGTTTAAAAAGGGCACGCTCTTTCACGGGGAGCCAATGTAATGCTTTGAGCAGTGGGGTGGCCCGATGGTATTTAGGTAGGCCATGGATCAGGCGGGCAGCCTGATTCTGCACCAATTGCAAGCGATGGATCGCGTAGGCAGGGGCCCCATTATAGGCTATGTTGCCATAGTCTATACGAGACAGTACCATGGCTAGCACAATTATTTTTAAAGCAGAGGGGGAAAAAAACGGGAAACTTTCCTGATTGTTCTAAGGGAAAAAAAACAAGAGGAAACCACGGAACCAACATGTGAGTGAACAGTGAGTTGAGAGTTAAGAATAATCCCAAGGGTTTTTACTTTGGGTACAGGGAGTGGAGGGGTGCCAAGGGAAGGGGGCCAAAATGAGGGGGACCATGGACTGCAACCACCTCCGGTCAAGACCAGCTCGGTCTTGTCTGGGTTGAGTTTGAGGTGGTTGCAGTTCATCCAATCTTGAATGAACGTCATTACTGTCTGGACGTTCTGGGCGGATGAGGGTTGAAGATTAGCTGGAGGTCATCCGCATAGTTGAACACGGTGACCTCCAGCTGCTGTAACATAAAAATGAGGGGAAAGATATATAGGTTGAACAAAAGAGGGGAGAGTGATCAGCCCTGGGGGACCCCACACTCTACCTTGCGGGAGGCCGCGGCGAAGCCAGCCAAGCGGACCGCTTGAGTTCTCCCAGCAAGAAAGGACTCAAGCCATGAGAAGGCCAAGCCTTCTATGCCCGCCGCCCTGACACGGTTGAGGAGGATGGAGTGGTCCACCGTGTCAAAGGCGGCGGACAAGTCTAGGAGTATCAAGGCTTGCGAAAGGTTGGTGTCGATGCCCTCACGCAGTTTGTCCATATCTGAGATGACCACTTTCTCGGTAGAGTGCAGGGGACGGAAACCGGCTTGACAGGGGGAGAGGCAATGATTTGCCTCAGCATGGGTGCTCAAAGTGGTGGTGACATAGGTTTCAAGGACTTTTGCAAGGTAGGGCAGGAGGGAGATGGGGCGGTAATTGGAGGGGAGGGATGAGTCGGCGTCAGGTTTTTTTAGAATTGGGATGACAGCCGCCGATTTGTATGGGCTGGGAACAGTACCGTGTATAAGTGAATCATTAAGAAGGGTCAAAGGTGGTGTGGGGCAGGCTAAGTAGATTTCCTTGAGGATACGAGCAGGGGCAAAGTCCTGGGGAGAGCCTGATTTGACCCGATGAAGCAAAGGAAGGAGTGTGTCAAGGGTTAGTAAGGGAATGTTAGTCAATTTGGGGGTAGTGGGGGGTGGGGAGGGGTTGGCAAATGTGGGGGAGGGTAGGGGAATGTTATGTTTAATTTTGACAACCTTGTCAATAAAAAACTCATTGAGCGAGTCACAGAGGGACTGGGAAGGGGGAATGGTGACCGTGGCTCTACTGGATGATGCTAGTTCATGAACGGTGGAAAAAATGTCCTTCGGTTGGGACTCAGCTGTCATTACCCTGTTGGTGTAGTATTCAGTTTTTGCTTCAAGAATGCCCTTTTTGTAAGTATGTAAGACAGACAGATAGGTTGACTTTTGTGCAGTGCCGTAAGTTCTTCTCCAAACTCGCTCGGCCCTCCTTGCAGCTAGTTTCTTTGCTTTAAGGTCGGGAGTAAACCAGCGATTGGCTGCATGGACCCGTTTGACTGTGAGCCGTCTTAAGGGGGCGAATTCATCACCCACCACAGTAAGCCAGTTGTTAATAGCGGCCAACTGGGAGGTAGCTGCAAGGCCGGAGAGGTCAGGGCTGGTTTTGGCCAGAGCTGAGCAGAGAGAGGGCATGTCTGTTTTGCCCCATTTCCGAACCCAGATGTTTTTGGGAAGCGGGGGTTTGACCAGGGGCGCTAGGGCGAGGGAGAACGTGATGGTAAAGTGATCTGACCAAGAACATGGAGATATTATAGGAGATGAGAATGGAACGTTCAGTGACCAGATTTGATCCAGCATGTGACCGTGTTTAATTTAATTTGAATTTGAATTAAAATGCAACATGATGCACAGCTTTTTACTGGGACCTGTTAATAAGTAATCATGGTAAATAACTGGTAACGAGCCCTGCGGACATTTAGTAAGCAGGATACCATTGTTCAAAATCACAGGGACGGTGGCCTGCAAGGATCAGCAGGCCATGATGCCTGTGATTGAGTTTGAATATGAGTATGTTTTTGTTTTTAAACAGCCTGATTGCCCAAACGAAATGGGGCTGCTTGTTTCTCAAAAAAGTTGGCTGAGAGTAGGCAGTGATCTCTTGGGCTACTGCTTACTCTCCATGAAACCTTTACCCCAATTCACAAGAAGGAAATGGATCAAAGGGAACCCCTCCTCTATCCAAATGCGGTACCACCCCCACTTGGGAGTCAGTAGCTTTTCAATGGTTTGCAACCTGAATATTGTTATCTAAAAGGGACACCGACACACAGCTCTTCTAAATATCAAACCAGTACACAGTTATGATCTCATTTTACGAGTCTGTAAAACTGTATTGACCCCTAAAAAGTGTTTCCTAAATGGCCAAAAAGTGTGGCTGTACAGCCGCAGTAAGGCCACCTAGTATTACAGCCCCCCCCCCGCCATGCATGTGTTCACTTGAGAACATGCATGTCCTACTATTGTATTACTACTACTGTGTACTACTGTACCTGGCCTCTCTATGTGTACTCGCACAGACATGCAAATGCTGTCTCTGTGTGACAATATCATTGTTTGGCACCAACTCCGTTCTTACATTCCCCACTACTGCGGCACACATACACCCTAAGGGTTTATTCCAGGGCAATCGTGTCCCAGGGCGACACATCTGATGAATCCCAAATATGCCAGTCACTTTAGAAGCGTTTGCTGCATTTTAATGATTTATCCCAAAATGAAGTGACTGTAGCCACTTATGATTACATTTTCACTACATTATAATAATTATTATTAGGATTTAATTAAATAATTATTAAAAGGAAACTTAAACAGTGGCTTCCACAATTAAATTGGATGAATAATTATTATGTGATTTTTTGGGGGGAAAGCAGTGTTCCATAGTTCCCAGTACAGATGATTAGCATTTTTTCCAATTCTATTCACCTTCGTTGAAAGCGTGAGCTTTTTTACGAGTTTCTGCAATCTGGTGATATGGGCACCTTAAGAAATAAAACACATTTTCAGAGCCACCATGAGAGTCATGTGTGATGCATCATCCATGAAGGTACCTGGTTTGGATACTGATGCAGTGAAGGTGGCACACTGGAACTCCTTGCCTACACAGAGAAGGTCCCCCGTAGATGGGCATCCATTAGACGGATTGTCCGTGTAGCAAGCTGGACACTTGTAACCGTTCGCCGTCACATTTATAGGAGGCACTAAAGGAACAAGCAAAATACATGTTAGAGGTTTTTCCACTACATTTCAGGAATACAAAATGTCACAAAGGTGACGATGCCCGATCCAACTACAATGGGTTATGAGGACCTGCCTTTACATAGACCACATCAATCCCAGTAAGACTGTCCCAGTTAGCTACCTCCCGAAGGTAGCTACTCACTTTTCAAATCTCCCATATAAAGAGAGGCCCAGTGTGCACTCCTGGACATACAGGGGCAGATTTATGACGACTGGTGCATCCCTGCAAATCAGCACGGATGTGCCAGGTAAGATGTGTCACGCAAGTTTACCCTTGCGCCACCTAGATGAGCCGCATTTACTATGCGGCGCATCGTGGCGCAAGGATAAACAGATGTGTGACGCATCTCCCGTCGGAAGGGCGGCGCATTGCTGGAGTCATGTTGCAACCACGACACAACTCCAGCAATGCTTGTGGCCTTCCCATACATAACGTAGTGCCTCACGCCTTTCCCCTGCTTCCTTGTAAGTAAGACAGGAGTATAACCCATAAACCAGGTCAGGACTGGGTAGGAAGGTACAATTATCACACAATGTCCTGAAAGGTAAAAGTCAGTAGACAATTATGTATAGCATGCACATAGCATTGCTGCAGCGGACGAGAAGGAGATTGTTTGTTTTTTTATTTTTTAAATCAGAAGATAGTTAATCATCTTTACGTAACATTCATTTCATGGTTGGAATTATACAGTTAAAAACAGCACTGCATTGAATGTATTGACAACCACAAGAAACTTGGTGCAACAACAAACGTGAATAAATAGTGCAAGTGGTGACGCAAGTGAGAGGAGAACAAGCAGCGTGGTCGGCGCACTGTGTGCAAGGTGCAAATTTATCTATAGTGAGTGACTAAAGGCAACGCATGTGACATAGTGATATCACATAGGACACGGTTAATTTTGGTAGATTTGTAGCCACTGAGAGGAAGTGCGCCTATTGATTAAGCTGTAGGGTCGACGGCGTTTCGATCCGGACCATTTCGGATCATCATCAGGACAGGTTGTCTGAATGAGGTGGTGCTTTTGCAATCATTGAAAATCTTGTGCAATCCTTGGAAATTGGAATGCTTGTGGACTGCAGGGGATTTATGAATTAGGCGATGCCCAGGGCTCGAGTCGCTGGATGGCGCCAAGAAGCTTACTACCGATTTTGTCTGTAGCTCAGTCGATTTTTGAGGGTTGTGCTGGTGCAGCTCCACGATCTAGGCGGCCACGTTAGTCAGCCAGGCCAGGTCGGCGCTGTGTGAATCAGCGCGTTCGTTTCACTCCCTCGGTAGTAACCTTATAGACTGAGAGGCTTTTTCACTCTCTACTAGGGTAGTGAAGCCATACCATCAAGGTTTATTCTTGAAGTATTTAATAGAGACTAAGATATAGCACGATAAAGTAAACAATACAGAAACTCAAGATGGAAAGAGCTTTTATTGACAGGTGTAAAAAAGAGTAAATTAAATACATAGAGAACCCTGAAAAGTCCCAACACCTTCCTGGGTTGAGGAACAACGTAGTGCACTCACATAGTGTGCATGCACTCGGTTGCGATAACATCCAATGGGCTATGCTTGAGTTGATCCAGGAACCTTTGGGACTTGCTACAAGTGATGCAATGGTACATTATTGCAACAATCATATGATATTTCCGAATCTGTTCTAAGTGCTCTGGCCCGAGTAGAAGCATCAGCTACTCAGTCTTTAGACTGTTTAAAATCAATTAAGGCTGTAACTGGCTGTTAGTTTATAGCAACTGAGGGATGTGATAGTGGATCAGTAATATCAATACTCACTGTGGAGTCCTCCATTGATTATGGACGGTTTTGCCACACTTCTGGTCACAACCGAAGTCTTCTAGTTGTAAGGTACACCAGTCCCAATGGGAACATGAGTTTAGCTTGGAGACCCAGCACAAAGAAAAATTGTATAATCTCCATAAGTTCCACCATCTAGTCTACGTCTTTGTGTCCATGGATGTGGAGCTTGATGGCTCTGGGATTGGCTCTATTAATTTAGGCATTCTCCCAGGGTTGGATTGGCAATCCAAAGCAACCCTGGCAAAGTTTGTCAGACCAGCCCCCCTATGGTGCATAGAATGTGCAGCCAGAAAGCCTAACCACTAGGGGTTCTCGCCCTGAGAAAATGTGGGGAAAAAATGGTGCATCATTCAACATATTTGTCATTATATATTAAATTGTATACGCTTTGAAAGAATAGTAAATATTGACCTACCAGCGCACCAGGATACGACAATCTTTATTGGGGCCCTTTAATGATTCCATCACTATCACCCTCTATCAGTGCCTCTCATCGCTCCACAGCTTCTCTCTCACGTGTATTTTATTTGTTTTACAGCACCTCTCATACTGCTGTAGGGTGTTGGAGCACTTTACATCACAAACACATACAGAGATAATGCATTATACATGTGTAAATCAGAGTACAGAAAATTTTACATAAGGCAAAGGGGACTACAAGGTGTAGGATTCAAACCATCCATACTGGTAGGCACGTTTTAAGAGTGCTTGGTCTGGAGAAGCACAAATCCACGATTCAAAACATAACACAGTGATTGGGGTTGAGTTTACTAATAAGAATTTATTTCTAGCCAAACACACCTTTTTCTAGACTGGGAAAAAACATAACTTTCTAACCTGTACCATGCAACATACATGCAGCTTTTTCGTGGCAGTTCATAGTTCACTGTGCTAGATCATGATTATTGCAATTTACAAACTGAACAGTAACAAAACAATCTCTGTGAGAAAAGCAGTAACCCACTGAGCTATGCACATAACATCTATTTTTTTTATGTGCATGGTACATGCACTTTTCCAGCAGTCATTCCCTTGCCCTCCAGGTATTAGACCTTATTTTAGGGCAATAGTTGCAATGATTATGTGCCAAGGGATTCTTGGGAAAGTCTGTCTGGCTGACTGTTTATGCATGAGACATATTTGGACAGGGAGTGGTAGTGTTACAAGTGAGTCAACTTGATGTCATTTACAAACATAGGGGCAGATTTACAAGAAAGTGACACATCTGTAAAGATGCGTCACTTTCCCAGCGCCACCCTAAGAAACCCCTGTGCCACCATGGATGTGCCATATTTACAATACGGCACACCATGGTGAAGAATTGTCAGATGCATCAGACATTCGGACACATCTGTTGACGCAAAAGTCACGCATTGCTGGAGTTGTGTCGCAAGCACGATGCAACTCCAGCAATGCAGGGGGATGCCTATCCTCATTGTGCTGTGTCACTCCTTACGCCTGCTTCAAGCAGGGGTAAGAATTTTACACAGTGGCGTCCTAGAAGTGGCGCAGTGAAATCTTGTAGATTTCACTGCGTCACTTCTACAAGGTTTTTTGTATTGAAACGCCCACCCTGCATACATTATACCTAACACAGGTATAATGTGACGCAGGGCTTTACAACATGACGCTTCTCCCTAGATGCGTCAGGTTGTAAATGGGCCGCATTTTTATGCTGCTGCTGTGTCATAAAAAGTGACGCAACTGAGGTTCAAAAATGACGCAAGGGGCTTGTAAATCTGCCCCACAGGCTCTAGGTATTTCTGGCTGTTGGCTGAGGGTTGGAGGTTTGGTACCTTACCTCCTACCCAAGCCATCCACAGCCAGCTCTAAAACCTCTGTGGGAGTCTGGAGCAACTTCGATGAAACAGCAAGGCTAAAATATGTTTAGCTGGTGGACTATTTGGGAAATTAAGCTTCATTTGATCCTGTGCCCCACATCAATAACACATATCCATGTTGATCTGAGGTGCCTCCTTCCTACCTCCATTTGGAGACACTTAGAAATGGGAAATACTGTTTTCATTCTTAACATTTCAGCCTTTTGCCTCATGTTCTTGTCACCAAGGTTGCTTCTACTTGCCTCCCTGTTCACAACTCACTTATTAGAATGTGCTGTACATGATGTAATAGTATAGTGAACAAGGGAACCCGTTTTAGGTAGCAAAGGACCTCGGGTGATTAGTCATTTTATCAGGAACAGTGGTCCTTAGCTTAGGAGAATATATCAATCAATCAATCAATCAAAGCATTTATATAGCGCACTACTCACCCGGAGGGTCTCAAGGCGCTGGGGGGGAGTGGGTACGCTACTGCTCGAACAGCCAGGTCTTGAGCTGCTTCCTGAAGGCGAGGTGGTCCTGGGTCAGGCTGAGGTGGGTCGGAAGGGAGTTCCAAGTCTTGGCGGCTAGGTAGGAGAAGGACCTTCCTCCTGTGGTGGCTCTTCGGATGCGGGGGACGGCGGCGAGGGCGTGGCTGGTCGATCGAAGTTGGCGTTTGGGAGCGTAGAAGTTGAGGCGGCTGTTGAGGTATCCTGGGCCTTGGTTGTGTAGGGCTTTGTGTGCGTGGGTGAGGAGCCGGAAGGTGATTCTTTTGTTGACCGGGAGCCAGTGCAGGTCTCTCAGGTGTCCGGAGATGTTGCTGCGGCGGGGGATGTCCAGGATGAGTCGTGCTGAGGTGTTCTGGATCCGCTGGAGTTTCTTCTGGAGTTTGGCGGTGGTTCCGGCGTAGAGGGAGTTGCCGTAGTCCAGACGGCTGGTGACGAGAGCCTGGGTGACCGTCTTTCTGGTCTCGGTGGGGATCCACCGGAAGATCTTACGTAGCATGCGCAGGATGTTGAAGCACGACGAGGAGACGGCATTGACCTGTCTGGTCATGGACAGGGAGGAGTCCAGGATGAAGCCCAGGTTGCGTGCGTGGTCTGTGGGTTTGGGTGCGCTGCCCAGGGCGGGGGGCCACCAGGAGTTGTCCCAGGCGGAGGGTGATGATCCCAGGATGAGGACTTCCGTCTTGTCCGAGTTCAGTTTCAGGCGGCTGTTCGACATCCATTTGGCTACGTCTGTCATCCCTTCATGCAGGTTGGCTCTGGCTGTGGCGGGGTCGTTGGTGAGGGAGAGGATCAGCTGGGTGTCATCGGCGTAGGAGATGATGTTGAGGTTGTGCTGGCGTGCGATGGCTGCGAGGGGGCTCATGTAGACGTTGAAGAGTGTTGGGCTGAGCGAGGAGCCTTGAGGAACGCCGCAGATGACTTCGGTGGCCTCCGATCTGAACGGGGTGAGGCGGACTCTCTGTGTTCTTCCGGCGAGGAAGGAGGTGATCCACTCCAGTGCCTTCTCCTGGATTCCGACGTTGCTGAGGCGCTGTACTAGGGTACGGTGGCAGACAGTGTCGAAGGCCGCGGAGAGGTCCAGGAGGATGAGGGCCGCTGTCGAGCAGGGCTCGGATGTCATCGGTAGCTGCGATCAGGGCGGTCTCGGTGCTGTGGTTGGCCCGGAAGCCAGACTGCGAGAGGTCGAGGGAACCGTTCGTCTCGAGGAAGGCGGCCAGTTGCTTGACGGTCTTCTCGATGACTTTTGCCGGAAACGGGAGCAGCGAGATGGGGCTGTAGTTCTTGAGGTCGGTGGGGTCGGCTGATGGTTTCTTAAGTAGAGCGCTGAGTTCGGCGTGCTTCCAGCTCTCCGGGAAGGTCGCGGTGTCGAAGGAGGTGTTGATGATGTCCCGCAGGTGGGGTGCGATGACAGCGTCGGCTTTGTTGAAGACGTGGTGAGGGCAGGGGTCTGTCGGAGATCCGGAGTGGATGGAGTTCATCGTGTGGACGGTGTCTTCGGTGCTGATCGGGGTCCAGGCGCGGAGGGTGGTGGTGGGGGGCGGTGGTTCGGTCGTGGCGTGTGTCGGTTGAGTGCTGAAGCTGTTGTGTATGTCCGCGATCTTGTTGTGGAAGTAGGAGGCGAGGGAGTTGCAGAGGTCTTGCGAAGGGGTGATGTCGTTGTTTCCGGCGTTGGGGTTGGAGAGCTCTTTCACAATGTTGAAGAGTTCCTTGCTGTTGTGTGCGTTGTTGTCCAGTCGTTCCTTGAATGCGGTTTTCTTGGTGGCGTGGATCAGTTGGTGGTGTTTTCGGGTGGCGAGCTTGAGGGCTCTCATGTTGTCTGGTGTTGGGTTTCTGCGCCAGGTTTTCTCGAGTGCTCTGCAGTTCTTCTTGGAGCTCTTGAGTTCGTCGTTAAACCAAGGGGCTTTCTTGCTGCCGGGTCTGCTGGGCGGGGTCTTCAGAGGGGCGAGTTCGTCTGCGCAGTCGCTGATCCATTTCGTGAGGTTGGTGGCCGCTTGGCTGGGGTTCGTTGTGCTGGTGGGAGGGTTCTTGCTCAGGGAAGTAGAGAGCTGGTCTGCAGTGATCTTGTTCCAGATTCTGCGGGGGGCCTGTATCTGGTAATGGTGGAGCGTGTTCCTTCTGAAGCTGAAGTGGACGCAGCTGTGGTCCGTCCAGTGGAGTCCAGTGGCGTGGCTGAAGGCGATGTCCTTGCTGGAAGAGAAGACCGGGTCGAGCGTGTGTCCGACGTAGTGGGTGGGGGTGTTGACCAGCTGCTTAAGTCCGAGGTTGGCGAGGTTGTCCAGCAGGGTGGTGGTGTTGTGGTCGTTGTTGTTCTCCAGGTGGAAGTTGAGGTCCCCGAGGAGGATGTAGTCAGCGGAGAGGAGGGCGGGTGGGCTGATGAAGTCGGCGATGTCTTTGCTGAATTGTGTGCATGGTCGTGGGGGTCTGTAGATGAGGGTGCCTCTGATGGTGGTCTTGGGGTTGATGTGGATCTGGAATTGCAGGTGTTCAGCGGGTGCGAGGGTGTCGTCGGTGTTGGTCGTGATGCGGATGGTGTTCCTGTGGATGATGGCGATGCCTCCTCCTGTCTGGTTGACGCGGTCCCTCCGGATGATCTTGTAGCCGTCCGGGATGGCGATGGCGATGGCGATGTCGGGCGCTGAGGAGGCGTTCATCCAGGTTTCCGTGAGGAAGGCTACGTCTGGGGCTGTGGTGTCGAGCAGGTTCCAGAGCTCGACGGCGTGTCTGTGGACGGAGCGGGTGTTGAGCAGGATGCACTTCAGGTGGGTGGTGCTGGAGTTCGGCTTGGTGGGTGCTGGTGTAGCGTGGGTCCGGTTGCAGGTGAACTTGCAGGAGTGGCAACTGAAGGGTCCGTGGGTACGTCTCGGTGTGGCTCGGTAGCAGCCCGGGGTTCGGCCGGTGTTGAGAGCGATGAGTTCGGTGGCGTCATAGGTCCGTCGGGTCGGCTTCCGTCGGTGGGGGCCAGGCGTCCTGGCACTGGGCGCGGTCCAGGCGCGGACGGGCGCAGACGGGCTTACCTTTGGCGCACCTTCGGCGCTCAATCGGTGCTCCCGCTGCGCGCGTCCGCTGCGCGGTCGCTGAGGGGGCGTCATAAGTAGGAGCCGAGAGGGAGGGTCAGCCGGGAGGCGGGAGGTGGGAGGACCAATGGGAGAGGGGGGAGGCGGAGCTACGGGTCTGCGGCGACGGGTAAGCAGCGGGAAGCACGGGGCAGCGGGGCCGGTGAGGAGCGGGGGCAGAGGCGGCAGGCTGCGGGCAGAAGGCGAACCTGAGGCAGATGCGGAGGGCAGCGGCGTAGAGGAGGTGAGGGGAGGTCTGCAGCAATCTGGGAGCGGCCAGGCAGCAGGAAAGTCAGCAGGCAGGCAGGCGAGCGGCAGAGCAGCGTGGAGGGAGCGACCGCCTGCGAGGGCACAATACAATTTTTGGATAGCAAACATAGACTTAAATAAGTGCTAAGGCGTACTTTTTCTCCAATGTCCAGCCGGACAAGGAATTATTTATTTTCAAGGTTGTGTGAGGAGTTGCGAATACATGGAACAAGGATCAAACACATTGGGTACAAGCCTGTACCAAGTCAAGGAAAATAAACAATAAGTAGAAAGAGTAAAGAAAGTTTAAACAGGCAAAAGTTGGAGCAAGTGGCGGCTTGCAATAAAGTACAATCTTGTGCAAGCTCAAACCAACAGTAGCTGCAATAAATATATACAAATAAACCATGCAGTACTGTTAGAACAGTCGACGTGACGTTTCGATCCCTAGCTCCTAAAATTAAACTGGGATCATCTTCAGGACTATTGTTAAAGCTAATGCCTGAATTGTTAGCAGCCTTGAATGTCCTCAGGCCGAGCCAAAACCGTGGGTGCGTGTGGGAGTCACAACGCACGACAGGATACGTTATTATAGAGGTCCACAAGCCGGAGCTTGGGACGGCTTCCGTGAGCTAGTGGACGGGAGGAATTCCTCGTCGTGGGAGCCTGTGTAGATTATGCAAGTCCTAAGGGTTGGATATACCTCGGATGGTAGATTGGATAGGGCTCGGCTGCCGGTTATGGCAGTCCGCCTTCGGTCGGACCTTGATAGGGTCGCGTGTGGAGCTTGGTCTCGGGCGTCTTGATCAGTGGCAGTACCCAAGCCATCCACAGCCAGCTCTAAAACCTCTGTGGGAGTCTGGAGCAACTTCGATGAAACAGCAAGACTAAAATATGTTTAGATGGTGGACTATTTGGGAAATTAAGCTTCATTTGATCCTGTGCCCCACATCAATAACGCATATCCATGTTGATCTGAGGTGCCTCCTTCCTACCTCCATTTGGAGACACTTAGAAATGGGAAATACTGTTTTCATTCTTAACATTTCAGCCTTTTGCCTCATGTTCTTGTCACCAAGGTTGCTTCTACTTGCCTCCCTGTTCACAACTCACTTATTAGAATGTGCTGTACATGATGTAATGACATTGCTCTATGAATGAATGATGACGAAGATTTTCTGAGTAGAATTAGGAAAAGTGATTTATGGACATCAGATTAAACTACCCCTGGAAGATTGCCATCAATAAATGTTTTCCAATTCCCATTCAGCATCTTCTTAGGACCTTTAAATTATTTTAATACTGATTAGAACATTGGAATGTTGGGAGCTCCAATGAAAACAATGGAGTGCTCTGGACTTCTAATAGCCGGTAGATGCCTAGACCTCCAACATTCCAATATTTACCAAAGGCCTCACAGAGAGGACGGGATTTCAAACCCTTCGGTCTCAGAAAGGCCTTTGTTTTACAAGTTAGAACATTCTGCTCTGAGGTGGTATGTTCTCATAGCCTTAGAGCCCTTCATAAAGGGCTCTACCGGCCATTGAAGTCCACTCCCTTGTTAAAGGCCCTCACCTTTGGCTCAGGCCTTTGACGCTGGAGAAGGCCTTTACTGGCCTGATAGAGTCCTCTGCAATGGGCTCTAATGCTATATTAATTTTCCACACAAATGCAAAAATATTAGAAATCTTCAGGTGGCTCTACTACGCTCCATTGGAGCCATGTTGCCTGCTAAGGAAAGGGCTTAGTAAAGGAGCTATATTCTTATCTACACATAAAAGAAACAGGTTAGATGCCAATTAAAAAACATTCACCCATGAACTTACTGGACATGGAGGGGTACATCTCTCCCCATAAGGTGCAACAGTGGCAGTTGGAAGATCATACTGTCTCTATTCTAGGGATTTAGCAAGCTTCATCTCCTGTATCTTTCTCTTTCTGCTGAATGTCTTCCTTTCTGTCCCTTTCATTCTGTTTTATCCTGTGTGGCTTTACTTCTTTTAGGTCGAACCTAGCGCAGCGCGCAGTGAACAGCACTGCTCTAGGAGATGACCTTGAGAAATCGGTCTACTCTTTTCAAGCACTCGTGCTTGTGGTGGCATCCACCTTGCGGGCGCGAGCAGCAGCGTGCAGGGGCCATCTGTTCCAAATTACCGTGGCCGCACGCACTTGTTGACATTTCTCCACTCTCGCTCCCCTGCCTGTCTCACCCTCACCCTCCCTTGTTAAGCTCCAGCCCCTGCCCCCTTCTTCAGTTTAGATTTCACATTTTGTGCCTTGTTTTTAAATATGTTAACTTACTTACTCCACTTTGCTTATGTTCTATTGTTTATTGTACCCCTTCTTGAAGTTTCACCTCCTAAGTGTTTCAAACCCCTCTTTGCTCCTTTCTGCCAACCGAGCACCAAAGTTTGCCTGGATGCACGTGTTTAGGGTGAGCAGGAAGTGCACCAAGGCACTGGCTCGGTGATTTACATCTCAGAACCCCAGTCTGCACTTCTTGTGTGATATGGGTCCTGCTTTGAAGTGCAGACACACCATGCCCAGGGGGAGGTGTGAATTTCGAGCTCTTTGTGCATGGACTCTTCACACCCAGATAGCCTTGAAGTTCTTAAGAAGCCCACACTGGGATCAAAACAACACAGATTTGTTCGGGGACCCCAAGCACCCTCCTTTTAAATGGAGATCTCACCCCTCGCACCTTCAATTAGACCTCCACAGTTTTTTCATTAACTCTTCAGGGTGCAGGTCTTACCTACTGTCATGAATCCACCTACCCCTAACACACATATCCTAAGACATGTGCTGATTTTCCCCCTTGAAAAAACCCACCCCTGTCCCGTGCTCCACGCACGCTTCTAGTCAGTGTGATTGGGTGCTTACGTTTTTCTTCTGCCTTATCATATGTTTCCTTAAGGTTTTGTTACACTTGACTTTGCATGTGCTCTTTGGTACTCTGCTTTGTTGCCTTATATGCTTGTGGAACTTTTGGAGCTCATTTGATGTGCTTGGTATGCTCTGCTTGTGGCTCCGTGAAAGACACCGCCTTCGCGAAGGTCTTTCAGATCTCTCCCCGCATCCCTACACGCAGCCTTTTGGTGCGCGCTAGAACTGGGACTGCATTCAGCGTCCCCGCGCACGTTAACTGAACGTGACTGGGAGCGGCTGGGTGCGGTCGGGTATTTAAACCGCACCCAGCCTTCTAGAAGGCGCTTTGCCTTCAGGTTTTCTGCAGAGAAGGTCGCGTCAGTAGGAGGAACTCACCTGAAGGAGGATACATCCTGGCAGGACTCCACGGCGGTGCTTCTTCTTTCCTGGAGTTTGAAGTCTTAAGAACTAACTTTGAAAGCTAAGTACTTTTGCTACTTTTAAGGCGCCCTTCGCAAGAAAGGTTAATTTTTGGAACATGACATAGAATTCTTAACTGATGGAGAAGAAAGTCAACATGATCTTGGCTACTCGCACCAGAAAATCCATCACTCAGAAAGTATCACATTTCAAAATCTCTTACCGCTTTTTAACACAAGAACAAGAAAGTAGAAGAGAAAGAAGTGAAGACTAAATGCAAAGGGTGGCAAAAGTGGAATCACATGAAGAACAGTAACAACATGCCTGATACCACAGAAGCAACAAAAGTCTCGACACCGCATTTTTCCTCCAAGCACAGACTGACTGAAGAAATGTATTGGACAATATAACCTAGGCAGTATCTGTTTTTCCAAACAAGAAGGCATATAAATCAAATAGGAGGTAGTGCCCTTTTGTTTGAGGCCATTGGACCCTTTAGTACCAGTGGAGGCTGCCTTGGAATGGGGGTGGTGGGGTGAGGTTTCGATAAAAAATAAAAGAAATGTGGGATTTGAGAAAGATATCTAGGAAAAGGTGTGTCTATGTTTAATGCTTCTTTTATAGCACAATTAACAAAAAGGAACAGAAACCCCGAGACCAAGAGACAAGGTTAATACCAAGTAAGTTTAGGAAAGAGACAGAAAGATTGCAAAGGGCTTCTTAGAATAGTAAATAATCTTTCCTTTCTTTATGTACATTTTCAGACGAACGAGAGCTGACATCTCGTCGGACTACCAACTACCCTAGAGGACATCTGACAACTTAATCACCACAACCCTACATCCCTACCAAGACATACTGGGCGGAGGCCTTCAACTTGCTGATCGCAGGTAGGGGAATCTCTGAACAGCTAAACTAGATTAACGGAGCTCTGATTAGATAGAGATAGTGGCGAAGGGGGCTAGTGGGTTTAGGAAAGCTCATTCCTAAAACGGAATACTAATATCTTGGTGCTTGTTGCTTCGCAGGTCGACAGCAAGAATCAAAGTCTTCTCTTCAACGCCCAGTACCGGCCCTCCTCCCTAATTTCTAGGTTAAATCTTGCTGTTAATATTTAATTCAGTAAGTTTTAGTTAGTGGTTTGGGAAGTTGGTCCCTTGCGTCCCTGCGAAATCATCCACGTCATCCAAGAAACCTTCGGTCAAGACAAGGTAAGGGACGACGTGGTTAGCTTTGACAGAAGGCAAAGCCCACGTAGATAATTTCGCCCGGACGCAATGGAGCAAGTAAATATGCAGGATTTGGCAGCAGTTCTAGACGCTATTAGGCAGGATAATGCAGCCTTACGTAGAGATTTATCCTCTCTTCAGGACTCTATTCAGCAAAGACCGACCACTTTTCTGAGTCCTTCATCCAGTACAGATGCCAAGACTCAGATCCAAGTGGTAACTCCATTCCCCACTCCTTTAGCCCCACCAGAAAGATTTTATGGGGATTGTAATAAGTTTTCTGTATTTTTACAGCAATGTCACCTACACTTTATAGCCAAGACTACAGCCTTCCCGGACGATTCTTCTAGAGTAGCTTTTATGTTGTCCTATATGGGTGGAGATGCTGCTCTTTGGTCAGTTCCTTTAGTAGAAAGGGACGACCGAATTTTGTATAATTTTAAGGATTTCGAGAGAGCTTTAAAGAAAATGTTTGCAAAACATCTTTTCGTTCAGTCTGCAGACAATGAGCTTCTAAGTTTAAAGCAGGGATCTTCGGATCTGATACACTACATATCTACCTTTAACCGTCTGGTTTTAGAGGCTGACTGGCCTTACGACAAAAGAGTTTCTATCTTTTACAGAGGTTTAAGAGAAGAATTAAAGGACATGATTACCCAAATTCTTGAACCCCCTGAAGACATAAGCGAGTTCATTGACTTAGTGGTGAAACTTAATCATCGTATTTCTGAACGAAAGGGAGAAAGGGGGAAAACTGAGCAGCATAAAGTAGTTTTCTTTAAGGAAAGGTCAACCCCGAATCGAGAATCAGGTCCAAGATCAGATTCCGTCGAACCCATGCAAATTGGTTCGATTCGTGGACCCTTAACTAAGGAGGAGAAAGATAAAAGACGACGTTTAAACCAGTGTTTATATTGCGCAAAGACAGGACACTTCGTAAAAGAATGCCCAACTCGACCTAACAAGTTTAAAACCAAGACTTCCGAAGTGGCCATCACACAGGAAAAGTCGGAAAACTAGTACACTCGGTAATGGGAGAGGTCAGTTTATCGGGTGGTCTTTCTAGTTTGGCCTCAACTCTTCCCCCTGCAGGTTTCAGACACTTTTCTATCTTAGTAGAACTCCGAGATTTGCTTCCTAAATCTCACACAAGAAAAGTGGAAGCCATTATAGACTCTGGGGCTACAGGTAATTTTATTGATTCCAACTTTTTTTTACAGTTGGGCTTTCAGTCAGTGTTTAAAGAGCATCCAGAAACAGTTAGAGCAGTTGATGGCAAGGAATTGACTTCAGGGTTGGTAAACAGACAAACTGAACTTTTAGAGATGGATTGTTCTCCCATACATCGAGAAAGAATACAATTTGACATAATTGATGCCCCTCAATTCAAGATGATTTTAGGGATACCTTGGTTAATAAAACATAACCCAATCATAGATTGGGTAACCAGGTTAATTACCTTTAAGTCAACCTTTTGTACAGAGCAGTGCTTCCTAATCAATAGGTCCAAGGACATAGTTCAAGGTTTTGATTTCGGAATTGAATCACCCAATGTCCTGCTTTTGGAAGGGGTTCCATCGGTTTATAGCGACTTATCTGATGTGTTTGACCAAGGAAAAGCCAATACTCTACCACCACATAGGGATTTCGACTGTAGAATAGATCTCGTGCCTGGAGCAACCTTACCCTGCAGTCGCATTTATGCTCTTACAGAGGCAGAGAACATTCACCTGAGAGCATACCTTGATGAGTATCTAGCAAATGGGTTCATTAGACACTCTAAATCTCCAGTATCATCAGCTCTTTTTTTCATTCCAAAGAAGGGAGGGGAATTGCGCACGTGTATCGATTATAGGCAACTAAACAACGTCACCATTAAGAACAGGTACCCCTTACCCTTGATCCCAACACTTTTGGATCAGATTAAGAAAGCTAAGATTTATACAAAACTGGACTTGCGAGGAGCTTACCATTTAGTCAGGGTAAGAAAAGGAGACGAATGGAAGACGGCTTTCCGCACTAAGTTCGGTCTCTTTGAATACCAAGTCATGCCTTTTGGACTTTGTAATGCTCCTGCCGCCTTCCAGTTTTTTATAAACGAAGTGTTGCATGAATTTATTGACATCTGTTGCGTTGTATATATTGATGACATTCTCATCTACTCAGACACTGAAGAAGATCATGTACAACAGGTCCGCGCCATTCTTCAAAAACTACTCTCCAATTCTCTTTATGTAAAATTAGAAAAAATCTGTTTCATGCCTCCAAGGTGGACTTCCTGGGTTATATAATTAGTCCCGAAGGTATTGAAATGGATCCTAAAAAGGTGGAAGCGGTGACAACCTGGCCCAGTCCAACTTCTGTGAAGCAGATCCAAAGCTTCCTAGGTTTTGCAAACTTTTACCGCAGATTTATCCAGAACTTTTCTCAAATAATTACACCCATAACCAAGTTACTGAGAAAAGGAGTGAAATTCTTATGGAACTCTGATGCTGAAGAAGCCTTCCAAATTTTAAAGAAAAGATTTACCATGGCCCCAATCTTGTGTCACCCAGACCCCAATCAACCATTTATTGTAGAAGCAGATGCATCTCAATATGCATTGGGAGGAATTCTTTCACAACGAAGTTCCGATACTGGCCAAATGCACCCTATAGCTTACTTTTCCAGGAAATTGTCTGAAGCTGAACAGAATTATGCCATTGCCGATAAGGAATTATTAGCAATAAAGGCGGTTTTTGAAGAATGGCGCCACTACCTGTTAGGGGCTCGTCATCCTGTAACAATTTATACTGATCATCGTAATCTTCAAGCTCTAAGATCTGTGAAAGCTTTGACAGCTAGACAATTACGTTGGTCTATGTTCTTCAATGACTATACCTTTGTGATTACTTACCGCCCTGGAAAAGAGAACTTGAAAGCGGACGCTTTGTCTAGGATAGGAGATAAAGACCCTGAAAAACCTGAAACTATCCATCCTGTAATCCCGACTTCTTGTTTTCAGGGAAGTTTAACCACTAGTAACGTTATTAATGATATTAAGGAGGCCTTGAAAGATACGGATGTTGAGATGCTGAAAAGAGATCATCCTTACCTCCTGGAGAAAGATGATTTGATGATGATACATGGTTTGATTTACGTTCCTACCGAAAAGATACAAAAATCTATTATTCAGCTTCATCACGATACAATGTTATCTGCCCATCCTAGCATCTTAAAGACCATGGAACTGATAAGACGAACCTTTTGGTGGCCTTTGATGTTCAATGACATTCAGTTGTTTGTAGAAACCTGCAGTGTTTGCATACAACATAAGACTTCTCATCAAGCTCCTAGTGGGTTGTTAATGCCTCTGCCTATCCCACCTCAACCCTGGCATACTATATCGCTAGACTTCATAGTTGAACTACCTGAAACCAAGAAGGGATTCAATACAATTTTAACTGTTGTGGATCAGTTCACTAGAATGGCCCATTTCGTTCCATTGAAGAAACTTCCCACTGCCTTAGAGCTGGCTCATCTAATTATGTCACACGTGATCAGATTACACGGAATCCCATCTGTGGTCATTTCGGACAGAGGCTCCCAATTTGTTTCTAAGGTGTGGCAAAAGTTGGGTACATTGTTACAAATGGACGTTCGTTTGTCTTCTAGTTACCATCCCCAAACAGATGGTTTAACTGAGCGAACTAATCAGACAATCGAACAATATCTCCGATGTATGTTACCCAATGTTCCTGATGAATGGTCTGATCTCTTGAGCCCCCTAGAGTTCGCTTATAATAACTCTGAACATTCATCTATCAAAATGTCTCCGTTCTTTTGCAATTTCGGTTTCCATCCCAAAAGCATTCCTGAACATTCTTTAAACCCTGATTCAGTACCTGCAATTTCTGACTATGTATCCAAAGTATTTTCTATCCAAGAAGAGGCCAAATTCAACTTGGCTAAGGCGAAAGAATCTCAGAAAGAGTCCAAGGACAGACATCGATCTGAACAACCGCAATACCAAGTAGGTGAAAAAGTTTGGTTGAGTACAAAAAACTTGAAACTTAAAGGAAATCGGAAATTCAATCCAAAATTCATTGGTCCCTTTCCTATTGAGAAGATAATTAACCCGGTTTGTGTAAGGTTAAGTCTCCCTCAGAAGTACTTGATACACCCGGTTTTCCATGTCTCCCTGGTTAAGCCATTTCATCCTCAGACCCGCATCTCCAAATCTCCATCCCCCATCATGATCGATGATCACCCGGAATTTGAGGTTAAAACTATCTTGGATTCCAAAAGAGTTCGAGGAAAACTGTTTTACCTCATAGATTGGAAAGGTTATGGCCCAGAGGAAAGGTCTTGGGAACCTTTAGACCATCTAAAAAACTCCCCTAGATTGATCCGACTCTTCCATCTAAGACATCCTGAGAAACCAAAGCCCATTTCAACCGTTCTGGGGGGGATCTTGAGGAGGGAGTACTGTCATGAATCCACTTACCCCTAACACACATATCCTAAGACATGTGCTGATTTTCCCCCTTGAAAAAACCCACCCCTGTCCCGTGCTCCACGCACGCTTCTAGTCAGTGTGATTGGGTGCTTACGTTTTTCTTCTGCCTTATATGTTTCCTTAAGGTTTTGTTACACTTGACTTTGCATGTGCTCTTTGGTACTCTGCTTTGTTGCCTTATATGCTTGTGGAACTTTTGGAGCTCATTTGATGTGCTTGGTATGCTCTGCTTGTGGCTCCGTGAAAGACACCGCCTTCGCGAAGGTCTTTCAGATCTCTCCCCGCATCCCTACACGCAGCCTTTTGGTGCGCGCTAGAACTTGGACTGCATTCAGCGTCCCCGCGCACGTTAACTGAACGTGACTGGGAGCGGCTGGGTGCGGTCGGGTATTTAAACCGCACCCAGCCTTCTAGAAGGCGCTTTGCCTTCAGGTTTTCTGCAGAGAAGGTCGCGTCAGTAGGAGGAACTCACCTGAAGGAGGATACATCCTGGCAGGACTCCACGGCGGTGCTTCTTCTTTCCTGGAGTTTGAAGTCTTAAGAACTAACTTTGAAAGCTAAGTACTTTTGCTACTTTTAAGGCGCCCTTCGCAAGAAAGGTTAATTTTTGGAACACTTACTTTGTGAAAGCCTTCATGAAGAAAGAGACTTCGGACATTCAAGGCCTAACAGTATTTTGAGAACTAATTGCCTGATCACTATGTTTGTAAACTGCAAAAAGAATTGAACTCAATGTTTGTGAAATTGTGAAGAGATTTACAAGAAACTTTAGATTTTGTGGGATTTGAGAAAGATATCTAGGAAAAGGTGTGTCTATGTTTAATGCTTCTTTTATAGCACAATTAACAAAAAGGAACAGAAACCCCGAGACCAAGAGACAAGGTTAATACCAAGTAAGTTTAGGAAAGAGACAGAAAGATTGCAAAGGGCTTCTTAGAATAGTAAATAATCTTTCCTTTCTTTATGTACATTTTCAGACGAACGAGAGCTGACATCTCGTCGGACTACCAACTACCCTAGAGGACATCTGACAACTTAATCACCACAACCCTACATCCCTACCAAGACATACTGGGCGGAGGCCTTCAACTTGCTGATCGCAGGTAGGGGAATCTCTGAACAGCTAAACTAGATTAACGGAGCTCTGATTAGATAGAGATAGTGGCGAAGGGGGCTAGTGGGTTTAGGAAAGCTCATTCCTAAAACGGAATACTAATATCTTGGTGCTTGTTGCTTCGCAGGTCGACAGCAAGAATCAAAGTCTTCTCTTCAACGCCCAGTACCGGCCCTCCTCCCTAATTTCTAGGTTAAATCTTGCTGTTAATATTTAATTCAGTAAGTTTTAGTTAGTGGTTTGGGAAGTTGGTCCCTTGCGTCCCTGCGAAATCATCCACGTCATCCAAGAAACCTTCGGTCAAGACAAGGTAAGGGACGACGTGGTTAGCTTTGACACCTACACCCCCTCCCACGCCCCCTTCCCCCAGCACTGGAAGTGGCATACGTACCAAAGAGTGGCACTAGGTTGGCAGGATGCCATTTAAATTATAACAAAACACATCTGCAAATAGAAGTCTTCTTTGAAATGCGCTAGAGTTGCTAGAGAATCTCACTCCAGATCTCAGGCTCGAGCCCTCTCCACCCACCACACTGCCGCCATAAGCATATCCCCCGTTCTGCTTGTGATGCTGTGTTTAGCTTTGGGACCTTATGAGTGTTTAGCCTTGCAAAAGTTGATGGTGTTGCACCAAGGATATTGTGCTGCATAACTAAATACTTATAAGGTCCCAAAATAGCCATACCTGAGTCACCAGAAACCCAGTAAAGGGTTTACCCAGAGACTTGAGGTAATTTTATACTTCCAATATACATCTCACTGGACATTCTTCCTAGATGAACTCCCCCTTTAGGAGTCTGAACCCACCCAGACATACTAGGTGCTCTAGTTGAAAACTTGATGACGAAGCATGCCACTGAAGGATACGAGTGGGTGAGAGTCCTTTTAAATAATAAAACGTATTCCGTGGTTAGGAGAGGTGTCACCCTGGCTCAACTCCCCTTCTTTGTTTGCTGGGAACCCAAGAGATAGATATAAGAGTAGGAAACTGGGTGCTGGCCGAGCAGCTACAGAAAAGGAAGTCTGAAACTCAAAATGACATAGAATTCTTAACTGATGGAGAAGAAAGTCAACATGATCTTGGCTACTCGCACCAGAAAATCCATCACTCAGAAAGTATCACATTTCAAAATCTCTTACCGCTTTTTAACACAAGAACAAGAAAGTAGAAGAGAAAGAAGTGAAGACTAAATGCAAAGGGTGGCAAAAGTGGAATCACATGAAGAACAGTAACAACATGCCTGATACCACAGAAGCAACAAAAGTCTCGACACCGCATTTTTCCTCCAAGCACAGACTGACTGAAGAAATGTATTGGACAATATAACCTAGGCAGTATCTGTTTTTCCAAACAAGAAGGCATATAAATCAAATAGGAGGTAGTGCCCTTTTGTTTGAGGCCATTGGACCCTTTAGTACCAGTGGAGGCTGCCTTGGAATGGGGGTGGTGGGGTGAGGTTTCGATAAAAAATAAATAAACATACCTTCTCTGCCGTGCCACCACATGCCTCTCCTCCGTCCTCGTTCTGTGGGAAGCACCGGAAGCACCCAGGCTTCCGGACTCTCCAAGCCAATCCCGACGCTACAGGAGCAGTGTAGTGATTCGTCTGAGTGTCCTGTTTGGACGCTCAGGCAGTGCCTGGGAGCCTAGTAAGGCGTGTTCTCCGTGCGGCTCTGCAACATAGCCCAATGAAGCACATGCCAAGTGTGCATGGTGGTTTGGCCAGTCCTAGAGGCCCGGCCAAACGGTCATGTGCACTTCTGCCAAGCTCTGGCGGCCCTGCCCCGACTCCAGCATAGAAAAATACAATGCTAATAACATCCTGTTATTATCATTTTTCTTTTCTTTTTTGCACTGCTGAAATAGTAGTAGGTCATGCTCCGCCACCTTAGCGGAGGAGCCGCCACTGCTCAGTACATTGATCACGCCCCAAAAGAAGGTACAGGAAGTGGTTGAGGACAAGCAGGAGTGCCTGGCTGACCATGTTGGGCCCTGTGGCAAGGACAGGGACCCTTGCAGATTTGTTGTATTCCTTATCATTAATGGAAATAAAGAATGTTCCTGAGATTTCAGCTGTGTCTAAGGGGATGGTGGAGGGGCTGAGCCATGGACACTCAACCAACACTCACCAAGGAGGGATTGCTCCCGACTAGGGCTTTTCTTTTAAAGATAATTGTATTCTGGTGCAACAATTCAGTTGGTACAATTAAGGGAAATCGCAATTTCAATTACTAGAATGCATTTGGCTATTAAGCAGAAAGCCATAACAGGACCACTGTGCCTTCCTTTGGTGACACAAAGTCATTTGGCACTTTACTCGTCTTAAGGAGATGGACAGTGTGCGCTGTTAAAACCGAAATTAATTTATATAAAATGCAGCCACGTTTCTTTCGACATGGAATAACTCAAAAATATCACTGCAATGAAGTTTCTCTTTCGTTTTACTTTGACAATGTTCTTTCGTTCTACCTTTCTTCATAAAATTATTTTCGTACCATCATATAGGAAGTATTTGTGATAATAATTTTAGTATTGTATCAATGTTATTACATTTCTGCAATACATTAATTTTCACAGCATTAGTTATAAAATAACTTTTCTGTGTTTCCCCTCTTCTTTCTTGTACGATTGCATCCTCACAACAGAAAGCGGGGTGTATTGCCAACAACACTCAAGATGAGAAATCTCATTGTCCGGTAAATAGAGCACTACTCAAATGACTATTAATGCTAAGCATAGCCAGTAGATGACAGTGCTGTACAAGAAACTAGCAGGCTGACGATGATTTATTTTCACAACCGGATTACTTTTTAACCCCTTCCCTGCTCATGACGGAACCACGCCGTCATGAGCAACGGTCGGCGTTTGCTCATGACGGCGTGGTTCCATCCTGCTGCGGCCGCTCCGCCCACATGGCACTGATTCCCCACCTGTGCAGGTCAATTAGTGAGTGGGCGGGGTTGTAACAGTACCAGGCCGTCATGAGCACCTACGCTCCCGTGACTCATGACGGCATGGTTCCGTCACGAGCATGGCGGCGCCGCGCTCACCCCCACAGCGCCGTGACGAAGGAGTTAAAACAAAAGACATCTATGCTGAAACACATTGCAAAATAATTTTTATGTTGGTCACGTATCTTTCAAAACATACAATGACCATACCTTTGGGGCGTTCCAATAGTTGTACCATAGCATTTGCCAAGTGACATTTCTTTTATCTCGAACTGTAAACTGTCACCCTTAAATTATGATTAAAAAGAAAGGCAGTGATAAAAGAGATTAGAAGAAAGAAAATAAATCAGTGTGACAAGCAGAACTTCAAACACAGAATAAAATTTTTGAAATTCTTTTTCTCCTTCATGGTGGCGGGCTAGTGGGAGGGGTGAGATGGTGTTGGTACGGCACAGGAGAACTGGGAAATCGGGGAGATGAGTCATCCGCAAGATGACAAAACAAGGAATACGCGTGAGAGAGAGGGGGAGCAGGAGGTGAACCCAGAGTGGTGCGTGCGTGCAGTCTGCTCATTTTCAAGCCCTGCACTCATGCCTGCGGTGCGCCACTGCTCGCTTCCGCAAGGTGGATGCCGCTACAAGCACGAGTCTATGCTTGAAAATGAGCAGAGTGATGGCTAAAGGCCCTCCTTCGCAGCGCATGCGCGCTGTGTAGGTGAGACCTAAAAAGGGGTTAAAACGGCCAGGCTTGGGTCCGACTATCTCCTGGCCTAAAGAAAGGCAGATTTGGTATTTTTTGCTCCCAATGCCTTGCATGCAAGCCTCCCTGACGGCAGGGTCTTCCCCTCCTGGTGCAAGGAGAGCTCTCTCCTGCAGCTGTCTCCTGGTAGACCAGTGCCTGCTGGTGGGGGAAAGCAGAGGCCATTGTTAGGAGCCAGCAGCAGGGCGGACCGATTTTGCTTTGCTACCCCCAATAACGGCTGTCTTGTTTTTTTCCTGCTTGGAATCTGGTTGTGTGTGAGAGGGTTGAAGTTGAAGGAATGTGCTGTATTTTTTAGGCAGGCCATGGGCGTTCTTTCTATTACGCATCTGTGGGTATTTTGTTGATTTTTTTTTAACAAATGGTTATTTTTTTCCATATCCTGTGGGTTGGGGGTTTTGCTACTTATCCCAGGTGCGTACAATTTTTCTATCAAAGAAAAGTGCGCTCTGGAGGATATATCGGTTTAATAATTTAAAAGAGAAAGCGTTTTCAAGAATAGGTGGTTTTCAACAGGGAGCGGCTCCCTTTCCAAGACATCCACCCTCAAAGTTCTTTTGTTTTCCTGGGGTTTTTATGTCCAATGCCAAATTTGAGCACCTTTCATCTGCTTCTAACATTCTGTAACACTTATAAGGTCCCCAAGGCGAGACCTATTGGCTATTCCAATGCTTGTTTCACTAGCAAGCCTTTGCAGCCTTTGAGCCTCCACCATCCCTTTAATCTTTCAAAGTGTGCAACTCTATCTATGGGGAAAGTACTGCTGCTGGATTAGGAATATACCCAGTGGGGGAAACCGGGGTCCCATGAATAGAAGGGTGGAGAGTCAGTATCAGAGAGGACTATACAAACTTCTGTTTCTCTGCTGGTGATGACCATATTTTACTATTACATGTTTTGAAATTGGTTAGACCTGGTATCATTGACTTGGGTCTTCCTTCCTCTTTTCGCTTCCTATCTTTTATGTTGGCTGGATTTAGATGCTCTGGGCGCCGTGCCACTGCTAATCAGTGCCAAAGCGTGAATGCTCCTTGTGTAAAGATGACTGTATGAATTAGGATAACCATAATGCTTAGATCTGTGTAGCATGTTCTCAATAGCGAGTTGCCCTCCATTTCACTGTTACTATTGTGAAGCTACCCGTTCTCATAGGCCAGAATGGGCAGGTTGAGAATTACCTTCTATAATCCCATCTGACCCCAGGAACCTGATAGGAATTTCGAGTTTGATATGTTTATGCTCAGGACATTGAGATACACCTTTTAGTAAGGACCATTTATATATCCCATGTTCGAAAATGCCTCTTCTGAAAGCGCAGTATTTTCTTACCTAAGCTTTCCTGTAGGCTTTGCTAGAATGTGTATTGGCCATCCGGTTTCGGAGCAGCAGGGCCAGCTGGGTCAGACCTGGCTGGAGAGAGAGATCGGTATTCAGAGCATGGGGAGGGGTGACTTTGATCTGAGCAAGACCGTGCCTGGCAAGGTGAATGAGAACTGCCACCGCTGAGTGCCCACTGTTGTGCCAGCCTGGTCGAGATGACTCTTTATCCTGTGGGCCGCCGCAGCTGAGACAGAGCTGCTGCCGCTGAGTGCCCGTACGCTTGCCGATTTTGCATCATTGCGATTCGTCCTGTGGGCTGCCGCAGCTAAGAGAGAGTTGCTGCTGCTGAGTGCCCGCACCTTTGCTCATTTTGCATCATCGTAATTCGTCCAGCGGGCTGCCGGAGCTAAGAGAGAGCTGCTGCCGTTGAGTGCCCGCACCTTTGCCAACTTTGCATCATCATGATTCGTCCTGTGGGCCGCAGCAGCTAAGAGAGAGCTGCTACCGCTGATTTGCCCGCACTTTTTCCAACTTTGCATCATTGTGATTTGTCCTGTGGGCCGCCGCAGCTAAGAGAGAGCTGCTGCCACGAAGTGCCCGCCTCTTGTTCACCATTGTCGAGGATTGTTGCTACCGTCTCGTGGGCCGCTGCAGCTAAGAGAGTGCCGCTGTAGCTGTGAGCCCATCACGGAGCTGTAAGACGAGAGTCATCGCCACCACCAGCCCAGGCGACATAGCGGCGTGCTGCTGCTTCTGAGAACCCACCTGTACCAGAGTGCCTGAATCATTGTGGGTGCACGCTGTGGACCCCTGCAGCCAGCACTTGTGGTTGCTGGGAGTCCGCCCGTCACCGTCTCCACTTCTTCGAGAAGCTGCGTGCTGTGTCCCCTTTCAACAGCAGGTATCTGGTGCGCACCTGGTCGCGTTGGACCCGGCCTTGAATTCAGTCAGTGTCGTGTTCTGGTGAATACGTTCTTGCCTTTTTGAGTCCCTACTGGTTTACGTGCATTGTAGCTTGTTAAACGCTTTGAGAGTCTTGAGTTAAACCTTAGATAAAGATATACATTTTCTATACCTACCTGAGTTGTGTCCTTTTGGGGTGTCATTATTGCCTTATTGTGCTTGCTCATAAATGCTTCACACACTGCCTCTGAGATAGGCCTAACTGCTCGTGCTAAGTTACCATAGGGTTGAGCAGGGGTTGTCAAAGGGGGTAGCCCACTTGCCCTGACTTAGGAAGAAGGGTCCCTATTTGGACATTGGCGCAGCCATTGCCAAATAGAGACCCTATGTCTAAGAAAAATCATACTGATATTATTATGTAACCCACAAATATACTAGGTGTGTACTTTTCACATTTAGATAAACCACAGCTAATGTAGGCCACATTTTAAAATTGTTAGTGTCTGGCTGCCATCTTAATCCATGTTGTGTATCTTTCTTTATTTCAGGATAAACTGAACCAGCAATCTCAAATGGTGTCACTTTTGCTTTTCTGTTCCTTTGTGAAAAGTTGTATTTACACAATACATTTCAAACACCCTAACGAGCACCTGCAGAGTCCTTCTTGGGCCAAGTGTATCTCATTATGTTGCAGTTAACTGTAAGTCCAAAGTACGCTTAGAGTGGGGTCATTGTGCAGTAGCCTGTGAAAATAATAAGTTTGCGTTATCTTCATGTACCTTAAAGCAATTGACCTTTCGTGTGCAAATCATGGGTAGGTGTATCAAAAGTTAGAATGGTGTAATTTAAAGTAATGCAAGGTAGACAGAGATTCAGGTGCATTTACAGCAGATGCCCGTTCACTTGCCTTTACAGTAGAACTATTTTGCCTGGCATCCTAGGGTAGGGTGGTCTCTTCATAGTAGAACTGATCTTGCTTATCTTACCTTTTAGACAAGTATATAATAGTGTTTGTTCATGATCTTTGATTTACTTTCAATATATTGACTAACACATTCATGTATTGATTATTGATTTTTTTAAACTAATTTGATGATTTGAGTTTAAAACGTTGCTAATCCTTTGAAGAACCTTTATGTTTTTGAAACTTAACCACCTTCTGTCTTCCTTGTGGAGCCAAATGTGCTTCAGTTTATTGAATTGCATTGATATTTGATGCCTGCCTCAGTCAGAACTAAAGATTCATCGAAGAGTGTTTTCCGAACTTGAATTTCTAACAGAATTTTCTAGGAGCAAGCGCTCTTTCACTAGTCACACTGTGGGCATCCTGTCACGTCTTAAACTCAGTCACAAAAATCTACCTTATGTAGCCCTGCATATTTTGGCAGCCTTTTATACATGCTGCTTTCAGTTGATCACCTGTCCTTTAATTGGTGCATGTGCAGTTCTTCTTTGACAGTCCTATTAAGATTGACCAAATAACTGCAAATTCATCTAATAATGAGTCTGCGGATTGAACTCCCTCCTGAATTCCTGGATTCTTCGGTGATGGTAGGTGCATTGCTTTTCTTGGGCTTCCAAAAAGCAACCATCATAGATCTAAAAGTATGTATGGGTAATGCTACTATGGTGAATTTATAAGTACAAATTGAGGTCCCATTTAAACATTTCTAAACCTTTTTCATTTTTAAGAGCATGTTCACATTTTGGATGGCCGGATCAGGCATGTTCCTTACCATTGATTTTTTTACTGTTACATTTGTCTGAATTGCAGCACTTCCGCGTGATCCGCACGGAACCAACATTGCTTGTGAACGCAACTTCTTTTCCACAGGTGGCCGGCTCCACACAACCCTTGAACACAGCTAAGACGGGTATAGGCCCTCCTTAAAAAGAACACATTTTCTAGTTAATTGAAAAGGGAACAGCAGCAACAAGCAACCTAATATTAACACCTACATAAACACAGGCACTCTATCTCCGAATGATGCTGTGGCAACCTGTGTCATTTTTAGACTGTTTCTTCATTCCTTTCTCTAGCTCCTCACTACATTATAAACTTTCTTCTCTCAGTTCAATATGTGTTGTTGAGACCAACAGCTACTCTTCTGAGTTCTCACAGCAGCAAAATTTGAAACATTTGCTTCCGGCATGGCAAAACAGTTCTATAAATGTTCCAGGGGTTAAAATGATGTCATATTAAGTGGAAGCGAGCACAACTGATTGATGTGCAAAACAAACGAAGGGACATACATTTAAATCTATATATTGAGCTAGTCGTGTGTGGGTGAGTAACACACACTTTACTCTCCCCCATAAATCCCAACACATTTATAGCAAATTCAAGACCCTTAGCTGGTCTCCTTCTTCACTGTTTACCAACTTCTTGCAGCATTTTGTAAATGGTCTTTATAACCTAATTTTCAGAATATCTTCTCATCTATGCTCTTTAAACCAAGTTTGAATGCATTTAGGTTTAATTGGACTGACTGTCTTAACAATGTTCCAGTACTTTACCAATATGGCACCAAATTTGCATCATCTATATATTCTACACCAAAGGAGTGCGAAATCTTATAACTGTTATCCTGAAATTATGTGAAATGTCACAAAAATCTGAAAAATTACACATAATGTACACAAGTGCACTTCTCTCTTGTGAACACTGAATGCAGGTGCATTCCTGGCATTGAAATGTCGCCAACAAGTGGAATAGTTCAGATTTGTCTTATTGCACATTTTTTGCTAGAATCTGTCTCCCACAAGATCTTTTATGCTCGAACATCTTCCCGTCAGAAAATGTACTAAATTACACATTGGCGTAACCTCTGACATTTTGCAAAGTTTGCCTAATGGAATATTACATACATTTCATAAGCGTTCCTTAAAATGATCATGGTCTTACATTTCACATGCTGTGCTGACCTGTGCCCTGAGCAAATAAGGAAAGTCTGCCATATTAGCATGAATGTGCTGCCCTAGAGCAGCCGCCAGGGCAGCCCATTCAAGTGAAATACCGATCAGCTGTTTAAAAGCTGCTTCATGTTTTACAGTGCAGGCGGGAACCCTTCTGCACTTTTAAGGGAGATTAGAGAGCCCCTTGCAGTCAGGTGCAGTCAGTGCAGGTGCAGTCAGTGGCTGCACCTGCATGCAAGGGGATGTTTGAGGAGGTCCCGGTGCACTTCTTAGAGGCATGTTTGCATTTGCACCCACGTCTGTAATATGGCACGGGCTCAGCGAAAAAGTAATTTTCTCATTTGCATGGAGCCAAGCCCCATGCAAATGTGAAAATGCCCTCTCATGTTAGCACTGGTGCATGTGCACCAGCGCTATCTGTTTCACAGAATGGGACACACAAGTGTCAACTGCTTCTTCTGTAGTGCCATTGTGCCCCAGCAGAGCTCAACGCAGGTGCACATGTCCGATGCGCCCCCTGGGCACAATGTACAATAAGGCCTAGTTCGGCGATGAAGACACAATTCATCCATGTATCCATGGACACATACCTATTGTTTTATTCTCCATGCCTGTGACACAGTGAGTGACTCCTTTGGGACAAAGTTCAAACTTGCCAGAGCAACTGTTGCTGTTCTTGTTGAAGCACTGCTCACAAATGCGGGAACTCCCTGAAAAGAAAAGAATGTTTATATTGTCAGATTTTGTCCATTGTTAGATTTTTCATTATGCAACTTTTTTGCTACTGGACCTATCATGTTTGTCGGAAAATTATATTTATGATATGTGTTGGCTCTGAGAATGTTTTCAAAGGAACACCCTATTTCTACTCTACTACATATTGTAGAATTTATATTGTTATTTGATTAATCCGCATCTAAATTTCTCTTTTTGAGTCTATAGTACAATAAGGGGTCTATGTACAGTAAGATATGCTGAACCACATGCTGGTGAATCATTTTCTATATTTTATGCACAATAAGAATTGGTGTGAGAAGGAAATTGCTAAAAAGAGACAAGTACTGGTAATGATAATAAGTCTGGCTTATAACTGAAAGTTCCTCTTCTGTCATTGATGTATTTAAGGCACTCACTAAGTCAAAGTCAAAGTAAGCTCTATTCGATTGCATTTTTAACAATCATAAAAACACATAAAAAACATACAAAGCTTTCAATTTACACAAAGATAAAAATACAATAAGCATTAAAACATCTTAAACATCAGTATAAAATGCAGCATGATTAAAAACGAAGAATGTTGAAGTGACAGTGCGCCCTAACTATCCCGCTATTTATATCACTATACTCCTTCTTTGGTAAAGCACTTTCTTCAGAAACATGCACGCCTTCCAGGCTATGTGCTCATTTTCTAAAAACTGAAGCTTAATTAGTGCTATGAGAACTTGCCTCACCCCCAAAACTTTTAAAAGAGGAACCAGCCACACCTTACTTAACTCTGTGTCAAATTTACAAAATAAAACTAAATGGATATTAGATTGGACCGAGTGATTATCACAAGGACATCATTGTAATTCTTGAGACCAATCATTCATGTTTGGGAAGTAAACAAATCTGTGGACAATCCCCAGTCTGAACCTGGTTAGTAGCAGGCTGTTGTATCCACCAGATACAAATGCTAAATACGGCTGCTAAGTAGTTAAAACCATCTGATGCTGCTGAACGCTGGGCTTCAAAGTCTCTCCAAGCAATCTTGGCATGTCCAACATCTGGAGACCCTCCTTCCTTAAGTTCTTTCTAGAAATAGACTGGATGGTGCTTGGGTTAGTGAAATATTCCAGTTAGCCTACATCTCCCATAAACTCTTGCACAAACTTAACCCATGGGATCTTCAAGCCCCTTCCAGGCTCAAACTGTCCCGTAGAATCTCACTGTTTAGCTTGGTCTGTTATTTTGACACGATCCTATGCCAGAGGAGAATAGGTTTTATAGTTTTATAAGGTCAGCGATATATGGGAAGCCCAGCTCAGCATGATAAACATATGTGGAGGTACTAGCTGGGACTGACAAGATATACCTTAAAAAGGTATTCTCCACTAATTGTATCGGATGTGTATCAGCAAAGCCCCTGACCGCCTCTCCATACATTGCTGTAGGGATGTATTTAGCTTTGTAAATTTTATAAGTTTTCCTGGCAGTTTCCTACCCAATTTTTGAAAATGTGGCCAGAGTAGTTGTTCTTTTAATAAATGCCAACTTTTTAGCAGTAACAGCTTGGGTCCATTAATCGTTCTGATTAAATAAGATGCCAAGGTATGTAAAACTCTTGGCGGGGGCTATTTTGTGCCCATCCACAAACATCGCCCTGGAATATAAAGGTCTTCGTTTTATTAATACTAAGGCCAAGATCGTTCATATAATTAGAAAAATTGGTGAATACCTTCTGGAGACCAAGCTGCGTGTGGGACATCCGTACAGCGTCATCTGCATAAAGAAGAGCAGGTTTCGGACGACCACTTATTTCTGGAAAATCTCACCCATCATCAAGGAGTGCCTTCCCAAACCCATTAATATAAAGGTTAAAAAGGAAGGGGGCTAGGAAACACCTTTGCCTAACCCCCCTCCTATTGGGGAAAGGGGCAGTACATTCACCACCCAATCCAAAACGCACTTGTCCCTTCGCTCCACTGTAGAGGCGCATAAGAAAGTAGATGATATTAGGGTCAACCCCCATAGTCTCAAGAACCTCCCTAAGTTTACCGTGCCTCACAGAATCGAAGGCAGCGGTGAGGTCCACAAAAGCTAAAAGCAATCTGCCCTTCTTCACCCTAATATACTTCCCCAGAAAGAATGTCAAATTTAAGCTCTGGTCTATTGTCCCTAGCCCCTCACAGAAACCATATTGAATATCAGATAGAATCTGGTTGACTTCGGCCCAGTCATGTAGGCATTCCAAAATAATTCACCCCACAAACTTTGGCCAAGAATCGAATAAAGAAATGGGCCTATAACGGTCCCTTTTTTTAAAAATAGGAACTTTGATAGATTCCACCAATGTAGACGGAAATGAGGCCTGGCAACTGGCATTTATTATTTGTGTTATAATTGGGCCCCAGAGATCAATATTTAACGTAAACAAGACCACTGGAACCCCATCTAGCCCAGGAACCTTGCCGCCAAACATGCAGAGAGTGCTTTGTTTACTTCCTCCAAGGTAAAATGGAGGTCCAGGTTATATGAGGTTTCTTCTTGAATATTGCTATGTATGATGAAAGGATTTCCCTGCTCATTGAACATCACAGAGAAATTTTCAGTCCAAAGATCCTCTGATATAGCAAATTCTATAGAGGGATCCCCTCCCGGTGATTAAAAAGGGACTTTAACTGCTTTCCAGAAAGCAGCACTGTTTTTTAATTGTGAGGCTGTGTGGAGGGATTCCCACACTTCTTTCCTCAGGGCATTCTTTTTTCTATGAGGTCCAGCTTATAATCCCTTCTGGCCTGCCTAATGTTAATGATGTTTCTTAGTAAACGGTATAACTCGCACTTTATGTTAGTGTAAGCTCGTGTACACTTTGTGTCAATCCAAACCTGAGGGCCTGCTTTTTAATTTTTTTTTAGATGTAATACTTGCCTTACCATACCTGCTATGGCTTGGAAGGAAGATTAAATATTATCGAGAGTAGCTGATTCGCTCAGGCAGGTTTCAAAAGCCAGTCTACATTTGGTTTCCAATTGTTTTGTGACCATTGCGGGTTCCACCGTGGACCAACATGGAGTGTAACCATTAGTTTTATCCATTTTAACATTAGCTAGTGCCTGGTTGAGGGAGAAAAACTGATATCCACAGGGAAAAATGGTCACTCAACGAGTTATCATCAACAATAAATGAATGCAGCTTGGGTGTGTGGATATTTGACAGCTATATATAGTCTATTGTTGAGCACAGGCCTCTGCCATTGAAATTCTGGGGCATAGAGATGGGTCTTACACTATGGGGCCGATTAGGATGGCGGACGGACCTGCGTCCGTCCACCACCCCAGAGGTGGAGGGACCGTCCGCAGGGGCAGCGGCGGTCCCTCCGTGTGAACTAGGATGTGACCGCCACCCTGGCGGTCACATCCTGTATGTTTAACATTGCGGCGGGTGCTGCTTGAAGCAGCACCCGCCGCAATGTTAAAACAGCATGCAGTGCATTTGCATGGACAAAGCGGCAGGCACCGCGCGGTGCCTCCCGCTTTGTGCATGCATATGCAGGGGGGTACCATAGGTACCCCCCATGTGCACCCCCCCAACACCCTGGGGGCCCACAACAGGCCCCCAGAAGCAAAGCTACACATGCTTTTCCACGGCAGAGAATCCGCCACGGAAAAGCATGGTTCCTCACCCATCGTAATTAGGCTGGCGGTTTCTTGCAGACACCGCCACCAAATTGCAGACAACATCCCGCCGATCAGTGGCGGACAGACTTGCCGTCCGCCGCTGATAACACCGCCATCCTAATGTGGCTGGTGGTGTTTTGGAGGTCCGCAGCGGTGAATCCACATCCTCCGGCCCGGCGGTTGCTTCCGCCGGCCCGGAGGATGCGGATTCACCGCAATCCTAATACACCCCATAGTTTATTCGCAAAACCCAGGTCCAGACTATAGACCAATTCATTAAACAGCTCCCCTAAGCTGGAGTGGCAAAAATGAGTATTACTGATATCTCCTTGAATTTGAGTATTTGAAGGGGTATTTCTATAGCGCAACGTTCGCTCCGGAGGGAGCATCATGGAGCATCATGGCGCTGAGATCTTCATCACTAAAACCACATATTTTACCGTTCTCATAGGGGCACAAAGCACAGTTAACATCACTAGCCATTATTAGCATCCTATCTTTAACATTATCATTGCTCAATAATTTCAGTTCATTGCCCAGAATTTTAATCACATTGAAAAGTCTATCTGGTGGGACATTGTTGTACAGGTTTGCCCATACAATACAGCGGGTTACACTCAGATGTAGAATAGTTATTTGATTATACGTTTCCCCAAGGTAAGCCTCAATCCTATTTATTGTTAATTTATTGGATATATAAGTGCAGAGCCCACCTTTAGCTCTACCATGTGTGCCCCCAACTGCGTGTGTGTTAAAGGTTTTTTATCCGTTTATATGTATTGGTTCCTTTGACCACGTTTGCTGAAAGCGCAATATCAAAAGTTGATAAAAAATCACTACATAGTGGGTTACTAATCTTAGAACACAGGCCTGATACATTCCAGGAGCTAAGACTACAGCCAGAATTGTCAAAAGTAGATGGGGGTCTGGCAGTTACTGGTTTGTGGGAGTTAGGGAATGGATCACTTGTCCTGAGTAACCAGGGTTTACCAATTTTCGTGAAATATACCTGATAAAAAAAACCTCATTCACGTACAGAGGCTGGGGTGGCAGTATATCTTGATTCTCCGCCTAACTCTTAAAAACGTGACAGCATCATCATAGGGTTAGTCCTTATGCTTCCTCCACCCGGAGGTGAACCACTGGTTAGTGCAGTAGTGATCAGTGAGAGTGGGTATTCGTGTAGATGAAATTATGTTTTTAAAAAGCTCGTATGGCCAGGTTAAAGAACATTTTATTGGGTCTGGGCTCGAGTTTATCTAAAATTGTTTAGTACGTAGGAAAGGTAATTAGGAGTCTTCCACACTTTAGTATGTCCATAAAAAGGTTGACATGTTTAAGCCCTATTCGTTGCCCAAGCGGGTCAAGTGGGCTTTCTTCAGGACCTAGAAAGAAAAAGATTGTGATAGAGACTGTGTAAGTCTCTGTGATTTAAGATCGTGTATTGTCAGGGTCTAGTTGAGTCAAGGTGTATTCACCTGATTCTATTAAGGTCAGATTGTACCTGTAAATTTAAGGGAGGAAACAAGACAAACAAACATAAAGAGGGAACTTTCAACTTTACATCCTCCAAGTAGTGATGCTGTCTACATGCATGGACAAAGAACTAACTAAAATATTACAATTCTTTAACAATTGACAAAACACTCACTCAGTCCCATTAGGCAAAAGATCTCTCTCTGTTCTCATAAAATTGTGTCAGATTAATATTCGATAAAAAGAGGTTTTAATTCTTATCTCTTAGGGTTTCTGATATTCGTCATACTCAAATTTTTCAGATTGTATGAGGTGAGTAATGCTTGTGGTGTTATAAGGTCTCTCTCATGAATAAAGGTCATCACATTATTCTATCTATATGGGTCTATATAGAGTCCTGCCGTTTATTAGTTAGACTTTAGGACTTGCTGGTAGTGGTTAATACACAAACTGTGGTATTTGTTTTTGTAGAGACCTCGCATCTTACGGCCCAACTCAATAAAAAGACCATATATACCTATATTGTGCCGTGCCTTAATGTTGGCGTGTCTTTTGTGGTTAATCTCTTTTAGCACATTATGGTGTTGTCACGTGTGAAAGGGAATGCTTATCACAACATGCGTGAAGTTTGGAAAACTCAAACTATTCATTGAGCGCCGTGCCCTAATCTCTGCGTTTTGTTGTACAGTAGCTAAGTCATTTTCGCGCTGCGCCCATTCTCACTCACTTCATCAGTTTGAAAAATGGTATTTGAGCTCTGTGGGGTCAGTCATCCAATGTCTTCTAAAGTGGTCAGGATGTCAAAGTGGTTACTGACTGGGACTGCATAATTTAACTGGTTTGCCTGTGTGAATCTCTCCTCCTCTGCGATATGCCATAGATGTCTAGGTGGTTGGTAGAAAAACCCTAGAGGTAGAATAATAATCGCATTTGGCCTTTCTGGCCAGTTACCAGTCCTTTCTAGTATTGTCTGTATGAGACATGGGGACCTGAATGTTAGTGGAACGCAATCTCCAGGCAATGAATTATTCGACTTTCCTACCCAGCCAATTCAACGGACCATCTTAAATTCTGAGAACAGCATGTTAGTTATACCTATTCTTAGACTCAGAAAATAAAGGGATTTATTTCTCAAAGTAGACCAGTGCTCTTTCTCACAGGCAACAAGGTAGGAACATTAGCCAACACCACGGGTATACAGGGTTGCTTCTGGGGGTACGTGTACATGTCCTATTAGACTGGGTGAGACCCTATGGTCAAAAGTCTGGCCCCTTACAATACTTGTTGTCTGGGCTCTCTTGGATTCAGTATGACATTCCCTTGTAGGGAAGGCCCTGTTTGAAAAGTGGGACGTTTGAGTGTGCCTAGTGCCCGCATCACCTATCAGTTGTGGGATTACAATGTTATTTGGTAAGTTGGATGACAGGTCATTCTTAGCCATGTTGCTGGGTTTAGATGTAGGGTTATGAGGTCTTGTATGGGGTTTAGAATGGTACGCACCCCCAATCAAATCATGCGTCTCAGGTGGGTTATTAGAGGAAGTGACCACAGCCCTGCTTTGACAATTGCCGGTAGAGGTTGAGGAAGTGCTAATCAGGGCATTTCGAGATTGACTAGCCTAGCTTCCAATTAAGTTAACTTTTCCATTAACGGTTTCAGAAGAGCTGATACCATTGACTGTAGTCTTTCCCAAAAATCTACCTTCTCCTGATTTGATGGTAATCCAGTAATTACTACCCCCTCTAGTGCCAATGTCAGCCCCTGATTAAGCTCATTGTTGACAGGAATAATCTTGCATCCCGATGGCTTTGGCAGGAGATAACTTTGTACCCTGCCCCTTCCCTTTTCTTAGGTGGTGGTGGTGGTACGAGTTTATTCCAATGAGTTAGATCAGCTTTCTGGCCCCTCATGATTACATTTGGCCTCGTAGGTTTATCAATTATATCAGAAACATTAGTAGTATTAATGGCCCGAGATCATAGAGTGCAATGTAAATATTTGAGAAGGGATGATATCAGGATTAGTTTGTTAACAGCAGATACAGATCGATTTTGGGAACTTTGGGGCTTCAGGGATAGTCTGCTCTCTGTAAGTTAGATCTTGTGGATGAGTGCTGACTCAGCCCCCAATAGAAAGGCATCCAATGTTCCTACAACTCCCTGCCCAGATCCAGATTTAGGCCTATTCATTTTTATACCACCCAATATGCAGACACTGGATCAAGTATAGTAGTTCTTACACAGTACTTTAAGTTGAGAGCAGTAATTATCGGTTCAGGATCATGAATTGTCCAGGATGTGGCCCAGCCCGGCATCCCTCTGCCTCTGAGGGGCACAGATGGAGCCCAAGCTGAATTTTGTAGCGCCTCCAGGTGCGTCAGGTGACGAACGCGGCTCCTGTCACAAGTACCACTGTGCCTTGTGGTGCGTGGGCTGCAGGCTGGTCACTGGTAGAAGCTGGAAGCCGGTCCCGTGCTGGATTTTGTAGTGCCTCCAGGAGCTTTCAGGTGACAAATGCAGCTCCTGCTGCAAGTACCGCTGGGTCTTGTGGTGCTTGGGCTGCAGGCTGGACACTGGTAGAAGCTGGAAGCGGGTTCCGCGCTGCGGGAGCCCACGCTGGATTTTGTAGTGCCTCCAGGCGCTTCCAGGTGACGAATGCAGCTCCTGCAGCAAGTACCACCGGACCTTGTGGTGCGTGGGCTGCAGGCTGGACACTGGTAGAAGCTGGAAGCGGGTTCCGCGCTGCGGGAGCCCACGCTGGATTTTGTAGTGCCTCCAGGCGCTTCCAGGTGACGAATGCAGCTCCTGCAGCAAGTACCACCGGACCTTGTGGTGCGTGGGCTGCAGGCTGGACACTGGTAGAAGCTGGAACAGGGTCCCGTGCTGCGGGAGCACGCGTTGGATTTTATAGCGCCTCCAGGTGTTGAAAATGGCAATGTATATGCACATAAGTGGCGTTCATTTGTGTTCACTGTACCCCTTGTTGTAAGCAGAACGGATATCGCTAAACACTGACTGTGTTATCCCGCCAGCATAGACCCATGCACACACGTACACGACAGCCATTTTAGGCACCATGGCCTCCCTACCCGTTTGTTCCCGACACCCCTCCCCGCGCGCACTGCTCATGCATCGGCCATAAAACCCTCTCCCTCTGCGTGACCCTGCCCTAGAAGTAACCCTCCTGCTTGACCCACACCCCCCATTTCCTCTCAAGAACACCCTTCCCCTCAGCTGACGAGCCCCCCCCCCCAGCTGCACTTGGCCTTTCGACCCGGTCCCAAGTCCTAAGACCTAGCCTCGTGGATGTACACCCCCCCTTTTTCCTGCCCAGCATAACAAAACCGTGATACACCAGCCGAAGTCCCCGATCTTATCGCCTGCCCAACCTTTGATCTGATCATCCCCTCCTGCCCTCGTGTCCTGTAGGAATGTCCGGCTGAGAGATCACAATCTCTTGTTACATTCAGGAGGAGAGGATGACATCTGAACGACTGGTATGGGAATAGGCCTGAAGCTGGGATTCCAAGCATGCCTTTTTCCTACTTCAAAGCGTCTTTATTGTAATAAGGAATGTTTGTGCATCATAAACATGTGTATAACGAAGCCTCAGAGAAACGTGGGGTGGGTGGTGTGGGTAGGAAGGAGAGAGCACCTCCTGAAGACACTATGCGAGTGTCCGAAATGACAGGCTCTCCTCATGAGAAATAAAACTCTGTTCTTGTTTTCCTGCTTCTCTGCTTCTCTGCTCTTTATTTGGTAATTGTTCAAGATGGGAACTAAGAGGCGTCCTGCGCCAGCAGCCTGGGCATCAGGTGCGTTATGGGCTGACTTTTCCACAATTGGCGTCCCAATGCGGGGTCCATCAGCGACATAAGGTCCGGTAAGAGAGGTCCAGACGATGGGGTGAACATCTAAATGATTGGAGTATACCTGCCTTGAGAGGGCCCTCGTCCGGCTGCCGATTGAATGAACTTCACCGATTCCGAACGGACCTCTCTCAAGTGACCTACTGTCCTGACTGGAATCCCAGAGGAATGCTGCGGTAAAAACATGGAGAAAGACAACGATTGGGCGCTGGAAAAGGGAAGGCGAAGAATTGCCCACACGGTCCGGTCCGGGTAAGGTTAAGTAGGACGTCTTTACGTCCGATTGGTAGGATGGCTTTATCCATCTGATTGATTGATTGATTGTACTTGAAGTATTGGTTCTCTTTGAGACATTCTCTATTTGCAAACAGCGATGAATAGGAACGTTCCTCTCTCTTTGCAGATAATGAAGGATAGGTAATGCAGACGTTTGTCCCCCATTGTAATCCGTCATGCCTATCTTTCTCCCCACTGATTGTTTGTTATCGATTTTTATCGATTATTGCTCTTTGAGATATTCCCTGTCTACAAACAGGGAAGAATAGAAATATTCTGCCCCCCTTTGCAGATAGTGAAGGATAGGTAATGCAGACGTTTGTCCCCCATTGTAATCCGTCATGCCTGTTTTTTTCTCCCCACTGATTGATTGATTGTCTGGACATTTCTTGTTCAAGGAATAGTTCTTTTGAGGTATTCTCTGTTTGCAAATAACGTAGAAAAGAAATATTCTGTCTAATCTTTGCAAGTAGTGAAGGGTAGGTAATGCGGACCTTTGTCCCCCGTTGTAATCTCTCGGGCCTATCTACTCTCCACTGATTGGTAAACTAGTTCCACCCGGACCATTTATTAGAGGTAGGTCATCTGGCTCGACCAGAGGGTACCCCTAATAAAAAGGACATATGCAACAATAACGAAGTAATCACCGTATCCTGTTAACAGAAACTTTAGCATGAAACACGCTAGGAAAAAAAGGGAAGAAAGAAATAAGAAAGCAAAATCAGTAGGCCACTGATGAGTTTTTGATTTCACTACAAATAGGAAAACGTTAGAAATAGCTCACGATAAAACACATGATTTCGCTAGAAATAAGAAATGTTAGAAATAAGCCCGTAATAGGAAACATGAAAATGGTGAAAGAAGCCAAGCTTGACATCGCAAACGGCCACGAGGCAACCAGGCTTCGCCACCCCTCACTGCTCCAAACATGTCTGTTCCACCGCCTGCCACGCCCCAATAACGGTAACATGAGATAGATACAAGTCAGCAGATACCTACACCCATTCTGGAAACTCCCGAAGTGCAACAGGTCCGCGGCTACGCCCATCCGGAAGACGAGATCTTCGGCACGTGTAGGGCGGGTCCTGCTGCCAGCCGTCGGCCGGAGGTCGTCGCATAAGGTGGGCCAGAAGAGGAGCCGAGGCTGACGGGATCCGGGTGTCCCCTCTTCTTTCTTCAATAATGGCTGCGACAACACGGGGGGATGTCTTGCTCATGCCACCGACCCCCCCTCGCATCTCCTGGTCCAGCCACGGCTTGGTATGAGCTCCCCGTTCGGCCCTGAAGCGGCGCCTTGCAGGCCACCGGGGGGGGGGGATGTCTTGCCTATGCCTCCGACCCCCCCCCCCTCTCATCGCCTGGTCCGGCCATCATGGATATTAGCGCCGAGAAAAATGGCGTGGGGTGCGCTGGGAGGGAGAGGCGGCGCGAACGAGCCTCTCCCACCTCCCCAGGTGGAGGCCCCCAGCGGCACCCCCAACGCTCCACTCACCCGACGAGGGTTCGGCCACTCGTAAACTGGCGGTCGACCCTCCAGGAGCGGGCCGGGCGTGAAGAGATGGCCCGGTTGCTTGTTGATTAAGAAATGAGTCCCACAATCAAAAGTGTTCTCCTCGACTTTGAAGATTCTATAAAAGCCACGGGGGCCCCCGACCCCCGCAGACACCCCTGATGGGGAATGACTGCCATGATTACCCGCGGAACGATGAAAATGTAGCCGCGAGACGTCGGCGCTCCCATGCTGACGCCAGCCTCAGTTTGAATGACTAAAATCCTGCAGACTACAGTTCGGATCAGTTCCGGTGAAAAACCCAGTATGACCCGGTAGAAAAAAAATTGTTGCCTCCCTCCCCCTTTTTGACTGATGGTTCATACTGCCGATCCTTTCTGTTGCCCTTTAACGGAACTTTTGGACCGTCGAAAGAGCCTCTAGGCCAACCATGAGTTGGTGGAGATTTTGACTATGCCTAGATCTGCCTGGCTGCTCCCAAAATGGCGCTGGTACAAATGAAACTTTCAACTCCTTGTTGTACCCCGATTGCTCAGCCTTGGTGTCATGAAATATGTATGCAGTTTTTAAACACAATGAATTGATATGGGATGGGTACTGATTATGTGTTCGGACAATGAATTGAAGTGAGATGGGTACTGATTGAACATTCGGACAATGAATTGTTGTTAAGTTTTGGCGCATCATGATTATTGAAAGTTCGAATTTCAACACCTATGATACTCGCTCACACTGAAGTTTCGATATGATTTTATTGCACCTGTCGCACTTTTTATTATGAAATCAACGACCACCTACTCTATTAGGTTTTCCACTAATAAGTATCCCCACATGTAGAGTTTCAGCCTGCTCCGTGGCCGGCCCACGGGGTTGTAGGCCCGTATTTATGCACCGACATTTGTATTAAAGATTTTTGGAAAAAGCAAAGGTAGTTGTCACGCGTAAATTGGTAAGTTTCGAATAAATGACCACTATTTCCGATATAACTAGATTACAGGTGAAATGGCTCAGCTCGACTAGTTAAGGGTTAAAAAGTATAGTACGCAGAAATATTGCAAATATGAACGGTCTCGGTTTTCGTTGTATGTGTTTTGCATTTTTGTACAGCCTAAAGCAACCGCTAAAGATCCTGGTATTTAGCCTATACTTTATATGCTACCTGTATCAGGAAAGTTGTTTTAAAAATGCCCCTAAGCCGCCCCGAAGGAGTGCCACCTGACCCCCCCTGGTACGAACGACAAACGACCCCGTACCACTGTAGGTTATCTCTTTTCCTCAAAGGAGAGCACGAGCTCGCCCCCCCCCCCCCACGCTGCACCGACTGCCCTTTGTTCTGACCCCCCCCCAGCGCACGATCCGTAATACCACACTTGGGCGACCTATGCTATCCACAAGCTTCCGATAATCATCTCTCCCACACTAAATGGTCCACCTGGGCTTAAACGCTGAGTTGGCAGGGACTGCGTCCAGTGGAGATAGCCCGAGTATGTAGTAAGTAAAAGCCTTTTCGAGTTTATGCGCGCTGATGTGTTTGTTAAATGCTGCCCCCGCCCCCCTTCTTTTTCCCTCTTTCTGCAGGTCACATCGGAAGAAAATGGTGATCTAGCGGACGAAGAGATGGGAAAAAGGGGTGCGATTATGGTGCTTACACACGACGAGCGAACAATGGCTATTTCTCTCCCTGAACTTAGCGCTTGGGAGGACAGCCTGAAGCGGAAACTACAAAATATGACTTCGCTTGGCACCCCGAATAATACAACCAGGAATGACGTGCACTAATGAATAAATTCCTACGTTTAACTAAATAGGGAAAGTTTAAGGAATATTCCGATGTGAGGTTTACCCAAGTACCCTCCGCTTGGAGGACTAGGAATGTTGCCAGTGTTTAAAATATACTACATCCTTTTCGCACCCTCATAGACATGAAACTCAAAGCTGCCCTATTGTTCTCCCAACTGACGCCCACTGTTGCCTCAGCCCACCGTGAGCATTAGCCTGACCAGGTTAGTTCTTGACCAATTGCCAAAGGCATATAAGTGTATGCAACCAAAGCCACCAGTGAAGGCAGCCGACGATAAAGGAGAAGAAAAAGGTAAAAAGAGCTTAGGATGCTAAGGATGCGCAGCATACAGGAAGAGATCATTTTGGCCAATAACTGTTCTATGTTTTGTCTCAGATTTTTGTAAATAATACATGTACTGTCTCCCCCGCCTGAGTTTGTGTGTACGTAATGTATGGATCTATGTCGTCCCTCTGCCTGTTTTTCCGTATTACTTGACCCCTGCTGTTCTGTGTTGTGTGCGCACTGAAGGGCCCATTATTGTACACGTTTTTCTCTCTCTCTCTCTCTCTCTCTCTCTCTCTCTCTCTCTCTCTCTCTATGTCATACGTGTACCGAATGGTTCGTTTAGAGTGCGGACGACTCTCTCTCTCTCTCTCTCTCTCTCTCTCTCTCTGAGGGTCCCCCTGTTCCCTCCTCCCTTGTGCGGTAACATTGTGCCTCACCGGCACAAACCTAATTGGGTCTCTTCGAACACAGAGGTGTTCGGCAAAATTGACAGGAACTAAAACGATTGTAACTTGCCATATTACTACCTCTCCTTTCTGCAAAACGATAGAACCCGAGTTGGTAATGAGAGAAAGGACAGGTAAGACGACTGATGTCCCCTAATTTGGCCTTTTTATAGGGGGACTATAACGTCAATGGTCTTCTGTTTTTCAGTTCATTAGAAATGCAATCCCCAATGCCCAGATTGCCTCACCCCTCTGCACTTGAGTGCGGATGTCCAAAGCGTCCTCGCTTCTCCCGATTGACCCCAGCTCCCTGTCCAAAGCGTCCTCGCTTCTCCCGATTGACCCCAGCTCCCTGTCCAAAGCGTCCTCGCTTCTCCCGATTGACCCCAGCTCCATATCAGCTATCCCCGAAGCGTAATTGATGACCTTGATTAACCGTCGCTCCCCAAGAAAAGCATGTTTAACCTCTGCCCCCTCTCATGATGATAACCCCCCTGCTTGCAAGAGTTAGTCGACCCCGAAGGGAAATGTAAGATTGTCAGTACTTGGGTTAAAAAAAAGGGTCGAGTCTCTACCTAAGGACTCGATTTCGAGTTTGATATAATACACTGTCGATAAGAGTCCGATTTCTCTCCACGTACGTCACGAATGAACGCCAAATAGGCTTACGAATTCAGTGGAAATGCCCTCCTACATACTCCATAAGTGATGACTTCTGACTGTGACTGATGAACATATCCCCCACCTACTTAGGATTGGGGACGGAATTGAGATGTATAAATGTCTTCTCCTGCCAGTTTTTCTAAAACTTGTTTTGTACCCATTCAAAGATACAATCACCGGAGGAGAGGAGCTGGACGTGACGCACAGCCTGGCCACAGATCATGATGCACGTGTGACCTCAACCAAAGGTGGAGTCGCAGAGCAAAGAGACGCGGGACGAGGCGCCACTATCAAACTCGGCAGAAGAAGGAATGAAGGGCTGCCTTGAAGCCCTCGATTTGCTGACCCACTCGTGCCTGAAGTCCCCGTCCCTTTTTGAGCCCGACTGATGGTCCTGCCTGCTCGTCGTCCTTTGCTCCTTTAGTCCCTTGGTGTGTTCAAAGATCTGATCCCACTCCGCCCTCTCTTCCCTTGATTATTCAACAACATCACCCTTTTCGCATCACTTTTGACTCAGAAAAGAAGAGCAGCATTTAGATAGAATAAGGTTTTGCCACGGAAGAAGAAAGACACGCAGGTGCTCAGCATGAGGCACCCCTAAGAAGATCAGTTAGGAAACAGGACTGTGATCTAACAGCAGAGGACTGATCGCACCCTGCAACGCGTAAGGATGAATCCGAGCTGGACCTATAGCTCCACCGCCGGTGCTCAACAGCGCCAACGAAAGAAGACAGACTACCAGAGCCTACCAGTGATGGCTCGCTGTTAAAAAGACACTGTGACGAAGACACCCCCCTTCCTGAACTTTCTGCCCACCCCTTGACTAATTGCTTGTATCGAACTGAATTCCTCCCTCAACCATTTTGTATTGCTTTCAAAAATGTTTCATCGGTCACTCATGTATTTAGTTTTCCAAAAGTCTCTTATAGCACTGACAAGACCCGAAGGTATCAGAGCACTTTTTACTGTATTTTGATGTCACCGGAGAGAAAGTCAGAACCTGATTCTATAATGTGTCGGAACATTTTTTTCTTGATTGACCCCGACTAAGTATTATGCCGATCTCTAGACTTGTATGAATAACACAACAAATGTAAAATCATATGTACAGCATTCCGCCAATCGTATCGACTGTATAGAAATGAACTAGCTTATGTAAAAAAGAGGCGACTGTTGAAAATGGCAATGTATATGCACATAAGCGGCGTTCATTTGTGTTCACTGTACCCCTTGTTGTAAGCAGAACGGATATCGCTAAACACTGACTGTGTTATCCCGCCAGCATAGACCCATGCACACACGTACACGACAGCCATTTTAGGCACCATGGCCTCTCTACCCGTTTGTTCCCGACACCCCTCCCCGCGCGCACTGCTCATGCATCGGCCATAAAACCCTCTCCCTCTGCGTGACCCTGCCCTAGAAGTAACCCTCCTGCTTGACCCACACCCCCCATTTCCTCCCAAGAACACCCTTCCCCTCAGCTGACGAGCCCCCCCCCCAGCTGCACTTGGCCTTTCGACCCGGTCCCAAGTCCTAAGACCTAGCCTTGTGGATGTACACCCCCCCTTTTTCCTGCCCAGCATAACAAAACCGTGATACACCAGCCGAAGTCCCCGATCTTATCGCCTGCCCAACCTTTGATCTGATCATCCCCTCCTGCCCTCGTGTCCTGTAGGAATGTCCGGCTGAGAGATCACAATCTCTTGTTACATTCAGGAGGGGAGGATGACATCTGAACGACTGGTATGGGAATAGGCCTGAAGCTGGGATTCCAAGCATGCCTTTTTCCTACTTCAAAGCGTCTTTATTGTAATAAGGAATGTTTGTGCATCATAAACATGTGTATAAAAGACGAAGCCTCAGAGAAACGTGGGGTGGGTGGTGTGGGTAGGAAGGAGAGAGCACCTCCTGAAGACACTATGCGAGTGTCCGAAATGACAGGCTCTCCTCATGAGAAATAAAACTCTGTTCTTGTTTTCCTGCTTCCAGCGCCCGTCTCTTTATTTGGTAATTGTTCAAGATGGGAACTAAGAGGCGTCCTGCGCCAGCAGCCTGGGCATCAGGTGCGTTATGGGCTGACTTTTCCACAATGGCTATTTCAGGTGACAAACTCAGTTCCTGCCGCAAGTACCGCTGGGCCTTGTGGTGCGTGGTGCATGGGCTGAAGGCCGGACACTACTAAAATCAATGACAGCATGTGCACAACTCAATCTTAGAATGCTAAAGTGTATATTGCCTATTTCAAAGAACAATGGTCCTAAGCATAAAGAAGATAAACAAAAAGATTTTATAGACTTAAATAAGTAATATAAAGTTGAATCCTATGTCCAGCCGGACATGGAATATTTATCAAATCGATGTGTAGATAAGAATTAGTGAAAACAAAAACAAATACATTGGGGCACAATCCTGTACCCAACATGAAGAAGAGAAGAATAGAATTATAGGGAAAGGAAATGAACGAAATATCAGGCAATAACTTTGGAGCCAGTGGTGGCTTGCATCTTATTACATAATAAAGCAAGCTCTATCCAACCGTAACCACAATATGTAGACACAATGGTTAATTTGTAGTACTGTTTGTAAAAGTCGACGTTTCGATCCCACACAACACATTTGGCCTGTTGGAATAAGGGGAGACAAAAAAACAGAACATAATGACTCATGACAATCAAAAAGGGTGCAGTTACTGACACGTAATCAATATTTGATGGTGAGAGTGACCACACTTAACCGGACTCTCAGTGCCTAAATCTTTTGGATTTACTTCCATTAGTCGGTGTACGTGGCTCGAGGAACAAGGATCAGATATCCAGTGACTGTATTGAATTCCGGGGGTAAACACATGCTTTGCGGTTTGTTTGATGTGACTGACGGCAAAGTGGTTGTACACGTGAGCCGGTGACAGTGAAATTAATGTGTAAAGAACACGGCGCAGTGAGACATCTGAATGCGCTCAGCAATTTCAGTGATAAGTTTTTCCGGAGGACGAGGTGTCTCTGGAGTGAATGTGTTTTTAAGGAGTAGGGTGAGCTGCGCACTTATAGCTGTGATTACGGGGCACTTTCAAAACACGCAATGCAGGTGAGCTGTGGCGCTAACCTTAATTGGCTCGGAAGGGGTCCGGTCGTCCTGGAGATGGACCCAAGTTGGTGCGTATGAATTATTTCCTATGAAGGAGTTAGTTAAGACTTAAGTAAGAGAGACCCAGAGGGGCGGGAATCGTTGAAAGCGGTGGAAATAGGCTAGTCTAAATTACCTTGTCCGAAAACTATGTTCGTGGAGCAAAGATTAGAGGATGGAGTGTGGCAAGAGAGGATATGACTAAACCCGTGTAAGGATTGGCGTCGGCCATCTTGGAACTGGGACCGGGATGGCGAGACTCAGTGGTGATGGAGAATTTCTAATGTGGGTGCCGGATTTGTGAAGGATTAGCGTGCCTATAGTGACAATATTTACATAAATTGTACAGTGCCAATATCAGCTATATACATATATACAATTCAGTCTGTTATTCGCCCTATTGGAAAAAAACGTTTTGGAACATTTCATTGAATGGTTCAAGCAGTTGTCTAATTTAGAAACAGTCTGTACAGATCCTGCAGTACAGACGACTAATTTATCCATTTGGGCACACCTAGTGTTATATCTTTTGGTCAGAGTGGGTTAGCCAACTCGAGGTTTGAACCAATGGATTGCATCAAGTTCAAAGTCTGTTTACAGTTCATGTTCCAGGTGGTTTTAAAATTCAAAGCAGAGTGGTCCATTGTTCTGTTCTATTCAGTCCGTTTCTTATCGAGTCAAAAAGAATTATGCATTTCAACTATTCCCTGTTCAGTAATTGTGACATGTTACCTCCGCTTTGTGGCAATTTCAATGCTTTCAAGACTGTCCAGCGAATGTCATCCTCGCAATGATTGGCATCTGTGAAGTGGTCAACTAGTGGGGCATTTGGTGTCCTGCATCTGATACGGCTTCTATGCTGGCAGATTCTTGTCTTTATCCTTTGTGTCATTTGTCCGATATAGACTTTGCTGCACGGACAGTGTATTAGATAAATCACATTACAAGTATTGCAATTTGAAAACGTGTAGCATCTCACAGTGGTAGTGTTAAATGTGAAACTTTTACCTTCAATTGAAAAAGCACAAACATTGCAACCCCCGCATTTGAAATGTCCCTCGATGGGGGCAGACCCAATACAGACTCAAGAGTTGTAGATGGTGTGGGAGTGGGTAAGGCTGCTTTGACCAAATGGTCCTTGAGGTTCCTACTCTTTTTGAAAGCAAATAAGGGCATGTCGATGTTCAAGATACCTGCTATGATGATGGGCCAATGGTGCAGTATCATTTTGCAAATTTTGTTTGACACAGGGGAAAAAGTGGTTACACATGCTATTCTCTCTAGCTCATTTTTGGGTTTAGGAGTTAGCAAGGTTTCTCTAGGACAGTACCATGCTCGTTTTGATGCGTTTTTCACAATCCTCTTAGGATGGCCCGATCTTTTAATTTAGAGGTTAGGGTTGCTGCTTCCCTGAAGTAGTCCTCCTTGCAGGAGCAATTCTGTCTGATTCTCAAAAATTGAGAATACGGAAGTGAGTCCCTCAAAGCCCTAGGATGGTTACTGGTGTAGTTTAGGAGCGTATTCCGCTCCGTGGGTTTCCTAAATAGTCGCGTCAGGAGTTCACCTTCAAAATGAAAAATAGTGAGATCCAGGAAGGCTATTGAGGATTTGTCAGTAGTGATTGTGAATGATAGACCACAGCAGTCATTGTTCATCCAATGGAGAAACTGGCGTAGATCATTGATGTCATGTCTCCACAAGATGAAGATATCATCAATGTCTCTACACCAGAATCCGATACCGGAGAAGAATGGGTTGGTGGGTGTCAGGATCGCATTGGTTTCAAGTTGGTCTATAAAAAGTATGGCCAGATTGGGAGCAAAAATCGAACCCATTGAGATACCTTGATTTGCGGGTAAAACAGGTTATTGAATGTAAACAAATTTCTAGTCAAACAGAGTTCCAAAAGTTGTAAGATAAATGTGGTGGGTACAGCATGGGGGCGTGGGCGGAAGTCCAATGTTTTTTGTTTTACCAATAAGGCTGCTGTCTGGCGAATAATGGTGTATAGGGACTCCACGTCCATTGTGCATAATGTGTCAGTTGTAGGATTAAAAGGGTGATGTTCTATCAGGTTTATCATTGCCATTGAGTCTCTGACATAGCATTTGGTTGAGGGAACAAATCCCTTGATAAAAAAATCCACATATGAACCTAACGGTGCTAGGATAGACCCGCATGCTGAAACAATTGGTCTGCCTGGAGGATTGGTTACATGTTTGTGAATTTTGGGAAGTGTATATATAACTGGGGTGCGAGGGGATTTCCCATTCAGGAAGTTAAATTCCTTTTTTGTGAGAAAGCCTTCGCTAAGCCCTTCAGTGGTGATTTTCAAGATCAAGCTTTGAATTTCCTTTGTGGTGTTGGATGCCAGTCTACGGTAATGGTCCCTTTTATCCCATTGCCTTTGGATTTCTGCCATGTAAGCATCTCTTTCTTGCAGCACGATCCCACCTCCTTTATCTGCACTTTTGATTACTAGTGCATTGTTCATTTTTAATCAGTTAATAGCCTGGTTTTCTTTGAGAGTAATGTTGTATGGGATGAATCTTCTACTCTGCTCAAGATTTGATAAATCTGTGAGAACCATTTTCTCGAAAGTCAGGACTTCTGGTGGTAGCATTCCTGCTGATGGCAAGAATGTCGATTGAGGGCGGAAAGGAGTCTGGGCCGTATTATCAGTTGTAGGGTGAATTTGAAAGAAGGCTTGCAGACGGATTCGTCTGAAAATTCTGAGGAGTTCCGTTTGGAGTTCCATAAAGTTGGGGGGGACAGTGGGTACGAATGATAGGCCTTTTTTCAGTAAGGAAAAATCTTCCTGTGCTAGTAAATGGTTAGATAAGTTGAAAATAGGGATAACATCTGTGTGTTGTGATGCTGGCGCTACCATTGGTAAAAACTTTTGCGGGTCTTCCGTTCCCCTGGTGGGTTGTACCATCGCTGAGCTTTCTTGACCCTGCCCCAATGGGGCATGTCCTGCTGACCCCTGGCTAAGAAAGTACTATTAGGGTGGGCTCCACCTCGCCTTGAGGAACTGCCTCCTTCTCCTGGATCGGAGCTATCTGATGAATCTGCGGAGGTATCTGAAAAGCCGACTAAACTTTGTCGCCTATTAAATATGCCCCAGGGTCTGTTATTCTGACTGTTAGAAGAGGACCTGTTGGTCTAAAAGTCCTTGTATAAATAAGGGTAGGTATTTTCTATACTGTATGTTTTGATGTCCTTTTTAATTTTATTTGCCTTTTTATTCTGTTCCAATCTATGGAAATCGGCAATAGTCTTTTCAACTTGTTCCAGGAGTTTTTTGCTTTTAGTTGTTGGATTTGAATCTTGGATTTGCTTTAAGATGTCAGAGATCTCTATTTCCAGTGCGTTCAATGTTTCAGTGGCGATGTCAATTCCTAATACCAACCAATGTCGGGAGCAAGTAGTCCCAAAGTAGCTGAAGTTGGAAATGTATTTGGGATTATCAGTGAAAATCCCAGGAATGTTGCAGACCTGTAACCCCAGGGGAATAACCTCTGCTTTTAGATAATCAGTGAGCATTAGGACCATGAGCTGAAGGCGGACCTGTTTCTTCCTAAGTCTCTCTAGTTGGTCTAGAATGGAGGTATTGGAGGGATTGGGGACTTCTGGGGTGTCTGACAGAAGGGAGGGACCAGAACAGAGCTGTTTGATGTAATCGTCTGTGTATAGTGGTGCAAAAGCTGACATGCTAAGTAACTAGTTAAGTTTTGAGAAGATGTAAGAGAGAAGAAAGTGAGTACTAGGGTGGCCCGACCCGTTATGGGGTGGGTAAGGGTAAGAACCCTTGCAATCCAGCGATTGCGCTAAAGTTTCAGTTACAAAAAACAAGGGGACACGGTGGGTTCGCTTCGGACCTCGGGTAATCAGTTATTTCAAAGAACAATGGTCCTAAGCATAAAGAAGATAAACAAAAAGATTTTATAGACTTAAATAAGTACTATAAAGTTGAATCCTATGTCTAGCCGGACATGGAATATTTATTAAATCGATGTGTAGATAAGAATTAGTGAAAACAAAATCAAATACATTGGGGCACAATCCTGTACCCAACATGAAGAAGAGAAGAATAGAATTATAGGGAAAGGAAATGAACGAAATATCAGGCAATAACTTTGGAGCCAGTGGTGGCTTGCATCTTATTACATAATAAAGCAAGCTCTATCCAACCGTAACCACAATATGTAGACACAATGGTTAATTTATAGTACTGTTTGTAAAAGTCGACGTTTTGATCCCACACTCCTACATTAACGGGATCATCATCAGGACTATTTTGTATATATAAAACATTTGGCCTTTTGGAATAAGGGGAGACAAAAAACAGAACATAATGACTCATGACAATCAAAAAGGGTGCAGTTACTGACATGTCATCAATATTCGATGGTGAGAGTGACCACACTTAACCGGACTCTCAGTGCCTAAATCTTTTGGATTTACTTCCATTAGTCGTGCACGCGGCTCGAGGAACAAGGATCAGATATCCAGTGACTATTGAATTCCGGGGGTGAACACATGCTTTGCGTTTTTTTTTATGTGACTGATGGCAAAGAGGTTGTACACGTGAGCCGGTGACAGTGAAATTAATGTGTGAAGAACACGGCACGGTGAGACATCTGAAGGCGCTCGACAATTTCAGGGATAAGTTGTTCCGGAGGACGAGGTGTCTCGGGAGTGAATGTGTATTTAAGCAGTAGGGTGAGCGGCGCACTTATAGCTGTGATTATGGGGCACTTTCAAAACACACAATGCAGGTGAGCTGTGGCGCTAACCTTAATTGGCTCGGAAGGGGTCTGGTGGTCCTGGAGATGGACTTAAGTTGATGCGTATGAATTATTTCCTGTGAAGGAGTTAGTTAACACTTAAGTAAGAGAGACCCAGAGGGGCGGGAATCGTTGAAAGCGGTGGAAATAGGCTAGTCTAAATTACCTTGTCCGAAAACTATGTTCGTGGACCAATGTTGAGCGGAATTCCATCTACATCCGTGTCCAGGGGAATATTTTCAAGGGAACCGCAAGCAATGGCGGTTTAGGTTGAGGAATAATTTAGCTAACTATACAGAACCGTTAGCTATATGGTGGTGTTTAACCGGGGTTCGGGTCGGAGTAGCTTACCCCTAAGGAGTCTCGTGTAGAGTAGACGCTGTGGTCATTCCTCCTTTTGCCGCATAATAGCTGGAACACTCTGGCACCGGATTCCCCATTTTTTAAACATGAGTGTATGAGCGCCATTTTGGTAATTGACAGAGAGGGTGGGACTACGGTGGAGTGAAGATTAGAGGATGGGGTGTGGCAAGAGAGGGTAGGACTAAAGCCGTGTAAGGACCGGCATCGGCCATCTTGGAACGGGGACCGGGATGGCGAGACTCAGTGGTGATCGAGAATTTCTAATGTGGGTGCCGGATTTGTGAAGGATTAACTTGCCTATAGTGACAATATTTACATAAATTGTACAGTGCTAATATCCACTATATACATATATACAATTTAGACTGATATTCGCCCTATTGGAAAAAAGGTTTTGGAACATTTCATTGAATGGTTCAAGCAGTTGTCTAATTTAGAAACAGTCTGTACAGATCCTGCAGTACAGACAACTAATTTATCAATTTGGGCACACCTCGTGTTGTATCTTTTGGTCAGAGTGGGTTAGCCAACTCGAGGTTTGAACCAATGGATTTCATCAAGTTCAAAGTCTGTTTACAGTTCATGTTCCAGGTGGTTTTAAAATTCAAAGCAGAGTGGTCCATTGTTCTGTTCTATTCAGTCGGTTTCTTATCGAGTCAAAAAGAATTATGCATTTCAACTCTTCCCTGTTCAGTAATTGTGACATGTTATCTCCGCGTTGTGGCAATTTCAATGCTTTCAAGACTGTCCAGCGAATGTCATCCTCGCAATGATTGGCATCTTTGAAGTGGTCAACCAGTGGGGCATTTGGTGTCCTGCATCTGATACGGCTTCTATGCTGGCAGATTCTTGTCTTTATCCTTTGTGTCGTTTGGCCGATATAGACTTTGTTACACGGACAGTGTATTAGATAAATCACATTACAAGTATTGCAATTTGAAAACGTGTTGCATCTCACAGTGGTATTGTTAAATGTGAAACTTTTACCTTCAATTGAAAAAGCACAAACATTGCAACCCCCGCATTTGAAATGTCCCTCGATGGGGGACAGACCCCATACAAACTCAAGAGTTGTAGATGGTGTGGGAGTGGGTAAGGCTGCACTGACCAAATGGTCCTTGAGGTTCCTACTCTTTTTGAAAGCAAATAGGGGCCTGTCGATGTTCAAGATACCTGCATTGATGATGGGCCAATGGTGCAGTATCATTTTGTGAATTTTGTTTGACACAGGGGAAAAAGTGGTTTAGGAGTTAGCAAGGTTTCTCTAGGACAGTACCATGCTCGTTTTGATGCATTTTTCACAATCCTCTTAGGATAGCCCTGATCTTTTAATTTAGAGGTTAGGGTTGCTGCTTCCCTGAAGTAGTCCTACTTGCAGGAGCAATTCCGTCGGATTGAGAATACGGAAGTGAGTCCCTCAAAGCCCTAGGATGGTTACTCGTGTAGTTTAGGAGCGTATTCCGCTCCGTGGGTTTTCGCGTCAGGAGTTCACCTTCAAAATGAAAAATAGTGAGATCCAGGAAGGCTATTGAGGATTTGTCAGTAGTCATTGTGAATGATAGACCACAGCAGTTATTGTTCATCCAATGGAGAAACTGGCATAGATCATTGATGTCATGTCTCCAGAAGATGAAGATATCATCAATGTATCTACGCCAGAATCCGATACCGGAGAAGAATGGGTTGGTGGGTGTCAGGATCGCATTGGTTTCAAGTTGGTCCATAAAAAGTATGGCCAGATTGGGAGCAAAAATCGAACCCATTGAGGTACCTTTGATTTGCTGGTAAAACAGGTTATTGAATGTAAAATAATTTCTAGTCAAACAGAGTTCCAAAAGTTGTAAGATAAATGTGGTGGGTACAGCATGGGGGCGTGGGCGGGAGTCCAATGTTTTTTGTATTGCCAATAAGGCTGCTGTCTGGGGAATATTGGTGTATAAGGACTCCACGTCCATGGTGCATAATGTGTTCGTTGTAGGATTAAAAGGGTGATGTTCTATCAGGTTTATCATTGCCATTGAGTCTCTGACATAGCATTTGGTTGAGGGAACAAATCCCTTGATAAAAAAATCCTAATGGTTCTAGGATAGACCTGCATGCTGAAACAATTGGTCGCCCTGGAGGAATGATTACATTTTTGTGAATTTTGGGAAGTTTATATATAACTGGGGTGCGAGGGGATTTCACATAAAGGAAGTAAAATTCCTTTTTTGTGAGAAATCCTTCGCTAAGCCCTTCAGTGGTGATTTTCTAGATCAAGCCTTTTATTTCCTTTGTGGGTTTGGATGCCAGTCTAAGGTAATGGTCCCTGTTATCCAATTGCCTCAGGTGACGAACGCGGCTCCTGCCACAAGTACCACAGTGCCTTGTGGTGTGTGGGCTACAGGCTGGTTGCTGGTAGAAGCTGGAAGCCGGTCCCGGGCTGGATTTTGTAGTGCCTCCAGGAGCTTTCAGGTGACGAATGCAGCTCCTGCAGCAAGTACCACAGTGCCTTGTGGTGTGTGGGCTACTGGCTGGTCGCTGGTAGAAGCTGGAAGAGGGTCCCGTGCTGCGGGAGCCCGCGCTGGATTTTGTAGCGCCTCCAGGCCATTTCAGGTGACAAACCCAGCTCCTGCCACAAGTACTGCTGGGCCTTGTGGTGCGTGGTGCGTGGTGCATGGGCTGGAGGCCGGACACTACTAAAATCAATGACAGCATGTGCACAACACAATCTTAGAATGCTAAAGTGTATATTGCATCAATGTTGTATTAAGGCACGGTGACCAACATAATACATCTAAATATGCTGACCATCTTGGAAGTATAAAGCAATGATACACTATATGTAATATAATTTCAAGATGGACAACTAGTTTAGAAATAGTGACCAAAAAAGGATGCAGCAAATGGAATTTGGTGCAAGTGAGCAGCCGGTAGAAGTGTGTATAAGCTCCAGAATGCACATGAAAAAGAATGAAAGAAATGAAAGCTGACCTATGAAATGAAAACATGGTAAACTAATAAATTTGTTCACCAGCTCAGACAAAGAAGTGCCTTTATTTTCAGATGGATGTGCACATATGATCAGGACAAATGCTGTTACTCACAGCCAATTGCAGAAATGGGTAAAACGATTGCCCCATGCAGTATGCTGTCTTAGGGAGAAACAGAATAAGAATGACACTTGAACAGATAGAAGGCCCTTTATGGATATATGTAAGCAAAGTTTTTTTTACATGGACCTGGCAGACACCACCCCACTTAATAAGGCCCAACAAGGATTACTACTATGCCAGTCTTCTAATCAAAGGATTATCCGAGGTATCCGTGAGATCCCACATAACAAAATAAATATCAATCAACAGCCTTCAATACAGTGTCAGAAAATCCACCTATAAAGCTCTATTGGCTTTAACAAATGTACTTCCCAATTAGTAGGCCAGACCTACTCCCTTTGTAATGTTTAATAATAAACATCTCAGACCTATGGTATCTGATATAACGTTTCCCAATGAACAAATCAAGACTATAGTGTTCATTATTGAGTTATAACCATGACAAACTGAGGCCACCTGTCTTGCACATAGGCCGGCAATTATCATCAACAGTCACAGAATAAAACATATATACAAACTCTCACTTAACAAAGCAATGGACAACTCAAGTGAAATCGGCCTAACAAGGATTATCACAATGTAAATCTTCAACTTCAAGTGTTTGTCCAAGGGGGTAACTGCACCCCTAGATTACAATGTTTGTCTGTGATATTCCTTGTAATAAAATATCTCTATGCAGCCTTTAACTAAGTGTATTGAGTATCCACACTTAAAGGTCCGTTGACATTGAGCAACACTTTTCACAATAAATTAGTCAAGATCACTGCCATTATCAAATATTTTCATAAAAAGCATATCAGAGGCAGATGGACAGATTGCTGACAAGCAGGAAATGCCAGATACGGTGTGGCAACACTGTTCCACCCCTTTCAGCTGCTGCCAGCACCCTCACAGCTGCGCCGCTGCACGGCAACTAGAATGCCACAGGATGGAAAACCACCTACAGGCCCACATCAGTGCCAAGGCCAAGGAAGAAGAAGCAGTGCCAGGCAGAGAGACGCCGTGGCTGGCCATGTAGCCCTACAGCAACAGCGTCACCAGCTGGAGATTAGATCCTGTTTTGTTAAATATTAGATCACAATGTGAACATTACCGGCGCCATCTTGTCCCACTTAGACTTTTGCGAGCGTGTGAACGGCAGCCATTTTAGACACTATGGCTAGTTCGTAACTTTGCTGATCGTCTGCACGTCTCCCCGAACTCGCAATCATCCCCCACGCACTGGCAGCCCCCAAACGCACATGCTAGAATCATAAAGCATCCTCAGCGCGACCCGGCCCAGGAGCCACTTCCCATGCCGAGCCCACATACCCTTTCATCCCTTGCACACGAACAGGCCCTTCGATAACTCCTCCCCTGCACCTGACTGCTCAATCCGATCCCAGGCCATAACCAACCCCTGCGGATACAGTTTATTGCCCCATACAGTAGGATTCCGCCTCTCATCAAAGGAGCCAGAAATTAATCAATGCCACAACCCCATGAGATCCAATCGATAGCGTGTATTTCAGCTCCTGCCGGAATGTCCAGCTGCGCGATGGCAATCACCTACTGAGACCGGGGGTGGGGGAACCGTACTGGCGATACGTGTGGGAACGGGCCTGAAGCGGGGATTTCAAAGATGGTTTATAATGCATCAAAGAAATGGCAGGAATGTGTTACACTGTAATAAAGAAATAAACTTGTGTATAAAAGGCCAGGCTACAGAGATACAGTTAGAGCACCTCGAAACGACGCCCTGTTCATCAGTCCCGACGTGTTTTACTGCTTTCCAATTTCCAGCGCCCGCCTCTTTATTTGATAGCCACGGTTGAACTAGAGGCGACTAATGCCAAGCAGTGCTTGGATGGATGGATGGATGGGTTTTTATATAGCGCAATATCACCGCCAGGTCTCAAAGCGCTTTGCATTGGGAACCCGTCCTGGTTTTTCCCTGTGAGATAGCCCCTTACTGGGTATCCCCAAGGTGAAAGCCAGGCATCCCGCCGCGGGGGGGGGGGGCGTAGTGGAGATTAAGCAAGCTATTGCCCAGAGTTGCAGAGTGTGAACCTGTGATTCGAGTAGGCACCGAAGCGAGAATTACCGAGTCCGTGGACATTTTCGGCTCAAGACCCTGCCGCGTCGGGAATTGAACCCTGGTCCCGGGTCTGATCTCAGCGTCCGGGTCTGCCTCCTCTAACCAGTGCTTGAGGATACCTGGGGAAAATCTGCTTCGTTCATCAGTTGGTGTCCCAACGCGGGGCCCATCAGCGACACGTGGGTCCAGTGAGAGAGGTCCTAACGACGGAGTGAACAACTGCAACGATCGGGAAAGCGCTCCTGCCCTATAGACCCTCGTCTGGCAGCCGATCATCCGACCTTCACTGATTGTGAACGGACCTCTCTTGAGTGATCTACGGTCCTGACTGGGATCTCACAGGAGTGCCACGGCAACAACAAAGAATAGAGGACGATCGGGTGCTGGAAGTGGAAGACGAGAAAGAGTCCATACGGTCCGGTTAAGGTCGTGCAGCACAACTGTTTTAGATTGATTGATTGATTGTTTGTTGGGAAAATACTAGTATTACTCATATTTATTGGTTTGTTTAGCCTTCGTTGCTACTGGACGCATTTGGTTACTTCTATTTATTGCTTTGTTTAGCCTTCGTTGCTATTCGACATATTGGTTCTCTTGAGATATTCTCTGTTTTGCAAACAACGAAGAATAGAAATATTCTGTCTAGTCTTTGCAGGTAGTGAAGGATAGGTAGTGCGGACCTTTGTCCAACATTTTTTGAGATTTTCACTTGTCAAGTCAAGTCAAGTCGAAATTTATATAGCGCACTACATACCCAGAGGGTCTCAAGGCGCTTGAGGAAGGGGGAGGTTTACTTATCGAATATCCAGGTTTTGAGCTGTTTTCTGAAGGCTAGGTGGTTTTGAGTGAGGCGGAGGTGGGTGGGAAGGGAATTCCAGGTTTTGGCCGCTAAGTAAGAGAAGGATCTTCCCCCCATGGTGGCTTTGTGGATGCGCGGTACAACAGCGAGGGCTTGGTTGGACGAACGCAACTGGCGGGTGGGGGTGTAAAAGGAAAGGCGCGTGTTGAGACAATCAGGTCCAAGTTCGTATAGGGCTTTGTGTGCGTGGGTGAGGAGACGGAACGTTATCCTCTTGTTGACAGGGAGCCAGTGAAGGTCTTTCAGGTGAATGGAAATGTGGTCTGTGCAGGGGATGTCAAGAATGAGTCTGGCAGAAGCATTTTGGATGCGTTGGAGTTTTTTCTGCAGTTTCGCGGTGGTACCGGCATAGAGGGTGTTTCCGTAGTCCAGACAGCTAGTTACCAGTGCGTGGGTGACCGTTTTTCTTGTTTCGGTGGGGATCCAGCGAAATGTTTTTTTGAGCATGCGTAGGATGTTGAAGCATGAAGAAGAGACGGCGTTGACTTGTCTGGTCATTGAGAGTGAGGAGTCCAGGATGATACCCAGGTTCCGTGCGTGGTCCGTCGGTATGGGGGCTTTTCCTAGTGCCGTTGGCCACCAGGAGTCCCAGGCGGAGGGGGGTGAGCCTAAGATAAGGACTTCCGTTTTGTCCGAGTTCAGTTTCAGACGGCTTTGCTTCATCCATTCGGCTACTTCTTTCATCCCATCATGTAGGTTGGTTTTGGCGGAGATTGGGTCTTTGGTGAGTGAGAGGATCAGCTGAGTGTCATCAGCGTATGAGATGATGTTGAGGTTGTGTTGGCGTGCGATGGCTGCGAGGGGGCTCATGTAGACGTTGAAGAGGGTGGGGCTGAGTGATGATCCTTGCGGGACGCCGCAGATGACTTCAGTGGCCTCTGACTTAAAAGGGGGAGGCGGACTCTCTGAGTTCTTCCAGCGAGGAACGAGGTGATCCAGTCTAATGCTTTTCCTTGAATTCCGATGTTTCTGAGGCGTTGTATCAGGGTGCTATGGCAGACTGTGTTGAAGGCTGCGGAGAGGTCAAGGAGGATGAGGGCGACTGTGTCTCCGTTGTCCAGTAGTGTTCGAATGTTGTCTGTTGCTGCGATGAGGGCGGTCTCGGTGCTGTGTTTGGTGCGGAATCCAGACTGTGAGGAGTCGAGTGATTTGTTGGTTTCGAGGAAGGCGGCGAGCTGATTGTTGACGGCTTTCTCAATGACTTTGACAGGGAATGGGAGGAGCGAGATGGGGCGGTAATTTTTGAGCTCGGTAGGGTCAGCTGTGGGTTTCTTCAGAAGGGCGCTGAGTTCGGCGTGTTTCCAGCTTTCTGGGAATGTGGAGGAGTTGAGGGAGCAGTTGATGATGTCTCGGAGATGGGGTGCGATAATGGAGTTTGCTTTGTTGAAGATGTGATGGGGGCATGGGTCTGTAGGGGATCCTGAGTGGATGGAGTTCATTAGGCGAATGGTGTCTTCTGTGGTGATAGGGTTCCAGTTGAAAAGGTTAATCGGAGGAGTTACAGGTTCGGAGGTGGGTGAGGTTGACTGGTTTACGGGTTGGTTGTCGAAGCTGGTATGAATGTCGGCGATTTTGTTATGGAAGAATGAGGCGAGAGAGTCGCAGAGGACTTGAGAGGGGGTGATGTCGTTGGAGCTGGCGGTGGGGTTGGTGAATTCTTTGATGATGTTGAAAAGTTCCTTGCTGTTGTGGGCGTTGTTGTCTAGTCGGTCTTTGAGTGCTGATTTCTTGGCTGATCGGATTAGTTGGTGGTGTTTGCGGGTGGCGTTTTTGAAGGCGGCTTGGGTGGTAGCATGTGAGTCTTTTTTCCACGTTTTCTCAAGGGAACGACAGAGCTTCTTGGATTTTTTGAGGTCATCGTTGAACCAGGGGGCGTTCTTGCTGCCTTGTTTCATTTGATGTTTTTTCAAGGGAGCTAGTTTGTCGGCGGTATGGGTTAACCATTGTGTGAGGTTGATGGCGGCTTGGTTAGGGTTCGTTGAGTAGGCCGGGTTTTTTTGAAGTAGTGATGTAGAGATTTGGTCGACAGTGATTTTGTTCCAATTTCTTCGCAGAGTTGGTTGAGGGTGGTTGTGGGTCGTGGTCTTATTGTAAATGAAGTGGATGCAACTGTGGTCTGTCCAGCGGAGGGGTGTGGTGTGCGTGAAGGAGATATGCTTGCTGGAAGTGAAGATAGGGTCGAGTGTGTGTCCTGCATAGTGTGTGGGGGTGTTAACAAGTTGTTTGAGTCCGAGGTTGGCGAGGTTGTCCAGAAGGGAGGTAGTGTTACTGTCGTTGCTCTTTTCCAGGTGCAAATTGAGGTCTCCCAGTAGAATGTATTCTTGCGAGGGGAGGGCGTGTGGGGAGATGAAGTCAGTGATGTCTTCGCTGAATCTAGTGCGGGGTCCTGGTGGCCTGTAGAGGAGGGTGCCTCTAAGTGTTGTCTTGGGGTCGGTGTGGATCTGGAAGTGAAGGTGTTCGGCGATAGCGAGGTTGTCTTCTGAGCTGGTTGAGACGCGGATGGTGTTCTTGTGGACGATGGCGATGCCTCCTCCTGTTTGGATGGGGCGGTCCTTACGGATGATCTTGTAGCCGTCCGGGATGGCTATGGTGATGTCTGGAGCTGAAGAGGCATTCATCCAGGTTTCTGTTAGGAAGGCGATGTCCGGAGAAATGGTGTTGAGTAGATTCCAAAGGTCGATGGCGTGTTTGTGAACCGAGCGGGTGTTGAGAAGGATGCATTTGAGGTGGTTGGTGTTGGCTCTCTGTTTGGTGTTTGTGGATTTGGTTTGGGACTTGACGCAGGTGAATTTGCAGGAGTGGCAGGTGAAGGGTCCATGGGTGTGTCCTGGTGCAGCTTGGGCGCAGGTAGGGAGTTGGCCGTGGTTAAGTGCTAAGAGGGTGGAGGCGTCGTATGTAATGCGGGAGGGGTGGGTCTTGTGGGGACCAGGGGGTCTGGCGCTGGGCGCGGTCCAGGCGCGGACGGGCGTAGACGGGCTTACCTTTGGCACACCTTCGGCACGGCCGCAGCGCGTGGACGCTGCGCGTTGGGACATCTGTCATAAATGGATAGTGGAGGGAGGCGGAGCGTGGGAGGGTCAGCTGGGAGGCGGGAGCGAGGTGCAGGGAGGGTCTGGGACGGGCCGAAAGCAAATGGCAGTCAGGTAAACAAATGCAGCGAGGGTCTCCTACAGCAGAAGCTGAGATGGTAATGGAGCGCTATGGGGCTAGGTTATTTCAGGCCAGCAGAGGAAGCGCTATAACAAGCAAAGCCACAGAGCGCTGAACAGTGCAAATTACGAAGCACACCACAGTCCAAATGTAATTCTAATAGGCAGCAAGCAAACACAAGGTATTGCAGCGTTACAGAGCGCGGCGCCGTTAATTAAATAAATAATTTAATTTGCGAGGCAGAAATCAGCAGAGGTACAATACCAGGAGAGGAGAGGAGGTGGGGGAGCGACCACTTCTGGGAGAAGCAGGGCGGTCACAGCTTCGCACGAGGACGTGCGCAGCCTGTATCTCTGTGGGTGGGAGGGGCAGCTGGGAGGCGGGAGCGAGGTGCAGGGAGGGTCTGGGACGGGCCGAAAGCAAATGGCAGTCAGGTAAACAAATGCAGCGAGGGTCTCCTACAGCAGAAGCTGAGATGGTAATGGAGCGCTATGGGGCTAGGTTATTTCAGGCCAGCAGAGGAAGCGCTATAACAAGTAAAGCCACAGAGCGCTGAACAGTGCAAATTACGAAGCACACCACAGTCCAAATGTAATTCTAATAGGCAGCAAGCAAACACAAGGTATTGCAGCGTTACAGAGCGCGGCGCCGTTAATTAAATAAATAATTTCATTTGCGAGGCAGAAATCAGAAGAGGTACAATACCAGGAGAGGAGAGGAGGTGGGGGAGCGACCACTTCTGGGAGCAGCAGGGTGGTCACAGCTTCGCACGAGGACGTGCGCAGCCTGTATCTCTGTGGGTGGGAGGGGCAGCTGGGAGGCGGGAGCGAGGTGCAGGGAGGGTCTGGGACGGGCCGGAAGCAAATGGCAGTCAGGTAAACAAATGCAGCGAGGGTCTCCTACAGCAGAAGCTGAGATGGTAATGGAGCGCTATGGGGCTAGGTTATTTCAGGCCAGCAGAGGAAGCGCTATAACAAGAAAAGCCACAGAGCACTGAACAGTGCAAATTACGAAGCACACCACAGTCCAAATGAAATTCTAATAGGCAGCAAGCAAACACAAGGTATTGCAGCGTTACAGAGCGCGGCGCCGTTAATTAAATAAATAATTTCATTTGCGAGGCAGAAATCAGCAGAGGTACAATACCAGGAGAGGAGAGGAGGTGGGGGAGCGACCACTTCTGGGAGCAGCAGGGCGGTCACTTGTCCGATATACGTCATGCCTATCTTCTCCCCACTGATTGGAAATTGTTTCAACCCGGACTATTTATTAGAGGGAGATCGTCCAGCTCCACTGGAAGGCACCCCTAATAAGGACATGTATGTTAGATATATACTAGTCGCCGTAGCTTACAGTAAACTATGGCGTAAGAATACTAAAAAAGATCGAGAAAGTCAGTGGCCACTGATAGGATCTTTTGACCTCACAAAAATCGAAGCGCTAGAAATAGCCCTTCGCAAAAATAGAACCACACCAACCATGCTTGATAGTCTCGGCATGTGGCGCAAAGAAGCAACGCAACGTAAAAAGAGAGACGAAGCAAAAGCGAGAAAGAACTTTGAAAAGCAGCTCACTTAGCTGGTAAAAAGTTAGAAGAGGAAGTGAAGGAAAGAGAAAATGCAAAGAAAGAACGAGAATCAGAAACCTCAGGCCAATGCCCTGTAGAACACCCTCAGCGCTTTGCCCTGAACTACCCTCAAAGCAAAGGACGGACGATGATTTACTCCTAGGTCCCCCGATCATCTACATGCCTCCTCCTTATGCCCCTGCCCACCCCTTAGTACAGCACCAAGAACCCCAGAACTTAACTGAAGGTAGTGCCAGGGCCTCGGAACCCATGGCCTCCGCGCCAACCCAGCCTCTCGTACTAAACACCTCGTCAAAAGGCACCTCAGAAAAGATTGAAACCCAAGAGAAAGAACCGGCGAAAATTCCCCGTTTGAGCACAACTGAGTGGGCCGGCATCGACAGAGTAGTAAAGACCTTAGTTGATAGGAAGGGAATGGAAGAGCATATCACAGACACATGTAGCTCGTACGTTGGCAATTACAAACGACATTTAGTTGTGCGTTTTTGTTATCACACCCTCACAGAGTACAAAGAAAAATATAAGGAAACAGGACCTGACCGTCTCATGGCTCTATATAGGAAGGTGGACACATGGGATGAGAGTGAATGTAACGTAGCCGAACTCTTCTCCTACACTTTAGAAGTCTTCCGCCACATTGTAGAACAGGGACGAATAGTTAAGAGCGTCACGCCTGTGATAACTGAACCCCCGATAGAAAGATTTGACAACATGATGCCCATAAAAGAAGCTGCCCCCTACTGGGTTCCCCCAAGAGGATCAGGAACTAATGACGACATAAATCACCAGGACGCAAAAGGAAGAGTAGTATACAACTGGGTGTATCAGCCTTGGGATAGACAGGACATCCTGACGTTCCGCAAATCCTTGCCGGACTTGCGAAAGAATCCCACCGCGTTCTATACGGAACTAGGTACCGCTTTGGGATCAACGATCATGACCCTTGCCGATATTGCCTTGTTCTTTGGGCTATGTCTGCCAGCTGACGTGTGGAAGCAAATCCGGAAAGTCGACCACACTGATCTGTTCGGGCATACCTGGGAACAATTCGGCAGCCTAGATAAACAACGAAACCCTGGACAGAAGCCCCTAAAAGCAATATTAGACCTCCCAGATAAAATCGTACAAAAGGTAAAGACTCTAATCCCCGAGAAAAAAGTAGACTGGTGTATAGTGACAGCTTGCCGCCAAAAACCCCAAGAAGATGTCTCCGAATACTTCTCCTGGTTCGAAACGGTATTTTCCGATTACAGTGGACAGGACATGACCACTGCGACCGGACATCACTTGTTCGTACAAAATTATGTTAAACGTCTGTTACCGGACGTTTCGCAGAAATTGCAAACTAATGAAAGCAGTTGGGCTGCCTCAAAGCACGCGGCCATCCTCCAAATGGCTCAGTATTATGAGCACCAAAAGAATGAAAGCGATAGAGCTTCCGAAAGGAAAAGGAAGGATTTAAAAGAACGGGTCATGATAGCCCAATTGCAAGGTGTGAGTATTGGGAAAGAACAGTACAATGGAGGTTATCAACAGAATACCCCTAGAATTCCACCGCCCCGAAGCAATGCACTCGCACTCTACGCTGGACGTAGAGACTTAGGCGAGAACCAATGTGCTTTTTGTAAAGAGTACGGGCATTGGAAGTCTCAATGTCCGGTCCTGTTAGAAATGAATAGGAGCAAAGAAGCAAGAGAACTAGCGAATGGACTGAGAAACAGAGCACGTGGACGAGGGTACACAAACAACACTAGTGACGAAAGGCCAGGTAGAATGAATACATTTGACCGTACCCGACAGAATCAGTACCAACAGTCTGACTGCGACAACACATACGACTACGCATAGGACTGCCAAGGGCAAGGGAGGGATCCAGTCGAGATCTATGTTGAACAGCAAGGCCATTATGTTACCGCAAAGGTCCTAGGCACGAAGTCTCCATTTCTGGTAGACACCGGAGCAACACGTAGTGCATTATCCAAACGACTGATTCCAAGGGCACCCTTGTCTGGCTCACACGTGACATCAATAGGATTTGATGGTACGCCCTCCACCAACCCCTTATCCAAACCGATCCCTTTTGATCTTGAAGACAATATCATTGACATGACATTTCTCCACTCCTCCAATACCCCGGACGCCATTATGGGTCTTTCGAGCAACTATTGAATGCTCGCCCGACGGAGTCCGAGTCCTCCTATATGACAACCCTGGCGTACTCAGATCTTGCCCTCCGCAACACATGTACCCCATTGCTGACGCAGACGTATCCCTACTTGATACCTTGCCATCGCACTTATGGGCGAAAGCTGACTCAGACGTAGGACGAATGATGATAGACCCAGTGCATGTGACTGTACGACAGGACGCAACCCTTCCGAAAGTACCCCAGTACAAGATATCACCAGAAGGCGAGAAAGCACTAATTGAAATAATACAGTCGTTAGTAGACGCAGGAGTAGTAGAAGAAGTAGTTAGCAACATCTGCAACAGCCCTATTCTACCGATCATCAAAAGACAGGGAGAGGGAGACGAGAAAGCGCACCGCTTCATTATCGACCTACGAGTGGTCAACAAGATAGTTGTGCCACAGTACCCTGTAGTCTCCGACATCACCACCATCTTGACCCTGACCCTTCTACTGCCACCACCTTCACTGTAATTGATCTAAAAAACGCCTTCTTCTCCATACCCATTCACCCAGACAGCCGCTACCTCTTCGGATTTACCATAATTATAGATTCTGTCAAGCACCCTAGGGGTACACCGAAAGTCTGAGTATCTATAGCCAGGCCCTCAAGAGACAGTTAGACGCAGTTCAGTTACCGGACGGAGTGGTGTTAATACAGTATGTGGATGATATCCTTTTAGCAGCCGACACCACTCCACTTGCAGTCACAGCCACCATCCAGCTTCTACACTTCCTTGCAGAGAATGGTCACAAAGTTTCCCGAAAGAAGTTGCAGTTTTGTAAATCCCAAGTGACATATCTAGGACACCTCTTATCATAAGAAGGAAGGAAACTCACACCTGACAGAATCCAGACTATCCTAGATACTCCTGTCCCTAAGAACCAGAAGCAAGTCCGCTCTCTGGTAGGCCTCACCTCATTCTGTCGACAGTGGTTGCCAAACTTTAGTCTCATTGTTAAACCCCTACTTTCCCACCTAACCAAAGATGTTCCCTTTCCCCTCCCTTGGACCCCTGAATGCCAGACCGCGTTCAAAGAATTGCGAGACGTCCTTTGTTCGGCACCCGTTCTAAGAACCCCAAACTACTCCAAACCATTCTCCCTTTTCACACACGAAAGAGAGGGATGCGCATTATCTGTCATGACCCAATCGACTGGCCCCAAACAGCGCACTTGCGCCTATTTCTCAGCCACTCTTGACCCCGTAGCCAGAGCATTAGCAGCTTGCCTACGAGCTGTCGCAGCCGCAGCAGTCTCGATACGACAGAGTGAAGGAATTGTGCTTTCCAACGCCCTTACAGTGTTAGCACCCATGCTGTTGACACCCTCCTGAACCAAACCAAGACCCAACACCTAATTAGTGCACGACTGACCGGGTATGAGCTGACCCTGTTGGCACCACACATTACTCTGAAACGATGCACCACTCTGAACCCAGCAACCTTGTTACAATTGCCTGAAAACGACCCTAATGTAACTCCCCTACATGACTGTGTGACCCTCACCGACGAACAGACAAAGAGTAGAGTAGACCTCCGAGACACTGCTTTCCCAGAACCTTACGGAGAACTATGGGTAGATGGCTCATGCATCAAACTCCCCAATGGCACCACCTCAGCCGCATATGCCGTCACCACAGCCCGAACCATTATTGAAACAGCCCGAATTGCCCAGTGATCCGCACAGTAAACATTTACACGGACAGCCAGTATGCCTTCGGGGTAGTTCATCATTTCGGACTTCTTTGGAGGGAAAGAGGATTCCTGACTTCACACGGCACACCGATCTTACACGGAGATCTAGTCTCCGCCCTGACCGAAGCAGTCCTCCTCCCCAAGCAGCTAGCAGTAATTAAATGCCAGGCACACAAGAAGGTAACGAACATTATAGGACAGGGAAATGCACTAGCTGACGTTACTGCCCGAGCCACAGCTGAAAACAGAACGACAACACGGATGTATGTGACCAGGTCACAGGCAGAGAAATGGACAGATGCTAGGACCCCTATTAGGGATATCCAACTGACGAGTACACCACACGAACTGACTGAATGGGCTTGGGTGGGACTAAAAGACAATGAAGGCTGCTGGAGGGCAAAGGACAAAGACAAATGGCTGTTACCCAATGCATATCTGATCCCCATATTGACCATGGCACACTTACCGGCACACATAGGTTCCGCTCCCATGACCGAACTGATCACTAGAGTATGGCATAATGACAGGATAGCAGACTCAGTGAAACGCTGAGTTCAGCAATGCATGATATGCCTGCAACACAATCCAGGGAAAGGGACAGTAGTACAACGGGGAGGGTTTGGAGTCCCCGACTATCCGTTTGAAGTCCTCAAAATGGATTACATACAGTTAGAAAGATGCCATGGGCTGAAATACGTCCTAGTTATTGTATGTGCACTCAGCAAATGGGTAGAAGCTTACCCCACCCGCGACAACACCGCCACTACTACTGCAAAGGTGTTTTGTTAATAGAGTTTTTCCCACGCTACGGCCTCTGCCGAATTTTATGGAGCGACAATGGCCCCCACTTCGTAGCCGAAGTTATCCAACTCATATTGAAAGGGTTGGGAGTAAGACAAAAGTTCCATGCAGTTTTCCACCCCCAATCTGCGGGCCTGGTAGAAAGGCACAACGCCACACTCAATCAATCAATCAATCAATCAAAGCATTTATATAGCACACTACTCACCCGAAGGGTCACAAGGCGCTTGGGGGGGGGTCCGCTACTGCTCGAACAGCCAGGTCTTGAGCTGCTTCCTGAAGGCGAGGTGGTCTTGGATCAGGCGGAGGTGAGTCGGGAGGGAGTTCCAAGTCTTGGCGGCCAGGTAGGAGAAGGACCTTCCTCCTGTGGTGGCTCTTCGGATGCGGGGGACGGTGGCGAGGGCATGGCTGGTCGATCGAAGCTGGCGTGTGGGAGTGTAGAAGTTGAGGCGGCTGTTGAGGTATCCTGGGCCTTGGTTGTGCAGGGCTTTGTGTGCGTGGGTGAGGAGACGGAAGGTGATTCTCTTGTTGACCGGAAGCCAGTGCAGGTCTCTCAGGTGTCCGGAGATGTGGCTGTTTCGGGGGATGTCAAGGATGAGTCTTGCTGAGGCGTTCTGGATCCGCTGGAGTCTCTTCTGGAGTTTGGCAGTGGTTCCGGCGTAGAGGGAGTTGCCGTAGTCCAGTCGACTGGTGACGAGGGCCTGGGTAACCGTCTTCCTGGTCTCGGTGGGGATCCACCGGAAGATCTTATGTAGCATGCGCAGGATGTTGAAGCACGACGAGGAGACGGCGTTGACTTGTCTGGTCATGGAGAGTGAGGAGTCCAGGATGAAGCCCAGTTTGCGTGCGTGGTCTGTTGGTTTGGGTGCGCTGCCCAGGGCAGGGGGCCACCAGGAGTCGTCCCAGGCGGAGGGCGAGGAGCCCAGGATGAGGACCTCCGTCTTGTCTGAGTTCAGCTTCAGGCGGCTGTTCATCATCCACTTGGCTACGTCTGTCATCCCTTCGTGTAGGTTGGCTCTGGCGGTGGCGGGGTCGTTGGTGAGGGAGAGGATCAGCTGGGTGTCGTCGGCGTAGCAGATGATGTTGAGGTTGTGTTGGCGTGCGATGGCCGCAAGAGGGCTCATGTCAATCAATCAATCAATCAAGCATTTGTATAGCGCGCTACTCACCCGGAGGGTCTCAAGGCGCTTGGGGAGGGGGGGGTCCGCTACTGCTCGAACAGCCAGCTCTTGAGCTGCTTCCTGAAGGTGAGGTGGTCCTGAATCAGGCGGAGGTGGGTCGGGAGGGAGTTCCAGGTATTGGCGGCGAGATAGGAGAAGGACCTTCCCCCTGTGGTAGCTCTTCGGATGCGGGGGACGGCGGCGAGGGCGTGGCCGGTCGATCGAAGCTGGCGGTTGGGAACGTAGAAGTTAAGGCGGCTGTTGAGGTATCCTGGGCCTTGGTTGTGAAGGGCTTTGTGTGCGTGGGTGAGGAGACGGAAGGTGATTCTCTTGTTGACCGGGAGCCAGTGCAGGTCTCTCAGGTGTCCGTAGATGTGGTTGCGACGGGGGATGTCCAGGATGAGTCGTGCTGAGGCGTTCTGGATCCGCTGGAGTCTCTTCTGGAGTTTGGCGGTGGTTCCGGCGTAGAGGGAGCTGCCGTAGTCCAGTCGGCTGGTGACAAGGGCCTGGGTGACCGTCTTCCTGGTCTCGGTGGGGATCCGCCGGAAGATCTTGCGTAGCATGCGTAGGATGTTGAAGCACGATGAGGAGACGGCGTTGACTTGTCTGGTCATGGAGAGGGAGGAGTCCAGGATGAAGCCCAGGTTGCGTGCGTGGTCTGTTGGTTTGGGGGCGCTGCCTAGGGCGGGGGGCCACCAGGAGTCGTCCCAGGCGGAGGGTGAGGGTCCCAGGATGAGGACTTCCGTCTTGTCCGAGTTCAGTTTCAGGCGGCTGTTCTTCATCCATTCGGCTACCTCTTTCATCCCTTCGTGTAGGTTGGCTCTGGCGGTGGCGGGGTCGTTGGTGAGGGAGAGGATCAGCTGGGTGTCGTCGGCGTAGGAGATGATGTTGAGGTTGTGTTGGCGTGCGATGGCCGCAAGAGGGCTCATGTCAATCAATCAATCAATCAAGCATTTGTATAGCGCGCTACTCACCCGGAGGGTCTCAAGGCGCTTGGGGAGGGGGGGGTCCGCTACTGCTCGAACAGCCAGCTCTTGAGCTGCTTCCTGAAGGTGAGGTGGTCCTGAATCAGGCGGAGGTGGGTCGGGAGGGAGTTCCAGGTATTGGCGGCGAGGTAGGAGAAGGACCTTCCCCCTGTGGTAGCTCTTCGGATGCGGGGGACGGCGGCGAGGGCGTGGCCGGTCGATCGAAGCTGGCGGTTGGGAACGTAGAAGTTAAGGCGGCTGTTGAGGTATCCTGGGCCTTGGTTGTGAAGGGCTTTGTGTGCGTGGGTGAGGAGACGGAAGGTGATTCTCTTGTTGACCGGGAGCCAGTGCAGGTCTCTCAGGTGTCCGTAGATGTGGTTGCGACGGGGGATGTCCAGGATGAGTCGTGCTGAGGCGTTCTGGATCCGCTGGAGTCTCTTCTGGAGTTTGGCGGTGGTTCCGGCGTAGAGGGAGCTGCCGTAGTCCAGTCGGCTGGTGACAAGGGCCTGGGTGACCGTCTTCCTGGTCTCGGTGGGGATCCGCCGGAAGATCTTGCGTAGCATGCGTAGGATGTTGAAGCACGATGAGGAGACGGCGTTGACTTGTCTGGTCATGGAGAGGGAGGAGTCCAGGATGAAGCCCAGGTTGCGTGCGTGGTCTGTTGGTTTGGGGGCGCTGCCTAGGGCGGGGGGCCACCAGGAGTCGTCCCAGGCAGAGGGTGAGGGTCCCAGGATGAGGACTTCCGTCTTGTCCGAGTTCAGTTTCAGGCGGCTGTTCTTCATCCATTCGGCTACCTCTTTCATCCCTTCGTGTAGGTTGGCTCTGGCGGTGGCGGGGTCGTTGGTGAGGGAGAGGATCAGCTGGGTGTCGTCGGCGTAGGAGATGATGTTGAGGTTGTGTTGGCGTGCGATGGCCGCAAGAGGGCTCATGTCAATCAATCAATCAATCAAGCATTTGTATAGCGCGCTACTCACCCGGAGGGTCTCAAGGCGCTTGGGGAGGGGGGGTCCGCTACTGCTCGAACAGCCAGCTCTTGAGCTGCTTCCTGAAGGTGAGGTGGTCCTGAATCAGGCGGAGGTGGGTCGGGAGGGAGTTCCAGGTATTGGCGGCGAGGTAGGAGAAGGACCTTCCCCCTGTGGTAGCTCTTCGGATGCGGGGGACGGCGGCGAGGGCGTGGCCGGTCGATCGAAGCTGGCGGTTGGGAACGTAGAAGTTAAGGCGGCTGTTGAGGTATCCTGGGCCTTGGTTGTGAAGGGCTTTGTGTGCGTGGGTGAGGAGACGGAAGGTGATTCTCTTGTTGACCGGGAGCCAGTGCAGGTCTCTCAGGTGTCCGTAGATGTGGTTGCGACGGGGGATGTCCAGGATGAGTCGTGCTGAGGCGTTCTGGATCCGCTGGAGTCTCTTCTGGAGTTTGGCGGTGGTTCCGGCGTAGAGGGAGCTGCCGTAGTCCAGTCGGCTGGTGACAAGGGCCTGGGTGACCGTCTTCCTGGTCTCGATGGGGATCCGCCGGAAGATCTTGCGTAGCATGCGTAGGATGTTGAAGCACGATGAGGAGACGGCGTTGACTTGTCTGGTCATGGAGAGGGAGGAGTCCAGGATGAAGCCCAGGTTGCGTGCGTGGTCTGTTGGTTTGGGAGCGCTGCCTAGGGCGGGGGGCCACCAGGAGTCGTCCCAGGCGGAGGGTGAGGGTCCCAGGATGAGGACTTCCGTCTTGTCCGAGTTCAGTTTCAGGCGGCTGTTCTTCATCCATTCGGCTACCTCTTTCATCCCTTCGTGTAGGTTGGCTCTGGCGGTGGCGGGGTCGTTGGTGAGGGAGAGGATCAGCTGGGTGTCGTCGGCGTAGGAGATGATGTTGATGTTGTGTTGGCGTGCGATGGCTGCGAGGGGACTCATGTAGACGTAGAAGAGGGTTGGGCTGAGTGAGGAGCCTTGAGGAACGCCGCAGATGACTTCGGTGGCTTCTGATCTGAACGGGGGGAGGCGGACTCTCTGTGTCCTTCCGGCGAGGAAGGAGATGGTCCACTCCAGTGCCTTCTCCTGGATTCCGACGTTGCTGAGGCGCTGTACTAGGGTACGGTGGCAGACAGTGTCGAAGGCCGCGGAGAGGTCTAGGAGGATGAGGGCCGCTGTTTCTCCGTTGTCGAGCAGAGCTTGGATGTCGTCGGTGGCTGCGATTAGGGCCATCTCGGTGCTGTGGTTGGCCCGAAAGCCAGACTGCGAGAGGTCGAGGGATCCGTTCGTCTCGAGGAAGGCGGCCAGCTGCTTGTTGACGGTCTTCTCGATGACTTTAGCGGGGAACGGGAGCAGAGAGATGGGTCGGTAGTTCTTGAGGTCGGTGGGGTCGGCTGATGGCTTCTTTAGTAGGGCGCTGAGTTTGGCATGCTTCCAGTTCTCCGGGAAGGTGGCGGTGTCAAAGGAGGTATTGATGATGTCCCGCAGGTGGGGTGCGATGACAGCGTCAGCCTTGTTGAAGACATGGTGAGGGCAGGGGTCGGTCGGAGATCCGGAGTGGATAGAGTTCATCGTGCGGATGGTGTCTTCGGTGCTGATCGGGGTCCAGGCACGGAGGGTGGTGGTGGGGGGCGGTGGTTCGGTCGTGGCGTGCGTCGGTAGGGTGCTGAAGCTGTTGTGTATGTCCGCGATCTTGTTGTGGAAGTAGGAGGCGAGGGAGTTGCAGAGGTCTTGCGACGGGGTGATGTCGTTGTTTCCGGCGTAGGGGTTGGAGAGCTCTTTAACGATGTTGATAAGTTCCTTGCTGTTGTGTGCGTTGTTATCCAGTCGTTCCTTGAATGAAGTTTTCTTGGTGGTGTGGATCAGTTGGTGGTGTTTTTAGGTGGCGAGCTTGAGGGAGGTCATGTTGTCCAGTGTTGGGTCTCTGCGCCAGGTTTTCTCAAGGGTTCTGCAGTTCTTCTTAGAGTTCTTGAGTTCGTCGGTGAACCATGGGGCTTTCTTGCTACCGGGTCTGCTAGGCGGGGTCCTCAGGGGGGCGAGGTCGTCTGCGCAGTCGCTGATCCACTTTGTGAGGTTGGTGGCCGCTTGGCTGGGGTTCGTAGCGCTGGTGGGTGGGTTCTTGCTCAGGGAAGTTGCGAGCTGGTCGGCTGTGATCTTGTTCCAGCTTCTGCGTGCAACCTGTTGCTGTTGGTGGTGGATCGTGGTCCTTTTGAAGCTGAAGTCGACGCAGCTGTGGTCTGTCCAGTGGAGTCCGGTGGCGTGGCTGAAGGCGATGTCCTTGCTGGAGGAGAAGACGGGGTCGACATTGAAGAGGGTGGGTGGGGCTGAGCGAGGAGCCTTGAGGAACGCCGCAGATGACTTCGGTGGCTTCTGATCTGAACGGGGGAGGCGGTCATTCTGGCGAGGAAGGAGATGATCCATTCAAGTGCCTTCCCTCGGATACCGACGTTGCAGAGGCGCTGCACTAGGGTGCGGTGGCAGACCGTGTCGAAAGCCGCGGAGAGGTCCAGGAGGAGGTCCAGGAGGATGAGGGCTGCTGTTTCCCCGTTGTCGAGCAGGGCTCGGATGTCATCAGTGGCTGCGATGAGGGCGGTCTCGGTGCTGTGGTTGGCCCGGAAGCCAGACTGCGAGCGGTCGAGGGATCCATTCATCTCGAGGAAGGCGGCCAGCTGCTTGTTGACGGTCTTCTCGATGACTTTGGCCGGAAACGGGAGGAGCGAGATGGGGCGGTAGTTTTTGAGTTCGGTGGGGTCCGCTGATGGTTTCCTAAGTAGAGCGCTGAGTTCGGCGTGCTTCCAGCTCTCTGGGAAGGTAGCGGTGTCGAAGGAGGTGTTGATGATGTCCCGCAGGTGGGGTGCGATGACAGCGTCGGCCTTGTTGAAGACGTGGTGCGGGCAGGGGTCGGTTAGAGATCCGGAGTGGATGGAGTTCATCGTGCGTCGGGTTTCTTCTGTGTTGATCGGGGTCCAGGCGCGGAGGGTGGTGGTGGGGGGTACAGGAGCAGTCGTGGGGTGCGTTGGCTGTGTGGTGAAGCTGTTGTGTATGTCTGCGATCTTGTTGTGGAAGTAGGAGGCGAGGGAGTTGCAGAGGTCCTGTGATGGGGTGATGTCGTTGTTTCCGGCGTTGGGGTTGGAGAGCTCCTTGACGATGTTGAAGAGTTCCTTGCTGTTGTGTGCGTTGTTGTCCAGTCGCTCCTTGAATGCGGTTTTCTTGGTGGTATGGATCAGTTGGTGGTGTTCTCGAGTGGCGATCTTGAGGGTGGCCATGTTGTCTGGTGTTGGGTCTCTGCGCCAGGCTCTCTCGAATGCTCGGCAGTTCTTCTTGGAGCTCTTGAGTTCGTCGGTGAACCATGGTGCTTTCCTACTGCCGGGTCTGCAAGGCGGGGTCCTCAGAGGGGCGAGGTCGTCTGCGCAGTTGCTGATCCACTTCGTGAGGTTGTTGGCGGCCTGGCTGGGGTTCGTTGAGCTGGCGGGGGGGTCCTGGCTCAGGGATGCAGCGAGCTGGTCGGCTGTGATCTTGTTCCAGCTTCTGCGTGCCACCTGTTGCTGGTGGTGGTGGATCGTGTTCTTTCTGAAACTGAAGTGGACGCAGCTGTGGTCCGTCCAGTGGAGTCCAGTGGAGTCCGGTAGCGTGGCTGAAGACGATGTCCTTGCTGGATGAGAAGACGGGGTCGAGTGTGTGTCCGGCGTAGTGGGTGGGGGTGGTCACCAGCTGCTTGAGACCAAGGTTGGCGAGGTTTTCCTGCAGGGTGGTGGTGTTGCGGTCGTTGTTGTTTTCCAGGTGGAAGTTGAGGTCCCCGAGGAGGATGTAGTCAGCGGAGGGGAGGGCGTGCGGGCTGATGATGTCTTCGCTGAATTGTGTGCGTGGTCCCGGGGGTCTGTAGATGAGGGTGCTTCTGAGGGTGGTCTTGGGGTCGGTGTGGATCTGGAAGTGCAGGTGTTCGGCGGCTGCGAGGGTGTCGTCAGAGTTGGTCGAGATGCGGATGGTGTTCCTGTGGATGATGGCGATGCCTCCTCCGGTCTGGTTGACGCGGTCCCTCCGGGTGATCTTGTATCCGTCTAGTTCTACGGCGTGTCTGTGGACGGAGCGGGTGTTGAGCAGGATGCACTTCAGGTGGTTGCTGCTGGTGCTCTTCTCGGTGGGTGCGGTGCAGGTCCGGCTGCAGGAGAACTTGCAGGAGTGGCAGCCGAAGGGACTGTGTGTGCGTCTCGGGGTGGCTCGGTAGCATCCAGGGATCCGGCCGGTGTTGAGGGCGGCGGCGTCGTACATCTGTCGGGTCGTCTTGCATCAGCGGGGGCCAGGGGTCCTGGCCCTCGGCGCGGTCCAGGCACGGACGGGCGCAGACGGGCTTACCTTCGGCGCGTTTAGGGCGCGCCCGCTGCGTGTCAACGCTGCGCGCTTGCCACTCTGCCATATGTGGAGAGTGGGGGGGGGCGGAGCGAGGGAGGAGCAGCTGGGAGGCGGGAGCGGGGCGGCGAATAGGAAGGGCACTAGGGGTGAGGGGGCGGGGCCGCAGGGGGCAGCGGCGGGGAGCGGGGGGTGGCGGGAAGCACGGCAGGGGCTGGGTGCGACAAGGCGAGAACACAGGGAGAGTACAACAAACGCAAAAATTAAACAACACGGGGCAAAGGGAGAGATACAGACAACTAAACAAATGTACACAGGGAGAATACTATCGCAGAGCAAGCGGGGCAAGAACAGCAACAGCGGTGTACCAGGATCACAGCGGCAAGATCAGCAGCAGAGGTGTACCAGGATCACAGCTGTGGGCAGCGGCGGCACTTGGCGGGAACGGGGGGCAGCCTGGGCTCACTCACGAGGAGTGTGCGCGGTGCGTGGTGTGACCGGCCCAAGGGGACAAAGGTCACACTAAAGCTAAAGCTAGCAAAGATATTTGCCACCACAGGACTGAATAGTATAGTCGTGCAAAAGCTGACATGCTGAGTAACTAGTTAAGTTTTGAGAAGATGTAAGAGAGAAGAAAGTGAGTACTAGGGTGGCCCGACCCGTTATGGGGTGGGTAAGGGTAAGAACCCTTGGAATCCAGCGACTGCGCTAAAGTTTCAGTTACAAAAAACAAGGGGACCCGGTGGGTTCGCTTCGGACCTCGGGTAATCAGTTATTTCAAAGAACAATGGTCCTAAGCATAAAGAAGATAAACAAAAAGATTTTATAGACTTAAATAAGTACTATAAATTTGAATCCTATGTCCAGCCGGAGATGGAATATTTATTACATCGATGTGTAGATAAGAATTAGTGAAAACAAAAACAAATACATTGGGGCACAATCCTGTACCCAACATGAAGAAGAGAAGAATAGAATTATAAGGAAAGGAAATGAACGTAATATCAGGCAATAACTTTGGAGCCAGTGGTGGCTTGCATCTTATTACATAATAAAGCAAGCTCTATCCAACTGTAACCACAATATGTAGACACAATGGTTAATTTGTAGTAATGTTTGTAAAAGTCGACGTTTTGATCCCACAGTCCTACATTAACGGGATCATCATCAGGACTATTTAATACAATTGCCTGGTATAAAACATTTGGCCTTTTGGAATAAGGGGAGAGAAAAAAACAGAACATAATGACTCATGACAATCAAAAAGGGTGCAGTTACTGACATGTCATCAATATTCGATGGTGAGAGTGACCACACTTAACCGGACTCTCAGTGCCTAAATCTTTTGGATGTACTTCCATTAGTCGTGTACGTGGCTCGAGGAACAAGGATCAGATATCCAGTGACTATTGAATTCCGGGGGTGAAAACATGCTTTGCGGTTTGTTTGATGTGACTGACGGCAAAGAGGTTGTACACGTGAGCCGGTGACAGTGAAATTAATGTGTGAAGAACACAGCACAGTGAGACATCTGAAGGCGCTCGGCAATTTCAGTGATAAGTTGTTCCGGAGGACGAGGTGTCTCGGGAGTGAATGTGTATTTAAGCAGTAGGGTGAGCGGCGCACTTATAGCTGTGATTACGGGGCACTTTCAAAACACGCAATGCAGGTGAGCTGTGGCGCTAACCTTAATTGGCTCGGAAGGGGTCCGGTCGTCCTGGAGATGGACCCAAGTTGATGCGTATGAATTATTTCCTGTGAAGGAGTTAGTTAACACTTAAGTAAGAGAGACCCAGAGGGGCGGGAATCGTTGAAAGCGGTTGAAATAGGCTAGTCTAAATTACCTTGTCCGAAAACTATGTTCGTGGACCAGTGTTGAGCGGAATTCCGTCTACGTCCGTGTCCAGGGGGATATTTTCAAGAGAACCGCAAGCAATGGCGGTTTAGGTTGAGGAATAATTTAGCTAACTATACGGAACCGTTAGCTACATGGTGGTGTTTAAGCGGGGTTCGGGTCGGAGTAGCTTACCCCAAAGGAGTCTCGTGTAGAGTAGACGCTGTGGTCATTCCTCCATTTGCCGCATAATATCTGGAACACTCTGGCACCGGATTCCCCGTTTTTTAAATATGAGTGTATGAGCGCCATTTCGGTAATTGACAGAGAGGGTGGGACAACGGTGGAGTGAAGATTAGAGGAAGGGGTGTGGCAAGAGAGGGTAAGACTAAAGCCGTTTAAGGACCGGCATCGGCCATCTTGAACGGGGACCGGGATGGCGAGACTCAGTGGTGATGGAGAATTTCTAATGTGGGTGCCGGATTTGTGAAGGATTAACGTGCCTATAGTGACAATATTTACATAAATTGTACAGTGCTAATATCCACTATATACATATATACAATTCAGACTGCTATTCGCCCTATTGGAAAAAAGGTTTTGGAACATTTCATTGAATGGATCAAGCAGTTGTCTAATTTAGAAACAGTCTGTACAGATCCTGCAGTACAGACATCTAATTTATCAATTTGGGCACACCTCGTGTTATATCTTTTGGTCAGAGTGGGTTAGCCAACTCGAGGTTTGAACCAATGGATTGCATCAAGTTCATAGTCTGTTTACAGTTCATGTTCCAGGTGGTTTTAAAATTCAAAGCAGAGTGGTCCATTGTTCTGTTCTATTCAGTCCGTTTCTTATCGAGTCAAAAAGAATTATGCATTTCAACTATTCCCTGTTCAGTAATTGTGACATGTTACCTCCGCTTTGTGGCAATTTCAATGCTTTCAAGACTGTCCAGCGAATGTCATCCTCGCAATGATTGGCATCTGTGAAGTGGTCAACTAGTGGGGCATTTGGTGTCCTGCATCTGATACGGCTTCTATGCTGGCAGATACTTGTCTTTATCATTTGTGTCGTTTGGCCGATATAGACTTTGTTGCACGGACAGTGTATTAGATAAATCACATTACAAGTATTGCAATTTGAAAACGTGTTGCATCTCACAGTGGTATTGTTAAATGTGAAACTTTTACCTTCAATTGAAAAAGCACAAAGATTGCAAACCCCCGCATTTGAAATGTCCCTCGATGGGGGACAGACACCATACAGACTCAAGAGTTGTAGATGGTGTGGGAGTGGGTAAGGCTGCTCCGACCAAATTGTCCTTGAGGTTCCTACTCTTTTTGAAAGCAAATAGGGGCCTGTCGATGTTCAAGATACCTGCATTGATGATGGGCCATTGGTGCAGTATCATTTTGCGAATTTTGTTTGACACAGGGGAAAAAAATGTTTAGGAATTAGCAAGGTTTCTCTAGGACAGTACCATGCTCGTTTTGATGCGTTTTTCACAATCCTCTTAGGATAGCCCCGATCTTTTAATTTAGAGGTTAGGGTTGCTGCTTCCCTGAAGTAGTCCTACTTGCAGGAGCAATTCCGTCTGATTCTCAAAAATTGAGAATACGGAAGTGAGTTCCTCAAAGCCCTAGGATGGTTACTTGTGTAGTTTAGGAGCGTATTCCGCTCCGTGGGTTTCCTAAATAGTCGCGTCAGGAGTTCACCTTCAAAATGAAAAATAGTGAGATCCAGGAAGGCTATTGAGGATTTGTCAGTAGTGATTGTGAATGATAGACCACAGCAGTTATTGTTCATCCAATGGAGAAACTGGCGTAGATCATTGATGTCATGTCTCCACAAGATGAAGATATCATCAATGTATCTACGCCAGAATCCGATACCGGAGAAGAATGGGTTGGTGGGTGTCAGGATCGTATTGGTTTCAAGTTGGTCCATAAAAAGTATGGCCAGATTGGGAGCAAAAATCGAACCCATTGAGGTACCTTTGATTTGCTGGTAAAACAGGTTATTGAATGTAAAATAATTTCTAGTCAAACAGAGGTCAAAAAGTTGTAAGATAAATGTGGTGGGTACAGCATGGGGGCGTGGGCGGGAGTCCAATGTTTTTTGTATTACCAATAAGGCTGCTGTCTGGGAAATATTCGTGTATAAGGACTCCACGTCCATGGTGCATAATGTGTTAGTTGTAGGATTAAAAGGGGGATGTTCTATCAGGTTTATCAATGCCATTGAGTCTCTGAGATAGCATTTGGTTGAGGGAACAAATCCCTTGATAAAAAAATCCTAACAGTTCTCGGATAGACCCGCATGCTGAAACAATTGGTCGTCCTGGAAGAATGATTACATTTTTGTGAATATTGGGAAGTGTATATATAACTGGGGTGCGAGGGCATTTCACATAAAGGAAGTTAAATTCCTTTTTTGTGAGAAAGCCTTCACTAAGCCCTTCAGTGGTGATTTTCTAGATCAAGCCTTGAATTTTCTTTGTGGGTTTGGATGCCAGTCTAAGGTAATGGTCCCTGTTATCCAATTGCCTCAGGTGACGAACGCGGCTCCTGCCACAAGTACCACAGTGCCTTGTGGTGTGTGTGCTGCAGGCTGGTCGCTGGTAGAAGCTGGAAGCCGGTCCCGCGCAGGATTTTGTAGTGCCTCAAGGAGCTTCCAGGTGACGAACGCAGCTCCAGCAGCAAGTACCACCGGACCTTGTGGTGCGTGGGCTGCAGGCTGGACACTGGTAGAAGCTGGAAGAGGGTCCCGTGCTGCGGGAGCCTGCGCTGGATTTTGTAGCGCCTCCAGGCCATTTCATGCGACAAACCCTTTGCCTCAGGTGACGAACGCGGCTCCTGCCACAAGTACCACAGTACCTTGTGGTGTGTGTGCTGCAGGCTGGTCGCTGGTAGAAGCTGGAAGCCGGTCCCGCACAGGATTTTGTAGTGCCTCAAGGAGCTTCCAGGTGACGAACGCAGCTCCAGCAGCAAGTACCACCGGACCTTGTGGTGCGTGGGCTGCAGGCTGGACACTGGTAGAAGCTGGAAGAGGGTCCCGTGCTGCGGGAGCCCGCGCTGGATTTTGTAGCGCCTCCAGGCCATTTCATGTGACAAACCCAGCTCCTGCCGCAAGTACTAGTGGGCCTTGTGGTGCGTGGTGCGTGGTGCATGGGCAGGAGGCCGGACACTACTAAAATCAATTACAGCATGTGCACAACACAATCTTAGAATGCTAATGTTTATATTGTATCAATGTTGTATTAAGGCACGGTGACCAACATAATACATCTAAATATGCTGACCATCTTGGAAGTATAAATCAATGATACACTATATGTAATATAATTTCAAGATGGACAACTAGTTTAGAAATTGTGACCACAAAGGATGCAGCAAATGGAATTTGGTGCAAGTGAGCAGCCGGTAGAAGTGTGTATGAGCTCCAGAATGCACATGAAAGAGAATGAAAGAAATGAGAGCTGACCTATGAAATGAAAACATGGTAAACTAATGAATTTGTTCACCAGCCCAGACAAAGAAGTGCCTTTATTTTCAGATGGATGTGCACATATGATCAGGACAAATGCTGTTACTCACAGCCAATTGCAGAAATGGGTAAAACGATTGCCACATGCAGTATGCTGTCTTAGGGAGAAGCAGAATAAGAATGACACTTGAACAGATAGAAGGCCCTTTATGGATATATGTAAGCAACGTTTTTTTACATGGACCTGGCAGACACCACCCCACTTAATAAGGCCCAACAAGGTTTACTACTATGCCAGTCTTCTAATCAAAGGATTATCCGAGGTATCCGTGAGATCCCACATAACAAAATAAATATCAATAAACAGCCTTCAATACAGTGTCAGAAAATCCACCTATAAAGCTCTATTGGCTTTAACAAATGTATTTCCCAATTAGTAGGCCAGTCCTACTCCCTCTGTAATGTTTAATAATAAAGATCTCAGTCCTGTGGTATCTGATATAACGTTTCCCAATGAACAAATCAAGACTATAGTGTTCATTATTGAGTTATAACCATGACAAACTGAGGCCACCTGTCTTGCACATAGGCCGGCAATTATCATCAAAAGTCACAGAATAAAACATATATACAAAATCTCACTTAACAAAGCAATGGACAACTCAAGTGAAATCGGCTTAACAAGGATTATCACAATGTAAATCTTCAACTTCAAGTGTTTGTCCAAGGGGGTGACTGCACCCCTTGATTACAATGTTCGTCTGTGATATTCCTTGTAATAAAATATCTCTATGCAGCCTGTAACTAAGTGTATTGAGTATCCACACTTAATGGTCCATTGACATTGAGCAACACTTTTCACAATAAATTAGTCAGGATCACTGCCTTTATCAAATCTTTTCATAAAATGCATATCAGAGGCAGATGGACAGATGGCTGACAAGCAGGAAATGACAGATACGGTGTGGCAACACTGTTCCACCCCTTTCAGCTGCTGCCAGCACCCTCACAGCTGCGCCACTGCACGGTAACTAGAATCCCACAGGATGGAAAACCACCTACAGGCCCACATCAGTGCCAAGGCCAAGGAAGAAGAAGCAGTGCCAGGCAGAGAGACGGCGTGGCTGGCCATGTAGCCTTACAGCAAACAGCGTCAGCAGCTGGAGATTAGATCCTGTTTTGTTAAATATTACATCACGATGTGAATATTACCAGCGCCATCTTGTCCCACTTAGACCTTTTCGAGCGCGTAATCGGCAGACATTTTAGACACTATGGCTAGTTCGTAATTTTGCAGATCGCCTGTACGTCTCCCCGAACTCGCAATCATCCCCCACGCACTGGCAGCCCCCAAACGCACATGCTAGAATCATAAAGCATCCTCAGCGCGACCCAGTCCCGGAGCCACTTCCCATGCCGAGCCCACATACCCTTTCATCCCTTGCGCACGAACAGGCCCTTCGATAATCTCCTCCCCTGCACCTCGTTGCTCAATCCGATCCCAGGCCATAACCAACCCCTGCGGATACAGTTTATTGCCCCATACAGTAGGATTCCGCCTCTCATCAAAGGAGCCGGAATTAATCAATGCCACAACCCCATGAGATCCAATCGATAGCGCGTATTTCAGCTCCTGCCGGAATGTCCAGCTGCGCGATGGCAATCACCTACTGAGACCGGGGGTGGGGGTACAGTACTGTCGATACGTGTGGGAACGGGCCTGAAGTGGGGATTCCAAAGATGGTTTATAATGCATCAAAGAAATGTCAGGAATGTGTTACACTGTTAAAGAAATAAACCTGTGTATAAAAGGCCAGGCTACAGAGATGCAGTTAGAGCACCTCGAAACGACGCCCTGTTCATCAGTCCCGACGTGTTTTACTGCTTTCCAATTTCCAGCGCCCACCTCTTTATTTGATAACCACGATTGAACTAGAGGCGACTAGTGCCAAGCAGTGCTTGAGGATAACTGGGGAAAATCTGCTTCGTTCATCAGTTGGCGTCCCAACGCGGGGCCCATCAGCGACACGTGGGTCCAGTGAGAGAGGTCCTAACAACGGAGTGAACAACTGCAACGATCGGGAAAGCGCTCCTGCCCGATAGACCCTCGTCTGGCAGCCGATCATCCGACCTTCACTGATTCTGAACGGACCTCTCTTGAGTGATCTACGGTCCTGACTGGGATCCCACAGGAGTGCCATGGCAACAACAGAGAATAGAGGATGATCGGGTGCTGGAAGTGGAAGACGAGAAACAGTCCATACGGTCCCGGTAAGGTCGTGCAGCACAACTGTTTTTGATTGATTGATTGATTGTTTGTTTGCAAAATACTAGTATTACTCATATTTATTGGTTCGTTTAGCCTTCGTTGCTACTCGACGCATTTGGTTACTTCTATTTATTGCTTTGTTTAGCCTTCGTTGATATTCGACATATTGGTTCTCTTGAGATATTCTCTGTTTGCAAACAACGAAGAATAGAAATATTCTGTCTAGTCTTTGCAGATAGTGAAGGATAGGTAGAGCGGACCTTTGTCCAACATTATTTGAGATTTTCACTTGTCCAATATACGTCATGCCTATCTTCTCCCCACTGATTGGAAATTGGTTCAACCCGGACTATTTATTAGAGGTAGATCATCCAGCTCCACTGGAAGGCACCCCTAATAAGGACATGTATGTTAGATATATACTAGTCGCCGTAGCTTACAGTAAACTATGGCGTAAGAATTCTAAAAAAGATCGAGCAAGTCAGTGGCCACTGATAGGATCTTTTGACCTCACAAAAATCGAAGCGCTAGAAATAGCCCTTCGCAAAAATAGAACCACACCAACCATGCTTGATAGTCTCGGCATGTGGCGCAAAGAAGCAACGCAACGTAAAAAGAGAGACGAAGCAAAAGCGAGAAAGAACTACGAAAAGCAGCTCACTTAGCTGGTAAAAAGTTAGAAGAGGAAGTGAAGGAAAGAGAAAATGCAAAGAAAGAACGAGAATCAGAAACCTCAGGCCAATGCCCTGTTAGAACACCCTCAGTGCTTTGCCCTGAACTACCATCAAAGCAAAGGACGGACGATGATTTACTCCTAGGTCCCCCGATCATCTACATGCCTCCTCCTTATGCCCCTGCCCACCCCTTAGTACAGCACCAAGAACCCCAGAACTTAACTGAAGGTAGTTCCAGGGCCTCAGAACCCACGGCCTCCGTGCCAACCGAGCCTCTGGTACTAAACACCTCGTCAAAAGGCACCTCAGAAAAGATTGAAACCCAAGAGAAAGAACCGGCGAAAATTCCCCGTTTGAGCACAACTGAGCGGGCCGGCATCGACAGAGTAGTGAAGACCTTAGTCGATAGGAAGGAAACCAAAGAGCATATCACAGACACATGTAGCTCGTACGTTGTCAATTACAAACAACATTTCGCCGTGCGTTTTTGTTATCACAGAGTACAAAGAAAAATATAAGGAAACAGGACCTGACCGTCTCATGGCTCTATATAGGAAGGTGGACACATGGGATGAGAGTGAATGTAACGTAGCCAAACTCTTCTCCTACACTTTAGAAGTCTTCCGCCACCTCGTAGAACAGGGACGAATAGTTAAGAGCGTCACGCCTGTGATAACTGAACCCCCGATAGAAAGATTTGACAACATGATGCCCATAAAAGAAGCTGCCCCCTACTGGGTTCCCCCAAGAGGATCAGGAACTAATGACGACATAAATCACCAGGACGCAAAAGGAAGAGTAGTATACAACTGGGTGTATCAGCCTTGGGATAGACAGGACATCCTGACGTTCCGCAAATCCTTGCCGGACTAGCGAAAGAATCCCACTGCGTTCTATACGGAACTAGGTACCGCTTTGGGATCAACGATCATGATCCTTGCCGATATTGACTTGTTCTTTGGGCTATGTCTGCCAGCTGACGTGTGGAAGCAAATCCGGAAAGTCGACCACACTGATCTGTTCGGGCATACCTGGGAACAATTCGGCAGCCTAGATAAACAACGAAACCCTGGACAGAAGCCCCTAAAAGCAATATTAGACCTCCCAGATAAAATCGTACAAAAGGTAAAGACTCTAATCCCCGAGAAAAAAGTAGACTGGTGTATAGTGACAGCTTGCCGCCAAAAACCCCAAGAAGATGTCTCCGAATACTTCTCCTGGTTCGAAACGGTATTTTCCGATTACAGTGGACAGGACATGACCACTGCGACCGGACATCACTTGTTCGTACAAAATTATGTTAAACGTCTGTTACCGGACGTTTCGCAGAAATTGCAAACTAGTGAAAGCAGTTGGGCTGCCTCAAAGCACGCGGCCATCCTCCAAATGGCTCAGTATTATGAGCACCAAAAGAATGAAAGCGATAGAGCTTCCGAAAGGAAAAAGAAGGATTTAAAAGAACGGGTCATGATAGCCCAATTGCAAGGCGTGAGTATTGGGAAAGAACAGTACAATGGAGGTTATCAACAGAATACCCCTAGAATTCCACCGCCCCGAAGCAATGCACTCGCACCCTACGCTGGACGTAGAGACTTAGGCGAGAACCAATGTGCTTTTTGTAAAGAGTACGGGCATTGGAAGTCTCAATGCCCGGTCCTGTTAGAAATGAATAGGAGCAAAGAAGCAAGAGAACTAGCGAATGGACTGAGAAACAGAGCACGTGGACGAGGGTACACAAACAACACTAGTGACGAAAGGCCAGGTAGAATGAATACATTTGACCGTACCCGACAGAATCAGTACCAACAGTCTGACTGCGACAACACATACGACTACGCATAGGACTGCCAAGGGCAAGGGAGGGATCCAGTCGAGTTCTATGTTGAACAGCAAGGCCATTATGTTACCGCAAAGGTCCTAGGCACGAAGTCTCCATTTCTGGTAGACACCGGAGCAACACGTAGTGCATTATCCAAACGACTGATTCCAAGGGCACCCTTGTCTGGCTCACACGTGACATCAATAGGATTTGATGGTACGCCCTCCACCAACCCCTTATCCAAACCGATCCCTTTTGATCTTGAAGACAATATCATTGACACAACATTTCTCCACTCCTCCAATACCCCGGACGCCATTATGGGTCTTTCGAGCAACTATTAGATGCTCGCCCGACGGAGTCCCAGTCCTCCTATATGACAACCCTGGCCTACTCAGATCTTGCCCTCCACGACACATGTACCCCATTGCTGATGCAGACGTATCCCTACTTGATACCTTGCCATCGCACTTATGGGCGAAAGCTGACTCAGACGTAGGAAGAATGATGATAGACCCAGTGCATGTGACTGTACGACAGGACGCAACCCTTCCGAAAGTACCCCAGTACAAGGTATCACCAGAAGGCGAGAAAGCACTAATTGAAATAATACAGTCGTTAGTAGACGCAGGAGTAGTAGAAGAAGTAGTTAGCAACATCTGCAACAGCCCTATTCTACCGATCATCAAAAGACAGGGAGAGGGAGACGAGAAAGCGCACCGCTTCATTATCGACCTACGAGTGGTCAGCAAGATAGTTGTGCCACAGTACCCTGTAGTCTCCGACATCACCACCATCTTGACCCTGACCCTTCTACTGCCACCACCTTCACAGTAATTGATCTAAAAAACGCCTTCTTCTCCATACCCATTCACCAGACAGCCGCTACCTCTTCGGATTTACCCTAATATCCCGCTCTTATAGATTCTGTCAAGCACCCCAGGGATACACCGAAAGTCTGAGTATCTATAGCCAGGCACTGAAGAGACAGTTAGACGCAGGTCAGTTACTGGACGGAGTGGTGTTAATACAGTATGTCGATGATATCCTTTTAGCAGCCGAAACCATTCCACTTGCAGTCACTGCCACCATCCAGCTCCTACAATTCCTTGCAGAGAATGGTCACAACGTTTCCCGAAAGAAGTTGCAGTTTTGTATATCCCAAGTGACATATCTAGGACACCTCTTATCAAAGGAAGGAAGGAAACTCACACCTGACAGAATCCAGACTATCCTAGATACTCCCGTCCCTAAGAACCAGAAGCAAGTCCGCTCTCTGGTAGGCCTCACCTCATTCTGTCGACAGTGGTTGCCGAACTTTAATCTCATTGTTAAACCCCTACTTTCCCACCTAACCAAAGATGTTCCCTTTCCCCTCCCTTGGACCCCTGAATGCCAGACCGCGTTCTAAGAATTGCGAGACGCCCTTTTTTTCGGCACCCGTTCTAGGAACCCCAAACTACTCCAAACCATTCTCCCTTTTCACACACGAAAGAGAGGGATGCACATTATCTGTCATGGCCCAATCGACTGGCCCCAAACAGCGCACTTGCACCTATTTCTCAGCCACTCTTGACCCCGTAGCCAGAGCATTACCAGCTTGCCTACGAGCTGTCGCAGCCACAGCAGTCTCGATACGACAGAGTGAAGGAATTGTGCTTTCCAACACCCTTACAGTGTTAGTACTCCGTGCTGTTGACACCCTCCTGAACCAAACCAAGACCCAACACCTGATTAGTGCACGACTGACCGGGTATGAGCTGACCCTGTTGGCACCACACAATACTCTGAAACGATGCACCACTCTGAACCCAGCAACCTTGTTACCATTGCCTGAAAACGACCCTAATGTAATTCCCCTACATGACTGTGTGACCCTCACCGACGAACAGACAAAGAGTAGAGTAGACCTCCGAGACACTGCTTTCCCAGAACCTTACGGAGAACTATTGGTAGATGGCTCATGCATCAAACTCCCCGATGGCACCACCTCAGCCGCATATGCCGTCACCACAGCCCGAACCATTATTGAAACAGCCCGAATTGCCCAGCGATCCGCACAGGCGGCAGAACTGATTGCCCACACATGAGCATGTATCTTAGCAGCAGGGACGACAGTAAACATTTACACAGACAGCCAGTATGCCTTCGGGGTAGTTCATCATTTCGGACTTCTTTGGAGGGAAAGGGGATTCCTGACTTCACACGGCACACCGATCTTACACGGAGATCTAGTCTCCGCCATGACCGAAGCAGTCCTCCTCCCCAAGCAGCTAGCAGTAATCAAATGCCAGGCACACAAGAAGGTAACGAACATTATAGGACAGGGAAATGCACTATAATAATAATAATAATAGGGGCATTTGTAGAGCGCTGAGTTACGCACACCGGCGTGTCCCCGCGCTGGCAATGGGAGAGGCGGATAACAGGGAAATTTAGCTACCAGGCAGACCATTATCTGATAAAGAGGTAGGTTTTTAATTTAGCTCGAAACTTCGTTTCTGGTGGTTCCAAGCGTAGGTCTACTGGGAGTTTATTCCAGTGGTTTGCCGCTAAATACCTAAAGGATCTGCCTCCCATACGAGCTTTCTTCACCTTAGGGATCCTCAGCAGTCCCCCACCCGCAGATCTGAGCGCACGGGCAGGTTCATACACTTCGATCAGTTTCTACAGTGGTCTAGGTGCTCTGCCATTCAGAATCCGATGACAGGTGCAGAGGGCCTTGTATTCGACTCTGCTCTTCACAGGAAGCCAGTGTAGCTTCTGCAGGGCCACCTTCGAGGGCGCCCTTTTGGGCAACCTGAGAATCAAACATGCTGCCGCATTTTGCAGCACTTGAAGGCGACCAACAGTTTTCCCCGGTGCCCCCAAGTACAGCAGGTTCGCATAGTCCAGCCTTGCGGTCACCAGTGCATGTACTAGGGTTTGACGGGCTTCCATCGGCAGTAAGTCGAGGACTTTCCTCAGCCTTTTCAAGACCCCAAAACACACGCCTACCACCCGGTTGATCTGGGGCCCAAAAGTGAGGCCCGCGTCGAACCATACTCCTAGATTTTTTGCCTCCTGACAAGGGGGAGGAGTTGGTCCTAGACATGATGGCCACCAAGCCGACGACCAAGCAGACTGGGCTCTCCCCACCACCAGCACCTCTGTCTTGCTGCCGTTAAGTTTTAAACAATTCTTGGCCATCCAATCGGCAAGATCTTTCATGCACGATCGGAAGCCATCCGCAGCAAGACAGGGCGCATGCGACAGGGAGATGACCAGCTGCGTATCATCGGCATAAGATACCATTCGGAGGCCATGGCTCTCTACAATAGAGGCAACAGGCGCTACGTATAGATTAAAAAGGGTCGGGCTCAGGGACGAGCCCTGGGGCACTCTCTGGCCCAAAAATACCCCCTTGGAGTAGCAATCGCCCTGCCTCACACAAAAGCTTTTTCCCGTTAGGAATGCCTGGATCCACCTCAGCGCAGTACTAGCGATGCCACCTCTGTTCAGACACTGTAGCAAGATGGAATGTGCTACAGTGCCGAACGCCGCGCTGAGGTCTAGCAGGATCAAGGCCATAGTTTGCCCCTCATCTACGCCCTGTCTCAGATGTTCTGTGGCCATGAGAAGGGCGGACTCCGTGGAGTGGCGCAGTCTGAAGCCGAACTGTGTGGCATGAAGCAGTCCCGTCTCCTCCACATGTTCCATAATTTGGGTGTTAACCACCTTCTCTGCTACTTTGGACAGAAAAGGCAGGAGTGAGATTGGCCTCAGATTTTCTAGCACCTCAAAGCCAATGTGAGATTTCTTCCGGAGAGGAAGCATCACTGCCTGTTTCCACCCCTTGGGTACCATGCCAGACTTAAAGGAGGTCTCCAGGACATGCCTTATGTAAGGCTCCAGAACTTCCAGGCTGTCCCCCAACCGTTTAGGGGACACCGGGTCCCACGGGGAGCCAGATTTTATTGAGAGACAAACCCTGACTAGCTCTTCAGGAGGGGGAGTGCTAAAGCTTGTGAGGAGCCCCGAAATCTCCGTGCCCTCCGATATTGCCTCAGACTCAACCCCTGCGGGGGGGGGGGGGTTAGAGAAAGTCGAGTAAATTGTCTCGACTTTGGTAGAGAAGTAGTCGGCGATACGATCGCATGTTTCCGTCGAACAACTCTCTGGGTCTGCAGACGAGTCTATAGTAGTCAAAGACTTGTAAATGCCGAAGAGCTCTTTAGCCGAATTTTTTGCCCCTAAGATTTGCCCTGCATAAAAGGCCGCCTTCGACTTTTTAATCAGCCTATGATGGAGCCGCCTTTTTTCTAAAAACAGTTCCCTGGCCTGAGTGTCATATGTTACCCTCCATACTCTTTCAGCTCGCTTACATTCCGCCTTTGTCCGCCGTAGCTCTCCACTAAACCATGGGGCTGATCTTTCCTTGCGGCCGCACGCGGATGTACGGCAGAGTGGAGCGGTCTGATCTAACGCCTGTGTAATGCGTTTATTCAAGTTAGTAACCGCCGATTCTATATCCTCACCTCCCGGCTGGCCTTCCCTTGTCAATGCTTCATTAAAATCCTCAACAGAAAATTTTGCCCACTTCCTCCTTAAGTAGTTCAAGGGTGCCTGGCTATGTTTTATGGCTTTGATGCTATCTATGGAGAATACCACCAAAAAGTGGTCTGTTCAGGGGATTGGCTCAACTGTGGAGACCTCAACCCCTCCCCAGTTCGCAAAAACCGGGTCCAGAAGGTGACCTTGCCGGTGCGTAGGACTTGAGAGCTTGAGTTCAAGCTGAAGGGCTTGAACGTCCCTACAGAACTCCTCCGCTCCTTTATCCTCTGGGCTATTCAGATGCAAATTCAAATCTCCCAGTAGGAGGATTTTATCCCTGCGTAGCGCTGCCTCTGTTACGCTTTCTAGCAGACTCACCCTGAACTTAGTACAGGACCCAGGGGCTCTATAAATAAGAAAGCCTTTGATCGTCATTCCCCCATTAACTTGTATGGTGAATGCTCCTGCCTCACTCTCAGCGATCGGGGTGGGCTCCAGTAAACATCCAAGAGTCATCTTAAAAATAATCGCTATTCCCCCTCCCTTCCCCACTGGCCTGTCCTGCCTAACCATGGAGTAGTTCTCAGGCATAGCCTCAATAATATCAGAGTCGGAGAACTGGTCCAACCATGTTTCCGTGAGGAACAATAGGTCAAACTTTCTCTCCGTAAGCAGCTCAAATATGTCGAGTCTATGTTTACTCAATGATCTCACGTTGAGGAGACCGCATGTTAACGCGGTTTGCTCCCCTCTACCTTGCAGCACGGTGGTGAAACGAAACCGACAATGAGCACTTTCCGCATCTTTACTTGACATGCCATGCCTACATGGGTATGGCGTATCCGAACGTAGGCTGAGGAGCTGCTCCCTGTCCCAAAAGATCTTACCAGTAGGAACAGGGTCTCCCGCCCGGGCCGCAATCGGCAGCGGACGGGCGCAGACGGGCTCGACTTTGGCGACACTTCGGCGCGCCTTCGTCGTGCCCGCTGCGCTCGTCCGCTGCGCTTCCGGGGGTACATCCGCCTTTTGTATCCCTCAGCCCGTCAGCCTCCCAGCCACTAGACCGCTAACCGGCCCCTCGCGCAGCGGAAGTGACTGCCTCTCACCTCCACGCCCTCCGCTCAACGGTGCTAGCCACCCTGTCGGAACGAGGCGTGGAGGAAGGATGGACAAGACAGCCGCCCCGAGTGCATCAGGTGAGTCTGGGGAGTACGAGGGGGGGTGGAAGCCTCAGCCGCTAAGGGTATGGGCCCACCAGAGTGTCCTGAACAAATGCCCTGCAAAAGTAAAAATATTTAAAAATAGATACTGCGATATCCGATTTTAAAACCAGATAGCACACAAACAGTAGTTTAAAATGTCAGCGCGCTGGCGCCACGCAAGCAGCTATGAGCCCTGCCACTGCCCACTCACCACCACGCGGGCCGGAGCTCCAATGCCTTTTGTATCCCTCAGCCCGTCAGCCTCCCTGCCACTAGACCGCTAACCGGCCCCTCACGCAGCGGAAGTGACTGCCTCTCACCTCCACGCCCTCCACTCAACGGTGCTAGCCACCCTGTCGGAACGAGGCGTGGAGGAAGGATGGACAAGACAGCCACCCCAAGTGCGTCAGGTGAGTCTGGGGAGTACGAGGGGGGGTGGAAGCCTCAGCCGCTAAGGGTATGGGCCCACCAGAGTGTCCTGAGCAAATGCCCTGCAAAAGTAAAAATATTTAAAAATAGATACTGCGATATCCGATTTTAAAACCAGATAGCACACAAACAGTAGTTTAAAATGTCAGCGCGCTGGCGCCACGCAAGCAGCTATGAGCCCTGCCACTGCCCACTCACCACTAGCTGACGTTACTGCCCGAGCCACAGCTGAAACAGAACGACAACACGGATGTATGTGACCAGGTCACAGGCAGAGAAATGGACAGATGCTAGGACCACTATTAGGGATATCCAACTGACGAGTACACCACACGAACTGACTGAATGGGCTCGGGTGGGACTAAAAGACGATGAAGGCTGCTGGAGGGCAAAGGACAAATACAAATGGCTGTTACCCAATGCATATCTGATCCCCATATTGACCATGGCACACTTACCGGCACACATAGGTTCCACTCCCATGACCGAACTGATCACTAGAGTATGGCATAATGACAGGATAGCAGACTCAGTGAAACGCCTAGTTCAGCAATGCATGATATGCCTGCAACACAATCCAGGGAAAGGGACAGTAGTACCACGGGGAGGGTTTGGAGTCCCCGACCATCCGTTTGAAGTCCTCCAAATGGATTACATACAGTTAGAAAGATGCCATGGGCTGAAATAAGTCCTAGTTATTGTATGTGCACTCGGCAAATGGGTAGAAGCTTACCCCACCCGCGACAACACCGCCACCACTACTGCAAAGGTGTTTTGTTAAAAGAGTTTTTCCCACGCTACGGCCTTTGCTGAATTTTATGGAGCGACAATGGCCCCCACTTCGTAGCCGAAGTTATCCAACTCATATTGAAAGTGTTGGGAGTAAGACAAAAGTTCCACGCAGTTTTCCACCCCCAATCTGCAGGCCTGGTAGAAAGGCACAACGCCACACTAAAGCTAAAGCTAGCAAAGATATTTGCCACCACAGGACTGAAATGGCCTGACGCCCTCCCACTGGCATTGCTATCAATGCGCTCCACCCCAACCAGACAACACTTGACTCCGTACGAGGTTGTCTTTGGCCGGCCAATGAGCATTTGGGCCGCACCGAAGCCAACCTCCATCCATGATGTCCTGGACATCCTAATGTCTGATAATTTGCATAACCGTACCAAAGAACTAACTGTTATCCACCAACAGGTGCAGCAAGCCATACCAGACGCATCCAAGGGCCCCGGACACGACATCAAACCTGGCGATTACATCCTGATCAAGAACTTTCAGAGATCGAAGAGTTTGGAACCCAGGTGGACGGGCCCCTGGCAAGTCTTGTCACCACCCGAACTGCACTTCAAGTGGAAGGGAAGGAAAATTGGCTGCACACACATCACTGCAAGAGAATATCCCCAACACTGGCAACGAATGAAGATGGGGACACCCAAGAAGAGCTCCTGAACAAAGACAGACGAACCCTGAGTTGTTACCCAGAATCAGAGACACTCGAATTGGCAGAATGTCCCGATCCCACTGTGCCATCCAGAAAAGGGTACAACTTGCCACGCTAGGAGAGTGCCTCAACAAAGCAGACCACTAACTGAGTGAAAATCTCAGAGCGGTAGCTAACACTACAAAGGCTACCAGGAGAGACGCCAGACAAAGTATGTGGTCCTGCCAGTCCAGCCTCTTGAAGGTGATGGAAGATCCCGAACGACGTAAGCCCCACCGCAAAGACCCCAAGACGGCCAAACTGCATAGCACAAAGACAATTGTACTTTTCATCATATCCCTAATCTGCATCTTGCTAATGGTCACAGTCTGGATCATAGAAGAGAGCACTCCTGCTCACCAGACAATTTCACCTACTATTGAGCCTACCACCAAGAAAGAACATCATCTGGTCTCACTATCACCCCATCTCCGAGAAATACGCAAAGAATTATGGAACAACTCCTTTGTACAACTGCTGCATCAACACAATCTTGCTGCCAATACCACGAACTGTTGGATCTGTGGGCTACTATCACATGCCACCGAACATTCCATTCCCTTCATCCCTTCACCCACTCTGTTCATGGGTCCTGCCTTGCTTGGCTAAAGCTCCTGCAAGAGAGCTACAAGGACAATGCTACATCCAACGGAACAATCACACAGTTCTACAACGAGTTCTGGCTGAACAGAACTGGACGAACCTCTGCTCCCTTTTGCCCTCTGACCTCAAACACTACCTTTCAAACGAACATTCCGGAAAAAGAACGAATCGAAATGCAAGTGTTCAACAACCCAGACCCACCTTCTCATATCTATGAAAACGGACTGCTGCGACTCTGACTGTGTCCCTATCTGTGGTGAACGTCTCAGGCCTTATTTGCATTGAGGGCCGTGGGATGAAAAACGTGGGCCACAGCTCCTGCCCCATCAAAAGGACTCTGAACACTGCCGATCCCCCTTCATTTGTTGCATCACCTAATATGTACTTTGTCTACGGTACAAAGGCTTACACATGGCTCCCAAAAGGCTGGGGGGGCACATGCTACATCGCTTTTGTACTTCCTCCAACATACGTGGCACCAGCAGCCTATCACAGACAGAAACGCTCGAAGGACACAGAGCAAGCAGACTCCACCTCATCACAGTTCCTCGATGCAGCAAAAGGACTCATCCCTTTCTGGGGTCTGATGGCAAACAGTCGAGCCATCCGACATCTGACTCAAGCAGTCGAAACAGCTTTGAACATCACGGCTGGCATCCTCACTAACAACACAGCTGAGCTGCAGGCGGTCTGCCTTGTGGCTTTGCAGAATGACTTGTACTTGACGTGGTACTGGCTGATCGTGGAGGAGCATGCCCCATCATCGGTGCCAGCTTTTGCACCTTCGTCCCAGACTATTCACCTTCCGTCTACAAAGCAATAGAACACTTTCATAAACTAACATCGGAGATCCACCAGGAACAAGAAGGCAGGACACTTGGAAGCTGGTTTTGGAACATTTTGAAAGACTGGGGCTGGAAACTGTTGATAATAGTATTGGTGCCAGTTTTTGTAATGTGTGGGTGCTGCCAGGGGATACATTGCATACCGCCCTTGTGCTCTCTTTTAATGAATTTGATATGCCATAGGACCTTGGACACTAAATTTGAAAATATGGAAGCATTGTATGACAAAGAAATACACAGTATCATGAACATTGACATAGATTGAAAAGATGCCGTGGCATGTTCAAAGGAAGGACTGTTAAATATTAGATTACGATGCGAACATTACCGGCGCCATCTTGTCCCGCTTAGACCTTTGGGAGCGCGTAAGCGGCAGCCATTTTAGACACTATGGCCAATTTGTAACATTGCCGATCGCCTGCACGTCTCCCCGACCTCGCAATCATCCCCCACGCGCTGGCAGCCCCCAAATGCACATGCTAGTATCATAAAGCACCCTTTCATCCCTTGCGCACGAACAGGCCCTTCGATAATCTCCTCCCCTGCACCTGGCTGCTCGATCCGATCCCAGGCCATAACCAACCCCTGCAGTTAGAGCACCTCGAAACGACGCCCTGTTCGTCAGTCCAGACGTGTTTTCCTTCTAAGACTAAATCCGTTTCCTGCTTTCCAATTTCCAGCGCCCGCCTCTTTATTTGATAACCACGATTGAACTAGAGGCGACTAACGCCAAGCAGTGCTTGAGGATAACTGTGGAAAATCTGCTTCGTTCATAAGACTGGTCACATGAAGTGAGATGGCAGAGGTAGACAGCAGTACTCCCTGCTCCGCTAGGTACCAGGGAGCATGGGTGAGAGTTTTAGTGCTCTTTCCGAGGGTTGAGCTGGCTCAAAAGTGCTTGGGGGGGGGTCAAACCTAACCCACCAGGTAGGGTTAAATGAGGTCAAGGAAAACACTGGTAGCGCTGAAAACCACTGGGTGTAGCAGAGATGCTTACATGCTGCTAAAAGTAGCAGCATTCCATAAGGTCCAGGGCATATGGCGCAGCTAGAGGAGGGGCCCTTATTTTCACCTGCTGCAGTCGAACAGTCCTATTGAGCTAAGATGAGATCGTGGAATAAATTTAGTTTTTTTAAAAACCCAATGGATGCAATATTTTTATACAATAAAGAAATCAATGGATGAAAGCTCCCCTGCAACCACACACTACTCTCTCTAATGAATTGCAATTTGAAGGTTGGCAGGGCAACTCAGCACAGAAGATAAACTCAGAAAGCAAAAGAAAACCATCATTCCATCAGGAAGAATGGGCAGTTAGAAGTGTTAAAGCAAAAGAGAAATAGACTAGCACCCAAGTGCTTTACTGGCTGCCACAAGTTAAGATCAGGGGTGCACCTTTGAACCTCAGATGATCAACCTGGTCGGACTGTCGAATGGATCCTCCAGTATTAATCAGGGAAATACAAACTGAACTCCAGTTGCACATCCCATTGAAAAGAGAAAGCATGTAGTTAAAGCCGAAGTACACCATGCTCAACTATTACCAGCAGCTATGTCAAAGTACTTTAGCTCTCCATTTGATAAAGTGACAAGCAAACAGGAACCATCAGCAAGTGCATCTTGACCCTTGGAGCATACACTTAACTGATCTACAAACGACTCTAGACGGTTATTGGGCAGGCTGGCCTCTTCCACCATTTCATTTGCTTCTACCTTGGAAGCTACCCCCCATTTGCAAGAAATTAGTCTGGTAGAAACAGGTACAAAAGTGCATACTTTGGTCTCTTGGGATACAACTCCAAATCTGGCTGAAACTAGTGTAACGGTAGACAACACTCAAAACTTCCCAATGCAGCAGCATCAAATAGATGAAACGCAGGGGACTTGAGATGTGCTGCTAAATTCATTCCAACCAGCAGTAGGCGTTTCTAACGTATCAGTCAAACAGACTTTACCAGAAGGTCAATTTACTTAATACATTGGCAACTTCTGTCACTGTGATTGATACCAAAATAGCGGCCTTAATTAATCTGATCCAGCAATCACAAGCAGATGCGGCACAACCGTCAGTGGCCTGTACCTGTGGTCCATTGATTGACAAATTATCCCCCCTTCCTACATAACTTGATGCAGTTCTAAACTAAATAAAAGTCCAGCTTAAGCTAGGAACTGCGGAATCACAAAAAGCAAACAATCCTGCAATGATAACCAGTCAATGATAGTACCTAATGACCCCAACCTCAGAGTAGGTCAAGTCTAGACCTCTCCAAAGAGAAATACTCATGTCATCGGAACACCTGATTCTTGGGTGAGGGCTAACTGGTCTTAGTCAAAAAACCAACGCAAATGACAAAGAAAGGCCCACAGCAAGCAGCCATCTCAAGGGAGCAAATTCAAACAGATGGATCTGATATACTCCATATTCAGAAGAGCATCCAAAAAAGATGGTGCCAACTCCGGAATCACCAATGGAGGCCATAGCAAAAGGAGCCAGCTGGAGTTTTGTTTTTTTGTAGAGTTTTATATAGCGCGAACTAGACCCGAACCGAATCAGGTATCAGAGCGCTTTACATAGCACAAGTTACGTTTTTTTTTTTTTTGGTCCACTTTGCAAAACAACTGCAACGTAAAAAAAGTGGATGTGCCTCATCCTTCTGGAACAAAATAAGAGATACAAGCAGAACCATGGGTTACCTGGAAGGAAACGGGTCCCAATGACAACCAGCAGCAATTAGACAAGTTTGAAAATGGGACCACTTAAAAACACCAAATGGGATGCACCCCAGATCTTAAGTCCCGATCAAAGAGTGCAGCTCTAAAAACCATCAGTGCAGGATGGTGTTATACTTGCAGGAGAACAAGTCGGGTACCTCCAGACCTACCAGGAATCATAATGTTAACAGAACCAAGCAACGGTGCCAACCTGCAGGTCAAAATAAAATTCCCATCGAATGATGATAACACTCACTTGAAAGCTGAGAACAAGTACCAGAAGACTGTGAAGGCACAAAACACCTGTACCATGCAGAATTAATTAATTTTCACTCAATGTAAATAATCTTTATTTGTGGATTAAATAGATTCCTTAAAAAAGCCAGACCAGTACAAAATGTAAAAAATCTGTAACTGATAAGGCACAAATTTGATTGATACAGTGTGCTTTTTTGTTTGAAAAGGAAAATTCATTTTAAATGGTTCAAACTCCCAAAGGGCAGAGACTACCCATAATTGCTAGGAGCAGTACTGTTGTTTCAATGCACTAGGCTGCCACTCATGGTCCCTAAACTGTGCCACTCCTGTGCTTGTAACAGTCTATTAACTTGTAGTAGGAAATGTGTTGCCCCGCAGAGAGAGCTGGAATGCCTGACTGTTGAAGAGTGTCATCACGGAAGAGTGGCAAGGTCTTATGTGGAGGTTTGGGAGGGCTGATCGTAGCAGTCTCAATCTCAGCTGGCTGATGGTGGGGCAAGTGCACAAAAAATTTAATACTGTCTCCTCGTAACTGCCGCATAAACTAAACTAAGGGTCCAAGTGCAACCTGTTCTTTTGATGGGAAGACTCCCAAGCAGGTAAGAAGCAGAAAATGTTGGATTGATGGGGATATATGACTTATGAGATAGGGTTGTGATCCCAATCTGCGTAGGTTTGCAGAACCATCCATCCATATGTTTTTTTCGAGCCATCTCAGCTTTGTCGAGTGTCCGAGCTTGTATTTTAGCTTTTTTGTTTAGCAATTGTCTTTTAACTCAGTAAAAAAGATGTTTAGGGCCCCATGCTTTGAACAGGTTAAGGGTGGTCAACTCTTGCTGGTGCACGTTGGCTGGTCATTTTTGGTTGCATGCTGGTGGTTCCTCATTTCTGTCCAGCACAAGGAAGCCAGTGGATCTGGTTGTTCCGATCTCAATTTCCAATACAGTTTGCGACCATCCTTACAAGGGATTGATGGAATTACCCAAATTCCAATCCAACCTGAGCTTGCAAAGTGATTCACAGAAGGCGAAAAATGCATTTGAACAGGGTAGACTGAAATTAGTTTAGATTGGTTGCATCCTTTCTCCTTAAATTTCCGAACCATAAGCAAGTGTAGGGAGAAACTTAGCTATTACTTGCAGTAGATGGGAGTGTGACATGCACCCCACCTTTTATCTTAGTGTGTTAAGTGCAAAACGCAACTTCTTAGCCTGATACCTTTTTTGACCTAGGTGCTCCTTAAACTTTAGTCTGGAGTCCAGGACTACTCCTAGTTATTTGTAGATCTGACCAGCTCTAGTTTGTTCCCTGCTGCTTTCCACTTGAATTTGATATTGTAAAGACAGGTGTTTGGGAAGAAAAAGATGACTTTGGTTTTATTATACTTCAGTTCCAGACCCAGCACTTCTGTGTATGGAAGTGATTTGGTTTTCATGCGCTTAAGACCCATGGGGTCTGGCTACATAGAACAATGTTGTCCACGTATTGTAGGAACCTCACTGGGCTCTTTGCTAGTTTTGGGTGATTGTTTTCTATTTCAGATAACCATTCACCTAGGTCCGCCATCAAAATTTGAAATAAGCAAAGGGCAAGCACACACCCTTGCTATAGGCCGGTGTGTGTGTGGGGATCTTCCCTGTTGTCCTGTTACCCTTGTCTAGTTTGACTACCCATGTCTCTGAGTATTAGTTGACTATGGCCCCCAATAGCTTTGGTGATGTGTCCCATCTGGCCATCTTTGTCCAAACGCGCTCTCTCATGACCATGTCAAAGGGCACTTTGAGGTAAATGAAGCAGGTGTACAATTTAGCGGTCTTTTGAATAGCTTTTTTGACAAGAAGATCAGGGCAAGAAGGTTGCTAATTTTGCTTATGCCAGTTCTAAATCCCGTTTAGGTAATTGAAATAATGTTGCTGGCTGCGGCTCAAGCCTCAAGGTCTAATAGTAGATTGGAGGCATATAATTTGGTTTCAACGTCAATAAGCGTGATCAGTCATTAGTTCATTGGGTTTGATCTACTGCCTACTTTGAAGATTGGATCTAATTCTAATCCCTAAATACAAGTCCTGGGGAAAGAATGATGAAATGAATAAAGGCTCAATGTTACATGTGACCCAGTAAAACCCTTCTCTACAGCACATCAGTACCACTGGCATCCTAACAGTTGCATTCCGGCGACCAGCGCAGAATAACGCACAAGAAACTATTATTATTATTTGGGCAAATAATCAAATCGCACAGCAGGTATGGAAGGAGAAAACAACATTTGAGAAGGTGCACAACACAAGGAACTTGCATATCCATCATTCTTAGCTCCAATCCAAAGGCAAAAAATGGAACGGTGCACTCAGAAATATTGTAGTCCATAAAGATCACATTTATGTTTCAAAGTATATGTTTTATTCTTTCTTTACTATATGTCCATAAAAACATTTTTCCCATACATACAACATCCAGCCAACGCGTTTTGTTCAAACAGTATTTTGAACTTCGTCAGGGCTGTAAGTAACTTACTTACTGGCACACTGGGACAATACAACACTTTGTACAAATACATGCTGGGAAATAGAACAAGAGGTTTGTTCACTGCGATACATATATCCAAACATAATACAAAACAATTATATATCAACACAAATTGAAACATGACAATTCTTTGAAACAAATATAAATTTAGAAAACAAAAATTACAAAGAATAAACATCATCACATTAAACAATTATTACAAAATATAAAGTTCAATGGGCCTATAGAATCACATGTGTATTGAGGGGGACTCAGACATGCAAAAATAAAAAACTATGCAGGTATGTTCAAAGGGGGGAAAGAGGATGGGGAAGTGAAAAGTGCCACTCAATGGTTCATCAGGAAGGAATTGCTTCTTTTCTTCTTGTTCGATAATTTCCTTCGTTAATGTATAAACTGTAAAATAATGTTAAACAGGGTTATCCTACTCTCTCTACAACAATGTATGTTCTTTAACTTATTATTTACATCTAACACTTTACATACCCCACTGATTTAGGCTATTGCTCCTCTTCCTTTTAAGTAGTAATTGCCTAGCTTTCTAATACTGTTTTCTCCAAGTAAACCTTTTCTTAACATTAATACTTTTCTTAATACTGGAATTATTTTCATTCTTTCAGGTTTGTACTTGCATGTCTGGAGGGCTTCACCATTGAATCAAGAATATCGAATGTAGAAGACAAATTCACTTGGAAGAATAAATAGATAAACGTAAGCATTCACGTAACACGTGTACCAATATCTATGTTACAAGTCTTCACCATTTCTTAATAAAAATTCTATACCGTGGAATCTTATGATTTATGATTTTGACTGAGGGGCTTCAGATTATATGTTGTTCATAAATTCTAATTTCCTCAGTAATCTATTCAGACCCTTACATCGTTGATATATTTCTGAAGAGAGAGAGAAACCTGAGACACTGCTCTCTCAAGCGTTCCTCAATTACCGCTTTCAGAAAGGAGAGAACCTCTGACGATTACGATGAGGGTTACGCAGAGACGTGGCTCCTGAGCCAACAGCCATCTTTGAAGGAGATCCACAATACTCTGCAAAATATCTGTGCTCGCTCTTTAATCATGGTTTTTTTCCATCAAGCAATCCCCGACAGCTGGCGGGGTTCTATAATGACCTCAATTTACAAAGCTGGGAACAAGTCTCTACCATCAAATTAAAGGCTGATTGATTGGTGGATGGGGAGACATAATATTTTGCATTAGCGCTATTTGCTAAGCTCACTGGTCGGAGAAGAATGTTTGCTGCAAGAGGGACATTTGCAGTGCACAAATGTTCAATAGCAAAAAGGAGCAATATCCTGTTAGTTGTGTTCCACACATTAAGGAACTCTTTAAATGGCCTATCTCTTTAACTTCTGGGTGAGGGCACCCAGAAACTAGACCCCAGCCTAGTATAGGGTTCGGAAGCCCTCAAGGGGGAGGGTAGTTGGAGTCATTGAAAAATAGATTATAGAAATCGACTGACGAATGTTCTAGTTGCTGTGCCATACATCCATTGTGCAACTAAGAATAGAATTCAGACTGTGCAGACAAGACATGGCACGCTTGGTTGCTTACTTGAAATGTGTTATAAAATGAAAAGAGCAAGGAAGGCACACTAAACAACATGTTATGGAGGGCAGTACCAAGTGCAGGCAAAACCCATGCATGTGAAAACATGATCTTAGCCATGCAAAGGCCACAGATTGAACTCCTATAGGTGCTTTCTCCAAGTCAGGGTGCTTTTAACAAAGCGGTGAACTCAGGGGTTAAAAAATCCTCCATGTTGATGTACAAGTATTTGCTTTCTAAAAGATCCGACTCACAGAGGGCGTTTGGTCCATATAGCAACCTGAACCCACAGAGCTATTTAGGGAACCCTTTGACCTTACAACGAATCTAAAACTGAAGGGCTATAGATTGGGCAGCTTCATTATTTTAAATAAGTCCCTTCCTTGGAAAAGACCATCTATCAAGACTTCTTGTTGCATGTGCGATTGCATGAGGGAGGACCGTTTAAACACTTTATGCATATACCCAGCATTGATAGAAGAACTTAAACAGCTATTAAAATATCATTTTAAAAGAAATAACCTCCACTCACGGAGATGACTTAGTACTCAGTGAAAGATTTTGATGTTCATGTCATTAGCCAATAAAACCTGCTAGAGATATAGTCCTCCCTAACCCAGATTACCTAAAACAAGACTGTGTTCTCAATATAGAATACTGTAGGGGAGGAACTTTAAACCTCAACTTGGACATTGTTGGAAATAGTGAGGACTAAATGACAAACTGTAGATGGAATTTGGCACAGCTCAACTTTCAAAAGTTTAAAAGCTGTGCCTAAACAAGTGGGGGTGCATTTACTGTGTACAATCTAGCTGTTTAAAAACGTGAGATCTCTTTTAAGGTTTGAAAATATCAGCAATTCAATTTGTAATATGTTTTGTTCTTACATTAGTGAGATGGACTTTCTTTGCACAATCAGCACTTGACAAACGTGATAATCTTGTTTTTTTAATTGGTACAAAAAACTTTGATTAATTCCGCCTTTGCACAGAATGTATTTATAGAGGGCCAGATGTATGAAGACATTTTCCCATAGACACAGAACGGGTAAAACTTTTTGATACATCTGGCCCAGAATTTTTTATCTGCTGTTTACATTGTTTATGTGTTAAAACTTGACAAGCTTCAATTGGCATATGGCGCACTGCACCATGTTGCTTTATAATTTGATATATAGAAAAGAACCTCCCAGTTGACGTGCTGTTGCAATGATGTTTAATTGTAAAGATTTTAATTAGGTGACTGTAGTCACCTCTGATGGAACGGAAATCCCTTTTCATTGTAGGGGTGCATCATAATAATGTGTAGCACGCACCCGCATATAATCTTACAACTGTGAAAACGTGAGGTGTTAGAATGTATTAACATAAGTATATAAAGTGTTTTGAGTCATTGAGAAGTAGCATGGAAAATTAACATAAGAAATTGATATAACTAGCAGAAAATGTTAACATGAAGAACTCGTGTGGTGAAGTTAATGCACTCATAAACAGAAAGTGTTAAACCCTGAAATTTCTATAATTTGGTAAATGTGTTAGGTAATACGCAATAAGGTTATGCCAATCTATAATGCTTAAAGTAAGACGTTGTTATGTTCACTGAAATCGTAGACCTGAAATGCAAGTCCCTTCCAAATCTCACTTTAGAATTATTAGATTGAATTTCATGTGCGCTGTGGAATCTCTTCTTTCTCAGGTTTTGTATTTCAGATGAAGAAGCATTTTTTTTAGGCAGAATGATGTCTATGTTTTAGTAGTTAGGCAAGGAGAGAAGAAGTTACAATCACGTGACTTGGGTCGATAAAGGAAGAACATTAGGATTCACATGGGAGAAGTCTCGGGAGCTAAGGATGGAATGATGCTAAGGTTGCACATGGACATTACTGTGGAAAAGTAAGCTCAGGACTACCAGAGTGGATGGCATGTGCGAGGTGTACATTGTGATAATGGTTTTATGCTACTTGATGGATGGTGGAAAGACTTCTTAGGAAGTCTCAACGTACCAACACCTTTCTATTGAAAATGCTTATGTAGGGATGTCACCTTAGTGATAGAATAGGGATGGATTTAATTTTTTTTACTCACCAAGCCTTGATGCAGAGAAATTTGGACTCATGCTTCCGGATTTTCTGTATTCTACATTAATAGATTTGGTAATACTGCACCATCTAAATTGGATGCGTAGATTTGGCTTCATGCTAATTCCTTTGTATTTCTATAACCTTGTGTTGAGATGTCTTTATGTCCAGTAATTTTTGGCTTTGTAATAAACCAATTAACCTTATGTAATTGTTAGTGGGTTATTTTGTATTAAGTGTATCATTGGCTAATTGACTGCTGATTAACTACTTTTCTCCTCTTTATGCTTTCATGCTGCGAAAAAGTAACCATCGGAGTGTGTCTCTGGAAAAGGTCTAGAAATAATGGGTCCAGCTCTCTCAAGCTATTCCCTCTGATGTACACGCCCCAATGTAGATATGATTTGATTCTCTTTCATGGAAGTACGGAGCTGGGCTTTTTGTTTTTTTTGCAGTTTTCCTACAAGCTTCTCAAGTCAAGTATGGAGTTTCCGTTCCTCCTTCTGTGCTATTGGGTATCTAGGGCTTGTACCTGGTACAATGGCCGTCCTATTCCTTGGGTTTGCTGCTTCTGCCTTGGTCTCCCCTTCCTCCGCGTACCCTTTCCAATGGTCCTCAGAGTGTCCAGACTTGCTTACATATGGACAACATCTGTCTGACATCACCTTTCTTCCTGCTCACACCCAAGGGTTTTCCTCTTACGTAATATTGCTGTCCTACCTGAACTACTGCGTTCCTGTTATATGGTGCCGACTCACTCAGGAGGCAACGTAATATCTCATGAGCAACAGGAGCACTGCAGCTCCCTTATCTTGTGTTGATGGTGTCGGCCATCTTGGAAGTCCCGGGCGCGGTAGCCGTCTGACTACACTGCCTTCCTTCTGCAGATCTATCATCAAAGCTTAAGGCGGGAGGTTACCCACATGCAATCCTGAGCAAGGGCTATAAAAGAGCCCGTAACCAGCCGAGGGAAGTGATCCTTGAGGACAGGGTCAGTAACACAAAAGACATCCCACTGACATGTGTAACCACACATAGCACACTTTCAAACTTTGTGAAGAAATCAATAAATAAGAACTGGAGAATATTGTCCAATACTAACAAAACTTGGGAGAAAACGCTTTTTTCCTTTAAGAAAGGACCTAGGGCCAGATGTAGGTAATCAGATTTTACCGATTCTTAAATACCGAATTTTACCGATTCGGTATTTAAAAATCGGTAATTGAGATGTAGATAAAAAATCGTAATTTTTTACCGAATCGGTAAAAATCGGTATTTGAATTTCGGAAAATACCGAATCGGTATTTACTGATCGGCATTTACCGATCGGTATGTCCAATGCATTCCTATGGGCCAAAATTCCCATAGGAATGCATTGGAAATACCGATCGGTAAATACCGATCGGTAAATTCCGATTCGGCCAGCAAACAAAAGTGAAACTTAACAGAACAGCCAATCAGGTGCAACCACCCTCCCCCTTCCTGCCAGGAAGTGTGTACACAGGCAGCTGCAACTAATTAGAAGGTTCTGGAAAGGCAGTTGGAGCAGAGAGACTGGGAGCAGCAGCAGACAGAGCTTGTGAATTTACAAAACTTTAAAATGGAAAGCAGCAGGGAAACTGAGCAGGCAGAAAGGAAAAGAAAGCTAAAATTCAGTAGTACTGAGCTACAGGTCCTTGTTGAGGAGGTGGTTAAGGTACAGCACAGACTTTTTGGAAAACAGTCCCTCACTGTGCCAGAAGCAACAAAAAGGAAAATATGGCTGGACATCTTAGATAAAGTCAATGCAGTGGGAGTGACCACCAGAGTCACTGAAGATTTAAAGAAGAGGTTTTATGACCTAAGGAGCCTCACAAAGAAAAAATTGGCTGATCGACACAAACAGTCACAGAAAACAGGTGGAGGAAAAAACACTGCACCCCCCTCACCGACCTGGAGGAGCTGGTAGCCACAACCCTGGGGGCTGAAAGTGTCCATGGACTGGGAGAAGTGGACAGCTCGGCAAAATCTGCAAAACAAAAAGGTAAGATGCATGCATAGCAATCCCCCTCCCACCCCCATCCATCCCTCACCCCTTCCAGCTAAGTTACCCCAGTCCCATGGTGTCTGTGCAAAACTGTAGCAATGCATCATGGTACACTTAGTCAGTGAGTGAAAGACCATGTCACACAGCACTGTAACCAACAAGTAATTTAAATGATTGCAGACAAAATGAAGGGCAGGCAGCATGTACAAAGTGCAATGTTACATGTTTAATTGTAGTGGCTGTGACACATTTGCACCTAGCTGATATGTGCTCATATGTCCACAGGTCACACATCCAGAAGGCAGTCCGAGGAGGCAGAAGGCACGGCACCCCAGAGGGATGACAGTCAGGATCCAGGGCCCAGTGCATCCCAGGACACAGGTGTTCCGAGTGGGCAGCCACCCTCCCAAGAAACAGACATCATTGAGGAAATGCAGGGCTCCCCAATTCCTTCACAGTCACCACTATTGGTCTCATCACCAGAAATGCCTGCATCCCTTGAAGTAGTAACACCTGTTGCACACCCTAGCAGGAGGCATGTCGTTTTCCCACTGCTGGAAATGGAGATAGGTGCTGAGGAAATGGTGGGTGAAGACTCACAGAACTTGTCTCAAGCTGACATCACTGCCACACTGCAGCCCAGCACAGAGCCTGTAGCACCTACCACTAGAAGGCGCACAGTACAAGGAAGGGGTCTAGGTGCACGTGGGGAGGGGACCAGTGTCTTCCAAGGCCTGGAGGGATCCATGGTCAGGATTCAGAGGATGCAGGGCAAGGGCATCATGGCCTGTCAAAGACAAATGAGAAACCTGAACATTAACATGCAGGAAATTGGCAAGGGCATAAAAGAGCTGGTTGAAGTCAACAAGTGCATGGCAACAGGCATACAGCAACTGTGTACTAAACTTGACTCTGAAATTGCTGCAAGGCGCAGGGACAAGCAGCGAGCAGAGAAATCCATACACCGCCTGGCAACAGCCACATCCCTGCTATGCAGGCGTAGCATCAATAGTCAGGAAGTCCTGACTAATAATAGCAACCAGTTGACAAGGGGCATAGCTGGAATGACTGGTGCGCTGGAGGCCCTACTCAATGCACAAAGTGCACGAAGTTCTGCTCTTGACCTGCCGGAGAGTGAAGCTAGCACCAGTAGGAGCAGCACAGCTAGCCCCCATGGCGTAGAGCCAAGGAGGAGCACCAGGCGACAGGGTGAGGCTACAGGCCAAACGCCCAGTGAACAGGCTGAGCCACAGACACCTGCCAGTGCAAAGCGTGGCCGAAAATGAACAGTTGTAACTATGGCCTACTGCCATTGGACATTTGAATCATAGTTGATAAAGTTTTATTTGCACATTTGTGCCATTTAAACCTGCCTAGTGACAATGTACAACTACGGTGGGTGAATTCAAGACCTGTCTGAGTGTGTTTGCTCACTGTGAGCATTGCTGTCAAATGCTTACTGTTGCACTTTTGTTCTTTAACATATCATAAAATATCTCATTAAACAGAAGCTTGTGCTTTCACTATTTCTCAGTGTCTTCACTTACTCAGAAATAGTTGCGTGTTATGTCATCACGTCTGAATCTGCCATCACTTGGTGTTGACACTCCAGCAGCTTCTCTTTCAGGCACAGCATTGTCGTCGTCGTGATCCTCATAGTCAGTTAACTCCACCTCAGTCCCCTTCTTAACAGCCAGATTGTGCAACATAGCACAGGCAGCAATAATCTTACAGCAGGTGATGGGGGTATACTGCCTTGCACCTCCGCTCTTGTGCAAGCATCTAAACCTGCTTTTCCAGATACCAAATGTTCTCTCAACAACATTGCGTGTGCGCTTGTGAGCCCGGTTGTATCTCCTTTGGCTGGGTGTTGAGGGGTTGAGGTAGGGGGTGAGTATGAATGAGCGGAGGGCATATGCACTGTCTCCTAAAATGAAAAGGAAATAATTTACTCACATGCATACATGTACTGCTTATTGCAATAGGTGTAATAGGTGTTGCATACTGTGTCTTAACTAGGAGGTAGCGTTCACCAAATTCCCCTGCAGTCAGCCGTGCATAGATGCCACTGTTCTGAAATATATATGAGTCATGGGTACTTCACGGGAATTTTGCAACTAGGTCTGTGATGTAGTGCTTTGCATTGCAAATCACCTGCACGTTGATGGTGTGGCTTGACTTCCTATTGCGGTAAATGTATTCTGTGGCAGCAGGGGGACAAATGGGGATGTGCGTGCCATCAATGCATCCGATGATAAGGGGAAATCTTGCCATCTGGTAGAAGTCCGATTTGGTTTGAACCAGTTCAGCATGGGTGGATGGAAAAGAAATGTAATGGTCCATCCTATGCAACATGGCGTCAAGGAAATTGTGAAAAAACCTTGAGAGGCTGCTCTGGGTCACCCCTCCCACCACAGCAACCACGCTCTGGTAGCTCCCTGACGCCAGCAGGTGGAGGCTGCACAGCACTTGTACATGTGTTGGGATTGCATGTGCCCTTGGGGTGGGGTGCTACATCAGTGGTTTGAGGTTCCTGATGAGCTCCAAGATGGTGTCTGGAGCCAATCTGTACCTTTGAAGTATCTCTTCCTCTGTGAGCATGAACAGGGTCACCCTCTGCCTGTAGACCTGCTCCTGTCTCAGCCATTCCCTCTCTCCTTCCTCCCGTAGCCGTAGCCGTCTTGCTATTACATAAAATGCCGCCATTGTGCAAACTGAATTGCATTTTGGGTCCATTTTTATAGGCTGCACCTGTTTACCACCTGATTTGAATCCATGGTAAATACCGACTCTTAAATACCGATTTTGGGGCAAAATCGGTATTTCAGAGCCTCCCTACATCTCAAACTTCAATTTTAACTATTCTTAATTACCGAATCGGTATTTTACCGATCGGTAAGTTTACCGATCGGTAACTTTACCGATCGGTAACTTTACCGACCGGTAATTTCTCCAATTCGGTATTTTACCGATCGGTAATTTTACCGATTCGGTAAATTTACCGATTCGGCCTATTTTCAATCACCTACATACCGATCGATCAATACCGGTCGGTAACGGCCGAAATTCGGTATTTACGGCCGTTACCGACCGGTAAAAGCCTACCTACATCTGGCCCATAGTCTGAAGGATGCCCTGGTCCACACACGACCAAAACAAAAAGCCACAGAGACACCAAGATCAGTCACGGACATCTGGGGCCTACCAAAAGTGGTCGGCCATTATCCATGCTCTAACTGTAGCGTCTGCCACCTAACAGTACACTCAACAACGTTAGAACTCGAGCCTGGCAAGACTTGGATACAGAAAGATCATACCAATTGCAACACGCAAAACGTGATCTATCTTATCACGTACCCCTGTAAATTGCGCTATGTAGGCATGACCAGTAGAAGGGTAAAACAGAGAATCTGTGAACACCGATCAAACATCAGGTGTAAGAAAGTCACAACTAAAATGAGCAGACACTTTCTCGAACTCAACCACACAACAAATGACATGCAATGGACAGTTATTTAACATGTGAGTAGTGGCAATAACATCAATCACCGCCTTTTTGAAAAAGAACAGCGGTGGGTTTATAGGCTTGGGACCCACCTACTGACGTTATTCCATGGAACTCTGTGATCCAATGAATACAATGAGACCCCTGTCAGGCCGACGCCCCTGTAATTGTTGAACAGCTTAGCACAATGAGCCTCACTCTGTCCCTCATGAACTGATCCCCTTAACTCCCCCCCTCCCTTTGTTCCCATTTTGCCATGTGAGACCCACCACCGTTGTTACGAGGGCCCATTGGCTATCAGTACACAAGTAAGCGCACAATTTTGCCCCTCAAGATGATAAATCTAACACCAGTTTCAGGCACATTAATAAACTTTTTGCTGCCATTAAAATCAGATCTTATAGATTATTGCGCTCTCTTTTAGCGCTGAACTGGTATGTGTGATCTCTTACTGATCGTGTACGGAAACAAGCTCCCGGGCTCCGCAATGACGGGCTTCTGATTGGAGCATTTAACCAAGCCCCCAGTCCATTGAAGTAAGCGACCGCCTCGGTGTTAAAGCCGAGGGTCACCATACCAACAGACAACATTCACGTGTCAGGATACGTGTGGGTTGATTTAATTGGCCCATTATACCTCCTGACCATGTGACTGTAACGTCAGATGACATAGGATCTTCCTGATTGGCCCATACGAGGGCACCGACAGAATGCGGCCACGCCCACCCGGAAGCCGATCATTCCAAAAACCTCCATTTAATGCTCTCCTGGCCCCGCGTCCACATCTTCGGGGTCCGGTCGAGGGTAGATGCAGGTACACAGCGGGTGCCGAGTGTCGAGGGCGTGAGTAGAAGCTAAAATCTGTTCACAATTTCACTACCGAGCTAAGTACTTATCTAACGCTATACGACTGACTGTGCGTTTACTTCCTTTGTTTTGTAAAATCACAGGTTGTGCCAATTACGTCCCCCCCCCCTCCTGAGACCCATAGTGCAAATTCCTAACACCACGAAAGTGAGATATATTTTAATCTGTTAGCACGATCGTGCCTGCATTTTACTTTGATAGCTACAAGGGAAATACCTTCCTTTTAATCAACCATACTTTTGCATAGCACGAGTAGTACACAGCACTACCCATTGTTTAGCATCTATAAGCCCAGGGACTACGGTGGTGATAACTATACCGTTATTTTACCGCGAATGTCTCTCAAACCACGCACTGGAGCACTAGCGATGTACACAAGTGTTCAGCATCATTACTGAATGTATGTTTTGTCCTTTTTGTATGTCCTTGTCATTTCCATTTACAGGTGCAGAAACCCTTAAGCTGGAAGCCTCCTAAACCAGGAGTAATTAGGAAGACATTCTCCGCTTCCTATTTTTTTTGCACTTTTCACCTTTTTGTTAATTTTCACTTTCACGCCCCTAGGTAAGGGTGGGCCTTAGAGCGTCCATTCCACCAGGGTTTAGCACACGCAGAGTCCTGATGAATGGCAGGTAAAATTACACCGTTTCGTGGCTGAAACATGTCGACTGATATTTAATAAACTACCACTCAACTAAGTGTGGACAAAATTTCCAACACATAATTTTAAACCTATCCTTAGTGATCATTTAAATAAAGTTATTTTGATACACTACGGACTGTTTTTTAACCATCCACCACTCACTAGTTACTTTTCTTTGCACAACACTGCCTGAACTCACCAACCCGCTCCGCAGTAAATCTGGCGTTGCAGCACACCAAAGAGACACTCGGTCTCTTTGGTGGTGCCCGATGATGAAGCATGTCATCACTAGGTGGTGAGTGAGGGCTTTCTAAAACGTCTCAAGTGAAGCCGTTTGTTTGCTCCTTCTTGTGGTCTAATATTAAAAAAAACATTGGACACTCTTTTTTTGTTTATTGGCTATTACCTATTAATAAGAGTGTCATTCTACTCTCCCTACCTCTCTTTTTGTTTAGACGTACACTGCCTTCCCAACAGGAATGGACATGTGGGGCCTTTCAGTGATGGGGCAATGGGACACGAAATCTAGATTTTCTTGCAGCTTCCCGGGAACATGGAAGGCCTCAAACAAAAAAGTCTGTAGGGCCCGAAACCAACTGAGCACCTTAGGGTTTGAACTTTATGCAGAACCAGCCAGATGAGGGGGGCATGCTTGCGATAAAACAGCACCTATGCCCTGAGCACAAAAGTCCTGTCAGCGTTGGGACACATGAGAACAGGGGCGTGACATAATGCCAACTTAAATTGTTGGAAGCTATGCTCCTAAACCTCAGTCCATTGCACATGTTGCCCTATGTACTTCTGGGGTAGAAGGTCAGTGATTTCAGGAAACTATGGAACAAACCTGCGAAAGTATCTCACAAGTCCCAAGAAGGAGCATAATTCCTTTTTCATTGTGTGTCGTGGAATCCTTTGAATGGCCTTGAGTTTATTTAGCAGTGGTCAGATGACCCCTACATGTATGATGAACCCTAAATACTTGATGTGTTCTGTGGTAAAAGTGGCCTTCTTCAGGTTCAAAGTGTGCCCGCTTGAGTCCGGCTATGTAAAACCTGTCTTAGGTGCTGCAGGTTTGTTCCCCAGTAAGTATGCCACTGCGTAGGCCTGATGTACCCTTAACAATATGACCATAGGTCTCTGGAAGGTTGCAGGGGCCCCATGAAGGCCAAATGGCAGAACCTTGTAGTGATAAATCCCTGAATGGGTCACAAAGGCTGTCTTCCCTTATGCTGCAGGCATAAGGAGCATTTGCCCATATCCCGTTGTGAGGTCAGTCATGGACATGACACCCGCTACTCCCAGCCTTTCTACCAGTTCATCTACCTGGGACATGGAATAGGTATTGAACAGTGAAATGGCATTCAATTTTTCAGAAGTTAATACAGAAATGAAGACTCCTGTTTCCTTTCGGTACCAAAACCATTGGTGAACACCAAGCACTCTGGGAGGGTTCTATTATGTGAGCTCTCAGCCGGTCTTCTACTTTCTGCTCAACTGCCTGTCAACTCGCAGCTGGTTTGTGGTATGATTTAAGCTTAACCACACAGGTTCTGTCCGTGATGATGTTGTGGGACAATAGGAACGTTGGTCCAGGGACAACCCCGAAATGATGGTCTAAAAATGTAGCTAGCTGTTGTTTTTGTTTGGTAGTTAAGGTATTCCCCATTTTGATTGACTCATCATTGTTGTTCAAAAATGGTTGAATGCGAATATGTAGGGGTTTACCGGTGTTCACATAGCTTACGGAGACTACTGGGTCCATTTGTGCTGGAAGTGGCTCCTCTCATGCATTCAAAAGATTTACGTGATACATTTGTCCCACCCGCACTCTGCGTGGGATACCCTGTACATGACTGGGGTCTCCTATTCTAGTACCAGATAAGGACCTTGCCAAGTGGCTAGGAGTTTCTTTTCGGATGTGCATAGTAATATCTGAACCTTCTCCCCCACAGTGAACCCCACTAGCCTTCAGATTTTACACACACAAAACCATAGAAATTTAGCAATTATAGTCATCACAAAGTAAATATAGCTCTTGCTCTAAGTTAACTAGAGCTCATGCCCCTGCCATGCATAGCTTTCACACCAATATTGTCACTTCAAAATTTTGCAGCGATACTATCAATGATGTCATAGAAGACGTCATGAGTAATATGTGAGTAAATTAGCAGTGCATGGCGAGGGCGCAAGTTCTAGTTACCTTAGGGCATGTGTTATAGTTACTTGAGATTATTCTATATATGCCAGTGTGGGTTGTGAGTGGATGTATGAGTGAGTGATTCTCTGGGTCTCTGAGTAAATGTGTGTGTGGCGGTATGTGTGTTTTCGTGGTATTTTGGGTCTCTGAGTGGGTGTGCAAATGTCTGTATGGATGCGTGAGTGAGTGTGTGGTTATGTAAGTGGATGTGAGTGAGTGAGTCTGTGAGTGGGTGTAGTTTTTGTCTAAATTGGAATTTGAATCTGTGGATCTGCCACAGATTCATACAGTGGGCAGTACCAAGAACCATGATGATTCTGCAAATCCTAGCACACAAAAAACATATTTTGGACTTATTTCTTGCCCATGAGGGGTCCTTCACAGACCCCTCCATCAATCCTATGGGGTCAGGATATCTAGGATCTGGCATCTAGCTAAAATCACACATTTCATCAGTGTTTAAATTAGTTTTTTCAAGTAATTTCTAGGAGTTTTCTAGTGAGAACACCCCTGTACCATACAATATTCCGAGGGTGCGCACAACCTGTACCTGAAGTTTGCATTTTTATCTTAACCAGAGTCAATGTATATATTTTGACTGCCCATACTTACTTGCTGATGCCTGCCACCTGCCACAGTTTGCCATAACTTGCCATCCACCACAGCGTGCCACTGGACCGCACTCCACAGCCGGTTTTGGATCCTGGTCCCACGAGGGGTGAGGGACAACAACACCCAGCAGCCTGAGTGGCAAGCACACAGTTCTCGTCATCTAACGCACCAGGAGGTGCTGAAAATGAGGCCAGGGCTCCCGCAGCGCGGGACGCATGCGGGCGAACTTGTCTGTGCCCGTCAGCAGGTCAAAAAGGCTGGGCTGGGCCATTCCCTTTGGTCCTTTCCTTGAAGGATTTAATCAACTAGAGTGGTAAGGTGACCTTTTGTCTCATTTTGCACCCACGGTGGCACTTCCTTATTCATCCCTCTGTGAGAAAAAATGGGCAAGAGGAAGCTACCGACCTCTATGGGGAAGCCACATTCAAATAACACGCCTATTACAAAATATTTAAAATCAGCTGTGGGCATGATCGATAGCGAGATTGTCCTGGTGGAGGAATAACTGGTAGCCACTAAAACAGCATTATATGCAGCTTTGAAGGAATCACTATCAGAGGGAGATCACGATCTCATGTTTCATCCATGTAAAGGTAAAACTCTATTAAACAAACTACATTCCAAAATGGACAGTATTGAGCGAAGTGTAAGGGCAGAGATAAAGCTGGTTCAAAAAGACGTGAGGTCCCTAAAGGAATTGGTGTCGGGACTAACATCTTTAAAAGAAATGAGAAAGCCAGATGTGAGCAACAATTCGCCAACAATGCCACAAGAGAGTTATGACGTGATAATAGCAGCTACTCAATCCAATCAAGAAACTATTTCTTCAAAGCCATTTTTGAGGGATAGTACATCTCTCTAACACCAACGACCGGCCAAGGAACTAAGGCCCAGATGTAGGTAATAGCAATTTACCGAATGGTAAATACCGAATTTTACCGATTCGGTATTCACTATTCGGTAATTGCTATGTAGATAAAAAATGCGGTAAAAATACCGAATCGGTATGATTCGGTATTTACCTATTCTGTAACTATAGAATCGGTATTTGCCATTGATTCCTATGGGCCTTGAAGCCCATAGGATTCAATGGCAGATACCGATTCGGTAATTACCAAATCGGTAAAAATACCGATTTTACAAGGGGGACAGGGTGTCACTTTGACACCCTGTTGCACCCCTGTTTCTGGGTTGTGTGCCATGTGGCACACAGACATGCCCTTAGGGCATGTCTGTGTGCCACATGGCACAGGTGTACATGCACAGATGTGCATGTACACAGGAAATCGTTATTTACCATGGAATAGTATTCCATGGTAAATACCGATTCGGTAAGGGCCTGTGGCACTGAATACAGTGCCACCTACATATTGATTTACAGAATCGGTAATTTTACCGATTCAGTATTTTACCGACTCTGGGCCCGATGTAGGTAAATCTTTTTTACCACTTCTTAAATACCGATTCATACCGAATCGGTATTTAAGAAGTGGTAAAAAAGAGGAGGGGAGATGTAGGTATTTCAGATTCGGTAAATACCGAATCGTTAAGATTCGGTAGTTACCGATTCTTTAAATACCGATTCGGTAATGCCCATTGATTCCTATGGGCATTGAAGCCCATAGGAATCAATGGGCATTACCGAATCGGTATTTACAGATTCGGTAAATACCAATTTCAGCAAGGGTGCAGGGGGTGTCACTTTGACACCCTCTGGCACCCCAAAAATAGGCATGTGCGCCATGTGGCACACAGACATGCCCTAAGGGCATGTCTGTGTGTCACATGGCACAGGTGTGCATGCACACATGTGCATGCACACCTGGATTCGGTATTTTACCACCCAATTGGATTGGGTGGTAAAATACCGATTCGTAAAGCCCTGTGGCACTCTGACATGTGCCAGCTACATCTGCAATTACAGAATCGGTATTTTATCGAGTCTGTTTTTACCGAATCGGTAAATACAGAATCGGTAAAATACCGATTCTGTAAATGCATGCCCTACATCTGAAAACCCTAATTCCGGTCGGAAACGGCCAAATTCGGCCGTTTCCGACCGGTATTAGGGCTCCTACATCTGGCCCTCTGTATTTTACCGACTCTGTATATTTACTGAATCGGTAAAATTACCGATTCTGTAAATCAATGGCCCCCTACATGTCAATTCCCAATTACCGGTCGGTAACGGCCGAAATCGGCCGTTACTGACCGGTAATGCTACATCTGGCCCTAAAACCTTATCAAACAGGACCAGCAAAATTTAATAAGAAAGATAATTTTATTAGAACTACGCAACATGGCAATATTTGTGTACAGACCCTGCATCTCCCCCCAAAGTATTATTCTTAAAAATGTACATAGCCTTGAAGACAAGAGTAGGGAAGCATATGAATCATTAAAAAAACAAGTGATACTTTGGATTGCTTTAAAAACTAATATTGATACTAATGTACGACAACAAAATACAATAATGTTGAGGAGAGTGAAATGGGTGGGTAGCTCTAGGAGATTGTGTAGTGGTGAACTTCTGTAGCAGGGAGTTGGTGAGGAACTTGCTGGAGGTATTATTAAATAATGCAACAGTAATAAATTGTAACATGGCGATCACATAGCTGCTGTCCTTTCAAGTTTATTCTATAGGCCAAGTTACAGAAATGTAAACATTCCTAACATGTATAAAGAAGTTCCACTTGTCCCTACTTATAACAGGTATGAGTTGCTCAGAAGCTGTTGCGACTGACTCAATGATTAAGTGGGCAGTTTTTTTGATAGACCAATGGAGGGTAATCTTAAAGCTAATAAGTTGGATGGGGGTGCCTGTGTACAACCTGCAAGGGAGGCTTGGTGTGATCGTGTGGCTAACACTATGGTTGATAGCCCTAATAGCCCCTCCAATGATCTGGAGGAAGGCGTACTGAGTACACAAACCCATGAGTCTTCGAATGTTATGTCTTGGCACGTGGCAGGAATTAAAAACAAGATAAATGATAAAGGATGGCAAAAAACAATAGAGGATTATGCAGTTGTCATGATACAGGAAACCTGGAATACTGAGCATTTTTTTATTAATGATTTTCAGATAATCTGTACTAGTGTTACTCCATCTAAAAAGGGGAAAGTAAAAGGAGGTTTAGCGACCCTAATTGCTCTTACATCTCCTTTGATATTAAAGAAAGTTAACATCAAGTCACAATAATACCAGCTGTTACACCTACATGTGATAGGGAAACAGACTACTATCCTGATTAACTTTTATAATAATATTTTCAAGTACCAGATCCATGGTTATTAAGGATTTAGAGAATGATTTGGAACATGTTGTAAAGGATTATATGGGCGGGTGATTAACAATTTTGTAGTCGGAAAACAATGGAGTGTCTGTGATTGTTTTGGAGATCGAATCCCACACTTTCCACATGATACCTAAGGGGATGCAATAAATAATAACATTCATAAGTATATTAGTGGTCTTGGAGCTGGAAGGACTAGATGGAGAAATAGCTATACATACTTATATAGGGGTGAGATCATTGTCAAGTATTGATCATTTTATTGTGTCAGCTAAGTGTAAGGGCTGGGTAAAAACACTTTCAATCTGTGCAGGTCTGTTTAGTGATCACCATCCACTAATCCTGACCCTGAGGCTTAGTATGAGCCAACAACTCAGGGGTGAAGCATCAGACACAGATATTAAGATTCAAGGAAACAATGGAGTTTCTATTAAAAGGTCTAGTGTAAACCCAACATCCTTTGTGGCTAACCTGAAAGGGAAAAAAACAACATGACATTGATATTTGTATGGGTAGCTCTTCTATTAACCAGGCAAATATAACTGCTTTTAGTAACATCTCCACAGAAATAGCGGGGGATTTAATATATAAAAAGAAGAAAACAGTCAGTGAAAATAAACCAAGATGGTTTAACCGAGAATGTTCCAGGTAAAACAGGGAATTAAAAATAGCCCTTAAAGTAAGACCTAGTGGTAGTGTTGAAATTAGTACCCTGAGGAAAGATTATAAAAAAACTGTGAACCTTGGGGAAAATGAAATTCATGAGGATGCCTGGGACAATCTGGTGCAGGCTTCAGAAACAAGAGATGCAGCCTTTCTTAAAAGAAAATATAACTGTGAAAATTAAATCAGCGTGCTATCTGAAGATTGGATTATGCCTTTTGAGCGATTTTTAACCCAGAAGCTTCCAAAGTCACCATTTCGAAAAATGTAAATTCATTTTAGTTGAAATTGTAAAATCACTACCAATTGTTTTGGAGGAAATCAAATCTGCCTTACAGAAAATTTGTAACGGAAAAGCTGCTGGACGGGACGGGGTGCACATTGATGTTTTTAAATGTAATATTGATTTCTGGATCCCTATCTTGTCAAATTTTTTTATTGCTGCTTTGGGGGGAGGGGAGGGGTTTCCAGCCTCCTGGGCAGAAAGTGTTATCGTTCCCATATTCAAACAAGCAATTACAAAGCAACGATCTCGCCTTTGCAAAAGTTAGAGCTATTAGCATTGTAAATGACAAAATGTTTATTTATGTGTTGGTTTTGAAAACAGATAAATAAATGGCATTGTCATTTACAATGCCAATAGCTTAATCTCTCGCAAATACGAGACCTATTGCATTTGCAATGCAATAGGTCGCGTATTTACGCGAGTTTGAGCTATTGACATTGCAAATAACAATGCGTTTTATTTATGTTTCAAAAACGAAAACATAAATAAAATGTCTCTCACACTGCTGTCTCTCTCACACTGCTGTCCCTCTCACACTGCTGTCCCTATTGATGTGTTTTCATGGCAGTGTCCTTAATTACAACACATGCATTTAAAGGAATACTGTGTTTTCAAGTGAAAAAAAAACTATTGTCTTTTAATTTGCAAATGACCTTGATGTTTTAATTGTAATAAATGAAAGGACATGCAAGTAAAAGGAGTGCTGCAGCAAACAGGGGTGTGTATTTTAATGTGAAGGTGGTGACACCCGGCTACGGGTCACTGCCACTTAAGCTCTTAGGTACCCGAGGGCTTTTGACATGCTGCCGTGTCCTTAACCAAGAGCCAATCTAGTGTATACAAAACATATCAAAGTGGGTTCATTCTTTACTCTGACCCCAAAGTACCTCCAGACTGCTTAGTGTCTGAAGGCAAATAAATGAATTCTGACCAGCTACCGGTAACGCCCGGTGAGTGCTTGGACTGCAATGCTATTCTTTCTTTTCAGAGGTGTGAGAGCTGAAGAGGGGGATTCTATTGATCTTCCACAAAGTTCCCGTTCATGTGTCAAGCAAGACACACGTTGGAAGTGCAACCAGTGTGGGTCATTGGGTGCAAGTTACAAGACGTCAGTCGAGCCAGACGCCAGCATTGCCCAGTGTCAGCATTGCCCAGTGTCAGCATTGCCTAGTGCCAGCATTGCCTAGTGCCAGCATTGCCCAGCATCCGTCCACACAAAAAGAAATTGAGGAAACTTGGAAATCCATCACTGTTATAAAAGTTATGTCATTTACCGGGAACGTCAATGCGCTGCGAGTGAAGATTAAAGGTTATTCAATAGCGCCTTCCACCTTTCATAATACACAGAACACTTGCGGACGATACCCAAATATAGAGCGCGCACCCAGGGGCTATAAACGAGAAAAGGCAAAAACATAGGGGGAATAGGATACTTGTAATCAGAGCAACATAATCGCTAGTGGCAGGCTCCTCACTAATGCAATAGACCAGAGTTCTTCAATCTGTGGGGCGTTCCCCCCTGGGGGGGCGCGACACCATCTCGGGGGGGGGCGCATACTCCACTGTAATATGACCTTCGTGCCCATGCTTTTGTCTTGCTAACTCTCCCAGGAAGGGGTTAATTCATAGCGCTGAAATGCTTCAGCTGCAGTGGGAGGCAGAAGGTCTGCTCTGCTAAAACCGAAACTGTTCCTTCGCTTTTGATATCTTAGCAGAGGAGACCACTTGCCTCCCACTGCAGCTGAAGCATTTCAGCTCTATGAATTAACCCCCTCCTGGGAGAGTTAGGTCTTCCCAGCGAGGAGACAAAGGGGCATATTACCAAGCAATAGCGATAATTATCGCTATTGCTTGGTTAGAGACAAAAATTTACCGCTGAGCTGCGGCGATTTTTATCGCAAATAAACCTTGGTATTACCAAGGTTTATCGCAAATGCGATAAAAATCGGCCGCAATGCATGAATATCGTTGAAAAGTCAGCGATCTTCATGCATTACCGAGCTAATGCTCTTAGCCATGTTATCCACCTCCCATTGGATAACATGGCTAAGAACTGCTCAGGGCAGGTGTTAGCTTTTGGAGATATTCGCGCTTAGCGCGAATATCTCGATAAGTTGATAATAGGAGATAGCGATGATAGCGACTGTTTCCAGTCGCTAACATCTTGGCACGCCCACTTTGCATGTCATTAGTGATAAATATCACTGACATGCAAAGTGGGGCCCAAGATGGTCGCTATCTCCAACTAGCTGTCGCTAACTGGTGTTAGCGACAGCTAGGTAATAGGGAGATAATTTTATCTCGGCTTTCTTGGCTTTTAAAGCCGAAAAAGCGGAGATAAACCCCCTTGATAATATGCCCCAAAGTTTCGAGGGATATTTTAAAGCATGGACAAGGTGGACTCTGGCCAGGGCCATAGCCTTTCAAGGGGGTGAGGGTGCTGAAAGAGCCAGCTCTGTTTAGAGTCTTGCCCTCATGACCTTGACATTTGTTTAAACACAATGTTGTAAATAGCGTTTTCCTATCACAGACATTTTGCAGACAAAATGTGTTCATGCATCATGCAACATCCATATAAAAAGTTTATTTTAGATCAATACAGGACCTCACATATGAGAAATGGGAGGGTGTGACAGAGATTATTTGCAGTAATGTTAGAGAACTGCTGTTACATACAGAAAACACACATGCCTATTCCTGAATATCAGATGTACACATATTTAGTATTTGACCAAAGAAGGCATGAAAGAGCTGAGACTGGATCATAAAATCAAAGTTGGTCCGAACTGGGGCCCAAAAAATACATTTGGCCCAGGGCCCCCAAAATCCTTAAAAAGTCCCTGAAAGTTTCTCTTAAAATCACACAGGCAGGCGCGCAAAATGCCAACCAGCCATGTGCTGTTTAAACAAATTGCTTGTCTTGACACTAAATAGTATAATAATAATAATAATACAGAAACTTAATAAAGCGCGAACAGCTACCTCACCCGGAGGTGTCCCGGCGCTAAGTGAGCAGCTAGTTGAAGAAGAAAAAAACGCCAGTGGATCACAACATTTGAGTAAAGAGCCAAGTTTTTAATTGCTTCCAAAACCCAGTTTCTGATGTTGCAGACTGAATAGCAGGCGGAAGGGCATTCCACAGCTTTGCCGTGCTGGTCGAGAAGGTCTTGCCCCCAAGACGTGCCTTTCTAACTTGCGGGGCATGTAGATGGACTAAAGAGTTTGAGCGCAAGACTCTCACCTGTTCATACCGGGGGAGTCTCAGTTTGAGATAGTTGGGGCAGGTACCACGAAGAGCTCTGAAGGCCAGGGTTAGGGCCTTGAATTTGATTCTGCTTGACACTGGAAGCCAGTGCAGATCACGCAGATGCGGAGAGACATGCTGTTTAAAGGGGATATGTTTTATCAGCCTCGAGGCTGCATTCTGCACGGTCTGCAATCGTTGAATCAGATATTTTGGTATGCCCAAATACAGGCCGTTTGCATAGTCCATCCTTGAGGTAACAGTCGCATGGACTACCGTTTTTCGACAGTCTTCCGGTAGAAGCAAGAGAACTTGCGCAGATTCCTCAATTTGCTTAAACATCCTGCTGTTACCTGCTGGATATGGGAGGAAAAGGACATCCTATCATCCCACCTCACCCCCAGATTTTTCATTTTTGTACTGGGGAGCGGCGTAGGACCCATCTCAGATGGCCACCACAGATCCGGGGAAGGGTGAGCGCCTTTTCCAAAAAAGATCACCTCCGTCTTGCCGGCGTTCAGTTTTAATTTGTTGGTATTCATCCAGCTGGCGACATCACGGAGGCATCCCTTAAATTTGAAAAAAGCTGCCTCCGACACTTCTGAGTAAGGAAAGACGAGCTGAGTGTCATCTGCATACGAAATGGCCGTGACCCCCCATTTGGGGATCAAGGTGAAAAGTGGTGCTGAATAAATATTAAAAAGCAGCGGACTGAGTGCCGATCCCTGCGGGACCCCACACCAAAGCCGTTTTGGCTTAGAGGAGAAAGACCCCAACGCGACTTTCTGTGGCCGATTGGTCAAATAGGAGTGAAGCCACCCAAGCGCTTTATCCTGAAGGCCACTGTCCTCTAAACGCTGCAGAAGCCTACCGTGGTCGACGGTGTCAAATGCAGCAGATAGATCCATGAGCACCAGCATAGCAGATGCTCCTGAATCTAAAGACCACCTAACCGACTCAGCCACCTCGATCAGGGTGGTCTCAGTGTGAAGCTGGACCTGAACCCTGATTGAGTCTCATGCAAGATCTTGTTTTCCTCGATGAAGCTATTCAATTGGCGCTGTATCAATTTTTCCATCATTTTACCTGGGGCAGCCAACAGGAAGATCGGTCTGAGATTGCCGAGATCCTCCGGATCCCCATTTGGTTTTTTTTTCAAGGGGAGGAGTGTGGCGTGTTTCCAACAATCCGGGAACACCCCAGATGCAATGGACGTGTTCCATATATGTAGAAGAGTGGTCGCTATTGAGTCAGCCATCATGTCCCATAACTTCGCTGGGCAAGGATCGTACGGGCCCCCGATTTGCACCTTTTTATTTCCTCTAGTTCCTCCTTGCCTGAAATAGGGTGGAATTGGCTTAGGATCTGGGTGGGTACACTAATTTCAGCAATGTCTGCCATTTCAGTAGGATTAGAGTGGGAGAAAGTACCATACACTTTCTTAATTTTATTTTCGAAGAAATTCGAGATGTCTTCACAGAGGCTCTCAGACAGAGTGACTTCTGTTTCAATAATTCTAGGCTTAAAAAAGGACTGCACTATTTTAAAAACTTCTTTACAAGATTGCTCCGCTTGTTGAATAGAATTGGCAATATGGAGTTTTTTTGCTTTATTTATTGATTTATGAAGATTGTGGAGGGCTGTTTTATAGCAGACCTTAGCAGATTCGCAGTAATTCACCCGTCACACACGCTCCAGCCTCTTACAGGCACTTGTTTCTGCCCTCAACTCTGTTGAGAACCATGGGGCAGAAGTAGAGTCCCTGCGAGACAGGGCTAGTTTAGCTGGAGCAATGGTCTCCACTTTCCTATCCACCGATTCATCGCAGCCGCATCTGTATTTGGGTCTGTGGTCAGCGCTGGGGGGTTCATTGCCAGGGCAGGACCAAGGGTGTCAGGTCAAAGATTTTTCCATTGCCTGTGCAAAAAGGAGCGTCTACCAATAGCCTGATAGCAGAGAGGCAATGTGATAGCAAAGGAGATCAAGAAGTGATCCGACCAGAGCAAAGGCTGTAGCATCTCTGATGTCGTGTCCCGAATATTGGAAAAGATCAAATCAAGCGTATGACCTGCTCTGTGTGTGGGGCCAGTAATAATTTGAATTAAATTAGCTGCTCTCAGAGTAGATAATAACTGGGCCGCCAGGGGGCAGCTGGACCTGTATACATGTACATTAACATCACCCACTACAATAAAGTGGGGATGCATTGGAGAGCTTTGGACAATAATGTGCATAAGTTCACATGAGCTGACCCCGGTACATTCAGGGGGTCTATAGATAATTATCCCGGCCAATGATAGTTGGGGTTTACTTGCAGGCAGAAATGTAGCCCCTCCATACCTGTAATCGTAGTAGGTAGAGAGGATGTAAGTGTAAATTTGTCTTTGAAAATAAGAGCCACCCCCCGCCCCTTCTGTCATTCTCCCGGTTTGAAAAGCTCTTTTTAAAACCTAGAGGGACAGCTAGGGCGATAGTGGTCAAGTTGTCTTCATTCAACCACGTTTCTGTCAGGAACAGAGCGTCCCACTCCGAGTTCGTCAACAGTAACCAAATATCATCTGCGTGCCTAGAGAAGGATCTACAATTCAGTAGGCCAGCTCTAACAGTTAAGTCGGGAGGGCCCGCTGTAGCTTTGGATTTTTTTTGCTTACTAATCGTGTTGGCTGCTGTAGAAACCTCACATAAAGCCTTACCACAGTGCAGGCACACCAGCGGAAGCTCAGTGTTTACCAAATCAGCCCTTTTAGCCTTACAGTGCTTTGCAGTATTCAACGCGAGTAGATCCCCCCTAGACCACGAGATACTCTCACTATCCCTACACTCACCTGCAGCATTTCTGGCACAGGCCGCGATCCGGTCGCGGACGGGCGCAGACGGGCTTGCCTTTGGCGCGCCTTTGGTGCGCCATCGGCGCGCCCGCTGCGCACATCCGCTGCGCGGTCGTGCCCCCATCTCTCTTATCGGGGGGGAACCAGGAAGTGAGGTGAAAGAGCGGGAGGAGTTGCGTCCCTCCGTTCAAGCGGCACCAACAGCCGTGACGGACCGGGGACCGACGGAACTCAGGGTAAGTGAAGGGGGGGGGTGCAAAGTTCTGCCAAAAATCACACACAGTTCAATGCTAAAAATATATCACAAGGATTTTTAAAAAAGCTGTTCTTGACTCAACCAACTCTTTTGGTATGTATTCAGGGCCTGCTTTAGCGCTGGTGGCGCCTGGTGCGAGAATCATTTTTGAGGCCCCCGAACACCATGACTTCCTCCTCGGATTCTTTCACTACCACCAGGCATATGTGCCATTCATAAGTTATTGCTAAACACAGCGCCTCCCCATGAGGTTGGCACCGCCTCCATAGGTCAGCGCCCAGTGCAGCTGCACCTGTTGCACTGCTCTAAAGCCGGCCCTGTATTTATTCATTTGTAATGTGACTTTTCTGTCTTTGTTCCCTTTTATTATCAGTCATGGATCATTCAGGCAGCTCAAGAAAACAATTAAAAGTTATTTCTATTTATATTTGCTGTTCGAAGTATGCACAGACAAGTGCTGAAAATACAGCTTTAGATGACTGCTTATTTTTATACCATCTGTGACATCAAAATAATGAGCTGGCAGTCCTAATCATAAGACTGGAGGTTTATTGAGGGATGAGCACATTATTTCCTCCCACCACCCTGAGCCCTGATTACAGCCATAATAGCAATAGTTTAACACATTTGAAACCATACACTGCCGTCAATAACATGCTGAGTTATTCCAAGTGTCTGGGATTGCACCTTGCATTCAGACAACTCGCTCGTCATTCTCGCCCTTCACTTTCACCCTTCACCCTCACCCTGCACTCACACTGATCCTGATACACTCACACCATTCACCTATGTATCCTCCACTCACAGTGATCACTCTGCACTCACAGCGATCACAATGCGCTCACACTAATCACAATGCACTCACATCATTCACCTCGCTCACCCTGCACTCACACTGATCACCACGCACACACCATTCACCCACTTACCCTCCACTCACAGTGATCACTCTGCACTCACAATGCACTTGCGCTGTTCACCCTGTACCTCACCCTGCAATAACACAAGCACACTACTTAACCTGCACTCGTGACACTTCACTCACCTGTCCCCCTCACTGCTCAATCTGCAATCTCACTCAAATAAGCCTACCACTAACCATACATTCATTCGTCCCACTCTGCACTAACATGCGCACCCAAATTCATATGGTCACCTCACTCACCCCTGTACACAAGTATGGGCATGTCCTGCCCCATCAAGGTTTTCTTCCTAAATTACAAAAGAAGACATCTAAATGCACTGCAATCCAGCCTTCCAGGGGCCCCTTGATAGAAACAGTTAATTTTTGCCCTGATGGCCTGGAATAATTCCTAAACAGATTCTTGCAAATACTGTTTTGTTTAATTTCTTTTTAATGTGATTAATGTGAGGGAGTCTATTACTATTTGCAGAGACATGTGTTTCTTTCATGCAACAACCATAAAAAGTTAACTATAAAAAAGTTAGATCCAAGCAGGTCCTCATATATGAGAAATTGGAGGATATAACAGATATTATTCACTGTAAATTTAGTGGGCTGCTCCTTTGTTACAACAGTGAAAACACATCGCTATCTCTGAATATTAGATGTAAATGCTTTTAGAATTTCTGTGCACCATTAGTAGCCTGGCTAAAGGGGGTATGGCAGAGTTGAAAGTAAACCATTTAAATTCAAATCTGTACTGAACAGGGCCCCCCAAAATAGTTTTGGCCCAGGGCACACAAAATCCCTAACATGTCCATGCCATCACAAAGTCTGTCAGACAACATTGCTCTGAAGTAAAATAAACAACATCATTAATTTATTATTAGTTTTATTTTTTAAACATAAGCCCGACGAGTCCTAAACCCCCATTGCTTCAGGCAAGGAACTTATCGTACCCCTAGGGAATTCTCAATTAGGTGTTCATTCAGCGCCCTCTCTGCGGACTTTGAACTGTCTTCGGATGCATTACTGGTTGGTGGGCAATTATCCCATTATATTGCTGCCTAAGACGTTTGTTATTGATTTCTAGAGAAGATTTGTTTCTCGTGTATCTGCTCTGAGCTGGGGAGTGCTCGAAAAATCTGACAACCCTGTCTCCCTTACAGTCCCTGCCTTGGCTGAAAGTGTCTGCAGAATATTCAGCTTTGGGAGAAACTGCTATCAAAACTCTCTTGCCTTTCAGCTCGTCCTATTTGTGAGATTGGGTTCTCAGCACTTGCAATCTTAAAGGCTAAGTACCGTTCAAGACTGGATGTGGCGCACAACCTGAGGATGGCAGTAGCAAAAATCCGTCTCTGAAAAACAGGCACACCAGTCACATTTATGTTGGTGGTGTTATTATCAATCTATGTCATGTGTCAAACAAAGCATTCTAGTAAAAACAAGACTGCACATTTTATCTTGGAAAGTAGTTTTTTGAGCTGTGTAATAAGCCCTTGTCATTTCACCATACCCACTCACAAACCTGCAGTTTACTAAACACTCTTATTGTATTGAACATTATTTGCTGGATATACCCGGAATATGCGCGTGGGGGTTGATTCCAGAAATTTCCGTCAGGTGGTGGGGGTGCCCAACATCTAAAAACAATTCAGCTGGGGGGCTCAGCCTTCAAAAGTGTGAAGACCTCTGCACTAGACAATGGGAAGTGTGAAACAAAGGGGGCTGCCCCAAGAGTGGCTGTAGCTGCACCGATGCAGATGGAGATCCTGACGCCCTTGCACCCACCACCCTCGAGGCACCATGCACACCCCTCTTTGCTGCACTCCCACTCCCAGCTGCAGATGGATGGATGAGCTGTGGTTAATAATTAGGATTTGAGCAACACGAGGTGACCATTGAAAGCTGTCTTGAAAGAGATTAGAAGAGTGAATGGTAAACGCAACTTTAGCTAGGAGAAAGTTCCAGTGCAGTAGTCCCAGTAAATAGAACAACCCAAATCGGGAAGATGCAGGTGGAGGATTGGGAGCGAATTTACGATTAGGGTTTGTTTAGTGTACATTACTAGTTAGGATATAACCTGCTTTGAAGAACAGACATACCACCTTAAACCTAGTCTTAGCTGACAGTAAGGGTGGCTGGTGGCAGTAGTTTGGAAGTAGGAATGAGTTTGAGAAGGTTATCAAGGGCTCTTTTGAGGAAGATTAATATCTTGCCTAATAGGGTGAAAGAAAAATGGGTAAAACCCACTGGAAGGCTTATGAACAGTTACCTTCAAAGGCCAAGTAAAGTCATCAGTCAGTGTCTTGGCTCGCTGGATGTGACGGAGTGCATCGAAATTGTGAATGTCAATATGGGGTCGGGGCTGTGAATGCTTTCATGTGCATAAAAGGTTTCTATCTGTGGGTGTGGGGAGGAAGGATCCCAGAGGGGTGTATAAGGGAGGGGTAGAGAGGCAGGCGCTGATGTGGCAGAAAAATAGGTATTTTCTGTTTTGGTTGAGTTCAGCATCAGTGACCTGGTAGTCAGCAAACGATGGATGCGTGTAACACAGTCAGAGATCTGAGTGTATAGACGGGGTTGAGAAGAATTAGACAATTCTCTCCCAATGCTTTCAGGTGCAGATCTTTGGTTCTCAGGTGATTGGATTCATAGGTTAAACTGTATAACTTGTCAGGTTACTGCCCAGTCTTCTATTTATCCTTTATCATTCTGGATATGGGGTCTGCAGAACCGTACACATGATTCCAGATGTTTCAAAAGACCTGCACACAAAAACTCCAGCTGTGGCTCTTGGATATGTGCATATTACTCCAGATGTAGCACTCAGCACAGTGCTCCGATGCTCCCCAAGTAGAGACAGTGGAGCCTGCAGACTGCAATGCGCCAGATGCGGCCAACCCCATATGTGGGCACAACAGCAACGCAAATCAACTCCTCGTCAGGGTAGTAGGCGCTATATAAATGCAATCACAATCACTTAACATCCTGTATACTACACCTCCCAACCATCTATAGCTCACTCTTTACAAACAAGGAGGCCATCCAGTAAAACTACCTAACAGGTCTATCCTACTTGCCGACCTTTAACCCTCACCTGGGGGGCAGGTCATACACTGCGGTGTATGAGGGCTGTGCCCAAAGGTCACAGCTTTGCCACTGGTTGCACTGAGCATGACCTGCCACCTCCTGGACCACATGTCCAGATCGCACATATGAGCCTCTAGAGGCATGAATGTCTGCAACATGGCACTGTTTAAAAAGCAAAAGAAATGCTTTCTAAAGGGTTTTCATAATATACCACCAACTTCTAGAAGGTGGTAAATTAAGAATTCTTAAACCCCTGTAGCACTGATTACAGTGCTACCTACATGTCAAAATACAGATTCGGTAATTATACCGATTCGGTAAAATTACCGAATCTGTATTTTAACATGCCCCTACATGCCCCTACATCCCAAACTCCAAATACCAGTCGGTAACGGCCGAAATCGGCCGTTACCGACCGGTATTTGCCTTCCTACATCTGGCCCTAAGTGTGAGTTACTATCTATATAAATAGATGAAGTGGTGTTTGTATAAGTGTGTAGATGAGTAAATGTAAGTATAATCAATAGTTTGCATAAGTCAGAAGGATGTCTTTATAAGTGAATACAATGTGTGCTGGTGTGTAATGTTGAAATAGGCGTATAAGTATATTTGATGGTGTTCTGTTGATTATTCACTGCATATAACACTGAATCTATAGGTAAGTGATTAGATGTGTGTATAGTTCTATAAATAACTGAGTGGGTGTTTTGAAATTTTTATTGGTGAGTCAATGGTTTCAAATATGGCACTTACTATTTTACAGTGAGTGATGAAAGATTATACTACTGTGTGATGAGGTGTATTTGATTGTCACATGGATGATGTCATCAGTGATGTCATTTGAGATGTCATCAGTGATGTCATCAGTGATGTCACTGACCATGTCAAGAATGATGTAATATGTGACATGGATTGCGGGCGCGCGAGTTATAGTGAGTACAACTAACTATAACGGGGGAATTTCAATGGTTTTGTATGAGTAAAATGGCCAGCTAACTATAACTGGTGTGAAACCTATGGTTTTTTCAGTGAATTTCAAAGGTTTTTAAATGCTAATTCCTAACTATAACGTTTGTGAAACCTCTGGTTTTTAAATGCTAATTTTAAAATGTATCAATTATTATATGTATTTGTTATTATACAAATGTTCTATATTTTTTACATTATTTAAATTTTAATTTTGATTTATGTATTATTATTTATAAATTTTTGATCTTTTAAATAATTCTGGCCTTTTTTTCTGTGTTTTTTAAAGGTGCGTGCACGATGCTCGCACGCATGCGCGCACGTTGTTCGCACACATGCACGCACGCTGCACGCACTCCGCAAAAATGTGTTCATCCTAAAAAGTCATTTCTGTAAATGTAATGTAAATAACCCAAAACATTCTGTGACATAACTATAAAAATAGTATTTTTGACTTTTAAGAACCGTATAATAACTTTAAAAGCATTTACGAAAATCGGGTAAAACGTCATTCATATGCGACTCGTGCGCGCCCAGGTCGCGCTCCGTGCGCACACACTGCGCGCACGTAAAGTCATGTGACTTGAAAACAACACTTTTGATTGGTTCAAAGTAGTTTCTTTTCCAAATCTTCAAAAACCCCACCCACTTTCCTCACAATCAGTTTCACTTTCCTGGGAGAAGCATCTACTGAGATTTCTTCGTGCTTTACAGCATTGGAAAATGGCAGAACAGCAGCAGCCACAGCAACCTTCTTCAGACTCTGATGAAGAGTTTCTGCCAGAACAGCCTCCAAAAAAGAAAACTAAAGAGTCTTTTGTGTGGAAGTTTTTCAGTTATCCGGAAGGCCAAAAGACGGTAAATGCCTCCAAGGTGACATGTAAGATATGTGACACCACCCTTTCAACAGGTGATGCCTCGAAACAATACTCCTTTAGCATAGCGAGTATGACTCGTCATCTGCAAAAACTACACCCGAACAATTACGCTCGGGCATCCACACAACACCTCAGGGACAAACCTCCAGCTGCTGTTCCCAGAACGTTTTCTTCAGCACCGGGCGCATCTCCATCTTGAGCTGGTCTAGATATCCGGCCGGATTTTGCGGACGTAAAGATACTTTGCAACTATTGCGACAAAATTTTATGCTATGGAGAGCAAAGTATTGATTTAATCGTGCAAAAGAAGAGGCAGCACAGATGCTCCCGCCATTAATTTTTTTCTTTTATTATTTTTGTTCCTGTTCCTGTTGAGCAGTTTTTGGTTACCTGTTTATTTTTTTGTTACAGAAAATCCCAAAAATATATAAAATTGTTCAAAAAAACTAACTTCACTTCTCCAAGAAGAGCTATATTTCTTATATGCTGTGTCATACTTTTATTGAATGAATGTGTAGTGTATAAATGAATGACTGAAATGACTGAGTGAAGGGGAGGAAGGGACTGAGGGAATGAGAGAGGAAAGGGGAGTATGGTGAGTGAGGGAAGGCGGAGTCAAAGAGTGACTGGGGACTAAGGGAAGGGCAGTAAGGAAGGAGAGTGAGGGAGGGGGAGTGAGAGAAGGGGAGCGGGGGACGGAGACAGGGAAGGGGAGTAAGGGACGGAGAGGGGGAAGTAGAGCAGGGTAAGGGGAGTGAAGTTAAGGGAAGTACAGTGACGGTGAGGGAAGGGGTATGTGTGTGTGTGTGTGTGTGTGTATGTGTATGTGTCTTGTAAAGCACACTGCTGCCCTGAGGCATTGTGGCGCTGTAGACCGCTGTGGAACCCATCCTGGCTATCCCTGTGAGATGGTTCCTACTGGGTATCTCCAAGGTGAAACCAGGCATCCCCGGCGAATGTGGGGGGCCGTTGTAGAGATGAGGCAAGCTAATGCCCAGAGTTGCCGAGTGTGATCCCTGGTTAGAGTAGGCCCCGAGGCGAGAATTATCGAGTCCGCTGACCCTGGTCCACGACCCTGCCGCGTCAGGAATTGAACCCTGGTCCCGGGCCGTTCTCTGCTTCCGAGGCTGCCGCCTCTAACCAGTGAGCCACACCACTCCACTGAGGATGAGAAAAGGGGGAAAAGGGAAAGTGAGAGAATGGGAGTGAGGGAGAGAAAAGGGGAGTGAGGGGATGGAGGGAGTTAGGGAAGGGGAGTAAGGGAAGGGAAGGGAAGGGAAGGGAAGGGGAGTGAGGGAAGGGGAGTTAGGAATGGAGTGAGGGAAGGAGAGCGAGGGGGAGTGAGGGAAAGGGAGTGGGAAAGGGAAGGGGTGTGAGATACAGACAGGAGGAAGTAGAGTGGGGGAAGGGGAGTGACGGTTAGTGAAGGGCAGTGAAAGTTAGAGAAGGGGTATGAGGGTGAGGGAAGGAGAATGAGGGAGAAGGAAGAAAATTAAGAGAGAGGGAAAGTGAGTGAGGGAGAGAGGAGGAGTGGTAGAAAGAGAGAGAAAAGGAGATTAAGGGTAAGGGAGAGAGAGGGAGAGAGAGAGAGAGAGGGAGAGCAAGGGACTGAGAGGGAGTGAGACAGTTAGAGTGAGTGAGACCGAGAGTGACAGGGAGAGAAACATGGAGGAAAAAAGTGAGGGAGGGAGTGAACGAAGTGAAGTAAGTGAGATGGAGTGAGGGAGTGAGGAAAGAGGAGTGAAGGAAGGGGAGTGAGGGAAGGGGAGTGAGGGAAAAGTAGTGAGGGTGAGTGAAAGGCAGTAACAGTGAGAGAAGGGGTATGAGGGTGACTAAAGGGGAATGAGAGAGAAGGAAGGAGATTAGGAGAGAGGAAAGGGGACTGAGGCATAAAGTAGGAGTGAAGGAAACAGAAAGGGAAAGAGAGGAAGTATGAGGGAGAGAGAGGGAGAGAGTGAGAGGGAAAGAGAGGGAGAGTGAGTGACTGAGAGGGAGTGAGGCAGTTAGACTGAGTGAGACAGAGGGAGAGAGGGAGAGAGAAATGGAGTGAAGGGGAGTGAGGGAGTAAAGGAAGGGTAGTATTCAAAAGGGAGTGAGGAAAGGGGAGTGAGGGAAGAGGACTGACGGATGGAATGAGGCAAAGAGAGTGAGGGTGAGTGAGGGTATGGGAGCAGGAGAAAGGGAATGGAAGTGAGGCACAGAGAGGAGAACATGAAGTGGGGGAAGAGGAGTGAGATTGAGTGAAGGGCAGTGACAGTGAGGGAAGGGATATGAGGGTGAGGGAAGGGGAGTGAGTGAAAAAGAAGCATACTGTGAGTGAGTGAGAGAGTAGGATTTATAGAAAGAGAGAGGAACGAGAGGGAGACAGTGAGAAAGAGAAAGAGAGGGAGAGTGAGGGACTGTGAGGGAGTGAGGCAGTTATAGTGACTGAGACAGAGGAAGAAACTTAGAGACAAATGGAGGAAAGGGGGGTGAGAGAGGGAATAAAGGTAGGGGAGTGAGTGAAAGGGAGTGAGGGAGTGAGAGAAGGGGAGTGAGTGAAGGTGAGTGAGGGATGGTGTGAAGGAAAAAGAGTGAGGGGGAGTGAGAAGAGAATGAAGGAAAGAGCAAGACAAGGGTAGTGATGGAGGAAGAAAGAAAAGAGAAGTGAGGGACAAAGAGGGGAAAGAGGGAGCAGGAGAAGGTGAGTGAGGGTGAGGGAAGTGTACTGATGGTGAGAAGGAGTGTAAAGGTGAATGAAGGGGAGTAAGGAGAGTGAGGGAAGGGGATTAAGATGAGTAAAGGAAGGGGAGTAAGGGAGAGAGTGAAGAAAGGGAAAGAGGGAAAGAGAAGTAAGAGAGTGATGAAAAAGTATTTTTTTGTATGTCATACTTACCTTATAAGTAATGACAAGTTAATACTATATTTGTTATAAATATAGTAGCTGTGGAAGAGAAGAAAAAAATGAGTTATAATATATATTTCACAATACAAAATAATTTGTACAATATGTTATGTATCTTATTTTGCTGTTCTCAGAATATATTGAATTTCACTGAAAACAGTGAGTTTAATAGTACTCATCATATAACAGCGTGCAAAAAAAAAGATATTCAATAAGATTGTCTTTAAAAAACCCATTCAACATTTTCATTAATAATGTAAAAATTTGAAAAAAACCTATCTTAAATGTTTTTTTCGAACAGCAATTTCTTACGTAAATATAGGACATCTCCAACAATGACAAAGTAACACAACATTATTACTTCTTTTTTATACACTCTAAATAAAGTTATGTACAAACATATGCTAACAACTTTTACCCGAAATAGTCATTTTTTGTTTCAGAAACTTTTCCTCATGGCCAAATAATATGTGTAAAATCCTTAGTTTGGAAGTTACTTAATAGTACTCTTAAACGTCAGTTTGCCAACCCTCTGAATCAAAAGCACCAACATCTTTTGTACCATCTAACAATGGTTATACCTCCACTTGATGCTATTTATCATGTACATAGAACTTTAAACAACTAACATGCTATCAGAATCTCAACATCATCTGTTATGCCGATGACACTCTGCTCATCCTTTATCTTAGCAAGGAGCTGTATACCATTAAAAGAAACCTCTACAAGGGAATACAAAATGTCACCAACATCTACAACAACTACAACAAATCTAAAACCCCTCTGCCTCACTGATGAACAACATCTCCTATGATAGCCACATCACCCACTATCTGATACACTTACACTACCTCTGCGTCAACTACAAGAATTTTTTTTAACTTGATCACCCTCACTCACAAAGTACTTTTCAATACCAGACTACCCTTTCTTAACAGCAGTAATTTTCCCAGGCCAATTATTTTCCCTAAAATTTGGGTTGTAAAAACACTAGGTAAGAATTTGGTAAGTCATAAGGCAAACGTTGTTTGAAAATCAATTGAGTATCATTACAAGTCCAGCCTTTTGTACATTTTAAATAAGCTGTGTAATGTCCTGATGTTGTAGAAGGACCATCATAGAATATAATTGCTACAGTTACAAAAGTTCTTCCTGATATTGATAGTTTGGGAAGCCACACATTTTTTTATCAAAGTTTCAGTTTTCTTCCATCAGGTCTGCATCGTTGCAGCATTAAAATTACATACTGTCCATATCTTTGTATAAATATTGTTGATAACATTTGTGAGTTACATTGGGTACAGACCATGTTTTAATTTGCTTCTCTAACTAGATTATTAAAAGACACTGATTTGCAGTCTGGTACAGTCAAATATATAAATCTTTCAGTGTCTATTTTAGTACTACTTGAAAACGAACAATTGTCACAGTCATGTTGCCATTTATAAGAAAGGCCAAAAAGATTTTCAATATCTATACCTTCATCTTGCAATACAACAAGCATATACATTAGAAATTCCTGACAATCTTGCTGAATATTCTCTGAAAATTGATTTAAACCAGAACAAAACATTTCAAATATCAGAAACACTTTCTATTTTAGTTTTATCACTACTACATTTCTCAAACACAGAATTCAACAAACAACAAAATCTTTTGTCCCGATTTTCAACAATTTGTTGTCGTAAAGTTTCAAGAACAAAACCAACATCAACCACTACATTAGCATAGCAGTTGACACCAGAACTATTTTCAAACTGAAAACCAACAACCTCTTCAATAGTATCCTTTTTCTTTTTGCTTACTATCACTGGTTCATCTAGTGTTTTTCTTTTCTCTACAACCTCGCTACAATTTTTCCCATATCTTATTTTTCAAATAAAGGATATTGAGGTAAATTGGGAGCATGTTCTCTTCTTAACCTATTATACTCTTTTACACAATTTACATCTGCACTAATCTTTGTCTCATCAAAATCAATCAAGTATAATCCAGATAAAGTTCTGACTCGAGGTAAAGCAACATATGCCAGTACTTCCAATATTCACCAAAGCACTATCTACACTTAAACCTTGAGATTTATGAATAGTCACCGCATATGCCAAACAAACAGGAAACTGTTTTCGGCGGACATATACATCTTTTACAAGCAAAAATCGAGCTGAACAACGACTCAATTGTTGTACTTCTTCAATTTCATCAAATTTGATTTTCAAAAATTCAATGGCATCTCTATTTGGGTAATTAACAAAATCAACAACATTACCTATTGCTCCATTTACTAAACCTCTTTACACATGTAAATTAAGTCGTAAAATTATCCGACAAGTTATACATGCATATAGATTCTTTTCTAAGCCAGCAGTTTTAGATATTGATTTCTCTAAAGAAACCAATTTTGACTTCAACTTTTCTGACAAAATAATAGTAGCTCCTTCATGCTCTATTCTATCTATAGCTTCCAGTTTTATAATTTCTTGATTTTCTAACTTTAACATTTTTTCATTGAATATTGAACATTCTTGCAGAGTTGGCATCAAGCATATCACTGATTTCTTTTCTGCAATTTTTCTATATATATTCTCTGGAACAATATTTTCATTTGGAAATAAATATGATAGTAATCATGCCTGTAAAGCTTCTTTGCCATGTTCACTCACTTTTCCAATTCTTATATTTTCAAGAATACTTTTTTAATCAGCATCCTTTGCGTGTCGCATATTTGTAATGAGTTCTGTATATTCGAAATATGACCAAATATTAACATTTCCAATGCTTCCCAGGCACTTTCTGGTGTTTTCTTGTGTAACTGTTTTAAATACTGGTTGTGCTTTCACAGGAGTTAGTTGTAGTAGATCTCCAAAAACTATGACGTGTTTGCCTCCAAATAACACATCATACTCTGTTTTAAGGATTTGTTGCATTCTTAAATGGACAAAGGCAAGCATTAAATTTGATACCATGCTTACCTCATCAATACTGAGAAGTTTCATTTTTTTCAAGACTCTAGAAACTTCACAACAAACTTCTCCAGATAGCTTGTGGTATTCTAATTTATTTTCATGCTCTACTGGCAGCATCAATAAACGATGTAAAGTAATCACTTTAATGTTATGTGCTGCCAACCCAGTTGGAGCAGTAACAACACAAGAGAGTGACGACTCCGTTCTTTTCTGTAGATAAGTTGCAATTGCTTTAATTAGAAAACTTTTTCCAGTTCCTGCTTCTCCACTCACGTACAGTCGGACAGGTTTAAATGACGTACATGAGCACTCTTTTTTCTCATGATATAAACCATGCTCAATCTGTTCTGTCACTTGATCATATATTTGTTTCTGTTCAACATTTAGTTGTTTTTCCAATTCTTCTAAATTTATTACATCCTCTTGAGCTTGTTACATTGCTCTTTCCACCTCATCCATGCCAGTTGCTGCTTCATTTTGGATAATTGGCTCTCCTAGTGGATCCTGCCTCAACGAAGCAGAACTTTGACTGTCTTGAGAACTGTCTCTAGCAATCTCTGCTGCAATTGTAGCTTCTTGCTGTATTTTGTCGTTCAACATTTTCAGATAATTAGTAAAAACAGGATATTCTATAGTATTTTTAGTTGCGTTGAATGAATCTTCATAACTGTGAAAATCTCCAAGTAGTTTTTCAGTGCTGTACGCCATGGCTTAAAGAGTTGCAAAAGAGCTAAATAATAATATTCCCTTTTGTCAGGAGTTTTGCAACTCAGTTTTCGGTGATTAATCAAATGTCCTTTTCTTTGTTTCACTAAACATCCTTAAGATCCAATCACAGCATATACTCCTGTATTGATATCTTCTGTAATATTAATCCTAAAAGTATAGCTTTGCAGTACTTCATAGAGACAAACGTTCTCAAGATGATTACTTCTATTTGGATAGTATGTATCCAACATATTTTATCTTCAAAATATCTGTACTGTCTGGTTCTCTCTAAATACTCAATTTCTTGTACAGATTTCAAAACTCAGTTTCATGTTCTTGCAAGACCTAAACTCACCCAAATGATTGTTCTAGATTTGGAGTATAGACTTGTAGATGACAAGCGATCTGAACATTCATATGCTCCGATTTCTCGATGAGACAACATCTTCAAACTGTAGCTGTACAATTTCTTACTTAGGCTCTTTTCATGAGAAATTTCTTCCCACATTTCCTTTAGTTGCATCTTTTCAGATTTAGTAATGTAAGACGCTACATATCGAGCCACAGCAATGGAGTTGTCTGCAACATATTGAATATCCATGTTAGCATTCCACATGGACAAAATGACTGAGTTATAGTCATTTATGTATTTTGACTCTTCATTTCTTCTTAAGTTGTAGGTCTTTTTCGGTGATTTTCTTGTGACAGTATGTCGCAAAGATGACATAAAATTGTTCACTCTTCCTTTTGATATATTTCTCGACGTGGAAATCCAAAACGACATTTTGTGTAGAACTTATCCTTAGATTTGTACTTTCGACGACAGTATTTTCCACAACGATGGGTTTGAAACCGTAAGACTTGATGTCTTAAATTCTTTTGTTCTGTACATTTTGGTACAGCACATGTAGAATATTGTTCAATAAAACTCATCTCTGTATCATCTGAATCTGTTCCAAATTTGGGGGAATCTTTGATCCATTGCAGCATATGTATGTGAGGAGCACCTCTTGCTTGATACTCCTTTCTCCAAAACAAATCCAGAACCTCTCCAAGAGGAGGTTTTATTTTGTTTGTGATAAAAGACATCATAGCTTCAAATCTATGATTGAAATACCTGCATACATTAACTGGATCAAAAGAGTACAGTTCTCCAGGTGTCTTGAATTCTGTATTTTCTATGTTTGCATTTGCCTCTCGAGGAAATTGAAGTAAATCTTCCCAAGCATACTCAGAACAGCTTAGAGTAAGGAACCGTGTAGGAGTTCCTCAATTTCTTAGCATACATTCCAATTCCCGATGATGACTATACCAATACTCATTAGTACCACGCTGACATGCCATGAGATTAATTAGCTGAGATTCCAAAACAGTATCTTTCTGTTGGACTTTATCCATAAATTCCTTTGCCGAAACATTTTGCAAATGTACTCCACTTTTTAGTGTATGGTTCACTGCATAAGAAAGTTCAGACAAGTCACTCTCAAACAGAAGATGAAACAAATATGGAATACATTGGCGAAACCTTGGATTTTCTGCATATAATATTGATGTCTGGTATTCAGATGCAGGAATCTGCACAGGTTGGTCATCATATCGTCCACCTTTGCCTGTTGGAAATAACTGAGGGAAACAACAAGCTTCCAACCTTTCTTCCCATACACTAATGGGACTTCCCTTCGCTTCTTTCATTTGGAATAACTCAATAGTATTACCTATCGCTTCTTTAGAGTGAAGTGGATGCACACTATAATGTTCATAAATTTCTTCAGTTCTGGACACATCCACTTTTTCAATTTGTCCAGTTGACAAATCACTGTCCTCTTCTACAGTTGTTTCCTCTTCTCCTACATATACATTTTTATAGTATTGATTATTTTTTACCAAATACAACGTTGCCTTTTTCACTTTCCTAACATCCACTAATTCTTGCCAGATTTTATTACTCTTCGTAGGAACGCCATTAACTAGAATAACTAGAGGTTCCTCTTCCACATTTTCTACACCAATTGTTTCAATATTTTTCTTCAAATCTAGAGGCAAATATACAACTCTTCCCCATTAATCCTCTCTGTAAATCTGAAGGAGGCAATTTCCCTGTCTTAGGCTCCATACGAACAATAGCCTGAAATGGATGCAGACATTGAATAAGAATAGACTCATAAGTATTTAAATCCATCAGTTCAGAAGGAATATTTACCAACTCAAGATTATTATGTACAGCTCTAGCAGGCATTTTCTTTTCATTTAAATTATTATAACAATATTTACAAATACGTTGATCAGAACCCAAATCAAAACAATTCTCTACCAACAAATAAGTTGCAAATTCCTTCCACTGATTATTATTCTCCTTTTCACTTTTTAAATATAGATCAACTAACCTGGTCTGATTTTTATAATGAATTCGTCTACAACAAATACAAAAAAAGTTTGGCCTTTCACCTGAAATTACCTTAAACCTTGTAATTTCTTGCTCAAAATGTTCTGTACTAAAATTCTGTACATTTTCTTCCACATTTCCTTCTATTAATGTATCAGTTTCTGCGCTGTCTTCTTCAGGACCAAAGTAACTAACCTCAATGTCTTCACAAATGGTTATTACATCTAATACAGATCCATGCAAAAGAGCACTGTTTAACTGTTTTAGCTTAAGTGCTGGACTTTTTGCATAATACAACCTTCTCACTAATTTCCTCACTTGAGTATGATGCACTGCTAACATCCTAAAATGGTGAAAAATACTCTGACATACTTTTTTAGAAAGACAAGCCAGAGAATGACCTTGCAAACCCGTTTTTTCTCTCACTCTGCAAGGGTCTAATTCTTGCAACATCTTAATCTTTTGTTTACACTGGACCCTTAGGACGTCTCCCTAAAACTTCATCCGCTAACACCTCTTCTGCATTTCTATGGACAATTTCCTCTTTTTCAATCGGACAACCATTCTTAACCTCATAAGCTCGACCACTGGTGTCAACTGCATGCAACAAATCATTACTCTGAAGGTAACTCTCTTCATTAAATATTAGTTCTATTAATTAGTCTTTTACACTTACTTTTGGCCTTCATAACATTGATTAGCTTATCTAGTGTTCGAATTCTATTGATTACTAAAATAAACAACTTCTTTTTTAATTCAAAAGCCTTCTCAACAATAGTTTCAATATGTTTCTTTTTCTTATAAAAAGCTATTTTTCTTTTACAATTCTTTATATTTTTTAATACATTTAAAACAACTCTGTTATAAAACATTCGCTTGGGAATTTCAACGAACTGATTTTTTCGTCTTTTACTATACACAATTTCTTTACCACATAGTTTTCCATCATTTTTCTTTTTTGTCTGGTTTTTCTTTGTAGTTACAGATAAAAAATGTTTTTCCAGATTCTCCACACTTTTTTTAGTTTATGTTATTTTGCTTATAAAATCCTTTGTTGTCTTTCTCCACACATTGTTGTTTAGATAAATCTTGTACTTATTTTTCTTGGAAAGGTAAGCCTGTTTATATGTTTTCTATTTTCACTCTTTGAAGGCATGATGGTTTTTCTTTCTGTAGATAATTAAAATCTGTTGTGAAGAAAAAAAAACATGTTAACATTTTTTTTTACAAATATAGACCACTACTAGAATACTACATAGCAATTAGAAGCACTATATGTTGTAAAATCTGGTTCACTCCATAAGTAAGTTTAAGGCACAGCAGCAGTGTTCGGGCAGTGTAGGAGATCATGCAGGGAGTGCTGTTTCAGGGTTTAGGGCAGTGCAGTGGTGTTTCATCATTATAGTGACATTCACTGAGAATGGTGTTTCAGGGTTTATAGCGGTGCAGTAGTGTTGAAAGAGTTTAGCAGGTTTTGCTAGGGATGGTGTTTCAGGGTTTAGTACAGTGCAGTGGTGTTCCGGCAATCTAGGGGGTCATGGTGGGACTGATATTTCTGAGTTTAGAGCAATACAGTTGTGTTTGGGCAGTGTATGGTATCATGCAAGGGCTAGGAGTATAAAGCACTGCATATCCTAAAGCCTAACTCACTCCATGAGTACATGTATTCCCATGTCTGCAAACACATGCACCGAGCAAGTGATTCTGTCACAATATTCCCAAAAACACACTGACTCACATTGTGATTCTACACAAATAAAAATATCCCTTGCAATTCACTGAAATGATTACTACATGCTACACAGAGAGTTGCTATGGCATTTCTACAGCACACCCAGGATCTTTACTACACAGCATGGAGACTATTTGGGAATTAAGAGGCCTGACACACATACTGCATAGGACTTCCTAGCACTACCTGTCCTAAAGCCTGACTCACTTCATGAGTACATGTATTCCCATATTTTTAAAAACATCATCTAAGCAAATTATTCTGCCACAATTGTCTGAAATGAATACTGACTCACACTGTGATTTTAGACAAATGACAGTATCCCTTGAAATTCAGTAAAATGATTACTACAGTGAAAGAGGGTCTTGCTGGGAGTGCTGTTTCAGGGTTTAGAAAACTACAGTAGTGTTCACCCATTGTATGGGGTATAGCAGGGGGTGTTTTCTCAGAGTTTAAGGCACAGCAGCAGTGTTCAGGCAGTGTAGGAGATCATGCAGGGAGTGCTGTTTCAGGGTTTAGGGCAGTGCAGTGGTGTTTCATCATTATAGTGACATTCACTGAGAATGGTGTTTCAGGGTTTAGAGCGGTGCAGTAGTGTTGAAAGAGTTTAGCAGGTTTTGTCCTAAAGCCTAACTCACTCCATGAGTACATGTATTCCCATGTATGCAAACACATGCACCGAGCAAGTGATTCTGTCACAATATTCCCAAAAACACACTGACTCACATTGTGATTCTACACAAATAAAAATATCCCTTGCAATTCACTGAAATGATTACTACATGCTACACAGAGAGTTGCTATGGCATTTCTACAGCACACCCAGGATCTTTACTACACAGCATGGAGACTATTTGGGAATTAAGAGGCCTGACACACATACTGCATAGGACTTTCTAGCACTACATGTCCTAAAGCCTGACTCACTTCATGAGTACATGTATTCCCATATTTTTAAACACATCAACTAAGCAAATTATTCTGCCACAATTTTCTGAAATAAATACTGACTCACATTGTGATTCTAGACAAATCAAAATATCCCTTGCAATTCACTGAAATGATTACTATCTGCTGCTGAAAGATTTTCTATGGCGTTTGTGCAGCACACCCAGAATGTTTACTAGACTGCAAAGAGACTATCTGAGAATTCAAACCCTGATATACAAGTGTTTAAGTGGTTAGACCACTTCATGTACACACTCTACATTTTTCACAACAGCACTGTACTGCAAAACAATATCTCCTCAAACACATTAACATACCAAATACTCCTATGACAATGTTTTTCCCAAAGCAGACAAATTCAGAATCAGACTCTATACAAATAAACTCCTGCTTCCACATTAGAACACATTTTAACTTAAAGTGCACAACATAGATCCCCTTACAAATTAACAACTCACCTTTATAAATGCTTTTGCAGATTTAGAACAGTGTCAATCACACACCAGATTTTTATAAGCATAATCTCTGAATTGTGCACCAGTCACTGGAACCATAGAATGGCTTTGCTGCCCTCTCATTTTCCATATGAAATTTATTCCCACACGAATTCAAAACCAACATTTTTAATTGGTTCTACATTTCAACACTTTCAAACTCACATAATGTTCAACCTTCCCCCACTGCTCTCTCTGCGTGTTACCATGGTAACACTCCATAGAACACCTAACTGAACACACAGGTGAAAAGTTCATCCACAAACCAAAACAGCAAGGGTGTTTGACTTCTCAATATACCAGCTTATCCTGTGCAATGTTCCTTTCAATCACTTTTTCTCAACCATTAGCATTACTCCTTTAAAAAACAGTAGCATGCAGCCTACTTTTTAATGTTGAATTTTCAGAAACCACCAATCATTTCTTTTTTTTCAAGTGCACTGAATCTCATCTACATTTTTTTCTAAACTCCTACTTTTCAAACTGCCATTTCATTTCCACAGCCCATCTGAGCACAACCAGATCCCCCTTCAAGATGCTTAGAGTGTGGATTGTAGGACACAGCTATATTTTCTGGAGTGAAAGGTATACAGCAAAATAGATGCTTTCTCAACCATGATTTACCAAATGTGGATATTATATGGATTGGCCAGAGAGGATTGAGATATCACCAATTGATGCCATTGGTAAAATCCTTTTTGCATCTCCCACACCCTGACCTCATATGTGTGAACTGTGATGGCAATGACCTAAGCACTTTGACTAGGGTACATCTGGAAATGCTTTTAAATAATCCTGGGCGTAGTTTGCATAGCAGCACTACACGTAGCTTCACGTAGTATACTTTAAACTTGGCGTAGTACACGTAGTCTGCGTAGCGTAGCTGAAGACACTGTGTACTTGGCTGTACTGTGCTAAAATTGCAAAATAATTGCATAAATCTTCCTGTACATGACCAGATATGATAAAATACGCTTTTCTATCTTTATATGCTAAAGTGCATATTGTACTTTCACAATGGTGAAATTGAAAAATTGGTAAGCAGTGGGAGAAGTGATGATTTTGGGATCCTCCCTAACCTAGGGAGAGTACCAAACAGATGCCTTGAAAACAAAAAAGCACATCTTATTGAACGATTTGGTTGTGGTCCCATCCTCTTAGGACAAACCCAAACACAGTCATGAGTGATGTCACTGACCATGTCATGAGTGATGTAATGTGTGATGTCATCAGCAGTGCATTGCAGTCGCGCAAGTTATAGTGAGTCCAACTACCTATAACGTGGGAATTTCAATGATTTTATGCGAGTAAAATTTCCAGCTAACTATAACTGGTGTGAAACCTATGTTTTTTTCAGTGAATTTAATAGGTTTTTTAAATACTAATTCCTAACTATAACTGGTGTGAAACCTATGGTTTTTTCAGTGAATTTCAATGGTTTTTTAATAGCAAATCTCTATAGGTATAAAAAGTAAAACATTTTATAACGAATTTTATATTGTATAATTATGTTTTTTTTGTTTTTTGTTTTTATTTGCCCTCAGGCGCTCCCGGGGCGCGTACCGGTCAACACACGTGTAAGCGCAATGTTACGGCGCGCCCCGGGGCACGTACCGGGGAGCGTCCCGTTAGCGCTATTCTCGCGAACGAAAACAACATTGTGACGTTTCGCGTAACCGCGTGATGCGTCATATGACGCACTGCGTAAGCTCACCCGGAAGCACGTGAGCGCATACGATCGCGCAACGTCCTGATGCGCTTACGCTACGCGCCCCCGGGCGCACCCCGGGGCGCGTAGCGTAAGTGCGTCGGGTCATATGATCTGAAAATAACACTTTTCATTGGTGCAGAACAGTTTTGGTTTCCAAATGATGAAAGCCCAGGTCATGTGACCTGAAAATGACACTTCTCATTGGTTCAGGACAGTTTTTTTTTCCAAATGATGAAAGACCCCACCTTTTTTCCTTATTCTGACTTTGTCCTTTGACTGAGGAAGACCTGTTTCAACAATAAAGAGAATTATTTTGTACTTTCAAATGGCTACTGTAGCAGCAACAGCTGGAGCATCTGCACCACCCCCACCACCACCAAGAGGACCACCACAACAGTACATTGGTGGTCAAGAAGAGGAGGAGGAGGAAGAGGAAGAGGAGGAGGGGAGAAGATGGCTGCCTGAAGACAATACTCCATACAAGCCAAGGCCACACATTGTATGGGAGTTTTTTTCAATCCCAGAGGTCAAGAAAAAAGTCAATGCGGCCAAGGTAACTTGCCTAATCTGTGGCATGGAACTCTCAAGGGGCAACCCAAACAAAAAATATTTACCATGATTAAACATATGACCCGCAAGCATCCAAACAACTATTCTCGTGCAGAGATGAGGGAGCTGGCCAGTAACCTCCCCCAGTCTTCAAGGACCACCTCCAAAAGAAAGAAACCCACTCCATCGGGACCAGAAACAACGGAGACGATGCCTTGCATTCAACAATGATTTGAAGATTTTAGAGTAACATGTATTTATTGTGGCAAACTCATCTCCTATGGTGAAAAGAGTGTAAAGCTCATTGTCCTTGCTGGTGACAATCACAATTGCCCCAAAAAACCCTAATTGTTTCCGTTTTTTGTTTTTTGCTCCAGTTGAGCCATTTTCAATTCCCTTTTTTTTGTTTCTCCCCATAAAAAATACAAAAAAAATATAAAACTCTTTTGAAAAACCAAAAAAAAGTACAAAATGTTCAAAAAAACATTAAAAAAAATATAAAACAACAAAAAGAAGAAAAAAACTGTTCTTTTTAGAACTACCTTTAATTTATAAAAATAAACCTATATTTTTAAAGAATCTCTGTTATTTTTTTTTCCTTAGGGTACGTGTACCGGGGCGCGCACCCAAAAAAAAAGAAAAAAAAATTAATGAAGGAGTTAGCATGAGGGAAGAACACAAAGAGAGTAATGTTAAGAGAAAGAGAGCTACAGGGAGAAACACAGAGGGATTGTTTATTATATAGTAAAACACAGAGAAGGTGTAATAGGGTGAAAGTGAGAAAAGTAAACTGACTAAAGGAGCGAAAGAAAGGAAGAGAGAAGAAGAAGACTAAAGTAGAGATAGTGGGAGAATGTGAGTGGGTGTTGAAAGAAAAAGAAAGGACAGTAAAAAATGGAGAATGAACGGTAGTGGCGGAACCGGGATAAATGAAGAATGGTGAAGGAGGGTGAGAAAAGACCAGTTAGTGTAAGTAAAGAGGGGTGAAAGAGGGTGAAAATTTGAATTAGGATAAGACATGGGGAGTGACAAAGAGAAAGGACAAAGACAGTAAAGGAAACAGTGCCTGAATGGGTTTGAGTGAAACAGCAAAGAAAGGTAAGTAATGCAGTGTGTGTGACTTATAGGGAGTCAGTGGGTGTAGGTCGGGGTGTGGGTGTGTAAGATGTGTCTGTGGGTGTGGGCGTGTGGGGTGTTTCGGTGTGGGTGGAGGTGAGGGTGTGTGAAATATGTATGAGGGGTGTATGGGTGTGGGGTATATATGTGTGGGATGTATGTGTGTGTATGGAATGTGTGTGTGTGTGAGGAGTGTGTGGGGGGATTTTGTGTGTGTATGAGGTGTGTGTGTGGTGTGTGTGTGGGGTGTATGTTAGAGGTGTGTGTATGTGTTGGGAGGGGGATGAGGTTTGCATGTAGGAGTAAGGTAAATAATTAAGAAAAACAGAATGAGTGAAGAAGCAAAGGAAGGGAACAGAGGGTAAGTGAAGTAAAGAATAGGGAATGAAAGAAGTTGAATATGAGAGGGGAAATAGGGAAATTGGAGTAAACATGGAGAGTAAGAATAAGTGAGGGAAGCAGAGTAAAGAAACAGGAGTGAGGTTGGTTGAGAAAATATTAGTGAGCTTAAAGCAAAGGGTGATGACAAACTACATTTTTTTAGTCACACTTACCATATAATAAATGTAACTTTAATTACATTTTTTTGTATCTGTGAAAGATAGAAGAAAAAATAAGTTATAATTAGTAAAATATGTATTTTAAATTAAAAGATACAAATGAAGAGGTTAAAAAGCATAACAGTGTATTTAGAAATAAAGTAAGAGTGAAGGACATAGAAAGGGAAATAAAGTAAGGTTGAAGGACAAAAAGAGAGAAAAAGAAATAGAAGGAGAGCAAATTAGTAAGAGTAAGGCATATAGATTCACTGACAGAGCGGAAGAGAAGAACAGAGATATGAACTGTAGGTAAGAAAGATACTAAAACAATGTGAGTCAGCAAAACTAAGTCAGGAAACAGTAGTAAGTAAAAAAGATAATGACAGAGATGGAAAAGAGTCTAATTAAGGATGCATTTAGAAGAATGAGGAATAGAAGATAACTGAGAGTAGGTGAAGAACAGTCATAGAGTGAAGGGATGAAGGGAGAGAGGATAATATACAATGATTGAGGGAAATGGAGTGAGGAAGTTAGTAGACAGACACACTAAGAGAAAAACTGAGTGAGGTGGAGTACAATGAGTAAGCAAAGGAAATGAGTAAGGGAGCAAAAAAAAGGAAACAGAGGAGAAGACGACTAAAACAGTGGTACTGAGAAAAAATAATTTGGTGATGAAAGTAAAGAGAAGGACATTGAAAGAAAGGAAATGAGGGATAGTAATGGAACCAGACTAAAAGAAAAGGGATGAAGAACGATGAGAGAGGAGCAGTGAAGTTGTTATAAAAGAAATGATAGAAGGTAGATAAACACAAGTGAACATAACACAAGGAGAGTGAGGCACTGAGGACATAGAGGTAGTGAACGAAAAATAGAGAGAAGAGGTCAAAAGAAAAGAGCAAACAAAGATAAGCAAGGGAGAGTGGGTGATTTATAGTTATAGAGTGCGACAATACTGAGTGAGTAAAGAGGAATTACTAAAAGAGCAAAGGAGGAAAATACGGAAAAGAGAAGTAAAGCAGAGAGACTGAAAGCTGAAAAGTTATGCAAGGGAGAGAGGGGATGCAGACAGTTGAAATGAGAATGAGGGGTTGTGAAAGAAGTGGAGTAAAGGAACGGGGGTTACAGAAAGTGAGAGAAAGACATTATAAGTGAGTAAAAAGAGCTGAAAGAGGATAGAAAAAGGAAAATGAGTGTCAGACAATGGGAATACAATTTAATTTACACAATCCAAAGTATAGAATAACTTGTACAACATGTTACATAGTTTATTTTTGATGTTCTCAGAATATATTGAATTTCACCTAAAACAGTGAGTTCAAATTACTCATCATATGACAGCGGGAAAAAAAACCACAATCTAAAAGATTGTGTTTTAAAAAAAACCTTAGATAAGGACAAATGACAAATATACACTAATCTTTGATTCACTTACTTTTCCTTTAGGCCAAATAGTATATCATGAAGGTCCTTTTCTCGTTGGAAAGTACTCTGCTGTTCACTAAAAAATCCATTTAATCAACTTTCTAGAAGAAAAGCTCCAAGAACATCTGAAATATTTTCATTATTTTCAAATACTCCTTTTTTCAGTCATGACTCTTTACTCATTTCTTCACCATTCCTTAAGGCCAAATAGTGTCAGATGTATCAGTATATTTTCAAATTACTTAAAACAAACTCTAAAATTACCGTTTTTTTCGACGTTCTGAAAGAAAGACTCAAACAACATTTTCACAATATTTAAATTTTCGTAATTCTATCTCTGACTCACTCATGTTCATCATTTCCTATAATACTGATATCACTTACTATGAGATCCACTTACAGTACCTATATGACAACTCAATTTTTTATATTATCTTGATCACTTTTACTCAGAATGTAATTTTAAACAGCAAACTAACCTTTATTAATTGCTCCCGTCTTCATAGGCCAATTACCTTTACTTAATTTTTGGTTGTAAAAACACTAGATATGAATTTTTTAAGTCAAAAGGCAAACGTTGTTTTAAAGTCAAATGAGTGTCATTACAAAGGGTCCAACCTTTACAACTTTTTAAATAGCATGTGTAATGCCCTGATGTTGTTGAAGGACCGTCATGATAAATAATAGCTACAGTTGCAAACGTTCTTCCTGAAATTGATAATTGAGAAGCCACAAACATTTTAATAGAAGTTGTCAATTTCGTTCCATCAGGTCTACATCGTTGGAACATTAAAATGACATAGTGACCATAACTTTGTAGAAATAATGTGGACAGCATTGCAGACTTACATTGGGTACACACTATATTGTGATCAGCTGCTTTAACGAGATTATTAAAAGGCACTGATTTGCAGTCTGGTAAACTCAAATATATAAATCTTTCAGTGTCTATTCTAGTACTACTTGATAAAGTACAGTTATCACAGTCATGCTGCCATTGATAAGAAAGGTTAAAAAGATTTTTTATATCTACTCCTTCATCTTCCAATACATCAAACATATACATTACAAATTCCTGACAATCCTGCTGAATTATCTGTGAAAATTGATTTCTGAAACACTTTCTATTTTTGCTCTATCACTGCTACATTTCTCAAACACCGAATTCAATAAACAGCAGAATGTTTGATCCCGATTTTCAACAATCTGTTCTTGTAAATTTTGAAGAAAAAAAACAACATTGACCACTACATTAGCATAGCAGTTGACACCAGAACTGTTTTTAAACTGAAATCCAACAACATCTTCAACAGAATCCTTTTTCTTTCTCCTTACAATTACAGTTTCATCTACTTTTTGTCTTTTTGCTAGTACCTCACTGCAATTATTCTCATTTCTTCTTTTTCGGCCTACCACACGTTTTTCAAACACAGGATATTGAGGCAAATGTGAAGCATACTCTCTTCTTAACCTATTGTATTCTTTAACACAATCTAGATCAGCACAAATCTTTGTTTCATCACACTCAATCAAGTACAATCCTGATAAGGTTCTGACTCGTGATAATGCCACATATGCCATACCCTCTTTAAACACAGAACTTCCAATGTTCACCAAAGCACTATCTACACTTAAACCTTGAGATTTATGAATTGTCACTGCATATGCCAAACAAACAGGAAACTGTTTTCGGCGCACATATAAGTCTTTCACAAGCAAAAATCTAGCTGAACAACGACAAATTTGTTCTATTTCGTCAATGCCATCAAATTTAATTTTTAAAATTTCAATTCCATCTCTATTTTTGTAATTCACAAAACCAACAACATGACCCATTGCTCCATTTACCAGACCTCTTTCAACATTTAAATTCTTTCTCAAAATGATACGACAATTTAAACAGACATTCAGAGTCTTTTCAAAACCAGCAGTTTTAGATATAGTCTTCTCTAATGAATCCAATTTTGATTTCAAATTTTTCTGACAAAATAATTGTTGCTCCCATATGCTCTATTTTATCTATAGCTTCCAGTTTCACTATCGCTTCATTTTCTAACTTTAACATTTTGTTGTTGAACATGGAACATTCTTTCAGAGTAGGCATCAAACATATGCCAGTTTCTTCTCGTTAATTTTCTTCAAAATATTCTCTGGAAGAATGTTTTCATTTGGGTACAAATTTGAAATTAATCGTCCATGTAAAGCTTCTTTCCCATGCTGACTTATTTTTCCGATTCTTACATCTTGTAGAATATTTTTATAATCTTCATCCTTTGCCTGCCGCATATTTTGGAGTAGTTCTGCATATTTTAAATTTAACCATATATTAACATTTCCAATGCTTCCTAGGCACTTCCTGGTATCTTCATGCGTGACCATTTTAAACACTGGCTGTCCTTTCACTGGAGTTAGTTGCAGTAGATGTCCAAAAACAATGATGTGTTTGCCTTCAAATAACACATCATAGTCTGTTTTAAGAATTTCTTGCATTCTCAAATGCACAAAAGCAAGCATTAGATTTGAGACCATGCTTACTTCATCAATGATAAGAAGTTTCATTTTCTTCAGGGTTCTGGAAACTTCAGAACACGCATCTCCAGATAGCTTGTGGTATTGCAATTTGTTATCATGCTCCACTGGCAGCATCAGTAAACGATGTAAAGTAATCCCTTTAATATTATGTGCTGCCAGCCCAGTTGGAGCGGTAACAACACAGGACAGCGGTGATTCAGTCCTTTTCTGCAGATCAGTTGCAATTGCTTTAATCAGAAAACTTTTTCCAGTTCCCGCTTCTCCACTCACGTACAGTCGGACAGGCTTAAATGATGTACATGAGCACTCTTTCTTCTCATGACTCAATCCATGTTCAACCTGTTCTGTGACTTCGTCATATATCTGTTTCTGCTCAAGGTTTAATTGTTTCACCAAATCTTCTAAATTAATTACATCCTCTTGAGCTTGCTCCATAGCTCTTTCCACCTCATCCATGGCAGTGGCAGCTTCATTTTGGATAATTGGTCCTCCTAGTGGATCCTGACTCAATGAAGCAGAACTCTGACTGTCTTGAGAACTGTCTCTCACAATCTCTGCAGCAATTGTTGCTTCTTGCTCTATTTCTTCATTCAACATTTGCAGATAATTTGGAAAAACAGGACATTCTATGGTATCCTTCGTTGCATTAAAAGAGTCTTCATAACAGAGAAAATCTCCAAGTAGTTACTCTTCTGTACGCCATGGTTTAAAGAGTTGCAAAAGAGCCAAATAGTAAAATTCTCTTTTGTCTGGATTTTCACAACTCAATTTTCGATGATTAATCAAATGACCTTTTCTCTGTTTCACTAGACATCCTTCACATCCAATGACAGCATATATTCCATTATTGATATCTTCTCTGATGTTCCTCTTATAAATATAGCTTTGAAGAACTTCATAGAGACAAGCGTTCTCAAGGTGAGGACTTCTATTTGGATAGTATGTATCCAACATGTTTGTCTTCAAAATATCTGTACTTTCTGGTTCTTTCTCCGCCAAATACTCTATCTCTTGTACAGATTTCAAAACTCTGTTTCGTGTTGCAGCAAGACCTAGACTTATCCAAATGATGGTTCTAGATTTGGCATAGAGACTTGCTGATGACAATAGATCAGAACATTCATATGCTCCAATTTCTCGATGCGACAACATCTTCAGACTGTAACTGTATAATTTCTTGCTTAGACTCTTTTCATGTGAAATGTCCTCCCACAGTTCCTTCAGTTCTGTCTTTTCTTTTTTTGTGATGTAAGACGTCACATATCGAGCCACAGCAATAGAGTTGTCAGCAACTAATTGAATATCCATGTTAGCATTCCACATGGACAAAATCACTGGGTTGTAGTCGTTGATGTACTTGGACTCTTCGTTTCTTTTTAAATTGTATGTATTTTTGGGTGATTTCCTCGTCACAGTATGTCGTAGCGAAGACATCAAATTATTTACTCTTCCTTTAGAAATCACTGGTCGTGGAAATCCGAAACGACATTTTGTGTAGAACTTGTCCTTGTTTCTGAATTTTCAACGACAGTACTTTCCATAACGATAGGATTGAAAACGTAAAACTTGTTGCCTTAAACTGTTTTCTTCGGTAGTTTTCGGAACAGCACATGTTGAATACTCTTCAATGAAGCTCATCACTGTCTCATCCAAATCTGTTCCAAATTTGGGTGCATCTTTAATCCACAACAACATATGTATATGAGGAGCACCTCTCGCTTGATACTCCTTTCTCCAAAAGAAATCCAAAACCTCTCCAAGGGGAGGATTTTTTTTGTTGGTAATAAAAGACATCATAGCTTCAAATCTATGATTAAAATATCTGCATACATTCACTGGATCCAAAGAACACAGTTCTCCAGGTGTTTTGAATTCTATATTTTGTATATTTGCATATGCCTCTCATAGAAATTGAAGTAAGTCGTCCCATGCATACTCGGCACAGCTAAGAGTGAGGCACCATGTAGGAGTTCCTAAGTTTCTTAGCATACATTTCAATTCCCCATGACGACGATACCAATACTCGTTTGTACCACGCTGACATGCCATGAGATTTATTAAATGAGATTCCAAAATATTATCTTGCAGATTCACTTGCTCCATAAAGTCCCTCGCCGAAACATTTTGCAGATGTGCTCCACTTTTCAGTATATGGTGTACTGCATAAGAAAGCCCAGACAAGTCACTTTCATACAGTAAATGAAACAAATAGGGAATGCATTGACGAAACCTTGGATCTTCAGCATATAATCTTACAGTTCGATATTCAGATGCATGAATTTGAAGTGGTCGATCGTCATATCGTCCACCTCGACCTGTTGGAAATAGCTGTGGAAAACAACGAGCTTCCAAACTTTCTTCCCATACAGTAATGGGACTTCCTTTTGCTGCTTTCATTTGAAACAATTCAATTGCATTCCCCATTACTTATTTGGAATGCAAAGGATGAACAGTATAATGTTCATATATTTCTTCACTTGTAGACACATCAACTTTTTCAATTTGGCCGCCTGAACAATCACTGTCTTCATCTGCAGCTGTTTCCTCTGCTGCAACACATACATCTTTATAATACTCATTGTTTTTGACTAAATACAACGTTGCCTTTTTGACTTTCCTAACATCCACTAAATCTTGCCAGATTTTCTTACTCTTTGTCGGAACCCCATTAACTAGAATAACTAAAGGTTCCTCTTCTACTTTTTCTATACCAATTGTATCAATATTTTTTTTGACATCTAGAGGCAAATAAACAACTCAACCCTTTAATCCTCTCTGCAAATCTGTAGGAGGCAATTTCCCTATCTTAAGCTCCATGCGAACAATTGCCTGAAAAGGATGGACACATTGAATCAAAATAGACTCATATGTATTTAAATCCATCAATTCACGGGGAATGTCTACCAACTCCAGATTATTATGAACAGCTCTAGCAGGCATTCTGTTTTGATTTAATTTATCATAACAATATTTACAAATACGCTGATCAGAACTCAAATCAAAACAATTCTCCACCCACAAATAAGTTGCAAAATCCTTCCACTCATAATTAATCATCTTTTCACTTTTTACGTATAAATCAACTAATCTAGTTTGATGCTTATAATGACTTCGTCGACAACACACACAAGTAAAATTCGGCCTTTCACTTGATTTCACCTTAAACCTGGTAATTTCCTGGTCAAACTTTTCTGTACTTGAAATCTGTACATTGTCTTCCACATTACCTTGAATTGCTGTGTCAATTTCTACACTGTCCTCTTTTTCACCAAAATAACAAATCTCAATTTCTTCACAAATCTTCTTCACATCTAATTCAGTTCCATGCCAAAGAGCACTGTTTAATTGTTTAAGCTTAAGTGCTGGACTTTTTGCATAATACAACATTCTCACTAATTTCCTCATTTTGATATGATGCACTGCTAACATCCTAAAATGATGAAAAACACTCTGACAGACCTTTCTAGAAAGACAAGCCAGTGAATGCCCTTGAAAACCTGTGTTTTCTCCCACTCTGCAAGGATCTAGGTCTTGAAACAACTTCCCTTTCTCCTTTAGACTTTTCTTACTATATGTACGTAAGAAATTACAAAACAAATCAATTGATTCCTGTCGCACACTACAAATACGACTACACTTCCAAGTGTACACTGGACCCTTAGTACGTCTCCCTAAAACTTCATCAGTTAACACCTCTTCTGGTTCTCTAAGCACAAGTTTCTCTTTTTCAATCGGACAACCGTCTTTCACCTCATAAGCTCGACCACTGGTGTCAACTGCATGCACTAAATCATTCTCCTGGAAGTAACTCTCCTCATTAAAAAATGGCTCACAACTTGAACTGTGCATCCATTCTCCTGAAAAAACTTTACAAAAATTAGTCCGATTAATTACTCTTTTCCACCTGCTGTTTGATTTGAAAACATCAATTGTCTTGTTAAGTGTCCTAATTCTATTGATTATTAAAATAAATAATTTTTTCTTAACTTCAAAAGCCTGATCAACAATCTTCTCTCCACTTTTCTTTTTCTTATAAAAAGCAGCTCTCTGTTTACCCTTCCTAATGTTTTTTAACAAATTTAAAACCATCCTATTGCGAAACATTCGTTTACGAATGTCTCTAAACTGATTCTGCCTTCTATTCCTATACATATTATTCTCTCCTGCTCCAGTTGTAAGATTTTTTGAGGGTCTCTCCTTCCTTTTCAAATTTATTCTCTCATTCTCTTTTTCTACATGCTGTCCAACATTTTTTTTTTATCTACATATGTTCCGTAAGAAAGACTTAGTTGTCTTACCAGGAGCTTTGTTCCTGTTTTTTGAAGTATTTGTTGTGGAAGAGTGCTGTAATTCCGTTGCTGTTTTTGTTTTTTTGCGGTTATCATGTTTTCTTCTCCTTTGCCTTGAGGGCATCTTTCCTTACTCTTGAAATCTTGATTTCAATCTGTGTTAAAGAAAAAAATAGCACATTATAGACCACTATTACCAAACAACAAAGCAATGACAAAAAGCAAACGGTCTATTCAGGGTTACAGATCAGGTGAGGATTCTCCAGGGGTGCAGAAGAGGTGAGGCCAGTATTGAAGAGTGTAGTGGAAAAGAGCTCTGTCAACAGGTACAAAGAAGATGAGACCTTTGTCTAAGAGTGCAGTAGGGGATAGGCTTCATGAAGTCTAGTCCACTGCACTCTAACACACAGGCTTCACCACCTATGCTTCCCAGGAAAGGCCTCTTTCCCACTACAGTCTTGAACATAGGCCTCACCTCCTCTGTCCCTCTGGACATGCCTCACCTCATCTGCACAATCTACTTCCTAATCTGAAGTAACACAGGTGACATTATTGTGAAAGGATGAAATATATGTATTTAATTCATGCAGACACTATTTATTCCTTCTTAAAAATCAAAAACTCATTCATTTGCACCAAAATCGTTTTTTAAATAACATTTTAGACACACACTGCAGGTCCTATGTATAAGCATTCAGTGTCCATGAGTACAGTGCAGAGGACTGACCTCCTCTCACCCTTGGACAAGCCTTACCTCATCTGTGTCCTCTGGACAGGCCTCAATGTATTGAGTATAATTGATGGTAACTGGGTGCAGATGAGGTGACGCATGTCCAAGGGTGTAAATAAGCTGAGGCTTGTCTAAGGATACAGATTAGTTAAAGTCTATTCAGGGTTGCAGATGAGGTGAGGATTGTCTAGGGGTGCAGAAGAGGTGAGGCCTGTATTGAAGAGTGTAGTGGAAGAGAGGTCTGTCCACATGTACCAAGAAGGTGAGACCTGTGTTTAAGAGTGCATTGGGGGATAGGCTTCATAAAGTCTAGTCCACTGCACTCTTAAACACAGGCCTCACCACCTATACTCCCCAGGAAAGGCCTCTCTCCCACGACAGTCTTGAACACAGACCTCACCTTCTCTGTCTCTCTGGACATGCCTCACTCCAACTGCACAATCTACTTCCTAATCTGAGGTAACACAGGTGACATTATTGTGTAAGGTTGAAATATATTTATTTAATCATGCAGACACTATTTATTCCTTCTCAAAAATCTAAAAGCCATTCATTTTCCCCAAAATGGTTTTTGACATCACATTTAAGAAACACAGCATAGCACCTATGTACAAGCATTCCATGTCACTACTAAAAGTTCACAATTTTACAAAATACATTTCCTCTATGCAACGAAACTCAATGTGTTTCCTACACTGAGTTAACACAGGTAACATCATTCTGAAAAGCTAAAATTTATTTCTTTCAGCATGCAAACACTATTTATTCCATCTCAAAAATTTAAAAGCCATTCATTTTCCCCAAAATCGTTTTTGACTTCACATTTAAGGAACACAGCACAGGTCCTATGTACAAGCATTCCATGTCATTACTGAAACCTCACTATTTTACAAAATACAATTCCTCTATGCAAACAAACTCAATGGTCTTCCTACACTGAGTTAACACAGGTAACATCATTGTAAAGAGTCAAATTGACGCCTGTGTCTAAGAGTGCAGTCGGGGATAGACTTCATGAAGCCTAGTCCACTGCACTCTTAGACACAAGCCTCACCACCTATGCTCCCCAGGAAAGCCCTCTCTCTGACTACAGTCTTGAACAAAGGCCTCACCTCCTCTGTACCTCTGGACATGCCTCACCTCATCTGCACAATCTACTTCCTAATCTGAGGTAACACAGGTGACATCATTGTGAAAGGGGCAAATGTATTTCTTTAAGCATGCAGACATTCTTTATTCCTTCTCAAAAATGTAAAAGCCATTCATTTTCCCCAAAATCGTTTTTGACATCACATTTAAGAAACACAGCACAGGTCCTATGTACAAGCATTCCATGTCACTACTGAAACTTCACAATTTTACAAAATACAATTCCCCTATGCAAAGAAACCCAATGTGCTTCCTACACTGAGTTAACACACGTAACATCATTGTGAAAAGGTCAAATGTATTTCTTTAAGCATGCAGACACTATTTATTCCTACTCAAAAATGTAAAAGCCACTCATTTTCCCCAAAATCGTTTTTGACATCACATTTAAGAAACACAGCACAGGTCCTATGTACAAGCATTCAATTTCACTACTGAAATTCAACAATTATAAAAAAAAATGACACAAACCAACAGCAAAGAAACTCAATGTGCTTCCTACTCTGAGTTAACACAGGTAACATCATTGTGAAAGGGTCAAATGTATTTCTTTAAGCATGCAGACACTCTTTATTGCTTCTCAAAAATGTAAAAGCCATTCATTTTCCCCAAAATCGTTTTTGACATCACATTTAAGAAACACAGCACAGGTCCTATGTACAAGCATTCCATGTCACTACTGAAACTTCACAATTTGACAAAATACAATTCCTCTATGCAAAGAAACTCAATGTGCTTCCTACACTGGGTTAACCCAGGTAATAACATTGTGAAAGGGTCAAATTTATTTCTTTAAGCATGCACACATTATTTATTCCTTCTAAAAAATGTAAAAGCCATTCATTTTCCCCAAAATCGTTTTTGACATCACATTTAAGAAACACAGCACAGGTCCTATGTACAAGAATTCCATGTCACTACTGAAACTTCACAATTTTACAAAATACAATTCCTCTATGCAGTAAAAACTTTTTACCAAGCATTATCAAAAAGCATGACACAAAGCAACATTAAAAAACCACAATTTGCTTCCAAATCTTCTCTATAGAGTATACAAGTCTTTATGTATATTAAAAGAATCATTACTCACCTTTACAAATGCTTTAGGAGATTGAGAACAGTGTCAGACACAAACACCAATATTTCTTTAGCAGAGCAAAAGGTATGTACTCCAGGCACAGCAACCATGAATGGCACAGAGAACCTCTAATTCTACACACATATTGCACATGGTAACCAATGAAAACTCTTCCCTCTCTATTTTCAAACCAACACCCTTCCCCCCTCAGCCTTTTCTACCTGTTACCATAGCAACTCCCTCCTCACTGAGCTCTCAGGGTTAAAAGTTTATTCTACAATGTTGCAAATGAACTAAGCAAGGATGTTTGACCTCTCAATACACCAGCTTATCCGCTGCAATCTTTCTTTAAATTACTTTTTCTTAACCATTCAAATTGCTTCTTTCACAGAACAGAACCATGCACCCTAACTTCCAGTTTTCAACTATCTGAATCCACCAATCATTGCTTGTGATTGAAGAGCACTGAAACTCCACAGTTTTTTTTTGCAAACTCATACTGTTCCAACTGCCATTTCATTCCCACACTTCATCTGACTGCACCAGAACCTCCTCTTACCATGTATTCTGTCTGGATTATTGGACATAGCTACATCCATTGGGTTCAAAGGTATGTAGCTACCAGAAATTTTCACAACCTTGACTTACCAAATTTAGACATAAAATGGATTGGCCAAAGAGGATTGAGATGTCATCAATTGATACCATTGGTGAAAACCTTTTTGCATCTGCCACACCCTAACCTCATAATTCTGCACTGTGGTGGAAATGACTTAGGCACCTTGACTGGGGTAGGTCTGGAAATGCTTTTAAAGGACACCTTTGAGCAATTGATGGCACTTTTTCCTCAAACTGCCTTGGTATATTCCAATATATGCCAAAGACAGAAATGGAAGTGGTCCAACCAATTTTGTCCAAAATTTGAGAAAGCACGGAAACATGTGAATAAATCTGTTTCTGCTTACATGAGAGACTATGGAATGGGTTCAATATACAACAACAACTTGCGTTACAACATGCAAGATATCTACAGAGGAGATGGTGTGCACTTCTCAGATGAGGGGAATAGAATATTCCTCCTGAATATAAGACAGTGCATTGGAACCTACTTGTAGGTACCTAAATCAGCCACAGAACCCAAAAGCTCTTTTCAGAGCTACCCTACCTCTGATCACTCAAAATGATTATTTTACTCTAACTTTTTTCACTGTTTTTCACCAAAGTACGCTCCCCGGTACGCTTCCCGGTGCGCGTACCAGGCGCTCCCCCCGTGAAAATTTTTAAAAAATAGTTTTTTTTGGGCCTATATGGGCCTCCTAAGCTCCCCTCAGAAAACCTAGGGGGTCAGGGTGTGTCTACCGTGCCCCCTTTTACCCATTCCCAACGTTGTTTGTCCTCCGTCTTGTGTCTCAAATCTACCGAAACACAAGATGGAGGACTCCAGTAGCACTGCCGGTACGCGTACCGGGGCGCGCACCGGGAAGCGCTCCCAAACATTTTTAAAAGTTCATTTACATAAAAACCACTGGAGACACTTTCACCAAATATAGAATAGGTCGTACTACATACCAATCCCTACCATTTTCCCAAATTTGGTGGAATTCCATTGAGCCATTTCAGCTGTAGCATTGTCTAAATATCCTGAGGTAAATTACATGACAAAAACACATCTGAAGTGTTAGAATTTACAACCAATTAAAATGTTACTTTCATTTTCTACTTTTTTTTCCTGACATTTGATTGGTTATGTACATGAATATAAATGAAAAATGAGAGGGAAACACGGCCGTTTTGACTACAACTACCTGAGGTACATCTTGAAAGGATTTTCGCATTTTGTCTTCTTCACCTCTCTGTAAAGTAAGTTGATAATTTGTAAGGGGCACTTTAAGTTAATTTGTAAAAACGTTTTCTGATAGTTATTTACTGTCCCTCTGCTATAGTTATACATAGAGATAGGCTCCTCTGGTATATTTATGGATTGACTTAGGCTTCTCTGCTATAATTATGAATTTACTTACGCTTCTTCACAGGCACTTTTTTATATTTCTACTTCCTGCCTGTTACCATACACTGCCCAAAGTTAACTTCACTGTTAAAAAATCAGAATTACCTGTCTGAACTTAAACCCAACAGTGCCCTAACTCTACTGATATAGTTATTTTTTATGCGATTTACAGCAAAAAAATTGAAGGGGAGCAAGAAAACATCAATGTTTCCTTCGAGATTACATATGAGGAGGTTCTTAATGAAGATTTTGTTGAACAAGATTTTATGGATCAGTCTTTGGATCAACAATTTATTGAATGTTTACAAGATATAGAAACATGCATTTTTGAGGAGATTCCAGATGATCTAATGCTGGAAGTTTTATTGAACTATGAAAATTCTAACCAATACATTTTTATTTAATAATTAAAAATTGTTTGAGACATTATTCATTTTTATATCTAATTCATGAAGTACTACCAAAATGATTATGTTTATATTATAGTATAAAGTGAAACTTACAGTATAATGTGCAATTTTAAAACATCATAAGGGAGCAGAGTAGACTACCCATGATCCCCTAGGTCTTCTCAGGGAGTACTTAAAGGATTTATGTTTATATTATAGTATTTTTTTTTAAAACATGTTTTTATTGTTGCATCAGCAGGCATAAAAAAAGAGAGAATCATCTGCTGACGTGGCATCAACATTCAACCGCGGTCAGCAGTTCACGCAACTTTTTTGTAATAAAACCTGGTCAATATGGCATTTCATCCACTGAACATCACAGACCGTTCAAACAAAGAATCGGGTTAGGACACAGACACTAAACTCCGTACAGGGGACGGAGATGAACAATAGATATGCGGGTCCCAGCTATGGGGGGACGTCGGGTCAGGGTCCGAGCAGTACGCAAAGTGGTGGTGCCAGGTAACTGGGGGGACAGAACTGTGGGGGGGAGCATGTAGGCGGTAGCAAGAGCATAACAGGAGGGGAAGATGTCGGGCAGCGGGTAGCGGGGGGGTCCGCACTATTCATTCGCAGTGGGGTAGAGCGGTCAGGGGTCGGAACCGGTTCGAGTATGGGGGTAGCGGGGCGGTCGGCCCGGGGGGGGGCTGAGTCAATGGGGGGCGTGGTATACCGAGCTCGGCACAGGCAAAGAGGGTGACAGTGGCAATCAGCGATTATGGGTTTACTCAGGCGGGCGGGAGGGGGGAGGCGGGGGTGTAGGCGTAGGCGGGACATCAGCGCGCGTGGCCTGCCGGAAGCCATGTAGGAGCATGGCCCATTCCATAGAGATGGGATGTTTATGCGCTCCCTTGGCCTCCTCTTCTCGGATGGCGTCTTCTTCGGCCGCCGCCCATTTACAAACTGCCCCTATCCATGCTGCTATGGGGGGACCTTCCGGAGCTCGCCAGTGCATAGCTATACATCTGTTCGCCAAGAGCAGCGCCAAGGACACAAAGCGTTTGTGTGTAGGGGCCCATTTAGATATGTGAAAAATGCCTAGCGCGCTGGATTCCCAAGAGGTTAGAGTCGTGCGGCCTGTGAGGTCTGTCAGCGTGTCGTGTACCGTCCGCCACAGGGGTTGGAGGCCAGGGCAGTCCCAAAACATGTGGCGGAAGTCTGCATCGGGGGAATGACATCTGGGGCACAGGAATTGTGAGGCGGGGAAAAACCGTTGCAGTCGCGCTGGTGTGAGGTAAGCCCTGTGTAGTATGTAATATTTGATGTTTTTGAAGCGGGTGTTTCTGGAGACTCGTTTTGGGGCCTCAAGCGCCTTGGTCCATTCCGAGTCGTGTAACGCGCATCCGATGTCCTCCTCCCACGAGGCGCGTAGGGCCAACAGGGGGGTGTACGAGAGTTCTCTGATCGATTTGTAGAGCCAGGTGACCAAGTGGCGGCCCACGCCCATACGCAGGATAGCGTGAATAACTGGATGCGTGTCCGGTTCGCCAGCCTGAAGATTACGGTAAGGGCGAAAACCCTCGAGCAGCTGTCGGTATCTGAGGAATTGACCTGGGGGGAGTTCGAACTCAGCAACCAGGCAGTCGAACGACTTCAGTTGACCCTCCTCAAAAAGCGACTCCATATCCGTGACGTCGCAGTACGTCCATTCCGCTAGCATAGGAGCCGAGAAGTAGAGTTCCCGCCTGGGACAGCCGACCAGCGGTAGTGCCGGGGAGTATGGAGTCCTCCCGGGGGAAATCCGGTGGATCCGCATCATACACCGACGCGCCATCGTGACCTGGAGGGGATATGTACGGCAAGGCTGGGTGCCCGGGAGGAGAAGACGGAGCAGCGCCGGGGTCGTAATTCTACCGGTCTGGGTGCCAGTCTCCTGGGTATATCGGTCCGCCGTCCAGTACGACAGCCATTGGAGCTGTGCCGCCAGGAAATAGGACTCAAAGGAGGGGGCTCCCAGCCCACCTTGTGTTGTGGGGAGTTGGAGGGTTTTCAAGGCCACTCTGTGTCGACCCGAGCCCCAAATAAGGGTGCCCAAGAGTGAGTTGAGGTCCCGAAAGAAGGACCCAGGTGGCACAACTGGTAGGTTGGTAAAATGATAGAGGAGCCGGGGCAGCATTATCATTTTAGCCAGGGCTATCCGTCCTATCGGGGCGAGCGGGAGCTTAGTCCAGAAGGCGACAGTCGGTCGGAGGCTAGCCAGTGTTCTACGATGATTCCCATCGAAGATGTTGGCCGGAGAGTGATACAGACGGACACCGAGGTAGCGGGGGGCCTCCGCGGACCATGCGAGGCTATGGGTCCCCAATGCAACGTCCCGGGGTGGCAATTCCGGGTGGAAGGGGTAGATCGGAGATTTGTCCCAATTCACCCGAAGGCCGGATGCTTCTGCAAATTCAGCGAGCGCCACTCCAATGGGGGTAAGATCCATGTCGATGTCCCGGACATAGATGAGTAGGTCATCTGCGTACATCGAGACGCAGTGTGTGACGTCTGCAAGCGGGATGCCCCAGTGTATTCCTTCCCGACGCAGTCTAATCGCCAGCGGTTCGACCGCTGGGGTGAAAAGGAGAGGCGATAGGGGGCACCCCTGTCTGGTGCCCCGGCGGACCTCAAATGCGGGGGAAATGTGTTTCCCAATCCTGACACGTGTCTTCAGATCGGTATTGAGGAGGCGCGTGTATGCTCTGAGTGTCGGGCCAACGTTGAGACGGTGTAGTACCGAAAAAAGGTATGGCCAAGTGAGGGTGTCGAATTACCTCTCTAGGTCCATAATGAGGCAGGCGGCGCGAGGGAATCTATCCCGCACCTGATCCTGGTCATGGAAGACCCGGCGGATGTTCTGTGAGGAGCTTCTCCCAGGGACGAAGCCGCATTGGTCGGGGTGGATCAGTGGACATACAACTTGTGCGTATCTGTCGGCCAATATCTTCCCGAGGACCTTACAGTCCGCTGACAGGAGTGTAATGGGGCGATACGAACCCATGGAGCGGGGGTCCCTATGGGGCTTGGGGAAAGTAACGACCACTGACTCTCGCATGGAACAGGGGAGCACCCCCAGGTCAAGTGCTGTTGCATACATCTGAGCCAGGCGGGGGACCATCAAGGGGGAGAATGTCAAGTAGTATTCGAGTGGGAAGCCGTCTAGGCCTGGGGCTTTATTGCGGGACAGGGCCCGCAAGGCGTGGGTGATGTCTGAGGGTGATATTTTAGCGTCGAGCGTACGCTTATCTGCGTCCGATATCGCGGGCAGTGACAGTGGATCGAGGAAGTGATCCACAGACGACGGGGAAAGCTGTGTCGGAGCCCCGTACACTTGTGCATAATAGCGGTGGAACGCCAGGAGGATCTCTGTTTGAGAACGCACAAGCACACCCTCTAGGTTGATGATGTCCGTGATCGGTTTGATCTCGGTGTCTTGCTTCGCCATCCAGGCTAGCAACGTCCCAGTTTTGTCCCTGTCTTTGTGGACTCTGGTGGCGTAGGCCCTGAAGTTATATTTCCGGAGATCAGCACAGGCTGCCTGATAAGTCGATTTCGCTTCAGCTGTGAGCATGGCGTGCTCCTCCGAATTATCGGTTTGTTTAGTGAGTGTAGCTAGACGCTGTTCTGTGGTTGAAAGTGTCCGTTCCAATGTGCGACAAACCCCTGCGATCTGTTTAATGCATTCCCCTCGGGCCACAACCTTGATCGCATCCCATTCTACTAATGCCGATATCGCTGTGTTTGTGTTGTGTGAGAAGTTTTCTAGTATGCTGTTTTTGTGTGAGTCCCTGAACACCGGATCTGTCAAACAGTCTGCAGGGAGTCGCCAAGTGGGGACTGGTGGGTGTGGGGGCTGCCAGGTCAGGCGCAGTATGTGGGCATCATGGTCCGAGATGATCCGACCCAGGTAGTCTGAGGAGAGTAGTTTGGAAAGGATCGGCGCAGAGCATAAGAATCTGTCCAGGCGAACCCAGAGGTTATGGGGTATCGAGTGGAATGAGTAAATGCGGGCATGAGGATATAAGTTCCGCCAAGCATCGGTAAGCGCCCAGTGTGTGGTCCATGCTCTGAATAGCTCCACCTGTCTGGGGATTGGGGACCGCGCAGAAAGGGGGTGGGAACGGTCCAAAGAAGGGTCCAGCGTGCAGTTGTAATCGCCTCCCAAAACCCACGGGACTGCAGTGAACTGGGCCAATACTCCTGTGAGGTGATCCCAAAATGCATCTTGTTCAGTGTTAGGGGCATAAATACTTCCCAGAAGGATCCCCTGTCCTTCCAAGAGCCCTTCCAGTAGTGCATATCTGCCTTCCCTGTCCACCACCCGTCGAAGTGTTCGGAAAGGGGTTCCCGGTCTGACCCAAATTAAGGCGCCGCGCGCGTATGCTGAGTATGTTGTGGCACAGAAGGTCCCTCGCCATTTGGCCTGTAGCCTGCCTAGTTCAGTAGTGTTGACGTGCGTCTCTTGTAAGAGAGCAATATTAGCTGACATTCGCTTTATGTAGGAATAGACAGAGTACTGTTTATTGGGCGTGTGGAGACCCCGTACATCGAGTGTGAGGACATTAACGTCCGAGCGCGGGGCTGTCATTACTAAGGGATTGTGCTTGCGTGCGGAGCATACCCCGAGAGTGTGGTCATGTGTCTCGTGTGTGCTCCTTCGCGCCATGCTTCCAGAGGTTTGGTGGGGGAACTGTAGGGGGTAAAAACAGGTAGAACCGAGGGTGGGAAACAGTCCCAATACAAGGGATATGTCACCGGGGGGCGGCACATCCAAACCAATGTCCCACTAGGGGAGAAATATAACAGGATTCTGCGGGGGTGGCAGCATGTGTTTCCACTGGGCTCGTGCGCGGATCGGGCTTTTGTAGGAGATGTGGGTATCGCGCGCGAGCGCACATGGTTAATCATTTATTCAGTATTGGTCCGCAAATAGCACACAGAGCGATCAAGAAAAGAGGAAACATTAGTAGTCAGTCCATCCTTCAAGAAGGGGCGCCGCATTGTCCAGCCAGGGTAGCGTCCACCACGTGTGTGACAAGGAGAGGGGAAGAAATCGGGCCAAACCCCAACATCGTGCCATCGCTGTCTCTGTCCTTCTCTGGAGTGAACAGATGTGGTTGGCGTTCAAGGTCCAGTGCCAATGGGGAGAGGCGTAGATCTGTCACTGCTTTCAAGGCGTCCAGTGCGTCTCGTCGCTCTCGCATGATTTGCGTGAGGTCAGGTGAGCTCGCGGGGGAGGAGGCTGGGCTTTTGGACGAACCCGTCTGGGTGCGTTTCGTGCCTCGTCTCCGGGATCGGTGCGAGTTGTTGGTGTGTTCCCGTTGGGGTCTGGCTTTTGGGATCAGCGGGCAATGGAACTCAGCCCAATCCTGTGCCTCATCCGCGTTGGTGAAGAATATAGCCTTTCCTTTGTGTAGTACCTTGAGGCGAGCCGGGAACAATAGGGAGTATTGGAAATCGTTCGCGTGAAGGTGTCTCTTGACATCCAGAAATGTGGACCTCTGATGTTGGACTTCACGGGCATAGTCTGGGAACACCATGACTTGTTGGTCTTCTACCTGCAGGGGGCCCGCGGCCCGGGCCGCCCGAAGCACCGCGTCACGGTCTCGGAAGGGCAGGAACTTGGCCAGCATAGGACCAGGAGGGAACCCCGGCTTCGGTTTCCGGGCGGGGACCCTGTGGGCTCTCTCGATAGAGAAGAAAGCCGAGCGTTCCGATTCGGGGGTGAAAGAGCTGGTCCATGACTCCATGTAGGTCAGGGGGCCCGAGTTCTCAATACCTTCCGGCAGTCCAAGGACGCGAATGTTGCACCGTCTCGAGCGTCCCTCCAAATCAACAGCTCGTTCCTCAAGGGCTGCCACGCGGCGCAAGACGTCCTGCATGTCCGCAGCCTGAGTTTTCACCTTTGGTTGTAGTGCGGCCACAGTCTGCTCCCCCTCTTTCACTCTATCCGCCAGTTTACGAAGGTCGTCGCGAATCAGGCTGATGTCTGTCGTTAGAGTTCCCAATCGCTCCTCCATCGAGAGTCGGGACAGTTCAATAGCTGCCAACACCTGGTCCAGCTTCGCCGACAGTGTGGGGTCCGTGTGTGGGGGGTTGACTTGCGTCCAGGCCCGCGTTTGCGGCATGTTCTCTGGGGCCGTTTCGGGGACGGAGGTTGCCTGCTGGCCTCTTGGTTTCCCCATGGGGCCGGTGGTATGGATTTTGCAGTTTCGTGAATTAGGGGAACAGCGGACCGTCGGATATCAGTTCGTTGAGGCAGACTGTACCCACCACAATGTGGCGTCGAGTAGCAGACACGTGTCAATGTAGAAGACAGCTGGTGTCTAGACGAGGTCTAACAGCTCCGCGGATCTAGTGGATCAGATGCCCAGGGGGGATGAGGACCAGGAGGGCCCAGAGCCGGAGTGGGCTGGCAGTCCGTAGCTACTGGTACTGGATGGGGGATGGTGAGGGACCAGCGTTTGTCTGTCCGTGGGTCCAGCAGGATCGAGGGGCGTATTCTTCCAGCAGGCCCCTTCCACAGTAAGGAGTTCCCTCCCTCGTCGACCACGGCAGCGCAGTGTGGGGGGCGGTGGAGCCCCGTCCCTCCGTCCGGTGCACCAAGTGGAAGACGGGCCTGGGGCGAAGAGGCAAGGTTCCAGGGTTCCCCGCATATAGGAGGGCTGTCTACGGTGCGGCTGGTGGTCACTGCTGAGCTGGGGGAGCCGTCGCGTCTACAGCGGGGATTTGGCTGCACATACCGTGGCCGGCGCCGATGTCCTCTCGGGCGCCATCTTAGGGTCAGGCACCGTGACTCAAGGGCCGCCACCAGGCCCAGGGATGCTTCGGTCCCTCCGCCCGGGGAATGAAAGGGCAGGCACCCCCCGACGGGTCTCGGAGGATGCAGGGGGCGGCTGGGGCACCGGAATCAATGTCTCGGGTGAGGGGGGGCTGGCACTCACTGCCCTGTGGATATCGCGGTGGTTCGCCGGGTCCGACGATGCGGAGCCGGCACAGTCGGATCACGGAGGCAGACGGGGTCAACATGGAGGCCGGGTCAAATCTTCTTGCAGGACCAGGCGCAGGCAACTCAGGGTCCCGGAGCGTCCGTCGCCGCCCAGGACACGCTCGAGGAGCTCCGGTATGCAGCTGGGTCGGGTCCACACCGTATCAGGTTGGCCACGTCTCCCGACCCGGGCCTTCTCAACGGCCGGTAAGTCGGGCCTTCCAGGTCTCCGTATCAAGGGGATCAGGCTCACAGTGGCTCTGGGGTCATCGGAGCCGAGCCGCGACCGCCATTTTAAAGCTTGGCGCGCGGCTCCGGCGAGAGGCGTCTTCGAGGATTCCGCATGGCAGCGCGGTCCGAGTCACTGCAGGAGGGTGCCGCTGGGCGCGGGGGCACTCCGGACGCCGATTTGCAGAAGTTGGGGCTCCCGGCGATCAGTGGGACAGGGCAGGATGCCAGCCCGATCGCGGAGCCTCAGCAAAACACAGCCGCCATCGTGGCTTGCTTAGCCAGCATTATAGTATAAAGTGAAACTTACAGTATACTGTGCAATTTTAAAACATCATAAGGGAGCAGGGTAGACTACCCATGATCCCCTAGGTCTTCTCAGGGAGTACTTCAAGATGACTTCAGGTGTGCCATACTTTTGTCATAAGTAAGACTGTTAGCGTTCTAGTTGTTCTTTAGAACACTCTGGGACATTCTGTCATTGGGCTATAGTTGGGCTACATCTGACTGATATTTGGGCTACATTTGGGCTCTTTTGTCTCTGGTGGCCATCTTGGGAGACTGCATATCAGAATTTTTTTAATGAAATATAAGAGGATTTGAGAAGTCACTCAAAATGTGCCCTAATTTTTCTTTCTTCAGCACTAATCATAATTTCTATGGCAAAATGAACCCCCTCATTTTGTTCCTTTGCAAATTAAATGTTTTAAGTGTTAACACTATATTCCAATCAAGATGACTTCAGGTGTGCCATACTTTTGTCATAAGTAAGACTGTTAGCGCTCTAGTTGTTCTTTAGAACACTCTGGGACATTCTGTCATTGGGCTATAGTTGGGCTACATCTGGCTGATATTTGGGCTACATTTGTTTTTTTTTGTCTCTGGTGGCCATCTTTGGGCTACATTGGGCTACATTGGGCTACATTGGGCTACATTTGGGCTCTAACATATATATAGCCCAATGTAGCCCAATATATATTTTTTCAAAGTTAATTTTCGTAAAAACCACTGGAGCACATATCTTGAGACATAGCAAAGGCACATCGGGCTACCAGTCCCTACAAGGGGGCAGGGTAGACCCCCCCTGACCCCCTAGGTTTGATGTGGGGCCATAAAAGGGTCCCGCCGGTGAAATTCTTTTTTTTTTATTTTTTTTATTTTTGCGGGGGGAGCGCCCGGTACGCGCACCGGGGAGCGTACCAGGGAGCATACGTTGGTGAAAAATAGTGAAAATAGTAGTGTAAAAAAATCATTTTGAGTGATTAGAGGTAGGGTAGCTCTGAAAAGAGCTTTTGGGTTCTGTGGCTGTTTTAGGTACCTACAAGTACGTCCCATACACACCCACACGCACACAACCCCACACCCCCACAGCCACACACTCCCCACACATACCTCACACACGCACACCTCCACCCACACCCAATCACCCCACACCCCCACACCGACATCTTACACATCCACACCCACACACCCCACACACCCACACACACATCTCACACCCCCCAACACACACACACACACGCACACACAGATACCTCACAGACACATCCCACACAAACACCTCCCTCCCCCCACACACACACACACCTCACAGACACAGCCACACATCCCACACATACACACACATCCTACACACATACCCCCCACACCCACACACCTCCCACACACACCTCACACACCCACACCTCCACCTACACTCAAACACCCCACACACCCACACCCACACACACACCTTACACACCCACACCCCCACCCACACCCACATACCCCACACACCTACACACACCTATACACCTCACCCCCCAGACACACACACACACACACACCTCACAGACACACCCCCCATCCCCCACACACACCTCCCCCCACACATGGGGAAAACTCAGTGAAACAGTAAAATAATAATTTAAAGTGCTTAAAGGTAGGGTTGCTCTGAATAGAGTTGTTGTGTTGTGTGCGTGATTTAAGTACCAACATGTAGGTACCAATGCAGAGTCTTAAATTCAATGTACACCTTTTTTTCCTGTAGATATCTTGCATGTTGTTACAGAAGTTATTGTGGTATATGGAATCCATACCATAGTCAGTCAGGAAAGCAGAAACAGACTGGACTGTTCCCATGAGGCACAGGGTCAGAGCTGATTTGCATATAGCCAGTGTCTAACCCAGGGTGGTGTGGAGTGCAAAAAAACTATGGATTTAGGCCCAGATCCTTGTACTGGGGTGAATGTATGACATTGTTCTACATTCTGTCCATCAACTGTGTTTTTTGCAATTTTCACCCCGAGTGGGCTGGGTATGCTCAGATATGAGTCCCAGGCTCTCCACACCACTGGAGTCAAGCTATCCAGGCTGAATTAAGGCTGATAGCCAGAAACCGGTCCTTGGATGCTTGATTCCGGTCTGGGAAAGGCATGGCTTGGTAGTTCGGACTGGACTGTTCCCATGAGGCACAGGGTCAGAGCTGATTTGCATATAGCCAGTGTCTAACCCAGGGTGGTGTGGAGTGCAAAAAAACGATGGATTTAGGCCCAGATCCTTGTACTGGGGTGAATGTATGACATTGTTCTACATTCTGTCCATCAACTGTGTTTTTTGCAATTTTCACCCCGAGTGGGCTGGGTATGCTCAGACGTGAGTCCCAGGCTCTCCACACCACTGGAGTCAAGCTATCCAGGCTGAATGAAGGCTGATAGCCAGAAACCGGTCCTTGGATGCTTGATTCAGGTCTGGGAAAGACATGGCTTGGTAGTTCGGACTGGACTGTTCCCATGAGGCACAGGGTCAGAGCTGATTTGCATATAGCCAGTGTCTAACCCAGGGTGGTGTGGAGTGCAAAAAAACGATGGATTTAGGCCCAGATCCTTGTACTGGGGTGAATGTATGACATTGTTCTACATTCTGTCCATCAACTGTGTTTTTTGAGAATAGTATTCACAGCATGTGAGCAGCGTTGGGATTAGGAGCTGGGAGCCTGCGCTGTGTACAGCAGTTCCTGGATGTCGGAGCTGCAGGGATCAGAGGAGGGCGGCAGCTATTGGAGAAGCTAAGTATGTTTTTCTTTCTTTCTTTCTAATTCTTTGTTTTGTTTGTGTTCTCTCCTCCCACACCCCACCACTTCGCAATACGAGTGGCCGCTCTTGCTGCTTTAAATTGCACAGTTACGTCGCAACATCATCCCAACCCTCACTCAGAGTTTACCAAACAGTCAAAAATAAGTGTCTGCATTATTGTCTTAGTGCCTTGCCCTCGTTATTCCATTTACTACTTTGGAAGCATCATCCACCCATGACCAACTGTCAGCTGTGCGGAGCTGGGAGACTAAAGAACAACTGAGTGAGCACAGCGCGATGATATGACCTCTCTTTAGTCAAAGAGCAATTCGATCATGTAGACATACAGTCAATGCATGCTTTGCCCGGGAGGACTTGCAGCTAAATAGGAAAACTGACAGCTCACATCAACATTGAGGACGATCAGGAGAACCAAAGCATGCCTGGATAAAGGGATGATAAGCTAAGGACCACCTCTATCGCTGAGTGAAACTGCCCTGGCTCCAACTGCACTAAATCCTTCCATGTCTTTGTGGCACCTGCAGCAGAGTACCCTTTTACCAATGAACTCACTGCTGGTAGGGAACTGGCAGGCACTAGGAAATGCACAACTGATGTACTTTTCAGTCTTAGCTAGTCCACCTTGTATGCAGGAGCCCCAATTTTTCAAATGTATTATTCTTGCAGTCTGTCTGTGAAGGGATATATGATGATGCCCGGTTCAGTACACCAATACTGTACAAGAATCTAGTAGGTACCAGGTTTGTTCACCAAGTGACCTGTCCTTTAGTCCACCACAGCCTTTTTTCTACCTTTACTAATAGGGTAGGCACATCAGTCTATCTTATATCATATTTTCACCTTTTGTTAAACTAGTTCCATGCATGTCAGAATATGGCAAATCTCAAAACTATTGGGTTCTCCGACGAGGATTTTCCCTCCATGGTAGGAAGCTCTATGAGTTTTGGTCAACAGACGTCTTCTTAACTTAACTAAGAAGAATGACAACATTGCCAGTGCAATCTGGGGAACCTTCAAATCAATACTATATCCCTTGGTAATTAGGTTTAATGCACTCCAGTATGAGCAGCAGGTTTTATTTATCATGCAAGATATTGAAACACATTGAAAGGAACTGGAGACATGGCACTCACTGAGTACTTTTTTTTACCCATGAATCCATCGCTTGCAAGGGACTGGCATGGCCTCAGGAAATGCACAGCTAATACACTTGTTTCTCTAGATACTGCTTTCTATTTGCTGACTCTGCTTACTAACCCTTGCTTCTTAGCACACTCCAGATCATGACTACACAATGCATAGGAACAACAAGCACTCAAACATCACTTAGATGCTATATTGTACTTTAAATTGTTAGTGCAATCTTCAGAACTTTTTATTCAATATTATATGGCAAGGCACTCATGTTTAATGTGCTTTACTGTGAGTGACATGTTTTATTAATGACGCATGACTTTGATAGCAATTGGGGACATGCATTACTTTTGCACTTCTTTTTTTACATGATGCTAGTTTCTATTTGCTGGTTTTGCTAATTCACCCTTGAGTCCTTAGCCCCGCACACTCTGGCCAATGATTTTATCCTGCTTGAGAGCTGGGAAGTACTTGTGTATCATTTACGCACTATCGTGCATTTTAAAATATCTGTGTAAACCTGTGGAACTTATATTTTGTAACTAACACCAGTGAGGTGATGTTGTGTTAATATGTATATTTATATGTGTTGGAAAGTGGATTATTAGTAGCAATAAATATGAATCTACCAGTGGCAATAAGGCCACTAACACAGTCCAGGGCTCAGAATAGGTCTCAGAAAATTATTACTTTGTTCAACTGTTGGTAGCTTGGCTGTGAGCAGGCATGCTCAACTTCATAGATAGGCATGCAAAGCATTTAAAAACACCAATTCAGTAAATAATTAAGACACAACACACAATAAAAATCTAACACCAATTTATAAAGATAGGAAATATTTTACACAATAGGACATAATTTTTATCTTTAAAATGACACCAACACAAAAACAATCCAATGAAGGGAATCGAAGAAGCAAATAGCGCATATTGTAACGTCTGGCAGTGCTACATCGGGACAAAGTTAAAGTTTCAGGCCACCTGTGATAAAGCCCTGTGCGGCTCCCCTTGCTGTAGTCCTCGGTCCAAGTCACAATGTAATTTTATTGTTGATAGTCGACACATACATGGTGCCTGAAGTAACACCAGTATTACGTACATTCACAGTTTCTGTAACATTGTATAAAAAAACATTTTGCGGAATACCTTTTGATAAACACCAACATTAGTGCCGCATTATATCTGCAAGAGAAGCAAAATAATCTAATATACGTGAGTCCTAGCCATTGAGAACAATAATAGATAACTGCAATATTAAAGTCCAGACTCAATACAGTCATGTTAAATATTCTTCAATAGTAGCAACAGGGGGAACAGGTTCCAAATATAACCCTCTGTAATCCTACCACCTCTTCCAGATTTTAAAATGTTTCTGGGGGCACCGTCTTTCCCTAAAGACAGGGATTTCCAGGCCCATGGTGAAATCTAAGCCCTTTTTCCATATTGCCACTGAAGGTGGGGATTCATCCTTCCATGTCTTTGCAATGTCTCTCTTTGCCAGGGTGAGGCCAAGGAATAACAGGTGGCATTAGTATCTGTTGCTGCCCAGGCCCTCAGCGGCAACATAACCAGTCGTGGAGAAAGCAGATTATCCCACCCTAAAACCTCTGACAAACGTGATCACCCCTCTCCAGAACCTTGACAGTGACGTACACAGCCACACTGTGTGCAGAAAGGTGCCCCTTCTGTCCCACATTGCAGGCAGTGTGGAGATGTTATCAGGCGGGTGCGCCATAGTCTGTGTGAGGTGTAGTAAGCCATATGTAAATATTCAAATTGGATCAGTCGCAGACAGGCCGCAGTCGCCGCACCGTATCGGCACTCCAATGCTTCTACCCAATCATCTTCATCCAGGGAACCCAGGTCTTGCTGTCACATATCTCTTATTTTGTGCAGTGTTGTAGGTGTATTGTTGAGACGTGTGCTGTGAATTGTGGTGATTTTATTGTCTCCCAGCTCGCCCATAAAGACCTATGCCTCTGTATGGTTCAAATCAGGTATATCTGCCTGTTTTGTTAAATAGGGGAAGAAGGCATGTCTAAACTGTAGGTATCTAAAGAATTGTGCGCAAGGTATAGCATATTCTGTCTGAAGTTCCTGGAAGAATCTGAGATTTCGCCCATGCATAACTGCACCCACCATATCTATGCCGATGGCCTCCCAACCTCGAAAACCAGTCAGTTGTGACAGTTGAGGTAACTTCCTGTTGCGCCATAAAGGCATTTATCTCATTAGCCTCCCCCACCAACCCATGAAATGGAGTACATATTTCCAGATCATGAATATTGTCCTTGTTCCAGGCTGCAGGGCCTTACGTTTTGATCCACTATTGAGTGCCATGTGTAATGTGTTGTCGCCCATCAGCCAAAGCTCAACTGCATATGCCGGGTCCTCACGAGCATCATACCACCAATCATTAAGGACAAGAAGGTGCGCAGCAGCGTGGTATGCCTTCACATCCGGGGTGGGCGATGCCACCGCAGTATGTGGATTAAAAGCAAGTCCTCAGTGCTACTAGTGCCGCACCACCTCCCCAAAGGCATCGTGCTAGAATAGCATTTAGCTGACAAAACTACGTCTTTCATATGAAATATGGATGATTTTGGAGGTGATATAGGAGGCGGGGCAGGGAGAACATTTTAAAAATGGGAGATCTGCCAAACAGGGACAATGGCAGATGGTACTGCACTCTGGTCTGAACACCCATCTGTGTCCACAATGGGGCCAGATGTCTATCCCATGCGATAGTCTGCGATGCTAAGAGCAACACCCCCAAATATTTGAAGCCATCTGGGGCCACCTCCACCTCTCACAACCATTTGCACAGTTGGTCGCCACCCCTCAACGGCCACCAATGAGACTGGCCCGATTCATGTACGGACTAGACATTTCACCAAATATTTGAATGATTCTGAGAAGGCGTGGGCCACTCCTATCGGGACGAGTGAGGAAGAAAAACACGTCATCTGAATACAGTGCTGTATGGGCCGATCTACCCGCCACCCATTCAAAACCACAGACCTGTGCATCTATTCTGACCCAGGCCACCAACGGCTCTATGGCCAACGCTAAGAGATATGGGGAGAGGGGACATCCCTGGAGTGTACCTCGTCCAATAATAAAACATCTAGTGATGGAGTCAGCCACTCAGACCGAAGCCCTTATGTCATTGTACAATAGATGTATGAGATACAGTAGGTGGGGGCTGATATTTAGGTGGCAGAGCAAGGCAAAAAGGTAGGTCCAGCTGGGGGAGTCGAAAGCCTTGTCGATGTCAGCGAGAAGGAGCACAGCCGGTCCCTCAAGTCGGTCAACAGCAGCTATGGCATTGTGTGCACGCCGGATATTATGCCGTGTAGCGTGGCCAGGCATGCAGCCAGCCTGGTCTGGATGGACCAAGTCCATGATATGGGGAACCAAACCTAGATTGTCAATGAACTTCTGAATGAGTTCTGCAGGTAATTGGAATGAGGATTGCTACACCGTGGGTACCTCTAGTGAACCCTGCATGATAAACTTGAGCATAACCAAACATGGCCAGGCATGTTGTTTTTGTGCCCATTAGGTGGGTCTCTTGGAGGAATAACATGTCAGCTTTGTACCTTTTTGCCAGCCGCAATATGGCTCCCCACTTGAGCTCGTCAATAAGGACAATAATGCTCCAGCTGATGAGCCGAAGTTCCCGAGCTCTAGCATTGAGCCCATCGTTATGGCTGACATTGAAACATATGGACCAATATTAATACTTGAAAGGCTATTGCAACCCAGTAAACACATATGCAGTAGCAAACAGTGGCAATTTGATTCCCCGGTACATAGTAAGATCTGTGACCTGCGAATCTATATACAACTGGAGCCTGAATGTTTATTATATCCCACTTGCAAATAGTCCATAGTTCCAGATCTCGGTGGCACACCAGTTAGGAGGCCGCAGGATCCGGCTGATCGGCCGAAATTTGCAGCCGGGATGTGCTGCAAGTTTTGGATCGCTTCTTGGAGCGCCATTGGTGCCGGTGTTCGCTATCTGCTTCAGGTGATCCACACCTAGTGCTCCCAGATGAGCGCCTCAATGGTGCTGGAATTCAAGAGAAGGCCCTGGCCTGGACCACATCCTTCCTCTCTGGCAGAACTCAGAGCGTCCGCCTCCCACCCTTCCGCTCGAAATCCACCGAGATCATCTGTGGCGTCCCACAGGAATCCTCCCTCAGCCCGACACTGTTCAATATCTACATGGTACCACTCGCCCACGTCGCACGACAACATAACCTCAACATCATCTCCTACGCTGACGACACCCAGCTGATCTTATCCCTCACCGAAGACCCCCACACCGCCAAAGCCAACCTGCACAGAGGAAGGAAGGCCGTAGCCGACTGGATGAAGGACAGCAGACTGAAGATGAACTTAGACAAGACGGAGGTCCTCATCCTCGGACCCACCCCATCAGCCTGGGATGACTACTGGTGGCCCACATCGCTAGGCGCAGCCCCGGAACCCACAGACCACGCACGCAACCTGGGGGTCATCCTCAACTCCACCCTCTCCATGACCAGGTAAGTCAACGCTGTCTCCGTGTCCTGCTTCAACTCCCTCCGAATGCTCAGCAGAATCTTCAAATGGATCCCCACCGACACTAGAAAAACCGTCACCCAGGCCCTCATCACCAGCAGACTAAACTACGGGAACACCCTCTACTCAGGAACTACAAACAAGCTCCTGAGACGACTACAACGAATCCAGAACGCCTCGGCTTGAATGATCCACGATGTCCCCTGCCGCAGCCACATCACACCCCACCTGAGAGGCCTGCACTGGCTTCCCGTCAACAAGAGGATCACCTTCAAACTCCTCATCCACGCACAGAAAGCGCTACACAACACCGGACCCACCTACCTCAACAACCGACTCAGCTTCCACACCCCCACCCGAAGCCTCCGCTCAGCCAACCTCGCCACAGTCCCTCGGATCCGGATAACCACAGCTGGCAGAAGATCCTTCTCCTACCTCACCGCCAAGACCTGGAACACTCTCCCAACCAACCTACGACAGACTCAGGACCTACTAGCCTTCTGAAGACTCCTCAAGACTTGGCTCTTCGACCAGTAGCGCTCCCCCCCAAGCCTTGAGACTCTCACGGGTATGTAACGCACTCTATAAATGTAATGATTGATTTATTGATTGAAGTTTGAAGTTGGGGTGGAGTATGAGGTATATGCTTCACAGTTTTGTCCATCCAACGAAATACCTCCTCTGTGGTCTCAAAGAAATATGTACAAGACTGGTAGGCCACCCCTAGAGGGGCCTGACACAACAAGGAGTATTGCAGCTTAAGACCACTGAGACATGCCTTGGCCTTCGCAAATGACTGTCAGCGCTGTTGTACCAGCCTGGTATAGTCTGGAAATATCTTAATGCGCTGGGAGTTGTATGTAAGAGTATCTTTTGTGCTAGCATGCTGCAAGATGTCTGTCTTTACAGTTTAGAAGCTGTACTTTTATTGGGTGGGGCCTTGCGCTGGGTGGCCGCTTCTGTAGTAGCGCCTGATGGGTGCCTGATGGGTGCACGTGATTATTAAGCATGGAGAAAGAACCTTAGTTGGGATGCACTCCTTGAGCCACCCAACAAAAAAGCCTTTTATGCTGTCTCAGGAAAGCCAACGAATCGGAGATTGTTTCTGTGGGAGCACCCTCCGCATCTTCCAATCGCACCGCCAGGCCCCTCCTATGCGTCTCTAGCGTAGATGCTTACTTCTGAAGCATGCCCACCATGTCTTCCACAGTCGAGATCTGGGATTCTGTTTCTGGAATGTGCTGCACTGCATTCCTAAAGTCTTGCCGGAGCAACATTACATTGGAGCATTCAGCGCTTATCTTGGCCTTCAGCATTTCCCTAGACTGCGTTATCGCTGCCAACAGTGCTGCAGTGTTTGGCATAGCCACCTCCATGGCGTCCTGTACAGATGTCGGGGCTGCCGCTTTGGTGTATTTATCTATCGTACTCTGCTTGGAGGAAGCGCCAGGCCACTTATCCTTCGCCATGAGGAGCCTTGGTTGGATAGAGGGCGGTCCAGATGTAGGGACGTAATTCTCCAGTTGTATCACATAGATGGTAGTTTCAGGGTCGCTGGTGTATGGGTTTCAGAGCAGGACTCGGCCAGGGTAAGGGTGCCGCACCCACAAGCCGCACCAAACCTTGTCTGACTGCTTCTGTGAGCTGGGCATTTATTTATTTTGTATTTATTGAGTTTTACATAGCACTGGCTAGACCCATAAGTATCAGAGTGCTTTACATGAGGATCAGCGAATTACAGGTTACAAGTTACATTTGTTACAAAGTATATTCAAACATAGGATAAAAAAGCAATGTTACAGTAAATTCATCAGAGGAGGGGGAGGAAGGAGTCAAAACAGGGAGTTGGGGAGAAACTGTGTCCAATGTCCGGCTGGGTAGGTGATGGGCAAGGGGAAGAACCAGGGCCAGTCTCCTCTATTGCTGTCTGGTAGCTCCACCAGGCATAATGCTAAGACTCCGCCGTCATGGGGGTGGAAGGAGACTAAACAGGGAGAGGCTGAGCCAGATGTCCATGTGGGGGTTGGAGAGATGAGAAACCGCAGTCCGAATAAAATCCAGATGGGCATGGGAATATTGTTTCGGTGATTATCAAGGTGCCATCAGCAGGAGGCTTGACAGCCGGGAGAGGTAGATGCCAAAGAGCTGGAGAAGACAGCAGGCAGAACGGGGGTGGGCACCATCTAAGAGTCTGGTGTTTTCGTGGGCTGATCGTACAGTAGACATCACGTCCTTGAAATGCCGCCAGGATGGAGCACCTATGTAAAGGGGATCAGAAGGGATGCCCCAACAGCTCAGTTTAGGAGTGCCCCGGAGCCTTCGGAGTCCCCCTTGGAGGTAGTCAAGACTGGTCCCAGTCACCATCTTGAAGTGAGGCACTGCCCTGAGAAGGTTCTGCAAAGAATAAATTGGCCTCAACCAAGTCCCTGGGTTTGATTGATTTATGAGGTGAGATTCCCAGTAAATACCCCACTGCTTCCATTTAGAGGTTTAGTGCTTCTTGGAAAGGCCCCTGTACAGTCACTGTGGGTGCCATCTTGGAGTCAGGCACTGGCCCCCGGTCTCAATTCCATTAAGTTAGGGTTAGAACTCGCTACCAGTTTGGGGGAAATTGTGGGCACAGCATTTGTTCCTCGTGCCAGAGTCATCTGTGTCTTCCCCCTAGGAGTCACCCTCGAAAGGCTCAAGCAGTGCATGCTGAAATCGCACAGTGGTACATGCTTGGGTGTCTCACCTGCTTCTACCCTTCTCTGCAGCAGGTTAGGCCACTCAACAATGGTCCTGCAGGTCAGTGGCACAGCCCAGGGGGCGCTCCTACTATTCCATTCCCCTCTGAAGCAAGCGGCTGCTGGTGAGCATGTTGGGACAGTTGATCCTTATCCCTGTTTCAAGGATATCTGCCGTTCATGAGAGGTCCGCAGGATGTTTAGCCTTCTCCGGGGCCCACCGATACTCATACTGAAGTCCCGGTCTCCCAGGATGTCTCGGCCACTAACACAGTGGGCGGGCCCCTCCCCCTTCGATTGAGGCTCCAGTGCATTACCTGGGATGCCTGAGCAGTACCAGGATTAGGTTGCCCTTGTCCAACTTCATCCTGAGGAAACCTCGCAGCGGAGGTACAAGTCGCCCTCTTAGCACAAGCCGAGTCAAAACGTTGATGCACCACCCTCACTTAGTGCCTTTATCGCATCCCATTCCCCTTGCTTGATGTTACAATTATGCATTTTACAAAAAAAAGTACATAAAAAATGTTATAAATCATCTGTTTGGGACAGGCCTTCCTGTACTGATCTCTTTACCAGTCCATTGTCAAAGTATTGAAAATGTATATTCTCTAATTATCTGTGACTATTCACGTTTTCTTGCCTTTTCACCAGCACACCCTTCTTTCTCCCTTTCCTTGAGCAACCTAGGTATATAATTAATTTTGATCCGTTTTTGAGTATATGTAATTAAATATACTAAACCTTAACAAACTCGTGGCGCCCTCTTTTGGTTGACATTAACTGTATGTTTTTGATCTACGCTATTTTAAAAAGCAAGGTATGTTCTTGAGTTCTGTTTAGTATTCATCACTAGTGTTTGACTTATAAAGTGACACATATATGAGAAATTACGATTTATTTCTCCTTTAAAGCAGTCACGGACCACCTGTTTCATTACCGCATTGTACCCAGGTCCGGTGGTGATTATTGGGTTACCCCATTATTTTGTAATGGCCCAATCCTCAGCAGCACCGCACCCGCAAGGGCACAACACAGATCAGCGACCTCAAATGTATAGGCCGGGTTAGCCTCTACGTCCCATCAGGCCAATCCAGGAGGGAGTTCCAATGGAGCCAATCCGGCGAGGGCTGGTCCCCTGGCCTATGGCACCCACACCGTCGCTTTCACCGTGGTCTGAGCCGGCGAGTCTTTGACCTCGCTGACCCCTGCACCCACGGCCTCCACACAGCCCGCGAGGGCCGGCTGTCACTCAGCTACACTCGGGCCCAACACAACGTATTCCCAGCCTCCAGGCCTCGCACCGAGACCTGAGACCCGATCAGGTTGCCGAAATCCCAACAGCCCACGTCGAGCATCCTCAGGCACTCACCACTAGGCCCAATCTTCAATGTTTTCACCCCATGGAGCACCGCCGCTTCCTCTGCCCACCCTCGGAGTAGCCACTAGGATATCTGGTAACACGCCTTGTCTCATGCCGTCCGCTACGCAGCCTGGTCTCCAATGTCAAATCTTAGTTATTCAACCATCGGAGCCCACTGAAAGCCCCACAGGAGTATCTCCGGGCAACCCCAAGTCTCCTAATGGTGTAAAGGATAGATAGGATAAAGGATTTGTGTTGAATAATTGTCAGGCTACGGGAACGTCCACCATGTTGGACCACCAAGCCGCACCCCTCCTCGGGCAAAGTTTTAGCTAAGGCTTTTGAAACTATTCTGTAGCTTTTTCAGTCTGGGTTCGGTGAGGGGTCGCAAGCTTGCTTTCCAAAGAGCTCCCTGTCAAACTCTGAAAGTCGAACCTATAGGCTAGGGAATCTTGGTGATGGTCCAGGTGAGCTCTGTTAACCTGTAGCTTGTAGGGAGCCCACTCTTTAGTCCTCTTGAAGCAAGTTAGGTCCGTAAGGCTGTAGTTCCAGACTGTGCAGCAGGCGCAGTTAGTCAGAGTGCAGGGTCTGGTTGGTGCAAACTTCCAGCATGGAAGCCTCTTCTTTTTCTCTTAGCTTCAAGCAGCAGATCTGAAAGGCTCTGCCCCTGTCACATGCTCATTCAATTTTCTCTGGAGTCAAGAAGGAGGGCAGTCCTTTCCAATGAGGTGCAGGGTAACACACCGGAGCATGACCGCTTCCTCCAAAGTGTGGCATAATGGTTTCCCAGAGAGCACTAGCAGAGGAGCAAAAACTAGTCAAACCAACCTCCAGTATGGCTCATTTCCATAGCTCTCCTCCCCTCACATCTGCAAATTCCTTCCTTAAGCCTGCAGTCAGAGGGAGTGGGGGTAGATGGATCTGGCCTTTTCTGCCTATCCCCTTCTTCCTTTGAAGCTCATGGTTTGCAACCCCTTCCCTCTGCTATGGCATTCATGTGTAGCAGAACCCTCTCCTGCTAGATAGCCTCTCTCCCTGGATGCCCCTTATCACCTCATCAAAGCATACTGTCTAATCCTGTTAACTCTGACCAATCAAGGGAGACCACAGGAAGATGAGTTTTGGCTTACAGACAAGAAAGTATTATACATTATTTTCTGTGCATTCAGGATAAATTCAACAATATCATATTGTTGGATTTATCAGTACTATTCTACACTCTAAGTCCTTGAATAATATTTTTTGGTAATCCTAGCGTTAGTTCAAAGGTTCAAAATATGCTTTATTCGATATTCAGCAATGAAATATCATATAAGCGAAGAGTTTCATAAAATATCATACAAACATACAATTACAAAAATAATTTAAAACAAACAATTTGGTCAATTCATTAAAATAAGTAAGTGGTAACCAATTAAAAAGCAAGATCTGGCAAACCAATCTTAGAGTGATTAAAAGTTAACTAGAAAAGGAGCAATCAATTAGGCCTTACAAAATGACATAGCATGTACGACAAGATACATATATACAATTATTAAAAACATGATGGGCTTTTTCCATTTTACATGTCTGAGTATGAAAATGATAAAACACATGGTGGCCAGAGTCCCCTTTCACCAATTGTTATTGTTCATTACTCTGGGACCCGGGTAAAAATCGAACAAGTCCCAAGTAGAAATAGGGGCATCACCGGGTTTTGGTTGAGAAAGTCTTAAAAAGGGGACAATGTTCCTGTATTTAAATCTGATCAATATCAGATCTCCCGAGATGTCTTTAGGCAGTCTGCCTAACCACCCCACCCTCCTGACGCTCACAATTCCGCCATCTAGGGCGGGCGGCAGCGGTCTGTTGTTGTGAAGCCAAAAGATGGTCTTATTTAGCAGCTCCTCGCTTGTTTCGTGATTTCCCTGACCAAGTTCAGGCACCCCGGAAAGAACGGACACGTAGGGGGCAGCTTCAGGGGGTAAATTAATTCTATGCCTTCTTGGCTGAGGATATCTAGGGGCTTTAAAAGAGGCACTTGTGGGGTTAGGAGTGTTATTATGGCCCCTTTGGAAGGGTATACTCAGGGCAGGGTCAATTGTTCGTGCTTTTCTGAGTTCAATAGGAGTAGGCTTGTCCGGGTTTATACAGAGCGTGGAACGTGGGGAAACAGCAGAATTTACAGTTGGTAGGTAAGACCTTTTTACTATTAGTTCAACACTGGTCAACCTGTCTCCCAACTCCTTAATTTTAGTGACCAGGGGTAACAAAGCAGCATTCAACAATCGCTCAAATTCGGCCAATAGGGTCGATTGAAAGGGGGAAACAGGATTATTTAATGTAGAGCCTGCTTTATATGGCGTTAACACAATTGGATTGGCAGGGAGGGATGGGGAGCTACAACACATTAGATTAACATTTAATGGAGTTTCCTCATTGTTGAATTGGATTAAATCAGGGGATACAGGCACAATCTGGGTGGTACAGTTTATGAGATCATTGTCTTTGCCCAGTCTGGGGGGGGTTAATATATCAGGGACATAGTTAGTGCCGCACACGGCATTGAGCTCTTCCCAATAAGACATCATGGGAGGACTATGTATGGCCCGTCGACGACACTGGACAATGGAACATAAATATGTAAACTGTATGGTGTCTCTGTACCTCTTATGTTAGGACCAAGTGGGGTGGCCCGCCCCGGCCTCCGAGGGCCACAGAGGGCCCGCCCTTTGCCCGGGCTTAGCCCGCGCGCGTCCCGCGCAGCGGGAAGCGCGAGCAGTTTTCAAAGCCCCCGGCGGGAAGGGGAGGGGCTGGCAGTCCGTTGTGGCTCCCGCTGACTCCTGGAACATGTAGGCGCTGTCTGACTCAGCGCGCCCCACCGACGATGCGTCTCCCGCGGAGCGGGAGGCGCGAGCAGTTTTCAAAGCCCCCGGCGGGAAGGGGAGGGGCTGGCAGTCCGTTGTGGCTCCCGCTGACTCCTGGAACATGTAGGCGCTGTCTGACTCAGCGCGCCCCACCGACGATGCGTCTCCCGCGGAGCGGGAGGCGCGAGCAGTTTTCAAAGCCCCCGGCGGGAAGGGGAGGGGCTGGCAGTCCGTTGTGGCTCCCGCTGACTCCTGGAACCTGTAGGCGCTGTCTGACTCAGCGCGCCCCACCGACGATGCGTCTCCCGCGGAGCGGGAGGCGCGAGCAGTTTTCAAAGCCCCCGGCGGGAAGGGGAGGGGCTGGCAGTCCGTTGTGGCTCCCGCTGACTCCTGGAACCTGTAGGCGCTGTCTGACTCAGCGCGCCCCACCGACGATGCGATGCGTTAGTTATGAGTTTATAAACTATTGCAATGTTAACCTATGTGGCTGAGGATCTACAATGGTGACAATGAAATGTCAAATTTCTCCTACACTAGGGCTCATAAAACATATTTTATAAGGACCCTGTTTAAAGCTACATGACTCCCCACCCATGGGTCCCCTAGGGGAGCCTTTAAGGGTTCTAAATATGCACGAATATTGTAGATCCTCACTCCACAGTGCTCCTAGGACAAATATTCATTTTTGGGAAGCCCTTTACTACAACGGAGGGAGTGAAATTAGCAATTTCTCTATCTCCAGGGCATATAAGGGTCCTCCCTATCAGTGCCTGACCCCCACCTTTGGGGGTATCTAATATGCCAAAATATTGTATTTTATCCACTTTAAGTACCCCTCACACCAAATTCGAGTTTGGGCGTAGTTTAAACTGTAACACATGGATTCTTTCAAAATGACCTCAGGCTCTCAGCAGTGCACACATGCAAGTGCAGAAAGGGCTGCTGGTCTCTAAACTGCAATTCCTTATTATATGCTAGGAACATAAAGGTAGTTGTAATCCCCCTGCCCTATTATGTACTAGGGGTTTTTAGGATAGGTCATGTCAATCATAGGCTTACCCAAACACATAGGGTACCCTAATGTGTGTGTGCGTTAACCCTGGGCGAAGAACTACGCTCCGTTCGCGGAGCTTGCGGAGTTTCGGCAACTCCGCATTCTACGGAGAACGCGAAGCTGTCGATTACTCCGCGATCCGGTGCGTAGCGTAGTTCTCGTGCGCTGAATAACATTATCGCGTGCGCGGCAATGGCTTACCTTGGTTCTGCGTTCGCTTTTTCCTGGTCGCGTGTGCCACCATGTTTGGAAACACTCTCGCGCAATGTGCGAACGCAATAACGTCATTTGGATGCGCGATAGCGTCATAAGGATGCGCGAGGATGCTTGTTGGTAAGATCGAGTTGCCGAACACGCAGAAACTGCATTCTTGCACAGAATAACTCGCGAGCATGTTAAAACCATAATAAATTACCATTTTGGTTAGGAAAAAAATGAAAAAAAACCTTAAAGTTGTACCTTTGGCTGTATTTTTTGGGGGGAAGGAGCCCTCTTTTTGTTTCTACTCTTGTTTTGAAGAGGAAGGAGGAAGGAGGAAGGGCCCTTGAGTTTACAACTTCCTGTTCCTGTCCACCAGGCTCCTCCCAGTGATTTGTCCATGTGGTGCTCACTTTCCTTTGGATTTTGTGCTGGAAGGATCACTTTGTGTGTGTTGGCTGCATTACTGATTTTTCTTGGATTTATTGAGGACTTTTGGATTTGGAATTCTCTTTTTCAAGTAAGTTTGTGTAATGTATGAGTGAGTATGCTGTTGACTTGTGTTTGTTTGATTTGGGTTTTTTTTTAACTACAGTATTCAATCCTGGAATTAAATTATTGATGGAGGCCTGTACTTTTATGAGGTCCCAACGTGTATTTTTTTTTTAAATTTCATCCAGGCTACATAGAGAGGTACCCATGGGTCCAATCATGTTTCTGTAGTGTGTGTTTAAATTTGTATTCTAGTTTGTAAACAAACATCATGGATGGCATTGGATTATGTTCATTATGCAATTGCAATGTCTGTTGTGGAATTTCTGTTTGTGGAATTTGAAATGTTTTTATTTTTTAAGCCAATAGCTGACCCTAGTACTCCATGTAGTTAGTGTGTACTAGGCATGCTTGAGTTCATTGTATTAACTTTCTGTGGTTGGCCTGGCCATGTGTTGGCGGCCATTTTATGTTTCCAGCCACTTTGCTCTTGCCATAGGCCTCCAACCTTGTGGCCTACTCTGCCAGTAGGCCAGAGGTACTACTCATAGGGTCATGAAAGTTAATCAACTGTTTCTGTGGTGTACCCTTATTTTGCAAATCATGGATGGCTTGGATTGATGTAGAAAATCTTATTTTTATGTGTGGGGTATTTCAGGTTTTGGGTGTGTTTAAATACTCTGTCAATTTCTGACATTAGGTAACCCTAGGAATACAGCTTGGGTAGTTTTGGTAACTTCGCACAGTGTGAGAACGTGACCTTACATTTTTTGTCTTGTTCGCGCACTCAATATACTTGCTCGGGAACGCGAAAACGACGTTTTCTTCCATTCGCGCTGCCGAACACGCCGAAAATGTTTAATGTGTTTCTTGTGCTATAAAAAGTCCTCATTTATGTTGTCATTTGGTTGTAGTTTTCTCTTTTTGGAGCATGGACCACTTCCATTTTCTGTCCTCTATGTAATGATTTCTTGTTTATTTTTGGGCGGTGGTGGTGTGTCCATTTTGTGAAGCAAAGCATTGTCCCTTTGCCATAGGCATTATTGTCTGTCTTCTCTTTCTTGTCATGTTGTTGTTGGTGGCCAGGCCATGTGCTGGCGGCCATTTTGTGTATGCTTCCTTTGTGATTTTGCCATGTTGTTGTTGGTGGCCAGGCCATGTGGTGGAGGCTATTTTGTGTATACATCCTTTGTGAATTTCCCATGTTGTTGTTGGTGGGCAGGCCCTATGGTGGCGGCCATTTTGTGTATGCTTCCTTTGTGATTTTGCCATGTTGTTGTTGGTGGCCAGGCCATGTGGTGGAGGCCATTTTGTGTATACATCCTTTGTGAATTTTCCATGTTGTTGTTGGTGGCCAGGCCCTATGGTGGCGCACATTTTGTGTGTCCTTCCTTTGTGCTTTTGCCATAGGCATCCAAGGTTTTTGACTATTCTGGCCGTAGGGCAGAGTTACTACTACTCATAGCCATAGGTGCATTAAAGTTAATCAACTCTTGACACGCGACATTACATTTTTTGTCTTGTTCGCGCGCTCAATGTACTTGCTCGGGAACGCGAAAACGACGTTTTCTTCCATTCGCGCTGCCGAACACGCCGATTTTGCATTCTCGCGGACAATATGTCCCGAGTTGCATAAAAGTTTCTCGAAAATGTTGCATGTGTTTCTTGTGCACCCAAAAAAACAGAAGTTGTCATTTGGTTGTAGTTTTTGGAGCCTGGAACAATTCCTGTGTCTGTCTTCTTGTTTGTGGGTGGGCTGACCACGTGGGCAGCGGTGCGGCTACTTTGTGAAGCAAAACAAAGCATTGTCCCTTTCCCATAGGCATTTATTGTCTGTCTTCTTTTTTCTTTTTCTTTTCATGTTGCTGGGGGTGGCTAGGCCATGTGGTGGTGGCCATTTTGTAGGTACTTCCTTTGTGCATTTATCATTGGTCTCCCAGCTTTTGGTCTGATCTGACAGTAGGCCAGAGTCCCAGAGGTAGTAGTTAGCGGGGGTGCTGCCTTTATGTAGCTGTTTTAATTCGGTGTATGCAATTAACATCATTAGGGCATGTGTGTATGGCATTGCATAATCATTCCAAAATGTGTTGTCTGGGCAGGGGTTTGTTTGTATGTGTTTTTGCGGTGTTAGGTTTACAACCTCTGTCTTAGCCATGGGGTATTTTATTCCTTGCATTAACCTGTCATGTGCAGCAGGCATCCTCCTTTTTCTGTCCATATTGGTATATATAGGCCTGCTTGACTTTATTGGTTCTTTCTGGACTTCATGTGGCTTTGAGCTGTGGTGCTGGACTGGTATTATTAGTCTTCTGTTTTGTCTTTTATACATTGGCCTGTGTGTCTTTCAATTGTTCATGTTGCCTTACTGCTTGTTTGACTGATGTTGTTCTGCCTTCTTTACTTGTAGGTGCACAAAAAAAGACTGAGGAGGTGCTGGTTGTTTTTTCATCCATCGCTCGTTCTACTGCCAGACGGACTTCCTTCAGTTGTACGCCACGTGTGGTGTGTGACTCATCTGACCAGACATCTCTGCAATTTGTGCTGCTGTGAGCTGACATCAGAAGAAGATGGGCCCTAAGAAAGCTACCAGGTCCTCCACCACGAAGAAAGTTGCTGAGAAGAAGGAACAGAAGAAGGAAGTGTCACTTAAGTCTGGCATGGACCCCAAAACCTTTTCTGGGACCCCAAAAGGTACGCCTGCAGCAGCGGTGTCTGGGGTGCAAGCTGGGACCAGCACATCCGTATTAGTGGGGGAAAGCCACCATCCCAGGGCCAAGCACATGATAAGGGTCGAAGAGGTAGCCAGCCTTCTGTTTGCGAGCAGTGATACTGAGACTGAACTAAACGTATCGCTGTCTCAAAGTAGTACACAATCCACGCAAGATGGAAGTGCTCAACAACCACCTCCAGCAGTAGATGTTCAACAACCACAACCACCGCCCGCAATAGGAGTTGTTCACCCACAACCACTTCCCGCAACAGTTGTTGAACAACCACAAGCACCGCCCGCAACAGTTGTTGAACAACCACAACCACCGCCCGCAACAGTTCTTGTTGAAGAACCACAGCCCGCAATAGTACTTCCTCAAGAACAACAACCACCATCTCCGCACGCAATAGTAGTAGTTGTTCCTCCCGAAGTCGGGGAAGTTCAGGAAGTAGAGCCTCATTCCGAGCAAGAAGAAGAGGAAGCCACTTCTGGAGGTGATCTATTGCCTTTGAATTCACCAAGGGAAAGGAGGGTTAGTGCATCCAGTTCTTCGCCAAGCATCCCTTCCGATGACCTTGATACGGATTGGCAGCCACAACTATCTGAGCATTCAAAGGAGAGACATCCCAAGAAGACCAGGCTAGGAAAAAGGAAGTTTCCAGCCAGGCTTGAACTTATGGAGGCCGATGTAGGTGAGCAGGATACTGCTGGTGATAAAGACGGGTCTGACACTGTCATCATCACGAGCGTTATTCCTGGTGCAGAGGATGTAGAGACCAACATTTTCACCCTATCCAGAAATGCTGCAATTAGTGATGAGCAGGTAGCACGCATAACTCCTACACACTCAACACCCAAAGTAACACCAGCTCCCATTTTTTCATCAGCGAAGGCCCGGCAGCATCCGACATCCAGCAGAAGCGCCACTTCAACAGAAGGAGGTAGTGGCAGTACTAGGACTGAGCTGTCACATAGTGAAATTCAACAATCCTCCAGTCCATACGGCATTGGCAGTGGGTCCTCCTCTTCCTATGGCAGGAGACAAAAGTTTACCTCCCCAGTGTGGGACTTCTTTACGGTTCACCCATTTCAGGAGAACATTGCTGTATGCACCATTTGTCATGTCAATGTTAGTCGTGGTAAGCTTGGTACAAACTATGGTACTGGAGGCCAAACGACCCATTTGAAAAAAACACACTTAATCAGGTGGGAGAACCACCTTGCAAGCTTAAATTTTTTTAGCACTGGTGTTGGTGGGGATACAGTGGTACAAGGTCCACTCATGGTTGACCAGGAGGTAGAAGAAGAGGGAGACGATGACCTTCTATCTAGGAGTGGTACACAAAGGAGCCCTGTCGCCAGCACTGGAGTGGTAAAGTCCACATCCTCCGCATCAGCAACTTCTCAGTGGCACCAGAGTCAGCTGGAAACACCAAGGAGTGGAAAGTCAGCGATGCAAGGTGGTCCGTCTAGCATAACTGAAAGAAATGCAAAGCAGCGTACCATTCCTAGCATGTTTAGGCAGGAGGGAAAGTACGAGCGGAACCACCCAGTAGCACGTTTGTACAATGCGAAACTTGCGAAAATGTTAGCACTGGACCTTCTCCCATTTTCATTTGTTGAGGCTGTTGGATTTCTGGAATTAGTGGCAACCCTCTGCCCAAAATGGAAGGTTCCCAGTCGCTACTATTTTGCCCGAGTTGCTGTTCCAGCACTACACCACGACGTGCTGGAATTGATTGGGAAAGCCTTACAACAGAGTGTTGTCCATTGTATCCACCTGACAACAGACATGTGGAGCAGTTGCGATGCTACAGATTTCATGTGCATCACCGCACACTGGATCTCTTTTGCAGGTGTTAAAGACAAGTTAACTTCAGGCCTCCGTGACGTTGCTGGAATTTTTAATGATGCGCGCAGACATGCAACTATAGCCATGTTTGGTATGGACAAAAGTCATACTGCTGAAAACATTTTGTCTGACTTTAACACCAAGGTCTTTGAATGGCTGAAACCAAGAGGCCTTAAGATTGGTTTTGTTGCCACCGACAATGGCAGTAATGTAGTGAAGGCAATGAGAGAAGGATATTATTTCAGGGTACCCTGTTTGGCACACTGCATTAACTTAGTCGTGCAAGACTTTCTGAAAACTGAAGACAAAGTCAGCAACATACTGATCATCTGCAGAAGAATATGCACGCACTTTAACCATTCTTTTAAAGGACGGAAGCTGCTACGGGTCATTCAGCGTGAGCATAACTTGCCAGTCAAAGCACTGATCCAGGAGGTCCCAACACGTTGGAACTCAACTTATTTCATGCTTGAGCGTCTCTTTGAGCAGTACATCCCACTGAATGCTTATGTCATGTCAAGAAGATTAGGGGATCCTACTGTTAATCTTAAAGCCCTGACCATTGAGATGTGGCAGTGGGACCTCATTAAATGCATCACAGAGATGCTACTACCCTTTGAGGTCTTCACACGTGCAGTTAGCAGGGAGGACTGTACTACGGGCCAAGCCATCCCATTGTTGTACATGCTTGAGCAACAGGTGAAGGAGGTCTGTCAAACATATGAAGGTGACGAACAAAAAGTTGATGCATATACCTTGGCCAAGGGCTTAACCAACCGCTTGTCTATAAACGCAAGGCTCAACAATATTGTGTCAGGTGAACATTACATAACTGCAACAATCTTGGATCCACGGTACAAATTATTTCTCAGCAGTAGCGCAGTAATTCCTTTTTCAGATGAGGATGTTGACAAGTACAAAACTTCCATAGCTGCGGAAGCTAATGAGTTAGAAACTGAACGGCTGTTACTTAAAGGCCTGCCACTGCCAGCCCAGGCCATTACAAGTACTCCTGATGCAAGTTCTTCACAGCATGAGAGCAGTGCGTCTGCTTTCCAGCAGGCACCAACAGTACCAAAAGCAGCACCTACACGATCTGATTCAGCAGACCCAACCAAAAGCATAACTGCTTTTTTTCTACAGAAAGGGATGGGTAAGTCCGTTGCTGTTGCAAAGGGAAAAGAGGACCAGCAAAGCCGAGCCCCAATGAACACTGAGCGGATGGTTCAGGCCTATCTGGATGACACAACAGAGGTGTTCATGGAGCAAAGCCCATTGGTCTATTGGTATGAAAGAAGGAGACAGTGGCCAGTGCTGAGCAGGCTGGCGATAAAGTATCTGGCTTGTCCTGTAGCCAGTGTCTCTTCTGAGAGGGTTTTCAGTGCTGCTGGTGCCATTGCGACATCGAAAAGGACTAGTCTCTCCCCCAAAAGCGTGGAGAGGCTGACAATGATAAAAATGAATCAACGCTTCATACCACCAGACTATCAAGTACGTGAATCAGCGCAGGATGAAGAAAGCGAGTCCGAAGACCTCCTCACTACTGGGTTACATGACCTACTTCTGTCCGAACGCACAGAGTTTGAGGACGAGCTCCTCTTCCCTGACAACTAGGCTTTTAAATTGTTACTTTCTCCCTTCCTTTATTTGTGTTATTTTCTTATTAACAATGGCTTTCTGGTGCTAAACTGCAAATAAAAAAAAACCACAACCAAATCCATCCCCACAACTGATTCTTTTTATGTACCTACTGGAGTTGCACGACTGCTTTTATTTTCACTGTATCTTTTTATTTACCTACTGCAGTTGCACGCCTGTGCATTTGTTGACTGCAGCACTCCTCAGAGTCTTGCTCCATCTTTTTGCCTCCCACTCAAGTCAATACAATTCCATCTTGCCAGCCATACATTGGATGTTGTATGTAGATGGAGTATAGTACAATAATGTAGCCTCTAACAGTCCCTCCATAACAAGTGAACCGTACAGTCGTGACTACAGCCCTCCTCTATATCATTTGAAAACTGCAACTCATCACTGTCTTACACTTAAGGCTACCACCTCTGTCTGCAGGCATTCATAGACGACTCTTCAGTGTCAATACTTGAGCAGGCATCCACAACTGAAGTCAACTTGTTGTGACTCGTCATTATTTTTAAAAGGCTCGGCAGCATCTGTGATCAATCATCTGATAGTGAAAGACAAGAGCAAGACAGGTATATTAAATGAATGATGCAATGCTACTGGCAGGGTCTGTCTACTACTACTATCACAGAAGTTCAGAACAACATATTCTTATCCATTGTCTTGGGAAACAAATGCAGCCCACTTCATCATCAGCAATCACAGGTAAGATAAGTTTGCTGTGAGGTATAACGCAAGACAGACTGGTAGTTCTTCTAATACTACAAACATAACTCGGTGAGGGTTTACCGCATCTATCTGTCTGCATGTTAAAGATGTGGCCAAGATATTTTTTAATTCGAAAGCACTGTCCCCTGACCTGCATGGCCAATTAAACGTTGTGATTTTGCACAACGTACATTATTTGGTGAAACAGTCCCCCCTCCACCCCCCCAACAAACACAAATGAACTTCAAATGTTTTGTTTTGAAAATAACTTTGTCTCATTTTTATTTTAACATATCAAATCTTACCCCATCCTGTCCCTACCCTCCCCTAACCCCAACCAAAGTTAAATCTAAACCCCAACACCCAAATCCCACCCACCAACAAAAGTCTTTAAAAAGGGGCAAACAACAGGGTCCATATCAAAGCCGGCGGGCTTTCAGGTGTTTGTCCACCATGATCTTGACACGCTCCTCTATTCCTTCCTCAAGCTTCTTCCGCTCCTCCTCCAGCCTCGCTACCCGGCGGAGAATCTTTGCTTTAAATTCCCGGCACCTACATTTGCACGCATGTTCTGGGGGGGCCGCCGATGATGTTACAATTCGGCGGTGGGCGGCTGCCTGACCACGCCGGCGTAGTCCTGCAGGCTTGGGGGCCGGGGCATTGGAAGAGGCAGCAGCTGCTGCCGCCGACTCCTCCTCCTCCTCGGCCTGATCCACCAGCCGGCGGTAGGCCTCTACGATGGCCTGCAGTTTCCGCTGCCGGGCCCGGACTGCCAACTCCTTCCTCGTTGGTTTTGAAGGAGTAACTATAAAGAAAGAAACAGAATTGTTGTAATCCAAAATCCCCGCAAATCAAGAACACAACATTGATTCAACACATAGTGGCACAGTAGCACTAGCAAGCAAGATGAGTACAAAAAATTGTGTTGCATCTATCTGGAACATTCTACGGCCTATATAATTAATTTGTTGGACTTTTTGGCACGGCATTATGCCTACCGAAGTAGCATGGGTGTACTTCAACGTTCACACACATTAGAACGAACACCTGTCTTTTTCATATCTCGTTTTATATTATACACTCCGATTCCGGGAAGGCGGGAACAGTCTCAAACTAACATTAATTAACAGGGGGCAGCTAGTAGTACATGTCTATTAGAGACTATCATTCTTTATATCACGCAACAAACCTTATTCGGTTTGTGTTTCACCAGCAACGACACATGCATCCAGTCGTCCCCTCCTTCCCTTGCCTTTGGGTTTGACCAAAACACCGCTGCTGCTGAGACTCTCCACTAACCACCGATATTGGGTGTGTCTCCCAACCACGCTGGCAGCTGTGTTTTCCCCTTTCCATGCTTCAACAACAACCCATGCATCCGACTGCTATCAGCCACCTGCATTACTGTAGTGGTAATGCTAAGCATGGTAATGACAAGTAAAGGTAACATCATATATTGTCCAGTAGAGTACAGTGAGGAAGTTTTCCCCTCCCACCAAGTAATGCGGATCACTATTGAATGTAACTTACCATCGCCCACCGCTGTTGGCTCCCCCCCCGCTGGTGCTGGTGTAGGTGCCTCTGGTCCTCCTGTCCCCGCCGGGATCCCTGATGCTGCGCCGCTGTCCCCGTCGGCACTGGTGGATGGTACGGGTTCTGCGCTATAAAAATAAGTACACCTTTTTAGATGGATGCACAGCCCCCATTGTACTTGTTCACCAAGAATGGAGTTCTTCAAAACAGTTAAGTACAACGTACGTAATCAGTAGGAGTCCACATTGCATAGTACAGCAGAGTCACTACACATATTAGCATTCATTGTTATGGTATGGTACCCAAGCTCATCTCATCTGTACTGCTACTCTAGTCCTTGGAAATTTGAAGTGAACTATGTAACCTTTGTACATCAATGTATCCAGTTTTGCGCATGCTACCTCGCAGCTTGGTGCGCAGTACGAGAAGACGCCTTTGAGGCAACATGATTGTTCAATGCATACACCTGAAGAGGTTGGAAAATAAAAGGGCCCGTATTTAAGTTTTCTATGTGGATTGTGGAATAGAGTTTGCTTACAGGTTACAACTTCTTTTTAACATGGCTGCATAAAGCTGGCCTAAATGTATTTCATACTGTCTAACGTGCACCACTTTTGTCATGAATTTTCGGCAGATGAGAAGATTTCCTTCTACGAAGCTGACATTTCCAGAGCTTACCAAAAAGAGGCATATGTAACGAGTATACGTTCAATGGTGAGGGGTCTCCGACATTTCCCACATTTCCCTATCGCGCACTAGTAGCTGTACAAATGTTGATGACTTTATTCTGCCTTTTTTAACTCTGGATTTTTTCTGGTGGGCCCCTCGACGTATTTAACGGAACAACTTAAAAACATTGATGTTACTTACTTACTTCTAACAAAATAAAGCTTTTGAAGTACCACTTTGACTCTGAAGTTTATTTTCAGTGTCTGTTGTCTTGTAGACTCACACGAGTGAGTGAGCAAAAGGGGGTTTCTTAGGTAATGGTTTGTGTAATAAAAGCATTGGGCATCTTGGTATTGGGGTTCAGGAGTGTGATAATTGAATAATTGACCAATGACTGAGCCCATATAGGTTGTCGTTCAGTGAATTCTGGGTTCCTCAGAGTTCTGTGACTGGGGTGTAAGTAAGGTCCAACCTACCTATCAGCACCAACATCAAATTTTCTGGTGCATACATAGTTATGTAATATGTATATGACTCCATAGAAGATAGAATACCCACAAGACTAGTAGTGGTATACTAACGTTTACAAAATACTAGACAAACATCTGGATGCTTACTTGGTTGGTGTCAATTGCCAAAGCAGAGACATTACAGAGGAAAAAAACATAGGACAGGAGTGGACCCTGTGCCTACAGCTATTCAAATTTTTTTATCACATATTTATTGAAAAGATTAATAATACCTTTACTAAAGAGTCAAAATTTCATTAGGAAGTAAATGTAATTAATCGGTTGAAAAAAAAAACTCTGTTACAAAGTTAGGGAACTATCATTGTTCCAAAAGAAAGCACTGTTGGACTTACTGGGGACAGCAGCAGGATCCTCAGTAGAGGAGCTCTGTGTCTGTGGTGGTTCTGCTTGCCCCTGGGTTCTGTGGTTCTGTACGAAATAATAAACAAATAGAAAAACATTGAGTGCTGTCAAACATAGACATCATTTCAAAAAACACTGCTAGAACATTAAAAGAAACAAACATTGATCTACCAAATGACTACTGCCATGCAGGATTCACTGACTGTATACTTGTAGAAAACAAATCACATGTTCCATACACATTCTGATTGCAGATTAATAAGTAACACTGAGGCAGTAACACCTGAACAACACCACCGATTCAAGAGATTCAAGAATGGGGTAATCAATTATCTGTGAGTAGTCATTTCTTTTTCATTTTTGCCAGTAAAATGCATAGATCACAAGGAGGAGACATGCAGAAATTTTGTGCATACACAAAATTGTACGTTCGTTGCATCATATTTGGTTCTGCTACTGACTGAATGCTACTGCTGCCAAGCCTACCACTCATTAAACAAACTACATCAGTTCTATGGAGGGCTGAGGCAGGGGTGGCTCTAGGCTCATGGTGGTCCTCCTGGGCAGGGAGCGTAGGTAGGGGGCCCCGGAAGAGGAGGTCGGGAGTGGACGGAGGACAGTGAAGAGGGGGAGTCAGTCAGGGTGTTTGGAAGTGGAACAGAGCCGGAGGCAACAAATCCGTGCCAGGGGCCGCCACGGCCATGAAAAAAATGCTACAATATGCAAACTACGTACAATTATCCATCCACCGCTATTTCACTAACGGACAAAGGAAGGACAAGACTCTATTAATAGCATTAACTAACTTCAGTTCTCTACAATAAAGAAAATCTCACATCAATAAACAGCAACAGCTAGCGCCAAGTTGAAACAACACGCAAGAGTCAGTGAAGAAGAGCAGTGTCATACAATTACAGTAGATATAACCGAATACATCGGAAATGTAACTAGGAGCAACAGTCATCGCGTTACTTATTCAGCCAATATTTACAAAGACACAATAACAATATTTATACTACTATATATATAAATATATATATAAAACTATATATATTATATATATATATACACACACACATTTTTTTTTTGGGGTAGCCACTCACCAAGACCCACAACCTCGACACCAAGCAGGTCCAACAGGTCCTGCTCCCGGTCCAAAATGTCGGCCCAGCGGTGGGACAGCTGATGGTGGGTACGCCGGATACCGGAGCAGCGGAAGACTGCCCGGCGCACCTTCGCCCACCGCCGGAGACGCTCTTCAATACGCCGGTAGCCAGAGCCGGCCCTGCCGCCTGCTGCCAAGGTCAAGGGGAGGTGGCGCTGGATAAAAAAGACCAGGGCAGCCACCTCCTCCTCCCCAAAAAGTTGGCGGGGCGTCACTCCTGTGGGGCGCATTCTGCCGCAAGGCAGCCGCGTTTTTTTGGGCACAGCCGCCTTGCCCTTTGAGCCGCCCATGCTGCTGGCACCCTTCACCATGGTTCTGGGTGGAGGGGAGAAGAAAAGTTGAAGAGAAAAAGGTAGGGGAAGGAAGAAGCAAGGTAAAAGAAGGAAGTAATATAAAACAAGAGAAAAGTTGCAAAAAAGTTGTAAAAGTAGAAATAAAATGAAAAATATAAACCTAGGCACAGAGAGAGATAGGTAAGAACTAAAGAAAGCTTGAAAAAGTGAGTGAAAAGACCAGGATGGAAGAGATAAGAGTTAGATGCAAAAGTAGGCCCAAAACCATAGCCAGAGTGTGAATCCAAGATGGCTCCGCCCGTCGCGACCGCCTGGGTAGGTTCGCGCGATATTTGACGCGATCACGCACTTTTGTAGTGCGAACGAGAAGATGAGTTCCCGAACATGTCTTACACAACGCGAACAGGTTACTTGTGACCCGGAACAGGAAATAAGGGAACGCAAGCGGGCGGGACAAACCTCTTGAGTAACTTAGCGCGCTAGCTATCTCGAGCATGCAGGCAGCGCCCCGAACACGTGCACCGCGCTCCCGAAGACGAAAAACGGCGCGCGAACGGATCTAGCAAGCAACTACGCATGTCCGCGGAGCTACGCGTAGCTCGCGGAGTGCAAGTGCGTCTTCGCGTAGCTTCGCGGAGTGCGGCTACGCGAACTACGCCCAGGGTTTGTGTGCGTGTGTTTTCACTGCTTTTTTTACCGTAGCACTGGACCTAGGCCTGGTTATGATCTTGGTATCAAATGCCTAAGAATTTCACAAACACAGAGTTTAATTCTCATAAATACTTTATCAGTTCAGCATAATGATTGCATGTATCGCTTAGGTTCACTATTATGATCCATAATGCTCTTTTGATCACTGCAATAAAGGCAATGTTTACTGCTAAAGGTATCTTAATGTGATTTATTATGAAAGATGATTAAACTTACTTGGTATGCTTGGGGGGTCACCAGTGATTACACAATGTCATCTATTGTATGTTCCAACTGTATATATTTGTAAATTACTGCGTTGTACCTAGTAGTGTGTATGTGTAATAAATGTAATTCTCATTTTACTTCTGAAAAAGTAATGAATGGCCAATGATTTTTTCGGTGTCATTATTGTGTGCCAGTGATTGGTGATTAGTAGCCCACAACACCTTCCTTGAGTAGGCCTTAGACTGCTCCGCTTTGCTACCCTGTAAGCATCAAGCGTTACAACGAGGTGAGTACAATTGTGGACCATAATCTTGTTTAGGATTGCCACTGGAATTATGCGATTGTGCGGCCACAACAATTTTCGAATAATTATAGATTGCATGTTTTTGCTACACAATACATCATCTGCCATGTATTCTGCAGGTTTTAACAGAAAATATTTGTTTCTAGCTCAAATGGTTCAAATGTTACTACGAAAGCAATGACACGCCTTGCAGCACAGTGGAAGGCAGTTTCTTATTACTATATTTGGGTGTTAAACTTGTACTAATGAGCTGCAACCAAAGCCCAGAGAATGTTACCAAGTTTAGAAATGGCAAAATAATTAAGTAATACTATTACAAAATGTGCTTCACAATGCTGCATATCTTGGCTTAAATTTGCTGCATTATTTACTCATTGGTGCTGCAATACTTGGCCCACTCCTGCCGCATACCTCCATTTTATAACTTCTTCTGTAAAATAACACAAATGGGTTTGTCCAGCTAATAGTAGTGAAGGCTTTATCAAAGTCAATTGACACGATCAATGATAAGAGGTCTGAAATGGGGGCTGTCTCTGGAACTTGAAGAGCCGACTAAGCATAGGTTGCAATTACGAGTTGTTAGGTGTTTAGTGCATTTGATAATTATTGAATGTAATAAATACGTCAACATTTGTTAAATTTTTGGCAGGTCAAACCTGCCAAAATTGAACAGGGTAAAAGCATACAGTATTAACTTTATCGTCGCCCCACTGGCATAGAGCCAGCAGCAAAATTATAAAACAATATTTTTGTTATATTCGTCTCGTGCGCTGAGCTCGTGCCTGCCCTTGGTTGCTAGGCTCCGAGACCAATGCTCGAGCGTCCGAGGAATAGCCGTTAGAGGCAGTTCATGTCCTGACACTGTTAGTCGGGTTTCTCTTACGTTATAGCTTGTCAATAAAGCTATCCCAACAAACGACCCTCCAGTTTCCCGTGGTTATTATACAACATTTTATGGCGACTTCTGAGACGGGGGATGAAGCGAGGAGGAAACCCAACTGAAATTAAATGAAAATCTGACAGAGAGAAGAGCGGAAAGCGAGCTGTTCCGAGTGCAGGACAACAGTACAGTAAGCCGCACTGTTATTGAACAATTTCTTGGAGAAGGTACGTGCGGTACATTAAATTTGACATTTTACTTAAAAGAAAAGAAACAAACTCACCGCATGAGTCAACATTGACACCGGTAATTAAGGGAACTGCCAGAGAAACATCGCGCATGCTCATTAGCAAGGCAAGAGCGATCTCTCAAACATTTAAAAGGGAAACACCTCTTAAAAGAGCAAAATACAGTATATGGGCCCACTCCTACACAAACAGTGAAAACGAGCATTTAACCCATTAGAGTTACTAAACTCAAGAAACTGATTTGACATTTAAAAGAAAAAGGGACTATGTGGAACAATAGTAACAACACACACATTGTGTTGAAAGACTGAAGTGTGTCACATTATCAACTGTGATACACACACACTGTATTATTGGAAACGCTTTCAACAACTGTGATACACTCACATCAATATAGAAACATACTGTATTAAATATATATTTGTGATAATAATAATTAATAGTAAATGGGGAGTACTTCATGCTAAAAATGAGTGTAAGCAATTCAATCCAAGCTCCAACTCCGTTTTTAAGTATTCCTGGGGAACCCTCCATGGAATGGGAAGACTGGTGTGAAGCATTTGAAAATTACATTATAGCTTTAGACGGAACAAAATTTTCTGCAGTTAGAAAGAAGGCATTGTTGTTAGGGGCACTAGGAAAAGAGGGGCAGAGGATTTATAAATATTTACCAAATTCACCAGTTGACATTGATGACGTTTATAAAGATGCACTATTTAGATTATACACAAGATTTGCAAAACAGGAGAATGTGGTTATGCGCAGACACAAATTTTACACTGCTCCCCAGAAACAAAATGAAACTATAGATGAGTTTGTCTCAAGATTAAGAGAACTATCTATAAAGTGTCAGTTTGGCAACATACAGGAAGAGATGATTAGAGATCAGTTAATAGTGCAATGCTTTAGTAAAAAAACACAAGAGAAGTTATGGGCAGCAAAGAACCCAACCTTAACAGAAGCTATCACTATAGCTAAGGTAGTGGAGGAAAGCGATAGGTGTATGAGGGAATTAAAATCAATTCAACAAATGGGTAACCAAGATATTGCCACCTTACAAAGTGAAACGTGTGGATCTGTCAATTCAATAAATGTTAAGCACGGGTTAGCTGCTAAAGGAAACAAAGCAACCACCTCATACAATAAGCCGATCACACAAAACAAATACAAACAAAATACACGTGCCTGCAATAGATGTGGTAGTCCCTTCCACCTAGCTGATTCAAAGAATTGTGCAGCTTTAACCAGGGATTGCCTGAAATGTGGAAAAAGAGGACACTTTGCACGCATGTGCAGAACTAGCACCTTCAACAAGGTTGCCATGGTAGAGTGTGAAGGGAATGAAGAGGAAGCAGAAGTCATGATGATTATGTCAGAAGAAGACATCAATTGTGTTGAGAATATTGTATTAGCAAGACCAAAAGCAGATTTTGGTGTAAATGGGGAAATCCTAACACTCATGGTAGACACAGATTCACTTTATACTATAATTCCAAAGTTACTTTATGAAACATCCTGTGCAAAAGCTAAGTTAATTGCTTCCGATGTGATTTTGAAAGGATATCAGGGTGTGAGCATTGAGGTACTTGGTTTCTTTGAGGCATACATCACATTCAAAGGGAGAGTCACACAGGGCAAAATTTATGTATCCCCTCATGGACCAGCAATTTTAGGATGGTTACACCAATACGATTTACACATCAGAGTAGACCCAAGAGCTGACCCACCGGTATTGTGTGTTGCTAATGATAAAATACCCGACCTGACAAAGAGTATAGAGAACATTTTAAGCAGTCATTCAAAGGTGTTCAGTAAAAAACTGGGGGAAGCCATAGGTTATCAACATGTCATTAAAACTAGGAAGTGTTTTACACCTATAAAACATGTGGCACGTAAAATACCCTTATCAGCTAGGGAGGAAGTAAGAAAAATAATCAAACAATTACTAGATGATGATATAACTGAACCAGTTGAAGCAACACAATGGTTAAGTCCTGTGGTTATCACACAGAAACCGGATAAATCGTTACGTTTCTGTGTGGACCTGAGAAGTGTAAATAAAGCAGTAATTATGGACAGTTTTCCACTTCCTAACATTAATGAAATTGTGTCGACTCTGAGTGGTGGTAAAGTGTTTTCAAAACTCGACCTAAGAAGTGCATACCACCAAATTAAGCTTCATCCAAGTTCAAAGGAATACACGGCGTTCATTACTCCTGAGGGCACATACCAATTCAAGAGACTTCCTTTTGGATTATGTTCTGCAGCAAGTGCTTTTCAAAGAATAATTACAGACGTTTTAAAAGGAATTGAACGTGTTGTATTCTTCCAGGATGACATTTTGATACATGGCTTGGATTTAAATGAACATAATTTAATTTTGGACAAGGTGCTGACATGCATTACAAAAGCTGGACTAACTTTAAGAAAAGAAAAATGTGTTTTTGCAGTGAACGAAGTGGACTATTTGGGATACCATGTTAGTGGGCGTGGCATCCAACCAAAGCAAGATCTGGTTAGTGCTATATGCAATGTATCTGAGCCACACGACAAAGACAAATTGCGGTCATTCATGGGCATGATAGAATATTATGCAAAATTTGTAGAAAATTTTGCAGGAAAAGTCGAACCTTTAAGGAATATCCTGAGAAAGGGGAAGGGTTTTGTTTGGGGGAGTGAACAAAAAAAAATGCATTTGAGTTAATTAAGAATGATATCTTGAATGCAAATGTCCTCTCAAGTTTTGTGCAAACCTTACCCACTATACTTACTGTTGATGCAAGTTCAATTGGAATTGGGGCAGTTTTGATGCAGAAAAATGGTGGACAGTTGAATACTGTTGCGTTTGCATCCCGTTCATTGACGGAAAGTGAAAGGAACTATTCTGTCATCGAGCGGGAGGCACTGGCGGCTGCATGGGCTTCCAGATACTTTCGAATTTATTTGTGGGGAATCACTTTTGTACTAAGAACTGACCATAAACCACTCCTGAAAGTGCTAGCCCCTGGGGGAACTAAAAATTGTTCGGGAAGGTTAGCTAGACTTGCTGTCTGTGTCCAAGATTTTTTATGTAATGTAGAGTATGTACCTGGCTGGCGCAACAATGTGGCAGATTGATTATCAAGGTTACCTGACACCAAGGCAGAATCAAGAGACTTGGTAACGGAAAATGTGGTAGCGTTTTTGGAAGATTTATCTGGGGACCTTCATTCTTCAATATCAAAGGAAGAGTGGGTGGAAGCCATGAAGAAGGATCAAGTCATGCAGGGTTTAATTAAGATGTGCAAAGAGGGAGTGTCCAGGATGAGTACCGTAATCCCTTCATTGAGACCGTATGTCCAACTACAAGATGAGATCTCTATGCAAGGGGATTTTGTCTTAGTTAGAGGAGAAAATTACATACCTCCTGAATCACTCAGAACCCGCATAGTTGCTTTAGCCCATGAAGGCCATTTGGGCCAAACGCTCACTGCGAAACGTGTTAAAGAAAAATTCTGGTGGCCTGGGATAGACTCTTTAGTCAAATCTTGGTTGGAGAAATATGAACTTTGCAGAGAATCGGAAAAAAGATTACAGGTGGGTGCAGGAAGTCCTTCACTAGGTAGGGTGGTATCTGATGATGGTGTATGGAAAAAGGTTTGCATTGACTTTATTGGTCCTTTTTATGAGCTACAGGACAGCGAAAGATTTGCTATGGTTTTAGTGGATTCAGCTTCAAGGTGGGTAGAAGTAGCTTTTTTGAGGAACATTAGTTCACAGGCTACCATTAAAGTGCTTAGTGAGATTTTTAGGCGAGAAGGCATCCCTTCAGTGCTTCTGTCAGACAATGGCACTCAGCTAACCTCTAAGGAAATGGAAGAATACTTTGCTCATGTAGGGTTAAAACATTTACGGACCTCACTATACAACCCGCAAAGCAATGGCTTGTGCGAGAGGGTGAACAGGTTGGTCAAAGGCACTATGCAACTTGCATTGGCTTCCAATCGCCCTGTACAAGGGGAAATTAAGGAAATGCTCTGGGCATATCGGACCACTTTACATCAGAATATGACGAAGACACCGTTTGAACTTATGAGGGGGAGGTCAGCAGGCACCAAGTTAGTTCCTACATGGCTGCAGAAACCAATTATAGAGATGGGACAGGTCAGGGGTAAATGTAATAAGAGCAACATATCTGTAGGTGATCTGGTTAAAGTAAAACCTGGTGGTAATCAAAGAATGTTCAACAAATTTAAGGGACCTTTTCAGGTGAGATCGGTGTGTGACAACTATGTTAAGCTACAAAATGGACAAACTTGGAATCTCCGCAGGGTTGCTTTTTATCAAAAGAAAGATAGTCAACAAAATTTGGGTTTGACACAACCAGGTGTCAAGAAGGTGATTGTACCTAAAGAGCAAAGACCTGTTCGTAAAAGGGTTTCACCTGCTTACTTAAGGATTTTGTGTAAATGTTTAGGAAAGGAGTGGGTTATTATCTGTTGTTACAATACTATAACATCAATTAATGAATTTTCTTTCTTATATGCATTTGTAATGTTAACTCACAAGATTAGATGATGTATTTCTTTCTTTTGTACATTTGTTATGCTAACTTTATTGTTCTCCGCCAAAGGAAAGGAGATGTGTTATATTCGTCTCGTGCGCTGAGCTCGTGCCTGCCCTTGGTTGCTAGGCTCCGAGACCAATGCTCGAGCGTCCGAGGAATAGCCGTTAGAGGCAGTTCGTGTCCTGACACTGTTAGTCGGGTTTCTCTTAAGTTATAGCTTGTCAATAAAGCTATCCCAACAAACGACCCTCCAGTTTCCCATGGTTATTATACAACAATTTCATTATCGTTTTATTTATAAGTGGCTGGTTCAGCCGGCGTGTGCAGGGAGTGGCGGGGCTGGGGCATGGGAGTGGGGGAGGAGAAGTGCTATGTGAATTCTCTAAGTGCGGATATGTGTATGGCCAGCCGTCTCAGGCCGACCAAAACACACATGTGCAATTCGGTTTCTCTAACCCGGAGGTATTGTGGGGTTAGAGAAACCCCATGGACTACCTGAGTGGAGCGACTCTCTAGCCTACTCAGGCCAATCCCAATGCTGCACATAGTCACAGTGTCTGCTGGGACAAGGTAGTCCAAGCACCAAGACGCGGCCAGCAGCAGATAAGTTTAACTTTTTTTTAAATCCCACCTCCTGCTCTCATCTTCCTCCCACAGCGCTCCACCACTCCTTAGTATGTGGCAGTTTACACTGTACATATGTGGATTTTGGTGAGTTAAATACCATAATCCATAAATTATTCCCAACCCCATGTAGTAACAGGTGTTTTTTTTCGCACCCAATATATATAACGTGCTCCATAGTACTGTTATTTATCAGGTGTGACAAATAGCACCTACATCCATAATTAGCCCTTATTGGTGCTGAGGAATGGAGCAGTCCTTTTCAAAGATCCCACCCACATTGCACAATCACCTTCAGACTATGAGCACCTACTTTCTATAATCACCTTTGGTCTATGGGCACCCACATTCTACAGTCTCCTTAAGACTATGAGCATCCACATTCTACAGTCACCTTCAGACTATGGGCACCCATATGCCAAAATCACCTTCAGACTTTGAGCACCCAATTCTACAGTCACCTTCAGACTATGGGCACCCACATTCTACAATCACCTTCAGACTGAGAACCCTCATTCCACAATCGACTCCAGGCGTTTAGCACCCATATTCCACAGTCACCTTCAGACTATAGGCACCCACATTCTACAATCACCTTCAGACTTGAGGGATGGCCATTACCTCATACTGTTCTGAAAATACCACTTGCATTTATTTTTTACCATTTTCTATGAATTCATCAACGTTTATTTTTGTTCAGTGCAAGAAATGGAAGACGTATTTTTAAACATTTATTTGTCCTGTCATGTACAATTGCACAAGACCACTTGCAAAGCGTTTGCTTTAATTAAGGTGCCATTTACAATGCATTATTTATTCATTTATTGTTAATTGTTAGTTATTTGTAAAGCACCCAAAGCCCCAACAGCGTGATGAGAAATAGTCAAACACTGCAAAGGAGGTGCCATATAGTTGGGCACGGATGAACACCTGACTTAGGTAAAATGTTAATTATGTATAAAGTTATAGAAACAGTCTTTGGCTGATGATATTAGGTGTCTGCCTGATAACTAGATGTGATCGTCCCATGTTTTCCATTCAGTGAAACTGCATACCCACTGGTAGGCCCAAGAGCTAGCATTTTAAAAGCCTAGTTTCCATGTTTGCCATTTTTATAGATGTATGTAAACAGAGAAAATCGTTTATTTCTGTAAATCAGTGGAGAAAATCAGCAACATTGGAAAACATTTAGTTAGTTTCGATTTATTATTATTGGAAATACCCGTCTTTTAAAAAAACATCCATGTAAAACATTGGAAAGCAATCAGTTAGTTGAAATACTGTTTTCTACTTTACTGCTCATTTGCCTGCACCCACACAGAAGCCATGTGGTCTACTGGAAGAAATACCTTGTACATGAAACTACTCCAACCCATTACCCACCAATTGAATTTATTCCCCGTGCATTCTCATTGTCTAACATACACAGGGAGTGGGCCCCCTGCCCATTTCTCGAATGTTGCTAGGATGCGATGGCATGTAACTCACTAGTCAGGTTGTTTAGCTCCCTGGTACATATTCTAAGCATGTACTGTTTTGCCTTTTATTGTGTCAATTAAAGTTGTTTTCTGGCAGAAGACTTAAAGTTTTGCTTTGGGACTATGTGATCCTGAGTTCTACAAAGTGAACAAAAAATATTGAGAAGTTGCTGAGTCTCACCTTTGGTGATCACAGAAGCGAGAAAGATGACGGCGGTGAGGAACACCTGCATGGTGTTGGAGGAAGGATAGAGCTAGACAGTGCAGAAGATCAGGGTCTGGGCGGTTCCTCCGGTCTTTTCCACGTCTGATTGTCTGGTCATTGTATTTATTCAGTTGCAGTGGATGGAAGGGAGGTCCTGCCAGAACTCTGATTTGGCAGTCTCGTTATTTTCCGCTGGTCAGTGATTGGGCGCCTCTCTCAACCATCACTCCACTCAATAAAATATTGAAAGAACAGGCTGTCCTGAAGTAATGCACTTCTCTCTACCAACAGCTTCAAAGGGTAATGCATTATATACACTGGTACACCCTTTCTGAGATGAGAATTCGTTTTGGGCATCTTGCCTTTGGTCAGCTTCCAATGCAGTCTCTGAACGGCTCAGGCAGGCCCTTCGGTCTATCGAGCATTTATTAGACCATAGATGGTGGCCCTTCTTTTGGTGAGATGAGTACTGAAACTGGCTGTAGCCAAGAGATAGTTTCTGTGTCTAGGGGGCCGTTTCAGTTATATGCTTGACTACACCTTAATTTGTCGAGGAACTTAACACTTCTTGTTATGAAGGCAGCAACTGAAGTGATTGATGTCACACATGATAGCTCAGGAAGATTAGTATGGTATTCACACGGCGCAAACTAGGCCCAGCCTCCTGTCCTTGCTGCCCTTACTCGGATGGACCGTAATCTCGAACGGAGGGTTAGAGTCCTCTATTTCAAAATTTCAATCACAAATGTGGGAAATTGGGTTACTAGTCGAGTGGCAACCACAGTTCCTGTCAAGGTGAAATTCAAGCAAACCACAAATCAACCTGTGATTAACCATCTGGTAACTTGCCACAAAAGCTGTCTGGCTTAACTTAGAGGCAAAGTAAAAAATGTTTATGCAGCACTTCAATTAGTAATAAAGTGAAAACACAACAGAAGATAAATCCCACAGCAATTTAGAAAAATACAGTAAAATGTAATAAATATTTTGTCTCCAAAACAGCAAAAAGTCAATCGTTAGAACTAGAGATATGCAATTTTAAAGATTTAGGTAGGAATAGGGCTGAAAAGCACAAATCGCCAACTGTGGTTATCTGGTCACACCGAACTGGGACAAACTCACACATTCAGATTGAACACGATAGATCGCTGACCGGATATAGGGACCAGGGTAGGCCCGCCAGACAAAGAACCTTAAATCCATGTTACGGAGTGTTGCAAGGTCCCACGTTGAGGATGCGTTGCACATTAGTGGTTTGGGGCTGAGATGTGTGGTCCTGCATCGAGATTGCAATGCTCAACAGAAGTTCTGAGCAGCTGCGGAGCAATGATATAATCTCCTAAGATGAGGATTGTCACGCTGCAGCTGTTCCATGGAGTTGCGATGCAAAATCCTACATCAAGGATGCATTGCTCAGCGGCATTTCCAATGAGATGTGGGGTCCTGCGTTGTAGATGCAGCGTGCCACATCAGTCCCGTGAGAAATGAGGGCTTTTTGCAGGGTCCTCCCCCTACTTTGTAGGCCGCATTTATACTACTGGATGCTGGTTTTCTGACTCAAAATGTACCCAGGGCTTTGCTAACCAGACCCAGGGCCTGTGCTCTGATAAATGGTACAAACCAAGGGGGAGCCAATCTATTGGTTAGATTTAAACCGCAGCACTTGAATTCATTGTTTACGGTGATCAGTCTCTTGTACAATAGATGGATTTCCTTTTTTAATTAATGTGAAGCACAATCTTAAGTCATGTGAAGTGCATTATCATGCTGATGGAGATGGATAAACTACATATGTTTATTTTTCTAGATGCCCTTGATGAAGGGAATGTCTTCCCAAAATGCATTGGGTTGTTTTAATAAAGCATGACATGTGGAATGCTCCCTGTGCTCCCGAATTGTTGTGAATAGCAATGCAAAGTAGAGGATATGAATAAAACAAATTGAATGATTAGTTGAAAAAAGAAGAATAGAAAAGAAAAGCGTGGCTAAAAGTGAAGATGAAAAAAGTGAATTAAATTCATTGGATTCATTGTCTTTGAGGCTGTGCAACTTGGTGGAACCAGCATTGGCTCCCCCCGTGGTTTGTGATATTGCAGCGCAATGAGGCGAATCGCTGTACAAGTATGCACGCGGATAAAGCTTGAATTGTTTACATGGACAAGATGTGATGATACGGTGTGCATCTCACCACCTCTCAAACTGATTAAAGGTACAACTTAATTAGGTATAATTACAATTAGTACTGACAACCTACCTGTAAGTCCCTAGTAAATGGTAGGGCATGTAGATTTAGAGACCCAGTAAATGTAATGCACTTAAGTGTGCACTGCTGTGTGGCCAACTGTCGTTTTAAAGGTATGCAACTTTGACTTAAGAATTAAAAGTATATTCAAAGTCTTAAATGAACTTATATTTTCCATATACTTCACTCCTAAGGTCTACCCTAGGTGCCCCCAGGGTCGGGAGCCATGTAGAAAGAAGAACGGACATTTCAAAAGATGTTTTATATGCCCCGGTGAGGGAATAACTGCCCTTTTCAGTCTTCCCCATTGTAGAACATTGGCTCCATGGGTTAACAGGGGAGTCATTTAGTATAACTATTGATAGGAGTAAGCTAAATATATAATTCAAAGATATAAAATAATAGTTATGATACATCCAACACCATGCTAATGTTAAATTTATAACAACTATTACAGAACAAAAGTTATAAAACTAGCTTTTCTGATGTGTCAAAATCCAACTTATCCTCATTGGCCAGCCTTTGACATACTGAGCCAAGCTGCTCTGATGAGGAGAAGTGACATGCATAGAGACAAAATACATCTGATGGGGGGAGATCTGTAGCTGCAGAGCAACAGTTAGGATGGGGTGGATTTGCCAAATGGTTCTTGATAGAGACAATGACAGTTAGGATAGGACATAGGCTCACCCCTACATCCTGCACCCCCAGTCAGACAGGAGCCGCAGTAAATTAATTAGCAGAGGGTCTAGGGGGGGCGGGTGGTATGGATAGTTAGCCACACCAGTGGGTTGGCTTCACCAGATCTTAACCTCCAGGAGAAAGGATTCTAAAGCATAGTGCTTCTGGGAGAAGAATATGCCATACTTTGGAGGGAGCTGTCATTCATATGTACTCCATTGGTCAAGGGTGCCACCCTTCTTGTCACCCAAAAACACTGGATACATATGGGAGAGCTTTCCATCAACTCAGATCACTGTCTCAAAACTACAAGAAGGAGAAGGACTGCCTTGCTGAACCCTTGGACCTCACAGGAGAACACTGCACTCATAAGGACTACACCTGCTGCACACTTTGGTCTTCAGCCTAAAAAGTACTTTGCCTTGCTCTGAAAGTTCAAGGAGTGGACTCCCTGAAAGCAACAGTTTAAGATAGCTCCACCTACATCATCACCATCACAAAGAACCCAGCTGGACAGCGTTCAGTGGTCTTTTAAGAATTTGGCAGTGCGCACAGTGGGTCTTGGAGGCTCAACTTCTCAAGGTGCCTCTCAGAGATGCTGGAACCTTGGATTTGTGTTATGGACCCTCAAAGACCCAAAAGCAACGTCTGGAGAAGGACTGATAATACTACAAAAAGAAGAAGGATTGCCCTGCTGGCTCATTGGACTGCATAAGAGAGGACTGCACTCTTAATGACCACACCTGCAGCACTCACACGGCGTCATAGCCAAAAGACTTTGCCTTTCTTCAAGTGTAAGGAATGGTCTCCCTAATCAGCATTATATAGAAATTGGCTAGAAGGGGTAGCTGTACCATCAACAATTAGGGCAACTCCAGCTGACAAGTTTCACTTGGATTTTACTTGGATTGACCTGGTGCATTGTGGGAGTTATAAGCCCAGAACCCAAGAGACAAACCAGAGCATCTGGATCCTTGGCTGGTGCTGTGGACCACTTTCTTGCATCAAGAAACATTCCTGGAAGTGTAAATGTATTACATCATGAGTGGCTTGAACACTTTAGCACTGTCCAGCACTACCTTTTTTACCCATTTGAGCGTTATCTACTTCCAAGCACTAGTTTTATTTTTAATCTTTAATATCCCTAACTCTGGTTCCCTACATATGCTTTTTGTTATTTTGGTGTCATTTTAATCATAAAAATATTTCCCGTTGTTATAAACTAGTGTTGGAATGTTTGTGCGTATTCTGTCCTAAATATTTAATGTATTAGTGTTTTTAAATGCTTTACTCACCTGTCTCCTAAGTTAAGCCTGCCTGCTCGCAGCCAACTACCAAGGGTGGAGGAAGGGAATAATCTCTTGAGACCTTGACTGGGCCTTATATTGTGATAGTGGCCTTATTACTGGTAGTAAATACGTACGTACCCCTACTAATAAACCACATTCAAACAAGTCCCGATGTAAATCTGCAAGGCGATGGGTCGGTTCTGCTTGGACCACAGCTGGACGATAACATGAATCACCAGCACTAACTTTGCAGAATTTGAATATGGACACACTTTGAGCTGAGCTCATGTATTTGAAGAAATGTATATGACTTACACTCATCTAACAGCAGCAGAACACTGTGTACTGTCAACCAGTTTCACAAATTGAAGGGGGAAATGCTTCACAATCGTGTGATCGTTGGAAGACTGAGCCCAGAGGCGGAGTATGATGGGGCATAACTAAACACGAGAAAGTCGCAGGAGAGGTGAAGTAAAAAGGGCACTCTCTAACAAGAGCAAATATTACTAGCCCATAAGTGAAGCAGCCAGCACCGATCAGTTTGATAGCCATTGGGGTTGTGCACCAGATACATTCTGTGATAGTCATTGTGGACACAGTGCTCGGTTCCGTTGTTAGTTACAGTGAACACGACCTAGTTACAGGCTAAATGATTTTGCAGAACTCCTGGTACTGATAATAATGATTTGTCTCAGAATATTGCACTGTGATATTGACAATGACTCTCTCTCAGTCTTGTCCTAACTAAATGGGATTGACTGCAGCGTGCCTTCTGATTGTCGCGCTTGGTGCCTCCTTAATTCCACTTAGAGGTCTCCCTATCCCTACAGGTGCCATTAGAAGGAGCGATCTAGTGCTTTGAGTAGAGGTTCATGCACAGAGACTACTCGGCACCACTCAACATGAGAGAGCTCTACCCGGACAGTGCAGCAGTGTGTATCAAATGTGATAGTAAGTATGCAGATTTTAGACATATGCTATGGAGGAGTGCCCGTCTACAAACCATCTCAATGCGGATGACCATGCGTTATGCTGCATGACCAGAAGAATGGATTGCGTTACTTGACGTATTTTAGGATTGCTCAAGCGACCTAAAAAGGACCTGGTTGCCCCTAAATGTATTTCCCTAGTGTTATTTCTAGCTAAAAAAAGTGATCGCACTTTCACGGAAAGCGCATAATTTAGTCATCCTCCACACTAGTGCATGGGCTGAGGCCGAGAGTTCTTTGTTACGCAGAGAAGAACATAACTGGCTTATGAATCCACCCAATAACCATTCAGGGGATGAGCTGCTTTTATGGGTTACTAGTATTGGTCAAAATGATGAAAAACTGCCTTAAAATGTGAAACTCTGTGAAGATCAAGACCTGCCATGAACATCTAGGTACTTCCTGCTTATCTGGCTTTCAGATATACTTCTGGCTATCTGTGGATTTCCCTCGGCTTTCAGACTTTGTTCCGACATTGATTGCCAGGGTTTTTGGAACCCTGTTTTGCAGGTGAACTCAACTAGTTAGTGTGCGCCGGGACGTCCTGCCGCTGGGGCAGCTATGCGCAATACATATCCAAAATAAATATGGGGGATTATTTTTATTAAGCTGTAATGCTAAAACTGTTATATCTTGTATCATAACTACAGTAGATACTTTTATACTACTTTTATAATGAATAAGTAACAATAGAATGTTTGTAACTGATATGCTCTAAAATGCTTCTGAGCATAGAATGGTGATATTGACAATATCTTAGTCTGGTAATGACAGTGATTACGTGAATAATATCAATGTCCTGGTTCCTGGATCTTTCCATGGTAATTCTGCAAAGCTCATGGTCTAAACCCCCCCCCCCCCTTCCGATTCTGCTGGCAGTGACTGCACCCAGCGCCTGGTCCTAATGGTTGTGCACTTGGTCTAGTTCTGGTGCATGGATGTCATTTAAGAGTCACCAGGAGTCACTGTTGTGACCCCTGGCATGCCGCGAGTGACCCTTGGCACTACCTTTGGTACCCCTAGCATCAGCAGTGGCAAAATCAGTGCCAGAAACAGAAGCAGCTGGTCCTTATGGACGTTGTTGGGAGCTTCTCTCTCCTTGTAGTTTGTTAATTTTGTATTATCCCAATAGTGAATAAAATTACATTATTCACTATTAGTATATTAAAAAATGGAACACAAATAGCTGGAAGGACTTTCCCTGGCAACTGAGGTATGTAAAACGAATGTTTGTTGTACTGTGTGTATGTTGCGTGCATGCTTGCAGTTTCGAATGTGTTTATGTAAGAGAGAGTGTGTTTGTGAGCAGGCAGAGTGAATGTATGTGTGAATGCATGTGTATGTGTGAGTGAAAGTGAAGGGAAGGGGCATGTGAAATCACTTTCACTACCTCTGGCATTTTTGTGGATTGACGTCCATTATCTGGTAATATATATTGTGCACAGCAATCGGATCTGAAGACAGTGGGTGTGCACAGGCCCTGGAGGCAGCCACCGTGTTTGCACATATGGTCTGGTTTTCTGAAATAGTTGCTGCACAGAGATGATAATTACACGCAGTAAAATGACTACAAGCACCTACCGTGTGCAGCGTGTGCCTGCTGGCAATGCAAATGGAAGAGGTCTAACAAGTCTAACATATAACCATGCAAGTCATTTCTATTTTATTGTTCACAATATGGACCAGGGATATCGAGTGCATGTAAGTCAAAAAGGAAAGAGAGGGGCTTATTTATGAGCGCCTTGTGACACTTTTGCGTCGCCATTGCCCTACTTTTCGTAGCACAGCCGTCGGTAAATAATGTGCCACGCTGCGCCATACTTACAAAGAAATGAACATAGGCAGATGCATCACTTTGTAAACCCCTGCACTACTTTATTCCCACTTTAGGTATAATGTATGCTGGGTGGGCGTTCCCCCGCAAGAGAGCCTCATAGAAGTGGAGCAGTGAAATCTATCAGAATTCACTGCGGCACTTCTAGGACACCACAGCAACAAAACTTTATGCCTGCCTCATAGCAGTTGTAAGGGGGGCACAGGTATAAGCCTCCCCTATGCATTGCGGAGTTGCATCATGCTTATGTCACAACTCCAGCGATGCGTGAGTTTTGCGCTGACAGATACGTCAGGATTCCTAACGCATCTGTCAATCCTTGCGACATGGAGCACCGTACAGTAAATACGGCGCATCCATGGTGTCGCAAGTAGAGCATAGTGAAAAGTGTTGCATTGCAGTTTTACCGCAGTGATGCCCACACCTTTCCTAAATAAGGCCCAGAGTGTTTTTCTTTTATTATATGTTTCATGTTTCACTGAACATTCGCTGCTTTAGTGTATGTTAGAGATTTCATGTTGACATTTGCTATTCTGTTACAATACCTACTTTCAAAACGGCTGCCACTATTACAAATGCCATACAAATAAAGAAAAGACCAGCTATGCTCTTGTAGAATTTCCCATCTCTGTTGTTCTCAAAACAAAGTCTCTTATTAAACTGAGGTTTTCAAAATGAGTGCCCCTTAATTTAGCAATTGCTGCTCAAATCTGGGTGTGTGCAGGGATTCTAATGATAGGACATGCTACGTCAAAGTCTGCAGCCCGCTATTTTCCACAGGTAGATATTGGTAAGTAAAACATGCCAATTTTTCTCATAGGGAAAATGCACATAAAATACCAGGAACTGTACATTTTGGTGCAGAAAAAACATGAATATTTGTATGCTAGTCCCTATTTTAAAGCTTACCATGGAAAAGGCCATACATATTGCACCTGGTAAAATAGTAACCTTGGTGTGTTGGATATACAATAAATATACCATCTGGGATGGGGGACCCATAATCAAATCATAAGGGGTCAGCTATCACTATATAGAGTTGGAACAGTGGCACAAGGTTCAGACCTGTGAGGGGTCCGTGGAAACCAAGTACGGGTGGGTTTTACTGCCAAACTTTGTTTGGGGGATACATTTTCCTTTTTTGAATAAGGGATAGAGGCACCGACGCATGAATCCAGATGCAGATCTGGTGCATCTTAGAGATACACCAGGTGTGCCCTGAAAATGTGGATGACTTCCATTAGTCCCCACCATGTAGTCTCACGGGGGGATGTACCCTAAAGTCCCTCTCAACAGCCCCTTAATGGTGGCTGCCTATGCTTCTTTTTGGCTTGCACACTTGCACACATAGCATTTGCCCCTTGGACTCATTCTATGAATTGAGTGCAGTAGATGATGTTTGCTAAATCATGGCCTTTGCTGGCATAACCTTTCATTTACATTAGTTGGAGTGTGTGTGGTATAAATGCTGTGCAAACAGTACCAATGCACCTGCCATTAGGGTTGTCCATATTTGGGAGTTTCTACTTATATATGTAAGAAAAGTAGTTGCAAGATGGAAGGGGAGAACTGCCCACAGGGCACTGCCTAATGCCCATCTTCTCCTTCTCTACTTATCTTTGCTAGCAACCTGGTCCCACCGGCGCAGCCCGCTGAAAGGTCTGCCCTCACCTTCGGAGATAGACTAAGGCACTTAGAGTGCATTGAGACTGTCACGGGTGAGTAGATGTGCTTTATAAGATTACTGATTGATTGATCGATTGAAGGGAAAATATCTATCATGGTTGGTGGGCCATTTACATTTCAAGAATGCAACGGACCTCTGCACCATACCCTTTCTTTGGAAATAGAACCTGGAGCTGCCCGGCAGCTTACTGAACATGTGTTGGACTTGCACCTCTGTGGACCCTAAGCAGACATTATATCCAGAATGTTCTCAGACTGACCATGAAGGCCCTGCTAAACCATTTCTGGCCTACCCTGCTGCTGCTGCCTTGCCTATGTGGAAGCCCCCACCCCACCCAAGATGACAGGAGACCAATCCAAAATTTGAAAGCTTGTCCTCTCCTGCTTACCATTAGACCTGGTATGGGAGGCTGGAGAGTCCACCATGATAACTCTGTCCCTAAACACCTGATGAACCCTTAACCACTCTCACCATAGACCAGGCTGGTAACTGGAAGCCTGGGAGATTGTGTGCTGCTTATGTGGGTGATGTGGTGGTGAAATAACTGAAAAAGCGCATCCCTACTTCCAATGGCTGTTATTGTGTTTACCCAGTCGACCTGTTGCTGTCATGGCCTGCCACGTGTGGTGGTTTAATGTAAGGCTAGCTTGACAGCTGGCCAGATCCAGAAACCCCTTAAGGACCACAATGAGACCTGCATATTTGGCCTTATAGCAATGTGTTCATCACAAACTCTCACACAAACTCTGGGACACATTCCCCATCCTATGCAGGTAGCCTTGACAGTGATACAAAGGTGTGCTTTTTTGCACACAGTAGTTTAGATTGTGCAGGCCTTTCATGCCACAACCCCTTCATTCAGAATTTTCTAAGATACAACGTAATCCATTAGTAGCAGGAAAGTTGTGCAGACATTATCTGCTTGTGAACTTTGATTCTCCTTATTAGCATCTCATTCCGATGCTTCCGCGGTTTTCTACTCCGCATGTTCTGCCTGGGGTTTTTGTGAACTTTAGATTTTTAGGGAATTATACAGACAGCCTGATAGGCTGAAACAGTGTAGAAAAAGATGCAGAGAATAGGAGGACAATGAGTGTTGGCGCTATAAACCTTGCCACTGACTTCCCACTTGACTCCCCCGACAGTCTTTCCATACCTCAGGCGAGAATAAACTTGTGGATAAAGTGCCAGTTTTTCCCAATAAATGTGCAGTCAAATTACATTTATACAGCACATCCATCGCTTCTCGCCTATTAAGTTGACAAATGTTTTTGTTTCCACCCTTGAAGTGCGTATACCTTACACCTTGCCTGATGTCGCGGTTTGATAAATGCAGAACAGATTTTTTTTTATTTTGCTGCTCCTCGTGATTCATTTTTATATAAAGGTTAGGTAAGTAAGTGTATATAGTATGGGGGTAATAGAAATGATGTTGCCCTTAGTAGGTTGTTTTTGTTTGTTAAGTGCCAAAGGGTTATTTATGAAGCCTCAACCCACTTTCTAAAACAATGGAGAGTTCCACACAGTGTCGTTACTTGTATGGAGTGAGAGAGAAGGGGACGCATTCTCTTGAGCCTTCTTCTGAATGTTGCAGCATCCATACATTTTCTGACAGGTTTCTGCAGGTTCAGACTGGTCCACTGCTGGTGTCTTTGCCAGTATCAGTAACAGAAGAGTGACAAGGCTGTTGAAATCCTTGATGCTGACACTGTCAGAAGCTTAGGCTAAGACTAGATCCCCTGGTCTTGAGTCCTTGACAAGTGATCACCACTTACTATTCCAATATGGACACAACAGCATATGTGCATGCTACAATAGCTGAAGAGTTAAAACCAAAACTCAAGACTCCCACAGCTATAACGCCATTGGTAAATGTGTTCTTGAATTGTGTGTTACTGGGGCACCTTTTGAATTGTTGTGAATGTGCTGGTGACCATATTTTCTTCTCATAAACAAGACAGTCAGCCATGCCTTGCTTGACAGCTGAACTGTATGCCCTGGCACAGTTTCCTAATGTGGCTGGTGCTATGGATTGCACTCATCTATTGTTGGCTCCACCTATGGGTAGAGAGATGGTGTTCAGAAAAGTTATGAATGCCCTCAATGAAAGCAGAAGCAGTACAGTTGTTCTCACACATTTTTGCGTGTTTGTTCTCAGCGCTCGACTCAGTGTTTCTGAAAAACAGCTGCATGGCTACCAGAAATGAAGCTAATATTATTTAAACAAAACAACAAGAACAACCCCTATGTCCATGCATTCAGAGGTATCAAGTAATCCTTGAAAGAAAATGTTTGAATAGAACACATTTCAAGCATCGATATATTGGTATCACAGATATTTTTTGTTCAGACTGAATCAAAAAACTTCAATGCGATATTCAGAAGGAGCAATAATAACGAACCCAGTATGTATCACGGTTCAGCCAAACAGAGTTGAATCAAAACAAATATACAAAACAAATATAAATTCTGACATCAATTATATTGTGTAGTGAGAGAGAAAGTAGTAGCAGACCCCAAGTGTGTAGTCAACCAAGATGAAGGAAAAAATGAAGGAAGTGAAAAAAGATTGGCTGATACACATGTGATACAGCAAATTAAGGTACAAACAGTCATGGAAACTTTGTCAGTCTCTATACTCGTATTGATGGGGCAAGGATTCGCACGTAATGCGACTTGCCTTTTTTCTTGGTCCATGTTTGATGGATCACCCTGCAGCTTTCCATGAAGAAGCTGAGGTGGATGAGAATGTGTTGGGAATGTTTTGTGAAGATTCCTCAAACTACACAAATGTTATTGCCAAGTGAAAAATCCTACGTCTAACTATAGCTACATAGTGATGACTGCAATTATGTAATATATATACATATACATATATGTGCTTCCTTCCATGGTGTCACTGTGGGAGGTGGATTGTTTGGTTCATTTGGAATGTAGCGTGAGCGGTCGTCACGCTTTCACGGAACACCAGTTGTTTGTAGCTCTCCCTTCAGACCGTTTTTTTGGGAGGAGTACTCGAGTGCTATTGGGGGAGCCCCCATTTGGTTGGTCAGGAAGAGTAACGAGGATGACTGCGGTTGAGGGTGCGGGTCTCGTAACGGGGCGGATTTTGTGACTGCCAGCATGGGATCTGTGTTTTTACCAGCAAGAAATGCCTTGCCCGGAAGAATGACACCAGCTGGTAATTGGGCACCGCAGACGCAAACGCTGAAGTGGTGAGGTGGTTCCGGCTTAATCAATTTTGATGATAGGTTGCCCTCAACTCCGAGGTTGTGCCATTCTTGGAAAATACTTTTAACGCTGCCGTCTAACGCTATCTGAAAGACATGTGCCTTTGCCCCGGTAAGAAATACATCTGACAGTTACCCTACAGTAGCTATTGTTTGCTTAGCAGTGACCTTTTCAGCTGCATTGTTGGATCGGTAGTCCTGAGGGCGTTGGAGCACTTGCTCGTCTGATTCCGACTTTGAGTTTCAAATTCACTCTTAGTACAGAAATACAACCCCGAGAGGACAATGAGTTTATCTGGGCCCCGGGCCATGCACTATTAGGAATGTGACATTAACATGGTGGCAAAAAGCCTAGGGAGTCGGGGTCAGAAGGCGGGTTGATACATATTAATCATCAGCTCGGGAGAGGTTTCCGGGACAAGGACTGCAACTACGATTCATGATTTGTAGAGTTCAGCAGCATTTACTTTTAAATAGTTGATTTTTTGTTATTAAGGCAACACAGGATGCAATGTTTGGCTATGTAGGTATAATGCCCAGATTCAATCCCACTGTGTTAGCTGTCTGTAGTGATTTTCGGGCATAATCGTCTGTGTGGTCTGCATTATAGGTATGTTATGCAAGCAAAATTATATTCAAACACTGTGCGCAATATTTTGTGATGCTATGATTTACCTGTATTATTGCCGCCTTTTGCTGTATCAGCTTGCACATGAGGTAACTCTGGTATAATAGGAGTGCAAACACAATAGTATGTTTTCTATGTTTATTTACAAATCCAGTGGGTGGGGCTACACAACACATGTGAAAATTACTGCCAAACTAGATTGACAAATGCCACTTTGTGGCTGAAACGCGTCTCTCCTTGTGCTTGGGATTGAGGGTGTCATCAACTAATAAAGAGATGCCGAATCCTGAACCACTGCGTGTCCGTGCTTCCTTCCATGGTGTCACTGTGGGAGGTGGATTGTTTGGTTACTATAGCAGGGAAACCACACCAAACTACATATCCCAGGATGCAGTCTGCCAGGAGCTACAAGCACACACACCTGCAGCGGGGAGGTGGAGTCGTGAGACCGCCCCAAAGGGAGGGGTCCCCCCAATGAGGTGCAGGACTGTCCTAAAGGGAGTGGTCAGCGACCCAGAGCCCACACGAATTGCCAGCAGCCTGTGAAACCGGCACTGAAGACGGCCATGACGGCCAGAAACGCGTCTGCCCACACAACATAAGCGCATCACGGACTGCAAGGGAAGGTGCTGTAGATTTCAATAAAAATCCTACCTGTTCTGAATCCGGAGCTGTGTCCCGCTTACTTTCGACGGAGGGTGAGCATTGGAGGTTATATATATATATATATATTACCTACTGGCGGTCGCCAGTAGGTATATATAGTTAGGATTTTTTCTCTATGGGATTTTTGAAAATTCTATGTCTAATAACTTTGGCGTTTGTGGACGGAATTGGCTGAAATTTTCAGGAAAATGGCACATTTTGTTTCTGAGCAGCCCTTGAAAATTTGGAGGGGGTTCGTCAAGGGGGGGCCGAGAAAAAAGGGGGGTCCCAAAACGTGTTTTTAACATTGAGTTTTCCATAGGGCGGTTGGCCTCACTTTTAGCCCGAACGGCTGAATGGATTTGCACAAAACTTGGCAAAATTGTAGGGACTGGTAGCCCGATGTGCCTTTGCTAGGTCTCAATATATGTGCTTCAGTGGATTTTGAGAAATTAACGTTCAAAAAAAGATATATATCTGTAACAGCGGACCGGGCAGCGCTCCGGTTCGCGGACTTTACGCGTTACGGAGCTTTGTGAAGCGAAGCTGATTGGTTCTCTGGCGTCTGTGAACATTCCAAACAGTCCGTAGCGGCCGCCATCTTGTCTCTCGGTAGGATCGAGAGACAAGCGGAGGCCAAAGCGAGGGCGCAAATGACCATAAGGGGGCATAGTAGATCCTCCCTGACCCTCTAGGTTTGATGTGGAGGTTTTAAAAGGGCCCCGCGGGGCAAAAAAAAAAAATATTAATAATAATCGAACGGCTGAATGGATTTGCACGAAACTTGGTAAAATATTAGGGACTGGTAGCCCGATGTGCCTTTGCTAGGTCTCAATATATGTGCTCCAGTGGATTTTGAGAAATTAACGTTCAAAAAAAGATATATATCTGTAACAGCGCTCCGCTCCGCGTAACGGAGGTTTGCGAAGCTGATTGGTTCTCCGGCGTCTGTAAACATTGCAAACAGTCCGTAGCGGCCGCCATCTTGTCTCTCGGTAGGATCGAGAGACAAGAGGAGGCCAAAGCGAAGGGGCAAATGACCATAAGGGGGCATAGTAGATCCTCCTTGACCTCTTAGGTTTGATGTGGAGGTTTTAAAAGGGCCCCGCGGGGCAAAAAAAATAATAATAATAATAATCGAACGGCTGAATGGATTTGCACGAAACTTGGCAAAATTGTAGGGACTGGTAGCTCGATGTGCCTTTGCTAGGTCTCAATATATGTGCTTCAGTGGATTTTGAGAAATTAACGTTCAAAAACAAGATATATATCTGTAACAGCGCTCCGCTTCGCGGAGATAAAATTATCTCTGTATTACCTAGCTGTTGCTAACACCAGTTAGCGACGGCTAGTAGGAGATAGCGACCATCTTGGGCCCCACTTTGCATGTGAGTGATATTTATCACTAATGACATGCAAAGTGGGCATGCCAAGATGTTAGCGACTGGAAACAGTCGCTAACCTCGCTATCTCCTATTACCAACTTTTGGAAATATTCGCGATAAGCGCGAATATCTCCAAAAGCTACCACCTGCCCTGAGCAGTTCTTAGCCATGTTATCCAATGGGAGGTGGATAACATGGCTAAGAGCATTAGCTCGGTAATGCATGAATATCGCTGAGTTTTCAGCGATATTAATGCATTGCGGTCGTTTTTATCGTATTTGCGATAAACCTTGATAATAGCAAGGTTTATCTGCGATAATTTCTGAAGATGCTTAGCGGTAAAAAATTCGTTGCTAAGCATCGTTAGGGATAAATATCGCTTAACTTTGGTAATATGCCCCAACGTCTGTTAACGTTCGATTGGAAGGAAATCAGGAAGTGTTGAAAAACATTGTCTGCGCCATCTTGCCTTTTTTCAAATGCCACACTTTTGTCGTGCACGGCAGTCATTTTAGATGCCTTGACCAGACGCACTCTCTGCACGCTGTCGATCCTTAGCATGGCTCCCCACCCTCGCAAGCATCTCCCCCAGGCAGTGGTCACCCCCGCTCTCTGTCTTATGCATGGGTAATAAACCACCCCCCATCTGCGCTGCTCTTCCCTGAGAATCACACCCTGTGCCCGCCCGACACCTCCCTTTCGCCCTATTTACTACCGCACCCTCTGACACACCTTTTCCTCTGTGTCCGATTGTCCAGGCCGGTCCTAGGCTATCAGCTAGCCCTGCAGATGTAGTTTATGGCCCCAGCTGTAAAGAATCACCCCTCTTCAAAGGAGTTATAGTAGATCAAGGGCCACACTCGATGAGATCCGTCACAGCAGACGCGTTCCTATTATCTGAAAACCATCCTGTATTGTGATTGGGGAGGGGACCGAGCCTGAAGCGGAAGATTCCAGGGATGACTCTTTGTACATCAAAGTTTTTACAATTATGTGTCACATTAAAAATATATAGCACTCCAACAAAGTAGTAAGATTATAAAACTTTAATAACTAATAAATATATACAAGAAAACAAAAACAGTAATAACATATAAACATTTTTAGGGAAAAACAACGAAGTAGCGGTCGGCTGTGCGAATAGTCCCAACGCAGCAAAACGTCCAGATTTCACTGATTTTGGAATCCGGCGTGGGGCGTCGCGGGGGGTGGGTCATCAGTAGCAAACTGTTGTGCGAATAGTTCCAAGGCAGCAGAACGATGGCACCAAGGTGATGTCCAGTAAGTTGCCGCACTGGTTTTGGTATCCTACAATGCTGCTCCGAATAACGGCGTGGGGCGCCCCGGGGGAGGCGGCGTGAACGGGCCTCTCCAGGTGTTGTAGTGGGGCGCCCCTTTACCGTTTCAGTTGCCATTCCGTCCGCTTTTGGTCCACTGTGTCAAAAGCCGCAATTCAGCTGAGTTGCGCCCACTCTTGCGGTGCAGCGATAGGCGGCTGTCACAGGACTCTCAAAATGGCGGCAGGCTGTTTCCTTTTTGGGCCTGGTCCACTGAAATGGCCCTGGGACACCTTGGAAATCGGACGCTTGTCTGCTAGGTCTTGGACCCCATTCTCGAAAGCGTCCCCTCCGCCTTGAGGATTCATCAAAAGTTTTGGGGGCCCCCGACTCCTGCAGGCTTCTGGTGGGGAGCGGCTGCCGTGATTGCTCGCGGAATGACTACGACGGAGCCACGAGATGGTGGTGCTTTCATGGTGACGCCAGCTTCAGTCTGAAACATCCAGGAACAAGGTGGGGCTTTCATCGTTTGGGGAAAAAAAATAGTTTTCATCCAATGAAAAGTGTTGTTTTTAGGTCATATGATCAAGCCTTCCATCATTAGGAAACCAAAAGTAAAATGAACCAATGAAAAGTTTTATAAACAAGTCACATGACCTGTTATGCGGCATAGGGTATAAAATGCGGAGAAAATACGTTGGCACGTGAGGCGGCGTCAGTAGCGGACCGATGTGCGAATAGGCCGAAGGCAACACAACGCGCCAAGATCCGGATGGCACCGAGGTGGTGTCCAGCAAGTTGCAGCACTGGTGTGGCCATCCTACAATGCTGAAAGTCGGCGTGGGGCGCCCTGTTGGCCTGTGAGTTTGCGTCAGTAGCGGACCGATGTGCGAATAGGCCGAAGGCAGCACAACGCGCCAAGATCCGGATGGCACCGAGGTGGTGTCTAGTAAGGTGCACTGGTGTGGCCATCCTACAATGTTGAAAGTCGGCGTGGGGCGCCCCGTTGGCCTGTGAGATGGCGTCAGTAGCGGACCGATGTGCGAATGGGGCCAAAGGCAGCGCAACAGTGTTTTCTGAATAGAAGACACCACAAGGCGCTGAGATGCCAAGATCCGGATGGCACCGAGGTGGTGTCTAGCAAGTTGCCGCACTGGTGTGGCCATCCTACAATGCTGAAAGTCGGCGTGGGGCGCCCCGTTGGCCTGTGAGATGGCGTCAGTAGCGGACCGATGTGTGAATAGGCCGGAACCAGCACAAGGCGCCAAGATCCGGATGGCACCTTGGTGGTTTCATAGTTGAGAGGCACTTCATCTGCAGTGGGGCGCCGAGATCCGGATGGCACCGAGGTGATGTCTAGCAAGTTGCTGTACTGGTGTGGTCATCCTACAATGCTGAAACTCGGCGTGGGGCGCCCCATTAGCCTGTGAGATGGCGTCAGTAGCGGACCGATGTGCGAATGGGGCAAAGGTAGCGCAAGAATATTTTCTGAAGAGAAGACACCAGAAGGCACTGAGATTCGGTTACCACCAAGGTGATGTCTAGCAAGTTGCCGCACTGGTGTGGCCATCCTACAATACTGCTCCGAATAACGGCGTGGGGTGCCCGAAGGGGGGGGGGGGAGGCGGCGTGAACGGGCCTTCCTAGGTGGAGGCTCGTCTGCTGTAGTGGGGCGCCCCTTTACCGTTTCAGTTGCCATTCAGCTGAGTTTCGGCCGCTCTTGATGCTACAGCGACAGGCGGCTGCAACAGGACTCTCAAAATGGCGGCCTGTTCTTTGGATTTGGGCCTGGTCTACTAAAATGGCCCTGGGACACTTTAGAACTCGGACCCTCGATTTTTTTTTTTCCTTTCCTGTACATGCAAAAAAAGGTAAATTCCCGGTACGTTACACGCTTCATCTGCCACGATGTACTCTCCAGAGGAACCGAAAAAAAATATAGTTATGGTAACTATACCATGCATCGTCATATGGAGAGGTGGCACCAATTAATTATAGTGCTGCATGAAAGAGAGATTTGGAGGAGAACCCCCGACCTGCCAGTACATTCATCAAAGAAGTGGCACTGACAGCATCAGAGGCAAGGGAAATGGTCCCAAATATTTAGAACTTTGGAAAGATTAAAATGACATGTTTAGATTGTGGCAAATTAATTTCATGTGGACAGATGAGTGTTACTCTAATAAATACAGCATATGAACATCATCATAGTCGATGGTTGGTAGAGACATTTTGACTATATCCTGGACCTGCCCGTCCTCGCCCAAAATGGCGCCGGAATAAATGGGACTCGTAACTCCTTGTTGTGTACTGGTTGCAGAACCTTGAAATCACGAGATACGTATGCAGTTTTGAAGCATATGGCGGGCGGGGACGAGAATTGATTGAATATTTCGACATCCCTATTGATATTAAGTTCTGATGTGTTATTGATTACTGTACTATTGAAAGTTCGAATTAACGTCACCCATGGTACTTGCCCGCAAATGTATATCTAGATAATTTTATTGTAACTGGCCCTGTCGTATTTTAATTATAAAATGTACGTCCACCGATTCCACAACTGTTAGACACCTTAGTTCTTGCAACCTAATGGCCCGCCCGTTACGTTCCTCTACAGTGTAAATGTCTACTCATCATATACGATTACAGTTTGCTCCGTGGCCGGCCCACGTGGTTATAGGCTCGTATTTGTATAATGAAATTTTCACAATAAAGGTTTTTAAAAGAAAACATGGTAGTAGTATATACATTGGTAAAGTTTTTATTAATAGTCACTGTTTTAGAATCATTAAAAGGCAAGTGAAATAAAGCAGACCAATTACATGAAGGGTAAAAGGTATAATACGCAGGAACGCAGTAAAGATAAATGGTCAAGGGCTGTTGTGTTTTCTACTCCTGCAACATAAAGTGATCGATAAGAATCTCATATTCAGGCGTATCGGCGACTAAGACAGCAGGTCGACCCTCTTTTGCTCAACGGCTCCGTCATGGGACGAAGAAACGCTCTTTTTCTCGAAAAAAGAATATATTTTACTTGCAGGACAGTTGTAAATTTTCCGGGAAAGTACATTAGCCTGGAACATTATAACATATATTTAAGAAAAAATAATGTTCGGAAGTAATAAAAAGCGTAATTTTTAGGTCATATGACCAAGCCTTTCATCATTAGAATAAGACAAGTAAAATGAACCAATGAAAAGTTTTATTAACAAGTCACATGACTTGTTATGCTTACGTTACGCGCTGCGCGTCGCGCCCCGGATGACTTCCGGATGCGCTAACGCGGCGCGTCATATGACGCATTACGCGACAACGCAGGTCCAGAATATAGTCAAATGTCTCCACCAACCAGCGGTCGGAACACAACCCCTTTCAGCAGGCTAAATAGTTCTGTTAAATGACAACAGAAGGGACAGGCAACAAGAACCATCAGTCAAAGAGGGGAGGGCTAGTTCTTCTCTACCGGGTTACATTGGGGCGCTACCGGAACTGATCGAATTGGTAGTCTACAGTGTTTCTGGATGTTTCAGACTGAAGCTGGGGTTAGCATGAGAGCACCACCATTTCGTAGCTCCGTCGTGGCCATTCCGCAACCAATCATGGCAGCCGCTCTTTATCGTTATTTTGGGCGGGGTGGGTGGCGGAGCCGAGCTGTTTTGCAGCCATCATTGTGTGGAGTTCAGTTCATCTCACTAGTTTTGTATTTGTCATGAGGGGTTGTTCCTAATGTTTCTATTTTAGCGAGGTCAAAAAGAGATCCCATTAGTGGCCTACTGATTTTGCTCGATTCGTTTTCTTTTTTTTTTACACGATTTTTCGTTATCTGCAAAGACTAAACAGAGTATTGCGACTCTGTGTTTGTTTGTAAATAGAGAATGAACCAAAGAGAACCAATTCTAAAACAGTAAATGCTTGGATAACAATCAATCAAATGGAGAGAGAAGCAGGCACGACGTATTACAACGGGGGCAAAGGCCTGCGTTAACTACCTTTCACTATCTGCAAAGAGAGAGTACTCCTAATAGAAATGAGGGGGGGGGCACCATTCAAAGCAGATCAGTGTGCATAAACACGAAAATGTTTTCACTTACCACGTACTTGACATTCGACAGCTTATGATATTTGCTATTAAAAAACCATTGAAATTCACTGAAAAAACCATAGGTTATAGACCATATATAGTTAGGAATTAGCATTTACAAAACCTTGAAAATTCACTGAAAAAACCATAGGTTATAGACCATATATAGTTAGGAATAAGCATTTAAAAAACCTTATTTTACTCACACAAAACCATTGAAATTCCATATATAGTTAGTTGCACTAACTATATATCGCGCACCCGCAATCCACTGCTGATGATGTCACATATTACATCATTCATGACATGGTCAGTGACATCACTGATGACATCACTGATGACATCTCAAATGACATCACTGATGACATCACTGATGACATCTCAAATGACATCACTGATGACATCTCATTTGACATTACTGATCACATCACTGATGACATCATTCATGTGATGATACGATGAACCTCTTCAGACTCTAATATAACCTTAGATACACTCAGTGTAAACAGACACTCACAGACTGTCACTCATCCATGGAGTTACTCACACACCTAGTCAGTCTTGCAAAGAATCAATCACACCTCCATTTCCTCAACTATATAGTTATACTCACCTTACTTATTGAAAAATATACTAACACATATTTACTCTCTTATACAATCCCTGATACAAGTTCACAATGATCCATACAGCCACTCACACATTCACTGGCTCTTATGCACAGTTATTTATATATGTCAACTCTCACATGTACTGTGTTTTACATATGTACTTACTTTGACATGTAGCACTGAGATATCCATTCACTCACCAATATACTCATGCACACAGTCAACCGCCCATACAGCTGTTTCCACGTGCACTTTTGAACCCATACATCTAGTGAATCAACTGCTCACACATCTATGCACAGAGTCATACACCTCCCAGCCACCCACACACACACTCAGTCTCCCATACAAATACTTGGGCAACCAATCAATAACCCATATAGTTAGTCATATAGCTAATGATCAACACATGCAGCAGATTACAGAACAACAGACACAATGATGCACAAATTAAAACAGTTTAGTCACTAACCCATGCACTCAGTGAGACACATTTAATCACTCACTCATACAGTCAGTCATGCACCTACTAAATCCTTCATCCAGACACTTATACATCCACTCATTCTTCAATATGTAAGACATATTTTAACTTTACAGAAACATACAGTCACTGGATGTTGTCATCAGTGATGTCATCAGTGATGTCATTTGAGATGTCATCAGTGATGTCATCAGTGATGTCACTGACCATGTCATGAATGATGTAATATGTGACATCATCAGCAGTGGATTGCGGGTGCGCGATACATAGTTAGTGCAACTAACTATATATGGAATTTCAATGGTTTTGTGTGAGTAAAATAAGGTTTTTTAAATGCTAATTCCTAACTATATATGGTCTATAACCTATGGTTTTTTCAGTGAATATATATATATATATATGTATATATGTATATATAGATATATATATGTATATTTATATATATATAGAGAGAGAGAGTAGTTTTTGAGAAACTAAGCTTCAAAATATTTGTATATTACAACTATGTTAATTCCAAGGAACTCTGCAGATCTGTAAGATGAAAATAGGCAATCTCATTGGCGGCCACCATCTTGGGACTAGGAGATTCAGTCCCCGTGCCCTCGACAGAGGTCCGAAGGTCTGACACCTACTTTCATTGGGAGTGCCCGGCAGGCACCACTAGAGCTGTTTTTTCTGCAGCAGTCTCCAAGTGTGGAGATCAGAAACACAAAGAAAACAAAAATTACTATGGTCTCATGTCAAGTTCCTCTCGTACCTTTGGGCTCGCCAAGTTCTCTGGCCTACCTGCTTTATTATAGCAGCCCTTCCAATTGTTGATTATATTGCTGTGTTGTTCCTGCACAAGCTAATTTAGCCTCCCGAGGGTGAAAGGTCTCAAGAGGAGATCCAATATAGGCAAAGGATAAGCATAAAACATGGCAATAATTATATCCTAACAATGTCATAATTACCGTCATACGCGAAGCGTATGGGTAACATACTTTTTTACAGGTAGTCTATGGGTTTCTACAGTCTCTTTCCCGACAGACAATGTTATCCAAATCTTGCTGAAGCCACAAAGTTCTAATCGCTGAAGATGAGTTTTGTTGCTGTGCTCTAATTTTGAAAATAACACAAGTTGTCCTTTGGAGTTCTGTTATTCACTTTTTTTAGGCTGGTAGTTTCTGATGTGAAGCAATATGAATGATTGGCAAAGGGAAATTCCCAAAGCATGTTCTTTGCTAGAGAAACAATGAAGGACTGACCCGATTGGGCCAGGGCCGTGCTTCCATTACTTCTGTGATCTCATGAAGAAGGAGGCTTCCAGTAAAGAGTCACAGCATCTGGAACTGCAGAGGGAAAGGCTGCACCACTCCTCTCAAGACTGAGCCCATGCATATGGGTATGGCTCCTATTTATGCCATGCTGTACCCAAGATTTATGCTAGACGGGAATTCTGGTATTTGTGTTTCTGATAAGCATGTGAATGGATATGGTTCCTACAGAGGTGGCTCCTTAATGGGGAAGCCAACTATAATCATGTGAAGGCTAACATGAAGGCACTGATAGGCCTTCCACGTGAGGAAACGTATACCTCCCTGTAACCTTTGAATGCTTAGTACATTTCTAATTTTTTAAAAAACATTTGCATAACTACAACATCTCTGTAACATTTGTTTTTTTTTCAGTGTATATGTTAGACCTGGCATCTTTGGCGTGGTTTCCCCTATCTTTTTGCCTCTACCTCCTGTATTTTTGATGCTGTGCTGGATTTCGTTTTTGCTGGTTTAGATGCTTTGGACACTCTGCCACTGCTGATCAGCTGAAGTCCCTAGTAAAGTGCACTGGGTGTGCCAGGGCAGGTGATGACAAATGCTACTAGTGGGCCTGCAGCACTGATTGTGCCACCCACAGGAGTAGCTCTAAAATGGTGTCTCAGGCCTGCCACTGCAGTGCCTATGGGCAGTTTAGAACTGCCATGTCCTCCTGGTCAGTGTCCCCACTGACCAGGCCTAACCCTTCCCTTTTTGTGCACATCAGCCACCCCTATGGAAGGCCCAAGGTACCCCCCTGGGCAGGGTGCAGTGTGTGTGAAAGGTAGAGCATGTACTGGTGCAGGTAACATGTTCTGGTGGTGAATTACAGCCATTTTCGTTTTTCACTATTGTAAGGTTATCTTGCTCCATAGATTAACATGGGGGATGCTGGCTACAGTGGTTAACAGCATTTCTTCTCATAGGAACAAGATAGGACATAAGTATCTAGTATCCCTGAACTCAGAATTTAATAACACATCTTTTAGGAAAGATTGTTTTTAGATACTGTGTTTGAGAACAGCACTTTTAGAAAGTTGCTGCTCTCTTGTCTGACCCTTCTGTGTGCCTGGGCATGTTTGTGTATTGACTGTCTGGTTTGTGAGTGACAGGGGCTGGGGAATTCCCCAGCAGGATGGATGAGTCAGCAAAAGGCTGAATGACTGCAGTTGCAACTGGAGTGGTGGGAGGAGTTAGCACCTGGGCTGAATAGGGCTGTGCCTGCCTTCCACAATGCTGGCTCCACCCCCCTGCTGGGTGGCTGAGGACCCTGCCCCTCACTCTGAAAGGAAAGATGCAGCCAGCAAAACAAAGTGCTCAGGATTCACCCAGAACTGGTTTAGACCAGGCTCAGGGCCCACATGCACCAAGAGAACAAAGACTTTAGGGGTATAAGTACAGGACCCCTGACAACAGAAAATTAGATCATCCTGGAAATCAAGAAGGAACCTCTGCCAAGGACAAAGCTGAAACTGAAGAAGGAAGATTGTCCTGCTGTTGCTCTGCTGGACTGACCTGTTGCTTTGCTGCCAAGGAGAGGGGAAGGACTTTGCTGCTGAGCTGTGTCCCCTGTCTTGAAGGAATCTCCAAGGGCCTGAGAAGAGCTGGCTCCCTGTTTTGAAGTCCCAGGAACAAAAGGACTTCACCCCCAGCTTCCCTGAACTCTGCTGAGAGAGTTCTGTCCTTCCTAGAGTGCTTGATCCAGTTGTGGGGCCTCTGGAGGTTGTACCTGTGCTGGGAAGCTTGAAACTAAGCTTGAGAGACTTTTGAAACTGAAAAGTGTCGCATCGCTAGCTTGCGGAGCGCATCCCCGACAGTGCGAGAAATTTCCCGCCGCTACGGAGGTCGAGATCGTCGCAGCGCCTGACGCCGCTGCCAGAGCCGTCACATCCTTCGTTTGCGGGACGCACCAGACCGGTGCGGGAGAATTGAACATCGCTGCGAGTATCGTCGCAGAGCCTGTCATCGCTGGGTGAGATCGCCGCACCGCTGGCTTGCGGGTCGCATCACGTCGCTGCGAGTGTCGTCTCAGAATCAACGCATCGAGGAGCTGCGAGAGAGAGGATCCCCACTGGACCGCGCATCGTCGCCCCGGAGATCGTCGCACCCCCTACGAGATCGTCGCATCGTGCCTTTGCGAGAACAGACTTCCTACGGAACCTACGCACCGGAATCCATACAAGTGGCCTTCCTCCCCATACAGACCGGATTCGTCGCAACACGCCCGCTGCTGCAGCGGGGCTGTCGCATCGCCTCCCCAGGGTCTCAGGAGCAACGCATCGCTTGTTTTCCACCGCACCAGCTTCTGCTTTTGGAACTTTGTTGCAACTAAAGGTACTGTGAGTAAACGTGACGCAACTGTGAACTTTTCACGCATCTGTGGTTTATTTTACCGCAACTTGAAGAACTTTAACGCAACCTTAAGAACTCTTTTTGAAACCATAATCTTGAACTGTGTATGTTGGATTTTTGTCGTTTTGGTCTTGTGTAGTTTAGATTAAAATACCTTTATTTTGCTAAACTGTTGTGGAGTCAGTTTGTGGTGTTTTCACTGTGTTACTGTGAGTGTTGGTACAAGTACTTTACGCATTGCCTCTGGTTAGCCTAGACTGCTCGTGCCAAGCTACCTAGAGGGTGAGCAGGGGTTATCTCAGAAGGTTATCTCCTTGCCCTGACTAGAAGCAAGAGTCCCTATTTGGACAGTGGTACCTACCTCTGCCAACTAGAGACCCCCAGATCTAACATTGGTGGTCAGGCGGTGGGATTTGAACTTGTATTTGTACTTGACCCACAGTAATTGGTGTACATCACTAGTGAGTGCGGACCACTACGCCACCGCATACTACTGGTTTTTGGTTTTTGATTTTTCTATTTTTGAGTAACTCTTCAAAGCATCATGTCTGCGAAAGGAAAGGCACTCAGTGAGGGGGCAGAAGCAGAATTAGAGTTTTGCATTGAGGATTTGTGTTCATACAAAGTTGAGCAACTAAGGAAATTCTGCCTTGAGTTTGAATGCCCCATAAAAAGCGCCTACAGAAAGGAGGAGCTGCAGAGAATCTTGAAAGCCCATTGGGAGGCACAAGAAGGATATGATGTGGATGTAGAAAATGGTTTTCAAAGCACAGAGTTGCCAGTGGGCAGAGTAGGCTCAGGAGCTGGCAGCAACCACTCCGGTAGGGGCCTCACCCCAGAAGAGTTACAAGAAAATCAGAGAGTAAGAGAGTATGACTTGGAAGTCATGAAAATGAAACTGAGGCAATTGGAATTGGAGAAAGAAAGGGCAGCGGAAGACAAGAGAGAGGCTCGTGCCCTAGAGGAAAAGAAATTGCTTTTGGCTCATGAGTTGAGCATGAAAGAACTGGATCTTAAAGCCAAGGAGGTGGATGCCAGTTCTAATGGTGGCAGCGCGCAGCCAGTGCATGGGGGTAAAGTATATATTCCCAAGGACCTGGTACAGAATTACCATAGGGGTGAGGATATTTATGCCTGGTTCACTTCGTATGAAATTGCATTGAAGATGAATGGTGTGCCTGATCAGCATTGGGGGGCGGGCCTGTGGAAACATTTTGAGGCTTCTGGGAGGAGTGCTCTAGAGCCCTTAGAATTAGCAGGTGCCATGACCTACCCCAATATGAAGGAGGCCTTATGTCTCAGGTATGGCCTTACCCCAGAGCAGTACAGACTGCAGTTTAGGAACTCCAAGAAGAGAGAGTCTGAGACTTGGATGGAGTGTGTGAATTTGTACTCGCGTGCACTGGAAGGTTGGATGAAGGGCAGTAAAGTAACTGATTTTAAGGGGTTGTTGCATTTAATCAGTTGGGAGCACTTGAGTAGTCTTTGTGTTCCAGAGCTGCGCCAGCATCTTTTAGACAGCAAGCTGACAGACCCCATCGAGCTTGCTAAGGAGGCGGACCGCTGGACCAGTACCAGGGTCCACAGAGGAATTGTGGGTACCACAGCCAAAGGTGGGCAGGGTCCCCAGCAGAAGAGTGGGGGGGACAAGGGTAACCAAAAGGAGTTCTCAGAAGGGCCCCAAAATAGTTCCCAGGGAAAGGAATCCCAACCCCCCAAACCTAAACAGCCATGGCCCTCTAAGGGCAGGCGGGACAATAAAGACAACAGGGACCCACCTACCTGCTATCACTGCAATGAGGTGGGCCACATAGCTCCAAAATGTCCCAAGAAGAAGCAAGCACCCACTGGTGCCCCCGCCCCAGCGTTAGCTAGTGTAGCTTTGGGAGGGGATTTGGTTTCCAGTGATTGGGGGGAGCTAGCAGTTATGACCCTTGTCTCTCTAGGAGACCAAGAGGTGGTTCAGGAAACCTTACTGCCCTCTAACACTAAGAAATATGGGCAGAAGGTGACCATCAATGGGAGGGAGATTGAGGCTCTGAGAGACACAGGAGCCAGCGTGACATCCGTGAGGTGTCAGTGGGTGTCTGAAGAGCAAATCATCCCTGGTGTACTCCGCCCTGTAGTGGCAGCTGACAGTTCAGTGCGCTTCAGCAAGCTGGCGCGTGTTCCCTTTGAATGGGGAGGAGTCTCTGGTCTTTTGGAGGTAGTTGTCAGTGATGCCTTGCCTGTAGACTGTCTGTTAGGTAACGACCTGGAGAGTTCTCCATGGAAGGATGTAGAACACAGAACTCACTTGGAGATGTTGGGTTTGCCTGCGTGGATCTGTGTGTCCACACGTGCTATGACAGCCAGTAGGGGGGAGTCAGCAGAACTGGAGCCTGAAACAGTGGCCCAGAGACCTGCCAGGAGAGGAAGAGGCAGAGGGCGCGGGAAACCAGCCCCAGCCGTTCCCACGGTCCAGGAAGGAGCAGAACCCGAGGGGGATGCCCTGGAACCTACAGGGGAACAGGTAGCCGAACTGGGAGAATTGCCTGAGCTGACCCATTGGCAGCAAGAAGGTGGTCCCTCCAGGGAGGAATTCTGCCAGGCGCAGAAAGAATGCCCTTCCCTCGAGGGTCTGCGGCAACAGGCTGTAGACCAGGCAGCAGGTGGAGCAGCCAGAGATCACTTTATCTACTGGGAAGATGACTTGTTGTATAGTGAGCCTAAGTTTGCTGAGCCCGGTGCAGCCCGTGTGCTGGTGGTACCCTAGCGCTTCAGAAACTTCCTAATGGGTCTGGCTCATGACGTGCCTCTTGCAGGACATCTGGGGCAAGACAAGACCCTAAACCGGCTTGTCACCCACTTTCACTGGCCCCAGATGAGAAAGCACGTTGGTTCCTTTTGCAGATCTTGCCAAACCTGTCAAGCCAGTGGCAAGACTGGAATGAAGCTGAAGGCCCCCCTTCAGCCCTTCCCAGTGGTGAGCACCCCTTTCGAGCGGGTGGGCATAGACATCGTGGGGCCCCTGGACCCCAAGACGGCCTTAGGCAACAGGTTCATCCTGGTCTTGGTGGACCATGCCACTCGGTACCCGGAGGCAGTCCCTCTCAGGACAATCACAGCACCCGTGGTGGGCCGTGCATTGATGGGGATCTTTTCCCGTGTGGGGTTCCCCAGAGAGGTGGTCTCCGACCGAGGTACCAACTTCATCTCTAAGTACATGAAGTCTCTGTGGGAGGATTGTGGGGTAACTTATAAGTTCACCACTCCTTACCACCCTCAAGGAAATGGGTTGGTTGAAAGGTTCAACCGGACCCTGAAAGGTATGATTATGGGCCTAGCGGAGCCCATGAGACGCAAGTGGGACGTCTTGTTACCATGCCTGTTGTTTGCCTACAGGGAGGTGCCTCAGAAGTCCTTAGGGTTCAGTCCCTTTGAACTCCTGTATGGCCACCCTGTTAGAGGACCTCTCTCACTAGTGAAGGAGGGTTGGGAAAAGTCCTGTGGGAAAACCCCCCAGGATGTGTTCAGCTATGTGCTGGCCATCCGCAACCAGACACAACGCTTCAGGAAGCTCGCTCAGGCGAACCTGGAAGCAAGCCAGGAAGAAATGAAAAGATGGTATGACCAGAATACCACTCTGGTCGAATTTCAACCTGGGCAGGAAGTGTGGGTGATGGCGCCAGTGGAGCCTTGTACGCTCCAAGACAAGTGGACTGGGCCATATGAGGTGGTGGAAAGGAAGAGTGAGGTAACCTACCTGGTTAACCTGAAGACTCCCAGGCAGCCCCTGAGAGTCTTGCATGTGAACCGCCTCAAACCGCACTTTAAGAGGTCTGAAGTAACCATGCTCCTGGCTACAGATGCAGGAATGGAAGAGGATAGTGATCCTCTCCCTGACCTCCTGGCAGTTAAGGAACGAGATGGGTCAGTGGATGGTGTGGTCCTCTCGCCCACCCTGACCCCAGAACAGCAGAGTGACTGTCGCCAAGTGTTGGGTCAGTTCTCCTCCCTGTTCTCCCTGACCCCAGGAGTCACCAACTGGTGCGTCCATGATGTGGACACTGGAGACAGTCTGCCTGTGAAACAGAAATTTTACAGGGTAGCTGACAAGGTCAGGGCCAGCATCAAGGAAGAGGTTTCCAAGATGTTGGCGCTAGGGGTGATTGAGCCCTCCAGCAGCCCCTGGGCTAGCCCAGTGGTCTTGGTACCCAAGAAAGCTGCTACCCCCGGTGGCCCTCCAGAAGTCCGGTTTTGCGTGGACTACCGTGGGCTCAATGCGGTCACGAAGACTGACGCACACCCCATCCCCAGAGCTGATGAGCTCGTGGATCGGTTGGGAGCTGCCCAGTACCTCAGTACATTTGATTTGACTTCGGGGTACTGGCAGATTGCCTTAACTGATGGGGCCAAGGAGAGGTCTGCATTTTCAACACCAGAGGGGCACTTCCAGTTCCGTGTCATGCCCTTTGGGTTGAAGAATGCCCCTGCCACATTCCAGAGGCTGGTTAACCAGGTACTAACCGGGCTGGAGGAATTCAGCGCCGCATACCTGGATGACATTGCTGTGTTCAGCTCCACGTGGGAGGAACACCTGCAACACCTCTGCGAAGTGTTGAAGGCTCTGCAAAGGGCAGGCCTCACTATCAAGGCCAGCAAGTGCCAGATAGGGCAGGGATCTGTGGTGTATTTGGGACACCAGGTGGGGAGCGGCCAGGTGGCGCCCCTACAGGCCAAGATTGATACCATTCTGGCTTGGGAGCCCCCCAAGACCCAGACGGAGGTGAGGGCCTTTTTAGGACTCACCGGGTATTACCGACGGTTTGTCAAGGGATATGGCACCATTGTCGCCCCCTTGACAGAACTCACTTCCAAGAAGTTACCCAAAAGAGTTGACTGGACTGACGCCTGCCAAACTGCTTTTGAAACCCTGAAAACTGCTATGTGCACAGCGCCGGTGCTCAAGGCACCTGACTTTTCCAGTGAGTTCCTAGTTCAGACAGACGCTTCAGAGCATGGTGTGGGAGCAGTACTCTCACAAATCACTGAGGAGGGAGGAGACCAGCCGGTAGCCTTCATTAGCAGGAGACTACTCCCCAGGGAACAGAGGTGGAGTGCGATTGAGAGAGAAGCATTTGCTGTGGTCTGGGCTCTGAAAAAGTTGAGGCCCTACCTGTTTGGGACTCACTTCCGTGTTCAGACCGACCACAGACCCCTCAGATGGTTAATGCAGATGAGGGGTGAGAATCCAAAGCTGTTGAGGTGGTCCATCTCCCTACAGGGAATGGACTTTACGGTGGAACACCGCCCTGGTACAGAACACGCCAACGCTGATGGTCTGTCCAGGTTTTTCCGCCTTAGTGAAGAGAACTCCCAAGAGGGTGGGTAGTTCTCCCCACTTTCAGCTGGAGGGGACACGTGTTAGACCTGGCATCTTTGGCGTGGTTTCCCCTATCTTTTTGCCTCTACCTCCTGTATTTTTGATGCTGTGCTGGATTTCGTTTTTGCTGGTTTAGATGCTTTGGACACTCTGCCACTGCTGATCAGTGCCAGAGTGTAAGTGCTCCCTGTGTAAATTGTTATTCTGATTGAATATACATGTTTGGCATATTTGTATCACCATGAAGTCCCTAGTAAAGTGCACTGGGTATGCCAGGGCAGGTGATGACAAATGCTACTAGTGGGCCTGCAGCACTGATTGTGCCACCCACAGGAGTAGCTCTAAAATGGTGTCTCAGGCCTGCCACTGCAGTGCCTATGGGCAGTTTAGAACTGCCATGTCCTCCTGGTCAGTGTCCCCACTGACCAGGCCTAACCCTTCCCTTTTTGTGCACATCAGCCACCCCTATGGAAGGCCCAAGGTACCCCCCTGGGCAGGGTGCAGTGTATGTGAAAGGTAGAGCATGTACTGGTGCAGGTAACATGTTCTGGTGGTGAATTACAGCCATTTTCGTTTTTCACTATTGTAAGGTTATCTTGCTCCATAGATTAACATGGGGGATGCTGGCTACAGTGGTTAACAGCATTTCTTCTCATAGGAACAAGATAGGACATAAGTATCTAGTATCCCTGAACTCAGAAATTAATAACACATCTTTTAGGAAAGATTGTTTTTAATTCCTGTGTTTGAGAACAGCACTTTTAGAAAGTTGCTGTTCTCTTGTCTGACCCTTCTGTGTGCCTGGGCATGTTTGTGTATTGACTGTCTGGTTTGTGAGTGACAGGGGCTGGGGAATTCCCCAGCAGGATGGATGAGTTAGCACTAGGCTGAATGACTGCAGTTGCAACTGGAGTGGTGGGAGGAGTTAGCACCTGGGCTGAATAGGGCTGTGCCTGCCTTCCACAATGCTGGCTCCACCCCCCTGCTGGGCGGCTGAGGACCCTGCCCCTCACTCTGAAAGGAAAGATGCAGCCAGCAAAACAAAGTGCTCAGGATCCACCCAGAACTGATTTAGACCGGGCTCAGGGCCCACATGCACCAAGAGAACAAAGACTTTAGGGGTATAAGTACAGGACCCCTGACAACAGAAAATTAGATCATCCTGGAAATCAAGAAGGAACCTCTGCCAAGGAGAAAGCTGAAACTGAAGAAGGAAGATTGTCCTGCTGTTGCTCTGCTGGACTGACCTGTTGCTTTGCTGCCAAGGAGAGGGGAAGGACTTTGCTGCTGAGCTGTGTCCCCTGTCTTGAAGGAATCTCCAAGGGCCTGAGAAGAGCTGGCTCCCTGTTTTGAAGTCCCAGGAACAAAAGGACTTCACCCACAGCTTCCCTGAACTCTGCTGAGAGAGTTCTGTCCTTCCTAGAGTGCTTGATCCAGTTGTGGGGCCTCTGGAGGTTGTACCTGTGCTGGGAAGCTTGAAACTAAGCTTGAGAGACTTTTGAAACTGAAAAGTGTCGCATCGCTAGCTTGCGGAGCGCATCCCCGACAGTGCGAGAAGTTTCCCGCCGCTACGGAGGTCGAGATGGTCGCAGCGCCTGACGCCGCTGCCAGAGCCGTCGCATCCTTCGTTTGCGGGACGCACCAGACCGGTGCGGGAGAATTGAACATCGCTGCGAGTATCGTCGCAGAGCCTGTCGTCGCTGGGTCAGATCGCCGCACCGCTTGCTTGCGGGTCGCATCACGTCGCTGCGAGTGTCGTCGCAGAATCAACGCATCGAGGAGCTGCGAGAGAGAGGATCCCCGCTGGACCACGCATCGTCGCCCCAGAGATCGTCGCAGCCCCTACGAGATCGTCGCATCGTGCCTTTGCGAGAACAGACTTCTTACGGAACCTACGCACCGGATTCCATACAAGTGGCCTTCCTCCCCATACAGACCGGATTCGTCGCAACACGCCCGCTGCTGCAGCGGGACTGTCGCATCGCCTCCCCAGGGTCTCAGGAGCAACGCATCGCTTGTTTTCCACCGCACCAGCTTCTGCTTTTGGAACTTTGTTGCAACTAAAGGTACTGTGAGTAAACGTGACGCAACTGTGAACTTTTCACGCATCTGTGGTTTATTTTACCGCAACTTGAAGAACTTTAACGCAACCTTAAGAACTCTTTTTGAAACCATAATCTTGAACTGTGTATGTTGGATTTTTGTCGTTTTGGTCTTGTGTAGTTTAGATTAAAATACCTTTCTTTTTCTAAACTGTTGTGGAGTCAGTTTGTGGTGTTTTCACTGTGTTACTGTGAGTGTTGGTACAAATACTTTACGCATTGCCTCTGGTTAGCCTAGACTGCTCGTGCCAAGCTACCTAGAGGGTGAGCAGGGGTTATCTCAGAAGGTTATCTCCTTGCCCTGACTAGAAGCAAGGGTCCCTATTTGGACAGTGGTACCTACCTCTGCCAACTAGAGACCCCCCAGATCTAACAGTATATATATATATATATATATATATACACCCACACACACACCCAGTGGAAGGCATCAGCTGAAACACGTCGGTCATTTGAGTTTTAATTATTTGCTGTTTTGAGAATAATTTTGGAGTCTGCATGCAAAAAATGAAAAAACTGAATGAAATAGAAATGTTATAATTACCCCTGGGTGCCGAGAGCTTGCTGTGCTGCTGCTTTGGTGATTTCTGAAATTAACGCTGGGAAGGAGTATGCACATACGAGTTATACAAGTTTTTCAATAAATTAAGTCTTACCAATCTGCAATGTGCTCTGGTTGCTGTTCCCGTCCCTGATCCTGTTGTTGATATAGATATATAGCTATTTATATAGTAGTGATGGTTTATCGACCGCACCTCTATTTGGCAAGTGCTACTATCTTTATAGAAATATTCTCAAGCTATTATTGTCATTATGGTGCTATATGGTACTACCCAATATGCACATAACATATTGTTTAGACACCTCCATGTTTAAGTATAGAATAATGTACCAAATCACTCTTTCAACAGTCAGCATATGCTGTTTCCACATGTATAATAATCCATAACATCATAATCAAAATGTCAGGAGCCAAGTGTTTCAGTGCAGCTTGTATTGAATCCAGAGAGCAGCGGACATATGTTTCATCACACAAGTGACTTCTTCAAGGCTGCAACTACATATTGTACAGAATATATGTAGAGATGAAAAAGTAAATCAGTACATGTATATACATGTCATTTTATGCTCTAGAATCACATGGTGATGAAGTTCAAGTAGTCAAAACCATATTCGTGCTATTTTATAACCCCATAGTGGTGTATCCGCTGTGTGAGAGAACCACCGCAGAAAATGCAAATTGTGTGCTCCCTATTATAAGTAACAAGAGAAAAACATAGAAAAGCAGGCGTGAGAGAAAAAAAAGACATAGTCCATATCATGTACTCTCCCATAGAGAGTGACATAATAGAAATTGAGAGTTCCAGAGAGAGTGGTGATGTTGCACAGAACCAACAAGCCCTGAGACTAGTAAAATGAGCTGATTTGAGCATCAATCATCGAAGGACTGACCTAATAATTCCGTCAAATAGTCCTGAGCTTGTAGGGAAACAAGTGTAATTCGAGAAGTATGATAGCTCTTAACAAGAAAAATGTGATGTAATAAATAATCAATCCCATCCAGCAACGTGAAGAAGACTTATCATTCATACATATTCCAGGTATCAAACTTACAATTATAAACACCATTAGGTAGTATATCTGAGTATCACAAAAGTGTCCAACTATCATAAAGGTTGTCTCCCTAGTATCGGAGATCAAGTTCCAGATGGTTAAGAAACCAATGAAAATGTTGCCCTAAGAAGAAATGATAATGTAAGAAAGACATCCTCGCATTTAGTCATGATCTGTCCATGGGAATATCATGAATAATCCATGCCATGTTCAGAAACGGATAAGTCATGTGTTAAAACAACAATAGACTACCTGGGGAAGTAGAATTTCATTCTTCTATCGTCTATTATTAACAGCTAGTTTAACCCTGGAGAGCTGTGATAAGCCCCCTGAAACTTAAAAAAATGTTTGATATATATCACACAGGGGAAGTATATGATATATACATACAGAAGTCACACCTATATTTAAAATATGGAAAATGTATATTTAAACTACATCATGCGCAGTCCCAGGAGAAATCTTCTAACCTCATTTGTAACACGTCATATGGCCCATAAACTCTTTAAAACTCATCATATGTAAAATATGTGGAACATATCCTATCTAGTCGATATGTAAATTAGGTAGCTTCTAAGAGACACATCTGTAAGCTAAACAATACATGGTATATGGTAAAATCTACTGCCTTCATTCCCATACATCCTATACATCCTATACATCATAAATTATCATAATTGCTTCTGGTATATATAAAATCTGAACAGTTGAAATCAGAGACATAGAATAAAAACCTAGTGTCCAAAGGTTCAGGATTTCGGGAGTATCCCCTACCTCCATATCGCATACCACGTCCATGCCGAAATCTCAAGATACCAGAAGTTGCAAACAAACGTCCGGAAAATCCACTCCCTTTAAAAACAAGAAAGATCATAGATCTAGAAAGCGGACCGAAGCCAGATCCAAAAAGAGTGCTTATAAAAACAGGCTGCTATTTATAGATGTGCGTGCCGAGAAGTACAGCTTAAGCAAATAAAAAGTGATTTAGTAGAGTATGTCTCTTGAAAGACAATCTTACCAATAACTATCCAGTGGGAACTAGTCAGGCATCAGTCGCCAGTAGGCAGTAGGACCTAGTTTCTATAGGAAAAGCATTTTTTGATTTGACAAAATCTTCATGAAATTTTCAAAACTAATGCCCTGCTCCGGTCAGCTCCTGACTTGAAAGTTTTGGGGTAATTGGTAAAGCGGGGACGAGAAAAAAGGGGGGTATCAAAATGCATTTTCTCCATGGTAATTTCAATAGGAAACTTTAGACAGAGCTACAACTCGAACTGCTGAACGGAATTACACCAGATTTTGCAATAAGGAAGCTATTGGTTCAGAAAGCAACCTTTTTTTTAAATGATGTAAATCTGTTCAGTATTTCCTGAAATATTCATATTTTAAATATATATATATATGGTGAATGCGGTGGATCTGGGAACCCTCCTGAGTAAGAGCTTAATTCTGATTGGCTGCCACCACTTCAGACCACGAAGTGTTGGCAGCCATCTTGTGACTCAATTGGTAAGAAAGGTATAAAACGGTAAGAAAAGGTAAAAAGTCATTTGAAATGAATTAAATGAATGAAATCAAAATGCGTTTTGTAAAGCGCGAATAGTTGCCCGGAGGCGTCCAAGCGCTGTGACTAAAAGGTGTTCTTACAGTTGGGCGGAATGGCCCGGAGGATAAAAGGACCTATTTATTGAACAAAAAAGTTTTCAAATGTTTCCTGAAGGAAGTTAGGTCTGGATTGGACCTTAGGTGAAGGGGGAGAGTGTTCCACAGCCTGGCAACATTCAGGGTGAAAGAACGGCCTCCCAATCTGGTCCGTTTAACCTTGGGCACGACAGCAAGAAACGCGTTAGCGGAACGCAGCTGTCTGCTGGGGAGGTAAGGGGTGATTAAAGGATGATTAATTGCTGGACCAGTTTCCCAGAATGACTGATGGGCAATACAGAGGGACTTGAAGCTAATCCTGTCCCTGACAGGGAGCCAGTGCAATGTTATTAGTCCAGGTTTGGCAGAGAGCCTACGGGGAATTTGCAGTAGGGTGCGGGCCGCACAGTTTTGAATAACTTGCAGTTTCCGCAGTGTGAAGTCAGGGGCTGCAAGATAGAGTGCATTTCCAAAATCCAGCCTAGAATGGATCAATCCCTGAACTACAGTTTGTTTGGCCTTGAATGGTACCAGGGGGAGTATACTCCTTAACATTCTAAGGAGGCCAAAACAGGTGGCAGATAGCTTAACAGCCTGATAATCTAACGTTAGGGACCTATCCAGCCAAATGCCCAAGCTCTTAATGGCATTCTTGGCGGTTGGAGGGGGACCCAGACAGGCTGGCCAAATCGAGCCCACCGAGGATGGAGCCGAGCGTTCCAATAGCATGACCTCCGTCTTGTCCCCATTATGTTTGAGACATTTCTAACTATAACGTCCCTGTAATCTGTTTTTTCAGTGAATTTCCAAGGTTTTTTAAATGCAAATTTCTAACTATGCCTTTATAGGTAGGACATGTGCAGAAACAGGATGAACGGTGCATAAACAAGCAAGAGAAGTGCAGAAAGAGGTAAGAGAGGCACAGAAAGAGGAAGTAAAATGCAGAAAGAAGCAAGAAAAATGTAGAAAGAGGAAACAGAAGTCCAGAAAGAAGAAGAAAGTTGGAGAAAGAAGCAAGAGATGTGCAGTAAGAGCCAGCAGAGGTGCAGAAAGAGGCCTACTTTGAATGCACCTTACAACAGACTCATAAAAAGTAGCCTAATCACTAATCCTTCTCCCAAGATGTTTTAAACCTCACTTTTCTCTTGAACGTTCACTATTAATCGACTGCTCAGAATATTAGGCCTACCAAATATAAAACACTAATCCTAAGCATATTACTGGTGTAAGCCTGACCAAGTTTTTGAAGGTATGCATGCGTGTGTCTCTGCTTTTACCTAGTGATATGTTACATAAAAATAAAGATACAAGTACTTAAATACCTGTGTTTCAAACAGCATACTCTGTAAATGTGTGTGCAAAAAGGTGTATGAATTTCTTTCTGCTCATAATACAGGGCACATGGGTATTCAATAGTGTATTTGAGGGACTCTATAACACCTATATGCATAAGCCATGTCTGCTTGTGCAACTGAATGACGAACCAGAGCTAAGAAGACTTGACCACCTATAGGAGAATTTACCCGCTTTTTAGGCTGCCAGCAGTGAGAATACATGTTCAAGTAGACATATACCTCAGTCGCAAGAGCACGCAGATCTTTAAACATGACAGCTTGCACTTCCCATTTCAGCACAGAAAGAGGCAAAAGAAGTTCCGAAAGAAGCAAGAGAGTTGCAGGAACAGGCAAAAGAGATGCAGAAAGAGGGAACTGGGGTGCAGACAGAGGCAAGAGTAGTATAGAAAGGGGGGTATAGAATTAGCAAGAGAGGTACAGAAAGAAGCAAGGGCTCTGCGCATTGGAATAATATAAACTGTAGTTTAGACGTAGGACTGAGGTCATCTAGGTCTCTACTGAATATATTAGACTGAATTAGGTATGCCAGCTAGCTCAGAGGTCACTAGAAACGTTCTTGAGTAAACAGGAAGGTGTTAACTTTCCTGAATAGACAAGAAGGGATTAGTTTCTGACAACCGCATAAACATGACAACTTTGCTCCCCCCAGAATAAGGAGTATATCTCCAGAGTCACGGAAAACAATAGACAGCTATTTCACTCAGTCAATCGTGCATGCTTAGTTTCACCAGGAGTGCAGAGAAATAGAGAGACGGGTGTTTTCAATAAAAGTGGTTTTTTATTGTGCAGTCTTCTTTCTCATGCAAGAGAAATTAATTGCCTCAATTGCAATACTTATCATGAAGTAAAGTGCGTACAGTAAAAGGAGTATTATGAAATAATACTGTAAATGCATTTATATGGTTTCTGAGGCATAAGATACTTAAAATGGATAAAATATATACATACAGAAAATCATTGACTAAACGTACTCAACTGGTGCTTCTAAGATACGCCTACCCCGGTGTACCTAACCTAAACCTAGTACGTAGGAAGGAGTAAGTGAGCTGCAGTTTAAGTTAAGTTATTTTTGCCAAGAATCTGAATCAAGAATTCTCTGAGGATCTAATCAGCTCTGTACCTTGGTTATAGAATGAAGGAGGTCTTGTATCTCTTTCTCAGGACTCAATCTCCCAGCAACCCGCAAGGGTGACTGGAAACACTGGAGCTGGATTTCTCGGCAGGAGAAAAGACAGCGTCTCTCTCAGTGCGTCAATGGAAGGGTCGGCTTCCTTCGGCTCTCGTTACAGCTGGGCTTCGGGTAAGTAGATAGCCGATCTGCTCGAAACCACTGTGTGTCTGCTTAAGGCAGATGCTGGTATATTTATACCTGGAAGGTGCCGAGTTTGACGTAAGGTTGGACATAAGACGTCACTAAGAACTCGCAGTTCTTTTAGGTCTCCAGGAGTTCTTGGACAAATCAAAACAAAAGCAGGGGGAATTCCTGGGCTGCTGGAGGCTTGGTTTGTATAAAGAACGCGTTGTACTTTCTAGGAGTCTATGGGAGTAGCCTTGCCGTATTTGGACTGCATTGGCTATGACTAAATATGGATATGATTTTTATGCCTTTATAAGGATATGATTTGTTATAACGACATAAGGGCATGAATCAGGAATATTTAAATAGGGTCCTAGAAACGTTCACAACACCCACTCCACGTATAATGTCCATCATTACTAAATACTAAGCAATACTAAACATATAATGATGCATTTGTTTTCCAACCCACCCCAAAATACATAAAATGCATTTGAAATGGTATGTACATGAAAAATGAGTATCATACTGTACGTTTTCAAGCAGAGGTAACATTCAGATAATGCATATATGGTACGTTGACTGAATGTTTTGTGAAAATTACATTTATGAAATGGCTCTTCATACAGAAAAGAAGGTCGAGACCATTTCATCACATATTTATACAAGACTGTACATGTGCTAGAGGCTAAGTTAAAATATTGTCTCTAGAGTCTCTAACAATAGAAATTCTGTTCTCTAAGAATAGTTCTACTTTAGGCAGGGAATCATGAGCCAAAAAAAAAAAGTTAATATTTTTGGGAACTGGAAAAATAATTTCGCTTTCAGGGGAAGAGAGAAAAAATAGTTCCAATGTTTTCAGAAGTGTTGTTTATCAAAACCTGAAGGCTGAATTCAGAGTTCAGGGAACGCTGTGTGCTCATGTTTTGTTTCAAAAATTATTCTCGTTGTTAGGGGAGAACATAAGTTCTGATAGGCTGGCAAAGAATTTGTCTACAACAGTAGGTGAAAGTTGGACCAAGTCCGAAAAAGTAGAAATTGTGCAGATGTGAGATTCATTGCCGTCATCTGTGTCTAAATTAGCAATGTTCACAGAAGGTTGTACCTGTGTGCCGCTTTCATCTCGTACCTCACCGCCACCTAATCGTAATGGTGAGGTCTCAACGAATGCCGTCATCAGAATAGGTAGCCGCTGGGGACAACACGTTGCATGAGCCGTTACCGAACCAAGCAAGGTATCGATATCCATGGGTAGTGCTGATGGTAGTGTAAGATGTCCAACACGCATTCTTCTCCGCATAGCAGACATCAAAGAACAGGTAAGATGCAATCTTGCCAGATTGGTCTGAATGAAAGAAACCAGGTAGTATTCAGAACTCTTAGCCGAGCCAAGCCGAGGACCTTAGTAATCCGTTCTCTGTATCTCATTGCTAGGATTGTTTCTTCCATTGTTGCCTGAGTTTTCTCTGTGACTTGACTTGCCATATCGGAGCAGAAGGAACAAAAATAAAATTCCTGCTACAAGTCCCAAGAGAAGAGGCAGGCCACCGAACACAGAGTGCACGAAATTCGGGAAGATGTTCAGGACTGCTTCAAAGAGTGCTAATAGTCCCGAAAAAATTGTCTTAAATACATGTGCGATTCCATTGGTATCAGACATGTTTAAGATTTGACCTAACATTTCTACGAAATGCACTGGGTAATTTGTCGATAATAGTGTATGTATCTCTGCCGCTGTCCTTGCAACTTGCAGATCATACGTCTCTTTGGATGAGGTTAAAGGCACAGTTGTCTGTAAAATATTAGACTTCATTCTGCTTAAAGTATCAATTCGAATAGAAGAGATATTCAGAGAAGGCCATATTGCTGCCTCCTTGTCTGGTTTGCTGTTTGGATACAATACTTGCATACAGCAAATGAACCTGGAAGTAATGCTCACGAGATAGGCTTTTCCTGGCACCATGCCACAACAGCTGTGGTCACTTATTATAACGTAGCTGCCTTTGGAAAGCTGTCTGAAAAAAGGCTCTATCTGTGTTGCAGGAGTGCCGTACAGGTGATATGAAAGGTTATTTGATGAACCTTCGCAGGCTCCATGCAAGTTAATACCTTGACACAGAAGTGTACTGCTTAGTGATTTTTTAAAGTTGTTACCACTAAGGAATACCTCTTTTTTCCCTTCACTATAACAACTATGTGTATAGGGTAAATTCCAGGTTGACTTGATGTATCCTTTACCCAATCTTTCATACAGGCCTGCTGGTATATACTTTTGGCAATATTGAAACTGAAAAGTCGTTATCGGAATTGTAACTGTACCATGTATTATCCATTCAATGACAGGTCGTTCTGACATTGTCAATGGTAATTTTTCTAGTTTTTCAATGCTCAGTATCGTATAGTCTACTCCTTTTTGTGCCAAAGAGATTTGTTTATCTGTAAGGTTAAAGATAGAAAATAATGACGTTGTGTTGATTAGACGCCATGGCACGTAGCCTGAATGGAGGTTTTGTAACGTCCAGCCTAACTGTACAATAGAACGTAATTGGGACTGGCTATGTTGTAACATTAGCATATCCTGTTTTATTATATCAATAGCAGATGATACAATGCTGTCCAGTGAATAAATTCTGGAGGACAGAGTCGTTAACCCATTGTACACTACAGACAGTGATTTTTCCAAATTCATACGATCAATTTCTCGTATTTTTTCAGCAGTTTCAATTTGCATTACTTTCCAAGCTTCGTTGTAAGCAGCGTATATACCGGTGTATATGAAACGTTTTTGACACTGTTTGCGAGGTCCCAGTATGAAATCTCGCAAGTCAGCACCTTCTTTAAGTAAGGTCAAGTGTTGCTTAATTTCAAGCAGTGTGGATTTCTGTAGCCATTCGAGACATAGCTTTCCTACACTGTATGTTGTAACTATCCCTGGATGCTGTCTCTGGGAATATCTTGGGTCTGGCCTGGTCTGTTTGAACCCCTGTGTTTTGTTCAGGAATCTATCTTGACAGTTATTTGTGTCTGTGGGCCAGATCAACCATTTTTTCCAATCAGGATCTGTTCTGTTTTGGTGTAAAATATGGGATACGTCTATCTCCACATCTGTAGTGCTATTACTATCAGGTATGGGCTTTGGAATAGACGGTTTGTTTAAGTCTTATATCTTGGCTAGGCCGAGAAAGGTTGTTTGTTTGAATGGTATCATTCAGGAATGTTATCTGTTCTGGGATCATGCAGGCTCTGAATAATGATTCTAAACGTTGTACCTGCCAGTCTTTTGAACCCCAGATCGTTTTTGTCTCAATGTTGTTTTTCCAAAATTCAAAACCAAATGTAGACATTTTTTCATAACATTTTTCAGAACATATCAATTTAGTATTGGTCAACATGTTTTTCATTCCTGACTTATTTAACATTTTGAAATAAAACGTTTCTGGATCAGTGTTGTTAAACCCTGAGAAGTATGGGAATTTCTCATAAAATGTTTTCGAGCTGCCTTTTGGCGGTGTTGGACAATGTTCCCATTGATTATAAGTAAAAACATTTCTAGGATTAGCCGATTTATGCAAATAGTGATGACCATAATGATTAAAACAGTACATTTCTCCATAATTTGATGAATCCTGCAAATAATCATGTTCTGTGAATTTTGGTGACATTTCTAAATCTGACATCATATTATTAATATTTTCAAAGTCCCAATCATCAGAGAAAGTACTTGGTGTTACAAAGTCACTTAATGAAACCTTGAAATGGTGTGGATATTTCAAGAGCTCAATCGGGCCATAGATTTTGTAATCCGTTTTGTCCCATGCTACACCACCAGGTATTGGAATGGCTGTGATGTTCACTGATGACAGTTCTCTTTTTTTGCTGTGAGAAGATCTGTGTGGCTTTAGGACCAAGTTGATGTTTCTGACTTGCTGTGTCCATTGTACTATATTTTCCATCAATAAATCTACCCAAACTTAAAACCAAGATGAGCCAAAGTAGGGGAAAAGTACACCTAACACAATCCATAATTCAATCCGTGGTGAATTCAGATATGTTTTTTTGAGTTGATGAAAGAGTTCAGTCATTTTTTCTTTGAAAGTTTTTGTTGCTGGCGTTACTTTATGTTCACTTGGATCATCAGAAAAGGCATCGAAATTGATGAAGTAGCCAGATGCAGTTCTGTCAATTGTTGGAATTGCTTCCGGATTTCCTTTAGTCTTTGGATCCACTTTTGTCACATTAGTATAGTCAGAGGCTACATCATTGTAGACAGGTGTTTCTTGACGAACTGTTGCAATTTGGGTTTCAAGAGGCACAAGTTCAATGGCTTTATTGCATAGTCCTTTTTTATTTACTGCAGGTTTATCAAAAGTGATTAGTCTTTCAGTTTGAACCTCTTGGATTGTAGCAAGGTTTGGTCTTCTGCTACTTCTTGGGAGTCCACTGGGCCTACTACTTATTATTGGCCACATGATTGTGGTTTTACCAGGTCGATTGATTCAACTCTGTTCTCCTTTTTACCAGCAAGGGGCGGTAGTACTACTGATCTTGTTCCGCTGACAGCTAAGACAGGTACTGCTTTTCTGTAAGAAGGCCCAAATTCCTTCTTCACCGCGATCTTTTCTCTGACTAGATCCCCAATCTTTGGAATCCAGACAGGTCTTGATGGGACAGGTGGTTTTTCTTCAGTGGGCTTTGGCTTTAGCTTTATGTTACTTAGACTTCTTCTTGTTCCATTTAAGTCCTGTAAAACAGACAAACGATCTTTGATATCAAAGGTTTTTTGTTTCACCACTGAAGTCTGACAATCTAGATCCTGGATGATCATTCTAGCACCAAACAAAAGTTTGTATGGAGTTATCCCTCCTAGAGAATTTCTTGGCAGCTTGTTAAGACTACACTGAACACTTATTAGATGTTTGACCCACCCGTCACCCGAACCTAATATCCTCGCTGTTATAGATTGCTTTATGTCATGGTTTTTTCTCTCCACTACCGCATTTCCCTCGGGATGGAATGGACTAGAGTACCGCAATGCAATGCCCAGGCTGGCCATGGCCTCCTTGTAAGCTCGAGAGCTAAACGCAGGACCCTGGTCAGAATGTAGCATGCCAATTGCGTATGTGCCGATAAAGACTCGCAAATCTTTTATACCAGTTTTGGCGTCAGCCGAGCGCTGGGGACACATCCAAATGAATCTCGTGCAGGAATCCACTGCGACCATGATATATTTATAGTTGCCGTCCCTTTGTAAGGGACCACAGTGGTTCAGGTAAACACATGCTAATGGTTTATCTGAGATTGGAAAGGGGCATCTGTGCTGGTCGTTTCACTGTTTATACTTTCATTCTTTGGCATATTTCACATTCTAGAACATAGTTCTAGTCTGTTTTCTCATGCGTGGCCACCAATATCTCTGTTTTAATAACGATACTGTGGCGGAAAAATCAGAATGTGCAGAAGCGAGCCCTTCGTGTGCCGCTAAAATTAGTTCTAACCTGTGTTCCATGTTTGGAATTGCACTGTCCCCCACTCCACGGATTACAGCAAAAGGAACATTATTTTCATCAGTTTTGTATGAGTACTTTACTGGAAAGCCTTTCGGGAGTGTCTTACCACTGTCTTTTACTGAAGCACTGACAGCTTGCATTATCTCGCTGTCTATTTTTGTTTTTGACCGGGTAATGGCAGCTACAGAAGCCGTTTGCACAGCTGCCTTCGTGGCCTCATCAGCCAATGAATTCCCTGCAACGTGAATGCCATCACGTTGATGACTCAGTGTATGTATCACGTGAGTCTTTTGTAGTTTTTTCTGTAAAAGAACTACTTGTTCCCAAAGCATTTTATGCTTGATTGTGCCACCTTTTGCATCTTTGAAGCCATTTTGAACCCAGTTCTGCAATTATTCATTGTAAGACTGGACGCAGTAATATGAATCACACACTATGAGTGTGGGGAATTTGTGATCGGTATTTTCAAGCACCATCTTAAAAGCCTGTAGTTCAGCTCGCTGAGCTGTACAATCTCCTAGAGATTGAGTTTTAGTGACCAGTAGTTTGAATTTTCCTTCGTGCCAAAGACCTTTAACAATCGCGCACGCAGCACTACATGCTTGTTTACCCCCAACTGCGGGTTGTGCTGAACCGTCTGCATATATTATACAGCCGTAGTGTTCGAGAGGCAGGATTTCGGTCGGCAGAGGACATTCATATTCGTATTGGAGAAATTCTTGTGTTTTTTAGTTAGGATCAAAGTCGTATACTACGTCTGATGCAGCAAGAGAATTAACCCATTGTATCCATCTGGGATCTAAAGCTTTAGCATTGGGAATGCTTGCTCTTGTTACAGCTGCTAGGGCAGGTATCGGTGTAACGATTATTATTCGTTTACCTTGTGCGAGGGCTCTTTCTTTTGCTACAGCAGTTTGAACCGCACTCAGATTTTTTTCAGTAGAACTGAATTTCATTTCAGCTTGTGTGTACAAGTGTGATTTAGAAGCCATCGGTACCGTTTCTCCCTCATTAGAGGTCAGGTATCTGAATCCGCATCTTCCTGGGAGGACTCGGATTACAAGGTTGCGTTTGTTTGCGCGTGTTTGCAGTTTTGTTTTAGTTAACATGTCTGTTTGTAATGAACGTAAAATTTCTGTGTGTTTCCGAGTCCAATTAATTGGTTTGAAATGAGGTTTTATTAATTCGTAGAGGGGTTTAACCCTCTCTGCATAATTTAGAATGTAAGTTCTTCTGAAATTCAGGAAACCTAGAATTGATTGTAAGTTTTTCAGCGTTTTTGGTGCTTGGAGTACTGCACACTTCTCTAAGATGTTGTCTGCTAGGTTTTTGCCTTCACTTGATAATTCATATCCTAAAAATAGGACAGTTAGGTGGGCAATTCGTGACTTTTTAAAGTTGAAATTGTACCCTTCAGATGCGAACCCAAGTATGTTGGTGTTCACTCTTTTCAAGTGTGTCTCCAGGTCGTCGTCTGTAAGATAGATGTCATCGACATAAGATAATACCTCATCATCGTACATTTGTAGTAACTCTGTTACCCTGGCTGAGAATATTCCTGGGCTATTCTTGAATCCCTGTGGGAGACGACAAAATTGTTTTTGGACCCTCATACTGGAGAAAGCGGTCAAATACCTGCTTTCTGGTGCTATGTTTTGACAGAAGAAACCATTTGAAATATCTAATGTCGTTTTATATTTTTTGAGCACGATGTTATTCATTAGTGCTGCACTGTTTGAGTTTTGTACTGCAAATGTTTTGCAGCAGGAGTTTAGATGTCTGTAGTCCAAAACTAGACGATATGAATCGTCTGGCTTGGAGACAGGAAAAAAAGGATTGTTCATTTGTGAGGTGCATGTTTCAATCACCCCCTGATATTCAAGTTGATCTAAGATCTCCCTGACTTCTTTTTTAGCTTCTTGCTTAACAGGATACTACCTCTGTGCAGTAGGTTGATTTTTTAACAGAATTTTATGGTGAGGAGAATCCTCATCCCATCCTACATGATTTTTATATAATGAAGGGGCTTCGGCACTGCCCATTTTCTAGCAAATGTGTATTTTTTATGAATTGGAATGTGATTTGAGAAGGCAGGCATAATCATTTCTTCAATGGTTATGGTGGGTTTCAGTACCCGCCTAATCGTGCACTGTTCACCTGGTGCTCCGCACCTTATGTATTTGCGTCTTTGTAAACACTTTTTAAACTGTATGTTTTCTGATTTTCACATTTATTTTTTGATTAATCAATATTGTCTTCAAACAATTTTCTCATTGTTATTTTCAATATTCATAACAATTTACATTTATGTTTCCAGTTATATGCAATACGTGCTGTCCTGTATACATATATATTGAAATCATTAACATGATATATATTTTTCATTCATTTGCTGATGAGCCCAATGCATTTCGGCACCTGTATGGTGCCTTCATCAGGGGCGACTTTGTAGAATAAAAGATAAAAAATGCTTTGTATGAGTGTCTTGTGTTTTTTTGAGCATGGGGGTCTCTATTGTGTTTTAAAAGTAACATACCTGAAGTCAACAACTATTCTGTGTTGTTGTGTCTGTAATGCTGTTCGCCTTGGTAACTAATATTCTGTATGAATGACATAAAGTAAATAAAGAAACTCGTTTTTAGCTATTGGCTTGTTCGTGAAAATAAAATAAGTATGCCTCTACTAACCCATGAACATACCTTATACTTTTCCTCTGTGGACTCTGTAACAACAAATATAAACCTCCTTAGAAAACCAATTCTACAACAAAAAAACAAAACTCCATGGTGTCTAAGGACCAAACGCCCTACCTTATCTTCACTGTAACTCTTCGTCTAGAAATCAAAGGAAATGCCACATTATTACTGTCTTGTCCGAACGAACCTTTGCTGATACTAGTCCTCTATTAATTGCTGCCCGTACCTGTCATGCCAAAAAATCTTTGCCGTCAAGGAAAAAACCGCAGCCCTGTGTTTGTTGCTGTGTTAACTCGGCTCTCGATGTAAACGCCATTTAATCTTCACCAACTCTGCGCGATTGTGATGTAATCGTCACAAACGACGGACTCTCTTTGTGAACATCGTTCTATGAAATGGTTACTACGGGCGCCATACTGGTGTGGTAAATCTCCTTACAAATGTAAGCAACAAACACAGGGCTGCGGTGATGAAGGCACCATACAGGTGCCGAAATGCATTGGGCTCATCAGCAAATGAATGAAAAATATATATCATGTTAATGATTTCAATATATATGTATACAGGACATTACGTATTGCATATAACTGGAAACATAAATGTAAATTGTTATGAATATTGAAAATAACAATGAGAAAATTGTTTGAAGACAATATTGATTAATCAAAAAATAAATGTGAAAATCAGAAAACTTACAGTTTAAAAAGTGTTTACAAAGACGCAAATACATAAGGTGCGGAGCACCAGGTGAACAGTGCACGATTAGGCGGGTATTGAAAGCCAACATAACCATAGCTTACACCCAGGAGTGACTATCCTGAATAATCGCAGCACCATTGGAAAACCATAGAGCGTTTGGTACAATAAACGGAGTTTTCCCCACGAACCCAATTCACACAGTTTATAATCATTTCTTCGCCATGTGGGCACTCCCTGACAAACTCTGGTGGCCAGTCTTTCTCAGCTAGCAGGATATCATAGCCTTTAGATAAGTTATCCCAAAAGAGACCCCTTAATTTCCTAGTTTTGTCCCCCTCTATACGCAATGTTATTTCATCTAGTTTATGGGGTATGCTAACTCTGGTGTCTGCAGTTTCCATTTGAATGTATTCATTCGTATCCACTGTCTCCAGAAGATTCATCAGGATCTTGCGAGCTATGGTCACTTCTGCTGCGCTATCTAGCATTGTCTGGGCCCACTCTCCGTTTTTCAGTTGTGTCCTCAAAATCCTCGGCATGTTTTATTTTAATACTAGCTACCTTCTTTTTTAAACTAAATACCACATACTTTCTATCCACATAATTTCACTGCACAACATACCACATAATTCCCCTACAACCGATGTACCTCCACTCCAATCCAAAAGAAATTAGTAAAAAACGTTTACATTTACAATCCCAATAGCTCAAACTCTCGCAAATGCAAAACTTATTACATTGCAAATGCTTCTTTAACTAGTAGTTGCGTTTGCAGAGTGGTAGAGAAAGGGGGGATGGACTCCAAAGAGATTTTAGGAATCTCACTGTGTGGGACTTACTGAAGGTAACAGGATGGGTAGTTGGCCCCAAAGGAAATGTTTGTGGGGGCCAACTACCCCTCCTATTACCCCCAATAAGTCCCACACACACAGTGATTGCTAAGTTCTCACAGCAGGCTGTGCCCCATTTGCCCACCACTCTGCAAACGTTCAATCTGTGCTCTTGGATAGGGATTAAAGTCCCTTGTGTTGCTGGCGGTCCCTAGGGGACAACTAGCCTACCTGATACCTCCAGTAAACCCCACAGAGTGATGTTTTTGTCTAGAACCTTCATAGGTATTGTCCTTCCTAGGCCACACAGTCAACTAGGAGGTCTGTGCAGAGCAACTTGTGGAGGTATAGGGAGATAAGCCGGCTGCTGGTTAGATGAGTCGTTCTCAATGACAACAGCTTTTTGTATTAAGAGATTCCTTGCTTCTAAATCCCAAATCAACTATTTAAAATTGTCTACCTTCTTTCCTATGTTTCTGTCACTTCCTCTGTGCAATCTAAATCATCAGGTAGAAGATGTGTATTAGCCAGTGTCCTCTATTCAAGAATAACTTCTACCACATAATATTGTATCAATTCCATTCCCATCGTAGCATGTGCTACATTTCTCCCAATTCTTACTAAGCCATCTTTTTCACTAATACTTTTTTGCCTTCCATTATCCATATTCTGTGAGTCTTTTAACCCATCCTCTCCAGAGTTTGCCTAGAGAACCAGCAACATTTTGGCTGGCTGAATTTATAAATATTTGCATGGAGTGGGGACTACTTTGCTCACAACATCCAGCTATCCCCACTGGTGTCTTAGCTTCAGACTAACTGCTAAAGGAGGAACATCACCTGTGGGAAATAGAGGCTTAACTGCAACTCTGAAAGATTATGTTTATACCTGCAGACTTCCACCGGCTAGCTATCTTGGAGGAATAAGAGGATCAGGTAGCAAAAACAGCTTCTCCAGTGCTCAGCCTCTGGAACAGAGGTAGCACCAGTGCTTGCCAGCACGTGTGGGTTACTGCGCCCATGGAAAACATCCCCATGTTGACAGCCCTACATCACTCTATACTCCTCTGCCCTCTTTAGTAGCCTTAGCAATGGATTGAAGCTGGTACTCCCACCACCCCAACAAAAACAGAACATAAGCAAGCATTGAAAATGCGATAGGTCTCTCCTTTGATTAAGTTAATTTATTTGCTTCGCTAATAATATTGTATAGCAAAGCAGATGGCTTTAACTTAATGAAAGGCCAGACCTATTGCATTTTTAATGTTTGTTATATACGCTGTTAGCGTAGAGCGACAGTCGCGTCGTTATTATTATTATTTACACTTTCCGCATAGAACTCCTGTCTAACAAAGCAGCATGATGCTGGGGTGTACTTAATATTTACACTTTCAGCGTAGAGCTCACGCCCCAAGAAGCAGCAAGCAGCCAGGCTGTTATCATTATTTACGCTTTCAGCATACATTGCAGGTCCCAGAAAGCAGAAGGCAGCCGGTTTGTTATTAAAAATTGAACTTTGCGGGCTCCGATATTTTGCGCGTTGCTTTTAGTCAGAGAGATTAGCAGAGCTGCACTGTTCAAGCTTTCCTGACTTTTTCCGAATCCAGGCACTGTAGAAATGGTTCAGTTTATAGTGTTGCATTTATACTAGGGCGCAGGTATCAATAGTGCAGCAGGTACTGTGGTTCCAAAGTTTAGGACTATGAGAAGCTCTCTTCACCACGATGATGGTTGTCGTTTACCATAGAGAAATGGGTAGATGAGGCATTATTCTTGCATGACTTGAGAGCTCACAGTAACCTTGCTAAGCCACTGTACGGTTCCCCTTACTTACACACTTTAATGAACATGTCGCTCTGTAGCCTCTAAACTTCCCAGGGTAAAACTTTGGTTCAGGCTCCAAGACTTAAAATGATTGTATGCGCTAGCCACTGTGTTTGTTTGTACAATAAAAGGCATACCTTGGGCCAAGGGGTACGAGAATTTTCCAAAACAAATAATTCTGTTGAGCTTTCTTTGTTTTTTTAAAGCATTTTATAGAAAGGTTCCATTGATTTAGGCAAACAAACTCAAGCACATAAACGGAAGAATGCACGTGACTACCTCTTCCCTTCTTCCCTATCCCTGGCCAGAGAGCACCAGAGAGTCTCGCTGTGAAGCTATGGGAAATGAAAACAAAGAGCGGTTGACATGCAGAGTCACTTGATGTACAGCTTGGTCACCAAAAGTTGGCTCCAGAGTCCTGCTAATTTCCCGACTTAAGGCGCTCTTCATTAACCAAGGCTTGAGACACAGCGTCTGTGTGTCTAGCAGAGAGGGAACTCCTTATTTACGCAGGGAGCGAAAGATACAGATCTCTTAATAATTGTTGTGGACAGTTCAGGTTTTTAATAACATTTTTAAAGACACTTATCTTAAAGAAGACAGCCATTTAACATATTTTCTCTACCCCTTCGTGTCTGGACTTGCCATAGAAAGACCAAACAGGATGCAACTGGCTGTCTTGCGCGTTGTCTTTTCACATATAGCGAATAGCACGATTGCTACTTACAGGCCTCTGGAAGACAACTTGACACAAAACAACCTGTTTTAATTTTGAACTCTTGGTGTTGATCCACAAGAAAAATGCCGCCTGACCTGCTGAGTAAATAAAATGAATGTCATTTGAGGAGAAAACTTAAACCACAGAGAAAGATAATTATCAGCAGTGAAAAACACGCTGGTGTTTTATTAAATGTTTTCCCGCCAATTGCGTTCTGAATTGAGTTAGCTTTTTGAGCATCAGTCAAGATGCCATTTAGCGTAGTAAACGCTTATATTCATGCAGCTCGGTCGGCAGTGAAGTAAAATGAAAGCGTTTCTGGTTGTCGGAGGCATTACATGCAAGAAAAAGGACTGCGTGCAAAGTTTGAAATAGAACCATCTGAAAGAGACAGCTTTAAAAGCATTGCCTTTTGGCAGCTTCCCGTCACCGCTTTGTCGCTGTGAACTGAAGTTGGGGAGTATGTTTGGTGCTTCGTGTTAATCAAATGTGGTAAATAAAAACAACAGAATGGCAACGTAAAAAGAAAACATTACTCAGTGCCATTTACATTGCTTGCTGTTGCCGACCGTGCTCCTTCATGCATCGCTGCTCCTGGGGTCCGCTGCTGAGCAGTGGGGGCGGGGAGGGGTGAGTACGGGACGGAACAATGCTCGAAGGCATACAGGGCTGCTGTATGAAAGTGGAGGTTTAAATATGCGATCGGAGTCCGGGATGCGCGCCTAGACAAAACCTAAAAATACGTAGGCTACAACATCTCCTGATACTAAAACAAAAAAATATATATCCAGAGAGTTCGAAAGTCTCCAATTACAAAACAAGACTACAGCGTACAAAACAGATGCCACTGAAACAGATGGCACTGAAAGAAGTGCAAGCAGAGTGAAACAACACAGTAGTTAGGCACCTCTGTATTGGGACTACACGGAAGTTAGGAAATAACCAACAGCCAACTGAAAAGGAGATATCAACAACACTAGCACAACTAAGCCAATAACAAGCAGAAAGACAAATAACATGAAATTTAACCCAACATACAGATTACTTTATGTCTCGCTGAGACAGAGCCAGCAGCGCCTGCACTGCCAAGGCGAGACCTAAAATGTATCCTGCTCCTGCTCATGCGACTGTGTAGCTCAATGGTTAAGGCGGTTGACCCCATAAATTTCGGGGTTTGGGTCAGGCTGCTTTTTGCAGAAAGTACATTTTATGAAATCTAGAATCCTGCTCCATATTTCAAAGTTTTTAAAACTATGCAGGATGCTGCTAAAGAGGTGGTGATTCTAACAAATGTAAGGGTAACATTTGGGAGATTTTGATTTAAATAAAAAACAAATTAAGTTTAGGCAGCACTTTCAAGTACAATTTTGCATTTTTTTTTAAGGAAATTCTTGTACTCCTCTTCATGTAGTGTCGTCCTTATAGGTTAGGGCCTAGGGAAAGCATGCATGCGGACATTTTAGAAGAGGAAAGTGGAAGGTTTAAAAAATAAATAATAATTGTGAGAATGTGTATTTACCCCATTGATTTCTATTAAAACAGATGCAATTTCAGGCGGGACACAACCAAAATTAAGCGGTTTTTGGCTTACAAATCGGGAGTTTCCCTCCTGAATCAGGTCAATTGACATGTATACTTGTGTTAGAAGACCTGGCTTCAGTTTCCCGTAACCTCTCTTTCACCTCCTATTCCCAATTAACACTGAATGCTGTTAGTATATAGAATTGCATAGTATTCCTGTGTGAAATGTATGTGAATATATGTATTTGTCTCACGTTCCCGCACAAAGGTTGCGTTTTTCACATTGGCAGGCTTGGTGACAGAATACACGAAATGTCATTGTACCAAACCGATATTGTAAATCGCATTGTGTATCCTGCTTTATCAACACTTTGATTCCCTACAACTCTCAATCTATCACAAGGGCATGCTGAAGGCAAATCTAATTCAAGCTGTCCTTCCTTGCCTCTTACATGGAAAACTTTCAATTATTTGCATCTGCACTAGCAGACACGAAGCACCGAAAGATGACCAGTTTGTAGTGTCCTGCTGGACACGTTCTAGTCTTTCAGGATTTGTAACCTACACTATACACCCACCAACCACCGGCGTCATGAGTCAGGTGACCCAGTCAATAAAGGGGGCCGAGCGCATGTGCTCTGGGCCCATTCACCAGCCAACTATCCTGGTGTCTGTGTCTCATTGATCTATGTAATGAGGGCACAGTGCCCAACACTACACAGCTGACTTTGTGAGTAGGTAATTATTTGTAAAGAAACAAATGCATAAACACCACCCTACTCTTTTTGCAATGTAACACTTTTTTAGTGTTACTGGTTCTACCTCTTAAAGGGACAAGGGTCACAGTACAAACACTTTGGGGCCGATTCTGATCCTAGATTTTTATTTTCCATACAAATAGGATTTGTATTTTTTTCCATACAAATTGTTAAAGTCCCTTCCAACCCGTGTAGTACGATTTGTACGGGAAAAATACATACAGATCGGCCCGATCCTTACAAATCGTATCGGGAGAAGCTGTACGACACGGCCTTGTAAAAAAGACCATACAATCTGTAAAAAGGCTGTCCAACCCGTCAAGTACGATTCGTACTGTGTTGTCAGCATACGATTTGTATTGAAAATGGCCTGTATACGGGGAATGACTTGTACCGGGCAACGAAGCGAACCCCTATATGCCTCATACCCTCGTTCTGGGGGTACGACTCATACCGGGGTACGGGTCATATAGGGGTATGAGGCATACAGGGGTCCCCCACATGTGAGGTATGTGTATGGTGCGTACCCCAACATCGCGCATGTACGCACCGTACGTACGTGATTTTGGGGTACGGTGCGTACATATGCGTTTTTGGGGTACGGTGCGTACGTACTAAGCATGGGCGGATTTTGCGGATTGGCAATCCGCGAACTTGCGTATTTACGGATTCGCAATCCGCGAAGATCCGCGAACTCTAGCGGACTTGCGGATTTTTCCGTTTTTTGTGTTGGCGCGTGTTCGCGCCGATTTTGGGACAAGTTCGCAATTGCGAACTTACTTTTCGGCTTGCAACGGCCGCGACTATGTTGTTTCTACGTCTGGTTTATCATCACAGGTTCACAGCACCCTCTGTTTCACCACTGCCACCCTCTGGGACACCCATGCCACCCTCTAGTACATCCTCACAGGCACCTATTAGGTTTATTTATTACTGTAGATTATGGTGGTTGAAAAAAGCTAGCACACCTGCCCTTCTTCAACTGCCATCAATTAATTTGTGTTTCATTAATGTGTCAGTAATTTTGAAAGTTCCAGTCTGGCTGGCACCTGCTTCCTTCCTTATCTGTAATTTGCTATTTGTTGCAGTGATTTTTTTTTTTTACAGGACCTTTATGGTGCTATTCTATGAGCCTGCTGTTTGGGTCATAGCAGGGTCATAGAATTGTTGCAAACTCTGGAGGGGCCCATCAGGAAGCACTACCTTGAATGTTACTAATGTTAAGTTTGAACTTTTGCACCTGCTCATTGCTTTCATTTTAGCTAAAATCGTTTTTTTTGCAATTTCGCGCGTTATTTGGGGCGCGAATCCGTGCGAGATCGATTTCGGAAGCCGCGAATACGTGCGAATACAAAATTGTTTTTGTTGCGACGTGTATGTTCGCGTGATCTTGCGCGTGTTCGCGAGGCGCTTCTAGCTATTCGTTTGCCAAGTTACCCTATCGGTCGTACACGGGCGCGGCCATCTTGTTGGCGTGACGTAATTCCGTTTCCGCCCGCTATGTGTAATCTCGCAAAGTGTGCTGCTCGCGAGTACAAGTTCGCGCGTACTCGCAAGGAAAATCTCGCGCGAACTTACCCACGCGGTCGTGAACGGGCGCGGCCATCTTGTTTCTCATTCATTGCTATGGTTCTGGGCATGCTTTCTCTATCCTCTCTCAATCTCTGCCATCCTTTGCTTGTTTGAAGTTTTTTTGATCTAATTTTACTTATTATCTAACCCTCTATTTTTCTAGCTCTATATTTTTGTGTTTTCTGCAGCTTTTAGTTACTTTTAAACTACTTTTTTAAACTCTTTTATTTTCTTCTTCACTATTCTATTTCTTCTTTATCATTTAAGTTTATTTCTGCCCAGACCATGGTAAAGGGAGCCGGGAAGCACCCTGAGAAGGGGAAGGGTCCCGCACCCCGTGCCCGGCTCCCGTGCGGGCGTTTAAGGGGGGAGCAAGTGGTCCCGAGGGAGATCTTTAGCGCGGAGGAAGTGGCGGCACTGATCTTCCATGTCCAGCGCCGCCTCCCCAAGACGATCCTGGGAGGCGGCAAGATCGCGACCGGCTATGGCATCCGGGAGCGCCGCCAGCGGTGGGAGAAGGTGTGCCGGGCCATGTACAAGATCTCTGGGGTCCGGCGCACGTATAATCAGGCCACCCACCGCTGGACCGATGTCATGGACCGGGAGCGGGACTTGCTGGACGCGCTCGGCGTAGAGGTCCCCGGGCTTGGTGAGTAGTAGTAGTAGTACATTTACTACTCTGTTTTATCCGGCTCTGTTATTTGCAAATCTTTGTTCTTTACCAAGAGCAATAATGCTGCCGATTACATTGAGGTAAATTATATTTCAAAATCTTCTATGCATTTCATTTTCAGGTGCACTGCTCTCCTTCTCAGTAGCCTTGCTTGCTACTATGCTTCTTTGTTTTGTATGTTGTGTTCAGAAGCATTTCATTGGCCTGAGAAATTATGTATCAGTGTACTGTAAAGAAAAGAACTGCGTAATGCTAGACAGTAAGGGTCATATTTTCAATTACCGGCGCATCCCTGCAAAGTAGCAGGGATGCGGCAGTAATTGTGTGCCATGCCACCACCACCCATTGGCCCAAAACGTCACAGAAGCCTTACGCATCTGTGCCGTAAAGGCAGCGCATTGCTGGAGTTGCGTGCCAACGATGGCGCAGCTCCAGCAATGCTCTGGGGTACCCTATCTCCCCAATGCTGCATCAAGCCGTACGTCGGCTTCAAGCGCGCAGGGTTTGAGTCATGCATCATTGTCATAAAAATGACTGATTGACATCTTGTAGATTTCCCTCAGCCACTTTTAGGATTCGTTCCTGCGCAGGTACGCCCTCCCTTGCGCCGGAACGCCCCCTGATGGCGCAGGGCTTTACAACGTGATGCATCGCCCATATGCCCATATGTGTTTTTTTTTTAATATATACGCCGCACCAACACCATGGCGAGTCTTTTGTTCTGCCGCTGCGTCAGAAAAGGCACGCAACAATGGAGGAAAATCAGCCGCAACTTCCGCAAGGGACTTATAAATCAGCCCCAACAGACTGAAGTCCAGTGTCCTTCCTTTAGACAGTCACATGGCTATCAGAAGAAATAGTGGCGGTGGTGGCGGGTGGATTGATAGTTTGAGTATTCACTGATCTGCAAGCAGGATGGACTTTGTCTGTCACGTGTTGTGCACTACTGCCTGCAGTGCCAGGCCTAGGCAAACCTCTTTAGTAGTCTGTTTATTGAGTTACATAGGAACTTTCTAAGTCAACGTTCCGCAAATCAGGCAATACGAATAACGTAGTATACCACATGAGATAGATCCCGTGGAATAGTTGTCTATCTATTTGCTATTTTTCCAAAATATGTTGTTATTGTTCTTTTGAAATGTTTGATTTGGTTGAAAAATCTCATCCATGTTTTATGGTTTTTCTTTCTTTCATGTTGTACATCAGCTCCCCCCAAGGGCAAGAGGACACAGGAGGAGGGTGCTGAGGATGCAGGCCAGGATCGGGCAGGCGAGGGCTCCTTTGCTGGCCCCAGTAAGTTTACATTTTACTAAACAGTACCTATTTTTTCCTAGCGTTCCTCATTCGATTTTTTCTAAATCGTCTTTGATCTTCTTGTAGACTGAATATAAATTCTTATCCTGCCTCGAATATGATGACTCCCTGTGGTATTACTAGACTATTTTTATTAGTCTGTCTGTGTAGCTAACTAAGATTGGACATTTGGCAATTCCATTGGACTCCCATTATATTCAGCAATACCTCTATGCACTGTCTCCTTACTGACTAGATAGTGTGGCAGAGTCATTCAGCTCCCGAAGTCACCGATTATAGATCCCCAATGATCTCTAGATTATCGTACGCAGGACAAGAGAGTAGTACGGAGTCACAGCACAGTCAAGAAGTGTCAGAGGCACTCATGCTTGCAAAAATTCCAAAACCTTTAGCTCATCCACTCTAGTCTAGAGGAACAAAAACCACAGAGTCTATTTAAGTGTAAAAGCTTTATTAAAAGTAAACACATTTATTGAAATCTACTTTGTCATAAAACTATTTAACTGTAAACGGAAAAGTGGTTAGTGCTGACGATTAATTGGACACATTTCTTGTGGTCGAGCCGAACTCTCACCTACTTTGAACTTGATCCTGGTCGTGTTCTTAGGACTCAGGAGTCAAGCTTCTGTCTGTTAGGAGAAAAAGTGGTGCGTGTTAAAAATCAAAAGCAAGCATTCATCAGTTGTGCATAAAAGTGCAGCAAGACAACAGCCTTCCCTGGAAAATGGGACATTTTTACTATGGAGTAGACAGTCACAAATTATTACATTGTATTCTGTTTTTTTAACATTTCTCCTAGACCAAATATTATATAGTAGTGAGTGGTGTATTCTAACTTTCTTAAATGTACTTTGTAGGTGTAACATCTGGTGACGGGGCCAGCGCGGAGGTGGCTGATGTGTTGGACTTGGACTCGGAGGCCTCTGGGGAGGATGCGGCGGTAGAAGAGCTGGTGGCCGTTCCTGTGGGGGATCAAACGGTGGTGGCGGAAACAGGTAAGCTATATATTCCTTACTTATTGAGATTGAAGACTGCATAGTGTGCTTTCTGCACGGGTGTATTACAATTACAAATCAACCAGGTAGTAGCCTCCTCGAAATGTACTTCGACTTAGCTGTGAAGTTTTTGGTGAGAAGAATCCCAATAAGTTCTTAGACGAACGTGATGGATGGGATGAACGAAAAGCGAAAGAAGGGTGTAAGTAAGTGGGACGCGAACTTGTATGATGGCTGGCAAAGAAGAACGATATGTGTTTGCTTGGACCCAGAGGTGGCTGGGAAGGAAAGAATATGGTATGGTGCATGGCTGGGTCAATGATGAAGCAAGGATGGGTGGAAGGACAGCAGCCTGGGTGGGTGAAACAGAAACTGTATGTGTGCGTATACTTTGAATGAATGGATGCCTGGAGCATGGTATTCTCTGACTCTTACATAGCAAATGTGTATCTAGAGAGAGTAGATGGTCGCCAGGTGAAGTAAGTGTTACCTTGAAGAGCATGTACCACCGCACCCGCACGTCCGTCCCAGTGCAGGGAAGGCAAGGAAAAGAAATTGTAAATGTGTCCAATACTTCCATGAATAGTAGCAGTACTTTGTATTGCGTTTGCATTCACAGCATATATCTGGTTATTACGGTGGACACTCCGTACCTCTCTTAATAACTTTAGTTTACTTGTAGTACGTCATTCATGTGTGGGTGTATCACTGTGTTCACTCAATATTAAGCAAAGCACCTAAAGTCATCTCATCTGTCATTAAATACGTCCCATGTGAAGTGATAGATAATCAAATTAGTTAGCTTCTTCAGTTTCCTTTTCTAGTACTCATTTGCACTGTAGGGTGAAAGGTAAATTAATTAAGCAGTAGCCCTTGTAACAGAGTATTCTCAGTGCCACCCGTAATAGAAAAGTAATAGCTTCACCACCTGCATGTACTGGACCGGTACAGTAACGCAAGTCTGTCTCCATCATCATGGTGTGCAACTTTTTTTCTCGGGTGCAACTTCACTGTGCTGTGTCCATGTCATTCTGCCGGCTTGCATAAGATAACGTACCCATTTCCCTAAACAAGAGAGAAGAAGAAGAATAAGACTGGTGTACTGTCATAGTCGACTGTAATGGAAGTCCATAGTGGTCGTAGAATTAGTTCATTAAACTACCACTACTGTTAGAGCAAGGATGCAGAAGTGGGAGGGTTACATAGATACTGTCCTCAATAGTTATGTACTGTGCTTTCAATTTGCTACTTGTACTCTGTGACCCAACTTTCGGCTCAATCACTTTGTGTTATTAATAAGGAGCATTGGTTACAGACTATGTCTTTCTTTCTTCATATAGTTGCTCCTTCTTCCAAATCAACAACAAGGAGGGAGCAGGCTAGATTGGCCCGGCAACGGAGGCTGGAGGCCACAGTCGCCGAGTATCGGCGGCTGGTGGCCCTGGAGGAGGAGGAGGACACGCAGTCGAGCGGGGCAACATCTTCGACTGCATCCTCCTCCGTGACTAAACCAGCGGGACCGAGCCGGGCTAAGAAAGCCGACCGCCACCGCCAAGCACCGGAAACACCAGCTGCCCCCCACAGGAGCTGCAAGGAACGCCAACACCGCCTCCGAGTCCGCATGTCCAACCTGGAGCAGGAGGTCCTGAGGTATAAGACCTTGGTTAAGGGCCTCCGCTCCGAGCTTGCCACCCTCCGCAAGGAGTATGATGCCCATGCCGCATCATGCACCAGCACCAGCACCCTCCAGTAGTGGAGTGTCCCTTGCCCTTTTTTTATAGACTTTTGGGGGGTGGGATTTGGGAGTTGGGATCGTTTTGGGACGTTTCAGAGACAATCGTTGGGGTTAGGGTGGGTGAGGGAGATTATTTTGTTAGGGATAAATAAATATATTTTTCAACTACTTTATCTGACCATACCTGTTTTTTACTGCTTTTCAGTCTGGTGGGTGGGGGGCGGGGGTGTAACAGTAACTTTGTTTTCCTGAACAGTCGTAGGACTTTAGTAGTACAACCGTCAAACTCTTGTCTACTCCGAAATAATACTCCATTATACTACCTCCCACCAAACGCTTATCTTACCTGTAATTTGTGTTAGAAATTAGGGCTAGGCCCAGGGCTGGCTCCAGGTGAAATGGGGATTAACGTTGTCATTCCTGGGCGGGTGACATTTCCTCATTGCGGTGTTACTAGTGGTGTGACACAGTGGCAGTTGCATGCCTATGGAAAAAAAGAAAACGAAACCTTGTTTGTACTCCTTACTGTAGCATTACAACGGTTACGGTACGATCGAGAAAATAGCAGGTGACAGTACACTAGAACAGTGCCATAATGTAGCCTAACAAATGGTAAAGTATTGCAAGTATAACTAGTACTTGCGTTGAATTTATTTGACATTGGCTACTACTACTAGAAGATATAGTACTGAAGCTGAGTAAGTCTAGAAGATATCCTCGTATTCCTTCACCAGCCTGTTGCTGCTATCACCTTATCCTCCCCAGCAAGTGTGTGGAATTATTGATGTCATTTTAGTCAGACATCAAGCAAAACAACACAGCCCGGGGGAAGAGGGTTAGGGTTTGTAAAATGGATGGGAATGGGGGTTTCTTTTTGGGTAGGTTTTGTTGAGAGAAGAAAAAAAAAGCAGAGCATGGACAAACAATAATTGAAGATACAGAGTTTACAGACAATCTTTGGTTACAAAGTAAAGGTAAGCACATGCAGTCACACTCATAGAATAAAAGACAACAATGGATACTGTATCTGTATTGCGTATGTTGTTGGAGTTGTCCTGTTGAAATTGGTAAGTAAGTTGCATGCAGCAAACAATTCCTCTTATTGGCGGCACTCCTCCATTCCAGCTGACGCTTCGTCCATCAATGTGGTGGTGACCACTGACAGAAGAGACACCCTGTCCACTGCCTGCCTGGCGGATGTTGACTGAAACCCGGCCTGTAATTATTGAACGGAAAACAGGAAGTGCTATTACAATACCACTGATAAATAAATAAAAGGTATGTACGCTGTGTGGTTCAAAAAGTCACACTTTGATGATGCCTAGCAGAAAAATGGTTACAAAACGTACTTTGAAAGTAACAGTAGACCCAAATACAGACCGTGGATTGTATTCAAACCACTTGCCTGCAAGCAAAAGTATCCATAGCCAGCATCGCTCCAACAGTGCTCTACAACAACAGAACCGCGTTGCAATAGAACCCCCCTAAACACATGCAATCCTGCTGCTAGGGCTAACCCTAACGAACCCTAACTTACAAAGTGCCAAAACTGGTGTTTCCTTATGGATTTTGTCCAACTAACTTCTAGCCGGTATTAGACCTTCCCAGGAATGCCCCAGGCAAGACCCGCCAACCCACCCGCAAAAAAACACGCGACACAACACCACCAAACAGCGAAAAAGCTAAATCTCATACTTACAATGTCTCTCGGCCTTCGGTCCAAACGCGGCGCTGTGCAGCTAGGTCGTCATCATCATCAATCATCATAACTCCTGTTTTCCACCACGGATTTCCTGAAAAGCAAATGCAATCAAGATTAGACTGTCGCAGCAGTGCTTCGACAGAGACCCCGGCCGCAACCCACCCACGAACAGCAGGAAGCCCCCCAAAATGCTACATTGAGCAAGATGTCTGAAGAAATGGCAAAAAAAAGGCTGTTCCTTATGGATTTTGTCCAAAACACTTGTATCCGGTATTAGACCTTCCCAGGAAAGCCCCAGGCAAGACCCGCCGGCGCCAACCCACCCGCAAAAAAACACGCGACACAACACCACCAAACAGCGAAAAAGCTAAATCTCATACTTACAATGTCTCTCGGCCTTCGGTCCAAACGCGGCGCTGTGCAGCTAGGTCGTCATCATCATCAATCATCATAACTCCTGTTTTCCACCACGGATTTCCTGAAAAGCAAATGCAATCAAGATTAGACTGTCGCAGCAGTGCTTCGACAGAGACCCCGGCCGCAACCCACCCACGAACAGCAGGAAGCCCCCCAAAATGCTACATTGAGCAAGATGTCTGAAGAAATGGCAAAAAAAAGGCTGTTCCTTATGGATTTTGTCCAAAACACTTGTATCCGGTATTAGACCTTCCCAGGAAAGCCCCAGGCAAGACCCGCCGGCGCCAACCCACCCGCAAAAAAACACGCGACACAACACCACCAAACAGCGAAAAAGCTAAATCTCATACTTACAATGTCTCTCGGCCTTCGGTCCAAACGCGGCGCTGTGCAGCTAGGTCGTCATCATCATCAATCATCATAACTCCTGTTTTCCACCACGGATTTCCTGAAAAGCAAATGCAATCAAGATTAGACTGTCGCAGCAGTGCTTCGACAGACACCAAAAATTACACACAAACCCCCGGAACCCCGCCAAAGAGCACCTCAAAGGCAAGCAAGTCAGCAAAAACGGCAAGAAATTTTCACCTCATATTTGGTCCAAAACACTTTTGTCCATTATTAGAGCTTCACAGCAATGGGCCCAAAACCGTCAACTCACCCGCAAAGAAGTACAACACCCCCACAAGTGCTGAGTCTTTCTTCATTGTGCGTAATCCAGCACTCTGCTTGGAGGGAAATCGCAGTCTGGAGGAGGAGGATAGAGGAGCATGTTCTTCAGAACTTGTGAACCTGAGGAATGTAGACTGCGGCACCTTCAAATCAATAAGCAAACAAGTGAAGACAGTACTGATGATGGTCTTCTTTTTGGGATTAGGTGATTAAAGTTTGAATTAAATTAACTGTGCAAAACAAAGAAAGAGAGACACAAAGCACACAGGAATAAAAGTGAATAAGGACGAAAAAGAAAGTTCTTGATTGATTGTCTCATTTTCAGGGCTCGGTGTCAGGGAATAAGAACAAGATTTCGTCATCATACTCTGCGAATTCAGGCTGGATGAGGTCAGTGGCACCAAACAGAGAAAAAATCCCCTCATCTACGTTGCTGTCCTCATCGTCTTCATGTGGCGTGCTTTCTCGCACTTTGTAATCTGGTGGTATGAGGTGCTGATTCATCTTGATCATTGTCAGCCGCTCCACATTTTTGGGCGATAGGCGGCTCCGTTTGGCAGTTACAATGCCACCAGCAGCACTGAAAACACGTTCAGAAGACACACTTGCGAGTGGGCAAGACAAATAGTTTATAGCCAGGTTGTAGAGCTGTGGCCACAATTGTTTTTTGCCATGCCAATACTGCAATGGCTCCTCATTAAGAAAGACCACTGTTGAGTCATTCAGATAGTCCTGCACCATCGACTCAAGGTCATCAACTGTTCCTCCACTTTGCTTACTTTTTGCTGTGCCTGTGACATTTTTTAGAGAACCATACCCCATCAAACTTAGCCAATCCTCCTCCCCAGCCACTGTTAGTGTTGTCATTGTGTGTGGTGCAGATGATCCAGTTGCCGGTGTCTTTAACGGCTGAGAGGTCACTTGTGCCCCAGCCACAGGTGCAGAAGTGGATTCTTGTGACTGCGGATGGCCTGCTGATGCTGATGCTGATGTACTGGCTTCTCCTTCAATAACCTGCCGTTCTTTTTCAAACCTCTTGGCTGACCAGGCTAACCAATGTTTGTACTTTTGAACATCTGCATCACCGAAAGGAAAGAATGCGTTGTCTGCCAGCGCCTTTTTGTAGCGTGGATCCAGAATAGTAGCACAAATGTAATGCTGATCTGAGTTGATGTTTTTAAGACGTTCATCACCACGTAGGCGATGTAATAATTTCTCAGACAAAATGAAATGGTTTTTTTTTTTTTCATCTTTTTCAAACTCAGAAGAAACCGCCATCAGTTGGTGCTCCAGTATGCACAACAATGGGATAGCTTTTCCCAAATTACAGTCCTCCTGGCTGACTGCACGCGTGAAGAACTCAAAAGGACGAAGCATGTCTGTCAGGCTTTTAACTATGGCCCATTGCGCCTTACTCATCCGCAGGTCCTCCTTCTGAGATGTAGCCTCTGTCAAGAAATAGTGATCGAGTACCGTATACTGCTCATGCAGACGCTCAAGCATGTAGAAGGTTGAGTTCCAACGTGTTGCCACCTCCTGGATGAGTGCTTTCACTGGCATTCCACGTTGAAGTAGCAGTCTCCGCAGATGCTTCCGGGCCTTAAAAGAATGGCTGAAATGGTTGCACATTTTGCGGCAGGTGGCCATTACCTCGAACGCTGGACTCTCTTTATCACTCAAGAATTTTTGAACTACCAGGTTGATACAGTGCGCCAAACACGGCACTCTAACATGGTGACCCTGTGACATGGCCTTAACTACATTGGCGCCATTATCCGTGGAAACATAACCAATCTTGCGTTTTAGGGGGGATAGCATTGACAACACCTTTTTGTCAAACTCTTCCAAAAGGTTTTCTGCTGTGTGACTTTTCTCCAAGGCAAACATGGCTAGTGTTGCATGTTTCCGAGCAGCTTTGAAAACTTGGTCCGGGTCAACACCTGCGTTTAGCTTTGCTATAACACCTGAAAAAGAGACCCAGTGTGCAGTGATGCACATGTAATCATCGCCTGGGCCACTGGTCCACATGTCTGTTGTCAGATGTATTGTGTGAACAGCACTCTTCTGCAAAGCTGCCCCAATCGCCTGCAGCACATCTTCATGTAGTGCTGGAACCGCAACTCTGGCAAAATAGAACCGGCTCGGAACCTTCCATTTAGGGCAGAGCGTTGCAACTAATTCAAGAAAACCTACCGCTTCTACAAAAGAAAAAGGTAGAAGGTCCACAGCTAGCATTTTAGCCAGCTTAGTGTTATACAGACGCGTCAGTGGGTGGTTGCGTTCATATGGCACGTCTGAAGTAAGCATTGTTCTAATGTTGCCCTGGACCAAGCATTTACGGGCTGATAATGACTTCGTTGACCCAATTTTGCTCGCTGGTGAACTTTTGTGCGTTGGTGTCTCACTCGCTCCAACACTCTTAGTGTGCCTCACATTGGGTGTGCTGCTGACAGGGGTACTGGGTGTAAGGGAAGTGTTTGACACGTCTTCCTCCTGCTCGTCATCATCAGATGAAACATCAACGTTTCCTTGAATTTGGCCTTTCTTGATCGCATCTAGGTGCGCAAACCATTTGACAGTGTGCTGTCTCCTAAGATGACCTCTCTGGCCTCCGGTACCATAGTTGGTACCTGGCTTACCACGACTAACTGCTTGCTTACAAATGGTACAAATGGCAAACTTTGGATTTTTTGGACAAACAGTAAAGAAGTCCCAAACGGGGGACTTGAAGTGTCTGTGGGACATGGAGGAGGCGGCGATACTGGTGGTGGTGGTCATGAAGCTAATGCCAGATGAAGTGGAGGATCTGGATTGCCCAACTTTTGTACGTTTTGCACTTTCACCGCCACTAATTAAGGTCGAGGTTGACGGAGGTCTCTTCTTGCCAGAAAGAAATATGGAAGCGGGACGAGTTGGTGTACTACTTAACTCCAATGATTGTGGTGTTTCCACTGCCTCCTCATCGACAACATCATCATCATCATCACGCTCAGCAGCTCTTCGGGCTAGGGTCAAAATGTCTGTTTGCTGCATGCCCGCTGGGGCTGCAGTGACCTTTATGATGACTGGGTCGTCGTTGGCAGAGTCTTCATCAGCAGCAGTATCCGCCACTTCTTGTTGAGCCTCATCACACTCCATAAGTCTGAGACTTTGGACGAGCTTCCTTTTACGCTTAAGTACCTTTGTTGGATCATGGTGTGCCTCACTCTCAGACGGCTGTGGTGCTGGTTCCCAAGTTTGATCCGTATCATCAGAAGGAGGTGTGCTTGAAGAGGATGTAGACACCACCCTTGATCTCTTCCTTGCTAGGGTTGTGGAAGACAATGAAGGATCATCAGGAGGAGTGGCTTCCTCAAATGATACCTCGCCTTGATTGTCGATTTCCTGATGTGCCCCTACTTCGGGAGGAACAACTATTGTGGGCACTTGTTGTGACCCTCCATGCACCTCTGCATGCGCATCTCCTTGCGCTGCCTCTCCTTCCACATGTACTTGGGCTTGTACTTGCACATGTGATTGTTGTTGCCGCTGTGGTTGTTCAACACTCGTCAGATGAGCTACAACAACCTGTGTTGATTGAGGGACATTGCTGCTGCTTTCTTGCGATGAGCCAACATCACTGGTCGATGGTGATTGAAGAAGTATACTGGCTGCCTCTGCAGCACTCAAGGGCTTGGACTTAAGTTGGCGTGGTGGTGGTGGTGGCACTGAGCCCAATGGAGCGGGGGTGCTGCTGCCAGCTTGGTCCCCAGCAGATCCCGCTGCAGCTGCTGCAGGCATACTTTTTTTTTTACTCACAAAAAAAGGGGCGGGCGGCACACCAGTGTCCTTGGTAACTTGCTTCTTCTGCTCCTTACTGGCACCTTTCTTGCTAGAGGAGCTACGGGTTACTTTTTTTGGGGCCATCTTCTTCAGAGCAGGTCAGCAGGCAGCAGTTGCACGAGTTGCAGAGGGTTCTGTGTCCAGACGTGACGTCGCGTGACGTTATGCTGCACACACCGCTGCAGGACTTCTTCCTGGCACTGGTGGTTCTATTGAGTCTTCTTGTGCACCTAAAAGCAATGGAAGACAGAGGAACATCAGTTCAGTTATACACCCCAAAAAATCGACAAAACACAGAAAAATGAGCACAATCCCATGCCATCCATGATGTTTACATTGAAGACACCCCACAGAAAGACTAGGGACATGCAAGTATGCAACACTCACTACCCCTGGGCATAAGGGATGAAAAGTAGGCAAAATAAGTGCAGGCCTCAGACACTGCCTCTCCTCAAAATGGCCCCCTTACACCCCAAGCACATGTTGCTGCCTGTACCAGCCAGCACTCAAGATGGCCACCACCACCACCCACATGGCCAGTCCACATCAACAGTACACCCCCAAAAAACAGAAAAACAGCCAGAAATCACCACAATCCAATGCCATCCATGATGTTTACATCAAAAAGAGTGAGACAACACCACAGGCACACTCAGTCCATGCACCACCACCACCCCTGGGCAAGCAAAAGGCCACACCAGCAGCCCCCCAAAAACGACAAAAAACAATAAAATAAGCACAATCCCAGCCCATCCATGGCCTCAATTATGTTTAAATTCAAGAAGACACCCCACAGAAAGACTAGGCCCATGCAACACTCACCACCCCTGGGCAAAGGGCCACACCAGCAGGCCCAAAAAAACGACAAAAAACAATAAAATCTGCACAATCCCAGCCCATCCATGGCCTCAATGGTGTTTAAATTCAAGAAGACACCCCTCAGAAACACTAGGCCCATGCAACACTCACTACCCCTGGGCATAAGGGATGAAAAGTAGGCAAAATAAGTGCAGGCCTCAGACACTGCCTCTCCTCAAAATGGCCCCCTTACACCCCAAGCACATGTTGCTGCCTGTACCAGCCAGCACTCAAGATGGCCACCACCACCACCCACATGGCCAGTCCACATCAACAGTACACCCCCAAAAAACAGAAAAACAGCCAGAAATCACCACAATCCAATGCCATCCATGATGTTTACATCAAAAAGAGTGAGACAACACCACAGGCACACTCAGTCCATGCACCACCACCACCCCTGGGCAAGCAAAAGGCCACACCAGCAGCCCCCCAAAAACGACAAAAAACAATAAAATAAGCACAATCCCAGCCCATCCATGGCCTCAATTATGTTTAAATTCAAGAAGACACCCCACAGAAAGACTAGGCCCATGCAACACTCACCACCCCTGGGCAAAGGGCCACACCAGCAGGCCCAAAAAAACGACAAAAAACAATAAAATCTGCACAATCCCAGCCCATCCATGGCCTCAATGGTGTTTAAATTCAAGAAGACACCCCACAGAAAGACTAGGCCCATGCAACACTCACCACCCCTGGGCAAAGGGCCACACCAGCAGGCCCAAAAAAACGACAAAAAACAATAAAATCTGCACAATCCCAGCCCATCCATGGCCTCAATGGTGTTTAAATTCAAGAAGACACCCCTCAGAAACACTAGGCACATGCAACACTCACTACCCCTGGGCATAAGGGATGAAAAGTAGGCAAAATAAGTGCAGGCCTCAGACACTGCCTCTCCTCAAAATGGCCCCCTTACACCCCAAGCACATGTTGCTGCCTGTACCAGCCAGCACTCAAGATGGCCACCACCACCACCCACATGGCCAGTCCACATCAACAGTACACCCCCAAAAAACAGAAAAACAGCCAGAAATCACCACAATCCAATGCCATCCATGATGTTTACATCAAAGAGAGTGAGACAACACCACAGGCACACTCAGTCCATGCACCACCACCACCCCTGGGCAAGCAAAAGGCCACACCAGCAGCCCCCCAAAAACGACAAAAAACAATAAAATAAGCACAATCCCAGCCCATCCATGGCCTCAATTATGTTTAAATTCAAGAAGACACCCCACAGAAACACTAGGCCCATGCAACACTCACTACCCCTGGGCATAAGGGATGAAAAGTAGGCAAAATAAGTGCAGGCCTCAGACACTGCCTCTCCTCAAAATGGCCCCCTTACACCCCAAGCACATGTTGCCTGTACCAGCCAGCACTCAAGATGGCCACCACCACCACCCACATGGCCAGTCCACATCAACAGTACACCCCCAAAAAACAGAAAAACAGCCAGAAATCACCACAATCCAATGCCATCCATGATGTTTACATCAAAGAGAGTGAGACAACACCACAGGCACACTCAGTCCATGCACCACCACCACCCCTGGGCAAGCAAAAGGCCACACCAGCAGCCCCCCAAAAACGACAAAAAACAATAAAATAAGCACAATCCCAGCCCATCCATGGCCTCAATTATGTTTAAATTCAAGAAGACACCCCACAGAAACACTAGGCCCATGCAACACTCACTACCCCTGGGCATAAGGGATGAAAAGTAGGCAAAATAAGTGCAGGCCTCAGACACTGCCTCTCCTCAAAATGGCCCCCTTACACCCCAAGCACATGTTGCCTGTACCAGCCAGCACTCAAGATGGCCACCACCACCACCCACATGGCCAGACCACATCAACAGTACACCCCCAAAAAACAGAAAAACAGCCAGAAATCACCACAATCCAATGCCATCCATGATGTTTACATCAAAGAGAGTGAGACAACACCACAGGCACACTCAGTCCATGCACCACCACCACCCCTGGGCAAGCAAAAGGCCACACCAGCAGCCCCCCAAAAACGACAAAAAACAATAAAATAAGCACAATCCCAGCCCATCCATGGCCTCAATTATGTTTAAATTCAAGAAGACACCCCACAGAAAGACTAGGCCCATGCAACACTCACCACCCCTGGGCAAAGGGCCACACCAGCAGGCCCAAAAAAACGACAAAAAACAATAAAATCTGCACAATCCCAGCCCATCCATGGCCTCAATGGTGTTTAAATTCAACAAAACAGTTGTATCATGCACCCATAACCAACCCTGGTCCTACTGGATACTGTGGCTACCCACAATATAATTTATTTAATTTTCTGAAAAAGTTCCAAAATTGTACTTGCAGCAACTGTAATGCCCCAAACAAACTTACTTGTGAAAGTTGATTTCTAATCCAAAAGTGATCCAAAGACAGTCAAAAAGGCCTCAAATCCAAATATCCAGCAGCACCCACAAAAAGTAATCCTTCCAGCTCCAGATCCAAATGAAAGTGACCAGGAGATGGACAAAGCACTGGGAGGAGCCTGCTGGACAGGAACAGGAAGTTGGAGACTGTGGGGCACTTCCTTCCTCCCCCCCCCCCCAAAATGGACTCCTTGCAAAAAAAAAGGCCATGCAAATGTCAACCTGAGGAGTGATTCTGACAAAAATCATAATTTTCTGAAGGTTTATCCTGTTTGCTGGTGATTTTCTTGTGCGAAATTGCAAAATCTCTATTTCGCAAGTGCGAGATTGTTCCTTTCCGCCGCAACTACATGTTCGCAATTGCGAACTCTCGCGAGGTGTGCTGTGCAAGGTGGCAAGCCGCGAGTACGTATTCGCGGGCGACAAACTCCCGCGGGAACACGCAGCAAGATCTAAAATGGCGCGTCACTCGCAAAGAAAAACAACTCGGCAAACGCTAAAATGACGGAAAGTGAACGCCGTGCACCACGCCGCGCGCCGCAACCAAGCAAAAAATCCGCCGCGAGCGGATTCACGGATTTTCGACAAATTCGCGAGCGTTCGCGGATTGCGGATTTGCCGAAAATCCGAAAAATCCGCGAGCGGAGCGGATTTTACGCCCATGCTTAGTACGTACGCGATTTTCCGTGTCATCCGTACGCACCGTACATACGCACCATACCCCTGTATTCATGGGGTGTACGACGCGTACATGAGGGGGTCTGTCTCGTAATGTTTTCGGGGCGTACAAGGTTTTTCCGGCACTTTTTGGCTCCTGTAAAAAAAGAGCCGTACGGAGTGCCGTTTGTACGAATCGTACTTGCCGGGTTGTAAACTGCTGCCGGGAATACATGGGAACGTCACGTACAGAGGAATCCGAATCAGAATCGCTTGTATATACGAGTTGTATGGTCTTTTTTACAATTTGTATGGAGTGCGTCTATTTGTACAGATCATACTTCCTAGGTTGTAGGGGCCTCCTTACAAGTACGAGTTGTATGGGGAAAATGCTTCATACCACGATTTGTACAGCGTTTTTCCAGGATCGGAATCGGCCCCTTTGTGTTAAGTAATGACAGAGTTGTGATGAAGAACTGTATAGCTTAATTGCCAAATAAAGTCCACACCCAAAGAGAGCGTGCGTTACCATCAACTACTTCCTTACTACCCACCCCCAACACCCAAAACAGAAACAGAACATGAAACATGAGCCACTCTGCCCTCATGACTGTGTAGCCTGATGGTTAAGGCGTCTGACTTTTAATCAGAGAATTGAGGGTTTGAGTCCCTTCTTGTCAGGCTCCTTCTTAGCAATTGCAAAAGTACATTTAATGAAATCTTGTATCCTGCTCCACATTTCAATGTTTTAAACGTATGCAGGGTGCTGCTAAAGAGGTGGTGAATCTAAAAAATGCATAAAGACCTCTCTTAATACATAACATTTCTGCAAAATCATTTATTTTAATTTTTGGGAAACCACTAAAGAGTGTCAACTCACTAAAGCACTGCAGGCTGCTCCTCCCGAAATCACTTCCTAGTGTCCATCTTTCACTACAACACTGCACAGTGTCCCCCAGTATAGCACTGCCCCGTGTCTCTCACTAAAGCACTACCCAGCATCCCTCATCAGATCCGTACAGCTTCCCTTACTAGAGCGAGGCACTGTTTACCTCACTGTAGCACTACATTGTGTCCCTCACTAAAGCACTGTACTGTCTCCCTCACTACCGCACTGCACAACATCCCTCACTACAGCACCACACAGCATCCCTCACAAAAGCACTACACAGAATCCGTCACTAAAACAGTGTGTGGACTGTCTCTCCTAAAGCACTGTCTGCACTGAGCGTCTCTGACTGTACTAGTCTAGGAAAGACAATACGATGCAGCACAGAAGTCAACTGGAGGCCCTACCAGGCCATCAGAAGCAGCACATGTTGACCCTGTATCAAACAGGGCACTTCATTGAGGTGAGCTAAAGAACCTTAGAATATCTGGGCCTGGCAGAGGGGGACATCAAACTACTTTTCTTTTCAGACACCTTCAACTTCTGGCCAAGTTAATGTTCCCACATGGGCTCTAACAGCTGTGGGGTATAAAGTCTTTCAGTCTGTGCCTTTATTTTCGAAAAATGTTAATGAGAGCTAATTACTGTGAAGCTGCTTCAGTACCTGAAATGCCCTCTCCACCATCTAATCTCTTAACTTTTTAACCCTCAATTGCCTCCAAGAAAAAAAGCATTTAGAATGCAATAGGTCTGGCATTTGCAAGAGTTAAAGCTATTCGCATCGAAAATGACAATGCCTTTTATTTATCTGTTTTAAAAACAACACATAAATAAAAGGCATTATCATTTACAATGCCAACAGCTCAAAACTCCCACAAATGCGAGACCTATTGCATTCCAAATGCTTGTTTCTCTAGGTGCTCGAAAATGGTTGCTTATCTATACCAGCTCACAATCAGTCTGGGGCTGGACACCCTCGTCCCACTTAAATATGCTGACGCATTGCACTACTAAAAGGGCTGTTTTTGAATAAGGTCTTCCTCGGGGCTACTAATGGTATGTGTGACACTTCCATACAACTGTTTGAAAGCACTGTAATAAAGACACAGGGAAACAGATCAATGCTGGTAGGAATATTCAACTAGAATTTGTCACAGGGAAGGGAGATGGGGTTGCCAAAACCAAAAACATACTTCAAATATATCCTTAAAAATCGGTGGAATCGGTGTTTGGCCCCATGAGAATCCTGCTTAATAAATCAGAAAGCATATGTTTCAGTGCATTGATTTCAAAATATTACAGCGTAATTGCTGATCAATTATTTTACCTTCACTTGGAGCAAAACGGCATCTTCATGGAAGGATTTGACAACTGAATAGAGGAATTCCGGAACTTTCTTAATCAGTCTTACAGCAACTCATAATATTTAATTGTAGTTCACTGGCTAACCTTGTGCCAAAGTGTAAAAAAAAAGGGGGTTTCCTCTTTTAGCCTGGAGGGTGGACTTCAAGCGTGCTCCAGTATCTAGGGTGCTCAAGCTGCCTATTAATTACCAAGGATTGGACTCTTGGTATGCTTCTTTTTCATGCCAAGGGGCATTCCTTCTACTTCTTTTTGTAACGGGGGTGCATGCTCCCAGAACCCTGGCCTGTCTCGTTGTGCAGTGTCATCGTCAGTATGGCCCGAATGCAGTCTCTTTTAAGCATTTCTTCACACACCCTTTTTCCATGTCATGTGACGCCAAGTTTGATGGGATTAGAAGTCATGATGTGCATGCATAGATCATTTGTCAGGGGTATCGGGCTCCTGGTAGGCTCCTTAGGTCTCGCTAAGCAGTGCGTAACTGCTTGGAGGGACCTCTTGTAAGTGCTCAGCACTTTACTTGAAACTCGTGCATGTTTTGCACAGTTTCCTATCAGTGCTCATGAATACATGGCGATTCCTTCGTGGGAGCCAGCAGCAGCGCCATCTGTTAGCAATTATCGGGGCTGTGCTGCTGGCTCCCATAAAGGAAACGCTGTACATGCTCAACTTTAACTTTCGCGGCCAAGAGGCCGCGCTTGTCTTTCAGTGCTGAATGCCAGAGTGATTCACGCGCTTAGGAATGATCGACAGCCAGCTCGCCACCCCTTCGACACATACCAGAGATTTCCCTCCCGGCATCGTGCCTTGTTCTAAAGCCCGAGCCCATGGCGAAAAAGGATGGAAGTCATCAACAATTCAACCGAATAGAAAGATGATTCACAATACTTTTTTTAAATAAAAAAACGGGTTCAGTTTAGACGACGGAGATTTGAGATCATACGCAGACCCAACTAATGCATATTTTCTAGAGACTGTTAAAAGAGAGTAAGCTCCGTGGGACACTTTTCTGCTGCTCATATGCGACTAATGTTGGAGCAATACCAGCCGCGGTGCGTCCATTGGGGCGTAGGGGCATAGCCCCACAAGCCCCATGGACGCGCTGCTGCAATAAAATAAACTGGTGACCAGCGTTATAAAAGTTCGAGCGAGCACCGCCGGGAATCCGGGAAGCACCCGAGTTATCCAGGAGTGGGGAGTGCAGGGGGGCTGGTCTTGACTGCTGCGCAGCTTGAGTGACAGTCCACGACCACGTGACACACTCAGCTGCAGCAGCAGACAGCCAGCCAAGGTATCTAGCGCGCAAGTGATGCTTGGGGCAGAAACTAGCCCGCGCATGCGCATCAGTGTTCCCCCATAGGGGGGTGCTTGTTTAAGCGGGCCGCAGCCCCCGGCTTTACAAAGGCGACACAGGGCGAGCATTCATGAGCCCCCCTAGCCATTGGCCGGTCACCGCAGGGCAATCCATTATTGGATGCCGCGCGTGGGTGGTGCAAACACACTGCACACACACTGCATAATGGCCAATCACTGTGTGTGACTTCATGTAGTCATGCAGTGATTGGCGATTTTGCGGTGCGCGTGGCGCTGCTGATGTGCCTCTCTCTCTGCGTCCCTGCTACGGAAACACACCCACTGAGGCCATGAATCGGAGACAGGTTCCGCTTATTTCCGAGGTGGGACACGGCCTGCAAGGGTTTGGTGAATAGTCAGAAAGTTACACGTTTCTGAGCGCTACCAGCTTTACGGTGAGCCTAACTCATCTCAGGGGGCTCGAATCACCGCCCCCCACAATAATGGGGGGGTGAACAAAGCATTTCTGTGCACCCAGAATCCATCTGCAAGTGTAACATTCACTCATTCCGGGTCTGGGGTATAGGAAGGGGATTGGGCCTTCAAAAATAAGAGTTACGAACAGTTTACGCCATGAGAGCAGCGAGCAGAGTTGCTGTGGTGAGTTGTGTGAGGAAGAAAATTAGAAATCTACAAATCTACCAAGATACTGCGCTGCCGCTCTCGCCAGGCCTGGCGCGCTTCAAGCCGCCTGGGCGGTGACTGCAAAGTAAATAGTTTATGAAGAGTTTGCGCGTGCTTGTGTTACCGGTGACTTTGCACCAGTGCAAAGCCTTGGTATGTTTGCCCCACCGTCTGCACCACTTGGGAATGTACAATTGTTAAAGAGCCAATCCAAACGCACAAGGAAAAAAAATAGGAGAATGTAAGCACGTGCGTGGGGTGGAAGGACGGGGGTCTGGAATGGAAAATCAACTGGTGCGGTGGAAGGGTGGAAAGTCTGCTTAAAACGGTCATTCATCAACGTGAATAATGAGAATAAAATAACTATGAAGAAAGGTGATATAAACGTCTCAAAAGTGAAATACACTAAAAAGGACTAACTCGGGAAAACATAAAATGCCCCGCTGTGCCATAGCGCGTGGGGTCCGGTGCCCCACTTCTCTTTACAGCGCTGGCCCAAAGATGTTGTGTGGTGTGGACTTTTTATAGCGCTCCGACACTAGGGCGACTCTTGGCGCTATCTTGTTCCATAAATATCTGGCGATGCTTTGATCGTCGTGGAAATAATGAGGCTTAGGCTGACGTCTGACCCTTCAGGGCTGTTGTACATAGTGAAGTGGGGGGGAGGGGGATCCACGGTGTTGCAGCGCAGGCCGAGAAGCGCCTACATTGCAGCCTACTGGCTAAAACCTTTTGCAGAGTAACTTGGTAGACCGAGGCTGAGTGGGGCTTATTAACGGGTTTATTTTTATAAGTTAATTGATGAGACCGGATTCGGTACCCCTTTAGGGGTCTCTGTACTGTGCAAAAAACCCTAAAAATGGATGCGCGCCTGGACTGGCAGCCAATGAAAAGACTGAAAGAGTGGGGGGCATGCTGTGCGCAGTGAGGGCTCAGGCTGGCCAGTGCACCCAATGAAAATGACCCCCAGGTGTTGGTTAGGCAGTAAAACGCAACCTTAATCAGGGGTCAGTGTGGCCGTCAGGCCTCTGGGCCCCGGTGCCACTGCACCTGCTAGACAGAGACGTGCTGAATCTATAAGACCTGAATCTCCGTGCTAGATTTGCAGGGAGGCCTCAGTAGAATGAGTTTGCACAATTCAATCTCACGTCCACAGTCGCTGAAACAGCATGTAGTTTTGCTTCCTTATTTAAACAAGCATTGGCAAAGGCAATACGCCTCTGTTTTGGCACCTATTATCTTATCAGTGCCTTATGGCAATGTTGTGTAGAACATCCATAAAAGACCGAATGTTTTTTGTCGATGCTGTGCAGTGTCAGCAACAACAAAAAAAGAAAGAATAAAAATGAGTCATGGTCAAATGCCCTATGACGCTACTGGCGCCCTCGCTGGACGTGGATACGAGCCACCAGGCATGCGCATGTCTACTGAAAGATGTAGGGACCATTTTACTCATTCAAGCGGGTAGGCCGCTGTAGTGTAGTTCCTATCATCCCAATAGGCTCTGCGCATTGGAATAATACCTACAGCAGTAAAGGCCTACGCCAGACGTTAACTAGGTCTACTACTGTCGATACTAGACTTAAAGTTTTGGGTTTGCCAGCTTAGCTCAGAGTTCACTAGAAACTTTCTCGAATGTTCAAGGAGGACTTAACTTCCCTGATTAGACAAGAAGGGATTTAGTTTCTGACAACCATAGAAAATGACAACTTTGCTCTCCCCTAATCAAGAGTATATCTCGAGAGTCGTGTGAACAAAAGGCAAATTATTTTACTCAGTCAGTACGTGCATTCTTAGTCTCATCAGAGTGTAGAGAAAAGGAGGAGACGGGCGTGTTCAATAAAAAGGTGTTATTTATTGATCAGTCTCTTTTCTCATACAAGAGAAATGGATCGATATTATTGCAATACTTATAGCTAAGTAAAGTGCATACATTAGAAGCAGAAGTATAAAATAATACTGTAAAAACATTGATATGGTTTCTAAGCCATATGAAGGTTTAAAATGAATAAAATATATTACATACACATATACATTTGACTAAACGTACTCAACTGGTGTTTCTAGATACGCCTACCCCGTGTACCTGACCTAAGTCTAATACGTGGGCGGGAATAGAAAGTTACAGTTTAAGTTAAGTTTGTTTTTGCCAAGTGAATAACTAAAGAATTCTCTGTGAGGGGTTATTCAGTTCTGTACCTGGAAGTTAGGATGAATGAGGAATGGTATCTCTCTCTCTGGTCTCGATATTCCAGGCTGCCTGCGAGGGCTACCCAGAAACGCCGGTGCTGGATTCTCGGCAGGAGAAAGCAGCGCGCGTCTCAGCGCGTCAGGAAGGCGGGGCTGCTGCCAGCGGGGTCTGCTCTGCTCTTGGCTTCGGCAAGTATGGCTGCTCCGTCTCGTCACCACGCGTGTGTTTGCATAGGGCAAGATCGGTAATATTTATACCTTTAAGGTGCCGAGATTGACGTAAGGATGGACATAGATACGTCAATAAGGATGTCATACGACTTGCTCGTTAGCACATTCTTTTACTGAAGTTCTCGGTGAAATCAAAACAATGGCCGCAGGGTTTTGCCCAGGTTGTCATAGGGTTGATTTGTTATGAGAACTCCGTATGCCTTATCAGGGGCTGGAGGAATATCGCTTGTCTAATTAGATCGCAAGCGTTATGACCTAATCAGATAACACGTTCCTGTGCCGTAGTGTGACTGCGTCAGATAACGGTATCTGCATCATGGGGGTTTTCTGCCTCATGGGCTGACTGCTAGTTAACTTGTTGGTTTGTTTAACTAGAATAGGGTCAGGAATAGGGGGATCGATTCAGAACCTATAGGAATACATGACACCCACTCCACGCTAACTATGGACATATTTACTAATCTAGGCATAGTATAACATAGTACAACATACTATAGAGTAGTGTGTATACCTTACCACCCCAAAATACATAAATGCATTTTGAAATTCTTCAAATATACGGAAAATTGCAGACATATATATTGTATGCACTCAAGCTATGGAATAATGCTAAAGTAATCACGCATTTGTATACATTATTGCATATTTGGTATATGAGAATTACACATGAAATGGTTTCTTAAATACAGAAAAAAGTTTTGAGACCATTCCATCACAGAATAAAATATTTGTGAACATACCAGCGGGCAGCTAAAGTCTATAAAGTATCTAAAAATAGGAATCTTAGTTCTTTAGGAATAGTTTCTTACTCTAAGCAGAAGATAAGGGTCCCGAAAAACCGAAAAAATGAATTGGGGCTTCTGAAAGAGTTGCTGTCCGTGAACTGGAGTGAAAATTAGTTCATGTGACTTTATTATTTAAAGTTGAAGGCCGAATTCAGGGAACGCCGTGTGCGAGCTTTGCTCAAAAGTCTCTATTTCTGTTCGGGTGAGAACATCATATCATTTAGGCTTTCGAAAAAACTGTCAACAGCTTCCTGGGAAAGTTCCACTAACTCGGAAATAGGTGTAATCATGCATTCTTGCTTAATTGGGTACTGCCTTTGTGCAGTTGGTTGTGATTTTACCTGGATTTTGTGAGGAGGAGAGTCCTCATCCCATCCTACATGATTTTTATATAAGGCAGGAGCTAAAGCCACTGCCCATTTTCTGGCAAGTGTGTATTTTTTATGAATTGGGATATGATTCGAGAAGGCAGGCATGATTATTTCTTCGCCATGAGGGCACTCCCTAACAAACTCTGGTGGCCAGTCTTTTTCAGCTAGAAGGATATCATAGCCCTTGGAGAGATTATCCCAAAATAGTCCCCTTATTTTCCTAGTCTTATCTCCCTCTATACGTAATGTTATTTCGTATATTTTGTGAGGTTTGCTAACTCTGGTGTCCGCAGTTTCCACTTGAAGATATTCATTCGTGTCCACTGTCTCCAGATGATTCATAAGGACTTTGCGAGCTATGCTCACTTCTGCTGCACTGTCTAGCATTGTCTGAGCCCACTCTCCGTTTTTCAGTTGTGTCCTCAGTATTCTCGGCATTGTTAACTACCTTGATACTGGCTACCTTCTTTTTTGGAAATTGTAATTTCTTTTTTAGCTGAGCAGGTTCCTTGTCTTTGGACTTGGTGTGCTCTTCTCTTTGTTCTGATCGTCCTCTTCTTTCCGATTTCTGCGAGGAAGTCTGAAAAGATTGAGAGGGACGTGTATCAATGTCTTGATATCTATCAGGCTTTTTTATATTATCCCTATTTCTAAGGTTATATCTTTTCCCAGAGGGGTCACTTTGTGGTGACCTGTGTCTCTGGTTCGGAGATTTCTCTCTTCGCCTAGGAGACCTTCCTCTAGACTGGAATTTCTTTTCTTTAGGATTGGATTGTTTGTTTCCATCCCAGTTCTTTTTTGGTGAATTATTATTAAAAAATATTTTTTCTGGACTTTCAGTCAGTTGTGGTTTTACTGGTATTCCACCTAAACTATCTCTACCTAGTTCCTCATAGGATTTTTCTATGATTCTGGCAATTTCAGCTGGTTGGTCTGCTATATCTGTCTCTTTTAACCTCTGGCGGATCGCCACGTTTGCTGCTTCTCCTTTTATGTTGGCTAATAGTATAGCCGAGACCTGCTTGAAGTCTTTTAGTAATTTCATACCAAGAGTTAAAGCGGGTTCAGGACCATATTCATCTTGAATTTGTTTTAGCACATCTGGTATTACCGAAATGGATGGAACACCGTGCGTTTTTGTGTAGATGGAAGCAAAGACTGTACCCCAAGTGTCACAGTCCTCAATGTGTGGTGCGATTCCCATTGGAAGACAGATAGTCAGAATCCTGTGTTTTTCTAGCGGGGTGGTGTCAGGAAACACCGCCTCTATTTGGGTAATTTTCTGTGCCAACCAGAATGGTATTTGTTCCCGTTTAGCCGGTACTTTACCTAGGCAGGATTGGATGTTCTGCGGTGTAATTTTATTTGTGTTCCCCTGGTGAGGGGTCAGCTGTGGAAGTTTAATCGCTGGCTGAATTGTTGATGTCCGCATCACATACTGAACTAATTGTCTATGAATTTTTATTAATTGTTTTAGCTGTGTTAAAAGGTTTGGTGAAGACATCCCATCGATGTCTGGATGTGGTGTGTATCCGGCTAGGACCGGCCACGTTGCTCCTGGTCTACCTAAAGGACCGAGCCTGGTGATGTGATTGTTATGTTTTAGGGCGCCATCAAATAAGAGCAAATGCTCTTGAAATTTGAGTGGTACTTCCACCTCCTCGAAAGGAGTGTACTCATTAGGAGGTTCCTCTATTTTGTAATAGTGGAAGTACTTTGTTACAGCATTTGCTGCTGGAAAATGTATCCATGAATAGTATACCTCTGTCTGCCGATATTCGTGTGCCTCAATTACGAATATGACTGTGCCACCTCTAGGTGTCAGTCCATTTTCTATAAGTTTTAGAGTTATAGATCTCCTTTTGATGACCGGGATGAGTATTATATCCCCGTCCGCATCTAGTGCTGCAGCATCAGCCGCTGCGAGTTCAGCTGCTAATCTAACTGCCTCTCTTTCTTCATCACTGTCTCCCATTTTACTGACAGGATGGTTATTTCTTTTGTTTGCAGATCAAGTTTCTTATGGAAACAAAGATTAGATGCACAATATTTTGGAACAGTGTATCCTTCAACGTTGACTATACCAAGAACCATACATAGGAGTTCCCTCCTGCGAGGTCTGGCGGATATAACCATTCACCCACTCCAGACGTCTTTGGAGTATTTGGGAAAAGGGGTCTGAGTGAGAAAGCACGACTGAGTTACTCTAAATGTCTTACGTTAGTTTTATCGCCCTTTCCAAACGCGTTGGGCGCCATGTAGTGTAGTTCCTATCATCCCAATAGGCTCTGCGCATTGGAATAATACCTACAGCAGTAAAGGCCTAGGCCAGACGTTAACTAGGTCTACTACTGTCGATACTATACTTAAAGATTTGGGTTTGCCAGCTTAGCTCAGAGTTCACTAGAAACTTTCTCGAATGTTCAAGGAGGACTTAACTTCCCTGATTAGACAAGAAGGGATTTAGTTTCTGACAACCATAGAACATGACAACTTTGCTCTCCCCTAATCAAGAGTATATCTCGAGAGTCGTGTGAACAAAAGGCAAATTATTTTACTCAGTCAGTACGTGCATTCTTAGTCTCATCAGAGTGTAGAGAAAAGGAGGAGACGGGCGTGTTCAATAAAAAGGTGTTATTTATTGATCAGTCTCTTTTCTCATACAAGAGAAATGGATCGATATTATTGCAATACTTATAGCTAAGTAAAGTGCATACATTAGAAGCAGAAGTATAAAATAATACTGTAAAAACATTGATATGGTTTCTAAGCCATATGAAGGTTTAAAATGAATAAAATATATTACATACACATATACATTTGACTAAACGTACTCAACTGGTGTTTCTAGATACGCCTACCCCGTGTACCTGACCTAAGTCTAATACGTGGGCGGGAATAGAAAGTTACAGTTTAAGTTAAGTTTGTTTTTGCCAAGTGAATAACTAAAGAATTCTCTGTGAGGGGTTATTCAGTTATGTACCTGGAAGTTAGGATGAATGAGGAATGGTATCTCTCTCTCTGGTCTCGATATTCCAGGCTGCCTGCAAGGGCTACCCAGAAACGCCGGTGCTGGATTCTCGGCAGGAGAAAGCAGCGCGTCTCTCAGCGCGTCAGGAAGGCGGGGCTGCTGCCAGCGGGGTCTGCTCTGCTCTTGGCTTCGGCAAGTATGGCTGCTCCGTCTCGTCACCACGCGTGTGTTTGCATAGGGCAAGGTCGGTAATATTTATACCTTTAAGGTGCCGAGATTGACGTAAGGATGGACATAGATACGTCAATAAGGATGTCATACGACTTGCTCGTTAGCACATTCTTTTACTGAAGTTCTCGGTGAAATCAAAACAATGGCCGCAGGGTTTTGCCCAGGTTGTCATAGGTTTGATTTGTTATGAGAACTCCGTATGCCTTATATGGGGCTGGAGGAATATCGCTTGTCTAATTAGATCGCAAGCGTTATGACCTAATCAGATAACACGTTCCTGTGCCGTAGTGTGACTGCGTCAGATAACGGTATCTGCATCATGGGGGTTTTCTGCCTCATGGGCTGACTGCTAGTTAACTTGTTGGTTTGTTTAACTAGAATAGGGTCAGGAATAGGGGGATCGATTCAGAACCTATAGGAATACATGACACCGCAATGTATGCATGTATTCTGGTTTCACTCTGTTCACATCAGCCACTAACTGGATATCAATGTGTCTTTCTTCTTGTTTAACTTCTTTGTTTACTTCTGTGGGCTTTTCAGCAGTTCAGTCCTGAAGGTATTGCAGCGCTTTACGTGAGCTTAGGTTTCACTACAAAAGGTCAGATTCATATTTTAGTCACAGGGAGATCTGCTCCCTTTAAGGGTGTGTGTGACGTCAGCAGCCCCCAGAGCAAAATCCCTCTCATTGTGGGCCCGGCTTGTCAAGTCTCGAGGCCGGCGGGTGGTCTGCCCGATACCCTCCCGAGGGCAGGAAACAGGACGCAAGTGGAGTTTCTCCTGATTTTACATGAGTGCATAATAATTTTTTCATATAGTAGTTTTATAAAGCGCCGAGTGTCGCCATTCGGCCGCTTCGGAGCGCTTGGCTCACTGTGTCTGTTTCGCGCAGACTCTGAGGCCACTAACGTGAATATTTGAGGGTAAGTGTTGGGTTCAATGTGTTGGGAGGACAATGACAGAGAAGAGAGAACCTTCAGTGGTATAGAATTTAAGAATGAGGTGCATATGAGAGGCTAGTAAACACATGGACTTGTAGCTTTAGAAAGTAGAATTGTTACCTTGTACTGTTGGCACCTATTTTATATCTTATGGTAAGTAAGTCCCAAAGCCCCGCAGCATTATAAATATTGCTGTCTGTACTTTCATATGTGGGGAGATAAAGCTATCTGCCTGGCATCTTGGCGGGGTGACGTAGCATGGGGGTGATTTCTCTGGTGCGAGAGCTTCATTTTGGGCTGTTGGTTGGCACTGGTGGAGGGTGGGTCCGGGTGTTTGCCTGTAGCTAGTGTGTGGATGACAACTACATGCAGTGTCCTGCCTCTGACTGCTCTGAGGCCAGTGTTCACGACAGAACAGTATATGGAAATGAGAGGCTATGCTTCCTCTAACGTGGGGCAAGCGAGCCAGACACATTTGGGCCTCTGTTTGCACCGGGTGGGATAGTGAACTTAAGTTGCTGGTAGGTGAGCTCTGGTAGTGGTGTGCATTTTGTACATTTTTATTTTTGCACAATTAGCACATCTCGCTAATCAGGGAGGAGTTGTTCAGAAAATTCCTAACAAAATACTTTTTCTGGTGCTGGCTTCCTGGATATCTGTCTCATTTGTACTGGGGATATGTTCTTTTAGCTGTGGCTGATCATGGTTATTCTCGGACCTTTACATTCTTCTCCTTACTTTTTACATTGATGGTGGATCCGTAGACTAAATTCCAGTTCCCACTCAGATCTGGTAGATTATTTTTTTCTTGTGGCTGCCTCCATTCCGGTTGGTACGTCTGCCAGTGGACAAACAGGACAGAAATTATCTGGTGTGAGATTCAATGTTGTCCCCAGATACTACCAATTGGTTGTTTACTTAGTGCTCCATTTCTCCCCAACTCAAAAACTTGGAAAAACTGAGACTAGTTTGGCTGCTTGACTAATCTGTCCCTAAACTGTGTCCTTCTGAACCCAGACTACTGCCTCCTTGCCCCTACATCCTTTTGGCTTCCGTATAGGTCCTATTCTTTGTAGATGGTGAGTTGTGGAGAGAACATTTGTTTTGATTGTGAAATTGACACCCTGATTTTTAACTTCAGCAGAAAAAATAGTTGTTTAGATTGTGTATCCAGTAGGGAAATAGCAGCAGGCGGCAGCGCAGAAGCTTAATGTGCCTGCTGCAAAGAACATATACCTGATGCAGATCACAAAATGCATATGATGTAAATAGGTCAGTGAGGCACTGCTTTTGTCAGAGAGATCCTTTTGTTACTTGCAGTTTCTAAGTTAAAAGCCTAACATACAACAGCAAGCTATTAACTGTCATCTAAGAGCTGGATGCAAACTGCGAGGAAAAAATTGGAGTGTTATGTTTTTTCCCCACAGTCTTTGTTTCATTACCCTACTGTTTCAAAAATAAATTATCTTTTCATTTTCAGCACCTGACAACCTGAAACATTACCGCATTTTGGGGCAATTTTCCAGCAAACAACAAGAGGACCCCAACCTCCTTTGCTGCTCTTTCACCCCGGCTACAACCCAGCAAACACCAGTGTTAAAGGTAAGGAAACTGATGCTATATATTTTTTTACATGGGAGTTAGGGCTATGTATGTATGTGGTCACTCTCCAGGCCCTCAAGCACTGTCTCTTTCAGTGCCTTCAGCAACCACTATGGCACAGAGAGGCAGGAGGCAGCACGGCTGTATTTTAGCAGTCATTTTGTGGAAAGGGGAGCTGTTGGAGATGTATTACGATAATGCACAAGATATATGTATTTATACTGAAATTGCACTGCACCTTATACGTTGTACTTTGATTATTGACATATATTGGTAAGGCCAGCAACACACCATCATGAATTCAGTACAAGAGCTGATTGCAAGGTCATTCCAGGCACGGCCACTTGAACAAAAACTACAGATAAAGCAATTAGGACCTCATCAGCCTGAAATAAACCCACAGCAAACTACACAGGACAGAGGAAAAATGTCAAAATGTACATTCTCAAATGCCTGGTACACAAAAGCTGATTGGCTTACAGGGTGCCGTATAAAAAAATCTCTGTTCTGCTTCCCCTGCTTGCTGTTTGGTGGTGACTTTTCTTGGACATGTCAAGGAATCACAGACTTGAAGCATATCTCTGAAAAAATAAAGAAGCATGCACTCACAAGAAATCATCTGGAACACCTGACAAGACTGGGAATGTTGGGGGAAGACGCACCAATTGAGCAGCAGATAAATGATGCATATCGCAAATCCATTCAAAAACACAATGAAGCTGTTGATAAGAACAGACAAAATCCATCCAAGATCATTGATTGCATTCGTTTCTGTGGTGCTTTCGAACTGGCATTGCGAGGCCATGACGAATCAGAAACTTCCTCAAAACCTGGGATATTCCGAGGTCTAGTGGATTTAATATCAACCATAGACAAGGATTTGGAAACACATTTAGCACGTGCTACAGTCTTTAAGGGCACCTCTAATACAATACAAAATGAACTCCTTGACTGTATGCTCGAAATTATAAGAAGCCATATTGTGCAAGAGTTGCAAAACACAGACTTTGTGGCTATTCAGGCTGATGACACCACTGATGTGGCCAATAAAACACAGTCCGTGTTAGTGTTTCGGTACCTTGACAGTGACAGAAACGTTGTGGAGAGGTTCTATGGTTTCACACATTTAAGAGACTCTAGTGCAGCAACCGTCACTGAAGCTATACTATGTCAACTGGACTTAATTTTCCAGGACCTGCCTCAAAAACAAAAACTTATTGCACAAAGCTATGATGGTGCGTCCGTAATGAGTGGAAGCCTTGGTGGAGTATAGAAACGAATTCGAGATGTGTACCCTAATGCTCATTTTGTGCACTGTTACGCCCACCAAATCAATCTTATTATGCAACAGGTGGTATCAAAGATCAGAGAGACACGAGTTTTCTTTCAGGATATCGGAGGCATAGCAGCATTCTTCACACGTTCCCCCAAAAGAACAGAAGCCCTTCATGAGATTGTGGACAAAAGCGTACCAAGGGGATTCTCAACTCGTTGGAACTTTCACATTCGTACAGTCAACTTAATCTTTGAACAGAGGGAGGGCCTTGAGAAATGTTTTGTCGCCATAGCATCCAGAGAAGACTTTGATCACACAAGTCAGAATGAATCCCATGGCTTTATTAGAACACTACAAGACAAAGAGTTTCAGTTCTTATTGTTTTTATTTCATGACATAATACGTCATGTTGATGCGTTATACGATCAGTTACTGCGTCGTGAGGTAAGAGACTGCCATCATGGCGCTCTGGATCCTCTTAGTGGGCCTTATCAGTGTCCCACCTGTTCTTTTAAACTTCCTAAGCCGTTGCCTATTATGAGTCTTCAATCTACACCTCCCTGTGTCCAAAAGCCAGACTCTGCTTTAGGCTTAGTTACTCGACCCACTCTTAAAATTTACCATCTGAATGTTAGATCGCTGGCATGTCACTCTCAAGAAGTATTCTCTTTGATCACAGATGAGAACCCCGATATCTTTTTTTTTACCGAAACCTGGCTGCATGACCAATCTATGGCTGTCATGAATTTAGCACTCCCAGTGGGATACAGCATGCACTCACTCCACCGTAATGCTAGAGGCGGAGGTATCGCAGTCGCGGTAAAAAGACGCTATCCTTGCGCCTGGCAACCTACCATCATAGCAGGGTGTGAGAGCGCGCATTTTAACATCAGAGTGAATCCCCACTTTACCTTCTCGGGACTACTAATCTATAGGCCTCCCGGTCCCGAGGGCGCTTTCCGTCATAGCCTCCCGGAGGTGGTCTCCTCTCTAGTCATGAAAACAGCTAATTTCACGATTATTGGTGACCTTAACCTGCATATGGATGCCCCACTTTCCAACTCGGTCCATAGCTTGTTAGCTGATCTTGAAGCATTCCAATTAATCCAACTGGTACAATTACCGACTCATACAGGCGGACATTTGCTAGATCCCTTCCTGACGAATATCCCCACCAATATTTCAGTGCTCCAACCTAGGCCTATGGCCTGGACTGATCATCATTTGATCGAAACTCATATTACCACTTTTATTCCCCCCCCTAGAAACAACACTCCTGATATTTTCAAACGTCCCTGGAGAAACTTGAATTTAGAGCACTTTCACCATCTTCTGATGAAGCACCATCCTCAACCCCCTTTTGAAGCTTCCCTTGGCTATGATAGCTTCTGTGAGTGGATAAATCACTCACTAGATATTCTTATACCGGCCAGGTGGAGTAAGACTAGATCAAGTCCCTCTAGCCCTTGGTACGACGAATCCCTTAAGACGCTTAAATCTTCTTGTAAAAAAGCGGAACGTGCATGGCGCAAAACTTATGACGCTGACCTCAAGTCGGCCTATAGGGCCTGCATTAGAGTGTACCATCGGGCCATTTGCATAGCCAGGGCTGCCTTCTATTCTCAGGAGATAAAGAACAGTACGAATCCTACCAAGGTTATCTTTAGGGTATGCAAGGACCTCACAAGTAAAAAGACTGCCACTACTACTCTTGAAGCTTCCTTGGCACATTGTGAGGATCTGGCCTCGTTCTTTGTTGAAAAAGTGGAGGCCATTTACAGGTCATTCTCTCAGTCCACCATCAGTGAGAATATTATCGCACCAATGGTTCCTAAACCACTGTTAATCATTCCCAGCCCCACTTTAGAGGAGTTCAAAGCCTTGACGATAAAAGTCAAATCCGGTTCACCGGATGACCCTATGAGACCCACTCAATTTCGGGAACTCGCCGAGTGCTGCTACCCGGCCATGCATAGTCTTATCGATCTCTCCTTTAACACCGGTAGTGTTCCCACTGCCTGGAAGCAGGCTACTATCATCCCTATTCTTAAAAAGCCTTCCCTTGACCCTACAAAATCAGAACACTATCGGCCTATCTCCCTTCTCCCTTGGCTAGCTAAATTAGCAGAAGCGCATGCTAATCACACTCTATCATCTCACCTGCAGGAAGCTAATATACTGGACAATTCCCAGAATGGGTTCCGAGCGGGCCACAGTACCGAGACCGCTCTCTTGGTTGTGGTGGAGCACATCAGGAAGATGCTGGACCAGGGTCAGACGGCGGCACTGATCCTATTGGATCTCAGTGCCGCCTTTGACACGGTTTCCCATCAGATCCTTATGCATCGTCTGGTGGAAGCAGGAGTCGGAGAGGTAGCACTTGAGTGGTTCCGATCCTTTCTTACGGATCGAACCTTCAAAGTATCTACACCACCCTATGTCTCCGCCCCTCGCCCCATTCGTCAGGGTGTCCCGCAGGGTTCGGCCCTCAGCCCTACCCTATTTAATTTGTATGTTCAGCCGCTGGCGGAGGTAGCCCACAGTTATGGTCTCACAATGGTGTCATACGCCGATGACACGCAGCTGGCGGTGGCACTTAATGGTGATTCCAACATGGATGCCCCTACCTTTCAGTCTGCTCTTAAAGCTGTGGCAGGCTGGATGGCGAATAATCAACTCCAACTCAATGCCTCTAAGACCGAGGTCATCATCTTTGGTAGGGAAAGTGGGCTATGGGGAGACCAATGGTGGCCATCCGAGTTGGGCCCTGCTGCCACTCCTGTAGCTGAAGTTAGAAATCTTGGGGTGTAGCTCGACGACAAACTTTCCTTCACTCCCCACACTAAACGTGTAGCTGGTACATGTTTTGGTGCCCTGCAGTGCCTCCGACCTATCTTCAAATTTTTTGATGCGGACACCAGACAGATCATAGTCTAAGCTTTGGTTCTTACCAGATTGGACTACGCCAGCTCTCTGTTTTTGGGCGTGAATCAGGCAGAACTAGCTCGCCTTCAGCGGGTTCAAAATGCGGCGGCCAGGATGCTGGTCGGCCTTCCGAAGTTGGTCTCTGCTCGTCGAACCATTCAAGATCTCCATTGGTTACCTGTAGGTCAAAGAATTAAGTTTAAAGCTCTCTGCTTAACCTTTAAAATTCTTAAGTTAGCCTCCCCTCCTATCCTTTCACAGACAATCCTTCACTATGCCCCTTCCAGAGCCCTTCGATCCTCAGGGTTAAATCTAGCCATTGTTCCACGTTTAAAAAAAGCTAGAATGGGTGGACGTTCTTTCTCAGTGTTGGCGGCAGCTCTCTGGAACTCTTTGCCTGCCCCACTCCATTCCATCCCTGACCTGCTCTCTTTTAGGAAGGCATTAAAAACCTTCCAATTTTCCGTAGTTTAGTCCCATTCCTGTCTGGTTACCTTTGCTGTGTTGTGTTTCACTATCTCCTAAAGCGCCGGGACGCCTCTTGGCTGCGGCATCTGCGCGCTATATAAAATAAAATAACATAACATAACATTACAGTTACAACGAAAAGACATATATACTGTCTCTGTGAAAGCCACTACATCTACATTTGTACAAAAGATAAAGGAATTGAGAGATGGGATTGACGATTTAGAGAGCAAACTGCCAGAGCATTCTACTTTTGCAAACCGCAGACAAAACATCACCTCTCTGGTTCGAATTGGAAAGGAGATAAGTGACATTGTAATTGTGCAGGCAAAAAAACATTTTTCATTCACAAAACATTTGGTGAGTGCCACTTTATTGCAAAGTAAAGGGTTTGCACAATATGATGAATCCTTCCCTGAGCGTGCTCTTAATCAGGCTGTGGAAGCATATCCTATGCTCAAAAAAGAGCAGCTGAGAACTGAGGTAACTGTACTCTACGGAATGCCTGACTACCGGAAGGCCACAAGCGCCTTGAGTTTGCTGAGTTTAATTCATAAAATGCATATGGAAAACTCACTTACAGAGACAGTGACTTTACTAAAAATTGTGATTACGACTCCAATGACAACAGTAGAAGCTGAACGATGTTTTTCAGCCTTAAAGCGCATAAAGACATTCCTCAGGAACACCATGCTAGATGAAAGACTAAATGCTTTGGTGATGCTATCTGTAGAGAGCAAGCTAGTCCAAAAGATACCGAACTTCAACATGAAAGTAATTGACAAGTTTGCAACACTGAAAGACAGACGTGCTGATTTCATTTACAAAAAGTGAATGCTGCTACTTGTTTGTTGAATACAAAAAATTCTGATTGAGGTAAGAAATGCATTGTTATCTCTGTTTTTAAAAGTTTTGTAGTGTTTGTTCTATTTGGAGACTACACAGATTTGCTCACCTTTGTTCACTGGCCGGAGCTGTCTCCCGCAGGGTGAACGATTCTTTGCTTGTGTTGCCTATCAAACCTTTCCCCTTGGCAACTTGCGAAAACCTTTATACCATTTATGTTTGGGGTACTTGCATGGACCTATGTGAAGTGTGTGTACAAACCTCAGCTCAACCAGAATCACGGTAACAGTGCGTTGCGCTGCCTCTTTTATATTCTGTATATTGTTAGTCTTTCATGTGACCTTTATGACCACTCTCTCCTGGCAGATTATTCTTTGAACCTATAACCTACAGAAGAATACACACTCCTCTTACTCCTCTCTGGGAATAGAGTGGTGAGCCATACATACCTTATCATTGTATATACTGACATTGTGTTGGACCATAGTGCTCATAATCTTATCCTTCTGTTGCACAGGGGTACAACCTATGTTAACCTGCCATTTGTCTACTAGAACCGTGACTGAAAGCTGTGTAGGTTGTATATACAAGTGTGTTCATACTCTCTGTAGCATAGATAAGAATAGAGTGTAACATCTTCCTTCCTTTACAGCCTGCCAGTGCCTATTCTTCAAGAATTCACGAAGAGGTTCCCACGCTCAAGACCTATTTTTCTTCCCCGGCCTTTCCTTGTTTTGTTTCCCTGTTTTCCCCTGGCGTGCCATTCGTTACTCTAGAGTCTGATAGAGTCGGAAAGTCATAGGGGAAGACTGTGGACTTTTCTTCAAGTTCCTGACGCTCCTGCGGAACGAGCCTGGCAACCATTACACTGCTGTGCAACTTCTTCTACTCTTAGAGCTGAGATTTCCATGAAAGTCTTATAGTCTGAATTCAGCACCTGAGCATAATAGGACGGAATGTATGAAGCTCTGTGGTTATACTGAATAAGCAGCTACCTATGTTATGCCATCTATTAATGTAATAACTGCACTTTCACAATTGTTTTATTAACCTTCCTGCTTTCTCAAATTTGCTTGAAAATGCACGATTTGTCTTCATTTTTTTTCAAAATTTTCTTGGGTTGGGGAACCCCCTCAAACCCCCCTTTTGGGGTTCGGGCTCACTCGCTTTGCTCGCTCGCTACGGTGCTGTATGCAAATCACTTTGCGCCCACCACTTTAAAAAGTCACCCACCGCCCCTCCAATATACCTAGGTACAGCCAGGTGGCTGCTGCGACTTACCCTGAGGGGGCGTTCTGCGTATGCAGCTTGACACAACCATAGTGTGAATAAATCATGCGTGCCTGAGAACTGTCCTCTGAGACTAGCTCTTCAAAGTACATGGGCACGGGCGGAATAAAAGGTGAGCACCTTTTATTTTAAATGGTTCACGCGCTACTTTAACACTCTCAGCCCCCTTACTTGCCGTCCCATCTACCTCTACTTCAACCCCCCACCCCTCTTCCACTGCCATTCATCAGCAATCACTAGCCGCCCCTCCCCCACACAAACTAGTTGGCATCAGCACAATGGAGCTAATCTGTGGGTGATTCAGATGAGTTGGGGGGATGAAGGTGTTAGTGTTCAGAGGCCAGTCTCTGCTGTTCTTAGCACTCAAAAGTGTCCCCTGCGCCTCATTCTTTTTAGCAGCTGGGGTGCACATATGTGTCTGCCCAGGGCGCTATCCGATCAAGGGGCGGCCCAGCCTCCTTGTGATATGAGCCGAGCCCCCCCAAAGCCCCCTCTTCATAACTTCGCCTTTTGAGGCAAACCCTTCGCATACATCTCAAGAAAATAATTAGAGCCCGAGCCGCGGGCCCAGGAGACAGACATGCTCATCACAGCAGCCATGTCTTCTCATAAGATGCTGTTATTAGCAGCGCTCCCAGTTAAACAGGGCAATTACTACACGAGGGACAATTTCACTTCTGATCCCTGGGCACTTCGCACTAAAATGCAAGAATTACTCTAAACCCGCCCCCGGGTCCCTAATCAGAGCGCAGAGGGCTCTTACAGAAGATATTTTAAATAGTATTTGCTTTGGAACAAAATCAGTTTGAATTATTAAGCTTAAACTGTATTTACACATATTGCAGCTCGCTGCTGCTCATGACGTATAAGTATTTCTGGAATTTTCCAAACATCTAATTAAGTAATATGGCAATGCGGCAATGTTGGATTCAGATATAGGAAGTGGCAGTGAACATAGTGCCAATATCGGCCCCACTAACCAGCCCTCCCACAGCAACATACATGTAGCATAAATAGGCAGACAAGACTACTTTTTGTTGGAGAAAATTGCTGCAGGTATATTAGCATACAAATATGCCAACATGGTGGGTTATCTTACAGGCGACCCAAAGGCAAGACGCCCCTCGCGGCTACCACCTGATGGGCCAAACTTGCATCGTGGCCTTAGCCAATCGGTGCTTAGCGGTTGTGGTGAGGGGATAACCACTCCCACTTCCGGTGAACCATCGGTCCACCCTCTTGCTCACGCCCCCCCCCCTACGAGGGGCGGAGCGTTCCAGCAACCCCCGGTTGTACAGGTTTCCCACCGCCCGTAGGACAGACGGGGAGCCGTCGCACCCCAAGGTCCATTGCACAGACTTCCTGGGGATATTAGGCCTCAGCACCCTTTGTGCTCCTGTAGATGGTACCCCTGAGTACCTTTACGCCTCTGGATCACCTTGTAACTGCGCCTGCAACACAAATAAAAAGATTAGAACATATTTCCCCCCCACCCTGAAAATGCCGGGTAATCGGTAGGGAGGGAAACGGCGTCAGAGTGAGGGGACAAAGAGGCCGCCAGGTGGGCAGAGGAGGAATATATACCTCTCCCCGCCCCCCACCCCAGCCGGAAGTGACGAGTGGGACCCTCAAGGGGTCTCGGAACACTGGGCTGCTCAGTGTCCCTCCTGTGGCACTAAGGGGGCCGCCCTCTTATGAGGGTCCCCTGCGGGGATGAGTCGGTCAGCCCGCATAGTGCTAATATCAGCCCCACTAACCAGCCCTCCTGCAGCAACATACATGTAGCATAAATAAGCAGACAAGACAACTTTTTGTTGGAGAAAATTGCTGCAGGCCTATTAGCATACAAGTATGCCAACATGGTGGGTTATCTTACAGGCGATCCAAAGGCAAGCCGCCCCTCGCAGCCTACCACCTGATGGGCCAAACTTGCATCGTGGCCTTAGCCAATCGGTGCTTAGCGGTTGTGGTGAGAGGATAACCACTCCCACTTCCGGTGAACCATCGGTCCACCCTCTTGCTCACAACCCCCCCCCCACGAGGGGCGGAGCGTTCCAGCGACCCCCGGTTGTACAAGTTTCCAACCGCCCGTAGGACAGACGGGGCGCCGTCGCACCCCAGGGTCCACCGCACAGACTTCCTAGGGATATTAGGCCTCAGCACCCTTTGTGCTCCTGAAGAGGGTACCCCTGAGTACCTTTACGCCTCTGGATCGCCCTGTAACTCCGCCACAGCCCTGGGCATGGCGACCGTCACAGCCAGGGTCCCCACCCAGGCCGGCATTCCTACTTATATCCTGCTATATCTAGGGCCTCTCCCCTATCCAGCAAGGACCGATCCATACTTATACTGGGCGGATGTACCCCCTGGTGCACAAAACACCCCGTGAATTTGGCATGTAGCACCCAAGTCTAATGAAACAGAGTCTGCTCTGCCCAGTGAATTTACGCATAGTGCAGACTTCCTGCGCGCAGGCTCCATCGCCTCCCCTGCCAAGCTTCCTGACACAGGAGCCAGGGGTGATTTCTGACCACTGAAGTTTACCTGTGCCCCACTGGTTGCTAATTAACCCTGTGTGGTCCTTGTGGTCTTCTTCTCTAGTTCATACTCTGCCACATTGACCAGACAATCTCATAGTTGTTTCCAATATCCCTGGTGCACATAGCAATGGTGTCACAACAGGTTTGAGGGAATAAGTGTATGGTCTCCATCCTTTGACACTGCACCATTTCGTGAAGTGCAAACCTACAGATGCCCGGACCCTATTATCCACCTGTGACCCTTGATACTTACACCAGTAATGGTGTCGAACTACAAGATAGTGTGTCACATGTTTCGCTATAGTTCTTTTTGGTGGATTCGCTGGGACCCAACTGTGTCCCTGCCAAAGCAGTGTCCCCCACTTCAGCCCTATAATGCCCTAGTCCGTCCCTCAAAGACGCCTTACAGCCTGATACCCCCCCGCTGATTATGTGAGGGGTTTTGGGCCCAGCACACCCCGTCTATGTTACAAACCTTTATCTCCCTTCCCGGCTCCAGCTAGTGTGAGTGGCTATTCCTGTCCTGCCGAGGCATATCAAAGGCCATTTCCCACCTCGGGGACTATCCTGCCTTGGGAAAAGTGACATAGCAACGGGTGTCCATGTGTCCTTTTCGCATAAAAGGGGGAACCACATGCGCAAGACACTTGCCCTTTATGGGCAGTCGGAACGCCAAAACAAACCTTCTTCAATCATTGTAGCCAAATTATGTTGGCCCCATGTTCTCCTCATGTTATTGCACCGCAAACCACAATTTGACTGGCAGCTGCCACCCCTGCCTAGCTCCCTGGCTCTCGCGCAGGTGTTATTGTCTGTCTCAAATAGACTTGAGCATCCATCTCTTGGTGCATGCTTGCAACCTTAATGTAATCACCTTAGCTGTGCAAGCCCCTGCCTGGCCGGAAGCTCAGCTAAGCTCCTGCGGAAATCACCTGCCTGTGTAATCCGACCAAGCTATCTCCCTTGGCATCCCGTCCCTACAACACAAGGCTTACCTCTTTAGGCATATCACTAATTGTCTCCATCATGCGTATAAGGCTAGTTGGGACCTGTTTAGACAATCTCCATTCAGTACACCGTGCCGAGTAACTATTAATGTCCGTCTCTTGACCAGTCACCCCGATTATGCACTCGTTGGACCCCAGGCGGCTAATAACAAGCCCCTATCCAAATGTATATCAAGTTGGGCGAAAATGTGCCGATAAGTGTCCAAAATTATTCTGGGCCCTCAGAAATTAACAAACCGATATCCAAAGGCAATAGTCACCAATGATCTTGACTTACTTCGTGGCTGTTGTAGCGGTCCTCTCTGAAAGCCAGACGGTACTATTTAGTGACAATTGAGGGACTGTGCCGCGCACCAGAAACAACTACCATGTACAAAAGAGGGCCGTGAACTTGCTGCTGAAAATAGCAGTGGAGGGCCATAGCCGCACTTACGGGAGTCCAGGCTAGACTCTCTCACCTTGTGGGGTTAAAAGTTACCAGGTGACAAATGTGAACCCCGCAACTAACTAGGCGGGGAAAATGGTGAGGGCCCCTCCCCCTTGTGCGACACCGGTGGATTGTTATTACAGAAAAGATATAATTTTATATTAATTTAGTGTGGCCAGGTATATCTTCGCACATTAACTTAAAGGAGTTCCACAAAGATGATTTGAACACCTCCAATAGCTTATTAACACAATTCTACTAGCTGCACTTAGTAACGTAATGCACTCCTATGAGCCCTATCAAGTGGATGCATAAGCAACGCCTACTCGTAACATATGCTTAAGATAGATTGCCAAATGTATCCAAGAACTACCCTTTACTACATGTCAAAGGGAACATGCCCCATAACACCACAGTGCGATCAGCTTTTATCCTGCCCTCGTTGTGAGGCTCCCTGTTGCATCCGGGCCAAAGTAATGAAAAATTTTGCTTTACAGGATTCTGCAACCAAAATGCATGTTTCAAGTAACAAAATTGTGTATTGCTGGGTCTAAAAAGGCGGGGGTAAAGTAGTTTTGGGTCTCTCCCCTGCAACATTCAAATTCATGTTGTAATCAAGGTTCAATGTGGTGCTACATGAATGAAATAGTTGTCCTGTGGTCACCATGTACAATGTCGATAAAGTCAGGGCAGTCACTGCATCCCCTGTGGGGTGACCCCTCCAAATCCCTTCAAGCTTAATTGCTGAGGTCCTATCCAGGTAACCCTACCTGCTGCCCAAAAATGACCCTTGGTGTAGAACCAACCCCGCCTTTGAACGCTTTGTAGCCCCCGGAATTGCTAGCCCTCCCACGAAATGTGTGAAATGGGCATGCCTGCATCTTGGAGGTACTGGCGGATGTATGTAATGCATTACGTATGCAGTTCTTGTGATATACCATGCCCTTACATTCACATGCATGACATTTGCGGGCTGTATACAGCCAGGAGCATGCCCAAGTAACTACCCCTTGTTTTGAGACTTGAGGGGGACATGCAACACACCCCTTATGGTTTGACCTATGCTTAGCCCAGCTGTGTCTACAGCCCCACGCAACCCCAGTGTGCTGTGGCCCTATACCTGTAAATACTTCAGGTGGCCCCCCCATGTGAGTAGGGTGATTCTCCATCGCGGTTCCTGCATTTGGGACAACACATCCATTAAAGCCCTGCCCCCCCCCCCTATACTAATATGAATTTACTGCAATGGTACAGGGGCCATCAATGCCGCAACGCTACCAAGGCCAAGCCTGTTTGTCAGTTACGAGAAGCAGGTTGACCACAAACATTCTCATAAGGAGTTGGGTGAGGCAAATACTACGTTAATTTATTCAAATGCTAAGTCAATACTGACCGATGTACTTAGTTTACTTTTCCTCCCATAACCACCTCCGCCTCCCGGCCTTAACTGACCTCAATGTTCTCCTCTTGCAAAGACACTTCCAAATTGTCCTGCCCTCTCTATTATCTGCAGGAAGACCTTATTATAGCAAATTCTATTTTCCTTGCCTATGGAAGTGTCCTCCCAGTGTCATCTTGTGGTTTGAGAGACTGCCATTTATGAAGCATTATCCTCCTACCCGTGTTTTGTACTCTATATAACGTACACACTTCACTTTTCTCTTGTAACACAGTTTGTTACCTTGTACATTGTGTTTGGTTCCGGTACTTGTACCAGTGCCACCATTGCCTACCTAACGTTTGTTCTTGTGTTTGAGTGTCCTCCATTTCTTGCAGTGTTATACCTTTACTTGTACTTTGTACGCTATTGTAACTTGCACACATGTCACTTTTCCTCCTGTAATGCACCATTTGCTACCTCTTGTATTGTTTGCTCAAGATTGTCACTTGCTTCATGTAACTAGCATTTGCTTTTGTAATGTGTTCACTTATAGTGCTCTCATGTATCAGTTCTGTTTCTATTGTGAAGCACTCTGAAATGCACCGTTTGCTACCTCTTGTATTGTTTGCTCATGATTGTCACTTGCTTCATGAAACTTAGCATTTGCTTTTGCAATGTGTTCACTTATAGTGCTCTCATGAATCAGTTCTGTTCTTATTGTGAAGCGTTCTGAAATGCACCGTTTGCTACCTCTCGTATTGTGTGCTCACGATTATCACTTGCTTCATGTAACTTAGCGTTTGCTTTTGTAATGTGTTCACTTATAGTGCTCTCATGTATCATTTATGTTCCTATTGTGAAGCTCTCTGATACCTTCAGGTAAAGTCCTCACTATATGAAGGCATAAAAAGAGTGTGTACATGATTGTCAACTGCAGCGGGAAGTGGAGCGTCAATGCAAGACTCGAGCCCCCCACCCCCGCACCCGCGTCGACCGCTCTCGCAGTAAGGCCCCATCATCTCTGATTATCAACCTGGGCCTAAAACGCTGCCATGCCTTGTCCAGGTAGCCTCCCGAACACTAGCTTGCTGCCCAGGAATACATTTAATAACTTGCCTCGCTTGCAACCAGGCACCAAAGTAGCCGCTGGCACAGGCTCGGTTCAGTTCCCGCTGTACAATTCAAAACGGGGGCCTCAGTGACGGCCTTATCCCCAACCTAAAAGCAACCAGGTGGTCAGCCCCACCTGCGTGCCACGATGCTCCGATCCCAACCACTGGGGGCAGAGGAGGGAATCGCCCCCCCCCCTGCGAGTTCCAACACATATGAGAAACCGCAGTGGGGGGCGCGGTGAACATGCTAAATGTAACAAAAAATTGAGCTCATCGGGGAACTACAAGCGGGCCAAAACCTTAGGTGTGTGATAACGTGCCAACCGAGAGCCCCATGCACTGTGAACGGAGGCGGACCTCAAGGGGAGGGAACCAGGGTCATGTATTCAGGGGGTTACTCCCCGCTTGGTAATACCGCAACTGAGATAGTCCTGATTAAATCACCAAAACTATACCTTCCTCATATTTGGCCGCAGTCAAGGTGGCAAAGTGGCAATTCCCCGAATTCCTTGTCCTGCACAACCTTAGGTATTTTGCAGGAGCGGAGGCGTTGAAGCTCTTTTGTGGGTTTTGTGAGGTTGCAAACTGAGCATGAGCCGCACGGGTAATGCTTGTGCACACACGTGATTTGAAAGCGGAGAATCAAGATACACCGCTATAACATCGATATACCCATCACGTGCATAAGGGTTTTTATCTTTTGGGACGCACGCCTCCGCTCCTGCAAAATACCTAAGGTTGTGCAGGACAAGTGATCCTTTCTCATATTGATTATTGGATATATTTTGGAAACTGATTGGATCGGATTTCTACCTCCCTCCCCCCTTTTTTGATTGAAAATTGTAAGCAGCGCACAGCTGTGGGAGTTACCTTGAAAAAACTCTTCTGATCAAGAAATTACTTTGATCAGAAGTTTGCCTCGAATACTTCATGATGGCAGAAAACCTGGGATTAAGCTATTCCATTGAAGAGATCGACGCAATACTCGCCAGACCGGCCCTTTTTATGAACAGTGACCTCACCCAGACTCTCTCCAGCTCCTCAGAATGGGATGAACTAACAGAACTAAAGAAGGAACAAGTAAGAACAGCCGTCCATGGCATTATAATGACGGAATACCTAAGAGTGAATGCAGCACCCAGAGGACTCTGGTTCACCAATGCTCCAAGGATCTTCTTAAAAGATCTACCATTCAGAAAAGATTGGTCCGCCATATCATGGAAGTGTACGAGGGACTATCTAGTCCTGATTATAAAAACTGCTACAAGACTAACGGAGGAACTCACAGTGAAAATTGAAATTTTGGAAACCAAATTGAACAATACTGTGAACATTACTATATATAAAAACTGATTGGATGAAATCAACAAAGAAATGAGTAATACTCATGAATATTTAACACAAACCAAATTACAGAAGTTAGCAAAAGAACTAAAATAATTCTCTCTAGAGAAGATACACCCCTATAGTAGCAAGGACTACAAGGTGGATGACAATGCCTCCAACTACGGATCAAATAGCGGTGCATCGAGCACAGGTTCGGATCAAGGAACAGATCAACACAACACTTCTAACAAAACAAATTATCAGTATAGGAGAGGAAACCGCCGAGGACGCAACTCATGGCGCCCCCCATTCTTCCAAACAAGTCAACAAGGGATGCCCTTTCAACCTTTTAATCCCCACTTCCAGGGATGGATGAACCCCTACTTTCAAGGTCCACAAATGATGAACCACCAGATGCCAAACCAGGGAGGCCAGAATTTCCAACAGAACGTCCCTTTTTTAGGGAATGGCCCAGCACCACAACGGACACAGAGTAGAGGAGTAACCTGGTCCGACCAATCGAGACAGGTACAAACGAGGAGTGTAACCAAGGCCAACACCGGAACAACCACGAATCCCTCATCGTGAACCTCACAATGAAGACCCTAACAAGGGATGAGGAACTTATACTTAACAAAGGCCTTGGATATGTCCCTACCCCCAAACTGGATCTGTTTAAAACTAAATGTGAAGTAGCAGAATTTTGCCGCAAATTGAAACTGAAAGCCTTCTTCACAGGAGATCAGACCCCCGATAGGGATGGAGTTTACCACTCTTAGGAACAAGTCATCTTTTTGCCCCTTGAACTCCCAAATCCCCATAGAAATACAGACTTTTGAACAGGCCATCTTCAAAGCTATAGATGAACTAGCAAATGATCCTCCAAAACCTTTCCAAAATCTTTCCAGAACGGAACAAAGAGCTCTAAACGCCCTAAAGGATGATCACAGCATAGTCATAAAACCGGCCGACAAAGGCGGAGGAGTGGTTCTCCTTACGGTTGAAGGATATGACAAACAATGTATGGACCTACTTGCAAATGAAAAATTCTATAGAGTCCTGCCAATAGATCCAACACCTCGTCTACAAAGAACAATCACGATGATGATAGAAGAAGGAGAGATTAACAACTGGATCTCAAAGAAAGAAGGGGAGTATCTAGGAACAACGACTCCCCGTATACCCTACTTCTACTCATTACCAAAAACACACAACGGACGAATACCACCACCTGGGCGACCAATTGTGTCCGGCATAGGTTCTCTGCTAGAGCCTTTGTCACAGTTCGCAGACCAATACCTTAGACCTTTGGTCCAAAAGACCCCCACATATTTAAAAGACACACGAGACCTACTCAACAAGTTACAAGACATCGCATATTGTCCCGAGACCATGCTCCTGGTCAGTTTCGACGTAGAGAGCCTGTACACTAGTCTTCCACAAGAAAAAACTATGGATACTCTTGAGAACATACTTTTCCATTCAACCTGGAATTACAAGACTCCCAGGCATTTTGTGTTGGAATGTTGCCGGCTGGCACTTATGGAAAACTTCTTCCAATACAAAGACACCCTGTATTTACAGTGTCACAGGACTTCAATGGGCAGCACTTTCGCCCCAAGTGTGGCAGGCCTATATGTTAGCACTTTTGAGGACCTGCACATCCTGAAGGAGAGTAACAATCCATACTATCGTCATATACTGTTTTGGAAACGGTATATAGACGACGTTTTCGTCATCTGGCGAGGTGACGAAGGGAGCCTAATCCAGTTCCACGACTGGCTCAACCAGAGAGACGAATGTCTATAATTTACATACTGTATGGACCGGAAAAGCATTGACTTTTTAGATGTCACAATCTATGCAGCGGCCGGGACCCTCCAGACCCGCACGTTCTTCAAAACTACAGCAAAGAACAGCCTACTCTCTTTCAAGAGCTTTCATCCCCGTCCTCTGAAAGAGAATCTGCCGTACAGCCAATTCCTGAGGCTAAAACGAAACTGCAGTGACATCACTGAGTACAAATCACAAGCCGATGACCTATGCAAAAAACTACAAGCCAGGGATTACCCTAAAAAAGTGATAAACAAATGTAAAAAACGCGCCAGAAACCAGAACAGGGAGGCGCTCCTTGAAATTACACCAAAAACAGCGTCTGAGGAAATCACTACCTGTGTGACCACGTACAGCTCAGTGACCAACAACGTAAAAAAAATAATAAACAAAAACTGGCGCATTTTGACATCGGGAAACTTGACATGGCCGAAACCTCGGTTTGCAAATAAGAGAAGCCGGAATTTAAAAGACATCTTGGTCCACACTAGGCCACCACCAAAGTTATTAAGAGGACCCACAGACCCATGGGGGAATCCCCAAGTAACAGGACATTACCCGTGCGGCTCATGCTCAGTTTGCAACCTCACAAAACCCACAAAAGAACTTCAACTATAGCCAGATTTCAAATGGACCATACGTAGTCACACCAACTGCAACACGAGTCACGTGGTATACATGATCACTTGTCCGTGTAACCTTAGATATATTGGTATGACATGCAGGAAAGCGAAACAAAGACTCTGTGAACATCGCAGCAACGTAAAATGTAAAAAGAGTACTACAAAAATGGCCCATCATTTCCTAGAAAAAGGTCATACAACTCAAGTCCTTAATTGGGTAATTTTAGAAACCCTACCCAATAAAGAAAGGAATGCTGAAAGGATCCTGTTTGAAAAAGAACAGAGATGGGTACACAGGCTTGGCACTGACCGTGGAGGACTGAATGATAATATTCCATGGCACAGTCTGAACAAAAGATAAAATAAACGAAAAACTGAAAGAATTCCTTTACAAACCATGAAACTGAAGAATGAGTCTGCTCCAAACTACAACATCAGAATATAATACCCAGTGATCATATGAGAATTGAGGACGCGGCATTTTATACTAAAATCGAGATGCCAATTGAATCAAGAACATCAGCCGAGTGAGATGGTCCCCCCTTACAAAAAACACCCCTGATCAATACTAAATATGAACTAACAACTGGCAAGATTGTTCCACAAAAACAACTCTGAATACAAGATGCGATGAGCATGTGAGTGACCAGTGCGAAGATCAGGCACGAACGTTGTGACTCCCAGATAAAAAACATTATGTGACCACTCAAAACATAAGATAACAATATCTTATGGATTAACAATATCGCCAGACAGAAGTGCAGTCACTTTTACAAAACCTAAACATTTTGAAAAAACCTCGCTATTTTTCAGTGATCGACATTCACAAAATAACAGACACGATCGGCGTTTATACACCATCTTTGAAATAACCAAGCCGAACACATCAATAACAAAAAATCTACACCGAACATAGCGCGGCGTAATCTACGGTAGTTACCATAGTAACATATGGAAGAACCAATCAGAAGCACCCTTGAATGGTTCTTCTGACCCAGAAACAGCAACCTCTGTTTCCGGGTCAAGGAAGGCAGCGCGTTCACAACGGACGCCAGGAGAGGACGCAGCAGGTATCGAATGAGGACAGCACGAATTCCTAAAACCGCAAGTATTACCCTGCTGCCCCTTTAATTTCTTGTCATACCTTTCCCCTGTCCAGTCTACCTGAAGGCCTCCCCACCCGACTGGAGCACGTTTCATATGCTCGCGAGGTAACATGTAAACATTGAAATATTTTAGACGAAAGAGACCGCTATTCACCAGAGTCACATGCTTTATTGATCTAAGCACGATAAATGCACACATTCAAATATCGTATTGATAGGTAAAGATAAAGTGAGTCATGTGTAATTCTTCACAACAACACAATATGAAGGATACTTTTAAAGTTACACGGGTTAATAACCAGAAAACAGTTTTCAGTTTTGCATAGACGCTGTAACCACATGCATGCAGCACATACCTCTGAGCATGCCAATACCCTCTGTATGAGTATGGAGAGTTTGAAAGGAGAGTTGACATTGCCATTAATGGGAGCCGTTCTATGAAGTATTGCCATTTTTTAGTTGTGATAAGATTCTATCAATTGATAGATGTGATAAGCAGATTTCTGCTTAGTGTGTCTCCCTGTGTAACCCTCCCCCCCCCTTGTTTGTTGAAAGACTATTGTGTTTTATTCCTCCTTACAGGCACAGTGTGACCTCATTAGAAACAAGATACAGGTTAATATACCGCTTCTTAATCACCCCCCTTTTTAGAGCACATATTTTGCACTCCCTTACCTCACGTTATTCACATAACGGTCCTGATGAAAGCCAATAAGTCCTATCATAACAACACAGTAGTGATGGACAGAATGTGGATCAATGTCACACATTCACCCCAGTCCAAAGATCTGGGCCCAAATCCATTGTTTTTCCACTCCACACCACCCTGGGTTAGACAATGTCGATATGCAAATCAGCGCTGACCCTGTGCCCTGTGTTCTGGAAAAGACATGGCTTTTGTAGTTCGGACTGGACTGTTCCCATGGGGCACAGGGTCAGCGCTGATTTGCATATCGCCATTGTCTAACCCAGGGTGGTGTGGAGTGGAAAAACGATGGATTTGGGCCCAGATCTTTGGACTGGGGTGAATGTGTGACATTGATCCACATTCTGTCCATCATTGTTGTGTTTGCAGTTACCGCTCTAAGTGTACTGGGGATGCTCAGACGTGAGTCCCAGGCACTCCACACCACTGGATTCAAGCTAGCCGGGCTGAAGAAAGGTGTTACCTCGAAACCGGGCCGGTCCTCGGATGCTTGTTTCCGTTCTGGGAAAGACATGGCTTTTGTAGTTCGGACTGGACTGTTCCCATGGGGCACAGGGTCAGCGCTGATTTGCATATCGCCATTGTCTAACCCAGGGTGGTGTGGAGTGGAAAAACGATGGATTTGGGCCCAGATCTTTGGACTGGGGTGAATGTGTGACATTGATCCACATTCTGTCCATCATTGTTGTGTTTGCAGTTACCGCTCTAAGTGTACTGGGGATGCTCAGACGTGAGTCCCAGGCACTCCACACCACTGGATTCAAGCTAGCCGGGCTGAAGAAAGGTGTTACCTCGAAACCGGGCCGGTCCTCGGATGCTTGTTTCCGTTCTGGGAAAGACATGGCTTTTATAGTTCGGACTGGACTGTTCCCATGGGGCACAGGGTCAGCGCTGATTTGCATATCGCCATTGTCTAACCCAGGGTGGTGTGGAGTGGAAAAACGATGGATTTGGGCCCAGATCTTTGGACTGGGGTGAATGTGTGACATTGATCCACATTCTGTCCATCATTGTTGTGTTTGCAATAAGTCCTATCAAGGCATAGAAGGCAGAAACATGTCGACCTATTTTTAACTATCTTCCTCCCCCCACAACATCCCGATCATACTCTGAGTGCATCCACTGCTCATAACAAGTATCCATAGATGCATTATTAACCAGAGTTTTTCAGACCCGAACCCAGACCTATTAAAATTGCACTCTGGTTCTCCGGCCCTTTTTAACTATTCCCCATCACTGGTTCGCTACTGCTTCAACCTTGGGTCAATGCCTCCTGGTGGAGGTTGCATAACTTGAACGACCCAATGATTATGCACACACGTGATTTGAAAGCGGAGAATCAAGATACACCGCTATAACATCGATATACCCATCACGTGCATGAGGGTTTTTATCTTTTGGGACGCACGCCTCCGCTCCTGCAAAATACCTAAGGTTGTGCAGGACAAGTGATCCTTTCTCATATTGATTATTGGATATATTTTGGAAACTGATTGGATCGGATTTCTACCTCCCTCCCCCCTTTTTTGATTGAAAATTCCCCGAATTGACATGCCAGTGTCACTCCTACACATGCTCACCCAGGGTGCGCTAATGATATAACCCGCTAGACACGCTTAACTCCAAGTTCGACAATTGGGCAAACCCACCCAAGGGTGTGGAGTGTCTGACCTGCATTGCAAGTGAAGCCATCCTTGAAACGCTAACCAACGCTTGAACGATTCTCGGCCTGAATATATTTCAAAGCAAAACCTGTATTCTCTGCCCAAAAAGCAGGAAACACAGAGACTGGATGTATCCCTTACAAGTGGTGGTAGTGGTGGGGGGGGGGTGGGGTAACTTCCGTAACATCAGAATAGTAGGAACATGCCCGATGAACCAACAAGCTAAAAAGCATTACGCAGGTTTAATATGCTCAGTAATGAGAATACCATCTCCTCCCCGAGTAAAGAAAAAGTGCTAAGCCACCCGGAGAGCGAGATGAGAGAATCGTCAGTAAGTGCATACAGCTCACACAGATCAAAGAAAACCAAGGTAATTGTAGAAAATTGTTAAAATAAAATTCAGCCGGTTCATCTTATGCCCTAACCCACAGAAACCACAGGGCTAGACTAAACACACCTGTTACTGTGATATAGTCTGGACGTGGCGGCAGTAAAACCGGGAACCATCCAATCTTTAACAAACTAAACACATAACATCCGAACAGCTATCATCCTCTAAATTCACCCTGCTTCAATGAAACAAAGTGTATTGTCAACCCAAACGCTGAAGGCTCCCGCCGAAGCCCAAACCCGGCCCCTCTGCGTTGCGCGTAGTCACCACCAACCCTGTCCCAGCCAGGACTCGACAGCACATGGGCATCCTATCGCCCAACGTTTTTGACTTCCTTTTACCCGAAGCTGGGATTGCCTACCTGCCTGCGTCGTCCCGAGCTACATTCACTCTCCAAACATTTCACTGCGATCATTATCGAATCCGACCACTGGCCATTCACAATGCCAAACTATGCATATACCCGTTGCAGAGAGCACCATATAGGCAGAAGACACTCGATGACCGTCGTGAAAGAGCCTGGGCATATTCCAGAAAAGATAGTCCGGAAGGCAGCTGAACCAAACATGGCCAAAGCAAACACCTTCAATAATGCCCACATGTAAGACCTCTTCCTCGTGATTAGTCACAGCACCTCAGCGATCGGGATGCAGGGTACATATAGACAAAGCTGAGAAACTCGCGCAAAACCATTGCACAGGAAACAAAGCCGCAAACTTCCAAACCATTGCATATGATTAACAGCTGTGCGAGGTCAAACCACGGCACCGGATAAAACAACCGAAAAGAGTCAAACCACCAGTTGAACATCTAAGAGTCAAGTGACTGCATTGAGAAAGCCCGTATCTACTCCTGCAGGACCCAGATGGCACAGTCCGTCGTCTGCTCTTACTGCCCTCACCACCCGCCATCCGCCGAAAGACAGTAGTGGGTCGAGCTGCACCAGGCGCAGATGTGGGAAGGGGGGGGGGGGGGTGTGCCGGGAGCTAGGAAGAGGAGCCTCGATCCTCAACTACGGCACGGCAGAAGTTGGACCCCCTGCTCCGACCACCGTTCCCAACGCACGCCACCATACACACTGCCAGCACCCACCCCCGGCACTGCCAGCGTCACAACCGGGCCCTCCCGGCCTTGCACAACTTTCAGCGCCCTATGCGCATTTCTCCCATCTGTCTAATTCCCGAGCCAGGAAACCGTACCACAAGGCTGCTCTCAAAACCGCACGCATGCCAACTCTGGAACAGTAGACAACAAACACTCACCGGAATACCCGGGGTCACGAAACCCGACGCGAGACCAAGACGAGCCAAACGGCATCAGGATGAGGGGACAAAGAGGCCGTCAGGTGAGCGGGGGAGGAATATATACTTGGGAGGGAGGGCGAGGGGTGGGAGAAACGTAGACCAGAATTGTTCTTGAGTGTGTAAAAGGCCGCTTTATTAGAAACAGGTGCACATTACAATTATAAAACCTCGGCAACGCCTTACAAAACTAACCCTCACTAAATAAATAATTAACTACACACCCCTCCCCCCACCCCCTCCCCTAAAATTATTTGACCCCTCCCCCACCCAACAATACAGCATTACAACATTACAACAACAATATAAACATAACATCATCAATAAACATTACGTCATTAATTCAATCATTACGTCATCATTTAACCCCTTTATTCATCAAAACCCCAATCACATATTGTAAGCCAGGCCCTCTTTAACCATAAACCCTGCCTGACCCTTCACTCCTGCCAATAACCCCCAAAACCTGAACGGTCAAACAAAGACCAACTTCCCCTGAACCTGTCAATCAAAACATCAATCCAATACTCATCAAACAATCTACCATAAACAGCACCGGGGCAACCAAAAACCCCGCCACCCAGAAAGGAAGGAGGGGGAGGGAAACTACACCACCTCCCTTTCTGCCCCCCCCCACCGGAAAATGAAACAGACCGAACCAACCTTAACGGTGCATAGCTAGCGAACGCGCCAAAACCTCACGTAATTCCAACAAGTAAAGGTCCATCCCCACTCTGGACAGGTGAACACCATCATCTCGAAAGAATTCCACAGTCTCAAACTTAATTTCCCTATGGGAAATCCTACTAAAGCCAAGACCACGGCAGCAGCGCAACACCTCCGAATTGACCTTCTTCCTAGCCCTGTCCACCGCCTTGGGGTTGACCGAACCTCTCCAGATCCTACGCGGTATCAATTCAGTCCAATAGACATGGCACCCAGCCCAAAGCTCTTTGATAAGGCCCAAATCCTTCTTAATAGCCCGTAGTAACACCACACCCTTGGTAGCGCAAAGATCATTTTCCCCCAGATGGATGACCAGAATATCAGGACACAGCCCACCCACCATATTGTTGTTAAGACAAGGGATTAACTCTCTTCAGAGCATCCCACCTTTCCCCTTCCAAACCACATTGAACATACTGGCGTTAAAACCTAGAAATTCTCCAAAATAACTCTGGGCTGCCTGGACTCGGGCCCACTTCACGAACGAATGCCCAACTATCCAGACCGTCACCACCGGAGAACGAGGCCCAGCAACAGAACCTATAAAAGAAAACAGAGTTAGAGCTCATGGGAAGGAAGATGACGCATGCGCCTCCTCCGCCTGATTTCTCACGTAGCGCTGAAAGCAGTTTGAAGACCAACGCCCCAGCCTCATGATATCCCTTTGAGTCCAACCTCTGTTAAAAGCCTCAGTTGCAGCCCCAATCCGGAAGGAATGTGTCCCATATAAGCTCCCATCCAAACCCAGATGTTCCAAAGCTTTGCGCAGAACCATGCGTAATTGGTATGCTGTAACCAGGGTGCCATCAATATGTTGAAATACTAGAGCATCATCACCACCCCCGCACAAAGAACGCCAGCGCCGCGCCAGCAGCAAAGGGCAAGTAATCCTAGGAGCACGCGCTTGCAGCCACACACCCTTTCCCTTCTTAGTCTGATCAGTTTTTGAGCTGGCTAACCATATGTGCACCCCCTCCTCAGAACAGAAAACATCCCGCCAAAATAGGCCACACTTGCCTTTTGAACCTAACAACTCTGAGACCCTAAAAGCTCCAAAAAACATGAAGGCCATTAACATGGAAAATAAGCATGACTCAAAGTCATCTGAACAAACCTCAGGGAGAACAGTTATTAGTCGAGCCAGGATCTGCCAAGACAAAGGAGCCCTAAGTCTACTGGTGTGCCCCTGTTCCCTGGACCAACCCTCGAGCATTCTCCTGCCAATCTACCCCGCCGACGGAGGATAACCCCATAATAACTTGCCCATAAATGCTATCCCCGCTAATTTACCGGCAATAGTCACCTTAGTAAGCCCTTTGTCCATGAGGTCTAAGATGAAATTCACTACATCCTCCGAACGACGCCAAACCTCCTCACGCCTACAGGCGCCAGACTCCAGAAATTCCCTCCAGGCCAGAGAATAAGCAGAACGCGTAGACACAGACAAGGAACCTACCACCAGTTGTAAGACCCGACGTTGCCTACGTGCCACAGATGAATCGGCATCGGTGTCGGTGTTGGGTCTGCCTCCCTCGCCAGTCCACGGAATCTGCCCCACTGTGAACGAGACAGAGCATCCGCAATGTCATTGTCCACCCCAGGAATGTGGAAAGCACGAAAGTGAATATCGTGTTTCAAACAACCCAGCACAAACACTCTCATGAGCTTCAGGACCTGTTCGTCCCTGGCAGACTGTCGGTTAACAATTTCCACCACAGCCATGTTGTCCACACGAAAAAGCACTTTCTTATGTGCCAAGACCTCCCCCCACAGTGTCAAAGCCACCAGCAAAGGAAAAAGCTCTAAAAAGGTAATGCTGCGGCCACCATTCAACCACTCATCCGGCCAACGTTCCGCACACCATCTTCCATTCCAGTACAGACCAAAACCATCACTGCCAGCTGCATCTGAAAACATTTGCACATCCCATTGGAAATCAACGTCCCTGAGCAAAGGAACACCATTAAAGGAAGAAAGAAAAAATCTCCACATTCTCAAATCCTCCTTGACTCCAGCAGACAATCGAACCCTATGGTGAGGCAAATGTTGACCAGCCAGAGCCCTGCCTAATCTGCGACAAAAAGTCCTTCCTGCTCTCACGACCCTACAAGCAAAGTTGAGATGGCCTAGTAACACCTGAACCTCTTTCACCAACACTTTCCGTTTTGCTAACATATCGTCCAGCAAATACAGCATCTTCACTTTCTTGTCCTCAGGCAAGCGAGCCCGCATTGCCACCGAATCAAGTTCAATCCCCAAAAAGGACAAGACTGTGTCAGGACCCATAGTTTTCTCGGGAGCCAAAGGGACTCCCAGATCCTCCATGAGCCCTTGGAAAGTGTCCAGAGCAGACTGGCACTCCGCGGAGCCCAGGGACCCGACAAAGAAAAAGTCATCGAGGTAGTGCGTTACCAGTGAATGACCAGACTGATGAATAAAGTACCATTGTAAAAAAGTACTGAAGCACTCGAAAAGAGAACAAGATATGGAGCAGCCCATCGGCAAAGCCTTGTCCACATACCATTTTCCTGAAAAATGGATACCCAGGAGACACCAGTCGTCCGGATGGACAGGCAGCAGCCGGAAAGCAGACTTTATATCACACTTGGCCATCTCAGCAGCTGCGCCCGCGGTCACAACAAGTGACATGGCGACGTCAACTGAAGAGTAAGAGACCGAAACAGCATCCGGGTCAATAAAATCATTGACCGACGACCCTTCCGGCCACGATAAGTGTTGTATAAGCCTGAACTGTCCCGGATATTTCTTCGGGACCACTCCAATAGGTGATATTATTAAATGAAGGATCGGCCAATCGTGAAAAGGGCCAGCCATCCTCCCTTCCTGCACTTCCTTATTCAACTTGTCTTGCACCACTGTACTATGCTCAGATGCAGATTTCAGATTAGCAGACCATCTTCTATGTCTAGGACCCGTGTAACCTAACTTGAAACCAAATTCAAAACCATCCAACAATGTTTGTTTCGCAGCTGCATTATCATAGTCACTAAGGGCAAGGCGCAACTTCTCCAACCTAACCGGTGTATGAGCCCTTGGACCCAGAACCCCGATTACCTCTGAATCCCCTACCACTTGCAGAATGTTGGGAAGTCCCCGAACCCCCTGCACCTGACTGATTCCCCTGATGGTCCCCCCCTGGCTTGTTCTCCCAGCATTTAGACAAGGGGTGTCGCTTACCACAACATGAGCACTCGTGCCTGAATTTACAGTATTCCCTAGTACAGAAACCCTTATTAAACTCCCAGCACGTGCCGACTGCAGGCTGTGTAGTTGAGCCACTGCCCACCCCTCCCCTGGTGGGCTTGCCCTGAAAGGGCCGGTATATTATGGGGAGACCACTTGCAGTAAAAATCGTCTTACCTCCCGAAGCCGACCCCATCGTATGTTGCCATAAGTCAGTGTCCAGTTCCCCCCACTTGGCCTCTGGATCCCAAGCCATTCTAGCCCTGAACTCCTCATCATATTGAGACCAAGCAAACCCCCCCCCAGTAAGCTGCGCCTTGCGAATTACATCCATGTATTTAAAAAGGGACACGCTGCGCTCTGGGAATTTCTCACAATATACACTGGCATATATTAAGAAGGCAGCTGTCCAATTCTCGATGGTTAGGGGAACTCTAGGTCGTTTTGCCAACTCAAATTCTTCCTCCTTGGACCCTTCTTTGGACCGTACTTCTCTGTGTAGTAACTTAAGTATTTCCACATACTCACCTTTCCAAATTCTTTCTTTTGTACTCAACATCAAATGAGCCCCCAAAGGCTTTGTAACTCCCATATAGGGCAACTTTTTGATTTTCAACTCTTTACTTGCCACTGGCTCTTTAACACTCCCTGAAGGCTCTGTAGCAGTACTATTGTCAACTTTACCTGCAGTGTCCAGCACATCATCCGTGCCCACCGCGGTGTCTTTCACATATCGTCCCTTTACCAACCGCCCCTCCCCCACCCCAACAGCCTCATTCCCACCTGTGCCCACAGACACCATAATTGGTTTGGCCTGTGCAGCTAACTGCTCACCTGGCAACAAAGCGACGCGGCTTGCGCACAGAGAGCGCCAACGGGGACCATAAAGCGGAGCAACCCCGGCAGAGCGGGGGAAACCTACTCACCCTTGCCGCCACCGCCGAGAGTCACATTGGGGCTGACAGAGAGTCGCAGGAGACACCGCCGCCACCGCCAAGAGTCCAGAGGTACCGGACTCCGCGCCGCCGCTCCGGGAGACCACAAATCCCGGCAGGCCTCGCGGCGGCGCGTCTGAGCGACGCGGCTTGCGCACAGAGAGCGCCAACGGGGACCATAAAGCGGAGCAACCCCCGCGTCGCGGGACGCGAGCGGGACGCCCGGGGCTAAGCCCGGGCAAAGGGCGGGCCCTCTGTGGCCCTCAGAGGCCAGAGGAGCCGGGCCTGGGCCAGAAACTCTGCCTCATTGCCTTTCGTCCATGGATATGGTCACAATTGAACTGTAAGTAGGTTACTCACCTGTAGTTTTTCGCAATCGTATCCTTCAGGAGTTTGACTTTCTGGGACCAACTGTTCTTTTTGCTATTTATATCCCCTGCCTTACTTCCAGGTACCCGTGGGGTTTTTGACATGAGTTGCCCGGAAACTAGAAGCAGGGCTGCTGCAGTAAAGAAACTGACTGGTACTTTGGATGACTTCATTGTTCGGACTAATGCTTTAATCGATGAAGGGATAGTAATTATGGATAGGAGGGTGTCCCAGGACCTAGCTGCAGCGAGACGATCCTCCCTAGGTCTTATCGCTAAAGCTCGTACTCCGAACAATGTTTCTGCTCTGGGAAATCCTAGAAATGTACAGAACGATAGGGGTCATGTCGCCCCAGGCTCACAGGAGGACCTGGAGGCTACACCTAATCTTTCTCTGCTTGTGACTAGCACTTCAGTTGAAAAGGAGACTGATATTTTAACTATAGCTAGTGATTTAACACAAAGGGGTTTGAAGGAGGGGGCGATCCCTAAACAAAAGATTAATACTCAAAAAACTGTTAAATCTAACATGAGCCAAGGGAGAAAGGTAGATATTAGTAAGAATACAGATCCGGCCAAATTAGAACCTCTGCCTCTGAATGTGAATACTAATCGAGTTCCTCACACTAGTGATAATGGGGCAACTCTTCACGCCAATGCTGGCTTACCACTGAGTCTCCCGGATGATACCGCCTTAGATAGCAGCCTGGAGGATATCTTGGATTTAAGCGGCGCTGTTACGAATCTAGATGAAGGTAGTGAGGGCAACTGTAGCCTAAATATGGCTAATAATAACATCCTGGTCATGTTGAAGACCATCCTCGAACCAATCGAGGTTAGGCTACGGTGCTTGGAAACTATATTAAAAAACATCCATAAAGATATAAGTGCCCCTAGCTTCAATCTGGATAATAAAATTCCATCTGGAAAAAATCAAATGACTAGGCCGCCACCAGCTGCCAAAAATGTAGCTACTACCAAATCACTGCCAAAAACTATACCAACCCCTAAAACTCCTGCCCCGACTGATATAGTAGTCCCAGTCCAAGAAACTCCTAAACCACCACATGATAAGGATAAAGATAAGTCTAAAAAACGGGATGTGCGTAGAAATATACATTTACCCCCAAAAGCCGCACCATACGTTGTGGTCCTTACAGGAGTCCCCCAATTAAATGATAATTCTAATGAAAATAATGGTGGACTTGTAAATAAAACCATCCATTGGTTGAATGATAATTACCCTCTCCCGCCAGCAGTTAAAAGTAATATTTTGATGGTTGAAAGGGCCCCATGGATTGGTTATAATAAAAAAAGGGCACACGGCGACTGTGTGGTAATAACATTTGAGAATCCATTGACTGCTATATACATTACTACAAGACCCCCTAGAAATCATGGTCTCTCTGTTACGGCTAGGGGACTATCTTATTTTTATCCTGAGGGCGAACACCCTGATAATAGGTGGAGTTGGACTAGGGACAACAGACATCAAGGAGGTAACATGGGTTGGGCTCCCGATAGTAATCACTATAACATGCAAGGTGGAGGGAGAGGTGAGGATGGTTGGAATGTAGTGAAATATAGATCGAGGTCCCCTCACTATCGACCACAGAGTTTTGACCAAGGTTGGTTAGGCAATCCACAATTCCCTCCGATCTTCCCGTGTTTTAATCGGTTTGACTGCTTGGAAGCGGTGGATTGACTCCCAACGATAAAAAATGAGGCCTTAAGGCCTTCTAAATCTGTAGATCTGGGGCCTATAAAACCTCTGGGGCGTGTCGAGACTCAGGATTCATATGTTGAGCCACTAGAAACCCATGGGGAGGATGCGTCTATATTAGGGAGCCTCAGTAGTGTCACTGGAGCTACTGTCGAAGAGCCACTTACAGAAGATCATTGTAAGGTTGTTTTTTGGAATGTGGCAGGATTAAAGCAGAAAATTTCAAATCCGTCCTGGTGTAATGTTATTGCTGAAGTGGGTATATTAGCCTTACAAGAAACCTGGACCACCGCAGCAATACACCTAAATGGTTACAGAACTTATTTTACACCTGCAGTGGGGGGAGTACACGGAAGACCAAAGGGGGGACTGTCCGTGTATATATCGAACCTCCTAGTTACCGATAAAATTACTTTTCTTCCTGGTTCCAGTTATTGCCAGAAAATTGTCATTGATACAAGGAAGGGTCCAACGATTGTTCTTTTTAATTTTTACAATAACTGTTCAAGTAGCGTAATTAAGGATGTTTTTGCTAATATAAGTGCAGATATACAGAATATTCTTGAAGAAAAAAAGGGTGAAGTCATGGTATTATGGGGGGGTGATTTTAATTGCTCTTTGTGCAAAAAGGGTCAGAAGGGTATTTGCGGTCTGATGTTGGAGCAGGACATTAGCTTGACGCATTTTGAACATACCCTTCTAGGTGATTCATTAAACGAGATGATTTTTAATTTTGATTTTGGTTTTACGAATGAGTTAGCCCACCACACAATGCCATTTGTTCCAACTTTTGTGGGGCGGGGGGCCTCGACTATCATTGATTTTAGCCTCTGTACAACTAGCTCGGCGGGCAGACTGATTAGTTCTAGTATCATGCACTTACCACTAAGTGACCACTACCCACAGGTACTAAAAATGGAGAATCTATTTTCTCTTGTGGATCATGTTGCAGGTCCCAATATTAAGGCGCCGGACGTGAATTTAGGTACCCAAAATGGATATAGTCTTAAATGGAGTAGAGTGGTCCCGGCAGATTTTCTATCTAAATTAGTGAATAAGTGCAGGAGTAATTTTTTGACCTGTCTGAACGAGCATGCTGACAGTAATGAAATTTTAAATAATTTTTATACTATTTCTATTGCAATCAAGGAGGCGCTGTGGGTTGCAAAGAAAAACTCCCTAAAGCACAATAGAAAATGGTTCGATAATAAATGTACCAGTGCCCTATCAAAGCTTAGACAAGCGATCCATAAAAGACCACGGGATGTAATTCAAATTAGAATCTTGAGGAGGGACTATAACACAGCATTGAAGGATAGGAAGGTGGCAATAAGGAAAGAGGCCTGGGACGATCTATGCGAGGCGTCACAATCAAAGGATCCGGCAGCTTTTTGGAGGGTAATTAATACCCCGCTACTGTATGAAAAAAAGGCACGGATGGAAATCGCCATCCCTGAAGATGAGTGGGTGGCGCACTTTTCTTCGCTCTATAAGGCTGTGGAACCAGTCCGTGACATAAGTCAGGACTTTATGTGCCCAAACATAGATTCAACCAAAGTCCTGGTCGTAACCCTGCCCGAAGTTCTGGCGAGCTTGAAGGCAACCAAAGGGGGTAAGGCGGCTGGACCAGATGGCATACCAGCAGACCTCTACAAGGCCAATACTGAACTATGGGGGCCTTTGCTTGTCCAGCTTTTTAATGTTGCTCTGGCTAAGGGCTTAGTTCCTACCTGGCTTACATCAATTATAGTCCCGATATTCAAGAAAGGGGACAGGCAGAATTGCATGTGTTATAGGCCAATTTCTTTATTGGACTCCTCAATCAAAATTTTAGGGAGAGTTGTTTTAGATAAACTGCGAATCTGGTCAGAAGAGAATGGGGTGTTATGTGATTTCCAATTTGGGTTTCAAAGAGGCTTAGGAACTATAGAGCAGGGATTGAATCTGCTAATCCTGCAGCAGAAGTATGTAACAGTTAAAAAACAACGTCTATACCTCACATTTGTTGACTTATCGTCAGCTTTTGACTGTGTTTCACACAGTAAATTGTGGTCAATTATGACTGAGTTGGGGGTAGACAATGCCATTATCTGCTTCTTGCGAGATCTATATTCCGGGGCCAATGCAAGTGTCCGTTTTGGGAAAGATGGTGAATGCACAAGACAGTTTGGGATTGGTCGGGGTGTACGCCAAGGGTGTGTTTTAGCCCCATTTTTATTTCTGCTATACATAAATGGCTTTGAGAAACGACTCGTGCAGGAGGGTAGGGACATGCCTATGGTGGGTGGAAGGCCTGTCCCAGCCTTGATGTACGCGGACGATGCCGTTTTGATGGCACGAACCCCAATGGCGTTACAAACTTTGGTTTCCTCTTTTAACAGTTTCATGCTTGGTTTAGATTTAAAGATCAATTGTTCAAAAACACTGTCCATGTTTTGTGGGCCTAGATCAAACAAGCTTTTGAAACCTATTTTTATAAATTCCAATCCCCTGGAAAAAACCTCCACTTTTCCCTATTTGGGAATTCTGTTCCACGAAAGTGGTTCATGGACTAGTGCAATCCAGGCCAGATCTTTGTTGTTCTCCAAAACTATTATGGCCTTAAAATGTTTTATGAGAAAATTAGGGAAAAAACCCATAAAAGAGATTTTAACTATTTATAGGGCAACTTGCTTAGCAGTTGCTACCTATGGATCAGGGCTGTGGGGTTACTCTAACATTAGTACAATTCAAACCATGGAAAATAAATTTTTACGCCACATCCTGTCTGTACCTGAAAGTACTGCAACTATGATATGCCATGTTGAATTGGGAGTAATTTATGTTACTGATACTATTAAGATTCAACCAATCCTCCTCTGGCATAGGGTGTGGACAAATGATGAATGTTTGGTTAATCGGGCTATTTTAAAGGACGTTTTAGTATTGGACAATATTAATGATTCTAAATGGATATGTTATGTCAAGAACTTTCTCAGTGAAATGAATTGTGTTCAATATTTTGAGGACCCACCAACTATGGCATACATATCTTTATTTTTATTTATTTATTTGTTGAGATTTATAGAGCGCAACGATTACCCTAGGGCGTCTTGGCGCTAAATATCGAGAAGAGACTTGAAAAATTTGTGTATTGCCCATCTCAGGGACAAAAGACATTTAGAGGAGGCAAGGAAAAAGACTGTCTCTGCCCATCAGGATATTTTATGCGGAGATAAATTACAGCCATACTTGTCCCTATATATGTCTAATCATGAACGTTTCCTTTTAACCCGGTTTAGACTCAATATTGTTTTCAGAGTCTTGTCTTTTCCCGTGATGAATTGTTGGTTGAAAGAATTACCCTTTTGCCCATGTGATGATGTCTCCCCACAGTCTGATATTCATATTTTATTCTTTTGTAAATTTTATACCTTTGCGCGAAAGAAATGTATCATCCCGATTCTCAAAGACTTAAATATACGAAGATGTCGCTTAGCGTTTTTAGAGTGCCAGAAACTGGAAACTGTTTTTATGGTAGCCTCAATGGGTGAATTTTTTAAATCTATTTTTAAATGTCGTAAATCGATCTTAATGAACTAACCTCCTTATTGTACATAGGTATTTTAAAAAAAAACGAATACATGACTCCCGTGTAAACTGTATTTTCTATATGCTACTTTTATGGTTATTTTTGTCTTTTTAACCGAATAAAGTATTTTGAAAACAAAGAGACCACTCTTCCCGGCTCCGCCTGTGATGCCGAAACCACTGTGTCACGTCTTGGAGGCGCCCTGACTGACGGGCCGCGTTCTCGTCTCTCCTTGACTTGTTTATGCACCACTGGAGCCTGAAAAACACTTCCAACAACATGAGAGGGCACCCCCCTTTCCACGTCCCTCAACTCTCCCTCTTCGGGACTCTCTTCATCGTAATCCAGAACCACTGAATCAGGTTCATCAGGAAACATCACACCACGGGTCTTACCGAACCCAACATCATCCATATTACATTTAAGATTATGCGTAGAACCTCCATGAGGGGGAGCAGACTGTACACGCCCGTACCTCCCTTGGCGCTGACTCTGCGGCTCCATAGCCGCCGGTAAGGTAGGGCACCTATACCTGCTACTCGGTGGGGCCAGCGGGGTCACGCCGGACCCTCGTGTGCTGGTCGCGGCGGGCTCCCTCGTTGGAACAGAGAGGGCCGCGCTAGGCATTCTCCTCGCTTCACCTTGGCGAAAGTGGACTGGACCGCGCCCTGCCAAGTCTGGACCTCCGCACCTATCCCTGTCCTGAAAAGAAAAGGTTTGGACTGGTGTGCCAGGGTTCCTAATAACTTCATACAAACCAGACTCAGTACCCCGCCTGGTAGACGCCACATTCAACATCTGATCCCTCTCCAAAGAACGTCCTCGAATACTAGATCTCAAAGGCACCTCCCTGACCGGAGAACCACCTATCACCTCATCATCCTCACTATAATCCAAATTATCCATTGCTACTGCAGAGGAAGAAGTCTGAATAGACGCCCTTGTATGCCCATCTTGGCCTGTACTATCTCTTTGAAAATTCCGCTGCGCAAGGCCTGCTGCACCAAAATGCTCCCACCCAGGGGAACCACACATAAAATATGGGCCACTGGTATTACCAGACAAACATGGAACTGTATCCCTGTGTCCTGGAACCAACCCACCACTCACAGGGGCAAAACCCCTACCATGCCCCAACATCACACCCTGAGGGCCCACACCCCTCACACTCAGAGCACCAGGTGCACGAGCCTCTCCAGAAGTCAAGACCAAGGAAGAACTAGGAAAGGTTGGCCCTCCACCAAAAGCATGACGTGGCACATTAAGTTCAGGATGAAAAGAAACATGACCCCCCATTGAGCCTCTCCTGCCTTCTCTTCGAAGACTGTCATCCCCTCCTACAAAAACAGCAGACCCAAAACCCCCTGAACGTGGAGCCTCTTGCTCCAAAAGCACACCAGAAAAAGAACCCCCTTCGCCCATTTGTGCCCATTCACCCTCACCCCTAGAGCCCCCCCCAACCGACAGAACCTCACCCACTGAAGAACCAGGTATGGAAAACAATAAAGGGCTACCAACATTACCCTCTACCTCGAACATACCAGTGTTAGCATCTTGCCCAGAAACCACCTGACCATAAGAATGAGCCAAATCCCCAGACACCAAAGCCATATCAGCACCCAACACATTTGAAACCCCCCTCTCTACAATAGGCTTGTCATGCACCAAACCTCTGGAAGGGGTTAATGCACGGGGTGCTGTCTCAGGAACAAAACGGGGCTCAGACCCAACCAACTCATCAGCCTGCCTATCGTGCAACAATCGCTCCTGGCTCGCCCCTTGAGGAACAAATTGAATAGACCCTCTGCGCGAACCACGCACAGACACTACCTCCGTCTGCTGGGCGCGCCGCTCGACCAACGGGTCTGAAGCGGAGCGCTTTTTACCCCCTCCCCGGCCCCCCCTTCCCCGCCTTCCCGACGAGGTAGCACCTGGACCCAACGGAGCAGTTAAGAAGGGAGCCCCCACCCGCGCAACCGAGGAGGGAAGCAGCGCGCCACCCGACAACTGCGCCTGTCCCACCACAGCGCCGGACACGCACAGGGTTCCCCCCGCCCTCACCGCCATGCTCACCTGAGGAACCGGAGCCAAAAACGCCTCACTCCCGCCCTCAACAGCCGCGCCGCGCACCGCCGGAGCATTCACCTCGCCAGATACACGCGCCACACGCTGGGGGGCCGGTTTCCTCGTACGGGACCGGCCCCTGTCACTCACCTGGCTCGGGCGTCTCTTCTTCGGCGACGAGCACGCCATTACCGCAGCAGTCACCCCGGCGGAAGCCTGTCGCTGGGGACGCGCCGGCACACCTCCTGTCACCAAATCCATGCGCCCCGCCTCCGCCAGCAAGCGCATTGCCTCTACCACTCTAGAATCCTCCATTGCAAAGAGCTAAGGATAATAAACCTAAACAACAAAGCCTAAGCAAACTATCTCGCAATAAAAGTAAGAACCTCACAAAAAACGCTACAGCCCTCCTAGCCACCAGGTCACCAAACCTAAAATGGTGGCTAGGGGGCGGGGAAAGGAGGGTTTATAATTGGGCTGGCCAATCCTACTAGGCCAGCCCAAATCTAGAACCTTCTGGCGCCTACTATGCAAAACCCCTCGTGACCCTCCCAAACCGCCCGGGGGAGGAGACCTCCCTTCGGTCAGCTCCCTCCCCCAAGCCCCCCCTCTCCCCGCCCCCCACCCTGGCCAGAAGTGACGAGCGGGACCCTCGGAACACTGGGATGCTCAGTGTGCCATCCTGTGGCACTATGGGGGCCGCCCTCTTATGAGGGTCCCCTGCGGGGACGAGTCGGTCAGCCTGCAGACTCAGGAGACTCGAGGCACTAACAAATCTGTCAAATACATTATCATTATATGCACCGCATTTAAGGTTCCTGTCCAGCATTGTTCTGGCTATGTGATTGGCCAGTCTGAGATGTTCTTATCCTGCCCCTCATCTGTGATGGGTCAGCATTCGAGATGTTTCTCCTGTGTACTGTGTCACTGACTCTTAGGTCTTCAAGGGGATTATCTGGCTGTGTAATGGCGATTGGTCGACACTGGAAGGACGTGTCTTGCGCTGCACTTGTTGGTTGGTGCTTCAGGTATTTATCCTGTCCATTGCCTGCGAGTATTCGGCAATGAAAGGCAGGGGCGTAACACAGGCCCCTGCAGCCCCTGCGGTGCGGGGGGGCCCTCACCCTCCAGGGGGCCCCGTCAGCACCTCACTTCTGCTGGGGAGCTCTAGATTGAGTCCGGAGGGGGCCCCTTCACGTACCCTGCAGGGGGGCCCCCTCAAGGTTCATTACGCCACTGATGAAAGGCTATATGGATGTCCTGCCCTCTTGCTCATCCTAGCAGTAGTGAGTTTGGCAGCGGGGGACAGTGGAGCAGCGTGGTGGGTGGCCCGCAGCCCTGACGGTTCACTGCCCCCACTTGTGTAGCTGGGCACATGGTGATTGGCAGGTGGCGTTCAAGCCATGAGCTGTGTCTTCTCCATCGCGTATATTCTGTTGGGGTTGCACCGGCCCTCCTGCGGGGTGGTGGCACACCAAGGGAGCAGGGTGGGCAGTGTGGTACTGGGGCTGCGGCTCTGAAGCATGGTTTGGGGCACGTGCGCCTGGCCATTGCAACGCTCGGCTGTGGTGGGGTGCTGCTTAGGAGATCGGTGGCGGGAGTCATTGGGATTCGTTCCGGGTTTGGCCTTCATGGTGTTTCCACCAAGAGTGCACATCGTCGCGTGTTTGGGTTAGGCCTTGAGCAGACGTGTTTCAGGCTCTGTACCTCATGCCATATTTTGTTGTGGAGTGTTGTTTTCTGGTGCATGCGGCTCTCCTATTTGGCATCAGACACAGTGGCTCGGCATCTGTTGTGACGGGCAGTGTACACGGTTGCAGGATAATGTTCGCGCTATATAAAATCGCATTAAATAAAAAATTAAATAAGTCCTTCTGGCGGCAATACGCTGGCAGTATGAACCTAAAGCAGATGCTATTGAACTATCCTCCGGGGGTGCTTTGCCACATGGCACTGTCTGATTGTTTTGTTCTACATTCGCTATGGTGTGTCAACAGTTTGGCATGCTGGAGCCTACAGGGATCAAAGTGGGTCAAATCGCAGCCTGAAAAACTACAGTATAGGTCTAAAAGTGCAGCTGCACTGAGAGGAATTCTCGTAGAGGCCCATCTAGGCACTACACCTACATACTGAAACCAACCCCACCCTGTGGAAGGAGCCGGTTGTGAGCCTCTGCTGAGGAGGGCCCTGGTCACATAGATGTATGACGAACCAGATGCAGATTAGATGGGGCAAAAGCCTGAATTTTGTTACAGTTCCAGGTCCTGTGATCATGAGTTTCAGGCGTACTGCAGACCCTACTTACGCAGCTAAGAAGGCAATGCTTCAAGTCCGGGCAGTGGCAGCCGGTGCATCTTTCTTTTGAGTCGCTTGGCTTGCTGTTCCGAATAAATGTTTTGTGCAGATAGAGGCGTTAGTTGTCACAGTCCCCTTGTAGCATCCTTTGAGCGGGATACGTGATCATGCACCAGCTTGTTCATTTAGGTGGGACTAAATGCTGAACTCCCGGTAAATTTTCTCCTGAAGTGATGTTTATGTCTCAGACACTGGTTGTACATTGGCAAGCTTTCACATACTCTCACAGGCACTCTCTCACATACACTCTCTCACACTCTCACAGACTCTCACAGGCTCTCACTAACACTCTCACAGACTCTAACGGACTCTCACTGACACTCTCACAGACTCTTACTGACACTCTCACAGACACTCACAGGCACTCTCTCACAGACTCTCATAGACACACTCTCTCAGACTCTCTCACTGGCTCTCTCACAGACTCTCTCACTGGCTCTCTCACAGACACTCTCACAGACACTCACACACTCTCACAGGCACTCTCGCACATACTCTCACAGGCACTCTCTCACATACTCTCACAGGCACTCTCTCACGGACACTCTCTTACAGACACTCACAAAGACACTCTCTCACAGACACTCACACAGACACTCTCACACAGACACTCTCACACAAACACTCCCTGACAGACACACTCTCACAGACTCTCTCACAGACTCTCTCATAGACACACACTCAGACACACTCTCACAGACTGTCACAGACAATCTCTCACAGACTGTCACAGACACTCTCTCACAGACTGTCACAGACACTCTCTCACAGACTGTCACAGACTCTCAGACACTCTCTCACAGACACTCTCTAACAGACACTTTCTCACAGACACTCTCACATACTCACATGCTCTTACAGGCACCCCTGTCCCATACTCTCACAGGCACTCTCTCACATGCCGGCAGGCACCCCCTCTCGACCACTGCTACATCAGCTGCACTGGCTGCCGATCAAACAAAGGGCATTTTTCAAGATCTGCTGCCTCACTTTCGGCGCGCTTCAGGGTCAAGGCCCTCGGTATCTTCAGGACAAACTAGTAAGATACACTCCATCTCGCCTGTTAAGATCTGGTTCATTGCAGCTACTTCAGGTGCCCCGCATTAGACGACAGCGATTAGGAGGCATGGCATTCTCGTACATCACCCCTAAATACTGGAACAGCCTCCCTCAACCGCTACGAGAAATCCCTTCATATCTAAATTTTCGGAAACACCTAAAATCATTTTAGTTTTAAACAAGCTCCTGCTCTCCGATAACTCCGCCAATGAGGTGACCTAGAGTAAAGCGCCGAGATGCCCCCCGGTGATTCGTGCGCTATAAAAGAGAGAATAACATAACATAACATAATCTCACAGGCACTCTCTCACATACTCTCACAGGCACTCCCTCACATACTCTCACAGGCACTCTCACTTACTCTCACAGGCACTCTCAGAGACTCTCACAGACACTCTCTCACAGACTCTCACAGCCACTCTCTCACAGACTCTCGCACTCTCTCACAGACTCTCACAGACACTCTCTCACAGACACTCTCTCACAGGCACTCTCTCACAGGCACTCTCTCACAGACACTCTCTCACAGGCACTCACTCACAGACAATCTCACAGAGACTCTCACATGAACTCTCTTACATACTCTCACAGGCACTCTCTCAGACACTCTCTCAGACTCTCTCAGACACTCTCTCTCTCAGACAATCTCTCTCAGACTCTCACAGACACACTCTTACGGATTCAAAGACAGTCTCTCACAGACTCTCACACTCTCTCACAAACTCACACTCTCTCCCAGACTCTCACATTCTCTCCCAGACTCTCAAAGACACTCTCCCAGACTCTCACACTCTCCCAAACTCTCACAGACACTCTCTCAGACTCTCACAGACACTCTCTCACAGACACTCTCTCAGACACTCTAAGACACTCTGAGACTCTCTCAGGCACTCTCTCACATAGTTTCAGAGGCACTCTCTCACAGACACTCTCTCACAGACACTCTCTCACACTCTCACAGACTCACAGACTCTCACTGACACTCTCACAGACTCTCACTGACACTCTCACAGACTCTCACGGACTCTCACTGACACTCTCACAGACTCTCACTAACACTCTCACAAACGCTCAGAGACACTCACAGGCACTCTCTCACAGACACTCTCTCACAGACTCTCACAGACACACTCTCTCAGACTCTCTCACAGACTCTCTCACAGATACACTCTCACAGACTCTCAGACATTCTCTCAAAAACTCTCTCAAACTCTCTCACAGACTCTCTCACTGGCTCTCTCACTGGCTCTCTCACAGACACTCACATACTCTCACAGGCACTCTCTCACATACTCTCACAGGCGCTCTCTCACATATTCTCACAGGCACTCTCTCACAGACACTCTCTCACAGACTCTCACACAGACACTCTCTCACCGACACTCTCTCACAGACTCTCTCACAGACTCTCTCACAGACACACACTCATACACACTCTCACAGACTGTCACAGACAATCTCGCACAGACTGTCACAGACAATCTCTCACAGACTGTCACAGACACTCTCTCACAGACTGTCACAGACACTCTCTCACAGACTGTCACAGACTCTCAGACACTCTCTCACAGACACTCTATAACAGACACTCTATAACAGAAGAGGTGTGGCGCCGCGGCCAGGGCGACTGACTCTGGAATCTGGGGATCACGGTTCGATCCCCGGCACCGGCGGCAGATTAGCCCAGCACCATGTGACTCTGGGCAATAGCTTGCTTAATCTTCCCGACGGCCCCCAGCGCCTAGAGACCGTAACGGGTGATTGTGCGCTTTACAAATGTGGATATTATTATTATTATTATTATTATTACACTTTCTCAAAGACACTCTCACAGACTCACATGCTCTTACAGGCACCCCTGTCCCATACTCTCACAAGCACTCTCTCACATACTCTCACATGCACTCTCTCACATACTCTCACAGGCACTCTCTTACATATTCTCACAGGCACTCTCTCAGGCACTCTCTCAGACTCGCTCAGACACTCTCTCTCAGGCACTCTCCCTCAGACACTCTCTCATGGACTCTCACAGACACACTCTCACAGACACACAGACAGTCTCTCACAGACTCTCACACAAACTCAAACTCTCTCCTAGACTCTCACACTCTCTCCCGGACTCTCACAGACACTCTCCCAGACTCTCACACTCTCCCAGACTCTCACAGACACTCTCTCAGACTCTCACAGACACTCTCTAAGACTCTCACAAACAATCTCTCAGACTCTCACAGACACTCTCTCAGACTCTCTCAGACACTCTCAGACTCTCTCAGACACTCTCAGACTCTCACAGGCACTCTCAGGCTCTCACAAACACTCTCTCACAGGCACTCTCTCACAGGCACTCTCTCACAGGCACTCTCTCACAGACACTCTCTCACAGACACTCTCTCACAGACACTCTCACAGACTCTCTCTCACAGACTCGCAGACACTCTCTCACAGACTCGCAGGCACTCTCTCACAAACTCTCACAGACACTCTCACAGACTCTCACAGACACTCTCACAGACTCCCTCGCACAGACTCCCTCGCACAGACTCCCTTGCACAGACTCACTATCCCACTCTCTCACTGAGTGACTCACTCTCTCTCACTGACTGACAATCTCTCTCACTGAGTGACTCACTCTCTCTCACTGACTGACTATCTCTCTCAATGACTCTCCCTCTCATGGACTCTCTCTCATGGACTCTCTCTCATGGACTCTCTCTCATGGACTCTCTCTCACTGACTGACTCTCTCTCACTGACTGACTCTCTCTCACTGACTAACTCTCACTGACTCACTGACTCTTTTTACTGACTGACTTTCTCTCACTGACCGACTCTTTTCACTAACAATCTCGTTCACTGACTGACTGACTCGCTAAAAGACTGATTCTCGCTAAAAGACTGACTCTCGCTAAAAGACTAACTCTCGCTTAAAGATTTACTCTCGCTTAAAGACTGACTCACTCTCACTGACTGATTATCTCACTGACTCACTCTCTTTCACTCACTGACTGATTCACTCTCTCACTCTTATTCATTCTTACTGACTGACTATCACTCTCACTGACTGACTCCCACTCTTACTGACTGACTCTCTCACTCTCTCACTGGCTGACTAACTTTCTCACTCTCACTGACTGACTGACCTTCACCCTCCAGTTATTTATGCCCCCATAACAAAAAAACACGATAAGCAACCATTGGGACAGGCAGATAAAAGTTGCCAGCATTGAAAGGACAAAAAAACTCAAGACATTATTTTTAATACTTTTTTAATATGGTTGTTTAGTTGTACATAATGCATTTTTGGTCATATCTAAGGTAATAAAATTGCCCCTGACACTTCTTTATTATAACTTTTCAGCATGCTGCAAACTTCTATACAGCACAGGTTAAAGACATAGGTAAAGTCAATATCCTTGGCTAAACACTTATAAGCTCCCAAAGGTGAGACCTATTGGCAATGCCAATGCTTGTTCATTTTGTTGGGAAATCAATCTGCTTCTTTGTTTTATGAGGTAGGTTGGTACTTACAGAGTGCTCTCTTATCGCATTGTTCATTGGCGCTATTCAGTGTGGCTGTAAGAGAGAATCTTTAAGATATTTCCTAGCTCACCATTTTTTTGCATCACATGACAACAAGTGTTATGCAATTTGTAGTCCCGTTGTGCATAAAAAGTTCATTTTTTACACTAAATTTATGAATGGAAAACCAGCCAGCGCCATGCTGTGCACAGCCTTTGGCATGTGCAGTGTAGGGTTGTCCTTTGGGCCCAAAGGACCCCATCCCCGAGGCCAAAACATACATATTAAGGGAAAAGGGGCATGCAGCCCCCATTCCAAGCCTTAATTGTCCCTACAGACTTCATCCAGCTGGGCCTGTTCCTCTAAAAAGGGGAGGTGGCAACATTGTTCCTTTCCTCAAGCCAAAAAAGGGTCCAGGGAACCCACCCATTGGGATAAATACAATTAAACAGGGGAGGGGGCTGTACCCCACTGCCTATGCCTTCTTGGGCCCAGGGACCCCATCTCCAGGTGCCAAAATCTAATACGAGGGCGTCATACAGACCCCCTTTCTGAATCCTAATAGACCTCAGGGACCCTGTCCTCGTGGGCGACATACAATAACAAAGGGGAGGGAGATTCACAACACCCCTCACTGAGACCTATTAGACCCGCGGACTCCATTCCCTGGGACTGCATTTTATTAGAAAGCGAAGGGGGCCAAGGCTTCATAGGCCCCAGGGCCATGCCTTATTTAAAAGGCCTTTTTGGGCCTCAGGGAGCCCATCCCTTTGGGCCATTTTTTTGAAGGGCAGAGGGTTGTGTGCTCCTCCTCCCCAGTCCCATTCTGGCCCTGCGAATCACATCCCCCTAGGACTTTATTTTATTAAAAAGGGGCTGCTCATCCCCCACCCGGGCCTTCATATTCTATTATTGCCCTGGAGCCCATTCTCTAGGGCCTTCATTATTTATAGGCTGTGCCCTGGTGCCCAGCCAGAGTACCAACCAAGCACAATGTTAAGGACTGCAGGGGAAGTCTCAAAGTCACCGCAGCCCCAGCCAGTTCCTAGCATGGTGTGGGAGCCAGCATTGCTCCCGCCTTGAGGGAGCAGGTGTGATGACTTCCCTTGTAAACTCCTGGCCCTTGAGGGGGAGTTGGGCTCACAAGGCAGTTTTACCACTGTCTGAAAATGCTGTGTATTTCACTTGGAGAGCTCAGATTGTGTTTATTTCCCACTGTCTACAAAGTTGCATGCAGGCACTGCAGCTAGTCTGTGCTGTGTGGCTGTAGGGGGTGCTGTATAGCGCGCCTTCACTGTTTGCTGTCCCGCCTTCTCGAGGAGTATCCCTATCCATTCTTACATATGTCCCTGACCAACCTGGATATTACCTCCTCTTGTTTTCAGATGCTCATTGTTCCAATATCCGGGTCAGGGAAACTTATGTCCCATCATTTTACTAATCCCCCCGCAACTACCCCTAACAATGTAGCCAGCCAGTCCCTCTGTGATGGACTATCTGATTTCTTCGAGGACAAAATTGAGAAGATATCTTCTTCCTTTCGCCCTGTGATGGCGTCTGAGTACCCTCTTCGTCATATATCAATTAATCTTGACACCGCCCCTACTCTATTGGCATTCAAGGATCTCTCCTCTGATCTTGCTCTAAAACTCATCTTACAATGTAAATCCGGCTCCCCCTTGGACCCAGTCCCCCCTAAGATCATGACTGACCTAGCCACCCTACTATTAAAGCCACTGACTTCCCTTTGGAATGCCTCCTTACAGCTAGGCCAATTCCCCTCGGCTTGGAAAGAAGCCTTGCTTGTGCCTATCTTAAAGAAATCTGATGCTGATCCTACTCAATCCTGTAACTATCGGCCTATCTCCCTCCTCCCTAAACCAGCGAAGGTTTTGGAGAAGGCCGTCCAACTTCAACTGGCAGAATACATCCAAACTAATTCTCTGCTCCACGACTCCCAGTCCGGTTTCCGTGCTGGCTTTAGCACGGAAACTGCATTACTGGAGGTTTCTGAGACTGTTCGAGAGTGTGTGGACAAGGGCGAGGAGGCCATGCTGGTCCTCCTCGACCTGTCCGCCGCTTTCGATACGGTGTCTCATCAAATACTTCTAGCCCGATTGGAGCAGATTGGACTGGGTGGTGCTGCACTATCCTGGATCACCTCTTTTCTCCAGGGCCGATCTCAGAGGGTTTTTCTTAGACCTTTTAAATCTGGGCCCAAACCTCTTACATGTGGAGTTCCTCAGGGCTCAGCTTTGAGTCCCCTGTTTTTTAATGTCTACCTAGCCCCGTTGGCCAGAGTTGTAGAGGCATGTGGAGTCAGAGTGATCTCATATGCTGATGATACTCAGCTGATATTTTCTTTTAGAGATCACTCTGACTCCAGCCTCTCCAGTTTCCGCCATTGTTTGGGAGAAATCTGTTCTTGGATGGCCACGAATCACCTCCGTCTGAATGCGGATAAGACGGAGGTTTTGTTTTTTAATCAAAAAATGACTATTCCCCCCTCTCTGTGGTGGCCTTCGGTTCTTAACCCTCCTCCTATTCCGGTGCACACTGCCCGTAACTTGGGATTCCAGTTTGACGACACGCTCTCCTGCGGCCCGCAAATTAACAAAGTCACGGCTGCCTGCTTTGGTAAGATAAAAATGATGAAAAAATGTTTTCCATTCTTGCCAATGGATGCGCGTAGAACAGTCACTCAGGCGTTAATTACGTCCCATTTGGACTACGCCAACAGTCTTTATGCCGGGGCCCCTCTGTATCTAATTGAACGCCTTCAAGCAGTGCAAAATGCGGCAGCTAGATTGATTGGCAACATCCCTTTTCGACATTCGATTTCTGTGTTTCGCAAAAAGCTCCAATGGCTTCCCATAGCCTCTCGGATTAAGTTTAAGATACTTACTCTTGCTTTCCGGGCTCTCAACGGTACCGGCCCAGATTACCTGAGAAAGAGACTTACATTATCTCATTCTGTGAGAGATTTACGATCCAATAGCCTACGCCTTCTGGTGGTGCCACGCTTCCGCCGCGCTCGAATGGGCGGCAGAGCTTTTGCTGTCCTTGCTGCGAAACACTGGAACGGCCTCCCCCTGGACCTTAGATTTGCCTCATCTGAAGCACAATTTCGTAACCGCCTGAAAACTTGGCTATTCTCCTCATCTTGATTTCTCCTTATCTCTGTTGACAGTCTTTTAGCGCCGGGACACCTCCGATGGAGGTAGCTGCGCGCTTTATAAGAGCCATAAATAAATAAATAAATCATTGCTGCTCTGCCCCCTGCACCGCTCTCATTCAGGTAGGTGTTTGTGGCCCTCCTCCACCCGCAGGCTCCTGCCTACTTCTCTTCCCTGGTGGTCCAGTGGGAGAGCCTTGCTCTTTTGCTGGTCCGCTGTGCTAGCCATTTTGTTTTTTTTCGGCCTACTTTTTTCCTTTTTGTCTGTCTGTGCCTTTTTGTCTGTTTGTGCCTTTTTGTCTCTCTGTGCTGTTTTTTTGTCTTCTGTTTTACTGTTTTGCTCTTGTTTTCACTGTTGCTTTTCTCCCTCCCTTTCCCGCTGCTGCTGCCCCATGGCCCCCCTCCCTCCCTGCGTGTTCCTGCTCCTGCCTCCCATCTGCTCTCTCTCCCCGACCCTTACTTTATGGCAGCCCCTGCGCAACAGAGTGAGCAGCAAGACCTCCTACCACCTGGTCAGGGAAACTGCTCTGTCCTTGGGCAGCTCTGTCATTGCGGCTCCGCCCTCTGTGCCTCTCTGATTTCATTTAGGTGTTCGAGGACCTTCTCCACCCGCAGGCTCCTGCTTGCGCCTATTTCCCGGTGGTCCAGTGGGAGAGCCTTGCTCTTTTGCTGGTCCGGTCTGCTAGCCTTTCTGTTTTTTCTGCCTAATATTTTCCTTTTTGTCTCCCTGTGCCGTTTTCTGCTATCTGGTTTCACAATTTTGCTCTTGCTTTCACTGTTCCTTTTCATGCTCCATTTCTCGCTGCTGCTGCCCGCGTCTCCTCCCCCCTGTGTGTTCCCACTCTCCCTCCCCTCGACACCTACTTATTGACGGCCGCTGTGCCCAAACATGACAGCGCCAGAGAGTCTGGCCCTCTGACCCTCCCACTACTACGACGCAGGAACCCTCAATGCACTCAACCCTGGTTGCAGACACAACTGCCAGCAATTGATGCTGAGCATCACCCAAGGCCCGTTCACCAGAGGATACTGCCGCTGCACCTTCACCCACCTCCAGACCCTGACAGCTACTACCAACCCACCGGATGACAGCACACACATACCCCTAAGTTGCATCCTCCTCGAAGTACGCTCCCTGCACAGGCATGCAGTAGATATCTGGGACCTCCTCAACACCCTCACCCGATGTTGCCTTACTCACAGAGACCAATGCCAGCTCTACATCCAACATTGTAAGCACCATCCCAAACGGGTACAAGGTCTAGAGCAAAGACTGCCCCAACCACCCTGGAGGAGGCCTTGCAATCATCCACAAAAGCTCCCTCTGACTGACAACCTCCATCTCCAACAACTCCTTGCCCCAATGCATCCCCAGATTGACTCTACATGGAACTCTTGCCTACAGACCTCCCAGATCCCATGCCCGTTCACTAACACCATCACAAACCACATTGCACCCCACACCCTTGCCTCCAGCGACTACCTACTGCTAAGAGACCAACATTGGACTAAAGCAGCTTGTCACCACCCCCACCCAGAAGGTGGGACACACCCTCGACCCCATCTTCGCCGGAGTAAACAACGTTTGCTTCAGTCACACCACGCAACCCCTCTGGATGGTCCATCAATGTGTCCACTACTCCTTCATGAAACCACCCGCACACAAGCCAACACCATGCCCCTTGTGCAGAAACTGGAGCAAGATCACCGAAGAGCACCTCACCTCTGCCCTCAGCCACACGCCTCCCCCATCACGACCAATGCCAACTCTGCAGCCAACAAACTCCAAAAATGGATCACCGAGTGCACCCCTTCAGAGTTCCAACAGACAACATACCATGAAAGCCACCTGGTTCACCACGGACCTCCGAGAATCTAAGCGCTCATGCCCAAGACTTGAGAAAGCATGGAGGAGCATCAAAACGCTAAAAGCACACACCACCTACAGGACCACCACAATAGCACACCACCAACTCATTTGATCTACAAGCAGGGACTTGAGCCATGACAGAATCCTCTCCAACTCCCGCAACTCTAAGGATCTCTTCAACATCATACAAGTATTCACCAGACCACTCAGCTAAACCTCCGACTTTGCTCCCTCCCAGGACCTCTGCAACAGACTCAACTCCTTCTTCCACCACAAGATCAGGACACTCTATGACAACTTCGACAAACATGACCAAGGAACTGAACCAACACCTTCGACCAGCAACCCCGCCCAGCCGATCATCCGCACCCCTGGACCCCTGTCACCAAAGAAGACACTGCAAAGACCATTAGGAGCATACACTCCGTGGCACCCACTGACTCCTGCCCGGTGCACATCTTAAACAGGGCTGCCTCCATCATTGCACCAGAACTACGCTTGACAATCAACTGCACCCTCAACACAGGTCCGTTCCCCGTGGACTGGCAGCGTGCAGAAATCAAAGCCTTCCTCAAGAAGCCCTCCGCAGATCGGATGAACCTCAAAAACTACAGGCCCATCTCTCTCCTCCCCTTCACCGCCAAAGTCACCAAAAAGATCGTCAACAGCCAGCTAACGAACTTTGTAGAATCCAGGTACATCCTCAAAACTTCTCAATACAGGTTCCGCAGCAACCACAGTACCAAGACCACTCACCTAGCTGCCATGGATGATATCTGCACACTTCTCGATCAAAGCCACACTGCAGCCCTTATCCTACATCTCAGCAGCCATCAACATTGTCTCCCACAGTACACTAGCCGCCAGACTCCATAAAAGTGGCATGCAGGAAACTGCCCTAGACTGGGTTCACTCCTTCCTCGCTGGACAAACACAAAGAAGAAGACTCCTGCCCTTCCTTTCCTAACACACAGAGATTAGATGTGGAGTACCCCAAGGATCCTCCATCTGCCCCATGCTTTTCAACATATACATGGACCAACTCACTACCATTGTCAGAAAACACAGACGCAGCATAGAATCCTATGACACTCAGCTACTCCTCTCCCTCACCAAGGAACCAAAAGTCAATTTACAGGATGGAATGAAGGACATTGCATTCTGGATGAGCAACAGCTGCCTGAAGCTCAAGTCGGAAAAAAAGTCCTTATCCTCGGATCCACCCCCTCAACATGGGATAACAACTGGTGGCCCACTGCTCTCGGTAACCCTCCCACGCCAATGGACCACTCCCGCAACTTCAGCATCATTCTCAACTGCTCCCTCACCATGAACCAACGGATTAATGCAGCATCATCTTCATGCTTCAACACCCTCCGCGGACCTCCAAATGTATCCCCCTGGAATCTAGGAAGACCGTCACCCATGCACTCATCATGGCAGGCTGGATTATGGGAACGCTCTCTATGCCGGAATCAACAGTGGAGTGTAGGGGGAGGACTAGCCCTAGAGGTGAAGGGGCCTGGGTTGCTGCTATAAAAAAAATGTCACATCTCCTGCTGAGTGATTGAGAATCCAGACCCTCACTAATCAAAGGAAGAAGGTGTCACTGTGGCAGGGAGGCACCCATAACTGGTTTGAACAGGGGTTAGTGCCCCCTGAACACAAAGACTTCAAAGCCATTGAGGGTTATAACTATGAGAGCTGAAGCCCCTGAACTTTGGAGTATGGCTTGATCAAGACAGTGGCGTAACGAAACCTAAGGGGGCCCCCCTGCAAAGTGCATGGAGGGGCCCCCTTCCAAACCTACTCATAGCTGCCACGGTTTCAGATTGCTATGTGTGACATTTTCAAAATGTCAATACAATTATGAGTGACATTTTGACGAGTAGGAGTGACATTTTATTGCGAGTAAAAAAAAATCTAGCAATGAAGAAAGGGAAACATACAAATTTCAGAAATGAATTAGATCGAGGAACTCTAAGATCTTAAAACTGGTGCAAACACCTGCGGTGGCTGACCCATAATTACAATGAAATTATAAAAATGACACATATAGCAATCTGAAACCTTGGCAGCTATGGGCAGACTGGCCTGTACCCTCACCTGGGAGAATGCCTGCCCAAAAGTTAACGAACGCCTTTGCCTCACTTATCATTAATGTTTCAGTCATTCTGAAACAGACAGATGGAATCAGGAGCAGAAATCGAAGCTCTCAGCTGGCGGGGCCCATTCAGCCGTAAGTAGCCTTACTTAAAAGTAAGCTGAGGGGGTTAGTACTCACTCATACGTTAGAGGTTGCGTGCCCCTACTCCCCAGGACGGAAGACGTAATAACAGAGAGGCCCAGCCATCCCGGATTGAAACTCCAAGGCCTGAGATGGCAGTCACCCAGGCACGCTGCTAAAATAGAGACTGAGTTAGTCATTAAAGAGAAAGGTCGGGCACAGGGCAGAAGAGAAAGTGGCACCCCTAACCGACACCCTGGGGGTGCCCTCTTTGGCCCCAGGAGTGTGGGGGCAAAGGCTTGTTAACCCAAGCCTGCTCGGATTGGTTTTCTGAGGCCAGGGCTGCGCTAATAAATTTACAGCTGCACGGCGTTGGTAAAGGCCGAGCGGGACAGCAGAGGGGATGGCACCCCTGAGCACCCTGCATGTGAGCGGACATAAACAGGGGCCACAATCTGTCTCGGTACAACTGTGAGCATGGTGGTGCTGTGGAGTGAGGGTCTGACTGCCCCTGCAAACACAAGACCCCGATCACTCGGCTGGAGTTCTCCAATACCTTCAGGCCGAGTCAGCTCTGTTAAACAGCTCAACATTCAGGGGGACAACAGTGCGCATCAGGATATTAACAGGTTAAAGTCAGACAAATAAAGGTGCCACTGCCGCCACCGGGCCAAAACTGCCTGCCGGTCCGGACCTCTTAAATGATCTTAAGTGCACTCACTCACAGAGGCATGTCCCGCTTGATGTGCATGATAATTAGACATTGAGGGCATGCACGTGTGACCTTTATATCGTAAATCCAAATGAGACTGGCTTGGGTCGACCCTTCACTGATAAAGCAGAGTATTGTATAAACAAAGTTCTCTTTATATTATGCTGCTGTGCTGCACTGGCTTTACCTGCGCGGCCGAATTTGACTTTGTGCAGACTGCATACAGAGCTGTTCTATGTAACTGTATGCAGGCTGAATGACTTGCGGCTCCTAAAAGAAAATTACAGTTGGAAGACAAGAAGAAACCGTCTGTGACACATCACTTACTGCGTGAACGCAGAGCCCCATTGCCGGTGAGGCCAGTTGCAACGATTTGATTGCACAGTCCCTGGCAGCTCTACGGCTGCAGTCCAGATCGGACACTCCTCTCCGACCGACATGCATGGCATTAGCAGAACTAGCTGCACTGGGCTCGCTGCAGGTGGCACCTGAGCTGAGGCAGTCATGCTGATGCACCATCACGACTGAATAATAATGCCGATATGGCTGAGTGCTGAGAGCTGCAGCGGCAGGCCCAGTGTGCTGGCTGCTCAACAACTGAAACTATGCCGCCGCCCGCTCACAGCGCCTATGCTGATTGGGCAAATTAGATCAAGGGGCAGGCTCATGATTCAGGGAATGCGCGGTATCGCGTAAAACATTGTAGATAGCTGACCCAATCCCCCTTAAGCCTGTCGGATTTGAAGAGGCAGCAGCCAAGTTAGGAGCTGTGCAGTCAGTGGAGGTCACTCTGGAGCTCTCGGATTTTGGTACTGTGGATGATGAGGGGGCCCCCTGGAGCTCGAGGCTCCCCCGCACTGCTTGGGCTGCGGGGGCCTTTGTTACGCCCCTGGATCAAGATTGAACAAGACTGGAGCTACTTTGTGGTCAAGAGGAACCTTTGCCAAGGAAGAAACAACTGAAGAGACTGAAGGAAAGGACAGACCCTTGCTGTGGGTTCTGGGGCTGGCCTGCTGTTTGCTGTTTTAACCAAGGAAAGGCTAAAGGGACTTTGCTGTGTGTGCTGTGTCCCCCTGCCTGAAAGGATTTTGCTGCTCTGTGTACTAAAGTAACTTATCCCCAAGGGCCCAAGGTGAGCTGGCTCCCTGTTGCGGAAACTCAGGAACACAAAAGAGACTCAGAGGCGCTGTGTGTGCATGCTTGTTGCAGCCTGAAACCCTCGTAAGGTGTGCCCTATATTTGTGGGCACCTGGAGTCCAAGCAAGGATCAGCGATGCGGTGTGCGTGTGGTTTTTGCGGCCTGAACCTCTTTGTGAGGATTGTCAAGTTATTGTGTGCACCGGAATCCAAGTGACTCTCATGAACGCTATGTGTTTGTGCTTTGTGCACCGTGAGACCTTCGTAAAGATTTGACTTGTTATCATGTGCACCGGAATCCAAGTGAGTCTCATCGATGCTCTGTGCGTGTGCTTTGTGCACCATGAGACCTTCATGAGGATTTTCCTTTTTAACGCGCACCCGGAGTTAAAGTGAGCCTCAGCGACGCTGTGCCCGTGATCTTCATGCAGGCTGAGATCTTCGTAACAGTAGCGGCCCGGACTGGCAGCCCCAGAGGAGCTGAGCCACCGGCCTTTGCCAATTCACAAAGATTGCAATGGAGGCCCAGCCGCTGAAAGAGGAGAGGAGAATGAGTTTGCGCCCCCAGGTAACGTGCGTCGACTCGTGGGGCCAGGTGCGAGCTCGGAGGGAGATGCTCTGGGCCTCTCTCAGATTTCAGCAGCGCGAGCCTCTGCTTTGGCTCGTATCGAAGCCCATATTGCCAAAGAAGGCGCAGTACCAGGGCCGGAGTGCGGAGCTGCACTTTTTGATTACGGAATACCCGTGTTGGGGGCAACTGTTGAGAGGCTGACTGCAAGTCAGGAGGGGCGGAGAGACTGCCTCAGGCACAGTGATCGGTGCCTGAGTGTGTTATGCATTATTCCATTTCTGCGTAACAGAGTACCTGACTGTCGTATTACACATTGCATCATTTCTGCATAACATAGTACCTGATTAGAGTATTACGCATTGCATTATTCCTGCATAACGAACTACCTGATTGTCATATGACGCATTGCATTGTATCTGCATAACGAACTACCTGATTAGCGTATTACACATTGCATTTTTCCTGCATAACGAACTCCCTGATTAGTGTATTACGCGTTGCTTTATTTCTGCATAACGACATATCTGGTGGTTGTATTACGCATTGCATTATTTTTACATTGCCAAAGTGCCTGATTCTAGCATTGCGAACTGTATAACATGATATTAGGGTTACAAAAGCATGTTTAGAAGTGCTCATTAATATCGCCAGAACTTACAACGGCTGGTTGGCCTAACAACCGGCCAGGAGAAATAATACACAAACTCATATGTGGGATTTATATTGTGTGGTCTTATTGTTTATCTTTTTATATAAAATTTAAACGTGTTTTTATAAAATAAGGTGACCTTCCTTTCCCTGACGTGGAACAGCGGGTCCCTATTTAGCCTAAGGTACCTACCTCAGCCAACCAGGGATCCCGAGTCTAACAAATGTGCTCTACAAATCCCTGATTGATTCATTGTTCGGTTTTCTGCAGGCTCCCTCTAGACAGCCGAACTATGTGTTCTGTTTCCCTGCTGTTGGACTTGGCCCTTTTCCCCAAAATTGTTTCGCTTTTTGCCACCCTAATTTAAGGATGTCTCCCCATGGTAAAGGTTACTGTATAGGCCGTGTGTGGTGGGAGACACCATGTTAATGTGATAATGTGATGCAATGGTGTGCACTTATTTTCCCCCATTGTGTAAATTGTACCCTGATGGAATGCTGCATTTATAATGGATGCCTAGGCTGTGCGTTGTGCCACCTGACTGCAGTAGGTTAGCGGTCTAGATGTTAGGTACCCAGCCACCCCAGCATTTGGAGGGAAAGCCTGGCACCCAGGGTGCTCTACTCCTCCCCCTGAGCCAGTTAGAACTAGTTTGCCTGAGAATTCTAGAAGGCTCTGGCACTGCTTGGAAGGTGGGGTGAGGGAGATATAAATAAGGGGGATGTGCCACCATGTCCAGAGACAGAGCTGGGACAAGAACATGAGGGGACCTGCTGCCAGGGGATACCGCCACTTGGGCCTGTGTGCTGGACCCTGCACCCATCCTGGCCCAGTAGTGCCTGCTGCTCTGTCCCCTGGCCCCTGGAGAATTAAGGAGGGCCAGTCTTGGTCCCTGAGGCCACTGGGACCTGGCACCACACAAGCGCTGCGCCTAAAAGCGCCTGGAAGGGAAGGAGCACCTTGGACTGGACCCCCCCAGGAGGAGAGAAGCGTTACCCTGGGGCTTGCTGCTGGGACCGTCCGCCCCCTTGCACTGTGTGCCTGGAAGCGCTGTGCCTAGAAGAAGTGCTGGGTGCCTGGAGGCCTAGAACTGTGCCCTTGAAAGTGCTGGCCTGCAGGAGACTGCCTTGTGTCTCCAGAGCGCCGTGACCAAGACTGCCCTGCTGTGTGTGCTGAAGTGCTGTTGCCCCCTTCATAGCACTGTGTCTGCTGAGCGCTGTGGGGCCAGGAAGGACTGTGGGCTTAAAAGCGCCACGGGTGCCTACCCCGCATTTTGGCACCCTTAAGCAAATTTAGATCAAAGCGGGTGCCCACCCCGCGTTTGCCTGCATCCTGAGCGAGTGCCTATCTCGCGCGGTGTCATCCAGATGAGAGGGAGCCTACCCCTCATTGCTGCCGTCATCTCCGCCGGGGAATCACCGCCGTGGCCCGGGTTGCTGGTGCTGCCCCGTGCCGCCTGTGGACATCTGGGTCCTACACTGCTGTGAGGGGCATCGTTGCGGAGGCCCCCGAAGCCAGGAGAGGGCCGCCAGAGTAAAATGTGGGCCGCGCTAGGCCCTGAAGCTGCGACCCGCATCGCATGGCTGGGGCGCCGGTGACACCACCGACCATGCCCCCCAGCTGCCGTGCACAGATTGGCTGCCGGAAGAGGCCTGAGGGAGGTGCTGCGGGGCTCCCGTGAGCTAAGGGGAGCCCTGTGACGGTGAAGGAGCCAGGGGGGAGCCTACCCCGCACTGGCCCCAAAGAAGCCTGAAGCCTCGCAGAGGCTGCCTAGAAGTCCCAGGTCCCCGTGAGAGAGAAGGGGCCCGGGAGAAGCAGGAACAAGCTGCCCCTAAGCCCCGGGTCCCAGGAGGGAGCCCGGGTGAAGGCTGGAAGAGTGCCGGTATTGGCGGGGCTCTCGTGAGGAGTAGAGCCCCGCGGGAATGGTGGCAGCTGAGACCAGCCAGACATCTGCAGGGCTCCAGGTGATGAGAGAGCCCTGCAGCCACCAAAGGAGCAGCGGGACCCGTTTTGGGCACTGCCTGTGCCCAAGGAAGCAGCCCGGGGAGAGCCCGGACTCACTCTCCAGGTGCCCCGGCTGTCAGTGGGCACCTGCAACGTTGGACCTCAGCGGTATCAGGGGCCCTAGCGGACTTTTCCAGCTGGAAAGGTCCAATATCCACCGGACAGAGGGCCGCAGGTATAGGGCCCCCGGTATCTGAGCCCCTAGGGTTCTCTAAAGAGATTGTTGATGCCTTGATGTGGGTGCCAATGGGGTTAAGTTGATGGTATATGCCCCATGTTAGAGGTGTTGACGGTAATGTTATGCCCACTCTTGGTTTCGCACCTAATGTAGTTGGCCCCAGTTATATTGCTAAGGATACTGGCCCCTATTTTAGCCTATACAAAAGGGAACCTAGGCTCATGGCTGATGCCCGGTACTAGTGTAATTGCGCAGCTATGCCCATTATGATGTTGTGCCTAGTGTGATTCAGGCCTGTTGCTAATGTTGTTGATGCCATGTTTATGCGCACAGGGTTGCTGGCCTATGGAGTTTATGCATAGTGGGCTTTCATGCCTAGTATTTCTTTCCCTCCCATCGACATTGCTGATGTTCTATATCATTTGATAAGGCATTGTTTTTATTTCAGCTCTGGAAACTAACAGACTTACCCTTTTATTCCCCGTAAATAATACCCCGGTATACATTGCCCTGGCGCCCGTCAGTGCCCCATTGTGATTACAGTGTTTTACTTTTGCAGGTTGGACCTAATACAAAAGTTATTCTTTTTCCAACCAGAACTGGTGTTGAGTCTCTTTTTGTGGTGTGCCTGGTGTGTCGTCTGTGGGTACTGCGTGAATGCTTCACACATGTCCTCAGGAGTTTGGCCTGCCCGCTCTGCCCCATGCTACCCCACGTAGAATTGGCTACCCCATTTCTAACACCTGCCCACATCAATGCGAGCAGGGAAACAGAACAGAATTCTACTCCCAGCCAAAGCAAGCATTTTTAAACTCCTGCCAGTTGGGAGCAGACTTAAAAACTACAGTGTCCAAGGTTTGGGCTTCTCGGGACACAGTTAATGACCCAACCCCAAGGCCATTAAAGGCTGAGGGTGGGTAGGGGGACTGCAGGGTCCCCTCCCTTTAAAAAAAAAAAAGTCAGGCCCGATGGATGGGGTTCCTGGGGTCTTTACAAGCTTGGAGAGGGGGGACACGCAGCCCCCCTTCACTTTTTAGGTCTCGCGCCTACGATTGCAGGGGCGAAAGCCCCTGCTGTCGCAAAGCGAGACTATTGTAATCATTTCAGTGTTTTCCGCTTTCAAGGACTAGGTAGAGGAGACAACAGACTGTCACGCGCACGCAGCCAGCCGGAATCGGATCAGGTCGCGCGCGTAAACACGCGCTTCGATTCCGGCTGGCTCTTCAGTCACCATGGATCACGCACGCACACAGAGACACACACACACGAACGCACACATACAGACACACACCACACCACACCTCCCCAGCCCCCCCGCCGCCGCCTCCACACACACACACACGAGCGCACACACACAAACAATCCCCTCCCCCCCCGCCGCTGCCGCTGGCCACACACACACATACAGAGAGACCCCCCGCCCAACTAACCCCACTCACCGCATCGCCGGACTCTGCATCCTCCGCGGGGCTCTCCCTCGGACATGGGAGCCCCGCGTCACCACTCCTCTGGCCAGGCACTCAGTGTGCGCGTGCGCAGGCTTTTGAAGACGGAAGTCCCGCCGCAGACCAGGTTTCAGTTTCGCTCATCTTCAAGCGTCTCTGTAGTTGCTGTGGGAGAATGCGGGCTCCACCGGCGCGGGAAGGGTTATGCGTGCTATCAGCGGCGCTGCCTGTGAGGCGTGTCTCCCTCACACACAAACACACGTCTCCAGTCTGCACCGAGGCTGGCCGAGCACTGCCCGGCGGCGGGGAGGGCAAGTTCACCAGGGGCAGAAGGGAGAGGAGATACGAGAGGCACCAGCGCGCCAAAAGCCGGGTAAGCAGTGGAGCCGGGATTCGTGGCACTGAGGCGGGAGAAGTCCAGGCTGGAGCAGGGCGGGGGCTTCAGGGGTAGCCCTGTGTTATTTGTGTGTGGCCAGGAGGCAGCTGGGCCCCGCCATCCCCGGGGGTCGGGGTAAGTGATCAGGTTTTACCCCGGGGGCGTTTGCAGTGTTCAGTCAGGGTGTAACGTGCTCTGTGGAGTTGCGGTGTCCCCCCTGTATAAAGGCATCTCCCTGTGAGGCGCAATGCCCCTTCATACACAGAGCCTGCTGTACTTTGGTGGTATCTGGTTTGTGGGCGGTAGGGGATGTCTGTCAAGACCCTTTCTGAAGTCATGACTTGTTTCACTGAGGCTGGACTTTGTGATGTGCTGTGTCCTGCTAGTGCTCAGGTGTGCATGATGCATCTCTCTTCTTGAGCGGAAACGCACGCTGGCTGCGTGAGATCCGGTGTCCCTCGGTCTCGAACACATTTGTTACTTTCTGAACGACAGCTTTAGAGTAGGCGCTACCCCCACCCCCGTGATGGCATTCGCTGGGTGTGATGTCCTCTGGGGAGTTGCAGTCTCGCCTTCTGGTATCTTGGTGGATGTTACTCTGGGGAGGGCAGCCCCGGGCGAGGCTCTGAGCCCCGACAGGTTACTCTGGCGAGGGCTGGGTAGTGGGAGGGGCCAATTTCCTCCACCCACCTGAACTCCGTTCTATATCGCCTGCTCTTGTTGTTTCTATGAAATCCATAGAATGGATTGGTCCATATATTGCTTAAAACAAGCCTTGGCCCGTTGTGCATGCTTCCAACTTGGCAGAAAATGTAAACGAGGCACAGGGAGATGCATTGATATGCTCAAGATTACATGTACTAAAGTGCGTAGCCGGTATTAGAAATCACAAATACTGAGCCCAGATATTAATGCAAACAGGTCAGGTCAGGTCAGGTGGCATTATACTGAGCTGGACTGGACTACTGGGGAGATCAGAGTCTAGAGTAGAATTGACTATATCTAGGTGGGACGGTTATTGTGGCACGTAAGAGAGTATGATGGCGCACCTGCAATTCCATTTTCACTGAAGCCATAAGACATTTGGGTCAGTGAAATGTATTCCTCCACGGAGGAGTGTGCAGCATCTCGGAGCAACCTCACCCTCACACCCCCTCACCCTCAAACACCCTCACCCTCACACCCCTTCACTCCCTCTCGCACTCACACACCCTCACTCACCCTTACACCCTCACCTTTACACCCTCACATGCCCACACCCTCCCTCACCCTCACACACCTCGCCCCCCCACACCCTCACACCCCCTCACCCTCCCTCACACCCCCTCTCACCCTCAAACACTGTCTCTCACCCTCACACACCGTCTCTCACCCTCACACACCGTCTCTCAACCTCACACACCGTCTCTCACCCTCACACACCATCTCTCAGCCTCGCACACCGTCTCTCACCCTCACACACCCTCTCTCACCCTCACACACCCTCTCTCACCCTCACACACCCTCTCTCACCCTAACACACCCTCTCTCACCCTCACACACCCTCTCTCACCCTCACACACCCTCACACACCCTCACACACCCTCTCTCACACCCTCTCTCACCCTCACACACCATCACACATCATCACACACCCTCTCTCACCCTCTCTCACCCTCACACACCCTCACACACCCTCACACACCCTCACACACCCTCTCTCACCCTCACACATCCTCTCTCACCCTCACACACCCTCACAGACCTCACTCACCCTCACTCACTCACCCTCACTCACTCACCCTCACTCACTCACTCACCCTCACTCACTCACCCTCACTCACTCACCCGCACTCACTCACCCTCACTCACCCTCACTCACTCACCCTCACTCACTCACCCTCGCCAGCATAGCATCACAAAACATAGCATAGCATAACAAAAAAAACACAGGATAGCAAAAGATAGCATATCCTAATTATTCCCAACTCTCCTTATTATTAAGCAACATCTGACAGTTTGCAAATCATCTTTATATACTAATTCAGAGTTTTCGAAAAAATGTATGCAACGCATTGTCATACACAATGCCAATAACTCAAACTTTAATGCTGCGAGACCTATTGCATTGTAAATGCTTGCTTACAACATTGCCCCCGGGTGTTGAGGTCCCTGGGGTCACCATCTGCTCCACTGGGTTGAGGAGCAAGGCAGTGTGTCCCCTCTGCTTATATATACCAAGCCTCAGAGGATAGGCTCTCTGGGTCCCTAAAAGGGCTGGGTAGTGCTGACCTAACAGGATGACATTCATGAGCCGACTCAATTCAATAAATCTTTATTTGGCCATATATGGCTATGAAAGACAAAAACAATACATAACAGTTAAATGGTCATAAAGCAACATTTAAATAACAACATCATCCACAGCATAATTAATAAGATACATAACCCAATGACCATAAAACATAATACCTGACATTCAAAAAGATAAAAAATTACATCACATAAATCTTTAAAAACAATTTATATCCAACATATAAATGCTTTAAATATAAAGTGCAAATTGCAGCTACATAATGTAGGCTAAACAAGAGCAATACATATCTGAAACTAGAGTGAAGATCATTTTAAGGCAGGCATGATTGTTCTTCGTTAGAATTCCTAGCTAAAACAGCAGCTTTTAGGAATGAACTCACCCTGGCACAAATAAGTGGGGTTTCTAGGTTGTGAAAAGCGTGTTTTCAGCTCCGATGCATACCTAAAATAGTTACAAAAAAGAAAGTAGTGCATTAGTGATTGTGAGGAAGCCCATTTGCAAGGGCCAGCCCTGTAGATGCCTTCCACGGCATCAGTTGGCATTCTAAAACTCAAAAGCAGCCATTCTGAGCCTGATCAAAATAAAAAAACAATGGACTTTTCCCATTATGTTAACTAAAGTGAAAGAATCAAATAATAAGTCAACAAATGTCCCTTTACCAGCTCCTTTTGCGTTCTTACCTCAGCATAACATTCCAAAAAGAGACTTCTTACATGTGATTTGTCTCCTTTCAGTAAACAGCGAATACAACCCCAACCCTCGAAAGGTTGTGTAATTGTATTTTCACCATTATATAGAGCCCCAATTGTCCAGAAGGAGACCAACTAAAAAAATCTCTCCACAGAGTGTGGCTTGGGGATTTGTCCATATGCTGACCCAAAAATGCAAAGGTGCCATTTGGACACTATCCTCAATAAAACATTGCTTAAGCTTGGCGTGTATGATAAAGATAGAAGCTGATGACCTTCATGAGCCAATGGGAGTATTTTCTTCCACAAATTCTGAGGGCACTATCTTTTCACCTCTTACTACAATGCCATAACAAATCATCAATTAATTTCTCATCTTATTGAAACAAGCTAGATACTTGCTCAACTTGCATTCTTTAGGCCATCCATTAGTTAAAACACATTGAACCAAATGTAAATTGTGATCACGTAGTAATGACTCTTTCCATTCACTTTCCAAAATTGCACACTGCCCACTCATACTCTCACACCCCTTTCTCATACTGTCTACAGTGTATGCTACATCACATTCTTGTTCTGCATGTACAGTATTACGACTAGGAACACACTGAAAAATACATTGATATACTTGCAATTTACCTGCCAAATGAGATAAATGTGAAGTCAAGGTTCTCCCCCCACATGCAGATAGCACACTCACCAAAGACTTGTGATGAGTCCTCAGAATAAATCATGTTAATCGCAGACATTGCCTAAAGTGTTTCACAGTCCAATTACAGGCTAACAACTCCTTTCCTATCACAGCTTAACTTCTTTCTGCAGATCTTAAAGCAGCACTTAAACCCACAATGCCCACATCCACTGTCACTACACACTCCTTTTCAACCCACATCTGGTATCAATTGAGATGCTTCCACCATTTCCTTTTCCTACATTTCAAATGGCATTAGTTAAATTTGTCCCCATTCAATATTCACATTTCTTGACATAAAACTCTGTTAAACGAAAAAAATGATATCAACCGATCATCAGAATCTGGTGCCAAGGCATTTACAATTGACTTATCATGATTTCCTGTAGTTTTAATACCACTTTGAGAAATGTCATGGCCCAATAAATCAACGTTGTCCTTACGGAAGCTACATTTTGAAACTTGCATGTTCAAACCCTTCAAAAGAAGTTTCTTCAACAAAGCACACACATTTTTATTGTGTTCTTCAAAGGTCTTTCCAAATACCAGAACATCACTTTGCAATGCTACTGTGCCGATAACATCCTCAAGACGGTTTCAATAAATGTTAAAATACTGATGCAGGACTTGCTAAACCAAAAGGCATTCACAAAAACTGGAACATTCCTTTCAGATTTACAAATACTGTGAGATAGTTACAATCCTCTTGCGGCTTAACCTGGTGATAGAGACTTACAAGATCAATAGTTGAAAATACAGTTTCACTGGAAAGAGTAGAAACCATTTCATGCAAAATCTGTAAAGGATGCCAATCAATTCAAATTTCATCATGAAGGGTTCGCTAATCCACTCAAAGCTGTAGTTTCCCCAACCTTTTCAAAGAGAAGACTACAGGGGATACCCATGGATTTTTTTAACACAAATCATTCAACAATACTTTTAATTTCTTCTGATAGGCTACAGGCACCTTTTCTATGGTATCTCTAACCAGAACTGCTCTGTTATTGGGAATTAGTTTGTGTTTCAAATCCTCAAACGTTCCTAACTCCTCGCAAAAGAGAGTAGGACATTTCAAGTTTATCTCAGATAAAATCATGAATTTCTGACATGACCACTTACACAGATGGAGATGCATTCAGATCAGGCTTCATGCCCAACTCCTGTTGATGAGGTTATCCCAGAATGGAATCCTCTTTTTGCCACATAAATATTTGCTCTAGTTCCTCTCCAATTAAATTTAAAATCAGCCCCAAAATATCCTTTTAACTCAATTGAATGTCCAGAGTATCATCCCTGATGGTCATCATGAGGTAACAAATTCCTCCCCTCACATAAATCACAATACTCACATTAATGCTATACCATGCACATGAATCTAACATAACTGAAATGTCCATACCATCCATCGTAACAACACATTTGGGAAATCCTTTATATACGTTGTCAGTCACAGAAAGAATAGAATTTATATGACCAACATCTTTCTCACATTCATCTTTGGTGAAGCAACTAACGTTATCAGACACACTTGCTTTATATACTCTGCTAAAAAGTCCCTTCTTTTTGCATTTAAGACATATTTTATGACTACCAGACAACATTACAAATTTCCAACACAGTAAGAACTTCCACATCTGTAATACACTGGACTAGACTTCCTTTTAAATCCTTGTTTGTCAATGTCTATCTTACATATGACATTGGAATTATTCTTCACTGCATAAACCTTGGTGCCCATGTCATTTGTTTTGAGAGCATGCCCTCTATTCCCACCCAACATTTCGTATTGCTCTATACCTTTACCAATACCAATAACAGCCATCAAAGTCATTCCTGTACCAGCCAATAACCATTCTTCATTTTTATTACCTTTTGTTTTCATCATAATTTGGTTCTGCAGATGTCAGGGCTCACAGAAGCTTTCCTCCTCAAAACCCTGTTGTAGCGCTTATGGTTATTCCCTCTACCTGCTCCCCCACATTGAAAACTCACCATGCGTTTAGTTGGCGAGTATGCTTGCAGCGCTGGACATCCAAGATGTCTGCCAGCATGCCTGCTAGGTCCGCAGTCTAGTTTCCTTCATAATTAGACCTCAGGTGAAGCGCGCACCAACGTTCTACTGCACAATTCACCGAGAGTTTTCCCCCGAATGGATGTTCTCTTCAAGTCGTCTGTTCCAGTTAGTCAGGGGCCGTCTCAGAGGTGTCGGGTTCAACAGCGTTGGGTCCTCTTTGAAGTTTGAGGTTTCAGGTTAGTGGCTCAGAGAGGTGCATGCTCTTCTATTTCCATAACGATTCCGGCCTGTGTATAGAAGAGCGTTTTTCTTCAGACACTACTCCTTGAAGGTGTAGTTCAATTCTGGGAATGGAGCAGTGTTTCAGGCTGCGTATTAATATAAAAGTGCTGTTGGCATAATTTAAGAGATTAGTAAATACTAATTAATTACTTTGCAGAACCAAATCCTTTTTGAGCATAGCAAGGTTAAGAGCATATATGATAACCTTCTATCTTTGGAGGTTGTGACAATTGAGAGAAGAGTCTAGTTTACAAGTGTGTGAGCTATTCACATATGCATTACCACAGACTATTGAGAATATTAAATGTAGAACTTCAGAACATAAATAAAAAGACTTTCAGTCCACCATTAAGAACCAGCGCATAATTGTAGAAGCGATAGAGGATAATTACAGAACCTCTAAGAAGTTGTACCTGTAAGTTCTCTCAGGTTACCACAGTAAGTAGTTATCCTTAGCAGTCAATGTATTAAATTTGTATTAATAAGATGAGACTCGCCTGTTTTTCCTTGTTTTAAGAATCCACAAAGGTGACACTCAGGTTAACCTGTAAGGGAAAAGAAATCACAAATTAAACTTCTCATAGCACACAAGCAAACAACGAAATAGAGCAGTCAGAAGAGAAGCCAGCCCCAAGCATTTCCTGGTAAGAAAAAGGTTGATAAGTTAATGCATATATTGTCAGTACAAGGAACATAAGTAGAAGTAAAATATGTGTATGTGTTATTTAACAGTCTAATGTAACAAGAAGAAGACGAGGCAGAATTGCAGAAGAAACTACAGGGCTGTCTCGTCTCTGTCCAATTCCCCTTTCCCCCCTTGGTACTTACCTGTGAAGGTATACTACATCTAGCAGGGGAGTGCCGAGAAGGGAGTTGGGAAAAAGGCATCATTCTGCTCCTGTGCTGATAAAACAGTTATACAAGTCCTGACAGTAGACCCTGGTCAAATGTCATAGTTTAAATTTGCAAAACCTGGCTAAAACACATAAACCTGAGATGTGAGGTACTGGGTTTTTAAGAACCGGCACAGAACCGGCAACCCAGCGGTGTCAGGGTACACCCAGAGACCTCGAGTCTTTCCTGATTCAGACCACAGAAACTCAGAGTCTTCTAGGTGAAGTCAAGGATCGATTTTTATTGGCTGCAACCAAGGTAACAAGTGTCCTAGAAGTACAACACACGGGGAAGTATATTCTCAGGAGACTGCTCGAATTTACAAAGTCAGGCTTCTCTTCTTATACAGAATTTTAAGCTTCAGGCAAACATTCTTGGTTTTACAGTAGATCATTGACATATTTTAAATACATAGAAAAAGCAGGGTCATGATGACATGTCCATATTTCACTTCGTGCTGCCTACAACAAATCACCCGGTAAGGCCCAACATTTCATCAGATATCGGTGGACCCCCAATAAAACGGGCACCTCCCCACCATAAAGCAAGTGAAGCAAAAAGAGTGGAGACAGATGCGAGCAAGATACGGCAGGTGTGGGTGCGCTGAAATGGTTTTATGGCTTGTTGAGCCTTGATGCTATCTTGTTCGGCCACTGGGAGGGGAACTGAACTAACGTGTTCGGCCTGGGGCGATGGTTCCAACTTGCACAAGTCATGGAAAAGTCGGTGAAGGTGTACGTGTCCTTTAGGGGTCGAATCTGGCTGGATTAAGGCCTATGTAAAGGGCAACACGAAAATGGCTGCCGTATATAAAATGGAAGCAAGGGTTCAGAACGAAAATGACGATTTCGAGGTGAAATCGTCATTCGAATATGCTGCAAATATTTGTACATGGTGTGCTCGCCATTCTCGGTCTTTTAATACCAAATTCGTCATGTTTCGACGAAGTTTTAATTCTCGAGTCCAGAATGATTACACGAGTCCAGAATCTTCAGAACCACAAACCCTCTTTTTGCCCTTACATAGGCAATTAATGTATCCTCATGTTAATCTGAGTCCAGATCTATATTCCTAAAGTCATTGAGATGTTGCTGTAACATCATTTTAGTACTTAGTTGATACAGGCTTCCTTACACATGATGTAACACAGAGGCCACATATTGCAGGAGCACACTGTACGCACAGACAGAACAGGAAAAGAATGGCTAAGACCATCCCAATGACCATCAGAATTTTCCATCCCCAGGCAGATATCAGTTCCCAGAACCATCCCATTAACGACAATCTCCTTTATCCACATGAATAGATTCGGAAATCTTATGTAGTTTGGAGATGGCCTGGTACACTGTTGGAGCGTTATCTGGGATGAAAACACAGCAACTCGATTGGATCAATCTGCATACCCCACCTCGGTCTGCAAGTATGACATCTAACGCGACCCTGTTCTGAAGGGTCATAAGTCGATCCGACTGGAGCTCAGCAGTCAAGTTACTAAGGGCACCAGCAGTTTCAATCACGGTGGACTCAACTACCCTTGTTAATTGCCTTATGTTTCTGCTGTTAGCCATGGATCCCCAGAACGGCAGAAAACCCTTTGCAAAGTCCCCAAATTCTTGACCTGCAGTGTCTTCTGTACTCAAGACACCTCTAACTATCCTTGTCCTATGGTAATCTGCCGCTGCTGTGTAGGTGGGGGGCAACAGGAACAAAACAAAACAGGAGCCCGAAAAGTCAGGGGGCAACCATGTATAGGCTCTATCATGGCAGATGAAATAAGTACCCTTAGCTGCTAAAAACGCGGGGGGAAGTCTGGGCTGCAAAAACATACGTTTTAGTGCAGATACTCTTCCCTAACTGAGCCCTGGGATTCGTGCCATTACCTTGCAGACACAGATGACCCTGATGGGGTACAATCCAAATCGGGGAAGATCTCTTAGCTTGCTGTTTCTCACTCAGAGTAGCTCCATATCCAGTCATGTTCAATCCTATGTATACTAGTGTCTCATCTCTCGGGATAGTCTCATAAGAAATACCTTCCTTAATCATGTCTACTATACCCTTGACTAGAGCACTTTTTCTAGGATTGTCTGTTACAGACCGTAGGGGGTAGAGTTCGTGTGCATATATGAACATTGTCCTATATGCCCATACAAATCTATTGTGACTGAATGGCAGGACTAAATAAGGGATACCTGTATCCGTTGTGTGAGGCATAAGACCGCACACCCAACAGTTAGTTGTGTTCATTACAAGTTGGTGTTGGTGCAAGAGCTGAACAAAGGAGTTATTAATGAACTCCAATCTCCTATTGGATTCATGGTCAGGAAGAGGGTGGAAAGAGTGAGAGGAAACAGTAGGAGGAGGTATGGGTGATGTAGTGGGTGCAAATGTTACACGAAAAGAGAATAAAACGTAACTTATTAAAATTATCATCATACTGAATAATATTAACCCTGGGCGAAGCACTACGCTACGCTCGCGGAGTTTGCGAAGATTTCGCAACTTCGCACTACGCGAGCTGCACGTAGCACAGTGCGAACATGCGTAGTGCAGCGTAGCGTAGTGCAGCGGTCATTTTTTGCTTGTTCGCGGTCCTGAACGTCATGTTCGCGACCGCGAGCAAGCAAAATGACATCCCGGCGAGATTCTCAACGCGAGGAGGTCAGGTTTCTCATTGTGAGCGGTCGCATGCTCGCGACCGCTCTCAATGAGAAACTACCTGTTCGTGTTGAGAAAGCTGCCGCTCGAGTAATAATTTACTCGAGCAGCAAAAAACTACAGCTCGCACTGTGCAAGATGCCGTTTTCAATGCTTGCACATTGCCGGATGCTTGTCCGCACTGTGCAATCATTGAAAACGCATCTTGCACAGTGCGAACATGCAACTACGCAGCTCGCGTAGTGCTACGTGAAGTTTGCGTAGTGCGAAGTGCACTTTGCGTAGCTTCGCGTAGCGCTACTTCGCGAACTACGCCCAGGGTTAAATAATATACAAATGCACAATATTAAAAAGCTTTTCTTTGTCATCACTGTACATAATTTGCGTTTAAAGTTCGTTGGTTTGGCAGGTCTCTCCACCTCGGAAAACTCCATCCTCTCTAAAGTGATGCCCGCGGTGGGAGGTTGACTCTGCTAAGGGATGCTTCTGTCAGTCTAGGGCAACTCCCTTGGACCGACCAGAACTACTGACTTAACGTCCTCAGCTGCACCCCAAAGACTTTAAACAACCGCGGCCCTAGCAGCGGAACCCGGTTGGCGGTTCGAAAAACAAAAATGAGCAAGTTTTCTTCAGATGGGAGAGCTGCACTTAAAAAATAGTACTTGGAAGGAAAAAAAGATTTTATTAGTCCATAGGTCTCGGTCTCAAATTGTACCGTCGTTTTTCTGGTGTAGTGTTATCTTGGAACAAGAGTTCAGGTTCTGCAGTGTCCAATGGAATTGACGGTGATACAGTTGGTTGCAAAAGTTTATCGTTCTCCTGTTCAGTCAATGTTCCTTTTACTTGTGCATCACTGAAGGGTACGGCACGTGGCACGGTTTCAGGTTCTGGGTCAGCGACACCCTTCTGGGCCCACTGGTCATAAGGCAGAGGAAAAGGGACTCTCTTACAATGGATCCCGTGGACCCAGTTGGCCTTCTCCTCCACCCGAACGGCTGATCATGTGGAAAGAAGGACGAGGTGCGGTCCGGTCCACCTGGGCTGGTCGTTTTTAGTTCTCTGAAAATTCTTGACCAAGACCCAGGATCCAGGGTCTATCTGATGTCCCGGAGTCTCAGAGACCGGAGGCAGGGTGTCGTGAACCTGTTGATGCAAAACACGCAATTTAGCCGTCAATTCATGCAGATAATCAAGCAAAACAGGGTGTTCAAGCTCGCTGAACTGGGTCTAGGCACTCCCCATATGTTGGCTGGCCGGCCAAAAACGATCTCATAAGGGCTAAGTTTCATTCGTGAATGCACAGTCATTCTGGTGGACAGGAGTGCTAAGGGTAGAGCATCAGGCCATTTAGGACCTGTGCTCGCTTGGATTTTGACCAGTTTAAGTTTTAAAGTGCCGTTGTAGCATTCTACTAATCCAGCTGATTGGGGGTGATTTGCAGCGTGGAACTTCTGCCGAATACCTAGCCCTTCGCACACTCTCTTCATCACACGACCCACAAATTCACTTCCATTATCAGACCAGACCATTCTCGGCATTCCAAACCTGGGGAAGTACTCTTTCACAAGGGCTTTTGCTGTGTACAAGGCAGTATTGTCTTTTAGGGGATAGGCTTCTACCCATCTTGAGAAGGCACAAACAACAACGAGTACGTATTTTAAGTTGTTGCACCTCTCCATGTGGATGAAATTTCTCTCATGGGGTATTGTCGCGCCTTTTTCCTACTAGATGCACCAGGCTCAGATTGTGACCCAGAACTGCTCCCCTTACTCCGATATGATAACAATAGTTCAACCGCTTTCTCGACATCGGGACCTACGATCATGCCCTCTCCAAACTTGAACCGCACACGACACAACTCTTGCGTGTTGCATTCTAGATCATTGTCTTCCAAATCCTCACAAAGGAAAACACACATCTGTTCAAAAGCATATCTCTGCGTCAGTGCTTCCCATTGATGGAAGACTTCCATGACAGACTCTACATCATACTTTACAGTATCCATAACCCATTTACGCGCTAAACGATTCAGTGAATCTCTCTCTTGATAGTCAGGCAGTCGACTTCGCAACTGCCTGCGTCCCATGTTAGGGGTCGTAGTAGGCGACCCGAAAAGAGGTGAGAAAAGGTTAGTAACAGTGCTGGCCATTTTCTGCCGAACGGAAGGTGAAACTGAAGGAAGAACGGGTGGACAAACGGGGTGAGACAGGGCAGGGGCAGAGACAATAGCGGAGGAGGCATCAGGAGAAATAGAAGGAGCACTAGGCAAAATCGTAGAGGGAGCATTAGGAGAAGTAGAAAGTACACTAGGCAAAATCGTAGAAAGCACAGGTGAAGCAGATGTGGTCGGTGTGCCTGGAGGAGGCTGCACCATAGAGACAGGAGTCAGCTGGAGAACAGCTGGTAGATGCTGCGGAGGAACAGGAGGCACAGGTTGCACAACTAAAGATTGCGGGGGTGCCGTGGCATTTTGCGCATAGGGGGGTGGCGAACTTAAGAAATGCGACATTAATGGATCTTTTTCACGCTCTTTTGCTGCCTCTTGCTGAAGAGACGGCAAAACTGGATAGCATTTATCCATTGCCATTTTACGTTGCCTGTGCAACTGCTCACTCATCTGCTCTTCTTCATTGTCTTTAAACTGCATAGCAGCTTGCATTACTGAAAGTCACCCTTCTCTTTTATTTTTCTTAGCTAATTTGATTTCCTTCTGTTTGGCCTCCTTACGCCATAGGCGGAAGGAGTCGAACATCGCCGGCCGGGCTTTCTTTTTGAACAATTTAACTTCAAGGTTATCTAAGATTTCGGTATCGAAGCTACCATATTGGGGCCATTTTAAAACACCATCTTTTCTGGTGTATTTGATCCACACTTCATTGTATGTGATGGGGCCTACCCCATGTTTCACATATAACTCGTAAGTTGGAGTTCCAACCGGAGGAACCGGACATGAGTCCTCCAGTCGGGAGTCCCTATTATTACAACCAAGACAAAACAAATTTCCAAGTCTAGGACTAGGCATCTTCGCTCTCTAGTCTAGCTCCAAACTTCAAAGGATTATCGATTACGATATTTCTTGTGAATACACGAGTCCTTCGGCTTTGGCGCTTGCAAGCTCCAAATCAAAGCCAACTAAGGACTGGGAGACGCTCCACTTATACTTAACTGAGATATCGATGACGTCACCAGAAGACTCGTCTTAGTGTTTCGCTCTACCAAACTTCAAGGGTCCAAATCAGGGCGATAGCCAGGGCAGCAGTCCTTCGTAGCCGTTGGGAAGCGGGGAACCTCGCAGCAAAGACCTTCGGACCACGTCGACATGCAGGGGTCGATGAGGTGGTTGGCCGTCCTCCGGAATTTTCACACGAAGCTCCTCACGAACCTCTGGCTGGGCTGGTACCACTGGAATCGCCCCAAACGTTGGGCGCCAGCTGAGGTACTGGGTTTTTAAGAACCGGCACAGAACCGGCAACCCAGCGGTGTCAGGGTACACCCAGAGACCTCGAGTCCTTCCTGATTCAGACCACAGAAACTCAGAGTCTTCTAGGTGAAGTCAAGGATCGATTTTTATTGGCTGCAACCAAGGTAACAAGTGTCCTAGAAGTACAACACACGGGGAAGTATATTCTCAGGAGACTGCTCGAATTTACAAAGTCAGGCTTCTCTTCTTATACAGAAACAAACATTCTTGGTTTTACAGTAGATCATTGACATATTTTAAATACAAAGAAAAAGCAGGGTCATGATGACATGTCCATATTTCACTTCGTGCTGCCTACAACAAATCACCCGGTAATGCCCAACATTTCATCAGATATCGGTGGACCCCCAATAAAACGGGCACCTCCCCACCATAAAGCAAGTGAAGCAAAAAGAGTAGAGACAGATGCGAGCAAGATACGGCAGGTGTGGGTGCGCTGAAATGGTGTTATGGCTTGTTGAGCCTTGATGCTATCTTGTTCGGCCACTGGGAGGGGAACTGACCTAACGAGTTCGGCCTGGGGCGATGGTTCCAACTTGCACAGGTCATGGAAAAGTCGGTGAAGGTGTACGTGTCCTTTTGGGGTCGAATCTGGCTGGATTAAGGCCTATGTAAAGGGCAACACGAAAATGGCTGCCGTATATAAAATGGAAGCCAAGGGTTCAGAACGAAAATGACGATTTCGAGGTGAAATCGTCATTCGAATATGCTGAAAATATTTGTACATGGTGTGCTTGCCATTCTCGGTCTTTTGATACCAAATTCGTCATGTTTCGACAAAGTTTTAATTCTCGAGTCCAGAATGATTACACGAGTCCAGAATTTTCAGAACCACAGATGAAGTCCTCATTGGATTCATCCTCCTTTTGAACACATGAATAAAACTTCAACGTTTCCATTACAGTATGTTTTTCAATTTCCAAATCTTCTGCTCATTTGCTTTATGGCTTGCTTAAATATGTCTGAATCAACACCACCTTCTAAAGGAGGTAAATTGTTGAATTCTTGTATTCACCGTTTGTAAGAAAGAAGGTGATGCTGCATACTGGATATACTCTTCAATAGTAAAAAGAAAAAGTAGAAAAGTTAATTAAATAAAGATGATTTCCAGTTGATAGAACAAAATTTGAATTCACCATGCTCAATTTCCTATGAGATCCATATTTGCAAGTGTCCATTTCCCCAGATCAATAAAGCTGCCAATAATAGATTATGTACACAGTTTCACCATAAAAACAAAGAACTTGGTTAAACAAGCATTGGCAAAGTCAGTAGGTTTCGCCTACATGAAATCTATTGGCATTGTTCATGTTTTTTAAATGTTGTACAGTAGTTAAACTACTGTGCAACATGTCTTAAAGTAACAAAAATAAAAAAGCACAATGACGCGGTCAATGTTGGCCACGTCAGTGTTTTACTTTAAGTCATATAAACATGTCAAAAGAACATTGACACAGCCAAACGATATCTTATAGGCGAAGCCATTGGCTGTGCCAATACTTGCTTCTAATGTCTTAGAAAATATTGAGCAATATATCAAAATGGATAATGTCTTTTAAATGGTGTTTCCTTTCCAGCCCGTGCAATAGTGTGTTTTTACTTTGTACAGTGTTCAACTTCACTTGGAGCTGCTGCAAGAAGGCATCACTCATAGCTTGCCATTCTGTGGAGCCCAGCACACACTTGGAGCTGTGGCCTGTCCAGTAAACATGCCCTTCAAGCCTTGAAGTTTGAGGAGGGGATGGGGTGAGAGGCAGGGATTAGAGATAATCAAGTCACAAGCCCTCAGATGTTGTGCAGCTCAGTGACATCCCTCCCTGGGATGTCACTGAGCTGCACGAGGTAATAGATGTTTTTATTTTTCTACCCAAACAGGTCAGAATGGCATGAGAAGCCTGTGATAGTGGATAGGGAAATATCCCTAGAAAGTGTGGGCCCCAGATTCAAAGATGCAAGCAGCAGAACCGTTCCCTCTGAGTCACTTTGTAGCAAATGCAGCAGCCACCAGAAAAACAGGGCTTATTTAATTGCCTGTTGGAAAGCTGTACAGGGCACTAAATACAGCAGCTCGTTTGGAAACTTGGGTCATTCTCACTGTAGCCACTATAAATAGACTGAAAGTCGCCGCACTAGCAGGAGTTGGGAGTAGCTGCACTCTGCAGATTCAAGCAAAAATATCAACATATTCATCTGAAAAACGTGCAAAGTAAAAGCACAGTAATGCATGGTCTGGAAAATAAATGGCAGTTCAGGTAGTATCCATTTTAACATATTACTGACAGTTTCCACTGGCAATGGCAGGAATAGAGCAAAAAGAGCACCTGCAGGACTCTGCAATGATAGGACACCCACCACCACAAGCAGTACTTGGTCCAGACTCCACAGTACCACAAACCCAGAGGCAAGGAGGAGGTGGTGACCAAGAGTGATCTCGAAGTCACATTGTAGCCAACTAATGGTAAGTGAAGTGTCTAGGAGCCACTTTGGAGTCAGCCACTGGTAAGTAAAGTAAGTGAGAGGCTCATAGGATCCAGTCAATGGTAGGTAAAGTAAAGTAATGGGTGGGCTGTTAGCCCCGTCTTTTGTTTGTTGCTCTATCCAAAAGTTTTAGGAAGCACAGCACAAGCTCTGTGCTGGCAAAACCTAAAAACAGCTGCTAAAACATGTGCACTTCTAACTTTTTTCACATTGCCTCAGGAGGAAATAGCCCAATTAAAGGAGGCTGTTGTGTGAGGCATCACATGCACTTGCACAGGATTTGGGGATAGATTTACACACATCTGTTTATACAGCCAGTAGACAAAGCAGCTCTAGGATGATATCTGCATACATGCTCTGAACTTGCCAAATATTAATCTAGTACAGCTTGGTTCACGATCTCCATGGCCCCCAAAACCTTCACAGTTCCATTCTCTAAATTGGTGTCTTTAGGATCTAGTATTCACATCTACCAAGCACAAAACTCAACTGCCTTTCTACAAGGTTCTACCCAGAGCATTCTAATACATAACATTCCACCCCATATCATTATTACTATGATACATACACAATAAAGTGGTAGGTCATGGTCCGGAGAATGTATATTACCTATTGTGCCTTTATTGCTTTCTTCTGTTTGCCACTGGTATATGCGGTCTCAAAAGAGTTACATTGCATTAACAAAATCATTTGACAAGGTTTGTTTTATGAAGGAGAATCTATTTTCATGTGCAATGGAATAGCCAATGGCAAACTTGGCTTGTTCAGTTACATTATCAACATATTATAGGAGTGTTGACTGCATAATTAATATGAAGTCTGACCCTTCCTTCTGAGTCTGAGCAGGATGGATATATAAGTGGTTGAACGGGTGTGGGAACCACTCAGGCAGTAACCACAATCCTTGTCAGGGTATACCACAAAAGGTCTCTAAATTAACCTGTGCTTACCCCTGTGGAAAAAAAGCAGTCAGGCTTAACTTAGGGAAAATGTGTAAAGTGTTTATGCATTACACAAACAGTAATGTTGCAGTGATTTGGCTCAGGAACAGAACTATGCTAGGGACTATGGAACATTATTAGATAGGGCTGAGTTACCAAACCACCTCCGTACCTTGAGCCCAAGTCCGACAAGCTATATTTTCCCACTTGCCCTCCTACTCAACAAGTGAATTGACACCTCAAAACACAACACTTTGGACCCTCTCAGGGATAGCGGTGACAGTACACTCCCTTTCGCTCACTCACTCGTACTCATCCACAATATGATATGAAAGAAACACGAAGGAAGTTTGAAATGTTTATAAGATGCAGTATACATGCAACAATTAGAAAACAACAGGCTAGCAAAAATACCATCAGCATTATCAGGTACCCTATATTATAACAAGCCCTCCCATGTTATAAGACAGAATAGCCTAACCCCCCCCCTCCCTTTCTACAGAAGCAAACTGTTTATACAGCAACGATCTCCGGGTTTATCAGTGGATCCCGTACCTTAACATAAACAGATGAATTTATTACATCTTAGATACAGCTGTGATCTTCTCTCAAGAAATATTGGTATTTCTCTCTGTGTTACAGTGATGTGGATATCTATATGACAAAGTTCACATGTTCATAAACAACAGCTGCATTTCTGTGTCAGATGACAGTAATAAAGTAAAAACATAACACAAGAAAAATCCCACACCAATTTAAAGACATTGAGCATCTTTTAAAATAACATTGCATCATAACAAATTGAATCCAAGCAGTAGAACCAAAGTTATGAATTGTTAATGTTTTAGTCAAAATAGTGCTTAAAAGACCAAAGCGCAAACCTTTGGGATCTGGATTGATGACAGCGGGTCAAAGTCAAAAGTTAAGGCAGACCACAATGGAGTGTGGGTCCGATACAAGGGGTGGATTCTGCCCAGTCTCACACTTCGGAAGAAAAGGTCCTGAGAAGGTAGAGTTCAGTGAGGTAAGGCGACAGACAGCCTCCGAGGACAAGGTGTCATTGTTTATTTGGAAGGCAACGACCTAGGCAATTAGTATTCGGATAACAATAATAACAACATAAATGAACAACTGGCTATGGCTTACTGAAAAAGTTGCAATATTTATTAAACGATTAACATAAAATAGCAATTCAAGTGCATGACATAATCATGGAAGTTAAAATTCATACATAACATGTAGTTTATTAAAAAATGTATTTTATACACAACCCAATAAGGTACAGATTAAAAACTGCGGTTATCTATAATAGATAAGTGGCGAGAATGTGTCTCTACGCGCGTTTCGGCGGCCAGCGCCTTCTTCATGGAGTAGCCACACAATTTCTATAAAGTAAAAATACATAGGTTACATATTTATAAAATTAATTAAAAAACGACATAGTTATACAGTTTTATAAAACAAATCTAACATCAAAGCTTCTAATTTAGCAGCCAATTAGTCCAGTTTCTATTTTAGAAAACATAATTTGTTTCCCATGTTCTTTATTATCTTTGTCATTTCCTTATATGATCCGTCTCAATCCAAAAACACAATAGTTTGGAAGGGGATTAGAAGATAGGGTAATGATAGACTTAGCGAAAACCGGCTTGTTATGTATACATAGCGGTATTCATGAATTTGACCAATCCTGTATCATGGAGTTTTAAATAATGGTAGGATAATTTTATAATGGCCACAAAATGTGGACCAAAACAGGAGAAAGAGGAGAGGATTTTCCTAGAGTTCGCTATTCAAGATGTGCGATTGGAAAATAGATACCAGACAGGGTCAATACTTTGGTTTCCTAAAGAAATGGAGAATACAGTCTTTCACTTTTTCTATTGAGGTTGTCTGACAGTTGCTACTCTCTTAGTTTTGTTTGTCTAGGTACTTACTTTAACGATCTATTTATAGCGACGGTTAGATCGATTTTTCTGTTTCTTTTGTGCTTCTTTTGTAACCAAGTATGTCAGAAGCTTAGATAAAAAGAGATTATAATTATTAATCGCTTTTGTTATTAATTTTAACACTTAAATACATATATTTATATTTGTTTTTTATACCTGGTTACTAGGAGGATGAGTCAATAGTTCCCGCCGACCGGAACCCTTGGTGCGGAGAAGTGCTGAATAGAAATCAAAGAGTCGAGTTCTTCACAAGTGATTTCTAGGCATCTATTTAGTCGGGGGAGTATAAAACCAAAAGATATATATCTCTGCTTTTCTTGTACATAGTGATTTCAGTTAGGCGCGGTATCTCGTTGGATAACAGACTTATAATATATTAGTCGTGTTTACTAGACTAGATATGGTCTTACCTATGGATTCAATATTGTTATTTTCGATTTCTTGGCTCCAACTTGCGATCTTATGATGCGATCTGTTATAAGTTGAGCTCTTTTGGGTGGCTTCTTGGTGATACACAGAGGGAAGGAAAGGAACGCAAAGGATTAGATCCATGTATTGTAATTTCTCCTATAGCAAGTTTAAGTAAATGGTCATAAAACTCCTTGAATTCTTCAGCTCTTACCTATGGAAGCTGGATCTGGTGATTTTCAAACAATGTTGTTAGAAGGGGTAGGTAATGTTAAAAGATCTCCCTGCCTGTGGGTGTAAATAGGGATGATTATTAAACTCCGTTTAAGTACCATGAGGAAAGGAGTTTAGATTTTGATGTAGGGCGATTTATTCAATCCAGTGTCTTACCTCAAGATAATGGGCAGGGCTCAGTATGTCCGGCGGCGGGATGGTCCGACTGGCGATTCAGGAGCGCGGGAAATGATGATTAATGGCACGTTAAAGGATCACGTTTATATACTATTGTTAATTGGTGTGAATTATTCACACCTGTTTTATATATCCGATTGGTTTGTCTGGCATGACATTATCGTCACAGGGTTTCCGACATAAATATACAATGGCAGCGTAATTAGGTACGTCTCACTGATTGGTAGTAAAACGCTCGCGTTGTTGTAGTTCGCACATGAAGACAGACTTCGTTTTGTAGTTTAGTTACTGGATTCTTTTTAGTCTGTCATCGCGTGCGCTATCATGCTGGATACCAGGCGTTTGTATTGTTTGTGTGTTGTCACGCTTAAGTAGCAGATATTCGCAAGTGAGGAAAGACTACTTTTTCTAGTTTTAGTTGACGGAATCTTTTTATTCTGTCATTATGTGTATTATAATTAAGGAAATCGGGCTTTTTCAATATCTGAGCCTATGGAATATATAAAAAAAGTTTGAAGAAGTTCCAATACCATAGTTTGTAATTAGTTATTTCTTTGTGTTGATTCAACAGTTCTATTCTCTGCGTTTGTCGGGGAAGAACGGACCCTTATCAAGGATATTTTATTTTTAGTATTAAGTGGATTTGAAAATAAAAATCCACAGGTGGCTTATTTATTTCATTGGAAGGCATGTATTAGTCTTGTATTATAGCTGTTAATGGCAATGGGCCTCAACCGAACCATATGTATATTCCTTTGGTCATACTGGCCAAAAAATTATTAAAGGATACATAGCAATCTTATTATTTTTGAAATATTGTCAAGTACGCAAGGTTTCTTTCTTTTTGGTTAATAGAGGCATTGTTATTCTAGTAAAACCTAATTATATTCATGAGTGACTTGAAAATATATGTCTACCTCACTTAGATAGATACCTATATTTTATTTCGATAAGGGGGGATTCATCAGCAGATTATATGGTCCCATGGAATTTCATTATCAGCAGATTGCGTGTTCCCACGGGATTTCATTATTCAATCCTTGGCGAAACGTATTAAAAATAAAAATCCATAAGACTTCCCTTTTCTTTCGAATAGCTGTACCACCTTTGGAGTCTGGGGTATGGATTTTTTCCAGGATTCTCCATTTGAAATCATCAGCACAATGGCCTTTCTCTATAAAGTGCTTTACCATGGGGCAAGCCACCTTTTGGGTTCTTATGGCTGAGCGGTGTTCGCTCAGGCGTGTCTGAACCATACGTGAGGTTTCTCCTACGTATCCTAGGAGGCAGGGACACTGTATGAAGTAAACCACATTGGTTGATTTACAGTTCCACATTTCTTTTGCTCTTGTTTTGTGCTTGTTGTGTTCAAATTCAAGGTGTCATTGTTGACAGTCAATGTCCAAAGTCGTGGTGAAGGTTTTACCTTTAAACTTAGTCAACATTTTGGAAGTAGAGTATCTTCAGCAGGACAAAGCTGCAAGCTGTAGCCGAAGAGGTCTCCACGAGGCAGGATACATTAATTTAGAGATCCCACTGAACAGAATTTGCCACTGTGGAGAAGAACATCGCTGCAGCCTCAAAGTCAGCCCGACTAACAATGCACCTTGGGTGGATTGGCCGGCAGGTAGATTCCGGGCTTCTATTGGTTAACAATTGTTTGGGAAGTACCGCAAACACTACTACCAAGGGTGCAGGGCCGGGAGGGCACCACTTGGGGTTAGGACTCACTCTAGCAGAGGCCATCAGCAGGGTTCAAGACGTTAGGAGCTTGCTGTGTCTCTGTAGCTTACACAGGAGGCCAGCAAACTAGCTCTGGAGTCACTTCTGGCGGTCCTGTTGGAAAGGAGATGCTCCAGATCTCCTTCAAGCAGCAATACATTTCTTCAAGTAAGAAGGCAGTCTTTTAATAGCAGCAGGATAGTTTTCTGGAGGTGGGCTGTCCTTCTGAACTCTTCCATATGTCCAGAAGTTCATTGAAGAGGTGTTCTCAGGTTCCAACTTTTATACCTGGTGCTAGCCAATGTGTCTGAGCCCCACATCTGGTTCTGGAAAGTTCTTTCTTACCCTGCCAAGGCTCCAGGATGTCAGTTGTGGCAAAAGGCTAGTGACAGGTTCTTTTGTGTGTGCTGAAGGTAAGACCATTTGAAGTGCAAGTGGATAGGGAACAGCTCTGTCCCCAGCTATTTTGTCAGGAACACCAATCCTGTCCACACTTACTCTGTTTTGTGACACTGTGAAAGAGGACTACATCAAGCCCTTCAGCAGATCCATTCATAGTCACATCATCGAAGACACTGGCTGAAGGCACAAATGGTTAGGGCATGGAAATGCCAACTTTGTACAAATCCAACTTAACCATTAAAGGGGATTTTAGATAACAATTTATTTGAATTCAACAGCACATCTCTACTTGCTCCCTAACCAAAATGATGAGCAACTAATAAATGTAATAAGGTAACCCTGTGTCAATCTGTGAGAGAGATTGGCCTTACAGTAGCGAAAAACGAATTTAGGAGTTTTTCACTACCAGGACATCTAAAACGTAAACCCACATGTCCTGCTTTCTATTTACAATGAACCCCATCCTAGGAGCCTTTTTGGCCTACGTTGGTGGTGATTTATATGTATTGAAATGAATATTTAAGCCTGGCGAAAGGTTTATTTCACCAGGTCGATATTGCATTTTTAAATAGCACTGCAGGCTGCAGGTCTGAGAAAAGTCTTAAAGTAGTACTCTGGTCAGTGGCACAATGAGGATTTTTGAGAGGATGTGGTCTCACAGCTAGACTGCCCACTTTGGAACTGGGAAACTAAGGTTTGAGCCTTGGGGTCAACTGTACATCCTGTGATTCTGCAAAAATAACTTAATCTCCCTGTGCCTACCACAAAAAAAAATGAATGTGTCCTTGTGTAACATAACTGGTGCTCATGTAAATCGCTCCAATACCTTCAGGTTGAATTTGCGCTGTATAAATTTGCAAAAATAAATTGAGTGATGCAGTGTCACTACTAGCATTTAATTTACAGGCCCCAGGTACATTTGCTACCATATACCAGGGACTTAAAATAAATTAAATGTGCCAGTCAGGTGTAGGCTAGTTTTCCCTGTTTTAGGGAGAGTTTATCACTGGGTAGCAGTGGTAGAGTGCAAGCCTACAAAAACAAATTCAGAAAAACAGGAGGGGTGAAGGCAACATGTTTTGGGAAATGCATTGCCTAGAATGTCAGATTTAACAGTAACAATTACAATTAACATTTGCTTACAATGGTGAACTGGTTTTAGGGCTTTCTAATGCTTTGATTAGGAGATACATGTATGTTTCAGGGGAAATCTAGTGGCTGGGCTCTAGAGATGAAGGTGGATTATCCTAATCCATGGTTGAGAATTCAGTCCCCAAATTTTTATTTTTGTGGTTGGATGCTTGGGAAACAAGGATAAAGTGTTTAGGGCCAGATGTATCAAAGGGTATCAAAGGGTGACCCTGACCCTGCTTCAGGGCCGGTCGCTCCACGCACTGCGTGACTCCCCGTGAGTGTGCCCAGGCTTTCCCGCTGCTGCCACGAGTTCGCCGCTGCCCTGCAGCTGAGTGTATTGTTCTTGCCCCCTCGCCTCCGTTTTTCCCGCTCTGTACTCCCCCCGCTCCCTGCTCCCCGCCGCTGCTCCCCTGCGGCCCCGCCCCTTTCTCTTCTGTGGAGAAGTGTGGCTCACCGGTTAGAGTAGGCAGACCCGGACGCAGAGGTCAGACCCGGGACCAGGGTTCAATTCCGGACGCGGCAGGGGCTTGAGCTCAAAAATGTCCACGGACTCGATAATTCTCGCCTCGGCGCCTACTCAAATCATGGGTTCACACTCTGCAACTCTGGACAATAGCTTGCTTAATCTCCACAACGGCCCCACCTCGATGGGATGCCTGGCTTTCACCTTGGGGATGCCCAGTAGGTGTTATCTTGCAGGGAAAAGCCAGGATGGGTTCCCAAAGCAAGCGCCTTGAGACCTTACGGTGAAAGGCGCTATATAAGAACGTATGATTAATGATTTACGATTTACCCCCTCCCATTCGCCTCCCTGCTTCCGCCTCCCAGCTGCTCCTCCCTCCCACTTCGCCATTTATGGCGGAGTCCACGCGTACGCGCAGCGGCCACGTGCAGCGGGCGCGCTGATTGTGTGCCGAAGGCGCACCAAAGGCAAGCCCGTCTGCGCCCGTCCGTGCCTGGACCGCGCCCAGCGCCAGGTCCCCTGGCCCTCAACGATACCAGCCCACCCGACTGACCTATGACGCCGCCACCCTCCACACTCTCAACACCAGCCGGAACCCCGCCTGCCACCGAGCCACCCCGAAACGCACCCACGGACCCTTCACCTGCCAAGCCTGCAAATTCACTTGCCTCCGGACCTGCACCGCACCCGCCAGGCCAGACACCAGCAACAATCACCTCAAGTGCATCCTGCTCAACACCCGCTCCGTCTACAGACACGCCGTCGAACTCTGTAACCTCCTCGACACAACAGCACCAGACGTCGCCTTTCTCACAGAAACTTGGATGAATGCCTCCTCAGCCCCCGACATTGCCATAGCCATCCCGGATGACAACAAGATCACCCGGAAGGACCGCATCAACCAAACCGGAAGAGGCATCGCCATCGTCCACAGACCACCCTCCGACGACACCCTCACCGCGGCTGAGCACCTTCACTTCCAGATACACACTGACCCCAAGACCACCCTCAGAGGCACTGTCATCTACAAACCCCCGTGACCACGCACACAGTTCAGCGATGCCATCGCAGACTTCATCAGCCCGCACAACCTCACCTCCTCAGACTACATCCTCCTGGGGGACCTCAACTTCCACCTGGAAAACAACAACGATAACAACCTCGCCAACCTCGGACTCAAGCAACTGGTGAACACCCTCACCCACTACGCCGGCCACACGCTTGACCCAGTCTTCTCCTCCAGCAACCACATCTCCTTCAGCCACTCCACCGGACTTCCCTGGACAGATCACAACTGCGTCCACTTCAACTTCAGGAAAACAACGACCCACCACCACCCGCAACTGGCTCCCCGAAGATGCTGGAGCATGATCACCACCGAACAGCTCACCACCTCCCTGAGCTAAAAACAAAGCAGCCCGTAACCTTACACAGTGGCTCGCCACCGAACCAATGCCCCCCACCACCACCCTCTGCGCCTGGACCCCTGTCAGCACTGAAGACACCACCCACGTGATGAACACCATCCACTCCGGCTCCCCAACCGACCCCTGTCCACACCACATCTTTAACAAAGCCAACTCTATCATCGCACCCCAACTCCAGAACATCATGAACAACTCCTTTGCACCTGCCACCTTTCCAGAGAGCTCAAAGCATGCGGAGATCAGCGCCCTCCTGAATAAACCCACCGCGGACCCCATGGACCTCAAGAACTTCCGCCCCATCTCACTCCTCCCGTTCCCCGCTAAAGTCATCGAGAAGACCGTCAACAAACAGGTAACCTCCTTCCTCGAGACCAACGGCTCCCTCGACCCTTCGCAGTCTGGGTTCCGAGCACACCACAGCACCGAGACCACCCTCATCGCAGCCACCGACGACATCAGGTCCCTGCTCGACAACGGGGAAACTGCTGCCCTCATCCTCCTTGACCTATCGGCCGCATTCGACACAGTCTGCCACCGCACCCTAACAAGCCACCTCCACCACGCCGGGATCCAAGATATGGCCCTGGAATGGATCACCTCCTTCCTCTCCAACAGAACTCAGAGAGTCTGCCTCCCTCCCTTCCGCTCAGCGGCCACCAAGATCATCTGCGGTGTACCTCAAGGCTCCTCGCTCAGCCCCACCCTCTTCAAAATCTACATGACCCCCCTCGCAGCCATCGCACGCCAACACAACCTAAACATCATCTCCAACGCGGACGACACCCAGCTGATCCTCTCCCTCACCAACGACCCCGCAACCGCCAAGACCAGCCTCCAGGAAGAAATGAAAGACGTCGCGGAATGGATGAAGCTCAGCCGTCTGAAACTGAACTCAGACAAGACGGAAGTCCTCATCCTGGGACCATCCCCCTCCGCCTGGGATGACTCCTGGTGGCCCCCTGCACTGGGCACCGCCCCCAAGCCCGTGAACCACGCACGCAACCTAGGCTTCATCCTGGACTCCTCCCTCACGATGACCAAGCAAGTCAACGCCGTCTCGTCATCATGTTTCAACACTCTGCACATGCTTCGAAAGATCTTCCGGTGGATCCCCACCAACACCAGAAAGAAGGTCACCCAGGCACTCGTCACCAGCCGACTGGACTACGGGAACGCCCTCTACGCCGGAACCACAGCCAAACTACAGAAAAGCCTCCAACGCATACAGAACGCCTCTGCACGAATCATCCTGGACATCCCCCGACACAACCACATCTCTGCCCACCTGAGAGACCTGCACTCGCTCCCCATCAGCAAAAGGATCACGTTCAGGCTCCTCACCCATGCTCACAAAGCTCTCCACGACATGGGCCCCGAATACCTTAACAACCGCCTCACGTTCTACACACCCACCGTCAGCTCCGTTCCGCCAGCCTCGCCCTCGCTGCCGTCCCACAAATTCGCAGAACCACCACCGGAGGCAGATCCTTCTCCTACCTGGCTGCCAAGACAGGGAACTCCCTCCCCACCCACCTACGACTGACCTAGGACCATCTCTCCTTCAGGAAGCAACTCAAGACCTGGCTTTTCGAACAGTAGCAGCACCCCCCCCCCCCCTCCCAGCACCTTGAGACCCTTGCGGGCGAGTAGCGCATTCTATAAATGTGCCTGATTGATTGATTGACCCATTCTGTGTCGATGGAAAAATGTGTTCGTACACATGGTCCTAATTTTCAGAAGGGTTCCATCCTAAATAATTTGGAGGACATCTCATTTTTCACATGTATTAAGAAAGAGCTTTCATATCCACAATAGCAGAGTTGTGCCAATAGAACTTCTTATCACCGGCACACCTGTGTGAGGAGGCTGTGTTGGTTTAGTCAGGAGTATACCCAATCTATTGGCAACCATCCAGTGCCTGATATAGGAGAGACATATTTATTTGGTCTTGAAAAAGATGGTCGATTTTTCTTAAACCATCGAAACGCGTCGACGCCCGGTTCACATAATCAAGGGACAGAGCTTACCCCATAGACACCAAAAGTACAGTGTGTCCTGGAGTAGTGGTTTACATTAAGGTTCCCTGATATGTATTCATATGACAAATAGGATTGTCTGCTGCTTACTTTCTCTTTTTTATGATTTTGTACTTTTTATATTGTTATGTACTGGCAAATTCCTCTAACAAAGGATTGTCTTTTTAATAGTTAAAACACTTTTTAATATGATGTAATTGTACATGTTTTTGAATGCATTTGTTATGTACTGTTTTTAATTTTGTGGCAAAATTCAAATAAGTTTTTTAACATAAAAAATAAAGAGTAAATATACAATTTATTGATTGGTTTGTGGACATCTATTTCTAATATATGGGCTAATTTGGTGTTAACCAAATACCATTGTGTGTCGCAAGTAATTGTCCCCAAGGGATTTCCTTTGTTACTATTGATTAGTACTCTAATCCCCTGGGTGTAACAGGGTCTCTCTCTTAATTTTACTCTCGTATACCCAATCTATCCATGCATATTTGAACCATAGGGCAAAGAGTGTCTTGACGCTTTAGTAGAGCATCCTGGGGAATGTGGATGAGTGGAACTGAGTTTGCAGGCCTTGTGTCCCCTTTAATGGAGGATGGGACACATGTATCTCAAATGTAATGCCATCTTTTTTCCTTGCCGCTCTTAAGAAACTCTGGTGCAGCGTCAAGACCAGGTAATCCTCGCAGATGATGTATCCCACATGATTCTTTTTATTCACAGACTCTGAGAATTTGTTTTAGATTCCTTAGTTTCCATGAGAAAAGCTTGCGGGTCATCTGCTCTCTCCTCTTCAGCCAATACCATCTTTGAAAGTGTGTTATGTGGTGTTATGTGGTGTGTGTGTCCCGAGAAGATTCTGTGGTGAGATATGAGGTTTTGATGCTAACTTTCATTCTCACCTACAGGAAGTATTTTCATGTATTTGCTACCACCCTAATAGTTTCACTCCTAAAAGACAGTTACACCATGGTTGTTTGAGATTCAGTAACCCTCCTGCCAATTCCACGCCCAGTGTTAGGGATGGCCACTTGCCATCTTTTGTATCTCCAGCACACCCATAAAGCTTTCACTTGCATTGCAGAAAATAAAGTAAAGTAAAGTCCACATTTGTAAAGCGCACAATCACCCGTAAGGGTCTCTAGGCGCTGGGGGCCGTCGGGAAGATTAAGCGAGCTATTGCCCAGAGTCACATGGTGCTGAGCTAACCTGCCGCCGGAGCCGGGGATCGAACCGTGGTCCCCAGATTCCAGCGTCAGTCGCCCTGGCCGCGGCGCCACACCTCTCCCAAAATGAATGTACACTCCTGAACCCAGCCATATTTACAAACTGTGTTTCTGCTGGATCTTAGCTGAGGGTCGGATGAACATGTTTAGCTCCTCACAAATGAAGTGACATGATTTAGGTCTCATGTTTTGAGCCTGCAGCGGTTTCTGCCTACTGGAAATAAAAACGCTTTTAAGACAGATCTGTGGTTTTATTCTGTCTGTCAATGGGTAGGGAGAGGAGAGACAGCCTGCAATCAAGGAAAGGGTAGGTACCTACTTCGCAGGTGGGTATAGTGTGAGACTGCACGTGCCTGTGGTTTAATGCCCGAGGAGAACCTGGGAACTTTGTGCCTCGTATCACTCAGGGTGAGGGTCATCAATGCCTTTAACCTACTTCCTAGGTGACTCTTTGCCAAGGTGTCTCCTCAGAGCCTGTTTACCTCCGTATCAGTGTCTCAGGGCATTTTCTGATTTGTGCCAGTGGGTGAAGGTGGTGTGCATGGCACTCATGTGTATTAACCTGGACTTCATTTTCTTCATTATACTTTTTACCCAGAGCAATTCAGAGAAAGAAGAGAAGGAGGAAGAGAGAAAGGAAAACAGTGGTATTTATGAGTTAAGAGACAGGAAGAGTAAGGTGGTGGAAGAAATAGGCGGTTATAAAGAGAAAGACAGGAACACAGTGGTATTCATGGGTTAAGAGACAGCAACTGAAAATAGGCTGTTATAAAGAGAAAGACAGGAAAACAGTGGTATTCATGGGTTAAGAGACAGGAAGTGTGCGGTGGTGAAAGGAAGAGGCGGTCAGAAAGTAAAAGACAGGGAAGCAGTGGAATTCATGAGTTAAGAGACAGGAAGTTTAAGGTGGTGGAAGAAAGAGGCAGTTCGTAATTGAAAGACAGTTAACCAGTGGTATTCATGGGTTATGATACAGGAAGTGGAAGGTGGTGGAAGAAAGAGGTGGGATGAAAAGAAAGACAGAACAACTGTGTTATTCATGAAATAAAGAGGGAGGAAGTGCAGGGTGGTGGAAGAAAGAGGTGGTTAGGAAGTGAAATAAATAAAAACATTGGTATTCATGAGGTAGGAGACAGGATGTGTAAGGGAGTGGAAGAAAGAGGTGGGGTGAAGAGAAAGAAAGGAAAACAGTGGTATTTATGAAATAAAGAGACAGAGAGTGTAGGGTAGTGGAAGAAAGTAGCGGTTAGGAAGTAAAAGACAGGAAAACAGTAGTATTTGTGGGTTAAGAAACAGGAAGTGTAAGGGGAATGAAGAAATAGGCGGTTAGGAAGAGGAAGACAGAAAAAGAGTGGAATTCATGGGTTAAGAGACAGAAAGTGTACAGTGGTGAAAGCAAGAGGCGGGTAGGAAGTGAAAGACAGGAAAGCAGTGGAATTCATGAGTTAAGAGACAGGAAGTGTGAGGTGGAGGAAGAGAGATGCGGTTAGGAAGTGAAAGATAGGAAAACAGTGGTATTTATGAAATAAAGAGACAGGAAATGCAGGGTAGTGGAAGAACGAGGCAGTTAGGAAGAGAAAGACAGAAATTAGTAGTATTCATGGGTTAAGAGACAGGAAGTGTAAGGTGAATGAGGAAATAGGCATTTAGGAAGAGAAAGACCGGACAACAGTGGTTATCACGGGTAGAGAGACAGGAAGTGTAGGGTGGTAGAAGGGAGAGGCTGTTAGGAACTGAAAAATAGGAAAACCGTGGTACTCGTGGGTAACTGTACAGTAAGTGGAAGGTGGTGGAAGAAAGAGGCGGTTAGGAAGTGAAAGACAGGAAAACAGTGATATTCATGAAATAAAGAGACAGGAAGTGGAATTTGGTGGAAGAAACAGCCATGATGAAGAGAAAGAGAGGAAAACAGTGGTATTCATGAAATAGAGACATGAAGTGTAAGGTGGTAGAAGAAATAGGTGTTCAGTGGCAGGAAGACTAGACATCCTTTCTGTCCAACCTTGGAATACTCCAGTGCTGGTGGCAGGCTCCTAACAATTCAATTCAATTCAAAATATCTTTATTTCGGTAAAACTTTACCATAAAAGACGTTTGTCATACGCAATAAAAACAGACACATAAAAATGATTTATACAGTAAATATAAAATTTTGTGGAAGGATTTCTTTAGCAGCATCCCTTTGTACCGAAAATCAAGGCAGAGTTTTAGCACAGTTCCTTCTAATAGACCAGAAAGCACCCAAGTACTTGGCCATAGCAAACACAATGTGCTCTGAGAGATCAGTTTTTAAGACTCTGTAGGCAACCATGCACTTCTCAAGTCCCAGATTCCTGCAAAGAGGAGCGATCCAGTGCCTTCGGATCTCTCGGTAGGCAGGACAGATAAAAAGGATGTGAAGTTCAGTTTCGTCCATAGTTCTACATGCTGGACAGGTGCTGCTTACATCATCACTCCATTTAGATGTGAGAGTTCTAATGGGGAGGGATCCATGCCTCCATTGCAGGTATAGTTTCCTCAAAAATGAGGGATACATTTTGTCCAAAATTGGTTCCATGTTGTAGTTGACCTTATTGGACAAAAAGGAAGCTGTCAAGGTCCCAAGATTTTGATGATTAAGTAGCAAGGACAGTTTACTGTCGCGGTAGGACTTAACTAGTTCCTTTTTGGAGAGAAGGTGACACATATTCAAGGGATCGGACCACATAGATGAAAGGCCCAAGGCCTCCAGTCCAAGTTTGATGGAATTAAGCCATTTGATTTTTCCAGCGCCTGGGATAGCAAGGACCTCCTGGAGTCCTTCTCTATAACTGGCCAGTTCCGGTGTTGTCCATAATCTGCGCCAGAAGGCCAGTGGGCGTAAAGCCAGATCCTCGTCAAGCGGGCATAGGCCTAAGTCCATCCTGAGGGGGACAAGGGGAGTACTCATCGGGAGCCCAACAAGATTTCGAATGAATTTATTTTCAACATTCTGGAGCTTTGATGTATTAATGTGACCCCAGAGTTCGGATCCATAGATAACGGCCCCCTTGGCCTGAGATTTATATATCAGTATTGGAGGACAGATGGGCCTAATCGAGGATTTGTTGTTTGCAAGAAGTTTTAGGATGCCCCCGGAGTGCTGGGTCAGTTTGAGTACTGCCTTCTCCAGCTGTGTGTTCCAAGTCAGTTTGTCATTTATGACAATGCCCAGATATTCGAAGGTTTTCACTCTTTCGAGCCTGATGTGTGCAATACTTGGGCTAAAATGGAATTTCTGTGGGGGATTGAGGACCATGAATTTCGTTTTGATGGCGTTTATTTCTAATCCATGGGCCTCACAGAAGTCCACAAAGCCGTTTAGAATGCGCTGGATGCCCGTTGCCGACTTAGATAGTAGTAGTGTGTCGTCGGCAAACATGATGGCTGGCACCCTTTCACCGGCTAGTTTTGGAGCATCAGAGTTAGGTACCCCCGCTAAGTGGGAGATTACCCCATTGACATAGAGGCAGAACAGGGTTGGTGCAAGCACACAACCCTGCTTTACCCCCCTGCCAACGGGGAACTTTTTGGACATTGCACCCATTCTACCACATCTAACCTGGGCAAAATTATTGCTATGAAGGCGGATTATCATTTTCAGCAAGCCTTCCGGAACTCCCAGTTTAGCAAGGACCTCCCAAAGCTTGTTCCTAGGGACCAGGTCGAAAGCTGCCCTCAGGTCCATGAACACAGTATAGAGGCTGCCACCCTCCAACTGCACCGTTTTCCAATGTATGAGGACAAAGCGAAAGACCTGGTCAATAGTGGAGACCTTCTCCCTGAAGCCTGCTTGAAAGGGGCTGAGGATGTTAAAGTCCCTAATCCACTCATGTAGGCGGTTTAGCAGTAGCTTAGAGAAGAGTTTTTGGGATACATCAATTAGGCTTATAGGCCTATAATTGGCCGGGAGGAGGGGAGACCCCTTTTTGAAGATAGGAACTATCTCAGCCCCCGGCCAGGTAGAAGGAATTGGCATGCCTTTCAAAATGGAATTATATAGCACCCCAAGATAAGGAGCCCAGACTTTGGGTTCGTGCTTGTAGAGGTCACCTGGGAGCCTGTCCAAGCCCGGCGCTTTACCAGCTGGTAAGGACATTATTGCCATAGTGATTTCAGCTATGCTAAAGTCATCCATGCCGGTTGCACTAGAGATGGTGGAGTGGTACACTTCTGGGGGTTCATTAGTCACCTGGTCACTACTGTGTGGTTCATATAGATTTTTGAAATGATCCTCCCATACAGGAGGTGCTATATTGCCCTCAACTGCTGCTAACGGTTCGGCCGAGCCGTGCCTAACGATCTGCCAGAATGTTCGTGAGTCACGGCATGCAAGGGCCGATATTATTTTGGTCCAGTTCCCCTCATCCCAGTCTATTTTTGCAGCATGGAGGGCTGATTTATAAGCTAAGCGTCTCTCCCTGATTACGTTTGGGTTGGCTCGTGCTTTGAGGGATTTCAATAACATAGATTTTGCTTCCCTACAAGAGGCATTGAACCAGGTGGCTCTTCTCTGCCTGGGCTTGTGTTGCCTGGCCACAGGGTTCAGCACCTCTGCAACACTAGTGCATAGTTCAATATGAATATTTCCGAGTTCGTTTAATTGAGCCCGCTTGCACGGAGGGGGAGTAGTTACCCCTAGACTACCTGTAAGTTTGATTTCAGATTCGCTGTCTGAGTGGTACATACAACGCTCTACTTTTTCCAGGGCGGGCACGGCAAATGCATAGAGTCTCTCGATGCTACTAGGATTCTCCAGCAATTTGGCCCATTTAATTTTGCGCCTGTTGCCGGATAGCACAAGATCAGACTGTGGTGCAGAATTGCTGTCGGCCTTGCCTATTTGCCGGCCATCAATCTCGTATTTTAGTGAGAGCAAGTTGTGGTCACTGTCGAATCTAGGGATAACTTGGAATTCTTTGACTTTCCTCCAGTCCCTTGTTGGAACCATTATGTAGTCAATCCGTGACTCATAACCCAGCCTGTTAAAGGTATTTTTAGGCGGGATGTCGCCTTTTATCCGGCCGTTACAGGCCCTCAGTGAGTGGCTGAGCGTGAGGGACAATATTTGGGTTGCGAGTGGGGAACATGCCCTGGCCACTGGGTCTGACAGAGTGGGGATGTTCCAGAATTCGTCCTCTTCACTCGATATCCCCACCAAGTAGTCAGGGAGTGGTTCATATTGGTGATTAAAATCTCCAGCTACAATTAGAGGGGAGCGAAAATTATTTACGTCAAGGAACTGGGCTAGATCCTCTACTGTTCCCGAGGTGGCTGCAACCCCCACTGGTCTTGAGTATATATTGATCAAAGTGACCTTCCCTCCACGTGGCCAATCAAGGGTGACACACTGGAAATCACTGGAATTGGTTTCCAGCTGTGTGGCCCTACATCCCAGGTGGGACCCGACCCATATCGAGAGTCCTCCAGAGGGTCGGCCCTTTCCTCCCCATTTTGCTTCGGTGTCAAAAATAGCGAAGCCCTGTCTAGAATATTTTTCTCTTGCCCATGTCTCTTGTAAAAGACATACATCGTAGCCCTCGGTAAGATCTCCCCACTCTGGCGTATCTACTTTGTTGGATAACCCCGCCACGTTCCAGGAAAGAACAGAAATTACACCCCAAGCGTCTGGTGTATTTATGGTATTTGATGTCTTCAAACTGTTAAGTGCTAAAAGTTTGCCAAATTGGTTAGGGGGAAGAGCATCCAGTGGGGCGCTGTTTAGTTTGTGGCTATTTAGATCTGGGGGGCTGTCCTTGATCCTCGTATGGGGATCAGTGTTTAATGGCTGTAGTCTACGAGAGTCATGCCCGCCTCTTACTGCACTAATGGTGTCAGCCTTTCGGTGATGTAATGTCAGTAAAGGCGTTTTGCTGCCCGTGTGTACATTTAAGAGAGTGTGGGTTGGTAGATCACCCATTAGATAAGAATTAGAGCTCTTCAGGGTTGCTGGTGAAGGTGCGGTGTTTGGTGCGGTATTTGCCAGGTGTGGAAGTCAGTCCACTTCCTCTAGACACCCGTATCTATTAGAGGTTGGTAGCCCGAGCCAGCCACCAGATGCTTTCTGCCAGTTGTTACTTTGCCCTCCCCATGTACAATTCCTCTCCGGGACCCTTCTCCAATTCCCCCCCTGGGATGAGTGAAGGCGCGGTGGGTAGAAAAAAGTGAGAGGTCTGGCTATTATTGTAGAAATAGTGCTATGATTGGTCCAAGAGTAGATGGCGTGTGCAGTGTTTGGATCCTCAAAGGATACAATCACACAGTCGCCAGTAATGGACTTTTGTGTGGTGCCTACCCAGGGTACCCTACGAACCATAAGGATTTTACTCCTTAGGTGATTGGGTATTGGTTTGTTGGAATCAAACCAGTGGATCACCTTGTTCTTCAGGGAAGCAAAGTTTTCCTGCTGGTTGTGTACCAATTCAGTTACCCCAGTCAGCACCACAATATAGGAACTGGCCTCAGGGGGGAGATCTACGTAACCCCTTAGGCGTGTGTGGCTAGTGCTATTGGCGCTTGATGATGTTTTAATATTCAAGCCATTTTGCCTCGAATTGGGCTGATCTGTCGACGGGGGTAACCTTGGGCCGGGTATGACTGGAAAAGATGGCGGAAGAGTTCCTGCCACCGGTTTGGTAGTGGACGCCGTTACCCCGTTCGAAGGATTGTTGGTATTTGCCTTGGTTCGAGGTTTAGGAATAGGTGTAGCCTTTGGGGTGAGAGTAGGGTTAACGGGAGGGTTAGCAGCGAGTGGAGGAGGGGAAGTGTCATTAGTTGTTCCCAGGGAGTTAACCTTTGTAAGCGCCTGTGAATTTGCAGCAGCCTGGGTCACCGGGATGGATGGTATTCCGGTTGGCGGAGTTCCATGTGGACATGTTGGTTTGGCATTCTGCATGGTAATAGTGGCCAAATTTAAAATGCTCTTTTCTATTTCCATAAGCTGTGTTTCTATGTGTGCAAATCTCACTTCTAGAGGCGAAAGAAGTTTTTTAAGGGTTTCCCAAACAACAGTCAGAAAGTCAACATCCTTTCCTTTGATAGTACAGAGGGGAGTTGCGGCAGTGTCGCTCTGTATGGTGAGATCATTATTTTCTTGGGTGACTACTGTGTGTGTTGGAGTGTTTACTAGGCACATTTCAAGCGGAAAAATCTTAGTTTTTGGCGGCTGAGCAGAGGAGGGTAGCTTAGTAAATAGCTGGGCCTTAGCTATTTTGGCCTTTTTCCGTGCATATGTCGAGGTATGGGTGCGCTTCCTTTTGTTTTGTGGGCCAATTTGCGGTGATGGAGGGTTGGCACCTTCTGGAGGCATAACGTAGTTGGTCGTAGCTTCGGGGGATGTACCCACCTCGGTTTCCATTTTTTGCTCAACATTTACACCCGCGTAGGTTTGTGGGGAAAAAGTAGGATCTGGGGGAAGTCCCTCCTGTAGCGTCAGTATACTGTTCACATGTGGTTGGTGTATATCGGCATTTGTGACAATCAAAGTGGGAGCAATGCCAAGCGAGCGCTCTGGTGTTTTGGCCCATGCAATAGAGCCAAGGGAGGATTTCTTAGCTGCAGTTAGCTCAACTGACAGTCTTCTTGCAGCTTCGAGTTCTAGAGAGACCCTATGTTGCATCTTGGTTATTTCGTGATCAATTGCGATGTTGGTCCTAGTGATAAAATCATCCATACTACCATTTTTCAACTTGGAATTGGCCGCTCTATCTCTAAACTCGCGGGTTGCCATGATGGGCACAAGTTAAGATACCTGGATTAAAAACGTGTGGAATTGGGTAATAAAATCAAATAGAGTGGCCCAGTCCAGTCTCTACCGGCCTCTAACGGCCTAAAACGGCCCTGTCTTTGCCCAGTCTTAGCCCGGGCTGCGTCCCGCGCTGCGGGAGTAGGGTGATGTTATAAAGCCTCAGGAGGGCGGGGGGCGGGCCAGCAGGGAGAGCGGACCGGAAGCTCTCCGTTGGTCTGGCAGGGACTTCTGGGAATTGAAGTCCCCGCACGCTCGCAGCCCCGCTGCAGCCACACGCCCGGTACCGCTTACCTCCTTACCGCCTCGGTGCTCCTCAGGGATGTCAGGTGAGATGCCCGCCTCAACACAGGCACAGGTGAAGGGCGAAGGGGCACCCGCGAAGCGGGTGCGCCGAGTTGTAATCAAGTGAGCCGCTGTTACTCTCTGGCAATGACGCGCTGGCAGTGTAATAATCCTCCGTTAGGCAAAGTGTCCCACTAGTTTAGCCAACAAGCTGCTGTTTTGAAGCCTCAGGAGGGCGGGGGGCGGGCCAGCAGGGAGAGCGGACCGGAAGCTCTCCGTCGGTCTGGCAGGGACTTCTGGGAATTGAAGTCCCCGCACGCTCGCAGCCCCGCTGCAGCCACACGCCCGGTACCGCTTACCTCCTTACCGCCTCGGTGCTCCTCAGGGATGTCAGGTGAGATGCCCGCCTCAACACAGGCACAGGTGAAGGGCGAAGGGGCACCCGCGAAGCGGGTGCGCCGAGTTGTAATCAAGTGAGCCGCTGTTACTCTCTGGCAATGACGCGCTGGCAGTGTAATAATCCTCCGTTAGGCAAAGTGTCCCACTAGTTTAGCCAACAAGCTGCTGTTTTGAAGCCTCAGGAGGGCGGGGGGCGGGCCAGCAGGGAGAGCGGACCGGAAGCTCTCCGTCGGTCTGGCAGAGACTTCTGGGAATTGAAGTCCCCGCACGCTCGCAGCCCCGCTGCAGCCACACGCCCGGTACCGCTTACCTCCTTACCGCCTCGGTGCTCCTCAGGGATGTCAGGTGAGATGCCCGCCTCAACACAGGCACAGGTGAAGGGCGAAGGGGCACCCGCGAAGCGGGTGCGCCGAGTTGTAATCAAGTGAGCCGCTGTTACTCTCTGGCAATGACGCGCTGGCAGTGTAATAATCCTCCGTTAGGCAAAGTGTCCCCCAACAACAAAATACGACATGGCACTTATCTTTCCACAAATAAGCACTGTTCCTTCGTGCATTTATCCACAGCTCCTCACCGAGTAAGCACATTACCCCCAATTTTGAGTCCATGGCTACGTCATTTAAAATAATAGATAGAATTTTGGTGAAGCTAAAATGCACATCCGTCAAACCACTGCACACATTGATCTTTGCCTGTGAGTGAAGTGTTTGTTTTAAAAATGTGTAGATTTTGTAACCAGCTTGGCTCAGCCACTCTGTAAACCTTCCCAGAACAGACACATTAAAATGTCCACTTATATTTTCCTTTAATCTGCAGCATGTACAGAAGTGGTGTGTGTTCACAGCCTCTGGGCATTATGGACAAAGTTGGCACAATGTCTCTTGCTGTACCTTTACTGTAAACACACATTTATCTTAAACGTGACAGCGTAGAAACCACGTGCATCCCGTACGCACCGACATGGGATTGCCTTTGTGTATTGGACTTCTATCATAAATCTGCCAAAAGTCCCTCTTCTCTTATTTAAATTTTACATAGCATCCAGCGCCTTAAAATGTTTATTTGTGCCTGGCAGCTGGTGTCCTGTTCTCAGGGCCCAGAGCATGCCCAGCCGTCGGTTTCCAGAGTGCTGAGATGAATGCATCAGGGTGGGGGGTGTCAGGGAGTGGACACGGTTTTATGATGCACGTCACAGTCTGTAGTGCTGACTCCTATGTAGTAGGGCAGATGTATTCAAACTGTGGGGCGCGCCCCCCTAGGGCGCGTGGATCGTTCCAAGGGGGGGCGCAAATTGCTCTGCAAGTACATGTGAATGAAGATGGCCTGGAAGTGCTGCAATGTTTATTTGCTGCATTTCCAGGCAGTCTTCATTTACTCCGAAGTCCTTGAAGTGAGATCAGAGTGCCATGGGGCAGGAGGATAGTGATTGCGCTGCTGTGGGCTCGGCTGGGCAGTGTCTGGAGTCTGCTCTCCAGCACACCTGAGTTTTCGCAGGTCTTTAAAGACCATTTGCATATTTACATACCTTTGTACACTGGTTAACAAGACTCAGATTTTTTTCTGGTACCAGAACCCCCGGGACCCGCACTCTGCCTATTTTTTTTCATCAATCAAAAGATACGTTTATTGTGACCGTTTGGCCTTTAAACTACATATTCATCATATCACAAGATAAAAATACAATTGTTAAAAATTCTTAAAAGCCTAAAAACCAATGACATTACATTCTCATAAAAACATATTTTTATAATAACACACTATAAGTCGCTCTGCCTATTATGCCTATTCCTTATGTTTGTATTTTACATTTACTAGTGTGAGCATACATTTCATGAAAAGGAATAATAAGTGGGGTTGCCAAAAGAAAAATGCAATCAATGCTTTTTTTAAAGAGGCTGCAAAGGCCTCTTCTTGACATTAAATTGGGTTTTGAATAAAAAAGTATGTATTCATTTGTATGGTGACTTTTTTGTCTATGTTCCCTTTAATGATCAGTCATGAATCAGTCAGGCCACTCTAGAACACAATTAACAGTGCTTTCTATTTATATTTCATGTTCTAAGTACACACAGATAAGTGCTGAAAATACAGCTTTAAGTGACTATTTTTGCACCATTTGCAAAATCAAAATAATGAAATGGCAACCCTACTCATTAGACTGGAAGTTTGTTGCAGGATCAGCACATTATTTATTCCCTCCACCTCGATCCCTGAATAATGCCATAATAGCAATAGTTTAACTCATATCTAAAACCCTACACCATCGTCAATAACATGCTGATTTACTTCAAGTGCCTGGGAATACACCCGGCATTCAGACAACTCACTCCTCACCCTTCACTATCACGCTCATCCCGAACATCACAGCGATCACTTGGCACTCACAATGCACTTGTGCAGTCTACTCTGTACCTCACCCTGCAGTCACAAAAGCACATTACTCCTCTAGCACTCATGTGACACTTTACTCACTTCTCAATCTGCACTTTCACTCACACAAGCCCATCACTAAGCATGCATTCATTTGTCCCACTCTGCACTAACATCCACACCCACAATCGTATGGTCACCTCACTAACACTGCAGTCACTCCTCTTACCCTACTCTCACACTGTTGCATCACTCACTGTACACTCACATGGGCACTCCTGCCACCCACACAGCGCAGAGGGTTAATGTGCCTTCCACTCAAAATGTGTTTCATGCAGATCTCAGAATTGAGTGTGAGTAAAATATGAGTATCGCTATAAAAAAAATGAAATGTTTGTCTGAAAGGTGCTACAGAAAGATGAGGTGCATTGTTGGTGAGTGGTAGTGAGGGAATTCACGGAGAAGGAGGAAATGGGGTGCAAAAAAGACTGTTGTACAGTGTGTGACCAGTTCAAGGGGCAATCCTGGCTGGGAGAGTTAGCCCCGCTGAAGTTCGGGTCTACCTGCCCCTGGTGTGCCGGCAGGGTCAAAGAGGTTGCTAAACAAAAAAAGCCTAAGTGTTTGGTGTTTTTACTGTCATGCAAGGGTGTATAGAAATATTGGAATAACACATTAATTGGATAATAAATGCAAGTTGAACTAACTTGTGATAAAAGCACGTTTTTAGGTTATGAAATCTCAGTTAGCCACTACCATCACTGCAGATGGCTGTGTGTGTTAAGGGTGAGCAACACATAATGGAATCCTAGTTGGTGCAGAGGAATAGTGACCTTTGTATTTATAGTCAGGGCCAATGGAATTATGCAATTATGAGGTTTTGGCATTTTGGGTATAGTTATGGATTTCCCGCATTTGCCACATAATCCATGATCTGCTGTATAATTTGCAGATTTAAAAAAAAACTTGTTTCTAGCTCAAACTGTTCAAAAGTTACAGAAAATGCAGCAACACATATTACCTCGAAGTGGAAGGCCCATTCAAAGGTTAACTGGTCCCCTTGTTGTTGCTTATTGCTATATGTGGTTGTTAATGTGGTGCTTAAGAGGGGCAATAAAAGCCAGGACAGTGTTAACACGTGTACAAATTGCAAAATAATGCAGTAATGCTATCACAAAACTTGCAGCTTTATACATCATAATTTGCCCTTGCTTGCTGCAGAATTTAGTCAACCGTGCTACATTATTTGACCTTCTCCTGACGCATTCCATTGGCCCTGTTTATAGTGGTATGAGGTCCCAGCCTGTGGCAGAAAGCTTTGTGAATATGTAAGTCATTATTTTAAAACAATATTTACATACTCTAAGCTAGGCTGCTGCAAAATGATGCAGTGATTAAGATAAAACAAGTTGTTACCAAATATACTTTTTTAGTAATACGTAATCAAACTGTATCTAATGCAGGCATTTTTGTAAGTGTCTCCACTATTCCAGTTCTCAGCTGATAGCACCCTTACATTACATCTCAATAACTCAATAAGAATACATCTTTGCACCATGAAGCTTTAAGCAGAGCCACTGAAATTATCCAGCAGAAGAGGACCACACTGTGGCAGGTTTGACTAAATTATGCAGCAAGAAAAGGAAATTATCGGGCCATATTTTGTGGTTAGCATTATGTCATTATTTTGTTGTTTTAACTCAAGACAATGCTGTCAGAGGAAATATTTCACCTCATTAGTGCCAGTGTATCACCCAAGTACGGTAGTATGCAACTACAAGATTACCAGTCAATCTTTGCAACGGACCCTCCACTGGTCTGGAACATTTTGTCACACTTTAAGTAACTTTTGTTCCGTTTGAGCTAGAACCAAGTTTTTTCCTGTGAAATATGCAGATTATGTCGAAAATGCAGTAAACTGATAATTATGTGGAAAACACTGCTGTTGAAGAAACTCATAATTCCAGTGGCTCTGGCTTTAAGTGACTCAATCAATTAATGGCATGTAAGAAGGTTAGTTTTTTTTTAACTTTCTGCACTACCACCACACCCTTTGCTTTTAGGCAGAGGCACCTCAAAGTCAGTATTAACCATTCAGAGCCATTTTTCTGTGAAAGCTGAGTTCATGGGGTGGCAGGTAGATGGCCATCAGGGTTTGCATTGAGTTGCAGAGCCCAAATACGCTCGATCACTGGGGCCTCACAGTAATGGTATAGGAGACAGTGGAAAGGGAGCACTGTATGGGGATTCACTGTTATGTTTATAAATACTAGAGACTGCTTCTTCAGAGATCTATCCCAAAGAAGGGGACAATATAAGAGTATTTATTTTTTAAAGGGACATTCTTTAGTGAAGTTGGTACTGCTGCCAAGTGTGTAAGTGGCCGCTGCTGGTTTTCATTAAGGAAGCAGATGCAGCAGGACTGGGACCAGGGATTTGAGGGGCCCACTGCATCACAGTTATGACTGTCTACCTTTAAAAAATGGGCATGAGAGCTTATTTTCCTTTCAAGCATTAGGACCGAGGTGATGATCCGTCATAGTGGGGAAGAGGTAAAAGATGCAGAGGAGATAGCCTGCTACTAAGGACTGCGGTTATCATAAGTGCACATGTGTAGTTGTATTAGGTCAAAGAGTGTGAGGGGCACACAACACCCAAATATTGGGGAGCAGTTTGTTTGGGATAATATCTGTTTTTGTTTGATGCATTTGCTGTTTTATGTGTCTCATATTTAGTGCAGATCATAAGCTATAGAAAAAGTATTCCTGAAATCATGTCATAAACCCCACTCCCTGCATGAAGCTATGTCCCTCCAGCTCCCCGAATCCTTGCCATAAAATTTTGGGGGGGCACACAACCTCAAAATATTTTGCTTAGGGTGGGCTCAGAGTAAAAAAGTTTTGATCTCTGAATATTGCATATACAGAAAAATGTGCAACAGTTGTGAATTTACAGACAAGTTCATATTTCACAGAAGAATAGGCATTTTTGCAAAGGAGTTTAATTTCATATTATAACACAAAAAAGGAGGTCCTAGGGGAAGTTTAACGACCACGACTGCTATGCCCCCTAACTGTACAATTACACCAACAAAAGGTAGCAGTAAGTCAAAGGACTAACTCATTTATGTATCTGACCAAAAACAACAATGTGTTGGTAAATAAGTAAGGAATCTTGTGAGAGAACCACTCAACGTGAACGAGTTCCCATCAGTCCACCTTCGAGACCACCCTTCATCATCTGGGATCTCTTACACATCGAGAGTAATGGTATCCACAATAAACCGGCAGATGTTACAAACCAATTTAAGGGTGTACCAGAAAACAAACACTCAGATGTGAACAAAGTGTCTTGCAGGGAACTGAAAAGCAGTGCTCAATAAAGTGAATGTGATAAAGTGAAACATACAAAAATTGTTCTAAAATTGGATAGTGATAGGGAAAAAAACTTTAATATGCACCCTTTCACTCCCACTCCCAGTAAGTGGTGTTAAGGGAGAGATGGTGTATGTCAAAAAAAGAATGTTGTGGTTGCCTTGTATCATAGATGCTATTAAGGTAGTTTTTGATTCAATCTGAAGCATTTAGACAACTACTCCACCTTAACTTTATGGGAGTCTAACCGAAATCCTTATCTTTTCAGGAATAAAAGAAAAGCAGATCTTCATAAATCACCAATTCTATGTCAGATAAGTAACATAATAATAATATTAATTAGTATATTCAGCGCCAAGGCGCCGTTGCCCACAAATGAATTGTGCAGTTTTGTTTTTCCTCCTTATTCTTTTCAGGATCCCAAAGCAATGCCGAAAGAGAGGGTGGGTGGTGCAACGAGAAGGACACTGACACTGAGTTTAACGAGAGACTAGGGGGTAGAAAGCAGAGATTGCCAAAGAAGAACGGAGCCTGGAGATGAGAAGCTGTGCCTACGAGAGAAACACTGATGCAGGGACCCAGAAGTACAGGTAAGGGGGGGAAGCGCTACACTCCTTCCCAAAGCAGGAACGTGAAGCGTCTCTACTGGAAATTCAGGAGGATTTGTGCTCTTTGGCTGGCTCCCCTGCATGCATGATTGCAGGAAGGAGCCAGTCATCATTGTATCCCAACCAATACCACCACCACCACCAATACCAGTACCACCAGCAATACCACTACAAGCAGCACCACCACCAGCAATACCAATACCACCACCACCAATACCACTAATACCACCCCCACCATTACCACCACCACCACTAATAACACCATCACCAGTACCAATACCACCACCACCACCTCCAATACCACCAATACCACCACCACCTCTAATACCACCAATACCATCATCACCACCAAAACTACCAGCACCACCACCACCAATATCACCACATCCAATACTATCACCACCACCAATACCATCACCACCAATAATACCATCACCACAATTACCAATACCACCGCCAATACCACCACCGCCACCACCACCAATACCACCAATACCAGCACAACCAATCCCACCAATGCCAGTACCAACACCACCTACACCTCCACCACCACCAATACCACCATCACCATCAGTAGCACCACCACCAATACCCCTACCACCAATACCTCCACAACAATACCACCACCACCAATACAACCACCACTAATACAACCACCACCAATACAACCACCACCACCACCACCAATACCACCACCACCATGCCACCACTGCCAATACCACCTCCACCAATACCACCACCACCAATACCAATACTACTACCACCAATACTACCACTACCACCACCAATACCAATGCTGCTGCCAATACCAAAACAACCACCACCACTACCAACATCACCACCACCAATACCGATGCCACCATGAATACCAATACCACCACCACCAATACCTGCAATACCACCATCACCAATAACAATTCCACTACAAATACCACCACCACTACTAATACCACCAGCAATACCAATACCACCACCACCACCAGTACCAATACCACCACCACCTCCAATACCACCAATACCACCACCACCACCAATACCACCACCAAAACCACCAGTACCACCAATACCACCACATCCAATACAATCACCACCACCAATACCAGCACCACCAATATCATCACCACCAATAATACCATCACCACCAATACCACCACCACCAACAATACCTATACCACCACAAATACCACCACCACCAATACCACCAATGCCACCACAACCAATACCACCAATGCCAATACAACACCCCAATACCACCACCACCAATACTACCACCACCACCACCATTACCACCACCACCATCAACAATACCACCACCACCACCAATTCCACCACTACCAATAACACCACTACCACCACCAATACACCATCACCACCAGTACCACCACCGCCAATATAACCAACACCAATACCACCGCCACCAATACTACCACCAATTTCACCACCACCAGCAATATCACAGCTACCACCACCAATATCACCGCCACCAATACCACCACTACTAATACTACTGCTACCACCACCAATACCAATGCCACTGCCAATACCAATACAACAACCACCAATACCACCACTATGAATACCACCACCAATACCAATGACACCACCAATACCAATATCACCACCACCAATACCAGCAATACCACAACCACCAATATCACCACAAACACTACCACCACTACTAATACCACCACCAATGCCACAAACAGCAATACCAATACCACCCCCACCACCACTAATACCACCATCAGTACCAATACCACCAGCATCACATCAAATACCACCAATGCTATCACCACCACCAAAACCACCATTACCACCACCACCACCAATATCACCACATCCAAAACCATCACCACCAATAATACCAATACCACCAACAATACCAATACCACCACCAATGCCAATACCACCACCACCAATACCACCTCCAATACCACCACCACCACCACCAATACAACCACCACTAATACCACCATCACCACCAGTACCAGTACTACCACCACCAATACTGCCACCAATTCCACCACCACCACCACCACCAATATCACCACTACCACCACCAATATCACCACCACCCATACCAATACCACCAATACTACCACTACCACCACCAATATCAATGTCACTGCCAATACGAATACCACAACCACCAATACCACCACCACCAATACCAATACCACCACCACCAATACCAGCAATACCACCACCACCAATACCACCACTGCCAATACCACCTCCACCAATACCACCACCACCAATACCAATACTACTACCACCAATACTACCACTACCACCACCAATACCAATGCTGCTGCCAATACCAAAACAACCACCACCACTACCAACATCACCACCACCAATACCGATGCCACCATGAATACCAATACCACCACCACCAATACCTGCAATACCACCATCACCAATAACAATACCACTACAAATACCACCACCACTACTAATACCACCAGCAATACCAATACCACCACCACCAATACCACCACCACCACCAGTACCAATACCACCACCACCTCCAATACCACCAATACCACCACCACCACCAATACCACCACCAAAACCACCAGTACCACCAATATCACCACATCCAATACAATCACCACCACCAATACCAGCACCACCAATATCATCACCACCAATAATACCATCACCACCAATACCACCACCACCAACAATACCTATACCACCACAAATACCACCACCACCAATACCACCAATCCCACCACAACCAATACCACCAATGCCAATACAACACCACAATACCACCACCACCAATACTACCACCACCACCACCATTACCACCACCACCATCAACAATACCACCACCACCAATTCCACCACTACCAATAACACCACTACCACCACCAATACACCATCACCACCAGTACCACCACCGCCAATATAACCAACACCAATACCACCGCCACCAATACTACCACCAATTTCACCACCACCAGCAATATCACAGCTACCACCACCAATATCACCGCCACCAATACCACCACTACTAATACTACCGCTACCACCACCAATACCAATGCCACTGCCAATACCAATACAACAACCACCAATACCACCACTTTGAATACCACCACCAATACCAATGACACCACCAATACCAATATCACCACCACCAATACCAGCAATACCACAACCACCAATACCACCAAAAACACTACCACCACTACTAATACCACCACCAATGCCACAAACAGCAATACCAATACCACCCCACCACCACTAATACCACCATCAGTACCAATACCACCACCATCACATCAAATACCACCAATGCTATCACCACCACCAATACCACCACCAAAACCACCATTACCACCACCACCACCAATATCACCACATCCAAAGCCATCACCACCAATAATACCAATACCACCAACAATACCAATACCACCACCAATGCCAATACCACCACCACCAATACCACCACCAATACCACCTCCAATACCACCACCACCACCACCAATACAACCACCTCTAATACCACCATCACCACCAGTACCAGTACTACCACCACCAATACTGCCATCAATTCCACCACCACCACCACCACCAATATCACCACTACCACCACCAATATCACCACCACCCATACCAATACCACCAATACTACCACTACCACCACCAATATCAATGTCACTGCCAATACCAATACCACAACCACCAATACCACCACCACCAATACCAATGCCAATACCAATACCACCACCACCAATACCAGCAATACCACCACCACCAATACCAATACCACCACAAATACCACCACCAATACCACCACCAATACCCCCACCACCAATACAATGACCAATAATACCACCACCAATACCTCCACCACCACCAATACTACCAATACCAATACCACCATCACCACCAATACTACCACCAATACCTCCACGAATACCATCACAAATGCCACCAATACCACCACCAACAATACCACCACAACTGATATCACCACCACCACCACTACCACCACCCATACCACCATCACCACCAATACCACCACCACCAATACCACCTATACCGATACCACCAATACCAACACCATCAACACCACCACCACCACCAATAACACCATCAATACCACCACCAATACCACCACCACCAATACCACCAATTGTCTGCAACGTAACTGCACTTGAGCCTACCTCTGTAGTTAAAAGTTTTTGCAATAATCGGGGTTTAGTGGGGTCCCTGAGCTTTTGGCCCTGGGGCCACTGCACCTGCTGCACTATTAAAATCAAGTCCTTTTTCATTAAAAGGTAACTGCAATTGTGACTACCTGTTTAGTACTGAAATATAGCAATAATATGTGTTTAAGGAGTTATGACAAACGTTGGGCTCCGGCTGGTTCACTATCTTCACCATTCAAAACATGACCCTATTGCCTGCTAGATAAATGCACTTATGACTGTCTTGCTTAGTAGTAAAAGTTAGCAATATTCTGGGTTTAGTGGGGTCCATAGAGCTTTTGACCGCAGTGCCTCTGCACCTGCTGCACCATTCAAATCAAGTCCCTTTTTAACAGCAAGGTAACTGCAATTGTGAATGCTTTTTTTTTTCTATTAAGTATCTTTTTTATTGACATTTGTAATAATTCCTGGTACAAACTGTATTTTTACACTGCAACAGTAGACATCAGTATAGCACAACAGGATCTGTCAACAATAATTACATTCATACTGCAGTAGTGGGCATAATCTCTTCAAATTTCAATACCCCGAAGCCTGCTTGTGTTTCCTCTGTACTTTTTGGCCTACGCTTCTTGTTGTTAAGTGCAGCCATTTTGAAGCTAGGCAGTGTGCTTTTGCCATAGGCCTGCATTGTTAGAGTTCCCTTTCGTGTTCTTGTGGGCCTAGCCATGTGGCTGGCGGCCATTTTGAAGCCAGGCAGTGTGTTTTTTTCATAGGCCTGCATTGCCTGACTTCCCTTTCTTGTTGCTGTGGGTGGCCTGGCCATGTGGCTAGCGGCCATTTTGTGGAGCCAGCCACTGTGCTTTTGCCATTGGCCTGCAAGCTTGAGGCCTAGTCTACCAACAGGCCGTTCATCCAATAGGCCCAGAGCTACTCATGGGTGCATGAAATTAAACAACTGTTTCTGTGGTGTCTGTTGAATTTAAACATCACTTAGGGCATGGATGGCATTGGATTGAATTGCAAAATGTGTGTTTTTTGGGTTATTTTATTTCACTTTTTTGGTGTGTGTTAAATAAATGCCTTTACTGGATGTGTGTGTGTGGTGTGGTTGTTGTGTAACTTGCAAACCTTGTTTAGCCCTGTGAAAGTTCGTTTTTACATGAAAGCTGTGTTTGCATGCCTCCTTTCTCTGGCCATTTAGGCCTGCTTGAGTTCATTGTTTTCCAGGCCTCCTGCTTGTTGTGACTGTTAGTGACCATGTGGCTGGTGACCATTTTGTGGGGATAGTGTAGTAGTGTGCTGCTTTTGCCATATAGGCCTGCATGTCTTTCCTTTGATCCTCTCGGCCTAGACTTCTTGTTGCTGTGGGCCTGGCCATGTGGCTGGGGGTCATTTTGAAGCCAGGCAGTGTGCTTTTGCCATAGGCATCCAATGTCTGTCTTCCCTTTCTTGTTGTTGTGGGAATGGCCATGTGGCTGTGGGTCATTTTGAAGTCAGGCTGTGTGCTTTTGTCATAGGCCTGCATTGTCTGTCTTCCCTTTGTTATGTGGGAATCTAGGACCCTAGTGTAATTTTTCGCAATTCATTCCCATATATAGGTATAAACCATCCAGTCCTTATATAGGCATAAAGAATCATTGCCTTTTTTAGTTATAGCCTGCTCAGCCATAATACGGCATGGCTACTTCCACTAAACTCCGAGAATCCACATTGATTTTGTGGTAAAACCAGCCTTCAGCAGTCAGGAACCTCCCCCTGCTAGAATACTGATTTATCCAAGAAATCCGGGAGTTTTCAAGGAACTAATGTACTATGTCCAATCTTACGTCAGACTCAGCACCTCCATGGGTATAAATATGCCTACATTTGCCCAGTCAAACACACGGTTGTTCTGGAGTAGATCAACTAACTACTTGCCCGACGCCCTGCTGCTGCAAGTGCTGAAGGAAGCCGACCCTCCAACTGATGCACTGAAAAGACGCTGTCTTTTCTCCTGCCGAGAAATCCAGCTCCAGTATTTCCAGGCTACCCTTGCGGGTTGCTGGGAGATCGAGTCCCGAGAGAGAGATACAAGACCTCTGCCATTCTAAAACCAAGGTACGGAGCTGATTAGATCCCTAGAGAATTCTTGAACAGACTCTTGGCATAGAAATACTAAAACTTAAACTACTCCTCACTTACTTCCTCCCTCGTACTAGGCTTAGGTTAGGTACACCGGGGTAGGCATATGTTAGAAGTACCAGTTTGTCAGCCCTAATACGGCATGGCTACTTCCACTAAACTCCGAGAATCCACATTGATTTCGTGGTAAAAGCAGCCTTCAGCAGTCAGGAACCTCCCCCTGCTAGAATACTGATTTATCCAAGAAATCCGGGAGTTTTCAAAGAACTAAGGCACTAGTGACGATATTATGTCCAATCTTAAGTCAGACTCGGCACCTTCAGGGGTATAAATATGCCTACATTTGCCCAGTCAAATACACGGTGGTCCCAGAGCAGATCGACTAACTACTTGCCCGACGCCCTGCTGCTGCAAGTGCAGAAGTAAGCCTACCTTCCAACTGACACACTGAAAAGACGCTGTCTTTTCTCCTGCCGAAAAATCAAGCTCCTGTGTTTCCAGGCTACCCTTGCGGGTTGCTGGGAGATCGAGGCCCGAGAGAGAGATACAAGACCTCTGTCATTCTAAAACCAAGGTACGGAGCTGATTAGATCCCTAGAGAATTCTTGAACAGACTCTTGGCAGAGAAATACTAAAACTTAAACTACACCTCACTTACTTCCTCCCTCGTACTAGGCTTAGGTTAGGTACACCGGGGTAGGCGTATGTAAGAAGCACCAGTTGAGTACTTTTAGCCACTCTTTTATCATTGTATGTATTTTATGCATTTTATGTATTCTATGTTTATGGCTTAGAAACCATATCTTACAGTACTATTTTATAATACTATTCGTATTATATGCATTGTACTTCTTAACTAGCATTTCAATTGTAGCAGTGCATTTCTTATGCTTAAGAAATAAGACTGTTCAATAAATACTTTTATTGAAAACGCCCGTCTCTCTATTTCTAAGCAACTCTGGTGAAAGGAAGCATGCACCTCTGACTGAGTGAAATAGCCATCTATTGTTTCCGCGACTCTAGAGATATGTTTCATTCTGGGGAAACAAAGTTGTCATGTTATATGGTTGTCAGAACCTAATCCCTTCTTTTTTATTCGAGAAAGTTTCTAGTGACCTCTGAGCTAGCTGGCACTCACAATTAAGTCTAATATATTCGGCAGAGACCTAGTCGACTTAAGTCCTATGTCTAAGCTGCCGGATATATTATTCCAATGCGCAGAGCCTATTGGGAATATAGGAACTAGACTACATCTTTCTTGTTGCTGCAGTAGGGGGCCTGGCCATGTGGCTGGTGGCCATTTTGTGGTGTTAGTTTAGTAGTGTGCTGCTTTTGCCATATAGGCCTGCATGTCTTTCCTTTGTTCCTCTTGGCTTAATGCTGCCAACCCCTTTGCCAGCTGCAGTTCCCTGGATGACGTGATGGGCAAATTAATGCAAACAGTTTCCAATTCCATTCCATTTGTATTTTTGTTTTTGTTCTTATTATTTCCTATCCTTCCTGACTGTACACAGTATACCATGAAAGCCCTTGTTGTCAAAGTCTCACAAATGGCTACACTGGTATGTTTTTACTTTTTAACTTAAACTGAGATAATAAAATGTAATAATATAACACTAACAAGTGTGACCACTACACCCTAAGTTATATATTATATTTGTTTGTTTGTACTAGTAGTATTTGAACCACAACAACAAATGCAACATTTTACTGATGTTTTCTACTGGCTTCTTTGCTTTTAGGTGCACAAAAAGACAGAGGAGGAGGTGTCATCATCACCTGATGTACTGCCAGACAGAAGTCCTGCTGCGCACCACGTCACGTCCATGTGTGACCACAGAAATCTCTGCAACTTGTGCACCTGCGTCCTGCTGACATCGGAAGGAAGAAGATGGCCCCAAAGAAAGGTACCAGGTTCTCCAGTACCAAGAAAGTAGCAAGTCAGAAGAAGGAACAGAAGAAGGAAGTACCACTGCCACTTACCAAGACTGGTGTGCTGGCCAATATGTTTTTTGGGAAACATAAAATTACGCCTGCATCAGCGGTGTCCGGGGACCAAGCTGGATGCAGCACTTCCGCATCAGAGGGCCCACTCCACCAACCTAGGTCCAAGCCCACAAGTGTTCCAGAGGTAGCCTATCTACTTGCGCAAATGCCAACAAGCAGTGATGTTGAAATGTCATTCTTGTAAAGCAGTACCCAATCAACGCAGGCGGAAGCTCAGCATATAACTGGGCAACAACAGCGGGAACAACAGTGGGAGCAACAGCTGCAACAACAGATGCAACAACAACCGCTGCAACAACAGCCCACAATACTATTTGTACCTCGCGAAGTAGGGGCATTTCAGGGGTATTAAAATAGGAGGGACAAATCATATAGTGTCCCTATATGCAGATGACACCAGGGTCTATTTACCGTACCTGGAGATCTCTATACCTGTGCTCCTAACAGAGTTGCAGACCTTCAGTGGCATCTCGGTACTTCGCATCAACACCGGGAAATCCAGAGTTATCCCCGTGGGTAGACTGGCCATGGTGTATCAGAGCTGCTGTGCACTGAGTTGCTGTGGATTCGCTTGGTGAACAGAAACAAGTATCCTGGGCCCGGTTTCGGGCTAACAGCCCTCATCAGCCAGGCTAGCTTGAATCTAGTGGCAAAAGGATCAAGGGACCCACGTCTAGGCATATCCTGCCAACTTTGGGCGAACAAAGCAAACACAAGGAGATGTTGGACGGAGTGCTGATGCTTTTCAGACAGTCACCCCTAGTCACAGATCTGGGTTGACTCCATCATTGTTCTGAAGCTTACTGCCACTCTTGTTCAGACAGAGCTATATGCAAATGAGTCTGACCCTGTACCTCCTGGGAACAGACAAGCCCGAACTCCTAAGCCATGTCTTTCCTGGACCGGAAACAAGCATCTTGTGACCGGTTTTGGGCTTACAGCTCTCAGCAGCCCGGCTAGCTTGAATCCAGGGGCAAAGTGAGCAAGTGACCCATGTCTGGGCATATGCTGCCAACTTAGGGCGAACAAAGCAAACACAAGGAGATGATGGAAGGCGCGCTGTTGCTTTTCAGATATTCACCCCCAGTCACAGATCTGGGTTGAATCCATCATCGTTCTTTAGCTCACTTCGCCACCCCAGTTCAGGCACATCTATATGCAAATCAGTCTTGACCCTGTGCCTCATGGGAACACTCTAGCCCGAACTGCCAAGGCATGTCTTTCCTGGAACAGAAGCAAGCATCCTAGGACCGGTTTTGGGCAACAGCCCTCATAAGCCAGGCTGGCTTGAATCCAGTGGCAAAGTGAGCAAGACACCCACGTATGGGCATATCCTGCCAACTTAGGGCAAACAAAGAACACAAAAGGAGATGATGGACGGAGCACTGATTCTTTTCAGACATTCACCCCCAGTCACATATCTGGGTTGCATCCATCATCGTTCTTTAGCTCACTTTGGCACCCCAGTTCAGACACAGCTATATGCAAATCAGTCTTGACCCTGTGCCTCATGGAAACAGTCCAGCCCAAACTACCAAGACATTTCTTCCGAGGACAGGAAACAGGCATCCTGGGACTGGTTTTGGGCTAACAGCCCTCATCAGCCAGTGGTAGATGTAGCAAGGGACCAACGTCTGAGCATATCCTGACAACTTAGGGTGAACAAAGAAAGCACAAGGAGATGATAGACGGAGACTGGTTGTAGACTGACTGTGCCATACAAAAGCTAGATAGCGTACAAGTGTTTGACTCAGTAGATTGACCCTATATGTGGCAGGTCCTTCAATGAATTGGGGTGGGTGAGCGGTTTCGAAAGTGGGCGCAGTTGGTTTATACAGCCCCTATCGCCAGAGTCAGAGTTGGGAGGACTGTGTCTGGATAGCTCATCCTTTGTCGAAGCACCTGTCAGGGATGCCCGCTCTCCCCTATACTATTTGCAATGGTTATGGAGCTTCTGTAGTGCACCTGCAGACCTTGCTGTATCCCCGGGGTATTAAAATAGGAAGGGACAAATCATATATAAACCCAACACCAATGGCCCCGGGGCAGGAGCTCTGAAATCGGGCTCTAGGGCTTGGTATCACTAACATAGTGTAAATCCCACCTGACCCGTTCACCCTGCCACAGCCACTACCCGTAAATACTCAGGACTCACCGGAACCGAACCGGAGGCCATTCAGGCGACGGCAAGCTGAATGTATCGGAGATCGTCCGTCGCCCCTGGGATGGCAAGCCGTCCTGCATGGGTGTCAGGGCGTCTGAGCCCTCTAAGTGATCCCAAGTTAGCCCCGCGTTCAATCCCGCTGGAGTCACAATTTACAACGGGGGTGCAAAGCAGAGTTGGATTGAACCAGTAACCGCTCTCAGCCAGCTCTGCATGGATCAGCCACCTGCTAATTGCAATGCCCAGCTGTTGCGACGGACGGACCCCATGATGGCCACCCTTGATCGCCAAGCTCTCCACACATAGATCTGATGTTCCTGCACACCGGAGCACTTGGCAGAGCGAGGCGTGACTCCCTCCTCCTGCGATCTGCTCGGAGGAGGCCCAGGACGGAGATTGAACCTGCTTTGAGCCGGCAGGGAGCTTGGGGTGGAATCAAAACTGCCTGTCCCCAAGATGGCAGATGCTGCAACTCACTCAGGTAAACTATATTCCTTGGGTGCTTTGTGAAGCGAGAACCAAGTGTCACTAGACTTGACGGCCTTAGGACTTTGGAGACTAATAGGTCTTGCCTCCTAGAAAGACCAAAACAGCCTGATCCACTGATGGTGGTCAAAAAGGACAAATCTCGGACCGCTCCAGCAACGCTGGGGACTCCCGGTCCACACTAAGGAAGCTGACCTGTTTCTGGCTGTTCTCACCCCCCGGCATCAGACACGCTGATCAATTTGCTCCACCGGGGCCTAGAGCAACCCCCCAGCCCTATTCTCTTAATTGTTTCACCTTATCTCAAGATGGCGGCCCCTCGGCCTCCCCAACGAATGCATCGAACACTGGTAATGGTCCAAATGAGACCTAGAGTCCTGATAAGCCCCCTGCATTGTTCAACCATGAGAGTCAAAGCGAGTGCCTCTTGCAGCAACTCGCATCTAAGAATGCACAGACTAGTGGTCAAACAACTCGGATGCCTGACCCCATAATAGTGGCTCCGTGAATACAGTAATCACAAAACTTCAGCCCGAGTCAGCGTGAGATATGATGTTGTTACTCTCACCTAACCACACCTGACCCCAAAATGGAGATCAGCTCCCACTGATTATCAATTTACAGTTGGCGTGAACATTGAAGCTGTCCCGCGCCATCCTTGAACGTCCTGTGCAATTGCCCAAACTTCTACGGAGACCGGAAATACTGAAAATAAGAGGAAGCTAAAGGGCGGTACAACAGGTCAGGTAAGCCCTTCCCCCTATCCTAACTTAAATGTGGAAAATCACCTACACCCCCCGCTGAACCGCCCAGTACCGCATCTCCCCCTATACCTGTTATGTCGCTCTATAGTGAACCTGACAGCCAGAGAAAGGGCCCCCACACTCTACACTCAATCTGCAGCGGAGGAATGAACCCATATCATACCCCAGCACACTACCTTCCTTCCACCTCAGATCAGGGAGACTAGAACCCACAGACACCTATTTCCTCCATCATTACGCAGTGGCTATTCTCCCAATCTAGTCTCACGGCTCCCATATTAGTGAGAGCTGCCTTCCTTCCACCTCAGATCAGGGCGACTAGAACCCACAGACACATATTTCCTCCTTCATTGCGCAGCGGCTATTCTCCCAATCTAGTCTCATGGTTCACATATAAGTGAGGGTCCCCACGCGCCTGTCAGCCACACATCATGTCCAGCTGCCCCAGATGACATTCCCTGACCAAGGTAGATCCCCCACCATATCAGAAGCATGACCCCCTTCAAAGAAACGCATCGATGTCACCAGGCACTCCAATTTTCATCAACCCCACCATTTCGACCCATCTGAAACCGCACGGCGTGAACTCCTTTGCAATTAGCTTCCTTCTTAACCTCTCCCCAAAAGCGAAAAGAAATTTTAAACATAGACTGATCAGACAGCATCCAGAAACACTATTTGTGTACACATACCACTGCGCCTCCAAAGGGCAGAAAAAGATTAATCTTGTCTTCCTCACGGATAGACCTGATAACTGGAACACTGCATTAAGAATGCAACTTCACAACTCCAAAACGACTACCACCACACATAGCTGTAAACTAAAAACCTCTCTCCCTAACCAGTCGACTAGGAGCGGGAACACATCTGTACCATTTATTCAAATGGCACAGTTTTGATACAGGCAAACAATGAGAACCTAGAGGCCTTCGACTCCCTCTTCCTTGCACTTCTATCCGCCCACTTACACTCGCTTCGACCTTCCCCGCCACAACTACCTTCCCATGTCAACCTGCCCCATCAGGCAAAGCAACCATCAATTCCCACACCCCTTGCGAGAACCTTCAGGCTCCCCTCTTGATTCTCTACCCACTCCTCCGTCCCCACGAATCGCGACCTCCAACTCTCCGAGGAACATCAGACCCTACCGGCCCCTAGACTCACCATCTTCAACATCATAACCCCGCCCCGCGGGCACTGTCCAGTGACCTCTATTCCATTCCCGCAGAAACCATGAGGAAGAACTCACAAATCAACCCTTTGCACACCCTACCGAGGGTCGCAAATAGGGGCAGCATGGCCGCAACAAATAGCAATAGACTTCACAACACAGTCTTGCCCTCCATCCCACGAGACAGCCCTAGCCAAGACTTCATGCCCCCAGCCCCGGAAATTATGGCGCTCCGTCTGGCCCTATCAGAAAGTCAGTTAGAAATAATATTCCTGGGCCTTAATGAAATCCTAAGTAACCTGGACAAGGCAAGAAAGCCCCGGCAATACTGGCCCAGGGCTTCCACACCGACCAACTCCAACCTTCTAAAACACCCTATCGGGTCCTCAACCTCCCATGCGACCCAGCTACAGAGACCCAATACAATTGACGCAGAGATTCCTGTCGAAGAGTCACTTAAGAACCAAAACCCCCACATCTGGAGCACAGAGTCTCCTAAGAAAGGATGTTAAGATTCAGACACAATGACCTTCTAGAACCAAAGCAGCAATGTTAGCAGAAGAAGCAGCGGATCTAGCCTCCACATACGACTCTCCTCCCACAGCCTCCCCCAAATCCAAAATTCAAGTGATCACAGGCCTCAGAAGAGATTACTCTCCCACTAAAATATCAAGACCCCCAACCTTCCTCACCACCATACTTAGGGTCCCATCTGGAAAGTATCTCAGCAAAGACGGGATCTCCACTAACTGCATGCTCAAGAACTGCAGATCAACCTCTAAGCATGCAACGGAATTAGCAGAAGCCATCCTCTCTCAGGACATAGACATTGCGTTCATCACAGAGACGTGGCTAAATGAGATCTCCCCACCATGATTGGATATGCTTGTGCCACCAGGTTTTACCATCATTAGCAAAGATAGAAAAGATCAACGAGGTGGAGGTGTAACTATCATCCACAAGGAGGACATCGACATCGTTGAAATGGACACTTGCAAGTATAGCTCCTTTGAATGTCAACTGTCAACATCAAGACTAAGGATAATAGTCCATTACTCTGTCACCTTCTCTATCACCCACCAAGCAACACCCTCATATTTGGGGAACACTTATCACGCCTGATTGATCATGATGCAGTCAGAGACGCTAACAACCTAATCCTTGGTGACCTTAACCTACGCTGGAATGAAGCTAACAACACGCTAATTCAAACTCTAAACAATCTTCTCTGTGACAATAATCGATCCCAACACTGTTCAGAGGCAACTCACAATAAAGGAGCAACCTTGGATGCCATCATCGCTCATCGAGACGCAATTACGATCGACTACGTTCTACCAGGGGACTGGTCCGATCACCACATTATCTTATTCCACATCAACCAAACAGTGCTATCCCTGCCTCCCGTACAAGACCCAACTAAATGGTTCAGAAATGTCACCGAGATTTCCCTTAGTGTCATGGAAGAAAGGCTAAATTTGCTCCTCCCCATCGGCAATGATCACCTTTCCACAACTGATCTCACCTCGCTCTATAACTCAAATATGGTACTCTTGCTTGATCTACTAGAACCCCTGAAATTAAAAAAAAAGCCAAGCTATTCCGTCCAGATCATGGTTCGACTCAGACATCAACGAGGAAAGGAGACAATTAAGAGACACAGAAAGACGCTGGAGGAACAATCCTACTACTATCCACCAAGATCAATTCAGAACAGTCTGGAAGAAGTACAACAGTCATATCAAGAACAAAAAATCCATGTTTTTCTGCACTGCACTGGATAGCGCAAAAAACAGACCCAATGAGCTCTTTAACATCATCAGGCAACAAACCTCCAAACCCGCTACGTCCCTAGGGCACGCATCCAAAGAACTTTGCAACAACTTCGCTAACTTCATCAATGACAAGATCTCCAAGATTGAGCGCTCACTGGACATCAATAGCGCCCCCCTTTCAATAGCAGCCCATCTGGGGTGTTTGATAGCGCACCCTAACCACACACTAAACCCTGGTCACTCTTCCATCCCATCCCAGGAGAGGAGATAGTCAAATTGATCTCCACTTCCAAGCCTTCATCTCACGTCCTAGACCCTATACCCAGGTAACTGACCAAAAAGCTGAAACTCTCCCACTCTGGTGCAAGATTGTAAACAGCTCCCTAAACAGCAGAATCCTCCCAGACTGCCTCAAAGTGGGACAAGTCACCCCACTGCTGAAAAAACCTGGCCTGAATATAAACTATTTGAATAACTTCAGACCTGTCTCTAACCTTCCTCTTTTATCCAAAATCCTAGAAAGATGTGCACTCAAACAATTACCTCAACCTTTGGCCAGTATCAACCTCCTTGACTCCCATCAGTCGGGGTTTAGGAAAGGCTGCAGCACAGAAACTGTGATCCTCAACACATCCACAAATCACTTAACTCAGACCAATGCTGCCTCCTCATTCTCCTTGACCTATCGGCAGCATTCGACACAGTAGATCACAAACTTCTCATCAAGGCTCTCGAAGAAAGGGTCGTACTTGACGAGGTGGTCCTCAAATGGTTTTCATCATTCCTACACAATCGCTCCCAGAGAATCCATATCAAAAGCTTTGAGTCCGACCTTCACCTAGTCAATAGGGGAGTTCCCCAAGGGTCAGTGTTCTCTCCCCAACTCTTCAACATTTACATGGAGCCCCTCACCACCCTACTCAAAAAAGCTAACATTCCCTTCCTCCTATATGCTGATGATACTGAAATGTACTTGGAAATCTCCTCTCCTTAAGACATTCAAAGACTTAACGACATACTGAGGGAAGCACAACTTTGGCTGTCAAATAACCCCTTAAAATGAATCTGGACAAAACCGATTTACTCCTCATATTGAACAAAGAAGAGAACCCACAAATGGTCGATTGGTTAAAAGCTATTGATGCGCTCAATGGGAACCTCACCCTGGACGACTCTGTTAAATCATTAGGCATCATGCTAGACCCAAAACTGGACCTGACCAAACACATTAAGAACTCGGCTAAGAGCGACTTCCTCAACCTGAAGCTACTGAACAAAATTAAACCTTTCATCCCGCCCAAAGATCTCAAACAAGCCACCCAATCATTTGTGCTGTCAAGATTAGACTATGGGTATGCAGTCCTCTCTGGAATAGCTAAATCACATCTTGCTCCTCTGAAAACAACTCTCAACACGGCTGCCAGAATGGTCACCAGAATCTAGAAATTTGATCACATCTCACCTGCACTCAAAGAACTCAAGTGACTCCCAGTAGAAATGCGGGCGAACTTCAGAACAGCCTGCCTCACACACAAAGTCCTACACACCGGTAAACCCAAATATCTGGCATCCAAACTCAAAAAAGCAGGTCAGACCAGGAACCTCCATAGCTCTAAGACCCTACTACTCATCCTGCTGAAATCACGAAAATAAAACATCACGGCCAGGTCCTTCGCTGGAAATGCACCCAAAATCTGGAACTCTATTCCCCTCACATCAGAACTATTCCCTCCTTCGCTAAATTAAAAAGTCAGCTCAAAATCTTTTTCCACGATCGCCCCCTAGCGAATCGATAGGAGCAGTCGGAGTGCTGAGGTAGACACCTCACTCCTCTCCGACGCTGTGTCAGCAAGACCCCGAACTGGAACTCTTCATCATTGACATTTATTAGGATTTTTATCTGGAATTTCCCGCTTTATTTTATTATGTTTTGTTCTGTTTTGTTCTGCTCTGTAACCGATGTAAAGCGCTCCAATACCCTCCGGTCAGGTCAGCGCTATATAAAACTTCTTAAATAAAATACAAATAAATATAGTTTCCTTGTATGCAGATGACACACTGGTCTATTTAACACACCTGGGGCCATATGTATCATCATCACCATTTGCGATTTCTAAATAGCGATTTTTAAGGAATCGCTATTTAGAAATCGCAAAATGGTATGTATGTAGGAAATCGCTTTTTTTTAGCGATTCTTTAACATTTCTAAATTGCGATTAGCAAATTGCTAATCACAAATTTCCCATTCATTTCTATGGGCCAGGAGGCCCATGGGAATTAAGGGGAAATTTGCGATTAGCAATTTGCTAATCGCAGATTGTGAATATTTTCAATGGTGCTGGGGTGTCACAAGAACACCCTGCTGCACCCCTGAAAATGACATGTGTGGGCATATGGCGCACATACATGCCCTAAGGGCATGTATGCTCTTCATATGGTACCTTTGGATTTTAAAAAAATTGCTTTTTTAAAAGAATTCGCAACTTACCACCAACTAGAAGTGGATGTATGACGTTACAACGCATACTTTTACTCCGCGTACCATTACAACGCGGTATTTACAACGAATACCGTTACAACGCATAGCGCTTTGGGGTGCTGGATAGTGGTAAGTATAATTTACTATTCTAACTCCAGTCCCCGTGGACCCTAGGGAAGGTGTTGGATAGTAAATTAAACTTACCTCTTATCCTAGAGCGCCCCCCAGCGCAATGCGTTGTAATGTCATGCGTTGTAATGCCCGCGTTGTAATGGTAGTGCGGAGTAAAAGTTGCGTCGTAACGGGTGTATACCACTAGAAGTTGGTGGTAATTTGCGAATCCTTATGGGCATTTTTGAATTAATTTTTCTTTCATACATTGCATTTAAGGAATCGCAAAATTTGCGATTCCTTAAGTGCAATCGCAAAATAAGGAATGGCAAATTTTGCGATTCCTTATTTTTCAGCCAAAATGTTTCATACATACCATTTAGCAAATTAGCATCCGCAAAGGCCGAAATTCTGCGAATTTCGGCCTTTGCGAATGCTAATTTGCTTGATACATATGGCCCCTGGAGAGCTCTATACCTTTGCTTTTAACAGAGTTGCAGACCTTCGGTGGCATCTCTGGACTTCACATCAACCCCTGTAAATCCAGAGAGATACCCGTGGGTAGACTGGCCATGGTTGCAGTATCGGAGTTGCCGCACACCAAGTTGCTGTGGGAGAGGGGCACAATATCTGGGGGTTTGCTTGGTGAATACAGACGATTCCTATCTCAAGCTTAATATAGGTCAAGTCATTGAAGGGCTGTGGGGTTGGTTCATTTCTGGACAGATCTGCAGTTGTCGCTCATGGGGCGCATTGCAATCATTAAAATTATTGTTCTACCTTGCTGTCTATATGCAATGCAACACTCACTCTATATAAGTTAGCGACACTACTTCCACCACACACTAGAGAGTCTAATGGTGGACCTCCTATGGGGAAGAAACGTAGAAGAGAGCAACTAACAACGCTACAGAGAATGTAGGCTAAGGGAGGACTGAACGTGCCTCGCTTGGAATATTATTACATGGCCTCTCAGTTGCAGCATGCGGTCCACTGGATGGACAGCGAGGATAATTGGGAGAAACGTCTACTCGCATAGACAGGTGGAGGCCGTTTGCTACTGATGCTGGGTTGCGGAGCCCTCAGGGAAAGCCTGTATATTGTGTGACATGTAGTCGCAGTGTGGGAGAACGAAGTGCAGCGGGTGGTGTAGCATGCCCCATTCGCTTCTGATATGCCCCTGTAGGCTCCTTGTCTTTCGCCAGTATCGCAGACTTCATCTCGATACATCGCTGGAGGGATGGTGGCTGCCAGACACAGGGTGACCTTTATGTGGACAGGAAATGTATGACTTGGGAGGAAGAACAGGCCACCTTTACCTTAGGACCGGGCCAATTCCTGCAGTATGGGAAAATCTCTAGCGTCACCAGTGAACTTTGGCTGGGGTTCCCAGAGGAACCTCCTACCACTAACATATCAATTGTCAATTTGTACATGGCGCAGGGTAGGCAGCTGATTTCTCATCTTTATAGAGCACTGAGAGATGACTTACCGGGAGATGCCCTCGGAATTCAGCAAAAATAGGATATGTTGGTCGATGAACCCCTGACAGAGAGCAAATGGAGTAAGGTTCATGAGGGGATACAGAGGGTGAGTGCCAACACACGGTTTAAGCGCCTTCAATTCAATCTAGTACATTAAGTATACCTCACTCCATGCACGCTACACATAATTTACCCATCCCCTATGGATTAATGCCCCGGACTTCCTCCATATGGGTTCATTCCTGCTTCATACGGCTCTCTTACAGGGAGGAAGTACTCACATGTCCACAGGGGCCACTGGCTTGAGCATTTCTAGAGATATCAGGCAAGCACTACTAGGATTATGACCCATTCCGAAGCACAAAAAAATAAGTAGGCAATTTGTTATCATGGGGCTTGTCTTGGTTAGGAGGAGTGTTGTTATAACATGGATGTGCCCCGGTCCCCGTAGGCCAAGGAATGAATTAGAGATGTGTGGGAATGGGCAACAGCGGTGTCGGTACATATGAAATTTATGCAGAAGGATCATAAGGATGGGGAATATCATATGGCATGGACCTCTATGCTGACAGACTTAAAAGCCTGCCTGCCAAGACTATGATATATTATATTGGCCTAGGGGTGAACTTACTATAACATTATTATTGCATCTTGTTTTATTAGAGTGACTGCCTTTGACCAGAAAAGATTCTTAATGACTACTCAGTCGTGCCCCTGCTAATTAAAAATAAATCTTTTAACCTATACCCCCTACAAAACTACTGGCCTAGAAACCTCCAATCCACCGACCTCGTCCTCGCCAGTGCATCTTCAGAGCCAGAACAGGTGGAAGAGCCTTCTTATATGTTGCAGCAAAGCCCTGGAATGAGCTCCTGATCAACATCAGACACACACCCACTCTGCACATCTTGAGGAACACCCTCAAGGCCTGGCTCTACGACTGACTGTAACAGCTCCCCCACCAGCACCTTGAGAACGTCACGGATGAGTAGCGCGCTTCACAATTCCCTGATTGATTGATTGGCCTCTAACCAACCTACTTGCTATCACATATTATATTTGTCTCAGCTATAAGCATTCAACTCTCTCATAACAGATATAAATAGATATCACATTCGCTTTAGGTATCATCATAGCAATGAAGAGACAGAGGATGTGCTTAATGCTGATTCCAAAGACAATATATTGCTGTTGGTACATCTGGATCTGTCTCCAGTATTTGCCACAGAAGATTTTGAAATGTTGCCCTCAAAGCTTTTCTAAGTCAGATAAGGACTTTAGTGCTCCAAGTTATTCCTGTGGGCCGGACAGCGAGGGTAAAGCTGGACCCTTTTCAATCTAGTAGCGGAATGTCATGTCTCCATCAGCGCCATTTTGAATTAAACATTTCTGCCTGGGTTGATTGGCCCTTCTATGTGAGACAAAAGGAACAAGCCCTAGTCTTTATGGATGAAATCTTCACAATTTTTTTTCCGGAGTGATATAGCGTGATATAGCACACACTTGACCCAAAGGTATCTGGTATCAGAGCGCTTTACCTGAGCCCCAGTTGTGTTACGCAAGGAGACATTCATTTACTTGTTGGCATGGGGAGTTTAAGGGATTTATCCAGAATCACATGATGTTGAGCATCATTGCCGAGATTTGAACTCAGTTCCTCAGATATTAGCTCGACCGCCTTAGCCGTTGGGCCTCAACCTATCCCCTGTTAATGGCTGTCTTGCAAATTTAAAACGTGATTTCCTAATGCCCTATTGAGAGTTCTTACAAATTACAAGATCAAACAGATCCTAGTTGTACCACATTTGTAAGTCAGGCAGACCTCACAACAAGAAAATACTAATGCCTTGGGGAAAGCTTTTCTTCCTTTCCTTACCTTTCATTTTTCAAAATGTCCTGTCTGGTAATTAAATGTCTCAAATGAATTACCCCTGGCTACTTCCAGGGACAACAATCTAACAACGATCAAAGGGGTATATGTGTAAGGAAGTGTAGGAGAGAGGCGTTAGCCTTTGTGGCTTAATGCTTCTCTCCTCCACGTCTGAAACGCAAGGCTGAACCATATTTACAAGAATGTGGTGCAGCCTTGCATTTCCCTCTGCGATGGCGCTAAGCTTAGCAACTTACCACCAAGACAGACACCCTTGCACCAGAGTGCAAGGTTGTCTGCGTGCAGGGGAGGATTGTTTATGTGTAGGTAGGTGTCCCTTCCTGCATATAAACAATCCTAGAAATGCCATCCCATCACTTACATCCATGCTGCTACATGCAGCACACATGAAAGTGACAAAATGGCATTTTCTTTGAAGTTTGTTTATTTACAGGAAGGGGCACCTTCCTACACATAAACAAACAATTGCATTTTGCTTTTTCCATGTGTGCTATGTTGTTCTTTTTATTGTGTGCTGTCATACAATGTGTATCTTCACTACTGGGATCAGAATGGGTTGAAAGACACAAAAGGTTGCACATTTAAGCATAAAATGCTATGCGAAAAGGTAGCCAAGTTTAAAAACGAATTACCCAGAGCTCAAGAGATACACACGCGGAGTCATCAATGTGATGGAGTTCACTTTGAAGGACATTCATTGAATGATGAAGCTACGAAGGGGGGGAGTACAAACTGCCTCCGTAGCTGCAATCACTCGTTCAAAAATTAGAATAGGCAGACAGATACAGTAGCTGTCATTTCTTCACGCAACTGAAATGTTTTACACTCAAGTACTCCTATACGTTAGATGCAAATAATATTCTGTATTCTCAAATTCCAGGAGTGGGGGATAGAGTAATACCAAACATGGATTGCAGAGTAGGTTTAATTCTAGCTGCACACGAGGGTCTAGGTTCTGCCCATGCTTGAGTTACCATGACGGTTTCTTTACTCAAACAGCACAATTGGTGGCCAGGGTTAATTACAGACAAAGAATGTTGTCCTAAATTGCGACATCTGGCAGCAGATGAAGGGTTCCACTGTAGCACTTCCAGCGCAGACACAATTACTAATATCAGACAGACCACTAGCTTATGTCTATTTGGACCACTGCGGCCCCCTACAATTGGATGGGGCTTACAAGTACCTCTTGGTGGCAGTGGATTCATGCTCTAGATTCCTATGGGAATGGCCTCATCGCTCGGCTGACACTCAAATTGTTATAAAAGATTTGCAAGTCTTTATAGGGACATACGCAGTTGGCACTTTACATTCTGAATGTGGCCCCACGTTTAGCTCTAGGTCTTACAAGGAAGCCCTGGGAAGTTTGGATGTAGCATTGCAGTACTCCGCTCTGTACCTTCCCGAGTAAAATCTGGTTGTGGAGATAAGAACAAGACTTAAAGCAATATTTAACAGCAAGAGTATTAGGTTTGGGTGATAGTTGGGTCAATTATTTATATGGGGTCCAAAGAGCCCTTAACAATATGCCAAGAAGTTCCCTAGGAGGCTTCACTCCTTTCGAGGTCCTATCTGGGAAGGGAATTTGGGTACCTGATCTTGATTGTACAAGCACAGTTGAAAAACAATTTGACACCAATAAGCATTTAGCTGCTTGAATACCGGGCACTACAAAGGAATGTGCAGTAAAACGCACCGCCACTGGGGAAGTAAAATCAGTCACAACAAGACCTGCCTGGATCACAAAAGGCAAGGATCTGGTCAGAGAAAAGATTGTGGGCAAAAACGAGATTGGAAAAAAAAAAAATAGAACTAGAGAGGGAGGGAAGAGACAGGACACTCTCAGTCCCCCGGATAGTTATGTCAAACAACAAAAGAGTGTAGTCAGAAGAGAATATAGTTAAGCACAGTTTTTGATCAACCTTCAACGCAAGCCCTGGTCTCACTGACTCCTGAGGACACCGCCTGCCACAACGCTCCACTTCACAACGCGTCCGTGGCGTTTGCCCTGATCGACTCACACCGAAGTGTTGGTTGCAACACAAAAGTGTCCTAGCCCGTCAATGCTTTAGCTAGCCCATATCGATGTGGTCAGCTGGAATTGTTAGACTCTGTCATAATCACTATAATACTAACAATAAATACTATTCTTCAAGAGTCTTGTATGTTGGATTTTTATTGTTTTTGGTCTTGTTGGTTTAGATAAAGATTTACTATTTTTTTTAACTGGTGTGGTGTTCATTTGTAGTGCTTTGTCTGTATTACTGGATTGGTTCACAAATGCTTTCCACACTGCCTCTGAGATAAGCATGTCTGCTCGTGCCAAGCTACCAAGGGGGTGAGCAAAGGTTATTTTACAAGTACATCTCCCATACCTTGACTAGAACTGAGGACCCCTATTTGGACAAAGGTACCTACCTCTGCCAACTAGAGACCCCCATTTTTAACAAAACACCAAACAGATTTAGAACAGCTGGGAAGAAATGTACAGCACACTCTTAAATTTGTAAACATGGTCACTGCAGTTTTTGTCTGAATTGGAAATATTCTTTTGTCTGGATTGAATACTATATACAAAGATAGAAAAACAGAACAATAAAGAGAAAAACTATCATTTGAAGATATCTACTGAGGTGGACTCTGCTTTTCTATTGGAACTTTCCAAGTATTTGTGAGATAGACTGGAAACTGAAATGATTGTGTGGAATCTAAGGTCTTAACATTGACCGTGTTTACAAATTTAAGGGTGTGCTGTACATTTCTTCCCAACTGTTCTAATTTTGTGGTTACAACTCTTTGTGTTGCAACCATTGGTACTCTTTCGGTAGTGGGTATCGGAAGGATCAAAATAGCACCCGACAACAGTATTTAATTGATTTACTTGTGCTCTCTCACTATACTCTGTAAACTTTTTGTTTGATGTGCGATTCCATCCCTTATGTTCACATAAGGGAACACTACTACCTTTCGTGTTTTGTAACATATAGCAAACATATTCTGCATCCTTTATCACCCAACTGTCTGATCAAGGTTTCAAATTATGGTTTTGACTTCCGGAAGGACACTATACACATGAAATCGTTCTGGGGTTCAAAGGAACGGCAGGTTCAGGGAACAGAGGCTCTTTTTTGTGCTTGCCTTGGTTAATCCTTGGCCATATAACATTACTGGTCACATCTTTCCAGTTTCAGTATTGCCTAGAACAACAACAGGCGGGCAGATATAAAGCGATGGGTAGGAAATTCATTTAGGTGTTGCAGGGATTCTGCACATATACAGAACTATGCACAGGAAAACGGGACTTCAGTAAATAGGGGTGTACCAACCCACCACATTAGTAGCCAAAATCCCAAACCGACTAGCTATAGTGCCTCATTCGTTCTCCAACTACAGCGAAGCTACCAATGATTAGACAACTAAGAACGCATCACTCTCTCTTTCGAATCACGGGAGCCAGATAACTATTTCGCTCATTTACTCATACTTGTCCACAATGTGAGTAATCGGAGAAGTGGTATAGTTTAAAATGTTTATTTTAACTAACTCGCTTTATGGTACAGTACACAGGCCGTTACTAGCAGCAAAATGCATAAACACAATATAAGCAGCATTGTTACAATTCCATAGAATACAAACAGGGATATCATTGTATAAAGACAGTGGAAAAAGGACTAGGAGACTTAACCACCCTTCCCGTTTATTATAAAAAAAGAAGACCTCTGGGCTTTGTCAGCATATCCCATTCCTCATGGCCCAGATAAAAGGTTCACATCACAGGACAAGCACAGCTCTTCTCTCTGGTAAGGTGTCTCTCGAAGTGTGTCAAAACTTGTTTAGCTTGCAATATTAAAGCACACGATTTCCAGTAGTGAAGCTGTGGGTAGTATATTATGCCTAGGTGTGAGGGACTGACCAGAACAGAATATCAAGGGGTATTTTTGATCAACCTTGTACTTCGTGTGCAGACAAAACCTCAGAGCACAACACAGAACGCGAAATGCAGCCAGTTCTCATGTGAAAGCGGCACAAACAGAGTCTTGTGAAATATAGGCTTGCAGTGTCGTGCAGAAAAGCAGCCTCATGGCAGCGAAGCGCATGCTAACTTAGCAAATGGCGACAATGAACCAATAAGCTATACTACACCCTCCTCCTGGTAAGTCCATCGTATGTAGGAATAGGACAAAAACAGAGTTCAAAAAAGCGTGAGCAGAGATTAACAAGCGTGGCCATGCATTTGGAAAAAAATCAAAGACGAGAGTCTACAGAGAGAGAAAAAAAAGTCAATTACGGAAAGAAAAGGAAAAAAATATAGTGGAAAAAAGGCATCCGAAACCCAAATGATGCCGGTTGGCCCTTTATGCGGTTAATCCATCAGAGTGTGAGAGCAAAAGAATGCAACACCCTCTAAAAGGACATCATTGTGGTCAGTAGAAAAAAGAGACGCCATCCAATTTAGCAAGGTGAATGAACAAGAGTGTTCTCATAGTCGGGTGCCTCAATTAGCATTGCTGGATAGCTTGTGTGATTTTCAATATAATTCTGGAGTTTGAGTTTCTGTGCAGCCTCACAGATATCCCATTGAGCTACAATTCCAAGTGCAGCTGCACAAGCCATTAAGCCAATCCCAGAACAGTCCTGTTCATGAGCCACTAAGGGGCCCATTAGCTGGTTGAAATCTGGGTCAGGACATGATGTATTTGAAAGGCATTCCCATAAGATAAACTGAGTGTTGCCAGTGGTAATGTACCGAAGCATCCAGGAACGCGGTCACGGAGCAGTTGGAGCCGGCCCGGACTGTGCAGTACCACAAGAGGAGCAGCAATTGCGCAGCAGGCAGAGCAGAAACAGGATTCCAGTGACCAACGTCAATATTAAGGGAAACCCACCAAAGACACTGGAAAAGATAGAATGAATGAATGCAGGTATTACACCAAATATAGTCTGAAAAGAAGTCACAAGGCCAGAGCCAACAGCTTTAAAACAAGCATTTACAATGCAATAGGTCTCCCAGCATTAAAGTTTGAGTTATTGGCATTGTGTATGACAATGCCAATAGTTCTAAGTTTTGCAAATGTGACACCTATAGCATTTGTAATGCCATACGTGTTGTATTTACGTGATTTAGATGTATTTGTCGAAGTGGATTTCTTCTACCTCGCCCAGGTATGCTTACAAAGGAAGACCAGCAGTCGGAGGTAACTGAAACATAAAAAGATTTATTGCGCTCGAGCGGGTACACCACCTCACAGCACCATGTGGCTATGAGAGAAGTGGACAACTTACAAAGTCATAGACAGCCTTGTATACTTTTGTTCTGGAATAAGTGTAGGTGGGAATGGATATAACAAATCAGCAACTGCCAAGGATGATTAATGATCCCAGGACGGACCCACGTACTAGTCAGGACCAGTCACTCTGGAAATATGTATACTTGGCATACAGAACACAAATATAAATATTACTCACTAAACCTCATCAGTCATCAATAATCTTGTTATACACAGAATAAAGCAGAACTATGCATAACTTGTGCCAAGTATAAACATAGGCGGGCCTGTGGTTACAGAGTCAGGCACTCACTTGATTACTCATCCGGATATGGAACAAAAGGCTACATCTCTTGTGTCAACAGTAATTTGTCACCATCAGCAGTATTTAGTTAACTGTAATACATTGGCATTAGTTTAATAGGAAAGTTAAACAAACGAGTCATTGACCTTTAAGCAATGCACCCTGCTCTACTTGTGCGTCATAAAGCAAAGTACAAACATATGCTCTGGGGTCAATCGATGTCTCAACATTTCTTTGTGCAGATGAAGCGGCCACGTTATATGTGCTGAGGTGGAAGGCTAGAGAAGATTAACACAAAATGGTTACTGGAAAACACAAAATGGAGGAGCTTTCGTCCATTACAAAAACTGTATTTTCACAATCGACACTTTGGACGCAAGGTCCAACATTTTGCTGCGGCCTAATGCACATGTTCATAGATAGGCCGGCTGTTACTATAGTGGGCTTCATTGCGCTCATTAACATAATCAACCGTATTGGTGTCAGTGGGGCTGTTATCCGAAATATCAATATCCATCAACTGCTGAGTTACAATATCCCTTATTATAAGTGCATTGGTCAGTGTCACAGGGGGCATCGGGGGTGGTTTAAGCATTCGCCCCAAACACTGGCAGCATATGGGCAGACAATTAATGAGAACACAGCACCCAATCACCACGAGGAAGATAGTCACTAGAAACATCCCTATCTTCCAGCCCCACGCAGATAAAGCATTCCAAAAGGAACCTACAGGATTCCAGGGGCCAACATCACTATGGGCCTGGGCTCCTATATCATATAGCCTCTTGACAGCTTCTCTAACTGATGTAGATGAGTCAGGAACGTATGTGCAGCAGGAGGACCCGATCACCCTACAGACTCCACCCCGTTCTGCTAACATCATGTCCAGCACAATTCTGTTCTGAAGGGCAACCAATCTAAGAGCCTTCATCTCAACTGTGATATTCTCAATTATGCCTGCTGTCTCCTCTATAGTCGCTTCCAATAGACGGGACAATCTACGTATGTTTCTGGAATTTATGGCAGGGCCATACCAAGGAACAAAGGCCTTTAGCACATCACCAGCTATCTCACCCGCTGTATCTCCTTGATCAACACTCCTCCTACCCCTTAGAGTTCGGGATGCTCTGTTCACTTCTGCGGTACTTTTTACAGACATTGCTGGTGTTACAAGACCCAGGTGGCAGAAGCCACCCCAGTTCACTGGCAGCCAAATGTAGGCCCTGGAACCACAAATGAAATAGACTGAGTCACCAATATAAAGTGGAACAGTTATTTCCTGGGAAGACACTTCAAATGTCACGTTGCAATTCGTACTATTCCCCATGTTGGCAGTACCGTTGCTCCTGATACATATACTCCCAAGCACACTACGCTGCCTCATTTTTAAAAAGGGTATCTCCCTAGTGTCCTTATGGAGCGGAGGTGTACTATCATTATTTACCAAGAATAGTGGGGTGAATATATTAGAAAATGGGAACGTTGCATTCGTCAAAACAACTTCAAAGCAATTTCCTGATTGGAGAATGTCTTTATCATAACGGGTGTACAGGGAGGCAGTTGATGTTCTAGTGGTAGAACGGGAAGTTACTAAGCTGCTGAAGACCCCTATTAGCTCAACCTTCAGCATCGCAATGTGTAATGCATAACATGACGCTTCGAATGGCAGGGGTACTTGGAGGAGGGGCACACCTTCGTCTACATAGGCTGGGAATTGCATACAGATCCAACAATTATTTTTATCAATTACTTGATGGGTCCGATGAAGTAGGGTAAGAAAATAATTATGACGCATTTCTTCTCTATGATCCATATCCTCAGGTGCTACTGTGACTGAGGGGACAAAGTCAGAGGGGAGCTCCGATGGAAGCGGGGCTGTTTCTGCAATAGGATGGTAGAGCTCTAGGAGATATAGTAAGCCAATGACCAAAGACATTATGCAAAATAACATACAAAATATGCATAGTTTGGAGTACCAACGCCCCTTCTTGTTCAGTTTAAGGGTGGAATATGTATCCTCCATTTCTAGCAAAGGAAGATGTCTAGTTGTTCTTCCAAACAGAAATACCATTCGAAATAATACTTCAGAATTCTTGAAATATACAATCTCACAAGTGCGGCAGTTCAACAGTGTTTGTTATAGGCCTCACTTTTACAGACCTTGAAATTGGTGGTAATAACACAAATTCGACCTCACACCCTCTCCTCCTATGGGTCGCTGGGCTTCGGAGGTAGTCCTTTTATTCTCTTTGCAGATCAGAGTTGGCAGTGTCCTTATTTTACTAACCTCACTGCACAAGTTAGTCCTTTAAAGTTGGCACTATGCAGTGCGTGGCAGTTGGTGCTTGTTCCGTCCTAAGCACTCTTCAGTTTCCTTGGGCGTAGATTGTATCCTGATGCAGTTGGTTGATCATCAATGCGTGTAGGAGTGCAGTCACCAGTCCTTCGGTCAGAACGGTCCTCTTCCGGGGGCAGTTTTGGCCAGAATGGTGGTGCTCTCTTCACATTTGAAAGATGAATCCAGTTTTTGTGTCCGTCACATCGAACCGCCATCTGTGTGACTAACAAAACTTGCGCTGGCCCTTTCCACCTGGGCTGTAGACTGTTCTTCCTCACAAAGTTCTTGGTCAGGACCCAGTCCCCGGGCCTGATATCGTGCACTTCTCCTTCCAGAGGCGGGGACCAAGTGTCTCTGACCTGTTGGCGAATGGTAGACAGGGCAGAAGTTAGTTCTTTACAATAATCCAATAAAGCAGAATGCGTCAATTCTCGCAACTTTGGTGGAGAGGCAAACCCATACACATTTGCTGGTTTCCCCATAACGAGCTCATATGGAGATAGTCTGTTTTTGGACGTAACAGTTGTCCTCATAGAGAACAAGGCTAAGGGCAAAGCATCTACCCAACTGAGAGTGCTTGATGCACATATTTTTTGCAGTTTATTTTTCAATGTAGCGTTGCAGCGCTCCACAAGCCCTGCCGCTTTTGCATGATACACTGAATGAAATTTCTGTTTTATCCCTAATCCCTGACATACTAGATCCATTATTTTATTCGAAAATGTACCCCGTTGTCAGACCAGAGGCTTCTGGCCAAGCCATAGCGTGAGAATGTATGTATTTCGATTTATATAGCACACGTTTCACCCAGGGGTCTCAAGGCGCTTGCTTAGGGAACCCGTCCTGGTATTCCCCTGTGAGAGATACCCCGGCAGGGTATTCACAAGGTGAAAGCCAGGCATCCCGCCGCGAGGGGCTGTAGTGGAGATTAAGCAAGCTATTGCCCAGAGTCGCAGAGTGTGACCCCGTGAGTCGAGTAGGCACCGGAGCGAGAATTGTCGAGTCTGTGGAATTTTTGAGCCCGAGACCCGCCGAGGCGGGGAATCGAACCCTGGTCCACGGCTGATCTCAGCTTCCGGGTCTGCCGCCTCTAACCACTGAGCCACACTTCTCCAACAACATCTTGGCTGTGCTCAATGCGGTGTTATCTTTTAAAGGGAATGCCTCCACCCAATTACTGAAACTACATATAACAACCAAAACATATCTCTTGCCATTGGCAGGGGGCATTTCTATGCAATCCATCTGAAGGCATTCAAAGGGGTATTCTGGCAATCTGAAATGGCCTGGTGGTACTTGTATCCCTTTTCCTACATTATGAAGGGCACAGGTCATACAGTTCTTGGATAGTTTTACAGCTGTCTTCCTAATGTTTTTGTTGACCCATATCTTTTCAATGGTATTTGTCATTCTATCAGCCCCCAAGTGTGCAGGACCATGAACCATGTGAAGCATGGGTAGGAGAAAACTGTCGGGCAGGACCCACTTCTTCAAATGTCCTACTGTATGCATCCAAGCCTCGAAATGTGTGTCAAAATAATATCCTTCCTTAACCCACTGCTTCTTTTCATCTTCACTTGCAAAATCTTGAATGTCTTTTATCTCTTTGTATGGATCAATGCTTGTCTCTTCATCAGTCTGCGACACTACATATGTTAAGGTGTACTCATTCAACGCAGTGTGTTTTGCTATTTCATCAGCAAAAGCGTTTCCCTGACCTACATGGTCTGTAATTTTCTGGTGTGCACTACACTTCATGATGGCCAATTTAGTCGGTAATGCAAGAGCATTTAGTAGTCTGGTAATCAAGGTGCCGTGCTGTATTTTCGCACCTCCGGATGTGATGTACCCTCTCTCGGCCCACAAACGGCCGAAGTTATGAGCCACCCCCCGTTCATATTGGCTGTCGGTGTAAATGTTTACAGCTAACTTCTCTGAGAGCTCACATGCTCTAGTTAGGGCAATCAACTCGGCTGCCTGAGCAGACATCTGTTCTATTTTACATGTTTCAACAACTGTCTTATTTGTTGTGATTGCATAGGCTGCAGAGGTAGTTCCATCTGGTCTCTTTAGACAAGAACCGTCCACAAATAGTGTTCCATCGACTTTTTGCATAGGTGTGTCTGCCAAATCTACTCAACCTTTTGTTTCAGTTTCAGTAACAATCACGCAATCATGTTGTACTTCATTCTGCTCCAAAGGGAGAGGCATCAGAGTAGCTGGGTTTATGGTGTTACACCTCTGCAAGGTCACATTAGTGGCCATTAGTATTAGCTCATACTGAGTCAACCTGGCATTAGTTAAATGTTGAGTTTTGGTTTTATTCAGCAGTATGTCTACTGAATGAGGTACGTAAACCATAACTGGATGTCCAAGTACAATAGAGTCTGCCTGTCTTACTGCAGCAGCCGCCGCAGCAATATTTCTGAGGCAGTTCGGTAGACCTCTTGCTACCGGATCCAATGTTGAGGAAAAATAGGCACATGGTCTATTCTTCTCTCCATTTTTCTGGGTTAGTACAGCCATTGCGCATCCTTCTTTCTCTTGCACGAACAATGCAAAGTTCTTAGTGTAATCTGGTGTGCCCAAAGCAGGTGCATTGCATAAAGCAGTTTTCAAAGCCACAAAGCTATCTTGATGTTCTTTATCCCAAGGAACAGGATCTTCCACATCTTTGTGAGTTAAGGACAGTAATGGTTTAGCCAGATAAGAAAAATTTGGTACCCATTGCCTACAAAAGGAGACCATTCCAAGAAATGCACGCACATCTTTTTGAGTTCTAGGTCTGGGAATGTTCTGCACTGTTTGTATTCTGTCAGATGATAATCTCCTCCCGCCTTTCGACAGGAGATGACCTAAGTAGGTTACCGCCTGTTGACAGTACTGTAGCTTAGCTGGCGAAACCTTGTGTCCATGCGAAGCAAGAAAAGTTAGAATAGCATGCGTAGCCTGCTTGCAAATTTCATTTGTTTCAGCTGTGATCAGTAAGTCATCCACGTATTGCAGTAATACTGTACCTGGTGGTAAAGCACAGTCATCTAGTTGTCTTTTTAATGCCTGACTATAGATGCTAGGGCTTTCTGTATACCCCTGGGGAACACGACAGAATTTAAACGATCGCCCCTGGAAACTGAAACTGAACAAATACTGGCTGTCTGGGTGTATGGGAATACTGAAGAAGGCGTTCTTCAGATCTATGACAGTAAACCACTGTGCTGAAGGTGGTACAGATGAAAACATTGCTGTAATGTCGGGTACAACAGGGTATTGTGGTTCCACTATTTTGTTTATGGCTCTTAAATCAACAATCATCCTATATTTGACCTGTCCTGTACCATCATCACGTTTGACCACAGGTAAAATGGGACTGTTACATGGACTGCTTGTAACTTCTTGTATTATTTTACGTTGCAATAAGTCTGAGATAACTAATTTCAGAACCTCCTCACCTTCTTTTGATATTTTGTACTGGGGAATGCGAGGTAACCTGACATTTGGTTTTACTGTAATATGCACTGGCTCAATATCCATTTTCCCTACATCGTTTGGTCCATGTGCCCATAAATTTGGATCAATATCCCGCAGTTCAGGTGGTATGTGATTTTTATCTGAAACCATGTACTGTCTAGACACTTTTTGTTTCTTACAAGTCAGGTAGACACCATCCGGTGTACAGTATATAGTAGCATACATCATTTTCAAAGCTTTTAAACCAAGCAAATTTAGCGAACATTTTTCTGTTAGTACAAATGGCAAACTCCCTGTTATAGGACCAATTGTGAAATCCAATGGTCGCGAAATGGGGCTTGTGACAACGGCATTTGAAAATCCCACCGACTTATCTAATCTTCCCGAGAGAGGAGCATGGGGGAGCAAGCGGTGGGAAATCGATGTATTAGTGGCACCAGTATCTAGAAGAAATTCCCTCTCTTCACCTTCAACTACCATTTTTACATATGGGCCTGAAGAATCCACTGGTATCTGCACTCGCTCCCTGTCCTCTCCTGGGCATCCCTATTGTGTCCAGTCCTCATTGTCATCATATTGTGCATAATCTTGAGTGAAGTACGCATTATTTCTATTGTCAAAATAATTTGTCTGTTCAGCGTCACTGTAATTTCTTTGCTGTCCTCTACCTCTCCCTCTGTCTACACGGGGAGTTGAGTTCCCTCTGTAAGTGTTTGTATTATTTCTCATAACTTGACCCTGGCCCTGTAACAAAGGGCACTCATTCCTCCAATGTCCCTCCTGGTAGCAGTTAGCACATTGATTGTATCCTAACCCTGCTCTCTGCTGCGCCGGAGCTGAAACAGCTCGACCAACCCCACGACTACGTCCACCTGCCCTCTGAAAATGTGTACGTCCTCTTGACCTTCCTCTGTCAGGAAAAGCTTGCTGCATTAATGCCTTTGTCTTTAATTCTTTGATTTGCTTATCCTTCTTTCCCTTTTCTGAATTTCTCTTATTCTCATAATAGCAAGCCATTGTCAATAACTCGGCTGGGTCTTTAGCACTCCATGTACTTTCATATGTCTTTATACTGTCTGATAAGTCAGGTAAAATGTTACTAACAAACTGGTTAGCGAAAATGCGCTTCCCTTGTACTGTCTGAATGTCTTGTCCACTGTATCCTTTAAAAATCTCTTCTATTCTGCTAAAAAAATCAGTCACTTCCTCTCCCTCTTTTTGTCTACATGCAGTCATTTTATCCCAGTCTACTCTTTGTCTAGGCATAATTTGCTGCATGCGTGCTATAATGTGTCCAGGTAAATCTTTTAACACTTGTGGCACATCCTCTCCTGCTGCTCTAAGAGTATCCACAGCCGCTATGGCTGTCCAGTTAATATTTGCGGAATCATGATCTCTAACTGGACGCCATAGTTCCTGCGGTACCAGAAAATCAAACAGAAGATCAACATCTTTCAATATCATAGGCGTCAAACTAAGAGCAGATTCAAGGTGTTCATAAAACACTTTCCGATTACTTTTAGGATCAGGCAACTCTTTCTTCAGGGCCAATAGATCAGCCCTAGTCCATGGGGTGTGCACATATTGTCGGATGGCGGGGCGAGCTCCACCCCTTGGATCAGGAATTGGGTGTACCTCTCTCATAGGGAAAGCTGAGGTATCATGCTTGTGTTCTGGACCAAAATGCTGGTAGATATGTTGATCGGTGGGGTTATGCATAATAATATCTAGCTCTTTGTGATAGTGATAAAAAGCATTAAACGCATCTTCACATTCTGTGTCCGTTAATATGGATTGATCGCTCTCCCTCCATAATTTATGTAACCACACCGGTACTCTGAAAAGAACAGGACTATTCTCTAACAAGAGTTCACAGTATTCAAGCAATCTAGTCGCCATACTATTAATAACAAGATTTCTAGCCCGTAGTTCCCTCATTCCTTCAAATGTTTGCCAGGCTCCTATTTTTGTTATTTCCCCAAGGTCCATCCATTTTTGTGCCATCTTTTTTATAGTTTCATTTTCATTAAAGCCTAATCGGGTGTGTCTAACGTTCATGTCTGGTGTTCGTCTACTTGTCATTGGTGATCCAAACCAAGGGGAATTCGCCCATATGTTTGCTCTTTGTGCATTTACTGTGGGGGAATCACTTTGTGAAGCAAGTGGCGTCAGTGATACTGGAAGTGTTACGCTGGAAAGTGCTGGAGTGGACGGTGTTGCTGGGGTGTTTCCTACAGATCCATGTGCGCCCTGCAAACTATTAGTAGGAGAGGCCGTTTGTTGGGCCTGAGCTGGTGCAGCAGGGGCGGATGCTTGTTGGGCCTGTACAACGGGAGGGTGCACAGGCTGTGCTTGTGGTGGGGCAACAATGTTAAGCTGTTGGCCCCCAATACCCGGACCTGGTGGGGGAGCCGGTATTTGGACAATATTATATGAGGGAGGTTTGTCTAACAAGTCCTCTAATACCTCATCAAGAGGAGGGCAATTCCTTTGGTCTACTGCGACAAAGCATTTTTTTCTGTTTTCATCCTAAATTCTCTGTCATGCTGTTCTATATTCTCACTTATCTTCATATTATTATAATCTGCCACTTTGGCCGTAGTTGTTTTATTCTTTTCTCTCTCTCTATCTTGTTTTTGTTTCATGTTCCTAGTTCTAGCATATTTCTCCCATGTTTGAAATGCTTCAAACATAGCAGGTCGGACTTTTCGTTCCATCATACATTGCTGTAAATACTGTAACTTGGCTAAATCAAAGGTACCATCAATAGGAAACTGTAATTCTTTATCCTTTTTTGTGTAATCATGCCATATTCTATTGTATAAATTCACGGACATTCCTTTTTTATCATTAATACCCAACCTGGACTATCTTCCACAGGGGCGGGGACGCTTTCGTCCAACCGGTGACCAGAACTTATACAACAGAACGTTTTAGAAATGCATTTCTTCATTGTTCCTATTAATTTTAGTTATAACTTATTCCTTTACCAAGAAACCTTTTCAACAAAACTCAGTTAACTAAACTTCTTTTTAACAAAAAATGCAACATCACAATCTCACCAATCTGTGGTGTGTCCTTGAATCCTCCGACTGTTGGTCTTCGGACAACACGTCTGTTTCAGAAGGGATCAGCTCGTGGACCTCTGCCGGGGAATCCTGTGTCAAGAGGCCAGTCGGGACTTCAGATGGCAGCTGCTGCAGAGAAACGCTGTCTCCCTCGTGCAGGGGGCCCCTACGATCATTCGGTCCTCAGTCGCACCTCTCAACCACGGACTCAGTTAGCCGTTGGATGTCCCACGGAGAGGTCCCTTCGTGGTCGCCAATTTGTCGAAGTGGATTTCTTCTACCTCGCCCAGGTATGCTTACAAAGGAAGACCAGCAGTCGGAGGTAACTGAAACATAAAAAGATTTATTGCGCTCGAGCGGGTACACCACCTCACAGCACCATGTGGCTATGAGAGAAGTGGACAACTTACAAAGTCATAGACAGCCTTATATACTTTTGTGCTGGAATAAGCGTAGGTGGGAATGGATATAACAAATCAGCAACTGCCAAGGATGATTAATGATCCCAGGACGGACCCACGTACTAGTCAGGACCAGTCACTCTGGAAATATGTATACTTGGCATACAGAACACAAATATAAAGATTACTCACTAAACCTCATCAGTCATCAATAATCTTGTAATACACAGAATAAAGCAGAACTATGCATAACTTGTGCCAAGTATAAACATAGGCGGGCCTGTGGTTACAGAGTCAGGCGCTCACTTGATTACTCATCCGGATATGGAACAAAAGGCTACATCTCTTGTGTCAACAGTAATTTGTCACCATCAGCAGTATTTAGTTAACTGTAATACATTGGCATTAGTTTAATAGGAAAGTTAAACAAACGAGTCATTGACCTTTAAGCAATGCACCCTGCTCTAATTGTGCGTCATAAAGCAAAGTACAATCATATGCTCTGGGGTCAATCGATGTCTCAATATTTCTTTGTGCAGATGAAGCGGCCACGTTATATGTGCTGAGGTGGAAGGCTAGAGAAGATTAACACAAAATGGTTACTGGAAAACACAAAATGGAGGAGCTTTCGTCCATTACAAAAACTGTATTTTCACGTATTGATATTACAAATAACAATGGCTTTTAATTGTTTTCAATAATTAATACTTACATAAAAGTTATTGTAATTGAGTCGGTGGCAATGTGAAGTGGGTGGGGCAGCAAGTTGAAGTGGAGAGAAACGAGGGTGAAGTTGGGAGAGAGGAAGGTGAGACAGAACATGCCTTGGAAGCACGTCATACGCTTCCAAGAGAATCCAGAAATAAAGTAAAACCTAATTCTTTATCCATAAAGCTTACTGATGCAAAACTTCAGCTGCCTTCAAATGTTGGCCCTCCATTGCCTACTATGCATGGAGTGGTGTGGCTCACTGGTTAGAGGCGGCAGACCCGGAAGCAGAAGTCGGCCCGGGACCAGAGTTCGATTCCCGACACGGCAGGGTCGTGGACCAGGGTCAGTGGACTCGATAATTCTCGCCTCGGTGCCTACTCTAACCAGGGGTTGCACTCGGCAACTCTGGGCATTAGATTGCCTAATCTCCACAACGGCCCCATCAACGCCGGGGATGCCTGGCTCCACCTTGGGGATTCCCAGCAGGGACCATCCCACAGGGAAAGCCAGGACGGGTTCCCCAGCAGTATACAGCGCCAGGATGCCGGCTGGCAACAGTGCGCTTTACAAGTATACACATTACATTACATTACATTAACTTGCGATACGCATCCTTTTAGCGGACATAACAATGGTCCTTCAAGAGGCTAAATATGGCATAGACAAACCTGTAATGTTCAAGGCCTGTAACTCGTGAGTATCCTTAGGCCATGGCTGTAAGCTGAAATTGCTTCCAAGACCCTAAAGATCCCCCAGGTAACCAGCTTTACGGGGGGGGGGGGCGGAGGGGGTTGCAAAGAAAGCCAGTAAAGGACCTTTCTTCCCTTACACCGCCCAAAGGAAGGTGAGGTGTTTTTGCCATAAGAACTTTGTATGAATAAATACATAAATAAATATATGGATTTGTGCTTACATACATAAATACATATATGCTAAGTGCTAAGTTTAGGAACACTCAAACTAAAATGCAAGGGAATAAGCATACCAACTCTACGAATCAAGGAACGCAATTTATTATCAGTTTTTCGATTTCTCCAAATTTTGCAATTGAAGGTTAAAACAGTGAAGCACTTCTTTGTATCGGTTTACTGGAGTGACACTTTAATTGTGAAACTGCATCGTCAATAGGTAAGAGCAGAAAGTGGCAGGCTGGAGACTGCTTGTAGGGTTAAACAAGCAGGCTAGGGGACGGTTTAGAGTGTGTAAAGTAAATTTTGAACTGGGTTTAGGTCTTTGTTACATTAAATATTAAAATGTGAATTCACTTTTTAATTGATCTTTGTACGTTTTTATATTTGCTAACACTTCTGTGACGAAAAGTGTTTCTGGTGTGATTTTTCGGCCTAAGCGGGAGTCCAAATGTTTTCTAAAATAAATCCCCAAATCTAGCCTGATTCAGCCTCCGTTAATGTGTTGCCGATAGTGTCACGTCACTTCCCTACCATCTCCTGCATGTCCTGCTGCCTGCAATGTCGTAATGCAAGAGGATGTTCCTGAAAGTACTTTACAATCTACTTCAGCAAATGTGACTTTGTATATTCACTCAATCAACAGGTGTGAATGAAAAACTCCGACGCATAGCTTCACAATAAAGTTAACAGTAACGCCAGGGCTAAAGCAAGCACTCCCACCTGCAGAGACATGCTTTGAAGCGGTGGGCGGCGGGCAGCCGGCTCTCAGTCACTCATGCCTTCTCTATGAAACCGGCTGACAAGTGACCCAGACTTTGTTATTTCTCACGAGACGTCTTATTTCCTGTTTGCACAAATTACACAGAGTGCCGAGGAGTAATGGTATTAAAGAAAACAGGAAGCGGAACATCTGAGCGGCTGCTTACACCAAGAGAGTTCCTCTACAGATGTTCCAAATGTTTTCAACTTAATCCCTTCTAAACAGTTCCCTTGTGCATTGTTTTATGCAGCTCATGCAAAAATGTGTACTCTGCCAGTGGCAGGAAAAGTGAGAAATACGTGCATGGGAGCTGTTAAATGTCATCCCATCTGGGGCAGAGTCTTGAAGGTGTGCGCTAGGGACGGACGCAGCTGGGCGCCTCATTTAAGCGCTTTCACTGTCATGTGTACCTTTAACTCGGAATTGCGCAAAGATAGTGGATAAGTTGCATTGCCCACAGTGAGCATTATTGCTTCTTTCTGTTTCCCAGCGTTGCTGCCTGCAGCTCGTGTACTGTGAGAAACTCATAGTTAAATGCATGTACCTTAGAGAACGGAAGAGCAGCCCTCGTGGTGCTCTGCTCCATCGCTGCTGTTCATGCTACCTGCCTATCTTGAATGCCACTTTTCTTTCAATTGTGTTCACCCCTTGCGTCTCTCTCTGCACCAGTCACACATACAGTTGTGTCGGCCCCGTCTCTCAGTATACTGTCATACATTTTTTCAGGCTGTCTCCATAAGCATTGCCTCGCTCACTGTCTCTGTCCATTTTAGCCTTGCTCAGCATTCTCCCTTCTCTGTCCATCCCCCCGTTGTCTATCTGCCTCTCCTCTCTCTCTGTGTCTCTCTGTATGTCTGCCCATCTTCCTCTAGCCTTTCCTGCCTCCCGTTCTCTCCACTACACCCTTTTTGTCTCTATGGTCGCAGATGTATGACTTTATGTTTTATATGTCCCTGTTAGCTTGCGTGCCTCACCCTGTCCTTGCTACTGGCCAGGTAAATCAAACCTTCCAAAATAAACAAAACCGTGTGTTTCCTGTCCCCCCTGCAATGGGACATATTCTACGTGTTTCCGTCGGAGCCCTCAGTCCTCCCCCATTTTTGTGTGCTGCCTCTCCTGTGTGGTAGATTTTCCTGGGTAATTTGTGCTGGGATGGTTTGAATGAGTCTGGGTGAGCGGAAACACAAGCTGCGTTTTCTTTGCAGTGCATAAAATTATGAAACATAATACATTTATGAACAACAGAGCGGTATCATGCAGTGCAGCCCTGGTGAAAAGCAAAACAAGCTAGAGGGTACTTTAAATCAAACATGGCAAACACTATTCATTTATAGCCCTTTCATTCCTAGTCAGCGCAAGTGTGCAAATTTGCAATACGCTGGAGAGCGGACCGTTCCAACTTTTGAATTTAAGAATTGGGGCATAGCACATTAGTTGCACTTGTTTTTCCCACATTCTAACTCGAGCAAACTCGGTTTTTAAACCGTCTGCCCTCATGATTTCCGCCAGGTTTACCAGTGAGAATCATGGAGGCAAACCCTGCAGGCACGCAGGAAGCACCAGAGTTGGTTTCTTGATCTGGGTATACATGACTGGTTGCACTGAAAATGGGGCTACATTGTTGTTGTTTATAAAGCAACACTGTGGTGACATCACGGCAGGGCCGCCTCCCTTGACCACGCCCCCTTCACAACTTCGTCCGTGCCGGGGTGCAGTAAAGAGCATGTAAACCTTGGCAAAAAAAATGGCGGCCGCGGCCCGGAACAGGAGTGCGTCCTCTGGGTTGCAAGCGTACGGCGGGGACCCTACAGATGCCCCGCTGTTCTTCCTGTACGGTGGAGGCGGATTGCAGCCCGTGCTCCCGCAAGACGGACATAGAGCTCAGGAACTCGACACCGAGGACTGCGCCGGGGGTCAGGCTCTCACGGGAAGGTAAGAAGCAGCGGCGCAAGCGAGTCTGCTGTGCCCGGGGAAGCGTGTGGCTAGGGGGAGCACTGAAGCGTGGTTGAACAGCGATGGCTGCTAGAGGGGAGAGCAGACATGGGGACTGTGTCTCTGTGTGTGTGCACATGGGGAGAGCAGACAGTGGGGACTGTCTCTCTGTGTGTGCGCATGCGTGGGTCTTGGAGCTTTCCAGGAGAGGAGACAGGAGCTGGCCACAGCGAGCGCATTCTCGTGCCCCGCTCAATTCCAAGCGCGCGTCCAGCGCCTGTCCCCTCTCCTGGAAAGCAGAGTCCCTCACAATAGGTCTCTGGCGAGACTGCGCTTTCGCGCGGTTCAACGCCAGGAGACCTAAAAAATGTGCCAGGCCTTGAGTAGTTGATGCATTAAATGCGATGGATGAGCTCCCCAAAAAGTTAGTGTTTAGAAGCATTTGAACTTCAGTAGCAGTGCTAGCCACCTGCAGGTTGAAGCTTTCTTGTGTGGAAGTAAGGGATGCTTCTTGATGGGTTAAAAGCGCCATTAATCTGCTCAACTTGTTGAAATCTGCTTTCAAAGCTGGTATGGAAGGCCAAACAGAACTATTCAGCCGCCCATGCAGGAGCGGATAAAGCACATTATTGCAACAAATTACACGTTGTGAAACCGTAACAATGTATGGTATGCCAGTATAGTAAGCCTCAGCATTCTTGGTTACTTAGAATAAGATAACTACTGTTAGTAAGCAGAGTGAATGTGGGAATTATTGCAGGAACTGGTTTACCTTTTAAAACACAAGCGAGTCTCTGTGCTGACATGTTACATCCTCCCTGCAACTTTATGTTTTTGCATACCAGGGAATGACCTACTGCGGAATCACATTCCTTCCCCGTAAGATATACTTCCGTATTTTCTCTTAAATATCGATAGGTGAAAGGCAAAGACCACAATTCATGCAGAAAAGCGCTTCCAATGGGTTCAAAGCAGCCAAAAGGGTAATGTTTCATACAAGAACTGAATTGAAACAAGGAGAAAGGCAAAGATATAACCCCATTGATTAACCAAACAGCAGAGTCAGTTTGTGCAACAGAAAAAGGTAAAGGATCGTTTTTTTTCAATGTACAGAAGAGTGTAGGTAGCATCTTTCACGGACATTAGTTACTGTCTGTCTGTTAAATTAAACGGTAAAAACAAAGCAGTTGCAGTCAAATAATCCCACATTACTTTTCCCATTTTCAGAGTTTGCAAAGTCCATGCAAGTTGCATTATAGAATCCAATTGATTCTGACCATGATATAACAGAGACACATCTTCTTGTACAATGTCAATAACAGAGGAAACAATATTGTCTAAGGTATAAAATGCGGGAAGACAGTGTATTAATAATGTTGTCAACAACAGCTAGAACTTTTTGTAAGTTAGCCTGGTCTATTTCCTGCAAATGAGATAATGCTTCAATTTGTGAATGTTTCCAAATTTCATTGTAAGCAGCGTATATCCATTTTTTGTCCTAGGAGCACTAGGTCCTACGACAAAATCAGACAAATTAACATTGTTGGATAATTGTTGTTTAACAGACGATAGTGTAGAGTGCTGCAACCACAGTTGACATAATTTATCAACTGAACAGGTTGTTACAGAATATTAATCAGAAAATCTTGGGTCTGGTCTGTCTTGCATATAGCCTAAAGTAGTGTTATGAAAACAGAGCTGGCATGCATTTGAATTTGACTGCCAAACTAACCTCCTTAGAGGATCCATTCCAGACACATTGAATGAATTATTTTGAAATAAAGTCTGTAATGACTCAATTGTACAATTTGTGTATGAGCGCCAATTATCATACTCAGCTAAAGAGGGAATGGTTGGGTCGTTCTTTTTTCTTTGCTGTAGCCAAGCCAAAGCATGTAATTTCGTACACTGTACTATTTAAAAATAAAATCTCTGCTGGGATGAGGCAGGCATGATGTAAGGCCTTTTACTCTGTTGGTGCTTATGATCATTTAGATCGGTTTCTGTCTTATGTTTGTTTCAACACACTCTTTTGTTTACACTAGAATGACGCTGGTTCAATAAATGCTTATTGAAAAACGTACCCACCGTTTATTCTGTGTATCTCTCTTAGAAAAACTTTTTCTTGTGTAGTGTGCTTAACAAAACAAATATATCAATAGATTAATTGTGGCCCAGCCTTAAGCAAATTGTGGGCATTTGTGGCGACATTTAGGCTCTCCTTGATCCTAGCCGAGGCCCATACTTTACATTAAGGCATTATTAATGGTGTTCTAGTTAGCGATTAATCTTTTTTTTTTTATCTCTTCTGGATTTTTAACATCAGATATGCTTCAGAGTCTAATGTATAATATGAGACAAATACAACATTTTCTGCAACCAGAGTATAGCTATTTTCATGAGATTTTAAAGTGCCATGTGCTAATACAACTCAAAAACAAGGTGTTCATTTTGTAATCTAACTCCTAAAACTTGAACAGGTGTTAATAACCCACTGTGCTATCTTGATGGCAGATTTAAGTCATTCTGGTCATATGTAGTTTATTCCTCACATTGAAAGATTTCATCATCAATGTGCATGTCACCAGTACTTCCTGCTCTGCACAGCCACACATGGCCTCTTTCACCTGTCCCATTCATTGTGCACCTGCGGACCATTATGATTTATGAGAGAAGTCACAGTCCTGAGAGCTGCAACTGGTTTCCTTACTGCCCAATCCTCACAGATAAACTTGTTTGACTGAAGGTATTTTTCCTCACCTTTGGGTAGGACAACCATCAGTACACTGCTCCTGTATTGGAGCCAGCCTTACTAAGCATCATGCATCAGGGGTTAGACTAACACTTTTCAGTGTGGTGGTCCGCATCACCTCACTTAAATGCATTGTCATGCATTTATTGCGCCTCATCAGCTGTCAAGCCGAGCACTAGCTGATAATTAGCACCACTGACAGAAATCTGGGAGCGCGTGGTCCACACTGCCTGCAGCAGGCTTGGGGGCTAGTTCAGTTCAGTTCGCTCTTGGCTGAATTAAGGGGGCTACAGTGTAATAACTTCATCCACGGACCGCATTCAGATTCACTTATGTCGCGTGAAGACTCAAATGAATCAGTGTCTGAATGATTTGCTCTGCCCAATGGTTTCTTTTGACAGACACTGACTACACACACCCATAGGCATGTCCAGTCACCCATGGTGTGAGAAGGCAGTGCAACTGTCAGTATAAACTTGGTAGCAGGCAATATGCGTTGTCGTGCCATGTGGCTGTAATGTGATGACTGCCACAACCCGACCCAGACTGTGGCCACAGCCAGAGTGGCCGTGCATCAATTATCAAGGCTCACCTAAAGTTTCCATGAGAATGAGAGGCAAGAGATTGAAGAGCAGGTCCCTACGTCCTTACTTTCCACTATCACATCGACCGCCCAACAAGGTCAAAGCAAGACCATTGTACAGGGGGAAGAGAGGAAACAAGGGAAGGAAAAAATGAAGAGGGTCCCTCAGCACAACCTGGGCAGCAAGGATTTGTCACTGGAAACGTCTGTGATCCGGTAAGTAAAACCAGTAATACGACTAAACTCGGCGTAACGTGGAACAAGGGTGTAAACATCAACTAAATATATATCAATGTTATCTACCTTGTTCATTCCCCCTCCCACTAGTGTCCAAAAGAAGGGTTTCAGGAGTCAGCAATTAATTCTGCATTTGAAAAGATGAATGGTAAAACAGAGATAATTACCATGTGTACACTGTTCCTTTTATGCAATGTAAGTTTAGTAAGTCATGTGCTTACCATTGCTAAGAATGGAGAGAAAAAAAACATAGCCCAAAAAATGGTTGCCTATTCACCAACCCAAATGTAAGGCCTGAGTAATTAGAACAAAGAAAAAAATGCGCTGGCTATCAGAATTTTTCATCTCCTTAAATCAGGAACCAGAACCCTGACTGCTATGATTCAGTACAGCCAGTAATTACACAACAAACAGAATGCAGATGCCCATTTCAGCCATTGATATCCAATAAGATAAGTATTTGCTTAGATAAACTTCAGGAAGTTTTTTTTTTTTGGTAAAGGTAAATTGAAGCACAAGCATGTTACTGCCTTAATACTGTGATTCTTTGCATGATTCTTTATTTGTGTCCTTCACGCTGATTCCCCAGACGAGAATGCCACGCGAAGAACTGTGACCAGGCTCAATCCCTGCCGAGAATGCTCTACGAAGAACTGTGACCGCCGACCGAAGAACCCGAGGAGAGGAGTAAGGTGATGACAGGATTGACCCGGAAGCAGGTACGTGCCCTTAGACCCGAAGGAATGCTTGCTAGGACTAGAACACGAAGCGCTCCTTTCATCCAGATGGGTGCTTTTACACCTGCGCAGCTCCGCACCTGCTGTAGACTGCAGCAGGGACAGAGCGTTCCCTTTCATGATTGCCGGTTGCATGCCCGGCAAACTACAACAAGCATTGCATAGCCAATAGGTCTCGCCTTTGGGACCTTATGAGTGTTTAGTCAGAGATATTGACTTTACCTATGTCTTTAAGCTGTGCTGTACAGAAGTCTGCAGGCACACTTCCACACCAACATACTTCTCTCTGGACAACAAATGAGGTAATCTTGCAGCCCCTTCTCCTGTCCTCTCTGAAAGTTACTTCCTGGCCACAGTAGAGCTCTTTTGCAGTGGTGGCAGGCTGTGGGGAGCGCAAGAGGTGGTAAGTGTGGTGGGCAATGTACAAATTGTCGTATTCCTCTCAGTGGTGTAACGAAATTTGAGGGGGCCACTCTGCAAAGTGCATGGAGAGGCCCCCCTCCGAATGTTATCAGGAGCTCTGTGGTTATACTGAGTAAAGCAGAAAGAAACTTATGTTGTGGTTCAGTTCTTCCTAGGTCAACCTCTCCTGTCTAATCTGAGCAGCACAGGGTTTTTTATTTTTCAAATTATAGGCAAGACCCTAAGTACTATTCACAACAAGACTTAAAAAGAATGAAGCAATAAGCAATACGCATAAACTCATCTTGCACCATTAATACTGCCTGGTAACAAAACAAAGAGCAAACTAATTCTGATACAGACTGCCATAGTTCTCTTTACTTTTGCTTAAGCACAGCGGAAGGAGGCCATGTTCAGTGTCCTTCAGTGTGCGCCCTGGTGCAATTCACAAACATCATTTAAAGCGCATAGAACTTTCATGGCACGTACTGCTGCCATCTTACCTTGAGGAGGAGTTTGCTCTACTGTCACCAGTAAGAGTATGCAGATAAGCAGGGTACAGCGCTCTTTTGCCACCACTGCTCAAGTGCTACATGTGCAATCCAGCACAAGGGGAGTCACAGCACCTGCTACGGTTACGGCAAGCCGTCTTCTCTTGGACTCTTGTTGTAGGACTGTCACTGAGCACCCTTGACAACCATTGTTGAGCCATGATATTTATCGCTTCCTTACCTGCAACACGCCCACTTGCCTGTCTTTTACATTCACCTTGTCAATATGTTGACAACTGTGTACCTTCATCCCACACATTTGCACTGAATCACAATTACGACGGAACAGATACAGATGGCCATTGCTCTGTGCGCTCTGCAGAGAGGCCAAGGATTGCCAAAGATTGAATGGCTATGTAGTCTGAACATCTTTTTTGTGCCCCCTGACAGGCACTGTCAGAAACACCTAGAGGTGACTCAGTTCAAGTTATTTGCTCTACAAGAGTGATGTGCTGAGGAATGCAAAAAAAGGTGTAGTTTAAAACTGGAACTGACTAGTAATATACCATAGTTTAACGCTCCTTGTGCAGAAATTGATCCGTTTATTTGTCAGAAGGAGAATCCATTTCAATGTGCGTTTTTAATTACTACCGAGGCTGAACACCGGACGGACCCTGCCCACCTAAATCTACTGGCCTGACAAGGTGATTGACTGTCCTACTGACCTTACAGATGCTGGAGCCCGACAGGTGACTGTCTACTCCCCAACCCTCCTGGCATTTCATCGCCACTGCCAGACAAATAATGACTGCACATGCTCTCCTGGCCTCTCAGAGGCACCATCGTGGTGTGTGAGTGATTCCCCCTTTGCGAGAAGGCTTCGGAAGTGGATAGTGCGAACTCGCACAAAGGTATCAGAGCGCTTTACACGAGCACCAGTTGCATTACAGACGGACACATTCAATTTTGGGTACGGGAAAATGAAGTGATGTGTCAAGGGGCGGCGCTAGAGGGCGCCAAGCAAGATGGCCGCACTTACGTGAGGCTCTTGCTGCTCGGGAGCCTATCCAGCGAATATCCTCGTCATCTCCTGCCTAAAAAGCTCATGCACAATTCTGCCTCACTGCTGGAGCTTTGGAGCACCGGTGCAGTATATTGCTGATCGCACCCCTGCCTGGAAGCTGAGATGTGCGAACTGCTTCTCCACCCGGTGGAACGGACAAAATTGAGGTGGCATCCTCTCGATAATCGCACCGGGACACTATTGCGCTGTCCGGGGTGGAGCTGTCGCTCTTGGGGCCGGGAAGGTCGCTGGCCGTCTTGCAGAAACCACGCTGCTGGAGCCTCTGCTGAACTGACACTGCCGCTCAACTGAGGAGCCACTGCCCTCTCTGGTGGAGGCCAGACCTGCCGACTTCTGATGGGGCCCCACGGCATACTGCATCTAACTGAGGCGGCAGGGGCTGTGTGGACACTGGGACGCTGGGCACTAGTGTTGCCAGAGGAGACAGCGACCAAAGCGGGCGGTAAGTGTGCTGCGCTGTTTGCTGCTATACCCTCACAACACCTGAAGTGCCCATGCCACTGCAGGACCAGAATTACCGACTCTTGCCCTGCGGAGACTACCCTCCCAGGCTTAAGCAGCTGCGGCCTGGTGGGCCATATCGACCGCCACACAACCACTGTTATCGTCCGCTGCAGCCCGGACACTGAATGCATGGCTGGGGATAGAAGATACCCACTACAACGTCCCAGCCACTAACGGACTCGACCCCGGACCATTGCGGCGCTTCTGCCCCTAGCTCCTGCGGCCCGTTCCTTTGCGGAGCTTGGAGAGTGGGGGTGGCCTACCGATTTTGCAAAAGGTGACGCTGGACTCTCATCCTGAGACCCATAGTGCAGCATAGCGGAGCCAAACATAACCAGCATGTGCCCAAAAGCCCCTCCGCTGGGACCTAAACCCCCCCTGGGAACTAGGGACCGTGGAAGGAAGAGAGACAACACCTTCTGATCTCACTGCTTCTGCTGCAATCCCACAGACTTTGTCCCGATCATCGCCCAACTGCTGCGCAATACAGGCTGACAACCGGTGCCCGCCACACCCTGCGGCTCACAGCTCTACACCCCAGACCCCTCAGCGCTGCCTTTCAGAGTCTCTAGCCCAACGAACAGTCTTGCGCTCTTTGCAGCGGCTCTATCCGAATCAGCCCCAGAATCAACAGCCTTATCCCCACAGCCCGCTTCCTCCATCCGCACACCCGCAGCTCGGGGGAAACTACCTAGAGCTGAGTCTCATGTGAATGGATGTGAAGCTCCGGTATTGTTCAGTGCCTTGTAAATAATGCACAAGGCCTTAAACTTCGTGCGGCATCTAATTGGCAACCAGTGTAGTTGACGAATGATGGAGGAGATAGATGAATATTTAGGTGTGCCCGTTAGGATCCTTGCAGCAGCGTTTTGCACAAGCTGTAATTTGTTCAAAACTTGCTCTTGTGCATTCAACAATAGGCCATTGCAATAATCCACCTTGGATAAAACCAGAGTGGACATTAAGGTTTTACCTGTGTTTGGGGGTAGAAAAGGGAGTAATTTCTTTACCATTCTCAAGGTATAGAAGGACGCTGAGACCACTGCGTTAGCGTGACTAACGAAAGTTAGCCTATTGTCAAATAAGACTCCTAGGTTTCTGACTTTTGGTACCGGCAGGGGTGGAGCTCCTAGCTCCGATGGCCACCAGAGTGGGGACCAAGACGGGGTCAGCTCACCAAATAGCATGACCTCCGTCTTGTCAGAATTTAGTTTTAAACAATTCTGATCCATCCAGGTACTAATTGCTCTCATACCCTCCTGAAAGTTAGCGGCCACTGCTGCTCCATTTTTGTGGATTGCCAGGACTAACTGGGTGTCATCGGCATATGATGTTAATCCAATGCCGAATGACTTGATCACCCTCGCTAAGTCCGATACATAGATGTTAAAAAGCGTCGGACTTAGCGAGGAGCCCTGGGGAACTCCACAAGGCAAAGTGAAATCAGGCGAGTAATAACTCCCCATTTTCACAGACTGCTCTCTATCCGATAAAAAGGATGCCAAGAGAGCCTTAGCTTTGCCCTGAATGCCAATAGCAGCGACACGGTCGATCAGGATGTTATGATCGACCGTGTCGAAGGCTGCGGACAGATCTAGAAGTATTAAGACCGCTACACCGCCCTGGTCCATGATTATCCTGACCTCCTCTGCTGCTTTTATCAGAGCGGTCTCGGTCCCATGGCCCTTTCTGAACCCAAATTGGGTATCATCTAGCAGCTCATTGTTGTCAATAAAGCTCGACAGTTGTAAGTTCATTGCCTTTTCAAAAAATGTTGATGGATAGGGGAGCGAGGCAATAGGTCGATAGCTTTTTAACTCTGCTGGGTTTAGTGTCGTTTTTTTTAAAAGGGGCTTCAAAATGACTTTCTTCCAGATTAAAGGGTAGTCACCTGTCCGGAACATAGCGTTACAGATATTATTAAGCACCGGGGCTATCAGATTAGAGACTGATTTAAGAATAAGCGGGGGGCATGGGTCCATAGGTGATCCTGATTTAACAGTGTTCATAATCTCTTCCATGGACACCTGAGAGAGTGAGGAGAAAGCCTCCAAGATTGGCTTTACTGATATATGGGGGTTATCCAGACAAGCTGAAGCAGTAATAGTTCTTTTAGTGAAATTATTGAAGATATCTTTAACCTTGTCTTTAAAAAATTCTGCTACCTCATTACAAAAAGTTTGAGATGGTTCTATGGAATCAGGGGCCGGAGAATTGGCTAGTTTTTTAACCACCTGGAATAACTGTTTGCGCGAATTTTGAGCTGAGTCTATGTGTGTACTAAAGAAATGGCGTTTTTCCTTAATAATAAGTTTTTTATAACTAAACAGGGCTTTCTTATATATCTCTCTATCACTGTTGTCATAGTTCCTACGCCAACTCAACCAGCTCCTGGGACCCTTCCTCGGCCCAGAATAGCCAAGCTACTAAATTAGCGAGATAGAGACACTTCCCTCCACTTCTCTAGGGAAAAAGGACAACTTAAACATGAGGGGACGGAGATATCAATCTATCCTGACTTCACCATGGCCGCCCAAGACCAAAGATGAAAGTTCCTCCAGGTAAAGGAAAAACTACAACAACTCAACTTTCCCCAATGCTATGCTGTTCCCGGCCCACCTCAAAGTAAAGCATCAAGGGAAACAACTTTTCTTTACCAATCCACAACATGCCCAGGATTTCCACAAGACCCTACCCAAACACTCCACAGGCCAGTCATCCCCTGCACATCGCCAGGAGGAAATCAGCGGTACCTCCGATGTACAGTAAACCCCAGGGGTGACCAACCCCGAAACTGTACAGATATGCATTGAGCCCCTGCAAACACGCTCATTCTTCTAAAACCATGGCGAATATCAATGCGGCCCTAGTAACTCTGCCCATACCACACAGACTAGGAAAAAAAACGCAGAGTCCAGAACATATACTTCATAGCGTAGCCTGAAAGGGCACGACTGTCAACGTATACTGAGACGAGGCAGTACTTACCCCTAAACTCTTATCAAAACCGCAACACTGCAAGACACTTCTGCCTCTCTTCAACTGCGCCCAGTGGTGGCAGTAGATTAATGTCTGACTTCTGCAACAGTTTCACAACTAGCTATCCCTAAGCTGAAACATGCCGCCTGAAACAATTTACATGCTACGTGGCGCCACACTAATCAGACTCTGCCAACTGAAGAATCGAAACAGACACAGTGATGAGATTAAACTACACTTTACCACCGAGCACCCTCGCCTTGAAAAGGAGAGACTGGTCACCCTCTAGAACCCACCCGACAGGTGAACCCTAAACATTGTACACTATAAATGGTTAAAATGCTGATCCCACTATCTCCTGTTGGGACTGTGGAATTTGGTACTCCATGCTCTTTGCAGTACGTGGGCATGACCACGCGAAAAGTGAGAGTGCGGATGCTCGAACACAAGAGCTCTTTTCGCTGTAAGAAATCGATGACCGGCTTGAGCAAACATTTTCTTGAAACACAGCACAGAGAAGATGATTTTCAATGGACAGTGCTAGAAAAACCATGGATCCCATCGCATACCAGTGATGTCCCTAATTATCTATTTAGGAAAGAACAGAGATGGATCTACAAGCTGCGATCGAATGTAGTGGGACTTAACGAAGATATACCTTGGGTCTCCTTGTAAATCCTGTAAATGCAGACCATCATCACATATGGGGTCTCCCTATAGATCCTGCAATGCATACCATCACCACATATTGGACACACTTAGGCTTGAAATATGTAGACAGTGATAAGCCAAACTTTCAGTGTTACAACCACGACTCTTTATTTTTGGTTAAATGTATGGTACACTATCTAGCACATTAGTTATGTCCTGAGAACTGGCCCCCACATAAGCTTTAAAGTAGGCCCTAATCACACACTATATTGATCGATGTTAGGGATTATTACCCCAATGGTTGGTTTGTACTCAGTGCCTAAAACAAGAGCTAAGCAACATTAAGGGGCAACAATGGGATCATTAGAGTGACAAAAGAAGGAGTATCCCCAACAGAAAATTAGAGAAATTCTCTGGAGGGTAGACCTTTAGGCAAAAAAGGAAAAAAGGAAAAGTGTATCCTTTAATTTAAAACCCCTCACTCACCAGCCTAGCGGTGACATGCTTCATCATCGGGGTCCACCCTGGTGGCCTAGCGTCAGCAGGGTGTGCTTCGACACCTGAACTACAGTGGAGCGGGTTGTGACTGTAAGTGCAAAAGAAAAAATGTAAAAAATTGTCCTGGTTTAACTCAAAAATATGATTTTTATTATAGAGCAACTGAACAATGTTAAAAAATAAATAGTGGTGAGATGCTGGTAGGCAAGTACGACCAGGTCATCTCTATATGTGTTGGTGTGAATTGATCGACATGTTTCTACCAATGGGCGAGTGCCCGGTATTCCTCAGGACCAAAAGACAGGCAGATGGAAGGTGTGGGCCCCCTAAAAGGCACACCCTGTCCTGATCCCCTGTTGACCCACTGGCAAATTGCTAGGGGTATATGCGCTCAACTAAATAAGTGAGCAGGCAGGAAAAAGCTGAAAAAAGAGACCTATGGAGAGAAAGAGGAAAACAAATCTGGGTTATGATCACGTTTACTCTCCTGTAACGTCGTGGCGTGTCTCTATGTTGTGAAATACCATGCCATATAGGTTTGTTTATAACCCTCCGGGTGAAAAAACGTGACATCAGATGATGCTGGGCACTTATGTGGAACAATAGGTGCGTGCATTACTGCATGCATTATACTTATCGCATTTGTATACCAACTAGGTGACGCACTCATAATAAGGTGCGTGCATTGTTTCATGCGTGCTTATTTGTCGAAGATATATCTATATAGTCACCTTGGTGCACAGAAATTATTGTTTGAAGTGACTACAAGAAACTTGTGCCGTAATTCGTGCGCATTATTCTTAGGTAGCGTTCATGATCGTGAAAATGACGTACATGACTGACACACATATAACACTTAGGAGTACACATAGGCTTCATGGCATGAGTCGAGGCTTACTTATTTTAGGGCTCTTAGGTGTTTCATCGGGCAGGGCGTAGGCTCTTCACATGAGGGCAACATATTCTGCAATGGCGGAATGTAAGGAAAATGAGCCGTAAGCTGTACCGAGAGGGCCGGTTCAGCGGGGTGAGAAGCTCCGTGGGAACCCAAACCGAGTCGGATTCTCAGAAAGAAAAGCGCGTCTACTAAAAGAAGCGCGTCTACTTACAGTTGGCCGGTGAAACGGTCAGGATGCAACCTACTGCCATCGTCCCCTGCTCGGCTAGTACAGCCGTGCCTTGCGAACAGGGATAAGAGGCGTCGGCCACTTCCGGGGTGGGCGTGGCTGCGGCCCGCCAGGGGCGTGGCTAAACACGTCATGTGTTGTGATGATGCGTGGGTGTTCCCGTAAGCGGGGCATACCCGACTGAGGAAAAGCGTACTGGCGTGTAAGAGTATTAAATACACGTAAAACATGGGAAAGTCTGAGTTTTCTAGGAACAGTGAATGGAGGAAACTAGTATTTTGATTAAAACGTGAGTTTAGGGGACAGAATGACTATCTGGGAAGAAATATGATGAAAGTATAGTACGGTCATATTTAAGGAAACGCGTTGGCATGCTGGCATAATGGGAATAAATGGGCAGAGAGGTGACTTGGAGCATTGCCCATCAGGAGATAGGACAGTGAGTCAAGCATGTCCCCTGAAGGTTTTAGGAACCTTGGGACAAGCAGTGGATGTCTGGCAAAAGAGCCAATGACGGAATGCTCAGGTATAGGGTTAGTGTTTATGGTTGGAAGGTAAAGTTCTTATTTCAGTACTGTGGCCCATGGAATATTATCGTTAAGACCCGTCTTGTGGGTGGAAAGTCTGTAAATCCAACGCTGTTCCTTTTCAAAGAGGCGTGCTTGAGCATTTGGACCTGGTTCGATTTGTTCAATAACAGTCCACCGCATATCATTAGGGGTATGATGCACTGTTAAGAAATGTTCTGTGAGTCTGGTGTTATTCTTTTTACATCTCACTGTGCTTCGATGCTCTGATATGCGTAATTTCACTTTACGTGTTGTCATTCCTATGTAAGGTTTTCCACAGGTACATCTGATCAGATATATGACGTTGGAACTGTTACAATTTGTATGTGATCTCTGTTCCCAGACTTTTCCTTGTTCTAGGTCCAAGGTCTTCGTGTTGTCGTGCTTTTTTATAGGAAAAAAGTGGTTTTTCCCATTTGTATTTGCCAGTGCAAAGTATGGACCAGTGTTTTCTGATGCTTTTGCTCACCTGGTTTGACACTGCATTATACGTTGTGACACATGTGAGTGGAATGTCCTCCTTGTTTTTAGGTGTGTCCTCGAGTAGGGCTTGTCGGGGTTGATTCCTTGCTCGCTTCTGACATTTCTTGATGATTTTCTGGGGGTAGCCTCGATTTATAAGTTTCATGGTGAGGTCTTCCGCCTGATGTTTGTAGTCAGATATTTTACTACAGTTCCTTCTTAGTCGTAGGTACTGTCCGTAGGGCAAGTTTTCCCTAAGGGGGCGGGGATGGAAGCTGTCATATCTCAGTAAGTTATTTTTGGCAGTTGGCTTAAAGTGTGTCTTTGTTATCAGGCTATCGTTTTCTCTCTGGATTTCAATGTCCAGGAAGATCATTTTGTTCTTGTCTATGCTGTGTGTAAATCGTAGGTTTGGGTCACAGTTGTTAAGCCAGGTTATAAATGACATTAATGTCTCTTGCGGCCCTTGCCAGATGGTGAAGACATCGTCTATGTATCGACGCCAGAATTTAATGTGGGTGCCATAGGGATTGTCAGCTGCCAAGATGAATTTTTTTTCAAAGTCATAGACATAGAGTCCCGCTACACTGGGGGCAAAAACACTGCCCATGGAAGTCCCCCCTACTTGGAGGTACAAGGAGCCTTCATATTCGAAAAAGTTCCTTTTGAGGGCGAGGATTGCACATTGTATGATAAATTCTTTGGGGGTGCGATAGTTCCACTCAGAATTGTCAAGTGTTTTCCTCAGTACATCGATGGTAGCATCTTGTGGTATGTTGGTGTAAAGGCTTTCTATGTCAAAGCTTACAAGGATGTAGTCTTCTTCTATTTTGATGTTTTCCAGAAGAGTTAATAGACTTTTGGTGTCTCTCAGGTATGTAGATGTGCCCTGTACGATGGTTTTCAGAAAAAAGTCATAGAATCTAGACAGAGGTTCTAGAAGTGACCCTATGCCTGATACGATTGGTCTACCAGGTGGAGGAAGTTTGCCTTTATGCATCTTGGGGACCACATAGAAGTATGGGATCTTGCCCTCAGTTTTGCTTATGTAGTCTGCTTCCTGTTTGGAAATGTGGCCTGTGGTCTCTGCTGTTTCTACCATATTGATGATTTCAATGCGTAGGTCTTCGGTTGGGTCCGTTGGTAGTCTTTGGTAATTTTTTGTGTCCCCTAGTAGGCGTTTGCACTCTGCATCATAGTAACTTTTGTTCATTACCACTAAGCCTCCGCCTTTGTCAGCTGGTTTGATTATTATGTTGTCATCGCTTTTCAAATCAGACATTGCTTTGTTCTCAGCTCTGCTGTTGTTTTGGTACTGCGCATTGCACGTTAAGGCTTCTATGTCATTAAATACAGCTTGTTCAAAGGTGCTAATTTCCGCCGGAACACAGTGTGGTGGTGGTATGAAGGTCGATCGTGGTCTGAGACCTGTTTCGTTGATGATTTCATTGGGGTCATCCGTGGTGTTTTTCTCAAAAAATGCTTTTAGCTTGAGTTTGCGGAAGAAGGAAGCTAATTCGCAGTGTAATTTGAACTTGTCAAGAGCCGCAGTGGGCACAAATCCTAGTCCTTTGTTGAGGACATTAGTTTCTGTGGTGGTTAGTATATTCACCTGGAAGTGGTTGCTTGCTGCCGTTTGGACCCACGCCATTCTAACTGTCCTGCTGCTGGGTTGTGTTTCACCGCTGTTTCACCGCTGCTCCTCGCCGCACCCGCTCCGCGGGTGCCGCTTCGCGGCTGAAGAAGGGAGAGGCGAACTGCGCGCTGCACCTGGGAGGCGCCTGGAAGCTCAATCTCGCCGGCGCTAAGCAGGGACTCAGAAGACCAGGAGTCCCTGCTTCCCCAGACCGGAGAGCGGACGCGCCCACCTTCTGACACGCCCCCGCCTGTCCAGGAGCAAAAGGCGCGTGTGTGCAGTAGCCGCTGGGATTCACCTGGAAGTGGTTGCTTGCTGCCGTTTGGACCCACGCCATTCTAACTGTCCTGCTGCTGGGTTGTGTTTCACCGCTGTTTCACCGCTGCTCCTCGCCGCACCCGCTCCGCGGGTGCCGCTTCGCGGCTGAAGAAGGGAGAGGCGAACTGCGCGCTGCACCTGGGAGGCGCCTGGAAGCTCAATCTCGCCGGCGCTAAGCAGGGACTCAGAAGACCAGGAGTCCCTGCTTCCCCAGACCGGAGAGCGGACGCGCCCACCTTCTGACACGCCCCCGCCTGTCCAGGAGCAAAAGGCGCGTGTGTGCAGTAGCCGCTGGGATTCACCTGGAAGTGGTTGCTTGCTGCCGTTTGGACCCACGCCATTCTAACTGTCCTGCTGCTGGGTTGTGTTTCACCGCTGTTTCACTGCTGCTCCTCGCCGCACCCGCTCCGCGGGTGCCGCTTCGCGGCTGAAGAAGGGAGAGGCGAACTGCGCGCTGCACCTGGGAGGCGCCTGGAAGCTCAATCTCGCCGGCGCTAAGCAGGGACTCAGAAGACCAGGAGTCCCTGCTTCCCCAGACCGGAGAGCGGACGCGCCCACCTTCTGACACGCCCCCGCCTGCAACGCCCTCCATTTAACAAACTGCCCGACGCTTAGCGGGACGCGAGCGGGACGCCGAGCGAAGCCCGAGCAAAGGGCGGGCCGTCTGTGGCCGTCCGGGGCTGACAGAGGCTGGGCTGGGCCCCGTCCCTTTGCTCTTACCAACCACGACGACTCACGCTTGGTGCCTGTGGCCCTTCAGTTGCTCAAACTATGTCTACACGCTCTGGTAAGCCTCTCAGGGGTGAGGTTGAAAGGGGATCTAATGTCGCGAGCCCTGTCATAGGGTCAATGGACCGTTTCATTACCAGGGTAGCGGCGGTGATTGAAAAGGAGATAGCCATCTCTGAGCGGCGTCTATCTGAAGTATACCTCCCCGCAAGACGTTCATTATTGGGGGCAGACGCCCAGTCGCCCACGCCAGCCATTACCCGGGTTCAAGCAGGTACCCCGCCTAGTATGGACAGTGCTCCCTTAGAACCCCTCCTTCTGACTGGTATTGAGCAAAATATAGATAGGTTGGAAACTCAGGCCGTTCTTCTTCCTATAGTCGTAATGGAAGACGATGGCCCTAGTAACTGTTCCGTATCACTACCACCTATTCCATCAAGTGATGTCATTAGAGACCCCGAGTCCCCAAATTCCCCTGCACCTACCACAGATGTACTAGATGGAAAGCTAGTTGGGGCTTCACCTATTATCGTGACTCCTGACACTAGGCAGGAGTCTCCCCTCGTAGGTAAAAAATTGCGTAAACGTAAGAAGGGTAGGCTAGTGAGACAGGCCGCCCTCTACCAAAGAGTAAGGAAGTCTCCTGTTCCTAACACAAGCATTACAAGGGGTGCCCCTATGCTGAATGAAACCGACACAGAAGGGGATGTACTGATTTCTCCAAAGGGCCCTCACACAACTAAGGTCCCAAAGAGAGCAGACTTAGTAGCGGTCGAAAATATTCTGGAGAAGGTATATACCCTCATGAAACCGTTACTAACTCAAGTGAAGGGTCTAGGGGAGAGGATTGACAAACTAGAGCAGTCAACTCTGGATGGGTTACACTCACTTAAAACAACAATCAAACAAGCAACTAGAGTGACTGTAAATAAGGATGTGGATGTTAAAGGGAATGATCTATCAGCGCAGAAAGGCCCTAAGCCCCCAACAACCCAAAATAAAGCTGCTCCTAATAATCTAGTAATCCCAACTCCCAAATCTCCTCCCCACCTGAAACCAGGTCCAAGCCACAAGGGACTCCCAACAAATAAAGAGCCTGAGAAAAATAAGCCAAAATGTCTTCCTCAAAAACAGCAGCAGACAACTGATGGTAATAAGGAAGTCCAACAAAAATTAGAAGGTAGCAGTAAACCTAGCGGGCCAACGACTAGGAAAGCCCCCAGGCCTGCAACACAATGTTCTGCCCCAACAATCTCCCCACTGGCCCCCAGTATCCCCCCACGACGGATCCCCCCAATTAATCTCCCACCAGACTGTCAACCATTTGTTGCAGTCATGGTTAATGTGCCTCCCCTAAAGGATGGCCAGTTGGAAAACCATCAATCACTTAAGAACAAGTGTATACACTGGCTGAAGGCAAATAAACCAATCCCCCCGGGTATGGACGGCATTATCCTAAGTGTCCGTAGAGTGGGATGGGTAGGGCAAGGGAAAAAATTGCTGGAGGGTGACTGTGTAATTATAAACTTTCAAGATTACAGAGTGGTGCCATCCATTTGTACTCCTATTAAAAATATGGGGGCTCCGGGGGTTAAATTGGTAGACCTCTCATATTTTTACCCTAGGCACCTTGTTAGCCCAAATGGAGGAAGTGAAAGTTCTCTTAATTCTGGCCAAAACTGGGCCGGGGTTGTAGGAGGCGATAGGGAGAAGCAAATGTGGGCAAATGGCCCCTGCTGACTGGAATCAGCGAGCAGAGCAGAACAAGTAGAAGCACCACCCACCCAAATAAACTTTGTAAGTGGAATAGGAGATCCTATAATAATTCCACAAGATCCCTGTTCTCCTTGGATATACAGGGGAAACCCTATAGATATGGGATTTCAAGCGCCCAGCGACCATCCAGCTGTGACGGACCTAGTCTTTAAGGTTCTCAGCTGGAACATCGCAGGGATTGCTGGAAAACTGGCCCTCCCAGACTTTACTGCATGGGTTGATAAGCACTCCTTGTGCCTCTTCCAGGAAACCTGGAGCCTGACACCGGTCCACAGGGTGGGTTTTTCCTCATACTCCTCTCCTGCGCGGGTCTCGGAATCCGGGAGAGGCCGCCCAGCGGGCGGCCTTCTTATTTGGGTCGCGGCTTCTCTAAACTGTAGAGTAGTGGACTATCCCACAGGTTCCCCGGATATACAAAATATTACCCTCATAGATCAAAGGGGAAGAATTGTTCTAAACATCTTTAATGTGTATGCTCGGGGTACAAAGGGTGGGAGAAAGTCTCCTGTGATAGCTCTTCTCGAGACCCTGTTAAACAACACCCCCTATAAGACCCGCACCCTGGTTGTAGGTGATATGAACTGTACGTTCGAGCCTTTGGGCTCGGACGTTTCCCTCGACCAGGATGAGGAGGATGCCAGGTGGGGGATCCCGGCTCTAGACATCGCACCGATTAAAAGGTGGACAGAAGTGGCGCTCCAAATATACTCCCTTACTCTTGAATTTAATTTAAGGGCAGCGAATGGGAGGACTTCCTTGGATAGGGGGGGGGTGCACATACCTACAACAGACCAGGGCACACCTCTAGGCTGGATTATGCCCTAATAGACATGTGCTTATGGCCTTATGTAAAGGACATGCAGGTGGTCCCTTCGATAGAAAGCGATCACAACCCTCTCTCCCTAGAAATGGAACATTGGTGGCAACCCCTAAGGAAGGCCAACATTAAAGAGGCACTCGTACCACTAGATGAATCTGAAGTCTCCCCATGTGGTAGAAGAATTAAATGGGCGAAACTGGTCCTATCCGAGGCGAAGGTTGGGGAAATTCAATCCCATTTAAACCGCGCGGTAATATCTCTGGAATCCTCGCTAGAAGGGGTGGGTAAAGTGAGTGGGTTATTTCTCTCCCTGATTGAAGCCCTAACCAACGTGTTTACCCTGTACCCTAAAAAACCGGGCAATACAGGAACTAAAAAATCTGTTGAGGGGTGGTATACCCAAGCATGTAGGACCCATAAGGCAAAGCTAGTTGAGGCAGTTAAATCTAAATCCCAAAGTGTGATCCAGGAAGCTAGGAGGGCTTACAAAAAGACCCTTAGTTTGGCTAGAAGGGAGTGGGAAGAAAATTACTGGGAAGACCTGCTCCAGGCTAGCAAAATTAGGGATTCAGGGGTGTTTTGGAATCTTATAAGGAAACGGAGCAAATCCGATGTAGCCATCAGACCCTGCAGTATCCCGCCTCAAAGTTGGGCAAAACACTTTGGGTCTTTATACCTCCCACCAGACGGGGAACTGTCTGCGGGGATGGATCTCACACTAGCAACCGAACCTCATGCCTATGACCTTTTCACTCCCTTAGAGATTGAGGGGGTTATAGGCTGGGTGGCACCACGCAAGGCACCGGGCCCGGACGGCCTTCCGGGTGATTTGATGAGGGCTTATCCAGCGGAATGGGGAAGGATCATAGCAGCTCTACTAAATGATATTATGAGGGGAGGAGTAGTACCAGAATCCTGGAAAGGGGCGGTGGTTGTCCCTATCTATAAAAAAGGGTGCAGGGAAACCCCGGGAAACTATCGCCCAATAAGTCTGATAGACTCCACCCAAAAGATAGCTGGCAAAGCTATCCTTGGTAGGATCCTCCATTGGGTGGAGGAGAATAAAATCCTATCAGACTTTCAGGCAGGTTTCCGGGCTGGTATGGGGACTATAGAGCAGGTGTTTAGGTTGTCCCTCTTGGGGTGGAAGGTGGTGGAACTAGGCAAGGGTAGTCTTTACTTAGCCTTTATAGACTTGAAGACTGCCTTTGATCTAGTTCCCCGGGAAGAGCTCTGGAGGGTCCTTTGTGAGTTGGGGCTACCACCTTACATCTTGTCCCTTCTTATAAGCCTTCATGCCCACACTTTTGCACAGGTCCGCTGGGGTAATAACGGAGAGCTTACGGAAAAAATACCAGTGTCTAGGGGCGTAAGACAGGGTTGCCTCCTGGCACCCACCCTATTCTCGTTATATCTGAATGGGGTGGTAAAACACCTTCAACAAGAACCAGCTGACGCCCCCTGTCTTGGAGGTGTCCGTATCCCAACCCTGCTTTTTGCGGACGACACGCTCCTGATTTCGAAGACCCCACAAGGTCTACAGAAACTTCTAACACGATTCCAGGAGTTCTGTGTTGCAAAAGGGCTAACAATAAATGTGGACAAAACAAAATACCTAGTTGTTAACCCACCTAAAAAATTGGGTCGCCTACCTACACTTAACTCTATTCCCCTGGAGAAAGTAGCCGAATTCGACTACCTTGGCATTCGGATTACGGAAAGGATGACTTGGGCAAACCACATTGAAAAAATGGTCCTTAACCACAGGAGAGTAGGAGGAGCTCTCATGAGGGAATACAGGGCCTCAACTAGGAGATCACTTACCCCAGTACTTGACATCTACAAGGCCAAAGTAGCGACATCAGCCTTGTATGGGGCAGAACTGTGGGGTCACTGCCGTCTGGATGCCCTAGTTACTGCTGAGAGCAAGCTATTAAAATCCCTCATCGCTGTTCCTCTGAGCACACCGTCAGTACCTGTGAGGATGGACACGGGATGTAAAAACATTAAAGATCAGGCCCAGCTTCGCCCGCTCCTGTTGTGGACACGGATCTGGAGGTGCGAAGAATTAAAATCCTATGCTGATGCCCTGAGAGACATAATGAGCCAGGGGGGTTGGGCCAAGATAAAATGGTTAAAGGACACCAAAAAGTTGTTGGAGAATATAGGACTAGGGGATTGTTGGTCATCCCGCTCAGCCCCTCCAAAAGAAGTTGTCAAGGCGCTTTTTTGGAAATGGACTGCTGAGCGTCTAATCTCTAGCCCAAATCACTGCAGGTCCACTGCCACCTTTTTACAAATTAAAGACATTGTGGCCATTGAACCTTACTTGGACTTGATCACTCTCCCCTTTGACCGTGCTCTTTATTTTAAATTTAGAGTTGGCTCCCTCCCGTTAGGTGCATTGGTATCGAAATGGTCATCTGCGGATCGCACCTCTCCCAACTGTGCATGTTGCCCGAGTAAGATTGAGTCTATTGCGCACGTTTTATTTGAATGTCCGGATTATGCAAGGCCTAGGAGCTCTTGGCTGAAACCACTCTGCCGTAACATGGGCACACGTAGTCATTTAGTAGCCTTGCGTATCCTAAGCACGGACACTTCCCCCCCCATAGTCTGTGGAATAGCAAAATTTTTAAAGCAGTTTTGGCATATTCGATGTAAGAGATTGTCAGTAGCTGTTTAATCCTTGTTTTAGCTAATTTATTAACGGACTTTATATCCTTTTATCACTTTTAATATTCCAATATTTCTTACTGACTTCTTATGGCATAAACTTTTTTGTATACTGTATTGATTGTATTATGTATGTGCTTATAAGATATCTCTGTGTATCGAATAAAAGCTTATGACTGACTGATATGTGAGGATAGGTTTGTTACTAGCTCCTCGCATTGCTGGGGCCTGCTTTGTTTGCTCCCGACTTGCTCCTGGTGATGCTGCCCGTTGTGTCTTCCTCCTCCCAGTGGACGTTGTTCCCTCGTTTGTTGCGTCCTCTTCCGCGCCTGCCTCTGTTCTGAAAAGGAGGACGGAATTGGTTTTGTGGAAAGGGAAATTGTTGGAAGGGTGGTTGCCATCCATACATTGGAAACTGCGGTGGTTGTTGGAATGTATTTATCGGTGGGTGTTGAAAAGGGTGTTGCAGAGGGTGGTTGTATTGTGGCCACTGGTAATGTCCTCTGTATGTGCCTTGCTGTCTTTGTCTTGTTGTCCCGTTATTGGATCCAGCACTGCTGTTAGAACTGTTAGAGGTATTGCTTGATGCATCAGAGTCTTGATCTGGTGTTCCAGTTGTTTTGTACTCTGGGTCAGAATAGGGATAGACCTTCACAAATGAGAATTTCTTAAGGTCTTTTTGAAATTTTTGGACCTTCTGTTGCGTGAGGTTTTCCCGATATTCATTTATTTCTTTGTTCAGGTCATCCAGTTTTTTCTTATAGCCGGTGATACTGGCTTTAATTTGGGTTTCTGTGACCTGAATCTCTATCTGGATCTTTTCTGAGAGGCGCATGGCTGTTTTAAGGATTAGTATAATCCAGTCGTGCGTGCAGTGCCACGCAATGTGGGCCCAGTCTTTTCTAAATTCCGCATCATCCAGAAAGATACGTGGAGCGTTTGTGACTAGTAAGCCCTTTGGGGCAATATTGTTGGTGACATACTCCTTCAGTATTGTACCATGTAAGATAGTTCTTATTCGGTTCCGCTTCATCTCCGTCAGCTTTTCCCATTCAGATGTTTGGGAGATGGTGTTGCTGATGTTGGCATCAGCAAATACGTTAAGGTCACTCATGATAGAGTCTATTTCTTCCGTAGAATAGGTTAGGCCAGGGTTCTCAGCCATGTTGGCCGTGGTATGTACTCTGTGGTGTTCTGTGGTGTAAAATACACTCTCGCAGCTGTGCGCTGCCAGGAATATTGAAATCAAAAAAGAGAGTAAGGGATTGTCCACTGACAAGTGAGACCGAGATTACTCCTATTCCCCTGGTACGAATTTTATGAAACAAAAGAAGGAGTATCCCCAACAGAAAATTAGAGAAATTCTCTGGAGGGTAGACCTTTAGGCAAAAAAGGAAAAAAGGAAAAGTGTATCCTTTAATTTAAAACCCCTCACTCACCAGCCTAGCGGTGACATGCTTCATCATCGGGGTCCACCCTGGTGGCCTAGCGTCACCAGGGTGTGCTTCGACACCTGAACTACAGTGGAGCGGGTTGTGACTGTAAGTGCAAAAGAAAAAATGTTAAAAATTGTCCTGGTTTAACTCAAAAATATGATTTTTATTATAGAGCAACTGAACAATGTTAAAAAAAAAATAGTGGCGAGATGCTGGTAGGCAAGTTACGACCAGGTCATCTCTATATGTGTTGGTGTGAATTGGTCGACATGTTTCTACCAATGGGCGAGTGCCCGGTATTCCTCAGGACCAAAAGACAGGCAGATGGAAGGTGTGGGCCCCCTAAAAGGCACACCCTATCCTGATCCCCTGTTGACCCACTGGCAAATTGCTAGGGGTATATGCGCTCAACTAAATAAGTGAGCAGGCAGGAAAAAGCTGAAAAAAGAGACCTATGGAGAGAAAGAGGAAAACAAATCTGGGTTATGATCATGTTTACTCTCCTGTAACGTCGTGGCGTGTCTCTATGTTGTGAAATACCATGCCATATAGGTTTGTTTATAACCCTCCGGGTGAAAAAACGTGACATCAGATGATGCTGGGCACTTATGTGAAACAATAGGTGCGTGCATTACTGCATGCATTATACTTATCGCATTTGTATACCAACTAGGTGACGCACTCATAATAAGGTGCGTGCATTGTTTCATGCGTGCTTATTTGTCGAAGATATATCTATATAGTCACCTTGGTGCACAGAAATTATTGTTTGAAGTGACTACAAGAAACTAGTGCTGTAATTCGTGCGCATTATTCTTAGGTAGCGTTCATGATCGTGAAAATGACGTACATGACTGACACACATATAACACTTAGGAGTACACATAGGCTTCATGGCATGAGTCGAGGCTTACTTATTTTAGAGCTCTTAGGTGTTTCATCAGGCAGGGCGTAGGCTCTTCACATGAGGGCAACATATTCTGCAATGGCGGAATGTAAGGAAAATGAGCCGTAAGCTGTACCGAGAGGGCCGGTTCAGCGGGGTGAGAAGCGCCGTGGGAACCCAAACCGAGTCAGATTCTCAGAAAGAAAAGCGCGTCTACTAAAAGAAGCGCGTCTACTTACAGTTGGCCGGTGAAACGGTCAGGATGCAACCTACTGCCATCGTCCCCTGCTCGGCTAGTACAGCCGTGCCTTGCGAACAGGGATAAGAGGCGTCGGCCACTTCCAGGGCGGGCGTGGCTGCGGCCCGCCAGGGGCGTGGCTAAACACGTCATGTGTTGTGATGACGCGTGGGTGTTCCCGTAAGCGGGGCATACCCGACTGAGGAAAAGCGTACTGGCGTGTAAGAGTAATAAATACACGTAAAACATGGGAAAGTCTGAGTTTTCTAGGAACAGTGAATGGAGGAAACTAGTATATTAGCGTTTTGATTAAAATGTGAGTTTAGGGGACAGAATGACTATCTGGGAAGAAATATGATGAAAGTATAGTACGGTCATATTTAAGGAAACGCGTTGGCATGCTGGCATAATGGGAATAAATGGGCAGAGAGGTGACTTGGAGCATTGCCCATCATGAGATAGGACAGTGAGTTAAGCATGTCCCCTGAAGGTTTTAGGAACCTTGGGACAAGCAGTGGATGTCTGGCAAAAGAGCCAATGACGGAATGCTCAGGTATAGGGTTAGTGTTTATGGTTGGAAGGTAAAGTTCTTATTTCAGTACTGTGGCCCATGGAATATTATCGTTAAGACCCGTCTTGTGGGTGGAAAGTCTGTAAATCCAATGCTGTTCCTTTTCAAAGAGGCGTGCTTGAGCATTTGGACCTGGTTCGATTTGTTCAATAACAGTCCACCGCATATCATTAGGGGTATGATGCACTGTTAAGAAATGTTCTGTGAGTCTGGTGTTATTCTTTTTACATCTCATTGTGCTTCGATGCTCTGATATGCGTAATTTCACTTTACGTGTTGTCATTCCTATGTAAGGTTTTCCACAGGTACATCTGATCAGATATATGACGTTGGAACTGTTACAATTTGTATGTGATCTCTGTTCCCAGACTTTTCCTTGTTCTAGGTCCAAGGTCTTCGTGTTGTCAGTGAGGTGACAGACACTGCAGTCCCCACATCTGGAGTGTCCAGTTACTGGTGGCAGTCCCCACATTGCTGTGATAGTTGGATTAGTATTCATTGTAGTTGTCTTGGGTCTGGTGTTGACCAAACTGTCTTTTAGGCTACGTGCTTTTTTATAGGAAAAAAGTGGTTTTTCCCATTTGTATTTGCCAGTGCAAAGTATGGACCAGTGTTTTCTGATGCTTTTGCTCACCTGGTTTGACACTGCATTATACGTTGTGACACATGTGAGTGGAATGTCCTCCTTGTTTTTAGGTGTGTCCTCGAGTAAGGCTTGTCGGGGTTGATTCCTTGCTCGCTTCTGACATTTCTTGATGATTTTCTGGGGGTAGCCTCGATTTATAAGTTTCATGGTGAGGTCTTCCGCCTGATGTTTGTAGTCAGATATTTTACTACAGTTCCTTCTTAGTCGTAGGTACTGTCCGTAGGGCAAGTTTTCCCTAAGGGGGCGGGGATGGAAGCTGTCATATCTCAGTAAGTTATTTTTGGCAGTTGGCTTAAAGTGTGTCTTTGTTATCAGGCTATCGTTTTCTCTCTGGATTTCAATGTCCAGGAAGATCATTTTGTTCTTGTCTATGCTGTGTGTAAATCGTAGGTTTGGGTCACAGTTGTTAAGCCAGGTTATAAATGACATTAATGTCTCTTGCGGCCCTTGCCAGATGGTGAAGACATCGTCTATGTATCGTCGCCAGAATTTAATGTGGGTGCCATAGGGATTGTCAGCTGCCAAGATGAATTTTTTTTCAAAGTCATAGACATAGAGTCCCGCTACATTGGGGGCAAAAACACTGCCCATGGAAGTCCCCCCTACTTGGAGGTACAAGGAGCCTTCATATTCGAAAAAGTTCCTTTTGAGGGCGAGGATTGCACATTGTATGATAAATTCTTTGGGGGTGCGATAGTTCCACTCAGAATTGTCAAGTGTTTTCCTCAGTACATCGATGGTAGCATCTTGTGGTATGTTGGTGTAAAGGCTTTCTATGTCAAAGCTTACAAGGATGTAGTCTTCTTCTATTTTGATGTTTTCCAGAAGAGTTAATAGACTTTTGGTGTCTCTCAGGTATGTAGATGTGCCCTGTACGATGGTTTTCAGAAAAAAGTCACAGAATCTAGACAGAGGTTCTAGAAGTGACCCTATGCCTGATACGATTGGTCTACCAGGTGGAGGAAGTTTGCCTTTATGCATCTTGGGGACCACATAGAAGTATGGGATCTTGCCCTCAGTTTTGCTTAGGTAGTCTGCTTCCTGTTTGGAAATGTGGCCTGTGGTCTCTGCTGTTTCTACCATATTGATGATTTCAATGCGTAGGTCTTCGGTTGGGTCCGTTGGTAGTCTTTGGTAATTTTTTGTGTCCCCTAGTAGGCGTTTGCACTCTGCATCATAGTCACTTTTGTTCATTACCACTAAGCCTCCGCCTTTGTCAGGCATGGTATTTCACAACATAGAGACACGCCACGACGTTACAGGAGAGTAAACGTGATCATAACCCAGATTTGTTTTCCTCTTTCTCTCCATAGGTCTCTTTTTTCAGCTTTTTCCTGCCTGCTCACTTATTTAGTTGAGCGCATATACCCCTAGCAATTTGCCAGTGGGTCAACAGGGGATCAGGATAGGGTGTGCCTTTTAGGGGGCCCACACCTTCCATCTGCCTGTCTTTTGGTCCTGAGGAATACAGGGCACTCGCCCATTGGTAGAAACATGTCGACCAATTCACACCAACACATATAGAGATGACCTGGTCGTAACTTGCCTACCAGCATCTTGCCACCATTTATTTTTTAACATTGTTCTGTTGCTCTATAATAAAAATCATATTTTTGAGTTAAACCAGGACAATTTTTAACATTTTTTCTTTTGCACTTACAGTCACAACCCGCTCCACTGTAGTTCAGGTGTCGAAGCACACCCTGGTGACGCTAGGCCACCAGGGTGGACCCCGATGATGAAGCATGTCACCGCTAGGCTGGTGAGTGAGGGGTTTTAAATTAAAGGATACACTTTTCCTTTTTTCCTTTTTTGCCTAAAGGTCTACCCTCCAGAGAATTTCTCTAATTTTCTGTTGGGGATACTCCTTCTTTTGTTTCATAAAATTCGTACCAGGGGAATAGGAGTAATCTCGGTCTCACTTGTCAGTGGACAATCCCTTACTCTTTTTTTTGATTTCAATATTCCTGGCAGCGCACAGCTGCGAGAGTGTATTTTACACCACAGAACACCACAGAGTACATACCACGGCCAACATGGCTGAGAACCCTGGCCTAACCTATTCTACGGAAGAAATAGACTCTATCATGAGTGACCTTAACGTATTTGCTGATGCCAACATCAGCAACACCATCTCCCAAACATCTGAATGGGAAAAGCTGACGGAGATGAAGCGGAACCGAATAAGAACTATCTTACATGGTACAATACTGAAGGAGTATGTCACCAACAATATTGCCCCAAAGGGCTTACTAGTCACAAACGCTCCACGTATCTTTCTGGATGATGCGGAATTTAGAAAAGACTGGGCCCACATTGCGTGGCACTGCACGCACGACTGGATTATACTAATCCTTAAAACAGCCATGCGCCTCTCAGAAAAGATCCAGATAGAGATTCAGGTCACAGAAACCCAAATTAAAGCCAGTATCACTGGCTATAAGAAAAAACTGGATGACCTGAACAAAGAAATAAATGAATATCGGGAAAACCTCACGCAACAGAAGGTCCAAAAATTTCAAAAAGACCTTAAGAAATTCTCATTCGTGAAGGTCTATCCCTATTCTGACCCAGAGTACAAAACAACTGGAACACCAGATCAAGACTCTGATGCATCAAGCAATACCTCTAACAGTTCTAACAGCAGTGCTGGATCCAATAACGGGACAACAAGACAAAGACAGCAAGGCACATACAGAGGACATTACCAGTGGCCACAATACAACCACCCTCTGCAACACCCTTTTCAACACCCACCGATAAATCCATTCCAACAACCACCGCAGTTTCCAATGTATGGATGGCAACCACCCTTCCAACAATTTCCCTTTCCACAAAACCAATTCCGTCCTCCTTTTCAGAACAGAGGCAGGCGCGGAAGAGGACGCAACAAACGAGGGAACAACGTCCACTGGGAGGAGGAAGACACAACGGGCAGCATCACCAGGAGCAAGTCGGGAGCAAACAAAGCAGGCCCCAGCAATGCGAGGAGCTAGTAACAAACCTATCCTCACGTATACTAACCACCACAGAAACTAATGTCCTCAACAAAGGACTAGGATTTGTGCCCACTGCGGCTCTTGACAAGTTCAAATTACACTGCGAATTAGCTTCCTTCTTCCGCAAACTCAAGCTAAAAGCATTTTTTGAGAAAAACACCACAGATGACCCCAATGAAATCATCAACGAAACAGGTCTCAGACCACGATCGACCTTCATACCACCACCACACTGTGTTCCGGTGGAAATTAGCACCTTTGAACAGGCTGTATTTAATGACATAGAAGCCTTAACGTGCAATGCGCAGTACCAAAACAACAGCAGAGCTGAGAACAAAGCAATGTCTGATTTGAAAAGCGATGACAACATAATAATCAAACCAGCTGACAAAGGCGGAGGCTTAGTGGTAATGAACAAAAGTGACTATGATGCAGAGTGCAAACGCCTACTAGGGGACACAAAAAATTACCAAAGACTACCAACGGACCCAACCGAAGACCTACGCATTGAAATCATCAATATGGTAGAAACAGCAGAGACCACAGGCCACATTTCCAAACAGGAAGCAGACTACCTAAGCAAAACTGAGGGCAAGATCCCATACTTCTATGTGGTCCCCAAGATGCATAAAGGCAAACTTCCTCCACCTGGTAGACCAATCGTATCAGGCATAGGGTCACTTCTAGAACCTCTGTCTTGATTCTGTGACTTTTTTCTGAAAACCATCGTACAGGGCACATCTACATACCTGAGAGACACCAAAAGTCTATTAACTCTTCTGGAAAACATCAAAATAGAAAAAGACTACATCCTTGTAAGCTTTGACATAGAAAGCCTTTACACCAACATACCACAAGATGCTACCATCGATGTACTGAGGAAAACACTTGACAATTCTGAGTGGAACTATCGCACCCCCAAAGAATTTATCATACAATGTGCAATCCTCGCCCTCAAAAGGAACTTTTTCGAATATGAAGGCTCCTTGTACCTCCAAGTAGGGGGGACTTCGATGGGCAGTGTTTTTGCCCCCAGTGTAGCGGGACTCTATGTCTATGACTTTGAAAAAAAATTCATCTTGGCAGCTGACAATCCCTATGGCACCCACATTAAATTCTGGCGACGATATATAGACGATGTCTTCACCATCTGGCAAGGGCCGCAAGAGACATTAATGTCATTTATAACCTGGCTTAACAACTGTGACCCAAACCTACGATTTACATACAGCATAGACAAGAACAAAATGATCTTCCTGGACATTGAAATCCAGAGAGAAAACGATAGCCTGATAACAAAGACACACTTTAAGCCAACTGCCAAAAATAACTTACTGAGATATGACAGCTTCCATCCCCGCCCCCTTAGGGAAAACTTGCCCTACGGACAGTACCTACGACTAAGAAGGAACTGTAGTAAAATATCTGACTACAAACATCAGGCGGAAGACCTCACCATGAAACTTATAAATCGAGGCTACCCCCAGAAAATCATCAAGAAATGTCAGAAGCGAGCAAGGAATCAACCCCGACAAGCCCTACTCGAGGACACACCTAAAAACAAGGAGGACATTCCACTCACATGTGTCACAACGTATAATGCAGTGTCAAACCAGGTGAGCAAAAGCATCAGAAAACACTGGTCCATACTTTGCACTGGCAAATACAAATGGGAAAAACCACTTTTTTCCTATAAAAAAGCACGTAGCCTAAAAGACAGTTTGGTCAACACCAGACCCAAGACAACTACAATGAATACTAATCCAACTATCACAGCAATGTGGGGACTGCCACCAGTAACTGGACACTCCAGATGTGGGGACTGCAGTGTCTGTCACCTCACTGACAACACGAAGACCTTGGACCTAGAACAAGGAAAAGTCTGGGAACTGAGATCACATACAAATTGTAACAGTTCCAACGTCATATATCTGATCAGATGTACCTGTGGAAAACCTTACATAGGAATGACAACACGTAAACTGAAATTACGCATATCAGAGCATCGAAGCACAATGAGATGTAAAAAGAATAACACCAGACTCACAGAACATTTCTTAACAGTGCATCATACCCCTAATGATATGCGGTGGACTGTTATTGAACAAATCGAACCAGGTCCAAATGCTCAAGCACTCCTCTTTGAAAAGGAACAGCATTGGATTTACAGACTTTCCACCCTCAAGACGGGTCTTAACGATAATATTCCATGGGCCACAGTACTGAAATAAGAACTTTACCTTCCAACCATAAACACTAACCCTATACCTGAGCATTCCGTCATTGGCTCTTTTGCCAGACATCCACTGATTGTCCCAAGGTTCCTAAAACCTTCAGGGGACATGCTTGACTCACTGTCCTATCTCATGATGGGGAATGCTCCAAGTCACCTCTCTGCCCATTTATTCCCATTATACCAGCATGCCAACGCGTTTCCTTAAATATGACCGTACTATACTTTCATCATATTTCTTCCCAGATAGTCATTCTGTCCCCTAAACTCACGTTTTAATCAAAACGCTAATATACTAGTTTCCTCCATTCACTGTTCCTAGAAAACTCAGACTTTCCCATGTTTTACGTGTATTTAATACTCTTACACGTCAGTACGCTTTTCCTCAGTCGGGTATGCCCCGCTTACGGGAATACCCACGCGTCATCACAACACATGACGTGTTTAGCCACGCCCCTGGCGGGCCGCAGCCACGCCCACCCCGGAAGTGGCCGACGCCTCTTATCCCTGTTCGCAAGGCACGGCTGTACTAGCCGAGCAGGGGACGATGGCAGTAGGTTGCATCCTGACCGTTTCACCGGCCAACTGTAAGTAGACGCACTTCTTTTAGTAGACGCGCTTTTCTTTCTGAGAATCTGACTCGGTTTGGGTTCCCACTGCGCTTCTCACCCCGCTGAACCGGCCCTCTCAGTACAGCTTACGGCTCATTTTCCTTACATTCCGCCATTGCAGAATATGTTGCCCTCATGTGAAGAGCCTACGCCCTGCCCGATGAAACACCTAAGAGCCCTAAAATAAGTAAGCCTCGACTCATGCCATGAAGCCTATGTGTACTCCTAAGTGTTATATGTGTGTCCGTCATGTACGTCATTTTCACGATCATGAACGCTACCTAAGAATAATGCGCACGAATTACGGCACAAGTTTCTTGTAGTCACTTCAAACAATAATTTCTGTGCACCAAGGTGACTATATAGATATATCTTCGACAAATAAGCACGCGTGAAACAATGCACGCACCTTATTATGAGTGCGTCACCTAGTTGGTATACAAATGCGATAAGTATAATGCATGCAGTAATGCACGCACCTATTGTTCCACATAAGTGCTAAGCATGGGCGGATCTAGCGGATCTCGCGTACGCGAAATTGCGGATTTACGGATTCGCAATCCGCGAAGATACGCGAACTCTTGCGGATTTGCGGATTTTCCCGTTTTTTGTGTTGGCGAGCGTTCGCGCCGATTTTGGGACAATTTCGCAATTGCGAACTTACTTTTCGGCACGCAACGGCCGCAACTATGTTGTTTCTACGTCTGGTTTATCTCACAGGTTCACAGCACCCTCTGTTTCACCACTGCCACCCTCTGGGACACCCATGCCACCCTCTGGTACATCCTCACTGCCACCCATTAGGTTTGTTTATCACTGTAGTTTATGGGGGGTGAAAAAAGCAAGCACACCTCCCCTACTTCAACTGCCATGAATTAATTTGGGGTTGATTAATGTGTCAGTTATTTAGAAAGTTCCAGTCTGGCTGGCACCTGCTTCCTTCCTTATCTCTAAATTGCTTTCTGTTGCAGTGAAATTTTTTTTCACAGGACCTTTATGGTCTACTTGTAGCTATTCTATGAGCCTGCTGTTTGGGTCATAGCAGGGTCATAGAATAGTTGCAAACTCTGGAGGGGCCCCTCAGGAAGCACTACAGTGAATGTTACAAATGTTAAGTTTGAACTTTTGCACCTGCTCATTGCTTTCAGTTTTGCAAAAATCGTTTTTTCTGCAATTTCGCGCGTTTTTTGGGGCGCGAATCCGTGCGAGATCGATTTCGGAAGCCGCGAATGCTTGCGAATACACGAATTTTTTTTTGCGACGTGTATGTTCGCGTGCTTTTGCGCGTGTTCGCGAGGCGCTTGTAGCTATACATTTGCCAAGTTACCCTAGCGGTCGTACACGGGCGCGGCCATCTTGTTTGCGTGACGTAATTCCGTTTCCGGCCGCTATGTGTAATCTCGCAAACTGTGCTGCTCGCTAGTACAATTTCGCGCGTGCTTGCGAGGAAAATCTCGCGCGAACTTACCCACGCGGTCGTGAACGGGCGCGGCCATCTTGTTTCTCATTCATTGCTATGGTTCTGGGCATGCTTTCTGTATCCTCTCTGAATCTCTGCCATCCTTTGCTTGTTTGAAGTTTATTTAATCTATTTTACTTATTATCTATCCCTCTATTTTTCTAGCTGTATATTTTTGTGTTTTCTGCTACTTTTAGTTACTTTTAAACCACTTTTTTAAACTCTTTTCTTTTCTTCTTCACTATTCTATTTCTTCTTTATCATTTAAGTTTATTTCTGCCCAGACCATGGTAAAGGGAGCCGGGAAGCACCCTGAGAAGGGGAAGGGTCCCGCACCCCGTGCCCGGCTCCCGTGCGGGCGTTTGAGGGGGGAGCAAGTGGTGCCACGGGAGATCTTCAGCGCGGAGGAGGTGGCTGCGCTCATCTTCCACGTCCAGCTCCGCCTCCCCAAGACGATCCTGGGAGGCGGCAAGATCACAACTGGCTATGGCATCCGGGAGCGCCGGAAGCGGTGGGAGAAGGTGTGCCGGGCCATGTATAAGCTCTCTGGGGTCCGGCGCACATATAACCAGGCCACCCACCGCTGGACCGATGTCATGGACCGGGAACGGGACTTGCTGGACACGCTCGGAATAGAGGTCCCCGGGCTTGGTGAGTAGTAGTAGCTATTCATCACTACTCTGTTTTATCCGGCTCTGTTATTTGCAAATCTTTGTTCTTTACCAAGAGCAATAATGCTGCCGATTACATTGTAGGTAAATTATATTTCAAAATCTTCTATGCATTTCAGGTGCACTGCTCTCCTTCTCAGTAGCCTTGCTTGCTACTATGCTTATTTTTTTTGTAAATTGTGTTCATTTCATTGGCCTGAGAAATTATGTATGAGTGTAGTGTAAAGATAAGAACTGCGTAATGCTAGACACTAAGGATCATATTTTCAATTACCGGCGCATCCCTGCAAAGTAGCAGGGATGCGGCAGTAATTGTGTGCCATGCCACCACCACCCATTGGCCCAAAACGTCACAGAAGCCTTACGCATCTGTGCTGTAAAGGCGGCGCATTGCTGGAGTTGCGTGCCAACGATGGCGCTGCTCCAGCAATGCTCTGGGGTACCCTATCTCCCCAATGCTGCATCAAGCCGTACGTCGGCTTCAAGCGCGCAGGGTTTGACTCATGCATCATTGTCTTAAAAGTGACTGATTGACATCTTGTAGATTTCCCTCAGCCACTTTTAGGATTCGTCCCTGCGCAGGTACGCCCTCCCTTGCGCCGGAACGCCCCCTGATGGCGCAGGGCTTTACAACGTGATGCATCGCCCATATTTTTTTTTTTAATATATACGCCGCACCAACACCATGGCGAGTCTTTTGTTCTGCCGCTGCGTCACAAAAGTCACGCAACAATGGAGGAAAATGAGCCGCAAGGGACTTCTAAATCAGCCCCAACAGACTGAAGTCCAGTCTTTCCTTTAGACACATGGCTATAAGAAGAAATAGTGGTGGTGGTGGGTGGATTGATAGTTTGAGTATTCACTGATCTGCAAGCAGGATGGACTTTGTCTGTCACTTCGCGTGCTGCGGACTGCTGCCTGCAGTGCCAGGCGTAGGCAAACCTCTTTAGTAGTCTGTTTATTGAGTTACATAGGAACTTTCTAAGTCAACGGTCCGCAAATCAGGCAATATGAATAACGTAGTATACCACATGAGATAGATCCCGTGGAATAGTTGTCTATCTATTTGCTATTTCTCCAAAAAATGTTGTTATTGTTCTTTTGAAATGGTTGATTTGGTTGACAAATCTCATCCATGTTTTCTGGTCTTTCTTTCTTTCATGTTGTACATCAGCTCCCCCCAAGGGCAAGAGGACACAGGAGGAGGAGGGTGCTGTTCAGGATGCAGGCCAGGATCGGGCAGGCGAGGGCTCCTTTGCTGGCCCCAGTAAGTTTTAATTGTAATAAAGAGTACCTATTTTTTCCTAGCGTTCCTCATTCGATTTTTTCTAAATCGTCTTTGATCTTCTTGTAGACTGGATATAAATTCTTATCCTGGCTCGAATATGACTCCCTGTGGTATTAGTAGATTATTCTTATTAGTCTGTCTGTGTAGCTAACTAAGATTGGACATTTGGCAATTCCATTGGACTCCCATTCTATTCAGCAATAGCTCTATGCACTGTCTCCTTACTGACTAGATAGTGTGGCAGAGTCATTCAGCTCCCGAAGTCACCGATGATTGATCCCCAATGATCTCTAGATTATCGTACGCAGGACAAGAGAGTACGGAGTCACAGCACAGTCAAGAAGTGTCAGAGGCACTCATGCTTGCAAAAATTCCAAAACCTTTAGCTCATCCACTCTAGTCTGGAGGACCAAAAACCACAGAGTCTATTTAAGTTTAAAAGCTTTATTAAAAGTAAACACATTTATTAAAATCTACTTTGTCATAAAACTATTTAACTGAAAACGGAAAAGTGCTTAGTGCTGACGATTAATTGGACACATTTCTTGTGGTCGAGCCGAGCTCTCACCTGGTTTGAACTTGATCCTGGTCGTGTTCTTAGGAGTCAAGCTTCTGTCTGTTAGGAGAAAAAGTGGTGCGTGTTAAAAATAAAAAGCAAGCATTCATCAGTTGTGCATAAAAGTGCAGCAAGACAACAGCCTTCCCTAAAAAAAAGGGACATTTTTACTTTAGAGTAGACAGTCACAAATTATTACATTGTATTCTGTTTTTTTAACATTTCTCCTAGACCAAATATTATATAGTAGTGAGTGGTGTATTCTAACATTCTTAAATGTACTTTGTAGGTGTAACATCTGGTGACGGGGCCAGCGCGGAGGTGGCGGTGTTGGGCGAGGACTCGGAGGACTCTGGGGAGGAGGCGGTGCAAGAGCCGGCGGACGGTCCTGTGGGGGTTCGCACGGTGGTGGCGGGAACAGGTAAGCTATATATTCCTTACTTATTGAGATTGAAGACTGCATAGTGTGCTTTCTGCATGGGTGAATCAACCAGGTAGTAGCCTCCTCGAAATGTACTTCGACTTAGCTGTGAAGTTTTTGGTGAGAAGAATCCCAATAAGTTCTTAGACGAACGTGATGGATGGGATGAACGAAAAGCGAAAGAAGGGTGTAAGTAAGTGGGACGCGAAATTGTATGATGGCTGGCAAAGAAGAACGATATGTGTTTGCTTGGCCCCCGAGGTGGCTGGGAAGGAAAGAATATGGTATGGTGCATGGCTGGGTCAATGATGAAGCAAGGATGGGTGGAAGGACATCAGCCTGGGTGGGTGAAACAGAAACTGTATGTGTGCGTATACTTTGAATGAATGGATGCCTGGAGCATGGTATTCTCTGACTCTTAGATAGCACATGTGTATCTATAGAGAGTAGATGGTCGCTGGATGAACTAAGTGTTACCTTGAAGAGCATGTACCACCGCACCCGCACGTCCGTTCCAGTGTAGGGAAGGCAAGGAAAAGAAATTGTAAATGTGTCCAATACTACCATGAATAGTAGCAGTACTTTGTATTGCAACTGCAAGCACAGCATATATCTGGTTATTACGGTGGACACTCCATACCTCTCTTAATAACTTTAGTTTAGTTGTAGTGCGTCATTCATGTGTGGGTGTATCACTGTTCACTCAATATTAAGCAAAGCACCTAAAGTCATCCCATATGTCATCAAATACGTCCCATGTGAAGTGATAGATAATCAAATTATTTAGCTTCTTCATTTTCCTTTTCTAGTACTCATTTGCACTGTAGGGTGAAAGGTAAATTAATTAAGCAGTAGCCCTTGTAACAGAGTATTCTCAGTGCCACCCGTAATAGAAAAGTAATAGCTTCACCACCCGCATGTACTGGACGGGTACAGTAACGCAAGTCTGTCTCACTCATCATGGTGTGCAACTGTTTTTCTCGGGTGCAAGTTCACTGTGCTGCCATTCTGCCGGCTTGCATAAGATAACGTACCAATTTTCCTAAACAAGAGAGAAGAAGAAGAATAAGACTGGTGTACTGTCATAGCCGACTGTAATGGAAGTCCATAGTGGTCGTAGAATTTGTTCATTAAACTACCACTAATGTTAGAGCAAGGATGCAGAAGTGGGAGGTTACATAGATACTGTCCTCAATAGTTATGTACTGTGCTTTCAATTTGCTACTTGTACTGTGACCCAACTTTCGGCTCAATCACTTTGTGTTATTAATGCTAAGGAGCATTGGTTACAGACTATGTCTTTCTTTCTTCATATAGTTGCTCCTTCCAAATCAACATCACGGAGGGAGCAGGCGCGAATGGCCCGGCAATGGAGGCTGGATGCCACTGTCGCCGAATATCGGCGGCTGGTGGCCCTGGAGGAGGAGGAGGACACGCAGTCGACCGGTGCAACAACAACATCCTCGACTGGGACCGCTGCATCCTCCTCCGTGACCCCACGGGACGCCAGCATGCGCAGTGCTCCAGCGGGACCGAGCCGGGCTAACAAAGACAACCGCCACCGCCAAGCAACAGAAAGACCAGCTGCCCCCCACAGGAGCTGCAAGGCACGCCAACGCCGCCTAGGAGTCCGAATGTCCTACCTGGAGCAGGAGGTCCAGAACTATAAGAACTTGGTAGAGGGCCTCCGCTTCGAGCTTGCCACCCTCCGCAAGGAGTATGATGCCCATGCCGCAAAATGCACCAGGTCCAGCACCCTCCAGTAGTGGAGTGTCCCTTGCCCTTTTTTTATAGACTTTTAGGGGGTGGGATTTGGGAGTTGGGATCGTTTTGGGACTTTTCAAAGACAATCGTTGGGGTTAGGGTGGGTCTTGAGGGAGATTATTTTGTTAGGGCTACATAAATATACATTTTTAAACTTTATCTGACCATACCTGTTTTTTACTGCTTTTCAGTCTGGTGGGTGGGGGACGGGGGTGTAACAGTAAGTTTGTTTTCCTGAACAGTCGTAGGACTTTAGTAGTACTACCGTCAATCTCTCGTCTAGTCCTAAATAATACTCCATTATACTACCTCCCACCAAACGCTTATCTTACCTGTAATTTGTGTTAGAAATTAGGGCTAGGCCCAGGGCTGGCTCCACGTGAAATGAGGATTAACGTTGGCAATCCTGGGCGGGTGAAATTTCCTCATTGCGGTGGTACTAGTGGTGTGACACAGTGGCAGTTGCATGCCTATGGAAAAAAAGAAAACGAAACCTGGTTTGTCCTTACTGTAGCATTACAACGGTTACGGTACCATCGAGAATATAGCAGGTGACAGTACACTAGAACAGTGCCATAATGTAGCCTAACAAATGGTAAAGTATTTGCTTGCAAGTATAACTAGTACTTGCGTTGAATTTATTTGACATTGGCTCCTACTACTAGAAGATATAGTACTGAAGCTGAGTAAGTCTAGAAGATATCCTCGTATTCCTTCACCAGCCTGTTGCTATGACCTTATCCTCCCCAGCAAGTGCGTGGAATTATTGATGTCATTTTAGTCAGACATCAAGCAAAACAACACAGCCCGGGGGAAGAGGGTTAGGGTTTGGAAAATGGATGGGAATGGGGGTTTCTTTTTGGGTAGGTTTTGTTGAGAGAAGAAAAAAAAAGCACAGCATGGACAAACAATAATTGAAGATAAAGAGAATCTTTGGGTACAAACTAAAGCTAAGCACATGCAGTCACACTCATAGAATAAAACAATGGATACTGTATCTGTATTGCGTATGTTGTTGGAGTTGTCCTGTTGAATTTGGTAAGTAAGTTGCATGCAGCAAACAATTCCTCTTATTGGCGGCACTCCTCCATTCCAGCTGACGCTTCGTCCATCAATGTTGGTGACCACTGACAGAAGACACCCTGACCACTGCCTGCCTGGCGGATGTTGACTGAAACCCGGCCTGTAATTATTGAACGGAAAACAGGAAGTGCTATTACAATACCACTGATAAATAAATGAAAGGTATGTACGCTGTGTGGTGCAAAAAGTGACACTTTGATTTCCCTAATAGACAGTACAATATTTTTGAAATTGCGTGCTCTGTCTGAGTCACCTTTTTAAGGATAAATAAGTATGGGCAAAATATTATAGCGGATCTTTCCCCTCAAGGTAGGTGTACTGTAAACTGTGTTTTAGAACAAAATTTGACCTTCCCAGCAATGCTCCCACCAAAACCCTTACTAAAGACAGTCGCAAACATGTAGAAGACCCCCAATCAGATCTCCAAAAACGATGCCTAGCAGAAAAATGGTGACAAAACGTACTTTGAAAGTAACAGTAGGCCCAAATACAGACCGTGGATTGTATTCAAACCACTTGCAAGCAAGCAAAAGTATCCATAGCCAGCATCGCTCCAACAGTGCTCTAAATCCCCAGAACTGCGTTGCAATAGAACCCCCCGAAACACATGCAATCCTGCTGCTAGGGCGAACCCTAACGAACCCTAACTTACAAAAAGTGCCAAAACTGGTGTTTCCTTATGGATTTTGTCCAAAACACTTCTATCCGGTATTAGGCCTTCCCAGGAATGCCCCAGGCAAGACCCGCCAACCCACCTGCAAAAAACCACCCGACAACACCCCCAAACAGCAAAAAAGCTAAATCTCATACTTACAATATCTCTCGGCCTTCGGTCCAAACGCGGCGCTGTGCAGCTAGGTCATCATCAATCATCATAACTCCTGTTTTCCACCACGGATTTCCTGAAAAGCAAATGCAATCAAGATTAGACTGTCGCAGCAGTGCTTCGACAGAGACCCCGGCCGCAACCCACCCACGAACAGCAGGAAGCACCCCAAAACGCTACATTGAACAAGATGTCAGAAGAAATAGCAAAAAAAAGGCTGTTCCTTAAGGATTTTGTCCAAAACACTTCTATCCGGTATTAGGCCTTCCCAGGAATGCCCCAGGCAAGACCCGACAACCCACCTGCAAAAAACCACCCGACAACACCCCCAAACAGCGAAAAAGCTAAATCTCATACTTACAATATCTCTCGGCCTTCGGTCCAAACGCGGCGCTGTGCAGCTAGGTCATCATCAATCATCATAACTCCTGTTTTCCACCACGGATTTCCTGAAAAGCAAATGCAATCAAGATTAGACTGTCGCAGCAGTGCTTCGACAGAGACCCCGGCCGCAACCCACCCACGAACAGCAGGAAGCACCCCAAAACGCTACATTGAACAAGATGTCAGAAGAAATAGCAAAAAAAAGGCTGTTCCTTAAGGATTTTGTCCAAAACACTTCGATCCGGTATTAGGCCTTCCCAGGAATGCCCCAGGCAAGACCCGACAACCCACCTGCAAAAAACCACCCGACAACACCCCCAAACAGCAAAAAAGCTAAATCTCATACTTACAATATCTCTCGGCCTTCGGTCCAAACGCGGCGCTGTGCAGCTAGGTCATCATCAATCATCATAACTCCTGTTTTCCACCACGGATTTCCTGAAAAGCAAATGCAATCAAGATTAGACTGTCGCAGCAGTGCTCCCAGACACCAAAAATCACCCACAAACACCCGGAACCCCGCCAAACAGCACCTGAAAGGCAAGCAAGTCAGCAAAAACGGCAAGAAATTTCCACCTCATATTTGGTCCAAAACACTTTTGTCCATTATTAGAGCTTCACAGCAATGTGCCCAAATCCGTCAACTCACCCGCAAAGAAGTACAACACCCCCACAAGTGCTGAGTCTTTCTTCATTGGGCGTAATCCAGCACTCTGCTTTGAGGGAAATCGCAGTCTGGAGGAGGAGGATAGAGGAGCATGTTCTTCAGAACTTGTGAACCTGAGGAATGTAGACTGCGGCACCTTCAAATCAATAAGCAAACAAGTGAAGACAGTTCTGCTGATGGTCTTGTTTTTGGGATTAGGTGATTAAAGTTTGAATTAAATTTACTGTGCAAAACAAAGAAAGAGAGACACACAGGAATAAAAGTGAATAAGGACGAAAAAGAAAGTTCTTTATTCATTGTCTCATTTTCAGGGCTCGGTGTCAGGGAATAAGAAGAAGATTTCGTCATCATACTCTGCGAATTCAGGCAGGATGAGGTCAGTGCCACCGAACAGAGAACAAATCCCCTCATCTACGTTGCCGTCCTCCTCGTCTTCATGCGGCGTGCTTTCTCGTACTTTGTAATCTGGTGGTATGAGGTGCTGATTCATCTTGATCATTGTCAGCCGCTCCACATTTTGGGGCGAGAGGCGGCTCCGTTTGGGAGTTACAATGCCACCAGCAGCACTGAAAACACGTTCAGAAGACACACTTGCGAGTGGGCAAGACAAATAGTTTATAGCCAGGTTGGAGAGCTCTGGCCACAATTGTTTTTTCCCATGCCAATACTGCAATGGCTCATCATTAAGAAAGACCTCTGTTAAGTCATTCAGATAGTCCTGCACCATCGACTCAAGGTCATCAACTGTTCCTCCACTTTGCTTACTTTTTGCTGTGCCTGTGACATTTTTTCGAGAACCATACCCCATCAAACTTAGCCAATCCTCCTCCGCAGCCACTGTTAGTGTTGTCATTGTGTGTGGTGCAGATGATCCACTTGCCGGTGTCTTTAACGGCTGAGAGGTCACTTGTGCCCCAGCCACAGGTGCAGAAGTGGATTCATGTAACTGGGGATGGCCTGCTGATGCTGATGCTGATGTACTGTCTTCTCCTTCAATAACCTGCCGTTCTTTTTCAAACCTCTTGGCTGACCAGGCTAACCAATGTTTGTACTTTTGAACATCTGCATCAGCAAAAGGAAAGAATGCTTCGCCTGCCAGCGCCTTTTTGTAGCGTGGATCCAGAATAGTAGCACAAATGTAATGCTGTTCTGACTTGATCTTTTGAAGACGTTCATCACCACGTAGGCGCTCTAATAATTTCTCAGACAAAATAAAATGGTCTTTTTTTTTTCATCTTTTTCAAACTCAGAAGACACCGCCATCAGTTGGTGCTCCAGCATGCACAACAATGGGATAGCTTTTCCCAAATTACAGTCCTCCTGGCTGACTGCACGCGTGAAGAACTCAAAAGGACGAAGCATGTCTGTCAGGCTTTTAACTATGTCCCATTGCGCCGCACCCATCCGCATGTCCTCCTTCTGAGATATACCCTCTGTGAAGAAATAGTGATCAAGTACCGTATACTGCTCATACAGACGCTCAAGCATGTAGAAGGTTGAGTTCCAACGTGTTGCCACCTCCTGGATGAGTGCTTTCACTGGTATTCGACTTTGAAGTAGCAGCCTCCTCAGATGCTTCCGGGCCTTAAAAGAATGGCTGAAATGGTTGCACATTTTGCGGCAGGTGGCCATTACCGCGAACGCTGCACTGTCTCTATCACTCAAGAATTTTTGAACTACCAGGTTGATACAGTGCGCCAAACACGGCACTCTAAAATAGCGACCCAGCGCCATGGCCTTAACTACATTGGCGCCATTATCCGTGGAAACATAACCAATCTGGCGTTTTTTTGGGGATAGCATTTTCAAGACCTTTTTGTCAAACTCGTCCAAAATGTTTTGGGATGTGTGACTTTTCTCCAAGCCAAACATGGCTAGTGTTGCATGTTTCCGAGCAGCTTTGAAAACTTTGTCCGGGTCAACACCTGCGTTTAGCTTTGCTTTAACACCTGAAAAAGAGACCCAGTGTGCAGTGATGCACATGTAATCAGCGCCTGCGCCACTGGTCCACATGTCTGTTGTCAGATGTATTGTGTGAACAGCACTCTTCTGCAAAGCTGCCCCAATCGCCTCCAGCACATCTTCATGTAGTGCTGGAACCGCAACTCTGGCAAAATAGAACCGGCTAGGAACCTTCCATTTAGGGCAGAGCGTTGCCACTAATTCTAGAAAACCTACCGCTTCTACAAAAGAAAAAGGGAGAAGGTCCACAGCTAGCATTTTAGCCAGCTTAGTGTTATACAGACGCGTCAGTGGGTGGTTGCGTTCATATGGCACGTCTGAAGTAAGCATTGTTCTAATGTTGCCCTGGACCAAGCATTTACGGGCTGATAATGACTTTGTTGACCCAATTTTGCTCGCTGGTGAACTTTTGTGCGTTGGTGTCTCACTCGCTCCAACACTCTTAGTGTGCCTCACATTGGGTGTGCTGCTGACAGGGGTACTGGGTGTAAGGGAAGTGTTTGACACGTCTTCTTCCTCCTCGTCACCATCAGATGCAACATCAACGTTTCCTTGAATTCGGCCTTTCTTGATCGCATCTAGGTGCGCAAACCATTGGACAGTGTGCTGTCTCCTAAGATGACCTCTCTGGCCTCCGGTACCATAGTTGGTACCTGGCTTACCACGACTAACTGCAACCTTACAAAGGGTACAAATGGCAAACTTTGGATTTTTTTGACAAACTGTAAAGAAGTCCCAAACTGGGGACTTGAAGTGTCTGTGGGACCTGGAGGAGGCGGCGATACTGGTGGTGGTGGTCATGAAGCTAATGCCAGATGAAGTGGAGGATCTGGATTGCCCAACTTTTGTACGTTGTGCACTTTCACCGCCACTAATTAAGGTCGAGGTGGATGGAGGTCTCTTCTTGCCAGAAAGAAATATGGAAGCGGGACGAGTTGGTGTACTACTTAACTCCAATGATTGTGGTGTTTCCACTGCCTCCTCATCGACAACATCATCATCATCACGCTCAGCAGCTCTTCGGGCTAGGGTCAAAATGTCTGTTTGCTGCATGCCCGCTGGGGCTGCAGTGACCTTTATGATGACTGGGTCGTCGTTGGCAGAGTCTTCATCAGCAGCAGTATCCGCCACTTCTTGTTGAGCCTCATCACACTCCATAACTCTGAGACTTTGGACGAGCTTCCTTTTACGCTTAACTCCCTTTGTCGGATCATGGTGTGCCTCACTCTCAGACGGCAGTGGTGCTGGTTCCCAAGTTTGATCCGTATCATCAGAAGGAGGTGTGCTTGAAGAAGATGTAGACACCACCCTTGATCTCTTCCTTGCTAGGGGTGTGGAAGACAATGAAGGATCATCAGGAGGAGTGGCTTCCTCAAATGATACCTCGCCTTGATTGTCGATTTCCTGATGTGCCCCTACTTCGGGAGGGACAACTATTGTGGGCACTTGTGACCCTCCATGCACCTCTGCTTGCGCATCTCCTTGCGCTGCCTCTCCTTCCACATGTACTTGGGCTTGTACTTGCACATGTGATTGTTGTTGCGGCTGTGGTTGTTCAACACTCGTCAGATGAGCTACAACAACCTGTGTTGATTGAGGGACATTGCTGCTGCTTTCTTGCGATGAGCCAACATCACTGGTCGATGGTGATTGAACAACTATACTGGCTGCCTCTGCAGCACTCAAGGGCTTGGACTTAAGTTGGCGTGGTGGTGGTGGTGGCACTGAACCCAATGGAGCGGGGGTGCTGCTGCCAGCTTGGTCCCCAGCAGATCCCGCTGCTGCTGCAGGCATACTTTTTTTTTTACCACCAAAAAAAGGGGCGGGCGGCACACCAGTCTCCTTGGTAACTTGCTTCTTCTGCTCCTTACTGGCACCTTTCTTGCTAGAGGAGCTACGGGTTACTTTTTTTGGGGCCATCTTCTTCAGAGCAGGTCAGAACAGCATGCAGCAGTTGCACGAGTTGCAGAGTTGTCTGTGTCCAGACGTGACGTCGCGTGACGTTATGCTGCACACACACACCGCTGCAGGACTTCTTCCTGGCACTGGTGGTTCTCTTGAGTCTTGTGCACCTAAAAGCAATGGAAGACAGAGGAACATAAGTTCAGTTATACACCCCAAAAAATCGACAAAACACAGAAAAATGAGCACAATCCCATGCCATCCATGATGTTTACATTGAAGACACCCCACAGAAAGACTAGGGACATGCAAGTATGCAACACTCACTACCCCTGGGCATAATGGATGAAAAGTAGGCAAAATAAGTGCAGGCCTCAGACACTGCCTCTCCTCAAAATGGCCCCTTACACCCCAAGCCCATGTTGCCTGTACCAGCCAGCAGCACTCAAGATGGCCACCCACCACCACCCACATGGCCAGTCCACATCAACAGTACACCCCAAAAAACACAGAAAAACAGCCAGAAATCACCACAATCCAATGCCATCCATGATGTTTACATTAAAGAGAGTGAGACCACACTACAGGCACACTCAGTCCATGCACCACTACTACCCCTTGGCAAAAGGCCCCACCAGCAGCCCCAAAAAAACGACAAAAAACAATAAAATCAGCACAATCCCAGCCCATCCATGGCCTCAATGGTGTTTAAATTCAAGAAGACACCCCTCAGAAACACTAGGCCCATGCAACACTCACTACCCCTGGGCATAATGGATGAAAAGTAGGCAAAATAAGTGCAGGCCTCAGACACTGCCTCTCCTCAAAATGGCCCCTTACACCCCAAACACATGTTGCCTGTACCAGCCAGCAGCACTCAAGATGGCCACCCACCACCACCCACATGGCCAGTCCACATCAACAGTACACCCCAAAAAACACAGAAAAACAGCCAGAAATCACCACAATCCAATGCCATCCATGATGTTTACATTAAAGAGAGTGAGACCACACTACAGGCACACTCAGTCCATGCACCACTACTACCCCTTGGCAAAAGGCCCCACCAGCAGCCCCAAAAAAACGACAAAAAAACAATAAAATCAGCACAATCCCAGCCCATCCATGGCCTCAATGGTGTTTAAATTCAAGAAGACACCCCTCAGAAACACTAGGCCCATGCAACACTCACTACCCCTGGGCATAATGGATGAAAAGTAGGCAAAATAAGTGCAGGCCTCAGACACTGCCTCTCCTCAAAATGGCCACTTACACCCCAAGCACATGTTGCCTGTACCAGCCAGCAGCACTCAAGATGGCCACCCACCACCACCCACATGGCCAGTCCACATCAACAGTACACCCCAAAAAACACAGAAAAACAGCCAGAAATCACCACAATCCAATGCCATCCATGATGTTTACATTAAAGAGAGTGAGACCACACTACAGGCACACTCAGTCCATGCACCACTACTACCCCTTGGCAAAAGGCCCCACCAGCAGCCCCAAAAAAACGACAAAAAACAATAAAATCAGCACAATCCCAGCCCATCCATGGCCTCAATGGTGTTTAAATTCAAGAAGACACCCCTCAGAAACACTAGGCCCATGCAACACTCACTACCCCTGGGCATAATGGATGAAAAGTAGGTAAAATAAGTGCAGGCCTCAGACACTGCCTCTCCTCAAAATGGCCCCTTACACCCCAAGCACATGTTGCCTGTACCAGCCAGCAGCACTCAAGATGGCCACCCACCACCACCCACATGGCCAGTCCACATCAACAGTACACCCCAAAAAACACAGAAAAACAGCCAGAAATCACCACAATCCAATGCCATCCATGATGTTTACATTAAAGAGAGTGAGACCACACTACAGGCACACTCAGTCCATGCACCACTACTACCCCTTGGCAAAAGGCCCCACCAGCAGCCCCAAAAAAACGACAAAAAAACAATAAAATCAGCACAATCCCAGCCCATCCATGGCCTCAATGGTGTTTAAATTCAAGAAGACACCCCTCAGAAACACTAGGCCCATGCAACACTCACTACCCCTGGGCATAATGGATGAAAAGTAGGCAAAATAAGTGCAGGCCTCAGACACTGCCTCTCCTCAAAATGGCCCCTTACACCCCAAGCACATGTTGCCTGTACCAGCCAGCACTCAAGATGGCCACCACCACCACCCACATGGCCAGTCCACATCAACAGTACACCCCAGAAAACACAGAAAAACAGCCAAAAATCACCACAATCCAATGCCATCCAGGATGTTTACATTAAAGAGAGTGAGACCACACTACAGGCACACTCAGTCCATGCACCACTACCCCTGGGCAAAGGGCCCCACCAGCAGCCCCAAAAAAACGACAAAAAACAATAAAATGAGCACAATCCCAGCCCATCCATCGCCTCAATGGTGTTTAAATTCAAGAAGACACCCCTCAGAAACACTAGGCCCATGCAACACTCACTACCCCTGGGCATAATGGATGAAAAGTAGGCAAAATAAGTGCAGGCCTCAGACACTGCCTCTCCTCAAAATGGCCCCTTACACCCCAAGCACATGTTGCCTGTACCAGCCAGCAGCACTCAAGATGGCCACCACCACCACCCACATGGCCAGTCCACATCAACAGTACACCCCCAAAAAACAGAAAAACAGCCAGAAATCACCACAATCCAATGCCATCCATGATGTTTACTTTAAAGAGAGTGAGACCACACCACAGGCACACTCAGTCCATGCACCACCACCCCTGGGCAAAAGGCCACACCAGCAGCCCCCAAAAAACGACAAAAAAAAATAAAATCAGCACAATCCCAGCCCATCCATGGCCTCAATGGTGTTTAAATTCAACAAAACAGTTGTATCATGCACCCCTAACCAACCCTGTTCCTACTGGATACTGTGGCTACCCACAATATAATTTATTTAATGTTCTGAAAAAGTTCCAAAATTGTACTTGCAGCAACTGTAATGCCCCAAACAAACTTACTTGTGAAAGTTGATTTCTAATCCAAAAGTGATCCAAAGACAGTCAAAAAGGCCTCAAATCCAAATATCCAGCAGCACCCACAAAAAGTAATCCTTCCAGCTCCAGATCCAAATGAAAGTGACCAGGAGATGGACAAAGCACTGGGAGGAGCCTGCTGGACAGGAACAGGAAGTTGGAGACTGTGGGGCACTTCCTTCCCCCCTCCCCCCCCAAAATGGACTCCTTGCAAAAAAAAGGCCATGCAAATGTCAACCTGAGCAGTGATTCTGATAAAAATCATAATTTTCTGAAGGTTTATCCTGTTTGCTGGTGATTTTCTTGTGCAGAATTGCAAAATCTCTATTTCGCGAGTGCAAGATTGTTCCTTTCCGCCGCAACTACGTGTTCGCAATTGCGAACTCTCGCGAGGTGTGCTGTGCAAGGTGGCAAGCCGCGATTACGTATTCGCGGGCGCCAAACTCCCGCGGGATCACGCAGCAAGATTCAAAATTGAGCGGCACTCGCAAAGAAAAACAACTCGGCAAACGCTAAATGACGGAAAGTGAACGCCGTGCACCACGCCGCGCGCCGCAACCAAGCAAAAAATCCGCCGCGAGCGGATTCACGGATTTTCGACAAATTCGCGAGAGTTCGCGGATTGCGAATTTGCCGAAAATCCGAAAAATACGCGATCGGAGCGGATTTTACGCCCATGCTTAATAAGTGCCCAGCATCATCTGATGTCACGTTTTTTCACCCGGAGGGTTATAAACAAACCTATATGGCATGGTATTTCACAACATAGAGACACGCCACGACGTTACAGGAGAGTAAACGTGATCATAACCCAGATTTGTTTTCCTCTTTCTCTCCATAGGTCTCTTTTTTCAGCTTTTTCCTGCCTGCTCACTTATTTAGTTGAGCGCATATACCCCTAGCAATTTGCCAGTGGGTCAACAGGGAATCAGGATAGGGTGTGCCTTTTAGGGGGCCCACAACTTCCATCTGCCTGTCTTTTGGTCCTGAGGAATACCGGGCACTCGCCCATTGGTAGAAACATGTCGACCAATTCACACCAACACATATAGAGATGACCTGGTCGTAACTTGCCTACCAGCATCTCGCCACTATTTATTTTTTAACATTGTTCTGTTGCTCTATAATAAAAATCATATTTTTGAGTTAAACCAGGACAATTTTTAACATTTTTTCTTTTGCACTTACAGTCACAACCCGCTCCACTGTAGTTCAGGTGTCGAAGCACACCCTGGTGACGCTAGGCCACCAGGGTGGACCCCGATGATGAAGCATGTCACCGCTAGGCTGGTGAGTGAGGGGTTTTAAATTAAAGGATACACTTTTCCTTTTTTCCTTTTTTGCCTAAAGGTCTACCCTCCAGAGAATTTCTCTAATGTTCTGTTGGGGATACTCCTTCTTTTGTTTCATAAAATTCGTACCAGGGGAATAGGAGTAATCTCGGTCTCACTTGTCAGTGGACAATCCCTTACTCTCTTTTTTGATTTCAATATCATTAGAGTGACACCTAGGATCAGATTATCTCTTGTATACATACCATCAATAATGCCCAGGTTTGTTTGCTCTCTATAGTACGCAGCGTATGCACAGTGTCATAATACCACGCATCGGAACCTCCAGATAAGCCATGACTACAAGGGTGTGTGAGTTTGCATGTTCATTATACAGCAGCGACCTACTGACAGGAATATGTGAAAGGGTGTCTTGCAGCGGGTATGGGTTACTTGTATTCACGTATTTATGTATATATCACCCCCGCTTTAAGCACAGTACTGCTACTGCACTTTGCGGTCTACCATCATAAATATGTAGCAATATATCCACTGAAAAACAGCGACTCTAGAACTACACGATGTGACGCAGTGACGTCACTTCGTAGTCCATTGCCTGTACCTTCAATTGATGGCCGTGGCGGTCGAACTACTAGAAATGACGCTCTGACGTCATCCTGAAGTTCAATGCAGAATCATGTTTCGAATATTATTCCGCCGAAGTTACCTGCGGAATAATGAGCATTAAGTAGCCTATTTTAGATCGGGTACCATTTGTCAAGGACAGCGACAACAAGGTAAGCGATTTGTGCCTGTTGTACATGAGTCCTGTTACGAATGATAAAAGGGGCGTATTAATACTAAAGAGTGCCCTTGGCTTTTTACCTTCAAAGATGCCAGAAACCGCTGTTCGGTTCCTCCCCCAAAGACTCAGGCGTGAGCTTTGAGGCACCGACGGATAGGTAAGATAAGGCGCTTCTGCATACCCACCATCGCTTTGTCCTTTTGTACAGTTTAGAGCTGGGCATTGTTTCATGGAAATGACTTGTTTTTGCATACGTGGGGATAATAGTGCCTTTTCTGTCCACTGGATTCTATAAGACTTCTTTCAGGGACAAGCATGGTTATAAGACATTCTGAATACAGTCTATGATGCATGTGTGATTCAGCATAGACATGCCACTTGAACGTTTAGGTGGTCCGTTCGCACTTATCATTATGTAGCATTATGTGTTGAAAACACGATAATTTACATTATGAAAGGCTTTACCTAAACTGAGCACTATTATTCATCCAGCAGTTAGCATGAGGAGACTCTAACTGACAAGTTTAAATGCAAGTGGGTCTCTATCAGTTAGAATAGTATTTCTGAAAGGCGCAGATTCCACATGCAGTGTTCTTTTACCTTTAAACATGATGTAACCCACATGTGCTATTGGAACATGTTTAGATTAGAGAGAGTTGCCATTTTGAACGTACCTATATGTGGACAAGAGACTAGTTTGGTAACCTAGAGGTATTTTTATCAATTTGAGAGTTCAATTATCAATGTTCACTCCGGGTTCTTTATCTGTTGTCCACCAGAGCGGGCCTCTTGATACCTGAGCACGGTCCAGGAGAGATGAGGTCCAGTCCCCGGTCAAGCTGGGTGAGAACAATTTTTTAATTCAGTATGATTTTTGCAATGGAAATGGTGCATGTTATTCATTTACATACAGTATGTCTATCACACAGATTTGGATTTGATTTGGTTTTTTGCATTCTTTTCTAGATGTACTTCTGCATCCACTGATCAGGAGGATTAGCTTTCGACAGGTTGTATTTGTTCCAACCTACGATAATTGTGTTTGGTATATGATTTACAGCACGTTTAAAAGCAGTAGCATTATATTAAGAGCAGAGGCCCTGATGAAAGCCGGGGGACTTTGTTGCCCCATTTGGTAGAAACATGTTGGCCTTGTTTAACGACAGATATTTGTTTTTGCTGTCACCTGCACTGTTCTGTTTTTAATTAGGGGGCGTGTCTTTTGCCTAATAAAGATTATTTAGGACATTCCACTCTATTTTACATTCACCAAATTTTTTGTTTGCACTGCGTATTCACTTATTCTAGCACCATCAATGATCAGTCTTTGCATGATCATCCATTAGTGCCTATGGACTCACCTTTGCTCCACGATCAAGTCCGTGTCTGAATGGTCTCGATGATCACGTGATATTGGTGAGCCAGATGATATGACTGATCACGAAGTTCAATTTAATGGTTATCCACCTACGAGCTTTCGAGATTGAGTAAATTGGCACTGTATGCACGTGAATTCATGCACACAGACCCGTTGTGGTTTGGCACTCCATTTTTTGGCTACCTAGGGTGATCAGGGCACCGACTTTGTAGTATTTACTTGAGTCCAGGTTAGCGAGCGACACATTATGTAGCATTAGACCCCCTGTGTTCTCTTTGTGTATCAGGTAGTAAGTTGGGGACCTGAACCAGGAGTGGTCTTTAAATATTTGTATGTCCCTCGTACCCTCTTCCCTCCCTTGTTTGTTATGAGAAGTCTTCAAGGTTACCATACACGGTATCTGCATAGGCAAAAGTGAAGGGATCCTAAAAGATATCCGTACCACGTTGCGGAAGCTCAAACTTGATATCAAACAGGTGGAACTGCCTATTCAGCCATGTCTTTCCCAGACCGGAATCAAGCATCCAAGGACCGGTTTCTGGCTATCAGCAAAAAACACAGTTGATGGACAGAATGTAGAAAAACATGGGAAAGACATGGCTTGGTAGTTCGGACTGGACTGTTCCCACGAGGCACAGGGTCAGAGCTGATTTGCATATAGCCAGTGTCTAACCCAGGGTGGTGTGGAGTGCAAAAAAACAATGGATTTAGGCCCAGATCCTTGTACTGGGGTGAATGTATGACATTGTTCTACATTCTGTCCATCAACTGTGTTTTTTGCAATTTTCACCCCGAGTGGGCTGGGTATGCTCAAATGTGAGTCCCAGGATCTCCACACCACTGGAGTCAAGCTATCCAGGCTGATGAAGGCTGATAGCCAGAAACCGGTCCTTGGATGCTTGATTCCAGTCTGGGAAAGACATGGCTTGGTAGTTCGGACTGGACTGTTCCCATGAGGCACAGGGTCAGAGCTGATTTGCATATAGCCAGTGTCTAACCCAGGGTGGTGTGGATTGCAAAAAAACGATGGATTTAGGCCCAGATCCTTGTACTGGGGTGAATGTATGACATTGTTCTACATCTGTCCATCAACTGTGTTTTTTGCAATTTTCACCCCCGAGTGGGCTGGGTATGCTCAGACGTGAGTCCCAGGCTCTCCACACCACTGGAGTCAAGCTATCCAGGCTGATGAAGGCTGATAGCCAGAAACCGGTCCTTGGATGCTTGATTCCGGTCTGGGAAAGACATGGCTTGGTAGTTCGGACTGCACTGTTCCCATGAGGCACAGGGTCAGAGCTGATTTGCATATACCCAGTGTCTAACCCAGGGTGGTGTGCAGTGCAAAAAAAGATGGATTTAGGCCCAGATCCTTGTACTGGGGTGAATGTATGACATTGTTCTATATTCTGTCCATCAACTGTGTTTTTTGCAATTTTCACCCCGAGTGGGCTGGGTATGCTCAGACGTGAGTCCCAGGCTCTCCACACCACTGGAGTTAGGCTATCCAGGCTGATGAAGGCTGATAGCCAGAAACCGGTCCTTGGATGCTTGATTCCGGTCTGGGAAAGACATGGCTTGGTAGTTTGGACTGGACTGTTCCCATGAGGCACTGGGTCAGAGCTGATTTGCATATAGCCAGTGTCTAACCCAGGATGGTGTGGAGTGCAAAAAACGATGGATTTAGGCCCAGATCCTTGTACTGGGCTGAATGTATAAAATTGTTCTACATTCTGTCCATCAACTGTGTTTTTTGCAATTTTCACCCCGAGTGGGCTGGGTATGCTCAGACGTGAGACCCCGGCACCTCCACACCACTGGAGTCAAGCTATCCAGGCTGATGAAGGCTGATAGCCAGAAACTGGTCCTTGGATGCTTGATTCCGGTCTGGGAAAGACATGGCTTGGTAGTTCGGACTGGACTGTTCCCATGAGTCACAGGGTCAGAGCTCATTTGCATATAGCCAGTGTCTAACCCAGGGTGGTGTGGAGTGCAAAAAAATCGATGGATTTAGGCCCAGATCCTTGTACTGTGGTGAATGTATGATATTGTTCTACATTCTGTCCATCAACTGTGTTTTTTGCAATTTTCACCCCGAGTGGGCTGGGTATGCTCAGACGTGAGTCCCAGGCTCTCCACACCACTGGAGTCAAGCTATCCAGGCTGATGAAGGCTGATAGCCAGAAACCGGTCCTTGGATGCTTGATTCCGGTCTGGGAAAGACATGGCTTGGTAGTTCGGACTTGACTGTTCCCATGAGGCAAAGGGTCAGAGCTGATTTGCATATAGCCAGTGTCTAACCCAGGGTGGTGTGGAGTGCAAAAAAACGATGGATTTAGGCCCAGATCCTTGTACTGGGGTGAATGTATGACATTGTTCTACATTCTGTCCATCAACTGTGTTTTTTGCAATTTTCACCCCGAGTGGGCTGGGTATGCTCAAAAGTGAGTCCCAGGCTCTCCACACCACTGGAGTCAAGCTATCCAGGCTGATGAAGGTGGAACTGCCTATTCAGCCATGTCTTTCCCAGACCGGAATCAAGCATCCAAGGACCAGTTTCTGGCTATCAGCAAAAAACACAGTTGATGGACAGAATGTAGAAAAACATGGGAAAGACATGGCTTGGTAGTTCGGACTGGACTGTTCCCATGAGGCACAGGGTCAGAGCTGATTTGCATATAGCCAGTGTCTAACCCAGGGTGGTGTGGAGTGCAAAAAAACGATGGATTTAGGCCCAGATCCTTGTACTGGGGTGAATGTATGACATTGTTCTACATTCTGTCCATCAACTGTGTTTTTTGCAATTTTCACCCCGAGTGGGCTGGGTATGCTCAAAAGTGAGTCCCAGGCTCTCCACACCACTGGAGTCAAGCTATCCAGGCTGATGAAGGCTGATAGCCAGAAACCGGTCCTTGGATGCTTGATTCCAGTCTGGGAAAGACATGGCTTGGTAGTTCGGACTGGACTGTTCCCATGAGGCACAGGGTCAGAGCTGATTTGCATATAGCCAGTGTCTAACCCAGGGTGGTGTGGATTGCAAAAAAACGATGGATTTAGGCCCAGATCCTTGTACTGGGGTGAATGTATGACATTGTTCTACATCTGTCCATCAACTGTGTTTTTTGCAATTTTCACCCCGAGTGGGCTGGGTATGCTCAGACGTGAGTCCCAGGCTCTCCACACCACTGGAGTTAAGCTATCCAGGCTGATGAAGGCTGATAGCCAGAAACCGGTCCTTGGATGCTTGATTCCGGTCTGGGAAAGACATGGCTTGGTAGTTCGGACTGCACTGTTCCCATGAGGCACAGGGTCAGAGCTGATTTGCATATAGCCAGTGTCTAACCCAGGGTGGTGTGGAGTGCAAAAAAACGATGGATTTAGGCCCAGATCCTTGTACTGGGGTGAATCTATGACATTGTTCTACATTCTGTCCATCAACTGTGTTTTTTGCAATTTTCACCCCGAATGGGCTGGGTATGCTCAGACGTGAGTCCCAGGCTCTCCACACCCCTGGAGTCAAGCTATCCAGGCTGATGAAGGCTGATAGCCAGAAACCGGTCCTTGGATGCTTGATTCCGGTCTGGGAAAGACATGGCTTGGTAGTTCGGACTGGACTGTTCCCATGAGGCACAGGGTCAGAGCTGATATGCATATAGCCAGTGTCTAACCCAGGGTGGTGTGGAATGCAAAAAAACGATGGATTTAGGCCCAGATCCTTGTACTGGGGTGAATGTATGACATTGTTCTATATTCTGTCCATCAACTGTGTTTTTTGCAATTTTCACCCCGAGTGGGCTGGGTATGCTCAGACGTGAGTCCCAGGCTCTCCACACCACTGGAGTCAAGCTATCCAGGCTGATGAAGGCTGATAGCCAGAAACCGGTCCTTGGATGCTTGATTCCGGTCTGGGAAAGACATGGCTTGGTAGTTCGGACTGGACTGTTCCCATGAGGCACTGGGTCAGAGCTGATTTGCATATAGCCAGTGTCTAACCCAGGATGGTGTGGAGTGCAAAAAACGATGGATTTAGGCCTAGATCCTTGTACTGGGCTGAATGTATCAAATTGTTCTACATTCTGTCCATCAACTGTGTTTTTTGCAATTTTCACCCCGAGTGGGCTGGGTATGCTCAGACGTGAGTCCCCGGCACCTCCACACCACTGGAGTCAAGCTATCCAGGCTGATGAAGGCTGATAACCAGAAACCGGTCCTTGGATGCTTGATTCCGGTCTGGGAAAGACATGGCTTGGTAGTTCGGACTGGACTGTTCCCATGAGTCACAGGGTCACAGCTCATTTGCATATAGCCAGTGTCTAACCCAGGGTGGTGTGGAGTGCAAAAAAATCAATGGATTTAGGCCCAGATCCTTGTACTGTGGTGAATGTATGACATTGTTCTACATTCTGTCCATCAAGAGTTTTTTTGCAATTTTCACCCCGAGTGGGCTGGGTATGCTCAGACGTGAGTCCCAGGCTCTCCACACCACTGGAGTCAAGCTATCCAGGCTGATGAAGGCTGATAGCCAGAAACCGGTCTTTGGATGCTTGATTCCGGTCTGGGAAAGACATGGCTTGGTAGTTCGGACTTGACTGTTCCCATGAGGCAAAGGGTCAGAGCTGATTTTGCATATAGCCAGTGTCTAACCCAGGGTGGTGTGGAGTGCAAAAAAACGATGGATTTAGGCCCAGATCCTTGTACTGGGGTGAATGTATGATATTGTTCTACATTCTGTCCATCAACAGTGTTTTTTGCAATTTTCACCCCGAGTGGGCTGGGTATGCTCAGACGTGAGTCCCAGGCTCTCCACACCACTGGAGTCAAGCTATCCAGGCTGATGAAGGCTGATAGCCAGAAACCGGTCCTTGGATGCTTGATTCCGGTCTGGGAAAGACATGGCTTGGTAGTTCGGACTGGACTGTTCCCATGAGGCACTGGGTCAGAGCTGATTTGCATATAGCCAGTGTCTAACCCAGGATGGTGTGGAGTGCAAAAAATGATGGATTTAGGCCCAGATCCTTGTACTGGGCTGAATGTATGACATTGTTCTACATTCTGTCTATCAACTGTGTTTTTTGCAATTTTCACCCCGAGTGGGCTGGGTATGCTCAGACGTGAGTTCCAGGCACATCCACACCACTGGAGTCAAGCTATCCAGGCTGATGAAGGCTGATAGCCAGAAACCGGTCCTTGGATGCTTGATTCCGGTCTGGGAAAGACATGGCTTGGTAGTTCGGACTGGACTGTTCCCATGAGTCACAGGGTCAGAGCTGATTTGCATATAGCAAGTGTCTAACCCAGGGTGGTGTGGAGTGCAAAAAAATCGATGGATTTAGGCCCAGATCCTTGTACTGGGGTGAATGTATGACATTGTTACACATTCTGTCCATCAACTGTGTTTTTTACAATTTTCACCCCGAGTGGGCTGGGTATGCTCAGACGTGAGTCCCAGGCTCTCCACACCACTGGAGTCAAGCTATCCAGGCTGATGAAGGCTGATAGCCAGAAACCGGTCCTTGGATGCTTGATTCCGGTCTGGGAAAGACATGGCTTGGTAGTTCGGACTGGACTGTTCCCATGAGGCAAAGGGTCAGAGCTGATTTGCATATAGCCAGTGTCTAACCCAGGGTGGTGTGGAGTGCAAAAAAACGATGGATTTAGGCCCAGATCCTTGTACTGGGGTGAATGTATGACATTGTTCTACATTCTGTCCATCAACAGTGTTTTTTGCAATATACACCCCGAGTGGGCTGGGTGTGCTCAGACGTGAGTCCCAGGTTCTCCACACCACTGGAGTCAAGCTATCCAGGCTGATGAAGGCTGATAGCCAGAAACCGGTCCCTGGATGCTTGATTCCGGTCTGGGAAAGACATGGCTTGGTAGTTCGGACTGAACTGTTCCCATGAGGCATAGGGTCAGAGCTGATTTGCATATGGCCAGTGTCTAACCCAGGGTGGTGTGGAGTGCAAAAAAACGATGAATTTAGGCCCAGATCCTTGTACTGGTGTGAATGTATGACATTGTTCTACATTCTGTCCATCAACTGTGTTTTTTGCAATTTTCACCCCGAGTGGGCGGGGTATGCTCAGACGTGAGTCCCAGGTTCTCCACACCACTGGAGTCAAGCTATCCAGGCTGATGAAGGATGATAGCCAGAAACCGGTCCTTGGATGCTTAATTCCGGTCTGGAAAAGACATGGCTGGGTAGTTCGGACTGGACTGTTCCCATGAGGCACAGGGTCAGAGCTGATTTGCATATAGCCAGTGTCTAACCCAGGGTGGTGTGGAGTGCAAAAAACGATGGATTTAGGCCCAGATCCTTGTACTGGGGTGAATGTATGACATTGTTCTACATTCTGTCCATCAACTGTGTTTTTTGCAATTTTCACCCCGAGTGGGCTGGGTATGCTCAGACGTGAGTCCCAGGCTCTCCACACCACTGGAGTCAAGCTATCCAGGCTGATGAAGGCTGATAGCCGGAAACCGGTCCTTGGATGCTTGATTCCGGTCTGGGAAAGACATGGCTTGGTAGTTCGGACTGGACTGTTCCCATGAGGCACAGGGTCAGAGCTGATTTGCATATAGCCATTGTCTAACCCAGGGTGGTGTGGAGTGCAAAAAAACAATGGATTTAGGCCCAGATCCTTGTACTGGGGTGAATGTATGACATTGTTCTACATTCTGTCCATCAACTGTGTTTCTTGCAATTTTCACCCGAGTGGGCTGGGTATGCTCAAAAGTGAGTCCCAGGCTCTCCACACCACTGGAGTCAAGCTATCCAGGCTGATGAAGGCTGATAGCCGGAAACCGGTCCTTGGATGCTTGATTCCGGTCTGGGAAAGACATGGCTTGGGAGTTCGGACTGCACTGTTCCCATGAGGCACAGGGTCAAAGCTGATTTGCATATAGCCAGTGTCTAACCCAGGGTGGTGTGGAGTGCAAAAAAACGATGGATTTAATCCCAGATCCTTGTACTGCGGTGAATGTATGACATTGTTCTACATTCTGTCCATCAACAGTGTTTTTTGTAATTTTCACCCCGAGTGGGCTGGGTATGCTCAGACGTGAGTCCCAGGCTCTCCACACCACTGGAGTCAAGCTATCCAGGCTGATGAAGGCTGATAGCCAGAAACCGGTCCTTGGATGCTTGATTCCGGTCTGGGAAAGACATGGCTTGGTAGTTCGGACTGGACTGTTCCCATGAGGCAAAGGGTCAGAGCTGATTTGCATATAGCCAGTGTCTAACCCAGGGTGGTGTGGAGTGCAAAAAAACGATGGATTTAGGCCCAGATCCTTGTACTGGGGTGAATATATGACATTGTTCTACATTCTGTCCATCAACAGTGTTTTTTGCAATATTCACCCCGAGTGGGCTGGGTGTGCTCAGACGTGAGTCCCAGGTTCTCCACACCACTGGAGTCAAGCTATCCAGGCTGATGAAGGCTGATAGCCAGAAACCGGTCCCTGGATGCTTGATTCCGGTCTGGGAAAGACATGGCTTGGTAGTTCGGACTGGACTGTTCCCATGAGGCATAGGGTCAGAGCTGATTTGCATATAGCCAGTGTCTAACCCAGGGTGGTGTGGAGTGCAAAAAAACAATGAATTTAGGCCCAGATCCTTGTACTGGGGTGAATGTATGACATTGTTCTACATTCTGTCCATCAACTGTGTTTTTTGCAATTTTCATCCCGAGTGGGCGGGGTATGCTCAGACGTGAGTCCCAGGCTCTCCACACCACTGGAGTCAAGCTATCCAGGCTGATGAAGGATGATAGCCAGAAACCGGTCCTTGGATGCTTGATTCTGGTATGGGAAAGACATGGCTTGGTAGTTCGGACTGGACTGTTCCCATGAGGCACAGGGTCAGAGGTGATTTGCATATAGCCAGTGTCTAACCCAGGGTGGTGTGGAGTGCAAAAAAACGATGGATTTAGGCCCAGATCCTTGTACTGGGGTGAATGTATGACATTGTTCTACATTCTGTCCATCAACTGTGTTTTTTGCAATTTTCACCCCGAGTGGGCTGGGTATGCTCAAAAGTGAGTCCCAGGCTTTCCACACCACTGGAGTCAAGCTATCCAGGCTGATGAAGGCTGATAGCCAGAAACCGGTCCTTGGATGCTTGATTCCGGTCTGGGAAAGACATGGCTTGGTAGTTCGGACTGGACTGTTCCCATGAGGCACAGGGTCAGAGCTGATTTGCATATAGCCATTGTCTAACCCAGGGTGGTGTGGAGTGCAAAAAACGATGGATTTAGGCCCAGATCCTTGTACTGGGGTGAATGTATGACATTGTTCTACATTCTGTCCATCAGTTGTGTTTTTTGCAATTTTCACCCCGAGTGGGCTGGGTATGCTCAGACGTGAGTCCCAGGCTCTCCACACCACTGGAGTCAAGCTATCCAGGCTGATGAAGGCTGATAGCCAGAAACCGGTCCTTGGATGCTTGATTCCGGTCTGGGAAAGACATGGCTTGGTAGTTCGGACTGGACTGTTCCCATGAGGCACATGGTCAGAGCTGATTTGCATATAGCCAGTGTCTAACCCAGGGTGGTGTGGAGTGCAAAAAAATGATGGATTTAGGCCCAGATCCTTGTACTGGGGTGAATGTATGACATTGTTCTACATTCTGTCCATCAACTGTGTTTTTTGCAATTTTCACCCCGAGTGGGCTGGGTATGCTCAGACGTGAGTCCCAGGCTCTCCACACCACTGGAGTCAAGCTATCCAGGCTGATGAAGGCTGATAGCCAGAAACCGGTCCTTGGATGCTTGATTCCGGTCTGGGAAAGACATGGCTTGGTAGTTCGGACTGGACTGTTCCCATGAGGCACTGGGTCAGAGCTGATTTGCATATAGCCAGTGTCTAACCCAGGATGGTGTGGAGTGCAAAAAACGATGGATTTAGGCCCGGATCCTTGTACTGGGGTGAATCTATGACATTGTTCTACATTCTGTCCATCAACTGTGTTTTTTGCAATTTTCACCCCGAGTTGGCGGGGTATGCTCAGACGTGAGTCCCAGGCTCTCCACACCACTGGAGTCAAGCTATCCAGGCTGATGAAGGATGATAGCCAGAAACCGGTCCTTGGATGCTTGATTCCGGTCTGGGAAAGACATGGCTTGGTAGTTCGGACTGGACTGTTCCCATGAGGCACAGGGTCAGAGCTGATTTGCATATAGCCAGTGTCTAACCCAGGGTGGTGTGGAGTGCAAAAAAACGATGGATTTAGGCCCAGATCCTTGTACTGGGGTGAATGTATGACATTGTTCTACATTCTGTCCATCAACTGTGTTTTTTTGCAATTTTCACCCCGAGTGGGCTGGGTATGCTCAAAAGTGAATCCCAGGCTTTCCACACCACTGGAGTTAAGCTATCCAGGCTGATGAAGGCTCATAGCCAGAAACCAGTCCTTGGATGCTTGATTCCGGTCTGGGAAAGACATGGCTTGGTAGTTCGGACTGGACTGTTCCCATGAGGCACAGGGTCAGAGCTGATTTGCATATAGACAGTGTCTAACCCAGGGTGGTGTGGAGTGCAAAAAAACGATGGATTTAGGCCCAGATCCTTGTACTGGGGTGAATGTATGACATTATTCTACATTCTGTCCATCAACTGTGTTTTTTGCATTTTTCACCCCGAGTGGGCTGGGTATGCTCATAAGTGAGTCCCAGGCTTTCCACACCACTGGAATCAAGCTATCCAGGCTGATGAAGGCTGATAGCCAGAAACCGGTCCCTTGATGCTTGATTCCGGTCTGGGAAAGACATGGCTTGGTAGTTCGGACTGGACTGTTCCCATGAGGCATAGGGTCAGAGCTGATTTGCATATAGCCAGTGTCTAACCCAGGGTGGTGTGGAGTGCAAAAAAACGATGAATTTAGGCCCAGATCCTTGTACTGGGCTGAATGTATGACATTGTTCTACATTCTGTCCATCAACTGTGTTTTTTGCAATTTTCACCCCGAGTGGGCTGGGTATGCTCAGACGTGAGTACCAGGCACCTCCTCACCACTAGAGTCAAGCTATCCAGGCTGATGAAAGCTGATAGCCAGAAACCGGTCCTTGGATGCTTGATTCCGGTCTGGGAAAGACATGGCTTGGTAGTTCGGACTTGACTGTTCCCATGAGGCAAAGGGTCAGAGCTGATTTGCATATAGCCAGTGTCTAACCCAGGGTGGTGTGGAGTGCAAAAAACCGATGGATTTAGGCCCAGATCCTTGTACTGGGGTGAATGTATGACATTGTTCTACATTCTGTCCATCAACTGTGTTTTTTGAAATTTTCACCCCGAGTGGGCTGGGTATGCTCAAAAGTGAGTCCCAGGCTCTCCACACCACTGGAGTCAAGCTATCCAGGCTGATGAAGGTGGAACTGCCTATTCAGCCATGTCTTTCCCAGACCGGAATCAAGCATCCAAGGACCGGTTTCTGGCTATCAGCAAAAAACACAGTTGATGGACAGAATGTAGAAAAACATGGGAAAGACATGGCTTGGTAGTTCGGACTGGACTGTTCCCATGAGTCACAGGGTCAGAGCTGATTTGCATATAGCCAGTGTCTAACCCAGGGTGGTGTGGAGTGCAAAAAAACGATGGATTTAGGCCCAGATCCTTGTACTGGGGTGAATGTATGACATTGTTCTACATTCTGTCCATCAACTGTGTTTTTTGCAATTTTCACCCGAGTGGGCTGGGTATGCTCAAAAGTGAGTCCCAGGGTCTCCACACCACTGGAGTCAATCTATCCAGGCTGATGAAGGCTGATAGCCAGAAACCGATCCTTGGATGCTTGATTCCAGTCTGGGAAAGACATGGCTTGGTAGTTCGGACTGGACTGTTCCTATGAGGCACAGGGTCAGAGCTGATTTGCATATAGCCAGTGTCTAACCCAGGGTGGAGTGGATTGCAAAAAAACGATGGATTTAGGCCCAGATCCTTGTACAGGGGTGAATGTATGACATTGTTCTACATCTGTCCATCAACTGTGTTTTTTGCAATTTTCACCCCCGAGTGGGCTGGGTATGCTCAGACGTGAGTCCCAGGCTCTCCACACCACTGGAGTTAAGCTATCCAGGCTGATGAAGGCTGATAGCCAGAAACCGGTCCTTGGATGCTTGATTCCGGTCTGGGAAAGACATGGCTTGGTAGTTCGGACTGCACTGTTCCCATGAGGCACAGGGTCAGAGCTGATTTGCATATAGCCAGTGTCTAACCCAGGGTGGTGTGGAGTGCAAAAAAACGATGGATTTAGGCCCAGATCCTTGTACTGGGGTGAATGTATGACATTGTTCTACATTCTGTCCATCAACAGTGTTTTTTGCAATTTTCACCCCGAATGGGCTGGGTATGCTCAGACGTGAGTCCCAGGCTCTCCACACCACTGGAGTCAAGCTATCCAGGCTGATGAAGGCTGATAGCCAGAAACCGGTCCTTGGATGCTTGATTCCGGTCTGGGAAAGACATGGCTTGGTAGTTCGGACTGGACTGTTCCCATGAGGCACAGGGTCAGAGCTGATTTGCATATAGCCAGTGTCTAACCCAGGGTGGTGTGGAATGCAAAAAAACGATGGATTTAGGCCCAGATCCTTGTACTGTGGTGAATGTATGATATTGTTCTACATTCTGTCCATCAACAGTGTTTTTTGCAATTTTCACCCCGAGTGGGCTGGGTATGCTCAGACGTGAGTCCCAGGCTCTCCACACCACTGGAGTCAAGCTATCCAGGCTGATGAAGGCTGATAGCCAGAAACCGGTCCTTGGATGCTTGATTCCGGTCTGGGAAAGACATGGCTTGGTAGTTCGGACTGGACTGTTCCCATGAGGCACTGGGTCAGAGCTGATTTGCATATAGCCAGTGTCTAACCCAGGATGGTGTGGAGTGCAAAAAATGATGGATTTAGGCCCAGATCCTTGTACTGGGCTGAATGTATGACATTGTTCTACATTCTGTCCATCAACTGTGTTTTTTGCAATTTTCACCCCAAGTGGGCTGGGTATGCCCAGACGTGAGTCCCAGGCACCTCCACACCACTGGAGTCAAGCTATCCAGGCTGATGAAGGCTGATAGCCAGAAACCGGTCCTTGGATGCTTGATTCCGGTCTGGGAAAGACACGGCTTGGTAGTTCGGACTGGACTGTTCCCATGAGTCACAGGGTCAGAGCTGATTTGCATATAGCCAGTGTCTAACCCAGGGTGGTGTGGAGTGCAAAAAAATCGATGGATTTAGGCCCAGATCCTTGTACTGGGGTGAATGTATGAAATTGTTCTACATTCTGTCCATCAACTGTGTTTTTTACAATTTTCACCCCGAGTGGGCTGGGTATGCTCAGACGTGAGTCCCAGGCTCTCCACACCACTGGAGTCAAGCTATCCAGGCTGATGAAGGCTGATAGCCAGAAACCGGTCCTTGGATGCTTGATTCCGGTCTGGGAAAGACATGGCTTGGTAGTTCGGACTGGACTGTTCCCATGAGGCAAAGGGTCAGAGCTGATTTGCATATAGCCAGTGTCTAACCCAGGGTGGTGTGGAGTGCAAAAAAACGATGGATTTAGGCCCAGATCCTTGTACTGGGGTGAATGTATGACATTTTTCTACATTCTGTCCATCAACACTGTTTTTTGCAATATTCACCCCGAGTGGGCTGGGTGTGCTCAGACGTGAGTCCCAGGTTCTCCACACCACTGGAGTCAAGCTATCCAGGCTGATGAAGGCTGATAGCCAGAAACCGGTCCCTGGATGCTTGATTCCGGTCTGGGAAAGACATGGCTTGGTAGTTCGGACTGGACTGTTCCCATGAGGCATAGGGTCAGAGCTGATTTGCATTTAGCCAGTTTCTAACCCAGGGTGGTGTGGAGTGCAAAAAAACGATGAATTTAGGCCCAGATACTTGTACTGGTGTGAATGTATGACATTGTTCTACATTCTGTCCATCAACTGTGTTTTTTGCAATTTTCACCCCGAGTGGGCGGGGTATGCTCAGACGTGAGTCCCAGGCTCTCCACACCACTGGAGTCAAGCTATCCAGGCTGATGAAGGATGATAGCCAGAAACCGGTCCTTGGATGCTTAATTCCGGTCTGGGAAAGACATGGCTTGGTAGTTCGGACTGGACTGTTCCCATGAAGCACAGGGTCAGAGCTGATTTGCATATAGCCAGTGTCTAACCCAGGGTGGTGTGGAGTGCAAAAAAACAATGGATTTAGGCCCAGATCCTTGTACTGGGGTGAATGTATGACATTGTTCTACATTCTGTCCATCAACTGTGTTTTTTGCAATTTTCACCCCGAGTTGGCTGGGTATGCTCAGACGTGAGTCCCAGGCTCTCCACACCACTGGAGTCAAGCTATCCAGGCTGATGAAGGCTGATAGCCGGAAACCGGTCCTTGGATGCTTGATTCCGGTCTGGGAAAGACATGGCTTGGTAGTTCGGACTGGACTGTTCCCATGAGGCACAGGGTCAGAGCTGATTTGCATATAGCCATTGTCTAACCCAGGGTTTTGTGGAGTGCAAAAAAACGATGGATTTAGGCCCAGATCCTTGTACTGGGGTGAATGTATGACATTGTTCTACATTCTGTCCATCAACTGTGTTTTTTGCAATTTTCACCCCGAGTGGGCTGGGTATGCTCAAAAGTGAGTCCCAGGCTCTCCACACCACTGGAGTCAAGCTATCCAGGCTGATGAAGGCTGATAGCCGGAAACCGGTCCTTGGATGCTTGATTCCGATCTGGGAAAGACATGGCTTGGTAGTTCGGACTGCACTGTTCCCATGAGGCACAGGGTCAGAGCTGATTTGCATATAGCCAGTGTCTAACCCAGGGTGGTGTGGAGTGCAAAAAAACGATGGATTTAGGCCCAGATCCTTGTACTGGGGTGAATGTATGACATTGTTCTACATTCTGTCCATCAACAGTGTTTTTTATAATTTTCACCCCGAGTGGGCTGGGTATGCTCAGACGTGAGTCCCAGGCTCTCCACACCACTGGAGTCAAGCTATCCAGGCTGATGAAGGCTGATAGCCAGAAACCGGTCCTTGGATGCTTGATTCCGGTCTGGGAAAGACATGGCTTGGTAGTTCGGACTGGACTGTTCCCATGAGGCACTGGGTCAGAGCTGATTTGCATATAGCCAGTGTCATACCCAGGGTGGTGTGAAGTGCAAAAAAACGATGGATTTAGGCCCAGATCCTTGTACTGGGGTGAATGTATGACATTGTTCTACATTCTGTCCATCAACTGTGTTTTTTGCAATTTTCACCCCGAGTGGGCTGGGTATGCTCAAAAGTGAGTCCCAGGCTTTCCACACCACTGGAGTCAAGCTATCCAGGCTGATGAAGGCTGATAGCCAGAAACCGGTCCTTGGATGCTTGATTCCGGTCTGGGAAAGACATGGCTTGGTAGTTCGGACTGGACTGTTCCCATGAGGCGCAGGGTCAGAGCTGATTTGCATATAGCCATTGTCTAACCCAGGGTGGTGTGGAGTGCAAAAAACGATGGATTTAGGCCCAGATCCTTGTACTGGGGTGAATGTATGACATTGTTCTACATTCTGTCCATCAACTGTGTTTTTTGCAATTTTCACCCCGAGTGGGCTGGGTATGCTCAGACGTGAGTCCCAGGCTCTCCACACCACTGGAGTCAAGCTATCCAGGCTGATGAAGGCTGATAGCCAGAAACCGGTCCTTGGATGCTTGATTCCGGTCTGGGAAAGACATGGCTTGGTAGTTCGGACTGGACTGTTCCCATGAGGCACATGGTCAGAGCTGATTTGCATATAGCCAGTGTCTAACCCAGGGTGGTGTGGAGTGCAAAAAATGATGGATTTAGGCCCAGATCCTTGTACTGGGGTGAATGTATGACATTGTTCTACATTCTGTCCATCAACTGTGTTTTTTGCAATTTTCACCCCGAGTGGGCTGGGTATGCTCAGCCGTGAGTCCCAGGCTCTCCACACCACTGGAGTCAAGCTATCCAGGCTGATGAAGGCTGATAGCCAGAAACCGGTCCTTGGATGCTTGATTCCGGTCTGGGAAAGACATGGCTTGGTAGTTCGGACTGGACTGTTCCCATGAGGCACTGGGTCAGAGCTGATTTGCATATAGCCAGTGTCTAACCCAGGATGGTGTGGAGTGCAAAAAACGATGGATTTAGGCCCGGATCCTTGTACTGGGCTGAATGTATGACATTGTTCTACATTCTGTCCATCAACTGTGTTTTTTGCAATTTTCACCCCGAGTGGGCGGGGTATGCTCAGACGTGAGTCCCAGGCTCTCCACACCACTGGAGTCAAGCTATCCAGGCTGATGAAGGATGATAGCCAGAAACCGGTCCTTGGATGCTTGATTCCGGTCTGGGAAAGACATGGCTTGGTAGTTCGGACTGGACTGTTCCCATGAGGCACTGGGTCAGAGCTGATTTGCATATAGCCAGTGTCTAACCCAGGGTGGTGTGGAGTGCAAAAAAACGATGGATTTAGGCCCAGATCCTTGTACTGGGGTGAATGTATGACATTGTTCTACATTCTGTCCATCAACTGTGTTTTTTGCAATTTTCACCCCGAGTGGGCTGGGTATGCTCAAAAGTGAGTCCCAGGCTTTCCACACCACTAGAGTCAAGCTATCCAGGCTGATGAAGGCTGATAGCCAGAAACCGGTCCTTGGATGCTTGATTCCGGTCTGGGAAAGACATGGCTTGGTAGTTCGGACTGGACTGTTCCCATGAGGCACAGGGTCAGAGCTGATTTGCATATAGCCATTGTCTAACCCAGGGTGGTGTGGAGTGCAAAAAACGATGGATTTAGGCCCAGATCCTTGTACTGGGGTGAATGTATGACATTGTTCTACATTCTGTCCATCAACTGTGTTTTTTGCAATTTTCACCCCGAGTGGGCTGGGTATGCTCAGACGTGAGTCCCAGGCTCTCCACACCACTGGAGTCAAGTTATCCAGGCTGATGAAGGCTGATAGCCAGAAACCGGTCCTTGGATGCTTGATTCCGGTCTGGGAAAGACATGGCTTGGTAGTTCGGACTGGACTGTTCCCATGAGGCACATGGTCAGAGCTGATTTGCATATAGCCAGTGTCTAACCCAGGGTGGTGTGGAGTGCAAAAAAATGATGGATTTAGGCCCAGATCCTTGTACTGGGGTGAATGTATGACATTGTTCTACATTCTGTCCATCAACTGTGTTTTTTGCAATTTTCACCCCGAGTGGGCTGGGTATGCTCAGACGTGAGTCCCAGGCTCTCCACACCACTGGAGTCAAGCTATCCAGGCTGATGAAGGCTGATAGCCAGAAACCGGTCCTTGGATGCTTGATTCCGGTCTGGGAAAGACATGGCTTGGTAGTTCGGACTGGACTGTTCCCATGAGGCACAGGGTCAGAGCTGATTTGCATATAGCCAGTGTCTAACCCAGGGTGGTGTGGAGTGCAAAAAAACGATGGATTTAGGCCCAGATCCTTGTACTGGGCTGAATGTATGACATTGTTCTACATTCTGTCCATCAACTGTGTTTTTTGCAATTTTCACCCCGAGTGGGCTGGGTATGCTCAAAAGTGAGTCCCAGTCTCTCCACACCACTGGAGTCAAGCTATCCAGGCTGATGAAGGCTGATAGCCAGAAACCGGTCCTTGGATGCTTGATTCCGGTCTGGGAAAGACATGGCTTGGTAGTTCGGACTGGACTGTTCCCATGAGGCACAGGGTCAGAGCTGATTTGCATATAGCCAGTGTCTAACCCAGGGTGGTGTGGAGTGCAAAAAAATGATGGATTTAGGCCCAGATCCTTGTACTGGGGTGAATGTATGACATGTTCTACATTCTGTCCATCAACTGTGTTTTTTGCAATTTTCACCCCGAGTGGGCTGGGTATGCTCAGACGTGAGTCCCAGGCTCTCCACACCACTGGAGTCAAGCTATCCAGGCTGATGAAGGCTGATAGCCAGAAACCGGTCCTTGGATGCTTGATTCCGGTCTGGGAAAGAGATGGCTTGGTAGTTCGGACTGGACTGTTCCCATGAGGCACAGGGTCAGAGCTGATTTGCATATAGCCAGTGTCTAACCCAGGGTGGTGTGGAGTGCAAAAAAACGATGGATTTAGGCCCAGATCCTTGTACTGGGCTGAATGTATGACATTGTTCTACATTCTGTCCATCAACTGTGTTTTTTGCAATTTTCACCCCGAGTGGGCTGGGTATGCTCAAAAGTGAGTCCCAGGCTCTCCACACCACTGGAGTCAAGCTATCCAGGCTGATGAAGGCTGATAGCCAGAAACCGGTCCTTGGATGCTTGATTCCGGTCTGGGAAAGACATGGCTTGGTAGTTCGGACTGGACTGTTCCCATGAGGCACTGGGTCAGAGCTGATTTGCATATAGCCAGTGTCTAACCCAGGATGGTGTGGAGTGCAAAAAATGATGGATTTAGGCCCAGATCCTTGTACTGGGCTGAATGTATGACATTGTTCTACATTCTGTCCATCAACTGTGTTTTTTGCAATTTTCATCCCGAGTGGGTGGGGTATGCTCAGACGTGAGTCCCAGGCTCTCCACACCACTGGAGTCAAGCTATCCAGGCTGATGAAGGATGATAGCCAGAAACTGGTCCTTGGATGCTTGATTCTGGTCTGGGAAAGACATGGCTTGGTAGTTCGGACTGGACTGTTCCCATGAGGCACAGGGTCAGAGCTGATTTGCATATAGCCAGTGTCTAACCCAGGGTGGTGTGGAGTGCAAAAAAACGATGGATTTAGGCCCAGATCCTTGTACTGGGGTGAATGTATGACATTGTTCTACATTCTGTCCATCAACTGTGTTTTTTGCAATTTTCACCCCGAGTGGGCGGGGTATGCTCAGACGTGAGTCCCAGGCTCTCCACACCACTGGAGTCAAGCTATCCAGGCTGATGAAGGATGATAGCCAGAAACCGGTCCTTGGATGCTTGATTCCGGTCTGGGAAAGACATGGCTTGGTAGTTCGGACTGGACTGTTCCCATGAGGCACAGGGTCAGAGCTGATTTGCATATAGCCAGTGTCTAACCCAGGGTGGTGTGGAGTGCAAAAAAACGATGGATTTAGGCCCAGATCCTTGTACTGGGGTGAATGTATGACATTGTTGTACATTCTGTCCATCAACTGTGTTTTTTTGCAATTTTCCCCCCGAGTGGGCTGGGTATGCTCAAAAGTGAGTCCCAGGCTTTCCACACCACTGGAGTCAAGCTATCCAGGCTGATGAAGGCTGATAGCCAGAAACCGGTCCTTGGATGCTTGATTCTGGTCTGGGAAAGACATGGCTTGGTAGTTCGGACTGGACTGTTCCCATGAGGCACAGGGTCAGAGCTGATTTGCATATAGCCAGTGTCTAACCCAGGGTGGTGTGGAGTGCAAAAAAACGATGGATTTAGGCCCAGATCCTTGTACTGGGGTGAATGTATGACATTATTCTACATTCTGTCCATCAACTGTGTTTTTTGCAATTTTCACCCCGAGTGGGCTGGGTATGCTCAAAAGTGAGTCCCAGGCTTTCCACACCACTGGAATCAAGCTATCCAGGCTGATGAAGGCTGATAGCCAGAAACCGGTCCCTGGATGCTTGATTCCGGTCTGGGAAAGACATGGCTTGGTAGTTCGGACTGGACTGTTCCCATGAGGCATAGGGTCAGAGCTGATTTGCATATAGCCAGTGTCTAACCCAGGGTGGTGTGGAGTGCAAAAAAACGATGGATTTAGGCCCAGATCCTTGTACTGGGGTGAATGTATGACATTGTTCTACATTCTGTCCATCAACTGTGTTTTTTGCAATTTTCACCCCGAATGGGCTGGGTATGCTCAGACGTGAGTCCCAGGCTCTCCACACCACTGGAGTCAAGCTATCCAGGCTGATGAAGGCTGATAGCCAGAAACCGGTCCTTGGATGCTTGATTCCGGTCTGGGAAAGACATGGCTTGGTAGTTCGGACTGGACTGTTCCCATGAGGCACATGGTCAGAGCTGATTTGCATATAGCCAGTGTCTAACCCAGGGTGGTGTGGAGTGCAAAAAAACGATGGATTTAGGCCCAGATCCTTGTACTGGGCTGAATGTATGACATTGTTCTACATTCTGGCCATCAACTGTGTTTTTTGCAATTTTCACCCCGAGTGGGCTGGGTATGCTCAAAAGTGAGTCCCAGGCTCTCCACACCACTGGAGTCAAGCTATCCAGGCTGATGAAGGCTGATAGCCAGAAACCGGTCCTTAGATGCTTGATTCCGGTCTGGGAAAGACATGGCTTGGTAGTTCGGACTGCACTGTTCCCATGAGGCACAGGGTCAGAGCTGATTTGCATATAGCCAGTGTCTAACCCAGGGTGGTGTGGAGTGCAAAAAAACGATGGATTTAGGCCCAGATCCTTGTACTGGGGTGAATGTATGACATTGTTCTACATTCTGTCCATCAACTGTGTTTTTTGCAATTTTCACCCCGAGTGGGCTGGGTATGCTCAAAAGTGAGTCCCAGGCTTTCCACACCACTGGAGTCAAGCTATCCAGGCTGATGAAGGCTGATAGCCAGAAACCGGTCCTTGGATGCTTGATTCCGGTCTGGGAAAGACATGGCTTGGTAGTTCGGACTGGACTGTTCCCATGAGGCACAGGGTCAGAGCTGATTTGCATATAGCCATTGTCTAACCCAGGGTGGTGTGGAGTGCAAAAAACGATGGATTTAGGCCCAGATCCTTGTACTGGGGTGAATGTATGACATTGTTCTACATTCTGTCCATCAACTGTGTTTTTTGCAATTTTCACCCCGAGTGGGCTGGGTATGCTCAGACGTGAGTCCCAGGCTCTCTACACCACTGGAGTCAAGCTATCCAGGCTGATGAAGGCTGATAGCCAGAAACCGGTCCTTGGATGCTTGATTCCGGTCTGGGAAAGACATGGCTTGGTAGTTCGGACTGGACTGTTCCCATGAGGCACAGGGTCAGAGCTGATTTGCATATAGCCAGTGTCTAACCCAGGGTGGTGTGGAGTGCAAAAAAACGATGGATTTAGGCCCAGATCCTTGTACTGGGCTGAATGTATGACATTGTTCTACATTCTGTCCATCAACTGTGTTTTTTGCAATTTTCACCCCGAGTGGGCTGGGTATGCTCAAAAGTGAGTCCCAGGCTCTCCACACCACTGGAGTCAAACTATCCAGGCTGATGAAGGCTGATAGCCAGAAACCGGTCCTTGGATGCTTGATTCCGGTCTGGGAAAGACATGGCTTGGTAGTTCGGACTGGACTGTTCCCATGAGGCACTGGGTCAGAGCTGATTTGCATATAGCCAGTGTCTAACCCAGGATGGTGTGGAGTGCAAAAAACGATGGATTTAGGCCCGGATCCTTGTACTGGGCTGAATGTATGACATTGTTCTACATTCTGTCCATCAACTGTGTTTTTTGCAATTTTCACCCCGAGTGGGCGGGGTATGCTCAGACAGGAGTCCCAGGCTCTCCACACCACTGGAGTCAAGCTATCCAGGCTGATGAAGGATGATAGCCAGAAACCGGTCCTTGGATGCTTGATTCCGGTCTGGGAAAGACATGGCTTGGTAGTTCGGACTGGACTGTTCCCATGAGGCACAGGGTCAGAGCTGATTTGCATATAGCCAGTGTCTAACCCAGGGTGGTGTGGAGTGCAATAAAACGATGGATTTAGGCCCAGATCCTTGTACTGGGGTGAATGTATGACATTGTTGTACATTCTGTCCATCAACTGTGTTTTTTTGCAATTTTCACCCCGAGTGGGCTGGGTATGCTCAAAAGTGAGTCCCAGGCTTTCCACACCACTGGAGTCAAGCTATCCAGGCTGATGAAGGCTGATAGCCAGAAACCGGTCCTTGGATGCTTGATTCCGGTCTGGGAAAGACATGGCTTGGTAGTTCGGACTGGACTGTTCCCATGAGGCACAGGGTCAGAGCTGATTTGCATATAGCCAGTGTCTAACCCAGGGTGGTGTGGAGTGCAAAAAAACGATGGATTTAGGCCCAGATCCTTGTACTGGGGTGAATGTATGACATTATTCTACATTCTGTCCATCAACTGTGTTTTTTGCAATTTTCACCCCGAGTGGGCTGGGTATGCTCAAAAGTGAGTCCCAGGCTTTCCACACCACTGGAATCAAGCTATCCAGGCTGATGAAGGCTGATAGCCAGAAACCGGTCCCTGGATGCTTGATTCCGGTCTGGGAAAGACATGGCTTGGTAGTTCGGACTGGACTGTTCCCATGAGGCATAGGGTCAGAGCTGATTTGCATATAGCCAGTGTCTAACCCAGGGTGGTGTGGAGTGCAAAAAAACGATGGATTTAGGCCCAGATCCTTGTACTGGGCTGAATGTATGACATTGTTCTACATTCTGTCCATCAACTGTGTTTTTTGCAATTTTCACCCCGAGTGGGCTGGGTATGCTCAAAAGTGAGTCCCAGGCTCTCCACACCACTGGAGTCAAACTATCCAGGCTGATGAAGGCTGATAGCCAGAAACCGGTCCTTGGATGCTTGATTCCGGTCTGGGAAAGACATGGCTTGGTAGTTCGGACTGGACTGTTCCCATGAGGCACTGGGTCAGAGCTGATTTGCATATAGCCAGTGTCTAACCCAGGATGGTGTGGAGTGCAAAAAACGATGGATTTAGGCCCGGATCCTTGTACTGGGCTGAATGTATGACATTGTTCTACATTCTGTCCATCAACTGTGTTTTTTGCAATTTTCACCCCGAGTGGGCGGGGTATGCTCAGACGTGAGTCCCAGGCTCTCCACACCACTGGAGTCAAGCTATCCAGGCTGATGAAGGATGATAGCCAGAAACCGGTCCTTGGATGCTTGATTCCGGTCTGGGAAAGACATGGCTTGGTAGTTCGGACTGGACTGTTCCCATGAGGCACAGGGTCAGAGCTGATTTGCATATAGCCAGTGTCTAACCCAGGGTGGTGTGGAGTGCAATAAAACGATGGATTTAGGCCCAGATCCTTGTACTGGGGTGAATGTATGACATTGTTGTACATTCTGTCCATCAACTGTGTTTTTTTGCAATTTTCACCCCGAGTGGGCTGGGTATGCTCAAAAGTGAGTCCCAGGCTTTCCACACCACTGGAGTCAAGCTATCCAGGCTGATGAAGGCTGATAGCCAGAAACCGGTCCTTGGATGCTTGATTCCGGTCTGGGAAAGACATGGCTTGGTAGTTCGGACTGGACTGTTCCCATGAGGCACAGGGTCAGAGCTGATTTGCATATAGCCAGTGTCTAACCCAGGGTGGTGTGGAGTGCAAAAAAACGATGGATTTAGGCCCAGATCCTTGTACTGGGGTGAATGTATGACATTATTCTACATTCTGTCCATCAACTGTGTTTTTTGCAATTTTCACCCCGAGTGGGCTGGGTATGCTCAAAAGTGAGTCCCAGGCTTTCCACACCACTGGAATCAAGCTATCCAGGCTGATGAAGGCTGATAGCCAGAAACCGGTCCCTGGATGCTTGATTCCGGTCTGGGAAAGACATGGCTTGGTAGTTCGGACTGGACTGTTCCCATGAGGCATAGGGTCAGAGCTGATTTGCATATAGCCAGTGTCTAACCCAGGGTGGTGTGGAGTGCAAAAAAACGATGGATTTAGGCCCAGATCCTTGTACTGGGGTGAATGTATGACATTGTTCTACATTCTGTCCATCAACTGTGTTTTTTGCAATTTTCACCCCGAATGGGCTGGGTATGCTCAGACGTGAGTCCCAGGCTCTCCACACCACTGGAGTCAAGCTATCCAGGCTGATGAAGGCTGATAGCCAGAAACCGGTCCTTGGATGCTTGATTCCGGTCTGGGAAAGACATGGCTTGGTAGTTCGGACTGGACTGTTCCCATGAGGCACATGGTCAGAGCTGATTTGCATATAGCCAGTGTCTAACCCAGGGTGGTGTGGAGTGCAAAAAAGATGGATTTAGGCCCAGATCCTTGTACTGGGCTGAATGTATGACATTGTTCTACATTCTGTCCATCAACTGTGTTTTTTGCAATTTTCACCCCGAGTGGGCTGGGTATGCTCAAAAGTGAGTCCCAGGCTCTCCACACCACTGGAGTCAAGCTATCCAGGCTGATGAAGGCTGATAGCCAGAAACCGGTCCTTGGATGCTTGATTCCGGTCTGGGAAAGACATGGCTTGGTAGTTCGGACTGCACTGTTCCCATGAGGCACAGGGTCAGAGCTGATTTGCATATAGCCAGTGTCTAACCCAGGGTGGTGTGGAGTGCAAAAAAACGATGGATTTAGGCCCAGATCCTTGTACTGGGGTGAATGTATGACATTATTCTACATTCTGTCCATCAACTGTGTTTTTTGCAATTTTCACCCCGAGTGGGCTGGGTATGCTCAAAAGTGAGTCCCAGGCTTTCCACACCACTGGAATCAAGCTATCCAGGCTGATGAAGGCTGATAGCCAGAAACCGGTCCCTGGATGCTTGATTCCGGTCTGGGAAAGACATGGCTTGGTAGTTCGGACTGGACTGTTCCCATGAGGCATAGGGTCAGAGCTGATTTGCATATAGCCAGTGTCTAACCCAGGGTGGTGTGGAGTGCAAAAAAACGATGGATTTAGGCCCAGATCCTTGTACTGGGGTGAATGTATGACATTGTTCTACATTCTGTCCATCAACTGTGTTTTTTGCAATTTTCACCCCGAATGGGCTGGGTATGCTCAGACGTGAGTCCCAGGCTCTCCACACCACTGGAGTCAAGCTATCCAGGCTGATGAAGGCTGATAGCCAGAAACCGGTCCTTGGATGCTTGATTCCGGTCTGGGAAAGACATGGCTTGGTAGTTCGGACTGGACTGTTCCCATGAGGCACATGGTCAGAGCTGATTTGCATATAGCCAGTGTCTAACCCAGGGTGGTGTGGAGTGCAAAAAACAATGGATTTAGGCCCAGATCCTTGTACTGGGCTGAATGTATGACATTGTTCTACATTCTGTCCATCAACTGTGTTTTTTGCAATTTTCACCCCGAGTGGGCTGGGTATGCTCAAAAGTGAGTCCCAGGCTCTCCACACCACTGGAGTCAAGCTATCCAGGCTGATGAAGGCTGATAGCCAGAAACCGGTCCTTGGATGCTTGATTCCGGTCTGGGAAAGACATGGCTTGGTAGTTCGGACTGCACTGTTCCCATGAGGCACAGGGTCAGAGCTGATTTGCATATAGCCAGTGTCTAACCCAGGGTGGTGTGGAGTGCAAAAAAACGATGGATTTAGGCCCAGATCCTTGTACTGGGGTGAATGTATGACATTGTTCTACATTCTGTCCATCAACTGTGTTTTTTGCAATTTTCACCCCGAGTGGGCTGGGTATGCTCAAAAGTGAGTCCCAGGCTTTCCACACCACTGGAGTCAAGCTATCCAGGCTGATGAAGGCTGATAGCCAGAAACCGGTCCTTGGATGCTTGATTCCGGTCTGGGAAAGACATGGCTTGGTAGTTCGGACTGGACTGTTCCCATGAGGCACAGGGTCAGAGCTGATTTGCATATAGCCATTGTCTAACCCAGGGTGGTGTGGAGTGCAAAAAACGATGGATTTAGGCCCAGATCCTTGTACTGGGGTGAATGTATGACATTGTTCTACATTCTGTCCATCAACTGTGTTTTTTGCAATTTTCACCCCGAGTGGGCTGGGTATGCTCAGACGTGAGTCCCAGGCTCTCTACACCACTGGAGTCAAGCTATCCAGGCTGATGAAGGCTGATAGCCAGAAACCGGTCCTTGGATGCTTGATTCCGGTCTGGGAAAGACATGGCTTGGTAGTTCGGACTGGACTGTTCCCATGAGGCACAGGGTCAGAGCTGATTTGCATATAGCCAGTGTCTAACCCAGGGTGGTGTGGAGTGCAAAAAAACGATGGATTTAGGCCCAGATCCTTGTACTGGGCTGAATGTATGACATTGTTCTACATTCTGTCCATCAACTGTGTTTTTTGCAATTTTCACCCCGAGTGGGCTGGGTATGCTCAAAAGTGAGTCCCAGGCTCTCCACACCACTGGAGTCAAACTATCCAGGCTGATGAAGGCTGATAGCCAGAAACCGGTCCTTGGATGCTTGAGTCCGGTCTGGGAAAGACATGGCTTGGTAGTTCGGACTGGACTGTTCCCATGAGGCACTGGGTCAGAGCTGATTTGCATATAGCCAGTGTCTAACCCAGGATGGTGTGGAGTGCAAAAAACGATGGATTTAGGCCCGGATCCTTGTACTGGGCTGAATGTATGACATTGTTCTACATTCTGTCCATCAACTGTGTTTTTTGCAATTTTCACCCCGAGTGGGCGGGGTATGCTCAGACGTGAGTCCCAGGCTCTCCACACCACTGGAGTCAAGCTATCCAGGCTGATGAAGGATGATAGCCAGAAACCGGTCCTTGGATGCTTGATTCCGGTCTGGGAAAGACATGGCTTGGTAGTTCGGACTGGACTGTTCCCATGAGGCACAGGGTCAGAGCTGATTTGCATATAGCCATTGTCTAACCCAGGGTGGTGTGGAGAGCAAAAAACGATGGATTTAGGCCCAGATCCTTGTACTGGGGTGAATGTATGACATTGTTCTACATTCTGTCCATCAACTGTGTTTTTTGCAATTTTCACCCCGAGTGGGCTGGGTATGCTCAGACGTGAGTCCCAGGCTCTCTACACCACTGGAGTCAAGCTATCCAGGCTGATGAAGGCTGATAGCCAGAAACCGGTCCTTGGATGCTTGATTCCGGTCTGGGAAAGACATGGCTTGGTAGTTCGGACTGGACTGTTCCCATGAGGCACAGGGTCAGAGCTGATTTGCATATAGCCAGTGTCTAACCCAGGGTGGTGTGGAGTGCAAAAAAACGATGGATTTAGGCCCAGATCCTTGTACTGGGCTGAATGTATGACATTGTTCTACATTCTGTCCATCAACTGTGTTTTTTGCAATTTTCACCCCGAGTGGGCTGGGTATGCTCAAAAGTGAGTCCCAGGCTCTCCACACCACTGGAGTCAAACTATCCAGGCTGATGAAGGCTGATAGCCAGAAACCGGTCCTTGGATGCTTGAGTCCGGTCTGGGAAAGACATGGCTTGGTAGTTCGGACTGGACTGTTCCCATGAGGCACTGGGTCAGAGCTGATTTGCATATAGCCAGTGTCTAACCCAGGATGGTGTGGAGTGCAAAAAACGATGGATTTAGGCCCGGATCCTTGTACTGGGCTGAATGTATGACATTGTTCTACATTCTGTCCATCAACTGTGTTTTTTGCAATTTTCACCCCGAGTGGGCGGGGTATGCTCAGACGTGAGTCCCAGGCTCTCCACACCACTGGAGTCAAGCTATCCAGGCTGATGAAGGATGATAGCCAGAAACCGGTCCTTGGATGCTTGATTCCGGTCTGGGAAAGACATGGCTTGGTAGTTCGGACTGGACTGTTCCCATGAGGCACAGGGTCAGAGCTGATTTGCATATAGCCATTGTCTAACCCAGGGTGGTGTGGAGAGCAAAAAACGATGGATTTAGGCCCAGATCCTTGTACTGGGGTGAATGTATGACATTGTTCTACATTCTGTCCATCAACTGTGTTTTTTGCAATTTTCACCCCGAGTGGGCTGGGTATGCTCAGACGTGAGTCCCAGGCTCTCCTCACCACTGGAGTCAAGCTATCCAGGCTGATGAAGGCTGATAGCCAGAAACCGGTCCTTGGATGCTTGATTCCGGTCTGGGAAAGACATGGCTTGGTAGTTCGGACTGGACTGTTCCCATGAGGCACAGGGTCAGAGCTGATTTGCATATAGCCAGTGTCTAACCCAGGGTGGTGTGGAGTGCAAAAAAACGATGGATTTAGGCCCAGATCCTTGTACTGGGCTGAATGTATGACATTGTTCTACATTCTGTCCATCAACTGTGTTTTTTGCAATTTTCACCCCGAGTGGGCTGGGTATGCTCAAAAGTGAGTCCCAGGCTCTCCACACCACTGGAGTCAAGCTATCCAGGCTGATGAAGGCTGATAGCCAGAAACCGGTCCTTGGATGCTTGATTCCGGTCTGGGAAAGACATGGCTTGGTAGTTCGGACTGGACTGTTCCCATGAGGCACAGGGTCAGAGCTGATTTGCATATAGCCATTGTCTAACCCAGGGTGGTGTGGAGTGCAAAAAACGATGGATTTAGGCCCAGATCCTTGTACTGGGGTGAATGTATGACATTGTTCTACATTCTGTCCATCAACTGTGTTTTTTGCAATTTTCACCCCGAGTGGGCTGGGTATGCTCAGACGTGAGTCCCAGGCTCTCCACACCACTGGAGTCAAGATATCCAGGCTGATGAAGGCTGATAGCCAGAAACCGGTCCTTGGATGCTTGATTCCGGTCTGGGAAAGACATGGCTTGGTAGTTCGGACTGGACTGTTCCCATGAGGCACATGGTCAGAGCTGATTTGCATATAGCCAGTGTCTAACCCAGGGTGGTGTGGAGTGCAAAAAAATGATGGATTTAGGCCTAGATCCTTGTACTGGGGTGAATGTATGACATTGTTCTACATTCTGTCCATCAACTGTGTTTTTTGCAATTTTCACCCCGAGTGGGCTGGGTATGCTCAGACGTGAGTCCCAGGCTCTCCACACCACTGGAGTCAAGCTATCCAGGCTGATGAAGGCTGATAGCCAGAAACCGGTCCTTGGATGCTTGATTCCGGTCTGGGAAAGACATGGCTTGGTAGTTCGGACTGGACTGTTCCCATGAGGCACAGGGTCAGAGCTGATTTGCATATAGCCAGTGTCTAACCCAGGGTGGTGTGGAGTGCAAAAAAACGATGGATTTAGGCCCAGATCCTTGTACTGGGCTGAATGTATGACATTGTTCTACATTCTGTCCATCAACTGTGTTTTTTGCAATTTTCACCCCGAGTGGGCTGGGTATGCTCAAAAGTGAGTCCCAGGCTCTCCACACCACTGGAGTCAAGCTATCCAGGCTGATGAAGGCTGATAGCCAGAAACCGGTCCTTGGATGCTTGATTCCGGTCTGGGAAAGACATGGCTTGGTAGTTCGGACTGGACTGTTCCCATGAGGCACTGGGTCAGAGCTGATTTGCATATAGCCAGTGTCTAACCCAGGATGGTGTGGAGTGCAAAAAACGATGGATTTAGGCCCGGATCCTTGTACTGGGCTGAATGTATGACATTGTTCTACATTCTGTCCATCAACTGTGTTTTTTGCAATTTTCACCCCGAGTGGGCGGGGTATGCTCAGACGTGAGTCCCAGGCTCTCCACACCACTGGAGTCAAGCTATCCAGGCTGATGAAGGGTGATAGCCAGAAACCGGTCCTTGGATGCTTGATTCCGGTCTGGGAAAGACATGGCTTGGTAGTTCGGGCTGGACTGTTCCCATGAGGCACAGGGTCAGAGCTGATTTGCATATAGCCAGTGTCTAACCCAGGGTGGTGTGGAGTGCAAAAAAACGATGGATTTAGGCCCAGATCCTTGTACTGGGGTGAATGTATGACATTGTTGTACATTCTGTCCATCAACTGTGTTTTTTTGCAATTTTCACCCCGAGTGGGCTGGGTATGCTCAAAAGTGAGTCCCAGGCTTTCCACACCACTGGAGTCAAGCTATCCAGGCTGATGAAGGCTGATAGCCAGAAACCGGTCCTTGGATGCTTGATTCCGGTCTGGGAAAGACATGGCTTGGTAGTTCGGACTGGACTGTTCCCATGAAGCACAGGGTCAGAGCTGATTTGCATATAGCCAGTGTCTAACCCAGGGTGGTGTGAAGTGCAAAAAACGATGGATTTAGGCCCAGATCCTTGTACTGGGGTGAATGTATGACATTATTCTACATTCTGTCCATCAACTGTGTTTTTTGCAATTTTCACCCCGAGTGGGCTGGGTATGCTCAAAAGTGAGTCCCAGGCTTTCCACACCACTGGAATCAAGCTATCCAGGCTGATGAAGGCTGATAGCCAGAAACCGGTCCCTGGATGCTTGATTCTGGTCTGGGAAAGACATGGCTTGGTAGTTCGGACTGGACTGTTCCCATTAGGCATAGGGTCAGAGCTGATTTGCATATAGCCAGTGTCTAACCCAGGGTGGTGTGGAGTGCAAAAAAACGATGGATTTAGGCCCAGATCCTTGTACTGGGGTGAATGTATGACATTGTTCTACATTCTGTCCATCAACTGTGTTTTTTGCAATTTTCACCCCGAATGGGCTGGGTATGCTCAGACGTGAGTCCCAGGCTCTCCACACCACTGGAGTCAAGCTGTCCAGGCTGATGAAGGCTGATAGCCAGAAACCGGTCCTTGGATGCTTGATTCCGGTCTGGGAAAGACATGGCTTGGTAGTTCGGACTGGACTGTTCCCATGAGGCACATGGTCAGAGCTGATTTGCATATAGCCAGTGTCTAACCCAGGGTGGTGTGGAGTGCAAAAAAACGATGGATTTAGGCCCAGATCCTTGTACTGGGCTGAATGTATGACATTGTTCTACATTCTGTCCATCAACTGTGTTTTTTGCAATTTTCACCCCGAGTGGGCTGGGTATGCTCAAAAGTGAGTCCCAGGCTCTCCACACCACTGGAGTCAAGCTATCCAGGCTGATGAAGGCTGATAGCCAGAAACCGGTCCTTGGATGCTTGATTCCGGTCTGGGAAAGACATGGCTTGGTAGTTTGGACTGGACTGTTCCCATGAGGCACATGGTCAGAGCTGATTTGCATATAGCCAGTGTCTAACCCAGGGTGGTGTGGAGTGCAAAAAAATGATGGATTTAGGCCCAGATCCTTGTACTGGGGTGAATGTATGACATTGTTCTACATTCTGTCCATCAACTGTGTTTTTTGCAATTTTCACCCCGAGTGGGCTGGGTATGCTCAGACGTGAGTCCCAGGCTCTCCACACCACTGGAGTCAAGCTATCCAGGCTGATGAAGGCTGATAGCCAGAAACCGGTCCTTGGATGCTTGATTCCGGTCTGGGAAAGACATGGCTTGGTAGTTCGGACTGGACTGTTCCCATGAGGCACTGGGTCAGAGCTGATTTGCATATAGCCAGTGTCTAACCCAGGGTGGTGTGGAGTGCAAAAAAACGATGGATTTAGGCCCAGATCCTTGTACTGGGCTGAATGTATGACATTGTTCTACATTCTGTCCATCAACTGTGTTTTTTGCAATTTTCACCCCGAGTGGGCTGGGTATGCTCAAAAGTGAGTCCCAGGCTCTCCACACCACTGGAGTCAAGCTATCCAGGCTGATGAAGGCTGATAGCCAGAAACCGGTCCTTGGATGCTTGATTCCGGTCTGGGAAAGACATGGCTTGGTAGTTCGGACTGGACTGTTCCCATGAGGCACTGGGTCAGAGCTGATTTGCATATAGCCAGTGTCTAACCCAGGATGGTGTGGAGTGCAAAAAACGATGGATTTAGGCCCGGATCCTTGTACTGGGCTGAATGTATGACATTGTTCTACATTCTGTCCATCAACTGTGTTTTTTGCAATTTTCACCCCGAGTGGGCGGGGTATGCTCAGACGTGAGTCCCAGGCTCTCCACACCACTGGAGTCAAGCTATCCAGGCTGATGAAGGATGATAGCCAGAAACCGGTCCTTGGATGCTTGATTCCGGTCTGGGAAAGACATGGCTTGGTAGTTCGGACTGGATTGTTCCCATGAGGCACAGGGTCAGAGCTGATTTGCATATAGCCATTGTCTAACCCAGGGTGGTGTGGAGAGCAAAAAACGATGGATTTAGGCCCAGATCCTTGTACTGGGGTGAATGTATGACATTGTTCTACATTCTGTCCATCAACTGTGTTTTTTGCAATTTTCACCCCGAGTGGGCTGGGTATGCTCAGACGTGAGTCCCAGGCTCTCCTCACCACTGGAGTCAAGCTATCCAGGCTGATGAAGGCTGATAGCCAGAAACCGGTCCTTGGATGCTTGATTCCGGTCTGGGAAAGACATGGCTTGGTAGTTCGGACTGGACTGTTCCCATGAGGCACAGGGTCAGAGCTGATTTGCATATAGCCAGTGTCTAACCCAGGGTGGTGTGGAGTGCAAAAAAACGATGGATTTAGGCCCAGATCCTTGTACTGGGCTGAATGTATGACATTGTTCTACATTCTGTCCATCAACTGTGTTTTTTGCAATTTTCACCCCGAGTGGGCGGGGTATGCTCAGACGTGAGTCCCAGGCTCTCCACACCACTGGAGTCAAGCTATCCAGGCTGATGAAGGATGATAGCCAGAAACCGGTCCTTGGATGCTTGATTCCGGTCTGGGAAAGACATGGCTTGGTAGTTCGGACTGGACTGTTCCCATGAGGCACAGGGTCAGAGCTGATTTGCATATAGCCATTGTCTAACCCAGGGTGGTGTGGAGTGCAAAAAACGATGGATTTAGGCCCAGATCCTTGTACTGGGGTGAATGTATGACATTGTTCTACATTCTGTCCATCAACTGTGTTTTTTGCAATTTTCACCCCGAGTGGGCTGGGTATGCTCAGACGTGAGTCCCAGGCTCTCCACACCACTGGAGTCAAGCTATCCAGGCTGATGAAGGCTGATAGCCAGAAACCGGTCCTTGGATGCTTGATTCCGGTCTGGGAAAGACATGGCTTGGTAGTTCGGACTGGACTGTTCCCATGAGGCACATGGTCAGAGCTGATTTGCATATAGCCAGTGTCTAACCCAGGGTGGTGTGGAGTGCAAAAAAATGATGGATTTAGGCCTAGATCCTTGTACTGGGGTGAATGTATGACATTGTTCTACATTCTGTCCATCAACTGTGTTTTTTGCAATTTTCACCCCGAGTGGGCTGGGTATGCTCAGACGTGAGTCCCAGGCTCTCCACACCACTGGAGTCAAGCTATCCAGGCTGATGAAGGCTGATAGCCAGAAACCGGTCCTTGGATGCTTGATTCCGGTCTGGGAAAGACATGGCTTGGTAGTTCGGACTGGACTGTTCCCATGAGGCACAGGGTCAGAGCTGATTTGCATATAGCCAGTGTCTAACCCAGGGTGGTGTGGAGTGCAAAAAAACGATGGATTTAGGCCCAGATCCTTGTACTGGGCTGAATGTATGACATTGTTCTACATTCTGTCCATCAACTGTGTTTTTTGCAATTTTCACCCCGAGTGGGCTGGGTATGCTCAAAAGTGAGTCCCAGGCTCTCCACACCACTGGAGTCAAGCTATCCAGGCTGATGAAGGCTGATAGCTAGAAACCGGTCCTTGGATGCTTGATTCCGGTCTGGGAAAGACATGGCTTGGTAGTTCGGACTGGACTGTTCCCATGAGGCACTGGGTCAGAGCTGATTTGCATATAGCCAGTGTCTAACCCAGGATGGTGTGGAGTGCAAAAAACGATGGATTTAGGCCCGGATCCTTGTACTGGGCTGAATGTATGACATTGTTCTACATTCTGTCCATCAACTGTGTTTTTTGCAATTTTCACCCCGAGTGGGCGGGGTATGCTCAGACGTGAGTCCCAGGCTTTCCACACCACTGGAGTCAAGCTATCCAGGCTGATGAAGGGTGATAGCCAGAAACCGGTCCCTGGATGCTTGATTCTGGTCTGGGAAAGACATGGCTTGGTAGTTCGGACTGGACTGTTCCCATTAGGCATAGGGTCAGAGCTGATTTGCATATAGCCAGTGTCTAACCCAGGGTGGTGTGGAGTGCAAAAAAACGATGGATTTAGGCCCAGATCCTTGTACTGGGGTGAATGTATGACATTGTTCTACATTCTGTCCATCAACTGTGTTTTTTGCAATTTTCACCCCGAATGGGCTGGGTATGCTCAGACGTGAGTCCCAGGCTCTCCACACCACTGGAGTCAAGCTGTCCAGGCTGATGAAGGCTGATAGCCAGAAACCGGTCCTTGGATGCTTGATTCCGGTCTGGGAAAGACATGGCTTGGTAGTTCGGACTGGACTGTTCCCATGAGGCACATGGTCAGAGCTGATTTGCATATAGCCAGTGTCTAACCCAGGGTGGTGTGGAGTGCAAAAAAACGATGGATTTAGGCCCAGATCCTTGTACTGGGCTGAATGTATGACATTGTTCTACATTCTGTCCATCAACTGTGTTTTTTGCAATTTTCACCCCGAGTGGGCTGGGTATGCTCAAAAGTGAGTCCCAGGCTCTCCACACCACTGGAGTCAAGCTATCCAGGCTGATGAAGGCTGATAGCCAGAAACCGGTCCTTGGATGCTTGATTCCGGTCTGGGAAAGACATGGCTTGGTAGTTTGGACTGGACTGTTCCCATGAGGCACATGGTCAGAGCTGATTTGCATATAGCCAGTGTCTAACCCAGGGTGGTGTGGAGTGCAAAAAAATGATGGATTTAGGCCCAGATCCTTGTACTGGGGTGAATGTATGACATTGTTCTACATTCTGTCCATCAACTGTGTTTTTTGCAATTTTCACCCCGAGTGGGCTGGGTATGCTCAGACGTGAGTCCCAGGCTCTCCACACCACTGGAGTCAAGCTATCCAGGCTGATGAAGGCTGATAGCCAGAAACCGGTCCTTGGATGCTTGATTCCGGTCTGGGAAAGACATGGCTTGGTAGTTCGGACTGGACTGTTCCCATGAGGCACTGGGTCAGAGCTGATTTGCATATAGCCAGTGTCTAACCCAGGGTGGTGTGGAGTGCAAAAAAACGATGGATTTAGGCCCAGATCCTTGTACTGGGCTGAATGTATGACATTGTTCTACATTCTGTCCATCAACTGTGTTTTTTGCAATTTTCACCCCGAGTGGGCTGGGTATGCTCAAAAGTGAGTCCCAGGCTCTCCACACCACTGGAGTCAAGCTATCCAGGCTGATGAAGGCTGATAGCCAGAAACCGGTCCTTGGATGCTTGATTCCGGTCTGGGAAAGACATGGCTTGGTAGTTCGGACTGGACTGTTCCCATGAGGCACTGGGTCAGAGCTGATTTGCATATAGCCAGTGTCTAACCCAGGATGGTGTGGAGTGCAAAAAACGATGGATTTAGGCCCGGATCCTTGTACTGGGCTGAATGTATGACATTGTTCTACATTCTGTCCATCAACTGTGTTTTTTGCAATTTTCACCCCGAGTGGGCGGGGTATGCTCAGACGTGAGTCCCAGGCTCTCCACACCACTGGAGTCAAGCTATCCAGGCTGATGAAGGATGATAGCCAGAAACCGGTCCTTGGATGCTTGATTCCGGTCTGGGAAAGACATGGCTTGGTAGTTCGGACTGGATTGTTCCCATGAGGCACAGGGTCAGAGCTGATTTGCATATAGCCATTGTCTAACCCAGGGTGGTGTGGAGAGCAAAAAACGATGGATTTAGGCCCAGATCCTTGTACTGGGGTGAATGTATGACATTGTTCTACATTCTGTCCATCAACTGTGTTTTTTGCAATTTTCACCCCGAGTGGGCTGGGTATGCTCAGACGTGAGTCCCAGGCTCTCCTCACCACTGGAGTCAAGCTATCCAGGCTGATGAAGGCTGATAGCCAGAAACCGGTCCTTGGATGCTTGATTCCGGTCTGGGAAAGACATGGCTTGGTAGTTCGGACTGGACTGTTCCCATGAGGCACAGGGTCAGAGCTGATTTGCATATAGCCAGTGTCTAACCCAGGGTGGTGTGGAGTGCAAAAAAACGATGGATTTAGGCCCAGATCCTTGTACTGGGCTGAATGTATGACATTGTTCTACATTCTGTCCATCAACTGTGTTTTTTGCAATTTTCACCCCGAGTGGGCGGGGTATGCTCAGACGTGAGTCCCAGGCTCTCCACACCACTGGAGTCAAGCTATCCAGGCTGATGAAGGATGATAGCCAGAAACCGGTCCTTGGATGCTTGATTCCGGTCTGGGAAAGACATGGCTTGGTAGTTCGGACTGGACTGTTCCCATGAGGCACAGGGTCAGAGCTGATTTGCATATAGCCATTGTCTAACCCAGGGTGGTGTGGAGTGCAAAAAACGATGGATTTAGGCCCAGATCCTTGTACTGGGGTGAATGTATGACATTGTTCTACATTCTGTCCATCAACTGTGTTTTTTGCAATTTTCACCCCGAGTGGGCTGGGTATGCTCAGACGTGAGTCCCAGGCTCTCCACACCACTGGAGTCAAGCTATCCAGGCTGATGAAGGCTGATAGCCAGAAACCGGTCCTTGGATGCTTGATTCCGGTCTGGGAAAGACATGGCTTGGTAGTTCGGACTGGACTGTTCCCATGAGGCACATGGTCAGAGCTGATTTGCATATAGCCAGTGTCTAACCCAGGGTGGTGTGGAGTGCAAAAAAATGATGGATTTAGGCCTAGATCCTTGTACTGGGGTGAATGTATGACATTGTTCTACATTCTGTCCATCAACTGTGTTTTTTGCAATTTTCACCCCGAGTGGGCTGGGTATGCTCAGACGTGAGTCCCAGGCTCTCCACACCACTGGAGTCAAGCTATCCAGGCTGATGAAGGCTGATAGCCAGAAACCGGTCCTTGGATGCTTGATTCCGGTCTGGGAAAGACATGGCTTGGTAGTTCGGACTGGACTGTTCCCATGAGGCACAGGGTCAGAGCTGATTTGCATATAGCCAGTGTCTAACCCAGGGTGGTGTGGAGTGCAAAAAAACGATGGATTTAGGCCCAGATCCTTGTACTGGGCTGAATGTATGACATTGTTCTACATTCTGTCCATCAACTGTGTTTTTTGCAATTTTCACCCCGAGTGGGCTGGGTATGCTCAAAAGTGAGTCCCAGGCTCTCCACACCACTGGAGTCAAGCTATCCAGGCTGATGAAGGCTGATAGCTAGAAACCGGTCCTTGGATGCTTGATTCCGGTCTGGGAAAGACATGGCTTGGTAGTTCGGACTGGACTGTTCCCATGAGGCACTGGGTCAGAGCTGATTTGCATATAGCCAGTGTCTAACCCAGGATGGTGTGGAGTGCAAAAAACGATGGATTTAGGCCCGGATCCTTGTACTGGGCTGAATGTATGACATTGTTCTACATTCTGTCCATCAACTGTGTTTTTTGCAATTTTCACCCCGAGTGGGCGGGGTATGCTCAGACGTGAGTCCCAGGCTCTCCACACCACTGGAGTCAAGCTATCCAGGCTGATGAAGGGTGATAGCCAGAAACCGGTCCTTGGATGCTTGATTCCGGTCTGGGAAAGACATGGCTTGGTAGTTCGGACTGGACTGTTCCCATGAGGCACAGGGTCAGAGCTGATTTGCATATAGCCAGTGTCTAACCCAGGGTGGTGTGGAGTGCAAAAAAACGATGGATTTAGGCCCAGATCCTTGTACTGGGGTGAATGTATGACATTGTTGTACATTCTGTCCATCAACTGTGTTTTTTTGCAATTTTCACCCCGAGTGGGCTGGGTATGCTCAAAAGTGAGTCCCAGGCTTTCCACACCACTGGAGTCAAGCTATCCAGGCTGATGAAGGCTGATAGCCAGAAACCGGTCCTTGGATGCTTGATTCCGGTCTGGGAAAGACATGGCTTGGTAGTTCGGACTGGACTGTTCCCATGAAGCACAGGGTCAGAGCTGATTTGCATATAGCCAGTGTCTAACCCAGGGTGGTGTGGAGTGCAAAAAACGATGGATTTAGGCCCAGATCCTTGTACTGGGGTGAATGTATGACATTATTCTACATTCTGTCCATCAACTGTGTTTTTTGCAATTTTCACCCCGAGTGGGCTGGGTATGCTCAAAAGTGAGTCCCAGGCTTTCCACACCACTGGAATCAAGCTATCCAGGCTGATGAAGGCTGATAGCCAGAAACCGGTCCCTGGATGCTTGATTCTGGTCTGGGAAAGACATGGCTTGGTAGTTCGGACTGGACTGTTCCCATTAGGCATAGGGTCAGAGCTGATTTGCATATAGCCAGTGTCTAACCCAGGGTGGTGTGGAGTGCAAAAAAACGATGGATTTAGGCCCAGATCCTTGTACTGGGGTGAATGTATGACATTGTTCTACATTCTGTCCATCAACTGTGTTTTTTGCAATTTTCACCCCGAATGGGCTGGGTATGCTCAGACGTGAGTCCCAGGCTCTCCACACCACTGGAGTCAAGCTGTCCAGGCTGATGAAGGCTGATAGCCAGAAACCGGTCCTTGGATGCTTGATTCCGGTCTGGGAAAGACATGGCTTGGTAGTTCGGACTGGACTGTTCCCATGAGGCACATGGTCAGTGTTGAAAGTTGGACTGAGACCGTCAACATTATCGGCGCCCTCTTGCTCTCCTTAACCTTTTTGTGCGCGTAAAACGGCCGCCATTTTGAACACCATGGCTTCCCTGCTCCCGCCGAGAGCCAGCGCGCCTCTCTCCCACTCCTAGCTTCGCCGGCATCCCCCGCATACTGACAACCCCCCTGCCTGCACCTGCCGCGAATCATAAAACCCCTCTTCAGCGCTGCTCTGCGCCAGGCCCTCGTCCTGTTCCCAGCGCGACACCTCCCTTCTTCCCATTTATGATCCCCGGCCCTTTGATGCAAACCCCTTTTCCCCGTGTGCCCGTTTGTCTTCCTCGTTCCCAGGCCGACACCCAGCTCTGCCGATACTGTTCCTTGCCCCTCCCCGTGCAATAGAAAGTTTCCCCCCAGCAAGGGATCCCCGGGTTGATCAAAGCCCCCCCGCCCTACGAGATCCGATCAAACCCCACACACTCCGTGAATCGGCGGAATATCCAGCTGCGCGATGATCATCACCTGTTGTGAACGGGGCGGGGACTCCCACTGTAACCTTGCGTGGGAACGGGCTGGGAAGGGGGGATTCGGAGGATGTCTTTCCGTACATCAAAGTATCGACGAGAATGTGTTACATGCAATAAAAAGATAAACTTGTGTATAAGAGGCCAGGCCTCAGGGATGCAGTTAGAGCACCTCAGAACGATACCTTCTGTCCGTTTCGTTGTGTTCTCCTCCGGAGAAAATAAAAAACCTTGTTTCCTGCCTTCCAGTCTCCAGCGCCTGCCTCTTCAATAGTTTAACTTCTTTGTGGGTTCAAGAGGCGACACCGCCGGGCAAATACTTAAGGATCTTATATCCTGGTTGGTAGTGCCCCCCAATTATTTTCTACAGTCAGAGCTGATTTGCATATAGCCAGTGTCTAACCCAGGGTGGTGTGGAGTGCAAAAAAACGATGGATTTAGGCCCAGATCCTTGTACTGGGCTGAATGTATGACATTGTTCTACATTCTGTCCATCAACTGTGTTTTTTGCAATTTTCACCCCGAGTGGGCTGGGTATGCTCAAAAGTGAGTCCCAGGCTCTCCACACCACTGGAGTCAAGCTATCCAGGCTGATGAAGGCTGATAGCCAGAAACCGGTCCTTGGATGCTTGATTCCGGTCTGGGAAAGACATGGCTTGGTAGTTTGGACTGGACTGTTCCCATGAGGCACATGGTCAGAGCTGATTTGCATATAGCCAGTGTCTAACCCAGGGTGGTGTGGAGTGCAAAAAAATGATGGATTTAGGCCCAGATCCTTGTACTGGGGTGAATGTATGACATTGTTCTACATTCTGTCCATCAACTGTGTTTTTTGCAATTTTCACCCCGAGTGGGCTGGGTATGCTCAGACGTGAGTCCCAGGCTCTCCACACCACTGGAGTCAAGCTATCCAGGCTGATGAAGGCTGATAGCCAGAAACCGGTCCTTGGATGCTTGATTCCGGTCTGGGAAAGACATGGCTTGGTAGTTCGGACTGGACTGTTCCCATGAGGCACTGGGTCAGAGCTGATTTGCATATAGCCAGTGTCTAACCCAGGGTGGTGTGGAGTGCAAAAAAACGATGGATTTAGGCCCAGATCCTTGTACTGGGCTGAATGTATGACATTGTTCTACATTCTGTCCATCAACTGTGTTTTTTGCAATTTTCACCCCGAGTGGGCTGGGTATGCTCAAAAGTGAGTCCCAGGCTCTCCACACCACTGGAGTCAAGCTATCCAGGCTGATGAAGGCTGATAGCCAGAAACCGGTCCTTGGATGCTTGATTCCGGTCTGGGAAAGACATGGCTTGGTAGTTCGGACTGGACTGTTCCCATGAGGCACTGGGTCAGAGCTGATTTGCATATAGCCAGTGTCTAACCCAGGATGGTGTGGAGTGCAAAAAACGATGGATTTAGGCCCGGATCCTTGTACTGGGCTGAATGTATGACATTGTTCTACATTCTGTCCATCAACTGTGTTTTTTGCAATTTTCACCCCGAGTGGGCGGGGTATGCTCAGACGTGAGTCCCAGGCTCTCCACACCACTGGAGTCAAGCTATCCAGGCTGATGAAGGATGATAGCCAGAAACCGGTCCTTGGATGCTTGATTCCGGTCTGGGAAAGACATGGCTTGGTAGTTCGGACTGGACTGTTCCCATGAGGCACAGGGTCAGAGCTGATTTGCATATAGCCAGTGTCTAACCCAGGGTGGTGTGGAGTGCAAAAAAACGATGGATTTAGGCCCAGATCCTTGTACTGGGGTGAATGTATGACATTGTTGTACATTCTGTCCATCAACTGTGTTTTTTTGCAATTTTCACCCCGAGTGGGCTGGGTATGCTCAAAAGTGAGTCCCAGGCTTTCCACACCATGGGAGTCAAGCTATCCAGGCTGATGAAGGCTGATAGCCAGAAACCGGTCCTTGGAGGCTTGATTCCGGTCTGGGAAAGACATGGCTTGGTAGTTCGGACTGGACTGTTCCCATGAGGCACAGGGTCAGAGCTGATTTGCATATAGCCAGTGTCTAACCCAGGGTGGTGTGGAGTGCAAAAAAACGATGGATTTAGGCCCAGATCCTTGTACTGGGGTGAATGTATGACATTATTCTACATTCTGTCCATCAACTGTGTTTTTTGCAATTTTCACCCCGAGTGGGCTGGGTATGCTCAAATGTGAGTCCCAGGCTTTCCACACCATTGGAATCAAGCTATCCAGGCTGATGAAGGCTGATAGCCAGAAACCGGTCCCTGGATGCTTGATTCCGGTCTGGGAAAGACATGGCTTGGTAGTTCGGACTGGACTGTTCCCATGAGGCATAGGGTCAGAGCTGATTTGCATATAGCCAGTGTCTAACCCAGGGTGGTGTGGAGTGCAAAAAAACGATGAATTTAGGCCCAGATCCTTGTACTGGGCTGAATGTATGACATTGTTCTACATTCTGTCCATCAACTGTGTTTTTTGCAATTTTCACCCCGAGTGGGCTGGGTATGCTCAGACGTGAGTACCAGGCATCTCCACACCACTGGAGTCAAGCTATCCAGGCTGATGAAAGCTGATAGCCAGAAACCGGTCCTTGGATGCTTGATTCCGGTCTGGGAAAGACATGGCTTGGTAGTTCGGACTGGACTGTTCCCATGAGTCACAGGGTCAGAGCTGATTTGCATATAGCCAGTGTCTAACCCAGGGTGGTGTGGAGTGCAAAAAAAACGATGGATTTAGGCCCAGATCCTTGTACTGGGGTGAATGTATGACATTGTTCTACATTCTGTCCATCAACAGTGTTTTTTGCAATATTCACCCCGAGTGGGCTGGGTGTGCTCAGACGTGAGTCCCAGGTTCTCCACACCACTGGAGTCAAGCTATCCAGGCTGATGAAGGCTGATAGCCAGAAACCGGTCCCTGGATGCTTGATTCCGGTCTGGGAAAGACATGGCTTGGTAGTTCGGACTGGACTGTTCCCATGAGGCATAGGGTCAGAGCTGATTTGCATATAGCCAGTGTCTAACCCAGGGTGGTGTGGAGTGCAAAAAAACGATGAATTTAGGCCCAGATCCTTGTACTGGGGTGAATGTATGACATTGTTCTACATTCTGTCCATCAACTGTGTCTTTTGCAATTTTCACCCCGAGTGGGCTGGGTATGCTCAAAAGTGAGTCCCAGGCTTTCCACACAACTGGAGTCAAGCTATCCAGGCTGATGAAGGATGATAGCCAGAAACCGGTCCTTGGATGCTTGATTCCGGTCTGGGAAAGACATGGCTTGGTAGTCCGGACTGGACTGTTCCCATGAGGCCCAGGGTCAGAGCTGATTTGCATATAGCCAGTGTCTAACCCAGGGTGGTGTGGAGTGCAAAAAAATGATGGATTTAGGCCCAGATCCTTGTACTGGGGTGATTGTATGACATTGTTCTACATTCTGTCCATCAACTGTGTTTTTTGCAATTTTCACCCCGAGTGGGCTGGGTATGCTCAAAAGTGAGTCCCAGGCTTTCCACACCACTGGAGTCAAGCTATCCAGGCTGATGAAGGCGGATAGCCAGAAACCGGTCCTTGGATGCTTGATTCCGGTCTGGGAAAGACATGGCTTGGTAGTTCGGACTGGACTGTTCCCATGAGGCACAGGGTCAGAGCTGATTTGCATATAGCCAGTGTCTAACCCAGGGTGGTGTGGAGTGCAAAAAAACGATGGATTTAGGCCCAGATCCTTGTACTGGGGTGAATGTATGACTTTGTTCTACATTCTGTCCATCAACTGTGTTTTTTGCAATTTTCACCCCGAGTGGGCGGGGTATGCTCAGACGTGAGTCCCAGGCTCTCCACACCACTGGAGTCAAGCTATCCAGGCTGATGAAGGATGATAGCCAGAAACCGGTCCTTGGATGCTTGATTCCGGTCTGGGAAAGACATGGCTTGGTAGTTCGGACTGGACTGTTCCTATGAGGCACAGGGTCAGAGCTGATTTGCATATAGCCAGTGTCTAACCCAGGGTGGTGTGGAGTGCAAAAAACGATGGATTTAGGCCCAGATCCTTGTACTGGGGTGAATGTATGACATTGTTCTACATTCTGTCCATCAACTGTGTTTTTTGCAATTTTCACCCGAGTGGGCTGGGTATGCTCAGACGTGAGTCCCAGGCTCTCCACACCACTGGAGTCAAGCTATCCAGGCTGATGAAGGATGATAGCCAGAAACCGGTGCTTGGATGCTTGATTCCGGTCTGGGAAAGATGTGCTTGGTAGTTCGGACTGGACTGTTCCCATGAGGCACAGGGTCAGAGCTGATTTGCATATAGCCATTGTCTAACCCAGGGTGGTGTGGAGTGCAAAAAAATGATGGATTTAGGCCCAGATCCTTGTACTGGGGTGAATGTATGACATTGTTCTACATTCTGTCCATCAACTGTGTTTTTTGCAATTTTCACCCCGAGTGGGCTGGGTATGCTCAAAAGTGAGTCCCAGGCTTTCCACACCACTGGAGTCAAGCTATCCAGGCTGATGAAGGCTGATAGCCAGAAACCGGTCCTTGGATGCTTGATTCCGGTCTGGGAAAGACATGGCTTGGTAGTTCGGACTGGACTGTTCCCATGAGGCACAGGGTCAGAGCTGATTTGCATATAGCCAGTGTCTAACCCAGGGTGGTGTGGAGTGCAAAAAAACAATGTATTTAGGCCCAGATCCTTGTACTGTGGTGAATGTATGACATTGTTCTACATTCTGTCCATCAACTGTGTTTTTTGCAATTTTCACCCCGAGTGGGCTGGGTATGCTCAAAAGTGAGTCCCAGGCTTTCCACACCACTGGAGTCAAGCTATCCAGGCTGATGAAGGCTGATAGCCAGAAACCGGTCCTTGGATGCTTGATTCCGGTCTGGGAAAGACATGACTTGGTAGTTCGGACTGGACTGTTCCCATGAGGCACAGGGTCAGAGCTGATTTGCATATAGCCAGTGTCTAACCCAGGGTGGTGTGGAGTGCAAAAAAACGATGGATTTAGGCCCAGATCCTTGTACTGGGGTGAATGTATGACATTGTTCTACATTCTGTCCATCAACTGTGTTTTTTGCAATTTTCACCCCGAGTGGGCTGGGTATGCTCAGACGTGAGTCCCAGGCTCTCCACACCACTGGAGTCAAGCTATCCAGGCTGCTGAAGGCTGATAGCCAGAAACCGGTCCTTGGATGCTTGATTCCGGTCTGGGAAAGACATGGCTTGGTAGTTCGGACTGGACTGTTCCCATGAGGCACATGGTCAGAGCTGATTTGCATATAGCTAGTGTCTAACCCAGGTTGTGTGTAGTGCAAAAAAATGATGGATTTAGGCCCAGATCCTTGTACTGGGAAGAATGTATGACATTGTTCTACATTCTGTCCATCAACTGTGTTTTTTGCAATTTTCACCCCGAGTGGGCTGGGTATGCTCAGACGTGAGTCCCAGGCTCTCCACACCACTGGAGTCAAGCTATCCAGGCTGATGAAGGCTGATAGCCAGAAACCGGTCCTTGGATGCTTGATTCCGGTCTGGGAAAGACATGGCTTGGTAGTTCGGACTGGACTGTTCCCATGAGTCACAGGGTCAGAGCTGATTTGCATATAGCCAGTGTCTAACCCAGGGTGGTGTGGAGTGCAAAAAAATCGATGGATTTAGGCCCAGATCCTTGTACTGGGGTGAATGTATGACATTGTTCTACATTCTGTCCATCAACTGTGTTTTTTGCAATATTCACCCCGAGTGGGCTGGGTGTGCTCAGACGTGAGTCCCAGGTTCTCCACACCACTGGAGTCAAGCTATCCAGGCTGATGAAGGCTGATAGCCAGAAACCGGTCCTTGGATGCTTGATTCCGGTCTGGGAAAGACATGGCTTGGTAGTTCGGACTGGACTGTTCCCATGAGGCAAAGGGTCAGAGCTGATTTGCATATAGCCAGTGTCTAACCCAGGGTGGTGTGGAGTGCAAAAAAACGATGGATTTAGGCCCAGATCCTTGTACTGGGGTGAATGTATGACATTTTTCTACATTCTGTCCATCAACACTGTTTTTTGCAATATTCACCCCGAGTGGGCTGGGTGTGCTCAGACGTGAGTCCCAGGTTCTCCACACCACTGGAGTCAAGCTATCCAGGCTGATGAAGGCTGATAGCCAGAAACCGGTCCCTGGATGCTTGATTCCGGTCTGGGAAAGACATGGCTTGGTAGTTCGGACTGGACTGTTCCCATGAGGCATAGGGTCAGAGCTGATTTGCATTTAGCCAGTTTCTAACCCAGGGTGGTGTGGAGTGCAAAAAAACGATGAATTTAGGCCCAGATACTTGTACTGGTGTGAATGTATGACATTGTTCTACATTCTGTCCATCAACTGTGTTTTTTGCAATTTTCACCCCGAGTGGGCGGGGTATGCTCAGACGTGAGTCCCAGGCTCTCCACACCACTGGAGTCAAGCTATCCAGGCTGATGAAGGATGATAGCCAGAAACCGGTCCTTGGATGCTTAATTCCGGTCTGGGAAAGACATGGCTTGGTAGTTCGGACTGGACTGTTCCCATGAAGCACAGGGTCAGAGCTGATTTGCATATAGCCAGTGTCTAACCCAGGGTGGTGTGGAGTGCAAAAAAACAATGGATTTAGGCCCAGATCCTTGTACTGGGGTGAATGTATGACATTGTTCTACATTCTGTCCATCAACTGTGTTTTTTGCAATTTTCACCCCGAGTTGGCTGGGTATGCTCAGACGTGAGTCCCAGGCTCTCCACACCACTGGAGTCAAGCTATCCAGGCTGATGAAGGCTGATAGCCGGAAACCGGTCCTTGGATGCTTGATTCCGGTCTGGGAAAGACATGGCTTGGTAGTTCGGACTGGACTGTTCCCATGAGGCACAGGGTCAGAGCTGATTTGCATATAGCCATTGTCTAACCCAGGGGTTTGTGGAGTGCAAAAAAACGATGGATTTAGGCCCAGATCCTTGTACTGGGGTGAATGTATGACATTGTTCTACATTCTGTCCATCAACTGTGTTTTTTGCAATTTTCACCCCGAATGGGCTGGGTATGCTCAGACGTGAGTCCCAGGCTCTCCACACCACTGGAGTCAAGCTGTCCAGGCTGATGAAGGCTGATAGCCAGAAACCGGTCCTTAGATGCTTGATTCCGGTCTGGGAAAGACATGGCTTGGTAGTTCGGACTGGACTGTTCCCATGAGGCACATGGTCAGAGCTGATTTGCATATAGCCAGTGTCTAACCCAGGGTGGTGTGGAGTGCAAAAAAACGATGGATTTAGGCCCAGATCCTTGTACTGGGCTGAATGTATGACATTGTTCTACATTCTGTCCATCAACTGTGTTTTTTGCAATTTTCACCCCGAGTGGGCTGGGTATGCTCAAAAGTGAGTCCCAGGCTCTCCACACCACTGGAGTCAAGCTATCCAGGCTGATGAAGGCTGATAGCCAGAAACCGGTCCTTGGATGCTTGATTCCGGTCTGGGAAAGACATGGCTTGGTAGTTTGGACTGGACTGTTCCCATGAGGCACATGGTCAGAGCTGATTTGCATATAGCCAGTGTCTAACCCAGGGTGGTGTGGAGTGCAAAAAAATGATGGATTTAGGCCCTGATCCTTGTACTGGGGTGAATGTATGACATTGTTCTACATTCTGTCCATCAACTGTGTTTTTTGCAATTTTCACCCCGAGTGGGCTGGGTATGCTCAGACGTGAGTCCCAGGCTCTCCACACCACTGGAGTCAAGCTATCCAGGCTGATGAAGGCTGATAGCCAGAAACCGGTCCTTGGATGCTTGATTCCGGTCTGGGAAAGACATGGCTTGGTAGTTCGGACTGGACTGTTCCCATGAGGCACAGGGTCAGAGCTGATTTGCATATAGCCATTGTCTAACACAGGGTGGTGTGGAGTGCAAAAAACGATGGATTTAGGCCCAGATCCTTGTACTGGGGTGAATGTATGACATTGTTCTACATTCTGTCCATCAACTGTGTTTTTTGCAATTTTCACCCCGAGTGGGCTGGGTATGCTCAGACGTGAGTCCCAGGCTCTCCACACCACTGGAGTCAAGCTATCCAGGCTGATGAAGGCTGATAGCCAGAAACCGGTCCTTGGATGCTTGATTCCGGTCTGGGAAAGACATGGCTTGGTAGTTCGGACTGGACTGTTCCCATGAGGCACATGGTCAGAGCTGATTTGCATATAGCCAGTGTCTAACCCAGGGTGGTGTGGAGTGCAAAAAAATGATGGATTTAGGCCCAGATCCTTGTACTGGGGTGAATGTATGACATTGTTCTACATTCTGTCCATCAACTGTGTTTTTTGCAATTTTCACCCCGAGTGGGCTGGGTATGCTCAGACGTGAGTCCCAGGCTCTCCACACCACTGGAGTCAAGCTATCCAGGCTGATGAAGGCTGATAGCCAGAAACCGGTCCTTGGATGCTTGATTCCGGTCTGGGAAAGACATGGCTTGGTAGTTCGGACTGGACTGTTCCCATGAGGCACTGGGTCAGAGCTGATTTGCATATAGCCAGTGTCTAACCCAGGATGGTGTGGAGTGCAAAAAACGATGGATTTAGGCCCGGATCCTTGTACTGGGCTGAATGTATGACATTGTTCTACATTCTGTCCATCAACTGTGTTTTTTGCAATTTTCACCCCGAGTGGGCGGGGTATGCTCAGACGTGAGTCCCAGGCTCTCCACACCACTGGAGTCAAGCTATCCAGGCTGATGAAGGATGATAGCCAGAAACCGGTCCTTGGATGCTTGATTCCGGTCTGGGAAAGACACGGCTTGGTAGTTCGGACTGGACTGTTCCCATGAGGCACTGGGTCAGAGCTGATTTGCATATAGCCAGTGTCTAACCCAGGGTGGTGTGGAGTGCAAAAAAACGATGGATTTAGGCCCAGATCCTTGTACTGGGGTGAATGTATGACATTGTTCTACATTCTGTCCATCAACTGTGTTTTTTGCAATTTTCACCCCGAGTGGGCTGGGTATGCTCAAAAGTGAGTCCCAGGCTTTCCACACCACTAGAGTCAAGCTATCCAGGCTGATGAAGGCTGATAGCCAGAAACCGGTCCTTGGATGCTTGATTCCGGTCTGGGAAAGACATGGCTTGGTAGTTCGGACTGGACTGTTCCCATGAGGCACAGGGTCAGAGCTGATTTGCATATAGCCATTGTCTAACCCAGGGTGGTGTGGAGTGCAAAAAACGATGGATTTAGGCCCAGATCCTTGTACTGGGGTAAATGTATGACATTGTTCTACATTCTGTCCATCAACTGTGTTTTTTGCAATTTTCACCCCGAGTGGGCTGGGTATGCTCAGACGTGAGTCCCAGGCTCTCCACACCACTGGAGTCAAGCTATCCAGGCTGATGAAGGCTGATAGCCAGAAACCGTTCCTTGGATGCTTAATTCCGGTCTGGGAAAGACATGGCTTGGTAGTTCGGACTGGACTGTTCCCATGAGGCACATGGTCAGAGCTGATTTGCATATAGCCAGTGTCTAACCCAGGGTGGTGTGGAGTGCAAAAAAATGATGGATTTAGGCCCAGATCCTTGTACTGGGGTGAATGTATGACATTGTTCTACATTCTGTCCATCAACTGTGTTTTTTGCAATTTTCACCCCGAGTGGGCTGGGTATGCTCAGACGTGAGTCCCAGGCTCTCCACACCACTGGAGTCAAGCTATCCAGGCTGATGAAGGCTGATAGCCAGAAACCGGTCCTTGGATGCTTGATTCCGGTCTGGGAAAGACATGGCTTGGTAGTTCGGACTGGACTGTTCCCATGAGGCACAGGGTCAGAGCTGATTTGCATATAGCCAGTGTCTAACCCAGGGTGGTGTGGAGTGCAAAAAAACGATGGATTTAGGCCCAGATCCTTGTACTGGGCTGAATGTATGACATCGTTCTACATTCTGTCCATCAACTGTGTTTTTTGCAATTTTCACCCCGAGTGGGCTGGGTATGCTCAAAAGTGAGTCCCAGTCTCTCCACACCACTGGAGTCAAGCTATCCAGGCTGATGAAGGCTGATAGCCAGAAACCGGTCCTTGGATGCTTGATTCCGGTCTGGGAAAGACATGGCTTGGTAGTTCGGACTGGACTGTTCCCATGAGGCACTGGGTCAGAGCTGATTTGCATATAGCCAGTGTCTAACCCAGGATGGTGTGGAGTGCAAAAAATGATGGATTTAGGCCCAGATCCTTGTACTGGGCTGAATGTATGACATTGTTCTACATTCTGTCCATCAACTGTGTTTTTTGCAATTTTCATCCCGAGTGGGTGGGGTATGCTCAGACGTGAGTCCCAGGCTCTCCACACCACTGGAGTCAAGCTATCCAGGCTGATGAAGGATGATAGCCAGAAACCGGTCCTTGGATGCTTGATTCTGGTCTGGGAAAGACATGGCTTGGTAGTTCGGACTGGACTGTTCCCATGAGGCACAGGGTCAGAGCTGATTTGCATATAGCCAGTGTCTAACCCAGGGTGGTGTGGAGTGCATAAAAACGATGGATTTAGGCCCAGATCCTTGTACTGGGGTGAATGTATGACATTGTTCTACATTCTGTCCATCAACTGTGTTTTTTGCAATTTTCACCCCGAGTGGGCGGGGTATGCTCAGACGTGAGTCCCAGGCTCTCCACACCACTGGAGTCAAGCTATCCAGGCTGATGAAGGATGATAGCCAGAAACCGGTCCTTGGATGCTTGATTCCGGTCTGGGAAAGACATGGCTTGGTAGTTCGGACTGGACTGTTCCCATGAGGCACAGGGTCAGAGCTGATTTGCATATAGCCAGTGTCTAACCCAGGGTGGTGTGGAGTGCAAAAAAACGATGGATTTAGGCCCAGATCCTTGTACTGGGGTGAATGTATGACATTGTTGTACATTCTGTCCATCAACTGTGTTTTTTTGCAATTTTCACCCCGAGTGGGCTGGGTATGCTCAAAAGTGAGTCCCAGGCTTTCCACACCACTGGAGTCAAGCTATCCAGGCTGATGAAGGCTGATAGCCAGAAACCGGTCCTTGGATGCTTGATTCTGGTCTGGGAAAGACATGGCTTGGTAGTTCGGACTGGACTGTTCCCATGAGGCACAGGGTCAGAGCTGATTTGCATATAGCCAGTGTCTAACCCAGGGTGGTGTGGAGTGCAAAAAAACGATGGATTTAGGCCCAGATCCTTGTACTGGGGTGAATGTACGACATTATTCTACATTCTGTCCATCAACTGTGTTTTTTGCAATTTTCACCCCGAGTGGGCTGGGTATGCTCAAAAGTGAGTCCCAGGCTTTCCACACCACTGGAATCAAGCTATCCAGGCTGATGAAGGCTGATAGCCAGAAACCGGTCCCTGGATGCTTGATTCCGGTCTGGGAAAGACATGGCTTGGTAGTTCGGACTGGACTGTTCCCATGAGGCATAGGGTCAGAGCTGATTTGCATATAGCCAGTGTCTAACCCAGGATGGTTTGGAGTGCAAAAAACGATGGATTTAGGCCCGGATCCTTGTACTGGGCTGAATGTATGACATTGTTCTACATTCTGTCCATCAACTGTGTTTTTTGCAATTTTCACCCCGAGTGGGCGGGGTATGCTCAGACGTGAGTCCCAGGCTCTCCACACCACTGGAGTCAAGCTATCCAGGCTGATGAAGGATGATAGCCAGAAACCGGTCCTTGGATGCTTGATTCCGGTCTGGGAAAGACATGGCTTGGTAGTTCGGACTGGACTGTTCCCATGAGGCACAGGGTCAGAGCTGATTTGCATATAGCCATTGTCTAACACAGGGTGGTGTGGAGAGCAAAAAACGATGGATTTAGGCCCAGATCCTTGTACTGGGGTGAATGTATGACATTGTTCTACATTCTGTCCATCAACTGTGTTTTTTGCAATTTTCACCCCGAGTGGGCTGGGTATGCTCAGACGTGAGTCCCAGGCTCTCCTCACCACTGGAGTCAAGCTATCCAGGCTGATAGCCAGAAACCGGTCCTTGGATGCTTGATTCCGGTCTGGGAAAGACATGGCTTGGTAGTTCGGACTGGACTGTTCCCATGAGGCACAGGGTCAGAGCTGATTTGCATATAGCCAGTGTCTAACCCAGGGTGGTGTGGAGTGCAAAAAAACGATGGATTTAGGCCCAGATCCTTGTACTGGGCTGAATGTATGACATTGTTCTACATTCTGTCCATCAACTGTGTTTTTTGCAATTTTCACCCCGAGTGGGCTGGGTATGCTCAAAAGTGAGTCCCAGGCTCTCCACACCACTGGAGTCAAGCTATCCAGGCTGATGAAGGCTGATAGCCAGAAACCGGTCCTTGGATGCTTGATTCCGGTCTGGGAAAGACATGGCTTGGTAGTTCGGACTGGACTGTTCCCATGAGGCACAGGGTCAGAGCTGATTTGCATATAGCCATTGTCTAACCCAGGGTGGTGTGGAGTGCAAAAAACGATGGATTTAGGCCCAGATCCTTGTACTGGGGTGAATGTATGACATTGTTCTACATTCTGTCCATCAACTGTGTTTTTTGCAATTTTCACCCCGAGTGGGCTGGGTATGCTCAGACGTGAGTCCCAGGCTCTCCACACCACTGGAGTCAAGCTATCCAGGCTGATGAAGGCTGATAGCCAGAAACCGGTCCTTGGATGCTTGATTCCGGTCTGGGAAAGACATGGCTTGGTAGTTCGGACTGGACTGTTCCCATGAGGCACATGGTCAGAGCTGATTTGCATATAGCCAGTGTCTAACCCAGGGTGGTGTGGAGTGCAAAAAAATGATGGATTTAGGCCTAGATCCTTGTACTGGGGTGAATGTATGACATTGTTCTACATTCTGTCCATCAACTGTGTTTTTTGCAATTTTCACCCCGAGTGGGCTGGGTATGCTCAGACGTGAGTCCCAGGCTCTCCACACCACTGGAGTCAAGCTATCCAGGCTGATGAAGGCTGATAGCCAGAAACCGGTCCTTGGATGCTTGATTCCGGTCTGGGAAAGACATGGCTTGGTAGTTCGGACTGGACTGTTCCCATGAGGCACAGGGTCAGAGCTGATTTGCATATAGCCAGTGTCTAACCCAGGGTGGTGTGGAGTGCAAAAAAACGATGGATTTAGGCCCAGATCCTTGTACTGGGCTGAATGTATGACATTGTTCTACATTCTGTCCATCAACTGTGTTTTTTGCAATTTTCACCCCGAGTGGGCTGGGTATGCTCAAAAGTGAGTCCCAGGCTCTCCACACCACTGGAGTCAAGCTATCCAGGCTGATGAAGGCTGATAGCCAGAAACCGGTCCTTGGATGCTTGATTCCGGTCTGGGAAAGACATGGCTTGGTAGTTCGGACTGGACTGTTCCCATGAGGCACTGGGTCAGAGCTGATTTGCATATAGCCAGTGTCTAACCCAGGATGGTGTGGAGTGCAAAAAACGATGGATTTAGGCCCGGATCCTTGTACTGGGCTGAATGTATGACATTGTTCTACATTCTGTCCATCAACTGTGTTTTTTGCAATTTTCACCCCGAGTGGGCGGGGTATGCTCAGACGTGAGTCCCAGGCTCTCCACACCACTGGAGTCAAGCTATCCAGGCTGATGAAGGGTGATAGCCAGAAACCGGTCCTTGGATGCTTGATTCCGGTCTGGGAAAGACATGGCTTGGTAGTTCGGACTGGACTGTTCCCATGAGGCACAGGGTCAGAGCTGATTTGCATATAGCCAGTGTCTAACCCAGGGTGGTGTGGAGTGCAAAAAAACGATGGATTTAGGCCCAGATCCTTGTACTGGGGTGAATGTATGACATTGTTGTACATTCTGTCCATCAACTGTGTTTTTTTGCAATTTTCACCCCGAGTGGGCTGGGTATGCTCAAAAGTGAGTCCCAGGCTTTCCACACCACTGGAGTCAAGCTATCCAGGCTGATGAAGGCTGATAGCCAGAAACCGGTCCTTGGATGCTTGATTCCGGTCTGGGAAAGACATGGCTTGGTAGTTCGGACTGGACTGTTCCCATGAGGCACAGGGTCAGAGCTGATTTGCATATAGCCAGTGTCTAACCCAGGGTGGTGTGGAGTGCAAAAAACGATGGATTTAGGCCCAGATCCTTGTACTGGGGTGAATGTATGACATTATTCTACATTCTGTCCATCAACTGTGTTTTTTGCAATTTTCACCCCGAGTGGGCTGGGTATGCTCAAAAGTGAGTCCCAGGCTTTCCACACCACTGGAATCAAGCTATCCAGGCTGATGAAGGCTGATAGCCAGAAACCGGTCCCTGGATGCTTGATTCTGGTCTGGGAAAGACATGGCTTGGTAGTTCGGACTGGACTGTTCCCATTAGGCATAGGGTCAGAGCTGATTTGCATATAGCCAGTGTCTAACCCAGGGTGGTGTGGAGTGCAAAAAAACGATGGATTTAGGCCCAGATCCTTGTACTGGGGTGAATGTATGACATTGTTCTACATTCTGTCCATCAACTGTGTTTTTTGCAATTTTCACCCCGAATGGGCTGGGTATGCTCAGACGTGAGTCCCAGGCTCTCCACACCACTGGAGTCAAGCTGTCCAGGCTGATGAAGGCTGATAGCCAGAAACCGGTCCTTAGATGCTTGATTCCGGTCTGGGAAAGACATGGCTTGGTAGTTCGGACTGGACTGTTCCCATGAGGCACATGGTCAGAGCTGATTTGCATATAGCCAGTGTCTAACCCAGGGTGGTGTGGAGTGCAAAAAAACGATGGATTTAGGCCCAGATCCTTGTACTGGGCTGAATGTATGACATTGTTCTACATTCTGTCCATCAACTGTGTTTTTTGCAATTTTCACCCCGAGTGGGCTGGGTATGCTCAAAAGTGAGTCCCAGGCTCTCCACACCACTGGAGTCAAGCTATCCAGGCTGATGAAGGCTGATAGCCAGAAACCGGTCCTTGGATGCTTGATTCCGGTCTGGGAAAGACATGGCTTGGTAGTTTGGACTGGACTGTTCCCATGAGGCACATGGTCAGAGCTGATTTGCATATAGCCAGTGTCTAACCCAGGGTGGTGTGGAGTGCAAAAAAATGATGGATTTAGGCCCTGATCCTTGTACTGGGGTGAATGTATGACATTGTTCTACATTCTGTCCATCAACTGTGTTTTTTGCAATTTTCACCCCGAGTGGGCTGGGTATGCTCAGACGTGAGTCCCAGGCTCTCCACACCACTGGAGTCAAGCTATCCAGGCTGATGAAGGCTGATAGCCAGAAACCGGTCCTTGGATGCTTGATTCCGGTCTGGGAAAGACATGGCTTGGTAGTTCGGACTGGACTGTTCCCATGAGGCACTGGGTCAGAGCTGATTTGCATATAGCCAGTGTCTAACCCAGGGTGGTGTGGAGTGCAAAAAAACGATGGATTTAGGCCCAGATCCTTGTACTGGGCTGAATGTATGACATTGTTCTACATTCTGTCCATCAACTGTGTTTTTTGCAATTTTCACCCCGAGTGGGCTGGGTATGCTCAAAAGTGAGTCCCAGGCTCTCCACACCACTGGAGTCAAGCTATCCAGGCTGATGAAGGCTGATAGCCAGAAACCGGTCCTTGGATGCTTGATTCCGGTCTGGGAAAGACATGGCTTGGTAGTTCGGACTGGACTGTTCCCATGAGGCACTGGGTCAGAGCTGATTTGCATATAGCCAGTGTCTAACCCAGGATGGTGTGGAGTGCAAAAAACGATGGATTTAGGCCCGGATCCTTGTACTGGGCTGAATGTATGACATTGTTCTACATTCTGTCCATCAACTGTGTTTTTTGCAATTTTCACCCCGAGTGGGCGGGGTATGCTCAGACGTGAGTCCCAGGCTCTCCACACCACTGGAGTCAAGCTATCCAGGCTGATGAAGGATGATAGCCAGAAACCGGTCCTTGGATGCTTGATTCCGGTCTGGGAAAGACATGGCTTGGTAGTTCGGACTGGACTGTTCCCATGAGGCACAGGGTCAGAGCTGATTTGCATATAGCCAGTGTCTAACCCAGGGTGGTGTGGAGTGCAAAAAAACGATGGATTTAGGCCCAGATCCTTGTACTGGGGTGAATGTATGACATTGTTGTACATTCTGTCCATCAACTGTGTTTTTTTGCAATTTTCACCCCGAGTGGGCTGGGTATGCTCAAAAGTGAGTCCCAGGCTTTCCACACCACTGGAGTCAAGCTATCCAGGCTGATGAAGGCTAATAGCCAGAAACCGGTCCTTGGATGCTTGATTCCGGTCTGGGAAAGACATGGCTTGGTAGTTCGGACTGGACTGTTCCCATGAGGCACAGGGTCAGAGCTGATTTGCATATAGCCAGTGTCTAACCCAGGGTGGTGTGGAGTGCAAAAAAACGATGGATTTAGGCCCAGATCCTTGTACTGGGGTGAATGTATGACATTATTCTACATTCTGTCCATCAACTGTGTTTTTTGCAATTTTCACCCCGAGTGGGCTGGGTATGCTCAAAAGTGAGTCCCAGGCTTTCCACACCATTGGAATCAAGCTATCCAGGCTGATGAAGGCTGATAGCCAGAAACCGGTCCCTGGATGCTTGATTCCGGTCTGGGAAAGACATGGCTTGGTAGTTCGGACTGGACTGTTCCCATGAGGCATAGGGTCAGAGCTGATTTGCATATAGCCAGTGTCTAACCCAGGGTGGTGTGGAGTGCAAAAAAACGATGAATTTAGGCCCAGATCCTTGTACTGGGCTGAATGTATGACATTGTTCTACATTCTGTCCATCAACTGTGTTTTTTGCAATTTTCACCCCGAGTGGGCTGGGTATGCTCAGACGTGAGTACCAGGCACCTCCACACCACTGGAGTCAAGCTATCCAGGCTGATGAAAGCTGATAGCCAGAAACCGGTCCTTGGATGCTTGATTCCGGTCTGGGAAAGACATGGCTTGGTAGTTCGGACTGGACTGTTCCCATGAGTCACAGGGTCAGAGCTGATTTGCATATAGCCAGTGTCTAACCCAGGGTGGTGTGGAGTGCAAAAAAAACGATGGATTTAGGCCCAGATCCTTGTACTGGGGTGAATGTATGACATTGTTCTACATTCTGTCCATCAACAGTGTTTTTTGCAATATTCACCCCGAGTGGGCTGGGTGTGCTCAGACGTGAGTCCCAGGTTCTCCACACCACTGGAGTCAAGCTATCCAGGCTGATGAAGGCTGATAGCCAGAAACCGGTCCCTGGATGCTTGATTCCGGTCTGGGAAAGACATGGCTTGGTAGTTCGGACTGGACTGTTCCCATGAGGCATAGGGTCAGAGCTGATTTGCATATAGCCAGTGTCTAACCCAGGGTGGTGTGGAGTGCAAAAAAACGATGAATTTAGGCCCAGATCCTTGTACTGGGGTGAATGTATGACATTGTTCTACATTCTGTCCATCAACTGTGTCTTTTGCAATTTTCACCCCGAGTGGGCTGGGTATGCTCAAAAGTGAGTCCCAGGCTTTCCACACAACTGGAGTCAAGCTATCCAGGCTGATGAAGGATGATAGCCAGAAACCGGTCCTTGGATGCTTGATTCCGGTCTGGGAAAGACATGGCTTGGTAGTCCGGACTGGACTGTTCCCATGAGGCCCAGGGTCAGAGCTGATTTGCATATAGCCAGTGTCTAACCCAGGGTGGTGTGGAGTGCAAAAAAATGATGGATTTAGGCCCAGATCCTTGTACTGGGGTGATTGTATGACATTGTTCTACATTCTGTCCATCAACTGTGTTTTTTGCAATTTTCACCCCGAGTGGGCTGGGTATGCTCAAAAGTGAGTCCCAGGCTTTCCACACCACTGGAGTCAAGCTATCCAGGCTGATGAAGGCGGATAGCCAGAAACCGGTCCTTGGATGCTTGATTCCGGTCTGGGAAAGACATGGCTTGGTAGTTCGGACTGGACTGTTCCCATGAGGCACAGGGTCAGAGCTGATTTGCATATAGCCAGTGTCTAACCCAGGGTGGTGTGGAGTGCAAAAAAACGATGGATTTAGGCCCAGATCCTTGTACTGGGGTGAATGTATGACTTTGTTCTACATTCTGTCCATCAACTGTGTTTTTTGCAATTTTCACCCCGAGTGGGCGGGGTATGCTCAGACGTGAGTCCCAGGCTCTCCACACCACTGGAGTCAAGCTATCCAGGCTGATGAAGGATGATAGCCAGAAACCGGTCCTTGGATGCTTGATTCCGGTCTGGGAAAGACATGGCTTGGTAGTTCGGACTGGACTGTTCCTATGAGGCACAGGGTCAGAGCTGATTTGCATATAGCCAGTGTCTAACCCAGGGTGGTGTGGAGTGCAAAAAACGATGGATTTAGGCCCAGATCCTTGTACTGGGGTGAATGTATGACATTGTTCTACATTCTGTCCATCAACTGTGTTTTTTGCAATTTTCACCCGAGTGGGCTGGGTATGCTCAGACGTGAGTCCCAGGCTCTCCACACCACTGGAGTCAAGCTATCCAGGCTGATGAAGGATGATAGCCAGAAACCGGTGCTTGGATGCTTGATTCCGGTCTGGGAAAGATGTGCTTGGTAGTTCGGACTGGACTGTTCCCATGAGGCACAGGGTCAGAGCTGATTTGCATATAGCCATTGTCTAACCCAGGGTGGTGTGGAGTGCAAAAAAATGATGGATTTAGGCCCAGATCCTTGTACTGGGGTGAATGTATGACATTGTTCTACATTCTGTCCATCAACTGTGTTTTTTGCAATTTTCACCCCGAGTGGGCTGGGTATGCTCAAAAGTGAGTCCCAGGCTTTCCACACCACTGGAGTCAAGCTATCCAGGCTGATGAAGGCTGATAGCCAGAAACCGGTCCTTGGATGCTTGATTCCGGTCTGGGAAAGACATGGCTTGGTAGTTCGGACTGGACTGTTCCCATGAGGCACAGGGTCAGAGCTGATTTGCATATAGCCAGTGTCTAACCCAGGGTGGTGTGGAGTGCAAAAAAACAATGTATTTAGGCCCAGATCCTTGTACTGTGGTGAATGTATGACATTGTTCTACATTCTGTCCATCAACTGTGTTTTTTGCAATTTTCACCCCGAGTGGGCTGGGTATGCTCAAAAGTGAGTCCCAGGCTTTCCACACCACTGGAGTCAAGCTATCCAGGCTGATGAAGGCTGATAGCCAGAAACCGGTCCTTGGATGCTTGATTCCGGTCTGGGAAAGACATGGCTTGGTAGTTCGGACTGGACTGTTCCCATGAGGCACAGGGTCAGAGCTGATTTGCATATAGCCAGTGTCTAACCCAGGGTGGTGTGGAGTGCAAAAAAACGATGGATTTAGGCCCAGATCCTTGTACTGGGGTGAATGTATGACATTGTTCTACATTCTGTCCATCAACTGTGTTTTTTGCAATTTTCACCCCGAGTGGGCTGGGTATGCTCAGACGTGAGTCCCAGGCTCTCCACACCACTGAAGTCAAGCTATCCAGGCTGCTGAAGGCTGATAGCCAGAAACCGGTCCTTGGATGCTTGATTCCGGTCTGGGAAAGACATGGCTTGGTAGTTCGGACTGGACTGTTCCCATGAGGCACATGGTCAGAGCTGATTTGCATATAGCTAGTGTCTAACCCAGGGTGGTGTGTAGTGCAAAAAAATGATGGATTTAGGCCCAGATCCTTGTACTGGGAAGAATGTATGACATTGTTCTACATTCTGTCCATCAACTGTGTTTTTTGCAATTTTCACCCCGAGTGGGCTGGGTATGCTCAGACGTGAGTCCCAGGCTCTCCACACCACTGGAGTCAAGCTATCCAGGCTGATGAAGGCTGATAGCCAGAAACCGGTCCTTGGATGCTTGATTCCGGTCTGGGAAAGACATGGCTTGGTAGTTCGGACTGGACTGTTCCCATGAGTCACAGGGTCAGAGCTGATTTGCATATAGCCAGTGTCTAACCCAGGGTGGTGTGGAGTGCAAAAAAATCGATGGATTTAGGCCCAGATCCTTGTACTGGGGTGAATGTATGACATTGTTCTACATTCTGTCCATCAACTGTGTTTTTTGCAATATTCACCCCGAGTGGGCTGGGTGTGCTCAGACGTGAGTCCCAGGTTCTCCACACCACTGGAGTCAAGCTATCCAGGCTGATGAAGGCTGATAGCCAGAAACCGGTCCCTGGATGCTTGATACCGGTCTGGGAAAGACATGGCTTGGTAGTTCGGACTGGACTGTTCCCATGAGGCAATAGGGTCAGAGCTGATTTGCATATAGCCAGTGTCTAACCCAGGGTGGTGTGGAGTGCAAAAAAACGATGGATTTAGGCCCAGATCCTTGTACTGGGGTGAATGTATGACATTGTTCTACATTCTGTCCATCAACTGTGTTTTTTGCAATTTTCACCCCGAGTGGGCTGGGTATGCTCAGACGTGAGTCCCAGGCTCTCCACACCACTGGAGTCAAGCTATCCAGGCTGATGAAGGCTGATAGCCAGAAACCGGTCCTTGGATGCTTGATTCCGGTCTGGGAAAGACATGGCTTGGTAGTTCGGACTGGACTGTTCCCATGAGGCACAGGGTCAGAGCTGATTTGCATATAGCCAGTGTCTAACCCAGGGTGGTGTGGAGTGCAAACAAACGATGGATTTAGGCCCAGATCCTCGTACTGGGGTGAATGTATGACATTGTTCTACATTCTGTCCATCAACTGTGTTTTTTGCAATTTTCACCCTGAGTGGGCTGGGTATGCTCAGACGTGAGTTCCAGGCTCTCCACACCACTGGAGTCAAGCTATCCAGGCTGATGAAGGCCGATAGCCAGAAACCGGTCCTTGGATGCTTGATTCCGGTCTGGGAAAGACATGGCTTGGTAGTTCGGACTGCACTGTTCCCATGAGGCACAGGGTCAGAGCTGATTTGCATATAGCCAGTGTCTATCCCAGGGTGGTGTGGAGTGCAAAAAAACGATGGATTTAGGCCCAGATCCTTGTACTGGGGTGAATGTATGACATTGTTCTACATTCTGTCCATCAACTGTGTTTTTTGCAATTTTCACCCCGAATGGGCTGGGCATGCTCAGACGTGAGTCCCCGTCTCTCCACACCACTGGAGTCAAGCTATCCAGGCTGATGAAGGCTGATAGCCAGAAACCGGTCCTTGGATGCTTGATTCCGGTCTGGGAAAGACATGGCTTGGTAGTTCGGACTGGACTGTTCCCATGAGGCACAGGGTCAGAGCTGATTTGCATATAGCCAGTGTCTAACCCAGGGTGGTGTGGAATGCAAAAAAACGATGGATTTAGGCCCAGATCCTTGTACTGGGGTGAATGTATGACACTGTTCTATATTCTGTCCATCAACTGTGTTTTTTGCAATTTTCACCCCAAGTGGGCTGGGTATGCTCAGACGTGAGTCCCAGGCTCTCCACACCACTGGAGTCAAGCTATCCAGGCTGATGAAGGCTGATAGCCAGAAACCGGTCCTTGGATGCTTGATTCCGGTCTGGGAAAGACATGGCTTGGTAGTTCGGACTGGACTGTTCCCATGAGGCACTGGGTCAGAGCTGATTTGCATATAGCCAGTGTCTAACCCAGGATGGTGTGGAGTGCATGGATTTAGGCCCAGATCCTTGTACTGGGCTGAATGTATGACATTGTTCTACATTCTGTCCATCAACTGTGTTTTTTGCAATTTTCACCCCGAGTGGGCTGGGTATGCTCAGACGTGAGTCCCAGGCACCTCCACACCACTGGAGTCAAGATATCCAGGCTGATGAAGGCTGATAGCCAGAAACCGGTCCTTGGATGCTTGATTCCGGTCTGGGAAAGACATGGCTTGGTAGTTCGGACTGGACCGTTCCCATGAGTCACAGGGTCAGAGCTGATTTGCATATAGCCAGTGTCTAACCCAGGGTGGTGTGGAGTGCAAAAAAATCGATGGATTTAGGCCCAGATCCTTGTACTGGGGTGAATGTATGACATTGTTCTACATTCTGTCCATCAACTGTGTTTTTTGCAATTTTCACCCCGAGAGGGCTGGGTATGCTCAGACGTGAGTCCCAGGCTCTCCACACCACTGGAGTCAAGCTATCCAGGCTGATGAAGGCTGATAGCCAGAAACCGGTCCTTGGATGCTTAGATCCGGTCTGGGAAAGACATTGCTTGGTAGTTCGGACTGGACTGTTCCCATGAGGCAAAGGGTCAGAGCTGATTTGCATATAGCCAGTGTCTAACCCAGGGTGGCGTGGAGTGCAAAAAAACGATGGATTTAGGCCCAGATCCTTGTACTGGGGTGAATGTATGACATTGTTCTACATTCTATCCATCAACAGTGTTTTTTGCAATATTCACCCCGAGTGGGCTGGGTGTGCTCAGACCTGAGTCCCAGGTTCTCCACACCACTGGAGTCAAGCTATCCAGGCTGATGAAGGCTGATAGCCAGAAACCGGTCCCTGGATGCTTGATTCCGATCTGGGAAAGACATAGCTTGGTAGTTCGGACTGGACTGTTCCCATGAGGCATAGGGTCAGAGCTGATTTGCATATAGCCAGTGTCTAACCCAGGGTGGTGTGGAGTGCAAAAAAACGATGAATTTAGGCCCAGATCCTTGTACTGGGGTGAATGTATGACATTGTTCTACATTCTGTCCATCAACTGTGTTTTTTGCAATTTTCACCCCGAGTGGGCGGGGTATGCTCAGACGTGAGTCCCAGGCTCTCCACACCACTGGAGTAAAGCTATCCAGGCTGATGAAGGATGATAGCCAGAAACCGGTCCTTGGATGCTTGATTCCGGTCTGGGAAAGACATGGCTTGGTAGTTCGGACTGGACTGTTCCCATGAGGCACAGGGTCAGAGCTGATTTGCATATAGCCATTGTCTAACCCAGGGTGGTGTGGAGTGCAAAAAAACGATGGATTTAGGCCCAGATCCTTGTACTGGGGTGAATGTATGACATTGTTCTACATTCTGTCCATCAACTGTGTTTTTTGCAATTTTCACCCCGAGTGGGCTGGGTATGCTCAGACGTGAGTCCCAGGCTCTCCACACCACTAGAGTCAAGCTATCCAGGCTGATGAAGGCTGATAGCCAGAAACCGGTCCTTGGATGCTTGATTCCGGTCTGGGAAAGACATGGCTTGGTAGTTCGGACTGGACTGTTCCCATGAGGCACAGGGTCAGAGCTGATTTGCATATAGCCAGTGTCTAACCAAGGGTGGTGTGGAGTGCAAAAAAACGATGGATTTAGGCCCAGATCCTTGTACTGGGGTGAATGTATGACATTGTTCTACATTCTGTCCATCAACAGTGTTTTTTGCAATTTTCACCCCGAGTGGGCTGGGTATGCTCAGACGTGAGTCCCAGGTTCTCCACACCACTGGAGTCAAGCTATCCAGGCTGATGAAGGCTGATAGCCAGAAACCGGTCCCTGGATGCTTGATTCCGGTCTGGGAAAGACATGGCTTGGTAGTTCGGACTGGACTGTTCCCATGAGGCACTGGGTCAGAGCTGATTTGCATATAGCCAGTGTCTAACCCAGGATGGTGTGGAGTGCAAAAAACGATGGATTTAGGCCCAGATCCTTGTACTGGGCTGAATGTATGACATTGTTCTACATTCTGTCCATCAACTGTGTTTTTTGCAATTTTCACCCCGAGTGGGCTGGGTATGCTCAGACGTGAGTCCCAGGCACCTCCACACCACTGGAGTCAAGCTATCCAGGCTGATGAAGGCTGATAGCCAGAAACTGGTCCTTGGATGCTTGATTCCGGTCTGGGAAAGACATGGCTTGGTAGTTCGGACTGGACTGTTCCCATGAGGCACATGGTCAGAGCTGATTTGCATATAGCCATTGTCTAACCCAGGGTGGTGTGGAGTGCAAAAAAATGATGGATTTAGGCCCAGATCCTTGTACTGGGGTGAATGTATGACATTGTTCTAAATTCTGTCCATCAACTGTGTTTTTTGCAATTTTCACCCCGAGTGGGCTGGGTATGCTCAGACGTGAGTCCCAGGCTCTCCACACCACTGGAGTCAAGCTATCCAGGCTGATGAAGGCTGATAGCCAGAAACCGGTCCTTGGATGCTTGATTCCGGTCTGGGAAAGACATGGCTTGGTAGTTCGGACTGGACTGTTCCCATGAGGCACAGGGTCAGAGCTGATTTGCATATAGCCAGTGTCTAACCCAGGGTGGTGTGGAGTGTAAAAAAATGATGGATTTAGGCCCAGATCCTTGTACTGGGGTGAATGTATGACATTGTTCTACATTCTGTCCATCAACTGTGTTTTTTGCACTTTTCACCCCGAGTGGGCTGGGTATGCTCAGACGTGAGTCCCAGGCTCTCCACACCACTGGAGTCAAGCTATCCAGGCTGGTGAAGGCTGATAGCCAGAAACCGGTCCTTGGATGCTTGATTCCGGTCTGGGAAAGACATGGCTTGGTAGTTCGGACTGGACTGTTCCCATGAGGCACAGGGTCAGAGCTGATTTGCATATAGCCAGTGTCTAACACAGGGTGGTGTGGAGTGCAAAAAAACGATGGATTTAGGCCCAGATCCTTGTACTGGGGTGAATGTATGACATTGTTCTACATTCTGTCCATCAACTGTGTTTTTTGCAATTTTCACCCCGAGTGGGCTGGGTATGCTCAGACGTGAGTCCCAGGCACCTCCACACCACTGGAGTCAAGCTATCCAGGCTGATGAAGGCTGATAGCCAGAAACCGGTCCTTGGATGCTTGATTCCGGTCTGGGAAAGACATGGCTTGGTAGTTCGGACTGGACCGTTCCCATGAGTCACAGGGTCAGAGCTGATTTGCATATAGCCAGTGTCTAACCCAGGGTGGTGTGGAGTGCAAAAAAATCGATGGATTTAGGCCCAGATCCTTGTACTGGGGTGAATGTATGACATTGTTCTACATTCTGTCCATCAACTGTGTTTTTTGCAATTTTCACCCCGAGTGGGCTGGGTATGCTCAGACGTGAGTCCCAGGCTCTCCACACCACTGGAGTCAAGCTATCCAGGCTGATGAAGGCTGATAGCCAGAAACCGGTCCTTGGATGCTTGATTCCGGTCTGGGAAAGACATTGCTTGGTAGTTCGGACTGGACTGTTCCCATGAGGCAAAGGGTCAGAGCTGATTTGCATATAGCCAGTGTCTAACCCAGGGTGGCGTGGAGTGCAAAAAAACGATGGATTTAGGCCCAGATCCTTGTACTGGGGTGAATGTATGACATTGTTCTACATTCTATCCATCAACTGTGTTTTTTGCAATTTTCACCCCGAGTGGGCTGGGTATGCTCAGACGTGAGTCCCAGGCTCTCCACACCACTGGAGTCAAGCTATCCAGGCTGATGAAGGCTGATAGCCAGAAACCGGTCCTTGGATGCTTGATTCCGGTCTGGGAAAGACATTGCTTGGTAGTTCGGACTGGACTGTTCCCATGAGGCAAAGGGTCAGAGCTGATTTGCATATAGCCAGTGTCTAACCCAGGGTGGCGTGGAGTGCAAAAAAACGATGGATTTAGGCCCAGATCCTTGTACTGGGGTGAATGTATGACATTGTTCTACATTCTATCCATCAACAGTGTTTTTTGCAATATTCACCCCGAGTGGGCTGGGTGTGCTCAGACTTGAGTCCCAGGTTCTCCACACCACTGGAGTCAAGCTATCCAGGCTGATGAAGGCTGATAGCCAGAAACCGGTCCCTGGATGCTTGATTCCGATCTGGGAAAGACATGGCTTGGTAGTTCGGACTGGACTGTTCCCATGAGGCATAGGGTCAGAGCTGATTTGCATATAGCCAGTGTCTAACCCAGGGTGGTGTGGAGTGCAAAAAAACGATGAATTTAGGCCCAGATCCTTGTACTGGGGTGAATGTATGACATTGTTCTACATTCTGTCCATCAACTGTGTTTTTTGCAATTTTCACCCCGAGTGGGCGGGGTATGCTCAGACGTGAGTCCCAGGCTCTCCACACCACTGGAGTCAAGCTATCCAGGCTGATGAAGGATGATAGCCAGAAACCGGTCCTTGGATGCTTGATTCCGGTCTGGGAAAGACTTGGCTTGGTAGTTCGGACTGGACTGTTCCCATGAGGCACAGGGTCAGAGCTGATTTGCATATAGCCAGTGTCTAACCCAGGGTGGTGTGGAGTGCAAAAAAATGATGGATTTAGGCCCAGATCCTTGTACTGGGGTGAATGTATGACATTGTTCTACATTCTGTCAATCAACAGTGTTTTTTGCAATTTTCACCCCGAGTGGGCTGGGTATGCTCAGACGTGAGTCCCAGGTTCTCCACACCACTGGAGTCAAGCTATCCAGGCTGATGAAGGCTGATAGCCAGAAACCGGTCCCTGGATGCTTGATTCCGGTCTGGGAAAGACATGGCTTGGTAGTTCGGACTGGACTGTTCCCATGAGGCACTGGGTCAGAGCTGATTTGCATATAGCCAGTGTCTAACCCAGGATGGTGTGGAGTGCAAAAAATGATGGATTTAGGCCCAGATCCTTGTACTGGGCTGAATGTATGACATTGTTCTACATTCTGTCCATCAACTGTGTTTTTTGCAATTTTCACCCCGAGTGGGCTGGGTATGCTCAGACGTGAGTCCCAGGCTCTCCACACCACTGGAGTCAAGCTATCCAGGCTGATGAAGGCTGATAGCCAGAAACCGGTCCTTGGATGCTTGATTCCGGTCTGGGAAAGACATGGCTTGGTAGTTCGGACTGGACTGTTCCCATGAGGCACAGGGTCAGAGCTGATTTGCATATAGCCAGTGTCTAACCCAGGGTGGTGTGGAGTGCAAAAAAACGATGGATTTAGGCCCAGATCCTTGTACTGGGGTGAATGTATGACATTGTTCTACATTCTTTCCATCAACTGTGTTTTTTGCACTTTTCACCCCGAGTGGGCTGGGTATGCTCAGACGTGAGTCCCAGGCTCTCCACACCACTGGAGTCAAGCTATCCAGGCTGGTGAAGGCTGATAGCCAGAAACCGGTCCTTGGATGCTTGATTCCGGTCTGGGAAAGACATGGCTTGGTAGTTCGGACTGGACTGTTCCCATGTGGCACAGGGTTAGAGCTGATTTGCATATAGCCAGTGTCTAATCCAGGGTGGTGTGGAGTGCAAAAAAATGATGGATTTAGGCCCAGATCCTTGTACTGGGATGAATGTATGACATTGTTCTACATTCTGTCCATCAACTGTGTTTTTTGCCCTGTCCATAACTGGCAGGGCCGCTCTCATAAAAATGGTAATATTACCCAAACTATTATATCTGTTTGTCAATATTCCCTACTCCCCCAGCCGACACTTTTTCTCGATCATTAAAAGCCTACTTATGAAACTCACTTGGGGAGGAAAAATAGCCAGACTTCGGTGGGACATTCTAAAAACTCACTTGGGGAGGACAAATAGCCAGACTTCGGTGGGACATTCTCATGCGACCCTTCTGGGTAGGCGGATTTGAAATACCGGACCTGGAGTTATACTTTACCTGTGCCCAAGCTCATTTTGCCTCATATTGGATAACCCACCCTATGTGCCACACCTGGCGATTGAGGATGGATATATGACCCCGACCCCATGCACTGCCTACCTAAGCACCCCTGTAGTCCCAAGGTTTCTTGCCTCCACCACTGTACAATGCACCACCAGCGCATGGCAAGACCTAGCAATCCTCACACAATGCGCTCTGCTGAACTCCCCCTTGTGACCCTGTCCACTAGACAGGATATCCCAGTTACACAAGAAGGCAGGTGTCACAGGCTCCTCCGAAAGCTGTCAATAAAACCTGGGGGAAACTTTACATTTCTACTATGTTAGGTGATGTCAAAGCACTAACCCCCTGATTCCCACAGGATCCTCCCATCTTGTTCCCCTACATGTCCTTCTACAACAAACCGCTGCCTCCCACGTTATATCACTACTTTACAGCACAGTACAAAAAGACAGAGAATATGAACCTCCCCTAGCTAAGGGCAGATGAGAGGACGAATTAAGGCATCCCTTAACTGACTAACAGTGGTCCTTTTGCTGCAGACAGACTGGAGATATCATTGCAAACAGCACATTTTGAATCATTCATTATAAATATATCCATCGTCTCTACTACATCGCCTGGGACTGTCCACCCGTTCGCTGCTTCTGGACGGAGTTACTCGCGGCATTAGACCACATGACAGGGCTGCATGTTCCCGATGACCCCCTGACAACACTCTTAAGATACACTGAACCTCTTGCTACCAAAATCTGCAGACACGCATCCCTCGCACTTCTCCTTGTGAAGAGAAGGATCGCTTGCAGATGGGGAAGAGGGAGGACACCAAAATGTAAGGATTGGCTTCAAGACCTTATCTATTGCCAAGAACAATTGCACACTTATGCGGAACTCCTACCCCCTCTCCTCCCGACCACGGTGCCCGCTATGGCCAGTCCGGCCCTGATCAGCCATGGTACCCCTCTTTCAAATACTCATGTGTCTCAGATACAATGTCAGTAGGAAGTTAAACTCCTTTGAAGTCTGATTCATTGGTCAAACCATGCACCCAGCGGCTCCCCTGAGACCTCTGGGACCAAGTACATCACAAATATTGTACAGTACTAAAATAACATGCTTAAGTTTTGACTAATCATATACATGTTAACTATAATGCTCCTGGTGGCTGTCTTCTTTATGGCTTTTAAAGGTTCACCACTCAGGGCTGTATCCTTGCTCTAAAGATCCCATATCCTCTTTTTCTGTCCCCTCAGTACCGTCAAACTGTGCCATCCACATCACTCCATTTCATTTCTATAAAGTGACATACATATATGCATACATATAATAAATACTCAATGTGCCTAAAGGTGGAACCCAACCTACAGACAAAGCTGGCCCAATGGAAGTGGGACTGGCCCACAAACAGCATGGTGTCTTTACAATGAGCATCACTTTGGCCTCATTATGTGTACCCTGGATGGGGACAAGAAGATGTGGTTAGTTCAAATTGTGGTACTGTTCATAAAACCTGACTCTCTTCATTAGATGGTTTCCGTGGCCACAGTGAAATATTGATGATGCTACCTAGGATTAACAAGGCTGAGAAAAGGATGGGTTGTAGACTTCTACGGCCATTTTAAACTTTATTGGAAGCAATACACTTTAAATCAAAATGATGTGATTTAGATGACACCATGCTGAGAAGTCCGACATCACAGGCATCCGTGGTAGCACACCCTCTCATGCTATACCTTTTCACCGGCTTACCTGAAACACAAAGACAACACAAATCAGTTTCCCATCCTCTAGTGTACTTTGTAAGTTCATAAAACTGTAGAACTCTGCATAACATGCATTGTTTGACCGGTTGAGATATAGTGTGAGTATGAAAAGTTGCACATCACATAACATGCATTTTTGATGATTGAACTGAGACTTTTTTTCTACAAAAGGAAGGCACCAAACAATTAACTTATTTCTGTTCAGTTGTGATACTAAGAACCTATTAAGAGAACATATTGTGATATTGACAACACTTGGTGGGAACCTCATACCCAGATGGGTAAATTTCTCAGGGCAAAAATAACATATTTCTAGAATGAACACTTTTGCTGCAATAAGTGACTTCAGTATTATATTATTTGCTCATTATTTGTTCATCGTACCACATTCTACATTCTTAAAATCTTTAAGCTGACACTTGTGTCGTTTGTGTTTGGATCGATCGAATAAGCTTTCAGAAGGCTGAATTGGGCAATAAAACCAGAAACCAAAAGTTGAAACAAATAAGGAACCTCATTTTAAAGTCCATCTTACATTTTCTCAGGTAAGCAGAAGGAATATTTTTGAATTAAGGCATCATGTGCTTGACTAATCATACAATTTAAGAGTGTAACCTTCCTCAGCAATAAGTGAGGACAGGTGCCCAACAGCCAGGACGCTGAGATATAAGGATATCAGTGATGTATATTTAAGTGGAAAGACAGCAGGTACATTTAGAGGGGTATTAACATGGTACGTGGTTATCAAAGCATAATTTTTTATATTTGTTTTGTAGTACTATAGCTGCTGTGACTGTTCAGGGTAGCATTTACTGAACCATTGTTTATTGTTCCGTGTTCTGTGACACCCATTGTACCTATGGGGGCTCAAGACCTTTTTATTGTTATTAGTTCATGGTAAGAAAAAGCAAATCTTGGGGGAGGGGTCCATTTTGGCTTACCAGGCAATCAAATATAATAGGAGGAGCATCTCACACCAATCTACAGATGACTACATTTTTTCCATCCCCAAGTAGTCCATGCCACAGCTGTTCCTACCGGCTACCAGTAGCCATTGAAAATGCTGCGACTGCAGGGCCTTGTTCTGATTGAGTGAATGCTTTGTCAATCAGATTCTTCAACAACATCATCTTCCAACAATTCTGATTGGGCATGCTTTCAACCAATTAGAATATATTTTAGACAGTTTAGACCATTCTGATCAGGCTGCTAGTGGCTTTCTCTGTTTGGGTGCAAAACCTGCTTTTCTCTAGTCTGCTGTTGGGGCGTATTTGTTTGCAGTTTTTTAGATTATGATTTTTATTTTACAAGGAGGGTTCTACAAGGGAACCAGACTATGTTAAATGTATATTTTTGTCTAGTAGGGAAGTATAATGTAAAGATCTGGATTGGAGGTATCTAGTAGCAGAATGGGTTTAGAAAAGAGAAGCCAAGTAACTGTCAGTGGTGAGGCTGTATATGGCTCAGTAACATAAGATCTTCAATAATCAACACTTGCTCATAGGGAGCCAGTCAAGGAGAGGAAGATGGATAGAAATCTCACCGCCACGCAGCCCCCTGTGTGTTCTGGTTTCTGCTGCCACCGCTGCCCTCTAACCCGGCTAAGTGCTGTGTTTGCCATTCTTGATTGTCTGCTCGTCTTGGTTGTTGTTGTTATTAATCCCTTGATTGCCCCCCTGTGCCACTCTTGCCTTTTGTACCCTTTTGTACCCCTGTGCTCTGTTTCCACATGTGTGCCCCCTTTCTCCCTGTCCCCGCTAACTCCGTTTCCCCCGCCGTTTCTCCCCCATTGCTGCTTCCCTGCGGCCCGGCCCCCTCGACTCCCATTGGCCGCCCCGCTCCCAACTCACTGCTGCTCCTCCCTCCCTCTGCCCCTCATATAGAGGCTGCGCAGCAGTAGAGAGAGCGACCTTTGACCCTGCCACCAGGTAGCTCGCTCCCCTCACCGCCAGCCAGCCCCCTGTGTGTCCTGGTTCCTGCTGCCACTGCCGCACTTCTTAGCCGCCTCTAACCAGGTTAAGTACTGTGTTTGCCGTTCTTGATTGTCTGCTCGTCTTGGTTGTTGTTGTTATTGCTCCCTTGATTGCCCCCCTGTGCCACTCTTGCCTTTTGTACCCTTTTGTACCCCTGTGCTCTGTTTCCACATTTGTGCCCCCTTTCTCGCTGTCCCCGCTGCCTCCGTTTCCCCCACTGTTTCTCCCCCGGTGCTGCGCCCTGCGGCCCCGCCCCCTCGACTCCCATTGGCCGCCCTGCTCCCACCTCCCAGCTGCTCCTCCCTCACTCTGCCCTTCACATGGAGGCCGCGCAGCGACCGCGCGCAGTGGGCGCGCCCCTGGCGTGCCGTAGGCAAGCCCATCTGCGCCTGTCCGCCCCTGTCCCAGTAGCCCTGGCCCCCGCATGAGCCAGAAGCATTGACTGAGATACGACCCCGCTGCCCTCAACGCACTCAACACCGGACGACCACCTACCTGCTACCGAGCCACCCCAAGGCGCACCCAGGGATCCTTCATCTGCCAAGCCTTCAAATTCACCTGCCTCCGAACCTTCCCCCGCCCGCTGGACCAAGCAACGACAACAATCACCTCAAAAGCATCCTCCTCAACACCCGGTCTGTCCACATGTACGCCATCGAACCTTGGGACCTCCTCGACACAACAGCACCAGACATCGCCTTTCTCACGGAAACCTGGACAAACGCCTCCTCGGCCCCCGACATCGCCATAGCCATCCCGGAAGGCTACAAGATCACCCGGAAGAACCGCATCAACCAAACCGGAGGAGGAATTGCCTTCGTCTTCAAGAACACCATCAGCATCATGACCAACACCGAAGACACACTCTCCGCCGCCGAACACCTACACTTCCAGATTCACACCAACCCCAAGACCACCGTTAGAGGAACACTCATATACAGACCCCCGGTTCCGCGCACACAAATCAGCGAAACCATCACCGACTTCATCAGCCCGCACGCCCTAGCCTCACCAGAATACATCCTCTTAGGGGACCTGAACTTTCACCTGGAGGACAACAGCGACAACAACACCACCACCCTGCTCGACAACCTCGCCAACCTCGGACTCAAGCAACTGGTGAACACCCCCACCCACCTCGCTGGCCACACGCTCGACCCCATCTTCTCCGCTAGCAACCACGTCTCCTACAGCCACTCCACCGGACTATACTGGACCGACCACAGATGCATCCACTTCACCTTCCAAAAGAATACATCCCACCACCGTACGCAACAAATCCCCCACAGAAGCTGGAGCAAAATCACCACAGACCAGCTCCTTTCATCTCTGAGCCTGAACCCGGCAGCCAACCAACGGCGCAGCCCACAACCTCGCACAGTGGATCACCAACTGCGCCGACGACCTCGCCCCACTGAAGAAAACCCCTTGCATGACGGGCAACAGGAAAACCTCATGGTTCACAGATGCCCTCAAAGAATTAAAGAAATCCTGCCGTACCCTCGAAAAAACCTGGCGTCACGAACGTACTACAGAAAACATGACAGCCCTCAATTACGCCACTCGCGGACACCTCCAGCTGATTCGCACCACCAAAAGGTCATCGTTCAAAAAGCGGCTCGACAGCAACACCCACAACAGCAAGGAACTCTTCAGCATCGTCAAATAGCTCTCCAACCCTAACGCCAACAACAATGACATCACACCGTCACAAAATCTCTGCAACTCTCTCACCACGTACTTCCACCGCAAGATCGCAGACATACATGACAGATTCGGACCCCAGACTTCACCTCGAGTCACCGAACCAACGACGCCCACCACCACCCTCTGTTGGGATTTAGACTCGCGCCTACCGAACTACATATCCCATGATAACCGAGCCTCAGACTACTTCTCCCATGAGCCTTTGCTGCTGCGGGATATAGTGAGTCCGGACTGGGGAGTGAGTGTACTTGATTTTGACCCATGTACCTGCGGGAGCGCTGGCCGGCATTCTCAGTTGGTTTCCTAGAGGCTGTCTCCTTGAACTACTGCAGGCTGAGAAGAACTTCGATCCGGTAACGGTCCAGCGTTTCCTGTTTAGTGCGTTGCTGGGATTGTTAAAGAGCGGTTAGCTCTTGGACTTTGCAAAATATTCTGTTCTAGTTTTGTTTTGGGCTCTTTTAAGCAAGTCTCCGTGAGGGAGGAGTTGAAAGAGAATTACGCTGTTATTAGTGGACCGGTGGTCCGTCCAGTGGCGGAATGCAGGGGGGGCTCCTCCGCATTGCAGTCATGAATTCATGACGTCTGAAGCTCTATCTTGGATTACAAATACCAAAGCGGGCGGCGGTAGTGCTGGAACTACGCCCTGCCGTGTTTGGTGTGTCTTATTACTTTTCTTTGCACTTTTGTTTCCCATCGGTGTGAATGAGGAAATCTATATCGTTTTGCTTGTGAATCACCTTTGGAGTTGTTTTGATGACATTGAATCACTTACCAAAAAGGAGAGGATCTGTAGTCACGCTAGTGCTTAAACTAACTATGGCTGCTTTATGTCGGGGTGGTTAATTCCCCAGGGGTATGTACCATTTCCTTAGTGTTTCATACTTCGTATCATGTTAAGATAAACAGTATAAAACTAATGGTGGTTTTTATGTTGTTTAAGGAAGGAAGGTGTAAGGAGTATGTTGCTGGTTGGAAACTCAGAAGCATAAACAGGGCAGGTGACACTCCTTTCTATTTAGCGAGAATTTAATGAGAGTAGGCTTGAGGAATTGTATTAACCTGTATGCACTTTGTTTTACAGCTTCCCTTTCCCAGCAGTCCCCTTCCTTTCCTTTCCCGGTTTTTTCCCCTTTGGAGTTTTTTCCCTCACCGTATCACTTGAACACCCTGTGTTTACATATCAGGGTGTTCGGGAGGTCCGGAGGTGGAGCTTTATAACGGCGAACGGATCCTGCAGAGTGCCAACCTTGACACCCTCAGCGCCTGGACCCCCATCAGCACTGAAGACACCACCTACATCATGAACACCATCCACTCTGGCTCTCCTTCTGACCCATGCCCACATCATATCTTCAACAAAGCTGACATCATCATCGCACCCCACCTCCTTCACGTTATAAACAACTCCTTCACGTCAGCCACCTTCCCTGAGAGCTGGAAGCACGCAGAAATCAATGCCCTTCTGAAGAAACCCACACCGGACCCCAAAGACCTCAAGACATTTTGCCCCATCTCTCTTCTGCCCTTCCCGGCTAAAGTCATCGAGAAGACCGTCAATAAACACCTGTCTGCATTGCTCGAGGCAAACAACTCGCTCGACCCGTCCCAGTCCGGATTTCGAGCCAACCACAGCACCGAGACCGCCCTCATCGCAGCCACCAACGACATCAGGACCCTGTTGGACAATGGAGAAACAACCGCTCTCATCCTCCTAGACCTTTCGGCAGCCTTTGACACTGTATGCCATCGCACCCTAATAACCCTTCTCTTCAACACTGGAATCCAAGGAAAGGCCCTGGACTGGATCACCTTGTTCCTCTCCGACAGAACCCCGAGAGTCCGCCTCCCCCCCTTCCGCTCAGAGGCCACCAAGATCATCTGCGGTGTAGCCCAAGGATCCTCGCTCAGCCCAACCCTCTTCAATATCTACATGAGCCCCCTCGTTGCCATCGCACGCAAACACAACATCAACATCATCTCCTACGCCGACGACACCCAGCTTATATTCTCCCTCACGAAACACCCAGCCACCGCCAAAACCAAACGCCAGGAAGGGATTAAAGACGTCGCAGAATGGATGAAGCTCAGTCGCCTGAAGCTGAACTCAGACAAGATGGAAGTCCTCATCCTCGGACAATCCCCATCCGCCTGGGACAACTCCTGGTGGCTCACAGCACTGGGAACCGTACCGACACCCACGAACCACACACGCAACCTGGGATTCATCCTGGACTCCTCCCTCACGATGACCAAGCAAGTCAATGCCATCTCATCCTCTTGCTTTAACACCCTGTGCATGCTCCGGTAAATCTTCAGGTGGATCCCCACCAAAACCAGAAAGACCGTCACCCAGGCCATCGTCACCAGCCGACTAGACTACGGAAACGCGCTATATGCCGGAACCACTGCCAAACTTCAGAAACGACTCCAACGCATACAGAACGCCTCCGCACAACTCATCCTTTACATCCCTCGCCACAGCCACATATCCGCACACCTGAGAAACCTGTACTTCCTCCCCATCAGCTAAAGGATCACGTTCAGACTCCTCACCCACGCACACGGCTCCATGGCATGGGCCCCGAATACCTCAACAGCCGCCTCTCGTTCTACATCCCCACCCTCCAGCTCCGCTCCGCCAACCTCGCCCTTGCCAACGTTCCACAGATACGCAGGACCACCACCGGAGGAAGATCGTTCTCCTACCTGGCAGCCAAAACACTGAACTCCCTCCCCGCACACCTACGACTGACACAGGACCATCTCACCTTCAGGAAACACCTAAAGACCTGGCTATTCGAGCAGTAGCAGCAACCCCACCCCAGCGCCTTGAGACCCTCGTGGGTGAGTAGCGCGCTATATAAATGTACTGATTGATTGATTGATTGATTGATAGAGGAGATAGCCGACAATCCTACAAAAGAGAATTGCAATAGTCCAAAGTAGAAATGATGAGAGCCCGAAATAGGTTATTTCTGGAGCAGCTCTGCAGGAACCAAGTAATTTCTCTGATTACTTAAAGCATAAGGAAGGATGTAGTAAGCTTCTCAATATGTGCCACAAAGCAATTTGTCATGAAAAATAACATACAGAATTATTAGAAACCAACTTGCCTATGGACATTAATTTGCCTGCTTCATCAACCACTGTCCCAGTTCTCAATGTCTGCTCCCCCATCTTGAGCACCCTTTCTGCCTACAAAACACAGAGGGGCATATTTACAAGAAGATATCACCACCAGAACATCACTTTTAGCGATGTTCTGGTGGCGATATGCCCTTCTCCATATTTATAAAGTGGTATTAAGTCACTTTTTCTGGCCTAAGGCCACTTTGTAAATAAGGCCCCTTTACATGCATAACATAGAAAGGCATTACAAAGGGGGGTTTGATCTCATTCAAGAATGCTTCCAGGTGGTAATCTACTTTGAACTCTAAAAAAGACACAGTAAGAGAACTGGCCATAAGAGGGTATAGAGTTTGGTTGTCAGTATAATGCCAATAGGTCCCTTTTAGTTCAGATTTAAAATTAACCCAGCATCGGCTGGAGAAAACCGAAGATTCTTCTACCCAATCTGGCCCAGCGAATCTTACATTGTCTGAAGTCAGGCAATCCTACAGTTCATCTATGGCCATATGCAATGTCACGAGTTCTGGGGTAACTCAGGGGGATATGTACAAGGAAGTGGCAGAGTGGGGCGTTAGCCGTCATGGCTTAACGCCTCACTCCACCACTTCAGAAACACAAGGGTACACCACATTTACAAGGATATGGTGTGGCTTTGCATTTCCCCCTGCACTGATGGTACACTTAGCAGTGTAGAGCCATTGCAGGTACCCTTGCACCACAGTGTAAGGGAGGACTATTTATGTGTAGGAAGGTGTCCCTTCCTGCATATAAACAACCCTAAAATGCCATTTTGTCACTTTTATGCGGGCACATGAAAGTCACAAAATGGCATTTTTTTAGAGATTGTTTAGGTGCAGGAAGGGGGACCTTGCTGTACATAACCAAGCCATGGCATTTGGATTTTTCCATGTGTGCTGCACAAGGCAACACACATGGAAAAAGCAAAAAAGTATTTCCTGGTCTTAATTTTGGCACTGCCTCCTATGCACGCTGCCCTTGTACATAAGGGGCAACATCAACATCAATGGGTTTTGCTGTGGAATGCCCACCACAACACCCATTGCCCACACCTTTCACACTAACAATAGTGTGAAAAGGGCTTTATTTACATTAAGTTGGTTAACACTGCCTTGTAAATAAGGCTAAGCCCCTATCGCCACCACAACGTTGAAAAAACTGATGTTGTGGTGGCGATAGGGGCTTGTACATATGGCCTTCAGAGTCTCAGCCAGCACAAAAGCCGTATTAACCCAACTGTGTCATTGATGTGTCTAAGGCAATAATATAGATGTAGGGAGACAAGCGGGGTGCAAGCTGGTAAGCTACTTAGGTACCTCATAAAAACAATCTTCTTTTATCTCTAAGGTCTAGTGTCTTGGAAGCCCAAAAGCTCTCCACTGTACAGAATGGCTCCTAGTGACTGAGCTTTGTAGATTTCAAGAGCTGGAGTCAACTGATGAGAAAAGGAGCCCTCAAAATACCCCCACAATGTAGTTTGAGCCCACGCATCTGAATATGGGGTAATCAATCAAATCGTTCTGTGAGCGTAACCCCCAGATAAATGAACATCCGAACTCTTTCAAGAGCCACTCTGAGTCAGGTTTGCATGGGTAGTTGGCCAGGAGTTGGAAACCATGCATTTTGTCTTGCTAAGGTTAATCTTCAGCATATACTGCTTGCAGAATGACCAAAACAACTCAGAGAATCTAGATCCCTATAGGGGATTTCGATAATAAAAGGGTATTGTCTGCAAACAATAGGGTTACGACCCTGGCACTACGTAGGGTGTCACTCTCACATTTCTTAAGCTGTGATACTAAATCATTAATACATAAGAGAAAGAGGGTAGGAACCAACACTCACTCCCGCCTTACTCCCTGGTGATACGGGATGGGATGCATTAAATCACCCTGGGATCCGCATAATTTGTCGAATGTAGTCTAGTTAAAACTTCTATTAGAAACTCCCGGACCTCCATCTCTGCCAATACCTTCCACAGAGATTCTCTGGGCGCTAGATCAAAAGCATACTGAAGGTACAAAAATATAACAAAGTCTGCTGCCCCCTACGTGAATGTATTTCAAGTATAACAATTGCAGGCGGAATACCTGGTCAATTGTTCTAAGCCATCAGTGAAACCCACCTGCAAGGAAGTTAGTACATTAAACCTATTAAAAATTATCTGACAAAACAATTATTATGAATTATCAATGAGGCTGATTGGTCTGTAGTTAGAGGGTAGGGACCTAGAACACGTTTTAAAAATTGGGTTAATTTCAGCCACTGCTCTAGTGGAAGGCATAGATGCACCGACCTCTATAGCACTAAAGAACAGAGAAAAATAAGGACTCACTACATCTCCGTAGGTCTTGAAAAGATCACCTGCCATCTTATCCAAACCTAGGACTTTATTTGGCACGATCCAGTCTAATGCTTTGGAGATCTCACTGTTGGAAATACTGTGGGCTGTTTGCGTCAGCGACTAAATGGAATGCTCAGCCATACATTTCGGAAGGAGTTAGTACTTGCCACCCCGGTGGCTTGGGTATAAAGGGCAGCCTGGGACAATCCCTGGTCGACAGCTCCCGAATATAACTGGGTGAAATTCTCAACCCAAGCAACAGCAGAAATGTTACTATCCAATGGGGCATGGGTGCCAAAGTCCTCATTAGCGATGTTGCGCCAAAAAGAACAATAATACTTGCATTTGTTGGTACTTAGAATAGAGTCCCATTTAAAAAGGTTCCCTTTTAGAAATAACAATTTATTTTTGTAGAGTGACCTGGCCATCCAGATGGGGGTTCTACATCCAGTTTTGGTGGCCCAGGATAGGGCACACATGGCCACTCACCAGGTGTAGCATAGGGCCTCTTTCTTCCTCATGGGAATGGTCTAAATTCTATTAAGAATAAATTCCTTGGGGAGGAAAACATAAGCTTACAAATTTCACTCAATCTCAGTAGGGAAGTTGCGTCATCTGGGGTCCTAAAATCTGTGAGTCTGATTCTGTCAGAGAGCTGCTCCACTTGAGCCTACGCCTCTCCCATTGCACTCCCGTAGAAAATTGCTATATGTAAAAGCATTTAGCTATAACACAGTAGCAGTCCATCTCTTGACCATGAGGGAGTGGGAGGCCAGGAACACCCATGGCGTCATCCTCATCACTGATTGGATCTTCTAGCAGGGCAGACAGCAGCTGAAATTTTCAATTAAAAAGTGCCTGCCACCAGTTTAAAAGTTTTTGTGCGGGCAGATCAGTCATATGTGAAACAATCAAATCAGTTACTTGAAGCTCAGCACCATTACCCCATGCCTGCAGTACACATTATATAAGTAGTATATACTACCTGTATAAAAGCAAAGGGAAACACACTGTACATCAGCACTACCCAATGCAAACTACCCAGACATGCAGCAAACAGTAGTTTTGATCCAAACTGACAATGCTCTAGAGGGTCTTCCCTTCCCTGTGGTGGTAGGAATTAGGTTAAAATTGACAAACCCTGCTTGGCGTCTGGGGCAACTGACAAAGAAGCAGATTAAAAAGATTTTATGCCATGCTTGTGTCACAAAAGGGAAGCATATCAGCGCCAAATCATTTTGTCGGATTTTCTTTCCAGTTCCAAACTTGTTTAATGATGGAAATAAGGTGAAAGTATCTCGTAGCATTGCATGGCACTGCTATGCATTACTTAGTGCCAAGGGGGCATACCATGGGTGTTCCAATTTCCTAAATAAAGTAGACAGACTTTAGCATCAGAAAATAGTGCAACCTCCTTTATTTTCCGACTACACATGTGTGGTACACTATACATAACACATACAAAGTGGGAACATTTCTAAAATTATCTAAACATATTATTTTGAGCTGGAAGGGTAGCCTTCCACTACAAAATCTATGCTTGACTCACGGAGACATCTTTGCACTATGGCGCAAAGGTGTCTCCGTGGTGTACGGCAGCTAATCTCAGCTCCACACTACAGAGAGGGTAGGAGAGTGCCATATTTCCTAAATGTGGCGCTCACCTGCCATCTCCTCAAGCAGTGCAGAATTTTTGGCTGCTGCACTATTCTGCATGAGGCCTTGGTACATCTGGCCAAAAGTCTCTTGAAACAGGCAGATGTCAAATTAATCTGTGGAAAGACCGTAATCAGGGTACTCAAGTTTTGACACCAAGCCAGCAAAATTCAAGGAGATGATCTTAGTATGGGAGTGCAGGTGCAGTGGAGTGTCGCCCAAAATGTGAGACCCCAAGGCTATGGGGGATTCATGAGGAAGCCCAACATAACTAAGGGAGGGGGATACACACTCCAAATGGAGTAGGAGCAGAACATGGTGGAGTAGTGGGAGACGGCTGCACCTTGGTGGGAAGGAATTTAGACACTGTAGCCAGAATATCGCTATTGCTGGTAGACAGACCAGGGTGTCAGTCTAAACTATCCTGGTTGGTGAGAGAAACAATTCTGTTGGAGGTCAAGCCTGAAAACGTATCTCCAGCAGCAACCCTGGATGATCCCAAACTTTCCCTGGGTGACAAATGCTTACAGAAAAATGCCAGGGGGACAAGGTTAATGTCGTCTCTCACTAAACAGGCCCGAGCCCCATTCTTTACCAACCACTGAGCCAGACCAGGGTTCCTACAATTGAAAACAACACAATCCCCTCTCATGTTTTTGGGTGATGAGTCCACCCAACACACCCTCCTTACCAATAGGATGTTGTCATATTGAGCGATTTCGAAAACCGTATGATTGATCAAGTAATGACATACCTTATTTTTAAGGTGCTCATAGGCTCTTCACGGCACCCCTGAGGTGGGGGTACTCCAGTAAGAATGGCTACATATGGACAGCAGGCAGGGGAGGTTCAGGCAGGACTTAGGCTGAGGGGAGTCACTTGAGTCCAGGGCACCCAATCCTAATGTATGCACCCCTGGGCCGTTTACCCCTCTTGTTCCCAACTGTAGGGGGCACAAATCACCTTGAACTTGGGAGGACTGGTCAGGACCTATGCTTTCCAGTAACCTCAAGGGAACAGCTGAAGTAGTACTATCACCAACAATGTTAGTCAACTGCAGCTACGCCAAAACCTGTTGACCTTAGGCAACGTATAATGAAAACATCAACTGGCTAACAGTATGTTCCCGGAAACATATCTTATCCAACAATGGAGAAATGCAAGCATGCACAGAAGACGAACATCTGTCCAAAATCCCATCCTAGTCGATAGGTGACGGTACACCATCATCAGCTGCAGGTTTAATTGAAGCCTGCCCAGACAGCAGCAAGGCGTGGGGGGGTCTACATACACCTTGCAACCAGTACTATGACTGAAACTGCATTGTAATTTAGCACGTCCCTCATGCTTCGTTTTATGGTTCCTTTTGGAGCTAGGTTCACTGTCACTGATTTTTGTACCGCCCTGATTGCAGAAAGATGTAGGAGTGGGCAGGGCAGCCCTCTGGTCTGTAGCCATAATCGGCATTAATCCAGGGGTGATAGGTGGGACTGGAATGATTGGACCTGCGGATGGACTTGCCAGGGAAGTTAGAGGACAACCAGAGGCAACACCAAAATCCTGAGAGAGACACCTTTCGGCCAGTTCTATTTCCTTTGAAACAACATAGACAACACAAATTAAAAATGAGAGCAATGTTGTACCTCCTGAGGTATTGGCAGAAGTAATGACTTTGCCTCTTGGAATTTTCTTTTCAACCATTATTCTATTCACCCTATGCAAGGACCACAAGAAAATATAGGTGGGCATGAAATTTAAGGTGCTAAAGCACCAGAGCTGACAACCACCTAGAGATAGCACAGCCAGGGTACTACACAACAATAGCAGGAGGGTCAGCGAGCTACAAATGAAAGAAAATATGCCCAGCCTCTTCTAGTGCTAGGTGACTCATAGTACACTTGGAGGGGCACATCACATCCTTCACTTCAGGGCCCCCGCCTTGCACTGAAAATGTCTGGGGGAAGTAGTCCCACCCTAAACTGGTGCAGAGACAAAAAAATTGCAGTTATGTCCAAACCCCTCTAGCCCTTGTCTGCATAGTCATGGAAACATTAAATGAAATTATGGCTAAGAAGTTTCTAGCGGTGGATAGGATGAGCGGCCTAATCTGGAGAGTGCAGCAAACACCCCTCCTCAGCAGCTGCCTTAAAACATATAATTCCCTGATAAGCTAATGGGATTCAATAGATGGACAAGCCTTCCTGCGCTCATGGACATAAGAGCATGCAAAAAAGGTTCTTTACCCAAGTCGACTAAGGAAAGTAGACAATGCAGGAGCCACAAAACACACAGGGTAGTGAGTCACACTGCCTGCATGAGTTCGAGATGGTCCAGCAGGGTCAGGCAGGTAGATGGGCCAAGTTTTAAAAAAACAAGCGGCGGGCCCAGCTCAACCTTCCCTGGGCTCCGGTGGACATGGATGGGCCCACCCTGGCCTTTGCCCATGCAGAACCCTCATGTGTCCCGCACACGTGTCACAACACTTTGTAGAGCTGATGATCGGACCTCCCAGGCCTTCTCTGAGAGTTGGAGCTCTTACAGTGCAGGGATCTCTGGAACTGAAGGTTCGTTCCAATAATGCAGAAATGTTCAATATGGCATGGTACTCCATGCCCCCCCACATGTAGCTTTAGTCCTCTTCTACTATAACCACTACTCCTAGGTATATATAGTTTCCTTCTGTTGCAACAGCATTTACCACTACCACCATTTTATCACCACTCAAGCCATGCCTACAATCCTAAATCTATGTAAAATGCATTCTAATTCCACTTCCGCAGAGAGATCAGCTTCTGCGCAGAGGTCTCCCTTTTGTACAGTCATGGTTGAAATTAACTCTTTCATTATCAGGAACTTGGACTACCGCATTAGTACTTTAGTGACCCTTCTATATCACTTTCTCAACACAAGAACACTTTGGGCCAGATGTACGATCCTTACAATTTGCAAGTTGCAAATGTTGTCGTTTTGCGACTTGAAAAATGTAATTTACAACAGTGTCTCAGACAGTGGTTGTGATTCCTCGTGGGGTCGCAAGTTGCCAGTCTCATTAATATTCATGACGTAGGTGCAATTTGCAACCCAATTGGGAACAATTTTGCATTCGCAAATGGGCCGATTACCCTTGGAATTCTTATGGAATTAAGGTGTGTGACAAGTGTAATCACAGTAACATCTTTGTGAATCGGGCACCTCTATCATCATACTTTTGGCAAATATATCTCTTCCTGCAACCTAATATCAGCTCATTTTTGCTTCTTAACTGTTGTAAGACTCCCCTGTGCACTTCTGAGTCCGGTCCTTCTGGGACCAAAACAGTGGAACCCTCTTCCACTGGCTACCAATACCAGCAGAACAGGGTGGGAGTTCAAAGGTCATGTGCTTAACTGTTTATGCAGCCAGGCTTTGAAAGAGCCAGGTCCCTCTGACTCTCGGACCTGATAGTATTTTAAAACGGACATTGAAACGAGTCCCTATATTCATGCCCAAGACTTTTCAGGGATTTCTGAAAAATAAATATAATAAAGATTTAGGTAATTCATGTCAGTGATTCTGTTCTGGTATATATTTCATATCTTGTCACAAATCTTGAACTCCATTAGAGTGTTAGCTATCTCCGGGATATTGATTTTTGTGTATGTTTTTGTAGCATATTACTCTTGTAAGGTGCATGCTTTGAACTTAGCCATCTTTAGCTGTTTATAAAAGCTGCGACAGAGCTCTGAACTTGAGACTAAAGGCAGTGCGAGTTTCTCACAATGCCTGTCAATGGGATGCTCAGAATACATATTCAACCAATCCCTGGCTTTTCTCCACACAAACAACCATTGACAAAACCAACAGTTTTAGGTGTTCCAAAATACTGGTCTGGTGGCACACACACACAGAAATTGTTTGTGTTTAAGTCACGGCTATAACTGCAAAGGCCAAAACCCTTTGAGAGATCCTCCCCACCTTTTATCCCATTTGAGCTCTGCATGCAGTTCTTCCTAAGAGTACAGATATGTCAGTTGTGCCTATATACCTCAAGCAAACAGTCATTTGCCCGTTACATTGACCTGTTAAAATGTTACAGGTTCTACGGTACTCACATATATATGACCTTGTTGTGTTCTTTTCCATTCCATCAACACGTTTTCACTACTTTCATGTACTAGATGTATTCTTTCTTTAATGCACATAAATAAATGCAAATTTTATTTCATTGAATAAATAAATGCATATTTTCTCTAGCTTCCTTATCTAGTGCTCTTAGCCAAAGCGTATCAGTTTGCTGTAAAATTATCCAATATGATGAACAGCTTTTTACTGGGACTTGTTAATAAGTTACCATATTAAATAACTGATAACAATGATGCATCACCCATGAGGGTTACCTGGTTTGGAGCCTGATTTAGTGAAGGTGGTACACTTGTCCTCCTTGCCTACGCAGAGAATGTCCTCCGCAGGTGTGCATCCATCAGAGGACTGGTCCGTGAAGCATGCTGGACACTTGTATCCATTCGCCGTCACATTTACAGGATGCACTAAAGGAACAAGGAAAAAAAATCTCAGGGTTTTTCAACTACATTTGAGGAATAAAAAGTGTCACAAAGGTGATGATGCCCTATTCTACTTCAACGGGATACAAGAACCTGTCTTTACATGGACCACATCACTACCGGTAGACTGTCCCAGTTAGCCACATCCCGAGGTAGCTACTCACTTCTCAAATCTCCCATATAAAGTGAGGTGCAGTGTGCACTCCTGGACAAACATGCAGTGTCCAGAGGGGATAAACAAGTCCATTTGTACATCTCCTCTACTGGGGACATGCAGCATCAAAGGTCCTGCCAGTCTCACCTGCAATGCCAGCTGTTCCAGCATCTTCATAAATGAATGGATTAACATTTTCCTCAGAACCTCTGAGCACAACACTGTGGCCTGTGGGCTACACATAAAAACTTTGGAGCTAACCCCATAGACTTCATATAATGTGAACAGTGAGGTCTTTTCACTTTCTACTAGGGTAGTGTAATAATAGAAAAGGCTTTTATTTACACGTGTGTTAAAAAGTAAATTAAACGCAATACACAGAGAACACTGAAAGGTCCTAACACCTTCTTGAGTTGAGGAAGAACATAGAGCATGCACATGCACTTGGTTGCTTTAACACTGGGCTATGCTTGAGCTGAACCAGGGATCTTTGGGACTTGCTACAAGTAATGCAATGTTACATTAATGCAACAATCTTATGATATTTTTTACTCTGTTGTAATGCCTCTGGTTCAAGAGGACTAGTCTACTCGTTAAAGCTTCAGCTACTACTCAGTTTTTAGATAGAACACAGTTCGAAACCTATTTAGGCTGAAACAGTTTTTTAGTTTGTAGCACCAGAGGGATGTGATAGTCCATTGATACCCCTGGTCTCAACTGATATCTTCTAGCTGTTAGGTGAACCAGTCCCCATGGGAAAACGTCTTTAGGATGGATACCCAGCACCAAGAAAAGTAGTATAATCTTTGTAAGTTCCACAAACTTGCTTTGGTCTTTGCGTCCTTGGATGTGGAGCTTGATGGCTCTGGGGTGGGCTCTATTCATTGAAAGATCCTCCCAGAGCCAGACTCAGAATCCAAAGCAGTCCTGGAAAATGTTGTCAGACCAGCCCCCCTATGGTGCATAGTGTGTGCAGGGATAGAGCCTGACAACTACAAAGGGGAGCTTTGAGGGGAATTTTCCCCCAAGGAAAACGTGGGGGGAAATCGTGCATTCTACAACACGTTTTTCACTTTATATATTCAATTGTATTAGCTTTTGAAGCACAGTAAGAAATTACCTCTGTGTTCATTCTGAATCCCCGCTTTTGCCGAAAACCCTTCCCTCCCCCTCCCTTGACTTCCAATTTACGGTCGTTGAGTCCGATCCCACCCCCCCTTCCTCACCGAAGTTCTTTGGGTGGGCCCGCACTCACTCTTTCAGGCGATCCGCCGTCAGAGCACCTCCTCCTTCATTCCTGTTTTCTTTCGCCCTTTCTTCCATTGATTTTCTTGATTCGACCCACTTTCCAAGTTGTGGTTTTACCGCTCATGGCTCATATGACGTGCTCGAGCGCGTCTTTCCCCTTCATAACGAGGAATGGCCCTTGGCAGGGTGGCGTCGTGTCCCCCGCTTGCCTACGGTCTTTCCTCTAATTTTCCGGCAGCGGCTGGCTCGAGCGCATCAGTTACATCGTGCTCCCCAGCTGCTGCCGGATATCTCACCGATACTGTTTCAACTCGCGTCTTTTAAGGATCTTTACTGATACTCCTACAAAAAAGGGGTAAACAAATTTTATTGGGAAGACAGCTTTTACTCCCATTTTACTAACCCTCACTGGCCCTGACTTTAAATTAATAAATATATACCCAGCATTTTTCACCTTATTAACCTATATATCTCTTACTAAAAAGCTAAAAAAAAAATAACAAAATTGGCACTTATATATATATTTTTTGTTATTCTAACCCATTCTTACCTGTTGTTCATAAGTCCATATCCAACAACAGTATCTTTATCTTCTAAATGCCTGTTATGTCTGACATGGAGTCCGACGATGGCATTGCCAGTTCCCCTAATCACACAAGTGACTCTTTTAAAAACTTCCTGCAAAAAGAAATGAGGTCCTGCATGATGTGCATGCTAAAGGAGGTTATGTCATCTAAGAAACCCTTTCTTTTTGAACATGATGACACCTCTTCTTGCGATCCTCTACTCTTACACACCAAGAGCAGTAGGAAGTCCAAATACTGCGAAGGCACTATGGGAGGTCGTGGAACCTCAACTGACTTGGGAGGTCCCAGCACCTCAAACTTGTTGGAAGCCCCTTGCGCCTCAAAAGATACAGGTGTCCCTCGCGACACAAATAGGATGGGTGCCCCTAGCGACAAGAATTATAATAGTGCCCAAAATGATGCAGGTAGAGACTCTGATGAGGAAGAAGTCTTGACCTGGACGATGAAGATCTCAACTTCAATAATCATTTTGAGCTTGACTCGTCCCCCTCTGCTAAAGATGCTATCCTTGACCCCCTGGGTGGGGAAATGTTCTCTCCTCTCAACATCTCCCACCCCAATAGTTCCAAATGGTTTCCACAAGATCATGTTTCAAAATGTATCATCAGATGGCTCAGAAATTCTCTTGAGAGGGAAACGCGTAACACTCTTAGGTCAGAATGTCAGAGGCCCTCCATTCAAGACAAGGTCTGTCAGGCTCCAAACCTCGACCCTGATTTAATAAAAAAATTATTCAAACTAGGTAAAGACCCTCGTAAGGGCCTTGAAAGAGCTCTCAAGAACTCCCTTCTGGCCTTCTCAGGCATGGTTCCTGACAACCTCGGAACTGTCTAGCGACATCCCCTTCCTAATCCCTGCAACGAAAGTTCTGGTTTCAAACGCAAACGGAGAAGATCACCACCTAATCCTTTCAGGGAATTTGAACCTTCTTGCTTGAAAAGTGTCAGGCAATCTAACGAGTTGTCTGGACTTTCGTCATCAGCTCCCACTCTCCTCAGAGAGTCCTGGGCACCAGGGACACATTACAGGTACAATAGCATTTGGAGAAAATGGTTTTGTTGGTGCATGGAGAGGAACCTGGAGCCCGTGGAGGCTCCTATCGTCAGCATAGTTAATTTCCTTGTCGAATTATTTGACAATGGCCTCTCCTATAGATCCATTAATTGTTACAGATCAGCGATCTCTGCTGGACATTCTCTCGTCAACGGTAACACGGTATGTATGAATGTTATCATTTGTAGAGTTCTGAAAAGTGTTAGACTAAGAAGACCTCCTAGACCCAAATACCAATCCTTGTGGGATGTTAGACTTATCCTAGACCTTTTTTCTTCATGGCCTGATAATCCCTTTCTTAATAGGAAATACTTTTCCATTAAACTTGCTACTCTCTTATGTTTGATATCTTGTCGTTGGGTATCTGATGTTGAATCATTTTGATATTTCTAATAGATGTTATGACATGTATGGTGTTAAGTTTGAAATTCTTAGGAGTACTAAAACTATGTCAGATTCCATCTTTTACCCTCGTTTAGATTACTGCAAAAAAACTTTGTGTTGTTGATTGTATGAAAGAATATGATTCCAGAATGAAAAACATTCGCCCTCAGGATGCTAATCAACTTCTTATTTCATTTGTTAAACCATTTAAGCCAGTCTCTTCTTGTTCCATTGCTAGATGGGTCAAACTAGCTATGAACCTCGCTGGTATTGACCTTTCTAAATTCCAAGCCCACTCTCTCAGTGGTGCTATGGCTAGTAAATCCTTCTGGTCTGGTGGTAAGTTAGATGATATCCTTAAAGCGGCTGATTGGTTCAATGCTTCCACTTTTGCTCGTCATTATTGTAAACCTATTGAACATATGTCCGATGTTGTCCTTCAAGGCTACCAACATGCATAATGTAGCCTCCTGTCTTGGAATGAAATTGCGATTCTCCTATTAACATGACCAGAGATTCTGGATTTCATTAAAGACGCGGAGGCTAACATTATCCCACCAGTCCCTCCCTTGGAGGGAGTATCTATTTATATGTTGTTGATCTTTTGCACGTGTTTCTTTACTGTTTACTGTAATCATTTTTTCTGCCTTCATTGCTTAAGGTTTGAACCTTTTTAACTTTTTCATTTTTCTTTTCAGGTAACTCAACTCAGTGGTATCTTCCACTGTAGGGGAAATCTTAACTAAGCCACAACACCTCTGCCCCTACGATCGCCTTGGAAGGCGCCGAGGTGACATCACTTAGAATGTCACGGCTGAGAGCGTTCTAAGGCAAGCGCCCGCAGAAGCTGGCGGCTGGCATGCTGTGAGTGAGTCAACTGTTGCTGGGATCTGTTATGTACTACTTGTGAAGTTACCTTAATAAAGCTGTTTTAGTATCCACGACTTCGGCGTCTTCTTATGCCATTCTAGATGCTACACTGGCGACGAGGATCAACAAGAAAATGAAAAAGCAGCTTCGACCCCAACACGCAACACTCAGCCAGCCAACATAAAGGAGAAACCTACCGGGAGAAGACAGGCAGGTGTTGGTGCCATAACCGCTGCTATTGAAAGTGAAAGATATAGTCTCTCCCCGCTGGATCAGTGGAGCAGTAAGTGTGGCACATAGCTGTGGGCTGAAATCCAGAAGAGTGACCACTGTCGTATAGGGGGTCAGTACCTGGGAGTGACGGACGGTGCTAACATGTCCCGGTGTGTGCGATGGAAGGCTAATGAGGGTGCGCTCTCTCCTAGCGCCAAGTGAAGGAGGTGCGGTTCTGAGGCAGAGTGAGACTAAGTAGAACATAACTCCACGCAACAGTAAAGGTAGCCAGAAGAGGCTGGTGTGTGTCTTCAAGGATTTCTGGCAGTCCCTGTCACATGACGAAAAAAGGAACTGGGGCGAAGGAGCTGAAACACTGGTTAATTGGGAGGAAGACCTTGCCAGGGAAAATCTGCAGTGAGGGACAGCGCCATCTAGTGGGCTCCAGGGAGTACTAAGTTACATCTTCCACCATGTATGAAGAACTGTGTGTCTGAGAAAAGAGAACTGGACTTCAATGAGGGCTCTGTTCTCCTAGGGAAAATACGGAAGAGTGGTTATTTTTTGTTATTAAGTGTACATTTCCAAGTGGGTTATTGTGCTGAAAATTGTGATTGTGCTAGAAATGCAAATTTCACTAGGGCTAAAATGCAAAATGTAATGCCCCCTCCTTTCTTCTTACCAAGCCCAGGGGAAGAACTATGCAGTTGTATGTGGACCCAATTTAGGACTGAAAAGGAAAGTAGCATTGTTGGCGTATTACATGGGGGCGGAAGGAGAGGAAGTGCTAGAACATCTCCCAGATCTGAGTGCACATGAAGCAAGAGGATTGAATGAATTCGAAATTAGTCTTAAAAAACTATATCCAGGTACCATTTTGGTAAAAGAGGGCAGAAGGAAGGAGAATCAAAAATCAAATAAAAATATTTTTTTTTAAAAAAGGAAGGAGAATCAATACAAGACTTCGTCTCAGATCTGCGCAAACTGGCTGCCACGTGCAAGTTTGGGGGTGCGTGTGAGGAAAGGATCAGAGACCAGTTTGTGTTGACATGCAGGACTGAGCGAGTGTGGGAAGAGTTGTGGCTAAAAGACGACCCACCACTAAGGGAGGTGCTCATAGTGGCCAAGCAAGTGGAACACATGATGCAGTGTGTAAGCGAAATCAAGCAAGACAGCGAAAGCAAAGTCAGCGAGAGCAAGGTTAAAGTGAGTGAAGTAGTAGTAGAAGGCAATAGTGTGTTGGCAGTTAAGGAGCGGAAGAATGTGCAGAAGGAACAGAAGGAGAGCAAAGGGGGATGGACTTTCAAGGGAAACTGCTATAGGTGTGGCAAGCAAGGACATATGGCAAGTGACAAAGATTGTCCTGCGTTGAAATACACGTGTAGTAAGTGTGCAGGAAGGGTCATTTCAGACAGTACTGCAGGAGCGGTCAGGGTTACAAGAGGCAAGGAAAGGATAACACTGCACAGGTGTGTGAGGAAATCGTCTTGCATGTACAGAGCGGACAGGTCAGCAATCCTAAGAACTCGATAAAGGTTGAGGAGACAGGGTTGGAGGACATGTTTGACTCTTGTTCGAAGATAACGATCATTAATGCCAAAGAATTTGAAAGGGTGGCCAAAGGGAAACTCAAATTGAGCAAAATGGATGTAAGGCTGGGGGGCTATGGGGGTCAACTCATCAACATGAAAGGTTATTTCTGGGGCACTATAGTCTACAAGGACAGATTGACGGTCTCTAAGATCTATGTATCCTTGGAGGGAGACAACATACTGGGGTGGCAGGCCCAAAAAGAACTAGGTGTATACCTCAACCCCAACAAAACCCCACAGACTTTGGTGCAAGAGGTAGGTGAGACTTGGGGAAGCATTGAAGAAGAGTTTAAGGAAGTGTTCAGTGGGGAACTAGGGTGCCTAAAAAACTACTCCCACAGAATAAAATTGAAGGAGCATACAATGCCAGTAGTAGCAAGAGTAAGAAATCTCCCCAAAGCAGTCCAGGAGGCAGTCAGAGCAGAATTAGGGAAACTGTGCAAACTAGGGGTCATAGAACCTGTGGAGGCAACCGAATGGCTGGCACCGATCGTCGCAGCAAGGAAGAAAGATGGTTCAGTCCGTTTATGCATCGATCTCAGGGCACTGAACAAAGAGGTCGTGGTCGACAAGTTCCCGCTGCCCAAAATCACGCAAATGTTGAGTATGCTGGAAGGAGCGAAAATATTCTCGACATTAGATTTGACCTCGGCCTATTTCTAAATCAAGCTTCATGAAGATTCGCAGAAACTCACGGCGTTCGTCACACCAATGGGAGCTTACAAGTTCAAGAGAATGCCGTTCGGTCTAGTCTCGGCCGCAGCGGTATTCCAAAGAATTATGGGCAATATTCTTAGAGACATTCCTGGTGTTGTGTGCTATCAAGACGACGTGCTGGTCTTTGGCTCGAACAACGGGCAACACGACACAAGATTGAGACAGATGCTGGCGAGATACAGAGAACAAGGCCTCACGGTGAAGAGAGAAAAGTGCAGGATTGGCTGTAAAGAGTTAGACTTCTTGGGTCACAAGGTAACACCGGGTGGAATTCGCCCCAAAGCAGAACTCCAGAACATCATTATCAGTTTGGTGCCGCCGAAGAACAAAGAGGAAATAAAATCATTTATGGGAACGCTGGAGTTCTACAGCAAGTTCATACAGAATTTCACTGGCAGGACCTATGGCATACACCAATTGCTCAAGAAGGACGTGGTGTTCAATTGGGATAAAGAGTGCAAAAAGGAATTCGAAGACGTGGGAAAGGCACTGGCTGATGCGGCAAGCCTCAAAGCATTCATACCCAACAGGAAGACGGTGGTGACAACAGTTGCAAGTTCAAAAGGACTTGGGCAGTTCTTGCACAAGTGGGAGAGAGTGGTGAGGAAACCATAGCCTTCACATCGAGATCCCTTCGGAAGTCCGAGGTCAACTACTCGGTGATAGAGAAGGAGGCCTTGGCGGTACACCGGGCTATGAACAAGTTCTGGGACTTCATCTGGGGAACAAAGTTCAACCTGAGAACTGACCACAAGCCTCTGGTCGAAGTATTCAACAAATAAGTGCTCAATGCGATCTCTAGCAGAATCGGGCGTTGGGTTGTAAACCTCCAGGAGTGTACGTTCGGCCTTGAATACATGCCTGGGACAAGGAATCTCACGGCATACTGCCTCTCACGCCTTGTGGAAGAAACGAAGGAAGATGAGGCAGGCGAGGAGAGCGGAGAAGATAAGGATGAGACATAAGAGGTAAAAGTTTGTGTAATTACCCAAGGGGCCATTGGAGAAGAAAGTTGGAAAGAGGCCCTTAGAGCTGATGACGAGTTGAGGGAGGTGTGCGAGAGAGTAAAAGAGCATTGGAAGCACAAAGACAAACATGACGAGACTCTACGCACGTGCTGGATGATCAGGAATGAACTGTCCGTCATGGACGAATTTCTGTTCCGTGGCACAAGATTGATCCCGCCCAAGACCTTGAGGGACTATCTTGTAGATTTGGCCCATGAAGGACATCTGGGTATCAGCAAGACGAAACAGAGGATGCGGGAAGACTACTGGTGGCCCAGCATGGACAAGGTGATTGAGAAAAAAGTAAGAGACTGCGTACCATGCACTATCAGTGACAAGGTTTTACAACAGCATACGCTCCCCCATGCAAGGTAGACCACCCCCATCGAGGCCTTGGGATGAAGTGGCGTTGGACATAATAGGTCCACTGACGGGTGAAAATCGCACTCCTTACATCTTCGTGCTCGTGGATTTATATTCTAGATGGCCAGAAGTGAAGATAGTATCTGAGATCACCACCAAAGTGGTCATTGAGTTCTTGCAAGAACTATTCCTCAGGGAAGGTCTACCCAGGAGTCTGTTGACGGATAATGGGGTACAATTATGCTCAAAAGAAATGAGGGACGTTCTCGAGAATAATGGGATCGAATACAAACGCTGCGCATTGTACCACCCTGAGACCAACGGAATGGTTGAGCGGTTCAGCAAAACTCTCAAGGAGAGCATCCAGCTAGCAAGAACAAATGGACTAAATTGGAAGGAAGAGATAGGGAAACGTCTAGAAGCCTACCGCCTGACCCCTCATCAGACAACTGGGGTAACTCCTTTTGAACTACTCCGGGCAAGAAGGCCCAACACGAAGCTTTCACCGGGATGGATGGGGTGGCACAAAGGGTGGACGGGACACTATAGGGAGTCGCAAAGGTTGGACAGGGAGCACAAAGCCATGATAGACAAGAAAGACAGGTTTGACAAACCACACTCCGTGAAAGACGTAGTAAAGATCAGAGCACCAACAGGCAGAGCGAGTTGGTCTGAGTTTACCAAACCCACAAAAATTGTCAAACTGTTTAAAAATGCTGTAAAAACTCAGGAGTGGAAGATCTGGAATGTGGGAAGAGTTGTAAGATACCACTCTCCTCCAGAGACCAGAGATAATGAGGCCAGGAGGGAAGACAATCCCCAGATGTGGGGCGACCTGCCCGTGAGGAAGCGTCTTGGGGAATCCCACGCTCTCCGCAGAACTAGCCAAAGGGTGGTTGGTCGCCCAAAACACCTGGAGCAATATGTTACCATGTAGAGTGCGACCATTGTTCTCATTTTCCTCACATGTGTTGTTTTCTTGATTTGTGCAGGGAAGGGGGATGTGTGGTATCTTCCACTGTAGGGGAAAGGTTAACTAAGCCACGACACCTCTGCCCCTACGATCGCCTTGGAACGCGCCGAGGTGACATCACTTAGAATGTCACGGCTGAGAGCGTTCTAAGGCGAGCGCCCGCAGAAGCTGGCGGCTGGCATGCTGTGAGTGAGTCAGCTGTGGCTGGGGTTTGTTATGTACTACCTGTGAAGTTGCCTTAATAAAGCTGTTTGAGTATCCATGACTTCGGCGTCTTCTTATGCCATTCTAGATGCTACATCAACCTAATGGATTGTCCTCATATCCTCTAATCCTCCCGTATTTTATTTGCTCCCAAGATAGAGTTGCATCTTAACCTTATAAACCTTTGTTGCTTCATTCCATTTAAAAGAGGCAGCTCTGTTGTTGCTCATGCCTTTTATTAGTTGTTGTCACTGCATTCTAGAACTGTTTTGCTTATGATGTAAGTGCGGCTGCTTGTGACTGCATTATAAGATTAATGCATAATGTTAGCCGCCGTGTCTTTAATGAAATCCAGCTTCTCTGGTCATGTTAATAGGAGAATTGCAATTATGTGCCATGGGATTGTGAGGAAATTCTTTGACTGGCCTACTGTTTCTGAAGAGAAACATCTTAATGCAGGCTCAATATGGTTTCCAGAAGGGAAAGTGATAAGGGGCTTTATAAAGAAGTTGGGGTCCAGCCCCGTGGACACGGTTAAAACTGTCTATCTAGCCAAAACAAAGGCGGCAGTACCCTACGGGACTGGAGTCTGGGGGATGGCTCATATTGAGAAATTGCAGAGAATGGAAAACCCCTATTTTAAGTCTAGGGTCTCATTATCACCTACAGCATCCAATTTTATCGTACACCTTGAATTAGGACTCCCTTAACTGTCCGACTGCATCAGGCTGGCACCGATACTACTGTGGCTCTCCATCTGGTGGAGGTCGACGGTTAATTTAACTCAACGTATTATTGGTGATTGCCTCAGGTTGGAGGGTCGCAGAGGGATCGGTTGGCTCAGTTATGTAGAAGCCGAGCTAAGAGCCATCGGGCAGGAGGAGCTGTTAAAAGACCCAGCTTCTTGCGGGATCATCTCTAAACAGAAACTGACCAATCTATACATGCAGAGGGCTTATTTTATTCGCAGGGGGAGGATTTGTCAACAACAGGTTCTTAGCACCTTTGTCCTTGTTCCGCCTAGACCTACGGGGGACCATCACTATTTCTATCTCTCACGTATCACTATGGCTCAACACAGATTTATCTTGATGGATTTTGGTCTCAACTTTATCCCACTGATGCTCAGGTTCCCAGAGAGGAAGTTCAAGCATGCTGACCTCATCTTGTGTCCGTGTGACAATGTCTCACCCCAAACTGATCTACACTTGGTATTGTTTTGTAAATTTTACCACAAAGAAAGAGAAATGTTATATTTAGCCTGTCTCCTTTCTGTCCATGGGATTCCACTGTGACTCACATGATGTCACCACTAGAATGTTTGGTGACATCATGGAGTGTTGGGGGCTTGCCCTGATCACGACTGGCAGTTGGCACCAGGCAGGCTGAGTGACATACTGCTACTGGCATGTTGAGAACAGTGATCTCTTCTTCTTTGGTAACCTCGGGTGAGAGACCGCTTACCGAAGCACGAGACTTTCTCTTTCATTATTTTGCTGGTCATTGTAATGTTTATCTCGTTATCCATGTGGGTTCAGTGAGTGGTCAGTGGTGAATCAGTAGTGATTATTGTCCTATTGCAGTTTATTTTGGGGTGGTGTGTGCCTTGTGTAATTTATTTTAGGGTGGTGAGTGGAGATGGTGGTGTGTTTTTGGGATGTTGAGTGCCCCGTGCAGTTTATTTTATATTTGGTGAGTGGCAAGTGAGTGGTGAGTGCCTGTGTAGTTAATTTTAGGTGTGGTGAGCGGCATGTGAATGGTGAGTGCAGCCGTACTATTGTGTATTTGTGGGGTAGTGTGTTTTAGGGGTGGTGAGTGCCTCGTATGGTTTGTTATAGCTGGTAATGTTCCAGTTTGAATTCAGAGTGATACCCTGTTACATGTTTATTTTTGAGATGGAAGCTATATGCTACAATTGTTTTAAGTTTACAGGCTGAGGTGCACTTTGTTGCATCCTCGGTTGTGGGACTATATGTGTCCCAGTTATGGAGTTACGGTTCACAGGGCGTTGTGTGCCCTGTTGCGGAGTAAAGAGTACTCCAATTTTTTTTTTGGGCTCATGGGGTGATGAGTGCCCTGGTACGGAACAAAGTGTACTCCAATTTTAGTTTTAGGGGTGGTGAGTTCCCTATTACATATTTGGTGGCGGAGCAATATGTACTCCAAGGTGTGGTTCACGGGGTGAGGTGTACCCCGTTACGGAGCAAACTGGGCTCCATTTTGTCACAAAATCAATTTGTGTTTGATTGTGTTTCCCAAGGAATGGGGATGAGACTAGTTGTGTTTGGGATTTGTTAGTAATTACCTTTGGCACTTGTTACTAATTACCTGAGGGTGTGAGGTAGTGTGAATGTTATCTTAATGCTCTATCTTTAGAATGCATTGTGTACTTTGATATCGATATGTACACTGAAGTTAATGTTATTAATTTTAATTTCACCTTTTCTGATTTCCCTAAAGAAAGGAGATGTGTTATATTTATCCTTTCTGTCCATGGGATTCCACTGTGACTCACATGATGTCACCACTAGAATGTTTGGTGACATCATGGAGTGTTGGGGGCTTGCCCTGGTCACGGCTGGCAGTTGGCACCAGGCAGGCTGAGTGACAAGGAGGTCACTCCTGGTGGGTCTTCACTATGTCTTCTGTGTTTCCATCTTAATGACTTGACCTGAAATCCAGCCTGAATAAAGACAACCTGATAATAGACCCGGCTCCAAGGACTTCTATTTACAACAAGAAACATTTATTTTACCCATCTTAAGACTTCAACATTTTAAACAATGCAGGGTGGCCCTGTACTTTCTGAAGTCTTTACCTAATTTGTATGTTTTTTCTCAGTAGTATCTTTTCTGTGGGCTTGTATGAGAAAAAGAAAGTCGATGGTCATGCTAACTTGAATTACTGTAAAAGTTACCTAAAATGTTATGATTGTAAATTGTGTTACGGTCTTTTTAACGGTTTAATCCAATGCATTTGTGCTTTTATAATTTTTTTTAATAGATCGAATAAAGATTTTAAATGAAAAAAATGACTGGCTTACTGTTTCTGAAAGAGATGTAATTGGACAGGGAGTGGTGATGTTACAAGTGAGCCAACCTGACACCATTTACAAACACAGGCTCCTGGTGTTCCTGGATGTTGGTTGGGGTTTGAGTATCGGTACTTTACCTCCTATCCAAGCCATCCACAGCCAGCTCTATTACATCAGAAAAGCTTCTAGAGTAACTCCTATAAATCAGATAGACTGACATCTGTTCAGTTGGAGGAATATTTGGGACATTACGCTTTAAGTGACCATGTGCCTCACAACAATAACACCTATCTCCATTGAGCTGAGGTGCCTCCTTCCTACCTCCACCATTCACATTTTTGAGAAAATTAAAAAAGTGAACTATTGTTTTTATTCTTGACATTTCGGCCTTTTGCCACATTTTCTTGTCACCAATGTTGCTTCTTCTGGATTCCTTGTTCAAAACTCACTTGTTAGAATGTGCTGTAAAGAATGTAATGCCACTGCTCTGTGAATCAATCATGACAAAGTTTTTCTGAGAATACATAGCATATTTGATTTATACACAACAGAGTAGGTCATCCATGGAAGATTGTCAGATTCTTTCCCTTCACATACCACCCAAACATAAAAAAACTCAATCAATATTTTTCTTCCAATTCACATTCAGCATTTTAGCACCTTTAACTTGTTTTAACACTGATTAGAACATTGGAAAGTTGGGCGCTCTATTAAAAACAATGGAGTGCTCTGGGCTTCTCACAGCTGGTAGGATCCCTGAGCATCAACATTCTAATGTTTAACAAAGGCCTAAAGTTGTTTTGACCCCCCTCGGATCCATGAGGCCTTTGTTTTACAAATTAGAACATTTGGCCCTCTAGAGGCGGACTGTTTTAATAGCTTTAGAGCCCTCCGTAATGGGCTCTACTGGCCTGATCCTTCTTTAAGGCTCTTGCTTTTGGCTCAGGCCGTTAACGCCGAAGCAGGCCTGTAAGGTGCTACAGTGGAAGTTGGAATCTCATACTGTCTCAATTCTAGGGCATTAGCAAGCTCCATCTCTTGTTTCTTCCTCTTTCTGCTTAATGTCTTCCTATCTGCCCCTTTCATTCTTTTTTATTAGAAAGCTTTTGTTTATTGATTTAAAACTCTATATCTTGCTCACCCTCTTTGAACCTCCACCTTTCCCTTTATCTTTCAAAGGGTACAGCCCTATCTATGACAAGTAGTCATGCGGGATTAAGTATGTACCCAGTGGGGGAACCCATGGGCCCAGGTATAGAAAGGGTGGAGGGTCAGAATCTGACAAGACTATACCTACTGTAGTTTCTGTGCCTGTGATGATGATATTGTCACTATTAAATGTTTTGAAATTTTTACTGATATTAACATGTTACACGCAAATGTACTAGGTGTGTACTTTTCACGTTCAGACTGACCACAGCAAATGTAGACCTCATTTTAAAATATTTAGTGCAGTGTCTGCCTGCCATCTTTTTCCATTTTGTGTATATTTCTTTATATTAGGAGAAAGTGAAGCAGCAATCTCATATGGTGTCATTTTCGTTTTCTGTTCCTATGTGAAAAGTTGTGTTTACACATTTTCAACACACTAACGTGCATGTGTAGAGTACTTCTTGAACCAAGCATATCTCATTAAGTTACAGATAACCGTTAGTCCAAAGTATGTTTAGAGTTGGACTATTGTACAGTAGCCTGTGAAAATAATAACAATTTGTTATCTTCATGTCCCCTAAAGTGATTGACCCTTCGTGTGGCAATCATGGGTAGGTGTATCAAGTGTTAGAATTGTGTGATTTAAACTAATGCAATGTAGACAGAGATGCAGGTGCATACCACAGATGCCCTTTCATTTGCCTTTAACGCTGAACCCTTTTCACTTACATTCTAGCAGAACCTTTCCATGACTTAGCAAGGTAGGGTGGTCTCTTTATGGTAGAACTGACCTTGCTTAATTTGCCTTTGAGACGTAAAATAGTGTTTATATTTGAAAGGCAACAACCTAGGCAACTAATGTCTAGAACACATTAATGGTGAATTAAATAAACAATTGGCTGAGGCTGACTGTAAGACTTGAGTATTTTTATTCGGCAATTACACAATTAATAAATCATTACTATAACACAATCGTAAAAGTTAAAATTTCATACAAGATTATAAAACAAGAACAAATAAAGACACAAGTTAAAAATATGTTTGTCAATGGTAAATCAGTGGCGAAAAATGGGTCTCTACGCGCGTTTCGGCGGCCAGCGCCTTCTTCCTGGAGTAGCCACACAATTTCTATAAAGTGAAAATACACATAGATTATATATATAAAATTACATATTGACACAATTTATACAGTTGAAAAGGTTTTTAACATCTAGAATTTTAATTTTTACAGCCAGTCAGTCCAGTTTCTGGTTTTACAGATTTATAAAACAACAGTGATTTCCATTGTTCATTTTTATTCCTGTCATTTCCTTACATGTTCTGTCTTAGTCCAAAAAGACACCTGTCTTAAGTTGGAGATTTAAACGTAGGGTATGGGACAACATGATAGAAAATGGCACGTTGCGTGGATGTAGGATATAAAAAGATATTTTTAAGAGTATCCTAGTTCAGTAATTTGAATAGCATTCATTGATGCTTCAGACAATTCATAGCTTCCCAATAAATGAGAGAGGAGATGAGCGAAAGGTCTTTTGAGGGCTTACTGTGAAGCTGTATTGATAAGGAAACAAATATATGACAAAGAAAGTATCTTAACTTACTTTTATATAGAACAAGAAAATAAAGATTTTTGATTCCCTTGCTATGGTGGTGTTTTCTTTTATATTAGTATTTATGTCTGTGGTACTTACTATAAAAATCAATTATTGAACACTGGTCAAGACGGTTTTCTATTTCTTATGTAACTCTTTTTGGATCCAGTGTTACAGGAGCTTGGGTAGAAAATCATACCTGTTATTGGTTTTTTATTGGTTACTTTCTTTGTCATATATTTGTTTCCTTATCAATACAGCTTCACAGTAAGCCCTCAAAAGACCTTTCGCTTATCTCCTCTCTCATTTATTGGGAAGCTATGAATTGTCTGAAGCATCAATGAATGCTATTCAAATTACTGAACTAGGATACTCTTAAAAATATCTTTTTATATCCTACATCCACGCAACGTGCCATTTTCTATCATGTTGTCCCATACCCTACGTTTAAATCTCCAACTTAAGACAGGTGTCTTTTTGGACTAAGACAGAACATGTAAGGAAATGACAGGAATAAAAATGAACAATGGAAATCACTGTTGTTTTATAAATCTGTAAAACCAGAAACTGGACTGACTGGCTGTAAAAATTAAAATTCTAGATGTTAAAAACCTTTTCAACTGTATAAATTGTGTCAATATGTAATTTTATATATATAATCTATGTGTATTTTCACTTTATAGAAATTGTGTGGCTACTCCAGGAAGAAGGCGCTGGCCGCCGAAACGCGCGTAGAGACGTATTTTTCGCCACTGATTTACCATTGACAAACATATTTTTAACTTGTGTCTTTATTTGTTCTTGTTTTATAATCTTGTATGAAATTTTAACTTTTACGATGGTGTTATAGTAATGATTTATTAATTGTGTAATTGCCGAATAAAAATACTCAAGTCTTACAGTCAGCCTCAGCCAATTGTTTATTTAATTCACCATTAATGTGTTCTAGACATTAGTTGCCTAGGTTGTTGCCTTTCAAATGTATTAATTTCCCTGACCTAGGAACTATAAGATCCATATACTCAGGGGGTCCTTGTTAAATACACGTCAGTAAAATAGTGTTTATTCATGATGATTTGCTTTAAGTATATTGACTAACTCATTTATGTATTGATTCAAAACAAATTTGGTGTTTTCAGTTTAAAACTTTGCTAACCTTTTGATAAACCTTTATGGTTTTAAAACTTAACCACTCCCTGTCTTACTTGTGTAGCCAAATGTGTTCACATTATTGACTTGTATTGATGTTTGGTGCCAGCCTCAGTCGGAACTAAATTTTCATCGGAGAGTGCTTTCTGAACCTGAATTTGTACGAGGATTTTCAAGGGTTAAAGTGCTCTATCACTGGTCACATTGTGGGCATCCTGCACCTCAAAAACTCAGTCACAATAAATCTGCCTTATGCAGCCCTGCATATGTCAGCAGCATTCTGTACAGGATTATTGCAGCTGATTACTTGTCATTTAATTGGTGCATGTGCAGTTCTTCTTTGACAGTCCGATTAAGATTTGACAAATAACTGCAAATTCATCCAATAATGATGCATTGAACTCCCTGCTGGATTCTACGGTGATGGTAGGCAGATTACTTTCCTTGGGCTTCCAAAAAGCAGCGATCTTAGATCTAAAAGTATGTGTTGGTAATGCGACGATGGTGAATTTATAAGTGCAAATTTTACAAATTGAAGTCACCTTTACACTTTTCTAAATCTTTTTTAATTTTCACGAGCCTGTTTACATTTTGGATGGCCAGATCAGGAATGTTCCTTACCATAAATTTCATGATGGTTACATTTGTCTGAGTCACAGCAATTTCGTGTGATCTGCAAGGAAATGCCAGCGCCCGTGATCACAACTTCCTTTCCACAGGTGGCCAGTTTGGCGGGCTTCAAGCAACCCTTGAATGCAGTTAAAACAACTTTGGGCCCTACGTAAAAAAGAACACATTTTCTTGTTAAAAGAAAAGGGAATTGCTGCAAAAAGTGGCCTAATATCTAACACCTACACAAACACAGGCACTCTGGGTATAGCCCTTCAGTATTTTAAGAACTACATTCTATCAGTTCAATGAACTCGTTGGACTTATCACAGCAGCACAATTTGCTTCTGGCATAGCAAGAATGTTCTCAAAATGTTCCAAAAGTTAAAATGATGTCATAATAAGTGGAAGAGGAAACAACTGATTGATGTGCAATAAAAACAATTGGCTATACAATTCAATTAAAATATTGAGCTAGTAGTGTGTGGGTGAGTAACACACACTTCTCACCCCCAACACATTTGTAGCAAATTCAAGAGTCTTAGCTGGTCTCCTGCTGCACTGTTCAACTACTTATTCCAGCAATTTGTAAATGGTCTTTCTAACCTAATTTCCAGAATATCTTCTCAGCTATGCTCATTAAACCAAGTTCTAATGCATTTAGGTTTAATTGCTAATATCGGACAAGTCCATCGATAAGTTTGAGTTGAGTGTCTCAACAATATCCCAGTGTTATCCCAATAAGGCCCCAAATTTGTATCTTCTATAAATTTTACATCAAAAGAGTGCAAAATCTCGTATTTGTTATCCCGAAAAAATGTGAAATTTAAGAAAATTGTGAAAAAATGGCATGTAATGTACAATGTTATCTCGAGTGAACACTAAACATATGAGTATTCCTTACATTCAAAAGTCGCCGACAAGGGGAATGGATCATATTGGAAATTTTTTTTATGGCACGTTTTCTGTCAGAATCTGTCTCCCAAGACCTTTTAGGCTTGAATAGCTTCCACACCATAAAATGTAATAAATTACCTAATGGTGTCTCCTTTAACATTTCTCAAAGTATGCAAAATGGAAAATTACCTAAATTACACCCGCTTTCCATAAAATTAGCATGGTCTTACTTTTCACACATTGTGCTGAACTGCGGCCGGAGCAAATGAGGAAAGTGTACCATATTGAAATGAATGTCCTGCCTCCAAAGCAGATGTACACTTCCGCTGCCCTGGGGGCTGTGCATTCAATTGAAATACTGACCAGCAGTTTGAAACCTGCTCCTCGTTTCACAGTGCAGGCAGAAACCCACATGCACATTTAAGGGAGATTAGAGATCCCCTTGCCAATGGGTGCAGTGAGTGACTGTACCCGCATTCAGGGTAATGTCTTAGGAGGTCCATGGGACCTTGTTTCTCCCCCCGAGGCTGCCGTTGGAAGGCACACTGAAAGTGTGCTACCTATTTGTGGCACACCTTCAGTACACCTCTCTGCCCACGTCAGTAATACAGCACGGGCACAGAGGCAAAGTGATTCCCTCATTTACATGGAGCCATGCCTCTATGCAAATGTAGAAATGCCCTCTCATGATAGCACTGGAGAAACTTGTGCACCAGCGCTATCTGTATTGCAGAAGGGGACATACAAGCATATGTGGCTTCTTTTGTAGTACCAGTGTGCCCGGGGAGCTCAAAGTGGGCGCACATGCCTTCTGCGCCCCATGTGCACAATGCATGTAAATGGCCTAGGTCAGCAATGAAGGCACAATTAATCCATTCATCCATGGACACATACCTACTGTTTTATTCCGCAAGCCATTGATGCAGTGAGTGACTCCTTGGGGGCACTGGTCAAAACTGCCAGAGCAACTGTTGTTGTTGATGCTTAAGCAATGCTCACAAATGAGGGAACTCCCTGAAAAGAAAATAATGTTTATATTGTTAGATTTTGTGTGTTGTTACATTTTTCATTGTGGAACTATTTTGCTACTGGGCCCAGGATGTTTGTCAGAAACTTATATTTATGATGTGTGTTGGCTCTGAAAACATTTTCTAAGGTTCTACTGGTTCTACTGTACATATTGCAGAAAATATATTAGTATTCAATTAAACTGCACCTACATTTCTCTTTTTTAGAATATTCTCCAATCTGGGGACTGTGTACATTAAATGATGCTGAGCCACAGGCTGGTGTGTCATATTATATATTATATGCACCTAAGAATTGGCATGAGAAGGAAATTGCTAAAAAGAAACAAGCACTGGCAGTGCTAATAAGTCTAGCTTATAACTGAAAGTTCCTCTTCTGTCACTGATGTATTTTAGCAACTCACCATGGAAGTCATCATGAATGCACTCTGCCACTCATTCCTGGGCTTTTAGATAAATTCATCCACCCAATGGGTCATTCTTGCATTTAGCAGATTATCCAACCAAAATAAAACATACTGGCAAATTCCCACTTGCACAATAAATATAAAGAGCACACATAGATAAATGAATACAAGCCACCTCCTAAACTTGGTGAGTAAAGGCAAATACAATATTGCATAGGAAGAGGCGGTCACCTTTCAATGGTATTGTACATAGTGTACAACTGTTTTACATTCAAGATAGATGCCACATTAAGTAGCAATGTGTTGGCCACCTTGGAGCAGTAAAAGCAATGACAAAGTATGCACAATAAAATCTTAAAATGCTAAAGCCATATTAAGCCAAATAGGCCGACATAACACTTCAAAATATGTTGACCATATTGGAACTAGAAAACAATGACACATATAGACAAAACAATTTCAAGATGGGCAACCAGTTTAGAAATAATGACAACAGCGGATGCAGCAAATTACATTTTGGGGTAAGCGAGCAGCTGGTAGAAGTGTGTGAGAGCTGCAGGATGGTCATGAAAAAGAATCAAAGAAATGAAAGCTGACCTATGAAATGAAAACATGGGAAACTAATGGATTGGTCACCAGCCCAGACAAAGAAGTGCCCTCGTTTTCAGATAGATGTGCACATCTGATTGGGACAAATTCTGTTACCCACAGCCAATTGCAGAAATGGACAAGATGAGTGCCCCATGCACTATGCTGTCATGGGGAGAAGCAGAATAAGAAAGACTCTTGAACAGATAGAAAAGGCCTGGCCCAACGGTCCTTTATGTATTTAGGTAAGGAGATTTACAGACACCACCCGACATAAGAAGGCCTAATAAGAATTACTACAATGCCAGTCCTCTACACAAAGTGTTGTCCAAGGTATCTGTGAGATTCCATGTAACAAAATATCAGTCTGCTGTCTTCAATACAGTGGCATAACAATCCACTCATAAAGGCCTATTGGATTTAATAAATGTATTTCACAATAAGTAGGCCAGGCCTACTCCCTTTGTAATGTTTAATAATAAACATATCAGACCTGTGGCAACTGAAATAGCGTTTCTCAATGAACGAATCAAGATAATAACCTTCATTATTGAGTTATCGCCATAACAAACTGAGGCCACCATAAGCCGGCAACCATCATCAACAGTTGAAGAATAACAAATATATGCAAACTTAGACTTAGCAAAGCAATAGACAACACTAGTGAAATCGGCCTAACAAGGATTATCCCATAGCAAGTCTTCAACTACAAGTGTTTATACAAAGCGATAACCAAACTGAACCCCTTGATCACGATTTACATCTGTGATATTCCTAGTAATAAAATATCTGTCTACAACCTTTAACTAAGTGTAGTGACTATATGATCATACTTAAAGGCCCGTTGGCATTAACCAACACTTTTCACAATAAATTAGTCAGCCTTACTGCCTTTGTCATACTTTTTCATAATAAGCATATCAGAAGCAGATGGATGGATTGCTTATTTGCAGGAAATGTTGTAGCGACACTGTTCTGCCCACTCAAGGTGCTTCCGGCACTGATACAGCCGTGGCCACTCCAAACACTGCTAATATATGGAGGCCTGAGGGATTTCATGATCAAGGCCTCCTCCAAGCCCCATCAGTTTGGCTCTTCAGGACATCTCTACGGGGTAACTAGAAACGTGTTATCCCACAGGATAGAAAACCGCCTGCTGGCCAGCAGGATAGTTGTAAGTCAGCCCACCTGATGACCCACATCAGCAACAAGGCTAAGGATGAAGAAGCAATCCAAGGCAGAGAGGCAGTGTGGATGGACATGCAGTCTTGCAGCAACAGCAGATGGAGATTAGATCCTGATGGGGCGCTGGAAGTGAGATGGCAGAGGTAGGCAGCAGTACTCCTTGCGCAGCTAGGTAGCTTGGAGCATGGGTGAGAACTTTAGCGCTCTTTCCGGGATAGAGCTGGCGGAGGGTGGAAGTGGCCCAGCTAGGTCCGTGGTGCAACTTGCCCCCCTCTGTTCGCTCCCTCACATCTGGACCTAGCCTAAAGTACTGCAACCTTCCACCCATGTCCTTTATGGGAGTGCCAAACAAGATTTAAGAGTAGTCTACAAATTGTCTCCATCTCCAAGCCATTCAAAACACTGCATAATGCAAAGAAAGTAGGCCTGCCATTAAGACCACCTTCAGCTTTATTCTAGGCACAAAGTTTCAGTTTCATTTGTAGAGTGCGACGATTGACAAGAACAGTACATGACAATCTATTCAGAGGCACGCAATTTAGTGCTTACGACCCACGGTCAACAAAAAGTTGCTCCCTTCTGCAATCCCAGTAAGACCAGTGCAAGGGCAACAACAGAATCTATTATCTAAAGAATTAGAGAGAGAGAGAGAGGTGCTTCTGTGGGAGTGGAGGCCCTCACTCTCCCCTGAACACCAAAATTAGAGGGTGGTGTCAAACAGCCACGGCCCGTGGAGGGAGTTTCGGTGGGGCGGAGAGGCGGGGCGGGGTAGGGGCAGGGTGGGGGTGCTAAAAACTGGAGTATGGATAATTGAAGGTAAGTAAACAATTTAATTAATAAAACAAATTTCGTAGCGCGCCCTGCATCGCGAAATGCAATGCAGGGCACGCTACAAAATTTGTTTTATTTATTAAATTGTTTACTTACCTTCAATTGTCCATTCTCCAGTTTTCAGTACCCTTTCACCCTGCCCCTCCCCCACCCCACCTCTCCGCCCCACTGAAACTTCCTCCACGGGCCGTGTCTGATGTCAAACCTAACCCACCATGTAGGATCGAATGAGGTCGGGGAAACACTGTTGACACTGAAAACCATTGGGCATAATCAGAGGTGCACACATGATTCTAAAAGTAACACCATTCAGTGCTCCATTCTATGAAGTAACAAGCAAACAGGATCCACCAGCATACACACCTTGGCCCCAGGAGCATACACTTAACTAACCAACAAATGACTATAGATGGTTGTTGAGCAGACTGGCCTCTTCCACCATTTCATTTGCCTCTACATTGGAAGCTACCCTCCAGTTGCAAGAAATGATCCTGGTAGAAACAGGAACAATAGAGTATCATTTGGTCTCTTGGGATTGATTCCCAGATCTGGCTGAAACTAGTGCAATATTAAACAACACTCAAAACTACTCAATGCATATTATCAAAGAGGTGCAATGCAGGGGACATGGGAGGTTCTGCTAAATTCATTCCAAGTGGCAGTAGACGTATCAACGTATCAGTCAAAGAAACTTGACCTGTGGGTCAATTTACTTAATACCATGGCAATTTATGTCACTGCAATCAATAACAAAATAGGGGCCTTAATTAATCTGATACAGCGACCACAAGCAGATGCGGCACAATCAGTAGTGGTGTCTACCTGAGGTCCAATGATTGACAAATCATCGACCCTTCCTGCATAATGTGATGCTGTACTAAACTAAATAAAACTTCAAATTAAGCCAAGAACTGCACAATTGAAAAACAAGCAATCTGCAAACTCCCTGAAATGATAACCAGTGATAATACCTAATGACCCCAAACTCAGAGTAGGTTGAGTCTATAGACCTCTTTAAAGAGACCTCCTCATATCATCGGAACAACTGATTCTTGAGCCAGGGCTAACTAGTATTTGTCAAAAAAGCAACACAAGCGACAAAGAAAGGCCCACAACAAGCAGCCCTCTCAAGGGGGATTCACCAAACAGATGGACCAGATATATTCCATCTTCAGAAGAGCATCTAAAAAAGTAGGGCCAGCTCCTCAGTCATCAATGGAGGCCATAGCAGAAGCAGCAAGATGGAGTTCTTCAACAATAGCGAATTCCAACTTGCAAAATACCAGTAATGTAATAAAACTGGGTGCGCCTCATCCTTCCAGCACAAAAGAAGATACCACTAGTACACAAGATACAAGTAGAACCCTGGGTTATCCAGAAGGAAACAGGTCCCAGTGACTACCAGAAGCAGTTAGACAAGTGTGAAAATTCAACCACCTAAAATCACCAAATGGGCGGCACACCAGATCTTAAGTCCGGATCAAACATTACTGCAGCTCTAAAAACAACAATGCAGGAAGGGGTTATCCTTGCAGTAAAACATGTCAGGTACCTCCAGACCTTCCAGGCTTCATGGAGTTATTAGAACCAAGCAACAGTGTCATTCTGCAGGTCACAATAAAACGCCCATTGAATGAAGATCACAGTAATTTGAATGCCGAGAGCAAGGACCAGAGGCAGTGAAGGCGCAAAACACTTGTACATTGCAGAATAAATTAATTTTCACTCAAATTATATTTTCTTTATTTGCTGATTAATTAAAGTCATTACAAAAGACAGACCAGTACACAATTTTAAAAATCTGTAACTGATTAGGCACACAATTTCAATTGATAGAGTGTGATTTTTGTTTAAAGAGGAAACTGTATTTAAAAACTGGCTACAACTCTCACAGGGCAGAGAATACCCATAATTACTAGGATGCAGTACAGTAGTGTATAAGCAAAGAACTGTATGGTGGGAGCTTGAGATTGACTTTCATGGGCTGGGCAGCCACTCAGTCTATTACCTTGTAGCAGGAACTTTGTGGCCCTGCAGAGGGAGCTAGAGCGACTGACTGTTCAAGTGCATCATCACAGTGGGTTGGCAGAATCTTATCTGGAGAGCCCATAGTAGAAGTTTCCATCTCAGCTAGCTGATTGTCAGGCAAATGCAAAAAACTAATACGGTCTCCTTCCACATAAATGACAGTCAGGGACCAACCAGGTTTGTTTCCAGGCTTGAACCTAGTCTTTTGATGGGAGAACTCCCAGGCAGATTAGAAGCAGATAATGTTATATTGATGGGGATATATGACGTATGAGGTAGGGTTGTGGGCCCCAACCTTTGTAGGTTTGCATAATCATTCAGTTGTGTTCTGCTTGAGCCATCTCTGCATTGTTAAGTGTCCAGGTTTGTAATTTGGCTGCTTTATTAACAATTTTGTGGTAAAACTGATGTTTAGGTCCCACGCTTTGGCCAGGTTAAGGGTGTTTAACGCTTGCTGAAGCACCGTTAGCCAGTCATTTTTGGTTGTGTGCTGGTTCTTCATTTTGGTCCAGCATAAGGCAGCCAGTGAATCTGGTTTTGCCGATCTTAATTTCTGACACAGTTTGATATGTGCGTCCATCCTTATTCGGCGATTGATGGAATAACCCAAATTTCAATCAAACCAGAGCTTGAGAAGTGTATTGCGGACGGCGATGAATGCATTTAAAGAGGGTGGACTGAAGTTCTTTTAGAGTGGTCGCATCCTTTCCCTTTAAAAGTTTCAAACCGTAAGTAAGTGTAAGGTGACACTTAGCTGCTGTTACTTGTAGATGGGAGTGTGACATGCACCCTAGCTTTATTTGTACTGTGTTAAGTGCGAAACGCAATATTAGCCTCAGCCCTTCTTTGAACTAGGTGCTCCTTAATCTTTAGTCTGGAGTGCAGGACTAGTTCCTGTTTGTTCCCTGCTGTTTTCCACTTGAATTCGATATTGTGATGATAGGCGTTTGCAGAAAAACAGATGCCCTTTGTTTCATTATAGTTCAATTCTAGACCCAACACTTCTATGCAAGGAAGTCATCTGGTCATCAGGTGCTGAAGACCAATTGGGGTCTGACTACGTACAACAATGTCGTCCACATATTTTAGGCACCCCACTGGGCTCTTTGCTAGTTTGGGTGGATCGCTTAGTCCTTCAGAGAACCGTTCATCTAGGTCTGCCATCAAGATTTTAAATAAGCAAGGGGCAAACACACACACCCTTGCTTTAGGCCGGTGAGTGTGGGGTTCTTCACTGTTGTTCTGTTGCCCTTGTCTAGCTTTACTCTAAACCATGTCTATGAGTATAAGTTGATTATGCCCCCAGTAGCTTTGGTGGTGCACCCCATCTGGCCATCTCTGCCCAAAGGTGCTCTTTCTGGACCATGTCAAATGCCGATTTTAGGTCAACAAAGCAGATGCATAATTTAGAGGTCTTGTGAATAGCTTTTTCAACAAGGAGACTCAGTGCAAGAAAGTTGCTCATTGTGCTCATGACAGCTCTAAATCCCACTTGTGTAATTTATTTATTTTATTTTATTTTTTATTTAGGGAGTTTTATAAAGCGCATGGTGACGCAACAACGGCGTGTCCCCGCGCTGAGGAGAACTTTTATTACTGGAACTTACAGAAGCGGCAGACCTACTGAGCGAATAGAGCAGTTTTAAGCTTAGCTCTAAAAATTGATTCAGATGGCTCTAATCGCAGTGCCATGGGCAGCTTGTTCCATCTAGCGGCTGCAAGGCATCTGAAAGATCTTCCCCCCATCCGTGCTCTGGACACCTTAGGGACAACCAGGAGTCCAGAGCCGGAAGATCTCAGGGATCGGGGAGGCTCATAAGATGTCAAAAGTCCTTGCAGAGGGAGAGGGGATCTCCCATTAATGATCCGATGGCACGTACAGAGTGCTTTAAATTCTACCCTGCTTCTGACCGGGAGCCAGTGCAAAGACCGGAGAGCCGCTGCAGAAGCAGCTCTTCTGGGTAGTCTGAGCACTAGTCGTGCCGTAGCATTCTGTAGGACCTGTAAGCGACTAAGATTCTTCTCCAGGGTGCCTAAATAGAGAAGGTTGCCATAGTCCATCCTTGATGTGACTAGTGCATGTACCAAGGTTTGTCGGGCTCTCACAGGCAAGAACTTCAGAGTCTTCCTAAGTCTTTTAAGGGTCCCAAAGCAAAGTCCGACCACCTGGTTGATCTGAGGGCCAAAGGTGAGGGCGGCATCAAACCAAATGCCCAGGTTCCTCGCTTTTTGGCACGGAATGGGTGTTGGGCCCAGGGAAGATGGCCACCATGCCGACGTCCATGCAGACTGGCAACCCCCCACGACCAGCACCTCGGTCTTGCCTCCGTTGAGCTTGAGGCAATTGGCGGACATCCAGGCAGCAAGGTCTTGCATGCAGGCTCTGAAGATGTCCGCCGAAAGACCGGGTGCGCGCGATAGGGAGATAACCAACTGCGTGTCGTCGGCATACGACACCAAGCTGAGGCCGTGACTCTCTACTAAGGTGGCAATCGGAGCGACATAAAGATTGAAAAGTGTTGGACTCAGGGACGAGCCCTGAGGCACCCCCTGGTCCAAAGGAATTCGCTCCGAGTAGTGGTCACCCTGCCTCACTTGGAAACCCCGGCCAGTAAGAAATGAATAAATCCATTTCAACGCTGCCCCTCTCACCCCAACCTTGTTCAGACACTGTAGCAAGATGGAATGTGCTACAGTGTCGAACGCGGCGCTAAGATCTAATAAAATTAGCGCCATTGTTTGTCCCTCGTCGGCACCCTGCCTGAGAGCTTCGGTAGCCATCAGAAGGGCGGACTCGGTAGAATGACGGGCCGAAACCCGAATTGGGTAGGATGAAGATGGTTGCCGTCCTCCACATATGTCATTAGCTGTTTATTTACCACCTTCTCCGCTACCTTGGAGAGATAAGGCAGCAAGGAGATGGGGCGTAGATTGTCCAGGTTCTCAAAGCTAATGTTGGGCTTCTTGCGGAGGGGAAGCACCACAGCCTGTTTCCAATCCTCAGGTATTGAACTGGATCGGAAGGAGACATCTAGCACATGCCTGATGTACGGTTCAAGGGTCTCCAAACTGTCATTCAATCTTTTAGGGGGTGCAGGATCTCGGGGAGAGCCAGATTTAACAGACCTGCAAATTTTGATTAGCTCTTCCGGCGAGGGGGTGATAAAGTTAAGTAGCTGATTTCGATCATCTTCCTCTGCTGCTAGGTCTATCGGCTCTTCCGGTGCATGAGGTATTTCGGGGAAAGCAGCGTAAATGTTAGACACTTTATCTCCGAAATAAGTAGCGATGCGGTTGCATGCTGCTACTGAGTGATCTTTGTCTAGACTTGCACTTTTTGGGGTGGCTAGAGACTTATATATGCTGAACAGTTCCTTGGCGGAATTCTCTGCCCTCTGGATTCTGTCTGCATAGTATGTAGCTTTCTCTATACGGATTTTATTATGATAGATACGTCTCTTGATATGATAGGCTTCTTTCATCGAATCATCATATGCCACTCTCCATTGTCTCTCTGCCCGTTTACAGTCCCTTTTGGCGAGGCGCAATGCCTCGCCAAACCAGGGAGCAGTTATCTGTCTGTGGGCACCTTTTGTTGGCCGACCCAATGGGGCTGTGCAATCCAGAGCGGCTATGATGCAGTCATTGAGCAATTTGTTTGCCGTTGCCACATCCTTGCCTCCTGGAGGCCCTTCCTCAATGAGAGCCTTATTGAACTCTGGCAGGGAAAATGTTGCCCACCTTCGACGAGGGTAATTGAGCGGGGCAGAAGCATGAACTTTGTGCTTAGGCAGGTGAATAACAAATGGGACAAAGGAGTGATCTGTCCACGGCAGGGGCTCTGGGGGTGCAACTAGGACATCCTCCCAGTTGGCAAATATGGGATCTAACAGATGCCCACGGTTATGTGTGGGAAGCTGTCCCTTGAGCTCTAATTGTAGGGTATGCAGTTCCTCGCGGAGCTCCATCGCCCCTTTGTCTAGTGGATCTTCTAGATGTGTGTTTAAGTCACCTAGCAGCAGAAACTTATCACTTCTTAACGCTGTTTCAGTGATACACTCTAGAAGATTACCTTTGAATCTGGACGTAGGTCCTGGTTGGCGGTAAACTAGCAAGCCTTTTAGAGTTATGTTACCGTCAATTGTTATGGTGAAAAAGCCCGCCTCACAACTTGCCAAACTGATTGGTTCAAGTTTACAAGCCCAATGTTGTTTAAAGGCGATCGCAATTCCACCTCCTCTGCCTTTCGGTCTGTCCAGGCGGACCATCTGATAATTCTCTGGTAAGGCCTGTATAATATCAGAGTCACAGTTGGAATCAAGCCATGTTTCTGTAATGAACAGTAAGTCAGGATTTTTATCGATGAGTAGCTCATATACATCATATTTGTGACAACTCAACGATCTCACATTAATTGGAACAATGCGGCTGGCTGCGGCCCAAGCCTCAAGGTCTAATAGTAATTTGGCTTCAATGTCGATAGGCGCGATTAATCAGTAGTTCTATGGGTTGGATCTATTACCTGCTTTGAAGATTGGATTTAATTTTCACCCCTGAATTCAATTCCATGATTTAATTAATAAATGTGTAATGTTACTGTGACCCAGGAAAATCCTTCTCTGCAGCACATCACAACCAAGTGAACTGCTGTATTTTTGGGACGACCTATTGCCCATGCCTTTCTGGAGATTCGCCTGCTGCCTGTTGTCTCCCCCGCCTCCGCCGCCTAGTAAACATCAAAGGCGCGGCCGCCGAGCGGTGAGACTGCATTGACCAGAAGCACCTGCACTAAGGAACACACCCCTCTATGCGTCCGGTGACGCTTAAATCCAAGCCTGACTTCCGGGGGAGCGGGAGCTCTAGCGAACTGCTGTATTTTTGGGACGACCTATTGCCCTTGCCTTTCTGGAGATTCGCCTGCTGCCTGTTGTCTCCCCCGCCGCCGCCGCCTAGTAAACATCAAAGGTGCGGCCGCCGAGCGGGGAGACTGCATTGACCAGAACCACCTGCACTTAGGAACACGCCCCCCTACGCGTCCGGTGACGCTTAAATCCAAGCCTGACCTGCGGGGGAGCGGGAGCTCTAGCGAACTGCTGTATTTTTGGGACGACCTATTGCCCTTGCCTTTCTGGAGATTCGCCTGCTGCCTGTTGTCTCCCCCGCCGCCGCCGCCGCCGCCTAGTAAACATTTAAGGCGCGGCCGCCGAGCGGGGAGACTGCATTGACCAGAACCACCTGCACTAAGGAACACGCCCCCCTAAGCTTCCGGTGACGCTTAAATTCAAGCCTTACCTCCCGCGTCGCGGGACGCGCGCGTGGGCGAAGCCCGGGCAAAGGGAGGGCCCTCTGTGGCCCTCAGAGGCCTGAGGAGACTGGACTGGGCCATAGACCCTGGATCTCAAACCCAAACCACGGACATTAGATCTGTAAGCACACCCACATTTTTTCTGTCCCTTTGGTAATCTATGTTTGGGACCTTTACTGTCGACCAGTCGCCACTCTGCAATTCATTCAATACGGGATTTTTGTTTGTTATTTCTCTTGTTTCCCTTGTTATTTCTGCTAAGGGGAATGACTACTCGTGGAACAAGAAGTATGGCTGCAGCGGGAGGCAAAAAGTTGACGGGCACATTGGACGATTTTATTATACGTACTAATTCCCTAATTGATCAAGGAATTGTACTAATGGAAAGAAGGGTCTCTCAAGACCTTGTACTAGGTAAAAGGTCGTCCTTGGGCCATATTGCTTCTGCACGCACCCCTGATAACACCTTAAGTACAATCAATCCCTTGCAGACCCATGCTGAGGTCCACAATATTATCTGTAACCAGCCAGATTTTCAAGACCTATTGTCCCTCGATCCCCAGGCCCGACCCCTTCAGAAACTAGTTCGGTAGTTTCATTAGTAGACACCCAAGTTGAGAGTAGTAATAACCAAAAGAGGGGGAAACAGGAAGGGGCCATTCCCAAATGTAAGCGTACTAATACCATCACCTCTGGAGCCAGGAAAGCTAACTTAGCAAAGGGAGGGAGCTCTAGTTATAACATCAGTGTTAGGGGTAGCATAGAGGAGGGGAGGGAATCAATTGGACAAACAACAACTGGGACGGAAGAGGATCGATCTGTAACTCTACAACTACCCCTGAGCATCCTTGATGATACCATTCTGGATAATACCTTGGCTGACGTCCTTGCAGATAGCACCATAGCCGATAGTACAGGAGCCATAGAAGCAAAGGATGATTTTCTAGTTTGTACCCTAACAAAACTTATCAAAACCCTACTCACTCCTTTAGAAGTAAGGCTTCACGGCATAGAGAAACAGCTCGAGGAACTACACAAGGTCATAAGATCCCAGAATACTAACCATGCTAAAAGGGCAATTCATGCAACTGTTCCAGCTAGCAAAACCCAGGCAATGAACAAATGTCCAGCAGTGGTAAAAATAACAACACCCAAGATCCCCCTGCCGAATCTCCATAACCCTGAGTGCAACAAAACATGTGCCAAACCCCCTGTAGCAATTGAGTCCACCAATCGAACAAAATCAGATGGTCCTATTACCCCCACTTTAATTCCTGACATAGTCCACCACGATAAAACCCAGAAGCGTCGAAATACTAACTTACCGCCAGATGCCAGTCCTTATGTGATAGGTTTGACAGGGGTTCCGGAATTGGCCACCTCAACTACAGAACCCTTTTGGGCACTTAAAACAAGGTATGCCACTGGCTAGACAACACTCATCCTCTACCACTAAATATCTATAGTAATATCTTAATGGTTGAGAGCGTCCCCTGGGTGGGACATAACAGAAAAAGAATACAGGGAGATTGTGTAGTAGTAACTTTTGAGGACCCCCGTACTGTGGAGCATATCTGCTTGGGGGCCTCCCGAAACACGGTACTACGATTATGGCCAGAGCTCTGTCTTACTTCTACATGCCTGTGGAGCAGCCAGATAATGGATGGAGTTGGATGAGGGATATCAACCAGGTTATGGGAGGGAGGAGGCGTGAGGTACACAGGGACTTGAATCTTTATAGCTGGGGATGGGGTGATGATGAGGGTTGGAATTTAATACAACGAAGAGCTGGGAGGATCCACCAAGGTGGCAATCAGTACAGTGGAGAATGGTTTGGCCCCCAGTTCATCCCCCTCCCCTTATCCCCTGTTATAACCGGTACAGCGAACTGGAAGCTCCCGGCACAGGAAAAGGTATCTCTAGCCTTCCCTGTTCCATCTCCTGCATTAGACAAAACGGTTAGAAGTCGATCTAGGTCTCCAGAACGTTTTGATAACCTACCTCTTATATTGTCTCCCTCGTTATGTGAGGATAATAATTTTAATGCCCAGTGCTTAAATTCCACCATGCGTTCGATGATTGATGAGGACCACTCTGCCCTGACAGGAATTGGCAAATGCGGACAAAAGAATCTCATAGTACTTGACAACCCATCCCATCCGGATCCAACTGATGGTAGTGGCAAAGACCCTGTTTTAATACATACTAATGGCTAAAATAGCTATCTGAACCTCATCTCTTTGAACATAGCTGGCCTGGGGAACAAAATATTACTTCCCGACTGGAATGATTTAATTGAAAAATATGACCTGTGCATTTTTCAAGAAGCTTGGTGCCTTGAACCTGTGTACAAGTCTGGTTATTCCACTTTTTACATTCCAGCCACCTCTTCTGGAAGGGGTCGCCCGTCTGGCGGCCTGTTAATTTGGGTCAGTATCTGTTTAAATTGTAAAATAACTCACCATTCTAGTACCTCTTCTGATATGATGAGGCTAACGATCCTGGTTCCTCCAGCCGCAGTGATTCTGGAGCTTTTTAATATATATGCCAGAGGCCTGAAAGGGGGAGGGGCAAATCTCCAACTTTCTCCTTGCTAGCAGACTCACTCCATTCTTGCCCCCCAGACTCTTTGCCCATAATTGCCGGCAACTTTAATTGCACTTTTGAAATGCTGGCAGTTGACGGCGTGGTAGGTTTCTCAGATGAGGATGCAAGATGGGGAATTCCACAACTGACGACTGTGCCAATTAAAAAATGGACACCAGTCGTAATTCAACTAAATGCCTTGGTAATGGAGCATGCACTGGTTGGTGTGAACGGGCGCACGCCATCTGATTTTGCGGGTGCTTGCACTTATAACAGGGTCACTTGCCCCAGCAGAATATACTACATCTTGGTCGACAGGAGACTGTGGAGATATGTGTCAGACATGATAGTCATCCCATCTATCCATAGTGACCATAACCCCCTATCTCTTAGCTTGTGGAATTTCACCACTGAGGGGAAGCCCCTGCCCACTAATAGATCAACGCTGGCGACCAGAGAAATTGCACCTTCAAACTGCAAAAGATTCATTAAATGGCAAACATTTGCCATTAATGAACAAAAGACCAGCGCCCTGGGGGAGATCGCAAGAGCTCAAATGGAGAAGCTCTCTGCAGTCTGTATTAACGATCTAGGTCTTGCCCAGGCTGATGTGGTCTATGTGGAGACAATTGCCAGGATGGCTGCTCTCTTTCTTGACTCTCGTGGGTCAAGTCAATTGAAGAGTAGGAAATCCATAGCCAAGTGGTACAATTAAGAATGTAGATGAGCCAAATCTAAATTGATAAGGGCCAGCAAAACCCGTGATGCAGCCGAGGTTCGCTTAGCTCGAGCCGCGTACAGGCAAACACTATTGGCTTCAAAGAGGGCTTGGGATGACTCCCATTGGGAAGAGTTGAAACAGGCTAGCCAGTCCAAAAATGGTGAGTGGTTTTGGGCTTTAGTTAGAAGAGCAAACGATGGTGATACCGAACCATTACCCAACCATATTACGGATAGGGACTGGTTTGAACATTTCAGGAGGCTGTATGAAGGGCCAGGGGTATTTGATAGCAGCGAGCCCTCTGTACACTGTACACCACCTCTGTCCACCACCGCGAGCCCCATTGATCTCATAGGACAAATAGAGGTTGAGTCAGCTAATAATAAAATTGTTCAAGGCAAGGCACCAGGCCAGGATGGCATCCCTGGCGATCTGTTCCGTGCCAGCCCCAAGCAGTGGGCCAAGTTCTTCTCCCTATTGATCAACGCCCTTCTCCTTGGGTCCCCAGTACCAAGCTCATGGAAGGGGGCTGAGGTGATCCCCATTTATAAGAAGGGGCCAAGGGGTGAACCTGCCAACTATCGTCCAATCAGCTTGATCGATGCTGGTCAGAAGGTGGTTGGCAGGGTTCTTTTGGAAAGAATCCTCTCCTGGGCGGAGGAGAATAACATCATCTCCCAATTCCAGGCAGGCTTCAGGGCTTGCACAGGCACCGTCGACCAGGCATTTAGGCTGGTACTACTCCACTGGAAGATAGTATCCATTGGTAAAGGCGGCCTGTACCTGGCCTTTATTGTCCTGAACACGGCATTCGATCTGGTCCCCCGAGAGCGCCTGTGGGTGGTTTTGCAGGAGATGGGGTTTCCATTGCCCATTCTGAACCTGTTGGCCCGCATGCACGACGGAACGTATGCATGCATCCGGTGGGGCACTCAGGAGCAGAAAACGGCTAAAATCCCGGTAAACAGAGGTGTCCGCCAAGGATGCGTCCTGGCGCAGACCCTCTTTTCTCTGTTTGTAAACAGGGTTGTCTCCTTTCTATCTGACATCGACGCTGATGCCCCCAGCTTGGCTGATGTTAAAGTCCCCGCTATGCTTTTTGCTGACGGCACGCTATTGGTTTCTAAAATGCCCATGGGGCTCCAAAAGCTTTTGGATCTGTTTTGTGTCTTCTGCAACTTAAGGGGCTTGGTTATTAACACCTCCAAAACAAAGCTCCTCTACTTTAACCCCAGTAGGATAGCAAACCGCACGCTCACACTAAATGAGGAGCCACTAGAGCGTGTTAAATTGTTTGACTACTTAGGGATTAGGATATCCAATCAACTCAAATGGAACCCACATATTGAAAAAATGGCCCTAAACCATAAACGTGTTGTGGGCGTTATCGGTAGGGAGCATAGGTCCTCATTATCCAGACCCATACCTCCTGCACTGGAGATCTATTCTGCAAAAGCTATAGGCAGCGCACTGTACGGAGCGGAGCTCTGGGGCTTTAATAATGTTGATTCCCTTGTCGTGGCTGAAAATAATTTCTTTATGGAGCTCCTGTCCCTACCTAGGGGCACGCCTAACAAACCTCTCCAGCATGACCTTGGCCGCAGATCTATTAAAGACCTTATAATCCTGCGTCCGCTTCTCTACTGGGCTCGTCTGTGGCGCACACCTGAGCTAGTTAGCTACGCAGACGGCCTTAGAGAAGTTATGAATATGCCGGGGTCTCATAAAATTGTTTGGTTATCAAAGGTTAAGGAGCTTCTAACAGCTATTGGTTTTAGTGCTGCATGGGAGACCGGTGCATCGGTTTCTAATCTGGAGGTCAAGCGAGCATATTGGTTGTGGGTCGATGCCCAAGATGCTAGAGCTGAAAATCTGGGTAGACTCACAGACGAGTTTCGTCTACACAAGACAGTACACTCTCTTGAACCTTACATGGACTTTATCAGAAAACCCAAAGACAGGGCCTTATACATCCAGTTTAGATTGGGAACCCTTCCGGTTCGAGAACGCACTTCCAAGTGTAAACCCCCTCACCAAACACTTGCCACTTGTCCATTCTGCAACGCTGCACTAGAAACTATTCCACACCTTTTTTTCGTTTGCAGCGCCTATAACAAACCCCGATCGAAATGGCTAAAACCTGTTTGTCGGCAGCTTGAGAGTAGGAGCCATGTCTCTGCCTTAAGAATCCTACGGACTGATCCTAACACTACATTGGCCTGTGGGGTAGCAAAATTCTTCAGCTGGGCATGGGTGATTAGACTTAAAGGCCTATGACAAATTTCACTAGGTGATTTTTTTTATTTTTAAAATCACGCTCAAAGCTGTAAACGTTTTAATGTCTTTTTATCCTCGTCTTTTAATTAATTACGAAGCGTTTTTTAACCAAAAATATATTGCATTTTAATTGTTATGTGCTTTTAAAATATTTTCTATATCGAAATAAAGCTTTGATTGATTGACATCACAACCAATGACATTTTAACAGTTGCATTCCGGCGACCAGCGCAGAAGAAAATGGAAGAATCTACTAATATTACTTGGGCAAATAATCAAATCGCAAAGCAGGTATGGAAGAAGAAAACAACATTTGATAAGTGAGTTAGAGGAATTGCCCAACACAAGGAACTTTCACAGAAATGTGCTCTTGGAAATACTGTAGTCCATAAACATCACATATATGTATCAAAGCATATGTTATTCTTTCTTTACTTCATGTCCACAGAAACATTATTCCCATACAAAGAACATCCAACCAATCCCTTTAGGTCAAACAGAATTTTGAACTTCGTCAGGGCTGTATGTAACATACAAAAAGCAAGAGTAAGACAATTCTTGCTGGCACATTGGAATACTACAACACTATGTACAAGTACATGAAAGGAAATAAATTTATAAAACAAGAATTACAAAAGAACAAAAAAAATCATCATATTACACAACTATCACAAAATTATAAAGTTCAGTGGGTCTATAGAAGCGCATGTGTATAGAGGGGGGCTCAAACATGTAAAAATAATAAGCTCACTCCCATCATCTAGTGCTTAGTTCTAATTCCCTTAAGCAAAGTAATGCACTGCTAAGGAGTCTTACACAAACAGTGCTTAGATATTTTATAATGAGTCACTGAATACCCAGTCCTCTTCATTCACTACCTATTATTCTCAACCACAGAGGGACCGCCCACATGATATCTACTTGTCCCCATATGATGCTTAAATAGAACATACCTCATATACACTTGTTCACTTTATACTCCTAGTATGGATAATGTTTTTCTCTTCTTTGTGAAATCCTTCCAAGTGTGTTGGATAAATGTCTAATGTAAGAAACAGCTCTCATATTCACGGATGAGATCCATCCAGGGAAACATGTTACTTCTATCAGAACATATTCTGGGAGGAATCCCTCCAGAGATGATACCTATAAGGATTATACGAATGGTATATAAATTAATGATGTAACACAACAATAAGTTATCAAAGTCCTGCAAATAACATGCAAAATGTCAGAAGGATTATACGTGTAAAGAGCACAAAATCTCTATTATAAAAACCTCATGTGCCAACCCCGATTGTGCTTTTAATCAAATCCCTACTTCATGAAGACACACACAATTCAGTAACATAGGGGTAGATTGCCCAAAAGTACGATCCCAGTAAGTGAATCATCCTTGAGTGCAAAAGCACAGAACGCGCATACAACAACATTTGTTGTGTACTAAAATACCTCAAACCGCAGTATGAGAAGCAACACATCTTGAACATTAAACCCTCCGATTCTCACTTAGTTGTATACGGTGAAACTGAAGTGCTCGAACTGTGCAAAGCCACACAAAAACCGTCAATAAATAGTTCACCAGATTAAACACATCCTTCAAAGTATTTGAAAACTCGACCGTAATGGGCTGATATAATGTGTGTGGGCCGTAAAATAGAAAACATGTTCAAGGATAAAACCGCCCACTGACCATGAAATCTATTCACAAGAGAATGACTAAGGACTTATGAGGGTCCCAGAACGTAACTAAACACAGGTGAACAAACTTGGATTGTGGGAACAAACCTCCATTCGAGCGATCCCATTTTTCTCAGAGATGTTGTACACCATAATAAAGACACTGTTCCAAAGCCTTAACTTAGCGCCCAGTAACCACGTGTAACTTGATACGAATCCTGTTGCTCATGTAAACCCTGCCAATCAGTGACAGCGCCCTTTTAAGGTAAGCTGGAAATGCTACTCGTCATCAGCTGGTTCATGGAACTCACGGAAGTCCATGGCCACCGGATATCAGGGACTAACACAAAGGTGGCTTCCACCTTAGTGTGGCATAAAAGAGCATATATGCTTATCAAACTGTTACAATATAGATGGTTATTACAGATCACTGGAGAGTCAAGGTGCAATTTAAAATATTGAGATATCATAATTATGTAGTCTAAATGTAATATACTCTTTAGACATGTTGCAAAATATAAACAATCACATTTCCAAAATTGAATTGAGGTGATACTGGAAGGACATAGTTGGTTAGGGAAAAAATATTACAAATTAAGGTCCTTAGACATGTTGCACGATATAAACAATCAAATTGCCAATATCCAATTGAGGTGATGCTGGAAGGGCATACTGGCCAAGAAAACACATTTTTAGAATGAAAGTCAAAGGCTACCATTGTGCTGAGAGAAGCCCTTAAATATGAAATTTAAAATATGATGCAGCACTGGAGGTCACTCCAGATGCCATCCATTTTTAAATAAAGATCTTTAGGAGGAGTAAAAATTGTATAATCAATCCCAATAATTCATCTCCATTACCGCAAATCAGTGTATCAGACAAATTAGTGATAAAAAGGTGGTATGAAATATGTGGGATTACATTCGCATTATTACAAAGACATTGAGCAAGAGACAATGATGTGAGTACAAATTCCAATATCAGAATGCTGAAGTCTTAAAATTATGTCAAAAGTCTGTCACGAAGGTTGGAAGTAATATTAGATGGGCATAATGATCAAGAGAAAGGAAACTTACAAGTTAATAGTCACAAGATTCTATTGTGATGGGAAAGAAAACCTCACCACACTCAGCCATACAAAAAATGTAAGCTTAAAATTAGATGTGGCACTGGAGGTCTGTCCAGGTACCATTCATCTATATATGGAGATATCTAATATAGCCCTGCATACCAAAACAATTGAAAGTGTCAGAGTAAGTCTGTAATAAAGTTTCATAAACTAATGGTATATATGGTCACGATCTTAACCAAAGAAGTGGTCAAATTCATTGTCTGCGTGATGACCATCAGTGATAGCTCTCAAACGGCATATCCAATTGGCCTCAAGTTGTCTAAAAATCAATTCTCTGTTCCTCTCACGTGAGTTCTCAATAACATGGTCAATTCCTAGGAACCAAAAGCTCAAGTTATTTGGATGAGACACCCTGCAATGGTCAGCCATGGAATATCTGCGATATACATTCCTTAATGCTCTGCGGTGTTCTTGTATGCGTGTCTTAAGATCATGGACTGTTGTGCCTGCATAAATTATATTGCATTATCAGCCAATTAGATATACTACAAAGCATGTGTTGCAATTAATGAAATATTTTAAACGGTGTTCTTGTGATGCATTGAATCTAAACTTGTTTGTCTTGTTTCTGCCATATGGACATACATTGCAGGTATTTCATGTATAAACAACGCATGGTTTGGATGTCAATCATGTTCCTTCTTGTTGTGTTGAGGTAATGTAACTTGGGTACAGAGAATCCCTTAATGTGCGTCCCCTCCTGAATACCACCCGTAGCTTTCTGTAAAATTGTGTTGCGTAACTCCAGAATATCCATAAGGAGATATATATATATATATATTTAACCCAGCCATCATACTTTTGGTTCATTGTATTAGAACTGAAAATAGATGTGAAACTGCTCTATCCCAGTTACTATCATGATTAATATATTCCATATTTCAGGTGTCTGGGATTCTTCACTTTTGCTGCCCCAAAACTCTTGTACCACATTGGTGATATTAATGTGAATTATGAACTGTTCCTTAGATACCTGAAAACCCATTCTCACGTGTCATTTGCTTGAGAACCCCATTGTTGTAGAAGTTTTTCATCTGGAGTCACCCCCATAGAGGTCTAGTATACTAAAGCATGGGACCCACTCTGTCCACCTATTCCTCCGAGGCTCTAGATTGGGACACTCAGAGAATGTGGGCCTCAGGTGGATGATTTAGTTTGTCCTATACCTCCTTCAATAATATCCTTTTCTATTCTTTGTATCTGCGCCTTTAACTACCGCAATGTGATGCTCCTGAGCAAGAGGGTGGATACATCTTGTGGCATGCCGCTGCAATGCACAATCCCACTGGAAATGTGCACACTTTGGCCAAAAATTCTCTTCATTCCTGATAGTTCCCTGAACTATTCCAACCATCTATAAATGGTCATAACCATGTCTGCATACTCTTACATAAAGCAGTATATCATTTTCTTAAAAGGAAGTAATGCCTAGCCTTAACCCTCCATTTTCCTGCTCTTTGCGTCCATACAATTGCTAATGGTTCCTTTAGAAATGCAACCTTGAGTGGTCCCTCGTACTACCCTACATGACTCCTGTTGCACTGAGTTCCTCCTCTTCAGTATGGTTGGATGTGTTGCTTTTCTGATCGCACAGTCTTTGAAATTTTTTACTGTGAGTGTGTGTCACGGGGCGGGATGCCACAGTGATGACATGGATGCTGACGTAGACTGGTGGACGGCTGTTCCTCCCTTTTCACCCCTTTCTGTTTCCGACTCACAGCCTGCCTCCTCCTGGCCGGAGGAGTGGTCTAGGACGGACAGGAACACCCGATGGGAAGACAGAGACCCAGAGGCACACGGACCCTTTAATTCACCCGGCGAAGACGACGAGACCCCGCCCCTCTGGTTCGCAGCGGAAGCAAAAGGAGGCCCGACCCGGAAGTCATCGAACGGCGGTTCCCGAGGAGGAGAAAGCGAGAGCGACTGGAGAGCGGAGACGGAGTACGACAGGAAGAGATCCTGACGAGCCCAGCTGTGGACTGCAAGCCAGGAGGCCAACGGACCGGTGACTCGCCCCGCCACGTTCCCGCGGGAGGAGCGTGGCTTACAAAGGTACGGGGCAGAGTGGCGGACTGGGTTACACGTAGCGGCCAATCGAACGTATAGTTGACCAGTGTAAATAGTGTACAGGCTCCACATCCCCTTCCCTCACGAGCACGTAAAGCACAGGACCGGCCGTGTGGAGAAATCACTGCAGCACTTGGTGTCCCTCACTTCCCTGGTCCCAAAGAACTTTAAGAAGAACGTCCGAGTAATTACTCCTCCTTTGTTTTTCTTGTTTCCTGTTGCGTTCCTGACCTGGGAGAGAGTCCCTGACCCCGACGACCTACGCAGAAACACCGGTCTGGCGGGCCCCTATACCTGGTGTGACAGAAGCACCCTGGAACGACCTATATTCCCCAGAGGCGTCAAGACGGAACCGGACGAGTTTGCCCGGTTAAGACTCTCCAGCCGGAGACGAAAAGCTTACCTTAAAATAAAACCTTCTTTGAAAGCATTATTTCAGGTGTCAGAGTCGCTACCTTCTGCCTCTCCTGATCCTGAACCCCAACAGTGTGTCTCAATACTGGTGTCTCACCCTCAGTAATCACATGGTAAACGGACTGCTCAGGTTTACTACCAGTGTCTGCCTGTTTTTTACGGTAAGGCTGCTGCAATAGAGCAAGGGTAAGGGGCACTTGGCTGGATACATGTGGGCTGTTGTGTCTAGCCATGTAACAGTGAACAGATAATGGAGACTCTGCAGGATTATGTATTCATGTGGGATAGGCTTTTTAAGGGCTGTGTACACTTACAGGGGAAGTTAGTGTGCCTTACTGTTTTTCCTTTATTGGCGCCCATTATACACATAGGGAGAGAACTGCCTAAGAATATAGTTTCTCTCCCCCTTGGCCTACAGAGACCATTGACATCTTGAATTGGAGCACAAGCAGTACAGAAAAAAATATATATAGCTTTCAACATGATAACTGTATCTCTTATGGGTCATCCAGTGTTTCCATATTTTCCTGGCTCAGTTCAAGATCAAAGCCCAGGCCTTGTGTCATCCTGCTCTGCTCAAGAATGCACATTTTCTCAAGCAGCAGGAACAAAGGCCACCCAACACAAAATGACCAATTAGCAATACTTCTCCCAGTTCCTGAGGAGGAAAGTGTGGGGGCGGAATGATCTCCATCAATCACTCAGCTGTCACACTGTATCAGACATGGGTCTACCCAAGCCCACTGAACAGAGGAGAGTGCCAAGAAAACTGGAGCCAACCCAGAAGGGGATTGGCTTTGAAATTCTAGTGTGCAAGTCCCTGCCAGAGATGTCAGTAAGGGATAGAGCTGAGACCCCAGGAGATGTTGTGACCAGGTAAGTGGAAGCCCATAATTAACCAAGGGTGTCTGTCTTCTAAAACCTTCTCCTTCGCATTAAAAACTCTTGAACAAGAAAGAGACACTCTTTTGCCTGTGGATTTCTGCACACTTCCCAACAGGGCCTGAGTTATGGTATTCTAAAGTTTGGCAACCTTTGACCTGCATTTCTACCTCGGAGCTCTGCCGCTGCTCCAATATTCTCCCCAAGGGTGGACCAGGGAACAGGGGATGGCTCAGGGAAACTGCTGGCTTATACGTTTGAGGGGAGAAGTCATTTGCGGGACACCATCCCCGCTCTTCCCTTTTTCCTGGGGACCCCATTCCCTGGGCAAATTCATGCCTAAAGGGGGCCAGACCACATCCTCAGGCCACTGAGTGCTAAACCGATGCTGGGGAAGCACTATTGCGCTTCTCTAAAGTGCTGTCAAATGTTTACCCCTCAGGAGGCGGGGGGGACCAAGGACTCCATCCCTGGCCCCAAGACAACAATAGAGGACGGGGAGACCGCTGCACCCCCAACCCCTACGTGGTTCACCGCCAGGCTACCTGTGCCTGTGGCTAGAGAGAGCATGAGGTGGCCGCTTCACATCTCTCCCTGGGAACAGGCAGATGCCAATGACCCCTGCCATTGCAGGGAACCGACAAGAGCAGCTAGTGGTGGCCTCCCTGAGCTGCCCTCCAATGTACTTTGTGGCATGGAGTACCTGAGTGGGGGTGGCACCCCACAATGGAAATCCACGGCATGAGGCTGCAGGAAAAATGAAGTGAAACCAAAAGGAGAACCCGATGGGGCTTCTCTCAAGTGCGGCATGAGAGTCACTGCTAAGAAATTAATCTGCTCAATGAAACTCACGCCAAAAGAACTTGAATTGCCTCCTATTTTAAATAAAGTTTTGCCCAAGTGACTCCTGTATATTTGCTTTCTCGATTACCAATCTGCTTTCTATCATATATATTAGGACATGCTTTTGTGCAAGGTAAATGACTGGAAAATTCAACTTACCCTTCTGAAACACCTGGTCTTGCAGTAGACAGACATGTGGGTAGATGTTAAGCTAGCGGCTGGTACACACCTAGCTCAACACATTTTAACCACCAAAGGCATAAAGCAGGCTTGCATGCTTGCCCCAACCCTGTTTATTTTTTTCAGCAGATCTTACACCAAGGTTGAACTGCTGCAAATTCCAGTCTCTAAAGCTGTGGGGGTTGATATTTTCAAATCTGTTTAATGCCAATGATTTGGTTTTGATGAGCTGCACGGTTGGGCTCCAATGCTTGCTTAATGTTACAAAAATGTACTTGATCCAGAACGACCTGAAGATCAACTGCGGAAAAACTAAAACTCTGATACTAAAGTAAGGGAAACAAATAGCCCTATATTGGTACTTAGCCAACCAACGTCTTGCAACAGTAGCAGAATTTAAGTACTTGGGAGTGATAACAGACAACAACGGTTCATTCACTCCCCAGAAAGAAGCCCTAAGGAGAAGAGGCAGCCCTCTAGATCTCGCAATAAAAAGCTTGAAGAAGACAGTTTTACACCTTTAGTCCTAGTAATTCAGTCAAAGCTTGTTTCAACAATAACCTGTGGGAGTGAGTCAATGGGGCAGACATGCGCCTCTTCTGGATGGAATAATGGAGAATGCATTCAGACTGTTCAAAAGGCTCCTTAAATACACTTCATCAGCGCAGCTATGGCTAGAGATTGACCAGCAGAAGCAGAAAAGGCATAACTGCATAAACGGAAGCTAAGATATGGACCACCTATGTCGCTGAGTGAAATTGCCCTGACCTAAGGAGCTGAGGATTGCCCTCGCTACACTAAACCCCTGTCTGTGTGGCACCTGCTGAGTACTCTTTTACCAATGAACTCACTGCTGGTAGGGGACTGGCAGGCACTGGGAAAATGCACAATTAATGTACTTTTCAGTCTTGATATTGCTTTCTATTTGTTGACTCTGTTTACTTACCCTTGCGTCTTTGCACACTCCAGCTAATGATTACACCCTGTCTGGGAACAGACAAGCACTCACACATCACTTGTGGACTATCAGGCACTTTAAACTGTCAGTGAAATCTGGGGATCAATTCTATACGCAGTGGCAATTATGTTTAATGCACTCCAGTGTGAGCAACAGGTTTTAATAATCATGCAAGACCTTGTAAGGAACTGGGGACATGGCGTTCACTGACTACTTTTTTTTAAACAAATTAATCCAGTGCTGGCAAGGGGCTGGCAGGGTCTTAGTAAATGCACAACAAAGCGCTTTTTTCTCTAGATCCTGTTTTTTTTTTTGCTGACTCTGTTTAATTTCCCTTACGTCTTTGCACAATCCGGCTAATGAGTACATGTTTCCTGGGAACAGTCAAACACTTGACCATCATTCACAAGCTATATTGTACCTTACATATTTTAATTATTAGTGCAATCTGTTTTTCAATATTATACTGCATGGCAATGATGTTTATTATTGTGGGTAACAGGCTTCATTAACCAGGCAAGACATTGATAGGAATTAGGGACATGCATTACTTTTGCACTTTTTAGGTCTCACCTAGGCAGTGTTTGCGCTGTCTCTTCTAGACATGCTGTTTTCAGGTATGGACTCGAAGCTCCGCCCATTTTCCGCTGATCTTTTCAATTGGCTCCCGTTACTGTCCATTCGGAATGGTTACTTTTGATTCATGAATAGGCTTAGTAGTCCCTCCCTAGTACCGCTTTTCTGCTTTTGTAACCCCCCAGGAGGACTGGCCCTTTTACTTTTGTTGTTATTCAGTATGTTTCAGTTACAGTCTGTGAGCACTATTTTCTTAAATGCGTTTCTCCTACCTGCTATTGTAGGCACACATTTTGCTTCCTAGCTAACACACAGAGCATTTATTTTGCTCATCATCAGAGGCATTTGCAAGGTGCCTGCTCTGTTCTGTGCACTTCCCTGCCACCCTCCTTGTTTTTTTAGGTCTCGCCTATGCTGCGCGCCTGCGCTACATAGGAAAAAGACCTTTAGAAATCAACACAGCTTTGCGGCCAAAAACGTGCAAGTGTTGCACTGCTTTGAATGGCAACGCGTGCACGTTTGGTGATTCCCTTGTGGGAGCGAGCTTTAAAACCATGTTAGTAATTAACATATGGTTAATACAAAGTTAGCCGAGAGCCAAACCTGATCTCGGCAAACTTTCGCGCGCGCGAAACTTTTACAACGAACTACCATTACAACACAACTTTTACAAAGCAAACTATTACAACGCATTGCTCTGGGGGGCGCTCTAGGATAGGGAATAGGTTAATTTACTATCCAATAACCTTCCCTACTATCCACGGGGACTGGAGTTGGAATAGTAAATTAAACTATTCACTATCCAGCGCCCAAAAGCATTATGCGTTGTAATGGTATGCGTTGTAAAACTTACGATGTAAAGGTAGGCGTTGTAATGTCATACATCCCTGCGCTGGTCTTTCAGCGCTTGTCTTTAGAGAGATGAGCGCTGCCTTCAATACATTGCATGGCTTTGCACTTTCATTTGTTTATGAACGGCGCTGCGTTCACTTTAAGCACCCGTTTAATTGTTAATAAAACATCCTGACCACAAACATGGGCAGGGACGTGGGTAGAGCTGGCCTCGCCCTGCATGCCAGCGCTCCCAAAACAGGCTTCATTGTTCACTTGCCACGGCTGCTGTGTGCACTGCACAGGAGGTAAAGAAAAATGTCACGCTGTAAGGCACCTGTAAAGAAATCGCAAGCACTTGCTCATTGTGGGATTAACTCAATTTATACAGTTGAGGAGAATTTAGATTTTTCACAGCCTGCTGGGCAGAAAATCTGGATTTTATTAAACACACGGAGGCTAAGATTATGCAATCTCCTTTATTGCTTAGCTCACAGCAGCAACAATAAAGGGTTCTAGAACTATAATAAACAATCCAGGTAGGTATATAGTCCATGTGCACGTAGTGGTCTACCTTCTTTGTGCAGCGAACAAGATAACTTATATAAATAACTTAAAGAACATTGAAGGAATAAACTTGAAGCCATAGAACTTGAGGGCATCGCAGGAAGCTTGTAGAGAAATTAATCTGTAAAATAGAAGTAACAAAGATAAGAGAAAAAATCACATCCGAGGGAGGGAGCAAAATAGGTGGGATAATCTTAGCCTCCGTGTCTTAAATAAATAGATTTTCTGCCCAGCAGGCTGTGAAAAATCTAAATTTTATGGCATGACACGGAGGCCAATATTATGCAAGTTCAAAGTGTGTTCAAAACATTATCAATTACATTTGATACAGGTTTAAAATAACATCTTTTGAAAATACATTCGTTTGACCAATCCGCAGCCCTAAGGATATCTTGCAGGCCACCACCTAAAATAAAGGCCTTTGAAGCTGAAGCGCCTCTAAGAGAGTGAGCGCCAAAAATTGAAATATCGATCCCAGCTTCTTTCATGACGTCCTTAACTCATCTAGCTAAGGTGGGAGGAGAAACTGCTCTATGAGGATACTTATGGGAAATGATCAGTTGCTCTACAGAACTTCTTAGACCTAAAGTCCTTCTCTCATACTCCAACAGGCAACGCACCACACACAAGATTTCATTCTGAGGAAAAAAGGGATGAAAAACAGAAGTTGACATAGTTTTAGTCCGTCTTTTAATGAAAAAACAAACACCTTCAGGTTGAAAAGCCCTACTAGAGAGATCTAAGGCCTTTACGTCTGAAGTAGGCCTGAAGGAAACAAGGCACAGGAGAACAGTCAATTTTTAGGACAGTTTTTTTAAGCAGAGAGAAGAGTTCTCGCCCCAAGAGGAGATAAGTCTGAGAACATCCCTCACGTCCCAGAGAGCAGAGTACTTAGGCTGAGGAGGATTTAAAACACGCATACTCCTCATTAGTTTTTTGGTCAGAAGGTTTTGGCCTACGGAGGTACCATCTTGCAAGCAGTGACCCGCTGCAATTGTAAAGTGATTTTAAGACTTTATTTACCATTTTGAGTGTGATAATATTGTGAGTTACAACATTCCTACCTCGATCCCCCTCTGCCACGGGATACTTTAGCGTGTGGACGCCCTGCCCTGGGCCACGCAGGCCACGCCCACCACCTAACAGGCCACGCCCCTTTTTGACGAACGTTCAAATAGCGCGCCAAACCAAGCGCGAGGCAGAACATTTGTGACCTCCTGAGGCGGAAAGCCGGGAGAGTCGAGCTAGCATTTTAAAATTGTAAAACTGTGTAATGTAAAGTGATTTTAAGACTTTATTTACCATTTTGAGTGTGATAATATTGTGAGTTACAACATTCCTACCTCGATCCCCCTCTGCCACGGGATACTTTCGCGTGTGGACGCCCTGCCCTGGGACACGCAGGCCACGCCCACCACCTAACAGGCCACGCCCTTCCCTCCGCCACTATTTATCATGTGTTTCCACCGGAAGCGCAGCGGACGGGCGCAGCGGGGGCGCCGTTTGCGCGCCGAAGGCGCGCCTAAGGCAAGCCCGTCTGCGCCCGTCCGCGACCAGACCGCGGCCGGGGCCAGACATGCTGCTGGCTGTGGTTCACAAGGCGGAAGGTTAGTGTGGTCAGGTGAGGACCTAAAGGCTCTTGCTCCCTCATCCAAATGCTGCCCGCATTCTACAGACCCTCTGACTGTTGCCCCTCCTCAGATAGGCAGCAATTGTGAGATAGTTTTTGGCAGCTAAGTCCCTGTGAGGCCTCCTAATCCCAAACCCCCACCTCAGATAGGCCTTAGAGCTGGCTTACTGAATTGTAGATCCCTAGCCAAACATGCTGATGATGTCTGGCTTTTACTCGAAGAACAGGAATGGGATATCCTGTTTTTAACAGAAACATGGATTAAGGAAGACAACTTGATCCCCATCGCACTGGCAGTCCCTTTGGGATTTAAAATATGCCTCGCCAACCGCTCTGGGACGAAAAGAGGCGGTGGCGTAGCTATTATTTTTAAAGAGCACTTAATATTAACTTCCTCAGCCCCTACGACTATTCAAGGAATCGAAGGCCTTCACTTCTGCTTTCAGGCGAGCCCTCAGCTTTCACTAGCAGGATTGGTGATATACCGCCCTCCGGGCGGCATAGATCCCAACCTAATCACCCTACTGGACACGATTGTTCAAAGCTCGCTCCTCCACCCCCATTTCATTGTGGTGGGTGACTTCAACATCCATATGGACAAACCCGACTGTGCCATGGCAGAGCATCTCAGAGCTACTTTAAGCACGGCCAGTCTTAGACTGATCAATGAGGGCCCTACACATACGGGGGGCCATACTATTGATCTCATCTTCTCTAACATCAAAAATGTGTTGCCCGAGGTACCTCTCCCTCTGACTTGGTCAGACCACTCACTTGTCCCATTTACATTGAACTTGGTGCATGACATCTCTGCGTCCAGCAAATGTTACTTTTTAAAAAGGCAATGGAAAAAGCTGACCCCCGAGACTATGGGCCCTGTCCTGGCTCAAACCACCCCATCTCTGACAAACAATGCTAATACGGATGCTCAACTCCTCAACGAGTGGGTTGGAAAGATGGTCTCCTCCATTGCGCCAGCCTCCCGAGCACTATCAAAAAGAGACTCCCCCTCCGCACCCTGGTTCTCGCAGGAACTAAGAAAAGAGAAAGCTGCTTGTAAAAAGCTGGAAAGACTCTGGAGAGTAAGTTATGGCCTGGAGGAAAGAACTAGGTATAAGGAAGCCTCTAAAAATCTACGGAAAGCTATTAGAAAAAGTAAAAAACGCTTTTACGCAGACTCGATTCTACAGGCAGAACAGTCTAGTAAACAGATCTTCAAAGTAGTACAGTCGTTTTTTAAACCAAAGTGCATTGAGAGGGAGGTTGCTCCAACAGTTATGCTATGTGAGCAAATTTCCGAGTTCTTCGACCAAAAAATTAAAAAGGTCTATGACTCTTTTGGACCAATAATAAAAACAGTAAACAGGACCTCGCGAGTAATAGTGAGCTAGGTGAGACTTTCACCCAGTTCCTGTATATCCCCCTGAGCGAAGTAAGGCAAGAGCTCGTCCGATGCAAATCTGGTTCACCAGACGACCCTTGCCCTGCAAAATTATGGAGCAATATAGCCGACTTCGTAGCCCCTACACTCCAACATATCTGGAACTCCTCCATTGTTTCGGGCATATTTCCGGATGTATGGAAACATGCTACCCTCTTGCCCTTAAAGAAAAAGCCTAACGGGGATCCAGCGGATCTCACCAATCTCCGCCCAATATCCCTATTAGCTGCCCCGGGAAAAATGTTGGAGAAAGTCATACAGCGCCAACTGAGTAAATTTGTAGAAGTAAATAAAATCCTACATGAAACACAGTCTGGCTTCCGCCCCGGCTTTAGCACGGAAACAACGCTTCTTGAGGTAGCCGAGTCAGTAAGGTGGTCGATGGATGCAGGGAACTCAGCAATGCTGGTACTCCTGGATCTGTCGGCCGCCTTCGATACGGTGGATCACGCCAGGCTACTCAGCCGGCTGGCCGAGATAGGGATTCAGGATAAGGCGCTGGGTTGGATACATTCTTATCTATCCCAGAGAACTCAGAAGGTGGCACTTGGGACGATCTCTTCGTCACCCAAGACCCTTGACTGTGGAGTGCCGCAGGGGTCGGCCCTAAGCCCCCTTCTGTTCAACGTCTACCTTGCTCCCCTCTTTACGCTAATTGCCAACTGGGGTGTCAAGGCAATTTCATATGCCGACGATACCCAGTTGGTATTTCCGTATTCCGAGATCACGCAAGAGTCCTTTTCTAACTTCAAAGGCTGTCTCCAAGATGTAGCACATTGGATGAATGCAAATAAATTAAGACTCAATGCCAATAAGACCGAAGTTATCTTTTTTGGCAAAGGTCCCCTCCCCGCGTCAGAACTTTGGTGGCCGATGGAGATGGGCCCTGCCCCCCTACCTAGTCACACGGCAAAAAATCTTGGATAAGATGGGATGATAGCATGTCCTTTACATCCCATATCCAACAAGTTGCCGGCTGTTGCATGAGTAAACTGAGAAATCTCCGAAAAATCCTCAGACTCCTCCCAGAGAGCTGCCGAAAAACGGTTATCCATGCTACTGTTACTTCAAGGCTGGATTATGCCAACGGACTCTACCTAGGCCTTCCAAAATACCTTACACAAAAGCTTCAGGTAGTTCAAAATGCGGCTGCGAGACTGTTACTGCGTATTCCACTCAAGCAGTCAATCTCTCCGCATCTTCGATCCCTGCACTGGCTGCCAGTTACCAGCAGAATAAAGTTTAAAGCACGGACGTTGGCGTTTAGATCCCTGCATGGCTCCTGTCCAGAATACCTGAAAAACCGCCTCCCCAGATACTCCCAAACCCGTGCATTGCGGTCCAATTGCCGTGTTCAATTGGCAGTCCCACGCACGAAAAAGGCTCGACTAGGCGGTCGGACCTTCTCGGCTAACGTCTCCGCTCTGTGGAATACCCTGCCACAAGAAATTCAACAGGCTCCCTCTGAACCCTGTTTTAAGACACTGCTGAAAACTTGGCTCTTTATCCAACCCCGTTAGTTTCTTCCATCATTAGCCTCGGGTCATCTGTGTTCTACTAGCGCCGGGATACCTCCTAGCGAGGTAGCTGTTGCGCTATACAAAATCCAGTTTTATTATTATTATTGCCGATCTATAAACGTTAACGGTACGATAAGCTAGACCCGAAGCGAAAATTTCCGTCAAGAAGTTAAGAACTTGAACTACATCAGCTGAAACGGAATCATAACCCCGTCGAAGGCAACAGCAAACCCATTTACGCCAAGCCAATCTATAGGCTTTTCTGGTACCAGGGGCCCATGATTCTGACATGAGTCTGAAAGCGCCCTCCGAAAGTCCTGGGATCTGCCACTGTCTCCTGTAATCTTCCAGGCCATCAGGCTCAGGATGCCCTGAAGAACTAGTGGGTGGCACTCCCCGTGAGGTCCTGTCAGTAATTCTTCGAAAGTGGGGATGAGAATTGGAAAATCCACACTCATTTCTAGAAGGATGGGGAACCAAGACTGAGATTTCCAGAGGGGAGTTATAACTACTACAGATTCTCTGTTCCTCCGTATCTGAACGAGGAGGCGTGGGAGCATTGCAAAAGGTGGGAATGCATAGGATCTCAGACCAAGCCAGTTCTGAAAAAATGTGTCTATTCCCAGGGCCAGAGGGTCCGGCCTCCAGCTGAAAAACTTGGGTAGCTGAGAATTGAGACGGTCCGCAAAAAGGTCTATTCCAAAGGGACCCCAGCGAGATTGAATCGCAAGAAAAACTTTCCGGTCTAGTCTCCAGTTGCTTGAATCTACAAAGTTCCTGGAGAACCAGTCTGCTACCCCATTGTTCAGTCCTGGAATATGTTCGGCAAGAGCCGAGATGCCCTTGTTGAGGCAGTAAGTCCAAAAACTCTTGGCCAAGTCCGAGAGGCCTTTCGAATGAGGGCCGCCCATTTTGTTCACGTACCTCACTGCGGATACGTTGTCCATGCGAAGCATGACTGAGCATTTCATCAGGTCTTTGGTGAAGCTCTGGATAGCAAAGGACCCCGCGAGAAGTTCCAGGCAGTTGATGTGCAGGTTCTTCTCCTGTGAGGTCCAAATTCCCCCTCTTGAGGAATCGCCGCACGTTGCGCCCCAACCTTCTAGGCTCACATCCGAGTGAATAACTAGGTTCGGTTCGTCTCCGAAGATTGCTCTGCCGTTCCAGGCTTCTGCATTCTTCAACCACCAAATTATCTCTTTCCTGGACTCTGAGTCCAGGCAAACCATTTGAGAATAGGATGAATTTACCCTGAGGGCTTTGGCCTTGAGTCTCTGTAGTGCCCGATAATGTAGGGGACCCGGATAAATCGCTTGGATAGTTGAGGACAGTAGGCCCAGAATTCTTGCTAAGGTCTTTAGAGGAAAGGTGCGAATTTTTAGTGCTTTAGTTCTTTTCTGAGTTTCCTGAGTTTGTCTCTGGATAGTTTCAACTTCGCTTGGAGAGTATCCACCGAAAAACCCAAGAGCTGAGTGACCTGGGTTGGAGACGTAGAGGACTTCTATCACAAAGCCTAGGTGTTCCAGAAGATTTATTGCGAGGGTAGTGTGTTGTGAAGCGACTTCCCTGGATTCGGCCATTATTAAGATGTCGTCTAAGTATAGAATTAGTCTGACCCCTTTGTTCCTTAGCCATCCTGCTATCGGGCGGAGTACCTTGGTGAAGCACCAAGCACCAAGGGGACGATGAGAGACCGAAAGGGAGGCTGCAAAACTGCCAAAGTTTGCCCTCCCAGAAGAATTGGAAGAATTTTTGGGGAGGGGGCCAGATCGGGATTGTCAGATACGCATCCTTGAGGTCCAGGCGAGTAAGCCAGTCGCCCTTTCTCAATACATCTCTGAGAAGGTGAATTCCCTCCATTTTGAAATGGCGGTAGATCACCCACTGGTTAAGTTCTTTGAGATTTATGACGGGTCTCATTTTTTTGTATTTCTTTTCTACTAGAAACACGTTGCTGACGAAGCCACCCTCTTCTCCCTCCCGAATTGCACCCTTTAAGAAAAGGTCTTTGACTTCCTGGGATACTAGAGCAGAGTCTTTCTGTGCGAAACTTATTTCTTGTGGGGGAGTTCTTTGGACAGGAGAGTCGGTAAACTCTATTTTGTATCCCCTCACGGTGTCTAGTACCAAGGGTCCTGACTCACCATAGTCCAGTTCCCAGAGAAAAGGGCTAGTCTCCCGCCCACCTTTATAGGGATATCTGAAAGGTCTTTGGAGGTTCTTACCGCTAGAGAAGCTTCTTCCTCTCCTTTCGCCTCTGAATCCTCTTCCTCTGAATCTTTGTCTCTGGGGAAAGAAGGATGACTGGTACCCATATCCTGACTGAAAGGATCTTCCACCACGTCCTCCAAAGGGTCTTGATGAAGAATTTCCACGGCCGGGGAATCGACCCCGCATCCTCCCGGCCCGTGAAAAAACTCTGTTGTTAAAGACTCTCTTGATATCTTTTTGGGACTTCTGGATGGAGTTAAAAGCTCCCACATACTTTGCCATTTCCTTGATAAAGTCATCTCCGAAGAGAAGGCCTTGAGATGATGCACCCCCTTCGTTTGTGGCAAGCTTGATCAATTTCGGGTCGATCTTTAAAAGTATGCTCTTGCGTCTTTCATTAGAAAGTGCAGTATTGGCGTTGCCTAGGAGGCAGATCGCTCTTTGTGCCCATTGGCGTAGTTCTTTTGGGTCGATGGGGGTATCAGATACATACGCCCCTTCCGCCAGCTCGAACATTTTAGTGATGGACCGGTGATGTCTAGCAGCCTATCTTGACAGGATTTCAGCCCCCTATCAAGTCCCCTTCTGGGATCCTTGCACGTCTTGGCAATGAAAGCCACCACTTTATTATCTAGATCAGGGGTGAAAGCAATTTTGTCGGGAAGGGCATTCGGATCTCAGGCGAGCCCTGACTTCTTTTGGCATTTCTTTACGGAGCCAAAAGGAAAGATATTCTCCAATATGTTGTGAGGGGGTCCATTCTGGCGAGAGGGGGTGTTTAATAAGTAGAGGGTCGAACATGTGTTCCCCGAAGGGGTCAAGTATTCCCATTTTAGACCCAGAGGCCTCGGATGCCTCACCCAAACTCTCTCTGATTTCACCTTCCTCTCCATCTGAGTTAAAGTCTGAGGAACAAGAGAGGTTTATGTCGTCTTGTGATCCGTCGTCACTATCATTTGGGCCTTTAGACTGCCCATCTTGTATGCCCGAGGCATCATTATTATCACCGCCAGAGCGTGAGTTCTGAAGATTAGAGGTAGAGCTCTTAGACTTTTTGGCATCATCAGGGTTTTTTTTTGTAAATTTGCCTTTTTCTCTGGATAGAAGTAGCCTTTGAAGAGTACCCTTGGGCTCTTTTCTGTTGCCAATCTGGTTTTACGAGTAATTCTAATTTTTTGTTTATGGTCTCATCCAGAGACCCCATCACTTTGTCCAGGGCTTTGATAATAAGTCCCTCTAATTTGTCTTCCATAGTGGAAGTTGAAGGATCTGAAGCCATGGTAAAGGGTAGATGTGATAGCTGTGGTAGGTAAAAGCTAACTGTCAGAAACAAGAATGTTGGTGACAAAATGGAGATGAGTAGTCATGGAAACGAACTCGGGTGCCAAGGGGCTTTGCTTTAATGTAAGGTAGTCGTTACTCTGTTTCTTAGGTTGTTAATTAGGTTCCTGATCATTTGTAATGTACTTTCCTCTAAAGGAAGAAGTAGTCCTATTTCTATTTCCATGTACTGTAAGGGTGCTCCTAAAGCGATCGTCTTTCTACTTTTTTTTTTTTTAATGGGAAGGAGGACGAGCGTTATAGAAGAGCTACAGAGGATTAGGCATGTCGGAATGCGTCAGCGTGGTAAGTGTATGACTCCTCTGATTAGCCCGTGTATTCATGCCGGTAAATGTATTCATGCCGGTAAAAGCCATTCATGGGTCGCGTCTCCATGGAAACCCAGCGCGGCCCTGTTACGCAGAGGAAGGGGCCGCGCTGTCATGGAGACGCGTGCAGAAGAATTAGAAGTATGCGACCGGCGTTTCAAAAGACGCCGGTCCCGAGAAGTACGGGGCCGGCGTTCAAACGACGCCGGTCCCGAGTGGTTTGCTCCTATGGCCTGAGGCGGCCAAGGGAGCAAAGGGATTATAAGATCTGGGAGCGGAGCTCGGAGGCAGGAGCGGTTCCGTTGGTCGCGGCAACGCTAGTCACATAGGAGTGGAGCCCGCAATTGAGTGAGCAACAAGCATGTCGGCAGGAAAAAGCAGCACTCGAGAGAGAGGCAGAAAGGGTGGACATAAGGGGGCACCGAAAGGGACCCTGAAGAAAAGCGACAGAAGAGAGTAGGTAATAATCAGGAAGTCCTGATAAAATAGCGTTTCAGAGATATGGAGTTGCTGAAGGGTTAGGGGAGGGGGAAGGGGATCCACAAAACCTCCCACAGCTCACAATATATAGCATAAACAACAGTCAAACAGACAAGAGCATAAGAGCAAAGAAGGTTACTTATCTTGTGAGCAGCAGCACCAAAGAAGGAAGACCACTACGTGCACATGGACTATATACCTACCTGGAATGTTTATTATAGTTCTAGAACCCTTCATTGTTGCTGCTGTGAGCTAAGCAATAAAGGAGATTGCATAATATTGGCCTCCGTGTCAAGCCATAAAATGAATGCACAGTAACACAGAGCTTTCCTCACAAGGAGAGACTTGGTGTGCAGCAGCCTCTCTGTGTAAACAAACTCTCTGTGGTCTTCAGTGAGCCCAGGAAACCAAAGAGCAGGCTAGCGGGTAGGCTGCTATTGGCGGTAACTCACCTGTACTTTTTAATCACCCCAGATTATTTTTTTAAATAGGTCAAACAAAACAAGCATGACGTAGAGAGAAGACATTGTGTAAATTGGCCTCCGTGTCAAGCCATAAAATGAATGCACAGTAACACAGAGCTTTCCTCACAAGGAGAGACTTGGTGTGCAGCATCCAAACAAACTCTCTGTGGTCTTCAGTGAGCCCAGGAAACCAAAGAGCAGGCTAGCGGGTAGGCTGCTATTGGCGGTAACTCACCTGTACTTTTTAATCACCCCAGATTTTTTTTTTAAATAGGTCAAACAAAACAAGCATGACGTAGAGAGAAGACATTGTGTAAATACAGACAGCTAGCGTCTATCAAACACAATGAGCTGAACACAATACAGTACACTTACTAACAGATCTCAGTCAGCTTGACAGGAAAAGAGGGTTTGGGCAGTATGCAGAAAGGGTGGGCCTGACACCGTGTACAGAATTGGAAGAGACCCGCCAAAACCAGTGTTCTGCATTTTACCTTTTGTGCATTTCTTTGTCTCTCCCTCTACACATTTCTTAGATTGCAAACATTTTAAACATATCAAGCAAGGCGTTTTTTTGGTTTAAAAAGCACTTTGGGAGTGGGTGGCCAGTTGACATTCTGCAGTATCCAAATATGAAAGCGCGATTGTCTAGGGTATTTTTTCGTGTCATGAGTAGGGCAGGAAGAAACTGCAAAAATAATTCCCTTTGAGTAGTATAGCTGAAAAAAAACCAAAATTACAAGTATGACTGAAAACCTGCTTGGCTGGCAGTGGTATCTCATGTGAAAAGTGAACAGGAGGGCTCACCTAGCAATCATAAGTTGCACAAGATACTGCGAGTAGAAAGTGATTTGCACCACCGCTGCACATTAGTTTCTCAGTTCATGCGAGCCAATGTCTACTTGAGCTCGCCTCCCGCAGGAGAAAAATCACACAATAAAAGATTAAGAGCCAAAAAATGCAAAATCATGAGAAGACCGAGAGCGAGTGGCAGAGATTTCTCAGACATGCGGAAATAGTGACAAGGTGCAGAAGAGCACTTTTCTTTTCTTTTGTTTCAGACTAGCAAAGGAATTTATTTTTTCCAAACACGCTCAGCAGCTGGTTTCTCCCCGTCCCCCAATTACCCCCCTCCCGCTGTTAAGTACTTGTTGTCATGTCCGAGCCTCTCATACCCCTCCTCCATTCTCAACCATTTCCCTTGCTTCTTGCTCCTGAGCGCCGCTCGTTTTAGGACTTCTTTACTGGCAATAAGTGCTTATGTTCCGTGAGCATGATTGTGTAGCTCTTCTAATGTGGAGTCAAAATCAGGCTCGAACCTACTTTCTCTGCTCTAAAGGCGGCACCTCTAGCCTTATGCCACACCCTAACACATAACAATGAACGCATTTCCCATATTATATACAATGAATGTGTGGTTGTTGCATATTTATCTTATGCAATTTACAATTATTCACAAAGCCATTAGTGCTGGTACAGTGGTGCGCAGTTTATAAAGCACTAGTCAAATTAGGAGCAGTTGCTCGTATAATTTTTTATTTCAGCATGGTGTTTACTAAAATAGAACCTCTGGATATTTTAATTTAAACTTTCACAAATTATAGGCTTTCTTTTTTTTAATTGTTTTTATTAAGAACAATAATAAGGCATCTGATAGACAATTGGTACATACAGCATGAAAGGCAATTCAAAGTAAGAGGCAGCATCAGTACAATTTGTAAAATATTCAAATAACATCGCCCCAAATCCATTGGTACATTCCATAGCCCCCCACCCCCTCCCGTCTAAAATTCAGAATTACTTTATTCATCCGGCCTCTGTGGATCACACAGATGCCCCCTGTATTCGTTCCAGGCACCACAAATCTTATCCCATTTTCGGGGACAACCCTGGTGTAGGTATACCAGACTCTCCGCCATCATGGCCGCATCTAAATCCGTGCACCAGTCTCTCAAAGTGCGTACCTCCTCAGCGCCCCAGTATTTGGCGATATTGCATTTGGCAAACATTATACCCAATGTCACCCAGTCCTGAGCAGGGAGGGTAAGGTCGTTCGGATCCCAGACGTTTAATAAACAACACCGTGGTTCAGGTAACACAGATGCATTCACTACCTGCGACATCGTCCTCATGACCTTGGCCCAGTATGTAGTGACCCGGAGGCATTGCCATATGGTATGGAAGAATGTTCCCTCCTCCCCGCAACCCCTTAGACAAAAACGGTGTGTGGCGTGTCCTTTAGTGTGCAGAGTAGTCCTAGTGTAGTACACACGATGGAGTATTTTTAACTGTATCAGGCAGAGCCTAGAGGGTATGGCCACTTCTCTCGAGGAAGACAGCGCTGTCTGCCAGTCTGCCTCCTCAAATTCCCCCAAGTCCCCAGACCAACTGTGCATTAATTTCAGGGTGGGATCTGGTAAATTATTAACTAGCTTGCGATACGTAAATGACGTCGCTTTTTTATGCATGTGTTCCGTAAGTAACCTGTCTTCCAGCGGAGTTGATTCAGGCAGATCAGTATTTGGTGGGATAACCGACCGCAGGGCATGGCGGACCTGCAAATATCTAAATCTTTCAGTGGGCGCTAAGTCGTATTGGGTTTGAAGCTGGTCAAATGGTATGATTGCACCCCTGTTCCATAGGTCGCCTACCGTGGAGATTCCTATCAGGTCCCATTCTCTAAACCCTTTACTGTTGCAGAGTTTACTCAGTCTGCGTATAGTCCATAGTGGAGTCATTTGAGTAATTGTGTCCTTGCACTTGAGACGAGTCTGCGCAGCGTACCATATGCCCACTGTGTGTGCTGTTGGGCCGAGGAGGGACGATGTACCCTTTTTGTCATACAGTACAGAAAGAATTCCTTCCTCCCCAATCTCATATCTGTCAGCTTGGAATGCCGGTTCTGTTTGTGATGCGTGCAGCCATTGGTTTATTATTTTTAAATGGGCATCCCAATAATACAACTGGATATCTGGGAGGGCGATGCCTCCGTCATACCAGCTTCTAATTAACTTGCCACGTGACATCCGTGCCGTCTTATTACCCCAAAGTAGACCTGAATCTAGGTTATCTCTTTCTTTGAAATACTTTACAGGAACGGGGAACGGGGTGTTTTCCAATATATATAACAGTCGTGGAAGTGTCATCATCTTGTAAAGGGCCGCTTTACCAAGAAGTGTCAAAGGCAGGGTATGCCAGTGCTTTACATCGGAACGGAATCGCTCAAGGGGAGGTTCTAGATTTTTAAGGAGGAAGACACTAGGGTTAGGCGTTACCCACACCCCAAGTATTTAAAGGACTCCTCTGTAACCCTTAGGGGGCATTCCGCCGGAAGTTGTAGAGGTGGGCCTTTAAGGACAAATAAGATAGACTTAGACCAGTTAATAGTATAGCCAGACACCGTCCGAAAATCTCACAAATATTTAAGAGCGCCATGATAGACCGCTTTTGGTGATGTTAAGTATAAAAGGATATCATCCGGATAGAAGGAGATGCGGTCCTCCCACGTTGCGGTCCAGTGTAGCCCTTTAATCATACAGTCCCATCGAATCCAGGCTGCCAATGGCTCCAATGCCAGAGCAAATAGCAACGGAGACAATGGGCAGCCCTGGCACGTGCCACGACCTAGCTTAAAGTCCCTGGAAATATGGCCATTGGCCACCACGTGGGCCAGGAGGCGTGAATACAATAATTTCACCCAGGCACAGAACTTGAGGCCAAAGCCCAGATGCTCGAGGACTGCAAATAAGTAAGTCCACTCCACCATGTCGAATGCCATTCGAGCATCTAAGGAAAGAATGACTGCCGGCTCCTGGAGCCATAACCGCGTGGACTTTCCGCAGGTTAAGTGCAGTACTTCTATTGGGCATAAACCCGGATTGATCCGGATGGATATGTGTTTTGAGATGTGGGGTTAACCTTGCAGCTATCATCTTAGCCAAGATCTTTGCCTCAGCGTTAAGCAGAGATATTGGTCGGTAAGAGGAGCATTCATCTGGGGGTTTTCCTGGTTTAGGCACTGTAACTATAGTGACCCTTTGTTGGTCACGCGGCAGGGCACCGGCATCCAAGCTGTGCAGAAACATGGTTAAGAGATACAGGGCAGTGGAATCGGACGTGCGTTTGTGTAGTTCAATGGGGATGCCATTGGGCCCTCCAGCCTTTCCGGACTGCAGAGCATGAATGGCAGTTGTAACCTCGTAAATCGTGAAGTCAGCCTCCATAATCGATGCTGCTTCCTCTGTAAGAGTCGGCATTTGAATATCTTTTATGTACGTATGAGCTTCTTCAACTCTCATAGGGGAAGTAGAGGTGTATACTTGCTCAAAATAGTCAGCCAAGGTGCACACTATGTCTTCAGGGGTGGTGACTATGGAACCAGTCAAAGTGTGAAGTTGAGCTATCGTTCTCTGCGTTCTGTCCCTCCTGTCTAACCACGCTAAGAGCTTGTCAGTCTTGTCACCAACCTCGTATATGGTATGCATAGTAGCTAGGAGCCGTAGTTTAATCTGCTCACTCTGGTATTTTTTAAGTGCACACTGTATGAGACGCAGGCTTTGCGTCGTGTCCGGTGAGGGGATCCGTTCGTGTTGTTCCTGAAGCACTGCCAGGTCAGCCTCCAGGGTGTCTAGCTCTCCCCTCGCCTCTCACCTATAGCCCGTTATAGAGGCAATAGCTTGCCCTCGAACCACTGTCTTATATGCTGCCCATAAAATGCCCGGGGACTGTACAGAGTTTTCATTTTCGTGGAAGTAGTGCTTTGTAGCCCTCACTATGGCTTTGCGGATCTTGGGGACTTGTAAATAACCCGGGGGAATAGGGAAAATACGCTTCCTTGTTTTGATATGTAGTGTATAAGTCAGGTGCACTGGTGAGTGGTCTGAAATGCCTCGAGGGCCCCCTATAAGAAGTTCTCCGTCAGGCAGGTCCAATAGGAAGGAGCTGAGCGCTGGGAAACATACAGAATGAAGAGCGGGGGGGATATACACTGACACTAAATAAAATCTTTTCCCTTCCCACTGGCACGAGACGGCTGCAAACCACCCGCGAGTATCTGACCAGGTGCGATGTACAATCAACGGGAATCGTTAACGAACCAAAATGCCCACTCCTCTCGAGCCCGATGTGAACTCAGAGTGCACCAGCATTCTGAACCCCCAGCTGTCCATAGCCCTGCATGCCAAACCCACCAAATGTGTTTCCTGTAACAGTACCACCGCTGGTGCAGAACGCTTCAGATATTGCAACACTAGACTGCTCTTAATGTTATCCCCCAAACCATGCACGTTCTAAGTAAGCACTGTCAAAGGGGACACTGGGGCCATAGAGGGAACATCAGTACCAATTTCAGAACACGCTGATACCGTCTCTCCTGCCATAAATAACACACAGTTCTAAATCGTTGCCGAGGCAGCGCAGCCACACAGCAGCATCATGTACATTAACCTTCAGATTTTGCCCTAAATCTAGAACTGAAAAAACTAGAACATTATGCAAAAAAAACCTTCTCCCCCTTCCACCCTCCCTTCCTCCTTGCTTGACGGTACTAGAACTGCCCGCCACCCCAACAAAGCAGTGTGCTTAATACCCATTCCAGTCCGGAATGGTGAAGGCGAGAGAAAGTTGCTCCAGTCCTCCATAGAGCCCTTGTACTACATCAATGTCAATGACCCAACATCACAGTCGAGTGGCAGCAGAAAATGAAAGACTGCAGTAAAGTTGTCTTGCAATTGTCATTAAAGCGCAATCAGGTCAGACCATCCCTCACGGTAAGGCCCCCCCCCACACCCGCATCAAACAGTGACCCAGAATGTGTACCCTATACTCAGTGTATCCCCTAACATTTCTGGTCAAACCTAGTTACCAAATCTGGTGCAGCTCCGCAGGGCCTCAGTCTTGGTCAGTCCCGCAGCCATTGTGTTGGCCTCCCATCCTCAATGTTTCCGTTGTATGCGATTCTCATTCATGTTAGGCCCACAGTGCATTAGTGCTCATCTCGTTGTTGGTCCCGGTGATCATTGCGGTCCTGTCTCCCCACCTTCCGCCATCCGTCCAGCCAATCCTGGGCCTCGTCAGGTGTGAGAAAGAACCACACCTTTTCTCCATCCTCCACTCTCAACTTGGCCGGGAATAGCCTAGAGTACTTTATCTCCCACTCACGGAGAGCCTTCTTCACTTCGAGGAACCCCCTGCGTTGTTTTGAGACTGCCGCGGTGTAGTCCGGGAAGATAGTGATGTTGGCGTTCTCGATGGCAATCGGTGGAGCCTTTCTGGCCGCTTGTAGAATGGCTTCGCGGTCTCGAAAGTTAAAAATTCTCGCCAGGATCGGGCGTGGGGGTGCCGCGGGCTTGGGTCTGCCACCCGGGACCCGGTGAGCCCGCTCCATGGAGAAAAAGTTGGATAACCCCCGAGACTGAAGATGAGTTGTTACCAGGTCCTCTACAAAGAGATCAAGGGGCGGCTCTCCCATTTTCTCTGGCACACCAACTAAATGAATATTGTTCCTCCTCGAGCACCCTTCTTGGCCCTCCAGGCCGGCCTTTAGAAATTTATTGTCCTCCTCTAACTGGTGCACTTGTTGTTTGAGGGTGGAGGTGTCCGTAACAAGGGTCTCAGTAGTGGTCTCGATATCCGAAATCTTGGAGGACAGTTTATTGAAATCCGCCCGGATTAGAGCCAGGTCGACTGCAAGCGTCCCAATCCTGGTGTCCACTTTATTTAATGTTGCCATTATGTCCTTCAGGGTGATGTCCTGCCCCGCCCCACCCGGCTCCCCCGCAGGCGAAGAAACATCCTTGTTCTGCGCCGCATCCTGCGATTTGGCGAAGGCAAATGTGTCCAACCTTCTCTGGGTGGCCCCTCTTGAGTTTCTACCACTCATGGCGGTAGCAGATTAGAGAAGTGTTCTATGGGCAGGATATCAGGGTGTCCTCAGGGTAGGTAACAGCGGTTCTTTCAGGTCGTGAAAGCCAGAGGTGCCCCACTGAGGGAAGCGGCTAAGACACGTGTGGCTTTTCCGCAGGGCAGGCGATATCTCGGGCTTTGAAGGGTAGAGTACCTGGAAGAATGGAGGACACCAGGACTATCGGCGATGTCAATATGTCCCACGGAGTACAGCGATGGCCCCGGGGGGACCGAGCGTCAGTTCCTTGGTCAATTCAATCAGATGGCATTGCAGCGTGAGGCAAAAGTGGCAAGGTGGGGGGGCGTTCGTCTGGCTGAAGTAGTCCCCTCGGGTATCACCGACACCCTCCTAGTCCGGCGCTATTCTTCTTAGGGGTCCCCACGGGGGTCCGAGTTCACACCCGCAATCGGGGGCCAGGGAAAGGCAAGCAGTGCAGATCAACAGAGAGGGGGGGGATTTCTCGCCTCCCTGCCTCAGCTCCTAATCAATGTCCCTGAGCACCTCTGCGCCCCGACAGTCAAAAGGACGGCAATCAACTAGGCAAAATGGCGGTCATGGGGGCTCTATCGGATCCCCTCTTTAATCAGCTCCGCCGGGCTCCCAGTCTCAGCACTCCAACCGGCTCTTGCAGCATCGAGTAGGTCAATATTCCTTACTCTGCCGCAGTGTCCCTCGCAGACTATCAGCACACTCCGACCGGAAGTGGTGGTAGGGCAGTCTCCTCCACTCCATCCCGGATCGTTGGCCCGCTCTCACGGGGAACTACGCCAGTCATCGCCCTGGACCGCTAGCCACTCCCGCGCCGCCTCCACTCACATCCCCTCGAAGGACAACGGGGGGAGGCGGAGTCTCCGATGTCGCCGCCTGTCCACGCTCAGGAGATCCGGCGCAGGGCCTCCTCTCTCAGGCACCACCTCCATTGTGTGTCCCGGTCTTCACACGCAGGTAGGCCCCAGCCTTTTCACAACAACCACTGCTGCAGGCAAGGTGGCGGACTTTGTTGATCGGCACCGGACGGTACCAGACAGTTTCCGCTGCGATCCCACAAACTTTGGGGTCAAGGAGAATATGGATAATTTATCGGATTAGTCGGGCTCCGTGTTAGGTGCTCAGAGCCTCTCTAGGCTGTGGCCATATTCCTTGGCTGCTAGCAACGCCCCCCATAGACTTTCTTTTTAATAAGTATCTAGATGTGCGGCAATTGTAGAGTTCTTACTATTTACTATTATTAGAAAATAAACAGCAGCATGCTTTTGACTTTTTGTGGATGTTTTTCTTCGTTTTACCATATTGTCATTGTGTAGGTCTCGCCTACGCAGCGCTTGCGCTGCCTAAGAGAGACCTTTTGGAATCGATTCAGCTTGTGCCCTACAAACGTGCACGCGTTGCATTGCTTTCAATGGCAACGCATGCACGTTTGGCGATTCCCTTGCGGGACCAAGCTTTGACACCATATGTTTGTAAAAGCACTTGCAAACATATGGTGCTCCTGCTCACTCCCGCAAGAGAAACACCAGGGGAAACACAAGGCGCAGGTTTCAGTCTCACGCCTTGCCTTTTTTTTCTTGAGCTGGAAAAGGTCACGCTGAACGGGTGTTTCACACTTTTCAGAAAACAAGCGGGCGGGAAGGATGACTCGCTGCTGCTTCTCTTCCTGCCCACGGCGTGCCCAGAGACCCTTCCTCTTCCTCGAAGCACAGCCCGGGCTCCTCCAGCTAAACACAGCAGGAGCTGCTGAGTCTCGAGCACAGCGAGAAGCGCTGTTTAACGAACACACGAGCACGCGCTGCCCGGGACTTGTTGACCAGCCCTGAGTTATCGAATACCTCGAATAGCTGTCATATTTGCGGTTGCTCCTGCTTCAAGTCAGAGAGGCTCGTTTTTTTTTCCTGTTGTTCTGTAAACGAAGAGGCTAGCTTTTGTCACCCAAGGTTGCCTCTCGGAGCTACCCGAATTGGCAAGACCCCAATTCCCCGCTGCCCCCACCCCTCCCCACCTGAGAAGCTCACGTGGCTTGTAAAGTTAGTTTGACAGCAGGACCACTACTGATATATGCCATTGTACGTCTAGTGCACGGCAGGCAGCTCTGGAAACGAGCAGGTGTCGTGAGGTTTGCTGTTTATTTTGATATTTAGTTCACGGTTGTGTTTATCTGAGAACCAGGCCCGGACTTTAAACAAATAAGTCAGGCATGACAGTAGCCTATTGAGAGCATCACAAATTAGGCACTTCTAGATTTCAAAGGCACTTTATAGCTGAGTTTCTGTAATTTAATGGGACTTCTGGCTCAGGCTTCTATGCATAAACTGGGGGCAGTACTGGCACTTTACAACAACGTTACTGTACTCAGAACAGGTGGTCGAATGTTACTACGGAACTGATGAACTTTTGGGACAGTGTCATTATTTCTTAGCACATGGGTTGACCTTTTACAAGGACAGTACAGCCTCTTATCTGCAAAGCTGCAGTGCCTCTTTAATGATTTGCGAGACCCCGGGGAAAGATATATTTTGTTGCCCCATTCGGTACAACTTTTGATTTTGTTATCCACGCTCTCCCGATACAAGTCACTGCAAACCTAGGGCTGCACCTTCCCCTCGCTCTCTGCTGCTCTGGGATTTCTAACTTATTGCTTCTGTTTTATTTCACAAAAATGGTGCCATGTCCCTGTAGATGTGTGTCAGTACACAAAACCTGGCCTGGATACAGGGGCAGTGTGGGCTATTCTGAACGGTTTACGTCGAATTAGAAAACAGTGTTAGCTTTTGCAAGCTGCCGTTCCCTTCACAAATATTAAACAACATTCTATTTGCCTAATAGTCAGCAAATATTTAAAAGAACTTCTAAAAGCATTTGCAAAAAAGAATTGCTGCCTATTACAGAAATTTTCTGAAAAATGTGGCATGCATCCGATTAATGTTTTAGTAAGGCCCCAACCCCTGCAGCCTTAGTGCTCCCCTGAGCCCCTGCCACCCCTATGGCCTCAGTGTACCCTAACCTGTGGCCTACGGGCTCCCGGGACCCACTCCCTACAGCATCAGCGCTTTTTTTATTCTGTAAATGGGTCACTCATAAGAAGCTGATTTTGGCTTGCGGGGACTTATTTCTATATTTTATATTCTTTATTTCTATATCTATATCTTGACAGATTTGTTTTTTGTTGATGGCGTGCCTTAAGAATCAGAATAGACTTATTAATTGAAAACAATAACAATATCAACGTGCTTAAGCTCAGCCTATCCCATGCAGTTTAGCCTGTGAATAAAATGGATTATCTTTTATAGAATTTTTGTCTATTTTTAATTTATATCAGATGCAAACACTTTGCTCCTACACTCTTTTAAAAATAGGTTGGGGCTGGAACAGGCTGTTGTGATTATGTGCCAAAGTTTTGAAAAAAAACATGTGTCTGTGACAAACACAAGCAAACGCCTGCACAAATTAAGCACTGGATCGGCAACAGACAACTCTACAGCATCTCTGAATGCAAACATATTACCACCCTCAGTCTCTCTTCACACGTGTTTCTGCCCACAGCATATCTCTCAACCTTTTAAGATTTTGCTCCTCTTATATTAAATGCAATGGTTTTACTTATTCATTCCCTTGTGCCTTGAAGGTTTTCTTTTACTGTGAATAAAACGTATTCAAGACCTAGCGGTGCACGAGTGAATCAAAAATGGAAATGTTTCCAAGCACATGCCACACGTGTGCTTGTTTTGTTAGCCTTACTTAAATATGCTTTTATATCCACTTTCTTACTGACTCTCACTCGCTCACTAACGCTCACTCTCTCACTAAATAACTGACTCTCACTTTCCCACTGACTAACTGATTCTCTCACTCTAACTAACTGACTAACTCTCTCACTAACTGACTCTCTCTCACTGACTTACTCTCGAAAATCACTCTCACTAACTACCTAATTAACTGACTAAATAATCTTCACCCTCCTGTTATTTATGCCACCCCCTTAACAAAAAAAATTGGTATAGCCAATAGGTCTCGCCTTTGGGATCTTATTCGTTTTTAGCCATGCAACAGTAGATGTTATTGCACCAAGGATATTGTGCTGCATAACTAAATACTTATAAGGTCCCAAAAGCGAAACCCATTGGCTATGCCAATGCTTGTCTTTTTTTATACGAACACAATGTTTTGGGCAACAAATGGAGAAACTATTGAATCCGTTCACACCACCATAGACTTCTTGTCTCTGGCTATTCTTTTTTTTTGTATTAGACCATACTTTATCAGCGCTGCACCCGTTTCACAAGTGCTGCACTGGTTTTGCTTTCAGTGTTGTGTATTTTACTGGCTTCTCCATTCCACTTTCCCTGCTCTCCCTCCCCCACCAATCAGTCAGCAGGCTCCAGCCTCACCTGCCTCACAGCAGAGCAGTGGAGCCAGGGTGGATTGTGCTGCAGGCTACCTCAGAGCAGGGGGCAATGCTGTCTGTCCCTGCTCCTCGCAGCTGCCCCAGATGTGGACTGGTTCTAGTCTCTGCAGAGAACTGCAGGTATTAGCTCTTTCCATCAGTGGCACCATTTTCACAAACACTGCGCTAGTTTTGCTTTTGTTCTCGTGTCTTTTCCCCATCTCCTCCACCTGACTCTATCTGATCACCCTCGCACTCCCTTTCAATGAGTCACGGGGCTCCAGCTTGCTACTGCCTCCCAGCGGAGCAAGGTGGATGGAGACAGAGAACTCTGCTGCTGGTTTAAAGTGGCTTCACCGGAAAGCTGAAAGCAGAGACAGGTGACTTCGCTCACAATTTATAATGCCATGGATTGCCACAGCCACCTTCTTTTAAAAACCAGACCGAGAGACTCTCCCTGACCAGTGGTCGAAGTGGGGAAAAAAAAGTAGGGGAACTGTGGGTGGAGAATCAGGGGGCGGGAATAACTGAAGATTGAATCAGTGGGCGGAGTCAGGGGCGTGGCTAGAAATAGCAAAACATGCCAATTTTTAGTACGTTTAGCATTTCACTTACCAGTTACAGCTGATAACGTTATTTAATTAAAACAATGGATAAACATGTTTGAGGTTTAATTCAGGAAAAAGCAAACACTCATAGGGAATACAGGTTTATGTAAAGCGTGTGAAATATAACCAGGAACAACATGTTACCTTAATGCTTTTACTCAATGTTCAGAAATCCATGATTATTTTTTGTCTCAAACATTGAGGTCATGAATACAGGGCTCCTCCTGTACACATGTGTTAAGCAGGGCTCAGAAGAGAAATGAACTCTTCTGGAGAATCTAGACTCACAGAAACCCACAAAGGCTCCTTCATATTCATGTCGCCAGCCAGCTGCTCAATCATAATATAGCAAAAAGAACAACTGAATGCAGAACAATATCATACATTCAACCCAGTACAGAGATCTGGGCCTAAATCCATTGTTTCTTTGCTCACCATGCCATTCCAGTTTGGACCCAGCCATATGCAAATCAATCTAGATTCTGCACCCAATGGGAACAGTCCTGCCCCCTCCCTTCTCCTGCCCCCGTCACCGCTCCTGCCCCCGTCACCGCTCCTGCCCCCGTCACTTCTCCTCCCCCGTCACTTCTCCTCCCCCGTCACTTCTCCTGCCCCCGTCACGTCTCCTGTCCCCGTCACGTCTCCTGTCCCGTCACTTCTCCTGTCCCGTCACTTCTCCTGTCCCCGTCACTTCTCCTGCCCCGTCACTTGTTCTGTCCCCTTCACTTCTCCTGTCCCCTTCACTTCTCCTGTCCCCTTCACTTCTCCTGTCCCTTCACTTCTGCTGCCCCGTCACTTCTCCTGCCCCGTCACTTCTCCTTCTCCTGTCCCTTCATTTCTCCTGTCCTTTCACTTCTCCTGTCCCTTGACTTCTCCTGTCCCTTCACTTCACCTGCCCCCGTCACTTCTCCTGTCCCGTCACTTCTCCTGTCCCGTCACTTCTCCCGTCACTTCTCCTGTCCCGTCACTTCTCCGTCTCCTGTCCCATCACTTCTTCGTCTCCTGTCCCATCACTTCTTCTCCTGTCCCTTCACTTTTCCTGTCTCCGTCACTACTCCTGTCCCCGTCACTTCTCCTGCCCCCGTCACTTCTCCTGTCCCCGTAACTTCTCCTGTCCCCGTCACTTCTTCGAGTGGAGGATGGGCACATTTACTTATTTTGCTTGGTGTGCATCAGAGGTTTACTGCAAAATGGGGGGCATTCTAATTTTCTGACCACTCCCTTGGTTGGATGGAGCAGTGAAGGCCGCTCTTTTAGGGAGTGCAAAGCACACTCTCATCACGTGCTGCTTGCCATGATAAGTGTAGATCAAAGTTCAGGGCATTTTGATTTTCTGGCTTCTCCCCTGAGCAGAGCCTCACACCTTAAAGGCCACAGGATCGCAGAGGAGGGCTTAAGATCACGTTGTCCTCCAGTTAAAGGGATCTGGCAGTTTAATGGAAAACCCCTGTTCTCTTTATCACACCTCATGCAGATCTCACTGGCATATGCTAAAGGCAGGCAGCGGGCAGGCGCATTGTCATTCCAAAGGGGATACTCAGCCTCAATCGGAATGACAATGGGCCCGCCCTCGGTCTGTGCGAGCTCAGGGAGGGGCTGCTGCAGCCTCTGGAGTTGAACAGAGAAGTGCGAGCAGCCCCTGGAAGCTGAAAAAAAAGTTCTCGTTTTTGGACTATTCTCTCCGTCCCGGGATGCTTTTTTCAAAGAAAGAAGTAGGGGAACGGGCTGAAATTATTTTTAGAAGTAGGGGCACGCCGTGCCCTTTGGTCCCCGCCCACTTCTACCGCTGTCCCTGACCTGATTTTCTTAGAGCTACAGAGGTATTGGGGTAATGTTAATTTTTGTATGTAACAACGTGGTCTGTCGTTTATGTCAAGAAATTACTTTTATTTTATCAGGAAGTTTGTCTGGAGGCTGTCCGTTTTCGGTGGCCATCGCAGTCTTACAATTGGTGGCTGCGGGAATGAGGGTTTACTGGGGGTGGCACTCAAAGAGTGTACACCCCCGGGCAGCTTCGAGCACATAGCATGGCCCTAGGACAGTTTAGGCAATGCGGATTGGCTGACGCTTATCAGCACGAGCCTCAGTTGTGAACATTCTAAGTGGCGCACTCTGCTTGACCACGGTGAGGTAGGGTAACGAATTTTGGCGCCCTATGACTTGTGGTAAAAAATTTGCTAATTATTGGTTGTTTTTTATATGGAAACTGCCGCTTCTGTCAAGGAAGCGCTGCGGGAACTGTGCGAGGCCGGGAGGGAGTATTCGCTTGTGCCCGGTGTACTCTCTGAGGCGTGGGTCGGCATGGAGCAGCGAAGGCGACAGGCTCTGGGCAGAGTTTTACCATCTGTCTCCGCTTGTTTATCTACTGAGGGTTCACAGTTGCCGTCTATTAGCGGCAGCCACTCGCTGAAAGACGCCTCACCTTCTTTTAGTCAGCAGCTCCCCCGGTCGGCGTCTGCCTCTGAATTCTCAAGCCCACGGAAAAATTGGGAGGGGCAGGCCGCGCACATTCACAGTGCCTTCCTCTTCCTTTAACAGGAAAACAGAAACGAGTTGTCTTGAAGAGAATTGACTCAGTGGCTGATATAAATAAGGAAAATCCGCCACCTAGAGGCCAAATAGAGAAAACGCCCAGCATTACTTCTAATTCACAGGTTATGAAGGGGAATAAAGATATTTTTATATTTGGAAAACGTTTGTTTAAAAATGTTGAAATGTCAGAGGAACAGTTAACTGACAGAGGTTTGTCCCCTATTACAGCCAGTGAGAAAGGTAATACTATTTTGATGCCAAAAAATACCTCAAAGAAAATAGATGTTTTACCTACTTTACCTCAGAAATCTGGTCATGAGTTGCGTAACTTTAATGTAAATACAGATAAAGACGACCTCCTTTTGTTTGATATTAACAAAAAGGATGAGGTTAGTCAGGTTGTCAGTTCCCTGGTACCCGAGCAAGATGGACAATGGGTGTGGATACCGAAAGAAATAATTGATGAACGGAGATTATTAAATTTAAAAGAGAATAGCTCTCTCCAAGCTGCAAGTTCAAGTGTCTTGCAGCCCAACATCGGCGGGACACTGCCAGGCCCAAGAAAGGGCAGTACAGATATTCCAGTCAGGCTTCTAGGGTCCTGCAACGTAAGAAATAGCGAAGAGGGGGATTTTTCAGTGAAATTTCCCACACCGTTGGACGTAAAAAGAGCTTCAGTTTACAGAAAAGCTATTAACTGGAATGAATACAATGGGGATATAGGGGATGGGGAACAGCCTAGCAGTAGCAGGAGGGGTGGTAGTGTAAGGAATAAGGGGGTGGTAGGATCTCAGCGGCTAGTTGATGGGAATGAGTCTTTGGAAGAAGGGGAAATATTAGAAAATGAAGATACCGGAAGGTTGTCAACAACTGACGGGGAAAAGGGGGGGGTTATACTAAAGATGTCTCGAGAATTTATTTTTCGCGGAACCAAGTGAAAGAGGGCACCCAGTGCGGACTCAGTTTGAAGCACCAGAACAAAGTGACGAAGAACAGACTGCTGACCGAAGACCATACACGTATAAATTCAGTTGAGGTACATACGCATTTTGTGCACAAACGTTTGCGGGTGGATACAAGCGTGGGCACTGATGGTAATCTTAATGAGGTGGTAATACCAAATAAGGACAGTCAAGGAGTTGAAGAGGTTGGAGCAGGAGATGACAAGGTTAAAATTCCGGTAAGTTCAGATACCATGCATAAAACAGAGTCTGTAGAAAAGAACACATAACATTTTAAATGCTTACCTTACATGGGATTTTTTATGCCATTAGGTGCACATTTAAGCAAGACTACAAAAGATAAAATATGGAAAGGGGAGTTCATTAATGTATTTAAACTACTCCATAGGGAAATACAAGCGAAAGAAGGCTCAAAGGAAGTAGCATGGGAATTGTCAAAGAGACCAAGGGTACCAACAAATATAGGCACATGGACTTCTACCTTTCTCATTTTCGCCAGGGTATACTGCGAAAAATTCCCTGATAGGTCAGTGTCATTGTTAAAGTACTTAGACACGATTCGGAAGGCCGCAACAGAATTTGGGGGTTATTCCTAGTTACACTACGATGAGCAGTTCAGGGCCAGCCTAGTGTTAATGCCAGAAAAACCAAGGGGGGAGGTCGATAACGAGTTTTGGGTCCAATGGATGTATCCTCAACGGCCTCCGCCATCCATGCACACGGCTAGTGGTTTAGCGGTTTCTAATCGGCCCTTTCAGAATGGACCCACCCTGTGGGGGTGGGTACTTGGAACAGATCACAGACAATTGTCTCCGACGCATGCTGGAATTTTAATAAAGGGTACTGTACAATAAACCCTTGCAAATACAAACACTAATGCTCAAGGTATGGGGGAAAACATGCAGTTATGTTTCACATTTTGGGGTGGTCCCTTAGAAAACTGAAGGGGAATTCAGAATGATTCAACACCTATCATGGCCCCAAGGTTTTTAACCAGCTGAGGCATGGCTGGGTACTACCGTTCACGCTGCCAAAAAGGCGACCTCAGTTAAAGTAACCCTGGAGAACTTTACAATACGGGAAGGCCTGGAACTAAAAACCATAATAAAAGGAATAAAATCCGGTTCGCCCAGAGACCCGGCGCGACCTGAGGAAATGATGGAGGGGATGGATACAATCCTACCTTATATTGAGGATCTCCTCCTCCGCTCCTTCCAGTCGGGAATAGTCCCTAAGAAATGGAAGCAGGCCATTGTTAGACCATTTAAGAAGAAACCTACATTAGACTACACCAGACTAGACAATCTGCACCCAATCTCAGATCGCAGAATCGCAGAAAAAATCACAAATAAACAGCTAGTTGACCACATTAACATGAACGACCTGTTACACCCCTCACAATCAGGTTTTAGAATGGCACACTTAAAAGAATCAGCACTATTAATGGCGATAGAGGCTCTGAGGAAACATGTGGATGAGGGGCAAACAGCGCGACGTTTGACACCGTCTCTCATTCACTACCACTTCAGAGGCTAGAGACCTGCGGCATTAGGAGTAATGCCCTGAAGTGGCTGACTTCGTTCCTAGCCGAACGGAGCTTCCAAGTGGCCCAACGGACACACCTGTCCGATAGCTACCCCCTCCCTCAAGGGGTCCCACAGGGATCAATTTTATGCCCCACGCTCTTTAATCTGTATGTGGGACCACTGGCAGACTGTGTAGAGAAACACGAGGTGTCAATAGTGTCCTACGCTGACGACACGCAACTAATTGTAATGCTATCCCAAAACAAAGATCAGGCAGCTACCCGCTTTGCAAACTGTCTAGAAGAAGTGGCTCACTGGATGTCAAACCACTGCCTCTGGTTAAATGGTAATAAAACCGAGGTATTAGTGGTAGGGAAGACACCCACCATCTGGTCATCTGCTTGGTGGCCAGAAGTACTAAGCCAAGTCCCCCACCCAAAATTAGAGGTGAAAAACTTTGGAATGTGGATAGACTCCAAACTATCATTTGACAATCAAATCCAGAAGGTAGCGGGAAAATGCTATGATGCCATAAAAACCCTTAGGAAAGTTATAGATCCACTACCAGCCAAAGCCAGAAAGACCATAGTCCACGCAGTTATCACCCCACAATTGGACTATGGAAATGTACTGGACTTAGGGGCCTCAAAAAAAGGCCTAGCCAAACTACAGAGGGTGCAAAATCCTGCGGCACGTGTGGTTCTCAGTCTCCCCAGGAGAACGAACACTAGGAAGGCTCTTGACTCCCTACACTGGCTGCCAGTGGAAGAAAGAGCCATGTTCAAGGGGATGTGCTATTGCCATCGCATCCTCTCACACAAAGGCCCCAGATACCTGCAACCATTGCTGACTAAATATATCCCCGGACGTAACCTAAGGTCCATGCACATGGCTTTAGTGAAGGTCCCTAGAATTTTTAAAGCCCGTACAGGAGCCCGTTCCTTCAGGTACTTGGCGGACAAAATCTGGAACACTCAACCGTGTCCATAAGATCGGAACCCAGCAAAAGTGTGTTCCGGAAACAGCTGCAGACGTGGCTGTTCTCCAATACATATGAGGGAGGAGTGTAGGACCCACTCAAAAACGGTAGTCACTCATCTGACGATGTCTTAGCACGGGGAAACACCGTTGGTGTAACCATGCACTCTACAACTGAATAAATAAATAAATAAATAAAATAAATATTGCAAGAGAGGATTCCATGGTCCAATTCGCTTCGATAGATTCGGTTTTAGCAATGATAAGGATTGTAGGGGAAAATTGGCAAAGTGTGATATTAAGTCAGCTTTCAGGTTATTGCCAATGCACCCGTATGATTTTTCGTTGCTAGGTATCTTTTTTGAAGGTAAATTTTTCATAGATTAGACCCTCCCCATGGGTTGTGCTATATCTTGCTGATTGATTGAATCCTTCAGCTATTTCCTGCAGTGGTGTTTTTCTTTTCGTACAGGGCATATCGGAGTGACGCACTACCTTAACGAATATGGCCAATTCCCAACAAGTAAAAAGGCTCTACAGGATTTCAAAATATTTGCACAGGACATGGGTGTGCCTTTAGCAGACGACAAAACAGAAAGCCCCAGTTGTTGTCTCACATAACTTGGCATTTAAATAGATACCAATAGAAAGCCAGGCCAGGATCCTTGAGAAGAAAATAATTCAAATAACCAGGCTATTGGAACATGCGCGTAAGGTTGAAATATTTACATTATTGGAGGCCCAATGTCTGTTAGGTCATCTACATTTTGCCTGTAAGGTCATACGAGCAGGCAGAACCTTTTGCAGGTGTCTGGGTTTTTCTATGTCGGGTATCAAGCTACCACATCATAGAATCAGGGTAACGGCCTATAAGCGAGCAGATTTTGAGGTATGGTCCACATTTTTGACAGAATTTAATGATGTGACACTCTAGTCACTGGATGAAGATTTCATTTGGCAGATGCAACTTTTCTCGGTCGGTTCTGGGGCCAATGGTTGAGGCCTTTTTGGGGAAGGAAAGTGGTGCACAGAAAGATGGCCAGCCAAGTGGGTTGCTGAAAATAAAAGTATAGCTTCCCTGTATTGTTTTCCATTGATAGTCTCTCTGGCAGTGAGGGGAACTAAACTGGCAAACAGAACAGTGCTATTCAATGTAGATAATAAAACAGTAGGTGACTTACCGCTATATGTATCAACAAACCATTTTGCATTTCCTAAATAGCGAATTTTAAGGAATCGCTATTTAGGAAATGCAAAACGGTATGTATGTACAAAATCGCTTTCCAATAGCGATTCCTTAGCATTCCTAATTTGAGATTAGCAAATTGTTAATCGCAAATTACCCCTTCATTTCCATGGGCCAGGAGGCCCATAGGAATGAAAGTGCAATTTGCAATTAGCAATTTGCTGATCGCAAATTAGGGATTTTTCCAAGGGTGCAGGGGTGTCTCAAGAACACCCTGCTGCACCCCTGAAAAAGACATTTGGGGGCATATGGCGCACATACATGCCCTAAGGGCATGTATGGGCGTCATATGGCACCTTTGGTTTTTTTCAAAAAAGCTTTTTGATAAGAATTCGCAAATTACCACCAACTAGAAGTTGGTGGTAATTTGCTAATCCTTAATGGCATTTTTTGCATATTATTTGTTTGATACATTGCATTTAAGGAATCGCAAAATTTGCAATTCCTTAAGTGCAATCGCAAAATAAGGATTAGCAAATTTTGCTATTCCTTATTTTGCATCAAACTTGTTTGATACATACCATTTGTCTAATTAGCATTCGCAAAGGCCGAAATTCGCAGAATTTCGGCCTTTGCGAATGCTAAATAGCTTGATACATATAGCGGTTAATCAATGGTCAGAAGGCCGAAGATGAACAGATGTTGAAGTTATTGCAAACTTTTAGGCTAGGCTGTTTAAAGGTTAACATTAGATTCAAAGTTGAACATATTGCAACGATTGGAAAATAACATTGCAGATGCCCTATCTTGTTTTCAGTGGGAGATATTCAGTGCCTTGGTGCCCGGAGCAGATATACGGAAGACTCAGATACCCAGCGAGATATGGCATTTGGTGATATGAATGCTCATCAACTCAAAAACTCATTAGCAAAGAGTACCAAACTGGCTTACAGAAGAGCCTGGCTGGAGTTCCTAGACTCAGGTGCAACACATAGATTTCATGATAGCTTTGGGTTACAACAGCGCAGAGAGCATATAGTCATGTTCATTATGCTTATTGTTGACAAGAACATTTCTTCTACTACAATAGCTGGTAAGCTTGCTGGAATATCATTTTGTAGGAAGTTCTTTTGGGGATATGAGCCATCGGCAGGGGAAATGGGTAGGAGAATACTGCAAGGCTGGGCAAAGACAAAAATGAGAGGGTTATACAAAAGAGAGCCATTATCTCTAAAACTGTTTTATAAGATAACATTCAATCTTCATGAGATTTGTTTTTCTGCTTTCGAATTTCATTTGTTCAAATTGTGCATGATTTGGCTCTTTTTTGGTGCCTTCAGGTTATCTGAATTGTTGAGGACTGTCATTAATGATGACATAAAAACACACAACATATCCTTGGTGCATTCAAATATTGAAATTTTTCTTGAGCACTCAAAAACCGGCCAAACAGGCAAAGGTTCAAAAATAAGTTTGCAAGCTATAGGTGGTTATTTATGCCCTAAACAAGCATGGTTAGATTTTCTAAAAGTAGGAGGTGCAAATTCAACCTTTATTTTTCCGCACCTGGATGGATCTCAACTAAAAACCTCACAATTGCTGTCAATATTGCGGAAGTCATTAAAGAGAATTGGGAAGGATCCATCCAATTTTGATACACACTCATTCCGCATTGGGGTAGTCTCAGAAGCCGCCAAATGGGGGTTTCCCATTAGCGATGTTAAAAAACTGGGGCGTTGGTCCTCTGATTGTTGTTTGCGTTATATTAGGAAGTTAGAGCATGACAGTTAAAAATGGGGATATTAATTGTTTCCTCTTTTCAGGTTTGGTGGCAGATTTGACAAAGTCACAGCATCACGTTTGGATTATTGGACAATCATTCATCAAGTGGGCAGCAAAACAGGCTGAAAAACTGCATATTGGGAACAATTGGGTTTTACTTCTGAAGAAGTTTTGTTGTCTTGGTGGGGCTAGCTAATGCCGTTAATGAGTGAATTATCAGTTAAGAACAAACCAGAAGTGGTCATGTTATACCTGGGGGAAAATAGGTTAGTCCAGTAGTCAGGGCTTGGCCTGTTGATAGAGATAAAAAATGATTTGGAACTTTTCTCAAAGATGTGGCCCAACACACAACTCATCCTTACCGCGCTGATGCCTCGCAGAATTTGGAGGGGGGCATAGAGATTTACTGCTGTTGAAAGAGCAAGAAGGAAAGTCAACAGAAAACTGCAACGTTTTTGTTTTATTGACAGAACATATTGATTAGTTCATGATGAGATTACTAAAGAAGATTAACAGTTTTTTAGGCACAATGGAGTTCACTTGTCCTTTATTGGAAATGAAATTTACATTTTAAACAAAAAATAAATGATTTCTAAAGTTTTGGGTATACACACATCGTGTTGAACTAATGCGTTGAAGCGATAGCATTAATGTGGATGTGTACAGTAACATAACAGTTTTTTCAATATTGTTTCATGAATACACATATGTTACCCATTCCCCCTCCACATTCTTCTCTTACCATTTAGCATCCTCCACTCCCCCATCCCCCATTTTTCTCTCCCTCCCACAAAAAACTTTTTTAATTCATTTAGTTTAAGGTGGTAATTTTATCTGGATATATATTTATTTTAGATAATATATTGACTGTTTGGCGACCGCATGAGTTTTATGCGTTCACGTAGCATTGGTTTTTATATTTGAATGAAGCTCTCTCACCTGTTTGGCGACAGTGGAACTCTGTTTTTTTAAATATAAATGACGACAAGCGTATCATTTTCTTGAATTCCTGGTAAATGAGGGGGGGGGACAAGAAAAACGCCTAAGTTAGGGTCTTTCCTGGTGGCAGAGTTGGATGAGATCAAGACAGGCAGGAAATGTTGGGGCCATTAGGAATAGCTGCGGACAGAGGGAAGCAAGGGAGAGAAGTTGGAGGCAAAAGGTACGCAAGAGAAGGAGATAGGGGGTTGGGGAGGAGGATTAGGCCGAACAAGGTTGGGTAATAGTTGCTATGAGGACATTGCTTAGGGGCGGGGGTATTAGTTTGGAATATGTTTGTGTTATTATCTGTATATAAATATGTTTGTATTGCCTACCTGTCAAATAAGGCAGCCTTTTACCCCAAATTTGGGACTTGGACGTGCTTATTGCCCGATGGGAGGAGCGGTCATAATTGAAACCTCTCTTTTTATGAGTTAGTTACTGCAGCAAATAGTGCGGCAGCTCCAGGGCAGTAGCCATGAAATCCTCTAGCAGTTTTTTCTTTTTAAACAATGTAACATTTTCTTCAGACGATGTTAGTTGAGCTGTTTGAAGTTCGATTCATAGGAGGTTTTGAAAACGGAAGTGGAGCTCAGCCTTGTTACATTTCCTGCCCCTCTCCACACCGCCCATGACTGATTAGTTATGTGGGACCTGGATTCGATTTATTTAGGTGTCTAACCTCCATAGCACATCGAGTTCTCGGTTTTCTCACTCAGTGCGGTTTCATTGATGACTCTATTACCACAAGCACACTTATTTATTTATATTGGTATATTTGTATAGCGCTTCACTGTCACCCCAAGGGCATCCTCCAGTGAGAGAAGGCATTGCGGGTGACGGTCACTTCTCTGGATCTGGTTATTTGAGTAATGGTCCCTTTGTGGCATCCCAGCCCTAACAAGCTGGTTGGCTCACTTCCGCCCGTTTACTCCTTCATTTATTATTAAATTTATGTTTAATAAATAATAATTTTTCTAACAAAGAATGGGGTCACAGATTGGCATGCTATTTTACACTCCGAGAGGAGTTGAAGATTCCTCACATAACAATGAATTTTGGGATCTACCCACTGTAAATGTATCAAAACATTAATTGTTTAAAAAATAGCATTTTAATGCCCTATCTTAAGTTAGGTAAAACTGTATAGGTGATTGGAATGCATTTTTCCAACATTAAACATGAATTGGCCTTTTTACCTCCTAATTTTTGTTACGCATGGAATCATTGGTTTCCTAATTTCTCTTGGTGTTCGTTTGGCACTCTTTGACCAATTATATTTTATTTTGGTTGATTTTTTTCAAATCATCAATTTCATGCTTGAAGTGCTTCTCTTATACCAGGTTTTAATTAGTAATAACCATGCATGTGATGTTTGGCATATATATTGCTAAGTGTGTGTGATTGAGACTAAATTAAATGTTTCCTGTGTTATGATTATACTCAACCTTTGCTAAATGCTTGCTAGATTTCTTCCAATTAAGATTTGAAAGCCTGCTTCCAAATGTTCTTTCTACCTTGGACTAGGGCTAGACTTACTGCCATGACGATGCAGATTGCTTGGAATCTCCCCATCCATGGTCTGTACACATATATGATAAAAGAGTAGAAGAGGTGCTGTTACTGCCAGCCTTGCTTCTCGTGAGCGACGACTAAAAGTACAAAGTGCGTTTTTACACGCTGCTTGCAGGTTTTCAAAACAAATAAATAATCACTTAACCGCGGCGCAAATTCTCCCGCAGTGCGAGAGAATTAATGAGTGGGCGGGCTGCATCGGCCAACAGACGTGCGCTGCAACAGCGAGGTAGTTCTAGCAAGGAACGGGATAAAAGGCGTTGTTAATTACAATGCCAATTGCTCAAACTCCAACAAATGCAACACATATTGCATTGCAAGTGCTTGTTTTTTACTTGATGCTGCTTTCTTTTTGCTGGTTATGCAAATTCTTCCTTGCATCCTTGCGCACACTGTCCAAAGATTTTCTCCTGCGTTAGAGCTGGGAAGCACTTATGTACCATTTAGATGCCATCATGCATTTTAATCAGAAAAAACAAGGGTGGCTGGGCCCAATGGGACGGAGGGTAGGCAGGACCACAAAATTGTAAATAGAAATATTTGCCTATGCCTCCAAACTAATTAAGGTACACACTGATTCAAGTGAGGGTAAACCACAATTTATTAGCTTACCCAGACAATGATTTTTGTCTTTCAATTGTTACTCAGTTCACAAACAGATTTACATTTTACAAAAACAGACCTAAGACCACTGTCGACCTCATGTCTAGCCATATACAATTTTGAAAAACAATTTGTGCAATATATACAGTGAAAAGGAACAAATAACTAACGTTTTTACAAAAATGACTTTTTGCCATAAGTGCATTTTACCATGAGTACATCTTCATGACATGGACAAATTGACCATACACATTTGTGAGTGATATGTGACTTTTTACAATAAAACAATCACAAACAAAGGGAGAAAAAAAGAGGAAAAAATATTTTTAAACAAGATCAACTCCCAAGACCTGAACCCGATGTAATCAGTTTAATTCAGGAAAATTGCCAATTTTTGCATCAGTATCATTGACCAACCGGTCAGAGAAAAACGGGGGGGTGCCGACGCGTTTCGAATCCTGTTTAATGATTTGCAGGATTCTCGTCAGGGCGGTATGATTCTAATCCATGGGAACTGTTTAAAGAAATGAAAAAAACGATTTGTTTACCAAAAAGGGGTCCTCTAGCCAATGCTCCTACAACTCTATATGTGTAAGGATTGAAGCATACCTTGTGTTAATCCTGCCCAAAGTAGCTCCTGTTACAATGAAAATGCCGTCTGTGCCGCGGGGTTTGGGCTGCAACAGAGTAAGGAATGGATCAAGTCTAGTGGGGGTGGGAATCGATGTGAGACACGAATAGTCAGAAAAAGATTTTTTTGTACCTGCAATATTCGTGACCCCTTGACAGTTGTACCGGTGTCTTGCAACTATTTAAGTTGTATGCTCATTTGCATCTCTAAAGAAAAGAAGATAAAAGAAGCGTGTTTTAATGCACCGCTCGCTCGGTGGCGCGCCAATGGTCAGAGCCATTGAGGGAAAACTTACTTGTGAAAAGCTCCGCGATGGCGGCAGAAATTCTCTAACTCTTTCGGCGTGTCTCCTAAGTGTTTTGCTTTACAAGTCTGCAGGGGCAAGGATGGGATGAAGTATTAATGCGCTGATACGCTGCTCCTATGCTTTGTTTAGTGCGCAATAACAGATCACAGTGTAAGCGGGTCCCTGTCTTACCATGATTATCTGTGAAACTCCGCTTATCGTACTCGCTGCAACCCGGCACACTGAGGTTTGTAGGTGTCCGTGGCGCTGCCGGTTCAGACATTCACATAACATGTGATTAGTCCCCGGCCAATCCGAGTTTCAGATGGATTGTGGTGCACTCTGGGAACTATAGTTTATATGCAAAAGGAAGGGTTTCATGCCCTATTGATTTCACTGAGACTATTCAAACCCTTATTTACACTATCAAACTTGAGGATTAAATAAGCCTCCTTGCGCAACAGCATTGTATCAACATCTGGAAAGCGTTTGGGGTCAATCCATGCCAGTGTGGTCCATCTGAAGTCATTCTCAGAATGATTATTATTGGCAAAATGTTCCACCATGGGAGCGGTCAAAACCTTTTTCTTTAAACGGGATCGATGTTGAGTGATCCGAGCATTGATGGGCTGATTTGTTTTGCCTATATAGACTCTGTTGCACGGACAAACCACCGCGTAGACGACATTTCGAGTCTTACAATTTGTGAAACATTCATGTTTCCACCTAATGCCATTATTTGTGAAAGTGTCACCTTCTAGCGTTGTGGAACATGACACACAATTGCCACATTTGTGGTGCCCGCATATAGGTTTCAACTTCCACTGAGCGACAAGGTCACTTTTAGGTAATGGAATATGACTGTCTGCTTTGATCAATTGTTGCCCAATTGTTGATCAATTGTTGCTCAATTGTTGCCTTCTGTTCTTGCGCATGGCGAAAATGGGCTTAGAAAGGGGGTACTCTAGTGTTTCCAATAGGTGCCAATTCTTTCGGATTATATTCTTAAATTGGTTTGTGTGTTGACCAAATGTTGTTACACACACCAATTGGTCCAAATCTCTCTTTTCTTTCTTCTTTAGTAATGTTTCTCGTGGAGTGAATTTGGCCCTGTTTTTCGAGTGTTTCAACAGTTTTTTAGGGTACCCTCTTTCTGCCATCTCACTGCAGAATCGTGTTGCATGACAGTCAAAGTCACATAAACTTGTACAATTACGTCTGATCCTCAATAGTTGACCGTAAGGTAAGTTGTCCTTTAGTGATTGAGGATGCGAGCTGGTGTAATGCAGGATTGTATTCCTGTCAGTTTCCTTCTTGTGTAAGGAAGTTGTCAACTTGGATTCGCTGGTGCCTACAGTGACGTCAAGGAAAGTCATTTCTTTCGGACTATAGTTCAGCGTGAATTTGATGTCAGGGTGCCTTAAGTTTAGCCAAACATGGAACTGATCGAGTTCCGTCTGGCTCCCCTGCCACAGGAGCCAGACGTCATCGATATATCTCAGCCATTGAACAATATGGCCTGAGAAAGGGTTGCCATTCAGAACAAATCTCTCCTCGTATTGTGCCATATACAGCACTGCCAGCTCCGGCGCATAAGGACAACCCATGGCTGTCCCTTTGATTTGGATAAAAAAATTGTTCTCAAACTTAAAATAATTGCTCCGAAGAGTAATTTCAGCCAATGATACAATGAAACTGGTAGGCACCCGATGGGGTCTCGCCCTTTGTTCTAAACAGAGTTCAATGACCTCAAGAGCTTCATCCTGCGGTATTTGGGTGTAGAGCGAGGCAACATCCAATGTCACCATCAACTCAGTCTGTTCATTGAATGTGTGCCCCTCAATCTGTTTAATGAAGTCTGTTGTGTCACTGAGATGCGATCGCACTTGTGCTATACACGGTTTTAAAAAGAAATCAATATATTTCGATACTGGTTCAAGCACCGAATCGCATCCAGAGACTATGGGTCTCCCGGGTGGCGCCTTTTCATTTTTATGAATCTTTGGTAAGAAATAGAGGATAGGTGTTCTTGGCAATTTTTTGTTCAAAAATTCGTGCTCTTTGGACCCTAGAAAACCTTCGTCCAGACCTTCCTTTGTGATTTTGGATATTTTGTCCTGAATAGCATGGACAGGGTCTTCTTTTGATGGTCTGTACCACTCCCTATTGTTCACGTGTACTTGGCCTTCAGCAAGATACATCGGGCGTGGCCATAGAACCACTGCCCCACCTTTATCGGCCTGTTTTATGACTATTGATGTGTCAGATTTAAGATCACCAATAGCTTTTTGTATTCCGTTACTGATGTTGTTTTTAACAAAGCTACTTTTCTTCTCAAGTTTCGTGAGGGAAGACAGTACAGCTTGCTCAAAAGCAATGATCTGTTTTGGGATGTTTAATGTTGGAGTGAACCTTGATTTCACTCTGAGTCCAGTGGTTTCCTGTGTTGACGTCATTTCGGCTCCTGCGAAGTAAGTTTTCAACCTAACCTTACGGCAGAAGTCCAGTGCTTCCAATTTCAATTTTGTGAAATCGGTTCTTTTGGTAGGGACAAATTTGAGGCCCAGATTAAGAAGCATTTCTTCATCTCTTGATAATTCTTTATTGGAAAGGTTCACTATGGTGGACATATTTAATTGTTGTAATTTTTGTTGCGGGTTCGCATTTGCCATGGTTGTTTGAAACGAGGTCGTGTTTGGCCGCCCCTGGACAAAAAAGGAGCCGACCCTCCAGTTGCGCCTCGTTTATTCAAATTAGACTGCCTGGAATCAGTGGAAGAGTCAGATGAAGTGGTGTCAGAAAATGTTAGGAACCTGTTTTTAGATCTGCCCTGGAATGTATTTAGGGCCCCTCGTGACTCACCAAAGAGTTAGAGAATTTCTGCCGCCATCGCAGAGCTTTTCACAAGTAAGTTTTCCCTCAATGGCTCTGACCATTGGCGCGCCACAGAGCGAGCGGTGCATTAAAACACGCTTCTTTTATCTTCTTTTCTTTAGAGATGCAAATGAGCATACAACTTAAATAGTTGCAAGACACCGGTACAACTGTCAAGGGGTCACGAATATTGCAGGTACAAAAAAATCTTTTTCTGACTATTCGTGTTTCACATCGATTCCCACCCCCACTAGACTTGATCCATTCCTTACTCTGTTGCAGCCCAAACCCCGCGGCACAGACGGCATTTTCATTGTAACAGGAGCTACTTTGGGCAGGATTAACACAAGGTATGCTTCAATCCTTACACATATAGAGTTGTAGGAGCATTGGCTAGAGGACCCCTTTTTGGTAAACAAATCGTTTTTTTCATTTCTTTAAACAGTTCCCATGGATTAGAATCATACCGCCCTGACGAGAATCCTGCAAATCATTAAACAGGATTCGAAACGCGTCGGCACCCCCCTGTTTTTCTCTGACCGGTTGGTCAATGATACTGCTGCAAAAATGGGCAATTTTCCTGAATTAAACTGATTACATCGGGTTCAGGTCTTGGGAGTTGATCTTGTTTAAAAATATTTTTTCCTCTTTTTTTCTCCCTTTGTTTGTGATTGTTTTATTGTAAAAAGTCACATATCACTCACAAATGTGTATGGTCAATTTGTCCATGTCATGAAGATGTACTCATGGTAAAATGCACTTATGGCAAAAAGTCATTTTTGTAAAAACGTTAGTTATTTGTTCCTTTTCACTGTATATATTGCACAAATTGTTTTTCAAAATTGTATATGGCTAGACATGAGGTCGACAGTGGTCTTAGGTCTGTTTTTGTAAAATGTAAATCTGTTTGTGAACTGAGTAACAATTGAAAGACAAAAATCATTGTCTGGGTAAGCTAATAAATTGTGGTTTACCCTCACTTGAATCAGTGTGTACCTTAATTAGTTTGGAGGCATAGGCAAATATTTCTATTTACAATCATGCATTTTAAAGCATCTGTGTGAATCTTTGAAACATGTATTTTTTTAACTAACTTTATATGGAGGGGTAATGTTGTAATATGTACAATTGTATGCAAAGGTTTTGATTAACCAAGCAATAATAAATGTACTTACTTACATATCTCGTCTGGTGGTGGTCACAGGACAATGGAACCGCCACCAACTTACTCAGCCCAGTCACAGCTTTTCTTCCTAGCATTCTTTCTGAGTCTTTGCCCAAATTATCACCTCCCCTGGATTTTCAATGTCTTTTTAAGCACTCTCATGGCTGAAGATTTTGCTCTGCAGCAGGGAGTGTTATGCCCTCTGGGGACCATGGGTACAGTGACATTCTGGAAGGACTGAAAATACATACATGTCAGGGGGATGTTCTTATGCCCTCTAGGGACTGCATGTATGGTTGCATTGCAATACTTTTGCAATGTGAGGCTCTCCATGGGCTGTTTGTATAATAGCAGCTTGGTATCAAGTGTCTGAGAATAACACAAACACAGAGCTTATTTCTCATGAATGCTTTATTGGTTATTGGTACACCATAATTATTGCACGTATGTTATAGGTTCACTATAATGATGCATAATGCTCTGTTGATCGCTGCAAAAATGACAATTATGTTTGCTAAAGGTATCTTATTGTGGTTTATTATAAAACAACATGGTCAAACTCACTTGGTATGTTTGAGTTACCCCTCTAGGTGGTCACCAGTGGTTACACAATGTCATCTATTGTATGATCCATCTTCCACTTTATATATTTGTAAATTACTATGTAGCATTTCATAGTGTGTATATGTGTGTAATTAATGTACTTCTCCTTTTTCTAAAGGAAAAGTACTGACTGAACAATGATTTATTCAGTGTTATTACTGCGCACCAGGTATTGGTGCTTACTAACCTACAGTAGGCCTTGGACTGCTCTGCTTCACTACCCTTTAAGAGGCAAGCGCTACAATGGTGTTAGAAGAATTGTGGACCTATTACTATTAACGGCCACAGAACTAATAACTCAATTTGCAACAACTTCTAGTGAATGTATTCTGTGCATACCCTCATCGTAGGATTGCCACTGGAATTATGTGGTTCTGCAGCTGAAGCACTTTTCGCATAATTATACATTTTCTTCATTTGCTACACAATCCTTCATCTGCCGCATATTCTGCAGACAGATTTTAACAAAAAAGGTTTGTTTCTAGCTCACATGGTTCAAAAGTTGCTAAAACTGGGAGAACACATGTTGGCACACAGTAGAACATTCTTTGCAAAGCTGGACCGGTCACCTTTCTGTTGCTTCTTACTATATATGGATGTCAAACTGGTACTAATGAGGTGCAACCAATGCCCAGAGAGTGTTGCGAAGTTAAATTACAAAATGTGTTTCATTGTGCTACATAATTTGTCTTCATATGCTGCATTATTTACTCAACCCTGCTGCATAATTTGTCCCTCTCTTGCCTCATAATTCCATTTCATAACTTCTGCAATAAAACAGCGCAAACATACATGTCCAGCTAATAATGTTGAAATATTTCTCAGTCTTTCAACACTACCAACGATTGGATGTCGGAAATAGGGACTATCTCCAGTACGTTAAAGTACTGTCTGCTGTTGGAGAAGTTGCTCCTCCCTGGTAGAAACCCACGTTGGTTGATGTATCAATCGTCATGATTAACGAAGAATACCATTTGCCTGGTCCCTACTTAGTAATACCCTGATCTTAGCACTGATGACAGGAGGTACATTGACAGTTCCATTACATAATGTCTCGATTTTCGGAGGGATCCTAATGCTCTGATTATGAGGTGGTCATTATATTCCAACCAGTCTTTAAACCCTGTTCACACATGGGTTGCAATAATTATTTGGTAGTTATTTAACACATCTGATAATTATCGAATGTGTTAAATACCTCAACCTTTGTTACATTTTCAGGAGGTCAAACCTGCCAAAATGTAACGTGGAAATAGTATACGATATTTACTTTATCATGCGGATTTTGGTGAGTTAAATTCCAAAATCTATATGCTATTTCCCCCCAACTCATAACAGGTGTAATTTATCGCACCCTTTAAATATGTGCACCGTGGAATTGTTTTTTATCAGGTGTGTTAAGTAGCACCTAAACTTTGTACAAGGTATTTCTACCAGTCGGTCACATGGCTTCTGTGTGAACACAGGTAAATGAGGGGGTAAGTAGAAAAACGGGAATTCAAATAACTAATTGCTTTCCAACTTTTTATATTGAAGTTTTTTAAAAGACAATTGCTTCCAATAATCATGCATTTGAACTAAGTGACCTTTTTCAATTTTTACTGATTTTCTTCACCTATTTACATGTTTCCGGTGCAGAGAACTGGTGCACATCTTATTAGAGGGCCCACCCACTTTCTACAATCACCTTCAGACTATAAGCACCCACTTTCTACAATCACCTTTGGTCTATCGGCCCCTACATTCTACAGTCACCTTCAGACTATGAGCACTCAAATTCTACAATCACCTTAGGCTATGGGCACCCACATTCTACAATCGCCTTCAGGCTATGAGCACCCACATTCTACAATCACCTTCAGACTATGAGCACCCAATTTCTACAGTCACCTTCAGATTAGAGTGAAGGTCATTACCTCATCCTGCCTGCTTGGGTCTCATTTTCGCTTACATTTACTGTGCAGATTGCAGTCTGACAATGCAGGTTGAAGCTACATTATATATCCTCTTTCAATATTATTAGTCGGCCTGGGAGGTGAACTCCACTCAATTCACGGAGTTTATGTGGAGAAGAGTTATTTTCTCGCTCGGCAACAGTAATTTGATGAGTACAAGCGAGGAAAATCCAGCGCTAGTCCGCTTCCCAGCAAAATTTCCCAACACAGGCATTGCGGATGGTCAATACTGCTCGCGTTGAGGAAGCTGCTGCTCGAGTATAATTTCTACTCGGGCTGCAGAAAGAAGCAGCATCCCTTGGGCTGCACATGATGCAGTTTGCACTGATTTAACAGCGTGGTACAAAAACCTGGCACTAAACCAGTGTGATTGGCGTGAGGTAAAGCACTGCGCTGCTTGCAGAAGTCTGCATAGCTTGGTGAAATTTTTTGTCACCTCCCTGAGTTTCACTCCGCCCAGGACCGCTGGTTAGACTCCCCTTTTTATGAAAGTTCCACCTACATTAATGTTTTCACATTTTCTATGAATTTGTAGAAATTTATTTTTTGTTACCTGCAATAAAATGAACTTGTATTCCTTTTATGTACAATTGCACAACAATAACCTCAAGAGGTTTGCTTTAATTAGGTAGCCATTTACAATGCATTAGTTATTCATTTATTGTTCATTGTTCTTTTGTAAAGCACCAAAAGCCCAGACAGCGTGATGACAAATAGACTAACACTGCAGAGGAGTCACCGTATAGTTGGGCACGGATGAAAACCTGACATAGGAAAGGTAAAATATTAATTATGTCCAAAGTCATGGAAAAAAAGTTTCACTGACAAACATAGGCACAGTCTGACAATCGGGTGTAAATGTCCCATGTTTTCCATCCAGTGAAACTGCATAGTCACTGGAAGGCCTAGGAGCTAGCATTTTAAAAGCCTAGTTACCATTTTTCCAATTAATACAGTTCTAAACAAGTAGAGAAAATCATTTCTTTCTGTAAATAGGTACAGAAATTTAGCAAAAATGGAAAATGGTTAGTTAGTTCAAATGCAGGATTATTGAAAGCAACTGTCTTTTAAAATACCTCAATATAAAAAGTCGGAAAGCAATTAGTTAGTTGAAATACCATTTGTCTACTTACCCCCTCATTTGCCTGTATCCGCACAGAAGCCATGTAGCCTACTGGAAGAAATACCTTGTACATGAAACTACTCCAACCCCAATATTCCACACTAATTGAATTTATTCCCAGTGCATTCTTATTATCAAAGATACATCTGGGATAGGGTCCCCTGCCCATTTATCGAATGTTTCTAGGATGAGATGGTTTGTACCTCACTGGCTGTGTTGTTTAGCACTTGGGTACATATTGTAAGCATGTACTGTTTTGCCTTTTCTTATTGTGCCAATCAGAGTTGTTTTCTGGCAGACGATTTTAAAGTTTGTGTTTTGAACTATGTGATCCTGAGTTCTACAAAGTGAACTAAAAATATTGAGAAGCTTCTGAGGTCTTACCTTCAGTGATCACAGAAGAGAGAAAGATGGTGGTTGTGAGAAACACCTGCATGGTGTTGGAGGAAGGATGGAGCTGGGCGGGCAAAATATTTGTGCCTGAGCAGTTCTTCAGGCGTTGTACACATCAGATTTTCTGGCCATTGCATTTATTCAGTTGCATGGAGGGGAGGTCCTGCCTGAGTACCTCATGAGAAGACAAATGCTGATGTGGCAGTCTTGTTGCTTTCCACTGGTCAGTGATTGGGCGAGACTCTCAGGCCTCTCAACCATCACTCCACCCAATACATTATTGAAAGAACAGGCTGTCCTGTTGTAATGCACTTCTCTCTACCAACAGCTTCAATTAATAGGGTGATGTATTATGTATACTGACACATTCTTTCTGAGATGAGAGTTAGTTTTGGGCATCTTGCCTTTGGTCAGCTTCCAATGCAGTCTCTTAACAGCTCCGACAGTGACCTCGGTCTATCCAGCATTTATTAGACCAAAGAAGGTGACATTTCTTTTGGTAAGATGCATATTAAAAATGGCTGAAGCCAAGGGACAGTTGCTGTGTCATGGGGGCCATTCCAGTAAAGTGGTTAACTCCACCTTGAATTTTCGAGTAACTTAGCCATTCGCAAATAGGAAGGTGTCCCCAAGATCCCCTTCCCCTTTGTGAATATTTGTAAATCTATTTTTAAGAACAGGCAGTAGTCCTACGGACCACCAAAACTTTTCATTTTTCGTTTTGTAAAGCATCTTGTTTTCCTTTAAGGAAAACAGACTGCTTTACAAAAAAAAAATGCTTTATTGAAAAGCAAACATGGACATGGTGGTCTGCTGATCTTAGCAGGCCACCATTCACATGATTTTTTCGATTCCTAGGGGGTCGCAAATTTCGACCTACCTCATTAATATTCATGAGGTAGGTCATTTGTAAACCCTTAGGAGTCGGAAAAGGTGTACTATACACCTTCATACATTGCATTTTGCAATTTCTTAATTGTGAATCCTTGTGATTCGCAATTAGGGAATCGCAAAATGCTTGCTATATACATCTGGCCCTAAATGTCTTAAATCGATACACAAAAGAGAACTTTTTGTTTTCTAATATCTCAAAAAAGTAAATCCTTCCCTTTAGCCCTTTCACTTGGTCACTGGGAGGCACTCTGATTGAGACGGTGAAATAATAAACTTATCTGGGCCGAATTTTCTCTAAAAATGTGCAAAATGTTTCCCACTTCAAACATATAGGACGAAAGGCAAATGCCCATGTAGGGGCATTGCACAGATCCTATTTTTCTACAGGGAAAAGACATTTGCAATCTCTGCTTGAGGTTTAGGGCATGAAAATTCCACCTATTTTAGGTTTCCCTCAGGAATACAAACATATTAAAACATGGCAACCAATAAAATTTAAAGAATTGCTGATTTCACGGAAATTGTTAAATTTCACCCAATCAGTTCCGGTACAAGCATTACGTCTTGAGTTATCTTTAGTGAGCATATACAATAGAGCTATCTCTAACATATTAGGGTGGACATCCAATCTATTACACGCACTCCCTGGAACTTTAAGATATCTATTAAAATTGGAGTCTTTTGGAAAGACATCGCCACAATATACTTTTAATAGGAACCTTAATACAGCCCACTGCTGTGAAGCCATCAGCATGCAAGGAGGTGCATTTCAGGCTGCAGCCTCTCTCACAGCGTGGAAGACCGAATTATTATTATTATTATTATTAATTGGGTTTTGTTAAGCGCAAACAACCCGAATCTTGTCTATTTGCATGCCAAACTTTACTGCATGCCAAACTTTACTGCAGCTGAATAGAGGGCGGACTACATACCTCATCGAGCACTGCGGATCGGCGCGCGGTTGTGATTCCATCAATGCCCAAGGAGGTACATTGCAGGCCGCACTCTCTCCCGCAGCGCGGGAGACTGAGTCTTGTCTATTTATATGCCGCACTTTACTGCAGCTGAACAGAGGGGGGACTCCATACACCAGCGGGCACTGCGGATCGGCCCACAGCTGTGAAGCCATCAATGCACCAGGAGGCGCATTTCAGGCTCAGGCTCTCCCGCAGCGCTGGCCGTGCCCAGGCAAAGCCCGTGCCAAGAGCAGGCATGTCTGCACCCGTAACAGTCTAGGCTGGGCCCACCCTCTTGGTTCTGCACTCTGGGAAGAACAACGCACCGTCCAGCCTCCCTGTCTCTAATGAGGAATGAATCCATAGTATAGTAAACCCCTGACTTACCAAGTGTCTTTGTACATATCATCGCTCTTATCACTCTGTTTTGTCACGTTCTAATTTGATTTGATCGTGAGGCGTGAATATAATCTAGAAATGGGGAAAAGAAAACATCCAAGTTCTGCACTAACTAAGTCACCACCTAAGTCAAGGCAGTCTATCCTGAACTATATAACAGTGGCAAAGGGGGTGATAGAAAAGCAAATCCTAAGTGTAGAGGAAACTATAACTAGCTGTTCTGAGAATTTCCCCGAACCAGCAACTCCCTGTTTAACCACACCCACTTTAGGTCATGCGCCTGAATCTTTGACTGTCGGTCTCGGTACTCCATCAAAAGTTACAGATGAACTTGTACTCAACTCATCCTCTTTTGACAACCCTCTTCCAAATGTCAAAAGATATCATGGAACTGTCCCACGGATCCCACAAGGGCTGTATCCAGTAGGTTGACTAAAGCTAAGAAGAAGATTCCAGTGCAGAAGACAGTGGAGATCTCTAAACCCCCTAGAGCCGCTAAAAAACTAATATCGACCACACCACAGGACTGCTCTTCACTGGTGACATCTGTCCAAGTCTTGACTGACCTTATTAAAACCTCGGTCTATAGTCTTACAGACAGATTGAAAGCTATTGAATGTGCTATGCTATCTTGAGTTGAGCGACTAGATGTATCAAATACCCATAGTGGGCCAACTGATTCTACCAGGGCTAATACTACAGGTAGCACCTCGAAACTCCACGCAACTTTCCCGCTACAAAAGTCTGCTATAAAGAACTCTGAGTTTCCTTCTCAACAAATGTTAAATATGCCTTAGAAGCCCCATATAGTGCAAGGGGATGTTGTAGATGTACATAATAATGACGAAAAGTAAAGAAAAAGAGGGAGGTCCCCTTTAAATCCAATATGGGACAGGGGAAAATACTTGAAACAAAGAAGTCCCTAGCACATAGTCAAATGATGTGACAGTTAAACACACATTAGTTGGTAGTCACCTATACTAAAACTCAAAGGAACCACTAGTGCCACATTGTCATAAACATAATTTCAATGTTACAAAAGTACTAATTAAAAAAAAAAAACAATAACACATCATTTATAAAAATACATCATTTATTCGATACAGTACATTATTATGTGCAAATCTCATAAAAACATTTATTTAAAAACATCTTATTATAGGGAAAACAGTTGTCAGAAAAACAGTTATCGACACAGCGTTTCAGTATTGGGTTAACACCTTCTTCACAACAGTTTTTCTCAATTTAAAAATGGTGAGGCACTAAACTACATTAAGTCTCTCACTTCTGATTCTGTGATTATAAGATTAAAACCATGATTTCGGGGAACCGATGTCCTTCTCAATAAAGACAACCTCGAATTGTCAAGTATTTACAGTGTATTTGTTTTCACTAGAGCCACTGTAGACAACATGTAATTGAGGTGGACACTTTTAATTTAGCAAGGAACAAATACTGCATTCATGATTGAATGGATGCATTTATTAATGATGCGCAGATTTCAGGGGATATGTCTTGTCCACATGTCGAGGTCTTTCAATTAATCTGTATGTTCCAATGCGGCCTCCCTGCTCTGGATGTACAGCTTCAGGATAATAATGAAGAGCCACCAATAACTCCCTTGCCCAGCATCCCCTTGAGGGGACTTTCCACTGACCACCCTATCCTTAAAAATAATCCTATATATGCGAATGATTGATTATATATTCCCTCCGCCGCTACCCCCTATGTAATTATACTCACTAATGTTCCGATCTTAGGCACCCCTTGAATTGAATTCAACAAGGGGGAGAGAGAAGGGGGGAAATTTCCACCATTCAGGAGTGGGAGGTCCAGCACGGGTGGTTGCCCCAATCAAGTATACAAAAGAAGGAGTGCTGTGCCGTTCCTCAGGGGGAGGGAACGTAGAAGTCACACTGCGTCGGGGTGCCACTGCATCTCACTGAGATCTTCAGTTGGGCATCCATTTGTTGGATGTAATACCCTCATACACCCTTTCAGGTGTCATGCTTCATCATACGGGCTGCTCCTCGTCGGGTCGGCGGTGCAATACCCGACGGGCTCACCTCAAAGAGGAGCACTATACTGGAGATCTTTTATCCAACAGCCGTTTGGTGAAGTGCGGGTATGGGGCCAGAAATGTGTTGACGTGATATTGAGTTAAAATAAGGCTGGGAGAACCTGAATGCAATTTTATTCTGGGGGTCTCCTGCCTCAATTAAAAGGAAGAAAACTGACACTCAATGGAATATAATGTTTCCTATTTACGTGTCTGTTGGTGTGTGTATTTAACGGTCAACATGTTTCTCGCGTAAGTGTTTATTAACTTGCGATTCTTCAGGACCATACAAAAGGAGCGGTAACTATCTACATTAAAGGATCTATCTCAGTATCCAGTGGGGTATAAAAAGTGTCACAAAAAGAAGGTGCTTGATGTGTCAAAATACCTGTGTTGAGCTGGATCTACCTAGACGGGTAGACACAAGGTATACACAATAGGTCTGAGTTTAAAAACAACAATGACTGTCGTAACTACAAACATTGTTAGGACTATGTCGTTGACTGTGCAATATTTCAAACACAATAAAAAAGTTTAAAAACCATGGTGAAAAACCATCCTACAGTGAGCAAAGGTGGACTGCATGCTCCTGTGGATAATTAATGTTATTTGCAGAAAACATCATGGTAATGGAGAACGTAGGACTCAACTAATATGTCTAGTATCCAGGCAACAACAGTACCCAGCGGTCAGCACATCAGGATTTTTCTTCCATATATTTAGGCTGTGCATGGAGGGATGGTAAGGATTGTTAGATAAAAGAGGGAATGGTTCCGTATCTAGTTGAGAGCCATTTGTCTAGAATACCATAGGTGAAAAGTTGTAGCTTATTGTGTACTGGTGTGAGTTTTAGCTATTGTGTACCAGCTATTGGGAATCATGTTCAGTTTACTAATACAAATCATATGTGCTAGTGTACAGTCTTATCTATTAGACTGTGCTTGCTGTAAGATTGTTCTGTTCTAGTAAGATTCATTCAGAGCTATAATTGTATTTCCCTCACACAGGGGCCTCTTGAATAGTGTTGATTCTGTATGAAGCGGTGAAGCGCCCAGACTGATCCAAATAGCTGTTTTAATACAGTGGTGTGCACTCTTAAACTCTTTTATTGTGTTTGAAATATTGCACAGTCAACGACATAGTCCTAACAATGTTTGTAGTCACTACAGTCATTGTTGTTTTTAAACTCAGACCTATTGTGTATACCTTGTGTCTCCTTGTCTAGGTAGATCCAGCTCAACACAGGTATTTTGATTCATCAAGCACCTTCTTTTTGTGACACTTTTTATAACCCACTGGATACTGAGATAGATCCTTTAGTGTAGATAGTTACCGCTCCTTTTGTATGGTCCTGAAGAATCGCAAGTTAATAAACACTTACGCAAGAAACATGTTGACCGTTAAATACACACACCAACTGACACATAAATAGGAAACATTATATTCCATTGAGTGTCGGTTTTCTTTCTTTTAATTGAGGCAGGAGACCCCCAGAATAAAATTGCATTCAGGTACTCCCAGCCTTATTTTAAGTCACCATCACGTCTACACACTACTGGCCCCACACACGCACTTCACTAAACGGCTGTTGTATAAAAGATCTCCGGTAAAGTGCCCCTCTTTGAGGTGAGCCCGTTGGGTAGTGCACCGCCGACCCGACGAGGAGCAGCCCATATGATGAAGTATGACACCTGAAAGGGTGTGTGAGGGTATTACATCCAACAAATGGATGCCCAACTGTAGATCTCAGTGAGACCGAGTGGTACTCAGATGCAGTGTGACTTCTACATTCCCCCCCCTGAGGAACGGCACAGCACTCCTTGTTTTGTATACCCCTTGTATTGAAGCATGGGATTCATTGTAAAACAAGTCTCTTAATTAGTTAAATTCCACGGTCAGGATAGGAGAGCCTTCTTTAATGATTTTAAGATGGTGAGATGGGTATAGTGGGTTGGCAGGGGCCCTAAAGTATTCCATGGTGATTGTATTGTGATTTCCTTTAAATCACCAGCATTAGTTTAAATGATATTGGAAAATACAAATTCAAATTTTACACCTCCAAACCTGATTTCAGTCTTACCAATTGGGTTCTTTTATAGGCCTCCTCTACATTTGTCTTACCAGCTTCCTTTTGAGAGGCAGCAAACATCCTTAAGACAACCAGGCCTTCAACCATTCAGCTTGAATTCGAATTAACCATCTCAGTGGCTTTGTTCCATTCTAACATCCTCTAGATACGACCGTCTCTCTAGCTTCACTGGGGTAGACTGACTACAGACTGAAGTGGCAATAGATGAATCTGTAGCTAATGCTTTTCCTAATTCCCTAATGCGTGTTAGCTCACCAATAGAGGGGGATTTATTGGAGGTTTAACAATCTACGGTACAGTCTATGCAGCGGGGCGAGAGTAATTTGATCTGTGTAACTCTGATCTCAAATATGATTAGTGTCCTAAGCTGGAATGTTGGTGGGCTTTTCAATAAGATTAATTTACCCGAATGGCTAGAACTAGTAACTGGTTTTAATATTTTCTGCGTATGGAAACTTGGGTCGTGGAACCAATCCACATAAATGGATACAAAACAATTAATTTATCCGCAGTTCTATCGCGACACAGCAGCGCTAAGGGGGTAGATGCATTCCTGTGTCAATTACCTAATTTCCTCTACTGTAATCGCAAAACATCCTAACAAATTTCAATCAATTGTTTCTATGGAACTTCCAGGCGCCATACCTCTGTTTCTAATTAACGTTTACAATGATGCCAATATTGATAACCCTGGATCAACTTAATGCAGAACTTGAAGCTCTACTCAACAAGGGAAATGAGGACAAAATGTTGATTTGGGTGTGGGACTTCAACATCAAATTGTGTAAACTGCTATTGAGCAAAGTTTGTGGCCTTACCTCTCCAACAAATGAGGTTCTTATGCACTTTTTACACTCAGAATATGGTGATAAACTTAATGAACTCATCTTTAAATATGATCTGGGTTTTAGTAATGAATTTGGGATTAGACCAGATATGGTACGATGTACCTATGATGGTGGTATGGGTAAAAGTGACATTGATTTTATCCTGGTCTCCCATTGCTATTTGGTATTTGTTACTGATTTTAAAGTTCACAACTCAGTAATGAGTGACCATCTTCCTCAGAAGTGTATGCTGAGCTTTGGCAGTTTAATAAAAACAAGGTGTTTGTCACTCCACTATGTCTGTAGAACACATAGAACTATCGCGTATGAATAGTTATTCATTGTGGTGGTCTATGATTGAACCAAGTGTTTTTTAAAGAAATGAATCTACCAAAAAAGTAAGGCCTTTGATGTTTGTTTAGATGATCTAGCAAGTCCTGCTGCTGTTATGGAATCATTCGATATTATTACCAAGGCAAAGAAAGCAGGCCTCTTGGCACACCAGAAAGGTAATAGAACAATCAGGAAATCCTGGTTTGATCACGCCTGCTCAGAGGCACATAAAAACTTTAAATTGGCATTAAAGCATACACCCAGAAATATTCAGAAGATTCAGCATATGAGACTGCTGTACAAGCTTGCAATAGAAAATCGTAAGTCTGAAAACAGAGGCTTGGGATTAACTGTACGAGGCCAGTTGTAATAATGACCGTTCTGTATTGTGGAGCATAGTTTATTTTCTTTTTTCTTTTTTTCTTTTTCAAAACTTTATTCAGGAGGAACATACATTGCAGGTTATGCATTGGAAGACACTGTAGTTTAGAACAGCTATATCATGAGTACATGAACTTTGCCATGCAACAGTAGCAAGTAAGTTTGTATTAGCATGCAGATCAATCCAGCATTTAGTGCATATTAAATCATTGTGTCATGTTAATGTAAGGGTCCACGTTATCATTTTCAACCATAACTCTCAAGGGTGCATCTTGGTCTGCTTTTGCGTGATCCAGGGAGGGAGGGCTACTGCCTGATTGCTGTAGGTACTCTATCTTGTGGTAGGCTAGCCAGGGGCATGAGGTTCCAATATTCCGTTTAACAATGTGCCGCGTCTGCCAGCCAGGCCTTGGGAGATGGTGCCGGTTCCCAACTCCAATGAATCGCCACACGGCACCGAGCCAGTATTAGCAGCATTGCGGACAATCGTCCTCTGGCTTCTGGAATATCTTTGATGCAGCCCAACAGACAGGTCATGGGGTCTGGAGTTAGGGTGTCTGAGAGGATGTCACTTCTGATGCGCCATATGTCATGCCAGAAGGCCGTAATCTTATGGCACGTCAAGCCTAATTGTATAAATGAGGCATTGAGAGCAAAACATCTCATGCAGTTAGAGTCTGCAATCAGTCCCATTTGTATGAGGCGTAAGTGGAAATTAAGAGGAGGTTTTCTGGACTGATTTCAGCAATACGTCCATTGTGCAGGCGTGGGAACATTCCCAAGGTCAGACATGCAGGCTAGTCGCGCCGGCTGAGTGTTGACTGGGGACGCTGCGAGCGTCAGCACATAAAGTCTTCTGATTAGTTTTTTGTGGAGAAGCAATAGAATGAATATACTCTAGCGCAGCGCAGTGGACGGGGGCGGGAAAGAGGCATTACTGTCTTTGCATGTGGCGCGGATATGGGAGTACAGCAGATTATCTAGGGGAGATGCATTTTCTGGTAGAGAAAGGAACTTGTTATTGGGGTACAGATCTGCATTGGTGGTAATGCCTAGTGAAGCAGTGCAATGCGCCATACCTGATGTCTGGAATGGTGGGAATGGGGGGTTGTTCGCCAGCGTCATGGCTGGGGCATAGAGTGTCGGGACCCCAGTGTGATTGTGTATTCCCTCTCAGGCCCAGCGTGTACATTTAACAGTGTTAATTTTCCCCTTTGGGGCCATATATGGAAGGAATACAGCAGTCTGTAGTAGCCACTGCGTGGCAAGGTTGGTTTCTACCACGAGGTGCGGTTGAAATGGCATAGGATGTAGCCAAAAGTGTAGAAAACGTGCTTTAGCAGAGTAAGCATAAAGTTTGAAGTCGGGAGCCTCCAACCCTCCTTGTGAGCAGTATTAGGGTGTCGTAGGCAATACGCGGTTGACAGCCCACCCGGAAAAGTGCAATCATGTTAGAGCATAGTCGCTGGAAAAATTGGGATGAAAGTGACAGCGGAATATTTAAAAACAGATACAAGAACTTGAGCAGGACTACCATCTTAGCAATGGTGATTCTACCAGCAAGGGATATCAGTAGGTTTTTCCAGATAAGAATTCTGGACTCAAGCCATTCAATTGCTCTGTCATAGTTCTCTTTCCAATGCGTGTCAATTTCCTAGTGAGCCAAATTCTTAGCTATTTAATATGGCCGGATGCCCATGTAATCGGATATTCTGTATCGAAGGAGGGGGTTGCGTCAATTAACGGAAATAAAATTGATTACCCCTAATTTATCTGCACCCCGGAGGGAACGCCAAATCGGATTACCTTTTCGGTCATAGGGCCTAGGTTCTCTCGGGGCTCTCGAATAAAAAGGGCGACATCATCTGCATACATTGATGTAACTAGGCTGCGTGATGAGAAGCCAATGCCCCTTTGTGTGTGATGTTGCCTTAGTCGTGCGGCCAGTGGCTCCATAGCTATGGCGAAGAGCATGGGAGATAGAGGGCAACTCTGCCTAGTGCCACAGTGATGCGTATTGGTTCAGTGATTTTGCCATTACTACAGATACATGCCGCTGGTAGTGTATATAGTGACTTAATTTTGCCAATGAAGAGTGGGCTAAGTCCCAGATGGGCCAACAAGGCGAAGAGGAAGGGCCACTCTAGCGAGTCAAATGCATTAGTGGCATCCAAAATGCCAGCAACTGCAGGTAGGTTTGTGTTGATTTAATGTATGATGGAGAAGATGGTACATAAGTTATGAGAGGTGGCCCGGCCCGGTATAAAACCGGATTAATCCGGTTGAGCAATAAGTGACATGAGGGGAAGTAGGTGGTTGGCAAGGATTTTCGCATAGATTCTATTATCCTTATTGATTAACAAAAGTGGGCGATATGAGTTGCAGGAGTCAGGGGGTGTGCCAGGTTTAAGCAAAAGATTGATTAGTGCTGCACAGAGAATGGCGGGTAAGTGACCTACCATGACCGACTCATTATACATTGCAGCCAGATGGGGAATGAGGATAGAAGTATATTCCTTATAGAAGGCCGCCATTAGCCCGTCAACCCCGGGCACCTTTTTGCTGGGAAGGCTTGAAATCACCTGGATGATCTCCTCAGGAGTGAAGGGCTCATCTAGATACTCTTGGTGCACATTACTAAGCCATAATAGCTCAAGAGTATCAAAATATTGTGTGACAACCTCTGGAGGATTGTTGGTGCCGGCAGTGTATAAGCTGGCGTAGAATTGGGAGATTCTGTTGAGTATACCATGTGGGGCAACGATTCTGGTACCATTTTCATCCTGTAACTCTGTGATATAGGTTGAGGCATGGAGCTTTTGCAGTGGATGTTCAAGAGTTTTACCCAGACGGTTGCCTTTCCCATAACGGCAAGCTTGTGCTTCAGGGCCTAAGTGTGCAACATCGTTCTCCGCTTCGGTCTGGTATTCAACCATTTTTAGGCCTATGTCTGCTAGGAGAGAGGGGGATGGGGCACTGCTATAGTTCAGATTGAGTTGCTTAATTTCTGGTTCTAATCTCTCCAGAGTGCCATGAAGAGATTTGAGGACCCCAGATTGTCTGGCTATATATTTGCCTCTGATCACGACTTTAAATGTTTCCCAGAAAGTGGAGGGGGAGTCTACCCAGCCCACGTTCAATTAGAAGAATTTGACCATAGCCCCACGGAGTTCCTCACGAAACGCGTGTCTCGAAATGCATGTGGGGGAGGCGCCATCCAAACATGCTTTTGGGCAAGCTGGAGAGTCGAAAGGTGAGGAGCACTGGCGAGTGGTCTGATAGTGTGCGCGCGATATAGGAAGAAGACGTGGACCAGCCCAGCACGTCCCGGGTCATAAGCCACAGACCGATGCGAGAACAGGAGTTGTGGGATTTAGAAATGCAAGTGTCCTTGTACTCTCCATCGCAGTGATGTCTCCAACCATTAGTTAGGAAGTTACTTAGATTATGAAGTTCAGAGTGATAGTGGCCTGGGGATGAAGTGTGCGGGAGCCAGAGCGGTTGAGAGTGCTGTGCGGAGCAATATTAAAGTCTCCATCCCACAGCAATGGGAGCGGGCCAAGAGAGGACAGAAGTTTCGAGACATGGGCAAGAAATTCTGGGTTACCTGTGTTTTGATCGTAAATGGTGGCTAGTGTCATAGGTTTGGTATATAAGATGCCTGTGATATTCATATAGCGGCCTTCAGGGTCAGTATTTGTGTGAGTAGCTTTCCATGGCAATCCCTTCCTGAACAAAATTGCTACCCCCTCTGGTGTAGTTAGAGTAGAAAGAGTAATAAGTGTCTCTCCAATGCCTACAATTGGGCCTAGCTGTAGTGTGGGTGGTAAAATGGGTCTCTTGAAGTAAACAGATATCTGTCCTGTGTCGAGTGAAATACGCATGCAGAAGTCAGGCTTTTTGAAAATCATTCATGCCTCAAATATTCCAAGTTAAGAGTTTTAGCTATGTCAATAATTCGATGTATAGTAGTAAGGTGTGGCTTATCGCAAGCAATTTTTTGGGGACAGTATGTCATTACTGAACAAGTCATAGTATGTGTGTCTTCCAATATGCTTCCAAAGAGGAAAGCGCAGGGAGAAATGTAATCATGTAGTTTATTACATACTAGCAAAGAAAAAATATGGTACATTCTTACCTCCGACACCAACCCTTCCCTACCCATTCCAACCCCCAACATGGTTGAGACATTGCCCCCCCCCCCCCGGGAACCCCAACTTGGCAAAAAGCATCTTAAGTCAAGATTCATCCCCTGAGGGCTACGCTGGCTCATCCAGACAACTCCCAAGCCGGAAGGCCGGGTGGCCGAGCTTAATCAGTACAAGGAAGCGGAGAAGTTGAGAGACATTTCAACATGAGGATGGGGATAAGTTAAGGCACGTGGTAGTTGTTATCTCCGTGCACTCCTAAATGTAGAACAAATGTTTGACAAGTTTTTTCAAGGCGCGAACCTTGTCGCACTGTGTCTGTCAGTGCCTTACTTAATTAGAAGAATGTGTGATTCAGAGATCACAAAGGGCGCGCTCGCTTAACATAGCTTTTTTGAATGGGACAACAAATACTACAATCAATGCAATGGTACTTCAATGGGCTTTGGGGGGGCTCCCTCATATGCTAATTTGTTTATGTCTAAATTTGAACATGATAACATCTTAAATAACACCAATTGGACTGGCCATCTAGTGATATTCAAAAGATACATTGACGATCTATTCTTGATCTGGAGAGGAGAAAAGGAGCAATTATTGACCAACATCACTGAACTCAATCAGTTGAACCCAAGAATTAAATTTACCCACACCATTCATAAAGAAACAATCTCGTTTCTAGATGTACAAATCACAATCACCAACCAACAATTACAAACTCAAGTATACAAAAAAAACACTGATCGGAATTCTACTTTACTCTTTCAAAGTTTTCATCCTGAAACTATTAAGAAACATCTACCGACATCTCAATTAATTAGATTGAAAAGAATTACCTCTGACTCTCATATTCTGGAAAAAAACTATGGAAGAGCACCAACAACAATAGCTTGACAGAGGATTTCCTAAAGAGATTTTAGAAGAATCACTCAGAAAAGTAGCTAAATTATCGAGAGAAAGTTTATTGACGTCCATACTTAAATCCACAGAACAAAAAACAGTATGCGTCTAGAAATTTTTTACAGAATCCAAAAAGATCAAGAAAATAATCAATCAGCATTGGGCTTTAATCAAGAATGAACCAGATCTGCAAAACTTGTACAGTGAACAAATAACTTTTGCGTTTAAAAGATCAAGAAATCTAAAGGAGGTTCTTACTACCAAAAAAGTGATTACAACCCAATACAAAGGCATGTCCAAATGCTTGAATTGCATACATTGCAATAATGTAATTAACGGGAAAACTCTTATGCATCCTTCAAAAGGTCATAAAATCGATTTACAATACACTGGAACCTGTGACTCCAAAAATGTAATTTATGCCATCAAATGCCCGTGTGGCAAAACAGAAAGGAAAATTAAAATAAGAATATCTGAACATAAAAGTAACATTCGTACAAAGAATACGAAATCAGCGGTGGCTACCCATTGGCTTGAATGCAACCATCAAATAGCAAAACTAAAATTTACCATACTGGAGATACTCCCACAACGCTGTGACATGGATCCCGTTAAACAGCGTTTACAGGCTGAATTTTTCTGGATTAAAAAACTTAATTCCCTTCAACCTACAGGGATAAATGACCGTATTGAATTTTCATGCTTTCTTTGACACTGTAGCACAACTTTGAAGTTGAGGTCCCTTCGTTCCCTCATCATAATCACTTGATATGCTCTTTCATCCAGTTTTAATCTCAGCTCGTTAGACTTTTGATGGACAGATCACTTGCTTTATATACCATCCACTATTGTTTACATTGTTTTGCGATATACCCAGGTTGGTTTGACTTCATGAGTATCATAATGTAGTACATGTGAACAAATTATGATAGAATGTTACACGCGTTTCATTTCCTCACGTCTTATACGCTTCCTCAGTTTTTCCATTCATATTTTCCCTTACTCAATAGTTTCCATTAATCCCCAATCCTTTGGTACGCTTATTGTTCATTTCCACCAGTTTCACGTTGCGATCGATATTCGGAATACACTTACATGTATTCGTTTGTTTATTTCCTGGTTTGACCATCACGTGGTACAAACCTGCTACCTATCAGTACGCAGTTCAGTCCCACACGGTTTTCACTGCATCGTACTATTTTCTTGTATTATTCTCTTGTATCCCATCCCCTCCTTCTGTCGTGTTTTATCAGTCTTGATTAGTTTACCACCGAAGGATTCTAAAGCTGTGTTATTTACCGGACTTCTTTGTTTTCGTGTTCCCTACACCACGTGATTACACCACAGAGCTATAAGAAATCTCCTGATTGGCTCACCGTTAACCTGACCGGTTCCGCGTTCGGAACGCCGAGAGTCCCGCGCATTACTTTCTCAGTAAGTTTGCTAGGCTGCGTTTTGAATTCGTTTCTTCCACGTTGCCCTTTACTACATAGGTTTTTTCTTTTAAGCATATCCTAGCCTGCACCACGTTTCATCCAGTCTTTATCTTTTCACTAACTAGAGCTGATAACGTTAGACCATAACATGCAACACTTTACTGTTACACCTAGGTCGCTGAATGCTCACTATGTTTTCCCAATGTTTAGGAATGTAGTTGATAATGTTTGAGGATACAATTTATGTTGCTGATTGTATTTGCAATGGTATGATATTATCTAAGGTTCATATTCTGAATGCTAAGGTCCTGTATGCTTTCATCCACAGGCCCCTGACGAAGGGTTATACCTACTAACCCGAAATGCATTGGGCATGAAGTAATGCAATTAATTTTTGAAGATTTCTATGAACTGCATCAAACATTTAGACAAAGAAATTTATTTTGAAATGAAATAAAAAATATGATGATTCCAACAGTGACATGATTGGTTCATTTGGAATATTTAAGTTCATGGGTAAATGAGTGAAGAAACCCCATGGTTTCATGTTAAGCGAGCGCGCCCTTTGTGATAAGTTAAGGCACACCATTTGAAATTTAGCATTGACATCAAAAGGACATGGGCAGCAGATATTGATATAGCCCATGTTTAGTGAATGTCACTTGTTCGGCCCTCATCGGTAGGTGATTGTCGGTCACAAGAGCACCGCTTCTGCAGTTGATTAGCGAATGCCAGGGCAGCCTTTGGATCGGTGAACTAGCAAGGCTTATTTCCTAAATCAATGAGCAGCCTGGCAATGTACATGAGAGCATAAGAAACATGTATTTGTTGGAGGACACATTTAGCTGGGAGAAAGTCTATGTGGGCAGATTGCACCATGATGGTAAAATCCGGGCAGAAAGAAAGGGTGTTGCCTTGATGCCAGACCTCTCCCATTTCTCTCACCCTGCGTAATATGGCATCTCGGTAGTTCAGTAAGCGAATCACGATAGGTCTGGCCAGAGCCCTGGGCCCAGCGACCTATGTGCTTGTTCAACCTTGAATACACTGAATAGACAGTTCCTTGAAAAGTGCTTCCAGGTAGTTTTGCATTATGTCAATTGCGGTGGATTGACGGAGGCCTATGACGCGAATGTTGTTCCTGTGGGGACGGGATTCAAGGTCTTCATTTTGGGCACGGATCAGCTCAAGCACCGTGTCCATTTTCAAAAGTTGCTATTTCCCCGCCGTCTCTGCATCATCCAGATCCGAGAATCTGGCCTCCAACTGCTCGATGCGAGTGTTGTGTGAATCCACGTGTTGTTTTACCTGATCAAGGTGAGAGGTGAGAATATCGATTTTGTCGTCAATAGTTTTGAGACTTGATTTAACCTCTAGAAGCGAATGCTTTCATCATGGGGCTCCTTGTTTTCAGTCTGTGTGGCGCGCTCCCTGGCTTCCTGAGAAGTTTCATCCAATCTACCAGCTCCACGGGTCCTGAAGGTGAGTCAAGATAGTTTTGCGACTGCCTTTCCCATCTCAGCGAATGGAACTGTGGAGCCCAAGGTTGTGGTGCAGGCCTGTGGCTGGGGGCTCCCGAGTATAATCAGTGCATGAAGTGTTTGTGGATGGGAGGTTGAATTGCTAGTAAGGTTAGTAGTAGGTCAGCAGAGCACACCAGGCAGGGTGGTCAAATGTGGAGCTCACACTTTGCTTTCTTTGGAGGCCTGACTATGTAGAGGAGCGGCGCAGCATGCCTTTAAGTCCAGGGGAACTGCAGCAGTAACCTCCCCAATGCTCCAGCCCCCCGCTGAAGGCACACTTGGGATGGGGTAATGTGTTGGTGCACAGTTAGGTTGGGGTTTAAGCGTCAACTGGCCTCTCCAGAGTCAGCACCGAGCACGGAAGGTCAAACACCAGCAGCCAGTCACACAGTCACACAGCCCTCATTTTATTTAGTTGTAAGGAGGCAATGTCAGCAGGATGGCAAAGTGGGGGGAAACAATGGTGCAGCGATCACTTGCAGGCCTTCAGTGTAGCTCGAGGGTTAGTACACAGTCATGCGCAGAGTCCCCTTATGTCGGGTCTGGGCCTCTACCACCTCCGCTCCTTACTGATTGTACCAATGGGTCTCAATGCAATGGACTGCACTCGGGACCAACATTGTGTCCCGTTAGCCGGGGCAACCTGGGCTGAGGGCCAGGGCTCAATGCACAAGGCCACGTGGGACACCCAGCACTGAGGGGCAGAATATAGCGGGCCTGTGGTTTCACCTCACAGGGGCCTGGTCGGCCATTAGGGAGACCTGCTCAGCCCAGCAAGTTAAGAAAGCGCAGCCCCGTCAAACTGCAGCTTCTGCGGTCAGTTATCAGCAGGATGGCAGAGTGGGGGGAATGTTGGGGAAGCGATCTGCGTGCAGGCCCTGGGTGAAGCCTGAAGGGTAGTAACTGCCGGTGCACCACCTCCGCTCCTCACTGGGTGTTCCGCAGAGACCAAGCACTGATACATGTGCCCAAGGCCATGCGGATGAGCAGGACCCCCAGTGATGAGAGGCAGGATGCAGCAGGGCCCGCAGCTGCACTTTGTGGGCGCCACGCCACCCCAAGGCAGCCCCAATCAGCTTAGCAGCAGCACTCAAGCGATCACACCAGGTCAGAGGAGCATGGCCCCACCACGCTGCAGCTTCTGCAGTCAATGATCTGCCCAGGCCAGGCAGGGAGGCCCGAGTGAAGTAGGCCAACATGGCGGACTGCCGGTACCAGGTCTTGGAGATTTTAGCACCACAGCAGGCTCAAACTGCACCGGACAAGGTGTGCTCAACTCCCCAGATGACATGGGAGCAGGGTGCACTGGTTGAGTGAGTGGGTTCCTCTTGCTGAAATAGGATGGTACAGGATTAATCGCTCAATCGGCAGAGATCGCCTAAAGCGCAGCCATCTGGCCGCGGGCGAAACCACTCCCCCATTCTGGCACGTAGTTAACTCTTCCTTTTTTAGTGAAGATGGCAAGCACAAAATAGAGGTGGCAGTGAATGCAGAGGATTGGGTATCACATTTTTCCAATCAACACTCTGACCCTACAAAGGGTGCTGAAAAAGAGTAAAATGAGGCCTCACTAATGGACATCAATTTCCTGTTAAGGTGCATGCCTGGCCCGATCTTAATTTCACATTGGAGGTAGGTGCCCTGGCCAGAAGCTCGAGTAAGGGTGGTAAGGCACCAGGGCCTTATGGGGTTCCCATCGATTTGTTTAGAGCTAACTTGGAGCTCTGGGGCCCTCTTTTGACCCTTGTGTTTAGATCATGCCTGAGAGTTGGGTTTCTCCCCTCATGGTAAATGTCCCATATAGTTCCAATATTTTGGACAGGCAACCATAACCTCCCTGCAAACTATAGGCCCATCTCCTTGCTAGATTCCCTGGTCAAGGTCGTGGCCCGAATAATCTTAAATAGATTGCAATGTTGGCCAGATGGTAACAACATAATTTCGGATCTACAGTATGGATTCCGATAAGGTACGGGACTATGGATCAAGATATTCATTTAAACTTGATCATGTGCAAGTATGCCCGCATTTAAGGAGGTAACCTGTTTTGGTTTTTATTGATATTTCTACTGCTTTTGATTCAGTAATTCATGATGAACTTTGGTCCGTTATGATATTTATATTCTACAAGCTGTGCCAGGGTTCGTTTTGGTATAAAGGGCGAATGTACCAGTGCTTTTAACGTTGAAAAAGGAGTTTGCCAAAGTTGCATGCTCCCACCCTTCATATTCAATTCGTATTTCAATAACCTAGGTGATACCCTTACCAACTTAGGTTTGGACCTGCCACAATTTAAACAGAGTCCAATACCTGTCCTGCTTTATTCGAAAGACACTGTACTTCTCCAGTATTAGGGGTGTCTTTCATAGATTCACATGCTTGAATATCCCCCGTCGTCGAAGTGGGAGTCCCACGGTACATAAAATAGCAGTATATATGCATGTATACATGAAAAATATAACTAATAAAATATACATACATATAGTGCAGTAAATTGTAAATTCCAAAAGTACCATAGAACACAATAGGCCCATTGAAAAGCCTAAGGGAGAACTCACTTTAGTAGCATATCAGAGTCATTATGTGTTGGATCACATTCCAGCCAATCAGGCTGTAGCCTCCTCTAGAACCTTCTCCTCAGAAGCCCAAGTCCTCAGATTTTCTACCGCACGTCGTGTGAAGGGAGTCTCCCTGAGCTCTGCTCAGTTTTCTTCAACTTTACCTGTTTTTTCTTCAAGAAAATGTCTTCAAACAAGAAATCTCTGTTTAAAGCCTGCCCTTCATGTGGTAAACTGCGCCTTTTCCACGAGGATCCACACAGTAAATGCATTTACTGTCTCTACCCAGACCATGAGGTGAAAAACTGTAAGTACTGTCGTACTTTCCCTCCTAAGACTCTGAGAGATAGAGAGGCCCGTCTCCTTCTGTGGCTACAGAAGTTGAGAACTTCGGAGTCTGTGGTTTCTGATGTGGAGAGCCTGTCATCTTTTGCTTCAAAGTCCTCTCAGAAGCGTGGGTCTGAGACCGAGGCTCCTTCTCCTTTTCTCAAGAAGAGGAGACTGTTGGAGTCCTCTAGGATTGTCTCCCCACAGGATTCGCTTCAGGGCACGTCTACGGGACCTGGTTCTCTGACGTCTGCGCCCAAAGCCTTACCTACCAGTAAGAAATCTGGTTTTGGCTCGTCGACGGGCTCGTCGTCGCGCCCGCCGACGTCTTCAGCGTCGACGAAATCCATTTCTACCACCTCCACGTCGACGACGACATGTTCCATGTCCACCGGCGCTACGTCGACGACGACCACCTCGTCGACGGCGACCTCGAAGGTGAGACCCATCTCTTCAGTGGTGAAAATCTCGTCGACGACCGGCAAGGATAGACCGTCGACCCATACACCGTCGACGAAAACCAAGCCTCCACTCAGCGCCCCGTCGACGACGAAGCCGTCGACGCATCCTTCGTCGGCGCATCCATCGTCGACGAAGACCAAGCCTCCACCCAGCACCCCGTCGACGGGCCCGTCGACGGTGCCCCCGTCGACGACGTCTCCGTCGGCCAGCATTACTTCGTCGACGGCCTCGTCGACGACTCTCATACCGTCGACGCCTTCGTCGTCGACGGCCAAAGCTCCACTCTCGTCGACGAACAAAGCCCCGCTCCCGTCGACGGGCTCGTCGACGGGCAAGGAATCCTCGGCGACGAAGAAAATCCCGTCCAAGTCGCCTCAGGGCGTTGCTGACGGTGCCGCATTTACGCCAACGGGCTCGTTGGCGTCGCACCAACCTCTACCGAAGACGGCTTCCATCTACACAGTGGTTACTGCTTCTTCTTTGCGGACCATACCACTCATCCAACTGAGTCCTGTGAGGAGTGGTGCTCGTCTTCCAGACAAATTATTCCAGTCTGGTGAGGAAGAATCCGGAAACGATTCGGAAGTGGAAGGATTATTTAAACAGGCAACAAGTCCTTCGGATTTGAACATTAAGTGCCAGGAATATAGTGACGAGGGTGAGGTGGTGGACAATGTCGAAGATGGGACTGACTTGTTTCCTGTTGATACGTCCGAACCGGTGCCTTCAGAGCCTGTTACCCAGATACCTCTGTCCTTGGTGATGAACCTTCAGCACATGCTGGATGATTATAACCGCAGGTTTCCATCTTCTACTCCTGCTTCTCCAGCACCACTGCCTCCTCCGCAGCCTCAACCGCAACTTCCTCAGGCACCTACACCAGTTTCACCGGCTTCACCGGATGGTACTCGCCCTGACACTGGAGATGAGGATCCGGATCCTCACAACACAGATGACGACGACAATGACGCCGGCATGGATGAGTGGGACGATTATAGGGCTCAAACACCTTCCACTCCGTCCACCTCGCCTCTACATTCGCCCCCAGTGGACATGGCACATTTCCACAATTTGATGATCCGGGCTACAAAACGGTTTCATCTCAAAGTCGAACAACAACAGCATGAAAGTGATTGCTTTCTATATGACTTTAAAGACATCTCACAGAGGCAATCCCACACTATACCAATCGTGGAATATATTTGGAAGGAAGGCCTTAAATTGATGGAACGTCCCAATTCTGTTCCTGCGGTCTTACCCAGATTGGACAGGAAATACAAAGCACCGGCGTCTTCTCCGGCCTGCTTAGTGTCTCAACCGAAGGCAGATTCGGTAATTACTCAGGCTGCGCAAAAAAGATCGCGCAATCCTGCTACGCCACTCACGTCTCCTCCTGATCAGGAAGGCCGCAAATTGGATTCCATAGGGAAGAAATTCACGACCATGGCGGCTACTACAGTGAGGGCGGCAAACACTCTGGCTATACTGGGCCGTTATGACCGCCAGATGTGGTCCGAGATTGCTGCATTGATTCCTCAGCTGCCTGAGGCTATCCGGAAAGAAGCACAGGCGATTATTCACGAGGGAGAGTTGATTTCTTCCGAAATCATTGAGTGTGCACTCGATATTTCCTCCACGGGATTTCGACAATTGGCGGGGGCTGCAGTCTTGAGGCGTCAAGGCTGGCTGCGCTCTACCACTTTCCGTCCTGAAGTACAGGCAAGAGTCCTAGATTTGCCTTATAACGGAGAATTATTGTTTGGCAAACATGTGGATGATGCCCTTGAGGCAATAAAAAAGGACACTGACACTGCGAAATCCCTGGCAAGCCTACAATACAAGAAACGGCCTTTTCGGGGTGCACGGGGTAGGGGCGGAGGCTCCTCTACTTTTCGTGGCTCCAGTCAATATCGTTCATTCAACACCTACAACGATAACAGACAGCGGGGTGCCTATCAATCTCAAACTCGACAATCCACCTCCAGGCCTTACCAAAGGAAATCCACTTATAGAGGTGGATCAAACACCAAAAAGCAGTGACTGCCTCAGACCCTTCCTTTTGCCGACCGTACATCTTGGAGGTCGCATCTCGAAATACTTTTACAAATGGTCTACAATCACCTCCGACCAATGGGTCCTGGACGTTATATCCAAAGGACATACCCTGGAATTCACAAAATTTCCACCCAATCATCCACCTTCGGGGCCACCACCCCCTCACTTCAAGGACCTTCTGGCCCAGGTGAATTTAATGATCAAAAAAGGAGCCATCGAACTAGTGCCGCAAGGTCAACGCGGCAAGGGGTTCTATTCCCGCTTTTTCTTGGTCAAGAAGAAGTCGGGGGAATGGCGTCCAATATTGGATCTACGAGCTCTAAACAAATTTCTAATTTCAAAAACTTTTCAGATGTTAACCCTGATCCAAATTCTGAATTTTCTCAATCCAAGCGAGTTCTATTCCACAATCGACCTTCAGGACGCTTACTTCCATGTGCCAATCCACCCCAGACACAGGAAGTATCTCCGCTTCACGGTCGGACAGCTACACTTCCAATTCAAAGTCCTGCCATTCGGCCTCCGCTCGGCACCAAGAGTTTTTACCAAGATCTTGGCCCCCGTAGCTGCCTTCCTACGTCTCCAAGGTATCCAATTTTACCCATACCTGGACGACTGCCTCATCAAGGCAAGCACTTTTCACCAGACGGAGCAGCACACTCAAGTTTGCGTCTCCCTTTTCCACGCCTTGGGGCTTTCAATCAATTGCCAGAAGTCACACTTTCAACCTTCGCAACGCAGAAATTTTCTCGGGGCCTTGCTAGATTCTCGGCAGGGAAAAGTGTACGTTTCCCGGGAAAGACAGGACCGCATGTTAATGATGGTGCGCTCCCTCCAATCAAAACTGTCCGTTTCTGTCCGAATGTTCAAATCATTCCTTGGCATGGCATCCTCGTGCATCCACCTCATTCCAAATTGCAGATTGCACATGAGGACTCTCCAGGAGGAACTGGACAGGCAGTGGAAACAGGTGTCGGGGTCCTTCGAGGACAAGGTCCTTTTAACACCTCGCATACAGAAAGCGCTGGAGTGGTGGGCTCACCCTCCACACATATCTGCAGGCCGTTCATTCCAGGACGAACCCCCAACTCTGACGCTTACAACAGACGCGTCTCTCGAAGGCTGGGGAGCGCATCTCGACGGCATGTCTGTGAAAGGGAAGTGGACAGCAATACAACGAACTTGGCACATCAATCGTCTGGAACTCTTGGCGATTTTCTTAGCCCTCAAATCTTTCCAGAGGTTAGTGCGGGGACACACTTTGCTGGTGAGGACGGACAACACCACCAGCATGCACTACCTCAACAAGCAGGGCGGCACGAGGTCTCTTCCACTTTCTCAACTAGCACAAGAGATATGGGATTGGGCGATCCAACGTCAAATTCATCTCACAGCCATTCATGTGCCAGGTGTGGCCAATGTTCTGGCGGATTCACTCAGCCGAGCGTCATCAGACAATCACGAGTGGGAACTCAATCAGCCCACGGTCGAGTACATCTTCCGGCAGTGGGGCCAGCCACGGATGGATCTTTTCGCGACTGCTGTCAACAAGAAATGCCCACGCTTTGCAAGTCGGCATCCCCACAGAGAGTCGAGCGGGAATGCATTTTCGATCGATTGGTCGAACGATTTCATCTATGCTTTCCCTCCACTTCCTCTGATCCCTCGTTTGTTACACAGGATGAGGTTCCAACCTTGTCGCATCATCCTGATCGCACCCAAGTGGCCGAGACGTCCATGGTTCACGGACCTGCTCCTCTTCTCGCAGTCCGATCCGTTGCCACTCCATCCTCTGCCGCACCTCCTCACGATGCAGCAGGGACAAATTTGTCATCCGGATCCAGCATACCTTCAACTCCATGCCTGGAACCTGAGTACAATGAATTTGCACGATTAACTATTGACAAGGACTGCAGGGAGGTGTTAGCGCGGGCTCGCGCTCCCTCCACCATAAAAACGTACCAACTCAAGTGGAAACGTTTCTGTGTCTGGTGCCGCACCAAGGATTTGGACCCAATGACTGCAAAACCTGAACAAATTTTACCTTTCTTTTTATCCCTGGCAAAATCAGGTCTGTCCCACTCAACTCTTAAAGTGTTTCTGGCGGCGATTTCCCGTTTCCGCCATGATGGTTCCACATCTTTATGTTCTTCAAGGATCATTAAACAATTTTACAAGGGCCTTTTTAGGATGTTTCCACCTATCCGTCGCCCTCCGCCTGCCTGGCGTTTGAATTTGGTCTTGTCTCAACTACTTCTACCACCATTTGAACCTATTCACTCGGCAACTCTTAAATTTCTCACGTGGAAAGTTGCTCTTTTACTCGCCTTAACGTCCTCAAGACGTGTCAGTGACATCCAGGCGTTTACCATACAGCCTCCTTTCCTAAAATTCTCCAAAGAGGCTGTGACATTACGAACTAATCCTAAGTTCATCCCGAAGGTTCCCAGTGACTTTCATCTCAACGAACCTGTAATTCTGAAAACTTTCTTTCCTGCTCCGCAAACTCCAGCTGAGCGGTCATTGCATTCATTAGATTTGAAACGTTGTCTCAAATTCTACATTCAACGAACTGCACCTATCAGAAAATCTGATCAATTGTTTGTGGCATATGGTCCAACTTGCAAAGGACAACCTGTTACCAAGCAGACTATAACCAGGTGGATCTCCTCTACCATATCCTTCTGCCACCAACGGGCTGGAAAGCCCCTTCCTGCTCCTGTTCGAGCTCATTCAACTAGAGCAGTGTCTACTTCGGCTGCCCTTTTTGCGGGGGTACCCTTACGCCAGATCTGCAGAGCTGCTACTTGGTCGAGCAGCCATACTTTTACTAAGCACTACTGCCTGCAATCAACAGACGCCGCGGATGCGGCAGTGGGTCAAGCGGTGCTGCGGAATCTTTTCCAGTAAAGGTGAGCCTCTGTTGCTACCCACCTCCAGTCATAAAGGTTTTGTTTCTAGTAATAATGTTTTGGTATTTATTGCTTATTACCATATATATTTACCTTCTTTGCTTGATGTATTACCTTTATGACTTATGTGATCATTTACTGCTTTCTACTCTATTCAAGCATGTGAATCTATGAAAGACACCCCTAATACTGGAGAAGAACTATAGTTACTTACCTGTAAACTGTGGTTCTCCAGTATTGGTGTCTTTCATAGATTCACATGCGACCCTCCCATCCTCCCCTCAGAGGCTCTCTTCTCCTCAGGCACTTTTACTTACTCTGTGCTACGAAAATCTGAGGACTTGGGCTTCTGAGGAGAAGGTTCTAGAGGAGGCTACAGCCTGATTGGCTGGAATGTGATCCAACACATAATGACTCTGATATGCTACTAAAGTGAGTTCTCCCTTAGGCTTTTCAATGGGCCTATTGTGTTCTATGGTACTTTTGGAATTTACAATTTACTGCACTATATGTATGTATATTTTATTAGTTATATTTTTCATGTATACATGCATATATACTGCTATTTTATGTACCGTGGGACTCCCACTTCGACGACGGGGGATATTCAAGCATGTGAATCTATGAAAGACACCAATACTGGAGAACCACAGTTTACAGGTAAGTAACTATAGTTCTTATGGCACACACTCCACTTACCCTACTTCAAATTATTGATAACTTTGTGCATTTTATGGAAAATCTGTGTGTGAGACTTAATATAAGTTAAACTTTCGTTCTGAAGGTAGGCAAAAGCTCAACCAAAATGTGCAACATTTGCATAGGGAAGGAGGTTTTCCACTAATTCCCACATGTACTTATCTGGGTACTTTGGGGCATATTATCAAGGGGGTTTATCTCCGCTTTTTTGGCTTTAAAAGCCAAGAAAGCGGAGATAAAATTATCTCCCTATTACCAAGCTGTCGCTAACACCAGTTAGCGACAGCTAATAGGAGATAGCGACCATCTTGGGCCCCGCTTTGCATGTCAGTGATATTTATCACTAATGACATGCAAAGTGGGCATGCCAAGATGTTAGCGACTGGAAACAGTCGCTAACATCGCTATCTCCTATTACCAACTTTTGGAGATAGTCGCGCTAAGCGCGAATATCTCCAAAAGCTAACACCTGCCCAGGAGCAGTTCTTAGCCATGTTATCCAATGGGAGGTGGATAACATGGCTAAGAGCATTTGCTCGATAATGCATGAATATCACTGACTTTTCAGCGATATTCATGCATTGCGGCCGTTTTTTATCGCATTTGCGATAAACTTTGCTAATAGCAAGGTTTATCTGCGATAAAAATCGCCGATTTGCGGCGATAATTTTTGTCTCTAAATAAGTTAGAGACAAAAATTATCTCTATTGGTTGGTAATATGCCCCTTTATTCCATTACGAGGTGATCTGGAGAAGCATCATTAAGGCAAAAGAACTGCAATTTACTAGTCCCACAGCTGGCTTGTGTAATTTCGCAAGAAAGAACTGCTAAAAATGTATAACGCAAAATAAGATTGGAGTGTAATGTAATGTAAATAGGATTTGTAACGCGTAGCTAATGCTCGAAGACGTCTTGGCGCTGTTTGAGTGGAGACAGGTATGACAGAGGAGACACTAACAGATGGACAGAAAGCAGTGGAATAGTTTATAGTTTATGAGTTATGCATTTTGTGTAAATAGCCAGGGTTTTAAGCTTTTTCTGAAACTTAGCAGGGAGGGGGCCGTTTTTAAGAAAATAGGTAATTCATTCCAAAGTCGTGCTGTTGCTCTAAAAAAACTCTTCCCACCCCAAGAAGCTTTAAGTTTATTCCTGAATTGTACTGGCCCTATTCCCTGTAGAGATTTAAAGGCCAGACAGAGTTCTTTAAATTTACATCTCTGTCTTACCGGCAGCCAATGTAAATGTTTTATAGCTTCTCTTGCTGAAGTGTTTTTCGTGATTTAAAAAATTAGGCGGGCCGCCACATTTTGCAAAGTCTGGACCTTATTTACCAGCCCTGAGTTGAGGGTGAGGTAAAGACTATTACATTAGTCGATTCGGGTTAGGACCAATGCCATGGTTACTGTTTTCAAAAGATCAACAGGTATATCTTTTTTAATTTTGTTGAGTAGTTTTATAGAGCCAAAAGAAGCAGAGATTACTTTGATTTTTAAATGTAATTTCCCTATCTAGGGTGGTACAACGATCCTTTACTTTGACGGAAGGTATCGGTACTGTGTCCAGTTCTGGCGGCCACCAGTCGGGCGTCCAGAGGGAGTTTTTTTTCCAAAGATAATAATCTCAGTTTTAGATGCATTCAATTTCAGGCGGCTTCCGGCTATCCAGTCACTCACCTTCTTCATACACACACTAAAACACTCACCTGGGTTTGTCTCTCTATTAGATAAGGACACCACGATTTGGGTATCATCTGCATATGATGCTGAGGAGAAGCCAGCTTTTTTTATGGTAGATGCTAGGGGCGCTACGTATAAGTTAAAAACTTGGGGCTCAGGGCTGAGCCCTGAGGGATTCCGCAGGATAAAAATAACTGTTTAGACATGGCTGTCCCAATTGTGACATTTTGTTGTCGGTCAGTTAAAAATTATTTTAAAAGCTCAAATGCTGTGCCTTTAATCCCTGCAGTGAGAAGGTGGTCCGCCAGAATCACGTCGGTGACCGTATCAAAGGCTGCCGAGAGGTCGAGCAGCACCAGAGCTACCGAGCCTCCTCTATCGACAATTTCACAGATATCTTCCGTTGCACTAATCAGGGCAGATTCCATGATGATATTTTTCCTAAAACCATGTTGTGTTTCATCCAATAATGAATTTGTTTCAATATGTTTAGTAATTTGTTTATTCATTATTTTTTCTATACATTTGGCGGCAAAAGGAAGTCTCGCAATGGGACGGTAATTGCTGGGTTTGGTACTGTCCAAACTATTTTTTTTAAAGAGTGGGAGGATTGTGGTACGTTTCCACTGGACAGGAAAATTTGCACTGCTAAACACTTTGTTAATAATTTATCCCAGGGTTGATGCTAATTGGTTGGGTATCAAATGCATTATGTTAGGTGGGCATGGGTCATACGGAGAGCTCGATTTAATTGACAAGATTAGATATTTTAATTGATTCTCCGTGGCGCTCAGGAAGGTGGAGAAGAGGATTTGTGGAGCCTTATCGTCCTGTACATGCTTAACCTGGGAATGGTTTGTGTGTTTGGCTGCCAGTGTATCATGAATGCTTGTGACCTTCTCTTTTAAAGAAGCCTGCCAATATGTTAAAGAAATCTTGGCTTAGTTCAGTGTGATTAGCCTTGTTTTGCCAACTTATTAACGACTGAGAAAAGTGTTTTGTTGGCGTCACAAGCTTTTTTAATATAATCTGTAAAAAATGCAGTTTTAGCTTCAGTAATATCTTTCTTATATTTAGCAAGTTTAGCTTTGTATGTGATCTTCTCTTCCTTCTCATAATTGTTCCTCCATTTTTGTTCCTGGCTACTACATTCCTGCCTAGATAATCTCAACATTTCGCTATGCCAGGGATGGGAAATTTTTCTTTTTCCTGTTTTAGTAGAGATGGGTATTAGTTTGTCCAATGCGACATTAAGCCAGTGAGAGAAGTTCTCAGCATTTTCTTCCACATTATCCCCCAATTGGCCTGGGGTAACAGTGATGGCTTTGCAGAGGTCATCTGCTCGGACTTTGTTCCAGGTTCTGCCTTTGGTTTATTGTAGAACTGGTCTATGCCAAGGGACTATGGCAGTCTTCATTAACCAGTTAACCACCTAGTGATCTGACCAACGTCACTGGGAAGGATGGTAACACCATAATATCCTTGCAGTTGGAGAATATGCCAACATATGACCATATGACCAGCTTTGTGTGTTGGACCCCTGGAAACCAGGGGGAGTCCAAAGGCATCCATATCATTAATTAATTTTAGTGAGTCAGTGTCGGTTGTATTTTCCAGGTGAAAATTTAAATCCCCCAGCACTGTGAAGTTTTCATTGACTATTAAGGATTCCATCATGGTACTAAGATTATCAATAAAATGACTCCTGATTCCAGGAGGACGATAATCTAGCACGCCTTTTAAAGCTAATGAGCCTGGAGGCTGGATTGAAAAAGATGTTGCTTCAAAGCCCATGTCAGTAAGTGGTTCAAATCTGAACCATTGTTATGTATGGATCTGAGCTGTGGGGTTTTGTAAATTTGGAACCACTGCAGGTGAATGAAAATGCCTTTTTTAAAATCCTTCTGGCGCTTCCCACCAGCTGTTCAAATTTTGCGTGCCATTCTGAATTGGATACTACTTATCACACAGATCTGATAAGAATGCAGCCAGTCCTCATTTGGCACAAGTTCTGGACTTTAGACTACCTGGATTTTAATCATTTTTTAGTAAAGGATTGCTCCAATTCTGACCACTCATTACATGTTCCATGGCTGAAGTACATTAAGAATTTCATGGTAGACATCAGTCATACGGAATTTTTTGAACAACCGGTCCCCTTGACTTATATTACCAGGAAAGCACTAAAATCAGAGTGCCTAAAAAAACCTTGAAGATCTGAGAGTGGAAATAATTAAACCTTCAGTCTAGCATAACCAAAAGATTTTAACCACTTGCTCAATGCAACCATATCTTTTTAATGTTTTAAATGCACAAGATAGATTTGTCTTAACTCGTTTTAGACCAGACATATTTTACAGTTTGACAACATTCCCAAATGTGAATAATAGGTAAATGGATTTAATGTTATGTCCTTGTGATAACACGTCGAAACAATCACCGATCCACATTTTGTTCTTCTGCACATTATACACTGATATGAGGAGATCCCTTATTGTCCCTATATTGAAATCTTTATATTTTAAGCAATGCAGACCAGTATTTATAGATCTGCAATTGCTCCCTAACATGTTTACATGTGTGGTTTTAGCAAGATTTCTTAGGGCTGTATTTTCTAGAAGAAAAAGTGGTCTCACATTATTTTATATTGTGACTGTTTTTAAAAAGACTTACATGTTTGGCTATCTATTGAAATGTGTTGGAATGTATTATATCACAAATATACTTTTTATGAATTTTTATACTTTTATGATCTTATCATCTAAGGTTGAATAAAGTTAATTGAATTGAATTGAATACTTTCAATTAGAACTCAAAGTGAGACATTGTATTCTCCTCTTACGTCTGGGAATTCTTCCACTAAAAAAGTTTACTTCTAAATGGATTACTTTAGAAAATTGCTCAGGTATATGTGATTTATGTAATGGAGGAATTCAAGACCTTAATCATGTGTTGCTAATTTGTCTGACTCTGACTTTGGTAGAGGACCGGTGTAAATATATAAAGCCCATTTGTTTCAGACTTATTTCCATCTCAACCCAAGATTTATTCAAGCTGTGTATAGCTTCCCAAAATGAATTTGTCTGATATAACTTGTTCAAGTTTTTAAAAAAGCTGTTTAAAAATTGTTTTATAGTCTATATTGTATTTTGTATTTGTTGACCTCAGTAGAGGTCTAAATCACATAAATATTATAATGAGCAACTGAAGTGATTGATGTCACACATGATATCTCAGGATGATATTCACACTGCGCAAACTAGGCACAGTCTCCTGTCCTTACTGCACTTACTTGGATAGACCGTAATCTCGAACTGATGATTAGAGTCATCTATTTGAAAATTTGTATCACAGTTGTAGGAAATTGAGTTACTAGTCGAGTGGGGTTGTTGTATTATGACGGCGATTGAGTTGAGCGTTAGCAAAAGACATCTGAGTTTTAGCCATTATCTTGATATTTAGCGGCATCCATTTTGAATTCACGGCAGCCATTTTGTCTGCCACATGCTGCCTCGTGTCGACCATGTGCGTTGTCCTATCTTTCTGCTCATGGCCTTTGAATCTGCCCGGCAACAGGCTAATAATAGCATCTCTGTTTTTTGCCGCTGACCGTTAGGGTCTGCATCTGCTAATGGTTAGCCCTAGATTGGAATATGTTAGCCGAGACCTCAAGACTGTTAACTCCTCCCACTAATCGATTGTGCTTCTCAATATTACCTTGTATGGACATAAAATGTGCGCTTATGCTTTGTACCGCCTTCTCTTGAGCCCCTGTGTGGGTATAAATAAACCATGTGTCCAGTAGTCCTTTGTGCTACTTCTCACAGTGCCGAAGGGTACTGTCCGAACTTTAGCACCACCTCATGGGGTGCAATAAACTTTGTGTTTGTCATTTTCCAGTTTCCGTGCCAACTTTTTTCCTTTGGGTCTGAGGACTTCGTGCGCAGAAGGGTGAACCCCTTGCACTAGCGGGCCTGGCTGAGGCCTGCACGACAAATTGGCGCCCGGCACGTGGGGCTCATCGGCGACTCGGACGCCCAAAGGATTGGTCGTGACGAAGGTTCAGAACCTCGCTAAGGACGCGATCGCTGCCAGAGAAGACCTGTGTCTTGGCATCCGAGGTGATCCTTCCCTACTTTCCGATCCGACCATCCAGGTGGCGCCGGTCCTCGACTGAGATCTCTTCTGCTGGTCTGCCGTGCAGTGACCGTTTGGTCGAATTTAGAACTTGGCAGTTGGAATCTGGACAGCCTATGATTGGTAAGAGCCGTTTTGCGGCGCTTGTTGTAAGTTTTGGACTTTGGAGTGCCTCGTATGGTAAGGTAGTCTTAGGACGCTTACCGTGGCACGTTTGAATTTGGGATAGACTTGTCTACTTTGGATTTTGTTTGATATGATAGTTTGATATTTGGATATATGTGTTGCAACTCATATAGGCAGGCGATGCATGGAGCTTTTCTCCGCTTTTGATATGTATAGCGCAACGTACTAAGAAAGTACCTTAAGCACTCTTTCCCTATAGTAGTGTATATCTTGCACTATTCTTGAGCTTGCCTGTTTGTCGCGCACTTCGAAAGATGTGCTGCTTGTTTGGTGGTACCAGTTCACGACTTGAGGAATCGCAGCCGGCTCCCCCCGAGGGGACTCCTAATCGAGATATGTATGTGAAGTTTGGTCTTTCTGCCATAATGTACAGCACGTTGTGGCATAAATACACTAAAAAGGATCCTGTGTTACGTTGGCCATTGCATGGGTCGTTTGATGCGCGAAAGGTTGAATATGTGGAGCGATGTCTGTTTGAGCGAAAGTCTAGGCGTGATATGTTTGAGAGTTTGCGAATGTGGGAGAAAGAAGTACGACAGCAAGAGAAGCGTGAGCAAGCGTTGATTGAAAAAGAACAGAGAAAGACTGTGTATGAGAAAGCACTGGAGTTGAGAAAGAAAGAAGCAAAAGAAATACAGGAGCGAGAGGAGAAAGAACGTAGATTACAGATATCTGGCCAATATCCTGTCCGTCAGCCTCTCTATCCTGTCCTTAATAAACCACAAGATGATTTTTTGTTATTAGATCGAACTCCACCTCCGTATATCGCTCCGTCTGTTCCGTCCGGGGATGATGAGGATTCCGATTTGGGACAACAGAAAGCGCAGGACACTCGATCTTTGTTGACTGCGGAACGCGCGGCTGAAATCAGACAAGCTGCTCGTAAAGCATTACGTAGCACAAATTCTGCCTCCGATCTTTTAGCTAGTATACAGGATTGGTTAGAAAGGGAGTTATATTTCACTGCCTCATTTGCCGATGCAGTTGTAGAAATGTTTCGGAAATATTCCACAGTTTTAGAACCTGCTGATATTGCAACTGATCATAAACAGTTACGTGATGATCTTTTTGTTTTTTCCAAGGCGTATGACTTCATTAGAGGGCTGGTTAAAATATGAGATGAGGCGAAATATCTGAAGGAGCAGAAAAAGGCTGCGGATGCCGTTCCACAGACTAGTCCGCCCGGAGAGACGCAGCATCCTATCTTCGTGACAGATAAGATAATACCAGTTGTCATGAAACCTATGCGGGAAGCCGCACCTCTGTATGTTCCTCCTAAAGGAACGGGAGATAATGATGATAAAAATTCTGTTGATGCAAAGGGATATTTTATTTATAATTGGGTGTACACTCCCTGGAATAGAGCAGATGTAATGGCACTTAAAAATGCGTTACCTGACCTGCGTAAAAACCCAGCCGCCTTTTATAAAGAAGTTGAGGGTGCTTTAAATTCTTGTGTCATGACTTTGTGTGATATAGATTTGTTTTTCGGTCTTATTCTACCCCCAGACAGATATGTGGAGGACCGTTCGTAAAATTGATGATCGCACTGTTCTAGGTGCCGAATGGAAGGAGATAGAGCGCATTGATGCGGATAGAGAGCCCGCCCAAAAACCACATCAGCTAATATTAGATCTTCCGGCAGCTATTTTGACTAAACTCAAAACGATTATTCCCCCTAAAAAGATTAATTGGACTGTTTTAGCGTCCTGTAAACAAAAAGCAGATGAATCGGTTACTGATTTCTTTACTCGTTTCGAGGAAGCCTTTCATGATTTTAGCGGTCAGTCTTTTACTGACGATACTGGCAGACATTTGTTTGTCGATAAATATGTTTCGAATTTGTTACCTGGAATAGCAAGTCGTTTAAAAGCTAGCGAAAGTTCTTGGACTACGTCCTCTCCGGCCTCTGTGTTGACGATGGCTCAGTATTATGAGCGTCAGGAGGCGGAGGCGAAGGGGACTGAGGACAAGAAGTCGAAAGAGTAATGTTGGCCCAGGTATATGGTCCGCCTTCTAGAGGTTATGATAGGAGCCCTGATAGGAATAATGATAGAGGTGGCCGACAGCCTTCTAATGCTCCTTATGGTCGTACGGATGTATCTTCAAATCAATGTGGATATTGTAAGCAGCACCGCCATTGAGTGCGTAATTGTCCGGTGCTATACCCTCAACAGGACGCTAGGGGGCGGGGCCAAGGGAGACCTGGTTCAGGTTTCTCAGCGCCTCGAGGTAATATGAATGATCGTGCCCGATCCGACATGAATACACGCCCACAGCAGAGACAGAACACATTTGATCGGCGGAATCAATGTCAAGTGTCTGACTATGTTCAGCCTGACTTGTACAATTCTGCTCATGCATAGGATTGCCTAGGATGGGGTAAGGAATCAGTTGAAGTTCCAGTAGATCAGACTGGTCTCTATGTTACAGCACATGTTTTGGGCTCTACTGATCGGTTTCTGGTTGATACAGGAGCTACACGTAGCGCTTTGTCTAAACAATTGGTTCAGAGGGCTCCCCTGTCTGGCACAACTATTACTTCAATAGGTTTCGATGGAACACCTTCCCTTAGCCCATTGTCCCAGCCACTCTCATTTTATGTTGATAAATTCAATGCTCCATGTCCGTTTTTGCTTTCCCCTAACACACCAGATAATATTTTGGGCCTTGATATGTTATAGCACTTTAGAGCCACGATACGATGTTTTCCTGAAGGGGTACGAGTCATTTTGAACGATAATTACACTGAATTTGATAGAATTTGCCTGGTTAAAGAAGACACTGCATTAGCCTCACTTCCTGAATCTTTATGGGCTACTTCAGACACTGATGTGGGTCAGATGGTCATTCCTCCGATCCAGATTAGTGTCAAGGAGGGAGCTGTGTTACCTCGTTTACCACAATACCGAATCTCACAGGAGGGAGAGGAAGCACTCATACGTATAGTACATGATTTGATACGAGTTGGGGTTGTTGAGGAAGTTCCATACAATGTTTGCAATAGCCCGATCCTTCCGATTTTGAAGAGAGATACAGACACACGAATTTACAGATTCATTATTGATTTGAGGGAGGTAAATAAGATAGTAATACCGCAAAACCCTGTGGTCTCTGACATCACAACACTTCTCACCTTAGTCCCTCCAACTGCCACTACATTTACTGTGATCGATTTGAAAAATGCTTTCTTTTCCTTCCCTATTCATCCTGATAGCCGATATTTGTTCGGTTTCACTTTGAATAATCGATCGTATCGCTTCTGTGAAGTTCCTCAGGGCTATACTGAAAGTCCGAGTATTTACAGCCAAGCATTGAAAAGGGAACTTGATTCTGTTGTACTGACCGAAGGTGTGGCTCTCATACAATATGTCGATGACATCTTGTTGGCAGCCGACACTCCAGAGCAGTGTGAAAAATGTACTTTATCTTTGCTTTCTTTTCTTTCTACACATCATCACAAGGTCTCTCGAAAGAAATTGTAATACTGTAGACCAAAGGTAACCTACTTAGGTCACCTTTTGTCTAAGGAGGGACGTGCATTGACATCAGATCGTATACAAGCTATTTTAGACACGCCAGTTCCTACCACACAGAAGGGAGTACGTGCATTTTTGGGTCTTACTTCATTTTGTAGACAGTGGATTTTGGGATTTTCACACATTGTTAAGCCCTTGTTAGCACTTTTGACGAAAGATAGCCCAGTACCTCTTCCATGGACAGAAGAATGTGAAAGTGCTTTTCGACAATTACGACAAGCCCTTTGTTCAGCACCAGTGTTAGGTACACCAGATTAAACAAAGATTTTCACACTCTACGTGCATGAGAAAGATGGATGTGCATTGTCAGTGTTGGTCCAGTTACACGGCGATAAGCAACGACCGTGTGCATACTTTTACTGCAGTTCTTGACCCGGTTGCTAGAGCATTACCTGGATGCTTTCGTTCAGTTGCAGCAACAGTGGTGTCCATTCGACAGAGTGAAGGAATAGTTTTGTCACATAACTTGTTAGTGCTAGTACCACATGCTGTCGATGCCCTTTTGAATCAGACAAAGACGCAGCATTTGACTAGCGCTCGTCTTACAGGATATGAACTGACATTGCTAGCCCCCCACATTACATTGAAGAGATGTGCAACATTGAATCCAGCTACTTTGTTGCCATATCCGGTGACTCAGCCTCAGTCACAAGAAACGCATGATTGTATTTTTCTGACTGAAGAACAGACAAAGGGTCGCATTGATTTACAGGATACGCCCCTTCCAGATGTAGATGGTGAATTGTGGGTTGATGGGTCTCGTTTGAAATTACCGGATAGTACGACCTCAGCCGCATATGCAATTACCACGCTTGAGACAATAGTGGAGACAGCTCGCATACCACAGAAGTCGGGTCAAGCAGCTGAATTGATAGCGCTGACGCGAGCATGTGAGCTCAGTGCTGGTTTGTGTGTGAACATTTACACACATAGCCGCTATGCTTTTGGAGTAGCGCACGATTTCGGCCTACTCTGGAAGGAAAGAGGCTTTCTTACATCTCATGGAATACAGATAATGCATGGAAATTTAGTGCACAATCTCTTGACTGCATTGACATTGCCGAAGAAAATTGCTATAGTAAAGTGCAGTGCACATAAGAAGGTTACAGACAAGATTGGAGAAGGAAATGCTTTTGTAGATCGTATAGCACGTGTCACTGCCATGCAGAGAAATACCACTTCTATGTATGTAGTGAAGTCGCAAGCTGAAAGATGGCACAATGCTAGGCAGGAAGTGCGAGAGATACAGAAGATAGCTTCTGACAAAGAGCGTGAACAATGGTCTAAAGAAGGAGAGTTGGACGATGAAGGTTGTTGGAGAAACAAGCAAATGGATCGATGGAAGCTACCCATAGCTTTCGTGCAACCTATGGTTCAGATGGCACATGGGGTAGCACATGTTGGAGCTCTTGCGGTGACGAAAATGCTTACGCAAGTTTGGGAGCATCCTGAGATTGCTTGCTAACACAGCTAAGAGAGTAGTACAGTCCTGCTTGATTTGTTTACAATACAATCCTGGAAAGGGGACACGAGTTCCATCTGGAGGGTTTGTTACACCAACTGCACCTTTTGAAGTCTTGCAAATGGACTACATTCAACTCGAGCGGTGTAATAATTTAAAGTATGTCCTAGTGGTGGTTTGCGCCTTCAGTAAATGGATTGAGGCATACCCTACGAAATATAATACTGCTATTACTACTGCTAAGGTTCTACTGAAGGAGTTCTTCCCGAGGTTCGGTGTTTGCAGGCTTTTATGGAATGATAACGGACCTCATTTTGTTGGGGAAGTTATTAAGTATGCCCTGAAGGGATTAGGAATCAAGCAAAAGTTCCATGCTGTGTTCCATCCACAATCTGCAGGATTGGGTGAAAAGGTATAATGGTACTCTCAAGCTTAAGATCGCAAAAATTCAAGCCTCCACGAAGTTTACATGGCCAGATGCGCTGCCATTGGCATTATTGTCCATTAGATCGGTACCACATTCTAGGACGGGTCTTACCCCGTACTTTTATTTATTTTTTATTTATATATTCTTATATAGCGCCTGATTCGACCCCCGGAGGAGTATCTCCGCGCTTTTGCCAGTGGAAGAATATAACTCGTGCTGATCCATGGTCAGAGGGATAGTTAGACTTTGACTATGTGGTTTAGATGTTTATGAATAAATGAGTTTTGAAGGACTTTCGAAAGGTTAGGTGGGTAGTGATTTGTCTCAGTATATGAGGCAGTGAGTTCCAGAGGACAGGTCCAGTGTGGGCCAGGGCGCGGCCTCCCTGCCTAGATTTTTTAATTCTGGGTACCTGTATTAACTGCAGATTGCTGGAACGTAAGGAGCGTCCAGGAACATAAGGTAAGAAAGCTTTTGTCAGATACTTGGGACCGGTACCTGACAGACATTTGTGAATAGTGCATAAGATTTTAAACTTAATGCGTTGCCGCACTGGGTGCCAGTGGAGTTTAGTCAGCAGAGGGCGGGATGGAGTCCTAGGTGGAACGTTAAGGACAAGCCTTGCCGCGGTATTTTGGACTATTTGCAATTTGTTGAGCTGTTCTTCATTAGCTGATCAGAGAAGACCATTGCAATAGTCCAATCTGCTGATGACTAACGCCTGGACCAGTGTCTTCCTATGACTGTCAGGTAAGTATGGAAAAACCCTTCTCAGCAGTCCGTACGAGGTGGTATTCGGACGTCCTATGAACATTTGGGGAGTCCCGAAACCAAGCTCTGTGTATGATGTACCTTGTGTTTTATTGAATGACTATTTGGCACAATTAACTGACAGCTTGGTTTCCATTCATCAACAGGTTCTAGAAGCGCTCCCTGATAAATCCCGAGGTGAGGGCCATGAACTCCGTCCTGGTGATCATGTCATGATAAAGCTATTCGAGAGGTCAAGCAGCTTGGAACCGAGGTGGCGTGGACCAGAGCAAGTACTCCTGGCCACGAGAACGGCAGTCCGAGTTACCGACAAAAAGAATTGGGTTCATAGTACCCATTGTCGCAAAGTGCTGCCGACCTTGGTGGAACCTGCTGTTCTGACCGATCATCGAGATATCTTGGCTACGGAGAAAGGCCCTGCTGTATTACCTGACGGATCTGCGGAGTTCTTCCCGGACCAGACGACTTCTGGAAAAGAGCGTTACAATTTGAGATCAAAGAAGGTGGTTTAAAAGTTTTTTTTGTTGCGAGACTGGTTGAGCAACCGCTCTGGGTAGTGGAAAAGGAGAGCCGATATGACAAGGGAGGGGGATCAGCCCCGCATAGTGTAGTGACACCTGTCTTGGTCTGTGGTGAAGAAACCAACGTCTGCCCAGAGTAAAGAGCTCATTGACTATTTTTATTTATTTTTTTCCTATTTTTTAGTTTGAAGAAGACTTTGTGACTATGATGCGGATAGAGAGCCCGCCCAAAAACCACATCAGCTAATATTAGATCTTCCGGCAGCTATTTTGACTAAACTCAAAACGATTATTCCCCCTAAAAAGATTAATTGGACTGTTTTAGCGTCCTGTAAACAAAAAGCAGATGAATCGGTTACTGATTTCTTTACTCGTTTCGAGGAAGCCTTTCATGATTTTAGCGGTCAGTCTTTTACTGACGATACTGGCAGACATTTGTTTGTCGATAAATATGTTTCGAATTTGTTACCTGGAATAGTAAGTCGTTTAAAAGCTAGCGAAAGTTCTTGGACTACGTCCTCTCCGGCCTCTGTGTTGACGATGGCTCAGTATTATGAGCGTCAGGAGGCGGAGGCGAAGGGGACTGAGGACAAGAAGTCGAAAGAGTAATGTTGGCCCAGGTATATGGTCCGCCTTCTAGAGGTTATGATAGGAGCCCTGATAGGAATGATGATAGAGGTGGCCGACAGCCTTCTAATGCTCCTTATGGTCGTACGGATGTATCTTCAAATCAATGTGGATATTGTAAGCAGCACCGCCATTGAGTGCGTAATTGTCCGGTGCTATACCCTCAACAGGACGCTAGGGGGCGGGGCCAAGGGAGACCTGGTTCAGGTTTCTCAGCGCCTCGAGGTAATATGAATGATCGTGCCCGATCCGACATGAATACACGCCCACAGCAGAGACAGAACACATTTGATCGGCGGAATCAATGTCAAGTGTCTGACTATGTTCAGCCTGACTTGTACAATTCTGCTCATGCATAGGATTGCCTAGGATGGGGTAAGGAATCAGTTGAAGTTCCAGTAGATCAGACTGGTCTCTATGTTACAGCACATGTTTTGGGCTCTACTGATCGGTTTCTGGTTGATACAGGAGCTACACGTAGCGCTTTGTCTAAACAATTGGTTCAGAGGGCTCCCCTGTCTGGCACAACTATTACTTCAATAGGTTTCGATGGAACACCTTCCCTTAGCCCATTGTCCCAGCCACTCTCATTTTATGTTGATAAATTCAATGCTCCATGTCCGTTTTTGCTTTCCCCTAACACACCAGATAATATTTTGGGCCTTGATATGTTAAAGCACTTTAGAGCCACGATACGATGTTTTCCTGAAGGGGTACGAGTCATTTTGAACGATAATTACACTGAATTTGATAGAATTTGCCTGGTTAAAGAAGACACTGCATTAGCCTCACTTCCTGAATCTTTATGGGCTACTTCAGACACTGATGTGGGTCAGATGGTCATTCCTCCGATCCAGATTAGTGTCAAGGAGGGAGCTGTGTTACCTCGTTTACCACAATACCGAATCTCACAGGAGGGAGAGGAAGCACTCATACGTATAGTACATGATTTGATACGAGTTGGGGTTGTTGAGGAAGTTCCATACAATGTTTGCAATAGCCCGATCCTTCCGATTTTGAAGAGAGATACAGACACACGAATTTACAGATTCATTATTGATTTGAGGGAGGTAAATAAGATAGTAATACCGCAATACCCTGTGGTCTCTGACATCACAACACTTCTCACCTTAGTCCCTCCAACTGCCACTACATTTACTGTGATCGATTTGAAAAATGCTTTCTTTTCCTTCCCTATTCATCCTGATAGCCGATATTTGTTCGGTTTCACTTTGAATAATCGATCGTATCGCTTCTGTGAAGTTCCTCAGGGCTATACTGAAAGTCCGAGTATTTACAGCCAAGCATTGAAAAGGGAACTTGATTCTGTTGTACTGACCGAAGGTGTGGCTCTCATACAATATGTCGATGACATCTTGTTGGCAGCCGACACTCCAGAGCAGTGTGAAAAATGTACTTTATCTTTGCTTTCTTTTCTTTCTACACATCATCACAAGGTCTCTCGAAAGAAATTGTAATACTGTAGACCAAAGGTAACCTACTTAGGTCACCTTTTGTCTAAGGAGGGACGTGCATTGACATCAGATCGTATACAAGCTATTTTAGACACGCCAGTTCCTACCACACAGAAGGGAGTACGTGCATTTTTGGGTCTTACTTCATTTTGTAGACAGTGGATTTTGGGATTTTCACACATTGTTAAGCCCTTGTTAGCACTTTTGACGAAAGATAGCCCAGTACCTCTTCCATGGACAGAAGAATGTGAAAGTGCTTTTCGACAATTACGACAAGCCCTTTGTTCAGCACCAGTGTTAGGTACACCAGATTAAACAAAGATTTTCACACTCTACGTGCATGAGAAAGATGGATGTGCATTGTCAGTGTTGGTCCAGTTACACGGCGATAAGCAACGACCGTGTGCATACTTTTACTGCAGTTCTTGACCCGGTTGCTAGAGCATTACCTGGATGCTTTCGTTCAGTTGCAGCAACAGTGGTGTCCATTCGACAGAGTGAAGGAATAGTTTTGTCACATAACTTGTTAGTGCTAGTACCACATGCTGTCGATGCCCTTTTGACTCAGACAAAGACGCAGCATTTGACTAGCGCTCGTCTTACAGGATATGAACTGACATTGCTAGCCCCCCACATTACATTGAAGAGATGTGCAACTTTGAATCCAGCTACTTTGTTGCCATATCCGGTGACTCAGCCTCAGTCACAAGAAACGCATGATTGTATTTTTCTGACTGAAGAACAGACAAAGGGTCGCATTGATTTACAGGATACGCCCCTTCCAGATGTAGATGGTGAATTGTGGGTTGATGGGTCTCGTTTGAAATTACCGGATAGTACGACCTCAGCCGCATATGCAATTACCACGCTTGAGACAATAGTGGAGACAGCTCGCATACCACAGAAGTCGGCTCAAGCAGCTGAATTGTTAGCGCTGACGCGAGCATGTGAGCTCAGTGCTGGTTTGTGTGTGAACATTTACACACATAGCCGCTATGCTTTTGGAGTAGCGCACGATTTCGGCCTACTCTGGAAGGAAAGAGGCTTTCTTACATCTCATGGAATACAGATAATGCATGGAAATTTAGTGCACAATCTCTTGACTGCATTGACATTGCCGAAGAAAATTGCTATAGTAAAGTGCAGTGCACATAAGAAGGTTACAGACAAGATTGGAGAAGGAAATGCTTTTGTAGATCGTATAGCACGTGTCACTGCCATGCAGAGAAATACCACTTCTATGTATGTAGTGAAGTCGCAAGCTGAAAGATGGCACAATGCTAGGCAGGAAGTGCGAGAGATACAGAAGATAGCTTCTGACAAAGAGCGTGAACAATGGTCTAAAGAAGGAGAGTTGGACGATGAAGGTTGTTGGAGAAACAAGCAAATGGATCGATGGAAGCTACCCATAGCTTTCGTGCAACCTATGGTTCAGATGGCACATGGGGTAGCACATGTTGGAGCTCTTGCGGTGACGAAAATGCTTACGCAAGTTTGGGAGCATCCTGAGATTGCTTGCTAACACAGCTAAGAGAGTAGTACAGTCCTGCTTGATTTGTTTACAATACAATCCTGGAAAGGGGACACGAGTTCCATCTGGAGGGTTTGTTACACCAACTGCACCTTTTGAAGTCTTGCAAATGGACTACATTCAACTCGAGCGGTGTAATAATTTAAAGTATGTCCTAGTGGTGGTTTGCGCCTTCAGTAAATGGATTGAGGCATACCCTACGAAATATAATACTGCTATTACTACTGCTAAGGTTCTACTGAAGGAGTTCTTCCCGAGGTTCGGTGTTTGCAGGCTTTTATGGAATGATAACGGACCTCATTTTGTTGGGGAAGTTATTAAGTATGCCCTGAAGGGATTAGGAATCAAGCAAAAGTTCCATGCTGTGTTCCATCCACAATCTGCAGGATTGGGTGAAAAGGTATAATGGTACTCTCAAGCTTAAGATCGCAAAAATTCAAGCCTCCACGAAGTTTACATGGCCAGATGCGCTGCCATTGGCATTATTGTCCATTAGATCGGTACCACATTCTAGGACGGGTCTTACCCCGTACTTTTATTTATTTTTTATTTATATATTCTTATATAGCGCCTGATTCGACCCCCGGAGGAGTATCTCCGCGCTTTTGCCAGTGGAAGAATATAACTCGTGCTGATCCATGGTCAGAGGGATAGTTAGACTTTGACTATGTGGTTTAGATGTTTATGAATAAATGAGTTTTGAAGGACTTTCGAAAGGTTAGGTGGGTAGTGATTTGTCTCAGTATATGAGGCAGTGAGTTCCAGAGGACAGGTCCAGTGTGGGCCAGGGCGCGGCCTCCCTGCCTAGATTTTTTAATTCTGGGTACCTGTATTAACTGCAGATTGCTGGAACGTAAGGAGCGTCCAGGAACATAAGGCAAGAAAGCTTTTGTCAGATACTTGGGACCGGTACCTGACAGACATTTGTGAATAGTGCATAAGATTTTAAACTTAATGCGTTGCCGCACTGGGAGCCAGTGGAGTTTAGTCAGCAGAGGGCGGGATGGAGTCCTAGGTGGAACGTTAAGGACAAGCCTTGCCGCGGTATTTTGGACTATTTGCAATTTGTTGAGCTGTTCTTCATTAGCTGATCAGAGAAGACCATTGCAATAGTCCAATCTGCTGATGACTAACGCCTGGACCAGTGTCTTCCTATGACTGTCAGGTAAGTATGGAAAAACCCTTCTCAGCAGTCCGTACGAGGTGGTATTCGGACGTCCTATGAACATTTGGGGAGTCCCGAAACCAAGCTCTGTGTATGATGTACCTTGTGTTTTATTGAATGACTATTTGGCACAATTAACTGACAGCTTGGTTTCCATTCATCAACAGGTTCGAGAAGCGCTCCCTGATAAATCCCGAGGTGAGGGCCATGAACTCCGTCCTGGTGATCATGTCATGATAAAGTTATTCGAGAGGTCAAGCAGCTTGGAACCAAGGTGGCGTGGACCAGAGCAAGTACTCCTGGCCACGAGAACGGCAGTCCGAGTTACCAACAAAAAGAATTGGGTTCATAGTACCCATTGTCGCAAAGTGCTGCCGACCTTGGTGGAACCTGCTGTTCTGACCGATCATCGAGATATCTTGGCTACGGAGAAAGGCCCTGCTGTATTACCTGACGGATCTGCGGAGTTCTTCCCGGACCAGACGACTTCTGGAAAAGAGCGTTACAATTTGAGATCAAAGAAGGTGGTTTAAAAGTTTTTTTTGTTGCGAGACTGGTTGAGCAACCGCTCTGGGTAGTGGAAAAGGAGAGCCGATATGACAAGGGAGGGGGATCAGCCCCGCATAGTGTAGTGACACCTGTCTTGGTCTGTGGTGAAGAAACCAACGTCTGCCCAGAGTAAAGAGCTCATTGACTATTTTTATTTATTTTTTTCCTATTTTTTAGTTTGAAGAAGACTTTGTGACTATGAATACTACTAAGAAAAAGATTTTAGGAGTATTAGGTGTTTTTGTTGTTTTAACAGTTATAGCAGTGATCACCTGGTCCGTTGAAGTGGTGAGTCCTGCTCGGAAATTTCTTATGGTTCCTACTGCTCCAATTCCGGAAGAGCATCAGCATTTCACTCTTCCCTATCATGAGCATAAGCATCGAGAATATTATCTGAATAATACTTTTGTTCAAATGCTCCACCATACGATGCCACCAATACTAGAAACTGCTGGATTTGTGGTATGCTTCCAGCTCATCAAAAGAAAGGTGGAACGCCGTTTATTCCACTTCCTTTTTTGCATAATAGTTGCTGTCGAGCCTGGTACACTCTTCTCTTTTCGAACAGAAAACCTACAGTAGGTGGACTTCTCTTCCATTTGAATAAAGAGTGTTATCAAGATGAACATGGTTATCCTCAAGCGAATGGAACTATATGGGAGTGGGAAGATTATCGACCGGGCAATGTTTCTACGCCTTATGTTTTCACTCATACAAGAGACTCTACCACAAGCAATGAATCTGTAATTACTGTAACACGAACTAAAGCTAATCTCTGTATGCAAAGTACTGGACGAATTCCAGTGGGAGTTAGTGAATGTGTTGTTGTGTTAAATATAGATGGAATAAATGATAGTTCTTTCCTGGCCTCACATAACACATATCTAGTATGTGGAAGTCATGGGTATCATAGATTACCTGTAGAGTGGTCTGGTATTTGTTATGTGTCTTTCCTATTACCTCCTGTTTTCCTTGCACCTGCTTCTTATCATCGAGATTTTAAATTGTTTAAAAATATTTTCATGAACCGTTATAAGCGAACAATTTCGGATTGATGATATCGATCAGACAGACTCTAGTCTACAGCAATATCTTGATTTCAATTTAGGCTTGTTCCCGTTTGTAGGTGCTGCATTAAATAGCAGCAAAATACGACGATTAACTAGAGTTGTGGAAGCTGTCACCAATGAAACTGCTGTAGCACTTGGTAACATTACTGAGGATCTGCAAGTTACTAGAATTGTAACTCTTCAGAACCGAATGGTTCTGGATGTTATGTTAGCAGATAGAGGAGGAGCATGTAAAGTCATTGGAAGTAGTTGTTGCGTGTTCATCCCTGATAATTCACCTTCTGTATATGAGGCAATTCTTAAACTGCACAAGATAGCCTCTGATATTCATGAGAAAAATGGTACCTGGACATTTGCTGGGTGGTTTTGGACTTTAATTTCTGCTTGGGGTTGGAAACTACTGACTATTCTGTGTATTGCAGCTGCACTAATTTTCACCTGTTGTATGTGTATGCATTGTGGCCCAATGCTATGTTCTATGTGCATAACTGCCTGCATACCGTCCAAACGAAATGCCGTAAAAGCGCAACAATCATTGGATAAAGAAGTGACCAACATAATGTGCATAGATATACGGGATGAATGTACAGATTATCCAAAAAGAGCATATGTCTTTAGCTAACGCTAAAAGGGTCGTCTGTTGTATTATGACGGCGATTGAGTTGAGCGTTAGCAAAAGACATCTGAGTTTTAGCCATTATCTTGACATTTAGCGGCATCCATTTTGAATTCACGGCAGCCATTTTGTCTGCCACATGCTGTCTCGTGTCGACCATGTGCGTTGTCCTATCTTTCTGCTCATGGCCTTTGAATCTGCCCGGCAACAGGCTAATAATAGCATCTCTGTGTTTTGCCGCTGACCGTTAGGGCCCGCATCTGCTAATGGTTAGCCCTAGATTGAAATGTGTTAGCCGAGACCCCAAGACTGTTAACTCCTCCCACTAATCAATTGTGCTTCTCAATATTACCTTGTATGGACATAAAATGTGCTCTTATGCTTTGTACCGCCTTCTCTTGAGCCCCTGTGTGGGTATAAATAAACCATGTGTCCAGTAGTCCTTTGTGCTACTTCTCACAGTGCCGAAGGGTACTGTCCGAACTTTAGCACCACCTCATGAGGTGTAATAAACTTTGTGTTTGTCATTTTCCAGTTTCCGTGCCAACTTTTTTCCTTTGGGTCTGAGGACTTAGGGGCCAGATGTAGGAGCCCTAATACCGGTCGGAAACGGCCGATTTCGGCCGTTTCCGATCGGTATTAGGGTTTTCTAATGTAGGAGCAGGCTTTACAGAATCGGTATTTTACCGAATCTGTATTTACAGATTCGGTAAAATTACCGAATCGGTAAATACAGACTCGGTAAAAATACCAATTCTGTAAAAGCACATGTAGGTAGCACATCTTTGAGTGCCGCAGGCCTTTCAGATTCGGTATTTTACCACCCAATCAAATTGGGTGGTAAAATACCGAATCCAGGTGTGCATGCACATGTGTGCATGCACACCTAGCCATGTGACAGACAGACATGCCCTTAGGGCATGTCTGTGTGCCACATGGCTCACATGCCCGTCTTTGGGGTGCTAGAGGGTGTCAAAGTGACACCCCCTGCACCCTTGCTAAAATCGGAATTTACCGATTCTGTAATTACAGAATCGGTATTTCCCATTGATTCCTATGGGCTTCAAAGCCCATAGGAATCAATGGGAAATACCGATTCGGTATTTACAGAATCGGTAAATACCGAATCTTAACGATTCGGTATTTACAGATTCTGAAATACCTACATCTCCCCACTTCATATTTACCACTTCTTAAATACCGAATCGGTAAAATTCGGTATTTAAGAAGTGGTAAATAAGAATTACCTACATCGGGCCCTTAGTGCGCAGAAGGGCGAACCCCTTGCACTAGCGGGCCTGGCTGAGGCCTACACGACAGGGTGAAACCCTATTCAAGCTGCAACCACAATTCTTGTCAAGGTGAAAAGCAAGCAATCCCGAAATTAACCTGTACTCAACCCTCTGATAACTTGCTGCAAAAGCTGTCAGGCTTAACTTGGAAGGAACTTGTCAAGTATTTCTGCAGCACTTCAATTAGTAATAAAATGAAAACACAACACAAGAAAAATCCCACAACAATTTAGAAACACAGAGTAAGATTTAATAAACTATCTGTCACCAAAAGAGCAAAAAATCAATTGTTAGAACAAGAGATATGCAATTTTAAAATTTAGCTAAGAATAGGGCTGAAAAGCAAAAATCGCCAACTGGGTATATGTGGTCACACTGAACTAGGACAAATTCACAAGTACTGATTGACTACCATGGAGCGCTGACCGGATACAGGGACTAGTCTAGTCCTGCCCAACAAAGTACCTTAACTCCAGGTTACGGAGGTTTGCAAAGTCCCACGCAGAGGATGCTTTGCACATTAGTGGTTCAGGGCTGAGATGCATGGTCCTGCATCAAGAATCCATTACGCAGCAGCAGTTCTGAGCATTAGCAGAGCAGTGATATAAGGTCCTACCATGAGGATGTGCCATGTTACAGCTGTTCAATAGAGCTGCGATGCAAAATCATACATCGAGGATGCATCGCGTAGCAGCATTTCCAATGAGATGTCGGGTCCTGCTTTGGGGATGCAGTGAGCAGCAGCAGTCCTGTGAGAAACCAGGGATTTTGTTGATTTTCCCCCCTACTTTATTGGCCTCATTTTGAAAGCTGGTTTTCTGACTCGGATTGTGCCCAGGGCTTTGCTAACCAGACACGGGGCATGTGCTCTGATCAAAAGTACAACATAATTAGTTATAGTTACAATTGGTACTGAAAACCTATCTGTAAGTCCCTAGTATATGGTAGGGCATGTAGATTAGAGGCCCGGAAGATTTAATGCACTTAAGTGTGCACTGCTCTGTTGCCTGCTGTCATTTTAAAGGCAGCTTTTAAAATGAGTGTATATGCAAATTTGATTTTGGAATTCAAAGTCTTAAGCTACCTTATTATTTACTTATAAATCACTCCTAAGGACTACCCTAGGTGTCCACATGGGAGCCGTGTAAAAATAAGTAGGGACTTTTTAAAATATGTTTTATATGCCCACATGAGGTAATAACTGCCATGTTTGTTCTTCCCCATTGTAGCACATTGGCTCCATGGGCTAAAATGGGATTACTTTAATAAAGTATAACTATTGACAGGAGTGAGCTAAAACATCATTCAAAGGCTTAAAGGAATAGTTATGATAAATCCAACACTATGCCAACGTTACTTTTATTATAACTATTACAGAAAAGAAGTTATAGAACTTGCATTTCTGATGTGCCAACATCCAGCCTTCCAGCAGGCTCTTCTGATTGACCAGCCTTTGACAGGCTGCGCCAAGATGCTCCGGTGAGCTGTGAGGTGACCTTCATAGAGACAAAGTACATCTGAAGGGAGGAGATCTGCAGCTGCACAAAACAATGTGTGTGCACAGGGCCTAGAGGCAGTGATAGTGCTTGCACACATGGTCTGGTTTTCCGAAATAGTTGCCGCATAATAGGTGATAATAATTACACGCATTAAAATGACTATAGGCACCTAACTTCAGCAATGGGTGCCTGCTGGCAGTGCACCTGGTTGAGGTCTAACAAGTGTAATGTATAACCTTGTAAGCCATTCTATTTTAACTTTCACGATATGGACCAGGGATATCGAGTGCATGTTAGTCAAAAAGGAAAGAGAGTGTTTTCCTTTTATTATATGTTTCATGTTTCACTGAACATTCGCTGCGTTAGTGTATGTTAGAGATTGTGGGGCAGATTTATGAAGGCCTTGCGCCACGTTTACGACGCTGTTGCGTCACGCAAGGCGGCGTAAACGTGGCGCATCCCTACGAACGATTTACAACATGACGCATCTAGGCAGATGCGTCACGTTGTAAAGCCCTGCGCCGCTTGTGGGCGTTCCATAGAAACAAAGACCAGCTATGCTCTTGTAGAATTCTCCAACTCGGTTGTTTTCAGAACAAAATTTCTCACTAAACTGAGGCCTTCAGAATGAGTGTCCCTCAGTTTTGCAGTCGCTGCACACACCTGTGTGTGTGTGCGCAGGGTTGTGATTACAAGATGTGCTAGTTTATGCACCCAGTTATTACCGTTCGTGATAAAGTTTGCACCCACACATTTATCAGTGGGAGATATTGGTGAGTAATACCAATAGGGGAAATGTCCATAAAATACCAGGACATGCATTTTGGTGCGGAAAGCACGAATATTTGCTTGCTAGTCCCCATTTTAAAGCTTAACATGGAAAAAGAGATACTTATCACACCTGATAAGATTTCAACCTTGGTGCATAGGATATAAAATAATTATCACATTTGGGCTGGGGGACTATAATCAAGGCCTAAGGGAGCAGCTATCACTATACAGAGTTGGTGCAATGGCACCGGGTCCAGGGCTTTACACCAATGACGGCTGGGTTTTACTGCCAAACTGGGTTTAAGGTGTACATTTTTCTTTCTTGAATATTGGCTAATGGTACTGAGGCATGCATCAAGATGCAAATCTGCTGTGTCTCTGAGATACCGTTGGTGCGCCCTGAAAATGGGGCTAGCTTTCATTAGTCCCCGCCCTGTAGTCTCTAGGTGATGTACCCTAAAGTCCCTCTCAACAGCCCCAGAATGGTGGCTGCCTATGCTTCTTTTTGGCTTGCACACTTGAACATATAGTAGTTGCCAATTGGCCTCATTCTATAAATTGAGTGCAGTAGATGATGTTTGCAAAATTACGGCCTTTGCTGGCATAACCTTTCATTTACATTAGTTGGAGTGTGTGTGACAAAGGCTGTGCAAACAGTACTAATGCAGCTGCCATTAGGATGTCCATATTTGGGAGCGTCTACCTAAAAATGTAAGAAAAGCAGCTGCAAGACAGAAGGTGAGAACTGCCCACAGGGCACTACCTAATGCCCATCTACTTCTTCTCTACTTATCTTTGATATCAACCTGGTCCCACCAGGGCAGCCTGCTGAAAGGTCCACCCTCACCTTTGGATTTCGACTAAGGCACCGAAAGTGCATTTTGACCCTCACCGGTGAGTAGATTCGCTTTATAAGATTAATGATTTGATTGATTGAAAATACCTTTGCTTGGTTTGCGGGACATTTCCATTTCAAGAATGCAATGGACCTCTGCACCATACCCTTTCTTTGAAAACAGAATCTGAAGCTGCCCAGCAGCTCACTGAACATTTGTTGGACATCGACCTCTGTGGACACGAGGCAGACCTTAAATCCTCTTAGACTGACCCTAAAGGCCCTGATAAAGCTTTGCTGGCCTACCCTGTTGCTGCAGCCATGCCTGGCCTATGTGGAAGTCCCCAGAGACCAACTCAAAGTTTAAAAGCCTGTCCTCTCCTGCTTACCTCAAGACCTGGTGTGGGAGGCTGAAGAGACCACCTTAATAAGTATGTCCCTAAACATCTCATGGCCACTCTCACCATAGACCAGGCTGGTAACTGGCAGCCTGGGAGATTGTGTGCTGCTTATGTGGGTGATGTGGCGTTGAAATAACTGAAAGCGCATCCCTACTTCCAATGGCTTTTATTGTTTTTACCGAGTCCACCTGTTGCTGTCATGGCCTGCCGCGTGTGGTGGTTTAATATAAGGATAGGCTGACAGCTGGCCAGATTCAGAAACCTATTAAGGACCACAATGAGACCTGCATATGTGTCCTTATAGCCATGTGTTCATCTCAACACCGTCGACTAGCACCTCCCAAATTCTCCATAAAGCCAACACACAAACACTGAGACATGTTTCCCTTTTTTTGCCAGTAGCCATGACACTGACATTACAAATGTGTGTTTTTTTTGATCACTGCAGTTTAGATTGTGCAGACCTTTCATGGCACAACCCTTCTTTTAGGAATTTCCAAGATGCAGGGTGACCAGTTTGTAGCAGGAAGGTTGTGATCCTCACCGCTCCGTAGCTACAGTGCACATTTAAAGTTGTGCAGACATTATCTGCTTGTGAACTTTGATTTTCCTTTCTGCGGCTTTCTACTCCACATGTGCTGCCTAGGGGGTTTGTAAACAGAAGACCCTCAGGACATTATACAGACCGACTCTTTTACAGGATGAAAGAGTGTGGAAAAAGGTGAAGAAAATAGGAGGAAAATGTGTGGTTGCGCTATAAATATTTTACCTACTTCCCACTTTGCTCCACCAACAGTCTTTCCACACGTCAGGTGAGAAGAAACTTGTAGAGAAATTGCCGATGTTTTCCAATAAATGTGCAGCTAAATTGCATTTATACAGCACCTTTGTCGCTACTCGCCTATGACTCAGTAGACAAATGCTTTTGTTTCCACCCTTGCCGTCTGTACATCTTACACCTTCCCCCGAGGTCGAAATTTCATAAAAACAGAGCAGATATATACATTTTATTGGTCCTTGCGATTCTATTTTATTGAAAAGATGGGTAAGTCAGTGTGTATAGTATGTGTGTGTGTGTGTGGGGGGGGGGGGTTAATAGAATTTCTGTTGCCCTCAGTAGATTTTTTTGTTACTTAAGTGTCAAAGGGATATTCATGAAACATCGACCCACCTTCTAAATGAATGGAGCGTGGCACACAGTGTCATTACTTGTATGGAGTGAGTGCGAAGGGGACATATTCTCTTCAACCTTCTTCTGAGTGTTGCAACATTCATACTTTTTTCTGACATGTTGCTGCAGGTTCAAACTGGTCCACTGCTGGTGTCTTTGCCAGTATCTGTAACAGAGGAGTGACAAGGCTGTTGAAACCCTTGATGCTGACATTGTCACAACAAGGTGAGCATTTCAGAAGCTTAGGCTAAGACTAGATCCCCTGACCTTGAGTCCTTGGCAAGTGCTCAGCACTTACTATTCCAATATGGACACAACAGAATATGTGCATGCTACAGGACCTGAAGAGTTAAAACCACAAATCAAGATTCACACACCATTGGTAAAGGTGATCTTGAATTGTGTGTTAGTGGGGCACATTTTGAATTGTTGTGAATGTACTTTTACACCGTGCTGGTGATTATATGTTCTTCTCATAAACAAAAGAGTCATCCAAGGCCTTGCTTGGCAGCTGAACTGTATGCCCTGGCACAGTTTCCTAATGTGGCTGGTGCTATGGATTGCACTCATGTATTGCTGGCTCCACCTATGGGTAGAGAGATGGTGTTCAGAACAGGTATGAATGCCCTCAATGGAAGCAGAAGCAGTACAGATCTTCTCACACATGCGTTGAGTGTTCATGCTCAGCGCTCAACTCAGCGATTCTGCAAAACAGCCACTGGGCTTCCACAAATTATGCTTCATTCAGATAGAACCTGGTTTTGGGTGAGTTTGCGATGCTGGATTGAGATGTAACATTTTAGCAGTGTGTACATAAACCAGGTGGTGGACATCACTGATTCTTCAAGAGAACTCATCCTTCCAGTGAATGAATGTCTATTCTGGGCGATGAGGCATGGCTTTTGAAAATATTACTTTCGGCAACTACAAAATTCAATTAATATGAGATCAGGGAATGCAAGTGAACATCTGGTGGTCCTGCTGAAGTCAAGGTTCCCATGCCTACTTGTTTCTAGAGGCGCGGTTATGCGAGTCCCAGATCTTACTTGTGTTGTAATTCCCACTAATTTAATGTTAGGCAACAATTTACAGCTGGATAAAGTAATTGATAACAATAATGCGTGTAGTGGACTGGCAGCTGTCACTCAATCCAAAATGTCAGTTATAAGTCAATAAGGACACTCAATGAGGAGCAATACACCAAATGTGTGCAAAAAATCTCTTTACTAAGACATTAAAGTTAATAAATGTGTTAGCAAGAAATCAAGGTTAATATGCTTATCAGGATATAGTGAATAAAAGTAACAATCAAAAGACTCAATTCACGAAATATATTATGATTGTACATACAAGTATGAAGTACGCTCAATTGGCATTTAAAGTACTTGGCTGCTTAGTATCAAATATCAAGCTGTATAGCAACTAAATTAGCATTTGTTCTTGGTTTTGCAAAAACAATATTAGGTGGCTGACTATGAAATGCACATCAGCTACCACATTACATTAGAATATTCAAAACAATTCCGTAAATGTAAGAGTCACAATAGAGCATAATACATTTGATCACAGAGGAATACTAAGGCCTGCATTAATCAAATAAAACAGTGAAACAAAGGCCCATCATCTCTTGGTGGAACTTAACTCATCCACAGTGCTGGGAAGCCCTTTCCTTCTTCCGGTGTCCCTCTCCCTCTCAAGTGCCACAGCCGAGGAACAGCGCGGCGAGGGAGGCAGCTATGGGCGATGGGAGTTTGCGCAACCCCATATGCGAGCTTCAGCTCCCTCACACGCGCCTCTGTCTTTAAATATTCTGAAGCTTGGCTTGTTTCATATTCTGTTTTTTCTCTCGCAATTTCTAGCTTTGTTATCAGAATGTATCCTTTGGCTGCCCTTACGCTACTGGCTTTTTCCTGAACTATTTCTCAGGGTCAACATAACCTTTGGCTGCCTCTCTCCCACACTTCCCGCTTCCCGTCCTTCTCACCAGCTGCAGACAGTCACATCTGCGGATTGCTACAAAACAAGCGTAGATGTGACAGCATAAAATCTCTGTACTGTTCAGGTTTTCTGCATGTATTACCGCTCATCTACACGGCTCAAACTAATTAACCCTTTGCGTCACAATGTCTTCCACAAACTATCCCTATACTACACAATGGGATACATGATGCCAGCAACAGTGAGATGTAGGAGGGAAAAGGACGAGTGACAAGATAGAAGGTGAAGGAACATTTTATGGGATTCATTAGGATTTAACCACAATGTTACCACCATAACTATGTAGTTGAACCAAGTGGTTCTAATGACCATTCAATATACTGTTTCTATTCTAAGTTGTTACAAAAATAAAACAAGCAGTGGCATAGGTAAATAGCCAAAGGTCTTATCCTCGGGTTTAGCCATGCAGCACATTATCTGGGTGCTGTGCCACCAGGGATTGAAGAGCTATGCAATAACTGCATGCTTTCCTTAGGAAATATTTTTGGACTCATTCCAAGGCCTTTTAATTCACAGACAGAAATACAAGTGCCTTCAATGCAAGTCAGCTGCACTGTAGCCTTCTGTGTGCAACTGCATCACTAGAGCATTGTACAGCCTATGAAAAAAGAAGCAAAGTACTATCCAGTGGCGGGGACCTCACATACCTACACCCCCATGCCTTCATTCACCAGACGCCCTTCTACAGAGTTTTCCATTGGAAACACTGCTCACATCATGGGCCTCATTTATGAAAAGTGTTGCATCGCTGCATGAGAATCCACCATTCTTGCAACACCATGGATGCACCGTATTTACTGTACGGCCCTGTCCGGCCCTCCAGGATTTATAGATGCATCAATATTCCTGATGTATCTGTAGGCACAAAAGTGATGCACTACTGGGGTGGGTCTGAAAACTGATGCAACTCCAGCAATGTATCCGTTCACATGGTGGAAGCTCCATGTGAAATGGCCAATGTAACTCCTTAGAATTTGACTCAGTGGCATCCTAGACGTGGCATAGTGAAATCTATTTCACTAAGCCACTACTACCAGCCTTTTTGCCGGAGGACCACCCACCCTGCATAAATTATACCTGATGCAGGTATAATGTAGTGCCGGGGTTTACAAAGTGCTGCATCCACCTATATGAGTCACTTTGTAAATATGGTGCAGTATGACGCATATTTTACGCCGCTATTTAGTCACAAAACTTGATGCAACGCTGGTGTAAAAGGTTCATAAATAAGGCCATAACAGTTTACCAGCAAGCCCCCGGCCCGCCCTCTGTCCCAGACCCCTGGTTATAGGAGCACTGGACATAGCAACAACAACAAAAGGCTTTAATTTGTCAGGTAGAGGTGAAATAATGAATAAACATGGGCAGCGTTTCCATCACTTTATCTCTGCACACCTAAAAACATAAAAATTAACATGATCATGCGTAATGTAATTGCCACTTTTGTATTACACTTTAATAGTTTTGGGTCAGTCGAGTTTGTGCTCTATAAAAATGCAGTCACAAATTGATCTGGCATTGTGTAATGTAACTAGTGCCCTTGTAAGACGCTCCTTTGGGTTGCTTGAGTTCACATTATATAAATAGGCACCAGGATTTACTAAAGCCTTGGGCTTAACTGTGCTGCAAGGCTGGGCTGCTGAAGGACCGGTGCCCGAGGCTCACTAAAGCAAAAACAACCAGAGAGGAGGGAGAGGTTTGGGGGAAATCCCTGCACTTTGAAGTCAAATAAAATTTCAAGAGACGATTTTGAAAACCTCGTCTGAAGCATCTGTCATTTGACCTCGGTTTTTGAACCGAACATGGAAATTAAGTGACGGGCCTCAAAGTTGAAACCAATGAAGAGGGGCAAACAGTACGACAAGCAGGAATCAAAGAAAAAGTAGTCTCCCCAATCATCACATAAACACAGAAGCGTATTGTTACCAGTTATTGAGCGGTGCTCTGTGGGGGTAAACTAAACACGAAAGGAGAGACAAAGAGGAAGGATTAACCACTAGCAAGCAAGCATTTTTAGATGACAATTAAAGGGACAAGTAAAAAGACAAAGGGAAGACTAAAAGCCCATTGAGTGAAACAGCATGTGTCGAAGTGAAAGCACATGTGCTGCCTAGTCTCGGCCTATTAAAGCAGTGAAGTACTTTCCAATGGCAGAGACGTCACATCCCTCCTACCCCAAACCTCTATTCACCACTCACCCTTCTCCAGGTGGTGCTCAAGTTTACATTATATACTATAAAATGGCTCACAGACCCTGGGGAGCTGCTGTGAATGTGCTTTGCCTCACTGGACCAGGAGAAAGCCACAAGTTGAGGCTGACTGCAATGAGCACTGGCCAGATACAAGGACCCAGTTAGGCCCGGCGAGAAAACTACCTTATATGCTGATTTCCCGAACATTGCGGGATCCCCTGTTGAGGATGGGGTGGTACCATATGGTTGTTATGACTCAAAGCAGATAGAGCCCAGTTGTTTGTTCAAGGTGGTTGGAGCCTTTTCTGTCCCAGAGTATCTGACCAGGATACCAGCCAGTTAGCCCTTGGAGTCACTCTGAGGGCCCTGGGTTCAAGGTGCTGGCTTCTTACACATTCAGTAGAGCAGAACGGCAGTAGGGTAGAAGGGCAAGAGGTGTCAAAGCACCAGTCCTTCTTGCTGAGCAGCACACCACTCCATCTGAGTCTTCCACAGGTTCAGCGGTGTATTCAAGAGTGGGTCCGAGGGTCCTATTTTATTACCTGGTGCCTCCTTTGACGCAGAAGAGATTTCTACAGAATTCCGTTTCAAGTGCTTGAAGTTTCCTGACTCCTCTGCCCTCCCCCCAAGTTGGTTGCATGAACCTTTATGTGAAGGCACAGCAGAGCCCATTCAGTTGCACAGCTCCACCATCATGCCATATGATGGCCCAGCCATGCACAACAAATCCCTATATTGTGTGGCTGTCTGGGAGGAATAAACATTGTCTAACTGCCAACTGCACTCAGTTATGTGACCCAGGAACAGGCTGCAGGCACCAAAAATGAAACGTTTTAGCACGTGTTAAATCTAATAAGGCAACCCTATGGGAGAAATAGGCAGTAGTGAAAAAACATGGTCAGACTTTTATTTATAATGCTCCCTGCTCTAAGGGGCTACCCTAGGCAAGGGGGCTATATTGCCAAATTGATTTGGCAGTTTAAAACTGCCTACAGGCTGCAGTGACAGGCCTGGGACATGTTTTTAGGGGCTACTTAAGTGGGTTACATTAATAAGTGCTGCAGGTCCACTGGTAACTATAAGGAAACAATGGTCCCCTTTAACAGTTTATAAATGTAGCAAATCAGCACATCACTATAAGAACGACTGTGTAAAATAAAACATAATATTTAATTTAACATCATGTCATATGGACTACACTGCTGATTGCTATAGTAATTCCAGAGCACTTTAAGATGTGTTACGAGTTGGATAGCAACTACCGAGTTCCAGCAGAATGCAGACACAATGGGATGGAAATTGTTCTTCTTACATATGGGAGTGATCATACCCATCCCATTGCCTTCTGTTAAAAGTTTGGGTTAGTGATAAACGGCACTCCATATCTTAAATCTCAGGTAGGGGAAGTTGTTTCTAAATGCTCCTTTGTACTAGAGACGCTATGTAAAATTGCCCTAATAATATTGTTTATGCTTGGAAACTTAATTTTACAGCAGCTATTTACTCGCAATAAGATTATGCTAATTCAGTTTATGCAGATCTCCCTCGTACTGACCTACACAGATTACAAATCATTCAGAACATAGCTTCAAGACTGATCTTTTCCCAGCCTTGCTCTCACATGTCACTCACCTCCCGAGAAAGCTTCACTAGCTCCTAATTCAGGAGTGTATTTGCTTCAAGGTATGCTGCATGCAATTCAATTCATAAGCTTTTATTCGATTTGAAAATACAAATCATACAAGCACATTGAAATACAAAGCCTTATATATACAAAATAATGCACAATATTCACAAGAATAGTACAAAAAAGGGGAATAGGAGACATGTACAAAAGCTAGTGGGCAACAGTTAGCTGCATGCATTTAGTTGCCTGAACAGAAAATGTCCCAGTTTCCTGGAAGCTAGAAATAGGGAACATAGACCAGCTCGAAATTTGAAGTCTAGCGAGGCCGATCAGCTTGTCACTCCAAGATTCCGGAAACTTAATCAATAACAACTGACTAAGTATCTTGAAGTTAACCAGATCTTGGACCCCTCACAATCAGGTTTTAGAGCTGAACAAAGCACTTAATCAGCCTTGGTGCCATAACTGCTATCATTAGGTGCTCACTGGATGCAAATGCCTCGGCCATACTTGTGCCCTTAGACCTATCTGCTGCTTTTGATATGGTGTCTCATGCCAAGTTACTGCTAAACCTACAAGAGATTGGGATTATAGGTTCGGCTCCAGCCTGGTTTCAGGACTTCTTGAAAGATAAAAGGCAATACATCTCACTGAGTACCACACATTCTAAATCAAGGCTAGATGATAAAGGGGTACCGCAGTGCTCCTTTTTGAACCCAACTTTGTTTCATATTTATGTGGCACCCCTAGCCAAAGTCATTAGAGCTTACGTGTTTGAAACCATGTCTTAGCTGATGACACAATTGATAATTTCTCTTGAGGGAGACATTGACAAAGCAAAGGCTCGCGTTATGGCTGGTATGAAGGTGATTGCTGGCTTGATGTTAGATAACTTTCTCCAGTTGACCCAGGCAAAATTGAAATTATTCTGTTTGGGAAAGCCCAAGATCTGTGGTCTTCAGACTGGTGCCCTTTGGAGTTAGGCAAACCCCCTTCTCCCAGTAAGGTAGCAAAAAACCTTGGAGTGATGGTTGACCACGGACTCAATATGAGGGAGCATGTTCTATCCACCACCAGCATTTGCTTTTCTACTTCATGCCTACTAAAGAAAGCCCCACCGTTTCCCCCTCTGACAGCCAGAAAGACCTTGGTGCAGGCTCTTGTGGTAAGTACAGAAATGTACTATTGCCTACTGGCCCCCTGGTTGGCAGACAACATTTTCGCCCGATCACAGCAGCATTTAGAGCACAACATGAAGTACCGCTGGACTTATCCCTTTGCTATTTCCTTCTAATGTACAGCCACGGAAGCTAGAATGCAGAAATGCAGGCTGCGTGTGGACGAGTGAAGGGTCCTAAACCAGCATTATTCATTATTCAGGACGCTTCACTCGTCCACCGTCATTATTCACCGGATTACCTCTGCTTCATGCCCGATTTACCGGCCGGCTCCTAATTCATCCACACGCGGCCCGCATTTCTGCATTCTAGCTTCTGTGGCTGCACACAGATTGCCATAACTGATTTTGCTACTGGATTCACCCACCCTCCTTCGAACGCTCAGTTGTTCCATAATTGATTTCTGCGCAGACTAACCTTTCTGTACCCCCTCCTTTAACTGGATCTCTGGCCGCCTAATTTGTTTGTTTTTCATGCAGTTCCCAGCACTATCATTGTAAATAACGTGACCATTTGTCCTGATGATGACCTGAAATCAATCGGGTTGAAACGCTGTCGACTACCCATCACAGAACCTTGGCGCTGTAGTGGTCAATTTACTTTATACAATTTACAAACATTTTTGTACATACTTGTCTCTTTATTGACCACTATTTGTTATATTTTCCCGCCGTTCACGCTGTTTTTCCACTTTGTGTCACTGCACCGTCACTTGTCACTAGCAAGCCCAGTGCCCACTTTTGTGTTATGGTCACCATACACTTCAATTGTACAGTAGTGCTGTTATAACTACCTGCAATAACTAAAAACTTCATTTTCACTCCTTCCATTGTGGTCTCCCTTTGTCCTCTTCCCTTGGGTTTTATGATGTATGCTGTTTTTCTAGCTGTCCATGCTAAATGATCCCCAGTTGAGACATTGTTACATTGTTATACTAATTACCCAGTCTCACCTGGGTTAACGGGTCCTACTCCTGTTATCATTTCCATGACGAGCAAGTAGGCATTATGGTTACAACAGACAGATTGACTTGTTTGTACACTGCATTATTCAGTGAGGTGATGGTAGTTGCCGGTAGCTGTATATATGGTCAAGGTGTTTCGGAACCCTAATTGTCTTTGGGGGTTCTCCTTAGGACCAGAACTTGGTCAGATTCTGTCATAAAATATGAGTATAGTGTAACTATGGATCCCAACTTATACTGGTCATTCATGTTGTCAATGGTTCTTGTTACGCACTCTGTAAATGTTTTGTATTCGTTCCAGATTTTTTGTTAAACAGTTATATGTATGACTCCTTTCTATAACATGAGTTTAATGTTGTTCAGGTATGCTTTCTAAATAAATGTTCGAACAAAAGGTGAAATAAAACACCAAACCCACTTAATGTGTCAAAAGGGGTTTGTTTAAATATATTTATCCAAGCAGCACGTCCAGACAATTTTTAGTTTTTTACTGTATTAGTGGCCTAGTTTTGGGTGAATACAGGCCTAACCCTCCATTATTCTAAAGCATTTAAAGGGGCCATATTTATAAGGACAGGAAAAGCCACGGAGGGTAGCTTTTTCTGTCCTTGTAAATATGGAGCTGTGTAGTACGCCACTAGTACGTCACAAAAAGGGACGTACTGGTGGCGCAGGGGGCTTGTAAATCTGCCCCGATGAGCTTAGCAGACCTATTACCAGAGAAGAGGTTCAGAAGGCAAGAGACGGATGGGTTGACTACCCAGGTCTACCGTACGTTCGCAGCCGAGTTAACTCCCCATCTCACTGACCTTTTCAACGTCATAGCAACTACCCAACAGGTATCTCCATCCATGGGGAGGCACTAACCAAGGCGGGGAAGATCCCCAGCTATGATCCTCATTCAGGCCCATAGCATTACTGAACCTAGATGCTTAACTGTACTCCATGATCTTGGTCAGCAGGCTGGAAGATATATTACCTACCCTAATTCACCCCGACCAATCGGGTTTCATCAAAGGACGCTAGACCTTTGCTAATTTACATAGAATGGTGCACCTAATCAATAAAGTAAAACATAAAATGCATTCCAGCAGCCCTCATATCATTGGACGCAGAGAAGGCCTTAGACTGGGTCGACTGGCCCTTCTTAACGTGCACCATCAGCCTCTTTGGGTTTGGAGATACCTTCCTGGGTATGGTGAAAGCCAAGTACTGCTCCCCAAGATTCCGAGTTCTAGTAAAGTGTGTGGCCTCAGACTTTTCACTCTTTCCCGGGGCACAAGAGAGGGCTTCCCCATATCTCCTATGCTCTTTGCCCTCTGTATTTAACCATTTCGCAGCACAGATAAAATCTAACCCAGCAATCAGCGGCATTAAATTTGGCCCCGATGAACATAAAATATAGCTCTACCCAGATGATGTGCTCCTACCCATCTCTAATCCTAGGGCATCATTACCAGCCATACTAGCCGAACTGCATATTTTTGAACAAGTGGTGGTGTTTAAAGTTAATATTTCCAAATCCTTTTTACTCAGCATGGCTAAGCCCCATGCACTGATGACAGAGACCAAGGAAAATTCACTGTTTCACTGTGCCGGCAAAGAAATCACCTACCTTGGTATTAAAATCACCCCCAAACCAACAGACCACTACTCCTTTTTGCCACAGCTCAAAGCTGATTTAAAAAAATGGAGCTACATACTTAGCATCGATAGGCCGAATAAAGGCCATTACCTCACCTCCTCTATCTGTTCCCGTATCTTCTGATTACGATAGACAACAAGGTATTCACTGAGTTCAAGAGGATGAACACATTTATTTGGCAGGGGCACATAGCCCACTTATCCCAGAGGCTATTGACAAGGCCACGCCTGGAGGGAGGCTTATCTCTCCCTGAATTCCTTCTGTAGTATAGAGCCGCTCACATCCGGGTCCTGGCCGAGTGGTCCCTTAAAGCCTTAAATAAACACTGGCTCCATATGGACAGGTAGATAGCAGGAAGAACCATTTGAGACCTACACTGGAACTTAAAAAAGACAGACCAAACAATGTCTATTTAAGCATCCCAACCGCCGCCACCCTCAAAGTAGGTGACAGCTTAACCAAGATTTTGCATCTAACAACCTTTCGGTCCCCCTACACCCCTATCCATTTCAACCCTGCCTTTCCCCCAGCGATCATAAAGGGCCCTTTTGACAGGTGGAGGGAGGGTGGATGCCTTATGCTAGCTGACCTCTTTCAGCGAGAAGAAGTAAGCTCCTTCACAGACTGCATTGCTCTTTTTAAACTACCCCCTACGGAAGAATACCACTATTCCCAATTAAAACACTGGGTGCAACAACCCCAAGAGCAACTAGCCACGTCCATGGACTTGCTCCCATTGGAGTGGTTTGTCCAAACGGGCAAAGCAAGTAAAGGCTGCATATATTTTCTTTACCCTCTCCTTCTCACGGCAGGCCCTCATGGCCTCATGGCCACGTGCCATAGGGGATTCTGGGATGACATGCTGCACACCTCCATAACAAAGAAGCATTGGAGCATCCTATAGAAAGACATTGCTAAATATAACAGCTTCATGTTCTTGAGAGAATAATGTATGAATGGTACCTCCACCCCCAGAAACTGCATACCATTTTCCCAAACACTTCCGACAGATGTTCGAGGTGATGCAGCTCTTTGGGGGGTTTTTGTCACATTTGGTGGGACTGCCCTTCCATTCAACCCTCCTGGATGGAAATTCTGTCCCAAATCAAACGGATTCTGGGGTACTCATTCCCTGCTTCCTCATAACACACACTTTTGGGGATACACGACCCCAGTGTGAAGCATCAATCACAGTTTGACAGCTCTATTATGCGGCTTTGCCTGGGGGTGGCCAAAATGGCAATAGCAGCAGCATGGAAGAAACCGGAGGCTCAATGGAATGCCAACGTATGGTGAGCACTCTCCCTTGAACGAATGACAGATGTAATAAATACTCTTGGAGAGCTTTGACTTTATTTGGAGTGCCCTGGTGGGTTACCTGTTAAAGGGGTTACCGCTAATTGGCTATGGGCCTAGGTTACGGGCTCACCACCTCTTCATAATATTATAGTCAGGTTCCCGCTCCTCAATCTATAGGAGCTCGGGCTTTCCAGGCCTTCAACTGACATCTCTGGGGGCAGCCTCGCTTTTCGCCTGCGCTTTGAATGCTGGACCTTTCGGATCCTCCGAACCCCAAAGGGCGGCCGCCCTACTCTCCCCTCGGCTACGTTAGGGTTGCACGCATGAGGCACCACAGAAATGTCTTTGTTGTTTTAGGTTATTTTTACTTGTTAGCTCCTGATTGTAATGCACTGAGTCAACATGAGATCTGTAAATTATGCATGTAAGGTATTGAAATGATGGTAAGTCTGCACCTAAGTAAGACTAATAGTCATGCAGAGACCTTGTGGGGAAGCTGAGTATTGTCTTTAGCTTACTGATTATCTTGGCATGTGTATTGAGCTTGGTGTAGCTACAAATGTTGTGTATCTTTGTAAAACCAATAAAAAGATTTGATTGAAAAAAAAACCAGTATTGTTCTAGATGGAGTTGACTGAGCACTGAGATACCCCTGGAGGGGTGATTCATGCGTGATATCAGATTCTATCAATAATAACAATAATAATTCCATAATTAATGAAAGACGCTTTCCTCCAATCATCAACCGTCAACTGAAAAGGCTGATCCCCCGGGCACCAACCATTTATTATAGTCATATTTTAGCTGTAATATAGCGTCCTTATTTGCCTACCAGACCCATCTTCCCCTGACTCCCCAAGATGTAGCAGGGAATGTTCAATGCAGTTTCTTTGTCCCTTTGGATAACATTCCTCAGCTGGTTAGGAGGGTTCTTTACATTTAGGTCACCCATCATAGGAATAGGCACATAGGGGAGTGACAATTTAATCTTATCCTATAATAGTGGCAACTCCTTAAGTTGCTTTTCTTTGTTTTGTTTTGGAGGGAAGTGTAAGTATCAAGTCAGGCCACCCCTTGTGACCCCATTTGTATATCTTAGTGGAAGAAAGCCAAGATAATACTTGGAAGTTAGTGGAATGCCTAAAAAAAATCACATGCCGCAACATCACGCTTAACAGATATTCAAAAAGCTAGTTCCCCCTGCACGTGGCCCTTATTGCCCCTTTACTGCTTTAACACTGAAAACAACATAGTCAAGCAGCACCCAGCTGTCCATTTCCATGTTTTTTTGTAAGGCAGCGATTGCAACTTTCGTATCCTTGATAACTGTCAAGAGTGAATCAAAGTTCCTTTTCAATGCAGCAATGTTCTAGGACAGCAGATTGACCCTGGAGACTTCAGGATCTATAAAAGATGGGTTTTTAAAACTCCCTTTTTGAACTGTTTGTGCTTGCAATCCAGTTCCACTTAGATTCACTCTTTTTGGGAGACTCCACCTGGTTAGGAAAAATGTACCTGCCCTGGCAGCCCTCACCTGGAAGCGAAGGATCAGGATTGCATAGGGAGGGATGAATCCCAAGTCACTGCCCACAGTTTGTTCAGCACATTGGCTGGGATGAGTGGAGAACCTGCTGATAAATGTGAAATAAATATCAAAGCTTGACCACCTAAGCTCCTCCAACAAGTTCAAGGCTTCTTCCCGACCACCCTAGAATGGGTTTTACCCAGCGTTGAATAGATTAAAAATGAGATAAAATACATGATCTGTTGGGCATCTTTTCTGCCTCATAATCTGCACAAATATTCACGAATTGGAGAACCCAAATTACCTCATCATAAGTATTGGTAGTGGATTTTAGCCCCCGCCATGCGTCCTCCTCTGATCTAGCATTTCCCACTCCAGCTTCCGCAGAGAGTGCCCCTCTACCTCGGTAGCTGAGAATGCAGCATGGAATTGTAGCTACGTTGTGAGAAGCAGTACCCAGGGACACAGAAGAAGTTTCAGTAATACAAGAGGGCGGCACAGTGGACTTCTCAGATGTCAAGTCCTGTGCCTGAAACGTAAACTTTCTTGTTCTGCTCTGCCTTTTGGCAAATGTTATTTTGTTTCTTGTGAGTTTTTCTCTTTCTAGGCTGAAGACCTGGCTTCTGGACCGTAACTTCCGGCTTAATCCAGTTGGCTTTGTTGAAGATGGGAAAGGCTTTACATATTTCACATGGGGCTTGCCCAAGACCAGGGAGGACTGGTCTGGTATATGTACCCTCAAATGTTGATAGGACTTCCTCCTTAAAGAGGGCTTCATGGTAACTTCGGTCCAAGGAGTGATCAAATCCTCTATCCTTTCTATGTGGAAAGATGCTAGGATCACATGTGCGGGTACCAATATCCGTGGTACTGGTTACAAAGCTTCTTACCCTGGACTTATTCTCTTCCATGGATTTATGGGTAGTTTGGATTTATGGGTAGTTAATTCAATGTAACTGACAGAATGTTTAAAATGTACTCTGAGTTGTCAGTATTATTTTCCAGTAAAGAGAGAATAAATGACAAAATATGCTTAAGTCTCTGCAAATATCTGACAAAGCATACATAGTTAGCTGTCGTATTAACAAGAGATTTCAGCAATACGTCAAGTGAAGCAGAAAGATGAACATGATCCCAGGTTGTAAGGCTAGGTGTACTTGAGGACAGGGCCATAGATTGTTTCTGCTGCTTTGGCATTTTAGGCGATGCACCCACCTTACTGTCTTAAACTGGGACACTAGGTTAAATGGTGAGATCTCAGGTAAAGTATGCTGGGGGTCAAATGAACCCTCAATGTTATTCCCCCCTGGCGATGTACATAAAAATACTGCTCCCCTGGAAGATAACGAACTGACATGGCAGAAAATGACACTTGCGTTTTAGAGACTGACCAAGTGATCTTCCACGTGTACCTTGGGGATGACCGTATCCTTCAACTCCTCCACTTGAGTTGACTGCACAGTTTCACTAACGGTGGGGTTATCATATTCATATTATCATAGTTTTTGAAAAAATGCTGGTATTTTACCATCACCTTTAAGTATACCTAAACTGGGAGCTCTATTCCTCAGCGGACTAGCGTTAGTCTTTTGACACAGTTTGGTGGTCAGTGTAGTCCAGATCTCAATTTTGTAGCCGTCATCTTTCCAGTTGTTTGGGCAACCAATAGCAAAGTGGGAGTTGGGCTGAAGAAAATCGCCCACGCTTAGACAGGTTAGGGAGTCTTAAGCCTACTCTTCTAAGAGTCAGCAACATTGATGGCAAAAACTCCAGAACTGACTGAATCTTACCCAACCGTAGGCGACCTTAAATGAAAGGCGTGCGTTCTGCTCTCCGGCCAGAATTGATTGGTGCAGTATCCCCCTCAATATGCCTTCCAAAAACACTCCAGGCAGTGAATCACTGATAAAAACCAGCGTTGCTGAGCTCCTGTAATGCAGCTTTGTGACCTCCAAATGACCATGTGTCCAAACTCACTTCCGGGTGAGAACAAACTCCCTGCCCACGAGCTGCACCCAGGTCACCAGCCCATCAGCCATGGCAGAGATCAGCTCAAAACTCCCTCCTACAGCTGTGCAATTTCAACAGCCAAGCCAAGCTTAATGTATGCCAGATAAACTAGTTCAGCTAGTTATTTACTGCTGTCCCCCCGCAGAACAACCCCTAACTCACCTTGCGTACATGATGTGAGGGGAGGGCACCTCCAATAGACCTGTGTGGAGGAGCACAACTTAGAGCAGCACCTACCACCAAGGAAGGAGATGGAGGCGAGAACGTTGCGCTGGCCTCGCATCTGTCGCCTTGGCGGGACCGCGGGTACTGCTACAGGGAGACTTCCTGTGCAGGGGTACCGGCTTCGCATGGTTTTCTGGTAGCAGGGGCCGGAGCCTCACGACAACCACAAACAATGCTCCAGATCCCAGAGAGCTGTCACCTGGCACCTTGTGGTTCCTTGTGGCTCACGATCTGTGCCAAGCCATGCCCCTTATTCTGCAATTAACTCACTACCAGGACATGTAAAATGCCTGTGATTTCATCTTTTTTCTGGTATTTGCTTCAGTTGTGTTGCTTGTAGGTTAATATCACCCAACTGAAGTTAATTTATCTACTAAGATATAGCGAATAGGATTTTGTTCTGTCAATCATAGTTTACCTTTTCTTTACAACACTCTTTCTTCTGTAAATGATTTATAGCCCATCCTTAATCCTTAAAATGATTGGCTCAACCGTGCTTTTCATGCCCTCTTCTTTTTCAGCATGGTTACCCTCATCATCAAGGTCTCGTAACCTCCAGCCACCCCCAAATATTTCCATCTTTGGATTTCATTACATGGAAATTGTGTTGTTTCTATGGAAGTATGTTGGCACTTGGTTATCCTTTACTACCACCATTGCTTCTCACTGTCTTTTAAATAGAAGTGTGTAAAATTGACATCATTTTTGCTAGTGTAATACTTACTCAAAAATAAAAATTATATATGCAAAATAATGAGTAATAATTACTTGAAACGCTGCTTTTTGCATGCGCAGACACCTTTCACATAAAACAACTTAACGCAAAGGGCTGCAATTCATGAAGTATTCATGCGGCCATTTTGAACAGGGACTGCCACTTTTACTAAAGTCTGCCCATTTCTAGCTGGCAAGAGATACACCTTTCACGAAAGAAAGGAGCACTGGGGCAAGTACAGCATAAGATGCACCCGCCCAACAAGCTCGCACACACCCAGCCATAGGTGATCGACCAATGATCCACCAATGGCCAGAGTGACCAACCCTAAGCAACACCTGCTGGATCTACCTAGAATCAAAGTGAGAGAGCCAAGAAGTATGTGAAGTTTGTCATTTTCAATTGTATTTGTATTACTTTGAAGGCAGCATTATATAGCTATAAGTTTAATTGCATATTAATAATAAATATATAAATATATGCTTTCACTTAACGTGTCACGAGTGATATAAATATGTGAAGTCCTATGCAGTACATGATGGACATGTAAGCTATAGTGAGTTCACTAAACTAACTTTTGTATTTCAGTGTTTTTGTAAAAAAAATGTATCTAAGTTTAGCCTCGTTCCAGCACCTATTACATCACTTTAATAGTTGTTTTTTCTGTATACTTCTGTTATTCCTTTTAACACAAGTTGGGGTTTAAGCCCCTAACCTGAATATTGCATTATGTAAATCATTTTCATTGTATTGTTTGCTAAAGCAAAATACTACTATTTTAAAACGGAGCAGCTGTTATATGATCCGCGAATATGGGTAGGCTGATTAGAAAGATGTGGATAGGGGATGTAGTATTTATGCAGATGTCTTTTTAACTATTTATGTCCCTTATAAAACATATTATGCCTCAGATTCCTAAAAATCCATACCACCTTCCTAAAAATCGATACCACCTCCAAAAAACATTGACAAAGAATCCCTGAACTGTAAGCTACGCTGCACTAGCTTAAAGCACACATTGAACTCATTAGTTTCCTAGTATCCGCCACAATAAAGCTTCCTTCAGCATCCCTCAAGCTTTATCTGCAACAAACAAGATATGTTGGACGAGCCTGTACCTGCAGGTGTACTGTTGCAAACAATTATAATATTCTATGGCTTTCAGGGATGATAAACACATTTTGCATGAGAAAGAAATTAACGGAACACTGTGTTAGTTCATTTTGATGTCAGTTTTGCCTAAAAATAAAAATCTCAAAGTTTTCACTTATCATTGCACTTTTACATCAGCCTTCTCCTCAGGAATGACATTTGGTGTGCCTCACTTTTGTCTTGAATACAAAATGTTAGCTCTCTAGTTTGTTCTTTAGAACTCAGTGGTGAAGGAGCAGTTGATCATAAGGAGTTAACTGATATGTTGGAAGTTTCTATTTTCTCTCTGCATTCTGAATGTTTTACTGAGATGGATGTGAACTCATTTTAGAACTCATAGAACATATGTCCTGATTTTAGCTTTCTAGGGCACTAACCATAAAGTCTATGACAAAAAGAAACTCCTCTTTGCTCAATTACAGTAGTATAATCTGTAGGAAAGGCTTTCAGTTCTTCAGCTCTAACTCCATCAAGTCGATATTCAGGTGTGTCACACATTTGTCATGAATACAGAATGTTAGCACTCAAGGAATCAACCAACACACTGCTGTTCCTGCTGGCAGCACATGTTTTACTCAGAGCATCAGACTTTATTCTCCTACGGCTGGTAAAGATTTTGTTAGCGCTTTTCTTGAGCAAAATTGAGGCCCATAAAAAGCTATCTCATGAAGCAAAGTTTCCAACAGAGGTTGGTCAACGAATCAATACATAAATTACGTGAAGCACATTAAGCTCCACAAGGAAGACAAAGAATGGCCACATTTTAAACCATAAACATTTATTTAAGGTTTAAAGTTACTGCTCACAAAATCATGAAGTTTGTGTCAATCAATAATCAATATACGAATACATTAGTTAATATGAAGCTCAAATCGATCATAGTCATGTAATAAAACAACACCCCGGACAGTGGTATTAAGTATAGGTAAAACGGAGCCACTTGAGAAGAATCACACAAAGTATTTAAGATAAGCCATGTTCATGTAACGGTGCTAAAAGGTGAGGAGAACCACCAACCTCCCCAAGACAGGCCTAGGCCTACAAGAGCATACAATAATCCTTAGCACACATTGAGATTGATTGAAATTGCTTAGTAAGATAATATAACAAGACGACAACTTACATAGAGTTGCCTCAAAAGAAAAGTACAGTTAACTCAGTCTTCACATTGAGAGTATTCTACTTTGCTTTAAGCCATCTAAGACATTGACAAAGAATCCCTGAACTGTAAGCTACGCAGCATTAGCTTAAAGCACACAGTTTTACCATTTGCTACGCCTACACAAAACAATCCAATTAGGTTAGAGTGAACAGATCAAAATACAAAAAAAAATTCCAAGAGGATCCAAGGGATAGAATATTTATAGACCAGGTAGTATTCTGTCCCCAATCTACAATGTGTAACAACACAAAGAAACTACCGGTCTATCAAAATGAGGCAGAGTTAGACAAAAACACATTGGGAACTGAGTCAGAAACTGTTTATACATTAGGAAGGAATCCCATCAGCCCACCCAAATGGCGGAACTTCATCATCTGGGATTAGCTGTGAATCGCTCAACCAGTACAGCTGACCATGTGAATTAGAAAGCTGTTCTGGGCTATAACACCAGTGATTGATAAAGCCACAACTTGATGGTAATTGGTGGTGCTGAAAAATTTGCAGTGCTACAAAACGTTAGGTGCAATATTAAAATTGACTACTTATGATACTTCAAAAGTTTTAATATACGCTATCAAAGTGCAAAAAACATAAAAACACTGTGCTGATAGTTTGACAAAATAACTATCAAGGTGTTAATTTACGGGTCTACATGTTTCAGCTGCTCGGTTAAATATCAACCTAGGCTTTCGTCAGGACCAGGATTTTAAACACTACTGCAAATATAGAAAACTGTGCAAAAATCAAATATTAACAACTCAAAATGGTTGGTAAATATCCCTGTCTAACTCTTTCCCATCTACTGTCTAAAACCTTATTGCAAAAGAAACAAAAGACCACAGACTAAACAGACAGTCCTTAGAGATGAATGTGCATATAAATCTTAGTATCCAAAAAGGATAACCCCAAACAGATATTTGTCCAGCAAAATCCGGACCTCCTTTAGCAATAATAAAAGATGCCCCTCTATAGGGACATGGGGCTCAATAATCCATCTACTTATAAAACAAAGACCCTTCTTAATTCTCAGGAATTAGTGCAGATACCATAGAGAGGGAAACAATACCTCTCATACTTGTGCCCCTGCTTAGGGGCAAAGCAAAATTAAAATTAAGTGCAGTGTCCCCATATATGACTCATCGAGTCAATAGGGCGGGAGGTGGAGAGGAAATGGGAACAGTACAATTACTATCAAGTCCCAGATGTAAACAAATACAGCAGAAAAGAGAACTTGCCAGCAGAGACCCCTCTCACCTCTCCGTCGTTACCTCTGGCTTGACCTAAGCCGAAGGGGAGGTAACCGACCGGACATGGAGGGCCTCGTTAAATAGTACCTGGTTGTGACCCCGTGTGGGTGGAGCAAGATGCGGTCGGGCAAAGGAGAAGTCGAAGATACGCACTGAACTCAAGAGCAACAGTGAATTGTTGCCGGAGCCTCTCTGCGCGTCTTCTTCCTGTAGGATACTGTGCATGCACGTCAAAATGACGCTGCCCTGTGTGCGTGTCTTTTTGCAGGGAAGTCTGGGAGGATTCGTTTTTAGTCCTCAGACCAAATATTACTGCTACGAGAAGTTAAAGCAGCTTTCCTAGTGATCGATATCAGCTGCTGATAAAATTATATGCCTGTTTTTTGAACAAATGGAAGAGAACCGGGAAAAAACGTAAAGAGGTCTAGACAAAGAAACCCCTTATTTTTACGATGTAATCTCCCTAGCATAAATATGTGTCACAATATGTGTCAAATAAACTCAATTCCGGGTTTCCAAAAATCATCTGTTATAACAACCCATTGTAGTGTAGTTCCTATATTCCCAATAGGCTCTGCGCATTGGAATAATATATCCTATAGATGAGACGTAGGACTGAGGTCGACTAGGTCTCTATCGCATATACTAGACTTAATTGTGTGTGCCAGCTAGCTCAGAGGTCGCTAGAAACTTTCTCGAATTCACAAGAAGGGATTAGTCTCTGACAACCGCATAAACATGACAACTTTGTTTCCCCAAGATAAAACGGATCTTCAGAGTCGTGGAAACAATAGATAGATATTTCACTCAGTCAATCATGCATGCTTCGTTTCACTAGAGGTGCAGAGAAAGTAGAAAGACGGGCGTTTTCAATAAAAGTTTTTATTGAACAGTCTTCTCTCTCAAGCATAAGAAATGAGCTGCTACAATAGTAAAACTGTGTGTAAAATATAATGCCTACAGTATAAATAGTAGAATAAAATAATACTGTAAGAGCATTGTATGGTTCCTAAACCATAGACTGAGTGTGGGCATATTTATACCTTGAAGGTGCAGAGTTTGACGTAAAGGTGGACATAATAACGTCACCAAAGAGTCTCAGTTCTTTGAAAACTCCATGAGTTCTTGGACAAATCAATATTCAAGCAAGGGGACGCCCTCGGCTGCTGAAGCTGAGTTTTCCAAGAAATATTTGTGGATTTTCGGAACTAGTGGAAGTAGCCCTACCGTATTTGGACTGCATGAGCTATGCCTAAATATGGGTCTGATTTCTATGCCTATATAAGAATCTGGTGATTTATACCTATATAAGGGCATGAATCGTGAAACTTACAATAGGGTCCTAAAATGATACATAATGCCATATTGTAACATGATTTGCAAATGCAAATGCATTAGTTTCCAAACTTGGAACAGGACCCCAGGATATATAGAGACAACTCTGGATTTAAAAATCAGCGAAATTAGAACACACCATATCTAGCAGTGCAGTACTCTAACATTGTAAACAGTTACCTGCATATTGCAGAAATGCCAAGCACTAGTAGATAATTAAACAAGGGACAGAAGACGTGTCAAGTTGCTGGGCAAGCAATTAAGATGCATTGTACAAAGGTACATGGATAAACAGAAAAGGCAATGAATCAGCAGTTTGGTACACAGGAACAAAAAATCGTCACACAATATAGTGAATTCGTATGTAAATGACTCATAAACACATGAACTCACAATGTGATAGATGGAATGTCGTCATTTAATCCCTGGCTATCGCATTCAAGCCTGAAGATCCATTTTTGCTCCTTCACAAAGAGATATTTAGATACATCACTGACATGCGGAGGGATAAATGGCTGTTCCAAAACCACCCATTTCATGTCTTCTGCCTTATGTTTGAAGTTTAGGAAATGATTGGTTAGGCGTGTGGCTTGTTTATTGCACCTAATAGTGCTTTTATGCTCATTGATTCTCAGTTTTACCTTATGTGTCGTCATGCCTATGTACCTCAAAAGGCATGGCCACGTAATCATGTAGATGACTATCTCAGTGTTGCAATTGGTGTGTGTTGGACTTGGCCTTTCCCCCTAATTTGAAATGTCTCCCCCGTGGTAATAAACCTGTATAGGCCATGTGTGGTGTTAGACACATTGTTAATATGTAATGTCATGCAATGGTGTGAGCACTTGTAAATTTCCCCCATTGTAAAATGTACCCTGGTGAAATGCAGTGTTTTTAAAATGGATGCCCAGGCTATGTGGGTGCCACCTGACTGCAGGAGGTTAGCAGTCTAGTCGTTAGGTACCCAGTCCCCCCTAGCTTTTGGAGGGAAAGCCTGGCACCCAGGGTGCTCAACCCCTCCCCTTGAGCCAGTTTAGGCCAGCTTTGCCAACATTCTAGAAGGTTCTGGCACTGCCTGGGAGGAGAGTATTAGTAAGGGGGATATGCCACCAGAGACTCAGACAGAGCTGGGACAGGAAAGAGAGGGGACCTGCTGCAAGGTGTTACCGCCACATGGGCCTGTGAGCTGGGCCCTGCACCCCTCAAACCCCCCTCTGCTGTCCCCCGGGCCCCTGACGAAGGAGGGCCCCCCCTATGTCCCTGTCACTGGGTGGGACCTTGAACCACGCCAGCGCTGTGCGAAAGAAGCGCCCAGGAGGTGAGGAGTGTGCCCCTGAGGAACTGTTGTGGGACTGTCTGCCCCAGCTGGTGAAGCTGTGGCCCCTTTGGAAGTGCTGGGCTGTGAGGAGCCTACTGTGTAGTGCTGTTGACTGCTGACTGGCATAAACTGCTGCATTGCCCCCTAAGCGCTGTGAGTCCAAAGACGGTTGCCCTAAGAGGCGCTGACGTTGAGTGCCGTGAATAGCGCTGTGGGTGCCTACCCCACCTGTATGCGCCCTTTTGCCGAGGAGATAGCGTCAAGGGAGCCTACCCCTCGGTGTGGCGTGCTTTTGGCCCCTTAATACTGGCTGGAGCTGCCCCATAAAATAAATAATTAAAGAAAAGGGAGCCTACCCCTTACCGCCGCCGAAAATCACCACCGCGGCCCGGCGCTGTATCAGGAGACCCCCGCTGCTAGGGGGCAACATTGCGGCAACCCTCAGAGGTAGAAGAAGGCCGCCAGAGTGAGGAAACGGCCGCGCCAGGACTGAAAAGCCAGCCTCGACCTACCCACGTGACGGGGGTGCCCGGCCGCGTCATTGGCCGCGCCCTTGCCCTTGCCGCACGCGGATTGGCTGCCCAGCCGGGCAGCAGGAAGAGGCCCGGAAAGCCTGCGGAAGCCGCTGAGGTCGCCGATAGAGAGACGGAGAGGGGGGGCCTCGAGACACTGAGACCCCGAGAGAGCTGCCCAACGTCCGCAGGGCTCCCGTTGGTAAGCGAGCCCTGCAGCTAACCTTGGAGCCCCGGGTCCCTGTGAGGTAGGAGGGGCTCGGGTGAAGCCGGAAGAGCAAGTGCCGCCCGGAGAAGCTTGCAAGCCTCGCGGAGGCTGCCTTGGAGTCCTGTGCCCCCGTGAGGGAGGAGGGGCCCGGGGGAAGAAGCGAAGCCGGCCGCAAGACTGCCCCACCGGTCAGGACCCCCACAAGAGCAGCGTGTCACCTGCAGGGCTCCGTGTGGAGAGGGAGCCCTGCCATCGAGTGTGAGGAGCCTCCGGAGAAGGGAAACTGGCAAGAGGACGTCTGCACTCCAGCGGGGCTCCCATCTTGTGAGGAGAGCCCCGCCCGCTTGTACAGAGAAGCCAGAGGCCCGGAAGACGCCTGAAGGACATCAGGAGCCCAGTGAGTGGGGCTGCTTGCAGTGGAGTTGGGGGGTGTCGGGGCACAGGATCGGAGCCCTCCCCCCACCCAGGACCAGTGTTTTGTTGTAGGGACTCACCCCCAAGGACAGGGGTGCCCATACCGGGGACAGTGGTGCCTATTGATACGCATGGCACCAGGATATGCCCACAGGTCAGGCCGAATGCTTCCAGGCTAGATGTGGGCCAGAACTGAGTTCCACTGCTACAGTCTCCTGCTGAATCAGTGATCTGCTTGTCCCAAACTGAGTTGATAACTGGGTACCGGTTTGACGGATTAGCTACCGGGGCTTGGTGCTGAAATGTTGCCTGGTCAATTACACAAATGGGTCGACTGCCCCTCTAAGGAAGTGTTATTCGCCTGATGAGAAATTGAGGTTTGCCCTAATGAAATGTTTATTCCTGCACAGTGACCGGGTTATAGGAAATGTTTGATTATTCCTGCCCATGATAGGAGGTGTCCGGCCTGGGGTCCCCATGTTACCTTTGATGCCTAGCGTGTATGCCTAAGGTTTTAGTGAATACAAGGTGCCTACTTACCTGATGAGATGGTTATCTCCCCGGCCTAAGGTGAGGTTGCCGATGGCTAATGTTGCAGATGCTAAGGTATCTGGATGTTTTCCCCCGGAGGGTTGATGTTAATCTAGTCCGGGCCCTGTGTTATGCACCATATGTTGTTGATTCTCCTAAGGTGCTTAGGTGAAAGGAGTTCCTGCCTGACGTGTTATTCCAGGCCCATTGTTAGGCTCCATGCTAATGAGGAAGCATTGATGTTTTATGACAGGTGTCCCGCCCCGGGATTGAGACCGATGCCTAATGTTGATGCCCTCATGCTTTCATGCAGGTCCCGGGTCGAGTAGTTATCCAGTACCGGTTGATTCCTAATATGCTGTTGAGGCCCTGTGTTCAATGAGTTGGTGCCTAAAGTTGGATACCCACAGGTTTAGGCATTACAAGTTCTGCCTAGTGGTTTATTTCCACAGGTGGATGGTGGAGTAAACCTTGATGTGCCTTCTATGACAGGTGTTCCTGAGTGATGTAAATGCTGGGTGATCCCTATCCTCTTTGCAGGAGACGCCAATGACAGCTATTTTGGGTTTCATACCCCTAATGTTTGATTTCTTGCTTAATAGGCTCCCACGCCTAGTGTTTTCTTCCCTCATATTGATGTCGCTGACGGTACATGCCAAGTGCTAGCCGTTTTATATTTCAGCTGGACAATTTGGACTTATCTACCGTTTCAGCCTTGTTCCCAATTCCCTTGTAAATAATCCCCCAGGCATACACTGCCATGGCGCTCGCTAGCGCCTTGTTGTGATTGCGGCCTATGTTATGTTTACCCTTGCAGGTTGGAGTCAATAGAGAACTTACTAATTTTCCAACTCAAGCTGGTGCCGTGCCTCTTTTGTGGTGTGGCTGGTGAGTCGTCTGTGAGTACTGCGTGAGTGCTTCACATGTCCTCCGAAGTTTGGCCTGCCCGCTTGGTTCCGTGCTACCCCCCTGGAGATTTGGTAACCTCATTTCTTGCATTGATGGCGAGCGGTGGGATAGGACTTGTATTGCGCAGTACCACAGCGGCCATGGGTTACACCGCAAATAGAGCAGTTAATGTAATCACAGCCTTTTTGTGCGGATTATTGTTGGCTGAATATTGTGTTTCTGTATTGCTTCCTCAGGAAAAGTGTTTTCAATTGTGTCCCCTTGTTCCACTGTGGGTGTGTCCCGGGAGTACATCGCCACGATGGGGTTGGTTTATGATGAGGTGGAACTGATGGAGTACACCGAACAGGAAGTGATAGACTTCCTCAAGGAGAGAGGGATACCCCCGGTAGGAAACATCAAAAGAAAGTTGTTTCTCTATGAAGCCCTCAAGAGGGAGGAGCCCTTAAAGATCGGTGGGGACCTGTCTGATTACCCCCCCAAGTATTTGAAGGGTGGATTCAGTAGAAGCCAGTGGGAGGGCCCCGAATCTATAACCCTGGATGGAGAGGAGGAAGAGTTTGATAGGGCGAGATGCCAGGAGCTGATGAGGACACCATAGAGAGGGAGTCCCGCCCTGGGTCCAGTCCTGGGGGCATTGCCCCATCCCTTTCCCTGTCCCCAGAAGAGTGGGTAGATAGGAGGGAAGAAAGGGAGCATCAGCTAGCGCTGGAGAAGCTCAGGTTGGAGCAGGCCAAGGAGTTAGCGCAGCTGAGGTTGCAAGAGCAGAGGCTAGAGACAGAAATGGTCCTAGCCCAGGAGAGGATGGCGGAGGCAGAGAGGGCCTTTGCCAGGGAGAGAGTAGCTCAGGTGGGCAGGTTGTCCCCTGAGAGTGGTTTTAGGAGTCTGGATACACCGGTGAGGGTGGGATCCAGCGGTGTCAGCGAGTGTAGGTCCAGTGCAAGGAGTCCCACTCCCGAAGCCCAGGAGACCGTGCCTGATTCCCAGGAAGAGGGGGACGGGTTAGTGTTCAGGGGCAGGGGAAAATTATCCCACCAGTCGTTGGGAGAGTTTGAGGAGGAGTGTTGGACTGCATTGGAGGATTGGCTGGTGAGTAGAGCAGTGGAGGATTGGGAAGGGCTGTGCCATGCCATTATCCGGGAGCACATGCTGAGGAGTTGTTTCCCAAGTCTGCGTCACCATCTGTTGTAGTGCGGGTTCTCAGGCCCCAGGGAACTTGCACGTGAGCCAGACCTCTGGGTAGGTGCCAGAGCATCTGGGAAGGCTGAGGGGAGTGATCCTGAAGGGAGTGGTGCAGGGATCTTCCGACCCAGCGAGGCGGAGGAGGTGAGGAATGGCCCAGCTAGGTCTGAGGATAGTGAGAGGGTTGTAGGGCCTCACATCCCATCTACAGGAGGGAGTGAGACGGGGAGGCGTCCCGAGGTGCCCCAACCACAGTCACAGGGCCTGGAGAGTTTGGTAAGTGAACCACAGGTTGGGAGCCTAGGCTGTCCTGTTGTGCCTTCCAGTAAAAGGGATCCCCTCGTGTCAGGAGAACCCGGAGCATCAGTATTCAGAGCTCCAATGGTTCGGGGGTCTGACCAGTCACAGGGTTTAGATCCTGGACTGGGGTTCCAGGTTCAGGGGTTGCCTGACCTGGAGGGTGGGGTACCTGTAATTAAGGTCCCTACCAGTTTGACTCCCAGGGGTACTGACAATTTGGACTTATCTACCGTTTCAGCCTTGTTCCCAATTCCCTTAAAAATAATCCCCCGGGCATAGACTGCCCTGGAGCTCGCTAGCGCCTTGTTGTGATTGCGGCCTATGTTATGTTTACCCTTGCAAGTACGAGTCAATAGAGAACTTACTAATTTTCCAACTCAAGCTGGTGTCGTGCCTCTTTTGTGTTGTGCCTGGTGAGTCTGTGAGTACTGCGTGAGTGCTTCACATGTCCTTCGAAGTTTGGCCTGCCTGCTTGGTTCCGTGCTACCCCCCTGGAGATTTGGTAACCCCATTTCTTACAGTGTGTCTTTTAAGAACCCAGGATCTTCCTGTGCCGATGTCCACACTTAGGGTTTTTTGTGTCTGAGGACATACCGTACAAGTCCAGCACGGGTAATGACCCTGGACAGCAGGGAGATCCCACAATGTTTTGACTGACTCTTGTACTTTGTTTTTCGGTCTAGTATGGACTAAACAGTCTTGTAGGCTTGTCCCCCTTTTGAAAGAAAAAAGTGGTGTCGGAATAGTCTCATTCGCTACATTTTAGATTTTCCAATGTTTCCGTACAGACCTCTGTACTTGATTGGACAAGACACTGAAAGTGTTGACAAAGGTAAGCCTGCCCATAGGTGGTTTTACAATAGGTGCCTCAAGGAGGGCATCTTGGTCATTATTGGCAGCCCTTTTCCATGCCTTTTGCACCAGATGTTTAGGGTATTCCCGGTCTTTAAGTTTGGTGGACAAATCCTTGGCAAAAGTCGCAAAATCCTGCTTGTCGGAACAGTTTCTGCGGATCCACAGAAACTGACTGACTGGCAGGTTTTCCCGAAGGGATTTTGGGTGATGGCTATCAAAAGTTAACAGAGAATTCCGTGCCATAGGTTTTCTGTACAGTTGCTCCCTCACCACACTTCAAATGGAAAGATCAGGATGTCCAAGAAGGGCAATTCTGATTGGCTATACTCAACCGTGAATTTGAAATAGCGTTTTTTGCTATTGAGCCAAATTTGAAAGTCCGAGATAGCCAGAGCAGTACCCCACCAGACGACCAAGATATCGTCTATATATCTCTTCCACAGCAACACCTGATGGAGAAACGGGTTGCTGTGGTTGAGAACGCAATCTTGTTCAAATCGATGGACAAGATTGGCTAAACCTGGCGCGAAAATGCTGCCCATCGAAGTTCCTGAAATTTGCAAAAAGATGGTTTCCTCAAATTACATTTTTTTTTCAGTCATTGCCAACCTGGCGTTTTCCATGATAAAATTCACTGGAGTGAGGCTGTCGAGGTCTCTAGCATCCAAAAGACCTCTAACGGCCTCAAGAGTCTCCTCTTGCGGAAGGCAAGTATAAAGTGATTCAACATCGAAACTGACTAAATAATCAGTCTCGATGTGAAATCAATGTCAGGAAGCAATCTCAGGACATCTTTAGTGTCCTGGAGATAGGTAGGCATAGCCTTAACGGTTGAATGTCACTACAACGCATACTTTTACAACGCATGCAAATACAACACATTTTTTACAACGCAACATCTATTACAACGCATTCCATTACAACGCATGCCATTACAACGAATATCCAGAAACTACCATGGCAACGCATTCTATTACAATGCATACTGCCTGTACAACACATACCATTACAACGCATACCTTTACAACGCATAATTGGTAAGTATTGGACCGTATAGGGGTAAAAATTACTAATCTAACTCCAGGGGGGTGCAACAGTAGGGTAGGTGTTGGATAGTGTAGGGGTAAAAATTACTATTCTAACTCCAGGGGGTGCAAGAGTAGGGTAGGTGTTGGATAGTGTAGGGGTAAAAATGATTATTCTAACTCCAGGGGATGCAACAGTAGGGTAAGTGTTGGATCGTGCAGGGGTACTATGCGTTGTATTGGTATGCGTTGTAATGGTATGCGTTGTAAGGGTATGCGTTGTAACGGAATGCGTTGTAGTGTCATGCGTTGTAATGGTTGCGTTGTAATGACATGCGTTGTAATGGATGTTGTGTTGTAAAAGTTTTGTTGTAATGAAAGTGTGTTGTAAAAGTTGCGTTGTAAACGTTGTTCCCCGCCTTGACCAAGGGCCTCAGGAAATGATCGACAAATGTCGATAATGGTTCCAATAAAGAACCAATGCCTGAAATAATGGGACGATCCGGAGGAGGTCTCTGCGTTTTATTAATCTTCGGCAGGACGTAGAAGTATGGCATTACTGGATACTTGGTAATCAAGAAATGAGCTTCTTGTGCAGTGATCCAGCCTTCCGTTCTTGGCTCTTCCACAAGATGCCCTATCTCTAAAGTCAGTCTAGATGTTGGGTCTGTCATCAGAGGTCGATGTGAGTTGACATCACTAAGCTGTCTCAGACACTCCGCGCGATAGGTGTCAGTGTCTAAGATCACCGTTGCTCTTCCTTTATCTGCGTGTTTAACTCTTATTGTAATGTCATTAGACAGAGTGTCCAGAGCTAGTTTTTTTCTGGTAGAGAGGTTTTGGAAATTATGATGCTTGGACTCAAAAAGGGCCATGACATCATGGGCAACTGCCTTTTCAAACACACCTACTTGAGGCGGTACTTGCTGAATCAAAGGAGTGAAGATTGATAGCGCTTTTAGGCCAGTGTTGTAATTCATTTCCATTGCTCCACCTTCTTTTTCTTTATGTCTGAAGAAAAAATGTAAGCGTATTTAAGAAAACTATTCTCCAATTCACATCGTAACTGAAAAGGGTCCCCATTGTTTGTGGGAACAAAGTCCAGACCTTTATTAAGGACGTGCTTTTCAACATCCGTTAGGGTGCGTGAACTTAACTTGACTATTAGGTCATCCAGTCCGTGCTTGGCCCTGCTTGTTGCTGTTGACCCCTCCTGCTGCGTGTATTCGGAAACTTTGGTTCCGCCTCCCAGAGAACTTGAGACTGTGCTCTTCTCCTGCCTCTGTTGCATCCATGGCCCTGTCCTAAAAAAGACTGATTTTCAAAAAATTGTGGGTGTGGTGCAAAATGTGGCATGGGTTGGAGAAACTGAGGTTGATGGTAGCCCCACGGAGCTGGGGGCCACCACAGTCCCTGATGTTGATAAGGACCTTCTCTGCCTTGCCTACGATTGAACCTGCCCTGTTGGCCTCTCCCTCTCCCTTGAGGGGTGTTCGAATTATAGGTGTCTAAGTCACTAGACCTCTGGTCAGAGGCAGATGTCGAATAATTTGACCCATAACGTTTCCCTCTTCGGTTGAATTCAGGCGGTATGTATGTCTCGCTCGTGTAAGGATAGATTTTCATTAACGAGAATCGTGCCAGGTCTTTCTTAAATTTGTCAATTTTGGTCAGAAGGATAGTGTCCTTGTATTCTTTATTAGACTTGTTAGTCTCTTCTACATTCTTCTTGTAAAGAGTGCTAAATATGGTGGCTTTAATTTGTCCCTCCAAAGTCTGTATCTCAATGAGAATGGCATCTGCCACCCTCTTAGCTGTACTGATGATCAAAATTAACCAATCGCGTGTGCATCCCCACGCGATCAGTGACCAGTCTCTAAGGAAATATTTGTCTGTCAGGAAGAGTCGTGGGGTGTTCGTAACAATTAACCGAGTGAGTGCACATTTTCCACGCAGATACTCTGCCATCACTGCTCCATGTACGAAGGTACATGAATGGGTCTTTTTTTAAATTAAGTAAGGTCAACCAGTCATCCTGTGTTCTCGTCACCACTGCAGGTAGGGTGTCTAAAATGCTGGGATTGTCTGTTAATATGGAGTTTAGCACATCATCATCAAAAGAAAGGCCTGCAAAATCAGCCATGGTCAAAGTGCCTAAAGAGTTATCAAGGTGAGCATAAAAACTACTTATACTAAAGCAGTTGTTGAAAACGCACCCGCAGCCTCAACTGCTCAGTCAAGCCAGAGGTACCGACGGACAGATGAGAGGGGTCTCTGCTGGCAAGTTCTCTTTTCTGTTGCGGTTGTTTACATCTGGGACTTGATAGTAATTGTACTGTTCCTGTTTCCTCTCCACCACACGCCCTATTGACTCTATGGGGACACTGCATTAATTTTGCTTTGCCCCTAAGCAGGGGCACAAGTATGAGAAGTATTGTTTCCTCTCTATGGTATCTACACTACTTCCTGAGGATTAAGAAGTGTCTTTGGTTTATAAGTAGATGGATTATTGAGCCCCGAGTACCATTAGAGGGGCATCTTTTATTATTGCTGAAGGAGGTCCGGATTTTTCTGGACAAATATCTGTTTGGGGTTATCCTTTTTGAATACTAAGATTTATATGCACATTCATCTCGAAGGACTGTCTGTTTAGGCTGTGGTCTTGTGTTTCTTTTTGTAACAAGGTTTTAGATAGTAGATGGTAAAGATTTAGACCAAGATATTTACTCTATCTATTTATCCTTTTTACCCACATACAGAGCGGGCCTCATTCCCTGAGCAGTTGCCAGGTGGGGTGAGGAGTGCTCCCACATAATGATGGGTGAGTTCACCACTGTTTACTATTGTGATTCAATGCGGAATTGTTTGCTATTTTACCGCTTTTTGTAAAAAAAAAAAAATTGTTGAGGCATTGTTTCGCAGATACCAGCGGGCCTGGAGTCAATTCTATTCACCATTCTGTATTATCATTTATTTAGGTATGAATCCAAGACTCCTGTGAGACTCGCCCTGCTTTTGGATTTCACAGAGTATGGTAGGGTGTATTGCACCAACCATTTTGAGTTGTTAATATTTGATTTTTGCACAGTTTTCTATATTTGCAGTAGTGTTTAAAATCCTAGTCCTGATGAAAGCCTAGGTTGATATTTAACCGCGCGGCTGAAACATGTAGACCCGTAAATTAACATCTTGATAGTTATTTTGTCAAACTATCAGCACACTGTTTTGAGGTTTGACACTTAGATAGCGTATATTAAAACTTTTGAGGTATCATAAGTAGTCAATTTTAAAATTGCACCTCGCGTTTTGTAGCACTGCAAATTTTTCAGCTCCACCAATTACCATCAAGTTGTGGCTTTATCAATCACTGGTGTTATAGCCCAGAACAGCTTTCTACTTCATATGGTCAGCTGTACTGGTGGAGAGATTCACAACTAATCCAAGATGATGAAATTCCGCCATTTGGGTGGACTGATGGGATTCCTTCCTAATGTATAAGCAGTTTCTGACTCAGTTCCCAATGTGTTTTTGTCTAACTCTGCCTCATTTTTGATAGGCCGGTAGTTTCTTTGTGTTGTTACGCATTGTAGAGTTAACAGATACCATCTTGAACTCATTACTTTCCTAGTAACCGCCACAATAAAGCTTCCTTCAGCATTCTTCATGCTTTATCTGCATCAAACAAGATATGTTGGACTGTACCTGTAGCCTGTACCTGCAGGTGTACTGTTGCAAACAATTACAATATTCTATGGCTTTCATTTTGCATGAGAAAGAAAGTAAAGGAACACTGTGTTAGTTCATTTTGATGTCAGGGTTGCCTAGAAATAAAATTCATCTTTGGTGAAGCAAGAGGTGAACAAATGTGTACTGTGGTTAATATTTTTACTGAATAATACACAGTTAATGCATTTGAATGCTTTCATGTTAATATCAATATAATGCAAAACGATATGAAAAAAAAACCTTACAATTGCATAATAAGTTTTCTTTCTAACATTCTGCATGAAATCCCAGCAATGGGTCAGTATTTTTCACAGTGTAAAATCACCTTACAACTCACCAGAATCTCTAAAATTAGTATAACACCACTAAAATGTTATTTTTATGGTTAAAATCTGTTATCACCGTTTATACATGCTCCTTTTTGTGACCCTCAAAACCTGGCATTCAAACAATGCATTTCAATGGGTACCATGTCCCCATGTCCTGTAATGTCTGCCACAACATGTTGAAATGTGCCCAATGTCATCAGTGATGTCATGAGTGATGTCACTGACCATGTCATGAGTGATGTAATATGTGACATCATCAGCAGTGGATTGCGGGCGCGCGAGTTATAGTGAGTACAACTAACTATAACGGGAGAATTTCAATGGTTTTGTATGAGTGAAATGTCCAGCTAACTATAACTGGTGTGAAACCTATGGTTTTTTCAGTGAATTTCTAAGGTTTTTTAAATGCTAATTCCTAAATATAATGTGTGTGAAACCTATAGTTTTTTCAGTGAATTTCAAAGGTTTTTTCAGAGCTAATTCCTAACTATAACGTGTGTCAAACCTATGTTTTTTTTTAGTAAATTTCAAAGGTTTTTTCAAACCTAATTCCTAACTATAACGTGTGTCAAACCTATGGTTTTTTCAGTCAATTTCTAAGATTTTTTCAATGTTAATTCCTAACTATAACATGTATGAAACCTATGGTTTTTTCAGTAAATTTCCAAAGTTTTTAAAATGCTAATTACTGTATCAATTTTTATATTTTTTATATATTTATTTTTCCACAAACTGCCTTTGTATATTGTAATAGATTGACTGTATCTAGTAATATGCAATGACACAGCTAATTTTTATGATTTGGATAAAGTTGATCAGTATAGTCTACATCTTCATTCAACATATAAACACTCGAATTTGTTATTTAACTTTTTTGTGTGTTTTTTCCAACGTGCGTGCAACGTGCGCACTCCTCGCAATTCTTTTTTTTTTTAAGAAAAGGATTTTTTGCCTCTGTCCTAGGGGGTCAGAGAGTCTCTACCCTACCCTCTTTTCACGTTCTCCACTTTTGTTTTTAGTCACTTCTGCCTCGAGGGTGCGTGCAACGTGTGCACACCTTGCAATTTTTTTTATTTTTTTAAAAGAAGGTTTTTTTGACCTATGGGGTTCTTCATGGACCCCCTGAGAAGGCCTAGAGGGTCAGGGAGTCTCTACCCTGCCCCCTTTTCACGTTCTCCACTTTTATTTTTGACTCACTTCAGCCTCATTTCAGTGAATTGCAAGGGATATTTTGATTTCTCTAGAATCAGAATGTGAGTCAGTGTGTTTTTGGGAATATTGTGATAGAATCTCTTGCTCGATGCATGTGTTTGCAGATATGAGAATACATGTTCTCATGGAGTGAGTCAGGCTTTAGGACATACAATGTTTTATACTCCTAGCCCTTAAATGATACCATACACTGCCCAAGCACAACTGCATTGTTCTAAACTCAGAATTATCAGTCCCACCTTGAACCTCTACAGTGCCTGAACACCACTGCACTGTCCTAAACCCTGAAATACCATCCCTAGCAAAACCTGCTAAACTCTTTCAACACTACTGCACTGCTGTAAACCCTGAAACATAATTTTCAGCAAATGCCCCTATAATGTTCAAACACCACTGCACTGTCCTAAACCCTGAAACAGCACTCCCTGCTTGATCTCCTACAGTGCCCGAACTCTGCTGCTGTGCCTTAAAATTACTTATGGAGTGAACCAGAATTAACAACATATAGTGCTTCTAATTGCTATGTAGTATGCTAGTAGTGGTCTGCAATTGTAAAAAAAAAATTAAATATGGTTTTTTTTCTTCACAACAGATTTTAATTATCTGCAGAAAGAAAACACAATATGCCATCTAAAAGTGAGAACAGAAAAATATATAAACAGGCTTACATTTCCAAGAAAAAAGAAGTACAAGATTTATCTAAAGAGCAATGTCTGGAAAAAAGAAAGAAAGCTCCTGGTAAGTCAACAAAGGATTTTATAAGGAAAATAACACAATTTAAAAAAACTGTGGACAATCAGGAAAAAAATAAATGTAAATACAAAGAAAAACCAGAAAAAAACAAAAAATGATGGAAACATATGTGGGAAACATAGTCTTTATAGTAATAGACGAAAAAATCAGTTTGTTGAGATTCGGAAGTGAATGTTTCATAACAGAGTTGTTGGAAATTAATATAAAAATGTAAAGAATTGTAAAAGAAAAACAGCTTTTTATAAGAAGAAAAAACATATACAGACAATTGTGGATAAAGGTTTTGAATTAAGAAAAAACCTCTCTGTTTTAGTAATCAGTAGGATTGGAACACTAGATAAGCCAATCAATGTTATGAAGGTCAAAAGTAAGTGGAAAAGACTAATTAATAGAACTCATTTTTGTAATGTTTTTTCTGGAGAATGGAAACATAGTTCAAGTTGTTAGCCGTTTTTTAATGAAGAGAGTCACTTTCAGAGTAATGATTTGTTGCGTGCAGTTGACACCAGTGGTCAACCTTATGAGGTTAAGAATGGTAGTTCGATTGACAAAAAGAAAATTGTCCCTAGAAATGCAAAAGAGTTGTTAGCTGATGAAGTTTTAGGGAGACGTCCTAAGGCTCCAGTGTACACTTGGAATTGTAGTAGTATTTGTAGTGTACGACAGGCTTCAATTGATTTTTCTCACAATTTTTTACGTAAGTATACTAAGAAAAGTGTTAAACAGAAGATTAAGATGTTGCAAGAATTAGACCCCTGCAGAGTGAGAGAAAAAACGGGTTTGCAAGGTCATTCTTTGGCTTGTCCTTCTAAAAAAGTATGTCAGAGTGTTTTTCACCATTTTAGGATGTTAGCAGTGCATCATACTGAAGTGAGGAAATTAGTGAGAAGGTTTTATTATGAAAAAAAGCCCAGCACTAATGTTAAAAAAGTTGAACAGTGCTCTTTTGCATGGATCTGTGTTAGATGTGATCAACATTTGTGAAGAAATTGAGGTTAGTTACTTTGGTACTGAAGAAGAAAGTGCAGAAACAGATACAATAATGTGGAAGAAAATGTACAGAATTTTAGTACAGAAAATTTTGAGCAAGAAATGACAAGGTTTAAGGTCATTTCCGATGAAAAGCCAAACTTTTCATGTAGACAAATTCATTATAAAAATCAGACCAGGTTAGTTGACAGGTTAGTTGATCTATATTTAAAAAGTGAAAAGAAGAATAATAATGAGTGGAAGAGAATTGTTTTGCTTTAGGTTCTGATCAACATATTTCTAATTATTGTTATAATAAATTAGATGAGAATATGATGCCTGCTAGAGCTGTTCATAATAATCTTGAGTTGGTAAATATTCCTTCTGAACTGATGGATTTAAATACTTATGAGTCTATTCTCATTTAATGTGTGCATCCATTTCAGGCTATTATTCGCATGGAGCCTAAGACAGGGAAATTGCCTCCTTCAGATTTACAGAGAGGATTAAAGGGAAGAGTTGTATATTTGCCTCTAAATTTAAAGAAAAATATTGAAACAATTGGTGTAGAAAATGTGGAAGAGGAACCTCTAGTTATTCTAGTTAATGGCGTTCCTACGAAGAGTAAGAAAATCTGGCAAAAATTAGTGGATGTTAGGAAAGTGAAAAAGGCAACGTTGTATTTGGTAAAAAATAATCAATACTAAAAGGTGTATGTAGGAGAAGAGGAAACAACTGTAGAAGAGGAGAGTGATTTGCCAACTGCACAAATTGAAAAAGGGGAGGTGTCCAGAACTGAAGAAATTCATGAACATTATAGTGTGCATCCACTTCACTCTATAGAAGTGATGGGAAATAGTATTGAGTTATTTCAAATGAAAGAAGCAAAAGGAAGTCCCATTCGTGTATGGGAAGAAAGCTTGGAAGCTCGTTGCTTCCCTCAGTTATTTCCAACAGGCAAATGTTGACAATATGATGAACGACCTGTGCAGATTCCTGCATTTGAATACCGGACTTCAAGATTATATGCAGAAGATCCAAGGTTTCGCCAATGTATTCCATATTTGTTTCATCTTCTGTTTGAGAGTGACTTGTGTGGACTTTCTTATGCAGTAAACCATATACTAAAAAGTGGAGTACATATGCAAAATGTTTCGGCAAAGGACTTTATCGATAAAGTCCAACAGAAGATACTGTTTTGGAATCTCAGCTAATTAATCTCATGGCATGTCATCTTGGTACTAATGAGTATTGGTACCGTCGTCATGGGGAATTGAAATGTATGCTAAGAAACTTAGGTACTCCTACATGGTTCGTTACTCTAAGCTGTGCAGAGTATGCTTGGGAAGATTTACTTCAATTTCTTCGAGAGGCAAATGCTAACATAGAAAATATAGAATACAAGAAACCTGGAGAACTGTGCTTTTTGGATCCAGTTAATGTATGCAGGTATTTCAATCACAGATTTGAAGCTATGATGTCTTTTATCACAAACAAAAAACATCCTGCTCTTGGAGAGGTTCTGGATTTCTTTTGGAGAAAGAGGTGCTCCTCACATACATATGCTGCTATGGATCAAAGATGCCCCCAAATGTGGAACAGATTCAGATGACACAGTGATGAGTTTTATTGATCAATATTCTACATGTGCTGTACCCAAAAGTGCAGTAGAAAAGAATTTAAGACATCAAATCTTACGGTTTCTAACCCATTATTGTGGAAAATACTGTCGTCGAAAGTACAAATCTAAAGATAAGTTCTACACAAATTGTCGATTTGCATTTCCACGTCCAGTATTATCAAAAGGAAGAGTGAACAATTTTATGTCATCTTCGCGACATACTGTCACAAGAAAATCACCAAAAAATACCTACAACTTAAAAAGAAATGAAGAGTCAAAATACATAAATGACTATAACCAAGGCATTTTGTCCATGTGGAATGCAAACATGGATATTCAATATGTTGCAGACAACTCGATTGCTGTGACTCGATATGTAACGTCTTACATTACTAAATCTGAAAAGACAGAACTAAAGGAAATGTGGGAAGAAATTTCTCATGAAAAGAGCCTAAGTAAGAAATTGTACAGCTACATTTTGAAGATGTTGTCTCATCGAAAAATCGGAGCATATGAATGTTCAGATCGTTTATCATCTTCAAGTCTATACTCCAAATCTAGAACAATCATTCGGGTGAGTTTAAGTCTTGCAAGAACACAAAACCGAGTTTTGAAATCTGTACAAGAAATTGATTATTTAGCAGAGAGAGAACTAGACAGTACAGATATTTTGAAGACAAATATGTTGGATACATACTATCCAAATAGAAGTAATCATCTTGCGAACGTTTGTCTCTATGAAGTACTGCAAAGCTATACTTTTAAGAAGAATATTACAGAAGATATCAATAAAGGAGTGTATGCTGTGATTGGATCTGAAGGATGTTTAGTGAAACAAAGAAAAGGACATTTGATTAATCACCGAAAACTGAGTTGCACAACTGCTGACAAAAGGGAATTTTACTATTTAGCTCTTTTGCAACTCTTTAAGCCACGGAAAACAGAACTGGAACTACTTGGAGATTTTGACAGTTATGAAGATTCTTTCAACGCAACTAAAACTACTATAGAATGTCCTGCTTTTACTAATTATCTGAAAATGTTGAATGACGAAATACAGCAAGAAGCTACAATTGCAGCAGAGATTGCTAGAGACAGTTCTCAAGACAGTCAAAGTTCTCCTTCGTTGAGTCAGGATCCACTAGAAGAACCAATTATTCAAAATGAAGCAGCAACTGCCATGGATGAGGTGGAAACAGCAATGCAACAAGCTCATGAGGATATAATAAACTTAGAAGAATTGGAAAAACAACTAAATGTTGGACAAAAACAAATATACGATCAAGTGACAGAACGGATTGAGCATGGTTTATATCACGAGAAAAAAGAGTGCTGATGTACGTCATTTAAACCTGTCCGACTGTACGTGAGTGGAGAAGCAGGAACTGGAAAAAGTTTTCTAATTAAATCATTTGCAAGTTATCTACAGAAAAGAACTGAGTCGTCACTCTCTTGTGTTGTTACTGCTCCAACTGGGTTGGCAGCACAAAACATTAAAGGGATTACACTTACATCGTTTATTGATGCTGCCAGTAGAGCATGAAAATAAATTAGAATACCACAAGCTATCTGGAGAAGCTTGTTATGAAGTTTCTAGTCTTGAAAAAAATGAAACTTCTCATTATTGATGAGGTAAGCATGGTATCACATTTAATGCTTGCCTTTGTGCATTTAAGAATGCAACAAATCCTTAAAACAGAGTATGATGTGTTATTTGGAGGCAAACACGTCATAGTTTTTGGAGATCTACTGCAACTAACTCCGGTGAAAGGACAGCCAGTATTTAAAACAGTTACACCTGAAGACTCCAGAAAGTGCCTGGTAAGCATTGGACATGTTAATATTTGGTCATATTTAGAATATTCAGAACTCATTACAAATATGCGTCAGGCAAAGGGCGCTCATTATAAAAGTATTCTTGAAGATATAAGAATTGGAAAAAGTGAGTTAACATGGCAAAGAAGCTTTACAGGCACGATAACTTACAAATTTGTTTCCAAACAAAAATATTCTCCCAGAGAATATATATAGAAAAATTACAGAAATAAATCAGGGATATGCTTGATTCCAACTCTGCAAGAATGTTCAATATTCAATGAAAAAATGCTAAAGTTAGAAAATCAAGAAATTATAAAACTGGAAGCTATTGATAGAATAGAGCATTAGTAACTACTATTATTTTGTCAGAAAAGTCAAAGTCAAAATTGGATTCTTTAGAAAAATCAATATCTAAAACTGCTGGTTTAGAAAAGAATCTATATTCATGTATAAATTGTCGGATCATTTTACGACGTAATTTACATGTGGAAAGAGGTTTAGTAATTCCATGTCAATTCAAAATACTTTATTTGGATTTCTTAATAAGTAACCATAAAAGTTATAAAGATTTACAACACATTTCATTCTTAGGTTAAAATACACAATTTACATATCATACACATTGGACATTGTGGACATTGTGAGGATAGATTTACATCAGCGTTTACACAATGAGGAGGGTAAAATGTAAAAGAAGAAGACCTAAAAAGAGAAGAAAGACAATGCACTGCACATTTCAGGAAACCGGCCACAAAGGGGGTACAGTCTGGTTTTAGCAATTGCAGATAATAAAGTGCGGGGTGCACTTGCACAAAATTTAAATTTTTTAAAATGGGTTTTAGATAAAAAGTCCTTGGGAATTCATAAAATTTACAAAAGAACAAGAAGTGTAGCAAGTCCTGAGGAGACACGTTGTCGCAGCCACAGGGTGCTAACACGTTTCCTTTATGACATCCCCTTGGGACTGTTAGTAAAAGATGAAATATGTTTAATCTCAACCTAGTTAGTAAAAATTGCTTATATGCAGGTATCAGCCCCAGTAAGTATGATTTAATATCTACGGAGGTTATAAGCATCACATATCTACAAACACTGGACTTCAGCATGTCTCATTCCTCCCTTTCCATTGTTTTACGCAAGGTGAAGAGGTGTTTTACAAGCACCTCGTCTTGTCTGGTGATACCTTCCGGTTTTAAAAACAGGTCCAGGTGTCCCAAGTTGCTAAAACAATTTTTTAGATATTTTATCCATGGGATGTTGATCATGTGATCTAGACTCAGGATTTCTTTTGACAGGTTATGTGTGAGGCCAAGATGTTTATTGAGCCAGCATTGTAACCAAAACGTGAGGGGGCAGAGGGCCAGAGTGTCACAGATAAAAGGCATGCCGGTTTCTTCATGGACAAGCAGGTTTGCGGTCCCCTTGGGTACCTTCAACAGCTGTTTTAAAAAGTTATTTTCTTTCACCTGTAGGCCCTCTAGGTCAGAGTATTATTTATTTATTATTTATACAATTTCTAAAGCGCACTACCACCTAACAGGCATCTTGGCGCTGGTAACTCCGAAGACCAAATCAACACAGGAGGGGATCAATGCGCAGGCCTAGTTCTTAGGGAATAGCCAGGTTTTAAGGTTCTTTCTGAACGCAAGCAGCTCCTTGTTTTGCCGCAGTTCAAGAGGTAAAGTGTTCCACAGCCTGACTGCGGCCACCCCAAATGTTCTACCCTCTGCCCTGACTTTGTTGAAGCGTGGTACTTTTATTAACATTCCTTTCGAAGAGCAGAGCTCTCTGCCCGGAACGTACCACTCAAACATTTGCTGAAAGGAAGTTGGACCTTTTCCATGCAGGGCTTTAAATACTAGACACAGAGATTTAAATTTAATTCTCTGTGCCACGGGCAGCCAATGCAGCTCCGTGAGTGCTCCAGAGGCAGAAGTCCGCCTTGACCAGCCTAGTACCAATTTAGCCATGGCAGATTGTACCCACTGAAGCCTTTCTAGCAGGAATTTAGGGGACCCAAGAAGTAGAGCGTTACAATAGTCTACCCGAGTAAGTATGGTACTACGTGCAATTAGGGCACAGGCTTGGTGTGGTAAGAGGGGAAAGATCTCCCTCAAAGAGCGCATAATCCCCAGACAACAGCTCACCACTTTCCCCACATGCATCTCCAGAGTCAAATGTGACCCCTAGGTTGCGAACTGTTTTTACCGGCAGGCCGGGGTTGGGATACTCTGGTGGCCACATATTCGTGGGCGGCCCTTCCCTGTTCTTATGCATTTCGAAATACATTAGTTCAGTTTTAGCAATGTTAAATTGTAAAGAATTCTCCTTCAGCCATTGTGTCATGTCTCCTAAACATCTATGAAACCCTTCTGCTGAGATAGACTGAGAATGAGTTGCGTATCATCAGCGTAATTTGATGACTTTGATGGTATGACGCTTGATGATCTTCAGCAGGGGTCTCAAATAGACATTGAAGAGAATGGGGCTGATGGCCGAGCCCTGAGGGACCCCATATGTGACAGGAGTAAAGGCAGATTGGTAGGGAGGAAGGGATACTGCTTGCTGTCTCCCTGAGAGAAAGGAGTGAAACCATCTAAGGGCCACCCCCGTAACTCCCACCTCACTCAACCTCCTCAACAAGATGTTATGGTTGACCGTGTCGAAGGCGGCAGACAGGTCCAGCAGAATCAACACTGCTGCCTGGCCCCTGTCTGCCCGTCTCCGAAGCTCATCCATGATGGTCACCAGTGCTGTCTCCGTTCCATGGGCTGGTCTAAAACGAACTGCTCCTCCTCCAGATGTTTAGCCCATTCCAATTGAGCGGACAGTGTGCCACTCACTACCCGTTCAACTACCTTGGCTGGGAAGGGGAGAAGGGATACAGGTCTAAAGTTTTTCAGACATTCAGGATCCTGGGAGGCTTTTTTAAGCAATGGTGTTACAAGTGCCTGCTACCACTTACTGGGAACCGCCCCTTCTGCAAGAGACTGGTTACAGATCTTACACAGCAGTGGGAAAAGCTCCACCCCGAATTCCTTCCAGTTTTTACAAGGTAGTGGGTCCAGGGGGGAGCCTGACACAATACTCTCCGCTAACCTGCGAAAGTCCTCGATCTGGAGAGGGAGAAACTCCGAAAGAGCCTCCCAGGCAGACTCCTTTGAGCTGTCATTCCCCGTCGTCCCACCCCTATCCTCAATAAGGGCCAGCTGTTCAATTGTTGCCTTCAGAGGCTCTGATGTCTTCCCCAACTCCTCAATAATAGAGGCAACTTTGTTGCGGAAAAAGTTGGCAAGATTATCACAGAGCCTCTGAGATGGCAAAATATCATTGGTACAGCACTCAGGGTTTGTCAGAGTATTAAGAATTTAAAAAATACAGCGGGAGCTGTTTGAGGCTCTAAGAATCGCAGAGGCGAAAAAATCAGCCTTCGTTCTTCTTATGACCTTCCTGTAGTTCAACATTTTTGCTCTCCAGGCCTTTTTGTCCTTGATTAAATATTTCTGCCTCCAGGTTCTCTAAGCCCGATTACAATCAAGCTTCAGTTTTTTCAGTTCCTCCCCAAACCAGGGGGCAGATGACCTTCCTTTACTCTGAAAGGATTTTCGAGGCACCAATGAGTCTAGGATCTGAGTGATCTTTTTACAAAAGGTGAGGTAATTTTCATCAACCTGGACCTCCGGCGAAAAGCAGTCTTCCACCGGAAACACCACACCATAGTTTTTCCTCTGTGTCAGGGCTCTCCAATCCCTCCCCACAAAATGTATCCTCCGCTTACCTTCCATTTTATCCCAGTTGGCCATATTCAAATAGAATTTGACCAAAAAATGGTCAGTCCCCCATGTATTGCTGATCATCTGAGGTGAAGATAAGGTCCAGCATATGACCCCCCAAGTGAGTAGGCACTGAGACTTGCTGACCCAGTCCCTCACAAGATTGGAGTATATTGGCCAGGCCCGTATCAAGGGATCCATTCGGCCAGAGATTAAAGTCGCCCAAAATTAACATTCTCCGATGTGTTGCCGCCATGTTGGTAAACAGATCCAAAAGTAGTTGCTGCTGCAGCACACTGAAGAACCCTGGTGGTCGGTAACAGATCATACCTGTCAGGGATTGGCCCGTCTCACTCTTGAATGAGAACCCCAGGAGTTCAACCCCCGCAAACAGATCAATATCAATGATCTTTAGACTCAGGGAGTCTCTGTAAATTAACCCCACCCCTCTGAGGTACTGGGTTTTTAAGAACCGGCACAAAACCGGCAACCCAGCGGTGTCAGGGTACACCCGGAGACCTCGAGTCCTTCCTGATTCAGACCACAGAAACTCTGAGTCTTCTAGGTGAAGTCAAGGATCGATTTTATTGGCTGCAACCAAGGTAACAAGTGTCCTAGAAGTACAACACAAGAAGAAGTATATTCTCAGGAGACTGCTCGAATTTACAAAGTCAGGCTTCTCATCCTATATAAAATTTTAAGCTTCAGGCAAACATCCTTGGTTTTACAGTAGATCATTGACATATTTTCAATACAAAGAAAAAGCAGAGTCATGATGACATGTCCATATTTCACTTCGTGCTGCCTACAACAAATCTCCCGGCAAGGCCCAACATTTCATCAGATATCGGTGGACCCCCAATAAAAACGGGCACCTCCCCACCATAAAGTAAGTGAAGCAAAAAGAGCAGAGACAGATGCGAGCAAGATACGGCAGGTGTGGGTGCGCTGAAATGGTTTTATGGCTTGTTGAGCCTTGATGCTATCTTGTTCGGCCACTGGGAGGGGAACTGACCTAACGAGTTTGGCCTGGGGCAATGGTTCCAACTTGCACAGGTCATAGGAAAGTCGATTAAGGTGTACGTGTCCTTTGGGAATCGAATTCAGCTGGATTAAGGCCTATGTAAAGGGCAACTCACAAAATGGCTGCCATACATTAAATGGGAGTCAAGGGTTCTGAACGATAATGACGATTTCGAGGTGAAATTGTCACTCGAATATGCTGAAAATGCTTGTACGTGGTGTACTTGTCATTCTCGGTCTTTTGATACTAAATTCGTCATGTTATGATGAAGTTTTTATTCTCGAGTCCAGAATGATTACACAAGTCCAGAATTTTCAGAACCACAAATCCTCCTTTTGCCCTTACATAGGCAATTAATCTATCCTCATGCTAATCTGAGTCCAGATCTATATTCCTAAAGTCATTGAGATGTTGCTGTAACATTATTCTAGTACTTAGTTCATCTCTTGATACAGGCTTCCTTACACATGATGTGACACACAGGCCACATATTACAGGAGCACACTGTACGCATAGACAGAACAGGAAAAGAATGGCTAAGACCATCCCAATTACCATCAGAATTTTCCATCCCCAGGCGGATATCAGTTCCCAGAACCAACCCATTAATGATCAATCTCCTTTATCCACATGAATAGATTCGGAAATCTTATGCAGTTTGGAGATGGCCTGGTACACTGTTTGAGCGTTATCTGGGTTGAAAACACAGCAACTCGATTGGATCAATCTGCATACCCCACCTCGGTCTGCAAATATGACGTCTAAAGCGACCCTGTTCTGAAGGGTCATAAGTCGATCCGACTGGAGCTCAGCAGTCAAGTTACTAAGGGCACCAGCAGTTTCAATCACGGTGGATTCAACTACCCTTGTCAATTGCCTTATATTCCTGCTGTTAGCCATGGATCCCCAGAACGGCAGAAAACCCTTTGCAAAGTCCCCAAATTCTTGACCGGCAGTGTCTTCTTTACTCAAGACACCTCTAACTATCCTTGTCCTGTGGTAGTCTGCCGCTGCTGTGTAGGTGGGAGGCAACAGGAATAAAACAAAACATGAGCCCGAAAAGTCAGGGGGCAACCATGTATAGGCTCTATCATGGCAGATGAAATAAGTACCCTTAGCTGCTAAAAACGCGGGGGAAGTCTGAGACCCAAAAACATATGTTTCAGTACAGACACTCTTCCCTAACTGAGCTCTGGGATTCTTGTCAGTACCTTGCAGACACAGGTGACCCTGGTGGGGTACAATCCAAATCGGGGAGGATCTCTTAGCTTGCTGTTTCTCACTCAGAGTAGCTTCATATCCGGTCACGTTCCAATTTATATATGCAAATATCTCATCGTCCGGGGTATTTTCATAAGAGATTTCTCCCTTAATCATGTCAACTATACCTTTGACCAGGGCGCTAGTCTTGGGGTTGTCTTTTACAGAACGTAGGGGTTGGATTTCACGTGCGTATATGAACATTGTTCTTTATGCCCACACAGAACCATTGTGGCTGAATGGCAGGACCAGATAAGGGATACCTTTATCTGTTGTGTGGGGCATAAGACCACACACCCAACAGTTAGTCGTGTTCATTACAAGTTGGTGTTGGTGTAACAGCTGGACAAAGGAGTTATTAATGAACTCTAATCTCCTATTTGATTCGTGGTCAGGAAGAGGGTGGAAAGAATGAGAGGAAACAGTAGGAGGAGGTATGGGCAATGCAGTGGGTGCAAATGTTACACGAAAAGAGAATAAAACGTAACTTATTAAAAATATCATCATACTGAATAACATACAAATGCACAATATTATAAAACCTTTCTTTGTCATCACTTTACATAATTTGTGTTTAAAGTTCGTTGGTTTGGCAGGTCTCTCCATCTCGGAAAACTCCATCCTCTCTAAAGTGCTGCCCGCGGTGGGAGGTTGATTCTGCTAAGAGATGCTTCTGTCAGTCTAGGGCAACTCCCTTGGACCAACCAGAACTACCGACCTAACGTCGTCAGCTGCACCCCAAAGACTTTTAAGCAACCGCGGCCCTAGCAGTGGAACCCGGATGGCGGTTCGAAAAACAAAAATAAGCAAGTTTCTCGGATGGGAGAGCTGCACTTTCAAAAAATGGGGTTTGGAAGGAAAAAAATATTTTATTAGTCCATTGGTCTTGGTCTCAATTTGCAAAAGAAATCGTTTTTATTAGTTCGTATTTCTTGGTTTCAAATTATACCGTTGTCTTCCAGGTGCTGTTTGATCCTGGAACAAGAGTTCAGGCTCTGTAGTGTTCAATCGCTTGGATGGTGGCACAGCCTTGTGCAAAATGTTCTTACTTTCACGTTCAGAGTTAGTTCCTTTTACACGTGCATCACTGACAGGTATGACATGTGGCACGGGTTTAGGCTCTGGGTCAGCGACACCCTTCTGGACCCACTGGTCATATGGCAGAGGTGAAGGGATTCTCTTGCAGTGGACCCCGTGGATCCAGTTGGCCTTCCCCTCCACTCGAACAGCCGATCTCGTGGAAAGAAGGACGAGGTGCGGTCCGGTCCACCTGGGCTGGTCGTTCTTAGTTCTCTGGAAATTCTTAACAAGGATCCAGGAGCCAGGGTCGATGGAGTGACCTGGAGTCTCAGAGACCGGAGGCAGGGTGTCGTGAACCTGTTGATGTAAAACATGAAATTTAGCCGTCAATTCATACAGATAATCAAGCAAAACAGGGTGTTCAAGCTCGCTGAACTTAGTGGGTCTAGGCACTCCCCATATGTTGGCCGGACGGCCGAAAACAATTTCATAGGGGCTAAGTTTCACTCGTGAATGCACAGTCAGTCTGGTGGACAGGAGTGCTAGGGGTAGAGCATCAGGCCATTTAAGACCTGTGCTCGCTTGGATTTTGGCCAATTTAAGTTTAAGCGTGCCATTGTAACATTCTACTAATCCAGCTGATTGGGGGTGATTTGCAGCGTGGAACTTCTGCCGAATACCTAGCCCTTCACACACTCTCTTCATCACGCGACCCACAAATTCACTTCCATTATCAGACCAGACCATTCTAGGCATTACAAACCTGGGGAAGTACTCTTTCACAAGGGCTTTTGCTGTGGACAAGGCAGTGTTGTCTTTTAGGGGATAGTCTTCTACCCATCTTGAGAAGGCACAAACAACAACGAGTACGTATTTTAAATTGTTGCACCTCTCCATGTGAATGAAATCTAGCTGCAAAACCTCGAACGGATACGTAGGAGGTGCAAAATGACCAGCTGGAGTTGGGGTTCCCCTACCAGGATTGTGTTTCAGACATACCATGCAATTCTTGACGACATTCTCTGCACACTTGGGAATCCCTGAATTCTGCCATACTGGGGTCAACAACTCGCAAATCCCTTTTACGCTGATATGAGCCATTCCATGAGCCATTGTAACCACTGCAAGCACATATGCATCGGGTAACAACCATCTCTGATGCTCTGACAATTCGATCCAGCAACCATTTGCATCCATTCTACCCGAACTTTCTCTCCACATGCTCAACTCTTTCTCTGTGGCCTCAGCTTGGATGGACTTCACACTCTCTATCGTGTCTTCACACATCCCAACATCACCAGTCCATCTTGCAGGGCCTGCAACATACATTCGGCTCATCACATTCCTCGCAGTTTCTTTCGCGATTTCGTCAGCGATTGCATTTCCACGACCAACATCATCAGTCACCTTCTTGTGAGCACTACATTTCACAATCGCCACTTGCAGAGGCATGGTCAGTGATTCAAGAAGCTCATTCACCAACTGACCATGCTGAATCTTAGCTCCATGCGAAGTCAGGAACCCACGTTCTCTCCACAATCGCCCCAAACTGTGGACCACACCAAATGCATACTGGCTGTCGGTGTATTCAGTCACTTTCATTCCTTTTGACAACACACATGCTCTTGTAAGTGCAATTAATTCTGCTGCCTGAGCTGAATTATGTGGAATACGTGCAGTTTCAACAATGGTATGTAAAGTCGTGACAGCATATGCTGCAGTCATGTCACCATTCGGGAGCTTGAAGCATGAACCATCCACCCATAATGTACCATCACATTCAGCAAGAGGAGTGTCATAAAGATCAACTCTTCCTTTCGTCTCTTCTTCTGTTCTAAGAAAACAATCATGTTGTTCTGAAGCGTCTGATTCCTCTACAATTGGCAACAATGTAGCTAGGTTTAAAGTACTGCACCTTTTTATGTGCACATGACTCGCTAATAATGTTAATTCGTAACCTGACAATCGAGCACTAGTTAAGTGCTGTGTCTTGGTTCTATTTAACAACGTGTCTACTGCATGTGGGACCATCACGACTAGGGTATTATTCATTACTAGACCAGCAGACTGTCGAATAGAAACAGCTGCTGCCGCTGTGGCTCTTAAACAACTTGACAACGCTCTAGCCACTGGATCCAAAGTCGATGAAAAATATGCACATGGATGCTGTTTGTCCCCAAATAACTGAGTCAGAACTGACAATGCGCAACCTTCCTTCTCATGGACATACAATGTAAAGGGCTTACTGTAGTTGGGGGTACCTAACACAGGAGCCGAACATAATGCTGTGCGCAATTCAGAAAAACTTTTCTGACACTCTTCAGACCAAGGAATAGGATTGGGTGTGTCTTTACACGTTAATGCCACCAAAGGTTTGGCTAATAACGAAAAATTTGGAATCCACTGTCTACAGTACGATGTAATGCCCAAGAAAGCACGCACTTCTCTTTGTGTTTTTGGCACACTCAATTTCGCTATTGCCTGAATTCTTTCTGGGGTCAGTTTCCTTCCCTCCTTCGATAAGAGGTGACCTAAGTAGGTCACTTCTTGTCTGCAATATTGCAGTTTGGAAAGTGACACCTTATGATGGAAATCGCACAAATGATGCAACAATGACAATGTGGCTTTCTTACATATTTCCTCAGTATCTGCAGCAATGAGCAAATCATCGACGTACTGTACAAGAGTAGCACCTTCAGTTAAAACAATCGTATCAAGCTGTGTTTTTAGAGCTTGACTGTATATTGATGGACTTTCACAGTAGCCCTGAGGAGCGCGTTTAAAACGAAAGCTGCGACCTCCTAAACTGAAGGAAAAAATATCCCTGCTCTCTTCAGCAATCGGGATGCTGAAGAAAGCATTCTTCAGGTCAATCACCGAAAACCAAGTGGCAGAAGCTGGAATCATAGTCAATAATGTAGTAATGTCGGGGACAACTGGAAATTGTGGCACAACTATTTTATTCACCTCTCTAAGATCAATCACGAATCTGTACACGGGTGGCTGAGAAGGGTCAGTTCGTTTTAAAACAGGCAGAACAGGACTATTGCAAACGTTGCCTCTTGTCTCTTCAATCACATCTTTTGCAACTAGCTCGTAAACGATCGCTAGCAAAGCTTTTTCACCTTCACTAGAAATTCTATATTGGGGAATTCGTGGCATTTGAACATTGGCTTTCAATGTTACAACATATGGTGGTATTTCTAAAAGACCCACATCATTAGGACCAGCGGCCCAAAGAATATCTGGAAGAAGCGACAATTCTGCTGGAAGTTTATTTCTTGACAGGTACATGGGAGAAACCACTTTCTTACCTAAAGTAAGTTGTACTCCTGAAGGAGAACAGTACAAAGTCGCATGCAATCTTTTTAAAAAATCTAATCCTAGCAAGTTTTCACCACAACCTGTTGTCAGAATAAGGGGTGCTTTGAATTCGCAAGGACCAACAGAAAGAGAAAAAGGGTCAGAAATCGGATTTCTAACTGTGGCGCCAGAAAAACCTACAGAAACTTTCATTTCGCCAGACAAAGGTGCGCCAGGGAGTTTGGAGTGCATAATAGAACTCTTTGTAGCACCAGTATCCAACAGAAAAGGTTCTGACACACCTGATGTAATCACCTCAACGTATGGTCCACTCTGATCTACTGGAACTGAAACAACTCCCTCTCTTTGTCTATGGCTGTCCTAGCAATCATTACCTTCCCAACGCTCATCTTCTGTGTAATAATCATCAACGTAGTATTGCGCTGTCCTATCAGATGCAATATTCTGCTGATCGAATGTATTCATAGAATTCTGTGGTGGAAGGGGACGTGCGTTCTGGGGGACGTTTCCACGTCCTCTACCTCTAGGCGCTTGCTGAACACCACGACCTCTTGTGTTTGAACCACCATTCGCGCGCTGTAACAAAATAGGGCAATTATACTTGAAATGACCCTCTTCCTTGCAATATGAACATTGGTTGGGGCCTACAGGGACACGTGGCTGAGTGTACTCGACTCTTTGTGAGTTCCTCTGATACTGTTGAGGCTGCTGAAAATTATTCTGATAGCTATTCTGACCACCATTATTCTGATTACCACCACCACGTGGCGGATATGCTTGCTGTAACAAAACCTTCGTTTTCAACTCCTTGGTTTTCTTTTCTGCTCTATCTTTCTCGTCTTTGTCTCTATTCTCGTAATATTGTGCCGTAGCTAATATCTGTGCTGAAGACGAAACTGCCCAAGAACTTTCTGAATCCTTTAACTTTTTACACAAATCTGGAAACAGATTGTGCATGAATTTATCGACGAACAATCTCTGACCACCTTCCGTGGTCATATCTTGACCGCTGTAGTCGACAAATGTTTCCTCAAATCTGGTGAAGAAATCTGAGACAGTTTCTTCTTTCTTCTGCTTACATTCAGACAACTTATCTCAATTTACACGTATTGCAGGCATTATCGTTTGCATATACTCAAATATTTTACCAGGAAGTTCTGCTATTAAAGGCTCAGGCTTAGCACCACCAACTTGTCGGGCATCTGCAGCAGCAATATTAGCCCATGAGTCACCTAATTACTGATCGTGATCAGTATGACGAATCTTACCCCATAAAGGCTGTGGAACAACATTCCCAAATAACATGTCGATATCGGCTAAATTCATTATACATGATCCAGCAGTTTGTGACAACTCTTTGCAATACCCTGCAGGATTTTTACGGGGATCAGGTAATGTCTGTTTGAGGGCTAAAACATCAGCTCGCTTCCATGGGACATGTACCCACACATGCTGCAAGTGTGGCAGAATAGGGGGTTCAACAGATGTGTCACCCTCTCTCCATTGTGGGGGAACTTCTCTCATGGGGTATTGTCTCGCCTTTTTCCTACTAGATGTACCAGGCTCAGATTGTGACCCAGAACTGCTCCCCTTACTCCGATATGATAACAATATCTCATCTGCTTTCTCGACATCGGGACCTACGTTCATGCCCTCCCCAAACTTAAACCGTACACAACACAACTCTTGCGGGTTGCATTCCAGATCATTGTCTTCCAAATCCTCACAAAGGAAAACACACATTTGTTCAAAAACGTATCTCTGCGTCGGTGCTTCCCATTGATGGAAGACTTCCATGACAGACTCTACATCATACTTTACAGTATCCATAACCCATTTACGCGCTAAACGATTCAATACATCTCTCTCTTGGTAGTCAGGCAGTCGACTTCGCAACTGTCTTCGTCCTGTGTTAGGGGTCGTAGTAGGCGACCCGAAAAGAGGTGAAAAAAGGTTAGTCACAGTGTTGGCCATTTTCTGCCGAACAGAGGGTGAAACTGAGGGAAGAACAGGTGGAAAAACAGTGTGAGATAAGGCAGGGGCAGAAGCAATAGCAGGGGGATCATTAGGAGAAGTAGAAGGTGCACTAGGCAAAGTCGTAGAAAGCACAGGTGAAACAGATGAGATCGGTGGGCCTTGAGGAGGCTGCACCATAGGAGCAGGAGCCAGCTGAAGAACAGCTGGTGGGTGCGGTGGAGGAACATGTGGCACAGGTTGCACAACTGAAGGTTGTGGAGGTGCCGTGGCATTTTGCGCATAGGGGGGTGGCGAACTTAATAAATGCGACATTAATGGATCTTTTTCACGTTCTTTTGCTGCCTCTTGCTGAAGAGACGGCAAAACTGGATAGCATTTATCTATTGCCATTTTACGTTGCATGTACAACTGCTCACTCATCTGCTCTTCTTCATTGTCTTTAAACTGCATAGCAGCTTGCATTACTGAGATACCTCTTTCTCTCTTATTTTTCTTCTCTAATTTAATTTCCTTCTGTTTGGCCTCTTTACGCCATAGGCGGAAAGAGTCATTGTCATGTTTCTTTTTGAACAGTTAACTTCAAGGTTATCTAGGATTTCGGTGTCAAAGCTACCGTATTGGGGCCATTTTAAAACACCATCTTTTCTGGTGTATTTGATCCACACTTCATTGTACGTGATGGGCCCTACTCCGTGTTTGACATATAATTCGTAGGTTGGAGTTCCAACCGGAGGAACCGGACATGAGTCCTCCAATCGGGAGTCCCTATTATTAGAACCAAGACAAAACAAATTTCCAAGTCTAAGACTAGGCATCTTCGCTCTCTAGTCTAGTTCCAAACTTCAAAGCATTATCGATTACGATATTTCTCGTGAATACACGAGTCCTTCGGTTTTGGTGCTTGCAAGTACCAACAATTATCCCAAAGGATACCCAAGACTAAGACCAACTAAGGACTGGGAGACGCTCCACTTATACTTAACTGAGATATCGATGACGTCACCAGAAGACTCGTCTTAGTGTTTCGCTCTACCAAACTTCAAGGGTCCAAATCAGGGCGATAGCCAGGGCAGCAGTCCTTCGTAGCCGTCGGGAAGCGGGGAACCTCGCAGCAAAGACCTTCGGACCACGTCGACATGCAGGGGTCGATGAAGTGGTTGGCCGTCCTCCGGAAGTTTCACACAAAGCTCCTCATGAACCTCTGGCTGGGCTGGTACCGCTGGAATCGCCCCAAATGTTGGGCGCCAATTGAGGTACTGGGTTTTTAAGAACCGGCACAGAACCGGCAACCCAGCCGTGTCAGGGTACACCCAGAGACCTCGAGTCCTTCCTTATTCAGACCACAGAAACTCAGAGTCTTCTTGGTGAAGTCAAGGATCAATTTTATTGGCTGCAACCAAGGTAACAAGTGTCCTAGAAGTACAACACACGAGGAAGTATATTCTCAGGAGACTGCTCGAATTTACAAAGTCAGGCTTCTCTTCTTATACAGAATTTTAAGCTTCAGGCAAACATTCTTGGTTTTACAGTAGATCATTGACATATTTTCAATACAAAGAAAAAGCAGAGTCATGATGACATGTCCATATTTCACTTCGTGCTGCCTACAACAAATCACCCGGCAAGGCCCAACATTTCATCAGATATCGGTGGACCCCCAATAAAAACGGGCACCTCCCCACCATAAAGTAAGTGAAGCAAAAAGAGCAGAGACAGATGCGAGCAAGATACGGCAGGTGTGGGTGCGCTGAAATGGTTTTATGGCTTGTTGAGCCTTGATGCTATCTTGTTCGGCCACTGGGAGGGGAACTGACCTAACGAGTTTGGCCTGGGGCAATGGTTCCAACTTGCACAGGTCATAGGAAAGTCGATTAAGGTGTACGTGTCCTTTGGGAATGGAATTCAGCTGGATTAAGTCCTATGTAAAGGGCAACTCACAAAATGGCTGCCATACATAAAATGGGAGTCAAGGGTTCTGAACGATAATGACGATTTCGAGGTGAAATCGTCACTCGAATATGCTGAAAATGCTTGTTCGTGGTGTACTCGTCATTCTCGGTCTTTTGATTCTAAATTCGTCATGTTATGATGAAGTTTTTATTCTCGAGTCCAGAATGATTACACAAGGCCAGAATTTTCAGAACCACACCTCCCCCCTTTCCCTCCAGCCTAGGCGCATGTAGTAGTTTGAACCCTGGCGGGCAGGCCATTCCAAAGTCAACCCTACAGTCCAGCCGCGTCCAAGTCTCAGTCATACATAATATCTCCAACCCATGTGCCTCTATCAGTAGCTGAATTTCTGTCCTATGCTTAGGTAGGGACCGGACATTTAACAGTCCACAAGGGACAATCTCCCTCATCATAAAGTCCGATAGCGGAGCAGCAGACTCTACCAGGCCCAGACTACCCCAAGTACCTCTGTTAAGGGCGTGCAACTCGGCCGCCGAGTACCTTAAAACATTACCATGGCCGTGGGCCCCTGTTAACGAAAGATAGGCAGCATGGCTGGCGCTGAGTGCTTCCTCATAGGTCGCACCCATAGCTTGCTATGGCCATACTCTTGGCACGGTAGATCTGTAGCATAGCAGCCACAGGTTGTTTGCCCATTCTGGCAGCAAAGCCAAATAGCGCGCCATTGGCCCTGGTAACCTCTCCCCTTATTTTGTTTAGAAGAGCAGCCCAATTAAGCCGGTGATCAAATAGGACTCCTAAGTACGAAGATTTAGTACATGTGGGCACTCTGACTCCATTAACCAAGAAGGGATACTGTCTTTTTGTACGCTGCCCTACCTGCATCACATAGGACTTGGAATTGTTTATGGACAAGTCACGCTTGGCCATGAACCCTGGGAAAGCATCAAGTAGGGTTTGTAGCCCTTTCGGGGTGCGAGCTAGGAGGACTGCGTCGTCTGCGTAGAGCAAGACGGGCAGTCCCCGCCGTCCCACATATGGGTAATCTGCCCCTGTTTCTAACAGTGATCCTTCTAGGTTATTTATGTAAATATTAAACATGAAGGGGGCCAGTATACACCCCTGTCTAACCCCCCTCTCTGTACTAAAATTCCTGGATTCCTTGAGGTCTGTGGAGTATCTGATGTTAGCCTTTGTATCTCTATGCAGGTCCCTTAAGAAGTCCACCAAATTACGCTCCACACCCATGGCCCCATGGATTGCCACAACTTTCCCCGGTTGACACAGTCGAAGGCGGAGGAAAGATCCATGAAAGCCATGTAGAATGTCCCTGTGCGAGCGATGGTGTATTTTCCCAGGATCAGGTAGAGATTTAGGCACTGGGCCATAGTAGAATGACCGGGGCGGAACCCATACTGGGTGTCTGAGATGATCTTATTCTCCTCCTCCCATGTGGTCAGTCTCTTCAATAAGACCCCTCCTAAGACCTTCACAACAAAGTCTATCAGGGAGATCGGTCTGTAGTTCACAGTACAGTTACGGTCTCCCTTTTTATATACTGGTACGATTGTGGAGACTCCCCAGGATGTTGGGCATCCGACCTTGGCAGCGGCGTTCCCCACGGCAGCCAGAATCGGGGCCCAGAAGGGCGGGTTTGATTTAAAAAGGTCCGGGGGAATACCATCCAGGCCAGGAGCCTTCTTGTTGGTAAGGTTGTGTATACCCTCCTCCATTTAATTCACTGTAAACACCACTACGTCCCTTCCTGAGATAATAACAGGCGGGGCTACCGAGGTGTACATGTTTTTAAAAATGTTGGCAAAGTGGGACACCCATTCATCCTCTGTAATGTTGGAGCCCATTTCGTTAACGCCTTCAGCTAATAGGGGTGAGCGGTTAATGGTACTCCAAAATCTTGAACTACTAGATAACGTTCCGGGGTCTAGAAGTTCCCTCCATAACGCTTCTTTCAGCTCCGCTTTACCTTTGGCCAAGACCTTTTTATAGTTTATTCAGAGTGCACTGATCAGAGTTCTATTCCTGGGTGTTACTTTCAAAGCCATCTTAAGTTCTCTTGCGGCTTTGGAGCATAACTGACAGAACCATTTTGATTCCCTAGGCTTGCTGGGTCTCCCTGGAGCTTGTAGCATCCCTCCCACCTCAGTTGCAATCCCTTCAAAGGCTTGTAGGATTCCTGTGGCTGAAGATATGACATGAAGGTAACGAGAAAAATCTAACACACAGGCGCTATTAAGTGTCTCGTGGAAAAGGGATGGGATAACTTGATTCCATTTAATCCTCCGCCCTCCATCGGTTGGTTGCATCGTGTTTGTGCCCAATTCAATGCGTTTTTACTTCATGATGCTCCCTCCCATGGTAACACAGACCGGGTTATGATCACTGTGTACGCTTGGGATTATAGAGAAACCCTGAAGAAGGGGTAGGGTGGATCCAGCTAACAACATGTGATCAATAAAGGAGCCAAGTCCTCTGCATTTATAGGTATGTTCCCTTATTTTGCTAAGTTGGGGGGCATGACTCATCGTGGAGGATAAATCGTGCGCATTTAACATGTCATTGAGAGCATTTCCCTGTTTAGTGAGCTCAAAATGGAGACCCGATATCAATGGGCAGCCCAATGTTCGGATAAAGTTAGTCTTTGGGTCACCACAGATGTGCACATTAAAATCTCCTACGATGATCAGGTTCTTCCTATGGGTACCACAGCGCAGTTCAACATAATTTTTCAGCTCAGTGATCCCACAGCCCTCTTTTTTATTGATGGCATTATAAAAATGAATCACGTACAGGCTATTATCTTTGTGCCCCAGGGAAATAGCTTGTATGTTTCCATTATCGATGTGGATAGCCCTGATACTACATCTTAAGGCAAATGATGTGAAGATTGCCAATCCCCCTGTTGCTCTGCCGCAGGTTCTTTTAGTCGCTGGGACAAAGAAGGCTCTGTACCCAACCACCAAGATGTTACAGTTGACAAGCCACGTCTCTTGCAAATATATGATCGAGTACTGGCTGACAAACTCTACCCATAGAGGGTCTAGAACCTTTCCCGCCAATCCGGCAATGTTCCAGGAGAGTACATTGTGGTCAAGGTTGTGCTCCTTAATACCCGAGGTGATCTCCCCAGAGATAGCATGGGGTATTTCTCCAGGGGGGTTTTCTTCTCCACAATTTACACCTACGGTGGGGGCGGGATTTTCTGATATTACCTCCACTGGTACAGGCTTTAGCACAGGGCTGCCTGTACATGGTCAATCGTAGTCATTAAGGCCGGATAGGGCTGCATACCTATTTGGGCCCACAGGAAGCGGGGAGTATCCCTGACTGCCCCAGGTGTAATCCCAGATAGGCCTTGAAGATATTAGGCCCAACCCCGGATGTCCTCTGTGAAACGATGTCCCAACTTGGTAGCCCCTGTTCCAGTTTTCTGGTCCACAGTCAGTCACTAACCTATAGAAAAAGCCTAATGGTAAGATCTCTATACCCTGGCCCCTATCTGCTGCTCCTGACTCCACTTCCCTGAATATCCTTTCTACTGGTGCTGGGCTATTAAAATGTATCACTATACAATCACCAGTTCTTGATTTTTCTGGAGCTACCTATCCATGATACTCGGTGAGCCATGATGACGTTGTATCCTGCCATATGCCCTTCTACAGTGTTACGAGACAGCCAGTGAGTCACCTTGTTTTTAAGTTGGCTTAAATCCTCATTGACTCCCTCGGGGAGAGGTGGTACATTTCCCAATACTATCACTAGGGGGGTAGATTGTGGGGGTAAGTTGATGACAGGAGGATTGCCCACTTTACTGATAGACTTGTCGAAATTTGGGTTACCGTCAGCCTGTATGGATGGTAAAATACTAGGTTTCTGATATTTATGGTTAACTCCCTCAGCTCTTGAGAGGTTTAGTAAAGGGAGCAGTGGGTAATGTTGTTGATTTTGTGAATTACCCAAATAGAGACGACATTGAATTTTTGAAAATCAAATTTGATTAAATTAAAATAGTACAACAATTGAGTCGTTGTTCAGCTCGATTTTTGCTTGTGAAAGATTTATATGTCCGCCGAAAACAGATTCCTGTTTGTTTGACATATGCGGTGACTATACATAAATCTCAAGGTTTAAGTGTAGATAGTGCTTTGGTGAATATTGGAAGTACTGTGTTTAATGGCTTATGTTGCTTTATCTCGAGTCAGAACTTTATCTGGATTATATCTGATTGATGTTGATGACACAAAGATTAGTGCAGATGTAATTGTGTAAGAGAGTATAATAGGTTAAGAAGAGAACATGCTCGCAATTTACCTCAATATCCAGTATTTGAAAAGCGTGTGGTAAGTCAAAAAAGAAGATATGAGAAAAATTGTAGCGAGGTTGCAGAGAAAAGAAAAAAACTAGATGAACCAGTGATAGTAAGCAAAAAGAAAATGGATTCTATTGAAGAGGTTGTTGGTTTTCAGTTTGAAAACAGTTCTGGTGTCAACTGCTATGCTAATGTAGTGGTTAATGTTGTTTTGTTTTTTCTTGAAACTTTACTACAACAAATTGTTGAAAATGTGGACAAAAGATTTTGTTGTTTATTGAATTCTGTCTTTAAGAAATGTAGTAGGGATAAAACTAAAATAAAAAGTGTTTCTGATATTCGAAATGTTTTAGACATATGTTCTGCTTTAAATCAATTTTCACAGCATATTCAGCAAGATTGTCCGGAATTTCTAATGTATATGCTTGTTGTATTGCAAGATGAAGGTATAGAAATTGAAAATATTTTTGGCCTTTCTAATAAATGGCAACATGACTGTGACAATTGTTCGTTTTCAAGTAGATTTATATATTTGACTTTACCAGACTGTAAATCAGTGTCTTTTAATAATCTAGTTAGAGAAGCAAATCAAAACATGGTCTGTACCCAATGTAACTCTCAAATTTTATTAACATTATTTATACAAAGATATGGACAGTATGTAATTTTAAAGCTGCAACGATGCAGACCTGATGGAAGAAAACTGACAACTTTAATAAAAAAAATTGTGGCTTCTCAACTATCAATATCAGGAAAAACTTTTGTAACTGTAGCAATTATTTTCCATGATGGTCCTTCTACAACATCAGGACATTACACAGCTTATTTAAAATGTAGGAAAGGCTGGACTAATTGTAATGATACTCAGTTGATTTTTAAACAACGTTGCCTTATGACTTACCAAATTCTTACCTAGTGTTTTTACAACCCAAATTTTAGGGAAAATAATTGGCCTGGGAAAATTACTGCTGTTAAGAAAGGGTAGTCTGGTGTTGAAAAGAACTTTGAGAGTGAGGGTGATGAGGTTCAAAAAATTCTTGTAGTTGACGTAGAGGTAGTGTTAGTGTATCAGATAGTGGGTGATGTGGCTATCACAGGAGATGTTGATCATCAGTGAGGCAGAGGTGTTTTAGATTTGTTGTAGTTGTTGGAGATGTTGCTGACATTTTTCATTCCTTTGTAGAGGTTTCTTGTAATGGTATACAGCTCCTTGGTAAGATTAAGGATGAGCAGAGTGTGATCGGCATACCAGATGATTTTGAGGTTCTGATATTATGCTAGTTGTTTAAGGTTTTATGCACATGATAAATAGCATCGGGTGGAGGTATAACAATTGTTAGAAGGTCCAAAAGATGTTGGTGCTTTTGATTCAGAAGGTTGGGAAACGGATGCTTAAGAGTACTATTAGGTAACTTCCAAACTAAGGATTTCACACATACTATTTGGCCATGAGGAATGATATGTGAAACAAAAAATGACTATTTCGGGTAAATGTTGTTAGCATATGTTTGTACATTACTTTATTTAGAGTGTATAAGAAAGAAGTAATAATGTTTTATTACTTTGTGATTGTTGGTGATATTCCTTACTTACGTAAAAAATTGTTGTTCGAAAAAGACATTTAAGATATGTTTTTTTTCTAATTGCTACATTCTTAATGAAAATGTTGAATGGGTTTTTTAAAGACAATCTTAGTGATTGCCTTTTTTTTGCCCACTGTTATATGATGAGTACTATTGAACTCACTGTTTTCAGTGAAATTCAATTTATTCTGAGAACAGCAAAATAAAATACATAACATATTGTACATTTTATTTTGTATTGTGAAATATATATTATAACTCAATTTTTTCTTCTCTCCCACAGATACTATATTTATTAAAAATAGATTATTAACTTTTCATTACTTATAAGGTGAGTATGAGAACAAAAAATACTTTTTCATCACTCTTTTACCTCTCTTTCTCTCTTTTCCTTTCTTCACTCTCTCTCTTACTCCCCTTCTTTTACTCATGTTACTCCCCTCCTTCATTCTCCTTACTCCCCTTCATTCACCTTTACACTCCTTCTCTCACCATCAGTACTCTTCTTTCATCCTCACTCACTTTACCCAACTCCCTCTTTCCCCTCTATGTCCCTCACTTCTCTTTCCTATCTTCCTCCATCACTACCCTTGTCTTGCTGTATTGCTCAGTCTCTTCTCACTCCCCCCTTACTTTCTTTCCTTCACATCATCTTTCACTTGCTTTCACTCACTCCACTTCTCTCACTCCCTCACTCCCTTTCGCTCACTCCCCTTCCTTTATTCCCTCCCTCACTCCCCTTTTCTCCATCCGTCTCTAAGTCTCTTCCTCTGTTTCAGTCACTATAACTGACTTACTCCCTCACAGTCCCTCACTTTCCCTTTCTTTCTTTCTCTCACTGTCTCCCTCTCTCTCCGCCAATCTTCCTTTTCTTTTCTCTCTCTTTCCATGAATCTTTCACTCTCACTCACTTCTTTTTCCTCTATCTTAATATGCTTCTTTTTCCCTCCCTGTCACTGCCCTTCACTCAATCTCACTCCTCTTCTCCTACTTCATATTCTCCTCTCTGTGCATCACTCCTATTCTCTTTCCCCTGCTTCCAGTCTCTCACTTCCCCTTACTCTCTTTCTCTCACTCCATCCGTCAATCCTCTTCCCTTACTTTACTTTCCTCATTCCCTTTTGCTAACTCCCATTCGTTTAGTCCCCCACTCCCCTTCACTCCATTTTTCTCTCCCTTCCTTCCTCTGTCTCACTCAGTCTAACTGCCTCACTCCCTCTCACTCACTTGCTCTCCCTCTCTTTCTCTCTCCCTCTCACTCTCTCTCTCCCTCGCCTTTACTGTCTTTCTATTTCTGTTCCCTTTACTTCTACTTTATCCCTCAGTCCCCTTTCCTCTCTGTTAATCTCCTTCCTTCTCTCTCATCCCCCTTTCGTCACCCTCATACCCCTTCTCTCACTATTACTGCCTTTCACTCACCCTCAGTACTTTTCCCTCACTCACCTTCTCTCACTCCCCTTCCTTCACTTCTCTTTCCTCACTGCCTCACTTCATCTCACTTACTCCCCTTCGCTTATTCCTTCCCTCACTTTTTTTTCATCCATGTTTCTCTCCCTGTCTCCCTCTGTGTCACTCCCTCTCACTGGATCACTCCTTCTCAGTTCCTTGCTCTCCCTCTCTCTCACTCTATCCCTCTCTCTCCCTTACCTTTAAGCTCCTTTCCTCTGTCTTTCTATCACCCCTCCTCTCTGCCTCACTCACATTCCCTATTACTTAATTTTCTTCCTTCTCCCTCATTCATCTTCCCTCTTCCTCATACTCCTTCTCTAACTGTCACTGCCCTTCACTCACCATCACTCCCTTTCCCCCTCTGCACTTCATCCTTTCTGTATTTTCACCCCTTCACTTTCCCGCTCCCTTTTCTTCACTCCCCCTCACTCTGCTTCTCTCACTCCCCTGAAATGACTATTTTGGAATTCAGAGGCATGGCACACATGCTGCTTTGGACTTTCTAGCACTAAATGTCCTAAGGCCTGACACACTCCATGACTACATGTTTTGCCATATTTTAAAACACATCAACTAAGCAAATTATTCTGCCACATTTTTCTGAAATGAATTCTCACTCACACTGTGATCTTAGACAAATGACAGTATGCCTTGCAATTCTGTAAAATGATTAGTACAGTGAAAGAGAGTCTTGCTGGGAGTGCTGTTTCACATTTTAGGACAGTGCAGTGGTGTTGTATGACGTTACAATCCATACTTTTACAACGCACAACTTTACAACGCATTTATACATCGCAACATCCATTACAACTCATTTCATTACAACGCATACCATTACAACAATTTTTTAAAAACTACCTTTACAACGCATTACATTACAACGCATACTACCTTTACAACGCATACCATTACAACGCATACCATTACATTGCATGTATGGTAAGTATTGCATAGTGTAGGGGTAAAAATTACTATTCTAACTCCAAGGGGAGCAACAGTAGGGTAAGTATTGGATAGTGTAAGGGTAAAAAATACTATTCTAACTCCAGGGGGTGCAACAGTAGGGTAAATGTTGGATGGTAATGGTATGCGTTGTAATGTATGCGTTGTAATGATGGCGTTGTAATGACATGCAGTGTAATGGTATGCGTTGTAGTATCATGCGTTGTAATGGTTGCGTTGTAATGGCATGCTATGTAATGGATGTTGCGTTGTAAAAGATTTGTTGTGATGGCAGTGCGTTGTAAAAGTTGTGTTGTAAAGGTTGTTTCCCGTGCAGTGGTGTTCAGACAGTATAGGGGCTCAAGGTGGGACTGAGAATGTAGAAATGAGAATTCACTGAAATAATTTCTACATGCTACTGAAAAAGTTGGAATGCAATTTCTACAGCACACCCAGGATCTTTATTACACAGCATGGAGACTATTTGGAAATTCGGAGGCCTGTCACACATGCTGCTTTGGACTTTATAGCACTAACTGTCCTAAGGAATGACTCACTCCAAGACTACATCTTCTGCCATATTTTAAAACACATCAACAAAGCAAATTATTCTGCCACATATTTCTGAAATGAATTCTCACTCACACTGTGATCTTAGACACATGACAGTATGCCTTGCAATTCCATAAAATGATTACTACAGTGAAAGAGAGTCTTGCTGGGAGTGCTACTTTACATTTTAGGACAGTGCAGTGGGGTTGTATGATGTTATAACGTATACTTTTACAACGCACACCTGTACAACGCATTTTTTACAACACAACATCCATTACAACACATTTCATTACAACACATACCATTACAACACATTTTTTAAAAATACCTTTACAACGCATTCCATTACAACGCATACTACCTTTCCAATGCATACCATTACAACACATAACATTACATTGCATGTATGGTAAGTATTGCATAGTGTAGGGGTACAAATTACTATTCTAACTCCAGGGGGTGCTACAGTAGGGTAAGTGTTGGATAGTGAAAGGGTAAAAATTACTATTCTAACTCCAGGGGGTGCAACAGTAGGGTAAGTGTTGGATAGTAATGGTATGTGTTGTAATTGTATGCGTTGTAATGACTGCGTTGTAATGACATGCATTGTAATGGTATGCGTTGTAGTGTCATGCATTGTAATGGTTGCATTGTAATGGCACGCTATGTAATGGATGTTGCGTTGTAAAAGTTCTGTTGTAATGGTAGTGCGTTGTAAAAGTTGTGTTGTAAAGGTTGTTTCCCGTGCAGTGGTGTTCAGGCAGTATAGGGGCTCAATGTGGGACTGAGAATGTAGAAATGAGAATTCATTGAAATAATTTCTACATGCTACTGAAAAAGTTGGTATGCAATTTCTACAGCACACCCAGGATCTTTATTACACAGCATGGAGACTATTTGGGAATTCAGAGGCCTGTCACACATGCTGCTTTGGACTTTATAGCACTAACTGTCCTAAGGAATGACTCACTCCATGACTACATCTTTTGCCATATTTTAAAACATATCAACAAAGCAAATTATTCTGCCAAATTTTTCTGAAATGAATTCTCACTCACACTGTGATCTTAGACACATGACAGTATGCCTTGCAATTCCATAAAATGATTACTACAGTGAAAGAGAGTCTTGCTGGGAGTGCTGTTTCACATTTCAGGACAGTGTAGTGGGGTTGTATGATGTTACAATGCATACTTTTACAACGTACACCTTTACAACGCATTTTTTACAACACAACATCCAGTACAACTCATTTCATTACAAAACATACCATTACAACAAATTTTTAAAAACTACCTGTACAACGCATTCAATTACAACGCATACTACCTTTACAATGCATACCATTACAACGCATAACATTACATTGCATGTATGGTAAGTATTGCATAGTGTAGGGGTAAAAATTACTATTCTAACTCCAGGGGTTGCAAAAGTAGGGTGAGTGTTGGATAGTGTAAGGGTAAATATTACTATTCTAACTCCAGGGGGTGCTAAAGTCGACTTTTTTCCTGAGAGCGAGTAGACGCCAGGTCACGCTGCTCCGACCAACTACGCGGCTATTTTAAACAGATTATCGGCATTTCAATTCTTCATTTCCCGGCTGGAAAATCCCGGGCGTTTATATTTTTACCCAGCCAGCATTTCTATCGGCAACAGCGCTGTGTCACGCATATTTCTCAGTATTGAAATCACGGTTGACCACTAACCGTAACGTGGAATTTACAAGAAAATAGGCTCTGATACAGCCACTACACATCAAGTTACGTGCCTCTAGGTGTACAACGCAGCATCTAATACAGTCAGCAGATAATTTGACCTCATCTGTTACATCAGGCTACGCAGCGCTGGCTAATAACGTGATTTTTAATTCAGAAAAAGTTGCTAGACTCATTTGACCCACCGCGGGAAATGCTGATGTTACCTGTTAACACATGGAGCTCTAATATCATTGACTAGGTGCACTCCAGAAAAAGAAGTCCTACATTTAGTCTCCAACCAGATTAACTTTGACCAATCTGCTGCACTTTAACCGAAGATACAATACCTGTTACAAGATGGTAGTGTCCTCAGGAAGACACTTCTCAACGTGTCGAAACGCGTAGACGGAAACCATCTCCCTATTGTATTTCTCAAATGTTTTAATGAATATCATGTATTTACCATATGTATACTGAAAAATATTTGTTATCGCTTTTTAATCAGTTTGTCAATGAATCATTTCGTGACACTTTTACACAACTTATTAAATTGAAATTTCTGTGCTAATCTAGTGCCATATCATTCATTTATTCAATTTGTCACTTGAACTCTTGCCAGTGTTTTCGTGTTGCCTGGGTGTTTTATTTTTCACAAAGTATGCCTTGCAATTCCATAAAATGATTATTACAGTGAAAGAGAGTCTTGCTGGGAGTGCTGTTTCACATTTTAGGACAGTGCAGTGGGGTTGTATGATGTTACAATGCATACTTTTACAACGCACACCTTTACAACGCATTTTTTACAACACAACATCCAGTACTACTCATTTCATTACAACGCATACCATTACAACGAATTTTTAAAAACTACCTTTACAACGCATTCCATTACAACGCATACTACCTTTACAATGTATACCATTACAACACATAACATTACATTGCATGTATGGTAAGCATTGCATAGTGTAGCGGTAAAAATTACTATTCTTACTCTAGGGGGTGCTACAGTAGGGTAAGTGTTGGATAGTGTAAGGGTAAAAATTACTATTCTAACTCCAGGGGGTGCAACAGTAGGGTAAGTGTTGGATGGTAATGGTATGCGTTGTAATGGTATGCGTTGTAATGGTTGCGTTGTAATGACATGTATTGTAATGGTATGCGTTGTAGTGTCATGCGTTGTAATGGTTGCGTTGTAACGGAATGCAATGTAATGGATGTTGCGTTGTAAAAGTTTTGTTGTAATGGTAGTGCGTTGTAAAAGTTGCGTTGTAAAGGTTGTTTCCCGTGCAGTGGTGTTCAGGCAGTATAGGGGCTCAAGGTGGGACTGAGAATGTAGAAATGAGAATTCACTGAAACAATTTCTACATGCTACTGAAAAAGTTGGTATGCAATTTCTACAGCACACCCAGGATCTTTATTACACAGCATGGAGTCTATTTGGGAATTCAGAGGCCTGTCACACATGCTGCTTTGGACTTTATAGCACTAACTGTCCTAAGGAATGACTCACTCCATGACTACATATTTTGCCATATTTTAAAACACATCCACAAAGCAAATTATTCTGCCACATTTTTCTGAAATGAATTCTCACTCACACTGTGATCTTAGACACATGACAGTATGCCTTGCAATTCCATAACATGATTACTGCAGTGAAAGAGAGTCTTGCTGGGAGTGCTCTTTCACATTTTTGGACAGTGCAGTGGTGTACAGGGAATGCAAGGGCTCAAGGTGGGACAAAGAATGTAGAAATGAAAATTCACTGAAATAATTTCTACATGCTACTGAAAAAGTTGGTGTGCAATTTCAACAGCACACCCAGGGTTTTTATTACACTGCATGGAGCCTATTTGGGAATTCAGAGGACTGACACACATGCTGCTTTGGACTTTATTCCCTTCGCTGCAGGGGTTATTCCCCTGCTGTGCTGGAGGGGAGGGGGGCACGCACAGCGCCCCCATGCTCATGACGAGCTCAGCTCACCATGAGCTACGGCGCTCCGGGGCTCATGACGAGCTGAGCTCATCACAGGTGCATTGGCTCCGCACAGTGGGGGAATTCTCCCCGCACCTGAGCGTTCCACGGGCCATGATGAGCTGAGCTTGTCATGAGCACCGGAGCGCCTTGGCTCATGATGAACTCAGCTCGTCTTGAGCATCAAAGAGGTTAAAGCACTTACTGTCATAAGGAATGACTTACTCCAAGACTACATCTTTTGCCATATTTTAAAACACATCAACTAAGCAAATTATTATATAATTTTTAACAACACCACTGTACTGCAAAAAAATATCTCCTCAAACACATCAACATACCAAATGCTCCTTTCACAATATTTTTCCCAAAGCAGACAAATTAAAAATTAGACTCTGTTCAAATAGACTCCTGCTTCCACATTAGAATACATTTTTCGATTTAACTTAAACTGCACAACATAGATCCCCTTACATATTAACAGTTCACCTTTAAAAATGCTTTTGTAGTTTTAGAACAGTGTCAATCACACAGCAGATTTTCTTAAGCAGAATCTCTGAATAGTGCACCAGTCACAGCATGCACACAATGGCATAGCCTCCATCTCATTTTATACTCTAATCTTGAAGATAACCAATCAAATATCTTCCGACACAAATTCAAAACCAAACTAACATTTTAATTGGTTCTACATTGAAACACTTTCAATTTCACATAAAATTCAACCTTCCCCCACTGCTCTCTCTGCCTGTTACCATGGTAACACACCTAACTGAACACACAGGTGAAAAGTTCATCTGCAAAACAAACCAGCAAGGGTGTTTGCTTTTCAAAACAGCAGCGAATCCTGTGCAATGTTCCTTTCGATCACTTTCTCTCAACCATTAGCATTTCTCCTAAAAAAAACAGTAGCATGCACCCTAGTTTTCAATGTTGAATTTGCAGAAACCACCAATCATTTATTCCTTTTCAAGTGCACTGAATCTCATCCACATTTTTTCTAAACTACTACTTTTCAAACTGCCAATTCATTTCCAGAGCCATCTGAGTACAACCAGATCTCCCTTCAAGATGCTTAGAGTGTGGATTGTAGGACACAGCTATATTTACTGGAGTGAAAGGTATGCACCAAATAGATGCTTTCTCAACCTTGACTTACCAAATGTGGATATTATGTGAATTGGCCAGAGAGGATTGAGATGTCACCAATTGATGTCATTGGTAAAATCCTTCTTGCATCTCCCACACCCTGACCTCATATTTGTGCACTGTGGTGGCAATGACCTAGGCACTTTGACTGGGGTAGGTATGGAAATGCTTTTAAAGGACACCTTTGGGCAATTGATGTCACTTTTTCCACAAACTGCCTTTATATATTCTAATATATGCCGGGGCGTGGCTTAGCAAGCCACGACGGCGGCTGTGTTCTGCTGAGGCTCCGCGATCGGGCTAGCATCCTGCCCTATCCCAGTGATCGCCATGAGCCCCAACTTCTGAAATCGGCACACAGAGTGCCCCCACATCCAGCGGCACCCCCCTGGAGTGATGCGGACTGGGCTGCCGCGCGGAATCCCCAATGACGCCTCCCGCCTGAGCCGCGCACGGAGCTGTAAAATGGCGGTCGCGGCTCGGCTCCGATGAGGCCAGCGCCCCTGCGAGCCTGATCCCCCTGATTAGGAATCCTGAACGATACGACCGACTGGCCGCTGAGGAGACGTGGCCAACCTTGTACGGCGGGGACCCGACCTGGCCTCATACCGGAGCTCCTCGAGCGCACTCAAGATGGCGGCCGCCGTTCCGTGACCCTGCATTGCCTGCGCCTGGTCCTGGAGCGGGGTCTGACCCAGCCTCCCCGTTGATCCAGTCTGTCTCCACGGCTTAACTGTACCTGTGCTGCGGCGTCGGGCCTGGCGAACCTCCGCGACGCCTGCAGGGCGGTGAGTGCCGCCCCCCCTACCCGAGGCATTGACTCCAGCTCCCCAGCGGCCCCCTGCATCTTCCGGGACCCATCGGGAGGCGCCTGCCCTTTCATCCCCCGAGCGGAGGGACCGAAGCATCCCTGGGCCTGGAGGCGACCCTCCGAACCGCGCTGCCTGACCTCAACATGGTGCCCGAGGGGACCCCAGCACTGGGCTCGGTGTGTGATGCCAAGCCCCCACTGTAGGAGCAGCGGCTCCCCCAGCTCAGCGGCGGCCGCACGCCACACCGAGGACAACCCTCCAACTCGCTGGGACCCCTGGAGCCTTACCCCTTCACCCCAGGCCCGATATCAGCTCTGTGCACTGGACAGAGGGGCGAGGCTCTGCCGCCCCCCCGCACTACATTGCCGTGGTTGCCAAGGGGGGCCCCCCTAACTCGGAAGAGGCCTACTGAAAGAATACGCCCCCTGATCCATCTGGGCCCACGGACAGATGAGCACTTACCCCTTACCACCCCACCTACTTCACCAGTAGCTGCGGACTGCCAGCCCACTCCGAATCGGGGCCCGCCTGGTCCTCATCCCCCCCGGGCATCTGGTCCACCGGATAAGCGGAGCTGCTAGACCTCATCTGGGCACCGGCTGTCTTCTTCATAGACACTTGTCTGCTGTTCGACGCCCCTCTGTGGCAGAATCACTACACAGGTGGGTCCCCTAACCACCCTCGCACCGACACCGGCTACGTAACCAACCCCTACCGGGTTACCGTCTGCCCCAGCGAACTGATATGCGACGGCCCGCTGTTCCCCTAAATTCACAGAGCTACAACACCCATCCCAACGGCCCCATGGGGAAAACAAGAGGCCAGCAGGCGACCACCGTCCCGGAAACGGCCCCTGAAAACATGCCGCAAACGCGGGCCTGGACGCAAGTTAACCCCCCACATACGGACCCCACACTGTCGGCGAAGCTATACCAGGTGCTGGCAGCTATTGAACTGTCCCGACTTTCGATGGAGGAACGACTGGGTGTCCTGACGACAGACATCAGCCTGACCACCGTAAGCTGGTGGATAGAGTGAAGGAGGGGGAGCAGACTGTGGCCGCGCTGCAACCCAAGGTGAAAACTCAGGCTGCAGACATGCAGGAAGTCTTACGCCCTTGAGGAGCGTGCGGTTGATTTGGAGGGGCGCTCAAGAAGATGCAACATTCGCGTCCTTGGACTGCCGGAAGGTATTGAGAACTCGGACCCCCTGACCTACATGGAGTCATGGACCAGCTCTTTCACCCCGAGTCGGAACGCTCGCCATTCTTCTCTATTGAGAGAGCCCACAGGGTCCCCGCCCGGAAACCATAACCGGGTCTCCCTCCTCGTCCCATGTTGGCCAAGTTCCTGCACTTCCGAGACCGCGATGCGGTGCTTCGAGCGGCCCGAGCAGCGGGTCCCCTGCAGGTAGAAGACCAACAAGTCATGGTGTTCCCGGACTATGCCTGTGAAGTCCAACAACAGAGATCCACATTTCTGGATGTCAAAAGACGTCTTCACGCGAACGATATCCAATACTCCCTACTGTTCCCGGCTCGCCTGAAGGTACTACACAAAGGAAAGGCCCTATTCTTCACCAACGCGGATGAGGCACAGGATTGGGCTGAGTTCCATTGCCCGCTGATCCCAAAAGCCAGACCCCAACGGGAACACACCAGCAACTTGCACCGATCCCGGAGACGAGGCACGAAACGTACCCAGATGGGCTCATCCAAAAGCCCAGCTTCCTCCCCCGCGGGCTCACCCGACCTCACGCAAATCATGCGGGAGAGGCGAGACGCTTTGGACGCCTTGAAAGCGGTGACAGATTTACACCTCTCCCCCCTAGCACCGGACCTTGAACGCCAACCGCATCTGTTCACTCCAGAGAAAGACCGAGACAGCGATGGCACGATGTCGGGGTTTGGCCCGATTTTTTCCCCTCTCATTGTCACACACATGGAGGACGCTACCCTGGTTGGACAACCTGGCGCCCCCTCTTGAAGGGCGGACTAACTACTACTGTATCCTCTTTTCTTGATCGCTCTATGTGCTATTCGTAGACCAATACTGCATAATTGATTAACTATGTGCGCTCGCGCGCGGTAAACACATCTCCTACAAAAGCCCGATCCGCGCATAAGCCCAGTGGTAACACATGCTGCCACCCCCGCAGAATCCTGTTATATTTCTCCACTAGTGGGACATTGGTTTAAATATGCCACCCCTGGTGATATATCCCTTGTATTGGGACTGTTTCCCACCCTTAGTTCTACCTGTTTTTGCTCCCGACAGTTCCCCCACCACATCTCTGGAAGCATGGGGCACAGGAGCACACACGGGACACACGACCACACCCTCGGGGTCTGCTCCAGGGGGGCTCCGCTCGCAAACACAATCCCTTAGTAATGATGGCCCCACGTTCGGACGTTAATGTCCTCACACTCAATGTACGGGGCCTCCACACGCCCAGTAAACATTACTCTGTCTACTCCTACATAAAGCGAATGTCCGCTAATGTTGCTCTTTTACAAGAGACACATATTAATGCTATTGAACTAGGCAGGCTACAAGCCAAATGGCGAGGGACCTTCTGTGCCACAACATACTCAGCATTTGCGCGCGCGCCTTAATATGGGTTAGGCCGGGAACCCCTTTCCGAACACTTAGATGGGTGGAGGACAAGGAAGGCAGATATGCACTACTGGAGGGGCTCTTGGATGGACAGGGGATCCTCCTGGGAAGCATTTACGCCCCTAACACTGAACAAGATATATTTTGGGATCACCTCACAGGAGTACTGGCCCAGTTCACTACAGTCCCGTGGGTCTTAGGGGGCAATTACAACTGCACGCTGGACCCTTCTTTGGACCGTTCCCAACCCCCTCCTGCGCGTTCCCCAATCCCCAGACAGGCGGAGCAATTCAGAGCGTGGACCACACACTGGGCGCTTACCGACGCTTGGCGACACCTATATCCCCGTGCCCGCATTTACTCATTCCACTCGATACCCCACAACCTCCGGGTCCGCCTGGACAGATTCTTATGCTCTGCACCGATCCTTTCTAAACTACTCTCCTCAGACTACCTGGGTCGGATCATCTCGGACCATGATGCCCACATACTGCGCCTGACTTGGCGGCCTCACACCCGCCAGTCCCCACTTGGCGACTCCCTACAGACTGTTTGACAGATCCGGTGTTCAGGGACACACACAAAAACAGCATACAGGAATATTTCTCACACAATGCGAACACGGCAACATCGGCACTAGTAGAATGGGATGCGTTCAAGGTAGTGGCCCGAGGGGAATGCATCAAACAGATCGCAGGGGTTTGCCGCACATTGGAACAGACACTTTCAACCGCAGAACAGCGTCTAGCTGCACTCACTAAACAAACCAATGACTCGGAGGAGCACGCCGTGCTCACAGCTGAAGCGAAGTCAACATATCAGGCAGCCTGTGCTGATCTCATGAAATATAATTTCAGAGCCTATGCCGCCAGAGTTCACAAAGACAGGGACAAAACTGGAGCGTTGCTAGCATGGATGGCAAGGCAAGACTCCGAGATCAAACCGATCACGGACATCTTCAACCTAGAGGGTGTGCTTGTGTGTTCTCAAGCAGAGATCCTTCTGGCGTTCCAACGCTATTATGCACAGGTATACGAGGCCCCGACACAGCTCTCCCCGTCGTCTGTGGACCATTTCCTCGATCCACTGTCGCTTCCCACAATATCGGATGCTGACAAACGTACGCTCGATGCTAAAATAGCATCCTCAGATATCACCCGCGCCCTGCGAGCCCTGTCCCGCCATAAAGCCCCAGGCCTAGACGGCTTCCCGCTAGAGTACTACTTGACATTCTACCCCCTGGTAGTCCCCCGCCTGGCTCAGGTGTTCACGCAGCCCTTGACTTAGGAGTACTTCCCTGTTCCCTGCGAGAATCAGTGATCGTTACTTTCCCCAAACCTCACAGGGACCCACGCCACATGGGTTCGTATCGCCCCATCACACTCCTATCAGCGGACTGTAAGGTCCTCGGGAAGATATTGGCCGACAGATACGGCCAAGTCATTTGTCCACTGATCCACCCTGACCAATGCGGCTTCGTTCCTAGGAGAAACACCTCACAGAACATCCACCGGGTCTTCCATGTCCAGGACCAGGTGCGGGATAGATTTCCTCGCGCCGCCTGCCTCATTTTAGACCTAGAGAAGGCATTCAACACCCTCACCTGGCCGTACCTTTTCTCGGTCCTACGCCGTCTCAACATTGGCCCGATACTCAAAGCAAACACGCGTCTTCTATATACAGGTCTGAAGACACGTGTCAGGATTGGGAAACACATTTTCCCTGCATTTGAAGATCGACGGAGCACCAGACAGGAATGCCCCCTGTCACCTCTTCTTTTCGCCCTAGCCGTCGAACCGCTGGCGATTAGACTGCGTCGGGAGGGGATACATTGGGGCATCCCGCTTGCGGACGTCACACACTACGTCTCGATGTACGCAGATGACCTCCTCATCTATGTCCAGGACATCAAAATGGTTTTTACCCCCATAGGGGTGGCGCTCGCTGAATTTGCAGATGCTTCGGGACTCAGAGTAAATTGGGACAAATCTACGATCTACCCCTTCCACCCGGAATTGCCACCCCGGGACGTTGCACTGGGGACCCATAGCCTTGCATGGTCTGCGGAGGCCCCCCGTTACCTCGGTATCCGTCTGTATCACTCCCCAGCTGACATCTTCGATGGTAATCATCGTAGAACACTAGCTAGCCTCCGACCGGCTGTTGCCTTCTGGACCAAGCTCCCACTCGCCCCGATAGGGCGGATAGCCCTGGCTAAAATGATAATGCTACCCCGGCTCCTCTATCATTTTACCAACCTACCAGTTGTGCCGCCTGGGTCCTTCTTCCGGGAACTCAACACACTCTTGGGCACCCTGGTCTGGGGCTCGGGTCGACACAGAGTGGCCCTGAAAACGCTCCAACTCCCCACGACACAGGGTGGACTGGGAGCTCCCTCCTTTGAATCTTATTTCCTGGCAGCACAGCTCCAATGGCTGTCGTACTGGACGGCGGACCGATATACCCAGGAGACCAGCACCCTGACCGGTAGAATCACGAACTCGGAGCTGCTCCGTCTTCTCCTCCCGGGGACCCAACCACGCCGTACATATCCCCTCCAGGTCTCGATGGCGCGTCGATGTATGATGCGGATCCACCGGATAGCCCCCGGGAGGATTCCGTACTCCCCGTCACTACCGCTGGTTGGCTGCCCCAGACGGAAACTCTATTTCTCGGCTCCTGTGCTTGCGGAATGGACGCACTGCGACTTCACGGACATGGAGTCACTCTTCGAGGAGGGTCACCTGAAGTTGTTCGACCGACTGGTCGCTGAGTTCGAACTCCCCCCAGGTCAATTCCTCAGATATCGACAGCTGCTTGAGGGTTTCCGCTCTTACCATAATCTTCAGGCCGGCGAACCAGACACGCATCCAGTTATACACGCTATCTTGCGCATGGGTGTGGGACGTCACTTAGTCACCTGGCTCTACACATCGATCAGAGAACTCTCGTACGCCCCCCTGACGGCCCTACGCGCCACGTGGGAGGAGGACATCGGACGCGCATTACACGATTCGGAATAGACCAAGGCGCTCGAGGCCCCGAAACGAGTCTCCAGGAACGCCCGTTTCAAAAACATCCAATATTACATACTACACAGGGCTTACCTCACACCGGCGCGACTGCAGCGATTTTACCCCACGACACAATTCCTGTGCCCCAGATGTCATTCCCCAGATGCAGACTTCCGCCACATGTTTTGGACCTGCCCTGGCCTCCAACCCCTGTGGCGGACGGTACACGACAGGCTGACAGATCTCACGGGCCTCACAACCCTAACCTCTTGGCAATCCAGCGCACTAGGTATTTATCACATTTCTAAACGGGCCCCAACGCACAAACGCTTTGTGTCCTTGGCGCTGCTATTGGCGAAAAGATGTATAGCTATGCATTGGCGATCCCTGGAGGGTCCCCCCATAGCGGCATGGACCGGGGCAGTCTGTAAATGGGCGGCGGCCGAAGAAGATGCCCTCCGGGAAGAGGAGGCCAAGGGAGCGCGTAAACACCCCATTTCTATGGAATGGGCCATGCTCCTCCATGGCTTCCGGCAGGCCACACTCGCTGATGTCCCGCCTGCGCCTACCCCCCACTCCCCCCCTCCCGCCGCTCGAGTGAGCCCATAATCCCTGACTGCCACTGCTATGCTACCCTCTTTACCTGTGCCGAGCCCGGTACTCCACGCCCCCCATCGACCCAGCCCCCCGCTACCCCCATACATGAGACGATTCCATCCTCTGACCACTCTGCCCCACTGTGAATGAATACTGCGGACCCCCCTGCTATCCATTGCCTGACATCTGTCTCCTCCTGATATGCTCTTGCCTCCGCCTACATGCTCCCCCCACAGTTTTGTCCCCCCAGTTACCTGGCACCACCACTTTGCGAACTGTACAGACCCCGATCCGACGACCCCCATGGCAGGGACCCGCATGTCTACTGTTCATCTCCTTCTCCTATGCGGAGTTTAGTTCCTGTGTCCTAGCCTGAATATTTGTTTGAATGGTCTGTGATGTTCGGTGGATGAAATGCCATATTGACTAGGTTTATCCGCAGAAAAGTTGCGCGAATTGCCGACCGCGGCTGAATGTTGACGCCACGGCAGCTGATGATTCTTTCTCTTTTCAAGCTTGCTGATGCAACAATAAAAAACATGTGTTAAAAAAAAATATATTCTAATATGTGCCAAAGGCAAAAATGGAACTGGTCTTACCAATATTGTCCACAAATTGAGAACGTAAGCAAACATGTGAAAAAGTCTGTTTCTGCTTTCCTCAGAGACTATGGTATGGGTTCTATATACCACACACCTTGCGTTACAACATGCAAGGCATTTATAGAGGAGACGGTGTACATTTCACAGATGAGGGAAACAGAGTCTTCCTCTTGAATTTTAGACTTTGCATCGGTACTTACTTGTAGGTACAAAAAACACTCAATGAACACAACGGCTCTTTTTAGAGCCAACCAACATCTAAACACTCAAACTTGTTCTTTAACTGTATTTGGGGGGGGGTTTCTGACGTGCACGCAACATGCGCGCACCTCGCGAATTTTTACCTCGAGGGTGCGTGCAACATGCGCGCACCTCGCGATTTAAAAAAAAACAAAAAAAAAGGGCTTTTAGGCCTTCCGTGTCCTTCAGGGACCCCCTGAGAAGACCTAGGTGGTCAGGGAGTCTCTACCCTGCCCCCTTTTCATGTTCTACACTTTTGTTTTTCACTCACTTTTGCCTCGGGGTGCGTGCAACATGCGCGCAACCCCCGTGATTTAAAAAAAAAAAAGAACATTTTGGAGGGCCTTCGGGGTCCTTCAGGGACCCCCTGAGAAGGCCTAGGGGGTCAGGGATTCTCTACCCTGCCCCCTTTTCATGTTTTCCACTTTTGTTTTCCGCTCTTTTCTGTCTCGGACACAAAATAGCGGCCAACACTTCCTGATTTCGACGGATTGGAATGTTGACAGACGTCTAACAGCAAATCAGAATTCCGCTCGCGCACAACCGATTTGCACACGGTGAGCTCACGGGTACGCGCACGGTGCGCGCTTATAGATGTATATTTTTTTTTTCTTTTGATTTTCTCAGGAACTACTGGATCGATTTACACCATTTGAGCAAAAACGTGATCTGCGAATCAGACTCTACCATTTTGCCAAATTTCTTGTTATTCCATTCAGCTGTTCGGACTGTAGCGGTGTCTAAACGTCCTATGGAAAATAACATAGGGAAAACACGTTTTGGGACCCCCTTTTTTCTCAGCCCCCACTTGACGAATCCCCCAAAAACTTTCAGGGAAGGAGCGGAGCGGGCCATCTTCTTTGAGAAATTCGCTAAGATTCATCAACCGGAGCCAAAGTTATTCCTAATAGAATGTTGCGGATTTCCTATGGAAACTAGGTCCTTACTATAACTACCTACTGGCGACCGCCAGTAGGTAATATATGCATATATATATATATCTTTGGAGCTTGGAGGAAGCAAGTAGTTAGAGGTATTCCACCTCTCATGGGCGATCTGCTACACGCACAGAGCCCCTGCTTACCGGAATCCCGGCACCCAGGCGTTTGGCAGTTGAAGGGGACCGGAGGAGAGACTTTTTGTGCGAGGCCTCAGCAGGGTGTGCCATCATATCTGCTGAAACCGGGGAACCGCAGGAAAGAACTACAAACCCAATCCCGCTATTTTCCACCTACCTGCTGAGCTGCAACACGGCATTGTGGGTGCTGAAGTCTCAAGATGAAAACGGACTACAGCAGGTGTTTTGCATTCACCAGCGGGGGAGGAGCGGTTCAGCCCACATCACTTATATGGCAGCAAAGAAAGACTAACTTGATAGACACACTTAGCTGGTGCTGGGCGCTGATGAAGGCACAGTCCGAAATGCATTCACCGCCACCGGAGGATTCCTTTGCCCAATAAAGTTTCTTCAAACGTCCCCTTTGGGTTCCTCGTCTCTTTTCGTAGGAGACACATGCTGGATATATATATATATATGTATATATATATATATATATATATATATATATATATATATATATATATATATATATATATATATATATATATATATCAAATCCAAACAGAGTTTGGCCTTGAGAAAAAAGCCTCCCAGCACGTTTGTACAGCACTTCATTTAATGGAAAACAACAGCGTTGCACCAAGAATCCTGCTTTAGTAAATCAATCAGCAGCTTCTGCCAGACGCATTTCAGTTTACTTTCTTCAGTGGCCGATGGTGCTCGAAATTTCATGCCACAGGTGCTTCTACTTTACTTAAGGTGAACCTCCCCCAGTGGGCGTTGCCGTGGCACACAGCATGCTGGTTCCCGTAGTTTGCACAAAATTATAAACCTTCAGTGAGTAGTTGCATGACGTTCGTTTTTATAATGTTTCATTCCCAAGTGGGTAAAGCAAAAAAGTCTTGCTACTGTGCTGCGACTTAAAGCATTCCATTAGGCTTGTGCTTCCCTTTTCAGTGACCTCAGCTTTGAAATCACCGTGGGTCCGCTCCAGCAGAGGGGCTTCTTCCACGACTGGGCCAGCCGCAAATATCAAATCCAAACAGAGTTTGCCCTTGAGAAAAAAGCCTCCCAGCATGTTTGTACAGCACTTCATTTAATGGAAAACAACAGCGTTGCACCAAGAATCCTGCTTTAGTAAATCAATCAGCAGCTTCTGCCAGACGCGTTTCAGTTTACTTTCTTCAGTGGCCGATGGTGCTCGAAATTTCATGCCACAGGTGCTTCTACTTTACTTAAGGTGAACATCCCCCAGTGGGCGTTGCCGTGGCACACAGCATGCTGGTTCCCGTAGTTTGCACAAAATTATAAACCTCCAGTGAGTAGTTGCATGAAGTTCGTTTTTATAATGTTTCATTCCAGCGAGGGGCTTCTTCCGCGACTGGACCAGCCGCAAATATCAAATCCAAACAGAGTTTGCCCTTGAGAAAAAAGCCTCCCAGCTATATATATATATATATATATATAATGAAGCAGTCCTAGTCCCGTTCAATGATGGCGGAACCGAAAGGTCAAGACCTCAAAAGCCTCACGCCCAGCAAACAGCAATAGCCTCGAAATAATCAGCAATCCAGGAATGGATGACAGGGAAGACGATTTATTCAGTAAAGGTGACGCGTTTCGCTCTACACGAGAGCTTGTTCACAATATATATATCTCAATAACAAATCCTCTCCAGTACAGAAAAGATACGAGGCCACATAGGGGAAAACACCGGAACCTTTAATGGAAAACAGCATAGGCATGATGCACTTCTTCAGACGCCGCCGTTACCTGAATTGAAGCCAATCCCCGCCTTTTAGGTGTCCTGCTGTGCCCTCATAGGAGGGAATGTTCCGCCCCCAAGTCACGTGGCTGCACTGCCACTGCAGTCACATGGCCAACTACAAGTCCCAGAATGCAGTGTTTCCGGTAATGTGTTGAATTGGGATGGCTGCAGGGAAAAAGGCGCGTTGTGATAGGAAGGGCCACTCAGGTTGGAATAGTGACCCCAGGCTCCCTTGGGTCCCCATGGCGCTCCAACCTCCAAGACGAGATTCCGCTGGGCTGTGAGCCTAAGTAACAGTGCACTTGGCTCCTCGTGCAGTCACGAGCCAATTCAGGCAGCATCCAAGGCGTTGTCAGGGACGGAGGTGAGCAGGAGGGAAACCGATACCTCGGAAGAAACAAACAAGCTGGAACAGCTGATGCCAGCAATCCTCCTGCCACTTGATAGAGCGGGGCCTCTTGCACGCCACTGACCGGCGTGTAGAAATCAATAAACAAATCCTCTCCAGTACAGAAAAGATACGAGGCCACATAGGGGAAAACACGGGAACCTTTAATGGAAAACAGCATAGGCATGATGCATTATATATGTATATATATAACGAACTTTTCATCTCAGAATCACAGCAATAAGAAAGACAAAAAACCACAAGCACCAGAATGCACAGCGGCTCATTGAGGGCGTTCCATCGAGGACGACATAATAAATCAAGACACCTGAACAAGGTTAAAGATCAGCAGCAGTGGTGACCTATATCCGTGAAGCACAACCTTTGAAAAAGTTCTGAGAGAGAACGAAACATGTCGGATTGCTAACGGAATAAAAGTGAAATGGATGCAAGCTTCGTTGTGATGTGCGACTCATTCCTTCTTTGCAGGGGGAGTTCGATGAAATAATAACGGTTGTGGTTCTACCGGAGGACGCACTTCCAGCAAGTGCGCAACTGTTCGCCCGCCAGGAACCGACGTTATATACCGCGAAAAGCGACTTAGGGTGGACAAGCGCCTCCAAAGACTGGCTTTGGCATGGAACACAGCAAACCTCAAAAGTAGGTAATTGCAAGTGGCACAACGAACTTTTCATCTCAGAATCACAGCAATAAGAAAGACAAAAAACCACAAGCACCAGAATGCACAGCGGCTCATTGAGGGCGTTCCATCGAGGACGACATAATAAATCAAGACACCTGAACAAGGTTAAAGATCAGCAGCAGTGGTGACCTATATCCGTGAAGCACAACCTTTGAAAAAGTTCTGAGAGAGAACGAAACATGTCGGATTGCTAACGGAATAAAAGTGAAATGGATGCAAGCTTCGTTGTGATGTGCGACTCATTCCTTCTTTGCAGGGGGAGTTCGATGAAATAATAACGGTTGTGGTTCTACCGGAGGACGCACTTCCAGCAAGTGCGCAACTGTTCGCCCGCCAGGAACCGACGTTATATACCGCGAAAAGCGACTTAGGGTGGACAAGCGCCTCCAAAGACTGGCTTTGGCATGGAACACAGCAAACCTCAAAAGTAGGTAATTGCAAGTGGCACAACAAACTTTTCATCTCAGAATCACAGCAATAAGAAAGACAAAAAACCACAAGCACCAGAATGCACAGCGGCTCATTGAGGGCGTTCCATCGAGGACGACATAATAAATCAAGACACCTGAACAAGGTTAAAGATCAGCAGCAGTGGTGACCTATATCCGTGAAGCACAACCTTTGAAAAAGTTCTGAGAGAGAACGAAACATGTCGGATTGCTAACGGAATAAAAGTGAAATGGATGCAAGCTTCGTTGTGATGTGCGACTCATTCCTTCTTTGCAGGGGGAGTTCGATGAAATATATATATATATATATATATATACAACGCTCAAACACTCCTCCGTATCAGGAAAAGATAGAAAGAGCAGCACTCCGGCGGTTACTAATACAGCGTGTGGTTTATTTACAGCAAACAAACGTTTCGGCAGAAGCCTTCGTCAGTGTCACGGCCCATTACCCAACATACTCATTTAAATAAAGTAATGTGCCTAATGATGAACATCAACAAGGGACCAGCCCTCCCAGCGTTACAGTGCGCCATCTTGGAATGGTTTCATAACCTCAAAACCAATGCAGAATTAACCCATGAATTGGATAAACATACATTAAAAAGGGGGCAAAAATAGACAATCACTTCTAATTATAAAGATAATAAAGCCGTGGATCGGCAAGGGTCCCTTGTAAAAAGAGAAAAAGATGTACATCAAGCAAATAAATGTTACTATTCTGAGAAAAAATTATATGCATGTATGAGTTTGGCGTATTTTATATAACGACAGTTCATAGTTGTCACAATGACATCACCCTAGATAATCGATAATCAAAAAATTAATTAATTAAAGGAGATAGACCTCACAACACAGTAGACAGCCAGACGTCCGTCCGGCAGGAAACAAAAAGGTACTATGTACCACCTGCTCCCCACCACATAAACGATGTTTCAATTATATCCTATATTTATATAACAACAGGTATAAAAATGTAAAGTTTTGCATTAGGTGTGAGGTAGAGAATATATACACAAAGAAAAGAGATTATTCCCACTAGAGGGAGGAGGATGTTGATATTATTAAAAAAAAGTTTTTTTTTGTCTGGGAAATACAGCAATAGCATTGGATAAAGACAATGTATAAATATTTTACAATGTTTTTTCGGAGCAGCCCATCAGAGTTGATTGATGTTTTAGTATTTTACCAGTATATGTGTATTGACTTATTTATGTATGTATTTATATATGCATTGCGTCTTTTTGCACACAATCAAATATTTAAAGGTTGAATAACAATGCGAATTCAATGTCAATATTGTAAACAAACGCGCAATAGTATTTTTTCTATTTCCATAGAGAATGCAAATCACGTGACTCACCGAAACCATGTACTGCCACTTTAAAAATGCTTCCCAAGTCCATAATAATTGTCGAGTGAACAAGCGGCGTTAAGCTGCGAAACGCGTCTTTGACTTTGGGTTAATAAACGACTGAAGCACTGATACCGGGTCTGTGTCCTGTTTGCTCGCGGCAGCGCATGATTCAAGACGTGGCAGCTATCCTGACAGGATTGTGTGATATAATAGACTGGTGTTTCCGAAAACCAGTTCAACACGGACCCCTCCTCCACAATTGGGCCAGCAGAAAAAACGGAAACGTCTTCCGGCGCAACCTGAAAGACTACAGCAAATCCGAAAAGGAATTACCGCGCCCCCCCCGCACCGAAGATACTTCCTGGCAGCAGTACGAGGACGCCAGCTGAGTGGAAGGTTCCCATCCACACAGCACAGCAAGAAGCCCCAGTACAAACGACGACCAGGTACAGAGACATCGGGATTGCGGGGTGGAGGAGTGTGCAAGGCTAGAAGAAGGAACTAATTCAACAATACCTACGGCCCCGTTCCTTTTACAAGCCAATAACAAATTTAAATATCTAAACCCCCAAAATGTCGAGCGACATCGTGAAAGAGAGGGAGGCGGCAGCCACAGGAATGTTCAAAGATACCCCTCATGTGAGCCGAACCTCACGACCTAATGATGCAGCATGTACGGCCAAACCAGATTCGGTACAATATAAAATGAAAATTCTCGAAAAAAAGATGAAAATGGAAATGAGTAAATGGTGGGAATCCAGATCTCTCCAAAGTTATATCGAGGTAGGCAGAATCCCACGGGGACTTTGCATTTTAACTGCCCCCACCTATGAAGAACCGCACCCAGATCTAATGCGAGAGTGGGCAGAACTGAATTCAGACTCATCAAGAAGATCAACTTTACTGTTGATAAAATATGCAGATATTGACAGGGCCCGTCTATTGACTGAAATAGACACTCTGAATGAAGAGTTGGAAGCAATGGGGCAGGAAGACGAAGTAAACAAACTACGCAAAGAAATGACATCTTGACTAAAAAAAGAAGAGGAGAAAATCAAAGAGCGCAAGACACACAAATTTCAACGTGACAAAGTTGATTACGAGGTGGGCCAAATATTCACCTTTGCTAGGCAATACGATGCTGTTCGTAAATCACATCAAAAACATAGTCAGGGCACCAATATTAGAGCTATTAGTCGCCAAAGAAGGGCAGATGAAGATGCAGTTGCAACATCCAGCGATCACCTAACATCCAACAGTGATGAAGACTCTGAACTAAGAAACCCCCCAAGTGGCTCAAGTGGAACCAGGCCATCGCCGGGGGAAGAAATTAATCTTTTAGTGGCCCAAAGAATGGCAACCTTGAGGCCTATGACTCGATCCCAAACAAACGGAAGCGGGCAAACATTAAACGCAAACAAAGACACAAAGCAGCAAGACGGAAATCAAAATCAGCAAAGAAAGAAAAGGAGCTATTGGAGGAAAAAGTAACACAAACAGTGGTAAATCTATCTAAAACAACGTTAACAAAAGACGAAGAAACCACGTTAAGTCTTGGCTTATCATATTGTCCCCCCAACAACTTTGATTGCCCCAACGTCCGGATGGATGTATACAAGGGAATAAGGAAATTGAAATTGAAGAAATTATATGCAATTAAAAACAAACAAAGCAATGCTGGCGATCTTGTTGACCCTCCAATCGAATCAACACCCCCGGGAACAAATACATTTGTGGAACTTGAAGAGCTGTGAAACCAAGAAAATGATCAGGTTGGAATTACTGTTCCACAAAATGTAAGCATAGCCACCAAAGGAGCCGAAATCCAAATGTTGTCCCATCATTTTACACAATTCTATTTACACTTTTCACAAAGTGATCACTGGCAAAATCAAAAAATTAAACAAAAAAATTGGCATGACCACTCAAAAGCACCGCAACCAAGATCACAAGTATTTCCAATGAATGAAAATTTTTTAAAATAACAAAGAAGTCGTAATAAGTGATAAGGGTGGAAACATAGTCCTATGGGCACACGAGGACTATATAAAGGAGGTCATGAGCCAACTAAATGATAGACAATGTTATACTCGCACGGATGTTAAAAGACTGAAAGAAATGTATCTAATTTACTACAAAACACTATCAAGCTGGCGAAACAAGCAGTTGATAAGTGAGAACGAGTACAAATATTTGAAAAATGACAATCCGGTTGTACCCACGATATATTTCATACCAAAAATTCATAAGGACAATAAAGCACCTCCAGGACGTCCTATAATCAGTGCTAGGAATAACATTTTGGAAAAAACATCTGTGTATGTAGACTATTTTCTGCAAGACTACGTCAAATCTTTACCCTCTTATGTAAGGGACACGAGCGACTTCATAAATAAAGTAAAAAACTTTGAATGGAAATCTGAATATATACTGATGGCACTGGATGTGTCATCACTATATACAAGTATATCTCATGCGGATGGTATCCAGGCGATTGAGTACTATTTAAGGAATAGAGAACCAATCTATGAACAACATAACAAAATGCTTTCGGCAATGATAGAATTTTGCCTCTACAACAATATGTTTATGTTCAACCATTTGCTGTACTGCCAGATTCAAGGAGTGGCCTTGGGGGCCAGCTTCTCCCCAAGCTATGCTTGCCTACATATGGGCAAATGGGAGAGGCTGGTCCTCATGGAGAACCACGGCGATATTATTTCAACCAAGGTAAAGCTGTGGCTTAGGTTCATTGATGACCTCTTTGTTATATGGCATGGGACAAGGGAGGAAGCAGAAAGATTTGTGGCACAAATCAACAAAAATGATTTTAATTTGAGGTTCACTGCAGAAATAAGTGATACCAGCCTGAATTTCCTAGATACCAAAGTGTACATAGGTAATAACAAATTAGAAACCACCTTGTACCGCAAGAAAACAGCAGGAAATCTGTGCCACACGCATCAAGTGCTCACCCACGCCACCTGGTGAATAGCATACCTTACAGTGAAATGCTTAGAATCAAGAGATATGTAGCACGCCAGAAGAACTCAAAAAAGCCCAACAACTCAGCAAGGTTAGATTCTTAGAAAGAGGCTATTCACGACAAACAGTAGATCAGGATATTGCCAAAAGAGAAACACTAGTTAGAAATGACGTGTTGGCAAAAAGCAATAGAAAGGATCAGGACATCAACTACAATGAAGGAAGGGAGATTGAGGAAGACAAGAGTTTTCGCCTCATAATAGGGTACAGTAAACAGCACAAAGCACTCCATAAGATTATTCAAGGAAGTGGCCCATACTCCTTAACGACCCTCTACTAGGACCCCTGCTACCGCAGAGGGCATCCATTACTTACAGTAGAGCTCCCTCAATGAGGGATTGCCTAGTAGTATCTGATCCTGAAATAGTATCCAATCCTATCTGGTACCAGAATTTAAAAGGGTTCAGAAAATGTAAAACAAGTAAGGCGTGCACTCATGGGATCAACACCAAAACCTATTTGAGCCCATTCAACTCTAAACCGTACCAAATAACGAAAATTTTAACCTGCACGACAGAATACACAGTGTACTTCTTAACATGCCCATGTGGACTTACTTACGTGGGCAGTACTAAGTTACAAGCGAACGTTAGGATACTCCAACACCTCCGCGCTATAACTAATATGGACAACACCTATTCGGTGGCGAGACACTTTAAGGAACGCCACGGATCAAATAACAAAGGGTTGTCCTTTTATTTAATTGATGCAATCTCACCTAATAGACGCGGAGGAGATAGAGAAAGTAAATTACGCAAGTTGGAGACCAGATATATTTTATTACTCGATTCCAAACACCCACAGGGATTAAACTTAACGGAAGACTTGTATACCTGTTTAGAGTAACATACAACTTGAATGCGCAAACAGATATTTGAATGCATGTCCTAAAAAACTACACTGAGATGAGTAATAAACATTTGTCTATAACATCAACATCTCTTAAAAAATAGATATCTTGTAAATAAATGAATTTTAATACCATGATATTGAGGATTTTTTTATAAGTGTTCTTTTAAAGTATTTTAAAATATTTTTGGATATTTTAACAAATATTTTTAAATATTTTGGATATTTTAAGTTGTGTATTTTACATGTGTGGGACATTGATGTCATCGCATGAGATACAATGTATCAATGTCGAGGATGTTAATGGCAAACAGACCTCTAGAGCCAAGACAATGCAGCACAGTAAACCCTCTCAGATTAGGAACCCTAAAATATTCATTAAATGGACAGCCAGGGTGCAACTTTAAAGTACCTAGCACAAGAATATAATTATAAAAAGATGATGATCAAGTGATGCAAGAAAAGAATTGCAAAAACCCAATATGATAACAAAATCAATAACGGCTGTAATTGCACATTAGGTTTATGAAAATTAGTAAATGTTATACACTGGTTTTAATTTAATTTTCACTAGCACATTAGGCACTTTTCATAATTTATCTCGATGGAATGCGATATAAATTTACAACAAGACATATGTGAATGTATTTTACAAAAATACCTGTAGACGCAATTAATAACAAAGCAATACATAAAAGTCAATATGCCAGGGGCGTGCCCAACTATAATTTGACGAATGCACAAACCATTCATGTTTTGTAAATAGCATCGGATAAAAACAATGTATAAATATTTTACGATGTTTTTTCGGAGCAGCTCATTAGAGTTGATTGATGTTTTAGTATTTTACCAGTATATGTGTATTGACTTATTTATGTATGTATTTATATATGTATTGTGTCTTTTTGCACACAATCAAATATTTAAAGGTTGAATAACAATGCGAATTCAATGTCAATATTGTAAACAAACGCGTAATAGTATTTTTTCTATTTCCATAGAGATTGCAAATCACGTGACTCACTGAAACCATGCACTGCCACTTTAAAAATGCTTCCCAAGTCCATAATAATTGTCGAGTGAACAAGCTGCGTTAAGCTGCGAAACGCGTCTTTGACTTTGGGTTAATAAACGACTGTAGCACTGATACCGGGTCTGTGATTCGAAACGTGGCAGCTATCCTGACAGGATTGTGTGATATATATATATATATATATATATATATATATATATATATATATATATATATATATATATATATATATATATATATATATATATATATATATATATATATATATATATATATATTCCAGCTCCAAGAACTTCTCTCCCAGCCGAGAAAGAAGAGGCAGCACTCGCGGGGTGAGTTACAGTGTTTTCTTTATTCTGTTACAGACGCGTTTCGGGTCAAGCCCTTTGTCAATGTAATAACGAAAAACGCTACTTAGAAGTCATTTTTATGCAAAGCGTCATTTCCGGTGGAAACCGTAGAAGGACTACCCACTCCAAATCTGCGGGCGCCATATTGGAATGTACATGAATAAAGTTCTATCATAGCTCATTTGGCAAAATCGCATTTAAATTGTTAAATACAAATAAATCATGAAGCCGTGAATCAGCAAGCCAAATATATCCACATTTTATCGATGTTTACTATGGAGTAAAGACTAATGTTAAGACGTGTACATCGTAATAATATACATATTTACATTTCATAATTATCAAAGCGGTTTATCACATTCTAGGTATACACGTTCAAACATTTTACCCCGCAATGTATAATATTGCCTAGTGAGTCAAACATTCCTTTACTATCTTGCCGTGGATCGGCTTAGGCGGCTCCTATCGCTAGAAACCGCTAAATTATAACCGGGGTTACCCCCCAGGTTAAAAACAGATTCCTCCGGAATTACTTGAGTTGGCCCTGACATTCAAGTGTTCAATTTATTTACCCAGGTGGATGGCCAATTCTTCCCCACTATTCAGGCCCATTGGAATTTTTGTTTGCAGATCAATAATATAGCGTGACTCCAAACGCCTCAATTTCAACAGACGGTTACCACCCCTTTCATGTTCTGGTACGTGATCCACCCCAAAATATTGTAGCATGTCCCTATTGCTTCGATGTTTAATGGCAAAATGTTTAGCTACGGGAGATGTCATGTCCTTATTGGCTATAGCCCTCATGTGTTCAAGAATTCTCAGTTCTACACTCTTGATTGTGCCCCCTATGTATTTTAAATTACAGGGGCACACTAGGCAAACTGCGTCATTTACTTTCTCATGACTAAAAACATCTATTACTTGCTGTAAATGTAAATAGAAGAGATAAAAAATATATAGTTCCGAATAAAAGAAAAAAAAAAAACATGCCAATATTTCTCATCACTATGGTTTTAAATTAAAAAAATCCCAGTATTTGTAAAGCGTACAGCTACCTCCAGAGAGGTGTCCCGGTGCTCTTGTGTGTCAGGAAGATTAAGCAAGGTATTGCTCACAGTGACATAGTGGTGGGATAACGTGCCGCCGGAGCCAGGAATCGAACTGTGAACGCTGTTGTTTGAAGTTAGGTATCATAGCTGCTGCATCACACTTTTTCCACACTTAAATGTTAATTAGGTCTAATTACATTTTAAACATTGTTAAATTATAACTCATGATTGACTACTGTTACAGTTAGTTTTTCACTACAAAAAGTATGCATATGTTCTTTTTTTAATTTACGTAAAAACAATATAGGTTTTAGGGACATTGTAGTTAGAAATTAGTATTTATAAAACCTTTGAAATTCACTGAAAAAACCTTAGGTTTTAAAAACGTTATAGTTACAAATTAGCATTTGAAAAACCTTGAAAATTCACTGAAAAAACTACAGGTTTCAGGCACATCATAGTTAGTTGAACATTTGACTCTTACAAAGCCATATAAATTTGGCCATTATAGTTAGTTCACTATAACTTGCCCTCCTGCAATGCACTTCAGATGACATCACATATTACATCATTCATGACATGGTCAGTGACATCACTGATGACATCACTGATGAAATCTCAATGATCAATGATGGCATCATCCACATCAAAATCTGATGCACCTCCTCACACTCTAATATAACCTTTGATACACTCATTGTAAAATGCAGACTACCATTTTCAAAACCATCAGCACACCAATACCAGTTACTACATACGCACTCACTGATTACTACGTTTACACACACATCCACTCATTCACCCATACAATCACTCATACATGCAGTCACTCATCAATACTACACTATCAGATGGATCTGCCTTCTAGGGGAATCCATTGGAGCTTATTGAGGATGGGGGAGATGTGATCAAACCTTTTGCAATCAGAAATAACCCTGGCCGCGAGGTTCAGGACAGACTTGATTGGGGCAAGGTTGGCTTTAGGTGTTCCGAAGTGCAAGGCGTTCCCATAGTCTATTCTGGAGAGTACTAAACAACAGATTTAAAATCGTCAGCAGGAATGAAGGGTTTGATTTTCTTGAGGTGAAGTAGGGAAAAGAGAGTGCCTTTTGCTGCATTTCTAATATGGGGAGAAATGCTAATGTTTTAGTTAATGCATATTCCGAGGGATTTGACTGTGCTAAAGGGGACCAAGGAGCAGTTGAGAGCTTTGATGTCAGAGAGCCAGTATTGAATGGGAAGCCGGTTGTTTTTAGGTTCAAAGATAATGACTTCATTTTGTTTAGGGTTTAGTTTCAGGTGATGGTGATGAAAGCAACATTGAATCTTAGGGTATAATTGAGGTGCAGAATGTCAGCATGGGATTTGATTTTATAGTAATGTTGGGTATCATCTGCATAGAGGTGGTAGTTGATACCTGCATTCTTTAGAATGAGGGCGAGGGGCTCCATGAATAGGTTAAATAAAGAAGGAGAGAGAATGGACCCCTAGGGGAAACCCAAGGAGACAGGTATGGGTTTGAAGAGGCAGTTGCTGATTTTAATTTGTTGTGTTCTCAACTCAAAGAAGGAGGTGAACCATTCGAGGACTGGACCATTGAAGCCGAATCGGTCTTTGAGGGTGTTGAGTGAGTATTGTGGCAGACAGTATCGAAAGCCGCAGAGGGGTCAAAAAGGATGAGAAGGGAAGCCTCCCCCTTGTCTAGGCAGTGATGGCTATCATCCGCAATGTTGAGCATCGCAGTTTCTGTGCTACTGCCCTTTCGGAATCCTGACTGAAGTGCGTCTAAAAGGTCGAAGGAGTCACTGTGTTTGTCCATTTTTAGCAAAACACATTTTCAAGGGCCTTGGAAAGAAGAGGAAGGTTAGAGATAGGCCGAAAATTGTTAAGGTCATTCGGGTCAGGAGTGGCATTTTTGAGGATGTGCGAGATTTGTCCAAGCTGGAGGGAAACCGGGACGCAACCAGAGGCCAAGGAGGAGTTGATGATGGTAGTCCAAAAAGGAGTAATGATATACTTTAATTCATGAATGAGGTTGGCAGGGAGCGGGTCATAGGTATGCGAAGAGGGTTTAAGGTTAGTGATTATGTTGCAGACTTCAAGCTCGGTAACAGGGCTGAAGTGAATCCAGGAGGCGTTATTTTTGAGCTGCGGATTGGGGAGGCAGTCATCCAGGGGGGCAACTTCATGTGAGGGTAGAATAGGGTGCAGAAGGGGAAGAGAAAAGGGTGACTTTTGAGGGAGGTCATAAAGGGGAGAGGAGCTCTGGGGTGAGGTGTTTGATGCGAAGGATAGACCAATTTTGGCAATTTTCTCGGAAAAAGAATTAGCAATTTCTTCACATCTTTTGGTAGTGGTGATCAATTTTGGGGGAGCAGACGCAGTTTGGGTTTTTTTGATGTTGAAAAGTTCCCTAGGTCTATTCTTAGGTTGGTCGAGTTGAGCACAAAAGAAGGAGGTCTTTTCATTATGTATGTGTTTTTTGCAATTACCTCTGGCGATTCTGAGGAGGGCAAGGGTTGGGGGAGAGTGATGAAGTCTCCATGCGCATGATGTTTCTTTGAGGTTTCAGTTTGGCAGGGGCAATTTGGTCAAGGACCGTGATGATGGATTTGTTGTATTGCTCAGTGAGATCATTAGCATTTTGTGAGGGAGGTGAGCATTGAAGTTTCGCTTTGACTTTAGACTCCAGTACGCCTGGAGGGATAAGATGAAGGTTTCTGGTTTATTTCTTAAGTTTGGAGTTATTGGGGGGAGGGGGAGGTGTGACGCTGTTGATCGTGAAGAGGATAAGGTGATCGTCCGACCAGTCAATAGGGACAATGTGCAAGAGGGAAACGAAATCTTTGTTAGAGATGATGGCGTCAAGAGTGGCTCCTTTATCATGTGTTGGGGAGAGGCAAAGTTGGATCATGTCTTTAACGTTGAGGAGGTCATTAAGTATACAAACTGAGGTATCAGTCTTATTGTTCCAGTGAATGTTGAAGTCACCGAGGAAGACGTTTTTGGGGTTGGACATTGAGGCTAGGGAAAGTAGGTCAGACAGTTCCTCAACAAAGGCTAAAGGGTCACCCTGGGGATGATAAATGTTATGTAGTCGAATAGTAGGTGCTCCCTGGACTTTAAGTTCGGCTACCATGTATTCGCAAGTGGTTAGATCGGAGGTCTCAACAAGGGAGAGTGGGAGTTCATCCTTATATATTATGGCTAGGCCCCCACCAATTTTGTCGAGTCTATCTTTCCTGAGGATAGAGTAACCTGGGTGAGAGAGCATCTCAAGAGTAGATGAGGAGTGAGCCTTAAGCCAGGTTGCCGTGAAAAAGGCAATGTCGATGGCTTCACTAAGGTTAGTCTCTGCAATTTCTGTGGCATGTTGTGCCGCCGATCAGCAGTTGACCAGCATGCAGTTGAGGGGTTTGTGATTGGTCTCAGGGGAGAATCCAGAGTGGATATTAGTAAGTTAAGGGGGAGGGCTGGTCAAGCCGGGGAGGCAGGAGAGCGGCTAACTCCCAGGATCACGGGAATGGTGGAGTGACGAGTAGATGGTTGGCTAGTCATCCTGTTTTGGGGAGGAGGCTTGGGCAAGCCAGAGGCATAAGGGCAGAGGATACTCCCTAGGGTCACCGGGATAGTGGAGAGTGGCATGCGCGAGTTAATAGTCATGGAGCTGGGGGAGTAGGAATAGTCATGCTCCCCCTGGTCCGGGGTGGCTGTGACGTGTCAGAGTTTGGTAAGGGCTAAGAAGGGGATTATCAGGGGGTCCTTCAGATGGATACCATAATGGTACTTCTTAGTGGGGGGAGAGAAGTGTAGGAATGCGAGTCGCTGATTGCGACAGGAAGATTGGCAGTTTTGGTTTGAGAGAGGGATTAAATTCTTTCCTGAGAGATGAAAGTTCCAACACCAAGACGGAGAGGTGGAGTTCGATGTTAAGAAGCAAATGGGTTAAAAACGTGGCTGGAAAGGAGGCCGGGGGGTCCATGGAGGGAAGAGCACATTCCATATTAGTCAGGACACGAAGAATGGGAGGAGGACATGGAGGGAACCCAGGGGGAGGGGAGAGAGGGGTGTTCCAGACCCTGGGTTGGGGAGGGACTACATTGTGGATGTCCACATGCCCAGAGGCCTGAGGGTTATTATGGGAAGAAGAGGGGGATGGGGGCAAGTGAAGAGGGGTGCATTCATCTACTCTCACAGACACTGCCTTTCACAAACTCACACATGTACCACTGAGACATCTATTCACTCACCAACACTCCCCTACACACACTCACCCACCATATGGCTGGTTCCACAAGCACTCTTGAACTCATACACCCAGTGAATCAATCACTCACACCTCTATGAACAGAGTCACAACCCTTCCACCCACACACACACACACTCAGGCAACCAATTAATAACCCATATAGACACTCATGTAGCTACCGATCAACCCATGCAGAAGCTTACACAACAAAACACAAACTGATAAAGACATTCACACAGTTTAGCCACTAACCCATGCATTCACTAAGACACATTTAATCACTCACTTATACAGTCAGTCACCTACCTACTAAATCCTCCATCCAGGCACTTATACACACACTCATTCTTCAATACACTTTAGCAGATACATAAAACATATTTAAGCTTTAAACAAACACACAGTCACTGAATGGTGTCATCAGTGATGTCATCAGTGATGTCACTGACCATGGCATGAATGATGCAATATGTGACATAATCAGCAGTGCCCTTGCAGGGGCGCGAGTTATAGTTAGCTGAACTAACTATAACAACCGAATTTCTTTGGTTTTGTAAGAGTGAAATGGCCAACTAACCATAACATGCCTGAAACCTGTGTTTTTTCAGTTAAATAGTTAAATTCTAATGTTTTTTAAATGCTAATTTCTAACTTTAACTTATTTAAAACCTATGTTTTTTTCAGTAAATATATATATATATATATATATATATATATATATATATATATATATATATATTACCTACTGGCGGTCGCCAGTAGGTATATATAGTTAGGATTTTTTCTCTATGGGATTTTTGAAAATTCTATGTCTAATAACTTTGGCGTTTGTGGACGGAATTGGCTGAAATTTTCAGGAAAATGGCACATTTTGTTTCTGAGCAGCCCTTGAAAATTTGGGGGGGGTTCGTCAAGGGGGGGCCGAGAAAAAAGGGGGGTCCCAAAACGTGTTTTTAACATTGAGTTTTCCATAGGGCGGTTGGCCTCACTTTTAGCCCGAACGGCTGAATGGATTTGCACGAAACTTGGCAAAATTGTAGGGACTGGTAGCCCGATGTGCCTTTTGTAGGTCTCAATATATGTGCTACAGTGGATTTTGAGAAATTAACGTTTAAATAAAGATATATATCTGTAACAGCGGACCGGGCAGCACTCCAGTACGCGTACTTTTCGCGCAACGGAGCTTTGTGAAGCGAAGCTGATTGGTTCTCCGGCGTCTGTAAACATTTCAAACAGTCCGTAGCGGCCGCCATCTTGTCTCTCGGTAGGATCGAGAGACAAGAGGAGGCCAAAGCGAAGGGGCAAATGACCATAAGGGGGCATAGTAGATCCTCGCTGACCCCCTAGGTTTGATGTGGAGGTTTTAAAAGGGCCTCGCGGGGCAAAAAAAAAAATATTAATAATAATCGAACGGCTGAATGGATTTGCACGAAACTTGGTAAAATATTAGGGACTGGTAGCCCGATGTGCCTTTGCTAGGTCTCAATATATGTGCTCCAGTGGATTTTGAGAAATTAACGTTCAAAAAAAGATATATATCTGTAACAGCGCTCCGCTTCGCGTAACGGAGGTTTGCGAAGCTGATTGGTCATTCTGTCACTGGGCTATAGTTGGGCTACATCTGGCTGATATTTGGGCTACATTTGTTTTTTTTGTCTCTGGCGGCCATCTTTGGGCTACATTGGGCTACATTGGGCTTCATTGGGCTTGATTGGGCTACATTGGGCTACATTTGGGCTCCAACATATATACAGGCCAATGTAGCCCAATATATATTTTTCAAAGTTAATTTTCGTAAAAACCACTGGAGCATATATCTTGAGACATAGCAAAGGCACATCGGGCTACCAGTCCCTACAATTTTGCCAAGTTTCGTGGAAATCCATTCAGCCGTTCGAGCTAAAAGTGAGTCCAACCGCCCTATGGAAATGAAGGAAATGAATGGGTAATTTGTAATTAGCAAATAGCTCATCGCAAACTAGGAATGGTAAAGAATCGCTATTTATTCCTTAAAGTTCGCTATTTAGGAAATGCAAAAAACTTTGATGATACATATGGCGGTTCATCTCTAACAAGATAAGAAGCATAGGGATAGATTTATGATGACTGGCGCATCACCAGGGATGTGTTAGTCATTCTGTGCCGCTGTTCCGTCACCTATGGTGTGCTGCATTTACAATGCGGCGCATCATGGGGCAAAAACAGCACAGATGCGTGATGTATCTGTGCCGTAAAGGTGGCGCATTGCTGGAGTTGTATCGCAAGTGTGATGAAGCTCCAGCAAGGGTCGGGGGTGCCCCTGTCGCAGGGTTTCTGTTCTCACACAGAACTGTGGACAGAGAATTGGAACCTCGGCGAATTAGGGTGTCCCAAAACTCACCTTAGTAATCAAAAACCCCTTAGCAAGCTAGGTACAGTGTCATATTGGATATAACAAACTCTCAATGTTTAGACAATCCAGAATATGAACTTATAGTACCTCAGGATACGTGGAACTCATGAACAGTTGGTCGTTATATATTTTTTAGAAACCAGAACATGGAGTTAAGAAGAACACATGTGTATTTGAAATGTTTATTTACTAATGCCGTCTTCTCAGGCGTAGTATCTTAGATAATACAAGTACACATATTATCAGTAGCAAAATTACCAGCATAGTTACTAGTACATAAAAAGCGAATGGTGACAGTATGTTAACATGCTGTAAATGAATAAGAGTTAGCAACACTTATAAGCAGCCACGGGCCGTGGAGGGAGTTACGGTGGGGCAGGGAGGCGGGGAGGGGGAGGGGCAGGGTGGAGAGGGCTCCACCCTGCCCCTCCCCCTCCCCGCCTCCCTGCCCCACCGTAACTCCCTCCACGGCCCGCGGCTGCTTATATCTCACCCTCCCTAATACACATATTATATTATTTGCTAAGAAGGTCTGTTTGTGTTGGTTTAGGGCGTGCCCATACTTTAGTGTCTTAGATTTGAAGGAATCACATCAGCATACACCAGCTCTCTCTTCATGTGAACCGCATCAACTGTTGTGTATGTGTGTTCGGCAAAGCAATATAAAACCCGCCTCATGCCCAGAATTGGCAGAAGCTGCACTTATGTTATGAGTATGAAGTCGTGGAGATCAGACCTCATAACAATTCTGTATCGTGTTGTTCTTGAAACTTCAGCACTCGCTGTACAGATATAGTTTAACAAGCAAAGCAGATAGTAGAGCAATAACATATTATTCTCATGTAAACCACGATGAACTACTAGGTTGAAAGCTAAAGCAACAACTAAGTGTCGTGTGCAGAAGTTGCAAAAAAGGAAAAATGGCGTTTAAACCGGTAATGAGCCCATGCTAACTTAACACGGTGTAAAGATATCCAGGACCTAGATGACACCTCCCCATGATCCGGAAACGAACTGAATAAGATAATAGAAGTGCCATCTCATGAGAGCAGATTGCAACTTTATATGTGGACGGTCCGCAAGGTAAAACATTAAAAACTAGGAAAATTTAATGGTAAAGAAAAATAAAACAGCCAAGTACTTTATCGAGTGTTAAGCCAATAGGCAAGCTAAATAATAAAAACTTGACAAATAAGTCAATGAATTGTCAATGAAATGCTAGTACTCAGCATATCAAACATGAAAAAGGTCTATGACATAACAGTGTATGCAAAATAAGCTGCAACAGCCTCCAATAGGAAGTCACCGTCTTCATCCGAAAAGAGTTCAGCCATCCAATTTAAAAGCGGAAAAGAACATACGTGCTCTCCCAGCACCGGATCCTCTATCACCATCAGAGGACAGCTCGGTGGGTTTTCAAGAAAGCTCTGTTCCAAGAAAGACTGTGTTGCCGCCAGTAAATTCCAGGGACCAATTAGTCCATGCATCAATGCCACAGCCATAATCCTTTCGCCAGGACAAACCAACTCGTGAGTAATGATAGGAGTCATCAGCTGATTAAAGTCGACGTCAGGAGAAACCGGTCCGCAGAGACACAAATCAATGGCCCAATCGAAATCACAGGTCAGGCAGTGAAATACAGGCTGGACACAGGTGAAGTAGGAGAATCGAAAAGATAATCCATATGCCGTGCTTAATATCGCCAACGGCATTGTGCCATAATATTCTAGCATGCGATTGCGGAACAGTGTCAGCAGCTGCAGGGCGGGAGCTTGCACAGGAGGGACATCCATATTTAAAAATGTAAAAAAGCACAAGAGCGTCCGCTGGTAATGCAAGTAAAAATGGGAATCCACGAAGCAGAGTGGAAAAAATAGAATGAAAGAAAGCAGGGATGACTCCAAAGATTTTCTCAAATGAAGTCACGAGACCACTGGTAACAACTTTAAAAAAGTGCGCCAGGGCCTTTGTGGAGGACGCGTTAAAGATAGTCCGAACCATCTTGCTGAAATGGAAAGGCAAATCTGTATTGAAAAGGGTCTGCACCTCTGTACGGGTGTTCGCTATGTGAAGCACGAAAGTTTCACGGGCCGAACTCAAGGCCACCTCTCTCTGAGACAAAAGAGCTCTTATTCTTGCCATGCCGTTGAAATGTGCTCCCAAGGTTGGTATTTGTGGCGAGATTGAAAACTCCCTATGTTCATGTGTGGGAGGAAATAGAACATTTCTGCAGCAAATAACCCGTTCACTTACTGTTACGATAAAAGGAATACTTTTAATTAACCCAGAACAATCTTCATTATTGAGCATCAAATAACTACCATTTTCCAACAACTTGAACGTGGGGATGATAGCAGGAACTGGCGTGCCTTGCAACACGCAAGCCATATTTGGTCGGTGTTTGTTGCATGAACCGTGTAACTGTATGTGCCTACACATTAGTGAATGATCTGGCGTCTCAGTGCATTCCTCTCCATTCAGATAAACTTCTTGATCATCTTTGAAACATCTGTATGTGTATGGAAGCGACCAGACCTCATGAAGAAAAGCACTACCTAAAGGTTCATAACAACCTATTGGTATATATTTCATACAATTTGAAAACTTATATAAAGCAAAAGGCAGCGTTATTAAACTGTGGATAAGGCACGTTGCCAAAAAACCCGCAATCCTCTGCTGATGATGTCACTGAGCATGTCATGAATGATGTAATATGTGACATCATCAGCAGTGGATTACGGGTAATAGTATCTCTAGTTTACTCCCCTATAGCTGTCTTTCTTTTAACATAAGTGTCTGTTTCCTTCCCTTATACTTACTGTTCTTTTTAAAAAAAAAAAAATTTGGTTCACTTCCGGTTCGCGTACCGGCGAGCGAACTGGGAAGCGAACTACGAGAAATAGAGGTTGGCACAGTTCCAAATATTGTACCAATTTTTTAATAACGGGGAGGTAGTTCTGAAAAGAACTTTTTTTTTTATTGTTTTTGTTGTTTTATATTTTTTTTATTATTTTTCTGAACATTTTTTTACTTTTTTTGAATTTTTCTGAACAGTTTTATATTTTTTTGGGTTTTTCTTGGAGGGGGCAATGAAAACGATTCATTGTAAAGGGCTCAACAGGAGCAACAAAATAAAAAAAAAGTATTTATTATTTGGGGCGTTTCGTACAAACTTGCATATGATAGTCAATAGCTCTGTTGATCAGAGTGATGCTACTTTCTCTGTAGCAAATGAATCCATTGCAATGTACGCAGACTTGTTTTACTTCACCAAATCTCATTTGTATATTTGGCACCATCTCCCTGCCCTCTGGTCCCGTTACTTCCGGTACAACAGATCTTCTGGCCATAATAGGGAGATTATCTAGGTCGTTCCGAAACTGTGCAGCACTGTAGTTGTTAGGATGCCACCTAGTCATATGGCGATGCATTGTGTAGTTTCCGAAACTGTATTTTTTGTCGGTCCCTCTGGACAGTCTATCTTGACATATAAGGCAAGTTACGTATCTTGCATTTACTTTTTTCTGACCTTTGGGAATTTTAAAAAATTGCCAAATGAAGTTTTCTTTCCGGTGAGACGTCCTGGGCTCCTCAGGCAAAAACTGCCTCTCTTTGTGCTCGTCGTCCTGTTCCTCTTCTTCCTCTTCTTGTTGAATTATAACTTGAGCAGGTGGTCCACTCTTCCTTGGATGTGGTGGAGGTGGTGGGGAAGCACCAGCTGAAGCTACTAAAGAAGCCATTGCTCACTGGTCACAAAGGGTCTTTCTCTCACAATGATGAAAGTCAGAGTGAGGAAAGAAGGAGGGATTTTCATCATTTGGGAAAAACAAGAGTTCTCAACCAATGAAAAGTGTTCATTTTAGATTATATGACCTAGTCTTACATCATTAGGAAACCAAAAGTGAAATGAACCAATGAAAAGTGTTATTACCAAGTCACATGACCTGCTGTGTTTACGTTAAGCGCTTTGCAGGGCCTCCCGGTTTGCTTCCAGAAACCTGCGCTTTGCGACTCGCTTCGCGTACCAGTTCGCTAACGTAGCACGTCATATGACGTATCACGCGACAACGTGAAACGTCATGCGGACGGGAGGCGTCATGATGTTGTTTTCTAACGCGGCAGTTGCGGTAAAGAAACGTTTACCGGCTCGCGGTCTATTTCGCGGCATCAAGGTCAGCTAACGGGAAGCTTCCCGATTCGCGAAGCGGGAACGAAGAAAAAAAATATTTAAAAAAAAATTATTCATAAACATATAAAATATATTTTTGGATTTAAAGAAGAATACATTTTACAGCTACAGATATTAGCTGTTAAAAAACCAATGAAATTCACTGAAAAAACCATAGGTTATAGACCATATATAGTTAGGAATTAGCATTTACAAAACCTTGAAAATTCACTGAAAAAACCATAGGTTATAGACCATATATAGTTAGGAATTAGCATTTAAAAAACCTTATTTTACTCACACAAAACCATTGAAATTCCATATATAGTTAGTTGCACTAACTATATATCGCGCACCCGCAATCCACTGCTGATGATGTCACATATTACATCATTCATGACATGGTCAGTGACATCACTGATGACATCACTGATGGCATCTCAAATGACATCAGTGAATATATATATATAGATACATATATATATTACCTACTGGCGGTAGCCAGTAGGTATATATAGTTAGGACCTAGTTACCGGTAGGAAATTCTGAACAATCTATTGGGATCGATTGAGGGATCTCCCTGTAATTTTCCTTAAATTTGCCTTGCTGCCCTCCGCTCGTTCTGAAAGTTTTGGGGGGATTCGTCAAGCGGAGGCCGAGAAAAAAGGGGGGTCCCAAAACGTGTTTTCCCCATGTTAATTTCCATAGGGACATTCTGACAAGGCTACAGCTCGAACGGCTGAACGGAATTACTTCAGATTTGGCAAAATGGTAGGGACTGGTATGCAGCAGGTCCTTTTGTATGTTTGGTGTAAATCCCTCCAGTAGTTTTTGAGAAAGTTTAATGTGAAATTGAGTCCAATGCAATTTTCCATAGGACCTTTAGACACAGCTACTGCCCGAACGGCTGAATGGAATTACTGAAAACTTGGCAAAATGGTAGAGCCTGGTATGCAGAAGTGCCTTTTGTATATTTGGTGAAAATCCCTTCAGTTATAGTTGAGAAAATGGACTTTTTTCAAATTATATATCTATAGGCGGGACACGGTGCTCGCACGGGCTTGCACCGTCCCTGCACTGTCCTTGCACGTGCGCGGACCTTAGCGTGCGCGCGCGGAATTCTGATTGACTGTTGGACGTCTGTCAACATTCCAGTCAGTCGAAATGAGGAAGTGTTGTCCGCCATCTTGTTTTTGTGGCAGATTATAGTGGTTGTAAACAGAAGTGTAATAGTTGACAGGAGGCAGGGTAGAGATTCCTGAGCCCCCTAGGTTTTGTCATGGGGTCTGTAAAGGACCCCGGAGGTTGAAAAAAGTAAAAAAAAACAATTTTTTCAAATCGCGGTTCAAAAAGACAAAAAATAAATACATTAAAATAACAAGTTTCAGTGTTTAGATGTTGGTTGAGTGCAACATTGAGTGATGACTCTTTCACGTTTGGGTTTAGGTAGGTGTTTTGTGGAGAGTTAGTATGGTACTTGGTAGTGAGCATTGGGGGTAGGTTGAAGATTATGTTTGTTTGAAAGTGTTGGTAATTTGAACCAATTAAAATGTTACTTTGGTTTTGATTTTGTGTGTGATAAAATGTGATTAGCTGGGTATTTGAATATGTATGAAAAATGAGAGGGAAACACAGCCATTTTGAGATTTTAGTGTTTGAGGTACACTTCTGAGGTGTGAGATTGAGATAGAATTTACTGTTCAACAGTTTTCTTGAAGGTGAGTTGTTAATTTGTAAGGAGAACTCTGTTGTTCACTTTAAGTTAATAGGAAAAATGTTTTCTGTTAGTTATTTAATGTTTTTCTGTTATACTTATGGATTGAGTAGGGCATCATCAGATGCAGTGCTTTATATTTCTAATTCTTGCTTGATACTATACACTGTCCAGGGAAACACGGCCATTTTGTGACTATAGTGTCTGAGGTAGTTTTGTGAGGAAATTTTGGTGTTCAATTTCTGGTGTGAGATTTACACAGTAGTGACTCTTCTAATAGAATTTAATATTTTTTCTCTGCCCTGTCTCACTCTTCCTCTGCACCATCTCACTGTCTTTCTCTTTCTTTTAATCGTACACTAACATCAATAATGGCTGAAAATGAAGAGTCATATGACATCGTTATAGAACTTTTTGTGACTGTTATTGAGGATAATCCTGAAGGAGAGCTTTATGATGGAGGAGATGGCTTGGACGATTTCTATGATGAATCCTTGGATTCAGATTTAATGGAAGCTTTGGAGTTCATTGAGTTTGAGGATTCTTTTTGGGAGATTTTTAATATTGGCATTGCTGATGATGCAATCTTAGACGATCATTTAAATTTCGAAAATTTCCAACAATAAATTTAAATTTAGTAAATAAATATTGTATGAGAATTTATACTTATCAAAATGTAATTTATGAGGTAGTAGCAAACTGATAATTTTTGGTGTTACATAGTAAGTTTACTCATAAATATTTCCCTTCTCCCCCAAAATTTTCTTAAATGTGTATTTGACATCTCTTTTTCATGTCCTGCATCCTTTCTCTCACTGTCTGTCTCTGATGAACAATATTGTAACATAAGTAAGTTTAAAGAACAGCAAGTGTGTCTCACCAGAGCAGGAAATCATGCAGTAAGCGCTGTTTCTCTTTCTTTTAATAGTACACTAACATAAAAGGATGAATGAAAATGAGGAGCCTACCAACATCTTCTTTGAAATAACAGCAACGTTTATTGGGGCAACTTATTCTGTGGTGTATATTGATCGTATAGATGAAACAAATCATGAAGAACATGAAGGATATACCATGGCAGATTTTTTTTTATGAAACACAAGATATGGAATTAATGGAATGTGTAGACATTGTTGAGTTTGACGAATCATTTTCAGACACTTTGATAGATGAAATTCCTGATGAAGAAATGCTACAAGTTCTTTTAGACAAGCAAAGTCAAGCGCATACAACTTTAGTTAGTTCCTAGGTTGAGTTTTGTATCATTAGATGAAAGGATAAGATCAAACTCCAACTTTTTTGTTCGCGTTTTTTATTTTTCTGGTGAGTATTTGTTTCACAAAAAAAACAGCCGAAAAAAATCCGCGGGTTCTCCGGGTAAGTGAGTTGGTCTCACTTACCCGGAGAACCCGCGGATTATTTTCCGTCTTCCCAACACGGCTTGCAGCCTACAAACTAGGACAAGCGGATTGGCTTGCCTTCTATTACCTACCGCATACTCGGCGGTGGACCTTGCCATCTTACAGTTGTTTTGACGCATTGAAAGCACTTCCTTCTCGCGTCTATTCGAAACTGACACCCGATCAGGACCGGGTTGGAAGTATCACCGGTCCCACGATACAGCCCTCAGCCTTACTCAACAGCCCTGAAGAGTCACGGGTCTACCCTGTTATTGACGAAACACGTATTGGCTGTTTTTTTTGTGAAACAAATACTCACCAGAAAAATAAAAAACGCGAACAAAAAAGTTGGACTTGCTTGCATATATACAGGAGGGAGAGTTTCTCTACCCCTTCTTTTCTCAGAGACCAGGGTTATCTCTGATCAAGAAGCACCAACCACCCAAATCTCATCACTACTCTCGAACCACTACCTGTAGAGCGCCATTATATTTCTGGACACTCTCATAACCCTTCCCTGAACCTCATAGACTGATAAATAAATTTTAATTTAGTAAAGAAAGATTGTTTTGAAAATTATACTTATTTAAATGTAATTTATGAGGTAGTAGCAAAACGATACAATTTTGTGTTCTTCATTTCCTGCATCCTTTCTCTCACTGACTGTCTGTGATGTAGTAGTTTACAACATAAGTAAGTATATAGAACAGCAAGTGTGTTTCACCAGAGTAGGAAATCATAACCCCCTACGCCAATTCTGACCACACATTGAGAAAGGAAGGAATCATGCGAACAAATCTGTTTCTGCTTTCCTGAAAGACTACAGTATGGATTCAATATACCACAATAACTTGCATTACAACATACAAGGTATCTACAGATCTACTGTCCATTTCCATTTAGTTTTCGTTTTTAAAAAAAAAATCCAATAGGTCCGCCACCATTTTGTGGTTTCAGAAGAGAGTGAAAAATATAACTTATAAACGTGGGAAGGGGGTAGGGTAGAGTGTCCCAGACCCCTTAGGCCTTCTCAGGGGGTCCTTCAAGGACTCCTAAGGTTAAAAATAATGTTTATTGTTTAAAAAATATCAGAAAACACGATAAGTCCGTGCACGGGGAGTGCTCGGTGAGTGCTCGGTGCACGGACCTCGGTAAAAATTAAGAAAAAAAATTAAGTTAAAAATCATATTTGAGTGTTTACATGTTAGTTGGCTCTGAAAAAAACCGTTTTGTTCATTGTGTTTTTTGGTACCTACAAGTAAGTACCAATGCAGAGTCTGATGTTACAGAGAAAGACTTCCCTTCATCAGTGAAATGTACACCATCTGTCCTATAGATGCCTTGCATGTTGTAACACAAGTTGTTGTGGTATATACAACCCATTCCATAGTCTCTCATGTATGCAGAAACAGATTTATTTACATGTTTCCTTGCTTTCTCAATCTGTGGACACAATTGATTGGACCAATTCCATTTTTGCCTTTGGCATATATTGGAATAGACAAAGGCAGTTTGAGGAAAAAGTGACATCAATTGTCCAAAGATGTCCTTCAATAGCATTTCCAGACCAACCCCAGTCAAAGTGCATAAGTCATTTCCACCACAGTGCACAATTATGAGGTCAGGGTGTGGGAGATGCATGACGGATTTCAGCAATGGTATCAATTGGTGACATCTCAATCCTCTCTGGCCAATCCATAAAATATCCACATTTGGTAAATCAAGGTTTAAAATTCCTCTGTTTGTTGCATACCTTTTAGACCAGAATACAAAACTGTGTCCTACAAACCATACTGAAGGCATCTTCAAGGCAGGTCTGGGTGTACTCAGATGAGGGTTGTAAATAAATGGCAGTTGGAAAGCTTGCAGTTTAGAAAAAAAAATAGGAGGACATTCACTGCACTTGAAGCTTAAGAAATGATTGGTGCTTTCTGAAAATGGAATAGAGCATATTAGGGTGCATAGTTTTGTTTTTTAAAAGAAGCAATTCTAATGGTTCAGAAAAGGTAATTGAAAGGAACATTGCACATGATTAGCTGTTATATTGAAAGCTCTAACAACCTTGCTGTATTCATTTGCAACATAGTATGATGAACTTTTAAACTCTGGGGCATATTACCAACCAATAGAGATAATTTTTGTCTCTAACTTATTTAGAGACAAAACTTATCGCCGCAAATCGGCGATTTTTATCGCAGATAAACCTTGCTATTAGCAAGGTTTATCGCAAATGCGATAAAAAACAGACGCAATGCATGAATATCGCTGAAAAGTCAGCGATTATCAAGCAAATGCTCTTAGCCATGTTATCCACCTCCCATTGGATGACATGGCTAAGAACTGCTCCTGGGCAAGTGTTAGCTTTTGGAGATATTCGCGCTAAACGCGAATATCTCCAAAAGTTGGTAATAGGAGATAGCGATGTTAGCGACTGTTTTCAGTCGCTAACATCTTGGCACGCCCACTTTGCATGTCATTAGTGATAAATATCACTGACATGCAAAGCGGGGCCCAAGATGGTCACTATCTCCTATTAGCTGTAGCTAACTGGTGTTAGCGACAGCTTGGTAATAGGGAGATAATTTTATCTCCGCTTTCTTGGCTTTTAAAGCCAAAAAAGCCGAGATAAAGCCCCTTGAAAATATGCCCCTCTGTTCTTCCTTAGGAGGGAGTTACCATGGTAACAGGTTGAATGAGCACTAGGGGGATGGGTGAATATTATGTGAGTTTGAATGTGTGGGCATGTAGAACCAATTGAAATGTTAGTTTAATTTTGAAATAGTGTGGGAAGACATTTCATTGGTTAAGACCTGAAATATGTGTGAAGAATGAGTGGGAAAGTGTGCCATTTCTGGTTCCAGTGTGTGACCTGCATTTCAGAGATTCTGCTTAAGAAAATCTGCTGTGTGATTTTAAAGCTGAGTAATATAGAGAGAGTGCTGTTTGCAGTATTGGGAAGCATAACAAGCATATTGTGCTTCATTACTGTTGTATTTTGAAAATGAGTCAGGTTTCTGCATTGTAGTGTAGTGCTCATTTAAATGGGTTGTGCTCTGTGTGTAAAATGATTCACCATGCTAAATGTTTTTTGATAAAATGTGTGGTTTAAAGATTTTTTACAAGGATCACAGTGAGTGTCTGTGAGAAATAAGGAATTATATTTTCACCTTTTTCCATAATGTTAGGTGTGTGTGCTTACAGTTTGTATCTTTTTGTTTATACGTTAGATGGCATAAATTGAGATAGAATATACAAAAAAGAGAGGCATATTTATAAGCCCCTTGTGTAATGTTTGACATGGGTGCAAGCAGAAAATGCATGCAGAGTAATAAAATTGGCAAACTGATAAGAATATGAAATGCTGTGAGAGATGCGTAAAGGATTTTACTAATGGTATAAATTTAAATAGAATATACAAAAAAGAGGCATATTTACAAGCCCCTTGCGCGATGTTTGACATGGGTGTAAGCAGAAAATGCATGCAGATTAATAAAATTGGCACACAGACAAGAATATGAAATGCTGTGAAAGATGCGTAAAGGGTTTTACTAATGGCATAAATTGAGATCGAATATACAAAAAAGAGAGGCATATTTACAAGCCCCTTGCGCAATGTTTGACATAGGTGCAAGCCGAAAATGCATGCAGAGTAATAAAATTGGCTCACAGACAAGAAAATGAAATGCTGTGAGAGATGCATAAAGGATTTTACTAATGGCATAAATTGAGATAGAATATACAAAAAAGAGAGGTATATCTACAAGCCCCTTGCGCAATGTTTAACATTAATGCTGGTATAGAGATAGTGTAATGGTTTCATTGGCATATTTACAAGCCTCTTGCGCAATGTTTAACATTAATGCTGGTATAGAGATAGTGTAATGGTTTCATTGGCATATTTACAAACCCCTTGCGTAATGCATATTCTTGTCTGTATGCCAATTTTATTACTCTGCATGCTTTTTCTGCTTGCATCCATGTTAAACATTGCGCAAGGAGCTTGTAAATATGCCCCTCTTTATCTTATATTCCATCTCAATTGATGCCATTAGTGAAATCCTTTATGCATCTCCCACACCATTTCATATTGTTTTCTATCTGCTATTTCTATCCCTCTCTATACATTCACTGCTTGCACCCATGTTAAAGGTTGCGCAAGGCGCTTCTAAAAAAGGAGCATATTTGCAAGTCCAATGAAACCATTACACTATCTCTATACCAGCAGTGAATCCAAGCATGAAAAACTATTTTAAAACTATTTAAAAAGAAGTCTACCTTATAAGCTAGAGACTAGACTAGGCTTGTAAATATGCTTCTCTTTTTTGTATATTCCATCTCAATTGATGCCATTAGTAAATCCTTTACGCATCTCTTGCAGCATTTCATATTGTTTTCTATTTGCTATTCCTATCCCTCTGCATACATTTACTGCTTGCATCCATGTTAAAGGTTGCGCAAGGCGCTTCTAAAAAAGGAGCATATTTACAAGTCCAATGAAACCATTACACTATCTCTATACCAGCAATGAATCCAAGCATGAAAAACAATTTAAAAAGAAGTCTACCTTATAAGCTAAAAGATACAAACTGTAAGCACACACAGCTAACATTATGGAAAAAGATGAAAAATGTTATTCCTTAATTCACATACACACACAGTGTGACCCTTGTGAAAAATATTATAGCAACACATTTCAGCAAAAATCATTTAGCATGGTAAATCGATTTAGACACAGAACACAGCCCATTTCAATACGCACTACATTACATTGCTGAAACCTAACTCATTGAAAAATGTCATTTCTAATATACACCATTCATTTTTTGCATGACTAGGCTTGTAAATATGCTTCTCTTTTTTGTATATTCCATCTCAATTGATGCCATTAGTAAATCCTTTACGCATCTCTTACAGCATTTCATATTGTTTTCTATTTGCTATTCCTATCCCTCTGCATACATTTACTGCTTGCATCCATGTTAAAGGTAGCGCAAAGCGCTTGTAAAAAAGGAGCATATTTACAAGCCCAATGAAACCATTAGCACTATCTCTATACCAGCATTGAATTCAAGCATGAGAAACACTTTAAAAAGAAGTCTACCGTATAAGGTAAAAGATAGAAACTGTAAGCACACACAGCTAACATTAAGGAAAAAGATGAAAATATAATTCCTTAATTCACATACACACTCAGTGTGATGCTTGTCAAAAATCTTAAAGCCTGTCATTTCAGCAAAAAACATTTAGCATGGTAAATCGTTTTAGGCACAGAGAGTGAGATGACACATACACACAAACAAACAGATGGTGTAGGCAGAGATTGAGATGACACATACATACAAACAGAGAGATGGTGGAAGGAGAGAGTGAGATGAGGCATGCAAAGAGGGAGATGGTGCAGGCAGAGAGTGATATGAGACACACAAAGAGAGATGTGAACTAGTGTTTATAATGTTTAGTTAATGTAATTGCTATGTGCTATGTTATTAGTGGTCTATAATATGTCACATTTTTCTTTTCAAGAGATTGCAAATATCTACAGAGTCATAATAGATTATGCCTACGAAAGACCACCAAAAAAGACTTTATAAGGAAGCTTTATCGACCAAGAGGACTCAATTAGAAGATTCATGCAAAGGACAATCTTCAGAGAAAAGAAAAAATGCTCCTGGTAAGCAAACCAAGGATTTTTTAAGGAAATTGTTAAAATGCAGTAAAAGTCAAGAAAAAAAAACCAAAGTGTAAATAGAAAGAAAAAGCAGAGATCACCCAAAAATGGTATAATGGTACAAGGAGATCATAGGGTGTCTGGTAATCGTAGGACAAATCAGTTTATTGACATTCGGAGATGAATGTTTCGTAACAGAGTAGTTTTGAATTTATTAAAAAATCTTAAGAAATATAATAGGAAAACAACTTTTTACAAGAAAAAGAAAAGAATAGAAAAGTTTGTTGATCAGGCTTTTGAAGTGAAGAGAAAGCTGTATATTTTAGTAATCAATAGCGTTCGTACACTAGATAAGGCAATCAATGATTTGAAATTGAGGTGTGCACTGGGGTGTGCTTCGGGTCCCTAAAAGCCATGAGGAAGATTTTTCCTTATCTGCCGTCTTCAGCAAGAGAGTCGGTTGCGAGGGCCCTTATTTTATCACGGCTTGATTATGCCAACTCTCTGCTGTGTGGCTCTCCGGCTTTTTTAATCGCAAGGCTTCAGATTATTCAAAATGCGACTGTTCGCCTACTGTGCAATGTGCCGTATAGAGAAAGTACTCGGACCCACATGAAGGAACTACACTGGCTGCCAGTAGTGCAGAGGATAACTTTTAAAATTCTTACCATAGCTTTTAAAGCAGTTCATGACCTTGGCCCTTCTTATTTGAGGGAAAGATTCACCCGTTATGTTCCTACTCGGGCTTTGCGTTCCGCTGACTGTAACTTTTTAAGAGTACCCCGATTTCATCGAGTTCGTTTAGGAGGCCAATCACTTGCTGTCACCGCGGCTAGGACTTGGAATACCCTCCCCCTTTCCCTGAGATTAACTGAAAATTTTGTGATTTTTAAGAAGGCACTTAAAACCTATCTTTTCAGAATGGCTTATTAAACTACCAATAGTAAAAAGAAAATTTAGATCTCTACTTTTTTCCTCCGGTCACTTGCTTGTTTTTCTTTCTACGCGCCAGGACACTCTGGTAGTATATGAGCGCGCTATAAAACAGCTAAAATAAAATAAAATAAAATAAATGATTTGAAATCAAACTGTAAGTGGAAAAGAGTAATTAATTGGACTAATTGTTGTGATGTTTGTTCGGGAGAATGAAAGCATATTTCAAGTAGTGAGCCATTTTTTAATGAAGAGAGTTACTTTCAAGGTAATGTTTTGGTGCATGCAGTTGACACCAGTGGTCGAGCATATGAGGTGAAGGACGGTTGTCCAGTTGAAAAAGAAAAAATTGTGCCTAGAAATGCAGATGAGGTGTTAGCTGATGAAGTTTTAGGGAGACGTACTAAGGCTCCGGTGTATACCTGGAATTGTAGTAGTATTTGTAGTGTGCGACAGGATTCTATTAAATAGTTTTGTAATTTCTTACGTACATATAGTAAGAAAAGTCTAAAACAATAGCTTAAGATGTTACAAGACTTAGATCCTTGCAGAGTGAGGGAAAAAACAGGTTTGCATGGTCATTCACTGGCTTGTCTTTCTAGAAAAGTATGTCAGAGTACTTTTCACGATTTTAGGATGTTAGGAGTGCATCAAACTAAAGTGAGGAAAATAGTGAAAAGGTTGTATTATGCAAAAAGTCCAGCACTTAAGCTAAAACAGTTAAACAGTGCTCTTTTGCATGGATCTGAATTAGATGTGAAGAAGATTTGTGAAGAAATAGAGTTTTGTTACTTTGGTGAAAAAGAGGACACTGCCGAAAATGATACAGTAATAGAAAGTAATGTGGAAGAGAATGTACAGATTGTAAGTACTCAAAATTTTGATCATGAAATTACAAAGTTTAAGGTCATTTCAAGTGAAAGGCCAAATTTTTCTTGTGTGTGTTGTCGACAAACTCATTATAAGAATCAGACTCGGTTAGTTGATTTATATGTTAAAAGTGAAATGGAAAATAATAATGAATGGAAGGATTTTGCAACTTATTTGTTGGTTGAGAATTGTTTTGATTTGGGTTCTAATCCGAGTATTTGTAAATATTGTTGTAATAAATTAAATGAAAACAGAATGCCTGCTAGAGCTGTACATAATAATCTTGAGTTGGTAAAGAGTCCGTCTGAATTGATGGGTTTAAATACCTATGAGTGTATTCTGATTCAATGTGTGCATCCTTTTCAGGCTATTGTTCGCTTGGAGCCTAAGACAGGGAAATTGCCTCCTTCAGATTTACAGAGAGGATTAAAGGGAAGAGTTGTTTATTTGCCTTTAGATTTAAAGAAAAATATTGACACCATTGGCGTAGAAAAAGTGGAAGAGGAACCTCTAGTTATTCTAGTTAATGGCCTTGCTACAAAGAGTAATAAAATCTGGCAAGAATTAGTGGATGTTAGAAAAGTCAAAAAGGCAACGTTGTATTTAGTAAGAAACAATCAGTACTACAAAAATATATATGTAGGAGAAGAGGAAACAACTGAAGAAGAGGACAGTGATTCATCAGCTGGACAGATTGACAGATTTTTGAGTATTATAGTGTTCATCCTCTGCATTCCAAAGAAGTAATGGGGAATGCTATTGAGTTGATCCAAAGGAAGCCAAAGGAAGTCCCATAAGTGTATGGGAAGAAAGCTTGGAAGCTCGTTGTTTTCCTCAATTGTTTCCAACAGGTCAAGGTGGAAGATATGATGACCGACCTCTTCAAATTTCTGTGTCGGAATACCGGAGTTTAAGATTATATGCAGAAGATCCAAGATTTCGTCAATGCTTTCCATATTTGTTGAGTACATCTTCAAAATGTTTCGGCAAGGGACTTTATGGATAAAGTCCAAGTGGAAGACAGTATTTTGGAATCTCACCTAATCAATCTCATGGCATGTCAGCGTGGTACGAATGAGTATTGGTACCGTCATCATTGGGAATTGAAATGTATGCTAAGAAACGTAGGAACTCCTACATGGTTCCTCACTCTTAGCTGTGCTGAGTATGCCTGGGAAGACTTACTTGAATTTCTTCGAGAGGCAAATGGAAACATAGAAAATATAGAATTCAAGACACCTGGAGAACTGTGCTCTTTGGATCCAGTTAAATTTTGTAGGTATTTTAATCATCGATTTGAAGCTATGATGTCTTACATCACAAACAAAAAAAATCCTCCACTTGGAGAGGTTTTGGATTTCTTTTGGAGAAAGGAGTATCAAGCAAGAGGTGCTCCTCACACATATGCTGCTATGGATAAAAGATGCTCCCAAATTTAGAACAGATTCGGATGACACAGTGATGCGTTTCATGGAACAATATTCCACATGTGTTGTTCCGAAAAGTACAGAAGAAGACAATTTACGACATCAAGTCTTACGCTTTCAAACCCATTGCTGTGGAAAGTACTGTCGTCGAAAGTTCAAATCCAAGGAGAAGTTCTACACAAAATGTCGTTTTGGATTTCCACGACCAGTAATGTCTAAAGGAAGAGTGAACAATTTTATGTCTTCACTGCGACATACTGTGACAAGAAAATCACCGAAAAATACATACAACTTGAAAAGAAATGAAGAGTCCAAATACATAAATGACTACAACCCAGTCATTTTGTCCATGTGGAATGCTAACATGGATATTCAATATGTTGCTGTTTTTGCGCGTTTTAAAGGGAAAACTTCATTTTGGATTTGTTGCGATTAGTGGGCTTGTTAGGACATACCTGCACATAAAATTTGTCATCTGCACCGCTGTTTGGTGGCCCGTTAGCTGGACTGGGGGTTAGGCGCCATCTTGGGAGGGGAAGTGCCGGCAAGGGACGCCATCTTTGTTGGCGTTCTAGCTGTTGCTGCAGACATAGCACGATTGGGTGCTATTTAAACGTCCCCATGATGACGCGCAGCGGTGACGCGCAGCGGGCACGCCATAGGCGCGCCGGAGGCTCGCCAGAGGCGAGCCCATCTTTGCCCATCCGGGACCATCCGGGACCCGGGGCCAGAACCCCTGGCCCAAAATTGTATTACTCCAGATGTGAATTATTAGAGTTTAACATTGGTAAGTCCCACCTTGATCAGGATTGCATACATCTGTTAGCTCGGGAGGGCCTTCTGACTACATCTAAGAGCACAAGAGCGCGGCAGCGCTACTCCAATGTTCACGCTTTAAACTATGGCCTGTTGCATACGCGCTCTTTGCAGGGTCACAAGTTGGAGGTCTTTTCATTACTGGAAGACGGGGAGCTAGATGCCCTTGCGCTTACCGAAACATGGTTGGAGGATTGTTCGGCGCCGGATTTAGTGGCGGCCCTACCAGATAACTATCTGGCACTCCATTTCAATAGGGAGGGAGCCAAGAAAGGAGGTGGAGTAGCTCTTCTCTATCAGGCCCATTTCCGCGCCGAAAGGTTTCTATCCGAAACCCTGGGGGGCGCAGAGGTTATGGGGGTAAAACTCAGGCGGGGGGCGGTATGTGTGGTGTTTTTGGTGGTATACCGACCGCCTTGGGCTTCGCCAGAATTCCCGGCTCTCTTCATTAGATTGGTTCAGGATCTGCGTTCGAGATATGACAAAATGATTGTTGTCGGGGACTTCAACTACCATTGGGAAAAATCCCCTATAGAGGGGCAAGCGCTACAGATTGAGGAAGCAATTTCCTCTTTGGACTTCACTCAACAAGTGAAGGGACCGACACACGAGAAGGGACATATGCTTGATTTAGTTTGGACCACTATGCCAGTCCAGGGCTCTATAGAGATCTTGCCATGCGCCTGGTCTGACCACTCTTTAATAAGGGGCAGAATTCTATTGAACGGCCACCTGTCCAAGCCTGGGGAAGGTTGGAAAATGGCTCGGAAGTGGAGAAACATCGATGGGGAGAAAATGGTGCATCTCCTGGAAGAGTCTCCTCCAGTAAAGGAGCAGGACGCTAATATTGATGCCCTTTGTGGACACCTTCAGCATAGACTGGGGAGAGCCATTGATTTGGTGGCACCCCTTCGTAGGGTGAAGAAGGTGGAGAGAGGAGCTGGGGCTCCTTGGTAAAATGACTCCTTACGGGATATGAAACGTGGGGTGAGGAGGAAAGAACGAGCATGGCGGAAAGAGTATGACGCCACTGCCAAGAAAGAATATATTTCATCCTTAGCGACTTACAAACTAGCCATCCAAACTAGGAAGGCTGCTTTCTTTGAGGAAAGAATAGTTGCAGCTAGAAATCCACAGAAGGAAATCTTTCGGGTCCTGGCTGAGCTCAGGATAAACAAAGAGCAAAGCACTGAGTTCGCCCAGCAGGATTGCCAGAGGTTCCAGGACTTCTTTGTGAACAAGATCTCCGATATTCTGGGAGAAATTGCTGCAACTACACCCCTCGACTGTCCTCGCCCACCTGACCATATTGCCCCGCCGGATATTATACCGTTAGCTGAGTTCTCCCCAATTGCAAAACAGGAACTACTTACGATTACGGACCGAGTCAAATCCGGCTCTCAGGTTGATCCATGCCCTCCTGATGTGTTCAAATTGGCACTGCCAGGTATTGAGAAAGAAGTTCTGCATTTGTTGAACACTTCCCTTCACACAGGACAGGTCCCTCTAGCTTTTAAAGAGGCTCGCCTGATTCCTCTACTAAAAAAACCTGGATCGGACACGAAGTGTTTGAAGAACCTCCGACCCATTTCCCAGTTGCCTTTTTTGGCTAAGGTGATCGAGCAGCATGTGCTGGCATTGCTCTCAGGACATCTAGAGAGCAACAACCTGCTGGAGTCCAATCAGGCAGGGTTCCGTGCCAACCATAGCACGGAATTAGTCATGCTATCAATGCTGGAAGAATTGAGGAGTCGAGCTGATATAAAAACACCGAGCGCCCTGGTACTACTGGATCTCTCTGCGGCCTTTGATACCGTGTGTCATGAACAACTATTGTCGCGGTTGAGGTCTTTTGGTATCAGGGGTACAGCACATGCATGGCTTACATCATTCTTGCAGGGCAGGACACAAAGAGTACAGTTGGGGGATCTCCTTTCCACCTCTGCTCCCATCACTTGTGGGGTTCCACAGGGCTCTGCCCTGTCACCCTTACTCTTTAATATGTACTTGCAGCCATTAATTGCACTCCTGAATAGGATGGACTGCCTAGTATACAACTACGCCGATGACACCCAGATAATCATCCGGCTGGATGATGGCCCGGGAGCGTCTACCAGGTTGCAGGACATACTCAAAGCCACGGTTAATTGGATGTCCGAGAACTCCTTAAAAATCAACCCGGACAAGACGGAAGTGTTGCCTATTTCCATCTCGGGCAACCCCTGGAGCGAGAAATTCTGGCCTGTGGAGCTGGGTGTGCCACCGGAACCGGCGTCTGCAGTCAAAAGTCTGGGCCTGTACGTGGATGATAAACTTTCCATGAAAAAACAAGTCACCACGGTAGTGGGCACCTGTATAGGCCTGATGCGACAATTGAGGAAGATCTCTGCACTACTCTCATTTTCCACCTTGAGACATGTGGTTTCAGCCACAATCCTGGCTAGGCTGGATTATGGAAACTCCCTGTATATCGGTCTACCCCAGCGGCTGCTGGATAAGCTACAGGGGGTTATGAACGACGCAGCCCGGCTGGTTTACAAGAAACCTAGGACTGCCCACTCTTCCCCTCTGATGCAGGAGCTACATTGGCTCCCGATTCGGCAGAGGGTTGTATTTAAAGGATTGTGTATCGTACATAAGGCGCTGTATGGTAATGCACCAAGATACTTGAAATCCCGCCTGTCCCCTTATACACCGAGCAGGACTTTGCGCTCGTCGGACGCTACCCTCTTGTCCCAATCCCGGTTTAAATTGGCCACGGTGGGGGGACGTGCTTTCTCCAACACACTCCCGGCTCTGTGGAACAAACTGGCCCCAGAACTAAGGAAGGAATGCAATTTGTTATCCTTCAGAAAAAAGTTAAAAACCGCACTGTTCAAGCAAGCATGGAGTAGCCTCTAGGCGTTGGGTTAAGATCAAGTAAATACCGAGCCCCACTACGTAATCTGGACAAACAGCGCTTAGAGACCCCGGTGGTTATAACGCGCTATACAAATTAAATAAATAAATAAACTCTATTGCTGTGGCTCGATATGTAACGTCTTACATCACAAAATCAGAAAAGACGGAACTGAAGGAAATGTGGGAGGATATTTCGCATGAAAAGAGCCTAAGTAAGAAATTATACAGTTACAGTCTGAAGATGTTGTTGAATCGAGAAATTGGAGCATATGAATGTTCAGATCGGTTATCATCAGCAGGTCTGTGTGCCAAATCGAGATCCATCATTTGGGTTAGTCTAGGTCTTGCTGCAACACGAAACCGAAGTCTGCACAAGAAATTGAGTATTTGGCGGAGTTTCAACCAAAGAGTACAGATATTTTGAAGACAAACATGTCGGATACATATTATCCAAATAGAAGTAGTCATCTTGAGAACGTTTGTCTCTATGAAGTACTGCGAAGCTATACTTTTAAGAGGAATATGACAGAAGATATCAATAAAGGAGTATATGCTGTAAGTGGATGTGAAGGATGTCTGCTGAAACAAAGAAAAGGACATTTGATTAATCATCGTAAATTGAGTTGCGAATCTCCTGATAAAAGGAATTTTACTATTTAGCTCTTTTGCAACTCTTTAAGCCATGGCGTTCAGAAGAGGAACTACTTGGAGATTTTCTCAGTTTTGAAGATTCTTTCAATGCAACCAAGGATACCATAGAATGTCCTGTTTTTTCAAATTATCTGCAAATGTTGAACAATGAAATACAGCAAGAAGCTACCATTGCAGCAGAGATTGCTAAAGACAGTTCTCAAGACAGTCAGAGTTCTGCTTCGTTGAGTCAGGATCCACTAGGAGGACCAATTATCCAAAATGAAGTTGCCACTGCCATGGAAGAGGTGGAAAGAGCCATGGAACAAGCTCAGGAGGATGTAGTTAATTTAGAAGATTTGGAAAATCAACTAAACGTGGAGCAGAAAAAAATGTATGATGAAGTCACAGAACAGATTGAGCATGGTTTACGTCATGATAAAAAAGAGTGCTCATGTACGTCATTTGAACCTGTCCGACTGTATGTGAGTGGAGAAGCCGGAACTGGGAAAAGTTTTCTGATTAAATCAATTGCAACTTATCTGCAGAAAAGAACAGAGTCATCACTGTCTTGTGTTGTTACTGCTCCAACTGGGTTGGCAGCACATAACATTAAAGGGATTACTTTACATCGTTTATTGATGCTGCCAGTAAAGCATGATAATAAATTACAATACCACAAGCTATCTGGAGAAGCTTGTTGTGAAGTTGGTAGAGTCCTGAAGAAAATGAAACTTCTTATCATCGATGAGGTAGGCATGGTTTCAAATGTGATGCTTGCTTTTGTGCATTTAAGAATGCAACAAATTCTTGAAACAGAGTATGATGTGTTATTTGGAGGCAAACACATCATTGTTGGAGATCTACTGCAGCTAACTCCAGTGAAAGGACAACCAGTGTTTAAGATGCTTACGTATGAAGATACAAGAAAGTGCCTAGGAAGCATTGGAAATGTGAATATCTGGTTATATTTTAAATATGCATAACTGCTTCACAACATGCGACAGGCAAAGGATGAAGATTATAAAAATATTCTACAAGATGTAAGAATTGGAAAATTAACTGAACATGGCAAAGAAGCTTTACAGTCACGATTAATTTCAAATTTGTTTCCAAAGGATAATATTCTCCCAGAGATTATTTATCAGAAAATTGCTGAAAAAAAACTGTAATATGCTTGATGCCAACTCTTTGAGAATGTTCAGTCTTCAACAACAAAATGTTAGAGTTAGAACATCAAGAGATTGTGAAACTGGAAGCTATTGATAAAATAGAGCACGAAGGAGTTACTATTGTTTTGTCAGAAAAGTTGAAATCAAAGTTGGATTCTTTAGAGAACACAATTTCTAAAACTGCTGGTTTTGAAAAGACTCTATATGTATGTTTAAATTGTCGTATAATTTTACGACGGAATTTAAATGTGGAAAGAGGTTTAGTAAATGGGTCATGTTGTTGATTTTGTGAATTACCGAAATAGAGATGGAATTGAATTTTTGAAAATTAAATCTGATGGAATTGAAGAAGTACAACAGTTTAGTCATTGTTCTGTTCGATTTTTTCTTGTGAAATATTTATATGTCCGCCGAAAACAGTTTTCTGTTTCTTTGTCATATGCAGTAATGTATGTGAGGTGCTCCTCACATACATATGCTGCTATGGATAAAAGATGCTCCCAAATTTAGAACAGATTCGGATGACACAGTGATGCGTTTCATGGAACAATATTCCACATGTGTTGTTCCGAAAAGTACAGAAGAAGACAATTTACGACATCAAGTCTTACGCTTTCAAACCCGTTGCTGTGGAAAGTACTGTTGTCGAAAGTTCAAATCCAAGGAGAAGTTCTACACAAAATGTCGTTTTGGATTTCCACGACCAGTTTCTAGTTAATGGCCTTGCTACAAAGAGTAATAAAATCTGGCAAGAATTAGTGGATGTTAGAAAAGTCAAAAAGGCAACGTTGTATTTAGTAAGAAACAATCAGTACTACAAAAATATATATGTAGGAGAAGAGGAAACAACTGAAGAAGAGGACAGTGATTCATCAGCTGGACAGATTGAAAAAGTAGATGTGTCTAGAAGTGAACAGATTTTTGAGTATTATAGTGTTCATCCTCTGCATTCCAAAGAAGTAATGGGGAATGCTATTGAGTTGATCCAAAGGAAGCCAAAGGAAGTCCCATAAGTGTATGGGAAGAAAGCTTGGAAGCTCGTTGTTTTCCTCAATTGTTTCCAACAGGTCAAGGTGGAAGATATGATGACCGACCTGCTCAAATTTCTGCGTCGGAATACCGGAGTTTAAGATTATATGCAGAAGATCCAAGATTTCGTCAATGCTTTCCATATTTGTTGAGTACATCTTCAAAATGTTTCGGCAAGGGACTTTATGGATAAAGTCCAAGTGGAAGACAGTATTTTGGAATCTCACCTAATCAATCTCATGGCATGTCAGCGTGGTACGAATGAGTATTGGTACCGTCATCATTGGGAATTGAAATGTATGCTAAGAAACGTAGGAACTCCTACATGGTTCCTCACTCTTAGCTGTGCTGAGTATGCCTGGGAAGACTTACTTGAATTTCTTCGAGAGGCAAATGGAAACATAGAAAATATAGAATTCAAGACACCTGGAGAACTGTGCTCTTTGGATCCAGTTAAATTTTGTAGGTATTTTAATCATCGATTTGAAGCTATGATGTCTTACATCACAAACAAAAAAAATCCTCCACTTGGAGAGGTTTTGGATTTCTTTTGGAGAAAGGAGTATCAAGCAAGAGGTGCTCCTCACATACATATGCTGCTATCGATAAAAGATGCTCCCAAATTTAGAACAGATTCGGATGACACAGTGATGCGTTTCATGGAACAATATTCCACATGTGTTGTTCTGAAAAGTACAGAAGAAGACAATTTACGACATCAAGTCTTACGCTTTCAAACCCATTGCTGTGGAAAGTACTGTTGTCGAAAGTTAAAATCCAAGGAGAAGTTCTACACAAAATGTCGTTTTGGATTTCCACGACCAGTAATATCTAAAGGAAGAGTGAACAATTTTATGTCTTCACTGCGACATACTGTGACAAGAAAATCACCGAAAAATACATACAACTTGAAAAGAAATGAAGAGTCCAAATACATAAATGACTACAACCCAGTCATTTTGTCCATGTGGAATGCTAACATGGATATTCAATATGTTGCTGACAACTCTATTGCTGTGGCTCGATATGTAACGTCTTACATCACAAAATCAGAAAAGACGGAACTGAAGGAAATGTGGGAGGATATTTCGCATGAAAAGAGCCTAAGTAAGAAATTATACAGTTACAGTCTGAAGATGTTGTTGCATCGAGAAATTGGAGCATATGAATGTTCAGATCGGTTATCATCAGCAAGTCTGTATGCCAAATCAAGATCCATCATTTGGGTGAGTTAAGGTCTTGCTGCAACACGAAACCGAAGTCTGCACAAGAAATTGAGTATTTGGCGGAGTTTCAACCAAAGAGTACAGATATTTTGAAGACAAACATGTCGGATACATATTATCCAAATAGAAGTAGTCATCTTGAGAACGTTTGTCTCTATGAAGTACTGCAAAGCTATACTTTTAAGAGGAATATGACAGAAGATATCAATAAAGGAGTATATGCTGTAAGTGGATGTGAAGGATGTCTGGTGAAACAAAGAAAAGGACATTTGATTAATCATCGTAAATTGAGTTGCGAATCTCCTGATAAAAGGAATTTTACTATTTAGCTCTTTTGCAACTCTTTAAGCCATGGCGTTCAAAAGAGGAACTACTAGGAGATTTTCTCAGTTTTGAAGATTCTTTCAATGCAACCAAGGATACCATAGAATGTCCTGTTTTTTCAAATTATCTGCAAATGTTGAACGATGAAATACAGCAAGAAGCTACCATTGCAGCAGAGATTGCTAAAGACAGTTCTCAAGACAGTCAGAGTTCTGCTTCGTTGAGTCAGGATCCACTAGGAGGACCAATTATCCAAAATGAAGTTGCCACTGCCATGGAAGAGGTGGAAAGAGCCATGGAACAAGCTCAGGAGGATGTAGTTAATTTAGAAGATTTGGAAAATCAACTAAACGTGGAGCAGAATTTTTTTTATGATGAAGTCACAGAACAGATTGAGCATGGTTTACGTCATGATAAAAAAGAGTGCTCATGTACGTCATTTGAACCTGTCCGACTGTATGTGAGTGGAGAAGCCGGAACTGGGAAAAGTTTTCTGATTAAATCAATTGCAACTTATCTGCAGAAAAGAACAGAGTCATCACTGTCTTGTGTTGTTACTGCTCCAACTGGGTTGGCAGCACATAACATTAAAGGGATTACTTTACATCGTTTATTGATGCTGCCAGTAAAGCATGATAATAAATTACAATACCACAAGCTATCTGGAGAAGCTTGTTGTGAAGTTGGTAGAGTCCTGAAGAAAATGAAACTTCTTATCATCGATGAGGTAGGCATGGTTTCAAATGTGATGCTTGCTTTTGTGCATTTAAGAATGCAACAAATTCTTGAAACAGAGTATGGTGTGTTATTTGGAGGCAAACACATCATTGTTGGAGATCTACTGCAGCTAACTCCAGTGAAAGGACAACCAGTGTTTAAGATGCTTACGTATGAAGATACAAGAAAGTGCCTAGGAAGCATTGGAAATGTGAATATCTGGTTATATTTTAAATATGCATAACTGCTTCACAACATGCGACAGGCAAAGGATGAAGATTATAAAAATATTCTACAAGATGTAAGAATTGGAAAATTAACTGAACATGGCAAAGAAGCTTTACAGTCACGATTAATTTCAAATTTGTTTCCAAAGGAGAATATTCTCCCAGAGATTATTTATCAGAAAATTGCTGAAAAAAAACTGTAGTATGCTTGATGCCAACTCTTTGAGAATGTTCAGTCTTCAACAACAAAATGTTAGAGTTAGAACATCAAGAGATTGTGAAACTGGAAGCTATTGATAAAATAGAGCACAAAGGAGTTACTATTGTTTTGTCAGAAAAGTTGAAATCAAAGTTGGATTCTTTAGAGAACACAATTTCTAAAACTGCTGGTTTTGAAAAGACTCTATATGTATGTTTAAATTGTCGTATAATTTTACGACGGAATTTAAATGTGGAAAGAGGTTTAGTAAATGGAGCAATGGGTCATGTTGTTGATTTTGTGAATTACCGAAATAGAGATGAAATTGAATTTTTGAAAATTAAATTTGATGGAATTGAAGAAGTACAACAGTTTAGTCATTGTTCTGTTCGATTTTTTCTTGTGAAATATTTATATGTCCGCCGAAAACAGTTTTCTGTTTCTTTGTCATATGCAGTAACTATTCATAAATCTCCAGGTTTAAGTGTAGATAGTGCTTTGATGAATATTGGAAGTTCTGTCTTCAAGGAGGGTATGCCATATGTTGCTTTATCTCGAGTCAGAACTTTATCTGGATTGTACTTGATTGATTTTGATGAGACAAAGATGTCTGGAGACTGGAAAACAGGTGTAACTTCTCTGAAAGCCAAAGAAGAATGATGAACATGGGAGGGGTCTTTGAGAAATGTGGCAGTGATAGAACAAATATAGAAAGTGTTTCTGATATTCGAAATGATTTAGACATATGTTCTGGTATGACTAAATTTTCTGAGGATATACAGCAAGATTGTCAGGAATTTCTAATGTACATGCTTGCTATATTGCAATAGGAAAGTATAGATGTTGAAAATCTTTTTGGCCTTTCTTATAAATGGCAACATGTCTGCGATAATTGTTCCTTTTCAAGTAGTACAACAGTGGATACTGAACGATTTATATATTTGACTTTACCAGACTGCAAATCAGTGTCTTTTAATAATCTAGCTACAGCAGCTGATCAAAACATGGTTTGTACCCCATGTAACTCTGCAATGCTATCAACATTATTTATACAAAGATATGGACAGTACGTAATTTTAATGTTCCAGCGATGTAGACCTGATGGAACTAAATTAACAACTTTAATTCAACATTTTGTGGCTTCTCAATTATCAATTTCAGGAAGAACCTTTGTAACAGTAGCAATTATTTTCCATGATCAATGAAAAATGAGTTTCTCGGGTAAATGTTGATAATATATGTTTTTACATAAGTTTGTAATGATACTCAATTGATTTTCAAACAACGTTTGCCTTATGACTTAAAAAATTCTTACCTAGGGGTCGATTCCGATTCGGGAAAAAAAACGTCCGTACGATTTGTATCCGGACCCCTCTCCGTACGAATTGTACCCGTCCGTCCGAGTCGCAAAGTACGATCTGTATTCTGTGAATCCGTCCGAATCGTCGCGATCCGTACGTATTGCAAGGCTGAAACGGTGAACCGTACGACGCGTACACATATAGTACGACTAGTACACATGCCGTACGACCCGACGAGTACGATCCGGACCGAGGTATGAGGACGCTATTCGTACGGTTCACGTAAGGTAAGGGCGAGTCCTACGGAAAAGCACACAAACACATACACACCGTACAGTCCGTACCCCCCATAATCGCAGGGGTACGCACCGTACCCCTGCGATCATGGGGTGTATGAGCCGTACCCCCATTGTACGATCGGTGTACGAGCCGTACCCCCATTGTACGATCGGTGTATGAGCCGTACCCCAAGTACGGTCGGTGTACGAGCCGTACCCCCATTGTACGATCGGTGTACGAGCCGTACCCCATGTACGATCGGTGTACGAGCCGTACCCCCATTGTACGATCGGTGTACAAGCCGTACCCCCATTGTACGATCGGTGTACGAGCCATACACCCATCGTACAATGGGGGTACGGCTCGTACACCGATCGTACAATGGGGGTATGGCTCGTACACCGATCGAACAATGGGGGTACGGCTCGTACACCCCATGATCGCAGGGGTACGGTGCGTACCCCTGCGATCATGGGGGGTACGCACCGTACCCGGGGAGGGGCGTTTTGTACCTGTTTCGGCACGAACTCTGCTTTTACGGCTGTATTCAGCTCCCGTCGAAAAAGGGTCGTACGGTGCGTACCCAACACGTATCGTACTTGCTGGGTTGTAAAAACCAGCCGCGAACCGTACAGATGTCACGTACAGCGGGTTCCGAGGGAGAATCGTACGGAGATTAGAGTCGTACGGTGTCTTGTACGACTCGTATGGAGTACGGCTCCTGGTACGAATTGTACTTCGTCGCACGTGCGGGACGTTTACAGGTATGATTCGTATGGGGAAAAAACGCTCCGTACAACGATTCGTAGCGCTTTTTACCAGATCGGAATCGACCCCCTAGTGTTTTTAGAACCAACATTTTAGTGAAAGTAATTGGACAATGAAGATTGGAGCAGTTAATAAAAGTAAGTGTGTTGTTCAAAATTAGTTTTTGAGTGAAAGTGATCAAGATAATTAGTAAACTGGTAGTTGTCACAGAGGTAGTATAAGTGTATCACATAGTGAGTGATATCAATATTATAGGAAATGTTTATCAAGAGTAAGTCAGAGGTGCAAATATAATTATTGTTAGATGATGAAATAGATGTTGGACTTTTCATTCCGAAAGTCGGGTAAATGGAAGTTGAAAACTACTAATAAGTAATTTCCAAAAAGAGGACTTTCTGTATACCATTTGGCCATGTGAAAAGGTATGTAAATGAAGAATACGTATTTCGGGTAAATGTGGTTAATATATGTTTCTATATCACTTTAGTTTGAGAGTATAATAATGAGATACTGTATCTTAGAAATTGCTGTTTGGAAGAAAACATTTAAGATATGTTTTTCTAAGTTTTATGGGTTTTTTAAATCTATCATTTTGATGGGTGTTTTTTTTGCCCGCTGTGATATGATGAATAGTATTGAACTCACTGTTTTTAGTGAAAATCAATATATTCTGAGAACAGCAAAAATAAACCATATAACATGTTATACAAGTTAATTTGCATTTTGTATTGTGAAATATATATTATAACTGATTTGTTTACTCTCTTCCACAGATATTACATTTATAAGGTAAGTACGACTAATAAAAAATACATTTTCATTACTTTTTTATTTCTGTTTCTGTCTATCCTTCCCTTACTGCCTCTCTCTTAACCTCACTGCTTTCATCCCTTCAGTTTCTCACTCCCTTTCTCTTATGTTCACTCCCTTTAACTCATTCACTGTTTGTCACTTACTTTTTTTTGCTCCTTCACTCAGTCCCCTTCTCTCACTGTTTCCTTCACTCCCTCTATTTCCTCACTCTTTTACTCTTCTTGTCTCATGCTCACTCGCCTTTATTCATCCTCTATCACCTCTGTTTTGTCAAACTTACTGTCATTCTTTTACCCTACGTCACCCCTGTCCCTTTATTTAGCTTCCCTCTTTTATCCTCATTCCCTATACTTCACTCCTCTTCTTCTTAGTCTTCTCACCCACTCATGTTAAGTCAGTTCCTCTGTTTCACTCCCCTTCACCTCTCTTTCCTTCCTTTGCTGACTCACTAATTTCCCTTCTGTCACTCACCTAACTGCACTTCAAACACACCTTCACAAAACTCCCTGTGTCCTCTTACTTATTCTGTACTCTTCCATCACTCCCTCTCTCTTAGACTCACTCTTGTTAACGCACCTGACCTAATTCCCCCTTCCCTCTCCCTCATTTCCCTTCCCTAACTCCTCTTTCCTTTTTCTCCTGCTATGTCTCTTGTATTGTGAATAATGTAGTATAACTGATTTGTTTTTTCGTTTCCACAGATATTTCATTTACAAGGTAAGTACGACTGACCCCAAAAACTTTTTTATTTCTCTTTTTGTCTATCCTTCCATCGCTCCCTGTCTCTTAGTGTGACTCTCCATCACCTCATTCTGTCAGTCCTTTTCCCTCACCTACACTACCTCATTTTCCGTTCTTTGATCCCTCACTGAGTTTCCTTCTATCACTCCTTCCTTCATTCCCTGTGTGTAGTCAATCACTCACTCATCATCATCAATCACTCCCCATCAACACCGGGGATGCCTGGCTCCACCTTGGGGATTCCCAGTAGGGACCATCCCACAGGGAAAGCCAGGACGGGTTCCCTAGTGGTATACAGCGCCGGGACGCCCCTTTGCTGGGGCAGCTGTGCGCTTTACAAGTATACAACATTTAACATTTAACATTTAACTCCCATTGTCTCACGCTCACTTGACTTTATCCACCCTCTATCATTTGTCTTTCTTCAACTTCACTGTCCTCCTCTCACTCACCTCACCCTTCTTTTGTTAGGCTGCTTCCCTCAGTACCCTTTATTCCTATCCTTCACTCCCCTTCTCCTTTCTTGTTTCCCTCACTTACCTTTTCTCAGCTCATCTGATTTACTCCCTTTCACCTCTCTTTCCTTCTTTTGCTCCCTTACTCATTAACCTACCCTCACTCACCTTACTCCACTTCACGTACTCCTTCTGTCACTCCCTTTGAACTCTGACATCCTCACTTCTGTTTCTTCACAGTCTCTCTGTTAGCCTTACTTCCTCTGTCCCTTCACTGTCTCACTGCCCTTCTCTTATACTCACTCTCTTTAACTCACCCACACTCCATCACTTGTCTTTCTTTGCTCCCTTACTCAGTCCCTTTCTCTCACTATTCCCTTCACCCCCTCTGTGTCCTCACTCCCCTTGTCTCACGCTCATTCGCCATCTCTCTTTTGACTGTGCTATGTCTTCCTTTGCTTTTTCCATGTTTCTCTGTGTGTGTGCCATCTTACCCTCTACTTGTTCTATCTCACTCTCTGCCTGCACCATCTTACTCTCAACCTGTGGCATATGTCCCTCTGCATGTGCCATCTATCTTTCTTGACTCTTAATCTCCTTCCTTCTCTCTTGTATTATGAAATATACATTGTATGCATTATAATTTATTTGTTTCTTGTGTTTTACAGATATTATATTTAAGAAAATATTTTCTTTAAGTTTTTTAATAGTTTAGAGGGTAAGTATATGAAATAAAAAACTTTTTTCGCATCAGTGTCTAAGTTTTTATTATTTATAAGGTAAGTATGAGAATCAAAAATAAGTTTGTTATTACTCTCTTATTGTGACAGAATAAGTGTCTCACTCTTTCTCAGTCCCTTGCTCCCTGATAGTGCTAGAGACGTCTAAGAATTCGTTATTTACCACTCAATACAATTGGGTGGTAAATAAGGAATTCCTGTGTACATGCACATCTGTGCATGTACACCTGTGCCATGTGGCACACATACATTCCCTAAGGGCATGTATGTGTGTCACATTGCACACAAGCCAAAAATAGGGGTCCAACAGGGTGTCAAAGTGACACCCTGTTCCCCCTGGTAGGATTCGGTATTTACCGATTTGGTAATTACCGAATCGGTATTTGCCTTGAAGCCCATAGGAATCAATGGCAAATACAGATTCGGTAATTATCGAATCGGTAATTACCGAATTTTACCGAATCGGTAATTAATTCGGCAAAAATACCTACATCCCCATTGCCAGTTCTTAAATACCGAATTGGTATGATTCGGTATTTAAGAAGTGGTAATCTGGGATTACCTACATCAGGTCCTCTAGAATTTTTGAGTAGGTAAATCGAGATTACGTACATTTGGCCCATTGAGTTGTAACATATTTATATACATATGTTACATTTCAGTGCTTTGGAAGTAGTACAGTATACTATAGGTAAACACCTTATAGGTTTATGCTGTACCACATCCTTATAGTTTTGCACTTTGACATTCACTATGACAAACTTTTACATACAAACATAGAAATTTAGTTCTTTTTTTAACCAGTAGAGGTAGTTCTAAAAAGAACTGTTTTTTTTGTTTTTGTTTTACTAGAGAAACGATGTAAAAAATGAAATTTTTAAACTAAACAACTGTTCAACTGGAACAAACTATGAGAAAAAAAATAAAAAAAACTTATGGGGTGCACCTGTGGTTCCTGTTCTTCTGTAGGATTACTTGCATTGACTCTTGGTCAAAGGCTATCAGTTTACTGCAATGTATACACTGCATCATTAGATTTTTCAGCTCTGGCTGAATGAATGTTTGCCATCATTGAGGCTGGCATTGGTGGTACTCTAGATGCTGAAGCAGAAGTGCTAGGATGAGAAGTGGAGAAGTGTGGCTCAGGGGTTAGAGGCAGCAGACCCGGAAGCTGAGATCGGTCCTGGACCAGGGTTCAATTCCCCGCCTCGGCGGGTCTTGGGCTAAAAATTCCACGGACTCGATAATTCTCGCCCCGGTGCCTCCTCGACTCACGGGTTCACACTCTGCGACTCTGGGCAATAGCTTGCTTAATCTCCACAACGGCCCCTCGCGGCGGGATGCCTGACTTTCACCTTGTGGATACCCTGCTATCTCACAGGGGAATACCAGGAAGGGTTCCCAAAGCAAGCGCCGGGAAACCCACTGCGGGTAGCTGTGCGCTATATAAGCTCAACTACATACATACATACATACATACATGAGAGCCCTCCTCCTCCCTCCTTCTGTAATCTTTGCGCCTTATCCTTTAACCAATTATTTGGGTGTAGGTTTTTAACATGCCGCTCCATGCTGTAGGTTCCAAATGAATATTTTTTAGTTGGATCTCCCCTTGACAGCACTGACTGACAGATCTTGCAGGTGACAAATTGCGCATTTACTTTTTTCTTATCCTCCGGAAAACTGAAACATTTCCAAACTATTCATTCTTTTTTTTTAGTTATATGAGGTTCCTCTGCAACAAATTATTCAGATGAAGAATGGTCTGATTCAGGTTGTTCAGCCATTTTAAAAAAAAAGTTAAATAAGTAGATGTCTGGAGACTGGAAAACAGGTGTTACTTCTTTGAAAGCCAAAGTAGAATGATGAACATGGGAGGGGTCTTTCAACAATTGGAGTAGGAAGTAATATAAACCAATGAAATCTTTTGTTATAAGGTCACATGGTTGGACGTAAGCTTACGGCGTGTTTACGGAGCATTTACGTAAGCTTACGTAAGCTTACGGTGCATTTACGTATTATTTACAGAGCGGTTACGTCATCTTACGATGAGCTTACGTAGTACGCACCCTCGCGAGATTTATAATTGCTTTAATAAAATTATATATGGTCTTTAAAAGTTTAAATTAACATGTTCTTTATTATCCCAGATAATGTGTACCTTTACATTGTGCAATGAATACGTAGATATAACGATTTAAAGTTTATAAAACTTTCGGGGGTAAGAGCTCAAAGCTTTTACGGTGCGCGGACGGAGCTCTTATGTTGCGTGCACGTGCGACGTACCCTCGCGAGAATTGTTACTACTTCAAAAAAGTAATATACTGTTGTTAAAAGTTTTAAAAAAACATTTTCTACATTAAAGCAGATATTCTCTACCTTTAAAATCTACGTTCAAAACGTAGATATTATGTTTTAGAAATTTAAAAAATGTGTCGGGGTAAGAGCCCCGCCAGTAGGTAATACACATATATATATTCACTGAAAAAACCCATAGGTTTCAGGTCATATATAGCTAGGAATTAGCATTTAAAAACCATTGAAATTGCTCCTATATAGTTAGTTGTACTAACTATATTTCGCGCACCTGCAATCCACTGCTGATGATGTCACATATTACATCATTCGTGACATGGTCAGTGACATCACTGATGGCATCTCAAATGACATCACTGATGACTAATCGAAATGGTACTGGAAATTTTAAGGGTAAAGGGCATGGAGCAGCTCAACTGGGTGGTGCTACGCTATTACCCGGGACTGAACCAGAGTGGGATGTAGCACAATATGCCCCCAGTAATGTTAATACCCTTATTGTACAGGAAACTTCAGCTAACCCACCTTGCTCTGTTTCTACTATAAACCAAGAGACACTTGAAGTAATTGCGGATACAGAGTCAATTGATTCAGCAGGCAACTTTTATTCGATGTCGGACTTATCCAATGCTCTGGATTTGGAGAGCTTGGATGGGGAATGGAGAGATGAGTTAAGTGTAACCAGCTTAACTAGCTCGGCGCAGTTAGAGGATGGGATGAATTTAGTAATTGGAGAGAATGGGAAGAATGAGACATCCCCTTCCGCTAGGATAGAGTGGGGGGCCGAAGAGAACACAGTTCGTAAGATTCCATTGGCTAATGATAGACCCACTCCTTCAAATCCAGGGGATGGAAACAGTCAAGGCTCTGAAATTACTTTAAGCACTCTCTATCAAGTCATGCTCCAACATCGCAAAGAACCGAAAGCTGAGAACTTGCGTATGCAAGGAGCAGTACGAAGACTTCAAAATAATGTGCGGCGAGTTGTTAAAACCTGCAACGAAATGTCAACCAGAGTGCTGGAGGCAGAAGGAAGGATATCTGCAATTGAAGATGAAATGATGCACAAAAATCTCAGCTCTCTTCCTTGGAAACACTACAGGAAGACAACAACTGGAAGTTGGTTGATTTAGAGAACAGATCCAGGCGGAACAATCTGTGAATTTTGGGCATACCAGAAGGGAGTGAGCGGTCTAACATCAGACAGTTTGTTATTGAGCTCTTTAAGGAAGCCTTTCCAGAACTAACCCAGTGGCAGTTGGACTTGGAGCTTCAAAGAGCCCATAGATTCCCCTTTCAGCAAAAAAAAATGCCAGGGCTGCCTCTAACATCAAGCCAAGAGCTATACTAATCTGCTTAAATAACTTCCTGGCACATGAGGATTTGTATGACTTGGCCAGGCCTGATCAAAAATGAAAGGGGAAAGGAGTGGATTTTTTTGTCCGTCCGGACTATTGTCATGCCACAGTCCAACAGCGCTGGCAGTTTCGCCAACTTATTCCATCTTTTCAAGCTAAAGGAGTTCAGGCCTTCCTTCTCAACCCATCAAAACTTAAAATAATTCACAAAGAGAAAACATACTATTTAACCTTGGAGAGTGCAGTGAAAGAACTATTACCGTCTATTTCATCAGACATTATATTGCAATTGATGAACTGATATTTCAAATCTGGGTGTAATTGTCTAATGCATTACTGCTAGTGTTCTGTACTTTGCTTTATGAATACTTTGTTTTATGATTATCTCCGCAGGGTGACATAGTAAGAAGATGGGAATCGAACCGCAAGATGCACTATGCTTCTATGGCCAGCACTTTTAGGGGCTTTTCAGCCCCTTTGCCTTCTTTGGGTGGGGTTCTGGGTGGGTGTGGATGGGGGGAGGGGGGCACTAGAGGGGAGTTGGGGTGGTATGGTGGTGGGGCAAGTAAGGACAGAACTGTTTTTTTTAAGATAGGCATCGTATGCAATTTGTCTAGTAAACATTTTTCTTCTAAGTGGATGGTAGAGGTCAACAGAGTCAAAGTTGTTGTTTTTGATTTACTGCTTCAATCAATCAAAAGGGGATGAAAGGGGAAGAAAGGCTATCTAGGGCAGCCCCCCACTCAACAAATCTGAAACAAAAAGCCCTATTCAGCCTGCATGCTATAAATCTCAGACTACGTAACTCACGGGGCCACACCTCATATTGGCTCACCAAGCGGCTAGATTAAGCTAGTGCTGTGTTACAGGTCCGGACACACCTTAAGATATACAAAAAGAATTGTGTACAGGATACAGCACATAAAGAAAATATGTGTGAGAGCAAGGAAAGTACCTCACGGACGTGACACCCGAGGGGGTTCCCGGTCTACAAATGACCGGTCTACCCACTTCTCATCATCGGTTACTTTCCTTGCTGGGAGGATGAAAAAAGTGCAAGAAAAATGTGCACAAAACAGAATAGAGAGACAGAGAGGGAGTGTACAAATACACTACCTGGTAGGACAGAGAAAAGTGTTCAAGAAAAGGTTAACAAGTACCTACACCCAACACCGACAAACATAAAATATGAAATGGTGAGGTTTGGCTGGCTGAATCAATTTTATTCTGGTGCTGCCAAGCTTCACCTTCTAAAAAATGGTTAAATTGATACCATTAGGGCTTTTTGTTTCAGATTTGATTTACTGCTCACTAATCAATCAAAATATCATTATGGGTAAATTAAGGATATGTTCATGGAATATCTATGGGCTTAATAACAGGAAAAAAAGAGGGATATGCTCCAAATAATTCAGAGTATGAGGATAGATATACTATGTTTACAGGAAACACATGTGACATGGAATGACAGACGATGGCTTAATGATTTAGGCATGCAAGTATTGGGGTGCACTCGTCAAGGTACCACCACAAGGGGAGTGGCAATCCTGATGAAAAGAGAAGTGGGGTGCTGTAAACCACTAAAACTGATCAGTATGGTAGGTGGGCAATAAGTGAAATCTGTACTGAGGTTAATTCCTGGACTATCTGCTCGATCTATGGCCCAAATCTGGATGATCCAGATATGATAAACTTTCTTAGCACAGAGTTAGCTGGCTGGCCCGCACCCTTAATATTATGCGGAGATTTTAATATTCATCTTGAGGGAGACTTTGATATAAGCAGTGATTTGATAAATGCTGGGTTAAAGAAGAAAACTTATAAAGCAATAAGAGGTCTAGTAAAGGAATTTGGGCTATGTGATGTTTGTTTGCTAAACGCACTGCGGCGTCGGGCTATACTTTCTTTTCAGCCCCTCATCAGAAATGTGTCCGCTTGGACTATTTCTTTGTTACATCCCGGCGTATTAGTGACATTATGTATGAGATATTCCCTAAAATAATATCTGATCATAATCCCATAGTGATAGAGATCAAAATAGATCTGAACTCATCCTTCAACTCATCATATATTGAGTATATGGGTAAATGGATAAAGGAATTCTTTGAGTTTAATCGAGGGTCTGCTTCAACCCGATGCTTTTAAAGCTGGGATACGTGGGGAGACCCTATGTTATTCAATTAATAAGCAAAGAAATTCCCGGGATAAATTTGCTTCTTATTACAAGAAAGTGTAGGATTGGGAAGCCAAACTAGTAATAGCTATTAACTCCTCGCAAGATACTGAACACATAAAATCTAGTCTTGCCATACATAAATCTAGGCTGTATGAGATCTTTGCTATGAAATTAGCCGAACAGGTTGCAGTTTCTCGATCACAAGTATACAAAGTAGGTGAAAATACAGGACGTATCTTGGCTAAAAAGATCAGGCAAAAAGATGCATATAATAGTATTAATAACATACAGGATGAGACGGGGAAAAATTCATCAACAACCGGATGAAGTTTTAGAGGTTTTTCGATTATTTTATAGTATATTGTACAAGGATGAAGTGTCAACCTATTCACCTGAATACATCCTAAACTTTTGTAGTTCTGGAAATATCTCTAAATTAACCCACGCACAGGTGGAAGCGCTAGATATAGATATCACATGGGGAGAAATAGAAACCGCTATTCTCTGCCTCGCGGCCGGTAAGGCTATGAGCCTGGATGGCATCCCGTTGGAGTTTTACAGGGTATTCAGCCATTTGCTTAAACAAGACCTGCTTTTAACTTTCTTAGAAGCACAGAAAGGGATAGCACCAGTATCCTGGCGGCAATCAATTATCATGGCCTTTCTGAAAAAAGATAAGACCCCTCTTTTTCCATCCTCCTATAGACCTATTTCATTAATCAACGCTGATAGTAAGATATTCTATAAAATCTTATCCTCCAGAATCTCAGGCATAATCTCATCATTCGTATCACACTGGCAACACGGTTTTATCCCTAATCGGGATACCACGGACCATGTTCGGAGTGTGATTGCCTTAATGGACTGGGCTCAAGAGACTAAAACGGCACTCAGCATTACCCTGTTGGATGCCGAGAAGGCATTCGACAGGGTAGCCTTGTTGTATCTTTGGGATTTGCTTTCGCTGAAGGGCTTTGGTCCTCAGATGGGTGCACAGACATAATATCGACTCCAAAATATCGACTGGAAAGAATATCGAGTTTTAAATATCGTTTGGAGAAAATATCGACTAGACAGAATATCGACAGTCAAAATATCGTTTTTAAGGTAAGTGAAGTAATATCGACTGTAAATAATATAGACAGTGAAAATATCCAAGTATATAATCTAGATAGTAAAAAATATAGTTTTTTCAATAATATTTAATTATTTATAGTGTTTTTATGTTATAATATATGTGAACAGTGTCATTTTTTTAATAATTATTTTTAATTAATAATTTTTTTTTATTATTGTGTAATTTTATTCTGTAGCGGGTTGTGGGTTTATAGGGGAATAGGGTGGGAAGTAATTTAATTATAATAAATTAAATATGTAAATTTATTAATTGGTAGTAATAATTAATTAATTGGTAATTAAATAACATATGTTAATTATTTACAATTTAATTGGTAATTAATTTAATTTAATTGATTAATTGCTAATTATGTTAAATTAAAGGGGTATTTTTAGGGTTCAGGGTCAGTTTTCAGTTTTTGGGCAAAGGGGTATTTTTAGGGTTCAGGGTCAGTTTTCAGTTTTTGGGTAAAGGGGTATTTTTAGAGTTCAGGGTCAGTTTTCAGTTTTTGGGCAAAGGGGTATTTTTAGGGTTCAGGGTCAGTTTTCAGTTTTTGGGTAAAGGGGTATTTTTAGGGTTCAGGGTCAGTTTTCAGTTTTTGGGTAAAGGGGTATTTTTAGGGTTCAGGGTCAGTTTTCAGTTTTTGGGTAAAGGGGTATTTTTAGGGTTCAGGGTCAGTTTTCAGTTTTTGGGTAAAGGGGTATTTTTAGGGTTCAGGGTCAGTTTTTGGGTAAAGGGGTATTTTTAGGGTTCAGGGTCAGTTTTCAGTTTTTGGGCAAAGGGGTATTTTTAGGGTTCAGGGTCAGTTTTCAGTTTTTGGGTAAAGGGGTATTTTTAGGGTTCAGGGTCAGTTTTCAGTTTTTGGGTAAAGGGGTATTTTTAGGGTTCAGGGTCAGTTTTCAGTTTTTGGGTAAAGGGGTATTTTTAGGGTTCAGGGTCAGTTTGGGGTTTTTGGGGTACATATACAATATTGCCTATTATTTAATTAAATTTTGTTACTATATATATATGTTTTAAGAAATATGATGAAAAAAAAATATTTTTTTACTTTCATTAATTATTTAATTATTAAAAGTTATTTTAAGTATTGTTAATTATATTTTAGTAATTAATTTTTTATATTAATGTAATTAAACATTGTTTTTAGTAAAGTCGATATTTTTAACAACGATATTTTTGTAAACGATATTTTGTACTCGATATTTTTGTACTTACCTGTTTGTAGATAGAAACTCGATATTTTGTACTCGATATTTTCTCAACGATATTTTGGGTAGTCGATATTCTTTCAGTCGATATTCTTTCAGTGATCCCCTCAGATGATCTCAGCCTTAAAAGCCCTATATGTTTCTCCAATGTCATGTATTAAACTTGCAGGGAAAAATCTGTCCCCTTTCTATTTTACGGGGTACCCGACAGGGATGCCCGTCTTCATCACTTTTGTTTGCCCTTTATATCGATATTTTTTTAAATAAACTTAATCAAGTGGAGGATATTAAACCAGTACAAGTTGCACGTATTAACTGTAGAGCTGTCGCTTACGCAGATGATATTGTAGTGACCACAACAGACATTCAGAGGGCTTTGCCAATAATTGAGGATTTGGCGATTCAGTTTGGAGCCTTTTCAGGCTATAAACTGAATATTCCAAAAACTCAAATATTATTTGTTGGTCAGAATTCACCAGCACAGATTAAAACAGTGTCAGCAGCTACATACTTGAGTATCAAAATTACATCTCCAGTGTCTGCTATTCCAGAGTTAAATTTAAACACGGTTTTGCAAAAAGCAAATTCTTTGCTTAAGCGTATTGATCATCTTCATCTATCCTTATACGGCTGGACTAACGTTTTAAAAATGATGATACTTCCTAAGCTCCTATATATGTTTCGAACAATTCCCCTTGAATTCCCCCTTAGCTGTTTTAAACAACTAGAAAGGATGGCAGCCAGATTCTTGTGGGGCTATAAACGCCAGCGAAGGTCATACAAAAAGATGATACTTCCAAAGGCTAGGGTAGGTTGGGATAAGCCGCACTTTCTGTATTATTATTTTGCATCTGTAATACAGTTTATCAGCCCGCTGATAATCGGGGCAAAGGCTGAGACACTCACCATCAATATATGAATTTTCATTGGGAGAAGATTGTCGTGGATGTTTGATTAAAAATATAGAGCCTAGTTATTTAAAAAAAAATGAAGTTCAAGACTTTGAAAGCAGCGAATGGGGTATCGAGAATAATAAAGCATCAACTAGACATTCAGAGAATTTTGGAGTACACACCTTTTTCAGCACCGTGCATTCTTCCCCCAATTTTTTAAGATTATGTTATGATTAGATGGCGTAACTGTGGAATTTATTATGTGGGTGATCTGTGGCAGAATGAGCAGATGCTTTCTTTTGTGGATCTTCAAGATAAGTATATTTTAACAAGTAAAGACTTTTTTAAGTACATGCAGATCCATAGTTTTTTCAATACTTTAGGCTTACAGGTGCGTTCTGGCTTGTGGAGGATTCCCCTTATTGACAGCATGTTTAGTAAAAAATCTATAGGACATTATTATAACTTAGTTATTTCTTCTTGTTCAGATGATATAGAGGAGTATCGAAGGAGATGGGCTGAAAAGATGGGTAGCGATGTTATTCAGTTAGAGGAATCTGTTTCTCTGGCCAACAGCATTTTGATCACTGGCAGATCACGCTCACAGCATAATATGGCATTATTTGATCTATATTGTACGCCATCAAAATGGGGGATGACTGCGGGCACATCGTGCAGTAGATGTGGGTTGTTTGCAGCTGATGCACTACATATGTTTTTTCTTTGCCTTCAGTTATCTTTATTTCTTTCTGCAATTCAGAAATTTCTGGCAGTATTGTTTGGTTCGACAGTTATTCTGACAGGGAATTAGTTCTAATTGGAGTAACCTCTGATATTTTAACAGAAGGGAAGAAAAACCTATTATTTATTTGTATGGCATTAATACGGGCATGTATCACGCAAGATTGAATTAATCCAGCTCCCCCATCTTTTGATATTTGGAGAGCCTGTCTTTTAGATACTTACAAAGTAGAAAAGGCCATATATCGAACAAAGGGCCGGAAAAAAAGAGCTTTAGGCATGAAGATTTGGGCACCGGTTGCGCACTGGATTCAAGAGCTGGATTAATGATATGCCTTCTTCTGGCTGCATTATTTATCTTGCTCGTATATTTTCTTCTGTTTTTCTTTCCCTGTCTTTGTTGCTGAATCTGAATAAATGCTACCCTACGATGCTCCTTGTGAATGGATATGACCTCTGTCTGTGGTGTTGACATTTTTTGTTGTTGTTGCTATATGCGTTCTGTTCCGCTTGCATGAAATGGGAAAAACTCCAATAAAGAATATTTTTTAAAAAAAGGGAGAAAGGGGGCAGGGTAGAAATAATTTTACCCTGTAGACCTGCTTAGGGGGTCCTAGAAGGACCCCCATGCCCCAAACTTTTGTGGGGCCCAGAGGGGACCCCCAGCCTTTGGGATCGTCAGCGCCCAGGGCTAAAAAGAAAAAAATGGTGGGGGGAGGGGTCGAAGGTACTGAAAGCCGCGGGGACCATCACCCGGTGGGGGTTTATGTATTGTGGGAAGGGGACTACGTGGCTCCCCTCCTGGAGCACTCGAGGGCCCCGTTACCCACTGGGGCTACAAGGAAACGTATGGCTAGGGAGAGAGGGCTGTAGGGTGTCCAAAGCCCCGGGTACTACCACTCTCCAGGGCTTTATGTATTGTGGGAGGGCCCGTTCCTGCAGTGTTCCAGGGTGTCCATCCTGCCCTCCCATAGCAAGGAAATCTGTTCTCTTTTTCAAAATCAAAATCAGATTGCTTTTCCACATGGGGAGTTGTATGTTAGTAGCTCGTGATTGGAAACGTAATGCCAAGTCCCAAACGCGTAGAAGTTGTGCATCAAATATGCTGGAGTCGCACACCCTACAGATTATGAGTCGTGCATCCAGCGCGTGCACACGAGGGGGCCGCACTGAGCACTGCGCTGGGTGCGCGACTTGTACTTTTACCGTAAAAAAATAGCCCCTATCAGTAATTTCTAATACCTCCGGGGACCCTATCCCCCGGGTCTTATAAAAAATGTTGGGGACCGTGAGGGGAGCTACAATGCCCCCACGGTCCCGCAAGCTTTCTACATTCTTCGGGAGTCGGCATTACTTTTCCGCAAGAGGAGATGCTAACGTGTATGTAGAAATGCAATCTACTTTTTATTTTGGAAGTGAGAACAGATTTCTCTGCTCTGTCTTTCAAAATGCAAACTAAATCTGCTATGGGAGGGCGGGGCCGTGAGACTCCCGTCCTCTCAAAGCAAACAGCAGTGTCCCGGGGGAAGGCACCCGGGGACACTGAATGAGCCGGCCGTCGGGCGTTGCGGTCTCCACGGCTCTCGAGGGCTGTAGGCATAGGGTCACGCAGTCTGTCTCTCATAATACACACATTTCCGAGGGTGGTGGTTCCAGGGGATTGAGGGGGGTCGTTGAGGCCCACACACTTCTAATGTGTAGGGGGGGCCTTGGACGCAAAAGTGATGCAAGGGGGTTATAAATCTGGTACACAGTGTTTTGTTTTAGTTTGCTTTCCTTTTTGGTCTTGTAGAGGATCCAGGGTTAATATAACGGTTTTTGTACAGCCAGTACCTTTCAACTCTACCCCCAAACAGCTTTCTGCCTGTTACCATAGTAACAGTTCATGGAACACTTGGGTGAGCACAGAGGTTAGAAGTTCACCACATTATGTTGGTAATGGAAAAAAGTTACTGTGCTGGAGTTTTTAAAGTTTTCCATAGGAACCGTTAGTCGTAGGTATAGACTCTGGTAAAGATCTGGTAAAGAGTTAGCCTCAGAATTATACTTCAAATTATAAATATCATTTCTATTGGGTACTGCTTATCACCCTCCCACAAAAAAAAGATGTATATACTTTTTTTTAATTAACTTTTATTAAAACAATAAATAACAGTAAATGTAACTTAAAGATAACAATACAATAAATAACTAGAAATATAACTTTAACAAAACAATATAATAAACAAAATGTGATATGGAGTCCAATAGAAGTATGGTAGGTAATCTGCAGAACAAAAAAGAAAATTAGTGTTTAAAATTAGATCGATGTGACAAAATGAGTTCAAACATTACAAGTCAAATTAACAGTTAAAGAAATTTCCTTCTTTTAATGTGTGCAGTGTGCCTGATACATTTCAATTGTCTTATAGGCTTGCGTTCAAGCTGTGTCTGTATGAAAGAGCCTACTGCATCACATTTACATTACACATCAATAGGTGTTTAAATGATTTAGGCGATGAGACAGAACTAGGTGAGAGATCAAGTCATTATGCGGGCAATATTCTCTAGGGCTTATTTACAAGACTCTTGCACCAGTTTTGTGTTACTTTTCTCATGTTGAAAGTGACGCAAAAGAGGCGCAAGGGCCTTGTAAATAATGTCTTTCATTTCATTTTTTATTTTTTTATTTTTTTATTAAAGCTTCAAAAGCACAAAACCATAATACAACAACATATTAGCTGTGGCATAAGAATTACAGTACTAGCCACTGGCAAACACATGTGCATATGTAGTAGCAATAAAACAGGCTTGGCTGGAAGACAAATAAGATACAAACATAGCCCAAGGTAGATTGACTTAAAAGGACAAAACAAGCAAAACAATGGTTAATAGGTCATAACTGATGGATAATTAGGCAACCTAAACAACCTTATTTACAACTTTATTCGCAAAGCCACTCCACCAATGTAGCCCAAATCTTCTGGCTCCACTCCCGCCTCCTTCTACCCCACCTCAGCCAGAATGCCGACTCCAGATTATATAAGGCCAGGATCCTTGCTCTACAGTTTATAAAAGCAGGAGCATCTGGGCTAATCCATTCTGATGTAATACAGAGGCGGACTTGGGACATAGCAATAAACAGGAGAGCAGAGGCATGCCTCGATCTCCCTAATGCTGCATTATTTTCACACCCAAATATCACCACCACTGGTGAAAGAGTAACCGAGATCCTAAGCCTAGCATTAATAAATTGCTCAACACCCGAGAGAAACGGCCCCAGCTTTGGGCAATCAAAGAACATATGCACATCATTTGCAGCTGCAAGGCCACATCTTGGGCAACCATGCCCCCCACTATCCCCCCATTTGGAGATTTTAGCCGGGGTATAATAAAGATCGAACATGGCCATATATCATTGAGAGCGTAAACTTCCAGAAATTATTACACTGCCAGCCAGTTCGAGGGCCTGAGTAATATCCACCCCTGTCACCCCCAGCTTAGCCTCCCACTTGGCAGTCTGTACAACCATATCATCAGGAAGGCCAGCTAGTAAATGTTGATAGATTACATCAATTTTAGATCTTCTCAAAATCAGTTTGAACAATGTAATCCTAGCGAACATGATGGTAGTTCGTTCTATCTACAAAGCTTCGGATCTGCAAATATTTAAACAAGTCGTGGGTGTTAAGCTGAAACTTATCTTTTAGAAATGAAGAGGCCATGCTCCCACCCAAACCTAAATCGCCTAAAACTTCGAACCATAGTGACATCCCCATAAAGGTGGCTAGGTCTTGTAAAATAAGGGGTAGGAGCCTGGCAGCTGTGAAGGGTGTATAGTAATTAATATTGGGAATAGCCCATTTACGTCGGATCTTGCGCCATACTGAAAACATTGTCCCAATAACCTTGAATTTGTTTTTTTATAGTAACTAGGTTCAAGAACACGCTGTAAACTCCCCTTAGCATCCACCCATAGTCCTATTTCATCCCATAGTCCTATTTCATGGTACCAGCACCCTATTCCCAAACAATGGTACCCCAAAATGCTTGATCAAAGATGACCAAAAATAGAGCAAAAGGTTGGGGACTGACCACCCTCCCCGTTCTCTCGTAAGACACATCCACTTCGCTACCCTGCGTGGATGGTGGTATCCCCAAAGGAATCTATTGCAGGTCCTCTCTGCCCTAACCAAGCTAGATTGGGAGAACTTCAGAGGAATAGTTCTAAATAAGTATAAAAACTTTGGCAGCACCAGCATTTTAAGAACATTGCACCTGCCATACAGGGAGAGATGTAGATTATCCAGTCTTACCAAGGTAGAATTGAGTGATTTAATTACCGGCAAGATAGTCAGATCTGGAATATTACTTACTAAAGCAGTCATTTTAATTCCTAGATATGTTGCGGATTTAGTCACAGGGACTCTGGAAGGACCCATTGTAGAAGATTGAATAACGTGGATTTTAGTGATCTTAAGCTTGTACCCAGAGAGCTGGCCGAACTGTTCTGCTAAGATCTTTAAAGCAGAAAAAGCAGATGCAACATCTTTGGTCAACACAACAATGTCGTCAGAGTATGCCAATGCCTTATATTCTGTAGAATTGACCCTAACTGGCAAAATATCTAGGGAGTCCTCAATTTTATTCAAAAAAGGATGAATGTATAGGGTAAATAGCAGGGGCGAGCAGGGACACCCCTGCCAATACCAAATGGATTCGATACTAGCCCAGATACTGATACAGTAGCCATTGGAGCAATATACAATGATTGAATCGCCTGGATAAACTCAGGACTAAAGCCCTTCCATCGGAGAACTGCCCATAGGAATCGCCAGGCGACCCTATCGAATGCCTTCTCGGCGTCCAACGGGATCGCTCCGACAGGGGAGCCGGTAACCTGAGCCCAGTCCAGCAGTGCAATAACTCGGCGAATATGATCGGCCGTATCCCTACCCGGGATAAAGCCATGCAGGCGCAATGAGCCAAAAGGAGTAATCACCAAGGCTAATCTGGAGGAAAGAATTTTGGCATAAATGTTATTGTCAGTATTTATAAGAGAAATAGGGCGGAATGAGGAAGGGTCAAGCTCTGGTTTGTCTTTTTCTTAAAAACAATAATATTAGTGTGGCGCCAGGAGTCTGATATACTACCATGCAGCGCTGCTAACAAAAATTCCAGCTGAATCTCTCCACAAAACATTTTATAAAATTCCAGAGGAATTGCATCTGGGCCAGCAGCTTTTCCATTGGCTAGTAAATTAATCGCGAGCCCAGCCTCTTCCCATTCTATTGGAGCAGAAAGAACTTCATTCTGCTGGGCTGTGAGATGGAGAGTGTTAATATCCTGAAGAAAGGTCACAGCTTCCGACTCTACATCTGAACCAGCATTCCCCTCAGTGTATAATGTATGATAAAATTGCCGAAAAACTCCCATAACTCCTTCTGGCGTAGTTTGTACCCGGCCTTGATAGTCTTGAATCTTAATAATGCGATAAGCCAGATTCCTCTGCTGGAGCCGTTTGGCCAAGACCCTGCCAGATTTTTTCCCAAGCTCAAACATCTCCGTACGGAACTACAAGAACTTAGCGGCAAGATCCTGCCCAAAAAACTCCAGCAGGCCTGCTCTGATTTTGGCTACCAATGCCTGGCTTTCAGCTGTATCCCGTCCTTCCTTGACAGCACCTATTAGCTGGACCTCTGACACTCTCAGCTCATCCATATGCCTAGAAATCTGTTGTTGAATTGACCTATGCCGAAGGCCGAAAAGCTCTTTGTCTCACCCCTAACAGCGGCCTTAAGTGTGTCCCAGACCATAGTGCCCGAGGCTGACCCCCTATTGAGATTTAAAAATTCCGATATCCAATTCCTCATATGGTCCAAATAGGACTGCTCAATTAAAAGTTTCCTTTCAAATGTCCAATTCCTCACGACCCCAGGAGGATCCTGAGGAAAAGGACATTCCACAATCAAAGGGTTGTGGTCTGATAAAACTCTTGGAGGAGCTGAAATAGAGGAGGCCTCGGCTAACTGATCCGACATATAAAATTGTCCAGCCGGACCATTTTATTATGAGGTGCAGAGTAATATGTAAAGCCAACTTGGTTACTATTATGGTGAGACCAAAGATCAATCAGGCAGTGCTCTTGGACCAAAGCTTGAAGGGCCCTGAAAACCCTAGGCTACTTACCAGCAGGCAGATTAATATTCATGTCTCCACAAACACAAATAGGGTGTGGGTATGGTGCCAGCTCGACATTCAAATGATGTAACACTGCAGGTTCATCTAAATTTGAGCTGTACACCGTACATACTGTTAGGGGCCTGCCATTAAATGTTACCTCCTCAATAGCCCATCTCCCTGCACTGTCTTGACAAGTTTTCCTGCATGAACCGGTTCCCCGCCTCAATAAAATTGCAACCCCCTGATCTTAGATGTCTGACGGGATGACCCAATTAAGTCATACTCAGGAATTCTCAGACAATCCCAGAGTAGGTCTATTCGCAAAGCTGGAACAATTCTCGAGAGCAGGGCCCTTTTCTTACCATCATTCCACCCGCATATGTTCCAAGACAATAAGCGAATATTTCCTGCGCCATCTACCTTCCTAAACAACCAATCCCCGGCAAATACATACAAGATACATTTAAACCAGCCTTCTAGCCATAAGCATGCCATATTAACGCAGAAGCCAAAAGCAGCGCCACAAACATAATATACATTCAAGCTATTTTTCCTTTTGGAACCCACCCCATACCCCTCCCCCCTCCCCTTCCCACATCACCCTCCCAGCCCTTGCCCACCCTGATCCCACACCCCTGAAATCCCCCCACCCCACCACCCCCATATAGGGCAACAGGACCTAGGTCCTTGTGATGGAGGAACTGTTTAAACGCCAAATCCCTCGGTGTCCTTGCTAAACTATTAATAGTGATGAGGTGTGCCACCCTGGGGAAAGAAGAAGAAAAGAGAGAAAAAAAAGAGACGGAAATACAAAATTCACATTTCCCTCTACTTCAAGGACAGCACCCCTGCCCCAGCCCTTGACAGCCCTTAGATTCCTAAGGAAAAAAAGGAAAAGAAAACCAAAAAAGAAAAAGATAGACCTAAAACAGAGTTACCACCTAAAGTGAGTTCAGAAATTCTTTAGCCTCAGTTTCAGAAACAAAGAATCTAGTCTGGCCCTCATAAATAATTTTCAGTTTAGATGGAAAGAGCAAAAAAGCTTTGACTGAAAATATGTTATTAACTGCCGGAGCTGCCACCTCCGTTCGACAGTAGCTGGGCAAAGGTCAGGCCTAACAAAGAACTCGCACCCCTTGCCAGCCCGTCTCCTATTAGGCCGAGCCAAGTCATAGACCTCCCTGGCTAGGAAATTATTTAAGCATATAAGAATAACACAGGGTTTATCCTCCATTTGACCTGTCCGTTTCTTTTGCTTAAATAGAAAACGATGAGCCCCCTGAATCTCAAGCTGCCAGTCCCATTGTTTGACCTTGGGAAATGCTTCAGTGAACAGTTCGACCACAAACTGCCTGGTGTCCGACCCCTCAATCCCTTCTGGAACTCTCAGGACTCAAGTTATTCCTCTGCGCTCTATTTTCTAGGTCTGTGAGTTTCCATAAGATGTCTTCCCTTTGGGTCCTAATGAGGTCTGTAACACCCTTCTGGGTGGCCATATCATCCTCAAGAGTAGAGATCCTCTCTTCCGCCTCCCCAATTCTAGAGGCAATGTCCGAGCTTGTCTTTGCGACTGTGGTAAATAAATAAATAATACCCTATTTTTGAATGCATAAATGAATAACAGATAGCTCAATAAATAAGAGTCAAGATTCGAGGTAGTAGGAGTTTGCAGGTTTATTACAGCATAAAGGAATAGGATGGCAAGGCCCAGCAGCGCTGCCGGGGACAGGATCGGGACAAGGGGAACAACTTTTTAATAACAGTGCATGAGCATATATACATAACGCAAACACATAGCATTACATTGCAATAGGCGTAGCAGTGGGTGGAGCAAAAGGCGTGACGCGTAGCAGTCGCGAAAGATAAGGGTGAAAAGAGGTGTAACAGGGCGTATACATAGACATGTGATGCAAACGTAACAGAATATGTCATGAATGGGGCGGAAACCATGGAGGGGGCTACCTGAGGAGCCGGGACCTCTAACCTGATGGTGCGCGCAAACTAGCAATGACGTGTTACTAGGAGAAGCTGGGGGCTATGAACTCTGTGCTAGGAGCAGAGACTGAAGTCTGGAGAGTCAGGGCGACATGTACCTAAACAGTATCTAGTATCTGATGTTTAGAGAACATGTTGATATAAACTAGAAGTCAGGAGGGGAAAGGCTAACTTGATTCTAAGACTGGACCATGCATTATTCTACATGTAGTGCGTGATGAAGAATATTAAATGACCAGTAAATGCAGTATTTCTCTAACGTGGAGACATGAAGGCTAGACAATGACGGAAACTACCGATGCGATTCAGTAGCTTTAGGAATGCAGAGAAGGAGGACTGAACTGATAACTGGAATCATAACATATTCTTGGCAGACTCAGAGGCAGAGCCAGGGTGAGCCGGGCACTGCGAGGCAGGAAGTAAGTGAAGGGTCGAGGATACAGGTGGGGGCTGTATCGCTCCTCAGCGAGGCTTCAGGAGACAGGAGCTGAATCTTGTGTCCAGGCCCTTTTGAGGTCTAGAAACGGGGACTTTTCAATAGAATAACGTGCACACTGAGAAACGTGGCAACGTAGCTTTACATAGGCCTGATATTCGTAGTATTCACGAGAACTGGAAACTGGCATACTAGAGGTGGACACAACTATAATTGCGTCATTAATCGAACATAGGGAGTGCATATGCATATTTAATCATGCACACATAACATATGATGGATGACACGTAGGGACACAGAACATGGCAAAATTTACTTTTCCACATTCCCTCCTTGTCACTACGATTCCATCAGGAAACATCAATATTCATGATACCATCTATCATTTCATACAGTATCATTTGCTCGTCTCGAATTATCCTGGAACGGGATTTAGAACGGGGCTTGGGACTAGGAATACAAGAGGTAGCACAAATGCCGCAAATCGCAGGGCCACATTGTATACAGAGGCAGCAGCTGAATATGATCGCTACTGCAATACCTAGAAAGGACAAGACTTTCCATCCCCAGGCGGAAATTATATTCCAGAACCAACCGGACCATGTCCAGGTGCCTGGATCTTGGTGTAACAGATGGGCAATCTTATGGAGTCTGGTTATAGCTGAATAAACAGACGGTGCGTTATTTGGAATGAAAATACAGCAACTAGATCCGATGACTCTACAGGCCCCGCCCCTATCGGCCAGTATGACGTCAAGGACGAGACGATTCTGTAAAACGACAAATCTCATAGCAGATTGCTCTTCAGTTAAGTTACCTAGAGCAGAGGCATTCTCATTTACTACAGCTTCGAGGGTTCTGGTTAACCTACGGATTAGCTTACTATTCTGGATAGGTCCTATAAAGAAAAAGAAACCTCTGTTGAAATCTGTATACTGTTCTAGAGCAGTTTCAGTATAATCGACAATTGGGGACTCCCTTCTATGTCTAATGTGTACTAGATGTGTGTTTCTATGATAATCAGGTGGGGCTAGGAAAACTGGTGGCAGTAGGAAGGCAATGTAACAGGTTCCCTCCCAATCGAGGGGCAGACGAACATATGCAGTTTGACCACAAATAAAATAAGAATGACGTGAAGCTTTGAAAATGGATTTCCCACTGTCACTATACTTGACAATAGTAGTACAATCACTATGTCCTACGTGTACGGAACCATTATTTCGGACACATAATTCACCTTCGACTGGTAGTACTGAAATAGCAGGTAAATCTGGAGTGGAATCAGACTGAACATTCAAGACCATGAAATTCGAAGAATAGTTACCTAAATTATACACTTCATTTTCTAGATCTAACCCGGTTCTGTGGGGGAGACCTTGCTTGTCTGGGAAACATGTACTGTTAAGAAAAGACATATCTGTTGAGGATGACGTTAACGTGGACCATGCTCCACACGAACCATTATGTGAAAAAGGATAAGGAAAAAGTGGCAGAACTCCCTTCGGTATCTGGAAAGGGGGGAGTCGACCACACACCCAACAATTAGTGGCATTGCTGGTCTGATGTGAGTAATGTAACATGCGGATGAAAGAATTATTTTTCATAGCGAGGCGGTAAGAGAGTTCATGAGGAGGCAGATCACTAAACGTGTGCTCTGCTGTAGCATTAGCAGACTTATTTACATGAAGAACTGGGAAATACAAGAAAAATGCATAACTGGTGCAGGAAATCATAATGCTGAGAAACAATATGAAACATAGAAAAACGATACATCGAATTGAGTTTTGACTAACTCTCTCACTATGGGGGTCTATTTTATACATGTCAGAAACAGTCTAACCGTTTCACCTAGGGGAGGACTTAGACAATCAAACTGGCTGACTTATTTTACTAGACCGAAGTTTCAACTTATACTCCTGTTGCGGAGTTTTCTCTAACAGGGGAGGGTTTGTAGCAATGTCTTTTGCGGGACAGTCCTTGAGAACAATATTTTGGCAATCCTTCAAATCCTGGGAAATGTTCTTTGAGACGGGTTTCAGTCCATAAAACTTTTTTATATGTGAAAGGTGCACCCAGCCTTTGCGACCTTCCAACTTCACGGCTGTACGGGTGGCGAGGAGGACCTGTCGGGGCTCCTTCCAGCGTGGCTCCAGCGGACTTGAGCGGTCAAAATTGCGAACCAAGACCATGGATCCTGGAACGATTTCATGCGGTGCCACCTCGGTATTGTCTGGAAATGCGGCGGCAACCTGTGAACGACAAGAGTTGAGGGCAGACATCAAGGAAGCTAGGTAATCTGTCAGCATATTACTTGAAACATCGGTAATACTTCGGGGTCTAGGAGTACCCCACATGTTAGGGGGGCGGCCGAAAATGACCTCATACGGGGACAGACCTGATCTGGAATGTGCGACCATGCGCATATAAAATAAAGCGACTGGCAGAGCTACTAGCCAGTCCACACCTTTCTCTTTACACACTTTAGCGATGCGGATTTTCAGAGTCTGGTTATGTCTCTCTACGAGACCGGCTGCTTCAGGATGGCGTACACAATGAAACTTCCACTGGTACCCCAACAAAAGGGAAACATGCTTCATCAACTCGGATGAGAATGGCTGGCCGTTGTCAGAATATACGACTCTAGGGAGTCCATAACGGGGGAAGAACTCACGAACCAACTGCTTGGCAGTGGTCGCGGCTGTGTAATCTGGGACTGGATATGCTTCTGTCCACCTGGACAAAGCGCATACAACTACAAGGACATACTTGAAACCTCGACATCGCTCCATCTGAATATAATCCATCTGGAGGACTTCAAAAGGGTGGTCAGGGGGCTGGAATCCACCTTGTTCCACCGGGACACTTTTACCTGGATTAAACTGACAACATATCATACAGGTACGGACTTTCTGCTTGGCTGCAGCTCGTAAATGCTTGTTGAACCAGATGTCCTGGATACTGTCTAACATGGCTTTTTCTCCTAAATGTGCTGGACTATGTGCGGTATTGATAATGACTTGAACCATAGAGTCGGGGAGAAACCATGTGGCTCTACCCTTCGTTAACCATCCTTGATCTGTCTGGACCCCTCCTTGTTCGGACCATTTCTTGATTTCTTCGGGAGTAGCATGTAACTGGATATCTATGACATCTTGTGTAGGGTCCTTAACTGTCATACATGTAATCGGATCTGGAGTGTGTGTTATGTTAACTGGAATGTCTGGAGTCTGTGCTGTAAGCTTGGCTGTGCGATCTGCTAGATCGTTACCTTGAGAAATGGTGTCAGTAACTTTCGTATGTGCTTTGCACTTCATGATAGCGATAGATGTCGGTAAATGTATGGCATCTAACAGAGCTTGAATAAGGAGACCATGCTGAATCTTGGTTCCATGAGAAGTCATGAAACCTCTCTCCTGCCAGAGCACTCCGAAGTCGTGTACAACTCCAAATGCGTAGCGTGAATCTGTGTAAACATTAACTTTCAAGTTCTTGGCGTGTATGCAGGCTTGTGTCAGAGCAACTAGCTCTGCTGCTTGAGCGGACAGGGTGTCAATACGATGTGTTTCAATAACTTCAGTGTCAGTAGTCACTGCATACGCGGCGACTAGTTCTCCTGTACTTGTTCTCATACATGAACCATCCACATAAAGTGTCAGGTCGGGGTCTGGTAACGGAATATCTGTCAGATCTTGTCTTGGCTTGGTCATAATGTTAACTACTTCCACGCAGTCATGTGTGGCAGAATTCGGAGTAACTGATGGTAACAGTGTAGCAGGATTTAAAATGTTGCAGCGTCTGATTTCTATGTGTGGCTGGAACAGTGTCAATTCATAACCTGTTAAACGTGCAATTGTCAAGTGCTGAGTCTGTGTTCGGTTTAACAGAACTTCCACGGAATGTGGAACTTGTACTGTCAAGGTATGTCCTAAGACTATGGAATCACTTTGTCTGATAGCTAGTGCTGTGGCTGCAACTGACTTGAGGCACGCAGGCAGAGCCTGGGCTACAGGATCTAATGTGCTCGAAAAATAAGCACAGGGCTTGTATTGTCCTGCTTGATCTTGTGTGAGAACAGATAATGCTGTACCTTCGCGTTCAGTGACGAAAAGTGTAAAAGGCTTACTGTAGTTTGGTGTCGCTAGAACTGGAGCTTGGCATAGGGCTTTCTTTAACTCATTGAAACTAAGGGTATGTTCAGATGTCCAAGGGAGGACAGTCGATACGGCTGCCTCCTGTGTCGTTAACTGTATCAGTGGCTTGGCTAGAAATGCATACTGAGGAATCCATTGGCTGCAGTAAGAAGTAAGGCCGATAAAAGCACGTACCTCCTTCTGGGTCTTGGGCTGAGGAAGACTCGCTATTAACTGGATACGGTCTGGTGTCAACTGCCTACCCCTCTTGGACAGTAAGTGTCCTAAGTAGACCACTTGCTGGACACAGAATTGAAGCTTCGAAGGGGACACCTTGTGCCCCATCTCGGCTAGGAAATACAAGACTGTAAGGGATGCTCGCTCGCAAGCACGTTCAGAACGGGCTGTGATCAGGAGATCATCGACATACTGGAGCAGGGCAGTGTCAGTTGGCATGTGAATGTTGTCTAGTTGTCTCTTAAGTGCTTGACTGTAAATGCTAGGGCTTTCTGTGAAACCTTGAGGAGCGCGTGTGAACATATAGCTCCTTCCATTTAAACAAAATCCGAAAAGGAACTGGCTGTCTGGATGAATAGGGACACTGAAAAACGCGTTCTTGAGGTCGATTACAGTAAAGAACGTGGCTTCGGAATCAATGGCTGTCAATAGGGAAGAGATATCTGGAACGACTGGGTACTGAGGAATAATACATTTATTAAGCTCTCGTAGGTCAATCACTAATCGATATACTGGGGGTGCATTTGGATCAGTACGTTTCATGACTGGAATGATCGGAGAATTGCATACATTGGAGTCAGTTTCTACAACCACTCCTTGAGCCATGAGCTCGTCAATAATTTTGGATAAGGCTGCTACAGCCTCAGGTGGCAATCTGTACTGTCTGATTCGTGGTAACACTACACATGGCTTGAGAGTCACACGATAGGGTGTGATTTGCATATAGCCAACATCAGTTGGACCTTGCGCCCATAGATGCTGCGGGACATTAGACAATCTGGGATCAAAATCTCGTAATACATAGTGACCCTTAAAGTCACGTAGGAACAATCGTATTCCCTCTGGGGAACAGCATATAACTGCACCTAACTCTTTCAGTGTTTTAATGCCTAATAGGTTTTCTGGACATGACTTAGTAAGTAACAGATCAGTAGTGCGGGACAATGGACCTACTTCTAGAGTAACTGGCTTTGAAATTTCATTTACGATAGGTTTTCCTGAAAATCCAAGGGAAACATTTCTTGAGCCTGAGAGCGGAGCCCCTGGAACTTCGGCGTGACTAATTGTGGTCCTACTTGCCCCTGTATCAATCAAAAACTTTCTGTCTTTCCCTAATACTTGACTGTGAACATAGGGACCTTCTTGATCTACAGGTATCTCGATGAGAGGCAAGCCTACCTCCCTCTCTAGGCTGTTTCATGAATACTGTTGGTACTCTGGATACTCAGACTGTGCATACTGGTACATCTGCTGTGTAACGTGCTGTGTTGCAGCAATAGGCTGCGGTGCGGTAACTGTCTGTGGTGCATTCTGGGACTGAGGAATCTGTGAAACTTGTTCTTGTCTAGGCGGACGTGGTCTTTCTTTAGTCTTACCAGTAGCTATGTTGTGTTTCAGAACTGCACACTCGTTTATAAAATGACCTGGCTGTTTACAATAATTGCAGTTCCCTTTAACGGGAGCTGCAGGATGACTGGCTTGATTCGGACCCCTCTTCTGACTGTCTTGAGGAACAGATTGTGCAACTAGTACTTTCATTTTCGTGTCTTTCATACGTTTTCTCTCATGTTCCTGTTCTTCCCTGATCCTATTCTGGTGGTATTGGAGCATCTGCAACATCTGGGACGGGGTATTAGCTTGCCAGGTACTTTCGACTTTCAAAACTCGATTTTTAATTTGTGGACTTGAATTCTCGACTAATTTAGTAACAAAAAGGTGAGGGTATGACTCACTACTTGTCTTGAGGCCACTGTTGATGCTAAAACATTTCTCAAATCTAGAATAAAAATCACTAATATCTTCGTCTTGTTTCTGTTTACAGGCTGAGATTGCATCCCAGTCTTCTTTTCTAGTTGTCAATAATCTAGGTAAAACTTGTATTAATAATTCTGGTAATTCTTTACATTTCGCTCCAAGACCGGTACCTGGTACTCGTGCCTTGTCTTCAGCTTCTAGAACTGCCCAATCGATCTTTTTCTCTCCCACCTCCCATTCTTTTTCCTTGAGCTTTTCATACACCCCTGCGGGCAGCAGAACCTTTAACATTTTAATTATATCTGGATACGTGTATTCTCCCATACGGAGCATGTCTTTTAATTCTCTATGGAACCCTGCTGGATCTTTATCATGACAGGTAATTAATTTCTTCATCTCTAGGAGTTCCATCTTTGTAATCGGAGTGTAAACAAACACTCGTTCTAGTTCGCCACCCGTTCCTCTGACTGGGTGGACTTCTCGTAACGGATTCTGTCTCTCCATATAAAATGGTTTACTTTCGGGGGGTGAGACATGAACAAAACGCGGATTCAAAAACGTTCTATATTTGTGACGCTGTTCTAGAATGACACTAATTAAGTCGGTACCTAAACCTTTCCATCTATACTGAAGTAACTCGTTCAGGATATCATGTAACGGGCCTGGATCAGAGTGCTGACCCTCATACAATGTAATGAGGTGCTGAATCATATACATACCCGCCAGTCGTTGCTCGGCTGGGGGCATTTTCAGAAACATTTGTGCCACTATTTCGTCTGGAAAAGTGGTAGAATCAGTAATCCATCGGACTGCTGATCGGGCTAGTTCTTGTTCATGCATGGTACTTAACTCACTGTAACCGATTCGTGATTTCAGAATGTGATCGGTAGCTTGAAACACTTGTTCTAGAGAACCTTGTTCTGGTGCTGGATGATGGAAAATAGACTTGTGTTCTAGACGTAAATGGCGATCTGGAAATCTAGATTTTCCTACATACGCTATTCTGTCAGGATTCTCGTCGTCTAACTCTTCAGGATCAGAGTTACTTTCTTTCTCGCTTACTTGTGCTGCTTTACGCTGTTCGTGTAACTTTATTATTTCTTTACGGATTTTCTTGTACATACTCTCCATAGCACCGACGGTCTTGTGCTTACCCTCGGCTATATTATCACTCCACCTTGTCAGGGTTTTCATTTCAGCCGGATCTTTAGACGGGTAATCTTGTTCTCTTATTAGACAATTGATCAGAAACTTTAATATCATGAGCTGGGTCTCAGCTTTCCTTTGAGACATGGCCTCGCCAATGCTTTCTGGATCATCCCCTGTACGGATGAAGCGATATATTCTGTCTAGATCTTCTTTCATATTCGGTAAGGTGACTAGATACTCGGCCACCTTTCTTACACGGAATGAATATAAAACCATATTATCCTCGCCTGGGACTGGATCATAGCCGCATTCGGCAAGGGATTTTCTTATTTCTGCTACAGTCTGATGTCTGGGCGTACGCTGTGATGCTTGTATATGTAATTCGGCTGTCGTTAAACGCTTGTGTGGCGGCGGGGTTTGAGGAGTACCTCCCCCTGCGGCCCCTAAACTAGAGTCGTCTACTGAGGCTCTTCGTCCTGGCAGAGTGGGAAATGGAAATGTAGGCTGGACTTGTATGGCGGGCTGGACCGGGGGTACCGTAACAGGTACTCCGGTGTCTGGAGGAGCGGGAAGTGCCTGATTTACAGGGACTGGCGGAGCGCGAACAGGATTTGCATATTCTGGGACTGTGTCGTCCAAATAGGACGAAATAAAAATATCAGCTGCGGTCTGTTTGTGACGTAGCTTGGTCGGAACTAACGGTGGCGGGAAATTACTGGATGCCTCTGGGGTCGCTTTTGGCAAGCCCTCGGCAAGGAGAGGATACATACCCCTAATAAGGGCATGCCTCCGTCTGTCTGACTGTTCGGCTTTGACTTGTTCACCTATCTCGATTAGTTCTTTTTCATGGGCTCGTTCCAAGGATTCTCTACTTAATTCTGACTTTCTGATTTCTTTTTCAGTTCTTTTATGAGCTTCTTTGCGCCATAACTCGATGGCATCTTTCTGTGACTGTCTGGCTTTCTTTTTCCATAATGCCTCTTCTACTCGCATGATGCACTCGGCATCCCATGTACCCGATACGGGCCATCGGTACTTTTCTTCTAACTGTTTGGTATACTCTACCCATAAATCTAGATACAGTATGGCGCTTATGCCATGCTTCTGATACATAAAATGACCTGGACTGTCCCTAGGCGGGACAGGAACTGCTGCTTCCAGCAGACCCTTTCTAGTTTTTAACTGGCGTAACTTAGAAAACAAGGGCATGACTGGACTGTAATCTAGACACAATACAATACACAATGAACACGATACTTATTCCCCATTCATACCACGACATTAAAATACATGAAGAACATTTAAAAATAACAGTTCGAACAGAATACTACCTGGAATACGGAACACAGAATACATGAATTTTCTCGAGAACAGAACTGACTAGAACAAGAACTAGATGCACTGCTGAAACAGTACGAAACTTACCGGTCTCATAAAGAGACACGTCAGGACCCGCATCCACCGAAGTGGACACTTCGTTTGTGGGTCTGTGTACCACCAACCCACGGACCAGAGTCAATTAAATTGACCCTGTCTAGATACTACCCCAGTAATGGTACTCACCGGGCAGCAAGAACGGAAGGCCTCAGACTGGACTGGACCGCTTCGACGACGGACGACGAACTTCGGACTTCAGTTACGGGTGGACCTCCGGATACCTCGGACCTTGCACTCTCGGCTTGGGCTCTGGTCGGGACTCGCCGCGTTCCTCCACCGTCTCGTTTGGATGCTGGACCGCCTCCTCCGTTTCCTCCGTGGGCCTGAGGGATACTTGAAGCAGAAATATCTGCCGGTGCGCAGAAGAGTTCCGTCACGACTGCAGAGGGTCAGGGGGTCGGCGTGGCTTCACCGACGCGTGGGGAAAGGGCAAGTCCCTGTTCGGGCGCCATTATGTGGTAAATAAATAAATAATACCCTATTTTTGAATGCATAAATGAATAACAGATAGCTCAATAAATAAGAGTCAAGATTCGAGGTAGTAGGAGTTTGCAGGTTTATTACAGCATAAAGGAATAGGATGGCAAGGCCCAGCAGCGCTGCCGGGGACAGGATCGGGACAAGGGGAACAACTTTTTAATAACAGTGCATGAGCATATATACATAACGCAAACACATAGCATTACATTGCAATAGGCGTAGCAGTGGGTGGAGCAAAAGGCGTGACGCGTAGCAGTCGCGAAAGATAAGGGTGAAAAGAGGTGTAACAGGGCGTATACATAGACATGTGATGCAAACGTAACAGAATATGTCATGAATGGGGCGGAAACCATGGAGGGGGCTACCTGAGGAGCCGGGACCTCTAACCTGATGGTGCGCGCAAACTAGCAATGACGTGTTACTAGGAGAAGCTGGGGGCTATGAACTCTGTGCTAGGAGCAGAGACTGAAGTCTGGAGAGTCAGGGCGACATGTACCTAAACAGTATCTAGTATCTGATGTTTAGAGAACATGTTGATATAAACTAGAAGTCAGGAGGGGAAAGGCTAACTTGATTCTAAGACTGGACCATGCATTATTCTACATGTAGTGCGTGATGATGAATATTAAATGACCAGTAAATGCAGTATTTCTCTAACGTGGAGACATGAAGGCTAGACAATGACGGAAACTACCGATGCGATTCAGTAGCTTTAGGAATGCAGAGAAGGAGGACTGAACTGATAACTGGAATCATAACATATTCTTGGCAGACTCAGAGGCAGAGCCAGGGTGAGCCGGGCACTGCGAGGCAGGAAGTAAGTGAAGGGTCGAGGATACAGGTGGGGGCTGTATCGCTCCTCAGCGAGGCTTCAGGAGACAGGAGCTGAATCTTGTGTCCAGGCCCTTTTGAGGTCTAGAAACGGGGACTTTTCAATAGAATAACGTGCACACTGAGAAACGTGGCAACGTAGCTTTACATAGGCCTGATATTCGTAGTATTCACGAGAACTGGAAACTGGCATACTAGAGGTGGACACAACTATAATTGCGTCATTAATCGAACATAGGGAGTGCATATGCATATTTAATCATGCACACATAACATATGATGGATGACACGTAGGGACACAGAACATGGCAAAATTTACTTTTCCACACGACTCTGCCGATAGAGTTTTGCACCCTACGACACGCACCCTGAGTGCGAGCACTTTCTTGCCAGGTCTCTTCATGGTGGGCCATGATGGTCTGGTAGATTACCGCCAGTGTCATCTCACCTGGAGGTGGATGAGAGGGGTCAACTCCGTTCTTTTTCCCCATATCAGTGGTATTGCCTTCCAGACACGGCTGTATGGAAAATGAATAATCCCAGACTAATGACCCTACATCAGGGTGCGATGCTGATGCCCCAGAATCTTTGGCTATTTTTCTAACAGTACGAGATCCAAAGGGTGACCTCAGTGCTTCACTGATTCGCCAGTCGCCCAGCTCTCTGTCGTCCGTCCAATCCTTATCCTCACGACATCCTCCATTGATGAGCCTGTGTGATCGGATAAAGAGTAGAATTTATCCCCGCATTCTTTGACCCCATTTGAATGAGACCATAATTCACAACCTGAACACCTCCCCACCACTGGATAGTCCCAACTGCCCCGGGTCTAGCACCACTGACCCGGTTCCGATGCACTCCGAGCACCTTCCCATGGAAAGGTTGCGGGAATTTCCCACCATTTTAGATACAGATTTTGATAGATTGGCGCTTGGGATCACCTAGGGCTCCCCTCTCGACCCTCTACCCCAAAGATCTGGAAAAGTTTTGGAACAGAACTCTTTGGCACCCTGCGCAGGATCTGCAACCAATCCTTGTGTCGCGGATTTGTTCCAACTCCTTGGAAGCAGGCTCTCATCACCCCGCTGCTGAAAAAACCCTCCTTGAACCCTGAATGTTTGTCGAATTATCGGCCTATCTCCCTCTTGCCATTCCCGGCAAAGGTTACCGAACGCTGGGTGAGTTCTTGTCTCTCTAAACACCTGGAGCAGAATCACATCCTGGACGATATTCAATTTGGCTTTCGGCCAGCCCATGGCACCGAAACAGCTGTCATGACAGCCATGGAAGATCTTCGTATGCGGGCAGACAGGGGCCAGGCAGTAGCCTTGATCTTGCTGGACCTGTCTGCCGCATTCGACACGGTTAATCATGGGACCCTGCTGGAGAGACTAGGAGAGGCCGGGGTTGATGGTACGGCTCTGCTCTGGTTCCATTCATACCTGCGGGACAGGAAGCAGGCCGTGTCCCTCCCCCCATTCCAATCCGCCTTCGTCTCAGTGCCCCATGGGGTGCCCCAGGGCTCGGCTATCAGCCCCATTCTTTTTAACGTGTACCTTAAGCCCCTGATCACGTTAATAAAGTCCCATAGGTTAAAAGCTATCAACTATGCGGACGACACCCAGCTCATTCTCTCTTGGGAAGGGGAAGATTCTATCCCTCTAACATCGTTTCACGACTGCCTAAGAGATACGGCTGGTTGGCTGCACAAAAACTCGCTGCAATTCAACTCCTCCAAAACTGAGGTTCTGTTCTGCCCTGGAAGTCAAATCCCACGCCTGTTCCCTACCGAATTTTGGCCCCCGGAAGCACCGGAAAAACCACAGCCAGTCACCACGGTTCGCAACCTGGGTGTCACATTGAACAACAAGCTGAGTATGGAAACCCAAGTTGCAAAAACAGTGGGGACTTGCTCAGCCCTACTGCGCTCTTTGCGCAAGATTATGCCACTCCTTCCCGCACAAGCTCGAGCGTTAATAGTCAGGTGTACTATTCTTAGTCGCCTGGACTATTGTAACGCTCTGTTACTCGAGTCCCCAGCTGTGCTGCTGGATCGACTACAAAGAGTTCAGTCGGCCGCCACCAAGCTCGCTCTTGGCTGGACCAGGAGGTCCTCTGCCACACCGGCCTTGGCCGAGCTGCACTGGCTCCCCTTAAAGCAGCGAGTGGCCTTCAAAGCCCTTTGCCTTGTTTTTAAGGCTTTGCACGGAGTCGGACCCAGACCTTTGCAAGCCATGTTTTCCTGGTACACTCCCACCAGAACTCTCCGCTCTGCCTCGGCCTGCCTTTTCATAGTACCTAGATTCAACAAGGTCAGGACTGGGGGTAGATCCTTCAGAGTCGCAGCTGCAAAACTATGGAACAGTTTGCCCCTGGACATCCGCCAAATATCGCAACTACTTCCCTTCCGAAAACGTATCAAAACCTGGCTTTTTCCCTAAAACCCACTCACTTGCTACTCGTCCTCAGTCTCCTCACTTAGGAGTATTCTCCAGCGCCAGAATACCTGCAAGGTGACAGCCGCGCTATATAAATGTTTTAAATAAATAAATAAATAAAATAAATTTAAACCTGCCGTGTGCGGGGTTGCCTGAACGATCTCACAAGAGGTGCTCTCATTCTACTGTAACAAAGCAGGCAGTACAGCCCCTTGATCCCTGGGAGTTATCGTGATTCCTGTAGTTCCTGTGATCCCTGCGATTCCTGTACCCAAAGCTGGAACTACAACTCCCAGAGTTCAACTGGATTGTTGCAAATGAGCTACATGGACTGCGTTGCCAATGGGAACTCAACATTAATGTTCTCCAGTCCTACAATAAGTATCACAGGGCCATTTACAGAGCCCCCCTCCCCCCCTTGCCACCATCAGCCGCCACCAAGCTCAAAGAAGAAGAGAGACCCGCATCCGTTTCGATTGGTGCTATATTTACTGAAAGTTTTGATGATACTGTTGAAGATACGGCTGCTGGCTGAACTCGTTTGGTCTTAATACACTGCTATGGCGTTTTATTCCTCTCTACCGGCTTTTTAAACATCATCAGGACTGTGGTTTTAGGCTTCACTGAAGCTGGAACCAGAGCTTTGACCTGGGCTTGCTGTTTGTTAACCATTTCCTCACAAACCCCTGCTCCTGGTATCGGCGCTGACGTAAACTGCTCTCCCTCATCGGCTGCCTTCAAGGAACGACCTCCGCGAGCTATCGACATGCGTCCAGCAGTGCCCGAGGCAGAGTTCTTCCCCTGGGTTTTCAGTGGCATACCTTCAAACGAGAAGTCAGAGAGTTGCAAGACGAATAAGCCGCAGCCAGAGCAGTAACAAAGAAGCCTGTTCGTCGAGAGAGGATCCAGCGGGTCAGCAAATTCCGAGAGTTCAGAGATCACCAAAGCATCACGTTAGTGTTAATCCTCCTTTCATTGGTAAAAAAGCGATATGTTTATAGAATTCTAGTAACTAGGTTAGGTATGTTCTAATCTTCAGGAACCATAATACCTAGCAGAATGGCGAGTTTGACTGGGAGAGAGTGTTTCAGCCAGCTCGCCCGGCCGAGAGTCTGGCCGCCATCTTGTCTGTATGGACGAGTCTACTGTGTCACATTTACATTCCAGATCACAGGTCTTTGAAATGATTCAGAGATGAGACAGAATTAGGTGAGAGATCAAGTCATTATGCAGGACAATATTCTTTAGGGCTTATTTACAAGACTCTTGCGCCACTTTTGTGTTACTTTTCTCATGTTGAAAGTGACGCAAAATTGGCGCCAGGGGCTTGTAAATAAGGTCTTTCATTTCTAATGCATTTAATCTGAGGCATTGTATTTCTAGCTTGCTCTGCTTGCCTAGTGTAAACACTGTGGCCAACAGAGTTCATAACTTGAACTCAGCTTTGGTGGGTCACAGCAGAGTGGACAACAGCGTCCATAACTTTAAAAGAGAAAGAGAAATGATGTTATAGGGAGAGAGAGAAAGAGAGAGAAAACAACATTAAAACTGTGAGAGAGTTAAAGTTATAGATGGAGCAGTTAATAGTGGAGAAAATACTCGTAGCTCACCTTTTGCCTTGGTTGTGTGTCCAAGTATGTGCTGGTTCATAGTGCACCCTCCAGTTTAGTGATCTGAAATATAGTATATAGAGTTAGTCATAGTATAGTACATACAAAAGTGGCGTAAGGGGCTCGTTCATTTGCCTCTCAGACTGTTGTAATCTATCTATTGTCACTGCTCGGAGGTAATTGTACATACCTGCACAGTAAAGCTGCTGCACTCTACCCACTCTCTCTTTTCACAGATGACTTGTCGTTGTTTCGGAAAGAAGCCTTTTTGCTCACCTTGTGCCATTGGCGTGATTCAAAGAGGGTGCACCACGTGTTGTAGCAGCCTTCTCAAATGTTGTTATGATGGCCACGCATCATCGCAGAATCCTCGAATGTTGAGTTTTAGAGGTGTTGTGGGGGGGTGCCAATTTGTGAAACACAACCTCTAAGATAAAAAGGAAGTTAACATTCTGTGTAATGTTTTTATCAAAGGAGAAAGGAAGTGATAGAGTGACTGCAAAGAATATTCACAGCTCAACTTTCTGTCACCAGTGTGTTTTTCACCATGTGCTGGGACATAATGCACCCTGAAGCTCTACATCTAAAAAGATAGTAAAAGAAAGATGTTATGTTTGATAATTGTTACTATATTAATGTGGAGTTGAATAACATACATGTTCCCTCTCACATTTAAAAGAACTGTTTGTGTAGTTTATATTCCGGACGTTTGAATGATTATAAACACATTCCTGCTATTGGAAAAAAAATGCACATGTCATTTGATACACTATATAGGACTGCGTTTGTCTAAATTGCTGCGTCGCTTTTTTGTATCCAGTCTGCTGCAGCACATCGACTCCCTCCGATGCGCACCCAGGCCTCACTACTCACCTTTTCGTGGACAGGACACCTTCTGCATCATGTAGTCCCGATCTTCCACTAAGAAGTCTCATATATGGTGCCAAGTCTTGATATCGGTATAGCTGACGACATACTCGTGCGCCCATCATCATCGCAGGTTCCTCACCCGCTCAGTGCTTCTGATACCATTATCTCAGTGACTAAAGAGGCCACACATGTAGTGGTGGGCCCCCCTACTTGGTGGTTCGGGTCTACATGAGGCTTTGAATCAGTAGGATGGGCTATCACAGTGCTTGGGATGGGAGCAACTCTAAAATGGAGTAGAGCACGTGTGCCCCATCTTTTTTATTGGTAGGGTTACATGTGTTGTGACGCAGGTGCTGGATGGGTGTAGTGTGGGTGTATACCAGCCACGAGGGAGTGTGTGTGTACCGTTCTGACAACTAGACCTGGAACTAAGAAATCACTACAATTAAATCTGGGCACTGTTTCATTGTTATGTTTTCCTGAAAGCGTAAGTGGAGTGGGCTAACCTGACGTATGCCAGTGCTGCGCGAGGTACTGAACCATGATTCCGGAGCTATGGGCGTGGTCTCCTCATGAGCTATATGAGAAATCAAGTGATTTGGGTGTCCGTTTTGTAGTGCTGACATCACCCAGGACTTAAAAAGAAATGTGTCATTATATTTGTAAAGTCCCACTGATTGGCCAACATGGAAGGTACGGGGTATCACTGACTCTATATTCGTTCTTAGTTGCATACATAAAAGATGGTGGACATGACGCATTTCTGCGATTATGAATCTTTGTTGTACATTCAGTGGAGTGTTGTAGCTGTAGTAATACAGGGCTGTGAAAGGTTTAAGTTGCAGTTTTTGGCACATGAAGGGCATCTAATATATATATATATATATATATATATATATACGTATGTCGTTATTCAGGTACACTGTAGAACTTGGTGCTGGAAATCAGTGTTCGAGCCTCGGAGTTACGTCCACGTCCTGTTATTGTAGAGTAATGACATGATAATGACGTAAAGTAAGTGTGCCTGAAAATGTATTCGTTTTGGGTTGATTTTGCGCTATATAAATACGCAAAAAAGGAAAAAAAGGAGGAATAGCCCACACTTACTGTCACAGGTAAGATGGTTGCATACGCTATTTCAGCACAATATAATGTGGTAGGGGGGAGGAGCAGCCTTTTACAAACACAATAAATACACAGGCACAGATAGATAGTTGAAGTGGGTTCGGGCACGTTTGCTCGACTCCGTTTTATTACGTTGTTGTTGGTAAGAAGTAGAAAAGTAATCATGATATCATATACAGATATTTAATCATAAACGGTTTATGACTTCTGCTGTACAAAGGAAGGAGCATTGTATGTCAAATAATACACAGAAGATTCTATCGTAAAGAGTTCATGAGTTGTGGTGGACTGGCATAGGACTGACGTAGGGGCACTTTGCGTGGAGCCTGCGATGATGCGTAGTTCAGGCAGACCGCACTGGTAAAAATTTGTTTTGACTATTGACTATTGCCGATTATTTACAGTCTACTGAGTTAGTGGTTAGGCTGTTGTTTATCGTGTGCTCACCCTGCGATGATGCATGGCCTGAAATCCTTCACTGTTGCATACTGGAGTATATGAACTTTGAGGGAGGAAAAAAACTAGCATCGATGGATATTAATTGCTGTGAAAACTAGGTGTAATGATTGCTCGTCATAACAAATTACATGATTACTCTTCATGCAGTGCATTGTAACTTTCACAAATTGGGGACGTATGTCTGGTGGTGATGTTGAAGGTGATACCCCAGAGGTACTTGGTATTGCTGGTGGTGGAGGTACATTGTTGCGCAATCTTGTACATTGTTAGTTATCATAGTTCACATGATGCACCCATTGAAGGTGCTTGCACATACTAGCAGTGCAACAGCACTACTTTTTTTCTCTGCTTTAAATAAATGAAGGCTGAATTTGATGCTGTCTGTAGTGTAGATGGAAAGGTAAATTCAATTTGAGAACCCTACTGTGCACAGTGTACATAGAAGCTAGTAGTCAGTACAGTTCTAGAACAATGTTTTTTTCACTTATTGTAACAAAATCTGAATACATACAGTATAATTCTCTCTGCATTAAATAAATCAAGGTTGAATTTCCTACTGTCGATAGTGTAGATGCAAAGGTGAATTCAAGTTGTATACCCTGCTGTCTGCAGTGTAGATCTTAGGGTGGAGTGCATCATCAGCAAGTGGAAGATCGAAAATGTATGCAGCGTGCATTTTACTATTCAACTAAATGTATAAGTGATATAAAATAAGTTTTTTAAGGAAGCTTAATAAAGGGAATTGTGTAGGGTTTGATAGGTGTTATACTAAGGGGTCGATTAGGATCGCGGACGGACTTGAGTCCGTCCGCGACCCCAGAGTAGGAGGGAACATCCGCATGGGCTGCGGCGTTCCCTCCGTGCAGATTAGGATGTGACCGCATTGCGGCGGGTGCAGCTTCAAGCTGCACCCGCCGCAATGTTAAAAATGCATGCACCGCATTTGCGTGCACAAAGCGGCAGGCACCGCGCGGTACCTGCTGCTTTGTTCACGCAAATGCAGGGGGGTACCATAGGTACCCCCCATGTGCACCTCCCAACCCCCTTCACCCAGGGGGCCAGCAACAGGCCCCCGAAGTGAAGGTCCATATGCTTTTTCACGGCTGAAATGCCGCCGCGGAAAAGCATACATTTTACACCATCATAATATGGCTGGCGGTGTCTGATAGACACTGCCAGCCATGTTATAGCTTTTCCGCCGCGGTCGCAAGGCGACCGCGGCGGAAAAGCTGCGGACTGAAAAAAGATCCCCCAGCCATCCTAATCTGGCGGGGGGTCTTTTTTCAGTCCGCAGCTGTTTTCACGCATCCTCCGGGCCGGCGGTGGCTTCCGCCGGCCCGGAGGATGCGGGAAAACCGATATCATAATCGGCCCTTAGTTTGGTATCTTTTTTTATTTTAAAAATCTTTATTTTAGGGCATCAGAAAGAAAAAACAGAAACACGTTATATCAATTCCATGTATGACACCTATACATGCATTGTTATATCTGACACCCCATTTTAAGAAATACTATCACCCCCCGCCCCCACCCCACCCAGATGGATCCCATTGAAAGACTAAAGTATATCCAAATTAATCCATTTGGTTAACAATCCCCAAATCTTTTCTCCTTTCCTTCTAGCATTTCTACCCCTTCTTTTAAGCACTGATATTTCCCAATGATATACAAATAATAATTTAATGAACCAAACATGAATAGATGGTGGAGTTGGTTCCTGCCAATCTGCAGCGAGGCAGAGTCGCAACACCGTCATTGTAATAAAAACCCACTTACGTTCCGCCTCAATCACAGGTTGGTTAGAAATCCCCAACATAATAGTCTGGGGAGTCAATACAATTAGATAACCCAGAATCTGTTCTAAGCACTGTTCAATTTGACCTTTTAATTGAAAAAGACTAGGACAGGTGGTAAACATGTGTGTACTATCGGCCGCCAGTAATCCGCATTGACAACAGTTTATCCCGGAGGTCCACCCCATCTATGGATGCGGGTTGGCGTTAACACCAGGTTTTATACCATCATACTTGAATGTTTGCAGAGATACACGCTGTTTGACTGTAAAGAATAGAGTCCTCACACTCTCCCTGCCCAGCTTGTTATATTGTTTGCCATCTGTTAAAATGTTTAATTAGATCAGCAGGTCTTTTATCATTAACTATTTTATAAAAGGATGAAATTGTAGGGCAGCCCGCATTTAACTTCTCCAATAACGGGACTTGCAACCATATCCCAGCTCTCCTCATTAAAAAATCCCTGACCTGTAAATATTTGAAAAAATATTTATTCTCTAACTCATATCTATCTTTTATGTCCTCAAAAGACATTATAGCTGTATTAGGTATGAGATCCCCAATACAAAGTATCCCCGTATTCATCCAGTTTTTGAATGATGAATCTCGAAATATTTCGGGGAAAAGGGGATTCGTAAACAGGGAGAATAAATATGTAACCACCTGATTCCAAACATTTCCCTCATTGCTGTCTAAACCCGATAAGCACTTAGTAAAACTTTAAATTTAACCCTTTTGAAATAGGCAAAATCGATATGCAGCAATAGAAGGCCCTTCGCCTCTATCCCATAAATCATTTGGTAAATAGAAATCTCTGATGTATCTGCCGCGGTAGGATTTCCCACATTTAACATGTCCCGTATCTGTGTAAGAGTAATCGCCCAATAAATGCTTGAAAATTGTGGACCGACCACCCCCCCTATCTCTAGACAGATCCATTAATCTATGGGCCCTTCTAGGTCTATGTCCAGCCCATAAAAACCATGTGAATACTTGATCCAATTTCTTAAACCAAACTTTGTCTATCCCAACCGGGATTGCATGAAAACAATATATTATTTTGGGGAGAAATATCATTTTAATGATATTGCACCTACCCATTAATGTTAGATGTAGATTGTTAATCCTATGAGCTTCTAAGTTGATATTATGTAGAAGTGGCTTTAAATTAATCTCAACTAACTCCTCTACTTTTGAACTAATTTCTATGCCTAAATATCTGGCACTAGGAGTAATCCGATGATCAGCAAACCCTACGTTATCATTACAGATATTTCGCGTTTTTCCCTCATTTAAATGATATCCTGAGAACTTGCCATATTGCTGAGTTAGGACCTTAATCTGACATGAAGCCGGTTGAGGAGTACTTGTCACAGTGGCCAGTCATCTGCATATACCAGGATTTTGACATCGGCCCCTCTGCTTTTAATAGGATAGATGATTTCATTAGCTTGGATCTTCCTAATTAGGTGGTCTCTGTCTCGTGCCGCGTGTGATGTTAATTACTCCTGACTGTGCTCCCATTGATGTGACATAAGCCATAGGATTTTTTTGCATACTTTGAATCGCGCCAATGAATCCCTCCCCTATACCATAAATCCTCAGCGATTCCCATAAAAAAAGCCAGGAGACCCTATCAAAGGCTTTCTCCGCATCTAGCAGTATTAAAGCCATAGGGTCTCCTGTAACCTTGGTGTAGTCCTAGTTTGTTTTCTACTGAGTTAGTGGTATCTAAAACAAGAAGATTCTGTAGAGCCTGCGATGATGCATGGTCCTGGCAGGCTGTACTGATAGTAATGTTTTTTGTGTTGTAAATGGTGCCTTAGTAAGGCCATGTGATAATCATTTTTGGTGCACTGAGTTACTAGTATCTTTGGTGCTTAGCGTGTACATATTCTGCAACGATGTGTGATCTGGGGGAGAGGGGGGCACAGTATTTGGAGTAATGTCTTTTGTCGATTGGATTCTGCATGAATTCCACTTAAAAGTGATAGTATGCCTCATTGCCGACATAAAACTGTTCACTTTTCTTTCCGATGATAATTGGTGCACTGAGTTAGTAGTATCTTTGGCGCTGAGCTTGTATGTACCCTGCGATAATGCGTAATGCAGGGGTCTGTACAGGGAGCCATGTTTTTTGCCTACTGAATTCTGCTAGCCTACGGGGAAATGACTTGTGGTGCAGTGATTTAGTGGTACCGAAAGAAGTCAGCGTGTGTGTACCCTGTGATGATTTGTGGTTTGGGGGGTCGCAGTGGTATAATGTCTCTTGTCTACTGGAATGCGTGGTGTACAATCGTCATTCTATCTGAAAAAACCTGAACACATACAATACAATTGTCTCGGCATTAAATTAATCAAGGTTGAATTCCTTATTGTCCGTAGTATACATGCAAAGGTGACTACAAGTTGTGAACCCTGCTGTCTGCAAAGTACATCGAAGGCTGTAATTGACACGCACATCGAGGAAGTCTTGTTTTTGCTACATACTTTAACAAAATCTGACGACACAGTACTATTTTTGTGCGTTAAATAGATCAAGACTGAATTTTATATTGTCTGTAGTGCTTATGCGCCACTGGTATCAAGCGGTAAACTCTTTTGATCGCAGTGTACATTTGAAAACATAACTCACTACAGTCATTGAGGAATGTTTTTTGTGGCATCCTTTAAGAAAATAATCTTTGCCTTACATAAATCAAGGATACCTTGAATGCTGTCCGTAGTGTAGATGGAAAGCTGAATTCAAGTTGTGAACCCTGTTGTACGCAGTGTAGAGTTAAGGTAGTAGTCGACACAAAGATCGAAGCATGTTATTTTGTCCCAGAATCTGAGGACACAGTACAATTGTCTTTGCCTTAAATGAAGCAAGTCTTGATTCAACGCTGTCCGTAGTGTTGATGCAAATCTGAATTCAAGTTGTAAACCCTGTTGTACGCAGTGTAGATTGAAGGCAGTAGTCAACAAAAAGATCGATGAATGCTATTTTGTCACAGTTAACAGAATCTGAGGACATAGTACAATTGTCTCTGCCTTAAATAAAGCGAGGCTGGATTCAATGATGTCCGTGGTGTTGATGCAAAGCTGAATTCAACTGGTATCAAGTTGTCAACTCTACTGACCGCAGAATAGATTGAAGGCAGTTTTCAGCACAGATACTGAAGACAAATTTAGATCCAAAGTTGAATTCAACCTGTGAACCCTGCTGTCCGCAGTGTCAATGGAAACCACTAGTCGATACTGACATGAGTCTGTGGTGCTGTGGCACTGAGATCGCAATCGGCCTGTATCAAGGAAGCACACGGTCATGGCGGCAGCCACGTGGCAGGATCGGGACCTTCGCTGCGCCGCAGTCTCTTCTCTTTGCAGAAGTGAACCACGCCCAAGGTGTAGCCTAATTATTTATAGTCGTACGTTGACATTGTTTACGTTGGACTAGCCTACTCCGCTTCTGTTTGAAAGGTGGGGGTGAACACAGTTACACGACCAAAATATTTCCCAGTGTCTGAGATAATATGGTTGCATCCACCATTCAGTACACTACACGTATCAATGGTATATCTACACACTGAAAAGTTTTTGATTTCTATAGTGAATTGTGTTTAGTATTTCACCGGTAGTCTTCGCGTTGTGTACATTATTGTTGATGTTCAAGTTCTTTCCCTTATACATACTTGGTTGTCACATCTCGGTAGATTAAGCTAGTGTGCTGTTGAGGGGATATATTATTTTGGAAAGGTTCATTGTCCTGTTTTGCGCTGCCTCTGAGGTAGTAGGAAGGAGAGGTCCGTGGGGGTGGTTGTAGTGGTAGTGGCGCTGAGTATTGTGATTTTGTTGGGTTTCGAAAGTGTATAATTACAATCTCTAACACATATGCTCTTTAAACATGGGTGTGAATTTGATGTAATTCACGTAGTACATGTTCGACGTTCTTACAGTAGTTAAATGTTGATGTTAATTTGTTAGTGGTAAGTGGAACTATTGCCTGATTTTTTTACGTAGCATTGCAGATTTGGTTTCTGGTTCAAAATATGGGGAAGTGGTCAACATAATAAGTAGAAATATTCATTTAAAAAACCTTTGAAATTCACTGAAAAAAACATGGGTTTCAAGCACATTATAGTTAGGAATTATCATTTAAAAAACCTTTGAAATTGACTGAAAAACCATAGGTTTCAGGCAGGTTATATTTAGGAATTAGCGTTTAAAAAGCCTTAGAAATTCACTGAAAAAACCATAGGTTTTAGTAATGTTATTGTTAGCTGGACATTTCACTCATACAAAACCATTGAAATTCCTCTGTTATAGTTAGTTGTACTAACTGTTACTCTCGTGCCCGTAATCCATGGTGATGATGTCACATATTACATTATTCATGTCATGGTCTGTGACATCACTGATGACATCTCAATTGACATCACTGTTGACATCATCCACGTGACAATCAGATACACCTCATCATACACTACTATAATATTTCATCACTCACTGTAAAAAACTAGACTACCATATTTGAATCCATTGACACACTAATACAAGTATCTAAAACCCCACCCAGTCATTCTTAGATCTACACAAACATGTAATTAATTGGGATGGCGAAGACAGCGAAGATAGCAGAAGATCGAAAGATGATGCATCGCGAACACTTTACTACATTGACCAGAGTCCTTAGGGGCGACACCGCCAGTGTGTGAGTAGTGTGGGACCCCACCCCCATATGTAATTAATTATCTATGGATTCACTCATACATGCTGTCAATTATCAATTGAACACTATGAAATATACTTATACACCTATATTGGCATTACACATCAGCACACATCCTATTTACTTATGCAGTCATCCTGCTCACTTATGCAAACAATGGATCATACGTATATTTAGTGAGCTACACACTTATATAAACACCACTTCATTTAATCATATAGATAGTAACTCTTACTTAGTGTGTTATAAAATTACTAATACAAGTACACAGTTATCCATACAGTCACTCATTCAATCACTGAGTCTTATGTATACTTATTTATATACAACAAATGTCACATATACTGCCTTTTATTATTCTAGTTTGTTGGACATGTACCATTGAGAGATATATTTACTCATCAGCACATTCATATACATATTCACTCACCCAAACAAGTATTATAACATGTAGTCTTAACACACTTTTGCACACGTCACCTCAGGCCCCATCCCCTCCCTTCGCCCCTGTGTAAACGCACCCTGTGTCCTTTTTAAGTTGGGAGATTAAGTCCCCTTGAATCCTGAGGGTCCCTAGGATCCAACTAGCCCACTAGATACCTCCAGTAAGCATCACAGAGCTGCATTGCAGAGAGGTATAAAAAGGGGCATGGCCTCAGAACATCTCTCTGCAACGCAGCCCCCTGGTGTATACTGGAGGTTCCTGGTGGGCTAGTTGGCCCCCAGGGACACCTAGTATTCAAGGGGAATTCATCCCCCATCTGGGGGGAATGTTTGCTAAGTGCTGAATGGAGGGGGCGTGGCCTCCGGCGCTATGCCTGTATTTCTCTTTTTATTTTTTTTTAGAAGGGGGGGCTGCATAGACCCTGGGGAGCCCAGCCCCCAGGGCCTGCCCCCTATGTTTTTTAATGTAAAAACTTGGGAAGGGGGCCGCGTGGGCCCCCCGTCCCGAGGCCTTAATCATCCCAGGGGCATGGCCCTTTTTTCATATAAATTTTTGGGAGAGGGGTTGCCTTGCCCCCCTCCTTATGTACCCGGGGAACCCATCCCCTGGGGCCGCCTTTGTCGATTTTTTTTCTAATTTGAGATGGGGGGTCGCGTGGCCCCCTCCCGGGGCCCCCCTCCCAGGCCACTAATAGCCCCGGGGACCCAATACCCCGGGGCTGGCCCACTCCGTTGGGGACCGTGCGGGGGTCCCAAAACCCTCCACGGTCCCTCCGGCATTGCTTTTCCACATGGGGAGCTGCTAAGATGCAGCTCCCACTGTGGCAAAGCAATTTGCTTTGCTATTTGGAAGAGAGCGCAGGTTTCCTGCCATAGCAAACTACAGTGTGTGCACCCCGGGACACTGCAGGAGCCGGCCCTGGGGGGTGGTGGTCACCAGGGTCCTCGAGGGCTGCAGGAGGGGGGGCCGCACGGCCCCACTCCCACCTGTTTCAAAGCCCTGGGCGGTGGTGGTCCATCTCCGACCCCCCAATTTAAATTTTTAGAGCTCCGGGTGCTGAAAATGTAATGAGAATCTTACACAAAGGTAAGATTCAGGAACTTGTATTGCCCTCACTTTGAATACTAGTTTGTAAATAGGAACAATGGTGACTAGATATATTGTTTACAGTATTTTAGATATTGCAAACCTGAATGTTTGGAAAATCATATCCTCAGATATAAATATTGGGCCCGATACACAGCATTAACTTCAGACAAAACCCTAAACTTACTACTTTTGGTATTCACAGAATGCACTTACTACGGTATTCACAGAATGCACTTACTACTTTTGGTATTCACAGAATGGATTTACGACTACTAACTTTACGTCCGCACTCGGGCTGGAAATTCCGGCCTGGAGGCGGAGCTTCTGGCCCGGAGGTGGGGATTTAGCCATGGCTGAAATCTCCACCTCTGGGCCATAAGCTCTGCCTCCGGGCCAGAACCTCCGCCTCTGAGCCGCAAGCTCCGCCTCCAAGCTGGAAGCTTTGCCTCCGGGCCGGAATTTCGAGCCCGAGCGCGGACGTAAAGTTAGTAGTCGTAAATCCATTCTGTGAATACCAAAAGTAGTAAGTGCATACTGTGAATACCAAAAGTAGTAAATGCATTCTGTGAATACCAAAAGTAGTAAGTTTAGGATTTTATATTAAGTTAGTTCTGTGAATCGGGCCCATAGTGTTCAATACATCATGAGTAGGGTGAGAAGGTCTAGTTACATTATTAACGGTTATCATCACATGCCTGCAGGTGTGGTTACTTTCAATGGTTTTACTTTACTGTTAAATGTTGGTCTTTTGAGCCAACATTTTTATAATTGTTAGGTCTTGGCCTTGACAAGTGGTGGCAGTCCTATCATATTTGGTGTGCATCACTATTTACACTGGGAGAAATTCAGTTGTCTATGAATTGTTGTACTAGGCATGGTACATGCACATGGCTGTATGGTGGTCAGGTTTCTTTTGCAGCACACTTTCGGACTAAGCATTGTTTATACATATATGTAAAGATACAAATATGTCTAGTTGTTCATGACATGGACATATAGGTTACAAGATATTCTATATATATGATTTGCAGACTTGAGGAAGCCTGCATAGGGCGAAGCATGCTTCGGCTGTGGAACATTGTGTTTTGAAAAGAATAAATTCTGACTGATCTATGCTACGTGACTGATTGGATTGAAAATTCTTTTATAAGAACATTAATTGAAGAAGAGTGCAGATTCCACAAAGGATGAAAGTTACCCATAAGTGATGTGCCCTGGTGTTCCTTTGTTAAAGGGATTATACACATGTTGAAAGTGTAAAGCTTGTGAAAACAGCAAGAATCACAAAGAGTGCAAATTGTCCTCCGAATGCAAGCCTTATAAAATCACCAAACACATGTCATGCAACACTGAGTATGCGGTATACGCTTTGTTCTGCCTGTGTCAGAAAACCTACATCGGCAGTACCATACACAATGCTAAGAAAAGGGTGTTACAACATCTTTGTGCTATAAAAAATGGGGAGAAACAATATCCAGTGGCGCCACATTTCCAAATCCATCATAGCCAAAATAGTGATCCTTTGAATTTTTGTGTGTTGGATACAGTGAAAATTAATGAGAGAGGTGGCAATAGAGTACAAGATTTGCGACGCCTTGATACTAAGTTAATAATTCAGTACAGAACCCTAGTGCCAATTGGCCATAACTGTGATGAAGAACTTGCAGTTCATTTAGGCTAAGCAACATTTGATGTAAGATACAGTATCTTCTGTTTGTAGCATTGCATGTATAACATCACCTTATGCTCTTGGCTTTTGATATATTATAATCATTTGTTTAATGTAAGAATGCCACTGTTAAAGTTCAGATTTTTAAACTAGTGCACTGTGGGGTGTAGGTAAAAGGGTCATTTTTTATGAAAACTAATTTCACTTTTGTTTATCTTTATTACAGAAGATGTGTTCGTGGTAACAATGAAGAATGCTAAAGAACAATATTATCAATTCATTTAATTCAGCCCACTTAGGCAGAATTGCATTGTGCATGGAATTTTTCTGATAGACCAGCACTGAAGCGTGGGGCAAAATTAATAGTATACACTGAGCTTAAGTTTGGAATATATGTGTTGCACTGTCATGCCAGACACAAAGGTCGTTGAGTTATGCCCACATGGGCAGAGATGTGAACAGAAATAGCTGTTTTATGCACGGAGCTTAAGTTTGGAATCTATTTGTTGCAATGTAATGCCAGACCGAAAGGGCGTTTAATTATGCCCACATGGGCAAAGATGGGAACATAAATAGTTGTTTTTGATTTCCTGACGCTGTGAGTTTATATTATATTATTAAATCAGCACTGCGCATCCATAGATCGTGATTAGACAATCCTGTGTTATTTATGAATGTGCATATAATTCAAAGCCCACTGAGGCAGGATTGTACATTTTCATTTGCAACAGTGTTGTTGCTTTCATTTTTGAAATGTATTCAGTTGCCATGACCACGCCGTAACTTTGTTTAAACACCCATCAAAGCGATGCGTGTTCCTTGAAATTAAACAATTTACTTGAATATCTTTATTGTTCAGCATAATTGTACAATTAATAATGTTCAATTTATGTGACCCCTACAACATACTGTGATGAATTTTATGTTTAGCGATTCTGTGTGAGTTAAGGTATAATTGCGAAGTCTGTTTTCACTATCCATTGAAATCAAATCACATGTTTATTTAAATATTAGAAAGTAGCTACCACAGTACTCGTGATCAAGGAAGTGTTTCCTAAAATGCGTTGAGTTGGTCTGCCTTTGCTGAAATAAATCACCGCCTGGAAAGCATATTGTGTCCAAGGTGATACGGCATTTATATTGTGTTTTGAGGCGCACCTCCTCGCTGCGGGCCACAGTAGCAAGAGGAAGGGGAATGTCGTTCACAGTGCGCAGCACTGTTTGGCAGCCTTGATAGATATATATATAAATACCCCCAGAGAGACCAAAATTATATACATTTATGTTCTGTTGTACCGGGCTTCCTTTTAAAGCTAGCAAAGAAAATTTAAAAATATCAAATATATAAGCAAGCATAATAAACAACAACACACACAGTCGTAATGATTGAAGGGAAAAAAGAATTAAATGAAAAGATGATAAGATAACTATGTTATGGTCAAATTGGGAGTTCTATCTCGGCATTCCTCCTGTTCCTTCCTTCCATGGATGCTCCGTCCATCAATCTTAGGAACCACTGCCTGCCTGGCAGATGCGGATTGGTAAGGTAAATGTGAGTTGCTTTTCCCAGTATAGCAATAGGTAAAGGCTGGCCTGTAAGTGTAATCAAGGAGAAAAGTAAAGTTAAACTGCATAAATTAAGGAGAGTGCAACAAGAAAACTTTCAGAGGCGGCATGGCTAAATCATGTCTACTCTGTTTCCAGCATTAACCTACAACAACAACAGGACAGAGGAGGCCCGCAGCGCCCACCAAACCTCCACTTAGCTTAGAATTTGAGCCAGACAGCACTGAGCACACATACAAAGCAACATAGCATTTTACAAATTTAGGGGCCGATTAGGATGGCGGACGGACTTGCGTCCGTCCGCCATCCCAGAGGTGGAGGGACCGTCCGCATGGGCTGCGGCGGTCCCTCCGTGCAAATCAGGATGTGACTGCCACCCTGGCGGTCACATCCTGGATATTTAACATTGCTTGAAGCAGCACCCGCCGCAATGTTAAAAGTGCATGTGTAGCATTTACATGCACAAAGCGGCAGGCACCTCGCGGTGCCTGCCGCTTTGTGCATGTAAATACTGGGGGGTACCATAGGTACCCCCCATGTGCACCCCCCACCCGCCTACACCCTGGGGGCCCGCAACGGGCCCCCAAAAGCAAAAGTACACATGCTTTTCCACGGCGGAAAAACCGCCGCGGAAAAGCATGTTTACTAATGCTTCCTAATTTGACTGGCGGTGTCTGATAGACACTGCCAGCCAAATGAGAGCTTTTCCGCCGCGGTTGTAATCCGACCGCGGCGGTAAAGCTGCGGACAGAGACCAAGACCCACCAGCCATCGTAATGCGGCGGTGGGTCTTTGGTGGGTCCGCAGAGGATTTTCCGCCTCCTCCGGGCCGGAGGTGGCTTCCGCCGGCCCGGAGGAGGCGGAAAATCCTCCATCATAATCGGCCCCTAAGTAACTAAATGAATGGACCACTGTCAGTCATACCACCACACTCGCCTCTACCACTGCACAGACATATAGTTCTGGTGTGGTTGTTGTTGACTTGTTTTAGGCCACTTTGTGAAACATCCGAGTTATTCCATCAATCATCTCCAATCCTACTGACTGACTGCGAGCATGGTATGGTCATCATGGTATTCAACTTTGGCCAGAATCAAAATGCAATGGATTGGCGTAAAATAGTATGATTTTGTTATTTAACGACAAGAAGGGAAACATTGCCTTGAGTCACTTTTGTGTGTGTAGATTAAATACTAGTAGACATCATGTTCAACAACAACACAAACACCAATCACTCAGAGTCAGAGTCCAATGCATGCCATCATTTCCCTGTTCTTACAGGGAAGTCCCTCGAGACTTGGAAAGGGGGATAGCTATAGTCGGGTTTTTGGAGGGACTCGACGAGGCAGTCACACATTTCTTGTACTATTCTCCATCCACTCTCTGGCTTGAGGGAAATGGATTTAAAGCCAGTCAGGAGTGGACTGGAGCAAGACTCGGAGGAGTGGATTTACTTCCTCACTGACTGCACACAGTTGGAACTCCAATCCAGCAATAAAAGAGTAAGACGGTAGTGATGGATTTGTTGTGATTCGAACCAGAAAGAAAGAGACACAATCAAATATTAAAAGTAAATAAGCATGAAAGAAACTAACAAGTCAAAACCCTAGTTGTTGTCATGGAAGTAGAGCTTGTCCTCAAGCTCTGGTGGTTCAGCAGAAGTTGATCATCTAACACACTACTTCCATGACCTAAGTCGCCATCATCTTCCTGCTGTGCTACTTCAGGTATGGTGTAATCCGGTCGTATAAAGTGCTGATTATTATGAGCCAGATGAACAAAATTAGCCTATCATAATTATTAATTTCCGGCATTGATTTATCATCCTTTCAGCACTGAAGTTTACGCTTGTCCACTTCATAGGTCGAGTCAACTTTAGTTTGTAACGTGTACTAGGCTATCCCTGCCACCATAATGTTTTATTCACTTTAGCATTGCTTAGCATTCATAATCATGGTTTCTTGTTTGGCAGTCTTCTCCTTGTGTACTGTAATTCTGCTACTCGTTCCCTAGTCTCCTTCAGATGTCTGTCTCATTTACTTTTTTTGCAAATGCAACTGTATACTACTGCTACCTCCACAAACCATGGCACCTTAGGAAACCACACCATCACCATGCAGCCATTGCTTTGCCTAAACATCAATCACAGGTAAGAGAAGAAGTGTGGGGATGCAATAATGTATATACTAAGTAAGTTAATTAATTAACACAGTCAGTACTTCGCTACGCCCACAGAGTGGGCGTAGTGTTGCCTACTTCGCCCTTTGTGAAGTAGGCGTAGCAGGCAACACTAAGCCCACTCCATGGGTGTAGGAAAGTTGGCCGCCACCAGCCTCCCTCCCGCCTCCCCTACATACCTTATCGACCAAGACGGCGGCGCAATTAGAAGAGGGAACCCCGGACGCAGCGGACAAGGTAAGTGCTTGTTATTTACTTTTGTAAGGCTATTTAACAAAAATAGGGTATGTACGGGAGGGGGGCAGGTGGCGCGTAGTGAGGCTATGTGAAGTGCGTAGGTGGGCGTAGTTTTTCGCTCACTTCGCGTAGCTTCGCAAAGCCCCACTACGCCTACAACGCCCACCGTTACTTACTACATAGGGGTTTTAGTTGTAGAATACATAGGCTAGGAGGATAGACAGACAGTAGTATGACACGTGAGGGTACTGCATCTATCTGTTGATGTTTTACACTATTGGCAGATTTCAAAATCTGGCTGCTGCCCTGCAGCGAAAGGAGGAAACTAAGAAGACGACAAAATAGAGTAACCCCCCCAGAAAAGATTTACATCATATATATTATAAACCTATAAATAATGTATTCCCCTAACAAATAAACTAGAAGAAGAAACCCTCAACACCTGACCCACCCCTCTCCCTAACCCCAACAAATGTCCGGTAAATAAAACAAATGTACATAATTGTCCACGTCAAGAAGTCCAAATGTCCAAGAAGTTCAAAAACACTCAAATGTCCATCAACCCCAACATCCCACCTACCCATATTTTTTTTATAAAGGGGTAAGGGTCGAAGACTGAGGTCTAGCTGTGGGGCGTGCTGGCAAGTGCGCTCCAGGACCTCTTCCAGCCTGGCCTCTAGGCATGCCATCCATGGGAGCATACTGTGCTGAAAACTCCTTCAGGAAAAACAGGGGTGGGCGGCAGTGGTTGTTGATGATGATGGGTGGTGGGCGGCCACCAAAACATGGCACTGTACCACCGGAGGCACCGGGGGGCCTGGTTGGTGCTCTGGACATTGGAGGAAGCTGCAGCTGCCGCCTCCACCTCCTCTGCCAGGACAACCAGCCTGTGATATTCATCCCGGATGGCCTCAAGCTTCCGTTGCCATGTCCTTGCTGCTAAATCCTGCCTGTTAGTATGGGAAGGAAGAAAGAAAAAAGACAATTGTAACCAATACTCATAGCAAAACAGTAATACAAAATTACACACATGAAAATTATAGTGGCACAGTTGCACTAGCAGTTGTGGTTTCCTCCTCACTTCCTCAGCCCCTAAGATTTGTATGTGATGATTAGACTTTCAGGCATTAGGCACTATGGAGTAGACAAGATTTCTTCTTCTCTCTCTTGTTTAGCACAATTAATATTGTAGGTATGACAGCTCAGTCAGCTTGTGCCCTGGACATACCTACTCTTGTCGTAGACTCACATTATTTTACTACTGTCTGCAGGTGAGGCAGCTGTACTGCACAATTATCTATTTTTCCATTACGGCCTATCTCTGTTAAATCAATGGCAAATTCTCAATTTAACTTTCAACCCTGACTACTGCAATAAGCCATATGGTAAATGCTTAACATGAATGAAGATGATATACGGCACAACATTATGATGACATACTGATTTGTAAATAGTTAACCGTGCAGTCGATATGCCACCCATGGCTGAAACTGTCAAAATGACATGGTAGCGACTGGAGCGGAGGTGGGACTTGGACTTGGAGGGAATCGAATAATGATGGGTGGGTAGGGTACATAATACATCGTCATTCACAATATATATGATGTGCTTGCAAACTACTCTCAAGGGAGTTTTCCAATCTGAAATAAAACCTCAAACCTTTGAAACGAAAACCTTGAGAAAAATGGACCTTGTTCTTACCAGGGCTTTTTTCATTTATCATTGCATTGCTCTTCTAGCTTTATTTTATTCTTCAATCCTTGCCTATGGTACTTTTGCACAGTTTAATTTTCTTTTACATACTCTTCCTCCAGTCGTATGATTCACCTACTATGAAACCATCCAGGCATCCATCCATCCAAACATGGCTATTATAAACCTTTTACCGACAACATACATTTGTCATATAACTGGCCACCTCCCATGCATCCTTGCTTGCTTTTGAGCTTGATCCCCTCAAATCCCCTGGAGGATTCCTTTCACCCATACAGTTTTACCCACCCAGGCAGGCATCCTTTCTGCTTTCTTTCTTCTTTCACCAATCCTTCAACCACCCATGCATCCTATCATCAACCACAAATATTCATCCGGGGGCCCCTTCCTTCACCTACCCATCCTTCCCTGCCAGTAATATATTACATGTCATCTGACTCTGTCTTCATCATAAAACTTTCTCTGTTGAGTTGAAGATAGAATACAATAGGCCATTAGATATTCAACCCCCGCCGATAATGCTATTGTTAAGTAAAGGGTGTCTTCTTCAACTGTTCAGGGTTCCCAACATCTTAGTCTCAGCAGAAGTGCAATGTACTGAGTGTACACCCTTGCAGCGAGTGTATTCATCATTCTCAATGAGTAAGGAATATGACTTACCACCACCCACCACTGCTTCTGGCTCACCCCCTGCATCTGCAGCAACCGCTCCCTCCAGAGTGGCATGGCCCTCACTGCTGGCCCCAGCACTAGGGGGTTTTTACCTGTAGAAAAAACATTTCGTATTTTTTAGATGCCATATACGCCTCCCCTATTTATTTTTTTCATTCAAAAGATTGAAAATCCATAATTAATAATACATACACCACACACATCACTATCCACAATTTGGATACTAGAGTAGACAGTATGTCCTATCAAAAATAACAAAATAATATCCGGTTGGGCATTTTGTTGGTGGTACTTTTTTGAAAAGCCTCTCAAGAAGATGACAACCCAAAGGGCTGGAATCAGTTTCCTAGAGCTATTGATGCATCTAATTTTTTGAAAAAAGAAGGAGTGGCCAACTGGGCAGACGTAAGGTCTCGCTAAGATGGAAAATAATGGTGCTGTACTCCTCCTCATACTGGTGCACGATAATCAGTTGTTCAGTGTCCACCATCACCTGCTGCTAATAAAAAAGTACTAGGCCTGGATTAGAAAAAGTAAAATACACCACTTTGGGGTGTCCAACACGAGTGACCACCATTTACTGATTGAGCATGAGACAGTGAAAGAAAGCCTTCTCATCTCAACAAACCTGCGTAGAATACCTTACTTGGGCATGCAATTTGCACAGCATATTAGTGTTGCTAGTACTTCTAGTACTAGTATTAACCTAGGGCAAATGGGTTTTCAGAGTCCTACAGTACCACTCCTGGGCAATCCACAAATAAGGGGAGAGAGTAAGCTGAGTGTAAACCTAGAAGAAAGCAAGCTACCGACAGACTAATACAGAGTCTGAGGTTAGTCAGAGGCAGTTTGATTTGAAGTAAAAAAAACACTAGAAACAATGTTAGTACGTAATGGAGCAAAAACAAGAATTTAAAAACAGATAAGTTGAAGAGGATTTAGGAAAAATGAAAATTAGGAAATTGAAATAAAAAAGCAGTAAAAGTTAGGGAAATATTAATATAACAACATGAGAAGGACTTACTGGGGCCAGCAGCGGATCCATATGCTCCTGAGGCCGCTTTCTGCTGCTCCTGGCAGGTCCAATGCCTCCCGCACCTGCCTCAGCACTGCCAGCAGACCCAGTCTCCTTCTTGCCCCTGGATGCTTATCATAAGACATAATAAAAGAGACAACAAATGATTTGTGTTAAATGAATAAATATTAAAAAATCTCTCTAAAAATATTTTTAGACAGGAAACAGCAATTGCAATAACATTGAGCTAGCCTGAATCGACTGGTAGAAGACGAGTATCACAGTCCTGCACCATCCTATCTTTATTATTCCACAGTTCCATTCCCATTCCTGAATCCTAAACATACCTAGCCCGCATAATCCAGACTTTGGAATCAACTGTAAAAAAATAATATGTGCTTCTAAGTTCCGATCTTATTCCCAATCATCTCTCAGGTTCAACTCCAACCCCCTTTGTTGGGCCAATTACTAAGGGCCTGATTCTAATGCGGTTAGGAAAGCATTCCCATCTAGGGCCTGATTACAATGCGGTCAGGAAGGCATCCTAACGGTATTTTCTCCTTCCGAATTGGATCGGGAACATGTCTGCCTGACCAAGGGGCCCAATTACGATGCAGATAGGAACATAGGCTCCCATTGAAGTCAATGGGAGTTCAACCAATTTAGTCGGGAAGCTTTCCAAACTGCATCAGAATCGTGCCCTAAGTCTGCATTTATTCTTCTTAATGCATTGATTGACGCATGCATATTGCATACACCAAATTGGTTGGTTGCTATTCTCTCACTATATGAACTACAAAAGGTTCTACTTGGCACAAACAGTTTTGCAAAAATAAAGGCATGTAGTTATGTGCGGAAATGCAGCCTCATAGCAGCGCAGCTCATGCTAACTTAGCAATGTCGACAATAAACCTACCATCCATACCATACCCTCTCCCTGGTAAGTCCATAGGATATAGGCATAGGACAAAAACAGAGTTCACAAAGGCAAGCAGACTCCAAAAGCGCCTTATGTTTTGTAAAAAAAATAAAATTAGAAAACCATTTGGTGAAAAAAATCAAAGAGATGCTTCTGATGCCGAGGAGCTTACAGGAAGCTTTTGTTTCATTAACCCCTTGCCTGCGGGGCTGATACACCCGCTGTGCTGGGGGGGATACGCACAGCGCCCTGGTGCTCGTGTCGAGCTCAGCTCCCCAAAAAATCCCTGTGATCACACGCTCTAGGTCACCTTCAATTTGAAAAACGATGTTATACAGTCTATCAGGGGGGGCAACTTGGGTGTCTGCTGTCAGTAATGTAATTATTAGTTGCTCTCGCCTCCAGACAATGATGCAGTGCCTTCCGCACTATGGTAACTTCTTCCCTGTTGTCGAGCAGAGTCACCGCCCAAGTTCTCACCGTCTGAAGCATATCTCGCTGTCAAAGCAGCAACATTCTTCCTTTGAAATGGTGGATGAAACCACTGCATCTCCTCCAATTTGGCTTTAGCTTCAAACTCTTGAGGCTGATCCCGTCCCTGTTGCGTTGATGGTCCTTTGGCACAACCTTGGCAGCACTGAGTCGTGAGCCCGATGTGTTATGTTATGTTAGCAGGAACATTTAGAGCGCACGGACACCAGAAGGTTTCATGGCGCTAATCTTGAATAGTGTTGCGGCGAATGGACTATACGTAAGCTTACTCAAACAACCAGGTCTTAAGCGCCTTTCTGTGTCCTGTAAAGAACAAGGAGAGCATTGCTCAGGGACTTGAAATCTATTGGGTGACTAGTAGTTTTGCGCTGTCGTGCAAAGATTAAGTATGTTCAGAAGTGTCAGGGGCAGGAGAACCAGCAGGCGATCCCTGCTTCTGTTGCCCATTATTTTTATTCTTCCAATTCTTTTTTAGAAAAGAATGGTTTCCCATCCTTATCTGACTGAGTTTTCGGTGCTTGGAGCTGCGCCGGCGCTTGAGAAAAGGGTTTAACGCCCAGACTATTGCGCCCAATAGTTTTGCGGTTAGTCTACCTCCACCGCGGCCTATAGGCGGTTAGCCACCTGAAAGCTCACTGCATCCCCCATTACATTAACAAGGATCATATCAGCCACTACATCGAACACTCCCAGCAGTCACATACCCAATTCCACAGCCGCTTCGGCTCGATGTTCATCTTGAACATTCTTAATCACGGACGGGAGTACGGTCATGGAAGGCGTGCCAAAGCACATTGAATATACCCCTGCAAACACTTTACCCCAAGTATTACAGTCTGCTCAATCTGGAACTAGATCTTTAGGTAAGCTTACTTTCAAAATCCTGTGCTTTTCTATAGATGTAGTGTTTGGAAAGACTGCCTCGAGATGCCCAACCTTTTCAGCAAGCCAATATGGAAACTTGTCCTTATTTTGGGGAAGCTTGCTCATTACGGATTTAATCATGATGGGGCTGATGCTCATTGCCCCAGGCCTCGCTTGCAGCCCCAGGCGGAATGGCCTGGAAATTGCGTGAAACAAAGTGAACAACAGCCCTATGTACATGTATCAACGAGCATGGGCGTCCGCAGAAATTTTTCCAGGGGGGGGCAACATTTTTACTTCATCACCATCCTCCAGCATGATTGAGCACAAGTATTAAATAAACAAATAAAAAATCTAATAAGACAAAGCTTAAATAACAAAAGAAACCCATGGGGTGGGAGAAAAATCATGTGAGGCTCCACAGCAGATTACCTGGCAACCACAATGAAACAGAGGAAAAAACAAACAAGCAATGGCATAGCCAAAAGGTCTCGCCATTGGGACCTTATAACTGTTTAGCCATGCAACACTTGATGTTGTTGCACCAAGGATATTGTACTGGACAACTAAACACTTATAAGGTCCCAAAGGGGAGACCTATTGGCTATGTCAATGCTTTTTTTTTTTAAATGACAAGCAGTGCTATAGGGCTCCGGCTGCCACTTAGTCCACCACATCCCACGTAGATGCTGCAGCCATCTTTGAATGGTTTTAAAGCCAATTCAAAAGTTGTCACCAGTGTATGTTAATCCCTATCTCAACTGTGAGACTGCTCTACTGCTTCCCAATTCTATTAAATACAAATTATGTAAAAAGAACATCCCTTTCTGAGCTACACAGCTCATTTTACCCACGTTTCATGTGCAAATTTGAAATACTGATGGTTTGGGCTTCCCGGAATTCAACTGGTTGAAAGGTGGACAGGTGTAGAGAGGAAGAGAGAGAGAGGTGTAGAGAGGTAGAGAGAGGTAGAGAGAGAGAGAGAGAGGTAGAGAGAGAGAGGTAGAGAGAGAGTGGTAGAGAGGTAGAGGTAGGTAGAGAGGGGTAGAGGTAGGGAGAGAGAGATAGGTAGAGAGAGGTAGAGGTGTAAAGGTAGAGAGAGAGGTATAGAGAGAGGGAGGGGTAGAGAGAGAGAGAGGTAGAGGAGGAGAGGTAGAGAGAGAGGTAGAGAGGTAGAGGTAGAGAGAGAGAGAGTGGTAGAGGTAGAGGTAGAGAGGTAGAGAGAGGTAAAGAAGTAGAGAGAGAGAGGAAAAGAGAGAGGTAGAGAGAGAGGTAGAGAGGGGTAGAGAGAGAGAGGTAGAGAGAGAGGTAGAGGTAGGGAGAGAGAGAGAGGTAGAGAGAGAGAGGTAGAGAGAGAGAGGTAGAGGTAGAGAGGTAGAGTGAGAGAGAGAGGTAGAGAGAGAGAGGGAGCGAGAGAGAGGTAGAGAGAGAGAGAGAATGGTAGATAGATAGAGAGGTAGAAAGAGAGGTAGGAAAGGTAGAGAAAGAGAGGTAGAGAGAGAGGTAGAGGTAGGGAGAGAGAGGTAGAGGGAGAGAGGTAGAGAGAGAGGTAGAGAGAGGTAGAGGTAGAGAGGTAAAGGTAGAGAGAGAGTGGTAGAGGGAGAGGTGGAGAAAGAGGTAAAGAGGTAGAGAAAGAGGTAGAGAGAGAGGTAGAGAGAGAGGAAGAGAGAGAGGAAGAGAGAGAGGTAGAAAGAGGGGTAAAGAGGGGTAGAGAGGGTTAGAGAGAGAGGGGTATAGAGAGAGGTAGAGAGAGAGAGGTAGAGAGAGGTAGAGAGAGGTAGAGGTAGGGAGAGAGAGGTAGAGGGAGAGAGGTAGAGGTAGAGAGGTAAAGGTAGAGAGAGAGTGGTAGAGGGAGAGGTGGAGAGAGAGGTAAAGAGGTAGAGAAAGAGGTAGAGAGAGAGGTAGAGAGAGAGAGAGATGAAGAAAGAGGAAGAGAGAGGTAGAGAGAGAGGTAGAGAGGGGTAGAGAGGGTTAGAGAGAGAGGGGTAGAGAGGTAGGTAGAGAGATAGGTAGAGAGAGAGGTAGAGGTAGAGGTAGGGAGAGAGAGAGGTAGAGAGAGAGGTAGAGAGAAAGAGAGGGGTAGAGAGAGAGAGGTAGAGAGAGAGCGGTAGAAAGAGAGGAAGAGAGAGAGAGAGAGAAAGGTAGAGAGGGGTAGAGAGGGTTAGAGAGAGAGGGGTAGAGAGGTAGGTAGAGAGATAGGTAGAAGTAGAGGTAGGGAGAGAGAGAGGTAGAGAGAGAGGTAGAGAGAAAAAGAGGGGTAGAGAGAGAGAGAGCGGTAGAGAGAGATAGGTAGAAAGAGAGGAAGAGAGAGAGAGAGAGAAAGGTAGAGAGGGGTAGAGAGGTAGAGAGAGAGGTAGAGAGAGAAGTAGAGGTAGGGAGAGAGATAGGTAGAGAGAGAGAGGTAGAGAGAGAGAGAGGTAGAGAGAGAGGTAGAGGTAGAGAGGTAGAGAGAGAGAGGAAGTGAGAGAGAGAGAGAGCGGTAGAGAGAGAGAGAGAGGTAGAGAGAGAGAGGTAGAGAGAGAGAGGTGGAGCGAAAGAGAGTTAGAGAGAGAGAGAGTTAGAGAGAGAGAGAGAGGTAGTGGTAGGGAGAGAGAGAGAGAGGGAGAGAGGTAGAGAGAGAGGTAGAGAAAGGTAGAGGTAGAGGAAGGGAGAGAGAGAGGTAGAGAGAGGTAGAGAGAGAGAGGGGGTAGAGAGGGAGAGAGGTAGGGGCGAGAGGTAGAGAGAGAGGTAGAGGGAGAGAGAGCGGTAGAGAGCGAGAGGTAGAGAGAGAGAGGTAGGGAGAAAGAGAGGTAGAGAGGTAGAGAGAGGTAGAGAGAGAGAGTTAGAGGTAGAGAGGTGTAGAGAGGTAGAGAGAGAGAGAGAGAGAGAGGTAGAGAGAGGCAGAGAGAGAGGTAGATAGAGAGAGGTAGAGAGATGTAGAGAGAGAGAGAGAGGTAGAGAGAAAGGTAGGGAGAGAGAGAGGTAGAGAGGGAGGTAGAGAGAGAGAGGTAGAGAAAGAGAGGTGGAGAGAGAGAGAGAGAGGTGGAGAGAGAGAGAGGTGGAGAGAGAGAGAGAGAGGTAGAGAGACAGGTAGGGAGAGAGAGAGGTAGAGAGGGAGGTAGAGAGAGAGAGGTAGAGAGAGAGAGGTAGAGAGAGAGAGGTAGAGAGAGAGGGGTAGAGAGAGGTAGCGAGAGGTAGCGAGGTGTAGAGAGAATGGTGTAGAGAGGTAGGTAGAGGTAGAGAGGTAAGGAGAGAGACGTAGAGAGAGAGGTAGAGCCACGTAGAGAGAGAGGTAGAGAGAGGTAGAGAGACGTAGAGAGAGAGGTAGAGAGGTAAGAGGTAGAGAGAGAGGTAGAGGTAGAGAGAGAGATGTAGAGAGAGAGGTAGAGGTAGAGAGAGAGAGGTAGAGAAAGAGGTAGAGAGAGAGAGGTAGAGAGACACAGAGAAAGGGGTAAGAGAGGTACAGAGGTAGAGAGAGGTAGAGCGATAGAGAGAGAGGTAGATCGAGAGAGGTAGAGAAAGAGGTAGAGAGAGGTAGAGAGGTAGATTGGAGATCCTAGCATTTCCAGAGCATTAAAGGCACTACTCATCTGTAACATCATTCCTTTCACTGCACATCCTGCTTTATCTAAATAACTAGGGCCCTTATATACAAAAGGATGTAGTGGTCATAAAGCTTACAATTTGCAGCATCACAGTGGTTGCTACTGATGGTTTTCACCCCTTCCTAGGGCCCCTGCAGCTCCACTCTTCCTTAGCTTAAAAAAATGTGCCCTCCCCCCTCCTCCGAAATTTGACTCTAGGTGCGCCTCTGCTTCAAGCTGTGGGAGCAGCCAGGCCCGGACCTTCTCTCTTGCCCATCAGCAGCAGTTTTCCCGCTCATCAAGCAGGACAGTCACTGCAAGCGCTTTGTCACGCTTTTAAAATTGACGACCATGCAGACAAACACCACTGTCTGTGGGGGCTGTCAATAGTGACGGACCAGTGTTCCAGGGGGGGGCAAGTGCCCCCCCTTGCCCTCCCCTGCGGACGCCCATGTCAACGAGGTATGCAACACGCAAAGCTCCACAAGTGTAGCAGTAGTAGCATAACGTGGTGTGGAGTATAGATTGTCAAAAGGGCAATGTGGCCCATCAACCGATAAGAGGCCCAAACGGACCGCCAGTTTGGGGGGAAGAAGGGTGCCATTAAATCGAATCTGGTGTTGCCAAGCTGTGAGCGGAACTTCAAGAGACATGTAAGGGTGATAGCCTACAGGAAGAGCCGTGGCAGTATATTTGTGAAACAGATTATCTGTCCCTTCAGCAGCCGGAAAGGTGACCCAAGAATAAAACACCTCGAACGGATCAGCTGCGTTCACCTCAACCACATCAATGCGCACAACACGAGCATCAGGGACTCCATGTTGAGCCAAGAAGGTTTTGACAGCAGCCGTATTTTGCGACAGAATATTAACAGCCGCGATGCTAAAAAAATAGAGAATGAGAACTTACCCGTGGCAGCACTATAGTGCGTATAGCAAGTAAATGAAAAGACCTTTTAAAATTCAAGCTTGAAAAACCTATAAAAACGCTTAATATAGGAGGATACACCATCGCAACAGCTTGTGGACAAGCACACGCACTACTCAAGCGACTCACAGATAAGTACCAGACCAAATGTTGGCGGAAACCATGTTGGAGCTCTGTGTCGCGTTATGTCTAGGTTTGAGGGACTGACCAGACCAGACCAGAATGACAAGGGGCATTGTTTATTGACCTTGTACATCATGTACAGACTAAACCCCAGAGAGCAGCAGAGAACGCGAAATGTAGACAGTTCTCATGTGAAAAGCACAAATACAGTTTTGCAAAAAAAAAGGCGTGTAGTAAAGTGCGCAAAAGCACCCTTATGGCAGGAAAGCTGATGCTAACTTAGCAATTTCAACAATGAACCTACCATCCATACCACAGGACTGAAGTCATGTGAGAGGACGCATTACACAGGCCGCTAAATTACCAAATAATACTAACTAACTACTACCACTACCTTAGTGACAGAACAGCCTGACAGGACAAAGGAAAGGACTGGAGTCTTTCTTATCTGCATTACCTAACTTACATTCTCTAACCTCTCTTACAAAACCAGCCAAGAGAGCACAAAGTTGCAAACAAGTATGATCAGTTAGTAGCGCCACCCACGTGTCTGGAAGAATAACAATCACATAATATAAGATTTGTAAACGTAAGTTACCTGCATGTAAGTAGCAGCAGCATGTTAGCTATTTGTGAAAAAAATAATGACAATAACACAGAACAGAAGAACACAATAGTAATATAATTAGCTACCTACCAAGCCCGGGGACTTCAACACCTAGCAGGCCCAGCATGTCCTGCTCCTGGTCCAGGATGTTGGACTGTAGTGTAGTTCCTATTATCCCAATAGGCTCTGCGCATTGGAATAATATCTTCAATAGTATAGACGTAGGACTGTGGTTAACTAGGTCTTCTACTGACGATATTAGACTTAAAAGTTATGTGTGTGCCAGCTAGCTCAGAGTTCACTAGAAACTTTCTCGAATAGGCAAGGAGGAGTTTAACCTCCCTGGATAGACAAGAAGGGATTTAGTTTCTGACAACCATAGAACATGACAACTTTGCTCTCCCCTAATCAAGAGTATATCTGTAGAGTCATGTGAAAACAAAAGACAACTTATTTTACTCAGTCAGTACGTGCATTCTTAGTTTCACCAGTTTGTAGAGAAATAAGAGATGGGCGTGGTTCAATAAAAAGATGTTATTTATTGATCAGTCTCTTTTCTCATACAAGAGAAATGAATCGCTATTATTGCAATACTTATAGTTAAGTAAAGTGCATACAGTAAAAACAGAATTATAAAATAATACTGTAAAAGCATTTATATGGTTTCTTAGCCATATGATACTAAAATGGATGAAAGTTATATACATATATACATTGACTAATCGTACTCAACTGGTGCTTCTAACTACGCCTACCCTAGTGTACCTGACCTAAGCCTAATACGTGGGCGGGAGTAGATAAGTAGCAGTTTAAGTTAAGTTTGCTTTGCCAAGGATCTGATTCAAGAATTCTCTGTGAGGGGTTATTCAGTACAGTACCTGGGATTTAGAAGGCTGGAGGGCTGGTATCTCAATCTCAGGACTCGATATCCCAGTTGCCCGCAAGGGCGGCTAGGAATGCCGGAGCTGGATTTCTCGGCAAGAGAAAAGGCAGCGTCTCTCTCTCAGCGCGTCAAAAGGGAGGGGCAGCGTCCGTGGGCTTTTTCTGCATCAGCTGGGCTCCTCGGCAAGTATTGCTGCTCCAATCTCGTCACCACCGTCGTGTTTGCTTAGGGCAATGTCGGTAATATTTATACCTGAAAGGTGCCGAGATTGACGTAAGGATGGACATAAATACGTCAATAAGGATGTCATAAGAACTGGTCGTTCGTACATTCTTTACTGGAGTTCTTGGTTAAATCAAAACAATAGCTGGTTGCTGGAGGTTTGATTTGTTTTGAGAACTCGGTATGCTTTCTGTGGGGGCTGGGGGAATAGTGCTTGCCTAACGTGGTAGCATGCGCTATGACCTAATCAGAAAACGGGTTTCTGTGCCGTTGTATGGCCACTATTGATATATTAACCGGACAAGGGTCAGAAACAGGAATATTGATACAGTTCCCATAGGAAATACATCACACCCACTCCACGGAATCTATGTCCATATTTACTAACCTAAGCATAGTAAACACAACTAATATTGTATGTGTATTCAAAACCGCCCAAAATACATTAATTTTGCATCACTTTGGATTTGCGTAACACATGAAAAAATTAAAATAGTTACTGTATGCTTTCAAGCAGTGTAATCATTCAAAGAGGATGCACATTTTATATCTGCACGAATGATTTGCGAAAATAACACATGAAATGGCTCTTAGTACAGAAGAAAAAGTGCGAGTCCATTTCATCACATAGAAATACAATCGTATGTGTAAATAACCTAGAGTTCGAGGGAATGTCTCCTAGAGGTACCTAAAAATAGAAGTGTATGTTCTCTAAGAATAGTTTACTTTAAGCAGAAGATAAGTGCCTGAAAGGTAAATATTTTGGATGTTTGGAGAACGTTCCTGTTTGCAGGAGCAGACTCGAAGAATTCTTAGTGGCTTTATTTTTAAATTTGAAGGCCAAATTCAGAGTTCAGGGAACGCTGTCTGCAAGTTTGCTCAAAGTCATTCTTTCTGTTCTGGTGAAAACATCATATCATTTAGATGTTCGAAAAAACAGTCAACAGCTTCTGGTGAGAGTTCGACAAGGTTGGAAAATGACGCTACCATGCAGTCATGAGCATGATTGCTTTCAGTGATGGTTTGATCAGCATAGCTGACAGATGGTCGTACCTGATCGATGCTGCTTTCATCTTGTACTTCACTACCCTGCATTCGCAGTGGTGAAGTCTCCATGAATGCCATCATCAGGATTGGTAGCCGCTGGGGACAGCACAATGCATGAGCCTTAACTGGACTCAACAAAGTCTCTGCATCCAATGACACTTCTGATTGTATTGTGAGACAGGTGTCCAACACGCATTCTTCGCCGCATAGCAAGCACCTTAATACAGGCATAACACAGGTCTGCCACAAGGGTCTGAATGAAAGAAACCAAGTCATATTTAAATCGCGTAGCAGTGCTATTCCAAGGACTTTAGTTATGCGGTCCCGGTAGCGGATAGCTAGGATCGTTTCTTCCATTGTTGTTGGATCATGTCTGTGACACGGTTTGCCATATCGAAGCAAAAGTAGCAAAAATAGGACGCCTGCTACTAGTCCCAACAGGAGAGGTAGTCCGCCAAAGAGAGAATGGACGAAGTTTGGAAAAATACCCATGATCGCTTTGAATGGTGTTAAAGCGCCTGAAAAAACTGTCTTAAATACACTGGCGATACCACTGGTATCAGAAATATTTAAGATTTCGTTTAGTATTTCTGCGAAGTGTAGGGGGCTATTCCTTGATAGCAGTGAATGAATCTCTGCCGTTGTCCTTGCAACTTGGAGATCATACGTTTCTTTTGATGACGTCAACCTGGTTGGTGTCTGTAGGAGCACAGTCTTCATTCTGCTTAAAGTATCAATTCGAATAGAAGAGAAAATAAAACTGGGCCATAACCTTGCCTCCCTGTCTGGAGTATCGTTCGGGAACAATACTCTTTCACAGCATATGACCCTGGTAGTCACGCTCACGAGATAAGGTTTTCCGGGCATTAGGCTGCAACATCTGCGATCTACAATTAGAATGTAACTCCCGTTCGAGAGTCTCCTAAAGAATGGTTCTATTCGTGTTGCAGGTGTGCCTAGCTGGTGACATGAAAGGTTATTTGAAGTCCCTTCACAGGCCCCATGCAAACTTAAACCCTGACACAGAAGTATACCACTTAGTGATTTTGCACAATTATTGCCACTAAGAAATACACTCTGTCCTTTACTACTAACACATGTGTGTGTATAGGGCAAGTCCCATGTCGACTTAATGTATCCTTTACCCAACCTTTCATACTGGCCTGCCTGTATATATTTTTGGCAGTACTGAAACTGGAAAGTTGTTATCGGAATACTTATTATCCCATGTATTATCCATTCAATGACAGGTCGTTCTGACATTGTCAATGGTAATCTCTCAAGTTTTTCAATGCTCAGAATTGTATAGTCAGCACCCTTCTGTGCCAAACTGATTTGTTTATCAGTAAGGTTAAAGATATTAAATAATGACGTCGTGTTGATTAAACGCCAAGGCACATAGCCTGAACGCAGATTTTGTAACGTCCAGCCAAGCTGTACAATAGAACGCAATTGAGACTGACCGTGTTGTAACATCAGTAAGTCTTGCTCTATTATATCGATTGCTGAAGATACAATACTGTCCAGTGAATATATTCTGGAAGACAGAGTCATTAACCCATTGTCTACAACAGAAAGTGATTTTTCCAAATTAACACGGTCAATTTCCCGTACTTTTTCTGCTGTCTCAATTTGAGTTTCTTTCCAAGCTTCATTATAAGCTGCATATATAGAGGCCGCTATGAAACGTTTTTGACGCTGTTTGCGTGGTCCCATAATGAAATCGCGCAAGTCAGCACCTTCTTTAAGTAAAGTTAGGTGTTGCTTAATTTCTGCCAGTGTGGATGTATGTAGCCATTGAAGGCAGAGCTTTCCCACACTGTAAGTAGTTACAATCCCTGGATGTTGTCTCTGGGAGTATCTAGGGTCTGGCCTGGTCAATGTGAAACCCTGTATTTTGTTCAGGAATCTGTCTTGACAGTTATTTGTGTCTGTGGGCCAGATCAACCATTGTTTCCATTCAGGATGTGTTCTGTTTTGGTTTAAAATACTGGTTACGTCTATCTCAACATCAGAGGTGCTATTACTATCCATTGTTGGCTTTGGAATAGACGGTTTGTTTAAGTCTTTGATTTTGGCTAGACCAAGACAGGTGGTCTGCTGAATGGTGTCATTCAAAAATATAATTTGTTCTGGGATCATGCAGGCTCTAAATAAAGATTCTATACCTTGCACTTGCCAATCTTTTGTGCCCCAGATCGTTTTTGTTTCAATGTTATTGTTCCAGAAATCAAAACCAAATGTATTCATTTTATCAAAAAATGAGTCTGAATATATCAATTTTTGTGTTTGTAAGCATGGTTTTAACCCCTGTCTTATTTAACAATTTGAAATAGAATGTTTCTGCATTACTTGTGTTAAACCCTGAAAAGTATGAATATTTATCATATAATGTTTTTGAACTGCCTTTTGGTGGAGTTGCACAATGTTCCCATTGGTTAAAATTTAAAACATTTCTAGGCTGGGTAGATTTATGCAGATAATGGTTACCATAATGGTTATAACAAAACATTTGATCGTAATTAGATGAACCTTGTAAATAATCATGTTCTGTAAATTTAGCTGACATCACTAGATCAGACATCATATTATTAATACTTTCAAAGTCCCAATCATCAGCAAATGTGCTTGGTTTTACAAAGTCACTTAATGAAATCTTAAATTGGTGTGGGTACTTCAGTAGTTCAACCGGACCATATATTTCATATTCAGTTTTGTCCCATGCTACCCTGCCGGGTATAGGATTGGCTGTGAAGTTTACAGACGAAAGTTCTCTTTTCTCGACGTGTGAAGATGTGTGTGGTTTAAGGACCAAGTTGATATTCTGGCTTGCTGTGTCCATTTTAGCATATTTTCCCTCAATGAAATGTCCCAAGCATAGTACCATGATGAGTCAAAGTATGAGGATAAATGCACCAAATGCCACCCAAATTTCAATCCATGGAGAAATCAGATAGGTTTCTTTCAGTTGATGAAAAAGTTTCTTTGCTTTGTTTTTAAAAGTTCTATTTGTTGGATGATCGTCAGGTTCATTCAGATCTTCAGAAAAATCATCGAAATTGATGAAGTAGCCGGATGCCGTTCTGTCAATTGTTTCAATTGCATCTGGATTACTTTTTGTTTTTTGCTTTGTTTCATTAGCATAGTCCGTTACATCATTGTAGAGTGGAGTTTCTTGATGTAAAGTTTTGATTTGGGTTTTAAGAGGTTCAAGTTCTATTGCTTTGTTGCATAGTCCTTGTTGTTTCACTGTAGAATTTTCAAATGTGATTAGTCTTTCAGTTTGAACCTCCGTGTTTGTAGCAAACTTTGGTGTTCTACTACTTCTTGGGAGTCCACTTGGCCTACTACTTGTTATCGGCCACATGATTGTGGTTTAACCAGGTCGATGGATACAACTTGGTTCTCCTTTTTACCAGCAAGGGGCGGTAGTACTACTGATCTCGTCCCGTTGACAGACAAGACAGGAACTGCTTTTCTGTAAGAAGGCCCAAATTCCTTATTTACCGCGATCTTCTCTCTGACCAGATCCCGATTTTTGGAATCCAGACAGGCCTTGCTGGGACAGGTGGTTTCTCTTCAGTGGTTGTTGGCTGTTGTTTCAACTTTAGGTTGCTCAGGTCTCTTCTTGTTTCATTTAAGTCCTGTCAAATAGCCAAGCGATCTTTGATATCAAAGCATTTTTCTTTAACCACTGAAGTCTGACTATCTAAGTCCTGGACTAACATTCTAGTCCCAAACAATAGTTCGTATGGACTGAGACCTCTCAGAGAATTTCTTGGCAGATTATTAAGACTACGTTGGACACTTATTAAATGTTTGACCCACCCAGCTCCCGAACCTAATACCTTTGCTGTTATCGATTGCTTTATGTCACGGTTTTTCTTTCCACGATTCCGTTTCCCTCAGGATGAAAGGGACAAGAGTACCGCAATGCAATACCCATGCTGGTCATGGCCTCCTTATAAGCCAGAGAGCTAAAAGCAGGACCCTGGTCAGAATGCAGCATGCCAATTGCGTATGTGCCGATAAAGACTCTCAAATCTTTTATAACAGTTCAGGCGTCATCCGATCGCTGGGGCCACATCCATATGAATCTCGTGCATGAATCCATTGCGACCATGATATATTTATAGTTACCATCCCTTTGTAAGGGACCGCAGTGGTCCAGGTAAAAACACGCTAATGGTTTATCTGAGATTAGAAGGGGCGTCTGGGCTGGTCATTTCACTGTTGATACCTTCATTCTTTGACATATTTCACATTCTAGAACTTAGTTCCTAGTTTGTCTTCTCATTCTCGGCCACCAGTATCTCTGTTTTAATAATGATACTGTGGCTGAAACGCGAGCATGTACAGAAGCAAGCCCTTCGTGTGCCGCTATAATGAGTCCTAACCTATGTTCCATGTTTGGAATTGCCCTATCCCCCACTCCAGGGATTTGAGCAAATGGAACGTTATTCGCATCAGTTATGTATGAGTACTTTACTGGAAAGCCTTTCGGGAGGGTTTCTATCGCATCTTTTACTGTAGCGCTGACAGCCTGTAATATTTTGCTGTCTATTTTTGTTTTTGACCGGGTGATAGCAGCTACGGAAGCCGATGAATTCCCTGCAACGTGAACGCCATCACATTGATGACTCAGTGTATGTATCACGTGAGTCTTTTGTAGTTCTTTTTGTAAAAGAACTACTAGTTCCCAAAGCATTTTATGCTTGATTGTGCCACCTTTTGCATCTTTAAAACCGTTCTGAACCCAGATCTGCACGCAATAATATGAATCGCACACTATGAGTGTGGGGAATTCTCGATCGGTATTTTCAAGCGCCATCTTGAATGCTAGTAGTTCAGCTCGCTGAGCTGTACAATCTCCTAGAGATTGTGTTTTAGTTACAAGTGGTCTAAATTTTCCTTCGTGCCAGCGACCTTTAACAATCGCGCACGCAGCACTGTAAGCTTGCTTACCCCCCACTGCGGGTTGTGCTGATCCGTCCATATATATTATACAGCCGTAATGTTCCAGAGGCAGAATTTCTGTGGGCAGAGGACATTCAAATTCATATTGGAGAAATTCTTGTGTTTTTAAATTAGGATCAAATTCGTATACCACGTCTGTTGCAGCAAGGGAATTAGCCCATTGTATCCATCTCGGATGAAGTGCTTTAGCATTCGGAATGCTTGCCTTTGTTACCGCCTCCAGGGCTGGTATTGGTGTCACGATGATTATTCGTTTACCTTGTGCTAGGGCTCTTTCTTTCGCTACAGCAGTCTGTACTGCGGTAAGGATTTTTTCCGTTGGGCTAAATTTCATTTCAGCTTTTGTGTACAAGTGTGATTTGTATGCTATCGGTACCTTTTCTCCCTCATTAGAGGTCAGGTATGTGAATCCGCATCTTCCTGGGATGACTCGAATCACAAGGTTGCGTGTGTTGTCACGTGTTTGTAGTTTTGTTTTAATTAACATGTCTGTTTGTAAAGATCTCAACATTTCTGTGTGTCTTTGAGTCCAGTTGATTCTTTTAAAATCTGGTTTTATTAAATCATAGAGGGGTTTAACCCTCTCTGCATAGTTTATAATGTAAGTTCTTCCGAAATTCAGGAAACCTAGAATTGATTGCAAGTTTTTCAGTGTCCTAGGTGCTTGGATTACAGCACATTTCTCTAGGAAATCTTTAGCCAGGCTTTTGCCTTCACTTTATAATTCATATCCTAAAAATAGGACAGTCAGATGGGCAATTCTTGACTTCTTGAAGTTGAATTTGTAACCCTCTGCTGCGAACCCAAGTATTATGGTGTTCACTCTTTTCAAGTGAGTATCCAAGTCATCGTCTGTTAGATAGATGTCATCGACATAAGAAAATGCCTCATCATCATTCATTTGTAGTAACTCTGTTACTCTTGCTGAGAATAATCCTGGGCTGTTCTTGAACCCTTGGGGCAAACGACAGAAATTTTTTCTGCGAGCCATTTATTGAGAAAGCGGTCAAATATCTGCTTTCAGGTGCTATATTTTGACAAAAGAATCCATTAGAGATGTCTAATGTTGTTTTGTATTTTTTGCGCACTATGCTATTCATTAGTGCTGCACTGTGTGAGTTTTGCACTGCAAAAGTTTTGCAACATGAGTTCAAGTGTCTGTAGTCCAAAACAAGATGATATGAATTATCTGGTTTGGAGACAGGAAACAAAGTATTGTTCATTTGTGAGGTGCAAGTTTCAATCACCCCCTGGTATTCAAGTTGATCTAGGATCTCTTTTACCTGTTTTTTAGCTTCTTGCTTAATTGGGTACTGCCTCTGTGCAGTAGGTTGTGATTTTAACTGGATTTTGTGAGGAGGAGAGTCCTCATCCCATCCCACATGATTTTTATATAATACAGGAGCTTGGGCTACTGCCCACTTTCTTGCAAGTGTATACTTTTTATGTATTGGAATATGATTAGAGAAGGCAGGCATAATTATTTCTTGGCCATGAGTGCACTCCCTGACAAACTCTGGTGGCCAGTCTTTTTCAGCTAGAAGGATGTCATAGCCTTTAGAGAGATTATGCCAAAATAGACCCCTTATTTTCCTAGTCTTATCCCCTTCTATACGCAATGTTATTTCATATATTTTATGAGGTTTGCTAACTCTGGTATCTGCAGTTTCCACCTGAATGTACTCATTCGTGTCCACTGTCTCCAGATGATTCATCCGGATCTTGCGAGCTATGCTCACTTCTGCTGCGCTGTCTAGCATTGTCTGAGCCCATTCTCCGTTTTTCAGTTGTGTCCTCAGTATTCTCGCCATGGTTGATTACTTTAATACTGGCTACCTTCTTCTTTGGAAATTGTAATTTTTTATTTGGATGAAGAGGTTCCTTGTATTTGGACTTTACATGCTCTTCCCTCTGTTCTGATCGTCCTCTTCTTTCCGATTTCTGCGAGGAAGTCTGAAAAGATTGAGAGGGACGTGTATCAATATCTTGATATCTGTCAGGTTTCTTTATATTATCCCTATTTCTAAGGTTGTATTTTTTCACAGAGGGCTCCCTTTGGGGAGACTTGCGTCCTTGGTCCGGAGATCTTTCTCTCCGCCGAGGAGACCTTCCTCTGGTTTTGAATCTTTTTTCTTTAGGAGTGGATTGTTTATTTCCATCCAAGCTCTTTTTTTGACTGTTTAGATTATTTTTAATAAATATCTTTTCAGGATTTTCAATTAGTTGGGGTTTCACAGGTATTCCACCCAAACTATCTCTTCCTAGTTCTTCATAGGATTTTTCTATGATTCTGGCAATTTCAAATGGTTGGTCTGCTATATCTGTCTCTTTCAACCTCTGGCGGATCTCCACATTTGCTGCTTCTCCCTTTATATTGGCTAGTAATATTGCCGAGACCTGCTTGAAGTCTTTTAGTAATTTCATACACAGAGTTTGGGCCGGTTCTGGACCGTATTCATCTTGAATTTGTTTTAGCACATCTGGTATTACTGACATAGATGGAACACCATGTGTTTTTGTGTAAACGGAAGCAAAGAGTGTACCCCAAGTGTCACAGTCCTCCACATGTGGTGCGATTCCCATTGGAAGACAGATAGTCAGAATCCTGTGTTTCTCAACCGGGGTGGTATCCAGAAATACCGCCTCTATTTGAGTGATTTTTTTGTGCTAACCAGAATGGAATTTGTTCCCGTTTTGCGGGTACTTTACCTAAACAGGACTGTATGTTCTGTGGTGTAATTTTATTTGTGTTCCCCTGATGAGGGGTCAGCTGTGGAATTTTAATAGCTGGTTGGACTGTTGAAGTCCGCATTATATATTGGACTAATTGTCTGTGTATTTTAATTAGTTGTTTTAGCTGTGCTAAAAGATCTGGTGCAGACATTTCTTCAATGTCTGGATGTGGTGTGTATCTGGCTGGGACCAGCCACGTTGCTCCTGGTCTACCTAGTGGACCGAGCCTGGTGATGTGATTATTATGTTTTAGGGCGCCTTTAAACCAGAGCAGGTGCTCTTGGTATTTGAGTGATATCTCCACTTCCTCGAAAGGAGTGTAGATATCCGGTGGTTCCTCTATTTTATAATAGTGGAACTCTTTTGTTACAGCGTTTGCTGCTGGAAAGTGTATACATGAGTAGAATACCTCTGTCTGCCGATACTCGTGTGCCTCAATTACGAATATGACTGTACCACCTCTCGGTGTTAGTCCATTTTCTATAAGTTTTAAGGTTATAGTTTTTCTTATGTTGACCGGGATCAGTATTGCCTCCGGGTCTTGCTGTAGGAGACTATTGTCATCCGCTAGGAGTTGAGCTGCTACTCTAGCTGCCTCCCTATCTTCTTCTGTTTCTGACATTTTACTGTCAGGAAGGTTATTTTGTTTATTTGCAGATCAGGTTTCTAGGAAACAAAGATTAGATGCACAATATTTTGGAACAGTGTATCCTTCAACGTTGAATAAACCAAAAACCATACATAGGAGTCTCCTCCTACGAAGTTTGGCGGATTTACCTTTCACCCACTCCAGAGGTCTTTGGAGTATTATGGGAAAAGGGGTCTGTGTGAAAAAGCACGACTGAGTTACTCTAATGTCTTACGTTAGATTTATCGCCTATCCAAACAGTTGGGCGCCATGTAGTGTAGTTCCTATTATCCCAATAGGCTCTGCGCATTGGAATAATATCTTCAATAGTATAGACGTAGGACTGTGGTTCACTAGGTCTTCTACTGACGATATTAGACTTAAAAGTTATGTGTGTGCCAGCTAGCTCAGAGTTCACTAGAAACTTTCTCGAATAGGCAAGGAGGAGTTTATGCTCCCTGGATAGACAAGAAGGGATTTAGTTTCTGACAACCATAGAACATGACAACTTTGCTCTCCTCTAATCAAGAGTATATCTCTAGAGTCGTGTGAAAACAAAAGACAACTTATTTTACTCAGTCAGTACGTGCATTCTTAGTTTCACCAGTTTGTAGAGAAATAAGAGATAGGCGTGGTTCAATAAAAAGATGTTATTTATTGATCAGTCTCTTTTCTCATACAAGAGAAATGAATCGCTATTATTGCAATACTTATAGTTAAGTAAAGTACATACAGTAAAAACAGAATTATAAAATAATACTGTAAAAGCATTTATATGGTTTCTTAGCCATATGATACTAAAATGGATGAAAGTTATATACATATATACATTGACTAATCATACTCAACTGGTGCTTCTAACTACGCCGACCCCAGTGTACCTGACCTAAGCCTAATACGTGGGCGGGAGTAGATAAGTAGCAGTTTAAGTTAAGTTTGCTTTGCCAAGGATCTGATTCAAAAATTCTCTGTGAGGGGTTATTCAGTTCAGTACCTGGGATTTAGAAGGCTGGAGGGCTGGTATCTCAATCTCAGGACTCGATATCCTAGTTGCTCGTAAGGGCGGCTAGGAACGCCGGAGCTGGATTTCTCGGCAAGAGAAAAGGCAGCGCCTCTCTCTCAGCGCGTCAAAAGGGAGGGGCAGCGTCCGTGGGCTTTTTCTGCATCAGCTGGGCTCCTCGGCAAGTATCGGTGCTCCAATCTCGTCACCACTGTCGTGTTTGCTTAGGGCAATGTCGGTAATATTTATACCTGAAAGGTGCCGAGATTGACGTAAGGATGGACATAAATACGTCAATTAGGATGTCATAAGAACTGGTCGTTCGTACATTCTTTACTGGAGTTCTTGGTTAAATCAAAACAATAGCTGCGGGGGATTTCCCAAGTTGCTGAGGGTTTTGATTTGTTTTGAGAACTCGGTATGCTTTCTATGGGGGCTGGGGGAATAGTGCTTGCCTAACGTGGTAGCATGCGCTATGACCTAATCAGAAAACGGGTTTCTGTGCCGTTGTATGGCCACTATTGATATATTAACCGGACAAGGGTCAGAAACAGGAATATTGATACAGTTCCCATAGGAAATACATCACAGGACCACTGGTGAGTCAATTGGTGATGGGTGCGCCGGACACCAGAGCAGCAAAACACTGCCCGGTGCACCATCTCCCACTGCTGGAGACTCTCTGAGCCCGTATCCAGACCCAGGCCTGCTAGCACAGTTAAGTGGAGGTGGCGGTGGACAAAAAAAGCAGTGCGGCCAACCCCACCTCAGAAAACAAGACTCAGGCCTGCATCGCTTCCGGGCAACACCTTCCAAAAAGAAGGCAGTCACGGCTCTCGCTCCTCGACCTCTTTCCCTGTCCTTAGTCTTTTTCACACTTTTCACCATGGTTCTGGGGGGAGAGGGGCAGAAAAGAAAATGTAGGAAGTAAGAAAGGGAGGTAAAAAAAATTTGAAAAGCAATTAATAGAAAAAACGCACTAAAAAATACAAAACGTAGAAAACAATGCAAAATATTCAATCAGGAATAGAGAGGGATAGATAATAAATATAAAAGATCAGAAAAAAGTTTCTAGAAATGAAGGACTTAAAAAGATATAGGGAGGATAGAAAAATAAGGCCAGAACAATAGCAAACATGAAAAACAAGATGGGCTCACCCATTGGCAACCGCATGGTGAATTTCGTGTGATATTTTCCCCTGAGCACGCAATAAGCATTCCCAAACACGCAATACGCGTCCCAAATGACAAAAAAACGCATCGCAAATGGGTGGAGTAAGCAACCCTGCGTGCTCACGGAAATCCACGGATCTCCAGGATTTTTTGGGCAAATTCGTGGAATTCCACAAAGCGTGGGTTCGCGAACTCTGCCTAGGGTACTACATATCCTAGCATGAACACTAGTTAACTTACCTGTGAAACTACTAAAGGTCAATTAAAATGTGCTGGGATGTTTTGTCTTTCAATCTGTCTGCATGTACCCTGGCAACCTGTGATCAAGGAGCTGTTGTCCAAAACGCGTAAGGCACACAAAGCACTCATTCAACAGTCAGCATATGGTCTATCAACCATAAGCTGACTTTATATTAATCCATAGCATCATAATCAAAAAGTCAGGAGCCAAGTTTTTCATTGCAGCTTGTTTTGAATCCGGAGAGCAGCCGACACGTGTTTCGTCACACAAGTAATATGTAATTGCAGTCACACAAGTGACTGCAATTACATATTGTACAAAAAATATGTAAAGATCAACCAGTAAATCAGTAAGTGTACATACATGTCTTGTTGTGCTACTAGCATCACATGGTGACTAAGCTCAAGGAAGGAAAACCATATCCTGCTTTTTTATAACCCCATACTGGTGTATCCGCTGTGTGAAAGAACCACCACAGGAAATGCAAATTGTGTACTCACTTAGATATTGAGAGTTCCAGAGAGAGTGGTGATGTAGCGTAGAACCAAAAGCCCAGAGACTAGTAAAATGAGATGATTTAAGCATCAATCATCATAGGACTGACCTAATAATTCCATCGAATAATCCTGGGGGAGACCACTGACCTTGCCGCCACCGCCGAGAGTCAGTTGCAGGCTGACATTGAATACCTGAGGGCAGGAATTGATCCTGGGAACACCGCCGCCACCGCCAAGAGTCCAGAGGCACCGGACTCCGCGCCGCCGCTCCGGGAGACCACAAATCCCGGCAGGCATCGCGGCGGCGCGTCTGAGTGACGCGGCTCGCGCCCAGAGCGCGAAAGGAGGACCATAAAGCTCGGGAGCCCCGGCAGAGCGGGGGGAGACCACTGACCTTGCCGCCACCGCCGAGAGTCAGTTGCAGGCTGACATTGAATACCTGAGGGCAGGAATTGATCCTGGGAACACCGCCGCCACCGCCAAGAGTCCAGAGGCACCGGACTCCGCGCCGCCGCTCCGGGAGACCACAAATCCCGGCAGGCATCGCGGCGGCGCGTCTGAGTGACGCGGCTCGCGCCCAGAGCGCGAAAGGAGGACCATAAAGCTCGGGAGCCCCGGCAGAGCGGGGTGAGACCACTGACCTTGCCGCCACCGCCGAGAGTCAGTTGCAGGCTGACATTGAATACCTGAGGGCAGGAATTGATCCTGGGAACACCGCCGCCACCGCCAAGAGTCCAGAGGCACCGGACTCCGCGCCGCCGCTCCGGGAGACCACAAATCCCGGCAGGCATCGCGGCGGCGCGTCTGAGTGACGCGGCTCGCGCCCAGAGCGCGAAAGGAGGACCATAAAGCTCGGGAGCCCCGGCAGAGCGGGGGGAGACCACTGACCTTGCCGCCACCGCCGAGAGTCAGTTGCAGGCTGACATTGAATACCTGAGGGCAGGAATTGATCCTGGGAACACCGCCGCCACCGCCAAGAGTCCAGAGGCACCGGACTCCGCGCCGCCGCTCCGGGAGACCACAAATCCCGGCAGGCATCGCGGCGGCGCGTCTGAGTGACGCGGCTCGCGCCCAGAGCGCGAAAGGAGGACCATAAAGCTCGGGAGCCCCCGCGTCGCGGGACGCGAGCGGGACGCCCGGGGCTAAGCCCGGGCAAAGGGCGGGCCCTCTACGGCCCTCATCGGCACGAGGAGGCAGGGCAGGGCCAGAAACCCTGCGCAAGGTTCGCGAGGCGTTCTACTGTCCAAGTAAGACTGTATTGTTTGTAATACATATTTTCTTGTGGTTTGAGGGGTACTGGCTCTTTGTAATTTACCATCAGTATGCCTAAAAAGGGACCAGCACCACCTGCACCACTTGTCAACACAATGGAAAACTATTTGGTGCAAACAGTGAAAAAAATCAATCTACAGAGGAGAGAATCGCTGGGTTTGAGTTTGTCACCTGACTTACATTGTTTGTCCCCATCTTCATCCCCCTCACCTTAGGACTTAGTGTCCCTCCAGACTTTTTCTGAAGCCTCTTCAAACTGTCCTACTATACAGGAATCCGGCCCCCTCGATGACAATATGTTTTCTGGTCCCGAGGTCTTTATCGTGGAGCATGGAAATAATTCTGATAGTGATGTGGACCAGGAAAATCGTGTTGACCTCACAGATGAAGATATTTCTACCACTGAACAAACTTCACGATTAGCCTCTGTGAAAAACAAAAACCCGCCGAGACGGGGGGGACTAAGATCTGGGGCTAGGAGGAAGAGGGTAAACATCCCAAAGGCAAACCCAAAGGAAGTTGAAGGGGGAAGTGTTGAGATCAATGTCAGCCATGATGAGGACTTGTTTGTAAGAATCGCTGACTTAATAGATAGTAAAATCAAATCCATTGTTAAACCGTTACTCTCTAAAATTGATAAATTACAATCTGAAGTCAAAAAGTTGGGAGGGCAGTTGAATAAATTAACAGAGGGAGTTGTTAACGTTACGATGTTGGTATCAAACCTGGACAAAAATAGTAGAGAAGTTGATGATCAGGAGGGGGAGAACACAGATGATGTATTAAATAATCCACCATCTCAGCCTCCTGATCCAAAACCTATTGCTCCCAATACTAATAGAGGGGATGGTCTGCTAACGGTCGAGATACCCCCTGCACATGCTCAGTTAACTGACCCTCTTCAATTTATAGTTGAAGCTTCCCCTGTCGTTTTAGTATTGGCAAATGTTCCACCCTTAGAAGCCGGTGCTGAAGAATCCCCATCCTCTCTGTCTAACAAAGCCTTGCAGTGGCTTACTACTAATATGAGGTTAGCTCCAGGGGGGGGTCAACTGCTGGCTCAAGAGATTAAAACTGCTAAAAGGGTCTCATGGCTAGGTAATCGCCCCAAAAAATTTAAGGGGGATTGCGTGGCAGTAAGCTTCTTACACCCAGGCGTGTTGCCTAACATCCTTATCAACTTACTCCCACCCCAACGCAGGCAGGGCTCTGTTGTACCATTAACATTGAAGTTCTTTTATGGTGAGCAACAGAATGTCACCTACCCTAAAACACCAGCCTTCGGATGGGATATTAATTCTGATTCAAACTATAGAAGGGGCTGGGTGTGGAAAAGTAAATTTTGCCATGTTCTGTGTCCCTACGTGTCATCCATCATATGTTATGTGTGCATGATTAAATATGCATATGTATTCCCCATGTTCGATTAATGACGCAATTATAGTTGTGTCCACCTCTAATATGCCAATTTCCAGTTCTCGTGAATACTACGAATATCAGGCCTATGTAAAGTTACGTTGCCACGTTTCTCAGTGTGCACGTTATTTCATTGTAAAGTCCCCGTTTCTAGGCCTCAAAAGGGCCTGGACACCAGATTCAGCTCCTGTCTCCTGAACCTCGCTGAGGAGCGATACAGCCCCCACCTGTATCCTCGACCCTTCACTTACTTCCTGCCTCACAGTGCCCGGTTCAGCCTGGCTTAGCCTCTGAGTCTGCCAAAAGTATGTTATAGTTCCAGTTATCAGTTCAGTCCTCCTTCTCTGCATTCCTAAGCTACTGAATCGCATCAATAGTTTCCGTCATTGTCTAGCCTTCACGTCTCCACGTTAGAGAAATACTGCATTTAATGGTCATTTAATATTCTTCATCACGTACTACATGTAGAATAATGCATGGTCCAGTCTTAGTGTCTGTTAGCCTTTCCCCTCCTGACTTCTAGTTTATATCAACATGTTCTCTAAACATCAGATACTAGATACTGTTTAGGTACATGTCGCCCTGACTCTCCAGACTTCAGTCTCTGCTCCTAGCACAGAGTTCATAGCCCCCTGCTTCTCCTAGTGATACATCATTGCTAGTTTGCGCGCACCATCAGGTTAGAGGTCCCGGCTCCTCAGGTAGCCCCCTCCATGGTTTCCGCCCCATTCATGACATATTCTGTTACGTTTGCATAACATGTCTATGTATACGCCCCGTTACACCTCTTTTTCACCCTTATCTTTCGCGACTGCTACGCGTCACACCTTCTGCTCCACCCACTGCTACGCCTATTTCAATGTAATGCTATGTGTTTGCGTTATGTATATATGCTCATGTACTGTTATTAAAAAGTCATTCCGTTCCCCTTGTCCCGATCCTGACACCAGCAGCGCTGCTGGGCCCTGTCATCCTATTCTTATGCAGGTTGTCCTGTTCCTGTCCTTTATGCTGTAATAAACCTGCGAAACTCCTACTACCTCGAATCTTGACTCTTATTTATTGAGCTATCTGTTATTCATTTATACATTCAAAAAATAGGGTATTATTTATTTATTTACCACATAATGGCGCCCGAACAGGGACTTGCCCTTTCCCCACGCGTCGGTGAAGCCACGCCGACCCCCTGACCCTCTGCAGTCGTGACGGAACTCTTCTGCGCACCGGCAGATATTTCTGCTTCAAGTATCCCTCAGGCCCACGGAGGAGACGGAGGAGGCGGTCCAGCATCCAAACGAGACGGTGGAGGAACGCGGCGAGTCCCGACCAGAGCCCAAGCCAAGAGTCCAAGGTCCGAGGTATCCGGAGGCCCACCCGTAACTGAAGTCCGAAGTTCGTCGTCCGTCGTCGTAGCAGTCCAGTCCAGTCCGAGGCCTTCCGTTCTTGCTGCCCGGTGAGTACCGTTACTGGGGTGGTATCTAGACAGGGTCAATCTAATTGACTCTGGTCCGTGGGTTGGTGGTACACAGACCCACAAACGAAGTGTCCACTTCGGTGGATGCGGGTCCTGACGTGTCTCTTTATGAGACCGGTAAGTTTCGTACTGTTTCAGCAGTGCATCTAGTTCCTGTTCTAGTCAGTTCTGTTTCTCGAAAAATTCATGTATTCTGTGTTCCGTATTCTAGGTAGTATTCTGTTCGAACAGTTATTTTTAAAATGTCCTTCATGTATTTTTAATGTCGTGGTATGAATGGGGAAGTATCGTGTTTATTGTGTATTGTATTGTGTCTAGATTATAGTTCAGTCATGCCTCTCTTTTCGAAATTACGTCAGTTAAAAACCAGAAAGGGTCTGCTGGAAGCAGCAGTTCCAGTTCCGCCTAGGGACAGTCCAGGTCATTTTATGTATCAGAAGCATGGCATAAGCGCCATATTGTATCTAGATTTATGGGTAGAGTATACCAAACAGTTAGAAGAAAAGTATAGATGGCCCGTATCGGGTACATGGGATGCCGAATGCATCATGCGAGTAGAAGAAGCATTATGGAAAAAGAAAGCCAGACAGTCACAGAAAGATGCCATCGAGTTATGGCGCAAAGAAGCTCATAAAAGAACTGAAAAGGAAATCAGAAAGTCAGAATTAAGTAGAGAATCCTTAGAACGAGCACAAGAAAAAGAACTAATCGAGATAGGTGAACAAGTCAAAACCGAACAGTCAGACAGACAGAGGCATGCCCTTATTAGGGGTATGTATCCTCTCTTTGCCGAGGGCTTGCCAAAAGCGACCCCAGAGGCATCCAGTAATTTCCCGCCACCATTAGTTCCGACCAAGCTACGTCACAAACAGACCGCAGCTGATATTTTTATTTCGTCCTATTTAGACGACACAGTCCCAGAATATGCAAATCCTGTTCGCGCTCCGCCAGTCCCTGTAAATCAGGCACTTCCCGCTCCTCCAGACACCGGAGTACCTGTTACGGTACCCCCGGTCCAGCCCGCCATACAAGTCCAGCCTGCATTTCCATTTCCCACTCTGCCAGGACGAAGAGCCTCAGTAGACGACTCTAGTTTAGGGGCCGCAGGGGGAGGTACTCCTCAAACCCCGCCGCCACACAAGCGTTTAACGACAGCCGAATTACATGCACAAGCGTCACAGCGTACGCCCAGACATCAGACTATAGCCGAAATAAGAAAATCCCTTGCCGAATGCGGCTATGATCCAGTCCCAGGCGAGGATAATATGGTTTTATATTCATTCCGCGTAAGAAAGGTGGCCGAGTATCTAGTCACCTTACCGAATATGAAAGAAGATCTAGACAGAATATATCGTTTCATCCGTACAGGGGATGATCCAGAAAGCATTAGCGAGGCCATGTCTCAAAGGAAAGCCGAGATCCAGCTCATGATATTAAAGTTTCTGATCAATTGTCTAATAAGAGAACAAGATTACCCGTCTAAAGATCCGGCCGAAATGAAAACCCTGACAAGGTGGAGTGATAATATAGCCGAGGGTAAGCACAAGACCGTCGGTGCTATGGAGAGTATGTACAAGAAAATCCGTAGAGAAATAATAAAGATACACGAACAACGTAAAGCAGCACAAGTAAGCGAGAAAGAAAGTAACTCTGATACTGAAGAGGTAGAGGACGAAAATTCCGCCAGAATAGCGTATGTAGGAAAATCTAGATTGCCAGATCGCCATTTACGCCTAGAACACAAGTCTATTTTTCATTCTCCAGCACCAGAACAAGGTTCACTAGAACAAGTGTTTCAAGCTACCGATCACATTCTGAAATCACGAATCGGTTACAGTGAGTTAAGTACCATGCATGAACAAGAACTAGCCCGATCAGCAGTCCGATGGACTACTGATTCTACCACTTTTCCAGACGAAATAGTGGCACAGATGTTTCTGAAAATGCCCCCAGCCGAGCAACGACTGGCGGGTATGTATATGATTCAGCACCTCATTACTTTGTATGAGGGTCAACACTCTGATCCAGGTCCGTTACATGATATCCTGAACGAGTTACTCCAGTATAGATGGAAAGGTTTAGGTACCGATTTAATTAGTGTCATTCTAGAACAGCGCCACAAATATAGAACGTTTTTGAATCCGCATTTTGTTCATGTCTCACCCCCAGAAGGTAAACCATTTTACATGGAGAGACAGAATCCGTTACGAGAAGTCCACCCAGTCAGAGGAACGGGTGGCGAACTAGAACGAGTGTTTGTTTACACTCCGATTACAAAGATGGAACTCCTCGAGATGAAGAAATTAATTCCCTGTCATGACAAAGATCCAGCAGGGTTCCATAGAGAATTAAAAGACATGCTCCGTATGGGAGAATACACGTATCCAGATATAATTAAAATGTTAAAGGTTCTGCTGCCCGCAGGGGTGTATGAAAAGCTCAAGGAAAAAGAATGGGAGGTGGGGGAGAAAAAGATCGATTGGGCAGTTCTAGAAGCTGAAGATAAGGCACGAGTACCAGGTACCGGTCTTGGAGATAAATGTAAAGAATTACCAGAATTATTAATACAAGTTTTACCCAGATTATTGACAACTAGAAAAGAAGACTGGGATGCAATCTCAGCCTGTAAACAGAAGCAAGATGAGGATATTAGTGATTTTTATTCTAGATTTGAAAAATGTTTTAGCATCAACAGTGGCCTCAAGACAAGTAGTGAGTCATACCCTCACCTTTTTGTTACTAAATTAGTCGAGAATTCAAGCCCACAAATTAAAAATCGAGTTTTGAAAGTCGAAAGTACCTGGCAAGCTAATACCCCGTCCCAGATGTTGCAGATGCTTCAATACCACCAGAATAGAATCAGAGAAGAACAAGAACACGAAAGAAAACGTATGAAAGACACGAAAATGAAAGTACTAGTTGCACAATCTGTTCCTCAAGACAGTCAGAAGAGGGGTCCGAATCAAGCCAGTCATCCTGCAGCTCCCGTTAAAGGGAATTGCAATTATTGTAAACAGCCAGGTCATTTTATAAGTGAGTGTGCAGTTCTGAAACACAACATAGCTACTGGTAAGACTAAAGAAAGACCACGTCCGCCTAGACAAGAACAAGTTTCACAGATTCCTCAGCCACAGAATGCACCACAGACAGTTACAGCACCGCAGCCTATTGCTGCAACACAGCACGTTACATCGCAAATGTACCAGTATGCACAGTCTGAGTATCCAGAGTACCAGCAGTATTCATGAAACAGCCTAGAGAGGGAGGTAGGCTTGCCTCTCATCGAGATACCTGTAGATCAAGAAGGTCCCTATGTTCACAGTCAAGTATTAGGGAAAGACAGAAAGTTTTTGATTGATACAGGGGCAAGTAGGACCACAATTAGTCACGCCGAAGTTCCAGGGGCTCCGCTCTCAGGCTCAAGAAATGTTTCCCTTGGATTTTCAGGAAAACCTATTGTAAATGAGATTTCAAAACCAGTTTCTCTAGAAGTAGGTCCATTGTCCCGCACTACTGATCTGTTACTTACTAAGTCATGTCCAGAAAATCTATTAGGCATTAAAACACTGAAAGAGTTAGGTGCAGTTATATGCTGTTCCCCAGAGGGAATACGTCTGTTCCTACGTGACTTTAAGGGTCACTATGTATTACGAGATTTTGATTCAAGACTGTCTAATGTTCCGCAGCACTTATGGGCGCAAGGTCCAACTGATGTAGGTTACATGCAAATCACACCCTATCGTGTGACTCTCAAGCCAGGTGTAGTGTTACCACGAATCAGACAGTATAGATTGCCACCTGAGGCTGTAGCAGCCTTATCCAAAATTATCGACGAGCTCATGGCTCAAGGAGTGGTTGTAGAAACTGACTCCAATGTATGTAATTCTCCGATCATTCCAGTCATGAAACGTACTGATCCAAATGCACCCCCAGTATATCGATTAGTGATTGACCTACGAGAGCTTAATAAATGTATTATTCCGCAGTACCCAGTTGTCCCAGACATCTCTTCCCTATTAACGGCCATTGATTCCGAAGCCACGTTCTTCACTGTCATAGACCTCAAGAACGCATTTTTCAGTGTTCCTATTCATCCAGATAGCCAGTTCCTTTTCGGATTTTGTTTAAATGGAAGGAGCTATATGTTCACACGAGCTCCTCAAGGTTTCACAGAAAGTCCTAGTATTTACAGTCAAGCACTCAAGAGACAACTAGACAACATTCACATGCCAACTGACACTGCCCTGCTCCAGTATGTCGATGATCTACTGATCACAGCCCGTTCTGAATGTGCTTGCGAGCGAGCATCCCTTACAGTCTTGTATTTCCTAGCCGAGATGGGGCACAAGGTGTCCCCTTCTAAGCTTCAATTCTGTGTCCAGCAAGTGGTCTACTTAGGACACTTACTGTCCAAGAGGGGTAGACAGTTGACACCAGACCGTATCCAGTTAATAGCGAGTCTTCCTCAGCCCAAGACCCAGAAGGAGGTACGTGCTTTTATCGGCCTTACTTCTTACTGCAGACAATGGATTCCTCAGTATGCATTTCTAGCCAAACCACTGATACAGTTAACGACACAGGAGGCAGCCGTATCGACTGTCCTCCCTTGGACATCTGAACATACACTTAGTTTCAATGAGTTAAAGAAAGCCCTATGCCAAGCTCCAGTTCTAGCGACACCGAACTACAGTAAGCCTTTTACACTTTTCGTTACTGAACGTGAAGGTACAGCATTATCTGTTCTCACACAAGATCAAGCAGGACAATACAAGCCCTGTGCTTATTTTTCGAGCACATTAGATCCTGTAGCCCAGGCTCTGCCTGCGTGCCTCAAGTCAGTTGCAGCCACAGCACTAGCTATCAGACAAAGTGATTCCATAGTCTTAGGACATTCCTTGACAGTACAAGTTCCACACTCCGTGGAAGTTCTTTTAAACCGAACACAAACCCAGCACTTGACGATTGCACGTTTAACAGGTTATGAATTGACATTGTTCCAGCCACACATAGAAATCAGACGCTGCAACGTTTTAAATCCTGCTACACTGTTACCATCAGTTAATTCAAATCCAGCCACACATGATTGCGTGGAAGTAGTTAACATTACGACAAAGCCAAGACAAGATCTGACAGATATTCCGTTACCAGATCCCGACCTAACACTTTATGTGGATGGTTCATGTATGAGAACAAGTACAGGAGAACTAGTCGCCGCGTATGCAGTGACTACTGACACTGAAGTTATTGAAACATACCGTATTGATACCCTGTCCGCTCAAGCAGCAGAGCTAGTTGCTCTGACACAAGCCTGCATACACGCCAAGAACTTGAAAGTTAATGTTTACACAGATTCACGTTACGCATTTGGAGTTGTACACGACTTCGGAGTGCTCTGGCAGGAGAGAGGTTTCATGACTTCTCATGGAACCAAGATTCAGCATGGTCTCCTTATTCAAGCTCTGTTAGATGCCATACATTTACCAACATCTATCGCTATCATGAAGTGCAAAGCACATACGAAAGTTACTGACACCACTTCTCAAGGTAACGATCTAGCAGATCGCACAGCCAAGCTCACAGCACAGACTCTAGACATTCCAGTTAACATGACACACACTCCAGATCCGATTACATGTATGACAGTTAAGGACCCTACACAAGATGTCATAGATATCCAGTTACATGCTACTTCCGATGAAATCAAGAAATGGTCCGAACAAGGAGGGGTCCAGACAGATCAAGGATGGTTAACGAAGGGTAGAGCCACATGGTTTCTCCCCGACTCTATGGTTCAAGTCATTATTAATACCGCACATAGTCCAGCACATTTAGGAGAAAAAGCTATGTTAGACAGTATCCAGAACATTTGGTTCAACAAGCATTTACGAGCTGCAGCCAAGCAGAAAGTCCGTACCTGTATGATATGTTGTCAGTTTAATCCAGGTAAAAGTGTCCCGGTGGAACAAGGTGGATTCCAGCCCCCTGACCACCCTTTTGAAGTCCTCCAGATGGATTATATTCAGATGGAGCGATGTCGAGGTTTCAAGTATGTTCTTGTAGTTGTATGCGCTTTGTCCAGGTGGACAGAAGCATATCCAGTCCCAGATTACACAGCCGCGACCACTGCCAAGCAGTTGGTTCGTGAGTTCTTCCCCCGTTATGGACTCCCTAGAGTCGTATATTCTGATAACGGTCAGCCATTCTCATCTGAACTCATGAAGCACGTTTCCCTGTTGTTAGGGTACCAGTGGAAGTTCCATTGTGTACGCCATCCTGAAGCAGCCGGTCTTGTAGAGAGACATAACCAGACTCTGAAAATCCGTATCGCCAAAGTATGCAAAGAAAAAGGTGTGGACTGGCTAATAGCTCTGCCAGTCGCTTTATTTTATATGCGCATGGTCGCACATTCCAGATCAGGTCTGTCCCCGTACGAGGTCGTATTCGGCCGCCCCCCTAACATGTGGGGTACTCCTAGACCCCGAAGTATTACCGATGTTTCAAGTAATATGCTGACAGATTACCTAGCTTCCTTGATGTCTGCCCTCAACTCATGTCGTTCACAGGTTGCCGCCGCATTTCCAGACAATACCGAGGTGGCGCCGCATGAAATCGTTCCAGGATCCATGGTATTGGTGAGGAATTTTGACAGATCAAGCCCGCTGGAGCCTCGCTGGAAAGAGCCCCGACAGGTCCTCCTCACCACCCGTACAGCCGTGAAGTTGGAAGGTCGAAAAGGCTGGGTGCACCTTTCTCATGTAAAACAATTTAACGGACTGAAACCCGTCTTAAAGAACATTTCCCAGGATTTGAAGGATTGCCAAAATATTGTTCTCAAGGACTGTCCCGCAAAAGACATTGCTACAACCCCTCCCCTGTTAGAGAAAACTCCGCAACAGGAGTACAAGCTAAAACTCCGGTCTAGTAAAATAAGTCAGCCAGTTTGATTGTCTAAGTCCTCCCCTAGGTGAAACGGTTAGACTGTTTCTGACATGTATAAAATAGACCCCCATAGTGAGAGAGTTAGTCAAAACTCAATCCGATGTATCATTTTTCTATGTTTCATATTATTTCTCAGCATTATGATTTCCTGCACCAGTTATGCATTTTTCTTGTATTTCCCAGTTCTTCATGTAAATAAGTCTGCTAATGCTACAGTAGAGCACACGTTTAGTGATCTGCCTCCTCATGAACTCTCTTACCGCCTCGCTATGCGAAATAACTCATTCATCCGCATGTTACATTACTCACATCAGACCAGCAATGCCACTAATTGTTGGGTGTGTGGTCGACTCCCCCCTTTCCAGACACCGAAGGGAGTTCTGCCACTCTTTCCTTATCCATTTTCACATAATGGTTCGTGTGGAGCATGGTCCACGTTAACGTCATCCTCAACAGATATGTCTTTTCTTAACAATACATGTTTCCCAGACAAGCAAGGTCTCCCCCACAGAACAGGTTTAGATCTAGAAAATGAAGTGTATAATTTAGGTAATTATTCTTCGAATTTCATGGTCTTGAATGTTCAGTCTGATTCCACTCCAGACTTACCTGCTATTTCAGTACTGCCAGTCAGAGGTGAATTATGTGTCCGAAATAATGGTTCCGTACATGTAGGACATAGTGAATGTACTACTATTGTCAAGTATAGTGACAGTGGGAAATCTATTTTTAAAGCTTCACGTCATTCTTATTTTATTTGTGGTCAAACTGCATATGTTCGTCTGCCCCTCGATTGGGAGGGAACCTGTTACATTGCCTTCCTACTGCCACCTGTTTTCCTAGCCCCACCTGATTATCATAGAAATACACATCTAGTACACATTAGACATAGAAGGGAGTCCCCAATTGTCGATTATACTGAAACTGATCTAGAACAGTATACAGATTTCAACAGAGGTTTCTTTTTCTTTATAGGACCTATCCAGAATAGTAAGCTAATCCGTAGGTTAACCAGAACCCTCGAAGCTGTAGTAAATGAGACTGCCTCTGCTCTAGGTAACTTAACTGAAGAGCAATCTGCTATGAGATTTGTCGTTTTACAGAATCGTCTCGTCCTTGACGTCATACTGGCCGATAGGGGCGGGGCCTGTAGAGTCATCGGATCTAGTTGCTGCATTTTCATTCCAAATAACGCGCCGTCTGTTTATTCAGCTATAACCAGACTCCATAAAATTGCCCATCTGTTACACCAAGATCCAGGCACCTGGACATGGTCCGGTTGGTTCTGGAATATAATTTCCGCATGGGGATGGAAAATATTGTCCTTCCTAGGTATTGCAGTAGCGATCATATTCAGCTGCTGTCTCTGTATACAATGTGGCCCTGTGATTTGTGGCATTTGTGCTACCTCTTGTATTCCTAGTCCCAAGCCCCGTTCTAAATCCCGTTCCAGGATAATTCGAGACGAGCAAATGATACTGTATGAAATGATAGATGGTATCATGAATATTGATGTTTCCTGATGGAAACGTAGTGACAAGGAGGGAATGTGGAAAAGTAAATTTTGCCATGTTCTGTGTCCCTACGTGTCATCCATCATATGTTATGTGTGCATGATTAAATATGCATATGTATTCCCCATGTTCGATTAATGACGCAATTATAGTTGTGTCCACCTCTAATATGCCAATTTCCAGTTCTCGTGAATACTACGAATATCAGGCCTATGTAAAGTTACGTTGCCACGTTTCTCAGTGTGCACGTTATTTCATTGTAAAGTCCCCGTTTCTAGGCCTCAAAAGGGCCTGGACACCAGATTCAGCTCCTGTCTCCTGAACCTCGCTGAGGAGCGATACAGCCCCCACCTGTATCCTCGACCCTTCACTTACTTCCTGCCTCACAGTGCCCGGTTCAGCCTGGCTTAGCCTCTGAGTCTGCCAAAAGTATGTTATAGTTCCAGTTATCAGTTCAGTCCTCCTTCTCTGCATTCCTAAGCTACTGAATCGCATCAATAGTTTCCGTCATTGTCTAGCCTTCACGTCTCCACGTTAGAGAAATACTGCATTTAATGGTCATTTAATATTCTTCATCACGTACTACATGTAGAATAATGCATGGTCCAGTCTTAGTGTCTGTTAGCCTTTCCCCTCCTGACTTCTAGTTTATATCAACATGTTCTCTAAACATCAGATACTAGATACTGTTTAGGTACATGTCGCCCTGACTCTCCAGACTTCAGTCTCTGCTCCTAGCACAGAGTTCATAGCCCCCTGCTTCTCCTAGTGATACGTCATTGCTAGTTTGCGCGCACCATCAGGTTAGAGGTCCCGGCTCCTCAGGTAGCCCCCTCCATGGTTTCCGCCCCATTCATGACATATTCTGTTACGTTTGCATAACATGTCTATGTATACGCCCCGTTACACCTCTTTTTCACCCTTATCTTTCGCGACTGCTACGCGTCACACCTTCTGCTCCACCCACTGCTACGCCTATTTCAATGTAATGCTATGTGTTTGCGCTATGTATATATGCTCATGTACTGTTATTAAAAAGTCATTCCGTTCCCCTTGTCCCGATCCTGACACCAGCAGCGCTGCTGGGCCCTGTCATCCTATTCTTATGCAGGTTGTCCTGTTCCTGTCCTTTATGCTGTAATAAACCTGCGAAACTCCTACTACCTCGAATCTTGACTCTTATTTATTGAGCTATCTGTTATTCATTTATACATTCAAAAAATAGGGTATTATTTATTTATTTACCACATGGGAACAACAGCGGAATACTGTAAATCAATCCGCTCCCCTAGCACATCAGAATCCTTTTGCTCAACCCCTCTTATTGTCTAATCGATTTGCACCCTTATCCTTTTTGGATCATAATGACTGACTCTTGTCAGAATATTCTAGTCAGATAGAGAATAGTGTGTCTGTATTCAGTATGCTTACTTGGAATATAGCCGGTATAAAGTCCAAAGTAGGTAATGCAACCTGGTTGGCTTTTATAACTAGGTATGATATCATTGCTCTGCAGGAAACGTGGGACACAAATTCTCGTTTCTCTCTTGATGGCTACAGTTACTTTTGTATCCCTGCTGTGGCTAGCACAGCAGGAAGAGCGAGGGGAGGACTGTTAAGCCTCTTCAAACTAGACATTAAAGGTAGCCTTAAGAAATGTGACTCAGGATCTGAGCAATGTCTAATTGTTGAATTGTCTCGCGTGGAATCTCCTAATATTTTGTTTATTAATTTTTATAATTCCAACGCTGCCGACTGTACAACATATAGTCTAGGTAGATTGGATTACTTTTTGTCAGTCTATAGTGAAGATGTTAATGCATTTGAAATAATTTTTGGGGGGGATTTTAATATACACCCTTGCTCACTTACGTGTGTTTGCGATGACTCAGAATCCCCTCCAAATTGTGCACTGGTCCATCTTGAACACAACAGACAGGGGGGCTGTTTAGAGAACTTCCTCGCAAGATGGAACCTATATGAATCCAGCTGTGGGGAGGGGGGGATTAGAGCCCCTACTTTTAAGGGCTCAGACAATGACTCTGTTATTGATTATATTTTTATTTCAGCATGTTTTTTATCCAAGGTTTTAATGTATAGAACTGTGGTTTCCACTTTTAGTGACCATAACCCAGTCTCCATGGACCTCGTAGTGTCTGATTTTTTAGGGCGAAACCATGGTCCTTGTTATGGAGAAAAAAAGCTTAAAGTTAAGGATCAGGGAAGGAAACTAAAATGGGATAGTATAATCCCAGAACCCTTCATTCAAGAAGTTCTTTTAGAGGCTGAGGAGGAGGTAGGAGTGTGTTTATCTAGCGACTCTAATGATGGGGAAGTGATCTTTGCATTTAGCAGTATTTGTAATAAGATAAATGGCAGGCTTTCTGTGACTGGTAATCCTAAGCCGAAACCTCTTAAAAGATGGTTTGATCACAGTTGCTCAAAAGCACACTCTGCATTGCTTAAAGCTTTGAAAACTGTCCCAAAAGATCGTGACCTCATCAGCAATAGTAGAGCACTGTACAAAAAGGCCATTGCAATAAGGAAAAAACAGCTTAAAGATGAAGCCTGGACACAACTTACTGATCCAGCCATTTTAAAAAATAGTGGAGAATTCTGGAGGATTGTCAACCAACCCTTACTCACAGGGGAGGACAACTCCCCTTTAGAAACTAATATCCCTGATGAGGGTTGGATTAAGCACTTTAGAGACATCTATTCAGCTCATAATAACGCTGATACCAGGGAACAGGAAGTTAATACTATTCCATTAGGGAACCATTTGCACTTTGAAGTTGGTGAAGTATTATCTGCAATAGATAGTACTTTAAAAAAAAAAGGCACCAGGACCAGATGGCGTCCCCGCTGATGCCTTTAAATGCTTCCCTAACTTCTGGTCAAGATTGCTCTGCAGGGTCTTTAATGCCTTAAACCGTGATAATATTCCCAAGTCATGGAAAACATCAATAATTATTCCTGTTTTTAAAAAAGGAAATAGGCAGGATCCTGCATGTTACAGACCAATTTCACTGATTTATTCTTCCGTTAAGATCTTCGGGAGAGTCATATTAGTGAAATTGAATGAATGGGCCATCGAGAACAACATCTTAAGTAATGTGCAATATGGGTTCAGATCCAAAAGAAGTACCCTGGATCAGTGCCTTAATCTCCACCTCTTGATCGAGAAATATACCAGGGCCAAGGACGGGTCCATGTACCTTGGGTTCATGGACCTCTCCTCGGCGTTTGATGTGGTCAATAGATCCAAGCTCTGGTTAAAGTTACTCGATATGGGTCTGGATAGATCCATAGTTAATTTACTAGCTGACCTACACTCTGGCCTTACTGCTAAAATTAGAGTATCTACGAATGGAAGGTGTACAGATGTTTTTGCGTCTGAAAAGGGAGTAAGACAGGGATGTATTCTGGCACCACTGTTATTTTCACTTTATGTGAACGCGCTTGAGCCAGCCCTTAGGGGCGTTACTAGCGACATTCCACGTGCAGGAGAGCAGGGGATACCAGTTCTCCTTTATGCGGATGACGCTGTTCTTCTTGCGCGCACTGGGGTGGGGCTTCAACGACTCCTGGATGCCTTTGAAGTTTTTATGGGCTCACTTGACCTGAAAATAAATGCAAAAAAATCGCAGGTTATGCTCATGGGCAGGGCCTCTAGGAGACCCTCCCATAAAACTTTTCTTTGTGGGCAGGAAAAGCTCGCACGTGTCTCCTCCTTTCCCTACCTTGGGCTCACCTTTGATGACAAAGGTAGCTGGGGTCCTCATGTTACAAGCAGAGCATCCATGTTGGCCAGGACATCTGCTGCCCTCCATGGGTTTTCTAAAAAACTGGGGGGTAGGCCATTTGCAGCTATCAGTAAAATATACAAGGCTAAATGTATTTCAGTTGCATCATATGGTGGCTCATTGTGGGGATATAGGGGAGTGGAACCCATACAGACAATGGAAAACAAATTTTTTAGATCTGTCTTGGGCGTCCCCCAGTCAACACCGGCCTATATAGTTCACATGGAATTGGGGGAAGGCTACATCTCAGACCTGATTAGAATAGCACCTTTAGTTGCTTGGCTGAGGATGTGGCTAAACACAGAAATTCCTCTTAATCACACCATAATGAGGGACTGCTTGAACCTAGATAATGTACATAGGATTAGGTGGTTGATGTACATTAAGGAACATTTCTTGAAGCTGGGGAGGCCTGAACTTTATACTGCTACTGATTCCCTAACGTCAAAAGATATAGTTTACATCAAAGCTGGAATGAAGGAGCTCCTAACCTTGGAGAGGGAAGAAATTGAGTTGAAGAAACCCTGTGTCAGGGCCAGTATACTGCTGGCTATACCCAACGGTCCTGACAGTTATCTTAACATGGTGACCCATCCCTACCACAGGTTCATTTTAACTCGTTTTCGATTTAATTTGATACATTTTAGCTTGGGGTTTTATCCCGTCTGGAGTAGTCCAGAAAAGGCACCACCCTGTTCTTGCGACCATTTTTCTGAGCAAAGTACTATGCACTTTATAATGTTTTGTAGCCATTATAATGAAGCCCGGAAATTGTTTCTTGTACCTATACTCAAGGAAGCAGGATTTATTTTAGTTAGACCTGCTCTTATTTATCTACAAATGCTACAAACTCCCAGGATTATGTTTTACGTGGCTAGTTTCCTGGTGAGAGCTATTAGAAGCAGGAATATCAGACTTAAAAATGCGTCTACTTGCCTTTGTAGTATAGATTAATATCCTAGCTAGAATGTTGACCTTTTGGGTCAGCATTCTTAGAAGCACCGTAACTGGGTTAGTAGTTGCCAGTCCTAAATATTTTTCCGGGGACCCCCTTAGCATATTTTTTAATATTTCTTAAGTTTTTACCGCACTTTAGCACTTTTGCACTTTAGCACCTTGCACTTTGTACTAGATAGGCTGATGTTAAAATCTAATACTGTGTATGTTGGTCTTTTTAATTCGTTGTTGGTCTTTTTAACCTGCTATTCTTAAACTGTTTTTAACTGTTTTTAACGTATGTGTTGTTTTTGTTTCATATATTTGCCATTGTCTTTGTATGATATTAAGTTATCGCAATAAAGTATTTGACTGACTGAATCCCGATCTTGTCGGGCAATAAGGGTAATTCGAGACAAATGATAATTGGTACCAAGAAAAATGTGATATAATTAGTAATCCATCCCATCCAGCAACAAGCAGAAGACTTGCAATTCATACATATTCCAGGTATCAAACTAACAATTATAAACACCATTAGATTGTATATGAGAGTATCATAAAAGTGTCCAACTATCTTAAAGGTTTTCTCCTTAGTATCGGTAATCAAGTTCCAGATGCTTAGGATACCAATATAAGCGCTATCCTAAGAATTAATGATAGTGTAAGAAAGACATTGTCTCATTTAGTCGTGATCTGCCATGGAACTATCATGTATAATCCAAGACATGTGTGGGAAGGGTAAGTCACGTGTAAAAACAACAATAGACTACCTGGGGAAGTAGAATGTCATCCTTCTGTCGTCAATTAATAACAGCTTGTATAGCTGAGGAGAGCCATGATAAGCCCCTGAAACCAAAAAGAATGTTTCTTATATATCACACAGGGGGAGTGTAAGATATATACCAATTGAAGTCACAGCTACATTTAAAATATGGTAAATGTATATTTAAACAACATCATGTGCAGTCGCAGGAAAAATCTTATAACGTAATTTGTAACATTTCATATTAACATAAACACTTATACCTTGTCAGATGTAGGATATATAAGAACACATCCTATCTGGTTGACTTGCAAATTAGGTAGCTTCTATAAGGCACATCTGTAAGCTAAACCATACATGGTATATGGTAAAATCTTCTGCCTTCATTCCTATACGTCCAAGACAACATTACGCAACTGAGTGGGCAACAGTAATATTTATAAATCACAACCGGTCAGGCAACAGAAGCCTGATGTGTGTTAAATGAACAAAGCACATTGTGTAACAAATTTAAACAAAGCGCAACCAAAAGCATGAAAAGGGTTTGTTTACGTTAGTAGCCGATATGCACAGATAAACCAACAAAGTACATAGATTCACAAATAATATACTGTGTGCATCCCAATCTTAACCATGGTAAGGGTTTGTTTAAGTTACTAACCAATATGTCATAGATAAATTATCCTGACTGCTACTCCTATATGCAAGAACTGAACAGTAAATATCAGAGACATTGAATAAAAACTTAAGGGCATATTCATGAGGAAGTGGCGCTGAGCGGCATTAGACTCCTTGGCTTAACACCTCTCACCGCCACTTCGGAAACGCCAGGCTGCACCCTATTCTCAGTAATGTGGTGCAGCCTGGCATTTCCCCCTGCCCCAGTGCAGGTACCCTTGCACCAGAGTGCAAGGGTACCTGCGAGCAGGGATGTTTGTTTATGTACAGGAAGGTGTCCCTTCCTGCACATAAACAAACCTAAAATGCTGTTTAGTAATTTACTTGTGTGCTGCTTCATGCAGCACACATGTAAGTTACAAAACGGCAGTTTGAAAAAAAAGGTGTGTTTATGTATAGGAAGGGATACCTTCCTGTACATAAAGAAACCATGGCATTCTGCTATTTCCATGTGTGCTGCAGAAGGCCGTACACATGGAAATAACAAAAATGAGGAGAAATTAAGCATTTCTCCTTGTTTCGCCACCGTAAGACCAGGATTTTTCTGGTCTTAAATTCGGTGCTGCCACCTATTATCGCCGCCCTTGACAATAGGTGGCAGCGTTGATTCAATGGGTGTTACGGTGGTACGCCCACCGCAACACCCACTGCATGCCCCCTTTCACACTAAGTTTAGCGTGAAAGGGGCCTATTCTCAAGGCAGCGTCAAGCCACTTAACGTGGCTTTAATCCACATTAATTGGGTTAATGCTGCCTTGAGAATAGGGCACTGGCCCCATCGCCATGGAAACGTTAAGAAAAATGAAAGGGCTTGAGAATATGCCCCCTAGTGTCTAAACATTTGAGATGTCAGGAGTATCCCCTACCTCCGTACAGTGTACCACATCCCTGCCAAAATCTTAGGATACCGGAAGTCGCAAACAAAGGAAAGATATAAAAATAGTTCTTTTAAAAGCAGGCTGTCATTTATACATGTGTGTGGAGTGAAGCTATTTCCATGTGTGCTGCAGAAGGCCGTACACATGGAAATAACAAAAATGAGGAGAAATTAAGCATTTCTCCTTGTTTTGCCACCTTAAGACCAGGATTTTCCTGGTCTTAAGTTCGGTGCGGCCACATATTATCGCCGCCCTTGACAATAGGTGGCAGGGTTGATTCAATGGGTGTTACGGTGGTACGCCCACCGCAACACCCACTGCATGCCCCCTTTCACACTAAGTTTAGCGTGAAAGGGGCCCTATTCTCAAGGCAGCGTCAAGCCACTTAACGTGGCGTTAATCCACATTAATTGGGTTAACGCTGCCTTGAGAATAGGGCGCTGGCCCCATCGCCATGGAAACGTCTGACTCTATAATCCAGTCCTGCAACCGAGCTAAGATCTGCTTACAAAAGATCTTTTGCAGAGAGTCAATAAGACTGATTGGCCTTTAACTAGAAGGCTTCGCTCTGTCCCCTTTTTTTAAATAGGGAAAATCTTGGCATTTTTCCACGTGGGGGAATGGGGCTACCTCTAAGGATCGAATTGGATAATACATTTATTTACGAACCACAGAGAGCCACATCCTCCTTATAAAGATCATTGGGAATTCAGTCTGGCCCGGGAACACGGGCCGAGATACAAGAGGCAATTGCTGCTTTTGTCTCTTCTTTGGTAATATGAAGGTGATTACCCCTACACTATCTTTAGTCAAGCCTTCCTCAGGCCTTACAAGTGTCCCGTCCCTGGCTTCATATAAGGTACCAAATTGAGTTTCCCAGTCCTCTGGTTGTACTGTGAACTTTAGTTAATTAAAACCATAACAATTTCATTTGCAGCACACAACCAATAATAAAACTATTGAGATACTCATTAAAACGAAGAAAAAAAAAAGAACAGTCACATAAAAATTTAGTGTAAACGAAAATAAAAACTAGATAATTTTACTCCAGATATTCAAGACATAATAAAAGGAAATGAGGTGTGAAGATTAACCATTAACAATTATAGACTTCCAGCAGTTTTAAGGCGTTTCTCGAATGCCTGCAAGAAGTTTACCAGCTTGCAGTGTATTTGAGGGGCAGTTGAGTCCAGACCTCCAATAATGGCAGATCTACATGTCCGTAATCTCTTAATCCGAAAGGTATGCTTTAAAAAGTATGACCGTTCCTTGATTAACGTCTCGCAATGACAAATTATATGAATTAAATCTTCTTTAGGACTACCACAGAGACGGCAGATGACAGCTTCATGCTGCTTCCAGACGGGCTCCTCAGCTAAGGTTGGAAATTTACCAAATCTCAGTGCCATCAGCTTTTTCTTGATAAAGATAGAATAGGTTGTTTCCAAGTAATATGCTGGGATAAGTGACTTATAACCGTTTATCACGGCCCAAGAGTGTGAACGATGGGAAAAAACGTCTTTGTCCGTAACCAATGAGTGAAATTTAGCCACTTTATTTAAAGCCAGTTTTAATACATCAAATGGCAAGTTTTTATACCAAAGATTTGCGGAGCATGTTACCTCCAATGCATGCGATAGGAATTGATTTGCTTTTGATTTTTTATGTGTTTTCAACTCCTGCCATAGAAAGGTATTAAGATTATTGTCAGTTGCTTTTTTCTTAATCTGGTACCACACCTTGATATACGAATATAGTCTTCCCATTGTTTTGTTTTTTAAGCCAAATTCGAGGCGCATTTGCGCTGGTGAAGCCATGTTGGGTAGTCGAAGTACCTTTTTATAAATTTTAGATATTAAGCTGTTTAATAGGTCCGCATCCTTTCCGTGCATTGCTACACTTGCATATGTCAGCGTGGGAAGAACGTTATTCGCCATCACAACTAATAGTGGTTTTAATGATGGACCTTCCAGGTTCTTCGACAGAGTGTTTAGCCCGAATATTAAAGCTCCGTCTCTTTGCGTCAGATATTTTTTCTGGTCCATAAGTCGAGCTTATCGTCGATAAAGTAGCCCAGATATTTATAATTTGAGACTTTTTCCAACGGTTTTCCTTCTAACCAAAAATTGTGTTGTGATACACGGCGATTGGTTATTAACCTTGTTTTAGTTTTTGTAACATTTAGAGGCAACTTGTTTAGCGACAGGAAAACTGAAAGTTCTGTTACTAGTCTAGTTAGTCCCACCTTCGTTAGCCTCATAAGAACATATGCCAGATGTGTAAGCTGCAAGTCGCCTAGTTTCGGTGGATGTGCATTACAGGTATTCAATTTCCTGGAGAGATCAGAGATAAAATGGTTGAATAGATGAGGCGCAAGGACACACCCTTGTTTTAAGCCAATCGATGTAAAGACTTTTCTCAATAGCCGGGAACCATCCCCTATTTTAAGTTTAGACCAGGTATCGGAATAGAATAGCAACAGGCCCCTTAAGATCTTCCCTGGTATAGACCAGGCTCTTAATTTCGTCCATAATAAATTTCAGTCTACACTGTCGAAGGCCGCTTGAAGATCTATGAAACACAAGTTCAAGTCCTGTTTACTGCTCAAGCATTTCTCCGCTATCATGCTGATGGATAAGATGTTTGATGTTGTACCGATCCCTTTTCTGAACCCTGTTTGATTAATAGGGATCAACTCTCTTTCACCTGTCCAGGTTACCAAGTCGTTTAAGAGAAGCGATGCAAAATATTTTGCCTCTACGTCCTGCAGTGCTATTAATCGATAATTGGTCGGATTAGATCTTTCACCACTTTTATATATTGGCATAACTATAGATCCTTGCCAGCTTTCCGGGACTTGATTACAAATTTGCACGTCTGCAAACAGTTTCGCCAGGCGTGGACCCCAGAATTCTGCTGCATATTTGTAAACTGCTTGTGGAATGCCGTTTGGGCCTGGCGCCCCGTTAGATTTGCCCTTTTTGATTATTTTTATTATCTCTTCTGCTGTATATACATTATTCGAGAGAACTGAACTTAATGCTTTGCATAGATTACTGATGGAAGGCTGACTCCCTTGTTCTTTAACTGTGTACATTATATTATGATTGTTTGGGAAAAGTTCAATACCTGGAATTTTTATAGAGGTATCAGTAAATTTTGTCGCAAGAAACGTAGTCCACTCAGATTCCTGCAGGTTCGATGTGAGTGCATTACAAGGTCTTATTAACTGATTTATGATTTTCCAAAATGTATTTGAGTTCTGGAGTTTTTAACTAAAAAGCAGTTTGAACCAAAAACTCTTGTTAATCCTCTTTTTAAATTCCCAGACCTTATTTTTGTATATATCTCTTTGTGCACGAAAGGTGACCAACTGACATGCACCATTGTCAGTTGACTGCAACTTCTTGCGGGTTCTTCGCAGAATCCTTCGTAGGTCTTGTAGTTCTTTCGAAAGTTTTCTCTGCTAACCGTCACTGTTTGTTTTCATCACGGGTAACTTCATTTTTAGTTTTAATTTCTCCAAAAATAGGGACCATGATGGATCATATTCATTGGTGCATTCCCTAGACCATTCAACGTGGCCTTTATTATCATGAACCACTCGATTTCATTTGAGTTGGACTAGTTTATACGTTTTAGATTAGCTTAACATAGATGACCTTCTAATATATACGATGGTTGCATTCTTTCCGTATTAAGGTTGAATTTGGTATGTTGCATTGAATGATCACTCATCGGGGTGTATTCTATATGAAAGGTAATCACTAAAGGGATTAATGAAAGACTAACAATTGTAAGGTCCAAGGTTGATTGAGCATGTGGACCGTGATAACTTTTACTAGGGGGTTGGTCTTCTGCTGTCCTCCCATTCAGAACACGCATACCGAGAAACTCTAGTACTGTCACTAATTGGATTTCTAGATGATCCTTCCGAGTTCCTAATCCACCTTGTGTCTGTGGAGGAACACCCCAGTGTATGTTATCGGCCGTTAATATATCATCTTCCTCTGGAGTTAGTATCAGGTTAGAATTGAAATCACAAGTTATTATAATATTAGACAATGGTTCTGTAGTGCGTAGGTCCGTAATTACGTTACACAATATCGCATTCTTTTTCTTTTTCACCTGAGATTTGGGTTGCGTGTAGTAATTAATCAAGATTGTTGACTTGATATTGTTAATATTTTGATCTGTTAATTTAATTAATTGAATACTTGGATCTGGGGATTTTAATTGTTCAGAATGAATTTTTAGAGATGTTGACACGTATACTGAAAGTCCTCCGATGGCACGGCCATAGATCTTACATTTTTCAGCAGCTACACTATAGTGTATAAAGCCAACAAGAGCAATTTCTTCTTGAAGTCATGTTTCCTGTAGCGCAATTATGTCACATCTGCCCCATTCATCCAATGGCAATCATCCCTCCAGTAATCTTTTTGCGCCTGCAATGTTCCATGATAACACATGTATATCATTGCTTGCAGTTTGTTTCGGTTTATCTTTAAACGGTCAAATCTTCCGTTTTTCATTTAGGGTACTGGGAAGCTGTTTCCATATATCCTTAGAATGTTGTGTGTCCCCCGAATTGTCAAGTTCCATTCCTGCCCAAGTGAGAGGGGCTTCACTTCTACCCTTTGCATTATGTAAAATTGAGTAGACTGGCTATTGTAGGCTTGAGTGTGCTTCAGAGATTTTCCTGATAAGTTGAACACTGCCCGGTTTCTTCAGAGGAGGCGGATAGCGTGGGGAAGTGGGATGTGATATTTGAATGCCCCATGTTTGAAAAATGTCTGATCTCCCCAAGATTGCTTTAGCTATTGCTGGCGTTTTCCAAGTTGCCAATGTTTGTTCATTTATCATGTCATTAGGGCCTTTAAGAAATTGTATCAGTTCCAGGTCGATTGATTTAATATCTTTTAGGCCATCAAATTCAGCCATGAGTTTCAGGATATTACTCCTATTAAATATATCGTGTCTTCCCTGTGTCTTGTACTCTGGAGTTCAAATAATTTGGTGTAGTTCTTCACCGGTTTTAGAACTATTTGTACATGACGCAATGCCAGCTTCCTCCTTTGCTTGTATCACATCTATATTCCTTACACAAAATTTTAAAATTTCCTGTGTCGGAGTACTCGATGTTTCTGAGGTCAATCCTTGACGCTCACAGCAAACATTATCCACGATGACTTGGACGTCCGGATCTGATATTGTTTGTGAAGAAGAGGCGGCCATTGCTTTTGACCCGTCATCACTGCACAATGACATTTGTGCATGGCTGATTATGCTATCTGGAGAAGCATTTTTACCTACTGGCTGGTCATCAACTTGCAATGTTGGGGGTATTGACTTCAATATAATGCCACTTGATTGCAATCGCTCCTCCTTGTGATCATTATCCGAGCCTTGGACTAAATCTTCCGAAGTTGTTCTTATGATTAACTGCTGACTGGGTACACTGCTTGCCGCTTTTATTGCAATTTTTGTCAGGTGTTGGGATGGACAAGTGAGTCGTACTTAACATCTCAATTCGCTGATTTTTTGTGGTGTGTAAAGTACTAATCACAGTGCCTGATAGTTGGGTGCCTTAGGGAACTTTTTTGGTCATCAACTTTCCTTTGTTAGACATGTCATCACTTACTATCATATCAGAGTGACTTTCACTGGTGCAAGCATTTTTAGGTATTCCATGGTTTGGATTTGAAAAGATGGAATACATTCCATTACCTAAAATTGGGGCTGCTTCGCTTTTCTTATTTCTGGCTTTCCTTTGTCTCTTTGGTAAAATATGCTTTAATGGCTCATCATTTCTTGTCTCTTTATCTGCTGATGCTTTGGTGTCCTCACTCATTTTTGTCTTTCCAAGTGCCTGGTTGACTTCTTCAGTGGATAAATCAAGTGAGGGATTTTTATCAGCCTGTGAGTTTTGGTCGAGTTTGGGACTGTTCAGACCATCCGACTTCAGATCTGCATTGATGAATCTTTGGTTTAAAGTGAGAATCTGTTCTTGAATAATAGGAAGAGAACTTAATTTGTCCAAGACTGGTCCACAGGTGCAGGAGGATTGAGGTTGATATGTATGCGCTTGTGATCTATTTATTAGACTAGTCAAATTGTCCAACTTTGTATTTATCCCTGCAATGTAGGAAGCAATAATATTCATTAAATCAATTTGAATGTCCAACTTATCGGATTGCATTATCAAAGTTGTTATTGACGTTTGCAGTGCTTTTAAAAGAGGATCAACCAGGTTCACAGACGCCGCATCCTTAAGGACCTTAGACATAAGTTCATCTTTTGATGGTTCATTGTGACTTGTATTAACTGATGGTAAATGGTCCTCGCTGGGGCCCATTGGCTTTTGTAAGTGCTCTATGAGACACGCACTGTCCAATTGGTTAGCCTCTTTGGTACACCTCTTTGCGGCTTCTACAGCTGCCTCTCCGTTGCCTGGGTAAAACTCGGCAAAATCATCCTCCTCTTTACTTTTATCAATTGATTGGCTTGGATTCGGAGACAAGAGGGCCAACTCATCAGAGCTCGATTCCATTGGTGCCGTACGATCATGATCCAAATTTCCTGTTGTATCTGTTGTAACTGAGTTTAGTTTGTCAAATGTTGAAGTTATTGGAAACTGCGTTATTGTGGCTAAGATGGAAATGTCCTCGGAGGTGGTGTGTACTATTGCTGCTGTTATTGTTCCACATTTTTTCCCCCAAAGGCCTTTGATATTGTCAGTATTTTCCAGTTGTTCTGTTTGTTTAAATGGCTCATGGGTTTCGATTGTTTGAGGACTTTGGCTCCCTGGGGCAGATGTAGATGTTGAAGAGGCTTCGTCCATCTTAAGAAATGCGGCCGCATGTCCAGGGGAAGTCGTGACATTAGGGGCAATTGGAGATGATAAGACTCAGACTCCCTCCGTTGAGGAAAACAATACTGCCCCGGGGTCTTTCAGAAACTGGAATATGATGCTTTGCTCCAGAAGTTTTTTGTATCTCTGTCTAACAATGCTCTCTGTAAGGATGACCATAGGGAGCCCTCCCACTCCTTCTTAGCAGATTCAATTACTTGTTTGTACTTGTCTCCACGGACCACTATTTTGGTGCGAGATTTGTGCTTTACAGCCCTAAATAGTTCCTGCTTAGTCAGTCTACAAACCCTGGTGTACCATGCACCGAGCTGGTCTAGTCTCTGTTGTCGGCTGGATCTTTCAGTCTTTTGGGAATTTCCCTGGTGGCCTAGTAGATCCCTTCTTTCTTTGTAAAGAAATTCATGACTGGGACCTATTATCTCATCATCATAGTCCGCAGTTGAACTAGCAGCTTTCTCAAGTAGCATAGAAACCTTCGTCTTCACTGCACCTAAGGCCTCCGGATGGGCCTCCACCAAATCCCATTTTATTCTCCTTTGATTGTTGGCTACTGATAAAAATCCTATGTCTGGGCAACCTAGGATGCCCGGACCCACTGGCGCCTGATTTATGAGTGTGAGAGCGAGTTCGTTGTGTTCACTATGGACCCTTCTAACCGCTGCCATATCCATAACTAGGTGCCAATAGTTTAAGGATACCAGGCAATAATCAATGTTGCTGTCCTGTGCTATCCTTTAAAGGTGGGTTCCCCATTGGGGTCAGATGGAGTCCTTCCCTTGGTCACTCTAAAATCATGCTGCATTGTGAGTGCTAGCAGCCGCACTCCTCTCGCACTCAACCTAACAGTGGGCAAGTCTAGATGAGGGACCTTCCAATCTCTATCCCATTCATCAGTCAGGTTGAGGTGAATTGGGGCCAGTGGTTCGAATATACAATTAAAATCCCCACCCACCAATAAATGGGAATTGTTTGAGTAATGTGTTAGTGCAGTATCTGTTATACAAATTGAAAATCCTTATTATGTTCCCATTTTAAAAACCAAGTTCCAGAGCAAGTATGTCTTCAGATTCCACATACAATGGTCTTACGTTTCTCCCTAGCGCAATATTCACCCATACAGCCAATCCTCCCGAGGGTCTACCCCGCTCATTTCTACCGGTCATCTTTGGCATAGGTTGAAAAGCTGCTTCTATGCGGGTAAGTGAGGCTCCATGTTTCTTGAAATAGAATAACATCAAGAGTCTACAAATGAGCACCAATCTAAGTCCGCCATTAACTTGGTATTTCCTGCCACATTACAGACCAATACCCTTAAGGGGTGGAGCTTCAACATACCCCATTCAGTGCCTTTGTGCCCTAATGGCTCTCCTCTGTGCATTCCTACCTTCATCCTGGTTTCAACGGTGGGAACACACTTACTGTGGACATCATTTACTGGGGCTGGGGTACAGACTGGGGGAATTGAATTCCAATTTGGGGGCTGCTGAAATTAGTGAAAGACAACCCTAAAGGACTAGGGAGACCTTGCCTATCTGCAGACATTATCTTTACCTCATCCAGTGGTCAGCTGTTCCTCTGCCCTTCAGCCATATTCAACAAGGGCTGCCTGGGAGGAGCAAGCCCAAAGGCAGGTTGCAGCAACCCATCGCTTGGTTCAATAATGGGCACAAGAGGGGATCTGGGGAGTGCTCCAATAGGGATGTGTATTTGATGGATATACTGGAGTTCTTAGGAGGGACTGGGCGGGCATCCATCAACAGTAGGCCAGAGATTATTGCAGCATCATAGAAGCTGACCTCGATCATATCCCACATTGTGTTTTGCATTAGTAGTCTTCTAGCCACTCTGATGTTATCTCTGATAACTGAGTAGCATTGGCGTGTATACCTGAGCCAGTGTATAACCTTGTTTTTGAGTGACTTCTGATGTTCAAAGTGTCTACTAACGAGTTTGGGGACTTCCCTAAGGAATATCTCTGAGGGGGGCTGCCTTACACTTGGTCTCACATAGACACCCTCCAGCACTAATCCCCTAGCAAGGGCCCTCCCAAATTCATGCATGTGAGTATTGCCTTCATCCTGGGCAACCTCACCTCCGTATGTAACCCTGCCTAACATAGGGACCGGGAAGTAACTCTGTGATAGTGTTCTGGAATCAGGGGGTTGACGGTGTTCGACCTTAGATGGCATAGGATTTGGTGATGTTGACTTACTGTGATTCTGTGTTCGCCGGTTTGCGTGTGCTGCACAATTTTGGATCTTTCTGCGTGAGCGCGCGAGAGTTTTTCGACAGCGATTACGTCATCGCGGCCCACCATCTTGCACAGCGAAAGTTTGACAACGCGAGTACGTCATAAGGGCCCACGATCACGCATTGCGGGAGTAAACAATGCCGAAAATGTAGATGCGGCGCGCAGCTGACAATTCTGCACAAGAAATCCACCGCAGGCAGCATAAACCTTCTAAAAATGATGATTTTGATTGACATATGGCTGCACTTTTTGGTGCAAGGAGTCCATTTTTGGGTGGGAGGAAGGAAGTGCCCCAGAGTCTCCAACTTCCTGTTCCTGTCCAGCAGACTCCTCCCAGTGCTTTGTCCATGTCCTGGTCACTTTTGATTTGGATCTGGAGCTGGAAGGATTACTTTTTGTGGCTGCTGCTGGATATTTGTATCTGAGGACTTTTTGGACTTTGGAGTTTGGATCACTTTTGGACTTGAGATTTTACAAGTAAGTTGGTGTTGTTTGTTTGGGGCATTGCAGTTGCTGCAACTACAGTTTTAAAACTTTTTTCACAACTTAAAAAATATATATATTGTGGGTAGCCACAGTATCCAGTAGGCCCAGGGTTAGTCATGGGTGCATGATACAACTGTTTCAGTGATTTCTTTTAACTTAATTCTCCATTTATGTCATGGAATTTTAGCTCACTCTTATATGTTGATTTAAAAAAAAAATGTGAGGTGCCTGTAAAGCCTCACTAGCCAGTAGGCCCAGATGTAGTGAGTGGTGCATGGACCAAGTCTTTCCGTGGGGTGTCTTGAATTTAGACATCATTGAAGGCATGGATGGCATTGGATTGTGGTGTTTTTTGTGTGTTGTTTTACTTTTTGGGGTGTTGTTGGGGCCTGGCCATGTGGGTGGGGGCCATTTTGAGGCCTGGTCCAGGCAGGGCCTGGCCATGTGGCTGGGGGTCAAGGGCCCATTTTCAAGCCAGGCAGTATGCTCAGGCCTGCACCAGCTTTGCCTTGCTTTCTTCCATTAGGCCCAGGGGTACTCAGTGGTGCATGGACCAAGTCTTACTGTGGGGTATCTTGAATTTAAACATCATTGAGGGCATGGATGGCATTGGATTGTGGTGATTTTTGTGTGTTTTTCAACTTTATGGGGTGTTGTTGGGGCCTGGCCATGTGTGTGGGGACCATTTTGAGGATTGGTCAGGCAGGGACTGGCCATGTAGCAGGGGGTCAAGGCCCCATTATGAAGCCAGGCAGTGTGCTCAGGCCTGCACCCAGTTTGCCTTGCTTTCTTCCATTAGGCCCAGGGGTACTCAGTGGTGCATGGACCAAGTCTTTCTGTTGGGTGTCTTTAATTTAGACATGATTGAGGGCATGGATGGCATTGTATTGTGGTGATTTTTTTTTTAACTTTTTGGTGTGTTGTTGGGGCCTGGCCTTGTGGGTGGGGATCCATTTTGAGGCCTGGTCTAGGCAGGGCCTAGCCATGTGGCTGGGGGTCAAGGGGCCATTTTGAAGCCAGGCAGTGTGCTCAGGCCTGCACCCAGTTTGCCTTGCTTTCTTCCATTAGGCCCAGGGGTACTCAGTGGTGCTGGGACCAAGCCTTTCTGTGGGGTGTCTTGAATTTAAACATCATTGAGGGCATGAATGGCATTGGATTGTGGTGATTTTTGTGTGTTTTACGACTTTTTGGGTTGTTGTTGGGGCCTGGCCATGTGGGTGGGGGCCATTTTGAGGCCTTGTCCAGGCAGGGCCTGGCCATGTAGCTGGGGGTCAAGGGCCCATTTTGAAGCCAGGCAGTGTGCTCAGGCCTGCACCCAGTTTGCCTTGCTTTCTTCCATTAGGCCCAGGGGAAGTGAGTGGTGCATGGACCAAGTCTTTCTGTGGGGTGTCTTGAATTTAAACATCATTGAGGGCATGGATGGCATTGGATTGTCGTGATTTTTGTGTGTTTTCTGACTTTTTGGGGTGTTGTTGGGGCCTGGCCATGTGGGTGGGGGCCATTTTGAGGTCTGGTCCAGGCAGGGCCTGGCCATGTGGTGGGGGTCAAGGGGCCATTTTGAAGCCAGGCAGTGTGCTCAGGTTTGCACCCAGTTTGCCTTGCTTTCAACCATTATGCCCAGGGGTACTCAGTGGTGCATGGACCTTGTCTTTCTGTGGGGTGTCTTGAATTTAAACATCATTGAGGGCATGGATGGCATTGGATTGTGGTGATTTTTGTGTGTTTTTTGATTTTTTGGGGTGTTGTTGGGGCCTGGCTACATGGGTGGGGGCCATTTTGAGGCCTGGTCCAGGCAGGGCCTGGCCATGTAGCTGGGGGTCAAGGGCCCATTATGAAGCCAGGCAGTGTGCTATGGCCTACACCCAGTTTGCCTTGCTTTCTTCCATTAGGCCCAGGGGAAGTGAGTGGTGCATGGACCAAGTCTTTTTGTGGGGTATCTTGAATTTAAACATCATTGAGGGCATGGATGGCATTGGATTGTGGTGATTTTTGTGTGTTTTCTGACTTTTTGGGGTGTTGTTGGGGCCTGGCCATGTGGGTGGGGGCCATTTTGAGGCCTGGTCCAGGCAGGGCCTGGCCATGTGGTGGGGGTCAAGGGGCTATTGTGGAGCCAGGCAGTGTGCTCAGGTCTTCACCCAGTTTGCCTTGCTTTCAACCATTATGCCCAGGGGTACTCAGTGGTGCATGGACCTCGTCTTTCTGTGGGGTGTCTTGAATTTAAACATCATTGAGGGCATGGATGGCATTGGATTGTGGTGATTTTTGTGTGTTTTCTGACTTTTTGGGGTGTTGTTGGGGCCTGGCCATGTGGGTGGGGGCCATTTTGAGGCCTGGTCCATGCAGGGCCTGGCCATGTGGCTGGGGGTCAAGGGCACATTTGAAGTCAGGCAGTGTGCTCAGGCCTGTACCCTGATTGCCTTGCTTTCAGCCATTATGCCCAGGAGTACTCAGTGGTGCATGGACCAAGTCTTTCTGTGGGATGTTTAAGTGATGTTCCTATGGCTTCCACTGCTTTTAGGAGCACTGGTTTGAAGAAAATCCATGGTGGAAAAGGGGAGTTAGGGCCTAGCTGCAGAGCGCGTTTGGAGTGATTTTGACTGGTAGGCCTCAAATGTTCTAAGTGTGGGATTTTCCAATTTTTGCTTTTGGCCTGTTTGTGGGTGTTCTACTTTTTTGCGGGTGGGTTGAGGGGTCTGGGGGCAATGCTGGGAAGGTCTAATATCGTATGTAAGTGGTTTGGAGAAAATTCATGGTGAAAAAGTTTTTCCTTTTTAGCTCAATTGCCTGTTTTGGGGGCTGTTTGGGGGGTTCTAGGTTTTTGGGGGTGGGTTGGGGGGTCTGGGAGCACCTGCTGGGAAGGTCTAGTTTTGATTGCAAGTGGTTTCAAGAAAATCCATGGTGGAAAAGGGGGGTTTGGGCCTAGTTGCAGACAGCGTTTTGGCACAATTTAAACTGAGGCCTAGCAGTATTGCATTTTTTGGGGGGGCTGTTTGGGGGGGTTGTAGGTTTTTGGGGGTGGGTTGGGGGTCTGGGAGCACTGCTGGGAAAGTCTAATTTTTATTGCAAGAGGTTTGAAGAAAATCCATGGTGGAAAAGCGGAGTTAGGGCCTATCTGCAGAACGCATTTGGGGTGATTTTGACTGGTAGGCCTCAAATGTTCTAAGTGTGGGATTTTTCATTTTTGCTTTTGGCCTATTTGAGGGTGTTCTACTTTTTTGCGGGTGGGTTGAGGGGTCCGGGGGCAATGCTGGGAAGGTCTAATATCGGATGCAAGTGGGTTGGAGAAAATCCATGGTGGAAAAGTGGGGTTTGGGCCTAGCCCAAGTTGCAGAGAGCGTTTTGGCACAGTTGAAAGTTAGGCCTAGTAGTAGTATTGCATGTTTTTAGGGAGCTGCTTAGGGGGTTCTAGATGTTTGGGGGTGGGTTGAGGGGTCTGGGGGCACTGCTGGGAAGGTCTAATATCGGATGCAAGTGGTTTGAAGAAACTCCATGGTGGAAAAGGGGGGTTTGGGCCCAGCCCTATTTGCAGAGAGCGTTTTGGCACAGTTGAAAGTTAGGCCTAGTAGTATCGCATATTTTTGGGGGGCTGCTTGGGGGTTCTAGATGTTTGGGGGTGGGTTGAGGGGTCTGGGAGCATTGCTGGGAAGGTCTAATTTTGTTCTAAAATCGCAGTTTACACTTTAAACCTAGCTTGAGGGAAAAGATCCGCAGATTTCGCCCAAACAAGTTATTTATCCTTGAAAAGGAGACTCAGAGTACACACTTTCGATATGATGCTTGTATGTATTGTAATACTGTCGACTCTGAAACTGAAAGTGTTATTTTTGCACTACACAGCGTACCTTATATTTATTTCTACGTGGTGTTTTAATATCACTTCCTGTTTTTCCATCAACAATTACAGGCCGGATTTTACCCTGTGCAATGGCAAAAAGATTGAACTCAGGCTTACAATTAGCGACCCGCAATTCAGCATCCACCAGGCAGGCAGTGGACAAGGTGTCTTCTGGTCTCCATCATTGATCGACGGAGCGTCAGATGGAATGGAGGAGTAACGCGAAAAAGAGGAATGGCGGGATGCATGCAACTTCCCAAATTCAACAGGACAACTACAACAACATACATTTACAGTATCCATCTTCATTTCTACTTATCTTTTAAGTAATGTTATTGCTGTACACTTCTATGAGTGTGACTCTGTGCTTTTGTTTGCTCAATGCTTCAATTCATCCCTCCAGCCATCGTATACTTTTTTCTTTGCTATTTTTTAAACTATTTTATTGTACTAAGTGGTTCTTCTCTCCGAGGGCAGATAGGCAAGTGAAATTGCGTAATTACTGCAGCCCTGTACTGTCACATTGTTTCTTCATAGTTAGTACATTGTAGAAAGTACTACTTACTTTACAGTAACCTATCCATTTAGCAAACAACTTCATGCATGCAGTAGTGCATGCACTTCCTTTATGTCCCTTAAAAGATTTATGTATAGCTTCGTATCCAAAGATTTGTTTATCTTTATTTGTTGTTTGTCCATACTGTGTTTTTTTTTCCTCTCTCCACAAAACTTTCCCCACAAACCCCATTCCCATCCAAATTTCAAACCCTAACCCTCTTCCCCCGGGCTGTGTGGTTTTCACTGAGGTGTGAGTAAATTACAACAATAATTCCACACACTTGCTGGGGAGGATAAGGTGCAAGCAACCTCCTCAAATCAATTTTAAGGCAGCTAGATGAATCCTAGGATATTGTAATTCTGGTTAAAAAAACAACAATGAGTAGTTTAAAATAAATTCTGAATTTCATGTCCACCATCGATTGGATCCATCGTCAACATCATCCTCCCACATGCCAAGAAGACTTGTTGTTACTCTGCTGTGTCACTGTTCTTGTTGTAGCCATAATCATCCGTGCAATTCTTTTTTCCCCATACTTATCTTCAGCATTGCTTAGGCTACTGTTCCTTCTAATACTCCTCTCAGGCCACTAAATGTCTCATTTTTTTACTTTGTTTTTCATATTCTGCTACTGCTACTGCTAGTGTGGTACCACTCCTACTAATACCACAACAACGTAATTTCGGTCCGGGATGCGTAATCGCCATTTGCCGTGCAGCCAACGCTGTGCCTAGGTCTATTCTCAAATAATCACAGGTAAGATAAGCATTTTGGGGAGGTAGAATAATGGATTAGGACTCGGAGGAGAAACTGACAGAAGTACTAATAAAGTACTAGTAGGCCAATTGAATTCACAAACTCTGTTAGTGGCACTTTTGAAAATTTTTGGACGTTTTAGATAATTCATGCTGGTAAATTTGATGAAACCAAACGAGCCGTAACCCCTGCCCACCACCCCACAAAATAAGATCAACGCATACACTGTGTTCAAGTATGTAAAAAGAATAATGATATATTTCCCCTAACAAAAATAAACTAGTCCCTCCCCTCCCTAACACAAACAATTGTCCATTTCAAATAGTCCACTAGTCCAAAATAATCCCCAACTCCCGATTCACCCCCCAACAGTCTTTAAAAAAGGGGCAAGGGACACAGTCACTTCCGGCGGTGTTTGGATAGGCGGTCCCGCCGCTCCTTGCGGAGGTCCCGGAGCTGTTTTTCAAGGTCGTCCACCTTGCGCTCCAGGTAGTCCACTCAGGCAGCGCATGCGTGCCTTCCAGGCTCTGGGGGGGCAGCTGCTGATGTTCTTGCAGGTGAGCGGCGGCGAGGGGCTGTCTGAGAACGGTGCCGTGCTGGAGGCTGCTGGCTGCTGGACACGGGGGCAGTGCTGGAGGAGGTTGTTGACGCTCCCTCCTCCTGTTCCCGAGCCAACAGCCGGCAAAATTCCACCCGAATGGCCTCCAGCTTCCGGGCCCAGGCCCGGACAGCCAACTCCCTTCTGGTGAGCTTTTTGGAAGCATCTATATGAAGCAAGAAAGAATATGTAACCAATACTCTTTAACAATAACACAAAATAATTCAACAGAAAGTTGTCTCACAGTAACACTAGCAATTTGCAAGCACAGTATAAAATTTTGGCATGTATCTTTCCGTCGTCTTTGTAGGCATGTAACAGTGAGAGTTTCAGGAATTCTACTACCAGGCAGCACTATGGACTCAATACATAGTCAGAGAGTCAGAGAATACACCAGTATTCTTCTTTTTTTCTCAAGTTTTGTGAAATAAATTATTTGTACGTGAACTTGTGGTAGCCGGCATAATGCCAGCTCAGTCAGCTTGCACCCAAGAAAAAGAGACACAAGCCATGATGAGGCAGACTTGCATGCATTACTTTAAGCAGTACATGCAGGTGGGGATAGGGAAGCTCTTACGTTTGTATAGGGGTTGCACTGGCCATACTCGGTTACATCAAGGGCTACTGCTCAATGTAATTTATATTTCACACTGCCCCCCTGGGCCTTCAGTACTACAAAAGGAAAATGAAGTTCATGCATTTCAGATCATGTATCCAGCTGATCACATGATCTCTTTGCTTATATGATGGATGGCTTTAGGTGCTTTGTTGTGATAGATTGAGAGAACAACAGCGATAGTCCACCCATGATTAACACCGCAGAAAGAAAATTATGATCAAGGGGAGTGAGTGTGGTAACCGTAATTGACTTGATATAATTGTCAACTATACAATACATACACAATATATGTTGTGCTTGCAAAGTAAACTACTGTACTGTTACTTTAGGCAAGGGAGAGTTTCTGAACAATCACAACTTGTAGTATTTGAATTTCCTCTGCTTTGCTACCTTGGCACGGACATGCTGTTCGAACAAAGTAACACTCTTCATGCACTGAACGTCTGCTCTACACATACACCTCTGCTATGTATGAGGAAGAAGATACCGTCCAGGCTTCCAAAGTAAACGTCCATCATTCTTCTTAATGTCTCAACTGTAACAACTTTACGTTTTCTCAACAACCAAATAACATCCTTTTCATTTTATTTGGTAAACCACCGTCTTGATTTGCATTTAAGTTCCACCAAAATGATATATTGTAATGCACACCACACATGAATTTTCTGATTGACCCACACAGGCAGTCATATTTTCTTTCTCCTCGAACCATCCTTGCTTCAAGCAGCCATGCATCTGATTCCTTCCTATCGGCCACTTCTGCCTGCATTCAGAAACACATATCATTCTTTAGTCATAAATGTTATGACTCGCTCATCCTTCCATTGACCCTAAGTTCTTTCCCTTTACGTTCATCACATCCCTCAAGTTCATCTGATATGACTTGGCTTCACGATAAAAGTTTCCCAGCTGATTTGAAGTCCAATAGAGGGGGCCATTGCTTACTCGAGAACTACCACCTCTAATGCCATTGCTAAGTCAAGAGTGACTGTCTTCTCCATGATTGGCTAAAAAAATGTAGTTCTAAATCAGTAACTGTTCTTAATAGTACAGTGTACTTGTAGTAGTGTACTGTCTACTGTACAGTACATCATACACTCCTTTGCGAGCCTACTCTAAAATGTCAATAAGTAAGGAGTATAATAATAATTTACCACCATCCGCCGCTGCTGAGCCATCCCCCTCAGCTCCTCCTGGTGGCGCCGCCACATCCGCCGCTTGAGTGCACCCCTCCGCGCTACTGGCCCCGGCAGTGCTGGTGGCAAATGCTGCATCCGATGTTGTGACGCCTAGAAAAAACATGTCATATTTTTAGATGCCATACACCACCCCCTACTTCGTCTCGTAATGGAAGAGAAAATGTTAAAAAAAATGTAATTATTGGGACTGAAAAGAAGTCACGGTTTTGGGAAGGGTGTTAACTTATGTGCTTAGCCATAACATGCAACTCTTTTTTGGCACAACTGATGAATGCTTCCTCTTTAACGTGCAACATTTTTATAATTACAGACAGAACCAACTACTCCTCATCACCACCAGGAGGACTTGAAGTTCCAACAAGGTGAGGGCCCCCGAGTCCCGCACAGTTACTTCTGACTGAGGTATGTGAAAAGTCGAACTGCACCTATCATCAACAATGTCCTATTTCTCTTGTCCATACTTCTGTATGTGCAGAATAGTCCCTGAAACACTAGCAGTATGGTATGTGCTACTATCAAATCAAAAAGCCAACTACAAGCTTATTCTTGGTGGACATTGACATTTTGCTGTTGGAAATTGTCAAAGCACTAACATTAAGAAGACTGGAATAGACAGCAAGGGCAACCCAGAGGACTGCACTGAGTGACTCTAGAGCTATTGCTGGATCAGAGTTTTGTTTAACACCGTTTGCCGACTGGGCAAGCTTAGCTACCTACACAGACCTACTCAGAAATAATGGTAAATAGTAGTCCCACGGAGAGTGATGGTAGAGAGGCAGGATAAGAAAGTAGAAACAGTCTACAAGAAGATCAAAGACTATTTTGTAAAAAATAGAATTAGGAAACAGTTTGGAATGAATAGGAGCTGTAAAGGTTAGGGAAGTATAACTATATTAACAACAGAACAACTTACTGTGGCCAGCAGAAGAGCCTGCAGAGGACCATTCCTGCCCACTCTGTTCCGCCGGAGTCTGGGATGTTGCTGCCTTGCCCCTGGGAGGTGCTGATGATCTTGAAATAAACACAAACATGGATGATCTAAAATTATCTCAGGGAAACAAATTATCAACAATTGCACTACATGTATTGACCTATCTGATCTGGTCAACTAGGAGGATACTAGTACAGTATTGCTGGATTTGCAGACTATCTACTTGGAAAGTTATGTAACTCACTAACTAAACCAACAACAAAAAGGTTCTACTACGACTGCCAGCACTCAGCAGCACGCAACGTGACAGACACAGTCCGTCATCATGATTGCAGAGCACTACAAAATGTCCTACTACTAATAACAAGTCATATTATACTCAACCTATCAATCCATCACTATCTCTTCTTCTTAGTGGCAGCAAGAGTACAAAGGAAGGACTAGACTTGAGTCTCTAGTCTCTCTAGCATTACGCAGTTCTGTAAAGTACTACACTCATACATATTCAGGCCAAATGAGCACAAAGTTGCAAACAAGTAAGCATAGTAGAAACGCCACTGAGGAGGCGAGCACCTGCAATCACAAGCTATTTAAACACTATTTTACCTGCAATGTAATGAAATAGGCAGCATTCTTGCTCTTCGGGAAAAACATATATTATCAATATAACACATAGCAGAAGAATACAAAGTAGTTTCTTCGCTTAGTCATAGGTGCGCCGGACCCCCGACTCCCTCCGCATGGCCCGGCACACCTTATCCCACCGCTGGCGATTCTCTCGGAGGCCATACCTTTGACCGGGCCTGCCCCCTGCAGCCACGATCTTAGGGAGGTGGCGCAGAACAAAAAATATAAGGGCGGCCACCTCCACCGCAGTAAAAACCTCCCTGGCCACTACATCCACTCCCCTCAATCGCCCGCATGGGAGCCGGGTATGGGGTGCGGGACCCTTCCCCTTGCTTTTCCCGGCTCCCTTTGCCATGGTCCTGGGCGAAAGAAGAATAGAATAGGGGGGAAAAAATAAAAAATAAAAGAGAGAGCTAAAAAAAAAGTAGTTATTAAAGTAACAAAAAGTTGAAAAAAACACAAAATATAGATCTAGACAAATAGAGAGATAGATAATGAGCAAAAAAGATCAAAAAAAGTTCAAAGAACAAAGGATTGCAAAGATTAAAAGAGGATAGATAAGCCATGCCCAAACCACAGCAATGAATGAAAAACAAGATGGACGCGCCCATTGAGGACCGCATGGGTAAGATCGCACGATATTTCCCCCGCGAGCACGCAAAAACACACGTGAACTTATAATAGCGTGCCGCATACAACGACTGGAAACGGAAATACGCAAATCGCACAAGATGGCTGCGCCCATGTACGACCACATTGGTAACTTCGCGGTCGGTGCGCTGCAAGCGGTCCTCGAATACGCAAAAAACCCCGCGAACACTTTGCAAGTGATTGGGCATTCTGGATTTATCGAGCTGGGAGCCGGTAACATGCCGCGGACACGGACGCCTAGTACAGATTTTGGTACAGTCGATTTGTGGACTTTTGGCATATACTGGAGAATCACTTGCAAGTGGATTTAAGAAAATTAGAAGCATTCTGTGGAATACACTGTTTGCCAGGGACTAAATCGAAATACTGGACAGGATTAGATCGTTACGCATAATATTCAACAAAAAGGACATAATTTGGTAGATAAATTTGAATACAGGATTTGTATTATTACCAGGGTATAGAAGCAGTAAGATATCAAGATATCAACAGCTAGGACTATACTCTGTCTCTATTCTTGGAGCCCTGATGATGTCCCAAATGGGGACGAAACCCATTGGCTGTTAACTGTGTTGTATCTATAATATTCTTGGTTGGAAGCTGACTGACATCATAACCAATTCAGAATAAAGAAAATGAATTGAACAACTGCAGCTTGGAGGACTTTTCATTGAAGCTAATATCTCCGAATATAAATTGTGAAATTGTATATATAATATATTGTTTGTTTTATATTTTACGCTCCTTCTGTATATTGTTCTTTGAGTAGCGAGTTAGCGGCTTTGAGACGGTGGGTCCCTATGAGGTTGAGCGTATCTAGATACATATTGTGGATCACCATACTATATTGGTAATACTTAGCTTTGCAGTGCACACACCAGGACCCTACATCGTCAGGCCACGCAGAAATATTATGAGAAACAGCAAAACCTCGAAAGCACGCACCCCCTACAGGCTCGCCACAACTGGCCACCACCAACTCATCAGACATTCAAAGAGAGACTTCATCCAAGACAGAATCCTCTCCAACTCCAAGGAACTCTTCAACATCAGACAATAATTCACCAGACCCCTCAGCTAGACCTCCAAACGTCCCACCCTCCCAGGACCACTGCAAAAAACAGCTCCTTTTTCCACCACAAGGTCAGGACCCTCTAGGACAACTTCAACGAACAGGATCAAGGCACCGACCCAACACCTTCCACCAGCAACGCCCCCAGCCAACCATCCGTGCGTGGACCCCTGTCACTCCAGAAGGCACTGCAAAGACCATGAGGACCAAACACTCTGGAACACCTACAGACCCTGCCTAACGCACATCTTCTACAGGGTCGCCTCTGCCATCGCACCAAAACTACGGCAAACAGTCAACTGCACCCTTGAAACATGCAATTTCCCCGATGACTGGAAATGTGCAGAAGTCAAACCCCTCCTCAAGAAGCCCTCTGCAGTCCCGATGGACTTTAAGAACTACAGGCCCATCTCTCTCCTCCCCTTCACCGCCAAAGTCCCTGAAAATATTGTCAACAGCCGACTAACGAACTTCATAGAATCCAACAATATCCTCAGCACTGAGACTGCACTCCTAGCTGCCATGGGTGACATCAGCACACTCCTCAATCACGGCCACTCTGCACCCCTCATCCTACTAGACCTCTCAACAACCTTTGACACCGACTCCTACTGTACACTACCCACAAGACTACATGAAGCTGGCATACAGGGAACTTATGTAGATTGAATCCGCTCCTTCTTTCCTTCTTCGCTGGCCAACACAAAGAATAAGACTCTTGCCCTTCCTCTCAGAACCCACAGAGGTCAGATACGGAGGACCCCATGGAATTTCCTCAGCCCCACACTCTTCAACTTCTACATGGCTTCCCTCGCTACCATTGTCAGAAAACACAGACTTAGCAAAGTATCCTATGCCGACAACGCCCAGCTCATCCTCTCCCTCACCATGGAACCCAACATCACCAGGCACAATTTCCAAGATGGAATGAAGGACGTCACATCTTGGATGAGCAGCAGCTGCCTGAAGCTCAACTTAAAGAAAACAAAAGTCTTTATCATTGGATCAACTCCCTCCATATGGGATGACACTTGGTGGCCCACCACCCTCGGAAACCCTCCCGTGTCGACGTCCAAGGACCATGCCAGTAACCTCGGCATCATAATTGACTCCTCCCTCACCATGAACAAACAGATGAACGCCATATCCTCCACATGCTTCAACACTCCCTACATACTACACAAGACCTTCAAATGGATCCCCCCTAATCCGAGAAGACCATCCCCTACGCACTCATCACCAGTAGGCTAGACTACGAGACCACTCTCTAAGCTGGAATCAACAAATGTCTACTTCACAAACTCCAGGCTGTCCTGAATGCCGCAGCCAGACTTGTCCTTGATAAGCATGGGCGTAAAATCCGCTCCGCTCGTGGATTTTTTGGATTTTCGGCAAATTCGCAATCCGCGAACTCTCGCGAATTTGTCGAAAATCCGTGAATCCGCTTGCGGCGGATTTTTTGCTTGGTTGCGGCGCGCGGCGTGGTGCACGGCGTTCACTTTCCGTCATTAAGCGTTTGCCTAGTTGTTTTTCTCGATCATATTTTGCGAGTGCTGCGCCATTTTGGATCTTGCTGCGTGATCCCGCGGGAGTTTGGCGCCCGCGAATACGTAATCGCGGTTTGCCACCTTGCACAGCACACCTCGCGAGAGTTCGCAATTGCGAACACGTAGTTGCGGCGGAAAGGAACAATCTCGCACTCGCGAAATAGAGATTTTGCAATTCTGCACAAGAAATCCACCAGCAAACAGGATAAACCTTCAGAAAATGATGATTTTTATCAGAATCACTCCTCAGGTTGACATTTGCATGGCCTTTTTTTTGCAAGGAGTCCATTTTTTGGGGGGGGAGGGAAGGAAGTGCCCCACAGTCTCCAACTTCCTGTTCCTGTCCAGCAGGCTCCTCCCAGTGCTTTGTCCATCTCCTGGTCACTTTCATTTGGATCTGGAGCTGGAAGGATTACTTTTTGTGGGTGCTGCTGGATATTTGTATTTGAGGCCTTTTTGACTTTCTTTGGATCACTTTTCGATTAGAAATCAACTTTCACAAGTAAGTTTGTTTGGGGCATTACAGTTGCTGCAACTACAATTTTGGAACTTTTTCAGAACATTAAATAAATTATATTGTGGGTAGTCACAGTATCCAGTAGGACCAGGGTTGGTTATGGGTGCATGATACAACTGTTTTGCTGAATTTAAACACCATTGAGGCCATGGATGGGCTGGGATTGTGCTTATTTTTGTTGTTTTTTTGGGGCTGCTGGTGAGGCCTTTTGCCCAGGGGTGGTGGTGCATGGACTGAGTTTGCCTGTGGTGTGGTCTCACTCTCTTTAATGTAAACATCATGGATGGCATTGGATTGTGGTGATTTTTGGCTGTTTTTCTGTTTTTTGGGGGTGCACTGTTGATGTGGACTGGCCATGTGGGTGGTGGTGGTGGCCATCTTGAGTGCTGGCTGGTACAGGCAACATGTGCTTGGGGTGCAAGGGGCCATTTTGAAGAGAGGCAGTGTCTGAGGCCTGCACTTATTTTGCCTACTTTTCATCCATTATGCCCAGGGGTAGTGAGTGTTGCATGGGCCTAGTCTTTCTGAGGGGAGTGAGTGTTGCATGGGCCTAGTCTTTCTGAGGGGTGTCTTCTTGAATTTAAACACCATTGAGGCCATGGATGGGCTGGGATTGTGCTGATTTTATTGTTTTTTGTCGTTTTTTTGGGGCTGCTGGTGGTGCCCTTTGCCCAGGGGTGGTGAGTGTTGCATGGGCCTAGTCTTTCAGTGGGGTGTCCTCTTGAATTTAAACACCATTGAGGCCATGGATGGGCTGGGATTGTGCTGTTTTTTGTGGTTTTTGTCGTTTTTTTGGGGCTGCTGGTGTGGCCTTTTGCCCAGGGGTAGTGGTGCATGGACTGAGTGTGCCTGTAGTGTGGTCTCACTCTCTATAATGTAAACATCCTGGATGGCATTGGATTGTGGTGATTTGTGGGTGTTTTTCTGTTTTTTTGGGGTGTACTGTTGATGTGGACTGGCTTGGGGTGTAAGGGGGGCCATTTTGAAGAGAGGCAGTGTCTGAGGCCTGCACTTATTTTGCCTACTTTTCATCCATTATGCCCAGGGGTAGTGAGTGTTGCATGGGCCTAGTCTTTCTGTGGGGTGTCTTCTTGAATTTAAACACCATTGAGGCCATGGATGGGCTGGGATTGTGCTGAATTTATTGTTTTTTGACGTTTTTTTGGGGGCTGCTGGTGGGGCCCTTTGCCCAGGGGTGGTGAGTGTTGCATGGGCCTAGTCTTTCTGTGGGGTGTCCTCTTGAATTTAAACACCATTGAGGCCATGGATGGGCTGGGATTGTGCTGTTTTTTGTGGTTTTTTGTCTTTTTTTGGGGGCTGCTGGTGTGGCCTTTTGCCCAGGGGTAGTGGTGCATGGACTGAGTGTGCCTGTAGTGTGGTCTCACTCTCTTTAATGTAAACATCCTGGATGGCATTGGATTGTGGTGATTTGTGGGTGTTTTTCTATTTTTTTGGGATGTACTGTTGATGTGGACTGGCTTGGGGTGTAAGGGGGGGCCATTTTGAAGAGAGGCAGTGTCTGAGGCCTGCACTTATTTTGCCTACTTTTCATCCATTATGCCCAGGGGTAGTGAGTGTTGCATGGGCCTAGTCTTTCTGTGGGGTGTCTTCTTGAATTTAAACACCATTGAGGCCATGGATGGGCTGGGATTGTGCTGTTTTTTGTGGTTTTTGTCGTTTTTTTGATGGCTGCTGGTGTGGCCTTTTGCCCAGGGGTAGTGGTGCATGGACTGAGTGTGCCTGTGGGGTCTCACTCTCTTTAATGTAAACATCCTGGATGGCTTTGGATTGTGGTGATTTTTGGGTGTTTTTCTGTTTTTTTGGGGTGTACTGTTGATGTGGATTGGCCATGTGGGTGGTGGTGGTGGCCATCTTGAGTGCTGGCTGGTACAGGCAACATGTGCTTGGGGTGCAAGGGGCCATTTTGAAGAGAGGCCGGCACTTATTTAGCCTACTTTTCATCCATTATCCCCAGGGGTAGTGACTCAGTGTTGCATGGGCCTAGTCTTTCTGTGTGGTGTCTTGAATGTAAACATCATGGATGGCATGGGATTGTGCTTATTTTTCTGTGTTTTTCCATTTTTTGGGGTGTATAACTGAACTGATGTTCCTCTGTTTTCCATTGCTTTTAGGTGCACAAGACTCTAGAGAACCACCAGTGCCAGGAAGAAGTCCTGCAGCGGTGTGTGTGTGCAGCATAACGTCACGCGACGTCACGTCTGGACACAGACAACTCTGCAACTCGTGCAACTGCTGCCTGCTGTTCTGAAGAAGATGGCCCCAAAAAAAGTTACCCGTAGCTCCTCTAGCAAGAAAGTTGCCAGTAAGGAGCAGAAGAAGCAAGTTACCAAGGAGACTGGTGTGCCGGCCGCCCCTTTTTTTTGGAGTAAAAAAAAAAGTATGCCTGCAGCAGCAGCGGGATCTGCTGGGGACCAAGCTGGGAGCAGCACCCCCGCTCCATTGGGCTCAGTGCCACAACCATCACCACGCCAACTTAAGTCCAAGCCCTTCAGTGCTGCAGAGGCACTTAGTCTAGTTGTTCAATCACCATCGACCAGTGATGTTGGCTCATCGCAAGAAAGTAGCAGCAATGTCCCTCAATCAACACAGGTTGTTGTAACTCATCTGACGAGTGTTGAACAACCACAGCCGCAACAAAAACCACATGTGCAAATACAAGCCCAAGTACATGTGGAAGGAGAGGCAGCGCAAGGAGATGTGCAAGCAGAGGTGCATTGAGGGTCACAAGTGCCCACAATAGTTGTTCCTCCCGAAGTAGGGGCACATCAGGAAATCGACAATCAAGGCGAGGTATCATTTGAGGAAGACACTCCTCCTGATGATCATTCATTGTCTTCCACACCCCTAGCAAGGAAGAGATCAAGGGTGGTGTCTACATCTTCTTCAAGCACACCTCCTTCTGATGATACAGATCAAAATTGGGAACCAGCACCACTGCCGTCTGAGAGTGAGGCACATGATCTGACAAAGGTAGTTAAGCGTAAAAGGAAGCTCGTCCAAAGTCTCAGAGCTATGGAGTGTGATGATGAGGCTCAACAAGAAGTGACGGATACTGCTGCTGATGAAGACTCTGACAACGACGACCCAGTCATCATAAAGGTCACTGCAGCCCCAGCGGGCATGCAGCAAACAGACATTTTGACCCTAGCCCGAAAAGCTGCTGAGCGTGATGATGATGTTGTCGACGAGGAGGCAGTGGAAACACCACAATCATTGGAGTTAAGTACACCAACTCGTACCGCTTCCATATTTCTTTCTCACAAGAAGGGACCTCCATCCACCTCGACCTTAATTAGTGGCGGTGAAAGTGCACAACGTACAAAAGTTGGGCAATCCAGATCCTCCACTTCATCTGGCATTAGCAGCATGACCACCACCACCAGTATCGCTGCCTCCTCCAGGCCCCACAGACACTTCAAGTCCCCAGTTTGGGACTTCTTTACTGTTTGCCCAAAAAGGGAAAAGTTCGCCATTTGTACCCTTTGTAAGCTTGCAGTTAGTCGTGGTAAGTCAGGTACCAACTATGGTACCGGAGGCCAGAGAGGTCATTTTGAGAGACAGCACACTGTCCAATGGTTTGCGCACCTAGATGCGATCAAGGAAGCCCGAATTGGAAGTCAAGAAAACGTTGATGTTGCATCTGATGATGACGAGGAGGAAGAAGACGTGTCAAACACTTCACTTACACCCAGTACCCCTGTCAGCAGCACACCCCGTGTGAGGCACACTAAGAGTGTTGGAGCGAGTGAGACACCAACGCGCAAAAGTTCACCAGCGAGCATAATTGGGTCAACGAAGTCATTATCATCCCGTAAATGCTTGGTCCAGGGCAACATTAGTACCATGTTTTCTTCAGACATGCCATATGAACGCAACCACCCACTGACGCGTCTGTATAACACTAAGCTGGCTAAAATGCTAGCTGTGGACCTTCTCCCTTTTTCTTTTGTAGAAGCGGTAGGTTTTCTAGAATTAGTGGCAACGCTCTGCCCTAAATGGAAGGTTCCTAGCCGGTTCTATTTTGCCAGAGTTGCGGTTCCAGCACTACATGAAGATGCGCTGGAGGCGATTGGGGCAGCTTTGCAGAAGAGTGCTGTTCACACTATACATCTGACAACAGACATGTGGACCAGTGGCGCAGGCGCTGATTACATGTGCATCACTGCACACTGGGTCTCTTTTTCAGGTGTTAAAGCAAAGCTAAACACAGGTGTTGACCCGGACCAAGTTTTTAAAGCTGCTCGGAAACATGCAACACTAGCCATGTTTGGCTTGGAGAAAAGTCACACAGCAGAAAACATTTTGGACGAGTTTAAAAAAAAGGTCTTTCACTGGCTGTCCCCAAAAAAACGCCAGATTGGTTATGTTTCCACGGATAATGGCGCCAATGTAGTTAAGGCCATGGCGATGGGTGCATATTTCAGAGTGCCGTGTTTGGCGCACTGTATCAACCTGGTAGTTAAAAAATTCTTGAGTGATAGAGACAGTACAGCGTTCGAGGTAATGGCCACCTGCCGCAAAATGTGCGACCATTTCAGCCATTCTTTTAAGGCCCAGAAGCATCTGAGGAGGCTGCTACTTGAACGTCGAATGCCAGTGAAAGCTCTCATCCAGGAGGTGGCAACACGTTGGAACTCAACCTTCTACATGCTTGAGCGTCTGTATGAGCAGTATACGGTACTCGATCACTATTTATTAACAGAGGGTACAGCTCAGAAGGACCTGCGGATGGGTGCGGCGCAATGGGACATAGTTAAAAGCCTGACAGACATGCTTCGCCCTTTTGAGTTCTTCACGCGTGCAGTCAGCCAGGAGGACTGTAATTTGGGACAAGCTATCCCATTGTTGTGCATGCTGGAGCACCAACTGAAGGCGGTGTCTTCTGAGTTAGAAAAAGATGAAAAAAACAAAGACCCTTTTCTTTTGTCGGAGAAATTATTAGAGCGCCTACGTGGTGATGAACGTCTTAAAAAGATCAACTCAGAACAGCATTACATTTGTGCTACTATTCTGGATCCACGCTACAAAAAGGCGCTGGCAGGCCAAGCATTCTTTCCTTTTGCTGATGAAGATGTTAAAAAGTACAAACGTTGGCTAGGCTGGTCAGCCAAGAGGTTTGAAAAAGAACGGCAGGATATTGAAGGAGAAGGCAGTACATCAGCATCAGCATCAGCAGGCCATCCCCAGTCAAAAGAATCCACTTCTGCACCTGTGGCTGTGGCACAAGTGACCTCTCAGCCGTTAAAGACACCGGCAAACGGATCATCTGCACCACACACAACAGTAACAGTGGCTGCTGTAGAGGATTGGCTAACTTTGCTTGGGTATGGTTCTCGAAAAAATGTCACAGGCACAGCAAAAAGTAAGCAAAGAGGAGGAACCGTTGGGGACCTTGAGTCGATGGTGCAGGACTATCTGAATGACTCAACAGAGGTCTTTCTTAATGATGAGCCATTGCAGTATTGGCATGGGAAAAAACAATTGTGGCCACAGCTCTCCAACCTGGCTATAAACTATTTGTCTTGCCCACTCGCAAGTGTGTCTTCTGAACGTGTTTTCAGTGCTGCTGGTGGCATTGTAACTCCCAAACGGAGCTGCCTCTCGCCCAAAAATGTGGAGCGGCTGACAATGATCAAGATGAATCAGCACCTCATACCACCAGATTACAAAGTACGAGAAAGCACGCCGCATGAAGACGAGGAGGACGGCAACGTAGATGAGGGGATTTGTTCTCTGTTCGGTGACACTGACCTCATCCTGCCTGAATTCGCAGAGTATGATGACGAAATCTTCTTCTTATTCCCTGACACCGAGCCCTGAAAATGAGACAATGAATCAATAACTTTCTTTTTCGTCCTTATTCACTTTTATTCCTGTGTGTCTGTCTTTCTTTGTTTTGCACAGTTAATTTAATTCAAACTTAAATCACCTAATCCCAAAAACAAGCCCATCAGCAGAACTGTCTTCACTTGTTTGCTTATTGATTTGAAGGTGCCGCAGTCTACATTCCTCAGGTTCACAAGTTCAGAAGAACATGCTCCTCTATCCTCCTCCTCCTATTTCCCTCAAAGCAGAGGGCTGGATTACGCCCAATGAAGAAAGACTCAGCACTTGTGGGGGTGTTCTACTTCTTTGCTTGTGAGTTGACGGCTCTGGGCCCATTGCTGTGAAGCTCTAATAACGGATAAAAGTGTTTAGGACCAAATATGAGGCGGAAATTTCTTGCCGTTTTTGCTGACTTGCTTGCCTTTGAGGTGCTCTTTGGCGGGGTTCCGGGTGTTTGTGGGTGAGTTTTGGGGTCTGGGAGCACTGCTGCGACAGTCTAATCTTGATTGCATTTGCTTTTCAGGAAATCCGTGGTGGAAAACAGGAGTTATGATGATGATGACCTAGCTGCACAGCGCGTTTGGACCGAAGGCCGAGAGATATTGTAAGTGTGAGATTTTGCTTTTTGGCTGTTTGGGGGTGTTGTCGCGTGCTTTTTTGCGGGTGGGTTGGCGGGTCTTGGGGCATTCCTGGGAAGGTCTAATACCGGATAGAAGTGTTTTGGATAAAATCCATAAGGAAAAGCCTTTTTTTTGCTATTTCTTCTGGCATCTTGCTCAATGTAGCGTTTTGGGGGGCTTCCTGGTGTTTGTGGGTGGGTTGCGGGGTCTCTGTCGAAGCACTGCTGCGACAGTCTAATCTTGATTGCATTTGCTTTTCAGGAAATCCGTGGTGGAAAACAGGAGTTATGATGATGATGACCTAGCTGCACAGCGCGTTTGGACCGAAGGCCGAGAGATATTGTAAGTATGAGATTTTGCTTTTTGGCTGTTTGGGGGTGTTGTCGCGTGCTTTTTTGCGGGTGGGTTGGCGGGTCTCTTGGGGCATTCCTGTGAAGGTCTAATACCGGATAGAAGTGGTTTGGACAAAATCCATAAGGAAAAGCCTTTTTTTGCTATTTCTTCTGACATCTTGCTCAATGTAGCGTTTTGGGGGGCTTCCTGGTGTTTGTGGGTGGGTTGCGGGGTCTCTGTCGAAGCACTGCTGCGACAGTCTAATCTTGATTGCATTTCCTTTTCAGGAAATCCGTGGTGGAAAACAGGAGTTATGATGATGATGACCTAGCTGCACAGGGTGTTTGGACCGAAGGCCGAGAGATATTGTAAGTATGAGATTTTGCTTTTTGGCTGTTTGGGGGTGTTGTCGCGTGCTTTTTTGCGGGTAGGTTGGCGGGTCTTGGGGCATTCCTGGGAAGGTCTAATACCGGATAGAAGTGTTTTGGACAAAATCCATAAGGCAAAACCTTTTGGCACTTTTTGTAACTTAGGGTTCGTTAGGGTTAGCCCTAGCAGCAGGATTGCATGTGTTTCGGGGTGTTCTATTGCAACTCAGTTCTGGGGTTTTAGAGCACTCTTGGAGCGATGCTGGCTATGGATACTTTTGCTTGCTTGCAAGTGGTTTGAATACAATCCACGGTGGATAAGGGTGTATTTGGGCCTACTTTTACTTTTAAAGTACGTTTTGTCACCATTTTTCTGCTAGGCCTCGTTTTTTGAGATCTGATTGGGGGTCTTCTACACTTGCGACTGGCTTTAGTAAGCGTCTTGGTGGGAGCATTGCTGGGAAGGTCAAATTTTGTTCTAAAACACAGTTTACAGTACACCTACCTTGAGGAGAAAGATCCGCTATAATATTTTGGCCATACTTATTTATCCTTAAAAAGGTGACTCAGACAGAGTACGCAATTTCAAAAATATTGTACTGTCTATTAGGGAAATCAAAGTGTGACTTTTTGCACCACACAGCGTACATACCTTATATTTATTTATCAGTGGTATTGTAATAGCACTTCCTGTTTTCCGTTCAATAATTACAGGCCGGGTTTCAGTCAACATCCACCAGGCAGGCAGTGGACAGGGTGTCTTCTGTCAGTGGTCACTAACATTGATGGACGAAGCGTCAGCTGGAATGGAGGAGTGCCGCTAATAAGAGGAATTGTTTGCTGCATGCAACTTACTTACCAAATTCAACAGGACAACTCCAACAACATACAGAATACAGATACAGTATCCATTGTTTTCTTCTATGAGTGTGACTGCATGTGGTTAGCTTTAGTTTGTACCCAAAGATTTCTTTATCTTCAATTATTGTTTGTCCATGCTGTGCTTTTTTTTTCTTCTCTCAACAAAACCTACCCAAAAAGAAACCCCCATTCCCATCCATTTTCCAAACCCTAACCCTCTTCCCCCGGGCTGTGTGTTTTGCATGATGTCTGACTAAATGACATCAATAATTCCACACACTTGCTGGGGAGGATAAGGTCATAGCAACAGGCTGGTGAAGGAATACGAGGATATATTCTAGACTTACTCAGCTTCAGTACTATTTCTTGTAGTAGTAGGAGCCAATGTAAAATAAATTCAACGCTAGTACTAGTTATACTTGCAATACTTTACCATTTGTTAGGCTACATTGTGGCACTGTTCTAGTGTACTGTCACCTGCTATATTCTCGAGCGTACCGTAACCGTTGTAATGCTACAGTAAGGACAAACCAGGTTTCGTTTTCTTTTTTTCCATAGGCATGCAACTGCCACTGTGTCACACCACTAGTACCACCGCAATGAGGAAATTTCATCCGCCCAGGATTGCCAACCTTAATCCCCATTTCACGTGGAGCCAGCCCTGGGCCTAGCCCTAATTTCTAACACAAATTACAGGTAAGATAAGCGTTTGGTGGGAGGTAGTATAATGGAGTATTAGGAGTAGACGAGAGATTGACGGTAGTACTACTAAAGTCCTAGGACTCTTCAGGAAAACAAACTTACTGTTACACCCCCACCCACCAGACTGAAAAGCAGTAAAAAACAGGTATGGTCAGATAAAGTTTAAAAAAGTATATTTATGTAGCCCTAACAAAATAATCTCCCTCAAGACCCTCCCTAACCCCAACGATTGTCTTTGAAAAGTCCCAAAAAGCACCCAATCCCAAATCCCACCCCCCAAAAGTCTCTAAAAAAAGAGCAAGGGACACTCCACTACTGGAGGGTGCTGGTGAATTTTGCGGCCAGGGCATCATACTCCTTGCGGAGGGTGGCATGCTCGAAGCGGAGGCCCTCCACCAAGTTCTTGTACCTATGGACCTCCTGCTCCAGGTAGGACATTCTCACTCCTAGGCGGCGCTGGCGTGCCTTGCAGCTCCTGTGGGGGGCAGCTGGTCTTTTTGCTGCTTGGCGGTTGGCTTTGTTAGCCCGGCTCCGTACCGCTGGAGCACTGCGCTGGCTGGCAGCCCGTGGGGTCATGGAGGAGGATGCAGCTGTCCCAGTCGAGGATGTTGTGGTTGCACCGGTCGACTGCGTGTCCTCCGACTCCTCCAGGGCCACCAGCCGCCGATATTCCGCGACAGTGGCATCCAGCCTCCGTTGCCGGGCCATTCGAGCCTGCTCCCTCCGTGATGTCGATTTGGAAGGAGCAACTATATGAAGAAAGAAAGACATAGTCTGTAACCAATGCTCCTTAACATTAATAACACAAAGTGATTGAGCCGAAAGTTGTGTCACAGTACAAGTAGCAAATTGAAAGCACAGTACATAACTATTGAGGACAGTATCTATCTAACCTCCCACTTCTGCATCCTTGCTCTAACATTAGTGGTAGTTTAATGAACAAAATTCTACGACCACTATGGACTTCCATTACAGTCGACTATGACAGTACACCAGTCTTATTCTTCTTCTTCTCTCTTTTTTCGGAAAATTGGTACGTTATCTTATGCAAGCCGGCAGAATGCCAGCGCAGTGAACTTGCACCCGAGAAAAACAGACGCACACCATGATGAGTGAGACAGACTTGAGTTACTGTACCGGTCCAGTACATGCAGGTGGTGAAGCTATTACTTTTCTATTACGGGTGGCACTGAGAATACTCGGTTACAAGGGCTACTGCTTAATTAATTTACCTTTCACCCTACAGTGCAAATGAGTACTAGAAAAGGAAAATGAAGAAGCTAAATAATTAGATTATCTATCACTTCACATGGGATGTATTTGATGACATATTGGATGACTTTAGGTGCTTTGCTTAATATTGAGTGAACAGTGATACACCCACACATGAATGACGTACTACTACTAAACTAAAGTTATTAAGAGCGGTACGGAGTGTCCACCGTAATAACCGGATATATGCTGTGCTTGCAGTTGCAATACAAACTATTGCTACTATTCATGGTAGTATTGGACAAATTTACAGTTTCTTTTCCTTGCCTTCCCTACACTGGAACGGATGTGCGGGTGCGGTGTTACATGCTCTTCAAGGTAACACTTAGTTCATCCAGTGACAATCTACTCTCTCTAGATACACATGTGCTATCTAAGAGTCAGATAATACCATGCTCCAGGCATCCATCCATTCAAAGTATATGCACACATACAGTTTATGTTTCACCCACCCAGGCTGTTGTCCTTCCACCCATCCTTGCTTCATCATTGACCCAGCCATGCACCATACCATATTCTTTCCTTCCCAGCGACCTCGGGGGCCAAGCAAACACATATCATTCTTCTTTGCCAGCCATCATAAAATTTCTCGTCCTTCCACACTTACTTACACCCTTCTTTCGCTTTTCGAATATATAGCTTACCTGTGCTGCCACCACCGTGTCAACCCTCACAGGCACATCGGTGTCGTCCGGCACTCGCACCGCCTCCTCCCCAGAAGTGTTGTCCTCCTCATCCACCACCTCCGCGCTGGCCCCGCCACCAGATGTTCCACCTACAAAGTAAATTTTTAGAATGTTAGAATACACCACTCACTACTGTATAATATTTGGTCTAGGAGGAATAAAGAAAGTTAAAAAAAACGAAATACAATGTAATAATTTGTAACTGTATACTCTACAGTAAAAATGTCCCTTTTTACAGGGAAGGCTGTTGTCTTGCTGCACTTTTTGGCACAACTGATGAATGCTTGCTTTTTATTTTTAACACACAACACTTTTTCTCCTAACAGAAGCTTGACTTCTAAGAACACGATCAGGGTCAAGCTCAAGTTCAAACCAGTTGAGAGCTCAGCTCGACCACAAGAAATGTGTCCAATTAATCGTTAGCACTAAGCACTTTTCCATTTTCAGTTAAACGGTTACTTTTATGACAAAGTTGATTTTAATAAATGTGTTTAGTTTTAATAAAGCTTTTAAACTTAAATAGACTCTGTGGTTTTTGGTCCTCCAGACTAGAGTGGATGAGCTAAAGGTTTTGGAATTTTTGCAAGCATGAGTGCCTCTGACACTTCTTGACTGTGACTCCGTACTCTTGCCCTGCGTAGGATAATCTAATGATCATTGGGGATCAATCATCGGTGACTTAGGGAGCTAAATGACTTTGCCACACTATCTAGTCAGTAAGGAGATTGGGGGTTCTTCAAAGTCTGATATCACTGAGGTATGTGGAAAGAAAGTCTACCTGCGCCTATTATAATTGATAAACAATGCACTATTTAGTGTTCATAGTTCGGTTTGTGCAGATTTGTCCCTGCAACAGTAGTAGAATGGATTGTCCTCCTATCCAAAACAAAAGTAAAGTAGTATCTTATTCTTTCTTGGTGGTCATTCACCTTTTTATTGTTGGCAATTGTCAAAGCATAAACATTTAGAAGACTTGAAAAGACATTATGGACAATCCCAGAGGACTGCACTCAGTGCATAGAGCTATTGCTGACTAGAATGGGAGTCCAATGGAATTGCCAAATGTGCAATCTTAGTTAGCTACACACACAGACTAATAAGAATAATCTAGTAATACCACAGGGAGTCATAGTCGAGGCAGGATAAGAATTTAGATCCAGTCTACAAGAAGATCAAAGACGATTTAGAAAAAATCGAATGAGGAACGCTAGGAAAAAATAGGTACTCTTTATTAAAATTAAAACTTACTGGGGCCAGCAAAGGAGCCCTCGCCTGCCCGATCCTGGCCTGCATCCTCCTGAACAGCACCCTCCTCCTGTGTCCTCTTGCCCTTGGGGGGAGCTGATGTACAACATGAAAGAAAGAAAGACCAGAAAACATGGATGAGATTTGTCAACCAAATCAAACATTTCAAAAGAACTATAACAAAATATTTTTGAGAAATAGCAAATAGATAGACAACTATTCCACGGGATATATTGACCTATCTCATGTGGTATACTACGTTAATCGTATTGCCTGATTTGCGGACCGTTGACTTTCAAAGTTCCTATGTAACTCAATAAACAGACTACTAAAAAGGTTTGCCTAGGCCTGGCAGGCAGCAGTCCGCAGCACGCAAAGTGACAGACAAAGTCCATCCTGCTTGCAGATCAGTGAATACTCAAACTATCAATCCACCGACCACCACCACTATTTCTTCTTATAGCCATGTGTCTAAAGGAAGGACTGGACTTCAGTCTGTTGGGGTTGATTTAGAAGTCCCTTGCGGCTCATTTTCCTCCATTGTTGCGTTACTTTTGTGACGCAGCGGTCGAACAAAAGAGTCGCCATGGTGCGACGTATATATTAAAAAAATACGCATATGGGAGATGCATCACGTTGTAAAGCCCTGCACCATCAGGGGGCGTTCCGGTGCAAGGGAGGGCGTTCCTGCGCAGGAACGAATCCTAGAAGTGGGTGAGGGAAATGTACAAGATGTCAATCAGTCACTTTTAGGACAATGATGCGTGACTCAACCCCTGCGCCTGCTTGAAGCCGACGTACGGCTTGATGCAGCATTGGGGAGATAGGGCACCCCAGAGCATTGCTGGAGCTGCGCCATCGTTGGCACGCAACTCCAGCAATGCGCCGCCTTTACGCCACAGATGCGTAAGGCTTCTGTGACGTTTTGGGCCAATGGGTGGTGGTGGCATGGCGCACAATTACTGCCGCATCCCTGCTACTTTGCAGGGATGCGCCGGTAATTGAAAATATGACCCTTAGTGTCTAGCATTACGCAGTTCTTTACACTACACTCATACATAATTTCTCAGGCCAATGAAATGAACACAAAATACACAACAAATAGGCATAGTAGCAAGCAAGGCTACTGAGAAGGAGAGCAGTGCACCTGAAATGCATAGAAGATTTTGAAATATAATTTACCTAATGTAATCGGCAGCATTATTGCTCTTGGTAAAGAACAAACATTTGCAAATAACAGAGCCGGATAAAACAGATTAGTGATGAAATAGCTAGAAATGGCTACTACTACTCACCAAGCCCGGGGACCTCTACGCCGAGCGCGTCCAGCAAGTCCCGTTCCCGGTCCATGACATCCGTCCAGCGGTGGGTGGCCTGGTTATAGGTGCGCCGGACCCCAGAGAGCTTAAACATGGCCCGGCACACCTTCTCCCACCGCTTCCGGCGCTCCCGGATGCCATAGCCGGTTGCGATTTTGCCGCCTCCCAGGATCGTCTTGGGGAGGCGGCGCTGGACGTGGAAGATGAGTGCGGCCACCTCCTCCGCGCTAAAGATCTCCCGTGGCATCACTTGCTCCCCCCTCAAATGCCCGCACGGGAGCCGGGCACGGGGTGCGGGACCCTTCCCCTTCTCAGGGTGCTTCCCGGCTCCCTTTACCATGGTCTGGGCAGAAATTAGTTAAATAATAAAGAAGAAATAGAATAGGGAAGAAGAAAATAAAAGAGTTTAAAAAAGTAGTTTAAAATTAACAAAAAGTAGCAGAAAACACAAAAATATAGAGCTAGAAAAATAGAGGGATAGATAATAAGTAAAATAGATCAAATAAACTTCAAAAAAAGCAAAGGATGGCAGAGATTCAGAGAGGATACAGAAAGCATGCCCAGAACCATAGCAATGAATGAGAAACAAGATGGCCGCGCCCATTCACGACCGCGTGGGTAAGTTCGCGCGAGATTTTCCTCGCGAGCACGTGCGAAATTGTACTAGCGAGCAGCACACTTTGCGAGATTACACATAGCGGCCGGAAACGGAATTACGTCACGCAAACAAGATGGCTGCGCCCGTGTACGACCGCTAGGGTAACTTCGCAAACGTATAGCTACAAGCGCCTTGCGAACACGAAAAAAATCACGCGAACATACACGCCGCAAAAAAAAAAAGTGTATTCGCTCGCATTCGCGGCTTCCGAAATCGATCTCGCACGGATTCGCGCCCCGCAAATGACGCGAAATTGCAGAAAAACGATTTTTGCTAAACTGAAAGCAATCAGCAGGTACAAAAGTTCAAACTTAACATTAGTAACCATTCACTCTGGTGCTTCCTGAGGGGCCCCTCCAGAGTTCAGTTGCCTATTTGCAACTATTCCATGACCCTGCTATGACCCAAACAGCAGGCTCATAGAATAGTCACAAGTAGACCATAAAGGTCCTGTGAAAAAAAATTGCACTGCAACAGAAAGCAAATTACAGATAAGGAAGGAAGCAGGTGCCAGCCAGACTGGAAGTTTCAAAATTACTGACACATTAATCCCCCCCTAATTAATTCATGGCAGTTGAAGAAGGGCAGGTGTGCTTGCTTTCACTGCAACAGAAAGCAAATTACAGATAAGGAAGGAAGCAGGTGCCAGCCAGACTGGAAGTTTAAAAATAAGTGACACATTAATCAACCCCAAATTAATTCATGGCAGTTGAAGCAGGGCGGTGTGCTTGCTTTTTTTCACCCCCATAATCTACAGTGATAAACAAACCTAATGGGTGGCAGTCAGGATGTACCAGAGGGTGGCATGGGTGTACCAGAGGGTGGCAGTGGTGAAACAGAGGGTGCTGTGAACCTGTGATGATAAACCAGACGTAGAAACAACATAGTCGCGGCCGTTGCGAGCCGAAAAGTAAGTTCGCAATTGCGAAATGGTCCACAAATCCTCGCGAACGCTCGCCAACAAAAAAAACTGAAAAATCCGCTAATCCGCGAGAGTTCGCGGATTTTGCAGATTGCGAATCCGTAAATCCGCAAATTCGCGTACGCGAGATCCGCTAGATCCGCCCATGCTTAGTCCTTGACATCCCACAAGGCAACCACATTTTCAAGCACCTACCAGATCATAACAGGCTCCAACGTTGAAAAAAGAGTGACCTTCAAGCTGCTCACACATGCTTACAAGCCCAGACTCCAATGCCTCAATAAAAAAATCTCCTTCTACGCCCCCAAGAGAAGCCTCCACTCCACTGACCTAGCTTGGCTGAAATCCCACGCATCTACAGAGCCAGAAACAGGAGGCAGATCCTCACCTACATCATGGCCAAGACCTGGAACAAACTCCTCCTCAGCACCACAAGAAGCCCCACACTGCAAGCAATTCAGGACAAACATACCAGGATGACATTCATGAGCCAATTCAATTCAATTAAATACATCTTTATTCGGCCATATATGGCCATGAAGGACAAAACAATACAGACCAGTTAAATGGTCATAAAGCAAAATTAAAACAACTATATCATTCACAGCATAAGTAATAAGATACATAACCCAATGACGATAAAACATAATAGCTGTCATTCAAAAATTAACACCTTCGCTGCAGTGGCAATTCCGCCGCAGCGCTAGGAGCGAGGGGGGCAGCGCGGCGCTCCCATGCTTGTGACAGCAACGCTCCGTCACAAGCCTCGGTCGCGCTGTGCTGGTGACAGAGCGGTTCCGTCACGGCCCCGCCCGCTCAATAGAACGCGCCGCGCAGACGCGAAATCAGCGCCGCGCAGGCACGCTGAGCGGGCCGTGACGGAACCGCTCCGTCCCCAGCACAGCGCGACCGAGGCTGGTGACGGAGCGGTTCCGTCACCAGCATGGAAGGTGATAAAAATTACATCACATAATCTTTCAGAGCAATTTATATATAAATGTGCATAGTGCAGCTTCAAAATGTACGCTAAACAAAAACAATTAATATCTAAAACCAGAGTGAATATCATATTAAGGCAGAAAATATTGTTCATCCATAGATTTCCTAGCTAAAACAGCAGCATTAAGAAAGAACTCCCCTGGCATAAATATTTCGGGTATCTAATAATTGCAGGTTGTGCAAAGCGGGTTCGCAGTTGCAATGCCCTAAGGATTTTAAAAGCGATTTAAGAAACAGTCTCTGGGCATAGCTATAATAGTTACAAAAACGGAGACTGTGCATTAGTGATTATGAGGAAGCCTCTTCGCAGGCTCCAGCCCTGGAGATGGCTCCCAAGGCATCAGTTGATATTCTAAAACTCAAAAACCGTCATTCAGAGCCTGATCGAAATTGAAAAAGAAGAGACATTTCCCATTGAGTTAACTCAAGATAAAGATCGAAAACAGGCTCCGGGTTGGTAAGATTCTGATAATTAGTCAAAACAGTGCTCTTTACTAGTTCCTTCTGCATTCCTTTCTCAGTACACCATTCCAAAAAGAGACTTCTTAGCAGTGATTTATCTCCTTTCTGTAGACTGGTAGGAGACAGAAACAGCGGAGACAACCCCAACCCTTGAAAGATTGTGTGAATGTCCTGAAGGAGACACTCTAAAATAAACTCTCCACAGAGTGTGGCTAGGGGATTTGTCCATATACTGACTCAAAGACGCAGAGGTGCCATTCAGACACTATCTTCAATATAACATTGGTTACCCTTGGTATGTATGATAAAGATAGAAGCTGATGACTTTCATGAGCCAATGGAAGCATTTTCTTCCACAAATTCTGAGGGCACTATCTTGTCAGCACTTACCACTATGTCCTCCTATTAAAACTAGCTAAATCCTTGCTCAACTTGCATTCTTTAGGTCATACATTGGTCAAAAAACATTGAACCAAATTCAAATTGGGATCACATAGTAATGACTCTCTCTATTCACTTTCAAAAATTGCACACTACCCCCTAATACTGTCAAACCCTTCTCTCATACTGTCTACAGTGTATGCTACATCACACTCTTATTCTGCATGTACATTATTACGTCTAGGGACACACTGAAAAATGTATTGATATTCTTTCAAGTTACCGGCCAAATGAGCTAAATGTGGAGTCAAGGTTCTATCCCCACCTGCAGATAGCATGCTCACCAAGTCTTGTGACCCACATCTGGTATCAAACGAGATGCTCCTGCCATTTCATTTCTCTACATTTCAAATGTTATTAGTTAACTTTGTCCTCATTCAAAATTCACTATTTTTCTCAAGAAACTTAACTTCAAACTCTGTATAAACCTTTAGGTTTAATATCACTGTCAGAAATTACATGGCCCAATAAATCAAGGTTCTTCTACACTATACTTTGAAACTCGCATTGTCAAACTCTTCAATAGAAGTTTTGTCAACAAAGCACACAAATTGTAATCATGTTCTTCATGGGTCTTTCCAAATATCTGAACATCTCCTCACAATGTTACTGCGCCCATAATATTCTCAAGATGGTTTCATTAAACATTGAAATACTGATGCAGCACTTGCTAAACCAAAAGGCATTCACAAAAACTGGAACATTGGCTTCAAAATTGCAAATGCTATTTAGAATCCTGATGCAGCTCAACCTGGTGATGATTTCATACAAGATCAATAGTTGAAAGTACAGTTGCACTATAAAGAGTAGAAACCATTTCTTGCCTGTCAATTCAAATGTCATCATTAAGGCTTCACTAATCCACACAAAGCTGTAGTTCCCCCGAACTTTTCTCAGAGATAACCACAGGGGACACCCATGGAGATGGTTCCATTGGTTGAATTGTTGTTTAACACAAATCATTCAACGTTACTTTTAATTTCACCTGATCGGCTACAGGCACCTTTCTGACCTCATCCCTAACCAGAATTGCTCTGTTCGTGAGAATTATTTTGTGTTTCAAACTCTCAAAGGTTCCTAGCTCCTCACAAAAGAGAGTAGGCAATTACACAATTATCTCAGATACAAAACTAAAACCATGAACTTCTGACATGCCCACATACACAGATAGAGATGAATCCTGATCAAGCTTCATGCCCAACTCCTGTTGATGAAGATATCCCAGAATGAAATCCTCTTTTTTGCCACATAAATCTTTGCTCTACTTCCTCTCTCATTAAGTTTCAAATCAACCCAGAAATATCCGTTTAACTCAATTGGATACCCAGAGTATAATCCCTCTTGTACATCAGGAGGTAACAAATTCCTCCCCTCGCATAAATAACAAAACATAGATTTCCCATAAAAGATATACCATGCACATAAATGAACCATCACAGAAATACCCTTCGCATCCATCGTAGCAACACATTTGGAAATCCTTCATATACTTTGTTAGTCACACAAAGAATAGTCTTGATATTATCATCATCTTTCTAACATTCATCTTTGGCGAAGCAGCTAACTCTATTGGACACACTTGCTTTATATACTCTGACAAAAGTCTCTTCTTTTTGCATTTTAGACATATTTTGTCTACTGCCAGACAACATTACAAATTTCAAACATGGAAAGAACTTCCACATCTGTAATACAGTGGATTAGACTTCCTTTTAAATCCTACGTTGTCAACGTCTATCTTATATATGACATTGGAACTATTCTTCACTATGTAAAACTAGGTACTCATGCTCATGTCACTTGTTTTGATGGAATTCCATCTAATCACACTCCCAAAATGTCATATTGCTCTATAACCTTACGAATAACAGCAATCAAGGTAATTTCAGTACCAGCCCATAACCATTCTTCAATTTTTTAACCTTTATTTTTTATCATAATTTGGTTCTATAGACCCTAGTTAAATTTGCCAAACCTGGCTAAAACACATAAAGCTGAGATGTAGTTCTTATTGGATTCATCCTCCTTTTGAACATATCAATAAAACTTGAACATGTCCATTACCGTATTCATTTTATTTCCAAATCTGCTCATTTGCTTTATATCCTGTTCAAATATTTCCGAGCGAAAACATCTCCTTCCAAAGGAAGTACATTGTTGAATTCTCGTAATTCCATTCCCCCTAAGCAACTTCTTTTGTACTTTGAGCAGAGCATTATTCCTCTTTTAGTACTTCTGCATACCATAGTTCCCACTCCATTGGAGGATCACCCGCCGTTTGTAAGAAAGGAGGTGATGCTGCATACTGGATAGACTCTTCAATAATAAAAGGAAGAAGTAGAAAAGTTAAATCAATAAAGATGATTACCAGTTGAATATACCATGCTCAATTTCCTATGAGATCCATAATTGCAAGTGCCAGTTTCCCCAATCTAAGATGGCTGCCGATTATATAATATTCACACAGTATTACCATAAAAACAAACAACTTGGTTAAACATGCATTGGCACAGTCAATAGGTTTTGCCTAAGTGAAATATATTGGAGTCGTTAATGTTTTCTTACATGTTGTACAGCAGTTGAACTACTGTGCAACATGACTTGAAGTAAAAAAAGTGCAATGACGCGGTCTATGCTGGCCACTTCAAATCATTTTTTTTTTTACATTAAGCCTTGTAACCTTGTAAAAAGAACATTGAGAAAGTCAAACGATTTCCTCTAGGCAAAGCCATTGGGTGTGCCAATGCTTGTTTCTAATATCCCAGAAACCAACGAGCGTGATATCAAAATAGATAATGTCTTTTAACAGGTGTTTCCTTTCCAGCCCCTGCAATAATGTGTTTTTACTTTGTACACTTTTGCAGTGGTGGCATTTTCAGCTTTACTTGGAGCTCCTGCAAGAAGACAGCACTCGTAGCCTGCCATTCTGTGTATACCAGCATGCCTCCAAGCTCTGGCCTTTACATTACACATGCCCTTTAAGACTGGGAGTTAAGAAGGGGGTAGGGTTAGAGGCAGGGATCAGAGATGGCTAAGTCACAAACCCACAGATGTGTTTCCAATTAAACTGCGCTCATCCCTCCTCTCTGAGCTGTAGGAGGTAATAGATGATGTTTTCATTTTGATACACAAGGAGTTCAGAATCACATGAGGAGCCTGTGATAATGGGGAGGGAAATATCCTGAGAAAGATACCAAGATGCAAGCAGCAGTACCGTTCCTGCTGAGTAACTTTGGAGTAGATGCAGCAGTCACAGAAAACAGGGATTCTTTAAATGCCTGTTGAAAAGCTGTACAGGGCACTAAATACAGCAGCTCGTTTGGAAACTTTGGACATTGTCACCGTAGCCACTATAAATAGACTGAAAGTCAATACACTAGCAGGAGTTGGGAGTAGCTGCACCATGCAGATTCAAGCAAACATATCTACATATACATTTGAAAAATGCGCGAACTAAAAGTACAGTAATGCAGAGGCTGGAAAAGAGATGACAGTTCAGATAGTATCCATTTTGATATATCACTGACAGTTTTCACTGTCAATGGCACAAAGAGAGCAAAAAGAGTGCCTGCAGGAGCATGCAATAAAATGACACACACCACCACAAGCAGTACTTGGTCCAGGCTCCACAGCACCACAAAACCAGAGACAAGGAAAATAGTTGGTGACCAAGAGTGACGTCGGAGCCACGTGGGAGCCAACTAATGGTAAGTGGAGTGCCTGGGAGCCAAGTTGAAGTCAGTCACTGGTAAGTAAAGTAACTGAGAGCCACATAGGATCCAGTCAATGGTAGGTAAATGTAAGTAATGGGTGGGCTGTTAGCCCTGTTAAGATAATTTTTTTCAGTGCAAAAGATTTAGCAAGCACAGCACAAGGTCTGTGCCAGTGAAACCTAAAAACAGCTGCCAAAACATGTGCACTTCTAAAATGTTCGCATTGCCTCAAGAAGAAATAGCCAAATTAAAGGTGGCTGTCTTGTGTAACGTCACATGCACTTGCCCAGAATTTTGTGATAGATTTACACATGTCTGTAAACAAAATAGCTCTAGGATGGAGAAGCTGTGACTTCTGATTTTCCCTTGCATGCTCTAAACTTGTCAAATAATGATATAGTACTAGTTACAGCTTGGGTCACTATCTCCACAGGCCCCAAAACCTTCACAGTTCTACTCACTGAAATGGTGTCTTTAGAGTCTAGTATTCCTCTGGGGCCTTGCAGGCATAGTATGAATTTCCTGGCCAGCTAGCTGGCTCCTCAAATGGTTGCCTGACGAAGAACTCCAGAAAACCACCAAAGAGCAGCACGAGCATCAATAAGAAGCCCTATGAAGCACATGGTGAAAGCTGCTTTGTTGAGACCACAGCGCGTCGCCCAACGTGAAGTACATTGAATAGAACTAAGTCCTGGTCAACAGAAATATTAGTATTAGGTACTGTGGACCCGATTCACAGAACTAATTTAGGACAAAATCCTAAACTTACTACTTTTGGTATTCACAGAAGGCATTTAGTAGTAGTAAAGTTAGGATTTTGTCTTACGTTTGACTTAAGACAGACTTAAGACAAACTTAAGACAGACTTAGGACAGACTTAGGACGGACTTCAGACAGACTTAAGACAAACTTAATTCAGGATTTTGTCTTAATTTTGTCTTAAGTCTGTCTTATGTCTGTCTTAAGTTTGTCTTAAGTCAAACTTAAGACAAAATCCTAACTTTACTACTACTAAATGCCTTCTGTGAATACCAAAAGTAGTAAGTTAAGGATTTTGTCTTAAGTTAGTTCTGTGAATCAGCCCCTGAGTTACCATACCACCTGGGTACCATGAACCTAAGTCCGACTTGCAATATTGTTCCACTTGCCCTCCTACTCATAACCAGATGAACATGTGAACTGACACCTCAGAACACAACACTTCTGACCCTCTCAGAGATCGTGGTGATAGTACGCTCCCTTTCTTTCACACACTCGTACTCGTCCACAATATGATATGAAAGAGACACAAAGGAAGTTTTAAATGTTTATTTAAAAGATCTTGCTCTAAGAAGCACTATACGAGCCACAATTAGAAAGCAACCGGCTAGCAAAATTATCATCAGCATTGTCAATATACCGTATTGTATGAAAAGCCCTTTCATATTATAAGACAGAATAGCCTAACCCCCCTCTCATTCTACAGAAGCAAACTGTATATACATCAACGATCTCTGGGGTTATCAGAGGGCCCCATATCTTAACATCAACAGATGAATGTATTACATCTCAGATACAGCTGTGATCTTATCTCAGGAAATCTTGCTCTCTCTCTGTGTGTTACAGTGATGTGGATATCTTCATGACAAATTTCGCTTGATCATAAACAACAGCTGCATTTCTGTGTTGTGTCTATGTGCAGGTACCTGACCAGAACAAAATCACAAGGAACATTGTTGTTGGACCTTATCTACTGTTCAGACTAAATCCCAGGAAAAAACAGAACGAGAAAACAATTACAGGTATGAAATTATAATGTGACACTGAAGCAAACTTGAGTATGTATTAAAGAGTGCAAAGCTAATGCGGCACAGTGAGGCTAACATAGGGAAACTACAATAGGCCTTGTATAAAACACATGACTGTAATAAAGTAAAAACACAACACCGGAAAAATCCAACATTAATTTAAAGAGATTGAGATTATGATTGAGTATTTTTTAAAATAACATGGCATCAAAACAAATTACATTCAATCAGTAGAACCAAAGTTACGAATTGTTAATATTTTAGTCTAAAACAGTGCGTGAAAGATCAAAGCGCCACCCAGTGGTATCTGGTTTGATAACAGCAGGTCAAAGTCAAAAGTTAAGGCAGCCCACAATTGAAGTGTTGGTCAAATACAAGGGGTGGATTCTGCTCGGTCTCACACTTCAGAAAGAAAAGGCCCTGAGAAGGTAGAGTTCAGTAGGATAAGGAAGCAGGCAGTCTCCGGGGACGAGATATCATTGTTGAGAGCCAATGACCAAAGTTGTAGTTTACTTAGTCAACTTTTTGGAAGTAGAGTATCTACAGTGGGACAAAGCTGCAAGTTGTAGCCAAAGAGGTCTTCATGAGGCAGGATATATTAATTGAGAAGTCTGACTGAACAGGATTTGCTGCTGTGGTGAAAAACATTGGTGCAGCCTCAAAGTCAGCCCGGCTGACGATGCACCTTGGGTGGATCGGCCGACAGGTAGATTACGGGCTTCTATTGGCTCAAGTTTTTTGCCGAAGTACCACAAACACTAATACAAAGGGTGTAGGGCCAGGGGTGCACCACTTGAGGTTAGGACCCACTCTAGCAGAGGCCATCAGCAGGGTTCAAGACCATAGAAGCTTGCTGTGTCCCTGTAACTTACACAGAAGTCCAGAAAACTAGCTCTGGAGTCACTTCTGGCAGTCCTGTGTGAAAGGAGATTCTCCAGATCTCTTTCAAGCAGCAAGGCATTCTTTCAAGCAAGAAGGAAGTCCTTTAATGGCAGCAGGATAGTTCTCTGGAGGCGGGCTGTTCTTCTGTAGTCTTCCATAGGTCCAGAAGTGTACTGAAGAGGTGGTCTGACGGACAAACTGTTATACCTGGTGCCATCCGTTGTGTCTAGGGGGGAACACCCTGTCTGAACCCCACATCTAGGTCTGGAGAGTTCTTCCCCTTCCCTGCCAAGGCTCCAAAACATCTGTTGTGGCAAAAGACTAGTGGCAGATACCTTTGTGTGTACTGGAGGTAAGCCCATTTGAAGTGCAAGTGGGCAGGGAACCGCTCCGCCCCCATCCATTTTGTCAGGAACACCCATCCTGTTCACATCTACTCAGCTTTGTGAAACTGTCTGGGAAGATCCATTCACTGTCATGTGACAGAAAACACTGGGAAAAGGCACAAATGGTTAGGGCATGGAACTGCCATCTTTCTAAAAGTGGCATTTTCAGAACTGTGACTAAAAATCTCACTTAACCAATGAAGGGGATTTTAAATTACAATACATTTGTGTCCAACAGCAAAGGCAACCCAGTGTCAGTCACGGAGAATTTGGCCTTTCAGTAGCGAAAAACACGTTTTTCACTACCCGGGCATGTAAAACGTAAACCCACATGTCCTGCTTTTTAATTACAATGCACCCTGCCCTAGGAGACTTTTTTGCCTACCTTAGTGGTGACTGATATGTATTAAAAAATATTTAGGCATGGCAAAGGTTTATTTTACAAGGTTGAATTTACATTTTGAAATTAAACTGCAGGCTGCATGCCTGAGAAACGTTTTAAAGTACTACTCTAGTCGGCGGCACAATGATTCTGCAGTGTCACCAGTAGCATTTAATTTACAGGTCCCAGGTACATTTGGTACTGTAAACCAGGGACTTACAATAATTTAAATGTGCCAGTCAGGTGTAGGTTAGTTTTACCATGTTTCAGGGAGACTTTAGCACTGGTTAGCAGTGGTAAAGTGCAAGCCAACAAAATCAAATTAAGACAAACATTAGCGGTGAAGGCAAAATCTTTTGGGAAATACAGCACCGAGAATGTCAGGTTTATCAGTAAGATTAACATTTGTTTAAAAATGTGGACTGGTTTAGGGTTTTTGGGGATATCTAATGGTTTAATTTTTAGACATATGTATGTTTTGGAGGAAACCTACTGATTGGGCTCTGGGAATGAAGGCAGATCATCTTAATCCAAGGTGGACAATTCAGTCCCTAAATTTGTAGTATTGTGGTTGGATGCTTGGGAACACAGGATAAAGTGTTTAGGGCTACATGTATCAAAGGGTTTTACCTATTCTGTGTCTATGGAAAAATTTGTTTGGACATATGGTCCTTATTTTTAGACGGATCCCGGCCTAAATAATTTGGAGGAGATCTGACTTTTTACGTACGTTAAGAAAGAGCTATGATGTCCACAATAGAGGAGCAGTGCCAATAGAATTGCTTATCACCAGCAAACCCGTGTGAGGAGGTTGTGTTGGTGTGGTCAGGAGTGTGAAAAGCTGGCCTTGTATATTATGTCCACTTATGTAAGTGGGCGCCTTGCACCAGTCCAGACAACCCTTATGGTGATTTAAGAGATTTTCAAAAGCTCTCTAAGCTGTGGAGAGCAGCCTTCAGGCTTAGTCCAGAAGGAGTGTAAAGTAGCTTGTTTTACCAGAATGCAATCTTATATATATAGATTAAGTGAAAAAGAACCACACAATGTATTTATAAAAATATGTATGTATTATATAATACTCTCTAACACTTGAAAATATTTCTTACCCGTAGATATGCACAATGCTCGTAATACTTTGCACAGAAATCAAGTAAATAGCACAAAATTCACAGTTGACCCCAGGGGGGACCAAACCATATACTGAGAATGTGGTATAAGAATCACGACTTGAGTCAAGACAATGTCAAATGGATGTGGAAGTCCTGGGTCCCCAAAAAACCATCCAAGGTGAGTGACTAGGAACCCCATGGAGAGCGTGTGCAGTCTGGAAACATGACAGCATGCTCCGTCCATATCAACGTGTAAGTCGCGGTTGGAATTTTAAAGATTAAGGAACCTTCCCAGTGGACCCTGAAGAAACCATGTGGAAGACAGAAGGTTGGAGAGCCACCCCAACAATTTATATGCTAGTACCCATGTTACCTACACCGGGGAAGACGGTTGCATAGGTGTGAAGTGGTGTCAGAAACAGCCATCAAATTTGATGGAGGACTTCAGGAACGTGAAGCTGCTGAAGAAAGAGACAGTGTTTGGTGGAATGCAAACCTGGATTCTGGTTGAGAGGTACCTGAAAGCAGAGGGGACAGAGTCTATATCACTCAGGAATGACCAAGAGATCAGGAAGATGAATGCCCACTGATGTCGAGAGTTGCAGAAGAGTTGACCAGGACCTTGACTCTGCAGCTGTGAGGACCAGGCAATTCTGAGGAAGACCAGGAGCTGTGCACAAGCTGCCACACATTGTATATAGAGTGCTGAAGGGTGGGTGTCCCACCAACAAGCCTTGGCAAATGCAACCAACTCAGAAGTTGAAGAAGGTGCAATGTTGGGACCAGCAAGGTCCAGGGCGCCGTACCACAAACAGGGTAGTCAGGGCACTCCCTGAGCAATCAGGGGTGCCCTAAAGAAGCAAATATGACTCTTAATGGGACCCACAGGCCAGAGGCACTGAAGTCGCAAGAGGACCTCGAGCAGCTCACCAAAAGATGCAGGCTTGGTGGAAATTATGCTATGTGGACAAAGAATTTGGTCACTGGAGAGGCTTGAGGTTGGGGCTACTAGGAGCCTCAAGATCTTGGTGGACGGAACCTAACAGCCCTTTGCAACTGTAAGTTGATGCGGTACACAGGGGTTCAGTTATTGCAGCCCCCCACGAGGTATACTAGCCTCAAGCTTGGTGAAAGGGCAGGGCAGGCCTCAAGAGCTGTGGAGAACCTCCACCTGTGTTGCAGAACCTTTCGGAATCAGAATAGCTCAGATTCAGCAGACCGGTCAACTTAGTTGCAGTGCCTTCCAAAGCATGGACGTGACTCCTTCACTTCAAGGGCACTTCCTTCAGGTGTCTTTGATGCCCATACGCCTTGGAAGGTTTCTGTATTGTGCACAGGCACAGACAATACAGCACACTGGAATGGAGATGAAATTGAGCTGAAACAAAGTCCATCAAAGTCCAGAGTGCCCAGACAGTAGAAAAATAAGTGGTGTCTGATCTGAATCTTGTCCCATGACAAATCTAGGGACCTTCACCCAGGTAAGCCCTCAAGTACCCCAAGGAAAGGGTTGGGGCAATTCAAGGGACCCTCCCGGGGGAGGATCTAGACAGGGGGGATGTTACTCCAATGCCCTTTGTTCAGTTTCGTTCCAGAGCGGAAGCCAACGGCTCCAAGAGCTGGTTTGAACTAGACTATGCACAGATGCACCAAATATATCCCACATTCAGACTTAGTGGTGCTGGCAAGTGCACCCAACAAGTCCAAATAGACGAATACCTGTCTAGGAGGTGGTCACACCTCCTCGTGACAGGATGTCTATTCTTCTGCCTTCCCCTGCTTGACCTTGGCTCATCAGCAGGAGAGAAGAATCGTGTCTCTGGTCGGCAGCAACCATTTTGTGCTGTCAGTTGTCTAGAAGACTGGTACCAGGACTACTGAATGCCTAACCGAGGGCTCTTCCAATGCTTGGAATCATACATCCCACACCGTTTATGGTGTGGGGGCATGATTCCAACATGTTTGCTACCAAACATGATATGATTTGTTTCAGCCAATTTCGAGATGGTCATCACGTAATTAAATTGTGCACTCTATATAGTATGTGGATGTTTCACTTGCAACCTGATAGAATGGAGTCCATAGGCTGTAGTGGAGTCCTGCTGATGCAGGGGCCTCTCACACTTAGAACCAAGCACCATGCCTTCAGGATTGATAAGGCCTGCCATAGTGGTGACTAATAGGTTTGTAAGAGCAGTAACCCTAGATGTAGAAAACCTATATATTTAGTAAGTTGTGCTAGCACCATCTTACACAGGCTGCAATGGCAGGCCTCCAGTTCCATTTTGAATGGTTTTCCATGGGTGGCGTAATGCATGCTTCACCCCATGGGGGACTCTGGGGTACCTTAGTACCTTTACTAGGAGGTTCACTGAAAGAATATTGATGACTAAAACATCGATGTTAAAAATGGCGAGTAAAAAATATTGAATAAAAAATATTGATGTGAAAAATATAGATGTAAAAAACATTGATTTAAAAATATATATATATAAAAAATAATATAATATATATTAAATATAATATCAAAATAACTGTAATATACAGTTTTACAAAATATAACAAATAAACTCAATTAAAAAATAAAGACCCAAACATAATAATGAATATATATATAATTACTTTAAATTAATTAATAAACTATTATCTTATATGTATTTTAAAACTTTAAAGTTATATAAAAATAATTATATATATATATATATATTTCAATAATTTAAAATATACAAAAATATTTTTACAATAATTTAAGACATTAATCAATTACAAATATTTAAGCTTAACCTCTTCAGTGCTGCGCGAATTTCGCTGCAGTGCTGAAGGGTTTAAAAGCGTATTGGCTCATGACGGAAATGTTTCGTCATCAGCACCGGTGCACCGAAGCTGATGACGGAACCATTCCGTCATGAGCATGGAAGGGGTTAAATTTCAATTAGTGCAACAGTAGGGATAGCAGAATATTTAAGTTTACTAATCAAACTACAGTGAGTGCAACAGTAGGGAAAGTGTTGGATAGCAGAGGGGGAACAATTACTATTCACACTCCAAAGAATGCAGCAATACCTAAAGTACTGGAGAGCTGAGGAGTGAAAATTACAATTTCCACTCCAAAGAGTGCAACAGTAGGGATAGTGTTAGATAGCGGAGGGTAACATTTACTATTCCCACTCCAAACAGTGCAACAGTAGGGACAGTGTTGGATAACGAAGAGACAAAAATTACTATTCAAACTCAAACAGTTAAAACAAAAATAAAAAACGTGAGCAATTATTTACACAATCATAATAAAACAAACAATATTTAGAAATGAATAATCAAATATGAAATAAAGAGACAGGAAGTGCAAGTTGGTGGAAGAAAGAGGCAGGATGAAGAGAAAGACAGGAAAACTGTGGTATTCATAAAATAAAGAGACAGGAAGTGTAAGTGGTGGAAGAAAGAGGAGGGTGAAGAGAAAGACAGGAAAACAGATGTATTCATGGGTTAAGAGACAGGAAGTGGAAGGTGGTGGAAGAAAGAGGTGGGATGAAGAGAAAGACAGGAAAACAGTGGTATTCATGAAATAGAGACAGGAGGTGTGTAGTGGCAGCAAGACTAGTCATCCTTTGTATCCATAACCTTGGAATCCTCCAGTTCTGGTGGCAGGCTCCTAACAAAAAAATGTGGCCCGGCACTTATCTTTCCACAATTAGGCACAGTCCAGGGTAAATTTGTCCTTGGCTCCTCACCCAGTCCGCACATTACCCCCGATTTTAGGTCCCTGGCTACATCAATTTAAATAATAGAATGAATTGTGGTGAAGCTAAAAGGCACATCTATCAAACCACTGCACATATTGATCTTTACCTGTGAGTGAAGTGTTTGTTTTAAACATTTGTAGATTCTGTATCCAGCTTGGCACAGCCACACTGTAAACCTTCCCAGCACAGATACATTAAAATATACACTTCTATTTGCCTTTAATCTGCAGCATGTGCCCAAGAGGCGTGTGCTCGCAGCCTCTGGGCAGCATGGCCAAAGTTTGCACAATGTCTCTTTTTGTACCTTTACTGTAAACACACATTCATCTGAAACATGACAGAGTAGGTACAGCTTGCATCCCATTCCCAGCTATAGTTGCGCACCGACACGGATTGCTTTTGTGTATTGGACTTCTATCAGAAATCTGTCAAAGGGCCCTCTTCTCTTATTTCAATCTTACATACCATCCATTCCAGCACCTTAAAATGTTTATTTGAGCCTGGCAGCTGGTATCCTGTTCTCTGGGCCCAGAGCATATCTGTTTCCCGAGCGGTGAGATGAATGCAGCTGGGCTGGGGTGTCAGGGAGTGGACACAGTATTATAATGTATGTCACAGTCTGCAGTGCTGACTCCTATATAGTAGGGGGTTGCAAAATTGTGAAACTTTTTTCTTTGAACATTGCAGTGGCGTAGCAAGGTGAGGCGGTACCCGGTGCGGAAAATTCCTTGCCACCCCAAGCTTGACAAAATGGCAAAAATATGTGTTTAAAACACATATTTTTGTCACTTTATCAGCCCCCTCAGTGATTTCTTGTCACCCTTGGCTTGACAAAATAGCAAAAATATGTGTTTAAAACATATATTTTGCCATTTTGAAACCCCCCTCCATGATCACACCTGGGGTGGACCACACCCGCTGCACCCCTCTTCCTACGCCACTGGAAATAATTATTTCACCCCAAATTAACAGAAAAATACGCCAAGGTTGCGAACTTCCAGGTGAGTTGGTATTTTAAAGAAAAATAGGGATTTTTGCAAAGGTGTATAACTTCATATGCACAACCTTTTTGTTGTTGTAGTTTTATATGATGTGAACTCGATCCGAAGGTGTCAGGGCACTTTAAATGAGCACCAGATGCATCACAGGTGGAGGCATTCCATTTTTTAGGCACGGGGAGATTAAGTGATTTACCAAATTCACATGATGTTTGACAGACTCGAAGGTAGTGTTCCCCAGCTTCAAAGTCGGACGACCTAGCCATTAAGCCACACCCTATAAAACAGTTTAGCCTGAGTAAGCTGTCCCTTATGTCATTGGTCTCTAACAATGTTACAGCAAAAAAAATGATGGACGGAATGCTGACAATGCACACATTCTCCCCCAGTCAAAAGATCTGGGTTAAATCCATTGTTCTTTTGCCCACTACGCTACCCCAGTTTGGACCCAGCCATATGCAAATCATTCTTGACCCTGTGTCTCATGGAAACCGTCCAGACTGCACTGCCAGGCCAGGTCCTCCCTGGACCGGAAACAAGCATCCTGGGACCGGTTTTAGGGTATGTCACCCTTCTTCAGCCAGGCTAGATTGAATCCAGGTGCACATTGAGCAAGGGACCCGTGGCGGGGCATACCCATCCCACTTAGGGCGAAAAGTGTTATAGCAAATTAATGATGGACGGAATGCTAACAATGCAAAATTTCTCGCCTAGTCAAAAGATCTGGGTTAAATCCTTCGTTCTTTTGCCCACTACGTCACCCCAGTTTGGACCCAGCCATATGCAAATCAGTCTTGACCCTGTGCCTCATGGGAACAGTCCAGGCCGAACTGCCAGGCCAGGTCCTCTCTGGACCAGAAACAAGCATCCTGGGACCGGTTTCTGGGTATGTCACCCTTCTTCAGCCAGGCTAGATTGAATCCAGTGGCACATTGAGCATGGGGACCCACGTCTGGGCATTCCCATCCCACTTAGGGTGAAAAGTGTTACAGCAAACAAATGATGGACGGAATGCTGACAATGCAAACATTCTCCCCTAGTTAGTCAGTCAGTCAGAATACTTTATTTCGATAAATCAATATCATAAAAAGACAATAGTACTATACAAAACATCCATAAAATACATTAATTATACACAATAAAAACAGAATAAAATACATTAGTTATGCACAGTAAAAACAGAGTATTAACCCTTTAAAAATGTTCCGTAATAATTCATCTAGTAAGATCATGATTAAAAGAATAAAAACATCAATCAATTTAGTTACACTGGCTACCATTTTTCACTGTGCAAACATTATACAGAATTACATCCAAGTTCATCTAGAAGCAGTCAATCAATCATTTTCCTATATCTGATCCTAACAGCACCCACTAAAAAACTAGCAACATGAAAAATAATCCTCGGGGTCTGTAGTAATTGCAAGTACAAGAGGGCAGGCTTAACCTGCAAGAACCCAGCCTCCTTTAAAATTGGGACCAAGAATTTGAACCTTAATTCCGTGTAGTGACCACAGAACATCAAAAAATGCATAGTGTTCTGGGTGGAGAAATTGTCACATGGACACGGCATAGCATTTTCCGGGGAACTCCAGTTAGGAAAGTAACCAAGATTCAGATGAATCATGTTAAAACGAAAGTGTGTTAGAAGAAACCTATGGTATGGGCGGTTCACCAGGTTAAGATAAAATTCAGGTCCTGGTGGGCTAGATATAATAAGGTAACCCCAGTTTTTTTTTAGTTCCAATTCCTCTCTCTCCAGACTCAGCATTTGACCCATTGCACCCTTGATCAGTGCAATGTCCTTTGATGTTATTGACTCTGGTGAAGAAAAAAGCTCCGGTCTCCCTAGTTTAGAAAGACTGTTTTTAATATATGTCAGCCATTGAATCTTGTTGTTGTTATCCAAATGGAGACAATCTTTCAATATAATATGATTCAAGGGAATTTCCTGATTTAACCAGGTCTTCATCCAACATATTATAGGAGCCATTCTTATCGTGCCTGAAATTAAACCCACCCCAAGTTCAGAGTGAATGGTGTATGAAGGAGAAGTCTGTGGCACTGAAAGAACAGATCTCAAAAATGTATTTTCGGTGATCTGTAAACAATCCGGGGCTATGTAGCCCCATATTGAGCTACCGTATATGGCCACTGCAAGGCATTTAGCTTTATAAATCTACATTAATGCTGCTATAGGCCTAGCCCCCAATTTTTTTGTAAAACCATGGAGTGCAGAGGTAGTCCTTGCGAGGGAAATGTTTCTGTTTTTTAGCTGCGGGCCCCAATTTCCTCTCTCATCAAAGGTAACCCCCAAATAAGGGAATGTTGGCACTCTGCAGAGTTCTTCTTTGCCACAGAAAAAGGTTTTAGATTGCTTCTTCCTCGAGCTTCTCCCCATGATCATGATCTGGGACTTCTTAGCGTTTATTTTAAGGTCCAGGTAGCCCATAAAATTCCCAAAGACACCTAGCAGCCGTTGTAGTCCCACCCCAGTCCGCGAAAGAAGGACAGCGTCATCCGAGTATAGGAGAACTGGGATGCCACGTTCCCCTATACGCGGGATATCAAGGGTGGCCTCCTTTAGTGCAGGTTCTAGGGCGTTAATGTATATCGTAAAAAGAAGGGGAGCCAAGATACACCCTTGCCTGACTCCCCTTTCTGAATTAAAATGGCTGGAACAACGCCCCTCGGTAGTGACCCTGACGGAAGCTAATAAGCCTGAGTGTAAATCCGCCAGAAGGTTAACTAAGGACCTATCGAGTCCCATGTTAAGTAAAATTTTCCACAGCTTTGTCCGATTTACAAGGTCAAAAGCCGAAGAGAGGTCCATGAATCCCAGATACATGGACCCCTCCTTGGCCCTAGTATATTTATCCAGTAACAATTGCAAATTGAGACATTGGTCCAATGTGCTCCTTTTCGGTCTAAACCCATATTGTACATTGGACAGGACCCCTCTGTCATTTACCCACTCATTTAGTTTAAGCAGAATAACCCTTCCCAGATTCTTGACCGAGGAGTCTATGAGGGAAATGGGTCTGTAACAAGAGGGGTCCTGCCTGTCTCCCTTCTTGAATACTTGGATGATAATGGATTTTTTCCAGGAGGCCGGAATGTTATTTTGATTTAAAACGTTAAAAACATTGCACAAAATATTCGACCTGAATTTTGGCGCACATTTGAAAACATCTGCGGGGACCCCGTCAGGGCCAGGAGCCTTATTTTTTAAAGACGGTTCGATCACTTTTACTACTTCTTTGTTCTCAAAAATTACATTTGAACCCTCGAGACCACGAAGGATATCACCAATTTGAGTTTAAGGGTCTGGGTTAGAATATATTTGACCAAAGTGTGTTATCCAGCCCTCATCTGGAATGTTAGCCTCAAGTGACGTGTTCTCCTCACCCGAAAATAACGGTTGGTTCACAATCTTCCAAAACTGCCCACTATTTTTAAGAATATCAGGGGCAAGTAATTGTGACCAGGCCTCGTCTTTCAGCTCTTTTTTCCTATCTAGGATAGCTTTCTTGGAGGCAGATATTAGGCTGGCTACTTGAGCTCGGTCTTTAGGGGTGGCCTTCAAAGCATTAAGTAAATCACCATGTGCCCTAGAAAATTTTTTGTTAAACCATCTCTTACCACAATGTGTCTTCTGTTTTGAACCGGCCAGAAGGCTTTGGTTGATTTGCCTACAGATGTTATCAAAAGCAGTAACCACATGTGTGTTTTGAGCCTGTTTCTCTAGGCATATGGCCATCTCGTCCTCAACTTTAACCAATACTTCTTGCAGAAAAGTTTCAGGGACTATATTTGACCATTTTAGCCTTCGTCCTTGGTCTTTAACAACCACATCTAGGCCACCCTTATGTGTCACAGTTTTCAAGGTTAAAAGGTCCACAGAAATTATCTCAGTTAGCACCGGGTTGTGGTCACTGAAGACCGAAACCTCAGTCTTATACATTAAAACTTTACTCAACAAAAAAGAAGACATGAAAATATAATCAATGATAGTACCATCGTCTGTTCCTTTAAAAGAGGGCGACCTAACTCCACCTTCCACACATCCCGACTCGTAAAGATTCCATCTTGCAAGGAAGTTTTCAAGGGCCTCCCCCTGTTTAGAATGTTCGAAATGCATGGGAGAAGAATATGGGGGGCTTCTTCTTCTAAACTGATACACTGTAGGTTACAGGGATGAATGTTAAGGTCCCCAAGAATTATTATTTCAAAAGTATTCACCTTAATGTTATAGACTGATAAAAATTTCTCCCAAAATTCCAGATTATAGCTCGTGCGCTCGTAGGCGCTTGAATTATAAAAATTTATGAATAAGATCTTAGGGTTATCAGGAGTGGATAATTCCACAATTAAACAGTTCTGGCATCCTGAATCACACTGAATTAGTGTACCCTTTAGGTCAAGTTTAAATAAACTTAATAGGCCTCCCTTAGCTCTACCTGCAACACTACTAATTGCTGGGATGCAAAAATGTCTATACCCATCCAAAGAGAAGCTGTTTACCTGGTCCCATGTCTCTTGAAATGCTATGATGTCATAGTTTTTTTAATGAGTTAATCCAAGTATCATTCTGTGCTTTAGCCTTAATGCCAGCAATGTTACACATCACAATTCTAAAAATAGGTTGTGAGGGCTGTGCATTTGACCTCAATTCATTTGACTGTCAATCATTTTCCTCCAAGGATGATAAGGGGGTATAACAATTGGTCAATGGAAGAGGTTGCTCAAATTGATTATATGGCCTGGCCAACCCATAACAATATGGGTCCAGTCTATTTGATGATTGATATCCGCTTTGCGGAGGGGTAACAAAGCCACGCCTTGGGATGGATTCGGGGAGCTTAGACTGATCAGAATGTGAATGCAGAGTATTATTGAGATGGTTATAGAAAAAACCAAGAGGACATGCACAAACGATATGATCGGCAACAGGTAAAGAGGCTGCTCTAAGTAAAACTGTGGCAACATGCTGTGGATGCCTAAAATTAACAATGACACAGTCCCCCTTGTTGTTCTTCCTGGAATTTCCTATCCAGCTCACTCTTCGGGTGGAGATTTTGTCATTGGAGAAGGCAAGTGGAAAACCACAATTCCTGCTCAGCCATGATAGTGATTTATTTTTCAAGGCCTCGTGGGTTTCAAATCGAGAGTCAGTAAGGTGAGAATCCACCTCAGGTACATTTGTTAATACAACTGTATATGGGACACACTCTGGGGGAAGATTAACTGATGCTCTTCTCTTAGCCACGCTCCTCCCTTCATTGTTCCCCCCACCCATAGTAGTTTGAATACTTGGAGAGGGTTGTGTAGCTGATACAGGGGGAGGTAGAGTAGGTGGTACAGGCGGTGAATGAATCGCTAGTGCCGCTAGTGCAGTTTGTGCAATATGTGTGACCCTATTCCCCCCATTGCTAGAAACAACAGCATCCTTATTGACATTATTGCCTACCTTTAGGTTCTTCTGTGTATTAATCAAGGTAAGATGAGAGTTCAAAAGACCACCCAGTCTAGATACTTCATGTGTTACCTGATCTAATTTTGCCACAAGAGGTTTAATCATGAGTTCTAGTTTAGATTCTATAATACTGGCCAAGAGGTCAATAAGGTCATGGTTAAGGTTAGTCATCTCTGCCTTATGTAAGGGCTCATTTACACCGCCTGTGCTTGTCGAAGGGGTCCCAGCCTTTTTGGTTTTCCTTACCCCCCCCCCCCGCTTTGCTGGAGCCTTCCTGCAAGCCCGTACTACTCTTCGAGCTGGTGAGGATACCGGTGAAGATGTTGGGAAGGATTGTACTGTGGTATCCGCAATTTTATCCGACACTTCCAGGACAGCCTGACTCTGTTCTGGGAGTGTTTCGTTGTCACTAATTAGTTCCGGGCTTTCATTACAGCTACGATCTAGAGCAGGGGTAGCTGGGGGGGCGGGCAAGCTTGTTGGTGAAGCCGGTGGGCTTACCCGATTTAGTGAGAGACGCCTTTTTTTGTTAATTTTACTCACTACCTTAACCAGGTAGTTGTCCATTGTACCCGTCTCAAGAGGAGTTTTGGCCGATCTAAGTTTAAACATAGTTAGAAGTCAAGATCACAGTTACAGTTGCAGATTAAAGTTTTTTAGAGGCACCGTTACTTTTACAACACACAAACTTTTCTAAAGGTGGCAACAAATACGCTTACACCTATAAGGGTATACAATGCATAAAAAATAGTCTCACGGTTTTTGGGGTATCTGGAAGCAAAGAAAGCCAAAGTCCCTGGCCCAGCCCAGCCTGCCACGGACGGCCACAGACGGCCCCGCCCTTGTCCAGGACTTCTCCCGGCGCGCGCCCGCGCGCGTCCCGCGGGACGATGGACCAACAGTGCCTTTATGCTCCTCCTGGCGCTGGTCTCTGGCGTCACTGGTGCTGGTCACGGGGTGGGAGGGACCCGGCGGAGCCAAGCCCGGCCGATGGAGTAGGCGGAGCAAAGCCCGGCCCTCTGCTGCTGGTGCTGCGGAACGGCAGATCCAAGCCCGGCCCTCGGCAACAGCTACTATAAGATTCCCCCCTGTCCTCCGCACCGACGGTGCCTTTATGCGCCTCCTGGCACTGGTCTCTAGCATCACTGGTGCTGGTCACGGGGTGGGGGGGACCCGGCGGAGCCAAGCCCGGCCGATGGAGCAGGCGGAGCAAAGCCCGGCCCTCTGCTGCTGGTGCTGCGGAACGGCGAAGCCAAGCCCGGCCCTCGGCAACAGCTACTAGTAAGATTCCCCCAGTCAAAAGATCTGGGTTAAATCCATCAGTCTATTGCCCCCTACGCCACCCCAGTTTTGACCCAGCCATATGCGAATCAGTCCTGATCCTGTGTCTCATGGGAACAGTCCAGACTGCACTGCAGGCCCAGATCTCTGAACTGGGGTGAATGTATGATATTGTTCTACATTCTGTCCATCAATTGTTCTTTTTGCATTGGTGTCTAAAAAGGCACAGCCAAGCAAGATCAGATGTGTACAAACCTATCGCTCATTACCAGTGCCAGACCGTCAAGGTACTTATAAACAGCAAGCCTTGCCTTGCCTTTTGGGATCTATTATATTTGGTGATGGCTTTGGGAGTGCAACCCGCACAGCGTACATGGTAAAAACAAATAAAAAACATATGCGTCACTTTGTAGCTGTGCAGAAGGCATGCATGCACCTACTAAATTATGTGATCAATTTTTTTCTGTTTGTCAATCCGAGTTGGATTTTTAAACAAAAAAGAGTAGCATGGTTGCAGGTAGGACTTTAAATGGAATAAAAAAACTGGTGAGTCTCTCACAGGAGAGTGGCCAATGTAATTGAAGGCGTGGGTTAAAAACACATAGGTTAAAAATCTCTGCTCAGAATAGTCTCCCGCCCAACTTGTATATTGCTTTTCCTGTCATTGCATCCAGATATATGATACAACAAGTAGTACCATACCTTCAACATGTCCGGACTATTGGCTGTGTCAATGGTTGTTAGTTGCATAAGATAAATAAGCAGCAACTATGGCTTGTATATAATATTGAAAAAGCTTCCACTTAAAGCCCTGGTGACCCCACAACAATGTTGCTGCTCCTAAGTTTCAAAAAGAGGAGGGAAATCCAGAGAGAAAATTACTCTCTTTAAATAATTTCCCTTCCCCTACAACGCTCACCTGCCATGACGTCATGTCGTAACTTCTCCACTACTGAGAAGTGAGCAGTGTGAGCACACGCACAACGATGTGCCTGCTGTCACTGCAGTCCGGAAAAAAATGAGCCGCCTGTGCAAGGACACAAAACAGAGCCCGATAGAGACCCGGTTCGAGGCCCCCTTTACAAAACTGCTGGTGATCAGCACCAGTGAGACACGGCCCACTTAAAGCCCTGGTTACGGGGAAGAAAAAAGGGGATGCAGTAGTTACGAAGAGGTGGTCAACACCAAGAGAAGGAGCAACAAAGCGGAGGAGTGTGGGGTGCGCAAGGGAACATGTGGAGAGTGTACGGGGAAGCCCCATGTAGTGCAAAGGGAAGAAGCCAGGGTGGGTGGGAGGTAGGGTGACCAACTGGCATGGGTGCAAATTTAGGATGATAAGTGTAAAAGTTCAGGACAAAGGGACAAAATTCAGGACAAAAATTCAGGACTGAAGGTCCAAATTCTGGGCAAAAATTCAGGGCAAAAGGTATTTTTACACACACACACCATAGGAGGTCACGCGATAGTATATAAGTAATCAAATAGACAACCAAAATACGTTTGTTATGTCCCAGGGGAACAGAGGACAGAAATAAGTTCCTATTTACAGAGTTTCTTATTTGCCAAATTGAGTTTTAAACAGTTTATCAGACTTGGAAGGATGACTAGGTGAGCGGGCCCTGACAGGATTCAGACCTGTGTGCTGTAGGATATACGGAAGTCAGTAACGGGAATTTGACTAACTGAGTCATCTTACAGTTTATGGTGCTATTGCACACTTTTGCATATTCTTTTGTAAATTAGGAAATGTATACTTAGAGGACCATATTCTATTTGCCAAACTCAAAGGTGGCTATCCCATGGCTTCCCAACAGCAGTTGAAAATAAATCACATATCAGCTGGTAGTTAGCAGTTCGATCTCTGTTTTTTATTTCTCAAGTTTGCTGTATGCTTCTCTCTGTCACTTGCTCTGTCCTAGTCTCTTGGTCTTTCAATAGATTTTCGAGTTCATGCCCTCTCGCTACTAACTGTACTTCGCACAAACAAAATATTGTGTCATCAGGAAGCTCCAGGGATTGCAGCAATTATTGCCTACCAAGCAGCCTTTCACACATTTGCATTTCTTTGGAGAAGCAGACACCCTGGGATTTTTCTTTTCATCCCTTTGCCCCCTCCCTCAAGAAAGCAGCACAGGACACACCCTTGCACTGTAGCAGTGGAATCTAAATTGTATAAGTAAATTGTACTTTAGTTGAGAGGCTGAAATTACAGACACATGCTGTCCGTGAAGACATTCCTCATGGACAAGGGACTTAACGGCTAATTTACGGACCGTCCATTAAAATTACGAACGGTTGGTCACCCTGGTGGGATGGAAGGCAAACTGAGAGGGAGAGAGAGAGAAATGTGGGAGGAGCAAATGAATGAGAGAGAGTGAAATGTGGATCTGGAAAAAGCACCAGAGGTTGAGATAAGCAGGGTGTAGCGCACAGTTAGTGAGTGGGGAGGAGGGATACAAGGGCACAGAAGAGACTGCAGGAAAGTCAAGCATTGGTAAATGCATTAGGTTTCACCTTAGTGATTAATAATAAGCAGATTTTTGTTTTCAGTTGTAGCTTGCTGAGTAGTTGTACTATCCATACCTGCCAACTTGAAGAGCAATCTTGCAGTCTGAGGAGGGCCTTAAAGTGGGGGCTGAGACTTGTACAGAGAAATACCCTACAAGGCACTTTTGAACCCCACCCCTCCCTCAAACCCCCTTCCCCCCAAAAAAAGCTTGCCGAGGCTGGTGCCCTTGTCTTCTGTTGTTTTCCCTGCCACCATGTGAAATCGGCTCCTCACCAGGAGACTGTGTGATGGGGACCGATATTGAGTGTAACACGTAACACCATGTGAGTTGGTAGGTATGCAATATAAGTTACAGAAAGTCTGTTAAAGTATTATGACTTGTTTATTTACAAAAAGGCAATATATTATGCTATTGCTAGTGGTATAGTGCGGGTAAGGAATAGCAACATTTGAAAAATGAAAAAGGGAAATCATACATTTAATTGATGTATTAGCCATATTATATGTCTAGAGGAATTCAGACATCATTTGGCCACGGTGCCACTGCACCTGCTGCACTGTTCAAATCCTGCCCCAATTGCCTGTAAAGTAACTGCACTTGTAACTGCCTGTTTAGTAGTAAAATATTGCAATATGTTGTGTTTTAAGGAATTTCTAGAGCTTTTGGCCCCGGTGTCACTGCACCTGCAGCACCATTTAAATCCTGACTCTAGTGCTTGCTAGACAACTGCACTTATGACTGGCTGTTTAGTTGTAAAATATAGAAATCTCTGGTGTTTAGAGGAGTTCTGACAACTTTTGGCCCCTGTGCCACTGCACCTACTGCACCGTTTAAATCAAGCCACTTTCAACTGCAAGGTAACAGCAAATGTGACTGCCTGTTTAGTAGTAAAATATAGCAATATTAGGTGTTGAGAGTAGTTCCGACAACCTTTTGGCCCGGTGTCACTGCACCTGCTGCACCATTCAAAATATTACCCTAGTGCCTGAAAGAAAACAATGTGTGACTGCCTGTTTAGTTGTAAAAAATAGCGATAATCAGTGTTTAGAAGGGTGCCTGGAGCATTTGGTCCCGGTGCCACTGCCCCTGCTGCACTATAGAAATCATGACCCTAGCGCTTTCTTCATAACTACACTTGTGTCTGCCTGTTTAGTTGTGGAAATATAGCAATATTAGATGTTTGGAGGAGTTATGATGCCCGGTGCCATTGCACCTGCTGCACCATTCAAATAATGACTGTGTTGATTGCAAGATAACTGCAATTGTGACTGCATGTTTAGTAGTAAAATGTAACAATATGTGCTTTTTAATAGTATTGACAACTTTTGGCCTCGCTGCCACAGCACCATTTAAGTCAAGCCTCTTTCAACTGTAAGGTAACGACAATTTGTACTGCCTCTATAGTAGTAAAGTATAGCAATATTAGGTGTTTAGAGGAGTTCTGACTACTTTTGGGCCAAATGTCAATGCCTCGGCCGCATCTTTCAAACTATGACCCTGTTGTCTGCAAGATAACTGCACTTGTGACTGACTGTTTAGTACTAAAATAAAGCAATGTTAGATGTTTACTAGGATACCTAGAGCTTTTGGGGCCCGATGTAGGTGGCAAATACCGGTCAGAATCGGACGAATTCGGCCGTTTCTGACCGGTATTTGGCATCTTGAGATGTAGGGGGCCAGATTTTACCGATTCTGTAAATTTACTGAATCGGTAAATTTACAGATTCTGTAAAATACCGAATCGGTATTTTTACCGATTCGGTACCTTCTAGATGTAGGTGGGACTCTTCTGAGTCCCAAAGGCCCTACAAATTCGGTATTTTACCACCCAATCCAATTGGGTGTTAAAATACCGAATTCAGGTGTGCATGCACATGTGTGCATGCACACCTAGCCATGTGACAGACAGACATGCCCTTAGGCATCAACATCCTACGCATGCTACGGAAGATCTTCTGGTGGATCCCCACCGAGACCAGGAAGACTGTCACCCAGGCCCTCGTCACCAGCCGACTGGACTACGGCAACGCCCTCTACGCCGGAACCACCGCCAAGCTCCAGAAGAGACTCCAGCGGATCCAGAACGCCTCAGCCAGACTCATCCTCGACATCCCACGAAACAGCCACATCTCCGGACATCTGAGAGACCTGCACTGGCTCCCCGTCAGCAAAAGAATCACCTTCCGTCTCCTCACCCACGCACACAAAGCCCTACACGACCAAGGCCCGAGCTACCTCAACAACCGTATCAACTTCTACGCTCCCAAGCGCCACCTCAGATCATCCAGCCACGCCCTCGCCGCCGTCCCACGCATCCGAAGAGCGACAACAGGAGGAAGGTCCTTCTCCTACCTGGCCGCCAAGACCTGGAACTCCCGACCGACCGACCTGCGCCTGACCCAAGACCACCTCTCCTTCAGGAAGAAGCTCAAGACCTGGCTGTTCGAGCAGTAACGGCACCCCCCCTCCTAGCGCCTTGAGACCCTACGGGTGAGTAGTGCGCTCTATAAATGTATTGATTGATTGATTGATTGATGGCGCACATGCCTATTTTTGGGGTGCCAGAGGGTGTCAAAGTGACACCCCCTGCACCCTTGCCAAATTCGGTATTTACCGATTCTGTAATTACAGAATCGGTATTGCCCATTAATTCCTATGGGCTTCAAGGCCCATAGGAATCAATGGGCAATACCGATTCGGTATTTACATACTTGGTAAATACCGAATCTTAAAGATTCAGTATTTACAGAATCTGTAATACCTACATCTCCCCCCTTCATATTTACCGACTCTTAAATACCGAATCGGTAAAATTCGGTATTTAAGAGTCGGTAAATATGAATTACCTACATCTGGCCCTTGGTCCTTGTGTCACTGCATCTGCTGCACTATTGAAAGCATGACCCTGTTGCCCCAGTCAACACATGCTAGACTATTTCCTGCTAAAAGCAGCGCATTTCTTGAAAGTTCATCAGACAAACAAATATTTACCACCAGTGTCTAAGGTGGTAAAATAGCACTGATCCAGTTGTTCATCAACTTAAGACACTAGTCAGTTAAAAACTGTGTAAAGACATGAGACACAATGAATGAGAAACAGATTTGATTTTCCCAAGCTTGCATCCAGACAACCGTCTTTGACATACACCCTGCACCTCATTCTAGGTGTGCCTCCTCCCACTAGGATCTTTTCTTAACATTACGATGTTCTACACTGACATTACTACCAATCCAAGGTGGTGTAGGCCTTTTAGTTCAGGAGATATCAGATTGATGTTTTTTGTTGTGGGATCTCTTTCATCGCAGGCCTTGTCGACTCTCGCCCAGCAAGCACAGACCATTGTAAACACAAGGAGAGGATGGACAGAGCACTGAAACTTTTCAGAAACTCACCCCCAGTCACAGATCTGGGTTGAATCCATCATCGTTCTTTAGGTCACTTCACCACTCCAGTTCATACCCCGCTATATGCTAATCAATCTTGACCCTGTGCCTGGGAACAGCCCAGCAAGAACTTCCAAGCCAGGACAACCAACCTGTGCTTTGAATGCTTTCACACTGGAATGACCGATGACCTTTGAGGACAATATGAATATTTCTAAATAATCTTCCAACACCAATATAATTTATTAGGCCTCCATTGGTTTGTATTAATACAAAATCTCAAAATAACCTTTATTAAAAACGGTTGAATCTATCCCCTTTTTAGGTCGAGCACTTGAGACCTCTTGTATACTTTAGTATACTTCTCTGTGGGTTACAACCCTCCCACTACTTTTTCATTTGTTTGTTTCAGTGTCCTTTAAAAAACCTTGCGTGCTAGTGGTCATTCTGTCTCTATGTCCCTTCTTTTTGTCTTTCTGGTCCTTCCCATGGAACAGGGACCACGGACCGTATTGTTAAACGTTGTCTGTTTATCTGATGTTTTATGGGACTATTTTCTTCTTTGATTCCTGCTGTTGTCATTGTTTGCAGTTAACTTCACTTATCTACCTGTGCTACCTATAGACTGAGGAATGCAGCATCCGGATCACTGCTCCAGGTTTCCCCCATTCATCTTCTGGCATGGGACCTCTTCGGTAAGCTGTGCCCTTTCTTTATTTCTGCAAAGCAGGGCAGCCGCATCGTGAGGCCAAGCCCCTTTCTTAAATTCTGCATACTTGCTTGTTTCCCCATCTTGTTTAGGCATACATGTCTGTCAGGAGTCTGTGACAGTGTAGTGTTTAGCCTAGATCTTCTCTAGTACGCATGGGGCATCTTTGAGGTAACCTGGGTTTACCGAGCTTCTATATGTACCCCTGGAGTATTATTAAGAGTTTAACAGACTACCGGTGCGCTCAGTCCATGCATGCGCTCTTCACAGCCTTCATTCTGTTCAGCAGGATGGATAGTAGTAAAGAAGCACCAGGATGAGTAGGTGAGTAGCCAGGATTCCTACTTCCAGAGGCCCCACCGCAGCTCCACCGTACCTTCACACTTCAGGTCTCAACAGGTAATGATTAGTTCTGCGCTGGGTGCTGCCATGTTCAAAAGTTAGATGCAGACCACTTCAATCAGCTGGAGCAGTGTACAGTGACACATGTTTCTTTTTGTTTTATCCTTATGGTATACACCTTGAACAAAGACAGGCACGTGACTTACATGAAAAGCAATGATCTCATTAGGTTGAGTTTATTTTATTACTAGACGGGATGCTCCTAAAATATTTATCGTTTAGTCTTTTAATTCCATAGCAGTTATGCAACAACATAAAGCGCTGAGGAAGATATCTACAGAAAGTGGGCAGAGCCAGAGGAGAGTGGTGGGTAAGTGAGCTCGGAGCTTGGTGCAAGAAGAAAGTACTAAAGCCCGAAGCAGCCAGAGCAGGGGAACGTGACTAAGAGCCCAGGCAACAGGCACCAGGTAAGACTAGTGATGTGGTAACCTTCAATAGGTACATAAGTAGCCAGACTCAGAGGTCCGCTCCTGCTGCTGCTGTCCAAACACCAGGGCCCCAGTGTAAACAAGCACCTACGCGCTTACCATATTTACTCTTGTTACACATTCATTTAACCTCTCTACTCTTTTCACAAGTCTTCTCAATTTAATCTGATTAATAACTGCTGGGGCTGAGACTTGCTTGAGATTCTACAACCCTTTTGCTTTGGTTGCTACAACGCAGAGTGCGCCATGTTACCTCCAAGCCTCAGACAGTGCATGAGTGTGAAACCCAGGAAGGTGTCTACTTTATAACTGTCATTACAACATTTGTATTCATTCAACTAGTTAGTATTTCCATCATGAGCTCAGGAAGGATGAGGGGTTACTACAATTGTCCGGCGTAGACAAAAGTGACCCAACGGGCTAATGTCAAACGAAGTTGCACATGAGTAGGTGGAGGTTGCAGAACAAGAAGGGGACTTTCCTTTTATTACACCAGAGGTCCCAACTATCAGCCAAACATCAGAGAGATAAACGCTGATAATTTTTTTTTTTAATAATTCAGTGGATACCTTTATTGCATATCACAAAGATGCAAGTGGATTGCAAAGCTTGTTACAACCACTTTCGCCTTGAGTCTCTGACTTATTACCTGAAGTCGAGAAGAATGATTTAGGGTCTGTTATCCCTGAAGAAAAAAAAAAGCCTGGCTTTCAGTGGGAGGATTGGCCAAAAAGGAGTATCCAAGCCTTAGAGATAAGTCAACCTCAGGAGCTCAGTTCATCAAAAAGCAAGAACGATCTAGAGGTTTCTCAGCCTGAGCTGGACAAAGTTTTTGAGGGAGAGAATTTCAACCCTAATGGGCTAGTAGTAGCTAAATTCAGCACAGAGCCAAACATTGTCACAACAAAGGGCAAGGTTACTCAGGTAGCAGTAGAGGTGCACCACCATTTAACTTACAATACGAACAGCTTTAAGTCTCAACTAGTAGGCCCGGTTGGCACAATTCTTCCCAGGGAACTGAACAGTAAACAGCTAAATGTCTTTCTTTCATCGGTCAGCCAAATACCAACATATCCTTGGTGCAGGAGGCTTGGTTGGATGAGGACTTTCTACTCTCACAGGTGGAGCCACAGGTGGAGCCTGTGGCAAAACACGATGAAGGAATGCCTTTGGCTGCTTTCCCTTTATCAGTGACCCCAGACATGTCTCTACAATCCGATACATCACACTGCCAATGCCCCGGCCAGGTAGGAAAAGGCAGCAACACATGGGACATCTTGCTTCCTCCATTTCAAGCTGCAGTTCATGCTCTAACATATCAGTCTAGTAAGTTAGACTTACAAATGGACCAACTCAACACAATGGGTCTTTACATCACTACAATTGATCAACAATTGGTGCATAAAACTCGCTGGTGCAGAGGGTACAAGCTGATGCTCAATATGTTTCTTCTTGTACCTGCACTCCAGTTTAGATAAACTGGCACCTCTCTTTTGAATCTGTGCTAGCAAACATCAAGCTATAGTTGAAATCAGCCTCAGGAGCAGTAGACACATCAATGCCAATAACTTTGACAATTGTGCTCATAACAATAACATTTTTACCAAAAAAACAACACACAGTGTAAATGCCACTGTGGAGTTGAGCGTGTCAGATTAGGAACAGGAGGGTAGTGGTGCTGAAAGGTCTTCAACTAGTAAGCATCTCATACATTTTAAAAGCAGTGGCAGACCCCAACCTCAACCACCCCATAACACCAGCTTAGGCCTGGGAGAACCAGTGAAACATATTTCAATAAGGACGTCTCCACTAGGAGATACCACTCAGTCAACTAAAAGACAGCACAAGAGGTTCAGGAAATCGTCTAATCCATGTATAGGTGAATTACAACCGGGACAGACAGGTCAAGTCTATCCCATTTTTAAAACAATAGTAAACACAACAGGATTAGTCGAAATGCCTGAAGAGGAACTGGACCATACTGAGGAGGAAGATAGTCACAATGATGTGATCCACACGGTCACTGACCTAGCAAATATTTTTTGAGTTCAAATAAAGTTTATTAATAATCATACATTAAACTTGCACAGAATAAAGATAAACATATGCAAAAAGAAAGAAAGAAAAAAAAATACACAATATAATACGTCATATAGTCAATATAAAAGGAAGTAACCTGCAAACGTAACCAGCAATAGGGGAGTATACAACAATTAATGAAATATAATGAACAAAAAGGATGATATAAATTATAATAATAGAAAGTAGATAAAGCAGCAGAGGGAACTCATGGAGGTTTAGCGACTTCTTGTTGAAAGGGGGTTAAAGGCGAGGAGCGGAGAGCAGATGTATCAAAAAATGAGGTAACTGGGTCCCACAACTGTTTGCGTTTAGGGGCCAAAGTGAGTGGATAAACATACGTTGTGTCTAGCCTATGATTGTAACATATAGCGTACCACCATGCCTGATACGAAAGTGTAGTGTGATCCTTCCAGGTCTTAGTAATCTGTTGAAAGGCAACTGCAATGAGTAAGTCTATTATTTTGATGTTGAAGGTGCAATGATCTCAAATGGGGGAGAGACTACCTAAAAAGATATAAGAAATATGGAAAGGGTGCTTGGTGGAAAAAATTTTATTAATTTGAGACCAAACCTTGACCCAAAACGTGTGAACCGATGTACAAACAAAAAGCATGTGTAACAAATCCGCGTGAGGAGCAGAACAGGTCCAACATGTATGTGAAAGATCAGGGTATCGTTTGCTGAGAGTAAGTGGGGAAAGTAAGAGTTGATTATAAATGAAAAACAGAGTTTGAATAGTTTTTGCAGCCCTGGAGGATTTCCGGATCTTAACCCATACCTTGTCCCATACCGCAATAGGCCATGAGACACCCATGTCCACTTCCCATGCTTCTTCAACTTTGGTCTTTGTACGTGGTGTTGCTGGCGCGTGTAGCAAAGCATAAATCTTGGACGCCCTAGAACCTCTAGGCAGTAGTGCGCAATTGAGATGATATAAGAGGTTCCTTAGGGATCGTGGATGGCAACGTTATGAACGAGTCATATGCCGACTGAAGTGCTTGCGCTAATTTGAGATATTTAGCACGAAAAGAAGAGGGGAGATGGAAATTTGCAGCGGCTTCTGAAAAAGGAATAATGTGAGATTGCTGGAATAATTGGTGTACCCATATGAGACCCAGGCTTCTCCAAGACTTCCAAAAAAACGGTTTATGGTTTATTAAAATCGATGAATTATGCCATATAGGTTGATCCAAGAAGGAGGAAAATAAAGGGGATGGTAAAAGTGTAGACTTGTATTTGAGAATCGGAGTTGAAACAGATTGCGGTGGACGAGAAAAAGAAAGGTACTCTAGAAAAGAGAAGGGAGAAAGAAAAGCCAATTCTAACGATGTCCACAAGGGAGAGAATGTGGAAGAATCCTCCAACCATCTGGATGCTTGATTTAAGAGGAAGGATTTGTGATACAGGGAGAAATTAGGAAAATGTACCCCGCCCTCTGCCTTCGGACGTGATAATTTAGATATAGACAGGCAAGCTTTTTTACGCCCCCACAAGAAAGAGGATAAGATGGAGTTCATTTTCTTAAAATGATATAAATAGATAGAGAACGGAATATTAGAAATAGTGAATAAAACCAAGGGTGAGAGCATCATTTTAATGGTGTCTAATCTGCCCCACCAAGATAAGTATAAAGGGTGCCACTTTGTGGTAAGGTCCGTCAACTTTTTTAGGCATTCTTCCATGCAACGAGAAACTGTTCCTGAGAGAGTAGGAGTAAAATGAAGGCCCAAGTATTTGATACACTGAGGGTTCCATGTGAACCCCGAAGTAATGAAGTCTGATTTATAAGTAAATTTAGGCGAGGGTAAAATCTCGCATTTATCTTTATTTAATTTGTAACCAGATACAGAGGCAAATGAATTGACTTCAGTCAAAAAGGCAGGTAACAAAGTAACGGGCTCAGATAAAAATAATAGGACATCATCGGCATATGCTGCCATTTTAATTGTGGACTGATTAAACGTAAAGCCCTGTATAGCAGTATTTTGGCGGATTCGCAATAGGAAGGGTTCTAAAGCTAGATTAAATAAGAAAGGCGAAAGAGGACAACCCTGACGAACCCCTCTACTAAGGGAAAAATTAGAAGAGACACCACCATTCGCCGCAATAGCAGCTCTGGGATGTGAGTATAAAAGAGAAATGAGGGTAGAGATTCGTGGGCCCAAGCCGAACCACTTCAACGTCTGGAAAAGATATGGCCACTCGACTCGATCGAAAGCCTTTTCCGCATCTAACGCTATTGCAGCGAGAGATTGAGAAGAATGTGAAGTCTTAGAGAGAATATCGAAGAATAATCTAGTGTTATCTGAAAGCAGTCTGCCCTTAACGAAACCAGACTGTTCTCTCCCCAAGAGATCTGGCAAGAAAGATTCTAAACGGAGAGCTAAAGCCTTAGAAAAAATCTTGTAGTCAATGTTAACTAAGGAAATGGGCCTATAGTTTTTACAGTGCTGTGGATCTTTGCCTGGTTTGGGAAGAATACATATGAGAGCGTCGGAGAAGGAACCTGAGGAAGAACCGGAATCTAGAAAAGAGGAAAGAAGTGAACGTAATGTTGGGAGAAGTAGTGCCGAGAAATGGAGAAAACATTCTACTGTAAAACCGTCTGGACCTGGGGCCTTATCTTTTTTGAGAGATTTCAAAGCACAAAGAAGTTCTTATTGAGTTAGATCTGATTCTAATGAAGAGAGGTCAGGAGGGGTTGCGAAAGGAAACTCAATATCAGAAAAGAACTGGCAAATGTCCTGGGTTGTGGAAGTCGACTCGGATGAATACAATGTTTTGTAGAATTGAAGAAATGCCGTCAAGATGTCATCATCTTTATGACAAAATGTGGAATTTTGACCATAAATACTTTCTATATTAGTCCTATTTTTCTTGACTTTCAAATAGTTTGCCAATAACTTGCCGGCTTTATTTTGACCCCCATAGAATTTAGCGCTAGAGTGCAGTAGGAAATTGGAAGCATTGTTTGTAGTATCCTTATTGAATTGTAATTTAGTGGTTATGAGCTCATGCAAACATTCCTTAGACTTAGAAGCAAAGTAAGAATGTTCCAATTTCTTAATCTTGAAGAAAAGGTCTGTAGTGATTTGTTCTGCCTTCTTACGCTTGCGGGAGACGTAACTAATAATAAAATCCCTAGCGGACGCCTTAAAGGCATCCCACACAACAGGAAAAGAAACCTCCCCTGACTCGTTTCGTAAGAAAAAGTCATGAAAGAAGGCAATGAAGGAGGAAACAAAATTAGAATCAAGAAGAAGGGAGTTATTGAATCGCCATTTCCTAGTAAGGGAGGGTTTCTGCAAAATGTCAAGGTGTATGGAAACTGGTGCATGATCTGAAATCAAAATAGACCCAATGTCAGAGGCAAGCAAAGATTGTGAGAGATGATGTGAAATAAAAAATAATCTAATCTAGATTGAGTCTGGTGAGGCGGAGAAAAAAAAGAATACTCTCTTAGAGTGGGGTTGCATAGTCTCCAAGCATCAATAAATTTAAATTGATGGATGAGTCGCGTGAAAGACTTATGTGACTTATGGGGAGAGTAAGTGCTGGTGGAGTGCCTATCTAAAAAAGGGTCAAAGACTTTGTTGCAATCTCCCGCCAAAATAAAATTATCCTCATAGTGTTGAGTAATGTGAGGGGATAGTGAAGTCCAGAAAGAGGCGTCTCCTGTACTAGGGGCGTAAATGTTTAGAAGGGTGACTGGAATATTATCTACAATAAATTTGACTAAGACCCATCTGCCTAGTTGATCTGCTGATTTAGCGACTATCTTGACTGAAAGGGATTTATGGAATAAAATGAGAACTCCATTACGCTGGCCATCGCCTGGGGAAATAAAAACCTCCCCAACCCAACTTCTTTGTAATTTAACAGACTCTTCGGGCGAGAGGTGGGATTCCTGAATACAAGCAATGTCAGTTTTAAGCTTGGCTAGATGTGTTAAGACTCTCTGTCTCTTTATGGGAGAGTGCAAACCTCTAACGTTCCAGGAAACATTTTTTAAAGGCATTCAGCAATACATGAAAAAGATATAGTAAGCTGGTTAAGGTAGAACATCATTAAAAGAGGATTAAAAGTAAGAGTATAATAGTAAATAAAATGCAATAAAAGGAAGCTACAAAAAACTCTGAAGGTGAATAAATATCGAACATACTGAATACAGCATATATGTAAAAGGAAAAAACTAAAGTTGATCAGTACAAAGCGTTCAGATTGAAAATAAGAGATAAAAAAGAAAAGAAGAAGACAAAGTTGCGAATAAGAGGAACCATGCTTAACATTAAACCAACTGTATATAATTGGAAACATCCGCTAACGAAACATGAAGGAGGATGGAAGATAAGATAAAGAACGAAATAGCAACTGTATAGAATAGTAGATCAGGACATAGTGAAGGATGTGAGGATAACACTGGTGAGAGAAAAGACCGGAAGAATAGAAGAAAGAAGAGAGAAAGAAGAAGAGAATAGAAAAGAGGAGAGAAAGAAATGTAGTAATAAACAGAAAGAAAAGGGTGACAGAATAAAATAAGATAATGGGAAGAATAAACAACTTACATAACATCCAAAACATACAAGGGGTGGGAGGATGGAGGCCACATAGAACAATGACGGGTCCAAAACTCAGGAAGGTAAGCGGGGAGGGAAAGCGACTCCAGCAGACTCCAAGGACATAAGGAAGGAAGATAGCACGTGGGAAGGAAATCTGTATAAAAAGAAACAAGAACAATGCATAAGAACAGTAATGAACAAAGAAACAGATTAAGTATACATCATGAGATATTACCTATAAGTAACGATCAAAAACAACAATCATGAACTCAGCAAGGTCAGGAACCATCAGCAGAGAAAAGTTATTTAGAGTGTGATGTGGAAGCGATATCCATCGCGGCAGTAGAGTGGGAGTAGAGAAAACTTTTCAGCTTCAACGGGTTATCATAAGTTGTGGTTTTATTGTTGAGAGTCACTTTAAAAAGGCAAGGATGAAATAGTCCAAAGCGTGCTCCTAAGGAACGAAGCTGTGGTCGGAGGGATAAGAACTCTTTGCGCCGGTCAGCAGTGGATTTAGTGTAGTCCTGTGAGAAGAAGAGAGAGTTCCCTGACCAGGTAATTCGATTCATGGCTCTGGCCGCTGACAAAACCTTAAGCGGATCAGTGTATTCAAGGAAATAAATGATAACTCCCCTCGGCTTTCTTGTTGCAGAAGCAGACAACGCATTAGGTGGGGGGCCTAAACGGTGCGCTCTCTGTATATTGAGACTGGTGCTTTCTGATAATTGGAGAACTTTTGGCAAGAAAGACTTGAAGAAGGCAAGGGGATTGGAACCTTCTGATCCTTCCGGAAGACCATAAATGCGGAGGTTATTTCTCCTGTTTCTGTTTTCTAAATTTTCAATTTGCTTATGGAGAGCTGAAACGTGTGCACATAGTGGTTCAACCTTGGATGCAAAAGAATTAAGAGAAGTAACATTTTGTTCCAGCTGGGTACCACGGTCGTCGACGTTTGACCACTTCTCAGAGAGCATTTGAAGTGTAGTTTTAGTCTCTTCAATAAAAGGGCGCAAGGCCCTGATTTCATCTAATAAAATATCCATTGTAACCGAAGTAGGCTGCTTGGGAGGGAAGAAGGATCCTTTTTTAATCTTTTGATGGCACCTTTAGTAGCCGAGGATGCTGATGAGGCCGAGGATGTCAAAGAGACTTTAGGCAGGTCAGGTGAGTCCTCCATTGTGAGGCACTGGTATCGAGAGCTTGTGTGGATTAAGAATTTGTGTGAGGAGGAGGATTGTTTATGTAAGTCTTTAGAAAGACTGCCCATAAAGGAAGTGAGCAATTCAAAAGAATGTAGGTGAGGATCACTGGAATCTCAATTCACAACAGTCCACACATTATTACAACTGAGCATTGACTAAAGTAAGGTATCTGGTACAGGGAGCGATATAAACATATATAAAATATGACAGCAGAGATTATAGGTCAAAAGTATAGTATATTATAAGTGCCGCTAGTACAGAGTCAGTGAATTCAAAGATATAATAAGTACGTAATTCAATATATATAGACAATGTCATTAATACGCAGCCAAGTGATGTAGGCGTGAATAGTGTCAACACAAAAACATATCTAAGTTGAAAAGAGTCATATATATGTGATAACACAGAAAATATAGGGCAACAACGCAAAACAGTAATGCATTATACACCTGGTGTGAAATGGAGAAAAGATGCAGCCATCTGAGGACCAGGTGAGCAGGAGAAATGGTTAAAGTGCCATTCAAATTGATGAAAAAGTCACACAATGCTGAAGTATGAAGAGAGAGCGGCAAAAGTGTTCATTAATTGTAGAAATTCGATAAAAAATCCACCATAACAAAGAGTAAGTAAGAATTCCTGCTGGGCATTTCCATGTGGAAAGAAGTTGCGCTGGAAATGATTGAAAACTAGTTTACCAGCGTCGTCAGCAATGTGTGAGGAGCCGCGTTGAGAACAGAGCTGTTACAGTATAAAACCAGGAAATGGCGGCAGCTGACTGTGAGCAGAAATGAAGCGCACGAAGTAGCGCTGAAACTAAGCAGGCATCGTGAGTGTTAAAAATTAAGGTAGGGCGCAGAAGTGAGGAGAAAGCGGCATCATCAGGGCGTGAAGTGAAGCACACTCGAGAGACAGGAATACCGCTTAGAGCGAAGCTCCGTCAGCGGGTCTCCTGTAATGACGGTCGCCACCTCGCAGCCCTACGCGCCACTCACTTGAGGAGAAAATGCCTGCGAGAGAAACGAAAGTTCACGAAATTGGAGCCAGACGGGTCTTCAAGGCTTCCCACAGCCTCTCCCGCAGTCCGACAGCATGCTGGAATGTAAGTAGTCACACCGGGTCCGTCGCCGTCTCCGCTTTCTTGGGAGAGCTAAGGTGACACCGCCATCTTCTGTGGGCGCAAGCCACGCCCCCCTCTGACCTAGCAAATATAGTCACCACAATCAAACCAAGTGAACCTTTATTACTATTGGAAGCCCTCCCTCCACAGGAAAGGAAAACTCTCACTGCACTAGTGTTAGAGCAAGAGTCCTGGTTTCTCACAGGACAGATGCTGCATGCTGCATCCTTAATGCAGGACACCACATATCATTGGAAATGCTGCTGCACAATGCAACCTCGATGTAGCATTTTGCATCACTGCTACATGGAACAGCTGCAATGTGCCACAGCCTCATTGTAGGGACCTTATATCACTGCTCCACAGCTGCTCAGAGCTTCTGCTTTGCAATTCATGCTAAACGCAGGACCACGCATCTCAGCCCTGAACCATTGATATGCAATGTATGTATGTATGTATGTATTGGCATACTTGTATAGCGCAATGACTGTCACCCAACGGTTATCCTGGCTCTTAGACTTCAGTAATCCATACAACGATGTTTCCAGCTACTGCCATGCTTACATTGTCCTAGGAAAAAGATGTGTTTTTAAAGCTTTCTTAAAGGAAGGGAGGTCTCCCATACTTCTCAATTATATCGGTAGAGAGTTCCACAGTCTAGCTGCGGTAAACCTGAAAGAGCGACCTCCCATCCTAGTCCTCACAAATTTGAGAACTACTACCAAGCAAGCTGAGGCCGAGCGGAGAGATCTAGACGGGATATACCAGGAGAACAAACCTGCAATGGAGACGGACCCTGACCATGTAGGGCCATGAACACCAGACAGAGGGCTTTAAAGTCAATCCGCTGAAGAACTGGCAACTAGTGAAGATCCGTGAGTGCCAAAGAGGAAGAGTCAGAACGCCGGTGCGAGAGGGCCAATTTAGCAGCGAAATTTTGTACTCGCTGCAGTTTTCCCACCAAGGTGACAGGCGCCCCCAGAAGTAGTGCGTTACAGTAGTACAACCTACTTAAGATGATATTACGCACTACCTCTGGCCTAGCCCGCACGGGAAGAAGAGGTAGAATCTTCCGCAGCGTGCATAGTAGTGCCATACAGGTGGCCACCGTTTTATTCACGGACACATCCAGCTGAAGATTGGAACCGAACATCACCCCCAGGTTCCGAACGGAGTCAGCCGGGAGAATAGTGCCCTGAAATGAGGAAGGCCAAAAATCCTGAGAAAGAGGCCTAGGGGTGCGGTCCATTGAGCAGTGCAACACCTCGGTTTTGGAGCTATTAAATTGCAAGGAATTGTGACTCAACCAATCCGCCGTAGTTGTCATACAACGGTGAAAGATTTCTTGTGACACAGCCTCCTTTCCCTCAAACGAGAAGATAAGTTGGGTGTCGTCCGCATAGTTGGTAACTGCTATGCCAAAGGATTTTTTCAACTTAACCAGGGGGCGGAGGTAAAGATTAAATTAAATAGGGCTGATGGCTGACCCCTGGGGCACGCCCTGCCCAACCCCTCTGATGTTGGATTTGAAGAGTGGCAAAGCCACCACCTGGTGTCTATTACCAAGGTATGATACTAGCCAATCTAGGGCCAAGCCAGACACCCCCACTTCCTCCAATCTCGGGATCAAGATTGTATGGAGGACCGTGTCGAATGCGGCCGACATGTCGAGCAGCACTAAAAAGGCTGCTCGACCTTGGTCGACACGCATTCGAAGATCGTCCAAGACAGTCACCAATGCTGACTCCGTCCCATGGGCTGGTCTAAAACCAAATTGAGCCACGTCCAGGCAAGCATTGGTCTCTAAGAAGCTGGATAGATATTTTTTGGCCAATTTCTCCAGAATTTTAATTGGAAACGGAAGTAACCAAATCGGCCTGTAATTTGCTGGACATGTGGGATCCAGTGTTTCCTTCTTCAGGAGCGGGGAGACCACCGCCAGCATCCACCACTCTGGGACCCGTGCCGAGCTAAAAGACTGACAGCATATGGCAAAAAGTGCCGGAAAGAGCTCCTCACGGAACAGTTTCCAGAATTTATGGGGACGCAGGACCTCACAACCATCCATATCCTGGATTTAAGGTACTTTGCTGAGTGGGCCTACCCTGGTCCCTATATCTGGTCGATCTGAACTTGTGAGTTTTTCCCAGTTCAATGTGGGCAGATAACCACAGTTGGGGATTTGTATTCTTACCTAAATCTTAAAAATGGCATATCTCTGGTTCAAGCGACAAATAATTTATTACATTTTACTCTAAGGTTCTAAATTGGTGGGGGATTTTTCTTGTGTTGTGTTTTTAATGTATTACTAGTTGAAGTGCTGCATAAATATTTTACACATTGCCTCTAAATTAAGCCTGACAGCATTTGTTCCAAGCTACCAGATGGTTACGCACAGGTTAGTTCGGGGTTCGCTTGTTTTTCACCTTGACAAGAATTGTGGTTGTTACTTGAATAGAGGTTCACCCCACTTGACTAATAACCCAATTTCGTACAATTGCGATTACAATTCTCAAATAGATGACTGTAACCCTCCTTTCAAGATTTCGGTCCGCCCGAGTAAGTGCAACAAGGACAGATGACTATGCCTTGTTTGTGAAGTTCACATACCATCCTAATCTTTCTGAGCTATCATGTGTGACAACAGTCACTTCAGTTGCTGCTTTGATAACAAGAAGTGCTAAGTTCCTCGAAAATTCTAGGTGTAGTCAAGCATATTACTCAAGACACAGAAACTATCACTTGGCTTCAGCCATTTTAGTACTCATCTCACCAAAAGAAGTGCCACCATATCTTGTCTAATAAATGCTGGATAGACCGAGGAGTAAGAGACTGCATTGGAAGCTGTCCAAAGGCAAGATGCCCAAAACGAATTCTCATTTCAGAAAGAGTGTGTCAGTGTACTTAATACATTACCCGATGAACCTGTTGGTAGAGAGACGTGCATTACTTCATCACAGCCTGTTCTTTCAATAAAATCTGTTCATAAGAGTGTTATTAACAAATCAAATGGGTGACAGTTTTAAATTATTAACAAAGGAATATTTGAAAGTGCAGTGTATAACGTGACATAGTCCATTAGACACCATTAGCCACCAGAGCACAAATGTGTGCAAGGTTAGTCGACAAGGTCAATATAGTAAGGAACACCCCGCGCAGCAAGCAGGAAATCCTGAAGCTGTGGCATGACTTGAAGAGGGCAGTGAAAGAGAAGAACAACAAGAACCATCAGCTGGCTCAGATGACTGGCGGTGGCCCTCCCATTTCACCAAGAACATTCACTGCATGGGAGGAGAACGTGCTTGCTATACTGCATCCAGAAAGGCTCACATAGATAGCTGGGGGAGTGCAGGCTGGTAAGTACAAACAAATATATACTATCACACTGCAAGGTACTAACTTGCACAACTACAAAGCTGCACCTCCTTGGCCCAATTCCATTCATCAGCACCACAATATCCAACACAGGTCTCATAGATGTAACATACACTCCATCTGAATCACCCCAAAGGGAGCTAGCAACATTCCCAGGGTTGCATGTGTACAGACAGCCACACCACAATTCCCACCAGTCCCCCTTGTCCCATAGCTCAGCAAGATAGAGCACTCCCCCCCACCCAGAAGCATGTGGAAGCCATTATATTGTTCACCTTTACCTCACAGGTAGGTATCCATCTTAACAGAAGGGGTGTCTGTGGGTGGGAGACCAGCACTACAACTCCCAACAGACCCAGTGTCCAACAGTTCAGCAAGGTGGAGCACCCACCCCACCCAGAAGCATGTGGCAGCCATTGTATTGTTCACCTTCACCTCACAGGTAGGTAGCCATTTTAACAGGGAGGGTTGTTTGTGGGTGGGAGGGCAGCACTACAACTCCCACCAGGCCCCATTGTCCCACAGCTCAGAACGATGGAGCACTCCCCCCACCCAGAAGTATTTGGCATCCATTGTATTATTCACCTTACAGGTAGGTAGCCATCTTCACAGGGAGGTGTGTTTGGGGGTGGGAGGCCTGCACAACAACTCTCACCATGCCCCCTGTCCCACAGCTCAGCAGGATGGAGCACACCACCCCACCCAGAAGCATGTGGCCGCCATTACATTCTGCACATCAAACTTACAGGTAGGTAGCCATCTTCCCAGGAAGGGATGTTTGGGGGTGGGAGGCCTGCACTACAACTCCTACCAGGCCCCCCTGTCCCACCCCTGCACAGGATGTACATCTCTCTCCCCCACCCAGTAGCATGTGGCAGCCATTAAATTTCCCTCATTAAACATACAGGTAGGTAGTCATCTTCACAGGGAGAGGAGTGTGTGGGTGGGAGGCCATCACTACAACTCCTAACAGGCCTCACTGTCCCACCCCTGAGCAAGATAGAACCCTCCACCTCACCCAGATGCATGTGGCCACCATTGTATTGTTTACCTTCACCTCACAGATAGGTAGCCATCTTCATGGGAAAGGGTGTTTGGGGGTGGAAGACCTGCACTAAAACACTCAATAGGCCCCCTTGTCCCACTGCTCAGCAGGATGAGTACTCCACCACACACCCAGAGAGATGTGTCAGAAAGTCCACCCAAATGTGGCAAGAGAACAGGTAAGTAGACAGTGCATGCACCCCACCATTCCTCTAAAAAAGCATGGAGTCAAATGACATCACCAGTACTCACATCCCACCAAAATTGACACAGATCCAATAGCCACTCACAGTGTGCAGACAACTAAGCGTACGTAACTGTCACAGAAACCAAAGTGTGACACACCAAATCACATGTAGAAGAAATTCAGGGCACAATCCTGCACAGCACTGAATGTCATGTGTAAGATCCATGGGGGCAGAGATTGAAAGACCATATGAAAACAAAGCAAGCATGGTCTGCAGAAAAAATAAAGCAATGCATATGACATTACAAAGGAATGCATGCGATAACAATGTCTAGTTCATGCCAGGCAGAGTAACCAACAAAGATGCCTCACATAAAGTCATTGTGCCGCTAGTCTGCATGTGGGGCATGGTATCCATTGACATGTCGCACCATGGACAAGTAATGTATGTACCTCCACATCATGTCATGATGCACAGTACTGTGCAGCTATACAATGGGAGAACTACTACACTTTGTGGTGCATTACCTATAAATAAGATACATATAACACCAAACTTGAGGGGTGGACGTCAATGACCATTTCTCCTCTGTCCCACAAGTGACCAAGAACTGACAGCAGAGGATGACAACACCAACCTGCAGAGCCAGTCTCTACCCCCGGAGCATGGACTCTCTGGGGATGACTCCCTGGATTTCGAGGATGCAGAGCAAGAAGCCGGCCCATCAGGCATGCCAGGGCGCAACAGGTCCCAGGACCCCACTGTCCCCCAGCCACAACATCAGCAACAACAACAATGCTGAACCCTGCTGTAACTACCTGTGCAGCCACCACCACCACTACCAGTGCTGCCTGCAAAACTCTCCCTGCCCCAGAGGATGACCACCCCACCCTACCCCACCAACTGCAGAGGCCAGGGAGAGTAGGTGGGTGCATAGAGTGGTGACGCAACAGGTCCGTGACAGCAGGGCAGGTGGGAGGGAAAGTGGGAGTCATCTGAGACTGAAGCTCTGGCCAACATCGCCAGAGTCCTTGGGGCTTATGAACATGCCCAGGTACAAACGGGCCAGGTTCGGGAAGATTCCCGTGAGCTCTGCCTGCTGCTGAGGTCCATAGACACCCACATGGGCCAAATCGTAGACCTCTTGGGCAAGCTAGTTCTGAGGGACAGGCCTGTGGCCCAAACAACAGCTCCACATCCCTCCAGTGGCCCACAGGATGGCAGTTCCCCAAGCTCCCCAGCGGCCATAGAGAGGGGGGTAGCCCTCACACCTCACTGGGCCCACAGCAGAGCCCCCCCTGCAAAACAATCAAAGGGCCATCCAAGTAAATCCCAGGGAGAATCCCGTGGCAAAACACCTGCCAAACGCCAGTCAAGGAGCCAGCCATTATGGCAGCCCTCTTCACTAATGCATTGACTTTGTTGACTGTCCTTCCCTACACTGCGAGGTTAATGGCATCCGTCTGGTGGACTGAGTCACCACATCAATGTGGTGACTACTCGATTGTCTCATCTTCCAGCACTGACAACTCATTGATTCCCTATTCACCTTTTTGTAAATATTCACTTCCCTATCACATATACTCGTTGTAAATAAACACTCCTTTCACACCTAGGTTTTTGCTCTGCTACAATGCTGCTACGTAGGATGTACGAGTCATGGGCAGAGCTGGGCAATTTGGCACAGACGTGTGAGGTAATCATTTACGCCTAGCACACCACTTGAACATAGATGGAATGGAAATGTTTCCTGTTCCTGTAGATGTGCTCACATGCCTGTGGTGGAACCAGGCCAGCATGTGCGCAGTCAATGGCACAAACAACATCAGGGATGTGCCCAAGGGCATAAAAATCACCCTTCACAGCTGCCAATTCATGCCTCTAGGGGAAATAGGTGTATCTGTCCTTGTAGCTCATCATAACGGACAGGACATCACATAGCACCATGCTGAGCATAGGTTGCAACATCCCACCTGCGGTGGACACCGTGTACTGGAATGAACCAGTAGCAAAGAAATGCATGGCTGCCATCACCTTACACATTGGTGTCAAAGCAGTCAGATACGTTCTGCCAGGCCGCAGGTGGGGCTCCAACAGATCACATAGGTCTTGTAGGGTGGGTCGATGCAGACGGAATTTCCATATGACGTCTTCATCCTCCATGTCTGCCAGAACTGTGAAGGGACGGTGCACATTTGATTGACTCCTAGGTGAGATGAAAGGGAACACACGTCAATTCAATCCCCCTATGAGATGCGTCCAACATCTTAGGTTTTGACTGACACCACGGCAACAATGACTGACATCGCTGTTCAGCTTACATCAAAACTTACATGTAGGGACACCTTCAGCTACACTGGTCGTACACTTGTCCACTGTTAACACAGTGAGTACCTCCAGAACAAAATCCGACTATGTGAATGCCCAAATGTATATTTCCACATCTTGCATAACCAGCACTGACAGTAGTTCATACAGCATATGTGTGAAGCAGCAACACTACTGGCTCCTACCTAGCTGCTGTACCTGCCACACCTTAGCACGTAAGTCGAACAGGGCAGACATCAATAACACAATGATCTCCGATCACTGATCTGTGGACATGCCCAGCAATATCACAAGTGACATGTGAGGGAGTACATGCCAATGTTTCCAATTATATACACCAACATGGCATGTATAGGCAGCAGTGGGCTGAATATCACATTGGCATTGTGTGCACTATCTTGTGCCATGAATCAGGTGTCTACTGTGCACTGTGGAGAACTGGCCATTGCCATTGACACAGCATAATGTGTCCATGGGTGCTGTCAATGTGCTACGCCACCCAAGTCACAGTCATTGTCAGCAAAGTATAGCAGCCATATTGCAGTAGAGACCGCCTGGCCCCTGTGGTGTGTCACCACCAATGCTCACCGCAATTGCGGGAGTGATATAAACATTGTGAAATGGTGGTTGGCATGCCCTGCCACCCTAATCAAGATCATTGTCAGCAATGTATAGCAGCTATAGAGCGGTAGCGACAGCCTGGCCCCTGCGGCTTTTCACCTCCAATGCCAACTGCAATCGCAGTAGTGATATACACATTGTGAAATGGCAGTTGGCATGGTCCGCTACCTAAATCAAGTTCATTGTCAGTAATGTATTGCAGCTATAATGCGTTAGTGACCGCCTGGCCCAGGCGGTGTGTCACCGCCCATGCCCATGCCCTTACAGCCAACGAGAACCGCAATCGCGGAAACCCAATGCATATTTAAAAATCGCGATAAGTGTGCTCTGCCACTGCGGGCCGGTCATTGGCTGCATTGGAGAAAAGCGGACCTGGAACACCAATTGCAGAGGCTTAGAACCACTAAAACTACCCCAGGGGGCTATAAGTGTGTGGTAGAGAGCCTCATATTTCCACTGCTTCCAGATACTGCTACCTGACACTCCTAACCACCAACTGCTGCTGCTCCTGTCTCCTGTCTCCAGACACTGCTGCCTGACACTCACCGCCAACTGCCGCTGCTCCTGTTTCCTGTCTCCAGACACTGCTGCTGTGTGATACACTGCCTACCATGCTAACTCCAGGTGAAAGGGGTTTGTAGCCTATTTTACACACGTCTCTTGCTGCATATCAGGATGGGAGGGACATTCATTATTTTTGCAGCCATACAGTGAAACAGCAAGTTTGGTAAGCTGGAGTCATGACAGAAATAGCCTGTGCAAATGGATGTGTGGGTCTATCTGTGACATTACCAAGAATTTCCGTCCAGAGGGGACTGATGGAAGTGTGTCTGACTTAATATTGCCAGCATGGATATCTCAGCATTAGGCACAAGAGTGAGATGCCAGAGGGTGACACTCTTGTAGGAAATGCACTTATGACACAGCAGATTGTTGTACTGTTGAAACGCCACCCTTCCATTTTCATCATTATGTGTTCTGACTCTCATGTGTAGGCACTGTTTGCCCTCTCTTATTGTCCCTGCATGTGACATTTCTGATGCCCCATATTAAACCTCAGTGTAATCCACCCTGGCCTGCATAGTCACTGCCCAATTTGACAAGGAGCCATCACTGAATGGACAGGGTGAGACACATGGGTTATCTGCTACCCTATCCATCAAAAGGATATCTCAGGCCAGTGTATTGCACAAGACAGACCTTGTTAGAAGGGTGTGAGATTGTGAGATCATGTCCCTAAATGTGGCCTCCATGACACACAGTGAGCCATTCACAGGGTAAGAACATTGAGGGGTGTTCAGTGTTGTAAACAGTGAATCTGCCCCGCCACATCTTTTCCAATATATGTCTTGTGTGGTATTGGTTGTATGTGTAGTGTTGTGCGCGTGGTATGTCTCGTGTGTGTGTTAGCGCGTGTATGTGTGTGCACGTGTGGAATGTGTGGAATGCATGCTCGGAGAGAATGTAGTAAGTTGAGAGTCAGTTGCTGAAGGAGAAGGGTGGAGGTTGCTGTTGTGTTCGGTGTCGCTGTACTACGTTTTACTTCATGAATAAAGAAGAAGTGAGGAACCTTAATGAGCCTACGAGTCTCTTTCAATATCTTGCTCAATCACAAACTGGACAGCAGATGTGGGCATCCTTCATATTGCTTTCGGTGCTGGCATTCTGCATGTTTATGAGATGTCCAGGTACTGTGTCCGCCCTCATACCTGCATGCATTTTGGTTTCATTATCACAGGCCTATGTACTACATGTCATGCTGTATTGTCTCTACTACACATGTCTGTGAAGTTGTGCTGAGTTTGTGAATGCTCCTGTACTGAGAGATAGTGGTACATGACCCAGTGTCACTGAAATGTCCTCCTCTTGTCTTCCATGGCTGCAGCACAAAGTCCACCACCGTAGGGCCGTATGGAGGGCCACTGCACCCAAGTTGCGGGCTCTGGGTGTCTCCAACCAACGGCACACACACTGTCACACAAGGTGGGATGACATCTGCTGGCTGAGCAAAAACGTGGCAGAGATGACGGTGGGGCAGCTCCCTCGGACTGGCAGGTTGGTGCGCTGGAGCATGACACCACTAATGGCAGGCATCTTGGCATCTTGGCAGTGACACAGCCAGAGCTGGATGCACATTTGAAGGACCATCAGCAGCAAGCTGGGGGTAAGTATTCTGGGAAGGGTGACTTTGGCTGTGAGCAGGGGTGGGTGTAGTGGCGGGGCTACGCAGACTGCCACGGAGACGGAATAATTCTCTGCACACGCCGCGTAGCTCCACTACGTGCCACCTGCCTCCCACCGCCTACCGCCCGCACTATGGAAAACTGTGCATGCTCTGTTTTTAAGAAGAAGCCGCAAAGAAGAAGGAGGGAAGCCCGGGGCCGCCGCCGATAAGGTAAGGTGTTTTAAGTTCTTATTTATAATGATTTAATAGTGCGGGCGGGAGGCCAACTCTGCTCTGCCCGAGTGTGCGGAGATTTGCCTGTTCCGCCTACTTCACGGAACAGGCAAAATTCCTCACATTCCGTGGGAGGAACGGAGCTGTCCGCCCACCCCTAGTTGTGAGTGACTGCATGTATTCCAAGCCTGAGCCAGTTCTGAGCTTTGTGATGTTGCTACTCTGATGCAATGGCTTGTAAGTGACCTCTGTGTTGGGTGCAGCTGTCATGCATTATTGCTACATGTACTTTCAATTGTCATTGATGTAATGGCCCTTGCCGTTGCATTCTGAGTTGTGGCCTTATGACATCGGCTGCATTGGGGGAGTCAAGGACATCCCATGGCAGTTAACGGCAGTGTGCCTCATCTGAGTGTGCTTTCATCAATGTGTGCAGTGCCACACCTCAAAATTGTGAGGACTACACATCTGACACCAATGTGCAACTGGAGTTGTACCCCGATATATTACATGGTGGATGGCATGAGCTCATGGCCATTGTGAACTGATGTTTTGGAGTCTGTATCTGTGTTGTCCCCTTATGGTGACTCCATATGTGACTGTGACAACCTGTTGGGAGGTACATATTTTGCCCTCCTCAGGTTCCTAGGTATGCTCAGAGGGATCTGTATGTTACACTGAGGCACGGTCAGGCTATTTGGCTGTGTGGGCATGAGATGGGTCAGTTATGCCAAGTTTGCATGATACCATGCAATTTTTGACTTTGGAATTAAGGTTGCACAATGTTACTGCACAGGGTGGTGTGCAACATGGGGGTATCATCATCTTGTTTTGTGCTTTGCTTGCATATGATGTCTTTGTGAATGGCATTAAACTGAACCTACGTCTCTGTCTCTTGCAGCATCTACAGTCGGCACAGAAGGACAAGAGATGGACACCAGCGGTAAGGCATCAGGCACAACTGCTATACACAAGCACACTGACACTGATGTGACCAGCGCCTCGGAGGGGGACAGAAGTCTGCTTGAGGAATCACAGCCAGAGACACCAACCTCAGCGTCATCTGATGCAAGCAGTGACTTCTCTATGTTGGTGGGCACAAGGAGAGGGCACTCTGCCTCCTCTTCCACCACACAGCGTCCAGTTCCCACCCTCGCACCTACTTCTACTAGTGCTGCACGTGCTCACAACAGTAGGAAGGGAAGCGTGTCCTTCCCCCAGGCACCGCTGCCCCTGTCCTTGTCTCCCCTGCTGCCCTCAGCATTGAGGCTGTGGACCTTTTGCGCCAGATGTGTGTGGGTCAAACAACTCTCCTCAATGCCTTCCTAGACCATGACAAAAAGTTGGCACAGGTAGTTGCCTTCATGGAGGGCATTCACCGGACTGTCCAGGACATTGTCCTTCACAGTGACGGTAGCCATTCAGCTGTCACAAGCTCAGAGTCCATCTCCAGTCCCTTTGGCCACCCCCTTGCCAGTGGCCGCATCTGACAAGAGTGACCACACACCACAGACCTCAGGCTCAAGATACACCACACGCAGTACACAACAGCAGCAGCCCAAGCGGTCTAGAGCACAGACACCATCACCCAAACAAACCAACGCCACCCCAGAGTGCAAAGGCAAAGGTCCTTCAGGTGACCCTCGGGGGCATCAAGCCAAGGAGCAGGCCTCAGGCTCACATGCCTCAAAGGCATACCTATGCAAGGACACTCCTGTCCCAAAAGTGTCTCACAAAGAAAAGCAATCAGTTCCCGTGCCTGCTGTGAAGCTGGTGCCTGCTAAGAGTCCACAGAAATAGTCCTCTAAGGCAGATTCACCCACAACCTCAATTCCCATACATGGCAATTGCATCTGTTGTGTGTTTTATGTGGATGTGTACTGTGTTTGAACTGTGTTGGTTCTTTCAGCTGACAACTGTTCTGTGTGTGATGTTCTATTTGCATGCCATTGTGTGTGAGTAGTGTGTGCATTGTGGTACATTCAGATGTGTGTTACAAGTGTAGTGCGCATTACTTGTGTGTCTGTCACATGCAGTTAGGAGGATTCCTGTTCCTGAGCTTGTTTGGAGTGTACCTTGGTGGTTTGTCCTATTTTTGTCCTGTCACTTGTCAGGATTGTGCATGTACATGCATGTGGTACACTATGACACCATGTTGACTTGATGGGTGGTGTGGTAGGTCTGTCTGTGTTAGCTTATTGTGCAATTGATCCCAGTTTGTGTCCATGATTGTTTTGAGATGATGCACTTCTTGTTTCTGTTGGGGTACGGTGTCTGTGCATTGGTCCTGAGTGACAATGTTATGTGCTCCTGCTCTGTCTGGGTTCCCATTGCCTTTCCACTGTTTTGTTGGCCGTATGCGGGCTTGTTGTACTTCTGTGTATGTTGTTTGTGAGGTATGTGTTTGGCTATAGTTTTTGTGCCAGCATTGGTTCAGGCATCCCTGAGTGCATGTGTGATATTTGTTTATGCACCCCAGGGAGTGGGATTGTTTGTCAGTGTACTCCCAGGACATTATTTGCACCATTCTGTCTGTTTAACACTGGTGTTGAGTGGTGCAGGTGTGAGGTGGGTGGAGGCGGGGTATGTGTCAAGGATCCAACATGTGTTTGACAGTCGTGGGGTGTGACAATGAGCCATGTGTGTTGTGTTGATGACATACACATGTCAAGTAAGTTGTGACAGATGTGTGGCTGATCACTGTTGGACTTCAGACACTATCATCCCTGTGCGTATGCATAGCTTGCCTTGCTGTCTCCCTGAGTTGTTGCACAGAGGTCACTGTGGTATAATTTCACTCACTGTGCCAGGCATGTCTGACATGATGGCCTAAGGGTGTTGTAATATGTTCCTTCTCTTGCATGTGTTGTACACATGCTTTGTGGCTTGCTCCATGTCTTTCCATCAATGTCCACCTCACTTTTGGCTGTACCATTTAGTGTCCTCCATTGCTGCTGACATCTGGTATGTGGATGTGGATGTGTGTCAATGTGGGGTGTGTCTGAGTGACTTGACAGGCAGTGTGGACAATTCAGTGGATGTTCATATGCAGTGTGAGTGTTCATTTTGTGATTGGACTCAGTTTGCTTGACATGAGTGGAGGGTAGGTGTGCGGAGGAGGGTTGCTCTGGACCTGAGCTTCTGTGCAGGGTGTTCCTCTTCAGCCCCACCTTCTTGGATAGGCTCCCTGGTTGTTTGGTGTGTGTAGTGCAGTGTCTAGGTACACCTGGATGGTTAATTGGGCAAGGGGGCACACAAAGGACACACAGCATATCCACTAACGGGTTTGGGGGCATAGTGTATGAAGGGCGGAGATGTGGGCCTATGATCTTTGAGGACGGCCCATGCCTGGCACTGCGTACTACATTGAGCGCATGTTTTCTAACATCTGCACCGCTACGATGACGTGACCGGGAGATTGCTGTGAATTAGCAGTTGATGGGTGACCTGGATGCGAAGGGGTTATTTCATGACCGGTAGTACATGTGTGGGTACACTTGTGGATGTGTTCCTGTCCCCACCAGTGTGTCTGGTATGGGCAGGAACCGTATTTCAGCCCATCAGTTGTGTGTTGTGGTTGTGTGCAGAGTTGTGTGATTGAGTACCTGCGGCGTTGTCTGCAACAGTGCATTACTTGCTGGTAGTGGATCAGGTACAGCACCGGAAAGACATGTAAAGCTGGATCCATTGCGGTCGGGACTGGGTGGAGCGAACCAGGAGTCTGATTTCATGCTCCGATGTTGTGTTTCTGCCTTCTCTGGTTGGATGGTTTCTCCACTGCGGTGTGATGGGCTGTTTGGGGCATCATGATTTGTACGGCAGTCGAGACGTCATTCCGCATGCCGGTGGGTCTCTATTGGCTCCTACCATTGCGGTGGTGGGTGCATTTTGATGGCGGTTCACGTCTCACCGCGGCGGACCGGAAATGGGCTACATTTGCACATTGTAATATGGCGGACGTGAGGACCACTGCTAGTGTGCGGAAAATGACATTTTCTGCCACCGCCAGTATTGCCAACCTAATTACCCCCTATGTGTGCATGCAATTAACCTCATCTGTGTCATAAAGGGTGATTTATCACCACCTTCCATTAACATATGGATTTGCATGTAGTGTACTAATCTTCAATTTCAGTATTACTATGATTTAATGTTTTTAGAAGTTCCTATTAAATAGAACATGAATATGGTGGTTAGTGTGAGGAGTTGAGAGTATATGGGAGCATTTCTGCATACCAATAAATCAATAGATACTATGCATGCGCATTGAAATAATCTAACCTTTAGTTTACGTAGTGTAGAAATAGAACTTATAAATGCTGTAGAAGATAGGCAACACGATTTTAAAAGAAAAGCTGCAGAACAAAAGACTAATATACCTCCATGGGCTCATAGGGAGGGTGATTGCAAGAAAGGTGAGACATATGCTGCAATGATTCTAGACTGACATCATAAAGGGAAACTTTGCATACTAAGACAAAAGACTGAATGTAACAATTATTTCATTTTCTAGTAAATGTGATCATACCTCCCTAATTACAGAGGGTTGTGCACTAAGAGGTGGGACTGATCTAGTCTATCCCAGAGTTTATTATATGTGTGATAAAAATGCTTATTTTAGATTGCCACAACATTGGTATGTGTGTTGTTAAATGGGTGTAGTAATTCCCAAAATCTACAGTGTGAATGAAAATCATGGAACCAATGAAAAGAAACTAACACAGAGTTAAAGAGGAATTAGTGCTGCAGAAATAGTGGGTGATATTTGTGGTGCATTGTTACCTTCAGTGGGAGTAATTTTAAAATTAGAAAATTGTTGACAGTGGTTGAGCGTTTATCAACAGATAATGATGGTGGGTTCTTGAGGCGTAAAGTAGAAAAACAGTATTTCAACTAAGTGAATGCTTTCCAACGTTTTACATAGCTGTTTTTTATAAGACAGGCTTTTCTAATAATCATGCATCTGAACTAACTGAACATTTTCCATTTTTGCTGATCTTTTTTCACCTATTTACAGAAATAAATGTTTTTCTCTGCTTGTGCACATCTATAAAAATACCAAACATGGAACTAGGCTTTAAAAAGGCTAGCTCCTAGGTCTTCCAGTGAGTATGCAGTTTCACTGAATGGAAAACATTGGACGTTTACATCCATTTGTCAGGCCGATGCCTAAGGTCATCAGTCAAAGGTTGTTTCTGTCACTTTAGACATAATTAACATTTCACCTTTCCTATGTCAGGCGTTCATACATGCCCACATATATGGGACCTCCTTTGAAGTGTTAGTCTATTTATCAACATGTTGTTGGGGCTTTGGGTGCTTTACAAAGAACTAGAAATTAACAATTAATGAATAAATAAGGCATTGTAAATGGCTACTTATTTAGAGCAAAACATTTCCGGTTGGTTTTTTGAAATTGTACATGACAGGACAAATACATGTTGAAAAATACATGTTCATTTTCAAACACAGAATAACAAATAAATGTTGCCAAATACATAGAAAATGATAAAAAATAAATGCAAGTGGAATTTTCAGAAAATAAAAAAAAACATTGAGTGGGGAGTCTAATCAGTTGCTAATTAGATGACAAGAGGACACATAATGTTGCTTTAACCTGGCTTATCAGACTGAAATTTGCACAGTAAATTGAGGTGAAATTGAGACTGAAAGCAGACAGTATGAGGTAATGACCTGTTCTCTAGTGTCAAGGTTAGTGTGGAATGTGGGTGCTCCTAGTCTGAAGATGATTGTAAAATGTGGGTGCCCATAGTCTGAAGGTGATTGTAGAAAGTGGGTGCACATAGTCTGAAGGGGATTGTAGAATGTGGGTGCTCATAGTCTGAAGGTGATTGTGGAATGTAGGTGCACAAAGTCTGAAGTCGACTGTAGAATATGGGTACTCATAGTCTGAAGGTGTTTTTAGAATGTGGGTGCCCATAGTCTGAAGATGACTGTAGAATGGGGTGCTCAAAGTCTGAGGGTGATTGTGGAATGTGGGTGCTCAGCATCTGAAGGTGATTGTAGACTGTGGGTGCTCAAAGTCCGAAGGTGACGGTAGAATGTGGGTGCTCAAAGTCTGAAGGTGACTGTGGAATGTGGGTGCTCAGTGTCAGAAGTTGACTGTGAAATGTGGTTGTTCAACATCTGAAGGTGACTGTAGAATATGGGTGCTCAGACTCTGAAGGTGATTGTGAAATGTGGGTACACATAGTCTGAAAGTGACTGTAGAATGGGGTGCTCAAATTCTGAAGGTGATTGGGAAATGTGGGTGCTCATAGTCTGAAGGCGATTGTAGAATGTGGACTCTCATAGTCTGAAGGGGCTTGTAGAATTTGGGTGCTCAGCGTCTGAAGGTGATTGTGGAATGTGGGTGCCCATAGTTCCTAGGTGGCTGTAGAATGTGGGCGCTCAACGTCTGAAGGTGATGGTACAATGTTGGTGCTCAAAGTCTGAAGGTGACTGTGGAATTAGGTGCTCAGCATCTGAAGGTGGTTGTTGAGTGTGGGTGCTCAAAGTCTGAAGGTGACTGTAGAATATGGGTGCTCAAATTCTTTTATTTTAAATATTTTTATTTGATTTTACAACAATAAGACGGTCGAGCAGATCAGAAAACAAGAAATTGGCCAATTGAAAATCATTGAAAGCTATAAAAAACAATACTGAGAAAGGAAAATTTACAAGTTAAGTTGATGCATTAACATTCAAATTTCTTGAGATTGCAAAGTTGAATTGAATTGCGACTTAAGCAAAACATACTAGTTATTACTGTATATATCATTGCATTTTAGACCATTCTATTAAGGGAGACCAGATTTTTTTACCTTTAATCTGACTCTTCCTGCCTTTGTTTTTATATATCGCCATCTCTAAATTAAAAATTGCTAACAGTCTTGCAAACCATTGTTGATATGATGGGGCTATAGGATCTAGCCAAGCCGAGGCTATACATATTCTCATTACAGCCATCGAGATAAAAATCAATTTGCGACCAGTTTTGTGGTTAGCAGGGTTTGTAACACCCAGAACTACGGTTTCATCTAATAGATTAATCGTTATTCCGAGGATCAGAGTCAGAAAACGTGCAATATTTGTTTTAAGAGGAGTTAAAATGGGACAGGCAGAAAAGATATGTATACAGTCCGCATTTTGTAAATTGCATCGAAAACAACATGTACCTCTCCCGCTACCCCATTTGGATATTTTGTCTGGGGTATAATACATAAAAAAAACTATTTTATAGAATTGGGTTTGAAGTTTAGTAGACATGAGGATCGTTTGAGATAACCCATATGAGCGTTCAAATTCCTCAGAGGAGATTGAAATTTTACTTTGCCACTTCTGGGTGATTTTTTGAATGTCATCCGTAAGATATTTCAGTAATAGAGAATATATCTCCCCGATCTTGAATTTTTTCTGTGAGTGGCTTAACATATCAGCTATGTCTATTTTGCGCATGAAGCCCTCTCCCATTGTATGTTTTGACAAAAAGTCTCTAATCTGAAGATACTTAAAGAAGTCTTTCCATTCCAGATGAAACTTATCCCTCAAGGTTCCAAAGGAGTGTAGCCCCTCTGAGGAGAAAAAACATCCCAGATGAGTGATCCCAAGCGCATTCCACCTACCAATACAGCTATCTTTGAAGATTTCCGGTAGGGAGGGATTGTTTTGAATTGGTGTATAGTAGGATAAATGACCCAACCCTGCCATCTTCTTCACAGATTTCCATACCTTAAACGCTCCTATTAGCGTTTTTAATCTCACTTTTTTGTGATAGCTATCGAATAGATATCTCCACAGATAGCCTGTGCTGTTATCCCCCAGTATTATCCGGTGAATTGATGGGGTCTCGTTAACTTCCCCTGTCTCTATCCCCTCAAGGTGGAAGAGTTCCTGATTATATAACAGGACTGTTGCCCAATAGTATGTTCTAAGATTTGGGAGCGCTAGACCTCCTCTTTCTTTGGGGAGCGTCAGCAATTTGTATGAGCGGCGGGGTTGTTTGTATGACCAGATAAAGTTTGTAAAGATATGCTCCATTGTCTTAAACCAACGGTCTGAAATTTCAAGATTAATAGCTCTAAATATATACAGTAGCTTTGGAAAATAGATAATTTTTAGTGCGTTGACCCTTCCAATCAATGAGAGATGTAAATTATTAATACGGAGGAGATCATTCTGCATTTTATTCAGTGCGGGTTTCAGATTTAAATCGACAAGTTTTTCTAAGTCAGATGTGATGGTCACCCCTAGGTAGGTAGCAGATTCTGTTATACGCGAGTCCGTCATATCACAGTTATTATTAATAATAATCTGCGTTTTCCCCTGGTTTAGTGCATACCCTGAGATTTTTCCGAATATTTTGGCCTCTAACTCAATAGTAGGCATAGCCAAGTTTGGATTGGACGTAGCGATGGCAATGCCATCGGCATAAGCGAGGGTTTTTGTTAGGTAGCCTTGTGTCGATATAGGGGCTATGTGCCTACTGTCTTCTAATCTGCGAATAAACGGATCAATGTAAATGGCGAACAACAATGGGGAGCAAGGACATCCCTGCCTAGTTCCTCTCGTAATTATCAGTTCTTTAGAAAGACAGCAATTAACCATTACCATGGCCCGTGGATTATTATATAACTTTTGAATTGTCTGTATAAAAACCTGTTTAAATCCCACCCGGGACATGGCCTGCCAGAGGAACTGCCAGGAGACCCTGTCAAAAGCCTTCTCGGCATCGAGTAATATTAGTGCCATCGGGTCTCCTGCTACTTGGGTACTGTCAAATAGGCTGATTACCCGTCGTGTATGATTTGTGGTTTCTCTCCCGGGGATAAAGCCATGTTGGATACTGGATATGAATTTATGAATAATTGTTGAAATACGATTAGCCAGAAGTTTAGAATACATTTTTGAATCAGCATTTATTAGGTTAATAGGGCGATAGGAGCCCATCTGATCCGGGGGCTTGTTTTTTTTCGGGAATATCACAATTTTTGCCCTCGACCATGAATTTGGAGGCTGTCCTCCTCTAAATACATATAGGCATAGATCTAACAATATTTCTTGGAGTGAGTCCATAAATGCTATATAAAATTCTAATGGAATGGCATCTAGTCCCGCTGCTTTCCCACGGGAGAGATCCTTCACTGTTTTTATAAATTCATCAAGAGTGGGGGGCTCTTCTAGTCTTTCTTGATCTTCTACGTTTAATTGCTTGTAGGTATCTGCTTCTAAATATTCGGTAGTCATGTCTAGGTCTATTTCTCCCTCCTCTGTATATAGTGCACTGTAGAAGCGCCAGAATGCTTCTCTAATCTGCCCTGAGTCGGTTACCCTACCTTCTGTCGGGTCATCGATCTCGAGTATGACATTCTGTGTGGTCTGCTGTCTCATCTGTATAGCTAACTGCTGCCCCATTGTTTCGCTAACTTCATACATTATTTCGCGATGGGCTGTAGCTTTTTTTACTGCCTTAATGGTGTATTCATTTGTAATTAATGCTCTGGCTATTCCAACCTGTTGTTGGATATTATCTATTTCCTCTATATTGGAGGGGCCCCTTGTCGCCCTTGTAAGATCCTCTTCCACCCTCTTTAATTTGTCCTGTAGCAGTCTTACAGATTCTCTAGCATGTTTGTTAATCCTAGAGGAATATTGTATAGTTTCTCCCCTAATTCCTGCTTTTAGGGCATCCCATACAAAATTTACCGTTGTACTTCCTTTGTTTATTATTAGAAACTCAAGTATCCAGCTTCTCATGTGATTGCAGTATTCGTTCTCAAGTAGCAAAGATCTATCAAATGTCCAACCTTGTTGCTTCTGTGTTAAAGAAGCTGTATCAACTGTACATACCAGGGGATTATGATCCGAAAGGACACGAGGTAGTTTTTCTAGTTTAAATAGCGATTTTAATGACTTGGAGATTAAAAAATAATCCAGCCGGGCATGTGTCTGGTGAGGATTAGAATAGAAAGTATAGCCAGGATCATTAAGATTTTGGTTCGATGTCTGCCACCCATCTACCAACCCATGAGTGATACACAACTGCTTAATAGCTCTAAAGATTCTTGGTTTTCGGCCCCGATATTGCCAATCGTCTTTAGTTGACCAGTTATGTGGAAGATTTATATTGAAATCCCCACATATTATGACTGGTAGCGGCCAGTTAGTAAGCTCATTAGATAAATAATTAATTTCTGAGGGGGTCATCGTTATTATTGCCGTAAATTGAGCAGATGGTCATCGTTGAAGATTGCCCTGTCTGTAATTCTGTAATAACCCATCTGCCAAATTTATCAGATTGTGTTCTGTTAAATTTAATCCCTGCACCTTTAGCTATGAGAGCTACCCCTCTAACCCGGCCCGCTTGTGTAGTTGCACCAATCAAGTTGTACCCGAGAGATCTCAAAATATGTGATTGTGACCCTTCAATATGAGTTTCTTGTAGGCATACTATGTTGGCACCCATTGACTGTAGACCCATGGCCACCATCTGTCTTTTTTTAATATTGTTTAAGCCGCAAATGTTTAATGACAGTATTTTTAACATCCCCATCTATATATCTCTTTTTTGTATTGATTATGTGAGTTTTTTCCTTTCCATTCCATAACTAGTTTATCCGAGATATATCTGACCTGCCCTGCCTTCTCCTCTCCCCTTTCCCCTCCCCCCACCCACCACCACCTTTGAAGGTTACATGGTCTTGCTTCGGCCAGGAATGTGACGTCCGCGAAAGCGGGCCCTGTGAGCTGGGCTTATTGTCTTAAGATAGTTAGTATGCTTATCTAGTTTCATTTAAATCATGACCTAGATAATCTCGTTTTGTTTCAGATTTTAGATTAACCTGACCTGGTCATCTAACTTATTGTTTATCCACATTTCCCTAATGAATATTTTTTAGATCAATACATAAAAATAAAAAACATAAAAAATTTGTTAATTCGACTTATCTATTTCTACTTTCAGTCTTTTTATCAGGATTATCTTATTTCACATGGTTACTGGATCCTGTCCCTGAAATTTCACGCAGGTAATCTTCCGCCAGTATTTCGCTGGTAAAGCTTCTTGTGGAGCTCTTGTATATGACTTTCAGGCGTGCCGGGTTTTGCAAATATACTTTTGCTCCAAGTTTCTGAAAGGGTTCAATTAGCTGGCGCATTTTCCATCTTCGCTCTACTGTTGCGTGTGCGAAATCCGGTCTGGCAAAGAATTTGAACCCCTTATGTTCGCGTTGAGTATTAGGCCTCGCAAGGTCATAAATTGCTTCGCGGAGAAGGAAGTTACCGCAGTAGACCAGCATGGCCCTTGGATACTGATTTTGCTTGCTAGGATGTTTTGGTAGCGTCATTGGGTAGCGATGGGCCCGCTGTATTTCCTTTTCCCAGTCCCAGGCTTGCAGTTCAGGAAATTACGTTCTTAAGATATTGATCATTGCCCCTCTTGCGTCTTCTCCCTCAAAGTTTTCTGGGATTCCAAGAAACCTTAGATTGTTTCGTCTGGATCTATTTTCATGGTCATGAGATCCCTTATTATTTCATCTTGATCTTTTTCCTTTTTCTGTAACAAAACAACGTATGTTTCAAGATTTTCGGTGCGAGTTTCCACCATTACCATTCTCTTGGACATTTCTGAGCAAATGCTACCTACTTTTTTCACTGCTCCTTGTAATTTTTCGATAGCAGTATGATTCCTTTGGCTGTCTTTCTTCACATCCTCATGGAACATTTTAATCGAGTTAAGAACCTGGCTCAGTGAGGGTTCTTTCGATTTTTTAGACAAGTCTTTATTACCTTGTATTTTAGCATTATGGCCTGATGCTTCTCCTGATTTAATCCTTGGGCTTCTGCGTGAAGAATTAGGCCTATCTTTGATGTAGTCCGAGTTGTTGCCAGGATCTGTGGTTTCTTCATTCAAAAAATGTTGTTCCTTTTAGTTTTTTGATTTTTTTTCCCCCCCACTTCTTTTTTTCACTTTTTCCTTGAAGTTGATTTCACTGTCTGATCCTGAATCATTAGGACCAGAAATCTCCAAAGATACGGTGTCCCTTTGTAGGTTTGATTCTCTTGAATTGCTGGCTTTACTAGAGTCACTTGAGATAGACATCCCTGTTTCATATAAATCAGAGTCTGAGTTTTCGTCGGAGAGAGAATGATGAGAGGGGCGCCGTTCATTCCCGGCTGAAGGTGTTTGTGTGTCGGAGAAGGGATGTAAGTCCGCCATTTTCGGGTTCAAGTTTTTTTGATCAATTTGTTGATATTTCTCTCTTTGGTTAGACGTTATTATGCCCGTTCCTATAGGTGCCAATGTCTCTGTGCTGCTCATATTACGTTCAGCATTATTGATGCCTTCGCCTTGATCTATAGTAAGTCTTTCTTCCAGATTAGTTGGGGGAATGCTTTGAGAATCCTTGCAGCTTTCATTCCCCTTGTCAGTGTTCTTAATTTGCCTCTGGTTCTGAATCGGTGTATTTTCAGTTGTTGGCACTTCATTCTGAGAATCCCTGGACAGGGGGCTGAATATGTTAGAGATTCTTGGCTGGGATGTTGCTGGTAAGGCGGTGTTTTTTGCAGTGGATTTTAAATTTTTTTATAGTCTGTAGCCTTTGGGCTTTTTTGGCCATTAGTTCCAGTTTGGCATCTTCCTCTGTTTCACCCCATGTCTCTTTATTACAACCCGCCTCTTTTTCCTTTTGTTGATCTTTCTCCTTCTCCCTCTCCTTTCGTTTAGCTTTTTCCTTCTCCAGTTTTTTTTCAAGTTTTTTATCTTTGATTTTTCCTTTTTCTTGAGTCTCATTTCTTACCTGGTCTTTTGCCAGGTCTCTTTCCTTTTCTTTTGCCCTGACTCCTCTAGTCTCAGGGCCTCTATGTCTGCTATTTGTATGCAATGTGGGTGCCACCTCGTTTTCCGTTTTTTCAAAGATCTGGCGGTCTCCTTGATTTATGGCGTACTCTGTGTCTGTCTCTGCGTATGTTGCTTCCTGACATATAGGAATCACTCCAGGTGGTATTTCTACCTCTTCACCCATCCTTTCCTTGTTTAAGGTGGTACTGTCTGCTGATGTTGTCCGATTTTTCTGAGTATTCTGCATATTCTGTCCTCCGTCCCCTCTTTCTTCTCCTACACCTCCTTCCATAACTCTAGTCGTTGCAATAGGCTGGGTTGCTGTGGTGGTCAGGGAGATCCAAGTCCGATTTTTTCCAAGCTTTTGGACCCCCCTCTGCTTATCCCTTTGGGATTTTTTTCGCTCCTGTAATAGTAGTGTGTTCTCAAATCTGTATTATATTTCCTCTGACCGCCTTTGTGAAAAGCCTTCTTCCAATACGTGCTATGCTCACTATGCTCACTTTGTAGGGAGCCTGCAGTTCCTATAGTGTTTATATTGCTCGAAATTTCTGCTATGCCAGTAATGAGAGGACAAGACTCCCTCCCCCGGAGTTTCACGGAGATCCCGGATGTTAATGTACTTGCTGTAAATGCTGAAGATGATAATGTTGATAATGTAGATGTAGATAGCACCGCGTACAGCTTTGTTGTAAATAGGGTAGACGGAGCAGGTAGTATATTTGAAATAGAGATTGAGACAAATGGAGCAGCAGCTCGAGTTCCAGTTCCAGTACCAGTGTCTGTTCTATTTGGAATCCGACTTCCAGTGTAAGCTTGCACAGAACAACCCCTCTCCTGGGAGTTTAATTTATTTCTGTTTCTGTTTCTGTTTCTGAAAATCATTCGCCCCTTGCTCCCGTTCACTTCTGCCACTCTTGATAGATCTCCTCTCCCAGTCCCTCCTCCCTTTTTCCTCTATTTTGCAACTCGCCTCGGTGCCTACTCTAACCAGGGAACACACTCAGCAACTCTGGGCATTAAGCTTGCCTCATCTCTACAACGGCCCCCCACAGACGCCGGGGATGCCTGGTTTCACCTTGGAGATACCCAGAAAGGGACCATCTCACAGGGACAACCAGGACGGGTTCCCCAGCGGTCTTCAGCGCCAGGATACTCCATGGAGTCGCAGTGCGCTTTATATTTATATTTATACAAAATTTATAACGCGCTCAGTTACCCATGAGCATCCCGGCACGAGACAGACCAAAAAAAGCGAGGCTTCACACATTACACTGGAAATAAGTGAGTCTTCAGAAGTTTCCTAAAGAGTACGATCCTTGGCTCTGAGCGGATCTTAAGAGGCAGGGAATGCTTTACAAGTACACCTACATTTACATTTACATTTACATTTACTCGTCCGTCTCTCTGGTAGCAAAACACGTGGGGTAACGCAACGTGCGTGAGGCTAAAAGACCCGTTTCTCGAGTCTGCAGATGACGTGTGTGGAAGCCGTCAGAGGCCGTCAGAGGGGTCGGGAGGAGGCACCTTGGAGGAGGTGAGGCAAGGGAAAAGGGAAAACTGTGCTTTTCGCAGTTGGAGAGGGGGTCCTTAGAGCCGTCCACAGCCCTCGGATCTCCCCCGAGTTTTCCCCCTGCAATACTCTGGTTCTAGAAAGACAGGCTGGTAATCAGTAGTTCTTTTTCAAAAATGAAGAGAAAAAAAACCCGGCTCCAACAGAAACACCAGCTCCAGCAGAGACTTCTGTGATTTACGTGGGGCAGAGGGAATGATGAAACATGAAGTAAGAGGTGAGAGAGATAAAACCTCGAGACAATCAGAGACAATCAAAGGAGATCATGGGCACCATGCGGAAATGCAAACGAGTAGTGCAGCATAGCTATTAAACAGTTCGGCAAAGTCCCAGTCGATACTGATGTCAGCCACAGCCGCTCTCTGCCGTTCACTGACTCTCTGCCAATCTCTGACTCTCCCCTCTAGCTAGTACCACAGATCTTTCTCCGTGCTCAGTACAGTACCGAATGTCGATGTTGTCGATGTTGATGTCACAAGTTAGTTAGCTGCTGAGGGAGGTTCCCCCCCCCCGACTCTCCCCGGCTGCTCACAGCTCACAGTCCATTCAAGTAATCCGAATGCCCGTGCTATCCGTGTAACCCAGTGTCCAGTACGGTACCTTACAAACGGTAAGATGGTAAGACGTTTCCTCTCCTCCCTGATACTCTCGGGACAGCTCACTGGAATCAGGCTGCAACAATCACTCAGTAGAAGGCGACGGAGGTGAGAGCCATTAAGTATAGCGGATTTTTAGGAATCTCGAGTCTCGATCCTTGACCACTGCGCTATGGTCATAGTAGAAAGTATAAAAGTGTAGAAAAGCATTTTTCTCAGCGTCAAAACTGCCCAGTGTCACAGAGCACTGCTGCTGCGACCGCTCACGCTGACGCCATCTTGCCTTTGGGTGCTCACATTCTGAAGTTAATTGTTGAATGTGGGTGCCCATAGTTGGAAAGTGACAGTAGAATGTGGTGCTCAAAGTCTGAAGGTGATTGTGGAATGTGGGTGCACATAGTCTGAAGATGATTGTAGAATGTGGGTGCCCATTGTCTGAAGGTGATTGTAGAATGTGGATGCTCATAGTCTGAAAGGGATTGTAGAATGTGGGTGGTCATAGTCTGAAGATGACTGTAGAATATGGGTGTTCATAGCCTGAAAATAATTGTGGAATGTGAGTGCTTATAGTCTGAAGATGACTGTAGAATTTAGGTGCCCATAGACTGAAGGTGATTGTAGAAAGTGGGTGCTCATAGTCTGAAGGTGATTGTGCAATGTGGTTGGGCTCTCTGAAAAGGTCTGCACTAGTTCTTAACACCAATAAGGGCTAATTAAAAATTTAGGTGCTATTTATCACACATGATAATTAACAATACCACAGGGCATGTTATGTATAGTGTGCAAAAAATAACGAAAAACCAAAGGTGGTGATGGACGGAGCGTTGACAATACAAACACTCACCCCCAGTCAACTGATCTGGGTTTAATCCATCAACCTACTTTAGCTCACTCTGCCACCCCAGTTCAGACATGGCCATATGCAAATCAGTTTGACCCTGTGCCTCATGGGAACAGTCGGTAATTGCAAACACAACAATGATGGACAGAATGTGGATCAATGTCACACATTCACCCCAGTCCAAAGATCTGGGCCCAAATCCATCGTTTTTCCACTCCACACCACCCTGGGTTAGACAATGACAATATGCAAATTAGCGCTGACCCTGTGCCCCATGGGAACAGTCCAGTCCGAACTACAAAAGCCATGTCCTTCCCAGAACGGAAACAAGCATCCGAGGACCGGCCCGGTTTCGAGGTAACACCTCTCATCAGCCCGGCTAGCTTGATTCCAGTGGTGTGGAGTGCCTGGGACTCATGTCTGAGCATCCCCAGTACACTTAGAGCGGTAATTGCAAACACAACAATGATGGACAGAATGTGGATCAATGTCACACATTCACCCCAGTCCAAAGATCTGGGCCCAAATCCATCGTTTTTCCACTCCACACCACCCTGGGTTAGACAATGGCGATATGCAAATCAGCGCTGACCCTGTGCCCCATGGGAACAGTCCAGTCCGAACTACAAAAGCCATGTCCTTCCCAGAACGGAAACAAGCATCCGAGGACCGGCCCGGTTTCGAGGTAACACCTCTCATCAGCCCGGCTAGCTTGATTCCAGTGGTGTGGAGTGCCTGGGACTCACGTCTGAGCATCCCCAGTACACTTAGAGCGGTAATTGCAAACACAACAATGATGGACAGAATGTGGATCAATGTCACACATTCACCCCAGTCCAAAGATCTGGGCCCAAATCCATCGTTTTTCCACTCCACACCACCCTGGGTTAGACAATGGCGATATGCAAATCAGCGCTGACCCTGTGCCCCATGGGAACAGTCCAGTCCGAACTACAAAAGCCATGTCCTTCCCAGAACGGAAACAAGCATCCGAGGACCGGCCCGGTTTCGAGGTAACACCTCTCATCAGCCCGGCTAGCTTGATTCCAGTGGTGTGGAGTGCCTGGGACTCACGTCTGAGCATCCCCAGTACACTTAGAGCGGTAATTGCAAACACAACAATGATGGACAGAATGTGGATCAATGTCACACATTCACCCCAGTCCAAAGATCTGGGCCCAAATCCATCGTTTTTCCACTCCACACCACCCTGGGTTAGACAATGGCGATATGCAAATCAGCGCTGACCCTGTGCCCCATGGGAACAGTCCAGTCCGAACTACAAAAGCCATGTCCTTCCCAGAACGGAAACAAGCATCCGAGGACCGGACCGGTTTCGAGGTAACACATCTCATCAGCCCGGCTAGCTTGATTCCAGTGGTGTGGAGTGCCTGGGACTCACGTGTGAGCATCCCCAGTACACTTAGAGCGGTAATTGCAAACACAACAATGATGGACAGAATGTGGATCAATGTCACACATTCACCCCTGTCCAAAGATCTGGGCCCAAATCCATCGTTTTTCCACTCCACACCACCCTGGGTTAGACAATGGCGATATGCAAATCAGCGCTGACCCTGTGCCCCATGGGAACAGTCCAGTCCGAACTACAAAAGCCATGTCCTTCCCAGAACGGAAACAAGCATCCGAGGACCGGCCCGTTTTCGAGGTAACACCTCTCATCAGCCCGGCTAGCTTGATTCCAGTGGTGTGGAGTGCCTGGGACTCACGTCTGAGCATCCCCAGTACACTTAGAGCGGTAATTGCAAACACAACAATGATGGACAGAATGTGGATCAATGTCACACATTCACCCCAGTCCAAAGATCTGGGCCCAAATCCATCGTTTTTCCACTCCACACCACCCTGGGTTAGACAATGGCGATATGCAAATCAGCGCTGACCCTGTGCCCCATGGGAACAGTCCAGTCCGAACTACAAAAGCCATGTCCTTCCCAGAACGGAAACAAGCATCCGAGGACCGGCCCGGTTTCGAGGTAACACCTCTCATCAGCCCGGCTAGCTTGATTCCAGTGGTGTGGAGTCCAGCCCGAACTGCCAAGCCATGTCTTCCCTGGACCGGAATCAAGCTTCCCAGGACCGGTTTCTGGCATTACAGCCGTCTTCAGCCGGGCTTGCTTGACTCCAGTGGCAAAGTGAGCAAGGGACTCACGTCTGAGCATACCCTGCCAACTTAGGGTGAACAAAGAAAAACCAAAGGTGGTGATGGTCGGAGCGTTGACAATACAAACACTCACCCCCAGTCAACTGATCTGGGTTTAATCCACCATCGTTCTTTAGCTCACTCCGCCACCCCAGTTCAGACATGGCCATATGCAAATCTGTCTGACCCTGTGCCTCATGGGAACTGTCCAGCCCGAACTGCCAAGCCATGTCTTCCCTGTCCCGGAATCAACCTTCCCAGGACCGGTTTCTGGCATTACAGCCGTCTTCAGCCGGGCTTGCTTGACTCCAGTGGCAAAGTGAGCAAGGGACTCACGTTTGAGCATACCCTGCCAACTTAGGGCGAACAAAGAAAAACCAAAGGTGGTGATGGACGGAGCGTTGACAATACAAACACTCACCCCCAGTCAACTGATCTGGGTTTAATCCATCATTGTTCTTTAGCTCACTCCGCCACCCCAGTTCAGACATGGCCATATGCAAATCAGTCTCACCCTGTGCCTCATGGGAACAGTCCAGCCCGAACTGCCAAGCCATGTCTTCCCTGGACCGAAATCAAGCTTCCCAGGACCGGTTTCTGGCAGCGAGGTAGGACGCTAGTGTTCAAGCTCCTGCCCGTCGCCTGCCCGAGACGGCACAGCACGTCTCCCTGGGGGCCTGATTAGCGTGGGACCAGACCTGTGTACCCTCGGGGTGCCCGTCGATCCGTCTTGGACTGCGCCTTGACTCTCGGCGGTGACGGGGACTGGAGGAACGGAGAGGCGAACCCGGCCGTACATCTGTGTGTGGCCTCGACAACGCGGTTCCCGGCGAACGGGGCACCAAGGCCAGCTTCTTCCCTCTCGGGCTGCCCAACCGGCTCCCTATCCATCTGTGTGACGGACGGAAGATCCCCGGAGATCGGGACGCTGTCCTGAGGACGTCGCAGCGGCCATCGATTCCGGCGGTGTCACACAGCAGAGATCCTGGGCCTGCCTGAAGATCTGGGCCCCATTTATCACCGGCCTCGAGTGCACGCCAGCCGGCCGGGGCTGCTCCCTTGCGGCACTGATTGGCGCCCAGGTTAGATTGTGTCCATAGAAGTTCACATTGTTATCGGGGGTGCTTGTCTGCCCCGCGGTAACCCCTGCCCCGTGAGTATTGAGCACTGTCTGCGCAGATCGTGGCCTAATACTGGAGGCAGGAAAAGACACCACGGGCTGTTGAGGCCGGTGCCCCCTTATGACAGAGGGAGACTAGCACCCGGCGGATCTGTACCGCAGCCCGGTGCTTACTAGCGGTGACGTCTGCCCGGGTCATTGGCGGCCATCCCATGGCTGTAATGAGGAGGCCTCACAGGCCTCCCCCCGAGCACGGTTATACAGTGACAGGACGAGCAGTTCCCCAGCTTGGTGTGGAAGTGGTGTGGGTACCCTACACTTTTGCGCATCATTCAGCGATACGGCAGGTGATCCTGGCTGCTCCACAGGACTGAGGAGGGGTTTTCCCTGAGCTCCCCGCTGGTACCTACTAGCGGCGACACTAGCCTGGGTCATTGGCGACCACCCCATGACTGGAACAAGGAGACCCCACGGGCCCCTCCACCAAGCACGGGTTGAGTGCTGTTTGCGACCCAGTATCACAGTGGCGGGACGCGCAGATCTCCGGCTTGGTGTGGGTGGATAGGGGGCCTTACATCTCTTCACATTCTGAAGAGAAACGGCAGGTGAGGTCGGGCAGCTGGGGAGCAGCTGGAGGATTCTTTGACGCTCCCGGGTAGCGCTCCTGCCTGACGCCAGCACATCTGCATGACACCCGTAATCAACAGAAAATACCTGGGTCTACTACAGATTCATGCCTGACCTCCATAGCATCCAGAGTGGTGAGGCCTGGAACGAGCCTCTGAGACGATCCTGAAGGCTGAACTACTCACGGCCTAGGACTTTGCGCCGCTTCTGGGCGCGGCGATGGGTCCGAGGCCTCGCATGGACGGTGAGTTGTGTGCCCTCGGGGCCTGCAGGGACCATGAAGTAGCTGACCCTGTGATCCCGCGCCCACTCCCCGGGCGACATTGTGACTCTACACCTGAGGCCTGCCTCTAACACTCAGTAACATATGCTAGGAACTATTTACGAGTCCTCCATAATTTGTGACGCGCACTCTACAGATAGTGGCCTCCTGCGGACGGACTTGTGCCCACCTAGGCTATAACTTCTGCCCCACTGGGCGGTAGTGGAGCACAAAAGAGCATGTCTAAAGCCAGAAGTGTTAAGGTGAAGCCCCGGAAAGACATCTTTGGCTGCGCTCAGTCCAATCCGGACATGGCAACTGCAGCGTCAGAAGCCAAGTCGTCGAAAAAGCCTGCGGCCCCCGGGGATGAGCCCATCTCGAAGGCCTTTCTAGAGTCGCCCTTCCTAATGCTGTTAGAGGATATCCAGTCAGTGATAGCCGAGTTTGCCTCGGAACTTAAAGAAGTCCGCCGGGACGTTGATAATGTCGGGGAGAGAGTAGCCACGCTTGAGGAGAAAAGTGATGCCACAGTCACGGATTTGACGAAGCTACAGCAAGAAGTCATCAGGTTGCAAGAACAAAATGTGGACATGCAGTTGCACCTGGAGGACATCGAGAACCGATCCCAAAAGCATAATATTCAAATCCAGGGGGTCAGAAGCTCTGATGACTCTAGAGACCTGTTTCCCTTCACCACCAGCCTCTTCTGGCATATCTTGGGCGATTCCCACACAGCGGATGTCATCCTAGACAGAGCGCACAGGGTGGGACCACCTTGTGGACCTCGGGAACCACCTGCGGACATCTTAGTGTGTGCAACACTTCAAGACTAAGGAAGCCATACTATCCAAAGCGAGGACCCTGCACCCGATCTCATTTCAGGGCCACTCACCGGTGTTGTATCAAGATCTAGCATTAATCACGCTGCAGAGACGCAAGCAGTTCCGCCCTGTGACCGACCACCTGTAGCAACAAGGGATCTCATATTCTTGTGGACACCCATTTCGCCTTATCTTCTGATTTAACAAAAAGCTGCACCAGTTACGCTAACTGATGGCCGCCTGCCGCCTGCTGGGTCTGATGCCCCCGAGTGAGGAAGGCGACACCGACGACTCGAGAGTGGGACTGGATATCTCTCCTTTGAGGTGGCAGTGGCAAGCTAGGAGACGACGCCCCCAGAGGCCACCTGCCTTGGAAATCGCTGGGAACCAACAAGATGCCCTGGCCACAGCTACGGAGGCACTTGCCGGAGAGAATTCAGATGACTAATGAGGGCCTAGTGAATATTCCCATTTAGGATCCCATCCGACACGTCCTTGCTGGATTTGGGCGGGCGGCGGGAGATGGGGCGTTTCTCCTCGTTGACTGACTATGGACCCCACATGGTCGTTACTCCAGTTGTCTTGGGATGACGGACTTTGTTCAAAGACTGTTTTTGCTCATATGGTGTTTGGGTTAGGGTGGGTTGGGTATCCTTTGGTGTGGGTTTTGGGGTTTACCCCTTTTTTCCTCCTGTTATTGCCTTTTGCCGGGTGGGTCCCCCTGTCCACATTCTTCCCCACTTGCTAGCACACAACATACCCAAGGCACCTACTGCGGCCCTCCCCCTACGTTACTCTTGTGCCATGCCGGCTGGGCGTCTGCGCCAGATTCCTTCCTTTCCTCCACACTAGATGGCACGCAGCCCACTTAAGGTATTGACCCTCACTGTCCGGGGACAGAACAACCCTGTTAAGCGGCAGGCATTCCTAAATTTACTAGAGCTCTCAGCGGCTGATGTCTGCTTCCTCCAGGAGACTCACTTGCTATACAAGTACCAACACAGGATGAAATCCCGAGCCTTCTCCATACAGCTATTTTCCTCACTCTCCACCAAGTCAGCTGGGGTAGCAATTTTGGTATCCCGCTCCTTCTACAGCAAAGTGGTCCAGATGGAGGCAGAGATCAAAGGCCGCGTACTCACCTACCAATTCTTGGTTGGGGATGTGTCCCTTATAATAGGGTCGATGTATGCACCCAATGAAGGCCAGGACAAATTCTTACACAACGCACTTATGGATGCCACAGCCAACTCAGAGAGGCGCCTGCCTCTGGGGGGCGACTTAAACCTTGTCTTCGACAACCTTACCGACTGCTCATGCCAATGCACTAGTCAGGTTGGGGCCCTCTCACGGGATGGTCTTGCACATATCTAAGACCTGGGCCTCGTTGATTTATGGCAGCACTATCATCCCCATAGTCAGTTCAACACCTACTATTCAGGGGCCCACAAGACGTATGCTAGGCTGGACTACTTCTTGTGTTCTACTCCATTAGTGGACTTAGCAACGAACGCCGACGTTCTCACTGCGTCACTCTCGGAACACTCCCCGGTCACGGCTTCTTTCTCCCTCCCATGCGCTCAGTCACCGCAGTGTGGAAAAGTAAATTTTGCCATGTCATATGTGCCTACGCGTTCCCCATCTTATGTTATATGTGCATGATCGATATGCATGTATTCCCCTCTGATCGATTAAAGACGCAATTACAGTTGTGTCCATCTCTAGTATGCCAGTTTCCAGTTTTCGTAAATATATCGAATATCAGGCCTATGTAAAGCTACGTTGCCACGTTTTACAGTGTGCACGTTAATTCATTGAATTGTCCCCGTTTCTAGGCCTCAAAAGGGCCCGGACTCAGATTCAGCTCCTGTTTCCTGAACTCTCCGAGGAGCGATACAGCCCCCACCTGTATCCCTGACCCTTCACTTACTTCCTGCCTCACAGTGCTCGGCTCGGCCTGGCTCTGCCTGCCAGTCTGCCAAGAGTATGTTATGATTCTAGTTATCAGTCCAGCTCTCCTTCTCTGCATTCCTAAGCTACTGAATCGCATCAATAGTTTCAGTCATGGTCTAGCCTTTACGTCTCCATGTAAGAGAAATACTGTATTAATGGTCATTTAATATTCCTCAACACGCACTACATGTAGAATAATGCATGCACCAGTCTTAGAGTCTGTTAGCCTTTACCCTGATAACTTTTGGATTCTATCAACATGTACTATAAACACCAGATACTAGATATGCCTAGGTACATGTCGCTCTGACCCTCCAGACTTTCGTCTCCTCTTCTAGTGCAGAAGTCATAGCCCCCAGTTCTCCCTGGTAACACGTCATTGCCAGTTTACGCGCACCACTAGGTTAGAGGTCCCAGCTGCTCAGGTAGCCCCCTCCATGTTTCCGCCCCGTTTATGACATATTCTGTTACGTTTGCATCACATGTCTATATATACGCCCTGTACACACCTCTTGTTACACCCACTTTATGCCTTATCTTTCGCGACTGCTACAAACTCCGCCTACTGCTACGCCTACTGTATTGAATGCAATGTAATTGTTTTAGTATATATATGTTGTGCACTGTTATTAAAGCTATCCCTTTTCCAGACCCTGCCCCCGGCAGCTGCCATCCTATTCCCGTGCAGGTGATCCTGTTCCTGTCCCTTATGCTTTATTAAACCTGCAAAACTCAAGATACCTCGAATCCTGACTCTTATTTATTGAGCTACCTGTTTATTGATTATTCCGAAAAATAGAACCGGTATTTAATTATTTATTTACCACATAATGGCGCCCGAATAGGGACTTGCCCTTTCCCCACGCGCCGGAGAAGCCACGCAGGCCCCCTGATCCTATGCAGCCGTGACGGAACCATCCTGCGCAGCGGCAGATATTTCTGCTTCAAGTATCCCTCAGGTCCACGGAGGAGACGGAGGTTGCGGTCCAGCATCCAGACGAGGCGGTGGAGGAACGCGGCGAGTCCCGACCAGAGCCCAAGCCGAGAGTTCAAGGTCCGAGGTATCCGGAGGCCCACCTGTAACTGAAGTCCGAAGTTCGTCGTCCGTCGTCGTAGCAGTCCAGTCCAGTCCGAGGCCTTCCGTTCTTGCTGCCCGGTGAGTACCGTTGCTGGGGTAGTATCTAGACAGGGTCAATTAATTTGTCTCTGGTCCGTGGGTTTGGGTACGCAAATCCAACACGAAGTGTCCACCTAGGTGGATGCGGGTCCTGACGTGTCTCTTTATGAGACCGGTATGTTTCGTACTGTTTCAGCAGTGCATCTAGTAAATCTAATAAGTTCTGTTCTCGAGAAATTCATGTGTTTCTGTTCTCAAGTATTCCAGGTAATGTTTCTGTCCGAACTGTTATTTTAAATGTCATTTCAATGTGTTTTCAATGTCGTGGTATGAATGAGTTGTTTCCTCAGTCATTATTGTGTTCATTGTGTATTGTATTGTGTCCAGATCCCAGTTTACGTCATGCCTCTGTTCTCCAAGTTACGTCAGTTAAGAACTAGAAAAGGTCTGCTCGAGGAAGCAGTTCCTGTCCCGCCTAGGGACAGTCCAGGTCATTTTATGTATCATAAGCATGGCATAAGTGCCATATTATATCTAGACTTATGGGTCGAGTATACTAAAGATCTAGAAGAGAAATATAGATGGCCTGTATCAGGCACATGGGATGCCGAGTGCATCATGCGAGTAGAAGAAGCATTATGGAAAAAGAAAGCCAGACAGTCACAGAAAGATGCCATCGAGTTATGGCGCAAAGAATCTCATAAAAGAACCGAAAAAGAAATCAGAAAGTCAGAATTAAGTAGAGAATCCTCAGAAAGAGCCCAAGAAAGGGAATTAATCGAAATAGGTGAACGAGTTAAAACCGAACAGTCAGACAGACAGAGGAATGCCCTTATTAAGGGTATGTACCCTATTCTTGCCGAGGGCTTGCCAAAAGCAACCCCGGAGGCATCCAGTAATTTCCCGCCACCCTTAGTTCCGACCAAGCTACGTCACAAACCGACCGCAGCTGATATTTTTCTCTCGTCCTATTTGGACGACACAGTCCCAGAATATGCAAATCCTGTTCCGCCAGCTCCTGTAAATAATGTAATTCCTGCTCCTCCAGTCACCGGGGCACCTGTTACAGCACCTGTTACGGTACCCCCGGTCCAGCCTACATTACAAGTACCCGCTACATTGATCACTCTGACAGCACGAAGAGTATCAGTCGACGATTCCAGTTTAGGGGCCGCGGGAGGAGGTCCTCCTGGTACCCCGCCGCCACACAAACGTGTAACGTCAGTCGAGTTACATGAACGTGCGTTACAGCGCACGCCCAAATATCAGTCCGTTGCAGATATCTGGCGAGCTCTCACCGAATGCCGTTATGATCCAGTCCCAGGTGATGATAGTATGGTTATATATTCATTGCGTGTAAGACGGGTGACCGAGTATTTGGACACCCTACCGAACATGAAAGAAGATCTAGACAGAATATATCGTTTCATTCGTACAGGAACAGACCCAGAAAGCATTGGCGAAGTCATGTCTCTAAGAAAAGCTGAGATTCAGTTCATGCTATTAAAATTCCTAATAAATTGTTTAATAAGGGAACAAGATTATCCGACTAAAGATCCGACCGAAATGAGAGTCCTGACAAGGTGGAGTGATAATATAGCCGAGGGAAGACACAAGACACTCAGTAGTATAGAGAGTATGTACAAGAAGATACGTAAAGAAATAATAAGGTTACACGAACAACGCAAAGAAGCACTAGTAAGCGAGAAAGAAAATGACTCTTCTACTGAAGAGGTAGACGACGAGAATCCTTCCAGAATAGCGTATGTAGGTAGAACTAGACCTTCCGACCGACATTCACGTCTAGACTACAAGAAAACTGTTCATCTTCCAGCACCAGAACAAGGTTCTCTAGAACAAGTATTTCAAGCTACCGATCACATTCTGAAATCACGAATCGGTTATAGTGAACTCAGTACCATGCACTAGCCCGATCAGAAGTCCGATGGATTACTGATTCTACCACTTTTCCAGACGAAATAGTGGCACAAATGTTTCTGAAACTGCCCCCAGCCGAGCAGCGACTGGTGGGTATGTATATGATCCAGCACCTCATTACACTGTATGAGGGTCAGCATTCTGATCCAGGTCCGTTACATGATGTTCTGAACGAGTTACTCCAGTATAGATGGAAAGGTCTAGGTACCGACTTAATTAGTATCATTCTAGAACAGCGCCACAAATATAGAACGTTCCTAAATCCGCATTTTGTTCACGTCTCACCTCCAGAAAGTAAACCATTTTACATAGACAGACAGCATCCGTTACGAGAAGTACACCCAGTTAGGACACCAGATGGTGAAATGCAACGAGTATTTGTTTACACCCCTATCACAAAGATGGAACTCTTAGAGATGAAGAAGTTAATTCCCTGTCACGACAAAGATCCAGCAGGGTTCCACCGTGAATTAAAAGACATGCTCCGTATGGGAGAATACACGTATCCAGATATAATTAAAATGTTAAAAGTCCTGTTGCCTGCGGGCATATATGAAAAACTCAAAGAGAAAGAATGGGAGGTGGGAGAGAAAAAGATAGATTGGGCAGTTCTAGAAGCTGAAGAAAATACACGTGTACCAGGTACCGGTCTAGGAGAGAAATGTAAAGAATTGCCCGAACTGCTAATACAAGTTTTGCCAAGATTACTAGCCACGAAAAAGGAAGACTGGGATGCAATCTCAGCCTGTAAACAGAAACCAGACGAAGATACTAGTGATTTTTATTCTAGATTCGAGAAATGTTTTAGTATTAACAGTGGTTTGAAGACGAGTAGCGAGTCATACCCTCATCTTTTTGTTACTAAACTAGTCGAGAATTCAAGTCCACAAGTTAAAAATCGAGTTTTGAAAGTCGAAAGTACCTGGCAAGCTAATACCCCGCCCCAAATGCTTCAGATGCTCCAGTATCACCAGAATAGAATCAGAGAAGAGCAAGATCATGAAAGGAAACGTATGAAAGACACGAAAATGAAAGTATTAGTTGCACAATCTGTTCCTCAAGACAGTCAGAAGAGGGGTACGAATCAAGCCAGTCATCCTGCAGTTCCTGCTAAAGGGACCTGCAATTATTGTAAACAGCCAGGTCATTTTATAAACGAGTGTGCAGTTCTGAAACACAACATAGCTACCGGTAAGACTAAAGAAAGACCACGTCCGCCTAGGCAAGAACAAGTTTCACAGACTTCTCAGCCCCAGAATGCACAACAGACAGTTCCAGCACCGCAGCCTATTGCTGCAACACAGCATGTTACACAGCAAATGTACCAGTATGCACAGTCCGAGTATCCAGAGTATCAGCCGTATTCATGAAACAGCCTAGAGAGGGAGGTAGGCTTGCCTCTCATCGAGATACCTGTAGATCAAGAGGGTCCCTATGTTCACAGTCAAGTATTAGGGAAAGACAGAAAGTTTCTGATTGATACAGGGGCAAGTAGGACTACTATCAGTCATGACGAGGTTCCAGGGGCTCCGCTCTCAGGCTCTAGAAATGTTTCCCTTGGATTTTCAGGAAAGCCAATAGTTAACGAAATTTCCAAACCAGTTACTCTAGAAGTAGGTCCATTGTCCCGAACTACTGATTTATTACTTACGAAATCATGTCCAGAAAATTTGTTAGGCATTAAGACACTGAAAGAATTAGGTGCAGTTATTTGCTGCTCCCCAGAAGGAATACGTTTGTTTTTACGTGACTTTAAGGGTCACTATGTATTACGTGATTTTGATCCAAGATTACTGAATGTCCCGCAGCATCTATGGGCACAAGGTCCAACTGATGTTGGTTTTATGCAAATCACACCCCATCGTGTGACTCTCAAACCAGGTGTAGTGTTACCACGAATCCGACAGTACAGATTGCCACCTGAGGCTGTAGCAGCCTTATCCAAAATCATTGACGAGCTCATTGTTCAAGGAGTGGTTGTAGAAACTGACTCCAATGTATGTAATTCTCCTATTATTCCAGTCATGAAACGTACTGATCCAAATGCACCTCCAGTATATCGATTAGTGATTGACCTTCGAGAACTTAATAAATGTATCATTCCCCAGTACCCAGTTGTTCCAGATATTTCTTCCCTATTGACAGCCATTGATTCTGAAGCCACGTTTTTCACTGTCATAGACCTCAAAAACGCATTTTTCAGTGTCCCCATTCATCCAGATAGCCAGTACCTTTTCGGTTTTTGTTTAAATGGAAGGAGCTATAAATTCACACGAGCTCCTCAAGGTTTCACAGAAAGTCCTAGTATTTACAGTCAAGCACTTAAGAGACAACTAGACAATATTCACATGCCAACTGACACTGCCCTGCTCCAGTATGTCGATGATCTACTGATCACAGCCCGTTCTGAACGTGACTGTGAGCGAGCATCACTTACAGTTCTGTATATCCTAGCCGAGATGGGGCACAAGGTGTCCCCTTCGAAGCTTCAATTCTGTGTCCAGCAAGTGATCTACTTAGGCCACTTACTGTCCAAGAGGGGTAGGCAGTTGACACCTGACCGTATCCAGTTAATAGCGAGTCTTCCTCAGCCCAAGACCCAGAAGGAGGTACGAGCTTTTATCGGCCTCACTTCTTATTGCAGACAATGGATTCCTCAGTATGCATTTCTAGCCAAGCCACTGATACAGTTAACGACACAGGAGGCAGCCGTATCGACTGTCCTCCCTTGGACATCTGAACATACACTTGCTTTTAATGAATTAAAGAAAGCCTTATGCCAAGCTCCTGTTCTAGCAACACCGAACTACAGTAAGCCTTTTACACTTTTTGTCACAGAACGTGAAGGTACAGCATTATCTGTTCTCACACAAGATCAAGCAGGACAATACAAGCCCTGTGCTTATTTTTCTAGCACATTAGATCCTGTAGCCCAGGCTCTGCCTGCGTGCCTCAAGTCAGTTGCAGCCACAGCACTAGCTATCAGACAAAGTGATTCCATAGTGTTAGGACATTCCCTGACAGTACAAGTTCCACACTCCGTGGAAGTTCTTTTAAACCGAACACAGACTCAGCACTTGACAATTGCACGTTTAACAGGTTATGAATTGACACTGTTCCAGCCACACATAGAAATCAGACGCTGCAACATTCTAAATCCTGCTACACTGTTACCGTCAGTTACTTCAAATCCTGCCACACATGACTGTGTGGAAGTAGTTAACACCATGACAAAGCCAAGACAAGACCTGACAGACATTGCATTACCTAATCCCGACCTGACACTTTATGTGGATGGTTCATGTATGAGAACAAGTACAGGAGAACTAGTAGCCGCGTATGCAGTGACTACTGACACTGAAGTTATAGAGACACACCGTATTGACACTCTGTCCGCTCAAGCAGCAGAGCTAGTCGCTCTGACCCAAGCCTGCATACGTGCCAAGAACCTGAAAGTTAATATTTACACAGATTCACGTTATGCATTCGGAGTCGTACACGACTTTGGAGTGCTCTGGCAAGAAAGAGGTTTTATGACTTCTCATGGAACCAAGATTCAGCATGGTCTCCTCATTCAAGCTCTGTTAGAAGCAATACATTTACCGACAGCTATCGCTATCATGAAGTGCAAGGCACATACGAAAGTCACTGACATTATTTCCCAAGGTAATGATCTAGCAGATCGAACAGCCAAGCTCACAGCTCAGACTCCAGACATTCCAGTTAACATGACACAGACATCCACTCCAGAACAGACTACCTGTATGACAGTTAAGGACCCTACACAAGATGTCATAGACATACAGTTACATGCTACTCCTGAAGAAATCAAGAAATGGTCCGAACAAGGAGGGGTCCAGACAGATCAGGGATGGGTGACGAAGGGAAAAGCCACATGGTTTCTCCCCGACTCTATGGTTCAAGTCATTATTAATACCGCACATAGTCCAGCACACCTAGGAGAAAAAGCTAAGTTAGACAGTATTCAGAACCTTTGGTTCAACAAGCATTTACGAGCTGCAGCCAAGCAGAAAGTCCGTACCTGTATGATATGTTGTCAGTTCAATCCAGGTAAAAGTGTCCCGGTGGAACAAGGGGGATTCCAGCCTCCTGACCACCCTTTTGAGGTCCTCCAGATGGATTATATTCAGATGGAGCGATGTCGAGGTTTCAAGTATGTCCTTGTAGTTGTATGCGCTTTGTCCAGGTGGACAGAAGCATATCCAGTTCCAGATTACACAGCAGCGACCACTGCCAAGCAGTTGGTTCGTGAATTTTTCCCTCGTTATGGACTCCCTAGGGTCGTGTATTCAGACAACGGCCAGCCATTCTCATCTGAGTTAATGAAGCATGTGTCCCTTCTGTTAGGGTACCAGTGGAAGTTTCATTGTGTGCGCCATCCTGAAGCAGCCGGTCTCGTAGAGAGACATAATCAAACCCTGAAAATCCGTATTGCTAAGACATGTAAAGAGAAAGGTGTAGACTGGCTAGTTGCCCTGCCAGTTGCTTTATTTTATATGCGCATGGTCGCACATTCCAGATCAGGTCTGTCCCCTTATGAGGTCGTATTCGGCCGCCCCCCGAACATGTGGGGTACACCTAGACCCCGAAGTATTACAGATGTTTCCAGTAATATGCTGACAGATTACCTAGCTTCCTTGATGTCTGCCCTCCACTCTTGTCGTTCACAGGTTGCCGCCGCATTTCCAGACAATACTGAAGTGAAACCACACGAGGTCATTCCAGGCGACCTCGTGTTGGTTAGGAACTTTGATCGTTCAAGTCCGCTGGAGCCCCGCTGGAAACAACCTCAACTTGTCCTTCTGACCACCCGCACGGCCGTGAAGTTTGAAGGCCGCAAAGGCTGGGTGCACCTGTCCCACGTCAAGAAATTTCATGGACTTCGAAAAAAAGAGTTTGCCGAGAACATTTTTAAGGACTGCCAGAATTTTAAAAACTGCCCTATTCTCAAGGACTGTCCCGCTACAAACTTTGATTCCAAGCCTCCCCTGTTAGAGGAAACTCCGCAGCAGGAGTATAAAAAGAAGCTCAGGTCTAGTAAAATAAGTCAGCCAGTTTAATTGTCTAAGTCCCCCTCGGGTGAAACGGTTAGACAGGTTTCTGACATGTATGAGATAGACCCCCATAGTGAGAGAGTTAGTCAAAACTCTATCAGATGTATCGTTATTTTATGTTTTCTTCTATTTTTGAGTTTGATGGTTACCTGCACAAGTTATGCATTGCATTTATGTTTTCCAATTTCTCATGTAAATAAGTTTTCTAATGCTACAGTAGAGCACACATTTAGTGATCTGCCTCCTCACGAGTTGTCCTATCGTCTTGCTATGAGAAATAATACATTTATAAGAATGTTACACTATTCACACCAGACCAGCAATGCCACTAATTGTTGGGTGTGTGGTCGACTCCCCCCTTTCCAGACACCGAAGGGAGTTCTGCCACTCTTTCCTTATCCGTTTTCACATAATGGTTCGTGTGGAGCATGGTCCACGTTAACGTCATCCTCAAATGATATGTCCCTTCTGAATAGTACATGTTTTCCAGACAAGCAAGGTCTCACCCATAGAACAGGGTTAGATCTAGAAAATGAAGTTTATAATTTAGGTAATTATTCTTCGAATTTTATGGTCCTGAATGTTCAGTCTGATACTACTCCAGATTTACCTGCTATTTCAGTACTACCAGTCAAAGGCGAATTATGTGTCAGAAAGAATGGTTCCGCACATGTAGGACATAGTGATTGTACTACTACTGTCAAGTATAGTGACAGTGGGAAATCTATTTTCAAAGCATCACGTCATTCTTATTTTATTTGTGGTCTGACCGCATATGTTCGTCTGCCCCTCGATTGGGATGGAACATGTTACATTGCCTTCCTACTGCCACCAGTTTTTCTAGCCCCATCTGATTATCATAGAAACACACATCTAGTACACATCAGACATAGAAGGGAGATTGAGTCCCCAATTGTCGATCAAACTGAAACTACTCTAGAACAGTATCAAGATTTTAATAAAGGTTTCTTCTTTTTTATAGGCCCTGTCCAGAATAGTAAGTTAATACGTAGGTTAACCAGAACCCTTGAAGCAGTAGTGAATGAGACTACTTCTGCTCTAGGTAATTTAACCGAAGAACAATCTGCTATGAGATTTGTCGTGCTCCAAAATCGTCTCGTTCTTGACGTCATACTGGCCGATAGAGGAGGAGCATGTAGAGTCATCGGATCTAGTTGCTGCATTTTCATTTATTTATTTATTTATTTATTTTATATTCTTATAAAGCGCCAGACTAGACTCCCGAAGGGGTATCTCCGCGCTATTGCTGTACCACAAATTTGTGCAATTACGAGAGAGTGGTTAATATAGGGTAGCGAGGCAGGGAAGTAATTTATTTGTCAGGATACAGATACGTTTTTAAATTCTTCCGAAAACTCAGATGGCTGGAAATTGACCTGAGTTCTTGAGGCAGAGAATTCCAGAGTGTTGGGCCGGCGTAAGCTAATGCACGGCCACCTTGTCTGGTCTTCTTTACTCTTGGTATCTGCAGGAGCTGCTGTTGGCTGGAGCGCAAGTGTCGTCCCGGGATGTAGGGCTGGAAGATCTTAATCATATATTTCGGGCCCTCCCCTATCATGCTCTTGTGAATGGTGCATAAGATCTTAAATTGGACTCGCTTCCTAACTGGAAGCCAGTGGAGTCTCATCAGCAGGGGACTGGAAGGGGTCCTGGCTGGGGCATTCAGGACAACCCTTGCTGCTGTGTTTTGAATTATTTGCAATTTACTGAGCTGCTCCTCGTTAGCTCCGAGGAGCAGCCCGTTGCAATAATCCACCCTGCTGATGACCAGAGCCTGCACGAGCGTTTTTCTGTGATGATCTGGTATATAGGGAAAGACTCGTCTCAGCATCCCGATAGCCCGGAAACAGGTACCAGCAACCTGGTTGACATGTCCCTTAAAAGTAAGTTGCTGGTCAAAGAGCACACCCAGGTTCCTGATGGAGCTCTTGGGAGTGGGGACAGGGCCTAGCTCCACGGGCCACCAGTCAGATGACCAATATGTTGCCGCTTGTCCAAAACACATAACCTCCGTTTTCCCCACATTGCACTGCAGACGGTTAGTTGACATCCAGTCTGCTATGGCTCTCATACCATCTGCAAAGGATCTTTTTATTGCAGATGTGAGAGTTTTAAAAGGGAAAAGGAGTTGGGTGTCGTCAGCATACGACACCGGGGTGAACCCGAAAGATCTGGCTAAGTTGGCTAGGGGTGCCACATACACATTGAAAAGTGTAGGACTAAGGCATGAGCCTTGTGGCACTCCCTTATTGAGCTCCCTTAGTGTGGATTTGTGGGAGCCCAGCCTAACTTCTTGGACACGACCAGTCAAAAAGCTCCTCAACCAAGTCAAAGCCTCTCCCACCACACCCACCTCACCTAGGCGGTCAAGAAGCACTGTGTGAGACACCGTATCGAAAGCGGCGGAAAGGTCCAACAGCACCAGAATCACGGAGCTGCCCTCATCCAGTGCCATTCTGATGTTATTGGTCACTGTCTGAAGGGCTGATTCTGTGCTGTGGTTTGGCCTGAACCCAGATTGTGAATAGTCCAGGCCATCCGTCGCTTCCAGATGTTGAGAGAGATAGGTGTTCACATGCCTCTCCGTAACCTTACCCAGGTGAGGCAGGAGGGAGATAGGTCGTAGATTGGAGAGGTCTGTCCAAGGAGAGGATGCCTTTTTCCGAATCGGGTTCACCACCGCCCTTTTCCAATCTGCAGGGACCTGGCCTTTAGTTAGGGAGATGTTAATCACATCCAGCATATGCGGGCTCAGGATAGAGATCATGGGGCCGACCATTTTAGTTGGAATAAGGTCATTAGGCGACCCAGATTTAATATGGCTGCAGAAGGAGAGGAGCTCTGTGTTGTTAATCGGAGGAAAAGATGAGAGGGTGCGTGTATTACTAGGTACTGATGTTTGAGGATGTGGTTGGTTTGTACTGGAAATTATTATTGCATCATTTGCTGCCACTATCTTTCCATAGATGTTTTCTATTTTCTCCTCAAAATATCTCGAGACTTTATCACATAGGTCTTGTGAAAAGTCCTCAGAGCTATCGCAGGCAGTCGGCTTGATAAAATTCTGCAGAATGTTAAAAAGCTCCTTAGAGCAGTTACCAGCCTGTGCTATCTGCTGCGTTAAATGTTGCTTCCTGGCCTGCTTAATATCTTTATAATACTTGGCTTGAGTGTTTAGAAAAGCTACCCTACTATTCTCGGTCTTCCCTTTCCTCCAAGCTTTCTCAGCTCGTCTGCAGTTTTGCTTAGCTACCCTTAGTTCGTGAGTATACCAGCTGTCCTGTTTAGACACTGGATACTGTTTGTGTTTTTTTAGTGGGGCTACTGTGTCAATAGCAAGCTTGATAGCGGCGTTGAGTTTAGTTAAAGCCATATCAGCGGTGTCAGTTGCTGAAATATCTGGATTTCTCCAGAATTCCTGGATTTTATTGGCAGTGACTTTATGCCACTCTCGTCGCCAGATAGGGGGAAGAGGAGCATTCTTAACTATTTTTGCAGGAGTAACCAGAGTGAATTCGAGCATGGAGTGGTCTGTCCATGTTACTTCTGTTGCCCTGGAGAAATTAACTCTGGCACAATTACTAAAGAGTAAGTCTAACGTGTGGCCTCCTTTATGGGTGGGTCCGTGATTCTGAAGTTCCAGACCTAAAATAGCAAGGTCTGTAATCAGGGCAGTGGCATCAGAGTGTGTGGGTATATCAACATGCGTGTTGAAATCTCCCAGAAGAAGGAAATCCTCTTTGGATTTAATGTGAGGGGCCAAGATTTCTTGAAGAAGAAGAGCGAAATTCATGTTAGTGCCAGGGGGTCGGTATACCAGAGCACCTTTCCAGGTGATATGATTAGTCAGAGTGAGTTTAAAAATCATCATTTCTAACTGAGGGTGCAGGTGCTGCTCACTTATAGTAACTTTTATACACTCCTTATGTATGATAGCAAGGCCACCTCCGGATTTTATTTCTCGGTCTAGATGTAGAATTTTGTACCCCGCAGGGATCCCCATGGCAATGGCAGTCACTGTGTGAGGCTTTAGCCATGTTTCGGCCAGAAAGCAGATGTCCGGTTGCATAGAATAGATTAAATCCCACACTTGATGTTGGTGCTTAGGTAGTGACTCCTAATTCTAGAGTCATTCCTAATAACGCGCCGTCTGTTTATTCAGCTATAACCAGACTTCATAAAATTGCCCATCAGTTACACCAGAATCCAGTCACCTGGACATGGTCCGGTTGGTTTTGGAGTATTATGTCTGCCTGGGGATGGAAAGTATTGTCATTCCTAGGTATAGCAGTAATGATCATATTCAGTTGCTGCCTCTGTTTACAATGTGGCCCTGCGATTTGCGGCATTTGTGCTACATCCTGTATTCCAAGTCCTAGTCCTAAATCCCGTTCCAAGACAATTCGAGACGAACAAATGATACTGTATGAAATGATAGATGGTATCATGAATATTGATGTTTCCTGATGGAAACGTAGGGCACAAGGAGGGAATGTGGAAAAGTAAATTTTGCCATGTCATATGTGCCTACGCGTTCCCCATCTTATGTTATATGTGCATGATCGATATGCATGTATTCCCCTCTGATCGATTAAAGACGCAATTACAGTTGTGTCCATCTCTAGTATGCCAGTTTCCAGTTTTCGTAAATATATCGAATATCAGGCCTATGTAAAGCTACGTTGCCACGTTTTACAGTGTGCACGTTAATTCATTGAATTGTCCCCGTTTCTAGGCCTCAAAAGGGCCCGGACTCAGATTCAGCTCCTGTTTCCTGAACTCTCCGAGGAGCGATACAGCCCCCACCTGTATCCCTGACCCTTCACTTACTTCCTGCCTCACAGTGCTCGGCTCGGCCTGGCTCTGCCTGCCAGTCTGCCAAGAGTATGTTATGATTCTAGTTATCAGTCCAGCTCTCCTTCTCTGCATTCCTAAGCTACTGAATCGCATCAATAGTTTCAGTCATGGTCTAGCCTTTACGTCTCCATGTAAGAGAAATACTGTATTAATGGTCATTTAATATTCCTCAACACGCACTACATGTAGAATAATGCATGCACCAGTCTTAGAGTCTGTTAGCCTTTACCCTGATAACTTTTGGATTCTATCAACATGTACTATAAACACCAGATACTAGATATGCCTAGGTACATGTCGCTCTGACCCTCCAGACTTTCGTCTCCTCTTCTAGTGCAGAAGTCATAGCCCCCAGTTCTCCCTGGTAACACGTCATTGCCAGTTTACGCGCACCACTAGGTTAGAGGTCCCAGCTGCTCAGGTAGCCCCCTCCATGTTTCCGCCCCGTTTATGACATATTCTGTTACGTTTGCATCACATGTCTATGTATACGCCCTGTACACACCTCTTGTTACACCCACTTTATGCCTTATCTTTCGCGACTGCTACAAACTCCGCCTACTGCTACGCCAACTGTATTGAATGCAATGTAATTGTTTTAGTATATATATGTTGTGCACTGTTATTAAAGCTATCCCTTTTCCAGACCCTGCCCCCGGCAGCTGCCATCCTATTCCCGTGCAGGTGATCCTGTTCCTGTCCCTTATGCTTTATTAAACCTGCAAAACTCAAGATACCTCGAATCCTGACTCTTATTTATTGAGCTACCTGTTTATTGATTATTCCGAAAAATAGAACCGGTATTTAATTATTTATTTACCACAGCAGCAACAATGGTGCCTCCATGACTCACTTCTGCACCAGGCCTCTGTCACTGTTCAAATCAAGACCTCTATCTCGAACTATCTAGCCCTCAATGCCAACGAGAACACTTCGCTGGCGACACAGTGGACTGTCCTTAAGGCCATCCTAAGGGGAGAATGCAAAGCCATCACCTCAGCCATCAATAAAGAAAGGTGCCAGAAGCGTGCTGAGTTTACACAACGTGTGGCAGAGCTGGAGCAGGTGCACTGGGGCAGCCAGGGCCTGGAGGCAGCTTTGTAAGGAGCGGAAACAACTTGCAGCCCTGGACCAAGATAAAGCCGAGTACGCAGCCCTCCGCCTACGTCACTCCTATAACACCAGGGGGGATAGATGCAGCTGCCTATTAGCGCACAAACTACAGGATATGAGACAGAGGCAAGGAGTACAACACATTTGCACAATTGGAGGCGCCCTCGTCTCTGACGATGTCACTATAGCAGAAACCTTCCGGGACTTCTACGCTAGGTTATACTCGGGCGACTCTCTTGACGCGATCCATAGCCGGGAATATCTCGACGAGGCATGGCTCCCTCCTCCGGACCCGGCACAGGCTGCACACTTGGACCGGGCGATTGGACTGGAGGAAGTCATCACAGCCATCTCGCGCCTCCGACTAGGGAAATCCCCCGGCCTGTATGGCTACTTTGTAGTCTTCTACAAGGCCTTTTGCACTCAGGTGGCTCCTGTGCTGCGTTTGCCCAACCCGGTGCTATCCCAGAGGAAATGCTGGAGGCCTCGATCATAGTTATCCTGAAGTCCGGGAAGGATGTCACCAGCTGTAGCGCGTACAGGCTGATTTCCCTTCTTAACATCAACATTAAATTGTACACGAGTATTCTTGCGTCGTGATTAGCCCCTTATATGCCTCAGTTAGTGGAGGCGGATCAGGCAGGTTTTATCACACAGTGTCAAACCAGCGATGACACAAAAAGGGTGTTACACCCAATAGACACAGCGTCGCGCATCAAAAGGGACTGCATGTTACTGACCATTGACGCGGAAAAGGCATTCGTCAGGGTCCACTGGCCCTACTTAGAACAAGTGCTTCAGCGGTTTGGCTTGGGGGAAGTTCTGTGTACCCGCATCCTCACATTGTTATCGCTCGCCTTGCGCCACAGTGCGGGTCAATGACCAAAAGTCCTCCCGCTTCCTTATAGGTAGAGGCACCCGTCGAGGGTGCCCTCTCTCTCCCATTCTTTCCGCGATTTATACGCAGCCACTTGCGCGGAGAGTCCGGCATCACCCCCTCATTAAGGGGATTAAATTCAGGGGAGATACTCACAAAATTGGCTTATATGCGGATGACATTTTGCTTTCCATCACTGACCCCGCTCAGACTCTTCGGGCCCTCTTTATTGAGTTGCATAACTTTGCGCAGGCCTCAGGGTTTAAGATTAATGGAGACAAGTCAGTTGCCCTTAATATCTCGCTATTTGAGACTACATTGGCCCACCTACGGGAGGAGCACCCTGTCCAATGGTCAGACAATACAGTTCCCTACTTGGGAGTGCAATTGGGCCCTACCACCCCAGTTACCATCACGGCTAACTATGATAAGTTTTGAGCACAAATTTGTGGGGAATTGCGCAGATGGAAGCATCAACCCTTATCATGATTAGGCAGAATCGCTGCCGTCAAGATGATGAATCTCCCCCAGATACTATACCGCTTCCAAAATCTCCCTCTGCGTCAGGCTGGATCCAACAAACCCATTCGGAGCTAGCGCACTTTATCTGGCGAGGTCGGAGACCGCGGTTCAAGCAGGCTATTGCGGTCCTCCCCCCGAACAGGGAGGAGTCGGTATACCCGTTATCTAGTGGAGTGGCACCGCCTGGAATCCAAAAAACACTGGTTGTTCCAGGACCAGGCGGTTGCAGGCATACCCTTGCAGGATATTCCCTTTCTCTGGAAGAAACACAGACCTCTCAATCTCTACGCCTCCCATGTCACAAGCACACTCCTGGAAGCTTGGGATCGCACAGCTCTCTCACACGGACTGTACTCGTTTCCCTCTCCCATGACTCCATTGTTCAATAACCCCGATTTTACTCCGGGATTGGATCTCAAAGCGTTTGCGAACTGGCGCCTTTCCCCTTGTCGATCCCTAAGACATCTGTTTGACTTACAGGGCATCATCCCGTATACACGAATTAGGGAGGACTTTGGCATTCCAGAAACAGACAGAATGTATTATTTGCAACTTAGGCACTGGGCTCGCCAACCCCAAATTAAACCTGGAGCTCAAAGATTTTTAACCTTTATGAGAAATGGCTGGTTGCGCGAACATCAGACAAAAAACTGATCTCTGACCTGTACAAACACCTTGCGGCCAACACTCACACTTACAACGAGGGTCGAGTGAGGTGTGAGCGGAATCTAGGCAGAACCCTTTCACACAAAGAATGGAGTAGCATATATTATAGGGCAAGGCACTCAGCTTACCACGCAAAACTCACGGAGACACTAACCAAAATTGCTCCTTACTGGTACCACACACCAGAACGCCTACACTGTTTCGACCCTTGCATTAGCGACCGATGTTGGAGGGGGTGTGGTGAATTGGGCAAACCATGAGCACTTATTGTGGAGCTGTGATAGAATCCAACCATATTGGACTACAATCCTAGATGACATGGACTCTCATTGTGATACTCAACTGCCACGCTTCCCAGCTTACATATTCTTGGAGTTGCCCAACCCGCTGACATGCCCCCTGAAATCTAGAAGGGGCAGCCTCATTGCCATTGCTTTAGGAGCAGCCACCCAGAACATACTCGCCCACTGGCACTCTCCACAGGCTCCCCCACACACGGGCTGGTTACAAAGGCTATGGATGGTGCTAAGGATGGAGAAACTGTCTCTTACTTTGGCGGGTAGGGGGGACAAGTTCCCAGAGCTGTGGCGACCCTTTCTGACACTGCTCACAGCCGAGTTCAGGGAACTGACTTGCCCTCGATATCTACGGCTCCTCTGACTAACGGACACGCCAATCCCTGAGAAACGTATTCAGAGTAACTCCCACAATGCTGGCACCATTTTCTCCCTCTTTTTGTTTTACCCTTATGATTTGTGGACAGGGGGGGAAGGGGTAGGGGTGGGAAGGGTTTGATGTTTTTATCCCCTCATTGGTTTTCCCCTGAGTTGTCTATTGTTGATCCGCTCACATCAATTACTTGGTAAGATTGACAGCGCTGACAACTGATGTCTGTATTGCTTTGTCTTGATGGAGCAGGAAGTCCTGTTCCCTTTTGTCATGTTTGAAAACAATAAAAGATCTAAACCATAAAACGCATGATAGTGCCTATATGTTACACAAGGGCTTCCCAGCTCTCGCGAAGTATAAAATAATTGACCAGAGCTTGCAAGGCTGAGGACCCGTGAGTGAATTTGCTAAATTAGCATATAGAAAGAAGCATCAAGTAAAATAAGAAGTGCAAAAGTAATTCATGTCCCCAATTCCTATCAATGTCTTGCATGATTAATAAAAACTGTGACAGTAAAGTGCATTAAACATTAGTGCCTTGCTATATAATATTGAATAAAAGGTTCCCCAATTTAAAGCGCAATATCGCAAATAAGTGATGTTCGAGTGCTTGTCTGTTCCCATGCAAGGTGTGGTCATCAGCTGGAGTGTGCGTGCTATGACGCAAGGGTAAGTAAGCAGAGTCAGCAAATAGAAAGCAGTATGTATACAAACAAGTGCACTAGTTGTGCATTTCCCCAGACCCTGTCAGCCACTTGCCAGCAATAGATGGATTGGTTAAAAAAAAAGTACTCTGCGGGTGCCATGCCCCCAGTTCCTTATAATGTTTTGCAATCTGTTGCATGATTAATTGAACCTGTTGCTCACACTGGAGTTCATTAAAAATAATTACCACAGTGTATAGTAATGATTTAAAGGTTTCTCAGATTGCACTGCCAGTTTAAAGCATATAGTAGCTCATTAGTCAGGCCCTCCAGGATTTTGCAATTTCACGGTTTGCTGCGAAATTGGCACATTTGTAAAAATGCAGCAATTTTTACAAAAGTGTCCTCAAAATCGGCTCATTGTAAAAATGCTGCAATTAATGGGCACATTTAGCAAAGTCCTGCATCTAAAGTGAAAATGCATTAGATACTAAAAGTTACCCGCATGTGGAAGCAGAATTGTTCCTCACTCATCTGGTGATTCAGCAGAAATCTATATCCATCCCTGCAACTGAGGTACTCATACAAGAGGGTGGATCAACGAGACATGAACTATTTCCAGAAATGTTTTTAACACTGAAGACTTTACCAAGATTTCACTAAACTGAACCGAGAGGCTTCCAATGCTAAAAAGTCCTTCAAAATGATCATTCCAATACCTCTACGGCAATAAGGTGCACAGTAGTGGAATACAACTCATACCATATTTGCTGCCTGCGTATAAGTGGTTTAGGAAAAGTTTTGCTTTGTGGCATATTACATTGTGTGTTAAACTATGGCAAACATGGAACAAGGTGTGGAGAGGTGTGGCTCACTGGTTAGAGGCGGCAGACCTGTAAGCAGAGAATGGCCTGGGACCAGGGTTCAATTCCCGACGTGGCAGGGTCTTGGACCAGGGTCAACGGACTCGATAATTCTCGCCTCAGTGCCTACTCTAACCAGGGAACACACTCGGTAACTCTGGGCATTAAGCTTGCCTCATCTCTACAACGGCCCCCCACAGACGCCGGGGATGCCTGGTTTCACCCTGGAGATACCCAGAAAATGACCATCTCACAGGGAAAACCAGGACGGGTTCCCCAGCGGTCTACAGCGCCAGGACACTCGGGTAGAGTAACAGTGCGCTTTACAAGTATCCCACATTACATTACAACAAATGAATTCTGTATTATTGCTGTGGTTTATACAAGGAGGAGTATACTAACCAGTTGCTATCCCAAACATCTTTTGGGCTTCATGTGCTGCAGACACAGTCTGCAACTATACTTCCTAGGGAAGCGAGAAAATACTAAACAACGTTTGCCTCACTTTCGTCTAATGAAAGCTTTTATGCAAACGTGTCAAGTAAATCTTGAGAAACCCGTTTGTTTCATGGATTTTTACATATAGCACAGAATATGAGGTGAATTTTTGCCCCATCACATGCACCAGTTCAAAACTTAGCAAAAAAAACTGCCGAAAAGTTAGCTAAAAATAAAAGGACTGTTAAAAATTGTAATGCTGGCTTTGTTTGTTTGATTACAATGTATTATGCATCCAAACCCCGTAATTGTTCTGACTGGTTCTAGCTTTTACCAGCTTACAGTCCTGTTTTTAATCTGCAAATAAATAGATTTTATTTTAGAGTCAAAACTGCTGTAATTGAGCCTTTTTCAACTTGTATGAAGAGTAAGAGACTCAGTCAAAAAAGTGCATGGCAGGCACATCCAAAAAGCATTGGCAAGGGCAACAAGTTTCACATTTGGCATCTATTGACTTTACTAATGATTTTAGTTATTCGCCACAACATCCCCTGAACGTGTGACACATGACTAAAGACTTCAAAATAAAAGCTTTTGACATGGCTGTTTGTCATTTTGTAGGCCTGAATACCACTAATGAAGGTATACAATATTACGCAGCAGAAAAGAGCTTACTTCTATTAAAGGCTCCTCAAACGCCTAATTAGGGGTAATAAGAGCTGTATAAATACAGTTACAAAATATGTTATATATAGTTTATTCAATTGTATTCTACATTAAAAAAGCACTCTTTAAAATATATTTGAAAGTATGTCAGACATTGTCAGGGAAAGGCTACTAATATAATTTCCTTTCAAGTATATTTATTTCTTGCTAACAAAATACGTAAAAACTAAAATAGAAAGTCCTTTTTAATAAATCTTTCAAATTACTATATGAATGCATGGATTGTCTCAACGCATCAAGATATACTTTAAATACAAGCACACTGGAGATGGAAGGTGAGGGGGTAACATGGCCAGCTAGAGCAAGGGCGTCAATTCACTAAAATGCTAGGGACATCACAGGAAATGACATCTCATCAGGGCATATTTCAAAGTGGAATACTCTGCTAAAACAGTTTCCATAGTTTTAAAGCTGAAAATGAATGGTTTTGAGTAAAATAAAGTGCCACAAAAATGCAGCTACATTTCAATATTTGTGCCACTAAATTTTCTAATCCTTGCCACAATATCCTGGGGGGTCTGATTAGTGATGTTTGAGTGCTTGCCTGTTCCCAGGCAGGGTGAAGTAATTATCCGGAGTGTGCAAAGACCCAAGGGTAAGTAAAAAGAGTCAACAAATAGAAATCAATAGCAAAACTGAGAAGTGCATTAGTTGTGCATTTCCCCAGTGCCTGCCAGTCCCTTACCGGCAGTGAGTTTATTGGTAAAAGAGTACTCTGCGGGTGCCACACAGACATGGAGGGGTTTAGTGCAGCTGTGGCCATCCTCGGCTCCTTGAGTCAGTGTACTTTTACTCAGCAAAAGAGGTGGTCCTAACTTATTTTCTCTTTATGCAGGCATGCCTTGGGTCCCTCAATATTGATGTTAGCTTCCAGTTTTCTTTCCACATTATTTAGGTATCTCACAAGGATGGAAATCTCTAAAGACGAAGCAGACAGCTAACAATTGTACCCTGGATAGGATAGATCTGCTGATAAGCGAATGTGAGTATATCTTATCAAGTGAAACATCACTCCAAGTTCCCAGTAGTGATACACCCGCAGGCTTCCCCCTTCTAGCTAAAACTACCATAGCCCAACAGATAATAATCCCTGCAATGTTCCACAAACAGGTAAGGGAGACACTATAGGGCCCCAAAAGGAGGGTCCGGCAGCAAAAAGTTCCACTATAGAGGAAAGCAAATAGGTTCTCACCACTTATAGATTTGCAAGAGCAAAAAAGGGCAGGTGAGGTTATGAGCAATCCCAATCCCGTGATGTCATCGTGTAGTACTCCTCTACCACCTCTCTTATGTAATATCACTGCCTTACAGGGGCTTCCCGCTCTTATTGGTTAGTTAAAAATGGAAGTAACACTAATGCAACTGAAGTTGGTAGAACTGTCCTTGAAGGTCGATTCTCTATCACAAAGGATCCCTCCCCATACAGAAAGTTCTAACAATAGAGTAATTCAGTCGGAGCATCCTAATCAGATATTTAGGCAGGGAAGTTATACTGCTTTAACTTCTATGAGCGCCCGGCCTAAGATTGTTGCTCCACATCATAAAGTCAGCGGAGAAGTAAATAGCCTTAAAAAAAGAACTTACATCATTGGGTGGATCCATCTATGCATCAATTTTAAAACCAGACATACCACTGTGGTACTGAAAATTCTGGACTCGTGTAATAAACTTTGTCGTAACATGACGATTTTTATATCAAAAGACCGAGAATGGCTAGTATACTATGTACACGCATTTTCGTCATATTCCAGTAACGATTTCACCTTGAAATCGTCATTTTCGTTCTGAACCCTTGGCTTCCATTTTGTGAACAGCAGCCATTTTGTGGATTGCCCTTACAGTAGGCCCTCACTGTGGCAGAACAAGTATTTAAGGACACAACCTTAGCATGGGTTTGAGCTGACTCCTGCATGGCCTGGCAAAAGCTGGCTCCCTTGCCCGAGGCTGACCTCGTTGAGCCAGTTCCTTGTTAGGCAGCTGGTCATATAGAGATCAAAGAGCAGGACATTGCAATGTTTATTGTACACGCACACACCCCTTTCTCTGTTTCTGTTCCTTCTTTATGGTCTATTTATGATGTGGGCTGCGGGCCTTTTCATTATGGGTCTTGTCCAGCTTGTCTAAAGAAGAATGTTTATTATGGGTTAGTTCGATGATTAATGTTGGGCTGGACAAACTGAAAAGTGGGTTTGTCATCATACAGTGCTTTGTGTGCACGTCCTGGGAGTGACCAACAATAATGTACTTCAAAGAGAAAATGTGTGCCTAGGGCATAATAAATGGTATAAAAGGTCTGTGCTGAGACCATTCAGCAGACTGCCTTATTCAATTGCTAAGGCAGTTGGGTGACGTAGCCTCACTTAATTGTGTTTAATAAAGATGTCTTCTTCATATTTCAGCTTCTGTGCCAAGTTTTGTTATATTAGTAAGTATTCCCTGAGAGCGAAATTTACAAAGTTCTTCAGTTGGCGCCCTAACGCGGGAATCATCAGAGAAGTGACTTTCTGTGGGAGTGATCGTGCCAGGAGACTGAAATAAACTGAGGAGGACAGAGCAAGATTCTACTAAGAAGGTACTCTGTGCACGGGTATTCTAGAGATTCTTTGATTCTGCGGCCCAGTATATTTCTGATCTTCCGGATTTTTGATCCTCCACATGATGACACTCCTGACTGATAACCTTTTTGGCGTGAGTATTCTTAAAAAGACCATTAGGTCATGTAGAACTTGACAGTTAGAATTTGGATAACCTTTTGATTAGTAAAAGTAAGAGTTAAGTATAAGTGGGTCGCTCCCAGTCCTTTGGTCCTTAGTTTGGTTCTTAATTTGTTTGGTCCTTAGTTTTATTTGAAGATTGCAATTTTCGAAAATCGAAGTTTGAAGCTGGATTAGTGAGCTATAAGATGCCTGATCTTAGCAAATTTGGAGATTTGTGTTGGCCAACTTTGTATACGTTTGGATTAGCCGGCTTCCCCTAAAGGGGACATCTAAATAGGTTTAGATTTAAAAACATATTTCTTCCTTGGTGATTTTGTATCCCCAGGGAATTAAAATATGAAATAATACAAAACAAAGTTAGTGAATTAAGTGTATTGTGGCTTCGTGCACATACAGCAGTCTGTTGGGCTGTGTTTTTTGCAGTCTTTTGGAACCCATTGAGACGTGTTTCTTGTAAATATGACTTAGCTAGTATTTGCAAATGGCTTTATTTTCGTCCTGAATGTCGATTTGTGGGTTCAATGTGTGTTTCAATGTCTATGTGGTTTTCTCATTGGTGTAACTTCAGTATGTGAATTGCGATGGCAATTTATGAAAACAATAGCTACAGCACTGTATTGTGTGTCCTGTTTGAATCCTTTCTCTTTATGTTTGCAATGAGCTCAATGTGTTTGTGGGTTTCTTGATGTTTTCAGTCTGTTAAGTAAAATGTCAGATTAATTAATATTAAGTAGAAATTAAATAACACTCCAGCAATTTACTATGTCACATGCTAAAATCGCTATATGTTGCTATTTAATTTACAGACTAAGCAAAAACGCATATGTGCAAACTGTTAAATGCTTAAAATAGAAAAGTTAAAATTCACATTCACTAGGAATACGAAGGGCCTCAAGAATAATTGTGTCTTTTGTAGCAAAACGAATTTGTAGCGTTTTTACTTACATGCATTATAATATGTAAAAGGCAAACACCTCAGCTAAAGTAAAAAATGTTCTTGCTAGATTTAAATGCGTCTTTTTGCACGCGCATTTTTAAAACTTGAAATGTCTATTTTCAGTAAAACTGAAAGCGTGCTCAGGTTTCAGCACTGTTTCAGGTTTCGGCCTTTCCTGCCTTAAGGCAGCAGATGTTGTTTTTCGAAGGCCATAAATAGCATTGGAATGTTTATTTGGCCCAGGACTTAGCTGTTAGTTAATCACAGTTGGCCTCTTTTTCATTTCAAAATAGTGTTTTAGAGGGTTACAAAATTAAGGTTCATCACTTTGTATCACTGGAAGACATTCCAAATGCGGTTTTCCTCTCTGAAAGCATTTTTGAAGTATATTTTTGGTTCTGTCGCTAAATACTGATTGTCCTTTAAAAATGGCGCGAAAAATGGCATGTTTTAAGTTAGGCTTTTTTATGCGTAGACGCATAAATGAATGCATCTAAAAATGATAGGCAAGGGATGCAGCTTACCTTTATATGTGGAATTATCATAAAAACAGATAATTGGTTTCATTGAACGAAAAATTATTAATTATGAAAAAATTATTTGAAAAAAAATAAGTGTTTTTTTAAAATCGTTTTTTGATATTTATAAACCTTAATACTCATACCATGACATCCTAGTATTAAAATTTGATTTAAGTTATGTGTTACGGTGTAATTAGGTAATTTGCATGTTGGTTTTCACTTGACGCAGGCGTAAAAACTCATTTTTTCAAAGGAATTAGATGTGATATGCTTAATGTCCAGTCTTTGCAATGTGTAAAGCACATTCTGAGGATGATTAATAAGTAATATAATTGTAGGATTTTTATTTTTAAGTGCCCCAAAGATAAAAGTCGAAATTGTAAATGCATACATTTGTGCATAATACAAACTTGCGGGTTGTTATTGAGGTTGTTGTTCATAGCTCAGAGAGCCAATGTGCCCGGTGCAGAGGTTTGTGTTTAATATCAGGGTTGAAGGTTCTAACTTTAGCGGAGCCCATTTTAATGTTCATCAATGATTAGGTGGCTAAAATGAGTACCATTGTATAGGGTGGTAGCAAGCATTTGTTCTAAAAACTGCTGTGTGAAATCCTTCACAGTAAATGTAGTAGGCCTTCTATCTTTGTCATGTTGACATTGTGACCTTTTAAATTCAAGCCTTGCCTCTGTGAAATACAGAATAACTTTGCTAAACAGGTCTCTGAAAGGTGGAATTTATGGTTTAAAGTTAAAGACTTAATTCCAAAGGGAAATATAAAAAAGGTTTCTTGAAAGGTTTTAAAAGTCCCATCGTGACATTTGTATTTCTGCTCTAAAAAAATAATGTCTGCTAGTACAGAAAACGAAGTGTTGCATTACGTCTTAGACAGAAAAATGAGATGCAGCCTTTTACTAAAATTTTGAAGCCTACATGAATAAGTAAGAACGATTTGCCAATTAAGATTTTTTTTTTTTATCATGGAGATTGTGACACAAGGCTAATTTTAGGTGTCAGGGAAAGGATTTTACCACTAAAAGTTAAAAAGGCTTCATGTTGCAAGGTGACTGATAAGATGGTAACAGTTAAGTAATGGAAATTTATTTGTGTATTTTTTTTCCTTTTCGCTTCTGCTCACAGATCATTCATGGATTGCTCTGGGGGCTTTTAAGCATAACAAGACACGTGAGTTTGGTTGGTTGAAATGAGATGTGTTTTTTTTGCGCAACTCCTTTGAAAAGAAATGTCCATGCGTTTTTCATGTTTGTGTATTTTGATCTATCACGAATTGTTCTTGCTGGTTCTGTGTGTCAGAAAGTTGTATTTGACAGCAGATACCCACTATTGGGGATCTACTGTCAAAAAGGAGGGTATCCTTACACGGTATTATGTGTCACCGCTCATTTATGTATGCTATCGTTTTACAGCGAGTATATCTGATGGCTTGACGTCAGTTTTGTGCGTTTTTGCATGTTTTATGTTGTATGTTGCTGCTTAAGAAATTATTACAAATTCACCCGTGTTGTTGTGACATGTATGACGATACGTGTCGCTGTCAACAGTTGGGTAAAATTTTCACTGATACTAAAATTCACAGATATGATTTTTTTTTTACATATTGTGAACCCGACAGACAACACTTCACCAGTGTATGTCAAATTTGGCTATAAGTATTGAAGAAAAATAAACAGCAAATTATGTCATTTGTAGTCACGATACTGCCCTTTCCTGTAAGGAACAGGCAGCCCTAAAAATATATATCCTGATTGGACGTAAGGATAAATTATAGATTTGTGACTCTTGTACATGGTGACCTAATTTCTATATCACATTAGTCAGTTTTATTCTGCTCCCTAAGTGGCCTTCCTATGGCTCTAAACCGTAAAAGAAACCAGGTTTCATTTTTTCTACTCCCATTCCTCTTTTCCGATTGTTCAGGTTCACACTTTCAGATTGCAGTAATGTACCATGGACCCCCATCTTATGTATAATTCCCTTTTGCATAACTAGACTGGTTTCTAAGAATTTTCTTTAGGCCTATTCTGATGTTTTTCCAGTCTGACTGTTAGGACTGTTAGGACTGATTTACTGACTCAATACTATAGTAAGATAAGCTTTCCACCTCAATAGGAGACACATGAAGGTTTTTTTATGACAAATTAAATGCCTATTCTAAAATCGGTTTTAGTTCCTTTTTACTGCTTTAATTTTTGATGGACCAGATGTACTATAAATAAGGGAAATACCAGGACTCTCTAGTTCTTGTCTTTTGTTTCCACATCTTGATAATTAGCTTTTGTATTGCATAGTCCCACCTGATGCACAATTATTATGTGTGTGATCCCGCTTTTGAGATGTTCTAGATGAGGATTTTAGGAACACCTATGTGTATCATTGAGATAAAATGTGTTTGTCCCATGAGACATGGCACTATGTGTGAGGACATCCATTCAGATAGAATTCCCATGTCGCTATGATGATGAAAGATATGCTCTCACACGGAAACCCAATTGAAGAGCCTAGAGGCACTGTTTTGCCTATTGCCTTTGTTTTTGTATTTGCCTTTGAGAATGACAGTGTATTTCAACGCAGAATTGTCCCATGGCGTGTGGCCACTCCTTTGAAGATCGCAGGCCACCTGTTTGCAGTCCCCTTGTTGTACAATGAACTGTTTAAAGCATCGCACTTGCTTCATCAGAAGGCGTTCAACATCAGAAAAGACAGAAAAGTACCTATTCTACCCCCCTGCAGTTCCATGCACAACATGGCAGGCAGCGCCCGCCACAATGTCAGGAATGCAGGAGGTGTCCTCCACTGTGGCAGGCGCATCCTAATTGCCCCCACGGGACCCCCACCCTTATGGCGGGCGGTCCCATTTCGCAATATTGCTAATGTGCCCCTAAGTGCAGATTTCCGTAAATGTCACCACAAACATTGGTTGAAGTGAAAGTAACATCAGTGTACAGATGTGTGAGGGTGTAATTTGAGAATGGAGTTTATCGTGGCTTGTTTAAAGTCTATTACTATTTTTTGAGGGAAGAAGTCATTTGTTTCTTGCTTTATTTTAGTTAACATTTCCGTATATGTTGTAGTCTGTTTGTTTGGTAACAAAGCATATATAAATGAAATGCAAGTGTCATGATATTGCCCATGTATACTGTATAGTGGATAGAATGGTTTAGGGCATATGCTAAAAGTGCCATCCATCATCCATGTTTGGCTTTGTTTGAGTTTATTGATATTGTTTGCAGTAGCAAACATAATAATCCTTTTATCTTTATTTTTGTTGTCAAAGAAGATAAAAGGTTCATCATTATGTGTTATACTAAGTTATGGGGGAATTATAAGATCTTGAAAAGTTTTAGGTGCAGTTATTGCAGGTCTTGCAGATTTGTTTGTTCTAGCTATTGTTATTTTAATAGAAGTTATTGTTGGTAATTTACCTCTTGCTTCTCTAGGTACTTTAGGTAATAGTTGTTTAAGTATAACACTTGTAGGAAGTTCTGAGGTGCTACTTAATTCTTTAATGTATTCAAGAGTTGATCTCACTTCAATTTCAGAGATATTTGGCGGATGGTTGTGCTCACCTGTATGTATTACACTTGTTTCCCTGGTAGTAGCACGCCCATAACATTTGTTTGAGTAATATTTTGAACATTTCCAGTTCACTTTAAGCCCTGTTTCCTTTTATTGGGTGTAGACGTACCTATTTAGCCCCAAAAAAAGTTTCCTTTTCTGAGATGTTATAAATTTGGCATCTTCAGCCATTGTGGAGTAGCAAAATCTAGAAAAAATGTATAGAAAAGTATATGTAAAATATTATTATACATTATGTATGAATATTAACAAATGCAGTTTTATTATATATTTACCAACTGTTATTTAGTTGACGTTGAATGTAGATGCTTCCTTGTTCAGTGAATGCAGTTCTTTTTTGAGTAGTCTGTGAAAAGAAAGTAAAGTATATTTTATTATATGTTTATCATTTATATGTGGTGGTGGCGTTTTGTAGGACACAGTATACTTTCATTAATGTTTTAGTTGCATTTTATAAATGTTTTTTAAAGAAGTTACAAGTCTAAATGGAGTTGTTATGATGGTCAGGACATTTTAGGTGTCTCACTCCTTGTTATCTCACTCCTTGTTAAAACCCAATCCTTTGATTGTGTCCACACATCAATCGCCTCTCAAAACACCTTATCGACTCACAGCAACACTCAGTTCAATCCACCCACTAACCGCCCACCAAATGTTATTACCAAATCTGACACCCTTCTCCTCCCTTCTAACTACAACACCGGATCCAAACACGCTGAACCTTCCTTTAACGTCCCACCCTATATGGCCAACACGACCTCCCCTCCACTACTTGATACTTGCCCTACAACCTTAACAGACAACTTTTCTTGGAACTCCCCTTTCTCTCCCTCATCACCCTCTTCCACTATCCCCCTATCTGTCAATCTACTGTCCCAGTTCTTTTAGGAACGTACAGATCCCCCCTTCCTACATCACCTAGACCCCCCCAACAACTGAGATCTATCCCCCCTGCCCCCCACCCAACTACCTGACCCCTCTCCCTTCTGTTGCATGTTGATTAACTGCAGATCCGCCTCTCGCCATGCGACTGAGGTTGCTGAAACCATTCTCAGTGAAAACATAGACATCGCTTTCCTAACTGAAACTTGGCTCAATACCCACTCCACTCCTATCCTTGACCTGCTCATTCCCCCAGGCTACTCCATCATTAAGAAAGATAGAATCGATCAAATAGGAGGAGGCCTTGCCCTAATCTTTAAAGAAGAACTTGACATCGCACTTGTCCCTCTCCAAGACCCTTCATCATTTGAATACCTCTGCACCGATCTCACTATTCCTGGCTCTCCCACCATCCGGCTGTACACCATTTACCACCCCCCAGGAAACTGTCTCTCCTTTACTGAAGAGATGTCTGATCTTATTATTCAATCATCGCTCTCCCACTCCAAGAATCTCTTCCTTGGTGATTACAACATCCACTTGAACAAAAATGATGACCCTGCTGTCATCCTATTTAATGACGCCATGGACATCACTGACATGACCCAACTCTGCCATGCCCCTACTCACACCAAAAGTTCCACCCTCGATGCTATTTTAGCGAGCAAGGACTTAGCCTCTCTCTCTAATATACTTCCTGTAGACTGGTCAGATCACCACCTTATCCTCTTCAACCTGAATTGCTCCATTACTCGCCCCCCCCCTATCAGCACTTTACCTTTACCTATGAAACCTACTCGCAACCTTCACCTTATTCCACTTCACGATTTGGAATGCACAATTAAAACTCGCTTACTTCTCCCATCTCCCTCTCACAGCACCAACGACCTAACTGACCATTACAATAATTCTATACTTGAAGCCCTCAATGTTATTGCCCCAATCAAACTCAAAAAACAAAAAAACATCCCTCCCAAGTCCTGGTTCAATTCCGAACTCAACAAGGAAAGACGGGCCCTCAGGCAATCAAAATGTGCCTGGAGGAGTCATCCCACCTCTGATAACCTGACTCTCCTGAGAATTACCAAAACCCACTACAAAAAACATATCTTTAACAAAAAGGCCTCCTTTCTCCGGTCACAACTAGACCATGCTAGAAACCAACCCAGAGAATTGTTTAACATCATTAAAAAACAAACTTCCTCTGGCCCTCCCAAATTAGTTGCCTCTGTTGAAAGATGCGAAGAAATTGCCAGATTCTTTACGAACAAAGTCAACAAGATCGAACTATCCTTCTCTTCCCCACCTCTCTCTCTCCTACCTCCCCTTACCGAACACACCCTCCCTAACATTCCTAATCCACTTTTGTCCTCTTCTCCCCTTCATCGCGATCCCTCTCAACCCTTCCCTACTCTCCCCCAACCTGACTCCTCCCTTTCTGGTCAACTTGCTAAAAACAATGCATCATGGAGTGAATTTAGTCCAGTATCAGAAACCACTATCATCAACATCATTTCTAAACTCAAACCATCCTCACACTCCAACGCTCTTCTTCTTGCTCATTTGGTCCAAGAACTCAAATATGTCATTGCCCCAACATGGACCGATATCGTCAACTCCTCTCTCTCCACTGGTTGTGTTCCTGCCTCCCTTCAGCTCGGTCAAATCTCCCCCATTGTTAAAAACACATCTGCTGACCCTAATGACCTTAACAATCTTCTAACCTTCCCTTCCTTTCTAAAGCCCTTGAAAAATGTGTCCTGTCTCAATTAGATAATCATATCATCTCCTTCAATCTCCTTGACATTTTCCAACCCGGTTTTAGAAAGGGATGCAGTACCGAAACGGCTATGCTCAATATCACAGATGAAAATCATCGCTCTTTAGACAAAGGTGAATCCTCACTTCTAATCCTCCTTGACCTCTCGGCTGCATTTGAGACTGTCCATCATCCCACCCTTCTTAACACTCTCAAAGATCGCTTTGGTTTAGCAGGCACTGTACTCAAATGGTTCTCCTCGTTCCTCCATAACAGGTTCAAGTTCAAGTTCAAGTTCAAGAATTTATATAGCGCACTACTCACCCAGAGGGTCTCAAGGCGCTTGGGGAAGGGGTTGATTATTTATCGAATAGCCAGGTTTTAAGTTCTTTTCTGAAGGAGATGTGGTTCTGTGTAAGGCGGAGGTGAGTGGGGAGTGAGTTCCAGGTCTTGGCCGCCAAGTAGGAGAAGGATCTACCTCCCATGGTGGATCTTTGGATACGTGGAACTGCGGCGAGGCCTTGATTCGATGATCTTAGTTGGCGGGTGGGTGTGTAGAAGGATAGTCGAGTGTTGAGGCATTCGGGTCCTAGTTTATAGAGGGCCTTGTGTGCGTGGGTGAGGAGACGGAATGTTATTCTCTTGTTGACGGGAAGCCAGTGGAGTTCTTTCAGGTGGCCGGTAATGTGATCTTGGCGAGGTATGTCCAGAATGAGTCTCGCTGATGTGTTTTGGATGCGTTTGAGTTTTTTCTGTAATTTGGCTGTAATTCCGGCGTAGAGGGTGTTTCCGTAGTCTAATTGACTGGTAACCAGTGCGTGGGTGACAGTCTTTCTTGTCTCGGCGGGGATCCAATGGAAGATTTTTTTGAGCATACGAAGTACGTTGAAGCAGGAGGATGAGACGGCGTTGACTTGATTGGTCATCGAGAGTGAAGAGTCTAGGATGAAGCCAAGGTTACGTGCGTGATCCGTGGGTATGGGTGCTGAGCCCAGATCCGAGGGCCACCATGAGTCATCCCAGGCAGAGGGGGATGATCCTAGGATGAGCACTTCCGTTTTGTCTGAGTTAAGTTTAAGGCGGCTGTCTTTCATCCATACGGCTACTTCTTTCATGCCTTCGTGAAGATTAGTTTTGGCGGTGTTGGGGTCTTTGGTGAGGGAAAGGATCAGTTGGGTGTCATCAGCGTAGGAGATGATGTTAAGGTTGTGTTGACGCGCGATGGAAGCGAGTGGACTCATGTAAACGTTGAAGAGGGTGGGACTGAGTGATGATCCTTGTGGTACACCACAGATGACTTCGGTGGCCTCTGATTTGAATGGGGGAAGTCGGACTCTCTGAGTTCTCCCAGCTAGGAACGAGATGATCCAGTCCAAGGCTTTTCCTTTTATGCCGATGTTGCTGAGGCGTTGAATGAGTGTGCTGTGACAAACAGTGTCGAAGGCGGCAGAGAGGTCGAGTAGAATGAGGGCCACTGTTTCTCCGTTGTCCAGTAGTGTTCTGATGTCGTCTGTTGCTGCGATGAGGGCGGTTTCGGTGCTGTGCTTGGCTCAAAAGCCGGACTGAGAGGGATCGAGGGAGTTGTTGGATTCGAGGAAGGCGGAGAGTTGGCTATTGACGGCTTTCTCAATGACTTTGGCCAGGAATGGGAGGAGGGATATGGGGCGGTAGTTTTTAAGTTCAGAGGGGTCTGCTGTGGGTTTCTTCAGGAGGGCGCTGACATCGGCATGTTTCCAGCTTTCTGGGAAGGTGGCAGAGATGAAGGAGCAGTTGATAACATCACGGAGATGGGGTGCGATGATGGAGTCTGCTTTGTTGAAGATGTGGTGGGGACATGGGTCGGTTGGTGAGCCAGAGTGGATGGAATTCATGAGGCGGATGGTGTCTTCAGTGGTGATTGGGTTCCAGGCGCTGATGTTTTTAGAGGGCGGTTTAGGTTCTGAGGGGGGTGGAGAGGATTGTTTGTTGGAACTGTTTTCGAAGCTGTTACATATGTCGGCAATTTTGTTGTAGAAGAAGGAGGATAACGAATCGCAGAGGTCTTGGGAGGGAGTGATGTCGTTTGAGGCTGCGGTGGGGTTGGTGAATTCTTTGACGATGTTGAATAGTTCCTTGCTGTTATGGGCGTTGTTGTCGAGTCGATTCTTGAATGCTGATTTCTTGGTGGATCGGATCAATTGGTGGTGTTTGCGGGTGGCTGCCTTGAAGGTGGTCATGTTGTCGGTGGTTCGGTTTTTTCTCCATGTTTTCTCGAGAGTGCGGCATAGCTTTTTGGATTTCTGAAGGTCATCGTTGAACCAGGGGGCCTTTTTGCTGTCTTGTTTGGTGTGATGGTTTTTCAAGGGTGCTAATTCATCAGCGCTGTGAGTGATCCATTGTTTGAATTTGATGGCAGCTTGGTTTGGGTCCGATGAGAGGGCGGGTGGGTTTTGGTTGAGCGATGTGAGGAGTTGGTCGGTGGTGATTTTGTTCCATTTTCTTCGGGGGATAGGTTGTGGGGGGTTGTGGGTCGAGGTGGTTTTGTAGCTGAAGTGAACACAGCTGTGGTCCGTCCAGTGGAGAGCTGTGGTGCGATCGAAGGAGATGTGTTTGCTGGAGGTGAATATTGGGTCAAGAGTATGTCCGGCTACATGGGTGGGGGTGTCAACAAGTTGTTTGAGGCCGAGATTGGCCAGGTTGTTAAGAAGGGTGGTGGTGTTGCTGTCGTTTTTCTTGTCCAGGTGGAAGTTGAGGTCTCCTAATAGAATGTAGTTCTCGGAGGCGAGGGCATGTGGACTGATGAAGTCAGTGATGTCTTCGCTGAATTGTTTACGGGTTCCTGGAGGCCTGTAGATGAGGGTGCCTCTGAGTGTGGTTCTAGGGTCGGTGTGGACCTGGGGAAGTGGAGGTGTTCGGCGGTTGTAAGGTTATCGTCGGTGCTGGTCGTGATTTTGATGGTGTTCTTATGGACGATGGCGATGCCTCCTCCTGTTTGGACGGTGCGGTCTTTTCGGAGAATCTTGTAATTGTTCGGGATGGCTATGGCGATGTCGGGTGTTGATGAAGCGTTCATCCATGTTTCAGTAAGGAAGGCGACGTCCGGTGATGTAGTGTCGAGTAAATCCCAGAGTTCGGTGGCGTGTCTGTGGACCGAGCGTGTGTTCAGCAGGATGCTCTTCAGGTGGTTAGAGTCGGAACTGTGTTTGGGGTTAGAGCATGTGGTGTGGGTCTTGATGCTGGTAAATTTGCAGGAGTGGCAGGCGAAAGGTCCATGGGTTTGTCCCGGGGCAGCTACGCAGCATAGAGGTGTGCGTCTGGGGTTAAGGGCTAGGAGGGTGGTGGCGTCATATGTTATGCTGGAGGGGTGCGGTTTGCGAGGGCCAGGGGGTCTGGCGCTGGGCGCAGTCCAGGCGCGGACGGGCGTAGACGGGCTTACCTTTGGCGCACCTTCGGCGCGCATGAGCTGTGTAGGAGGCGGCAGTAATGCGAATACAAATTGTGCAAGATCGCAGTGAACGATACCAATCAGGAGCTGGGGGCGAAGGGAGCGACCGCCTTCAGCAAGGGTCGGGCCGGTCACAGCGCTTACGGGTGTGGGAGCGGGCTATGCAGTCCGTGGGAGGGAGGGTCAGCTGGGAGGCGGGGCAGGCTGTGGGGGACGGGCTCTGAGGCACCACAACAATCAGTAAAATGGCGGCAGCGAAATAAAAACGAAACTGGAGGTAGGCACAGACAATCAACAATGGCTTTACTCTATTCTAAAGCAGGCAATGCACAGTCAACCTAGCGGTACAGATCGCGCAACAGCTGTGAAAGCGCGACTTAAAGCGCCGTATTAAATGACCCCAAAAGCGCTACAAATGTCTTAGATGTTTTGTAAAGGCACTCGCACTACAGCGCTATGCTGTGTAGGAGGCGGCAGTAATGCGAATACAAATTGTGCAAGATCGCAGTGAACGATACCAATCAGGAGCTGGGGGCGAAGGGAGCGACCGCCTTCAACAAGCGTCGGGCCGGTCACAACAAATTAAGCTCAGTCATTGCCTCTCTAAACCTCAACATGTCTCACTCGGTGTCCATCAAGGGTCTATCCTCTCCCCTACTCTAGTCAATCTTTTCATGGAACCACTCACCCTCATTCTCAAACAAGCTAAAATCAGTTACCACCATATGCCGACGATACTCAACTATACTACAAGATCAAATCCCACAATGACATCCTTCACCTCAATGATACCCCGATTAAAGTCCAAACCTGGTTCTATCTCAATCATCTCAAATTGAATCCTAAAAAACTGAAATGATCCTTTTCACTCCCAAAAACATTTCCCTTCCCATTCAATTCTGGATCAATGATATCAAAGCACTTAATTGCTCCCTCTCCACCTCAAACTCTGTCAAATCCCTAGGCATCAGTTTCGATCAGAATCTTAATCTCAACCCCCACATTAAAAATGCAGCCAAAAGGGCTCTTTTCACCCTTCACCTCCTCAAAAAAATTAAACCCTTTATTCCTGCTAATGATTTCAAAATCGTTGTCCAATCTCTTGTCCTTTCCAGATTTGACTCTGGTAACGCCACACTTGCTGGCACCCCTAAAGTCTTGCACCGATTAAATCTGTTCTCAACCTAGCTGCCAGACTTATCTCTGACTGTAAAAGATTTGACCACATTTCTCCCGTCCTCAAAAATCTCAACTGGCTCCCAATTGAAGGATGATCCTACTACAAGATTGCTTGCATCACGCACAAAGCTCTTCACCAAAACACCCCCTCTTACCTTTCAAACAAACTTCAGAAAGCAGGGTGCTCCAGGTCTCTTAGGAGCACTATCTTCCTTGTCCTGATCCCTCCCAGAATAAAATGTAAAAAGACTCAATCACGTGCCTTCTCTGGAAATGTTCCTATGATTTGGAATGATATCCCCAAAGATCTTTGCCGCAATCCCTCTTGCCCTCTCTTCAAAAAGAGACTCAAAGTCCTCCTCTTCAACAAATATTGGGGTTCCTAATATTACTGATTTTGACCCTGCTCACTCTTTCTCTTATCTGGTTCATACCTCTATCCAACACCTCTCCCTCTTTTCACACTCTCACTCTCCTTCCAGATACCTCCTTCTCTCACTTTACTTTCTATATTCATCATCCCCTTAATTATCTCACTGTCTCTTTGATCCCTTCCCTCATTTAATGCATAGTCTTATCTCATGTGAATTGTGTACACGTTGTCACTTGTATTTTGTATCTTAATTTTCTCTCCTACCTTGTAAAGCGCTCTGATACTCTTGGGTCCAGCAGCGCTATATAAAACCTTTTAAATAAATAAATAAATAAATTAGTTCTCTTTTAGTTAGATTAAACATTTTTTTTTTAAAGTATACTTACTTTTTCTGCTAGCTGTTTTTGTAAGTTGAAAATGTTCTTCTTGTTTTTGTAGTTATATCTGTGGTGGAAATATAAAGAGATAAAATATATAAGTTAGTATTTTTAGTAAGTAGTTTAAATCTGGGTTACATTTTAACTTAACAGTTTATTTAGAAATGCTTATTTACTGACTTTTTCTTATTTGTAGTAGGCTTTATTTTAGAGGAGTCCTGACATTTTTTGTTGAAGGTGCACACGTTTTCAGTTTAGTTCTTTATATAATGTGTATTTAATTGGTTGTTGTATATCATTGGTCAATTTTGTTTTTCAGTGTTTCTATTGATTCATTTGATTTTTGTTTAGTTTGGTAATTGTTTTACTTGTATGGAAAATGGAAAAGTAGAGAAAATTTATTTTTATATTTTGAGGAAGGAGATTTAGAATGTATTCTTTAAAAAGAAATGTATAATATATAATTAAACTCTTGAAGATGTTAATAATATTTGTTTGTAAATATTTTCATTTGTGTACTCGTTGTTTTTTTTATTTATGTTGTATTAATTTTGTTAGGTATGTTTGTGTAACTCTTTAATGTGAAATGTGTATATATGGTATTTACTACAATTAAAGTGTTGAAAATAGTAGTTTTCATATATTTTAGAGTTGTCGATATTTTGTTAATGACGATAATATTGATGTCTGTATTTTCGTTTTCGATATTTTGGACATGTCCTATATTTATTTATAACCGTCGATATTTTGTATTACAATATTTGTGTTTGAGATTTTTGTGTTGGCGATATATTTGAATTACAATAATGTAGTATCGCTATTATTGTATTTTAATAAATAAGTATACAACATCAATATTTTAGTTATCAATATTTTTAACTTTCGATATTATGACAGTGATTTGTTTAAAACAGTAATCAGGGGGCACACCCTCTCAGCCATAGTTGGGCAGTGCAAGGAGAACAACAAACAGATGGCAACTATCAAACAAGAACTCCTTCGCCTTGAGGAGGCAGCAAACGACGGTGAAGACCAAGATGCTCTTCACAGGCTACAGCTTAAGAAAGCTGAATATAAAGCCCTAGCAACTGACGAGGCCAAAACTCTAGTGAGGACATGGATGGACTTCTCTATGACCAAGGAGACAAAGTGGGCAAACTAATTACCTAGCTGGACAAAAAGGAAAGGATGTGGAGGCTAGTGCAGGAGCTTAAATGTAGTTAATGTATTGTATTAACGGAACCCCATGATATATTACATGAATTTGCCACTCACTTCCCACAAGCATATTGGAGTGGGTCGAGCTCCCTGAGGAGGCCTCCACCAAACTGCTTGCAGACATCCTATTGCCCCTAGTTACCGACTCCAAAAGAGATGCATTGGAGAGTGCACTTATTAATGACGAGCTAGCCATGGCGATTAGATATCTACAACCAGGAAAAGCTTTGGGCCTTAACGGTCTACCCTTCGAAATATACTAACTCAGGCCAGATAAGCTGGCACCCCATCTGACATCCATGTTTGAAGATAGTAAAAAACTGGGTATCCTCCCATGGGATGAACGTATCGCCACATTGTTGGCCATACTCAAAGCAGGGAAACTAAAAGACGAATGTACCTTGTATAGACCCATCTCTCTACTAAACACGGAGCCCAAAATACTTGCTATAGTTATTGGCCAACCGGCTAAGGCAAGTCATAAGCAAACTAGTCCACCCTGATCAATCGGGTTTTATGCCACATCGAAATACTGTGTTCAATTTACGGAGGCTTCATGGAGTGTTGGGGCGCCACGCTACCATTCTAGAAGACGCCATTGTGGTATGGCTAGACACAACAATGTGTTCGATACACTCGAATAGACATATCTAATGGCAGTCCTTCAAAAGTTGGGTTTCGGACCTAATATCATTGGATGGGTACGGCTCCTTTACACCGAGCCACTGGTGCAGGTGGTGGTAAACAATAAAATCTCAAACGTATTTGCTGTCAGCGGGGGGACATCCTCTCGCCCCTACTTTTTGCACTCTCTCTCGAACCACTTGACACCTGGATACAAAGGATTCCTTCCATTAGGGGACTTAGATGGGCTGAAGACTGGGAGGATCAAATCTCACTGTATGCAGACGACATCCTCCTATATCTTGCCTCCCCTCGGAAGTCACTGAGGGTGGTCCTAGACATCTTCACAAGCTTCGGCCGCAACTCTGGAAACAGAATAAACTGGAGCATATCATTGCTATACGTTTTGCCCGGTGACCCTCTGTAGTACCAAATGATTGTTAGATTCAAACAGTGACGGAAGGGTTCCACTGCTTTGGTATTTTCATTACAACAAATACCCAGACCCATTATGAACGGAATCTTCTCCTTCTTTACAGAAGTTCAAGCGAGACACGGCTACCTAGAGGTCACTGCCACTTTCTTTATTAGGACGTGCAACCCTTTTTAAAATGATGGCATTGCCTCGCTTCCTTTATGCCCTTCAGAATTACCCAGACCCAGTTCCATCAGGGTTGTTCAAAGACATTGAATCGACTCAAAGAGACCTATTGTGGGACAGCAGACTGTGTATATCACTTCACAAAATGATACTTTGATGGTACGATGGAGGTATAGCGCTCCCTGATATTAAGACATATTATTGGGCGGTGCACCTCTCAGCGGTTAACCAATGCACTTATCGCAATGGGGACAACCCGGGTTATAGGATGGACAAATAGGTACTCCCGGGCGGTAGTTACAAGAGGGCGCTCTACTCCAAACCCAACAAATATTCCCTGACAGTACCCACACAGCATTCAGTTCAGCTTTGACACACTGTAAACCGCAGCCTAGGATGGACCAACAAGATCACACTTGCCACTCCCTTATGGGACTCCGAATGCATGGGCACGCTGGGTCGGTCTAAGGGTTTTGACAAATAGGACCTGATAGTTCTCTCCCGCGTTGGGGACCTCTGGAGACACAACAGCATGGTCTCATTCACTGGACTACAACAGACACATGTCAGTTAGCCGCATCAGAATACTTTAGATTTATACAGGTCAGACACTCCGTCCAGGCTAACATCTCGGCTGGGTCCCCTATACCGGAGTCTTCTCCTCTAGAAGACAGATTGCTCAACGGCTACTTGCCCGACAAAGATATCTCCCTCACATATAAAAAGCTGATACATAACACCCCAGATCCTTTAATACCACCAAGTTAGAAATGGAGACGGGACGGCTTGGAAATGGAAGATGGCGAATGGTGGCAGGTAGCACTCTCCTCACCGAAGGAAGTCGCCATTTTGGCAAAACTGAGACTGATCCAATAAAAAATCTTACATATGGTGTATCTCTTGGGTCCCAGACTGGTTCTGATGGGTAGGAGCAAAGAGGGGTTGTGTAAAAGGTAATGTGGCCTAGTGGGATCCTTTTGCCACATCATTTGGGAGTGTCCGCCGATCCAAATTTATTGGAAGAAAGTACTTGAAGATTGGGGGGTAGAGATTCCGCTAGAAGCCAAAAGATGTCTCCTGAATGTTTGGGAGCCCACAGGCCTGACCACCAAGGGTAAACTGTGGGCAACGCTTAGCCAGAAGGTAGCAAAACGAAACACCACACGCCTGTGGGAAGCGACAACACCACGGACACTGAGCGCCTGGAAAAACAATATGGATTGGTGTATGTTGCGGGAGGAAACTATATGTAGCATGTGGCTATCTCCGGAAATGGATAGGGATCTGGACTAAATGGAATGTTTATCGTGGTAAGATATGTGAACAGCCATATATACCCCCCCAGATGAACCATTGACACCCTGAACTGTGTGGTCAACCACCACCCTTTTCTGCCCCACTGAAATAATGTACAGAATAACTGATTGATTTGTGAGTCTGAGATACAACTGTCATTATTCTTACTGTATGAAGTGACCACCTACTTGAATATTTAATAAACAGATTTAAAAAACAAAAAAAACTTGTTAACTGTACATGATTATTTCAGCCAACTAATAGCGCTGCTCTAGTTAAATGAAACCAGAAAATCTGAAAAAAAACAATCCTCATGACTCAGATGGTTTCTGTAGTCCACATAACACGAGCAACATGGTACGTCATCACTGTGCGCAGCCGGGGGCAGAGTTACGCTCCTTGCCCTCAAGGAACGGCTTCTAAAAAATCTGATAAAAGCTGGTCTCCGGCAACCGACTATGCGAAACCCGTGAGATGCAGACCAAGTAAGTGTGGCAGCGGGGCAGCACCCTTGATGCAGTAAGTATATGGTGCAAATTGAGCATGATATACTACAATCATGGTACGTTCACGAACTAGCACTGGGGTGCCATTACTAATACTAGCACTGGGATACTCCTACTAATACTCTGACAACAGGGCTAAACCCTCCCAAGCGCTGTGATCTCTTGTGACAATTGTTCTCATCTAAATTTGGATATGGGGGTCATTGCTATATGAGTGAATGTAAGATAGTCATGTGTTGGGCCATATGAGGGTAGTGGTTTGGCATGGATGGAAAAGCATGATTGTGGTGCTGGGACATGGTGCAGTGCAATCACACCACTTTTACCGGGGCTGAGTAGCAGTATGCGAGTAACATTATCACTGCATATGGAAATGTGCTTTTACAACCCCTTCCGCGCTAATGACAAATCCAGCTCGTCCATGGGCGTTACCTGCGCTACGCGGATGACGAGCTGGCTTTGTCATAAACAAGCCATTTTTGAAATTCCAGCCCACAGCGGGAATTCGCGGTAGCGCGGAAGCGGTTAAGAGGGTTCCATGAGTCACGGTTAGGCATCAGGTAAAGTTACGCCGGGCATTTTGGATTCAAGCCCTGTAAAACTGACCCTGCATGTCAATCAGGGAGTCCAGAGCATTGTAACCTCAACCTTTCCCAAAACGTCACAAAGTGGGGTGGGACGACCCTGTGAGGAGTTGGGAAAGTGTGTTGTCGACTGGTTACAGGCGGGAAGGTAATAAAATGAATGTGCGCAGACTCGACTTGTGTGGGGAGAGAGATTGCTTCCCTCAAGATAGTTAGAGGTCATTTTAACTCAAGTGTGTGTCTGAGTGTTTAGATACATGATTTACTGCAGTCTGCTGACAATGCCGGCAGTCTCCTTGTTCACAGCACTGCAGGTTTGTGTAGTGACTCTAACTCGTGGACGTCGTATGCAGCGTTGAATGACTCAGCAGAGTAAGGTAATAAAAATTCCTAACTGGCGGGCCCAGGCCCATTTTGGTTTGTTGTAATTGGGTTGTTTCATGCTAGGGTCTACTGTTTGGTCCTTTGTAAGAGCACAGAGAGGAGCTGCACTGGTGGCAGGGCTGGTGTAAAAATGCACGGTCTGAGACTGCATGGGACAGAGAGATGCGCTCAGGCCAGGAGACTAACAGACAGGCCGGCATAGTGCACAGACATTGGAGAAGGGTACCTGCCTCATCTGGGCCCTACTGCCCAGGGTTTGAAGAGCCCTGCCTATATTTATCCTGGCATTGTGGGCAGTCATGGAGTGTTTTTGCTGTGCAAAGTAAAGTTTTACTTTCCGAATTATGAATTGGTTTGTATTAAATACATGTGTCATCTGGAGCTTCAATGATCACGAATTTGTCACTACACAGCAAAATTGTGTAAAGTAGCAGAAGTTTTTCTTCTCACAAACAGGAATGTTCCAACAGGGGAAGCTTCTACAACACATTTGCTATGCTGCTTCAAGAATATAGTCCTGTGGAGGAATTATATTAAAATATTCCTTGCTGTTGCTAAGTACATCTTATTATTATTCTGTGTGAAAAAGATATGACTTGCCTATCATCTGCACCTCATCTGCAAAGAAAATAGGCATTAGTTGCATAACATGCTGTGCTTGTCCCTTTTAAAATCAACATGGTTTGATAATGTTTATAACATTCAAATTTACAGAATACAAATTGGCTTAGTAGTACTGTTTGATTGCGTTAATGAGGGGTGGAGGATTGTATCTCGCCATATTTAATATTTTGAGAAACAGCTGTATCACATGACAATGTGCTGCTATTATGTAGTGCTTAAAAGTAATTTTACCCATCGTCTAGGTGCTTTCATGTGTTACATTCAAGAAACAGAAGCATGTTATGGTTATGTGTCTTCCAGGCTCACCGACCCTGCAGCAGTAGTGGAGAATCGCAGCTTTCCTCAAAGCCCAAGTTGCAGCGTTCTGTGCCTAGTAGTGCCTTGTCAAGATGTGCAAACCTCCACCCTGTACTGCAGTACCAATGCCATGTATGGTAGGCAAACTGAGTGGACACCCTCAGACACATGGCACACCAGATGGGCAAGTTGTGAATGTTCAGTGTAGGCTGACTAATGGGCATTGTCTGAGTTGACATCTGGAAGTCCTGAAGATTCACAACATTCAAATTTGTGTGATAATGATTCTTAGATGTGTGTATGTGGCTTTCAATTGTCCTCACTTTTGCATTAACAATTTCGACATACACAGGCATAAATGTACAGATCAACAATCTAACATGGTGAAATACCACATGCAGAACAGAGGGCGGTCATCTGTGTTGTAGAAAGGATCAAAGAAGGTGTTTTATTTGATGATGGGATGCACCAAGTCAGGAGCATGATGCTGTTGTGACTTCAGCCCATCAAAAAAGGCTCAGATTTCCTTCTGCAAAGTTTACTGCCCAAGCCCCTGCCTATGTCCTGCCAAATAGCTTGAAGCCTAATACTGTGGTTTGCCGAAAGCACCTCCACACCTTTAAAATGCAAACAATAGGTGCAAAAGATTTGGCAGGATATAAACACTGGGCAGGTGATGGATGGCTAACTGTATTTGATGGGGATGGAAGTGGTGATAATTATGATATATGGGCTTGGGACAGGCTGTAAACTCTAGGAAAGGAAATGTGTTAATTTAATTTCTCTCAACTCAACTATAAAGTGCCTAGTAAAATTAGAACATTAACTATTGTCGTTGCACAGAAATGAAGGTCAGCGATTGTATCATATGTTTATGTTACAGTAATATCCAGAAAGTCAGAGTTTTGTTTATAGCATTGAGTAGCTGGGAATCTGTGAGACCATAAATACTGTGTTTAGTTGGAGCGAGGAGAGAGCTGGGAGATACTGATTTAGTTAAAACAGGATATCCTTTTCGTGACATTTATCATCTCACTTCTATGAAAGATTGATCGATGACATTGTGCAGTAATGCAGTAACATATGAGGAAGGTTTTAATGTGTTTACATATTTCAAGGTACGCATTCACAATTGCTTTATAAACCTTCATGCTTTCTCAAATTTGCTTTAAATGCACCTTTTGACTTCTCTTTTTTTTCAAGATTTTCTGGGCAGTCCTCCCTCCGCACTGAACCTCCCATAATAAGAAGCGGCTGACTTGCTTTTCTTGCAACATGGCACTCATACTCAACTTTTACACCCCACCACTTTGAAATTTCACCAGCGGCCACTGGTCAAGTTATACTTGTAAGCCCCATCTGAGTATAGGGGGCCGCAGTGGTCCAGATAAACACAAGCCAATGGTCTATCAGATATTAGTAAATGTGTCTGCGCTGGATGTGCTACGGTGGAACGGTTCATCTATTGACAGATGTCACACTTTAGGACACAATTTTCAAGTCTTTTGTTAAACCAGGCAACCAATAGTGTTGTTTCAGTAAAGAAACAGTTGCATTAATCCCTGTATGTGCAGAACCTAGACCCTAGTGTGCAGCTAGTATTAAACCTAATATGCAATCCATGCTTGGTATTACTCCTCCACTCCTAGAATCTGAGCAAATGGAATGTTGTTTGCATCTAACTTGTAGGAGTATTTAAGTAGAAAAACTTTTGGTAATGCTGAGCTGTTTTTGCATGCAGCAATGACAGCTACCATTATCTGTCCGTCTATTCCCGTTTTTCAACAAGTGATTGCAGCTACTGCAGCAGTTTGTACTGCCCCCTTTGCGACTTTATCAGCCAATGAATTCCCTTCAACTTGAATGCCATCACATTGATGCCTCAGCAGGAGTATCACGTGAGCTATTTGTAGTTTGTTTTTCAACTCAGCTACCTGTTACCTTAGCAACTTATGCTTAACTGTGCAACATTTAGAGTCTCTAAACCCATTCAGACCCCATTAGTTATTCATTGCATGACTGGACACAGTAAAATAATTCGCACACCATGAGTATTTATTAATGCCAGTAATAGGGCTTTTACTTCTGCCTGCTGAGCCGTGCAGTCTCCTAGAGACTGTCTTTATATCGCTGGGATGGAACTTGCCATCCCTCATATGACCTTTTACAATCGCACAAATGGCGCTGTATTGTTGTTTAGTACCTATAGCCAGCTGAGCAGATCTGTCAGTGTAAATAATATTTTCATACTGATCTAGAGGCATTATTTCATTTAGTGGAGGATATTCTTGTTCATATTGTAGAAATGCTTGTGTCTTTAATCTTCCGTATTATACATCCGTTGTAGTGAGAAAATTAGGTACACTTGCCTTTGTAGCAGCCTCTAAGGCTGGTACTGGAGATACGACAATAATTTGTTCGCCCCTCCTCCCCCCCCCCGAGCCAGTGCTCTCTCTTACTACAGTGGTCTTAACTGCTGTCCGTAGTTTCCCTGTAGAAGAAAAGCACATTTCAGCATTAGTGTACAAATGTGATTTGTAAGCTATGGGTACTGTTTCGCCTTCATGATGTAAGTATACACAGATTGACCCGCTATAACTCAGATCACCAGATTGCATATCTTTACGCCTCTCTGTAAGTGTTTTGAAGCATTCATGTCAGCTTGTAGGGAACAAAGGATATCTTTGTGTTACTGTGTCCAATGCCTAACTGAAACATCAGGTCTTATTAAGTTGTAGAAAGGTTTTACTCTTTCTGCGTAATGCAAAATGTATGTTCTCCCAACATTTTAAATTCCCAATATGGATTGAACGTGTTTTAAAGCTTTGGAAGGTTGGAGCAGCACACACCTTTCTAAAAAGTTAGTTGCCAGGCTTTTTCCTTCACTTGATGGCTTGTATCCTAAAAATAGGACATTTTGGTGGGTTATATTAGATTTTTTAAAGTAGAATTTGGGATTTGCCCTCAGATGTGAATCCCAAAATTATGGTGCTCACCGTGGTTAAGTGATCCTGTAAATCAACATCCATCAGATAAATAAATATCATCTACATAGGACAATGCATCTTCATCCAAATTCTGAAGCAATTCTGTTACCCTAGCACTAAGCAACCCGTGGCTATTCTTATACCCTTGGGGGAGTAGACAAAATTGACACTGAAAACCTAGCATGGAAAATGTAGCTAGATACCTGATTTCAGGCGCTATATTTTTGACAGAAGAATCCATATCAGACATCTAGTGTTGTTTTGAATTTTTTCTGCACAATGTTATTCATTAATGTGGCACTAGGTGCATTCTGTACTGCAAATGTCTTCATGCATGTGTTAAGATATATATAGTCTGAAACTAGATGGTGTGAATTATCGACTTTTATTACGGTTAACAAAGGAATATTCATTGTGGAGGTGCAAGGTTCTATTACACCCTGGTACTCAAGTTGATCTAAGATCACCTTGACCTCTTTTTTTTGTTTCTTGTTTTATTGGGTATTGTCTCTGTGGAGTTGGACTAGTTTTTACTGGGATTACATGGTGTGGTGACTCAGCATCCCACCCAACATGGTTGCAATAAAGTGCTGGAGCAAGGGCTACTTCCCACTCCTGTGTGTATTTATGTTTTAAGTAAATTGGAACGTAGTCGGAAAAAACTGGTAACATTATTATTTTTCCCTTTGGGCAATCCATAACAATTCCAGGCGGCCAATCTTTTTCAGCTAAAAGGATGTCATAGCCAAAAGTGTAGTTCTCTCAAAGGAGACCTTTAACTTTTCTGGGTTTGTCCCGCTCCATTTGGAGTGTTATTATATGAATCCTATGTCAAGTCAAGTCAAGTCAAAGAATTTATATAGCGCACTACATACCCAGAGGGTCTCAAGGCGCTTAGGAAGGGGAGGAGGATTACTTGTCAAATATCCATGTTTTAAGTTGCTTTCTGAATGCTAGGTGGTTTTGGGTAAGGCGAAGGTAAGTGGGGAGTGAGTTCCATGTTCTAGCAGCCAGGTATGAGAAGGATCTGCCTCCCATGGTGGTCTTGTTGATGCGAGGTACAGTGGCGAGGGCTTGGCTGGAAGAACGCAGTTGGCGGGAGGGGGTGTAGAAGGACAGTCGAGAGTTGAGGCATTCTGGTCCGATGTCGTAGAGTGATTTGTGTGCGTGGGTTAGCAGTCGGAAAGTGATTCTCTTATTGACGGGTAGCCAGTGGAGGTCTTTCAGGTGACCAGAGATGTGTTCGTTGCGTGGGATGTCTAATATGATCCTGGCTGAGGCGTTTTGGATTCGTTGGAGTTTCTTCTGGAGTTTAGCGGTGGTACCTGCGTAGAGGGTGTTTCCGTAGTCCAGTCGGCTCGTGACCAGAGCGTGGGTGACAGTTTTCCTGGTTTCGGTGGGGATCCAGCGAAATGTTTTTTTGAGCATGCGAAGAATGTTGAAGCAGGATGAGGATACGGCGCTGACTTGTCTGTTCATTGAGAGAGAAGAATCCAGGATGACGCCTAGGTTCCGTGCGTGGTCTGTCGGGATGGGTGCTTTTCCAAGGGCTTCCGGCCACCAAGAGTCATCCCATGCAGAGGGGGATGTGCCTAAGATGAGGACTTCTGTTTTATCTGAGTTCAGTTTCAGACGGCTGTGTTTCATCCATTCGGCAACTTCTTTCATTCCTTCGTGTAGGTTAGTTTTGGCGGTGCTGGGGTCATTGGTGAGAGAAAGGATTAGTTGAGTGTCATCCGCGTAAGAGATGATGTTGAGGTTGTGTTGGCGGGCGATGGCCGCGAGGGGGCTCATGTATACATTGAAGAGGGTGGGGCTGAGTGAGGACCCTTGGGGTACGCCACAGATGACTTCAGTGGCCTCGGACTTGAATGGTGGAAGGCGGACTCTCTGGGTTCTTCCGGTGAGGAACGAGGTGATCCATTCAAGTGCTTTTCCTTGTATTCCGATGTTACTGAGGCGTTGTAAAAGGGTGCTGTGGCAGACTGTGTCGAATGCTGCAGAGAGGTCGAGGAGGATGAGGGCGACTGTGTCTCCATTGTCCAGTAGAGTTCGAATGTCGTCTGTTGCTGCGATGAGGGCGGTCTCAGTGCTGTGTTTTGCTCGGAAGCCAGATTGTGAGGAGTCGAGGGATTTGTTGGCTTCGAGGAAAGCGGCGAGTTGGTTGTTGACAGCTTTCTCGATGACTTTGGCCGGGAATGGAAGGAGCGAAATGGGGCGGTAATTTTTGAGTTCGCTGGGGTCCGCTGTGGGTTTTTTCAGAAGGGCGGTGAGTTCAGCGTGTTTCCAGTTTTCCGGGAAGGTGGCGGAGTTGAAGGAGCAGTTGATGACGTCCCGGAGGTGCGGTGCTATGACGGAGTCTGCTTTGTTGAAGATGTGGTGAGGACATGGGTCTGTGGGGGATCCTGAGTGGATGGAGTTCATCAGGCGGATGGTGTCCTCAGTGGAGATTGGGTTCCAGTCATTAAGGGTGTTCTCGGGGGGAGAGTGTTCAGCAAATGGTTGGTTGGGTTGGTCTCCGGGTTGGTTGTCGAAGCTGTTGTGGATGTCTGCAATCTTGTTGTGGAAGAATGAGGCTAGGGAGTCGCAGAGGGCTTGAGAGGGGGTGATGTCGTTGGAGTTGGCCGAGGGATTGGAAAATTCCTTGACGATGTTGAAAAGTTCCTTGCTGTTGTGGGCGTTGTTGTCAAGTCGATCCTTGAATGCTGTTGTCTTGGCCTTTCGGATAAGTTGGTGGTGAGTGCGGGTGGCGTTTTTGAAGGCGTCCTTGGTGCTAGTGGTTGGGTCTTTTTTCCAGGCCTTTTCAGGGGAGCGGCAGAGCTTCTTGGACTTCTTAAGATCATCGTTGAACCATGAGGCCTTCTTGTTGCCAGGTTTGCTTTGACGTTTTTTCAGTGGTGCTAAGGTGTTGGCGGTGTTGGATAACCATAGGGTGAAGTTGGCGGCGGCTTGGTCTGGGTTAGAAGAGTGGGCTGGGGTGTTTAGAAGGAGCGATGAGGAGATCTGGTCGGTGGTGATTTTGTTCCAGTTTCTTTGCAGAGTTGGTTGGAGGTGGTTGATGGGTTTTGGCTTGTTGTAGGTGAAGTGAACGCAGCTGTGGTCAGTCCAGAGGAGATCCGTAGTGTGGCTGAAGGAGACATGATTGCTGGAGGTGAAGATGGGGTCGAGTGTGTGACCTGCGATGTGGGTGGGGGAAGTGACCAGTTGTTTAAGTCCGAGGTTGGCGAGGTTGTCCAAGAGGGTGGTGGTGTTGCGGTCGTTGATCTTTTCAAGGTGAAAGTTGAGGTCTCCCAGAAGGATGTAGTCTTTGGAGGGGAGCGCGTGAGGAGTGATGAAGTCCGTGATGTCTTCACTAAATTTTGCGCGGGGTCCTGGTGGTCTGTAGAAGAGGGTGCCTCTGAGTGTGGTCTTGGGGTCGATGTGGATCTGGAAGTGAAGGTGTTCGGAGTTGGCGAGGTTGGCGTCAGAGCTGGTTGAGATGCGGATTGATTTCTTATGGACGATAGCGATGCCTCCTCCTGTGTGGTCGGTGCGGTCCTTGCGTGTGATCTTATAGTCTTCAGGGATGGCAATGGTGATGTCTGGGGCGGAGGAAGCGTTCATCCATGTTTCTGTTAGGAAGGCGACGTCCGGAGAGATGGTGTCTAGTAGATTCCATAGGTCAATGGCGTGTCTGTGGATCGAGCGGGTGTTGAGAAGGATGCATTGTAGGTGGTTGGGGTCGGGAGTCTGTGGAGTGGTCGTAGCGGAGATGTTGTCGGTGCCGCTGAATTTGCAGGAGTAGCAGGAGAAAGGTCCATGGGTGTGTCCAGGAGCGGCTTGGACGCAGTTGGGGGCGCGACCGGGGTTAAGGGCTAGGAGGGTGGCGGCATCGTAGGTAATGCGGGAGGGCTGGGCAGAGCGAGGGGCAGGGGGACAGGCGCTGGGCGCGGGCCAGGCGCGGACGGGCGTAGACGGGCTTACCTTTGGCGCACCTTCGGCATCTATGTGGGACACTTATGCTCGTATTAGGTGTTTCCACCGTGAAGTGCTCATTCAACTCTGCTGTCACCAGAAATTCCATCATGTTCTGGTGAGCTATTGTTACTTCTGCTTCACTGTCTAGCATTGTCGGAGCCCATTCCCCGTTCAGTAGTTGAGTCCTCAGAATTCCGGGAATGTCTAACTTTGAGACCTTCTACTTTCTTATTTTTAAATTGAGTATTAGATTGTGATTTGTCTTCTGTATAACAAGTGTAGCTTGAAGAGCGGGGCAAGTCTCTGCATTTTGTTCGCTCTTCTTTTCTGTCTTCAGACTGTCGTTCTCTCTTGGAGTTTTTTGGTGAACCCTGAAAGGAACCAAAGGAACGTGTGTCAGAATCCTGATACCTTTGACACTTTTTAATTTTATCCCTGTTCCTAAGGTTGTATTTTCTTTCGGAGGCCTCCTGTTGAGGAGACCCACTCCTAGATAGAGTTTTGTTTTTTCTAACATTTAGTTTTTTATTATTATTATCCAATTTCTTTTTAGAAAAATCAGTTGCTTGCTTGGTGTTCTCTTTTTAAGGACTACCCATGATTTGAGGTTTTGTTGCTCAATCTCCCAAGCTATGTATGTATGTGTCTTGTAAAGCGCACTGCTGCCCTGAGGCGTCGTGGCGCTGTAGACCGCTGGGGAACCCGTCCTGGCTATCCCTGTGAGATGGTCCCTACTGGGTATCTGCAAGGTGAAACCAGGCATCCCCAGCGAATGTAGGGGGCCGTTGTAGTGATATCTCTAACTAATTCAACATAGTTGTTTGAGATAATTTTAGGTAATTCAGGTTCCTATTGTAAAGGAGTGAAATCCCTCAGGCGTTAGCCTATAGCCACTGCTGCTGCCTCCACTTTTATATTTGCTAGTATTATAGCTGACACCTGGGCAAAATTACCTAATAATTTAATTCCTAAATTCAGAGCAGGTTCTGCTCCATACTCAGTCTGTATCTGTCTTAATACGTCTGATAATATTGCTATTGGTGGGATACCATGTGTTCTGGTATATGTGGCAGTGAAAACTGTACCCCAAGTGGTACAATCATCTATCTAGGGAGCTATCCACATTGGCAATCAGATTGTTAGCATTATGTATTTTTCTTGAGGGCTTGTGTGTGGAAATACTGCCTTTATTCTGTGTTATTTTTTTAACTATCTAGAATGGCATTTGCTGATGTTCAGTGGGCATCCTACCCATAACTGTGTATAGCGTTTGTTGTGTAATTTTAGTTGTAGAACACTGAATTTGTACTGCTTGTGTAGCTCTTGTTGGTTTAAGCGTGAGTGTTCTTATCATGAACTGTGTGAGTTTTCTGTAAACTTTTAATATTTCTTTATGAAGTAGACATAGGTCTGCTAATGGCATTGTGTCAATGACTGGATGCAGTGTGTAAGCCACAAGGACAGGCCGAGTGGCTCCATCTCTTCCAAGTAGACCTAGTCTTGGTTTGTCTTTTGTATGGGGAAAGGTGCCTTTACATCAGTTTATGTTCTCCTGGTAGGGGAGCGGAATTTCAATGTCCTCATACGGACTGTATTTATCTGGTATTTCATCTTCAGTGTAGGAATGAAATGTATTTAATTGTGCATTTACTTGTGAGAATGAAACTCATGAATAAAATAACTCTGTTCTATATGATTTTTGAGCCTCCATCACAAAGGTTACTGTCCTACACCTAGCTGTGAATCCGTAGTCTGTTAGCTTGTGAGTAAGGGCATACCAAACATTTTCTGAAATGTTTGTTTCCCCTTCTATTTCCTCTTCACTGACTGCAGCAGGCTGTGCTCGTACAGCTGTGTTTTATTCAGTCATTGTTGAAAAAAAGATTTTTTTTTCAAGGAAGAGTTTCAAGGAAACTGAGATAAGGTTTTATGCACAATAGGAACAAGCTTGTTAAACCTACAGCCAATATATAGGAATTTAGCCTCCTCAGCTGTGGTGGATAGTTCCCTTCCCAGTCCAGACATCTCTGAGAACATGTTGTATAGTTCCAATAAACCTATATAGGATCTGCGCATTTAGGCAACATACACTATAGGATTGGTGTTAGACTGATTCTAGACACCCCCACTGGGTATGTTGGCCTGTGTACCAGGTAGCTCAGAGTGCCACTAGAAACTCCTCTTACCAGGGAGAGAATGGTTCTTGGCAACTATCAAACATGACACCTCTAATCCCTCAGAACCATGGAAACAGTGTCCTACTTTTCGCTCAGTCATAACAAGAACAATAGTAGGATACTACACACTCGTGCTCACTTAGTCTCAGAGAGATACACATTATAAACGGTATGGATGTTTTTCAATAAGTATTTATTGAACAGTCATTATTCTAGTGTCAAATAGGTGTGCTGAAAGAACCATTAGATAGTAACAGATATAAATGATTAGAAGCACTAAGAAAGTAAAAAGATGATACATTTCTACCATTTTGCTATAACCATGAATACACACACACATAAAAAATACATGACAATAAAATGCGTCCTCCTAAAATGCAACCCTAACTAGAAGTACCTATGTATGTAGGTGTCAAGCCAAGAATCCCTCTAAGATAAAGTCAACTCCTTTACTTGAAGTGAGAGACTGTGGGACCCTGTCTTGATCTTGAGTTGGACCCCAGGCAAGGGATGTCAGACCACTGCGTGCTGGAGTATCTGCATGCAGGAATCTCAGCGCCTCGCGTCTGTGTGTCAGCAGGAAAATCCTGATCTCCTCTGTTTCTCTCAGCAAGATGTGATGTTTATATACCCAAAGGTCTCCCCAGGTGTTCTACCTTGCTGTGCCACTTGTCAGACTAAGGATGATGTTGGGAATGAACTTTAGACAGTTATTATGCAGGAGATGGTAGTCCTGCTGAGTTTCCAAGAATCTGCATGCATAATGTATGAGGCTTTTGCTAGGGAAAATCCTGTGTTCTGTGTGCAGTGTTGTATCTAGGTAAAAGGGCAGTCCCCTAGATACGTTAAGTGTGTAATGTAGGGAAGAATATAGGTGAAAGGTTAGGAAGTAACCTGAGCCTATATTGGGGTACCTATATGGAATATGACAGAATAAATAAACGGTAGGGATGTTTCCTAATAAGCATTTATTGAACCAGCATCATTCTAGTGTAAAATAGGTGGACTGAAACAACCATTAGACAGTAACAGATAGAAATGATAATAAGCACTAACAGAGTAAAAGAATGGCAGATTTCTATCATTGTGCTAAAACAATTAATACAGGCAAGTACATAAAATACATGACAGTAAAAATGCGGACTCCTATAATGCGTCCATCACTAAATGTACCTAGCATGTATGTGGTGTAAAGCCAAGAATACCTCTAGGATAAATTCAACCCCATTACCTGAAGTGAGAGACTGTGGGACCCCGTCTTGGTCTCGAGATGAACACCCTGCAAGGTATGGCAGACCACTGCGAGCAGTAGTAACAGCATGCAGGAACCTCAGTGCCTCACGTCAGTGTGTTGGCATGGAAGTCCTTTTCTCCTCTTACTGTCTCAGTAAGAGATGATGTATATATACCCAAAATGGTACCCCCTTGGGATATGCCTTGCTGTGTCATGTCGGTCTGGGATGACAAAAGGAATAACCATTGTACATAGTTATTATGCAGGAGATGGTATGCCTGCTTTGATTCCAAGAATCATCATTCATAATGAATGCGGCTTAAGCTTTTCAGAGAAGACCCCATGTCATCTTTGGACATTATCGTAACTAGGTAAAAGGTCAGTACTAAGAACTTGTATGTAATGTAATGGTTGGGAGAATATAGGTGAAAGGTTAGGGAACATAGCATTCCCAAATGGGAAGGGGTCCCAGGGGGAGCCCTTCCCATTTGCGAGTGCCTTATCACCCTTTTGAGAAGGACGGTAAACTGCAAGTGTTTTGCAACGGCAATTGTGATTTTAAAACCTTCATTCATAGGTTTTTGAGTCACAATTAGGAAGAGACGCCCTTGGCATGCCCCTTCTTAATAGCAAATTGCTAACCCTATTTTGTGTTTCGCGAATTGATTAGCGACCCACAAAATTGGGTTAGTAAATTGGCCAGACCTATTTTGTGGTCACAAAGAGACTGAAATTATATATCTGGCCTAAAGTCTTTTGTCATTTCTACAGCAAAGTGTTAAAGCTTGCTAAACAATTAAACCCACACCTAAACTTGAGAACTACCCAGAGTTCTCTGCTTCTTTTTTGCATATATAATCTATCTATCTGTCTATCTATGTATCTATCTATCTATATATCTATCTATCTATCTATCTATCTATCTATCTATCTATCTATCTATCTATCTATCTATCTATCTATCTATCTATCTATCTATCTATCTATCTATATGTATGAGTATATATATATGTGTGTCACTGAAAAAAACATAGGTTTCAGACACATTATCGTTAGAAAATAGCATTTAAAAAACCTTAGAAATTCACCGAAAAAATATAGGTTTCAGAAATGTTATAGTTAGTTGCCCATTTCACTCGTACAAAACCATAGAAATTCCCCTGTTATAGTTAGTTCAGCTAACTATAAATCACGCACTCGCAATGCACTGCTGATGACGTCACATATAACATCATTCACGACATGGTCAGTGGCATCACTGATGACATCACTGATGACATCTCAAATGATATCACTGATGACATCATCTAGTGACTGTGTATTTCTGTAAAGCTTAAATTTGTTTTATATATATGCCAAGCTGTATTGAAGAATGAGTGGGTGTATACGTGTCTGTATAAAGGATTTAGTCGGTATGTGACTGACTGTATAAATGAGTGATTACATGTGTCTTACTGAATGCATGGGTTAATGACTAAACTGTCTGAATATGTGTATCAGTCTGGCTGTTGGTGTGTGAGCTGCTGCATGTTTTGGTCAGCAGCTACATAAGTGTCTCGATGGGTTATTGATTTGTTGCCTGAGTATTTGTATAGGAGAGTGAGTGAGTGTGTGGGTGGGTGAGAGGTGTCTGACTCTGTGCATAGATGTGTGAGTAGTTGATTCACTGGGTGTATGGGTTCAACAGTGCATGTGGAAATGGCTGTATGGGTGGGTGAGTATGTGTATGAGTCTGTTGGTAACTAAATGGATGTCTCAGTGGTACATTAGCAAGTAACTACATCTGTAAAATACAGTGTATGCGAGAGTTGAAGTATATAAATAACTATACAAGAGAGTCAGTGATTGTGACAGTGGCTGTATGGATGAGTGTGTACTTGTATCAGTGATTACATAAGAGACTAAGTATCCGTTACTATCTGTATACATACGTAAGGTGGTGTGTGTATAACTGTATAGGTGAGTAAATGGAAGTGTGATTGATTCTTTGCATGACTGACTAGGTGTGTGAATAACTCCATGGGAGAGTGGCAGTGTGTGAGTGTCTTTATAGATGTATGAGTGCATATGATAGTGTTGTATTTATGAGTGACTGCATGCATGAGGGACTGTATGGGTGAATGAGTGGATGTGTGTCTAGGCCTAGGAATCAGTGAGTGCCTATGTAGTAACTGGTATTGGTGTGTCGATGGTTTTGAAAATGATACTCTATTTTTTAGAGTGGATGTATCAAAGGTTATATTAGAGTGTGAGGAGGTGTATCAGATTTTGACGTGTTAATGGTAATGACATTTATTAAAGCACACAAATACCTACAGGTGTCTTGGCGCTGGGGACAGAGTAAGCCTGCACAGTGTCTAGACCTGGAACAACCAGGTCTTTAACTTTCTCCTAAAACTGCATCGGGAGCTAGCATTTCTGAGTTACATTGGAATGGAATTCCAAAGCTTAGAGGTGCCATAATGAAATTACGGCCACCCCAATGCGAAGTACGGATTCTAGGAACTGTTAGGAGTCTGGCCCCTGCAGACCGAAGATGTCCAGTCAGTTTATACCCTACAAAAAGTTTCTGGAGAAAAGAGGTACCTGTGTGATTCAATGCCTTGTGGGCGAGACACAATGCCTTGAACTTAATACGCTGAGGTAAATGGAGCCGGTGCAAATTGCGGATCTCTTTCGATACCGATTTAAGCCTGGGGATGTTGAGCAATAGCCGTGCTGCTGTGTTTTGGACCATCTGAAGCATCTTTAGACACTGCTTCTGAATATTCAGGTATAGCCCATTGCAGTAGTCTAGTTTGGACTGGTTGAGAGTTGTTACCACTGTTTTTCTGGTCTTTAACGGGATGTACGGAAGGATCTTCCTTATTTTCTTTATAAGAAAATATGAAGCAGAGACAATGGTATTGTTCTGCTGAAAGAGTGTTAATATTTTGTCAATCCATACACCCAAGTTCTTGACTTTGGCTGCGGCTTTAGGTGGTAGTACCATCTCTGCCAGCCACCACAGATTGCTCCAAGTTGACTGCATGTTTCCAAAAATCAAGACCTCAGTTTTTCGGAGTTAAGTTTGAGGCAATGTGCACTCATTCATCTGTTTATTGTACCCATACAGTTTTGAAACTGCTGGAAAGGAGAGCTTTAATGTTTCTTTGCAGCCACCACAATCTGGGTATCTTCGGCGTATGACGTCAAACTAAACCCGAATTCCCGGATCAAAGGAGCCAGTTCGTAAACATAAATGTTAACCAGTAAATGGCTTGAAGAAGAACCCTGTGGCGCTCCACACGGCAAGATATAAGGTACCGAGTTAAATCCATCAATGGACACAGTTAATCTCCGATCCTTAAGAAAGGAGGACAGTAGAGCCAAAGCCGTGCCCCCTACACCCAATTTCTCCAACCGCTATTGCAAAAGGACGTGATCACCCGTGTCAAAAGCGGCAGATAGATCAAGGAGCACAAGGGCAGCTGTGCCTTCTCCGTTCATCACCGCTCTGATCTCCTTGGCAGCTTTGATAAGCACCGTTTCCGTGCTATGTTCATTGCGAAATCCGAACTGGGAATGATCAAGCAAGTTGTTTTCACAAATGAATTGAGATGGCTGAACACTCATAATTGTATCCACTATTTTAGCCGGTGTTGGCAATCTGGCTATAGGTCGATAATTATTTGGATTGGTGGCATCTAGGGTGGGTTTTTCAACAATATAAGGCTGGACGTCTCTTTCCAACTAATGGGAAAGGTACCAGAGTTAAACATTGAGTCAAAAATATCTGCAAGCTCTGGGCTCACCAGATCTACTATTTCTTTGAGAATTACTGGTGGGCATGGGTCCAAAGAGGATCCTGACCTAGTTTCATTTATGTGTTTTTCTCCTGCTTCGGAAGAAATGGGAGAGAATTTTAGCAGGGTGCTTTATTCAGGGTCGGGGCAAATCATATGAATCGAGGGGCAGAACCCGGATCCATCCTTAAAGACCTTAAAAATATCCAGGACTTTTGCTTTGAACGCTGCAGCAATATCATTGCGGAACTTTTGACTGCCCTTCTTTCCTGTCTTATTGGGTAAGGTAAGTCTGTTTACTACCGTGAATAATTCCTTAGGGGGATTTTTAGCTGTCTCAATCTGTTTAGTGAAGTAGTCCCCCATTTCTGATATAAGTAAATGTTTGTATTCCACTAAGGCAATCCTACACTCTTTCCTTTTTGGCGAGTGCTAATTTGTTTGCCAACGACGTTCCATTCGGTGAAAGTTTTGCTTTTCTTTCCGAAGTGTGTCCGAGAACCAGGGGGCAGATGGAGTGTTTCTATTTCCTGAAGATATTTTTGTGGACACCGAGGCCTTGACTGCATCAGTAAGCCAATTTACATTTTTGGTGACTGCTGAGTCGATGTGGCCCTGAAATTGAGGTGGTGAACCCTCCAGATGGGTACGGAGGATGATATAATCAGTGATGTCATCAGTGATGTCACTGACCATGTCATGAATGATGTAATATGTTACGTCATCAGTAGTGCATTGCGGGTGCGCTAGTTATAGTTAGCTGAACTAACTATAACAGGGGAATTTCTATGGTTTTGTACGAGTGAAATGTCCAACTAACTATAACATGTCTGAAACCTATGGTTCTTTCTGGTAATTACTAAGGTTTTTTAAATGCTAATTTCTAACTATAACGTGTCTGAAACCTAAGATTTTTTCAGTGAATTCCTAAGATTTTTTTAATGCCATGACCTGCACACAAGTGCAGAAGCACATGGAGGACATGCAGTAGATGGAGGCATAAAGAATGGCACCGACTGCTGAACATGAAATGTAGTTGGGATCTACCATGCCCATCAGATCCTTATCATGGCACTGCTGCCACAAGGCATGGTGCAGATGAATGATGCTACCCCCACACCCTCCACATCTCTGCCCCCTGGTGTGTTAGTGCCTCACAGTGCGGCAGGCGTATCCACTGCACCACCAGAAGTGTCTGTGGCACACAGTGCAGAAGGCATTCCATCACCGTCCGCTAATGTGTCAGTGGTGCACAGTGCGGAAAACAATCCATCTTTGTCCACTCATGTGTCAGTGGTACACAGTCCCACAGCTTGCACAGAAAAACCCAAAGGTGGGGTAGTGCACACATACGAGGACGAGGACGTGGATGGGTTTGAGATCTGAAGAAGGCACTACCTACCTGGCCTTTTTATCCTTGGTGCCACATATAGCCCCATGACCTTCCATTGTCCCACATTGCACTCTGATGCACTCACCTTGGTCCACGACATGGCCTGCCAAATCCTCTTCAATGACCAATGACACGGCGACCTCACTGGGGACTGTACCCTTCCAGTTCCATAGTACCTGTCATCCCCGGATGGACTCTGGTTCGCCCTCCACAAGCCCATGTTGTGAAGTATGCTTGTCCTGTGCCTCTTCCGCTCCAGCTGCTAAACTCCACTGGATGTGAAATAAACATCCAGTGACGCACTGCTGTGTTATGTCTTACCTAATTTATCTGTGAATATGTGGAAGAATTTAGAGACAGTGATTCATCTTACGTCAATGATGCTCATCTAATGGGATGCCAGTCACAGTATGCTACATAGCTTATTGTGTTTCTGGTGTCGTAAACACTACAATAGGAACACAAGCATTAGTCACTTCCTTGTCTGGACATGTACTGAACCACACCCAAAGCCCCAGAGCCATTGTGGTTATCCTTGCCCTGTTCCGTCATACGCCACGCCACGCCACGTCGCGCCCCTCCGATTACCTTCCGATGTTGGCCCCACATAGCTACCTGTCACAGGCATACTCGCTGTTGGTGTGCAGGTCAGTGGTCTAGTTGTCAACATGTCACAGCCACTCCCTGAGGGCAGGTTCGCAAACACACCACTCCCATTGGGCACATGCGTCACAGTCTTCTTATAAAGGAAAGAGAATACCCTCTGGACCCAAGGGAACTGGGTAGAGTAAGACATTTTTTTGGGAGTATTCCCTGGGTTGTTAATTATTATTTAGAGAGACACTATGTCCCTATGTGCAGAAAAAGGGCTGTCACTCACACATTCACTATTAATTACCCATACATGTAGAATTAGTATATTGCATCCCATCTAGTAGTAGAACCACAAAGGCAAAAATAATTTGGCATAGAACAATTTATTAAAATTATTAAATCTTTTTTTATTTATTTAAAAAAAGGGCAAGTATGTATACTTGTACGATATGATCATACACGTTCCACTTTTTAATACAGTGCTTAGTGCTCATTAGATTCACATCACAAATGCACACAGTTTTAATAAAATTAAAAACAACATATAACAACAAAATTCATATACATTTTTTTTTTTAAACCCTTGTTTGGGGTGTCGACGCGTTTCGGTGGATAAGGCACTTGGCCCCACCTTCTTCAGGATAATTTACATAACATAGATCTGAGAATGAAGGAATCCAAAGTAAGAAAACATCCTCATATACAATTCCACATTGATAATACATTTACTAGAGTTCTTGCCTTAATTATTAATGGTACATTTTATACTTTGCTGCTTACCTATTGTGGTTTTACTAAAGTTATTTTATAACCCTCCCTTCTGGTAGTTAACTTCATTCATACACTTATATAACCAGCCCACTCACAGGCCATGTTACCACGTAAATATAATGGATCGACAACGTCACATCCTTTATTGCGGTGGTGACTGGATGACAGACGCTCCACGGGTCTGAATCATAAAGAGTCCATGAAAATTTGTGCAGAGGGTTAGTCTCACCCTGAGTTGTATGGCCGTCACGGGCCTACGAACACGTGGCGCGGACTTGAGTTGCAAAGGGTTAGTGCCACCCGAACATGATGTGGCCGTCAGGGGCCTACTACCACGTGGTGCGGACTTGAGTTGCACAGGGTTATTGCCACCCGAACATGATGTGGCTGTCAGGGGGCTACAACCATGTGGCGCGGACTTGAATTGCACATGGTTAGTGCCACCCGAAGCTGATGTGGCCATCAGGGGCCTACCACCACGTGGTGAAGACTTGAGTTGCACAGGGTTAGTCGCACCCTAAGTTGTATGTCCGTCAGCGGCCTATCACCACGTGGTGCTGACTTGTGTTGCACAGGGTTAGCGGCTCCAGAAGTTGATGTGGTCTCCACCATTGATGAATCAGGACTCGGGGACATATGTGGGATCTGCTGAGCCGCGGAGTGTGTCCACATAATGTGCACCGAGCCACGGTGACGGGACCGGGCCCTGGGGATTTCACGGGCACGTGGAGTACCCACTGGTAGACACTCAGGTGGTAGCAGGTAAATATTTGGTCATGGATGTGCAGCGGTGGCGGTGTCTCTCTCTCTCTCTCTCTCACTTCCCTCACTTTTCTCTCTCTCTCACTCTCTTCCTTCCTTTCCTACTATCTCTCTCACTCTCTCTCCTCCCTTTCTCACTCCCTTCCTTTCCTTCCATCTCTTTTTCTCTCTGGCTTTTTATCTATCTCTCTTTCTCTGTGTCCTTTGATATGTGCATTACACACATCCTTATTTTGTGCTTTTTTTTCCAGGCTGTGTCTTCGACAGTGATGGGCCCGACAGGAGTCTTCTCCCTTGTTGTTTTGTGTTGAGTTTGTTCAATTTCTATAACATTTTTGGTTGTTACTGCAGTGCTGTGTGACTCTTTCTCCTTCTTATTACTGTTATTTGGTGGTGTCCACCATGGTGTTAAATTTTGGGGCAGTTATCGCGGGAATACTAGTGATGTCTGCAGTTTGCCCCAGCTTCTGAATAGTGTGTTAGATTTATCTTAACTCTAGTTGCATTAAAGTGCTGATAATGAGATGCAGAGTAGGCGTTCCCGTGCAAAAACACACAAGGTGCACCTTTCCGATTTATTCTAAATACTAAAATCCTGTATTGGATTGCACTAGGATAGTGGTTACATTTACACTATAAACACGAAATCAATGAAGAAATCTCATTGTATTTATATTGATTGGGAATAGGGGGTCAAGTGCTGGATCTTGACAGGATACACTTCCCAGTTCGTTTATTTTTTGTACACAAAAAAAACAAATCACAACTTTCACAATGAAAAGCAAAAACTGCAATGCAAAACAAATTCCGGCGATAAGCCGCGTTAGCACCTTGGGATTTTACACCTGCTTTCTGCTGGTGTTAAGCAGGACGACTACCTGCAGCATGAAAGGGAACTCAGCCAAGAGCCACACCGGAACTCCCACAATAAACCCAATAAACATGATACACGGATACCCATGAGGGCCACAACACTCATCGCAACAACCCCAGGTCCGCTAACGCCCCCGAACCCGCATCTGAGCAAGTATGTCCATGTGGTCATAGATGTCAGCATAATGGGCACGTGCCCTGCAACATCACAGTGTGATGCCTTCCGCAGACATTACCATGTCACCTCAGCGTTGGTAGTGAGCCTGGACATGTAGCTACGCATGCATCCTCCTGAATGCACAACCTGTGTGTTCTGGTCCGGCGTACACAGATCAGCGCGTAGGTGTGCCTATCCGGCAAGGGGAACGGGGTGTCTTGGACATGTCCATGTGCAGGAAGTGTGGTAAGTAGGTCTCTGTGTTCTGGTGTGGCCGCCACAAGGATTGCAGCAGTCTATGTTGTAAAGTGGCATGCAGCACCTCCAAAGGGCAGTGTCACGGTGTGGTTTGAATGCCACAGGACATGTGCGAATAGGCATTACAATGGGATACAACAGTGCAGCACACAAAAGTGTGGGGGCTCGTTGGAGGGAGGAGCAGCTGTTCGGCAACGTAACACACAGTGAACCCGCCCATGTGCCACGTGCTGGGCTTTTCATCCATAATGACCAGGGTTGCAGACATCCCACAACACCCACGGCCTCTGTACAGATCCTGTATGAATGTAACTGGAAAAGTTACTGTAGGGATGAAAGGTTCTTTGACTGAGCTATCTTGAGCAGCACATCTGCTGCTCTGAGAAAGAGCCTGCAAGTGGCCAGCCCCACCTGACAGATACGATAATATTTGCATCCGTCTCTCACACTATGCACTGCCCGATTTGAGAACAACGAGTATACATCCCACACTCAAAAGTCCTTTGTCCTAGTTAGCGTGCATGAAATGGCCTTCACACCTCATCCTACCACACCCCTGCCCTGCACCCATTGCACACAGACCCGGCTCATTGCACCAAGCTGTGCCATTTCATCCACAAGGCTGGCACACGGCAAGCCAGTGCAGCTACAAGCAGAGCCTCTGACCCAATGGCAGGGCATCCTGCACACATGATCGACACCACCTATACCTTGCACATCTGTTGCATGTCCTGGTGCACTGACTTTGGCAGTGCTGCGGATCACTTACCGGCTGAGCTTCTGCATTTCGGACGTCACCTGCGTTCAACCTATGTTGCAATGTCGCACGTGCCTATCCGAATGGTGCATGGATGTGTGCCTCGCCAAAGTGTAGGTAGCTGACATGGATTGCGACGGGTTTGAGCGCCCGCTGTTGGCACATGACCAGGAGTGTCATGGTGATGCCTGTTTATGGCATGCATGGATGTTTGGCATGCATGTTGGGAACTGGGCCTGGGGGATTGCACATGTCGTAGTATGCAGTGAGCAAATTTAGCCACTCCCCGACTCTGCTATGGTGCATATTGGGTGCAGTGGTTGGAGTCAGCACATCTGTCCAGGTCTGCTGATGGATTAGGTCGATGACATGTCAAATATAGTGGCCAACAATCACTTATTAGCGTTAGTGGCTTAGGCAGCTGCACTCGCGTTCATGGACGAGTGACAAGATATCTGCAACCACGACTCGATGTGCCACATTGCAAGTGTCCCGCCGCAAAATTGCATGTTGTGCATCTAGTCACATGTCCCAAGACAACTGTGGACATGGGTGCATTGACGTTGACTCATGTCCGAGGCGCGGACAACCAATGCTGCTTGACACTGACGTGTGTTGGTGATGGACTACCCCGAGGGGAACATGGATGTTTTCCTACGTTCCTTATTCAGGCATTTGTCTGCATATCGTGGCACTACTGTTGGCCGTACTGACACACACTTCTTTAATAAAGTTTTCACATTTTCACTTGTCTCCAAATGTGTTGTGTCTACATGTGTATGCCAATGTGTGTGTCACGGACTCTCTGGCTGCCTGACATACGTGAATTGCTACCCCATCTGGACTGTGGGTTTGTACTTATGCGTTCTCATGTGCGTGTTTCGTACTGATGCGTTTGGACGTTTATCCGCTACAGGCAAGTTCATTTGTGTCCTGTGTTCAACTGTGCGTATGTTTGTGTTTGGACAACATTGTGTTGGATGTTGATGTGCTCTGCTTCCTATGTTTGTGTGCTGCATTGTGTGTGAGATGTCCCTTCATGCGAGGTTTTGTTCATCCTTCTCCCTTTCAGGTAGTGTGGTTTTCACTTCTGTGCTTGTTCAGTGGTATGATGTTGGCGGGTTGTGTGACTTGTGCTCCTTGTTGGTGTGTTTCATTTTGGCCATGGTTTGTCTGTAGTTGTGCCATTGTGCCCATCATCGCCCGTCCCCCCACTCTCTGCTTGTTCCTCTTTCTGGTGCTGCTGGTTCTGTAATGTTGTTGCTCCACACATTAAATACATGTACAGAACAAATTAGAATAGTTCTTGATTCTTTTAGATTGCAAAACTTCTCTCTATCGGTTATTTTTGAATTTTCCATATAAACAGTTTTTTTAATATTCAGGAACACATAGAAGTCAGAAGTGCAATGTATTCTATCAACACTTTTAGAACATTCTACAACATGTGCAGGTTAAAGGTTCATCAATTCTTTAAACCTAATGAAATTTATTTGCAACATTTTCTCGAACATTCAACGGCATGTGCACATTAAAAGTTCACAATTGTTTTAAGTTCAAACAGTGCCTTCCAAATGCAAGTAGCAGGTGTGGTTGAGTTGGGAAAATGTTATCCTATGATATGGACTCCATGTTTAAACTGCTTTTTCTTAACCAATCACAAAGATGCTTTTCCACAAAACAAATGTGCACCCTACTTTTAAAAAACAATACTTTTCATCTCCCAATCACTTATAGTTTTGTATGGGGAAAAAAGTAGTTCCCCATATTTAACCATATCTCTTTTCTACGAACGGACTGCATGAGCTACAGACATTTATCCATACCTCCCAGCCATACCTTCAAAATGCTAGTGTGGATCGTAGGACATAGCTATGTTTTCTGATGCAAGAGGTATGCAGAATAGAGACGTATTGACTTAGACCTAGGTTTACAAAATGTGGATATTAAATTGTTTGCACAGAGAGGATTGAAGTGGCACAAATTGTTGCCTTCGGTTAAAACCTGTTTGCATCTCCAACACCCTGACCTCATGACTGTGCACTGTCGTGGAAACGGCCTAGGCACATTGACTGGCGTAGGTCTGGAAATTCTTATGAAGGACACCTTTAGACAACTGATGTTGCTTTTCCCTCAAACTCTCTTTGTATATTCCAATATATGCCAAAGACAAACCAATTTTGTCCTCAGATTGAAAAATCTAGGAAGAATCTTAACAAAGCTGTGTCTGCATACCTAAGAGACCATAGAATGGGGTCCATCTACAACAACACCATAAGTTTGATATGGCTCATATCTACCAAAGTGATGGAGTACACTTCACAGATCAGGGAAATCGAGTATATCTGAATAACCTGCAGCTGTGCAGCCGACTTATATGTAGCTCCAACTAATAAACACAAAGGCTCTTTTTAGAGCCGCCTCCTAATCCCAATATCGTTTCGCAGACTGACAGCTGCAATCCGACTACAAGAGGGAGACCTATGGGCCTTTATGCAAGCTTGCAGAGGGAGAGCTGCAGACTGTGGGCTCACCTCACACAAGGAGAGCTACGGGTTGTCCGCTCACAAACCCACAGGAGCGTGCTGGCTCGCAGAGGGACAGCTCGGGTCTAACTCGCAAAGGGACAACAACGGGCCAACTGCCCTGCTAACAGAGATGCACCTATGACCTAACGGACTGGCTCAAACATGTACGTTTGCGGACTCGATGGCTCTGAGCTGCACAGCTGCAAGCCAACGGACTGGTACTGTTTTATGGTTTAGGGCAGTACAGTGGTGTTTGTGTACTGTAGGAGGTTGTGCTGCGGGTACTGTTTTAGGATTTAGAGTTGTGCAGTGTGTTTGTGTAGTGTAGCAGACCGTTGGAAATAGTGTTTTAGGATTTAGGGTAGTGCAGTAGTGTTTTGGTAGTGTAGCGGACCGTGACGACAGACTGACTCACAGAGCTGCGAGCCGACGCACTGACTTGTACAGGCATAGACGTCACCTGCTGATGTAGGGAGAGGCAGTCTGAAAAGGGTATCTCACACAGACACAGATACCAGTGTTGCCGCGGAGAGGTAAATCTGCGAACGCAATGGCTTCTACATGGACAGATGCGAGGTGACAGACTGAATCACAAAATGGCTGCAAACACGTGCTCGTAACGCCTCAACCAATCAGATGTCCCAATTCTAAAATGTCAATATCTGTAAATTTGATATTTCCCAAAAACTACTGAACAGATTTACACAATTTAAACAAAAGCTTGCTTTCTGAACCATCACCTTTCTCCCTGCTAAATTTGGTCTAATTACGTTAAGCAGTATCACCTGTAGTCTTCTCTGAAAATATAGAAATTGCACAGAGAAAACACGTTTTGCGACCCCCTTTTTTCTCAACCTCCCCTAGACCATTAACCCCCAAACTTTCAATATAGGAGCTGATCAAAAAAGAGAAACTTTTTGGATAATTTTGTAAATCTTCTTCAAACGATGCCAAAGTTATAAGCACATGCAGAGCTCCAAGAGGGGGGCGGCGTCACACCCCTCCCATCATGACTGAAGCCCTGGAGCTCCCGGGACCACAGCGGACCCCCGCAGCCTCAGCAAGCTCCGCTATTATTTTTTAACAAATGCCCCCGGGACCTACCCACCCAAGAACCTCATTAAAATAAAATGTGGGATACTTACTTTGGCCCTGGGGCTCCTACTGTGACCCCCTAAGCATGCCCAGGGGGTCAGGGTGTTTCTACCCTTACCCCCTTCTCTTGTTTTATACCTTTGTTTCTCCGTTTTCGGGTACTCGCTTCTTCCGAGCCACAAGATGACTGCCAACACTTCCTGGTTTGGACTACTAGCAGCCAATCACAGTGAAGCTCGCGCATGCGACTTAGGCTCCGCCCAGGTATCAAAACTTTTTTTTTTTAATTTCTCAGTAACTACTGAACGGATTTACACCATTTAAGAAAAAGCTCGCTTTCTGAGCCACACTCTATCTTTCTGCCAAATTTGGGGTAATTCCATTGAGCAGTTCGTGCTCTAGCTTGTCACAAAATTTCCTATGGAAATTAACATGGGGAAAACGCGTTCAGCCCCCACTTGACGAAACACCCCCAAACGTTCAGGATAGGAGTTGACCTGGATAGTTTTTTGGGGATAATTGTGTGAAGATTCGTCAAACAATGCCAAAGTTATTAGCAAATCAAAAAATGATTTTCCTATGGAAACTAGGTTCTAACTATACCTACCTACTGGCGACCGCCAGTAGGTAATATATTATTTGAATAATTTGAATAATCCATTGAATGCAATGTGTAATTAAGATTTTAGATTGAAAAAATTGGAAACTGTATGTAAACCATTTTGGGACTCGACTAACTCAGGCTGGGGGCTTGAATAGTAGATGCATGGTGTTATGTAAATGCATGTATGATTGAACACTAACAGGCAGAGAAGTGTGTTGAACGGTGGTTCGAACATTGTTACTTCAGAGTCTTGTACAGAATCCTGTCCCTGTGGCTGAGGGGCCCCTCTCATTTTGTTTACTCTTGCTTAAGCAAAAGCCTAAACAGTCCATTTCAGAGCCATCAAATTCGCTTTTCCCCAGTTTACCTATCAATTGATTTTGTCTCAATCTAGTTAAAATGTAAAAGACATGTTCATGAAGTAATCAGGCTTCTTTGAAAAATATTATGATCTCATTGAGGTAAACTACAACACATTAGTCAGATTTACCATGCCATGCAAGGCCACCTTTCTTGGCTCTGTGGTGCTTGGTAATACTGGAGTGATGTAGGGTAGCACAAGATGCTGCCTTTCATTTGTCTGTACCAGGGAGGTGTTCCATGGGTGTTATGCGGGTGTCCCCACACATCCACCATTGGATTTTGGCGCATTCCCAGATTTGCCAAAAGGGTTGACTTGGTAATGAGTCAAAATGCTACTCCTTCCCAGGGGAGGAGTACCGAGGAGAAATATTTTTATTTCTCCTAGTTTGTTTTCTCTTTCCACTTGTGCTGCATTCTGCAGCACACTTAGAAAGAGGAATAAACCTCAGTGAATTTTTATTGTGCACAATGGTGTCCCTTCCTGCACAAAGCAATCCTTTCTGCGACTTTTTATCATCAAACGTCAGTATCCTATGACTTTGAGAAAAGTGATGGTGTAACTCAGTTAATGTAAATGAGGTAAATAAGCTGTATATGTCCTTGCAGACAAGCGAATGTCAGCTGAAGTAAAGGGAAGAGACTAGTAAACCTGAAGACTTGGTTTATTTGAGACAAGCTTGTAAAACCCATTGAATCTTTCGTCAAAGCTTCCTTTATTTGATCCGGATCAAGTTTTCGATTACTGATTTGTAGCCCTGCTGACATTTTTCAGCGGTTCTTGCTTTGAGGGCCTCAGTCTGCTCCTTTTGCAGTTAGCTGGCACTGCCGAGGACTGCAAATCCCAGTAGACCATGTCATTGTCAGCAGCGCTCTTTTGGTACTGATGGTGTCAGATATCTCTATTGCCAGAAGAACATCTTGTGAAACAGGTCATTTGTTTTGGACTACTGCAAAATGTCTGCTTCATCTAAAGACTGGCTGGATCATGGAGCGCTGCTATGAACTGCTTCCTTTAAAACACCACTGAGGCAGCTCATATCTACATTGGAGAACGTTGCTTGCAGGGCAGAATAAAATGTGTACTTTCTGTACAGTTATTTCAGAGACTTAGATATACCCAGTACAGTTTTACAATTTCACCATCTGAAGTGCTACTTTTTGGTTACGAATATTAATGCATCTAGAGTAAAAAAAAAATCTAGCGCTTCCTAGCGGCCACACTTTTGATTACTTGACAAGGACCAGATAATTAGTTAGTGCCATGGCACAGCAGGCAACACGTTATCTGTTCCCCTATGTATAAATAGCAGCACCCGTGCATGGGACGGATTCTGCAAATAAAATGACTTCACTCCATGAGAATGCATGTATCCCTTATGGGTTGAGACACACAACTTTCCTGCCACCACAGAATCCTCACCTCTGGTGAGGGCCTGAACATGGATCATCAGCTTAGGTAAATGCACACTGTCAGAAGGAGGGTGGCTTAACCATAGACCTTCTTCTTATTGGGTGTTCATGGTACGTCAGTCTTTTGAATGGCAGAAACCTGGCAAAAGGGCACTACAGCGCATTACAACAGGCCCCACTTATGTTAAACAGTGTTTCCATTATAGTGACAGGAAGATAATATGATTTGCCCAGAATCAAAAGTAGCTGCTCCAAAGTCAGGATTCGATCCTGGGGGTTCCAAAGTCTATAGATTTAGTCACCAGGTCACATCCCCTCTGGGTAAGTATTGGAAGGTGGGTTATAAGGAGCGGTAGGTAGGCTCCTAACACCAACATGGCACTGGGTCATAAATAGATTTTTTTACAAATGAGTCCCTTGGTCAACCCTTGAAAGCTAAGACCGAGCAAATGGGCTTAACATAGGAGACAGGCATGTAAAGCATTGAAATACACCAATATAGTGAATAAGTAGAACAACATACACAATAAATCCCCACGCGGTAGGCATTAGTCAACATTTTTTGTTCGGACTTGGAGACTTTTCCGAAGCTTTTCTGCCATGGGCCCTCACTGCTTTACACCACTCCGGATTTGGTGAGGGAGCACCCAGTCAAGCTCAGCAGGACAAACCTGTAATCTATGTCAGGTTACAGTAGAAGGTGGCCGACTTAGCTCAAGTCAGTCCCAAACTTCCTGAGGTCCTTCTAGAAGGTCTCCCAGTGGTTTCCAAGTGTACAAAACAGAAATCCAAGGGCCTGGAAACTCCTAGATGGTATTTGGCAGGCCTGGAATTCACTTTCCACAGTGCACTTGGTCAACCCTTTAAAACTCCTCTGGACGCCCTCCAGGAGGGAGACTCTGGTTGGAGAAGGGTCATTTAAGCTCGGTTAACCTGTAGCTGCAGGGTGTCCACTCCTTACTCCTTCTTGATGCATGACAAAGTCCTCAGAGCTGTAGTTCCAAATAGTGCAGCAGGAACAGTCTTTACCAGGCAGGCCCTTGAGTGCAGATCAGGATTCCAGCCGGACAATTTAGATTTTTCACAAACTGGGAGGGAGAAACTCTGGATTATTTTAAACACGGAGGCTAAAATGATGCAAATCTCTATTATTGCTAGCTTACAAATGCAACAATTGAAGAATGTAAAACTTCAAGGAACATTCTAACACGTATAAAGTCCCCCAATGTGCAGCCTTCATCCTTCTTTCAGCGCTTCGAACAAGATAACTACAAAGAAACTTAAAGTTCAGTAGATAAAAGTTCCCCAGTGGTAATCCAAATCAGAGGTAACTTCTTATTCTGAAAGAAAAACAAATCATTTAGATAATAACTGTGATAATATATTTAATACTACTAGGGTAGGGAATAATGTGATGTGGAGGGATAATTTTAGCCTCCATGTCTTTGATAAAATCCAGGTTTTCTGCCCACAAGGCCGTGAAAAATCAAAATGTTATGACATGATACGGATGCTAACATTATGCAAGTTCAAGAGGAGTTGGCCTAACGGCTAGGGCAGTCGACCTCGGAGCAGGGGAACCAGGTTTGAGTCTCGGCAGGGACATACAACATCCTGTGATTCTGGGCAAATCATTTAATCTCCCTGTGCCTTACAAAAATGAATGTGTCCTCATGTAAAGCAACTGGTGCTCGTGTAAAGCGCTCTGATACCCGAATCAGGTCAAGTTTGCGCTATTTAAAACTCTGTTGAGTCTGTCTGCAAAGAGGTCTGTCTGAATGGCCCCCATTTTGCTTGAATGATGAGGAATATGTCCCTGTCTAACCTCCAGTTTTGAAAAATTTCTAGAGAACTAATCTGCCACAACATTGCGTAACTGAAACTCCTTTGATCAAGCAATACCCCCAAAAGACCTTACCTAAATCTGGAAGTCTCTTGGAATGAGGGCCCCCCATCTTGTTGACATACCTCACTGACGAAACTTTGTCCATGAGTAGCATCACACAACACTTTATCAAGCACTGGGTAAAGCAGAAAACTGTTAATGAACCTGCTAATAATTCTAAGCAATTCATATGCAACCCCATCTCTTGATCTGTCCTGCATTCTCCTGCTGATGAGTTGCCACATCTTGCACTCCATCCTTCTAAACTCACATCCGATAATATTATTATTTCTGACTCCTCCCCAAAAATTATCTTGTAATTATACATTCCTCAGTCCTGGTCAAAGGACAACTTTTGGGAATAATACTGTGTTGCTCTCAACTGCCTTGCTGTGAGCCTTAGGAAGGCCCGGCAATATAAGGGGCATGTAAAATTACCTGGATCGGTGAGGACAGGAAACCCAGGATCCTTGCCAGAAACCTTAAGGGAAACTCCCTTTTCCCTAGTATTTTCCTCACCCCCTCAGGAACGTCTTTAACTTGTCTCCTGGTAATTTTTATTCTGACTTCACTATGTCTACAGCAAAGCCCAGAAATTGTGTTTTTTGGCTTGGTACCATGCAGGATTTGTTTTTGGTTATGATGAACCCCAGGTGTTCTAGTAAATGTATGTTGAGATTAGCAGGCTGGTAGACTATGGCTCTCGTTTGAGCCGTTAGTAGAATGCCGTCCAGGTATAATATCATCCACTCCCCTTGCCTGAAGCCAGGCCGGATGAAAGATCTTGGTAAAGCGCCAAGGTGCTAAAAAGAGGTCAAAAAGAAGACTTCAGAACTGCCAAAGCCTGCCCTTCCAAATAAATTGGAGAAATTTGAGTGCGGGGGCCAGATCGAAACGGTCAAATACTGCATCCTTGAGATCTAATCTTGCCAGCCAGCCCTCTTTTCTCAGTATATCCCACAGAAGATGGACCCCTTACATTTTAAAATGATGGTAGGTTACCCACTCATCTAGATCTTTCAAACTTTTCTATTTTATTTTGTTATTTTATTTTTTATTTAGCGCTGGCTGGACCCGAGGGTATCAGAGCGCTTCACAACATATGCAATAATGTGCAGGTATGCAACACAGGTAGTTGGTAGAATCGGTTTCACAACATATACAATAATGTGCAGATAGGCGATTCAGGTAGTTGGAAAAATAAGGGGATTCTGGCTAGGAGATGAACAAATAATTAAGGGGGGGTAAACAAGGGGAATCTTGCTAGCGGATGACCAAACATGTACCGAGTTAATGTCATCAGAGTCCCTGTTAGCTGTGGGGGGAGCACCGGCAGAGGAACTTCCTTGTCTCTTATGGGATTAGTCTCGAGCGGTCGAGGAAGAGGGCTTTGAGAAGCTTCTTTAATTTTGGAAACAAGGGGGTCCTTCTTATGTGAGGGGGTATGGTGTTCCAGATTTTGGGGGCGTTTCCAGCAAATGATTTGGCTGCTGTTTTTTGCTTATGAGTTTTCAGCGAGATGAGTAGCAGAGTGTTGGAGCTCCTCAGGTTTCTTGTGTGGCCGGCCCTTTTGAGTTTGTTGGCCAAGTATTCAGGTTTGCCTGTGTGCAGGGCTTTGTGTGTGAGGCAGGCTATTCTGAAGCTGGCTCGCAACTCAATTGGGAGCCATTTAAGCTCTCTGAGCATGGGAGAGATGTGGTCAAATTTCCTGGTACCAGTGACCATCCTAGCAGCTGCATTGAGGGTTGTCTTCAGGGGGTCTAGGTGTGATTTTGCTGAGTCAGGGCTGCAATCCCATAGTCAATTCTGGAGAGCACTAGTGCCTGGGTGGCTTGTTGAAGGTCTTTGGGTGGGAGAAAGGGTTTTATTTTGTAAAGTAATTTCAGGTTGAGAAAGGCGCTTTTAGCGGATATGGAGACATGTTTTTTCATATCCAATTTCAGGTCTAGAGTGAACCCCAGGGATTTTATCGAATCTGCCAGGATGAGGTTACAGATGAGGGCGTCAATGGCTTTGAGCCATTCTTCAATTTGGGGGTTTTCGGCTTTGTTGGAGATGAGGAGAATTTCTGCCTCCTGGATGGGAATGAAGGAGGACCAGTGTTTAGGTGGGATCGAAGATGTGTTATCCTACGTTTCAGGTGGATTGTTCTCGATAGCAGAGGTGAGATTTGACCCAAGTGAGAGATCTATCTTCGCGATTTTGTCATCAAAAAAGCTGGCGAAGTTGTCACATCGTTCTTTGGATGCATGTATTGATGATGTCATGGGCTTGGAGGTTTGATTCCTGATGATATTGTAAAAAATTCATTGGGTCGGTTTTTTGCAGTGTCCAGGGCAGAGCAGAAGAGAGCAGTCTTTTTGTCCTTAATGTGCTTCTTGTAAGACTTGCGGGCTGCTTGAAGATGATCTCGGTGGAGGGCGGAGGGATTGTTCCTCCAAATTCTTTCTGTGGCTCCTAGGTGTCTTCTTTCTTCAATGATGTTCATGGTGAACCATGATCTGGAGGGAATGGTCCTGGATTTTTTTACTTTCAAAGGGGCAAGGTGGGACAGGGTGAGCGTCAAATTTGAGTTATAAAGAGAGAGGAGATCGGTGGTTGAGAGATGATCAAAGATGTTGGGAAGTAGCGAGCTGATTCCTTCTTCTAGGTCAGCTCGAGGGATCTGGGTGTGTTCCTGACCCATTTGGGGGGGTCTTGCTTGGGATGTTGAGTAAGGCCCGCATGAATGATGTGAAAAAGAACTAAGTGATGATCGGACCAGTCTATCGGCAGGATGTGATTGATGGAGACAGCAGTGCTTTCGGCAATAATTGCGTCAAGGATTGCTCCTCTGTGATGGGTTTCTTCTGAGCAGTGTTGTGTTAGATTGTTTTCTAGTAGTAGGTTGTTTAAGGTTTGGATGAGCGGGTTGTTCGGTTTGTTCCATCTTAGATTGAGGTCGCCTAGGATTATATTGTTGGAATTACCGAGTGCACAGTGGGCAATTAAATCGGAAAGGTGAACTCCGAATTCGGTGTAGTTGCCTGGGGGGTGGTACAGAAGATGGCAACGTGTAGGCCTGGTGTAATCTGTTTTAATGTTAACTGAGAGACATTCAAAAGAGCTGTACACGCAGGAGGGAATTTCCGAGATGCAGTTGTTATTCCTGTGGATGATTGCTATACCCCCGCCACTTTTCCTTTGTCTGGCTTTGTTTATCATTGAGAATCCGGGAGGCACCAGCATGTATATGCTGGGGTAGGAGAGATTGTTGAGCTAGGTCTCCGTGAGGAATGCTATGTCTATCTCCTGTGAGAGGATGGTTTCTGCTAGTTCTGCTAGTTCGGTTTACTAGGAAGATATTGCTGACAAAACCTGACTTTGTTCCCTCTTGTATTGCTCCTTTGGCCAGCAATTCTTCTACCTCTTGTGACACTAGGCTTGTGTGCTCCTGTGAGAACACCATTTCCCATAGAATCTTCAGTTGGATCAGGGTGTCTACTAATTTGAACCTGTACCCATTGACCATGTCCAGAACCAAGAGTCCTGAGTTGCTAAGTTCCAATTCCCACCACATTGGGCTAGTCTGCCGCCCACCTTTATTGGGGTACCTGGGGTACCTGAAAGGTTTTTCCATACCCTTACCTGCAGTGAATTCTCTCTGCTTGCTATCACCTCTGAAGTGACTCCCACAATACCTCTGCTGTTGTGGATAGAAGTTTGACTCTGGAAATGGGTGGGTGCCGAACTTTGACTCTGGAAATCTTCCTCCTCATCCCAGGAAGGGTCTTGTTGTGGTTTGACCACAGCAGAGAAACCGCCCTCTTGTTCTCTTGGTCCTGCCATAAACCTTTTCCAGAAAAACCCTACTAATGTATTTTTGGGATGTTTGAATGGAGCTAAATACTCCCATATATTTGGCCTTGTCCCTAATAAAATCGTCGCTGAAGAGGAGCCCCTGAAAGATAGGGCCTCCGTAGTTGTTAGCTAACTCAACCAGTTTAGGGTCTATTTTTAGTAAGACACCCTTCTTCTCTCATTTGATTTTGTAGTATTTCCATTGCATAGGAGACAAATGGCTCTTTTGGCTCATTGGCGCAGCTCTTTGGATTCAACACATGTGTCGCCAAGGTAAGCTACCTAGCCCATTTCGAAAATGTTGGTTAGGGGTTAAGTGATGTCAAGCAGATGATCCTAGAAAGACTTTAGGCCCTTGTCGCACCCTTTCCTAGGGTCCCTGTCACCCTTGGCAATGAATGCTACCGCCTTGGCATCAAGGTCCGGGGCCATTGCGTCCTTGTCAGGAAGGGAGGGGCGTGAATATTCCAATCTTAAGCGAGACCAGACCACTTTCAGGATCTTAGTTCTAAGCCAAAATGAGAGGTACTCAGCAACATGCTGAGAGGACACCCACTCGGACCACAGGGGGAGGTTGATAGGCAGTTGGTCATTAATATGGTCTCCAAGGGGATCAAAGATACCTATTATAGATCCTGAGGCCTTACATGCTTCCTTAGATCATCCAATTCTTCTGACCTCCAGCTCCTCGGTAGCAGAATGGAATAAGAGGTGTTGGACATTTATATTTCGGGTTCAAGGGCTTCCTCACTATCAATGGGGATGGGAACCTCTGGGCCTGTATCTTTCCCATCTGTATTACCCAATGCACAGTTCTTGTCACCTTGTTTATTGCCTGATGATATTGCCTTGGTGGTTGTTGGCTTTTTTACACCCTTTGGTACGTTTCCCCCTGCAGTCCTCTTCCTCAGGGCTTTATCTGCCCAATCTGAACCTTCGGGCTGTCCTGGGCCATGCTTTTTGTAAAAAGGTTTCAAATGTCTTACTAATGGGCGGATTCAAGGACCCCATTACTATTTCTAGGGCCGTGTTTACCAGGTCCTGCAATATATTTTCCATGCTACTCCCCAGAGATTCCATAGACATGTCTGCAGTTAAGTAATTAGAGGGAATGTAACTGGTGACAATTAAATCATTTTGCCCCTGTAGGAAAGGAAGTTGGTAGTTCAGTAGGTCAGCTGTACCTTAACCTAGCGTGAACTGCAACTGAATACAACTGCCAAAATTCACCATTTATGGCGAACGATGGGTTAAAATGGCTGTTGTATTCACAATAATGTGTATTTCCCAATTTGTTAAAATGACGACAGGCATGCATGTTGAGTGCACGGCCACCTGCCAAGGTCCATTCCTTTTTAAAAATAATTCTAGGGTGTGCAGTCGTAACGAGCCACACTGCCAAAAGAGATGGTACCCAGTCACCTAGGGAAGCAGGTGATCATGGGGAAGCAGTCATGTTGATTGGTTGCGGGCACCGCTGATGCATCGTTTGCTGTTAGGGAAACTAGGAGGCTGAACCGCTGGTAAGCTAGCTCATGAGTGCAGCAGCTGCTATGAAGACCATAATGCGGAACCAGCTTCGAAAGAAAGTCTGACCGCAGTACGGATTTCTTTTGGTATGAATAGATCTTAAGAATGCATTAGGGCAAGGAAAGGAACCTGGCATGAAAAACGGGGCCCCCAACCTGCCACTCATTGAAAAATAAAGAAAAATCCACAACAAGCCTCAAAGCAGAGTAAAGTAATGAAAAACAAGCCATCCTCCCCAAAAAGAAAATAAATATTTTTGTAGAAAGTGGAAAGTAGGAGTAATTTCCGACAATGGGGCGGGTGGTAGGGAAGGACAGACAGTAGACTAATTCAGTTAGTAAAAGAAACTAGTATAAGCCGCCATATGATACTTATCTTGTCAGCAGCAGCAACAAAGTAGAAGGAAGAACGCTGCACGTGGGGGGGACTTTATACTTTGTTAGAATGTTCCTTGGAGTTCTATATTCATTGATTGTTGCTGCTTTGAGCTGGCAATAAAGGAGATTTGCATAATGTTATACTCCGTGCTATGCCATAAAATCCTCCTTCTTCTTGTAGTTTCAATCAGCAGATCTGAGAGGCTCTGCACCTCTCATATATTTATGCACTGTTCTCCGGTGTCAAGGAGGGGAGCACCCCTTTCCAATGGGGTGCGGTTCAATGCCTCAAAGCATGACCGCTTCCTCCAGTCCTTGAAGGCACTATTCTCTCAAAATCCATCATGGCTGTAATTTCAGCAGAGCAGCAAGATATAACTAAACCAAGCTCAGAGTACGGCTTATTTCCACAAACTCCACCTATTCACATCCGGGAAATCCTTCCTTAAGCATCCATAATGTCCATAACATATCGTCATATTAGCCTCTTCAAGGGAAAAAAATGAAATGTGCAATTTCTTCCCCACCAGAGTTTATAAAATCTCGTTTTTAAAGCCCCTGTTCACAACTACAGGACCTCCACCCCTGCAACACCTAGGGAAGACCTGGGTTTCCTAATATGCAAATACAACTTTGGTTGTTATTTCACAGTGCCCACAGCACCAAAGTCAAATTTGTAGTACATTTGCAGCACTGTGGAAAAGAAATAGGCAGCTTTTACTCACCAGTGTTTATAAAACCTCCTAGATAGGGAGGCTTTTCTTAGTTACATGACCCCCTACCTCTGGAACATCTAGGGGAGGACTTGGGGATGTACAAATAAGGTAGATAATCACTTTTAAAGTGCACAAACCATCAAAGTCTAGTTTGCAGTGAATGTTACTTTTAAAAGCAGTTCTGCAACACAGGGCTGCTTTTTAAATGACCGCAGACTCTCAGCAGGGGTGCTCACCTGCAAGTGCAACAAAGGCTGCTGGCCTCTAAACTGCCATGCTCTATTATATACTAGGGATGTAAAGGTAATTTTCATCAACTATCCCTATTATCTACTAGGAACTTCTAGGGTAAGTCATGCCAATTATAAGTGTTCCTCAATATATGTGTTTGTGTTTGATACAGCACTGGTCCGGAGCCTGACTAGCAGAGCCAAGGACATAGTCAGAGTCAGCTACCACCAGTTCCATTCATTACCAGAAAATGGGGGTTACAGGCCAACATGGTGACTTTTTCTACCAGTAAGGAAGCTGGAACATCAGCTGGACAAGTGTTTGTTGTCCCTGCTGCAATGCTGAGCTTCAGCTAAGGGAAAGGGAAAGAGAATGGAAAGTAAATCCAGTGGAGAAGAGGGAGTGAAAAATAGTTAGAGTGTGTGTTTGTAAAGTAACAGTGTAAAAATATGTGTTTGTGCATATGTCTTAGCTGATGATCCCTGACACTGAGCATTCCTGACAAAGGTCTGGCTATTCTTCCATAATGCTATTAGAGGTGTAAATGTAGAATGCACCAATGAGGTGGCATCTGTGCACTCCTGCTAGATGGTGCTCATGTAATCCAACTCAGGATGATGAACAGCTAATTAAATCAGCACAAGTTAAACCTGTGACCATGGGATCACATACAGATCACTAGAAAGGATTCATTAGACCAGAGCCACCAGACACACCTGTACTAATCAAGTTAGACTAACATATAGTGTCCAAAAGTGATAACATTCTGAATGTCCCAGGTTTATTTGATGGAGTAGATGGGCTTGAACGAGTACTCATTATTATCTTTTGCCATGCCCCAGTTACTAAAGAGACTAAACTTAACAGAAATTAAATGCAGTTAAAAAGCCAGAGACCTATAAGCAACAGTAGCTTATCAAAAATTGGACAGAAGAAGGAGGCGTGGCTAACAGCCGAGCAAAATGGCTGCTTAGTTAAAGAGCTCCGGGGATGGTGTAGCCCTTCACATTAATCCAGACATTTATCCGCCAACCTACGATACTCCAAGGGCCTGAGCTGCGGTCCGGGACCAGGCGGCGCTGATCAGCGAAATCCCGGAGTAAATCCGACATCGGGAAGTGCATGAAACCGTGTGAGGCCCGTGGCGGCCTACCAGCTGTGCAGAGACTGGGGCCTGGCGTGATTTTAGACCCGAGATTTAGGCGGGGGACCGGCGGACCAAGGCGAGTGCTGCCCCGTGGGCGGAGGACAGATCCGGCACCTACGCGACTTGGGGTGAACTAATTACTCCCCGGGGGCCCTGAACTGGCTGACAGAGGTGAGAGGCACTGCAGGAGGAGCGTCACTTGTGCGGTGAGGCCGGGAGATCGAGCGCTGTCTGTGGGCCCGGATCGCAAAAGGCCGCGCTCACTCTCGGCCCAAACAGAGGGGCAGCACAGAGCGTGGCAGCAACTGCGGGGGTGCTTGCAACACCGGGAGTATTGGGCCGCCCCCGGTGCCCCCCCCTCCATCAGATACTGGCACGTCAGAAACGCGGCACGCCTGAAGTAAAACATTGACCCTGGGAGACCCCATGATCGGCCATCGTGCTACAGAAGATAGGGGCGCAGTCAGGGAGCTGAGGGCCCAACACTAGAGACTGCACTCGCAATCAGACATTGATACAGGCTTTAAGGCTCGAAATACCAGAATGCAGGGGCTCATCCCCATAATCCATTGTCACTCCACGTGCCAGCGCCAGTGTACGACTTTGCGCCTACCGACCTGCAAGGCCCACTCAACAAGAAGGCGACTAACACTGCGCACTACGTAGCAAAACCCTCCATCACTGACGCCATGTCGGGCAGGGGCCCGCGAAATCAGACTACCCAGGCCAAACTGGACAAATATGCCTACGATAAAGGCTTTCCGCCGCTTCAGGAGGGGCGCGCCTCCTCGGGCAAGGGGGCGGAAGGCGATGGGCCAAAAACAGTGACATTAGAGGACATTATGGTGGCCCTTTCATGTGTCCAAGCAACAGTGGGGACGATCTCAACAAATGTCACACTACTCCGAGCGGACTTTAAAAAAATTGAAGACTGAGTTAATGAAGTAGAGATAGTCACCAAGTCTTTGGTGACGGATACCACGGAGATGCAGAAAGCCCTATCCCGACTGGAGGTGGAAAACAACGAATTAGCGGAGAAGCTCGATGACCAAGAAGGGCGCTCGGGCCGGAACAACGTACGTATCCTTGGTATACCGGAAAGCGAAGGTGCTCAAGCTATGGACCTCTATGTCGAGGATTTGGTGAAAACGCACCTGCAACCCAAAGGCCTTTCCAGTTTTTTTCTCGGTTGGGAGAGCACACAGGGTTCCGGGCGGGAAGCCTAAACCGGGAGCACGCCCCAGGCCAGTGCTCTCTAGACTCTTTAATTTCCGGGACAGGGACGCCATATTACAAACAGCGAGAGTCTCCTCACCAATCCGGATCAACAATTCAACAATCACCTTCTTCCCGGACTATACAGTAGTAGTTTCCCGCCATAGGCGCAGTTTTTTGGAGGTGAAAAAAGCACTGCGAGCGCAGGAATTGCCCTATTCCATGCTGTTTCCTGCCCAGCTCAGAGTGGTATCAGAGGGCAAGACATGGTTCTTCGAGACTCCAGAAGAGGCATACGATTGGCTTGCAGGTAGGAGACGAATTGACAAACCACGACTCGGGACTAGGGGCCGTCACAGCCGTGAAGAGGAGGAAGACACAAATAGCCAAGCAGCAAGGCGCCCAGACCCGACCCACTCACCACGGTCTGAAACGGAAGAGACCGGTCACGGATAATCCTGCAAGCCCGATACTGCTCGGGAGATAACTCCCATCACAACAAAGCACTAAGCAAAGGTCATGCCGACCTTGGACACGGGGCTGAGACAGGCCATGGAGGGGAGGAAGGACTAGGACCTCCACTGGACTCTTTACCCCCGTCAAGCAAGTACTATGGTTGGGGTTGGGGAGAAGCACTCTGCTGAGTTAAGGGGGCGGGCGGTTTTTAGGCCGTTAAGCAGGGAGGCAGGGAGGGAAGGGGGGATAATGGGGAGGGAAGTTTGGATTTTGTTCAGCATGGTTCTAGTTGGCAGTGGCAGTGATGATAGAGCAGAGAAACGTTTGATTAACGGCTTATTAATGGAGTTGGTTAGGCAGCAGTTCCCGGTATTCATACACTGCACCCATGGCTTTAGGTTCGCAACATAAATGTACCCCGAACGCAACCCAAGATACTCCGATAACCCCTCTAAAGTTTGTAACGTGGAACATCCGAGGGCTGGAAGATAAAATAAATAGATACTTGCCATAACACTTCTACGTCCAGCTCCGGCAGTTCCCTCCTCCAGGTTTCCACCTGCCAGCTTTTGGGGTCATCTATTGACTGTACCAGTGTCCAGTACCAAATAGAAATCTCTTTCTTAAAACTTGGCTGCAACACAAGTTTTGCCTCCAGTGTCTCCTCATAGGTCTGCCCTTGTTTCAAAGTGCGAGCCCAACGTAAAAATTGACAGTATTTAAGCGCGAAGCCGTGTTTTCTGTTGTCTCTTGAAACTTTTGCCAAGAAATTAATTGTATTCCCTCCAATAGTTGGCCCCACTTGCATATTCCTTTCATTCTTATCGGGATTGCCAGAGTATCTTGCAAGCGCATGGGGGTCCCTGGAGAGCGACATATTAGTGCATGATAACTAAAATTAGGAATATGTAATATCTTCCTAATCTGGCTCCATAGTTTACATGCCCGAGTAGAATCTTTAAACTAATTTTTTTTTTAAACTCAGTATCCCCAAACTTATATAAAAATAATCAGCAAGGTCCGGTGCACCATATGTCAGAGCCCGAAACATGGGTGTATACAGGCTTGAATTCTTTAGTAATGGCCTAAACATTTTTAGGTGTAAGGCTCTGATATTGTAATAAGTTAAGGCTTGCTATGCCTCCATTTTCCTTCCTTTCCCTACATTTCTTCCATGCAATTCTAGGCCTTTTCTTGCCCCATATGAAACTGGACAGTTCTCCCTGAGCTTTTTTAATCCAGTCAATCTTAAATTCTAGTGGAATTACATTAAAAATAAAAGTGTACTTTGGTAAAATCGACAATTTAATGAGGTTTGATTTGCCAAGAAAGGATAAAGGCAAATTTTCCCTATTTTACAATCGTCTTTTGACCTTGGAGGTAACCAAATCAAAGTTTATCTTTGATAATGAGGCCAGGTCTTTCACCAACTCAATTTCCAAATGTCTAATCTTCTTTTTAACCAGCTCACTTTGTGAGTTTGTGTTCCACTGCATTATTTCCGTTTTATGATTATTTATGGCATAGCCTGAGACAGTACCAAAAGGATTGAATAATTCCCATATTACCAGTAGTGTTGATTCTATATGGGTTGTGAAAATCATAAGATCATCGGCATAAAGCCCAATCTTTTTCTCCCAGTTATTACAAGAAAAAGGCTTGATACCCCTGCTTGCCCGTAACTTAATAGCCAATGGTTCAATATACATATTAGAGAGGGTAGGGGAGAGTGGACAACCTTGTCTTGCCCCCCTTCCGATTTGTACTGTTTTAGATAAAGCTCCGTTTACCCGAGCGTTAGGATTCCTGTATAAGGCTTTAATAGCTGACCCAAAAACTTCCCCCATTTTAAAACGCCTGATCACCTCATATAGAAATAGTCAATTGGCCCTCTTAAATGCTTTCGCAGCATCACATGTTATTATAGACAGAGGTTTTTTTTGGTCAATGGCGAGATCTACTGTGGCAATTACTTCATGTGTCAGATCCTCCAAATGTCTCCCTTTCATAATTCCCTTTTGGTCACCATGAATGATTGTTCCCATCATGTGCTCCAACCTCTTATTAATGATTTGTGTGAATATTTTATAATCACTATTCAAAAGTGAAATCGGGCGATAAGATTCGCAAATTCTGTTTTTTTTTTATTAGGTTTCAGGAGGATGATTATAGTTGCGCCAGCTCATGATGGCGGGGGTCTAGTTTGGAGATATATATAGAATTAAAAAGATCCAACAAAAATGGGGCCAAGGTTTCCCTTAGTAAACTGTATATATCATTTGGTATAGCATCAGGGTTGGCCGCTTTGTTTTTTTTCAAGATCTTGATTGAACTATAAACTTCCTCTAAAGTTATTGGGGTCGATAGCACCTCTCATAAATCTCCCGCAATTGAGCGATTAGAATAGTCATCAAAAAAAGATTTAATCTGCTCATCATTGTATATTTAATCTTCCCTATGTAGGTCCTGGAAAAATTGAACAAATTCCATCTGCTGTTATTATTTCATCTGTGACTTGATTTTTCAAATCTTTGATATTGTTCTTAACTCTATCTGTTTAGGATTTCCATGCCAACAACTTGCAGTTTCCCTCCCCATATTCATAATTCGCTAATTTGCTTGCTTCCCATCTTTTTTTCATCCTAATCTCCAAATACTCAGTTAATTTGGCCTTGGCTTTAATTAACTCTGCTTCAAGCTGTGGTTTTATATTTTGATCTATGCCCTGAGCTAATGATTCCTGTGATTTCTTAATTTGATCTTCTAGGGAAGAAAGTTCTTTTTTACGTTCCTTGTTTTCCCTAGCGTTGACACTGATTAGGACTCCAAGCAAATAAGCCTTGTATGTGTCCTATACTTGATTGATGGGGCAGTACCAGAGTTAAAAAGAAATAATTATTTTGTCTGCATTATTATACTTTCCACTCTTACGGGCTCCAAAAGAAGCGAACGATTTAACGTCCAACGTGACTCTGGCGATTTAACTTAGAGATTAAACTGTAATAATATTGCTGAGTGGTCTGATAAATGTTCAGGGACATGCGTTACTCTCACTACCTGCTTGCTAACTTTTCTAGAAGTTAAAAAGAAATCAATCCTTGATCGATGTCCATACTTTTTATTGTGATATGTGAAGTCCCTGATTTGATTACTCCTTTCTCCCTCCCTTCTTTTATTTCTTGATCTCCATATATCTACTAATTCATGTTCCTGCATAAGTAACCTTCATGCTTTCCTCCTTTTTAATGTTGCAGAGCTATATTTTTTCGGAGGTGGTATCTTCAACCGGGTCAAGAACAACATTATAATCACCCCCCATAATAATTGTGCCCTCTAATTCTAGTAATTGAGACCTTAATGACTGGATAGGTAGTGAGTCGTCCAAATTAGGGCAGTAATACGAAACCAGTATTATCCACAGACCTTGTACTCTCGCCCTAAGAATGACCCATCTACCTTGAGAGTCCACTTTAACATCCACTATAGTGCAATGCGCTGATTTTTTTATGATTATCGCTACCCCTTTAACTGTCACTGACTGATTGGTGCATATACACTGTTCTATCCATGTCTGGGGTTTTAGAATATCCAGCCATTTCTCTCTCATTAAGTGTGTTTCCTGTATAAGAATAATATCTGCCTACCGCAACTTCAGATATTCCAAAATGTTGTTCCGCCTTGCTGTTACACGCAGACCATTTACATTCCATGATACTTTATTAAGAGTGTTAGATATATTAGAGTTTACCATTTGGGTATTTGAAGTAAGTTCCCTCTCCCTCCCCCTCCCTCCACTCTCCTCCCCTCATCTCCCTCCCACCACCCTCCTCCTTCGCTCTAAAAAAAAGCATTGTGCGACTGGCAAATGGCCAAAATCGTAAAATAAAGAAAGTAGGCATCTCCATTCAATGATCAGGACAACATTTTTTTGTTTTTTTTCCCTAATGCTCCCCCACCCCATGTGACTCAAATTATTTTTATATGCATATATATACATGTGTCCCTTCCCACCTCCCCTAGGGAACCCTCCCATTGATCACGAGGTATTACTATATACCTCCTATGAGCTATCTAACTCCTATGTTCTTCCACATTCTCTTATGTTTTAGCCCTAATGTGCTCAATGAACTTTTTTACCTCCTCTGGGTCTCTGAAATTGTGCATTTTGTTATCCCTCATTACTCGCAGAGTGGCGGGAAAACGAATGTTTGCAGTGGCACCAAGGTCTCTCAGCTCTGGAATACACTTCCCCAGTTCCCACTGCCTGTCTAAAGTTTCTCGTGCCAAGTCTGAGCGAATACGGGAGGACCAATCTTCTTTTTTGTATGAACCCGCTTTTAAGGCGGCAGCAAGAATACTTTCTTTCAATGAGTAGGTCTTAAAGTTAACCAATATCCTCCTTGCTGTTTTCCTCCGAGGTCGTGCTACAAATGGGTCCCGGTGTACTCTCTGAAGATCTTCCTTTATCACTTTCAACTCCAAACTTGAATTACATTCTTTTATCAGAGAGGCCACGAAAAGTTTAATATCACCTCCTTCCTTTCCTTCTGGAATATTTAGGAGCCTAATGTTATTCCGTCTAGCGCTATTTTCCATTATCTCCAACTTCTCTCTTAGCTCGGTTTGACTCCTTTTCAAGATATTTATTTCTTCTTGGTTAGTATACACCTTAATTGAAATTTCTTTTTTTTTAATCTCCATCTCCCCGACCCTGTCTACAAGGCTGGTAATTTTCTCTTCCATTGAATCGCAGTACCCCTGAATTTTTTGTTGATTGAGTTCTGATGTTGAGAAACTCTCCCTTATTTCCGCCATTATTACTGCTATAGTATTTTCAGGCTCGGTTGGGCTTAAGTGGCTTGATTGGCTGTCCTTCTGCATAGATTTAGTGCTAGGTGTTGGCTGAATAGCTACTGACCCGGGACCTCCGCTCGTCAGTACATAAGTAGACTAATTATCATCCTCAATACTGAGTAAAGGATCGTATTTATTTTTCAAAACGATTTGACCTGAAGGGTGCTCTTTAGAGCTAGACCCTGAGGCCATTCTACTTTTTATGCTCGAGAGCGTAGGTATAGACCCACAATCAGCCTGATCTTTCACTTTAAAGAATGAGCGAAGTGAGGGAGTGACTTTTATTTTCTCCAACTACCTTTTTTTTATATTGTCTGCCTTTAATCATTTTTTGTTAAGCTCCAGTGGTTTCCTGCCAGCTTTTGCGGTTTTCCTGACAGTTATCTGTTTGTCTCCCTGTCTAGATCCTTTCGGTTGGGCAGTGCGAACTATTGGTCTTATAAATACAATAGGAGTAGCTTCTGTGGAGTTTTCCAGTGTCTCTTTCCCCCACAACCCTCTATTCCTCAAAGCATACCTATTGACAGTTTGCACTACCGCTGGGGGGGGAAACTCTTTTTCTTTTTCTTTTATCCCCCCTATAGTGGTGCCAGTGCCCAAATCACAAACAGCCTCCTGATTTTGCTCTCCTACCGAGCTCACATTTACCGAGTGCCTCCCCCTCCTCTTTGCCGACCTCATGTGCAGATAATGGGCTCTTTTTCCTCCACGTACGGTTTGTTACTGCCTCGCTCCCTTACTGCCTGAAAGTCTGTGCGTAAGGGGCCCTAGAAGACAGACTCCCCTCGAGCAGTTCAAGATTTTTTGTGCAACTCCTGCTCAGCTTACCGCTATCGCGACTCCCCTACTGCCTAAAAATCTAGGGGGGAAAAAAACACCTTGGAAGACATGTTCCCCTTGAAAAAGCTCAAGACTTACTTCTCCTCGGTGCTCAGGCGCTGTCCCTATCCCGATCGTCCCAATCTCTAAATGATCGAATCTTCAGCTCTGCGAGGCACAACAAAGTTCACCGGGGCCGGGCGTGATCCCCTCGCAAAGCTCACATCCACGTCTAACAACTCGGCGGCTCAGCCGAACCCGGCAACCGTCTCTTGCCAGGCTTCTCCCTAAACTCGGGACGGCTCGGCTCCGTTATGTTATGTTATGTTAAAAGGATTTGTTACCGCGCACGGACACCAGTCGGTTTCATGGCGCTCATAGACAAAGCAGAGAGGGAAGGCAGTGAGGTTTATTCATAGGCTAGCTGGAAGAGGTGGGTTTTGAGAAGGTTGCGAAAACAGGTGTTATCGGGACAAAGTCAAATAGTAGGGGGAAGGGAATTCCAGGTTGAAGGGGCGAGAAAGGAGAAACAAGAGCCGCCATGTTTTTTCCGTTTAAACCTGGGAACGATTAGAAGGTTGTGAGCGGAAGACCGAAGATTCCTCAGGGGAATGTGACGCTTGAGGCTGAGGGAGGTGAAAGCAGGAGCAAGAGCAAGGAGTGACTTAAAAACAGTACAGCCCATTTTGAAAATGCAACGAGAGGCAACCGGGAGCCAGTGCAATCTCCTCAGTAGGGGCGAGACATGTTGGTGCTTAGGCTGTTGAAAGACCAGTCTGGCTGCCTGATTTTGCACCATCTGGAGCCGATGAAGATGGTAGGCCGGGATACCCACATACAGGGAGTTGGCATAGTCAATACGGCAGGTGACAAGGGCCATGATGACAAGTGTAAGAGCCTCTGTAGTGAGGAACCTTTGAATTTTACAAATTCTGCGCAGATGGTAGAAGCAAGCGGAGGTGATGGTGTTAATTTGGGCTCTCATAGATAAGTCACTAGAGATAGTGACGCCAAGGCTCCTCACGGAATTAACGGGACAGGGTGGGGGGCCGAGAGCTTGGGGCCAAAAGCTGGAGCTCCAGAGGTTGAAGGACCCTCCTGTCAATACCAACTCCATCTTGCTGGGGTTGAGCTTCAGCTGGCTGAAATGCATCCACACAGAAATGGTAAGCATAGTGGATTGAAAGTTGGTACAAGAAGAAAGAGAGGAGTCGATGGGGAAAATTAACTGTAAGTCATCCGCATAGTTGAAAATGGTGACAGGGGTGTGACGGAGGGAAGCTAAGAGGGGTTGCATATAAAGATTAAACAGAAGAGGCGAAAGAGCAGAGCCCTGGGGGACACCGCAGGAAAGTGAAGAGTGAGGGGCAGAGAAAGTGGATAAATGAACCGATTGGGAACGCTGGTGCAAGAAGGAGCCGATCCAAGTTAAGGCCAAGCCCTGGATGCCCGCGTTTCTGACACGGTCGATCAAGATGGCGTGATCGACCGTGTCGAAAGCAGCCGACAGATCAACCAGGGCTTGGGCCAGGTTCCTATCGGCACCTTGTCTCAGCGCATCCATAACAGCCACGATGACAGCTTCCGTTGAGTGGGCTGGTCTAAAACCGGCCTGCTGGTCGTCAAGGAAGTGGGAATTTTCAATGAAAGCGCTGAGGCAGCGGGTGACATAGGTCTCCAAAACCTTCCCCAGATATGGGAGGAGGGAGATCGGCCGGTAGTTACTTAAAACAGATGGATCAGCACCTGGTTTTTTGAGTATAGGTACAACAACTGCTTGTTTGAAAGCATCAGGGACAGAGCCTGTGGCGAGTGAGTGATTGAGGAGAGCTAGCGGGGGACCCGGACAGGCCAAGAAGGCAGCTTTCAGAATTTGAGGGGGACAACAGTCATTGGGAGAGCCAGAACTGACCACATGTAATAGAGAGGCGAATTCAGACTGGGAGATGGGGGGGAATTCGTGCAAACGGCAGGGGTTCATAGGGGGTAAGGAGCAAGCATTGACTGAGGAGGGGGAGGGAATGTTGTTTTTGATGGTGATAATCTTATCGATAAAAAATGAATTGAGGGAATCACAGAGAGCCTGTGAAGGTTGGGGTTGTGCAGTAACATGGTCGGGAAGGGAAAGTTCTTCTACAATTGAAAAAATGTGCTTAGTTTTAGAGGCTGAACTAAGAATTTTCTGGGAGAAATAAAAGGATTTGGCTGATAGAATCGATTTTTTATACAGTTTTAATAGGTCAGTATAGGCCATTTTTAGTAGAGGATCATAGTTATGTCTCCCCCGGCGCTCGGCTTGTGTGAGGGCTAATTTGTCCAGTTTGAGTTGGTCAGTAAACCAGCGCTGAGCGTCATCCGTTTGCTCCGTTGCTCCGGTACTGGCGATACAATTTAGTTTTTAATCTCTCTCTAGCTTCACGAGACACACAAAGAGGCAAAAAGACTTCCCCTATGCCTGCTGCATATTCCGTGGGTCATTAAGGTGTTCTTTAGGGCATATCAAACAGGAGTGCTTGTGAGAGCTCCTGACCGCGTCTAACACACAGCCACCATATTCCCCCCTATGATGAGACATTACTTCACAATGTGCTTGGTGCCAAGGTGATATATTGCTGTTGGTACAGCTGGATCTGTCTGCAGCATTTGCCTAGGAAGATCTTGAATGTTTTCTCTCAATGCTCTTATAAGTCAGATAAGGACTTTACTTATCAGGCTTATTGCTGAGGGCAGTACACCAAGGGTAAAGCTGGATCCTTTTCAATCTAGTAGTGGAATATCATGTCACCACCAATGCCATTTTGAATTTAACATTTCTGGCAGGGGTCATTCGCACTTCTATATGAGACAGCAGAAGCAAGCTCAAGCCTGTGTGGATGAAATCTTCACAAAGTATTTTTAGCTATTCTGCAAATTAAAAACTTTTTTTTGTTCTTTTTTTATTTAGTCATTTTCAAACTGGCATAGCAGGTACATATCACAAATAGACAGCGTGATGTGCATACTTACAACTGAACAAACACTCCCCCACCATCCCTTCTGCAGTACATGACATATATGGTTTAATGTCCTTATCTGGGACACTAGGTCCATCAATAAAACATAGACTCACATGATTCCAAACAATCACTCAGTTTGTTCACTACGTGCCAAAAGATATTCTCGCAGAGGGGCCCAGATGTCTTTAGGTCGTGATGCGGACGGCATTTCCTCCTGAAATAGTTCTAACTGTTCTTGGCAGTACACCATGTCCGTAATCCATTTGGCCACCCGTGGGCTCCGGCATCCGTCCCATGTGAATAGCACACGTCTTTTGGCCAGTAGTAGCGCCACTCTCACAAAGCGACCCAAAACACCTTTCAATCCCAGCACATACCCCAACAAGCATACCAGAGGCGTACACTCCAGCATGTGTCCAGTCATAGTATAGAGCAATTCAATCACCTCTACCCAATATAAGTGCACCATCCTGTATTGCCAGGCAAGATGAAGGAAGTCAGCCCCACCCTGCCCACATCGTCTACAGCAATCTGTGTCTCTAAGTCCCATTCTCTGGAGTTTCTTTTGAGTGTGATATATCTGGTGTAGGAATTTCAGGTGAATAATGTGGAGATTACTATTAGACGTCAGCCTCCCCGTCACCGTACATATCTGCTCCCAAACATTCGCTGTGACCTGTGGATCCAAGATCTTGTTCCACCGCCCCAGACTTTTATCCTCTGGGAGTACCATCTCTTCCTGCACCGCCCTGTACAGCCTAGTGAGCAGGTGTTTCCTTGATGCAGCTACCATGACCATCTGTAAAGCCTTTGACACGACAGGCTCCTCAGGAAAGCAAGTGTAATGATCCCGGACAGCCCTACGTAGCCTATAGCAAGTGTATTGAAACAGTGGGGTAGGGTTAGAAATATATCCCAAATCTGAGCTCGTAACCTATGTCCCCTCTTGCTATGGATCGCCCATAGTAGATATTCCTGCATCCCGAAGTGAGTTAATCGGCACGCGCTCACCTGCCACCGAAAGAGAAGCGTGACCTTCAGTGCACATAGCCGGAGCGTATAAGGGCAGCCTATTTGTCCGCATACCAATTTCCTGCCATGCTGAGACCGTCACGTCGATAGTGTTGATCTCTGACCTGAGCGTTTGCCTATGGACATGTGTGATTATGTTCTTCAGCTGCACCGGGTCTGCGACGCCCTCCTCAACCGCCACATGAGGAATGAAGCCATGCGGGCGGAACAAAAATATGCATATTGCGCTTGTCCACAAAGATAGTACGCGTATAAATCCGGGACATTAAACCCACCTTTTTCAAAGGGCAGTGTCAGCGTGGCCCATCCAATTCTTGGCGGCCTCGCCCCCCCACACCAGCCGAAGTAATTGAGTCTGTACTGTTTTGAAAAATTGCTTGTTCAATCGAATGGGGACATTACAAAATAAATACAAAAACCTAGGGAGAATCACCATTTTTATCACCGCAATGCGATCTGCTAACAAGGGAGGCAGTCCGACCCATCGGTCAACTCGCTCTACTAGGTCTGTATAAGCCCCCCCATAGTTTTCTCAGACCACTGTCGCAGGATCACGATGAATCCAAATACCTAAATACTTGACTGGCTCCTCCGTCCATACTAAGGGATATTCCACTTGAGGTGAAACTGTGGCGGGCGTAAGAGGGACGAGCACCGACTTCTCCCAATCGATATGCAGCCAGAGAAAAGACCGAATCGGATATATTCTTGAATGACCTGTGATAAGTAGGTCTGTGGCTCCTGGACATAAAGGACCATGTCGTCCGCATATGCAGATATTCCCACCTGCCGATTATTAAAGTTCAGGGCAGCAGCCCTATAAGATTGACGAATTTTACATGCAAGGGGCTATAAGGCGATGGCGAAAAGAAAAGGTGCCAACGGGCACCCCTGTCTAGTGCCACGCTGAATAGCCAGCGATGCATCAGTGTATAAAACCTGTATCCAGCAGACGAACACTGGAGGGAAACCCATCCTATACAGGATGGATATCATGTATTTCCATTCGATCGAATCAAACGCCTTGGCCGCGTCTAGCAGAATGGCCACGGCAGGCAAATCCGGTTTGAGGACATGAAAAAGATCGTGCGGAGATCCCAAGAAGTAGACCTATCTGGGATGAAGCCAGATTGATCCGGTAAAACCAGAAGAGGCATCAAGGGATGCAGCTTAGCTGCCAGTACCTTAGCAAGAATCTTCACATCTATATTGATTAGAGATAGAGGGCGATACGACTCACATCGCGTGGGAGGCTTGTCTTTTTTCAGCAATGTGATCAGTGCCTGCCGCACGGAGGGTAGGAGGTAGCCCACCTCATGCGCCTCCGCAAACATCGCCAGAATGTGCGGCGTAAGGAGATCCACATAGTGCTTGTAGAATTCTGCCATCAGTCCGTCAGGTCCCGGGGCTTTTTTATTAGGCAATGACAAAATGGCCTCCTTGATATCCGCCTCATCTATCGGGAGGCTGAGGTACTTTCGGTGTACATCAGAAAGCCAGGCACATGCCGTGCCAGCCAGGTAGTCCTGCAATGCGGAGTCGAGCATGCCCCCCCTGGAGGTGTAGAGAGTCTCATAAAAAGTGCAAAATTGGGCTAGGATAGCTTCGCTAGAGAAATGGTCATCACCCAGATCATCCACTATGTGGTGAATCAGAGGGGCATCGCTTCTGTCTCGTAGTCGACTGGCTAATACCCTACCGGGCCTACCACCCTCCCCATACGCCCTTGCCACATATCTTTTCGAGAGGTCTTTTATTTCTGTAGTCGCTAAAGAGTTGTACTCCTCAAAGTAATGAGGGTTAATATTTCAGGGGAGGGCGAGGCATCATATTGAGCTTCCAGGTCACGCAACCTACCCTCTATTCGTTGTATTTGACCCCTCAGGTCACGTAAAATTCCCGCCGACGTGCTAATGCACTCCCCCCTTATCGTGGCCTTAAAGGCTTCCCAAAGGGTAGCAGCGCTGTCAAGTGTGCCCACGTTAAAGTCAAAATATTGTATGATAGCCTTACGGATAGTGTCTTCATACACCGGATCCAGCAGGGAGTCCGCACGAAAGCGGCAAGTGAATGGATGCCGTACATTGAGTGGGACAACTATCTGAAGCACTGTAGTGTAGCTCCTATTTTCCCAATAGGCTCTGCGCATTGGAATAATACCTACAGCAGTAAAGGCCTAGACCAGACGTTAACTAGGTCTACTACTGTCGATACTAGACTTAAGTTTTGGGTTTGCCAGCATAGCTCAGAGTTCGCTAGAAACTTTCTCGAATGTTCAAGGAGGAATTAACTTCATTGATTAGACAAGAAGGGATTTAGTTTCTGACAACCATAGAACATGACAACTTTGCTCTCCCCTAATCAAGAGTCAATCTCGAGAGTCGTGTGAGCACAAGGCAATTATTTTACTCAGTCAGTACGTGCATTCTTAGTCTCATCAGATTGTAGAGAAAAGGAAGAGACGGGCGTGTTCAATAAAAAGGTGTTATTTATTGATCAGTCTCTTTTCTCGTACAAGAGAAATGGATCGATATTATTGCAATACTTATAGTTAAGTAAAGTGCATACATTAAAAGCAATAGTATAAAATAATACTGTAAAAACATTGATATGGTTTCTGAGCCATATGATGTTTTAAATGATTAAAATATATTTACATACACATATACATTTGACTAAACGTACTCAACTGGTGTTTCTAAATACGTCTACCCCGTGTACCTGACCTAAGTCTAATGCGTGGGCGGGAATAGAAAGTTACAGTTTAAGTTAAGTTTGTTTTTGCCAAGTGAATAACTAAAGAATTCTCTGTGAGGGGTTATTCAGTTCTGTACCTGGAATTTAGGATGAATGAGGAATGGTATCTCTTTCTCTGCTCTCGATATTCCAGGCTGCCTGCGAGGGCTGCCCAGAAGCGCCGGTGCTGGGTCTCTCGGCTTGAGATAGCAGCGCGTCTCCCAGCGCGTCAGGAAGGCGGGGCTGCTGCCAGCGGGGTCTGCTTCTGCTCTCGGCTTCGGCAAGTATGGCTGCTCCGTCTCGTCACCACGCGTGTGTTTGCATAGGGCAAGATCGGCAATATTTATACCTTAAAGGTGCCGAGATTGACGTAAGGATGGACATAGATACGTCAATAAAGATGTCATACGACTTGCTCGTTAGCACATTCTTTACTAAAGTTCTCTGTGAAATCAATACAATTGCCGCACGGATTTTCCAGGTTGTCATAGGTTTGATTTGTTATGAGAACTTCGTATGCCTTATCAGGGGCTGGAGGAATGTCGCTTGTCTAATTAGATCTCAAGCGTTATGACCTAATCAGATAACACGTTCCTGTGCCGTAGTGTGACTGCGTCAGATAACGGTATCTGCATCATGGGGGCTGTTCTTGCCTCATGGGCTGACTGTTAGTTAACTTAATAGTTAGTTTAACCAGAATAGGGTCAGGAATAGGGGGATCGATTCAGAACCTTTAGGAATACATGACACCCACTCCACGCTAACTATGGTCATATTTACTAATCTATGCATAGTATAAGATAGTACAACATACTATAGAGTATAGTGTATAACTTACCACCCCAAAATACATAAATGCATTTTGAAATTTTCAAATATACTGAAAAATTGCAGTCATATATATTGTATGCACTTAAGCTATGAATTAAACGCTAAAGTAAACACGCATTTGTATGCATTATTGCTTATTTGGTATATATGAGAAATACACATGAAATGGCTCTTAATATAGCTATACAGAAAGGAAGTTCGAGACCATTTCATCACATAATAAAATATTTGTGAACATCCCAGCGGGCAATTAAAGTTTATAAAGTATCTAAAAATAGAAATCTTAGTTCTCTAGGAATAGTTTCTTACTTTAAGCAGAAGATAAGTGTCCCGAAAATTTTTAAAAAAATAATTTGGGGCTGCTAAAAAATTGCTGTCCGTGAAATGGTGGGAAGAATTGTTCATGTGACTTTATTTTTAAAGTTGAAGGCCGAATTCAGGGAACGCCGTGTGCGAGCTTGCTCAAAAGTCTCTATTTCTGTTCCGGAGAGAACATCATATCATTAAGGCTTTCGAAAAAACTGTCAACAGCTTCATGGGAAAGTTCCACTAAGTCGGAAATAGGTGTAACCATGCATTCGTGCGCATGATTGTCTGCATTGACATTCTGATTCGCATTGCTGACAGAAGGTCGTACCTGTTCGATGCTGCTTTCATCTTGAACTTCACTACTCTTCAATCGCAGTGGTGAAGATTCCAGGAATGCCGTCATCAGGATTGGCAGCCTTTGAGGGCAGCACAAAGCGTGAACCTTGGTAGGAACCAACAATGTATCTGCATCCACTGGCGCATCCGATTGTAGCGTCAGACAGGTGTCTAACACGCATTCTTCTCCGCATAGCAGACATCTCAATACAGGTAAAACACATCTTTGCCACATTGGTCGAAATGATAGAAACCAAGTCATGTTCAGGTCTCTAAGCCGGGATATTCCCAGGATTTTTGATATCCGGTCCCGGTATCCAATGGCTAGGATTGTATCTTCCATTGTCGCGAGAGTTTGATCTGGGACATGGGTTGCCATAACGAAAAATAAGGACTAAGAATAGGATTCCTGCAATTAGTCCCAGGATCAGGGGAAGTCCGCCAAAAATCGAATGGACGAAATCTGGAAAAATACCCAGTATGGCTTTGAATGGTGTTAATGCCATCGAAAATACTGTCTTAAATACCTTTGAGACCCCAGTGGTATCAGAAATATTTAAGATTTCGCTCAGGATTTCCGCGAAATGTACGGGGGAATTAGTCGATAATAATGTATGTATCTCTGCAGTCGTCCTTGCGACTTGTAGATCATACGTTTCTTTTGATGACGTGAGCCTTGTAGGCGTCTGAAGAAGCACTGTTTTCATTCTGCTTAAAGTATCTATTCGAATAGAAGTAATTTTCAAATTGGGCCATGCCCTTGCCTCCCTGTCTGGAAAGGAGCTGGGGAACAAAGAACGTCCACAGCACTTGACCTTCGCAGTCGTAGTGACTAGATAAGGAGTCCCGGGCATAAGACTACAACATTTGCGGTCTACAATAAGAATGTAACTCCCATTATAGAGTCTTTGAAAGAATGGTTCTATTTCAGTTGCAGGTGCGCCTTGCTGGTGACATGAAAGGTTGTATGAATTTCCTTCACAGGCTCCATGCAAACTAATTCCGTTACACAGAAGCGTGCCGCTTAGTGACATAGCACAATTGTTGCCACTAAGAAACACTTTCTGTCCTTTATTACTGACACATGCATGTGAATAGGGCAGGTTCCAAGTTGTTTTAAGGTACCCCTTTCCCAATTTCTCGTACATGCCAGCCTGTATATATTTTTGGCAGTATTGAAACCTGAAGGTTGAGATTGGAATATTTATGATTCCGTGGATTATCCATTCACTGACAGGTCGTTCTGACATTGTCATTGGTAATCTTTCTAGTTTTTCAATGCTCAAGATTGTATAATCAGCACCCTTTTGCGCCATACCGATTTGTCTATCAGTAAGGTTAAAGATTTGGAATAGTGACGTTGTGTTGATTAAACGCCAAGGCACATAGCCTGAACGCAGATTTTGTAACGTCCAGCCAAGCTGTACAATAGAACGCAATTGTGACTGACCATGTTGTAATAACAGTAAGTCTTGCGATAATATATCGATTGCTGAAGACACAATGCTGTCCAAAGAAAAAATTCTGGAGGACAGAGTCATTAACCCATTGTCCACTACAGAAAGTGATTTTTCCAAATTAATTAATACGGTCAATTTCCCGTATTCTCTCTGCTGTCTCAATTTGAGTAACCTTCCAGGCCTCATTGTATGCTGCATATACAGAGGCTGCTATGAAACGCTTTTGACGCTGTTTGCGTGGTCCCATTATGAAATCACGCAAGTCAGCACCATCAGTAAGTTAGGTGTTGCTTAATTTCGGGCAGTGTGGAAGTTTGTAGCCATTGAAGGCATAATTTGCCCACACTGTAGGTTGTTATTATCCCTGGGTGATGTCTTTGGGTATATCTAGGGTCTGGCCTGGTCATTTTGAAACCCTGTGTTTTATTCAGGAATCTATCTTGACAGTTATTTGTATCTGTGGGCCAGATCAACCATTGTTTCCAATCAGGATGTGTTCTGTTTTGGTTTAATATATGGTTTACGTCTATCTCTTCATCTGCATCAGAGTTATTGCTAAACATTATTGGCTTTGGAATAGACGGTTTATTTAAATCTTTGATTTTGGCTAAGCCAAGACAGGTGGTTTGTTGAACAGTGTCATTTAAAAATATCATTTGTTCTGGGATCATGCAGGCTCTAAACAAAGCTTCTAAACCCTGTACTTGCCAATCTTTTGTACCCCAAACACTTTTCAAATCAACATTTTTGTCCCAATAATCAAATCCAAAAGTATTCATTTTTTCGAAGAATGAATCTGAATATATCAATTTTGTGTTGGTTCCTATGGTTTTCATCCCTGTCTTGTTTGACATTTTAAAATAAAATGTTTCAGCATTACTTGTGTTAAAACCTGAAAAATATGAATATTTGTCATAAACGGTTCTTGAGCTCCCTTTTGGAGGTGTAGCACAATGTTCCCATTGATTATAATTTAAAACATTTCTAGGTTGTGCAGATTTATGTAAAAAGTGGTTACCATAGTGGTTATAGCAATACATACTATCATAATTTGTAGAACCTTGCAAATAATCATGTTTTGTAAATTTAGCAGACATTACTAGATCAGACATCATGTTATTAATGCTTTCGAAGTCCCAATCATCAGCAAATGAGTTTGGTTTTGCAAAGTCACTCAAGGAGATCTTGATTTGGTGTGGATATTTCAGGATCTCGACCGGACCATAAATTTCATAGTCAGTGTTGTCCCAGGCTACCCCACCAGGTATAGGATTGGCTGTGAAGTTGGCTGAAGAAAGTTCTCTTTTCTCGACGTGTGAAGATGTGTGTGGTTTGAGGACCAAGTTGATGTTCTGACTTGCTGTGTCCATTTTAGCATATTTTCCCTCAATGAAGCGTCCCAAAGTAAATACCATGATGAGCCAAAGTATGAGGATAAATGCACCAAAACCCACCCAAAATTCAATCCATGGAGAAACCAGATATGTTTCTTTAAGTTGGTTCAAAAGTTCCTTAGCTTTGTCTTTAAAGGATTTTGATGATGGCTGTGTCTTTGATTCACTGAAGCCTTCAGAGGAATCATCGAAGTTGATGAAGTACCCGGATGCAGTTCTGTCAATTGTTCCAATTGCTTCAGGATTTTTGTTTCTTGCATTGTCACTTGGTACTTCATTGTAGATTGGTGTGTCTCTGCTAAATGTTTTTATTTGGGTTTTCAGAGGTCTGAGTTCTATTGCATTGTTGCATAGTCCTTGTTGTTCTTCTGTAGGCGTGTCGAATGTGATGAGCCTCTTTGTTAGGACCTCTGTACTGGTAGCAAACCTTGGTGTTCTGCTACTTATTGGGAGTCCACTTGGCCTACTGTTTGTTATCGGCCACATGTTGTGGTTTTACCAGGTCGATGGATACAACTCGGTTCTCCTTTTTACCAGCAAGTGGCGGTAGTACAACTGATCTTGTCCCGTTGACAGACAAGACAGGAACTGCTTTTCTGTAAGAAGGCCCAAATTCCGTTTACCGCGATCTTCTCCCTGACTAGATCCCCGACTTTTGGAATCCAGACAGGTCTTGCTGGGACAGGTGGTGATTCTTCAGTGGTTGTTGGCTGTTCTTTCAACTGTATGTTGCTCAGGTCTTTTCTTGTTTTGTTTAAGTCCTGCAAAATAGCCAAACGGTCTTTGACATCAAAGCTTTTTTCTTTAACCACTGAAGTCTGACTGTCGAGGTCAGAGATAATCATTCTAGTTCCAAATAATAATTCGTACGGACTGAATCCCTTCAGAGAATTTCTTGGCAAGTTATTGAGACTACGTTGGACACTTATTAGATGTTTGACCCACCCAGCTCCCGAACCTAATATCCTTTCTATTATAGATTGCTTTCTGCCTTGGTTTTTTCTTTACACCATCCCGTACCCTCAGGAAGGAAGTGAGAAGATTCCCGCTGGGCTGTGCTCATTTGGCCATGTTTCCCCCCCGGCCGGAGGGCTTGAGTGAAAACAATGGTCGAACGTAGCATGCTCTTAGCGTATATGCCATTTAGACTCGCAAATCTTTGTAAAACAGTCCGGACGTCAGCCGAGTGCTGAGGATCGACATTATAAGTGGAAACTAGCCTGTGTATGTTAATCGCAAGCCCTGCTTTTTATTGGTCATATTATCTGCCTTGATACGACGAGGTATTAAACTGTTTCTCTCCCCACTGCGATCTCTGTTGCAGTTTGGGCAGTTTTTTACAAACATGATGTGATGCAGGCTCATGCCTGGCCACCAGTACCGTGATTGTAATTCTTCCAGAGAATCTTTCAGTTTGAGGTGTCCAAGACCCTCACCCATATGTGCGTCTGCGATTAACAAGTGTCTCCTGTCCATGTTTGGAATCACTCTATCCCCCACTCCAGGGATTCGAGCAAAAGGGACGGAGTTTGCATCGATTATGTATGTGTAATTGAGTGGATAGTTGATCGGTAACGCTGAGCAGTCGCCTTTTGATGACGTTTTCACTGCCAGCACTGTTTCACCGTCAATGTATTTTAATGTACGCTTTTTTCGATCTACAGGAGCCGGTTTAGTGGCTGCCGCTGCGGCTGTTTCAGCCAATGAATTCCCTACAACGTGAACGCCATCACGCTGATGACTCAGTGAGTGTGTCACGTGAGTCTTTGGTAGTTCTTTTTGTAAAAGAGCTATTTGTTCCCAGAGCAATTTCTGCTTTATTGGTGCATCTGTGTCATCTTTGTAACCGTTTTGAATCCATGTCTGCAAATCCTTGTTATATGCTTTGACGCAGTAATATGAATCTGACACTATAAGTGTCGGGAATTCGCGATCCGCATTATCTAGCGCCATTTTCAATGCTATTATTTCAGTTTGTAGTTCTGAATTAGTTTCAACTGAGTGTGTTTTTGTTAATAGAGGTCTTAGTTTACCTCCGCGCCACACTTCTTTTGTAATCTCACATGTGGGGTTGTATGCATGTTCTCCCCAAACGGAGGGTTGAGCATGTCCGTCTGTATAGATTACACAGGCGTAATGTCGTAGAGGCAGAATGTCGATTGGCAGAGGATACGTCTTTTCATATTTTAGATTTTTTAATTCTTCTAGTTCTGGATCAAAGTAGTAGTATACTTTGTCCGTTGTGATTGAATTCACCCATTGTATCCATTCCGGATTCAATGTTGTTGTTGGTAAATTACACGGTGTTGTTAGTGCCTCAAAGGCTGATTCTGCTGTTCTGACTGTGATATGTCTACCGTCAGCTATGTCTTTTTCTCTAGCTATTGCGGTTTGAACTGCACAAATGATTTTTTCTGTATTACTGAATTTCTGTTCAGCTTCAGTATACAAGTGTGATTTGAATGCAATTGGTACCTTTTCTCCCTCATTAGAGGTCAGGTATGTGAATCCGCATCTCCCTGGGATGACTCGAATCACAAGATTGCGTGTGTTATCACGTGTTTCTAATTTTGTTTTAATTAGCATGTCTGTTTGTAAGGATCTCACAATTTCTGTGTGTGTTTGAGTCCAATTGGATCTTTTAAAGTCTGGTTTAATTAGATCATAAAGGGGTTTGACCCTTTCTGCGTAATTTGCAATGTATGTTCTTCCGAAATTTAGGAAGCCTAGAATTGACTGTAGGTTTTTTAGTGTTTTAGGAGCTTGGATTACGGCACATTTCTCTAGGAAATTGTCTGCCAGGCTTTTACCTTCACTTGATAACTCATATCCTAAGAACAGGACTGTCAGATGGGCAATTCTGGATTTTTTAAAGTTGAATTTGTAACCCTCTGCTGCGAACCCAAGTATTATGGTGTTCACTCTTTTCAAGTGAGTATCCAAGTCATCATCTGTTAAGTAAATGTCATCGACATAAGATAATGCTTCATTATCATATAGTTGTAGTAATTCTGTTACTCTCGCTGAGAATACCCCCGGGCTGTTCTTGTACCCCTGGGCTAACCGACAGAATTGCTTTTGAGTGCCATTTACTGAGAATGCAGTTAAATATCTGCTCCCTGGTGCTATTTTTTGACAAAAGAATCCATTGGAGATGTCCAAGGTAGTTTTGTATTTTTTGCGCACTATGTTATTCATTAGTGCAGCACTATGTGAGTTTTGCACTGCAAAAGTTTTGCAACATGTGTTAAGGTGTCGGTAATCCAAAACTAGACGATATGAATTGTCTGGTTTGGAGACCGGAAACAAAGGATTGTTCATTTGTGAGGTGCAAGTTTCAATCACCCCCTGGTATTCTAGCTGATCTAGTATTTCATTTACCTGTTTTTTAGCTTCTTGCTTAATTGGGTACTGCCTTTGTGCAGTAGGTTGTGATTTTAACTGGATTTTGTGAGGAGGAGAATCCTCATCCCATCCTACATGATTTTTATATAAAGCAGGTGCTAAGGCCACTGCCCACTTTCTAGCAAGTGTGTATTTTTTATGAATCGGGATTTGATTCGAGAAGGCAGGCATAATTACTTCTTCGCCATGAGGGCACTCCCTGACAAACTCTGGTGGCCAGTCTTTTTCAGCTAGAAGGATATCATAGCCCTTGGAGAGGTTATCCCAAAATAGTCCCCTTATTTTCCTAGTCTTATCTCCCTCTATACGTAATGTTATCTCGTATATCTTGTGGGGTTTGCTAACTCTGGTGTCTGCAGTTTCCACTTGAAGATATTCATTCGTGTCCACTGTCTCCAGATGATTCATAAGGACTTTGCGAGCTATGCTCACCTCTGCTGCACTGTCTAGCATTGTCTGAGCCCACTCTCCGTTTTTCAGTTGTGTCCTCAGTATTCTCGGCATTGTTAACTACCTTGATACTGGCTACCTTCTTTTTTGGAAATTGTAATTTCTTTTTTAGCTGAGCAGGTTCCTTGTCTTTGGACTTGGCGTGCTCTTCTCTTTGTTCTGATCGTCCTCTTCTTTCCGATTTCTGCGAGGAAGTCTGAAAAGATTGAGAGGGACGTGTATCAATGTCTTGATATCTATCAGGTTTTTTAATATTATCCCTATTTCTAAGGTTATATCTATTCCCAGAGGGGTCACTCTGCGGTGACCTCTGTCTTCAGTTTGGAGATTTTTCTCTTCGCCTAGGAGACCTTCCTCTGGACTGGAATTTCTTTTCTTTAGGATTGGATTGTTTGTTTCCATCCCAGTTCTTTTTTGGTGAATTGTTATTAAAAAAAAAAAATTCTGGACTTTCAGTCAGTTGCGGTTTTACTGGTATTCCACCTAAACTATCTCTACCTAGTTCCTCATAGGATTTTTTCTATGATTCTGGCAATTTCAGCTGGTTGGTCTGCTATATCTGTCTCTTTTAACCTCTGGCGGATCGCCACGTTTGCTGCTTCACCTTTTATGTTGGCTAATAATATAGCCGAGACCTGCTTGAAGTCTTTCAGTAATTTCATACCAAGAGTTAAAGCTGGTTCTGGACCGTATTCATCTTGAATTTGTTTTAGCACATCTGGTATCACCGAAATGGATGGAACACCGTGCGTTTTCGTGTAGATGGAAGCAAAGACTGTACCCCAAGTGTCACAGTCCTCTATGTGTGGTGCGATTCCCATTGGGAGACATATAGTCAGAATCCTGTGTTTTTCTAATGGGGTGGTGTCAGGAAACACCGCCTCTATTTGGGTGATTTTCTGTGCCAACCAGAATGGTATCTGTTCCCGTTTAGCCGGAACTTTACCTAGGCAGGATTGGATGTTCTGTGGTGTGATTTTATTTGTGTTCCCCTGGTGAGGGGTCAGCTGTGGAAGTTTAATCGCTGGCTGAATTGTTGAAGTCCGCATTACATACTGAACTAATTGTCTATGAATTTTTAGTAATTGTTTTAGCTGTATTAACAGCTCTCCTGTGGACATCCCTTCGATGTCTGGGTGTGGTGTGTATCCGGCTAGTACCGGCCACGTTGCTCCTGGTCTACCTAAAGGACCGAGCCTTGTAATGTGATTGTTATGTTTTAGGGCGCCATCAAATAAGAGCAAGTGCTCTTGGAATTTGAGTGGTACTTCCACCTCCTCGAAAGGAGTGTACTCATTAGGAGGTTCCTCTATCTTGTAATAGTGGAAGTACTTTGTTACAGCATTTGCTGCTGGAAAATGTATCCATGAATAGTATACCTCTGTCTGCCGATATTCGTCTGCCTCAATTACGAATATGACTGTGCCACCTCTAGGTGTCAGTCCATTTTCTATAAGTTTTAAGGTTATAGATCTTCTTTTGATGACCGGAATGAGTATTATATCCGCGTCTACTGCTTGCATGGTAGCATCAGCATCTGCGAGTTCAGTTGCTAATCTAACTGCCTCTCTTTCGTCATCACTTCCTGACATTTTACTGTTAGAAAGGTTATTCTTTTTGTTTGCAGATCAGGTTTCTTATGGAAACAGAGATTAGATGCACAATATTTTGGAACTGTTTATCCTTCAACGTTGACTATACCAAGAACCATACATAGGAGTTCCCTCCTGCGAGGTTTTGGAGGATATTACCTTTCACCCACTCCAGACGTCTTTGGAGTATTTGGGAAAAGGGGTCTGAGTGAGAAAGCACGACTGAGTTACTCTAAATGTCTTACGTTAGTTTTATCGCCCTTTCCAAACACGTTGGGCGCCATGTAGTGTAGCTCCTATTTTCCCAATAGGCTCTGCGCATTGGAATAATACCTACAGCAGTAAAGGCCTAGACCAGACGTTAACTAGGTCTACTACTGTCGATACTAGACTTAAGTTTTGGGTTTGCCAGCGTAGCTCAGAGTTCGCTAGAAACTTTCTCGAATGTTCAAGGAGGAATTAACTTCCCTGATTAGACAAGAAGGGATTTAGTTTCTGACAACCATAGAACATGACAACTTTGCTCTCCCCTAATCAAGAGTCAATCTCGAGAGTCGTGTGAGCACAAGGCAATTATTTTACTCAGTCAGTACGTGCATTCTTAGTCTCATCAGATTGTAGAGAAAAGGAAGAGACGGGCGTGTTCAATAAAAAGGTGTTATTTATTGATCAGTCTCTTTTCTCGTACAAGAGAAATGGATCGATATTATTGCAATACTTATAGTTAAGTAAAGTGCATACATTAAAAGCAATAGTATAAAATAATACTGTAAAAACATTGATATGGTTTCTGAGCCATATGATGTTTTAAATGATTAAAATATATTTACATACACATATACATTTGACTAAACGTACTCAACTGGTGTTTCTAAATACGCCTACCCCGTGTACCTGACCTAAGTCTAATGCGTGGGCGGGAATAGAAAGTTACAGTTTAAGTTAAGTTTGTTTTTGCCAAGTGAATAACTAAAGAATTCTCTGTGAGGGGTTATTCAGTTCTGTACCTGGAATTTAGGATGAATGAGGAATGGTATCTCTTTCTCTGCTCTCGATATTCCAGGCTGCCTGCGAGGGCTGCCCAGAAGCGCCGGTGCTGGGTCTCTCGGCTTGAGATAGCAGCGCGTCTCTCAGCGCGTCAGGAAGGCGGGGCTGCTGCCAGCGGGGTCTGCTTCTGCTCTCGGCTTCGGCAAGTATGGCTGCTCCGTCTCGTCACCAGGCGTGTGTTTGCATAGGGCAAGATCGGCAATATTTATACCTTAAAGGTGCCGAGATTGACGTAAGGATGGACATAGATACGTCAATAAAGATGTCATACGACTTGCTCGTTAGCACATTCTTTACTAAAGTTCTCTGTGAAATCAAAACAATGGCCGCACGGATTTTCCAGGTTGTCATAGGTTTGATTTGTTATGAGAACGTCGTATGCCTTATCAGGGGCTGGAGGAATGTCGCTTGTCTAATTAGATCTCAAGCGTTATGACCTAATCAGATAACACGTTCCTGTGCCGTAGTGTGACTGCGTCAGATAACGGTATCTGCATCATGGGGGCTGTTCTTGCCTCATGGGCTGACTGTTAGTTAACTTAATAGTTAGTTTAACCAGAATAGGGTCAGGAATAGGGGGATCGATTCAGAACCTATAGGAATACATGACAGCACGACTGGGTTATGATCCGACAGGGTCAACGGCAAAATGCATACCTTCTCAACCCACCCGTTAGCTTCACCATCTAATAACCAATAATCCAGGCGAGACCAAGTATTATAAGCGGAGTGATGCGTGTGCCCTCTAAGACCCCTTCATTCCTCAGACTCCAGGCATCAACCAGACCCGTCTCGTCCATAAATTCACGGACACATTGTGCCACTTTCACCATGCGCGCACTGGTAGAGATGGATTTATCTAATTGCGGGTCAAGATGTGTATTAAGATCCCCTCCAAACAGAATCGCTGTGTCTGGCCAGGAGCGCAACACCTGAAATAATTTCAGAAACGACGCCGGTTCATCAACCACCGGTCCATAAACATTCACAATGGTCGCCAGTACTCTCCCCAATTTACCAAGCATCATACTCACTCAATGGCTAACCAACAGCGCCGACAACCTAGCACCTTTGAAAAAACGTCAAATCAAACTAGGCAGCAAAAACGCTCCCTGGTTCACCGATGATCTTAAGAAATCCAAGAAACTCTGTCGCTCCCTTGAGAAGGCCTGGAAAAAAGACCCAAACACCAGCACCAAGGACGCCTTCAAAAACGCCACCCGCCCACACCACCAACTGATCCGGACTGCCAAGAAAGCTGCACTTAAAGACCGACTAGACAACAACGCCCACAACAGCAAGGAATTATTCAACATAGTCAAAGAATTTACCAACCCCTCAGCCAACTCCAACGACATCACTCCCTCTCAAACCCTTTGCGACTCCCTAGCCTCGTTCTTCCACACCAAAATCACAGACATCCACAACAGCTTCGACAACCAACCCGGAGACCAACCCTCCCAACATTCTGCCGTACCTTCACCCCCCTTGAACATCCTTAATGACTGGAACCCTATCTCCACTGAGGACACCATCCACCTGATGAATTCCATTCACTCAGGATCCCCCACAGACCCATGCCCTCACCATATCTTCAACAAAGCAGACTCCATCATAGCACCACACCTCCGAGACGTCATCAACTGCTCCCTCAACTCCGCCACCTTCCCGGAAAGCTGGAAACACGCAGAACTCAGCGCCCTTCTGAAAAAACCCACAGCTGACCCCACCGAACTCAAAAACTACCGCCCCATCTCGCTCCTACCATTCCCGGCCAAAGTCATCGAGAAAGCTGTCAACAACCAGCTCGCCGCCTTCCTTGAAACCAACAAATCCCTCGACTCCTCACAGTCCGGCTTTCGAGCAAAACACAGCACTGAGACCGCACTCATCGCAGCAACAGACGACATTCGAACTCTACTGGACAATGGAGACACAGTCGCCCTCATCCTCCTTGACCTCTCCGCAGCCTTCGACACAGTCTGCCATAGCACCCTCCTACAACGCCTCAGAAACATCGGAATCCAAGGAAAAGCACTGCAATGGATCACCTCGTTCCTCTCCGGAAGAACCCAGAGAGTCCGCCTTCCACCATTCAAGTCAGAGGCCACTGAAGTCATCTGCGGCGTGCCACAAGGATCTTCACTCAGCCCCACCCTCTTCAACGTATACATGAGCCCCCTCGCGACCATCGCACGCCAACACAACCTCAACATCATCTCCTACGCTGATGACACTCAACTGATCCTCTCACTCACCAAAGACCCGAACACCGCCAAAACCAACCTACATGAAGGAATGAAAGAAGTAGCCGTGTGGATGAAGCACAGCCGTCTGAAACTGAACTCAGACAAAACAGAAGTCCTTATCTTAGGTACCTCCCCCTCCGCCTGGGATGACTCTTGGTGGCCAGAGGCCCTTGGAAAAGCACCCATCCCGACGGACCACGCACGGAACCTGGGCGTCATCCTGGACTCCTCACTCTCGATGAACAGACAAGTCAATGCCGTTTCATCATCTTGCTTCAACATTCTTCGCATGCTCAAAAAAACATTTCGCTGGATCCCCACCGAAACTAGAAAAACAGTCACCCACGCACTGATCACGAGCCGCCTGGACTACGGTAACACCCTATACGCCGGTACCACCGCAAAACTTCAGAAAAAACTCCAACGCATCCAGAACGCATCAGCCAGACTCATACTAGACATCCCGCGTAAAGACCACATTTCTAGTCACCTGAAAAACCTCCACTGGCTCCCCGTCAATAAGAGGATAACATTCCGCCTCCTTACCCACGCACACAAAGCACTTTACGAACTTGGACCCGAATGCCTCAACACACGACTTTCCTTCTACACCCCCCCCCGCCAGCTACGCTCCTCCAACCAAGCCCTTGCCGCTGTACCACGCATCAACAAAACCACCATGGGAGGAAGATCCTTCTCCTACCTGGCAGCTAAAACCTGGAACTCACTTCCCATTCACCTTCGCCTCACTCAAAACCACCTAGCATTCAGAAAGGAACTTAAAACTTGGATATTCGACAAGTAATTCCCCACCCTTCCTCAAGCGCCTTGAGACCCTCTGGGTATGTAGTGCGCTATATAAATTATTTGACTTGACTTGACTTGACCGCCCACCTGCCTTCATCATCAACACAAGTGTCAATCGGCTGAAACTGTGTCCCCCTTTTAATCATAATAAGAACCCTTTGTGCATATTTAGAATAAGAGGAAGCTGGTCGGAAGAAAGCGCACCATCGTGCCACTGAGCCCTCTGTGTACTTAGTCAAGTGGGTGTCCTGCAGGAGAGCAATGTGGACACCATGTCTATACAAATGTACCAATATGTGCCTAGTTTTCTGGGCGTGTTCAAGCCATGGACATTCCAGGTAATACATTTATACCTCTCACCCCCCATCAGAACGCACCCTCCCCCCTCCCGCCACAGTCCATACATCATGCATCGAACTTTGTGGGTCATACCCATCGGAGAGTGTAGTGGCTAAATCCCCCCCAACTCTGGAAGGGGGGGGCATTGAACAGTAAGTAAAGGCACCCAACCCTGAACTCAGTCTCCATCTATCAGAACTCTGTCCAACGGGGAAGCAAAAGTTAGGCATTCACATTTGACATACCAAGCAGAATCACAAAAGCCGTATTCAGAACCCCCCAGCACTTCCAGAAGCACAACGTAATATCAAACAGACAATATAGATGAGACCATCCCACCAAGTCCGGATACGTGGAGGGCCCAGCGGGTATAGTTGCATCAAGAGTGGAGCAAGAACCCAACCACACCATGTCAAAAAATAAGCTGAATCAAACCCCAGGTACACGATTGTGTCTGTTTTGTGGGTCAGTCATCTACATCCGACGTGTTATCCGGTGACCTTCGTCTGCGCTGTAGAGATCTTGCATATTCCATTCCCTGCTTTGGATTTGCAAAGATTTTGCCCCCTACATGCTCACCAATGTGCAGCCGCACAGGGTATAGCATGGCATATGGTATCTGCTCCTTAAACAACAATTTTTTCACATTTTGGAACTCCTTTCGAGCTGCTTGCACCTGTGCAGTAAAGTCTGGGTAGAAGGAGAGGACATTATTTTGATAGGTGATCGCGCCCTTTCGCCTGGTGATACGCAAAACAGTATCCCGATCCCTAAAATGTAGTAAGCGAGCAATTTTAGGTCATGGTGCAGTGCCTGGAGGGGGCTGCGCCACCAGAGAACAGTGGGCACGTTCAACCACGAACATAGGGGACAGCTCCACCGCACCGCACACCTCACAAAGCATTGTTTCCATGTAATCCTCTAGGTGCCCCACATTTGTAGACTCTGGCAGACCTAGGACGCGGATGTTATTGCGCCTCGATCTCGCCTCAATTTCCTCATTCTTGGCCTGTATAACCGCAAGGAGTTTTGTAATGTCTGATGTTTTGGCTGCTACCTGTTGCAGTCCATCCTCCTCATCCGAGATTCGCTGCTCAGCTTCCCCTATGCGTGCCGCCTGCTTGTCCAACTTCGCAGAAAACTGGTCCATCCGGCCGTTTAGGGCTTCAATCTTGCCATGTGGAGAAGTGTCGCTCAATGGTTAGAGCGGCAGACCCTGATGCAGAGGTCTGGCCCGGGACCAGGGTTCGATTCCTGCCTCGACGGATCTTGGGCTCATAATTCCTCGGACCTGATTTCTCGCCTCGGTGCCTACTCTAAGCATGGGTCTCACGCTGCAACTCTGGGCATCAGCTTGCTTAGTCTCCACAACGGCCCCCTACAGCGCTAGGGATGCCTGGTTGCACCCTGGGGATGCCCAGGAGTTGGCATTTCATGGGGAAAAACCAGGAAGGGTTACCTAGCGGTATGAGTACAGCGCCAGGACACTCAGGAGTATCAGTGCGCTTTACAAGTACGTCTACATTTACATTTACATCTATCGCTTGTATACTAGCATGTATAGCAGCCAGCGATTTCTCCAGGACCGTAGAGCCCTGCGAAGCCGCTTCCAGTCCAGTTCAGAGACCTCATTTTGTGAGGCCTTGCCGCCCTTCCGGAGCTCAAATGTAAGGCGCGTCTGCGATTTATCCGGCTTGCCCATCCGGAGGTCGCCTCGCCGTGCTACCCATCGACAGATGTCCCAAGAGCACCCGTTATAGTCTTGTCTAAGTTTCTCCTGAGCGCCCTTCCAGTCAGTCAAAATGTTGCTAGATATGCCTCTAACTCACTATGTATACGCTGTGGGCTACTCATGCAGCTCTCACCGTAAGGGGTAGTGCCAACCCCCCAGCTGCACTATATGCAGATCCTCAATTACGGGCCCCCAGGCTCTCGACAGTCACACAGCCAGCAGTACACTGTCAGGGATCTGGCAACAGCGCTCCCACGAATATCACAGCATGTGCAACACACCAGGCCAGGCTTGGAGGTGCACCAGAAGCCAAGCAAATCGAATGCCCCCGTGATAAGGTGACAGCAAGCCCATACACATGGAGCGTGGGCCCCCACCACCTCGATTCCCCCCAGCCTCCAAATTGCTTAATTCAGGTCCCACGATGAGGCCCCCACCGCAGCAGCTGCAATAGTGAACATAGCAGCCACACAGCCCGCTAAATAGGAGGCCGGGCGCACTCACATTCAGTCCAGGGGGGCTAGTGGTGAAGCGCGGTCGGCGAGGGCAATCCCCGTCCCCCAGTCCAGGCACACCAGGCGAAGCCAGCTCCCGCGGCCCACACGCGGGCCAGTCCAGAAGCTCGCGCTGGCTGCTTGCGTAGTTCTGCGGCCCGGTGGTCTCAGGCTTCACCCCGCAAGCTCACAGCAATGGTCCAGGCTCCCGCAACAAAGCACTTATCTGTTGGCCGTGTGATTCAGGCGGCCGTATTCCTCCATCACTATTTAGAACAACGTCCGCTCCCCCACTACAGCAGCCTTGGGCGGTTTAGGTGTGCAGCAGGTAGGATACTTAGGGCGCCGCCGCCATTTCACAACACGATTCAGAAAAGGGGGTGGTGATGAACAGAGTGTCTGAATTAAGCAGACCACTCTTACCCAGTCCAAAGATCAGGGCTTGATCCATCACCGTTATTTAGCTCACTGCCCCATCCCAGCTCAGAACCTGGCTATATGCAAATTAGTCTGTCCCTGGCCCAGTGCATCATGGGAACAGGGCAGACCAAACTACCAAGCCAATTCTTCACCAGAAAGGAGACAAGCTTCCGGGGACCGGTTTCTGCCATTTCAAGCGTCGTCGGCCCGGCTTGCTTGAATCCTGATGGAGCAGTGAGCAAGGGACTCATGTCTGAGTATACCCTTCCACGCTTATGGTGGACAAAATGATTCAGAAAAGGGGGTGGTGATGAACAGAGTGTCTGAATTAAGCAGACCACTCTTACCCAGTCCAAAGATCAGGGCTTGATCCATCACCGTTATTTAGCTCACTGCCCCATCCCAGCTCAGAACCTGGCTATATGCAAATTAGTCTGTCCCTGGCCCAGTGCATCATGGGAACAGGGCAGACCAAACTACCAAGCCAATTCGTCACCAGAAAGGAGACAAGCTTCCGGGGACCGGTTTCTGCCATTTCAGGCATCGTCGGCCCGGCTTGCTTGAATCCTGATGGAGCAGTGAGCAAGGGACTCATGTCTGAGTATACCCTTCCACGCTTATGGTGGACAAAATGATTCAGAAAAGGGGGTGGTGATGAACAGAGTGTCTGAATTAAGCAGACCACTCTTACCCAGTCCAAAGATCAGGGCTTGATCCATCACCGTTATTTAGCTCACTGCCCCATCCCAGCTCAGAACCTGGCTATATGCAAATTAGTCTGTCCCTGGCCCAGTGCATCATGGGAACAGGGCAGACCAAACTACCAAGCCAATTCTTCACCAGAAAGGAGACAAGCTTCCGGGGACCGGTTTCTGCCATTTCAGGCGTCGTCGGCCCGGCTTGCTTGAATCCTGATGGAGCAGTGAGCAAGGGACTCATGTCTGAGTATAACCTTCCACGCTTATGGTGGACAAAATGATTCAGAAAAGGGGGTGGTGATGAACAGAGTGTCTGAATTAAGCAGACCACTCTTACCCAGTCCAAAGATCAGGGCTTGATCCATCACCGTTATTTAGCTCACTGCCCCATCCCAGCTCAGAACCTGGCTATATGCAAATTAGTCTGTCCCTGGCCCAGTGCATCATGGGAACAGGGCAGACCAAACTACCAAGCCAATTCTTCACCAGAAAGGAGACAAGCTTCCGGGGAAGCTTCCGGGGCCATTTCAGGCGTCGTCGGCCCGGCTTGCTTGAATCCTGATGGAGCAGTGAGCAAGGGACTCATGTCTGAGTCAACACGGCAGGCCCGTCTCCATTACCGCCAGGCTCCTCTCGCAGTCCACGCCATGTCCAGCGCGGCAGCAAACACAGCCGCTGGTCCGGAACAAGCTCAGCAGGACTTCCCCAGTCTGGATTCCCTTTGACTGCACGGGATGGGTAGGATCTTGAAGGATAATCATCGGTGGCCGGCAGAGCAAGCACTACAGCGCTGCCATCTTGCCGAACGCCAAGCCACGCCCCTTCAAATTCAAAACTTGATTCACTAATATCATATTGAGAGTTCTTACAAAGTACCTGATCGGACAGCTCCTTATTGTACAACATTTGTAAGACAGGCAGACCTGACAATAAGAAAATACTAATGCGCGGGGAAATCTTTTCCTCCTATCCTTGCCTTTAATTATCGAGTTGTCCCATCTGGGAATTAAATGTCTCAAAATAATTACCCCAGGTTACTTCCAGGAACAACGATCTAGGTATCTTCGTACAAAAGCACTTTGAGGTGACCATTAGATGCTGCTCAGACTTCCAAGAAATAGGCTGCATTGATAAAGGAATCACTGTTTTAGTGTCTTGGGCCCCCACTACTGAAGGAAATAAAACAGTTTTTCTCAACTGTGAGATTGTGAAAGTTTATAAAAGTTGTCATGTATATTGTAAAGCTATCTATTTTAAAGCTCTCTATTTCATATTCTAAAGCTATTTCTTTTATAGTACTAAGCTCTCTCTTTTATATTGTGAAGCTATTTCTTTTAAATTGTAAAGCTCTCTCTTTTATATTGTAAAGCTCTATCTTTTATATTGTAAAGCTATTTATTTTATATTGTGAAGCTGTCTCTCTTTTATATTGTGAAGCTCTATTTCATATTGTAAATCTCTCTCTTTTATAACATGAAGCTCTCTCTTTTATATTGTAAAGCTATGACTTTTATACTGTAAAGATTTATTTTTTATATTGTAAAGCTATGTATGTTATATTGTAAAGTTCTGTTCTTTAATATTGTAAATCTCTCTCATTTATATTGTAAAAATATCTCCTTCATATTATACAGCTCTGCCTTTTATATTGTAAAGTTCTCTCCTTTGTATTGTAAACCTCTTCCTTTTATATTATACAGCTATGCCTTTTATATTGTAAAGTTCTCTCCTTTGTATTGTAAACCTCTTCCTTTTATATTGTACAGCTATGTCTTTTATTTTGTAAAGTGCTCTCCTTTGTATTGTAATCTCTCTTTTATATTGTAAAGCGCTCACTTTTATATTGTAAAGCTATCTGCTTCAGTGGCAAATCTTAGCAATGTGTTCAGAAATTTACAGACACACTAATGCTTAGAGAAACTGTATCTTGTGACTTGTGCTTAACCAAAAAAATTAATCAATACATCAATTGTGGCCCAGCCCTAAACACATTGTGGGCAACCGTGGTGACATTTAGGCTCGCCTTGAGCATAACTGAGGCCAATACTTGACATTTGGAAACCAATATTGATGGTGTTCTAGTTACCGATGTTTAATTTGTTTTTTTAAATCTCTACTGGATTTTTAACGTCAGATATACTTCAGAGTCTAATGTATAATATGCAACAAATATTTCATTTTTGCAACCAGAGTTCAGATATTTTTATGAGATTTAAAAGTGCCATGTGCCAGTATCACTCAAGTTAAAAGTGTTCATTTTGTAATCTCATATGTATTATAAATCATCAAATCTAACTGAAATGTAACCCTGAAACTTGAACAGTTGATAATAACCCACTGTGCTATCTTGCCAGGAGATTGAAGTCATGCTGGTCTTACATAGTTAATTCCTTAGCAAGGTGCATGTAACCTGTACTTCCTGTTCTGCTCAGCCGCACATGGCCCCTTTCTCCTGTCACATTCATTGTGCACCTGACAAATATTATGTTTTATTTATGTTTTAGTGCGGAAGGTGTTCCTTTTTGCATACTAACAACCTTGCCTACAATCCAGGCACCCCTGCGCTGTGGTGCAAGCGTGCTTGAAATTGCACTAGGCAGCCAAACCTGCACCAGCACTTCAAAAGAGCAGGAAAGCACCATATATTTAGGGGCTACAGTGTAACAACTTCATCCATGGCACCGCATCAAAATTCACTGACAACTCGAGTGAATCAGTGTCTGCATGATTTGCCCTGCCCAATGGATTCTTCTGACTGAAATTGACTACACACACGTCCATAGGCATGCCTGGTCACCCGAGGCATGGTCAGGCAGTGCAACAGTCAGTTTTAATTTGGCAGCGGGCACCACGCGTGGTGGTGCCATGTGGCCGTAAGGTGGCAAAAGCCGCGACCCGACCCAGACTGTGGCCACTGCCTGAGTGGCCATGCTTCAATTTCGAACAAACAAAACAGAGGTGCCAATACTGATAACAAATTATTTAAGGTCTCACAATGTGCATCCTAAACTCGAAACAAAATTCGGGAAAGGGTATTTGCTATTTAGCCTCCCTGTTTGCCCCTAAGTCCTAATATACTTCTAATACGATCCTTTCCTTATTGTGTGCCTTGTTTTTAGAATGCGGCCAAATAATTACCGGACGTACTTCAGCTATCCTGACGTCTGAGTTAAACGCGGGTACTGCAGAGAGTCTGCATTTACCCGGTACGAATATCATGAACTGCCTTAATAGTACTTGTTGTTGTTTCTTCTTAGCAACTCCTCTAACAGCCCGTTCATAATTTTTGTACCCTCAGCCCTTTCTCCAGTCAGGCTATTCACCGCACTACTAGACACGGCAGATTTGACGGCCAAATCCTGACCGGTAAGACACTTTGAATACTATAATGTCAACCGAGTGCACCTTTGGCTGAGTGCACTCCTTTGGCCCCGCTGCATTTATTTGATCAGCAGCTCTTGAACGCATTTTTAGTACAGGACATGCATAATCCAGGCTGCGACGCTCTGCTAAATCCAATTTGTTTATCACTCTGTATTTACAGTTTTTACTATTCTGCAATTCTTGCGGCGAGTCCCTATCTCCAAGCCCTGATTTACCTTCAAGTTTTCTTAAGGGTAAGAGATGACAATTCGTGCAGTTTCCATCAAGCACGGCCTCCTATTTATCAATATTCTCAATTGAATACGTTCTATTTTCAGGCGTCTTTTGTCACCCGAGCTTCTACGCCTTCTGACAGCGTTCTTCACACCGTCTTTTGAATGCCCCCTGTGGGCGACTTAAAGGCTAGTAGTCAGTGCAATGTTTTTGTTCCATGGGTACTAGAGTGATACTAACTAGAAGTACAATTTGACATCTCCACTGTCACTCTTACATCCTTTAGGATAGGATTCTCCTTGAACAGTCAGTCTGTCCACCTTAAGGCTAGCACACCAGCAGCATTCTGGTAAGCTTAGGCGATGACTGTGTTGTTGTATTGCAAAGCTGTGCTCCCTGATGTGTTTCACCAGTGTCTCTTGCAATAACTCATAATAATTCGAATCACTGATTGTTTCTCTTTTTCTTCTTTTTTCTTTTTTCTTGTTTCAAATTCCTTAGATTCCTACAAAAGGGCCTGATGAGAATCCCCTATAAAAATCCAAGTGGGATTCGAAACGCGTAGGCCCTGCCATATACAGTCTACCTGAGTATCCGGGTATTTCAAACAGCCTAACCTGGAACCCACACCCTTTTGTACATTACCTGGCAACATCGATCTACAATGAATTAGAAGGAAACTGTTTGATATATAGGAATGTACTGTTTGCATTAGCACTTTATTATTATTGGAAATCACCAGTAGACTTTGGCTTTCCTTTTTTCCACTTCTTGTTTGTTTCATTGGATATGACCAATTCTCTTTTTCTTTGAGTGTATGAATTGCTTGTGGTCGTTTGTGATATGCCTGTCCTTTTGAATGAATGATTGAATGTATGTTTAGAAATTTTATTCTTCATTTGTATATTGGAAAAAGCTTTATTGTACAATGTATTGAATTTGAAAAATATAAGCAAATGTTTCTAATAAAAAGCTATTAAATAGCAAATACCCTTTCCCGAATTTTGTTTCGAGTTTAGGATGCACATTGTGAGACCTTAAATAATTTGTTATCAGTATTGGCACCTCTGTTTTGTTTGTTCATCTTTAGGGTCAGCATTACTGATTAGAGCCAGCCCCCAGTTGTTTGGTAATGCTTCAATTTCAGCAGGCAACCTGCACGAGTCATTAAGTCCAGGACCGTGGCCAATTGCCTGCAGCCCGGGGCGTGCATTCAGCAGTCGTCATTGCAGGCTACTGGTATCCTGAAAAGTCACAGGTGAGACCCTGGCGTTCAACTGCCCTTGAATCAATCATGGTGATGACAAGCCCTGTCCACCCAACCCAGACATTCTGTTGAAGCAGTCTGATCACTGCAAGCACTCTATCTTAGCTTGCTGAGTCTGAGGACGGCCAACACGTAGGCTTAGAACACTGAGGGGGAAAGACCCCCACCTTGCTGAATCTTTCTCAGCACTGTGGCTGTTAAATAAACAAAGCATACATATTATTTTTATTGGGATTCCCCAGCTCCTAAGAATGTTAAAAACAGAACTCTCACTTGGTGTCAAGGAACAATATTTCTTCTGATTCTGTGGTATTCTTCCCCATTTGCAAAATTACATTAATTTACAAATGGCACACTTTTACAAATATTAGTTTTGATAAAGCATGGATTGCAAAACCATGTTTTTCCTATATTTTACCCAGAGGTCATGATTGTATAGCTGTCTTTTAATCTTACAATTAGTGTTTAGGTTTAAGAGGTCCACTCTTGAGTGTTTATCACTTTATTATTCCTTTATAATATTTGGCAAGTCTAATGCATATGTTGAGTTTTATAAAAAAAAAACACAATAGAAATTTTTCAATAATCCTCATTACCCCTTTAGATCTTTAGATTACTACAACTGATGCTGTGAAGCTAATTATTAGATGAGACTACTGCATCTGACGTTAGGCTCCTGCCTAACTCCTCAAAGCAACATGCTTTAGGCAGTCAAAAGCAGTGGACTTAAAGTTACACTAAAATGAGCTAATTTCCCCCCAAAAGGGAGCTGAACAGTAACAAATGAACTTTCATCCGATAACGTCTTTTGGAAGTGATATCACCTGAAATAAACCTGTTTTGCGATAGTCTGCCACATTACCCCATCGAAGACTTCACAGCTTAACCTCGTTTGACAGCTCTACAGAAGTGTACCTGCAGTGTCAGAGATGAAGCAAGACAGCAGTACTCTTAACTATGCAAAGCTGTCAGGGTGTTCAGGGGTTGGAGCCCTCTCTCATCACTAAAGTGCACTGAAGACTCTATCCTATCACCAACGTTTCCAGAAGTAAAAGCCAGCTTTTCAGGATATTAAAAGCTCTCAGAGGCAGTTGAGGCTCAGTGAGATTATGTACCTTGGGTTGAGGCTTCTTTTAGAAGCATCTCGCACCATAAAGGGCTGCAGGCTTCAAAGATGCACATATGCAGGAGCTATGTGCAGGAGCTTTGTTTTCCACTTCCTTTTCACTGGGAAAGTTTGCCAGCTCCTGTCCAGCTATAAGACACTGGCACACATTACACACAGGTGGGATCCTATCTCAAAAGTTACACTAAAGCAGAAACAATAACTGCAGGCCGGAAGCTCAGGAAATCCAGCAGCACAGGGGCTCTATAAACAGAAGACTCATCTGACATTAATATAACCAAATGGGCATTACTTGTTAGTTTTACATGTATAAAGGTGTCACTCACAGGGTCAGTCGTAAGGCACTGAAATGCCCCACACTATCACAGTACACATAAGGAAATGTCACACATATGCAAATGCAAAAAAACGTGTCAGCTATGATCTTCCCAAATGAATAATAAATATCATCATGAGCCTAAGTTGAGTCTTTTGAAAAAATTACAGTGGAGCACTAAGTTAGCAACCTTCTATTTCTGGTGCTTTGCCCAGTTTTAAGATTATGAAAATGTCCATGATAAGCAATCTGAAACCTTGGCATTTATTTGGGTCCCAAGACCCAGTGCTGAGGTGCCACAGGCTTCCTGTTGATCTCTGGGTGGTGGTACTGAACTTCGCACAGAGGGCTTCATCTGCTCTGTCTTACCTCAACTGTGTCTCATCCCAGAGTCATTTCCACTATCTCAGGGGTCACAATCTAAAGTGGATCATCTGCTCCAAATCAAACACAATATCAAACTTTTGAGGAACTGCAGGCTTCATGATGAAATTTGAGTCGCAGTTCTAAGTCTCATGAAGTAGACTCAGGGTCTTACACATAAGCGGGCACCCCGGCAGTTGAATCTGTTTTTTTGATGCTCCAGCGGCGCAAGCACTTCAATCACACCTATGAGGTGAAGCAAAGCCACTCGGCAGGCCTTTGCATGGCCTAATAGATATGGGGTAAGAGAAAGCAGTGCAAGTCGCTGCCTTGCCTTAGTCTACATCAAGGAGGCATTCCATGGGCATTGATGTGGGTTTTCCCACACGACTCCCATGGATCTTGGCGCTGCACCAGATTTGCATTATCACGTAAACCTGGGGCAGCGTCAAAAACATACACCTCTCAAGAGCAGGTGTAACAAAGAGAAATATTTTTACTTCTTTTTTTCTGCTTTCCATGTGTGCTACATTGTGCAGCAGACATAGAAAGAGCAAAAAGCCTCTCCGGATTGTTTTTTGTTTGGGAAGGTATCTCTTCCAACGCAAACAAAATCCTGCATGAAACGGAGGCACCCTTGCACCATGGTGAAAGGGCACATCCATTGGTGCTAGGCAGCAAATTGTGTGCCGCAGCAGGGGGAAAAGGATAGGAATGCACCTTACTTCATGAATACGGTGCATTCCTGCCCTTTCACATTGACGTAGGGAATCCCTGCAAGAAGACTTGAGGTGCTGTCCTACGTCAGTTCCTCATAAATGAGTCCCTTACTCAGGGTATGCAACGTTTACAACGAAATTTGTACAACGCACTACCATTACAACGCAGGTATTACCACGCATACCATTACAACGCATTGCGCTGGGGGGTGCTCTAGGGTAAGTAATACGTTTAATTTTCTATCCAACACCTTCCCTAGTGTCCACGGGGACTGGAGCTGGAATAGAAAATTATACTTACCATTATCCAGCACCTCTAAGCGCTTTGCGTTGTAATGGTATTCGTTGTAAATACCGCGTTGTAAAGGTATGCGTGGTAAAAGTATGCGTTGTAACGTCATACATCCCTTACTCAGCCCCAGAAATTCTTAGATGGCCCAGTACTATTTCATGCTAATGGGAGACTTGAGAAATGTAATTGGGTACACACTAGCTCAGTGGCACAATGATTATCATGCCATTCTCTCTGTGAGTCATTCAGCTTGTTATACGACAGTCTCAACCCAATGCCCATCGATTTCCTCTTGGAAGCTGCTTCTTAGCTTCTAGACACTCTAGAAGCAAGCAACTACATGGTAACCGAATGCCTATTGTTGCTGACACCTCCAGTCAACTCTTAATCATGCCCTTCTTTGAATTTCAGAAAAGTGGAAGACCTGCTGGACCACTACCCATTGGCTTCTCCAGGGAACAAGTTCTCCGTTCAATAGCAAATGGTTTGTGTGCTCTAAACTCCTCACTGGGTTTGCTCTAGAAACAACTATAGTCAGAATAGAATTTTTTACATTATTTGTTCAAAGAAAAAACATACATTTACACATATATAGCCCCATTGGGTGTAGCTTTTCTATATTTAACCTCAATAAAGCAATAGTTTTGTAAATGACATTTAAGATGCAATATTTATGTCAGTCAATATTCTGGTGATGATGTTCTAGGGCCACACCCTGGAAGCTTGCTCTGCCTAGTATGAAGCAGGCATTCACTTAGAACATCAAACTGAGTGTGTATTAGGACTGAAATGTTATCATTTCCCTGCTTGAAAGAAACACATAACAGCTATCCCACCACACACAATGATTTAACAATCTGTGGAGTCTGTGTGTGTCTACGTCACAGTAATTAAGGCAGTAGCTCAACGACTCATCATGTTGATGCATTTCACTAGACCGACAAAAGCATGCCTCATCCCTCTTGAGGCAAAGTCTTTGTATGAAACTGGATACATGTGGTGCTATCTACTATGGACTTACAAATAAATTAAATGTGCTGCTTAGTGGTATACCAATTCTAACATTTTTAAAGAGGATATCACAAACACTTTGCCACTGGTTATCAGTTGTGAGATGTGCACAGTCCTATGTCCTGCAAATACAGATACAGCAAAAAAAGGCAGAAATATGGGGGAATACCACACAAAAGATGATCATGACCAACAGTCATGAAGGCTCAAAGATACATGAAGAAAGCCGCTTCTAATTTCCAAACCAAAAATGTGCCATCACCACAGTAGCCAGGTGCAAAAGTATGAAAAGTATCACACAGGAAAGTGCCACAAATATAACTGCATTCTGTGTAGAAGTGTGGAAAATTAGTGTGAGGGGACATTGGCCAGAGGTGGAGAGGAACATGGGCATGATCAGCTACAGTGTTTGATCATCAGCACGTTTTCAGTGTTGTGAGAAGATGGCTTAGTAAATGGTGCACATCCAGACAATCCATATGGTGATGTTAGTGCTCTCAGACAACCTTAAAAAGCTCTCTAAGTGTTAGTTGTGGAGAGCAGCATTTAGGCTCAGTCCAGAAGAAGTGTAAAGCAACTTGTTTTACCAAAACATAATCTTATTGGTATATATTAAGTTAAAAAGAATCACACAGTGTATTTATAAAAATATGTATTTATTATATGACACTCACTAATACATACAAATGTCTCCTACCCGGAGATATACATAATGCACACAATACTTTGCAATAGAAACAGGTAAGTAGCAAAGATACACAGTGGTTGCCATGGAGAGGCCAAACGATATGTTAAAATAGTGATATGCGAACCAGGACTCAAGTCAAGACTATACCAAGAAGATGTAGAAGGGCCGGGGACCCAAGGAACTACCTGAGGTAAGTAACCAGGAACCCCACAGAGGCTGTGTGCAGAGTGGGAACACAGCCACAGGCTAATTAGTAGTCAGTGGGTAAGTTACAGTTGCAATTTTAAAGAGAATGTTGCTTCCCAGCAGACCCTGAAGAAGCCCCGTGGAAAATAGAAGGTTGGAGAGCCCCCCCGCCCATGGATACCCCAGGAACCAGGATACCTGCACCAGGGAAGCCGGGTGCATAGGTGTGAAGTGGCTTTGGAAACCACTTGTGAACTCAATGGAGGACTGCAGGAAGATGCCACTGCTGGAGAAGGAGAAAGTGTCAGGTGGAACCCAAAGGTGGACTCAAGATGAAAAATACCTGCAAACAGAGGGGACAGAGTTTATGCCACTCAAAAGTGACCATGAAGTACAGAAGATGAATGCCCACCGATGTTTGGAGTTGCAGGAGAGTTGACAGTGACCTTGGAGCTGCAGCTTTGAGGACAAGGCAATGCTGTGGAAGACCAGGAGCTGTTCGTGAGCTGTCCCATGTCTCATGTCAAGAGTTGGGGGGTCGGTGTGCATCAAGAGCACCAACAAGCCTTGGCAACTGCAAACAACGTAGAAAGCAAAGAAGGTGCAGTGTTGAGACCAGCAAGGTCCATGTGACTCACCACAAGCAGGGAAGTCAGGGTAAGCCTCAATCAATTAGGGGAGCCCACAGAAATCAATGAAGACTCTCAACAGCCACAGGCCATAGGTACTGGAGTTCCAAGAGGACCTCGAACAGCTCAGAAAAGATTCGGGCTCACGGTGCAAGTGATGTATTGAGGATGAAGATCTTGGCCACAGGAGATACTTTTACTTGGAGCTTGACGGTCATGGAGGAAGGAAGCCAGTAAGTATTTGCAACAGCAAGTCAACATGATGCACAGGGGGTCTCTTCATGTGGCTTTGACAAGGGATACTGGCCTCAAACTTGGTGAGAGGACAGGGCAGGCCTCAAGGGATGTGAAGAACTACCACCTGTGTTGTTGAGCCTTTTGGAGTCCATGGAAGCCCAGGATCAGCATACCAGTCAGCTTAGTTATGGAGCCTACAGATGCAGGGAAGTGACTCTTTCACTTCAAGGGAGATTCCTTCAGGTGTCATGGATGTCCACAGGCCTAGGAAGGGTCCTGTATGGAGCACAGGCACGGATGGTACAGCAGACAAGCAGGGTGACAAGGCGAGAAGCAGCAGGAGTCTTCCTAGTTGCAGTCTTGAGGCCCAGAGCGAAATCCAGTGAAGTCCAGAGTTTCCAGACGGTCACAGAAGAAGTGGTGTCTTGAAATTAATCTTGTCCCAAGATGAATCTAGGGACCTACCTACAGTTAAGCCCTTAAGTACCCTAAGGGAAGGGTTGGGACGATTCAAGATTCCCTCTCAGGAGAGGGGTAGGACAGTGGCGAGGATACTCCCATGTCCTCTGTCTAGTTTTGCACCAGAGAGGGAGCCAACGGCTCCCTGATCTGGTTTGAACTGGGCTATGCAAGTAGGGCACCAAATGATCCCCTCAAGCAGACTGTGTGGTGCTGGCAAGCTCTCCCACCATCCCCAACACTAAACCCTATCTGGGAGGTGGTCACACCTCCCTATGACAGGATACCTATAGTTCTGCCTTTCCCTGCTCGAGCTTGGCTTAGTAGCAGGAGGGGAGAATTGTTTCTCTGGTCAGCAACAGACATGTTGTGCTATCTGGGTCTAGAAGACTGGTTATGGGAGCACTAAGGGTCTCCCGGAGTTGCTATATACAGTGCATGGAATCATAGGTGTGGGGTTATGATTCCAACATGTTTGATACCAAACATGAAAGGGTTCGATACAGTCAGTTGAACGATGATCATTGGGTAATGCTGCATGGCCGCTCTATGTACCGTTAAGGTTGTAGAGGTGTCCTGCTCAAGCAGGTGCACCCTCACACTTAAAACTGAGCACCCTGCCTTCAGGATTGAAAGGCCTGCTTTTGGGGTGACTTATAGATTTTAAGTACAGTGATCTCAGATATAAAGTAGTGCTAGCACCAGCTTAGACCGACTGCAATGGCAAGCCTATAGTTACAGTTTGAGTGATTCCCCTTGAATGGCATAATGCATGCCTCAGCCCATGGGGGACCCCTGGTGTACCTATGCCCTGGGTTCCTCAGTGCCATCTACTAGGGACTTACTAGGGTACACCTGTGTCCAAACTGGAATGTACCTAAGTACTTACCATACACATTTAGGGGAGAAAGCACAAAGACTGGGGTCCTGATCAGAAGGATCCCAGTCAAATTAGTCAGAAACAGCATAGCACAAGCCAAAAAGTGGTCAGAACCATACAAGCAGATCCTACTTTCCTACAAGAGTCCTCTCTCAGAGGTAAGTGGGCTTTTTCTAGCTAGTCCTCATAAGAAGCTACCCAAGTCTGAGATGATACTGGGAAGAAAGAGATACAGTTAGCTGGCCATGCAGCCTGCCCCATATTTCAAGGTTAATCAGCATCCCCCATGGTATCCCTCTTTCAAATTCTCATTTGTCTCACATACAATGTCAGAAGGAAGTTAAACCCCTTTTAAGTCTGGTTCATTGGTCAAACCTGGCCCATGAACCCAGCGGCTCCCACTGCGACTTCTGGGACTATTGGCATCACAAATGTTGGGCAATAATAAAATAACTTACGTTTTGACTAATCATAAACATGTTCACTATAATGCTCATGGTGGATATCATCTTCATGGCTCTTCAAAGTTCACCATTCAGGGCTGTATCCGTGCTCCAAATATTCCATCTCCTCTTTGTCTGCCAACTCTGTACTGTCAAACTCCACCATCCACATCACTCCATTCCTCTCTATAAGTGTCTTACATATATTAAATGCTGAAGGCTTCGATGTGCCTACAGGTGGAACCCAATCTACAGACAAAGCTAGCCCAATGGAAGTGGGATTGGCCCACAGACAGCATGGTGTCTTTCCAATGTGCATCACTTTGGCCTAGTTAGTCACCAGGATGGTGATACGGATGTGGATAGTTCAAACTGTGGTCCTGTTCATAAAACCTGACTCTTGGCATCAGATGGTTCCGGTGGCCACAGCGAATTATCGATGATGCTACGTATGATTAACAAAGCAGAGAAAAGGATGGATTGTAGACTTCTACGTCCACTTTAAACTTTATTGGCAGAAATACACTTTACAGCAAAATGAGAAAATTTAGATGGCGATATTCTGAATTGGCCAGCATCACAGGAATCCGTGGTAGAACACCCTCTCATGCTGTACCTTTTTCCTTGCATACCTGAAACACAAAGACAGCACACCTCAGTTTCCCATCTTCTAGTGTATTTGTTAAGTTGCTAAAACTGTAGAACTCTGCATAACATGCTTGACTGGGTGAAATAATGTGTGAGTATGAAAAGCTGTACATCATTTAATTTGCATGTTTGATGATTGAACTAAGACTTTTTTCTACACAAGAAAGACCCATACAATGGACTTATTTATGTTCAGTTATGATACTTAGAACCTAATAAGAGAACATAATGTTCTATTGACTGCATTTGTTGGGAACCTCCTACCCTGATGGGTACGTTTCAAAGGGTGAAAATAATACATTTCTAAAATGAACACTTTTGCTGCAAGAGGTCACTTCAGTATTATATTATTTGTTCATTGTACTACAGTCTACATTCTTAAAACCTTTAAGCTGACAGATGTTTTGCTTGGTGTTCGGATTGATAAAATAGGCTTTGTGAAGGCTGTATTGGGCAATACAACAAGGAGGCAAAAGAATAAACAAATAAAAACCTTATTCCAAAGTTCATCTTATATTTCTTCAAGTATGCAGTAAGTATATTATTGGAATTAAGACATCATGGGCTTACCTAGCAATATATTTTAAGAGCGCAACCTTTCACAGCAATAAATGCTCATCAGCCAGGACAATGAGATAGAAGGATATCAGTGATGTATATTTTAGTGGAAAGACAGCAGGTGCACTTAAAGGGGTAATAACTTGGTACGTGGTTATCAAAGCATAATGTTTCATACATATGTTTGTAATACCATAGCTGGTGTGACTGTTCAGGGCAGCATTTACTGAACCATGGTGCATTTTTCCGACTGTTACCCCCATTGTACATATGGGGGCTTTTTTAGTTCATGGTAAGAAGCAAATCTTGGGAAGATCCACTTTGGCTTTCCAGGCAATAATCATTATTAGCATCTCACACCAGTCTAACGATGACTACATGTTTGCAATCCCCAGGTAGTCCATGCCACAGCTGTTCCTACTGGCTACCTGTAGCCATTGAAAATGGTGCAAGTGCAGGGCCTATTTCTGATGGGGTAATGCTTCATCAATCTGATTCTTCAACAACATGATCTTTCAACAATTCTGATTGGGCATGCTTTCAACCAATTAGTATAAAGTTACATAGATTCTGATCTGGCTGCTAGTGCTTTTCTGTGCTTGGGTGCAAAACTTGCATTTTCTACCTGTCTCTAGTCTGCTCTTGGGGCATGTTTTTTTTCCAGTTTTATACACCTTGATCTTGGTTCACAAGAAGGGTTCAACAAGGGAACTAGACTAAGTTAGATATATATTTTTGTCTTGTAGGGAAGCATAACGTAAAGATCTGGATTTTTAGAAAAGAGAAGCCAAGTGGTGAGGCAGTGTATGGCCCAGAAACATATGATCTTTTATAACCAACACTTTTTCATAGGGAGCCAGTAAAGGAGAGGAAGATGGACAGGCATGCTAGTTTTTCTGCTCAGCCCCAGAATAAGCAATTTGGGTAATTTGTAGTTTTTAGCGGAGATAGACGACAAACCTACAAAAGAGAATTGCAATAGTCCAACCTAGCGATGACGAGGGCCTGAAATAGCTTTTTCTGCAGCAGCTCTGAAGGAACTGAGTAATTTTCCTGATCACTTGAAGCATTAAGGACCAGGTGGTAAGCTTCTTAATATGTGCCGCAAAAGAGTTTGTCATAAAAAATAATGTACAGAATGGACAATAATTTGATGGAACCTCAAACCAATCACTAGGTCCATAATCCCCTACCTATGCAATATAGTGAAATAGATCCTGAGAGATACAAATACTGCATTTTTTAAAGTCAATGCATTCATCACAATTTTAGATGATCTACTGGAAACAAATGCCTTTTTCTTTCAATTGGCTGCAAGCCCTGTAGTGTTAAACAAGCAAGATTTTCTTTTTACTCATTAATCACAATATTTCACATATCTATTATTCTCCTTCATTTAAATGTAAAAGATGATATGTGGTTGCACCCAAGTGACTTATACTAAATGTGATACAGTACTCATGACTTGTATTCAGAATGTGTCACAATCATTAGCATTGGGGTCCAATACTCTACTTACACAAATTCAATACCTCACTTCCACCACATTTATAAAAACTGCACAAAACTGCAGACACAATAGGCAACCTTCAAAAACTGAACACACAATAGGCAACCATCAAATACTGTACAGACTATCGGAAATCTTATTAGTCCAACTATAGGAAGATATCACCACCGGAACGTCATGTATAGCGATGTTCTGGTGGCGATATGCCCTTCTCCATACTTACAAAGTAGCATTACGCCACTTTTTGGGCTTAACGCCGCCTTGTAAATGTGGCCCCTTTACACACATCACTTAGCGTGACAGGGGCATATCAGTGGGCTTTCCACTGCAACATCCATTGCTTTTGCCGCTGCCCCAGATGATTTACAAGAGCAGGCATTAGAATGGTGAAATGAGGAGAAATAGCCTCCACGTATACATTAAAAATTGTGAGAAAAGATAATAAACAGAACTTTGACAAAAAAAAATAGTGAGAAAGAGAACACAATGCATTGTCTCGTTACACTTCTTAAAATTCTGTATGCTATCCTAAAATTCCTAATCCGCAGGTTGCAGCAAATCCACTTCCTTCCGACGCTTATGCATGTTGAACAAAAAAATATTACATGCCTAGCTGATTCGACCACCTCAGGGCAGAACAGGGCGAATCTGTCACAATTGCTAGAGTGCTAATTCCAGTTGACTGCAAAAGAGCAAATAGGCAAGATCCCCTTGCGGAATTCAACATAGAAAGGCATTACAACGGGGAGTTTTATCTCATTCAAGAATGGTTCCAGGTGGTAATCTACTTTGTACTCTAAAAAAGAAACAGTAAGAGAACCGGCCATAAGAGGGTATGGAGGTTGGTTGTCAGTAAAATGCCAATAGGTGCCTTTTAGCTCAGATTTAAAATTAACTCAGCATTGGCAGGGAAAACCCAAAAATTATTGTACCTAATCTGTGCAAGCCGAGCTTTCATTATCCGTAGCCAAGCAATCTTTGGCCATATGAAATCTCAGGAGCTCTGGGGTAACTCAGAATCTCAGCCAGGACAAAAGCAGTCTTATCCCAGCTGTGTCATTGATGCATCTAAGGCCATAATATAGGTGTACGGGGACACGTAGGGTGCTAGCTGGTAAGCTACTTAGGTTCCTCATCAAAACTATATTCTATAATCTCTAAGGGTCTAGTGTCTTGGAAGCCCAAAAGCTTTCCACCATACAGAGTGCCTCCTAGTGCCTTACTTTTGTACATTTCAAGGGCTGGACCCAGAACAATCCAGAAGAATCTAGAGCCTTATTGGAGATTTCAATAATAAAAGGGTATTGTCTGCAAATAATAGGGTTGGGATCTTGACCCCAGCATGACTTTGGGCGTCACTCTAACATTTATCAAGCTTTGGTACTAAACATTCATATATAGGAGAAAGAGAAAGGAGACAGCACACACCTCTACCCTACTCCCTGATTTTATGGGATGGGATAGGTTAATTTACCCAGGGAACTGCATCTGACCTGGGCATAATTGGTTTAATGTAGTCTAATTAAAACATCTATGAGAAACTTAGGAACCCCCAACTCTGTCAATACCTTCCACAGAGATTCTCTGGGGCCTAGATCAAGAGCAGACAGAAGGTCAAAAAATATAACATAAAGTCTACCTGCCCACCCTACGTGAATGTACTTCCAGTATAACAATTGCCGGTGGAACACCTCGTCAATTGTTCCTAACCCATTCATGAAACCCACCTGCAAGCAAGTTAGTACATTTGAATCAGACATCCACTCATTCAACCTATTCAAAGTGGTGCAACTCAACAATTTGTATGAGCTACCAATGAGGCTGATTGGTCTTTAGTTAGAGGGTAGGAACCTAGAAATCTGTTTAAAAATTGGGATAATTTCAGCCAGTGCTTAGTTTGTAAAATATTAAGTACAGGTGCACACATTTTTTGGGGGGAAGCCACACCCACTTCCCCGGCTCCACCCATCTCATTTAATAGCTCCACACACATCCACAAACTTCAACACATCAGAGCCACCTCCTCCCTTCTTGAGTTCTGAAAGAAACCACACCTGCCTTATCACCTGGATACCCTCCTGGGTGATTAGTGCACTTAATAAATCAACACAACATTTCATAATATAATATATGAAATACCCATGACAACAACTCAAAAGTTAACTCATATTAGAGAACGTGTATACATTTCAAAATGCAGCTTTTGGAAAGGTCATTCAAGGACTTGAAACAGCTTCACAAACTAAAGAAAATGTGCTTGTACTGTGCTGTTTAAAAGAAAGGAAGGGATAAAGGAAGGAATACATTAAAGAAGTCAGCAATAAATGCAGGCAGGAAGGGGTGTACGGAGTGAGGAAATGAATAAGTAATGGATGAAAAAATGAGGAAATAAGAAAAGAATATGAAAGGAAGAAATGATGGGTTAGAGGGAAAAAGGAAGTGAACGATGTGTAATGGATCAATAGAAAAATGAAAAGAAGTAGAAAAGCACGGAGAAGGGTTAAGGATAAGGAAGGTAGAAATTAAAGAAGGGATGAAGAAGAAGTAGAAAAAAAAGGAAGTAAGTAACGAATGAAGGATGAATGAAACAATGCACTGAGGGAGGAAGAATGGAGATTGAATGCGGATGTAAGGAAACAAGAATGGGAAGAAGAAAAGAGGCAAGGAGGTACTGGGTCACAGAAGGACAGAGGGAATAAAAACAGTGCAACATTGGAAATAATATTAAAAAACACAAGATAAAAATGCATTTCTATGTTCTTAACACGTAATGTTTGCAAAGCACATATATCCACTAGAGAGGGGCTTGACACCAAATTAAAAATGTTGTTATCCAATTCAATGGCACTCATTTTATCGACCTCAGAAAGATGAAATACTGAGTGTTTACACCAAGATTTAATTTTGTGACCCTGAGCTCAAATGTGGATCCTGGAGTGGATATTAAGATATGTTCAAGAAGCAAAAACATAAAATGTACAGTGACGAAGTAGGGAAGGTCTTAAGGTAAAGGTAGATATAGGAGACAAAGAGTGTGAAGAGAAGTTGGGAAAGCAGAGATTGGGACTGAAATATTGGAGTGGAACATGATGAGAATTAAAAGTGGAAAGAGGAAGAAAGCAAAGGAAGAAGATCAGATAGCTGGGAGGGCATGAAAGGAGAGTGAAAGGGAAAGATGGGAAGGTAGAAAATTAAAAGCAGTTGGTGCGGGAGACGGCAATTAAGAGGAAACGCAGACGTGGGTCAGAAAGTGAAGGGAGCATGGAGACAAGGAAAGAAGTGACGTATGAAGGGGAGGAAAAAAAGCAGATACTGAGGGAGAGCAAGAAAAGAGTACACCTCTTCTGTAGTAATTGCAGTAATTGATGTTGTAAAGTTGAAGGGGGGACAGGGCTGTATTATTCTTGGGCCTGTCTAAGCAATGCATAGCGGTGCTGCACCAAGGCATACAAAAGCATTTATTTAACTGTGTTTAGATGCATGCCATCAAAAGATGTTTAGTGGCATCAAAATAAGAATTCTTGATAAAAGGAAACACTGTTTCAGTTATACCATCATGTTTAAGCTTCGATTGAGAATCAGACTCTCATGTGTCAAACAAATAATTCTAATACATGATCAGGCTATGAGACTCAAAATCCCATTGCCACCGATTTTAAAGTGAAGTCAGAAATTCAACTCCATTCAGAGAGGATTCCACTTGCACGTTTGTACTAATAAAGCATACAATTCAATGAAGTCTGCCCTGCTGTTGTTTAGGTGTCGACATACACTTCTGTCACCTCAAACCTTCACCCTGCCCCTTAACCAGTGGAACTGATTACCCCTTGATCCAGAAAACCCAGCAGGGCAAGGCAGGGCAAGGACGACCCAAAGTCCTAGGAATATCATCAGCCCTGGACTCCCCGAAACATTGGAATTGGAAGTGGATTTGTAAAGCGTGTGGCTACCCAGGGGCGTCCCAGGGCTGACCTCGTGGAATTAATTAGGAAACGGATGTGACTTAGGGGAAGAGCCAGGTTTTCAAGAGCTTACGGAATTTTGATAGGTGGGTTTCCCTGCGAATTTTGAGGGGGAGGGAGTTCCAAAGCTTGGAGGCATTTTTGAAAAGAGGCGTACTCCTGACTGCGCCTTCTGCAAGATGACTTGCAAATCCCAGGAGGGAAAAGCAAGGCGACCCAATGGATGAGCAGCAGCAGCCCTCATTATTATCTGTCACTTTTTACTAACTTTTTCAGCAATGGAGCCCTACACCTTCAATCAAAGTTCATCTCTGTTTGGAATGGGAGACAATAGCCCCTTGGGGGACCAGAACTCCTACTATCTACTTGGCGTGACGAAGCTCACAACTCAATCTGGCTGCTCCCACCAAAATGCTCTCTCAAATAAATTCAACATTCACAACTGCCATTAATGCTCTCACATGGCAAACACAGAAACTTGAAATTCAAATGGACACCATGCAGGCAAAAGCAAAAGCTGTCATGAACATAGGCGCCAAAATTGATAACTTAGAAGGAATCTCAAAATGTTGAAGAAGCAGCATTCTCTGAGGTGTTCATGTCTTCCAATCTTTGAGAAGCTCAGCTCTCTGCCAGAGTTTTCACATCACTAGTCACAGAATTAAGACAAATATGATCACAGACAATCAGGATCATCGCATAGAGGACAGGGCTCCAACCAAAGTAAAAAACAACGCAAGCAATGAGACAGCCAAAGTAGAAATCTTACCAACCATTCCAGTCGATAACAATGAAGAGCCCAAATCATGCTACCCAGAATCATTGTTTAGAAGCCAAGTCCTCTACCCATATTTAAAACCAAGCTAGTAATATTAATAAATACAATCTTTATTCGGCATTGCATACAGCCATAAAAGATACAAAACATTAAAAAACAAATTAGCAGAGTCATATAAATGGGCTAATTAATTTTGTCACCACTAAAAAAGTAAAAGCACATTAAACACTCCTCTTAATGGGTCGTAAATGTACACATAGCCCTCAAACCTGGCTGATTTTTCTAGAGGCCTAATTTATACATATTACAATTTTCATAAAACACCACAAATAAAGTGTGTTCAGTCTGTAAAAGTTGCACGTGCAAAAGTGCAATTCGAGCCTGTCTAAAGCCTATGGGCCAGATGTAGGTAAATATATTTTACCGACTCATAAATACCGAATTTTACCGATTCGGTATTTATGAATCGGTAAAATATAAGGAGGGAGATGCAGGTAAATCCAGATGTGGATTTACCGAATCTGTAAAAGTCGGTATTTACCGATTCGGTAAATACCGACCGGTAATGCCTATTCATTCCTATGGGCTTTGAAGCCCATAGGAATGAATGGGCATTACCGATTTTCACAAGGGTGCAGGGGGTGTCACTTTGACACCCTCTAGCACCCCCAAAACAGGTTCGGGTGCCATGTGGCAGGCATACCTGCCCTAAGGGCAGGTCTGCCTGTCATATGGCACAGGTGTGCATGCACACATGTGCATGCACACCGGAATCGGTATTTTACCATCAAATTAAATTTGATGGTAAAATACCGATTCTGTAAGGCTTGTGGGACTCAGAAGAGTCCCACCTACATATCAATTTTACCGAATCGGTAAAAATACCGATTCGGTATTTTACAGAATCGGTAAATTTACCGATCGGTAAATTTACCGATTCTGTAAAATGAGGGCCCTACATACCATTTCTCAAATACCGGTCGGTAACGGCCGAAAATACCGATTTTCGGCCGTTACCGACCGACCTACATCTGGCCCTATATCTTTTAGATATGGTTTAAGATATAGTCGCCGGGGATGCGTAAAATATTTGCATAAAAACACAAAATGTAAAATGTCCTGTGGAGACTTAATATCGCAGCCACAGTATCCTCTATCTTCAGTTCTCACTATAAATCCAATAGAGACAGCCACTTGATGATAACACAGATTGAATCTAAAAGAGTAATTAAAAAACAGTCATATACACTGGTCAGAACAGTAAGATAGTGTTCTATTCCTTGCACTGATTTTACTAAGACATGCACTCTAACTAAAGGTTTTAGCAATTCCTTATCTTCTTGTTCCATGCTAACTTTTTTGATTGAAAGATCATTAATTATTTTTTTTTCTTCAACGATCTAAAATTTGTAAACATATCTGATCTTCCTAGGCTATCCAACGTGTCTTTAATATATCTTAGCCATGGTATTTTAAGGGCATGCTCCAATGTAAGGCAATATAGTATTATCTCATGGTTAAGGGCGGCCTCCTCTTTACCCGGATGCTAAACCAACAGTGAAGGGGTTTAACTGCTACTAAATGCCCCTCATGCCTCACTCTGAGTTCCTCGTGGACTAAATAGGTGTGAGTACCTTTAGGGACCTTTACTAACCATCTCAGGTATTTATGGTGTGTCGTCTGAAGCTCCCTCATACCCGCATAGCCCCGAATTTCACTCCCATACACAGCTTTAGAAATGCAAATTGATCCATATCATTTTAAAATCAGCCCCGTTGAACATGTGCCTAGTCTATGTGCAAAGGACGCAATTGTACCCATTCACTTCTTTGTATCTACCACCTTCTCTTCTTTCAGTGTGTTCCAATTAAGTTTGGCATCAAATGACACCCCTGGATATTTAAAAGCTGGGACTTTGGCTATGCTTTGGGAGCCTGCCTTGTAAAGTGTATTGGGAGATAAGTCCATTCCCTTTATAGAGGAGACAAATCCATCAATTAAAATTTGCAAGGCTCTTAGTGTGCTTGCTAGGAACACAACATCATCTCCATAAAGCAGAACTGGTACTGATCTAGTACATATTCTCGGAGTATCGGCATGCAGATATATCATGGCTGATTCCAGCCCATTAATGTATAACATGAATAAAAAAGGGGCAAGAACACAGCCTTGCCACACCCCTCTTGAGCATTGAAAACTATTTATGAGATCAACCTCTTGAGTAAAACGTACTTCAGCAGTGGTATGGGCATATAAAGACATCAGGGCATTTATAATTGAGCGCTCTACACCCAGATCATCTAACGGGGCCCATGGTTTACTATGGTTTACCTTGCCGAATGCTGCAGTGAGATCCATAAAACCTAGGTAAATGGATCCTGATTAGCAATTTTGTATTTGGTAGAGGTTCAGCCACTGGTCCACTGTGGATTTGCATGCTCGGAAGTCATATTGGACCTCCGAGATAATTTTTTCTGCCCTTTCTACTAGTCTGTTAGGGATGGCCAGACCCATGACCCTAGCGGTCGAGTCTAACAACAAAATGGGTCTTTAGCAACTAGGGTTATCCCTGTCCCCCTTCTTATAGACAGGGACAATAATGGCTGTTGACCAATATAAGGGCATTGCCATTGACATAAAGCATTCAAAGCCCTGGTTAAACTAGGGGCCCACTCCTTGATTTCACTTCCAAACAGGTCATGGGGATACCATCTGGGCCGACACCTTATTGTTGGTCAGTCCCCCTATGCCTATTATTACGTCGTGTAACTGAAATATCATATACTGATCACATGGGAGAGGCTCCCATTCACTATTATAATAAGCTTCCTCCCCCAAAGTTATAAACTGATTAGAAGTGGCTCTCCCATTGGCTTGTGTAATGTGATGAAATATAGATGATTTGTCAGGTTCAGAGAAGCAGGGTCTATTAATAACATTCCAAAATGGAGAGCTATCTTTTAGCTCACTGGCCTCAGCCAGTTCGTCCCAAGCCAGTTTTTGAAGAATTGACATCCTTTCCATTAAAACATTTTTATAAATACTACGGCACTTAGCAATGTTACATCTGCTACGGGGTGTCTCTTTCAGTGCCACTTTAAGGGACCTCAGTGCTTGGGAGCATTCCTTATCAAACCACCTTGGGATATCTGGCTGAGACATGACTACTGGGACAGTTAGAAGAATCCTCACTGACATTGGTATGGTGTCAAAAGATTTGAGTACATCCTCCTCTGAAGGTAGGATATCTAGGCACTTCAGAATCTCGCGCTGTCTCCATTAAAAAAGCATAGATTAAAAAGCGTTACTTTCCACAAGTGACCATCGCAAATGTCTCCCCTGGTCCGTTGACTTTAATGTCCCTCCCACCCTTCAACTATTGGCTTTTTTTGGCCGCTGGCTCTACATCCCCATAACCAGATCACTGAAAGGACTTCCTATTGTCCTAAAATATGTTATAGTATGTGTCAGGGCTGATATAACAAAGATGTAGTTAATAGTGGATGTACAACCCCAACATTTATAGGTAGCAGGATAAAGAGTAATGGGTGGTATAACAGCCTTTTGAAGTGTAAACGTTAGATCATGAATATTTAAGAGAGCATTTATTTCCAGACTCTCCCCAGAGTGTTCCATGTGCAATTCTTCTGCTTCCATACATCTGGGAGTAACCCCAGTGTTTTGCCCATTATTTGAACATAAATGACAATAAAAACGACAATTAAAATCCCCTAGCAGAAACAAGCTAGTAACCTTATTGAAGGTCCAGACACCACTCCTACCTCTTCGCAGCTGGCAACAGCGATGAGGCAAAATAAAATCCCTTTTGACTCAACAGCAACGGGCAAAGCCGTGCTTAGGAGCAAAAGTCCGATGGACAACCTTGAAGAGGCTGCGGAACCTATTAAATTGCTTTCCAGAAGGGCAAAGTAACAACTGAAGAAGCAAACAAAAACATTTAACACTGTGTTGTGTAAAGGAACTACAATTGCGCCTGGAAACATTAGACCGTAACCCAGGTAGCAAATTGTACCCAAAGGTCGACCAACAACAAAAAATCACTTAGGCCACAGAAACTCTACCCAATCTTTTAAAAGGAGAGGTCCACCGTGAGTACAGGGATTGACCAGCCAACCACAGCATCTGTAGCACAACTATTCACAAAAGAGATGGCCCGGCTGAAGAAGGGCGGAAGCAAGCCCCATAGGAGTTCAATCACCCTCTGCAAATTGACCGTAGAAAGCGCAACGACATAGCACAGCATCTAAACAGGCAGGTGCAAGATGTGCCTCCACTCAATATGGATAGCACAAGAACACCTGTTACCTAAATAAGCAGTGTAGGGCTGCGGAAGATCACTGCAACCCAAACGGATATCAGAGCAAATATAACAAACAGATACTGCCCGGAAACATACGCTGTTACAATAAGCCCAATGATCCACGCCAGACAGGAATCAGAAAACAACATCATAGTGCTTACACCCGAAAATGCATCTTGCGTTGGTTTAGATGCATTAAAAAGGGCTAATATTTTGCAAATCCTCCATTATAATACATCTCACAACAAAAGATCTAATCTGAGTTCAATTCAAGGTGCTGCACAACAAGAGAATCAACAATAGCAACATGGAAAACCAGCACAATAGTGCAAAATATTATTACCAATATGGGGGATCAATGTACATAAACATGAAGAAGAAAAATATCCAAACAAGCTAATGGGCAGACCCGGAAATAGAAATACACAGTCGCAGAGAAAATCCATTTTAAGAGGCACAACTCAAGCTGCTTATCCTAAATCATTCTCCAACTTGAGAATACATTTCTCATATATCTCTAAACGCCGAGCTGCACATATATAATCAGGATGGAGCAGTCATAACACTGTCATGTTGGCTGCCAAACTGCTCCTAGCAGGAAAAGACTCAACAGGCCTGGTGTAAAAAGAACAAGACCATAAAAATAATGTAATGGAACGTGTACAGGCTGAAAACCAAACTCCAGAACAGAGATGCTTTTGAATTTTTACAGACAGGGGACATGCTGTGTCTCCAGGAAACCTGGCTACTCGCCCCACTGGTTAGCCAAAGATTCAAGGAAATCCAAAAGCCAGGCTAAAAAGCATGATGTATTCGGAAAACCATCAGGGGGCTATCCATATATGTAAGCTTGGGCACTACCATAACATCAGAAAAATCCCAAATAAGAACAGACATGGTCCAAGCCTTACACTTGCAAGGCCTGAAAGTGAACATGTCCCCAATAACGATCCTGCACTTGAATGTTTACATCAAGTGCAAAGATAGCCCGAGACATGGCAAGATAAGTCAAATGGTCTACACTCTTAAAGAAACTACCGGAAGTGTGGGAAAATGATGGTAGGTGACTTCAATACTCATAACCTGGGACCAGAAATAGACGTCCTACCACAAAGGGATCGCGCTCGTAATTTGCTTAATACATTTCTGAACACTGACAGACTAAGGTCCGTACAAGAGGTACAAGCCACACTCTGATTAAAGATTATGGTAATGCTCTTTATCTGGGAGCAGGTGCTGCCCAATTTGCTAAACTTCAATCAATTCAGAAAGCAGCAGCTAGAGTTTTGCTCAAGTCACATAAACATCACCCCCCATCAAATACTATAAAACAACTTCACTGGCTCCCAGTCTGACAACGTGTGACTTTAAGACACTTTGCTTGTTGCACAAAGCCTTGTTTGGTGGTGGGGCTGAGGATGTAAAATCCTTGTTTTCCCATTACCTGCCATCACGTTCCTTAAGGTCAGCCACCCTGGGCCTGGTATAACTCCCTAAACTAAAAATAGTAAGGTGTGGAGGAAAACGCTTTTCTTTCCTGGCATCCAAACTTTGGAATTCATTGCCTACACACTTGAGAAGGTTACCAAATAGATCGGTCTTCAGGAAGGAAATTAAAACATGGCTCTTTTCCCAACCCTAAACATGCCAGCTGTTATGCTTAGCAGCTTTACTCAGCGCCAAGACGCCTCAGCAGTAGTGCGCTTCATAAATACCCTCCGTCAGTCAGTCAGTCAAGAAACATATGGAACTTCAAAAGATTCCCAATGGCTGTAGATCCACAGTGTTTTAATCCCAAGTGGACAAGCAGGATTTTGGCTATACATCAACATGCAGTGCAGGCACGGCCATGACTGGTGAAACAGAGTTCCAAGTCATATATGGATTAACGATATGGAAACACTCTACTGCAAGTCTTCTTACAATACCCTTGCAGAGTATCAACGATCACTTACAAGCACCAGCCAGCATTGGGGCAAATCAAATAATCATGGAAGAAACAAGTGAACCTCCTGATGTGAACTGTACAACTGTGTGCTAATAATATTAAATACCATTAGATGCAACAGAGTCCCCAGGGCCCAACGGCCTACCAGGACACCTATTCAAAGAGGATCGTGCATTCTGGGAAACTATACTCACCCCGTTATACAAGTCCTTTGCTATTAATTCCACAACCCTGTGACCTCGAAAGGCTCCCTACTACAACCAATCCAGAAAAAAGGTGACACTGGAGATCCAACCAACTACAGGATGATTTCCCTTCTGAACATTGAGGGAAAGGCATACACAAGTTTCCTCTTACAAGATCTACAAAACTGGGCAAATGAGGAGGGAACACTACCAGTCAACCAAGCTGGCTTTAGGGCAGAAGCATTACAATTGGATAATAGTCTATCCCTAGCCTACCTGGTAGAACAATCCACCTGGGGAAAAAAATGCTAGTTTTTTGCATGCATCATTTACTATTCTGCAGTATTCGACTGTGTCAATAGGAATTTCTTTTTTCAAAAACTACAAAACTGGGAGATCCCAACCATGCTGTAAACCCCATAGTTTCCCTCTACACCAGACCCTGGGTAAGGGTTAAACTAACTCGGAACACAGCAAAAAAGAAGGTGTACATGGATTGAGAGCTGAAAAAAGGTTGCTTTTTGGCACCTTTACTTGTTATCTTATATACTGCAGGCCTTGGCAAATCAATATCAAAAGCCAGCTTGTTAGCGCCCAAAATTAGGCTAACCCGACTGTTCCTAATGCAACGCACTGATGACATGGCCTTGATAGACCACACGAAAATTTACCTGCAAAGAGCACTGGACACACTAAACACCTACAATAACGAAAACTAATTGATATTAACTGCTAGTAAAACAAAGGGTAAAACAAAAGTAGCGATCTTTAGAAAATATGCTAACAAACTCCATTACCAATGGAGAATAGGTAACCTGAAAATAACTACAACAACTAAGTATATCCATCTGAGGGTTAGAATCACGTGCAATAGCAGGCCGATAGGACATATTGCATCCGTAGAATCAAAAGCCAAGGCAATGACGTACGCCGTCTGCAAACTCAACTCCAAACTGCGTATCCCAACAACCGAGCCTATCCAACAGGTTATAAAAACCAAGTTACTTCCTTCAATTTCTTATGGGCAACTAGTCTTTCCTGGGGCACTAATTAACACTATGTAGTATGCCAACTGCTGAGCATTTAAATAGATCTTCAAGATACCTGCCCATACCCTGAATGCTTTAACACAGCTAGAATTCAGACTAAGCAAACATTTTACGAACACTGGGCCTCAATCATCCGTTACTACCGAGGGACATGTGTAGCCCCCCTAACACAATGAAAGCAACCATGAAAGACATTTTCACGAATGGCAAAAATACCTGGGCAGACGCTCTATCTACTGCTCTCACTCACTGAATTGCACCTTGACTTGTCCAACTGGGGGAATTTTATTCATCAACTGGGATTTCTAAAAAACAGTTTTAGGAAACGAGTAAGACTATTTCCTAAGCAAGACGATGTGGGGTTTATAGAGTCCTCTAGTAGCAACATTGTGGATTTTAGCCACCTCCTACAAGTATAAATTGAGCCAGCTCTGAACGAATCAATTCTAAAGGAAATCCAGTCAGTCAGGCTCATGGTCATGCCAATAAGAGACTTAAATATTCACTGGAAATCCCTAGAGGCAGTTATCTCTTGCAGATTGTGTCATCACAACGATGAGTCTCTGGCCCACCTAGTTTGTATTTGGCCTCAATTGAGTCAGGCTCGCTGCACTTTATTAAAACCTTTGATTTCAATATAGGGCACCTGTACCTGCCTAGACACAATGAAACTCCTTAGAGATCCCCATGGAACTGGCCAGATTAGCAAAATCTGCACGTCAACTTAAAGACCTTATAAGCAAAGATTGAGCCTTGGTCTAAAGACAGAACTTAGGCCCAATTTTGCTGCATGTATTACATTTTCTGGATTCTTATTTTTTGCCCTGTGTAACTGTTTGAAATGTACTAAATGAAATGATATGATATTATTGTTATTAATGACCGAAGAAGGTGCGTGGAAGGACATACCATGCACAGCCTTCGGTAACAATTTTTATTAATTGAATCAATACATTTGTTCATTCATTCATACTCCTAGAAATGTAGCAACCCACATGTTCCAATGAAACCCCCTCCATTTATGCAGTCTATTCCACACGGGGTTATTTATACCTCTCCAAGAAAAAAGGCACACATTTGAAAGCTCACAGAATGGCTGAGTCCTGCACCCACCTCTCTCACATAAAGCACTACATTCAAGCGTTGCATAGCAAAGATTTTTAGTTTCTCACCTTCGAAACAAAGCACTGTGTTTGAGCTCAAAGTAAAAGGAGATGCCAAAAATCGCAAAGCTTAACTTTGTGCATCTTTCCCTTCTCAAACCATCAAAACAGTGGAGTCACAAAATTTTAGGAGGCCTCCCTGCAAGGTATCTTAATGTCGCCCCAGTCATATCTAGAGTTCACTAGCACCCGCCTAATTGCACAGCCTGGTGAAAAGGCCTCACAACATGCAACAGACTCACAAGTTGACTTTAGAAAGCAGATATATTCAGAAGAGCTGCATCTAAATAGTTGCGGAAAGTTCCAACTTTAGATACAACTAGCAAAGCAAAGTTTCCACTGATCTCACAATTTTCAATTTCAATTTCTTTTTATTGCTTGGTGAGAGGACAGGGCAGGCCTCACGGGATGTGAAGAACTACCACCTGTGTTGATGAGCCTTTTGGAGTCCATGGGAGCTCAGGATCAGCAGACCAGTCAGCTTAGTTGCGGTGCCTGCAGATGCAGGGAAGTGACTCCTTCACTTCAAGGGAGATTCCTTCAGGCGTCACGGATGTCTACAGGCCTAGGAAAGGTCCTGTATAGAGCACAGGCACGGACCTTACAGCAGACAAGCAGGGCGACAAGGCGAGAAGCAGCAGGAGTCTTCCTAGTTGCAGTCTTGAGGCCCAGAGCGAAGTCCAGTGAAGTCCAGAGTTTCCAGACGGTCACAGAAGAAGTGGTGTCTTGAAATTAATCTTGTCCCAAGATGAATCTAGGGACCTACCTTCAGTTAAGGCCTTACGTACCCTAAGGAAAGGGTTGGGACAATTCAAGGTTCCCTCTCAGGAGAGGGGTAGGACAGTTGGGAGGATACTCCCATGTCCACTGTCTAGTTTCACACCAGAGAGGGAGCCAATGGCTCCCTGATCTGCTTTGAACGGGGCTATGCAAGGAGGGCATAAAATGAGCCCCTCAAGCAGACTGTGTGGCTCTGGCAAGCTCTCCCACCAGCTGCAATACACTAAACCCTATCTGGTTGGTGGCCACACCTCCCTATGACAGGATACCTATTGTTCTGCCTTTCCCTGCTAGAGCTTGGCTCTGCAGCAGGAGGGAAGAATTGTTTCTCTGGTCAGCAGCTGCCATGCTGTGCTATCCGGGTCTAGAAGACTGGTTATGGGAGCACTAAGGGTCTCCCAGAGGAGCTATACAGTGCATGGAATCATAGTTGTAGGGTTATTATTCCAACATGTTTGATACCAAACATGACAGGGTTCGATACAGTCAGTTGAACGATGGTCATTGCGTAATGTTGCATGGCCACTCCATGTACCGTAAAGGTTGTAGGGGTGTCCTGCTCATACAGGTGCACCCTCACACTTAAAACCGAGCACCCTGCCTTAGGATTGAAAGGCCTGCTTTTGGGGTGACTTATAGATTTTAAGTACAGTGATCTCAGATATAAAGAAACCTATATATGTGAGAAGTAGTGTTGGCACCAGCTTACACAGGCTGCAATGGCAGGCCTGTAGTTACAGTTTGAGTGATTCCCCTCGGATGGCATAATGCATGCCTCAGCCCATGGGGGACCCCTGGTGTACCTATGCCATGGGTTCCTCAGTACCATATACTAGGGACTTATTAGGGTGCACCAGTGTCCAAACTGGAATGTACCTAAGTACTTCCCATACCAATTTAGGGGAGAAAGCACAAAGACTGGTGTCCTGATAAGAAGGACCCCAGTCAAACTAGTCAGAATCAGCATAGAACAAGGCAAAAGTGGGCGGGACTATAAAAGCAGATCCTACTTTCCTCAAAGAGTGCTCTCTCAGAGGTAAGTGGGTCTTTCCTTGCTAGTCCTCGGAAGAAGCTGCTCAAGTTTGAGATGATACTGGGAAGATGGGGATGCAGTTAGCTAGCCATGCAGCCTGCACCATATTTCAAGGTTAATCAGGATCCCTCATGGTATCCCTCTTTCAAATTCTCATTTGTTTCACATACAATGTCAGTAGGAAGTTAAACCACTTCTGGTTCGTTGGTCAAACCTGCCCCATGAACCCAGCGGCTCCCGCTGAGACATCTGGGACTATTGGCATCACAAATGTTGGACATTATAAAATAACTTACGTTTTGACTAATATTATACATGTTCGCTATAATGCTCATGGTCGATATCATCTTCATGGCTCTTCAAAGTTCACTATTCATGGCAGTATCCTTGCTTCAAATATTCCATCTCCTCTTTGTCTGCCAGCTCTGTACTGTCAAACTCCACCATCCACATCACTCCATCCCTCTCTATAAATGACTTACAATTAAGAAATGCTGAAGGCTTCGATGTGGCTGCAGGTGGAACCTAACCTACAGACAAAGCTGGCCCAATGGAAGTGGGATTGGCATCAGATGGTTCCAGTGGCCACAGCAAATTATCGATGATGCTACGAATGATTAACAAGGCTGAGGAGGGATTGTAGACTTCTAGGTCCATTTTAAACTTTATTGGCAGGAAAACACTTTACATCAAAATGAGATGATTTAGATGACAATATTCTGAATGGTAGCACACCCTCTCATGCTGTACCTTGTTATGTTATGTTATGTCATCTGGAATTTGTAGAGTGCACAGCTACTCCAAAGAGTGTCCCGGCGCTAGGAAGAGACCACCATAACAACTAACAAACAAATACCCCTAATCACAGTGCAAGAAAAAGCCTAATCCTGGAAAAGCCACATCTTCAGATTCCGCCTAAAAGTCAGAAGGTCCGGGATCTGTCACAGCAAGGGAGGAAGGTTATTCCAGAGTCGGGATGCTCCTACCTGGAAAAATCTTCCTCCTATCCGTGAGCGCCGGATCCTTGGAATAAAGATCAGGCACTGGGTAGAAGTTCTTAAAGAGTGCTGAGGCATATAAGGCTGAAATCTTTCCCTTAGATATGGGGCCCGATCCCATGGAAAGCCTTGAAAACCAGAACTAATGCTTTGAAATAAATTTATTTTTGCACTGGAAGCCAGTGAAGCGAGGACAAGAGAGCCCTGGCTGCCATATTCTGAATGGTCTGCAAACGACCTAGTAAATACTCAGGGAGTCCTAAATATAAAGAATTGACGTAATCCAGTGTAGATATCACTAAGGCCTGGACAACTGTTTTACGGTGAGAGACTGGTAAAAGTGGGAGGAAGTTTTTCAGCATTTTCAAAGTCCCAATACATGAACCTGCCACTGATTGGACTTGCACCTTCATAGAGAGTGCAGAATCCAATTTTACCCCCAGATTTTTCATAATAGTGACCTCAGACAATGGGGGGGGGGGGGCATGTCTTGTGGCCACCGAGAGTGCCAGGCTTCATGTGGATGGGAACCAAAAAAAATGATCTCTGATTTATCAGAGTTACATTATAATTGATTACAGTTAAACCATGAGAAGATCTCAGAGAGGCAGTTCTTTATGCAGGTCCCATCAAAATCAGAGCCCTTCTCGCACGTGAACAACAGTTGAGTGTTGTCCGCGTATGCCACTATTATAGAGCCATGCTTCTCGGCGAGAAGGGCAAGAGGGGCCATGTACAAATTAAACAGCGTGGGACTGAGAGTCGATCCCTGCCGATCTCTGCCGAAAAAAGTGGTGCCCAGACTGTTTGGGAGTGGTTGCTGAGAAAGGATGTCAACCTTTTCAATACTAAGCCTCCAAACCCGCGCTCCTCAAGTCTTTGCAAAAGTCGCTTGTGAGGGACGGTATCGAAGGCCGTGGAAAGGTCGAGTAGCACCAGAACTGTACCCCTGCCTCTATCTAACGTGGCTCTAATCGTCTCAGCAACCTCCAGCAGGGCAGTTTCAGTGCTAAAGTTGGCTCTAAAGCCCGATTGACTAGGGGTGAAAGAGATTATTGGCTTCTGCAAAATTCATAATGACATCATTCACATATTTCTCCAATACTTTGGAGAAAAAGGGCAGGAGGGAGATGGGCCTATAATTACTAATCCCCTCAGGGTCTGCCGTAGGTTTTTTTTAAGAGAGGAAGGATTTTGGTGTTTTTCCGATTTTGAGGCATAAGGCCCTCCTGCAATATGATGTTTAAAATTGAGTTGACAGCCGGATTAATCACTTCCGCTATGGATGATAAAACTTTAGCCGGACAAGGGTCTGAGGGTGAACCGGACTTAAGATTTTTCATAAAAGAAAGAGATTGATTGAGACTGATATTTGGAAATTGCATTAGACGGATGTCCCTGCTATGGCCAACTACCTCCACATCTGAGGGTTTAGTCTTTAAGAAGTCCTGAGCACCGAGAATTTTTTCGTGGAAGAAGCTGGCCACCCACTTGACCCAGTCGCTAGTAGGAATAAACGGGCGGCTAATGGACGAGGGATACGAGAAACTTTTAACAATAGTGAAAAGTTCTCGACATTTATTAGCTGCCCGTTCTATTTTGGTGGCAAGAAACAATTGTTTCCCCTCTCAAACTTTCTTATACTGTTGTTTTAGAGCTTGATTATAAATGGCTTTATCTGAAGGCCTATAATGCCTTCGCCATACTCGTTCCAGATGTTTACACACACTTTTGCTAGTAGGCGTAAACCATGGAGCTGAAACTCTGGTAAATGTAGGTTCTTTCATAGTAGAGGGGGCAAGTTCCTGCACCTGCTGATTTAGCCAATCCTCTAGAGAGAGTACATCCTGCTCAGGCTGGCCACTAAGATGGATAGGGTACTGCCTCCGGTGAAATCAGGTGGAAAGGTCTACTACAACAGGAAATAATTTTTCTCAGAGGGCACGATGTATCCAGTTCCTTCCACATATTGAAATGTATTAAATAGTGGTCCGACCACATTAAGGCAAGGGGGGCCTCAGTTTCAATTTTCATAGAGGAGAAGACCTGGTCTAGAGTGTGCCCTTTATCGTGCGTGGGTAAATAAAATACGGGATTAGATGAAAAATGTCCAATGATTCATACAATTTTATAGTATCTGGATCTCGTACATTATCCATATGGATATTAAAATCGACCAGAACAAGGCATTGGCTATGATTGGCAGCAATAAAAGCTGACACCTGGCCGATAGACTCAAGGAACTTTCCTGCCGGGCCTGGAGGGCGGTAGATCAGGGCCCCCGCGATTGACTGATGTGCCGAAACTGTTAAAAGGAAACCCAAACTCTCTGCACCTTCTAGACCTGGCAGTAGGCGGGGAATACAGCTGAGAGAACTCTTAAAAATTACGGCTAAGCCACCTTTCCTACCCATAGAACGATCTTTCCTTAAAATCAGGTACCCAGGTGGAATAGAATTTGCGATGGTAGGATTAGAGGCTTCAGTGAGCCATGACTGTCAAAAAAACCACATCTGGTTTGAGATCAACTAAAACATCATATAGTTGAAGCTCGTGTTTCCTTACGGATCAGATATTTAATAAAAAAGCTTTTAGATGTTTATCAGAGTATTCCTGCGAAGGCCTATGTGTGCAAATGGCAGGTGAAGCATCAGGTGGCCCCAGATTAGATGAAACTGCCCAGCTGCAGTCTTTGCAGCCGGAAGGGGTCTTACTCCCAGGGACATATTAATGAGGGCTACACAGCATACACCTGCCAATGTCAAGAAGACGTTGGAAGCTACACTTGATCATAGGTCGATGTTCTAATAGCAGTCTAGCAGCATGCCCGGCCCCGGCCTTCTCCGAGACGCTGAAGGCCTTGCCTTGCGCGCCAGCGGTGCTCGCGCAGCGTCCCGTTTAAATAAGGCCACCGTGAGGGCAACGCAAAACAACTAGACTACACCGTCGAACAAAGATTCCCACACAGAATAAATCATAAGTAAGGCACACAAACTTTAAGATATTCTACAATTTTAAAAACAAGTCAAGGCGCTAAGGGCACTAAGAGGCAATTGAGATTTGCAGCGAGGTACAGCGAGATAAAGCGGTAAACTAGTCAGTATCGGGTCTCGCAAGCTCGCGCCGCGTCCCGTTTAAATAAGGCAACCGTGAGGGCAACGCAAAACAACTAGACTACACCGTCGAACAAAGATTCCCACACAGAATAAATCATAAGTAAGGCACACAAACTTTAAGATATTCTACAATTTTAAAAACAAGTCAAGGCGCTAAGGGCACTAAGAGGCAATTGAGATTTGCAGCAAGGTACAGCGAAGTAAAGTGGTAAACTAGTCAGTATCGGGTCTTATACTAAATGTGATACAGTGCTCATGGCTTGTATAGAGAATATGTCACACACATTAGCATTCGGATCTAATACTCTACTTACAAAAACTCAATACCTCACTTCCACCACATTTATAAAAATTGCACAAAACTGCAGACACAATAGGCAACCTTCAAAAACTGAACACACAATAGGCAACCATCAAATACTGTACACACGATCGGAAATCTTATTAGTCCAATTACAGGAAGATATCACCACTGGAATGTTAGTTTTAGCGATGTTCTGGTGGCGATATGCCCTTCTCCATACTTACAAAGTAGGATTAAGCCACTTTTTGTGGCTTAACGCCGCCTTTTAAAGTTGGCCCCTTTACACACATCACTTAGAGTGACAGGGGCATATCTGTGGGCTTTCCACTGCAACATCAATTGCTTTTGCTACTGCCCCAGATTTACAAGAGCAGGCATTAGAATGGCGAAATGAGGAGAAATAGCCTCCACGTATACATTAAAAATTGTGAGAAAAGATAATGTACAAAACTTTGACAAAAAAATAGTGAGAAATAGAACACAATGCATTGTCTCGTTACATTTCTTACAATTATGTATGCAATCCTAAAATTCCTAATCCGCAGATTGCAGCAAATCCCCTTCCTTATGACGCTAATGCATGTTGAACAAAAAATTATGACATGCACAGCTGATTCGACCACCTCAGGGCAGAACAGGGCGAATCTGTCACAATTGCTAGAGTGCTAATTCCGTTTGACTGCAAAAGAGCAAATAGGCAAGATCCCCTTGCGGAATTTAACATAGAAAGGCATTACAAAGGGGGGTTTGATCTCATTCAAGAATGGTTCCAGGTGGTAATCTACATCGTACTAAAAAGGAAAGAGTAAGAGAACCAGCCATAGGAGGGTATGGAGTTTGGTTGTCAGTAAAACGCCAATAGGTGCCTTTTAGCTCAGATTTGAAATTAACTCAGCATTGGCAGGGAAAACCCCCAAATTCTTGTACCTAATCTGGGCAAGCCGATCTTTCATTATCCGAAGCCAAGCAATCTAACCTGTCCTCTTTGGCCATATGAAATCTCAGGAACTCTGGGGTAACTCAGCCAGGATAAAAACAGTCTTATCCCAGCTGTGTCATTGTTGCATCTAAGGCCATAATATAGTTGTAGGGGGACACATAGGATGCTAACTGGTAAGCTACTTAGGTTACTCATTAAAACTATATTCTATAATCTCTAAGGGTCTAGTGTCCTGGAAGCCCAAAAGCTTTCCACTGTACAGAGTGGCTCCTAGTGCCTGACTTTTGTAGATTTCAAGGGCTGGAGTTACCGGGTGAAAAAAGGAGCTGCGGTGAGCCCTCAAAATAACCCCACAATGTAGTTTGTGCCCACGCATCTGGATAACCAATCAAATCATTCTGTGAGTGTAACCCCCAGATCATCGTATATATCTAATATCTCTCAATAAGAGCCAATCCACTGAGAGTCAGGGTTGCATTGGTAGTTGGCCAGGGTTTGAAAACCATGTATTTTATCTTGCTGAGGTTATTCATCAGCCTCTGCTGCTTGCAGAAGGACCCAGAAAAATCCAGAAGAATCTAGAGCCTTATAGGAATTTTTGAAAATAAAAGGGTATTGTCTGCAAACAATAGGGTTGGGATCTTAACCCCGGCAAGACTTTGGGCGTCACTCTAACATTTCTCAAGCTTTGGTACTAAACATTCAAATATAAGAGAAAGAGGATAGGAGCCAGCACACACCACTACCCTACTCCCAGATTATATGGGATGGGATGGGTTAATTTACCCTGGGAACCGAATCTGACCTGGGCATAATTGGTTTAATGTAATCTATTTAAAATGTCTATGAGAAACTTAGAACCCCCAACTCTGCCATTAACTTCCACAGAGATTATCTGGAGCCTAGATCAAGAGCAGACAGAAGGTCAAAAAATATAACATCAAGTCTGCCTGCCCACCCCACGTGAATGTATTTCCAGTATAACAATTGCCGGCGGAACACCTCGTCAATTGTTCCTAAGCCATTCGTGAAACCAACCTGCAAGGCAGTTAGTACATTCGAATCAGACATCCACTCATTCAACCTATTCAAAATGGTCCAACTCAACCATTTTTATAAACTACCAATGAGGCTGATTGGTCTGTAGTTAGAGGGTAGGAACCTAGAAATCTTTTTAAAAATTGGGATCATTTCAGCCGGTGCTTAGTTTGTAAAATATTATGTACAGGTGCACACAGTGTTTTGGGAAGCCACACCCACTTCCCCGTCTCCACCCTCCTCATTTAATAGCTCCACACTCTACCACAAACTTTAACACATCAGAGCCACCTCCTCCCTTCTTGAGTTCTGCATGAAACTAAAGCCATGGCTCTTCATATGAGCGCCTTGGGGACTTCACACCTACACACCTGTAAACGTTTGGAATCACATGGGCTTACTCTTAGAGACAAAAAATGCAAGATGTTTTGCGATTCAATAGAGTATTTAGGACACACCTTTTCTGGAGATGGTGTTTTACCTAAAAAATCACTCATTGAATGTTCCCCATCCAGACAACAAGGATAAACTACTATCTTTCACAGGATTATGTGAATATTATAGTAAGTTTATTAGGGGATTTGCTACGAAGATAGAGCCTTTGAGGGAGCTTACTAGACAAAATGTTGAGTTTAGTTGGGGGGAAAAGCAAGAATCCGCTTTTCAGTTAATCAAAAATTATATTGCTCATTCTCCTACTCCTACTATGAAACCATTTTGTGTGAATAGGTTAAGTGTGGTTACAGTTGATGCCAGTGAGTATGGGCTAGGAGGAGTGCTATCTCAAAAATGTGGAAAAGTTGAGTGGTGTATGGCGTTTGCCTCTAGGACTCTTAGTGAAACGGAGAGGAGGTACTCAGTTATTGAGAAAGAACTTTTAGGTTGTGTTCGGGGTATCGAGCACTTTCGGAATTACTTGTGGGAGAATCGAGTCCTTTTGAAAACGGATCATAAACCGTTGGTTTCAATATTGTCTCCAGATGGAGGTCGAAATGCCACTGCACATATTGGAAGGCTGATGTCTAGGTTACAAGAATATAATTTTTCTATTGAGTATGTTCCAGGTAGAACAAATGTAAATTCTGACTGCCTTTCCAGATTACCCTGTATTTCGGAGGAAGTGATAGTTGGAGGAGATGATGTGGAAATTGTGGCATCCTTAGGTGATTTTGTTGCTAATTAATTTTCTGCCATTTCTGAAGATGTTTGGAAGAATTGTACTGTAGGAGACAACATTGGGAGTTGTTGAAGAAATATATTTTGGAAGGTTGGCCTAAGATTAATATGATTCCTCATGAGTTGAAGTATTTTCAGCAAGTGCTGAATGAATTAAAAATTGACAATGACATCATTTTTAAAGGAGGGAAATGTGTTCCTCCTGAGGGATGCAAGATGAGATTCTTAAGCTTGCTCATGAGTCTCACTTGGGAATGTCTTCTATGAAAAGGTTGATAAGATCTAGTTTTTGGTGGCCTGGGATAGATAAGATGATTGACAGGGTAGTCCGAGTATGTCCCATCTTTATCAATAGTGACAAAATGTTGAAGGTCCATCCTGCTCCTTTAACCCCTTGAGTGCTGGCCATGTTCAGCGGACGTCGCGTGCACTACCTTGGTAGTGCTGCGCATGTCCGTTGAACGTCGCGGCCCCGCCGTGCAATAGAACGTTCCGTACCAGCGCGGAACGTTCAGCACAGCGGAGGGGTTAATACCCATTGCACGGCCAAAAAATTCTTGGCGCAAATTAGCGTTTGACATCTTAGGTCCTTTCCATTGCGTACGTTAGGATGCTCGTTTTGCTCTAGCCTTAATTGATTATCACTCTAAGTGGCCTGAAGTAAAGTTTGTTTCACATGCCACTTCTCAGATTATTGTGAAATTTATCAGAGACGTTTTTGCTCGTGATGGAAGTCCAGAAGTTCTCATCACTGACAATGGAGTGCAATTGAGATCTAAGAAGGTAAAGGGTTTTCTTTGTTCTTGTGGAGTTAAAGACATTACTACTCCTATGTATGAACCACAAGGCAATGGCCAAGTGGAAAAGATGTAATTGTGTGCTTAAAGAATGTGTGGAATGGGCTGGGATGAGTGGAAGTGATTGGAAACGTGTTTTATGAGAGAGATTGTGGATGTCCGTTTCGTCTTTTGAGAGGAAGAGAAACAGCTTCCAAATTGTGTCCATGGTGGATTAAGGAAAAAATACATTGCTCTGTTGCTACTGATAGTTACAGCACCTCTCTGAGAGTCACACGTCATCAAGATAAAATGAAAGAATATCATGATGTAAAACACTGGGTAAAAATTCCTTCTTTTAGGATTGGTGATTTTGTTAAAATATGTAAGCCAGGTTTTCTGGTCAAGGGTTGTTCGAAATATGGGCCTATACGCAGAGTGGTTAATTTCAATCTTCATAGTATTGTTACAAATGACGGTAAAGTATGGAATATCAGATATGTGGTTAAATGTCAAAATGTTCCTGAGAAGGATATATTTCCTTCTGGAAATGTGTTGCATCCTTTGAGACTCAATCAGAGCCCAGGAAGTGAAATTCATTCTACAATTGTGTCTAAAGACAACACTGTGACTTCCAGAGTAAAAAACAGCAAAAGAGTTATAAATGCTCCTGTTAGATTTAGAGACTATAGATAATGTTTTAGCATGACAGTGTTATTATATTTTTACAGGGATAAGATGTGTTTTATGCTTAAAGTTAATTAATTATATACAATTTCTTTATTTGTGTTTGCTAGAAGTTTACACTTGAAACAAGGTTTGCCATCTGTTGCTATGGTGTTATAAGTTCTAAGTTCCAGTTAACAGAAGTTAAGCAGTGCTTGACTGGAACAGATGCTCTACTGTGCTCCTCATCATTAAACTTATTTATTTTTGTATTTTATTGGACTCTTTCTTACAAAAACTCTCATGTGTCAAACAAATATTTCTAATACATGATCAGGCTATGAGACACAACATTTCATTGCCACCTATTTTAAATTGAAGTCAGAAATTAAACTCCATTCAGAGAGGATTCCACATGCACTTTGGAACTAATAAATCATAAAATTCAATGAAGTCTGCCCTGCTGTTGTTGAGGTGTGGACATATACTTCTGTCACCTCAAACCTTCAACCTGCCCTTTGACCAGTGGAGTTGATCACCCCTTGATCCAGAAATCCCAGCAGGGCGAGGCAGGGCAAGGACAACCCAAAATCCTAGGAATATCATCAGCCCTGGAATTCCCGAAAGATGACTTGCAAATCCCGAAGGGAAAAGCAAGGCGACCCAATGGATGAGCAGCAGCAGCCCTCATTATAATCTGTCACTTTTTACTAAATTTGTCAGCAATGGAGTTTCAATCAAAGTTCATCTCTTTTTGGAATGGGAGACAATAGCCCCTTGAGGGACCAGAACTCCTACTATCTACTTGGCGTGACAAGCTCACAACTCAATCTGGCTGCTCCCACCAAAATTCGCTCTTATCCTCTATAAACTCAACATTAACAACTGCCATTAATTCTCTCACACGGCAAACACAGAAACTTGAAATTCAAATGGACACCATGCAGGCAAAAGCAACAGCTATAATGAACATAGGTGCCAAAATTGATAACTTAGATGGGTATCACAAAATGTTGAAGAAGCAGCACTCTCTGAGGTGTTCATGTCTTCCAATCTTTCAGAAGCTCATCTCTCTGCCAGAAGTTTTCACTTCACTAGTCACAGAATTAAAACAAAGACAAATATGATCACAGACAATCATGATCATCGCATAGAGGACAGGGCTCCAACCAAAGTAAAAAACAACGCAAGCAATGAGACAGCCGAGGCAAAAATCTTACCAACCATTCCACTCTCGATAACAATGAAGAGCCCAAATCATGCTCCCCAAAATCAATGTTTAGAAGTCAAGTCTCCTCCCCATGTTAAAAACCAAGCTAGTAATAATAATAAATACAATCTTTATTCGGCATTGCATACAGCCATAAAAGAGATAAAAACATTAAAAACAAATTAACTGAGTCATAAAAAATGGGCTAATTCATTTTGTCACCAATATAAAAGTAACAGCACATTAAGCACTCCTCTTAATGGGTCATAAATGTACACATAGGTCTCAAAACTGGCTGTTTTTTTTATAGAGGCCTAATTGATGCATATCACAATTTTTCATAAAACACCCCTCTATCTTAATCTTCCTAAGATTTCCTAGATCTCACAATTGCTCTTAAAAAGTGTGTAACCACAAATAAAGTATGTTCAGTCTGTAAAAGTTGCACATGCAAAAGTGCAATTTGAGCCTGTCTAAAGCCTCTATCTTGGGGGGCGTGGCCAAGATGGCGGTGGAGTAGGATGTGCATTTCAGTCCCTCCGGCGCCGTCCGACATCAAGTGTTGAATATCACCCCTACTCGTGCCCATCTCCACGAGTGCTGACAGGTGACGGTGTCCCCCAACTGTACGGACATTCCTTGGGCGGCTATTTTGTGGAGAGCGGCAGATGCCGAGCAACGCGGACCAGTGAGGCCCTGATCGGTGCAAGACCGGGCGACCCACGGGGCAGAAGAAGGGGGCGGAGGCTTGCCCTAGCGGATCGGTGCCGCAGCGAGCAGAGTACGGCACCCAGGCTGGGCGGTGGAATCAACAGCACAATCAGGAGCGGCCTCGCCGGGCTCGAGCAGTAGTTCATTGACCGGGAAGCCTGGGTGCAGCGGTCTAGTTCTTTGCCATTTGGCCCGCATGTCGGCAGGGAGGCCTAGCACAGAGGTAGTAGAGGGACAGAACGCCTGACTGCGTGGGTTGGGGTGAAGCCTGGTGGCCTCATTGGCGTGGTCAGAGGGGGGGTCAGTGATTGTAGGAGCCTGCAGGGGAGAGGCCCTCGCCCCCTAGCCTTTGGTACAGCCACGCAGCCCACCTCTAAGGCCCAGGGCGACAAGCTTCCCACACGCAGCCCGCCTATAGATGCCAGCGCGGCAAGCTTTCCACACGTGGCCTGCCTGTGGACACTGGCGAGCTTCCCCCACACAATCCACCTCTAGACGCCGAGGCAACAAGCTTCCCTTCAAGCAGCCCACCTCTAAACCACAGCACAGTAGAGTGGCACTTCATTGAGCTGAGACTAGGGCCTAACTGTACGCGGGACCTGGCGGGAGTGTGCCTCTCGCCCTGGTGTTGAGTCTGCAGAGCTGCATCCGCAAGAGGGGGGGAGCCGAAAGTCCGCTGACAGCTTCAGCCTACGGGCGGGAGGTTTGGTCTTTGATCTGCCCTTGGCTGTGCTGGCCTTCTCCTGGTCGAGATGAGCAAAGCGGGCCACTGGGTTGAGTCGGTGCCACCTGACCCTTCGAGCATGCTGTGGGCCAGCCCTCTCCCGCATCCTGCGCTTTGAAGATCTCGGCAGGGCTGGACTTGTGCCTGAGAGTGGGGAGGTTGGAGCCCGGCTGGGGCCCAGCTTGGTGGCGGCGCTTCCTCCACGGTCCTACCTGCTTAGTCGCAGATCCCATCCAGGGGCATGATGGCAGCGGCTAGAAATAAGAAAGACAAGCCCCCGAAAGATGCACCCCAGAAACTAGCTGGACAGTCTGCCTCGCAGGTTGCTGATAAGTCCCCGCGGCCTGATGATAAGGATGCACCGGCCACAAAAGCCTTCATGATAGAGTTGTTTTCTGCTATCAAGGAAGATATCTCGGAGTTGCGCTCAGCTCGCATCTGACCTGCGGGAGGTGAGGTGTGATGTGGATGCAGTGGGGGAGCGGGTAGCGATGCTGGAGGAACATGATCTGGGGATAGCGGAGGATGAACATCAACTCCAGCAAGATGTGATTCGCCTGACGGAACAGAACTTGGACCTCCAGGCACATGCCACGGACTCAGAGAACAGATCTTGCAGAAATAATATTCGGATTCGGGCTGTTCCGTGGAAAGGCGAAGGTGCGGATCTTCGCGAGTACGTGAAGCCTTGTTTCGACATATCTTGGACGAGAAGGACCTGCAAGATATTCAACTGGACCGGGTCCACCGAGTAGGTCTTCCATGGGGGCCCAAAGCTCCTCCCCCTGACATCTTGGTCTGCGTGCATGACTTTCAGATCAAGGAACAGATTTTGTGGAAAGCCCGTGACCTCAATCCCCTCCAATTCCGCAAGCACCATCCTGCACTTTTTCAGGACCTAGCGGCGTCCACACTTGTCAAGCGAAGGGAATTCAAACCTGTCACTAACTTTCTGAGAGAGCAAGGCATTCCCTATTCATGGGGGCATCGGTTCAGGCTTATTTTTAAATTTAATGGGAAGCTGATCCAGGTTCGCTCCTTGGAGTCGGCCCACGGCATCTTGGGACTGTAAGGGACCGCTCCTTCGTCAGGAGAAGTCAGGTCTCCCAGCAGACAGCGCCGGCGCTCCGCAGAATGGCAACGGGTCGGTAAGCCTGCATCTGTTGCAAAGCCTGATCTATCAGCGAGCCTGCTTGAGAGAGGAGCTGCGGTCGCTTCGGTGGCCCTGGTAACAGACATGGCTGGGGGTCCCTGAGATGTGGGGCCGTAGCTTGGCACTAACTGGGCCGGTAGCCGGCGCCGGGGGAGACTGTCTACTTGGTTCGGATTGTTGACGCTCTTTTGTCCATGTATGGAGGAATTGGACGAGTGGGAGGTTGTCGCCATGTTCCCCTGCTACTAGGGCCTGTTTAACGGACTGTTGTTTGCTCTTTTCTACTACGAATGTTGAATCTTGTATTGTTGGGGCTTATTTGTGTGGAGGGAGGAGGTGGGGAAGGGGAGTTGGGGGTTCTGGGGTTGTTTTGGGGGCTCCGCATCAGCCTGGGGAGGACTAAGCGAGGATCCAGGGGAAGTTTGGGTCATGTGGTCCCATAGGAGCTTCGGAATGGGAATGTGCATAGAGGATCAGTCCCATGTATTGACATGCTGGGTAAGGAGCTGAAGGAAGTGAGTCTCAATGTCCGAGGCCTCAATAGCCCTGTGATTTATTGGAAAGTGCGGAGGGTAGTGTGTGCCTGCTACAGGAGACCAATCTCCTCTCTAAAGATGCACGGAGCATGGCAGATAAGCGCTTCCCGCTCCAGCTGTGGTCCTCGGGGCCTAATAAAATAAAATTTTGTACTGCCCACGCAGTGCAAAATTATCTCCCAAGTGGTGGACATTAAAGGTAGATTTTTGGCTGTACGAGTGTAATGGGGTGAGACAAAGCTCACTGTTGGGTCCATTTATGCTCCAAATACTAACCAAGAGTCCTTCTTGCAATCAGCGCTTTCGCAGGTACTAGCGTCTCCGGATCCCCTGATTCTGGTTGGTGGTGATCTGAACATTATGATGGAGGCGGGGATTGACAGGTCGGAAATTAGCGATCTCACCAGGCAGGAGCAATGTCGCAGGGGGGGAAGCAGTGGCTGTTAGAGGGAGGGAGGGTTGCATGATGTATGGTGCTTTCAGCATCCCCAGGAGCGCGACTTCACCCTCTTCTCAGCGGCCCACAAGACCTATGCGCGCTTAGATCCCTTCCTGGCCATGTCCTCCCTTATGCCTCAGTTGTCTGCAGCAGACATTGTGCCGCGTTTCTGTAGTCCTCATTTCTTGTGGTGCTAGGCCGCTGTCGGCAGGCTGGCGCCTTTGCGACTTCCTCTTCCATTCAGACTCTGTAGTGGCGAAGATCCGAGAGACCACAGTGCATTACCTTGCCGAAAACGAGGTGTGGGAAACATCCCTCATATCGGTCTGGGAGGCCCTGAAACTGGTAGTACGGGGCAAATTTATAGCGATTGCAGCGACATACTCCTGTTTGCACAAGGAAAAATGAGCGGAGTTAGATGGGGGTTAGTGGTCTGGAGGCAAATCATAAAAGGACTGGGGCGCCGAGGGTTTGACGGGCATTGGAGTCGAAACGGCGCATGTTGAAACATCTCGACATGGTTAGAGCTATGCATGCCTTACTCCGCCTATGACACAAGTTCTATCTCTGTGGAGATAAAGCGGGCAGATGCTTGCACACAGGCTGCGGGCACTCACTCAGTTGACCACTATACATTCTGTGAGGGGCTCGCAAGCGATGGAGCATACGACAGATGCTGCAACCGTAGACACTTTTCGGAAATGTTATCAGACCCTATACCAGAAATAGGGAGTTCCCTCTACGGGAGTGGCAGACTATCTTGCATCGTGCGGGGTTATGCTCTCCTTCGGGAATCGGCGGAGGCCCTGGATGCGGCGATCCGCATTTAGGAGGTCATCTCGGCCATTGCAAAACTGAAGGTGGCAAAATCGCCGGGGCCGGATGGCTTTTCTGCTATCTTTTACTACAACACCTGTAGGGAGCTGGCTCCACTCCTGACCTACCTTTTAATTATTTTCTTGACACGGGGGCGAAGGCTCCTTCCACGGCCATCACGGTCATTCTCAAAGACCCTAAAGAGTGCGGATCGTATAGGCAGATTTCGCTGCTCAACATTGACGCCAAGTTATTTGCAGGGGTGCTGGCAGCTAGGCTTAGCCCCTTGATGGACGAATCATCGAGCCCGATCAAGCAGGATTTATTCCTACACGGCAAGGAGGAGACAACACTAAATGGCGACTCCACCTCCTGGACTTAGTCCAGCGTTCCCAGATGCAGGCTTTCCTGCTCCCCATAGATGCGCAGAAAGCCTTCCACCGTGTAGATTGGAACTACTTGTTTGCCGTGTTGAGGGCGTTTGGGGTGGGGGATACCTTCATACGGTGGATTCGGGGCCTCTATGCAGCCCTCAAGGCGGCTGTGCGTGTCAATGGCTTCAGATCCGCACTTTTCCCCATTACGAGGGGAACGCGACAGGGGTGCCCCCTTTCCGCTCTGCTTTTTGCGCTCTCTATGGAGCCCTTTGCACAGTGTGTTCGGGCTAATGTGGACATCGCCGTGATTAAATTTGGGGCTGATACGCATAAGTTTAGTCTGTATGCGGATGACGTTATTCTCGCGCTCACCCACCCTCACTCCTCCTTGCGGAACGTCTCGAAGGAGTTGGCGGAGTTTCGGAAAGTGGCGGGTTTGAAGGTTAACTTCATCAAACGCAAATCCTCAACCTATCCATACCTCAGGCATACGTCCTGGACCTGAGGCGAGACTTTGAGTTCCAGTGGGCACCATCCGACATCCCTTATTTGGGTATGCGATTGGCCCCTTCCATTTGAACTATCAAACGCTGGTTGAAGAGGTTACTAAAGCTCTCTCGGATTGGTCCCGTCTTAAGCTGGCCTGGTATGGTAGACTAGCGGCTTTGAAAATGACTGTACTACCCCGCATACTGTAACTTTTTCAGATGCTTCCCCGACAGGCGTTGTTTGTGGTGGTCACCCTGAAGGCAGCCAGGGGACTGGGCTTCCCTCTGTTGTCAGCCTACCTTCAAGCTTCCAGTCTGAGGTATATTGTTGAATGGAATAATCCCATTTCTAGTAAACATTGGAACTTTATGGACCAGACTGTGGCAGGTTTCAATATCTGGCGTGAGTTGTGGTTGCCGCGCAAACACATAGCCTGGGGCCTCTACTCTTCCCCGGTGATGTCCCCGACTCTCAAGGCATGGGACCAACTAGCGCAACGCAATGGGTGGACCTCGTTCCCCTCCCCGATGACCCCAATCGTCGATAATCTGGACTTCCCACCGGGCCGCGCGTCCCCGGTCTTCCATCACTGGAGGGAGGAAGGCTGTAAGAGGGTGGGTTTCCTTTTTGACTTAGATGGCTTGATCCCGTTCCCCCGGCTGCGCACAGAGTTTTTGTGGCTGCCGTTGGCGGATGCATTCCACTACTCACAGGTGGCACATTGGGTTACCCAACCAGCGAACGTTGTCTCCATGTCCCGGCTGTTGACGGCATTTGAAAAATGGTTGGTCTGCAAGAAAGACAACCAGAGACTCATCTCTGAGTTCAATGCGATGATTCTGAGTCAACCCAGGAGACAGCGTACACCTGCACAGGTCTGGTGGGAAACGGAGCTGGGACGGCCGCTGACAAAAAATGAGTGAGAGCAAGTTTTTTACCGCGCACAGCACATGGCCTCTAATACTGCGGGTACCGAAGCGGGCTTCAAAGTAGTGGCATATTGGTACTACACACCGGCGCACGTTAGAGCATGGGATGCCTCCAAGTCGGGCCGCTGCTGGCGGGGGTGTGGCGTGTCAGGGACATTGGCGCATTTGTTATGGCACTGCCCAAAGCTGGGGAGGTACTGGGCCGCGATCATGGACGAGCTGGATGATGTGTTTCAGATTACATTCGCTCGGGTGCCAGAGCATACTCTGTTGGGGCTTCCCCATCCCACGTTCTTTCCCCTGCGCTCACTGAAGGGTAGGCAGATTGCGCTGGCTCTGTTAGCTGCTAGGCAGGTGCTCCTGGCGCACTGGGGCTCCCCGACTGTACCTGACCTCCGAGATTGGCTGCAAAGGCTCTGGCATATCTTAGCGATGGAAGGACTCTTGATGGGAATGGATGGGAAGGGTTCGGAGTATGCTAAACTTTGGGTCCCGTTCCTACAGCTCTTATCCAAAGACCTTCGAGAGGTACCTTGTCCGAAGTACTTACAGATCCTACAACTCATTCCACTAGAGTCTGAGGGGGTTAAGCCTGTTGGTTGAATTTTCCCTTATAGAACTGGTGGATACCTGGAAGCAATCTGCGCAGATAGAAGCTGATGCGGGGCGGGGTGGGATTGGGAGGGGGCTGTTCTGGGGAAGGGAGGGTTGAGGGAGGGTTTTTGACTTTCTTTTTTCTTCTCTTCTTGTTTGTTATCTGAAATAAGGTGGAGGCCACAGCACAGGTGGGGCTGCTTCTTAAGTTCATAGTGATACGCGGGGTCGTCCTCCGGGATGTAGGCCCAGACGCTCTGTCATTGCACTGAGTTTACGCCCAGCCGGCTAGTTGATGTAGGCAGCTGGACTGTGTACCATACTTCATTCCCGCATAATAAAAATGATTGACTCTAAATCCTATATCTTTTAGATATGGTTTACGATATAGTCCCCGGGGATGCGTAAAATATTTGCATAAAAACACAACATGTAAAATGTCCTGTGGAGACTTATTGCAGCCACAGTGTTCTCTATCTTCAGTTCTCATTATAAATCCAATTGAGACAGCCACTAGATGATGGAACATATTGAATCTAAAAGAGTAATTAAAAAACAGTCATATACACTGGTTAAAACAGTAAGATAGTGTTCTATTCCTTGCACTGATTTTACACTCTAACTAAAGGTTTAAGCAATTCCTTATCTTCTCGTTCCATGCTAACCTTTTTGATAGAAAGATCATTAATTAGATTGTATCGCCTTTCTTCACCGATCTAAAATTTGTAAACATATCTGATCTTCCAAGGCTATCCAACGTGTCTTTAATATATCTTAGCCATGGTGTTTTAAGGGCGTGCTTCAATATAAGGCAATATAGTATTATCTCATGGTTAAGGGCGACCTCCTCCTTTGCCCAGATGCTCAACCAACAGTGAAGGGGGTTAACTGCTACTAAATCCCCCACATGCCTCACCCTGAGTTCTTCGTGGACTGAATAGGTGTGGGTACCTTGAGGGACCTTTAATAAACATCTCAGGTATTTATTGTGTGTCATCTGAAGCTCCCTCATACCCGTAGAGCCCAAATTTCACTCCCATACACAGCTTAAGAAATGCAAACTGATCGATATCATTTTAAAATCACCCCTGGAAACCATGTGCCTAGTCTATGTGCAAAGGACGCAATTGTACCAATTCAATTTGTCTCTTCCACCTTCTCTTCTTTCAGTGTGTTCTGATTAAGTTTGGCATCAAATGACATCCCTGGCTATGCGTTGGGAGCCTACCTTGTAAAGCGTATTGGGAGATAAGTCCAGTCCCTTTATAAAGGAGACAAAACCATCAATTAAACTTTGCAATGCTCTTGGTGTAAGTGCGAGGAGCACAACATCATCTGCATGAAGCAGAACTGGTACTGATCTACTACATATTCTCCGAGTATCGGCATGCAGAGATATCATTTAAGATACCAGCCCATTAATGTACAACGTGAATAAAATAGGGGCAAGAATACAGCCTTGCCGCACCCCTCTTCAGCATTGAAAACTATTTATGAGATCAACCTCTTGAGTAAAACAGACTGCAGCGGTGGTATGGGCATATAAAGACATCAAGGCATTTATAATTGAGCGCTCTATACCCAGATCATCTAACAGGGCCCATAGTTAACCACAGTTTACCTTGTCAAATGCTGCAGTGAGATCCATAAAACCTAGGTAAATGGATCCCGCTTTAGCAATTGTGTATTGGGTAGAGGTTCAGCCATTGGCCCACCAAGGATTTGCCTGCTCGGAAGCAATATTGGACCTCCGAGATACCTTGATTTTTTTCTGCCCTTTCTACTAGTCTGTTAAGGATGACCTGACCCATGACCCTAATGGTAACAACAAAATGAATCTTTAGCAATTAGGGTTATCCCTTTCCCCCTTCTGATAGACAGGGATAATAATGTCTGTTGACCAAGATCAGGGCATTGCCATTGACATGCCGCATTCAAAACCCTGGTTAAAATAGGGGCCCACTCCATGATTTTACTTCTAAACGGGTCATGGGGGATATCATCTGATTCGACACCTTATTGTTGGTCAGCTCCTCCATGCCTATTATTATGCCGTGTAACTGAAATATTATGTACAAATCACATGGGAGAGCCTCCCATTCACTATTACAATAAGCTTCCTCCCCAACATTAAAAAATGATTGGAAGTGGCTCTTCCATTGGCTTGTGTAATGTGATGACATATAGATGATTTGTCAGGTTCAGAGAAGCAGGCTCTATTAATAATGTTCCAAAATGGAGAGCTATCATTCAGCTCACTGGCCTCAGCCAGTTCGTCCCAAGCCAGTTTTTGTAGAATTGACCTCCTTTCCAATAAAACATTTTTATATCTACTACAGCACTTAGCAATGTTACATCTGCTATAGGGTGTCTCTTTCAGTGCCACTTTAAGGGACCTCAGTGCTTGGGAGCATTCCTTATCAAACCACCTTGGGATATCTGGCTGAGACATGACTACTGGGACAGGTAGAAGAATCCTCACTGACATTGGTATGGTGTCAAAAGATCTGATTACTTCCTCCTCTGAAGGTAGGATATCTAGTCACTTCAGAATCTCCTGCTGCCTCTCTTTAAAAAGCGAAGAATAAAAATTGTTACTTTCCACAAGTGACCATCGCAAATGTCTCCCCTGGCCCGTTGAATTTAATGTCCCTCCCACCCTCTGACTATTGGCTTTGTTCGGCTGCTGGCTCCACATCCCCATAACTAGATCACTGAAAGGACTTTCTATTGTCCTAAAAGATGTTATAGTATGTGTCAAGGCTGATATACCAAAGATGTAGTCAATAGTGTATGTACAACCCCTACCTTTAGAGGTAGGAGGATAAAGAGTGTTGGGTGGTATAACAGCCTTTTGAAGTGTAAACGTTAGATCATGATTATTTAAGAGCGCATTTATTTCCCGACTCTCCCCAGAGTGTTCCATGTGCAATTCTTCTGCTTCCATACATCTGGGAGTAACCCCAGTGTTTTGCCCATTATTTAAACATAAATGACATTTAAAATGACAATTAAAATTCCCTAGCAGAAACAAGCTAGTATTATTGCAGGCCCTGACACTACTCCTACCTCGCCACAGCAGGCAACAGCGATGAGTCCAAATAAAATCCCTTTTGACTCAACAGCAACGGGCAAAGCCGTGCTTAGGAGCAAACATACGATTGACAACTTTGAAGAGACAGCGGAACCTAGTAAATTGCTTTCTAAAAGGACAAAAAACGCCTGAAGAGGCAAACAAAATACATTTAACATTGTGTTGTGTAAAGGAACTACAATTGCGCCTGGAAGCATTAGACCGTAACCCGGGTAGTCTGACGCCTAAACATTCCCCAAAGGTGTTTTTTTAATCCCTCGATTATGAGCTTTCAGGGTTTTTGATATCCAATTATTTTTGATTTTTCAGATTTGATACCATAGGGGGGTGACACAAGACCAGCGTATGTCTTATTTGACATGACATCTATGTCTGATACATTCCCTGTAATGCCTTGTATTCTGCCATAAAAAACCACCAACTCATGGTATGTGTGAATTTACTGAAATCTCTTAAGATGCAATGGAACAGTTGCATTGGGTAGGAACATTAAGTGCAACTTAGCTGAATCAAGGTATCCTTATATGTCCTGAGGGCTACTGAATGACTTCCCACCTTTTTTTAGACCTATATTTTTTTAGACCTATATTTGACCTAGACATGCAGGGTCCCACCGTATAAAAGAGATACTACACATGTTATTGGCCATCTACTAACTCCGATTTTTTTGGTCAATAAAGTTGAGTAGTTTAAATAAGATCAGCGTTATTAACTGCAGGGAACTACGTTTGTGTGATTCCCTAGATGTAGGTTTCAATGAACACCAGCGATGATTAGCTACATAATAACTCCAGTGTTAAAAAATCTATCTGGCCTGTACTATTAGGCACATTAAACTGCATACCACACCGCAATAGGATTTTTTGTCAACAAAGTGGAGTGGTTTCAATAAAGATCGGCAATAACTGCAGGGAACTACACTTCCCATGATTCCCTCGACGTATAGCGGTGACGTCATAACATTGACGCCCTCGGCATGCAGGATGCTGACAATCCGCATTGTGAATAAATGAACGGAACAACTACCCGATCGGTCCTTCCCCAGCGGCTCGGACAACCATCATGAGGTACCGACGGATAGGTAAGCCTGCATGCATTTGAGTAGTTTATTTGCAATAATACCAACGGCAAGGTTGGCTCTTTAATACCCATAGCTGTCAAGGTTTCAGATTGCTATGAGTGACGTTTTCATAATTTTGTGAAATTATGAGTGACATTTCAACGACTATGAGTGATACTTTTTCGGAAGCAAAATAATAATGCAATGAAGACTGGAACGTCATGCATATCAGCAGTTACACCCATCTGAGCAACAAGACACTCTAAGAAGACATAAAAACTGATGGAAAGCACCAGAACCTGAAGCACCTACTGCCCTCCTAAACTGATCGTACTGTTAAAAAAAATAAAACACGGACTTATATCTGCACCCCTCTCCATTGACCGTGCACGCTGCACCACTACAAACAAAAGAACATTTCTGTAAATTTCAGAAGTCAGTTATTGTAGCAGGGTCAGATTACCTGTTTTGAAAACCAGCGCAGTGTGCCTGCCACTTTTTCACCTCGAGTAGGGAAAATAACATGACTGCAATGCTGGGGGAGAGGGTGCTCACTTGAGAGCACACATCGATCGCTGGGGTACTGAATGTAGCCGAGGTGCAGACTCCATTTCCCCCTCTTTTGTGCTCCGCTTTAGTTTCTTCTGCTGAGACAAACGGAAACAAAAGCTTTACCTAAATAATGGCTTTCTTGACTGCTTTCTGCTGCTTCCCAGGTGACCTCGGAGAGGCCGCGGTGGTGCGAGAGGCAGCATGCTCGACACTTCAACTACCCCGGCCGGACCTCTTGTTACAATCATCTGCTCCTGCAGTGCCTCTGCCATGACTCCGGCCCACAAGACCGTCCGGTGTCATTTCTCTCCGTCGGCTGCTGTAATATTGAATAAAGCCGGGGACAACTTATTAACTACAGTGATGAGAGGCAGTGGCACTACAGTGATGAGAGGCAGTGGCACGAACCGGTGCTTGTTGTAGAAAACTGGGCTGTGAGCACTCCGGCCGGCGCCATGACTATTATATGCACCACAAACTGCCTTCTAGCTCGCGAAATAAATTCCCCGCGCACGCTCTGGCAGCAGGATGTGATGTCTCCTCCTATTGACGTCATGCTGGTAATGAGAGCCACACGGAATGCGAGCCCAAACCTGCTGCAGCAGCAAGGGGAAGCCACGGGCGGCGCGCTGCCACAGACAGTTTTATCAGCAATTTTAGTGACAGCTGACACAATTTTAGTGACCGCTGACACACAGAGATATGCGTGACAATGCATTTCAGTGTGGTAATGCGGATTACCGCACTGAAATGCGCTAGTGTCACGCCTGATGCGTGACACTTGACAGGCCTGAATACCGAGGGACACCGCTGCTTTAGGACGCTTGTTCTTGAAAACACAGAAGTTGTTTCTAGACATCCTTAAGAGCATGGAAGTTGCTTTTCAAACGTTTGTGAGATGCCATATGTTTGATGCAAAAGCGATTGAGTCGCTGAGTAGTAGTTAATAGAGCAATTGGCAGAGAAGGGTAATGTTCTCACTCTATGTAAACACACTTGTGTCTCACTGGGGACTACAGAAAGATCTTGAAGTTCTCCATTCTGCCAAAATGTGGTTTCATAATCAGAAGTTGTAGAAGTCTCAGCCGAACTTCGGAATGTGTAAATGCGAGGGAAGATAGGGCACTATGCTGATCATGCTGTTTGGTGCAATATTCTTCCTTTGTGAGCTAAATATTAGGCTGAGAGAAGCATGACAAGCTTATATAAGCAGTTTTTACCTCTGCTTTTGTATGGTGATTGGAGCACAATGATAGAATGTTAGGAGAGGTAGAACACCACAATAAATAAGGAATTGTTCTATGTTTTCCTTATAGAGCAGTACCTCCTTTTCCCTGAGACGTAGCCAGGTGAGGTGAGGTAGCCTTCTCATATATTCTGTGTAAGAACAAGTGGCATATATCCATTATTTGAGATTGATAGATGACAATGTTTATGTCACTACTTTGCTAGTTTTGAGAACACTAGATTCTATGTTAATGAACCCAAATGTGTCGCACACTTTTTCCTTTCCTATGTTACAGATACCTTCAGGTGTACAGGTTTTGCTGAGGAAGGACTGTACACTCCGCACTACAGGTGATTCGGTTGTATCGTTTCCAACCGCTTCAAGTGTACTTGTATTATTTAATTTTCTAATATATTTTTTCATATTTTGCAGTAGCAATAATTTGGGTTGGTCCTGACGAAGGCACTGGACAGATCGATGTCCGGGTGTGCTGAAACATGTTGACCACGTTGTAATAGCAGACAGCTATTTGGTAAAACTGTTGTTTGCACTGTTTTTTGTTTGAAGTGCGAGAGACAATAATAAATATAGGGTCTGTCACAATTCAATTTTAATCTCACTGATGCACTGCACTTATTTCCCACTAGGTATGTGTTGTAGCGCTTTTGCGCAGGGGGGACGGCGTCCATCCATTGGTTGCAACGGCGAACCTGGTAGGTGAAGGGGCGTGGTGACCGGCGTGGTGTCCTGCAGCAGTCCGAGAAACTTCCGATTTCAGCCATACACCTGCGTGCACCTTTTTTGTAAGGGTGGACGCGGTTTTGATTGTAAATGGTGGACGGCTTTTTGATTGAGCAGGGTGGACAGCGTCCACCCTGGAAAACCCTCGAAAATAAGTGGGGGGATGCCGTCCACCCGCGTGGTACCCCGACTCGTGCCCTGATTGTCTCTAGGTCATGAACGCAATCGTTCATATATGCTACTGATAAGCATGTAAGCTTGTCTCATGTGCAAATCTATAGCATTACTATATTTCCACGTATGAGGTATGTTGTCAGCACACCTGGCGAAAGTCCAAAGCTCCTAGCAAATTAGACACACACAGCACAATCAGCAAGGCTAAGAATATTTCGAGCTGTTTTTAAATATGTGGATTACACCAAATATAAAAAATACCAAAAAAAAAGACTGTGTGCCTGACTCGGCCTTTCAGTGTTTCACCTGCTGGGACATCGCCAACTTTTCTGGCAGCTGCCTTCACCTTAGCAGTTTTTAGCACAAAAAAAGTATTTTAAGGATTTTTCACTTGTAAATATATCCATATGATTCACTGCACCCTCGGAAGTGCTCTTTATTCATGCTCCGCCTGTCCTCATTATTTTTTCGCTGTTGTTTCAGAAACTAGGCCACAGCTCTGCTCCGGCTTTTATCAACTCTCTGATTTCCCTCCACACCCCTGTCCGCACTCTCCGTTCATCTTCCTCTGTTCTCCTCACTGTTCCCCGTTTCCACAAAACTCGCACTGGTGGAACTAGATTCTCTGTTCTTGCACCCCGGTTTTGGAATTCCCTTCCTCTCTCCATGCGTTCTATCCCTATCTTTTCACACTTCCGTAAAGCGCTTAAAACTTTTCTGTTTGCCCTGGCCTACCCCCGCTAAACCTCCTGGCCCTGTCTGTCCTGTTCCTTAGAGCTCTCAGAGCCAGGAAGCCGTTCGGCCATCGTGCGCTCTACAAATAATTTCATTCATTCATTCATTCATTCATTCATTTCATTCATTCACAGCAGTATGGAAGGAAACATGGTGCCTGCCCCACATATGTAAATCATGTCTTATGCCGTCAGCCAGATATGACAGCAGCACACCTCCATCCCGGGCACTACAGAGCACCGCCACCCCGGGACGTCAGTCAGCGCTTGCGAAGGCCTCATTTGAAGTTGTACGTTGCGGTTGAGTGACATGGGTTGTCCAACAGGTGATGGGCCATCGGGAAGACTCGGCCAAGCGGCAGGTGTGCCTTCAATGTGTCTTCATCTATTGGGGTGTTCTGACTGAGCTGCGTATCATCGGTGCCCTCCGGTTTGTCGTATAAGAGACCCCGTTTGCTGCCCCACATTCAATGCCTGTTCTGAGCCATCACTACTACTGAGGTTGATTTGAGCCAGCGCTACCACATCTGAAACAATGTTTATGCATTGCTCTCAATTTGCATTACATTGATTCGACACAGAGGGATTAATTGACCCAAGCACACACAGTACAGCACAGAGGGTAAAGGCAAGTAGATCAATGTAGTGCTTGAATTTTTTATTTTATTGTGTTTGTGACCCCTCTTCTGCCGGATGTCTACTTCAGAGCATTATTGAAGGAAAGGGAGATTTGAGATTACCTGACACTTTACCACAGAAGGCTACATCATAATTCTGATGTTGCCAGGTGTAATGCTATTTCCAACACATACCGGAGTAAAGCCGACATACTCACTATAGAAGGCAGAACATGACTGGGAAGCCTCCAGCGGGCACGTAGGCGGTAACTCTGTGCAACCTTTACACTGAGAGCAAGAGCACTGCAGTAGTGCTTTGGAAAGGGCAGTGTTTTACACAAGGGAGTAGGCAGAATATTACAACATCCCACACTGTGATCAATAGTTCAAATGCCATCGGCTGAGCAAAGAAAGAAAGCCCAAGACACTTGAAATTAGGTCCCTTCTTCCCACCTTCTGTCCATGTATCTTTCATGCATTCATCCATCCATCTATCTCTTCATACTTTTATACTTCTATCTATCTATCCATCTCTTCACACTTTCATCCATCCATTTATCCTCCATCTACCTCTTCATATTTCCATACTTCTATCTATCTCTTCAAGCTTTCATCCATCCATCCTCCATCTATCTCTTCATGCTTTCTTCCATCAATCCTTCTGTTAATGCTTCCACCCATTCATCTCTTCATGCTTCCATCCATCCTTCATTTACCATTCTTTCTATACACCCTTTCGTATGCACTTTCATCCATTATTCTAACCTTCCAGTCACACTTCCAGCCATTCATCCATCTTTTTTTCTCATCCATAATCCCTTCTATTTCACCAATGCATCATTTCAGCTCCTTTTATCAATTCACCCTTTTGTCCAAACATCCATTCATCCATCCACACATTAATCCAACCTTTCATCATTCCAGTCATTCTTGATTCCACCCACCAATGCACTGTTGTTTCACATTTCATCCACCAATCCTTTCACCCTTGCATTAATCTTTTCATCCTTTTGCCCCTTCCTTCTTGTCACAGTTTCTTTCTTCTCTTCATATATTCTTCGTCTCTCACTCTTCCTTCTAGCCCTCTCTCTCACACTCTCAATAGCCTATTATGGGCTGTAGTGCAAGGAAGGAAGTAGGCCACCCGCTGCAATTTGAATGATAAAATACAGCAATAAACAGGGTTCAGTGAGCAACTCAGGACTCTGTGTCCCAGCGCCCCTGCACCTGCTGCACCAATTAAAGCTACGTCCCCTGCGCAGTCTTTATTTCACCTGTTCACTTTTTGGGCCCCTTTTGCTTTGACTGACTTGGCATCCTATCCATTATGGTTTTCCCTATTTTATTGCTTTTAAACCTATTTGTCTGCAGAGCTGCAGACAGAACAACCTCATAAATAATTATGACAAATTGTGTCCACATCACCCCCACTTAAGCTGTGAGGGAGGGCAGACGAGGAGGTGTAGACAACGCCACTGGTTTTACACACACAGACTGAGAGGCAGGCATAAACTGCACCACAGTTGGCACCCTACATAAGGGAGCTTTAGACCTTTACTGGGTGAGGCTGACCATCTCAAACTCAGTCAAAACTGTCACCATCCTAGATTGCCTGCCTATCTTTGGACTCTCAGTCTAGTCAGACTTCTAAGACAAGATCCCACAAATAGTTATTCAAGTGCACGTGGTTCTTGGTTCTAGCCAGGGGCGTAATACAGGCCTCCACAGCCCTTGCAGTGTGGGGGCCCCGCGAGCTGCAGGGGGTACCCTCAGCACAGAACTCAGGCCTGAGAGCTCCAGATTAAATAAAGAGCAGGGGGCTCCTCAGTGTACCTTGCAGGGGGGCCCTCTCAACTTTTGTTACGCCACTGCCTACCACTCTGCCAGCGGAAGATGCGACCTGTAGTTTCACAAAGGGGGGATTGGTTGCTGCAGCACCACCAGGTTGTGTCTCCCTGTATTGCATCTTTATGTAAAAATAGACAGCTGTTGCCTAAAGTAAATTCCCTGTGCCACAGTGAAGGCACACGAGGCACCACAGAGACTACCCAGGAGAAGGACCACAAGCCTCTTCCATGCAAAATGGTATGGTAATAATAAAGGAAGGGGAGGTTACCCTGTGAGAGACACATCTGCAAGCCAGTATGGCAAGACGTGGAAAGGCAGCATTGTCAACAGGACCTCTGATCCACCTGAGGAAGATGTCAGCCACTCGAGCCTTACACTGGGCAAGAACGCTGAATCTTTACCCGCACGCTGCACACTGCACTTTACATCTCTTACAAGATTGGTCAACTGTGTTTTTTTTCGTCCCTTCCCCTGTGAGATGCACGCTGCACTTTACCTTCTCCGTGGAGAAGCAACAAGGACCACATTGCCCACAGCTCGTTGCGGCAGGAGCCGCACGTGTCAGAGAACTCGCGCCAGGTGGCGCATATAACGGGGCTGATCAATCGAAGAGCGGGAAAGGCTGAATCTTGACCCGCACGCTGCATGCTGCATGCTGCACTGTACATCATTTGTTTAAATCATTTTTATTGTATTTCAAACAAACAGGAAGGACATGACATCGGTAGGACAAAATGCACGTCGGGGGTGTGCCCCCATTTAGGCTTGCATCCCCCGCCCCCACAAGAAGCCAAGATTGTTGAATAAAACAGCTTGTCTAAATGGACGGGCGTGGACTAGATGCGGACCGGTCACGTCCCAAACAACCCCACCAAAATACCCCCCCACCCTTGAATCCACCAACCCCGCCAACCCCCTGCCCCCTCCCTCCCCCCCCCGGTGTGGACGATCATAGTTATGCTACATGTCAGCATTTCAGGCAGAGGAGCTGGAGGCTGGAATCCCAGTAGCCGACCGGAACTTGTCTGTCAGCCGTAGGACTCTGAGGTATTTCGGGAAGGTTAGCTCGTTAAATTCCTCGGCTAGTAAGTTCACCAGGGGTTGCCAGGTTTCGAGGAATGTATCTTGCGTCTGAGTTAGGGAGGCTTGTATTCTTTCCATACCCAGTGTGTACCACAGCTTGTGAAGCCAGCCGGTGTGTGTGGGCTTGCGCGGGAAGCCCCAGAGCGACAGTATATGTTGTGTAGCTGCCCCCATCGCTAAGCCCATTTGTTTGCCTCTAGGCGATTTCAGTGGGAAGGTGATTTTGTTCGGTAAGCCTAGCAATGTGTATGCTGGGAAGCGAGGGACTTCGGTGTCAAAATACTTGTCAATGTCCCTGAGCACCTGGACCCAATATTCTTGTAACTCTACACAGTCCCATAGTATATGGGTCAGAGTGCCCGGTTGCCCACAACCCCAGCACAAGTGGTCTCGGCGCGGGTTGCCCTGATGTAATCGTACTGGCGTTAGGTGCCAATAATAAGCGATCTTGACTGCCGATTCCTTGCTAGCGACGTTCTTAGCAGTGTGATGTGCCCTGAAATATATGTCCTGCCAGTCTTTATTAGTGAGGGTGTGTCCTAGTTCCCGTTCCCATCTCCGTTGACCAGCAGAGCGCGAGGGGGAGGGTATCGGGGGCCATAGCATTGCATATAATTCCGTTATTACTTGCTTATCCGATTTCTTGGTGTGGAGCCATTTTTCAAAAGGGGTGAGGTGTCTGCTAACCTGTGGTAACATGTCCCTACCCGTAAGCCAGTGGCAAATTTGTAAATACTCAAAGCACGGGAGGTGTGGGAGCACATAGGCATCTTGCAGAGACGGCAGTGTCATAAAACCCTCAGGGTCGAATAGGTGACCTGCAGATCTGCAAGCGGACGACCGCCATCGGGGAAAGGATCCGCGAATTGTGCCCGGTGCGAAGGCCGGATTATCGAAAAGGGGCGTCAAGGGTGAGGGGTAAGTGGTTAGACCCCGGGTCACCGCCACTCTATCCCACACCTGTAAGGTAGTGCGCATGATTGGTGATCTCTTCATATATGTGGCCCGGTCCCGCCGTCTAAGGAAGGGGATCCTCCACAGTGGCATCTGGGCCATTGCGCGATCATGAAAAAGCCATCGCTTCTCAGACTCTGGGCGGCTCCATTCCAGGAGGTATCTAAGTTGCATCACCTGAAAGTATCGGAAAAGGTCCGGGACTCCCAGGCCTCCCACTGACGTGGCTTGGCTAGTGAGATCTCTGCATAATCGCGGTCGTTTGCCTGCCCAAATGAACTGTCGGATAGCATCCTGCAGCTTCGTGAGTAGGCCTATAGGGGGAGTGACAGGCAGCGTCTGGAACAGATAGAGGACCTTCGGTAGTAGAGACATTTTGAGTGCCGCAACTCGCCCCAACCAGGAAAGTGAGTGTTGGCGCCATCTCGTGAGATCACCCAATACTTGGCTTAGGAGGGCAGTATAGTTCTGCTCCACGGTTTGCACCGTGGACGGTGTTAGCGCTATCCCCAAGTAAGGCACGGACATGCTGGAGGAAAGCCCCCCAAGTTGCTGGGAAGGGTGCCAGACACCCTGGCGTTACGGACCAAGCGGTAGGAGCAGCGACTTCCCAACATTCATCTTGAACCCCAACACCTTCCCGAATGTCTCCATTTCTGCCACAAAGGCCGGGACCGAGTTTAGAGGGTTCTCCAGTGCTGCGAGGACGTCATCGGCATAGAGGCTAACTGTTTGCACCTCTCCCCCAAACTTGATGCCGGTGATCTCAGGATTATCCCTGACCTTTTGTGCGAATGGCTCTATGTAAAGAGCAAAAAGCAACGGGGATAGGGGGCACCCCTGCCTCGTCCCTCTCTGGATGGTAAATGGCTTGGAGCACACCCCATTGACCCTAATGGCCACCTGTGGGGCAGAGTAACAACCTGCCACCCAGGCGCGAAAGCGCTCCGCAATTCCGAAGCGCGTCAGGGTGGTGTCCAGATACCCCCAGTCGACCCGGTCAAACGCCTTTTCTGCGTCGACCGAAAGAAGAGCCGCGTCCGAATCATTGAAGTGGCCTTATCGATGACGTGCAGTAGGCGTTTTGTATTGTCTACGCATTGCCGGTTAGGAATAAAACCCGCCTGGTCCGGTTCGATGATGCGGGGGAGGCAAGGGTCTAGTCTCGCGGCCAGGATGCCGGTGAAGAGCTTTAGGTCAAGATTTAGCAACGATATGAGCCTATAGGCCGCCCAATTGGTGGGGTCCTTGCCGGGCTTTGGTAGAACTATGATATCGGCTTCCAGCATGTCGCGGGGAATGGAACCAGGGCCCTCAAAAGAGTAAAACAGTCTGGCCAGGATCGGGGCTATCAGGGGGCAATTTTTTTTATAAAAACCCACCAAAAATCCGCCCGGTTCCGGCGACTTGAGCGGCTTGAGGTGCGCTATCGCCGAGATTACCTTGTCTGTCCTGATCGGCGACTCGAGGGAGCTCGCATTTGCCTCGTTGAGGGCCGTGATGTTGGCCGTGGCAAGATAAGAGTCCGCGGACTCTCCCCTTGAGTGGATTCCGCGGCATATAATGACGCGTAGTACGTCCGAAACGTCGCGGCTATCTGCTCGTCGTCTCTTTGGTCCTGCCCTGTGCTATCCCGGACAGATGCGATTTTCGAGCGCAGGACCTTAGCCTAGAGTTTGCTTGCCAGTAGGCGGCCTGTCTTGTCGCCGCCCACGTAATAAGTGTGCCGTAACCGCAGTGCCGTGTATTCCGCCCGATCTTGGTTGAGGCTCACCAGTTGGGCTCTGGCCGCTTTAAGCTTATGCCAAATTCTCGGGGCCCCAGTTCGGCTATGGACCCTTTCGAGTTCAAGCAACTGTTCAGATAGTGATTTCTGCTTCTCCCGTCGCTCAAGTGCCTCGGCCGCCGCGATCGCTATCAATTCCCCTCGTACCACCGCTTTCAGCGCCCCCCACAACGCTACCAGGTACACTTCCGCCATATCGTTTGGCCAGGTACTCGGCAATGCGCGCGTTGATTTGTTGTGTCCCCCCTTGCGGTGTAGCAGAGTTTCTTTAAGGCGCCAATTGCCCTTATGTACCTTCGGTTTGGGGATCCGCACATGTACCGTTAGCCCGTCGTGGTCAGATAGTGCAGCAGGGACGATCTCGGTATCCGTGATCAGGGCCGCCACCTCCTCTGATCCCAGGAAATGATCTATCTGGGCATATGTGTGATGAACATGGGAATATAATGTATATCTATGGGTGTTTGGGTACCTCGACCTCCATAGACGGGAGACGAGGAAGCCAGTGGCAGTGGCAGACTCGATCCGCTTGGGAGCTGCATGTATCGCACTGTGGGCGTTGATTTGAGAGCGTTTATATTTTTAATGCACTAGCGATTGTATGGCTATTTTAAAAATACATGGTGTGAGCATCTGAGATTAGCAGGCGCAAACGTTTTATTTGCACTCGAGCTGGGAATATTTCCTTTAAAACTGTGTCCATTACACTTCTGGGCTGATTAAGAGTTTGGGGGGGAGACACTCAGCTACTGCACTCCCGCCCCGGTCCCCCTCGTCCATTCTGGGCATTTGTTGCGGAGGGTGAGGAGGAGCCCACCACTTCCGGGCCCAGAGCAGGCAGGTCAGCTCTCTAGTCGTGCTGTATTGAAACCAAATAAAAGGTGGGGAAGAACGCGGCCACATTGTGGAGACAAGGAAGCCAGTGGCAGTGGCAGACTCGATCCGCTTGGGAGCTGCATGTATCGCACTGTGGGCGTTGATATGAGAGCGTTTATATTTTTAATGCACTAGCGATTGTATGGCTATTTTAAAAATACATGGTGTGAGCATCTGAGATTAGCATGCGCAAACATTTTATTTGCACTCGAGCTGGGAATATTTCCTTTAAAACTGTGTCCATTACACTTCTGGGCTGATTAAGAGTTCGGGGGGAGACACTCACCTACTGCACTCCCGCCCCGGTCCGCCGCGTCCATTCAGGGTGTTTGTTGCGGAGGGTGAGGAGGAGCCCAACACTTCCGGGCCCAGAGCAGGCAGGTCAGCGCTCTAGTTGCCCCTCCTAGTCCCGCCCTTAGCTCCTACATATGTGTTTAGGGCAGCGACCGCGCAGCGGACGCGTGCAGCGGGCGCGACGGAAGCGCGCCAAAGTTAAGCCCGTCTGCGCTCGTCTGCGACTGGACAGGACCCAGGGCCAGGATCTCTGCACCAACTAAGCAAACCTACATTCAGTATGGTAAACAGGAACTGCTAAAATTACGTCCCACAGGGAGGAGCCCTGTTGGCACTCTATGGAAGCTCTTACAATCCGAGATTGTCCCTTATGCTCCTTCAAAGGTAAAAGGGAACCGGATAGTGGGACAGGTCATAAGAGTGTCCAGGGAGGTCTGCTTAACTGCAGGTCACTAAGTAAACATAGCAGTCAGATTTGGCATCTCCTTTTGGATGAGAAACTTGACTTTCTCTTCCTAACGGAGACTTGGTTAGGGGAACATTCAGACCCAGAGATAATAGAAGCTATTCCACCGGCTTACTCCCTGGCCAGAATAGATAGGAGTGAAGGAAGAGGAGGGGGAATTGCCATTGTTATCAAATCTCCGATGGAATGCACCTTAGAGCCCTTAAATATAGACAACTGTGAAGCGGGCTGTTTCTCTCTTAAACTCGGGCCTCAGTATTCTGCGTCGGGGATTCTTGTCTATAGACCCCCAGGTGGGCTAAAGAATTTTAAAACTAGTTTGGTGGAGGGTATTGCTCATTTGGCAACTAGAAAGAGCAGACTTCTGGTATTGGGAGATCTCAATATCCATCTTGAAGATGAGCAGGATAAGGAATCGATTGATCTAAGGCTAGACCTACAGGCACTACAAATCGATCTGAAAAATAGTACCCCCATCCACAAACTGGGCCATCTATTAGATCCGGTATTCTGTAGCTGGGACGGAGTAAGGGTTGATATACCTCTTCCTGTCCCGTGGTCAGACCATTACTTGGTCCCTTTTAAAATTATAATCTCAACCAATGACACTCGTAGAGTAGAGAATCAGAGATACCCCCGCCGCAAATGGAAACAATTCTCACAAAATGCATTCAACGAACTGCTGCTTGAAGGGGGTCCACCGGGGGGTGACGGCTGTGAAGGCGCACTTAAAAGGTTAGAAGAGCGCATTCTCGGGGCCCTTGATAAGGCAGCCCCGATGTATCTTGCTAAAATAGAGAACAGAGCCAGGAAATCTGCTCCGTGGTTTACATCCGATCTACAAGCGGCTAAATCGGTTTGTAAAAAAATGGAACGGAGATGGCGGACAGACTTCTGCCCTCTGAGCAAATTAAATTACAAGGTAGCGCAGAAAAAGTATCAAATTATGGTACGTGGAGCTATAGCCACCCATTATAAAAAACGTATTGGGGAGGCAGAAAACTCCTCAAAAGAGCTTTTTAAAATTTTTAAAGAGATTTCGGTGGCACTAACCCCTAGCACTCATGATAGTTACTCGGTAGCAGAGTCGAACAAAATAGCTGAGTACTTTGCAGGAAAGGTTAGAAATATATATGCGACCTTCTCGAACAAACCAGAGGATGGAACAAAATTCGAAGTAACCAGAGCTGCAGATAACACAGAAGGGGGATTGAAACTCTTTTCGGTTCCTTCCCCAGAGATGCTTTGTAGCCTCTGTCAGGGGATCAAATCGGGTTCCCCTCGGGACCCGGCCCCTCCTAGGATGATGGGAGATAGCATCTCGGTTTTGGAACCGTACATCAGACATATACTCCTGATTTCCTTTTCTACAGAAAAGCTACCTGAGGATTGGAAACAAGCGATTGTGCTTCCCATAAAGAAAAAACCCAACATAAGCCATGACACACTGGAAAATCTGAGACCTATCTCTGTGCTCCCGTATTTAGCTAAGGTGGCAGAGAAAGTGGCTAATTGTCAATTAATGACACACTTAGAGAAAGTTAATATCTTGCACCCTTCTCAGTCGGGCTTTCGGGCGGGCTTCTCGACTGAGACGGCCCTTTTGAGAGCTACTGAAATCCTGAGACGTGGGGCAGATGCCAGCAACACCATGGCTTTGGTGATGCTTGACCTCAGTGCGGCATTTGACACTGTAGCTCATTCCATCTTGCTACAGTGTCTAGCCAAAGCGGGTGTCACGGGGTCCGCACTGGGGTGGCTGAAGTCCTTCCTCACAGGCAGAAGCTTACAGGTACAACGAGGCGCTTGTAGATCAGCAGAGATGGCCTTAGAACAGGGGGTTCCTCAGGGCTCTGCCCTGAGTCCAACTCTCTTCAATCTGTACATGACCCCCCTGGCCGAAGTGGTGCAAGCGTATGGAATAGAGTTGGTCTCCTATGCAGATGTCACTCAACTGCTGATCTCTCTGTCTCAAGGACCATCAAAGGCGGCATCCAATTTTAAGGCTTGCATGCAAGCATTAGCAGAATGGATGGACGCCCATTGCTTGAAACTAAATGGATCCAAAACGGAGGTAATGGTTGTGGGTGGGAACAACCTGAGCTGGACTCCAGACTGGTGGCCAACATGTCTGGGTCCTACGCCAATTCCCTGTAAGGAAGCCAAGAACTTGGGAATATGGGTTGATTCCACTCTGTCCTACGAAGGCCACATCCGTCGCCTCGTGGGAAAATGTTTTGGGGTTCTGAAAACACTAAATCGCACCCTTGATTTACTCCCGCTGGATGCCAGACGCACTATGACTCAGGCGCTGGTAACATCCCGCATGGATTACGGGAACGTCTTGTTTTTGGGTGCTACTGAACACAGTCTAGAGCATTTACAAGTCCTCCAAAACACAGCTGCTCGTCTTGTTCTAAGACTCCCTAGAAGAGCAGCATCCAAACCAGCGTTAGCGGCCTTACACTGGCTACCGGTCAGGAAAAGAGTGATGTTCAAAGCTCTTTTAATGTGCCATAGAATACTACAACACAAAGCTCCACACTACCTTCAGGATCTAGTAGTGAGGTACGAGCCGACCAGAGCATTACGCTCAGTGGGGATGGGTCTGCTGACGATTCCCCGTGTAAAAAAAGCGAAACTCGGTGGTCGCTCTTTTAGAGCTGTAGTGGCAAAAAACTGGAATGCTCTCCCGACTTCCCTAAGACTGGAAGAATCTGAAATTAAATTTAGAACTCTGCTGAAAACATATCTATATAAACTATAAGCAATTAGTAGGCGGAGGGATGTGGGCTGTCTGTTGCGGATAACTTGTTCTCCACAGCGCGGGGACACGCCGGGAGGCGTCACCAGGCGCTTTAGAAACTACTTTATTATTATTTATTATTATTATTACATGTCCACAAACCCCCTACTCTCCAGCCATTGCCCCCCTTCTTTGGAGATTGCGCCTGTGGAACCAAATCTCTGTCCAGACCTGTCTTTATGAGTGTCCATTACTAAATTAATGTCGCCCCCGACGAGCGTGGAAGTAACGTTGTGAACGAGTGTATCCGCCAAAGCCCCGATGAGAAAGGGTTCCTGCTTGGTGTTGGGTGCATATATGGTACCTATCACGGCTGACCAACCCCATAGCTGTATTTTGTACGCAAGGAGCCTCCCCTTAATATCCGCGATTTTGTCCCCCACTGTACCCCTAAAGTGGCGCGCAAACAGAATGGCCACCCCCGCCTTCTTCTCAGTGGTGGAAGAGTAGTGTTGTGCCGGAAATGCCCTAGATCGCATGCGGTGCCAGTCCCTAGGTAATAAGTGTGTTTCCTGCAGAAGGCAGACCTCTGCTCCGGAGTGCTCCAAAAAGGATAGGACAGCTCTGCGGTTAATGGGATTGTTCAGCCCTTTGATGTTGAGGGAAAGAATCTGCATAGTGGGTTCCGCCGCCTGAGTGTTGCAAGTGGTCATCCCGCCCGCCTAGCCATAACGAGTTGTATCACCACTCCTGCGCTGCCTGCAGTTCGCCACACCGGAGCCCTCCCCCCAACAAAACCCCCCGTCCACCGACCCCAACTACCCCCTTCCCCCTATCCCCACCTGGAAAGCCCCAAAACCAAACCATTGTCCCAGGCCTATCCAACCGCAGTCCAGGCCTGTAGAGTCTCGATTCGGAGGAGTGTGTGGCAGTGGCAACCCATGTGGCTCCCCTGCCCGTCCACCCGCCCCTTGTATGCAATGCAAAGAAGGTAAATCCCGTGGTAAGAAAGTCTCATGACGAAGCCGACGTGTCCTTGACCACTTCTTCTATGGCTGCCGCCCGCTCCTGCGCCACAGTCTTAGGATCCGGTTTCAGATTCGCCTTCCGGGATCACTGGCGTCTCACTTTTACCATCCTCCATGGGAGGACTGTGTGTGTCCATTTTGCGATGGCCGTGGCGACGTCTCTCGTCCGTGCTCCTCCTCGGGAAGGTCGATGTCCAGTAGGGCACAGGTGTCATGGAGCGACCGGAGCTGGTGCAAGGTCCCCTTCCATTTGAAGACCAGTCGGAACGGGTGGCCCCAGGAATAAGGCACCCCATTGTCTCACAGGAATGTAGTGGCCACCCTCAAAGTTCTTCTCTTTTGGATGGTGATGGCCGACAGGTCCGGGAACAGGGCCAGAGGCTGGCCGCGGAAGTGAAGGGGTTGCTTCTGGCGGGCTGCTTTCAGGATTTGCTCTTTCAGGGGGAAGTCTGGGAGGAAGGCCAATATATCCGGAGGGGGCGCAGGTGCTCGTCTTGGTAGGCCGACTCTATGTGCCCGGTCAATGCGAATGTAAAAGTAGGCTGGCTCATCGATAATGTCTCTAAATAGGTCTTGCAGATAGCCATTGATGTTGTTCCCCTCTGTTTGCGATGGCGCCCCTCGGATCCGTATGTTATTCCTCCGGGAACGGTTTTCGAGGTCCTCCGCATGTGCTTGGAGGTCCACCTGCTGCTCTCGGAGGGTAAGGACCTCTTGCTGTAGGAGTTCTATCTCTTCGCTCCTGGCCTGGTCCGCTTCCTCCATCGTCGCCACGCTGTCCCCTAGGCCGTCGACATCGCGGCGTATTTCGTGCTGCTCACTTGCCAGCTCCTGCTTCAGGGTCTGGAAGTCCTCCCTTAGAGTGTTGAAGAGCATCTCTAGGAAGGCCTTAGTGATGGGGGACCCCCCATCCTCATGCACTTTGGCGGCAGTGGATGTCGTCGGGGAGGAGGACACCTGGTGTTTCTCTGGCTTCGGGGTGGATTTTGCCAACATGTCCGTTATCGTCCGGTCACCCCTGCGCCTCTGGTTAGCAATCGCGCCTCGAGGGCGCTGCGTCCAAGGGTCTGAGTGGCTGCGGCGACTCTTCCCGCGTGCGCCACGGAGGGCTCTCCCGGGGTAGGCAGGCTCCCCAACGATGGTGTCGTTGGTGTTGCCAAGTGTGCGGTCTTTGAGGGTCCCTCAGTGGTGAGTCGGGCCACACTTTCTCTCCCTGGGTTCCCCCGGCTGCCGTTGGCTAGTGCAAGATGCGTGCTGCTGCTTGGTCCCCCAGCCCTCGCTGTGATTCTCCTCACCTGCCAGTGCACTGGTCGGTCACTGCCAGGGGTATAGGTCTTTGGTGCTCCCCTGTCTGCCCGGGCGTCTCCTGTCTCTGGGGATCTTAGGATGCTGCTCCCGCCCGCTGCCTGGCGGACGACGGGCACTCCCAGGCCCAGCGCCCGGGCTCAGGTCCCCGCGACCGCCCGCTTCTCAAGAGTCAATCTCGGTCTCCAGGTGACCGATCCTCAGTGTGGGGCAATCGGTGTAGTCTGCTCCGGTGGCAGGACCAGAGCTCTCTTTGGGGTCCCGCGCACTAGGCCCCCGCCAAAGCAGCACCTTTACAGGCCTCGTGTAGTCCCAAAGCCAGAGCCTCAATTTTCATGGTGGTCCGCTAGGCCCTGGGGGGTGCCACCGCTTGCCGCCCGCTGCCCCGCTGTGGGGCCGCACCGGGCCCAGTCGGTGTGTGGGCCATGGCACTGGGACAGCCACTTGCTGCTGCAGGGCCCCTTTGCCCTTCTCGGTGTCCCTTCTCACCTGCCGGCGCGCAGGTCGGTCGGCGCCTGTAGATTGCTGTGCACCAGGCTGGCGTCAGATCACTACAGGCCTAAAGCCCGGGCTCGATACAGGGTCAGTCCCAGCTTGCCCGCGGCGGCTTCTCAGCAGCCGGGCCGTCGGTGGGGTCCGCTCCTCCGCAGCAGGGCCTGCTCCCTCCGCGATGTCCCCCTGCGGGGCCCCCAGCCCAATCAGCACCGCGGCAAGACCCGCCCCCCTCCAGGGGAGGCCCGAAGCCGGGATCTAGATTTTCACTGCGGCCCTCCACGCCCTGGAGGGTGCCGCCGCACTCTGTGCTAGTGCTCCTTTCGCCGCCGCATCTTGGCGGCCGCACCCGGCCCCGGTCCGGTCAGCGTGCGGGCCGCAGCATGCAGGTGAGGTGTGGGTGGGTGCCTGCGCCCGCACTCCGTCTCCACCCGCTCCGGCGTCCAGCCGATCCTGTCCCGCGGTCTCCGGCACGGCCCCCCTGCCGCGGCAGCGGGTGCGTCGGGTCCCGCCCCCGGGCTCGCAGGCAAGTCCAAGGAGAGGCGCCTAGAAGCGGTGGGCGCCAGGGTGGAATACCGCCGATTAGGGGGGTTTACCGGCTAATTTTAGGGGTGTAAAGGAGTTCAGGGCCGGGGAGCTGAGGGAGACACGTCTGGTCAGGCCGCCATCTTAGCCACGCCCCATCCACTTTACATCTTTTAAAAGACTGGGGAACTGTGTTTTTATTTATCCCTGCCTCTGTGAGACGCAGGCTGCATTTTACCTTCCCCGTAGGGAAGCAACGTGGACCACATTGCCGATAGCGCGTTGCGGCAGGAACTGCACACGTCAGAGAACTTGCACCAAGTGGCTCATATAACGAGACTCACCACCCCTGCGCGGGACGTGCCCGGGCTAAGCCCGGGCCAAGGGCTGGCCCATCTGAGTCCGTCAGAGACTGAAGGAGGCTGGGCTGAGCCATGTCTTTTGATTTTGCTGTACAGAGAATGGAAAAGTGTTTGGGTATTTTCCCGGTTTGATTGTAAATTGATTTTCTACCTATATATAATGTGTTTAACGTACCCCGAGATTTATTGGGTCATACAGTGTTTTTTCTAGTAGGTGGACTATTCTATGTAACCATCTAGAGACAGCTGTTGTTCATTTCCTTTGTAGATCTATTTTGACTGGCTTATCAAAAGTGGGTAAAAGGAAATTGCCCACTAACAATTCAGGGCAACTAGCCAGTAAGCCCAGGGAAGCTAACATGACTCTGTTAAACTATCTCACGGGGAGAGTTGGTGCCATTGAAAAACCAATATCCACAGTCAAAGAGTCATGAATATTGAATCACAAGGTTTGATACAAAATAGCAAGGTTAAAGTTTTATCTAATAATGAGATAGTGGAAGTCTGTACATCAGAAAATGTGATTATAGAGCAACATAAATGACCTGGATACTGAATTGTTGCCCCCACCAAAAAGACCTTGTAATCCGAAAATAATGACATTCCTAAAAACCTGTTGCCAGTAATACATCAGGTCCCAATTGAGACAGATATGTCCAAGTGTAAAACTAAAACACAGCAGGGTAAAGGTAATTTGCTGAATCAAAAGGTTAAAGTAATTGTACCACGAACAAAAAATAAGGGCAACGCTTCCCCTATAAATGAAATTAATAAAATGTTAAGTCTGATTACAGAATTAACGAAGTATATTAAACAATCTATTGGTACTTTGGAAGCTAGACTGGACAAAATAGAGTTAGGCTTGGAAAGAGTTATAGGGAATCAAAATATCATTCCTCAAAAGGAGGAGATGAGTAAATTGAGCACATATAACAATGTAGATAGTGTAGTTAGACCCCAAAGTCTAAATCCAAATGGTATCCCTGTGAGAACTGGCAGCCAGATAGATGAGAGGGTCAGGACAAATAGAGCTATGGGACCAGCTAAACTAATTGCAACTACGCAAAGCAGCTTGTTAATAAAGGGAGGAGAGCCTAGAGAGATAGGGAAAGAAAGAACAGAAGTACTGCGGGGGTACCATCTGCATGGGATTTGCGTTGAAGTACAGGTTCTACCACTTTTAATTCAAATGAATGCCTACCTAAATTGCAAAACCTAAATTTACTTCCGGGAGCCACCCCTTTTATAGTGATTTTGGCCAATGTTCCACTATCCTCTGAAAGGGAAAAAAAACTTGGATTTCACCTGAGGAATAAAACAGGACTGACTATGGAAATGTTTAGAGCCTTCAAGATGGTTACGCATATCCCATGGGTGGGAACAAGTTGGATAGCCTTTCGAGGGAATGGCCTTGTTCACTCTTTAGGTATTCTGTCACTGGATTGGGAATTTTTTTATCAGAACGGGGGGTAAAAATATCACTGATACAGATATAAAAGTCCTCCCTCTGGGTTATTTTTATCAGCCTAATGTCCCTAACTGGCTGAAAAATAACTATCCCCAAATACAGCCTAATGATCATATGATCTACAACTTAGAGGTCTCAAATAGATTTGGACTTCTCCAATATATGGATGAGAACAATTGACTTCCTGCTAATGAAGACCAGTGTATCCTTATAGACAGTCATGAAAATCAAATCCCCCATCAATTGACTCTGATCGAAAATACGAGTGTACTGAACCAAGGCCAGAGTGAGAATATGGATGATAGGGAAGAATTTTCTGGGCTAATGCTCAGAGAAACATTGGAACTAAGTACAAACAGTGATCTAAGGAGGGCTGAGAGTCCTGGCCATATTTTAGATTGTCAGACCGTACCTATTTCCAAATTACCAGTCCCCAAGAATATTAGTATGCTTTATTGGAATGTAGCTGGTCTTCGAACTAAAGTGAGCAATTCTGTTTGGACTGATTTTATTTGTAGATTTGATATCCTTTGTTGTCAGGAGACTTGGCTGCTGGATGAAGTCCACATAGATGGATATAAGACGTATTATATGCCAGCAACCCGGTCAATACATGAGAGACATAAGGGAGGGGTTTGTGTTTATATTTCTAATCTGTTGGGGGTACAAAAAATGGAGATGATAAAATCGCCAGCATTTGACCAAATTGTATCTATTCATCTGGATTCAAATGTAGTTGTGTTTGTAATACATTTGTATAATAATACAGTAAAGGGACAATTGAGTTACATTTTAAAGTCACTTGGCGATGATCTGGATAAAGTAAGGGTACCTAAAGGTACCAATATGATTACCATCCGAGGAGGTGACTTTAATGTTAGCATTTGTCCATTAGCTGGGCGTGGTGTTTATGGCTCAGAAACAGAAGAGGATGATCATCTGACTCATTTTGAACACTACTATTTTGGTATTCAGAGAAGGCACTTATTCATTTCGGTATTCACAGAAGTTAGGTGTCCTAACTTTAGGGCTCCTTAATGCCTTCTGTGAATACCAACAGTCTTAAAGTTAGGATTTTTCTCAGTTTAGGAGTAGTAAAGTTAGAACTCCTAACTTTAGGACTCCTAAATGCCTTCTGTCAATACCGAAAGTCTTAAAGTTAGGATTTTTCCCAGTTTAGGAGTAGTAAAGTTAGGACTCCTAAACTGGGAAAAATCCTAACTTTCAGACTTTGGGTATTCACAGAAGGCATTTAGGACTCCTAAAGTTAGGATTTCTAACTTCTGTGAATACCTACATGAGTTAGTGCCTTCTGTTAATATCAAAATGAGTAAGTACCTTCTTTTTAATAGCAAAATGGTAGTAAGTTTAGGATTTTGTCTTTAGTTAGTTTTGTGAATCAGGCCCTGTAACTCCACGCAATTGGGAAAGCTCAAAGAAGAAAAGGAGCAGCATAGCTCACTACGCCAGCAAAGTTGCCATGCCCCCAGTGGAAGTAATGGTGGTTAACCAGAGACTGTGAAAGCCTGCAAACTCCGCTGCCAGTGCTGGCAGCCAGAGATCTGCTTTCCCTGTGAAGGCACACTACGTGCTGGCCAGAGAGAAGAGGTCACACAACAAGGATGAACCATACCAGAGGAGAGAAGTGAGCAATACACAACACCAGTGGCAAACTGCCGCCACTGCAAGCTAGGAAACTGCGCCACTCGCCCCTGATTGTGAACAGCCACCACCTAAAGAAAGAGAGAGTCAAAGAAAAGCAATGCTGAAGACTGCAGGGAGATCCTCTACATCTCCACCATGCCAGTGAAGCTGTTGTATAGCATTTTAGGACCCTAGTGTAATTTCCCCCATTCATGCCCTTATATGGTATAAAGTACCATATCCTTATATAGGCATAGAAATCATAACCATATTAAGACATAGTTCATGCAGTCCTAATACGGCATGGCTACTTCCACTAGTTCCGAAAATCTACAACGATTTTTCGGAAAAACCCGCCTTCAGCAGTCAGGGACTTCCCCCTGCTTGAATATTGATTTATCCAAGAACTCATGGAATTTTCAAAGAACTGGGACCCTTTGATGACGTTCTTATGTCCAACCTTACGTCAAACTCGGCACCTTCAAGTTGTAAATATGCACACACTTGCCCAAGCAAACACACGGTGGTTTGGAGCAGTTCGACTATCTACTTGCCCGACGCTACTCGCTGCAGCAAGTGCCTGAAGGAAGCCGACCCTCAAGCAGATGCACTGAGAGAGACGTTGTCTTTTCTCCGGCCGAGAAATTCAGCTCCAGTGTTTCCAAGCTACCCTTGCGGGTTGTTGAGAAATCGAGTCCTGAGACAGAGAGATACCAGACCTCCTTCATTCTAAACCAAGGTACGGAGCTGATTAGACCCTAAGAGAAATCTTGGATAGATTCTTGGCAAAGAATACTAAACTTAAGCTACACCTCACTTACTTCTTCCCTCGTTCTAGACTTAGGTTCGGTACATTGGGGTAGGCGTATTTTAGAAGCACCAGTTCAGTACTTTTAATCCTTATTTATTATTGTAATGTATTCCATGTATTTTATGGCTTAGAAACCATATCATGCTTTTACAGTATTATTTTACAATACTCATCATACTGTACGCATTGTACTTTACAACCAGTATTACGATTGTAGCAGTTCATTTCTTCTGTATAAGACAGAAGACTGTTCAATACATTCTTTTTATTGAAAACACCTGTCTTTCTATTTTTCTACAACTCTGGTGAAATGAAGCATGCACGAGTGACTGAGTAAAATAACTATCTATTGTTTCCGCAACGCTAGAGATATATTTATTATTCTTGGGAAACAAAGTTGTCATGTTTATGCGGTTGTCAGAAACTAATCCCTTCTTGTGAATTCGAGAAAGTTTCTAGTGACCTCTGAGCTAGCTGGCACTCACAATTAAGTCTAATATGTTCGATAGAGACCTAGTCGGCCTAAGTCCTACGTCACATATATAGGATATATTAAGAGTAGAGCCTATTGGGAATATAGTAACTACACTACAAAGCCCCACAATGGGCCAAAGATAGCAGAGTGTCCTCCCTCACACTGCCGCAAGACGGAGTTACGAGAAGCCCAAGACAGGCAAGACCTCATGTGCCAAGCCGCCACCACAAGGTGCAACTCAACAAAGGTGACATGTGGCCGGACGCCACAGTCACATAGCAAGCATGGAGCACGTCACTCGAAGCGACCAACCCTGCCTAGAATGCCCGGACAGAGGCAGGATCAAGCACCATGACTGCACAGCCTCGAGGCACAAGCACAATGGCCTTGAGTGACAAGAAGAGAAGCATCGCGAAATCCCTGAAAAGGGGATGGTGCCCCTGAAAGGTGCTCAAGAGGAAGAAGCAAGTCCTACCAACATGACAGAGCTGTGACATGTCTGCAGAAAAGAAAAGATTGTCCCAAGAACCGGAAACGACCAGTGAGATGTCCATGTGGTGCAAACATGAGACAGGTGGCAGGAAAACACATTCACGTGAGGAACCTGGTCACAAGGAGTAGAATAGTGTGGCTGGATGCCACTTAGCGAAGAAGAGCGTGGCATCACGCCACTTCGGGAAGGAAGGAAGAAAGGACAGTGGCACAATGCCCCAGGGCAGATAACAACCACAGGTGTGCAAGGAGGAATGGAGAAGAGCGACAGGACAGAGGACTTGTGCCAGCACTGGGGAAGGTGTTCATCACCTCAAGCCAGCCACTAGGGTGCAGAAATGTCACTAGAGACAGCTTTGTGGGAAGACCAACTTTAAGCCGCTAGCAGGCTCCACGCTTCGCAGTTCGACGTCCTCTTACCTGTCAATGGCTGCTTGGCATCGAATCACCATGCATAGAAAGTGCACCTGCTGGAAGACAACTGGAAGTGGACACAAACTCTCTCCAATCTTTCTCACTCCACAAGGTTACCCAAGGCAAGAGATTGTCACTTGTTGCACAACCAAAGGAAAATGACTGTGTTCTTTATCGTCATCCTGGTGCATCCTCACCAAGGACGTCAAAGGAGCATCGCACCACCAGAGTGGATCCCAACACTCCAGACAACCTAAGTTCAACAAGGCTAGCCACCCAGGAAGCTTCTGTTTACCCCTGTCAACCTGAAGCCTGCTGAAGTAGAGCATACCCGACCAGTGGAATATGCATGCATGAGGTTACAAAAGGCTTGTCAGTAGCCCTGTTGGGAGTTCTGCAGTGACCCCTCAGCACGGCATATTAAAGGCCCGCACCGCCCACGTGGCCGCGTGGCAATTTAGGGGTAAGGGCCTCAATGGCTTTTCTGTGAGAGGGGAGTTCAAATGGGAGATGTGTCGGCAGCGGCTCAATGAGAGGCAGGGTAAGCATGGAGGTCACAGAGGAAGATGGGTCACCCAAAGACCCTCGGAGGAAGGAATAGAAACTGTGTCCTGATGGCGCGAACACTCAGACTAAGGCAATACCATCTGTGGCTACATGAGCGACTTGGCTATGGTTCTGTTGGCAGTGCCTCAGCGACAAATTCGCACATCTACATGAAGCACCCACAGTCCACATGGTCCCATGGCAGCCTGGCCGGAAGGCCCCCCAGGGAACTTCAGTGAGAGGAGATTCCAGGCACGAGAGGCAAGTCCAAAGTTGCTGGCTGTCAGGAGCTGGAAAGATCATCAAGTACATCGCCTCCAAGGAGAGGCTGCATCCACCAAGTTTATCAACAGCTGGTGGCTTGTCGTCCACCGGAACCAGAAAACATGCTGGATCTCCAAAGTGGAATCCGCCACTACTACAGATGCACCACTATTTTAAACTTTGTAAATAGACTTCAACACCATGAGAACAGGCCGGTCTTAATGATGTTTTTCGTTAAAGGGGTGGCAGGCGACAATGTGAGATGGCAGGATGCAGGAGGCATCACAAGGGTTTTCGGACCTATTTTGCCGCGTTCAGGGGGTGGAGGGGAGGGAAGGGTCCATAGTTACTTTTTTCATTTATATAGAAATGGTCTGTTTTGACTCAGAGAATGGGAACATCAGCACGACACAGGGATAAATGGGTATGGGCTAGGTAAGGATAGCCTCTGTTAATATCTGCAGTTTAAATAACCAGCAGAAGAAACACAGAATTAATTAAGACATTCAATATCTAAGGGTAGATATTGTGTGTCTTCAGGAGACCCACATAGAAGCGAGTCGTCAGAAGGTTGCAGAATTGGCCGGTTATCAATTATTTGTCAGTACCTCCCAAGGGACACGAACACGGGGTAGCCATTATGGACCGGAGAGCAGGGCCAAGTTCCGATGCCTAAGTTTGGACAAAATGGGGAGATTGGCCATTGTTCAATGCTGTATGAATGCATGCTCCTTTACTTTATGGTCTGTTTATGATTCAGTATTAGAAGACCCTGCTCTGTTTGATTGGTTGAACACCGAGTTAGTAGCATGGCCATTACCTCTTGTAATTTGTGGAGATTTTAATATAAATATAACATCTCAAGGGGGTCATCTTGGGGAAAGGCCATTCCAAGGTCGTAAGCCTAAGGTATTCAAGTCCGTAGCACATTTATATTTGCTTCATGGTCTTCTAGATATGTGGGCTACACACAAAGCCGGATATCCTGGTTACACTTTCTTTTCTGCCCCCTGTCAAGTTCATGTTAGATTAGATTATTTTTTTTGTATCTCCATTGATTGCACAGAAAGTACAGATTTATAAGTACTCTAGAGTTGTGTCCAACCACAATTCACTTGTTCTTGAAATAACTGCACAGGCTAATTCTCCATCTCTTTCACGCTGGACTTTTGATAGGGCACTACTCTCCAATAGTGGATATATTCAACACATGAAGACCTAGATTCCCAGATTTATTTTGGAAAACCAAGGGGGTGCTCAACCAGATATCGTCTGGGACTCTCTCACGGCAGGGATAAGGGGGAGACTTCTAGCTATGGTTGGGCTGAGGAGAAAAAGAACAAGAAAATAGAACAGGATTTATATAGGGAATTAACAGAAGCCAAAGGTAAATTAATTATGACTATTGCGATGGGAGGGGATCGCGATAAAGCACAGGCCAAAGTTGCAGTGGGAAAATCAGCAATGATTGATCTTTCGGCCGAAAAGGCAGTTGGAAAATGCATGGCCTGGCGTAGTAAATTATACAAGAACAACAAAAGGGCGGGACAGCTATTAGCCAGACATACAAGGGAGAGGATTGTTCAGGGGGATATCTCAGAAATGAAAGATCCTATCCTTGACTCATTATCTGATCCCTTAGCGATCCATTCGTCATTCCAGAGGTTTAACCAACAGCTATATATGGAAGACACCAGCTTTGAGGAGAGAGAATTGGCGAAATATTTTACAGATTTTTCTTTTAGAGTTTCAACTCTGGAGGAGCTAGAGCTTCTCCAGGTGACAATTTCAGAGGGGGAAGTATGGGGCGGTGAATACTTTACGGACAGGGAAAGCGACAGCACTTGACTCAATTTGGGGGAATTTGATAAAATCTTTTACTCATGCCTAAATGAGATCTTGAGAGAGATGTTTTTGAGTGCCCAAGTAGGTGGGGAGGCCTCATATTCTTGGAGATCAGCCACCATAGTGTTTTTTCGAAAAAAGGATAAGCCTAATAATGAGTTAGGCTTTTATTGACCCATTACATTGATTAACAGCAATATCAAAATCTATGCTAAAATACTAGCTAATCACTTAGCTAAAGTGATTAGTAGGCTGGTTTCTCCTGTTCAGCATGGTTTTGTTGCGGGCGTAGCATGACTGATCATATTCGGCAGCCAATCGCTCTGTTTGACACCTCGAAGAATGCCGGAGACCCTACGGCTTAAATCCTGTTAAATGCAAAGAAAGCTTTTGATAGTGTCTCCTGGCCTTTCTTATGGGCTATATTGGATAGAAATGGTTTGGGAGACGGTTTAATTAAGGCTATTCAGACAATGTATTGAAACCCAGTTGCCCGGGGGGTCGTTATGGGAGACATGTTCGAACCGATCAGGATATGCCGCGGAACCCGACAAGGGTGTCCTTGCTTGCCCCTACTATTTGCGCTATATATTGACCCCCTTATGAGAAAGATTGAACAGATTAACAACATGCAGCTATGCATAACAAGGGGGGAGAAACTAAGATCCTTGCATATGCTGATGATTTGGCCATTACCACCCCCAACGCTGCTGATGCCCTGGAAGAAATTGAAAGGGAAGCTGCCCGGTTTGGATGGTTTTCTGGATATCTACTTAATCAAAGTAAGGCACAAGCCGTGATAAATAGTTTTGTCCAGTTTGATGACTTTTGTGTAGCTCCTAAGGCGAAATATCTTTGGGTAGATATAACAGCGTATGTGGTGAGTATCGTTGATTTAATTCTGTGTCCTCTCTTACTTAAGTTTAAAGCTGATTTTTCTTGAATAAATAATCTCACGCTTTCATTAATAGAGAGAAGCAATGTGAATAAAATGGTATTTCTTCCCTGACTTCTGTGCTTTTTTAAGGCTATCCCACTGGAGTTGGAAAGTTGTTGGTTTAAGTCTTTAAATCAGATGATGTCTTGGTGTTTATGGGTGGGGCAACACCCCCAAAGGGCCCTAAAATGTTTAACTCTACGAAAAAATCAAGGGGGATGGGCCATCCCCAATTTTCTATTATATTACTAGGCATCAATGTTACAGCAAATGGCAATACTCTTAACATCAGCGGGAACGAGCTCTGAGGAGGGGGGATTCGGTGTCTATCTATGAATTATTAATGGGTGTTGAGGCTAGAAGCTGTCTCCTGCGACAGATTGACTACGGCTATTTCAAAAGGGTCAGGTTTAAGGTATTGATGGCCGCATTTAAGGTATGGACAATCGTCCAAAAGAAATTTGGTCTAGGTCGGGTAAACAGTTACACTCCTTTATGCAATAATGATCTACTCCCTGATATTTTTAAAGATGGATATAAGAAACAGTGGGATCAGATGGGTTGAGGGTGATCGGCAATTTGGTAGATTAAGGAGGGATTCTCTCCTTTGATACAATGAAGGATGAATCAGGCATTAGTAATATCCACTTCTTTAAGTATTTGCAAATTATGGATTTTTTGGTCAAAAAAAGGAGGGAGAGTTTAGTCACGTGGTACTTGTTAATCTAATGTTAAAATCTCCACCCTCTTTAGCTACTTTGTATCAACTGCTCAACAAGAAAGGGGGGATGACCCTATGAAACATATGGCTCGCTGGTCAGAGCTCTTGCACATTGGTACAGGAGAATGTGAGGACTCCTTTTATCTTGCTCAGATATCATTCATTGCTACAAAACCTGGTTCAATCTTTACATCACCCCAGTGAAGATTGTTAAGTGGGGAGGATCCACTGGTACTTGTTGTCCGGGGTACAGCAGTTTTGCTGCCGATCTCACTCACCTATTTGCAAAGTGTCCCAAACTTGAAAAATTGAAATATGAGGTGGGAAAACTACTGAAAGCTCATTTAGGTGTCTGTGCTCCTCTTGCTCCCTGCGTAATGGTTCTCTGGGTGAGTGATATGGGAATCTCTTGGCGAATATCTACTGAAGTGCTCCTGTAGTTAGTTTTCTTCTTTATTGTTTTTTTGTTTTCTTTCTTTCTGCATTACCATTTTTGGATCCAATTCAAGGGTGGGGTGAGGGTTGAGAAGGGTGGGTTGGAAAACAGGTTCTGTTATTCTTGTACTGTATTGACAAAGAAAACTATTACTTGTTGTGATGAAATAAAGAATACAACAAAATAGTAAAAATAGAAGACTAGCACAAAGGATTAAAGTCCCATTGCAGCAACTGTACTTCTTCTGTGTGAAGCAGGTCCCTGCACTTCTAGTAATATAGCTAGGGTGACTATCGCCCTTACTGCAGATATCTGTGTGGAACCTGCTGATCACATGTTTACATCATCATAAAAAGCCCTGGAATATTAACATGCCTCTTTCTGAGCAGTGTGAAAGATAACGTCACACGCCATCATCCAAGTATCATATATTAGCAGGTTCATGTGCTTGCTGATGTTATTCATACCTAACTTTGACATGGCATACAGTTAAATCTTTGGGGTGCTACGTCAAGCTTTCATTCTTGATTTCAATGTAAATGTATTGAGTTGGAAATCAAATACCATCCACCAAATGTGGAAACAAAAGTGTTGCCTGAACATCTACTTCTTCAGATCCACAAACATGTTCTACTGTTGCCCAACTGACCCAGACTGATAAATAATGAAAACATAGATAGAAATCCAATTCTAGAATTGGTAGACACCTTTTCATATGACAGTTTTCCTAGAAATCATGTCTAGGCCTTTGTAGAATGTTAAAACATGGACTGATGATCTTTACTTTTCTTTGGGAATGTTGGCAACACCATGCACATGCAAGAACATTAAAATAATGAAATGAGGCCAGCAGGACAGAGCTGTTGTTACTTTGATTTACCTGATTTCATAGCAGGAAGGCGGAGCACCGGTTCTTGCAGCACCTCTGAGTGCTGTGCGGATGGAAAGAGTGTCTGAAGGTCAGGCCATATGCTTTACGGTGAACAGATGGCACAATGCGGTCAAAACACCGCGGTGCCATTACGACGCGTCTTTTACAACGCAAGTCGTTACTACGACTTGCGCTGGAGGGCGCTCTAGACTAAGGAATAGTAGATTTACTATTCCAACACCTTCCCTACTGTACGTAGGCTGGAGTTGGAATAGTAAATCTTACTATTCCTAAGTCCAGCACCCTGCAACGCAAGTCGTGGTAACGACTTGCGTTGTAAAAGATGCGTTGTGATGTACCGCTATCATTTTGACCGTGTTGTACCATCATACATCCATGCTTTACTAGCACAACCCAACTCTTCAGTTTGTGGTGAAGGCTGGTAAAGAGAGATGTACATGAAAATAAGTTGTAGCTTCAAGGGGAGCTAGGTTACTTCATCCACTGGATCTAGGATGGCCCCATCCACAGTCCTGGCCTCCTGCCTCACAAATAGATACATTTCTGTTCCTGAAATGACAGCACCAGCAGGGTCCAGCCTGGCAGCAGCAGCTACAAATTGTTTTTCACAATAATTTTGTAATGCAAAAATCAGGCTGAGAGGGGCCCCTCTTGGAGACTTTGGCCCGCCACCCCGCACTGCAGGGCTGCGGGTCCTTATGTTATGCCACTGCATTAAAAAGTGCTGACAAAATGGACCAATGCTTTATTCTCTCCCTCGCAAGTGAGCTTGGCCCGAAAATGCACAGTGTCCGAGCAGCAGAACTTCTCTTTCCCTGTCAGTCACACTGCAAGTTACCACTCAGTTTCTGCTTCCGTTCTGAAGCGGAGATAATAATGTGGGATGCAAGAGATAGAAAATGGACCATGAAAACATACACGTTAGTGGCCATCAAGCATCGGCAGTCACAACCAGTGTCCTGAGATTCAGTTAACCTAACCCTGTGAAATAAGTGCAGGGGCTGAGCACCTGAAACCACTGGCACAAATTGAGAACTATCCCCCCCCAAGTGAAAGGCATAGATGCACCCATCACCATAGCACTAAAGAACAGAGAAAAATAAGGACCCCATACATCTCAATAAGTCTTGAAAAGATTACCTGCATCTTTTCCAAACCTGGGCCTTTATTTGGTACGATCCAATCTAATGCTTTAGATATATCAATGTTGGAAATACTGTGGGCTGTTTGCGTCACCGTCTCAATGGAATCCTTCGCCATGAATTTACGGAAGAGGTTAATACTTGCCACCCCGGTGGTTTGGGTATAAAGGGCAGCCTGGGACAATCCCTGGTCAACTGCTCCCAAATATAACTGGGAGAAATGCTCAACACAAGCAGCAGCAAAATGTTCCTATCCAATGGGGCACGGATGCCAGAGTACACATTGGCGATGGAGCACCAAACAGAACGATAATAATTGCATTTGATGGCACTCAAGTACCATTTAGAAGGTTCCTAATCTCTTTTAGAATTAACAATTGTTTTTTGTAGAATGGCTTGGCCATCCAGATGGGGGCTCTACACCCAGTTTTGATGCATCGGGAAAGGTAATAACAAAGGGAGAGAGTAAGGGAATATCCACAAGAGTGGAAGGAGATACTCCTGGTGCCCTGGACCTTAGACTGTAAGAACAACACAAAGAGCATCACCATAGGACCAAATACATGGTCTCTAATGGAAGGAAAGGGAAAATGGAGATATAGCAAAAGAAAAAGATTTATATTTTGTTAGAAGACCCCTCACTCACCAACCTGGTTGGTGACATGCTTCATCATCGGGGTCCCACCCGGACAGCCGAATGCCGTCCGGGTGTGCTGCGACACCTGATTACAGTGGAGCGGGTTTTTTAGTGAAAGTGGTGCAAAAAAAGGGGGTTAAAAACTGTCCAAATATATCTTCTATGAAACAATTTTATTCTGAAGTTACTGGGCAGTATTAAAATCAGTGAAGAGACACTAGTGTTGGTTGTAATGACCAACTGTATCTATGTGTGATTAGGTCTACATGTTTCAACCTGTGTTGGGATCTACCAGGTTTTCGTCAGGACCAAAAAATGGAACCGGGGCGGTCTACACACTCTAACGTGTACCCAACCCTCGGTCCCAGTGACCAAACCGTATACTTGCAGTTTGTGTCTTCACAGCCTAGTCAGGCGAGGAAAAACTGAGAAACTTGGAAGGAGTGTTTCCAGTACTTCACGGGGATGGGAGGATAGCAAAATCACCTTATTACATATTAGTTTTGTAGAGGTGAGAGGCCGTTGTGCCTCTTTTTGTTGTTCTTACAGCATCGGGGAAAGGCACACTTGGCCTCTCAGCAGGTGCTACTTCTGATTCTGTCAGAGTTTTCCACTTGAGCCTATTGGTTGGAACCAACCTTCTGTCTAGTGGCTCATAAAAAGTATTCAGAAGGGTGTTTCCCAAAGCACCCAACGCCAGCCCTAGGGCTTTACGATAACTATCCTGCCTGGGGACTATTGCCATATCTACCAAGGATTGCCAGCACCTAACGACTAATACGATTTAGCCAGTAAGGCTGGTGCATTGTGGGCGGTAATATGTGTTGCTCCCCTCCCAGTCAGAATTGATTCTCCCATTGCACGCCCAGAGACCATTTTTATATGTAAAAGCATTTAGCTGTAAGACAGCAGCAGACCACCTCTTCACTAGGGGGAGTCTGAGGCTAGGAACACTCTAGGCTTTATCCCCATCACCAATAGGATCTTCTAGCAGGACGGACAACAGCTCACATTTTCAATCAAAAAGTAACTGATTCTATTTTAAAATAATCTGTGGGCCGATCAGCCATATGGGAACCAATCAAATCAGTTACTTAAAGGTGAGCACCAATACCCTCATGCCTGCAGTACACATTAAATAAGCAGTGTACCCCAACTGTAGGAAAGTAGCGTCAGCACTATCAATGCAAACTCCCTAGACATGCAGCAAACAGTAGTTTTTGTCCAAACTGACAATGCTCCGAGGGTCTTCCCTTCCCTGGGGTGGTAGCAGTCAGGTTAAAATGACTAACCCTGCTCGGCGTCTGGGGCAACTGACCAAGAGGCAGATTTACTAAGATTTTATGCCGTGTTTGTCTCACAAAAGTGAAGCATATCGGCACTAAATCTTTTTTTCCAATTTTCTTTCCAGGGCTAAACTTGTTTAGCACTGTAAAAACTGTGAACGTATCTCGAAGCAGCACCAAGCGCCAAGGGGCATACCATGGGTTGTGCATCGCCATTCCTATGCAGACTTTCAAGGTTTCTGACGCATACCCAATTTCCTAACTAAAGTAGACAGAGTTTAGCATCAGAAAATAGTGCACCCTTCAACCAAGCGCTATGAAGGAGAAATAATTTTTTTCTCCTTGTTTTCCCAACTTTGTATGTTGGATACACTATACAGGAAACATTCAAAGTGTGAACATTTTTAAAATGAGTCCAAACATAGTATTTTGAACTGGAAGGGTATACTTCCAGGACAAAACCTATGCTTGACTCACTGAGGCACCTTTGCACTTTGGCGTGAAGGTATCTTTGTGGTGTACTGCAGCTAATTTCAGCGCCGCACTAGGGAGAGGGTAGAAGAGTGCCATATTTCAGTAAATGTGGTGCTCTCATGCTCTATCCTGCTCACGCAGCACAAAATTTGCAGCTGCTTTACTGCGCTTCATGAGAAATTGGTAAATCTGTCTAAAGTCTCTTGGATTAGGCAGATATCAAATTATTCTGTGGACAGACCCGAATCAGGGTACTCACGTTTAGACACCAAGCCAGAAACATTCCAGGCGATAATCTTAGTATGAGATTACAGGTGCGGCACAGTGTTGCCCAAAATGTGGGACTCCAAGGCAATGGGGGATGAAAGAGGGGGCCCAACACACCTAAGGGTAGGGATACACACTCCAGAAGGAATAGGGGCAGAACATGGGGGATTAGTGGGGAGAAAGCTGCACCTTGGTTGGAAGGAATTTAGAGATTAGTAGCCAGAATATCAATATTGCTGGTAGACAGAAAGGGTGTCAGTCTAAACTATCAAGGTCAGAGAGAGGAAGGAATCTGTTGGATCCCTCCCTTTCCCTGAGTGCCAATCTGTATAAAAAAATCCAAGGGGTACAAGGTTAATGTTGTCTCTCACTAAACAGGCCCTAGTCCCACTCTTAACCAACCTCTGAGCCAGACCACGATTCCCACAATTGATAACAACACAATGCCCTCTAATGTTTTTGGGTGATGGGCCCACCCAACCCGGGCTCACCCAACCCACCCTCCTTACCAATAGTAAGTCATCATATTCAGGGATTTTGAACTCTGTAAGATTGATCAACCAATGACATACCTTATTTCTAAGGTGCCTATAAGACCCTTCACTTCATCCCTGGGGTGGGATACACCAGTTAGAATGACCACATAGGTACAGCAGGCAGGGGGGAGGTTCAGGCAGGACTGAGGCTGAGGGGCCTCACTTGAATCTGAGAGTTAGGCCTTTATCAATGTGCCCTGTACAAGACACCCAATTCTAAAGTTTGAACCTCTTAACCATCTACTCCACTCACAAATCACCTCGAACTTGGGAGGACTGGATCTATGTTATCCAGTATCCTTGAGGGGACAGCTGAAGGAGTACAATTACCAACATTGCTGGTCAACTGCGCCTATGTCGAAACCTGCTGCCCTAAGGCAACGTTCAAAGGAGAAGAATAAACCAATGGCTAACAGTATGTTCATGGTAACACATTTTATCCAAAAACGGAGAAATACATGCATGCACAGAAGATGAACATCTGTCCAAAATCCCATCTCAGTTGATAGGTGGCGGTACACCATCATCAGCTGTAGGTCTAATTGAAGCCTGCCCAGACAGCAGCAAGGGGGGTCTACAGACTCCTTGTGATCAGTACTATGATTGAAACTGACTTGTTATTTAGCATGTCCCCCATGCTTCGTTTTTTGCTTCCTTTTGGAGCTAGATTCACTGTCACTGATTTGCATAACGTCCGGATTGCAGAAAGATGTAGGAGTGGGCAGGGAAGCCATCTGGTCTGTAGCTATATCCGGCATTAATCCAGAGGTGGGACTGGAAAGGTATGAACTGAAATGGACCTGCCGGGGAAGCTAGAGGACCACCAGAGGCAACATCTAGAGAGAGACACTGTTCGGCCTGTTCTCTTACCCTTTAAACAAAATTAACAACACAAATCAAAAAAAGAGTCCAGTTGTGTACCTCCCGAGGTATTGGCAGAAGTCACGACTCTGTCCCTTGGATTTTTCTTTTTGATGATTATTCTTTCCTTGATATGCAAGGAGCACAATAAAATGTAGGGTAGGAGTGAAATTAAAGTGCTAAATGCACCAGAGCCGACAACCATCTCGAGATAGCACAGCCAGGGCACTACACATTACCAAGAGGAGAGTCAAAAAGCTACAAATAAAAAAAAATAGGCCTGGCCTCTTCTAGCAATACGAGACCCACAGGACACTTAGAGTGGCACATCACCTCCTTTGCTCCTGGGTCCCCGCCTTGCACTGGAAATGTCTGGGGGAGGTAGTCAAATCCCAAACTGGTGCAGCAACAACAAGTTTAGCAGTAATGTCCAACCCACACTAGTCCATGTCTACATAGTCGTGGAAACTTGAAATGGAATTATATCTAAGAAGGTTCTGGAGGCGGATAGGATGACCAGTGTAATCTGGAGGCAGAAGCAAACCCCCATCCCCAAGTGACTGCCTTAAACCATATCATTCCCTGATAAGCTCATGGGATTCGGTCATGCACGCAAACAAGATTCCTTACCGAAAGCCACTCGGGCAAGTAAACAATAAAGGTGGCACACAGATGCTCTAGTGGGTTCATCCAGGTAGATGGGCCAAGTTTAAAAAAACAATTGGGGGGACCCAGCCCAACCTTCTCTGGGCTACGACAGGCATGGATAGGCTTTGCCCAGGCACAACGCATACATTTCCAGTGCCACAGTCTCAGGTGCAACACTTTGTAGCGCTAATAATCAGGCAGCCCAGCCCCTCTCAGAGCTTTGGTGCTCTGACAGTGCGGGGATATCTGGGACTGAAGGTGCCTTTCAGGAATGCAGAGATGTTTGTGGCAGGGGGCTCAGTACCCCCACACAGAGCATCAGTAGTCCTCTTCTTTTATTACAACTACTCCTAGGTATATATAGTTTCCTTCTGACACAAGGGCATTTACCACTCCCACAATTTTATCACCACAAAAGCCATGCCTAAAATCATAAATCTATATAAAATGCATTCTAATTCCACTTCCGTGGAGATATTTGCTTCTGCGCAGAGGTCCCCCTTATGTACAGTCAAGGTTGTAATTAACTCATTCGTTATCAAGAATTTGGGCTACAGCATTAGTACTTTAGTGACCCTTCCATATCACATACTCACCGCTACTGCACTATGGGGCAGATGATGCACTACCCTTCGAATTTTCAAGTCGCAAATTGCATCTAGCAATTTGCGACTCCCAAAGTGTAATTTACAACAGTGTCTCAGAGACTGCGATTCCTAATGTGGTCGCAAATTGCCCGCAACATTAATATTCATGAGGCAGGTGCAATTTGTGACCCCATTGGGAATGGCTGGCACTCACAAGGATGGTGGCCTGCAGGGGTCAGCAGACCACTATGTCTGAGACTGCTTTGTATATGAGCCCTTATTTCCTTAAAAGGAAAACGCGCTGACTTTAAAAGGGAAAAATGAAACGTTCCTGTTTAATTTTTTAAGAGTAGGCAGTGGTCCATGGGACCACTCCCTGCTCCTAAAAAATATTTACACATACATTCACAAAGGGGAATTTGCGAGTGGCTTACCACCTACTTGAAGTAGGTGGAAAACTGTGAGTGTTTTGTGACCAGAATTGCAGTTGCAAAACTATTGCATATTGAAATGCGACACGCTGTTTGGAAGGGAAGCTCCTGGCATGCCCCTTCCTAAAAGCGAGTCGCCATCTATTTTTTGCGAGTCGGTAATAGGTTACTCACTTGCAAAATAGGGTGTGTACATGGGACAGATCAATATTGAGGTCGCAAACTGGCAGATCCCATTTGCAACTGTAAAATACTGCTGTACATCTGGTCCAAAGCCCTCTGCCCTGAACACCCCAGGCTGGATTCAGAAAGATTGATGCATAGGTATGTGTGACTTACTATTGTAGTACCTCTAGCCTACTCAAGAATTTTACAAGTGAACCAGGAGTACCCCTGGCACTCTATTGGAATTAAGGAGTGTGACAAGTGTAAACACATCAACATCCTTGTAAATCGGGCACCTCTACACTATTGTCAAGCTGACTGGCTCTTTGTTAAGAACAGGGCCCTCCCTCTACAAACTGCTTGGACTAGTCCTCAAAGCAATTAATGCTAATCCCAAAATTGTCTTTATGATGTCAAACATCTTCTTGCCACTTAATATCAGCTATTCTTTGCTTCTTAACCGCAGCTTAACTCTGCCCTGTACCTCGGAGTCCAGTCCAGTCCTTCTGGGACCAAAACACCGGAACCCTCTTCCACTGGCTACCAGGGCCAGCCAAACAGGATAGGATTGCAAAGGTCTTGTGCTTAACTGTTTATAAAGTCACAGCATTTAAATGGCCCGGGTCCTTTTGGCTCTAAGACCCAATAATATTTTAGGACAGACGGTGAAACAGATCCTTATTGGGGCCTATATTCAGGACCTTGACTTTCATGGAATTTCTGAGCAATAAATGTAATAGACTTTTAGGTAATCCATGTCAGTGATTATCTTCTGGTTTATATTTCACAACTAGGGGCATATTACCAAGGGCCATTATCGCCGCTTTAGCGGGACTTTTTCCTGCTAAAGCAGCGATAATTTTATCGCCCAATTACCAAGCTGTCACTAACACCAGTTAGCGACAGCTAGTAGGCGATAGCGATCATCTTGGGGCCCACATTGCATGTCAGCGATAATTATCGCTAATGACATGCAATGTGGGCATGCCAAGATGTTAGCAACTGGAAACAGTCGCCAATATCGCTATCTCCTATTACCAACAATGGCTTAGTTTTGGAAATATTCGCGCTAAGCGCGAATATCTCCAAAAGCTAACGCCTGCCCAGAGCAGCTCTTAGCCATGTTATCCAATGCAAGGTGGATAACATGGCTAAGAGCATTGTCACGATAATGTGTGAATATCGCTGTATTTACAGCGATATTCACGCATTTCGCCTGTTTTTTATCGTTTTAGAGATAAACCTTGCTAATAGCAAGGTATCTCAGCGTTATAAAAAGGGGAAGGGCGGCGATAGAAATATTCCCGCTAGGCCAACTTAGCGATAATAATCGCTAGTTGTTGGTAATATGCCCCCTTGTCCTGAATCTTGTACCCCATTAGAGTGTTGCTTTTCCGGGATGTTGCTTTTCGTGTATGTTTTTGTAGAATATTACTCTTGTATGGTGCATGCTTTGGACTAAGCCATCTTCAGGTGTTTATACCAGTTGAGACTGAGAGTTCTGAGCTTGAGACTAAAGACAGAGTGAGTTTCTCACAATACCTGTCTATTGGATGCTCAGAATACATGGTCAACCAATCCCTGGCTTTTCTCCACGAAAACAACTATTGACAAAACCAACAGTCTCATTTAAGGTGCATTTATGTTGTTGTGTTATTATATGGGATACAATACAAAGAGAAACCAAAACACTGGTCGGGTAGCACACACACACACAGAAACTGTTTGTCTTTAAGTCACGACTATAACTGCAAAGGCCATGCCCCTTTTAGAGATCCCCCACCTTAGAACCCATTTGAAATCTGCTTGTAGTTCTTCCTAAGACTATAGCTCTGTCAGTTGTGCCTATGTACCTCGAGCAAGCAGTCATTTGCCCGGTTGCATTGACCTGTTAACATGTTTCAGGTTCGACGGTACTCGCATATCTATGACCATGTTGTTTTCTATTTCACTCTACCCATTTTCACTCCCATGTACTAAGTGTATTGTTTCTATAATGTACAACACTGTATTTCAAAATGTTAATTGCTGCTGCATTTAAATAAATGCATATCATATTTTATTTAATAAATAAACACTTTTTTTTATTTTAGCAATCTTATCTAGTACATGTATCCGCAGTCCATCAGCACACTGTACAATTATACAATGTGATGCACAGCTTTTTACTGGGACCTGTTAATAAGTAACCATATGAAATAACTGATAATGATGATGCATCATCCATGAGGGTTACCTGGTTTTGAGCTTGATCTAATGTAGCTGGCACACTTGTCCTCCTTGCCTACACAGGGATTGTCCGCCACTGATTTGCATTCATCAGACGACCGGTTCTTGTAGCAGGTTGGACACTTGTATCCGTTCAGTGTCCGATTTACAGGAGGTACTAAAGGAACAAGAAAGTACATCTCAAGATTTTTTCCACCACATTTGAGAAATAAAAAATATCACAAATGTGATGATGTTGGACCCAATGTCAATGGGGGATGTATGACGTTACAACGCATACTTTTACCATGCATACCTTTACAACGCGGTTTTTACATCTCAAACCTTTACAACGCATAGCGCTTAGAGGTGCTGGATAGTGGTAAGTATAATTTTCTATTCCAACTCCAGTCCCCGTGGACACTAGGGAAGGTGTTGGATAGAAAATTAAACTTATTCCCTATCCTAGAGCGCCCCCCAGCGCAATGCGTTGCAATGGTTTGCGTTGTAATGCCTGCGTTGTAATGGTAGTGCGTGGTAAAAGTTTCGTTGTAAACGTTGTCGACCGTCAAGGGGATATGAGGACCTGTCATTACATGGACCACATCACTTCCTGTAAGACTGTCCCAGCTAGCTACCTCCACTAGGTAGCTACTCACTTCTCAAATCCCCAATTGAAAAGGAGGCCCAGGGTAAACTCCTGGAGAAACATACATTTCCAGACAGGGGATAAGCAAGTCCATCTGTACATCTCCTCTACTGGGAACATGCAGCACCAAAGCTCCTGCCGGTCTCACCTGCAATGCAGGCTGTCCCAGCATCTTTATGAATGAATGGATTAACATTTTCCTCAGAACCTCTGATCACAACATTGTGGCCTGTGGACTCCACATGATAAACTTTGGAGCCAACCCCATAGACTTCATATAATGTCGACTGTGAGGCATTTTCACTCTCCACTGGGATAGTAAAGCCACACCATCAAGGTTTATTCTTGGAGAAGTATTTAATATGGACTAAGATATAGCACGATAAAGTAAATATCACTCAACAAACTCAAGATTGCAAAGGCTTATATTTACAGGTGTGTTAAATAGTAAATTAAACACACTACATATAGAACCGTGAAAGGTCCCAACATCTTCTTGGGTCAAGGAACAACCTAGACCATTTAGATAGTGTGCATGCACTTGGTTGCTCTAATATTAGTGACCCAGTGGGCTATGCTTGAGTTGAGTCAGGGACATTTGGAACTTGCTACAAGTGATGGAATGCCACATTATTGCAACAATCTTATGATCTTTCTGACTCTGTTCTAAAGGCTCTGGCCCAGGAGGACTACTCTGCTGGTAGAAGCTTTAGCTACTCAGTTTTCAGTCAGAACACTGTTCAAAACCTATTAAGGCTGTCATTTATGCACAGCCTCTCTCTCACATGTATTTTTTATAGCACCTCTCATACCATTGCAGGTTGTTGGAGCACTTCACACACACACACACACACACACACACACGTACAGAGACAATGTATCATACATGTGTAATCGGAGTATAGAAAATGTTACATAAGGCAAAGGGGACTATAAGATGTAGGATTCACATGCTACTTATGCTGCTAGGCAGGTTTTGAGGGTGCTTAGTCTGGAGAAGCACAAATCCAAGATTCAGAACATAACACAGTGGTTAGGGTTGACTATAATAAGAACTTAATTCTACCCAATCAAACCTGTTTTTTTTTAGCAACATCAGGATAACGAAAGACTGGGGAAAACATAATTTTCTAACCTATACCATGCAGCTTGCATGCAGCTCTTTGATGAAGTTCATAGCTCACTGTTCTAGATTACCATTGCAATTTATGAACTGCACAGTTACAAAAGAATCTCTGTGACGAACGAAGCAGCCAAATCAGCTATGCACATAAAATACTGTTCTGTGAAAATGCATGGTACATGTTGTTTGCAGCAGGCATATTAACCCTCTGTATTACCTTTCCTCAAGTCAAAACGACCACTAGACAAAACTCCTCTCTCTCGCCAGCAGGTACTTTAATCACTAGAGTAATCTTGATACTTTTATTGTTACCTGACAACTTCTGAATACACAAGAAACTTGCTGTGCTTTTGAAACCAGCCCCCACTAACAAAACTGCCCTGTCACCCATCCATCCTGCAGGGGAAGCAGTGATCTCAGGTAGGGCTAGTCTAGCCTTGCCTCCTCAATGTTCTTTATCCTGATGGGCCTTGTGCAGATCATCCCATTATTAGGACAGCATCTATTACAGCTCCCCCTTTCGTGGAGGAAGTCAGCTTGTTTACTCCTCACTGGTCACACAATCCAAGCATATTCTAAGAGTACACATTTTGTCCCCAACTGGGGTAGGAAAAACCTAAAAAAGTTTATTTCAAAGTAATGCACTTGTTTTGAGCTGATGCAAAGATGTCCAAATCTATGTTTAATGTTTCACCAAGGCCTCATGATGCCCAAGGGTATTTCAAACCACTCGACTCCATGTGGCCTTTGTTTTTACAAATTAGAATATTTGGCCCTCTAGGGGTGGAATGTTCTAATAGACTTAGAGCCCTCTGTACTGGTCCCTTGCCTTTTGCTTGGGCCTTCAACACTGAAGTAAGCCTTTACTGGCCAAGTAGAGACTACTATGGCAGGCTCTAAGGCTATAATAATGTTCCATTACTAACAAAAGGTGTCTGTGGGTTTTACGAATTATACCAAGCATACCTCAGTTGGCAAGGGCATGTTATCAAATAAATACATTTCTCACTGTTGCAATTGGTAAATCTCCTCTGTTGCCAGGGACGATTGGTACCAATATCTATACTCACAGATCTACAGGTTTGGGGGCAGGCAGCACACGTACCGCAAGGATGGTGCCCTCCATTGCCGGTAGGTCCCACAGGGTCCCAACGGCCCATGGGATCTTACTCTTGGGTCTAGTGTGCACCAATTTGTCTTTGAGGTTAGAACCCCGTTTGAAGGCAAAAAGCGGGGGCAGTAAGGTGTCTGAACCAGTGTTAAGAATGGACCAATGTTTTCTAACAATTTTCTGCACATGGTTGGACATTTTGCTGTATGTGTTGACGAATGTCATCCTTTGAGTTTTATCTTTACGGATTGCAGGTTCACGGAGAGCCTCCCGGTTGTTATTCGCAGCGCCTTTCAACGATTGTCGTACTAATTTCTTTGGATATTTTCTTGCTCTCGACTGATTTTCCAAAGTGTATGCATGCTCATAAAAAGTGTCTTTAGTCCAGCAATGCCTTTGGATAAGTAAGAACTGTCCGTACAGCAGATTGTTCTTCAAGGCTCTTGGATGACAACTATCGTAGAACAGTAATGAATTGCGTGCCATAGGTTTTTTGTATAGTTCCGATCTGAGCCCTGTAGATGTTGCTGTTATTAGAAGATCTAAGAATGCTAGCTGATGTTTGTCATGCTCCACCGTGAAGCGCAAGAAGTTGTTCCTCATGTTCAACCATTGATGCAACTGCAACAAATCTTCTGTGGTTCCTCGCCAAACGACAAAAATTTTGTCGATATAGCATTTCCACCTGCTATTTTTCTGCACTGTTTTTAAACATTGGAAGACTGAGGGGCACTATTAAACTTTTTTCCCCTCATCTCTCCAATTTTACACACTATCACTTATTCACTCTCACTATTTCACGCACTGCAAATCAGTTATCCCAACACATCCGTTCCAGATACCCCCAGCTCACTTTACATCACTGGTTCAGGAGTATCCACACTAGCATCCTGTGGCCACAAGCATATTCTCCTTGGTGTGAGGAGACCCAGATGATGACAAGGGCGGTATCGGACGATAACTGTATTTTTTATACCCTAGAGATATCTTGTTGCACTTCAGTCACACAGGGTAGCAGGCTTTCTTCCTCTTTTCACATTTAGTTGTGTTCCTCTCATGCCGTACACAGGACGTATAGTTGACTCTTAAGACCCACAGACACCTTTTGTTAGTAATGGATTTAGTTTGGGGGCTGTGTCTGTTTTGAGGTCTATAAATATGCCCTTGGACCCTCCTCTTATCATTTGTTTTTTATATAATAATGTTCCACCCAATTCCGAAAATGATAGAAACCTTCAGGCATTTCTACTACCCTCCATTGCAGCCACGTTGCTATATTTTCTCATCTATACATAACAGAAACAGGCGAGGTGCCAGTTAAAAAACACTCACCCATGAACTTATTGAACATGGAGGGGTACTGTCTCAATTCTAGGGCATTAGCAAGCTTCATCTCCTGTATCTTCCTCTTTCTGCTTAATGTCTTCCTCTCTGTCCCTTTCTTTCTGTTTTATCCTGCCTGCCTTTACTTCTTTTTCACTAGTAAGCCTTTGTTTCTTGATTTGAAACTCTATATCCCACTCCCCCTCTTTGAACCTCCACCGTTCCGTTTATCTTTCAAAGTGTGCAACCCTATCTATAGGGGAAAGCAATGCTGCGGGATTAGGTATGTACCCAGTGTGGGAAAACGGGAGCACAGGAATAGCAATGGTGGAGAGTTAGAAGCTGACGAGACTATACCTAATGCTGTTTCTATTCTTGTGTTGATATTTTCACTATTAAATGTTTTGAAATTCATATTGATGTAACACATATATGTACTAGGTGCTTTCAGCTGATTACTTGTCCTTTAATTGGTGCATTTGCGGTTCTTCTTTGACAGTCCTATTAACCCCTTCCATGCTCATGACGAGCTGAGCTCGTCATGAGTTGCGCCGCACGCAAGCTCATGACGAGCTCAGCTCGTCATGTAATGCGGCTTTTTGTAAATTGCCGCACAGCGCGAAAAAAGCCGCCGCACGCATGCGGTTAATTTATGCCAAATAGCTGCAGATTCATCAAATAATGAGTCTGCGGATTGAGCTCCCTCCTGGATTCTTCGGTGATAGTAGGTGCATTGCTTTTCTTGGGCTTCTAAATAGCAGCCATCCTAGGGCCATATGTATCAAGGCCAAATGGGTTCGCAAACCAGTGTTTGCGTACCCATTTTCGTAAAATGGTATGTATGAAAAGATTTAGGTGCAAAATAAGGAATCGCAAAATTTGCCATTCCTTATTTTGCGATTGCATTTCAGGAATCGCAAATTTTGCGATTCCTTAAATGCAATGTATAAAGCAAAAATAATTTTCAAAATGCCCTTAAGGAATCGCAAATTACCACCAACTTCTAGTTGGTGGTAAGTTGCGATTTCCTTGAAAAATGCACATTTCAGCATTTTTCAAAGTGCCATGTGATGCACATACATGCCCTTGGGGCATGTATGTGCACCACATGTGCCCCCATGCTTATTTTGGACACCCCTGCACCCTTGAAATGATTCTCAATTTGCGATTAGCAAATTGTGAATCGCAAATTGAGAATAATTTCACATTCATTCCTAAGGGACTCCTGGCCCATAGGAATGAATGGGAAATGATTCCTTAATTGCGATTAGTAATTTGCTAATCGCCATTAAGGAACTTTTAGAAATTGCTAAAAAATTGCGATTTTATACATACATACCATTTTGCGATTTCTAAATAGCGATTCCTTAAAATTCGCTATTAAGAAATCGCTAAAGGGTATGTTGATACATATGGCCCCTAGATCTTAAAAGTATGTGTTGGTAATGCTAGTATAGTGAATTTGTAAGTACAAAATATACAAATTGAGGTCCCCTTTAAACATTTGTATACCTTTTTCATTTTCAAGAACCCGGTCACAGGTTGGATGGTCAAATCAGGCATGTTCCTTACCATTCATTATTTCACGGTTACATTTGTCCGAGTCACAGCACTTTCGTGTGATCTGAAAGAAAAACTCAGCACCGGTGACCACAACTTCTTTTCCACAGGTGGCCTGTTTGCCAGACTTCAAGCAATTCTTGAACGCAGTTAAAATGACTTTGCGCCCTATGTGAAAATAACACATTTTCTGGTTAAAATAAAAGGGAACAGCAGCAACAAGCAGCCTAATATCTAACACATACAGAGGCTCTCTCTGAATGACACTGTTGCAACCTTGGGCATTTTTAGAATTTCTTCATTCCTTTCTACAGCTCCTCATTACATTATGAACTTGCTTCCTTCAGTGAAATGTGTGTTGTTGAGATCAACATCTACTCTTGTGAGTTCTAACAGCAGCAACATTTGCTTCTGGCATGGCAATAAAGTTCTATAAGTGTTCCAGAGGTTAAAATGATGTCATAATAAGTGGAAGAGGGCACAACTGATTGATGTGCAATACCAATAAAGTGACATACAATTGCATTTAAATATTGAGCTAGTAGTGTGTGGGTGAGTAACACACACTTCTCCTAACCATAAATCCCAAGACATTTTTAGCAAATTCAAGAACCTTAGCTGGTCTCCCTCTGCACTGTTTGCCAACTTCTTTCAGCATTTTGTAAATGGTCTTTCTAACCTAGTTTTCAGAATATCTTCTCAGCTATGCTCTTTAAACCAAGTTCGAATGCATTCAGGTTTAATTGCTGTTATCGGACCAGCCCGCTCATATGTTTGAACTGACTTTCTCAACAATGTTCCAGTACTTTGCCAAATTTGTATCTTCCATAAATACTATGCCAAAGGAGCGTAAAATCTCGTTCTTGTTATCCCAAAATTATGTGAAATGTCAGAAAATTGTGAAAATTTACACATAATGTACACAAAATGCACTTCGGATTATCTCAAGTGAACACTGAACGCAGGTGCGAACTTCACATTCATAGGTCTCCAACAAGGGGAATGGTTCATATTGGAAATTTCTCCTGTGGCACATTTTTTGCCAGAATCTCTCTCCCAGAAGACCTTTTATGGTTGAACATATTCACCCCAGAAAATGCAACAAATTGCACAGTGGCGTTACCTCTGACATTTTGTAAAGATTGCATAAAGGAAAATTTAGATTTTTCACAGCCTGCTGGGCAGAAAATCTGGATTTTATTAAGGACACGGAGGCTAATATTATGCAAATCTCCTTTATTACCACAGCTCAGCAGCAATAATGGAATAAAACTTTGTGAACATTCTGAAGAGAAGACTAGTCCCTCTCTGACCAGGCATCTTCCTTCTTGTCAGGCTGCGAAGAAAGATGTTCAACGTGAAGAAAAGGAAACAGGATTCCAGCGTAAAGGAACAGGATTCCAACAAATAAACTTTCAGTATCAAGATTCCAATGAATAAACTTTCAGCTCCAAGTCCAGTAGATTCTTATTCTGAAAGAAGAAGAATACATTTCCAAGACATTGTTCAAATAAAAGGGTGGGTTACAAATCATATTAAAAATAGAGGCGGGATAATATTAGCCTCCGTGTCCCTAATAAAATCCAGATTTTCTGCCCACCAGGCTGTGAAAAATCTAAATTTTATGGCACGACACGGAGGCCATATTATGCAAGTTTAAAGTGCATTAAGAACATTATCAATCACATTAGAGATTGGTCTAAAATAACAAGATCTAAACATAGTATCATTAGACCAGTCTGCCGCCTTAAAAATTTCTTGTAAACCACCACCAAGGAAATAGGCTTTGGAAGCAGAAGCGCCCCTAACGGAATGCGCTCCAAAAATAGAGGTGTTCACACCACTTTCACACATAACTCCTTTCACCCACCTGGCTAGAGTTGGAGAAGAAACTCCTTTATGGGCAAATCTAAAGTAAATTAATAATTGAGTTTCATTTGATCTTATATTGGCAGTCCTCCTCTCATATTCTTTCAGGCATTTAACCACACAGAGTCTTTCATTCTGAGGAAAGAAGGGGTAGACGATAGAGGAAGATAAAGTTTTAGTTCTTCTCTTAAGATAGAAATATACGCCCTCTGGTTGAAAAGATCTGCTAGAAATATCTAGAGTTTTGACATTGGAGGTTCTTCTGAAAGATACCAGACATAATAAAACGGTAAGTTTGAAAGAGATACGTTTTAGAGAAAGGGAAGAGTTCTCTCCCCAGGATGATAAGGTTCGGAGTACCAATGTTACGTCCCAAAGGGCGGTATATTTAGCGGTTGGTGGACTAATGACTCTCATGCTTCTCATAATTTTTTTAGTAAGTAAGTTCTGTCCAATGGAGAGACCATCAATGAGGGAATGACCTGCAGAAATTGCAGATCTATAGACATTTACGGTTCTATAAGAGAGTCCTGAAGTAAAGAGTTCAGAAAAATAGTTGACAATGTGATCATGGCTTCGTTGAAGACACCAGCGAACCCATTTGTTCCACGCCAATCGATATGCCTTCCTTGTACATTGAGCCCACGACTCAGAGATGAGTCTGAAAGCATTTGGCGAAAGCCCAGGGATTTGCCATTGTCTCCTGAAATCCTCCAAGCCGTCAGAGTTAGAAGACCCTGATCCACGAGGGGATGAACGTCTCCCTCTGGACCCAAAAGTATTTCCCTGAACGAGGGTATCAGAATTGGAAAGTCTATGCTCATTTCCAGAATGACTGGAAACCATGCTTGGGACCTCCAAAGAGGAGCTATTACAGTTATAATGTCGTGGTAGCGTCGAGCATGAAGGAGAAGCAGAGGAAGTAAAGCAAACGGTGGGAAGGCATAAGGTTTCAGTCCTCTTCAATCTTGTAGAAAGGCATCCACATTCTGAGCTTGAGGGTCCGGCCTCCAACTGAAGAATTCTTTCAGTTGTTGTTCAGACGGTCCGAGAAAAGGTCTGTCTTGTATGGACCCCATTTTGATTGAATGGTCAGAAAGGTTTGTCTGTCTAAACTCCAGTTGCTTGAGTCCCTGAAATTCCTGGAGTACCAGTCTGCGACACCATTGCTCAGGCCTGGAATGTGTTCCGCTACAACCGAACTACCTTTGTTAAAGCAATATTTCCAAAAACTCTTTGCAAGGTCCGTTAGGCCCTTGGAATGTGGACCGCCCAGTTTGTTGACATAACGGACTGCTGAAACATTGTCCATGCGTAATGTCACACAGCATTTCGCTGTTTTGGGTGTAAACAGCGAATTGCAAATGAACCTGCTAGTAATTCTAAGCAGTTGATATGCAATCTCTTCTCTTGAGTGGTCCAACGACCGCCTGTGGAGTAATTCACACATCTCGCTCCCCATCCTTCCAAGCTCGCATCTGATTCTATTATCAGATGTGGTTGTTCCACAAAAATGGCTCGGCCGTTCCATGCTTCCGCATTCCTGAGCCACCAAAGGAGTTCTGACTTCGACTCCTGATTTAGAGAAATCATATGGGAATATGAATGGTTTGATCTTAGAGCACTCGCCTTTAGTCTTTGGAGTGCTCGATAATGGAGGGGTACTGGGAAGATAGCTTGGATCGTTGAGGAAAGGAGGCCGACGATTCTTGCTGGTACTCTTAGAGGGAAGGTCTTCTTTGCGAGGGCCTTCCTCAACTCTTTCCTCACCTTCCTGACTTTTTCAGAGGGTAATTTCAGTTCCACTTTGAGAGTGTCTACCGTAAAGCGTAGGAACTGTGTTTGTTGGTTGGGAATAGTACAAGATTTCTTGATATTTATGATGAAACCTAGATGTTCTAAAATCCGGATTGTAAGTTTCATATGGGGAGATGCAGTCTCTTTCGATTGAGCCAATTTTAAGGCTAGGTATGTGATCAGTCTTACCCCTCTCTCCCTTAGCCAAGCGGTTACAGGGCGTAGTACCTTGGTAAAACACCAAGGGGCGGACGATAGACCGAACGGGAGACTGCAAAACTGGTAAAGTTTCCCTAACCAAGTGAACTGGAGAAATTTCTGGTGGGGTTCCCAGATGGGAATTGTTAAGTATGCGTCTTTCAAGTCTAACCTCGTGAGCCAATCCCCTTTTCTCAAAATGTCTCCTAGGAGGTATATACCCTCCATCTTGAAATGTTGGTAGACTACCCAACGATTTAAGTCTTTTAGGTTTATTACAGGTCTCTGTTCTTTGTTCTTCTTCTCCACTAGGAAAACATTGCTGAGGAAACCTTTTGTTTCCGTTTCGATTATTGCCCCTTTTTGTAATAGTTCTTGTACTTCTTTGGAGACTAGGTCTCGGTCTTTGAGAGAGAAAGTAATCTCGTGAGGGCGATGTGTTTGAAAGGGAATACCTAGAAAGTCTATTTTGTAACCCTTCACTGTATCTAAGACCCAACTGTCTTGTGTTACTAAGTTCCAGTTCCCAGCGAACTGGCGTAATCTCCCTCCCACCTTTGGAGGGATATCTGAATGGTCTTTCAAGGTTCCTACCTGAAGAAAAAGAACGTTGTCTCCGTTCGCCTCTGAAGGTGCGTCCTCGGTTTCTCTGTCTTTGTGGGAAGAATTGGGAGCCGTAGTTGTTGGAGAATCTTCCTCCGCGGGTGTTGAAGGGTCTTGAGGATTGTGCTCCGCGGCCGGGGAAACGACCCCGCATTCTCCCGGCCCTGGTAAAAACTCTATCACTGAATACTTTTTTGATTTCTTTCTGGGATTTCTGAATTGAGCTGAATGCGCTCACATATTTGGCCATTTCTTTGATGAAGTCTTCGCCAAAGAGTAGTCCTTGTGACTCGGCACCTCCATCTTTTTTAGCTAATTCAATGAGTTTAGGATCTATCTTAAGTAGGACTCCTTTTCTCCTTTCAGTGGAGATGGCAGTATTGGCATTGCCAACAAGGCATATCGCCCTTTGCACCCATTCTCTTAGTTCCTTGACATCTATTTGGTTATTCCCTACATATGCGGATTCTGTCATTTCGAATATTTTAGTAAGAGGTCCTATCACATCAAGAAGGCGATCCTGACATGATTTTAGCCCTTTATCTAGACCTTTTCTTGGGTCCCTGTTGTTTATGGCTATAAAAGCCACAACTTTAGGGTCTAATTCTGGGGTCATTGAGATCTTATTCGGTAGGGATGGGCGTGGGCATTCAGATCTGAGTCTAGATCTGACTTCTTGGGGTATTTCCTTTCTAAGCCAGAATGAAAGGTAGTCAACGATATGTTGTGAGGGGGTCCATTCTGGAGAGAGTGGGTGCTTAATTAGAAGGGGATCGAACATTTCTTCCCCAAATGGGTCCAGAGGCATACTGTTGGACCCTGAGGCCTTAGAAGCTCCTTCTAAGCTTCCACTTTCTCTAATATTATCATCTTCCACATCGGTGTTGAAACCTGAAGAGCACGATAGCTCAATTTCTTCTTCACAGCTTTCATCGCTGTTGATGTGGATAGGAATTTCTGGGCCTTTATCTTGCCCATCTGGGGTACCTGAGGCACCAGTCTGGTCAGCGCCCTTAAGGCCTGAAAAGGTGGAGCTTTTGGGCTTCTTTGCGCCCTTATTTGAGTTAACCCCAGTATTAGCTCTCTTTTTATTTGTTTTTGATACCCCATTGACCTTGCTAGTTGAGGGGATAGATAAATTGGAGATAGAGTTCAATTTTTTGTTAATGGCATCGTCAATTGATCCCAAGGCCTTCTCTAGAGCCTTGTTGACGAGCTCCTCTAGCTTCTGGTCAATAGAAGGAGGAGTAGTCATGGTAATTAGATATATCGCTCCCCCTTTTTTTTTATGTAAACGAAAACTCAGAGGTGATCTAAATTTGAAGTAAATCGGAAAAGTTACCGATTAATTGCGCGAAGAAAAACGTGTAGAGAGAAGACCGTAGGTGAAGACCGTTAAAATAACTGCTCCGCGGTGTAGCTGGTTGCTATGATGCACAAAATGGTTGTCACGCGTGTTGCGAGGCGTACGTGCCTTTTAAGGGCCTTTCCTTTAACGCGCGTGCGCGTCATTGCTCGGTTCGTGGCTTACCACTTTGGGTCCGAAGAGAATCCCGATGTCGATGGTGTGTGAGCCAAGCAGTTTGGAACTAGGTCGAGGCTCGAAAAAGGTCGGGTGAATGTAAGTCGGGGACCGGAAGGGTGAAGGTAGGCCGTTAGCGAGGCATGGGGTGCGCGAGGGTTGTTACTTGTGCGTGTTATTTATTTTCAAAGTATCTCCGTTAGAGAGAACAAAGATACCCGTTTGTATGGCGAATTAGGGGAGACCCTCATTTTAGTGATCAAGGTGTAAAATAGGCAAAAGCGATCCTAGTTGAGGAAAGGATTGGTGCGATTCCAAACGAAATGGGACAAGGTCACGAGTTGGCAATGAAAAAGTACTCAGGTCACTGAAGTGTGCCGAGACTGACACATAGAGGTCTAGGGACAGCGAGTGAATTAAGGGATCAAATACAACATAGCCATAAAGTACATAGTTACTGCTGATACAATTTTTTTTTTTTAAATACGCTTAAGGTAAATAAAAAACTTATAGTTCAAACCATTATAGTTATGACCAAAATATATATATAGCGTTTAACAAGCAAACAGGCAAACACCAAGTGTTATCATTAAAGCTAATCTTAAGTTAAGTTGCTAAGCTTGAAGAGCAGTACTTATCTTTCTGAGCAGCAGCAACAAAGAAGGAAGATGCCTGGTCAGAGAGGGACTAGTCTTCTCTTCAGAATGTTCACAAAGTTCTATTTCATTATGGCTGCTGAGCTGTGGTAATAAAGGAGATTTGCATAATATGGCCTCCGTGTCGTGCCATAAAATTACATAAGCTTGCTGTGAAATTAGCATGGTCTTACTTATCACATGCTGTGCTGAACTGCACCCTGAGCAAATAGGTCCAAAATATTTGAATGAATGTACTGCCCCAGAGCAGCTGCCAGGGCAGCACACTCAAGTGAAATATGGATCAGCTGTTTAAAAGCTGCTTCGTGTTTCACAGTGCAGGCGGCAACCCACCTGCACTTTTAAGGGACATTAGGAGATCCCTTTGCAGTCCGGTGCAGTCAGTGACTGCACCCTCATGCAGGGTAACGTCTGAGGTCAATGGGACCCAGTTCCTCCCCCTGGAGAAGGCTGCGGTTAGGAAGCGTACTGAAAGTGCAGTACCTTTTTTGACTCACTTTCAGTACACCTCATAAAGTCATGATCACGTCTAAACCTACGTCGGTAATAAGGCACGGGCGCCAACGCAAAGTGATTCCCTCATTTAGATGGAGCCACGCCCCCAAGCAAATGTGGAAACAACCTCTCATGATAACACTGGAGAAACTTGTGCACCAGCGCTAACTGTATTACAGAAGAGGACACACAAGCATCTGTGGCTCCTTCTGTAGTACCATTTTGCCCGGGTGGAGTTCAAACCAGGTGCACATGCCTTTTGCGCCCCCTGGGCACAATGTATAAAACAAGCCTAGGTCAGCAATGAAGAGGCAATTCATCCATGTATTGATTGACACGTACCTGTTGTTTTATTCCGCAGGCCACTGACGCAGTGAGTGACTCCTTTTTGGCAAAGTCTAAAAATGCCAGAGCAACTTTCGCTTTTGTCTTTGTAGCACTTCTCACACGTGAGGGAACTCCCTGTAAAGAAAAGAATGTTTAGATAGCCAGATTTTGTGTGCATTTAGGTTTTCCATTAGGCAACAATTTTACTACTGGGCTCAGCATGTTTTTTCAGAGACGTATATGTATGATATATGTTGGCTCTGAGAACGTTTTCAAAGGTACACCCTAGTTCTATTGTGCATCATACTGCAGGATATATATTGGTATCCGGATAAACTGCACCTAAATTTCTCACTTTGAGACTATTGTCCAATCTGTGGACTGTGTACATCAAATGATGCTGAGCCACAGTCTGGTGAATAAGTTTCTATACATTATGGACCATAAATATTGGCATGAGAAGGAAATTGCACCGGGAGTGTTAATAAGTCTGGCTTATAACTTAAAGTTTCCCTTCTGTCATTGATGTACTTTAGGAACTCACTAAGTCACCATTAATGCACTCTGTCACTCATTCCTGGACTGATAGATCGATTCATCCACCCAATGGGTCATTCTTGCATTTAGCCAATTATCCACCCACAATAAAACATCCTGACAAATGCCCATATGGACGATAAATAAAAAGAGCGCACATAAAAAAATGAAAACATACCACCTCCTAAATTTGGTGAGCAAAAGCAAATATAAAATTAAACATAGGAAGAGGTGGTCATCTTTCAATGGTATTGTACCCAGTGTACAACTCCTTTACATTCAACATAGATGCCACATTAAGTAACAATGTGTTGGCCACCTTGGAGCAGTAAAAGCTATGACACAGTGTGCAGAATACAATCTTAAAATGCTAAAGGCATGTTAAGCCAAGACATAACACTTCTAAATTTGTTGACCATCTGGGAACTATAAAGCAAATAACACTATAGACAATACCATTTCAAGATGGGAAACCATTTTAGAAATAGTGATTTGCAGTAGGATGCAGCAAATGGAATCTGGGGCAAGCGAGCTGCCGGTAGGAGTGTGGGTGAGCTGCAGGATGCTCATGAAAAAGAATGAAAGAAATGAAAGCTGACCTATGAAATAAAAACATGGAAACATGAAAACTAATGGATCGGTCACAAGCCCAGACAAAAAAGTGCCCTCATTTTCAGATGGATGTGCACATACAATCAGGACAAATACTGTTACTCACTGCCAACTACAGAAATGGGGGAAACAAATGCCCCATGCACTATGCTGTCATGGGGAGAAGCAGAATAAGAATGACACTTGAACAGATAGAAGAGGCCTGGCCCAAATGCCCTTTATGGATGTATGTAAGGAGAGTTTTTTTTGTACAAGGACCTGGCAGACATCACCCTACTTAAGGTCTAACAAGGATTACTACAATGCCAGTCTTCTTCTCAAAGGTTTGTCCAAGGTATCTGTGAGATTCTATGTAACAAAATAAATATCAGTCTACAGCCTTCAATATGGTGTCAAAACAATCCACCCATAAAGACCTATTGGAGTTAATAAATGCATTTCATATTAAGTAGGGCAGGCCTACTCCCTTTGTAACTTTTAATAATAAACATATCAGACCTGTAGCATCTGACATAATGTTTCCTAATGAACCAATCCAGACTATAGTCTTCATTATTGAGTTACCACCATACCAAAACAAAGTCTTCTTTCTCACACATACGCCGGCAACCATCAACAGTTGAAGAATAACAAATATATACAAACTTACACTTAGCAAAGCAATAGACAACCCAAATGAAATCGACCTACAAGGATTATCACCTGGCAAATCTTCAACTACATGTGTTTGTCGAAGTGAGAAACCAAACTGCACCCCTTGAATGCAATGTACATCTGTGATATTCCTTGTAATAAAATTTCTGTCTGCAGCCTTTAGCTAAGTGTAGTGACTATCCACACTTAAGGGCCTGTTGGCATTAACCAACACTTTTCACAATAAATTAGTCAGCCTTACTGCCTGGGTCATAACTTTTCATGATAAGCATACCAGAGGCAGATGGATGGCTTGCTGATGTGCAGGAAAAGTGGTAGGGCACTGTACCGCCTACTCAAGCTTCTGCCGGCGCTACCTCAGCTGTGGCTGCTGCGAGCACTACTAGTACATGGAGGCTCGAGGCCCTTCACAATCAAGGCTGCCTCCATGCCCCATAATTTTGGCTCTTTGGGACCTCTCTAGGGGGTAATGAGAATCCTATTGTCCAACAGGATAGACCACCTCCGCCTGCAGGCCTACCAGATTGTTGTAAGTCAGCCCACCTGAAGACCCACCTCAGCGCCAATGGCAAGGAAGAAGAAGCAGTGAGAGGTAGAGAGGCGGCATGGCTGGCCATGCAGCCATACAGCAATAGTACCTGTGGTTGGAAATTAGAACCTAATAGGGCACAAGAAGTGAGATGGCAGAAGTAGGCAGCAGTACTCCTTGCGCATCTAGGTACCTTGGAGCGTGGGTCAGAACTTTAGCACTGTTTCTGGGGGTCGAGCGGGTAGAAGTGGCCCAGCTAGGTCTGTGGTGCAGCTTGCCTTCCGCTGTGTGCTCCCCCACTCCTGTTCCTAGCTTAAAGTACCACAAGCTTCCTTGCATGTCCTTGATGGTTGTGCTATACAAGATTTGAGTAGTCTTCCAATAGTTTCCAACTCCAAGCCATAAAAAACACTGCATAGTGCAAAGAAAGTCGGTGCTCCATTAAAACCAAGATCTGCGCTCTACGAAGGCACTGTCAGCTTTATTCTAGAAAAACTGTTTCACTTTCAGCTGTAGAGTGCGGCGATTGACAAGAACTGTACATGACTAACTATTCAGAGGCACGCAATTTATTGCTTATGACTCACGGTCAACAGAAAAGTTGCTCCCTTCTGCGATCCCAGTAAGAACCATACAAGGGCAACATCCTAACATTTGCTGAACAATTAGAGAAACAGAGACAGGTGCCTCTTTGGGAGTGGAGTCCATCTCCCACACATCTCCTTTAATACTCAAAAGTACCAGGTGGTGTCAAACCTAACTCACTGGTTAGGGTCGAATGAGGTCGGGGAGAACACTGGTGACACTTAAAACTACTCAGAAGAGGTGCATTCAAGCTGCTAAAAGTAACAGCAGTCATTGCTCCATTCCATGAAGTGATAAGCAAACAGGATCCACCAGGAAACGCACCTTGGCCCCAGGAACATACACTTAACTAACCTACAAATGACTCTAGATGGTTGTTGGGCAGCCTGGCCTTTTTCACCATTTCATTTGCCTCTACCTTGGAAGCTACCCCCCAGTTGCAAGAAACAAGTCTGGTAGAAACAGGTACAATAGCGTGTACTTTGGTCTCTTGGGATAGATCTCCTGATCTTGCTGAAACCAGTGTAATATTAAACAACACTCAAAACTCCCCAATGCAGCAATATCAAAGCGTAAACAACGTTTACCATGTATCTTTCTCCCGGCAGGGAATCGCAACGCGGTTGTTACAAGGACCGCGTTGTGATTCTACCATTACTCCGCAAGTCCGAACAATGAATTGCGGAGCCAACATCCAGCCCCCCTCCGCAAGTCGTTGTTCTGACTTACGGAGTAATGCTATGTGGAATCACAACGCGGTTGTTGTAACGACCGCGTTGTGATTCCCTGCGAGGAGAAATACAGTGGAATAATGTCACACATTCACATCAAAGAGTTGAAATGCAGGGGACATGGGAGTTTCTGTGAAATTCATTCCAAGTGGCAGTAGACATTCTAAGGTGTCAGTCAAAGAAACTTGGCCCGCGGGTCAATTTTCTTAATACCTTGGCAATCCATGTCACTGCGATCAAAACCAAAATAGGGGCCTTAATTAATCAGTTATAGCGGCCACAAGTAGATGTGGCACAATCGGCAGTGGCTTCTACCTGCGGTCCACTGATTGGCACTAAGCAACATGAAACTCCGACTGATGAAGAGAAATTCACAACTAAAAAGACAAGTAATCCAAAAACTACCTGCAATGATAACCAGTTAAAGATGGTACCTAATGACCTCAACCTCAGAGTAAGTTGACTCTTTAGACCTCTCTAAAGAGACCTCTTCATCTCCTAAGAACAAAAGTTTTTTGGGCCAGGGCTAACTAGTCTCTGTCAAAAAGCAACAAAAACAACCAAGAAAGGCCCACAACAAGCAACCCTCTTAAGGGGGCAAAACCAAACAATTCGATCAGATTAAAATCATAAAGAGCATCTAAAAAAGCAGAGCCAGCTCCGGAGTCACCAATGGAAGCCATAGCAACAGGAGCAAGATGGAGTTCTCCAATAATAGCAAGGTCCACCTTGCAAAATATCAGTAAGGTAAAAAAAAAAGTGGGTGAGCTTCGTCCTTCCAGCACAAAAGAAGTCACCAAGAATACACGAGATACAAGCAGATCCCTGGGTTATCCAGAAGGAAACAGGTTCCAGTGACCACAACCTGCAATTAGACAAGTGGGAAATTTAACCACCAAATGGGCAGCACAGCCGATCTTAACCGATCTTAAGTCTGGATCAAAGAGTCCTACACCTCTAAAAACTATCAGTGCTGGAAGGTGTTATACTTGCAGTAGAGCATGTCAGGTACGTCCAGACCTACCAGGCATCATGGAGTTAATAGAACCAAGCAATGGTGTCCACCCTTCAGGTCACAATAAAACAGTAAAACGTCCATCGAATGATGAAGCCTGTCACTTGAAAGCTGAAAGCAAGGACCAGAACGCAGTGAAGGCACAAAACATCTGTACCTTGAAGAATAAATAATTTTTCATTAAAAAAGACAGACCAGTACAACATTAAAAAACAGATAAGGCACAATTTCAATTGATACAGTGTGCGTTTTGTTTACAAAGGAAAATTAATTTAATAACCGGTTAAAACTCTTTTGGGGCAGAGGGTACCCATGATTCCTAGGATGCAGTTCAGTTGTTTCTGAGCAAAAAACGGTATGGAGTGAGCTTGCAATTTCATTCCATGTGATGGGCTGCCACTCACAGTCCCCACACTGAGCTCCTGCTGTGCTTGTAACAGTCTATTAACTTGTACCAGGAAGTTTGTTGCCCTGCAGAGAGAGATGAAGCAACTGACTGTTAAAGAGTGTCATTATGGCGGAGTGGCAGGTTCTTATCTGGAGGCTCTGGTGGGCTAGTCAGGGCAGTTTCCATCTCAGCTGGCTGACGGCGGGACTAATGCAAAAACATGTAGTGTCGTCTTCTTGTAACTGCTGCAAAAATTACAGTAAAGGACCAACCAGGTTTGTTTCCAGGCTGGAGCCTGGTCTTTTGATGGGGAGACTCCCAGGTGGATTAGAAGAAGAATATTTTGTATTGATGGGGACATATTACTTCTGAAATAGGGTTGTGGGCCCAATCTGCATAGGTTTTCAGAATCATCCACCTGTTTTTTTTAGCCACCGCTGCTTTGTTGAGTGTATAGGCTTGTAATTTTGCTGCTTTAGTAACAATTTTTTTAAATGCAGTAAAACTGATGCTTATGCCCCATACTTTGGACACGCTAAGGGTGGTTAATGCTTGCTGAAGCACCGATAGCCAGTCATTTTTAATTGTGTGCTGGTTTTTCATTTCTGTTCAGTACAAGGCAGCCAGTGAATCTGATTTTGCCGATCTCAATATTCAAAACAGTTTTATATGTGCGTCCATCCTTACCAGGGATGGATGGATGGAATAACCCAAATTTCAATCCAACCTGAGCTTGAGAAGTTTATTGCGAAAGGCGAAAAATGTATTTGAACAGGGTAGACTGAAGTTGGTTTAGAGTGGTAGCATCCTTTCCCTTTAAAAGTTTCAAACCGTAATTAAGTGTAGGGACACACGTAACTTCTATTACTTGTAGATGGGAGTGTGATGTGCACTCCAGAAGGTGTGTATGGAGTACAAGTTGACTATGCCCCCCTGTAGCTTCGGTGGTGCACCTCATATGGCCATCTTTGCCCAAGGAACTCTCGCTAGACCATGCCCAAGGCTGATTTAAGTCAACAAAGCAGGTGTATAATTTAGAGGTCTTGTGACTAGCTTTTTCAATGCGGAGACTCATGGTAAAAAGTTTGCTCATTGTGCTCATTACAGCTCTAAACCTCATTTGTGTAATTGGAATAATGTTGCTGGCTGCAGCCCAAGCCTCAAGGTCTAATAGTAGATTGGAGGCATACAATTTGGCTTCAATGTGGATAGCGTGGTTAGTCAGTAATTCTCTGGGTTGGATCTACTGCCTGCTTTGAAGATTGGATTTACTTTTCACCCCTAAATACAAGTCCCGGGAACAGCATGGGGTAATTAACAAAGGTTTAATGTTACTTATGACCCAGGAAAGCCCTTCTCTACAGCACATCACTACCACTGACATTTTAACTGTTGCATTCTGATGACCTGCGCGGAATAACATGGAAGTTATTACCATTATTATTTAGGCAAATAATCAAATCGCACACCAGGTATGGAAGAAGAAAACAGCATTTGAGAAGTGGGGCATGGAAATTGCACAACACATGGAACTTGCATATCCATCATTCTTAGCCCCAAGCCGAAGGCAACAAACATGCAATGTTTAATTACAAACGGAAAGGTAATCTTGGAAATACTGTAGTCCATAAAGATCATGTATATGTGTCAAAGTATATGTTTTATTCTTTCTTTACTTTATATCCATAGAAACATTTTTTCACATACAAAGGGGATCCAGCCAACGCATTTCGTTCAAACAGGATTTTGAACTTTGTCAGGGCTGTAAGTAACATACAAAAAACAAGAGTAAGACAATTCTTGCTCGCACATTGAGACAATACAACACTATCTACAAATACATGAAGGGAAACAGAACAAAAGATTTGTTCACTACCATACATATAATATAACATAATACGAAACAATTATATATCAACACAAATAAAACATGACAGTGCTTTGAAATGAATCTAAATTTAGAAACAAGAATTACAAAAGAACAAAAAAAGTCACATTACACAATTATTACAAAATTATAAAGTTCAATGAACTTATGTACATGTTCAATGAACATGTAGAATTGCTTGTGTAAAGAGGGATACAGAAAAGGGGGTGGTGATGAACAGAGTGTCTGAATTAAGCAGACCACTCTTACCCAGTCCAAAGATCAGGGCTTGATCCATCACCGTTATTTATCTCACTGCCCCATCCCAGCTCAGAACCTGGCTATATGCAAATTAGTCTGTCCCTGGCCCAGTGCATCATGGGAACAGGGCAGACCAAACTACCAAGCCAATTCTTCACCAGAAAGGAGACAAGCTACCGGGGACCGGTTTCTGGCATTTCAGCCTCTTCGGCCCGGCTTGCTTGAATCCTGATGGAGCAGTGAGAAAGGGACTCATGTCTGAGTATACCCTGCCACACCTATAGCGGCCAAAAACGATACAGAAAAGGGGGTGGTGATGAACAGAGTGTCTGAATTAAGCAGACCACCCTTACCCAGTCCAAAGATCAGGGCTTGATCCATCACCGTTATTTATCTCACTGCCCCATCCCAGCTCAGAACCTGGCTATATGCAAATTAGTCTGTCCCTGGCTCAGTGCATCATGGGAACAGGGCAGACCAAACTACCAAGCCAATTCTTCACCAGAAAGGAGACAAGCTACCGGGGACCGGTTTCTGGCATTTCAGCCTCTTCGGCCCGGCTTGCTTGAATCCTGATGGAGCAGTGAGAAAGGGACTCATGTCTGAGTATACCCTGCCACACCTATAGTGGCCAAAAACGATACAGAAAAGGGGGTGGTGATGAACAGAGTGTCTGAATTAAGCAGACCACTCTTACCCAGTCCAAAGATCAGGGCTTGATCCATCACCGTTATTTATCTCACTGCCCCATCCCAGCTCAGAACCTGGCTATATGCAAATTAGTCTGTCCCTGGCCCAGTGCATCATGGGAACAGGGCAGACCAAACTACCAAGCCAATTCTTCACCAGAAAGGAGACAAGCTACCGGGGACCGGTTTCTGGCATTTCAGCCTCTTCGGCCCGGCTTGCTTGAATCCTGATGGAGCAGTGAGAAAGGGACTCATGTCTGAGTATACCCTGCCACACCTATAGTGGCCAAAAACGATACAGAAAAGGGGGTGGTGATGAACAGAGTGTCTGAATTAAGCAGACCACTCTTACCCAGTCCAAAGATCAGGGCTTGATCCATCACCGTTATTTATCTCACTGCCCCATCCCAGCTCAGAACCTGGCTATATGCAAATTAGTCTGTCCCTGGCCCAGTGCATCATGGGAACAGGGCAGACCAAACTACCAAGCCAATTCTTCACCAGAAAGGAGACAAGCTACCGGGGACCGGTTTCTGGCATTTCAGCCTCTTCGGCCCGGCTTGCTTGAATCCTGATGGAGCAGTGAGAAAGGGACTCATGTCTGAGTATACCCTGCCACACCTATAGTGGCCAAAAACGATACAGAAAAGGGGGTGGTGATGAACAGAGTGTCTGAATTAAGCAGACCACTCTTACCCAGTCCAAAGATCAGGGCTTGATCCATCACCGTTATTTATCTCACTGCCCCATCCCAGCTCAGAACCTGGCTATATGCAAATTAGTCTGTCCCTGGCCCAGTGCATCATGGGAACAGGGCAGACCAAACTACCAAGCCAATTCTTCACCAGAAAGGAGACAAGCTACCGGGGACCGGTTTCTGGCATTTCAGCCTCTTCGGCCCGGCTTGCTTGAATCCTGATGGAGCAGTGAGAAAGGGACTCATGTCTGAGTATACCCTGCCACACCTATAGTGGCCAAAAACGATACAGAAAAGGGGGTGGTGATGAACAGAGTGTCTGAATTAAGCAGACCACTCTTACCCAGTCCAAAGATCAGGGCTTGATCCATCACCGTTATTTATCTCACTGCCCCATCCCAGCTCAGAACCTGGCTATATGCAAATTAGTCTGTCCCTGGCCCAGTGCATCATGGGAACAGGGCAGACCAAACTACCAAGCCAATTCTTCACCAGAAAGGAGACAAGCTACCGGGGACCGGTTTCTGGCATTTCAGCCTCTTCGGCCCGGCTTGCTTGAATCCTGATGGAGCAGTGAGAAAGGGACTCAAGTCTGAGTATACCCTGCCACACCTATAGTGGCCAAAAACGATACAGAAAAGGGGGTGGTGATGAACAGAGTGTCTGAATTAAGCAGACCACTCTTACCCAGTCCAAAGATCAGGGCTTGATCCATCACCGTTATTTATCTCACTGCCCCATCCCAGCTCAGAACCTGGCTATATGCAAATTAGTCTGTCCCTGGCCCAGTGCATCATGGGAACAGGGCAGACCAAACTACCAAGCCAATTCTTCACCAGAAAGGAGACAAGCTACCGGGGACCGGTTTCTGGCATTTCAGCCTCTTCGGCCCGGCTTGCTTGAATCCTGATGGAGCAGTGAGAAAGGGACTCATGTCTGAGTATACCCTGCCACACCTATAGTGGCCAAAAACGATACAGAAAAGGGGTGGTGATGAACAGAGTGTCTGAATTAAGCAGACCACTCTTACCCAGTCCAAAGATCAGGGCTTGATCCATCACCGTTATTTATCTCACTGCCCCATCCCAGCTCAGAACCTGGCTATATGCAAATTAGTCTGTCCCTGGCCCAGTGCATCATGGGAACAGGGCAGACCAAACTACCAAGCCAATTCTTCACCAGAAAGGAGACAAGCTACCGGGGACCGGTTTCTGGCATTTCAGCCTCTTCGGCCCGGCTTGCTTGAATCCTGATGGAGCAGTGAGAAAGGGACTCATGTCTGAGTATACCCTGCCACACCTATAGTGGCCAAAAACGATACAGAAAAGGGGGTGGTGATGAACAGAGTGTCTGAATTAAGCAGACCACTCTTACCCAGTCCAAAGATCAGGGCTTGATCCATCACCGTTATTTATCTCACTGCCCCATCCCAGCTCAGAACCTGGCTATATGCAAATTAGTCTGTCCCTGGCCCAGTGCATCATGGGAACAGGGCAGACCAAACTACCAAGCCAATTCTTCACCAGAAAGGAGACAAGCTACCGGGGACCGGTTTCTGGCATTTCAGCCTCTTCGGCCCGGCTTGCTTGAATCCTGATGGAGCAGTGAGAAAGGGACTCATGTCTGAGTATACCCTGCCACACCTATAGTGGCCAAAAACGATACAGAAAAGGGGGTGGTGATGAACAGAGTGTCTGAATTAAGCAGACCACTCTTACCCAGTCCAAAGATCAGGGCTTGATCCATCACCGTTATTTATCTCACTGCCCCATCCCAGCTCAGAACCTGGCTATATGCAAATTAGTCTGTCCCTGGCCCAGTGCATCATGGGAACAGGGCAGACCAAACTACCAAGCCAATTCTTCACCAGAAAGGAGACAAGCTACCGGGGACCGGTTTCTGGCATTTCAGCCTCTTCGGCCCGGCTTGCTTGAATCCTGATGGAGCAGTGAGAAAGGGACTCATGTCTGAGTATACCCTGCCACACCTATAGTGGCCAAAAACGATACAGAAAAGGGGGTGGTGATGAACAGAGTGTCTGAATTAAGCAGACCACTCTTACCCAGTCCAAAGATCAGGGCTTGATCCATCACCGTTATTTATCTCACTGCCCCATCCCAGCTCAGAACCTGGCTATATGCAAATTAGTCTGTCCCTGGCCCAGTGCATCATGGGAACAGGGCAGACCAAACTACCAAGCCAATTCTTCACCAGAAAGGAGACAAGCTACCGGGGACCGGTTTCTGGCATTTCAGCCTCTTCGGCCCGGCTTGCTTGAATCCTGGTGGAGCAGTGAGAAAGGGACTCATGTCTGAGTATACCCTGCCACACCTATAGTGGCCAAAAACGATACAGAAAAGGGGGTGGTGATGAACAGAGTGTCTGAATTAAGCAGACCACTCTTACCCAGTCCAAAGATCAGGGCTTGATCCATCACAGTTATTTATCTCACTGCCCCATCCCAGCTCAGAACCTGGCTATATGCAAATTAGTCTGTCCCTGGCCCAGTGCATCATGGGAACAGGGCAGACCAAACTACCAAGCCAATTCTTCACCAGAAAGGAGACAAGCTACCGGGGACCGGTTTCTGGCATTTCAGCCTCTTCGGCCCGGCTTGCTTGAATCCTGATGGAGCAGTGAGAAAGGGACTCATGTCTGAGTATACCCTGCCACACCTATAGTGGCCAAAAACGATACAGAAAAGGGGGTGGTGATGAACAGAGTGTCTGAATTAAGCAGACCACTCTTACCCAGTCCAAAGATCAGGGCTTGATCCATCACCGTTATTTATCTCACTGCCCCATCCCAGCTCAGAACCTGGCTATATGCAAATTAGTCTGTCCCTGGCCCAGTGCATCATGGGAACAGGGCAGACCAAACTACCAAGCCAATTCTTCACCAGAAAGGAGACAAGCTACCGGGGACCGGTTTCTGGCATTTCAGCCTCTTTGGCCCGGCTTGCTTGAATCCTGATGGAGCAGTGAGAAAGGGACTCATGTCTGAGTATACCCTGCCACACCTATAGTGGCCAAAAACGATACAGAAAAGGGGGTGGTGATGAACAGAGTGTCTGAATTAAGCAGACCACTCTTACCCAGTCCAAAGATCAGGGCTTGATCCATCACCGTTATTTATCTCACTGCCCCATCCCAGCTCAGAACCTGGCTATATGCAAATTAGTCTGTCCCTGGCCCAGTGCATCATGGGAACAGGGCAGACCAAACTACCAAGCCAATTCTTCACCAGAAAGGAGACAAGCTACCGGGGACCGGTTTCTGGCATTTCAGCCTCTTCGGCCCGGCTTGCTTGAATCCTGATGGAGCAGTGAGAAAGGGACTCATGTCTGAGTATACCCTGCCACACCTATAGTGGCCAAAAACGATACAGAAAAGGGGGTGGTGATGAACAGAGTGTCTGAATTAAGCAGACCACTCTTACCCAGTCCAAAGATCAGGGCTTGATCCATCACCGTTATTTATCTCACTGCCCCATCCCAGCTCAGAACCTGGCTATATGCAAATTAGTCTGTCCCTGGCCCAGTGCATCATGGGAACAGGGCAGACCAAACTACCAAGCCAATTCTTCACCAGAAAGGAGACAAGCTACCGGGGACCGGTTTCTGGCATTTCAGCCTCTTCGGCCCGGCTTGCTTGAATCCTGATGGAGCAGTGAGAAAGGGACTCATGTCTGAGTATACCCTGCCACACCTATAGTGGCCAAAAACGATACAGAAAAGGGGGTGGTGATGAACAGAGTGTCTGAATTAAGCAGACCACTCTTACCCAGTCCAAAGATCAGGGCTTGATCCATCACCGTTATTTATCTCACTGCCCCATCCCAGCTCAGAACCTGGCTATATGCAAATTAGTCTGTCCCTGGCCCAGTGCATCATGGGAACAGGGCAGACCAAACTACCAAGCCAATTCTTCACCAGAAAGGAGACAAGCTACCGGGGACCGGTTTCTGGCATTTCAGCCTCTTCGGCCCGGCTTGCTTGAATCCTGATGGAGCAGTGAGAAAGGGACTCATGTCTGAGTATACCCTGCCACACCTATAGTGGCCAAAAACGATACAGAAAAGGGGGTGGTGATGAACAGAGTGTCTGAATTAAGCAGACCACTCTTACCCAGTCCAAAGATCAGGGCTTGATCCATCACCGTTATTTATCTCACTGCCCCATCCCAGCTCAGAACCTGGCTATATGCAAATTAGTCTGTCCCTGGCCCAGTGCATCATGGGAACAGGGCAGACCAAACTACCAAGCCAATTCTTCACCAGAAAGGAGACAAGCTACCGGGGACCGGTTTCTGGCATTTCAGCCTCTTCGGCCCGGCTTGCTTGAATCCTGATGGAGCAGTGAGAAAGGGACTCATGTCTGAGTATACCCTGCCACACCTATAGTGGCCAAAAATGATACAGAAAAGGGGGTGGTGATGAACAGAGTGTCTGAATTAAGCAGACCACTCTTACCCAGTCCAAAGATCAGGGCTTGATCCATCACCGTTATTTATCTCACTGCCCCATCCCAGCTCAGAACCTGGCTATATGCAAATTAGTCTGTCCCTGGCCCAGTGCATCATGGGAACAGGGCAGACCAAACTACCAAGCCAATTCTTCACCAGAAAGGAGACAAGCTACCGGGGACCGGTTTCTGGCATTTCAGCCTCTTCGGCCCGGCTTGCTTGAATCCTGATGGAGCAGTGAGAAAGGGACTCAAGTCTGAGTATACCCTGCCACACCTATAGTGGCCAAAAACGATACAGAAAAGGGGGTGGTGATGAACAGAGTGTCTGAATTAAGCAGACCACTCTTACCCAGTCCAAAGATCAGGGCTTGATCCATCACCGTTATTTATCTCACTGCCCCATCCCAGCTCAGAACCTGGCTATATGCAAATTAGTCTGTCCCTGGCCCAGTGCATCATGGGAACAGGGCAGACCAAACTACCAAGCCAATTCTTCACCAGAAAGGAGACAAGCTACCGGGGACCGGTTTCTGGCATTTCAGCCTCTTCGGCCCGGCTTGCTTGAATCCTGATGGAGCAGTGAGAAAGGGACTCATGTCTGAGTATACCCTGCCACACCTATAGTGGCCAAAAACGATACAGAAAAGGGGGTGGTGATGAACAGAGTGTCTGAATTAAGCAGACCACTCTTACCCAGTCCAAAGATCAGGGCTTGATCCATCACCGTTATTTATCTCACTGCCCCATCCCAGCTCAGAACCTGGCTATATGCAAATTAGTCTGTCCCTGGCCCAGTGCATCATGGGAACAGGGCAGACCAAACTACCAAGCCAATTCTTCACCAGAAAGGAGACAAGCTACCGGGGACCGGTTTCTGGCATTTCAGCCTCTTCGGCCCGGCTTGCTTGAATCCTGATGGAGCAGTGAGAAAGGGACTCATGTCTGAGTATACCCTGCCACACCTATAGTGGCCAAAAACGATACAGAAAAGGGGGTGGTGATGAACAGAGTGTCTGAATTAAGCAGACCACTCTTACCCAGTCCAAAGATCAGGGCTTGATCCATCACCGTTATTTATCTCACTGCCCCATCCCAGCTCAGAACCTGGCTATATGCAAATTAGTCTGTCCCTGGCCCAGTGCATCATGGGAACAGGGCAGACCAAACTACCAAGCCAATTCTTCACCAGAAAGGAGACAAGCTACCGGGGACCGGTTTCTGGCATTTCAGCCTCTTCGGCCCGGCTTGCTTGAATCCTGATGGAGCAGTGAGAAAGGGACTCATGTCTGAGTATACCCTGCCACACCTATAGTGGCCAAAAACGATACAGAAAAGGGGGTGGTGATGAACAGAGTGTCTGAATTAAGCAGACCACTCTTACCCAGTCCAAAGATCAGGGCTTGATCCATCACCGTTATTTATCTCACTGCCCCATCCCAGCTCAGAACCTGGCTATATGCAAATTAGTCTGTCCCTGGCCCAGTGCATCATGGGAACAGGGCAGACCAAACTACCAAGCCAATTCTTCACCAGAAAGGAGACAAGCTACCGGGGACCGGTTTCTGGCATTTCAGCCTCTTCGGCCCGGCTTGCTTGAATCCTGATGGAGCAGTGAGAAAGGGACTCATGTCTGAGTATACCCTGCCACACCTATAGTGGCCAAAAACGATACAGAAAAGGGGGTGGTGATGAACAGAGTGTCTGAATTAAGCAGACCACTCTTACCCAGTCCAAAGATCAGGGCTTGATCTATCACCGTTATTTATCTCACTGCCCCATCCCAGCTCAGAACCTGGCTATATGCAAATTAGTCTGTCCCTGGCCCAGTGCATCATGGGAACAGGGCAGACCAAACTACCAAGCCAATTCTTCACCAGAAAGGAGACAAGCTACCGGGGACCGGTTTCTGGCATTTCAGCCTCTTCGGCCCGGCTTGCTTGAATCCTGATGGAGCAGTGAGAAAGGGACTCATGTCTGAGTATACCCTGCCACACCTATAGTGGCCAAAAACGATACAGAAAAGGGGGTGGTGATGAACAGAGTGTCTGAATTAAGCAGACCACTCTTACCCAGTCCAAAGATCAGGGCTTGATCCATCACCGTTATTTATCTCACTGCCCCATCCCAGCTCAGAACCTGGCTATATGCAAATTAGTCTGTCCCTGGCCCAGTGCATCATGGGAACAGGGCAGACCAAACTACCAAGCCAATTCTTCACCAGAAAGGAGACAAGCTACCGGGGACCGGTTTCTGGCATTTCAGCCTCTTCGGCCCGGCTTGCTTGAATCCTGATGGAGCAGTGAGAAAGGGACTCAAGTCTGAGTATACCCTGCCACACCTATAGTGGCCAAAAACGATACAGAAAAGGGGGTGGTGATGAACAGAGTGTCTGAATTAAGCAGACCACTCTTACCCAGTCCAAAGATCAGGGCTTGATCCATCACCGTTATTTATCTCACTGCCCCATCCCAGCTCAGAACCTGGCTATATGCAAATTAGTCTGTCCCTGGCCCAGTGCATCATGGGAACAGGGCAGACCAAACTACCAAGCCAATTCTTCACCAGAAAGGAGACAAGCTACCGGGGACCGGTTTCTGGCATTTCAGCCTCTTCGGCCCGGCTTGCTTGAATCCTGATGGAGCAGTGAGAAAGGGACTCATGTCTGAGTATACCCTGCCACACCTATAGTGGCCAAAAACGATACAGAAAAGGGGGTGGTGATGAACAGAGTGTCTGAATTAAGCAGACCACTCTTACCCAGTCCAAAGATCAGGGCTTGATCCATCACCGTTATTTATCTCACTGCCCCATCCCAGCTCAGAACCTGGCTATATGCAAATTAGTCTGTCACTGGCCCAGTGCATCATGGGAACAGGGCAGACCAAACTACCAAGCCAATTCTTCACCAGAAAGGAGACAAGCTACCGGGGACCGGTTTCTGGCATTTCAGCCTCTTCGGCCCGGCTTGCTTGAATCCTGATGGAGCAGTGAGAAAGGGACTCATGTCTGAGTATACCCTGCCACACCTATAGTGGCCAAAAACGATACAGAAAAGGGGGTGGTGATGAACAGAGTGTCTGAATTAAGCAGACCACTCTTACCCAGTCCAAAGATCAGGGCTTGATCCATCACCGTTATTTATCTCACTGCCCCATCCCAGCTCAGAACCTGGCTATATGCAAATTAGTCTGTCCCTGGCCCAGTGCATCATGGGAACAGGGCAGACCAAACTACCAAGCCAATTCTTCACCAGAAAGGAGACAAGCTACCGGGGACCGGTTTCTGGCATTTCAGCCTCTTCGGCCCGGCTTGCTTGAATCCTGATGGAGCAGTGAGAAAGGGACTCATGTCTGAGTATACCCTGCCACACCTATAGTGGCCAAAAACGATACAGAAAAGGGGGTGGTGATGAACAGAGTGTCTGAATTAAGCAGACCACTCTTACCCAGTCCAAAGATCAGGGCTTGATCCATCACCGTTATTTATCTCACTGCCCCATCCCAGCTCAGAACCTGGCTATATGCAAATTAGTCTGTCCCTGGCCCAGTGCATCATGGGAACAGGGCAGACCAAACTACCAAGCCAATTCTTCACCAGAAAGGAGACAAGCTACCGGGGACCGGTTCCTGGCATTTCAGCCTCTTCGGCCCGGCTTGCTTGAATCCTGATGGAGCAGTGAGAAAGGGACTCATGTCTGAGTATACCCTGCCACACCTATAGTGGCCAAAAACGATACAGAAAAGGGGGTGGTGATGAACAGAGTGTCTGAATTAAGCAGACCACTCTTACCCAGTCCAAAGATCAGGGCTTGATCCATCACCGTTATTTATCTCACTGCCCCATCCCAGCTCAGAACCTGGCTATATGCAAATTAGTCTGTCCCTGGCCCAGTGCATCATGGGAACAGGGCAGACCAAACTACCAAGCCAATTCTTCACCAGAAAGGAGACAAGCTACCGGGGACCGGTTTCTGGCATTTCAGCCTCTTCGGCCCGGCTTGCTTGAATCCTGATGGAGCAGTGAGAAAGGGACTCATGTCTGAGTATACCCTGCCACACCTATAGTGGCCAAAAACGATACAGAAAAGGGGGTGGTGATGAACAGAGTGTCTGAATTAAGCAGACCACTCTTACCCAGTCCAAAGATCAGGGCTTGATCCATCACCGTTATTTATCTCACTGCCCCATCCCAGCTCAGAACCTGGCTATATGCAAATTAGTCTGTCCCTGGCCCAGTGCATCATGGGAACAGGGCAGACCAAACTACCAAGCCAATTCTTCACCAGAAAGGAGACAAGCTACCGGGGACCGGTTTCTGGCATTTCAGCCTCTTCGGCCCGGCTTGCTTGAATCCTGATGGAGCAGTGAGAAAGGGACTCATGTCTGAGTATACCCTGCCACACCTATAGTGGCCAAAAACGATACAGAAAAGGGGGTGGTGATGAACAGAGTGTCTGAATTAAGCAGACCACTCTTACCCAGTCCAAAGATCAGGGCTTGATCCATCACCGTTATTTATCTCACTGCCCCATCCCAGCTCAGAACCTGGCTATATGCAAATTAGTCTGTCCCTGGCCCAGTGCATCATGGGAACAGGGCAGACCAAACTACCAAGCCAATTCTTCACCAGAAAGGAGACAAGCTACCGGGGACCGGTTTCTGGCATTTCAGTCTCTTCGGCCCGGCTTGCTTGAATCCTGATGGAGCAGTGAGAAAGGGACTCATGTCTGAGTATACCCTGCCACACCTATAGTGGCCAAAAACGATACAGAAAAGGGGGTGGTGATGAACAGAGTGTCTGAATTAAGCAGACCACTCTTACCCAGTCCAAAGATCAGGGCTTGATCCATCACCGTTATTTATCTCACTGCCCCATCCCAGCTCAGAACCTGGCTATATGCAAATTAGTCTGTCCCTGGCCCAGTGCATCATGGGAACAGGGCAGACCAAACTACCAAGCCAATTCTTCACCAGAAAGGAGACAAGCTACCGGGGACCGGTTTCTGGCATTTCAGCCTCTTCGGCCCGGCTTGCTTGAATCCTGATGGAGCAGTGAGAAAGGGACTCATGTCTGAGTATACCCTGCCACACCTATAGTGGCCAAAAACGATACAGAAAAGGGGGTGGTGATGAACAGAGTGTCTGAATTAAGCAGACCACTCTTACCCAGTCCAAAGATCAGGGCTTGATCCATCACCGTTATTTATCTCACTGCCCCATCCCAGCTCAGAACCTGGCTATATGCAAATTAGTCTGTCCCTGGCCCAGTGCATCATGGGAACAGGGCAGACCAAACTACCAAGCCAATTCTTCACCAGAAAGGAGACAAGCTACCGGGGACCGGTTTCTGGCATTTCAGCCTCTTCGGCCCGGCTTGCTTGAATCCTGATGGAGCAGTGAGAAAGGGACTCATGTCTGAGTATACCCTGCCACACCTATAGTGGCCAAAAACGATACAGAAAAGGGGGTGGTGATGAACAGAGTGTCTGAATTAAGCAGACCACTCTTACCCAGTCCAAAGATCAGGGCTTGATCCATCACCGTTATTTATCTCACTGCCCCATCCCAGCTCAGAACCTGGCTATATGCAAATTAGTCTGTCCCTGGCCCAGTGCATCATGGGAACAGGGCAGACCAAACTACCAAGCCAATTCTTCACCAGAAAGGAGACAAGCTACCGGGGACCGGTTTCTGGCATTTCAGCCTCTTCGGCCCGGCTTGCTTGAATCCTGATGGAGCAGTGAGAAAGGGACTCATGTCTGAGTATACCCTGCCACACCTATAGTGGCCAAAAACGATACAGAAAAGGGGGTGGTGATGAACAGAGTGTCTGAATTAAGCAGACCACTCTTACCCAGTCCAAAGATCAGGGCTTGTTGTAAATAATTTTGTCCACCCTAAGCGTGGAAGGGTATACTCAGATGTGAGTCCCTTGCTCATTGCACCATCAGGATTCAAGCAAGCCGGGCCGAAGACGGCTGTAATGCCAGAAACCGGTCCCCGGAAGCTTGTTTCCTTCCCAGTGTAAGAATTGGCTTTTGTAGTCTGGTCTGCCCTGTTCCCATGATGCACTGGGCCAGGGACAGACTAATTTGCATACAGCCAGGTTCTGAAACTGGGATGGTGCAATGAGCTAAAAAACGGTGTTGGATCTAGCCCTGATCTTTTGACTGGGTGAGAGTACTCTGCTTAATTCAGAGACTCTGTCCATCACCACCCCTTGTTGTAAATAATTGTGTAAAGAGGGAGGCTCAAACATGTGAATATTAAAAAGCTCACTCCCATCATTTTATAATGAGTCACTGAATCCCTAGTCCTCATGTTGTGTGTTCAGTCATTACCTATCATTCACAAGCACAGAGGGAGGGATCATCCACATCATATCTACTTGTCCCCATTTAAGCGTGTTAGATGAATGTCTAATCAATCAATCAATCAATCTTTTGTAATGCGCACTACATACCCGCGAGGGTCTCAAGGCGCTGGGGGGGGGGGCTACTGATCGAACAGCCAGGTCTTGAGTATCCTCTTGAAGGTTAGCAGGTCTTGGGTCTGTCGTAGGCTCAGTGGGAGGGTGTTCCATGTCTTGGCGGCGAGGTGGGAGAAGGATCTCCCACCGGCGGTTGTTCTTCGGATGCTTGAAGGATATCCTCTTGTTGACGGTGAGCTAGAGCAGGTTTCTCAGGTGCGGGGTGATGTGGCCGTGGCATGGTATGTCAAGGATGAGTCGTGCCGAGGCGTTTTGTATGCGTTGTAGTCATTTGATGAGCTTGATCGGGGCTCCCGCGTAGAGGGCGATTCCGTAATCGAGTCTGCTGCTGACGAGGGCCTGGTTGACTGTCTTTCTTGTATCTGTCAGGATCCATCTGTAGATCTTGCGGAGCATGCAGAGGGTGTTGAAGCAGGAGGAGGAGACGGCGTTGACATGCTTAGTCATTGAGAGCGTTGAGTGAAGGATGATTTCCAGGTTGCGTGCATGGTCGGCGGGTGTCGGGGCTGCCCCCAGTGCCGTCGGCCACCAGGAGTCATCCCAGGCTGAAATGTTGGAGCTGAGAATGAGGACCTCTGTCTTGTCTGCGTTCAGTTTCAGACGGCTGGTCTTCATCCAGTCGGTGCCGGCCTTCATATCATGGAGGTTGGCTTTGGCGGGGATGGGATCATTGGTGAGGGAGAGAATCAGCTGAGTGTCGTCGGCGTAGGAGATTATGTGTTGAGGTTGTGCTGTCGGGCTACGTGTGCAAGCGGGGCCATGTAAATGTTGAACATCGTCGGGCTAAGGGAGGATCTCGGAGACTGTGGGCAGCGTTGTCAGTGTTGGAGGGTTTGGTGGGTGGGCTGAGAGCGAGGTTTGCATGTAGTTGGTCTTCTGTGATTTTGCTCCAGCAGCAGCGGGGGATCTGTTGGGTGCGGTGGTGTGTGGTAGGTTTCTGGAAGGCGAAGTAGATGCAGCGGTGGTCGGTCCAGAGGAGTTTGGGGGTGTTGCTGAGGGAGACATGCAGGCTTGAGGAGAAGACAGGGTTGAGGATGTGGCCGGCGGAGTGGGTGGGCGTTGTGACGAGTTGCTTCAATTCGAGGTTGGCGAGGTTGTCGATCAGGGTTGTGGAGTTGTTGTCGTTGTTGTTCTCAAGGTGAAAGTTCAGGTCTCCGAGGAGGATGTAGTCGGTGGAGGTCAGGGCGTGCGTGCTGATCAAGTCGGAGATGGAGTCGCTGAACTGGGGGCGGGGTCTGGGGGGTCGGTAGACTAGGGTGCCTCTGAGGGTGGAGTTAGGGTCTGTGTGAATCTGGCAATGCATGTGTTCGGCGGTGCTGAGCACGTCGTCGGTGCTAGTCGAGACCCTGATGCTGTTCTTGTGGACGATGGCAATTCCTCCTCTGACTCCGTTGGTGCGGTCTCTGTGGGTGATCTTGTAGCCGTCTGAGATGGCTATGGCGATATCGGGTGCGGAGGAGTCGTTAAGCCAGGTCTCTGTCAGGAAGGCGACGCCGGGGATGTTGTGTCAAGCAGGTCACAGAGCTCGACGGCATGCTTGCGTGGGGAGCGGGTGTTCAGTAGTATGCATCAGAGGTGGTTGGGGTCTTACTTGGTGGGTGGTTTGTCGGCTCTGAGGCTGGTGTAGCTGTAGTTCCAGCAGGTGAAGGGACCGTGTGTGCGTTTCGGGGCGGCCTTGAAGCAGGTGTGGCTCCATCCGGAGTTGAGAGCGTGCAGAGTGCTGCCGTTATAGTGGCGGCAGTCATCGTGGTGGGTGCGAGGGCCAGGGGTTCTGGCACTGGGTGTTTTTCAGGCACAGACGGGCGCGGACGGGCTTGCCTCAGGCGCGCCGGCATGGCCGCACAGCGGTCAGCATATATGGGGAGGTGGGAGGGAGGAGCAGCTGGGAGGTGGGGGTAGCGAATGAGCAGTGAGCAGTCAGGGGGGCAGGGCCGCAGGGGATGCAGCAGCAAGGGCGGTGAGGGACAACAATGGTAACAGAAGGAAAAAGTGGTACAGAAACAAGGGAAAAACTAGTGGCACAGAGGGCAGAGGGACACAACAAAAACGAGTGGAACAGAGGGCAGAAGGGCACAAAAGATGAGAAGAATAGAAGGCAAAAGGGGCATAATAACAAGGGAAAAACGAGTGGCACAGAGGGCAGACAGGCACAAAAAAATGGTTGTAACAGAGGACAGAAGGGCACAAAAAACGAGTGGAACAGAAGGCAGAAGGGCACAAAAAACGAGGGAGAACGAGTGGCACAGAGGACAGAATGGCAGAAAAAAACGAGTAGAACAGAGGGCAGAAGGACACAAAAAATGAGTGGAACAGAAAGCAAAAGAGGCAAAAAACAAGGGAAAAACGAGTGGCACAGAAGCCAGACAGGCACAAAAAACAAGTGGAACAGAAGGCAAAAGGGGCACAAAAACGAGGGAAAAACGAGTGGCACAGAAGGCAAAAAGGGCACAGAAATACCGGAAAAATGAGTGGCACAGAGGCAACATACAGAATACAGAAATACAGGGGTAGCCAAGAACAGAAGAGAAAACCGGGCAGGGACACAGGGGCAGCGAGGGCTACAGAAGGAAAGACCGGGCAGAGAGAGCACGGGGAGAGCGAGGGGAACAGAGGGAAGAAAAAGGGGCACGGACCACGTACAACAGCAGTCACAGACACAACAATGAAAATACAGGCAATACAATAAAAGCAATAAAGCGGAGGATGAACAAACCTACCAATGGCCTACCACTGGCCACCAGGGATGAGGCGCAGGTGGTCGCCTGCGGGTGGTAGAGGGCCTCGAACTTCCTCAGCAGCGACAGCGGCAGTTGGGGCAGGGAGACACAGGTGGTGCTGTGCGGAGGGGGATCGACCTACCTGGTAGAGTCAAGGGTCGCTCTAATGTAAGAAACAGCTCTCATATTCTCATATTCATGGATAAGATAAATCTAAGAAAACAAATTAGTACTATCGGAGATTTTCTGGGAGGAATGCCTCCAGAGATGATACCTATAGGATTCTACAGATGTTATATATGAATGATGTAAAACAAAAATAAGTCATCAAGGTCCTGCAAATAACACACAAAATATCAGAAGGATATACCTGTAAAGAGCTCAAAATCTCTATTATAAAAACCTCATATGGCAAACCTAACAGAGCTCTTAAATAAATAGCTACTTCATGAAGACACACACAATTCAGTTAAGAAGAGGTAAATCCCCCAATAGTTTGATCCCAGTAAGTGCAATTATGCCTTGTGTGCAACAGCACATAATGGCCATAAAACAACATGTGTGGTGTACCAAAATAACTCCAACCGCAATATGATAAGCAGCAAGTCTTGAACATTAAACCCTCCGGACCTCACTTAGTCATATACAGTGAGGCTTAAGGTCTTGAACTGTGTGAAACCACACGAGCATCATCAATAAATAGTTTGCCAGATTAACCACATCCTTCAAAACATTTGAAAACTTGACCGCAATTGACTACTTTAATGTGTGTGGGCCGTAACTTGTAAAACATGTTCAAGGATAAAACTGCCCACGGACAATTAAATCTATTCATAAGAGAATAACTAGGGACTCAAGCAGGTCCCACAATGTAACTAAACACAGGTGAACAAACTTGGGTTGCAGGAACAAACCCCCATTCAAGCGATCCTTTTTTTGTTAGAGCTGTACACCATATTAAAGACACTGTTCCAAACCTTAGCTTAGCGCCCAGTAACCACATGTAACTTGATACGTATCCTGTAACAGGTGCCTTATTGGTTGTGTAAACGCTGCCCCAGGTTACAGCGCCCTGTTTAAAGAAAGCTGGAAATGCTAAAAGTGATCAGCTGGTTCATGGAGCTCACGGAAAACCATGGCTCCCGGATATCAGGGACTAACACATAGGTGGCTTCCATTTTAGTGTGGCATAAAAGAACATGTCACTGGCGAGTCATGGTGCTATTTCAAATATTGAAATATCATAATTGTTTAGCCCTAATGAAATATACTCCTTAGACATGTTGCCTGATATAAACAATCAAATTGCCAATATCCAATTGAGGTGATACTGGAAGGGCATAGTAGCCAAGAGAAAAAATATTAAGAATAAACTCACAGAATACTATTGTGCTGAGAGAATCACTTAAATATGAACTGTAAATAATGATGCAGCACTGTAGGTCCCTCCAGATGCCATACATTTATAAATATTGATCTTTAGGATGAGTCGAAATGGTATTACCATTCCCCATGATTCATATGCATTGCCACTAAACAGTGTATTGCAAACATTTGTGATAAAAAGGCGAAATGAAATAAGTGGGATCCCATTCACATTATCACAAATACAATAAGAAAAAGACAATGATATAGCTAAAAATTCCAATGGCAGAATGCTGAAGGCTCAGAATAATAATCATGTCAAAATTGTATTACGAAGGTTGGAAGTAATATTAGACGGGCATAATGATTAAGCAAAAGGAAACTTACAATTTAATAGTCACAAGATACTATGGCGGTGGGTAAGTGTTGGAGTAGGTAAGTAATAAAGTCTCATAGACTAATGGTATATAAGGTCTTGATCTTAACTGAAGAAGTGATGAAATTCATTCTCTTCGATATGGCCATCAGTGATAGCTTTCAAATGGCACATCCATTTGGCCTCAAGTTGTTCCTCTCTCATGAGTTTTCAATATTGTGGTCAATTCTCAGGAACTTAAAGCTCGACTCATTTGAATGAGTCAGCCTGTAATGGTCAGTCATGGGATATTTGCTATCTCCATTCCTTAAAGCTCTGCAGTAGTCTTGTATGTGTGTCTTAAGATTATGGGCTTTTGTGCCTGCATTAGCAGCCAATTACAGATACTACAAAGTATGTGTTGCAATTAATAAAATATTTTAAACTGTGTTCTTATGATGTATTGAACCTAAACTTGTTTGTCTTATTTTTGTCATATGGGCATGCATTACAGGCATAACAAGTACAAAACAAAACATATGGTTTGCATAGCAACCAACTACCTCCTTGTTATATTGAGGTAATGTAATTTGGGACCAGAGAATCCGTTAATGTGTGTCCCCTCCTGAATACCACCTGCGGATTTCTGAAAATTGTGTTGCGTGCCTCCGAATATCCAAAAGAAGATGCAAGTGCTTTTGTTAGATCCTAAAAATATTGTCACTATGTACTGAGTATGTCAAAATGAAGGCATGTTTATCTTTTTCTCTTCCTCGTGTATTCTTTCTGGTGTAAATACTAGTCTGTAGAGTCCATTCCCTCAGTAGTTGATACACTCTCCTTGCTGCCTCTGTCAAAGCCTAGGCATTATAACCTCTGTTTAGGAAACGTCTCCCGATGTCTATCAGGTTTTTCTTAAAAATAGTGTCCTCACTCCAGTTCCATCTTATGCGAACCATTTTGCCATATGAAATGTTTCTAATGATTGATGTTGAGTGTGCACTAGATGCATGTAGGATACTGTTACAGGCAGGTTCCTTACAGAACATGGTGCTATGAATATTACCATCTCTAACATAAAATTAAAGGTCCAGAAAGTTCATTCTATCTTTGTGATGGGGCAATGTTAATTTGATGTTATAGAGATTATGGTTAAGATAGAGAAAATAATCATACAACGCCTCAGTGGAACCTGCCCAAAAGCAGATGATGTCATTGATGTACCTCCTATAGAAGACTATATGTTCACTACAGAGTAGGCACCTTTGCCAGAGGCATGCTCCCTCTCATGCCATCCCATAAGGAGGGAAGCATAATAGGTAGCAAACCAGGAACCCATAGCTGTCCCCTGCAGTTGATGATACCAATGGCCATCATAAATGAAATAATTCCTGGATAAGATGATGTCAATCATATCCAGAATCATGGTATTCTACTCAAAGTGGTCTGCTCCATCCTCATCCAAAAAGGATTGAACTACTGTAAGTCCAATATCCTTGTGCATGCATGTATACAGGCTGGTTACATCTAACATTACAAATTGAATGTCCTCTAACAATGAAAAGTTGTTGAACTTAACAAGAACGTGTTTGCTGTCCTTAATATATGATGGCAGTTTGGCCACATATTTGTGTAATTTAATGTTCACAAATTCAGATAGCCTCTCGGTGGTGGACCTCATCCCTGAGATGATGGGTCTCCATATGGGAAAATCACCCCCTTGTAAACCTTAGGCAAGCCATAGCTGTAAGTTAACTTTGCTTTCCCAACCAATAGATTACAGTACTCATAATCGGATAGTAAACATGTGTCTCCCCATTCTTTCATTTTCGTATGGTTGAATATTGTGACCTCATTGGTGGGATTAGTTTTGGTACGTTCATAACACTGACATCATTTAACTGCCAGATAATCTCATTCATGTCGTCAACATCTATGACAACCATATTTCCACCTTTGTCCACCTCACTGATTACTATAAGGGAATCATTCTGTAATCTGAGAAGCGCTTCTCTCTCCTCATGTGAAAGATTATTTTGAGGTTGTGGACCAAACCTAGCAGGGGTATTCAAAAGATGCAATTCACAGGTCACTCTTTCATTGAATTCATCAATATTTTGATGTTATGCTGTTGAGGGAATACATTTAAATTCAGTCCTCAACCAACGTTACAGATCCAAACTCGCTTTTGTATCAAGATCACACAGTAATGATTTCATGTACTTGACTTCATCATTTTCAATAGACAGAAGACACTGTAGATCAAGTATATCTGAAATGGCCCTGGGAATCTGCTCAGAAACACAAACATCAGATTTATGTGAATGTTGATAAACACACATTTCTTTTAATTTCACAGCTCTTGTGATTTTTAACAGATCCATATGTATATCAACCACATCCCCCTTTTGTGTTGGACAAAAATGTAAACCCTTTTGCAAAACATCCGTTTCATTCTGGACAAGTAATCTATCTGAAAATTAAAATCTTTTAAACCCTTGTGTGTGCAAGTATCATTCAGAGGGTTTCAAGTTAAGTTGAGAAATTTAGTATTGCAAGCAATAGCATTAACAGGGATCATACCAGCTAGTTATTCTTGGAGTGGGTCTGGACACCCATTCTTTCTACCTGTATTCCCTTTCCACCTCCTTTCACCCCATCTGTTTTTTTTTTACTTCCTTCTTACATTGTCTGTAGCGTATTCATAACCTTTCCAACTCTGTTTGAAAGGACAAGCTTCCTTCCCCTAGCGGTGGTACTACTCATAGAAGCAATGTAGCTATTAATTGCTGACTTGGTTTCTTCACTCTCCTCTCTGGCCCTCTTTCTATCCTAAATTATGCATACATTATTGTACTTTTTCACAAAGGATTATAGGCGGCCTTCTCTACAGACACGTTCACCTTGTTTGATTTTTCTCATGTATTTGTCTTTAAGATATTGCTGGGGATTTTCTACCACCTTGTTAGAGATATCCTAATTCATCTCAATAAGCTCTTACAAACAATTGTCTCAATTTCTTTTTCTAGAATTTCTATTTCACATTGTAGTTTTTCCCCCTATACATCAGCATGTTTAATTAAGCTCTGCATTAAAGTGTATGACGCCCTCTCTACGTTACTAGTGAGAAATATTAGCATGCGCACCCCTCACAGGATATTTTTGTTCTCTGCATACTGTTGTAGGGTGACCACATCCTACCACTGTGTTAGTTCCTATTTTTTTAGATGTTTAAATGTTCTAACTTAAAAAAACATGGTCGCAATCCTACATTCTGTGGGTCCCTAGGCACTGATGGTGATGAGGTAAACCCGCTGTCAAAACTATATTGTGCCAGTTTCTCTCTCCTGTCTTTAACTCTCAGCATCATTTAAGTTCAATCACTGATGGTGAGTACTGTCAAGTCAAATAACTTTACTACCAAAAACATGCATCAACAGTGGACTAAAAAGACCACACCTCGATCAAAGTTCAAAAAAATTGAGGCCCCATGCACTTCTTTTCGGTAACCCGCCGTAGTTCAGTACTACTGTCCAGCAGAAGTAGACATTACAAATGGAAAGGTGTACCCGGAAATAATGTAGTCCATAAAGATCACATATACGTTTCAACGTATATGTTTTATTTGTTCTTTACTTTATGTCCCTAGAATCATTTTTCTCATACAAAGAACATCCAGGCAACTCGTATGGTTCAAACAGGAATTAGAACTTCGTCAGGGCTCTAAGTAATATACATAGAATAAGAGTAAGACAATTCCTACCGGCACATTGGAACAGTACAACACTATGTACAAATACATGTAGGGAAACAGAATAAGAGATTTTTTTACACCCCCTACATATATTAAAACATAATACAAAACAATTATATATCAAAACAAATAAAACATGACAATGCTTCAAAATGTTAATTTTATAAAAGAAGATTTACAAAAGAACAAACAAACATCATTACATTACACAATTATTGCAAAGTTATAAAGTTGAATGGGCCTATACAATTGCAAGTATATAGAGTGGAATTCAAACATGCGTAAATAATAAGCTCACTCCCTATCATCTAGTGCTTAGTTCTTAGTAACTCAAGCAACTTAATGCACTTATAAGGCTTCTTATGCAAACAGTACTTGGATAGTTTATAATGAATCACTGAAACCCCAGTCATCATGTTGTGAGTTGAATCACTGCCTATTATACACAACAACATGATATATACTTGTTCCCATATGATGTTTAAACGGAACATACCTCATATACATTTGTTCCTTTAGACTCCTACTATGGAGATTTTGTTTCTCATTTTTGTGAAGTCCTTCCAAGTGTGTTGGATGAATGTCTCATGTAGGAAACAACTCTCATATTCAAGAATCAGATCCATCCTGGCATTAGTCCCTCCAGAGATGATACCCATAAGGATTATACAAATGTTATATAAATAAATGATGAAACACAAAAGTCATCAATATCCTGCAAATAACACACAAAATGTCAGAAGGATTATATGGGTAAAGAGCAATCAATCTCTATTATCTAGGACCCTCTTGAGTCCATACTTCCTCTCTTATAAATAGATTTAATGTTTTGCGGGCAGTTTTATTCTTGTACATAGTTTTATATCTTACGACCCACGCACATTAAATCAACCCGTTATGGTCAAGTTTTGGAATCCTCTGAAGGATATGTTTAATCTGGTGAATTATTTATTGATGGTGCTTGTGTGGTTTCACACAGTGCAAGCACTTTAGCCTCACCGTATACATCTAAGTGAGGTCAGGAGGGTTTTTTGTTCACGATTTATTGCTTGTCATACTGCGGTTCGAGTTATTTTGTTTCATCACAATTGTTGTTTTATGCTTGTTATGTGCTATTGCTCACAAGGACTAATTGCACTGGCGGTGATTGTACTATTATGGATTTATCCTTATGTTACTGAATTGTGTGCATCTTCATGAAGTAGGGATTTGATTAAGAGCCCCAATGGGGTTGCCACATGAGGTTATCATAATAATTTTTTGCTCCTTACCTGTATAATCTTTATGATATTTTGTGTGCTATTTGCAGGATATTGATGTCTTATTTTTGTGTTTCATCATTCATTTATATAACATGTGTATACTCCTTATAGGTATCATCTCTGGAGGGATTCCTCTCAGAATATTTTCTGATAAAGCTAACATGTTTCCTTGGATGGATCTCACGATCTGATCCATGAATCTGACAGCTGTTTCTTACATTAGATATTTATCCAACACACTTGGAAAGATTTCACAAAGAGAAGAAAAAGTTATCCATGCTAGAAGTATAAAGTTAACAAACGTATATGAGGTATGTTCCATTTAAACCTCTTATGGGGACAAGTAGATATAATGTGGTTGATCCCTCTGTGGTTGAGAATAATAGGTAGTGAAGGTACTCACAACATGATGACTGTGGATTCAGTAACTCATAAACTATCCAACTACTCTTTGTATAAGATTCCTTATTAGTGCATTACTTTGCTTGAGTTACAAAGAACTAAGCAGTTGATGATGGGAGTGAGCATATTATTTTGCATGTTTGAGTTTCCCTCCATACACATGCGATTCTATAGGCCCATTGAACCTTATAATCTTGTCATAATTGTTTAATGTGATGATGTTTGTGTGTTCTTTTGCAATTCTTCTTTTCTAAGGTTAAATTAATTTCTAAGTATTGTCATGTTTTATTTTTATTATGTTTTGATATATGTATGGTTGTTGACGAATCTCTTGTTCTGTTTCTCTTCTTGTATTTGTACATAGTGTTGTATTGTCGCAATATGCCAGTAAGTATTGTCTTACTCTTCTTTTTTGTATATCACTTACAGCCCTGATGAAGTTCAAAATCCTGTTTGAACAAAACACGTTGGTTGGATGTTCTTTGTATGAGAAAAAATTTTGTACCGACATAAAGTAAAGAAAGAGTAAAACATATTCTTTGAAACATTTACATGATCTATATGGACTACAGTATTACCGGGTGCACCTTTCCATTCGAAATTCTAATCTATTTCTACTTGACAAAGGTACTGACTGACAGCGGGTACCGTAAAAGAAGTGCACTGGGCCGCAATTCCTTGGAATTTTGAGTGAAGTGCCGTCTCTTTAGTCTGCATTTGATGCATGATTTTGTTTACTAAAGATATATTGTTGAACTCCTGCTGGTAGAAGATGGCAATTATGAGAAATCGGTCCCAAAGCCAATGGAGGAAGGGGCTCCTACAATATCAGTGCTCAAAAGGAGCAAGAAGCCACTCAGTGTTGTTGATGGAGCAAGGACTCGCATGTGAAGCGACTTGCTCGTACTCATGAACCTCGAATAACGTTAACGAATTAACCAACATGTTTGTCTTACTAATTTTGCACCTTTTAGATTGACATCGGGCGTCCGAGAGAAGCTTGCTTATGTGTATTATTAATCCTAATAAGCTTGCATCTAATATGGCTGCTGCTACGCGGGATTTCCCATTGCGCATGCGTCTGTCATACTCACGTGACATGACGTACTTTCAGCTTTGGAGGGAAACTGTCGCTTTTGCGCACTAGAGTTAATATGGCTGCTCTATGTTCTCACATGCGAGAAACTTGCTCTGCTGCTTATGCTAAGCTGTTCGTTCTGCCTAATCCTAATGCTATAGTTAAAGTTAAGATAATGGGGATAGAGTAGAAATTCATGGTATACAGTGTATTCATTTATTCTGTCTTCTAAAACTGTTTCTTTTCCATTTCATGTTACACTTTGAAAACTGGCCTGTCTCGTAACGCTGTACTCCATTTTTGTTGAAACTGCGACTGCGCCAAAACGTGTCCTTATGAACTCAAAGTTATACAATGTTAAACAATTTATTTTTCAATAGACCATCCATTGTTGGGTGGAATAAAACCAGCATGAGAACCTGAAATTGATGGGCGGGAACGTAACTTTGAAAAGGAGATGCCAAAATTCTAAATATGGTGTGGTGTGACCACCTCTCCTCCCCTTTTGTCCAATCGAAATTGGGGATCCTTACACTTGCAACATTGGGGGGGTAGTACACTGACCTGGAAAACGGTATAACTAGTGTAGGTTTAGCTAGAGAAAATGTCCGACTTGTCCGAATAGCTGACCTGTCACTGACCCAACGCACTCAATAGGTGATTAGGAACAGAGGGCTGCAGAGCACTCTGTCAGAAGATTCGCTGACCCAATCGGGGTCCTGGGAAGCTGAAGTGCTGGTGAAGCACTTTGCTGGTATATGCTGTAACCCAATCGGGGTTCTGGCTGATTCCTAGCAGAAAGGAAGTAGCGTAGGCGTTGCAACTGAACTGCGGGTGCTGGTCTTAACCTTTGGTGGTCCTGTCATGATCCAAATCTGGTTTATCCTGTCCTGATTCTAATCTGCACCTGCTGGCCTACTGGCGATTGCATTCTTTGGGGTTCTTCTGTCCTTTCAACTGACCCGTGGCCTGGGTTGGTCTTCACGCCATTCTAGGTAAATAGAAATCTGTGTGGGTAATTGTCGTTATAATTTGCGTTCTTTCCTCTTTCCCCTCCCTAATTTGCTAAAGCTTTGATTGCATATGTTCCTTTTTTCTTACCCTTCCCTTGGTAAATGAAAAGTTGTGTTTTGCTGTTCTAATAGCGTGTTCCATTTTCTTACCCTCCTTATAGTTGAATGCAAAAAAAACGTTTTACATGATTGCATAAATGTTTCCCTTTTTCTTTACCCTCCTTTGAAAGTGATTAAGCTTGGTTATTCGATTTAATAGTGTGTTCCTTTTCATACCTTCCCTATAGTTATATGCTTAAATTGTTTTCGTAGTTGCAATTTATGTTCCCTCTTTTTACCTACCTATTGATAATTGCTTAAACTGTGTCATTTAGTATGTTCCTTTTCTTTACCCACCCTTAGTAAAATTGTGAATGGCTGGTTATTGAATAGCATGTACCTTGTTCTTACCTTCCCCTTATTTCATTTTGCTAAATGGTTGGCATAATATATCTTTTGCATAGTTATACACTATTTCTGATCTCGGTTATTGATAGTCTTATTGCTTTCAATCTTTGGATCATGACTTATGATGACATTTAGATAAAGATTTTAAAACTTTCCTGAGTCTGTGGTTATTATATGAGTGCAAATGTTCTCGTGTTATTGGCTATCTACTTTAAAACTAACTCCCTGATCCAATAGGTCATAGGTTCTAGTGACAAGGTTTGGTAAGTCAATGGTATAGGAGCTAGCGGAATAAAATATCTGGTAGTAGAGCGTGGGTTACCTGATTAAGTAAATGTGTAAATGATTATGGGCCCAGGTGAAGTATGGTGAAATTATATTCGGGTGACCTGCGCGCTCTAGCAGTATATTTCTTTGGTAGCAGAGGAAAAGTTAGGGTTTAGTTAAAGATAGGTAGTTAGTTAGTTGGTTATGATTTTTATCATTATTGTGATTGATCGATCAAATATGATATTGTTTGAAATTGTATTGACTGTTGATATTTCATGCATTTTATGTATTAACCAGAATTGTTCGTACCTGTTATATGTTTGTCTGGAATCCCCGGGGCAGAATAGCGGGTGGTAAATGGAAGCCACATCACAGTGAGGTCACTTACTCGCAGGAAGTTAGTGCATGGTTAGGTAGAACCGGAAGCACTATTTAGGGATTTCTGTATGAATGTGTGAATAAATGATATCAAAGAGTTCGCTAGCAAAACATTTAGTGTGATATCACCTAGTAAAGGTCACACAGAAGGAGTAGCAGATTCGTCTGAGCTTGATTGATAGCAAAGGGGTTTGCTGGTGAAACTTTGGCCTAAGTATATATCCCGGAGTGGATTAGTCCGAAGGAGTAGCAGGCTCTCTAATGCTTGTGTGAAGGGTAGGCAGAAGAGATCTAGTCGTAGTATTTGAAAAGTAAACGGAAGGGATTTACTTGCAGTGAAACATATCTTTCCATTCTAGTCACTCGGGTACAGTGGCAAATGTTTCTACGTTGTTGATTAACCGCTTCAGCGCGGCGCGAATTTTCGCGCTGTGCTGAACGTTCCATTGAGCTTATGGAACCATGACGGAACGGTTCCGCCATGAGCACAGCTCAACCGACGCTCATGACGGAACCGTTCCGTCATGAGCATGGAAGGGGTTAAAAAAGAATTGCACTTCAAAATTAAAAGAATTTAGTTTTTTATTACCTTGCGAAGGAGGGAGTCAGTTGCGGAGCTGCGCTGACGTCACTCAGAGCCGCGCTGGTATTGGTTGAGCCAGTAGGCGTGTAGCGGAGATAGTGATTGTAAAGGAGGGGTGAGCACAGGAGCGTGGGAACTCGTTTCACGCTCCTGTGGTTACATTTTATTTGAAACTGCATTGTTGATTGGTCAATAAAAGACGCACTAGTATTGGGAGAAATTTGTAAACAAAGCTGACTGTTATTGTGCAAGTTAAATTTTTGCAAAATATATGTGGCATTTAAATAGTCCAGAACTTGACCTGATTGAAGATATTTAGGGTTTGCTAGGGAACGGATGATAAGGGGCAGACCTTGCAAAATGTATGGAAGCAAAAGAAAATTGTCACTCGTAAGCAGAGTTAAGAATTACTTCAAAAAAGATAAGCAGATTAAAATTAGAGAAGGAATTATTATTTCACCACCAAATACTCCTGCATCATTTATGATGTTTGACAGGGGTTACCACACTTGTGTATGGTTAGAGAACTGGGTGGAATACACTAAAAATAACGGAATTTGAGCATTTCCCTTGAATGGCACATTTAATGGCAGAATTTTGATCAATTTAAGGACTCGAATGAATGATTTACATCCTAGACCTAGACTAACGCAATATGAGGCACTAGAAGAATGGGAGTTTGAGGCTTTTGAGCGAGACAGACCTTGAACTGACAAAGGATTGAGTAAATTCTACCCAAAATGTCAACGAAAAACCAGAGATAAACAAATGAAACAATGGAGATTGAACATGTTAGTAGAAGGATTATATCCTGTATTAACTTTAGAAGAGCCCATTAGAGGTAAAATGACGGAGAAAACAAAACATGTAATGACTAGTGGTGATTCAGACGATGAGTATATGGAAGATTTATTAATGAAAAATCCACCACCTTATAATGAGGGACCAAGTACAGTAAATCCAAATGCCCCATTTTTAAAACCACCTTTGATTCCGCAAGTGATACATGAGACCTCCACTGAAAGGGTATTACAAGAAAGAGAAAGAGAAGCACTGAATAAACAGCGAAGTGAATTAATTAAAAAAAATTCCCAATTCAATACAAGTCCTGAAGCTCTGACAATTCCAGTAACTATTGGCCCAGTTGTTCCATTGTACGGAGAGAAACAGGCTAGTCCAAAAGCTCCAGTTATAACTACCTCGGTAGTACAGCCAAAAGGAGAACCATTGATAGTAGATGACCAGGCAAGTGAATGCGAGTCAGTAATCTCCTTAATGGAATTACCAATTAGGGAACCAGAGAGTAGTTCAATTAGGAAAACCACACCTTTAAATTCCAGAGAAGTACAGATGGAGACGTCCTCTGGTACGAGAAGTGCAATTGTAGTAACTCCTGAAGAGATAGACAGATGGACCCGAGAAATAGAGAAGCCAAAGCCACAGCCGAAGCCATTAGACATATATAAATTGAGAATCGAATTGGAGGAATTGATGGCTGGGAATGTGGGATTGGATAGGCTAAATACTCTTAGTTAAGATGAATTATTATTTATTTGTAAAAGCATTACTCGAAATACAAGGGTGTACCATGAGAAATTAATGGACACCGCAGCCAGCATGGGAATTGACATTGGTAAATCAAAAGTATTGCAAAAACCCTATCGAGAATAATTCTCTGACAAAGATTTAGAAAACATGAATGTGTCAGGAAGAAAAGTGCAAATCAGAGAGTTACTAGCCTTTTTACAGAAATGAGGAAAATTGGACAAATGGAATGCCAGATGGGCAAAGAAAAATGAAGAGGTTCGATCAAAACAAACGACTTCAGAGTATGTTTTAAAAGAAGCAGAAAAAGTTGAAAAATTATGTCCTATGCGAGAGGTACTAGGTGGCGGTTATGTGCATGTTCCATGGTCCCGACAGGACATTCAGCCTGATTCATGTAGCCATTAGCGCTCGCAAAAGGGCCAGATTCTGAGAATCTGGCCCTTTGCGAGTGCGATTTTTGCATTTGGTATTCATGATACCAAATGCAAAAATCGCTATTTAAGAAGTCGCAAATATGCGAGGAATAGCATTTAAGGAATCTCTATTAGAGATTCCTCAAATGCTATTCATGACACATCAAGAAATTGCGATTTAGCACTTTTGGGGCCGCTATTTACCGAGAGGTCAGACCTCTCGGTAAATAGCAAAAACTCAGAGAAATGCTTTTAAAAGCATTTTTCTAAGTTGCATGTTGCACACACACATGTCCTTTGGACATGTGTGTGCGCAACACCTGTTCAAATGTGCTTTTTAGGGGTGCAACAGGGTGTCCTTTGGACACCCCTGGCACCCTTAAAATCGCTATCTTATTTGCGAGTAGCAAATTGCTACTCGCAAATAAGGGATACTCCCCATTCATTCCTATGGGCCTCTTGGCCCATAGGAATGAATGGGGAGTATTTGCGAGTAGCAAATTGCTACTCGCAAATAAAGAACATGTAGGAATCGCTATTTAATTAGCAATTCCTACATGAATGCCGTTTTGCGTGTCCTCAATAGCGAGTCGCTATGATTCGCTATTAGGGCCACGCAAAACGGATTGTACATGAATCAGGCTGATTGTGTCCTTTACAAATGATTTTCCAAAACTTCGTGAAAAACCTGTAGAGTGGTACAGACAAGTCGATAGATTTGTAAAAGTTTCCAAGTGTATTTTAAAAGACTTAGATGGATTATTCGATATTGTAGTTCCAGTAGATTTATGGACGGAATGTAAAATTGCTGTTGATTGGCCTGGTGATGAGCACCCTAGAGACCCAAAGACAGGGGCACCTTCCGAGGATGTCATGAAGAAGTACAATCAGGTAATAATTTACCTTAAAGGAAAGGTGCCTGCAAAAGGGACAGACTGAATGAGAATAGATAGAACCACCCAGAATAGAGACAAGTCTGTGCATGCATATTATGAACGGTTATTGCAGGTATTCAAACAGTACAGTGGACTGGATAACATTGATATGAAGGATATGACGCATTTCATTTATCGATTTGTGTTAGGATTAAGACCTGAAATTTCACAATGGATTAAAGATAATAAAATTTGTTGGCAGGCAAAGCCCGTAGACGAAGTCCTTAAATATGCCAAATATTGTGAAGATGAGCTAGAAAATAAACGAAAAGAGTTCAAAGAAAAAGGTCATGTGGGCACAAGTAAAATTAGCAGAACAATAAGAACAACAGTTAAACCAGATAAATGGTAATCAGAAGCAAGGTGATCGAAATGGAGGAAAGCCAAGGGGAAAATTCAATAGGGAGGATGCTAAAAAGAAATTCCCATGTCACGGGTGCAGCAAGTTGGGCACTGGAAAGACGAGTGTAAGGCTGTGCAGAGTGTTAATGTGCAAATTAATGATTTAAATCCACAGACGCAGAATGAGGTGCCACGGAAGACCCAGCAGCAGGTAATACAGAATCTGTTGCCCCCTGCACCTATGCCAAAATACAGGAGCAAAGGACAACATAGTGTAGATACCACAAATTGGGAAGGAAGGGAAAGAAGAGATACAGCAACTTCACAATTTCTTCTGAGTGATACATTCTTTTGGGATGAACCTTACTGACTGTGCCTGAGGGGGGAGGACGAGGAGTGCGTGCTTGGCGCCTCCTTGCCGGTAGACCAGTGAGGGCCATACATTGAAGGAAAGGTTGAAGGAAATGATGTCACCTTTCTGTTGGACACTGGAGCTACCCGTTCTACTTTGAGAACAGCAGACGTACCAAACCTACCCCTCTCGGGAGAAGCAATCCAAGTAGTGGGTGTTTCTAATAAACAGATTAGTACCCCAGTTACAAAACCAATGGAAGTTAGAATAGGCATTTTTAAAGAAATGTATAGATTTGTTGTATGTGATTCAAGTCCAGTAAACCTGTTAGGTCGAGACTTACTGTGCAAAATGAATTGCACTATTTTCTGTACTCCAAATGGTGTTGTAATTCAAACCCCAGACGAAGAAGGAATTTACAAATTAATGTTAGCGAGACCAGAGGTGGAAATTAAAAGACTGACAATAGAAGACTTACCAGAAGAACTGCAACAGACAGTAAAACCAGAGGTATAGGACTTTACTGGAAAAGATGTAGGATTAATGGCAAATGTTGACCCAATAAAAGTGACAATAAGAGAAGATGCAGTTTACCCAAATACTCGACAGTATAAAATGAGTTCAGAAATAAAAGCAGGTGTTGCAGTAGAAATAACGCGGTTGGTTAAAGCTGGCATTTTACAAGAAGTGATGAGCAGACCATGTAACTCTCCCATAATTGGTATAAAGAAACCGAGTGGTAAGTACAGGGTTGTACAAGACCTTCGAAAGGTTAATAAGATTGTTGTTCCTTGCTGTCCAGTTGTGCTAAATCCTGCAGTGATTCTATATCTGATACAGTGGGAGAGTTGGATGGTTTACTGTCATTGACCTATGTCACGCATTTTTCTCGATTCCACTACACCCAGATAGCAAATTTCTTTTCTCATTTGAATTCGACAGTCATGTTTATGTTTGGAATCGTGTCCCTCAAGGGTACACAGAAAGCCCCTCAATTTTTTTATCAGATTTTGAAAAAGTGTCTTGAGTCTTTGGTACTGCCTGGACAGTCAGTCCTGGTTCAGTACATAGATGACCTATTGGTGGCATCTAAAACTCGAAAGGATTGTGTTGTCGATACCATTGCCTTACTGAACCATTTAGGTGAAGGAGGACATAAAGTGTCACCAGAAAAGTTGCAATTTTGTGCCACATCAGTGAAGTATCTGGGGCACCAGATAGAGAAAGGTGTCAGAAGAGTTACCTCAGAAAGAATCAGAATAATTAGAAACATGAATTTGCCTCAAACTCAAAAATAGATCAGAATGTTTCTTGGAGTTGTAGGATATTGCAGGCAATGGATTGTGGGATTTGCAGTCCTAGCGAAGCCCCTGATACAAATGACAAAGAAGGGAGCCAAAGACCCAGTAGAGTGGGATGACGAAAGTATGACTGCTTTTGTAAAATTACGAGAATGTCTGTGTACAGCACCAGCATTGGGAATGCCTGACTATTCACGAGAGTTTACACTGTTCTGTGACACACGAGATAATTGTGCACTTTCGGTTTTGACTCAGATTCATGGGTTAGTGCGACGTTCTGTGGCATATTTTTCTTCCACATTAGACCCAGTAGCAGCTGCATTGCCCGGATGTCTGAAAGCAGTAGCTGCAACTTGCATGAGCCATGAGCAGAGTGAGTCCATTATTATGGGACATCCTGTAACTGTGTATGTTCCACATGCAGTTGTAATTTTACTAACCAGGACTAAGACCCAGTACCTCACACCTAGTTGGCTGACTAAGTACGAGAGAATTCTTGTAGGTGCAGGAAACGTAACCATTGCTAGGTGTAATAATCTGAACCCAGCAACCCTGTTACCTAATTCATATACTGCAGAAGTGAAGGGAGAAGTTGAACATGACTGCATTGACCTGACTGAATACAGCACAAAACCACGACCAGATATAAGAGAAGAGCCATTAATTGATTCAGATTATGAGCTATTTGTAGATGGCTCATGTATGAGACATGAGGAAGGAGGTCTAAGCAATGCTTATGCAGTGTGCACATTGGGAGGTCCAGTGGAAGCATCCCATTTGCCTGGAGTCAAGTCTGCACAAGTAGCCAAATTGGTTGCCCTGGCAAAGGCCTGTAAATTTGGGAAAAATTGGAAAGTAACCATATACACTGACCGCCAATATGGTTATGGGGTTGTGCATGACTATGGCCAGTTATGGATGCAGGAGTTTCTGACTTCTTCAGGTACTCCAATCAGAAATGGTCAATATGTGAAAGATTTACTGGAAGCAATCCAATTGCCAAAAGAAGCGTCTGTGGTCAAGTGTGCTGCTCACAAATCTAGCAATGATAAAGTGACAGCAGGTAACCGATATGCTGACCAGTTAGCCCAACATTTTGCAAAATATAAAATGGCTGTTAACAAGGAAGTTGAGGTGAGCGGAAACAGCTACCAACTTATGTTGTTAGAAGGTGTGAATACATGGGAAGAAGTGAGAGATTTGCACAGTGCTGCAGAATCAAAAGAAAAGGAAGAGTGGAGGAAATCAGGTTGTCAGCGAAGGGCTGAGGATGGTGTCATTGTTTATCTTGATGAAATGCCAGTGTTACCAGACTGTCTGCTTGCTCCTATGGCTAGGATGATTCACGGAGATTCTCATTTGGGAAGAGATGCTATGATACATCTGTTCAGACAGTCATGGTTTAATACGAAATTCAGGAACGTAGCAGAGGCACTCTGCCCGAGGTGTTTGGTTTGTCAGCAAATGAACCCAGGAAAGAAAACAGTAGTGTTACCAAGAAAGATTGGGAAAGCAGAGGGTCCATTCATACGATTACAGATTGATTTAATTCAGTTACCCCCTTGTCGAGGATTGAAATACGTACTTGTCATTGTCTGCCGGTTTTCAAAATGGGTGGAAGTTTACCTCACACATAGGCAAACTGCTGCTTAGAGAGCTGATACCACGTTTCGGTTTTCCAGTAACAATTGAATTAGATAGAGGAAAACATTTTAATAGTGAAATAATGGATCTAATTTGTGAAGCTTTCAAAATTAAGCAAATATTACACTGTGCTTATCGCCCAGAGGCTTCTGGAGTGGTAGAACAATTGAATGGCACAATCAAATCAAGACTAGGAAAGATGTATGAGTCTACTCGATTAGAGTGGCCAGATGCTTTGCCACTTGTTCTGATGGGACTTAGAAGTATTGCAGACCGGAACACAGGCTTAAGTCCACATGAGATTGTGGTAAATAAATAATTAATTACCAGTACTATTTTTCAGTATAAGCAATAAAACAGGTAGCTCAATAAATAAGAGTCAGGATTCGAGGTATCTTGAGTCTTCAGGCTTTAATCAGGCATAAGAGAAAAGGACAGAACAGCCTGGAAGCACGGGACGGCAGCTGCACGGGAAGGGACAAGGGAAACTGGGAATTAGCTAGCTTGGGAATAATGGGTAACTTTTAATATGGGTGCACAGTATATATATCAAAACAATTGCATTACATTCAATACAGTAGACGTAGCAGTAGGCGTGACTCGTAGCAGTCGCGAAAGATAAGGGCAAAATGATGTAACAAGAAGGCGTGTACATAGACATGTGATGTAAACGTAACAGAATATGTCATAAACGGGGCAGAAACATGGAGGGGGCTACCTGAGCAGCTGGGACCTCTAACCTAGTGGTGCGCGCAAACGGGCAATGACGTATTACCAGTGAGAACTGGGGGCTATGACTTCTGCGCTAGAAGAGGAGACTAAAGTCTGGAGTGTCAGAGCGACATGTACCCAAGGCATATCTGGTATCTGGTGTTTAGAGTACATATTGATAGAATCCAAAAGTTATCAGGGCAAAGGCTACTAGACATTAGGACTGATGCGTGCATAATTCTACATGTATTGTGTGTGCGAGGAATATTCTATGAATATTAATACAGTATTTCTCTTACATGGAGACAGAAAGGCTAGACCATGACGGAAACTATTGATGCGATTCAGTAGCTTAGGAATGCAGAGAAGGAGGGCTGGACTGATAACTGGAAGCATAACATACTCTTGGCAGACTGGGAGGCAGAGCCAGGCCGGGCCGGGCACTGCGAGGCAGGAAGTGAGCGAAGGGTCAGGGATGCAGGTGGGGGCTGTATCGCTCCTCGGAGAGGGTTCAGGAGACAGGAGCTGAATCTGAGTCCGGGCCCTTTTGAGGCCTAGAAACGGGGGCAATTCAATGAATTAACGTGTACACTGTGAAATGTGGCAACGTAGGTTTACATAGGCCTAATATTCGTTGTTTTCACGAAGACTGGAAACTGGCGTACTAGAGACGGACACAACTGTAATTGTGTCTTTAATCGATCAGAGGGGAGTACATGCATATCGATCATGCACATATAACACAAGATGGGGAACACGTAGGCACATATAACATGGCAAAATTTACTTTTCCACATTCCCTCCTTGTGCCCTACGTTTCCATCAGGAAACATCAATATTCATGATACCATCTATCATTTCATATAGCATCATTTGTTCGTCTCGAATTGTCTTGGAACGGGACTTAGGACTGGGGATACAAGAGGTAGCACACATGCCGCAAATCGCAGGGCCACATTGTATACAGAGGCAGCAACTGAATATGATCATTACTGCTACACCTAGGAATGACAATACTTTCCATCCCCAAGCAGATATGATACTCCAGAGCCAACCGGACCATGTCCAGGTGCCTGGATTCTGGTGTAACTGATGGGCAATTTTATGAAGTCTGGTTATAGCTGAATAAACAGACGGCGCGTTATTAGGAATGAAAATGCAGCAACTAGATCCGATGACTCTACATGCTCCTCCTCTATCGGCCAGTATGACGTCAAGAACGAGACGATTTTGGAGCACGACAAATCTCATAGCAGATTGCTCTTCGGTTAAGTTACCTAGAGCGGAAGTAGTCTCATTCACTACTGCTTCAAGGGTTCTGGTTAACCTACGTATTAGCTTACTATTCTGGATAGGTCCTATAAAGAAGAAGAAACCTTTATTGAAGTCTTGATATTGTTCTAGAGTAGTTTCAGTTTGATCCACAATTGGGGACTCGATCTCCCTTCTATGTCTGACGTGTACTAGATGTGTGTTTCTGTGATAATCAGATGGGGCTAGAAAAACTGGTGGCAGGCAATATAACATGTTCCATCCCAATCGAGGGGCAGACGAACATATGCGGTCTGACCACAAACAAAATAAGAATGACGTGAGGCTTTGAAAGTAGATTTCCCACTGTCACTATACTCGACAATAGTAGTACAATCACTATGTCCTACATGTGCGGAACCATTCTTTCTGACACATAATTCGCCTTTGACTGGTAGTACTGAAATAGCAGGCAAATCTGGAGTAGTATCAGACTGAACATTCAGGACCATGAAATTCGAAGAATAATTACCTAAATCATATACTTCATTTTCTAGATCTAACCCTGTTCTATGGGAGAGACCTTGCTCGTCTGGAAAACATGTTCTATTCAGAAGGGACATATCATTGGAGGATGACGTTAACGTGGACCATGCTCCACACGAACCATTATGTGAAAACGGATGAGGAAAGAGTGGCAGAACTCCCTTCGGAGTCTGGAAAGGGGGGAGTCGACCACACACCCAACAATTAGTGGCATTGCTGGTCTGGTGTGAATAATGCAACATCCGGATGAATGTATTATTTCGCATAGCAAGACGATAGGATAGCTCGTGAGGAGGCAGATCACTAAATGTGTGCTCTACTGTAGTGTTAGAAAACATATGTACATGTGAAACTGGAAAACATAAATGTAAAGCATAACTTGTGCAGGTAACCATAAGACTCAAAAATAATAAAAAACTTAGAACAATGATACATCTTATAGAGTTTTGACTAACTCTCTCACTATGGGGGTCTATCTCATACATGTCAGGAACCTGTCTAACCGTTTCACCCGTGAGGGACTTAGACAATTAAACTGGCTGACTTATTTTACTGGACCGGAGTTTCTGTTTATACTCCTGTTGCGGAGTTTTCTCTAACGAGGGAATTTTGAGTTCAGAGTCAAGTTCAGAGTCTGTTTTTAGGCAGTCTTTCGGAATAAGGCAGTCCTTAGCAAAAGTCTTTTCTGGTAGTCCATGGAATTTCTTTATGTGGGTCAGGTGGACCCATCCTTTTCTCCCCTCGAGCTTCACTGCGGTCCTTGTTGTTAGTAAAACGAGGCGGGGCTCCTTCCAGCGGGGCTCCAGCGGACTTGAACGATCAAAATTCCGCACCAACACCAGGTCGCCTGGAATGACTTCATGCGTTTTCACCTCGGTGTTGTCTGGAAATGCGGCGGCAACCTGTGAACGACAAGAGTGTAGGGCAGACATCAAGGAAGCTAGGTAATCTGTCAGCATATTACTGGAAACATCGGTAATACTGCGGGGTCTAGGTGTACCCCACATGTTTGGGGGGCGGCCGAATACGACCTCATACGGGGACAGACCTGATCTGGAATGTGCAACCATCCTCATAAAAAATAAAGCAACTGGCAGGGCAACTAGCCAGTCTACACTTTTTTCTCTACAAATTTTAGCAATGCGGATTTTCAGAGTCTGATTATGTCTCTCTACGAGACCGGCTGCTTCAGGATGGCGCACACAATGGAACTTCCACTGGTACCCTAACAGAAGGGAAACATGTTTCATGAGCTCAGATGAGAATGGCTGGCCGTTATCTGAATACACGACCCTAGGGAGTCCATAGCGGGGAAAGAATTCACGAACCAACTGCCTGGCAGTGGTCGCGGCTGTGTAATCTGGAACTGGATATGCTTCTGTCCACCTGGACAAAGCGCATACAACTACGAGGACATACTTAAAACCTCGACATCGCTCCATCTGAATATAATCCATCTGGAGGACTTCAAAAGGGTGGTCAGGGGGTTGGAATCCACCTTGTTCCACCGGGACACTTTTACCTGGATTGAACTGACAACATATCATACAGGTACGGACTTTCTGCTTGGCTGCAGCTCGTAAGTGTTTGTTGAACCAAAGGTTCTGAATACTGTCTAACATAGCTTTCTCTCCTAGATGTGCTGGACTATGTGCGGTATTAATAATGACTTGAACCATAGAGTCGGGGAGAAACCATGTGGCTTTTCCCTTCGTCAACCACCCTTGATCTGTCTGGACCCCTCCTTGTTCGGACCATTTCTTGATTTCTTCGGGAGTAGCATGTAACTGTATGTCTATGACATCTTGTGTAGGGTCCTTAACTGTCATACAAGTAGTCTGATCTTGAGTGAGTGTCTGTGTCGTGTTAACTAGAATGTCTGAAGCCTGAGCTGTAAGCTTGGCTGTTCGATCTGCTAGATCGTTACCTTGGGAAATGATGTCAGTAACTTTCGTATGTGCCTTGCACTTCATGATAGCGATAGCTGTCGGTAAATGTATTGCATCTAACAGAGCTTGAATGAGGAGACCATGCTGAATCTTGGTTCCATGAGAAGTCATGAAACCTCTCTCCTGCCAGAGCACTCCAAAGTCGTGTACGACTCCGAATGCATAACGTGAATCTGTATATATGTTTACTTTCAGGTTCTTGGCACGTATGCAGGCTTGGGTCAGAGCGACTAACTCTGCTGCTTGAGCAGACAGGGTGTCAATACGGTGTGTTTCTATAACTTCGGTTTCAGTAGTCACTGCATACGCGGCTACTAGTTCTCCTGTACTTGTTCTCATACATGAACCATCCACATAAAGTGTCAGGTCGGGATTAGGTAATGCAATGTCTGTCAGGTCTTGTCTTGGCTTTGTCATAGTGTTAACCACTTCCACACAGTCATGTGTGGTCGGATTTGAAGTAACTGACGGTAACAGTGTGGCTGGATTTAGAATGTTGCAGCGTCTGATTTCTATGTGTGGCTGGAACAGTGTCAGTTCATAACCTGTTAAACGTGCAATGGTCAAGTGTTGAGTCTGGGTTCGGTTTAAAAGAACTTCCACGGAGTGTGGAACTTGTACTGTCAGGGAATGTCCTAACACTATGGAATCACTTTGTCTGATTGCTAGAGCTGTGGCTGCAACTGACTTGAGGCACGCAGGCAGCGCCTGGGCTACTGGATCTAATGTGCTCGAGAAATAAGCACAGGGCTTGTACTGTCCTGCTTGATCTTGTGTGAGAACCGATAATGCAGTACCATCACGTTCTGTAACAAAAAGTGTAAAAGGCTTACTGTAGTTGGGTGTTGCTAGAACAGGTGCTTGACATAAGGCTTTCTTTAATTCATTGAATACAAGTGTATGTTCCTGGGTCCAAGGGAGGACAGTTGATACGGCTGCCTCCTGTGTCGTTAACTGTATCAGTGGCTTGGCTAGAAATGCATACTGAGGAATCCATTGTCTGCAGTAAGAAGTGAGGCCAATAAAAGCTCGTACCTCCTTCTGTGTCTTGGGCTGTGGAAGACTCGCTATTAACTGGATACGGTCTGGTGTCAACTGCCTACCCCACTTGGACAGTAAGTGTCCTAAGTATACCACTTGCTGGACACAGAATTGTAATTTGGAAGGGGACACCTTGTGCCCCTGCTCGGCCAGAAAATACAGAACTGTAAGTGACGCTCGCTCGCAGTCACGTTCAGAACGGGCCGTGATCAGTAGATCATCGACATACTGGAGCAGGGCAGTGTCAGATGGCATGTGAATATTGTCTAGTTGTCTCTTAAGTGCTTGACTGTAAATACTAGGGCTTTCTGTGAAACCTTGAGGAGCTCGTGTGAATTTATAGCTCCTTCCATTTAGACAAAAACCGAAAAGGTACTGGCTGTCTGGATGAATGGGGACACTGAAAAATGCGTTCTTGAGATCGATAACTGTGAAAAATTTAGCTTCAGAATCAATGGCTGTCAATAGGGATGAAATATCTGGGACTACTGGATACTGGGGTATGATACATTTATTAAGCTCTCGAAGGTCAATCACTAATCGATATACTGGAGGTGCATTTGGATCAGTACGTTTCAAGACCGGAATGATAGGAGAATTACATACATTGGATTCAGTTTCTACAACCACTCCTTGAGCAATGAGCTCGTCAATCATTTTGGATAAGGCTACTACAGCCTCAGGTGGCAATCTGTACTGTCTGATTTGTGGCAAAACTATACCTTGCTTGAGAGTCACACGATGGGGTGTGATATACATACAACCTACATCAGTTGGACCTTGCGCCCATAAATGCTGTGGTACATTCAGTAATCTTGGATCAAAATCACGTAATACATAATCACCTTTAAAGTCTCTCAGAAACAAACGGACCCCTTCTGGGGAGCAACAAATTACTGCACCTAATTCTTTTAAAGTTTTAATGCCTAACAAGTTTTCTGGACATGATTTCGTGAGTAACAAATCAGTAGTTCGGGACAATGGACCAACTTCTAGAATAACTGGTTTCGAAATTTCATTGACAATCGGCTTTCCTGAAAATCCAAGGGAAACATTTTTAGAGCCTGAGAGCGGAGCCCCTGGAACCTCGTCATGACTGATAGTAGTCCTACTTGCCCCTGTATCAATCAGAAACTTTCTGTCTTTCCCTAATACTTGACTGTGTACATAGGGACCCTCTTGATCTACAGGTATCTCGATGAGAGGCAAGCCTACCTCCCTCTCTAGGCTGTTTCATGAATACTGTTGATACTCTGGATACTCTGTCTGAGCATACTGGTACATTTGCTGTGTAACATGCTGTGTTGCAGCGATAGGCTGCGATGCTGGAACTGTCTGTTGTGCATTCTGGGGTGACTGAGAAGTCTGTGAAACTTGTTCTTGTCTAGGCGGACGTGGTCTTTCTTTAGTCTTACCAGTAGCTATGTTGTGTTTCAGAACTGCACACTCGTTTATAAAATGACCTGGCTGTTTACAGTAATTGCAGGTCCCTTTAACGGGAGCTGCAGGATGACTGGCTTGATTCGGACCCCTCTTCTGACTGTCTTGTGGAACAGATTGTGCAACTAATACTTTCATTTTCGTGTCTTTCATACGTCTCCTTTCGTGTTCTTGCTCTTCCCTGATTCTGTTTTGGTGATACTGGAGCATCTGGAGCATTTGTGACGGAGTATTAGCTTGCCAACTACTTTCGACTTTCAAAACTCGATTTTTAACTTGTGGACTTGAATTCTCGACTAGTTTGGTAACAAAAAGATGAGGGTACGATTCACTACTCGTTTTCAGACCACTATTAATAATAAAACATTTTTCAAATCTAGAATAAAAATCACTAGTGTCTTCCTCCTGTTTCTGTTTACAAGCTGAGATTGCATCCCAATCTTCCTTTTTCGTGGCTAGTAATCTTGGCAAAACCTGGATGAATAACTCGGGCAATTCTTTAACTTTACCCCCAAGACCGGTACCTGGTACTCGTAAATTGTCTTCAGCTTCTAGAGCTGTCCAATCTATCTTTTTCTCTCCCACCTCCCATTCTTTTTCCTTGAGTTTTTCATATACCCCTGCGGGCAACAGGACTTTTAACATTTTAATAATATCAGGATACGTGTATTCTCCCATACGGAGCATGTCTTTTAATTCTCGGTGGAACCCTGCTGGATCTTTGTCGTGACAGGGAATTAACTTTTTCATCTCTAAGAGTTCCATCTTTGTGATAGGGGTGTAAACAAATACTCGTTCTAGATCACCACCCGTTGTCCTAACTGGGTGTACTTCTCGTAACGGATGTTGTCTATCTATGTAAAATGATTTACTTTCTGGAGGTGAGACATGAACAAAATGCGGATTCAGAAACGTTCGATATTTGTGGCGCTGTTCTAGAATGATACTAATTAAATCAGTACCTAGACCTCTCCATCTATACTGGAGTAACTCGTTCAGAACATCATGTAACGGACCTGGATCAGAATGCTGTCCCTCATACAATGTAATGAGGTGCTGGATCATATACATACCCACCAGTCGCTGCTCGGCTGGGGGCAGTTTCAGAAACATTTGTGCCACTATTTCGTCTGGAAAAGTGGTAGAATCAGTAGTCCATCGGACTGCTGATCGGGCTAGTTCTTGTTCATGCATGGTACTAAGTTCACTATAACCGATTCGTGATTTCAGAATGTGATCGGTAGCTTGAAATACTTGCTCAAGAGAAACTTGTTCTGGTGCTGGAGGAGGGAAAACTTTCTTGTGTTCTAGGCGTGAATGTCGGTCGGGAAGTCTAGTACTACCTACATACGCTATTCTGGAGGGATTCTCGTCGTCTACCTCTTCAGTAGAAGAGTTGTCTTCTTTCTCGGTTACTCGTGCTGCTTCTCGTTTCTCGTGTAATTTTATTATTTCCCTACGGATCTTCTTGTACATACTCTCTATACAGTTCTGTGTCTTGTGTCTTCCCTCGGCTATATGGTCACTCCACCTGGTCAGGACTTTCATTTCTTCCGGATCTTTATCCGGATAATCTTGTTCTCTTATTAAACAATTAATTAGACATTTTAAAAGCATGAGCTGAATCTCGACTTTTCTTTGAATCATGGCCTCGCCAATACTTCCTGGATCTGCTCCTGTACGGATGAAACAATATATTCTGTCTAGATAACCTTTCATATTCGGTAGGGTGTCCAAATACTCGGTCACCCGTCTTATACGTAATGAATATAGGACCATATCATCATCGCCTGGGACTGGATCATAACGGCATTCGGTAAGAGCTCGCTTGATATCGGCAACTGACTGAAGTTTGGGCGAACGCTGTAACGCTCGTGCATGTAGCTCGAGTAGCGTGATACGTCTGGGTTGAGGCGGGGTTCCAGGAGGACTTCCCCCCGTGGCCCCTAGACTAGAATCGTCAACGGGTACTGTACGTGCTGGGAGAGTGACTGATGTAGCGGGTACATGTACTGTAGGCTGGACCGGGGGTGCCGTAACAGGTGCTGTAACCGGTGCCCCGGTGGCTGGAGGAACAGGAATTACATTATTTACGGGAGCTGGCGGAACAGGATTTGCATATTCTGGGACTGTGTCGTCCAAATAGGACGAGAGAAAAATATCAGCTGCGGTTGGTTTGTGACGTAACTTAATCGGAACTAATGGCGGCGGAAAATTACATGGTGCTTCCGGGGTTGCTTTCGGCAAGCCCTCGGCCAGAAGAGGATACATACCCTTAATAAGGGCATTTCTCTGTCTGTCTGACTGTTCGGCTTTAACTCGTTCACCTACTTCGATTAATTCCCTTTCTTGGGCTCTTTCGGAGGATTCCCTACTTAATTCTGTCTTTCTGATTTCTTTTTCCGTTCTTCTGTGAGATTCTTTGCGCCATAACTCGATGGCATCTTTCTGGGACTGTCTGGATTTCTTTTTCCATAATGCTTCTTCTACTCGCATGATGCACTCGGCATCCCACGTACCTGATACAGGCCATCTATAGTTCTCTTCTAATTCCTTGGTGTACTCCACCCATAAGTCTAGATATAATATGGCACTTAAGCCATGCTTATGATACATAAAATGACCTGGACTGTCCCTCGGCGGGACAGGAACTGCTTCCTCTAACAATCCCTTTCTGTTTTTTAACTGACGTAACTTCGAGAATAGAGGCATAGTTTAGGCTGAAGTCTGGACACAATACAATACACGGTAAACACAATAATAACTGGAAAAACAAATCACTCATACCACGACATGGAAGACACATGAAATAACATTTAAAATAACGGTTCGGACAGAACACTTGAATTTCTTGAGAACAGAACTTACTGGAATGACTAGATGCACTGCTAAAACAGCACGAACTTACCGGTCCCATAAAGAGACACGTCAGGACCCGCATCCACCTAGGTGGACACTTCGTGTTGGATCTGTGTACCCAAACCCACGGACCAGAGACAAATTAATTGACCCTGTCTAGATACTACCCCAGCAACGGTACTCACCGGGCAGCAAGAACGGAAGGCCTCGGACTGGACTGGACTGCTACGACGACGGACTACGAACTTCGGACTTCAGTTACAGGTGGGCCTCCGGATACCTCGGACCTTGGACTCTCGGCTTGGGCTCTGGTCGGGACTCGCCGCGTTCCTCACCGCCTCGTCTGGATGCTGGACCGCAACCTCCGTCTCCTCCGTGGGCCTGAGGGATACTTGAAGCAGAAATATCTGCACGTGCACGGTATGGTTCCGTCACGGCTGCAGAGGATCAGGGGGCCTGCGTGGCTTCTCCGGCGCGTGGGGAAAGGGCAAGTCCCTATTCGGGCGCCATTATGTGGTAAATAAATAATTAATTACCGGTACTATTTTTCAGTATAAGCAATAAAACAGGTAGCTCAATAAATAAGAGTCAGGATTCGAGGTATCTTGAGTCTTCAGGCTTTAATCAGGCATAAGAGAAAAGGACAGAACAGCCTGGAAGCACGGGACGGCAGCTGCACGGGAAGGGACAAGGGAAACTGGGAATTGGCTAGCTTGGGAATAATGGGTAACTTTTAATATGGGTGCAGAGTATATATATCAAAACAATTGCATTACATTCAATACAGTAGGCGTAGAAGTAGGCGTGACTCGTAGCAGTCGCGAAAGATAAGGGCAAAATGATGTAACAAGAAGGCGTGTACATAGACATGTGATGTAAACGTAACAGAATATGTCATAAACGGGGCAGAAACATGGAGGGGGCTACCTGAGCAGCTGGGACCTCTAACCTAGTGGTGCGCGCAAACGGGCAATGACGTATTAACAGTGAGAACTGGGGGCTATGACTTCTGCGCTAGAAGAGGAGACTAAAGTCTGGAGTGTCAGAGCGACATGTACCCAAGGCATATCTGGTATCTGGTGTTTAGAGTACATATTGATAGAATCCAAAAGTTATCAGGGCAAAGGCTACTAGACATTAGGACTGATGCGTGCATAATTCTACATGTATTGTGTGTGCGAGGAATATTCTATGAATATTAATACAGTATTTCTCTTACATGGAGACAGAAAGGCTAGACCATGACGGAAACTATTGATGCGATTCAGTAGCTTAGGAATGCAGAGAAGGAGGGCTGGACTGATAACTGGAAGCATAACATACTCTTGGCAGACTGGGAGGCAGAGCCAGGCCGGGCCGGGCACTGCGAGGCAGGAAGTGAGCGAAGGGTCAGGGATGCAGGTGGGGGCTGTATCGCTCCTCGGAGAGGGTTCAGGAGACAGGAGCTGAATCTGAGTCCGGGCCCTTTTGAGGCCTAGAAATGGGGGCAATTCAATGAATTAACGTGTACACTGTGAAATGTGGCAACGTAGGTTTACATAGGCCTAATATTCGTTGTTTTCACGAAGACTGGAAACTGGCGTACTAGAGACGGACACAACTGTAATTGTGTCTTTAATCGATCAGAGGGGAGTACATGCATATCGATCATGCACATATAACATAAGATGGGGAACACGTAGGCACATATAACATGGCAAAATTTACTTTTCCACAAGATACTGATGGGAAGAGCAATGAGGCAAGCATGGGTGCCATGACAAAAGCTGCTAAATATATCTGATGATTTAGTACTGGAGTACTGCAAAGAACTGGCTGGCCAAGTGTGTTTATTCTCTCACCAGGTTGGGGAAGACGCTGTCGCCAGACCAGCAACTCCAGCACATGACTTGAACCCAGGTGAATGGGTGTTGCTGAAGAAACATACTCGAAAATCTTGCCTTGCACCAAGGTGGGGAAAACCACGACAAGTAATTTTGGTTACCACCACAGCTGTAAAGTGTGCAGGGGTTCCACACTGGATTCGTGCCAGTCACACAAAAAAGGTGACTGAACCTGAAGAAACTGAGGCTGAGGATTGTGCAGCTGAACAAAAAAGGTGACTGAACCTGAAGAAACTGAGGCTGAGGATTGTGCAGCTGAGGGGTCCCAAGACATCGATCCTGAAGTAGCTGAAGAGGAACAACCGAGCACCAGTCAGGATAATTGGATTCCAGTAATCAACATACCTGCAGAATATGTGAGAACCAGAAGTCAAACTTATCAAGATAGACAAAGTGATAGTGAGGACGAGACAGGTGCAGATGAAGGTACTCAGATCATAGAAATTCAAGTCAAAAGTGATTCTGAGGAGGACCAGATAGGGAAAGATCAAATAATCGACACTCCACCAAGAACTCCTGAGCCTGAAAAGGGACAGATAGAAATTAGGGCGGAGGCTCATGCGGAAGAAAATCAAGGGTTTGAAGAGCTTGAGCAGGGTCAGATAGGAATAGAAAATTATGTTCAGGGCGAAGAAGGTTAAACAGACAAAAGCCAAATTCAGCAAATCCCTGAACAAGGCCAGATTAGTGACCAGGCAGAAGAAACCGAAATAAGACCTGGATCAAGTCAGATAGAGAGGGAAACATAAGAAAACATTGAAATTGATGTGCCACAACTGAATGAAAATAAAAGAGCATTTGAAGAAGGTCAAAGCACAGTGCCAGTTAAAAGACTCGGAAAAGGAGACAAATGGCCTAGGTATGTCAAAAGACTGAGACTGCGTTTAAAGAGAATTAATGAAGAACCTGAACAACTAAATGAAATAACAAGTCAAACTGATCAATAAGTGGTACAGCCAAGAAGGAGAAGTCCACGTTTAAAGAGACTGAATAATAAATACAAGGGCCCTGAGTGGACCTACATTATTTTGGAAGAGTTTGAAAACCTGGAAATAAGTAATGAAGATGATGAAGAATTAATTACTGATCAAACTGACGAAGACGTGAAACCAACCTGAAAATTGCACAGGGTAAAGCTGTGTAAAAGTTGCAAAGAGGGGTTGAATCTTCTTTAGTCTATAATGGCTGATCATACTGTTAATGGAAGACCGAAAAGAAATTGTTTAAAGACATGCTGCAGAGTATGTTGATGTAGTATAGCAATAGTACTTGTAGTTTGGATAGGACTAACAATAGCTATTCCTTTTATGATGAGTAAAGACACAAAAGCGTACACTAATGAGCAATTGCCAAAAGACACAAAAGAGCTACAAACAAGAGATACGCCAAAAAGAGTAGATACACAAGAGAAAGCACTTAGCATTAGACAAGCTAAAGTAGACTTAGAAGCACCAGATGAGGAAGGACTGCGTTATAGTAGAATTAAAAACAGAACACATTTAAATGTATTTGCAAACCTATTAGTACACTATGTAGAAGCTATGGAAATAGAAGATTGCTACGTCTGTATGAAGCTGCCTACGTCAGTAGCTGAAGGTCTAACCTACCACTATTTGCCACTAACAGGTGAAAGTTCCTGTAGTGTTTTAGCTAGCTTATTTTACAAGAAAGGACCTTTACAGTATTACTATTCTAATCTAGACGTGATATTTTCTGAACTTCCTATACGTAGAGACCTGAATCCTGTACATACTACAAGAAATGTAGCACGTAACATGAGTGAATATTTTCTAACCATAGGTAAAATAGATATAGCTGACGCACACAAGAATAATATAACATGTTTATTACAAGAAAAAGAAAAGATTTTTTGAATATGGTTGAGAAGAGGAGAGAGAGTTTCCAAAGAAAAGCAAATGATAAGAGTCATAAAATTCCTAAATGGGCTGAAAGCATAGGGAACACCTCAAATGGTGAGGCTAATGCTGCTATGTTGCTGGATTTCGAACGGAAAGGGAAACTCTGTCTCCACAGAGAGAAAACTAGTTATTATAACAATGTGTTCATTGGTTCCAGTGAATGTGAACACAATTACAAGGTAATTGGGGGTTGGGGTTTCAAAAATGGGTCTGAACCTGTGTTTCCCGGAGTCTATTATATATGTGGGAACAAGACTTATTACAAATTACAGATAACTGGTATGGGAGTTGTTATTTTGGTATTGTCTTCCAAAAAATATATCATGTGGACAAAATCACTAGAAGCAATGAAGAAAATAATGAATTAGTACGTAGTAAAAGAGCTAGTTTTGGTGAAATAGTAGGTGATATATTTAGTGCATTAATACCTACAGTGGGAGTGGTTCTGAATATACACAGGATGCAAATTGTTAACATTAGTGGATCAGTTATCAACTGACACTGCTGGAGGGTTCTTGATGGTCAATACCGAATTGGTTGTGATCAGATCAATGGTTTTACAAAATCGACTTGCTCTTGATACATTATTGGCAAAAGAGGGTGGAGTCTGTAGAATGTTGAAGGCACAACATCGTTGCACTTACATACCAGACAAAAGTGTTGAATTTAAAAAGTATATGAGGAATATTACTAATTTTGAAAAAGAGCTTAAACCACTGGAGGTTGATAGTGCATGGAGGAGGCTTACTGATGGTCTCTCCTCTGTAGGTGGTTGGCTTTCTAATGTATTGTAAGTATTGTAGGTAAAATACTGATGCCAATGGTGGGAATAGCTTACTAGTTTTAGGAATAATGACTTGTTGCAAATGTCGAAAGCATAAAAAGAAATACTCTATGCATAGGCGAGGAGTAAAGAAAAACACTGATGAGCTTGAATTAGAAGAAATGAATAGCAAAATATATAAGAATATGAAAAACTCTCATGGTAATAATGAGAAAAAGCAAAACAGAAAGTTTGAAGAGATTGCATTGGGTGAAATGTGACAAGTTGGCATCTGTGTTCATTAATTTGTGATGACATAAAATATCATCAAAGAGGGGATTGATGGAGCAAGGATTTGCATGTGAAGCGACTTGCTCGTACTCATGAACCTCTAATAACGTTAACGAATTAACCAACATGTTTGTCTTACTAATTTTGCACCTTTTACATTGACATCAGGCGTCAGAGAGAAGCTTGCTTATGTTTATTACTAATCCTAATAAGCTTGCATCTAATATGGCTGCTGCTACGTGGGATTTCCTATTGCGCATGCGTCTGTCATACTCATGTGACATGACGTACTTTCAGCTTTGGAGGGAAACTGTCTCTTCTGCGCACTAGTGTTAATATGGCTGCTCTATGTTCTCACATGCGAGAAGCTTGCACTGCTGCTTATGCTAAGCTGTTCGTTCTGCCTAATCCTAATGCTATAGTTAAAGTTAAGATAATGGAGATAGAGTAGAAATTCATGGTATACAGTGTATTCATTTATTCTGTGTTCTAAAACTGTTTCTTTTCCATTTCATGTTACACTTTGAAAACTGGCCTGTCTCGCAACGCTGTACTCCATATTTGTTGAAACTGCGACTGCGCGAAAATCGCAAGTCTTTGGAACAGTCACCTTTGGACTATAGCCAAGGAGCTGACTGACTGAGAAGATGCTTCTGGGAACGTGCCCTTATGAACTCAAAGTTATACAATGTTAAACAATGTATTTTTCAATAGAACATCCATTGTTGGGTGGAATAAAACCAGCATGAGAACCTGAAATTGATGGTCGGGAACGTAAATTTGAATAGGAGCCGGCAAAATTCTAAAATATGGTGTGGTGTGACGACCTCTCCTCCTCTTTTGTCCAATCGAAATTGGGGATCCTTACACTTGCAACATTGGGGGGTGGTACACTGACCAGGAAAACGGTATAACTAGGGTAGGTTTAGCTAGAGAAATCGTCCGACTTGTCCGAATAGCTGACCTGTCACTGACCCAACGCACTCAATAGGTGATTAAGAGCAGAGGGCTGCAGAGCACTCTGTCAGAAGATTCGCTGACCCAATCAGGGTTCTGGGAAGCTGAAGTGCTGGCGAAGCACTTTGCTGGTATATGCTGTAACCCAATCGGGGTTCTGACTGATTCCTTGCAGAGAGGAAGTAGCGCAGGCATTGCAACTGAACTGCGGGTGCTGGTCTTAACCTTTGATGGTCCTGTCCTGATCCAAATCTGGTTTATCCTGTCCTGATTCTAATCTGCACCTGCTGGCCTACTGGCGATTGCATTCTTTGGGGTTCTTCTGTCCTTTTAACTGACCCGTGGCCAGGGTTGGTCTTCACACCATTCTAGGTAAATATAAATCTGTGTGGGTAATTGTCGTTATAATTTGCGTCGTTTTCTCTTTACCCTCCCTAATTTTCTAAAGCTTTGATTGAATATGTTCCTTTTTTCTTACCCTTCTACTAGCGTGTTCCATTTTCTTACCCTCCTTATAGTTGAATGCAAAAAAAACGTTTTACATGATTGCATAAATGTTTCCCTTTTTCTTTACCCTCCTTTGAAAGTAATTAAGCTTGGTTATTCAATTTAATAGTGTGTTCCTTTTCTTGCCTTCCCTATAGTTATATGCTCAAATTGTTTTCGTAGTTGCATATTATGTTCCCTCTTTTTACCTACCCATTGATAATTGCTTAAACTGTCATTTAGTATGTTCCTTTTCTTTACCCACACTTAGTAAAATTGTGAATGTCTGGTTATTGAATAGCATGTTCCTTGTTCTTACCTTCCCCTTATTTCATTTTGCTAAATGGTTGGCATAATATATATTTTGCATAGTTATACACTATTTCTGATCTTGGTTATTGATAGTCTTATTGCTTTCAATCTTTGGATCATGACTTATGATGAAATTTAGATAAAGATTTTAAAAATTTCCCGAGTCTGTGGTTATTATATGAGTGCAAATGTTATTGTGTTATTGGCTATCTATTTTAAAACTAACTCCCGGATCCAATAGGTCATAGGTTCTAGTGAAAAGATTTGGTAAGTCAATGGTATAGGACCTAGCCGAATAAAATATCTGGTAGTAGAGCGTGGGTTACCTGATTAAGTAAATGTGTAAATGATTATGGTTCCAGGTGAGTATGGTGAAATTATAGTCGGGTGACCTGCGCGCTCTATCATTGTCATCAGCTGAAGAGGTTTACAATGTTGCCAGCAAAACGAGAGTAAATGCAAACTAACTGTGCTTCAACTGGATTGGGCATGGTTCCCGGGAGCATTGCACTGTAGTTCTGAGAGCAGTGCTAGCCACTGACCAGAGAATATAATTCCCATATCCCAGTAACAGGAAAAATTGCAAATTTGATCATGGAATGCAAAGGCAATATAGACCAAAAGTGAACGCCTTTAATTTAGTAGCACTGCAGGAAACATGGGCACTAACTCCGTCACACATTTGGGTATACATAGAATTTATCAAGTTGGCAGTAAAAACTCACACACTGGGCGGCCCAGCTGGTGGCCTAGCCCTCTACATATCAGCTGGTATTAACAAAAAAGTAACAGATGCAAGTTGATCATCCAAACATACAAGCTGAGTAGCTGTCGAAGTGTTTTCAAGACAATGTTAACCACTGCTATATAATAATGAACTCTTATATGCACATGTTGTCAAAAAATAAAAACAATTGAAACCTCAAATGCCTTTATCATTGGATATATGACAAATGAGCGCATATCATACATCCTCTTGATGGGATTTCAACATGAACCTGTTACAGGAAAGCCAGGTGTTCAAGTGCTGGGTATCTAAAACCAAATTTGGCAAATACAACCTTAAAATCTCGGCTTCCAAGAAAGGACAATTGGGACCTGGCCTTTATGGAAGTTATGGAGCGCCTGGGCATGAGGACCCTAAACAGAAGAAAAAGCAGTGAGGTATCAGCCGAATACACTTTCCATCAGAGCAAGGAACATTCGACCCTTGATTACAGTTTAGTTGGCTTACCTCTCTACCTAATGTTAACATATTGTAAGATCGAAACTTGCCTTGAAAGTGATCAGCAACCACAAGGGATCCACCTTAACTTAAGCTATCGACAGCATGCCCAATCATAGCTGAAAATCAGCAAGGTCACCATCACATAGAACAGAAAGCTCAAATTGACACCAAGCTCAATTACTCACACTTAAGCCTATGCAAGAACTGTATGTGAAAATATAAGGTAGGTCTACATAGATCCAATAGCACAATGAACCCATTTTCCAGCTGCCCTATTGCCTGAAAAAACATACGACCACAGAGGCACACATTTTTGCCTATATGCCTGCCCCAAGAAATGATCAACTGAGATTGCAACAGCAAAACAATACTAAATCATTCCCTGACGACACCTAAACAAAGCACATATCACTGTCCCATACAACTAGCTTGAGCAAGCTGAGAAGCTTGTACAAAAATCAATATATGAAAACTATGAGAAAGAGAGAGATCAGTACTGGCAGAAACTGTTGGTAGCCACAAGAATGAAGCATGCACAAGAGTTGTGGAGACTCGTGAACAAGACCGTGGAACTCGGATCACCTCCAGCATCATTCAATTTCAATTTCGAAATGCTTTATTCGGTATGTATAAATACAACCATATCGCAACAAGCAAAGTAAAATTGTAATACATCATTCATTTGTATCAGTTTTAGTTTACCAAATGCCATCCTAACTCGAATGCGATATACATATAACAGCTCGTGTCCGGTAGTCTTAAAGTGCTTTTTGATACGTTTGTCTACTAGTACATGTGCAAATTAACAATATAAGGTGCCTTACTAATGTGCATTATACATTTTAGCAGCGCATATCCAACATTCTTAAAGTGCTTATTTAGTGCATACGTCTAGTAGTACACGTGCAAATTAGCAAAGTAAAGTGCAAAAGCTATATACCATCCTTCCTGGAATAAACATACATTTAACGACACATGCCTGAATAATCTAAAAATGTATACCAGTGAGTTCTCTTATTGGTAAATGTGCAAATTCGCAATATAAAGTGCTATAAGTGGTCAAGGTACTCATTTTCTGATACATGTACAAAAATTAGCTATGTTAAAATATTTTGATCAAGTGCAGAACCACCAACAAGAAAAATGATTAATAATCACAGTCATGGATTGAATTCAAACGATAATTGATTTCCGTACAGATATACATTTTAAAATATAAGTGGCCACATGGAAACATATATCTGGGGTCTCTAAATTAAACACCAGTTGCATCGCTGTTTTTGTACTACGCATTTTGTTTTTTAAAAGGATGGGTTTCGGATAACATTTTCTAAAAGAAGTATAAAAATTACAAAATAGCATAAAATGACCACCACTCTGTTTAGATTTACCATCACATGGGCAGAGACAGGTCCCGGGTCTCTTAATTGTAGGGAATGCCACTAAATGGTGCACAATTCCCAACCGCAGGCGGGTTAATACAAAATGGTGGAAACTGGTGCTAACAATGGTAAGATAGGTTTGAAAGCCTTCATTAATGTTATATTCCAAATAGGAATTGAACGTACTTTGTTTTACATATCTATTCATTCTGGTCCCGTCTGTATGTTTAAAGAATGTGACTTTAAGCTCCTGCTTAGACAACACTGGCCCCATTGTTGGGTTTTTAAAGATGTTACAGCCATACAGCATCTTGTACCAGTGTTGTATATGACATAACCAGGGAATATTTGAGCAGCGGTCGAGCTTTAGACAATCTTTAATCACATCCTGAGTGAATTTCGTCTCTTCTTTTGCCCAGATCGAGCGCCATAGGGACAAGGGGCGTAGAGCAATTAACTCATTGACATGTTTTATGCCCAGTTCCCTATGTACTATCTCAGTTGAGGCCATAGTCGGGACACAAAGTAATCGTTTCAGGAAGGCATTCTCCTCACGCTGAATCAAGTTAACACTCTGGGTGTGATATCCCCTATCCCGGCCCCGTAAAGGGCTGATGTTATACATCTTGAGTTATATATTGACAACATCTCATGGATTCTGCGGCCCCCTAAATTAGCAGCAAATCTAAAAACGCAACATGTATTCCTAGCCAGTTTAAAATGGACACTATCTTGTTCTTTGGCCCATCTCCCGTCTCCTGAAAAGGTGATGCCTAGGTAGCAAAAACTCCTAACGAGTTCTAATTTCTCCCCATCTAGAAAAAAGGACCTACATTTTCTTGGTTTCTTACCACATGTCATTGTAAATGTCTCCCCTTTATTGATTATCAACGTCCTACTCTCGGTAAATTTATAAAACCTATTAATCAATTGTTGCAATACATTTTGGGTCCTGGAGAGAAGAACCGCGTTGTCCGCGTATTAAAGGACTGGAATTGAGTTACCATTAATGGTAGGTGCATCTGCGTTAGTTTGTCTTAAAATTTGATCTACCTGATTTATGAAAAGGGAAAACAGGAGTGGGGCAAGTACACATCCTTGTCGGATACCTCTGTTGATTTTAAAAAGGGGGGTGCACTCTCCATCTGATCCATATCTGACTTTACTGGATAAGTTTTCATACAACCTGGCCAGAAGATGGATAATTTCAATTGGGGCACCCATTGTCAGCAAAACAGGCCAGAGCAGTGTGTGTTCCACCAGATCGAATGCTGAACTCAAGTCAGCAAAGCACAGGATCAGATTACCATCTTTAGCTTTAGTGTACTTGCTGACTATAAGTTCCAGGTTCACACACTGCTCCATTGTACCCATCCCCTTACGAAACCCATACTGCACTGGGGATAAGATGTTATTTTCCTCAACCCAGGCTTCCAATCTCACTAATAGAACTCGGCTAAGGATTTTAACTGACGAGTCCAGAAGTGAGATAGGACGATAATTTTGTGCTTCTGACCTGGAGCCTTTTTTGTAGAGCGGCACAATAATTGACTGTCCCCACGTTACAGGAAGCTTGTCTTCTATCGCCGCGTTAAAGTAGCGTGTCAGTATTGGGGCCCATAGTGTCATTTCATATTTGTAAAAATCCATTGGCACCCCATCAGGCCCAGGGGTCGTGCTTCAACATCCTGCGCATGCTACGGAAAATCTTCCGGTGGATCCCCTCCGAGACCAGGATGTCGTGTTTTGGCAGCTCCTGAGTTAGCGTTTAGCACAGCTACACGGTCTTTTTCTGTTAACTTGACCAAAACGAACGGGGGCCATTTTGAATCCCTCTGACTTCCGTTTCAATGAACACGCTGCCTCGTGGTCAGTGTGCCCTTTTGTCCTTTCTCGATACCCATGGTCACTAGTCTGCTCGGCAACAGGCTATTTTTAGTACTGGTCAAGCGCACATGCGCATTTCGCACCAATTGGTCACTCTTCAGGAATGTTCATGCTAACTGACCAGTGCTGTTGAAACTCCTCCCACATGTTGGCTGTGTTCCAAAAATGACCTTATATGTACCTAAAATGTGTAACTTGTAACCGCCTATCTTTTTATTGCTATTAAACTATATAAAAGAGGTCGCGCACCGATGTTCGGTGTGCTACTTCTTACATTACCGAAGGGTGCTGTAGGAATGTATCACCACCCCATGGGGTCTTAATAAAATTGTCTTTTACCTTTTCCAGTGTCCGTGCCAACTTCTATACTAAGGTGTTCGAGAGTTTAGCAGAGTATGTAGGCCTGATTTGAACCCAATGGACCACAATTGGCGACCACGAAGGGACTCATCGGCGACTCGGATGCCCGAAGGAAAGGTCGTGACGAAGGTTAGGAAACTCGCCATGGACGCGATCGCTGCCATTGAGTGACCCGAGTCTCGGCACCCACGGTGTGTTTTCCCTTCCTTCCGATCTGACCTTCCAGGTGGCGCCGGTCCTCGACTGAGATTCTGATCTTGGATTGTCGTGATGTGCCGTTTTGGCTGATTCAACCACAGAACTTGGCAGTTGGACTTTGGACGTTTGAAAAGAAAATTGGTAAGCTTTTGAGTGGTGAGGTAGTCTACTGACACTTACTGTGTTTTTTTTTTGAAACTTTGAATTTTGAATTTGAATCTGTTAGCTAACGTTTTGAATCTTTGAATTTTGAATTTGAATATGTGAAGTGCACCTCACATAGGCAGGCATGTAGGGATATTTCTCTGATTTATTTGATTTGAATAGTGCACCGTGTTAGGTGTCATTTTGTAGTATCGCGGTTTCGTGGTACTTTTTGAAACATGCCTGTTTTTAGCACACTCCGTAGGATGTGCTGTTCTGAAAATGGTACCAATTATCGATTAAGTGAAAAACAGCCGGCTCCCCCAGAGGGGACTCCAAATCGTGAAATGTATGTTAAATACGGTATTCCACCTATAATGTATAGCACATTATGGCATAAGTATACTAAGACTGATCGTGAATTACAGTGGCCACTATATGGGTCATTTGACCTTCGAAAGGTACAATATGTAGAGCAGTGCTTGTTTCAGCGAAGGTCTAGACAAGATATGTTTGATTGTGTGCGTACGTGGGAGAAAGAGGTGCGTGAACGAGCGAAGCGTGAGGAAGCCTTGGCGGAGAAAGTGCAGCGGAAGGCTGCACATGACAAAGCTTTACAGCTACAGGAGAAGGAATTACAGGAAAAGAAAGAGAGGGAGAGACGAGAACGTAATCTACAGGTTAATGGTCAATTCCCTATCAGGCGTCCTCTCTATCCAGTCCTTACTAATGAAACGGATGATTTTTCATTACTAGATCGTTGTCCGCCTCCGTACGTCGCACCTACGGCTCCGAACGAGGACTCGGACGAGGATAGTGATCGAACACAGCGTACCAGGTTATATACGGAACGAGCTACGGAATTGCGCTCGATTGCGCGAAAGCTAAATAGTAATACTGTTACTGTTTCTGATGTTACTAAACAAATGGAACAGTGGTCTGATAAGGAACGACTGTATTTTTTAGATCATTTTGGAGATGAAGTTGTTGAGCGATATAGAAAATATTCTCTCGAGTTAGAACCTAAGGAGATATCTAAGGCTCGTGAGAATTTTCGTAAAGGTCTTTTTGTTCTTTCAGATGCGGACGACTTCTTCAAGCGTTTGCTTGAACTGCGTAGTGAGACGACACGGCTACGGGAATTGGAAAAATCGAAGAATTTGTCTACGTCCGGAGCGACGGGGATATCCAAAGAATGCCCTATCTTTGAAACAGATAAGATCGCTGCGATTAATGTTAGACCTATGCGAGAAGCTGCGCCTTTATATGTCCCTCATAAAGGGGATGGCACAGATGATGATAAAAGCTCCAAAGACGCGAAAGGGTATTTTGTATATAATTGGGTTTATACGCCTTGGAATAGAGCAGATGTTATGGCGCTTAAGAATGCGTTACCTGATCCCCGTAAAAACCCTGCGGCTTTTTATGAAAATGTTGAAAGTGCAATTTCTTCATGTATCATGACGTTAGTTGATATTGATCTATTTTTCGGGTTGATATTGCCCCCTGATATGTGGAGAGTAATTCGTAGGTTTGATGACCAGACGACTCTCGGGGCCACTTGGAAAGATATTGTTCGGGCTGATTTAGATAGAGAACCAGCATGTAAACCGTGTCAATTAATATTAGACCTTCCAGGTGCCATACTAACAAAATTAAAGACTCTTGCTCCCGCTAAAAAGATTGATTGGACTATATTAGCCTCGTGTAAGCAGAAAGCGGATGAATCAGTTTCTGATTTTTTCTCTCGCTTCGAGGAAGCGTTCCATGATTACAGTGGTCAATCATTGACAGAAGATACTGGCAGGCATCTATTCGTTGATAAGTATGTAGCTAATCTCCTACCGGAGATTGCGAAACGATTAAAAGCGAGTGAAAGTTCATGGACCACAGCAACCCCTGCTTCTTTATTGACTATGGCTCAATATTATGAAAGACAGGAATTGGAGGCGAAAGAAAGCAGCGAAAAGAAGGCGAAGGAATTGAAGACGAAGGTAATGTTAGCTCAGGTTCAGGCTACGAGAGGGACTAATAGAGGAGGGCGAGGATCATATAGTAATGCTCCTCCCCCTCGTTCTGACATTTCTGTGAATCAATGTGCATACTGCAAACAGTTTGGGCATTGGATTGCAGACTGTCCGGTGTTTCGAGAGCAGCGTAATTTGAGGGGACGAGGAAGTGGGAGATCTAGGAATTATTATGGAGGGTCAAGAGGAGGTTATGGCACGAATGATCGAGGAGGTTATGGCATGAATGACCGTGGAGGATATGGAGCAAGGGGTCGTGGTCAGTCAGATTATAATACGTTTGATAACCGCAATCAATATCAGATAAATGAGGGTGATCCTGCTGAACCACGGGATGAGCATTACGCATAGGATTGCGTAGGATGGGGTGTGGAATCGGTTGAGGTACCAGTTGATCAGAGGGGTCCATACATAGAAGCACATGTTTTGGGTTCTACTGATCAATTTCTGGTCGATACAGGAGCTACTCGTAGCGCTTTGTCCAAACACTTGGTTCCAAGGGCTCCCCTGTCTGGCGAGGTAATTACAGCAATAGGGTTCGATGGAACACCTACTTCTAGCCCACTGTCTCAACCTGTTGCATTTCATGTTGATAAATTTGCTGCCCCTTGTCCCTTTTTGTTGTCCCCAAATACACCCGATAATATTATTGGACTCGATATGTTAAAACACTTTCGAGCTACTATTCGCTGTGCCCCAGAAGGAGTGCGAGTTGTGCTGAATGAGAATTACCCAGACTTTGAGCGAGTGTGTTTTCTCCATGAATCTGAAGTATTGGCCTCCTTACCAAATACGTTATGGGCCACTTCTGACACGGATGTGGGGCAGATGTTAATCCCTCCAGTACGAATTACTGTAAAGGAGGGAGTATCTTTACCACGTGTCCCACAATATAAGATTTCTAGAGAAGGTGAACTTGCTTTGATACACATTGTAAATGATTTGATTTCTGCAGGAGTAGTTGAGGAAGTTCCCTACAATGTTTGCAATAGCCCAATTTTACCGATTCTTAAAAGAGATACAGATGCTAAGGTTTACCGTTTCATTATTGATTTGAGGGAAATAAACAAGATAGTAGTGCCTCAGTACCCAGTGGTGTCTGACATCACCACGTTGCTTACGTTGGTTCCATCGACGGCAACTACTTTTACAGTTATCGATTTGAAGAATGCCTTCTTTTCGATCCCTGTACATCCTGACAGTCGATATCTATTCGGCTTTACATTAAATAATAAATCGTACAGATTCTGTCGAATTCCTCAAGGCTATACTGAAAGTCCTAGCATTTATAGTCAAGCATTAAAAAGACAACTTGATTCTTTTGACTTACAAGAGGGAGTGGTTCTCATTCAATATGTAGACGATATCTTACTTGCTGCAGACACGCCAGAACAATGTGAGAAGAGCACCTTTGCTTTGCTTTCCTTCCTGGCCAAACATAATCATAAAGTTTCGAAGAAAAAGCTGCAATATTGTAGACCAAAGGTGACCTACCTTGGTCATCTTTTGTCTAAGGAGGGCCGTGCATTGACACCAGATCGAATTCAAGCAATCCTAGATACTCCAGTCCCTCGCACTCAGAAGGATGTTCGCGCCTTTATAGGTCTGACGTCTTTTTGTAGGCAATGGATACTGGGTTTTTCACATGTTGTTAAACCATTGTTAGCATTGTTGTCTAAAGATACACCGATTCCCATTGAATGGACGGATGAATGTCAGAATGCTTTTGAGCAATTGAGACAAGCTCTTTGTTCTGCACCAGTGTTAGGTACACCTGATTACATGAAGATTTTTACATTATATGTACACGAGAAGGATGGGTGCGCATTGTCAATGTTAGTGCAGACACACGGAGACAAGCAGAGGCCTTGTGCATACTTCTCGGCGGTACTCGACCCTGTGGCTCGAGGGTTGCCTGGATGTTTTCGAGCAGTTGCAGCAACAGCAGTTGCGATACGACAAAGTGAGGGAATAGTTTTGTCATACAAATTGTTGGTGCTAGTTCCCCATGCGGTAGATGCGTTACTAAATCAAACGAAAACACAGCATCTAACCAGTGCCCGTCTGACAGGATATGAGCTAACGTTGTTGGCGCCGCACATCACACTAAAACGATGTGCAGCACTAAATCCTGCTACTTTACTGCCGGATCCTGTTGCTGAGACCCAGAAGGAAGAACAACATGATTGTGTTTTTCTGACTGAGGAACAGACAAAGGGTCGTATCGATTTACAGGATACGCCATTTCCAGATGTAGATGGGGAACTGTGGGTTGATGGGTCATGTGTGAGGCTACCAGATGGTACGACTTCCGCAGCTTATGCGATCACGACACTTAAGACTGTGGTAGAAGCAGCACGGATACCCCAAAAATCGGCTCAAGCGGCTGAGTTGATAGCCTTAACGAAGGCATGTGAGTTAAGTGCTGGGTTATGTGTGAACATTTACACGGATAGTCGTTACGCTTTTGGAGTAGTGCATGATTTTGGCCTACTTTGGAAGGAACGAGGATTCCTGACTTCACACGGAGTACACATCATGCATGGAGAATTGGTACGCGATCTCCTGAATGCACTGTTATGCCCAAAGAAAGTTGCAATAGTCAAGTGCAGTGCACATAAAAAGGTGACGGATAAAATAGGACAGGGCAATGCTTTTGCAGATCGCATTGCGAGAGAGACCGCTATGCTACAAAATAATTTCCCCATGTATGTGGTGAAGTCACAAGCTGAGCGGTGGCATGATGCTAGAGAAGAAATACTCGATATACAGAAGTCAGCATCAGAGGCAGAACTTGTGAAATGGGCCACCGAGGGAGTATTGGATGATGAGGGTTGCTGGCGTAGTAAAGATATGGAGAGATGGAAACTACCCATGGCCTATTTACAAACAATGGTGCAAATGACACATGGACTGGCACACATTGGAGCTCTCGCAATTACTAAATTGCTTACACGAGTTTGGGAAAATGCTGACATTGCTAGCACGGCTAAGAGAGTAGTGCAGACCTGTCTGATATGTTTGCAGCACAATCCTGGACAAGGGACTTATACTCCTAAAGGTGGGTTTGTTCCACCTACTGCACCATTCGAAGTACTACAAATGGATTACATCCAGCTGGAACGCTGTAATAATCTCAAGTATGTTCTAGTAGTGGTGTGTGCCTTCAGCAAATGGATTGAGGCTTACCCTACGAAAGACAATACAGCGTTGACAACAGCTAAGGTGTTACTGAAGGAGTACTTCCCGCGCTACGGTGTTTGTAAACTTATGTGGAGTGATAATGGCCCTCATTTCATTGGAAAAGTAGTGGAATATGTCCTGAAAGGATTGGGAATCAAACAACGATTCCATGCTGTCTTTCATCCGCAATCAGCAGGTTTAGTAGAACGATACAATGCAACTCTGAAGCTGAAGCTAGCAAAGATAGTGGCATCTACATCTCTGAAATGGCCGGACGCGTTGCCTCTGGCATTGCTGTCCATTCGATCAGTGCCACATTCTCGATCTGGCCTCACACCCTATGAAGTAGTGTTTGGAAGGCCTATGAATATCTGGGGAGTTCCAAAACCTCGTTTGATACATGATATGCCTTGTATAATGATGAACGATTATCTGGCACGATTAACAAATGATTTGCTTTCTATTCATCAACAGGTTCGAGAGGCGCTCCCTGATAACTCCGCTGGTGAGGCTCACGATCTCCGTCCTGGGGACCACGTGATGGTCAAAATCTTTGAGCGATCCAGCAGTTTGGAACCGAGATGGCATGGCCCTGAGCAAGTGCTGCTGGCTACGCGAACTGCTGTGAGAGTCACCAATAAGAAACGGTGGATTCATTCAACGCACTGCCGACGTGTCTCTCCGGATCTGGTGAGCCCTGTGGTGCTATCCGACTACAGAAAGATTTTGGATACAGAAAAGAGCCCAGCTGTCACGCCTGATGAATTGGAGGGAGCCTTCCCGGACCACGTTGTTTCGGATAAAGTGAAGTACAATCTACGACCCAGGAAATAAGCATCCTTTTGTGTTTTTGAAACTGGTTGGTAACCGCTCTGAGGTTTGTAAAACGGAAGCCGGGAATATCAAGGGGGGGGGATCAGTTCTGCCCAGTGTAGCGACACCCGTCTTGAATCCCGGAGAACAAATCAACGGCAGCCTCGGTTCAGAACCATCGTTTTATTTTTTCTCGCTTAGTGTTGCTTTTTGAAGAGTATTGTTTTATGAACTATGGCATCTCCTTCGACACGAAAAGGGAGAATTCTTGGTGCTGTTTTGTTTGTCTTGACCGTAGTGGTGATCGCAGTATTAGCTTGGACTATAGAACTGTTGTTTCCTGCACGAGAACATTTACTGCCCACCACTCCAAGTCCGTCTGAACATTTTCATTTCACTCTGCCTTTTCACGAAGAAAGACATAGGCAGACTTATTTGAATAACAGTTTTATTAAGATTCTGCATCATACTCATAACATGACCAACACGTCCAATTGTTGGGTATGTGGAATGTTGCCCGGACACCAGAAGAAGGGAGGAACACCACTCATTCCCCTCCCGTTTTCTCATAATGGTTCTTGTCATGCTTGGTACACTCTTCTTTTTACTTTGCGATGGCCAACGAAAGGTGGATTACTTTTTCGGTTGAATAAAATATGCTATAACGATAAAGATGGCTATCCACACGCTGAAGGAACTAAATTTGAATGGGAAGAATATCGTCCGGACAATGTTTCTACACCTCATGTGTATACGAATCAAAGATTTATAAATGTTACGAACATGCATATAATAACCGTCATCGATACAAAAGCAGATTTGTGTATTAGAAATAAAGGTACAATCCCCGTAGGTCGCAGTGAATGTAATATTACACTTACCTTTGATACACCAACTGGAATTGCATTTGTAGCTTCGCATAACACATATTTCATTTGTGGGAATAAGGGATACCATCGTCTACCATTGGGTTGGTTAGGAACGTGTTATGTAGCATTTGTATTACCACCTGTGTTTATCGCTCCTCCCATGTATCACAATGATTATGTTTTGTACCATGATTTCATATTGAATAGAGTGAAACGATCAATAGACCTTGATGAAATAGACCAGACTGATACCACTTTACAACAATATGTAGATTTCAATTTGGGGTTATTTTCATTCGTAGGAGCTGCATTAAATAGTAGAAAGATAAGGCGGCTTACACGTGTGGTGGAAGCCGTTGCCAACGAAACTGCTTCTGCTTTAGGGAACATTACTGAGGAATTGCAAATTACCAGAATTGTAGCGCTCCAGAATAGAATGGTTCTAGATGTGATACTAGCTGATAGAGGTGGAGCATGCCGCGTCATCGGAAGTAGTTGTTGCGTGTACGTACCAGATAATTCACCTTCTGTATATGATTCGATTACACAATTACACAAGATAGCTGCTGAGATCCACCCAGAGAATGGAACATGGACCTTTTCTGGTTGGTTCTGGACCCTGCTTAGTACTTGGGGCTGGAAATTGTTAACGATTCTCTGTGTTTTTATTGGAGTACTATTTTTTTCTTTGTCTATGTATTCAATGTGGCCCTACATTATGTTCTATATGTATCACAGCCTGCATTCCGTCCAAACGAACTATTGTCAAGCAAGAGAAACTGAGCAATGATGAAGTATTGAAAATTATGGCTATTAACATTGAGGATGAACGTTCTGACTATGTCCACTATGAGGTAGCTTTTGCTAAACGCTAAAAGGGCCGTCTGTCGTGTTTTGGCAGCTCCTGAGTTAGCGTTTAGCACAGCTACACGGTCTTTTTCTGTTAACTTGACCAAAACGAACGGGGGCCATTTTGAATCCCTCTGACTTCCGTTTCAATGAACACGCTGCCTCGTGGTCAGTGTGCCCTTTTGTCCTTTCTCGATACCCATGGTCACTAGTCTGCTCGGCAACAGGCTATTTTTAGTACTGGTCAAGCGCACATGCGCATTTCGCACCAATTGGTCACTCTTCAGGAATGTTCATGCTAACTGACCAGTGCTGTTGAAACTCCTCCCACATGTTGGCTGTGTTCCAAAAATGACCTTATATGTACCTAAAATGTGTAACTTGTAACCGCCTATCTTTTTATTGCTATTAAACTATATAAAAGAGGTCGCGCACCGATGTTCGGTGTGCTACTTCTTACATTACCGAAGGGTGCTGTAGGAATGTATCACCACCCCATGGGGTCTTAATAAAATTGTCTTTTACCTTTTCCAGTGTCCGTGCCAACTTCTATACTAAGGTGTTCGAGAGTTTAGCAGAGTATGTAGGCCTGATTTGAACCCAATGGACCACAAGGAAGACTGTCACCCAGGCCCTCGTCACCAGCCGACTGGATTACGGCAACGCCCTCTACGCCGGAACCACCGCCAAGCTCCAGAAGAGACTCCAACGGATCCAGAACGCCTCAGCCAGACTCATCCTCGACATCCCACGACACAGCCACATCTCCGGACACCTAAGAGACCTGCACTGGCTCCCGGTCAACAAGAGAATCACCTTCCGTCTCCTCACCCACGCACACAAAGCCCTACACGATCAAGGCCCGAGCTACCTCAACAAACGCATCAACTTCTACGCTCCCAAATGACACCTCCGATCAGCCAGTCACGCCCTCGCCACCGTCCCCCGCATCCGAAGAACGACAACAGGAGGAAGGTCCTTCTCCTACCTGGCTGCCAAGACCTGGAACTCCCTCCCGACCGACCTGCGCCTGACCCAAGACCACCTCGCCTTCAGGAAGAAGCTCAAGACCTGGCTGTTCGGGCAGTAGCAGCACCCCCCCCTAGCGCCTTGAGACCCTCCGGGTAAGTAGAGCGCTCTATAAATGTCTATGATTGATTGATTGATTGCCTCTGTAACCTCAATTAAGGTCACAGATAGCTGCATTTTCTGCCATTTAGAACATGGTACTGTTTCTACAGTTAAAAAATTGACCCATCTAGGTTAAAATCAGAATTAAAAATCCCAGTAAAGTGGGCGATCCATGCGCGGCAGCTGACATGAGAAGTAATCTCAGGGATGTCATCATTCTTTAAAAAGGGACTATTTACAATTTCCCAGAATAATTTATGATTTTTTGTTTCTGCAGCCATATCCAAATTCATCCACGCATCATTTTGCAGCTCTCTTTTTTTGGTTGCTAGGGCAGTCTTATAGTTAAGGTGCTCTTCTCTAATTGTATCTATATCTCTGGGCTTAACTTCAAGTGCTTTTTTTTGTTTTTTTAGTGACTGGGCACAGTGCTTGTCAAACCACACAGTTTTAATTCTCCTAGGCTTCCTATTTCTAACCACAAGGGAGTTTTCAATTGTTTTAGTTATTTGCTGAAAGTTGAAAAGTAAAATGGACGGGATCACATTAGGTGCTAAGCAATAGCCTACCTCACTACTGCATTTAGAAAATTATATCTGCCATAAATTGTATGGGGTCTATTTTAATCCACTTGATCCTCATGCCATTAGGTCTTACAGCCGTAATCCTTTGGATAGGTCTTCCGTACACATTTGTATTTGGGCCCCAACCCATTAATTCCAGCAAAATGCTGTTGTGGTCACTCACTGGCTGTTCTCTAATCCAGACCTTAGAATAAACAGATCCGTTAGATACCAGGATATGGTCAATGTTTGTATGGGCATCTCTCCCTCTAAATGTTGGGCACTTCTCATTATTTTTATTCTTTGTACAATCTAGTAGCTCCAGATCTAATTTGGCTACTAGATTGTTCAGTGCACTACCGTAATTGGTGTGTGGAAAGTGATTAAAAACTGTGCTGTTGCCACCAGAGTATTCTTCACGATGTCCACAAACCCCCTTCTGGGCATACCTGCATGCTTTAATGTTAAAATCTCCTGCCCAGAGAATTACTGGGCGGTTACTTTATATCGCAAGTGTTTCTTCTATTGCCCGCTCTGCGTCCGATACAATCATACCACGGTTGGGTCCAACAATATTGTTATAGAAGTTGACTATCACTAGATCCCTACTTTTACTATGCACCAGACGTAGAACTGATGCATGCTGACCCACCTCCATATATCCACCAGGGCTGAACTCCGTTAGGGTAGTGGATACCAGAGTCAATAAACCACCCTTTGCTCTGCCTGCCAAAGATGCTACTGCATTCACGCTTTATGTAGTGTATCCGTCAACTTCAATTTGTGCTCTATGCCACGTCTCTTGTAGACATATTATGTTGTAACCCTGCTTGATTAAATTATCCCAAAATGGAGTAGATACTTTAGCAGCAATCCCCGCTATGTTCCAGGTAATAACCTTTAAAGAGTCAACCGGGCTGCCATGTAAAAGTTCAGGGTGATCAGTCACTCTTGGTGTTTCTAGACTCACATTCAAATCTATGTCCATAGTGATGGTTACATTGGGCATGATTGTATCATAGTTTTTACACTGGTCACTATTAATCATATTTGGCACATTATCACCTTCTGCCCCATTTTTACCCCGTAGCCCTTGTTCGTTTGTGGCTATTCCACCAGATACAGTAATTTCAGGATGCAAAACTATAGGTGTTTCCTTCAGTCAATCATTCTCATCTAGTGAGTTAAACACCTGGAATCTATTGAAGGTCAGGATTGTGAAGTTGTCCCATACATTATACAATGGTGCTGGTTCATTAGCTACATTGAAATGATTAGGATGTACAGCCCCGGGGTGGTTAGAAGTTTGCATTGTGACTTGTCTTTCTAACTGTTTCCTGTAAAAAATAGTCTAGGGGAAGCAGGGTAGTGTTATATTTGTGATTAGAAGGCATAGGTGCATTTAAAATCGAGTCTCTAGCCCATTCGGGAACCCTGAAATGTATAACTATGCAGTCCCCATTTATCTCCTTTTTGCTCGGTCCCACCCATCCTACTCTCTGCGTGGAAATAATATGATTTGCCCCTCTTGTTGGAAATCCACAGTTTTTGGCAAGCCAGTACAGAATTTTGTTTTTCAGGGTTTCCTGATTTTCGAATTGGGTGGGCATCAGTTTAGGGACATTAGAAAGGATAGCTACATCCGATCTACATTCTGGTGGTAGGTTCATCATAGCTGGGATAATATTATTAAAGTGTCGCATAGGTGCTGACATGTTCTTGTTGTTATGAGTGGCGCCGCCTGTCTCCCTTTGTCCCACATTGGCTTTCTGACCCATCTTTGTATTTGGCCCAATGGTGAGTAGCTTTTTCTGTTCACTTACTGTTGCTACTGGGGTTGGAATGCTAGGTACTCTGTTTGCACTACTTAGCTTAATATTATTATTACTGGGTTTCCCAGTTGGTACGTTAATTACAGGTAACTTTACTTGTGTTCCAAGGTGTTCTAATAGATCTAAGTTAGCTATACCCAGTTTTTCCAAGTTCTCCGCTTTTTCACTTAAGGCCTTTAATCTTTCGGTCACTGGTGCAATGTGGAATTTTATCATGCTCTCTATTTGTTGAGCCAGTCCCTCTGTATTAGTTAATGTTGAATCTTTCTTTCGTTTGTGTCTATATCCCTTGCCCAATCTGATAACAACCAACAGTTTCCTACTGTGAGCAGATTTATGTTTAGGTCGATTAGACCCGTGATTGCTCGTACTACTTAGCAGACTGATGCTAGATGAATCAGCTATGGGTATAATGTCGTTAATGCCACAGCCATCCATCTCTACTGTGACATTAGGCACATCATTCAATATTAAGGGTTGGCTTATCTCACTTGTTATCAGGTTCGGAGTTAATGACAGTCTACTCTCCCTAGCAGCAAACACAGTAGGTTCTAACGGTTGCGGTGTATCAGCTTGGTTCAACTCATTCCCTGGCAAACCTACATAGGATTGTAGCAGCATTGAATCATGTAATAAATCTGTCACACTTGATGTATTTACGGGTGAGTTTACTACTTGTGGGGATTGGCTTATAAGACACATACTTGGTGGTAGAGATAATCGTCTCTCAGTATTTTCAATAGCATTAACAACGACCCCAATAGTTTGTTGCAGCATTCTGTCAATTGCGGTTAGAGTAGGTAGTGGGGTTGGCGCCAATGTCAATTTCCTGGTTACTGATCTTGTATGCATGTTTTTTTTTTTGGCCGTAGCCCTGCTTTTGGCCTCCATCAGTGACTTAGTTAGCCACTACCAGTTTATACAAGAACATAGGGAGTGGTTACCTTTGACGGTGTAATGGCAAAGCCAAGGGAGGTAGCCCAGCCTGGTCTCTTTCGGCCTCTGAGGGCCTTAGAGGGCCCGCCCTTTGCCTGGGCTTCGCCCGGCGTCCCGCGAGGCGGGGCTTACAGCACCTTAATGCGCCGCCTGGCGCCGTCCGATGGCACGTGTGCAGCAGGGCTCGCTGGGAGTTGTGGTCCCCTACCCGCACTCCACTCGGCGGTCGGGCCGGTAAGTTGACAAAACCGGCGAGACAGCGGGAGGCAGGTGGGGGGGTCTGGTCTCAGGGTGGAGATGTGGCAACAAGTTAACTCGCAGCAATAGCAGGCAACTACGTTTCCCCACTCAGCAGGGGCTTACAGCACCTTTATGCGCCGCCTGGCGCCGTCCGATGGCACGTGTGCAGCAGGGCTCGCTGGGAGTTGTGGTCCCCTACCCGCACTCCACTCGGCGGTCGGGCCGGTAAGTTGACAAAACCGGCGAGACAGCGGGAGGCAGGTGGGGGGGTCCGGTCTCAGGGTGGAGATGTGGCAACAAGTTCACTCGCAGCAATAGCAGGCAACAACGTTTCCTCCAGCATCATTCAACATAATAAAGAAATGTAGGTGTCTACCTGCAGGGAATGTTTAGTAATGTAAATGTGCCATTTCTAAAACACTACAGGTAGGATACAAACATGGCTATTGCCCCCTCAAGGCCAGCACTCTCCTCTGCTCAATAACCTATCACCTTGAAAGCTGTCACAAAAGCAGTCATGCCAGGGCACGAGACAGGGCTCCTGTCCCAAATGTCCCACTACAGGCCATCTCTAAAGAACATCTGCAATACTCTGCAAAATATCTTATGCTCACTCTTTTCCATCAGGCAATCCCTGACAGCTGGTGGGGTTTGATAATAACTTGAATTTACAAAGCTGTGAACAAGTCCCTACCTACAAATTAAATGCTGATTGACTTGGTGGATGGGGAGACAAAATATTTAGCATCAGTGATATTTGCTAATGAGAAAAAATCCCTAGGGCCTCATTTATGAAAAGTGATGCATCGCTGCGTGAAAACAGCGATGCGTCACTTTTCACTGCGCTCTCCCTGCGACATGATTGATGCGTCATATTTATAATATGACGCATCATGTCGCAAGGAGTTACAGATACGTCAGTATTTCTGACGTATCTGTAGGCGCAAAAGTGACGCATTGCTGGAGTGTGTCACAAAAGTGACGCAACTCCAGCAATGCTTCCTTTCACATGGGGAAAGCCCCATGTGAAAGGGCTTGCGTCAGTCTTACGTCTGCTGTGAGGCAGGCGCAAGATTTTGACGCAACAGAATCCTAAAAGTGACGCAGTGAAATCTCATAGATTTCACTGCGTCACTATTACGAGGCTTTTTGCGGATGAACGCCCCCTCTGCATACATTATACCTGACGCAGGTATAATGTAGCACAGGGGTTTACAAAGTGACGCATCTGCTTAGATGCGTCACTTTGTAAATAGTGCGCATCAGGAGGCATGTTTTACGCCGCCGATGCGTCACAAAAAGTGACGCATCGGAAGCGCAAAACTCACGCAAGGCCTCATAAATGAGGCCCCTAGTGCCTGCGAACCAAACTGGCTTTATCAGAGATACAGGAACGTAAACTAATAACTTAATGCTTTTCCAAATAATTAACTAGGTAAGGCTCTAGTGCCATACCTACATCTATGTTTTGTGGACTTTCAGTCTGCATTTGATACTGTCCAGCGTAACTTACTTTGTCACAAATTCCAGCTAGGTGATATTGCACCAACACTTCTAAATGATATTCAGCTCTTATATTCTAACACATTGATAAACACCAGGAATGGGACTGGAACTACACTTTTGCGGAAAATGCACATTAGCAATGTCTCGAGACAAGGCTGTGTCATTGGGCTGTTATTTTTCAAGTTATATCTGGCAGAACTGAAATCTACACTTAAGAAGGTAAACTCTCATTCCCTAAAGGAGGCAGGTTTTAATGCTTTAAACATGATATATGCTGATTACCTTGTTTTGTTAAGCCAAACAAAGGTGGGCCTCCTGAGGTTAATAAACTTCATGGTGAAGTTCTAAGAAACACACTGGCTAGAAGTCAATCTCCAAAAACGAAAACAATGTCTTTCAGAAGGGAGAGATTTCCAGCACCAGTATACTATTTAAATAGTGATGTGCTGGAATCAGAACTAGAGTACAAGTACCAGGGGATAATGTTTATAGCAAGAGGGACATTTGTAGCATGTAAATGTTCAATAGCAAAAAGGAGAAATGCCCAGTTAACTGCGTTCTACACATTAAGGTACTCTCTAAATGGCCCATCACTTTAACCTCTGGGTGAGGTCATCACGCTAGAATATGGTGCGTTGGCATTCAAGGGGGAAGGTACTTAGAATTATTGAAATATATTGATTATAGACAGCTACCGACGAGTGTTCTCGTAGCTGTGACATACATCCATTGTACAACTCAAGCTAGAATTCAAACTGTGCAGACAAGACCTGGCAAGCTTAGTTGCTTACTAGAAAATGTGTTATAAAATGAAAAGAGCAAGGAAGGCACACTAAACAACATCTTGTGTAAAGCAGGCCCCCTTTCAGGCAAAACCCAAGCAGGTGAATACAGTAGTAGTAGTAAACAAGCTTTATTTCGATATATTGGTCATATCTTAAAAAGCATTACAGTACATGAAAGAAAACATTTAAAATACAATGAACTTTAGCATTTTGTTCCTTAATTCAAAACATACAAATCAGGCATTTGTTAAAAACATGTAAGATAACTACAGGAAAAGCACAATATAAATTACAGGAGGCTCAGTTGCCAAGAGAATCTGATAACAGCATGTAATTTAACAATAAAAAAAAGTGCAATATATGTTAAGGGAGACTCAGTTGCCTAGACGATCTGACTCGCCATACCCAACCCAGGAATTTTGCCAGGCAGCAAGCAAACAGAGGGCGGGAATCAGATCTTAAGATGCGTAATGCCTCCAGATGAGATCTAGTGCCGAGGCTCCTGCATAGTGACTTTAGCCAAACGTGGCGCGGGGCTGCATATGCTGGGCACTCAAATATTAGGTGGGCAACTGACTCGTGCCTATTGTCACAAAAAGGGCAATATGGTGTAGTTTGCACCGGTGGCTTCCAACTTGCAGTCAACAATCCTAATGGCAATAGACCCACCCTAAATTTGAAGTACAGTGCCCTGTCCCATGGTTTACAAATCATATCTAGGTATGGTTCTCTAAAGGGCAACTCCTTAACCATCAGGAATTCTACGGTGGATCTACATAATTTAGAATTACTGTTTCTAACGTCTACCACCCAAGACCAATATAGCTTCTTTAAGGTCTGTTTGGGCGGAGCAGTTCTGTTGACCCAGTCGTCTTCAAGGCCCAGGTCATAAAGAAGCCGCTTAACTTCTTTAAGCCAACGGACCTTGTGCCAGCCAGATGTTAAAAGGAGTTCCCTTAGGCCTTCAGCATAGCTGGACAATTCTGGTACCCTCCATATTCGTGCCCATAAGAGAAGGGGACGTAACCTCGCCTGCTCACTTATTGGACGTGTGCCCGCATCTAAGAGGAGTGGAAGAGAAGGTGTACTGTGCGGTAAGCCCATAAGGTCTTTGTGGAATTTATTTTCCAAGTGCATCAAGAAGTCAACTTTCTGCACGCCCCACAGTTCAGACCCATACCGAGCCGCGCTCACCCCCTTGCCCTGTAAATGTCCAATACAGGACCAATTGGTTTGAGGGACGAAGCACGTTGTTCCTTCAACAAGGCCCCTGTCACCCTCTTGTGGTTTAGCAAAATCTTTTGGTGGTGGGCTTTCCAGCTCATAGAGTCACAGAGGCGAATACCTAAGTAATCAAACTCTTTTACCCTTTCTAGTGAGACTGAATCCAAGGAAGGGGGGATGACAGTTTTCCTTGGGGGGTTTAGGGCCAGGAATTTAGTCTTACCTACATTAATGGCACGACCCCTAGAATCACAGAATTTCTTAAAGCTGGAGAGTAATGTTTGGAGGCCTGCTGGAGTTTTTGAGATCAGGAGGGTGTCGTCTGCAAATAGGAGGGTAGGAATTTTCCTACCAGCCAGGGAAGGTGCATCTGCTGGATGTTTAAGTAGATACTCCACCACTTCATTAATGTATAGTGAAAACAGAGTGGGGGCTAGCACACAACCCTGGCGGACACCCCTATTTACAGGGATACGTGATGTTTTTTGACCCTGATCACCCCACCTGATCTGTGCAAAATTACTCTTGTGCAGTTTAATAAGCATATTAAGCAGGTAAGAGGGAATTCCCAAGGCCTCAAGGACACTCCACAGTTGGGCACGTGGGACCAGGTCAAAGGCAGTCCGTAAATCTATAAATGCAAGGTACAGACTGCCCTTGCCCAGTACAACCACTTTCCAGTATAGCATCAGTAACCGGAATGTCTGTTCGATGGTCCCCGTTCCGGATCTAAAGCCAGCCTGGAAATCTGAGAGCACTTGATTTTCTTCAGCCCACTGTAGGACCCTACCTAGGACCACCTTGCCAGCTACCTTCTGAGTGGAATCCAACAAGCTGATTGGACGGTAATTAGCGGGGTCATCCCGACTTCCTTTTTTGAAAATCGGGACGACCTCCGCACCCCTCCAGGAGTCTGGCAGAACCTGCCCATCAAGGCTGCGTTCAGGAGTAGAGCAATGAGTCTGCTCCACACTTCTGGATTGGCCCGTAAGAGATCGCCTGGGATACCATCTGGTCCAGCAGTCTTGTTAGCAACCAGGCACTTAATTGCCCCCTCAACTTCCTTGGAAACAAATAAATGGTCCTCATTTTGGTGGATAGTAGGTACTCGGGGTGGCAGGACCGTCAGACTATCTGAAGAACCCCCAGGAAGGGAATAAAGCTTGGAAAAGTGGGCAAACCACGCCTCCCCAGTGATGTTGCATGTCAATAGAGAATCGGCGGGTTTGTACCTAACTCTTAACAGTTCCCAAAAGGCCTTCGAGTCTTTCTTGGAGCTAGCCGTCATTAGATCGTTCCAAAATTTAGTGTCATAGGCACCCCTAGCCATGGCTAGAGCTTTTTTGTAACTTTTTCTAGCAAAACTGATCTGACCAGGAACCTTAGATTTCAACTGCTTTGATGAGTTCACGTTTTGCAGCGCAACAGGTAGGAGAGTACCATTTTGCGCCGCTCTTAGATGTACCTCTATTCATGACCCTTACTCCTGCTCGCTGGACAATAAACAGCTCACCTAATGCTTTGGTTGTTTCTATAAAAACTTTAGAGACATCAGATTTACTAAAATCCGGGGAGTCTAGCCGCAGCTTTACAGTTGACATTATAGATTTTGCTAAAGCCATCCTTCCCTCATCCGCGGCAGCTTTGTTCCATTTTAGCCGCCTGCCACAATTCGAGGGGTCTATTTCATGCGATGATTTCCATATATGTGGTGGTGAAGTTGGAATCATGTCTTGCCAAGGGGGAGTGAGAGTCAGGGCTAAGGGGTTGTGGTCACTATCAGAAGTTGACAGGACCTCCATATCTTGAAGATGTGCCCAGAGCCTATGATTCAGCAGTATATAGTCGATCCGTGAGGTGTGCCCCACCCTATTGTAAGTGTGTGCTCCTTGGGTATCAGACTTGGATCTGCCATTAGTTGCTCTGAGGTCATGTTCCATACATTAATGTCCATGGCACTCTGGGTCCATTTTTTGATCGGGTTGAGTGAAAGCAAGGGGAAACCTCTCCTAACATCATCTTCCCAGATGTCTAGTATATCCTCGCTGGCTAGTGGTTCGAAGGAACAATTGAGATCTCCAGCCAGTAGAACAAGGGAGTCTGCGTTACAGGATCTGAGCTCCTCCTCAATTCCTGTTTCAGATAACATAGAAACACCACCCCTTGCCCCCCTTAGGTAGAGGTTAAAAACTTCTAGCTTTTTCCCCCGTGGCATTTGACTGATAATCTCTGCAAATCGAGTGATTTTGTGGGTATATGCCTTATAGTTAGCCCTAATGTAATGCTAACCCAGGTCAGGAGGCCGCCCAAAGGGCGACCTTTACTACCAGATGGTTGAGATGCGGGCACAAAATAAGTTGAATAACCCACCCTGTGTCGGGGTTCCATGCACCAAGTTTCTTGCAGAAGACATATCCCAAAGGATTCCACAAGGGAGTTCCAGTCGGGAATGTCGATGTTGCAAGCAAGTCCTGCTACATTCCAGCTAAGGACCCTCAACAGTGGATTTCCAGCTGCCTTCAACCCCAATGAGGGGGCAGATGAAGGGGGGACGGAAACAGAACTAAACCTTCTTGTCCCGTGTGGCAACACTGTAGCCTCAACGTCAGCCCCCGTTAAAGATAGAATGTCCTCCCCCCTGATAGGAACAGTTACCCGTGTATCATAGTTGCTAACAACATTAAACCTTTTGCTGATAAGCGGGACCAATGGCTGTGATGTTAAGGAGGTCTGTGGAAGGGTGTCTATCACATGAGCTGCTTTGGTAAAAGAAATGCTCAGCACCCCCTGTTCTTCCAAAGCGCCCACGATTAATTGACCTGGAGGATAGGGGCTGCTTCCCCTAGGTTTAAGCGCCAGAGGAGCAAGGGCAAGGGCCGCAGGAGACAAAGAATCCTTAGCATAAGGTGAAAAACCAGGAGGCATGGGAAGTCAATCTACCTCTTCAAGGCAACCAAACCTATTAGATGTTGGTGCCCCAAACCACCTTCTATTTGGGCCTTGACATTTGTCTCGTGCCCCTCCACGAACCTGGTGTCGCACCAATGACCATTCCCCCCCATGATTTAAGTTAGAGCGAGGGGGGTAAAAGAATGTTAAAGGCCGGGCTACAATGGATGAGTTTTCCCCATAGGTAGTCCACGAGCATATATGGTGAGCCGTATGTGGGTCCTCAAAAGACACAACAATACAGTCACCTGGAGTGGATTTATGAGAAGGACCTACCCAAGGAACTCTGCGCACCATTAGGATTCTACTTCTCGTGTGGTTAGGAATCGGTCTATTTACATTCAGCCAGTGGATAACCTTATTCTTTAGGGACCAGTGGTTTTCTTGAAGGTCACTCTCAATTTCCGGTACACCTGTCAATACCACCACATATGGCTTTACATCTGGGGGAAGATCTATGTAACCCCCGCTAAAGTTATTTCTACTTTGTGGGCCCTGGGGGATAGAACAATCGGCCTTATTGTCATTTAGCCTTGGGGCAGCTCCTGGTTTGTGCTGTATAATAGGTTGTGGGGTAGGGTGCTTCGGTGACTTTGGTGGGGGTTTGGAGGCTTTGTGATCATAGCCCTTTGTGAGTGGTTTAGGTACTGGCCTGTTTAGGAGCGGTGCTGGAGGGATGATAGTGGTTGTTAGTGCGGCTAGTTTACCATCTGGAACGTTAGTGTTCTCCTTGTCCCGCAGGCTAAGAGATGCTAGGGTTAGGATACTCTTTTCCACCGCTAAGAGATGGTTTTCAATACGTGAAAGTCTTAAGTCCAGAGGGGAAAGCAGCTTTTTTAAGGTTTCCCAGACTATTTTTATAAAATCCACATCCTTCCCCTCCTGCTCATCTAATTGTGTCCCGATGTCCTCTATTGCTGCGTTCTCGTTGGAGATATCCAAGGTTACGACGTTCTCATCTGCTCCGAGGGGCATCTGCACAGGGAGAGCAGTCCTACCTTCAGCAGTAGGCACAGGCAAATTGCTAACATTTAGATGGTGGGCCCTTGCAACTTTAGCCTTCTTGCGTGAATAGGCGGATCTAGTGTTGCATTTTCTTTTGTGTGCTGTGCCCTTAGTATCAGTGCATAGGGGGTTCTCAGTGATCAGTGGTTTATTAGCGTTCAGATGACCTTGATCTAGTTCAAGAGTGACAACGGGTGGGATCTGATTGGCGTGCTGGCGGGGGGAGCATGGGGTTGGAAATGGCACAGGGGAGCTAGAGTGTGGTGAACGTCAGCCTGCGTTGTAATGTGTCGCGGGTTAGGCAATCTCTCCGGGGTTATTGCAGACGCTATATGGCCCAGGGATGATTTTTTAGACTTGGCAAAATCCTGAGACAATCTTCTAGCTGCCTCCAAGTCTAGGGACACACGGTGTTGCATTTTAGTGATTTCCTTGTCTATGGCAATGTTCGTTCTCGTAATAAAGTCATCGAGGCTCCCTTTTTGCTTCAACCCTCCCTTAGCAGCCCTACTATGGCTTACCCGTGTGCACATATTCCTACAAGGATATACAAAACAAAGTCGACAATAAGAATTGCAAAAGGGTGGTCAGGGGGCACAAGAGGGGCAAAAGGGATGGGGCCCAGTCCAGTCTCTTCAGTCCTCGAACGGCCTCAAACGGCCCGCCCTTTGCCCGGGCTTAGCGTGTGCACGACCTTCTAAAGTAGCCTATGCAGGATGTGATTGGCGGGTGGGTGGGGCCGGCAGGGAGAGCAGCCCAGGTGGAACAGATGAGGCACGCAGGGACTCCTGGTCCACGGAGTCCCTGCCTTCTACTCGCAGCCCTGCCGGTATCCGCCGTCAGCAATCAGCTACAAATAACCCCACTCTAGCTGCAGCAGCTGCCGCGGTAATGACCGCGCTGCGGGTCCGGCGAGTTGCTGCAGTGATCCTGCGGTGGTCCCGGGGGTCTAGGGCGCCAGAAAGAGGTCAGCAGCAGGTAGGTTTAGGCAAGAGGCAAAGTTTTGGTCAGACGCTCCCAACAACGCTGGCAAATCTCTCCCCTTTACCTCCGTGGGCGGGTGGGCGGGGCCGGCAGGGAGAGCAGCCCAGGTGGAACAGATCAGGCACGCAGGGACTCCTGGTCCACGGAGTCCCTGCCTTCTACTCGCAGACCTGCCGGTATCCGCCATCAGCAATCAGCTACAAATAACCCCACTCTAGCTGCAGCAGCTCCCGCGGTAATGACCGCACTGCGGGACCCGCGAAGCGGGTCCGGCGAGTTGCTGCAGTGATCCTGCGGTGGTCCCGGGGGTCTAGGGCGCCAGAAAGAGGTCAGCAGCAGGTAGGTTTAGGCAAGTGGCAAAGTTTTGGTCAGACGCTCCCAACAACGCTGGCCAATCGCTCCCCTTTACCTCCGTGGGCGGGTGGGCGGGGCCGGCAGGGAGAGCAGCCCAGGTGGAACAGATGAGGCACGCAGGGACTCCTGGTCCACGGAGTCCCTGCCTTCTACTCGCAGCCCTGCCGGTATCCGCCGTCAGCAATCAGCTACAAATAACCCCACTCTAGCTGCAGCAGCTCCCGCGGTAATGACCGCGCTGCGGGACCCGCGAAGCGGGTCCGGCGAGTTGCTGCAGTGATCCTGCGGTGGTCCCGGGGGTCTAGGGCGCCAGAAAGAGGTCAGCAGCAGGTAGGTTTAGGCAAGTGGCAAAGTTTTGGTCAGACGCTCCCCAGGTGAATACATGATCTTAGCCATGCAAAGGCTGCAGATTGAACCACTATGGGTGCTTTCTGTCAGTCAGGGTTTTTTTTTAAAAAAGCATTGAACTCGGTGGTTAAAAAGTCCTCCAAGTTGATGGACAAGGATTTGCTTTCTAAAAGATTCCACTCACGGAGGACGATTGGTCCATAAAATGGGCCACCTGCAACCACAAAGCCATTTGAGGCACCCATTGGCCTTAAAGTGAATCTGAAACTGAAGAGCTAGAGATTGGTCTGCTTTATTATTTTACATAACTCCCCTTCTTGGAGAAGACCATCTATCGAGGCCTGAAACTAAAAAGACATGTGAGGCCAGGAACCAATGGAGCACCTTAGAGTCGGAATTATTATGCAGTGCCAGCCATGTGATGGGGAGTGATCTGTCAAAAGAATACAGTTACAACCCAAAAAATATGCTTTATCAAGTGTACCATGATTAGTCAGATCGAAGCATTCCTGCCATCACCTTCTGTGAGTATGACACCTTCGAGCAGTCCAGGCATTTTTGCTAAAAGCTCCTGCTAGCCATGAGTTGCGAGAAATACTCAGCATCATATTGTAAAAAAGGCAAACTACAAGCCCAAGAATGCACGACTAAAAGCTAAAAAAAAGAGCAGCTATATGTGTGCCCGTTCGGTGCTTTAAGAAAGCTTGCATAGTTGCAGCCTCTGCTGTATCTGTTTTTGGTCAGTTAATGACACTTTAAATTATGAAAAACCTGCTCAAGTGTCTTCTATTCCCTCATCCTTTTCATTTCTCTACCTCTTGTTGCTGCCTTTGCTCTTCAACATTTTTTTCTCCCCTCGCTCTGCCTTTATTTCCTGCTTTCCTTCTCCCCCCTTTAATTCTTTCACACTTTGTTTTACCCCCGTGCATTCCTTCTTCCACCTGCTGCTTGCTCTTGTTTTCTCAAACTAGGTGTCATTTTTAGTTTCCTGTATTTCCCATCCCTCTCACTGCACTCCTCTTCACGGAAATAAAAGGTAAGCGCTAGGCTAGTAGTGTAAGAAACAGAGACGGGTAGTACCAGTTCCAGAAAATGTTTTATACTTATTTAATATGGGAGGCCTCTTATGTTGTCAATAACATGGATAAATAAATGGAGGAAACAATGAAGAACTGCTTTCACGGAGGCTGAAAGGGAAACCGGTTATTTGAGTTATTACATGCTTGCTGCCTGGCCTTGGCTGATGATCAGACGGGGTCGGGAAATTAATCCTGGCTGCAATGCGGCCTATTTCCAAAGCGAATTTACCCACTGGAGTTTCTGGTTTATAAATTCTGGCACAGCGTTTCTTCCAGTTCACACAAACAAAGTGCGGAACAGCAGCCAGCATATAAATACACGGGCTGTGTGAAGTTGTAGCAATATTTGAAATCTTCATCTTGACTCGAGTGAACATGTCACAAGTCTGTGTTTTCCCCCATACATAACTCTGGTTCTCCAGGAAGCTTTACTGCGCCATAAATTTCATTCATATGCACCTGTTTGCTTAAGTTGTTCTGCGAGGAGCCTACGTGTTCATTAAGATGCACTCCTGTTTTTCGATGAGACTGTGGGTCACAAACCATTTATTTAACTTGTCCCTTTCCATCTCCACTGATCAAATTAAACCCGTTAATGAGCGTGCAGCGATTCAGCCCTCTTACCTACTTGTAACTTGTGAAGAGGGTCGTCCGATGGCAGAACACGGTGGGCAGCAATATCGTTCGACAGTCATGCTGTGCATGCGGAGGCTACGTCTGTGAAAGCACATAGGCACTATGGCGGCATTGCGCTCCTGGGCAAAACGCCGGATTATGCAGGTGAGGTGGCATTTGTAACTCTCCCGTGAGTTTGGCTGCAGCTGGAATAAGGTTCACTGGCTGCATTCTGGTAGGCGTCAAAAGATGCACATTATTTCATTGGCCCACATTCTCACAACATGATTATAAGCTTGCTCAGGCCCGGACTGGTGAGTCCGGGCACCGGGCAATCCCCCGGTCGGCTGGAGGGTTTTGGGGGCCGGTTTCCGTCGGGGGGGGCGGTTTTGTGTCTGGGGGCCGATTTTGCCGCGTGCGTCACTCACTTTGTTCAGGTACGCACTCTCGCACAACTGAACTGACTCTATGCATGCACAGTGCACTGCAGGCCTCAGCCTGCACGAACACCCCCCTAGCCCCCCAAGCGCCACAACAAGCAATTCATTCAATTCAAGTAGCAAGCAAGCAAACCTCCGACTGTAACCGTTACAACAGTAAACAGTCACATGACATAAACAAATGGAGGAGGAGGAGGGGAGGTGCCTGTGCGCAGCGCGCAGAATTATGCCCGCCCCCTCCTCTGCCGTGTCTGCACGCGGCGCGCCTCTCTAGGGTGGAGGCTGGTGTAATTCTCCTTGTTCCTGGAGTTCCCGCATGCGCATTGGCAATTTACTGCGCGTGGTGACGAGAGGAGAGCAGTCCAGTCAGTGCGCAGGGAGTCGGAGTGAGTCCCGACTCCCGCCAGGCCTGCCCATAAATTAATTTTATTCTAGAGTGGCTGGCAGGGTAGTGGCTACTGGCAGTAGACTGGCTACTAGCGCCGGCGCCGCCTAGCCCGACCCCCTGCCCTGTGCCTGCCTGTGCCACCCCCGCCGTCCGTGGTGACCTGCCTGCCGATCCTGAACAGCAGTCAGCAGAAACGGCAGCCAGGCCTGAGTGAGGTGAGTGAGTGTGACTGACTGAGTCAGTTTTAATTTCTGCCCGGCCGGCGGCCCCCCGAGAAAGTAAAGAAGCAAGCAGCGCTGCTTGCTTCTCCAGCGCAGCCAGCGCTACGTGACCAGGCCAGGCCCTGGTCCTCTGGTACCTACAATGGTGCCCACATTGGCAGACAGTAAACAGATTTTGCAAGAACAGGGTGAGCAGTAGCGCAGCAGATGGCAGCCATCTTCAGGGTCGGTCAGTCTCTTCCTCTCCGTGTTACAAGGTTTTGAGTCTTCCAGTTTGCACCCCCTACGTCTCTCCAGTCCCAACAACTTTAGATCTAGATCTGTCTGATTACTTAGTCACATGCGAATATAAGTATGCCGAGGCCGTTTTCTTTTTTGATGTTTACATCATGCTGCCATTGCTGCCACGTTTTTCATTGGTTTGTTGGGTCAATGTCAGGGCCATTGAAATTATGCGATCATCCGGCTGTGGCTTTTCCCGAACAATTATATATTTGTCACATTTTTTAAAGAGTTTTATATAGATGTTGACACATGATCCACCATTTGCTGCATAATCTGCAGATTTTATCAAAAATAATTTGTTTCTAGCTTAAACTGATCAAAAGTTACGAAAAACATGGCAACATGTGGTCGCGGTAGTGGAAGGCCCTTCACAAAGATTTACTGGTCTACTTTCAGTTGCTTATTTCTGTATTTGGTTGTTAAAATAGTACTAATAAAGTGAAATCATTACCCAGACAGTATCGTCATGTGTCTGAATCACAAAATTATCAAGTAATATTATTAAAAAATGGGCTGCGTTATGCCACATGATTTATCTTTTTTTGCCGCCTAATTTAATCACCCATTAAACATTATTTGTTGCTCTCCTTATGGATAATTCCAGTAGCTCTGGTTAAATTACACTTTTAAACGGTTGTAATTGTCTGCTCTATGTCTATGTATGATTATACTAAAATCAAAGTTGATTCGTCCCAAAACAGTCTTTCAGCTTATATAAATATCTTCTAATACTTTTCACTGTCCCCGAAATATATCTACTCTACATGCGTTGGCACGTCCACATCAGCACAGCGGACCAATAAAAAACGTGACAGCAAGACTTACCCACATTAAACAAGAAAATAATCTCGGTTAAACAACCAGAAAATTAAACATATCTCACCTACTATCTTTTTTGCAATGCCATATGTTATTCCACTAAAGAGCCCATCACTTAGGACATAACCTAGGTAAGTGAATATTACTATTCTGAATTCAACATATATGTGTCTTGATGGTATGCACATCGTCATGGTAAGTGGATGTGTGTGTGTGTGTACCTTCTGTTGCTGCTCATGTTATACCTGTTCAGTGTGAGGAATGCTTGCAAGAATGTTGCCAGGGCTGTGATGGGCAGCAAGGGTTCCAGGGAATCTGTGAGTACCCTCAATTGCTACTGCCTGCTTGAAGTGTATACTCCGTGTTCGAAAAGTGTTTTGCTCTCCTTATGCACCCTATTAAAAAAAAAAAAAGTGAATGTTCCTTTGTTCTTCACTTTGGTTATGCTGTGAGAAAGTCTGACGTCCCTGGTTGCTCCCTAAGAATGAACCTTATTCAATAACTACTGCATTAACCACTAACCCTGCTTTCCAGACGGGCGGACTCCTTTCTGTAACACCTCTCAACACCTTGTAGGGGTAATAAGTGCTATTTAAATCCAATTCCAATACTCTTGAGTTCATGCTTAATGCCGCACCTTGAAGGCCTAAATGGTCATCCCTGTGTTATCCGCGTTAGTCCTCCTTTGCAGGCAGGCATGCCTGGGGCCTAGTAGGACTGTGGTGGTTGGAGTGAATGAATTCTTGCCCTCTTCGTCATGCAGGAAGCAGCTCTTATAGATTTATTTTCCTTCAAAACTCTATTTTCTCATTGTTCATTCTTCCACAGTGTTATCTGATTAGTCCCATAATTTTGTGTTCCGAATGCAAGTTTTTGCTTTGTTCTTATATGCTGTGTTCGGAGTCTGCTCTCTTGCCCAAGGTAAAATAAGGCTCTTAAAACCGATTTGATGAATTACAAAGGTTTAAAAGTTAATAAAATGCTAGTAAGCTCGGTTAGCAGTGGCTCTTAAGAAGTTTTCTCCAGTAGACCAATTTGTTAAATGGCACTTTATGATGTGAAACTAATAGCGTCTTCTGGCTCGCAGCAGACTGTGTAATGTGCCTGCCATGAGAGCGTGCACTTTATGAACTGCACAGCCCTTCTGATAGCATATCTGAACGGTGACTTCAATGAGGATGCAGTACACAGGCTAATTATGTATTCCCTTGTGCTGCTTGCCTCCATAAGAAATGCTCAGACAAATTACTTGTAATTAAAAGATTGCTCGATGCCCAGATAGAAATCTTGTGCCGGCCGAAGCGTGGTTGTGGAGTGCACACACTCCTAAATCCGGTATTGGTGAAGCGCTAACTACTCACCCTAAAGGGGCGCTGAGCTGGCTTTCAGAGGAGGTCCCGCAATAATATATAAGTAAATAGACAACCTACATAAGTTCAAGTCAAAATATGTTTGTATAAAGTTGAGACAATTGTGGATTTCAAAGTTTTTCACGCAACTTTGAGCAAATGTTCAGGTCTTTTGTGGTATTTCATATGACTAAAAATTCAGTTGTGTTTAAATCTTGGAGGTAATCATGTGATCACGCATTTGTTTGTACTTTGAGGAGCAAAGGAAAGTGAGGCTGACAAACGTAATGTCAAAAAAGCTGTCTCTTCCTTTGGATCTGCTGCAGTTTATAACAAGTTTTGAAATGCTGACTCAGAGGTGTCCAAGTTTGGTCCAGGAAGGCTGGATCCTTGGCTGGTGTTGGAATGAGCACAGACTGTGTAATGTGTTCCATTCCACTTTCAGACTCTGTGGATGTGCATTTATCTCATGTCCATAACCTTAAAACGTCTGTATTACTATGTACTTTTTGGTTTAAGTGTTGCCTGCTGTCAATATTGAGACGGACAGGTAGCACAGTCGTGCTCTGTCTGGAATGCATGTTGCCCCATAGGTGGCTGAAGCTGAGCCAGTCGGGGTGTAGAGATGAAAGGTAGAAGAAAAGCCAAATGCGAACAGAAAAGGGAACCGTGTGATCTCTCTCCTCTCTCTCTCCCTCTCCCTCTCTCCCTCTCCCTCTCCCTCTCCCTCCCCCCCAAACCCCCCTAGTGGCTGTCGGGCTCGCTCGCTCGCTACGCGCTGGACGGGGGCTGGTCTGCTACGCGCCAGGCGGGGGCTGGTCTTGCAAAATTTGCCAGGGCTGCTTTCAGTTCCCAGTCCGGCCCTGAGCTTGCTCAGCACACGGCCACCGCTATCTTTCCCACATCGTGCACGGCGCCCCTGGCTACTCCTAACAGCGCACCGGGGTGCCGCGGTGCACAGTTTGGGAACCACTGATCTATGGTGAACCCTAAATACTCGATGTGTTCCATGACCTTCTTTGGATTCAGAGTGAGCCCCGCTTGATTCAGGGTATGTAAAACCTGGCTTAGGCACTTCAGGTGTGTTCCCCAAACAGGCCTATATGCCACTATGTCGTCTAAGTATGCCACTGCTTAGGCCTCATGGGACTGTAACAATACGTCCATGGGTCTCTGGAAGGTGGCAGCGGCCCCATGAAGGCCTAATGGCAGAACCTTGAAGTGATAAATCCTTGAAGGGGTTGCAAAGGCTGTCTTCTCTCGTGCTTCAGGCAGAAGGGGTATCTGCCAAAACCCCTTTGTGAGGTCAATGATGGACATCATACCCGCTACTTTCAGCCTTTCTAAGAGTTCATCTAACTGGGGCATGGTATAGGTATTGAACTGCAAGATGGCGTAGAATTGACTGACAGAAACAAAGACTCCGATGCCCTGTTGGTAGAAAAACTATGGGCGAGCATCAAGCACTCTGGGAGATTCCTATTATGTCAGATCTTAACATGACATCCTGCTCCACTGCCTGCCTTCTTGCGGCTGGTATGCAGGAAGGTTTAAGCATAACCACAGAGGTGTCATCCTTGATGATGTTGTGTTACACTAGGGACGTGTGTCTGGTAAATACCTGAAATGATGGTCCAATAATTTAGCTAGGTGTTGTTTTTGCTCTGAATTGAAGTAATTCTCATTTTAACTGACTCATCCTATTTGCCATGGTTGAACAGGAATATCTAGGGGGCTACAGGTGTTCATGTAGCTTACTCAGACTACCGGTTTCATTTGAGGTGGATCCTCCCATGCTTTCCACAGATTTATGTGATACATTTGTCCCACCCGCCCTTTGTGTGGGATGGATACCCTGTACATCACTAGGGTCACTTTTTCCAGTACATGATAAGGATCTTGCCAAGTTGCTAGGAGTTTCATTTCAGTCATCAGTAGTATTAGCTGAACCTTCTCCCTCACAGTAAACCCCGTTAGAATTCAGATTTACTGGCACAAAACCATAGAAATTCAGCAGCTATAGTTATAGGTAACTCAAGTAACTATACCACTTTTTTGTGTTGAAATTTTGTATTGAATTTTACAGTAAAATACATGGTAATAAGAAAGATAAGAAAGCAGCAAAACTTTAAATACTTGAGAAATATTATAAAATGAAAGATAACATTGGAAATATAGCATATGATGGTGGAAACAAACATAAATATGAAATATATAAATAGAATTTTCTGCCCCCCCTCACCCTCCCCTGGGGCCAGATTGCCTCGTTTTTTTTGGCGTTTCTGGTGCCAGGGGGGACAAAAAAGCCCACTAGAGCCAGGGATTATTTATTTAGAAAAACAGTGGCGACCCCTTGGGGAAGGGTCTCTTCCAGGCCCCTCATTTTTTACAAAAGTGTACTCTGCCCGTCCTGCAGGCAGATCGGGCCGTGTATTTGGCATTTTTGCCCCCAGGAGGAGGCGGAATACCCCACTAGTCACCAGGGAGAACTAGGAAGTGACCCCTTGGGCAAGGGTCGCTTCCTTAAGGGGTAAATTTTTTAAAAGTCTTTTCTGCCCCCCCAAGAGACTGTTTGCCTTGGACTTTTGGCATATCTGGCACCAGGGGGGGGGGGCAGAAAAGCCCACTAGAGCCAGGGATTTTTTATTTATGAAAACGGAAGGGACCCCTTGGGGAAGGGTCGCTTCCAGGCCCCTAATTTTTTACAAATGTGTACTCTGCCCCCCCCCTTGCGGGCAGATCGGGCCGTGTATTTGGCCTTTTTGCGGAATACCCCACCAGACACCAGGGAGTCCTTGTTTTAGCTAAAGGAAGCGACCCCTTGGACAAGGGTCGCTTCCTTAGGGGGCACATTTTTTAAAACTCTTTTCTGCCCCCCCAGGGGACTGTTTGCCTTGGACTTTTGGCAGTTTTGGCACCGGGGGGGGGAGCAGAAAAGCCCACTAGAGCCAGGGATTTTTTATTTATAAAAACGGAAGGGACCCCTTGGGCCCGGGTCGCTTCCAGGCCCCTAATTTTTAGAAAATGTGTATTCTGCCCCCCCTGGGGGCAGATCGGCCCGTGTATTTTGCCTTTCTGCCCCTGGGGGGGGGCAGCACACCCCACACAACACCAGGGAGTCCTTTTATTATCTAAAGGAAGTGACCCCTTGATCAAGGGTCGCTTCCTTAGGGGGCACATTTTTAAGAGTCTTTTCTGCCCCCCCCTGGGGACTGTTTGCCTTGGTTTGTTAGTGTTTCTGGCCCCGGTGGGCAGAAATAACCACTAGAGCCAGGGATCTTTTTTTTTTTTAATGGAAGTGACCACTTGCGGAATGGTCGCTTCCAGGGGCCTCATTTTATTTTAATGTGTATTCTGCTGCTCCTGGGGGCAGATTGGCCCATGTATTTTGCCTGTCTGCCCCCAAGGGGGGCGGGCAGAATACCCCACTAGACACCAGGGACATATTTGAAATTAAAATGGGAGCGACCCCTTTGGCAAGGGTCGCTCCCAGGGGGCAGATTTATTTCATGATGTTTTTTCTGCCCCTCCTTCCGGGGGCAGATCTGCCCCTCTTTTTGTGGCCTTTTTGCCCTAGGCGGGAGGCATAAAACCCTGCTAGGCCCCAGGGATTTATTTCTTTTGCAAGGGGGGCATACTTCTTCCTGCTGTTTTCTGCCCCACCCTCAGACAAGCTCACCCGATCCTTTGGGCAAGTTCCCCCCCAATATTGCAGAGCCCTATTGAAAGGCCCATCTGGCAGATTGACCAATTGGGTAGTGACATACTGGCACATGCATCAACGTAGGCTTTTGCGATTCCTTAATTGCGATTATTATAGAATCTCAAAAGCCTATGCATGTAGGAATTGCTATAAAAATAGCGATTCCTAAACATTCCTTAATTGCTACTCGCAATTAAGGAATGCTGTCCCATTCATTCTCATGGGCCTACAGGCCCATAGGAATGAATTGGAGGTTGCATGAGCAATTTGCGAGTACCTGAAGGTACTCGCAAATTGCTCATGCAATTTCAAGTGTGCAAGGGTGTCAAAATTACACCCTGCTGCACCCCTGCAATTGATCTGTGCACATATGTTGCACACACACATGCCCTATGGACATATGTGTGCGCAACATGAAACTTTGGAAAATGCACAAAAGTGCATTTTTCAAAGTTTTTGCATATTACCCTGAAGTTCAACTTCATGGTAATTTGCTACTCCTATTAGCGAAATCGCAAATTATTTTACTTTCATGCATTGATTTTAAGGAATCTCAATGTAGGATTCCTTAAATGCAATTGCAATTTAAGGAATCGCAATTTAGAGATTCCTTAAATTGTGATTTTTGCATTTGGGATGATGCATTCCAAATGCAAAAATACTGGTCGCAAAGGGGCGGATTCTGAGAATCTGCCCATTTGCGACCGTTTTTTTCCTTTGATGCATGTGCCTGATAGTGTGTTATAATGTTAATACTTTTATTTTTTGGGAATTGCAATTATAATGCTTTTTTCCCCTCCCTTTTTCTTCTAGTTGAAGTCTTTTGCTCTTTAGACTGTTCCAGGTTGAGGTTTCGTTACTTTTGGTTCTGCTGTTTGTGTAGTTGCTTGTGTTTGGTAAGTTACTTTTTTTTGTACAATGTAAATATTTTTCATTTCTCTGCATGAATGTGTTTTTTGCAAATATTAATTGCAGGATGTTTGGCTTCTGTTTTTTGAGTGTCAAAAACTTTTTTGCATTTGTGCTTGATGTGTATTTTGTTGTTTTGTGAGTAATTGTTTTTTTGTTTTCTTTCTAGTGGGATATCGTTTTTACTTTCTCTCTGCAGAGTAGCTGCTGGTGAGTGTAGCAGTCTCCTGCAAGTGGATCGTATAGTTTTTGAGTATATTGATCTTTGTGATAAAGGCATCCATTTTTTTTACTTACTTATTTTGCACAGTGCTGTTTGTTGTTGACTTGTTTGTGCAGTTTCCTTTTTTAGTAAGGATAGTGGCTAGCCGCAGTATTACTGCTCAGCCGGTTGTTGGTATGCTTTTTGAGTCTTCCTCTGACAATGGTCCAGAGACTGACTCTGATTCTGAGACAGAGGAGGGAGGGGAAGATTAAGGTAGTGAGTTTTCTTTCCACGTTGCATCATCGGATGATGGAGCTAGTCTCAGTGTGGATGAAGCTAATCTTAGTGTAGATGAAGTGCCTGTGTTAGAGGAGGACATTGATGTGCAGATAGTTCGGCAAGAAGCATCTGGGCTACAGCCTGGGGCTTCCAGACTTCCCGTTGGAGTAGTGCAGCAAAAGGCATCTGGGCTGCAGCCTGGGGATGCAAGGCTTCCCATTGGTGTAGTGCGGCAGGAGGCATCTGGGGCTGCAAGGCTTCCCATTGATATAGTGCGGCAAGAGGCATCTGGGCTGCAGCCTGGGGCTGCAAGGCTTCCCGTTGAAAGTGCTGAGGTCGGGGTGGCCCCAGGGATGGTACAGCCGGCATTGCCAGACTTAACTGGTGTTCCAGGGTGTAGAGTGAATACTGAAAACGTTTTGCCGATAATTGTTTTTCACCTATTTATGGATGATGTATTTTTGGCAGAGATTGTTGAGCAGACTAATTTGTATGTCGAACAGTTTTTGAGGGACAACAGTGCCAGCCTTAACACCCACTCTAGAGTTACCCGGTGGACTCCCACAAATCTTGAAGAGATGAAGAAGTTCTTGGGTTTAAATTTTTTGATGGGCTTGCTAAGGAAGCCATCAATGTATTCATATTCGTCTACTAGTCCCTTGCAACTTCTATATTTCCGGCAGTCATGAGTCATGATAGGTATTTGCTTCTGCTTTGGATGATGCATTTTTGTCGATAAAGGTTTAGCATTTGTGTAGTGTATTTAGTTTCAGTTTTTGTGTTAGTAGATTTGTATCTATTTGCAATTTGTTTATGTTTTCTTATTTATCTTTAAAAAAAATCCTAAATATGATGGCGGTGTGCGTGGAGTAGCGCTTGTCTGGTGGTGTGCGGGATCTGGCGCTTGGCTGGCGGTGTGTTTGTAATGCTGCTTGGCTGGCGATGTGTTTGGACTGGTACTTGGATGGCGGTGTGCGCGGACTGGCGCTTGGCTAGTGATGTGCGTGGACTGGGGCTTGACTAGCTGTGTGTTTTGATTGGCGCTTGGCTGGCTCTGTGTTTGTACTGGCGCTTGGCTGGCAGTGTGTTTGTACTGGCGCTTGGCTGGTGGTGTGCGTGGACTGTTGCTTTGCTGGCGGTGTGTGAGTAGTGACTAGCTGCTGGTCACTACACACACTGCAATCCGTAATCTGGTGTGGTTGCTGTGTCAGGAATGTGTGCGTGTGAAAATGATGGGCCCTGGAATGGCGCTGTCTGCTGGTGTGAGTGTTGTAATGTGCTGGGCCCCTGGCTGGCGTTGTGAATGGTTTTGTATGTGTCACACGTATGAAAGGTGTATGAATGGCCTGTAAAGAGGTTGTTGCCTTGTCGTGGCTTTACAGCTCACAAGCTGTGAGTCAATGGTTCAGTTTCTCGTCCTTTCAATTAACAGTGCATTTCATTTTTGTGAAATCTCTGGTTAAAACAACTGTATATACTGAACCATCACTCACCTTTGTGCCAAATTCAACCAGTATGTATGTGTGCTTGAGGAATAGGTGGTTGTGCATAAAAATGTGTCTTTTTTGATTTTGTCAAGCAGGGTGTACCTTGTCCTTTTTTGAGAATATTGTAATGTGTTGGTTTTGTGCCTGGTGGTGTGAATGGCCTTGTGTGTGTCATCTATGAAAGATGTGTGAATGACCTGTAAAGCACTTTGTGCCTTGAAGTGACTTTACAGCTCACGAGCTGTGAGTCACTGGTTCCGTTTTTTGTTTGATACAAATATTGACAGTGCATTTTATTTTTGTGAAATCTCTTGTTAATAAAATGTTATATACTGAACCATCACTCGCCCTCGTGCCTAATCCAACCGGTATGTGTGTGTGCTTGAGGAATAGATGGATGTGCAGTAATCTTTGTCTGTTTTGTCTCTCTGCCAAGCTGTACATTTCATCTAAGAATAATCTAACAACTGTAGTTTTTGTTGTAAACTAAACACACAGTGCATTGTGATGTCTCTCTTGTGGATCCCAACAAGTTATCTTACCTACAATGTCCTGCAAACCTCAAAATGTGACTGTGACATTTTCCTTGCATTAGTGTGCCCAAATTTTCACATTGCAGAAAATATTAACAAATGTCCAACCACTCAGCATTTCTTCAATTATCCCAATAGAAATGGTACTTCACTTGTATGGGTGGGCCAAGTACCCGTGGCAGAAAACGGCCCAAAACATATTGATGCGTCATCGAAATTACCTATCGCCAACCAACTGGTTGCTCGGCAGTAATCTAGGGAAACCTACCTAACCCATACATTTCTGAAACGTAGACACCCGGGGGAGTCCAGCAAGGTATGGCTTGCGTGGGTCCCCATCATTCTCCTACTAAGAATCCCCGGCAAACCTCAAATTTCGCTGACAAATTTACTTTTTTCTCACATTTCTTGGTGGGAAAGTTCTGGAATCTGGGTGGATCCATAAATTTCCTCCCACCCAGCGTTCCCCGATGTCTCTCTATAGAAATGGTACCTCACTTGCATGGGTGGGTCAGGGACCCGTGACAGGCAAGGGCCCAAAACCTATTGAGGCCACATCAAAACTACCTATCACAAACCAAGGGGGGCCCCATGAGTTTTTGGTATGGGGCTCAACGGCTATTTAGAGAAACCTACCTAACTTACACATTTCTGGAAACTAGACACCCAGGGGAGTCCAGCGAGGTATGGCTTACGTGGGTCCCTCGTCATTCTCCTACCCAGAATCCTCTGCAAATCTCGATAATTATGCCAAAAAATTTCTGTGTGGGAATGTTCTGGAAACTGCATGGATCCACAAATTTCATCTCACCCAGCGTTCCCCCAGATCTCCCGATAAAAATGTTACCTCACTTGTACTGTGGAGACTTCAAAATTACCTATAGCATAACTACCTGGCTTTTGAGTGGGGGGGCACCTGAGATTTTGGGAGACCTGGGGGAACGCAGATTCCAGAACGTTCCACCACAGAAATGAGTGGAAAACTTGTTTTTTTTACAACCTGGTGGGAGACAGTCAAGTCACCCCATCCTGGATATCCCTGGGTGCCTAGTTTTCAAAAATGTATACGTGTGCTAGGTTTCCCTAGGTGCCGGCAGAGCTATGGTTCAAAAACTAGAGCTAGGCATTTTGCCAAAAAAGGGTCATTTTTCACTGCGAAATTGAGGTGTGTCCACATTGCGTTTTGCGCTATTTCCTGTCGCAGGCACCAGGCCGACCCTCAGAAGTGAGGTACCATTTTTAGGTCTCGCACTGCGAATCGATCGTGAATCGATCGTCGCTGCAAGACTCTATTGTGATAATTTCTGCTTTCAAGGAGCCAAGGGAGACAGGAGACAAGTGATGTGCACGCGCGTGTAAACGGATCAGGTCGCCCGCACTTCCTGTCTCCCATGGCTCCTTGGAAGCAGACACACACGAATGCACACACACACACATACAGAACCCCCTCCCCCCGCCGCCGCGCACACGCACACACATACAGAACACCACCACCCCCCCGCCGCCGCCGCGCATACACACACACACACATAGAGAACCCCCCCTGCCGCGCACACGCACACACACACACACATAGAAAACCTCCCCCGCCGCGCATACACACACGCCCCCCACCACCGCCGCGCATACACACACGCCCCCCCGCCGCACACATACACACACGCGTGCACACACACACATGCGAGCGCACCAAAACGCACCACCTCCCCTCTGCAACTAAGCCCCACTCACTGGCACTCTGTGTCCGCGGGGCTCTCCCTCGGGCATGGGAGTCCCGTGTCACAGCTGCTCCTCTGGCCAGGCACTCCGTGGGCGCGGGCTTCCCAAGACGGAAGTCCCGCCCCACGATAGGTTTCGTTTTGGTCACTGCGAGCGCACGTCTTGTTTGTCTTTCGATCTTCTCCCTGTTATGTACATATCACCAATTAATTCTATAACGGAACCTCAATGTTGCCACCTCGGACTTCAGCCACTCTCACCCATTTCCTCCTATTTCCCTTTAAACGTGTAGCTTAAAAAATGTCATTATGCGCCCGTCCTTTCACCCACCTTTCCCCAACACCTTCCATCAACGTATTTATGAACCTTCGTTATCACTAGCATCCTCTTTTTCTTATACGCTCCTATTCACTCTGCCTCACCGTTTTCTTTCTGCGCCCTCATTTACTTCACCATTTTTTCACTTACACTTCTTTTCACTTGTGTCTTTTTATTCATGCTCCTCCCATTTAATCCTCCCCCCTGTTTCTACATTCACCTGTCGCATTTTAGGCATCCCCCTTATCGTCTTCTCATTTAGTTATACAGAGTCTTTCGTGCCTTCTAATTTACCGCAATTTCTATTCTAGACATTATTACTTTCGTCCTGTTCTTAGCTCCTGCTGCCCAGTCCCTTTCAATTTCTCCATTGTGTTTACCCTCTTGTTTATGCTGCGGTAAACGTCGATTTCAAGAACCTCAAATACTGTGATGATTTACTTTAATTTCGGAGAACGTTAATTATACAGTTGTTGAAGGAAGTGTTGTTGCAGATTATAATTTGGCACATCTAGTCAACAAGTTCTAGCATGAGCACAATGATTGTATAATATAAAACTATAGATACATTATTGTGGATAGCTCTTCTGAATTCGGTGTATTTTGTTCTCTGTATACAGTAGAATATACTCTGCTGCCTACACCCTCTCTGCATAAGAATCCATTTGCAAAACTTGCTGTTGGGATAGTGGAAGTGTAAACCTTCGAAATGCTGCATATAGTATTATAAATGGGTAACAATCAATTATGCTAATGTTTTTTTGCCTATCGCTTCTGAGTGGTATCAGTTAGACTAGAGTAAAGCTTGAGTTGCCTATGATGTCATTCAGAGTGCCAGGTAAAAAACAACCCTGTAATTCCTTTGTGACACAGCAACAGTTGCTCTGTGACCCCCTGTTGTTGTGGGATAGCAGTGAATTACTGGATTTAAAATATAAGAGCCACGCCCAGTGCATAGAATTATAGATGGGTAACTGTGAGCTACGGGAAGGTCAACATCCCTGTTACCAACAGTACCCATCTGTTATTCTATGTAAATGACAGAGGCTTGCTGTGGCACAAAGCATAAAAATGTAATTATCATTGGACCTAAAAATGACATTTACGTCACAATAGATATAAAACACATCGCCAAATAGTATGTTTTCTTAGATAAAACAAGCCCTCCCGTTCTCGAGTTTTAAAAAAAAAATGGCTTTCCTATTTAATTATGACTTTCTGGTACAGCTCTGTCTCCTCCCTCAATGGGAAATTAAGGAGATTTTCCAGCTTTGTTGCTGTTGTGGCTCAGTGCAGAGATGAATATGTTAATCAAAACCTTGTCATGACTCATTTTGGGATAATCCACTTGGCTTCACAAAATTCATTTTTACAATTGCTTTAATGTGATTCTCCTCCCAGGATGATGCTTTTAATTGAAGAATGTTCACTCCTTCCCTGTGAATATAGTTTTAATGTTCACTTAAATATTTGTATTAGTTTAATATACAGTGCCTGTGTGTCAGTTTATGGCTACTTCAAAGCAGGTTTTATCTCGGTGCAACTGCAGCTTATTTTTGGGGGAATTTTGCAGTGAGCTGTTTTTATAATGGACTGCTGTTATTTGATTGCGTCTAGTAAAATGTTTTAGCAGAAGGCCCAGGCATTTTCTATACATAATCACTGAATTTTTTTGACGTTTTGAAGTATAGTTTTCACAATAGACCAAGCAGAGAAACAGCAGGCTAGCAAAAAAGCACTAGGAAATGTGATCCCCCTAAAGAATGATGGCTATTGCCAGCCCTAAATACACTGAGGTAACAGGGGAGCCATCAAGAAAATGTCATGTCTCGATTAAAATACAGGCCCAACGGTGCAAATGTGAAAAATATTTAAAAGTTTGTCTGGACTTAGTACTTTCAGACATTAGTGGGGACAGTACTACCATCTAATTATTTCACCTCTTATTTTTCTAAAAGGGCATCGCACTTCATTATCATTAGGGTAAAGGAAATCTGACAGCGTTACCCTTTAGCTGGCCACATGCTTATCCCATGGCTACCAACGATGATCATATATTGTACTACCTATGCTGCACCACATTCAAACTACTCATATGCATATAAGAACATCTTAAAATAGACCCTGGGTACGCATTTAACCAAAGCAAATATGCTACCAGTAAAAATGAAATGAAAAAAAAGCAAGACCAATTTTTCACTCGATGCCTTGAACTTTTACTTATATTTAAGTGTGGGGTGGGGCACTCTTTACGGAGATGTATTGGCTAGGTTAAACCAGCGCATGTCTCTTCCCACCCTCACCCTCACCCTGTCACCCTAACACCCCTTCACCCTCACACAGCGATTCAGCCATCTTACCTACTTGTAACTTGTGAAGAGGGTCGTCCGATGGCCCGATGGCAGAACACGGTGGGCAGCAATATCGTTCGACAGTCATGCTGTGCATGCGGAGGCTACGTCTGTGAAAGCACGTAGGCACTATGGCAGCATTGCGCTCCTGGACAAAACGCCGGATTATGCAGGTGAGGTGACATTTGTAACTCTCCCGTGAGTTTGGCTGCGGCTGGAATAAGGTTCACTGGCTGCATTCTGGTAGGCGTCAAAAGTTGCACATTATTTCATTGGCCCACATTCTCACAACATGATTATAATGCTTGCTCAGCACACGGCCACCGCTATCTTTCCCACATCGTGCACGGCGCCCCTGGCTACTCCTAACGGCGCACCGGGGTGCCGCGGCGCACAGTTTGGGAACCACTGATCTATGGTGACCCCTAAATACTCGATGTGTTCCATGACTTTCTTTGGATTCAGAGTGAGCCCCGCTTGATTCAGGGTATGTAAAACCTGGCTTAGGCACTTCAGGTGTGTTCCCCAAACAGGCCTATATGCCACTATGTCGTCTAAGTATGCCACCAGTGGAGAAGTGTGGCCCAGTGGTTAGAGGCGGCAGACCCGGAAGCTGAGATCGGCCATGGACCAGGGTTCGATTCCCCGCCTCGGCGGGTCTCGGGCTCAAAAATTCCATGGACTCGACAATTCTCGCTCCGGTGCCTACTCGACTCACGGGGTCACACTCTGCGACTCTGGGCAATAGCTTGCTTAATCTCCACTACGGCCCCTCGCGGCGGGATGCCTGGCTTTCACCTTGTGGATACCCTGCCGGGGTATCTCACAGGGGAATACCAGGACGGGTTCCCTAAGCAAGCGCCTTGATACCTTCAGGTGATACGTGCGCTATATAAGTCGCAATACAATACACACACACACTGCTTAGGCCTCATGGGACTGTAACAATACGTCCATGGGTCTCTGGAAGGTGGCAGCGGCCCCATGAAGGCCTAATGGCAGAACCTTGAAGTGATAAATCCTTGAAGGGGTTGCAAAGGCTGTCTTCTCTCGTGCTTCAGGCAGAAGGGGTATCTGCCAAAACCCCTTTGTGAGGTCAATGATGGACATCATACCCGCTACTTTCAGCCTTTCTAAGAGTTCATCTAACTGGGGCATGGTGTAGGTATTGAACTGCAAGATGGCGTAGAATTGACTGACAGAAACGAAGACTCCGATGCCCTGTTGGTAGAAAAACTATGGGCGAGCATCAAGCACTCTGGGAGATTCCTATTATGTCATATCTTAACATGACATCCTAATTTTTAGAAAATGTGTATTCTGCCCCCCCTGGGGGCAGATCGGCCCGTGTATTTTGCCTTTCTGCCCCTGGGGGGGGGCAGCACACCCCACACAACACCAGGGAGTCCTTTTATTATCTAAAGGAAGTGACCCCTTGATCAAGGGTCGCTTCCTTAGGGGGCACATTTTTAAGAGTCTTTTCTGCCCCCCCCTGGGGACTGTTTGCCTTGGTTTGTTAGTGTTTCTGGCCCCGGTGGGCAGAAATAACCACTAGAGCCAGGGATCTTTTTTTTTTTTAATGGAAGTGACCACTTGCGGAATGGTCGCTTCCAGGGGCCTCATTTTATTTTAATGTGTATTCTGCTGCTCCTGGGGGCAGATTGGCCCATGTATTTTGCCTGTCTGCCCCCAAGGGGGGCGGGCAGAATACCCCACTAGACACCAGGGACATATTTGAAATTAAAATGGGAGCGACCCCTTTGGCAAGGGTCGCTCCCAGGGGGCAGATTTATTTCATGATGTTTTTTCTGCCCCTCCTTCCGGGGGCAGATCTGCCCCTCTTTTTGTGGCCTTTTTGCCCTAGGCGGGAGGCATAAAACCCTGCTAGGCCCCAGGGATTTATTTCTTTTGCAAGGGGGGCATACTTCTTCCTGCTGTTTTCTGCCCCACCCTCAGACAAGCTCACCCGATCCTTTGGGCAAGTTCCCCCCCAATATTGCAGAGCCCTATTGAAAGGCCCATCTGGCAGATTGACCAATTGGGTAGTGACATACTGGCACATGCATCAACGTAGGCTTTTGCGATTCCTTAATTGCGATTATTATAGAATCTCAAAAGCCTATGCATGTAGGAATTGCTATAAAAATAGCGATTCCTAAACATTCCTTAATTGCTACTCGCAATTAAGGAATGCTGTCCCATTCATTCTCATGGGCCTACAGGCCCATAGGAATGAATTGGAGGTTGCATGAGCAATTTGCGAGTACCTGAAGGTACTCGCAAATTGCTCATGCAATTTCAAGTGTGCAAGGGTGTCAAAATTACACCCTGCTGCACCCCTGCAATTGATCTGTGCACATATGTTGCACACACACATGCCCTATGGACATATGTGTGCGCAACATGAAACTTTGGAAAATGCACAAAAGTGCATTTTTCAAAGTTTTTGCATATTACCCTGAAGTTCAACTTCATGGTAATTTGCTACTCCTATTAGCGAAATCGCAAATTATTTTACTTTCATGCATTGATTTTAAGGAATCTCAATGTAGGATTCCTTAAATGCAATTGCAATTTAAGGAATCGCAATTTAGAGATTCCTTAAATTGTGATTTTTGCATTTGGGATGATGCATTCCAAATGCAAAAATACTGGTCGCAAAGGGGCGGATTCTGAGAATCTGCCCATTTGCGACCGTTTTTTCCTTTGATGCATGTGCCTGATAGTGTGTTATAATGTTAATACTTTTATTTTTTGGGAATTGCAATTATAATGCTTTTTTCCCCTCCCTTTTTGTTCTAGTTGAAGTCTTTTGCTCTTTAGACTGTTCCAGGTTGAGGTTTCGTTACTTTTGGTTCTGCTGTTTGTGTAGTTGCTTGTGTTTGGTAAGTTACTTTTTTTTGTACAATGTAAATATTTTTCATTTCTCTGCATGAATGTGTTTTTTGCAAATATTAATTGCAGGATGTTTGGCTTCTGTTTTTTGAGTGTCAAAAACTTTTTTGCATTTGTGCTTGATGTGTATTTTGTTGTTTTGTGAGTAATTGTTTTTTTGTTTTCTTTCTAGTGGGATATCGTTTTTACTTTCTCTCTGCAGAGTAGCTGCTGGTGAGTGTAGCAGTCTCCTGCAAGTGGATCGTATAGTTTTTGAGTATATTGATCTTTGTGATAAAGGCATCCATTTTTTTTACTTACTTATTTTGCACAGTGCTGTTTGTTGTTGACTTGTTTGTGCAGTTTCCTTTTTTAGTAAGGATAGTGGCTAGCCGCAGTATTACTGCTCAGCCGGTTGTTGGTATGCTTTTTGAGTCTTCCTCTGACAATGGTCCAGAGACTGACTCTGATTCTGAGACAGAGGAGGGAGGGGAAGATTAAGGTAGTGAGTTTTCTTTCCACGTTGCATCATCGGATGATGGAGCTAGTCTCAGTGTGGATGAAGCTAATCTTAGTGTAGATGAAGTGCCTGTGTTAGAGGAGGACATTGATGTGCAGATAGTTCGGCAAGAAGCATCTGGGCTACAGCCTGGGGCTTCCAGACTTCCCGTTGGAGTAGTGCAGCAAAAGGCATCTGGGCTGCAGCCTGGGGATGCAAGGCTTCCCATTGGTGTAGTGCGGCAGGAGGCATCTGGGGCTGCAAGGCTTCCCATTGATATAGTGCGGCAAGAGGCATCTGGGCTGCAGCCTGGGGCTGCAAGGCTTCCCGTTGAAAGTGCTGAGGTCGGGGTGGCCCCAGGGATGGTACAGCCGGCATTGCCAGACTTAACTGGTGTTCCAGGGTGTAGAGTGAATACTGAAAACGTTTTGCCGATAATTGTTTTTCACCTATTTATGGATGATGTATTTTTGGCAGAGATTGTTGAGCAGACTAATTTGTATGCCGAACAGTTTTTGAGGGACAACAGTGCCAGCCTTAACACCCACTCTAGAGTTACCCGGTGGACTCCCACAAATCTTGAAGAGATGAAGAAGTTCTTGGGTTTAAATTTTTTGATGGGCTTGCTAAGGAAGCCATCAATGTATTCATATTCGTCTACTAGTCCCTTGCAACTTCTATATTTCCGGCAGTCATGAGTCATGATAGGTATTTGCTTCTGCTTTGGATGATGCAATTTTGTCGATAAAGGTTTAGCATTTGTGTAGTGTATTTAGTTTCAGTTTTTGTGTTAGTAGATTTGTATCTATTTGCAATTTGTTTATGTTTTCTTATTTATCTTTAAAAAAAATCCTAAATATGATGGCGGTGTGCGTGGAGTAGCGCTTGTCTGGTGGTGTGCGGGATCTGGCGCTTGGCTGGCGGTGTGTTTGTAATGCTGCTTGGCTGGCGATGTGTTTGGACTGGTACTTGGATGGCGGTGTGCGCGGACTGGCGCTTGGCTAGTGATGTGCGTGGACTGGGGCTTGACTAGCTGTGTGTTTTGATTGGCGCTTGGCTGGCTCTGTGTTTGTACTGGCGCTTGGCTGGCAGTGTGTTTGTACTGGCGCTTGGCTGGTGGTGTGCGTGGACTGTTGCTTTGCTGGCGGTGTGTGAGTAGTGACTAGCTGCTGGTCACTACACACACTGCAATCCGTAATCTGGTGTGGTTGCTGTGTCAGGAATGTGTGCGTGTGAAAATGATGGGCCCTGGAATGGCGCTGTCTGCTGGTGTGAGTGTTGTAATGTGCTGGGCCCCTGGCTGGCGTTGTGAATGGTTTTGTATGTGTCACACGTATGAAAGGTGTATGAATGGCCTGTAAAGAGGTTGTTGCCTTGTCGTGGCTTTACAGCTCACAAGCTGTGAGTCAATGGTTCAGTTTCTCGTCCTTTCAATTAACAGTGCATTTCATTTTTGTGAAATCTCTGGTTAAAACAACTGTATATACTGAACCATCACTCACCTTTGTGCCAAATTCAACCAGTATGTATGTGTGCTTGAGGAATAGGTGGTTGTGCATAAAAATGTGTCTTTTTTGATTTTGTCAAGCAGGGTGTACCTTGTCCTTTTTTGAGAATATTGTAATGTGTTGGTTTTGTGCCTGGTGGTGTGAATGGCCTTGTGTGTGTCATCTATGAAAGATGTGTGAATGACCTGTAAAGCACTTTGTGCCTTGAAGTGACTTTACAGCTCACGAGCTGTGAGTCACTGGTTCAGTTTTTTGTTTGATACAAATATTGACAGTGCATTTTATTTTTGTGAAATCTCTTGTTAATAAAATGTTATATACTGAACCATCACTCGCCCTCGTGCCTAATCCAACCGGTATGTGTGTGTGCTTGAGGAATAGATGGATGTGCAGTAATCTTTGTCTGTTTTGTCTCTCTGCCAAGCTGTACATTTCATCTAAGAATAATCTAACAACTGTAGTTTTTGTTGTAAACTAAACACACAGTGCATTGTGATGTCTCTCTTGTGGATCCCAACAAGTTATCTTACCTACAATGTCCTGCAAACCTCAAAATGTGACTGTGACATTTTCCTTGCATTAGTGTGCCCAAATTTTCACATTGCAGAAAATATTAACAAATGTCCAACCACTCAGCATTTCTTCAATTATCCCAATAGAAATGGTACTTCACTTGTATGGGTGGGCCAAGTACCCGTGGCAGAAAACGGCCCAAAACATATTGATGCGTCATCGAAATTACCTATCGCCAACCAACTGGTTGCTCGGCAGTAATCTAGGGAAACCTACCTAACCCATACATTTCTGAAACGTAGACACCCGGGGGAGTCCAGCAAGGTATGGCTTGCGTGGGTCCCCATCATTCTCCTACTCAGAATCCCCGGCAAACCTCAAATTTCGCTGACAAATTTACTTTTTTCTCACATTTCTTGGTGGGAAAGTTCTGGAATCTGGGTGGATCCATAAATTTCCTCCCACCCAGCGTTCCCCGATGTCTCTCTATAGAAATGGTACCTCACTTGCATGGGTGGGTCAGGGACCCGTGACAGGCAAGGGCCCAAAACCTATTGAGGCCACATCAAAACTACCTATCACAAACCAAGGGGGGCCCCATGAGTTTTTGGTATGGGGCTCAACGGCTATTTAGAGAAACCTACCTAACTTACACATTTCTGGAAACTAGACACCCAGGGGAGTCCAGCGAGGTATGGCTTACGTGGGTCCCTCGTCATTCTCCTACCCAGAATCCCCTGCAAATCTCGATAATTATGCCAAAAAATTTCTGTGTGGGAATGTTCTGGAAACTGCATGGATCCACAAATTTCATCTCACCCAGCGTTCCCCCAGATCTCCCGATAAAAATGTTACCTCACTTGTACTGTGGAGACTTCAAAATTACCTATAGCATAACTACCTGGCTTTTGAGTGGGGGGGCACCTGAGATTTTGGGAGACCTGGGGGAACGCAGATTCCAGAACGTTCCACCACAGAAATGAGTGGAAAACTTGTTTTTTTTACAACCTGGTGGGAGACAGTCAAGTCACCCCATCCTGGATATCCCTGGGTGCCTAGTTTTCAAAAATGTATACGTGTGCTAGGTTTCCCTAGGTGCCGGCAGAGCTATGGTTCAAAAACTAGAGCTAGGCATTTTGCCAAAAAAGGGTCATTTTTCACTGCGAAATTGAGGTGTGTCCACATTGCGTTTTGCGCTATTTCCTGTCGCAGGCACCAGGCCGACCCTCAGAAGTGAGGTACCATTTTTAGGTCTCGCACTGCGAATCGATCGTGAATCGATCGTCGCTGCAAGACTCTATTGTGATAATTTCTGCTTTCAAGGAGCCAAGGGAGACAGGAGACAAGTGATGTGCACGCGCGTGTAAACGGATCAGGTCGCCCGCACTTCCTGTCTCCCATGGCTCCTTGGAAGCAGACACACACGAATGCACACACACACACATACAGAACCCCCTCCCCCCGCCGCCGCGCACACGCACACACATACAGAACACCACCACCCCCCCGCCGCCGCCGCGCATACACACACACACACATAGAGAACCCCCCCTGCCGCGCACACGCACACACACACACACATAGAAAACCTCCCCCGCCGCGCATACACACACGCCCCCCACCACCGCCGCGCATACACACACGCCCCCCCGCCGCACACATACACACACGCGTGCACACACACACATGCGAGCGCACCAAAACGCACCACCTCCCCTCTGCAACTAAGCCCCACTCACTGGCACTCTGTGTCCGCGGGGCTCTCCCTCGGGCATGGGAGTCCCGTGTCACAGCTGCTCCTCTGGCCAGGCACTCCGTGGGCGCGGGCTTCCCAAGACGGAAGTCCCGCCCCACGATAGGTTTCGTTTTGGTCACTGCGAGCGCACGTCTTGTTTGTCTTTCGATCTTCTCCCTGTTATGTACATATCACCAATTAATTCTATAACGGAACCTCAATGTTGCCACCTCGGACTTCAGCCACTCTCACCCATTTCCTCCTATTTCCCTTTAAACGTGTAGCTTAAAAAATGTCATTATGCGCCCGTCCTTTCACCCACCTTTCCCCAACACCTTCCATCAACGTATTTATGAACCTTCGTTATCACTAGCATCCTCTTTTTCTTATACGCTCCTATTCACTCTGCCTCACCGTTTTCTTTCTGCGCCCTCATTTACTTCACCATTTTTTCACTTACACTTCTTTTCACTTGTGTCTTTTTATTCATGCTCCTCCCATTTAATCCTCCCCCCTGTTTCTACATTCACCTGTCGCATTTTAGGCATCCCCCTTATCGTCTTCTCATTTAGTTATACAGAGTCTTTCGTGCCTTCTAATTTACCGCAATTTCTATTCTAGACATTATTACTTTCGTCCTGTTCTTAGCTCCTGCTGCCCAGTCCCTTTCAATTTCTCCATTGTGTTTACCCTCTTGTTTATGCTGCGGTAAACGTCGATTTCAAGAACCTCAAATACTGTGATGATTTACTTTAATTTCGGAGAACGTTAATTATACAGTTGTTGAAGGAAGTGTTGTTGCAGATTATAATTTGGCACATCTAGTCAACAAGTTCTAGCATGAGCACAATGATTGTATAATATAAAACTATAGATACATTATTGTGGATAGCTCTTCTGAATTCGGTGTATTTTGTTCTCTGTATACAGTAGAATATACTCTGCTGCCTACACCCTCTCTGCATAAGAATCCATTTGCAAAACTTGCTGTTGGGATAGTGGAAGTGTAAACCTTCGAAATGCTGCATATAGTATTATAAATGGGTAACAATCAATTATGCTAATGTTTTTTTGCCTATCGCTTCTGAGTGGTATCAGTTAGACTAGAGTAAAGCTTGAGTTGCCTATGATGTCATTCAGAGTGCCAGGTAAAAAACAACCCTGTAATTCCTTTGTGACACAGCAACAGTTGCTCTGTGACCCCCTGTTGTTGTGGGATAGCAGTGAATTACTGGATTTAAAATATAAGAGCCACGCCCAGTGCATAGAATTATAGATGGGTAACTGTGAGCTACGGGAAGGTCAACATCCCTGTTACCAACAGTACCCATCTGTTATTCTATGTAAATGACAGAGGCTTGCTGTGGCACAAAGCATAAAAATGTAATTATCATTGGACCTAAAAATGACATTTACGTCACAATAGATATAAAACACATCGCCAAATAGTATGTTTTCTTAGATAAAACAAGCCCTCCCGTTCTCGAGTTTTAAAAAAAAAATGGCTTTCCTATTTAATTATGACTTTCTGGTACAGCTCTGTCTCCTCCCTCAATGGGAAATTAAGGAGATTTTCCAGCTTTGTTGCTGTTGTGGCTCAGTGCAGAGATGAATATGTTAATCAAAACCTTGTCATGACTCATTTTGGGATAATCCACTTGGCTTCACAAAATTCATTTTTACAATTGCTTTAATGTGATTCTCCTCCCAGGATGATGCTTTTAATTGAAGAATGTTCACTCCTTCCCTGTGAATATAATTTTAATGTTCACTTAAATATTTGTATTAGTTTAATATACAGTGCCTGTGTGTCAGTTTATGGCTACTTCAAAGCAGGTATTATCTCGGTGCAACTGCAGCTTATTTTTGGGGGAATTTTGCAGTGAGCTGTTTTTATAATGGACTGCTGTTATTTGATTGCGTCTAGTAAAATGTTTTAGCAGAAGGCCCAGGCATTTTCTATACATAATCACTGAATTTTTTTGACGTTTTGAAGTATAGTTTTCACAATAGACCAAGCAGAGAAACAGCAGGCTAGCAAAAAAGCACTAGGAAATGTGATCCCCCTAAAGAATGATGGCTATTGCCAGCCCTAAATACACTGAGGTAACAGGGGAGCCATCAAGAAAATGTCATGTCTCGATTAAAATACAGGCCCAACGGTGCAAATGTGAAAAATATTTAAAAGTTTGTCTGGACTTAGTACTTTCAGACATTATTGGGGACAGTACTACCATCTAATTATTTCACCTCTTATTTTTCTAAAAGGGCATCGCACTTCATTATCATTAGGGTAAAGGAAATCTGACAGCGTTACCCTTTAGCTGGCCACATGCTTATCCCATGGCTACCAACGATGATCATATATTGTACTACCTATGCTGCACCACATTCAAACTACTCATATGCATATAAGAACATCTTAAAATAGACCCTGGGTACGCATTTAACCAAAGCAAATATGCTACCAGTAAAAATGAAATGAAAAAAAAGCAAGACCAATTTTTCACTCGATGCCTTGAACTTTTACTTATATTTAAGTGTGGGGTGGGGCACTCTTTACGGAGATGTATTGGCTAGGTTAAACCAGCGCATGTCTCTTCCCACCCTCACCCTCACCCTGTCACCCTAACACCCCTTCACCCTCACACACGCTCACTCACCCTTCCAGCCTCACACCCCTCACCCTCACAACCCTCTCACCCTCACACCCTCACCCTCACACACCACATCACTCAGGAACACCACCGCATCACTCAGGGACACCACCACATCACTCAGAGACACCACTCAGGGGTACCACCACGTCACTCAGGGACACAACCACACCACTCGGGGACACCACCACATCACTCGGGGACACCACCACATCACTCGGGGACACCACCACATCACTCGGGGACACCACCACTCATTACTCGGGGACACCGCCACTCATCACTCTGGGACACCACCACTCATCACTCGGGGGCACCACCGCTTATCACTCGGGGACACCACCACTCATCACTCGGGGACACCACCATCACATCACTCGGGGACACCACCACATCACTCGGGGACACCACCACATCACTCGGGGACACCACTACATCACTCGGGGACCCCATCACATCACTCAGAGACACCACTCAGGGGTACCACCACGTCTCTCAGGGACACCACCACATCACTCGGGGACACCACCACATCACTCGGGGACACCACCACATCACTCGGGGACACCACCACATCACTCGGGAACACCACCACATCACTCAGAGACACCACTCAGGGGTACCACCACATCACTCAGGGACACCACCACATAACTCGGGGACACCACCACATCACTCGGGGACACCACCACATCACTCGGGGACACCACCACATCACTCGGGAACACCACCACTCATCACTTTGGGAGACCACCACATCACTCGGGGACACCACCATTCATCCCTCGGGGACACCACCACTCATCACTCGGGGACACCACCACATCACTCGGGGGCACCACCACATCACTCGGGGACACCACCACATCACTCGGGGACACCACCACATCAGCTAACCATTCACAAACAATGTTTATATACCAAATTGCAAATCAAAAAAAAATTAATGCAAAGCATTGTCATTTACAATGCCAGTAACTCAAACTTTAATGCTGCGAGACATATTGCATTGTAAATGCTTGTTCTAGGAAGACTTTGGGAAACACAAGGTGGTTGGACATTTGTGGATCCACGCAGATTCCACAACTTTCCACCACAGAAATGTGGGGAAAATGTGTTTTTTTTTTACAATGTTTTAGGTTTGCAAGGGATTTTGGGTAACAGAACCCGGTGGGTGGCAGTCAAGTCACCCCATTATGGATTTCCCTGGGTGTCTAGTTTTAAAAAATGTATAGGTTTGCTAGGTTTCCCTATGTGACGGCAGTGCTAGGGTTAAAAAACTACAGCTAGACACTTTGCAAAAAAAGGGTAAATTTTCATTGTGAAAATATGGTGTGTTCACGTTGGGTTTTGAGCCATTTCCTCTCGTGGGCACTATGCCTACCCACACAAGTAAGGTATAATTTCTAACGGGAGACTTAGGGTAATTCAGATTTGTAAAGCAACTGTTATTACCTATTGACTTTTGATGCTTTTCTGCCTTCCAAATGAAAGACAGTGTGTAAAAAAGAAGTCCTTTTGAAAAATTATCAATAATTCTCATGCTAGTATGAGTATTCCCACTTTCGAAAATGTGCAAATATCTACTGTTTCTAAACTCTATGATTTGTTCCCATTTCAGAAATACATAAGTGTCTTTTATACCGATTTTTCCATGTATACATTTTCCCACAATAATTGCAAAATACCTAGGACATAAAAAAATGCCTTTGCAAATTGCTGCTCAGTTTTTGACTCTGGGTTCGTGGGGTTCTTGATGAACCTACAAGTCCTATATATCCCCACAACCTGTAAGGTCCAGCGGATGTAACAGTATGTTGCTTTCAAAGAGTTGTCATAATTAGAAGTTACAAGTGAAAACGTTGACACAAAATGCTGTTTTTTCAACTAGTTTTCAATTTTCCCTGTATTTAACTGTTAGTTTCTAGTAATAAACCTTGATGGATCTACACAAATGACCCCTTGCTGACTTCAGAATTGTGTCTATATTTCTAAAAAGTATAGCTTTCCAGGATCCATTATTGCTTTCACACCTATTTCTACCATTAACTGGAAGGAGGTTGAAAGCACAAAAAATTGCAAAAATCGGCTGTGTCCCAGAAAAATGCCAAAACTGTTTAAAAAATGTGGGGTTTCTGACAAAAGTCTGTCATTCCCTAAAAGCTGGGAAAATGGTAATTTCAGTCCCATAAATCCTTTTGTGATACCATTTGCAGGGAAAAACCCAGACGCTTTCAGTTGCAGCCTGTTTTCCCCATTTTTCCCCCCAAAAAACATTTTGCTGTATTTTAGCTAATTTCTGGTACCCCACCAGGGGAATCCACTAAGCCTGGGTACCTTGAGCATCCCCATGATGTTGGAAGAAAAGGACGGAAATTTGGTGTGGATACCTTATGTGGTCAAAATGTTACAGGGGCCTAAGCGCGTACTACTCCAAATAGCAAAAAAAAGGCTTAGCACGGGGGGTAGGCCTAGCAGCGAAGGGGTTAAATTGAAGATTATGAGAATGGGTTTGTGAAAAAAGTTGGAGCGTAAAGGTTTTATGAAAGTCCATAGATCACTCCATTATGTTTCCCCCATATAGTTATGTAGGACAATATAGGAGATGTTTGAAGCAACCAAGGGGGTGCCCCTAAATGTTTTTTTCAAACATTGTTCCAGTTGGAGTTATTTAGAACAATGTTGTATAGGAAGATTAAATTCCTCCCTTAATTGTGAGAAGGATATAAAGTCACCATTATGAAGAAGTTGATCTGGAAAATGGATGTCCACTGTTTGCCGCAAAGGCCAAGATAATGTACGACCATTACCGAAAGGGAGCCTTGACATGAATATGTGAATTTGAAGCTAATAAACAATGTCCTCTTTTCCAGGATTTATGCATAGCTGAAAAAATCAGATTTTTCGGATCAGAACAGCAAGTGCTGCTGCCATACAGAAGAGAAAGACCTGAATTGTTGGATAGAAGATGGCGCTCAATGTGAACCCATTGAAGAATTTCTTTGATTCCTGGCAAAAAATAAGAGAAATGAGAGATGGGCAATGCAATGGAATAGTGTTCTATCTATGGGAGACCCATTCCACCATATAGTTGAGGAACTTTTAGTTTTCCAATTGCGAGACAAGGCCTAGCTGAACCCCATATCAAGGACTTAATCTTGGATTTTATTGAGTGAAGCGTAGGTAAAGGGATTTGAAGAGGGAGCATAACCAAAATATAAAGGAAACACGGAAGAGTGACCATTTTACTTGCTTGGACTCTGCCCCAAAGGGACAGCCCCAAAGTCCTCCATTTGTCAAAATCACATTGCATTTGAGAAAACAGAGGAGCTAAATTGTCTGTTACCATGCTATCCAAACCCTTATTAATTAAAATTCCTAGATATTGAATGCGTGAAGATTGCCAATGAAAAAGGAAACCATATACAGCTGCTTTTGTAATCCCATCAGAAATGGGTAATAGCCTAACTCTTGTCCCAATTAATCTTATAACCGGAAAAGGAAGAAAAGTCATCAATAATTTGAAGTAAGGGATGGAAGAGATCGGGGGAGATTTTTAAGAGTAAGGAGGATATCATCTGCATATTTGTATATTTTAGAATGTCCAATTGGAAGGGGAACACCTGTGATTTCAGAATATTGGTGGATTGTGGCAGATACTGGCTCCATTGCTATAAGAAAAATAGGGGTTATAAAGGGCAACCTTGGAGCGTTCCCCTCCAAATCAAAAAAGTATCAGATAGAAAACCACTGCAATTCACTTGGGCAGAAGAATCGTAATATAATAAACTCACTTCGGTTATTACAAATTTCACCTAACCCAAAGCGTTGCATTACTGTAAAGAGGTAGTCCCATTCAATGCGATCGGACACTTTCTCTGCGTCAAGGGAGAGAGCTAATGAATACTCTGATAGATGTTTGGCAGACCACAATGTATGAGCTAATGTACAGAGATAATTCAGAGAAGAGTGCCCGGGACAAAACCCACCTGATTGTAATGTTTTAGGTAAGGTAAGACTTTGCGGAGGCGGGACTCTAGTATGCTGGTCAATATTTTGATATCACAGTTTAATAGCGAGATGGGACGGTAATTGCTGCATAGCAGAGGACCTTTACCAGGCTTGGGTAGCACAGCAAGAACTGCCTTGTTAGAAAGAGGACCCCGTGAAGATTCACTATCTGCCTCCTGAAATGCAGTATGTAAAGTATCAATATTAATGTGTCCTGTCCATCAGTAAAATTTAGCAGGGAAATCATCTTCCCCAGGAGCTTTGTGGTATGGCAGGGCAGAAATGGCTTTGGAAATCTTATCCCTGGTGATTTCACCTTCAAGTAATGCTCTACCCCCATCAGAGAGGCAGGGAAGTGTCACTTCTGAGAGAAAGGAATTCATCTTATCAAAATCTATTTGGCTGTCGGGAGTATAAAGGGATTGGTAGAAAGAAGAAAATTCCTTGACAATCTCCTATGTCTTTTTGAGTAGGTCAACTTGTGCTGATCAAATAGCTGAATGGCCATTGCAGCCTCCCTTTGATGCAGTTGTGCAGCTAATAATCTCCCTGTCTTTTCTCCCTGTTCATAATGTCGCCCCTTCATTCTCTGCAGCGCATATTCAGCTTTTGAAGTAAAAAGGCTATTTAAGGCCATAAGTGCTTGCTCTAATGATTTACGATTCTGCAAGTTTGGGGTTGTTCTGTGTAGGCGTGAGTAAGATTGAATCACACATTCTAGCTGTATTTGCTGGGCAGCATTCTGCTTATTAGCAAGTGCCATGTCACGCATTACCAGACTCCTACTAGTGGCTTTGGCCGCACCCCACATAGTCCTGTTGGAGATTACAGAGCCCTGATTATTGGAAAGATAATCTTGGAGATGTGATTGTAGTTGAAGTTTACCCTTGGGCGTCCTATGCCGTTGGATGTTTAAACGCTATAGTTTGCGCCCTAGCCGCGATAACCCTAGACCAAGAGACAGGAGGACAGGTGAGTGATCAGGCAGGGCTGCGTCTAATATGCGAGACTCCGTGGCCAATTGAACCGCCTTATGTGATGTCAAAAAGTAATCCTAAGCGAGAGAATGTGCCATGAATAGGAGAAAAGAATGTGTATTCCAAATCTTTTGGGTGATTAAGACGCCAGTGATCAAATAATCCATTGTCTGAAATCATATCTTCTAGGATAGCTCTGTCCACCGCATTTCCTTTATCTAATGGACCTATTTTGTCTAGAATTGAATCATGCACCAAATTCCAATCTCCACCAATAAGATACTGCGAGGCATCAATCTCTGTTAATAGACGGTTCAACTGAAGAAAGAATGATTTTTTAGTTCCTGCAGGAGCATACACTGATCCAAGGCAGATATGGGAATTCCCAATCCGTAATTTAGCAAATACATATCGGCCATCAGGAACTGACCACATTTTGGAGAGCTTGACTGGGAGGGATTTGCGAATAAGAATTGCAACTCCACATTTGCGTATAGTATTAGTATCTGTGGGATCACCTTTTCGAATGCTGCTGTGGATGACCTTCCTCACCCGATCCCTGCAGAGTTTGTCAGATTCTAATGTATCTAAATAAGTGTCTTGTAAGAACGCCACGTCTACATGTTTGGATTGGAGATAAGAAAGTACCTTCTTCCTTTTCATGTAGTGAGTGAGGCCATTTACATTCCATGTGATGGTGCATAGAGGATGAGTACTTGTCATAGTGAAGCAGTTACAAATTGGGTTTAGTGGCTCAAGATTTATTATAATTTCAGAGTAAAGAGAACAATAAATTAGAGAGAATACGGGAAGTTGGTTTTCCTGCATCCTGGTTGAAATCACATATCATGCCAATATTTAAAAAGGGAGACCGCAACTGTCCCGCACACTATAGACCCATCTCCTTGCTGTACTTGCTGGCCAAGGTGGTAGGTCGTATTGTACTGGATAGATTGTAGGAGTGGGCAGGCTGTAACAATATTCTGTCCGACTTCCAATATGGCTTTCGCCAGGGTGTTGGGACCACAGAGCAGGCCATCAACTTGAACTTGCTAGTGAGCAAGTACACACAAATAAAAGGGGGCAACCTGTTCCTGGCATTTGTGGATTTGACCTCCGCATTCCCATGATAAACTCTGGTCTATTATGGCCGCGAGGGGCGTTGACGGTGCTATCGTCAACTTACTCAGATAGTTGTATTCAAAGAGCTCAGCCAAGATTCGACATGCTATGAATGGTGAATGCACAAGCCCTGTTGACATTAAGAAAGGGGTCCGTCAGGGGTGTCTGCTTGCGCTATTCTTATTTAACGTATAGATCAATGGTTTGGGCAGCACCCTTGTGGACTTCTGTGTCGATCTGCCCCAAATTGGCAATAGGCCAGTGCCAATATTATTGCATGCGGATGACGCAGTACTTATGGCCTGCACCCCCAATGCCCTTTAGCATCTTTTAGATAAATTTGTAAATTTTATGGAGAACCTCCGTCTTTTAATCAATATAGGTAAAACATACGTTTTGAATGCTGGTCAAAAGCTAGCCAAGGGATGCAAGATTTTAGTAGGAAATTAGATTTTACCCCAAACATCAACTATTTCATATTTGGGACTCCAGTTCGATAGTAATGGTAACTGGAAAAGCGCAGTGAAATCGAGATTAATGCAGCTCCTCAGATCAATTGCGGGTCTGAATAATTTTTCTAGAAAAATGGGACGTAAATCTCCCAGGGATATGATGAGCATTTATAACGCCAACTGCCGATCAGTAGCGATGTACGGCTCTGAGTTGTGGGAAACGAAGATGTCGATTCCTTAATGCTGGTAAAAAATGGGTATCTTAAAAATCTTTAGGGGCTCCCAACCAGTTGCTCAAACTTAGTGTGTCATGCAGAGTTGGACATAATTTATCTAGAAGTTTTAATAAGGGTGCAGACAGTGCTCCTGTTGTATAGCGTTTTAGGACCCAAGTAAAATTTTCCCGATTCATGCCATTATACAGGTATAATTCACATTACCCTTATATAGGTCTAGGAATCATAACCATATTTAGACATAGCCCATGCAGTTCAAATACAGGCATGGACATTTCCACTAGTTCCAAAAAGCCACAACAATTTCCTGGAAAACTCGGCTTCAGCAGTCAGGGACATCACCTTTCTTGAATATTGATTTGTCCTAGAAATCATGGCATTTTCAAAGAACAACAATTCTTTGAAAATTCTTTGGTGGCGTTATTATGTCCAACTTTACGTCAAACTAGGCACCTTCAAGGTATAAATATGCCTACACTTGCCCTAGCAAACACACGGTGGTTCGGAGCAGCTCGACTATCTACTTGCCCGACGCAGCTCGCTACAGCAAGTGCCGAAGGAAGCCGACCCTCCAGCTGACACACTGACAGAGAGGCTGCCTTTCTCTCACTGAGAATCCAGCTCCAGTGTTTACAAGCTCCCCTTGCGGGGTGTTGGGAAATCGAGTCGGAGACAGAGATACCAGACCTCCTTCGTTCTAACACCATGGTACGGAGCTGATTAGACCCTAAGAGAAATCTTGGATAGATTCTTGGCAAAGAAACTAAAACTATGCTACACCACACCACTTCTTCCCTCGTACTAGACTTAGGTTAGGTACATTGGGGTAGGCGTATTTTAGAAGTACCAGTCAAGTACTTTTAGTCTTTGTTATTTTATGGCTTAGAAACCATACCATGCTTTTACAGTATTATTTTATAATACTCTTCTTGCTGTATGCATTATACTTTACACCCAGTATTACGATTGTAGCAGTTCATTTCTTTTGCATGAGAAAGAAGACTGTTCAATAAATGCTTTTATTGAAAAACCCCGTCTCTCTATTTCTCTGCACCTCTAGTGAAACAAAGCATGCCCGATTGACTGAGTGAAATATCTATCTATTGTTTCCACAACTCTAGAGATACTTCTTATTCTTGACAAACAAAGTTGTCATGTTTATGCGGTTGTCAGAAAGTAATCCCCTCTTGTTTATTCGATTAAGTTTCTAGTGACCTCTGACGTAGCTGGCACTCACAATTAAGACTAATATATTCGATAGAGACCTAGTCGACATAAGTCCTACGTCAATTCTATAGGATATATTATTCCAATGTGCAGAGCCTATTGGGAATATAGGAACTACACTACATGGCGCGCAACGTTTGGTAAGGCACTAATTTAACGCAAGATTCTAAAGTAACTCAGTCGTGCTTTTCACAAAGTCGCCTTTTTCCCTTAAAATACTCCAATAGACGTCTGGAGTGGGTAAAAGGATAAAATATCCGCCATAACTAAGTAGGAAAAAAATCCTATGTATTAGTTTTTGGTTTGCTCATCGTTGAAGGATACAGTGTTCCAAAATATTGTGCACCTTATCTTTGTTTCCTTGAAACTTGCTCTGCAAACTTTCAACAAAAATTTCGGATAGCGACACCGAGAATGGTAGACCTACAAGAAACAACAACGCAACCGGTGGAGCTGCAGCAGCTGCAGCCAGGCCGGACTTTGACGTTACACGGTTTAATGAAGACGACGCGGATGCTATAATCATCCCAGAAAATTTAAGGAAAACAATCACTATAAATCTTATAACAAATGGCCTATCATCAAGAGGTGGTAGGGTAATTTTTGTCATAGAAGCACACAAATTATGGCAGACAGAGGTATTCTATTCATGGATTATCTTCCCAGAAGCAAATCCATTAACACAAGTGTTCCACTTCTACAAAGTAGAGGAACCTCCAGCGGAATACACTCCTTTCAAGGATATTGAAATTCCATTAACATACCAAGAGCATGCGCTCTGGTTTAAAGGCACCCAACAACATCAAAATCACATTACCAGGCTCTGTCCACTAGGTAGACCAGGAGCAACATGGCCGGTTCTAGCCAGCTATACACCACATCCTACCATTGAAGAAATGTCAGGTGCAGAACTATTAGTTCAACTAAAACAATTATTCAAAATACATCAACAACTGGTTCAATATGTCATGCGGACTGTAACAGTCTAACCTCCTATAAGGATTCCACAACAAACCACTCACCAGGGGAAACAAATAAAATCACAACACAGACTATACAATCAGTCATTGGTAAATTACTCGCAAAAAGGGAACAAATTCCATTCTGGATAGCTCAGAAAATCACTCAAATAGAGGCAGTATTTCCAGATAGTACACCTCATGAGAAACACAGAATTCTAACAATCTGCTTACCAATGGGGATTGCACCACACCTGGAGGACTGTGACACTTGGGGTACAGTCTTTGCTGCAATCTACACAAAAACACATGGTGTTCCGTCTATGGCGGTAATACCAGATGTCCTGAAACAAATTCAAAAGGAATACGGGGCAGAGCCTGCTTTAAATCTGGGTATGAAATTACTTAAAGATTTCAGACAGGTCTCAGCTATATTATTAGCTAATATTAAAGGTGAAGTAGCATCCATGGTGATCGGCCACAAATTAAAAGAAATTGATGTAACTGAGCAACCATATGAACTGGCCAGAATAATAGAAAAATCCTATGAAGAACTAGGTAGAGATAGTTTGGGTGGGAAACCAGTTAAGCCCAACTAACAGAAAGTCCTGAAAAGGTCTTTATTAAAAACACTCTCACTACTCCTAAAAAGAGGTGGGAAAATACTAAACAAGTGTTCCACTTCTACAAAGTAGAGGAACCTCCAGCGGAATACACTCCTTTCAAGGATATTGAAATTCCATTAACATACCAAGAGCATGCGCTCTGGTTTAAAGGCACCCAACAACATCAAAATCACATTACCAGGCTCTGTCCACTAGGTAGACCAGGAGCAACATGGCCGGTTCTAGCCAGCTATACACCACATCCTACCATTGAAGAAATGTCAGGTGCAGAACTATTAGTTCAACTAAAACAATTATTCAAAATACATCAACAACTGGTTCAATATGTCATGCGGACTGTAACAGTCTAACCTCCTATAAGGATTCCACAACAAACCACTCACCAGGGGAAACAAATAAAATCACAACACAGACTATACAATCAGTCATTGGTAAATTACTCGCAAAAAGGGAACAAATTCCATTCTGGATAGCTCAGAAAATCACTCAAATAGAGGCAGTATTTCCAGATAGTACACCTCATGAGAAACACAGAATTCTAACAATCTGCTTACCAATGGGGATTGCACCACACCTGGAGGACTGTGACACTTGGGGTACAGTCTTTGCTGCAATCTACACAAAAACACATGGTGTTCCGTCTATGGCGGTAATACCAGATGTCCTGAAACAAATTCAAAAGGAATACGGGGCAGAGCCTGCTTTAAATCTGGGTATGAAATTACTTAAAGATTTCAGACAGGTCTCAGCTATATTATTAGCTAATATTAAAGGTGAAGTAGCATCCATGGTGATCGGCCACAAATTAAAAGAAATTGATGTAACTGAGCAACCATATGAACTGGCCAGAATAATAGAAAAATCCTATGAAGAACTAGGTAGAGATAGTTTGGGTGGGAAACCAGTTAAGCCCAACTAACAGAAAGTCCTGAAAAGGTCTTTATTAAAAACACTCTCACTACTCCTAAAAAGAGGTGGGAAAATACTAAACAGACACTTCCTAAAGAGAAGCGTTCTCAATCCCGAGGTAGGTCTCCTCAAAAGGAGCCCTCTGAAAAGAGGTATAACCTCAGGAATAGGGAAAATTTGAGAAAACCTGATAGAAGAGGACGGTCAGAACAGAAAGAAGAATGCGTGAAGTCCAAAGACGATCAACACATTCCAAAAAATAAGAAAACCCAATTCACCCAAAAAAAAGTAGCAGGTCTAAAAATCAGACATGCCGAGGATCTTGAGGACACACCTCAAGAACAGGGAGTGGGCTCAGACACTGCTGGACAGCGCAGCAGAAGTTACCATAACTCGCAAGATCCTGAAGGATCATCTGGAGACAGTGGACTTGCATGAGTACATTCAAGTTGAAACTGCCAATACCAGGGTTAGTATACCCCATATGTAAAGTCAAGTCAAGTCAAGTTAAATTTTGTATAGCGCACTACTCACCCAGTGGGTCTCAAGGCGCTTGAGGGAGGGGTGGTACATTATTTATCAAATATCCAAGTTTTTAGTTGTTTTCTGAAGGAGAGGTGGTTCTGTGTAAGGCGGAGGTGAGTGGGGAGAGAATTCCAGGTCTTGGCCGCTAAGTAGGAGAAAGATCTTCCTCCCATGGTGGATCTTTGGATGCGTGGGATCACGGCGAGGGCTTGATTGGACGAACGTAGTAGGCGGGTGGGGGTGTAAAAGGTAAGGCGCGTGTTGAGGTATTTGGGTCCTAGGTCGTAGAGGGCTTTGTGTGCGTGGGTGAGGAGATGGAATGTTATTCTCTTGTTGACAGGGAGCCAGTGGAGGTCTCTTAGGTGGCCGGATATGTGATTGTGGCGGGGGATGTCAAGGATGAGTCTGGCGGAGGCGTTCTGGATACTTTGAAGTTTTTTCTGTAATTTGGCTGTGGTTCCGGCATAGAGGGTGTTTCCGTAGTCCATTTGGCTTGTGACAAGTGCTTGGGTACCCGTCTTTCTTGTTTCAGTGGGGATCCAGCGGAAGATTTTTTTGAGCATACGTAGGATGTTAAAGCATGATGATGAGATGGCGTTGACTTGTCTGGTCATTGAGAGGGAGGAGTCCAGGATGAAGCCCAGGTTGCGTGCGTGGTCCGTTGGTTTGGGTACGTTGCCCAGGGCCGGTGGCAACCATGAGTCGTCCCAAGAAGAGGGGGAAGATCCTAGGATGAGGACTTCCGTCTTGTCTGAATTTAGTTTTAAACGGCTGTTCTTCATCCACTCGGCTACGTCTTTCATTCCTTCGTGTAGGTTGGTTTTGGCGGTGTTTGGGTCTTTGGTGAGGGAGAGGATCAGCTGTGTGTCGTCAGCGTAGGAGATAATGTTGAGGTTGTGTTGGCGTGCGATGGATGCGAGGGGGCTCATGTAGACATTGAAGAGGGTGGGACTGAGCGATGATCCTTGTGGTACGCCGCAGATGACTTCAGTGGCCTCTGATCTGAAAGGGGGGAGGCGGACTCTCTGGGTTCTTCCGGTGAGGAACGCGATGATCCAGTCCAATGCTTTTCCTTGTATTCCGACGTTGCTGAGGCGTTTTATGAGGGTGCTGTGACATACCGTGTCCAAAGCTGCGGAGAGGTCCAGTAGGATGAGGGCAGCTGTTTCTCCGTTGTCAAGTAGTGTTCGAATGTCGTCTGTGGCTGCGATGAGGGCGGTCTCGGTGCTGTGTTTGGCTCGGAAGCCGGACTGTGATGGGTCGAGGGAGCCGTTAGCCTCGAGGAAGGCGGCGAGCTGACTGTTGACGGTTTTCTCAATGACTTTGATGGGGAATGGGAGGAGCGAAATGGGGCGGTAGTTCTTAAGTTCGGTGGGGTCTGCTGTTGGTTTCTTCAGGAGGGCGCTGAGTTCGGCATGCTTCCAGCTTTCCGGGAAGGTGGCGGTGTTGAGTGAGCAGTTGATGATATCTCGGAGATGGGGTGCGATGATGGAGTCTGCTTTGTTGAAGATGTGGTGGGGGCATGGGTCTGTTGGCAATCCGGAGTGGATGGAGTTCATCAAGCGGATGGTGTCTTCAGTGCTGATTGGGTTCCAGGCGCAAAGGTTGGTGGTGGGGGGCTTCGGTTCGGAGGTAGGTGGGGTGGACTGGTCGCTGAAGCTGTTATGTATGTTAGTGATTTTGCTGTGGAAGAACGAGGCTAGAGAGTCGCAGAGGTCTTGAGAGGGAGTGATGTCGCTGGAGCTGTAACTGAGATTGGTAAACTCTTTGATGATGTTGAAGAGTTCCTTACTGTTGTGGGCGTTGTTGTCGAGTCGATCCTTAAATGCAGATTTCTTGGTGGATCACATCAGCTGATGGTGTTTGCGGGTGGCGTTCTTGAGGGCGCTCATGTTGTCTGTGGTTGGGTTTGTTCGCCAGGCTTTCTCGAGGGTGCGGCAGATCTTTTTGGATTTCTTAAGGTTGTCATTGAACCAGGGGGCTTTTTTGCTACCTGGTTTGTTTTGATGGTTTTTCAAGGGTACTAATTTGTCAGCGCTGTGGGTGATCCATTGTGTGAGGTTGATGGCTGCTTGATTTGGGTCCAATGATTTGGCGGGAGGGTTTTGGTATAGCGATGTGGTGAGCTGGTTGGTGGTAATTTTGTTCCAGTTTCTACGGGGGATTTGTTGTGGGTGGTGGTGGGTCGTGGTCTTTCTGTAGTTGAAGTGAACGCAGTAGTGATCTGTCCAATGGAGTCCTGTGGCGTGATTGAAGGAGATGTGTTTGCTGGAGGAGAAGATTGGGTCGAGCGTGTGTCCGGCGTAGTGGGTGGGGGTGTTTACTAGTTGTTTGAGTCCGAGATTGGCAAGGTTGTCCAAAAGGGTGGTGGTGTTGTTGTCGTTGTTCTTTTCCAGGTGGAAGTTGAGGTCCCCTAGTAGAATGTATTCCTCGGAGGGGAGGGCGTGTGGGCTGATGAAGTCGGTGATGTCTTCGCTGAATTGTGTGCGGGGTCCTGGTGGTCTGTAGATGAGGGTGCCTCTTAGTGTGGTCTTAGGGTCGGTGTGAATCTGGAAGTGGAGGTGTTCGGCGGCTGCGAGGTTGTCGTCGGAGCAGGTTGTGATGCGGATGGTGTTCTTATGGACGATGGCTATGAAGTAATGCTCCAGATGGAGGGGGACATAACTAGGAAAATAAGAGCACTCTTTTGGGAGAAGCTCTCTAAGGGTTATGACATCTGTCTACATGAAAAAGACTGGCCACCAAAATTTGTCAGGGAGTGCCCACATGGCGAAGACACCATTATGCCAGCCTTCTCAAACCATATTCCAATTCACTTAAAATACACCTATGCCAAAAAATGGGCTGTAGCCCAAGCTCCGGCATTATATAAAAATCATGTAGGATGGGATGAGGAATCTCCTCACCATAAAATTTAGTTAAAAAATCAACCAACTGCTCAGAGGCAGTATCCAGTTAAGCAAGAAGCTAAAAAACAGCTCAGGCAGATCTTAGATCAACTTGAATACCAAGGGGTGATTGAAACATGCACCTCGTCCATGAACAATCCTTTGTTTCCTGTCTCCAAACCAGACAATACATATCGTCTAGTTTTCGACAACAGACATTTAAACTCTTGTTGCAAAACCTTTGCAGTACAAAATGCACACAGTGCAGCACTAATGAATAACATTGTGCGTAAAAAATATAAAACCACATTAGATATCTCTAACGATTTCTTCTGTCAAAACATTGCACCTGAAAGCAGGTACTTGACTGCTTTCTCAATTATGGGGATACAGTGTCACTTCTGTCGTCTCCCCCAGAGATTCAAGAATAGAATAATAGTCCGGGGTTATTTTCAGCCAGAGTAACAGAGTTACTACAAACGTATGATGATGAGGCATTATCTTATGTCGATGACATCTATCTAACAGATGATGACTTGGACAGGCACTTGAACAGGATGAACACCATAATACTTAGCTTTGCCTCTGGAGGGTACAAATTCAATAAAAAAAATCAAGAATTGCCCACCTCAACACCCTATTCTTAGTATATGAGTTATCAAGTGAAGGCAAAAGCCTGGCAGCAAACTTTTTAGATAAGTGTGCGCTGCTCCAACCTCCAAAAATGCTGAAAAACTTACAGTCAATTCTAGGTTTCCTAAATTTTGGAAGAACTTACATTCTAAATTACGCAAAAAGTGTTAAACATCTCTACGAATTAATCAAACCTGATTTCAAAACAACTAATTGGACTCAAAATCACACAGAAATGTTGCATTCAGTGCAAACAGACATGTTAGCAACATCACAATTACAGACAAGCGTAAACGTACGTAACCTTGTAATCAGAATAATCACAAGAAGATGCAGATTCACGTACTTAACCTCTAATGAAGGTGAAAAAGCACCAATTGTTTATAAATCACATTTGTACACACAAGCTGAAATGAAATTCACTTCAACAGAAAAGATTCTGACCGGTTCAAACTGCAGTAGCAAAAGAGAGAGCCCTCGCACAGGGAAAACGCATAATGGTCGTTACTCCTGTCCTCTGGCCACTGAGATTCTGCCTCTAGAAAAGTAGGAATGTATAATCTATATGGACGGATCAGCACAACCCACAATCAGGAGTAAACAAGCTTATAGTGCTGCGTGCGCGATTGTTAAAGGTCGCTGACGCGATGGTAAATTCCGACCTATGGTCACAAAAACACAATCTCTCGGAGACTGTACAGCTCAGTGAGCTGAACTACAGGTTTTCAAGATGGCTTTGAAAATACCGATCGCGAATTCCCCACACTCATAGTGTGCAATTCATATTCCTGCGTGCAATCTTACAATGAATACTTGCAGAACTGGGTTCAAAACGGTTTCAAAGATGCAAAAGGTGGCACAATCAAGCATGAGTTGCTTTGGGAAAAAGTAGTTCAATTACAGAAAGAACTACAAAAGACTCACCTGATCCATACACTGAGTCATCAGCGTGATGGCCTTCACGTTGCAGGGAATTCATGAAGCCGCGAAGGCAGCTGTGCAAACGGCTTCCGTAGGTGCAATCACTCATTCTAAAACAAAAATAGACTGCAAAATAATGCAGGCTATCTCCGCTTCCAACAAAGACAGCGGTAAAACATTACCAAAAGGCTTTCCACTCAAGTACTCATATATAACTGATGCAAATAATGTTCCTTTTGCTCGAATCCATGAAGTGGGGGATAGAGTAATTCCAAACATGGAACGTAGATTAGGACATGAAGGGCATGCCTCTGCACACACAGGTGTTTCCGCCACAGTGTCAATATTAAAACAAAGATACTGGTGGCCACGCATGAGGAAACAGACCAGAAACTATGTTTTGGAATGTGAAATCTGCCAAAAAAATAAGATTTCAACCGTGAAACGCCCGACATAGACGCCCCTTCTAATTTCAGATAAATCCTTAGCATGTGTTTACCTAGATTACTGTGGTCCCTTACAAAGCGATGGCAACTACAAATATATCATGGTTGCAGTGGAGTCATGCTCCAGATTCATTTGGATGTGGCCTCAGCGCTCGGCTGATGCCCAAACTGTCATAAAAGATTTGCTAGTCTTTATCGCACATACGCAATCGGCACGCTACATTCTGACCAGGGTCCTGCGTTTAGCTCTAAAAGCTTACAAGGAGGCCATGGCTAATCTGGGCGTTGCATTGCAGTATTCGAGTCCATTCCATCCTGAGGGCAATTCTGTAGTGGAAAGAAAAAAACGGGACATAAAGCAACCTATAACAGCTACGCTATTAGGTTCGGGTGACGGGTGGGTCAAACATCTAATAAGTGTCCAACGTAGATTAAACAATCTGCCAAGAAATTCTCTGAGTGGAATCACTCCATATGAAATCCTTTTTGGTACTAGAATGCTTATCGAGGACCTTGATCATCACACTTCAGTGGAAGAACAAAAATCCTTTGAGATCAAAGACCGTTTGGCTGTTTTGCAGGACTTAAATGAAACAAGAAGAAGTCTAAGCAACACATTGCAGAAGCCGACGACTACTAAAGAAAAACCACCTGTCCCAGCAAGGCCTGTCTGGATTCTAAAGATTGGGGATCTAGTCAGAGGAAAGATCGCGGATAAGAAGGAATTTGGGACTTCTTACAGAAAACCATGACCTGTGTTAGCAATCCACGGATCAAGAACAGTGTTACTGTTGCCCTTTGCTGGAAGAAAGGAGAACCAGTTGGTGTCCATTGATCTGGTGAAACCACATCATGTGGCCTATAATAAGTCGTAGGCCCAGTGGACTCCAAAGATGTAGCAGACGACCAAATCTTGCTACTATCCAAGAGGTTCAAACTGAGAGACTCATCACCTTTGAAGAATCAGCAGTAAGAAAAGAAGGACTATGCAACAAAGCCATTGAACTTGTGCCTCTTGAAACCCAAATAACAGTTTGTCAAGACATGCCTGTCTACAATGATATAACATCTGACTATGCTAATATGACAGGTGATCAGGTAGCCCCAGCAATTTCAAATAATCCTGATACAATACTAACAATTGGAAGAACTGCCTCTGGCTATTTTATCAACTTTGATACGTTTTCTGAGGATCCCAGTGAGCCCTGAACAACGCCAGCAAATAAAACTTTTAAAGACCAAGTAACAGAACTTTTTCAGCAACTTGAAAAGACTTATTTTATTTCATCATGGGTTGGATTTTGGGATTGTGCCAGGCGTACTTTTTCTCCTCCTTTCGCTAATCCTTGTATTAATGCCAATGCAATTTGGAATGCTGATAAATGGAAGATATAGTAAAATGGACACAGCAAGTAAGAACATCAACTTGCTCCTGAAGCCACACAAATCATCTCATCGTGAACGAAGAGACATGACATCAGTGAACATCACAGACGTTCCTAAACCTGGTGGTATAGCATTGAACAGAACTGATTATGACATTTATAGTCCTGCAGATCTGTTAAAGATTCCACATCAATTCCAGGTTTCCTTGAGTGACTTTGTTTCACCCAGCACATTTTCTGATACATTGGGACTTTGTGACTGTTAATAATATGATGTCAAATCTAGAGATGTCTGCAAAATTAACGAAACATGAATACTTAGAAGGTTCATCAGATTATGAACAAATGTACTGTTATAAACACTATGGTCATCATTATTTGCACAAATCTGCACAACCTAGAAATGTTTATACTTTCAATCAATGGGAACATTGTCCTACGTCACCAAAGGGTAGTTCAAAAACATTCAATGAAAAATGTCCATACTTCTAATGTCTCAAATCCAGAAACATTTTACTTTAAAAATGTTAATAAGACAGGAATGAAAAATATGTTGACCAATACAAAGCAAATTTATTCTGTGGCCTTTTATGCACAGTTATCTACTTTATGCTTTGACTTTTGGAAAAACAACATTGAGACAAAAACTGTCTGGGGCACAAAAGACTGGCAAGTGCATTGAATATAAGCCTTATTTCGATCCTGCATTATCCCTGAACAAATAATGTTTTTGAATGACACTGTGCAACAAACATCTTGTCTTGGCCTGGCCAAGACAAAAGATTTAAACAAACCGTCCATACCTATACCTACACCTGATAGTAAGAACACTACAGAGCGGGTGAGCGACGTAAAAACTATTTTACTTAAAAACAGAACAGATCAAATTACGGGCCATTTATAATAACAGGGCAGAATTCACCCTTCTCAAATTGCGCAACCTGTCCTACACTCAGGGCAACAAGGTGGGGAAACACTTAGCCGGACAACTGAAGGACAAAAGAGAGAGAGAATACATAGGGGGTATTCAGTACGCGTCAGGGAAGCTACTACATAAAGACGAGGACAAGGCGGGACTTTTTGGGTCCTTTTACAGCTCCCTATACTCAGCTGACACACTTTACACTGAGCATCAGTATGCCTTCCTTAGGGACTTGCCAATCCCACAGGTCTCCCCAGAATGGAATGAGGCTCTCATTGCTCCTATCACCCTTGAGGAAGTACAAACAGCTATTAAAGCACTGAAACCCCATAAGGCGCCCGGCACGGATGGGTATACTGCGGTCTTTTATAAGACTTTTGCGGCCGACATTAGTCACCACTTGGTCCGGCTCTTTAATCGGATGGCCTCGGACGGCGACACCTCTGACTCTATGGCAGAGGCGGTGATCTCAGTGATCCCCAAGCCAGGTAAGGACACCTCTCGCTGTACTTCTTACCGGCCCATTGCCCTCCTAAACATTGACGCAAAGCTGTACTCTTCCATACTGGCCAAACGACTGTATGAACTCATGCCACTTATTATTCATCCCGACCAGTCTGGCTTCATTAAGGGACGCCAAACACATGACAACACCCGTCGTATCGTCCACTTAATTGAGAAAGCCATCAAATTTAAAATTCCTGCGGTCCTAGTCCGCCTCGATTCTGAAAAAGCATTCAACTGCGTTGATTGGAACTTCCTATTAGCCACACTCACGAAATTTGGCTTCTCCCCCCAATTCATAACAATGCTCCAGGCCAATTATAAACGCCCAAAATCCAAAGTCTCAGTCAACGGCGTGCAATCTATCTCATTCTGCCACTCCAGAGGGACCATACAGGGTTGCCCCCTGTCCCCCCCTGCTGTTCGCCATCAGTATAGAACCCCTCGCTATAGCAGTCAGTGAGCACCAGGGGATCGAGGGTCTTCCTTTCACCGGTGAAACCCATAAAATCTCCCTCTTCGCGGATGACGTCCTCCTCTCCTTGTCTAACCCGATAGGTTCGCTCCCACGCCTACAGGAAGTGCTTAGTTCCTTCGAAAAAGCAGCAGGCTTCAGGATCAATCTGGATAAGTCTTATATACTGAACCTTACCCTCTCGCACGCAGAAACCTTGCAACTCCGATCACTAACGCCTTTGGCGTGGGCGCCCTCTTCCATACAATACCTAGGGGTGCATCTGACACCAAAGATAGAGACACTGTATGCAGCCAATTTTCCTCCTATTCTCTCCCGCATTCAAACAGAACTGACGAGGTGGAAGCCGCTCTTTTTCTCCTGGTCGGGACGCATCCATGCTATAAAGATGACACTTCTCCCCAAACTGCTATACCTATTTCAGGCGCTCCCCATAGAACTAGAAGAGGATTTTTTTAGACGCATGAAAACAATGATCCTGCGATTTATTTGGCAGGGAGGGCGGGCCCGTTTCTCCTTTTCCATGCTCCGACGTCCACAGAGGGAGGGGGGAGCAGGACTCCCTGATCTTAGACTCTATTATAAGGGGGCCCAACTGCGAATACTGGTCGAATGGACGCAAAAGGAATCAGAGAAACATTGGCTCCACATGGACCGCAGTATAGCAGGTAGAACGATATGGGAGGGTTGGACGTCTTTCCCCTCACCATTCACACCTATCCACTTCTCCTCTTCATTTCCTCCCGTGCTTCTAGAGGGGCCGTTCAATGCTTGGAGGGAAGGAGGTTGTCTCGCACTGACACACTTATTCCACAACTATGACCCCCTTACATTTGAGAACTGCAAAAAAGATTATGGGGTGGGGGACCATGAGCGATACCATCACGCACAGCTGCTGCACTAGGTTCTCGGCCCACGAATCAGGGAGGGTGCCACCAGACCTCTCACCACGTTTGAATCACTCCTCATTAAAACTACGTCCATGAAGGGTGCTATTTCAGCTCTATACAAGCTCTTACTCTCCACAGAGATTACCCCTCGTCCACGATATATGTCTTGGTGGGAGGGGATGGCCCAGTGCGACATTTCAGAGGAAGAATGGACCCATCTGTGGACAGACATCTTTAAGTTCAATCAGTCCACAGCTCTTAGAGAAGCCCATTTGAAAGTAATGATGGACTGGTACATATACCCGTCCAAATTAGCTAGAATCTTTCCAGGCACATCAGATCGATGTTGGAGAGGGTGTGGCCTTTTGGGAGACTTCCAACACATCTGGTGGGACTGCCCCTCCATTAGGCCATTCTGGGAAGAGATCCTGGCACAGAGGAAAACCATCCTGGGGTACCCCGTCCCGACTTCATTGACAGAGGCCCTACTTGGCATTAGAGACCCTATGCTAGAACATCAAACTAGGGCCGATAAGAGAATTATGTGGCTAGGTCTGGGAGCTGCCAAGCTGGCTATAGCGGCGGCGTGGAAGAAGAGGGAAGCACCGGCGTTGTCCCTGTGGCACTCCCGCCTGTGGCAACTGATGAGCTTAGAACGCATGTCTGATATATCCCGAGAGGACTTTAAGAACTTTGAATTCCGATGGGGCCCTTTGGTTTCTTTCCTCTCGAAGGGCCTGCCATCGGCGGTTTGCCCTCCCACACTCAGGGCCCTTCATCTATTCCAACTCTGAGGAACATCATACGGTCGAAACTGTATTGTATTGCAACACCACCACTTGGGAGGGGGGTGGGAGAGGGAGTTGGGGGGGGGGGGGTAGGCTGGGTTTTTATCGTTTGATTCTTGGTGTATTATCCACTTTCAATTTTCTTTGAGCTCTCGAGGGGCAACACTTGCTAATTACACATGCTGGCAACTGGTCGGAATGGAGAGCATAGAGGGAGTAATCATCCCAGAGACACTCACGGATGTGACATTGATCCTTGTGATTATCCCTCGTGGTTGATATTGTTACGGTACCCCATCTTCCTCGAAGCTGAACCCTACAATCGTGCTGCGGATAAAAAAAACCAGAACAGATTCAGATTGGAAAAAATGGTTAATCTAGCCCACAGACATGAATAACTGTCAAGATAGATTCTTGAATAAGACACAAGGGTTTACAGTAAGTAGGCCAGATCCAAGATATATCCAGAGACAACATCCAGGGATAGTAACAACATACAGTGTAGGAAAACTGTGCGTTGAGTGGCTACAAAAATCTACGCTTACAGAGGTTAAACAACACTTATCTTTACTTAAAGATGGCATTGATTTAAGGGACTTCTTACAAGGTCCTGCAAAACAACGTCCTCCCTGGACTGGAAACAAGCATCCAAGGACCGGTTTCGGGCTTTCAGCCCTCTTCAGCCTGGATAGCTTGATTCCAGTGGCATGGAGAGCACGGGACTCACGTCTGAGCATACCCGTCCCACTCTGGGTGACAAATGCAAAACAAAAGGTGATGGACAGAATGCAAAACAATGTCATACATTCACCCCAATACAGACATCTGGGCCTAAATCCATCGTTTTTTTGCTCACCATGCCTTTCCAGTTTGAACCCAGCCATAGGCAAATCAGTCTTAACCCTGTGCCCCATGGGAACAGTCCAGCCCGAACTGCTAAGCCAGGTCCTCCCTGGACTGGAAACAAGCATCCAAGGACCGGTTTCAGGCTTTCAGCCCTCTTCAGCCTGGATAGCTTGATTCCAGTGGCATGGAAAGCACGGGACTCACGTCTGAGCATACCCGTCCCTCTCGGGGTGACAAATGCAAACCAACAGGTTGTGGTAAATAAATAAATAATACCCTATTTTTGACTAGACATATATCATAACAGATAGCTCAATAAATAAGAGTCAAGATTCGAGGTAGTAGGAGTTTTGCAGGTTTATTACAGCATAAGGACAGGAACAGGACAACCTGCATAGGAATAGGATGACAGGGCCCAGCAGCTGCTGGGGCTGGGTCTGGGATGAGCGCGCTGACTTTTAATAACAATACATGAGCATATATACATAACGCAAACACATAGCATTACATTGCAGTAGGCGTAGCAGTGGGTGGAGCAGAAGGCGTGACGCGTAGCAGTCGCGAAAGATAAGAGTGAGAAGGAGGTGTAACAGGGCGTATACATAGACATGTGATGCAAACGTAACAGAATATGTCATAAATGGGCGGAAACATTGGAGGGGGCTACCTAAGGAGCCGGGGCCTCTAACCTGGTGGTGCGCGCAAACTGGCAATGACGTGTTACTAGGAGAAGCTGGGGGCTATGAACTCTGTGCTAGGAGCAGAGACTAAAGTCTGGAGGGTCGGAGCGACATGTACCTAAACCCTATCTAGTATCTGATGTTTAGGGAACATGTTGATATAAACTAGAAGTCATGAGGGGAAAAGCTAACTGACTCTAAGACTAGAGCATGCATTTATTCTACATGTAGTGCGTGATGAAGAATATTAAATGACCATTAAATACAGTATTTCTCCTAACATGGGGCCGAATAGGCTAGACAATGACGGAAACTATTGATGCAGTTCAGTAGCTTAGGAATGCAGAGAAGGAGGACTGAACTGATAACTGGAATCATAACATAGTCTTGGCAGACTCAGAGGCAGAGCCAAGCTGCACCGGGCACTGCGAGGCAGGAAGTAAGTGAAGGGTCGAGGATACAGGTGGGGGCTGTATCGCTCCTCAGCGAGGCTTCAGGAGACAGGAGCTGAATCTGGTGTCCAGGCCCTTTTGAGGCCTAGAAACGGGGACTTTATAATGAAATAACGTGCACACTGGGAAACGTGGCAAAGTAGCTTTACATAGGCCTGATACTCATATTACTCATGAGGACTGGAAACTGGCATACTAGAGGAGGACACAACTGTAATTGCGTCCTGAATCGGACATGGGGAATAACATATGCATATTGGTCATGTACACATAACATATGATGGATGACACGTAGAGACACAAAACATGGCAAAATTTACTTTTCCACATTCCCTCCTTGTCACTACGTTTCCATCAGGAAACATCAATATTCATGATACCATCTATCATTTCATACAGTACCATTTGTTCATCTCGAATTGTCTTGGAACGGGATTTAGAACGGGGCTTGGGACTAGGAATACAAGAGGTAGCACACATGCCGCAAATCGCAGGGCCACATTGTATACAGAGGCAGCAGCTGAATATGATCGCTGCTGCAATACCTAGGAAGGACAGGACTTTCCATCCCCAGGCGGAAATTATATTCCAGAACCAACCGGACCATGTCCAGGTGCCTGGATCCTGGTGTAATAGATGGGCAATTTCATGAAGTCTGGTTATAGCTGAATAAACAGACGGCGCGTTATTTGGAATGAAAATGCAACAACTGGATCCGATGACTCTACAGGCCCCGCCCCTATCGGCCAGTATGACGTCAAGGACGAGACGATTCTGGAGCACAACAATTCTCATAGAGGATTGTTCTTCGGTTAAGTTACCTAGAGCGGAGGCAGTCTCATCTACTACAGCTTCAAGGGTTCTTGTTAACCTACGGATTAGCTTACTGTTTACAACTGTACCTAAATAAGGGAAAACACCTTTATCAATATCAATGAATTGCTCTGCAGCAGTTTCAGTATAATCGACAATCGGGAGGTTTCTCTTGTGTCTAGTATGTACTAGGAAGGAATTCCTATGGTAGTCAGGTGGGGCTAGGAAAACAGGTGGCAGTAGGAAGGCAATGTAACAGGTTCCCTCCCAATCGAGGGGCAGACGAACATATGCAGTTTGACCACAAACAAAATAAGAATGACGTGAAGCTTTAAAAATAGATTTCCCACTGTCACTATACTGGATAATAGTAGTACAATCACTATGTCCTACGTGTACAGAACCATAATTACGGACACATAATTCGCCTTTGACTGGTAATACTGAAATAGCAGGTGAGTCTGGAGTAGTATCAGACTGAACATTCAGGACCATGAAATTCGAAGAATAGTTACCTAAATTATACACTTCATTTTCTGGATCTAAACCTGTTCTGTGGGGGAAACCTTGCTTGTCTGGGAAACATGTGCTGTTAAGAAAAGACATATCTGTTAAGGATGACGTTAACGTGGACCATGCTCCACACGAACCATTATGTGAAAAAGGATAAGGAAAAAGTGGCAGAACTCCCTTTGACGTCTGGAAAGGGGGGAGTCGACCACACACCCAACAATTAGTGGCATTGCTGGTTTGATGTGAATAATGCAACATGCGGATAAATGTATTGTTACGCATAGCGAGGCGGTATGAATATTCGTGAGGAGGCAGATCACTAAACGTGTGTTCTACTGTAACATTAGAAGGCTTATTTACATGAGGAACTGGAAAACACAGGAAAAATGCGTAACTAGTGCAGGAAATCAAAAGGCTGAGAAATAATATGAAACTTAGAAAAACGATACATCGGATTGAGTTTTGACTGACTCTCTCACTATGGGGGTCTATTTTATACATGTCAGAAACAGTCTAACCGTTTCACCTAGGGGAGGACTTAGACAATCAAACTGGCTGACTTATTTTACTAGACCTTAATTTCTGTTTATACTCCTGTTGCGGAGTTTTCTCTAACAGGGGAGGGGTTGTGTCAATGTCATTTGCGGGACAGTCCTTAGAAACAATGTTTTGACAAGTCTTGATATCCTGGGAAATGTTCTTAGAGACCGGTTTCAATCCGTAGAATTTCTTGACGTGCGAAAGGTGCACCCAGCCGCGGCGTCCTTCCAATTTCACAGCTGTACGGGTGGTGAGGAGGACCTGACGGGGCTCCTTCCAACGTGGCTCCAGCGGACTTGATCTGTCAAAGTTGCGTACGAGCACCATCGAACCTGGAACGATTTCATGCGGTGCCACCTCGGTATTGTCTGGAAATGCGGCGGCAACCTGTGAACGACATGAGTTGAGGGCAGACATCAAGGAAGCTAGGTAATCTGTCAGCATATTACATGAAACATCAGTAATACTTCGGGGTCTAGGAGTACCCCACATGTTAGGGGGGCGGCCGAATACGACCTCATACGGGGACAGACCTGATCTGGAATGTGCGACCATGCGCATATAAAACAAAGCAACTGGCAGAGCTACTAGCCAGTCCACACCCTTATCTTTACATATTTTGGCAATTCGAATTTTCAGAGTCTGATTATGTCTCTCGACTAGACCGGCTGCTTCAGGATGGCGTACACAATGAAACTTCCACTGGTACCCTAACAACAGGGAAACGTGCTTCATCAATTCAGATGAGAATGGCTGACCGTTATCAGAATATACGACTCTAGGGAGTCCATATCGAGGGAAAAACTCACGAACCAACTGCTTGGCAGTGGTCGCGGCTGTGTAATCTGGGACTGGATATGCTTCTGTCCATCTGGACAAAGCGCATACAACTACAAGGACATACTTGAAACCTCGACATCGCTCCATCTGAATATAATCCATCTGGAGGACCTCAAAAGGGTGGTCAGGAGGCTGGAAACCACCTTGTTCCACCGGGACACTTTTACCTGGATTAAACTGACAACATATCATACAGGTACGGACTTTCTGCTTGGCTGCAGCTCGTAAATGCTTGTTGAACCAAATGTTCTGGATACTGTCTAACATAGCTTTTTCTCCTAAATGTGCTGGACTATGTGCGGTATTAATGATGACTTGAACCATAGAGTCGGGGAGAAACCATGCGGTCCTACCCTTCGTCACCCATCCTTGATCTGTCTGGACCCCTCCTTGTTCAGACCACTTCTTGGTTTCATCGGGAGTAGCATGTAACTGGATATCTATGACATCTTGAGTAGGGTCCTTAACTGTCATACATGTAGTCAGATCTGGAGTGTGTGTCATGTTAACTGGACTGTCTAGAGTCTGTGCTGTAAGCTTGGCTGTGCGATCTGCTAGATCATTACCTTGAGAAATAATGTCAGTGACTTTCGTATGTGCTTTGCATTTCATAATAGCGATAGATGTCGGTAAATGTATTGCATCTAACAGAGCTTGGATAAGGAAACCATGCTGAATCTTGGTTCCATGAGAAGTCATGAAACCTCTCTCCTGCCAGAGCACTCCAAAGTCGTGTACAACTCCAAATGCGTAACGTGAATCTGTGTAAACATTAACTTTCAGGTTCTTGGCGTGTATACAGGCTTGTGTCAGAGCAACTAGCTCTGCTGCTTGAGCGGACAGGGTATCAATACGGTGTGTCTCAATAACTTCGGTGTCAGTAGTCACTGCATACGCGGCGACTAGTTCTCCTGTACTAGTTCTCATACATGAACCATCCACATAAAGTGTCAGGTCAGGATCTGGTAACGGAATGTCTGTCAGGTCTTGTCTTGGCTTTGTCGTAATGTTGACTACTTCCACACAGTCGTGTGTGGCAGGATTTGAACTAACTGATGGTAACAGTGTAGCAGGATTCAGGATGTTGCAGCGTCTAATATCTATGTGTGGCTGGAACAGTGTCAATTCATAACCTGTTAAACGTGCAATTGTCAAGTGCTGTGTTTGTGTTCGGTTTAAAAGAACTTCCACGGAGTGTGGGACTTGTACTGTCAAGGAGTGTCCTAAAACTATGGAATCACTTTGTTTGATAGCTAGTGCTGTGGCTGCAACTGACTTGAGGCACGCAGGCAGAGCCTGGGCGACTGGATCTAGTGTGCTCGAAAAATAAGCACAGGGCTTGTATTGTCCTGCTTGATCTTGTGTAAGAACAGATAATGCTGTACCTTCACGTTCAGTAACGAAAAGTGTAAAAGGCTTACTGTAGTTCGGTGTAGCTAGAACTGGAGCTTGGCATAGGGCTTTCTTTAACTCGTTGAAACTAAGTGTATGTTCAGATGTCCAAGGGAGAACAGTCGATACGGCTGCCTCCTGTGTCGTTAACTGTATCAGTGGCTTGGCTAGAAATGCATACTGAGGAATCCATTGTCTGCAATAAGAAGTAAGGCCGATAAAGGCACGTACCTCCTTCTGGGTCCTGGGCTGAGGAAGACTCACTATTAACTGGATACGGTCTGGTGTCAACTGCCTACCCCTCTTGGACAGTAAGTGTCCTAAGTAGACCACTTGCTGGACACAGAATTGAAGCTTCGAAGGGGACACCTTGTGCCCCATCTCGGCTAGGAAATACAGAACCGTCAGTGACGCTCGCTCGCAGTCACGTTCAGAACGGGCTGTGATCAGTAGATCATCGACATACTGGAGCAGGGCAGTGTCAGTTGGCATGTGAATATTATCTAGTTGTCTCTTAAGTGCTTGACTATAAATACTAGGGCTTTCTGTGAAACCTTGAGGAGCTCGTGTAAACATATAGCTCCTTCCATTTAAACAAAATCCGAAAAGAAACTGGCTGTCTGGATGGATGGGAACACTAAAAAATGCGTTCTTGAGGTCTATGACAGTAAAGAACGTGGCTTCGGAATCAATAGCAGTTAACAGGGAAGAGATATCTGGGACAACTGGGTACTGCGGAATAATACATTTATTAAGTTCCCGTAAATCAATCACTAATCGATATACTGGGAGTGCATTTGGATCAGTACGTTTCATGACTGGAATGATCGGAGAATTACATACATTGGAGTCAGTTTCTACAACTACTCCTTGAGCCATGAGCTCGTCTATAATTTTGGATAAGGCTGCTACAGCCTCAGGTGGCAATCTATACTGCCTGATTCGTGGTAACACTACACCTGGTTTGAGAGTCACACGATGGGGTGTGATTTGCATGTAACCTACATCAGTTGGACCTTGCGCCCATAAATGCTGCGGAACTTTAGACAGTCTGGAATCAAAATCTCGTAATACATAGTGACCCTTAAAGTCACGTAGGAACAGACGTATTCCCTCCGGGGAACAACATATAACTGCACCTAACTCTTTCAGTGTCTTAATGCCTAATAGATTTTCTGGACATGACTTAGTAAGTAACAGATCAGTAGTGCGGGACAATGGACCTACTTCTAGAGTGACTGGCTTTGAAATCTCATTAACGATAGGCTTTCCTGAAAATCCAAGGGAAACATTTCTTGAGCCTGAGAGCGGAGCCCCTGGAACTTCGGCATGACTAATTGTGGTCCTACTTGCCCCTGTATCAATCAAAAACTTTCTGTCTTTCCCTAATACTTGACTGTGAACATAGGGACCTTCTTGATCTACAGGTATCTCGATGAGAGGCAAGCCTACCTCCCTCTCTAGGCTGTTTCATGAATATGGCTGGTACTCTGGATACTCAGACTGTGCATACTGGTACATCTGCGATGTAACATGCTGGGTTGCAGCAATAGGCTGCGGTACTGTAACTGTCTGTTGTGCATTCTGTGGCTGAGGAATCTGTGAAACTTGTTCTTGTCTAGGCGGACGTGGTCTTTCTTTAGTCTTACCAGTAGCTATGTTGTGTTTCAGAACTGCACACTCATTTATAAAATGACCTGGCTGTTTACAATAATTGCAATTCCCTTTAACGGGAGCTGCAGGATGACTGGCTTGATTCGGACCCCTCTTCTGACTGTCTTGAGGAACAGATTGTGCAACTAGCACTTTCATTTTCGTGTCTTTCATACGTTTTCTCTCGTGTTCTTGCTCTTCCCTGATTCTATTCTGGTGATACTGGAGCATCTGGAGCATCTGGGACGGAGTATTAGCTTGCCAGGTGCTTTCGACTTTCAAAACTCGGTTTTTAACTTGTGGGCTTGAATTCTCAACTAATTTAGTAACAAAAAGGTGAGGGTATGACTCACTACTTGTCTTGAGACCACTGTTGATACTAAAGCACTTTTCAAACCTAGAATAAAAATCACTAATGTCTTCTTCTTGTTTCTGTTTACAGGCTGAGATTGCATCCCAGTCTTCTTTTCTCGTTGTTAATAATCTGGGTAAAACTTGAATTAATAATTCTGGTAATTCTTTACATTTCTCTCCAAGACCAGTACCTGGTACACGTATCTTATCTTCTGCTTCTAGGACTGCCCAATCTATCTTTTTCTCTCCCACCTCCCATTCTTTTTCCTTTAGCTTTTCATACACCCCTGCGGGCAACAGGACCTTTAACATTTTAATGATATCTGGGTACGTGTATTCTCCCATACGGAGCATGTCTTTTAATTCTCTATGGAACCCTGCTGGATCTTTGTCATGACAGGGAATTAATTTCTTCATTTCGAGGAGTTCCATCTTTGTGATCGGAGTGTATACAAACACTCGCTGCATTTCGCCACCCGCTCCTCTGACTGGGTGGACTTCTCGTAACGGATTCTGTCTGTCTATGTAGAATGATTTACTTTCTGGGGGGGAGACATGAACAAAATGCGGGTTTAAGAATGTTCTATATTTATGACGTTGTTCTAAAATGACACTAATTAAATCGGTACCTAGACCTCTCCATCTATACTGGAGTAACTCGTTCAGGATATCATGTAACGGGCCTGGATCAGAATGTTGACCCTCATACAGTGTAATGAGGTGCTGAATCATATACATACCCACCAGTCGTTGCTCGGCTGGGGGCATTTTCAGAAACATTTGTGCCACTATTTCGTCTGGAAAAGTGGTAGAATCAGTAATCCATCTGACTGCTGATCGGACTAGTTCTTGTTCATGCATAGTACTTAACTCACTATAACCGATTCGTGATTTCAGAATGTGATCGGTAGCTTGGAATACTTGTTCTAGGGAACCTTGTTCTGGTGCTGGATGATGGAAAATTGACTTGTGTTCTAGACGTAAATGGCGATCTGGAAATCTAGATTTTCCTACATACGCTATTCTGGCGGTATTCTCGTCGTCTTCCTCTTCGGGATCGGAGGTACTTTCTTTCTCGCTTACTTGTGCTGCTTTACGCTGTTCGTGTATCTTTATTATCTCTCTACGGATTTTCTTGTACATACTTTCCATGGCACCAATGGTGTTGTGCTTTCCTTCGGCTATATTATCACTCCACTTTGTTAGAGTTTTCATTTCTTCCGGGTCTTTAGACGGGTAATCCTGTTCTCTTATTAGACAGTTAATTAAGAACTTTAATATCATGCGCTGAATCTCGGCTTTCCTTTGAGACATGGCATCACTAATACTTTGTGGGTCATCCCCTGTTCGGATAAAACGATATATCCTGTCTAGATCTTCTTTCATATTCGGCAGGGTGACTAGATACTCGGTCACTCTCCTTACGCGTACGGAATATAAAACCATATTAAACTCGCCTGGAACTGGGTCATAGACACATTCGCCAAGGGTTTGCCTGATCTCTGCAACAGACTTATTACTTTTAGGAGTACGCTGTGATGCTTGAGCATGTAATTCGAGTGCTGATAAACGCTTGTATGGCGGCGGGGTTTGAGGAAGACCTCCTCCTGCGGCCCCTAAACTAGAATCATCAACTGATGCTTTCCGTCCTGGCAGGGTGGGTAATTGTAACGTGGGCTGGACTTGTATGGCGGGCTGACCCGGGGGGGCTGTTAAGGGCACCCCGGTGTCTGGAGGAGCAGGAATTACCTGATTTACAGGGACTGGCGGAGCGCGAACAGGATTTGCATATTCGGGGACTGTGTCGTCCAGATAGGACGAAATAAAAATATCAGCTGCGGTCGGTTTGTGACGTAGCTTGGTCGGAACTAATGGTGGCGGGAAATTACTGGATGCCTCTGGGGTCGCTTTTGGCAAGCCCTCAGCAAGAAGAGGATACATACCCTTAATGAGGGCATTCCTCTGTCTGTCTGATTGCTCAGTTCTAACTCGTTCACCTATCTCGATTAATTCTCTTTCTTGGGCTCGTTCTTGGGATTCTCTACTTAGTTCTGTCTTTCTGATTTCTTTTTCGGTTCTTTTATGAGCTTCTTTACGCCATAACTCGATGGCATCTTTCTGTGACTGTCTGGCTTTCTTTTTCCATAATGCTTCTTCTACTCGCATGATGCATTCGGCATCCCATGTACCCGATACGGGCCATCTATACTTTTCTTCTAACTGTTTGGTATACTCTACCCATAAATCTAGATACAATATGGCGCTTATGCCATGCTTCTGATACATAAAGTGACCTGGACTGTCCCTGGGCGGGACGGGAACTGCTGCTTCCAGCAGACCCTTTCTAGTTTTTAACTGACGTAATTTTGAGAAGAGCGGCATGACTGGACTATAATCTGGACATAATACAATACACAATGAAAACACGAAATCACGTCGCACTCATACCACAACATTAAAATACATGAAGAACATTATGAATAACAGTTCGAACAGAATACCACCTGAAAATACTTGAAATTTCTCGAGAACAGAACTGACTAGAACAGAAACTAGATGCACTGCTGAAACAGTACGAAACTTACCGGTCTCTTAAAGAGACACGTCAGGACCCGCATCCACCGAAGTGGACACTTCGTTTGTGGGACTGTGTACCACCAACCCACAGACCAGAGTCAATTAAATTGACCCTGTCTAGATACCACCCCAGTAACGGTACTCACCGGGCAGCAAGAACGGAAGGCCTCGGACTGGACTGGACTGCTACGACGATGACGACGAACTTCGGACTTCAATTACGGGTGGACCTCCGGATACCTCGGACCTTGGACTCTTGGCTTGGGCTCTGGTCGGGACTCGCCGCGTTCCTCCACCGTCTCGTCTGGATGCTGGACCGCCTCCTCCGTCTCCTCCGTGGGCCTGAGGGATACTTGAGCAGAAATATCTGCCACTGCGCAGAAGAGTTCCGTCACGACTGCAGAGGGTCAGGGGGTCGGCGTGGCTTCACCGACGCGTGGGGAAAGGGCAAGTCCCTATTCGGGCGCCATTATGTGGTAAATAAATAAATAATACCCTATTTTTGACTAGACATATATCATAACAGATAGCTCAATAAATAAGAGTCAAGATTCGAGGTAGTAGGAGTTTTGCAGGTTTATTACAGCATAAGGACAGGAACAGGACAACCTGCATAGGAATAGGATGACAGGGCCCAGCAGCTGCTGGGGCTGGGTCTGGGATGAGCGCGCTGACTTTTAATAACAATACATGAGCATATATACATAACGCAAACACATAGCATTACATTGCAGTAGGCGTAGCAGTGGGTGGAGCAGAAGGCGTGACGCGTAGCAGTCGCGAAAGATAAGAGTGAGAAGGAGGTGTAACAGGGCGTATACATAGACATGTGATGCAAACGTAACAGAATATGTCATAAATGGGCGGAAACATTGGAGGGGGCTACCTAAGGAGCCGGGGCCTCTAACCTGGTGGTGCGCGCAAACTGGCAATGACGTGTTACTAGGAGAAGCTGGGGGCTATGAACTCTGTGCTAGGAGCAGAGACTAAAGTCTGGAGGGTCGGAGCGACATGTACCTAAACCCTATCTAGTATCTGATGTTTAGGGAACATGTTGATATAAACTAGAAGTCATGAGGGGAAAAGCTAACTGACTCTAAGACTAGAGCATGCATTTATTCTACATGTAGTGCGTGATGAAGAATATTAAATGACCATTAAATACAGTATTTCTCCTAACATGGGGCCGAATAGGCTAGACAATGACGGAAACTATTGATGCAGTTCAGTAGCTTAGGAATGCAGAGAAGGAGGACTGAACTGATAACTGGAATCATAACATAGTCTTGGCAGACTCAGAGGCAGAGCCAAGCTGCACCGGGCACTGCGAGGCAGGAAGTAAGTGAAGGGTCGAGGATACAGGTGGGGGCTGTATCGCTCCTCAGCGAGGCTTCAGGAGACAGGAGCTGAATCTGGTGTCCAGGCCCTTTTGAGGCCTAGAAACGGGGACTTTATAATGAAATAACGTGCACACTGGGAAACGTGGCAAAGTAGCTTTACATAGGCCTGATACTCATATTACTCATGAGGACTGGAAACTGGCATACTAGAGGAGGACACAACTGTAATTGCGTCCTGAATCGGACATGGGGAATAACATATGCATATTGGTCATGTACACATAACATATGATGGATGACACGTAGAGACACAAAACATGGCAAAATTTACTTTTCCACAAGGTGATGGACAGAATGCAAAGCAATGTAATACATTCACCCCCAGTACAGAGATCTGGGCCTGAATCCATCTTTTTTTTGCTCACCATGCCTTTCCAGTTTGAGCCCAGCCATATGCAAATCAGTCTTGACCCTGTGCCCCATGGGAACAGTCCAGCCCGAACTGCTAAGCCAGTGCTTGACTCCAGTGGTGCTCTCCACACCACTGGAGTCAAGCTATCCTGGCTGAAGACGGCTGATAGCCAGAAACCGGTCCTAGGATGCTTGATTCTGCTCCAAGGAAGACATGGCTTGGCAGTTCAGTATAGAAAAATAAAGTAAAGATCTAAAGAGCAAAGTGCGCCAAACAAAGATGTAAAGAGCCATGTATTATAATGACTGTTGAAGGAAGAGATAAAGGCTAATTGAATACATAAATATACATATTGAAATATATATGCAATTCTACCTATATATAATCTATCATATAGAATATAGTATAAAGGTAAAATTTAGAAAGATATATGAATTCATTAATGTGAAAGTACTTAATATTGAACACATGACTAATACGTTATAGCATTAAATAAGATACAAGTAATAAATATGTTTGTATCAAAAATAATATTATAAACTTTTTTTTTTTAAAGTGAAAAGACCAAGGCTAATAAGACATATAAGGATACATTAAAAGCACTATGGCTCTAAAACCGTAAAGAGGAGTAAATACATTGCATGTAGAAAATTAAACAATAAATCAAAGCACTAAATATTAAATAGAATAAATATTTCGCAAGGCAAAATCCAATAATGCTCTACAATAAATGACAGGTAGTAGATAATCCTATAATCATTCTAAGTTGAGAAAAAAGTATGTGGATAAGACCAAAGAGTAAAACTCCAACGTGTAGCTCAAGAAAAGAGTTATCTGGAGGATATAAGCTACCAGACATATCTATAACGAAATATGAATATTATGAAAGTCATTCTTCCTCCGATGCAGATTTTAAGGGAAGACGGGACTTGTCCTTATGTGAATCTTGTGTGAAGGTAGAAACGGACTGAAGAGCAGAGATTTTGTCTTCATGGCCTCGAATTGATCGTTCTACATCTCTGCCTCAAGGATGAACTTCACTAGTGTTATGTCGCCGTAAATCTGATGGCTGTGTAAGATGTTGAGAGTCAAGAGAAGACTGATCATTAGGAGCATACTGTACATCCATGTCCTGAATGCGTTGTTCATCTATAAAATGTTGTAGGTCTTCAGGATCTGTCATTTTTGGTGATGCGAAAACGGGCAGGGTCAAACAAACCATATTTGATGTCCAATCTCCCCAACTGTGGCCTCATAGAGAAAAGCATTCCTCCATTCATTAGTTTTTAGCGAAAAATGAGCTGTAATGCGGATTTCATGGCCAGTGTAGATATATGAACATTGTGAGCGTGCTGCCATTAGTATTTGTCGTACTTGTTCATGCCTCAAGAAGCAACTGTGAGAAGTTGGTCTGGCATATGCTGTCCACTATTCTAGTGGGCACCTTGCACAAGTCCAAATGACCCTATTGATGGTAGGTTTAAAGACAACCTATATAGAACGCTGTCCTAGTGGTAGCTGTGGAGAGCAGCCTTAAGGCTAAGTCTTGAAGGAATGTAAAGCAGCGTGTTTTACCAGTCTATAATCTTGTGAATGACGAAATGAAAGGAGAACCACACCAGGTATGTATATAAAATATATGTATTTAATCTAAACACATCCCTGTAGTATCTTTATGAGGCTAGAGGCAAAGTAAACACAGTAAACCTATTTAGCATTCAGTAAATTAGACCAGTATACATTTACATTTAGCCCTAGGGGCCTCACAAACCGTATAACAACCACTACAGTCATAGAGACACGTCCTAGAGCCTGTAGAACCACTGGGGCAACCAGGAACCACCCAAGGTAGGGATGCAGGAGACCCACGGGGGACGCATGCAGTGTCTAAACACAGTAGCGAATCACTATTGACTTATATGGAGAAAGTTACAATTAGAATTTTAAAGGTTAGGGACACTTAGGAGTGGACTAGGAGTAAACCCCTTGAGAACTCGTCAGTTCAAGAGTCAAGACCCACAGGAGCACCAAAGTACTCGTGTTACCTCACCCAGGGAAGCCGGCGGCATAAGTGGCTTATTGTGTCGGGTTTCGTCGTTGTTTCCTATGGCGAGCTGAAAAGAAGTGCTGCAGGCGACCAGGTGAAAGTGTCCGGATGGATCCAAGGGTGGATCCATCCGGACACTTGACAGCAGAGGGGACAGAGTCTGGGTCACTTGCCAGTGACCTGGGAGGCAACAAGAAGATGCCCACCGATGTCGGGTGATTTCCGGTGAAGAAGGTGAAGCTTGACTCTTCAGCCATGAGGACCAGGAGGCATTTACAACAACCAGGAGCTGGATTCAAGCTGTTCCACATTGGATGTTGAGTGCTGCGGTGGTGATATCCTGTTTGGACCCAATAAGTCTTGGCAACAGCAACCCATGCAGAATGCAAAGATTGGCTTCGTAGCAGAGCAGCAAGGTCAGAGGGACTCACCCTTTGAAGAGGATTCAGGGCACGTCTGGAGCAATCAGGGAAGCCCAAGAAACAAAGGAGTTACCTTCGTGGGGACCCACCAGTTGACGGATCGGGGATCACAAAGGGTCCTCAAGCAGAAATGCTAGAAGCGGGCCCACGAAACCTTCGTGGAGTGTAGGCCCACAATCTTCAGTGCAGATGGTGCTGAGGGCTTGGACTACAAGTAGCCCAATGCAGAAGTCCAGGAAAGCTTGATAAGTAGGGGCACTAGCAAATGTGCACGGTGTCCAGGAGTTCCGGTCCCACGTCTCTCGTGATGGCTACAGGACTCAGCTTTGCTGTGATCTTGTGTCGGCCTCGAAGATGTCTGGAAGTCCATGTCCTGTGTCACAAATCCTTCGGGATCCAGCGGGAGCCTTGGAGATGCAGACCAGCAAGATGCAACTTTGGTGCCTGTTTGAACAGGGGAGTCACTCCTTGACCCCAAGGTAGATCCTTGCGTCTTCTAGTCAAAATAGAATGTGGAATATATGTTGCAGAGTTTCGTCCAGGGTAATCTAAAGGACGGGGGGCTTATTACCAAGCAATAGCGATAATTATCGCTATTGCTTGGTTAGAGACAAAAATGTACCGCTGAGCTGCGGCGATTTTTATCGCAGATAAACCTTGGTATTACCAAGATTTATCGCAAATGCGATAAAAAATGGCCGCAATGCATGAATATCGCTGAAAAGTCAGCGATATTCATGCATTATCGAGCTAATGCTCTTAGCCATGTTATCCACCTCCCATTGGATAACATGGCTAAGAACTGCTCAGGGCAGGTGTTAGCTTTTGGAGATATTCGCGCTTAGCGCGAATATCTCCAATAGTTGGTAATAGGCGATAGCGATGTTAGCCACTGTTTCCAGTCACTAACATCTTGGCACACCCACTTTGCATGTCATTAGAGATAAATATCACTGACATGCAAAGTGGGGCCCAAGATGGTCGCTATCTCCTACTAGCTGTCGCTAACTGGTGTTAGCGACAGCTAGGTAATAGGGAGATCATTTTATCTCCGCTTTCTTGGTTTTTAAAGTCAAAAAAGCGGAGATAAACCCCCCTGATAATGTGCCCCTGGGTTCCTATACTTATACTAAGTTTAGGGGTTGGACTTACTCTAAGGTCCCACCTATGGGAGGACCTGGGGAGGGGGTGGTTACACCCCTTCCCCTTTGTCCAGTTTTGTGCCAGATCACTGGCTGGGTGCCCCTTGCAACCGGTTTGAACTGGGGTATGCACAGGGACACCAAGTGTGCCCCCAGCACTGTCTGAAAAGCATTCCCTGATTGCACCCGCCCAGCCCCAATACACTAAATCCTGTCGGGGGAAGGTGGTTACACCTCCTTTTAACAAGAAACCTATTGTCCAGGTCTCTCCTGCCAGAGTTTCGTCCAGCAGCAGGAGGTCAGACTCGTGTCTGTGGGAGCAGCATCCATTTTGTGATGCTGGGGTTCTTTTAAACTATTACTGGTCAGGTAAGTGTGTACATGTCTTCTCCCTCTAGAAGGGTGGAATTCTACCCCCGCCACCAGGACTGGCGAGGGGCAGGATTCCAAAGTGTTTGACAACAAACACGACATGCTTTGATGCAGCCATTCCAAAGTTAGCATTTACCACAAGGTTATAAAGCACTTACGAGTATATGGTAAGGCTGTATCACAGAACAGCTACAGAGAAGTGATTCCAAAAGATGCAGAGGGGCTAAGCTCATGCTTGTGCACCCTCTCACACAAAACCAAGGACTCTGCCTTCAGGATTGTCAAGGCCTGCCCTAGGAGTGACATATAGGTTTATATGTGTCTGTATTTAAGGTAGATATAGGTAGCCTATGTCTCAGTAAGTGGTGCAAGCACCACTTTACCCAGGCTGCAGTAGCAAACCTGTGGTGCCATTTTGAAGGCTTCCCAGGGGTGGCATAATGCATGCTTCAGCCCCTGGTAGGCTTCTGGGGTACCTATGCCCTGGGTACCTAGGGTGCCATATATATTAGGGACTCACAAGGGTAACCCAGTAACCAATCTAAAGGGTACCTAAAGTACATGCAATCAATTTAGAGAAGAAGCAGCTAGGCTGGAGTCCTGGTTAGCAGGGCCCCAGCCTGACTTAAGTCGACAAATCAGTGAAACACCAGCAAAAAGTGGGGGGTAACCATAACCATAGTAAGCAGATCCTATTCTCCTACAGCAAGCAATAAGGGGTCGTGGTTGAGAATCTGAGGCAGTATGTGGGGCACCGATTCGATGAGCACATTGGATTTAAAGCGGTGGACTGAAGGTGATGCCCGGAAATTTAGGGAGGACATTGAATAAGAATGGTTTGGCATTCTGGCCTTCAATCTTTTCTGGAAAACCAAAAAAACTGACATTGCCTCGTCTACTTCAGTCTTCTAAAACAACTAGCTTACTGCGAAGAAACAAGAAATCCTGATCCTTGGTTTGTGTGGAATAAAGTTTGGATTCTACCACTGATAAGCGTTGATCTAGTTCATCCGTCTTGGTGTTAAATTGTGTAATTTCTGCTCGAATGGACGTGGCCTCAGTTGTGAGAGAAGAGATATTATTGTCCATATCTGTCAAGCGACAACTGATAGTTGATATCCCTTGTAAAATATGATCCATAGTTTGTCCTGTCAGTGCAGAGGAGGTGGCCGAAGACGGAGTAGACATTGATGAGGCGGGACCTTCCGTCGAAACACTTTGTGGTTGTTTGAGAACTTCTGCAAAGAGAGGTTGCTTGAAAGTTTCGTGCTCACTTTTTTGATTAGGCATTTGGAAATTAACTGCCATATATTGAGAGAATCTTGATTGTAGTAGCGCTAGTCCTCTTGACAGAATAATAATATTAACTAAATCTGACAAAATGTGTAGTTGAAAGAAGTCAAGAGAACAATATTAATAAACATTAAAATGCGACAGGATCAAAAAAGAAACCTTCAAGTCACACGCAGGAGTATTTATCACATAAATGCAGAAATAATGTGCATTCACTTTGTAGAGACTAAGTATCTGTTGGTATATTGCACATTAGCTAAGGAAAAAACCACATGAGAAGATAACATGGGAGATGCGTCACAAATAAATGTTCTTATCAATATATTGCAGAAATAATGAGTGAAAATAGTCCGGAAAAGTCACCTCAGGACAAGAATCAGTAGTATCAGAGGTTAATGGAGCATTGCAGGAGACACCATGAGTACCACAGTTAATAAATAGTACAGGAGAAGCATTAATTTATTGTGGTAAATTGAAGCTCCAAAGAAGGCATGCATGCTGAGGAAACAATTCTATGTTTAAGAGTTGCTGGCAGAAGGTATTTTGTGGAAGCTCCAGAGAGACTTGTAGAAGCTGGCCATGAGCGACACATTAATGTGCAAATAGATTAATGAAAGGCGTTACCAGGATGTAATGAGTGGTGAAAGCCAAAGAACGAGACATATCCAATTGCGCTCGCGATGATAAATGCCTTATACAAATCTAGGAAGGCGCGCACCAGCTACGCCAGAGCCGGGGATTCGCCTGACTGAAAAGGCCGAGCACGCGTCTCGTGAGGAGAACACTGCAGCGGTGAATACGGGCACCTAGCAAGTACAAAGACTTGCAAAAATCAGCGCAGACGCCACCCCCACATTCCGCTGAATAAAAACATTGGTGCCAAGGTCCTAGGCGCGTTGAGGAGAGTGCCGTCTCAGTCCGAAGTTCCACCTGCAATGGAGCTCAGCGTTCAGGCAGCCATCTTCCTGGGTGGCCAGACCATGCCCCCCCTGTAACTGTAACTCTTACCCAAAGGTACCTTGAACTCGCGCCCTTCCATGCACAGTTTTTTCACCAATATTTTCAATTAAAGTGTTTCAGAGAAATTATCAATGATGTTGTAAAAGATGTCAGGAGTTGTTATATTCCATATAGGTACCCTAATATAGGCTCAGGTAACATCATAACTCTTCACGTATATTTTCCCATATATTACATACATAACGGTTCATAGGGACTGACCTTTTACCTAGAGACAACACTGCATACATAATGCAGGATTTTCCCTGGTAAAAGCCTCATACATTATGTAGGAGGATTCTTGGAAGCACAGCAGGACTACCATCTCCTGTATTATATCTATGCACAAAGTTCATTCACAACATCATCCTAAATCTGACAAAGTAATACAGTGAGGTAGAACTCCCAGGGAGACCAACGGGTATATATACATCACATCTTGCTAAGACAGGGAGAGGAGACCAGGACTTCCCTGCCAACACACTGACCAAAGCTGCTGAAGTTCCTGCATGCAGACGCTGCAGCTCGCAGTGGCCTAACATTCCTTGCAGGGAGTCCAACCCGACACCAGGATGGGGTCCCACAGTCTCTCAATCCAGATAAGGGGGTTAACTTTATCCTAGAGGGATGCTTGGTTCAATACCTACACACATGCTAGGTACATTTAGGTACACCTAGTTAGGGAGGCATCATAAGAGTACGCCCTTGTATTATCATGTATTTTGTATACTCGTATGTATTCATGATTATTGCAAGATGGTAGAACTCTCCTTTTACTTTCATAGTGCTTCTAATTATTTATATCCATTACTGTCTAGTGGTTGTTGCAGCTCATCTATTTTACACTAGAATAAAAACTGTTCGATAAATGCGTATTGAAAAAACGTCCAGACCATTTATTCTGTGTATCTCTCTGAAACCAGGTGAGCACGAGTGACTGAGTGAAAAGTACTGTTTCCACGGTCTGAAGGATCAGGGTTGTCATGTTTGAAGGTTACGAAGAACTATTCTCTCCTTGATAAGAGGAGATTCTAGTGGCAATGTGAGCTGGCTGATACAGAAGGCCAAAATACCCAGTGAGGATGTTTAGAATCAGTCTGATACCAAACCTACAGTATATGTCGTTCGAACACCCAGATCGTGTATAGGTCTCTATTGGAACTACACAATGGAGTAATCTAATATATAAGTAAGTTAGAAAGTTTTTTTAACAGAGCACAACCATTAACATGTAATAGGTTTGACTTAGTAGTCAATAAGATTTTAATAAATCCCAGTTGGACAGCAATGCATCAATAGAACTTTGGAAGTTAGGTTGTATTTGAGAAGGGTTTTCCCCTCTCGTCTACAGGAGAGGACACTGATTAATGGCATGGTGCCCAACAAGAGCACACCAAAATGACACTCATCAATTAACAGCGCAGAAATTAAACTGCGAGCGAGGTGCTGACCAAGTATTCTATAACCACTGCCTTTTCTGTTGTTTCCTATAAGTAAGTTAGCACTGCATGGTGAGGCCGTGAGTTATAGTTACCTTGGGGCAATAGTTATAGGGGAATATTAGCAAGAACCTCGTTAAAATTATTGTCGTTTTAGCAGCAGGAAACTGCCGCTAAAATGGCGATAATGGGTTGGCTAATATGCATCATAGAATTCCACTATTAGCAAGCCCATTATCGCTTTTAGAGGCAGTTTCCTGCCTCTAAAACTGTGATAATTTTAACAAGGTTCTTGCTAATATGCCCCATAGTTACTTGAGATAACTATATCTGCTGAATTTCCATTGTTTTGTGTTTTTTTAAAAATCTGAACCTAACAATAACGTCCCTGTAACTTTCGTTTTTTGTGAATTTCTAGTGTTTTTTAATACTATTTCCTAACAATAACACCTCTGTAACCTCTGTTTTTTTCAGTGAAAGTATATTTTTTCAAAGCTATTTCCTAACTATAATTTCCTTGTAACCTTTGTTTTTTTCAGTGAATTTCTATGTTGTTTTAATGCAGAAGCAGACACACACCAGAAGGAGTGCATATATAAAATGCTGGCATAGCATAAAGAGGGCACAATTGAACACCTTGAACTCCCACCTTATGATATAATTAATAACCAGAGACAACTCTCCTGGCTACCTGTGGGAAATGTTTGTTACTCATGCAAGCTTGAAAACCCTCGCAACTAAGACCATAACGCAGACTTAATTATTAGAGGATAAAGCAACACTGGCAACCAGAGCTCATAGTTGCTTTTACAACATCATCTCAACCGTACCCTCTCACAGGGTTCACCAAAGCAGACAAAGAGAAGTATCTGCACTATCGTATTTGTGCATTGCCCTAGTTATTCCATTTACCACCTTGAAAGCATCATCCAGCCATGACCAGCTGTCGGCTGTGCTGAGCAGGGTGAGCACAGAACTACTAAGTGACCACAGAGCAATGCTAAAAGCTCTCTTTAATCAAAGAGGAATTTAATCATGTAGACATGCAGTCATGACATGCTTTGCCCCGGAGGACTTGCAGCTAAATTGACTCATTGAGAGATACCTCAATTAAGTGGAAGGAAAACTGGCAGCTAACAATAATATTGAGAGTGAGCAAGAGAGCCAAGGCATGCCAGCATAAAGGGAAGATAAGCTAAGGACCACCTCTGTCACTCAGTGAAATTGCCTTGACCTCAGAAGCTGAGGATGGCCCCAGTAGCAATAAACCACTCCATGTTTGTGTGGCACCTGCTGAGTACTCTTTCACCAATTAACTCACTGCCAGTAAGGGACTGGCAGGCACTGGGGAAATGTGGAACTAATGCACTTTTCAGTCTTGATATTGCTTTCTATTTGTTGACTTGGTTTACTTACCCTTGTGTCTTTGCACACTCCGGCTAATGACTTCATCCTGCCTGGGAACAGACAAGTACTCAAACTTCTCTTATGTGCTACCATGCGCTTTAAACTGTCAGTGCAATATGGGAAACCTTTAAATCAATACTATATGCCATGGTAATGATGTTTAATACACTCCAGTATGAGCAATAGGTTTTAATAATCATGCAAGCCATTGTAAGGCAATGGGGACATGGCACCCACTGAGTACTTTTGTTTTTTAACCAATGAATCTATTGCTGGCAAGTTATGGCAGGGTCTTGTGAAATGCACAACTAACATACTTATTTCTCTAAATACTGCTTTCTATTTGTTGACTGTTTAATTACCCCTGTGTCTTTGTGCACTCCAGCTAATGATTACACGTTTCCTGTGAACAGTCAAACATCACTTACAAGCTATATTGTGCTTTAAAGTGTTAGTGCAATCTGGGTAACCTTTTATTCAATATTATATTGTAAAGCAATGATGTTTCATACACTATATTGCAAGTAACAGGCTTTTTTAATCAGGCAAGTAATTGATAGGAATTGGAGACACGCATTACTTTTGCACTTTTTATGGTCTGGCGTAGGCAGTGTTTGCGCTTTCTCTTCGAGACATGCTGTATTTAGGTATGGACTTGAAGCTCCGCCCATTTTCTGCTGATATTTTCAATTGGCTCCTGTAGCTGTCCATTCTAAATGGTTGCTTTTGATTCAGGAATAGGCTTAGTAGTCCCGCCTTAGTACCATCTTTATTGCTTTTGTAACCTCCCATGACGACTGGCATTTTTACTTGTGTAGTCACTCAGTATGTTTCAGTTAAGGTCTGTGAGCACTATTTTCTTAAATGAGTTTCTCCTAACTGTTGTTACAGGCACACTTTTCACTTCCTAGCTAAAACTTACAGCATTTATTTCCTGCTCATCATCAGAGGCATTTGGAAGGTGCCTGTTCCGTTCCGTGCACTTCCCTACCGCCCTGCACCCTGCTTGTTTTAAAATAATAGTGAGCATACATTATCAGCGCTGCACCCGTTCCACAAGCGCTACAATGGTTTTTCTTTCATTGTTGTGTAATTTAAAATATTTGTGAGCATACTTTATCAGCTCTGCACCCGTTTCAGAGCGCTGTGCTGGTTTTGCTTTTGTTGTTGTGTATTTTTTAATATTTGTGAGCATAAGTTATCAGTGATGCTCCTGTTTCACAAGTGCTGCACTGATTTTGCTTACATTGTTGTGTATTTTACCTGCTTCTCCATCCTACTTTCTCAACTCTCCCTCCCCATCAGTCAGCAGGCTCCAGCCTCACCTGCCTCACAGGAGAGCTGTGGAGCCAGGCGGACAAGAAGGAGGGTTGTGCTGCAGCCTTCCTCAGAGTAGGGGGCACTTCTGTCTGTGCCTGCTCCTCGCAGATGCCCCAAATGTGGAGTGGCTCTCTTCTCTGCCGAGAACTGCAGGTATGAGCTCTTTCTAACAGTGGCACCATTTTCCCGAACGCCATGCCTGTTTTGCTTTCATTCTCATGTCTTTTCCCCTGCTCCTCCACCCCACTCTATCTGATATCCCTCTCACTGCTTTTTAATCAGTCACAGGGCTCCAGCTTGCACTTGCCTCCCAGCTGAGCCAGGTGGATGGAGACAGAAGGATCTGCTGCTGGTTTACAATGCCCTCACCTTAAAGCTGAGGAGCTGGCGGCAAAGACCGGTGATTTAGCTCACACGCCAAGGATTGCCACAGCTAACTGCTTTTAAAACACAAACACAGAGACTCTCCCTGACCTGTTTTTCCTAGAGCTATAGAGGTCTTGGGGTAATCTTCATTTGTTAGGTCGTGTATGTCAAAAATTACTTTTATTTTGATGATTTTATTTTATTTATTTCATTTTTAGAGTTTTCTATAGCGAGGACCAGACCCAGGGTAGGGTATCAGAGCGCTTTACAATGAGGGCACAGTACAAATAGAAACAATTAGCAAAATATAGCATACATAAAATCAGAAAATTTTACAAAGTTCAGAGGGTCGCAGACATGAGAGTATTTCTGAGCAATGGGTCATGAGCAGCGAAGGTGTCCTTAGAGAGATAGAAGAGGCAAGTTTAAGGATGTAGACCTGGAATGGTCCATGTGATAGTTTACGGGAGGAATTTGCACATAAGGAATGATTTTGCTTCTTTTTTGAACAAAGGAGTAGAGGAGGTTTTTCTGATGAAGGGAGGAAGCGAGTTCCATATTCTTGGTGCTACTCCGGAGAATGCTCTCTCAGAGGTTTTTTTCTTCTTGAAACGAGGGTTTTAGGAGTAAATTATCATCGCTCCTAGAATGGAAGCTGTCCATCTTTGGTGGCCATTGCAGTTCTACATTTGGTGGCTGCATGCATGGAAAGGAGGGGAACACGACTAGTCTTGCAGGTCAGTATTGAAGTCTCTCTTTATGCGAAGGAGTTTTGTATGAGGTAGTTACTGCAGCAAACCGTGAGGCAGCTCCGGTGCAATACTCATGAAAGCCTCTAGCAGTTTTTTTCTTTTCAACCAATGTAACATTTCTTAGCATGATGTTAGTTAACCTGTTTGAAGTTCTATTCATAGAATGTTTTGAAAACCAAGTGGAACTCAGCCTTGTTACATTTCATGCCTCTTCCCCCATCCCCCAGCACTGATTTAATATGTGGGAGCAGGTTATATCAGGGCTGACTCATCTTCGCCCTCCTCAGTCACCTGGATCTGATTCATTGACCCTGATTCAGGGCCGGTCGCTCCTCGCACTGCGCGACTCCCCGTGAGTGTTCCCAGGCTTCCCCCTACTGCCGCGAGTTCGCCACTGCCCTGTTGCTGAGTATTCTGGGCTTTGTTTTTGGTTTCTCTGTGCCTGTATTTTTTGCTGCATTTACTGTATTCGTGATTTGCCCCCTTGTGTTTTTGGTTTCTCTGTGCCTGTATTTGTCGCTGTATTTTCTGTATTCGTGACTTGCCCCCTCGCCACCGTTTACCGCTCTGTTCTCCCCCCCCGCTCCCTGCCGCTGCTCCCCTGCGGCCCTTCCCCTTTTACTTCGGTACTCCCTTCCCATTCGCCGCCCCGCTCCTGCCTCCCAGCTCCTCCCACTTTACCACATGCCCTCACCTCCTCAGACTACATCCTCCTAGGGGACCTCAACTTCTACCTGGAAAACAACAACGACAACAACACCACCACCCTGCTGGACAACCTCGACAACCTCGGACTCAAGCAACTGGTGAACACCCCCACCCACTATGCCGGCCACACGCTTGACCCCGACTTCTCCTCCTGCAAGCACATCTCCTTCAGCCACTCCACCGGACTACAATGGACAGATCACAGCTGCGTCCATTTCAACTTCAGGAGAACCACGACCCACCACCAGCCGCAACAGGCTCCGCGAAGAAACTGGAGCAAGATAAAGGCAGACCAGCTCACCACCTCCCTTAGCCAGAACCCTCCCACCAACACGACGGACCCCAACGAAGCAGCCCAGAACCTCACACAGTGCTCACCAACTGCACCAATGACCTTGCACCGCTGAAGAATCCTCCCAGCAGACCCGGCAGCAAGAAAGCCTCATGGTTCACCAACGACCTCAAAAACTCCAAGCAATCCTGTCGTACCCTCAAGAAAGCCTGGCGCCACGAACAGTCAACAGAAAACATGACAGCCCTCAAGAACGTCATCCGCAAACACCACCAGCTGATCCGAATCACCAAAAGGACAACATTCAGAGAACGACTAGACAACAACACCCACAACAGCAATGAACTCTTCAGCATCGTTAAAGAGCTCTCCAACCCCAGCACCATGAAACAATGACATCAAACCCTCGCAAGACCTCTGCGACTCACTCGCCTTGATCTTCTACCGCAAGATCGCCCACATACACAACAGCTTCGGCGCACAGACCACGCACCCAACCACCGAACCAGCCAGTGCCGGACTAGGAACGAAAACCGGCCCTGGCAAAGTGTTCGGCCGGCCCCCTCACCACTCGTGGGGGGGTGGTGGTGCCGCTGAGCGCTTTGCTAGGGCCGGTTTTTGGTGGATTTTGTTGCACAGCCGATTTTACAGCTATGCTGCAAAAACGGCCCTGTAACAAAATCGGACCCCAGGGGCTCAAAACCGGCCCCCACCCTTGCGGTGCACCTGGGGATTGCCCGGTGCCCGCTATGGCCAGTCCGGGCCTGGAACCAGCGCCCCCCACCACCACCCTCTGCACCTGGACCCCGGTCAGCACCAAAGACACCACCCGCATGATGAACACCATCCTCTCGGGCTCCCCAACCGACCCCTGCCCACACGACATCTTCAACAAAGCCGACTCCATCATCGCACCCCAACTCCGGGACATCATTAACAGCTCCTTCACATCTGCCAACTTCCCGGAGAGCTGGAAACATGCCGAGCTCAGCGCCCTCCAGAAGAAACCCACCGCGGAACCCACGGACTTCAAGAACTTCCGCCCATCTCGCTCTTTCCTTTTCCTGCCAAAGTCATCGAGAAGACCGTCAACAAACAACTCTCCGCCTTCCTCGACACAAATGGATCCCTCGACCCCTCGCAGTCCGGGTTCCGAGCAAACCACAGCACCGAGACCGCCCTCATCGCAGCTACCGACGGCATCAGGTCCCTGCTCGACAATGGGGAAAAAGCTGCCCTCATCCTCCTGGACCTCTCAGCAGCTTTCGACACCGTGTGCCACCGCACACTAATACAGTGCCTCAGCAACACCGGAATCCAAGGTAAGGCCCTGGAGTGGACCATCTGGTGGAGAAGCGTGGCTCAGTGGTTAGAGGCGGCAGACCCGGAAGCTGAGATCAACCGTGGACCAGGGTTCGATTCCCCACCTCGGCGGGTCTCGGGCTCAAAATTCCACCGACTCGACAATTCTCGCTCCGGTGCCTACTCGAATCACGGGGTCACACTCTGCAACTCTGGGCAATAGCTTGCTTAATCTCCACTACGGCCCCTCGCGGCGGGATGCCTGGCTTTCACCTTGTGGACACCCTGCCGGGGTTTCTCACAGGGGAATACCAGGACGGGTTCCCTAAGCAAGCGCCAGGATGCCCTTTGGGTGACAGGTTTGCGCTATATAAGTACACCTACATTTACACACATCTCGTTCCTCTCTGGAAGAACCCAGAGAGTCCGCCTCCCCCCCTTCCGATCCGCGGCCACCGAAGTCATCCGCGGCGTTCCTCAAGGATCCTCACTCAGCCCCACCCTCTTCAACGTCTACATGAGCCCCCTCGCATGGCAACACAACCTAAACATCATTTCCTACGCTGACGACACCCAGCTGATCCTCTCCCTCACCAACAACCCCGCCAGAGCCAGCCTCCAGGAAGGAATGAAAGACGTTGCGGAATGGATGAAGCTCAACCGTCTGAAACTGAACTCAGACAAGACGGAAGTCCTCATCCTGGGACCATCCCCCTCTGCCTGGGACGACTCCTGGTGGCCCCCTGCAGTGGGCACTGCCCCCAAGCCCACGGACCATGCATGCAACCTGGGCTTCATCCTGGACTCCTCCCTCACGATGACCAAACAAGTAAACGCCGTCTTGTCATCTTGTTTCAACACCCTGCGCATGCTCTGAAAGATATTCCGGTGGATCCCCACCGTAACCAGAACGATGGTCACCCTGGCCCTCATCACCAGCCGACTGGACTACGGGAGCACCCTCTGCGCTGGAACCACAGCCAAACTACAGAAAAGACTCCAGCGCATACAGAACGCTTCTGCACGACTCATCCTGGACATCCCCCGTCACGGCCACATCTCCGCCCATCTGAGAGACCTGCATTGGCTCCCCGTCAGCAAGAGGATCACGTTCAGACTCCTCACCCACACACACAAGGCTCTCTATGAAATGGGCCCCAAATACCTCAACAACCGCCTCACATTCTACACACACAGCTGCCAGCTCCGTTCCACCAGCCTCGCCCTCGCCACCGTCCCACAAATTCGCAGAGCCACCACCAGAGGAAGATCCTTCTCCTACCTGGCGGCCAAGACATGGAACTCCCTCCCCACCCACCTACGGCTGACCCAGGACCATCTCTCCTTCAGGAAACAACTCAAGACCTGGCTGTTCGAGTAGTAGCGGCTGCCCCCCCTCCCAGCGCCTTGTGACCCTAGCGGGTGAGTAGCACGCTCTACAAATATGTTTGATTGATTGATTCATTCATTTAGGGCTCTAACCTCCTTAGAACTCTGAATTCTCAGTTTCCTCATTCATTGTGGTTTTTTTGATGACTCTATTATCACAAGCACACTTCCAGAGAGTGCTGGCCTTGCGGGTGGCGGTCACCTCACTGGATCTGGTTAATTGAGTAATGTTCCCGCTGTGCCATCCCTGCCGCTACAAGCTGCTTTCGTCACTTCCACCCATTTACATCTCTTTTTATTATTAGTTTTTTTTTCCAATAAAGAATGGCCTCACCACACTGAGATTGGCATTGCTATTTCACACCCCAAAAGAAGTTGAAAATTCCTCACACAGCAATTAATTTTGGTGTATACCCACTGTAAACTGATGTAAACATATACATTGTTTAAAAAATAGCATTTGAATTTACGGTCTTTAGTTAGATAAAACTGTATAGGTGATTGGAATGCATTTTTCCAACACAAAACATGAATTGGCCTTTTTACCTCCTGATTTTTGTGAGGAATTGAATAATTTGTTTCCTAATTTGTCTTGGTGTTCATTTGGCACTCTTTGACCTAATATATTTCATTCCAGTTGATTGTTTTCGAATCATCAATTTCATGCTTGTAGTGCTGCTCTTGTGCCAGGTTTTAATTAGTAATAATCATGAGAAAGAACATTTACATCGAGGTGATTACACCACTATGCCATTACAATGTGGTCGTTACAACAACTGCGTTGTTAGCACACAATGTCATTACTACTCAAGTTATTACATCAACTTGCAGTAGATGGTGTGGTAACATTAGAAATAGTATAGTTTACTATTCCAACACTTTCCCTACTGTTTCGTAGGCTGGAGTTGGAATAGTAAATTATATATTTCTAAAGTGAGCGCACCATGTACTGCAAGTCGATGTAATGACTTACGTAGTAATGGCATTGCATGGTAACACCGCTGTTGCGTTGGAATGCCATGCAATGCTTTGACTCGCCTAGTAACAAGTCATATTCATAATCATGCATGTGAATGTGAGGATTTAGGTTTGGCATATATATTGCTAAGTGAGAGTGATAAAGTCTAAATTAAATGTTTCCTGTGTTGTGATTTTACTCACCCTGTGCTAAATGCTTGCTCCATTTTTTTCTATGAAGATTTGAAAGCCTGCTACCAAATGTTCTTTCTTCCTTTGACTAGGGCTCCACTGACTGCCATCACGATGCAGGCGCCTCAGAATCTTTCCATCCATGGACTGTACACATACATTTTATTTGCTTTCAGTCCACCCATTGTTTACTATCGGTTGGCTTCATCATCACTCAGTCCCTTACTTACTTACTATTAGCCTGTGCTAGTTTTAGTCCTTGCTTACGAGAAGCAAAGCTGGCAGTAAAAGAGGCACAATTACTGCCAGTCTTGCTTCTCGTGAGCGACGACTAGAAGTACAATGGGCCTGTTTACGCATTGCCTGAAAGTTTTCAAAACACATAAATAAAAAGGCAATGTCATTTACAATGCCAATTGCTCAAACTCTCAGAAATTCGAGACCTATTGCATTGCAAATGTTTGTTTTTTACTTGATGCTTCTTTCTATTTGCTGGTTTTGCTAATTCTTCATTGGGTCCTCGCACACACTGTCCAACAATGTTCTCCTGCGTGAGAGCTGAGAAGCACTTGTGTATCATTTAAATGCTATCATGCATTTTAAATAGGACTCCCTGTTTTCCGTTTTTATTGGTTATAGGTTCACCATCATGATTTCATATATTGTATAGGTTTACTATAATGATGCAAAATGCTTTGTTGATCACTGCAATATTGACAATGATCGCTGCTAAAGGTATGATACAACTCACTTGGTATGTTTGGGCGACCCCTCTACGAGGTCACCAGTGGTTACACAATATAATATATTGAATGTTCCATCTGCCACTTTACACATTTGTAAATTATTGCGTAGCATTTAGTAGTGTGTGTGTGCGTAATAAATGCACTTCTCATTTTTCTGAAGAAAAAAGTACTGAGTGAACAATGATTTATTCAGTGTTATTACTGCGTGCCAGTGATTGATGCTTAAAAGCCTACAGTAGGCCTTAAACTTCTCTGCTTTGCTACCCTGTAAGAGTTAAGTGCTACAATGAGGTTAGGACGATTGTGGACCTATTACTTGTAATGGCCACACAATTAATAGCCCAATTTCCAACACCTTCTATTATATGTATTCCGTGCATAACATCATCGTATGATTGCCACAGGAATTATGTAATTGTGCGGCTGAGGCACTTTTCCCATACTTATAGATTTTCTGCATTTGCTACAAAATCCTTCATCTGCCTCATATTCTGCAGATTGTCATTAAAAAAGATTTGTTTCTACCTCAATTGGTTCAAAAGTTACTAAAAATGGGATGACACATGTTGACTCGCAGTGAAAGGCTCTTTGCAAAGCTGGACTGGTCACCTTTCTGGTGCTTATTACTATATTTTGGTGTCAAACTGTTACTAATGAGGTGCAACCAATGCCCAGAGAGTGTTTCACAAGTTTTATTACAACATGTGCTTCATTGTGCCACATAGTTTGCCTTTATTTGCTGCATAATTTACTCAACCCTGCTGCATAATTTGTCCCTCTCTTGCCGCATGATTCCATTTTATAGCTTTTTCTCTAAAACAGCGCAAACAGGTATGTCCAGCTAATAATTTTGAAGGACTTCTCAAAGTTTATCGACACCACCAACGATTGGAGGTCTGAAATAGGGGCTGTGTCCAGAATTTGAAAGTAATCTCTGCTGTTGGGTAAAGTGCTCCTCCCTGCTACAAACTCACTTTGGTGGCTGTATCAATTTTCATGATTAACAAAGTATACCATTTGCCTGGAAGTTACTTAGTATATTAGACTGCTCTTAGCACTGATGATGAGAGGTACATTGACAGTTCAATTACATCATGTTTCGGTTTTTTATAGCACGTAAACCCTGTTCACACATTGGTTGCAATTACAAGTTGGTAGTTATTTAACACAGCTGATAATTATCGAATGTGTTAAATACCCCAACCTTTGTTACATTTTCAGCTGGTCAAACTTGCCAAAATTTAACAGGGGAAAAGTATACAATATTTACTGTATCATGCGGGTTTTGGTGAGTAAAAACACCAAAACCCATATATTATTCCCCACCAACTTTCCCACACGATAAATAACATGCCCCGTGGAATTGTTATTCATCCGGTGTGTTAAATATCACCTAGAGTTCTTTTCAGAGGGCCCACTCACATTCTACAATCACCTTCAGACTATGAACACCCACATTCTACAATCACTTCCAGACTATGAGCACCGACTTTCTACAGTCACCTTCAGATTAGAGTGAAGATCATTACCTCATCCTGTTTGCTTTGTGTTTCATTGTCATCCACATTTACTGTGCAAATTTCAGACTGACAATCCAGGTTCAAGCTACAATATATATCCTCTTTCAATCTGATTAGTCGGCCTGGGCGTTGAACTCCGCTCTGTTTGAGGGCTGTACCTAGAGCAGAGTTTTTTTCTCGCTCGCCAACAGTACTTTGGCGAGCAAGGAAAATCCATTGCAAGACCGCTTACCAGCAAGATTTCTCAATTCTCGCGTTGAGAAACCATCTGTTTGTGTTGAGGAAGCTGCCCCTTGAGTAGAACTTCTACTACACCTGCAGAAAGAAGCAGTGATCTCTTGCATTGCACGTGATGCGGTTCACAATTTAACAGCGTGGGACAAACACCCGGAGCTAAAAATCAGTGCGAGCAGCCCGAGGTAACACACTCCGCTGCTCGTGGAACTCTGCATAGCTTGAAAAAGATTTTTTGCCACTACCTGGAGTTTCACTCTGCTCAGGGCCTGCTGGTTAGCTGCTGATTAGAGTCCCCATTCAATGTTTTTGAATTTTCTGAAAATTCCACCTGCATTCATTTTTTACCATTTTCTATGCATTCGTCAACATTTACGTTTTGTTCTGTGCAAAACAATTAACTTGTATTCTTTTGTCCTGTTATGTACAATTTCACCAGAATAACCGTAAGCGGTTTAATTAAGTAGCCATTTACAATGCATTATTTATTCATTTATTTGTTCATTTTTAGTTCTTTTGTAAAGCGCCAAAAGCTCAGACAGTGTGATAACAAATAGACTAACACTGCAAAGGAGGTACCATATAGTTGGGCATGGATGACACCTGACTTAGAAAAGGTGAATTAATAATTATGTCTAAAGTGATGGGAAAAAACATTTGAATGACAATTGTAGGCGTCAGTCTGACAATCGGGTGTAAAGGTCCCATGTTTTCCATCCAGTGAAACTGCACAGCCACTGAAAGGCCTAGGAGCTAGCCTTTTATAAGCCTAATTTTCATTTGTGCCATTTTTATAGTTATAAACATGCAGAGAACATTTTTTCTTTCTGTAAATAGGTCAAATAAATCAGCAAACATGGAAAACGGTCAGTTAGTTCAGATGCATGATTATTAGAAGTAAATGCCTTTTAAAAAACATCAGTGTTAAAAGTTGGAAAGCAATTAGTTAATTAAAGTACTGTTTTTGTACTTACCCCCTCATTTGCCTGTACCCACACAGACTCTATTAGATGAAATACCTTGTGCACGAAACTGCTCTATCCCCATTATTTCACACTAATTGAATTTATTCTCAGGGCATTCTCATCATCAAACATACACAGGAAAATGGTCTCCTGCCCATTTGTCGAGTGTTGCTAGGATGAGTTGGCATGTACTTCATTTGTCGGGTTTTTAACACTCTGGTACATGTCGTAAGCATGGACTGTTGTGCCTTTTCTTGGTGCTCCTGTCAGAGTTGTTTTCTGGCAGAAGGCCTTAAAGTTTGTGTTTTGGACTATGTGATCCTGAATTCTACAAGGGCAATTAAAAAGTATAGAGAAGCTTCTGAGGTCTCACCTCCAGTGATCACAAAAGCAAGAAAGATGACGGCGGCGAGGAACATCTGCATGGTGTTGGAGGAAGGTTGGAGCTGGGCAGTCCAGAAGATCAGGGTTTGAGCAGTTCTTCAGGCCTTCTCCACATCTGATTATCTGGCCATTGTATTTATTCAGTTGCATGGAGGGGAGGTCCTGCCTGAGCACCTCATGAGGAGACAAACGCTGATGTAGCAGTCTCGTTATTTTCCACTGGTCAGTGATTGGGCGCAACTCTCAGGCCTCTCAACTATCATTCCACCCACTACATTATTGAAATTACAGGCTGTCCTGATGTAATGTACTTCTCTCTACTAACAGCTTCAATTATTAGGGTGATGTATTATGTATACTGACACACCCTTCCTGAGATGAGAATTAGTTTTGGGCATCTTGCCTTTGGTCAAATTCCAATGTAGTCTCTGAACAGCTCAGGCAGGCCCCTCGGTCTATCCAGCAGTAATTTGACCATAGAAGGTGGTGAGATGAGTACTAAAAATGGCTGAAGCCAAGTGGTAGTTGCTGTGTCTTGACTACACCTTGAATTTTGCAGAACTTAGCACTTCATGTTATCAAGGCAGCAACTGGAGTGACTGATGGCACAAGTGATAGCTCTTGAAGAGAAGGATGGTATTTGCACTGTGTAAACTTGGCACAGTCCCTGTCCTTGTTGCACTTACTTGGATGGAACTTAATCTCGAACTGAGGGTTGGAGTCATCTATTCGAAAATTTCAATCACAGTTGTAGGAAATTGAGTTACTAGTTGAGTGGGGTGAAACCCTATTCAAACAGCAACCACAATTCTTGTCAAGGTGAAAAACAAGTAAACCTCAAATTAACCTGTGCTTAACACTTTGGTAGCTTGGCGCAAAAGCTGTCAGGCTTAACTTAGAAGAAATTTGTAAAGTTTTTCTGCAGCAGTTCAATTATTAATAAAGTGAAAACACAACACAAGAAAAATCACACACCAATTTAGAAACATAGAGTAACATTTAATACATTATTTATCGCCAAAAGAGCAAAAAATCAATTGGTAGAACCTGAAATGTGTAATTTTAAAGATTTCAGTAAGTATAGGGCTGAATTACAAAAATCACCAACTGTGGATATCTGGTCACACTGAACTAGGACAAACTCACATGTTCGGATTGACCACAATGGAGCACTGAGGATGCATTGCACAGAAGTGGTTCACCACTGAGATGCATGATCCTGCGCTGACAATTCTTTGCACAGCAGCGTTCTAAGCATTTACTGAGGAGTAATATAAAGTCCTACGATGAGTATTTGCCACGCTGCAACTGTTCCATGGAGCTGCAATGCAAAATCCCACATCAAGGATGCATTGTGAGGCTGGATTTCCAATGACATGACGGGTCCTGCGTTGAGGATGCAGTGCGCAGCAGCAGTCCTGTAAGAAACCATGGCTTTTTGCAGCGTCCCGCCATGTTATTGGACCCATTTTGTCTGCTGGGTGCTGGTTTTCTGACTCTGATTGTGCCCTGGCCTCTGCCTACCAGACCCAGGGCATGTACTCTGATCAAAAGTACAACATAATTAGGTATAATTACAATTGGTACTGACAGCCTACTTGTAGGTCCCTAGTGTATGGTAGGGCATGTAGATTGGGATGCCCAGAAGATGTAATGCACATAAGGATTGGATAAAATCCTTCCTGTACGAACGCACTCAGCAGGTCTGGATGTCTCCCTTTTTCGTCCTCGGTCAGGAAACTCTCAACGGGGGTCCCTCAGAGCTACACATTGAGGCCTTTGCTTTTGAACATATATCTGACCCCCTTGATTTTTCTAGTGGAGGAGCTGGGAGTAAAAATTATAGCTTATGCGGACGACACCCAGTTGCTATTTATCTGGAAGAGCTCTGATCTGGACACTAATATCTCCCAGATGTGCCTTGTGTCCGTATTCCACTGGCTTGCACATGCCCAATTGAAGTGCAATGAGGACAAGTCGGAGGTACTCCTGTATGGCCGGTTTCCCCCGGCCTTCAGAGAATCTTTGTGTTCTCCAGATTTCCCTTGCCCTAATTCAGAGGGAGGCCCGGCAAAAGAACTTAGGGGTGTGGTTTGGTGAAGATCTCCGGTTTTCAGATCATGTTAAAAAACTCAACGGAGTCTGCTTTGGCAACTTTAAGGCCTTAAGAAGGTTTTTTTCCCTGCTCCCAAGAGAGGCTAAAAAAATGGTAGCCCGTGCCCTTATCCTTTCCCGCCTTGATTATGCCAATGCTTTGTTTATTGGCATTCCCGGCTATTTAAAAAAAAAACTTTAAATCATACAGAACGCCGCAGCTAGACTTCTGTTTGACACCTCCAGGAGATCTAGTGTTCAGCAGCATTTGCAGGATCTGCACTGGCTTCCTGTGGTCCAGCGGGTGCAATTCAAAGCCCTTACCTTATCTCACAGGGCCCTCCACGGCCAAGGGCCTGTGTATCTTAGGAGGTGCTTTGCCCTGTATGCACCCAGCCGAGCCCTGCGATCTGCCTCTCAAAGTCAGATGGTCATTCCGAGGTTTCGCAGCTCATGTCTGGGGGGGTCAGTCCCTTTCTGTCAAAGCAGCAGTTGCTTGGAGTTCTCTCCCTGTGGAGTTACAGCATACCTAGGATTTCTGACTTTTTAAAACAATTAAAAACTCATATTTTTAGTCAGCTCATTTAAATCGTTCTTGCCCGCTCCACCACAGTTCACTTACGCCAGGGCACTCGAGAGTATTTGTGCACAATAGAAGTCTTTTTATAACATTCTAGCTTACCCGTCGAGCGTTGCTGCGATCTCAGAAGAAAGGAAATTTAAGGAAACTTGTTATGATAACATTCAATTTACATTGTGTCATTTTTATTGAAACTTATTGTGGATACACTGTATTTTTTGTTTTTCCGTCTGGTGCGTACACGAACAAATCAGAAGGCTTTCCGCCGCGAGAGCTGGCCACATACAGTTGTCCATGTGAGAAGCACGGATTCTCCAAATCTAGTCCACACACTTGCAGCGATTGTCCTTGTAAACGTTCAGTATTGGAAAGTTTATGAGGGCCCTGGGGGCAAGGGGGCCGATATTTAACAATTTTTATTTTTTCCCCAGAAACCTTTGCGTGAGTGTACTCAACAACTTTTACCAATTTATTTTTTATTTTTGCCAGAAACCTTCGCGGGAGTGTACTCCACAACTTCCCAAAGTTTCATGCTGATCGGATCAATGGTGTAGTAATGCATAAAGGACAAACAGACAGACATACATTCGCTTTTATATATATAGATAACATACCATAACATAAGTGTGCACTGCTGTGTTGTCTGCTGTCATTTTAAAGGCAGATCTGCTTTAGAGGCTTTTTCTAAAATGAATTCATATACAAATTTGATTTTGGAATTAAAGGTACTTTCAAAATCTTTAACTACCTTATTATTTGCATCTAAATCATCCCTTGTGTCTACCCTAGGTGCCCCCAGGGTAGTTATCCATGTAAAAATAAGTAGGGACATTTTAAACTATGTTTTATATGCCCCGCTCTGGGAATAACTGCCAAGTCAATTTTTCTCCATTGTAGGACATTGGGTCCATGGGCTAACATGGGAATACTTTAATAAAGTATAACTATTGACAGGAGTGAGCAAAAAGTGTAATTTAAAGACTTAAAAGAATAGTTATTATAAAACCAACACCATGCCAATGCTACATTTATTATAACTATTACAGAAAAGAAGTTATGAAACTTGCTTTTCTAATGTGTCACAATCCAGCCTTCCAGTAGGCTCTTCTGATTGACCAGTTCATGACAGGCTGAGCCGAGCTGCTCCGGTGAGCTGTGAAGTGACGTGCATAGAGACAAAGGACATCTGATGGGAGGAGATCTGCAGCTGCACAAGACAATATGTGTGCACAGGGCCTAGGAGCAGTGATAGTGCTTTCACACATGGTCTGGTTTTCTAAAATAGGTGCTGCACAGAGGTGATAATAATTACATGCAGTAATATGACTACAGGCACCTACCTTGTGCAGCGTGTGCCTGATGGCAGTGCAACTGGATGAGGTCTAACAATTGTAATGTATAACCAATAAAGTAATTTCTATCTTATCATTCATGATATGGACAAGGGATATCGATTGTATGTGAGTTGGAAAGGAAAGAGGGTGTTTTCATGTTATTATGTGTTTCATGTTTCTCTGAACATTCGCTGCTTTAGTGTATGTTAGAGATTTCATGTTGCAATTCTGTTACACTACCTACTTTCAAAATGGTTGCCACTGTTACATGTGCAAAAAGAACAATTGCAATTGATGGACAGAATGCAGAACAATGTCATATATTTATATGTATATATATCTGGGCCTAAATCCATTGTTTTTGTGCTGCCCATGCCATTCCAGTTTGAACCCAGCCATATGCAAATCAGTCTTGGCCCTGAACACAATGGGAAAAGTCCAGCCTGAATTGCCAGGCCAGGTCCTCCCTGTTACAAATGTCATTCAAACAAAGAAAAGACCAGCTATGCTCCAGTAGAATTGTCCAGTTCTGTTTTTCTCAAAACAAAGTTTCTTACTAAACTAAAGTAAAAGTATTTTGCGGCCTCAAATGCGGTTGCAAAACAATAGCACATGGCATGGTGGCTCGCTATTAGGAAAGGACGCCCCTTCCTAACAGCGAGAGTCGCAAACGCTATTTTGCGAGTCAGTGTTTCACAAAATAGCATTTGTACATGCCATTACCCTTACTTTAGGGTCACAAACGGGAGGATCTCCAGTTTGCGGACGCAAAAAAGGATCCTACATCTGGCCCAGAGTTATTATTGTGCATAATAAAGTCTGTCCCCAATATTTTCCACAGGTAGATATTGGTAAGTAAAACATGGCAATATTTCCCTAAGGGAAAACGTCCATAAAATACCAGGAAATGCACATGAATATTTGGATGCTAGTCACCATTTTAAAGCTTAACATGGGAAAAGAGAGACTTAGTGCATCTGTTACATTTTTTAGCTTGGTGTATCAGATATACAATAATTATCACATCTGGGTTGGGGTACCATAATCAGGGGGCAGCTTTCACAATACAGAGTCGGTGCAGTGGCACCAAGCCCAGGCCTGTGAGGGGTCCGATGTACACCAAGTACGGGTGGGTTTTACTGCCAAACTGGGTTTGGGGTGTAAAGTTTTCTTTCTTGAACAAGGACTTATGGCACCTGAGGCATGCATCAAGATGAAATGGGGATAACTTTGAATAGTCCCTGCCCCCCTGTAGTCCCAAGGGGATGTCCCCTAAAGTCCCTCTCAACAGCCCCTGAATAGCGGCTGCTTATTCTTCATTTTGGTTTGCACACAAGCACACATAGTAGTTGCCCATTGGCCTCATTATATAAATTAAGTGCAGAGATTTTGTATTTATTTACTTTATTTGAAAGTACATATGTTTTAAAAATGTTGGTCTTTGCTGACATAACCTTTTCATGGACATTAGTATGAGTCTGGGTTGTAAATGCTGAGAAACAGTACCAATGCACCTGCCATTAGGGTTGTCCATATTTGGGAGCATCCATTTACTTATATATGTAAGAAACGCAGTTGCAAGACAGAAGGTGAGAGCTGCCCACAGGTAACTACCTAATGCCCATCTTCTACATCTCTATTTATCTTTGCTGGCAACCTGGTCCCACCAGTGCAGCCCGCTAAAAGGTCTACCCTCACCTTTTAATTTAGATTACGGCACCTAAAGTGCTTTGAGACCCTCACGGTGGGAAGATGCACTTTATAAGATTACTAATTCATTGATTGAAGGGAAAATATATTTTCGGGACAATTACATTTCAAGAATGCAATGGACCTCTGCACCACATCTTTTCTTCGAACATAGAACCTGGAGCTGTTCGGCAGCTCACTGAACATTTGTTGGACCTGGATCTCTGTGGACCCTAGGCAGACCTTATATCCAGAATGTTGTTAGGCTGACCCAAAAGGCTCTGCTAAAGCTTTGATGGCCTTCCCTGCTGCTGCCTTTCCTATGTGGAAGCCCCCAGCCAGCCCAAGATGACCAGAGGCCAAACCAAAGTTTTAAAGCCTGTCCTCCCTTGCTTACCACAAGACCTGGGATGGGAGGCTGGAGAGTCCACTATGATAACTATGTCCCTAAACTTTTGATTAACCCCTGGCACTCTCACCATAGGCCAGGCTGGTAACTGGCAACCTGGGAGATTGTGTGCTACTTATCTAGGTGATATGGAGGTGAGACAACTGAAAGATTGCATTCCTAATTCCAATGGCCTTTAGTGTGTTTACCTAGTCCACATTTTGCTATCATGGCCTGCCATGTGTGGTGGTTAATATAAGGATAGCTTGACAGCTGGCCATATCCCAAAAAAACCTTAAGGACCACACTGAAACCTGCATTTTTGGCATTATAGCCCTATGTTTATCTCAACTAGCTCCCCCCATATTCTCCATAAACCCAACACACAAATGTTGAGGCACATTCCCCTTCTTGCCAGGTAGCCTTGAAACTGAAATCACAAATGTTTTTTTTTTTAGCACTGCAGTTTAGATTCTGCAAGTCCTTCAGGCCACAACCCTTCCTTCAGAAATTTCTAACATGTAACATGTTGTAGTAGGAAGGTTGTGATCCTCCACAGCTCCAGAGCTGTAGTGCGCATTTAGGGGCAGCTTACAAGCCTCTTGCAATACTTTTGCGCCCCTGTTGCATCACTTTTGAGACCCAGTGGCGACGTAAGCAATGCGGCCAATTTACAATGTGATGCATCTATGATGGTGCGCCACGTTGTAAAGTCCAGCGTTACAATATACCTCATCACGAATGATGTATGCAGGGTGGGCAGTCCCACGCAGGAAAGCCTAATAAAAGTGACACAGTGAAATCTACAAGATTTCACGCCGCCACTTCTGAAACGCTACTGCGTCAAAATATTATGCCTGCTTCGAGCAGTACAATAAGTATAGGCCTCAACAAGCTTTGCTGGAGTTGCGTCGTGCTTGCAACTCAACTCTAGTAATGTGTGACTTTTGGGCCAACAGATGCGTCAGAATTTCTGACACATCTGTCAATCCTTGTGCCATAGTGCACTGTATTGTAAAAATGGCACATCCACGGTGGAGCAAGGGTATCACAGGCTGGCACAGTTTCTTGTAAATCTGCCACTAAAAGTTTTGCAGACCCAGAATCCCCTGCAACCTCAAATTTAGCTAAATAAATCAAATTTTTCTCACATTTTTTTCAGCTAAATTTGGGGTTTGCAGGGGAATCTGGGTAGGAAAATTTGGGGGAATCTACGCAAGTGACACCTCCTTAGACTCCCCTTGGTGTTTAGTTTTTGGAAATGTCTGGGATTGGTAGGTTTCCCTAGAGGGCCGCCGAGCCCGAGATCAAACATACAGGTGACTCCTTTGCAAAATAAGGTATTTTTGTTATCGATAATTTTGAAGTCTCCACAGTATATTTTGAGATGTTTCCTGTCACGGGCACTAGGCCTACTCACACAAGTGAGGTACCATTTCTATCAGGAGACTATGGGTTATGCTGGGTTTGTGGAAGTTTGTAGCTCCCCTTAGATAACAGAACATTCCATCACAGAAATGTGAGGAAAATGTATTTTTATTCCCAAAGTTTGAGGTAACAGAACCCAGTGAGAGCTACACATACTGGATTCCCCAGGATGTCTAGTTTCCAAAAATGTACAGGTTTGCTAGGTTTCCTTCAGTGCCGGTTGAACTAGAGCCCAAAATCCACATCTAGGCACATTGCAAAAAAAACTGTCCGTTTTCTGTGCAAAAATGTGATGTGTCCAAGTTGCGTTTTAGGCCATATCCTGTCATGGGCAATAAGCCTAACCACACAAGTGAGGAGCGATTTTAATAAGGAGGCTTGGGGAAATGCTGGGTGGGTGGAGGTTTGTGGTTCCCTGCAGATTCCAGAACTTTCCATTACAGAAATGAGAAAAATGTTTTGTTTTGCTTTTTACAATGTTTGAGGTTTGCAAGGGATCCTGGGTAACAGACCTGGTGAGAGTCACACAAGTCGCCCCATACCAGATTTGCCTGGATGTCTAAATTTAAAAAATGTAGAGGTTTAGTGGGTTTCCCTAGGTGCCGACTGCCCTAGGGCCCAAAATAAACAGGTAGGCACATTTGCTCAAAAAAGGTCAGTGTCTAGTGGGCTTTCTGCTGCCCTGGGAGGGGGAGGACGGAGGGCTATTTCCCTGATATATCCCCAAGGGGGGCAGAAAGACTGTGGTAATTGTTGAGTGGCATTGGGGCATTGGTTTGCCCAGTCTGGGCAGCTCTAACCCCTGGTGCCTAGTGGCCTCTCTGCCCCCCAGTGGGGGTATATCAGGGGCTAATGTCCCCATCTGCCTGTAGTGTAGTTCCTATCATCCCAATAGGCTCTGCGCATTGGAATAATACCTACAGCAGTAAAGGCCTAGACCAGACGTTAACTAGGTCTACTACTGTCGATACTAGACTTAAAGTTTTGGGTTTGCCAGCTTAGCTCAGAGTTCACTAGAAACTTTCTCGAATGTTCAAGGAGGACTTAACTTCCCTGATTAGACAAGAAGGGATTTAGTTTCTGACAACCATAGAACATGACAACTTTGCTCTCCCCTAATCAAGAGTATATCTCGAGAGTCGTGTGAACAAAAGGCAATTTATTTTACTCAGTCAGTACGTGCATTCTTAGTCTCATCAGAATGTAGAGAAAAGGAAGAGACGGGCGTTTTCAATAAAAGGGTGTTATTTATTGATCAGTCTCTTTTCTCATACAAGAGAAATGGATCGATATTATTGCAATACGTATAGTTAAGTAAAGTGCATACATTAAAAGCAATAGTATAAAATAATACTGTAAAAACATTGATATGGTTTCTAAGCCATAAGATGTTTAAAATGAATAAAATATATTACATACACATATACATTTGACTAAACGTACTCAACTGGTGTTTCTAAATACGCCTACCCCGTGTACCTGACCTAAGTCTAATACGTGGGCGGGAATAGAAAGTTACAGTTACAGTTTAAGTTAAGTTTGTTTTTGCCAAGTGAATAACTAAAGAATTCTCTGTGAGGGGTTATTCAGTTATTCAGTTCTGTACCTGGAATCTAGGTTGAATGAGGGATGGTATCTCTCGTCTCTGGTCTCGATATTCCAGGCTGCCTGCGAGGGCTACCCAGAAACGCGGGTGCTGGATTTCTCGGCAGGAGAAAGCAGCTTCTCTCAGCGCGTCAGAAAGGCGGGGCTGCGCCAGCGGGGTCTGCTCTGCTCTTCGCTTCGGCAAGTATGGCTGCTCCGTCTCGTCACCACGCGTGTGTTTGCATAGGGCAATATCGGTAATATTTATACCTTTAAGGTGCCGAGATTGACGTAAGGATGGACATAGATACGTCAATAAGGATGTCATACGACTTGCTCGTTAGCACATTCTTTTACTGAAGTTCTCGGTGAAATCAAAACAATGGCCGCAGGGTTTTGCCCAGGTTGTCATAGGTTTGATTTGTTATGAGAACTCCGTATGCCTTATCAGGGGCTGGAGGAATATCGCTTGTCTAATTAGATCGCAAGCGTTATGACTTAATCAGATAACACGTTCCTGTGCCGTAGTGTGACTGCGTCAGATAACGGTATCTGCATCATGGGGGTTTTCTGTCTCATGGGCTGACTACTTAGTTAACTTGTTAGTTTGCTTAACCAGAATAGGGTCAGGAATAGGGGGATCGATTCAGAACCTATAGGAATACATCACACCCACTCCACGCTAACTATGGTCATATTTACTAATCTATGCATAGTATAACATAGTACAACATACTACAGAGTATAGTGTATACCTTACCACCCCAAAATACATAAATGCATTTCGAAATTTTCAAATATACGGAAAAATTGCAGTCATATGTATTGTATGCACCCAAGCTGTAGAATAATGCCAAAGTAATCGCATTTGTATACATTATTGCTATTTTGTATATGAGAATTACACATGAAATGGCTCTTAATACAGAAGAAAAAAAAAAAAGTTCGAGACCATTCCATCACAGAATAAAATATTTAAAATATTTACGAACATACCAGCGGGCAGGTAATGTCTATAAGCTATATCTATAAGCTATCTAAAATTTAGAAACCTTAGTTCTTTAAGAATAGTTCTTACTTTAAGCAGAAGATAGTGTCCCGAAAAATATGCAAAAATATTTTGGGGCTGCTGAAAAATTGCTGTCCGTGAACTGGAGGGAAATTTGTTCATGTGACTTTATTTTTAAAGTTGAAGGCCGAATTCAGGGAACGCCGTGTGCGAGCTTGTTCAAAAGTCTCTATTTCTGCTCTGGTGAGAACATCATATCATTTAGGCTTTCGAAAAAACTGTCAACAGCTTCTTGGGAAAGTTCCACTAACTCGGATATAGGTGTAATCATGCATTCGTGCGCATGATTGTCTCCATTGACATTCTGATTCGTATTGCTGACAGAAGGTCGTACCTGGTCGATGCTGCTTTCATCTTGAACTTCACTACCCATCAATCGTAGTGGTGAAGCTTCCACGAATGCCGTCATCAGGATTGGTAGCCTTTGAGGGCAGCACAAAGCATGAACCTTGATCGGGCCCAACAATGTTTCTGCATCCATTGGCGCATCCGATTGTAGCGTCAGACAAGTGTCTAACACGCATTCTTCTCCGCATAGCAGACACCTTAATACAGGTAAAACACATCTTTGCCACATTGGTCGAAATGATAGAAACCAAGTCATGTTCAGGTCTCTAAGCCGGGAGAGTCCCAGGATTTTTGATATCCGGTCCCGGTATCCAATGGCTAGGATTGTTTCTTCCCTTGTCGCAAGAGTTTGGTCTGTGACATGGGTTGCCATACCGAAAAATAAGGACTAAGAATAGGATTCCTGCAATTAGTCCCAAGATCAGTGGAAGTCCGCCAAAAATCGAATGGACGAAATCTGGAAAAATACCCAGTATGGCTATGAATGGTGTTAATGCCATCAAAAATACTGTCTTAAATACCTTTGAGACCCCATTGGTATCAGAAATATTTAAGATTTCGTTTAGAATTTCCGCGAAATGTATGGGGGAATTAGTTGATAACAATGAATGCATCTCTGCAGTCGTCCTTGCGACTTGTAGATCATACGTTTCTTTTGATGACGTGAGCCTTGTAGGCGTCTGAAGAAGCACTGTTTTCATTCTGCTTAAAGTATCTATTCGAATAGAAGTAATTTTCAAATTGGGCCATGCCCTTGCCTCCCTGTCTGGAAAGGAGCTGGGGAACAATGAGCGTCCACAGCACTTGACCTTCGCAGTCGTAGTTACTAGATAAGGAGTCCCGGGCATAAGACTACAACATCTGCGGTCTACAATTAGAATGTAACTCCCATTATAGAGTCTTTGAAAGAATGGTTCTATTTCTGTTGCAGGTGCGCCTTGCTGGTGACATGAAAGGTTGTATGAATTCCCTTCACAGGCTCCATGCAAACTAATTCCGTTACACAGAAGTGTGCCACTTAGTGACATCGCACAATTGTTGCCACTAAGAAACACTTTCTGTCCTTTATTACTGACACATGCATGTGAATAGGGCAGGTTCCATGTTGTTTTAAGGTACCCCTTTCCCAATTTCTCGTACATGCCAGCCTGTATATATTTTTGGCAGTATTGAAACCTGAAGGTTGAGATTGGAATATTTATTATCCCATGTATTATCCATTCACTGACAGGTCGTTCTGACATTGTCACTGGTAATCTTTCGAGTTTTTCAATGCTCAAGATTGTACCATACTGATTTGTCTATCAGTAAGGTTAAAGATTTGGAATAGTGACGTTGTGTTGATTAAACGCCAAGGCACATAGCCTGAACGCAGATTTTGTAACGTCCAGCCAAGCTGTACAATAGAGCGCAATTGTGACTGACCGTGTTGTAATAACAGTAAGTCTTGCGACAATATGTCGATTGCTGAAGACACAATGCTGTCCAAAGAAAAAATTCTGGAGGACAGAGTCATTAACCCATTGTCCACTACAGAAAGTGATTTTTCCAAATTAATTCGGTCAATTTCCCGTATTCTCTCTGCTGTTTCAATTTGAGTAACCTTCCAGGCCTCATTGTATGCTGCATATACAGAGGCTGCTATGAAACGTTTTTGACGCTGTTTGCGTGGTCCCATTATGAAATCACGCAAGTCAGCACCATCAGTAAGTAAAGTTAGGTGTTGTTTAATTTCTGCCAGTGTGGAAGTTTGTAGCCATTGAAGGCATAATTTGCCCACACTGTAGGTGGTTATTATCCCTGGGTGATGTCTTTGGGGATATCTAGGGTCTGGCCTGGTCATTTTGAACCCCTGTGTTTTGTTCAGGAATCTATCTTGACAGTTATTTGTATCTGTGGGCCAGATCAACCACTGTTTCCAATCAGGATGTGTTCTGTTTTGGTTTAATACATAATTTTCGTCTATCTCTTCATCTGTAGAGCTATTGCTGAACATTGTTGGCTTTGGAATAGACGGTTTATTTAAGTCTTTGATTTTGGCTAGGCCAAGACAGGTGGTTTGTTGAACAGTGTCATTTAAAAATATCATTTGTTCTGGGATCATGCAGGCTCTAAACATAGATTCTATACCCTGCACTTGCCATTCTTTTGTACCCCAGACACTTTTCAATTCAACATTTTTGTCCCAATAATCAAAACCAAAAGTATTCATTTTTTCAAAGAATGAGTCTGAATATATCAATTTTGTGTTGGTTATCATGGTCTTTGTCCCTGTCGTGTTTGACAATTTAAAATAGAATGCTTCAGCATTACTTGTGTTAAAACCTGAAAAGTATGAATATTTGTCATAGAAGGTCCTTGAGCTTCCTTTTGGAGGGGTTGCACAATGTTCCCATTGATTATAATTTAAAACATTTCTAGGTTGTGCAGATCTATGTAAAAAAATGGTTACCATAGTGGTTATAACAGTACATACTATCATAATTTGTAGAACCCTGCAAATAATCATGTTTGGTAAATTTAGCAGACATTACTAAGTCAGACATCATATTATTAATGCTTTCGAAGTCCCAATCATCAGCAAATGAGCTTGGTTTTACAAAGTCACTCAAGGAGATCTTAATTTGGTGTGGATATTTCAGGATTTCGACCGGACCATAAATTTCATAGTCAGTGTTGTCCCAGGCTACCCCACCCGGTATCGGATTGGCTGTGAAGTTGACTGAAGAAAGTTCTCTTTTCTCGATGTGTGAAGATGTGTGTGGTTTGAGGATCAAGTTGATTTTCTGACTTGCTGTGTCCATTTTTGCATATTTTCCCTCAATGAAGCGTCCCAAAGTAAGTACCATGATGAGCCAAAGTATGAGGATAAATGCACCAAAACCAACCCAAAATTCAATCCATGGGGAAATCAGATATGTTTCTTTCAGTTGTTTCAAAAGTTCTTTAGCTTTATCTTTAAAGGTTTTTGATGATGGCTGTGTCTTTGATTCACTGAAGCCCTCAGAGGAATCATCGAAGTTTATGAAGTAGCCGGATGCAGTTCTGTCAATTGTTCCAATTGGTTCAGGATTTCTGTTTCTTGCATTTTCACTTGGTACTTCATTATAGATTGGTGTGTCTCTGCTAAATGTTTTTATTTGGGTTTTCAGAGGTCTGAGTTCTATTGCATTGCTGCATAGTCCTTGTTGTTCTTCTGTAGGCGTTTCGAATGTGATGAGCCTCTTCGTTAGGACCTCTGTACTGGTAGCAAACCTTGGTGTTCTGCTACTTATTGGGAGTCCACTTGGCCTACTGTTTGTTATCGGCCACATGTTGTGGTTTTACCAGGTCGATGGATACAACTCGGTTCTCCTTTTTTCCAGCAAGTGGCGGTAGTACAACTGATCTTGTCCCGTTGATAGACAAGACAGGAACTACTTTTCTGTAAGAAGGCCCAAATTCCTTCTTTACCGCGATCTTTTCCCTGACTAGATCCCCGACTTTTGGAATCCAGACAGGTCTTGCTGGGACAGGTGGTGGTTCTTCAGTGGTTGTTTTCTGTTGTTTCAACTTTATGTTGCTCAGGTCTTTTCTTGTTTTGTTTAAGTCCTGCAAAATAGCCAAACGGTCTTTGATATCAAAGCTTTTTTCTCCTACCACTGAAGTCTGACTATCAATGTCAGAGATCAACATCCTAGTTCCAAATAATAATTCGTACTCACTGAATCCCTTCAGAGAATTTCTTGGCAAGTTATTTAGACTACGTTGGACACTTATTAGATGTTTGACCCACCCAGCTCCCGAACCTAATACCTTTGCCGTTATAGATTGCTTTATGTCACGGTTTTTTCTTTCAACAATTCCGTTCCCCTCAGGGTGAAATGGACAAGAGTACCGCAATGCCACGCCCATGCTGACCATGGCCTCCTTATAAGCTCTAGAGCTAAAAGCAGGACCGTGGTCCGAATGCAGCATGCCAATTGCGTATGTGCCGATAAAGACTCGCAAATCTTTTATAACAGTTCTGGCGTCAGCCGTTCGCTGGGGCCACATCCATATGAATCTCGTGCATGAATCCACTGCGACCAAGATATATTTATAGTTACCGTCCCTTTGTAAGGGACCGCAGTGATCTAGATAAACACAGGCTAATGGTTTATCCGAGATTAGGAGGGGCGTCTGCGCTGGACGTCTCACCGTTGATACTTTCATTTTTTGACATATTTCACATTCTAGAACATAGTTCCTTGTTTGTCTTCTCATTTGTGGCCACCAGTATCTCTGTTTTAATAATGATACTGTGGCTGAGACGCCAGCATGGATGGAAGCAAGCCCTTCGTGTGCCGCTAATATTAGTCCTAACCTATGTTCCATGTTTGGAATTGCCCTATCCCCCACTCCAGGGATTCGAGCAAAAGGAACATTGTTTGCATCAGTTATGTATGAGTATTTTACTGGAAAGCCTTTCGGGAGTGTTTCTATCGGATCCTTTTCTGAAGCGCTGACAGCTTGTAATATTTCGCTGTCTATTTTTGTTTTTGACCGGGTGATGGCAGCTACGGAAGCCGTTTGCACAGCTGCCTTCGCGGCCTCATCAGCCAATGAATTCCCTGCAACGTGGACGCCATCACGTTGATGACTCAGCGTATGTATCACGTGAGTCTTTGGTAGTTCTTTTTGTAAAAGAACTACTTGTTCCCAGAGCATTTTATGCTTGATTGTGCCACCTTTCGCATCCTTGAAACCATTCTGAAGCCAGATCTGCAAGTATTCATTGTAGGACTGAACGCAATAATACGAATCGCACACTATGAGTGTGGGGAATTCTCGATCGGTATTTTCAAGCGCCATCTTGAACGCCAGTAGTTCAGCTCGCTGAGCTGTACAATCTCCTAAAGATTGTGTTTTAGTGATTGCTGGTTTAAATTTTCCTTCGTGCCAGTGACCTTTAACGATCGCGCACGCAGCACTGTAAGCTTGCTTACCCCCCACTGCGGGTTGTGCTGATCCGTCTGTATATATTATACAGCCGTAGTGGTCTAGAGGCAGAATTTCGGTCGGCGGAGGACATTCAAATTCATATTGGAGAAATTCTTGTGTTTTTAAGTAAGGATCAAATTCGTACGCCACGTCTGTTGCAGCAAGAGAATTAGCCCATTGTATCCATCTCGGATGGAGTGCTTTAGCATTTGGAATGCTTGCCTTTGTTACCGCCTCTAGGGCTGGTATTGGTGTCACGATTATTATTCGTTTACCTTGTGCCAGGGCTCGTTCTTTTGCTATAGCTGTCTGTGTTGCGGTAAGAATTTTTTCCGTTGGGCTGAATTTCATTTCAGCCTTAGTGTACAAGTGTGATTTGAATGCAATTGGTACCTTTTCTCCCTCATTAGAGGTCAGGTATGTGAATCCGCATCTCCCTGGGATGACTCGAATCACAAGATTGCGTGTGTTATCACGTGTTTCTAATTTTGTTTTAATTAGCATGTCTGTTTGTAGGGATCTCAAAATTTCTGTGTGTATTTGAGTCCAATTGGATCTTTTAAAATCTGGTTTTATCAGATCATAAAGGGGTTTGACCCTTTCTGCGTAATTTGCAATGTATGTTCTTCCGAAATTTAGGAAGCCTAGAATCGACTGTAGGTTTTTTAGTGTTCTAGGTGCTTGGATTACGGCACATTTCTCTAGGAAATTGTCAGCCAGGCTTTTGCCTTCACTTGATAATTCATATCCTAAGAACAGGACTGTCAGATGGGCAATTCTGGATTTTTTAAAGTTGAATTTGTAACCCTCTGCAGCGAACCCAAGTATTATGGTGTTCACTCTTTTCAAGTGAGTCTCCAAGTCATCATCTGTTAAGTAAATGTCATCGACATAAGATAATGCTTCATCATCATATATTTGTAGTAATTCTGTTACTCTCGCTGAGAATACTCCCGGGCTGTTCTTGTACCCCTGGGCTAACCGACAGAATTGTTTTTGAGTGCCATTTATTGAGGATGCAGTTAAATATCTGCTCTCTGGTGCTATGTTTTGACAAAAGAATCCATTAGAGATGTCTAATGTTGTTTTGTATTTTTTGCGCACTATGTTATTCATTAGTGCAGCACTATGTGAGTTTTGCACTGCAAAAGTTTTGCAACATGTGTTAAGGTGTCGGTAATCCAAAACTAGACGATATGAATTGTCTGGTTTGGAGACCGGAAACAAAGGGTTGTTCATTTGTGAGGTGCAAGTTTCAATCACCCCCTGGTATTCTAGCTGATCTAGTATTTCATTTACCTGTTTTTTAGCTTCTTGCTTAATTGGGTACTGCCTTTGTGCAGTAGGTTGTGATTTTAACTGGATTTTGTGAGGAGGAGAGTCCTCATCCCATCCCACGTGATTTTTATATAAAGCAGGAGCTAGAGCTACTGCCCACTTTCTGGCAAGTGTGTATTTTTTATGAATTGGAATTTGATTTGAGAAGGCAGGCATAATTACTTCTTCGCCATGAGGGCACTCCCTGACAAACTCTGGTGGCCAGTCTTTTTCAGCTAGAAGGATATCATAGCCCTTGGAGAGATTATCCCAAAATAGTCCCCTTATTTTCCTAGTCTTATCTCCCTCTATACGCAATGTTATTTCGTATATTTTGTGAGGTTTGCTAACTCTGGTGTCCGCAGTTTCCACTTGAAGATATTCATTCGTGTCCACTGTCTCCAGATGATTCATAAGGACTTTGCGAGCTATGCTCACTTCTGCTGCGCTGTCTAGCATTGTCTGAGCCCATTCTCCGTTTTTCAGTTGTGTCCTCAGTATTCTCGGCATTGTTAACTACCTTGATACTGGCTACCTTCTTTTTTGGAAATTGTAATTTCTTTTTTAGCTGAGCAGGTTCCTTGTCTTTGGACTTGGTGTGCTCTTCTCTTTGTTCTGATCGTCCTCTTCTTTCCGATTTCTGCGAGGAAGTCTGAAAAGATTGAGAGGGACGTGTATCAATGTCTTGATATCTATCAGGCTTTTTAATATTATCCTAATTTCTAAGGTTATATCTTTTCCCAGAGGGGTCACTCTGGGGTGACCTGTGTCTTTGGTTCGGAGATTTTTCTCTTCGCCTAGGAGACCTTCCTCGGGACTGGAATTTCTTTTCTTTAGGATTGGATTGTTTGTTTCCATCCCAGTTCTTTTTTGGTGATGTAGAATTATTATTAAAAAATATTTTTTCAGGACTTTCAATTAGTTGCGGTTTTACTGGTATTCCACCTAAACTATCTCTACCTAGTTCCTCATAGGATTTTTCTATGATTCTGGCAATTTCAGCTGGTTGGTCTGCTATATCTGTCTCTTTTAACCTCTGGCGGATCGCCACGTTTGCTGCTTCTCCCTTTATGTTGGCTAATAATATAGCCGAGACCTGCTTGAAGTCTATTAGTAATTTCATACCAAGAGTTAAAGCGGGTTCATGACCATATTCATCTTGAATTTGTTTTAGCACATCTGGTATTACCGAAATGGATGGAACACCGTGCGTTTTTGTGTAGATGGAAGCAAAGACTGTACCCCAAGTGTCACAGTCCTCAATGTGTGGTGCGATTCCCATTGGAAGACAGATAGTCAGAATCCTGTGCTTTTCTAGCGGGGTGGTGTCTGGAAACACCGCCTCTATTTGGGTGATTTTCTGCGCTAGCCAGAATGGTATTTGTTCCCGTTTAGCCGGTACTTTACCTAGGCAGGACTGGATGTTCTGTGGTGTAATTTTATTTGTGTTCCCCTGGTGAGGGGTCAGCTGTGGGAGTTTAATCGCTGGCTGAATTGTTGAAGTCCGCATCACATATTGGACTAATTGTCTGTGTATTTTTATTAGTTGTTTTAGCTGTGTTAAAAGGTTTGGTGCAGACATCCCATCGATGTCTGGATGTGGTGTGTATCCGGCTAGGACCGGCCACATTGCTCCTGGTCTACCTAAAGGACCGAGCCTGGTGATGTGATTATTATGTTTTAGGGCGCCATCAAATAAGAGCAAATGCTCTTGAAATTTGAGTGGTACTTCCACCTCCTCGAAAGGAGTGTACGTTTCAGGAGGTTCCTCTATTTTGTAATAGTGGAAGTACTTTGTTACAGGATTTGCTGCTGGAAAATGTATCCATGAATAGTATACCTCTGTCTGCCGATATTCGTGTGCCTCAATTATGAATATGACTGTACCACCTCTAGGTGTCAGTCCATTTTCTATAAGTTTTAAAGTTATAGATTTTCTTTTAATGACCGGGATGAGTATTATATCCGGGTCTGCGTCTTGCATGGTAGCATCAGCTGCTGCGAGTTCAGTTGCTAATCTAACTGCCTCTCTTTCATCCTCATTGTCTGACATTTTACCGACAGAATGGTTATTTTGTTTGTTTGCAGATCAGGTTTCTTATGGAAACAAAGATTAGATGCACAATATTTTGGAACCGTGTATCCTTCAACGTTGATTTGTACCAAGAACCATACATAGGAGTTCCCTCCTGCAAGGTCTGGCGGATATAACCTTTCACCCACTCCAGACGTCTTTGGAGTATTTGGGAAAAGGGGTCTGAATGAGAAAGCACGACTGAGTTACTCTAAATGTCTTACGTTAGTTTTATCGCCCTTTCCAAACGCGTTGGGCGCCATGTAGTGTAGTTCCTATCATCCCAATAGGCTCTGCGCATTGGAATAATACCTACAGCAGTAAAGGCCTAGACCAGACGTTAACTAGGTCTACTACTGTCGATACTAGACTTAAAGTTTTGGGTTTGCCAGCTTAGCTCAGAGTTCACTAGAAACTTTCTCGAATGTTCAAGGAGGACTTAACTTCCCTGATTAGACAAGAAGGGATTTAGTTTCTGACAACCATAGAACATGACAACTTTGCTCTCCCCTAATCAAGAGTATATCTCGAGAGTCGTGTGAACAAAAGGCAATTTATTTTACTCAGTCAGTACGTGCATTCTTAGTCTCATCAGAATGTAGAGAAAAGGAAGAGACGGGCGTGTTCAATAAAAGGGTGTTATTTATTGATCAGTCTCTTTTCTCATACAAGAGAAATGGATCGATATTATTGCAATACTTATAGTTAAGTAAAGTGCATACATTAAAAGCAATAGTATAAAATAATACTGTAAAAACATTGACATGGTTTCTAAGCCATAAGATGTTTAAAATGAATAAAATATATTACATACACATATACATTTGACTAAACGTACTCAACTGGTGTTTCTAAATACGCCTACCCCGTGTACCTGACCTAAGTCTAATACGTGGGCGGGAATAGAAAGTTACAGTTTAAGTTAAGTTTGTTTTTGCCAAGTGAATAACTAAAGAATTCTCTGTGAGGGGTTATTCAGTTCTGTACCTGGAATCTAGGTTGAATGAGGGATGGTATCTCTCGTCTCGATATTCCAGGCTGCCTGCGAGGGCTACCCAGAAACGCCGGTGCTGGATTTCTCGGCAGGAGAAAGCAGCTTCTCTCAGCGCGTCAGAAAGGCGGGGCTGCGCCAGCGGGGTCTGCTCTGCTCTTCGCTTCGGCAAGTATGGCTGCTCCGTCTCGTCACCACGCGTGTGTTTGCATAGGGCAATATCGGTAATATTTATACCTTTAAGGTGCCGAGATTGACGTAAGGATGGACATAGACACGTCAGTAAGGATGTCATACGACTTGCTCGTTAGCACATTCTTTTACTGAAGTTCTCGGTGAAATCAAAACAATGGCCGCACGGTTTTGCCCAGGTTGTCATAGGTTTGATTTTTTATGACAACTCCGTATGCCTTATCAGGGGCTGGGGGAATATCGCTTGTCTAATTAGATCGCAAGCGTTATGACTTAATCAGATAACACGTTCCTGTGCCGTAGTGTGACTGCGTCAGATAACGGTATCTGCATCATGGGGGTTTTCTGTCTCATGGGCTGACTACTTAGTTAACTTGTTAGTTTGCTTAACCAGAATAGGGTCAGGAATAGGGGGATCGATTCAGAACCTATAGGAATACATCACATGCCTACTGGGGGCAGAAAGGCTGTGGTAATATTTTGTTTGGGGGGTGGGGGTATTGGCATGTCCATTCTGGGCAGCCCCCACCCCTGAACTTTAAAAAAAAATCCCTAGTGCCTAGTACACCTCCTGGGGAGGGCAGATAATGGCCCATAGCCCCCACCTGCCTCCTGGGGGGCAGAAAGGGTGTGGCAATTGTTTTTGGGGTAAAGGCATTGGCATGCCCATTCTGGGCAGCCCCCAACCATAAGTATTAAAAAAATCCTAGTGTCTAGTGGGCTACTGCCCCCATCTGCCTCCTGGGGGGGGGGCAGAAATACTGTGGCATTTCTTTTTTGGGGGGGGTAGGGGCATTGGCATACCTATTCTGGGCAGCCCCCACCCCTGAACTTTAGAAAAAATAATCCCTGATGCATAGTGGGCTTTCTGCCCCCTTAGGGGGCAGAAAAGGGGCTAATTCCCCATCTGCTCCCCTGAAGGGGCAGAAAGACTGTGGCAATTCTTTGGGGCGGGGGGATTGGCATGCCCATTCTGGTCAGCCCTCATCCCTACATATTAAAAAATAGGAATAATCCCTGTGCCTAGAGGGTCTTCTGACCCTGCTGGAGGCAGATCAGGGGCTCCTAACGCGATCTGCCACCTGAGGCTGCAGAAGAAGGAGGCATTGGCATGCCCATTCAGGGAGTTTGTGCTCTATACAAATGCTGCCAAAAATTGATCTGCCATCGTGTAATGTAACTAGTGCTCATGTAAGAAGCTCCTTCGAGTTGCTTGAGTTCACATTATATAAATAAGCACCAGAGAAAATGTGACAGGAGTTACTAAAGCCTAGCCCTTAACTGTGCTGCAAGGCATGGCTGCTGAAGGTCCAGTGACTGAGGCTCACTAAAACAACAAGCAGTGAGGCGGGAGAGATTTGGGGGAAATCCTCATACTTTGAAGTCAATGAAAATTAAAGAGGTGATTTGAAAAAACACCGTCTGAAGCATTTGACATTTTACTAAGTATGAGCGAAAATTGGGAATTCGCGGTACGCAAATTCACGTGAAAGCAAATTTGCGGTCCGCGAAATCCGCTAATTTGCGAAATTTGTTTATTTTGCGTGTTCGCGGGGCTTTTTGCGTGTTCGCGAGGCTTTTTGCGTGTTTTCGGGGCTTTTTGCATGTTCGCGGGATTTTTTCAGCGCGGCTACCGCGAGGTTACCCATGCAGTCATACATGGGCTAGTTGCATGCTCGCGTTGTGCAATTGCGTGGTCGTGTCTGTTTTTGTGTGCTCGCGGACAAAAAGTCTCGCGACCAAGCAAAAAAATCCGCAAGCTTGCGAATTGCGAATTTTTTTACAAATTCGCACAATTCGTGGAACGCGAATTTGTCAAAAATTCGCAAATTCCGCGAACGGAACGGATTTTACGCACATGATTACATTTTACCTCAGTATTTGAACCGATCTGAGAAATTAAGTGACGGGTGCCGAAGCTGAACCACTGAAGAGGGGCAAACGGTGGCACAAGCAGGAATGAAGGAAAACAATAGTCCCCCAAATCAACACATAAACACAGATGAGTATTGTGAACAGTAATTGGGCGGTGCTCTGTTGGAGGAAACTAAACACAAAAGGAGAGCTAAAGAGGAAGGATTACCACAAGCAAGCAAGCATTTTTTAATGACAATGGAAAAGACATATAAAAAGGCAAAGGGAGGACTAGAAGCCCACTGAGTGAAACAACATGCCCTGAAGAGAAAGCACATGCACTGCCTAGTCTAGGCCTAATTAAGCAGTGAAGTACTTTCCAGTGGCAGAGACGTCACATCCCTCCTTCGCCTAGTCTCTATTCACCAGGCACCCTTCTTCAGAGTTTTCAATTGAAAACACTGCTCACATCATCTGTTCAACAGGAAGCCCCCGGCCCGACCTCTGTCCCAGCCCCTAGGATAAGGAGCACTGAACATAGAAACAACAAAATACTCCCATGTGCCAGGTTACGAGGAAATAATGAAGAAACAGGGATGGCATTGGCATCACTTAATCTCCGTGTACCTAAAAACAATACAATTAGTCTGTCCTTGTGAAATACAACTAGCGATTTTGTAAAACTGAGTTCCTGATCTACAATAATGCCCCCAAAACTCTATCTGATCTTTTGTAGTGTAACTAGCGCTCATGTAAACCGCTTCAACACCTTCAGGGTGCTCAAGTTTACATGATTTTATATAAAATGGCTTACAGACCCTGAGGAGCTGCTTTGAATGTGCTTTGACACGCAGAACTGGGACAAAGTCACAAGTTGAGACTGACTGCGGTGAGCACTAGCCAGATACAGGGACCCAGTTAGGCCCGGTGAAAAAATGACCTTAAATCCTGGTTGCCCAAGCGTTTCAGGATCCCCCGTTGAAGAGGGGGTGGTACCACATGGGTGTTATGACTCAAAGCCCCTAGCCCAGGTGCTCGGTTCAATGTTGTTGGAGCCCCTACTGTCTCTGAGGCTCTGACCAGGATTCCAGCAATCAGCCCTTGGAGTCACTCTGAGGGTCCTAGGTTCAAGGTGCAGGTCCAGTCCTTCTTGCCAAATCAGCAGGGCAGAATGACAGCAGGGATGCAGGGCAATAGGGTAGCAGAGCACCAGTCCTTCTTAAAGAGCAGCACAGCACTCCATCTGAGTCTTCCACAGGTTCAGGGGTCTTTTCAAAAGTGGGTCAGAGGGTCCTAACTTATTGCCTGGTGCCTCCTTTGACGCAGGAGAGATTTTTACAGAATTCCCTTCGAAGTGCTTGAAGTTTCCTGGCTCCTGTGCCCTGGCTCCAAGTTGACAGCATAAACCTTTATCTGACGGCACAGCACAGGCTATTCAGTTTCCCAGCTCCACCCCCATCATGCCAGTTGATGGCACATCCATGAACATCTAACCCTCTATTGTGTGGCTGTCTGGGAGGAATAAACAAAGTCTATCTGCCAACTGCACTCAATTATGTGACCCAGGGACAGGCTGCCGGTATCAAATAGTTAGGGCAGGAAAATGCTAACTTTCTAAAAGTTCTAAAAGTTTCAAAATTGTAACGTAAAATTTGACTTTACCATGAAAGAGGATTTTTTATTACAACTTCTCAGGGACCAAACACGAAATCTTTTAGCAACTGTTAAATGTAATAAGGCAACTCAATGGGAGGGATAGGCAGTAGTGAAAAAACAAATGTAGACATTTTTCACTACCAGAACATGTAAAAGTAAAAGTACATGGTCAGACTTTTATTTATACTGCACCCTGCCCTAGTGGCTACCTCAGGCAAGGTGGCTCTATTGCCAAGTTGAATTGGTAGTTTAAAAGAGCATACAGGCTGCAATGACAGGCCTGGGACATGTTTGAAGGGGCTGCTTAAGTGGGTGGCATAATACGTGCTGCAGGTCAACTGTTACCATTTAATTTACAGGTCCTTGCTTTATTGTACACCACTTCACCAGGGATATATAAGTAAATCAAAGATGCCAATCAGGTGTAAGTCAATGTTACCATGTTTTAGGGCAAGGGGCACAAACACTTTAGCACTGCTTAGTAGTGGTACGAATTTTTGCAAAATGTGGAGGGAAAGGCAAAATGTTTGGGGGAAGACTACCCTAACGCTGTCAGACCTAACAGCAGTGTTCAGAAAGACCTATTCAGCAGTCTTTTGCTATCTAGTCTCTCATTGAATTTCTAAATGAAGCCCTGTCACCATCCTCCTCACTGTAGTGTCTGGATCTCCATCCTTCTGTCAGAGGAATGCAGGCAATCATTTTTCACTGTCTGGTGAAGCTGTTCTCTATCTTGAATCATATAAATATGCCAGGGTCATCCAAATGGATCCCACTGATCCAGTCCTCATACTACACATAGAGTCCTACCACATAATAGGTGCAACATATTCATTGCACACACAAACACTTAACATGCATCAGGGTTGTTACTGCAAGGTTCCAAAGGTTAAGGGAACAGCGAAACTTTACATGAGAGAGAACAGATACTTATTGCAGCAACCATAAAGCTTACCTTTCATTTCCTGCATAATCTTGTCAAATGGATCAAGCATGTCCTCTGCCATGCATGTGCATGGAGCCATTGATCCTTTGATTTATGCACAGACGTTTTTAACAAGCATTTCCCATGCATTTGGTCTCGCCTTTGGGACCTTATATGTATTTAGCTATGCAGCACATTAGCCTGAGTGCTGAAACATCTACTGTTCTTAAACATGGAGGCAAAATAAGCACCAAACTGTGTGATATGCCAGGTGTGGGAGCCCACAGAGAGAAATATTCGCCTTTCAGCTGGAAATGGTTTTGTCCAAAGCTCTGTTTTTAATATAAAAAAAGCAGGGCCTTCGATTTATTTTGTTTAAATTTTTTTTTTGTATTTGTAAAGCGCAACACTCATCCCGTGGGATATCACGGCGCTGTAAGAAAAAGGAGACTGCTGAGACAGTGCTGGGAAGTTATTTTTCAGGGAAGAGTTGGGTTTTTAATTTTTTAATTTTTTTCGATGGTCATATCGCTGAAAATACAAGATTTGAAAACATTATTATTGTCAAAGGGTGCTCGTGGACTGGAATTTAGAGAATGCTAAAGTGATTCTGGTATTTTACTAACCTCTGCTGGTCATTTTCTATCAAGAAAGTTAAATAGAGCCAGTTGCTAGAAACATTTTAAAAAATAAAGTCTCTCAGCAGAAAGCAATTCTGGTATTTTACTGCCCTCTGCTGGTCATTTTCTATAAAGACAGTTACATATAGGCAGTTGAACAGAGGTCTTCAAACTTTTTTAGGTTGAGGCCCCCAGCTGAATTTTTTTAGATGTCGGGCCCCCCACCACCTGACAAAATTTATGGAACCTGGTACACTACATAAATCGACCGTCGTCCGCACATCCCAGGCCATATCCAGCAACATTTCTGGAACCTGATTCCCCAGTTAAAAGTCAAATTGAGTATGGAAAGACAAGACATTAAGCATAGTGCAGCAGCTGTCCTCAACAGACTGACCCAGCCCTGCACAAACAACTCGAGAAGTGCAGCGCCTGTCCTCAACAGACTGACCCAGCCCTGCACAAACAATTCGAGGAGTGCAGCACCTGCCTTCAGCAGCCCACACCAGCTCTGTGCACACAACTCGAGGAGTGCAGCACCTGCCTTCCGCAGCCTACACCAGCTCTGTGCTCAGAACTCCAGGAGTGCAGCGCCGGTCCTCAACAGCCCGCACCATCTCTGCGCACACAACTCCAGGAGTACAGCGCCTGTCCTCAACAGCCCGCACCATCTCTGCACACACAACTCCAGGAGTGCAGCACCTGTCCTCAACAGCCCGCACCATCTCTGTGCACACAACTCCAGGAGTGCAGTGCCTGTCCTCAACAGCCCACACCAGCTCTGTGCACACAACTCGAGGAGTGCAGCACCTGTCCTCAACAGCCCGCACCAGCTCTGCGCACACAACTCCAGGAGTGCAGTGCCTGTCCTCAACAGCCTACACCAGCTCTGTGCACACAACTCGAGAAGTGCAGCACCTGTCCTCAACAGCCCACACCAGCTCTGTGCACAAAACTCCAGGAGTGCAGCACCTGCCTTCAACAGCCCACACCAGCTCTGTGCACACAACATGAGGAGTGCAGCGCCTTTCCTCAACAGCCCACATCATCTCTGCGCATACAACTCCAGGAATGCAGCGCCTGTCCTCAACAGCCCGCACCATCTCTGCGCACACAACTCCAGGAGTGCAGCACCTGTCCTCAACAGCCTGCACCATCTCTGTGCACACAACTTCAGGAGTGCAGCGCCTGTCCTCAACAGTCCGCACCAGCTCTGCGCACACAACTCCAGGAGTGCAGCATCTTCCTTCAACAGCCCACACCAGCTCTCCGCACACAACTCCAGGAGTGCAGTGCCTGTCCACAACAGCCCACACCAGCTCTGTGCACACATCTCCAGGAGTGCAGCGCCTGTCCTCAACTGCCCGCATCATCTCTGTGCACACAACTCCAGGAGTGCAGCGTCTGTCCTCAACAACCCGTACCATCTCTGCGCACACAACTCCAGGAGTGCAGCACCTGTCCTCAACAGCCCGCACCATCTCTGCGCACACAACTCCAGGAGTGCAGCGCCTGTCCTCAACAGCCCACACCAGCTCTGTGCACACAACTCGAAGAGTGCAGCACCTGTCCTCAACAGCCCGCACCAGCTCTGCGCACACAACTCCAGGAGTGCAGCGCCTGTCCTCAACAGCCCACACCAGCTCTGTGCACACAACTCAAGGAGTGCAGCACCTATCCTCAACAGCCCACACCAGCTCTGTGCACACAACTCCAGGAGTGCTGCACCTGCCTTCAACAGCCCACACCAGCTCTGTGCACACAACTTGAGGAGTGCAGCGCCTTTCCTCAACAGCCCGCATCATCTCTGCGCATACAACTCCAGGAATGCAGCGCCTGTCCTCAACAGCCCGCACCATCTCTGCGCACACAACTCCAGGAGTGCAGCACCTGTCTTTAACAGCCCGCTCCATCTCTGTGCACACAACTCCAGGAGTACAGCGCCTGTCCTCAACAGCCCGCATCAGCTCTGCGCACACAACTCCAGGAGTGCAGCATCTTCCTTCAACAGCCCACACCAGCTCTGCGCACACAACTCCAGGAGTGCAGTGCCTGTCCTCAACAGCCCACACCAGCTCTGTGCAAACATCTCCAGGAGTGCAGCGCCTGTCCCCAACTGCCCACATCATCTCTGGGCACAGAACTCCAGGAGTGCAGCATCTTCCTTCAACAGCCCACACCAGCTCTGCGCACACAACTCCAGGAGTGCAGTGCCTGTCCTTAACAGCCCACACCAGCTCTGTGCACACATCTCCAGGAATGCAGCGCCTGTCCCCAACTGCCCGCATCATCTCTGCGCACAGAACTCCAGGAGTGCAGCGCCTGCCTTAAACAACCCACACGAGCTCTGTGCACACAACTCCAGGAGTGCAGCGCTTGTCCTCAACAGCCTGCCCTACCCGAGAGCTGTCCTTGGCTCTCCGCACATAGCTCAGGATCTGTACGAGTTCCCCTTTGTACTGTGCCCCATCTGAGAGTTATTTTCAGTTCTGCATTTATTATATATTAGTTTGAGGTCCAATTAACTTCTAGGACTGTCGGGACCAGTGCTAAATAGTATCAGCAGAACCCCGTTATGTCACAGGATCTGATGTGTGCTTCGTGGGCAGACAATGTACATCCAAAAAGTAGTTTAAATAAGATACTCTCAGCTGACTTGTATGAGCATCATTCCCCCTCTCACCCCTGAAAGGCCTCAGCTGAAGTGGAAGGCACGGAGGCTCCTGTGCGGTCAAACCGAAAGTGAACAGACTTATCTTAGGTGAGCAGATGCCCTAATCCAAAGGTCACATTTAAAAGGGCTGAAGAAATAGCGGTAGTGGTAAACAAAGGTTTTACCGTCGGTGGAGTGCGCGACCCCCGGGGATGGTGTCGCGCTCCCCCAGGGGGCGCACCCCACAGATTGAAGAACACTGCCCTAAGTGGAAGCAGACAAGTCCTAGGGCTGATCTCCAGAGCCCACAAAGTAAATACACATATAAGTATATATACTAAAGTATGTACAAAAGGACTTGAATGCTCGACCTAATAAAAACACATACCACTTATGCTGTTGTGGTATTTCTTGGGTTTAGCAATCTTCCAGTGAAAACCTGTCCCAATCTTATGCTTTCCATCCCTTAATGTGCTATCGTGGCCTATTGCACTCTCATCCACAGAACACTTTCTTACGGAAATGCATTTGTGCCATCCCACTGTTTCTCTAGTACACATACTCAATTTTTTGACACCCATCTCATATTACTTGTTCTTAACTTGTATTTGGAATCCTTAATCGAGGTGCTTTCAACTTTTGGATGCAGGGTCTATAACTATGTGTATGAGTCACAACTCCTCTTTCATATGGACAACACTTCTGATTGTTATATTTAAATTTCAAAGCACTTTAAGATTTGTTGAAAATTGGATAGCAACTAACCAGTTCAAGCAGAATGCAGACACAATGGAATGGAAATCGTTCTACTTAAATATGGGATTAATTAATGAAGCAATAACTTCAGGCCCAGTGATCTCAGACCAGCAGCCACTCCATCGTCTTTTGCTAAAAGTTTGGGGTACTGTCAAGTCAAGTCAAGTCAAGTCAAAAAGGCTTTATTTCGATAAAACATTTATCATAAAAGCAAGACAATGATCGCAGTGCAACAATTAGAGCAATTAAAAGCAGTTAAAAGCAAGCATAAGCATTCGGCAGGAAAATGGAGTATTAAAAAAGTTTTGTCAAGACAGTGCGATAGGTAATCGTTATGTTGGAAGATTTGGACAATCAATATTAAATTTTTTTAGTCCATTTGATGTTTTGGTTTTTCCAGTTAGCAAGCAATAGGTAAAAAAGTTCAATCAAACAGTAGGTTAAAAATAGAATTAAACAGAGAGTTTTAGCCTTTTGGCTCGAATGGACCAAGCCAATGATAAAAATTTGGCTATAGCACAAACGTAGGATGCACGGCTGTCGGACATTAGTATCCTGATTGCGGCCGCGTGGCTCCTGGTGCCCAGTTGCCGACATAAGTTTTTGAGCCAAATCCTCCTGGGTATTGTGTATTCTCTGCACTCAAACATGAAGTGTGCCAGTGTCTCTGGTTTGTCTAGGCATGCAGGGCAAGGCTCTATGGTTTGTGCACGAGATTTCCAGCGTGAAATAAAAGAATAGAGGGGAAGAGTTCCTATTCGAAATTTAAAATACAAGGCCCTGTCAAAAGGTTTTTCAATGATATCAAGATACACTTCCCGTTTGAGTTGGTCTTTAAACTTCAGGAAGTCCTCCGTGAGTCTGCCCATAGTGGAGCTGGTATTCCTCCGGGATAGGATCCAGTCCCAATAGAGTTTCTTAAGAACTAGCTTCAGGGGTGAAGTTCTATTTACCCATGCTTCGTTCAAGCCCAAATTTGCTAACAACAGCTTCATGTCCTTTAGCCATTTAATTTTGTGCCACCCTGGTAGTGACATAATTTCTGCTAGACCATGCACATATCTGCTAAGTTCCTCCACACGCCACAGGCGTGCCCATAGCAGAAGTGGACGAAATTTAGCAAGGTCGTCAATTGTGCGGCAACCTAGATCCAACATTAGGGGAACAGTGGGGGTGCCTTGCGGGAGAGACATAATCGCTCTACAAAATTTCCTCTCTGATCCAGGCAAGGCGTCAGTAATAGATGACCCCCAGAGTTCAGCCCCATAGAGGGCAGAGCTGACCCCTTTAGCCGAATAGATCTCTAGAACAGTAGCTATTGGTCTTATTGTACAGGAGCGTTGTTCTTTCAGAAGAGCTCCTGTGATCCTTTTGTGCGATAGCAGCATTTTGTCCAGGTGGGGAGTCCAATCCATTTTGTGAGAAAGGCGTATCCCAAGATAATCGAAAACTTCTACCCTCTCCAAGAGTTCAGCATTCAGGGTAGGAGGGCGGGCTTGTTTTTTGGGAGGGTTCAACACAAGGTATTTAGTTTTGCTTGTGTTGATTACCAAGCCGCGTTTGGTGCAAAAGGATTGGAAGTTGTCAAGGAGCCTTTGGAGTCCTGTGGGGGTTTTAGAAATTAAAAGCGTGTCATCCGCGAAGAGGAGGGTTGGTATACGTTCGCCAGCCAGGGATGGTTCATCAGAGGGATATTTCCGGAGATGCTCAACCACCCCATTGATGTAGAGGGAGAAAAGGGTGGGAGCTAGCACACATCCCTGGCGGACACCTCTCTCAACCGGGATACTATTTGTTTTTTCCCCCCCAGGGCCCCACCTAACCTGGGCAAAATTATCTTGATGCAGCCTCACGAGTAGGGATAACAAGTAGTGAGGCAACCCCATATCAGCCAGTACAGTCCAGAGGGTCTCCCTGGGTACAAGGTCAAAGGCAGTCTTTAAGTCGATGAACGCTAGATAAAGACTGCCCTTGCCTATGACCACAACTTTCCAGTACACCATCATGAGTCTAAAAGCTTGTTAGACTGTCCCGGTGCCCACTCTGAAGCCCGCCTGGTAGTCAGGGAGGATTTTGTTTTCCTCTATCCAGTTTAAGATCCTGACCAACAAGACTTTGCCGACTACTTTTTGGCTAATGTCTAACAGGCTGATGGGCCTATAATTAGATGGGTCGTCTCTGGGGCCTTTTTTATAAATAGGGACCACCTCAGCCCTTTTCCATGAGGAGGGTATAGGGCGCCCCTACAGATGGCAACAAGCAGGGAGTGGATCAGTTTCCCCCATTTCGTGGTATCAGATTTCAAGAGGTCACCGGGAATGCCGTCCAGACCAGCCGCCTTTTGGGGAATAATGGTGCTTATAGCATAGTCCACTTCCTTAATTGTAAAGTCAAAGTCGTTAGGCTGAATGACCCAGGTTAGGGGGGACAATAGTGGAGCCTCCAGCCCTCCATCAGGATCACAAGAAACAGTAGAAATAATATGATCATCTTGACGGATGTATAGCTTTGAAAAGTGTTGAACCCACGCTTGACTAGGGATGCTACAAGTTATCAGGTCACTATCAGGCCTATTACGGGCTCTTATAGTATCCCAAAACCATTTGGGATCTTTCTTGGTGCTGGCTTCTTTAAGGGTAAACCAGTAGGCCTCCTCCCACTCCTTTTTTGCTAGCCCCAGTGTTCTCTTATGTTCTTTCCTGGCTATCTGTATAAGGGTTTGGGACTTGCCCTTGACAGCCTCGATTAGTCTAGTCTTGGCTTTCCTGCATGCTACAGTGTACCAATCATGTGCCCCTTTAGGTTTGTTCTGGGGCATATTCTTCCCCGTAGTGCTCTCTACCCAAAAGACTTCTCCTATAGTCTTGACAGCTGCCTCGAAAATGGGTGTTTCCCTATCGACTACCGTGGCTAAGTCAATGGCATCGATCTCAGCTAGTGAGGATATAAGGACCTCTTCTATAGTAGAAAGTTTGTCAGCATTGCAGGCAACTTTGTTCCACTTTAGGCGTCTCCCACAAGAGGAGACGGTCTCCTTTTGTCTACATTTAGATGATGCCAAGAGTGTTCCATTAGACCAAGGGTTCGTGATGGTTAAGGAGAGCGAATTGTGGTCGCTCTCCACAGTCGGAGTAATTACCATATCATCGACCGATCCCCAGAGCCCCAAGTCCAGCAGGATGTAGTCAATCCTTGAGGTATGACCAACCCTGTTGAACGTTGGGGCGCCCGTCCGGTCAGAAGATGTACGGCCATTGGTGGCTCTTAGCCCAAACTCCAAGGTCAGTGCATTTAACTGCACTGCACTACGAGTCCACCGTTTGATCGGGGGGATGGAGAGTGTAGGGATACCCCATCTGCTGTCTTCCTCGCCTAGGTCAGGAATTCCATCCAGTGGAAGTGGCTTAAAAGTGCAATTAAAATCGCCTGCTACTATGGTGTGGTCAGCTTCTTTGAAATCCCTAAGTTGCACTTCAAGGTCAGAAATCACAGACGAGGTGCACCCATTCTTAGTGCCTCTAGCATAGACGTTGTAGAGATCTAAAGTCAGGCCCCTACAGTGGTTAGACAGGGAAATACCCAAGATGTCTGGGTTATTTGTCTGCTTAGAGGTAATCCGGCAATTAAGGAGACACTTACCCAAATAATTAGCCCCCCCGAGGGACGCCCCTTCCCTTGCCTGGGTTTTGCTGCTGGAACAAAATAGGTGACAAACCCAACTCGATAGAGTGGTTCAATGCTCCAGGTCTCCTGAAACACACATATCTTGTGTGCTTCAACCAAATCGCTCCACTCAGGCAGACCTAGTTTCCTGTAAATCCCCGGGAGGTTCCAACTAAGAATTTTTATTTTGTCCTTAGTGATTTCTCCTCCAGTACCGTTGGTGTCTCTAGGATTACAGGGAGCTGTGCTTACTGCATCTAGAACTGGGGGCGTTGACTTGGTCAGGCTGGTACCCACCACAACTGGGAGGTTAGGGCGTAAGGGGTGGGATGTGACCAGGGAGGCCTCCTCCTCACCTCTATTAATACCAAGGTGTGCGGAGGAAGCTTCGTCAGAATTAAGTCAGTCAACTTCGTCCAGTGCGCAGAATCTATTCCAGTGGGCAAACTGGGAAAGAAAAGGGTCAAATGGAGGAGGTGGACCAAGCCATGGTTGCTGCCACTGGTGAGTGATATGATGTGGAACATGCGTGTACCCTCTAGTAGTTGGAAAGCCAAATCTAGGAGGATTTTGTCTTGGGGGCATAGGTAGAAAATAGGACAGGGGAAAAGAATTAATTTGGGTAGGAGGTTCACAAGAGGGTGCATTACATATATAATTCACCGCCCCTATGTCCCTAAATTTGACAGTAATAACATCCCCTGCTATGGTCTTAGTGTTCCTACCCACCCAGTCACCTCTGCGCACTGTGAGGATTTCACCACTCATATGAACAGGTAGAGGTTTGTGCAACTGGAGCCCCTGGGCACATTTATTTCTCAGTTCAGTGAAGGTTTCTCTTCTTCCCTCCTTCAGTGGGGGTAAGCCCGTCAAGACAACCACAAAGGGGGAGACTTCAGGTGGTAAATTGATTGTCTTGAAACGGGCCGGCCTTGCCCCTGAATTCTGAGACTTATTCGAGGAAGAAGTTGATGTTGGGTTTGCATCCAAGCCATTAGGACCCTTTGCTGGCTGATTGCTCACTTTTTTATGGTTGGAGGATGTCTGCAACTCCGAGGAGGGACCAGTCACGCTAAGGGTTGGGGGAGATACAACAGATTTGCCCCCTGGTTGAACCGGATGCTGTGTCAGTGTTCCTCGGTTATCAGATGGGATTTTGGCCTTGGTAGGAGAATCTCTCGGAGGCTTGCTACCCAATGTGTTAGCCGGGGGTACATTTTTAATTTTCCCGTGCGTCTGGATAGGCACATTCCCACTTGCCATGCTAGCCCATTTTGTATTAATTAGTGACGTCAGTCTATCAATTTTAGATATTAAGGGCTTGATTTGAGCCGCTAACGTAGCTTCGAGGTCCGATTTCAGATCTATTACCATGTTTTCGACCCAGCAAGGGACCCCTGATACAGAGTTAGGGGTAGGTGTAACAAGATTGTGGTTCCTGGTTTTAGTTTTATTATTTTCCTTAGACTTAGGCGCCTTTTTGACAAAGCCTTGGTTCCCTAATTCTAAAGATACAGGATTAGCTCCTACCCTTAATACTTGGGGAAGTTCATCTGCAGTTGACTCTGGCTTTTCAAAAGATTGGCAGGCTTCTAGGTCAGGAGTGGCCTCAAGGTCAACATACGACGGGTCAGAGTCTGAGTGGGTTACCGATAGATCGACTGCGTTGGGGACTGAATGCGGACCCACAGCAGGCGAAGGTAAAGGGAGGGAAAGATTAATTTGCGGTTGCTGGTGAGGTGTGCTTACAGTTGCTAAATGACCCAGGGACGAGCGTTTGGCATTCATAAGGTCCAAAGATACCCTTTTCTCCAATAGAATGATACTGTGATCAATTGTCTCGTTAACCCGGGAGATAAATTGGTCTATAGGCCCAGTGACCTGTGCTACAGCCATTGCTTTTTTGGTGTTACTTCTAGTTCTACCATGCATGGTGGACATGTTTTAGGAGGCCTATGTTCCAAGAGTTACCAGCAGTAACAGTTGGAACAGGTGGGGGTTGAAAATGGAAACCTAGGGGGGTGGCCCGGTCCGGTCACTCCCGGGCACGAACGGGCAACAACGGGCCCGCCCTTGGCCCGGGCTTCGCCCCGGGCTACGACCCGCGTGCGTCCCGCGATGCGCGTCAAAGGCCTTGCATAAGACTGTGCAAGGGGAGAGGGGGCGTGGCACTGGGAGGGGGCGCGGCTCACGCGGGAAGAGGCAACAGCTGGTGGTATTGAACGCTGTACCTCGCAGTCCCGGGGCCGCGCCTCTCACCTCCTCTGCGGCCTCGCAGATAACTTTCTCCTCCCTCCGCGGCACAAAGAGCTGGAAAGCTGACGGGCTACTCCTGTAGCGCAGGGCAGAGTACAAACGCTGAAAACCTCAAGGCGAGCGGCTCCCGCGAAGCGGGGGCCGCGAGAGGTTATGAAGACCTTGGTGGGGGCGGGCACTGGGAGGGGGCGCGGCTCACGCGGTAAGAGGCAACAGCTGGTGGTATTGAACGCTGTACCTCGCAGTCCCGGGGCCGCGCCTCTCACCTCCTCTGCGGCCTCGCAGATAACTTTCTCCTCCCTCCGTGGCACAAAGAGCTGGAAAGCTGACAGGCTACTCCTGTAGCGCAGGGCAGAGTACAAATGCTGAAAACCTCAAGGCGAGCGGCTCCCGCGAAGCGGGGGCCGCGAGAGGTTATGAAGACCTTGGTGGGGGCGGGCACTGGGAGGGGGCGCGGCTCACGCGGGAAGAGGCAACAGCTGGTGGTATTGAACGCTGTACCTCGCAGTCCCGGGGCCGCGCCTCTCACCTCCTCTGCGGCCTCGCAGATAACTTTCTCCTCCCTCCGTGGCACAAAGAGCTGGAAAGCTGACGGGCTACTCCTGTAGCGCAGGGCAGAGTACAAATGCTGAAAACCTCAAGGCGAGCGGCCTCAGTTTGGGGTACTGATAAATGGCACTCCTTAGCTTAAACCACATATAGGTGCAGTAGTTTCTAAATGCTTTCTACTAAAGACGCTATGCAAAATAACCCCTTTGTTATCGTTTAATGCTTGGAAACTTATTGTTAGAGCAGTTATTATTAACCGGCGATTAGATTCTGCTAAATCAGTTTATGCAGGGTTCTCACGTACTGACCTACACAGACTACAAATCATTCAGAAAGTAGCTGCAAGACTGATCTCTCCAGCCTTGCTCTCACATGCCACTCACCTCCAAAAGAAAGCTCTTCACTGGCTCCTAATCCAGGAGTGTATTTGCTTCAAGGTATGCTGCCTGCATTCATTTGCCTGAACAGAAAAGGCCCCAGTTTCCTGACAGCTACAATTAGGGAATATAGACCATCTCGAAATTTGAAGTCTAGTCAGGCCAATCAACTTGTCAATCCAAGATTCCGGAAACAACAATCAGGGGGACACAGCCTATCAGTTTTGGCTCTATCCCCCGAAATGCTTTACCTAATACAACCCAACTGGAGAAAGATCTTGTGACCTTCCATAGACTACTGAAAACCTGGCTATTCAAGCACACTTATGGCATTAAAAAACATTTCTGGTTTGTTAAGTTAAACTTTTCTAGCGCTAAGAAACCATTGCTGAATGTACGCTCCATAAGCTTTACTAACATACCATGTCTCTGTTATGGTTTGGAAGCCTGTCCCTACTCTTTTGCTGACTTCATGATGTTTTCAAGTTTGCAGCAATATTTAGAGACCCAGGGAAAGAGAACCCAAGATAGACCATCTCAAGTCTCAGGGCTCTATTCACCCAACCTATAGGGAATCCCCCCAATTTTTCAAGATTGTTGTTTCAATAATATGCAGGCTCTTAACATATTTTTCTAAAAAACACTTCACAATCATAGAGTAACAGAGTGACTATTTTTGCATTATACTCCATTCAGCACTCCCAAAGACTTGAGGCCAAAAGCTAGATCAAGACTCTGATGTGCACCAGCAATAGACTTGGCATGTGATTCCTGAAGGCTCACATAAGCCCTGAAGTTTATATTGCGGCTAAATAGCAGGCCTAAGTATCTGTATTCATTTACAACCTCCACTTGAAAAATACTTAGCCATTACCAAAACCTCAGGGGCCATCTCTTTCCTTTTGAAACAAACATGTTCTTAGTTTTTGTCATATGGATCATTAGGTCACATCCCTCACATCCGCATAAAACAAAGCTGATGTATTCTCCATCCCCAACTTAAGAGGGAAAGACCAGACCTGATTGAGGCCTTTCATGGCATCCGGTAAATAAATAGTAAACCAAAGCGGTGCCAGGATGCACCCTCGCCGTAACGAATCGGGGGTACTGATATATTTTACAAAGCCCTGTTACCCCCAAGTACCACTTTAAACTATGAGCCCTCATGCCGTTGAACTAACAGCTTCAAAAGACCCAGAAGGCAATTCCAGCCGGCCATCTTTTCCTAGAGAAGTGGCCTGTTTATGGTGTCAAAGCAGTTGACAAGTCGGACGCAAAAAGGGTCTGTTTCCTTTTTCGGGCATAATCCTCAGTCAACAGCTTAAATATCAAACATCCATCCATAGTTGAGTACCCTTTCCGAAAGCCAATTTGGGTCTAAGGTAGGATTCTGACAACACTCACCCAATCTTCTAATAGGCCCAACAAATGCATTGCATAGATTTTACTCGGTATGTCTGCTATCAGGGATCATACAACAGTTTTAGGGCAAAGCCCTGTCACCCCTTTTAAACAAACCCACCCTAATGCTACCTTTCCAGGATTCAGGCCAGGGCTCGAGTCGGGGTACCACACGGGTGGACGGCGTCCCCCCACTTATTTTACCAGGTGGACACCGTCCCCCCTGCACGGAAGCTGGACTCTTTGGCCTCTCTGGCAGCTCGACAGCCTGGCAATTAGAGCAACGAGCCACGAAATCCGCTGATGCGTAATTACAAGTGAGGCTTTGTATTGTGAAACAAACCGGCCGCCGCTTCCAAACAGCGGTAATCAGTTTTTGTGTAATTGTTTGTGATGATTTTTCAGCTGACCTGCCCTGCGTTTCACCTTGGCACCAGGCCTCAGGCGTGGTGTGGGGTGCAGCAGGTTGCAGACTCATCTAAAGGCATATGAATACCCCCGTGACATCACTTCCGGTGACCACGTCCCCCCACTTCTTTTTTTAGGACTTGTGCCCTGATTCAGGCATATCATGCCCCTAAATTATTTCTCCAAACAACGGAGCCAGGCACTCCCTGGTCAAAAAGGAAGATCATCCTGGAGTGATTCTGAAGTCATTGGATAACTTCAGCCAGGCTTTTCCTGCAATTATCTGGGGACGTAATCCCAAACCATCCTGAAGTATGCCCACAGGGGAAAAAATGTAAATGGGATGACTCTTACTGTAATCACAAAATCTATTCTAGGATGGTGTTCTGATGACTTCCACTGGCAGGGAGTGATGACCTTTTACAACTCCACAAATACTAACTGACAACTTTGGGATGAGTGTGAATTACTCCAGGATGGGCTCCAGACAGTTTAAGGATGATTGTGGATTATTCTTGGATGATCCTATTACCGCTTTAGGATGGAAGTCGATTACTCTGGAATGATCCCAGGATAATTTCAGGATGAGTGTGGATTACTCCAGGATGATTTATGATAACTCCAAAATTAGCATAGATTATTTAGGATTACACCTTAAAAATCCCAAGTTACCAGCACATCAGCCGACTGCCAGTATTCCCTTGCAGGGTCCCACTATTAGTTTAGGAATATGGATTTGCTGGTAGGGAAATATTTAGAGGCTCACCTCCTCAATTAAACCTTCCTGTCAAAAACAGGCCTCTGGGAGCAATATGCCTTCTTTATACAATACCATGAATTATTTGCAATGCCATGAGGTCTAAAGTAAGACCGAGATGTACAAAAGTGTCACTTAACGCAGCGCAACACCCAGATTTGCTGCGTTGCATCACAGGGTGAGAGCAGGAAAGTGCCATGTCTACCCCTCTCCCTTGCACCACTGCACCATTAGGCAGACAAGCAAAATGCACCCACATTTGCACTATGGTGCAAAAGTGTCTGCGAGAGTCTAGCTTAGGTTTTGTACTGGAAGGGCCCCCTTGCAGTAAAAAAAATACTATGCCTTGAAAAACCTGAACATTTTTTCATTGTGGATGAGTGTTGTAACAATACCAATTTGCTCTGAAAAGATTTTGCATCAAGTCCGCTTTATAAAACTTAAGCAAACCAAAAACAAAACTTCCATGAATCTGGTCCCAATTAGAAGATCAATATTACTTTTTAAACTCTACCGTGAGATGTAGGCACTGTATAAAATAAATCTCAGAAACATTCCTTTTGGCTAGCTTTGTGCTGTAGAAATACCATATGCATACAAAAGTAGTGGCTTCAACAAGGTTATACTTTGCATTCAGATAAGATTAAAAACTTGTGCAGCAACTCCCATACTCCTGACTCACTGGGGCTTGCCTTACTTTGAGGTACAGAGCATTATCTGAAGCTGTTTAATGTGGTGACCGGGGGCAAAAGACTGAAAAAAGTATTAGGTAAATAAAAAAGCATCAAAGGGGATATGTTCACATGTAATTTTATTGATCTAAAACACACCTTTGGCTCCATAGGAGCCAGGATACTGAACAATAGAACATAAAGAAAGTCCAGGACACTGTTCAAGAGGGGAAAAGATGCCAGAATACTACAAAAAGAACAAAAAGGCTTAATTAAAGCCAGCAACTTCAATGTTTGTTTTTAGATTCAGAGTTTGCGTTAGTCCTCTTCCAGTATTGCAAATCTTTATAGCCAGCTTCCTTCTCAAAGTTCTGTTGTCCAGTGATGGCCAGCCTTCATCCCTGCACATAGACGTCCTAGAGCCTGGAGTAAAAAGAAATTAACATACATGAGTATCATGTTAACACCACTATTTTAGGTTTTTATTAGGACTGGGCTACCTTTAAAATGTTCCAATCCTTTTATTTCATATAGTGAGCCCGATGAGATATGGTTACAAGGGTTCATAAGTTTAACATTAAAGTTACTTGGTCAAAGAGGTAATTGTGAGAGCAAGGCATTGATGAAGAGGTGGGTAGGAGGTAAAGAAAACTCAATGGTCCAAGTGAAGAAACCGCCACTGTTCACCAGACGCTGCCACGCTTCCTCTGCAAACAGAAAGCAATCGATACCAGATTTAATTTACAAAACCATCATGGAGGCAGCCATGTTGAGCCTGAACTCAATGAGTTACAACCCCTCCCCCATTGCTGTTTTGCAGACAGCTGTTAGTTAAGTGTGAATGAGTCAGTGTACAATAATATGATCCAGTAGTGGCTGGGTGTGGTTCTGTTAGGGCAACAGAATCCCCCAATACAAGTTGACAAGTGCAATCAGAGCCATGAGGCCATGCTTAGTAAGAGCAAAGCAAGGTAAAATGTGTCCCATGGCAATGTTCACCGCCATGCAGAATGGGGCACTGACCACATAACTTAATGGACTCATGATTATAAGAAACAGGGCACAACTCTGTGTTTCAGACCATGGACAGTGGATATATAATGTCAGGTGACCAGTTGCTATTTCTTTTTTCAGGTTGTAAGTTGCTTAGTCTTACTGGGTAAGAAAAACTAGGGGTTTACTATATATTAGCACATGGACATACTTTAATATTTTTGCCAAGGTAGCATGAGAAAGGTAATATTATCGCTGCAAGGGTTCAAACATTTTTGTAAGACTGAATCTCAATGCACAGCAATGGTTGCAGTGGCTTTCACATGGCCATGTGATGGTGCAGGTCAGAAATAGACGTCTTGGACATCCAGAGACAGGAGAGAGATATCCTGTGGTTCTTTTCCAGCTTGGGGAAGTGACAAGTTCGGCAATAACAGTTGACTGATTCAGTGTTGTCCCTTTACAGTTGCATGACTGTGGCACCAAGCCACTTCACCACTCATTCAAAAAAATATGCCTCTGCAAATACTATCAGGGCAGAGTGATAGCTTTCCAGGATACCAGTGATCTATCTGTTCCATAACTATCAAAGCATGTCAAATTCGTAGCACAAGGATCCATTCTACATCCTCCTTTCAGCATCTAAAACAGGTAATACTGAAGATGGCCATAATCTATGACACAAAAGCTGGTTCACATAAAACAAGGCCCTAAACACCCAGCATTAGACATAACAAGGCTCAAGGAGATCAGGGTGCGGGTATTGTCAGTCACGCCCGCTCCTATTGCAGACAGGAAACTGGGTGGAGTCAAGTGCTGATAAATTGGCCGGTCTGTGACAAGAACGTGGTTCGCGTCCAGTCACAGATTTGCCCAGCATTTCCCGTACTCCCTTTGTGTTGTTGACTTACCTGCTCGGGTCCTGTTGCCCTGCAGTCGAGAATTTGTGGTACCTTGATTGGACATCTCTGACATGTTACAGCTCCGACACCTGGGTCTTCCACTTACAGGTCGTTGATCTCTTCTTCCGGGTTCCTGTTTGCATCCATGTTCCCTCGCCGGAGGTACCTGCTTGTGTAGCTCTGTTTCTTCACACTAATGTTTCTTCAGCCTCTTGTTCTGTACAGAATACAATGAGAGAAGAAAGATATATTTAACCAAAGAATCCTCATCTATCAGGTATATGGTAGGATGAAGATGTTATATGTGGTTAGAAGGACATAGTTACTTATCTGATCCACGGAGGGTGGAAAAACGGTTATTCTTTTGTTTCCCTTATTTAACACGGGCTTGATATAAAGAGAAAATAGATGTAAGTTATTTTCCTGATTTCTTAAGGAGACACCATGTCCTTATCTGACTCAGCACCCTTTAGTGTACATTTTTCATATTACAGCCTATCTAGGAAAATATATCTTTGCCTAGTATTAACTAGGATGTATATTTTTGGGGTCTAATTGAGTGCTACAGTGAATAACTAAGCTCACAAACAAGGGCCACTGCCCATTCTGCAGAACCAGGCAAACAAAGATGTGGACTCTCAGCCATACTGCATAAACAGGCTAAGAAAAAGCAGGGCCCTGATCGAAGGTGCATAACATAGGCTCAAATACAATATACTAGTTCTTAGATGCATAGAACACATTTAATTCATGCTACATACACTATATGTGGAGCACTAATCTGTGCCAGACACAAGAGCTCACATTTATAAGGGGTCACTGGTCCGTGCTTCATACTCTGGCTTCACCCACAGAACTAGCCTGTGTTACACAGTAGCGTTTAGGGGGACAAAAGAACAATACATAGTGCCATGTCTATTTGTTTGCGTTCAGCGAAGCAGCCTGGATACCAGGAGTAGGGTCTAGTGGAGTTACAGAAGGACAGCATCACAATACAAAGGTTTACTTTTTGCTTTTATACACACTGATGCATTGGTACGAGAGTGAATTGCAGGAGTGGTTTATGAGGTGCAGAGAGTGGATTAGATGAGCGCTGGAGTGTGAGAGGAGAGGTTACATCTGGTTTAAGATTACGGGGAAACATGTTAAGGTGAAGTAGTGGGGATGTCCGAGGCTATATTATGTGAAGGGTTGATGGATCATGATGAAGTGTGTGAGAGGTTCGGATGGTGGTGAATGTAATTGCAGGTGATTATGAGTAGATGCACGTTAATGTAATGGGGTGTGCATGGGGAGAGGGCGCAATATGCGAGGTGAACGTGGGGTAGCAGAGTGAATATTGTGTGGAGGAGGAGACTGTATGTGGTTGTTGTATGTATAATAAACATGGGTGTGGATGGTATTTGAGTTAAAAACGGGTTTGGTGAGTGTCAGCATATGAGTAATGTGGGGGGCAAGACGGAAAGAGCTGGGTGTCAGGCAGATACAAGAATAGATTAAAACACTAAGGGCCAGATGTAGGTAGCCAAATACCGGTCGGTAACGGCCGATTTTGGCCGTTACCGACCGGTATTTGGCTTTTGACATGTAGGGGGCAGGAAACAGGCCATTTCGGTAATTTTACCGATTCGGTAAATATACCGGTCGGTAAATTTACCGACCGGTATTTTTACAGAATCGGTAAAATTGAGATGTAGGTGGGACTCTTCTGAGTCCCACAAGCCCTACAAATTCGGTATTTTACCATCAAATTCAATTTGATGGTAAAATACCGATTCAGGTGTGCATGCACATGTGTGCATGCACACCTGTGCCATATGACAGGCAGACCTGCCCTTAGGGCAGGGATGCCTGCCACATGGCCCCCGAACCTTTTTTGGGGGTGCTAGAGGGTGTCAAAGTGACACCCCCTGCACCCTTGTCAAATTCGGTATTTACCGATTCGGTAAATACCGACCGGTAATGCCCCATTCATTCCTATGGGCTTCAAAGCCCATAGGAATGAATGGGGCAATACCGGTCGGTATTTACCGAATCGGTAAATACAGATTTTTACCGATTCGGTAAAAGGAACATCTGGATGTTCCTACATCTCCCCCCTTCTTATTTACCGATTCTTATTTACCGAATCGGTAAAATTCGGTAAATAAGAATCGGTAAATTAGTCCTACCTACATCTGGCCCTAGATGAATTAGGAGCTACACTTTTCGTGTTTTGCACAAGAGGTTCGGATGGCCCAGCCTAAACATTAGAAACTATGTAAATTGGCAAAAGCACTCCGCGTGTGGAGAAAAAAGGTTGAAATTAATATCTGGAAATGTAAATTCCTATGTACCATAAAAGAATAATAAAATATTACCCCAGTGTGAAGTGATGGACTTTCCTCAGTTATCAAATGAAAGAATTCATAATTATCCTGAGGGGAAAAAAACAAGTTAAAAAAGCAACCATTAGACCATCATTTATATACTGTACAGGTCAAACAGTTTCCCATGAGTGTATTCGAATTTTAAAAAGGTAGGCCTATGTTCCATATTGTTGAAGAAATGAATGCACCATACTAATGTCATGTTTTAACAAGAATCAAGGCTGTTTGCAGTGAAAACAGGCAGAAGTCATGTAGTAATCAAAAATATGTTTTGGCATCAAACAGCATGTTACGGTCACCAAGAAAAAAAAGGCTGGCATGCAGGCTTAACAATATGCAGTTGTTTATAATGCCAGCACTGATTTAGTTCTGCTTACGGATGGTCATCGCTTTCGTTGTTTGGTTCACATCTAGATCTGTGACTTGCTGCAGATGGAAATTAACCGTTGTAGGCCAGACTGTGCGACCACGAGCTGTGAGACAAAAAACATTGTACTGTCAAAATAATTGGTGCCAAATGTACCATCATTTTGGGATCTCGTTTGCAGGGTCTAGTAGGTGTTACTCCATTGCTCGAAACAGCCAGCTCTTGTGTAGGGAATATTTTTTGGGTATTAACTGGTGAGGTGGTGATGGGAAGGCACGTTTCGCCATTGATCCTTGAAGTGTGAATGGTTGAGTGGACCCACCGGAATTTGAACCTGTGACCATGAGGTTGAACACAGTTCAATGGGCATTTTATTCCACGAAGTGACCAGACCCAACAACTTCAAGGTACCAGGAGCAAAGACAGAAGTTGAAGACAAAGTAGAAACCAGGAAGAGGACAGGAAGTGTAATGTACACAAATAGTTTAAAGAATGGGTACTCAAATATTTTCCCATGGGACAAAAATGATGGTCTGTTGTGTGCCAGAGGACTGCACTGATGCCAGCAGGTTAGGGGCCAGGGAGTGTTCAAACAACATAGGAGATGTGAAGCATGTACATTGTGTAGGTAGTGAGCCATTGAGTTATTTTGAAGGTTTACTTCCACACCGCCGTGTAAATTAAGCCCCTAGTCGCTACAAGAGTGATTATATATATATATATATATATATATATATATATATATATATATATATATATATATATATATATATATATATATATATATATATATATATATACATATATACACATTACCTACTGGCGGTCGCCAGTAGGTATATATAGTTAGGATTTTTTCTCTATGGGTTTTTTGAAAATTCTATGTCTAATAACTTTGGCGTTTGTGGACGGAATTGGCTGAAATTTTCAGGAAAATGGCACATTTTGTTTCTGAGCAGCCCTTGAAAATTTGGGGGGGGTTCGTCAAGGGGGGGCCGAGAAAAAAGGGGGGTCCCAAAACGTGTTTTTAACATTGAGTTTTCCATAGGGCGGTTGGCCTCACTTTTAGCCCGAACGGCTGAATGGATTTGCACGAAACTTGGCAAAATTGTAGGGACTGGTAGCCCGATGTGCCTTTTGTAGGTCTCAATATATGTGCTCCAGTGGATTTTGAGAAATTAACGTTTAAAAAAAGATATATATCTGTAACAGCGGACCGGGCAGCGTCCTAGGACGCGTACTTTTCGCGCAACGGAGCTTTGTGAAGCGAAGCTGATTGGTTCTCCGGCGTCTGTCAACATTCCAAACAGTCCGTAGCGGCCGCCATCTTGTCTCTCGGTAGGATCGAGAGACAAGAGGAGGCCAAAGCGAAGGGGCAAATGACCATAAGGGGGAATAGTAGATCCTCGCTGACCCCCTAGGTTTGATGTGGAGGTTTTAAAAGGGCCCCGCGGGGCAAAAAAAAATAATAATAATAATAATCGAACACCTGAATGGATTTGCACGAAACTTGGCAAAATATTAGGGACTGGTAGCCCGATGTGCCTTTGCTAGGTCTCAATATATGTGCTCCAGTGGATTTTGAGAAATTAACGTTCAAAAAAAGATATATATCTGTAACAGCGCTCCGCTTCGCGTACTTTTCGCGTTACGGAGCTTTGCGAAGCTGATTGGTTCTCCGGCGTCTGTCAACATTCCAAACAGTCCGTAGCGGCCGCCATCTTGTCTCTCGGTAGGATTGAGAGACAAGAGGAGGCCAAAGCGAAGGGGGAAATGACCATAAGGGGGCATAGTAGATCCTTCCTGACCTCTTAGGTTTGATGTACCATTTTGCCAAGTTTGGTGTAATTCCGTTCAGCCATTCAGGCTGTAGACGTATGTAAATGTCCTATGGAAAATTGCATGGGGAAAACACATTTGAAAGTGTTGAAATTTAGAACCAATTAAAATGTTACTTTGGTTTTGTATTTGTGTGTGATGAAAGTTAATTGGTTATGTATATATGTCAAATGAGAGGAAACCACAGCCATTTTGTGATACTACTGTCTGAGGTACATTTGTGAGGAATTTTTGGTGGTGAATTTCTGGTGTTTGATTTACACAGTACTAACACTTCTGCTACTTTTAAAAAGGTGAGTTGTTAATTTGTAAGGGGAACTATGTTGTACACTTGAAGATAATTTGAAAAATGTTTTCTGTTATTTATTTGCAGTCCTTCTGTTATACTAAATACTTGATGAAGTTAGTTTTATATTATGTATTACTAAAAACGATAAATGAAAGTGATTATTTTTTTCTGCAATTTACAGCAAGCAATTTCAAAATAAAATGGCTCACAATGAAGAGACCGTGGCAATTTCTTTTGAATTGTCCACTACATTGATTGAAATTGAGAGCACCAATAATGAAATATTGTCACAAGGAGGACATGACTTGTATGATTCCATTAGATTGATTGAAATGGACAGCACCAAGAATGAAATATTGTCACAAGGAGATGACTTGAATGATTCCACTACATTGATTGAAATTGAGAGCACCAATAATGAAATATTGTCACAAGGAGGAGATGGCTTGTATGATTCCATTAGATTGATTGAAATGGACAGGACCAATAATGAAATATTGTCACAAGGAGGAGATGACTTGAATGATTCCACTACATTGATTGAAATTGAGAGCACCAATAATGAAATATTGTCACGAGGAGATGACTTGAATGATTCCACTACATTGATTGAAATGGACAGCACCAATAATGAAATATTGTCAGAAGGAGGAGATGACTTGAATGATTTTTTTGATCAATCTCTTGATGGCGAATTTATCGAGTGTTTGGAGACCATAGAGTTACAAGAATCATCATTGCAGACTTTTAATGAGGAGATTCCAGATGAGATGATTGAAGAGGAAATTACTGATGAGGACATGTTACTAGTTGTTTCAAATTTAGAAAATTTTGAAGAATAAATTTATATTTAGAAATCAAAAATTGTTTGAGACATTATTTATTTTTATTTTTAATTTATGAGGTTGTAGCGAAGTGATTGTAGTATAAAATGAGACTTATAGTATAGAGTGCAACATTTTTATGTTACATGGTAAGTTTACTCATATTTACTTCCCTTCTGCCACTATATTATCTCCAATGTGTATTTGACATGTCTTCTTCATCTCCGGCCTCCTTTCTCTCACTGTGTGTCTCCGATGCATCTTATCGCTGGTATTTTGTGTAATTACAGAAGAGAGTAAAATAAAATAGTTCGGAACGTGAAAAGGGGGCAAAGTAGAGTACTCCTCACCCCCTAGGCCTTTTTAGGCGGTCCCAAAAGGATCAGTTTCTGCTTTCCTGAGAGATTATGGTATGAGTTCCATATACCACAATAACTTGCATTACAACATGCAAGATATCTATCTCCTATTACCAACTTTTGGAGATATTCGCGCTAAGCGCGAATATCTCCAAAAAGTAACACCTGCCCTGAGCAGTTCTTAGCCATGTTATCCAATGGGAGGTGGATAACATGGCTAAGAGTATTAGCTCGGTAATGCATGAATATCGCTGAGTTTTTAGCGATATTCATGCATTGCGGCCGTTTATTATCGCATTTGCGATAAACCTTGATAATAGTAAGGTTTATCTTCGATAATTTCTGACGATGCTTAGTGGTAAAAAATTGGTTGGTAAGCATCGTTAGCGATAAATATCGCTTAACTTTGGTAATATGCCCCAACGTCTGTTAACGTTCGATTCGAAGGAAATGAGGAAGTGTTGAAAAACATTGTCTGCGCCATCTTGCCTTTTTTGAAATGCCACACTTTTGTCGTGCACGGCAGCCATTTTAGATGTCTTGACCAGACCCACTCTCTGCACGCTGTCGATTCGTAGCATGGCTCCTCACCCTCGCAAGCATCTTCCCCAGGCACTGGTCACCCCCGCTCTCTGTCTTATGCATGGGCAATAAACCTCCCCCCATCTGCGCTGCTCTTCCCTGAGAATCACACTGTGCCCGCCCGACACCTCCCTTTCGCCCTATTCACTACCGCACCCTGTGACACTCCTCTTCCTCTGTGTCCGATTGTCCAGGCTATCAGCTAGCCCTGCAGATGTAGTTTATGGCCCCAGCTGTAAAGAATCACCCCTCTTCAAAGGAGTTATAGTAGATCAAGGCCCACACCCGATGAGATCCGTCACACCACACGTGTTCCTACTATCTGAAAACTATCCTGTATTGTGATTGGGGAGGGGACCGAGCCTGAAGCGGAAGATTCCAGGAATGACTCTTTGTACATCAAAGTTTTTACAATTATGTGTCACATAAAAAATATATAGCACTCCAACAAAGTAGTAGGAATATAAAACTTTAATAACATATAAATATATACAACAAAACAAAAACAGTAAAAACATTTAAACAACGAAGAGACCGTGGCAATTTATTTTGAATTATCCAATAGATTTATTGAAATTGACAGCACCAATAATGAAATATTCTTGTCAGTAGCGGTCTGTTGTGCGAATAGTTCCAAGGCAGCAGAACGCGCTGAAATCTGGATGTCACGAAGGTGATGTCTAGCAAGTTGCCGCCCAGCAAATAACGGCGTGGGGCGCCGCGGGGGTGAGTGAGTCCAGTAGGCACCACAGCTATTCTTACCGGCATTGCAGAATTACTGCTGGGGACAATGCCTGTGCTGGAGCAGGGTCACAGCAGAAACAAAAAGGATTCTGTTGAAGATGTTGTTGGTTTTCAATTTGAAAACAGTTCTGGTGTCAACTGCTATGCTAATGTAGTGGTTAATGTTTTGTTTTCTCTAGAAAATGTAAAAGAGGGGGAGGCAGTCCAAAGTTCCGTTAAAAGGGCAAAGGAAAGGATCGGTGGTTTGAACTATCAGTCAAAAAGGGGAGGGGGTGCAACAATTTTTCCTACCGGGTCACACTGTGCTTTCACCGGAAGTGAGGTCTGCAGGATTCTAGTAATTCAAAGTGAGGCTGGCGCCGACGTCCCGCGGATACAGTTTCGTCACTCCACGGGTGATCATGGCAGTCATTCCCCATCGGGGGTGGGAGACTCCCGCGGCTCCTCTAGAATCTTCAAGGTCGTGGAGGACTACGGTGGTGGAGTCAACCAGTGACCGGGCCATTTCTTTATGCTGGGCCCGCTCTTGCCAGGTCGACCGCCATTTTGAGAGTTCGGTAGCTACTGGCGATCGCGGGGTCAAATGAACGGACGGGCTCCACCCTGCCGGGCGAGACGTTGCAGCATGGCCACAGTGGAAGAACTCTTTTCCGGGCGCCTGGACCGCTGAGGGTGCAGCTGGGAAGCCTACACTGGGGAGGCGGGAGAGGCCTGTTCGCACCGTCTCTCCCTCCCAGTGCACCCCACGGCGTCTCGCTTGAGATTTGTTATGGCCGGACCAGGCGATGAGGACGAGGGGGGGGTCGGAGGCATGTGCAAGACATCCCCCCCCAGTGTTGTCGCAGCCATTATAAAAGAAAGAAGTGTCCCGTCCGTCTTCGGGCCGGGCTTCCGGTGGATGTCGGCCGGACGCCCCTGGCTCTGGCCCCATGAACGGGTTTCTTGGTTTATCGGCTGCAGCCGGATTCCGTCGGCCTCGGCCCCCCGACCGTTGGTGGCCGGACCGGAAGAGCATGTGGCGGGACTACCTGCAACTCTCAAGGGCCACCGCGGCCGGACTGGGAGAGAGAGGGGAGGGTCGAGGAGACATTCCCCCCCCCCTGCAACTGTTCAGCGTTGTAAAGGCAATCCCCTGGCCGGGTCCCGTTGGTCTCGGCCTCTCCTCCGGCTACACCCTACGTTAGGATCTCCTGGCCGAGGCGTGGCAGCAGGACCTGCCTTATATGGGCTGCTCCCGGCTGGGCGTAGCCGGAACCCTGCCCCACCTTGGAAGTTTCCAGAGTGGGGGCGGATGTTCTACTGACTTGCATTTTCCCTAGTCTATCGATTTTTTTGGCGTGGCAGGCGGTGGGACAGCGAGGGGTGATTTGGTTTCTCTTACTGTTTTTCTGGTCTCTCACCACTGGCATATTTTAACGTTTTCTTGTTTCTAGGACATTAATAGGTTTTATCATTACGTTATGTTATCGTTTCTTTGTTCGTTGTTTAATAAAAGTTCATGTTCATCAGTGGCCTACTGATTTTCGTTTTCCTATTCTTTTCTTTCCAGGTTGTTTCATGCTAAAGTTTCTGTTAACAGGATACAGTGATCACTTCGTTATTATTGCATATGTCCTTTTCACTAGGGGTGCTCTCTGGTCGGGCCAGATGACGTATGTCTAGTAAATGGTCCGGGTGAAACAGGTGCATCAATCAGTGGGGATAGGCATGATAGATTACAACGGGGGAGAAAGGTCCGCATTACGTACCCTTTCACTACTTGCAAAGATTTTCCTACGTTTATTTGCAAACAGGGAATACCTCCAAAAAGAACTAATTCCCAAACAGTCAATGTTCGGACAATCAATCAATCAATGAGGAATGAAATAGGTACGACGTGTTAAAGGCTTGCGTTACCTACCCTTCACTATCTGCAAAGGGAGAGAGAATATTCCTATTCTTCCTCGTTTGCAGGTAGAGAAGATCCTTAAGAGAATTAACATCGAACAATTCAATGCTCGATTGAAACAATCAACAAGGGGTACTGTGAACACAAATGAACGCCGCTTATGTACATACGCATTGCTATTTTCAACAGGTTGTTCCTAATGTTTCTATTTTAGCGAGGTCAAAAAGAGATCCCATTAGTGGCCTACTGATTTTGCTCGATTCCTTTTGTTTTTTTACACGATTTTTCGCTATCTGCAAAGACTAAACAGAGTATTGCGACTCTGTGCTTGTTTGTAAATAGAGAATGAACCAAAGAGAACAATCAATCAAATGGAGAGAGAAGCAGGCACGACGGATTACAAAGGGGGAAAGGGCTGCGTTAACTACCCTTCACTATCTGCAAAGAGAGAGTACTCCTAATAGAAATGAGGGGTGGGGGGCAGCAATCAAAGCAAATCAGTGTGCATAAACACGAAAAAAAAAATTCTTACCACGTACTTGACATTCGACAGCTTATGATATTTGCTATTAAAAAACCATTGAAATTCACTGAAAAAACCATAGGTTATAGACCATATATAGTTAGGAATTAGCATTTACAAAACCTTGAAAATTCACTGAAAAAACCATAGGTTATAGACCATATATAGTTAGGAATTAGCATTTAAAAAACCTTATTTTACTCACACAAAACCATTGAAATTCCATATATAGTTAGTTGCACTAACTATATATTGCGCACCCGCAATCCACTGCTGATGATGTCACATATTACATCATTCATGACATGGTCAGTGACATCACTGATGACATCACTGATGACATCTCAAATGACATCACTGATGACATCTCATTTGACATCAATGACCACATCACTGATGATATCATTCATGTGACAATACAATGCATCTCCTCACATTTTAATATAACCTCTGTTTCACCCAGTGTTAAAAACAGAGTATAATTTTTGAAACCATTGACACACCAATACTAGTTACTACATACGTACTCACTGATTCCTACGTCTACACACACATTCACTCATTCACCCATACAATCATTCATACATACAATCACTCATGTTTACAACACAATCATATGCACTCATACACCTATACAGACACTCACACTCTGCCACTCATCCATGGAGTTACTCACACACCTAGTCAGTCCTGTAAAGAATCAATCACACTTCCATTTTCTACTCTATACAGTTAAACATAGAGCACCTTACGTTTTCAACCATATACTAACACATACTTACTCTCTTATACAATCATTGATACAAGTACACATTGATCTGTACAGAGTCACACACCTCCCATCCAGCCACACACACACTCAGTCTCCCATGCAAATACTTGGGCAATCAATCAATAACCCATATAGTTACTCATATAGCTACTGATCAACACATGCAGCAGTTTACAGAACAACAGACATAATGATGCACAAATTAAGACAGTTTAGTCACTAACCCATGCACTCAGTGAGACACATTTAATCACTCACTCATACATTCAGTCATGCACCTACTAAATCCTTCGTCCAGACACTTATACATCCACTCATTCTTCAATATGTAAGACATATTTTAACTTTACAGAAACATAGTCACTGGATGTTGTCATCAGTGATGTCACTGACCATGTCATGAATGATGTAATATGTGACATCATCAGCAGTGGATTGCGGGTGCGCAATATATAGTTAGTGCAACTAACTATATATGGAATTTCAATGGTTTTGTGTGAGTAAAATAAGGTTTTTTAAATGCTAATTCCTAACTATATATGGTCTATAACCTATGGTTTTTTCAGTGAATATATATATATATATATATATATATATATATATATATATATATATATATATATATATATATATATATATATTCACTGAAAAAACCATAGGTTATAGACCATATATAGTTAGGGATTAGCATTTACAAAACCTTATTTTACTCACACAAAACCATTGAAATTCCATATATAGTTAGTTGTACTAACTATATATCGCGCACCCGCAATCCACTGCTGATCATGTCACATATTACATCATTCATGACATGGTCAGTGACATCACTGATGACATCACTGATGACATCTCAAATGACATCACTGATGACATCACTGATGACATCTCAATGACATGACTGATGACATCACTGATGACATCTCAAATGACATCACTGATGACATCTCAAATGTCTTACATATTGAAGAATGAGTGGATGTATAAGTGTCTGGATGAAGGATTTAGTAGGTGTGTGACTGACTGTATGAGTGAGTGATTAAATGTGTGTCACTGAGTGCATGGGTTAGTGAGTAAACTGTCTTAATTTGTGCATCATTATGTCTGTTGTTCTGTAAACTGCTGCATGTGTTGATCAGTAGCTATATGAGTAAGTATATGGGTTATTGATTGGTTGCCCAAGTATTTGTATGGGAGACTGAGTGTGTGTGTGGGTGGCTGGGAGGTGTATGACTCTGTGCATAGATGTGTAAGCAGTTGATTCACTAGATATATGGATTCAAAAGTGCATGTGGAAACAGGTGTATGGGCGGTTGACTGAGTGCATTGGTGAGTGAATGGATATCTGAGTGCTACATGTCAAAGTAAGAACATATGTAAAACACAGTACATGTGAGAGTTGACATATATAAATAACTGTGCATAAGAGCCCGTGAATGTGTGAGTGGCTGTATTGATCATTGTGAACTTGTATCAGGGATTGTAAAAGAGAGTAAATATGTGTTAGTATATGTTTGAATAAGTAAGGTATGTATAACTGTATAGTTGAGGAAATGGAGGTGTAATTGATTCTTTGCATGACTGAGTAGGTGTGTGAGTAACTCCATGGATGAGTGACAGTCTGTGAGTGTCTGTTTACACTGAGTGTATCTAAGGTTATTTTAGAGTCTGAAGAAGTTCATCGTATTATCACATGAATGATGTCATCAGTGATGTCATCAGTAATGTCAAATGAGATGTCATCAGTGATGTCATCAGTCATGTCATTGAGATGTCATCAGTGATGTCATCAGTGATGTCATTTGAGATGTCATCAGTGATGTCATCAGTGATGTCACTGACCATGTCATGAATGATGTAATATGTGACATGATCAGCAGTGGATTGCGGGTGCGCGATATATAGTTAGTACAACTAACTATATATGGAATTTCAATGGTTTTGTGTGAGTAAAATAAGGTTTTGTAAATGCTAATCCCTAACTATATATGGTCTATAACCTATGGTTTTTTCAGTGAATTTTCAAGGTTTTGTAAATGCTAATTCCTAACTATATATGGTCTATAACCTATGGTTTTTTCAGTGAATTTCAATGGTTTTTTAATAGCAAATATCAAAACCTTTACAATGTATTCTTCTTTAAATCGAAAAATATTTTTTACATGTTTTTAATACAATTTTTTTTTATTATTTTTATTGTTTCGCTCCCGGTACGCGAACCGGTTAGCTTCCCGTTAGCTCAATTCGGAGCCGCGACCCGGTCCGCGAACCGGTAAACGTTCCGTTTGCGCAACTGTCGCGTTAGAAAACAACATCGTGACGCGTCGCGTCAGCATGACGTTTCGCGTTCTCGCGTGATACGTCATATGACGTGCTACGTTAGCGTACCCGGAAGCGCAGCGGTACGCGAACCGGAAGCGATCCGCGGCGCGGCGCCGACCGCGTAACGTAAACACAGCAGGTCATGTGACTCGGTAATAACACTTTTCATTGGTTCATTTCACTTTTGGTTTCCTAATGATGTAATACTAGGTCATGTGATCTAAAATGAACACTTTTCATTGGTTTAGAACTTTTGCTTTTCCCAAATGATGAAAACCCCTCCTTCTTTCCTCACTCTGACTTTCATCTTGGTGAGAGAAAGACCCTTTATTTACATTGTGACATGGCTTCATTAGTAGCTTCAGCTGGTTCTAACCCACCACCTCCACCAAATCCAAAGAAGAGAGGACCACCTGCTGAAGTAATTTTACAACAAGAAGAGGAAGAACAGGAAGAGGAGGAAGAGGAGGAAGAGCCAAGGTTTTTGCCAGAGGAGCCCAGGAGGTATAATCGAAAAGAGAACTACATTTGGCAATTCTATAAATTTCCTGAGGGGCAAAAAAAAGTAAATGCACGCTACGTGTTTTGCCGTATATGCGGTGATAGACTGTCAAGGGGAACTAAAAAAAAATACAGTTACGGCAATCACACTATGCATCGGCATATGAGTAGGTGGCATCCTAATAATTATAGTGCTGCCCAGCTACGTGATGAGCAACAAAATCCCCTTCCGATGGCAAGAAGATCGGTTGTTCCAGAGGTGTCGGGACCAGAGGCGAGGGAGATGATCCCAAACATTCAAATGTTGTTTGGGCACGTGAAGCAAGTGTGCGTGCACTGCGGCGATTTCATTTGCTACAGGGAAAGTAGCATCATTTTGATTATGAGAGCTATTCAGAATCATGTTAATGTTTGTCCGAAACGCCCCAAAAAATAAATTCTTTTTTTTTTGTTGCTCCTGTTGAGCCCTTTACAATGGATCGGTTTTGTTTCCCCCCCCCAAAAAAAAACCAATAAAAATATAAAAACGTTCAGAAAATACAAAAAAAGTAAAAAAATGTTCAAAAAATACTAAAAAAAATATAAAACAACAAAAACATTAAAAAAAAAAGTTCTTTTCAGAACTACCTCCCCGTTATAAAAAAATTGGTAGAATATTTGGAACTCTGCCAACCTCTATTTCTCTTAGTTCGCTCCCCGGAGCCCTACCCGGTACGCGAACCGGAAGCTAACCAAAAAAATTATTTTTTAAAAAAAAGAACAGTAAGTATAAGGGAAGGAAACAGACAGTTATGTGAAAAGAAAGACCGCTCTAGGGAGTAAACAAGAGATACTGTTACCCACAATCCACTGCTGATGATGTCACATATTACATCATTCATGACATGGTCAGTAACATCATCAGCAGTGGATTGCGGGTAACAGTATCCTTAGTTTACTCCCTATAGCTGTCTTTCTTTTAACATAACTGTCTGTTTCCTTCCCTTATAGTTACTGTTCTTTTTAAAAAAAAATTGTTTTGATCAGTCAGAAACAGTGACATTAATAGAAACAGAGAGAGTGAACAAGAGTGAAGAACTATGGTCCTCCTCAGCCACCCTCAGAAAACCAAGGGGGTCAAGATACATCTACCGTGCCCCCTTCTACCCATTCTGAACATTATTTGCCCTCCATCTTGTATCTTGATTCGACCGAAACACAAAATGGTGGACTCCCGTAACGCTGCTGGTTTGCGAACCGGGCCACTTCCCGGGAAGCGGTCCAAAAAAAAAGGTGGGAAAGTAATTCACAGACACTAAGAGTAATAGAGACGGAGTGAGTGAACAAGACTGAGGAACTATGAGAAGAGAGGGACTGAGAAAAAGAGTGGAAGGAGTTGAGTAAGTAGGTAATAGTAGGTGAATGTGATAGAAATGTAACGAAAAGAGTACAAAATATTTACCTTATAATTGCCGTTAAATTACTCACTTTTTGTTTTTATACTTTCAATCTGTGAAAGAGAGAACCAACATTTGAAAAATATTAAAACATGTATTTAAAAATTACAAAAGACAAGGGAAAAGATTGAAGGACAAATAGTTTTTCAACAACTTTGACACTGACAGAAGCTTCTGCTTCTCCAGGCCCCCTACACAGTCCTAAAGATATACATTTTAAACTAACAGTATCTTGATGCAGATGAAGTGAGGCCTATCTTAAAACATGGTGCATCTTTTGCATTGCTCTTGTTTCAGAAAAGTGTCGCTTCAGGATGCCAATAACATGTCTCCTATCCAGAGGTTTGTTGGAGGTGAGGCCTACTCAGAGTTCAAGATGAGATTTACACTTGTTGAAGTGTACAGAGGAGATAATATCTGTGAAAGTCTACCAATGAAGTGAGTCATGTCCACTGCACTCTTCAACAAAGTACAAACCTCCTATGTTTCCCTGGACAGACCTAAACTTGATCTGCACAATGTGATTCGTAATGATAGGAAACACAGGTGATGTAATTGAAATACGTGCAATTTATTTTGCTCATTTCTCAATCACATCACTTGCGTTTCCTTTGCTTAGGTATCTCATTGTGCAGATGTAGTCTAGCATATGAAAGAATACGCAGAAGTGCAGCACTGTATGCAACACCTTTGACACTTACAGAAGCCTCACCTTCTCCATGCCTCCTACACAGTTCTACATGTACATCATAAATGCAAACAGTACAGAATTAATTATACATGTTAAATGGTTTATTTTTGCTGTTCTCAGAATGTATCAAAATTCACTAAAAACAGTGACTTAAAGGTATTCATCATATAACAGCGGGGAAAAAAAAACACAATCAAAATGATTGTGTTTAAAAAACCCATACAACATCAGAAATCAGAATTCAGAACTCCTTAAAGTTAACTTACTTTCCATGACGTCCAAGGGTGTCCTATGAACAGCTTACACTCTTTTGTGCTGTTATTACTTTCAGCCCGCCACTTTCTGAAAGAAAATCTCCATCGTTTTTAAAAACACGTTACATCGAATAAATTACTTCTTGCTCTCTACCACAAGTTTCCTCAAGGCCAAATCTGGTCAGAGCCATTTATAACTCTTGGATTTCTTGTAAGCCAATCCCGTCATTCGGAATTTCCGCAACTTTCAGAATTAAAATGTTGAAGATCATTTTCACAATCCTGGAATAGTAATATCTTCCCCTTCTTGCTCAGTCATGTTCTACATTTCCTATGACACTGATACTGCTTACTATGAAGCAGACTTACACTACCTCTATGACTACTACAATTATTTAATTCTCTACATCACTTTTAATCACAAAGCAATGTAAAACAGTAGACAGCATTGCAGACTTACATTCCCTCTACTCCATGTTTTGATTGGCTGCTTCAATTAGCTTATAAAAAGAAACAGTTTTTCTGAACTCATTCAAAGTGCACATATTTCTCCATGACGTCCAGTCCTATGGTTAGAAGTTATGTCTCTGAACTACACTTATCCTCAAGGCCAAATTGTGTAGGAGCCATTAGAACTTCTTGAAATTCCACAGAGCACATCCCGAGATTATTTCCCTAAAATTTTGGTTTTAAAAACACCAGGTAAGAGTTTTTAAGGTCATACGGCAATTTTTTTTTGAAAATTAAAACAGAATCATTGCAGAATGACCAGCCATTTCTAGACTTTAAATAAGCTGTGTAATGTCCTGATGTTATTGAAGGGCCGTCATGATATATAATTGCTGCAGTTACAAAAGTCCTTCCTGATATTGACAACTGCGAAGCTACAAAATTTTTAATTAAAGTTGTCAATTTTGTTCCATCAGGCCTACCTCGTTGGAACATTAAAATGACGTACTGGCCATATGTTCGTATAAATAATGTGGACATCATTTCAGATTTACATTGGCTACACTCCATGTTGTGATCAGCTGCTTTTACTAGCTTATTAAAGGAGACTGATTTACTGTCTGGCAAAGTTAAATATATAAATCTTTCTGAGTCTACACTAGTAGTACTTGATACCATACAGTTCTCGCAGTCATGCTGCCATTGATAAGAAAGCCCAAACAGCTGATCTACATCTACACCTTCAGCATGTAATACATCAAGCATGTACATTAAAAACTCCTGACAATCTTGCTGAATATTTTGAGAGAATTGTGTTTGGCCTGAACATCTGTCTAACAGATTTCGAATTTCAGACACACTTTCTATGTTTCTTCTATCAGTGCTACATTTCTCTAACACAGAATTTAACAAACTGCAAAATCTTTGATCAGAATTGACCACAATCTCTTCTTTTACATTTTCTAGAGAAAACAAAACATTAACCACTACATTAGCATAGCAGTTGACACCAGAACTGTTTTCAAACTGAAAACCAACAACATCTTCAACAGAATCCTTTTTGTTTCTGCTTGTAATTTTAGGTTCATTGACTTTTTGTCTTTTTGCTACAACCTCCCCAGTATTGTTCTCATTTCTTCGTTTCCGGCCTACCACACGTTTCTCAAACAAAGGATACTGAGGCAAATGTGGCGCATACTCTCTTCTTAACCTATTGTATTCCTTAACACAATCTAGATCCGCACAAATGTTTGTGACATCACACTCAATCAAGTACAATCCCGATAAAGTTCTAACTCGTGACAATGCCACATATGCCATACCCTCCTTGAACACAGAACTGCCAATATTCACCAATGCACTGTCTACACTTAAACCTTGCGATTTATGGATTGTCACCGCATATGCCAAGCAAACAGGAAACTGCTTACGGCGAACATATAAGTCTTTTACAAGCAAAAATCTAGCAGAACAACGACCAATTAGCTGTACTTCCTCAATGCCATCAAATTTAATTTTTAAAAATTCAATTCCATCTCTATTTCTGTATTTCACAAAATCAACAACATTACCCATTGATCCATTTACCAGACCTCTTTCAACATGTAAATTCCTTCTTAAAATTATACGGCAGTTCAAGCACACATTCAGAGTCTTTTCAAAACCTGCAGTTTTAGATATACTCTTCTCTAATGAATCCAATTTTGTTTTCAGATTCTCAGACAAAATAATTGTTGATCCCATATGCTCTACTCTATCAATAGCTTCCAGTTTCACAATCTCTTGCTTTTCTAAATGCAACATTTTGTTGTTAAATTTGGCACATTCTGCAAGAGTTGGCATCAAACATATTCCAGATTTCTTCTCAGTAATTTTCTGAAAAATATTCTCAGGCACAACATCTTGTTCTGGATATAAATTTGACAGTAATCGTGCATGTAAAGCTTCTTTCCCATGCTCGGTCACTTTTCCAATTCTAACATCTTGTAGAATAGTCTTGTAAACTTCATCCTTCGCCTGACGCATATTTTCATGCAGTTCAGCATAATTGAAGTTTAACCATATATTGACGTTGCCAATGCTGCCTAGGCACTTCCTGATATCTTCATGCGTGAGCATTTTGAACACAGGTTGCCCTTTCACTGGTGTCAGCTGCAAAAGATCTCCGAAAACAATGATGTGTTTGCCACCAAATAACACATCATACTCTGTTTTGAGAACTTCTTGCATCCTCAAATGCACAAAGGCAAGCATGACATTGGAAACCATGCTTACTTCGTCAATGATAAGAAGTTTCATTTTCCTCAAGATTCTTGAAACTTCAAAACAAGCATCTCCAGATAGCTTGTGATATTGTAATTTGTTGTCATGCTCCACTGGCAGCATCAGTAAACGATGTAAAGTAATCCCTTTAATATTATGTGCTGCCAGTCCAGTTGGAGCAGTGACAACACAAGACAGCGATGACTCTGTCCTTTCCTGCAAATAGCATGATATTGCTTTAATGAGGAAACTTTTTCCAGTTCCCGCTTCTCCACTCACGTACAGTCGGGGACAGGCTTCAACGACGTACATGAGCACTCTTTCTTATCATGACTTAATCCATGATCAATTTGCATGGTAACTTCGTCATATATTTTCCTCTGCTCAACGTTGAGTTGTCTTTCCAACTCTTCTAAGTTAACCGCATCCTCCTGAGCATGTGCCATGGCTCTTTCCACTTCATTCATAGCAGTGGCAGCTTCATTTTCGATAACAGGTCCTCCTAGTGGATCCTGACTCAATGAAGCAGAACTCTGACTGTCCTGAGAACTGTCTCTGGCAATCTCGGCTGCAATTGTTGCTTCCTGCTCAATTTCCGCATTCAACATTTCTACATATTTGGGAAAAGCAGGACATTCTATGGTCTCCTTGGCTGCATTGAAAGAGTCTTCGTAACAGAGGAAATCTCCAAGCAGTTCCTCTTCTGCACGCCAAGGCTTGAAAAGTTGCAAAAGTGCTAAATAGAAAAACTCCTTTTTTTCAGGAGATTCGCCACTCAATTTTCGATGGTTTACCAAGTGGCATTTTCTTTGCTTGACCAGACATCCCTCACTTCCTATTACAGCATACACTCCTTTCTCAGTATCTTCTTTGATGTTCCTCTTGAATATGTAATTTTGCAGAACCTCATACAGACAAACATTCTCGAGGTGACTGCTTCGATTTGGATAATATGTATCCAACATGTTTGTCTTCAAAATGTCGGTACTGTTTGGCTCCTTTTCCGCCAAATACTCAATTTCCCGCACAGGTTTGAGAACTCGATTACGCGTTGCAGCAAGACCAAGACTCGCCCAAACGATACTCCTGGACTTGGCATAGAGACTTGCTGAAGACAACCGGTCAGAACATTCGTACGCTCCGATTTCTCGATGCGACAACATCTTCAGACTGAAACTGTACAACTTCTTGCTGAGGCTCTTTTCATGGGAAATGTCCTCCCACATATCCTTCAATTCTGTCTTCTCTTGTTTGGTGATGTAAGACGTCACATACCGAGCCACAGCCATACAGTTATCAGCCACAAACTGTATATCCATGTTAGCATTCCACATGGACAAAATCACCGGGTTGTAGTCGTTGATGTACTTGGACTCTTCGTTCCTCTTCAAATTGTAAGTGTTTTTAGGTGATTTCTTCATGACATTGTGTCGCAGCGAAGACATCAAACTGTTTACTCTTCCTTTAGAAATCACCGGTCGTGGAAAGCCGAAACGACATTTAGTGTAGAACTTGTCTTTGTTTCGGAATTTACGACGGCAGTACTTTCCACATCGATGGCTTTGGAAACGCAGAACTTTTTCTCTTAGGCTTTTCTTCTCCTTTGCGTTTGGAACAGCACACGTAGAATACTGTTGGATGAAACTCATCACTGAGTCTTCTGGATCCGTTCCAAATTTAGGTGCATCCTTGATCCACAGCAACATATGTATATGAGGAGCACCTCTTGCTTGGTACTCTTTTCTCCAGAAGAAATCCAACACCTCTCCAAGAGGTGGATTCTTCTTATTCATGATGAAAGACATCATAGCTTGAAATCTATGATTGAAGTACCTACATACATTGACTGGATCCAAAGAGCACAGTTCTCCGGGTGTCTTGAATTCGATGTTATCTACGTTAGCATTTGCCTCTCGTAGAAATTCAAGTAAGTCTTCCCAGCCATACTCGGCACAGCTCAGAGTGAGGAACCATGTGGGAGTACCTAAGTTCCTCAGCATACATTTTAAATCACCATGACGACGGTACCAGTACTCATTAGTACCACGCTGACACGCCATGAGATTAATCAGGTGAGAATCCAAAATACTATCTTGGACATTGACTTTATCCATAAAGTCACTTGCCGAGATGTTTTGCATGTGTATACCACTTTTCAAGATGTGGTTCACTGCATATGACAGTCCAGACAGATCGCTTTCAAACAGGAGATGAAACAAATAAGGAATGCATTGTCGAAACCTAGCATCTCCTGCATACAATCGCAAAGTCCGGTATTCAGAAGCAGGAATTTGATGAGGTCGCTCATCATATCTTCCTCCCTGACCTGTTGGAAAAAGCTGTGGGAAACACCGAGCTTCCAAACTTTCCTCCCAAACACTAATGGGACTCCCTTTGGCTTGTTTCATTTGAAACAACTCAATAGCATTCCCCATGACTTCCTTGGAATGCAAAGGATGAACACTATAATGTTCATATATTTCTTCACTATTAGAGGGTTCTACTTTCTCAATTTGACCAGCACACAAATCGCTATCCTCTTCCTCACTTACTTCCTCTTCTGCAACATATACATTCTTATAGTATTTATTATTTTTTTTCAAATACAATGTTGCCTTTTTAACTTTCCTAACATCTACTAAATCTTGCCATATTTTCTTATTCTTTGTCGGAACCCCATTAACTAAGATAACCAGAGGTTCCTCTTCCACTTTTTCTACTCCAATTGTGTTAATGTTTTTCTTCAAATCTAGAGGCAAATAAACAACTCTTCCCTTTAATCCTCTCTGTAAATCTGATGGAGGCAATTTCCCTGTCTTTGGCTCCATTCTTACAATAGCCTGAAAGGGATGGATACTTTGAATCAAAATAGATTCATAAGTATTTAAATCCTTCAATTCAGAAGGAATCTCAACCAATTCCAGATTATTATGAACTGCTCTAGCAGGCATCTGGTTTTGATTTAATTTGCAAGAACAATAAGTACACACACGTTGATCCAATCCCAAATCAAAACAATTTTCTACCATCAAGTATGTTGCAAAATCCTTCCATTCACTATTATTTTCCCTTTCACTTTTTGCATATAAATCCACTAACTTAGTCTGATTCTTATAATAAGTGCGTCGACAACACACACAAGTGAAATTAGGCCTCTCACTTGATTTCACCTCAAACGTCGCAATTTCCCTCTGGAAATTATCTGTACTGGAAACCTGTACACTATCTTCCACATGACCCTCTTCTTCTTGCTCAATTTCAACATTCTCCTCTTTACTTCCAAAGTAACAAAACTCAATTTCTTCACATATATTCTTCACATCTATTTCAGAACCATGCAAAAGAGCAGCGCATAATTGTTTAAGCATAATTGCTGGACTCTTAGCATAATACAACATTCTAACTAATTTCCTCACTTTGTTATGATGCACTGCTAGCATCCTGAAATGATGAAAAACACTCTGGCATACTCTCCTGGAAAGACAAGCCAGTGAATGTCCATGCAAACCTGTCACTTCTCTTACTCTGCAAGGATCTAATTCTTGCAACAACATCATTTTCTGCTTCAAACTTTTCTTATTAAATGACCGTACAAAATCACAAAGCAAATTGATGGAATCCTGTCGCACACTGCAAATACTACTACACTTCCAGGTGTACACAGGACCCTTAGCACGTCTTCCTAAAACCTCATTACCTAACACCTCTTCTGCCTCTGTTGTCACAAGTTTTTCTTTTTCAACTGGACAACCATCTTTCACTTCATAAGCACGACCACTGGTGTCAACTGCATGCACCAAATCATTATCCTGGAAATAACTCTCCTCATTAAAAAATGCCTCACAGCTTGAACTATGCATCCATTCTCCAGAAAAAACTTCACAAAAATTACTACGATTAACTATTCTCTTCCATCTACTATTTCTTTTTAAATCAAAAATTGCCTTGTTTAGCTTCCTAATTCTATTGATTATCAAAATAAATAACTTACGTTTAATTTCAAATGCCTGATCAATAACTTTCTCAACTTTTTTTTTTCTCTTATAAAAAACCAGTTTCTCTTGACCTTTCTTAATATTTTTTAACAAATTGCCAATTATCCTGTTCCGGAACATTCGTTTACGAATCTCCCTAAACTGTTGTTTCCTTCTACTATCATGCACAGAGTTATCTCTTGCTCTAGCAGTAACATTTTTCATTGGCCTTTCCTTTCCATTTGATTTCCTTCTCGTTTTATGGACTGAAACATTTTCTGTAGTAATATTTTTTTTACTACACATATTTCTTATAAATTGTTTTGTGCTCTTACCCGGTGCTTTCTTCGTGACTTGACAAATCTTTTTGTTAGAGGACTGCTGCGTATTTTTTTTCACCTGCTGTCTTTGACGTTTTGCAGCCTTTATCTGTCTTTCTATTGTAGGCATGGTGAAATCTTGAAATGATCTGCAGTTGAATCTGTGGAAAAATATAATAAATAATGTTATTAACCATTATTACCAAACAGTAAATCAGTAACAGTGATCAAAAACTTAACACACTACTTGACATTTTAATTAGAAGATTTTTTAGTCGTTGGCAAATTTACAATACAGAAATACCAGAAAAGAAATGACATTTATATTTATGTTACCTATGCTATTTTATATGTGAATCTGATCTAATTTTATGAGCATATTTTAATATTATATTGAAGACACTACACATAACCTGCTTTTGAAGGTGTCTTTATTTTTAAATTAAACGGTTTACCTTTTTACTTTTTATTAATTATAAATTTTAAAAATAAATGTTTATATTTCCAAAGGCTCAAGCAGGTCAGCTTCCCATCCTATATCATATAATTCGGAAAAATCTGCATCCTCATCACGCTCTTCTTCATCCTCAGGATTTAAATCATCCAAGGGATCAACATCCACTGATGTTTCAATTACAAGTTCAATGATGAGGTCAAAATCAACTGATTGCAGATTGTCGCTCATGTTGAGGTTGTCTTTATCTTTAAAGAAAGATAACAACAATGAGATGTTGCAGAGTAAGAGACAAATCTCACAGATTATAATAGTAAAATTTTTTAACAAGAGTAACATTTTGCAGCTATTATTTAGCCATGTCCAGCGATGCTGAGCAGGTGAAGCCTATGTCTAATTTTTCACTGAACAGGACTCATCTCTTCTTAACCTTGGATAAGCCTCACCGACTCTGTGTCCCCTGCACATACTTAAATGTAAAGGGGCAGATTTATGTTAAATGGCACATCCCCAGGCATGCACCAGTTAACGTGCACCACTGCTCTGCCACCCATGGTGTGCCGCATTTACAATCAGATAGGAGAAACCTGCGTCAAAACCCTGCGCCTGCTTGAAGCAGGCATAGGTCTTGACGCAACATTGTGGAGATGGTGCACCCCTGAGCCTTGCTGGAGCTGCATCGCACTTGCGATACAACTCCAGCAATGCGCCACCTTAACGGCACAGATGCTTCAAGCATCTGTGCCGTTTTTGCCCCATGCTGCGCCGCATTGTAAATGCAGCACACCATGGGTGGCGGAACAGCGGCGCAAGATGACTGGCACATCCCTGGTGATGCGCCAGTCATCATAAATCTATCCCTAAGCTTCTTATCTTGTTAGAGATGAACTGCCATATGTATCATCAAAATATTTTGCATTTCCTAAATAGCGAATTTTAAGGAATAAATAGCGATTCTTTACCATTCCTAATTTGCGATGAGCAAATTGCTAATTGCAAGTTACCCATTCATTTCCATGGGCTAGGAGGCTCATAGGAATGAAGGTTTAATTTGCGATTAGCAATTTGCTCATCACAAATTAGGAATTTTTCCAAGGGTGCAGGGGTGTCTCAAGAACACCCTGCTGCACCCCTGAAAAAGAAATTTGGGGGCATATGGCACACATACATGCCCTAAGGGCATGTGTTGGCGTCATATGGGACCTTTTGTTTTTTTAAAAAAAAGCTTTTTGAAAAGAATTCACAAATTACCACCAATTTACCACAATAGTTTCCAAATCCTTAATGTCATTTTTTACATATTTTTTGTTTGATACATTGCATTTAAGTAGTCACAAAATTTGCAAATCCTTCAGTGCAATTGCAAAATAAGGAATAGCAAATTTTGCTACTCCTTATTTTGCATCAAACTTGTTTGATACATACCATTTGTCTAATTAACATTCGCAAAGGCCAAAATTCGTAGAATTTTGATCTTTGCGAATGCTAATTAGCTTGATACATATGGCCCCAAGTGAGGCCTGTCTTACGACATGGTGCATCTTTTGCATCACTGCTGCATCGGTTTCATGTGGTACGTTTTTTTTACACCATGACATATCTGCCTAAATGCATCAATTTGTAATGTTGTCGCCTCATAGCAAATCTTTTGCACCACCGCTGCATCATAAAAGTGACGCACAGTGGCACAAAAGAGGCATAAACCTATCATAAATCTGTCCCTAGCATTTTAAATGATTAATCCAGGATGACGATAAAGTGTGGCCTATCCAGAGGTTTGTTTAAGGTGAGGCCTACTCAGGATTGCAGATTAAAGTTACGCTTGATGAAGAATACAGAGGAGATAATACATGTAAAGGCCTACCAATGAAGTAAGTAATATGCACTTTATTGCGCCAGTCATCATAAATGTATCCCTAAGCTTCTTATCTTGTTACAGATGAACCACCATATGTACCATCAAACTATTTTGCATTTCCTAAATAGCAAATTTTAAGGAATACATAGCAATTCTTTACCATTCATAATTTGCAATGAGCAAATTGCTAATTGCAAATTAGCACCGCCGTTGCATCATAAAAGTGACGCACAGTGGCACAAAAGAGGCATACACCTATCATAAATCTGTCCCTACCATTTTAAATGATTAATCCAGGATGACAATAAGGTGTGGCCTATCCAAAGGTTTGTTTAAGTTGAGGCCTACTCAGGATTGCAGATTAAAGTTACGCTTGATGAAGAATACAGAGGAGATAATACATGTAAAGGCCTACCAATGAAGTAAGTAATGTCCACTTTATTGCGCCAGTCATCATAAATGTATCCCTAAGCTTCTTATCTTGTTACAGATGAACCACCATATGTACCATCAAACTATTTTGCATTTCCTAAATAGCAAATTTTAAGGAATAAATAGCAATTCTTTACTATTCCTAATTTGCAATGAGCAAATTGCTAATTGCAAATTACCCATTCATTTCCATGGGCTAGGAGTCTCATAGGAATGAAGGTTGCAATTTGCGATTAACAATTTGCTCATCGCAAATTAGGAATTTTTCCAAAGCTGCAGGGGTGTCTCAATAACACCCTGCTGCACCCCTGAAAAAGAAATTTGGGGGCATATGGCGCACATAAATTTTAACAACATTCCTTTACCTCAAAAACGATTTTCAAATCATAATTTCAAAACACTGCACATGGGAAAATTACTTAAAATGTCCTTAAGACACATAAAAGCGTTTTTTGATTGCCTTTGCAGCATGTTTGTATCACTTTTAACATGGCTATGTAACACAAACATTCAAAATCTAAATTTGCCATGCACAGGTGGGAGCATATTTACAAGCAATTTGCTCCACAGACAAAGGTCTTACACTAAAATGGGAAAAATAACATCAGGGACAGTCAATTGCCTTATAAAGAAGCATACACCATTATGTCCTTGTCATAAATTTAAAAACAATTCCTTTTCCCCAAAAACGATTTTCAAATCATAATTTCAAAACACTGCACATGGGAAAATGACTTAAAATGTCCTTAAGACACATGAAAGCGTTTTTTGATTGCCTTTCCAGCATGGTTGGGTCACTTTTAACATGGCTATGTAACACAAACATTTAAAATCTAAATTTACCATGCACAGGTGGGAGCATATTTACAAGCAATTTGCGCCACAGAGAAAAGTCAGGGACAGTCAATTGCCTTATAAAGAAGCATACACCATTATGTCCTTGTCATAAATTTAAAAACAATTCCTTTACCTCAAAAACGATTTTCAAATCATAATTTCAAAACACTGCACATGGGAAAATTACTTAAAATGTCCTTAAGACACATAAAAGCGTTTTTTGATTGCCTTTCCTGCATGGTTGGGTCACTTTTAACATGGCTATGTAACACAAACATTCAAAATCTAAATTTTCCATGCACAGGTGGGAGCATATTTACAAGCAATTTGCGCCACATAATTCATAATTTTCTCCTTAAAGCACACTATTCTCTAAATTAAAGAAATATTTTCTCACCTTAGCAAATACTTTGAGTTTGAAAACAGTCTCAGAAACACACCAATTTGTCTTCAGCAGAGCAAAAGGTATGCACTCCAGAGTCTGCAGCTATCAAAAGCACAGAAATGCTGTAATTCTTCACACATATTTCTCATGTCACCCAATCAAAACTCTTCCCTCACTTTTTTTCAAATGAAAACCCTTCCCCCCTCTGCCCTTTCTGTCTTTTCTGCATGGCAACCACCTCTTGGAAGACTTCTGGTGTTTGCAAGTTCACACAACTTTGTTGCAATTGAACTCTGAACTCTCAGTGCACCTGCATATCCAGTGCATTCTTTCATTTAATGATTTTTTATTGACCATTCAAAATACATCTTTCAAAGAACACATCCGTGCACCCTAACTTTCTGTTTTCAGCAATCAAAATCCACCAATCACTGTTACTGCTTCATGAACACAGAAACTCCACAGTTTTTTTCATTTTAAACTCTCATTTTTTCAACTGGCATTTCATTGCCACACTTCATCTGACTGCAGGAGAACCTTCTCTCACCATGTTTTCTGTCTGGATTGTTGGACATAGTTATATTCACTGGGCTCAAAGGTACGTTGAAAACAGGAAATTACCTAACCTCAATTTACAAGATGTGGAAATTAAGTGGTTTGGCCACAGAGGATTAAAATGTCACCAATTGATACCAGTGGTGAAAACCTTTATGCATTTGCCCAAACCTGACCTGTTAATTGTGCACTGTGGAGGTAATGACTTGGGCACTTTGACTGGTGTAGGTCTGGAAATGCTTTTAAAGGACACCTTTGAGCAATTAATGGCACTTTTTCCTCAGACTGCCTTGGTATATTCAAATATATGCCAAAGACAGAAATGGAGGTGGTCAAACCAATTTTGTCCACAAATTGAGAAGTCGAGGAAGCATGTAAACAAATCTGTTTCAGCTTACATGAGAGACCATGGAATGGGCTCCCTGTACAACAATAACTTGCGTTACTACATGCAAGATATCTACAGAGGAGATGGAGTTCACTTCTCAGATGAGGGCAACAGAGTTTTCACTCTGAATTTAAGAATGTGCATTGGTACCTACTTATAAGTACCTAAATGTACCATAAACCCAAAAGCTCTTCTCAGAGCTACCCTACATCTGATCACTCACAATTATTATTTTACTCTAACATTTTTCACTAATTTCCAACAAAGTACGCTCCCTGGGGCGCTACCCGGTACGCGAACCGGGAGCTAACCTCGCGAAATTTTTTTTAAAAATGTTTTTTTTTCGCACATATAAGCCTCCTCAGCCACCCTCAGAAAACCTAGGGGGTCAAGATAACTCTACCGTGCCCCCTTCTACCCATTCTGAACATTATTTGCCCTCCATCTTGTATCTTAATTCGACCGAAACACAAAATGGTGGACTCCCGGAACGCTTAAGGTTCGCGAACCGGGGCGCTCAACGGTTCGCGTACCGGGTCGCTCTCTGGGAAGCGCACCATCAAAAAAGGTGGGAAAGTAGTTCACAGAAAAGCCACTGGAGACAATTTCACCAAATATAGATTAGCTCATACTACATACCAATCCCTACCATTTTCACAAATTTGATTGGAATTCCATTTAGTCATTTAGCCTGTAGACCTCTCTAAATACCCTGAGGTAAATTACTTCACAAAACACATCTGAAGTGTTGGAATTGACAACCAATGAAAATGTTACTTTCATTTTCTATTTTTTTTACCTGACATTTCATTGGTTATATACCTGAATATATATAAAGGAAGAGAAGAAAACACACCCATTTTGACTACTACTTCTTGCTGTACATTTCAATAGTATTTTCACTAATTCCTTCAACTTCTTTCTAAAGGTAAGTTTTTATTTTTAAAACTGAAGTATATTGTGCACTATAAGTTAATATGGTAAACTTTTTCTGATAGATATATACTATCCCTCTGTAGTAGTTATAGATTTAGAGAGACTTCTCTGTTATAGTTATGGATGGAGTTAGGCTTCTCTTGTATAATTATGAATTTACTTACGTTAAATCACATACACTTTTTTATATTCCTACTTCCACTCTGATACTATACACTGCCCAAAGATAAATTCACTGATAAAAAATGCCTATCTAAAATTATTCCCAACATTGCCCTATCTCTACTAATATATATTTTTTTAATCCAAATTTCAGGCAAAATGGAAGGCGAAAACCAAGTTTCTTTTGAAATGGACCTGCAAGAGAGCAGCCAAGAATTGATTGATACAATTGATCAAATTGACATTGAATTTTTCGATGAAACTTGGGACAATGAACTACTGCAATGTGTACAAGCAGTAGATAACCTCCTTGCAAATGAGGACATTTTACACCCTCAGAGACTACAATGTATATTCCATGATAATTATGAAATTTCTGACAATGAAATGTTAGAAAGTTTAATAAATTATGAAACACAATCACATAAAAAAAAAATGCTTAAAAAATAAAGAAAATAAAAAATAATCAACAAAAACAACAATCAATTAACATACAGCATTTGAAAAGTCTATCATTCATTTTTCATTGCAGTACGCTGCCCAGAACGCTTCCCGGTTCGCGGACCGGGCGCTCCCCACGCAAAAAAAACAAATTTTTTTTTTTGTTTTTTTTGCCCCGCGGGGCCCTTTTAAAACCTCCACATTAAACCTAGGGGGTCAAGGAGGATCTAGTATGCCCCCTTATGGTCATTTTCGCCTTTGTTTTGGCCTCCTCTTGTCTCTCAATCCTACCGAGAGACAAGATGGCGGCCGCTCCGGACTGTTTAGAATGTTGACAGACACCGGAGAACCAATCAGCTTAGCTACGCGAAGTTCCGGTACGCTTAAGGTCCGCGGACCGGAGCGCTGCCCGGAGCGCGCTTACAGATATATATCTTTTTTTAAACGTTAATTTCTCAAAATCCACTGGAGCACATATATTGAGACCTAGAAAAGGCACATCGGGCTTCCAGTCCCTACAATTTTGCCAAGTTTCATGGAAATCCATTCAGCCGTTCGGGCTAAAAGTGAGGCCAACCGCCCTATGGAAAACTCAATGTTAAAAACACGTTTTGGGACCCCCCTTTTTTCTCGGCCCCCCCTTGACGAAACCCCCCCAAATTTCCAAGGGCTGCTCAGAAACAAAATGTTCCATTTTCCAGAAAATTTCAGCCAATTCCGTCCACAAACGCCAAAGTTATTAGACATAGAATTTTCAAAAATCCCATAGGGAAAAAATCCTAACTATATATACCTACTGGCGACCGCCAGTAGGTAATATATATATATATATATATATATATATTACCTACTGGCGATAGCCAGTAGGTATATATAGTTAGGATTGTTTTCCATAGGGAAATCGCAACATTCTATTGGGAATAACTTTGGCGCCGGTTGAGGAATCTTCCTGACATTTTCGTTAACTTTGCCTCGCGGCGCTCCGCTCCTTCCCTGAAAGTTTGGGGGGGATTCGTCAAGCGGGGGCCGAGATAAAAGGGGGGTCCCAAAACATGTTTTCCCCATGTTAATTTCCATAGGGCGGTTGGACTCACTTTTAGCCCGAACGGCTGAATGGTTTTCCACCAAACTTGGCAAAATTGTAGGGACTGGTAGCCCGATGTGCCTTTGCTATGTCTCAAGATATGTGCTCCAGTGGTTTTTACGAAAATTAACTTTGAAAAAATATATATTGGGCTACATTGGGCTATATATATGTTAGAGCCCACATGTAGCCCAATGTAGCCCAATGTAGCCCAATGTAGCCCAAAGATGGCCACCAGAGACAAAAAAAACAAATGTAGCCCAAATATCAGCCAGATGTAGCCCAACTATAGCCCAATGACAGAATGTCCCAGAGTGTTCTAAAGAACAACTAGAGCGCTAACAGTCTTACTTATGACAAAAGTATGGCACACCTGAAGTCATCTTGATTGGAATAAAGTGTTAACACTTAAAACATTTAATTTGCAAAGGAACAAAATGAGGGGGTTCATTTTGCCATAGAAATTATGATTAGTGCTAAAGAAAGAAAAATTAGGGCACATTTTGAGTGACTTCTCAAATCCTCTTATATTTCATTAAAAAAATTCTGATATGCAGTCTCCCAAGATGGCCACCAGAGACAAAAGACCCCAAATGTAGCCCAAATATCAGCCAGATGTAGCCCAACTATAGCCCAATGACAGAATTTCCCAGAGTGTTCTAAAGAACAACTAGAACGCTAACAGTCTTACTTATGACAAAAGTATGGCACACCTGAAGTCATCTTGATTGGAATAAAGTGGTAACACTTAATACATTTAATTTGAAAAGGAACAACATGAGGGGTTTCATTTTGCCATAAAAATTTTATATATATATATATATTCACTGAAAAAACCATAGGTTACACACCAGTTATAGTTAGGAATTAGCATTTAAAAAACCTTTGAAATTCACTGAAAAAACTATAGGTTTCACACCAGTTATAGTTAGCTGGAAATTTTACTTGCATAAAACCATTGAAATTCACACGTTATAGTTAGTTGGACTCACTATAACTTGCACGTCTGCAATGCACTGCTGATGACGTCACATTTTACATCACTCATGCATATATTTAAATATTTAAACATTACTTGCTAATATATGTATTCACTAAGATACACTTATTAAGCCAGTTAACCAATCAATTTTTAAGCCAGTTAACCAATCAATTTTTATACAGTTAGGAATTAGCATTTAAAAAACCTTTGAAATTCACTGAAAAAACCATAGGTTTCAGGCCTTATATAGTTAGGAATTAGCATTTAAAAAACCTTTGAAATTCACTGAAAAAAACATAGGTTTCAGGCCTTATATAGTTAGGAATCAGCATTTAAAAAACCTAGCTGTAAATTGGCCAACATATTTTACCAAAACATATTTGAATATGGTTAATATGCAACGGTAACTTCTTTTGTTTGAAACTTATTTTATTATAATTCTTACATACTGTGTTTCCTTTTAACTGGCCTGGTTCTTTTTTTTATTTAGCTGCTCCCCCCTCCAACCCCCACCCTTCCCTACCACCCCTGAACAACCCTCCCCCAAAGCACCCTCCCCCCAACCAAAGGCATTCAGACTCTACCAGAGTCTGGGTGAGGAGAAGCAGAGCTAAACCTGAGCTATCTACTTAAATTTATAATATATATATAATCACCACAGGATCACCAACCACAAGAACAAAAACAAAAGTGAGAAATACTGAGAAAAGGTGTATGTGATTGTCACGTGGATGATGTCATCAGTGATGTCATTTGAGATGTCATCAGTGATGTCACTGACCATGTCATGAATGATCTAATATGTGACATCATCAGCAGTGGATTGCGGGTGCGCGAAATATAGTTAGTACAACTAACTATATAGGAGCAATTTCATTGGTTTTGTATGAGTAAAATGTCCAGCTCAAAGGTTTTTTAAAAACTAATTCCCAACTATATAGCTCCTGAAACCTATGGTTTTTTTCAGTGAATATATATATATATATATATATATATATATTCACTGAAAAAACCATAGGTTATAGACCATATATAGTTAGGAATTAGCATTTAGAAAACCTTATTTTACTCACACAAAACCATTGAAATTCCATATATAGTTAGTTGCACTAACTATATATCGCGCATCCGCAATCCACTGCTGATGATGTCACATATTACATCATTCATGACATGGTCAGTGACATCACTGATGACATCACTGATGACATCTCAAATGACATCACTGATGACAACATCCAGTGACTGTATGTTTCTGTAAAGTTAAAATATGTTTTACATATTGAAGAATGAGTAGATGTATAAGTGTCTGAATGAAGGTTTTAGTAGGTGCGTGGTTGACTGTATGAGTGAGTGATTAAATGCGTCCTACTGAATGCATAGGTTAGTGACTAAACTGTGTGAAACTTTGCATCAGTATGTCTGTTGTTGTGCAAGCTGCTGCATGTGTTGATCAGTAGCTATATGAGTGGCTATATGGGTTATTGATTGGTTGGCCAAGTATTTGTATGGGAGACTGAGTGTGTGTGTGACTGGTTGGGAGGTGTGTGACTCTGTGCAGATCAATGTGTACTTGTATCAGTGATTGTATAAGAGAGTAAGTATGTGTTAGTATATGTTTGAAAATGTAAGGTGCTCTATGTTTAACTGTATAGATTAGAAAATGGAGGTGTGATTGATTCTTTGCATGACTGACTAGGTGTGTGAGTAACTCCATGGATGAGCAACAGAGTGTAAATGTCTGAATAGGTGTATGAGTGCATATGATAGTGTTGTAAAGATGAGTGATTGTATGTATGAATGATTGTATGGATGAATGAGTGAATGTGTGTGTAGACGTAGGAATCAGTGAGTGCGTATGTAGTAACTAGGATTGGTGTGTCAATGGTTTCAAAAATTATACTCTGTATTTAACACTGGTTGTAACAGAGGTTATATTAAAATGTGAGGAGATGCATTGTATTGTCACATGAATGATATCATCAGTGATGTGGTCATTGATGTCAAATGAGATGTCATCAGTGATGTCATTTGAGATGTCATCAGTGATGTCATCAGTGATGTCACTGACCATGTCATGAATGATGTAATATGTGACATCATCAGCAGTGGATTGCGGATGCGCGATATATAGTTAGTGCAACTAACTATATATGGAATTTCAATGGTTTTGTGTGAGTAAAATAAGGTTTTCTAAATGCTAATTCCTAACTATATATGGTCTATAACCTATGGTTTTTTCAGTGAATTTTCAAGGTTTTGTAAATGCTAATTCCTAACTATATATGGTCTATAACCTATGGTTTTTTCTGTGAATTTCATTGTTTTTTTAACAGCTAATATCTGTAGCTGTAAAATGTATTCTTCTTTAAATCCAAAAATATATTTTATATGTTTATGAATAATTTTTTTTTTAATATTTTTTTTTCTTCGTTCCCGCTTCGCGAATCGGGAAGCTTCCCGTTAGCTGACCTTGATGCCGCGAAATAGACCGCGAGCCGGTAAACGTTTCTTTACCGCAAGTGCCGCGTTAGAAAACAACATCGTGACGCCTCCCGTCCGCATGACGTTTCACGTTGTCGCGTGATACGTCATATGACGTGCTACGTTAGCGAACTGGTACGCGAAGCGAGTCGCAAAGCGCAGGTTTCTGGAAGCAAACCGGGAGGCCCTGCAAAGCGCTTAACGTAAACACAGCAAGTCATGTGACTTGGTAATAACACTTTTCATTGGTTCATTTCACTTTTGGTTTCCTAATGATGTAAGACTAGGTCATATAATCTAAAATGAACACTTGTGATTGGTTGAGAACTCTTGTTTTTCCCAAATGATGAAAATCCCTCCTTCTTTCCTCACTCTGACTTTCATCATTGTGAGAGAAAGACCCTTTGTGATCACTGAGCAATGGCTTCTTTAGTAGCTTCAGCTGGTGCTTCCCCACCACCTCCACCACATCCAAGGAAGAGTGGACCACCTGCTCAAGTTATAATTCAACAAGAAGAAGAAGAAGAGGAACAGGACGACGAGCACGAAGAGAGGCAGTTTTTGCCTGAGCAGCCCAGGACGTCTCACCGGAAAGAAAACTTCATTTGGCAATTTTTTTAAATTCCCAAAGGTCAGAAAAAAGTAAATGCAAGATACGTAACTTGCCTTATATGTCAAGATAGACTGTCCAGAGGAACCGAGAAAAAATACAGTTTCGGAAACTACACAATGCATCGCCATATGACTAGGTGGCATCCTAACAACTACAGTGCTGCACAGTTTCGGAACGACCTAGATAATCTCCCTATTATGGCCAGAAGATCTGTTGTACCGGAAGTAACGGGACCAGAGGGCAGGGAGATGGTGCCAAATATACAAATGAAATTTGGTGAAGTAAAACACACCTGCGTATTTTGCGATGGATTCATTTCCTACGGAGAAAAAAGCATCACTCTGATCAACAGAGCTATTGACTATCATATGCAAGTTTGTACGAAACGCCCAAAATAATAAATACTTCTTTTTTTGTTTTGTTGCTCCTGTTGAGCCCTTTACAATGAATCGTTTTCATTGCCCCCTCCAAGAAAAACCCCAAAAAATATAAAACTTCAGAAAAATTCAAAAAAAGTAAAAAAATGTTCCGAAAAATAATAAAAAAAATATAAAACAACAAAAACAATAAAAAAAAAAGTTCTTTTCAGAACTACCTCCCCGTTATTAAAAAATTGGTACAATATTTGGAACTGTGCCAACCTCTATTTCTCTTAGTTCGCTTCCCAGTTCGCTCGCCGGTACGCGAACTAGAAGCGAACCAAAAACAGTAAGTATAAGGGAAGGAAACAGACACTTATGTTAAAAGAAAGACAGCTATAGGGGAGTAAACTAGAGATACTATTACCCGTAATCCACTGCTGATGATGTCACATATTACATCATTCATGACATGCTCAGTGACATCATCAGCAGAGGATTGCGGGTTTTTTGGCAACGTGCCTTATCCACGGTTTAATAACGCTGCCTTTTGCTTTATATAAGTTTTCAAATTGTATGAAATATATACCAATAGGTCGTTATGAACCTTTAGGTAGTGCTTTTCTTCATGAGGTCTGGTCGCTTCCATACACATACAGATGTTTCAAAGATGATCAAGAAGTTTATCTGAATGGAGAGGAATGCACTGAGACGCCAGATCATTCACTAATGTGTAGGCACATACAGTTACACGGTTCATGCAACAAACACCGACCAAATATGGCTTGCGTGTTGCAAGGCACGCCAGTTCCTGCTATCATCCCCACGTTCAAGTTGTTGGAAAATGGTAGTTATTTGATGCTCAATAATGAAGATTGTTCTGAGTTAATTGAAAAGGGTCTGCACCTCTGTACGGGTGTTCGCTATGTGAAGCACGAAAGTTTCACGGGCCGAACTCAAGGCCACCTCTCTCTGAGACAAAAGAGCTCTTATTCTTGCCATGCCGTTGAAATCTGTCCCAAGGTTGGTATTTGTGGCCAGATTGAAAACTCCCTATGTTCATGTGTGGGAGGAAATAGAACATTTCTGCAGCAAATAACCCGTTCACTTACTGTTACGATAAAAGGAATACTTTTAAATCAGATTTGCCTTTCAATTTCAGCAAGATGGTTCCGACTATCTTTAACGCATCCTCCACAAAGACCCTGGCGCACTTTTTTAAAGTTGTTACCAGTGGTCTCGTGACTTCATTTGAGAAAATCTTTTGAGTCATCCCTGCTTCCTTTCATTCTATTTTCTCCACTCTGGTTCGTGGATTGGCATTTTTACTTGCATTACCAGCGGACGCTCTTGTGCTTTTTTACATTTTTAAATATGGATGTCCCTCCTATGCAACCTCCCACCCTGCAGCTGCTGACACTGTTCCGCAATCGCATGCTAGAATATTATGGCACAATGCCGTTGGCGATATTAAGCACGGCATATGGATTATCTTTTCGATTCTCCTACTTCACCTGTGTCCAGCCTGTATTTCACTGCCTGACCTGTGATTTCGATTGGGCCATTGATTTGTGTCTCTGCGGACCGGTTTCTCCTGACGTCGACTTTAATCAGCTGATGACTCCTATCATTACTCACGAGTTGGTTTGTCCTGGCGAAAGGATTATGGCTGTGGCATTGATGCATGGACTACTTGGTCCCTGGAATTTACTGGCGGCAGCACAGTCTTTCTTGGAACAGAGCTTTCTTGAAAACCCACCGAGCTGTCCTCTGATGGTGATAGAGGATCCGGTGCTGGGAGAGCACGTATGTTCTTTTCCGATTTTAAATTGGATGGCTGAACTGTTTTCGGATGAAGACGGTGACTTCCTATTGGAGGCTGTTGCAGCTTATTTTGCATACACAGTTATGTCATAGACCTTTTTCATGTTTGATATGCTGAGTACTAGCATTTCATTGACAATTCATTGACTTATTTGTCAATTTTTATTATTTACCTTGCCTATTGGCTTAAGACTCGATAAAGTACTTGGCTGTTTTATTTTTCTTTAGCATTAAATTTTCCTAGTTTTTAATGCTTTACCTTGCGGACCGTCCACATATAAACTTGCAATCTGCTCTCATGAGATGGCACTTCTATTATCTTATTCAGTTCGTTTCCGGATCATGGGGAGGTGTCATCTAGGTCCTGGATATCTTTACACCGTGTTAAGTTAGCATGGGCTCATTACCGGTTTAAACGCCATTTTTCCTTTTTTGCAACTTCTGCACACGACACTTAGTTGTTGCTTTAGCTTTCCACCTAGTAGTTCATCGTGGTTTACATGAGAATAATATGTTATTGCTCTACTATCTGCTTTGCTTGTTAAACTATATCTGTACAGCGAGTGCTAAAGTTTCAAGAACAACAAGATACAGAATTGTTATGAGGTCTGATCTCCACGACTTCATACTCATAACATAAGTGCAACTTCTGCCAATTCTGGGCATGAGGCGGGTTTTATATTGCTTTGCCGAACACACATACACAACAGTTGATGCGGTTCACATGAAGAGAGAGCTGGTGTATGCTGATGTGATTCCTTCAAATCTAAGACACTAAAGTATGGGCACGCCCTAAACCAACACAAAGAGACCTTCTTAGCAAATAATATAATATGTGTATTAGGGAGGGTGAGATATAAGCAGCCGCGGGCCGTGGAGGGAGTTACGGTGAGGCAGGGAGGCGGGGAGGGGGAGAAGCAGGGTGGAGCCCTCTCTACCTTGCCCCTCCCCCTCCCCGCCTCCCTGCCCCACCGTAACTCCCTCCACGGCCCGCGGCTGCTTATAAGTGTTGCTAACTCTTATTCATTTACAGCATGTTAACATACTGTCACCATTCGCTTTTTATGTACTAGTAACTATGCTGGTAATTTTGCTACTGATAATATGTGTACTTGTATTCTCCACCCTGCTTCTCCCCCTCCCCGCCTCCCTGCCTCACCGTAACTCCCTCCACGGCCCGCGGCTGCTTATAAGTGTTGCTAACTCTTATTCATTTACAGCATGTTAACATACTGTCACCATTCGCTTTTTATGTACTACTGACTATGCTGGTAATTTTGCTACTGATAATATGTGTACTTGTATAATCTAAGATACTACGCCTCAGAAGACGGCATTAGTAAATAAACATTTCAAATACACATGTGTTCTTCTTAACTCCATGTTCTGGTTTCTAAGAAATATATAACGACCGACTGTTCATGAGTTCCACGTATCCTGAGGTACTATAAGTTCATATTCTGGATTGTCTAAACATTGAGAGTTTGTTATATCCAATGTGACACTGTACCTAGCTTGCTAAGGAGTTTTTGATTACTAACGTGAGTTTTGGGACACCCTAATTCGCCGAGGTTCCAATCCTCTGTCCACAGTTCTGTGTGAGAACAGAAACCCTGCGACAGGGGCACCCCCGACCCTTGCTGGAGCTTCATCACACTTGCGATACAACTCCAGCAATGTGCCACCTTTACGGCACAGATACATCACGCATCTGTGCTGTTTTTGCCCCATGATGCGCCGCATTGTAAATGCAGCACACCATAGGTGACGGAACAGCGGCACAGAATGACTAACACATCCCTGGTGATGCGCCAGTCATCATAAATGTATCCCTATGCTTCTTATCTTGTTAGAGATGAACCGCCATATGTATCATCAAAGTTTTTTGCATTTCCTAAATAGCGAACTTTAAGGAATAAATAGCGATTCTTTACCATTCCTAGTTTGCGATTAGCTATTTGCTAATTACAAATTACCCATTCATTTCCTTCATTTCCATAGGGCGGTTGGACTCACTTTTAGCTCGAACGGCTGAATGGATTTGCACGAAACTTGGCAAAATTGTAGGGACTGGTAGCCCGATGTGCCTTTGCTATGTCTCAAGATATATGCTCCAGTGGTTTTTACGAAAATTAACTTTGAAAAATATATATTGGGCTACATTGGCCTATATATATGTTGGAGCCCAAATGTAGCCCAATGTAGCCCAATGAAGCCCAATGTAGCCCAATGTAGCCCAAAGATGGCCGCCAGACACACAAAAAAACAAATGTAGCCCAAATATCAGCCAGATGTAGCCCAACTATAGCCCAGTGACAGAATGACCAATCCGCTTCGCAAACCTCCGTTACGCGAGGCGGAGCGCTGTTACAGATATATATCTTTTTTTGAACGTTAATTTCTCAAAATCCACTGGAGCACATATATTGAGACCTAGCAAAGGCACATCGGGCTACCAGTCCCTACAATTTTGCCAAGTTTCGTGCAAATCCATTCAGCCGTTCGATTATTATTATTATTATTTTTTTTTCCCCGCGGGGCCCTTTTAAAACCTCCACATCAAACCTAGGGGGTCAGCGAGGATCTACTATTCCCCCTTATGGTCATTTGCCCCTTCGCTTTGGCCTCCTCTTGTCTCTCGATCCTACCGAGAGACAAGATGGCGGCCGCTACGGACTGTTTGGAATGTTGACAGACGCCAGAGAACCAATCAGCTTCGCTTCACAAAGCTCCGTTGCTCGAAAAGTACGCGTCCTGGGCCGCTGCCCGGTCCGCTGTTACAGATATATATCTTTTTTTAAACGTTAATTTCTCAAAATCCACTGGAGCACATATATTGAGACCTACAAAAGGCACATCGGGCTACCAGTCCCTACAATTTTGCCAAGTTTCGTGCAAATCCATTCAGCCGTTCGGGCTAAAAGTGAGGCCAACCGCCCTATGGAAAACTCAATGTTAAAAACACGTTTTGGGACCCCCCTTTTTTCTCGGCCCCCACTGGACGAACCCCCCCCAAATTTTCAAGGGCTGCTCAGAAACAAAATGTGCCATTTTCCTGAAAATTTCAGCCAATTCCGTCCACAAACGCCAAATTTATTAGACATAGAATTTTCAAAAAACCCATAGAGAAAAAATCCTAACTATATATACCTACTGGCGACCGCCAGTAGGTAATATATATATATATATATATATATATATACTAATATAATAAAGAGAGAGCCCAAACCTTTGAGGCGGGTAATCTCAGGAACCATAACAATAACCCTGTACCCCAAAACCCAAACCTACCCCTGAACCCTAAAATACCCCTGTTCCCCAAAACCCAAACCTAGCCCTGAACCCTAAAAATACCCCAGTACCCCAAAACACAAACCTAGCCCTGAACCCTTAAAATACCCCTGTACCCCCAAAACCCAACCTGAACCCTAAAAATACCCCTGTGCCCCCAAACCTACCCCTGAACCCTAAAATACACCTGTACCCCAAAACCCAAACCTACCCCTGAACCCTAAAAATACCCCTGTACCCCAAAACCCAAACCTACCCCTGAACGCTAAAAATACCCCTGTACCCCAAAACCCAAACCTAGCCCTGAACCATAAAAATAACCCTGTACCCCAAAACCCAAACCTACCCTCGAATACTAAAATACCCCTGTACCCCAAAACCCAAACCTAGCCCTGAACCCTAAAAATACCCCTGTATCCCAAAACCCAAACCTAGCCCTGAACCCTTAAAATACCCCTATACCCCAAAACCCAAACCTACCCCTGAACCCTAAAAATACCCCTATACCCCTATACCCCAAAACCCAAACCTAGCCCTGAACCCTAAAAATACCCCTGTACCCCAAAACCCATACCTATCCCTAAACCCTAAAACTACCCCTGTAGCCCATAACGCAAAACTATATCTGAACCCTTAAAATACCCAAACACCCCAAAACATATACCTCAGTACCCTAAAACATATACCCCTATACCCATACTTACCTTATCCAAACATTTAAAAAAAACATGCTTTTACCATTCATGCATTTACAACGAATTTCGTTGTAAATGTTTGCGTGGTAAAAGCATATAAAATGTAATGCCATGCGGTATAATGGCATTGCGGAGTCATGGTACTTTCGTAATGAAAGTATGCGGAGTGATGGTATGCGGAAAGAAAGTTGCGGAATAATGGGTGTTTACCCTTCCCCGGTAAGTACATTGGTGGCACGGCGGCCCAGATCTACAGCAACATACTCATATTTTTTCACCACCGATTTGAAAAATGCACAGGTCTCTCTCATTGATGGCCAGCACCGACATACACTTTTAGACACACCTCCTCACCACAATTTCTAGAATTGCGAACTTTAGAGCTGGGGAGCTACGTTTGAATCTCGGCATCAGCTCAACATCCTGTGATTCTAGGCAAATCGCTTTGTCTCCCCGTGCCAAATGAATTTGTTCTTCTGTAATGTAAATTGTGCACTGAGGCACACTTTTCCCTACTCCTCCCCCCCTCGCTTTCATAGCTGGTAAAGAATACATCTTGTAATATTACTACCCCGATCCCCCCCAAAAGATGTTAGTTCGGACCTGGTTTACAGACTCCCGCATCTCTGGCTGCAGAATGCCAGTAAACCACTATTGTGCGAAATAAGACCGGGAATTTACGAAGAATTTCATCTCTGGTTGCCTGATAAATGTGTCACGTAAGGTGTTAACCGTCGGCGTGACTCATTTTTTATCTTTATCATCACATTTATCATTTTCAGAACTAATTGCTTTCTGTTCATGACCAAATGTACCCGTTTTGAGAATAATTTGACCTTTTGAGGCAATCCAATTCTATTAAATCCGAGAACTAAACACTATTGTCCTTGCCGGGCAACCAAACGTTTGTAGTTATCGCAGATAGTGAAGTGGTTAGCGTTGTGTTCACAAGTTGTATTACGCATAGAAGTGGTATTTTTTGCAACCCTAATAAAGTGTGTTCATTTTGAAAGTTAAAATGTGTGTTGTTTAAAAACTTCATGGGACTGGACAGCACAGTGCATATGATGGGCCAGTCATATATTATCAAACTGTCAAAACAAATTAATTCACTTGATGATGCCATTTTTGCTGATTAACGCATAAGATCAGTAAAACAGTATGTATGTGCAAATGTAAAGGTCATGTGAATTTAAAATGTGCTGTCAGTAATGGGTCTGGTGGCTCAGTGGACTATTGCGTATATTGCAGGGGCCTGTGTTTGACCTCATAGTCACAGGTTCAAATCACGGCGGGCCCACTAAGCCTTTCATCCATCTGGGGTCGATAAAATGAGTACCAAAAATAAAGTTATACTGTAACAAATTTTTTTGTCCACGTGTAAATAACATTTTTAAAGAATTGACAAGGCTGTATCTTGGCACCTTTTTTATTTTCCCTCTATATTAACAATCTAGAGCAGTATCTCCTACAGCTGGGATTCGATTGCCCACGAGTAGGGACGCGTCATGTTCCTGTGTTACTTTACGCAGATGACGCGGTCCTCCTCGGACGAACACCAAAGAGCCTACAGATTTTAATTGATGGTTTTGTATCCTTAATGGGTTCTTTAGATCTTTCTGTTAATCTTGGTAAATCGTATGTTTTATCCGTTGGTAATAAGCCATGCAACAAATGTACATTTACGATAGGGAGCCATAAGATAGAGAAGGTCAAATCATTCTCGTATCTGGGCTTACTATTTGACGGGTCTTTAAAATTTAACCACCTGGTGGAGGAACGTTGCCGCAAGATGAATGTCACCAATGGAGCTATTGCAGGTTATGGTCGGAGGTTGGGGAGGTGGTGCCCTGACCAGGTGCTGAACTTGTATAACTCCATGTGTTGCCCCAAAGTCACCTATGAGGCAGAGGTGTGGGGCTTTGTGAATACTTGTCAATACTTGTCAACTTCAGCGGGAGGAGAATAAATACCTACGCTCCATCCTGAAAGCCCCACACAGTCTAGCTGCAGCCATTGCACACAGGGAGTTAGGGATACCCTACCTTGAGGACTTGGTGAAAGTTAGGCCAATCTTAGCTTGGCTAAAAATCTGGATAAACCCCGAGGCGAACTTAAGTAGGGAAATAATGAAGGACTGCTTGGGCAGAGAAAAATGGTTGGGAATCCCGTGGCTCAGTTATGTTAAGTCCGGTTTGGATACTCTGGGTCTCGGGAACCTCTTTGCCGATCCGGCAGCAATTATCCCTCACCATAAGATGACTGTTAAAAAATCGTTCTTGGCACACACCGCCACACAAAGAATAGAGCTAGATAGGGCTAAAACCACGGTGTGTGCCTACAACCTTGTAAAGACCACAGAAGGAATGGAACCTTATTTATATCTGATACACAATGCACAGGATAGGTTTTTAAAGAATCGTTTTAGGCTCAATCTTTTACCATATTTATTGGGATCACCATTAGGGTATTCCCCCACAATTTAGCAGAAGGGAACCTGCGGCTGCGACAATAGGTCTCCGCAGGATTCCCTTCATTTTGTATTGTTATGTTCATTTTATTCTGAACCTAGGCGTAGATTTTTGGTAGACATCTTAAAAAAATCAAATATAAAATGTGCTCAAGAGGCTTTGATTTTCCTACAACAGGCGACTGATCCCCTTACACTGTGCTGTATTATTAACTTTATTAAAGTAGCGGTTCAATTGAGGGCAACTAGAGGGGGGGAACTGTGAGATTTCTGAGACTGGTTTTAAAGGTTTATAATGTCTTTCCCTAACACACTGTGATTTAGCTGTATCTATATCGGGATTCATGTCAATTTTTTTTTTTTTTAATGAAATGAGTGTATATTGTATGTCTGTACTTTTATGGTGATTTTTAATCATCGAATAAAGAATCCTGACTAACTGACTGAGTACCCAAAAAAAAGTTATACTGTAACACATTTTTTTGTCCACGTGTAAATAACATTTTTAAAGAATTGAAACATTGTACTTGCATTTTCTGTAAAGACATACATGAAGCAAATAATAGTAAGTATGTGTGTTAAGCCATCCTTCGCCCATCGATGCTTTCATCCATCCGTGTACTCTTTCATCCATCTTGCAAGCCATCCTTTACCCACCCACCCTTTCATCCATCCATTCATCCACCCACCCTTTCATCCATCCATCTAGCCATCCTTCACCTATCCACCCTTTCAAACATCCATTCATCCACGCACCATTTCATTCATCCATCCACCCATCATTCATACCCGCCTTTCATCATTCATCCATCATTCATCCATCCAACCATTATCCATCCTCCCTTTCATCCATCCATTCATCCAGCCAGCCTTTCACCCGTCCAACCATACACCCTTCAGCCATCCACCCTCTCACTCATCTATCCACGCATCAAAAGCACATATTAGTAAGTATGTGTATGTTAAGCCATCCTTCACCCACCCACCCTTTCATCCATCCATTCATCCACCCACCCTTTCATCTATCCATCCAGCCATCCTTCACCCATCCACCCTTTCAATTATCCATTCATCCACGCATCATTTCATTCATCCATCCACCCACCATTCCTTAAGGCACCCACCCTTTCATCCATTCATGCATCCAGCCACCCTTTCATTCAGCCAGCAAGCCATCTGTCATCCACCCAGCCTTTCATCCGTTCATTCATCCAGCCAGCCTTTCACCCGTCCAACCATACACCCTTCATCCATCCACCCTCTCACCCATCCATCCTCCCATCATTCACCCTCGCCTTCCATCATTCATCCTCCATTCCTCCATCCAGCCATCCATCCATCCACCCCTCATTCATCCCCGCCCTCCATCATTCATCCAGCCATTGATGGACATCACAAAGCAGCTTACAATAATGCCTGTGTTAATGAATTTTTAATGTGCACATGTGCTAAATAGCTAGCAAAGATGACATTGCGTGGTATTAATCCAATGTGATTTGGAGACATGCCGAACAGCAAGCAAAGATGACATTGCGCGGTATGAATACAATGTGCGATTTATGTTATTATTTACGTTATTTGTAGCTTTCTTGAGCGTTTGAAGTCAGCGCGGTATTAATGAAGAGGTTTACTTTCAGTTACATCGTCATGTTGCCTATTTGTAGACTAAACGCGCATCCAGACCATCACATTAACAAAGGAATACAAAGGAATGATGACATTAACGTATGAGCGGTATTAATACATCGCATTAACGTTTACATTGTAATGTTGCGTTGTTGTGGCTTACGTTGCTATGACTTATGATGTAACGTGTACGCGTTAATGTGCCTTACGATGTAAACATTAATGCGATCTTCTAAATGCGTTGTAATGTCCTCGTGAACTGATCACTTTGTTGTGATGGGTGTTCGCCACAATACTCTCGCCATATTCAAACTCCTTCATATTCGCTACTAGCCATCTCACCTTGCACATTAGTTCTAGCCTGATTTTAAATTCTAGTTGGATCTCCTCTAACCTCCTTTCCATCCTCTCCCTTTCCTCTCCAGCATTTATGGTATACAAAGCTTCCTCACGAATCCCGACTTCTTTTGCCATGAGTATAAGCACTTTTCCTCCTTGTTGAGCGGTCCAATACAGGATCCATAAATAGATTAAAATCCCCACCCATGATTGCGGGACCTAGATATCCACCAGCTTCAATTCTAAATCTATGATATGCAGTAGATCATCCTCGTTGGGTCCTTAAAACCCAACACATATTAAATCACTATCAGCCCATTTTTGAATGAGCTAAAGCCCATCTTGCCGAGCTATCCGTGCTCGATGCCTTAAGTTCTATCCTGCTTTCGCTCCTAATTAATATTGCGACTCCCTGACAACATTGTGCTTAATCAGAAGCATTGAAGTTTTGAAACCATCCACACCACACCTGCCAAGCAGCTCCTTGCTTTCATTTGCTAATAAATGAATCTCCTGCAAAATCATAATTTGTGCCTGTCTATTTTTTATCCTCTTACTATTGACAAAATCCAAACTCAGTACACAGTCCATAACTCCTGCCTTAATGGAGTTATGGACCGTGAACTGAGTTTGGATTGTGGCTATCGTAAGAGGAATAAAAACGTGGTCTGACCACAGAACTGCCAGTGGAGCCTCTACCTTTATTTTAGATTCATTGGAGAAAATTGCGTCTAAGATATGCCCTTTTTCATGAGTGCCAGATCTCACGAGCTGTCTAAGTTGCATGGCTTCCATATCTTGAGTGAGTCTATTGGTGGAAGCATTACCAAGTTCATCTAGGTGTAGGTGAAAGTCCCCTAATACAGACATGGATCCTTTACTGGCAATTGTAATTGATCTGAGGTCAGGAAAATTCTCTATGAGGCCTGTAAACAAGCGTCCCAGAGATGGGAGATAATTTGATACTAAATTGTGTTATCTCACAGTTAATTAAGGTCAAGCATGAACTCATACAGCTGTATTAATCTTTATAGATGATGGCCACACCCCTCCTATGTTTCCCACCCTCACTTGTCTTCTAATCGTATATCCCGGTGGAAAAGCTAGGACTAGGTCAGGTGTGGAGTAGTTTTTCAACCAATTCTCTCTTATGAAGAGTATGTCTAGATCCTCATCCTCGATTAGAAGCCTAATTTCTATCTTGTGTCAAGAGAGGGATCTGCTGTTCATAAGCTCCATTTTTGACTGTGCAATCTCTTTTGGCTAGTTGGTTGTGCGTTTTTGTCTGCGGTGCCCTTACTTACAGTGGCCTTGCAATGGCCACAGATGATCTTCTTTCCAATTAAGCTATCTGCTCTGAAGATGTGAGCACACTGAGGGGCAACAGTTGGCCTCAACAGTGATAGCTCTTTCGTATTATATGTTATGTGCCTGGGGTGTCCTGGAGTTAAATGGACAGGGTTCCTGGCCCCCGGCCCCGTCCGGATACTGAAAGGCGCACACAGGCTTGCCTTTTGCATGCCTTTGGTGCATCAGTTGCATGCCCGCTGCACACTTCCGCACTGCTAAAGCCATAAGTTAGCATTTTCAGTAGATAAACTAGAGTGCTAACTTGTGTAGTGGGGCTGAGCCTTACATTCACACAGTGTTAAGTTAGAATGAGCTTATTAAAAGTTTAAACCCCATTTTACCTTTCTGCTGTCTCTTGCACACGGCACACACTTTATTAATTGTTTAGAGTTTTGGCAGAGTGTTTTGCTTCACATGAGAATAACTTGTTTTCTACATTGCTAGACTTGCTTTGTAAGCCTAGTCTGTACAGTGAGTGCCGAGGCCTTCAAGGTTATTTCAACACTGTGGTTGTTGTTTGAACTGATCAGCGCACGTTCTAGACATAACACATATGCAGCTGCGGCCACCTCAGATATTGGCACCTTTAATAATGCACTGTGTAGGCACAATTGAAGACACTTGGAGAACATTTGTATGCTGAGAGCTTGTGCAGAACCCTATGTGATTCACTACTGCTAATCCTTGAGGTATGGGGTCGCCTATGCAAGTCTAACAGACCTTCTGAAGTTATAAAATAACCTACTAGCAAGGAAGGGTGAAATATAGGTATATATTTAACTTGTTTCCATTTAGCATTATAACATGCTTTCTCCCTTTGTATTTTATGGAATAGTAACTATGCTGACAATCTTATTTCTTATCATATGTCTGCTTGTATTAGCTAAAATGCTGCACTTGAGATCACGTCGTTAAAATAAACATTTTTAAACTTGCTTGTGTCTCCCTTTATCCCCTGTTCTGGACTGGTATGAGACTATAACAAAAGAGTGTTCATGTTTTCCACTTTACCTGAGGTAAAGTCGTATGTTCTGGGTTGTCTAATCATTGGTGACTTTGCTATAGGACGAAGAGCTAATGTGACACTGATGCTAGTCTGGTAGGGGATTTTGGGTACTAAGGTGAGTTTTGGTACACCCTAATTCACTGAGGTCCTGAGTTACTGTGCACAGTTCTGTGACTGAGCAGAATCCCTGCAACACTTGCTCCATCTAGTTACACAAGGACCAGGTCCTCTCTATGGTTATTTCTCACCTGCCCCGCCCTGGATAGCCTCCAGATCACCACTGTGGAGTCTACATGTACCATGGGTGGATGACATCATCCTTCAACTCCTCCAATTGAGTTGACTCAATTGGGGCTATCGTCGGATAGTTTTTTTAAACATGCTCATATTTTACCTTCACATTAAGAATACCTAAATTAGGAGCTCTATTCCTTAGCAGCACAGTCAGTGGTCAGTGTACGCCCTGATCTCAATTTTGTAGCCGTCATAATTCCAGTTGTTTGGATAACCATTAGCAAAGTCAGATTTGCGCCGAAGAAAATTGTCCACTGCTAAATCAGTCTAGGGAATCTTAAGCCTTCTCTTTTAAGAGTCAGCTAAACTGATGCCAAAATCTCCAGAACTGGTTGAAACTGACTCAACCAAAGGCTACCTTAAATGAAAGGAGCATGTTCTGCCCTCCACCCAGAATTGATTGGTGCAGTAGCCCCTTAATATGCCTTCCAAAAACACCCCAGGGAGTAAATCACTGATAGAAACCAGTGCTCTCGAGCTCCTGTAATCCAGCTTTGTGACCTACAAATGACCATGTGACCAACAAACTCCAGGGTGAGAGACAACTCCCTGCCATAAGCCGCTCCCATGTCACCATCCGATCAGCCATGCCTGTGATCAGCTCCCAACCCCCTCCTACAACACTGCAATTTTAACACCGAGCTGAGCTTACTGCATGTTAGTTCAACCAACTCAACTAGCTATTCACTGCTGTCCCTCCACTGCAGAACACTTCCTAACACACCTTGCCTACTCAATTTGAGAGGAGGGCACCATTAATGGACCTGTAAGTGGGGGAGCATCACTTAGAGCAGCACCTACCACCAAGGAAGGAGAGGGAGGTGAACGCAGCGTTGGCCTCACATCTGTGGGCTTGGCGGGGACGATAGTACTGATGCATGAAGACCTCCTGTGCAGCAGCACTGGCTTCACATGGCTTTTTGGTGGCAGGGGCTGGAGCCACAAGTCACCACAAACACCACTCCAGATCCCGGAGAGCTGTCCCCTTGCAATTCGTGGCTCCTTGCAGCTCGTGCACTATGCCAAGACATGACCCTCATTCGGCACTTGGCACACTACCAAGACATATAAAATAGCTGATGGTTTCATCTTTTTTCTTGTATTTACTTCAGTTGTGTTGCTTGTAGGTTAATATCACCTAACTGGAGCTCATTTATCTTCTAAGATATAGCATGTAGGGTTTTATTCTTTCCTTCATAGTTTACTTTTCTTTATAACACTCTTTCTTCTGTAAATGATTTATAGCCCATCATTAATTACTACAATTATTTGTTCAAACGTGATTTTCATGCTCTCTTCATTTTCACCATGGTTACACTCATCATCAAAGCCTCTTAAACTCCCATTTCGTGGAAATTGTGTTATTTTATTTAGAAGTATGTCGGCACTTTGTTCTCCTTTACAACCACCTTTGCTTCTTACTGTATTTTAAATAGGAGTGTGTAAAATTGATATAATTACTGCTAGTGTAATAATTACTCACAATTTAAAACAAAATATGCGAAGTAATGCACAATTACTTGAAATGCAGCTTTTTGCATGCAAAGACACATTTCACATTAAAAAAATTAACGCAAAGTGCCACAATTCATGAAGCATGCATGCGCCAGTTTGAATATGAAGTGGCACTTTTACTAAGGCCTGCCTTTTTCTAGCTGTATTCCTTCATGTTCCCTGACTATAATCAAACTCCTTCAGTTTCAATTCTGTCAATCTCTCCCATTTTTATGTAATTTTTTGCCTCCTTTTTTCAACTGTGTGTTTTCATTTTTTCCCATCTCTGTTTTATAGTTAATATTTGTTACCCTCTCCAACAGTTCCGGCAGCGAATCAATGCCACAAGAGGAGGCACCTGATCTGGGATAAAGGTAGGGTACTCCAGGCAATATTTATTTTGGAGAACAAGGTGGCAGCACTTTTTTCATGTTGGCTGCAGGAGGTAGTCCTGGCAAGAGATACACCTTTTCTGAAATAAAGGAGCACCGGGGCATGTACGGCATACAATGCACCAGCCCAACAAGCTTGCACACACCCAACCATAGTTGACCTACCAATGATCCACCAATGGGCCTGAGTGACCAATGGTAAACAAGACCTGCTGGATCTATCTGGAATTAAGGTGAGAGAGCGCAGAAGTATGTGAAGTTTGCAATAATTAATTGTATTCTTATTACTTTGAGGCAGCATTATATAGCTGTAAGTTTAATTGTGTATTAATAATAAATATATGCTGTCACTTAACATGACGAGTGATATAAATATGTGAAGTCATATGCAGAAGATGATGAAGATGTAAGCTACAGTGAGTTCACTAAACTCTCAGTGTTTTTGATTTTTTTAACCTTAGTATGGTCTCCTTCCAGCACGTATTACATCACTTTAATAGTTGTTTTTTCAGTAAATGTATTTTTTATTTTTTAAGAGAAGTTAAGGTCTTAGCACCTAACTTAAATATAGCATTACTTTAACTTTTTTCATTGTATTTTTTTACTATACCAAAATATTACTATTTTAGAACCGATGACCAAGAAGATAGGTAGGCTGAGTAGAAAGATGTGGATAGGGGATGCAGTATCTATGCAGACGTCTTTTTAACTATTTTCTATTTCTTATAAAATATATTTTGTCTCAAATTACTAAATATCCATACCACATTTTTAACATCTCAATGCTCTTTTACATCAGCCTGCTCCTCAGGAATGACAATAGGTGTGCCTCACTTTTGTCTTGAATACAAAATGTTAGCTATCTAGTTGTTCTTTAGAACTCAGTGGTGAAGGAGTAGTAGATCCACATGTTGAACATATCTGTTTTCTTTCTGCATTTCATAATGTTTGACTGACATGGATGAGAACTCATTTGAGAACTCGGATTTCCCTTTCTAGAGCACTAACCATAAATTCTATAACGAAAATAAACTCCTCTTTTGCTTAATTACAGTAGTATAATCTGTAGGAAAGGCTTATAGTTCTACAGCTCTAACTCCAGCAAAATGGCATTCAGGTGTGTCACACATTTGTCATAAATACAGAATGTTAGTGTTCTAGTTGTTCAGTAGAACACTTTGGGGAAACCACCTTAGAACACTGGGAAATCAACTGACATGCTGCTGCTACTGTTGGAAGCACATGTTTTACTCAGAGTATCAGACTTTATTCTCCTATGGCTGGTAAAGATTTTGTTTGCGATTTTCTTGTGTAAATAACGCCCATAAAGAGCTATCTGATAAACCAAAGTTTCCAACTGAGGCTGGTCAACAAATCAATGCATTTAAATAACGTGAAGCACATTAAGCTCCACAAGGAAGACAGAGAATGGCCACACTTTAAACCATAAAGATTTATTTAACGTTTAAAGGTACTGATGACAAGATCAACAAGTTAGTGTCAATCAATAATTAATCTAGGAATTAATTAATTTATATGAAGTTCAAATTGATCATAGTCATATAATAAAACGACAAACTAACATAGAGTTGCCTCAAAGGAAAAGTTAAGTTAAAACAATTTTCACTTAGAGAGTACTACTCTGCTCTAAGCTGTCTCAAAAGTTGACAAAGTATCCCTGAACTGTAAGTTATCCTGCACTAGCTTAAAGCACACGGTTTTATCATTTGCTACGCCTATACAAAACAATTCAATCAGGTTAGAGTGAAAAGATACCATCTTGAACTCATTAGTTTCCTAGTATCCTCCATAATCAATTTTCCTTCAGCGTTCTTCAAGCTTGATCTGCAACAAAAAAAAGATATGTTACGCGAGTACGTACCTGCAGGTGTACTGTTGCAAGCATATATAGTATTCTATGGGTTTCAGGAAAAATAAACACATTTTGCATGACAAACAAAGCAAAGGAACAATGTGTTTGTTCATCTGGATATCAATTTTACCTAGAAAAAAATTAATCTTTGATGAAGCAAGATGTAAACCAACGTTAGCCATTTTAAACATTTGCCTACATGTCCTATGGTTAATATGTAAATGTAAATGTACATGGATTTTTATAGCGCAAATCACCACTGGTTTCTAAGCGCTTGCTTAGGGAACCCGTCCTGGTATTCCCCTGTGAGATAACCCCGGCAGGGTATCCGCAAGGTGAAAGCCAGGCATCCCGCCGCGAGGGGCCGTTGTGGAGATTAAGCAATCTATTGCCCAGAGTCGCAGAGTGTGAACCCATGAATCGATTAGGCACCGGAGCGAGAATTGTCGAGTCCATGGACATTTCAGGATTCAAGACCCCGCCGAGCCAGGAATTGAACCCTGGTCCCGGGCTGACCTCTGCTTCCAGGTCTGCCTCCTCTAACCAGTGAGCCACACTTCTCACACTAAATGTGAATAATACACAGTTAATACATTTAAATACTTTCATGTTAATATCAATATAATGCAAAACCATATGCAAAAAATCTTTTTAATTGAGTAAACAGTTTTTTTTCTAACATTCGTCAAGAGAATCCCAGCAAAGGGCCAGTGTTTTTCACAGTGTAAAATCACCTGACAACTCCCCAGAATTTATAAAATTAGTATAACACCGCCAAAACATTATTTCTATTATATTGTAGTTACAATCTGTTATCAACCTTTATACATGCTCCTTTTTGTGACTCTAAAAACCTGGCATTCAAACAATACATTTCAATGGGTACCATGTCCCCATGTCCTAATGTCTGCCACACCATGTTGTCAATGTTGTTACAGGAAAATGAAATGTGTGTCCCTTTGGGATGCCCTACATACTGCTGCATGCTCACACCACCACGTTATATTTTGTATTTAATTTCAGGAAGCAGGTACTGTGTTTCTGAGTCCTGTAATGGCTACCACAACATAGTGTTTATGTTGTGGACAGTAAATCAGAGCTGACTAGTGCTCTTCAAATTGGCCAATCAAAGCATATCTGAACACCAACTGTTTAGACTTCTCAAACTTTTCCAGGAGGTTAACCCCTTTCATGATCAACACAAGCAACTTTTAAATACCATTTTTTTAAAACAACTGAAGTGGTTTACACCAAATAAGGAAAAACGTTCTCATATAAAAGAAGTAGGAACTCTGGGTAGTTCCCAAGTTTTAGGTGAAAAGCAGCTCCTTTATATGGAACACTGTACAACACCACCGGCTCTTTAAAACTGCTCAGCTTCAACGTCTTTTACTACTGAAATAACTTTAACCTGCACCATTGCCATGCACTGCTAATGACCTCACATATACCATCACTCATATTATGGTATATGACATGATTGATAACATCACTGATGACATCTGAAATTATAATATTTGATGACAGAACTGTTACTTTTCCCTTAGGTTGCGGCTATCCAATCATGTGCTTAAGCTACCGGATCAGCCGACCAAAAATTACCAAATGGATTTACACCAAATGACAAAAAGCACACTTTCTGTATCAAGACATATCTTTCTGACAAATTTGATGTAATTCTGTTCAACTGTTTTTGTGACATAGCCGTTAATTATCCTATGAAAAATTAAAGGGGGAAAATGCATTTAGGTCTATGCTTGATGGTTCACCCCGAAGCTTTCCATGAAGAAGCTGAGGTGGATGAACACTTTTTGTGAAAGTTTTGTGAAGATTCCTTAAACTGCACACATGTTATTGGCAAATCAAACAATCCTATGCCTAACTATAGCTACACAGTGATGACTGCAACGATGTCATATATATAGTATATGTATACATACACACATATATTTATATTCACTGAAAAAACCATAGGTTATACACCATATATAGTTAGGAATTAGCATGTAAAAAACCTTATTTTACTCACACAAAACCAATGAAATTCCATATATAGTTAGTTGTACTAACTATATATCACGCACCCGCAATCCACTGCTGATGATGTCACATATTACATCATTCATGACATGGTCAGTGACATCACTGATGACATCACTGATGACATCTCAAATGACATCACTGATGACATCATCGACCGAAACACAAAATGGTGGACTGCCATAACGCTGCTGGTTTGCGAACCGGGCAACTTCCCAGGAAGCGGTCCAAAAAAAAAAAAGTTGGGAAAGTAATTCACAGACACTAAGAGTAATAGAGATGGAGTGAGTGAACAAGACTGAGGAACTATGAGAACAGAGGGACTGAGAAAAAGAGTGGAAGGAGTTGAGTAAATAGGTAATAGAGAAAGGAATGAGGAAAGTAGCAAAGGCAGGAAACTGAGGATTAAAGAAGTGAAGCAGTGGATCTAATAGTAGGTGAATGTGATAGAAATGTAACGAAAAGAGTACAACTATTTACCTTGTAATTGCCGTTATATTAATCACATTTTATTTCTATACTTTCAATCTGTGAAAGAGAGAACCAACATTTGAAAAAAATTAAAATATGTATTTAAAAATTACAAAAGACAAGGGAAAATATTGAAGGACAAATAGTTTTTCAACAACTTTGACACTGACAGAAGCTTCTGCTTCTCCAGGTCCTCTACACAATCCTAAAGATATACATTTTAAACTAACAGTATCTTGATGCAGATGAAGTGAGGCCTATCTTAAAACATGGTGCATCTTTTGCATTGCTCTTGTTTCAGAAAAGTGTCGCTTCAGTATGCCAATAACATGTCTCCTATCCAGAGATTTGTTTGAGGTGAGGCCTACTCAGAGTTCATGATGAGATTTACACTTGTTGAAGTGTACAGAGGAGATAATATCTGTGAAAGTCTACTAATGAAGTGAGTCATGTCCACTGCACTCTTCAACAAAGTAGAAACCTCCTATGTTTCCCTGGACAGACCTAAACTTGATCTGCACAATGTGATTCGTAATGATAGGAAACACAGGTGATGTAATTGAAATATGTGCAATTTATTTTGCTCATTTCACAATCACATCACTTGTGTTTCCTTTGCTTAGGTATCTCATTGTGCAGATGTAGTCCAGCATATGAAAGAATACGTAGAAGTGCAGCACTGCATACAATAAATTTAACACTTACAGAAAACTCACCTTCTCCATGCCTCCTACACAGTTCTACATATACATCATAAATGCAAACAGTACAGAATTAATTATACATGTTAAATGGTTTATTTTGGCTGTTCTCAGAATGTATCAAAATTCACTAAAAACAGTGACTTGAAGGTATTCATCATGTAACAGCGGGGAAAAAAAAACACAATCAAAATGATTGTGTTTAAAAAACCCATACAACATCAGAAATTAAAATTCAGAACTCCTTAAAGTTAACTTACTTTCCATGACGTCCAAGGATGTCCTATGAACAGCTTACACTCTTTTGTGCTGTTATTACTTTCAGCCCGCCACTTTCTGAAAGAAAACCTCCATCGTTTTTAAAAACACGTTACATGCAATAAATGACTTCTTGCTCTCTACCACTATTTTCCACAAGGCCAAATCTAGTCAGAGATATTTATAACTCTTGGATTTCTTGTAAGCCAATCCCATCATTTGGCATTTCCGCAACTTTCAGAATTAAAATGTTGAAGATCATTTTCACAATCCTGGAATAGTAATATCTTCCCCTTCTTGCTCAGTCATGTTCTACATTTCCTATGACACTGATACTGCTTAATATGAAGCAGACTTACACTACCTCTATGAGTACTACAATTATTTAATTCTCTACATCACTTTTAATCACAAAGCAATGTAAAACAGTAGACAGCATTGCAGACTTACATTCCCTCTACTCCATGTTTTGATTGGCTGCTTCAATTAGCTTATGAAAAGAAACAGTTTTTCTGAACTCATTTAAAGTGCACATACATCTCCATGATGTCCAATCCTATGATTAGAAGTTATGTCTCTGAACTACACTTATCCTCAAGGCCAAATTGTGTAGGAGCCATTAGAACTTCTTGAAATTCCACAGATCATATCCCGAGATTATTTTCCTAAAATTTTGGTTTTAAAAACACCAGGTAAGAGTTTTTAAGGTCATACGGCAATTTTTTTTTGAAAATTAAAACAGAATCATTGCAGAATGACCAGCCATTTCTAGACTTTAAATAAGCTGTGTAATGTCCTGATGATATTGAAGGGCCGTCATGATATATAATTGCTGTAGTTACAAAAGTCCTTCCTGATATTGACAACTGCGAAGCTACAAAATTTTTTATTAAAGTTGTCAATTTTGTTCCATCAGGCCTACATCGTTGGAACATTAAAATGACGTACTGGCCATATGTTCGTATAAATAATGTGGACATCATTTCAGATTTACATTGGCTACACTCCATGTTGTGATTAGCAGCTTTTACTAGCTTATTAAAGGAGACTGATTTACTGTCTGGCAAAGTTAAATATATAAATCTTTCTGAGTCTACACTAGTAGTACTTGATACCATACAGTTCTCGCAGTCATGCTGCCATTGATAAGAAAGCCCAAACAGCTGATCTACATCTACACCTTCAGCATGTAATACATCAAGCATATACATTAAAAACTCCTGACAATCTTGCTGAATATTTTGAGAGAATTGTGTTTGGCCTGAACATCTATCTAACAGATTTCTAATTTCAGACACACTTTCTATGTTTCTTTTATCAGTGGTACATTTCTCTAACACAGAATTTAACAAACTGCAAAATCTTTGATCAGAATTGACCACAATCTCTTCTTTTACATTTTTTAGAGAAAACAAAACATTAATTACTACATTAGCATAGCAGTTGACACCAGAACTGTTTTCAAACTGAAAACCAACAACATCTTCAACAGAATCCTCTTTGTTTCTGCTTGTAATTTTAGGTTCATTCACTTTTTGTCTTTTTGCTACAACCTCCCCAGTATTGTTCTCATTTCTTCGTTTCCGGCCTACCAGACGTTTCTCAAACAAAGGAAACTGAGGCAAATGTGGCGCATACTCTCTTCTTAACCTATTGTATTCCTTAACACAATCTAAATCTGCACAAATGTTTCTGACATCACACTCAATCAAGTACAATCCCGATAAAGTTCTAACTCGTGACAATGCCACATATGCCATACCCTCCTTGAACACAGAACTGCCAATATTCACCAATGCAGTGTCTACACTTAAACCTTGCGATTTATGAATTGTCACCGCATATGCCAAGCAAACAGGGAACTGCTTACGGCGAACATATAAGTCTTTTACAAGCAAAAATCTAGCAGAACAACGAGCAATTAGCTGTACTTCCTCAATGCCATCAAATTTAATTTTTAAAAATTCAATTCCATCTCTATTTCTGTATTTCACAAAATCAACAACATTACCCATTGATCCATTTACCAGACCTCTTTCAACATGTAAATTCCTTCTTAAAATTATACGGCAGTTCAAGCACACATTCAGAGTCTTTTCAAAACCTGCAGTTTTAGATATACTCTTCTCTAATGAATCCAATTTTGTTTTCAGATTCTCAGACAAAATAATTGTTGATCCCATATGCTCTACTCTATCAATAGCTTCCACTTTCACAATCTCTTGCTTTTCTAAATGCAAAATTTTGTTGTTAAATTTGGCACATTCTGCAAGAGTTGGCATCAAACATATTCCAGATTTCTTATCAGTAATTTTCTGAAAAATATTCTCAGGCACAACATCTTGTTCTGGATATAAATTTGACAGTAATCGTGCATGTAAAGCTTCTTTCCCATGCTCGGTCACTTTTCCAATTCTAACATCTTGTAGAATAGTCTTGTAAACTTCATCCTTTGCCTGACGCATATTTTCATGCAGTTCAGCATAATTGAAGTTTAACCATATATTGACGTTGCCAATGCTGCCTAGGCACTTCCTGGTATCTTCATGCGTGAGCATTTTGAACACAGGTTGCCCTTTCACTGGTGTCAGCTGCAGAAGATCTCCGAAAACAATGATGTGTTTGCCACCAAATAACACATCATACTCTGTTTTGAGAACTTCTTGCATCCTCAAATGCACAAAGGCAAGCATGACATTGGAAACCATGCTTACTTCGTCAATGATAAGAAGTTTCATTTTCCTCAAGATTCTTGAAACTTCAAAACAAGCATCTCCAGATAGCTTGTGATATTCTAATTTGTTGTCATGCTCCACTGGCAGCATCAGTAAACGATGTAAAGTAATCCCTTTAATATTATGTGCTGCCAGTCCAGTTGGAGCAGTGACAACACAAGACAGCGATGACTCTGTCCTTTCCTGCAAATAGCATGAAATTGCTTTAATGAGGAAACTTTTTCCAGTTCCCGCTTCTCCACTCACGTACAGTCGGACAGGCTTCAACGACGTACATGAGCACTCTTTCTTATCATGACTTAATCCATGATCAATTTGCATGGTAACTTCGTCATATATTTTCCTCTGCTCAACGTTGAGTTGCCTTTCCAACTCTTCTAAGTTAACCGCATCCTCTTGAGCATGTGCCATGGCTCTTTCCACCTCATTCATAGCAGTGGCAGCTTCATTTTCAATAAGAGGTCCTCCTAGTGGATCCTGACTCAATGAAGCAGAACTCTGACTGTCCTGAGAACTGTCTCTGGCAATCTCGGCTGCAATCGTTGCTTCCTGCTCAATTTCCGCATTCAACATTTCTACATATTTGGGAAAAGCAGGACATTCTATGGTCTCCTTGGCGGCATTGAAAGAGTCTTCGTAACAGAGGAAATCTCCAAGCAGTTCCTCTTCTGCACGCCAAGGCTTGAAAAGTTGCAAAAGTGCTAAATAGAAAAACTCCTTTTTTTCAGGAGATTCGCCACTCAATTTTCGATGGTTTATCAAGTGGCATTTTCTTTGCTTGACCAGACATCCCTCACTTCCTATTACAGCATACACTCCTTTCTCAGTATCTTCTTTGATGTTCCTCTTCAACATGTAATTTTGCAGAACCTCATACAGACAAACATTCTCTAGGTGACTGCTTCGATTTGGATAATATGTATCCAACATGTTTGTCTTCAAAATGTCGGTACTGTTTGGCTCCTTTTCCGCCAAATACTCAATTTCCCGCACAGGTTTGAGAACTCGATTACGCGTTGCAGCAAGACCAAGACTCGCCCAAACGATACTCCTGGACTTGGCATAGAGACTTGCTGAAGACAACCGGTCAGAACATTCGTACGCTCCGATTTCTCGATGCGACAACATCTTCAGACTGAAACTGTACAACTTCTTGCTGAGGCTCTTTTCATGGGAAATGTCCTCCCACATATCCTTCAATTCTGTCTTCTCTTTTTTGGTGATGTAAGACGTCACATACCGAGCCACAGCCATACAGTTATCAGCCACAAACTGTATATCCATGTTAGCATTCCACATGGACAAAATCACCGGGTTGTAGTCGTTGATGTACTTGGACTCTTCGTTCCTCTTCAAATTGTAAGTGTTTTTAGGTGATTTCTTCATCACATTATGTCGCAGCGAAGACATCAAACTGTTTACTCTTCCTTTAGAAATCACCGGTCGTGGAAAGCCGAAACGACATTTGGTGTAGAACTTGTCTTTGTTTCGGAATTTACGACGGCAGTACTTTCCACATCGATGGCTTTGGAAACGCAGAACTTTTTCTCTTAGGCTTTTCTTCTCCTTTGCGTTTGGAACAGCACACGTAGAATACTGTTGGATGAAACTCATCACTGAGTCTTCTGGATCCGTTCCAAATTTAGGTGCATCCTTGATCCACAGCAACATATGTATATGAGGAGCACCTCTTGCTTGGTACTCCTTTCTCCAGAAGAAATCCAACACCTCTCCAAGAGGTGGATTCTTCTTATTCATGATGAAAGACATCATAGCTTCAAATCTATGATTGAAGTACCTACATACATTGACTGGATCCAAAGAGCACAGTTCTCCGGGTGTCTTGAATTCGATGTTTTCTACGTTAGCATTTGCCTCTCGTAGAAATTGAAGTAAGTCTTCCCAGCCATACTCGGCACAACTCAGAGTGAGGAACCATGTGGGAGTACCTAAGTTCCTCAGCATACATTTTAAATCACCATGACGACGGTACCAGTACTCATTAGTACCACGCTGACACGCCATGAGATTAATCAGGTGAGAATCCAAAATACTATCTTGGACATTCACTTTATCCATAAAATCACTTGCCGAGATGTTTTGCATGTGTATACCACTTTTCAAGATGTGGTTCACTGCATATGACAGTCCAGACAGATCGCTTTCAAACAGGAGATGAAACAAATAAGGAATGCATTGTCGAAACCTAGCATCTCCTGCATACAATCGCAAAGTCCGGTATTCAGAAGCAGGAATTTGATGAGGTCGCTCATCATATCTTCCTCCCTGACCTGTTGGAAAAAGCTGTGGGAAACACCGAGCTTCCAAACTTTCCTCCCAAACACTAATGGGACTCCCTTTGGCTTGTTTCATTTGAAACAACTCAATAGCATGCCCCATGACTTCCTTTGAATGCAAAGGATGAACACTATAATGTTCATATATTTCCTCACTAGTAGAGGGTTCTACTTTCTCAATTTGACCAGCACACAAATCGCTATCCTCTTCCTCACTTACTTCCTCTTCTGCAACATATACATTCTTATAGTATTTATTATTTTTTTTCAAATACAATGTTGCCTTTTTAACTTTCCTAACATCTACTAAATCTTGCCATATTTTCTTATTCTTTGTCGGAACCCCATTAACTAAGATAACCAGAGGTTCCTCTTCCACTTTTTCTACTCCAATTGTGTTAATGTTTTTCTTGAAATCTAGAGGCAAATAAACAACTCTTCCCTTTAATCCTCTCTGTAAATCTGATGGAGGCAATTTCCCTGTCTTTGGCTCCATTCTTACAATAGCCTGAAAGGGATGGATACTTTGAATCAAAATAGATTCATAAGTATTTAAGTCCTTCAATTCAGAAGGAATCTCAACCAATTCCAGATTATTATGAACTGCTCTAGCAGGCATCTGGTTTTGTTTTAATTTGTTACAACAATAAGTACACACACGTTGATCCAATCCCAAATCAAAACAATTTTCTACCATCAAGTATGTTGCAAAATCCTTCCATTCACTATTATTTTCCCTTTCACTTTTTGCATATAAATCCACTAACTTAGTCTGATTCTTATAATAAGTGCGTCTACAACACACACAAGTGAAATTAGGCCTCTCACTTGATTTCATGTCAAACGTCGCAATTTCCCTCTGGAAATTATCTGTACTGGAAACCTGTACACTATCTTCCAAATGACCCTCTACTTCTTGCTCAATTTCAACATTCTCCTCTTTACTTCCAAAGTAACAAAACTCAATTTCTTCACATATATTCTTCACATCTATTTCAGAACCATGCAAAAGAGCAGCGCATAATTGTTTCAGCATAATTGCTGGACTCTTAGCATAATACAACAGTCTAACTAACTTCCTCACTTTGTTATGATGCACTGCTAGCATCCTGAAATGATGAAAAACACTCTGGCATACTCTCCTGGAAAGACAAGCCAGTGAATGACCATGCAAACCTGTCACTTCTCTCACTCTGCAAGGATCTAATTCTTGCAACAACCTTATTTTCTGCTTCAAACTTTTCTTGTTAAATGTCCGTACAAAATCACAAAGCAAATTGATGGAATCCTGTCGCACACTGCAAATACTACTACACTTCCAGGTGTACAAAGGACCCTTAGCACGTCTTCCTAAAACCTCATTACCTAACAACTCTTCTGCCTCTGTTGTCACAAGTTTTTCTTTTTCAACTGGACAACCATCTTTCACTTCATAAGCACGACCACTGATGTCAACTGCATGCACCAAATCATTATCCTGGAAATAACTCTCTTCATTAAAAAATGCCTCACAGCTTGAACTATGTATCCATTCTCCAGAAAAAACTTCACAAAAATTACTACGATTAACTATTCTCTTCCATCTACTATTTCTTTTGAAATCAAAAATTGCCTTGTTTAGCTTCCTAATTCTATTGATTATCAAAATAAATAACTTACGTTTAATTTCAAAAGCCTGATCAATAACTTTCTCAACTTTTTTTTTTCTCCTATAAAAAACTAATTTCTGTTGACCTTTCTTAATATTTTTTAACAAATTGCCAATTATCCTGTTACGGAACATTCGTTTACGAATCTCCCTAAACTGTTGTTTCCTTCTACTATCATGCACAGATTTATCTCTTGCTCTAGCAGTAACATTTTCATTTGTCCTTTTCTTTCCATTTGATTTACTTGTCATGTTATGGATTGAAACATTTTCTGTACTAATATTTTTTTTATTAGAAATATTTCTTATGAAATATTTAGAGCTCTTACCCGGTGCTTTCTTCATGGCTTGAGAAATCTTTTTGTTAGAGGACTGCTGCGTTTTTTTTTCTCCTGCTGTCTTTGACGTTTTGCAGCCTTTATCTCTCTTATTTTTGTAGGCATATTTAAATCTTGAAATGATCTGCAGTTGAATCTGAGGAAAAATATAATAAAAAATGTTATTAAACATTATTATCAAACAGTAAATCAGTAATAGTGATCAAAAACATAACACACTACTTGACAATTTAATTTGAAGATTTTTTAGTCATTGCCATTTTTTGGGAAAAGTAATGGTTTGCAAATTTATGACAAGGACATAATGGTGTATGCTTCTCTATAAGGCATTTCAGTATCTCTAATGTCATTTTTCCCATATTACATTATAAGACCTTTCCCCATGAAGCACATTCCTTGTAAATATGCTCCCACCTGTGCATTGCAAATGTAGATTTTGACTGTTTCAGACACATAGCCATGTTGAAAGTGACCCAAAAAAATTGCAAACGTTTTAAAAAAAAACATTCATGTGTCTTAATGACATTTTAAGTCATTTCCCCATGGACAATGTTTTCTAAGTGGCACAAAAGAGGTATACACCTATCATAAAACAATAACAGTGATCAAAAACTTAACACACTACTTGACATTTTAAATAGAAGATTTTTTTAGTCAAATTTACAATACAGAAATACCAGAAAAGAAATGACATTTATATTTATGTCACCTATGCTATTTTATATGTGAATCTGATCTAATTTTATGAGCATATTTTAATATTTTATTGAAGACACTACACATAACCTGTTTTTGAAGGTGTCTTTATTTTTAAATTAAACGGTTTACCTTTTTACTTTTTATTGATTATAAATTTTAAAAATAAATGTTTATAATTCCAAAGGCTCAAGCAGGTCAGCTTCCCATCCTATATCATATAATTCGGACAAATCTGCATCCTCATCACGCTCTTCTTCATCCTCAGGATTTAAATCATCCAATGGATCAACATCCACTGATGTTTCAATTACAAGTTCAATGATGAGGTCAAAATCAACTGATTGCAGATTGTCGCTCATGTTGAGGTTGTCTTTATCTTTAAATAAAGATAACAACAATGAGATGTTGCAGAGTAAGAGACAAATCTCACAGATTATAATAGTAAAATTATTTAACAAGAGTAACATTTTGCAGCTATTATTTAGCCATGTCCAGCGATGCTGAGCAGGTGAAGCCTATGTCTAATTTTTCACTGAACAGGACTCATCTGTTCTTAACCTTGGATAAGCCTCAACGACTCTGTGTCCCCTGCACATACTCAAATGTTAAAGTGCAGATTTATATTAAATGGCACATCCCCAGGCATGCACCAGTTAATGTGCACCACTGCTTTACCACCCATGGTGTGCCGCATTTACAATCAGATAGGAGAAAGCTGCTTCAAAACCCTGCGCCTGCTTGAAGCTGGCATAGGTCTTGACGCAGCATTGTATAGATGGGGCACCCCTGAGCCTTGCTGGAGCTGCATCGCACTTACGATACAACTCCAGCAATGCGCCACCTTTACGGCACAGATGCGTCACGCATCTGTGCCGTTTTTGCCCCATGCTGCGCCGCATTGTAAATGCAGCACAACATGGGTGGCGGAACAGTGGCGCAGGATGACTGTCACATCCCTGGTGATGCGCCACTCATCATAAATCTATCCCTAAGCTTCTTATCTTGTTACAGATGAACTGCCATATGTATCATCAAAATATTTTACATATTATAAATAGCAAATTTTAAGGAATAAATAGCGATTCTTTACTATTCCTAATTTGCAATGAGCAAATTGCTAATTGCAAATTACCCATTCATTTCCATAGGCTAGGAGGCTCATAGGAATTAATGTTGCAAGTTGTGATTAGCAATTAGCTCATCACAAAATAGGATTTTTTTCAAGCGTGCAGGGGTATCTCAAGAACACCCTGCTGCACCCCTGAAAAAGAAATTTGGGAGCACATGGCACACCTACATGCCCTAATGGCATGTATGGGCGTCATATGGGACTTTTTTTTTTTTTTTTTTTTAAATGCTTTTTGAAAAGAATTCGCAAATTACCACAAACTAGAAGTTGGTGGTAGTTTCCAAATCCTTAATATCATTTTTTACATATTTTTTTTGATACATTGCATTTAAGGAATCACAAATTTTGAATTATTGACATTTTAAGTAATTTCCACATGTGCAGTGTTTTCAAAATATAATTTGAAAATCGTTTTTGGGGAAAAGTAATGGTTTGCAAATTTATGACAAGGACATAATGGTGTATGCTTCTCTATAAGGCATTTCAGTATCTCTAATGTCATTTTTCCCATATTACATTATAAGACCTTTCCCCATGAAGCACATTCCTTGTAAATATGCTCCCACCTGTGCATTGCAAATTTAGATTTTGACTGTTTCAGACACATAGCCATGTTGAAAGTGACCCAAAAAAATTGCAAACGTTTTAAAAAAAAACATTCATGTGTCTTAATGACATTTTAAGTCATTTCCCCATGGACAATGTTTTCTAAGTGGCACAAAAGGGGTATACACCTATCATAAATCTGTCCCTAGCATTATAAATGATTAAATCAGGATGACAATAAGATGTGGCCTATCCAGAGGTTTGTTTAAGGTGAGGCCTACTCAGGATTGCAGATTAAAGTTACGCTTGATGAAGAATACAGAGGAGATAATTTATTGTAAAGGCCTACCAATGAAGTAAGTGATTTCTACTTCATTGCACCAGTCATCATAAATGTATCCATAAGCTTCTTATCTTGTTAGACATCAACCGCCATATGTATCATATAACTATTTTGCATTTCCAAAAAAGCGAATTTTAAGGAATAAATAGCGATTCTTTACCATTCCAAATTTGTTTGAGAAAATTGCTAATTGCAAATTACCCATTCATTTCCATGGGCTAGGAGGCTCATATAAATGAAGGTGCAATTTGCGATTAACAATTTGCTCATCACAAATTAGGAATTTATTCCAAAGGTGCAGGGGTGTCTCAAGAACACCCTGCTGCAACCCTGAAAAAGAAATTTGGGGGCATATGGCGAACATAAATTTTAACAACATTCCTTTACCTCAAAAACGATTTTCAAATCATAACTTCAAAACACTACACATGGGAAAATTACTTAAATTGTCCTTAAGACACATAAAAGCGTTTTTTGATTGGCTTTCCTGCATGGTAGGGTCACTTTTAACATGGCTATGTAACATAAACATTCAAAATCAAAATTTTCCATGTACAGGTGGGAGCATATTTACAAGCAATTTGCGCCACAAAGAAAGGTCTGACATTAAAATGGGAAAAATAACATCAGGGACAGTCAATTGCCTTATAAAGAACCATACACCATTATGTCCTTCTCATGAATTTAAAAACAATTCCTTTTTCCCAAAAACGATTTTCAAATCATAATTTCAAAAAACTGCACATGAGAAAATGACTTAAAATGTCATTGAAACACATGAAAGCGTTTTTTGATTGGCTTTCCTGCATGGTTGGTTCACTTTTATCATGGCTATGTAACACAAACATTTATAATTAAAATTTTCATGCACATGTAAGAGCATATTTACAAGCAATTTGCGCCACAGAGAAAGGTCTTACACTAAAATGAGAAAAATAACATCAGGAACAGTCAATTGCCTTATAAAGAACCATACACCATTATGTCCTTGTCATGATTTTATAAACAATTCCTTTTCCCCAAAAACGATTTTAAAACCATAATTTCTAAACACTGCACATGGGAAAATGACTTAAAATGTCATTAAAACACATGAAAGCGTTTTTTGATTGCCTTCCCAGCATGGTTTGGTCACTTTTAACATGGCTATTTAACACAAACATTCAAAATCTAAATTTTCCATGCACATGTGAGAGCATATTTACAAGCAATTTGCGCCACAGAGAAAGGTCTTACACTAAAATGAGAAAAATAACATCAAGGACAGTCAATTTCTTATAAAGAACCATACACCATTATATCCTTGTCATGAATTTAAAAACAATTCCTTTTCCACAAAAACGATTTTCAAATCATAATTTCTAAACACTGCACATCAGAAAATGACTTAAAATATCATTAAAACACATGAAATCATTTTTTGATTGGCTTTCCAGCATGGTTGCGTCACTTTTAACATGGCTATATAACACTAACATTCAAAATCAAAATTTTCCATGCACATGTGAGAGCATATTTACAAGCAATTTGCGCCACATAAATCATAATTTTCTCCTTAAAGCACACTATTCTCTATCTAAAGTAAAGAAATATTTTCTCACCTTAGCAAATACTTTGAGTTTGAAAACAGTCTAAGAAACACACCAATTTGTCTTCAGCAGAGCAAAAGGTATGCACTCCAGAGTCTGCAGCTATCAAAAGCACAGAAATGGTGTAATTCTTCACACATATTTCTCATGTCACCCAATCAAAACTCTTCCCTCACTTTTTTTCAAATGAAAACCCTTCCCCCTCTGCCCTTTCTGCCTATTTTCCATAGCAACCAGCTCTTGGAGAAACTCTGGTGTTTGCAAATTCACACAACAATGTTGCAATTGAACTCTGAACTCTCAGTGCACCTGCATATCCAGTGCTTTCTTTCATTTAATGATTTTTTATTGACCACTCAAAATACATCTTTCAAACAACACATCTGTGCACCCTAACTTTCTGTTTTCATCAATCAAAATCCACCAATCACTGTTACTACTTCATGAACACAGAAACTCCACAGTTTTTTTCATTTCAAACTCACATTTTTTCAACTGCCATTTCATTGCCACACTTCATCTGACTGCAGGAGAACCTTCTCTCACCATGTTTTCTGTCTGGATTGTTGGTCATAGTTATATTCACTGGGCTCAAAGGTACGTTGAAAGCAGGAATTTACCTAACCTCAATTTACAAGATGTGGAAATTAAGTGGTTTGGCCACAGAGGATTAAAATGTCACCAATTGATACCATTGGTGAAAACCTTTATGCATTTGCCAAAACCTGACCTGTTAATTGTGCACTGTGGAGGTAATGACTTGGGCACTTTGACTGGTGTAGGTCTGGAAATGCTTTTAAAGGACACCTTTGAGCAATTAATGGCACTTTTTCCTCAGACTGCCTTGGTATATTCAAATATATGCCAAAGACAGAAATGGAGGTGGTCAAACCAATTTTGTCCACAAATTGAGAAGTCGAGGAAGCATGTAAACAAATCTGTTTCAGCTTACATGAGAGACCATGGAATGGGCTCCCTGTACAACAATAACTTGCGTTACTACATGCAAGATATCTACAGAGGAGATGGAGTTCACTTCTCAGATGAGGGCAACAGAGTTTTCACTCTGAATTTAAAAATGTGCATTGGTACCTACTTATAAGTACCAAAATGTACCATAAACCCAAAAGCTCTTCTCAGAGCTACCCTACATCTAATCACTCACAATTATTATTTTACTCTAACTTTTTTCACTAATTTTCAACAAAGTACACTCCCTGGGGCGCTACCCGGTACGCGTACCGGGAGCTAACCTCGCGAAATTTTTTAAAAAAATGTTTTTTTTTCGCACATATAAACCTCCTCAGCCACCCTCAGAAAACCTAGGGGGTCAAGATAAGTCTACCGTGCCCCCTTCTACCCATTCTGAACATTATTTGCCCTCCATCTTGTATCTTAATTCGACCGAAACACAAAATGGTGGACTCCCGGAACGCTTAAGGTACGCGAACCGGGGCGCTCAACGGTTCGCGTACCGGGTCGCTCCCTGGGAAGCGCACCATCAAAAAAGGTGGGAAAGTAGTTTACAGAAAAGCCACTGGAGACAATTTCACCAAATATAGATTAGCTCATACTACATACCAATCCCTACCATTTTCACAAATTTGATTGGAATTCCATTTAGCCATTTAGCCTGTAGACCTCTCTAAATACCGTGAGGTAAATTACTTCACAAAACACATCTGAAATGTTGGAATTGACAACCAATTAAAATGTTACTTTCATTTTCTACTTTTTTTACCTCACATTTGATTGGTTATGTACCCGAATATATATAAAGGAAGAGAAGGAAACACAGCCATTTTGACTACTACTTCCTGGTGTACATTTCAATAGGATTTTCATTAATAACTTCAACTTTTTTTTAAAGGTAAGTTGTTATTTTTAAAACTGAAGTATATTGTGCACTTTAAGTTAATATGGCAAACTTTTTCTGTTAGTTATATACTATCCCTCTGTAGTACTTATAAATTTAGATACACTTTTTTATATTCCTACTTCCACTCTGATACTATACACTGCCCAAAGATAAATTCTCTGTTAAAAACTGCCTATCTAAAATTAATCCCAACAGTGCCCTACCTCTACTAATATATATTTTTTTTATGCAAATTTCAGGAAAAATGGAAAGTGAACAAAACATTTCATTTGAAATTGTCCTTCCAGAGTCCAACACAGAAATCATTGATCCAAATGAGATTGAATTTATGGATGAAACTTGGGACCAAGAACTACTGCAATGTGTACAAGCAGTAGATAACCTCCTTGCAAATGAGGACATTTTACAACCTCAGAGACTACAATCTATATTCCATGATTATGAAATTTCTGACAATGAAATGTTAGAAAGTTTAATAAATTATGAAACACAATAAAAAAAGCTTAAAAAAAAAAAAAATAATCAACAAAACCAACAATCAATTAACATACAGCATTTGAAAAGTCTATCATTCATTTTTCATTGTGATACGCTCCCCAGAACGCTTCCCGGTTCGCGTACCGGGCGCTAACCACGAAAAAAAACAAAAAAAAATTTTTTTTTTTTTGCTTAGCGGGGCCCCTTTAAAGCCTCCACATCAAACCTAGGGGGTCAGGGAGGATCTACTATGCCCCCTTATGGTCATTTGCCCCTTCGCTTTTGCCTCCTCTTGTCTCTCGATCCTACCGAGAGACAAGATGGCGGCCGCTCCGGACTGTTTAGAATGTTGACAGACACCGGAGAGCCAATCAACTTCGCTACGCGAAGTTCCGTTACGCGTCAAGTACGCGTACCGGGGCGCTGCCTGGTCCGCGCTTACAGATATATATCTTTTTTTGAACGTTATTTTCTCAAAATCCACTGCAGCACATATATTGAGACCTACAAAAGGCACATCGGGCTACCAGTCCCTACAATTTTGCCAAGTTTCGTGCAAATCCATTCAGCCGTTCGGGCTAAAAGTGAGGCTAACCGCCCTATGGAAAACTCAATGTTAAAAACACGTTTTGGGACCCCCCTTTTTTCTCGGCCCCCCCTGGACCAACTCCCCCCAAATTTCCAGGGGCTGCTCAGAAACAAAATGTGCCATTTTCCTGAAAATTTCAGCCAATTCCGTCCACAAACGCCAAAGTTATTAGACATAGAATTTTCAAAAAACCCATAGGGAAAAAATCCTAACTATATATACCTACTGGCGACGGCCAGTAGGTAATATATACACACATATATATATATATGTGTATATACATATATATATATATATGAACAGAAACTCCTGACCGCCAAAAGTAGCGGCTGCAGCAGGCGTAGACCTCACTCCAAGAATAGGTGCTTGTATTTGATCTAGCAAACACCAAAAAGCCACATCACACACTTCTGTGCCAGCAATCCATTTTATTTCAACAAAGTGAAAAGAGCTAGTGCCCTCCCTGACGCGTTTCGCTCCGCAGGCGGAGCTTGATCACATGTATATATATATGTATATATATATATATATATATATATATATATATTCACTGAAAAAACCATAGGTTTCACACCAGTTATAGTTAGCTGAACATTTCACTCATACAAAACCATTGAAATGCCCACGTTCTAGTTAGTTGGACTCACTATAACTCGCGCGCCCGCAATCCACTGCTGATGATGTCACATATTACATCATTCATGACATGGTCAGTGACATCACTGATGACATCACTGATGACATCTCAAATGACATCACTGATGAAATCACTGATGACATCATCCAGTGTCTGTGTGTTTCTGTAAAGTTTAAATATGTTTTACATATTGAAGAATGAATGGATGTATAAGTGTCTGGATGAAGGATTTAGTAGGTGCGTGACTGACTGTACGAGTGAGTGATTAAATGTGTCTTACTGAATGCATGGGTGAATGACTAAACTGTCTGAATGTGCGCATCAGTATGTCTGTTGTTGTGTAAGCTGCTGCATGTGTTGATCAGTAGCTATATGAGTGGCTATATGGGTTATTGATTGGTTGCGCAAGTATTTGTATGTGAGTCTGAGTGTGTGTGAGGGTGGCTGTGAGGTGTGTGACTCTGTGGATAGATGTGTGACCAGTTGATTCACTAGGTGTATGGGTACAAGAGTGCATGTGGAAACAGCTGTATGGGCGGTTGACTGTGTGCATGGCTGTGTTGGTGAGTGAATGGATATATCAGTGCTACATGTCCAAGTAAGTACATATGTAAAACACAGTGCATGTGAGAGTTGCCATATATAAATGACTATACATGAGAGCCAGTGATTGTGTGAGTGGCTGCATGGATCAATGTGTACTTGTATCACTGATTGTATAAGAGAGTAAGTCTGTGTTAGTATATGTTTTTATATTTGAGGGGTTGTCTGTATAACTGTATATGGGAGTGTGATTGATTCTTTGCATGACTGACTAGGTGTGTGAGTAACTCCATGGATGAGTGGCAGTGTGTAAGTGTCTGTATAGGTGTATGAGTGCATATGATAGTGTTGTATTGATGAGTGTCTGTATGTATGAGTGATTGTATGGGTGATTGAGTGGATGTGTGTGTAGACCTAGGAATCAGTGAGTGTGTATGTAGTTACTGGTATTGGTGTGTCAATGGTTTCAGCAATGGTAGTTTGTATTTAACACTGGGTGTATCAAAGGTTAGATTAGAGTGTGAGGAGGTGCATCGTATTATCACATGGATGATGTCATCAGTGATGTAATCAGTGATGTCATTTGAGATGTCATCACTCAAAGCATCACTCTTAGAAGCAAGAGCAAGTGTTGTGCTCTCGCTTCCAAGAAACAAAGCAGAAGTTTGCAAACAGCAATGCCCAGGAGGGGTACCCCAGGACATTGCAAGAGCTGGCCATGGGGGTGCAGTCACCAGGGCCTTTGAGGGCTCCAGGAGGGAGGCCGCGTGGCCCCCCTCCCATCATTTCAACAGGAGGTGGCATCCCCAGGGTATGGGGGGTCCGTGAGGCCTCCCACCCACAAAATAAAGCCCTGGTAAGGTGGCGGTCCCCGGGGCTGTGGGGGCCCCCCTCTATAAAATGTTGGCATTGCTCCCAGGACCTGGCCCACACGGGGGCTAATTAAAATGAAGCGTGGAGGCCCGCCCTTCATTTTTTTTATTTTCTCGGCTGGGTGCACGAATCCTGCTGATTTTTTAAAGAAAAAAAATGCTTTTTTTGGGCCTGTGGATCCCTGTCCCTGAGCAGGCCTAGGGAGTCAGAGTGTTTCTACCCTGCCCCCTTTTCCACATTTTTCACTTTTTTTTACTTTTCTGTGTGACTCAGTAACCTTCTTCTTTGGAGTGTTGACAACATCATCTATTGGTTGGAAAGAGTCAAAGCCCTTGGGGTCAAGATGGCGGATTGAAGACGCCGCCGAGAGGTCGCTCCTGTAAGCACCCCGCACTCTGAAGAGATACTGGTGTTTCATGCACCGATGTGATTCATGTGATTCATCGCAAGTTGCCCTGTGATCTTGTAAACTGCGGAGGAGAAAGTGGGCTTACGAGTTTTCTCTTTTACTCTGGCGTGCCTCGGTGCAAGAACTGCAAGAATTGCCGCTGTGCCGCGCTTACTGGTTTATGGGATTACTGCACTGCCGAGCCCGACTGCTTCAGCTTCAGCTTCAGCCGGCGTGCCTCGGTGCAAGAACTGCCGAATTGCCGCTGTGCCGCGTTAGCGGGGATTACTGCACTACACTGCCGAGCCCGATTGTTTCAGCTGTTCCTGAAACACCTCGCCTCGCCTCGGCTTGCCTCGCCTGATTCATCTCACCGCCCGCCCGCTTTCCACCTTCCACCCGCCCGCCTGCCTTCACTTTGCTCAGGCAGCGGAGGCTCCGTGTGCTCAGGGGCTCAGGGGCGGGCCGTGTTGAGGCCGTGTTGAGGCGGCTGTTAGTGCTCGGCCGGTGAGGGTTGGTAGCTGGCTGTTTGAAAAGGAGAGAGGCTTACTTGCCTCCCACGAAGAAGAAAACTCAATGGGGTGCCGTACTGAGACGGTGGGTTTGAGCTCGGCAGGTGAGGGCTGGTTGTTGGCTGTTGGCTGTTGGGGAAGGAGAGAGGCATACTTACCTCTCACGGAAAAGAAAACTTAAAAACACAACTGGTCCAGGGGAAAAACTCAATCTGCCCAGATGACACGGAAGAACCCCTTACGACAAAACAGAGTGATGAAAGATGCTCCTCCAGGGGGGAATACAGAAGAAACAGCCTTGGTCTTCAAACCCATTAAACCAATATCGCCAGCAATTGTAGCGAGGATGCCACGCTCAATTTTAAAAACTCCTGAGAAAACGACCGCCACAGAGAAGCAGACTGGTAAGCTACAATTTACTGACTCACCTTCTTTACCTCTTACTACTCCTCACGTACCCTCTAAAGAGAAATTACTGATGAAAAACTTAGAATTCAACGAAAAGGAAAAAAAGCAAGCGTTAGAATTAGATGGTGCAGCGGGTCTTTTTTTAGCATCCTGGTCTCCTGTAGCTATCAATATCGACATTGACACTGACACTAATACTCTCATGGAAGCTAATGAGGCTGTTACACCCAGCGATAGCTTAACTGTCGGTTTGCAGGGCTTTGATGTGCCCACAGAGAAGGTAGACAAACTGGAAGCGACACACAGAGCGCTAGTTACCGAGCAAGGAGATATTGCTGCGTCTGGTGCATCTGGCGTGCTTGATCTATCTCTAATTAATTGCGCTCCTTCATATAATGAACCTTTTGAGACCACTCAGCCTGTTAGTATTACCGGTAATATTACTAGTACAAATGCTGGCCCTACTAGCTCTGATTTTAAAGAAACTACGACATGTGTTACTGCTATCACCATCGATATGGAAGAAGCAACAAAAGCTATTATGGACATCAATACAGAGGGTGCAAATGGGGTTGCAGTAACATCTACTCTTCAAATACCAACTCCTCAGACATTAACGAGAGCACCAACCGCAGCAAAAATACAAACTCTAGACCTAACACAGCAAGAACAGAGAATCAACAATATGACTCTAATGATGAGTATGAGGAGTCTTTTGAAAAAGGGGGGGTACTGGAGAAAAACTATTGCAAATCACCAATAGAAGTTAATAATCCCTCAAGCCTCAAAAAATGGGGAAAGTTAAGAGTCAAAGTAAGGAAAGGTGGGAAAAAATTGAAACCTGCTCTATTAAGTAACAGTTTAGATTCAGAAACCGCTCGAGGGAAATCGACTAAAGACCAAACCCCACTTCTCAAATGGATGCAACCAAGAGGGCAGTCTAAGAATATGCCACTGTGTGCCCCAGGTTCTCTTCCAGGAGTTAATGCCTTTAAAAAGTTGCAACATTCCACTGTTAATGTCGATTTGTTAGACCGAAACGCCGACCGTGATGCAGACCCAGGGTCGTTGGGGAAACCTCCGACCCTAACCCGTGCTGATTCAGATGCGACTTTACCACCTAACTCACTACTTATTAGATTAAATAAATTGAACTCTAAAGATAAAAATAGAGATACCTTTCATGTTCTGGACAATGAGTCTTCACCTGTGCCATTAACTGTACCATCTCCACCAACTCCCAATTCTTCTAAGACTCCCCCTGAAGTTTCCTCGTTGGACCTTATTTTGAAAACTTTGTTGATACATCGTCAAGAAACACAACAGAACTTTCTCCAATTAAGAGAAGATAATACTAAGGCACATAATTGTCTTCAGGAGGTTACTAACAAACTAAATGGAGTCACCAAAGACATGTAAGGATTGCAACAAAGGATTGTTGAAGCGGAGGAGTCGCTGGCTACTACTTCAGTTCAAACCAGTCAACATAAAGAAGATATAGGACTATTACATAGTAAAATTGAAGAGTTGGAAAATAGACAGCGCCGACAAAATCTGAGACTTTTTGGAATTCCCGAGGGGTCAGAGGGCTCTGATGCCAGGGCATATTTGGTCAATCTTTTCCAAAGAGCATTTCCAGATCTCTCTGATTGGGACTGGGACTCCCAACTACAACGGGTACATAGACTGCCCTTGCTTTAAAGAACAAAGAGAGTAAATATCCACGACCTATTATGGTCTACTTTGGTAATTACTTGCTAAGACAAGCGGTCTCAATTAAAGCTAGGCCGAATACACCAGTGACATTAGACAACGTAACCTTTTTTGTTAAATCTGATCTTAGCAAGTCCACTATGGATAAAAGATGGGGATTGCGCAAACTGATAGACCCTTTCAAGTCCCTGGGGGCCATAGTCTATCTTCAAGAACCGGCTCGCCTCAAGGTCAAAGCAGATCGTACATATTTTCTCACTGAAATAAAGGACGCCGAGCAACTTCTTGCAAAAATGACTTTAAATACCTAGTATAGAGAGAGGATCGTAAGGGGGTAAATTTAACTAAAAAAGAGAGAGGGGGTGAGGGGAGGTTGAGAGATGGAAAATGAGACTCACGCCCAAATATAACAGCCTAGTGCAATTTAACAGGGCATTTGGACACATATTTTGATTTTTTTTTCCTTTTTCACATATGATAATAATACAGAGTGTGGGGGATCACGGGGAGACCTCTCTTATAGACTGCCCATAGAGCGGCAGCAGAAGATAGAGGTAGGCCTCTGGGTAGATACTGGGGGGAGGCATTATGGGGGGGTGGGTTGGGTGGAATGGGCCTGTGGTTCTTGGGGAGGGGTTAAAAGGGGAAAAATTGTATTGCAGGAAAAAAAAGATGAGTAGATTCAGAGACAAAGCTTTCGTGTTCTTATACATTAAACGATATATAATACAGAGGAATATGAAGAACTTAGTTTCAATCAATGTTTTTTTTAAGATGTCTGTCGTGGAATGTTGCTGGTCTCAATAGTAAGGATAAAAGGAGATTGGTGCAAGAAGAAATGAACTTGTATCGGCCACATATGGCACTTATCTCCGAAACTCACATTGGGTTTCAAGATCGTAAACTTTTATCTCAAATGGGCTACGATCTTGTTGCTTGTTCAACACTAGGGGCATCAGTCCGGGGAGTAGCTATTTTAAAACAGAAGCATATAAGTATGGCTATCATTAAAACTGCAGCTGATGATAGGGGCAGGTGGGTAATCGCGCAGGTGCAAATTGCTGAAAAATATTATGTATTTTGCTTGGTTTATGGCCCTAATGTTGACGAACCCAAACTTTATGAGAAACTGAACATCGAACTACTCGAGTGGGAGAGCGAGCTACTTATAATGGGAGATTTTAACTGCGTTATGAATTATAAGAAGGATTCCACAAGTAAAATCAACACAATTAGGATGCTTAGAGTTAGAGCAGCTATAGTGGAATTGGGTAGGCTACATAATTTGAAAGATGTCTGGCGCAGTAAGCATCCTACCATAGCAGGATATACATACTACTCGGCACCCCACAGAGTTTGTTCCAGAATTGATATGGTATGGGCAACAGATAAAATTGTGGATAATTGCAACATAGAACTCTGCCCGAGAGTCACATCCGATCACAATCCCATACTATTCGAATTTAAAACCCTTAACAAAGAGCAATCCCCTCGACAGTTTACATTTCCTAGATATCTATTTACAGACGCTGGATTTGTCTTGGGTATCAAAGAACATATAAATGAATTTATAACACTTAATATTCACTCAACCTCGGTTAATTTTGTGTGGGATGCGTGTAAATGCAGCATCAGAGGGTATGTGCAACAATACATTTTAAGGAAAAATGCTGAAAGACGAAGGGCAGACAAGCTAACTTTATCCAGTATTCTAGTAGCTGAACAACAATTGATTGATGCTGTTACAGAAGGGAAGACAAATATAGAAGAACTGAGATTAGGATTGGTGTCATTGAGGTCGGAATTAAAAAAGACTCTCAGGGAGAAATTTAGTTCCAAAATTCATAAATACAAACTAGCCCAATATGAAGGGGGCGATAGAATCGGCAAAATTTTGGCCTATAAGGTAGCTGATAAAAAAGCTAAAACAATTATAAAATCAATAAAAGGGTCAGACTCAATCGAATACAATAAATCAGAGCAAATCTTAGAGCAATTTGCTAAATACTATAGCCATTTATATACTCCAGATCATTTACCCACTCAAAAAGAAATTCTAAATTATGTAGTAAATTTTTGCCCAATCGTTTTCTAACTGAAACAATTAAGCAACTTGGTGTTAAGATCGCCATTACTGAAATAAAGACTGCCATTCAAGCATTACCTTCAGGCAAGGCTGTGGGAGAAGACTGTTTGCCTATAGAACTATACAAAATATGCGAGAAAGAACTTATACCGCTTTTCCAATTGGTGATAGATTCTGTAGGTCAAACAGGAAGCGCTCCTATATCTTGGAGAACTGCCAAAATAATATTTTTCCTGAAAAAAGGTAAACCACCAGATGACCGAGGCTCATACAGGCCCATCTCATTAATAAACACCGATGCCAAGGTTTTTGCCAAAATTCTCGCTAATCGCCTAGCCCCTATTATGCCTGATTTAGTGAACTGCCAACAACATGGGTTTGTGGTGGGGAGAGACACCACTACTCACATTAATACTGCTGTGACTGCATTTGACGTAGCCTCGACTGCCCCCCCCCACTCGGAATGGTTATGCTGGACGCAGAGAAAGCGTTCGACCGAGTGGGGTGGGAATACTTGTGGGCGGTGTTGAATGCATTTGGTATACAGGGACAATTTCTTAGATGGGTTCGATCTTTGTATGAACTACCAACGGCAACAGTTAGCTATGATGGAGCGAATTCAGCAAACTTCGCAGTTAAAAGGGGGACAAGGCAGGGGTGTCCATTATCACCCCTGCTCTTCGCTCTAGCCTTAAAACCATTTTTAAACGCACTGTCTGCTCAAGATCATATAATACCAATAAATCATGGTGGCAAGACTTTGAAAATAACTGCCTTTGCTGACGATATAGCGATATTTACAACAGATTTAGTTTTGGCACTCCCAGAGATAATTAAAGAAGCGAGTAAGTTTGGAGAGATATCCGGGTACAAATTAAATGTCGATAAAACTCAAGTAATTGCTAACTATAAACCTGCGCAGCCGATAATAGGACTTTGTACCTATGCTACCTATTTGGGAGTTAAGCTTGCAGCAGATACAGAGAAAATTGTCGCACTAAACTATGACCCCTTACTTAAGGAAATAACTACATCTCTAAAAAACTGGCATAAGATACCTTTGAGCCTGGTAGGACGAATAAATCTGATAAAGATGAAGATCGTACCAAAATTACTTTACTTATTTAGATCTATCCCCCTCCAACTTAGCAACTTATATTTTAAAAAAATAGAGAGCATTTGCAGCAGTTATATTTGGAGCTATAAAAAAGCTCGTAGATCAATGTCTTATTTGAAACTCCCAATTGAAAAAGGGGGTTTGAATTTCCCGGATTTTAAAATATACTTTTTTGCTACTTTCTTTCAACGTATACGTAGCCTAATAACCAATGACTCTTCCTTATTATTCCACCAATTTATGTTGGGAGTAGATAGTAACCAGTTTTTGTACCGCGTGCATGACCCCAACTACTTTAAGAGAGTCAAGTTTAAGACCGCGAGACACATTAAAAGAATCTGGGACCAAATAATGATTTTTGGTAAGATTCCTTTCTTTAATGCAGAGTTACAGATCTGGGGGAATCCAGGGTTACCAGGCTTCTTCTCCGATGGGGCGGCAGCTCTTTGGCTGGAACATGGTATAAGCACTTTAGGTGACTTATTTGTTTCGGATGGTTTTTTGAGCTTTAATGCACTAAAATTAATTTACAAAATTAGAGATACTATGTATTTTAAATACATTCAGATGAAAGATTTTTTTGTTAATAAAATGAAACTTGGAAAAATAGAAAATTCAGATACCTTAAAATTCCTCCACTCGAAACATACTAAATCACTTATTAGTAAAAGTTATGCTTATTTAAATAGCCACAAGCAATGAGACTGTGAAAATATGGCGGCAAAATGGACTAACCGATTAGGTGTGAACATCAACCCTAACCAGATTGCTGGCTCGCTTAGACAGATAAATCTGGTGGTCCAATCATCGAGTTTAAGGCTTCAATTATATAGAACGGTGACTCAAATATATTATACACCACAAAGAATTGCTAGTTGGACCACGGGAAAGGGCTCTAGCGAGCGAACTAAATGTTCCAAATGCAATTTAGAAGCCGCCGGTATTGAACATATGTTATTTCAATGCCCGGAACGTACAGCATTTTGGAAAGGATTAACCGCGGTTCTAAACAACAGACAAATTATATTTCCTGCACTTTCTGCACATTTAGTATTACTAGATATACAAGATACTAATCATAAACATAAAGACTTGATTTCTATTGTTTTTGCTTGTGCTAGGTTGGTTATTGCACGGACTTGGATCTCGAAGGAACCACCCAATATTATGGAGTGGTGGAATCTTGTTAATGAAATACACACGATGGAACTATCGTTGGCTAAGTTAAGGGGTACTAAGGCATTGAAAGCAAGGCAAATGATTTGGGGTACTTTAATTTGATCTGTTTGATCTATATGCACCAGCAGCAACTAAAATGTTATATATTATTTTTTTATCTTTTTTTTTTTTCTTTTTAGGAATGTACATTATTATCCTCTGTATGTATTTGATGGTTAAATTTATTTTTGGATATCTTTGTTTCTAAAATTGGTACGTAATTTAATGATGTTTTCTTTTTCCTGCAATAAAAAAATTCTTAAAAAAAAAAAAAAAAAGACAACCAATCAGAATGAAGCTCATGCTTGGGAGGGTTCATGACTCTGAACAGATTTACACCATTTACAAAAAAGTCACATTCTAGACCAAGAGCTACCTTTTTGGCAAATTTTGTGTAAATCTGTTCAGCAGTTGGGCTGTAGTTCCTATAGAAATTAGCATGGGGAAATGCATTTTGGGACTCCCCTTTTTTCTTGGCCCTCGCTTGATGAATCATCCCAAATCTTTCAAGACGGGGAGCTGACCTTAGTGAACCAATTGTTTTTGAAAATGTTGTAAAGATTTGTTGTACAGCTCCTACGGTATTGGCAAAAGAATAAACACTTTTTTTAATAGAATCAAGGTACTAACTATAACTACCTACTGGCGACCGCCAGTTGGTTTAATATATATTTATAAACAAATCTAGAAAGGTTAGTGATGGTTTATTGACCAGATCTCTATTTGGAATTATTGCTACTATCTTTATTAATGATATTAACAAGAATAAATTTAATTTTCATAAAAATAGATAAATTTGTATACACAATAAGAATGATAAAAACTATTGATTCATTGTGTGACCTTTCTTTTTAACACATCTTAGACACATCTTGTTAATATCATTTCAGTCCATTGCATCTCTATATTCATTTCTATTTTTATAAAATTTGCATAAGTTGTTTTTCTGTTTAGCCATTGATCTTGTCTTGTAAGTCTGCCTGGGTATATACCCCTACATGAAGAACAACTGTCTCCAGCTCAACGCTAAGAAGACGGAGATCATGATCGTCGGTAGGAGGGCGGATCTATGGGGGGACAGGTGGTGGCCTGTGGAGCTGGGGCCGGCCCCTCTTCCGGTCACTGAATTAAAGAACTTGGGAGTATGGATGGACCCTGGGCTTTCCTTTGAGGTCCATTCTAAGAAAACCGCGGCCTGTTGCTTTGGCATCTTACGGTCGCTGCGCCCCATTCTGAAGTTCTTTGACCACCGTACCAGGCAGCTGATAGTCCAGGCTACTGTGTTATCTCGCCTGGACTATGCAAGCTCTCTTTTGGTAGGCTCCAATCTGGCTGAGGTTACCCGCCTCCAGCGGGTTCAGAATGCCGCGGCGAGAGCCATAGTTGGCCTACCCTGTACAAGCCCCGTTTCCAGCACACTGAGATCTCTGCATTGGCTGCCTGTTAGAGCCAGAATCCAGTTTAAAGTGCTGTGTCTGGCGTTCAAGATTTTGAGGGGAGAGGGTCCCCAAATTCTTGCGGACCTTTTGTCTTGGTATGTGCCCACCCAGCCCCTGGGATCTTTGGGCCACACACTTACTGTGGTCCCTCGATACAGGTTGTGTCGGGTCGGTGGCCGGTCCTTTCGGGTCAGAGCGGCTCAGCTCTGGAACTCCCTTCCGGTAGAGTTGCGGTTATTAGATGACCTTCTAGCTTTTCGTAAAGCTCTAAAGACCTTTCTGTTTTATTAAACTCACCATCTGTTTCTTTTATTTGTTGTATTTCCTTGTAGGTGTTGCATATTACCTGACACGCGCCAGGACGCCCCTTAGCTGGGGCAGCTGTGCGCGTTACAAATGTATGTAACATAACATAACATAACAAATGCTAATTCCTAACTATATCAGGCCTGAAACCTGTTTTTTTCAGTGAATTTCAAAGGTTTTTAAATGCTAATTCCTAACTATATCGGGCCTGAAACCTATGTTTTTTTCAGTGAATTTCTAAGATTTTGTAAATGACAATTTTTAAATGTATTAATTGTTATATTTAGTTTTTTGATACTGATTTACTACATTTTTTAAACTATTTATTTTTAGATATTTTATTTTTTAAATTACATTATAATTACATTACAAAATATACATTCTCAGAATGAATTACTTTAGATTAAATACTTTGCAAATAGGCAATAGACTTTTAAATACAGTAGATACAGTTGTTCCAATGGGCAACACAATTTCAAACACAATATGAATTTCTAGTTAAATGCAATTAGTTACTTTATAGATTACTTTTCTAACCACAGGACTGGATCCTAGGTTCAGTCCTTGGACATCTCCTGTAAACGGTTGAGTAAAAGCGTTTTAGTTACAGTAGTGATTTTTAAGGAATATTATTGTATTTTAAAAGTTGATAATTTTTTCACATAGAATCACAAATGTAATCCTATGGAAGGAAATTCCTTTAGCAGGTAAATAGTGCTATTGTCACTTTTTCTTACTCAGTGGTAGATCCTGGATCCAGCACTTATGCATCTCCTGTAAACAGTTGAAAGAATGCGTTTAAGTCATACAGGCAATTTCTTTTTAACATTTTTATTTATGGTATTTGTGCATATACATACAGTGAACAGGGTGGCTTCATTGTAGGAAACCCGCCGTCTAGCATCCTGCATCATACATTTTTAGTTTATGACGGGCTCCTTGTTCGTAGTAGTACTATACGGAGAAGGAAAGAGGAAAATGTGAATAAGTAAAGAGAGAAGAGAGAAAAATAGCTTCGGTCTGACAATTGTAAGATCTCATACACTTCTGTTGGCTAGTTGTCAAGCTTTGGTTGTTCGTAGCTTATGGTGGGTCAAAAGTTGGCAGGGCGGCATGCAGTGAATTCCATAAGTCTCTGGATGTGGATTTCCAGGGTGAGTATCTTTCCGCTAATGTGTCGGCTCCTCTTAGGTAGGTGATTCAGGAGAGCCATCCCCCATACGACACTTTAGCTGTGGTTTTCCAGTTTGTGAGTACTAGCATGGTTGCTGCAATTAGGAGAAGGTCCAGGAGTTCTCTCTCTTCCTTTGTGGGGAGGTTGGTTTGGAAATATGCTGTGATGATGGAGTGGAATTCCCTTGGCATTTTACATTTGAACATCCTATCTATGAAATCAAAGACCCTCCCCCAAAATTCCGTGAGAGTCGGGCACAGGAAGATCAGGTGTTCTAGCTCCCCCTTGGCCCCGTCGCAGTTCCAGCATGCATCGTTATCTCTTAGTCCCAGCTTGTGCAGACACTCGGGGGTCCAGAACGTTTTATGTAGGAGCCACAGTTTGGTCTGCGCAAGCACAGGGGTGATCTTGGCCTGTGTGGCTGATGCCCACAGCTTGTCCCATTCCCGGTCCTCTAGTGATGGGTGTATGTGAGAGTTCAAGTATTTCTCTGTCTTTTCATTGATGTTGTTTTCTTGCACGGTGAGGGTTTTATATATGCGGGAGACCTAGTGTCCTAGCCTATTTATATTTGTAACATAGTGGAATATAGAAGACTTCGAGTCTGCTATTTTGGACTTTGTCAGGGCAGTTTTGATCTTTAGGAACTTATATAGGTCTGAGTCTTCTAGTTGGAGGGAAGATTTTAGGTTGGCAAAGGTTGTCGGTGCGGAGTTCGCTTCGAGCTGGTATGGGTGTGTAATGCCCTTCATTATCCAGTTGTCGAAATAGAGTTTTTTGCCCCTGTATTTTATTGCGCTATTGGACCATAGGGATTCACCCTTGAAGCCCTTGATGCTCACCTCCAGTTTGCTATCTAGTTTAAGCAGTGCTATCCTGGTGTTTTTCAGTATTGGGTTGCTTGTGAGTGGCTGTGTGGTGGCGGTGAGAATGGCAAGTGGGTTGAGGTTTTTTAGTATTGCTCTTTCCAGCAGTACCCAGGCTGGTGTGTAGTCCTTCACTTGCTCTATCCAGTGTGTGCCATGCTTGGCTAGGAAGGCCAGTAGGAAGGTCTTAAAGTCTGCAAGGTTTACCCCCCCCCCCCTGGTTTTTGGGTCTTCTTAGTTTCTTCATGCTTATTCTGGCCTTTTTATCACGCCACAGAAATCTGGAGCACATTTCATCTAGTCTTTGGTGGAAGTCTCCTGAGAGGAATATTGGGTGCATGCTTGAGAGGTAGTTCACCAATGGGGTATTCATCATTTTTATTGTCTTGATTCGTCCCCACCAGGACATGAAATTGGGGGACCATGCTTCAAGTTGCCTCTTTGTCTTGTCTAGCACTAGTTTCTCATTGTCTCTAAGGGTGGAAAACAGGTCATTAATGAAATGGAGACCCAGGTATCTGACGTGTCCAGGCTGCCACTTGATTCCCAATAAACCCAGCACCCCTCTGTTACAGTGGATGTTTAGCGATATGCATTCTGACTTATCATTGTTAAGTTTGTATGCCACAAGGGACGCGTACTCGTTTATTGAGGTCATGAGGGCTTCTATCGAGGTCTTTGGTTGTTATGTCATTATTAGTATATCATCGGCGTAGGCCGCAACTTTTACCGAAGTGTCGCCGATGCATATACCTCGAATTTCTCTGTTCTGTTTGATACTTTGGAGTAGGGGCTCTAGGGCTAGTAGGAAGAGGGCGGGCGAAAGCGGGCAGACTTGTCTAGTGCCTTGTTGGAGGTTCAGTGGTTGAAGTTTTCCATGCATTGCTCTAGGAAAGCCCAGGAAACTTTGTCGAAAGCCTTTTCTGCGTCAAGCGCTATGGCCACGGCTTGGGAGGGGCTCTTTGATGCGTGTTCTAGGACATGGCATAGAAGGTGTGTGTTGTCACTTGCCATTCTGCCTTTTAATGTAGCCCACCTGGGTGTTACTTATTAGTTTGGGCAGTATCTTGTTTAATGTTGTGGCTAGGATCAATGCGTAGATTTTGCAATCTACGTTGATGAGGGACATTGGTCTGTAGTTTTTCCGTAGTTGATGATCTTTGTCCTCTTTTGGTATAACTGGTATGGTCGCCCCTGTCATGGTTGCTGGTATTCTCCCTGTGTGTGCTGTGTGGTCGAAAACTCTTTTCATTAGTAAAGTAGTAAAAGTTTATTTGCACAATTAATTAAAATCATTGCAATATACACAATCGTAGCTAACAGTTAAAAAAGACAATTTTCAATTCTGATAAAAAGATAGTAGATATCTGGGATGAGAAGGTGCCAGTTAGGGGAGTTAAAGCTCAGTCTTGATCATCTGGGGGATCAGGGAGTTGATTTCAGAAATAAATTTTAAAAAGCGCGTCGCCATCTGAGGTGAATCGCCCCTCATGCAGACGTCCAGTGCTTCTTGGCATGTCCTGATGTTAAGAGAGACCCAAATCGGGCGAAGCCAAAAGGTTTGTTGGGCTAGTAAGCATCTACAAATGCACAAGATGTGAATCAGGTTTTCCTCTTCCTGGTTGCAGAAGCGGCATTGGGAGGAGGCAGCTTTCTTGTACCCTTGGCCAAACTTATATGCCATCAGTGGAATTAGGCCAAAACGTAGTCTCATTAATTGGAGTTTTACGTGAGGTTTCATGGGAAATGTAAGATAGAGCGGTAATATTTTTGGTGCATAAAGTTTGGAGACCCAGGTGCCATGGAAGAGCTTTCATACTTGTTGTGTATCATGGTTATTGGAAATAATTTTTGCTTGTTTGGTTAAAAGCTTCGATTTCGCCTCAATGGGCAGCGAAAGTGACCATATGTCCTTTGCTTTAAGGGTTTCAAGACAAAAGATCAAATATTTATTCCACGATGTTTCAGGGTTGCTAAGCAATGACCATATACAGCTCTTTAAAGTGTGGGAGCTGGCTTGTTTCGTTTTTAGGCTGTAAGCGATGAATCTTGCGCTCATGATCCATCGCTGGGAAGTTAAAGAGAATTCCTTTCGGATTTGAGCATTAGAGGTCGAGTTTGGCAGATGGAATACCCCACGGAAGCATGATGATTGAGCTCTATCTAACCAATTGATCATTTTGTCTTTAAAGATTACTGCGTCGAAGGATATTGTAGGAAGGAATTTTGCAGCAATCAGTTTTATTAGTGGGGCAAAGTCCGGGGAGTGGAGAGCTCTCTTTGTTGTTATAAAAGCCCCCTCCAGGCTACGAGCAACTTCCTGCATTGCAGTTATATGCACAGTCGATCTCCCTTTATGATCAATGCAAACTCGCAGGTACTTGTATGCGGTAACTGTTTCCAATGCCTTCCCTTCGATAAACCACGTGCTCTTTTTTGTTTTCAAGGTAGATATTGCCATTACTTTGGTCTTGGTGGCATTTATCTCTAACAGATTGATGTTGCAGTACAAGGCAAGGGAGTCAAGGAGTCTTTGGAGGCCCACCTGGGTTTGATCTAGGAGGATGGTATCATCTGCATATTGCAGGGTTTGGATTTTTGTTTGGTCAATTCCTGGGGGAAAGGCTCGTGAACGTGACAGCCATTCAGGGAGGTCTGCGAGGTACAAGTTGAAAAGTAGAGGTGCAAGAATGCATCCTTGTTTTAGACCTCTACTGGTATAGTTTGTATTAGTGGAAGACCATCTCAATGTGACTCTTATTTTAACCCAAGTATCTGTGTGTAGAGCTATTAGCGCTTTCAGTAACATCTGGGGAATACCCTATTGTGCCAATTTTTCCCAGAGTTTGGCCCGAATCACGCTATCGAAACCTTTGCGAAAGTCTATGAAGCCCAGATATAGTGATTTGCCTTTTGTGGCTAAGGTGGTTTCCATCATGTGGGCTATGCAGATCAAGTTATCTTCAATATGGCAGCCCCTTTGGAAGCCAGTTTGTGTAAAGGGGATCAAGGTGCTATTTTCCACCCACTTTGTTAGTGCTGTTAAAAGGACGCTTGCATATGCCTTCCCGTCCACGTCAAGGAGGGCTATCATCCGATAATTGTCAGGATTAGAACGCAAGCCTTTTTTATGGATGGGCACGAGTAGTGATCCTTGCCAAGAGACCAGGATAGGAGCTCCCAGTATAGCTGCCTCAAAGAGGGGTGCCAGCATCAAAGCCTATTTCTGGGCGGAAGCTTTATATACTTGAGTGGGAATTCCGTGGGGTCCTGGGGCGCCACCTGAACGCATTTTCTTTATTATTAGCGCTATTTCGGTTGGGGTTATCATGGCTGGTGGGGTTGTCTCATCCTGGGAAATCGGTTGTTTGAAGATGGAAAGGCTAATGCCGTTGGTAGCGTACGGTGCTGTATAAAGTACTTTAACATAGGCCTCCCAGTCAGCAGGAGAGATATTAGTTGCAGTAGGAGGTTTGGTGGTTTTAGTGGCCTTATTTACCCAGCTCCAAAATTTTCTTTGATCTTTAAATTTTATGATCTCATAGGCTGCTGCCCAATGGTGATCTTCTTCCAATTTTTTGGGAATGAATCTAGCCTTCCTGTACTCTGTTCTTTCGGCTGATATTTCACTCCGCAGAGATTTATATTCACTTTCATTATTGGCATTGATTCGCTGTAGCTTATTTAATTTACTTTTTATGATGGTTGTATGTTGCTTTTGCTCTAGCAGAGTAGTTGGAGCCGGAAAGTCCTTGACTATACTTTTTGTTAGTTTTGGGGCTAATTGTTCTCTGAAATCGGTCAGTATAATTTCCCATGAGGATACCGTCAAGTGACTAATGCCAACCGGGGCCCATTTGGTCAGAAGATTGTCCACTTCAGTTTCTATTACTTCCCGGTTGTCCTCGGACCATCTCAGGTTTCTTACACTCTGTAAGTTCGATTCCGTTCCAATCAGGGGAATGTTCGGGCGATGGAACTGACAAAGGCCAATCTTACACGTTAAAATTGCGTGGTCGCTATCTGGAGATGGAGTTACCAAGAACTGTCGTACCAGCTGGAAGTGGGTTACTGATATCCATATATAGTCCATGGTGGCCATTCGAGAGGAGGATACATGAGTGTATGCAGCTGGTTGGTCCGAAGCAATCCTTCCGTTTAAGATGCGAAAGCCTAATTGATTTAATTTTGTTGCTAATTTTATCCCTTTGGCTTCCTTCCATTGATAGTGAGATTTTATCTCCGGGATTGCCCACATTTCATTAACTGAGGATAGTATAGCAGGTAGGGTGGAACCAGTCTCCATTAGGTTGGTGTTGAAGTCACCCATTATCAGCCATATATCGTTTGGGAAGAGGGTTTTGAGGTTGTTTATTACGGGTAGCATATTTCTTAGTGTAGCCTCTCGTCTTGTTTTGGAGGGGTGCAAGTAAACACAGCCGAGGATGATTTTTAGTTTTAATTTTCCCTTTCATGGCTCTGCGACTCAATGCTGATAAAGATATAGTCACCCTCACCTTTATAAAGAGGTTCCAATTTTGCGACCAGTGTGTTCTTCACGGTGATCAACACACCTCCAGATGCATGACCACCTACAGCTGATGGGATAGCGAACGATTCGATAACGGTGAAGTCTTCCCAAATGGTGTTCTCCAGGGACCAAGTCTCTTGGATAGCAAATATGACGTGCGTCTTCCGGAGGTCCAAGGTTAATCGTTCGATTTTCTCTTTTGTTAGACCCTGGATGTTCCAAGAGCATATATTGAGGTAATGGGCTACATCGTGGTTGATTTTGTTTTCATTCGATGTTATCTGTGCACTACCCTAAGGCCTGGGAGACCCAGGATCAATCTTGGGATTTGTGCGGTTTAAGTATGCATTTGCGCGGACCTCCTGCTATTGTAGCTATGATTTGAAGCGGGTTCTCTATCCAGGGTGCGGTTTTGTTTCCTGTCGGAGGCCACGTAGCATCAAAGATAACTGCTGGTTATTCTTGTCCTGTTTTAGTTCTAGTTTGTAATTGTCAACCGTTAAGGACTCTGGAGTGTTTTTTAGGAAGTCCGGGTATTTAGTGTTGGTATAAAGGCTAGCCTGGACGCCCCATTCACTTAGTTGTTTTTTATTCTTCATTAGTGTTGCCACCCGATCTGGATTGTGAAAGGTTACCACAGTAGATTTATTTTTCTGGCCCTGTACGGGGTCCGTAAATGCCACATTTTCAATGCCCGCTGATTTTACGCTTTCTAAGCCTGGGAGCAGCGAGCATAATTTTAGGATCTTTCCTTTATTTAGAATATCCCATTTTCCCTCGGATTAATATTCCGGGTAACATTTATTTTTTTTATGTTGTTGCGACACGGGAGGGAACTCTTGCTTATTTGAATTCAGTTTTTGCGAAAATATCTGGTTTGAGCCGGAAACTAATGGGTCCATGAATAACTTTTCATTGAATGGATACTCTGAATTGACTTGATTAGTCGATTTTAAAATCGAGGAACAGATGCCTGTGGGCCGGTCGCTTCCTGTCACTGGTTCATGAGGTAGGTGCGTCGTATTATTGGGTCTGTCCACCTCTATAAAGGCCTCGGTGTATGTCTGTTCAACTTCTTTTTTTGGCAGTGGGATTTCGCCAATATGAGTTGTTATTTTATGACTTGGCTCCTGATTAGTAGTTTTTTTTTCACCTAAGGAGTACAAATAGCTTTTATTGAGCAGTTTGAGGGAATTTTCGTTTCGCTTAGGAAAATTACTATAAGATTTTTTATTGTTACTACTATTTCTAGTTATTTTTTTTCCTTTAGGTCTGATGAATTCTGCTCGTGATTTGAAGTCGCTTTCGATTTTTCCGTTTTTTCTTCACGATGATCGACTAGTTTTACAGACTGCACAATCAAATTTGTGGGTGGCTCACTCTTATTTGTTCCGAGCCACTGTAGTAATGCATTGCCCTTTTTTTCGCTTTGTTTAGTTTGTTTAGTTTCTTCTTATTCTTTCTGGACAAGGGATTTCCTTCCATCAAGGTTTGTTTGATCTTATTTGAAGGCATTGCAGGACTCAGTAAAGTAGATGACACTTCTTCAGGGATACGTGGAGTAATCATTTCTTGAGCATTCGGTGATTGTGAAATAGGAGGTGTTACGTTGCCAGGATAGGAGGCATTTCTTTGAGTACCTAAAGTGCTATCTTGAGCTGCGATGAGGGGCTGTTCATGTTGAATATTTGATTTAGCATTGTGTGCTAGTTGTTCTAATTTCATGTTACTATTGTTGCTGCTGGGGCGATCTGGGTTGTTTGAACTTGATTTTGCTGTAGTAGGGTTTTCATAAGTTTGAGGATGAGGGGAAATGCTTGGTTTCAGTGGCCTAGTCTGGGTCTCTTTCCTCAGATCTTCAATTAGAGTGGACATTATTTCTGGCAAAGACTCAAGTTTTTTTAGTAAAGGCTCACAATTACAGCTGTTTTGTACTTGTTTTAGGTTTAAGTTTGTATTTTCGTTTGGTTCTTGGCTTGAGTTCAAACTTGGGGTTTGTTTTTGAGCCATGTTTTTTTGGGCTCTTCGTATCAGCGAGTTTAACTGGTCTTCCAAGTCTATTCCCATTATTGAGTCTGCTACTAATTGTAGGATGTTTATTTGAACGTCCAATTTGTCAGCGTGCATATGGGCGACATTGGCCATTGAGTTCAAAACTTGGTTGGTGGCTGAAAGAAGAGCCTCGACTTTAAGCATTCCTGAGATGACGCGCGAGTCCCCTTGCCTGAGTCCTATTGAAGAGTGGTTATTTTCAGTAAAGTAGATGTGGGCGGAAGGTGCATTGATAGCTGGATTACTTGATGTTTGATCCTTTTGAAGATTTTTATTTACGTCTTGATGGGAACTATAAACTTTGATTCCGGCATTATGGCTGTTAATGGTTGCTAGGGGGTCATTTAGAGAACTCGCTTTGGTCTTCCCCTCGATTGAATCATTATTTCTAGAATGACAGGAGTGATTTACCCCGGAAGGGATCGGAGTAGATGTTAGCGACGGAAGATCAAAACAGCGTTTTTGAGTGCGATCGTCCAGTCGGCCCTTTAAGGGATTTGCCTCATCTTCATTAAGTAATAAGCTTTGCGAGGAGGAAAGCTTAAGTGATTGAGTGGGGGAGTGAGTCGACGAAATCCAGATTATAGAGTCAGCTAAGGTTAATGATGAGGTTTTGTCTTTGTCTTTTTGCCTCTGGGAAATCGTGTATTCTTTTTCAGGATCTAGGTCGCAGACAGATCTGTGAACGTTCGACAAAGCAGAGGGAGCGGAATTAGCCGGAGAGAGCATGATTTTAGACGATTTGCTTAGACTTAAATGTGAAAATTGTTTGTCTGAGGGAGATAAGGGTAATTTTGAATGAAGAGAAGATAAAATAGCTGGTGCAATAACTGGGTCGGTAACTGTGGGCTTGCGACAGATGAATATTTCGGGATAGAGAGAGATTAGGTTTGGAGAGGCTGAAGGTGTTATTGGTTGGTTGGGGGGCTTTGTATTCTTGTCATGTTGGATTTGAGGAGCGCTTTTGTTTAGTTGGTCAATCCGAAGAAAATGGTCTCTGATGTCGCCAATACCATTGTTTTTACCTTTAGATGGATGTAAGAGGAGAACGGGTTGTGTGGGAGGGTTTATTGGCATTTTTTCACCTTTTGGAGCTTCCATAGGGGCCTTAGAAAGCACCTCGGCAGCTCAAGCCGCTCCTTCAAGTCGCGATGGGCCGGGAGGAGGTTGATATCCACGACCAGCCTCTTGTGGATACAGCAACTTTGATTTCTGTCGTTTGGCAGTCTTTAGAGGACGGTGAGTAGATTTCATTTGGGTGCTGCTCCTTGTGAGCATCGTGGTAAGAGCAGACGTTTCCTTTACTTTCTAGCTTGTATTATGTTGTGTTTGGTGCCCTTAATTTTGTAGAGGCTCACTATCCTCTGGCACCTTACAGGCTTCTATACCTCCTTATTGATTTGTTTCTTAGGGAGGACTTCTTCGATTTATTTTGAATAGTTTCTGCTTTGGATTTTTTTTTTGTGTGAATCGTGCTCTGTAGTTGAAGAGTACGAGGGAGCAGCTAGGAAAGGGTGTACCCCTATGTCCTAATTGGCCGGCTGCACACCACCTTCTTGTTTCCTTCGACTTGGTGATGAGTATTTGACGGGGTTAAACTGTGGACCTCTAAAAAACAGGTGAGAAAGAGGCAGTCGAAAGGCGGGATATGAGGAGCCCGCGGAGAGAAGGGCAAGCGCAAGCAGAGCTCTCAGGAGGGGCCACAGACGATGTCAGACCTAGTCAGACCTGCCAAGGACCTCCACCCCGGCTCTTACTTCGCAGCTGCCTCTATCGGCAGCCGCGCTCGTGTTTTTCCCGCCTGAATCGGCCCAGAATCGGCCCTTTGTAGTCTCACCTCATTAGTGGCGTAGGTGTAGACGCTGGTCCCATGGTGCAGCTCCAAGAGGTCCTCGCACCAAGAATGTAGCAAGGGCTACGCTGCCACGAGCCCCCCTGGCTGCCACCTGGTTTCGGGAGGCCGCTGCAGATTACTATTGCGGCTATCGCCGCTTCTTCAGAGTTTCCGAAGTCTTTTTCTGTTCCGAGAGACCGAGACCGAAGCTGCCCCTTAGCACTGTGGCATATACAGCGGCACACACAGGGCTCACAGGGCTCACACGGCGGCTTCTCAGCTCGTTCCTCGCTGCTTGCAGCTCGCTCGCTCGCTCCTCCTCTTTTTCACGAGTTGCGGAAGGAAGGTCTTGAAGAAATCTCCTGTGAAACCGTCCGGGCCGGGGGCTTTGTTCTTTTTTTAGGGACTTGACTGACCTTTCTATCTCTGTTGTGGTGAATTCTACCCCTAGTTTCAAGCTGTCTGCGTCATCTAGCTTCGGTAGTCTTAATTTTTCTAGGTATTTTTTGCATGCGTCTTTATCTAGTTGTTTTCCGTTTCTGTAAAGGTCCGAATAGAGTTCCCTGAAGACTCTGAGAATGGACCTTGTGTTTGGTTTATATTTTGCTATCAGTGTCAGTGATCGATGTGACTGCCCTCTGGTTGCTTTTGTATTTCAGATATGAGGCCAGGAGTTTCCCTGCTTTGTTAGCTTCGCATAAGTTTAGTGCCTTGCCTCTGTTGAGCCGGCTCTTTCGCTAATGATTTTGTTGTATTCGTATCTGGCGGTCGTTAACCTGTGAAGAGTGAGGTCCGCCCGATTGTCTCTTATGAATTCCAGTCCTAGTCTTTTGATTCCTGCCTCTAACTCAGTCAGTCTTAGGTTTGTCTGCTTTCTGATCCTAGCCGAGATGCCGATTAGTTTCCCTCTAATTGTGGCCTTTAGAACATTCCAAAGTGTATCTATGCTTACCTCGTCATTATCATTTATGGCTATTTATTCGGTGAGGGCGTCCGTGACTTCTTTCTTATGAGCGGGATCTGTGATAATGCTGCTTCTGTACGTCCATCTATGGGCTCTTACCTCATTGTGTTGGCCAGCCAGTTTCAGGCTGATTGCTGAATGGTCTGATACTAGCCTTGGCTCTATTAGGGCCTCTTCTATCATTTGCGTGTGGGTCCCTGATATTAGGATGTAGTCTATTCTTGTGTGTGATTTGTGTGGGCTCGAGTAGAATGTGTAATCCCTCGTTGTCGGGTGTGTGAGTCACCATGTGTCTCTGAGGTTGAATCTCGCACATATGTTGAGGAGTGCTTTGTGGGATCCATTGGGGTGGTAGTGGCAGTGGGATTGTCTGTCTAATAATGGGTCTAAGGGCATGTTGATATCTCCTGCAACTATCAGCAGTTCGTTCTGTGGGATTTTGTCAAGGGCGATATCCACTTCCTCCCAGATTTGGAGGTTGTCTGAGTTGGGGATATATAGGTTTGCTACATGGATCTGATCGCTCCCTCTTGAGATGTTGGTTTATTAATAACCTGCCTTCGCTATTGTGCGTGTGTGAGTTAATCGTGAGTTTGGAGTTCTTGGAGATGAGCGTCATGACTCCCCCCTCTTTCTAGTGGCTGGGGAGCAGACCGAATGGGCAATCCACTTTGCTCTACCACCGAGTCCATTCAACTCGAGCTAGCTGCCGTCAGGGCTGACCTGAATACAGTAAATACCAGCCTTGCAGCGACAGAGCAGCGCATCAGCGATATGGAAGACGCCACTCAACGCACCAAGAAAGAAATGAGTGGCCTGAGCACAAAAAAGGACTCTTTGCAAAGGCAAACAGCTGAATTGGAAGACAAGAGTCGTAGGGGAAACATATGAAAACTAGGAGTCCCAGAAGGTGTGGAAGACGAGGTGGGATCATGTGCCAAATTCCTAGAGAATCTCATCCCGCAGATCACAAACCTAAAATTTGAACGCCAATTCGAACTAGATAAGGCTTTCAGAGTTCCAGCCTCAAAACAGCTAGCGACAAAATTCACCAGACCAATCATCTGCAAGCCACTGAGAGCGCAGCACGCGGAGGAGATTTTTAACTACGCCAGAAAGAACAACCAGATCATCTGGAAAGGGCAAAAAATCACACTGATGCAAGACTACTCCAAAACAACAGTAGACATCAGGAAAGGTTTTCTCGCCCAACGCCAAGCGCTCAAGAGCAGAGAATTCTTATTCACCTTCGTAGCACCAACAAAGTTCAAAATAACAGATGGGGGAAAAGCCTTTTCTTTACTGACCCACAGGACCTGCACCAATACCGGAACGGTCCCCCGACCTCGCAGATGGAAGTGTCAACTCGAGTAAAAACACAAGAAAGACAGACCAGCTTCACAAAAGAACACCCAAACATTTGCTACCTCAAGAAAATCATTCCAAGCGACCGGACCTACCTCACAAAGTGAAGAAACATGAACCTCATCTACCTTATCTACCTCAGGGTAAAATCCACTCCGAGAAGTACAACATCCCGGCATTATGAAGCGCACTCTAACCTTTACCCAGTTATTTTTTTTCTAGACTACTGTTTACATTTCAAGACTGCTAACCTCAATACCTGAGGCACACTGACTACCTCTGCTATGCAACACCTGAGCCGGTCACTAGCATATACAATCCTACTATCTTGAAAATTTACCGGTTGTATTTTCTTTTGAATCATACTTGCCTCCGGAAGGCGCAATCGCGATCTTGCCGTCGCACTTCGAGATCCTGGATGCGGAGGGAGGGGGAGGGGGGCTGGAGGGGACACAGGGGGGAACGGTGGGGACACCAGGAACAAGGGAGGGAAATGGGGGGATAGTACTCTTTTCTAATCTTACCTTCGCACTTTCTAGACTTTACTTATTCAATCTACACTACTGCAATCTGGTATGTAACCCTTACAACGCATTTTTTACCACGCGGTACCTTTACCACGCGGCCGTTACAACGCAAGTCGTTACCACGACTTGCGCTGGAGGGCGCTGTGGGATAAGGAATTTTATAAACTTATATTCCAACACCGTCCCTACTGTTACGGGGACTGGTGTTGGAATATAAAATTATAAAAATCCTAATTCCTCGCCCTCCAACGCAAGTCGTGGTAACGACTTGCGTTGTAGCGGCCGCGTGGTAAAGGTATGCGTTGTTACAACCTGCGTTGTAACAACGTACATCCCTGCAATCTACACTACTGCAAGATTCAGTCTTTGAGTTTAACGAAAATGCTAATGAGGGTCAGGCACAGAGAGCGGCACCCACACCACCTAGATAATGGTTAGCAACACCCCTGTCGCGCTGGCGACCGACCTCAAAATAAACTCACTAAACGTCAAAGGCCTGAACCACCCTATTAAGCGCAGAAAAATACTCGAATACCTGGTCAAATCCAAGAGTGACATAGTCCTATTACAGGAAACTAAATCAGACGAAGAAAGATACAGGTAATTTTTTAGGAATATTTTTAGTTTGTGAAAATAGACAGAAACTTTTCTGGTGAAAAGCAGACAATGGATTCCTATGGAAGTAAATACAAGTTACTAAGTATGGTTAGAATTACTTTTCAGGGTCAGTGCTGGGCTAAAAGATGCAGCACTGGGTTCGGAATTCGTAGTTCGGCTGATTTAAAAGGAATATTTGTACAATGGTGAAGGAAGGGGGCAGGGCCTCAGGTGACGTGTTCAAACAAGCCTGTGGCGCGATTTAAATTGGAGAATTAATTCCTCTTCAATCCTGAGGTGGCCTGGGGCCAACTAGCCCACCAGGTACCTCCAATATGCGCCAGGGAGCTGCGTTGCAGAGAGGTATTTAGAGGCCACGCCCCTTTTTGCAACACAGCTCCGTGGCACTTACTGAAGGTACCTGGAGGGCTAGTTGGCCCCTAGGGGACCACTGGATTCAAGAGGAATTATTTCCCCAACTTAAAACGCGCCGCAGGGCGTGTTTGCACACATATCACCGGAGGCCCCGCCCCCTACCTTCACCATTGTGAAAACACTGTGAAAACGCGCCGTGGCGTGTTTTAGTTGCGTGTTTAGGTCCCCTTGAATCCTGAGGTCCCCTGGCGGCCAACTAGCCCCCCTGGTACCTCCAGTATGCGCCAGGGAGCTGGATTGCAGAGAGGTGATCAGCGGCCATGCCCCTTTTTACAACAATCTGCAACGCAGCTCTGTGGCGCTTAGTCGAGGTACTTGGTGGGCTAGTTGGCCCCCAGGGGACCTCTGGATTGAAGAGGAATTAATTCCCCAACTTAAAACGCGCCACAGGGTGTGTTTGAATACATATCACCTCAGGCCCGCCCCCTACTTTAACCACTGTGCAAGTTTAAGTTGGGGAATGAATTCCTCTTCAATGGCCTGTTCTCCTGATGACACTGCCACTGCACCTTCACCCACCTCCAGACCCTGACAGATACCACCAACCCACCGGACGCCAGCACACCCATACCCCTGAGCTGTATCCTCCTCAAAAAACACTCCCTACACAGACATGCAGTAGAAATCTGGGACCTCCTCAACACCCTCTGGCCCAATATCGCCTTCCTCACAGTGACCTGGACCAACTCCAGCTCTGCATCCCACATTGTAACTGCCCCCAACGACGGGTACAAGGTCCAGAGGAAAGATTGTCCCACCACCCTGGACGAGGCCTCACTATAAGCTCCCTCCGACTGACAAACTGCATCTCCAACGTCTCATTGCCGCCTATGGAACACCTCCACTTCCAGATGCAGGTCAACCCCAGAAGGTCTCTACGTGGAACTCTTGCCTACAGACCTCCTGAACCACATGTCCCATTCACTAACACCATCACAGACCACATCGTACCCCAAGCCCTTGCCTCCAAGGACTACGTACTGCTCGGAGACCTGAACTTTCACCTCAACAACCTCAGTTACCCCAACTCCAGCTCCCTCCTAGACAACCTCGCCAACATTTGGACTGAAGCAGCTCACCACCACCCCCACCCACAAGGTAGGACACACCATTCTTTGCCAGAGGAAACAAAGCTCGCTTCAGTCACACCATGCAACCCTTCTGAATGGACCACCACTGTGTCCACTCTCCTTCACGAAATCCACTGCACACAAGCCAATGCCATGCCCATCTTGCAGAAACTAGAGCAAGATCACCGAAGAGCACCTCACCTCCGCCTTCACAAATGCCCTCTCCCCACCAAGACCAACACCAAATCTACCGCCAACAAACTCCACAAATGGGTCATCAACTACAACATGCACGCACCCCTCCAGAATTCTGACAGACAATACACCTTGAAAGTCACCAGGTTCCCCATGGATCTCTGAGAATCCAAGAGTTTATGCTGAAGACTTGAGAAAGCATGGAGCAACAACAAAACCCTGAAAGCACGTACTGCCTACAGGACCACAACCATGGCACACCACCAACTCATCAGATCTACAAAGAGGGACTTCATCCAGGACAAAATCCTCTTCAACTCCCTCAACTCCCTCAACTCCAAGGAACTCTTCAACATCATACAAGAATTCACCAGACCCCTCAGCGAGACCTCCGATGTACCTCCCTCCCAGTAACTCTGCAACAAACTCAGCTTCTTCTTCCAGCACAAGGTCAGGACACTCTTCGACAACTTTGACAAATATGACCAAGACAGTGAGCCAACACCTTCCACCAGCAACCCCATCCAGCAGGACATCCGCACCTGGACCCGTCACAATGGAAGATGCTGCAAAGACAATGAGGAGAATACACTCCGGAGCACCCAGTGAATCCAGCCTCACACACATCTTCCACTGTGCTGCCCCCGCCATCGCACCAGAACTACGACAGACTATCAACTGCACCCTCAAAACAGGCATATTCTCCAACGACCGGAAATGTGCAGAAGTCAATCCCCTCCTCAAGAAGCCCTCTGCAGAGCTGATGGACCTCAAAAACTACAGGCCCATCTCTCTCCTCCCCTTAGCTGCTAAAGTCACCGAAAAGATAATCAACAGCCAGCTATCAAACTTCATAGAATCTAGCGACATCCTCAACACTTCTCAATACGGTTTCCGTAGCAACTACAGCACCAAGACCACCCACCTAGCTGCCAAGTACGACATCTGTACACTCCTCGATCAAGGCCACACTGCAGCCCTCATCCTATTAGACCTCTCAGAAGCCTTCAACATCATCTCCCACTGTATACTAGCTGCCAGACTCCACGATGCTGGCTTGCAGGGAACTGCCGTAGACTGGATCTGCTCCTTCCTCAATGGCCACACACAAAGAATAAGACTTCTGCACTACCTCTCTGAACCCACAGAGATCAGGTGCGGAATACCCCTAGAATCCTCACTCAGCCCCACACTCTTGAACATTTACATGGCTCCCCTCGCTACCATCGTCAGAAAACACAGACTTAGCATATTATCCTACAACACCAAGCTCATCCTCTCCTCACCAAGGAACCTGACATCACGAGGCACAAGTAACACGAAGGACGTCGCATCCTGGATGAGAAGCAGCTGCCTGAAGCTCAACTCGAGAAAACGGAAGTCCTTATCCTCAGATCCACTCTCTCTGCATGGGATGACACCTGGTTGCCCACCACCTTCCGAAACTCTCCCACACCCACGGACCATGCATGCAACCTTGGCATCATGGTCGACTTCGCCCTCACCATGAACCAACAAATTAACGCTGTGTCATCCACATGCTTCAAACCTTCTACATACTCCACAACACCTTCAAATGGATCCCCCCCAGAATCCTGGAAGACAGTCACCAGCAGGCTGAACTACGAGAATGCTCTCTACGCCAGAATCAACACATCTCTACTTCACAAATTCCAGACTGTCCAGAACGCCGCAGCCAGACTCGTCCTCAGCATCCCATGACATGACCACATCACTCAGCACCTACAAGACCTCCACTGGCTCCCCATCGAAAAAAGAATGAACTTCAAGCTGCTCACACATGCCTACAAAGCCCTCCACAACACTGGACCAGAATACCTCAATGAAAGAATCTACTTCTGTGCCCCCAAGAGAAACCTCCGTTTATCTGATCTAGCCTTGGCAAAAATCCCCCACATCCACAGAGCCAGAACGGGAGGCAGATTCTTCTCCTACATCGCGGCCAAGACCTGGATGGAACTCCCCTCAGCACCAGACAAAGCCCCACACTGCAAGCATTCCGGAAGAGCCTTAAGACTTGGCTCTTTGGATGATTGGAGCTGCCCGAAAATATCCCTCCCCTCTCCCCCAGTGCCTTGAGATGCTTGAGGTTGAGTAGTGCCTTCTACAAATCCCTGATTGATTAATTGATTCGTTTTCTGCATGTTCCCACATATTGATCTTTACCTGTGTGTGAAGTTTTAGTTTTAAAAAGGTGTAGATTCTGTAACCAGCTTCGCACAGCCACACTGTAAATCTTCCCAGAACAGATACATTAAAATGTCCACTTCTATTTGCCTTTAATCAGCAGCATGTTCCCAAGTGGTGTGTGCTCGCAGAGTCTTGGCAGAATGGGCAAAGTTGGCACCATGTCTCGTTCTGTACCTTTACTGTAAGCTCATATTCATCCTAAACATGACAGCACAGCTACCGCGTGCATCCTAGCTATAGTTGCACACTGACATGAGATTGCTTTTGTGAATTGGACTTCTATCAGAAATCTGCCAAAAGGCCCTCTTCTCGCATTTAAAACTTACATAGCATCCAGCGCCTTAAAATGTTTATTTGTGCCTGGCAGCGGCAGTCCTTTTCTCTGAGCCCAGAGCATGTCCACCCATCGGTTTCTCGAGTGCTGAGATGAATGCACCATGGCCGGGGTGTAAGGGAGTGGACGCCGTATTACGATGTACCTCACGGTCTGTAGTGCTGACTCCTATTTAGTAGGGGGTGGCAAAATTGTGAAGTTTTTTTCGTTGAACATTGCATATTTCGCCCCAAAATAACAGAAAAATACGTAAAGGTTGCCAACTTCCAGGCAGTTGGTATTTCACACAAAAATAGTTTTTTTTGCAAAGGTGTGTAATTTCATATTCACAAACTTTTTTTCTTCTTTTTTTAGTTCTATATAGTGCAAACTCGACCCGAAGGTGTCAGAGCGGTTTACATGAGCACCAGATGCATCACAGATAGACACATTCTATTTTTTAGGCACCTGGAGCTTAAGTGGTTTGCCAGATTCACAGGATGTTTGACAGACTCAAAGGAGGTAGTTCCTCAGCTTCATAGTCGGCCAACCTAGCTAATAAGCCACCCCCTATAAAACAGTGTAGCCTGAGTTAGCTGTCCTTCACATCATTGGTCTCTTACAAGGCACAGACAAGAAAGATACAGGTGCGTACCAAAATGATCGCTCATTACCAGCGCCAGACTGTCACAGTACTTGAAAACAGCAAGTATTGCCTCGCCTTTTAGGGACCTATAGGCTTTTGTGATGGCTTTAGGAGTGCATTCCCGGTGCTGTGCAGCATACCTCTTATGAATCAAAAAACAAAAAGCCATATGCATCACTTTGTTGAGCTGTGCACAAAGCATGCACGCACCTACTAAATTATGTTCAACAACTGACAGTACGATGAGGGCAACGCACTTGTGCGCACAATGAGATATTCCTACTTGTCTCTACAATCAATATCCCAGCAATTTTTCCTGGCGCTCAACTTCTTGTAGCCCACCGTAGAAGCCACTAAGACTAAAATTCAAACAAAGGTAAACGGAGCATCAAAGTAAACAATATTATCTAGCATCATTAATTACTGCTATCCGCAAGAAATCAGAAAAGTTCCAGGCAAGCTTCCTTGGTACTTGTGTTCTGTTCCTTTATTAAAGTAGAATGATCAATCCGAACAGTCTTTCTTGATGAAGGTATCCGATATACAAGTATTCAAAACATAGTACAAAAAAGATTTATTTTATATAAATTCACAGCCTACGCGTTTCGTCCCATCTGGGACATTATCAGGGCTGTAAAGAAAAAAAAAGACATTACAATCAAAATATCTATTCAGATGATGCATCTATACAACAATTAATCATCCTGATACAGGAAGCCTGCCTATATACCATTCTACACATCAATCAACTGAATTCAGGAACCTGCATATATTACAATCTATTCATGCCATATATTACAATGGGACTCTATTCACAAAAGAAATGATCTGGGAATCATCCGCATTTTTAATCACTAAACAATCATAATTATTGCATTACTACAATTTTCTTTAATTTTGCCTTACACCCCCCTCGTTCTTCCTCTTTCAATGCATAATATCCTCTCACCTCTATTCTATATCCATGTCGTGAAAATGAAGGGCGATGTAGCTCCTTATTTCTTATTCCTATTTCAATCCCCATTTTTTAAAATCAATATCTAGTAAATGTAAAAAAGCCTAAGATTAGTATTCATACCCCTAATTTATAGTCTTAGATGTTGCTTAATTCATATGTCATTACCTCTCCTATTGTTTGTCCATCAGCCCTATTAATCCATTATTTCTGGCAATTGCCTTTGTCCAACTCCAAAATCGATTATTTTAAAACAAATATCTCCTATTATCAAAAATAGAGAAACCAACTGTCAATTTACTACCCTCAACTAGAATCCTCAGTTTAAAGATCCCATCTACCCAAGGATTGTCTCACCTCATGCTGATTTTACTCTGCGCAAATCTCTGGTCCGTCTTCCTTACTTCTAATGCCACTTCATTCATTCCATGCAATTATTCAACAGACATCTGTTCAAGTCCCCTTCTTATTCACTAATTCAAACAAAATATAATGCTAATTCCACATACCTACTACCTTTATCTAATTAGACTGATCTACAATGCTCCCCATCTCACCTCATTCCTCCATTTCATGCCTGAATCACCTGTCTTCCCCACGGTAGCAAGACCCATTACATCCTGCCACTTCTTCTCAATAAAGGCCCACTAACCGTCTTTCTGTAACCATTGCCTGAAATTAACACACACAAACACACACAACACCCCATACCCAAATCACAGCACACAGCTCTGTACACACACACCACCTCAGACCCGAATTAGCTCTGCACACACAGACACGCACCCTGCCTCAGACCCGAATCACAGCACACAGCTCTGCACACACAAACACACACCCCACCTCAGACCCGAATCACAGCACACAGCTCTGCACACACAGACACACACCACACCTCAGACCCGAATCACAGCACACAGCTCTGCACACCCCACCTCAGACCCGAATCACATCACACAGTTCTGCACACACAGACACACACTTCACCTCAGACCCGAATCACAGCACACAGCTCTGCACACACAGACACACACTCCACTCAGACCTGAATCACAGCACACAGCTCTGCACACACAGACACACACTCCAACTCAGACCTGAATCACAGCACACAGCTCTGCACAAACAGACACACACTCCACCTGAGCCCATAATCACAGCACACAGCTCTGAACACACAAACATGACTTGAGCCTTGTGTTGGCAGCAGTGAAAGTCCTTCAGTGGTTCATGTGATTATTGGGTTTGTAGTTAAGTGGCTTGTGCTGTGACATTGCTTTACTGCATCTACACTGTGTTATGATAATTTCTCATTCCATTCCAGAGCTCTAAATACGGTGTATTTTAGTCACTTTAGATAGCTTGTGTATTCTGTGGAGTGCTTACTGCAGTGACATGTCGGTTTCTTGGTCCTTCGTGGGACACACGTGGAAGCCATCAGGTGCCTTTTGTGCTGGACGTGTAAAGTTGAGACAATAGTGAAATGTTATGATGGCTGTGCCAAATGTTTACTAATCATCTCTCAGTGACTTATTTACTGCTCACAGTGCTTGATGGCTCCTGGCACGCTACACGTCAAGGCATACAAATCCAGTACATCTAGCAGTACGATTAGGAATATTATAAAGTTCTGTCCCACTGAACATTGGAAAACAAGCAATTGCATACCAAGAGGTCTCACATTTTTAAAACGTTGACCTATTAGTATTGTGAATGACAATGTCTTTTATTATTGCAGGGTTTTTTTTAAGTTTAGAAAGCTTTATTGCATATAATAATCCAAGTAAAACATCAATACAAAACAAATTATAAGGCAATGAAACAAAGTAAAGTAACAATGGAATTTCACAATATATAATGAATGCCAAAGGGGATGTAGAAACTATACTTAGGAAAAAAAGCTTTTAAAGGTATTTTTGTTTTGCGAGAGGGAAGGGCAAGAAAGAGAAGAGGATGGGGGAGAGGGAGGGGAGAAAGGCAATCTAAAATACAGAGTAAAAGTCATAAAGTTAACACAATCAGATAAGTGTGCAAAAAACTAAGTAATATGCATCATTGAAAAAGGGGAGTGATAACAAGTAAAAACTCAAGGAACATGTCTAGAAAGAAAATTATTTAAAGGGAACCATAACAGGTCTTTTTTGATCAATAGGGGTACATTAGTAGCAAAGGCACGATCAAGCCTATGGCGGTGTCATAACAAATTCCACCAGGCATTGTATGAGATCTTCAAAGTATCCTTGTAATTGGTTGTGATTATCTGTAAGGAAATGGCTATATACAAGTCTATAAATTTACGTACAATACATTGGACATTCCATATAGGTGAAGCACCACCCAGAAAAATATGGATACTCTCAAAGGGATGGTCTGTAGCTAATATATCGTTTAGATTTGACCAAATACAAGACCAAAGAGCTTTAACCAACCTACAGTGAAAAAACGTAGGAGAAAAATCACTGTCAACATAAGAGCAAGACCAACACTTTTTGGAGTCTATTACTTTAAATTTATGTAAATCAGAAGGAGTAAAAAAAAGTCTGTTGTAAAAAAATTATAAAGTCTGTGTGGTACTGGCAGAGCTGGAAACGGTGTGTATTTTAGACCATATGGAATCCCAAACCTGAAGGGGAATTTCTTGGGCTAAATCCCTTTCCCAAGAAAGTTCAAGGTTAGATTTGAGTCTATCAGTAGTGGGACAGGAGAGTAATTTATAAATGGCACCAGCTTTGAGAGGAGTGGAAAAGTCCGGTGGGGGAAGGATTAGATCGGAAGTGGTAAAGAACCTATTGTGAGAGATAATAGAGGGTAGGGAATTTTTAAGCAAGGGATACTGGGAGGAGTTTGTGTTGGAAAGGTGAAAAGAATCACAAATGTCTGAGAAATCTCTCAAGGAGTTATCTCTGAGTAAGTGATTGGAGTTATGATGCCTTTGCCATTCCATTCTTTCCAGAAGAGTGCTCTGTAATTTATCTTTAGGGATTTATTATACCAAATCGGAGTTGGAGAGTGAAAATCTGACTGTGAGCAAAAGGAGCAAAACAATGAAAGAGCAAGTGCCCTAGAATGTTTAAATATGGGAGTGAGAAAACACTGCAGAGGTTGAGATAAGCGAGTAGCCGTAAGGAATGAGAAAGGTGAGAGTTGCACAAGTTCTATTGCACTCCATGCTGTTAGGGGAGGAACAGGCTAGTCTGTTAAAAAAGGCCAAATTTGTTTAAAAGTAAAGGCTGAATGGAACCGAGTGAGGTTGGGAAAGTTGACTCCGCCTACATCGTTGGGTTGTTGGAGGAGAGAGAGAGAAATCCTAGCTTTACAATTGATCCATAGGAATCTTGCTAAGATGCGATTTATTGTTTAAAAGAAGTAGAGTGGGATAGAAACTGGAAGCATTGAGAGATAAAAGTTAACAATAGGAAGAAGCATAATTTTGATAGTTGCTAGCCTCCCCCACCAAGATAAGAAAAAGGGAGACCAAGTATCTATAAGTGAAGAGAGTTTTTTAAGTATGTCTTTATGATTGAGATTAATGGTCTCTCTAATAGTGTTAGCATAAAGAATGCCTAAACATTTAATATTTCCAGAATCCATTCAAAGCCAGATCCATAAAACATGTGAGGAAGGCAAAACTTGTTAAGGGGTAAAACCTCAGATTTGTCTATATTGAGTTTGTATCCAGAAACTAGGGAATATTCTTGTAATAGAGAAAAGAGCGAAGGTAAGGAAGTGGATGGATTACAGATATAAAGTAGGATTTCATCGGCATAGGCAGTAAACTTAATATCAATGTTTTGAAATGTGAAGCCTGTATAGGATGGTGAATGTCAAATTTTTTCTAAGAAGGGTTTTAATGCAAGGATGAAAAGAAGAGGGGAGATAGGACAGCCTTGTCTGGTGCCTCTATGTAGAGAGAAATAATTAGACTGAGAACAAGAGAGAGTGAAATGCGGAGATGGAAAAAGCACCATGGGTTTAAATAAGAATGGGGAAGCACACGGGCAGCGAGTGCAGAGGAGGGGAAAAACAAGCGTTTGTTAATGCATTAGGTTTCACCTTAGTGATTTAGAACAGGCAGTTTTTTGTTGTAAGTTATAGCTTGCTGTGTAGTTGCACTATACAAAGCTGTCAACTTGAAGAACAATCTTGCAGTGTGAGGAATGGTTGTGGCCTTGAAGGGGATGGGACTCGTACCGAGAAGCACCCTACGAGGCACCTTTGAACCCCACTTCTCCCTCAAACCCCGTCCCCCCAAAGATAAGTTTACTGAGGCTGGCGCTGTTGTTCTGGGGTACTTTCACACCCCTTAATGGATATCAGCAGTTAAAAGCCTCTCAAAACAAGCTAGAAAACACAAAATACAGTGGTTTTTAGCTTGTTTTCCCTGCTACTGTGTGATATCGACCATGTAATGGGGGACAATATTGTGTGTCACATGGTGGCACTGTGTGAGTTGGCAGGTATGTAATATAAGTTACTGAAAGTCTGTTAAAGTGGTATGACTTGTTTATGTACAAAAAAACATATTTTGCTGTTACTAGTGGTATAGTGCGAGTAAGTAACAGCAACATTTTGAAAAATAAAAGGGGGAAATATTAAAATTAATTGATGTAATAGCAATATTATGTGTCTGGAGGAGTCCTGACAACGTTTGGCCACAGTGCCACTGCAAAGAAAAGAAGGGAGGTCCCCTAAATTTCAAATCCGGCACAGGGGGAACGTACAAGAAACAAATAAGTCCCTAACACCAGTGAAGTTGTGTCACAATATAAGACAGTCTATTAGACAGTGCTGGTAGTCAAGAGAACCTACATTAGAAAGGCACTAATATTACTACAATGTCATCAAATCAACAATACACTTAAAAATCATAAGTATACATTAAGGATTTATTGAATACGTTATGTGCAAATATCTTAAAAACAATTCATTAAATAAATCATTGTGGGAAAACAGTTGTTGACGCAGCGTTTCAGTATATGATTAACACCTTCTTCAGGACAGTTTTCTAACCGCGGCAGAGGTGAAGATAAACTTCAATTTATCTACCACTTCTGGTGATTAAAATCGTGGATTAAAAACATGAAGAGAGAGTCAAATGATGGCCTTCTCTGGAGATTCAGCTTATAATGGCATCTATTTACAATGTAGATATGTACACTGGAGACACCGTAGGATTATTTGCTCCATATGCAAATACCAAATTTGATGTTGCCAATCGTGGTGTCATGATTGGAGTACTGATATTAAGCTGATATGCTTTATCAGGGATGCGTCAGCCCAGCTGTGGGTTCTTTCACGTCCGCCTCGGTAGGCCTTTGATTAACCACCTGTTCTATTTACCGCATGACCCGGAAGCTGTACACTATGAGCAGGGAGGCTGCGGAGGCCGTTAGTGCAACACCTCTGGGAGCCATGCCCAATCCAGTGAATCCACAATTAGTTTTACCCTTGCTGTGGCTTCTTGCTCATTTGAGCATTGATATTGTAGGAACCCCTTCCCCTATTGCCTTTGGGACAAATTTCTCATAAGGGCCATCTTCTACTGGCAGCAGTGCAACACTGCTTCTTTAGCAACGAAAATCATGCATCAACGTAGACTAAAGAGACTGCACCTCACTCAAAGTTCCAAATAATTGCTGCCCCGAATACTTCTTTTTCACTACCCGCCATTGTTCAGTACCACTGTCCAGGAGAAATAGATTAGAATTACAAATTGAAAGGTGCACCTAGAATTTTTGTAGTCCATAAAGATCACATATATGTTTCTTTTTTTAAAAAAAATTATTTATTGATACCACTGCAATTCCAAAAAAACAAACGATAAGAGAAGAGCTATTACAATACAAAAATTAATTACATTAATTCACAATATTGGCACATTCATGTAATCCGAGAAGGGGCCCCACAAATCCCTACCAACTTTCCGTTTGTTCACCCCTTTACCAGCATATAAACTAAATTCCAAATTGAAAATATTACGCATTCTACTTTTCCATTGGAAAAAAGAAGGGGGATCCACTTGAAGCCAGGTGGCAGCAATACACAATCTTGCTACAGTCGTAGCAAAAAATATAAGATGACAATGTTTATGGAGTTCCCCACCCCTTCTGAATTGAATATCTGTCCCCAATATCATAATAACAGGAGTTATAGTAAATGTTTTGCCAATTAACTCACTTAAACATTTTTCAATGTGCGCACAAAAATGCTTCAGCTTCCCACATTAGAAAAAAATATGTAACAAATCCGCATTGTTATCATTACAACGAAAACATTTCCCATCATGTCCACTTTTCCACTTAGCCATAAAAGCGGGAGTATAATATAAATTAAAAATAGTCTTATAACATTGTACACGCAGATTGGCTGACATTAAGGATTCTTTACACAAGGCAATAACATACTCTAGAGGAGGGGGCTCCCTTGAAAAAACTTCAGCCCATTTATCCCTTTTTTTCTGCAAATCATCTTTCCTATAAACTAATAATTGCTGGTATACCTCCCCAATTTTTGCCTGTTGTTGTATAGCATTTATGACTAAGTTGGGAGTACATATAATCCTTCGCCGAATTATAAAATCACGAAATTGTAAATATTTGAAGAATTGTTGTTTTGGTAAATTAAACAGACGGGATAACTCAATAAAAAAAATTACCGCCCCATCTGCTCCAAAGAAGTCCCCCAAACGAACAATCCCAAGTACCCGCCACCTCGTTGCTAAGACATCACACAAGATTTGAGGTAACAATTTAGTAGCATTGGTAGGAGTATACGAGGACAGCTTCCCAACTTGTAATAGTTTTCTAACTTTCTTCCAAACATTTAATGCTGATGATAAAACCTTAAACCTGGTGCGTTTAAAGTAGCTCCCATCTATTTCTTTAAATAGGAATTGTTTAGTTTCAGGTCCTAACTGCATTTGGTATATCGAGGGCGCTTCTTCCACATTAGATATATCTTCTCCAGTCAACATTATTCTCAACCTTAAAAGAAAGCATGTGTAAAAATACAACATAAAATCTGGCAAATCTAGTCCCCCGCGATCAACCGGTAGAGTTAGGAATCGCATGGCTCTTCTGGGTCTCCCCGGGGCCCAAATAAATCTTGAACCGACGGTTTGTAATTGCTTGATTCGGGGTAGAGTGAACTCTAAGGGTACTGCTCTGAATAAGTACAACACCTTTGCTAAATCATTCATTTTAACCACATTTACCCTGCCAATGAGTGTCAAATGTAGTCGTGACCATTTGTCAAAGGAATTCTTTATATTAATCACTAAATCCCCCCAGTTGACATCCAAAATTTCAAGCATGGACAAGCGTAGTTTTATACCCAAGTATAGTTCTTCCTGTGCCACCCGTGGGTCATTCATTGAAATGGTATCTGACGTCAATATTTGTGTTTTCAATACATTTAATTTGTAGCCAGTAGCTTGACCAAATACCACTGCTAATCGTTCAATCTCTTGTAATGCCATAACAGGGTCAGAGGAAGCTATCGCAACATCATCTGCGTAGGCGAATATAGTGTATGGAACGTTATGTACTACAAATGGTGTAATCTGAGCATTATCTACCAACAACTCAATGAAAGGGTTCATGTAAAGGGCAGATAATAATGGTGAGCTAGGGCACCCTTGCCTGGTGCCCGTAGTGATGTTAACTATATTTGACATTCGCCCCATCATGGAGATCTTGGCTACTGGAGAGGTAAATGCACCTGAATAGCAATCAGAAAGCGTTGACCGAACCCTGAAAGTCACATTAATTCCCACAAATATGACCACTCTACACGGTCAAACACTTTCTCTGCGTCAAGTAAGATCAAACCAAGATCTCTTCTCTCCACCTGGGCGATATCGAATAATGTCACCACCTTATTAATATGAGACGTGGTACTGCGGCCTGATATAAACCTGTGTTGCATTGGTGATACCAATGAAGAAATTACCCTAGAAAGACGAGTAGCCAATATCTTCGAATAAATCTTGCTATCACAATTTAAAAGTGATATTGGCCTATAAGAGCCTACCAACTCGGGATCTTTACCTTTTTTATTAAACACTACAATTGTAGCTTCTGCCCATGACTGCGGTGCCCGTCCAGCTTGTGCAGCCCTGAAAGTTGCAAGCATATGACATAGAAACTGTTTATGAGAGGCAAGATGGCGCCCGTGATTGCGGACGCGTAGGACGGCGTTTCTTGCGGCTCATGCATTCTGCCTCAGTACAGTGATACAGTGTTGCACTCATGCAGAGAGGTGAGCGGAGTGGATCGGAAGAATAATACCAAGTGGCAGGGGTTTCACTTACCATATCGACATCGGCGGCTGATTGTTTGTTGCACGTCCCACCTGAAGGCTTAAAGCCGGGCGGCAAGCGGCAAGCAGCGGCGGTTAGCGGGGATTTAACGCTGCATTTCAGTGCCGCACTTCAGCAGTGGGTCTTCACTTTTCTTTCTTCACTTGGCAGCTAAACGAGGCAAGCTTCGCTGCGGTGAAGTTTTGGTGTTTTGAGGCGCCGAGCGGTGGAGACAGCGTCCGAGGACCTTGGCGCTGAAGTGAGCTGTGTGGGGCCAAGGTCAGTGAAGCCAGCTGGGGCTGATAAGGAGTCCAGGAAGCCAAGAAGCTGACAGCCTCCTACCTTGATCAAGTGGAATTCGGATCACGGTGAGAGCAAGACTGACATGCCGCCTAAAGAGGGACGAGGTAAACCACGAGCCCCGGAGCAAACGGCTCCTCCCCAGGGCTCGGGGGCTGCTGGTACGGCTATAGTGGACACTAGTGGAGCTGAAGCAGGCAGGGGGACTGGTGCGGAGGCCCGCAAAGCTAACTGTGCAAGCAACAGTGTGTCCAGGGGGGGCACAGAGCAAGGGAAGGTGGCTGTTGTTGGCGATATTGATCAAGAGGGGAAAAAAATTCCTGCGATTTTTTCCAATAGCAAGGAGAGGCGGCGAGGAAAGCAACAACAGCAACAACAGCATCCCCCTCTCCAGTCCTGCCCTCCACTTCCCTCAGATGAGGGTAATGATATCCAAATACAGGGCTCCCCACGCACTACTGCAACTACAACTTTAACCTCCACTACAACCCCCGCTCCAGCATTAGTATTGCCAGTGCTGGGGAAGGAGCTGGGTACTTCCCTGGGGGAGGCAGCAGTAATCACTAGTGTGGAACAACCGGCTGCGACTAAAAATAATAATATAATGGGCGCCAAAGGAATTTCCGCGCCCTTAGCGGTAGATCTAGACTCTGCGGATTATTATTCCGTTTCTGAGCAATCTATGTCTTCTTGTGAAGATTTAGTACATCAGTATGCAGCCCATATGAGTATGAATGAAGGAAGTGATCATAGTAGTCTCCTATTGGATGAGGCAATCGCTCATAGTAACCACCCTGATACGGTGCGTAGGAAGCTTGATTTGACTTTAATGGATGGTGGTTTAAGGGTAGATGCTATGGGCCAGCCTGCAACTTCTACAATGGCAGAAGAAGATATCTCTTTGTCTTTCATCTATCAGTCTATTTTATCCTTCCGCACTGAAACTAGGGAAGAGAATTTAAAAACACAGAACATTTGCAGGAAACTTCAGAACACTGTACGTAGTATGTCAAAAACTCAAGCTGAGTTTGTTGGCCGGGTCAATGAGGTGGAGACGAGGGTCTCTACATTAGAGGACGACCTCCTTCAACAAAAAGCAGTAACGGCCTCGCTTCAGGCAGTGAGGGAAGATTCAGCCTGGAAATTAGCCGACATGGAAAATCGGGTAAGACGGAACAATCTGCGCATTTTGTAGATTCTGGTCAGTCCTATTTGATATGGGTTTCCCCAGCTATTTTCTGCAGTTTATTATTAAACTTCACGAGTGGAACTATGCAAGGATTCGTTGGGGAAGTCAGGGCCAACTGACAGAGAGGGTGCCGGTCAATAGAGGAGTGACGCAGGGATGCGTGATGGCTCCAACCCTGTTCTCCCTCTTCATAAATGGGGTGGTGGACCATTTGAGGGAGGACCCTGCTGACGCCCCAGTCCTTGCAGGCGAGAAAACACCTACACTCCTCTTCGCAGACGATACCCTTTTGATGTCTAAATCCCCCATGGGTTTGCAAAAACTGCTCGATCGTTATTGTATTTTTTGTAAAGATCGAGGGTTGTCGGTAAATACCTCCAAAACAAAGCTGATGGTATTGTCCGCCAAAAAAAAAAAAAAAAAACATAGGAAGGTTAACCTCTCGTTGAGTGGCACTCCTCTTGAGGTGGTGGACGAATTCGATTACCTCGGAGTGAGACTTAGCAATAATATGAGTTGGAATTCCCATATCTCTAAAATGGTTTTAAACCTTAAAAGGGTCTCTGGAATGATATTAAAGAATCAGCGGCTCTCTATTAGCAGACCCATAGCTCCAACCTTAGTAGTCTATGAGGGGAAAGCGTTAGCAGTGGCAGTATATGGCTCCGAACTTTGGGGTGCGGAGAACACTAAAGCATTGGCAGTGGCTGAAAACAAGTTTATAAGAGATATAGTCTCGCTGCCTTTATCGACCCCCCTGAAACCACTATTTTTAGATTTGGGCAAAAGAACGATTACTGACTTAGTCCAAATCCGCCCCTTGTTATATTGGGTACGGCTTAGAAGGACCCCCGAACTTTCCAATTATGCTTTAGTGTTGGATGAGCTAATTAGTTTGAATGTAGCTAATAAAATAAAATGGCTCAACAATTTAAAGAAGTTGGTGGTATGTATAGGTCTAGGGGATTGTTGGACTTCCCAAAACCCCCCGTCAAAAGAAATCTTTAAAAAACTTTATTGGGATTGGGTTGTGGCAAAGGAATTAAAGAACCCAAATTGGGGTCCCTTGACGAACATCTTCCTTGACCACAAGCCCCACCGGAAACTAGAGTCATTTTTGGACTTTATTCAGACCCCCCCGTGATAGAACTTTGTTTCTGAAACTAAGATATGGCATCCTGCCCCATACTACCTTTAAGGGAGGGTGGAAGGGTTGGAGGGAATCTGACCAAAAATGTCCAGCATGCTCTTGTCCGAAAGAATCTCTTGGTCATTTTTTGTTTGCATGTGTTGCATATAAACAGACGAGGCTGAAACCTGTTTGTAGAGAGCTTTGAGTTAGGGACTATAGATCAGCAATGCGTATAATTCTAACCAACGCTTCTTCCATGTATATTGTTTGTGGGGCAGCCAAATATTTGGCGAGTGCTTGGTTTATCAGGTCGAAATTGCTATCCGAAGAATCTTTTATCATGTCCCTTTTTAACGTTTTATGGATTTGTAATACTTGTAAACATTGTTTTATGTATTTTGTATGCTTGAATGTTTGTGCTTTTATGAAATATCTTTCGAATAAAGTATTACAACAGATTCCAGAAGGAAAAGAAGGTCAAGACCCTCGGCGCTTTGTGGTGAAATCTTTTAAAAAGAGCTTCCCAGAACTATCAAAATGGGGAGCGGGAAGTAGAAAGGGCGCATCGTTTCCCGTTCTTCAAACGTACTGTGGCCAATACAGATGCTGCTAGGGAAAAACCAAGGGCTTTGCTAATCTCTCTCAATAGTTTTCTAGCAAGGGAAGATGTGTTTCAGCTGGCTAGACCATACGAGAAGAGATCTGGGGGGGGATTTCGAATTTTTTGTTCAACCCAATTTTTGTAGGTACACTGTGGAGTTAAGATGGCAATTACGTGAACTGATCCCTCAATTTCAAGGCAATGGGCCACAGTGTTTTCTGTTGAATCCAGCAAAGCTCAAAGTTATCTATAAGGAATGCTCACATTTTTGTTCAACTGAAGTTTCTGCTAAAAAGTATCTAGAATCTCTTAGCAAGGAGTAATTGTGGTTTTCTTTTTTTGTTGTCTTTGTGTCTGCAACATTGCATCATTCAAGTATATAAAGGTTTTGAGGTATAGGATTGCCTTGGCATATTTTATTTTCTTTTCTCTGGGACAAATGTTATGAGTACTATGCCTCTGCACTCCGGTGTGTAGTCAGAATTGCGGGAGCTAGCAAGGGGGTATACGCTAGTCTCCATCTACAGGACTATTAGTCCTAAAGCCTTGTTTGAGGGGGGGAGGGGTGGTAGCAGTGTGGTAGGGGGATGGTAGCTGGGGTGGGCGCTGTTCAGGGTTCACTAGGGTGGGGAAAAAAGGGGGAAAATTACCACAGCTTTTCAAAAAATTGTGTAGATTGATTGAAATAAATTCATGGCATAATGTAATGTTTTGTTTAGTTCAGTGTTATGAGATGGGTTTAGAAGTTGCATTCTTTTTGTATCTAATATGGCGGTAACTGGACTTAAAATTTGTACCAGGAATTTTTCTGGCTTAAATAGTTGGAGTAAAAGGAATCGCGTGTTAGCAGACCTCCGCAATATCCAGCCCGATGTAGTCTGCCTGCAGGAGACACATGCATCATGGTCACAAAGGGCTTTGTTAGAGAATTTTTGTTATTCCTTAACAGTGGCCTCTCATCAAATCTCAATGATCAGAGGCGTTGCAATTTTAGTGAAAGAGAATAGGGTTATGGCGACACGATGTCTAGCAGACAATTGTGGGAGGTGGGCCATTGCACAATGCTTTTCTGGCAAGCTAAATTCACCGTTTGTGCAGTATATGGGTCCAATTTGGACAAATCTTCTGTCTTGGAAGAGCTAAATGTAGAATTAGCATCATGGGATTTACCACTTATACTTTGTGGTGATATGAATATTAATCTAACAAATATGGAATTGTGCGATGGTCCTCGAAAGTATAAAGGACGGAAACCCCACGTATTTAAAGCTTTGTATAATTTTACTAATGACCACGCGTTAATAGATTTATGGAGCTATTTGAACCCAGCAAATTCGGGGTTCACTTACTATTCATATCCTCATTAGAAATTTGCGTGTTTAGATTATTTTTTCATTTCATCTTCTTGGAAAGATCAGGCTTTAATTCAAGTGTATCCAAGGATAACATCTGACCACTCTCCGATCTTAATGACACTTAAAGTCCAAAATCAACTTTAGTGTTAAGGATGTTTTCGTTTGATTGGAAACTGTGTGCTAACGAGAGTTTCAAAGAGCAATTGACTCAATGGGTAGGCACATTTTTTCAATTCAATAGGAATTCAACTCATAGTGCCAACGTCTGGGATTCATTTAAGGCATGTTTGAGGGGTGAAATTTCAAGTTTTGTTTTTAGACAAAACCGATCTAAAAAGCTAGGGTTACGAGAATTGTATGACCAGTTAAAGGAGGCTGCAGTGAGGCTAATGGATGGTGTTATGTTAGGGGCAAATAATATTTCAGAGTTGGAAGAAAAGGTTGAACGAGTGAGAGTAAGAATTCAAGAGATTTGGCACACAGATAATGCACGAAAATATTTAGTTAATAAAAAACAGTTGCATGAATATGGTGGGACGATGCTTGGCTTGGAAGTTACGCAGGAAAGTAGCTATGGGTGGGATTAAAGCCTTGAAAGTTGGGGATGGGACAATTTGTCGAGAACCTTAAGGGATTCTAGCATTATTTCATAGATTCTACTCCGAGCTATATACTGCACAACCGTTACACCATAGTGAGTTCTTTAAAGTAACGGAGGGAATTTTAAAATTTTTGGATCCTATTGATGCAGCATCTTTAGAAGAACCTATTTCTATGGAAGAACTGGAGATGGCAGTTAAGTGGTTAGCCCTGGGAAAAGCAGCAGGGCCAGATAGTTTACCTGCGGACATTTATAAACTTTTTTTTGGTGTGATCACATATATGTTTCAAAGTATATGTTTTATTCTTTCTTTACTTTATGTCCAAAGAAACATGTTTGTCATACAAAGAACTTCATCTGGTCTGTGAGTAATATACAAAAATCAAGAGTAGCACAATTCTTGCTGGTACTTTGGGAGACTACAACACTCTGTACAAATACATGAAGGGAAACAGAACAAGAGTTTTGTTTACTAGCATACATATATCAACACATAATGCAAAACAATTACATATCAACAGAAATAAAACATGACAATATTTTCTAAATGAATCGAACTTTAGAAAACAAAAATTGCAAAAGAACAAGCAAATATCATCACATTTCACAAATATTACAAAATTATAATGTGTGTAAAGAGGTGGACTCAAGCATGAAAATAATAAGCTCACTCCCATCATCTGTTGATTAGTTCTTAGTAACTCAAGCAGAAGAAGAAGGCTTTTCTGGGTAGTAGTCAACAAAAGCTCATGCTCGTGGAATATTAATGGCCAGTCAACAAAAATTATTGATCATGACTTCCTGCAATACCTCAAACATTTCGACATAATTATGTTGTAGGCAAGGTGGCTCACTCTACCGCAGCACATCCAAGGTTACTGTGTTTTTCCGCACTGGCCACAAAGGCGAGATGGTCCTGGGTCAGCCGAAGGTGGATGGGGAGGGAGTTCCATGTTTTGGCCGCCAGGTAGGAGAAGGATCTGCCTCCGGCGTTGGTTCTTCGGATGCGTGGTACGGAGGCGAGGGCGAGGCTAGTAGAACGTAGCTGACGGGTGGGCGTGTAGAAGGTCAGGCGGTCGTTGAGGTACTTGGGGCCCAGGTCGTGGAGAGACTTGTGTGCGTGGGTGAGGAGCCTGAATGTGATCCTCTTGCTGACGGTGAGCCAGTGCAGGTCCCTCAGGTGGCCGGAGATGTGGCTGCGTCGGGGGAGGTCCAGGATGAGTCAGGCGGAGGCGTTCTGGATGCGTTGGAGTCTTTTCTGTAGCTTGGCTGTGGTTCCGGTGTTGAGGGTGTTTACATAGTCCAGTCGGCTGGTGACGAGTGCCTGGGTGACTGTCTTCCTGGTTTCGGTCAGAATCCAGCGGAAGATCTTGCGGAGCATGCGTAGGGTGTTGAAGCACGATGCTGAGACGGCGTTGACTTGTCTGGTCATCGAGAGGGAGGAGTCCAGGATGAAGCCCAGGTTGCGTGCATGGTCTGTTGGCTTGGGAGTGGTGCCCAGGGCGGGGTGCCACCTGGAGTCGTCCCAGGTGGAGGGCGATGGTCCCAGGATGAGGACTTCAGTTTCAGGCGGCTGTACTTCATCCATTCGGCGACGTCTTTCATCCCTTCATGTAGGCTAGTTCTTGCGGTGTCGGGGTCTCTGGTGAGGGAGAGGATCAGCTGTGTGTCGTCGGCGTAGGAGATGATGTTGAGGTTGTGCTGGCGTGCGATGGCTGCAAGAGGTCTCATGTAGACGTTGAAGAGGGTGGGGCTGAGTGATGATCCTTGCGGGATGCCGCAGATGACTTCGGTGGCCTCGGACCAAAAGGGGGGAGGCGGACTCTCTGTGTTCTTCCGGCGAGGAACGAGGTGATTCACTCCAGTGCCTTCTCTTGGATACCGATGTTGCTTAGGCGTTGAACTAGGGTGCGGTGGCAGACAGTGTCGAACGCTGCAGAGAGGTCCAGGAGGATGAGTGGCGCTGTTTCCCCGTTTTCGAGCATGGCTCGGATGTCGTCGGTGGCTGCGATGAGGCGGTCTTGGTGCTGTGGTTGGTTCTGAAACCGGACTGCGAGGGGTCGAGGGATCCGTTTGTCTCGAGGAAGGTGGCAAGCTGTCTGTTGACGGTCTTCTCGATGACTTTGGCAGGAAAAGGGAGGAGCGAGATGGGGCGGAAGTTCTTGAGGTCGGTGGGGTCCGCTGTTGGTTTCTTCAGTAGGGCGCTGAGCTCGGCATGCTTCCAGCTCTCCGGGTAGGTGGCGGTGTTGAAGGAGGTGTTGATGATGTTCCAGAGTTGGGGTGCGATGGTGGATTCGGCCTTTTTGAAGACGTGGTGGAGGCAGGGGACAGTTGGAGATCCGGAGTGGATGGTGCTCATTGTGCGGGCTGGGTCTTCAGTGGTCACCGTGGTCCAGGTTCGGAGGGTGGTGGTGGGGGGCGTTGGTTCGATGGTAGGGTGCCTGGATGGTGCGTCGAAGCTGTTGTGGATGTTGGCGATCTTACAGTGGAAGAACGAGGCGAGAGAGTCGCAGAGATCTTGTGAAGGAGTGATGTCGTTGTTGCCGTTGCTGGGGTTGGAGAACTCCTTGACGATGTTGAAGAGTTCCTTGCTGTCGGGGGTGTTGTTGTCCAGTCGTTCCTTCAGAGATTTCTTCTTGGTGGTGCGGATAAGCTGGTGGTGCTTGCGGGTGGCGTGTTTGAGGGCGGTCATGTTGTCTGTGGTCTGGTTGCGGAGCCAGGCTTTCTCGAGGTTGCGGCAGTTCTTCTTGGAGTCCTTGAGTTCGTCGGTGAACCAGGAGGCCTTCTTGCTTCTGGGTCTGCTGGGAGGTTTCTTTAGTGGCGCGAGGTCGTCGGCGCAGGCGGTCAGTCACTACATGAATTTGCGGGCTGATTCGTTGGGGTCCGTTGTGCTGGCGGGTGGGTTCTGGCTGAGGGAGGTGGTGAGCTGCTCGGTGGTGATCTTGCTCCAGCTCCTGTGAGGAACCTGTTGCGGGTGGTGGTGGGTCGTGGTTCTTCTGAAGCTGAAGTGGACGCACCTGTGGTCGGTCCAGTGGAGTCCAGTGGCGTGGCTGAAGGTGATGTGCTTGCTGGAAGAGAAGACGGGATCAAGCGTGTGGCCGGCGTAGTGGGTGGGGGTGTTGACCAGTTGCTTGAGTTCGAGGTTGGCGAGGTTGTCCAGCAGGGCGGCGGTGTTGCGGTCCTTGTTGTTCTCCAGGTGGAAGTTGAGGTCCCCTAGGAGGATGTAGTCAGCGGAGGGGAGAGCGTGCGGGCTGATGAAATCTGTGATGTCGTCGCTGAATTGTGTGCGTGGTCCCGGGGGTCTGTAGACGAGGGTGCCTCTGAGCGTCGTCTTTGGGTCGGCGTGTATCTGGAAGTGGAGGTGCTCTGCGGCCGAGAAGGTGTCGTTGGAGTCGGTCGTGATGCGGATGGTGTTCTTGTGTACGATGGCGATGCCTCCTCCGGTCTGGTTGATGCGGTCCCTCCGGGTGATCTTGTATCCGTCTGGGGTGGCGATGGCGATGTCGGGTGCAGAGGAGGCTTTCATCCAGGTTTCCGTGAGGAAGGCGACGTCTGGTGAAGTTGTGTCGAGCAGGTTCCAGAGTTCGATGGCCTGTCTGTGGATGGAGCGGGTATTGAGCAGGATGCACTTGAGGTGGGTCTTGCTGGTGCTTGGCTTGGCGGGTGCAGTGCAGGTTCGGAGGCAGGTGAACTTGCAGGTCTTGCAGTTTAAGGGTCCGTGGATGCGTCTCGGGGTGGCCCGGCCGCAGGCAGGGTTCTGGCTGGCATTGAGTGCATTGAGGGCGGCGGCGTTGTAGGTCTGTTGGGTGGTCTCGCATCGGCTGGGGCCAGGGGTCCTGGCGCTGGGCGCGGTCCAGGCACGGACGGGCGCAGACGGGTTTGCCTTTGGCGCGCCTTCGGCGCACAATCGGCGCGCCCGCTGCGCGTGTGTGGGGCGATATAAGAAGGTAGCCGGGAGGGAGGGTGAGCTGGGTGGCGGGAGCGGGGCGGCCAATGGGCTGGCGGGGGGCGGGGCCGCAGGGAGGCAGCGGCGGGAAAGTCTGGTGCGGGCGGGCGGCTCAGCGACGGCTGGGTCGCCACAGGCGAGCACAGGAGCAATCAGCGGCGAGCACAGGAGCAAACAGCAGGCAGCAGGAGGAGCAGGCCTGGGTAAGGCTCAGTGGCCGCTCCCGAGGTGAAGGAGAGGTCTCCTTAAGAAGGTAGCCGGGAGGGAGGGTCAGCTGGGTGGCGGGAGCGGGGCGGCCAATGGGCTGGCGGGGGGCGGGGCCGCAGGGAGGCAGCGGCGGCAAAGACGGCTGCTAACACTTCCTGGTTTGCAGTGTTGACAGACACTTCACAGCCAATCAACATGCAGCTCGTGCTCGTAATTGTACGATTTTCGGTACACTTACTGTACGCATCTCTAGATATCACTATGATTTTACTTTTGCTTTTCTTAGGAACTACTGAACAAATTTACACCATTTAACAGAAAGCACAATCTGCGAACCGAACTCAACTTTTTTGCCAAATTTGGTGTAATTCCGTTCAGCCGTTCAGGCTGTATCCCTGGCTAAAGGTCCTATGGAAAATTGCATTGGGAAAACACGGTTTGGGACCCCCCTTTTTTCTTGGCCCCACTTGAGAAATCACCCCCGAACTTTTTGGGAAGGAGCGGAGCGGAGCAGGCCATTTTCTTGGAGAAATTCGCGAAGATTCGTCCACCGACGCCAAAGTTATTCTAAATAGAATGTTGTGGATTTCGTATGGAAACTAGGTCCTAACTATAACTACCTACTGGCGACCGCCAGTAGGTAATATATATATATATAGACCATAATTTGGAGGCATTATATCAACGACCTCTTTTTGGTCTGGAAAGGAGACAGGAAGTCGATTGAGGCATACATTAGACATCTCAACAATAATGATCTAAACCTTAGGTTCTCTAGGGAAATTAGCTCAACTGAGGTAACCTATCTTGATGTGAGAATCTTTGTGTGCGATGATAAATTACAGACATCACTCTTCAGAAAGCCCACTGCGGGAAACTCAGTGCTTCATGCACGCAGTAGCCATCCCACAAATCTTAAGAACAGCATTCCCTATGGGGAACTTTTGCGTATTAAACGCAACAGCTCTAGACCCAGTGACTTCCAACAAGCAGGGGAAGAAAGCATTCAAAGGTTTAGACAGCGTGGCTATAAGGAGAGAGTCTTAAGTGAGGCATGGAAAAAGGCGCAGAGTAGAGACAGAACCGACCTGATTAAAGATACGTTCAAAAACAAAGCCGTCTCTAACAGCAACCTAAGACTCATTACCAATTTTTCCAATGCTGCAAAGAATCTAAAGAAAATAATTTTTGCTAATTGGAAAATTCTGAAATCCGACCCTATCATCGGCCGTGATATACCTGCCCAACCCTCCGTAACCTTCCGTAAGACAAGATCACTAAAAGATCTATTGGTACAGAGTCACTTGGAGCCTATCAGCCGTGGTATTCAGGGCCTAAAGGGATTTTATCCCTGCACTAAATGCAAGGCATGCACTGATAGCAAAAAAGTCATCAGTTACAAAGTACCGGGCAAAAATGACCCAGTAGTGATCAAAAAATTAATGAACTGTCTGACACCCTATGTTGTGTATTGTCTGAGTTGCCCTTGTGGCCTTAGATACATAGGGAGTACAAAACATCAAGCGAAGATTCGTATCCTGGAACATCAAAGAGCGATACAGAACAATGATAGCAATTACCCAGTAGTGCAACATTTCGCTGTACATCACTACAGCAATCGCAAACTTCTGAGTTATTTCTGTCTTGACCATGTGGCCATAGACTCCAGGGGAGGGGATCGAGACAAACGCCTCAGGAGATTGGAGTCCCGTTACATTATTGATTTGGCCACAAAAACCCCTTTGGGTCTCAATATGGGGGAGGAATTGAAGGTGCACTTGTAAATACTGTATAGACTGTATATATTAATTGATATTTTCTGCTTGTCTATTTTCTCACCTTGTGAATTTCAATATCGTATCGTGCACTAGTGAACCCATGTATATTTGTATATTAATTTTATTTGAGCTAGGTTGCTCTCATTAGTTGGAAGTGAGTAATGAATGTACATGATAACTCTTAAATTGGAGGTAGTGCTTTGATTGCCCATTCGAGGGCTTCAACAGTTTTCCATTCATTGCAACGGGATGTTTTCAGTATAAGCATTTGATTTATTAACCTATGTATCTTTTAAATAATTAATTTCTATGCACTGATTGGTTAACCTAGATTCTGGATTAGATTACATCTCTCCATGCCATATATTTATTACTCATTGAAATTCAGATTTATGTTATTAATTTTGTAAATAAGGTTCACGATATCTATGTACAGATTAAGTGCGAGTGCAAATATAGGTCGATTTGCCTCGAGCTAGGGATATTGCCTGACGTTATAATGGCGACCTGGCGAGACCATTCCCGTGGGATTTGGTGAGAAATAATGTTTATAAGTTGTAGCGTTGTGGCGGCCGCCTGTAACTGACGAAGGCGAACCGCCGAAACGCGTCTTTTTTGTGTGCAATAAATCCTTTGGATTTGACCCCCGTGAGTGCATTCTTCTGTTCGTGTGAATTCTATATATATATATATATTTTATTTTTTTCCCAACAAACGCCCTGAAGCAGTGAAAGGGCACACGGCAACATTCTACCCTCCGGCTTAGTATTGCAGTCCGCATTTACCACCTCACATATTATTATTTTCATGCCGACGCGTTTCGAGGCTCCGGGCCTCTTCTTCATGGGCTGCCAACAAACTTCACAGATGACTCGCATTCACAATGACGACTTTTATTGAAGCAGTGCCTCCCTCAAGGGCGTGTCCACAACAATGGTGAGTCAGTCATTTCCCCTGTGTAGCAGCCCATGAAGAAGAGGCGCTGGCCTCGAAACGCGTCGGGAACAGAAAAGGGAATCCTTAAGGGAACAGAAAAGGGAATCCTTAAAATGAAATGGATGCAAAAAACTGCAAGCAGCCTCGCTTTTAGACCGGATGGTAGGAGCTGCATCGTGTGACCTCTGTAAAGCTCAGGGCATTTGAGAGGAAATGTTAAATACACAGCAGCCTTGGCCGTGGCAGAGGAGCACCATTTCCAACAATTGAAAGGGAAGGCTTGGAAAGGAACTTTTTCTCTCCGTGTAAGCATGCAGCCCCATGGCAAAACGAAGCCTGCAGTTTGGCAACCAAACCTATTCAAGGACTAAAACAAGCTTCAAAATATTTCACAGAGACAATGAATTTTTTGACTCACCTTAGAGACTACGTGAACCAGCATGCTATTGTGCAACTCTTGTGTGTAACGCCCAAAGTGGGTGGTGTTCTCAATAAAGCAACTAAAGAGACAAAACTGGTGAGTCAGTCATTTCCCCTGTGTAGCAGCCCATGACGAAGAGGCGCTGACCTCGAAACGCGTCGGGAACAGAAAAGGGAATCCTTAAGGGAACAGAAAAGGAAAATGAAATGGATGCAAAAAACTGCAAGCAGCCTCGCTTTTAGACCGGATGGTAGGAGCTGCATCGTGTGACCTCTGTAAAGCTCAGGGCATTTGAGCGGAAATATATATATATATATATATGGCAGTGTGAACAAGGGCGTCTTTGCCTGAAACGCGTAGCTGTTTGCTGTGTTAACGCAATAAATAACTTCTTGCTGTACCTGGTGGTCCGTCTCCTTCGTTGTTGGGCCGGCGTACATGCTTGCCTGCTGCTGAGAAGCTGAGAGGAGCTGATTTGGATATATATATATATATATTTTTATATATATATATATATTCACTGAAAAAACCATAGGTTATAGACCATATATAGTTAGGAATTAGCATTTAAAAAACCTTATTTTACTCACACAAAACCATTGAAATTCCATATATAGTTAGTTGCACTAACTATATATCGCGCACCCGCAATCCACTGCTGATGATGTCACATATTACATCATTCATGACATGGTCAGTGACATCACTGATGACATCACTGATGACATCTCAAATGACATCACTGATGATATCTCATTTGACATCAATGGTCACATCAATGATGATATCATTAATGTGACAATACAATGCATCTCCTCACACTTTAATATAACCTCTGTTACAACCCAGTGTTAAATACAGAGTATAATTTTTGAAACCATTGACACACCAATACTAGTTACTACATACGCACTCACTGATTCCTACGTCTACACACACATTCACTCATTCACCCATACAATCATTCATACATACAATCACTCATCTTTACAACACTATCATATGCACTCATACACCTATACAGACACTCACACTCTGCCACTCATCCATGGAGTTACTCACACACCTAGTCAGTCCTGTAAAGAATCAATCACACTTCCATTTTCTAATCTACACAGTTAAACATAGAGTACCTTACATTTTCAAACATATACTAACACATACTTACTCTCTTATAGAATCACTGATACAAGTACACATTGATCTGCACAGAGTCACACACCTCCCAGCCAGCCATACACACACTCAGTCTCCCATACAAATACTTGTGCAACCAATCAATAACCCATATAGCTACTTATATAGCTACTGATCAACACATGCAGCAGCTTGCACAACAACAGACATACTGATGCACACTTTCAGACAGTTTAGTCACTAACCCGTGCATTTAGTAAGACGCATTTAATCACTCACTCATACAGTCAATCACGCACCTACTACAACCTTCATTCAGACACTTATACATCCACTCATTCTTCAATATGTAAAACATATTTAAACTTTACAGAAACACATAATCACTGGATGTTGTCATCAGTGATGTCATTTGAGATGTCATCAGTGATGTCATCAGTGATGTCACTGACCATGTCATGAATGATGTAATATGTGACATCATCAGCAGTGGATTGCGGGTGCGCGATATATAGTTAGTGCAACTAACTATATATGGAATTTCAATGGTTTTGTGTGAGTAAAATAAGGTTTATTAAATGCTAATTCCTAACTATATATGGTCTATAACCTATGGTTTTTTCAGTGAATTTTCAAGGTTTTGTAAATGCTAATTCCTAACTATATATAATCTATAACCTATGGTTTTTTCAGTGAATTTCAATGGTTTTTTAATAGCAAATATCTGTAGCTGTAAAATGTATTCTTCTTTAAATCCCAAAATATATTTTATATGTTTATTAATAACTTTTTTTTTTTAAATTTTTTTTTCTTCGTTCCCACTTCGCGAATCGGGAAGCTTCCCGTTAGCTGACCTTGATGCCGCGAAATAGACCACGAGCCAGTAAACGTTTCTTTACCGCAACTGCCGCGTTAGAAAACAACATCGTGACGCCTCCCGTCCGCATGACGTTTCGCGTTGTCGCGTGATACGTCATATGACGTACTACATTAGCGAACTGGTACGCTTACCGAGTCGCAAAGCAAAGGTTTCTGGAAGCAAACCGGAAGGCCCTGCAAAGCGTGTAACATAAACACAGCAGGTCATGTGACTTGGTAATAACACTTTTCATTGGTTCATTTCACTTTTGGTTTCCTAATGATGTAAGACTAGGTCATATAATCTAAAATGAACACTTTTCATTGGTTGAGAACTATTGTTTTTCCCAAATGATGAAAATCCCTCTTTCTTTCCTCACTCTGACTTTCATCATTGTGAGAGAAAGACCCTTTGTTACCAGTGAGCAATGGCTTCTTTAGTAGCTTCAGCTGGTGCTTCCCCACCACCTCCACCACATCCAAGGAAGAGTGGACCGATGTGTGAATGTGTTCACTGTATGCAACAACTTTGACACTTACAGAAGCCTCACCTTCTCCATGCCTCCTACACAGTTCTACATGTACATCATAAATGCAAACAGAACAGAATTAATTATACATGTTAAATGGTTTATTTTTGCTGTTCTCAGAATGTATCAAATTTCACTAAAAACAGTGACTTGAAGGTATTCATCATATAACAGCGGGGAAAAAAAAACACAATCAAAATGATTGTGTTTAAAAAACCCATACAACATAACAAATCAGAATTCAGAACTCCTTAAAGTTAACTTACTTTCCATGACGGCCAAGGATGTCCTATGAACAGCTTACACTCTGTTGTGCTGTTATTACTTTCAACCCGCCACTTTCTGAAAGAAAACCTCCATCGTTTTCAAAAACATGTTACATACAATAAATGACTTCTTGCTCTCTACCACAAGTTTCCACAAGGCCAAATCTTGTCAAAGCCATTTATAACTCTTGGATTTCTTGTAAGCCAATCCCGTCTTTTCGCATTTCCGCAACTTTCAGAATTAAAATGTTGAAGATCATTTACACAATCCTGGACTAGTAATATCTTCCCCTTCTTGCTCAATCATGTTCTACATTTCCTATCACAATGATACTGCTTACTATGAAGCAGACTTACACTACCTTTATGACTAGTACAATTATTTAATTCTCTACATCACTTTTAATCACAAAGCAATGTAAAACAGTAGACAGCATTGCAGACTTACATTCCCTCTACTCCATGTTTTGATTGGCTGCTTCAATTAGCTTATAAAAAGAAATAATTTTTCTGAACTCATTCAAAGTGCACGTATTTCTCAATAACGTCCAGTGTTATGGTAAAAAGTTATGTCTCTGTACTACACTTATCCTCAAGGCCAAATAGTGTAGGAGCCATGAGAACTTCTTGAAATTCCTCAGAGCACATCCCGAGATTCTTTCCCTAAAATTTTGGTTTTAAAAACACCAGGTAAGAGTTTTTAAGGTCATATGGCAATTTTTTTTTGAAAATTAAAACAGAATCATTGCAGAATGACCAGCCATTTCTACACTTTAAATAAGCTGTATAATGTCCTGATGTTATTGAAGGACCATCATGATATATAATTGCTACAGTTACAAAAGTCCTTCCTGATATTGACAACTGTGAAGCCACAACATTTTTAATTAAAGTTGTCAATTTTGTTCCATCAGGCCTACATCGTTGGAACATTAAAATGACATACTGGCCATATGTTCGTATAAATAATGTGGACATCATTTCAGATTTACATTGCCTACACTCCATATTGTGATCAGCTGCATTTACTAGCTTATTAAAAGAGACTGATTTACTGTCTGGCAAAGTTAAATATATAAATCTTTCTGAGTCTACACTAGTAGTACTTGATACCCTACAGTTCTCGCAGTCATGCTGCCATTGATAAGAAAGCCCAAACAGGTGATCTACATCTACACCTTCAGCATGCAATACATCAAGCATATACATTAAAAACTCCTGACAATCTTGCTGACTATTTTGAGAGAATTGTGTTTGGCCTGAACATCTGTCTAACAGATTTCGAATTTCAGACACACTTTCTATGTTTGTTCTATCAGTGCTACATTTCTCTAACACAGAATTTAACAAACTGCAAAATCTTTGATCAGAATTGACCACAATCTCTTCTTTTACATTTTCTAGAGAAAACAAAACATTAACCACTACATTAGCATAGCAGTTGACACCAGAACTGTTTTCAAATTGAAAACCAACAACATCTTCAACAGAATCCTTTTTGTTTCTGCTTATAATTTCAGGTTCATCGACTTTTCGTCTTTTTGCTACAACCTCCCCAGTATTGGTCACATTTCTTCGTTTCCGGCCTACCACACATTTCTCAAACAAAGGATACTGAGGCAAATGTGGCGCATACTCTCTTCTCAACCTATTGTATTCCTTAACACAATCTAGATCCGCACAAATGTTTGTGACATCACACTCAATCAAGTACAATCCCGATAAAGTCCTAACTCGTGACAATGCCACATATGCCATACCCTCCTTGAACACAGAACTGCCAATATTCACCAATGCACAGTCTACACTTAAACCTTGCGATTTATGGATTGTCACCGCATATGCCAAGCAAACAGGAAACTGCTAACGACGAACATATAAGTCTTTTACAAGCAAAAATCTAGCAGAACAACGAGCAATTAGCTGTACTTCCTCAATGCCATCAAATTTAATTTTTAAAAATTCAATTCCATCTCTATTTCTGTATTTCACAAAATCAACAACATTACCCATTGATCCATTTACCAGACCTCTTTCAACATGTAAATTCCTTCTTAAAATTATACGGCAGTTCAAGCACACATTCAGAGTCTTTTCAAAACCCGCAGTTTTAGATATACTCTTCTCTAATGAATCCAATTTTGTTTTCAGATTCTCAGACAAAATAATTGTTGATCCCATATGCTCTACTCTGTCAATAGCTTCCAATTTCACAATATCTTGCTTTTCTAAATGCAACATTTTGTTGTTGAATTTGGCACATTCTGCAAGAGTTGGCATCAAACATATTCCAGATTTTTTCTCAGTAACTTTCTGAAAAATATTCTCAGGCACAACATCTTCGTCTGGATATAAATTTGTCAGTAATCGTGCATGTAAAGCTTCTTTCCCATGCTCGGTCACTTTTCCAATTCTAACATCTTGTAGAATAGTCTTGTAAACTTCATCCTTTGCTTGACGCATATTTTCATGCAGTTCAGCATAATTGAAGTTTAACCATATATTGACGTTGCCAATACTCCCTAAGCACTTCCTGGTATCTTCATGCGTTAGCATTTTGAACACAGGTTGCCCTTTCACTGGTGTCAGCTGCAGAAGATCTCCGAAAACAATGATGTGTTTGCCACCAAATAACACATCATACTCTGTTTTGAGAACTTCTTGCATTCTCAAATGCACAAAGGCAAGCATGACATTGGAAACCATGCTTACTTCGTCAATGATAAGAAGTTTCATTTTCCTCAAGACTCTTGAAACTTCAAAACAAGCATCTCCAGATAGCTTGTGATATTCTAATTTGTTGTCATGCTCCACTGGCAGCATCAGTAAACGATGTAAAGTAATCCCTTTAATGTTATGTGCTGCCAGTCCAGTTGGAGCGGTGACAACACAAGACAGCGATGACTCTGTCCTTTCCTGCAAATAACATGAAATTGCTTTAATAAGGAAACTTTCCAGTTCCCGCTTCTCCACTCACGTACAGTCGGACAGGCTTCAACGACGTACATGAGCACTCTTTCTTGTCATGACTTAATCCATGATCAATTTGCATGGTAAGTTCGTCATATATTTTCCTCTGCTCAACGTTGAGTTGTCTTTCCAACTCTTCTAAGTTAACCGCATCCTCCTGAGCATGTGCCATGGCTCTTTCCACTTCATTCATAGCAGTGGCAGCTTCATTTTCGATAAGAGGTCCTCCTAGTGGATCCTGACTCAATGAAGCAGAACTCTGACTGTCCTGAGAACTGTCTCTGGCAATCTCGGCTGCAATCGTTGCTTCCTGCTCAATTTCCACATTCAACATTTCTACATATTTGGGAAAAGCAGGACATTCTATGGTCTCCTTGGCAGCATTGAATGAGTCTTCGTAACAAAGGAAATCTCCAAGCAGTTCCTCTTCTGCACGCCAAGGCTTAAAAAGTTGCAAAAGTGCTAAATAGAAAAACTCCTTTTTTTCAGGAGACTCGCCACTCAATTTTCGATGGTTTATCAAGTGGCATTTTCTTTGCTTGACCAGACATCCCTCACTTCCTATTACAGCATACACTCCTTTCTCAGTATCTTCTTTGATGTTCCTCTTGAATATGTAATTTTGCAGAACCTCATACAGACAAACATTCTCGAGGTGACTGCTTCGATTTGGATAATATGTATCCAACATGTTGCTCTTCAAAATGTCGGTACTGTTTGGCTCCTTTTCCGCCAAATACTCAATTTCCCGCACAGGTTTCAGAACTCGATTACGCGTTGCAGCAAGACCAACACTCACCCAAACGATACTCCTGGACTTGGCATAGAGACTTGCTGAAGACAACCGGTCAGAACATTCGTAAGCTCCGATTTCTCGATGCGACAACATCTTCAGACTGAAACTGTACAACTTCTTGCTGAGGCTCTTTTCATGGGAAATGTCCTCCCACATATCCTTCAATTCTGTCTTCTCTTTTTTGGTGATGTAAGATGTCACATACCGAGCCACAGCCATACAGTTATCAGCCACAAACTGTATATCCATGTTAGCATTCCACATGGACAAAATCACCGGGTTGTAGTCGTTGATGTACTTAGACTCTTCGTTCCTCTTCAAATTGTATGTGTTTTTTGGTGATTTCTTCATCACATTATGTCGCAGCGAAGACATCAAACTGTTCACTCTTCCTTTAGAAATCACCGATCGTGGAAAGCCGAAACGACATTTGGTGTAGAACTTGTCTTTGTTCCGGAATTTACGACGACAGAACTTTCCACATCGATGGCTTTGGAAACGTAGAACTTTTTCTCTTAGGCTTTTTTTCTCCTTTGCGTTTGGAACAGCACACGTAGAATACTGTTCTATGAAACTCATCACTGAGTCGTCTGCATCCGTTCCAAATTTAGGTGCATCCTTGATCCACAGCAACATATGTATATGAGGAGCACCTCTTGCTTGGTACTCCTTCCTCCAGAAGAAATCCAACACCTCTCCAAGAGGTGGATTCTTCTTATTCATGATAAAAGACATCATACCTTCAAATCTATGATTGAAGTACCTACATACATTGACTGGATCCAAAGAGCACAGTTCTCCGGGTGTCTTGAATTCGATGTTTTCTACGTTAGCATTTGCCTCTCGTAGAAATTCAAGTAAGTCTTCCCAGCCATACTCAGCACAGCTCAAAGTGAGGAACCATGTGGGAGTTCCTAAGTTCCTCAGCATACATTTTAAATCACCATGACGACGGTACCAGTACTCATTAGTACCACGCTGACACGCCATGAGATTAATCAGGTGAGAATCCAAAATACTGTCTTGGACATTGACTTTATCCATAAAGTCACTTGCCGAGATGTTTTGCATGTGTATACCACTTTTCAAGATGTGGTTCACTGCATATGACAGTCCAGACAGATCGCTTTCAAACAGGAGATGAAACAAATAAGGAATGCATTGTCGAAACCTAGGATCTCCTGCATACAATCGCAAAGTCCGGTATTCAGAAGCAGGAATTTGATGAGGTCGCTCATCATATCTTCCTCCCTGACCTGTTGGAAAAAGCTGTGGGAAACACCGAGCTTCCAAACTTTCCTCCCAAACACTAATGGGACTCCCTTTCGCTTGTTTCATTTGAAACAACTCAATAGCATTCCCCATGACTTCATCGGAATGCAAAGGATGAACACTATAATGTTCATATATTTCTTCACTAGTACAGGGTTCTACTTTCTCAATTTGACCAGCACACAAATCGCTATCCTCTTCCTCACTTACTTCCTCTTCTGCAACATATACATTTTTATAGTATTTATTATTTTTTTTCAAATACAATGTTGCCCTTTTGACTTTCCTAACATCTACTAAATCTTGCCATATTTTCTTATTCTTTGTCGGAACCCCATTAACTAAGATAACAAGAGGTTCCTCTTCCACTTTTTCTACTCCAATTGTGTTAATGTTTTTCTTCAAATCTAGAGGCAAATAAACAACTCTTCCCTTTAATCCTCTCTGTAAATCTGATGGAGGCAATTTCCCTGTCTTTGGCTCCATTCTTACAATAGCCTGAAAGGGATGGATACTTTGAATCAAAATAGATTCATAAGTATTTAAATCCTTCAATTCAGAAGGAATCTCAACCAATTCCAGATTATTATGAACTGCTCTAGCAGGCATCTGGTTTTGATTTAATTTGTTACAACAATAAGTACACACACGTTGATCCAATCCCAAATCAAAACAATTTTCTACCATCAAGTATGTTGTAAAATCCTTCCATTCACTATTATTTTCCCTTTCACTTTTTCCATATAAATCCACTAACTTAGTCTGATTCTTATAATAAGTGCGTCGACAACACACACAAGTGAAATTTGGCCTCTCACTTGATTTCACCTCAAACGTCGCAATTTCCCTCTGGAAATTATCTGTACTGGAAACCTGTACACTATCTTCCACATTACTCTCTTCTTCTTGGTCAATTTCAACATTCTCCTCTTTACTTCCAAAGTAACAAAACTCAATTTCTTCACATATATTCTTCACATCTATTTCAGAACCATGCAAAAGAGCAGCGCATAATTGTTTAAGCATAATTGCTGGACTCTTAGCATAATACAACATTCTAACTAATTTCCTCACTTTATTATGATGCACTGCTTGCATCCTGAAATGATGAAAAACACTCTGGCATACTCTCCTGGAAAGACAAGCCAGTGAATGACCATGCAAACCTATCACTTCTCTCACTCTGCAAGGATCTAATTCTTGCAACAACTTAATTTTCTGCTTCAAACTTTTCTTATTAAATGACCGTATAAAATCACAAAGCAAATTCATGGAATCCTGTCGTACACTGCAAATACTACTACACTTCCAGGTGTACACAGGACCCTTAGGACGTCTCCCTAAAACCTCATTACCTAACACCTCTTCTATCTCTGTTCTCACAACTTTTTCTTTTTCAACTGGACAACCATCTTTCACTTCATAAGCTCGACCACTGGTGTCAACTGCATGCACCAAATCATTATCCTGGAAATAACTCTCCTCATTAAAAAATGCCTCAGAGCTTGAACTATGCATCCATTCTCCAGAAAAAACTTCACAAAAATTACTACGATTAACTATTCTCTTCCATCTACTATTTCTTTTGAAATCATAAATTACCTTGTTTAGCTTCCTAATTCTATTGATTGTCAAAATAAATAACTTACGTTTAATTTCAAATGCCTGATCAATAACTTTCTCAACTATTTTTTTTCTCTTAGAAAAAAACACTTTCTGTTGACCTTGCTTAATATTTTTTAACAAATTCCCAATTATCCTTTTGCGGAACATTCGTTTACGAATATCCCTAAACTGTTGTTTCCTTCTACTTTCATGCATAGAGTTATCTCTTACTCTAGCAGTAACATTTCTCATTGGCCTTTCCTTACCATTTGAATTCTTTCTCCTTTTCTGGACTGAAACATTTTCTGTAGTAATATTTTTTTTTACTACACATATTTCTTATGACTGTTTTTGGACTCTTACCCGGTGCTTTCTTGGTGACTTGACAAATCTTTTTGTTAGAGGACTGCTGCATTATTCCATGGTCCTGCTGTCTTTGACGTTTTGCAGCCTTTCTCACTCTTTCTTTGCTAGGCATCCTAAAATCTTGAAATAATCTGCAGTTGAATCTGTGGTAAAATATAATAAAAAATGTTATTAACCACTATTACCCAACAGTAAATTAATAACAGTCATCAAAAACTTAACACACTACTTAAGTGTATAATATACTGAAGCCTATCTCCAATTTTTCACTGAACAGGACTCATCTCTTCTTAACCTTGGATAAACCTCACCTACTCTGTGTCCCCTGCACATAATTAAATGTAAAGGGACAGATTTATATTAACTAGCACATCCCCAGGGATGCACCAGTTAACGTGCACCGCTGCTCTGCCACCCACGGTGTGCCGCATTTACAATCAGATAGGACAAAGCTACATCAAAACCCTGCACCTGCTTGAAGCAGGCATAGATCTTGACGCAGGTAGGCTGAAAGCTAAAGCAACAACTAAGTGTCGTGTGCAGAAGTTACAAAAAAGGAAAAATGGTGTTTAAACCAGTAATGAGACCATGCTAACGTAACACAGAGTAAAAATATCCAGGATCTACATCAGTTTGGGGTTCACGAACCTGGCAGGTAAAAGGCACTGAGGCTTTCCACCGTGCATGTCTCATCCCAAATCATATGTTGTTTGTGAATGAAACAATTTCCCAGACCAAATGCTTTGGATTGGCTACTTCTAAAAAATTAAACACCCCTACTATCCCGGAGTTAGAGGAATATGATGGTTGGAGTAATTTTACTCGTTGTCCATTAAAGATTTACAGGCCATACTCCGTAATTCTTCCTTTAACATTTCCAGTATAAATCCAAAAGGTTGACTGCTTTGGCAACGTGCCTTATCCACGGTTTAATAACGCTGCCTTTTGCTTTATATAAGTTTTCAAATTGTATGAAATATATACCAATAGGTCGTTATTAACCTTTAGGTAGTGGTTTTCTTCATGAGGTCTGGTCGCTTCCATACACATACAGATTTTCAAAGATGATCAAGAACTTTATCTGAATGGAGAGGAATGCACTGAGACGCCAGATCATTCACTAATGTGTAGGCACATACAGTTACACGGTTCATGCAACAAACACCGACCAAATATGGCTTGCGTGTTGCAAGGCACACCAGTTCCTGCTATCATCCCCACGTTCAAGTTCTTGGAAAATGGTAGTTATTTGATGCTCAATAATGAAGATTGTTCTGGGTTAATTAAAAGCATTCATTTTATCGTAACAGTAAATGAACGGGTTATTTGCTGCAGAAATGTTCTATTTCCTCCCACACATGAACATAGGGAGTTTTCAATCTGGCCACAAATACCAACCTTGGGAGCACATTTCAACGGCATGGCAAGAATAAGAGCTCTTTTGTCTCAGAGAGAGGTGGCCTTGAGTTCGGCCCGTGAAACTTTCGTGCTTCACATAGCGAACACCCGTACAGAGGTGCAGACCCTTTTAAATACAGATTCGCCTTTCCATTTCAGCAAGATGGTTCGGACTATCTCTAACGCGTCCTCCACAAAGGGCCTGGCGCACTTTTTTAAAGTTGTTACCAGTGGTCTCGTGACTTCATTTGAGAAAATCTTTGGAGTCATCCCTGCTTTCTTTCATTCTATTTTTTCAACTCTGCTTCGTGGATTCCCATTTTTACTTGCATTACCAGCGGACGCTCTTGTGCTTTTTTACATTTTTAAATATGGATGTCTCTCCTGTGCAAGCTCCCGCCCTGCAGCTGCTGACACTGTACTGCAATCGCATGCTAGAATATTATGGCACAATGCCGTTGAAGATATTAAGCACGGCATATGGATTATCTTTTCGATTCTCCTACTTCACCTGTGTCCAGCCTGTATTTCACTGCCTGACCTGTGATTTCGATTGGGCCATTGATTTGTGTCTCTGCGGACCGGTTTCTCCTGACGTCGACTTTAATCATCTGATGACTCCTATCATTACTCACGAGTTGGTTTGTCCTGGCGAAAGGATTATGGCTGTGGCATTGATGCATGGACTAATTGGTCCCTGGAATTTACTGGCGGCAACACAGTCTTTCTTGGAACAGAGCTTTCTTGAAAACCCACCGAGCTGTCCTCTGATGTTGATAGAGGATCCGGTGCTGGGAGAGCACTTATGTTCTTTTCCGCTTTTAAATTGGATGGCTGAACTCTTTTCGGATGAAGACGGTGACTTCCTATTGGAGGCTGTTGCAGCTTATTTTGCATACACAGTTATGTCATAGACATTTTTCATGTTTGATATGCTGAGTACTAGCATTTCATTGACAATTCATTGACTTATTTGTCAAGTTTTTATTATTTAGCTTGCCTATTGGCTTAAGACTCGATAAAGTACTTGGCTGTTTTATTTTTCTTTAGCATTAAATTTTCCTAGTTTTTAATGTTTTACCTTGCGGACCGTCCACATATAAAGTTGCAATCTGCTCTCATGAGATGGCACTTCTATTATCTTATTCAGTTCATTTCCGGATCATGGGGAGGTGTCATCTAGGTCCTGGATATCTTTACACCGTGTTAAGTTAGCATGGACTCATTACCGGTTTAAACGCCATTTTTTCCTTTTTTGCAACTTCTGCACACGACACTTAGTTGTTGCTTTAGCTTTCAACCTAATAGTTCATCGTGATTTACATGAGAATAATATGTTATTGCTCTACTATCTGCTTTACTTCTTAAACTATATCTGTACAGCGAGTGCTGAAGTTTCAAGAACAACACGATACAGAATTGTTATGAGGTCTGATCTCCACGACTTCATACTCATAACATAAGTGCAGCTTCTCCCAATTCTGGGCATGAGGCGGGTTTTATATTGCTTTGCCGAACACACATACACAACACTTGATGCGGTTCACATGAAGAGAGAGCTGGTGTATGCTGATGTGATTCCTTCAAATCTAAGACACTAAAGTATGGGCACGCCCTAAACCAACACAAAGAGACCTTCTTAGCAAATAATATAATATGTGTATTAGGGAGGGTGAGATATAAGCAGCCGCGGGCCGTGGAGGGAGTTACGGTGAGGCAGGGAGGCGGGGAGGGGGAGAAGCAGGGTGGAGCCCTCTCCACCCTGCCCCTCCCCCTCCCCGCCTCCCTGCCCCACCGTAACTCCCTCCACGGCCCGCGGCTGCTTATAAGTGTTGCTAACTCTTATTCATTTACAGCATGTTAACATACTGTCACCATTCGCTTTTTATGTACTAGTAACTATGCTGGTAATTTTGCTACTGATAATATGTGTACTTGTATTATCTAAGATACTACGCCTGAGAAGACGGCATTAGTAAATAAACATTTCAAATACACATGTGTTCTTCTTAACTCCATGTTCTGGTTTCTAAGAAATATATAACGACCGACTGTTCATGAGTTCCACGTATCCTGAGGTACTATAAGTTCATATTCTGGATTGTCTAAACATTGAGAGTTTGTTATATCCAATGTGACACTGTACCTAGCTTGCTAAGGGGTTTTGATTACTAAGGTGAGTTTTGGGACACCCTAATTCGCCAAGGTTCCAATCCTCTGTCCACAGTTCTGTGTGAGAACAGAAACCCTGCGACAGGGGCACCCCTCACCCTTACTGGAGCTTCATCACACTTGCGATACAACTCCAGCAATGCGCCAACTTTACGGCACAAATACGTCACGCATCTGTGCTGTTTTTGCCCCATGATGCGCCGCATTGTAAATGCAGCACACCATAGGTGACGGAACAGCGGCACAGAATGACTAACACATCCCTGGTGATGCGCCAGTCATCATAAATCTATCCCTATGCTTCTTATCTTGTTAGAGATGAACCGCCATATGTATCATCAAAGTTTTTTGCATTTCCTAAATAGCGAACTTTAAGGAATAAATAGCGATTCTTTACCATTCCTAGTTTGCGATGACCTATTTGCTAATTACAAATTACCCATTCATTTCCATGCAGCAGGAGGCCCATAGGAATGAAGGTGCAATTTACGATTAGCAATTACCTCATCGCAAATTACGAATTTTTCCGACGGTGCAGGGGTGTTTTAAGAACACCCTGCTGCACCCCTGAAAAAGAAATTTGGCGTCATATGGCGCACATAAATTTTGAAAACATTCCTTTACCTCAAAAACGATTTTCAACTCATAATTTGAAAACACTGCACATGGGGAAATGACTTAAAATGTCCTTAAGACACATAAAAGCATTTTTTGATTGCCTTTGCAGCATGTTTCAGTCACCTTTAACATGCCTATGTAACGGAAACATTCAAAATCTAAATTTGCCATGCACAGGTGGGAGCATATTTACAAGCAATTTGCTCCACAGACAAACTTCTTACATTCAAATGGGAAAAATAACATCAGAGACTCTCAATTACCTTATAAAGAAGCAGACACCATTATGTCCTTCTCATCAATATTAAAACCATTGCTTTTTCTCAAAAACGATTTACAAGTCATAATTTGAAAACACTCCACAGCTCCTATGCACATAAAAGCCCTGTCAGTACTAATACTTCACATTTTCTCCAATTACAATTTCTCAAAGAAACAAAATCTATTTGTGAAACACTTGAGACAAAGCAACATTTGAAAAACACAACTTTCTTCATAATTTTCTCCTTAAAGCACACTATTTTCTATCTAAATTAAAGAAATCTTTTCTCACCTTAGCAAATACTTTGAGTTTCAAAACAGTCTCAGAAACACACCAATTTGTCTTCAGCAGAGCAAAAGGTATGCACTCCAGAGTCTGCAGCTATCAAAAGCACAGAAATGCTGTAATTCCTCACACATATCTCTCATGTCACCCAATCAAAACTCTTCCCTCACTTTTTTTCAAAGCAAAACCCTTCCCCCCTCTGCCCCCTCTCTGCTTTTTCTGCATAGCAACCACCTCTTGCAAGACCTCTCACACAACAATGTTGCAATTGAAGTCTGAACTCTCAGTGCACCTGCATATCCAGAGCATTCTTTCATTTAATGATTTTTTCTTCGCCACTCAAAATACATCTTTCAACGAACTCATCCATGCACACTAACTTTCTGTTTTCAGCAATCAAAATCCACCAATCACTCTTACTGCTTCATTAACACAGAAACTCCTCAGTTTTTTTCATTTTACACTCTCATTTTTTCAACTGCCATTTCATTGCCACACTTCATCTGACTGCAGCAGAACCTTCTCTCACCATGTTTTCTGTCTGGATTGTTGGATATAGTTACATCTATTGGGCTCAAAGGTACGCTGAAAACAGGAATTTACCTAACCTCAATTTACAAGATGTGGAAATTAAGTGGTTTGGCCACAGAGGATTAAAATGTCACCAATTGATACCATTGGTGAAAACCTTTATGCATTTGCCAAAACCTGACCTGTTAATTGTGCACTGTGGAGGTAATGATTTGGGCACTTTGACTGGGGTAGGTCTGGAAATGCTTTTAAAGGACACCTTTGAGCAATTGATGGCACTTTTTCCTCAGACTGCCTTGGTATATTCAAATATATGCCAAAGACAGAAATGGAGGTGGTCGAACCAATTTTGTCCACAAATTGAGAAATCGAGGAAGCATGTAAACAAATCTGTTTCAGCTTACATGAGAGACCATGGAATGGGCTCCCTGTACAACAATAACTTGCGTTACTACATGCAAGATATCTACAGAGGAGATGGAGTTCACTTCTCAGATGAGGGCAACAGAGTTTTCACTCTGAATTTAAGACTGTGCATTGGTACCTACTTATAAGTACCTAAATGTACCATAAACCCAAAAGCTCTTCTCAGAGCTACCCTACATCTGATCACTCACAATTATTATTTTACTCTAACTTTTTTCACTAATTTTCAAGAAAGTACGCTCCCCAGAACGCTTCCCGGTTCGCGAACCGGGCGCACTCCACGCAAAAAAACTAAAAAAATGGTATATTTTTTTTTTGCCCTGCAAGACCCTTTCAAAGCCTCCACATCAAACCTAAGGGGTCAGGGACGATCTACTATGCCCCCTTATGGTCATTTGCCCCTTCGCTTTGGCCTCCTCTTGTCTCTTGATCCTACCGAGAGACAAGATGGCGGCCGCTACGGACTGTTTGGAATGTTTACAGACGCCGAAAAACCAATCAGCTTCGCAAACCTCCGTAACGCGAAAAGTACGCGAAGCGGAGCGCTGTTACAGATATATATCTTTTTTTGAACGTTAATTTCTCAAAATCCACTGGAGCACATATATTGAGACCTAGCAAAGGCACATCGGGCTACCAGTCCCTACAATTTTGCCAAGTTTCGTGCAAATCCATTCAGCCGTTCGATTATTATTATTTTTATTTTTTTTGCCTCGCGGGGCCCTTTTAAAACCTCCACATCAAACCTAGGGGGTCAGCGACAATGTACTATGCCCCCTTATGGTCATTTGCCCCTTCGCTTTGGCCTCCTCTTGTCTCTCGATCCTACCGAGAGACAAGATGGCGGCCGCTACGGACTGTTTGGAATGTTGACAGACGCCGGAGAACCAATCAGCTTCGCTTCACAAAGCTCCGTTGCGCGAAAAGTACGCGTCCTGGAGCGCTGCCCGGTCCGCTGTTACAGATATATATCTTTTTTTAAACGTTAATTTCTCAAAATCCACTGGAGCACATATATTGAGACCTACAAAAGGCACATCGGGCTACCAGTCCCTACAATTTTGCCAAGTTTCGTGCAAATCCATTCAGCCGTTCGGGCTAAAAGTGAGGCCAACCGCCCTATGGAAATTAACATGGGAAAAACGCGTTTTGGGACCCCCCTTTTTTCTCGGCCCCCCCTTGACGAACCCCCCCAAAGTTTTCAGGGGCTGCTCAGAAACAAAATGTGCCATTTTCCTGAAAATTTCAGCCAATTCCGTCCACAAACGCCAAAGTTATTAGACATAGAATTTTCAAAAATCCCATAGAGAAAAAATCCTAACTATATATATCTACTGGCGACCGCCAGTAGGTAATATATATTCACTGAAAAAACCATAGGTTTTACACCAGTTATAGTTAGCTGGAAATTTTACTCGCATAAAACCATTGAAATTCCCACGTTATAGTTAGTTGGACTCACTATAACTTGCGCGTGCAATGCATTGCTGATGACGTCACATATTACATCACTCATGACATGGTCAGTGACATCACTCATGGTGTCATAACTGGTGTGAAACCTATGGTTTTTTCAGTGATTTCAATGGTTTTTTAATAGCAAATCTTTATAGGTATAAAAAATAATACATTTTAAAACGAATTTTATATTGTATAATTATGTCAACATTTTTTTTTTTTTTTTTTATATTTAACTTGGGGCGCGCGTACCGGGGAGCGTCCCGGGAGCACTATTGCCACGAACGAAAACAACATCGTGACGTATCGCGTACACGCATGATGCGTCATATGATGCACAGCGTAATCGCACGAAAGCACGTGATCGCATACGATCGCGAAACGTACTGACGCGCTTACACGAAGCTCCCGCGGGCGCGCCCCGGGGTGCGTAGCGTTAGCGTGTCGGGTCATGTGGCTTGAAAATAACACTTTCTATTGGTGCAGAACAGGTTTGGTTTTGAAATGAGTAATGCCTGGGTCTTGTGACCAGCCTGGGTCTTGTGACCTGAAAATAACACTTTCTATTGGTGCAGAACAGTTTTGGTTTCCATATGAGTAAAGCCTTGGTCTTGTGAACTGAAAATAACACTTCTGTTTGGTTCAGCACAGTTTTTTTTTCCAAATGATAAAAAACCCCACCTTTCTTCCTCACTCTGACTTTGTCCTTTGACTGAGGAAGACCTGTTTCATCTACAGAGACAAATCTTTTGTACTTTGAAATGGCTACTGTAGCAGCAACAGCTGGAGCATCTGCACCACCACAACCACCACAACCACCAAGAGGACCACCACAACAATACATTGCTGGTGGAGAAGAGGAGGAGGAGGAAGAGGAAGAGGAGGAGGGGAGCAGTTGGCTGTCTGAAGAAAATACCCCATACAAGCCAAAGGAACACATTGTATGGGAGTTTTTTTCACTTCCAGAGGGCAAGAAAAAAGTTAATGCGGCTAAGGTAACATGTCAATTCTGTGGTGCCGAACTCTCATGGGGCAATTCAGATAAAAAATATTAATTTGGTAATAATACCATGATTCGGCATATGATCCGGAAGCATCCTGCTAACTATTCTCGTGCAGAGATCAGGGAACTGGCCAGTCACCTCCCCCAGTGTTCAAGGACTAGCTCCAAAAGAAAGCAATCCACTCAATCGGGACCAGAAACATCAGAGGGGATGCCTTGTATCCAAGAACGATTTGGTACTTTTAGAGTCACTTGTACTGAATGTGGCAAGCTCATCGCCTATGGTGAAAAGAGCGTAAATCTGATCGTCCTAGCTGGTGAGAATCACATTTGCCCCAAACAAAAGAAGTAATTTTTTCCGTTTTTTGTTTTTTGCTCCAGTTGAGCCATTTTCAATTCCCTTTCTCTTTGTTTCTTCCCATAAAAAATACAAAAAAATATAAAACTGTTTTGAAAAGCCAAAAAAAGTACAAAATGTTCAAAAAACATAAAAAAAATATAAAACAACAAAAATAATAAAAAAACAGTTCTTTTTAGAACTACCTTTCATTTATAAAATTAAAGCTATATTTTTAAAGGATCTCTGTCAATTTTTTATCCTAAGGGTACGCGTACCGGGGCGCGCCCCCCCGAAAAAAGAAAAAAAAAATTTAATGAAGCAGTTAGCATGAGGGAAGGACACAAAGAGAGTTATGTTAAGAGAAAAAGAGCTACAAGATGACCACAGAGCGATTGTTTATTACATAGTAAAAAATAGAGAAGGTGTAATTGGATGAAAGGTAGGAAAGTAAAATGACTAAAGGAGCGAAAGAAAGGAAGAGAGAGGAAGAACACTAAAGTAGAGATAGTGTGAGACTGTGATTGGCTGTTAAAAGAAAAAGAAAGGACAGTAAAAAATGGAGAATGAAGGGTAGTGGCGGAACCATGATAAATGAAGAACGATGAGGGAAAGTGAGAAAAGACCAGGTAGTATAAGTAAAGAGGGGTGAAAGAGGGAGAAAAATTGAATTAGGATAACACATGGGGAGTGACAAAGAGAGAGGACAAAGAGAGTAAAGGAAACAGTACCTGAATGGGCTTGAGTAAAACAGCAAAAAAAGATAAGTAATGCAGTGTGTGTGACTTATAGGGAGTCAGTGGGTTTAGGTCGGGGTGTGGGTGTGTAAGGTGTGTCTGTGGGTGTGGGTGTGTAGGGTGTTTTGGTGTATACCACAATAACTTCTGTAACAACATGCAAATTATCTACAGAGGAAACGGTGTACATTAAATTTAAGACTCAGCATTGGTACCTACATGTTGGTACTTAAAACACCCAAACAACACAACAACTCTATTCAGAGCTACCCTACCTCTAAGCACTTTAAATTATTATTTTTGTGTTTCACTGAGTTTTCCCCATGTATGGGGCGGGGAGGTGTGTGAGGGGGATGTGTGGGGTGTGTCTGTGAGGTGTGTGTGTGTGTGTATTTCTGAGGGAGGATGAGATGTATAGGTGTGTGTAGGTGTGTGGGGTATGTGGGTGTAGGTGGGGATGTGGGTGTGTAAGGTGTTTGGGTGTAGGTGGGGGTGTGGGTGTGTGAGGTGTGTGTGGGGTGTGTATGGGTGTGGGGAGTATGTGTGTAGGATGTGTGTGTATGTGTGGGATGTGTGGATGTGTCAGTGAGGTGTGCGTGTGTGTGTGTGTGGGGGGGAGGTGTGTGTGGGATGTGTGAGGTATGTCTGTGAGGTATCTGTGTGTGCGTGTGTGTGTGTTGGGGGGATGAGGTATGTGTGTGAGTGTGGGTGTGTGGGATGTGGGTGTGGTTGTGGATGTGTAAGGTGTCGGTGTGGGGTGTTTGGGTGTGTGTGGAAGTGTGCGTGTGTGAAGTGTGTGTGGGGAGTGTGTGGGTGTGGGGGTGTGGGGTTGTGTGCATGTGGGTGTGTGTGGGACGTACTTGTAGGTACCTAAAACAGCCACAGAACCCAAAAGCTCTTTTCAGAGCTACCCTACCTCTGATCACTCAAAATGATTATTTTATTATTTATTATTATGATTATATAATTTTTTTCACTGTTTTTCCCCATGGTACGCTCCCCGGTGCACGTACCGGGCGCTCCCCCCGCGAAAATCGAAAAAAAATTACATTTTTTTTTGTCCCGGGGACCCTTTTTATAGCCCCCACATCAAACCTAGGGGTCAGGGGGGGTGTACCCTGCCCCCTTTTGGTCATTTCCCCCTTTGTTTTTTGCCACCTCCTGTGTCTCGATCCTACCGAGACACAAGATGGCGGCCGCTGCAGACTGTTTCGAATGTTTACAGACACCCGAGAGCCAATCAGCTTTCCGTGCTCAAGTCGCGTGGCGCGCCCGGAGCGCTCCCCGGTGCGCGTACCGGGGCGCTGCCATAGATATATAATTTTTTTTTAACCTAAATTACTCAAAATCCTCTGGAGCACATATCTTGAGACATAGCAAAGGCACATCGGGCTACCGGTCCCTACAATTTTGCCAAGTTTGGTGAAAATCCATTCAGCCGTTCGAGCTAAAAGTACGACCGACCGCCCTATGGAAATTACCATGGGGAAAACACGTTTTGGGACCTCCCTTTTATCTCGGCCTCCACTTGACGAATCCCCCCAAATTTTCAGGGAAGGAGCGGAGCGCCGCGAGGCAAAGTTGCTGAAAACTTCTGGCAGGTTCCTCAACCGGCGCCAAAGTTATTCCCAATAGAATGTTGCGATTTCCCAATGGAAATCAATCCTAACTATAACTACCTACTGGCGACCGCCAGTAGGTATATATAATATATATATAATATATATTCACTGAAAAAACCATAGGTTATAGACCATATATAGTTAGGAATTAGCATTTACAAAACCTTGAAAATTCACTGAAAAAACCATAGGTTATAGACCATATATAGTTAGGAATTAGCATTTAAAAAACCTTATTTTACTCACACAAAACCATTGAAATTCCATATATAGTTAGTTGCACTAACTATATATCGCGCACCTGCAATCCACTGCTGATGATGTCACATATTACATCATTCATGACATGGTCAGTGACATCACTGATGACATCACTGATGACATCTCAAATGACATCACTGATGACATCACTGATGACATCTCATTTGACATCAATGACCACATCACTGATGATATCATTCATGTGACAATACAATGCATCTCCTCACATTTTAATATAACCTCTGTTTCACCCAGTGTTAAATACAGAATATAATTTTTGAAACCATTGACACACCAATACTAGTTACTACATACGCACTCACTGATTCCTACGTCTACACACACCTTCACTCATTCACCCATACTATCATTCATACATACAATCACTCATCTTTACAACACTATCATATGCACTCATACACCTATACAGACACTCACAGTCTGCCACTCATCCATGGAGTTACTCACACACCTAGTCAGTCCTGTAAAGAATCAATGACACTTCCATTTTCTTGTCTATACAGTTAAACATAGAGCACCTTACATTTTCAAACATATACTAACACATACTTACCTTGTTATACAATCATTGATACAAGTACACATTGATCTGCACAGAGTCACACACCTCCCAGCCAGCCACACACACACTCAGTCTCCCATACAAATACTTGGACAATCAATCAGTAACCCATATAGTTAATCATATAGCTACTGATCAAAACATGCAGCAGTTTACAGAACAACAGACATAATGATGCACAAATTAAGACACTTTAGTCACTAACCCATGCACTCAGTGAGACACATTTAATCACTCACTCATGCATTCAGTCATGCACCTACTAAATCCTTTGTCCAGACACTTATACTTCCACTCATTCTTCAATATGTAAGACACATTTTAACTTTACAGAAACATACAGTCACTGGATGTTGTCATCAGTGATGTCATCAGTGATGTCATTTGAGATGTCATCAGTGATGTCATCAGTGATGTCACTGACCATGTCATGAATGATGTAATATGTGACATCATCAGCAGTGGATTGCAGGTGCGCGATATATAGTTAGTGCAACTAACTATATATGGAATTTCAATGGTTTTGTGTGAGTAAAATAAGGTTTTTTAAATGCTAATTCCTAACTATATATGGTCTATAACCTATGGTTTTTTCAGTGAATTTTCAAGGTTTTGTAAATGCTAATTCCTAACTATATATGGTCTATAACCTATGGTTTTTTCAGTGAATTTCAATGGTTTTTTAATAGCAAATATCATAAGCTGTCGAATGTCAAGTACGTGGTAAGTGAAAACATTTTCGTGTTTATGCACACTGATCTGCTTTGAATGGTGCCCCCCCCCCTCATTTCTATTAGGAGTACTCTCTCTTTGCAGATAGTGAAAGGTAGTTAACGCAGGTCTTTGCCCCCATTGTAATCCGTCGTGCCTGCTTCTCTCTCCATTTGATTCATTGTTATCCAAGTATTTACTGTTTTAGAATTAGTTCTCTTTGGTTCATTCTCTATTTACAAACAAACACAGAGTCGCAATACTCTGTTTAGTCTTTGCAGATAACGAAAAATCGTGTAAAAAAAAAGAAAAGGAATCGAGCAAAATCAGTAGGCCACTAATGGGATCTCTTTTTGACCTCGCTAAAATAGAAACATTAGGAACAACCCCTCATGACAAATACAAAACTAGTGAGATGAACTGAACTCCACACAATGATGGCTGCAAAACAGCTCTGCTCCGCCACCCACCCCGCCCAAAATAACGATAAAGAACGGCTGCCATGATTGGTTGCGGAATGACCACGACGGAGCTACGAAATGGTGCTGCTCTCATGCTAACCCCAGCTTCAGTCTGAAACATCCAGAAACACTGTAGACTACCAATTCGATCAGTTCCGGTAGCGCCCCAATGTAACCCGGTAGAGAAGAACTAGCCCTCCCCTCTTTGACTGATGGTTCTTGTTGCCTGTCCCTTCTGTTGTCATTTAACAGAACTATTTAGCCTGCTGAAAGGGGTTGTGTTCCGACCGCTGGTTGGTGGAGACATTTTGACTATATTCTGTACCTGCGTTGTCGCGTAATGCGTCATATGACGCGCCGCGTTAGCGCATCCGGAAGTCATCCGGGGCGCGCAGCGCGTAACGTAAGCATAACAAGTCATGTGACTTGTTAATAAAACTTTTCATTGGTTCATTTTACTTTTCTTATTGTAATGATGAAAGGCTTGGTCATATGACCTAAAAATTACGCTTTTCATTACTTCCGAACATTATTTTTTCTTAAATATATGTTATAATGTTCCAGGCTAATGTACTTTCCCGGAAATTTTACAACTGTCCTGCAAGTAAAATATATTCTTTTTTCGAGAAAAAGAGCGTTTCTTCGTCCCATGACGGAGCCGTTGAGCAAAAGAGGGTCGACCTGCTGTCTTAGTCGCCGATACGCCTGAATATGAGATTCTTATCGATCACTTTATGTTGCAGGAATAGAAAACACAACAGCCCTTGACCATTTATCTTTACTGCGTTCCTTCGTATTATACCTTTTACCCTTCATGTAATTGGTCTGCTTTATTTCACTTGCCTTTTAATGATTCTAAAACAGTGACTATTATTAAAAACTTTACCAATGTATATACTACTACCATGTTTTCTTTTAAAAACCTTTATTGTGAAAATTTCATTATACAAATACGAGCCTATAACCACGTGGGCCGGCCACGGAGCAAACTGTAATCGTATATGATGAATAGACATTTACACTGTAGAGGAACGTAACGGGCGGGCCATTAGGTTGCAAGAACTAAGGTGTCTAACAGTTACGGAATCGGTGGACGTACATTTTATAATTAAAATACGACAGGGCCAGTTACAATAAAATTATCTAGATATACATTTGCGGGCAAGTACCATGGGTGACGTTAATTCGAACTTTCAACAGTACAGTAATCAATAACACATCAGAACTTAATATCAATAGGGATGTCGAAATATTCAATCAATTCTCGTCCCCGCCCGCCATGTGCTTCAAAACTGCATACGTATCTCGTGATTTCAAGGTTCTGCAACCAGTACACAACAAGGAGTTACGAGTCCCATTTATTCTGGCGCCATTTTGGGCGAGGACGGGCAGGTCCAGGATATAGTCAAAATGTCTCTACCAACCATCGACTATGATGATGTTCATATGCTGTATTTATTAGAGTAACACTCAGATGTCCACATGAAATAAATTTGCCACAATCTAAACATGTCATTTTAATCTTTCCAAAGTTCTTCTAAATATTTGGGACCGTTTCCCTTGCCTCTGAAGCTCTCAGTGCCACTTCTTTGATGAATGTACTAGCAGGTCAGGGGTTCTCCTCCAAATCTCTCTTTTATGCAGCACTATAATTAATTGGTGCCACCTCTCCATATGACGATGCATGGTATAGTTACCACAACTATATTTTTTTTCGGTTCCTCTAGAGAGTTCATCGTGGCAGATGAAGCGTGTAACGTACCGGGCATTTACCTTTTTTTGCATGTACAGGAAAGGAAAAAAAAATCGAGCGTCCGAGTTCTAAGGTGTCCCAGGGCCATTTTAGTGGACCAGGCCCAAATCCAAAGAACAGGCCGCCATTTTGAGAGTCCTGTTGCAGCCGCCTGTCGCTGTAGCATCAAGAGCAGCCGAAACTCAGCTGAATGGCAACTGAAACGGTAAAGGGGCGCCCCACTACAGCAGACGAGCCAGGCCCAAATCCAAAGAACTGCTATCTCACAGGCTAATGGGGCGACCCACGCCGAGTTTCAGCATTGTAGGATGACCACACAAGTACAGCAACTTGCTAGACATCACCTCGGTGCCATCCGGATCTCGGCGCCCCACTGCAGATGAAGTGCCTCTCAACTATGAAACCACCACGGTGACATCCGGATCTTGGCGCGTTGTGCTGCCTTCGGCCTATTCGCACATCGGTCCGCTACTGACGCCATCTCACAGGCTAATGGGGCGACCCACGCCGAGTTTCAGCATTGTAGGATGACCACACCAGTACAGCAACTTGCTAGACATCACCTCGGTGCCATCCGGATCTCGGCGCCCCACTGCAGATGAAGTGCCTCTCAACTATGAAACCACCACGGTGACATCCGGATCTTGGCGCGTTGTGCTGCCTTCGGCCTATTCGCACATCGGTCCGCTACTGACGCCATCTCACAGGCTAATGGGGCGACCCACGCCGAGTTTCAGCATTGTAGGATGACCACACCAGTACAGCAACTTGCTAGACATCACCTCGGTGCCATCCGGATCTCGGCGCCCCACTGCAGATGAAGTGCCTCTCAACTATGAAACCACCACGGTGACATCCGGATCTTGGCGCGTTGTGCTGCCTTCGGCCTATTCGCACATCGGTCCGCTACTGACGCCATCTCACAGGCTAATGGGGTGACCCACGCCGAGTTTCAGCATTGTAGGATGACCACACCAACTTGCTAGACATCACCTCAGTGCCATCCGAATCTTGGCATCTCAACGCCTAGTGGTATCTTCCATACAAAAAATATTGTTACGCTGCCTTTGGCCCCATTCGCACATCAGTCCGCAACTTAGACATCACCTCGGTGCCATCCGGATCTTGGCATCTCAGCGCCTTGTGGTGTCAGTCAGAAAATATTGTTGTGCTGCCTTCGGCCTATTCGCACATCGGTCCGCTACTGACGCCATCTCACAGGCCAACGGGGCGCCCCACGCCGACTTTCAGCATTGTAGGATGGCCACACCAGTGCGGCAACTTGCTACACACCACCTCGGTGCCATCCGGATCTTGGCATCTCAGCGCCTTGTGGTCTCTTCTACACCGGAAATATAGTAGAAAATATTGTTGCGCTGCCTTTGGCCCCATTCACACATCAGTCCGCTACTGACACCATCTCACAGGCCAACGGGGCGCCCCACGCCGACTTTCAACATTGTAGGATGGCCACAGAAGTGCGACAACTTACTAGACACCACCTCGGTGCCATCCGGATCTTGGCGCGTTGTGCTGCCTTCGGCCTATTCGCACATCGGTCCGCTACTGACGCAAACTCACAGGCCAACGGGGCGCCCCACGCCGACTTTCAGCATTGTAGGATGGCCACACCAGTGCGGCAACTTCCTACACACCACCTCGGTGCCATCCGGATCTTGGCGCGTAGTGAAGCTGCAGCAGCTGCAAATAAGCTTCAGACAGTGTTACAACCGCTGCTCAGAACTCTCAACTATGACACCACCTCGATGCCATCCGGATCTTGGCGCGTTGTATTGCCTTCGGCCTATTCGCACATCGGTCCGCTACTGACGCCGCCTCACGTGCCAACGTATTTTCTCCGCATTTTATACCCTATGCCGCATAACAGGTCATGTGACTTGTTTATAAAACTTTTCATTGGTTCATTTTACTTTTGGTTTCCTAATGATGGAAGGCTTGATCATATGACCTAAAAACAACACTTTTCATTGGATGAAAACTTTTTTTTCCCCCCAAACGATGAAAGCCCCACCTTGTTTCTGGATGTTTCAGACTGAAGCTGGCGTCACCATGAGAGCACCACCATCTCGTAGCTCCGTCGTGGTCATTCCGCGAGCAATCATGGCAGCCGCTCCCCACCAGAAGCCTGCAGGAGTCGGGGCCCCCAAAACTTTTGATGAATTCTCAAGGCGGAGGGGACGCTTTCGAGAATGGGGTCCAAGACCTAGCAGACAAGCGTCCGATTTCCAAGGTGTCCCAGGGCCATTTCAGTGGACCAGGCCCAAAAAGGAAACAGCCTGCCGCCATTTTGAGAGTCCTGTGACAGCCGCCTATCGCTGCACCGCAAGAGTGGGCGCAACTCAGCTGAATGGCGGATTTTGACACAGTGGACCAAAAGCGGACGGAATGGCAACTGAAACGGTAAAGGGGCGCCCCACTACAACAGACGAGACTCCACCTGGAGAGGCCCGTTCACGCCGCCTCCCCCGGGGCGCTCCACGCCGTTATTCGGAGCAGCATTGTAGGATACCAAAACCAGTGCGGCAACTTACTGGACATCACCTTGGTGCCATCGTTCTGCTGCCTTGGAACTATTCGCACAACAGTTTGCTACTGATGACCCACCCCCCGCGACGCCCCACGCCGTTATTTGCTGGGTGGCAACTTACTAGACATCACTTTTGTGTCATCTAGATTTCGGCGCGTTCTGCTGCCTTGGAACTATTCGCACAACAGTTTGCTACTGATCACCCACCCCCCGCGACGCCCCACGCCGGAAATCTGGACGTTGTGCTGCGTTGGGACTATTCGCACAGCCGACCGCTACTTCGTTGTTTTTCTCTAAAAATGTTTATATGTTATTACTATTTTTGTTTTCTTGTATATATTTATAAATTATTAAAGTTTTATAATCTTACTACTTTGTCGGAGTGCTATATATTTTTAATGTGACACATAATTGTAAAAACTTTGATGTACAAAGAGTCATCCCTGGAATCTTCCGCTTCACGCTCGGTCCCCTCCCCAATCACAATACAGAATGGTTTTCAGATAATAGCAACGCTTCTGCTGTGACGGATCTCATCGAGTGTGGGCCTTGATCTACTATAACTCCTTTGAAGACGGGTGATTCTTTACAGCTGTGGCCATAAACTACATCTGCAGGGCTAGCTGATAGCCTAGGACCGGCCTGGACAATCGGACACAGAGGAAAAGGAGTGTCAGAGGGTGCGGTAGTGAATAGGGCGAAAGGGAGGTGTCGGGCGGGCACAGGGTGTGATTCTCAGGGAAGAACAGCGCAGATGGGGGGAGGTTTATTACCCATGCATAAAACAGAGAGCGGGGGTGACCACTGCCTGGGGGAGATGCTTGCGAGGGTGGGGAGCCATGCTAAGGATCGACAGCGTTCACAGAGTGGATCTGGTCAAGGCATCTAAAATGGCTGCCGTGCACGACAAAAGTGTGGCATTTGAAAAAAGACAAGATGGCGCACACAATGTTTTTCAACAATTCCTGATTTCCTTCGAATCGAACGTTAACAGACGTTGGGGCATATTACCAAAGTTAAGCGATATTTATCCCTAACGATGCATTGCAAAGATTTTTTTACCGTCAGAAATTATCGCAGATAAACCTTGCTATTATCAAGGTTTATCGCAAATACGATAAAAAACGAGCGCAATGCATTAATGTCGCTGAAAACTCCGCGATATTCATGCATTACCGAGCTAATGCTCTTAGCCATGTTATCCACCTCCCATTGGATAACATGGCTAAGAACTGCTCAGGGCAGCTGTTACTTTTTGGAGATATTCGCGCTTATCTCGAATATTTCCAAAAGTTGATAATAGGAGATAGCGATGTTAGCGACTGTTTCCAGTCGCTAACATCTTGGCATGCCCACTTTGCATGTCATTAGTGATAAATATCACTCACATGCAAAGTGGGACCCAAGATGGTCGCTATCTCCTACTAGCCGTCGCTAACTGGTGTTAGCAACAGCTAGGTAATACACATATAATTTTATCTCCGCGAAGCGGAGCGCTGTTACAGATATATATCTTGTTTTTGAACGTTAATTTCTCAAAATGCACTGAAGCACATATATTGAGACATAGCAAAGGCACATCGGGCTACCAGTCCCTAATATTTTACCAAGTTTCGTGCAAATCCATTCAGCCGTTCGATTATTATTATTATTATTTTTTTTTGCCCCGCGGGGCCCTTTTAAAACCTCCACATCAAACCTAGGGGGTCAGCGAGGATCTACTATGCCCCCTTATGGTCATCAGCCGTTCGATTATTATTATTATTTTTTTTTTTGCCCCGCGGGGCCCTTTTAAAACCTCCACATCAAACCTAGGGGGTCAGCGAGGATCTACTATGCCCCCTTATGGTCATTTGCCCCTTCGCTTTGGCCTCCTCTTGTCTCTCGATCCTACCGAGAGACAAGATGGCGGCCGCTACGTACTGTTTGGAATGTTTACAGACACCGGAGAGCCAATCAGCTTCGCTTCGCAAAGCTCCGTAACGCGAAAAGTACGCGAAGCGGTGCGCTGTTACAGATATATATCTTTTTTTGAACGTTAATTTCTCAAAATCCACTGAAGCACATATATTGAGACCTAGCAAAGGCACATCGGGCTACCAGTCCCTACAATTTTGCCAAGTTTCGTGCAAATCCATTCAGCCGTTCGATTATTATTATTATTTTTTTTTTTTGCCCCGCGGGGCCCTTTTAAAACCTCCACATCAAACCTAGGGGGTCAGCGAGGATCTACTATGCCCCCTTATAGTTATTTCCCCCTTTGTTTTGACCTCCTCTTGTCTCTCGATCCTACCGAGAGACAAGATGGCGGCCGCTACGGACTGTTTGGAATGTTGACAGACGCCGGAGAACCAATCAGCTTCGCTTCACAAAGCTCCGTTGCGCGAAAAGTCCGCGAACCAGAGCGCTAACCGGTCCGCTGTTACAGATATATATCTTTTTTTAAACGTTAATTTCTCAAAATCCACTGGAGCACATATATTGAGACCTACAAAAGGCACATCGGGCTACCAGTCCCTACAATTTTGCCAAGTTTCGTGCAAATCCATTCAGCCGTTCGGGCTAAAAGTGAGGCCAACCGCCCTATGGAAAACTCAATGTTAAAAACACGTTTTGGGACCCCCCTTTTTTCTCGGCCCCCACTGGACGAACCCCCCCCAAATTTTCAAGGGCTGCTCAGAAACAAAATGTGCCATTTTCCTGAAAATTTCAGCCGATTCCGTCCACAAACGCCAAAGTTATTAGACATAGAATTTTCAAAAAACCCATAGAGAAAAAATCCTAACTATATATACCTACTGGCGACCGCCAGTAGGTAATATTACCTACATATATATATATTCACTGAAAAAACCATAGGTTAGAGACCATATATAGTTAGCTGGACATTTTATTGACATAAAACCAATGAAATTCCATATATAGTTAGTTGCACTAACTATATATCGCGCACCCGCAATCCACTGCTGATGATGTCACATATTACATCATTCATGACATGGTCAGTGACATCACTGATGACATCTCAAATGACATCACTGATGACATCACTGATGACATCTCAAATGACATCACTGATGACATCATCTAGTGTCTGTGTGTTTTTGTAAAGTTTAAATATGTTTTACATATTGAAGAATGAGTGGATGTATGGAAGACTGAGTGTGTGTGTGGCTGGCTGGGAGGTGTGTGACTCTGTGCATATCAATGTGTACTTGTATCAGTGATTGTATAAGAGAGTAAGTATGTGTTAGTATATGTGTGAAAAGTATGGTGTTCTGTGTTTAACTGTATAGATGAGGAAATCGAAGTGTGATTGATTCTTCACAGGACTGACTAGGTGTATGAGTGCATATGATAGTGTTGTAATAATGAGTGACTGTATGTATGAGTGATTGTATGGGTGAATGAGTGAATGTGTGTGTAGACGTAGGAATCAGTGAGTGCGTATGTAGTAACTGGTATTGGTGTGTCATGATGTCATCAGTGATGTCATTTGAGATGTCATCAGTGATGTCATTTGAGATGTCATCAGTGATGTCATCAGTGATGTCACTGAAGTATGGTGTTCTGTGTTTAACTGTATAGATGAGGAAATGGAAGTGTGATTGATTCTTTACAGGACTGACTAGGTGTGTGAGTAACTCCATGGATGAGTGGCAGTGTGTGAGTGTCTGCATAGGTGTATGAGTGCATATGATAGTGTTGTAATAATGAGTGACTGTATGTATGAGTGATTGTATGGGTGAATGAGTGAATGTGTGTGTAGACGTAGGAATCAGTGAGTGCGTATGTAGTAACTGGTATTGGTGTGTCATGATGTCATCAGTGATGTCATTTGAGATGTCATCAGTGATGTCATCAGTGATGTCATTTGAGATGTCATCAGTGATGTCATCAGTGATGTCACTGACCATGTCATGAATGATGTAATATGTGACATCATCAGCAGTGGATTGCGGGTGCGCGATATATAGTTAGTGCAACTAACTATATATGGAATTTCATTGGTTTTATGTCAATAAAATGTCCAGCTAACTATATATGGTCTCTAACCTATGGTTTTTTCAGTGAATTTTCAAGGTTTTGTAAATGCAAATTCCTAACTATATATGGTCTATAACCTATGGTTTTTTCAGTGAATTTCATTGGTTTTTTAAAAGCTAATATCTATAGCTGTAAAATATATTCTTTATTACGTGACGTATCACGTAGCCACGTGAGACGCCTCATGACGCGTCGCATAACCGTGACGTATCGGCTCTGCAGCGCAAACAAAACCCGTAACGTAAGCGTGCCGGAGCACGCTTACAGATATATATATTTTTTTTAACCTTAATTAGACAAAATCCACACGTGCACATATCTTGAGGCCTTGCAAAGGCACATCAAACAAACAGTCCCTACAATTTTGCCAAGTTTGCTGGAAATCTATTCCCTTAATTTTTTTTTTACTGTTTCTCTTGGTTTTCCCCTTGTTACGCTTACCGGGACGCTACCCGGTACGCGAACCGGACGCTGCAAAAACACAAGATGGCGGACTCCCGTTACGCTGCCGGTTAGCTGCCCGGTTCGCGTACCGGGAAGCGCCTCTACCGCGAAAAATCGCGGGGGACTTTAATATCCCCCTCATCAATCCTAGGGGGTCAGGAGGGGTTTACCTTGCCCCCTTTCCTTCATTTCCCCCTTCTTTTTTCACCACATCTTGTCTCTCGAACCTACCGAGAGACAAGATGGCGGCCGCTCCGGACTGTTTACAATGTTGACAGCTACGCTGCTGGTTAGCTGCCCGGTTAGCTGCCCGGTGAGCTGCCCGGTGAGCTGCCCGGTTCGCGTACCGGGATGCGCCTCTATGGCGTAAAATCACAAGGGGTTTAGGGTAGTGTTGTAGTGTTTGCGTAGTGTAGGGTCATGCTGGGGTGTAGTGTTTTAGGGTTTTGGGTAGTGTTGTAGTGTTTGCGTAGTGTAGGGTCATGCTGGGGGTAGTGTTTTAGGGTTTAGGGAAGTGTTGTAGTGTTTGCGTAGTGTAGGGTCATGCTGGGGTGTAGTGTTTTAGGGTTTTGGGTAGTGTTGTAGTGTTTGCGTAGTGTAGGGTCATGCTGGGGGTAGTGTTTTAGGGTTTAGGGTAGTGTTGTAGTGTTTGCGTAGTGTAGGGTCATGCTGGGGGTAGTGTTTTAGGGTTTAGGGTTGTGTTGTAGTGTTTGCGTAGTGTAGGGTCATGCTGGGGGTAGTGTTTTAGGGTTTTGGGTAGTGTTGAAGTGTTTGCGTAGTGTAGGGTCATGCTGGGGTGTAGTATTTGAGGGTTTAGGGTAGTGTTGTAGTGTTTGCGTAGTGTAGGGTCATGCTGGGGGTAGTGTTTTAGGGTTTTGGGTAGTGTTGTAGTGTTTGCGTAGTGTAGGGTCATGCTGGGGGTAGTGTTTTAGGGTTTTGGGTAGTGTTGTAGTGTTTGCGTAGTGTAGGGTCATGCTGGGGTGTAGTGTTTTAGGGTTTAGGGTTGTGTTGTAGTGTTTGCGTATTGTAGGGTCATGCTGGGGGTAGTGTTTTAGGGTTTAGGGTAGTGTTGTAGTGTTTGTGTAGTGTAGGGTCATGCTGGGGGTAGTGTTTTAGGGTTTTACGGTAGTGTTGTACTGTTTGTGTAGTGTAGGGTCATGCTGGGGGTAGTGTTTTAGGGTTTAGGGTAGTTTAGTTGTTTAGTGTATGCTAAAGGCATATTCGTTCTAAAAGTTTTCGTTATTTTAATTTGCGGCCTAATAGTACATGCGGGATATTTTTTGCGGACTGATGGTATGCGGGATTTCGTCATATATTCGCTAATCATACTTTCTATGGCAAAATGAACCCCCTCATTTTGTTCCTTTTTAAATTAAATGTTTTAAGAGTTACCACTTTATTCCAATCAAGATGGCTTCAGGTGTGCCATACCTTTGTAATAGGTAGGACTGTTAGCACTCTAGTTGTTCTTTAGAACACTCTGGGACATTCTGTCATTGGGCTATAGTTGGGCTACATCTGGCTGATATTTGGGCTACATTTGGTTTTTTTTGTCTCTGGTGGCCATCTTTGGGCTACATTGGGCTACATTGGGCTACATTGGGCTACATTTGGGCTCCAACATATATATAGCCCAATGTAGCCCAATATATATTTTTCAAAGTTAATTTTCGTAAAAACCACTGGAGCCTATATCTTGAGACATAGCAAAGGCACATCGGGCTACCAGTCCCTACAATTTTGCCAAGTTTGGTGTAAATCCATTCAGCCGTTCAGGCTAAAAGTGAGGCCAACCGCCCTATGGAAAATTGCATGGGAAAAACACGTTTTGGGACCCCCCTTTTTTCTCGGCCCCCCCTTGACGAAACCCCCCCAAATTTTTAGGGGCTGCTCAGAAACAAAATGTTCCATGTTCCTGAAAATTTCAGCCAATTCTGTCCTCAAACGCCAAAGTTATTCGACATAGAATTTTCAAAAATCCCATAGGAAAAAAATCCTAACTATATATACCTACTGGCTATCGCCAGTAGGTAATATATATATATATATATATATATATATTCACTGAAAAAACCATAGGGTATAGACCATATATAGTTAGGAATTAGCATTTACAAAACCTTGAAAATTCACTGAAAAAACCATAGGTTATAGACCATATATAGTTAGGGATTAGCATTTACAAAACCTTATTTTACTCACACAAAACCATTGAAATTCCATATATAGTTAGTTGTACTAACTATATATCGCGCACCCGCAATCCACTGCTGATCATGTCACATATTACATCATTCATGACATGGTCAGTGACATCACTGATGACATCACTGATGACATCTCAAATGACATCACTGATGACATCACTGATGACATCTCAATGACATGACTGATGACATCACTGATGACATCTCATTTGACATTACTGATGACATCACTGATGACATCATTCATGTGATAATACGATGAACTTCTTCAGACTCTAAAATAACCTTAGATACACTCAGTGTAAACAGACACTCACAGACTGTCACTCATCCATGGAGTTACTCACACACCTACTCAGTCATGCAAAGAATCAATTACACCTCCATTTCCTCAACTATACAGTTATACATACCTTACTTATTCAAACATATACTAACACATAATTACTCTCTTTTACAATCCCTGATACAAGTTCACAATGATCAATACAGCCACTCACACATTCACTGGCTCTTATGCACAGTTATTTATATATGTCAACTCTCACATGTACTGTGTTTTACATATGTTCTTACTTTGACATGTAGCACTCAGATATCCATTCACTCACCAATGCACTCAGTCAACCGCCCATACACCTGTTTCCACATGCACTTTTGAATCCATATATCTAGTGAATCAACTGCTTACACATCTATGCACAGAGTCATACACCTCCCAGCCACCCACACACACACTCAGTCTCCCATACAAATACTTGGGCAACCAATCAATAACCCATATACTTACTCATATAGCTACTGATCAACACATGCAGCAGTTTACAGAACAACAGACATAATGATGCACAAATTAAGACAGTTTACTCACTAACCCATGCACTCAGTGACACACATTTAATCACTCACTCATACAGTCAGTCACGCACCTACTAAATCCTTCATCCAGACACTTATACATCCACTCATTCTTCAATATGTAAGACATTTGAGATGTCATCAGTGATGTCATTTGAGATGTCATCAGTGATGTCATCAGTCATGTCATTGAGATGTCATCAGTGATGTCATCAGTGATGTCATTTGAGATGTCATCAGTGATGTCATCAGTGATGTCACTGACCATGTCATGAATGATGTAATATGTGACATGATCAGCAGTGGATTGCGGGTGCGCGATATATAGTTAGTACAACTAACTATATATGGAATTTCAATGGTTTTGTGTGAGTAAAATAAGGTTTTGTAAATGCTAATCCCTAACTATATATGGTCTATAACCTATGGTTTTTTCAGTGAATTTTCAAGGTTTTGTAAATGCTAATTCCTAACTATATATGGTCTATAACCTATGGTTTTTTCAGTGAATTTCAATGGTTTTTTAATAGCAAATATCAAATCCTTTACAATGTATTATTCTTTAAATCGAAAAATATTTTTTACATGTTTTTAATACAATTTTTTTAAAATTATTTTTATTGTTTCGCTCCCGGTACGCGAACCGGTTAGCTTCCCGTTAGCTCAATTCGGAGCCGCGACCCGGTCCGCGAACCGGTAAACGTTCCGTTTGCGCAACTGTCGCGTTAGAAAACAACATCGTGACGCGTCGCGTCAGCATGACGTTTCGCGTTTTCGCGTGATACGTCATATGACGTGCTACGTTAGCGTACCCGGAAGCGCAGCGGTACGCGAACCGGAAGCGATCCGCGGCGCGGCGCGGACCGCGTAACGTAAACACAGCAGGTCATGTGACTCGGTAATAACACTTTTCATTGGTTCATTTCACTTTTGGTTTCCTAATGATGTAATACTAGGTCATGTGATCTAAAATTAACACTTTTCATTGGTTTAGAACTTTTGCTTCTCCCAAATGATGAAAACCCCTCCTTCTTTCCTCACTCTGACTTTCATCTTGGTGAGAGAAAGACCCTTTATTTACATTGTGACATGGCTTCATTAGTAGCTTCAGCTGGTTCTAACCCACCACCTCCACCAAATCCAAAGAAGAGAGGACCACCTGCTGAAGTAATTTTACAACAAGAAGAGGAAGAACAGGAAGAGGAGGAAGAGGAGGAAGAGCCAAGGTTTTTGCCAGAGGAGCCCAGGAGGTTTAATCGAAAAGAGAACTACATTTGGCAATTCTTTAAATTTCCTGAGGGGCAAAAAAAAGTAAATGCGCGCTACGTGTTTTGCCGTATATGCGGTGATAGACTGTCAAGGGGGACTGAAAAAAAGTACAGTTACGGCAATTACACTATGCATCGGCATATGAGTAGGTGGCATCCTAATAATTATAGTGCTGCCCAGCTACGTGATGAGCAACAAAATCCCCCTGCAATGGCAAGAAGATCGGTTGTTCCAGAAGTGTCGGGACCAGAGGCGAGGGAGATGATCCCAAACATTCAAATGTTGTTTGGGGAAGTGAAGCAAGTGTGCGTGCACTGCAACCAATTCATTTGCTACAGGGAAAGTAGCATCATTTTGATTATGAGAGCTATTGAAAATCATGTTTGCCCGACACGCCCCAAAAAATAAATTCTTTTTTTTTTGTTGCTCCTGTTGAGCCCTTTACAATGGATCGTTTTCGTTTCCCCCCCCCAAAAAAAACCAAAAAAAAAAATAAAAACGTTCAGAAAATACAAAAAAAGTAAAAAACATGTTCAAAAAATACTAAAAAAAATATAAAACAACAAAAAAATTAAAAAAAAAGTTCTTTTCAGAACTACCTCCCCGTTATAAAAAAATTGGTAGAATATTTGGAACTCTGCCAACCTCTATTTCTTTTAGTTCGCTCCCCGGAGCGCTACCCGGTACGCGAACCGGAAGCTAACCAAAAAAATTATTTTTTTAAAAAAGAACAGTAAGTATAAGGGAAGGAAACAGACAGTTATGTGAAAAGAAAGACAGCTCTAGGGAGTAAGAAGAGATACTGTTACCCACAATCCACTGCTGATGATGTCACATATTACATCATTCATGACATGGTCAGTAACATCATCAGCAGTGGATTGCGGGTAACAGTATCCTTAGTTTACTCCCTATAGCTGTCTTTCTTTTAACATAACTGTCTGTTTCCTTCCCTTATAGTTACTGTTCTTTTTTTAAAAAAATGTTTTGGATCAGTCAGAAACAGTGACATTAATAGAAACAGAGAGAGTGAACAAGAGTGAAGAACTATGGTCCTCCTCAGCCACCCTCAGAAAACCAAGGGGGTCAAGATACATCTACCGTGCCCCCTTCTACCCATTCTGAACATTATTTGCCCTCCATCTTGTATCTTGATTCGACCGAAACACAAAATGGTGGACTCCCGTAACGCTGCTGGTTTGCGAACCGGGCCGCTTCCCGGGAAGCGGTCCAAAAAAAAAGGTGGGAAAGTAATTCACAGACACTAAGAGTAATAGAGACGGAGTGAGTGAACAAGACTGAGGAACTATGAGAAGAGAGGGACTGAGAAAAAGAGTGGAAGGAGTTGAGTAAGTAGGTAATAGAGAAAGGAATGAGGAAAGTAGCAAAGGCAGGAAACTGAGGGTTAAAGAAATGAAGCAGTGGAACTAATAGTAGGTGAATGTGATAGAAATGTAACGAAAAGAGTACAAAATATTTACCTTATAATTGCCGTTAAATTACTCACTTTTTGTTTTTATACTTTCAATCTGTGAAAGAGAGAACCAACATTTGAAAAATATTAAAACATGTATTTAAAAATTACAAAAGACAAGGGAAAAGATTGAAGGACAAATAGTTTTTCAACAACTTTGACACTGACAGAAGCTTCTGCTTCTCCAGGCCCCCTACACAGTCCTAAAGATATACATTTTAAACTAACAGTATCTTGATGCAGATGAAGTGAGGCCTATCTTAAAACATGGTGCATCTTTTGCATTGCTCTTGTTTCAGAAAAGTGTCGCTTCAGGATGCCAATAACATGTCTCCTATCCAGAGGTTTGTTTGAGGTGAGGCCTACTCAGAGTTCAAGATGAGATTTACACTTGTTGAAGTGTACAGAGGAGATAATATCTGTGAAAGTCTACCAATGAAGTGAGTCATGTCCACTGCACTCTTCAACAAAGTACAAACCTCCTATGTTTCCCTGGACAGACCTAAACTTGATCTGCACAATGTGATTCGTAATGATAGGAAACACAGGTGATGTAATTGAAATACGTGCAATTTATTTTGCTCATTTCACAATCACATCACTTGTGTTTCCTTTGCTTAGGTATCTCATTGTGCAGATGTAGTCTAGCATATGAAAGAATACGCAGAAGTGCAGCACTGTATGCAACACCTTTGACACTTACAGAAGCCTCACCTTCTCCATGCCTCCTACACAGTTCTACATGTACATCATAAATGCAAACAGTACAGAATTAATTATACATGTTAAATGGTTTATTTTTGCTGTTCTCAGAATGTATCAAATTTCACTAAAAACAGTGACTTGAAGGTATTCATCATGTAACAGCGGGGAAAAAACCCACAATCAAAATGATTGTGTTTAAAAAACCCATACAACATCAGAAATCAAAATTCAGAACTCCTTAAAGTTAACTTACTTTCCATGACGTCCAAGGATGTCCTATGAACAGCTTACACTCTTTTGTGCTGTTATTACTTTCAGCCCGCCACTTTCTGAAAGAAAATCTCCATCGTTTTTAAAAACACGTTACATGCAATAAATGACTTCTTGCTCTCTACCACAATTTTCCACAAGGCCAAATCTGGTCAGAGCCATTTATTACTCTTGGATTTCTTGTAAGCCAATCCCGTCATTTGGCATTTCCGCAACTTTCAGAATTAAAATGTTGAAGATCATTTTCACAATCCTGGAATAGTAATATCTTCCCCTTCTTGCTCAGTCATGTTCTACATTTCCTATGACACTGATACTGCTTACTATGAAGCAGACTTACACTACCTCTATGACTACTACAATTATTTAATTCTCTACATCACTTTTAATCACAAAGCAATGTAAAACAGTAGACAGCATTGCAGACTTACATTCCCTCTACTCCATGTTTTGATTGGCTGCTTCAATTAGCTTATAAAAAGAAACAGTTTTTCTGAACTCATTGAAAGTGCACGTATTTCTTCATGACGGCCAGTCCTATGGTTAGAAGTTATGTCTCTGAACTACACTTATCCTCAAGGCCAAATTGTGTAGGAGCCATTAGAACTTCTTGAAATTCCACAGAGCACATCCCGAGATTATTTCCCTAAAATTTTGGTTTTAAAAACACCAGGTAAGAGTTTTTAAGGTCATACGGCAATTTTTTTTTGAAAATTAAAACAGAATCATTGCAGAATGACCAGCCATTTCTAGACTTTAAATAAGCTGTGTAATGTCCTGATGTTATTGAAGGGCCGTCATGATATATAATTGCTGCAGTTACAAAAGTCCTTCCTGATATTGACAACTGCGAAGCTACAAAATTTTTAATTAAAGTTGTCAATTTTGTTCCATCAGGCCTACATCGTTTGACATACTGGCCATATGTTCGTATAAATAATGTGGACATCATTTCAGATTTACATTGGCTACACTCCATGTTGTGATCAGCTGCTTTTACTAGCTTATTAAAGGAGACTGATTTACTGTCTGGCAAAGTTAAATATATAAATCTTTCTGAGTCTACACTAGTAGTACTTGATACCATACAGTTCTCGCAGTCATGCTGCCATTGATAAGAAAGCCCAAACAGGTGATCTACATCTACACCTTCAGCATGCAATACATCAAGCATATACATTAAAAACTCCTGACAATCTTGCTGAATATTTTGAGAGAATTGTGTTTGGCCTGAACATCTATCTAACAGATTTCGAATTTCAGACACACTTTCTATGTTTCTTCTATCAGTGCTACATTTCTCTAACACAGAATTTAACAAACTGCAAAATCTTTGATCAGAATTGACCACAATCTCTTCTTTTACATTTTTTAGAGAAAACAAAACATTAACCACTACATTAGCATAGCAGTTGACACCAGAACTGTTTTCAAACTGAAAACCAACAACATCTTCAACAGAATCCTTTTTGTTTCTGCTTGTAATTTTAGGTTCATTGACTTTTTGTCTTTTTGCTACAACCTCCCCAGTATTGTTCTCATTTCTTCGTGTCCGGCCTACCACACGTTTCTCAAACAAAGGATACTGAGGCAAATGTGGCGCATACTCTCTTCTTAACCTATTGTATTCCTTAACACAATCTAGATCCGCACAAATGTTTGTGACATCACACTCAATCAAGTACAATCCCGATAAAGTTCTAACTCGTGACAATGCCACATATGCCATACCCTCCTTGAACACAGAACTGCCAATATTAACCAATGCACTGTCTACACTTAAACCTTGCGATTTATGGATTGTCACCGCATATGCCAAGCAAACAGGAAACTGCTTACGGCGAACATATAAGTCTTTTACAAGCAAAAATCTAGCAGAACAACGACCAATTAGCTGTACTTCCTCAATGCCATCAAATTTAATTTTTAAAAATTCAATTCCATCTCTATTTCTGTATTTCACAAAATCAACAACATTACCCATTGATCCATTTACCAGACCTCTTTCAACATGTAAATTCCTTCTTAAAATTATACGGCAGTTCAAGCACACATTCAGAGTCTTTTCAAAACCTGCAGTTTTAGATATACTCTTCTCTAATGAATCCAATTTTGTTTTCAGATTCTCAGACAAAATAATTGTTGATCCCATATGCTCTACTCTATCAATAGCTTCCAGTTTCACAATCTCTTGCTTTTCTAAATGCAACATTTTGTTGTTAAATTTGGCACATTCTGCAAGAGTTGGCATCAAACATATTCCAGATTTCTTCTCAGTAATTTTCTGAAAAATATTCTCAGGCACAACATCTTGTTCTGGATATAAATTTGACAGTAATCGTGCATGTAAAGCTTCTTTCCCATGCTCGGTCACTTTTCCAATTCTAACATCTTGTAGAATAGTCTTGTAAACTTCATCCTTTGCCTGACGCATATTTTCATGCAGTTCAGCATAATTGAAGTTTAACCATATATTGACGTTGCCAATGCTGCCTAGGCACTTCCTGGTATCTTCATGCGTGAGCATTTTGAACACAGGTTGCCCTTTCACTGGTGTCAGCTGCAGAAGATCTCCGAAAACAATGATGTGTTTGCCACCAAATAACACATCATACTCTGTTTTGAGAACTTCTTGCATCCTCAAATGCACAAAGGCAAGCATGACATTGGAAACCATGCTTACTTCGTCAATGATAAGAAGTTTCATTTTCCTCAAGATTCTTGAAACTTCAAAACAAGCATCTCCAGATAGCTTGTGATATTGTAATTTGTTGTCATGCTCCACTGGCAGCATCAGTAAACGATGTAAAGTAATCCCTTTAATATTATGTGCTGCCAGTCCAGTTGGAGCAGTGACAACACAAGACAGCGATGACTCTGTCCTTTCCTGCAAATAGCATGAAATTGCTTTAATGAGGAAACTTTTTCCAGTTCCCGCTTCTCCACTCACGTACAGTCGGACAGGCTTCAACGACGTACATGAGCACTCTTTCTTATCATGACTTAATCCATGATCAATTTGCATGGTAACTTCGTCATATATTTTCCTCTGCTCAACGTTGAGTTGTCTTTCCAACTCTTCTAAGTTAACCGCATCCTCTTGAGCATGTGCCATGGCTCTTTCCACTTCATTCATAGCAGTGGCAGCTTCATTTTCAATAACAGGTCCTCCTAGTGGATCCTGACTCAATGAATCAGAACTCTGACTGTCCTGAGAACTGTCTCTGGCAATCTCGGCTGCAATCGTTGCTTCCTGCTCAATTTCCGCATTCAACATTTCTACATATTTGGGAAAAGCAGGACATTCTATGGTCTCCTTGGCGGCATTGAAAGAGTCTTCGTAACAGAGGAAATCTCCAAGCAGTTCCTCTTCTGCACGCCAAGGCTTGAAAAGTTGCAAAAGTGCTAAATAGAAAAACTCCTTTTTTTCAGGAGATTCGCCACTCAATTTTCGATGGTTTACCAAGTGGCATTTTCTTTGCTTGACCAGACATCCCTCACTTCCTATTACAGCATACACTCCTTTCTCAGTATCTTCTTTGATGTTCCTCTTGCATATGTAATTTTGCAGAACCTCATACAGACAAGCATTCTCGAGGTGACTGCTTCGATTTGGATAATATGTATCCAACATGTTTGTCTTCAAAATGTCGGTACTGTTTGGCTCCTTTTCCGCCAAATACTCAATTTCCCGCACAGGTTTGAGAACTCGATTACGCGTTGCTGCAAGACCAAGACTCGCCCAAACGATACTCCTGGACTTGGCATAGAGACTTGCTGAAGACAACCGGTCAGAACATTCGTACGCTCCGATTTCTCGATGCGACAACATCTTCAGACTGAAACTGTACAACTTCTTGCTGAGGCTCTTTTCATGGGAAATGTCCTCCCACATATCCTTCAATTCTGTCTTCTCTTTTTTGGTGATGTAAGACGTCACATACCGAGCCACAGCCATACAGTTATCAGCCACAAACTGTATATCCATGTTAGCATTCCACATGGACAAAATCACCGGGTTGTAGTCGTTGATGTACTTGGACTCTTCGTTCCTCTTCAAATTGTAAGTGTTTTTAGGTGATTTCTTCATGACATTGTGTCGCAGCGAAGACATCAAACTGTTTACTCTTCCTTTAGAAATCACCGGTCGTGGAAAGCCGAAACGACATTTAGTGTAGAACTTGTCCTTGTTTCGGAATTTACGACGGCAGTACTTTCCACATCGATGACTTTGGAAACGCAGAACTTTTTCTCTTAGGCTTTTCTTCTCCTTTGCGTTTGGAACAGCACACGTAGAATACTGTTGGATGAAACTCATCACTGAGTCTTCTGGATCCGTTCCAAATTTAGGTGCATCCTTGATCCACAGCAACATATGTATATGAGGAGCACCTCTTGCTTTGTACTCCTTTCTCCAGAAGAAATCCAACACCTCTCCAAGAGGTGGATTCTTCTTATTCATGATGAAAGACATCATAGCTTCAAATCTATGATTGAAGTACCTACATACATTGACTGGATCCAAAGAGCACAGTTCTCCGGGTGTCTTGAATTCGATGTTATCTACGTTAGCATTTGCCTCTCGTAGAAATTCAAGTAAGTCTTCCCAGCCATACTCGGCACAGCTCAGAGTGAGGAACCATGTGGGAGTACCTAAGTTCCTCAACATACATTTTAAATCACCATGACGACGGTACCAGTACTCATTAGTACCACGCTGACACGCCATGAGATTAATCAGGTGAGAATCCAAAATACTGTCTTGGACATTGACTTTATCCATAAAGTCACTTGCCGAGATGTTTTGCATGTGTATACCACTTTTCAAGATGTGGTTCACTGCATATGACAGTCCAGACAGATCGCTTTCAAACAGGAGATGAAACAAATAAGGAATGCATAGTCGAAACCTAGAATCTCCTGCATACAATCGCAAAGTCCGGTATTCAGAAGCAGGAATTTGATGAGGTCGCTCATCATATCTTCCTCCCTGACCTGTTGGAAAAAGCTGTGGGAAACACCGAGCTTCCAAACTTTCCTCCCAAACACTAATGGGACTCCCTTTGGCTTGTTTCATTTGAAACAACTCAATAGCATTCCCCATGACTTCCTTGGAATGCAAAGGATGAACACTATAATGTTCATATATTTCTTCACTAGTAGAGGGTTCTACTTTCTCAATTTGACCAGCACACAAATCGCTATCCTCTTCCTCACTTACTTCCTCTTCTGCAACATATACATTCTTATAGTATTTATTATTTTTTTTCAAATACAATGTTGCCTTTTTAACTTTCCTAACATCTACTAAATCTTGCCATATTTTCTTATTCTTTGTCGGAACCCCATTAACTAAGATAACCAGAGGTTCCTCTTCCACTTTTTCTACTCCAATTGTGTTAATGTTTTTCTTCAAATCTAGAGGCAAATAAACAACTCTTCCCTTTAATCCTCTCTGTAAATCTGATGGAGGCAATTTCCCTATCTTTGGCTCCATTCTTACAATAGCCTGAAAGGGATGGATACTTTGAATCAAAATAGATTCATAAGTATTTAAATCCTTCAATTCAGAAGGAATCTCAACCAATTCCAGATTATTATGAACTGCTCTAGCAGGCATCTGGTTTTGATTCAATTTGCAACAACAATAAGTACACACACGTTGATCCAATCCCAAATCAAAACAATTTTCTACCATCAAGTATGTTGTGAAATCCCTCCATTCACTATTATTTTCCCTTTCACTTTTTGCATATAAATCCACTAACTTAGTCTGATTCTTATAATAAGTGCGTCGACAACACACACAAGTGAAATTAGGCCTCTCACTTGATTTCACCTCAAACGTCGCAATTTCCCTCTGGAAATTATCTGTACTGGAAACCTGTACACTATCTTCCACATGACCCTCTTCTTCTTGCTCAATTTCAACATTCTCCTCTTTACTTCCAAAGTAACAAAACTCAATTTCTTCACATATATTCTTCACATCTATTTCAGAACCATGCAAAAGAGCAGCGCATAATTGTTTAAGCATAATTGCTGGACTCTTAGCATAATACAACATTCTAACTAATTTCCTCACTTTATTATGATGCACTGCTAGCATCCTGAAATGATGAAAAACACTCTGGCATACTCTCCTGGAAAGACAAGCCAGTGAATGACCATGCAAACCTGTCACTTCTCTTACTCTGCAAGGATCTAATTCTTGCAACAACCTTATTTTCTGCTTCAAACTTTTCTTATTAAATGACCGTACAAAATCACAAAGCAAATTGATGGAATCCTGTCGCACACTGCAAATACTACTACACTTCCAGGTGTACACAGGACCCTTAGCACGTCTTCCTAAAACCTCATTACCTAACACCTCTTCTGCCTCTGTTGTCACAAGTTTTTCTTTTTCAACTGGACAACCATCTTTCACTTCATAAGCACGACCACTGGTGTCAACTGCATGCACCAAATCATTATCCTGGAAATAACTCTCCTCATTAAAAAATGCCTCACAGCTTGAACTATGCATCCATTCTCCAGAAAAAACTTCACAAAAATTACTACGATTAACTATTCTCTTCCATCTACTATTTCTTTTGAAATCATAAATTGCCTTGTTTAGCTTCCTAATTCTATTGATTATCAAAATAAATAACTTACGTTTAATTTCAAATGCCTGATCAATAACTTTCTCAAATTTTTTTTTTCTCTTATAAAAAAACAGTTTCTGTTGACCTTTCTTAATATTTTTTAACAAATTGCCAATTATCCTGTTGCGGAACATTCGTTTACGAATCTCCCTAAACTGTTGTTTCCTTCTACTATCATGCACAGAGTTATCTCTTGCTCTAGCAGTAACATTTTTCATTGGCCTTTCCTTTCCATTTGAATTCCTTCTCGTTTTATGGACTGAAACATTTTCTGTAGTAATATTTTTTTTACTACACATATTTCTTATGAAATATTTTGTGGTCTTACCCGGTGCTTTCTTCGTGACTTGACAAATCTTTTTGTTAGAGGACTGCTGCTCATTTTTTTTCACCTGCTGTCTTTGACGTTTTGCAGCCTTTCTCTGTCTTTCTATTGTAGGCATGGTGAAATCTTGAAATGATCTGCAGTTGAATCTGTGGTAAAATATAATAAAAAATGTTATTAACCAGTATTACCAAACAGTAAAACAATAACAGTGATCAAAAACTTAACACACTACTTGACATTTTAAATAGAAGATTTTTTAGTCCTTGCAAATTTACAATACAGAAATACCAGAAAAGAAATGACATTTATATTTATGTTACCTATGCTATTTTATATGTGAATCTGATCTAATTTTATGAGCATATTTTAATATTTTATTGAAGACACTACACATAACCTGCTTTTGAAGGTGTCTTTATTTTTAAATTAAACGGTTTACCTTTTTACTTTTTATTAATTATAAATTTTAAAAATAAATGTTTATATTTCCATAGGCTCAAGCAGGTCAGCTTCCCATCCTATGTCATATAATTCGGACAAATCTGCATCCTCATCACGCTCTTCTTCATCCTCAGGATTTAAATCATCCAAGGGATCAACATCCACTGATGTTTCAATTACAAGTTCAATGATGAGGTCAAAATCAACTGATTGCAGATTGTCGCTCATGTTGAGGTTGTCTTTATCTTTAAAGAAAGATAACAACAATGAGATGTTGCAGAGTAAGAGACAAATCTCAGAGATTATAATAGTAAAATTGTTTAACAAGAGTAACATTTTGCAGCTATTATTTAGCCATATCCAGCGATGCTGAACAGGTGAAGCCTATGTCTAATTTTTCACTGAACAGGACTCATCTCTTCTTAACCTTGGATAAGCCTCACCGACTCTGTGTCCCCTGCACATACTTAAATGTAAAGGGGCAGATTTATGTTAAATGGCACATCCCCAGGCATGCACCAGTTAACGTGCACCACTGCTCTGCCACCCATGGTGTGCCGCATTTACAATCAGATAGGAGAAACCTGCGTCAAAACCCTGCGCCTGCTTGAAGCAGGCATAGGTCTTGACGCAACATTGTGGAGATGGTGCACCCCTGAGCGTTGCTTGAGCTGCATCGCACTTGCAATACAACTCCAGCAATGCGCCACCTTAAAGGCACAGATGCGTCACGTATCTGTGCTATTTTTGCCCCATGCTGCGCCGCATTGTAAATGCAGCACACCATGGGTGGCGGAACAGCGGCGCAGGATGACTGGCACATCCCTAGTGATGCGCCAGTCATCATAAATCTATCCCTAAGCTTCTTATCTTGTTAGAGATGAACTGCCATATGTATCATCAAAATATTTTGCATTTCCTAAATAGCAAATTTTAAGGAATAAATAGCGATTCTTTACCATTCCTAATTTGCGATGAGCAAATTGCTAATTGCAAGTTACCCATTCATTTCCATGGGCTAGGAGGCTCATAGGAATGAAGGTTTAATTTGCGATTAGCAATTTGCTCATCACAAATTAGGAATTTTTCCAAGGGTGCAGGGGTGTCTCAAGAACACCCTGCTGCACCCCTGAAAAAGAAATTTGGGGGCATATGGCACACATACATGCCCTAAGGGCATGTGTTGGCGTCATATGGGACCTTTTGTTTTTTTTAAAAAAAGCTTTTTGAAAAGAATTCACAAATTACCACCAATTTACCACAATAGTTTCCAAATCCTTAATGTCATTTTTACATATTTTTTGTTTGATACATTGCATTTAAGTAGTCACAAAATTTGCAAATCCTTCAGTGCAATTGCAAAATAAGGAATAGCAAATTTTGCTACTCCTTATTTTGCATCAAACTTGTTTGATACATACCATTTGTCTAATTTACATTTGCAAAGGCCGAAATTCGTAGAATTTTGATCTTTGCGAATGCTAATTAGCTTGATACATATGGCCCCAAGTTAGGCCTGTCTTGCCACATGGTGCATCTTTTGCATCACTGCTGCATTGGTTTCATGTGGTACGTTTTTTTTACACCATGACACATCTGCCTAAATGCATCAATTTGTAATTTTGTCGCCTCATAGCAAATCTTTTGCACCGCCGCTGCATCATAAAAGTGACGCACAGTGGCACAAAAGAGGCATACACCTATCATAAATCTGTCCCTAGCATTTTAAATGATTAATCCAGGATGACGATAAGGTGTGGCCTATCCAGAGGTTTGTTTAAGGTGAGGCCTACTCAGGATTGCAGATTAAAGTTACGCTTGATGAAGAATACAGAGGAGATAATACATGTAAAGGCCTACCAATGAAGTAAGTAATGTCCACTTTATTGCGCCAGTCATCATAAATGTATCCCTAAGCTTCTTATCTTGTTACAGATGAACCACCATATGTACCATCAAACTATTTTGCATTTCCTAAATAGCAAATTTTAAGGAATAAATAGCAATTCTTTACCATTCCTAATTTGCAATGAGCAAATTGGTAATTGCAAATTAGCACCGCCGCTGCATCATAAAAGTGACGCACAGTGACACAAAAGAGGCATACACCTATCATAAATCTGTCCCTAGCAATAAGGTGTGGCCTATCCAAAGGTTTGTTTAAGTTGAGGCCTACTCAGGATTGCAGATTAAAGTTACGCTTGATGAAGAATACAGAGGAGATAATACATGTAAAGACCTACCAATGAAGTAAGTAATGTCCACTTTATTGCGCCAGTCATCATAAATGTATCCCTAAGCTTCTTATCTTGTTACAGATGAACCACCATATGTACCATCAAACTATTTTGCATTTCCTAAATAGCAAATTTTAAGGAATAAATAGCAATTCTTTACCATTCCTAATTTGCAATGAGCAAATTGCTAATTGCAAATTACCCATTCATTTCCATGGCCTAGGAGGCTCATAGGAATGAAGGTTGCAATTTGCGATTAGCAATTAGCTCATCACAAAATAGGAATTTTTTCAAGCGTGCAGGGGTATCTCAAGAACACCCTGCTGCACCCCTGAAAAAGAAATTTGGGGGCATATGGCACACATACATGCCCTAAGGGCATGTATGGGCGTCATATGGGACCTTTTGTTTTTTAGAAAAAAATGCTTTTTGAAAAGAATTCGCAAATTACCACAAACTAGAAGTTGGTGGTAGTTTCCAAATCCTTAATATCATTTTTTACATATTTTTTGTTTGATACATTGCATTTAAGGAATCGCAAAATTTGCAAATCCTTCAGTGCAATTGCAAAATAAGGAATAGCAAATTTTGAATTAAGGACATTTTAAGTCATTTCCACATGTGCAGTGTTTTCAAATTATGATTTGAAAATCGTTTTTGGGGAAAAGTAATGGTTTGCAAATTTATGACAAGGACATAATGGTGTATGCTTCTCTATAAGGCATTTCAGTGTCTCTGATGTCATTTTTCCCATATTACATTATAAGACCTTTCCCCATGGAGCACATTCCTTGTAAATATGCTCCCACCTGTGCATGGCGAATTTAGATTTTGACTGTTTGAGTCACATAGCCATGTTAAAAGTGACCCAAAAAAATTGCAAACGTTTTAAAAAAACACATTCATGTGTCTTAAGGACATTTTAAGTCATTTCCCCATGGACAGTGTTTTCTAAGTGGCGCAAAAGAGGCATACACCTATCATAAATCTGTCCCTAGCATTTTAAATGATTAATTCAGGATGACAATAAGATGTGGCCTATCCAGAGGTTTGTTTAAGGTGAGGCCTACTCAGGATTGCAGATTAAAGTTACGCTTGATGAAGAATACAGAGGAGATAATACATGTAAAGCTCTACCAATGAAGTAAGTGATGTCCACTTCATTGCGCCAGTCATCATAAATGTATCCCTAAGCTTCTTATCTTGTTAGACATCAACCGCCATATGTATCATATAACTATTTTGCATTTCCAAAATAGCGAATTTTAAGGAATAAATAGCGATTCTTTACCATTCCAAATTTGCGATGAGCAAATTGCTAATTGCAAATTACCCATTCATTTCCATGGGCTAGGACGCTCATAGGAATGAAGGTTGCAATTTGTGATTAGCAATTAGCTCATCACAAAATAGGAATTTTTCCAAAGGTGCAGGGGTGTCTCAATAACACCCTGCTGCACCGCTGAAAAAGAAATTTGGGGGCATATGGCGCACATAAATTTTAACAACATTCCTTTACCTCAAAAACGATTTTCAAATCATAATTTCAAAACACTGCACATGGGAAAATTACTTAAAATGTCCTTAAGACACATAAAAGCGTTTTTTGATTGCCATGTTTGTATCACTTTTAACATGGCTATGTAACACAAACATTCAAAATCTAAATTTACCATGCACAGGTGGGAGCATATTTACAAGCAATTTGCGCCACAGAGAAAGGTCTTACATTAAAATGGGAATAATACCATCAGGGACAGTCAATTGCCTTATAAAGAAGCATACACCATTATGTCCTTCTCATAAATTTAAAAACAATTCATTTTCCCCAAAAACGATTTTCAAATCATAATTTCAAAACACTGCACATGGGAAAATGACTTAAAATGTCCTTAAGACACATGAAAGCGTTTTTTGATTACCTTTCCAGCATGGTTGGGTCACTTTTAACATGGCTATGTAACACAAACATTTAAAATCTAAATTTACCATGCACAGGTGGGAGCATATTTACAAGCAATTTGCGCCACAGAGAAAGGTCTTACATTAAAATGGGAAAAATAACAACAGGGACAGTCAATTGCCTTATAAAGAAGCATACACCATTATGTCCTTGTCATAAATTTAAAAACAATTCCTTTTCCCCAAAAACGATTTTCAAATCATAATTTCAAAACACTGCACATGGGAAAATGACTTAAAATGTCCTTAAGACACATGAAAGCGTTTTTTGATTGCCTTTGCAGCATGTTTGTATCACTTTTAACATGGCTATGTAACACAAACATTCAAAATCTAAATTTTCCATGAACTGGTGGGAGCATATTTACAAGCAATTTGCGCCACATAATTCATAATTTTCTCCTTAAAGCACACTATTCTCTATCTAAATTAAAGAAATATTTTCTCACCTTAGCAAATACTTTGAGTTTGAAAACAGTCTCAGAAACACACCAATTTGTCTTCAGCAGAGCAAAAGGTATGCACTCCAGAGTCTGCAGCTATCAAAAGCACAGAAATGCTGTAATTCTTCACACATATCTCTCATGTCACCCAATCAAAAGTCTTCCCTCACTTTTTTTCAAATGAAAACCCATCCCCCCTCTGCCATTTCTGCCTTATCTGCATGGCAACCACCTCTTGGAAGACCTCTGTTGTTTGCAAGTTCACACAACAATGTTGCAATTGAACTCTGAACTCTCAGTGCACCTGCATATCCAGTGCATTCTTTCATTTAATGATTTTTTATTGACCACTCAAAATACATCTTTCAAAGAACACATCTGTGCACCCTAACTTTCTGTTTTCAGCAATCAAAATCCACCAATCACTGTTACTGCTTCATGAACACAGAAACTCCACAGTTTTTTTTCATTTTACACTCTCATTTCTTCAACTGCCATTTCATTGCCACACTTCATCTGACTGCAGGAGAACCTTCTCTCACCATGTTTTCTGTCTGGATTGTTGGACATAGTTATATTCACTGGGCTCAAAGGTACGTTGAAAACAGGAATTTACCTAACCTCAATTTACAAGATGTGGAAATTAAGTGGTTTGGCCACAGAGGATTAAAATGTCACCAATTGATACCATTGGTGAAAACCTTTATGCATTTGCCCAAACCTGACCTGTTAATTGTGCACTGTGGAGGTAATGACTTGGGCACTTTGACTGGTGTAGGTCTGGAAATGCTTTTAAAGGACACCTTTGAGCAATTAATGGCACTTTTTCCTCAGACTGCCTTGGTATATTCAAATATATGCCAAAGACAGAAATGGAGGTGGTCCAAGCAATTTTGTCCACAAATTGAGAAGTCGAGGAAGCATGTAAACAAATCTGTTTCAGCTTACATGAGAGACCATGGAATGGGCTCCCTGTACAACAATAACTTGCGTTACTACATGCAAGATATCTACAGAGGAGATGGAGTTCACTTCTCAGATGAGGGCAACAGAATTTTCACTCTGAATTTAAGAATGTGCATTGGTACCTACTTATAAGTACCTAAATGTACCATAAACCCAAAAGCTCTTCTCAGAGCTACCCTACATGTAATCACTCACAATTATTATTTTACTCTAACATTTTTCACTAATTTTCAACAAAGTACGCTCCCTGGGGCGCTACCCGGTACGCGAACCGGGAGCTAACCTCGCGAAATTTTAAAAAAAAATGTTTTTTTTTTCGCACATATAAGCCTCCTCAGCCACCCTCACAAAACCTAGGGGGTCAAGATAACTCTACCGTGCCCCCTTCTACCCATTCTGAACATTATTTACCCTCCATCTTGTATCTTATTTCGACCGAAACACAAAATGGTGGACTCCCGGAACGCTTAAGGTCCGCGAACCGAGGCGCTCAACGGTTTGCGTACCGGGTCGCTCCCTGGGAAGCGCACCATCAAAAAAGGTGGGAAAGTAGTTCACAGAAAAGCCACTGGAGACAATTTCACCAAATATAGATTAGCTCATACTACATACCAATCCCTACCATTTTCACAAATTTGATTGGAATTCCATTTAGTCATTTAGCCTGTAGACCTCTCTAAATACCCTGAGGTAAATTACTTCACAAAACACATCTGAAGTGTTGGAATTGACAACCAATGAAAATGTTACTTTCATTTTCTACTTTTTTTACCTGACATTTCATTGGTTATGTACCTGAATATATATAAAGGAAGAGAGAGAAACACAGCCATTTTGACTACTACTTCCTGAACTACATTGCAAGATCATTTTCACTCACAACTTAAACTTGTTTTTAGAAGGTGAGATATTATTTTATAAATTTGAAAACATTTTCAGATAGTTATATACTATCCCTCTGTAAGAGTTAGACATTGAGAAAGGCTTCTTTATTTTAATTATGGATTGATTTAGGTTTCTGTGGTATAATTATGAATTTACTTAGGCTTTTTCACAGGCACTTTTTAATAGTACTACTTCACGCCTGAAACCATACAGTGCCCATAGATTACTTCTCTGTTATAAACTCACAAGTACCTGTCTGAACTTAAACCCAACAGTGCCCTATCTCTACTGATATATTTATTTTTTATGCAAATTACAGCAATAAAATGGAAGGTGAGCAGAATGTTTCCTTCGAAATTGTTCTGGAGAACAACACAGAAAAAGATATTGAGGACAATGATGACTCAGATTTCATGGATGAATCACGGGACCATGAATTAGTTCAATGTGTAGAATCTGTGGATCATTTACTTCATTATGATGACGGTCAAATGTGGGAACTTATGTTCACTCAACAAGAGGACATATCGGACAGTCAAATGCTAGACGTTCTATTAAATTTTGAAAAACAATCCGAAAAATAAAATTGTATGTAATATTAAAAAATTGTTTGAGTCTTTAATCATTTTTATATGTAATTCATAAACTAGTTAAATGTTAGAAATGTTATTACATTTTCAAACACAATCACAATAATAAATAATTGCTTAAAAAATAAAAAAAATAAAAAATAATCAACAAAACCAACAATCAATTAACATACTGCATTTGAAAAGTCTCTCATTCATTTTTCATTGCAGTACGCTGCCCAGAACGCTTCCCGGTTCGCGGACCGGGCGCTAACCACGAAAAAAAAAAATATATTTTTTTTTTTGCCCCGCGGTGCCCTTTTAAAGCCTCCACATTAAACCTAGGGGATCAGGGAGGATCTACTATGCCCCCTTATGGTTATTTCCACCTTTGTTTTGGCCTCCTCTTGTCTCTCAATCCTACCGAGAGACAAGATGGCGGCCGCTCCGGACTGTTTAGAATGTTGACAGACACCGGAGAGCCAATCAGCTTCGCTACGCGAAGTTCCGTTACGCGAAAAGTACGCAAACTGGAGCGCTGCCCGGTCCGCTGTTACAGATATATATCTTTTTTTAAACGTTAATTTCTCAAAATCCACTGAAGCACATATATTGAGACCTACAAAAGGCACATCGGGCTACCAGTCCCTACAATTTTGCCAAGTTTCGTGCAAATCCATTCAGCCGTTCGGGCTAAAAGTGAGGCCAACCGCCCTATGGAAAACTCAATGTTAAAAACACGTTTTGGGACCCCCCTTTTTTCTCGGCCCCCCCTGGACGAACCCCCCCCAAATTTTCAGGGGCTGCTCAGAAACAAAATGTTCAATTTTCCAGAAAATTTCAGCCAATTCCGTCCACAAACGCCAAAGTTATTAGACATAGAATTTTCAAAAATCCCATAGGGAAAAAATCCTAACTATATATACCTACTGGCGACCGCCAGTAGGTAATATATATATATATATATATTCAGTGATGTCATTTGAGATGTCATCAGTGATGTCACTGACCACTGACCATTTGAGATGTCATCAGTGATGTCATCAGTGATGTCACTGACCATGTCATGAGTGATGTAATATGTGACGTCATCAGCAGTGGATTGCGGGCACGCGAATTACAGTAAGCTGAACTAACTATAACGGGGGAATTTCAATGGTTTTGTATGAGTGAAATGTCCAGCTAACTATAACATGTGTGAAACCTATATTTTTTTCAGTGAACTTGCAAGGTTTTGTAAATGCCAATTTTTAAATGTATTAATTGTTATGTTTTTTTTTTATACTAAATAACTACATTTTTTATAATAATTATTTTTAGCTATTTGATTTTTTAAATTACATTACAATTGTTTAATTTAAAATAATAAAAACAAATTCAAAAATGTTTTTTATATATATTTTCAATATATTAAAAGTAATTGCAACATATTTTGTTTTTGATTTTTTTGTGTGTGGTAAACGTAGAGTACGTGTACCGTCCTCGCACACTGTAGTCGTACTGTACACATACCCGCGCATACGTCACAGACATTACGCATCGCATCGCCGCTTCCGCGTGACGTCATGTTAATTTATAAGCCCAATATACAGTCAGTGATACCCCGTACCTTCCATGTTGGCCAAGTTGTGGAACTGTACTGATATAATGACACATTTACTTTTAAGACCCAGGTAACAACAGCACGAGAAAACGGACACCCAAATCACAGGTTTTTTCATATAGCTCATGACAGAATCATGCCCATAGCTCCGGAATCATGCTTCGGAGCCTTGCGCAGTACTAGTGTACGTCAGGCCAGCCCACTCCGCTTACGCTACCAGGAAAACACAACAACACTACATGGCCCAGATTTCCATTGTAGTGATTTCTTAGTTCCAGGTCTAGTTGTCAGAACGGCACACACACTTCATGATGGCTGGTGTGCACCCACACCACACGCATCCAGCGCATCCGTCACTACACACGTGACCCTACCTAAATATGAATAAAACGGGGCGCACGTGCTCTATGCCATTTTAGAGTTGCTCCCATCACAAGCGCTGTGATGGTCCATCCTAGTGGTTTGAAAGCTTCATGTAGGCCCGAACTACGGAACAGGGAGGCCTACTACTACATGCGTGGCCTCTTTGGTCACTGAGTTAGTAGTACCGCAAGGACTGAGCGGGTGAAGAACCTGCGATAATGATGATGTTAAATCGTGTGAGTGTATACCTCATTCGTCCAGTTCATCGTGTGCATACCTCCTTCGTCGAGTTCATCTAATGCATACCTCATCTTTTTCCTGTTATTGCAAGCTGAGAAATTTGCATTATTTTTGTAATTGTCTATACTGTAACTATGAGTGTTGTATTGCTTCCCGTACATCATTGTGTATTTCTGTGTCGCATTTTTGTGCTGCACCACGTGCCCTGTGCTTCGTTGCATGTAATGGTAGTGTAAGGTTTAATCCTAGTTCTGTGGTGGGCCAATCACTTAATGCTGAACTTAATGTAATGTGCTCTTTCTTAAGACTCCCTTGATTGTAATAGTTGTTGCTGCGTCACATGGCACTCCCAGGCCTCTATTCTTTTAAATTGTGCGTGCATGATTGTAATAGATGTTGCTGCATCACGTGGCCCTCCCAGGCCTCTATTCTTTTAAATCGTGTGTGCATGATTGTAATAATTATTGCTGCCTCATGTGGCCCTCCCAGGCCTCAATTCTTATAAATCGTGCGTGCATGATTGTAATAGTTATTGCTGAGTCACGTGACCCTCCCATGCCTCTATTCTCATAAATCATGCGTGTATGATTGTAATAGTTATTGCTCCATCACATGGCCCTCCTAGGCCTCTATTCTTATAAATCGTGCGTGCATGATTGTAATAGTTGTTGCTGCGTCACGTGGCCCTCCCAGGCCTCTATTCTTTTAAATTGTGCGTGCGTGATAGTAATAATTATTGTGGCGTCACGTGGCTCTTCCAGGCCTCTATTCTTATAAATCATGCGTGTCATACCCCGAAGGTAATGTAAGTTTTCTCCCGCTCTGCAAATTGATTCTGTTGGAGAGAATTTACCCGTTCGACTCTAGTTGCGGCGTGGAGAGGCTTTGTCTGGAGCCCGAGATCAGCGTTCACGGTGGGAAAAGATTTTGGTGACAAGCGGCGACTACAGTATAAGGAAAAAGTATCTGAAGCTGTTGTTGTATTAAGGACCAAGGATTGAGCGACCGCAGCTCTGTGGTACTGGTATACGCTATTCACCTGCGTCAGCCGGTGTTGAGCTTCCCCTGGTGTATCGCGCACATTCGGCTGGTCTTTACTGACTGCGTGTATGCCGGCTGGATGACTGTCGGCTTCCTGCTTCTTCGGCGTAGAGTTCCATTTTGGTGGCTCTCTATTTTTCTGTTTGGCTTCCAGCATGGTGTGGTCCGTGGGCGTGGAGGAGCCCAGACCGCACCTTGAAACAAAATGCCGCCGAAAGTCATGACACGTAGCGGAAAAACGAAGGAGCAGCCTGCTGCGGTGGACGTCGGCGCCTTTTCCAAAAATTCTGCAGGGGGAGCGCACCTTGGAGGTGAGAGTAGCAACCACAGTGCTGTAACCCCAAAGCCTAAAAAGGGGAATGACCCAGTGGGGAAGCCGAATCCGACTGTGTGCTCAGTAAAACAGGGAGCACATACGCTTCCTGCATTATTTGAGAGACAGATATTGAAAAAGGTGTTGCCACAGCCTACTGCTGATCTCGAATTGGGAGCTGAACTTGTTCTGGATAAATCATCATTGGTGGATGCATTCACTAGTGAAACTCTTTCCCTTCAGATTATAGAAGAATCAGTTCCTGTAGTTGACCCTATAATAAATAAATCAGAATGCTCCAAAGAGCAGGAGCGTATGGGTTTGAATCCGACAAGTGTAAAGATCGGCATTATGGGAGATACAGTTCTTGCTAGCACCTCTGAGGTAGTTATGACTGAGAGCTTGGACAATTTGGCATTTGAGATAGACTCTTTAATATTGACCGAGGGTGCTTCCTCGCAGGATCTGACGGAATCTCTGGAGCCCGGAGATAATTTTTATTAACTCTCAGATCCATCCTCGGATGAAACCACTAATTTAAGTAAGGTTTGGTGCAATTACGGTGAGGGGAGCAGCACAGAGAACAACATAATAATAACACCAAATGCTAGTGCTTCCACAGTCAAAAAGATGAAAAAGAGAGGTTCTCACCGCAAGAAGTCTAAGTCAGAAGAGCTAATTTTCGATTATACCAAGGGGGTGCGAGCAGTAGGATCTGTGCCCGCAGAAACTGTGAGGCTAGATGGTGAGAATAGCGTAAATGTCATAAACCCATCTCAAGAGATTACTTTATCTACTATCTACAATACCATGATGAATCACAGGGCCGAAAGCAAAGCTGAAAATGTAGCAAAGTGTAGAACGCAGTACGTCATGTGATAAAAATTTGTACTGATACAGCCAATAGAGTAACGGAAGTAGAGGCCAGAATTTTGGCATTAGAGGACGACGCGGCAGCTCGTAAATTGGAGATGGACTCTATTAAAGCACATCGGGATGATTTCAGTCATAAACTATCAGGGTTAGAGAATCAGGCACACAGAAACAACTTGCGTATTCTAGGTATTCCAGAGAAGAAAGAGGGGACCGATGTCCGGAAATTCGTATGTGAACTTCTTACAGAGGCTTTTCCAGATCTGACTCTCTGGAACTGGTCGATTGAAATCCAAAGAGCCCATAGGTTTCCGTTTACAATCTGGAACCTCCGTCAAGGAGAGGAAGAGCGAACAAGAGCAATCCTAGTGTGCTTTAATAACTTTTTAGCGAGAGAAGCTATATATTCACGTGCTAGGCCAGATAAACGGGGTGTGGCTAAAGATTGCAATTTTTTGTGAGGCCAGACTTCTGTCAGCAACAGTCTCCAAAGGTTGGCATCTCCGTCAACTCATACCGGGTTTTCAGAATAAAGGGCCACTGTATTTTTGCTGAATCCTGCGAAGCTTAAAGTCATTGTAAGGGGTCAGAGTAAATTTTTCTTTTCAGAGACGGATGCCAAAGAGTTTTTGGGTTCTCTATAGAAAAGGACGGTGCTAGCTGTAATCAGCGGTAATTGGTTGTCTTCTTTGCATATGATAAGTCTTTGTTTAATCCTGCTTTCTCCACGTCGGGGGGGTCTGTATTTCATAAATATAATCACAAGGATGATATTCTCTTCTCTGTGCCGGGGGAGGGAACACGGCACTCCATATTTAACAGGGACTGAAAGACCCTGGGCCTCATATTGTGGGATGGGTGGGCAGGGTGAGTTGGTTGGGTTGGGTTAATGGAGGGGGGAGGGGAGGGTCATGGCGATGGGTGTAGAGGGTGAAAAATCAGCAGCAGTTAAGACACAGCTATAAATGTTTCTGTTTGTTCAAAACACATTTAACAATGAATGGACTTGTAAAAAGATTAAGAGACTATGTTAAAGATGTGTACTTTGAATGTATGTGGACTTAACGACCCTAAAAAAAGGCATGTACTAGCTAGAATTGTGCAGCTGCTACGTATTCATCTTTTATGTTTGCAGGAAACCCACATTTCATGGGCTAATAGGGGATGTCTGAAAAGTTTAGGGCAGGAGATGGTTGTTTGCACTAAACAAACCAGTGTCAAAAGAGGGGTAGCTATCTTCATGAAACGGGGTGTGGGCGTCTGCGCAAAATCTTCAGCAGATAAATGGGGCCACTGGGCAATAAGTGAATTTTAATTTGGCCGCCACAGATTTACTGTGTAATGTATATGGCCCGAATTTGGACGACTCTGAACCTATAAATTATCTGAATATAGAGCTAGCCCAGTGGCCTCAACCTTTAGTAATGTGTGGTGATTTTAATATTCATATGGATGCCGGGACAAATATAAGGGAAAATATAGCATATTTAGGCAGAAAGAAGCAGGTGTTTTCGTCATTACGTGGTTTGTGTTTAGATCATGGGCGTTATGATGCTTGGAACTTATTACACGCAGACGACCCAGGCTTCACTTTTTTTTCTTCCCCTCATACCAAATTTGTTCGGTTAGATAATTTTTTTCTTTCATTATCATTACTAGGTATGATTGACATTGAGTTGCAGCCAATAATTGTTTCAGATCATTATCCCTTGATAATTGAACTTACCTTAGGCCCTCATCAAAAAATTAGCAATCAAGCTTGGTCATTTGAAAGAAATGTATTATTGAATGAGGACTATTTTAATTTTATGACTAAGATAATTCAGGAGTTTTTTGTGTTTAATAAAGGAACAGCTTCGATTCAAGTTGTTTGGGATACGTTTGAATCCATAGTAAGGGGAGAAACCCTATGTTACTCAAACACTAAACGGAGAAAGACATGGGTTAAACATAAAAACGATTTTGATTTGGGTATATTAGCAGAGCGGAAATTAGCCGAAACATTTAGACAGGGTCTGGATCCAGTTAACAACCAGAGAGATCTTATCATTAAGAGGGCGGTAGCTTACGCTAATATTGCGGATCAAATAGTGCGGAAATATGTTCAGTACAAGGAAGACTCATACGAGCTCAGTGAAAACACTGTCAGAATCCTGGCTACAACAGTAAGACAAAAGGCAGTTTTCAATGATATTGCGAAAATTAAAGACTTAAATGGTGTGTTACAAGAAACAAAAGAAGGGGTTCTGGAAGCTTTGCGAGAGTTCTACCAACTTCTGTACAGTGCGACTGTGACAGAGTCGCCTGTGCAGGATGAAGTAGAATTCTTGAAGGATTTAGATTCGTATGAATTGTTGAACATACAAAAAGAGTTATTATCCGCTCCAATAGTATGGGAAGAAGTCGAGTCAGCCTTACTAAATGTGGCCCTTGGGAAAGCAATGGGTCCTGACAATATCCCACTTGAATTTTACTGCACCTTTAGGAATATACTTAAAAACTAATTATTAGATGTGTGCCAACAAGCTTTTTTAGGCAATGCTCCTGACTCTTGGTTAGATGCAACTATAGTGATCTTCAAAAAAAAAAGGAAAAAAAGACTTTGAAATGGGGTCCTATAGACCAATTTCATTACTTAACACAGACAGCAAGATGTATTCGAAGATACTCGCCAATAGGCTTAATGATTTAATGTTGGGATTGGTGTCAAAAAGACAACATGGGTTCATCAAACAAAGAGACACGACAGATCATGTTAAAAGGATCCTTTGCATGCTGGATTGGCTACCAATTCCCCTGTTGCTGTGGCCCTGTTAGATGCAGAAAAAGCATCATTGAGGTTCCTGTGGCCAGTTCTAGCATGGAAGGGATTCCCTCAAGAATCCATCATCTCTGTACAAACATTATATACTCAGCCAAGGGCGGCTATATGTATCTCAGGTAGGCTCTCTGGGAGTATAGCAATAGCGAGGGGGACGAGGCAAGGTTGCCCCTGTTCCCCCCTGCTATTTGCTCTTTATATAGAACCCTTTATAATTTGCTTAGATAATAATTCCGGAATAAAACCAGTAGAGATACATGATAGGGCATATAAGGTATTGGCGTATGCAGACGATATTGCCATTGTTACATCTGATATCCGTACGCCCTTACCTAAGATTATCGAAGCAGCTGAGATATTTGGTAGATGCTCGGGGTATAAGCTAAATGTTACTAAGACCCAACTGATGCACTCGGTAGCTGGTCGCCCCAACAACATGACTTTTGAACCCAAGGTAACCTATTTAGGTATCAAAATCTCACCTAAGGTGGAGGAAGTGGTTCGTCTAAATCTGGACCCAATTATAGTATTGGCAAACCATACATTAGAGAGACTCAATAACCTACATTTATCACTTTATGGGCGCTCTAATGTCTTAAAGATGCTTATTTTTCATTTTTTTAAATATATTTTCTGGACTATTCCTTTATCTATCCCAACGTTATTTTTTTCTCGTATCGAAAGGATGTGCTCTAGGTTTTTATGGAGCTATCGACGATCAAGGAAAGCTCTTAAATGGTGTATGTTACCTAGGTTAAGAGGTGGTTGGGGTGTTCCTAATTTTAGTTTATATCACTGGTAGCCCTCTTGCAACATATGGGTGTTTTATTCTTACAGGATGATCCTACGGAAGACTTTGCCGCACCGTCTATATTTGAGATGTTGTTGGGTACTGAGGCGCAGCAATGCCTAGTTCGTATAATCGAACCTAGCTACTATAAGAAAACGAAATTCAAGGTTTTTTTGACAGCCTTTGAAGTATGGAGGAAGATTAAAAGGAGAATTGGTATAAGTTCTAATTTAAATTTTTATACTCCATTTAATAAATGTAGTCTATTTCCAGAGGTATTTAAGGATCAGGTTATGACTAGATGGTTTCACGCCGGAATCTGCAAGGTGGGAGATTTTCTTCAGGGGAACCAGCTAGCCTCTTTTGATTATTTACAGTCAAAATATAAGCTAGCTCATTTAGATTTCTTTAAATACCTCCAGGTTCGTTCTTTGTACGAGCAGAAAATAACTCAAAATCTGATCACATTTATTAGGAGTGAACTTTTGGAGGCCATTAACCGAAGATCTAAAATGGGGCCATTATATCAGCTGCTCTTAGAAAAAAAAGAGGATGATCTCTCCGCTTGGGAGACTAAGGGGCAAAACACGTTCGGGCTACCATTAATTAATTTAGAGAAAACAATTGAGTTATCTGTCACTGTCTTATTCAATGGTCTCCTAAAGAGCCAACACTTTATGTCTATCTTTGTTTTGTATTATACTCCAGAAAATTTGGCAAAATGGAATTCTAAGCAGGTAATAAATGTAATTGTTGTGGGCTATATGCTGCGGATGCACCCCATATGCTCTTCTTTTGTCCCAAACTCTGTCACTTTATTAGGGATGTTGAATATTTTCTGAATCATAGTCTAAATATTCAATTGCAATTAACCCCTGATCTTGTGATCTTAGGCTCCCAAGTTAGTTTGGCTAGACCTGGGAAGGATGCCGAAGCTGGCTTTATTTTGATTTGTATGTCTATCTTCCGACTCTGTATAACAACTCAATGGCTTGATACAGATCCACCAACCTTTCTTAACTGGCAATCTAGATTATTGTTCATATACCATCTTGAGACTGCAGTGTATAAATCTAAGGGCACGAAAAAGAAAATGTTGGGCTTAAAATTGTGGGAGCCCATTGCCAATTGGATATGAATTGCTTTTTTTTTCTCATTTCTTCCTAATTTGTGAGATTTGTGTAAATAGACATCAAATTAGTTAATGTATTATGCATTTTGGTATATTTCTGTGTCTTCTCTGTCTGCTGATAAAAGAAATGCCAATAAAAAAAAGAAAAAATAGAAAAAAAGAAAATTGATTCTTGTGAATTTTTGTGCTGCGCCACGTTCCCTGTCTTTCCTCGCAGGTAATGGTAGTGTAAGGTTTAATCATCCTAGTTCTGTGGTGGGCCAATCACTTAATCCTCTCTTGACTTTCAGATTTATTCCTGCGCTGCGTGGCCGTTCCTAGTTGTTGCTGCGTCACGTGGTCCTCTCAGCCTCTATTCTTATACATCGTGCGTGCATGATTGTAATAGTTATTACTGCCTCATGTGGTCCTCTCAGCCCTCTATTCTTTTAAATTGTGCATGCATGATTGTAATAGTTATTGTTGCGTCACGTGGTCCTCCTAGGCCTCTATTCTTATAAATCATGCGTGCATGATTGTAAGATTTATTGCTGCGTCACATAGCCCTCCCAGCCTCTATTCTTATAAATCATGCGTGCATGATTGTAATAGTTATTGCTGCGTCACGTGGTCCTACCAGGCCTCTATTCTTTTAAATCATGCATGCATGATTGTAATAGTTATTGCTGCATCACGTGGCCCTCCCAGGCCTCTATTCTTATAAATCATGCGTGCCATACCCCGAAGTTAAAGTAAGTTTTCTCCCGCTCAGAAAATTGATTCTTGTGAATTTCTGTGTCGCATTTTTGTGCTGCGCCACGTGCACTGTGCTTCCGTGCATGTAATGGTAGTGTAAGGTTTAATCCTTGTTCTGTGGTGGGCCAATCACTTAATCCTCCCTTGACTTTCATATTTATTCCTGCGCCGCGTATCCGTTTCTGGCCTGTTTTTTCAAATATCATGCATATCTGACGCTGAACTTAATGTAATGTGCTCTCTCTTAATCCTCCCTTGATTGTAATAGTTGTTGCTGCATCACATGGCCCTCCCAGGCCTCTATTCCTATAAATCGTGCATGCATGAATGTAATACTTATTGCTGTATCACGTTGCCCTCCCAGGTCTCTATTCTTTTAAATTGTGCGTGCATTATTTTAATAGTTATTGTTGCGTCACGTGGCCCTCCCAGGCCTCTATTCTTGTAAATTGTGTGTGCATGATTGTAATAGTTATTGCTACCTCACGTGACCCTCCCAGGCCTCTATTCTTTTAAATTGTGCGTGCATGATTGTAATAGTTATTGCTGCATCACGTGGCCCTCCCAGGCCTTTATTCTTATAAAGCGTGTGTGCATGATTGTAATGGTAATTACTGCATCACGTTGACCTCCCAGGCCTCTATTCTTATAAATCGTGCGTGCATGATTGTAATAGTTAATACTGCATCACGTTGTCCTCCCAGGTCTCTATTCTTTTAAATCGCGCGTGCATGATTGTAATAGTTATTGCTGCATCACGTGGCCCTACCAGGCCTCTATTCTTATAAATTGTGCATGCATGATTGTAATAGTTGTTGCTGCGTCACGTGGCCCTCCCAGGCCTCTATTCTTTTAAATCATGCATGCATGATTGTAATAATTATTTTTTGCGTTACGTGGATCTCCCAGGCCTCTATTCTTATAAATCGTGCGTGCCATACCCCGAAGTTAATGTCGCATTTTTGTGCTGACCCACGTTCCCTCTTCTTCCTCGCATGTAATGGTAGTCCTCTCTTGACATTCATATTTATTCCTGCGCTACGTGGCCGTTCCTGGCCTTTTTTTTCAAATATCATGATTGTCTGACGCTGAACTTAATGTAATGTGCTCCCTCTTAATCCTCCCGTAATTGTAATAGTTGCTGCATCACGTGGCCCTCCCAGACCTCTATTCTTATAAATCGTATGTGCCATAACCCCAAAGTTAATGTAAGTTTTCTCCTGCGCAGGAAATTGCTTCCTCGCCTGTAATGGTAGGTACTCACTGTCCCTCCCTTAAAGTTCGTGGGCGGATTGATCTGTGAAGATGGAGTGACAGTTGTTTTAGTAATTGTTTATTCACACACATTTATAGTTATTTATGTCTTTGTAATTGAATGTGAGCATGTAAAATGTGTTCTTTACATCTATCATGTAATTCTCTTCACTTTGTTCTCGTTTATCTTTATTTGAAATAGAAATGGATGCCACTAAGTACCAAGAGCTTCTGGATTATGTAAGCCGTAATGTGTATCCTGATGGTTTCAGTAAAGTCCAGAAGCATGGATTTATCACTGCAATGTGAAATTTAGAGAACTACAATGTGTATTTGAATCTGCAAATTTATGTGGTATGTATTTATACATACATTTACTTGTTGAATACTTTACTTGTTAAAAACATGACATCTACTTTTTTGCTGTGCTAATTTTTCTGGTTTTTGTCATAAAAATTATTTATAAAAAATTTTACTTATTTGAATAGAGTACATCTTTTTAAATGGTAAATATCAGTGATTGAGCTTTATGTTTCCTTTATTAGCTTGAGTTTGTACTACCAACAGAAAGTGAATATGCAGGCATTATCACAGAAAAGAACATTAGAAAAGCAGATTTGCGGAAGCAGACAAAGCAGAAAATTGAGCTTGCCCAAGAAAATCAGAAAGAAAAATATAAAAAGAGAATTTCAAAGAAATATAAGCTGTGCACCTTCAGAGAAGGAGATTTACTGCTTCTAAAAAATTGCAGTCGAACAACGAGGAAAGGAGGGATTTTGGAGCACAACTTTCCTGGACCCTACTGGATTTCAGAAATGCAAGGAAAGCGTGTTAAGTTAGCCAATAGTAGCCACATGCCTTTACGTAGAACATATAATCTCGACATGTTATGGCCTTATAAATTGAGCCTGAAAGGTGATCTATTAAAGAGTACCTTTTTTAAATAATGGTACATAATTTGGATGTGTGGTGTAATGATGTTCCAGTTACCTAGCCATAAATAATAATTCTTCATCAATGTATGTACTGAAAACCTTTTATTTTAACCTTAGTGTTTAGCAATCTCAGCAACAGTGTCGTCCTGTATATTCCAGGGCAAATATCGCTCTTCTGCTTTTCGGGTAAATATGTATATCTGTTATGTGACTAGGTGCAAAGGAATATTGAAAGTTAGTGATTCTTTTATATTAATGTTTGACAGTAGAATCGAGTACTGTTTAGAAGACTATGAGAAATGTAAGATGTTATTCAAGGGAAGTTTGTTTATTTTGAATATATATTGCATTGATATTTACGTTTTTGAATTGTTGTAAGTCTAAACGTATGTATTTGGGTTGTAATTTAAAGTTATTAATGATTGCATTTTTAACTACAGGTACCTTTTGAGAAAATGGACATTCTTCTTTGTCCGATAAATACTGGCTGTCATTGGATACTTCTAGTATTTTCAACATTTATCAGTCCGTTTTGAAAGGTATTGTTGGAGAATATGACTGGTTGTAACAGTTTAAAGTGGCTGAATTTTGTAATGTATCCAGAGTAGACATCTGTACCATAAAATGTAAACTCTCCATACTAAAAATCTTATTGCTATAATGTTTTTTATAGATTTCGAAACCTTTAACCAAGACAATAATCGTTCATGAATCACTGAGTAACAAAATTCAGACCTATCAAAAGTTTTTACTAAATTGAAGGTAACCTTTCCCTAAAAACATCTCAGTTATCTCTTTATTATTTCTTATATTGCATAAATATAAAATTGTCAATATAATTTCTCTTTATGAAATTAAAAAAAGCAAAATATTTAACATAACCATTTGTATGTCTCTAAAGGGTTTTCCTACAGCAATTGAAGCGTCCCGACTGTGACCAATGTCAGTTAGTCGTAGAATGTAACCAAAAGCAACAGGACAACTACAATTATGGTGTTTTTTACATGCTGGTAAGGATACTTCAATTCAGTTTTTTTTTTAAATCTTAACTTGTTAAAGATACATTACTTTATCTTAATAGCTTACTTCTTTAGAATACTTGTAAATAGGAAAGAGGGTTTTTAGGGATGACATTTGTGAACATCTACTGAACGTTTTTATAGTGCCCGTCGGAAGCATATTGCTATTCGCATATGATTTTGTCAGACCACTACTATGGTCCTAACGTGGTTGATCTAAAACCTATGATTGCTTTTCAACTCCAATCCAGTTACGAACAATTGTTTTTATGTAAATTAAAATTCAAGTTGGACATTTGTACAACATATACATTTTTTACTTTCTTTTTAGTTTGCAGAATGTTACATAAGTCAGCTGCCAGTTGCCCAGATTTTTATTAATGAAATATTTATGGAGAATTATCGAATGAAAATTGCACTGGACCTAATGGAGTCATCAGGTTTGACTTTAACATTTCAATGATAAAAAAGGTGTAATACTCTAGTGATGTCATGAAGATTAGATTATTTGGTATTTTGTTTTGTCATATAATTTTTTTTTAGAAAAAGGCATAACTTTAAATTTTAACATAGTATAGGAAGACATTTTCATTATGTTTGTGAATTTTCAATTATGTTCGTTGTCTAGCCACTTCAATTTCTTTGGAACAGTTGTCACTGACTCATTTCCTTGATTTGAAAGCACTTGGAAACATGTACAATATATACAAATTAAGTTTTCAATGGTTAGCAATGCTGTTATGATGCGCTAATGTACATCCTTTTTACATTTAGACTCTGTTGAAAAGTATTGTGGTGTCTGCAACAAAAAAGCTTCAGCAATATATATGGAAAAGGAAAACTTTATGATAAGGGTCTTTTCTGTGTTGCGTCTGCCATGTTAGTTCACTGGCTATGCACACTTCCTAGTAATTGACTCAACACCACTTTGCCACTGACTGAGGACAGTTCACTATGTTTACTATGTGAATGCGTTTAGGTTAGCATAACAAAAAGCTATTGACCTTTATACAATGCAAATAGAGTGACAAATTAATTTTCAATATTTTCCCAACAGGCACAATCTTTGGAATGCTGCCGATGGGTCCACCTTGAATGTATCAAAATGAATGCAAGATCTAAGTTACCTTTTTCATGTTACAAATGTAACAAATGTATGTATTAAGAAAGTAAATATGTGATCGCATGCCAGCTGTAGAATTACTTGTTCTGCATACTCCTGCCATCTAGTGTTGTGTCCGGATTATCATAAGTAGTATTTCTTTGGAGAAGTCTTTCAAGTTGGAAGTAAGGTCACTCCTCCTCTTCTTTATTATTCTGTGTGGGCATCAACTCCATTGTTTCTATTCACACTTGAGTTTGATAATGGAGTAAGTATGTGTAAGATAGAGTTGTTAATGAGTATGTGAAATAAATAATAACATGAAACAATCACAGGTGTTAGAGGGGTAGGCAGGAGGACACATGTTAATGAATAGCTGAACATTCAAACAATACATGCGGACACTAATAAAGTCCCATATATTGACCCTGTTTGCAGTTTCTTACATAAGTCAACAGCCCGAAACAGATATTTTAAGAAGTTTGCAAAAACCGAGAGGTACTATAACTACATTTTTGTACTTACTTAATTTGATTAAATTAGATTTTCAAAAATTACTGGTTGTCCTTTTACAGTAGTAAGTTGCAGTAGATCTCCAAAAACTATGATGTGTTTTTCTCCAAATAACACGTTTTAAGAATTTGTTGCAATCTTAAATGCACAAAAGCAAGCATTAAATTTGATACCATGCTTACCTCATCAATAATGAGAAGCTTCATTTTCTTCAAGACTCTTGAAACTTCACAACAAGCTTCTCCAGATAGCTTGTAGTATTCCAATTTGTTTTCATGCTCTACTGGTAGCATTAGTAGCATTAGTAGACAATGTAAAGTAATTCCTTTAATATTGTGTGCTGCCAACCCAGTTACTATTTTGGATGGGGTAAGGTGAATAGACATATTCAACATTTTTTAGTACTGCATTTTAGTATAACAGCCTGAGTCATTTTCCATAGTCATAAGCAGTGACTGGTTTCGATTTTTACGAAAACTTAAAAACAGGATATCTTTATAAGCAATTATATTTATATAACCTTATAAACTACTAAAAATCTACAGTTGGAATGTTATTAAATAACTGTATTTACATATTTACATATTATTTTTTTGGGTCAAAATAGTTGGTAAATCTACTTTTGTATTATGTACTAAGTAACCTAAACTGTTAAAGTGATGTTTTTATGTTTTTGTGCTAGGACCTAAACCATAACAGATTTGTTATAGATAAAGAGGGCAGTATTACAGAAGAGACATTAAAAATGAGCAACAGTGTAATTGAACTACAAAATCAATCTATAACAGGCAGCGAGACTAAGTCAGAGGACATCAGTACTGCATATGTCATCTGTGAATTTGAAAATAAAAGCAATCATGCTGATTTTTTGGAAGCACTGGATGACGTAGAGTTACTGGAAGCTATAAACTCTGAAATGGCAAACCAGCAGACATTATTAGACAACTGTATTTACATGTGAAGACTCTTCATCCCCACAATTATGCGAGAGCTGCATGCGACAGGCTGTGGAAAGACCAGCTGAAGCCAGCACTTCCATAGCACCATCAACTCCGCATCTGGACATCCGCCCAATTTTGCGGACCTTATTATTTCATGCAATAATACATTTTTGGTAACTACTCCCCCTACAAGGCAGTTGATAATTTGCGCGTCTGCTGCCTTCGTTGGATGTGGTTACCAATTCTTAATCTAATTCTAATTCAAATTACAGGCCCTCGATAGAGCCCAGTATTGTTGATTTTTGATACCATGTTAGGTACAGAAAGTAGCATCAAAAGTTAATAGTGGAGACACCTGAACGTTTCGTCGTCTTCAGGGGGACGTGCGATCGTCCCGAGGTTATCTATAGTATGTATTTTGTATGTATTTTAATGAAACTGTTACAAACACTTTTCTATTGCAACACACACACACCCACACACCTACATTTAAAAAGTTCTAATTTTATTAAAAAGGGCAGCACAGTTATCGGGCATTTTCTTGGCGATGGCCAAGGCGTCTTCCATCTTTTTCAAACGTTAGAGGATAATTTTATTTTTTATTCCAAGTTGTCAATTTGCTCAAATCTTCTTTCATATACAGAGCCACTTTAATTCTTCTTCCAAATTAAGCAACAGGAAATGTCAACTTGCTCATTCCAATTAAAAGGCTTCGTAAAAGCCCTGTCTTATTTTTTGTAACTACGTTGCAGAGTCGGGAGTGTGTAGTTTGCGCTTCTGCAGCCTTCCTTGCATGTGGCTGACGTTTCTTAGGCTCCCTCTACAGACTCATACTTTACAATCCCTTTTTACCTTCTTTACCATTTGGGTAAAATGAAAAGTTGTACAAATCCACTTTAATTCTTCTTCAAAGTTGCTAAGCAACATGAAATGTCAACGTGCTCATTCCAATTACAGAGCCCTGTGTTGTTATTTTTTGTAACTACGTCACCGAGTCGATAGTGTGTAGTTTGCGCTTCTGCAGCCTTCCTTGCACGGGGCTGACGTTTCTCACGCTCCCTCTATGGACTCATACTTTACAATTCCTTTTTACCTTATTTAGCATTCATGTAGAATGAAAAGCTTAACAAAATTCTAACAATATTAAAAAAAAGCCAGCATAAAAAGCCACTTTATTTCTTAACCCACATGAAATGTCAACTTGCTCATTCCAATTACAAGGCCTGAAGAGAGCCAGGTATTATTATTTTTTCATCCATACCACCCGGAGGCAGGAGTAGGTAATTTGTGCATTGACTGCCTGCCTTGGATGTGATAGCCGTTTCTCAGGCTCCCACTCTGGACTCTGACTCTCACTCTGTGTAATGGCCTGGAAATTCAAACACCCTACAATTCTTATTCTAATTCCAATTCCAATTCCAATTACAGGCCCTCGATAGAGCAGAGTATTGTTGGTTTTGGTAACTATTTCCCCGACAAGGCAGTGGGTAATTAGCGTTAGCGCGTCTGCTGCCTTTGTTTGATGTGGTTGCCAATTCTAATTCTAATTCTAATTACAGGCTCTTGATAGATCCCAGTATTGTTGTTTTTGGTAACTACTTCCGCGACAAGACAGTGGGTAATTTGCGCATCTGCTGCCTTAGTTGGATGTGGTTGCAAATTCTTATTTTAATTCTCATTCCAATTACAAGCCCTCAATATAGTCCAGTATTGTTGGTTTTGGTAAGTACGTCCCCGACAAGGCAGTGGGTAATTTTGCGCATCTGCTGCCTTCGTTGGATGTGGTTGCAAATTCTTATTCTAATTCTAATTCCAATCACAGGCCCTCGATAGAGCCCAGTATTGCTGTTTTTGATAAGTACGTACCCGGCAAGGCAGTGGGCAATTTGCGCGTCTGCTGCCTTCATTGGATGTGGTTGCCAATTCTAATTCTAATTACAGGCCCTCGATAGAATTCAGTATTGTTGTTTTTGGTAAATACGTTCCCGACAAGTCAGTGGGTAATTTGTGCTTCTGCTGCCTTCTTTGAATGTGGTTGCCAATTCTTATTCTTATTCTAATTCTAATTCCAAGCCCTCGATAGAGGCCAGTACTGTTGTTTTTGGTAACTACTTCCCCGACAAGGCAGTGGGTAATTTGCGCGTTTGCTGCCTTCATTGGATGTGGTTGCCAATTCTTATTCTAATTCCAATTACAGGCCCTCGATATAGTCCAGTATTGCTGTTTTTGGTAACTACATCCACGACAAGGCAGTGGGTAATTTGCGCGTCTGCTGCCTTCGTTGGATGTGGTTGCCAATTCTTATTCTAATTCTAATTTCAAGCCCTCCATAGAGTCGAGTATTGTTGTTTTTGGTAACTACTTCCCCGACAAAGCAGTGGGTAATTTGGACATCTACTGCCTTCGTTGGATGTGGTTGCCAATTCTTATTCTAATTAAAGGCCCTCAATAGAGCCTAGTAGGCAGTGGGTAAATTGACACGTCTGCTGCCTTAGTTGGATATGGTTGCCAATTCTAATTCTAATTCCAAGCCCTCCATAGAGTCCAGTATTGTTGTTTTTGGTAACTATTTCCCCGACAAGGCAGTGGGTAATTTGCGCGTCTGCTGCCTTCAATAGATGTGGTTGCCAATTCTTATTCTAATTCTAATTCCAAGCCCTCAATACAGTCCAGTATTGTTGTTTTTGGTAACTACTTCCCCGACAAGGCAGTGGGTAATTTGCGCATCTGATTCCTGTGTTAGATGTGGTTGGCAATTCCTATTCTAGAAGGGGTGGCTTGAGTGCTAGTGGGGCTGATTTGACCTGCCATAGCCCAGGTCGCTGGTGACGTAGTGGTCTTGGAGATCGAAAAGGGAGCAAGGAGGGAGGGAACCAAAGGTTCAGTATTTAATTTGCTTGGGTGGTTGAAGGCGGCCTGATCGGGTTAAGGTGTGCTGTGATGGGAGCTGTGGATTCTGAGTAGGAAGCGTGAGGGGGTGGACTCACGTGGACGGGTGGTCTCTGGTCCATAGCGTTAGGGAGGTTTGTAGGCGTAGTGATGGGATTAGGGTGTTCTATTTTGGGCAAGGGGGTTCGAGTACGGTGAGGCCGGGTGTTGGTCGGCGTCCAAGTGTCGTGCACATGGTTTCGGAGAGTGGTAAAAAGCTTTGAGAATTTGTCAAGGTTTTTAGTTGAGGCTTGGATCAGTACAATGCCGCTTTTGTAGAGGGTGATGGTGAGGTCAGCTCGAAAAGTTGTTGATGGCACTATTGTGAGCTTAGTGCCGTAGGGAATGATCTTGGATGAGTGAACATTAAGGAATAGTGAGAGGGTTTTGTGCCAAGCGGGGATTCTTCTGGGGTAAAAAAACAGGTCATTGGTGATGGTGCCTATGTCCGCACAGAAACGAAGGTCCGTGATCAGTGTCTCTGGATGGTTTTTCAGGGTGAGGTGTGTTAAGGCTTTTGTGGCGGTTTTTGGGAGGTTTGGGGGGTAGACCAGGGTGTAAGCGTTTGACCCGTAGGCAGTTAGACCAGGGCCAACCATGATGGCTTGGGATGGGCACGCTTGTAGAGAACTGGATCAGTGAGCAGCCGACATTGTGGCCATCATCAATAGGAGAGTGGTGCTTGGAGGGGGATAACGGGCTGACTAGGTTGTTATGCGTTAATAGCTGCCCCAAAGGTTCAAAAATGTGTGAGTAGTCCTCTTTCTGATTGAAGAAAGGAAAAGAGCGGTCCTCATACTGTTACAATGGATAGTGAGTAGTGATTTTGCCTATCCTCTTTCTGATTCTGCAGGTTGGGTAAGTGCCACTACAATATGGCCGCCACAAAAACAGAAGAAGGAGTAGTTCTCTTTCTGTTGCAGTAGGAAGTGATTTGCAGTCCTCTTTCTGTTGATACAGTCTGGGTTTGTGCAGGCTTCTTTCTGTTGAAGCTGTTTGCCTCCTTGCTTGTCTTAAAAGCGCAGTTCTCTTTCTATGGGCGCTGTTTAGGAGCTGCCATTTTGTATCAGGTTGGGTTAAACAGCAACACCAGTGAATTAGAGTAAGTGTTTTTCCCTACTTTATCCTGGCTGAAATGAGTGATAATGTTATTCCCATTCTTTCTCTTAGCCTGATATTAGATTATAATCGAAGTGCACAATGTAATCGAAGCGCACAATGTTGGTGTGATTGCGCCTCGCACCCGATCTGCCTGCAGGCTGCCCGAGAAGTGGTCGTCACGGTGATCGGCTGGAGACGCCGACAGTCAGCTCATCTGGGCCTCGGTGGCAGCCGCGATGATGGTGGGAGGAGAGCACTCAGAGGTAGGCAGCGGTGCAGCAAGGGAAGGAGCAGGATGAGGCACGGAGACTGGAGAGGGGTCGGGCAAGGACCGGGCGTAGTTAGATCATGCCAAGTAACCAAGAAGTGGCACCTCAATCCCTTTCCCTGGTTTCGACCACGGAACACTGGGAGAGGTGGAAGGTCGGGCAGTGGTGGTTGTCAATTCTAATTCTAATTACAGGCCCTCGATAGAATTCAGTATTGTTGTTTTTGGTAAATACGTCCCCGACAAGTCAGTGGGTAATTTGTGCGTCTGCTGCCTTCTTTGGATGTGGTTGCCAATTCTTATTCTTATTCTAATTCTAATTCCAAGCCCTCAATAGAGGCCAGTATTGTTGTTTTTGGTAACTACTTCCCCGACAAGGCAGTGGGTAATTAGCGCATCTGCTGCCTTCGTTGGATGTGGTTGCCAATTCTTATTCTAATTCCAATTACAGGCCCTCAATAGAGTCCAGTATTGCTGTTTTGGGTAACTTCGTCCCCGACAAGGCAGTGTGTGATTTGCACATCTGCTGCCTTCGTTGGAAATGGTTGCTAATTCTAATTCTAATTACAGGCCCTCAATTGAGCCCATCTAAGCGCGTCTGCTGCCTTCGTTGGGTGTGGTTGCTAATTCTTATTCTAATTCCAATTACAGGCTCTCGATAGAGTCCAGTATTGTTGTTTTTGGTAACTATATCCCAGACAAGGCAGTGGGTAAATTGACACATCTGCTGCCTTAGTTGGATATGGTTGCCAATTCTAATTCTAATTCCAAGCCCTCCATAGAGTCCAGTATTGTTGTTTTTGGTAACTACTTCCCCCACAAGGCAGTGGGTAATTTGCGCGTCTGCTGCCTTCAATGGATGTGGTTGCCAATTCTTATTCTAATTCTAATTCCAAGCCCTCCATAGAGTCGAGTATTGTTGTTTTTGGTAACTACTTCCCCGACAAAGCAGTGGGTCATTTGCACATCTACTGCCTTTGTTGGATATAGTTGCTAATTCTAATTCTAATTCTAATTACAGGCCCTCAATACAGCCAAGTATTGTTGTTTTTGGTAATTACTTCCCCAACAAGGGAGTGGGTAATTAGCGCGTCTGCAGCCTTCGTTGGGTGTGGTTGCTAATTCTTATTCTAATTCCAATTACAGGCGCTCGATAGAGTCCAGTATTGTTGTTTTTGGTAACGACATCCCGACAAGGCAGTGGGTAAATTGCGCGTCGGCTGCCTTAGTTGGATGTGGTTGCCAATTCTTATTCTAATTCTAATTCCAAGCCCTCAATACAGTCCAGTATTGTTGTTTTTGGTAACTAATTTCCAGACAAGGCCAAGGCGGTGTGTAATTTGCGCATCTGCTGCCTTCGTTGGATATGGTTGATCATTCTAATTCTAATTACAGGCCCTCAATAGAGCCCAGTATTGTTGTTTTTGGTAACTACTTCCCCAAAAATGCAGTGGGTATATTTGCGCATCTGCTGCCTTCATTGAATATGATTGCCAATTCTTATTCTAATTCTAATTACAGGCCCTCAATAGAGCCTAGTATTGTTGTTTTTGTTAACTACTTCCCCGACAAGGCAGTGGGTAATTTGCGCATCTGCTGCATTCGTTGGATGTGGTTGCCAATTCCTATTCTAATTCTTATTCCAATTACAGGCCCTCGATAGAGCCCAGTTTTGTTATTTTTGGTAACTACTTCCCTGACAAGGCAGTGGGTAATTTGCGCGTCTCCTGCCTTGGTTGGATGTGGTGGCCAATTCTTATTCTAATTGTAATTACAGGCCCTCGATAGAGCCGAGTATTGTTGTTTTTGAGACTACTTCCCCAACAAGGCAGTGGGTAATTTGCGCGTCTGCTGCCTTCGTTGGATGTGATTGCCACTTCTTATTCTAATTACAGGCCCTCAAGAGAGCCTAGTATTGTTTTTTTGGTAACTACTTCCCCGACAAGGCAGAGGGTAATTTGCGCATCTGCTGCCTTCGTTGGATGTGGTTGCCAATTCCTATTCTATTTCTAATTCCAATGACACGCCCTCGATAGAGCCCAGTATTGTTATCTTTGGTAACTACTTCTCCGATGAGACAGTGGGTAATTTGCGCGTCTGCTGCCTTCGTTGGATGTGGTTGCCAATTCTTATTGCAATTACGGGCCCTCGATAAAGCCCAGTTTTGTTTTTGCCTCTAGTTACCCGCCTGGTGTGCAGCAGCGTCACTGCGTAGAAATATAGAATTACCTCCGGTCAATGAGAATAGATAGGTCACAACAGTCTGAGGAACAGATCTACAAGCTTCATGTGCCACTTTTGTGTCAGTTTTAACATGGGAAAAGTGGTGCAAGGAGCTTGTAAATGTGCCTCTGACTTCTCAAGAAAAACACTCACGGACAGAATCTGCGAGTCAATGGGGTGCAACAGTCTAGGTTCGCAATATTGAGAACTTACCGCTATGCATTGGGAGTGCATGGGATATACTACTTTGGAAGAAAAACAGTGCACAGACACCTCCTTACAGTGGAACTTGATAACTTAACTTGGAAGAAGAATTAAAGTGGCTCTGTATATGAAAGAAGATTTGAGCAAGTTGACAACTTGTAATAAAAAATAAAGTCTGTGTCCTGTAGGATGTTTGGATTTCCAGCCTATTACACAGATGGGTCCAACATGGGGCGTAGTAGTCAATCGGCGTTGAGGAGTAGAAGTCCTCCGCTGTCGTCAGCTCGACGTTCGGCGTTGAAGGCATACATACAATATACATACTTTACATAACCTCGGGATGATCGCACGTCCCCCTCAAGACGACGAAACGTTCCGATGTCGCCACTATCAACGTTTGATGCTACTTTCTGTGCCTATGCCACATGCAAGGAAGGCTGCAGAAGCGCAAACTACACACTCCCGACTTGGTGAGGTAGTTACAAAAAATAACAACACAGGGCTCTTACGAGGCCCTGTAATTGGTATGAGCAAGTTTACTGCCCCTTAACTTGGAAAAAGAATTAAAGTGGCTCTGTATATGAAAGAAGATTTGAGCAAGTTGATAACTTGGAACAAAAAATAAAGTCTGTGTCCTGTAGGATGTTTGGATTTCTAGCCCATTACACAGATGTGTCCAACATGGGACGTAGTAGTCAATCGGCGTTGAGGAGGAGAATTCCCCAGCCGTCGCCAGCTCAAAGTCCTGTGTTGAAGGCATACATACAAAATACATACTCTTCATATGAATCTAGGACCCTAGTGTAATTTTCCCGATTCATGCCCACCTATAGGTATAAATCACCCTATCCTTATATAGGCATAGAAATCATAACCATATTTAGACTTAGCCTATGCAGCCCAAATACGGCATGGCTACTTCCACTAGTTCCGAGAATCCACAACGAATTCTTGGAAATACCTGCCTTCAGCAGTCAGGGACTTCCGCTTGCTTGAATATTGGTTTATCCAAGAACTCATGGAGTTTTCAAAGAACTGAGTCTTTGATGACATTATTATGTCCAACCTTACGTCAAACTCGGCACCTTCAAGGTATAAATATGCCCACATTTGCCCAGGCAAACACATGGTGGTTTGGAGCAGTTCGACTATTTACTTGCCCGATGCCCTCCTGCAGCAAGTGCCGAAGGAAGTCGACCCTCAAGCTGACGCACTGAGGCGGCGGCTGTCTTTTCTCCTGTCGAGAAATCCAGGTCCAGTCTTTCCAGGCTACACTTGCGTGTTGCTGGGAAATCGAGTCCTGAGAGAGAGATACAAGACCTCCTTCATTCTAAACCAAGGTACAGAGCTGATTGGAATCTTAGGGAATTCTTGGAATAGATTCTTGGCAAAAGAATACTAAACTTAAGCTACACCTCACTTACTTCTTCCCTTGTACTAGACCTAGGTTAGCTACACCGGGGTAGGCGTATTTTAGAAGCACCCGTTGAGTACTTTTAGTCTTTATTTATTAATGTATGCATTTTATGGTATTTTATAGGACTTAGAAACCATATCATGCTTTTACAGTATTACTTTATAGTACTATTCATACTGTTCGCATTGTACTTTATAACCAGTATTACGATTGTAGCAGTACACTTCTTATGCTTGAGAAAGAAGACTGTTCAATAAATTCTTTTTTTTTTAAACGCCCGTCTCTCTATTTCTCAGCACCTTTGGCGAAACGAAGCATGCACGATTGACTGAATGAAATAACTATCTATTGTTTCCGTGACTCTAGAGATTGATTTCTTATTCTTGGGAAACAAAGTTGCCATGTATATGCGGTTGTCAGAAACGAATCCCTTCTTGTGAATTCGAGAACGTTTCTAGTGACCTCTGAACTAGCTGGCACTCACAATTAAGTCTAATATATTCGATAGAGACCTAGTCGACCTCAGACCTACGTCTAAACCATTGTATATGTTATTCCAATGCACAGAGCCTATTGGGAATATAGGAATTACACTACAACATAACCTAAAACAACAATACTGGACTCTATCGAGGAGTTGGAATTCGAATTAGAATAAGAAATGGCAACCACATCCAACGAAGGCAGCAGACGGAGGCATCTGAACGTTTTGTCATCTTGAAGGGGACATGCGATTGTCCCGAGGTTATGTAGAGTATGTATTTTGTATGTATGCCTTCATTGCCGAACGTCGAGCTGACGACGGCCGGAGACTCCTACTCCTCAATGCCAATTGACTTCTACGTCCCATGTTGGACACATCTGTGTAATGGGCTGAAAATCCAAACATCCTACAGGGCACAGACTTTTTTTTTTGTTCAAAGTTGTCAACTAGCTCAAATATTCTTTCATATACAAAACCACTTTAATTCTTCTTCCAAATTAAGCGACAGGGAATGTCAACTTGCTCATTCCATTTACAGGGCCTCATAAAAGCCCTGTGTTGTCATTTTTTGTAACTATGTCACTGAGTCAGGAGTGTGTAGTTTGAGCTTCTGCAGGGTTCCTTGCATGTGGCTGACGTTTCTCAGGCTCCCTCTAGGGCCTGATACTTTACAACTCCTTTATACCTTATTTAGAATTCGTGTAGAATGAAAAGCTTAACAAAGCCACTTTAATTCTTCTTCAAAGTTGCTAAGCAACATAAAATGTCAATTTGCTCATTAAAATTACAGGGCCTCGTAAGAGCCCTGTGCTGTTATTTTTTGTAACTATGTCACAGAGTCGGGAGTGTGTAGTTTACGCTTCTGCAGCCTTCCTTGCATGTGGCTGGTAGACTTTATTTCTTCTACCAAGTTGTCAACTTGCTCAAATCTTCTTTCATATTTCACCATAGTAGGCACAGAAAGTAGCATCGAAAGTTGATAGTGGAGACATCTGAACATTTCGTCGTCTTGAGGAGGACGTGCGATAGTCCCGAGGTTATGTAGAGTATGTATTTTGCATGTATGCCTTCAACGCCGAACGTCAAGCTGACGATGGCAGGGGACTTCTACTCCTCAACGCCGATTGACTACTACGTCCCATGTTTGACACATCTGGCTGGGCTGGAAATCTAAACATTGTACAGGACACAGACTTTATTTTTTGTTCCAAGTTGTCAACTTGCTCAAATCTTCATTCATATTTCCATTTTAACACACACACACCTCCATTTAAAAAGATCTAACTTTATTATAAGAAGGTGCACAGTACTTGGGTATTTTCTTGGCCAAGGCGTCCTCCATCTTTTGCAAACGGTAGAGAATACTTTATTTTGTGTTCCAAGTTGTCAACTTGCTTAAATGTTCTTTCATATACCCATTTTTAAAACACACACACGTACATTTAAAAACTAGTTGTTGAGCATTGTGTTGAGGATGGCCAAAATATCAATAATTTATATTAATATTATTAATAATGTTCTATTTCGACTAGAAGATGGAAGATTCTCCCTTGTGGTCAAGGAGTGACTCCCCAGTTCAAACGGTCACTTAATTTTTACCATAATAGAGAAATGTTCACTTTCTGTGTCGCATTTTTGTGCTGCGCCACATGGCTGTTCCTGGCCTTTTTTCTCAAAAATTATGCATGCCTATCGCTGTACTTAATGTAATGTGCTTCCTATTAATCATGGTGTGACCGCAGAAGGTGTGAGGAAGATGGGAGGAGGGCAGGAAGTTGATAGGGTGGTAACAATAATGCTGAGGTACATTAAGGGATGATTACAAAGTCTATAAGGGAGCACCATTGAGAACAAGTGGGATATGTTGTAGGAGAGTAGGGTCTGCTTCCTATGGTCACCACCACGTTTTGGTGTGATTTTCTGGTTTTTCAACATTAGTGTGGCTGTGGGCCTGTTAATCAGACCCACAGCCCAGCTGTTCTCTCTCTAAATTGATACCATGTACTTTAGGTACATACCTGATTGGTTATGATCTGTGAGCCCCTGTATAGTGTACCATAGGTACCCAGGGCATAGGTGCAACCGGGGGCTGCAGCATGTAGTATGCCACCCCTGGCTGGCCATCCAAACTGACACCACAGGCTGATCACTCAGATTGGGTAAGGTGGTGTAGTCACCCCTTACTTAGATATAGTATACCTATATCTACATATATATAGAGACACATATGCACCTATAAGTCACTCCTATGGTAGGCCTCGACAATCCTGGTGGCAGAGTGCTTGGTTTTATGTGAGAGGGTGCCCTAGCATGAGCTGAGCCCCTCTGAAGCTTTCGGAACCATCTCCTTATAGCTGTTCTATGATATAGCCATACCATATTCTCTTAAGTGCATTATAATCCTCGCGGTTAATGCTAACTTTAGTTTGGCTTTATCAAAACATGTCGTGTAAGGTGTCAAACACTATGGAATACTACCCTTCCTGCCAGTTCTTGCGACGGGGGTAGCATTCCACCCTTCTAGAGGGAGAAGATATGTAGTTACTGCTTTACCAGGTTAAAGTTAAACAGAGCCCCAGCATCACAAAATGGATTATGATGCCACATACACAAGTATGACCTCCTGCTGCTGGATGAAACTCCGGCAGGGGAGGCTTGGACAATATGTTTCCTGTCAAGGGAGGTGCCAGCACCTCCCCAGACAGCCTTTAGTGTATTGGGGCAGGGTGGGTTGAATGGAAAGATGCTTTTCCAGACACTGCCTGGGGCACACAAGGTGCTCCATGCATAGCCCGGTTCAAACCAGTTGCTGGGACACTCCAGCCCTGCTCTGGCATGAAACTAGACAAAGGGAAAGGGGTGTAACCACACCCTTCCCAGGTCCACCCATAGGAGGGACCTAGCAGGTAATCCAGCCCATTCTCTTAATATTAAGATACGTGCTGTGTCCCCTGGACTTTAGATTATGCTGGAACGAAACTCTGATATGAAACTCTTGGACCTTCGACATTCTATTCTGACTAGAAGCCTGATGACATCTCCCTTGTGGTCAAGGAGTGACCACCCTGTGCAAATAGGCACCACTAGTAACTTGCCGGTCTGCTTTGTTGACGCTCCCGCCGGAATCCGAATACTCAGCAACACAGGAATTGGACTTCCAGACTTCTCTGTCTCCGACCCACATCCACAGCAAAGCTGAGACCTGTGGCGGACACAAGAGACGTGGGACCAGACACCATAGACATCCTGCATTTTGCTAATTGCAGTGACTCCTGAGGTAACTCGCAGTTGTGCATTGGGGTAGGGGAATCCTCAGACCCGAGCGCCATTTGCACTGAAGCTCATCCCTCCACTCTCCACGAATGCCACGTGGGACCCGCTCTTGCATTTCAGCTCAAAGTTTCTTCCCGGTTGCTAGCCCGCTGGCTAGTGAGCCCCCTGAAGACAAACCTTTGAAACCAAACTTTCCTGGTTGCTCCAGTCTTGCTTCAGTTTCCCTGCAAAGGAGAAGCTCCTCAGACCTTGCTGGTTTGCTCCAAAGCCAATCTTCACTCCCTACATGGATTGCATTTACCAAGGCTTGATGGGTCCAGTCCGGATGCTGACACCACATTCAACTAGATCCTTTGTGGGACAGCTCAACTTGCAAACCGCCCAACACAACATGAGATGGCAGGACTATGGAAACCATGTGAATCTATAGCCTTACATGCCTTGAAGAAATGCTTACTGTGTAAGTGACATTTTCCATCTGTAAGATGTAAGATCTGTCAGTAGTAAAGAAACATGTTCTCAGTGAAGTGAAATGAGTCATTCAGATACATAAAAACTATTTTCACAACTTGTTTACTGTTCTATCAGTGTTTCTGGCCCTCACGTTCAATATTTTCAGCTACACTGCAACTATTTTAAAAACTTCTTTACTGTAATATCAGTGTTTGAGGTGCTCACGTTAAACAATTTTTTGATACATTGTAACTATTTTAAAAACTTCTTTACTGTATTTCAGCATTTGAGGTACTCAAGTAAAATATTTGTTGATACATTGTAACTATTTAAAAAACTTCTGTACTATAATTTCAGTGTTTGAGGTGCTCACAGGGTGATTCGTCAAGCATGGGCCGAGAAAAAAGGGGGTCCCAAAAACGTGTCTTCCCCATGCAATTTTCTATAGGACCTTTAAACAAGGCTACAGCCTGATCGGCTGAAGGGAATTACACCAAATATGGCAAAGATGTAGTCCTTGGTTCAGACTTGTGCCTTTTGGTTATTTGGTGTAAATCTGTGCAGTAGTTTTTGAGAGAGTTACATTTAAAAGTACATATATATCTATGGGCGCAGTGGATCCGCGGATTTCGCGAGAATTGGCATCGTAGCATAAGCGCACCATCCCGATCACGCGATCATTGCTAATTGGCTGTCAAGCAGTTGTAAACAATCGAAACCAGGAACTGTTGGCAGCCATTTTAACACACAAGATGATGGACGGAATGTTGCAAAATGGCAAAATATTCACCCCAGTCACAGATCTGGGTTTAAACCATCCTTATTTTGCTCACCAAGCCACCCCAGTTCAGACATGGCCATATGCAAATCAGTCTTGGCCCTGTGCCTCATGGGAACAGTCCAGCCCGAACTGCCAAGTCATGTCTTCCCTGGACCGGAATCAAGCATCCTAGGACCGGTTTCCTTCTATCAGCCATCTTCAGCCAGGATAGCTTGACTCCAGTGGCTTAGTGAGCACGGGACCCACATCTGGGCATACCCTTCCCACATAGGGTGAACAGCAAAACACACAAGATGATGAACAGAATGTTGCACAATGGCAAAACATTCACCCCCAGTCACAGATCTGTATTTAATCCATCGTTATTTTGCTCACCAAGCCACCCCAGTTCAGACATGGCCATATGCAAATCAGTCTTGGCCCTGTGCCTCATGGGAACAGTCCAGACTGAACTGCCAAGTCATCTCTTCCCTGGACCGGAATCAAGCATCCTAGGACCGGTTTCTGGCTATCAGCCATCTTCAGCCAGGATAGCTTGACTCCAGTGGCTTAGTGAGCACGGGACCCACGTGTGGGCATACCCTCCCCACATAGGGTGAACAGCAAAACACACAACAGACATTTTATGCCTCGGTAGAAGCAAGGCTGAAGAAATCTGTGTAATATGTGTACAAAAAACAAAAAGGGGGCAGGGTAGACACGCCCTGACCCCCTAGGCCTGCTCAGGGGGTCCTACAAGGACCCCCAGGGCCCAAAAATGTTTTTTTAAAGAAATCGCGGGATTCGTGTAGGATCCGAGCATCCTATCGATAACAAAAAAAAAGAAATGCGGTTTGCTATGCAAAATGTTTTAATTTGCCCCTGGGGGGCCAAATCCCGGGGGCATTATTTAAAGAAAAAGTGTGGGGGTCCCAATTCCCCCCACACTGCCCCGTGGAACGCCACCCCGGGGTTCTAAGTTCATATATGTGGGGGGCTCACGGATCCCTCCTTCAGCCTTGGGGACTGCAACCCCCCTAGGCTTCAAACAAATGAGTGGGGGGGGGCTCTCAGGCCCCCCAGCTCTGGGGACCACCGCCCCCTGGGCCTTAGGAAAATTGGGTGGTGGGATCACCAACCCCAGGGCTTCTCAAAAATGTGTGAGGGGGCCGCACAGCCCCGATCCTGGAGCCCTCGATGACCCTGGGGAGTGCCACCCCTCAGGGCCGGTGTTCTATCCATTTGGAGGAGGAGTTAATACAGGCTATGTCAGACGGGCGCTTATAGAGGCGTTGACTAGGGTTTGGCTGATGTCAATGAGGAGCAGATAGTATTGCTGCTCCCCGTAGTTTCGTGTACATTCTGACATATAATTTCTACAAGATCTTTTCTGTGTTGGACACCAGTATCACCCCAGCATCTTTGTCATCACGTATGACATCTTTTTCAACTTTTCTTTATTTGAACTCTGCTTTTTTTACAGTATCTTTCTACCTCTTATTGCAATCTAGTGTCCGTTCGTTCCAGTGTTCTTAGTCTTGTTCCCTTTTTATTCTGTTGATAAATTACCTGTTTGTGTGCAAGATCCGCCTTTCTTTTTGTGCAGCCTTCCTTTGGGTACCTTCTTCCTTTATATCTGACCTAGGTTCTTCAGTGCTTGATCCAGTGTTCTGAACATACCAGTACACCTGTAGACAAGTAGTTTACTCTTTTCCATTCCCTCCCTCCAACTTAATTGACAAAATAATGCGGGGACTCAAAGTAAAGGGCTCTGGTTCTTACTGTGTCTTAAGCTTGAAACACAGTAGGTAGGAAACAGATTAACAAACCCAGCCTCCACCACCCATTGATCTTCCTGCCCGTTGTTGCCACCTATTTTGCTATGCCTTATCAATCAAATCCCTTCACTTGACCTGGTCCTCCTCCAGTGTATTCTCCTCATAGTCCAAGCCCATACAATCCATCAACTCATCTGCTGTTGCCCACTTGATGTGTGGTGGTACCGTCACCAGAAATTGCACATTATACACCACCTTGGGTGTACCCGCCCTTAAAACGCCTCCACTGGCCATTGTTACTTGCAGATTTTGGTCCACCCTTTTCATCCATTCTTGCACTGTCATATGTAACCTCCTACCTCTGTTCTTCACCTCCTACTTTCTCCTTTCAAATTCTCTTGGAAAGATCTTAGCAACCCTTCAAGAGAAAAAGTAAGAAGGCTGGGAAACCACTTTATATGTGAGCTCTGTATTCCATCCTAATACCCAACCATCAAATTATATGCTTGCTACCATTCTGTAATGCATTTCAGATGCACTGTCCATTCTTGTGTGAGCGTCATAATAATTAAAGGGACCATCTTCCTGCATATTTTTAATAAAGCACTTGACACAATGTATAGTGATACCGTATTTATTTTTGAAAATATTTATTGAATGTTTTCAAATTAATTTCCACAAGTACAAACTATGTTCCTTTATTTCCCCCAAAAATATTAAACACAATTTATAGTAAATACCACAAACGCCGATATTACAGTAAATAAGTTGTGAAAATATTTTCAATGTATCTTATTTTTTTTTTATGATCGCCTCAAACACTGATAATACAATAAAGATGTTTTTAAAATATTTTCAATGTATCACAAAATATTGAATGTTTTCAAAATATTAAAAGTACAAACTTTGTTTCTTCATTTCCAAAATATATATTAAATAGTATAGTACTTTTTATAGTAAGCACCACAAACGCTGATATTATAGTAAAGAGGTTGTAAAAATATTTTTTCTGAGCACCTCAAACACTTTATTACAGCAAAGAAGTTTTTAAAATAGTTTCAATGTATCACAAAATGTTTTATGTGAGCACCACAAATGTGGATATTACAGTAAAGAAGTTGTAAAAAGAGTTTCAGTGTAGCTCAAAATATTAAACGTGAGGACCACAAGCACCGTTATAACAGTAAAAAAAAATTGCAAATAGTTTCAATGCATCAGAATAACTCATTTCACTTCACTAAGAACATGTTTCTTTACTTCTGACAGATCTTACATCTTACAGATGAAAAATGTCAGTACTCAGTAAGCATTTCTTCTGGGCATGTAGAGCTGTAGATTGACATGGTTTCCATAGTCCTGCCATCCTGTGTTGTGTTGGGATGTTTGCAAGTAGTTTTTCTTTGAAGAAGTCTATCTAGTCACGTGGTTAGGCTGTCTCTTTCTTTCCATGATATTGTGCAAGGGAATCAACTTTATTGTTAGTATATTTGGACGCAAATGGTGAGAATGGAGTTATTAAGAATATAATATAGTTGCACCTATGTTTGTGTGTGTGTATATATATATATATATATTCACTGAAAAAAACATAGGTTTCAGGCCTTATATAGTTAGGAATCAGCATTTAAAAAACCTTTGAAATTCACTGAAAAAACCATAGGTTTCAGGAGTTATATAGTTAGGAATTAGTTTTTAAAAAACCTTTGAATTTCACTCAAAAAACTATAAGTTTTAGTGGTGTTATAGTTAGCTGGACATTTTACTCATACAAAACCATTGAAATTACTCCTATATAGTTTGTTGTACTAACTATATTTTGCGCACCCGCAATCCACTGCTGATGATGTCACATATTGGATCATTCATTACATGGTCTGTGACATCACTGATGACATCTCAAATCACTACATTTGGGCTCTTTTGTCTCTGGAGGCCATCTTGGGAGACTGCATGTCAGAATTTTTTTATGAAATAGAATAGGATTTGAGAAGTCACTCAAAATGTGCCCTAATTTTTCTTTCTGCAGCACTAATCATACTTTCTATGGCAAAATGAACCCCCTCATTTTGTTCTTTTTTAAATTAAATGTTTTAAGACTTACCACTTCATTCCAATCAAGATGGCTTCTGCTGTGCCATACTTTTGTCATAAGTAAGACTGTTAGCGCTCTAGTTGTTCTTTAGAACACTCTGGGAAGCTGCAGTAGAACACAAAGGAATCAACTGACAGTCGCTGCCCTTGTTGGATGTACATGTTTTACTGAGAATTTCAGACTTCATTCTCACATGACTGAGAAAGATAATGTGAATTTACAGAATTAAATATGCTTTCAGTTTAGCTTATAGACCCCCTTCCAAACCACTGTGGGAAAAGCATGAGATAATAGTTTTCTTTCAAACATGATTCATGCTATCCCAGCAGAAGGCTTTTTCACATGGTAAAATCACCTTAGAACACACCACAATTCCTAAAATGAGTATGGTACCATCAACCAATGATTTATAATGTAACTAAAGTCCTAAAACCTTCTATTACCTGCAATGCTTTTTAATGAGGTGCTATCATGTATATTTGTCCCAAGATGGCTGCCAACACTTCTTGGATGAAGAATTTGTGTTTTGAAAACAATTTTTTTTGCCTTGGGGGTCCTTGTGGGACCCCCTGAACATGCCTAGGGGGTCAGGGTGCTTCTACCCTGCCCCCTTTTTGAGTTCTACACGTTTGTTTTTTAGGGCTCGCCCCTTTTCTATTTCACAGAAATAGAAAACAGGGGTGAGTCCTTATGTCGCTGATCTGCTTCTTTCCCCAAAGGCTCTATTCAGGCAGCTGATTGGCTCTCTTCAAGCAGGATTCCCAACAGTTCACGGGAAATAGAATCACGTGACAAGCTCCTCGTGGACGAGCTTGCACGATCCTTCCCCCTGCCACCAGCATTTGGCACATCAAAGGCTTCGTTGCCACATCCACAATTGAAGCTACGATCAAAGGCTTCCGCTGCCCCGCCCCCCGCCGTCACTTATTCAGGGCCGCAGGTCCTGCCTCGCTTCCCGGCTCTGCTGTAACCACATGCTACTGGTTTATCTCTTCCTCCGCATCGCTGGCTCACTCTGCCTCGGTCTTGCTCGCCCCTCCCCCTCCACAAAGCATGTCTCTCGGCCGCTGCCGCTCTGTCTTGCTCGTTAGTGATGATGTTTTCTTTTCATTGTGATTTGCATCTATTTCACCCCAGGACATACCCCAACATACCACCCTGCTCGCCGTGCTCCGTGCCCCAGGCCAAATACATGCCAGACCTCCGCAAAATCACACTTTCAAATTGAAAAGGGGCGCACGACTCTCATCACCGACGACGTGCTCGTTGTTTCTCTTGTTGGTTATTTCAGGGCACCGAATTTCTAGTCGACCGAAAATATTTCACTTTTAGAAATGTTTGAAATCGATTATTTCCAAATTGAGCAGGGCGTTTGCATTTTTGTGTGCACAATTGGTCAAATGCACGATTTTTGGACACATGGCATTGCCCTTTCCACAGTACGTGACTATCCTGCTATTATTTTATGTATTGAACAGAACTGATTTTCTATTTAATTCTATAAAAGCCACGGAGCGAGGGGGAGCTTCAGTGCATGTGAGCGGGCGCCGTGCACCCCTTGCATGCTCCCCCCCTCCATCACTGCCCGCCACAGCAATGCCGAGAGCATGTTTAAATTACATGCACACCTCCGCAAAATCACACTTTCAAATTAACACGGGCGCACAACTCTTTCATCACTGACGCCGTGCTCGTGGTTTCTCTTGTTTTCTTTCAGAACGCGCCTTTCTCTTGTGCTTATTTTTTAAATTACATGCAGACCTCCGCAAAATCACACTTTCAAATTGGAAAGGGGTGCACAACTCTTTCATCACTGACGCCGTTCTCGTTGTTTCTCTTGTTGGTTATTTCGGGGCACCGAATTTGTAGTCGACCGAAAATATTTCACTTTTACAAATGTTTGAAATCGATTTCTTCCAAATTGAGCAGGGCGTTTGCATTTTTGTGTGCGCCATTGGTCAAATGCACGATTTTTGGACACATGGCATTGCCCTTTCCACAGTACCTGACTATCCTGCTTTTATTTTAGGTATTTAACAGAACTGATTTTCTGTTTAATTCTATAAAAGCCACGTATCGAGGGGGAGCTTCAGTGCATGTGAGCGGGCGTGCGTGCATCCCTCGCATGCTCCCCCCCTCCATCCCTTTCCCTGCTGGCATCCCCCCTCCCTTCTCGCCCAGTCCTTCTTGTCACTTTGGCGGGCACTCACCCATCCTTTCTCCCCTTTGATGTTCTCGTCTCAGTGCCGCTTGTGGGTATCATGTGCTGCCTGAGGGAGAAGAGGGAAATATACGTGTGCATCTGGGCCCATTCAATCTCTGGCCTCTTTACTGAGGCTGCCAATGAAGTAATATGAATGAATGTATTTTTAGGGCTCGCCCCTTTCCTAGGAAAAAGAGCCCTAATGCAGCTAAACCACAACTTAAGGCCAAGGGCTCTCCCCAAAAGCGGATTTTGGGAAGTTCACGCCTCGTGCACGAGCTTGCCTGAGCCTTCTGCCTATCAGCCTGCCAGTTCTCCTCCCCTACTAATTATTCACTTCACTTATTCACGGTCACAGGCCGTGACTCTGTCTCTTCAAAGGCTGCTTGCCTTCTGTCCCTTAATCTCCCTGTGACTCCCCCCTCACCTCTCCCACTCCACTGCTTCAGGCGCCCACCATTTTCTCAGGACATTGCTTGTTATTTGAAGCGCTTAGAAGCAGCAGATGTGTGTTATCAAGCACTGCCAACATTGTTATTATTTTAGGGCTACATATAAAAATATTTATGAGCTGGCTACATAAACGCAAATTTCATATGTAACATTTGAATGTCAGGATATAAGGTTGTTTGTTTAGCCGTAACTTAACATCCATCCATTTCCCCACCCACTTATCTAATCTGCATGCCTCCCCCCCCATCCATCAATCTGGCCTCTGTGTTTTAGATGAGCAGAGCTACCTGTACAAGAATTAACAGCAAACTTAAAGGGGGTGAGCCACAACACCGAGAAACAAATTGGTTATTTATATAGAGCGCATAACAAACCTGTGTGTGCCCAGACACAAAAAATATACAAACATATTTTAGATGGAATCTTAGAATATTCTGCCTCCAAAACGTTATTTGTTATCTGTCAGTCTTCTTGTCTCACGAGCGCAAGGGATGCTGGAAAGTTCAGGCTTCAAACAGTTTCTAGAATTAAGTCCCGTCGCAGACTCAAACCCTGACACACGGAGCATTTGTCTGGGGTGACATGTAGCGCTGCCTGGAGAAGCAAGCACTCTGTTAGCAGCTATCAGAATTGTACTCATTGTATCTAACTTTATTTTCTACTGCTAAACAACTCACTCGTGCGCACACTCTCCAGTTTAAATGGAGCAAGCCTTTCCCTGACTCTCTGCTGTGTATATAAAATAGCGTAAACATTTCTCAGTGCTAGCGTGCTTTAATTAAGCTTCTGCGTTTTATCATTACCGGATTTAAATTATAGTATAAAACCACATACGCATTTACAATGCATGTTTAATTGCTCTATTGCAAAAATAAATACTGGTAAACTAGGGGGGGCAGCTTAACTAATGTTCTGCGCAACTCTCATTAAATTTAAATTAATTTTTATTTAAGGTCATTTTGTGGCTCCAGTGTGTGTTTGATAGGTGCTTTTTTCCTTAATTAAGCTTAACAAAATGCAAACGACACAGAGGGTTGTGTCCAGAGGATGAATTCCACAGCTCCATAAAAGGCAGCCATTTGTTTCTTTTAAGTACAGTTTCTTGCAAGCTGTTCACACCTCTTGAAAGCAGCTTTGAGTGCCCCAGGAAGGACACCTACATGTTAAGTACACACAACCGCCAGGAAAGACAAAAGGAAAACAAGGAGAGGCAAAGGAGGTAGTAAAACCGAATCTGAGGAGTACCAAACAAACTTAGTGATTAACATCTCTTCACAAGAGTTGACCACGCAACAAACCAGGGTCCTTAACAAAGGTTTCAATTTCGTACCTACCTATCAAACGAACTCTCTAGAAATGGAAGTGGATTTCTTCAAATTCATGAGAATTTTGCGACTATTATATATTATATAGAAATATTTTTTCTCTACTTTACCAGAACCATCAATAGAGACTGATCCACCTGAATATATGGAGTTTAAATCGAAATCAACCTTTCAGGCACCAACATCTCACAAAATCCTAGATGCATTTGAAAACCTGGTAATCAAAGACTTACAAACCATTAATACCAAGAGAAGATGTCGGTTTAATTTTTCAAAACATGACAAAATGATTCTTAAAGAATTGACGGAAGACTCCAGGATACACATCCAGCAAGCAGATAAGGGCGGCGCAATTGTCGTTATGGATCAAATATTCTACGATTCTAAAGTTTCAGAACATGTATCCGACATTAACACCTACCTTAGATTGGACCAAGATCCGATCAAAGAATTACAGACCACCCTGGAAAGTATCTTGGAAAAAGCTGAAGAAATGAAATGGATCAGTAAGAAAACCCGTTCTTTCCTAACAGTTTCCTTCCCAAAACAACCAGGTATCTACATGCTGCCAAAAGTCCATAAAGATCTTTCAAATCCATCGTTCCGTCCCATAGTCACCGGGTGCGGCACCATTTTCGAGCCTCTGGGTCAATATTTGGATCAGTTCCTACAACCCTTTGTATAAAGTTGGTACTCTTATACTAAGGACACCACTCACTTCCTGAAAAAACTCATGGACATACAGTTAACGTCAGATGTATGGATTTGTACACTAGATGTTAAGGCTCTCTACACCTCTATCCCGCACTCTGAGGGTATAAATTTTTTTTTGTTAGAACTCTTGCATTTTTGTTTACATCACAGTTATTTTAAGTGGAATGGTGATTTCTTTTTGCAGAACAAGGGCACCTCTATGGGTTTTTCCGGTGCGCCGGCATATGCCAATACATACATGGCAAGGTATGAAGACATGTTTCTAATGAATGACAAAGAATGGACAGATAACACACTTTTATATTGTCGTTATATTGACGATATTTTCGTGATTTGGAAAGGCACCAAAGACAGACTGCAACAAAAAATTCTCCAAATGAATTCATATGATGAAAATATTCAATTTACTAGCAACATACAACGGCAACAGATTGCTTTTTTGGATGTCTTGGTAAAAATAGAGGATAACACCATACATACTGAAGTATATCACAAAATGACTGACAAGAACACCGCCTTGATGTACAATAGTTTTCATTCCAGGAACCTGATTAACAATTTACCTTATTCCATGATGCTAAGAGCAAAAAGAATTTGTTCACAGGCAGAAACATTTCAAAGTAACTTGAATATCATTACAGCAAAGTACGCATCCAAGAGATATCCTCCCATTGTGCTAGAAACAGCCAAGGATAAGACTGATAAATTACCACGTGAGTCTCTACTCATCCCTCAAACAAAAAAACAGCAACATCGTCAGGTATTTGTCTCCAAATATTCCACTAGTTCATATGAGATCAAAAAGAGCATTACCACGCATTGGGAACTACTTAGAAATGAGACTGATTTCAAAGATTTGTTTCTGGATAAGCCTATTTTTGCTTATAAACGTTCAAGAAACTTAAAAGAAATGCTGAAGAGTCATCCCACGATTTCATCGAAAGCTTACAAGGGGATGAAAAAATGTCAAAATTGCGTTCATTGCAACAATGTCATGGTGACTGATTGTGTTAAACATCCGCACACAGGAGAAACCATTCCAATCAGAATAAATGCAGATTGTAATACACTTAATGTCATTTATGCTATCAAGTGTCCATGCGGACTCTTGTACATAGGCAAGACAGAAAGAAAGATTAAAATCCGCATCTCGGAACATAAGAGTACCATCAGAAACAAGAATCCTAAGAGCAGTTTGGCCTTACATTGGGAGAACCACAGACATACAATTGCGCAAATCAAATTCCAGATCCTCGAAGTGGTTACTCCGACACCGGGCAAAAGTCTCACCAAGACTCTCTTACAGAGGGAAATTTTCTGGATTCGCAGATTACAAACACAAGATCCTAAAGGGATCAATGATCGAGTGGACCTTATTTGTTTTTTATAGGATACTGCACAATTACTGCATGCTGAAGGATAGATTAAACAATTAGATTACTGTATTGTTACAAAAAAATTTTTTTTCATCACATCTTTTATCCCTGTTTGTATATGTTGTATTTGTATGAGTGTCATGGACATACATTTATTCCACGTTACACATACACATTCCCTTCACAATATGGCGTTCCTCGAGCTCTGCAACTTTCATTTCTAACTATGCTTTCAGGATCGCGTTCTTTCGGTTTAAAACGTGGTCCGTCGTTTATTTTTATTATTTCTATCGCGTCATTTAATGGCGCCGAGTAACGTCAGCGAGACAGACTGAATGGTGGTAGCGGTTCGGTTTGGTAGAAGCTCATCGCAGAAATGCACAGGTATATCATTTGCATTTGGTTCAGGCAGACGTAGGGTGTTTTAGGTTAGTGCTCGCACATATCTTTAAAGTCTGTGGTTTTTCGAGTTTTAGATAACTGGTCGAAGAAAAGAGCTCCGAACAGGCTTCTGGTTACCTGCCGATAATTATCAAGGTTAGTTTCAAATCATGTAATAGCAATATCACGGCACCGGTCCGGAAAATGTATAACGCATTTTTTGAGTGCGTCCTGAAATAGTGTGAAGTTGTGTTTATTTGAAAGGACAGAAAGTGGTATGTCCTCATCACGCTTCATTTTCGTTTTCCTCAGGTTGGGTGTACGAGCTTGTTTCTTAAAGAAATTTTGCATTGAATGTCGGCTCGCCGAGTTTCGGAAATTACAGTTGACTTTCTCGTGAGTGTGTACTCCTTAAAATCACTCGTTTATTTTATGCACACACCGTTTATAAGTGGGTGTATTGATCCGCTTCTCCGTTATTCTTTTCAGCGTTGAGAAAAAATACTGCCCTGATTGACCACGTGTTTAAATACCACATCACAGAATTCTCTGACATTCACATCATTCTTTGGCCAAACAAGTGAGTTGTCCCATTTTGTTGGGTTACGCAGTTCATTTCATGAGTTTTGGTGCACTTTCGAGGTTTATAACGTTATCATGTGTATGTTTTCTCATGTATCTCCAGGACCTTGTATTAGTATGACTAGGTTTTCTAGAGTACCTAGATAAAAAATGTTTTTTAATTTTATCAACTCAGTTTTTCACGCATGTTGTGACATGGTTATATTTCATTTGTGGCTCACTGCACCACTGTATGATGTTAAACCAGTATTTTAAACTACAACAAAATGTATATCTTTTTTTCAGGTACTGCCCCCGAAGAAGGGCCGTGTGGCCCGAAATGCATTGGGCACGATAACTTATGGCTATAAAATTGTAAGATGTAAACTATATACAGATGTGAATTTAACATCTAATTTCAATGAACTTCGTTGCACAACGTATATGAGAGTTGTAAATGCAATTAAGATTAAGCACTGAGAATACACTTCAATCTGATTGAAACTAAAGTGGTTGTTGTGTTTATTTTTGAATCTCATAAGTAATTTGTATGGTATGATCATGTAGTAACCCTTATGGGTCACAGTTACAGTGCGCAGAGGGCAAGCTGTCTAGCTTGATTCTTTCATGCATGCAGGAGACAGCCCTATAAGGATGAGGAGTGAAACACAGTCTCTGTTTGTTGACCTGCCTAGCAAGAAGGTTGAAAAAGTTGGTATAAACCCCAACTTCCAAAACGTAAACTTTTCCGTTTCATATTTCTACAAGGAGTATTACATTTAGGAAATGAACTGTAGATATTGTTGGCACTGCTTTCAATGACCTTTGTATGTTTAAGAGTACAAATGATTGTTTTACCTTTTCACAACTTTCATGTGCTAATTCCAAACCTATTAGCTTATACTACATAATATTTATAACATCTTCACATTTGGTAAACGGTGCCACTGTTTGTGTCTTCCTTATATTTTCAAAAGACACACAATTGATGGAATGCTGAACAAATCAAAGCATTCACCCCCAGTCAAGAGATCTGGGTTAACTCCATCATTCTTTTGCTCACCATGCCACCCTTTCTGCCCTGTGTTAGACTCGTTTTTTGTGCCCTGCTGCCCTCTGTTAGACTCGTTTGTTGTGCCCTTCAGCCCTCTGTTAGACTCATTTTTTCTGCCTTTCTGCCCTCTGCATCACCACATCACTCAGCACTACCCCAGCATCACTCAGCACCACCACAGCATCACTCAGCACCACCACAGCATCACTCAGCACCACCACAGCATCACTCAGCACCACCACAGCATCACTCAGCGCCACCACAGCATCACTCAGCGCTACCACAGCATCACTCAGCGCCACCACAGCATCACTCAGCACTACCACAACATCACTCAGCACCACCACAGCATCACTCAGCACTACCACAGCATCACCACAGCATCACTCAGCACCACCACAGCATCACCACAGCATCACTCAGCACCACCACAGCATCACTCAGCACCACCACAGCATCACTCAGCACCACCACAGCATCACTCAGCGCCACCACAGCATCACTCAGCACCACCACAGCACCACTCAGCACCACCACAGCATCACTCAGCGCCACCACAGCATCACTCAGCGCGACCACAGCATCACTCAGCGCCACCACAGCACCACTCAGCACCACTACAGCACCACCACTCAGCACCACCCCAGCAAATTAAAAGCCATTTTTATTTGTAATATCAATACATCTAAGTCACGTAAATACAAAACATGTTGCATTACAAATGCTGTAGGTGTCACATTTGCGAAAGTTATAACTATTGGCATTGTAAATGACAAAGCTATTAATTTAGCTATTTTCAAAACCAACACATAAATAAAAAAATTGGCATTTACAAGACTAATAGCTCAAACTTTCCTAATGTGAGACCTATTGCATTGCAAATACTTGTCTGCTTTCCTGTGCCTCAGTCTACCGAGGCACAAGATGGCTGCCAACACCTTCTGGTTTGGAGTGTTGACAGACATTGGCAGCCAATCAGAATGCAGCTCGTGCTCGAAAGGTAAGCTTACAGTAAGCTTACACGTAAGCTGCTATAGATATGTATATTTTTTCTCTTTTGATTTTCTCAGGAACCACTGGAGGGATTTTCACCAAATATAGCAAAGGCACATCTGCGTACCAGTCCCTACAATTTTGCAAAGTTTGCCGTAATTCCGTTCAGCGGTTCGGGCTGTAGACTTGTCAGAACGTCCTATGGAAATTAACATGGGGAAAACACGTTTTGGGACCCCCCTTTTTTCTCAGCCCCCACTTCACGAATCCCCCCGAAACTTTCAGGGAAGGAGCTCAGCGGAGCTGGCCAAAGTTTTGGAAAATTACACGCAAATTCCTCAACCAGCGCCAATGTTATTCCCAATAGAATGTTGCTGATTTCCTATGGTAGCCAATCCTAACTATATATACCTACTGGCTATCGCCAGTAGGTAATATATATATGGATATATATGTGGATATTGCAGTCTTTCTACCTCGGCTGCAGTGGATATGAGTGAGCACACGAGGGCCAGGTGTGCGCAATTCCTACAAAGGAGGGCCTGGACTGTTGAAAAGCACCGAAGCAGTCTGCACTAACTTTTGTAAACGCTGGGCATTTGATAAAGGAAGATGTTACTTCCGAAACGCGTCATGCTACACCAGTGAATAAAGCTGCCTACCTTGCTCCGTCGTGTCCTTCCCATCTTTTTGTGAGTGAAACGATGTTCCTTGGTGATATTTAGCGCGTCTTGCCTATAGCGCGCAGGAGGGACCCTTCCACAAGGCGTCTGCAGATTCATAGGCACCAGTGGCAACACTATTTTCTTTCCGAGTGATCGGCTACTGCAGACCGCCGCCCGACCCACAAGAGGAATTTCGCTGCTGTTTGTGACGGTCCTGCACTGTTGGGAGAGGCATGGACACTGTGCCGGTGCCTCCGGTGATGCCCGACGTGGGTATGTGTGGCTGGAAGTAGGGGCAAGCAAGGCAGTGTGGTTTACATCTGGGTCGCCCGCCACATCTGACCTATGCTCATTATTGGCCGTGACACTATGTGGACTTGAAAATCCAGGCCATTCTCATTTCCTGCCCCAGCAAAACAACGTGCTGCATTGTGGATATTGCAGTCTTTCTACCTCGGCTGCAGTGGATATGAGTGAGCACACGAGGGCCAGGTGTGCGCAATTCCTACAAAGGAGGGGCTGGACTGTTGAAAAGCACCGAAGCAGTCTGCACTAACTTTTGTAAACGCTGGGCATTTGATAAAGGAAGATGTTACTTCCGAAACGCGTCATGCTACACCAGTGAATAAAGCTGCCTACCTTGCTCCGTCGTGTCCTTCCCATCTTTTCGTGAGTGAAACGATGTTCCTTGGTGATATTTAGCGCGTCTTGCCTATAGCGCGCAGGAGGGACCCTTCCACAAGGCGTCTGCAGATTCATAGGCACCAGTGGCAACACTATTTTCTTTCCGAGTGATCGGCTACTGCAGACCGCCGCCCGACCCACAAGAAGAATTTCGCTGCTGTTTGTGACGGTCCTGCACTGTTGGGAGAGGCATGGACACTGTGCCGGTGCCTCCGGTGATGCCCGACGTGGGTATGTGTGGCTGGAAGTAGGGGCAAGCAAGGCAGTGTGGTTTACATCTGGGTCGCCCGCCACATCTGACCTATGCTCATTATTGGCCGTGACACTATGTGGACTTGAAAATCCAGGCCATTCTCATTTCCTGCCCCAGCAAAACAACGTGCTGCATTGTGGATATTGCAGTCTTTCTACCTCGGCTGCAGTGGATATGAGTGAGCACACGAGGGCCAGGTGTGCGCAATTCCTACAAAGGAGGGGCTGGACTGTTGAAAAGCACCGAAGCAGTCTGCACTAACTTTTGTAAACGCTGGGCATTTGATAAAGGAAGATGTTACTTCCAAAACGCGTCATGCTACACCAGTGAATAAAGCTGCCTACCTTGCTCCGTCGTGTCCTTCCCATCTTTTCGTGAGTGAAACGATGTTCCTTGGTGATATTTAGCGCGTCTTGCCTATAGCGCGCAGGAGGGACCCTTCCACAAGGCGTCTGCAGATTCATAGGCACCAGTGGCAACACTATTTTCTTTCCGAGTGATCGGCTACTGCAGACCGCCGCCCGACCCACAAGAGGAATTTCGCTGCTGTTTGTGACGGTCCTGCACTGTTGGGAGAGGCATGGACACTGTGCCGGTGCCTCCGGTGATGCCCGACGTCGGTATGTGTGGCTGGAAGTAGGGGCAAGCAAGGCAGTGTGGTTTACATCTGGGTCGCCCGCCACATCTGACCTATGCTCTTTATTGGCCGTGACACTATGTGGACTTGAAAATCCAGGCCATTCTCATTTCCTGCCCCAGCAAAACAACGTGCTGCATTGTGGATATTGCAGTCTTTCTACCTCGGCTGCAGTGGATATGAGTGAGCACACGAGGGCCAGGTGTGCGCAATTCCTACAAAGGAGGGGCTGGACTGTTGAAAAGCACCGAAGCAGTCTGCACTAACTTTTGTAAACGCTGGGCATTTGATAAAGGAAGATGTTACTTCCGAAATGCGTCATGCTACACCAGTGAATAAAGCTGCCTACCTTGCTCCGTCGTGTCCTTCCCATCTTTTCGTGAGTGAAACGATGTTCCTTGGTGATATTTAGCGCGTCTTGCCTATAGCGCGCAGGAGGCGACCCTTCCACAAGGCGTCTGCAGATTCATAGGCACCAGTGGCAACACTATTTTCTTTCCGAGTGATCGGCTACTGCAGACCGCCGCCCGACCCACAAGAGGAATTTCGCTGCTGTTTGTGACGGTCCTGCACTGTTGGGAGAGGCATGGACACTGTGCCGGTGCCTCCGGTGATGCCCGACGTGGGTATGTGTGGCTGGAAGTAGGGGCAAGCAAGGCAGTGTGGTTTACATCTGGGTCGCCCGCCACATCTGACCTATGCTCATTATTGGCCGTGACACTATGTGGACTTGAAAATCCAGGCCATTCTCATTTCCTGCCCCAGCAAAACAACGTGCTGCATTGTGGATATTGCAGTCTTTCTACCTCGGCTGCAGTGGATATGAGTGAGCACACGAGGGCCAGGTGTGCGCAATTCCTACAAAGGAGGGGCTGGACTGTTGAAAAGCACCAAAGCAGTCTGCACTAACTTTTGTAAACGCTGGGCATTTGATAAAGGAAGATGTTACTTCCGAAACGCGTCATGCTACACCAGTGAATAAAGCTGCCTACCTTGCTCCGTCGTGTCCTTCCCATCTTTTCGTGAGTGAAACGATGTTCCTTGGTGATATTTAGCGCGTCTTGCCTATAGCGCGCAGGAGGGACCCTTCCACAAGGCGTCTGCAGATTCATAGGCACCAGTGGCAACACTATTTTCTTTCCGAGTGATCGGCTACTGCAGACCGCCGCCCGACCCACAAGAGGAATTTCGCTGCTGTTTGTGACGGTCCTGCACTGTTGGGAGAGGCATGGACACTGTGCCGGTGCCTCCGGTGATGCCCGACGTGGGTATGTGTGGCTGGAAGTAGGGGCAAGCAAGGCAGTGTGGTTTACATCTGGGTCGCCCGCCACATCTGACCTATGCTCTTTATTGGCCGTGACACTATGTGGACTTGAAAATCCAGGCCATTCTCATTTCCTGCCCCAGCAAAACAACGTGCTGCATTGTGGATATTGCAGTCTTTCTACCTCGGCTGCAGTGGATATGAGTGAGCACACGAGGGCCAGGTGTGCGCAATTCCTACAAAGGAGGGGCTGGACTGTTGAAAAGCACCGAAGCAGTCTGCACTAACTTTTGTAAATGCTGGGCATTTGATAAAGGAAGATGTTACTTCCGAAACGCGTCATGCTACACCAGTGAATAAAGCTGCCTACCTTGCTCCGTCGTGTCCTTCCCATCTTTTCGTGAGTGAAACGTTGTTCCTTGGTGATATTTAGCGCGTCTTGCCTATAGCGCGCAGGAGGGACCCTTCCACAAGGCGTCTGCAGATTCATAGGCACCAGTGGCAACACTATTTTCTTTCCGAGTGATCGGCTACTGCAGACCGCCGCCCGACCCACAAGAGGAATTTCGCTGCTGTTTGTGACGGTCCTGCACTGTTGGGAGAGGCATGGACACTGTGCCGGTGCCTCCGGTGATGCCCGACGTGGGTATGTGTGGCTGGAAGTAGGGGCAAGCAAGGCAGTGTGGTTTACATCTGGGTCGCCCGCCACATCTGACCTATGCTCATTATTGGCCGTGACACTATGTGGACTTGAAAATCCAGGCCATTCTCATTTCCTGCCCCAGCAAAACAACGTGCTGCATTGTGGATATTGCAGTCTTTCTACCTCGGCTGCAGTGGATATGAGTGAGCACACGAGGGCCAGGTGTGCGCAATTCCTACAAAGGAGGGGCTGGACTGTTGAAAAGCACCGAAGCAGTCTGCACTAACTTTTGTAAACGCTGGGCATTTGATAAAGGAAGATGTTACTTCCGAAACGCGTCATGCTACACCAGTGAATAAAGCTGCCTACCTTGCTCCGTCGTGTCCTTCCCATCTTTTCGTGAGTGAAACGATGTTCCTTGGTGATATTTAGCGCGTCTTGCCTATAGCGCGCAGGAGGGACCCTTCCACAAGGCGTCTGCAGATTCATAGGCACCAGTGGCAACACTATTTTCTTTCCGAGTGATCGGCTACTGCAGACCGCCGCCCGACCCACAAGAGGAATTTCGCTGCTGTTTGTGACGGTCCTGCACTGTTGGGAGAGGCATGGACACTGTGCCGGTGCCTCCGGTGATGCCCGACGTGGGTATGTGTGGCTGGAAGTAGGGGCAAGCAAGGCAGTGTGGTTTACATCTGGGTCGCCCGCCACATCTGACCTATGCTCATTATTGGCCGTGACACTATGTGGACTTGAAAATCCAGGCCATTCTCATTTCCTGCCCCAGCAAAACAACGTGCTGCATTGTGGATATTGCAGTCTTTCTACCTCGGCTGCAGTGGATATGAGTGAGCACACGAGGGCCAGGTGTGCGCAATTCCTACAAAGGAGGGGCTGGACTGTTGAAAAGCACCGAAGCAGTCTGCACTAACTTTTGTAAACGCTGGGCATTTGATAAAGGAAGATGTTACTTCCGAAACGCGTCATGCTACACCAGTGAATAAAGCTGCCTACCTTGCTCCGTCGTGTCCTTCCCATCTTTTCGTGAGTGAAACGATGTTCCTTGGTGATATATATATATATATATATATATATATATATATATATATATATATATATATATATATATATATATATATTATCGCTCCTCGTTGCGCCAAGTCGTGCACTCACGCACGGGTGCGTGTTGCGAGTAAGCATGAGCGCAAAATCCGCTCCGATCGCGGATTTTGCGGATTTTCGGTAAATCCGCGATCCGCGAACTGTCGCGAATTTACCGAAAATTCGCAATTCGCGAGAGGCGGATTCCTCGGTCAAAAGTTCAAGCCTTGCTGGTCTGTAACTAATTTACGATGGCGCCGGCAAGCTGCCAGCGCCATCCTAAAGTTACTTAATTAGCTTCAGCAGGAAGCTCTAATAGATAAGATAAAGCAGGGGCTTGAGCGCCTGCTTTATTTTACCAATTAGAGCTTCCTGTTGAAGCTAATTTAGTAACTATTTTAGGATGGCGCTGGCAGCTTGTCGGCGCCATCGTAAATTAGTTACAACAGGCACAAAACGGTGGTGTCTTCTTGAATAAATATGAAGGGCAGGGTTCATTCTGGCACGACGGTCCTGGCACAAAAATTACACCTCAACAGGAAGCACTTACAGATATCAATACAGCATGTGCCCTAGTTGAAGCTTTAATTCAGTGACTCATTCATCAGCCCAAAAACAATCCTGAGCGTTGTGGAGGCTGGGCAGGTGTGCCTTCTTCCCAAATATACCGTCGAAAATCAGCTGTGACGCTGGATACAGGCCTTTGCATCTTTGACCTTCACGAGCGCAATCCCCGTGCTGTTCTGTGACCAGGAGCTTCTGTCTCTACATCTGTTGCTCTGATCAGTCTCTGACCTTTTATACACACAAGAGGCATGTGCACTCGCATGGAAGCCCCGTCCGTTTGGCCCCGCCCACACACTCGAGGTGTGCACCGTCTTCCCGCCATTTACCCACTATGATAGGTCACTCAAGGGACCCCTGCGCCCTTCGGCGCGATTGCATAGTAACACACACCTGGTCGCTGTTGACAACTCTCGGGCACTTTAGGTAGCTGTAGTGTAGTAAAAGCACTATACATTTACCCAACGAGGTAGCACTTACTGATTATCCAGTAGAAAGTACTCCAGTTGAGTAGAGGTATGGCACAAAACGGTGGCGTCTTCTTGAATAAATATGAAGGGCAGGGTTCAATCTGGCACGATGGTCCTGGCATGGAAGCCCCGCCCCCAAATCCGCCGATCCGCAAAATCCGCGGATTTTGCGGATCCACGATCCGTGAATACGCAAATTCGTGAATCGTGGATCCGCAAAATCCGCCCATGCTTAGTTGCGAGCGGCGCGGCTCGCTATAATCTCCGCTACTTTCCTTTTTCCTTTATGAAAAGAAAACAGCACTCGCGGGAGTAGGATCTACGTTTTTATTTTTTATCCTGTGAGCACCAGACGCGTTTCGGCTCCTGCCTTTGTCAGTGGTACCAAAATAAAAACGTAGATCCTACTCCCGCGAGTGCTGTTTTCTTTTCATAAAGGAAAAAGGAAAGTAGCGGAGATATATATATATATATACACATTTTTTAATTTAATTAAAACATTTATTTTTTTAAATTGCATTATTTATATTATTTTTATTTATTATTTTATTTTATTACCCTTTACACCCTAAAAACTAATCCCACCCTGCTCCCTTTAAATACCCCTGTACCCCATAATCATAACCCACCCTTACTCCTTAAAATACCCCAACACCTTTAAACACTAACCCATCTTAACCCTACAAATATACCCTGTACCCCAAAACCCAAAGCTATCCCTGAACCCTAAAATACCCCTGTATCCCAAAACCCAAACCTAGCCTTGAACCCTTAAAATACCCCTGTATCCCAAAACCCAAACCTAGCCCTAAACCCTAAAAATAACCCTGTACCCCAAAACCCAAACCTAGCCCTGAACCCTAAAAATACCCCTGTACCCCAAACCCCAAACCTACCCCTGAACCCTAAAATACCCCTGTACCCCAAAACCCAAACCTAGCCCTGAATCCTAAAAATAACCCTGTACCCCAAAACCCAAACCTACCCCATAACCCATAAATACTACTGTACCTCAAAACCCAAACCTAGCCCCGAACCCTTAAAATACCCCTGTACCCCAAAACCCAAACCAACCCCTGAACCTTAAAATACCCCTATACCCCAAAACCCAAACCTAGCCCTGAACCCTAAAAATACCCCTGTACCCCAAACCCCAAACCTACCCCTGAACCCTAAAATACCCCTGTACCCCAAAACCCAAACCTAGCCCTGAACCCTAAAAATACCGCTGTACCCCAAAACCCAAACCTAGCCCTGAACCCTTAAAATACCCCTGTAACCAAAACCCAAACCAACCCATGAACCCTAAAAATACCCCTATTCCCCAAAACCCAAACCTCGCCCTGAACCCTAAAAATACCCCTGTATCCCAAAACCCATACCTATCCCTAAACCTTAAAACTACCCCTGTACCCCATAACCCAAAACTATATCTGAACCCTTAAAATACCCAAACACCCCAAAACATATACCTCAGTACCCCAAAACATATATCCCTATACCCATACGTACCTTATCCAAACTTTTTAAAAAACATGCTTTTACCATTCATGAATTTACAACGAAATTCGTTGTAAATGTATGCGTGGTAAAAGCATATAATATGTAATGCCATGCGTTATAATGGCATTGCGGAGTCATGGTACTTTCGTAATGAAAGTATTATTATTATTAGGGATATTTGTAAAGCGCATGGTTACGCAGAAAGCGTGTCCCCGCGCTGGAACTGGGGCTTAGAAACAGAAGGAGGGGGAGGCCTAATTAACTTTGAAAGAGGTGCGTTTTAAGTTTCTTTCGGAAACTTGCTTCAGAGGGGTCCAGGCGAAGGTTGAGGGGTAAGTCATTCCAACTTTTCGCCGCCAGGTAGCAGAAGGACCTCCCTCCCATGCGAGTCCTGCTAACCCTAGGGACTTTTAACAGGCCTCCGTGAGAGGAGCGCAAGGCGCGTGGTGGTGTATACCTGGTGATAAGGCTATGGAGTGGGGCTGGCGCCTTTCCAGCCAAAATGCGATGACAGGTGCATAGGGCCTTGAATGCAATTCTGCTTTTTACTGGCAGCCAGTGGAGGGTCTGAAGGGCAGCTTTGGAGTTGGATCTTTTGGGGAGATTGAGTATAAGGCGGGCTGCCGCATTCTGTAGCACCTGAAGGCGGTTAGTTGCCTTACAGGTTGCTCCCAGATACAGCAGGTTACCGTAGTCCAACCGTGATGTGACGAGTGCGTGCACCAGCGTTCTACGGGCGGACGTCGGCAAGAGAACAAGGACCTTCCGCAGGCTTTTCAAAACACTGAAGCAGACACCCGCCACCCGGTCTATCTGGGGTCCAAAGGAAAGATCCGCGTCGAGCCAAATGCCTAGGTTTTTGACTTCCTGTCGGGGCGTTGGAGCTTCCCCCAGGCATGGTGGCCACCACGCCGATGACCAAGCAGACGGATTCTTCCCTACCACGAGCACCTCGGTCTTGCTGCCGTTAAGTTTGAGGCAATTGGTGGACATCCAGGTTGCTAGTTCTTGCATGCAAGTTCTGAAGCTGTCCATAGCAAGGTCGGGTGCACGTGAGAGGGAGATCACCAGCTGCGTGTCATCGGCGTAGGACACAATTTGCAACCCGTGCCCTACGGCAATGGAGGCTACTGGGGAGACATAGAGATTAAAAAGAGTAGGGCTCAGGGATGATCCCTGGGGAACTCCCTGGCCCAAATCTATGTCCCTAGAGTAGTGGTCGCCCTGGCGGACCTGAAAGCTCCTCCCAGTCAGGTAGGATTGGATCCATTGGAGAGCAGCTCCTGATATTCCTCCATTATTCAGACACTGTAGCAGGGTGGTGTGGGCTACAGTGTCGAATGCTGCACTCAGATCCAATAGGATGAGGGCCATAGTGTGACCCTCATCCGCCCCCTGGCGTAGGGACTCCACCGCTGTCAGGAGCGCAGATTCTGTGGAGTGGCGGGGACGGAAACCAAATTGGGTATCGTGAAGTAAGGCAGCCTTATCCACGAAATCCATTAGTTGCCGGTTGACCGTTTTTTCTGCCACTTTGGCCAAGTAGGGTAGAAGGGAAATTGGTCTCAGATTATCAAGTTTATCAAAACTGACGTTCGGTTTCTTTCTAAGGGGTAAGACCACCGCCTTTTTCCAGTCATTTGGCACGGTCTTGGTGCTGAAAGATATGTCCAGTAGGTGTCGTATGTAGGGTTCCAGTACCACTAAACTATCTGTTAGGCGTTTGAGTGTAGTGGGGTCACGTGGAGAACCCGATTTCACAGATCTGCAGATTTTTAGAAGTTCATCTGAGGGCGGGGTGACAAAGTTGGTCAGTCTTTGTCTATCCCCCCATGTCCTGGGTCTTTCAGTAAATTCTAGCCCGGTGATGGGTTGAGTTGGGAAAGCCGAGTAAATGTTTGTTATTTTTTTCGCGAAGAAATCTGCGATCTGATCGCAGGATTCAGGCGAGCAGTCAGCTGGGGTAATTGCAGGTTTTCCACTAGAAAGAGTTTTATAGATCAGAAAGAGCTCCTTCATAGAGTTACCAGCTTCGCTGATTCTCGCTGTATAGTAAGTTGACTTGGACTTTCTGATTAGTCCATGGTAGAGGCGCCTCACACTCAGGTAGGTGTCCCTGGTTTCTTTAGAGGGTGCCCTCCGCCAGTTTCTTTCTGCTCTTTTCAGTGCGGCTTTCCTGACTCGCAGTTCGTCATTGAACCAGGGGGCTGTTTTTTGAACACGACTGCCTGTTTTAGCTTTTGAGAGGGGAGCGGTGGCGTCAAGAGCCTCATTAATGCGCTTGCAAAGATTGATGTTAGCCGTGTCGGCATCATGCCCTCCGGGGTTTCCCCCTTTGGTTAATACCTCGCAAAATTTGGATTGGGAGAAGGTGGCCCATCTCCTCCTAAGGTGGTAAAGTGCCACTGGTGGCGGAGTTTTTCTTCCAGGAATACATATGGAGAAAGGTACTAAGTGGTGGTCAGACCAGGGGATCGGGATAGGGGTTGAAGCTTCTATTTCCTTCCAGTTAACAAATATAGGGTCAAGCAGATGTCCAAGTTGGTGCGTAGGACCCTTGACAATTTGGCTCAGTTGAAGGGCTCCTAATGCCTGACAGAAGTTCTTGCTGACGCTATCTGAGGGGTCGTTAAGATGTAGGTTGAGGTCTCCGAGTACCAGAAATTTTTCTTTGCATAGAACCGTTTCTATGATACCCTCGACCAGGCTCTCTTCGAACTTGGCCAATGGTCCCGGGGGTCTGTAAATTAGCACGCCCTTCAGAGTACAACCATTATTCACTTTGATGGTGAAGCTCCCTGCTTCACTATCTAGGATGGGGGAGTGATCTAGTTGGCAGCGTAATTTCTCTTGGGCTATGATTGCAATTCCGCCTCCTCTTCCTTTGGGTCTATCCTGTCTGTGCATAGTATAGCCCTCTGGGAGTGCCTCAAGGGCATCCGGAGTGGAACCTTCGTCAAGCCAGGTCTCAGTTAAAAACATAAGGTCCCACCGTTTCTCTGTGAGTAGATCATGTAGATCTAACTTATGTTTCCGTAACGAGCGCACGTTAAGTAATCCGCATTGCAAGATATGATCTGTAGTGACTGTGTTCGCGTCAGGGTCAGGGTCATAGGAGAAGTGACAATTTTCGCAGCCTATGTTATCCTCCACTCGTAAGGTATGTGTGCAGGATGTGGCCGTGTTATGGCGAAATTTTGTCAGTTCCTGTTTGCTCCAACGGATGCGAGTCTCTTGCGGAGCATAAGGTATGGCCCTGGACCGCGTTCGATCGCGGACGGGCGCAGACGGGCTTGCCTTAGGCGCGCCTTCGGCACGCAAACGGCGCTCCCGCTGCGCTCGTCCGCTGCGCTTCCGGGGGAAGCACATTTATGTGGTATGAGGGGGGTGTGGCCTAAGGGTGGTGGGCGTGGCCGCTGTGATTCGACTGAGTGTCAGCCGTGGAGAGTTTCCCTGACAACGCTCAGATCGGCTGTGCTGGGGAAGCAGTGGGCGAGTGGCAGGTAGGAACTTGTAATTTGTTAAAAAGCACAGTATCACAAAAGAGTTAAAAGTTTAAAAACAACAAGCAGTCTTCGCGTTTTCCTCCCGGCTTTCTGCCTCAGGAGCTTACCAGTTCTCTGGTCGCGCTATCGTTTCAGCGCGCCTAAGTACTGCGTGAGGGGGGCGTGGCCTAAGGGTGGTGGGCGTGGCCGCTATGATTCGACTGAGTGTCGTCAGCCGTGGAGAGTTTCCCTGACAGCGCTCAGATCGGCTGTGCTGGGGAAGCAGTGGGCGAGTGGCAGGTAGGAACTTGTAATTTGTTAAAAAGCACAGTATCACAAAAGAGTTAAAAGTTTAAAAACAACAAGCAGTCTTCGCGTTTTCCTCCCGGCTTTCTGCCTCAGGAGCTTACCAGTTCTCTGGTTGCGCTATCGTTTCAGCGCGCCTAAGTACTGCGTGAGGGGGGCGTGGCCTAAGGGTGGTGGGCGTGGCCGCTGTGATTCGACTGAGTGTCGTCAGCCGTGGAGAGTTTCCCTGACAGCGCTCAGATCGGCTGTGCTGGGGAAGCAGTGGGCGAGTGGCAGGTAGGAACTTGTAATTTGTTAAAAAGCACAGTATCACAAAAGAGTTAAAAGTTTAAAAACAACAAGAAGTCTTCGCGTTTTCCTCCCGGCTTTCCGCCTCAGGAGCTTACCAGTTCTCTGGTCGCGCTATCGTTTCAGCGCGCCTAAGTACTGCGTGAGGGGGGCGTGGCCTAAGGGTGGTGGGCGTGGCCGCTGTGATTCGACTGAGTGTCATCAGCCGTTGAGAGTTTCCCTGACAGCGCTCAGATCGGCTGTGCTGGGGAAGCAGTGGGCGAGTGGCAGGTAGGAACTTGTAATTTGTTAAAAAGCACAGTATCACAAAAGAGTTAAAAGTTTAAAAACAACAAGCAGTCTTCGCGTTTTCCTCCCGGCTTTCCGCCTCAGGAGCTTACCAGTTCTCTGGTCGCGCTATCGTTTCAGCGCGCCTAAGTACTGCGTGAGGGGGGCGTGGCCTAAGGGTGGTGGGCGTGGCCGCTGTGATTCGACTGAGTGTCATCAGCCGTGGAGAGTTTCCCTGACAGCGCTCAGATCGGCTGTGCTGGGGAAGCAGTGGGCGAGTGGCAGGTAGGAACTTGTAATTTGTTAAAAAGCACAGTATCACAAAAGAGTTAAAAGTTTAAAAACAACAAGCAGTCTTCGCGTTTTCCTCCCGGCTTTCCGCCTCAGGAGCTTACCAGTTCTCTGGTCGCGCTATCGTTTCAGCGCGCCTAAGTACTGCGTGAGGGGGGTGTGGCCTAAGGGTGGTGGGCGTGGCCGCTGTGATTCGACTGAGTGTCGTCAGCCGTGGAGAGTTTCCCTGACAGCGCTCAGATCGGCTGTGCTGGGGAAGCAGTGGGCGAGTGGCAGGTAGGAACTTGTAATTTGTTAAAAAGCACAGTATCACAAAAGAGTTAAAAGTTTAAAAACAACAAGCAGTCTTCGCGTTTTCCTCCCGGCTTTCCGCCTCAGGAGCTTACCAGTTCTCTGGTCGCGCTATCGTTTCAGCGCGCCTAAGTACTGCGTGAGGGGGGCGTGGCCTAAGGGTGGTGGGCGTGGCCGCTGTGATTCGACTGAGTGTCGTCAGCCGTGGAGAGTTTCCCTGACAGCGCCCAGATCGGCTGTGCTGGGGAAGCAGTGGGCGAGTGGCAGGTAGGAACTTGTAATTTGTTAAAAAGCACAGTATCACAAAAGAGTTAAAAGTTTAAAAACAACAAGCAGTCTTCGCGTTTTCCTCCCGGCTTTCCGCCTCAGGAGCTAACCAGTTCTGCGGAGTCATGATATGCGGAAAGAAAGTTGCGGAATAATCAGTGTTTACCCTCCCCCGGTAAGTACATTGGTGGCACGGTGGCCCACACCTCCAGCAACATACTCATATTTTTTCACCACCCATTTGAAAAATGCACAGGTCTCTCTCATTGATGGCCAGCACCGACATACACTTTTAGACACACCTCCCGCCTCAAATTCTAGAATTGCGAACTTTAGAGCTGGGGAGCTACGTTCGAATCTCGACATCAGCTCAAAATCCTGTGATTCCAGGCAAATCGCTTTGTCTCCCCGTGCCTACCACAAATGAATGTGCTCTTCTGTAATGTAAATTGTATATAATATTGCAAGGAAAAATAAAGTAGGGAAACTCGAGTTCACACACTACTGAACGCGCACTCCTAAGTGCATCAGCAGTGAACTTTGAATCGGTGCGTTTCACAGGCCTGTCACAGATAAGAAAGGCTATCAAAACGAAATCCTACAAAACAATATACTACTGGGCGGCAGCAATACATACCCGGACAGCGTCGGGACGGGCTGCTAGTTAATGATAAAATGGTTCAAAGAAATGCACACCTAAAGATCAATGCTCCAAATGTACTTGTCAACAGTTTCTGAACTCAATCCCTACTAATACTATTTCGGATTCTGATGTGATTGAATTGGGGAAACTGACGAGATCATTCAGACTATTAAGAATACTCATTTGGGAAAGACTCCGGGACCAGATGGGTTTCCGATTATCTTTTATAAAACATTTACTCCCTCAATAGTCAAACATCTTAAGAGTATTTTTGATAACTTTGTTCTTTCTGGCAGAGTTTCTGGCTCACCTACTGAGGCTACTTTAGTAGTGATTCCAAAAAATTATAAAGATCATTCTGATCCCCAAAATCTATGCCCAATTTCATTATTAAATTTGGAGGCTAAAATCTTTGCCAAGATCTTGGCTAGGCGCTTAAAGAGTCATATTTCCAATCTCATCTATGATTCCCAAACCGATTTCATTAAAGGGAGACTCACTAGAGATAATATTTGGACCTTTGCCATATTTTAGAAAAAGCAAAGCTCTCTGTTTTTCCATTGTCAGGGATCACTCTTGACGCCGAAAAGGCGTTTTTAACAAATTCTCTTGGCCTTTCTTACAAGCAGTGTTAGAATCCCATTACCTTGGTGACTCTTTTATTAATATGGTAATGTCGCTCTATGCACAACCCAAAGCTAATATCTGAATTAATGGTACTATGTCTTCCTTTTTTAAACTTCGTCGGGGCACTATACAAGGGTCCCCTCTCTCACCCCTTCTTTTTCTCTTGTCTATAGACCCACTCCTTCGTCTACTCAATTAGGACCAGAGTATTAAAGGTTTTCAGTTTGGATCGCATATGCTTAAAACAGCCGCCTATGCTGATGACGACCTTAATTTTTCAGAGGATATTGCAACGGCAATTCCTGTTATTTCTAACATCATTGGAGAGTTTTCGCTTGTTTCTGGGTACACTCTTAACAAAGAAAACATTTAAATGCCCCCCTCAATTTGTTGTATTTTCCTTCTCACATGGGCGACTCTGGTTTTAAATGGCAATCGACTTGTAGTAAATACTTAGAAGGATTTGGTTTTGTAAGGACATTTCAGATACTATTACTTATAATGAATTCCATATCATAGCTAAAGTTAAAGATCTTTTATCGTCCTGGTCTCCTAAATATATTTCCTGGTGGGGAAGATTACAAACTCTTGAAATTATGATAACCCAGAGTATTCATTTTTTATCCTCCATGTTACCTATGAAGCTTTCTTCTTCCTTTTTCCATGAATTTGATTCACTCACTTAAAAATGTCTATGGCATGATAAGATAGCTAGAATTGCTTATACATACATTAGAAAACCCTCCATTCTGGGTGCCTGTAATCTTCCGGATTGGAACTTGTATCAGATCGCCTTCCTAGCATCTCAAGGTGGTCTTTGGGTCTGGCCAGATTCCCAGCATATACCCCCTTGGATTGTTATTGAGCATGAGTTGTGTACTCCTCTTTCTACTCCATCCTTTTTCACTGCTTCTAAGCACAATCTTGATCATTCTAATCGTATTATACTAGACACGATTAATACACTTAAATATTTTGATAAAAAAGTATCCAAACCAATTCATAAATCAAGATTTTCCTCGTTATGGTACAATCCTAACATTGTTACTGCTATCGATCCTGGTGCGGTCTCTTCATGGGCTGCTAGTGGTATTAGATTAGTGAAAGATCTTTATGAATCTAATCATGACCCTCTTCCCTTCTCTTTTTAGATAGGGAATATAATCTTAACAACATGGATTTTTACTCTTTTTTTAAACTAAAGGTTATACTTTGTAAATTATCCCTCTCTACAGATTTGGGTACTGTTTCAATTCTTTCTATGTTGACACGTTCAGGCCATACCGCATCGGAAATCGATACATTTTTATCTTCTCCACTTCCTGCACATTCTACAATTGCATATGATAAATGGTCTCATCATTTTAAGCATATTTTACAAGATACCTGGCAATTGATTGAGAAGTTATCCCTACGTAATAAGATAGTTCATTCTCTTATTCAATCAAAATTCTTTACATTAAACCACTTTCAATGGACCCTTCCTCGCCTACACAAGTTGACACTACAGGATAGCGATCTTTGTTGGAATTGTAATCTAGAACCAGGCACTCATCAACATATGTTTTTTGAATGTGCGTTATTGGAATCCTTTTGGGGTTTGATAGGGAAACATTTATCATCAATCTTTAATATATCTCTACAGCTTTCTTTACCCATGATTCTATTAGGCCCATAGGCTACAGTTATTCCTTTAGCCCTTGACAATACTGATCTGAAGTCATTTGATTTACTTATATCCATTGCTGTTAAAATTATACTAACAGAATGGAAATCTTTTCATCTTTTATCTTATGATACTTGGTGGGCATGGGTATCATACCTTGGTGAAGCTCATACATTTATAGTGGAGAAACATTACTCACCTTCCATTTCTAGTAAGGTTTGGCGGTCTCTGGACAATTATATGAATTTGTCTTCTTAGGGGTTGGTAGCTCAGTATCCTTTTGATTCCATTTCTTAATTTATTTTCCTTCATTGAAGCAGATGTCCCCCCTCTCCCTTTTTTCTTGATTCCTTGCTTTACTTTTTTCTGTCTTTTTTTCCTAGTATCCTCTTCTATTTTTCTTCCCCCCTGCTTTCTTTTACTGTGCAATCTTAATTATCAAGCAACACAACTGGTGGTAAACAACCTTTACCACAAAGTGTTTACCACTCGGTACCTTTACCACGCGACGGTTACAACGCAAGTCGTTACCACGACTTGCGCTGGAGGGCGCTGTGGGATAAGGAATTTTATAAATTTATATTCCAACACCTTCCCTACTGTTACGGGGACTGGTGTTGGAATATAAAATTATAAAAATCCTAAATCCGCGCCCTCCAACGCAAGTCGTGGTAACGACTTGCGTTGCAGCGGCCGCGTGGTAAAGGTATGCGTTGTTACAACCTGCGTGGTAACAACGTACATCTCAACTGGTATATGACTTTATCATGATATAGAGTTTTGTTTTGTCTGATCCATCAATCTGGGATTTGCAATATTACTCGATCAGTTTTTTAACATATACTGCGTGTCATATATGTTTTTTCTTCCGAGTCTAAATAACGATATATTTATAACTCTTTTTATCCCAGTTTATTAACTATTGGTATACAATCTTTTTTGATGCTGTAATTATTCGATTATTCAATATTATTCGATATTAATGTAATATATATATATTTTATTTTTATATGTTGTATTGCAATGTATTTTCTCTTGTAAATAAACAATAAAGTTATTTGAAAAAAATAAAATTGGAAACTGTATGTACACCATTGTGGGACTCGATTCACTCAGGCTGGGGGCATGAAAGGTAGAAGGATGGGATTATATAAATGCATGTATGATTGAACATTAAAAGGCAGAGAACTATGTTGAATGGTGGTTAAGCAAAAGCCTAAACAGTCCCGTTCAGAGCCGTCAAAATAGCTTGTCTCCAGTTTACACATCAATTGAGTTTGCCTCAATCTAGTTTAGGCGTAAAAGACGAGTTCATGAAGTAATCGGGCTTCTTTGAGAAATATTAGGATGTCGTTAGGGTAAACTACAACACAGTGATCAGATTTACCAAGCCATGCAAGGCCACCTTGCTTGGCTCTGCAGTGCTTGATAATTCTGGAGTGATGTAAGGCAGCACAAGATGCTGCCTTGCATTATTCTGCCCTAGGGAAGTGTTCCATGGGTGTTTGCGGGTGTCCCCACACATTCACCCATGGATATTTGCTCATTTCCCAATTTGCCAAAATGGCTGACTTGGGAATGAGTCAAAATGCTACTCCTTCCTAAGGGAGGCGTAACAAGGAGAAATATTTTTATTTCTCCTAGTTTCTCCTAGTTTGTTTTGACTTTCCATCTGTGCTGCATTCTGCAGCACAAGTAGAAAGAATGAAAACGTTTCAGTACATTTTTTGAGTGTGCACAGTGGTGCCCCTTCCTGCATAAAACAATCCTGTCTGCAACTTTTTTATCATAAAATGACGCTAGTGGTGTAACTCAGTAAATGGAGATGAAGTTAAGAAGCTGTCTATGTTCTTTCAGACAAGCAAATGTAAGATGAAGTAAAGGGAAGAGACTAGTAAACCTGAAGAATTGGATTGTTTGAGACAAACTTGTAAAACTTCTTGAATTTTTCTTCAGGGCTTCCTCTATCTTATCCGGATCAAATCTTCTGATTACTGATTTGTAGCACTGCTGACATTTTTCAGCAGTCCTTGCTTTGAGAGCCTCAGTCTGCTCCTTTTGCAGTTAGCTGGCACTGCCTAGGAGTGCCAATCCCAGCAGACCAGGTAACTGATGGCAGTGCACCTTCGGTACTGATGGTGTCTGAGATCTCTATTTTCTAAATAACATCTTGACTGTTGATAAATGTCTGCTTCATCTAAAGACTAGCTGGGCCATGGAGCGCTGCAATGAACTGCTCATTTAAAACACCAGTCAGGCAGCTCTTATCTACATGTGTGAATGTTGATTGAGGGGCAGAAAAAGAAAAAGAGTCCTTTCCATACAATTTTATCAGAGGCTTAGCTATACCAGTACAGCTTTACCTTTTCACCATCTGCAGTGCTACCTTTTGGTTAAGAATATTAATGCAGCTATAGTAAGAGAAGATCTAGCTCCTCCTAGTGGCCTCACTTTTTAACAGATAATTAGTGGCATGGCACAGCAGGGCAACACGTTATCTGTTGAGCTATGTATAAATAGCAGCACCAGTGCATGGCACGGATTCTGAAAATAAAAGGACTTAACTACATGAGAATGCATTTATCACTTATAGTTACATTGAGTCGATTAGGAAATAGTGGGTGCCACCACAGAAGCTTCACCAATGGTGAGGGCCTGAACATGGATAATAAGCTTAGGTAAATACTTTCTCACACATGTACACTGTAAGAAGAAGGGTGGCTTACACACAGACCTTCTTCTGATTGGAGTGTTCATGGTACGTCAGTCTTTTGAATAGCAGAAACCTGGCAAAAGGGTACTACAGCGCATTACAACAAGCCCCATCTATGTTAAACATTGTTTACATTGAAGTAACAGGAAGATAACGTGATATGCCTAAAATCACAAGTAGCTGCTCCAAAGCCAAGATTTGATCCGGGGGGCTCCATGTTCCAAAGTTGACAGCTTTAGTCACCAGGTCACATCACCTCTGGGTAAGTGTTGGAAGGTGGGTTACAGGGAGTGGTTGGTAGGCACCTAACACCAGCAACAAGGCCACCAACATGGTACTGGGTCCTAAGTAGTTTCTCTATAAATGAGTGCCTTGCTCAACCCTTGGAAGCTAGCACAGAGCAAATGGGCTTAACTTAGGAAACAGGCATGTAAAGTATTTAAATACACCAATACAGTGAATAAGTAGAACACAACACACAAAAAATCCCACACCAATTTATAGAAATAGGAAATATTAAAATCCAATTTAGGGAACTGGAGATAGGAATTTTTAAAGACTAAACATGTTCTAGTGTTCAGAAACCAATAGTGCATCTACTGAACATCAAGTTGTGCTTGACCAGGACAAAGTCAAAGTTTGAGGCTGACTGCGCATACCACAAGAGGTAGGCCTGAGTCAAAACTTCATGTTCGGACTTAGAAACCTTTTTGGAGCTTTTATGCCGTGGGCCCTCAGAGCTCTTCCCCAGTCTGGATTAGGTGAGGGTTAGCTCGCGTGGCTTTCAGGGAGTAGTCAGTTAAAGTCAGCAGGACGAACCTGGAATCCGTGCCAGGTCATGGTTGAAGGTGGCGGGCTTGGCTCAGGTCGGTCACCTCTTGGAGCTTTTCCTAAAACGTTTTTCCAAACTTTTGGAGGTCCTTTTAGAAGGTCTCCTGGTGCTCTCCAAGTGTACAAAACATAAATCCATGGGCCTGGAATCTCCTAGATGGTCTTTGGCAGGCCTGGACTTCACTTTCCACAGTGAACTTTGTCAACCCCTTAAAACTCCACTGGACGCACTGTTAACCTGTAGCTGCAGTCCATTGCTAACTCCTATTTGATGCACAGGAAAGTCCTTGGAGCTATAGTCCCAGGTAGTGCAGCAGGAGCAGTCTTCACCAAGTAGGCAGGATTCCAGCTGGACAATTTAGACTTTTCAGCCTGGTAGGGAGAAATCTAATTTGTATCAAAGACACAGAGGCTAAGATTCTGCAAATCCCCTTTATTGCCAGCTTACAGAAGCAACAAATGAAGAATGTAGAACTTCAAGGAACATTCCAATAAGTTATATAGTCCCCCCGAACAAGATAACTCCAAAGAAACTTAAACGTCTGTGGATAAAAGTTCACCAGTAGTAATCCAAAAAAGAGGTAACTTCTTATTCTGTAAGAAATTCAAGTCATTTAAATATTAACTGTATCTTCTTTTTTCTCATAAATATGTCGAGGCCCTGAGGAGAATCCCTCATGAATGATATGGGATTCGAAATGCGTAGGCCCATTCCTAGTTTGTCTGCTTGAGTATCTGGGTGTTTAAATAATTGAACCTGGAGCCCCATGTGGTACATTACCTTATTGTGATGCATTGTTATTGGTTGTCATCAAACATGATAGATACATAGGAATGTACTAGTTTAAAGTAACTTTTCACTTTTGATTTTGAAAACAGAAGCAGACCTAGGTCCTTTTCACTGTGGCTTAGTATGTCTCTTCAACGTGTGTGAATATTTCTGTATGAGTGTGTTGTTTTGTTTGACTGTGATATGCCTGAGCTTTTGAATGGATGCTTTTAAGTGATGGCAGTGTGGTGTGTCCTATAATGCTTCAATGTTCCTTGTTTACCATGTAATGAATTTATAAAAGAGTGTTTTGTATTAACATTGAAATAAACTGCTATTAAATAGCGTTTCCCATTCTTGAATTGCCTGTCTTGATTTGGATGACTAGTTGTGATTTAAATTATCGATATCAGTATTGGCACCTTGTTCTTGTTATCTGATAATTCGGCTCAGCCTTACTGATTAGAGCCAGCCCTTGTTTGTTTTGCGTTATAGTCATTTCAGGCATGTTTGGAACCAAGCCTACGACCTCGAAAGGGCTGCTATCACCACCATGGTCTCTTCGCACCAGCGTACATATAGGAATAGTCTTCACAGCATGGCAAACGGTGGGAAGGCATAAGGTGGAGGGCAATCCTGGAAGAAGGCATCTACCCCAAATGGCTTAGCCTCCTGCTGAAAAGTCTTGTCAGCTGTGTGTTCAGTTTGTCTGTAAAAAGGTCTGACCTGAATGGCCCCCATTGAGCTTAAATAATCAGTAATATGTCCCTGTTGAACCTCAAATTGTGAAAAATTCCTGGAGAACCAATCTGCCACAACATTGCATAACCAAAACTCCTTTGCTCAATAAATACCCCCATAAACCTTTATTAGATCTGCAAGTCCGTTGGTATGAGGCCCTCCATCTTGCCTCACAGCAGATAAATTGTCCTGGCCTAGCATCAAACAACACTTCATCAAGCCCTTGGTAAATCAGCGAACTATGAATGAACCTGCTAGTAATTCTAAGCAATTGATGCACCCCCCTGTTGATAGGTTGCAACATCTTGCACCCCATTCTTCTAAACTCACATCTGATTCTATTATTATTTATGGCTCCTACCCAAAAATTACCCTGATGTTCCATGCCTCTACATTTCTCAGCCACCTCAGTAATTATTTCCTTAGCCCGTGGTCCAAGAGCAACATTTGGAAGCAAGACTGTGCTGCTCTCAAAGCCTTCCTGTGAGCCTTAGGAGGGCCCGGTAATGCAAGGGGTATGGGATAATTGCCAGGATCATTGAGAATAGGAGACCCAGGATCCTTGCAAGAAACTTTAAGGGAAACTCCTTTTTCCCTAGTATTTTCCTCAGCACCTTGGGGAGCTTCTTTAACTTGTCTCCTGCTAATTTTAATTCTGATGTTACTATGTCTACAACCAAACCCAGAAAATGCATTTCCTGGCTCGGTACCAGACAGGATTTGTCTTGTTTATGACGAACCCCAGGTATTCTAGTAAATGGATGGTGAGGTCAGAAGACTGGGAGATAACAGCTCTGGTTTGAGCCATTAGTATAATGTCTTCCAGGTAGACTATCATCCTCACTCCCCTTGCCTGAAGCCAGGATGTTACTGGGTGAAGGACCTTGGTGAAGCACCAAGGTGCTGAAGAGAGTCCAAAATGAAGACTGTAGAACTGCCACAGCCTGCCCTTTCAAATAAAATGGAGAAATTGTAGAAGTGGGGGGCAAATTGAAACAGTCAAATACTGCATCCTTGAAATTGAATTTCAAGAACATCCCTCAGAACATCCCTCAGAAGATGGACCCCTTTCATTTTGAAAGAATGGTAGTTTAACCACTCGTTTAGATCTTTTACATGTATCACCGGTCTCAAGCCTTTGTCCTTCTTTTTTACTAAGCGATACAAAAGGGGATGATGGACGGAGCATTTGAACAAATCAAACACTCACCCCCAGTCAACTGATCTGGGTTTAATCCATCACCATTCTTTAGTTCACTCAGCCACCCCAGTTCAGACATGGCTATATTCAAATCAGTCTGACCCTGTGCCTCGTGGGAACAGTCAAGCCCGAACTGCCAAGCCATGTCTTCCCTGGACCGGAAACAAGCATCCTGGGACCGGTTTCGAATTCATAATCCTCATCAGCCAGGCTATCTTGAATCCAGTGGCCAAGTGAACAAGGGACTCACGTCTGAGCATACCCTGCCACACTTAGGGCGAACAAAGCGATTCATCCCCTTTTGTATTGCTTTGTTCGCCCTAAGTGTGGCAGGGTATGCTCAGACGTGAGTCCCTTGCTCACTTGGCCACTGGATTCAAGATAGCCTGGCTGATAAGGATTATGAATCCAAAACCGGTTCCAGGATGCTTGTTTCCGGTCCATGGAAGACATGGCTTAGCAGTTCGGGCTGGACTGTTCCCATGAGGCACAGGGTCAGACTAATTTGCATATAGCCATGTCTGAAATGGGGTTGCTGAGTGGGCTAAAGAATGGTGATGGATTAAACCCAGATCAGTTGACTGGGGGTGAGTGTTTGATTTGCTCAAACGCTCCGTCCATCATCCCCTTTTGTATCGCTTTGTTCGCCCTAAGTGTGGCAGGGTATGCTCAGACTTGAGTCCCTTGCTCACTTGGCCACTGGATTCAAGATAGCCTGGCTGATGAGGATTATGAATCCGAAACCGGTCACAGGATGCTTGTTTCCGGTCCATGGAAGACATGGCTTGGCAGTTCGGGCTGGACTGTTCCCATGAGGCACAGGGTCAGACTGATTTGCATATAGCCATGTCTGAAATGGGGTGGCTGAGTGGGCGAAAGAATGGTGATGTATTAAACCCAGATCAGTTGACTGGGGGTGAGTGTTTGATTTGTTCAAACGCTCCGTCCATCATCCCCTTTTGTATCGCTTTGTTCGCCCTAAGTGTGGCAGGGTATGCTCAGACGTGAGTCCCTTGCTCACTTGGCCACTGGATTTAAGATAGCCTGGCTGATGAGGATTATGAATCCGAAACCGGTCCAAGGATGCTTGTTTCCGGTCCATGGAAGACATGGCTTGGCAGTTCGGGCTGGACTGTTCCCATGAGGCACAGGGTCAGACTGATTTGCATATAGCCATGTCTGAAATGGGGTGGCTGAGTGGGCGAAAGAATGGTAATGGATTAAACCCAGATCAGTTGACTGGGGGTGAGTGTTTGATTTGCTCAAACGCTCCGTCCATCATCCCCCTTTGTATCGCCTTCTTTTTTACTAGGCACATATTGATTACAAAGCCTCACTCTGTTACCTCTCAAATTGCTCCTTTGGCCAGTAATTCCTCTACCTCTTGTGACACTAGATTTGTGTCCTTCTGTGAGAACACCATTGCCTGTAGAATCTTTGGTTGGGCCAAGGTGTCTACTAATTCAAATTTGTACCCTTTAACCATGTCCAGAACCCAAGAGTCCTGAGTTACTAATTTCCAAATCCCCCAAAATTGGGCCAGTCTGCCTTCCACCTTTATTGGGATACCTGAAAAGTTTTTCCATACCGTTAAGCACAGAGAATCCTCTCTGTTTGTGATCACCTTTGAATGACCTCCCACAATACCTCTGCTTTTGTGGATAGAATGTTTGGTGGGTGGCAAACTTTGACTGTGGAAATTTTGCTCCACATCCCAGGAAGGGTCTTGTTGTGATTTGACCACAGCCGAGGAACCAACTCCTTGCTCTCTCGGCCCTGCCAAAAACCTTATCCTGAAAAACCCTCTTTATATCTTTTTGGGATTTTTGAATGGAGCTAAATACCCCGATATATTTGGTATTGTCCCTAATAAAATCTACGCTGAAGGGGATCCCCTGATAGGTAGTGCCTTCTTCATTGTTGGCGAACTTAACCAGCTTAGGGTCTATTTTTCGTGAGACACCCATCTTCTTTTGTTTGATATTGCAATAGATACATTGTCTTGAAGGCAGATGACTCTTTTGGCCAATTGGCGCAGCTCTTTTTGGTAACCAGATGTGTCACCATGGTAAGCTACCTCAGTCATTTCGAAAATTTTGGTTAGGGTTCCAGTGCGGTCAAGCAGACGATACTAGCAAGACTTCAGGCCCTTGTCGAGGGGGCCTTGCCATCCTTGGCAATGAATGCTACCACCTTGGCATCAAGGTCTGGGACATTGCGACCTCGTCAGGAACTGATGGGAGTGGAAATTCTGATATTAAGTGAGTCCTGACCTCCTTCGGGATCTTTTTTGTAAGTTAGAATGAAAGGTACTCAGCAACATTTCTGAAAGGGCATCCACTCGGGGGACAGGGGCTGTTTGATAAGCAGTTGGTTAAACATATGGTATCCGCGCGGATCAAAGATACCAATTTTAGATCCTGAGGTCTTACATTGTTCCCCAGATGATCTAATGATCCTGCCCTCCAGATCCTCAGTATCAGAATCAAATTCAGAGATGTTGGAAATCTCTATTTCCGGCTCAAGAACTTCCTCTCTATCACTGGGGATCGGGACCTCTGGGCCTGTATCTGTAATGCCCAAGGCCAGTTCTTGTCACCTCCTGTAAAGCATGATAATATTGCATTGGTGTTTTTTGGATTTTTTTGCACCCTTTACTACGTTTCCCCCTACAGTCCTCCTCCTCAGGGCTTTATTCACCCCATCTGAACCTTTGGGTTGTCCTGGGCCTGTAACAGGCCTTGCTTTTTGAGAAAAGGTTTCAAAGTTCTTGTTAATGGCCCCATCCAGGGACCCAATTACTTTTTCTAGGGCCTTGATTACCAGGTCCTCCAATTCATTTGCTGTGCTACTCCCCTGATATTCCATAGACCTGTCTGCAGTTAGGCAATTAGAAGGAATTTAAATGGTAACAATCAAATCATTTTGCCCCTGGAGGAAAGGAAAGGAAGTTGAACTGCAACTTGCTAAAACTACCAGAATTCACAGTTTATGGCAACTAATGAGTTACATTTGCCCCATATTTACAATAATGTGTATTCTTCAATTTGTTAAAAGGATGGCAGGCATGCACGTTGCGTGTGCGACCGCCTGCCAAGGTCCATTTGTTTTCTTTTTTCTTAGTGTAGGCGGTGCGGTCATAACGTGGGGCACCGTCTAAGGAGATGGGAACCTAAGGAAGCAGGTGTTCGTGGGGAAGCGGTAGCGTTGACTGGATGCGGGCACCGCTGAGGCGTTGTCCTTTGTTAAGGAAACCAGGCGGCCGAGCTGCTGGTAAGCAAGGTCATGAGTGCAGCCGCTGCCATGGAGACCGTAACGCAGAGCCAGCTTTGAAAAAAATCCGGTCCACCGTATGGAGATCTTTTTGGCCTGAACAGGAAAGGAACCGGCTACAAAAAACAATGCCCCCAACCTGCCCCTAGTTGAAAACTTAAGGAAAAGTCCCCAACAAGCCTTAAATCAGAGTTAACAATTTTGTAGAAAGTGGAAAGTAGGAGTAATTTCCGACAAGGGGGGAGGGCGGTAGGGAAGGACAGACAGTAGGCCAATTCTGTTAGTGAAAGAAACTAGAATAGTATATGATACTGATCTTGTGAGCAGCAGCAACAAAGAAGAAGGAAGAAGGCTGCATGTGGGGGAACTTTATATTTTGTTAGAATATTCTTTCAAGTTTTATATTCTTCAATTGTTGCTGCTTTGAGCTGGCAATAAAGGAGATTTGCATAATGTTAGCCTCCGTGTTATGCCATAAAATCCTTCTTCTTTTTGTAGTTTCAGGCAGCAGAACTGAGAGGCTCTGCACCTCTCACATACTTATCCAGTGTTCTCTGGTGAAATGCAGGGGAGCACCCCTTTCCATATATATACTAGGGTTGTAAAGGTAGTTTTCATGTACTATCCCTATTATCTACAAGGCACTTATAGGGTAGGTAATGCCAATTATACGCGTACCTCAATATATGTGTTTGTGTTTAACATTGTGCTGGCCTGGGGCCTGACAAGGACATAGTCAGAGTCAGCTACCACCAGATCCATTCAGCACCAAAAAATGGGGGTGACAGGCCAAAATTGTGACTTTTTCTAGCAGTAGGTAAGCTGTAACATAGGCTGCATAAGTGTTTGTTGTCCCTGCTGCCATGCTGGACTGTAGCTTAGGAAAAGGGAAAGAGCTTGGAAAGTAAATCCAGTGGAGGAGAGAGAGTGAAGAATACGTAGAAAGTGTGTGTGTAAGATAACAGGGCAAAAATACGTGTTTATGCATATGCCTTAGTGCTGATCCCTGACACTGAGCATTCGTGGCAAAGTTCTAGCTTTTTCTTCCATAATGCTATTAAAAGGTATATATTTAGAATGCATGCACCAATGAGGTGGTATCTGTGCACTGTAGCTAGATGATACTCATATAACCAAACTCAGAATGATGAATAGCAATATGGATCAGCACTAGTTAAAACTGTGTGCATGGGGTCACATACAGATCACTAGAAAGGATTCATTAGGCCCGGAGCCACCAGATACACCTGTACTAATTAAGGTAGACTATCAACATATAGTGGCTAATATTGATATTATCCCAAATGTCACAGGCCTATTAGAACAATAAGATGGTCTTGAACGAGTGCCCTTTATCTTCTCTCATGACCCAGCGACTAAAGAGACTAAACTTTACAAAAATAAATTGTATTTAAAAATCCAGGTACCTGCAACCAACAGTAGCTGATCAAGTATTGGACAGAACAAGCTCACCACAATTTACTAATCACAAAAACTTGTCAATGGAGTTTAGATCTCAGTGTTCCATGGGTCACATAGACACTGATTAAATCCACCTAAAAGAGCAGAAGCCTGCCTTCCAGCCCTAAGATATATCATCTTGGGCTTGCTGTCAACATACTATCACACTATTATTTCATCTTGTTTTATTAGACGGACAAATCCCTGCCTTTGACCAGAGGAGAATCCTAATGACCTAACTAATCAGCTTTACCCCTGCTAATAAAAGTAAATATTTTAACCCAGACACCCTACAAAATTACTGGCCTCTAACTAGCCTACTTGCTATCACATATTATATTTGTCTCTCAGCTCTACGCATTCAACTCTCTCATGACAGCTTAAATAGATATCACATACGCTTTAGGTCTTATCATAGCAATGATGAGACAGTACTGGTGAGAGTACTACAGGATGTGCTCGGTGACAAGGTCAAAGGAGATATATTGATGTTGGTACATCTGGATTTGTCTGCAGCATTTGCCACAGAAGATTTTGAAATTTTGCTCTCAATGCTCTTCTAAGTCAGATAAGGACTTTAGTGCTCTGGGTTATTCCTGTGGACAAAACACCGAGGGTAGAGCCGGACCCTTTTCAATCTAGTAGCAAAATGTGATGTCACCATCGATGCCATTTTGAATTGAAAAGTTCTGCCTGTGTTCATTGGTCCTTCAATGTGGGACAACAGAAACAAGCTCTAGCCTGTGTGGATGAAATCTTCACAAAACGTATTGTTGCCTGTCTTGCAAATTCTAAACTTGATTCACTAATGCCATATTGAGAGTTCTTATAAAGTACCAGATCGAACAGCTCGTAATTGTACCACATTTGTAAGACAGGCATACCTGACAGTAAGAAAATACTCATGCCTCGGGGAAATCTTTTTCTCCTTTCCTTGCCTTCAGCTATCGAGTTGTCCTGTCTGGGAATTAAAGGTCCCAAATGAATGACCCTTAGCTACTTCTAGGAACAGCGATTTACGTATCTTCATACACGAGCACTTCGAGGTGACCATCAAAAGCTGCTCGGAGTTCAAAGAACTAGGCTGCATTAAGAAAAGAATCACAAGTTTCTCACAACTGTATCACATATGAAGACAAGTTCAAGTTCAAGTTTATATATTTGTTTGATTAATTACAATCTTACAAAAATGCTTAAAATATCACCAAGTATAAAAGAATTTAAAAACACTATACACACGATTTTTCTCATATCGCATACTTACTAAAGTTCAAGACTTAGAGTATTTTTGTCTTGATAGTTCAAGAATTAATCTTCAAGTTTTTTACCAACAACACATACAAATTTTACAAATGCAGAGTTCATAAATATATCTTTAGAGTTTAGGCATGTCATCAATGCTTGTCTACATGTCCTTACTCCACGAGCATTGAATAGTCTCTTAAGAGTGATTTTTCTTTCAACTTCTAATTCAGGACAAATACATAATAGATGTATAATATTCTCTTGTCCACATTTACATAGCCTACATATAGGGGTCCATTAGGATGTCGGGCGGTGGCACCACCGCGGTGGTGGCGGTGCGGAAAAACAGCTTTTTCCGCATGCGAGCAGCGGTACTCACGTCCACCACATTATTATGCAAAATATAGGTCATTTCCCGTCTGCCGCGGAGCGACGCACACCGCCATGAAAGTGCACCCGCCACCGGTGAGTCGCGGCAGCCAATAGAGGCTCACCGCCGTGCCGAATGACGTCTGCCCCGCTCGACAAATTAGGATGGCCCAAACAAGCAGACGCACCACAGCGGAGACACTGTCCAGCCTGAGCAGGCGGAAAGTCGACAGCGGAGCGCGATCGCTGAGACCCGGTCATGAACGCCATGGACCCAACACTCCATATGCATCTTGTGATGTACCTGCTGCAACACTATTGTCAGATGGACCGCCGCGGACGACGCCGCAGGTACGCAACTACACAAATGCAACACACAACACACAGGCCGACACAGGGTCCAATCACAACACAGACACCCTGCTGAGGGTCACAACACATCCATAAGGGCACCCACACATGAGCCACCTGACAAGGCACCCCTCTGCATCCGGAACACACATCGTCCGCCAACCAGCAGCAACGTCCCGGTCCCGGTCCCGTCACCGCCGCAGGCAACACATGCGCACTATGCAGAAGGCAGGGCCACTCCAAGGCATGGGCAGGGCACAAACACCATAGGGACACACCACCCCCAACAACACATCAACACACCCCAACAAGTCACAGGCCAGGAGTATATCCCGTGCACCCCCATGCACACCAACAAGCACTGCAACAACAAGCATAATACACACTCTCTGCACCACACAACACACAACCAGGGAGACAGCCACTGCAGGAGTGGCTGACAAGGAACACACAACACCAGTGCCACATACACTGAAGGCTCACAATCCCTCCCATCACATACACACAAACAAACACACACCCTGGGTATAGCCACAAATACAACACACACACAGGGATGCCTCAACAGATGCCTTCACAAGAACAACACACAAACACTACAGGAACACATACTGAACTCCAACAGAAACAGACATACCTTGTCATCCAAACTGGGGAAAAGCAACGGGAGCACAGACACAACAGGAGTATACAACATCATCACTCAGGAACAAAACACACACACCATAACACAAATCACACAAGAAGTGCATCTGGATAAACACACACTGCCTCATTAAACCGACCACAGATGCCCATGAAACCCTAAGCAACAAACACCACAAGGCATCAGGGGATGCACATCAGGCAATGCCAAAGCCACATACACACAGCACTGCATGCACAACAAGCAATGTGTGCATAACAAGCACAACAGCCACACACACACATGATTGACACAACCTCATCACGCATACCACAAATCAGCACTGCACAAATACAACAGCACACCCAGGAACTGAAGCAATACCACAGCCAACACCCACATATCCAACACAACAACTACACATGCACCACTCTGGAATACAAGAGCCCAGCCACCTCCACCATAGCACTGGCCAGCACACAACGCTGAAGTGCACATGACCACCACAGAATGACCAATAGCACAAGGACAGCACACATAAACCATTGGGGCAATGTCTAGAGTGGAATAACACTTATGGCCCAAGAACTGCACCACAAAGCACAAACCCACAAATGAGGTGATGTGGAGGCACACACACATGGAAACCAAGGGGACAGCTCACATCAAAGTGAAACAGCCTGCATGTCAGTAGCAGACATGGAAGGGGTGTGCCACACACAAATAGAGGGATGGAACACCCACAAAGGCCAGGCACAAGTGGCACACATAGGGGATGGCCTAACCACACACACCATTCCATCCAGGAGTCGAAAAAGCACCATGTGCCTGCAATGCATGACAAACACAAACACAATGCCAGTGTGGAGCAGTAGGGCCACACAGTCTAAACAAAAACACCCAGGATCAATCAAACACAACACAGATGTGCAAGTCACACACTTTGCACACTTCAAAATTACAAACACAAAAAGGAGGAGTCACACACAACACCATGGACACACCAACACACAGCACAGTGCACTACAAACAGCTCACACAAGTGCATACAATCCTCTACACAGGGCAAGACAAAACAAACAACAGGAATACAACTCCTGGGTGACACATGTGTGTCGCTCACAATACAGGGGCACACATACATCCACTACAAACTGACACCCTTCACACTGCACACCTCTGCTACACCCAAGACTACACATCTCATGTAGGCCATGGTACCAGGACCAACGGCCAACACAAGATGACCATACACATACAAGGCTGGGCACACAGAAAGAAATCCACACACATACTTCATGACATATCCCAGCCAGCTTATAAACATTTGCATCACACCCTGTGCTGGCAGTGTCTCCCAACCTGACAAGTGAACAGTGTAGGCAACAATAGCAAATCACTAACAAGATAACTGCACGGCAGGTAAAATAGCCATCACAGATTTCACTATTTGCAGGGTCAGAATGGACTGAAGACTGTGTCTTAAAATCTGATGCCTGCAAAGAGCCTTGCAATGTTGAAGTGATACATAGAGCATGGCGAACAGAAACAGAACTTTAATCAGCAAGGACACTGACAAAACACACTACAGAAGTAACTGTATTTATTCACATATTCCACAGATGTAGCGGTACAACAATAGTAGACAACAGTAAGGCACAAAATGATGTACAAATGCCAAATACCATGCACAGGTGAAACACAAACAGGAAGGTCAGTGTCCATAGCACAGGGGGGAGGCCAGCACAGCAGAGCAACAGGGCCAGTGTCCAAAGCACAGGGGAGAGGCCAACACAGCAGAGCAACAGGGCCAGTGTCCATAGCACAGGGGAGAGGCCAACACAGAAGAGCAACAGGGCCAATGTCCATGGCAGGGTGCACAGCAAGTAGATGAGAGGCTGCACAGGGGAGAATACAGCACAGCAGAGCAACAGGGCCAGTGTCCATAGCACAGGGGAGAGGCCAAAACAGCAGAGCATCAGGGCCAATGTCCAAAGCACAGGGAGAGGCCAACACAGCAGAGCAACAGGGCCTGTGTCCATAGCACAGGGGAGAGGCCAACCCAGAAGAGCAACAGGGCCAATGGGCATGGCAGGGTGCACAGCAAGTAGACGCGAGACTGCACAGGGGAGAGTACAGCACAGCAGAGCAACAGGGCCAGTGTCCATTGCACAGGGGAAAGGCCAACACAGCAGAGCAACAGGGACAGTGTCTTTAGCACAGGGGAGAGGCCAACACAGCAGAGCAACAGGGCCAGTGTCCATAGCACAAGGGAGAGGCCAACACAGCAGAGCAACAGGGCCAGTGTCCATAGCACAGAGGAGAGGCCAACACAGCAGAGCAACAGGGCCAGTGTCCATAGCACAGGGGAGAGGCCAACACAGCAGAGCAACAGGGCCAGTGTCCATGGCAGGGTGCACAGCAAGTAGACAAGAGGCTGCACAGGGGAGAGTACAGTACAGCAGAGCAACAGAGCCAGTGTCCATAGCACAGGGGAGAGGCCAACACAGCAGAGCAACAGGGCCAGTGTCCATGGCAGGGTGTACAGCAAGTAGGCGAGAGGCTGCACAGGGGAGAGTATAGCACAGCAGAGCAACAGGGCCAGTGTCCAAAGCACAGGGGAGAGGCCAACACGGCAGAGCAACAGGGCCAGTGTCCATGGCAGGGTGCACAGCAAGTAGACGAGAGGCTGCACAGGGGAGAGTACAGCCCAGCAGAGCAACAGGACCAGCAACACAGCCATGTGTGAAACAATGTTGAGGACTAGCACACCTGTATGAGGCACAGTCGTATGAGGGTGATGTCAACTCACTCCAGGCTGTCATGCAGACTTGTACCTGGCTGTGTGTCAGGGACAGCAGGCCCACTTGACTCTGGTGACAGAGGCCCGGGTTCTGTGAGGCTAACAGTGGCTTGGCAAGCTGGAGGGCTGTGTGGACCAGGTGGCATAGTGGCATGTGGAGGTGGAGTCATGCGGACCTCTGACACAGTGTGGGTGGGAGAGGTTGGAGGGTTGCCCTTCCACTTTTTGGGAATATGAAATGACTTCCCTGTCTTGGGGTTGATGGGAAGTGGTGATGACACAACAGGCACCCACACCAACTGGCCCACATCAGGTGTAGACACTGGCACAACCTCTGGAGATGTGCTGGATCTCGCGGAACGCTTGGTCTGGCTACGTCTCTTGACCACCTTCACCTCTTTGCCAGGTGTACCCCCTACCGTGCCCTCCTTTGCCTTCTTGCCAGGGGTGGTCTCTACAGTGCCCTCCTTTGCCTTCTTGCCAGGGGTGGTCTCTACATGGTCTCTACAGTGCTCTCCTTTGCCTTCTTGCCAGGGTTAGTCTCTACACTGCCCTCCTTTGCCTTCTTGCCAGGGGTGGTCTCTACAGTGCCCTCCTTTGCCTTCTTGCCAGGGGTGGTCTCTACAGTGCCCTCCTTCACCTGCATCAATGGACGTGGAATTGGGGTAGATGTTTTGGGTGGATGTGTCCCTGTGCTCTTCCTAGGTGTATTCCTGACATGCAACACCTCCTCAGTGGGCACAGGCAATGCATGGGTAGGTTTGTGTGATGTTTTAGTGACAGGAGAGTCTTTTGCTGGTGATGCCTCTGCGGCATGGGAGCCTGATGTCTGCCTGATTGCTCTTCTGGCCTTGCTCTTCCCTGACTGGCTCTTGTCTGTGCATTCTGGGGTGGCCATGCTCTTCAGTGGGGATGGTGGCTGTGGGTGGTAGTGTTTGGCTTGTCTGTTGTGTGCTCCTTGTGCTGTACCTTTTCGTTGACGCAGGCGAACCTTGCACACTGTCATTTGATGTGGCCACTGACTGGGGGGTGGACAAAGGCGCCTGAGCTGCAATGGGAGCATGTGCCTGTTGAAGGGCTGACGTGACTGTGGATAACAACGCCTGGACTGTACGGTGTAGCTCACCCACGTCTGAGTGTATGCCCTCCATGTATGCAACCACCTGGCCTAATTTCTTGTCATGGTCGCTGAAGGCATTGAGCAAGGCCGTCTGGCTCACACAAAGCTGGCACAGGAGGGGGCGGAGCTTGCCGGCAACCAATATGGCCGCTTAAGCCCGGAGCTCCGTCTCGTTGATAAAAATATTCTTAAATATCCTGCATTATCGCTAAGATTGGCTGTGACCAAAGTACCCCCTGAAACGGAGGACGGCTGGAGTCTGCGGTAGCGGCCTCGCGGCTGCGATTTGAAGGCAGGGTCCAGAAGATCAGAGACTCGGCAGAGTTATGGCACGGAAGGCCCTCCAGCCGTGCCCTCGAGTGCTGAGATGGCCCGCGTTGTGTAATAATACGTGCGGCCAGAGTGCAGCGCGTACCCGGGGACAAACTCTGCAGTGATCCGGGGAGACTGGTAAGGTACTTGCTCCCTGGCACCTGGCCCCCGGCCCCGATTGTAGTGGCATACGGACCTGCGCTGCTCCCCCTCCCCACCCCCTTGCACACGGGGTGGAGGTCTGAACTTCACGCCGCTGCCGAGGTGAGGAGCGCGCGACATAGTGACCCTGCACAGCTTCGGCGGCTGGGGCCCCCAATTGCAGCGCGAGGGCGCCTGGTCCTAAGGGCAGAGAAGAGGAGCCAGGACCTTGGAGCAGGGGGAACTCGGACTGAGTGTGGGACTACTGAGCCGCAACGTGATCGGAGGTACAGAGAAGCGGGGTCTAAACCACGAGGCCATCGTTTGGCGCGGAAGCATTGCACCCTCAACCCCAGTCGGCGACTGAACAGGGAGAGATTACATATTGCCCCTCGCAAGCAGCTTCAGGGTGAGGGGTAGACATACGGCGGCATCATGCAACAACTAAGGTGAAAGGGAGGCAGAAACCACCGGTGAGCGGTCTCGGAATGGGAAGCCACGATTGAGGCCCACGCAAGCTAAACCTGGACGGAGACGCTGGTAGTGGACAGGGGACAGAACAGCAGTACCCCTCGCTAGGGCGCCCACGGGATTGATCTCCCACACAAATTACAGGCTCCCACAAGCAGGAAGAGTGAAATCCCCTCTGAGGGCGTGACGATCTCCTGGCCCTGGAACGGCTTACTATGGCCTATCCTTCTCGACCTGCAGTGCAGGCCCAGGCACGGCTTCCATAGCCCACTAAAAAAGAACTACCTAGCTTTCGGTGAGACAGGGGTCAAACTTGGGAGCTGCGGTGTGACCGGTGGGTGCGATCCCAGGTAGTGCTGGATAGACGGAGACATGGAGGGTGAGCCCTGAGTCCCTGAAAAAGATCAGCCATCATTGGGACCTCACATAAGGCTCGCCTGGACACCACACTGTGTTATTGCAGATATTATCTGCTTGGGGCCTGCGAGAGACAATCACACGCAGCAGACTGTGGCTCCTGGAGCAGCTGGCACGGCTTTACAAGATGGGCAGGGGCGACAAGACCCAGAGCAAACTCTCATTCGAACAAAGGCGCTCAAAGTCTCAGGATGCTGCAGGGGCGGACAAGGGCACCACACAAGATGAAGATGATGCCACAAGAGACACAGACATTAAAGGCATGTTACTGGCAATGGAAAAAGGCCTCCAGAATAGCATGACTTCCCTAGGCTCAAAGCTAGATGCCCTCACCTACAGAATTGACAGAATGGCTGAACGGATTGACAAACATGCAGAAAGGCTCGATATGTCCGAGAGAAGGTTGACGGAGGTGGAGGAGGTGCAAACGGAACTTGACACTGACCAAAAAAAGATTGAGAAATTGGTGCAAACCCTGCAAGACAAAACAGAAGACTTAGAGGCGCGTTCCCGTCGCTGCAACTTACGAATAACGGGTCTTCCAGAAACGACCCAGATGGGCAATATGGAGAGGTTTATTTAAAAGCTCCTGACCACCCTTTTAGGAGAGGAGACTTTCTCCCGGATGTTTGTGGTGGAGCGTGCTCATCGCTCACTGGGCCCGCGCCCGCGCCCTGGAGCCCCACTGTGTCCCATCATAGCCAAATTGCTCAATTACAGAGACAGAGATTCAGCCCTGCGCCAGGCGAGGGACAAACAATTGCTACAATATGAGGGCTCGGAGATCCCTCTTTATCCCGATTTCACCGTTAGAGTGCACGAAGCCCGCAAACACTTGCCCCGTTCAAACGACAACTATGGGACCTGGGTCTACATTACGCCATGCTGTACCCAGCAAAAGTATGAGTCAACCGACAGGGACAATCCCACCTGTTCACAGACCCTCGAGCCCTGTAGCAAGCCTTAAAAGGATGGTCGAGGGAACACCGTAGAGACGCGAATGTGCCAACGGACGAAGCAAGGGGGAGCAGCCAGCTAGATGAACAGGAGTGAAGTTCTCCTTCTTGTTGGCTCCATTAGGCAGTAAAGCATACAAGCCGTGGTAAGCAGAGGGGGCCAACCTGGTGGACGGCCGAGATGTTAGTATGCCTGTGGGGTGGAATGTGACAAGGGAATACGAGAGACTGTGTTGCCTGGTCTGGTCATGCCAAACTGTGATGTGGGAAAGCTTTCCTCGCCAGGCCTCACAGCTGCTGGACTTGGACATTAACCCCGGGGATTTGATCTAATGAATGGGGTGGAGGAGTGGTTTAGCTAGTCCATGAGAAGGGGGTATGTCTATCTATGAACATGGTTTTAAGAACGATAGAATTGCTAAAGGTTTTATATGAAATAATATTTTGCTGATGCATATGACAAGTTACAATGGGAGGTGAGTGGGGAGGCTCCAGTGAAGTGCACATTTGCACCCTTTGCTGGTGGCTCAGCAACCTCGGCCCCCGCGCGCAATACACCTGTATGACTCTCCGGAGATCATAATGTTTGGGGAAGGGAACGGGGGGTTGCAATGTACTCGGCAAGGCCTGGTTGGGTTGGTCTCCGGTTTGGTTGGGGTAAAGACTTGTTTTTCTGTTTAGTTCGACAGCTAGGGGGGGAGGATGTTACTTCACTGTTTGCACACACGGTCCACTATAGGCACACATAGTACTCTCGCTTACAAACAGCACAGACCTAAGAACACGGGCTAACACAGCAGAATCGGATAGCAGCTGCTCGTTGGCACAATTCGCGCCCTCACATGGAATGTTCGTGGGCTTAACGACTAACCGCAAGCTTAGGAAAGTACTGAGCTACCTCCAGCAGCAACATGTAGATGTAGCGCTCCTACAAGAGACCCATCTGCCACTCACGAGCAGGATGTTGCATAGTAAAAAATTGTAAATTGTAAATTGATACTTATATAGCGCACTACTCACCCGCAAGGGTCTCAAGGCGCTTGTACGAATACCGCTGTGGAACCCATCCTGGCTTTCCCTGTGAGGTGTCCACTCCTGGGCACCCCAAAGGTGGAGGCCAGGCATCCTTAGCATTGTGGGGGCCGTTGTGGAGATTAAGCAAGCTATTGCCCAGAGTTGCAGAGTGGGACTCCATGATTGGAAAAGGCACCGTGGCGAGAATTATCAGGTCTGTGGAATTTTGAGCCCAAGACCTGCTGAGGCGGGGACTTAAACCCTGGTCCCGGGCTAGACCTCTGCATCAGAGTCTGCCGCTCTAACCATTGAGCCAACAAGGGATTGGAGGGTAACATCGCAGCGGCAGGCTTTACGACTCATGCCAGGGGTGTACTGACCTGGGTAAACCCCAAATCGAAACTCACTTTGACACCGCTGAGGGCAGACCCCGAGGGTCGTTTTGTGATATCGAATTGTAAAGGCCTAGGGATGGAATTAGTAGTCGTTAATGTCTATGGTCCAAACTATGACTCCCCGGAATTCTACCACTCCCTAGCGAACATAGCCCGCACTTACACCACTGCGCAGGTTCTGTGGGGGGGGATGTAATTCCACCTCGTAGGCCTTCGCCTGCAGCACAGGCATTACACAGTATGCTCACCAGTTTAGATCTGGAGGATATATGGAGGTACAGACATGCAGCTCAGGCAGGGTTCACACACTACTCTGCTTACTATGATATTCACACCATAATTGATTACTGGCTGGCAACCTCTTCCATGATGGGGAGAATTAGGGACTGCATGATCCTGCCGCGCACTTTGTCCGACCATTCCCCATTCTTACTAGTCCTGGATACTCCTGCAAAAGCGATTCCCCCGTTCACATGGCGATTTCCACCATACTCACTTCTCGACCCACTGTTCAGAGGCGAGTTAGCGGAAGCAATAGAAATCTTTTTTGAAGCCAATGTGGGCTCAGTGGACAACTTTCAGTCTGTGTGGGAGGCCTTCAAGGTCTACATATGAGGAATGGCCATGTCCAAGCACTCGAGTGTTCTCAAATCCATTCGACAGAGACTGTCGGAGTTGGAGCGATTGATACAAACAAAGTGGTCCCAGATACTAAAGAAAATAACTAAAAAGATTTTTGCGAAAATATAAACAACATTGTTTTTATTCACAACGTGTACCATAAACAATTATTCATAAAATACATTCATACATGATCATATTTAATGCCCCTAAAGAAATGGAAAGGGAAGGGTAGTGATTGGATAGTGAGGGTACTCAAATGAATACAAGGAACAGTGGTCACTATGACCTCAATAAACCAGAAATGATAATTAATTAACAAACTGAAAAAAATCACAATTCATAAATTAATTCATATAATATTATGCCTAGGGAAATCACAAATGATAAATCAGGAAAAAGGCTGAAGGTGGGAGGATGTGTCAACGTTTCGACCCAAATTGATGCAGGTGTGAAATGAAACCTTGCTAGAGGGTCTTCATCAGGACAAGAAAACAGAAGGGGGCAATGAATCTTTATCTAGGGAGCACAATCAAGGATGGAAAGCAATCAGTCACATCAATCTGGTTCCTCAAAATCCTAATAGGGCTGTGGATCCAGGAGGTCTGATATAATTGGTCTCTTCACTTATGAACTCGATCTTGTTCTGTCACAGTGCAAACCGCTATGCTGAAGTAGGGGTAGCTCGATTGGCAATTGCTCGAAGTCGATGGTCACCTCACCCGTAGTGAGGTATCCAGCTTCTTGTAAATAAGTTCACAGAAATGTTACGGAAGGTATCCCACAGGGGAGGCCACCCACGTTGAAAGAAGATCTCCAGTACATGCACAACCGTTCTGACCAGGGTTCGGGTTTCATACAGGAGATGGCATTTATGTTGATAGCAGATCTCCCAAAAATAATAAACAAGCGTTCTAAACGGAGTTCGATATGTCCACATCAGTTGGAGCGATGGCTAGTGAGCCTGGAGCAACGGCAACTGAGACACCCTGACACTATTGTGGAAGAAGAGATAAAGTCCCTGTTAACTGAATACAATGATGAAGCTGACAGGGACGTTAAACACATGGGAAAGTATGCTACGGCACGGACCTATGGTGAGAGGGAGAGGCATAGTTCACTCCTAGCTAGAATACTGAAGGGCAGTAGGGGGAAACCGCAGGTCACTGAGTTAAAGACCCCGGACGGCCTGGTCCTCACAGACGAGTCTGACATAGCAAACACGTTCAGAAGCTTCTATGCTGACTTGTACTCCTCTAAGTGCGGAGACCTTTCCGATGAAATAAGGGAATACTTGGAGCACATAGATCTGCCCACGCTCACCAACACACACAGGGAATTCCTTATGCTCCCCATAGGGAAAGACGAAATACTAGAGGCGCTAGCGAGCATGCGTTCAAGAGGTGCTCCTGGAGCGGATGGGCTCACGGTGGGCTTCTGTAAAGCTTTTCAGGACCACTTGATTCCCCATCTCTCCACGCTGTTTGACGACATTTGTGTAGAGGGTAGCATGCCCCTCTCCATGAGGGAAGCGCTATTAGTTACAATTCTTAAACCTGGAAAGGCGCATGATGATTGTGACTCGTACAGGCCACTTTCCCTGCTAAATGTTGACACTAAGCTCTACGCAAAAGTGTTGGTGACTCGTCTGGCTCTCGTAGCCCCCAAGCCGGTCGCCCCGGAGCAGGCGGGCTTTATACCCGGTAGAAATGTAACTTATAATATTCGCACGGTTCTCGGCACGATGCAACATGTCAAACAAGACACAAAGGCCATTGCTGTGTTTCTCGACATGGAGAAGGCCTTTGACTCTGTTTAGTGGCCGTTCATGAGACAGGTACTGCAGCGGATGGGTCTGGGCATGGCATTCCTCCAAATGATAGGCGCTTTATATAACAAGCCGTCTGCCAGGATACGCGTTGGCAACCTGGTTACAGACTCCTTTCCGATTGGTAGAGGGACCCATCAGGGCTGCCCGCTCTCCCCACTGTTATACGCCCTGGTGGCGGATTCACTTGCCTGCGTGCTGCGGGAATGCCACAGCAACAAGGGTATACATTTCCCGACATATAAGATTGTGGTCTTGATGTATGCGGATGACACCCTGCTGTATGTTCGAGACCCTGAAAATTATTTATCATCGATGCTCAGGGAGGTGGTTCGTTTCGGGGCCCTCTCTGGTCTGAGGGTCATCTGGGCAAAATCATTGGCCTTCCCCCTCACCCCGGCTACCCGGAAATTTGACATGGAATTTCCGCTGCAGTGGTCCTTGGACCCGATCTGGTACTTAGGTGTTCAGCTTCACACTGACTCTGAAATCCTGCTCAGTGAAAACTATGGGGTAGCGTTCAGCAGGCTGGAGGATGATGTAGAGACCTGGTGCAGGCTCCCGCTTTCCCTCATGGGACGAATCGCCCTCATGAAAATTGTGGTATTGCCTAGACTCCTGTTTCTGTTCAACGCCATCCCAATGATACTGTCGAAGGCTTTCTTCCAGAGGCTGACCCAGCTTATGATCAAACTGGCAAGGGCGGGCAAGCAACCCAGAGCGAAGTGGACGCTCCTCACACTGCCATATAGCATGGGTGATCTCAGAGCTCCGGATTTAGAGCTATACATTAGAGTGGCTCAGGCATCCCACCTGCACACTTGGGTACATGGTGACGAACGCATGCCATATGTGCGCATGGAATGAATATTTGCCGACCCACTTCAACTTCCAGCTACGGTATTCAAGCCAATTGATCGCAGAACTGGTATTTTAGATTCTATCACTGCGACTAACCATGCATGGCACTCTCTCTTGCAGGCACAGGGAGGAGCGCTGCTCTACTCGCCTAGCATGCCTCTGGATTGGGCACAATGGCTTTCTCCCATCGGAGAGAAAGGAGTGGTCCAAGCTTTGCAAAAACTCGACATCCAATTGCCAGGTGACCTTTTCCAAGAAGGTAAGGTTAAAACCTGGGACCAAGTGGCATGTGACTGTAGTAAGGTCTCCTTATTGCTCCGCTTCCAGTTCCATAGAGTGCGCAGCGACCTCCTAGATTTGCTGAGAACAGACTTGGCAGAGCCGCCGGAGGTCCCGGAACTTACATATATTATAAAAACGGAGACTCCCGCAAACTATTGACAAATTTGTACAAACTCGGTATGTCCCACAGAGATCAACAGCTCATGAAAGCCAGGGTGGCATGGCAAAGAGACCTACAAGTCACGATAGATGACGAGATGTGGCGCTACTGCTGCGTGAACACTAGGAAGTTGTCCCTGAACGGAAAACCTAGACTGATAGATTTTAAGTTTCTCCAAAGAGTATACTACACCCCAGAGAGGCTCCACAGATATGGTCTCCGTCTGTCGGCTGAGTGTGAGAGGTGCCACGTGCCGGTAGCGGATTTTCTACACCTGGCGTGGTAATGCCCAGGCGTTCAAGCCTACTGGGTAGCATCTTTACCGCAATGAATACGATCCTGGAACTTGAGCTGACTCCTGATCCCGCTCTGGCGCTGCTTGCCTATTCCAGGGGAATCCCGGTTGCGGTCCGGAGACTCACAGACATGGGGATGCTTATAGCTAGACATGTGGTGGCGCTGTGCTGGATGAGGGGACCACTACCAACTGCTAAGCGCTGGGCGCATGATATGCTTTACTGTTGCACACAAACTGAACATTACAGCGAGCTGCTACCTCCTACAAGCCACCCAAAAAACTTCTGGGGATTTTACCAAATGCATTTAAGAGGCAGTGAAACGGAGGTCATATCACAACAGGGACACGACAGTGGAGTGCCTCTCTTAGGCACTTAGGACAACACAGAGAGTGCAACATTGACAACCCAATGTCGGTGACCTTTTGGGGGCGCTATGAAGGAGTGTCAGGTTTTTGGACCATGTTCCTCTAGTATTTGCAGCGGGGGTAGACATGGGTCTAGAGAGGAGTATGTTTAGATAGAAAGTGGAATAGAGTACGATTGATAATGCCCCAGCGATTCTTTTGGGACAATCTGCTCACTGATAGATATTGATGTGGGGTGCTCAAGGTCCACTTGCCTTCGTGTAGCCAGGTGACTGGCTGAGTACGGGTCTCCGCTGGGACTTCGGTACCGGGCAGCTGCACAGTGGTACTGTGTGTGTGCAGGGTGGAGGTGGGGGGGTTGTTATTCATAGTAATTGTAGGTTTCAAAATCCCAGGGAAATATTTTCCCACAATAGAAAGAGCGCTATGAAAGAGAGGGATAAGATCTAATCACAAGTGCGTATACGCACGGTTCGTGGGAGGTATAGCACGCTAATTATTCATATTGTGTATAAGTCGACTGACCTGAATGCATATATACCTGCTTTGCCGCCGGACCCCAGGGTTGTCAGCTAAAGGGCTGTGTTATCCCTGAAGATATAAGACTATTTTCCTTCTCTTGCTGTCGGCCCCAGGGTTGTAGGCTCATGGCTGTGTTCTTTTTTGTGAAAGTCAATAAAGGTTTTTGAAACTTTAAATATAAAAACAAAAAAAAGCTGTCGCAGAAGCTCAACACACTCTGCACTGAGGGGAGCAGGAGGGACAGGTGCTGGGGCAGCGGTGCCAGGTGTGAATGTGACTTGTCCCCTCTTAGTGAAACGGATACGGGTAGCACCAGAGGAAGTGGATGGTAGGCTGGGCAGTGGCCGCTGGGTGGTAGATGATGGTGCAGACTCCCCATGCCCTGTGCCTGCCAACATGGATACATCCCCGCTGGCATCAGATGATGTGGTACTCTGTGTCTCAGCCACCGATTCCTCCTGCATACTTCTGTCCCCCTCAGATGCACTGGTGGGCTCTGTGTCACTGGCGTCCGGTGCTGCTGTAGTGCCACTCTTGCCACCACTGGTTTCTGGATCATGTTCCTCCGTGGTCTCTTGTGAATCTGCATGAGAGAGAGATACAGGGTTGTGTAAGTGTAATCATCTGATCACACGAATTACAAGCAATGCAGTACAGGAGAGGCCCAAATGTACATGGTAAACACTACACCCTGCAATCACTGTGCAGCAACACACAACATAGACCACAACAGTGCCTGTAACACAGAAAACATGCCATGATTGAGCCATCTTGATGCCACACAGCACTACACCCTGCCCGTAGATGGAGTGCCCCCCCACTTGCCCTGCCCTAAGGACATGATGTGGGTACAACACTTATTACCAATGACAGACCTTCAGGGAACAGGAGGGGACAACACACACACCTATTAGGTCATTTCAGTCCACAATGCCAAGTAGGCCATAGCAAGAACCATGTGGTAACCTGGGGCACATTGTTGTCAGATGTGTGGGCCTCGACGATTATGGTGCATACAAAGTAGGCATACATGAAGTCACACTCAGAAAGTTGACACTGCAGTTCACCCCATTATGGATTCCCCACACTATCCCAATGAGGAATGACCATGTGGAACCTAACCCATCTGGTAATGTGAAAGTACAGCACGGAGTTTCAGCTCAGTAAGGCCAGGGTGGGCCACTGCCTGATATAACTACACATCACAGCAGCCACTCACATTACACAGCACATCACAGCAACACACGTACATCACATGGGTCACCAGTGCCACAGGCCCTGTACACATGCATCCACTCCCAGCAAAAGTCACCCTCCCCAGATACTCACCAACCCTGCCTTGCTGCCGATGCTCCCTCAGACGTGCATCCAGGTCTGGATGAGTCGCTGCCAAGATGCGGCCCATCAGTGGAGTCATGTTGCACCTTGCCAAACGCCCTGTGCGTGGTAGCAAACCCAAGGTCATTTCTGCCACTTGCTTTACCAGCCGGCTGATGTCATCCCACCTCTTGTGACAGTGGGTGCGTCATCTGTTGGAAACCCTCACCGCTCACACCTTTTCTGAAAGGGCCCTCCACAGGACCTTACGCTGGTGTACCTTGAGCTGCAGGTATGAGAGAAAAGAAGGGTAAATGTCCAGTTACACAATGTCAGATACCAACATCTATCAGTACCATAGCAAGACACAGACTCAGGACTACTTGTAACCTCCCTCCCTCCAAAACTGGGGGATCCCTCACAAGGGCACTCTGCATGGCCCAAACATATGTGATTGCATGCACACATTGGGGCGTATAGGCTCCATGATATTCTCACAAATGCATGATGCCTCAACACAATATGCATCGACAGAAGTGTGTAAGTCTTAAGTAATCCAGGGCACAGATGGGGCATATCTACTATTCAGTGTGAATGAACTGGAGCAAGGAGCATGTAAGTCTGGTGATGTATAATCGTTTGGGTGGGCAGGCACTGAACCTACTCTCTGGGTCACACTGACTCAGACTACAGGTGCACACAGAAATATTCACACATGCAAATACTGTCCTGGCGCCTACATGGCTATCAACCGTTGGCTCTGTATGTCTGACAATGTAACACACACCACTCACACATACAAGTACAGGCATGGAAAAGAGTGACATTGGGACACACACACGCCCTTGCCCTGGTGACAGCTTGCCTGTCAGTGTTTCACACAACCCCACACCCTCAGGCATATACTGCAGCTGCACAACTACACGTCTGATACCCCCCTGCCCTACAGCTACCTTCATGGTGACTTACCACTACATTGGGACCACCAAACAGCCTTGGGTACTGTCCCAGCACCTCGTCCACAAGGACATCCAGCTCCTCACGTGTGAATGGACTGGCACGGATCTTCTCTGTCCTTGCCATGCCTGGGGACATGGAACACCTGTGGTGGTAGTGAGTGGTGAGGGGTCCAAGGCAGCAGGCTCTTCAGGCAGCAGCAGTAGAGGGTCAGGCAGCAGGCTCTTCAGGCAGCAGCAGGAGAGGGTCCCAGGCAGCAGCAAGGGAGTGTCTCAGGCAGCAGAGGTAGAGGGTCCCAGGCTGGAGGCTCTTCAGGCAGCAGCAGGAGAGGGTCCCAGGCAGCAGGATCCTTAGGCAGCAGCAGGAGAGGGTCCCAGGCAGAAGGCTCTGTGAACAGTGGAAATGTGAGGCTCACTCCCACAGATTTATAGCCCCATGGAGTCGTCTGGAAGCTGCAAAGCAGCAACAATTGGTTGTCCAGGTCTGCCTCTTTCAAAAGTATCCAATGACCGGAGCACACCTTCCGCGATTTTCACATCTGCATCATGCCACCGCGATCATCGCTCCCATTGGCTTTAGGCAATGATCCATGGTGATGATGCACCGCGGGTGCCCGGGGTGCGCTACCGCGATGGTGCATCATTCAAATGTATCCAATGACTGCCTTCGCGGTGGCGGAGCATGCCCACCGCCATCTACACATGTCCATATGCCAATGGCTACCGCACTTGTGAAGAGGGTGGTGCTGGTGTCACACCGCCGGGGCCAGGCGGTAGGTACCGCCATTTTCGTATCCTTTAATGGCTATGGCAATCGTGAACACTGTATCAGCACGCAGCGGCTAGGCTCGTCCTCAAACTCCCCCGAAGGTCTTCTGCCTCCGCAGCCCTTAACACTCTCCACTGGCTGCCCCTCCCCAAAAGAATCCTTTTTAAACTTCTTGTCACAGTGTTTAAAGCTACCAAGAACACAGGCCCCTCCTATCTCATTAAGCGCTTCCCACACTATATTCCATCACGTTCCCTTAGGTCATCAGGAGCCAACCTGGTCGCCATACCCAGGTTTAAGCTCAAAACAAAGGGCGGAAAAACTTTCTCGCTCCTAGCAGCAAAGGCATGGAATAGCCTCCCCTCCTACCTCAGGCACGCCCCCTCAGAAAGCCTCTTCAGGAAACTCCTGAAGACATGGATATTCTCTCAGCTCGACTCTTCAGTCCTCGCAGCCATCTGATCCTGTTTCACGCCCAGCTGGCTTCTTCTGTTCTGCTCAGCGCCAAGATGCTCCTTCCGGAGCGATAGACGCGCTTTATAAAAACTAATAAATATCAAATATCAAATATCAAATATCAGTACCCAGCAGCAACGTGGTGAAGGGCACATCATTGTACACACAATGCCATTCTTCCATGTCATCCACAGGTGGACGTACGTTCTGTGTGACACACTTTTGTCTGTGGTCCCTGCCATGTTAGTTATGCATTTGATGGTTGATGATGCCTGACACTCTTGAGCTGGTGTTAATGATGTTGTAGAAATCAATGTGTTGTGGGCCAGTGCTGACCTTGACAAGGCTTGTGTCACTGTATGGTATTGTACCAGACTGGTGCTTTCACACCAGCTCATGCACACAACTGAAAGTTTTCCTACTACTGTGATCATTGTGTTGATGGATGTGTGCAGACTTCACAGGATGCATTGAGGTGTGACAGGTACAGCAGATGGGTATGATACAGTCATGGTAATTTCTAATACATTGGCAGATGTTGCAGCACCTTGCGTGCACATGTGAATTGTGTGGTTCAGTATGTGTGCATTCACATTCACAGATGTGTGTGTGGCACTTGTGTATTGACAGTGGAGAGGTGTGCCCTCTGTGTGTAGCAAAAGGCCACCCATGTAACCTGTTGTGCCATGCATCTCTCAGGCAGGCTTTGTTTTTCCATGACATCATTGATGGTATGTGCTGTGGCCATCTCATGATGGTTGTCACTGACGTTTTCAAATTTACATATCAACTAGGAGGAGGCCAAATCTCCTACGTCACCTGACAGTGCTGGAGGACATGGAGAATGTTGCAATAATTTGGAAATTCCGCCTGGACAGACCAACACTGAAGATCCTGTGTGATCTTTTGGAGCCCCACCTGCAGCCTCGCCGTCACTATCCAACTGCATTCACACCCGCATACAAGGAGATGACAGCACTCCACTTTTTTGCAACAGGTTCCTTCCAGGAGACCGTGGCTAGCGCTGGAGGGATGTCGCAGCACATGTTCAGCCAGGTGCTGAGGGATGTTCTTGCATCCATGATGCTATATAGGAATCGCTACATTTATTTCCCTAGGGGAGCAGAATTGGCCGGTGTGAAGGGTGACTTTTATCCCCTTGGGCGCATCCCACATGTTGTTGGTGCCATCGATTGCACCCATGTAGGTCTGATGCCACCACAAGCAACAGAGCACATTTATAGAAACCATAAACATTATAATTCTATCAATGTGCAGGTGGTGTGCCTTGCGGACATGACCATTTCCCATGTGTGTATGAGATATCCTGGCTCTGCACATGATTCGTAAATCATGAGGAACAGCATGGTGCCACAGATGATGGAAAATCTGCATCCCGACCGTGCTTGGATTGTGGGTGAGTCTGCCTACTGATATGGCGTGCTGTGTGTTACCTGCTGCACTCTGGCTGTGCAACATTGCAATGGGTGTTTGTGGTTCACAGGTGACTCAGCATATCCCATTAGGTCATGGCTGTTGAGCCTGCTAAGGAATCCCAGGACCCCGTGTGACAGCCGGTACAATGGGGCCCATGGCAGGACCCGACGTGTAATCGAGCGGACTTTTGGCATGCTGAAGTCAAGATTCCGCTGCCTTGACAGGACCGGAGGTGCACTGGCATACTCGCCTGGGAAGGTGTGCAAGATCGTAGTGGCATGCTGTATGCTGCACAACCTGGCCATCCACAAGGGGATCCCCCTGCTCCTGGTCGATGGTGAGGAACCAAGGCCACCACCTGCTCAAGGACCTGAGTCCAGTGATGAGGACAGTGGAGAGGAGGAAGGAGTAGATCTGTGCCAGCAGCTCATCGACCGCTACTTCACTTGAAGGTGGGTGACGAGGTACGACGTGTACATTGTCTGGTGTGGTTGCTCTTGTTGTGCAGGGCTTTCCGCAGATGTAACAGACAGGCACACGTTCAGTCACCTGTGTGTGGTAAATGTGACATTGACGTTCCATATGGGGACGTATGGTGGACCCTATGTGTTCACACCTGCAGCCCATTGTCTGGTATGCCAGTAGTGAATTGTGTATGTTTTGTGTAGTGTTCTGTCTGTGATGCCACAATGACACCAGTGACTGTTGTTCTGTTGTGTCTCCCTAGGTGCTACAGAAGAATCCAGCCCTACATACTGTACATGGAATTGAAAGGCATTTGTAAACCGCATGGCTACCATGAGGCCTCCCAGCGCTAAAGAACTGATCTATAGATGCATACTTTAACTTGATGGAAATAGCGGCTTACGGAAGGCCAGATGGTTTTCTTCCAGACGAATCTGATCTGGGAGGGTGTTCCATTTTTTGGAGGCAACATATGAGAATCGCTGTCCTCCACTTCTGGTTTTGCGAATTCTCGGAATGGTTACCAGCGTTTGTTTCCAGATCGAAGTGCTCTGTTGAGGTGATACGAGACAATGATTGACTGAAGTATTTGCGGGGAATTTGAGGTCATGATCTTGTGGGTGACACAGAGGGCCTTGAATTGTATCCTCTCTGCAATGGGCAGCCAGTGGAGTGAGGCTATAGGTCCTCGGCCAGATTCTCTGCGGGGAATGCCTAGTAGCAGTCTAGCTGCACAGTTCTGCACTGCTTGAAGTCTCCTTATAGTGGATTTTGGAGATCCAATAGAGAGCATTAGCGTAGTCCAAGTGGGAAAGAATCAACGCTTGGAGCACTAGTTTTGTCTCCCTAGATAAAATTGGAAAACATTCCTCATCATTTTTAGAAGTCCAAAGCAGCAGCTTGCCACTTTCTGTGCATGGACTTTCATATTTAGTTTATTATCCAGCCAGACTCCCAGACTTTTTATTGTATCTTTGGGGAGACAAGCGTTTCCTAAACAATTAGGCCACAAGGCAGTGGATCCCTCTGGGAGTGGTTTACCCAAAAGCATTAGTTCAGTTTTTGCTCCATTCAGTTGGAGGAAGGAACCTTCCATCCAGGCTGAGATTGTTTTAAGACAATTGGGTAGATTGTCAGAGTTTTGTCCTGGTTGGCTGATGGATACTATCAATTGGGGATCATCAGCATAAGTGACAATTTGGATTCCAAATGGTTCAAATATTTTTGCCAAAGAGCTCATATAAATATTAAAAAGGGTGGGGCTCAAGGATGAGCCCTGTGGCACCCCGCAACTCAGAGACATGCTCTTGGAGGTACAATTCTCCTCAAATACTTGAAATGACTGCCCTTCTAGGAAGGATTGTAGCCATCTCAGTGCTACCCACGATACTCCTGCCTCTCTGATTCTGGAGATAAGCAGATGATGGTTCACGGTATCGAAGGCTGCACTCAGATCTAGGAGGAGAATGGCGGCAGATCCTCTGGAGTCCATGATTTTTCTGGTTTCCTCGGTGACAGCGATCAGAGCTGTCTCTGTGCCCTGCTGGGGTCTAAAGCATGTTTGTGTAGGGTGCAGGCAGTCATTGTCTTCAAGATATGTAGAGAGTATAGCATTCACATGTTTCTCTGTGATTTTGGCAATTCCAGGCAGCAATGGGGCGATAGTTAGAAAGGACCTCTGGGTCGGCTCCTGCTTTTTTGAGTAGTGCTCTAACCATTGCTTGCTTCCAAGCAGACGGAACCACGCCGGTGCTTAAGGATGAGTTTATAAGATTTATAAGATCTAGTATGGTAGGGGCGACAGTATGTTTAACTTGATTGAGGACAGTGGGAGGGGCCATGTCTCCTGGGGAGCCTGATTTTAATTTATTTAAATGGGATTTTAAAGATTTCAGGTTCATTAGGGGAAACATCTCTATAACTGTCCCTGACTGGCTCTTCACAGTGTCTATAAGAGGGGGTGTTTGTGGGGGAATGGGTGGAGGAAAACTTTGATAGATAGTCTGAATTTTAGTGTGGAAGTATTCTGCAATGTCATTACAGCGTTTAAGTGTGTTATCTGTAGGAGGCAATAGTGGTGTTAAGGTTGTAATACTTTTAAAGATTTTAATCATTTCATGTGGGGCATTAGCGGCTGTGGAGATTTTTGTTTCGTAATATTTGGCTTGGGTTTTACAGATTTCCCGTTTATATATTATTACAGCTTCCCTGTAGATTTGCTTTTTTTCTTTTAAGAAATCTTTTCTCCATTGCCTCTCTGTTTGTTTGCACTTAAGTTTAAGTTCTCTGAGGTTGGGGGTATACCATGCTATTTTCTTTAAACCTTTCTTAACTTTCCTGAATTTCTTAGGGGCGACCGCATCAAGAGAGGCTTCCAGCCAATCATTGACCTCCAGATTGGCTGATTCAGTATCCCCCTTTAGTGTTGGTAGGGTGTTATTCAGGATCTCTGCCCAGGACTCCAAAGGGATCCTAGTCCAATTCCATCCAAGCTTTTTTTTGCCCGTTTCGGGTTGTTTTTTAGTAGGTGTGGACCAGGAAAAGGGTATTAGGTAGTGGTCACTCCAAGGTAAGGGGATAGGGCTGTCAGCTATTAGATTAGTATTAGTAAAAATGGGGTCAAGTAAATGCCCTTTAAGGTGGGTGGCACCATTCTCTATGAGGTCAAGAGCAAGGGCTCCTAGATTATCCACTAGCTCCTCGGTGCCGGGAGAGGAGACATCATCAAAGTGAATATTCAGAACTCCTATTATAGAAAAATTGGAACGGGAACTAACTAAGGTGGCTATATTTTTGGGAAGATCAGAGATAACATTACCAAGGGCTCCCGGAGGACGATAAATTAAGACCCCGGAAAAAATGCATATCTGTGAGAACCCGATGGTGAAAACAAGGCTCTCACAGTCACGAATCAACCCCTCATTAACGCGGCAGCTAAGTGTATCCTTGTATATAATGGCAATACCTCCTCCTCTATTTAATGGGCGGTCTTGCCTTTGTATGCTGTAGCCTGGCAGCAGAGTTGAATGCGAATCAACAAGAAGAGAGGTAGGGTAGACCGGGCACTCTTGATCCCCACTTTGATTAGAACAATACCAACAAAAGAGTGCTACTTAATGAAAAACAAAAACAAAAAGGTAGCTGAGCACAAGTAGTCAACAACACCCATTATGTGTGTTTAGAAAGCCCTCACTCACCGACCTGGTCGGTGACATGCTTCATCATCGGGCCCCACTGGGTGTGACCGAATGTCACCCCAGTGGGCTTCAACGCCAGATTTACTGCGGAGCGGGTAATGTGAAGATGTGAAGGCTAGGTGAAGGATTTACGTGAGTAGTGAGAGGTGGTGACTTAAAAATGGCTTGGGTGTATCAAAAATTCATTTAATGGTTGATCACCAAGGGCATATTAAAATATGTGTTGGAAAACAGGGTCAACTAAATTGGATGACCTGTTACCAATAACATTACGTGAGCGGTCAACATGTTTCAGCCAATGTTGGTATGATTAACCTAGCATTCGTCAGGACCTAGTGTGACTAAACCCCGGCGGTATGGGCACGCTAAGGCTCAGCTACCTTTTTGTTTTTGTTTTTCATTAAGTAGCACTCTTTTGTTAGCAGAGTTGAATGACCACTGGATCTGCCCAGTTGTTGAGCCACGTTTCCATTAGGAACAATACATCAGGATCCTTTCCTTCCAATATCAACCTTATTTCTTTGGCATGCTTCATCATGGACCGGCAATTTAGCAGGAGCATTTTTAGATCTCCGTTGGGTGGGGCAATAGTGTTGGCAATAGTATTTGGTGGCCACTCCTCGTCCAGAACTAGGGGGCAGTGCGGTCATTTGTTGCTAGTGAAGGGAGGCCCAAGTCTGTGTTGACAGACCTGCGAACCCCTGAGACTAGCGAGCTGTAAAGCAGTATAGTAGAGGGGCGCTCCCTCAGGAGAACCAGGGGTTCTATCCCCTAGTCCCAGTCGGACGCGGACGGGCACAGACAGGCTTGTCTTTGGCGCGCCCGCTGCGCGCGTCCGCTGCGGGCTTGTTACATGTCGGGATTAAGTAGGAGTACCCTGCCGTCTAGCAACAAGGCGTCAGACGTGCTAGGGGGTGTGGCAGGCCATGCGGGTCTGCCCTCCACACAAGCAGCGTCAGCTGTGGTGGACCGGGGCCGGAGGGCACGCGCCTGCGGCAAGATTTACAAAGTGCCCAGTGCAAATAGGATCGGGGACACAGAGAAATTCACAACAATCAGGTAAAATCAAGGAATTTTTAAAAGAGCTTCATAGTTTTAAAAGCACACAGTCAGCGCTCGCAGCACTTACTAGTCGTTGAATGCGCGCTGGTTTCTGCCGGGATTAAGTAGGAGTACCCTGCCGTCTAGCAACAAGGTGTCAGACGTGCCAGGGGATGTGGCAGGCCATGCGGGTCTGCCCTCCACACAAGCAGCGTCAGCTGTGGTGGACCGGGGCCGGAGGGCACGCGCCTGCGGCAAGATTTACAAAGTGCCTAGTGCAAGTAGGATCGGGGACACAGAGAAATTCACAACAATCAGGTAAAATCAAGGAATTTTTAAAAGAGCTTCGTAGTTTTAATAGCACACAGGCAGCGCTCGCAGCACTTACTAGTCGTTCATCATTTGGACACATCATGGACATCTTCAACACTGTAAATATTGCACTAAAAACGATCCTGCACAAAATCTGGTGCGTCAGGTATTTTATTTGAAAAGTGGACATGTGATTTGTGCAGGAATATTTACATGAAAGTGTGGAATGAGCAGTGAGTTGACAGTCATGGTCGATAAGATGCAAGAGTAGACACCATATCGATGTGGTGACCCAGTCCAAAAGACAAGTGCCATTGCCAAGGAAATGTGGGGAAAGACAGTCCAAACAGTCAATGCAGTAGGGAAGAGGGTTGCCATCACGGCTGGCTCCGTGACTGGTGTGTGGCAAGTGCATTGCCTCCTGAGACTCCCAGGCTCTTCTTTGGACGCCCCCTAGATCTTTTTGGTGGTGGGGGCCTGCTGAATGGCCAGCGGCATCAGGGGACTCGCCCCTCTCTGTTGGTGCAAGGGAAGATGGTGCACTGTCATCCTGCGGCACAACAGGAGGGGACGGAGGTGGTGGTTGGGACACAGGCCTGTCCCTCTGCAACACCACTTGCTGGCCCTTGAGGTCCACCATCTGTCCAAGGTGTTTGTCGATAGACCTCATCAGCAGGATGAGCTCCCTTAATAGTTCATCAGACCGGCCACTTTGTCCCTGGACCTCTTGGTATGCCTCCACAACTCTGATGAAGTGATCCAGGGATGGTGTCCACTCCTACCGAGGTATGGAGGTGACCCTGGCCCTCCTACATGCCCTGCTGCCACGGACCTGTTGCCTCGCCACTGTGGGTCCACGCACACTCTCCCTGCCCTCCACAGTTGTTGCTGTGGGCTGGTCATCCCCTGGGACAGGGAGGGTGCTGCAGGTGGTACTGGTGGTACTGTGGTACTAGTGGTACTGGTGGTGGCGGTGGTGGCAGTGGTGGCTGCGGTGGAGGCAGAGGCCGTGACAACAGGGGTCTGCTGCGCTATTGTTGCAGCAGACGTGGTGGTGGGGAGGATGGGGGCCTGGGACCTCTGGGTCTGTGGCCCACCAGATGGGCTGGCCTGGAGCTTATCGTCCAAACTGTCGTGGGAGTCCACATCTGTGAGTCCATGTACCAGGGGTGGAGACTGGCTCTGGTGGTCGTTGGTGTGGTCCTCAGCAGTGAGTTCTTCATCACCTGTGGAGTAGATGGGTAATTGTCAGTGTTGGGCAGCATGCAAGTATTGTATCATCTGCGTATCATCGACTGTCTGTATACTACAAAATTGATAAGTCTCCAGTAGTACAATTCATGGCAAAACTGTGTGTAATTTCATATAGCAGAGGAACAGCATTTACTCATACATGTCAGGTGTCAATGCATTGCATGCAATTGTTGCTGTGTTTAGGGATGCAGGCCTCCCACACACACATCATGAAGAGTTAAGATGGCTACCTACCTGTTAGGTGAGGGTGAACAGTGCAATGGCTGACATATGCTCCTGGGTGGGGGAGGCCTCTATCCTGGGACATGGTGAGAGTGGTAGTGCAGGCCTCCCTCCAACAGACATACATCACAAGCAAGATAGCTACCTACCTGTTAGGTGAGGGTGAACAGTGCAATGGCTGACACATGCATTTAGGTGGTGTTAGGAGGGATACATCTTGTTCGGCTGTAGTACAGGGGGTATGGTGTGAGTTGTTGTACAGACCTCCCTCCCCCACACAAGTCTCCTAAGCAAGATGGCTAGCTACCTGTTGGGTGAGGGTGGACAGTGTAATGGTGTTTGGGTTGTGCAAGGAAGTACTTCTCTGTGTGCTGTTTGGCATTTTTTTGTACTTACCAGCCTCTGCTCCCCCGGCTACTCCTGTGAGACTCTCAGGAAGCAGTATGGCAAGCACCTTCTCCTCCCATGGTGTGAATGTTTTGGGTGGGATGGGAGGGCCACTGCCAGTCACGTTCGCCAGCGTCCAGTTCTTGCTCCTCCTCTCCTTGACAACCCTCCTGAGGTCATGCCACCGCTTCATGATCTCCTTCTTGGATCTTGGGGTGGTCCCTACTGCATTTACCCTTTGGACTATCCTTTCCCACATTTGTGTCCTCGTGGCTAATGGTGTCCGTTGGACCAGGCTACCAAACTGTTGTGGCTCTACTCTCACTATCTCATTGACCATGACTGTCAACTCACTCTCAGTGAATTTGGGCATTTTCTGTGATGTCATGGTGTGTGGTGGGTGAAGTGTTTGTGGGTGCAGGTGTGTGGGTGGCGGTTTTGGTGTGTGAGGTGTGTTGTGTGCTGGGGGATTGTTGGTGCTGGTGTAATGGTGGTAGTGATGGTGGTGGTGGATGTGTGTGTGTGCTGTGCTCTTATGCCTCTCCTGTCAGATGTGGTGTATGGCCTTCTCTTCTGGAGTGTTGCAAAGGATTGTAGTCAGTGAAGGGGGTGGCTTTATACTCAGCTGTGTGGGTGTGTCCAAGTGGAATTTGGGTGTCAGGTGTGTTGTGGGAGTTGTCCTGTGCTTTATTATTTTTATTTGCATTTATTTCCTTTATTTGTATGTGTGTAATGTATTTGGGGGCATGGCTAATTTTATTTGTGCAATGTTTGGCATTGCACATCGTCCGCCATGTTTTTCATGTCCTGTGCGCTGCGGTGGCTATGCTGAGGCTCTTTCGCTATTTCTCCCATTCACTCCTGTGTGCGACTGCGGCAGTCTGTAACAGCGGTTCCGACCGCGACACCCTCGGGGATATCTTAATTTCCCGTGCGGTGTGTCCGCTTACCTTGCGGCGGGTTGGTGCTTTTCCGCTGCTTTTCCGACCACCGTGGTCATTTTTTAGCCGTCACCACCCGCTTCGGACGGTTTTGCTTGTCCCACTACCGCCGCGGTTGGTCTTTTGTGGCGGTTGATCCTAATGTGCCCGCCGGTGTATCCGCGGTGCAGGCGGGCGGTTGGTTTCCGCCTCCATGGCGGTCGGGGTAGTTTTCCGCCCGCTATCCTAATGAGCCCCTTAGTGTTCTCCACATTGCTCTTCCATGTAGGTAAATGACATAAACCCGGCAATAATTCAAAACGTGCTCTAATAAAGATTTGTTTATTTTGCTACAACCATGATGTTTCAAGATATTCTTGGACTTTTTTTTTCATGAATACATTTATTAATTGGCCATGCGTGTCTTCTTTTTACAAATATATCTTTATCTTTTATTAGCGACAGTAGATTAGTGAGTTTGTTATTTGTTTTTTTTAAACTTTCCCGGGTAATTGTATTCTCCCAAATTGGTGTTACACCAAATTCTTCCTTTGCTTTATTTAGGTAGGACCATGCTTGCAGTTTCCGATTATCTTTGACTTCTTGCCATAATATCTGGGACATTTGGCTGACATGATCGTTTTTTATTCGGTTCCACACTTTAAGGGTTTGACCCTTTCTTCTATACAGCTGGTCTTTTATCCCATGTTCCAACCTCACCGCGCTTGCGGGGCATTGTTCGGTAGGAGAAATAAGATTTTATACGTTTTAGCAACTGCATTATTAATTATTTCTGGATCTTTCCCGTTTAATACCTTACAGCCGTATGTCAGGGTAGGTAATAATTTTGCCTATATGATCTTTAGTGAAGGACAATAGGACAATGCAGTTTTTTTTTTGTATAATCCTAAATGCTGCAACCAAACTATTAGCTTTTCTGGTAATATCTTTTTTCTGCGTAAGAAAATTTCCACTGTCATTAAATATATCTCCAAGATACCGTTAGGAATCAACCTGTTCTAATCGAGTGTGTTCCAACATCCATTTGCATTTATTTTTAAATCTTGTATTTTTTGTAATTACCATTACTTTGGTCTTGGTTTCGTTTATTACCATTGTATTTTCTTTTGCCTATATTGATATACGTTCGATTAATCTTTTCAACCGCACTTTAGTTTGAATTAAAAGTACAACATCATCTGCGTACAACAGATTAGATATTTGCTTTCCAGCTAGCCTCGGCAGATGTGCATTAACTTCGTTCAGTGCGATAGTGAGATTTGCTAGAAATAGATTAAAAAGCAGTGGAGCAAGGACGCACCCTTGCTTTAATCCTCCGGTCATATGTATTTCGTTGGTTAGTGTTCGGCCATCACCAATTCCAACCCTAACCCATTTGTCAGAGCACAGTAATTGTATCAACTTTAGTAGGGAATCTGGAATTCCTTGATCCTTAAGTTTCATCCACAGTAGGTGCCTGTTCACACAGTCAAATGCTGATTTAAAATCAACAAAACAAAAGTACAGAGGCTGTTTAGCTGAAAGCGCCTTATCCATTAAAACCGATAGGATTAGTATATTTGTGGACCTTTGATGAACCCAGTTTGATTCGGGGGTAATACCCGCTTCTCCTTAACCCTATCTGTTAAACTTGATAGTAATAGTCCCGCAAACAATTTTGCGTCAGTATCTTGAAGAGTAATCAAACGATAGTTCTCCGGTAATTGCCAGTTTCCTTTCTTAAAGATAGGCGATATTAATGATCCTCTCCACGATTTCGGTATCTGCTCGGTTTGTACGACTTCATTAAAAACCTTTGTTAAATATGTGGCCCATAAGTCTGGATATTCTTTGTAGAGAGCAAGCGGAATGCCATTTGGTCCTGCTGCTCCATCTTTTTGTTTCCTTATTAAATTGCTTACTTGACTTTCTGTAATCAAGATTTCCACATCACATTCTAGGTCTGTTTTAACCATCATTATCTGCTTGTGTATCTGAATATTTCGTTTAGATACAGGGTTTAGGGGTTTTTTAAGAAATGCAAACCATTCATCTTCAGTTAAAGCAGATGCTACCACAGATTTATTAGGCCTGCTTAATCCATTGATAATTTTCCAAAACTCCCTTGAATTTGCTTGGTTACAAGCATGAACATTTTTTGTCCACGATTCTTACTGGATTTTATTTTTTTCATTCCAAATTTGTTTCCTCAGGTTATTATTGACACTTTTTAGTTTTATTTGTATTTCCTCATTATTTGGGAGGAAGAGGAGGAGGAGGAGGAAACATACGCATGGGCTGCGGCGTTCCCTCCTGTGCAATTAGGATGTGACCACCACCTGGCGGTCACATCCTCTATTTTTAACATTGCGGCGGGTGCGGCTTCAAGCTGCACCCGCCGCAATGGTAAAAAAGCACACATTGCATTTACATGCAGAAAGCGGCAGGCACCGCGCGGTGCCTGCCGCTGTCTGCATGTAAATGCAGGGGGGTACCATAGGTACCCCCCATGTGCACCCCCCACCCCCCCTTCACCCTGGAGGCCCGCAACGGGCCCCCGAAGTGCACATCTGTATGCTTTTCCACGGCGGAGAACCCGCCGCGGAAAAGCATATCTGATACGCAATCCTAATATGGTTGGCGGCATCTGAGAGACACCACCACCATATAAGTGCTTTTCCGCTGCGGTTGTAAGCCGACCTCGGCGGAAAAGCGGCGGACATACACCAAGACCCACCAGCCATCCTAATTTCGCATCCTCTGGGCCGGCAGTGGCTTCCGCCGACCCGGAGGATGCGGGAAAACCGCAATCGTAATGTGCCCCTAAGTTAGCTGTTTCCTAAGTCTGTTCGGGGTCTGCCTCATTTTTTTGATAGTATGTGGGAGGTTGATGTTAGTATCCCTTTTTTCCGTTTGAGTGATTTGTTTTTTCTGATCACGAGAAGAGGCATCATACGGCTTAACTATTTTCTGTGTGAAATGTCTCCACTGCTTAATTGCAGACCGAGTGATGTTTCCTTTGAAACATTCTTTAATTCATTCTTGTGCCTTTTCTTTCATATTATCCTTATTATTTGTCTTCCATATAAGTGTCCTATAATTGGTAGTACAGGTCTGACCTTGTGTTGTCAAATAATGTTTGTGTTTCGGGCATGACAATTTTATTTGTAATATTTGTTGGCTATGACACTTTCCTTAGTCGGTAGGAAACAATTTTATCGAAAATATTTGTAGATACCATTGTATAGTCTATTCTTGATTTAGACTTTTGTGTCTGAAATTACCAAGCTGGGGATATATCTGATGCAAGTCTGCCGTTTAATATTCTTTGTCCCAATGCTTCCACGTCCATCAGGAGTTTCTATGGATTATGTTTAGCATTTATTATTGGATCCAGTATTTGTTCTGGAATCGCCCATTGGTGATTTTGGGACTGTATAAAATCATCCTATATAAAATGTATTAATAGGTTTGTATTAAAATCACCTGTAACAATAAAATCTGCAGTCGGTTCATCTATCATTTGGTCCAATGAAAATCCAGTGAGAGCAGCGCTCATATCCTTCCTTGAGGAGTGCTTAGGTGGAATATATATATTAACTAATATTAATGTATTCATGCTTTTTTCCTCACTTGTTACATATTTCATCTTTACTGCTTGGATGTTAGAATTATTTGTGACCAACTGCTCATGTTCAACTTTCAGGTCAATCAGAATGAATAATGCCAAGCCTCCACGTGGTCGGCCAAATTTATGATATTTATTTGCAGGCACAAAGTATCCTTTATATCCTTGTAGCAAGAAGGGGTCAATTTCCCATGTCTCTGGCAGAGATTTAATTTGAAAGAGGTGTGATAATGTATCTATTTGGGCATTTTTTTTCTTCTTACATAAAACATATATGTTCCATGAGCATATTCCTATTGGTACAAGGTACACATTCCCTTTTTCTATTTTATATTGTGACCTATTCTGTCATTGTTCGTTGTTATCATTTAATGCTCTCCGAATCCATTTTTAGTTTATTTGTTTTACTTCTCTGTGAAATTTTGAAAGTTTATAAAAGCCGTCCTGTATGTTGTAAAGCAAACTCTTTTAAAGCTCTCTCTTTCATATTGTAAAGCTCTCTCTTTCATATTGTATGGGTCTCTTTTTTATATGATAATGCTATCTCTTTTATATTGTAATGCGCTCTCTTTGATATTGTAAAGCTATTTGTTTTATATTACAAAGCTCTCTCTTTCTTATAGTGAAGCTGTTTCTTTTAAATTATAACGCTCTCTTTTATACATTGTAAAACTATATTTTTTATTTTGTGAAGCTATTACTTTTATATAGTGAAGCTCTCTTGTATATTGTGAGCTCTCTTTTATATTGTAAAGCTCTCTCTTTTATATTCTAAAGCTATGTCTTTTATATTGTAAAGATCTCTTTTATTTTGTAAAGCTGTCTTTTATATTGTACATTACTTTATTTTATATTGTAAAGTTCTCGCATTTATATTGTAAAACTCTCTCTTTCATATTGTAAAGCTCTCTTCTATAAAATATAGCTCTTTTATATTATAAAGCTCCCTATTGTAAAACTATTTATTTTATACTGTAAAGCTATCTCTTTTATATTTTATACCCCTGTTTTTTATATTGTTCAGCTATGTCTTTTATATTGTAAAGGTCTCTCCTTTATATTGTAAAGCTTTATTTTATATTGTAAAGCTATCTCTTTCAGTGGAAAATCTTAGCAATGTGTTCAGACATTTACAGAAACACTTTGCTTAGAGAAACTTTATCTTGTGAAGTGTACTTAATAAAAGAAATATCAATACATCAATTTGGGCCCAGCCTTAAGCAAATTGTGGGCATTTGTGGTGATATTTAGGCTTTCCTTGGGCATAACAGAGGCCAATACTCGACATTTAGAAAACATTTTTAATGGTGTTCTAGTTACTGATTATTATTATTTTTTTTTAAATCTCTACTGCATTTTTAACTGCAAATGTACTTCAGAGTCTAATGTATAATATGCCACCACAATATAGCTATTTTTATGAGATTTAAACGTGCCATGTGCTAATATCACTCAAGTAAAAAGTGTTCATTTTGTAATCTCATATGTATTATAAACCATCCAATCGAACTGAAATGTACAGTTGTTAATAACCCACAGTGCTATCTTGCCAGCAGATTTAAGTCATGCTGGTCATCTCTAGTTCATTCATTAAATTGCAAGATTTCATCACCAAAGTGCATGTCACCTGTACTTCCTTCTCTGCACAGCCGCACATGGCCCCTTTCTCCAGTCCCATTCTTTGTGCACCTGACAAACATTGTTTTATTTATGTTTTAATGCTGGATGGTGTTCCTTCCTGCACACTAACAATCCTGTCTGCAATATGGGCACACATGCTCTATGGTGCAAACATGCTTTCATTGGCACTAGGCAGCCAAACGTGCACCCTCACTTGAAAAGAGCAGGAACCACATATTTAGGGGCTACAGCGTACCGACTTCATCGTGGCACTGTATTCAAATACACTTATGTTGCATGACAACTCGAGTGAATCAGTGTCTGCATGATTTGCCCTGCCCAATGGTTCCTTCTGACACTGACTACATACATCCATAGGCAGCATCTGTTGCCATATGTGGCGATGGCTGCGACCCAACCCAGACCCAACTCAGACTGTGGCCACTGCCGAAGTGGCCAAGCTTCAATTTCAGGAAGCAGCCGGCACGAGTCAAGTCCAGGACGACGGCCAGTGCCCGCAGCCTGGGCCGTGCATGGGGCAGGCGTGATTGTGGGCTACTGGTATCCTAAAAAGTAACAGGTGAGAAGCTGGGGTTCAACTAACCTTGAATCAGCCATGGTGATACCAAACCCTGTCCAGACATACCAGACATGCTGTGAAACGGCCTGATCACTGCAAGCACTCTATATGAGCTTGCTGAGTCTGAGGACGGCGGCCAACATGTAGGTTTCTAACACTGAGAGGGATAGACCCCCCCAGCACTGTGGCGGTTAAATAACATAGCACACATATTATTTTTATTGGGATTTATCAGCTCCTCTGAATGTTAAAAACCGATGTCCCAATCGGGTTTCAAGAAAACCATTTTCTTCTGATTCTGTGTTATTTTTCTCCATTTGCATAATTAAATATATTTACCAATATTTGTTTCGATGAAGCATAGATTGCAAAATCACGTTTTTCCTGTATTTTAGCTAGAGGTCATGATTGTATTTGTTATTAGTGTTATATTCAGCTGTCTTTTAAGTTTCAGAGGTTGGCTCTCCAGTGTTTATCGCTTTAATATTCCTTTATTATATTTGTCAAGTCTAATGCACATGGTAAGTTTTATTTAATAAAAAAAAGAACATTTTCAATAACCCTCTTTAGATTTACATGAACGAAACAGCAGTATTTGTTTGACAAGCAGGAATTTGGTGTGTTGTGGGAGAGCACTCACTGCCCCATTTGGATCTTTGGATTACTAATGACACTGTAAGGTCAATTCTTAGATGAGACTTCTACCTCTGACTTTAGGCTCCTGCCTAACTCTTCCCAGCAACATGCTCTAGGCAGTCAAAAGCAGTGGATTTAAGTTTCATTCAAATGAGCCAGTTTCCCCGCAAAGGGAAGCTGAACAGGAACAAATTAACTTTCATCCAATAATATCTTTTGGAAGTGATATCAACTGAAATAAACCTGTTTTGCCCTGCTCTTCCACCTTACCTTATTGAAGACTTCACAGCGTAACCTCATTGGAGTGCTCTGCAGAAGGCATGTGCTTGCAGTGTTACAGATGAAGCAAGACAGAAGTACTCTCAGCTATGCAAAGCTGTCAGTGGTGTTCAGTGGATGGAGCCCTTTCTTATCACTAAAGTGCAATGGAGACTCTATCCTATCACTAAAGTTTCCAGAAGTAAAAAGCCAGCGTTTCTGAATATTAAGAGCTCTCAGAGGCATTTGAGGCTCAGTGAGATGCTGTACCTAGGGGTTGAGTCTGCATCTCTCACCATGAAGGGCTCCAGGCTTGAAAGACGCACATGTGTAGGAGCTATGTTTTCCTCTTCCTTTTCACTGGAAAAGTGTGTGAGCTCCTGTCTAGCTATAAAACTCCGGAACACATAAGACAGCTGGGATCATATCTTGAAAGTTACATTAACGCAGAAACAATAACTGCAGCACAGGGGCTTCATAACCAGAAGACTCCTATCTGAAATTAATATAACTAAATGGGCATAACCTTTTAGTTTTACATGCATAAAGGTGTCACTCAAAGTGTCCCACATCATCACAGTCCACACAAGGAAATGTCACACATATGCAAACAAACTTGTCAGACATTATCTTCTCCAATTAATACTAATTTAATTTACTAACCTAGAGCATGTCATCTGAGCCTAAGTTCTGTCTTTTGAAAAAATGAAAGTGGGGCACTAAGCTAGCACCCTTCGATTACTAGTGCTTTGTAGCAATTTTAAGATCTTCTTAGAGATTTGTGTTGCTCAAATGGGTGTACTTTCCGATATTGATATGTTTTTCTTACTGCATTGCTTGATTGTGGTCACAAAAAAGTGCCACTCATTGTCGCTGAATGTCACTTATAATTACGCTGAAATTATGAAATGCTAATCATAAACAATCTGAAACCATGGCAGTTGTGGGTCCCAAGACCCAGTGCTGAGGCACCACAGGCTTCCTGTTGATATCCTGGGTGGTGGTCCTGAACTTCGTGCAGAGGAGTGTATCTGCTGTATCTTACCTCAATCATGTCACATCCCAGTGTCGGCCTCCACTATCCCAGAGGTCATAATCTGAAATGGATCATCTGCTCCAAAACAGACACCACATGAGTATCTCTCACCCAAGAGACTCCAGGCCATCGATAACACCAGGGATCCACACTGCTCGAGATGTCGTAGTGCACAGGTGGATTTTCTACATATGGTGTGGGCGTGCCCACCAATCCAGATGTACTGGGTGGCGGTCCTTGAGGATCTGACCAGGGTAACAGGGTGGATGGTAGCCTTGGGCCTGCATGCCTGTGTCCTGGGCTTGATCCCTCGAAATCCTAAGCAGGAAGTAAGCTGGCGATTTCTGATGCTGGGCCTAGTTGTAGCCAAGCAGCGTATTGCGATCCATTGGTTATCCCAGCAGGGGCCCTTATTAACAAAATGGAGGGCGGACCTACGGGAGTGGGCACTGGCAGAGGAGGGGCACATGCGGAGCACCAGAAGGGACGACAAACTACCTGAGGTCCTACTTGCTTGGGGGCAATGCTTCAGGAGATGGTGGGACAGGACTCCCAGTCGATACTGGACAGTTCAGGGTCAACTCCTTCTGGGCAGGGGGAGGCTCCAGAGCACGGGGGAGAGACGCATGTCGACCCAACATAGGGATTATGTTGCGTAGACCTCAAGTTCTAGTGACCCAGCAGCAGGGGAGAGCGTAGGGGGAGGCAGGGTGGCGGGGGTTGGGGGGTTGGTGGGGCGAAGGGGGGGTGAGTTTATTACGGTTGAGTTATGTTTAAGCCAAAAATGAAGCTGATAATATGGTGGACAGAGGAATCTCCACAAATGTATAAGACTTGTCTTGCATTGTTGCTGAAATTAAGAACCACCTCGGCAGCGGCGGGCACGCTGTTTGTTTGTATTCTGCTTGATTTACTGATTTGGAGGTATAAAACTAATAAATTAATATAAAAAGAAAAAATCAGACACCACATGAGACTTCTGAGGAATTTCAAGCTTCATGATGATCTTTGAGTCGCAGTTCTAAGCCTCGTGCAGAAGACTCAGGGCCTCACTTACAAGTGGACTGCACTGCCATTGTATCACTTTTTTTGATGCTACAGCAGTGTAAGCACTGCAATCATACCTATGAGGTGAAGCAAAGCCACTCTGTGTGCCTTTGCATCACATAATAGATATCAAGAAATAGCAGTGGAAGTCGCTGCCTTGCCTTACTCCACATCAAGGAGGCATTTCATGGGCATTGATGTGGGTTTTTCCATGCAACTCCCATGGATTTTGACGCTGCACCAGATTTGCTTAATCATGTAAACCTGGGGCAGCGACAAAAACATACACTTCCCTAAAGCAGGTGTAACAAGGAGAAATATGTTTCACTTCTTTTTTCAGCTTTCCATGTGTGCTCCATTGTGCAGCACACATAGAAAGAGTAAAAAGCCTTTCAGGATTGTTTTTGTGTGGGAAGGAATCCCTTCCACTGCATAAACAATCCTGCATGAAATGGAAGCATCCTTGCACCATGGTGAAAGGCTGCCTACATTGGTGCTAGGCAGCATATTGTGTGCCACAGCAGGGGGAAAAGGACAGGAGTGCACCCTACTTCATAAATATGGTGCATTCCTGCCCTTTCACATTGGTGTATGGAAGCACAGCAAGAGGACTTGTGGTGCTGGCCTACGTCTGTTCCTCATTAGTGAGCCCCTCAGGCTGCCCAAGAAACTCTTAGATGTGCCATACACTGGTGAGACAAAGCTTTAAGCATTTTTAGACTGAAATTCTCTTGCTTAGTGATCTAACCAGAAGGCTTATTTGTTGAAAATACGCCAACTTTATTTCATTGCCCCATATGACCAAAACACTATTTCATACTAATTTGAGCCCTGAAAAAGCTCCTTGGTTACACCAATAGTTCAGTAACACAATGAGTCTCATGCCATTCCCTCTATGACACATTCAGCTTGCTATACTACAGTCTCAACCCAATGCCCATCGGTTTCCTCTTGGAAGGTGCTTCTTAGCTTTTAGACACTATAGAAGCAAGCAAGTAGGTGTTAACAGAGTGCCCAGTATTGCTGATACCTCCATTCAACTCTTAATCATGCTCATGCCAGATCAGAAAGGTGGAAGACACGCTCGACCACTACCCATTGGCTTCTCCAGGGATCGAGTTCTCCATTCAATAGCCAACAGTTTGTGGCTTTAACCTCCCTAGTGGGTCTGCTCTGGAAAAAGTTATACGTCAGAATAAGTATTTGCTTAAGGAAAAAACATGAATTCACACATTTATAGCTCCATTGGGTGTAGCTTTTCTATATTTAACCCCAATTGAGCAATAGTTTTCTAAATATCATTTAAGATGCTGTGGCTTATTATTGAGCCCTTGCGTCACTTTTGCGGCACCAGTGCGTCACTTTTTGTGACGCACCAGAGACTTAAAAAACTGCACCATGTGGTGTCATATTTAGAAAGTGACGCATCTAGGTAGATGCGTCACTCTGTAAACTCCTGCGCCACAGTATACCTGCACCAGGTATAATGTATGCAGGGTGGGTGTTCCGAAGTAGTAAGCCTCGTAGAAGTGACTGCGCCACTTCTAGGACACAAATGCGTCAATATCCTAAGCCTGTAAGACTGATGCAGATACATTTGATTTGGGACTTGCCCATGTGAAATGACCTATTGCTGGAGTTGCGTCACTTTTGTGACACACTCCAACAATGCGTCATATTTGCTCCAACAGTTACGTCAGAAATACTGACGTATTTGTAACTGCTTGCGACATGATGCATCATACTGTAAGTATGACGCATCCAGCATGTCGCAAGAAGGGTGCAGTGAAAAGTGACATATTGCTGCGTTAAAACAGCAATGCGTCATTTTTCATTGCGCCCTCCTTGCGGCATGCTGGATGCGTCATATTTACAGTATGACGCATCATGTCACAAGCAGTTACATAACGTCACTGACACATTGGTGGAGTGTGTCACAAAACTGACGCAACTCCAGCAATAGGTCATTTCACATGGGCAAGTCACTTTTCGTAATTGAGGCCCACAATATTTATGTCAGTCAATATTCTGGTGATGATGTTCTAGGACCACACCCTGGAAGATCACTCTGCCTAGTCTAAAGCAGGCATTCATTTAGAAACAGAAGTCTTCTTTCCCTGCACCTCAGCAGGGCAAACACTTCCGAACATCAAACTGAGTGTGTATTAGGACTGAAATGTTATCATCTACCCAGAAACACATGACTGCTTCTCCATCACACACAATGATTTAACAGTCTTTGGAGTCGGTTTGTGGCACATCACAGCAATTTAAGCAGTGGCCCAACAACACCCCTATTGATACATTTTACCAGACCCATACTGAATGCCTCAACCCTCTTGAGGAAAAATAATTGTATGACACTGGATGCATGTGGTGCTAGCAACTAGGGGCTTACAAATAAATTAAATGTGCTGCTTAGTGGTATACTGATTCTACATTTTTTAAAGGGGAGATCATATGCACTTTGCCCCCGGTTAGCAGTAGTAAGGTGTACACAGTCCTGTGGCCTGCAAAAATGGATAGAGCAAAAGAAGGCAAACATCTGGGGGAATACCACACAACAGTCAAGAAGGCTCAAAGATACATGAAGAAACTGCTTCTAATTTCCAAAGCAAACATGTGTCATGCTGCCATCAGCTCAGTACCCAAAGGTATAAGTATCATGGTCAATTTAATGACAGATTTATTTGCCAAGGCCGCTTTCCCTGTGTTTACTTGTTACCACCCTCACAATTTAATGTTGCAGTGATCCAGCTGCTCACCAGCAACCGGTAATCCAACCCCAACTCACCTGGGCCCATAAACACACCTGGCTAACACCAATGGAGTCAACATTTATGATTGTTTTTTTATTATTTTTTAGATTTGTCACCACTTAGTCTCAACTAATCTTTCACTGATCAAAAAGTTATTTCCTCTGGTCGATGGACCATTAGTTAAACTAGTTGATGGTGAAATGACATGAAATGATCTTCTTACATTTATAAATTACCATAGACTCAGGAAATATTTTAAATATTTATCTAATCAATTCCATGTGAACCACTTACATAGTACAGTACAGTCTCCGTCACTCATAGGAAGGAAGATTCAATTAGTCAATCTTCAAGCACATACATTATACCTTGCAATGACTTATGCTCAGAAAGGAGAGGATAGAGGAAAAGTACATCTGCACATTCACAGAAATAATAGTTACCAAGGATGGTCTGAAAACTAACCCCCTTGCCATGGAGCTGGGAAGGGTCCCCTGGGAAAGATCAGGTGACAAAGGCTTCAGGACAGAAATCAGGACAGGATAGGTGACCTTTTTCAAACAAACACCTGCGTAGAACCTCTCTCTGACACTCATTCCTCCTTGAGATTCTTCTGCGATCTTCTTCCAAGTAAATGCATCTTACAAATGGTTCTGCATTTGATTCTTCATCAGCATCTCTCGTCACTCCGACAGCATCCTGAGCTCTGCAGCATTCAGCAAATTTCCTTCTAACTAACTAACTTAAGACTACCTCAATGATACCCTACAATATTCGTTTACCACCCATTAAATGTTTCAATATAGTGAAATTACTAACTCTGATTGGAAAGGCAAGGGGGGAATGATTATCACACAATGCATATTTTTCGTCTTAGTCTATCAGTCTATTGTTCAAAGATCCCACCCCTTAATTTTTTATTCACAAATCGTTATTCCCACCCGTATTTACATCTTATTAGACACAAAAGTATAATTTTAATGTATTCCTATCAATTCACAGGACTTTGGAGCTGGTTCCCAGGGTATGTATTTTTTGCGTCCTTGGACTGTGCTCAAAAGTGACATCAATTCTTCTGGCTCAATCACACCCTGCAGGTGCGGAGGTCAGGTGGGTTATATATTCTGGATTCGTACGAGAGGCCCAAATGCATACTAATAGGAAACTCAGAAAGACAAATATTAATTTAAAAATAAAATGGTTTCACTGTACACCACATATCTCTACTTCAAACCCATTCATTTATTAATGCTTTCCCCGCCTTAGCATTAGTAAATTAGCTTGTTTTAGTTTCAGCAAAGCAGATGCTAAGCAAGTGAGTTTTCAAGCAGCCATTTTAATAGAGTCTGCACAGGCGCAAGAAATTCCCTCTAAGCGATAGCTCGTCATACTGCGTAGGTACAGTTGACGCATGCGCAATAAAGATTTCTCGTTAGCAGCCAATTTAGAATTGCACTCGAGTTACTTATTAGAAAAACACTTAGGCAAGTTTATCTGTCTTTTATGTTCAATGTTGTGTGTATTAATTTAAACAATACGTGGTTAATACAGTATAGAAGTTAAATCAGTGGATTGCTTCTGAGCAATTCTCTTTTCTACGAGTCCTTGCTCCATTAGCAGAACAGGATTGATATGGGAACACACAGGAAAGTCCCACAAATATAGGTGTATACTGTGTTGTAGAAGTGTGGAAAATCGGTGTGGGGGGACAATGGCCAGAGGTGGAGAAGAACATGGGGATGATCAGCTACAGAGTTTGATCATCTGCACTTTTCAGTGTTGTGAGAAGCTGGCTTAGTATATGGTGCACACCTATGTAAGTGGGAACCTCTCCACTAATTCAGACACCCCTTATGGTGATGTTCATGCTCTTAAACAACCTTAGAAAGCTCTCTAAGTGGTAGGTGTGGAGAGCAGCCTGTAGGCTTAGCGCAGAAGGTGTGTAAAGCAGCTGGTTTTACCAAAACATCATCTTATTGGTATAAATTATGTGAAAAAGAACCACAAAGTGTATTTTTAAAAAGATGTATTTATTAACACTAACACATACAAATATCTCCTACTTGGAGATATACACAATGCACACAATACTTTGCAATAAAAACAGGTAAGTAGCATAAATACACAGTGGTATACTAAAAGAGTGAAAAACAAACCATGACTCAAGTCAAGACTAAACCCAATAAACTACCCAAGGTAAGTAATCAGGAACCCCACAGAGGCAGTGTGCAGAGTGGGATCATGAACGCAGGCGCATTACAAGTCAATGGGCAAGTCGCGGTTGCAATTTTAAAGAATAAGGACCCTTCCAGCAGAACCTGAGGAAGCCCCATGGTAGACAGAAGGTTGGATAGCCTCCCCACCCGTGGATGCCCTAGGAACCAGAATACCCACACCAGGGAAGCTGGGTACATAGGTGTGAACTGGTGTCCGAACCCACCTTTGAACTCAATGGAGGAATTCATGAAGATGCAGTGCTGGAGAAGGAGAAAGTGTCCGGAGGAAACCAAAGATAGATTCAAGATGAGAAGTATCTGCAAGCAAAGGGGACAGAGTCTATGCCATTCAGGAGTTACCAGGAGGCACGGGTGACGAATGCTCACCAATGTTGGGAGTTGCAGGAGAGTTGAGGGTGACATTGGAGCTGCAGCTGTGAGGACAAGGCAAATCTGTGGAAAACCAGGAGACATTCATGAGCTGTCCAATGTCTGATGTCGAGAGTTGAGGGGTCATTGCCCGTCAAGAGCACCAACAAGCCTTGTCAACTGCAAAAAAAATTGAAAGCAAAGAAGGTGCAGTGTCGAGATTAGCAAGGTCCAGTTGACTCACCACAATCAGGGGAGTCAGGGCAGGCGTGAGCTTTCAGGGAAGCCCACAGAAATCAAAGAAGCTCACAAAAGATGCAGGCCCATGGTGCAAGTGATGTGGTGAGGATGAATATCTCAGTCACAGAAGATGGTTGAGGTTAGGGCTACTTGGAGCCCAAAGATCTTGGAGGAAGGAAACCATCAAACCTTTGCAATGGCAAGACAGCACGGTTCACATGTGTTTGGTTCCTGTGGCTCTGACAAGGGTTACTGGCCTCAAACTCAGTGAGAGGACACCTGTGTTGCTGAGCCTTTTGGAGTCCATGGGAGCCCAGGATCAGCAGACTGGTCAGCTTAGTTGTGGTGCCTGCAGATGCAGGGAAGTGACTCCTTCACTTCAAGGGAGATTCCTTCAGGTGTCTTGGATGTCCACAGGCCTTGGACAGTACCTGTATAGAACACAGGCACCGATGTTACAGCAGATGAGCAGGGTGATGAGACCAGGAGCAGCAGGAGTCTTCCTAGTTGCAGACTTGAGGCCCAGAGCAAATTCCAGTGAAGTTCAGAGTGCCCAGACGGTCGAAGAAGAAGTGGTGTCTTGAAATTAATCTTGTCCCACAATGAATCTAGTGACCTACCTGCAGGTAAGCCCTTATATACACTAAGGAAAGGGTTGGGATGATTGAGGGTTCCCTCTTAGGGGAGGGGTAGGACAGTGGGGAGGATCCTCCCATGTCATTTTTCCAGTTTTGACCAGTTTGGGAGCTATGGGCTCCCTGCGCTCACTTTAAGTGGACTCCACAAGAACGCACCAAATGTGCCCTTCAAGCAGACTAGGTTGTGCTGGCAATCTCTCCCATCCGGCCCCAATACACTAAATCCTGTCTTGGAGGTGGTTACACCTCCCTGTGACAGGATACCTATTGTTCTGCCTTCGCCTGCTCAAGCTTGGCTCAGCAGTAGAATGGTAGAACTATGTCTCTGGTTGGCAGCAGCCATGTTGTGCTCTTTGTGCTAGAAGATTGCTACCTGCAGCACTGAGGACATCCCGGAGGAACTTTACAGTGACAGTGCATGGAATCATACATGTGGGCGTATGATTCCAACATGTTTGATACAAAACATGACAGAGTTCGTTACAGCCACTTTAACGATAGTCACAGCGTAATGACGCATGGCAAACTCTATGTATCATAATGGCTGATGGACTTAAAACCCATTAGAATGGACTCTGGAGGTTGTAGTTATGTCCTGCTCATGCAGGGGCACCAACACACTTAGAACCAAGCACCCTGTTTTTAGGATTGAAAAGCCTACTTTAGGGGTGACTTATAGATTTTAAGTCCAGTGACCTCAGATATAAAGAAACCTATATCTGTCATAAGTAGCGCTAGTACCAGCTTACACAGGCTGAAATGACAGGCCTTTGTTACAGTTTAAGTGATCCCCCATGGGTGGCATAATGCATGCCTCAGCCCATGGGGGACCCCTGGTGTACCTATGGCCTGGGTTCCTCAGTACCAAATACTAGGGACTTACAAGGGTAGACCAGTGTCCTATCTGGGATGTACCTATGTACTTACCATTCCAATTTAGGGGATAAAGCACAAAGACTGGGGTCCTGATTAGCAGGATCCCAGTCAAACTTAACGGAAACAGCATAGCACAGCACCAGACAAAAAGTGTGGGAAACATAAAAGCAGATCCTACTTTCCTACAAGAGTCCTCTCTCAGAGGTGATTAGGCCTTATCTTGCTAGACCTCAGAAGTTGCTGCTCAAGTTTGAGATGATACTAGAAAGAAAGGGGTGTGGTTAGCTATCCATGCAGCCTGCACCATATTTCAAGGTTAATCTGGATCCGCCATGGTATCCCTCCTTCAAATTCTCATTTGTCTCAGATACAATGTCAGATACAATGTCAGTAGGAAATTAAACCCCTTTGAAGTGTGGTTCATTGGTCAAACCTGGCCCATGCACCCAGCGGTTCCCACTGAGACCTCTGGGACCAAGGACATCAAAAATGTTGGACAATACTAAAATAACTAGGTTTTGACTAATCATATACATGTTCAATAAAATGCTCAAGGTGTCTGTCTTCTTCATGTCTCTTCAAAGTTCACCACTCAGGGCTGTATCCTTGCTAAAAAAATTCCATCTCCTCTTTGTCTTCCCGTCTTTTGTACCGTCAAACTCCACCATCCACATCACTCCATTACCTCTCCGTAAGTGACATACATATATACATATAATTAATAAATATCAAAGGCTTCAATGTGCCTACAGGGGGAACCCGACCTAAAGACAAAGATGGCCCAATGGAAGTGGGAATGGCCCACAAACAGCATGGTGTGTTTACAATGTGGGTCACTTTGGCCTAAGTAGTAGGTAGGATTGTGATAAGCAGATGTGGTTAGTTCAAACTGTGGTCTTGTTCATAAATCCTGACTCTCGACATCAGATGTTTTCGGTAGCCACAGTGAATTATCGAAGATGCTACCTATGATTAACAAGGCTGGGAAAGGGAGGGATTGTAGACCGCTCGGGCCGTTTTAAACTTTATTGGAAGGAATACACTTTACATCAAAATGCTGTATTTTAGATGACGCTATGCTGAAATGTCCAATATCACAGGCATCCGTGGTAGCACACCCGCTCACGCTGTGCCATTTCACCGGCTCACCTGAAACACAAAGACAGCACACCTTAGTTTCCCATACTGTAGTGTACTTTGTAAGTTGATAAAACTGTAGAACTCTGCATGACATGCATTGTTTGACTGGGTGAGATATTGTGTTTATGAACAGCTGTACATCAGATTGCATGTTTGATGATTGAACTGAGACTTTTTTCCATGAAAAAAGGCACCAAACAATGGACTTATTTCTGTTCAGTTATGATACTAAGAACCTAATAAGAGAACATAATGTAATGTTGACTGCACATGTTGGGTACCTCATACCCTGATGGGTACATTCCTGAAGGTGAAAATAACGCATTTCTAGAATGGACACTTTAGTTGCAATAAGTCACTTCAGTATTATATTATTTGTTCATTATTTGTTCATTGCACTAGATTCTACATTCTTAAAACCTTTAAGCTGACTCAAGTTTCGTTTGGTGTTTGGATTGATCGAATAAGCTTTCTGAAGGCTGGTTGTGCAATAAAACAAAAAACAAAAGTTTAAACTGATAAAAACCTCGTTCCAAAGTTCATCTTATATTTTCTCAGGTATGTAGTGAGTGTATGATTAGAATTAAGGCATCATTTGCTTGTTTAACAATACATTTTAAGAGCGTAAACTTCTACAGCAATAAGTGCCCAACAGCCAGGACACTGAGAATTAAGGATATCAGTGGCGTATATTTTAGTGGAAAGACAGCAGGTGCACTTAGAGGGGTAATTACTTGGTACGTGGTTATCAAAGCATACAGTTTCGTATATGTGTTGTAATATCATAGCTGATATGGCTATTCAGGGTAGCATTTGCTGAATCATTGTGCATTGTTCCAACTGTTCCTCCCTATTGTATATATGGGAGCTCAACAACTTTTTATCTTTTTTAAGTTTAAGGTAAGAAGAAGGTAATCTTGTGGCTTACCAGGCAATCAAAAATAATAGCATCTCACACCAGTCTAACGATGACTACATGTTTGCCATCCCCAGGTAGTCCATGCCACAGCTGTTCCTACTGGCTACCCGTATCCATTGAAATGATGGTGCAAGTGCAGGGCCTAGTTCTGATTTGGTGAATGCTTCCTCAATCTGATTCTTCAACAACATGATCTTTCAACAATTCTGATTGGGCATGCTTTCAACCAATTAGTAGATATTTCCAACAGTTAAGTTGATATGGATCTGGCTGCTAGTGATTTTCTGCGTTTGGTTTAAAAACCGGCATTTTCCACCTTTCTCTAGTCTGCTCTTGGGGCACTTTCTTTTGCAGTTTTATACGCTGTGATCTTGGTTCACAAAGTGGGTTCTACAAGAGAACTAGACTATGTTAGATATATATTTTTGTCTTGTAGGGAAGCATACTATAAAGATCTGTATTGGAGGTATTTAGATGGAGGATAGGTTCAGTAAAGACAAGCCAAGTACCTGTCAGTGGTGAGGCTGTATATGGCCCAGAAACTTAAGATCTTCAATAACCAACATTTGCTCATAGGAAGCCAGTAAAAGATAGGAAGATGGGCAGAAATGCTTATTTTCCTGCTCAGCCCCAGAATAAGCACACTGGTTAAGTTGTAGTTTTGAGCAGAGATAGAGGACAATCCTACAAAAGAGAATTACAATAGTCCAACCTAGCGATGATGAGGGCCTGAAATAGTTTTTTTCTGAAGCAGCTTTGCAGGAACTGAGTACTTTTCCTGATTATTTTAAGCATAATGAAGCAAGTTGTAAGCTTCTAAATATGTTCCACAAAAGAGTTTATCTTAAAAATAATGTAAAGAATTATTAAACAACAACTTGCCTATGGACAATAATTTGGTAGAACCTCAAAACAAATCACCAGGTCCATAATCCCCTCCCGATGCAATATAGTCAAATAGATAGTAGAGGGATACAAATACTGCATTTTGATTCAAGACAATGCATTTGTCACAATTTCAGATGATCTTCTGGAAACATATGTCATTTTCTTTCAATTGGCTGTAAGTGCTGTAGTGTTAAACTGGACAATATATTTTTTTATTCATTTATCACAAAATTTCACATTTCCATTATTCTCCTTCATTTAAATGTAAAGCATCATATCTGTTTGCACGCAAGTAATAAAAAATGTGACACGGTGCTCAAGTTTTATATACAGTATATGTCAAATACATAAGCATTCGGGTCCAATATCCTACTTACAAAACCTCAATACCTCACTTCCACCACATTTATAAAAACTGCACAAAACTGCAGACACAATAGGCAACCTTTAAAAACTGAACGCAAAATAGGCAGCCTTCGCGAACTGTACACAGTAACGGAAATCTTCTTATGACAACTAAAAGAAGATATCACCAACAGAACATTACTTTTAGCGATGTTCTGGTAGCGATATGCCATTCTACATACTTCCAAAGTGGCATTAAGTCACTTTTTGTGGCTTAACACTGCCTTGTAAATACAGACCATTTATACGCATCACTTAGCGTGAAAGTGGGATGCAGTGGGTGTATCTGTGGGCATTCCACTGCAACATCTATTGCTTTTGACGCTGCCCCAGATTTACAAGAGCAGGCATTAGAAATAGCCTGCACATGTACATCAAAAATCATGAGAAAGACAACATAATGCAGTGCGTGGTAACACTCCTTAACATTCTGTATGCATCCTAACATTTCTAATCTACAGGTTGCAGCAAATACACTTCCTTCTGCTGCTTAGTTATGACGAACAGAAAAATATGACATGATCAGACGATTCGGCCACCTGTGGGCAGAACAGGCAGAATCTGTCACAATTGCTAGAGTGACAATTCCATTGGACTGTAAAAGAGCAAATAGGCAAGATCCCCTTGCGGAATTTAACATATCAAGGATTTACAAAGGGGTTTTGATCTCATCTAAGAATGTTTACATGTGGTACTCTACATTGGACTATAAAAAAGTAACAGTAAGAGAACCAGCCATTAGAGTGTATAGAGTTTGATTGTCTGTAAAACAACAATATGTGCCTTTTAGCTCAGATTTTTAAAATTAAACCAGCATCTTGTTAGGTCTGAAAGTCCCCCTTCCCATAATGCTCTCGTTATTTTATATTAGGTTAGCAATGTATGGCTAAATAGACACCATTTGTATTCAAGTTATGTAACCTACTGAGTTATCCTTGCCGCATGTAAGCTTTAGTTAGACAGTGTGACTCCATTTTGTATTTTGCAAAAACTCGAAGACTGCTTAGGCTGTGTTCGTATTAGGCCTTATTTCCTAACTTGCTTCCCTCAGCAGAACACTGTACTCCGTTATTATTTTTTCTCTTGTTCAAGGCTATAACTCGACTTACTAATGAACTTTTATTCTGTTTGGCACATTCCAATTTCTTCATGTAGCTCTGCTGCCACATTAGGAGACACTGAGACTCATTCAGGTCAGACGGCGGCACTGATCCTGTTGGATCTTAGTGCCGCCTTTGACACAGTTTCGTGTGGTATTCTGCTACAGTGGCTGGAGGAGACGGGGGTGACTGATTTGGCTCTGGGATGGTTCAGATCTTTTCTGACCGGAAGATCTTTCCAAGTGTCCGCCCCCCGCTTCTCTCTCAAGTCCATTCTATCTACCAGGGGGTACCGCAGGGCTCGGCTTTGAGTCCTTTACTGTTTAATCTTTACGTTCAGCCTCTGGCAGAGGTCGCCAGGCAGTGGGACCTTACCATGGTCTCATATGCTGACGATACGCAGCTTGTAGCGACCTTGGCTGACGGCTCTTCTCCGAATGCCTCCAGGTTTAGAGATGGGATGGCAGCTGTAGCCGAATGGATGGCTATCAACTGCTTGCAATTAAATGCCAACAAAACTGAGGTTTTGTTGGTTGGGAAGAAAGCGAGCTTGTGGAGCGAATGTTGGTGGCCGACTGCTCTAGGCAGCATCCCCACCACAAACCAAGTGGTAAAAAATCTGGGGGTATGGTTGCATTCATCCCTTAGTTTTCAGGTCCACACAAGAAAAGCAGCTGGTACGTGTTATGGCCTTCTGCTGGGTCTTAAACCCCTTCTAAAGTTCTTTGAACCATCAACACGTCAGCTGATTGTCCAGTCGACTATTTTATCTCGCCTAGACTACGCTAGCTCGCTTCTGTTGGGGGCAAACAAGGCTGAAATACTTTGGTTGCAACGTGTCCAAAATGCTGCTGCCAGAGCATTGGTGGGACTCCCGTGATTCTGCTCTGCCTCTGGCATCATTTGGAGACTTCATTGGCTTCCTATGGAGAAGCGTATTCAATTTAAGACGTTGTGTATCTCCTTTAAGATTTTGATACTTGCTATGCCTAGCTTAGCCGAGTAATTTGCTTACTCCCTATGTTCCCCCTCGTCAGCTGCGCTCTGCAGGACAGCACCTGCTTAGTGTTCCCAGGGTGAAGCGCTGCCACGCCTGGGGGCGTTCTTTTCGCTTGGCAGCTAAGTTATGGAACTCCCTGCCCCCGCAGATTCGCAGTATTGACTGTCTGCTCATCTTTAGGAAAGCCATTAAAACTTTTCTTTTTTTCACTTGCAGTATTATTATAACAGGATAACATCTATGTGACTTTGGTTAAAGGTTTTTGCGCTTTTTTAAGCGCATAGAGGGAAAATGTCTATTGGAAAATGTTTATCGCTATGGGTAATAAGGCTATGTGTACAACACAGTTGGGACATGTTCATACGTAACAGTGATGTTTGTTTAAATTTGTAGTGATCCCCCTGAAGAAGGGCTACATTATAAGCCCGAAATGCATTGGGAACCAGCAGAATCACTAAAGATTTGTTTGAAAGTACAAGCATGCGACAGCAAGAAGTTTTTAACACAGCTGCCGTGTAGAAGCAGTGTCACTTTCTACGGTCTACCCTGTAACAAGCACAACTGAGGATACAATTTGAATACAAAATAAAAGGATTAAAATGTGAAATGATTGATGAACTTTTGATATACGCCGTTCCGGACGTGGGTCCCAGGCACTCCACACCACTTGGAGTCAAGCTAGCCGGGCTGAAGAGAGGTGTTACCTCGAAACCGGTCCGGTCCTCGGATGCTTGATTCCGTTCTGGGAAGGACATGGCTTTTGTAGTTCGGACTGGACTGTTTCCATGGGGCAACAGGGTCAGAGCTGATTTGCATATCGCCATTGTCTAACCCAGGGTGGTGTGGAGTGCAAAAAAACGATGGATTTGGGCCCAGATCTTTTGACTGGGGGAGTGTGTGACATTGATCCACATTCAGTCCATCACTTGTTGTTTTTGCAAGTTCCGGCAAATGCGGCGCGCTCGAACTTGAAGTTACCCGCTTCAATCTCACTTGCATCTATTCACCATGTGGTTCCAGGACAGACCGCTATCGAGCGCACGCCAAACATTGTAAACATGGACTAAATCGATAAAGAGTTAAAAAGCAAATAGGAGTGCACTTGACCTCGCACTTTATTTTCAAAGAACTACCATTCCATTGGGGTTCTTTGGTGATGCTATTATGTCCGACTTCACATCAAACCAGGCACATTCCAGGAAAAAATATGCCCACACTTGCCCTAGCAAACCCACAGTGGTTTGGAGCATTTTGAATACCTACTTGCCCGACACATCTCGCTACAGCAAGTGCCAAAGGAAGCCAACCCTCCAGATGACACACTGATTGAGAGGCTGCCTTTCTCTTGCTGAGAATCCAGCTCCATTGTTTCCAAGCTCCCCTCACGGGGTGTTGGCAAATCGAGTCTCAAGACAGAGATAACGGACCTCCTTCATTCTAAACCAAGGTCCGGAGCTGATTAGACACCACGCGAAATCTTGGATAGATTCTTGGCAAACAAACTGAAACCCATACTTACTTCTCCCCTCGTACTAGACTTAGGTTAGGTACATCGGGGTAGGCGTATTTTAGAAGCACCAGTTGAGTACTTTTAGTCTTTGTTATTTATGTATGTATTTTATGGCTGTGAAACCATACCATGCTTTTACAGTATTATTTCATAATACTCTTCTTGCTGTACGCATTATACTCTACAGCCAGTATTACGATTGTAGCAATTCATTTCTTTTGCATGAGAAAGAAGACTGTTCAATAAATACTTGAAAACGCCAGTCTCTCTATTTCTCTGCACCTCTGGTGAAACAAAGCAAGCACGATTGACTGAGTGAAATATCTATCTATTGTTTCCACGGCTCTGAAGATCAGTTTTATTTTGGGGGAAAAAAGTTGTCATGTTTATGCGGTTGTCAGAAACGAATCCTTTTTGTTTATTCGAGAAAGTTTCTAGTGACCTCTGAGCTAGCTGGCACTCATAATTAAGTCTAATATATTCGATAGAGTCCTAGTCGACTTAAGTCCTACGTCACATCTATAGGATATATTATTCCAATGCGCAGAGCCTATTGGGAATATAGGAACTACACTGCATGGTGCCCAACGTTTGGTAAGGCACTAATTTAACACTAGATACTAGAGTAACTCAGTTGTGCTTTTCAAAGAGACCCCTTTTTCCCGTAACATACTCCAATAGACATCTGGAGTGGGTTAAAGGATAAAATATCTGCCATTACTGAGTAGGACGAAAAATCCTATGTATTCGTTTTTGGTTTGATTCAACGTTGAAGGATACAGTGTTCCAAAATATTGTGCAGCTTATCTGTGTTTCCTTGAAACTTGCTTTGCAAACCTTCATTCAACAAAATGAAGTGCAGAGCTGCAAGAACTGCAGCCCAACCGCGTTTAGACATTACAGGTTTCCAACAAAATGACCCGGTTGCTGTAAACATCCCGGAAAATTTAAGGAAAACTATCACTATAAAGCTTATAACAAATGGCCTTTCATCAAGAGGTGGTAGGGTCATCTTTGTCATAGAGGCACATGAATATCGTCAGACAGAGGTATTCTATTCATGGATTGTCTTCCCTGAAGCAAATCCAGTAACACGTATGTTCCACTTCTACAAAGTAGAGGAACCTCCAACAGAATACGTTCCTTTTGAGGACATTGAAGTTCCATTAACATACCAAGAACATGCGCTCTGGTTTAAAGGCGCCCTACAACATCAAAATTACATTACCAGGCTCGGTCCACTAGGTAGACCAGGAGCAACATGGCTGGTACTAACCAGCTATACACCACATCCTACCATTGAAGAAATGTCAGGTCCAGAACTATTAGTTCAACTAAAAAAATGAATAAAAATACATAGACAATTGGTTCAATATGTCATGCGGACTGTAACATTCCAACCTCCTATAAGGATTCCACAGCAAACACAAATAAAATTACAACGCAGACTATACAATCAGTCATTGGTAAATTTCGCGCAAAATGGGAACAAATTCCATTCTGGGTAGCTAAAAAAATTACTTAAATAGAGGCCGTATTTCTAGATAGTACACCTCATGAGAAACACAGAATGTTAACAATCGGTTTACCAATGGGGATCGCACCACACCTGAAGGACTGTGACACTTGGGTACAGTCTTTGCTGCAATCTACACAAAAACACATGGTGTTCTGTCTATGGCGGTACTGGCAGATGTCCTGAAACAAATTCAAAATGAATACGGGGCAAAGCCTGCTTTAAATCTGGGTATGAAATTACTTAACGATTTCAAACAGGTCTCAGCTATAATATTAGCTAATATTAAAGGTGAAGCAGCATTCATGGCGATCCGCCAAAAATTAAAAGAACTTGATTTAACTGAGCAACCATATGAACTGGCCAGAATAATAAAAAAATCCTATGAAGAACTTGGTAGAGATAGTTTGGGTGGGAAACCAGTAAAGCCCCAACAGAAAATCCGGAAAAGGTTTTTATTAAAAACACTCTCACTACTCCTAAAAAGAAGTGGGAAAATACTAGACAGGTACTTCCTAAAGAGAAGCCTTCTCAATCCTGAGGTAGGTCTCCTCAAAAGGAGCCCTCTGAAAAGAGGTATAACCTCAGGAATAGGGATAACCTATTCGAGAAAACCTGATAGATATCAAGATACTGATACGCGCTCCTCTCATACCTTTCAGACATCCTCACAGAAATTGGAAAGAAGAGGACGGTCAGAACACAAGGAAGAGTGTCTGAAGTCCAAAGACGATCAACACGTTCCAAAAGATAAGAAAACCCAATTCTCCAAGAAGAAGGTAGCAGGTCTAAAAATCAGACATGCCGAGGATCTTGAGGACACAACTCAAGAACGGGGAGTGGGCCCAGACAATGCTGGACAGTGCAGCAGAAGTTACCATAGCTCGCATGATCCTGAAGGATCATCTGGAGACAGTGGACTTGAATGAGTAGATTCAAGTTGAAACTGCCGATACCATGGTTAGTGTACCCCATAAGTTATATGAAGTAACACTCCGGATGGAGGGGGACATAACTAGGAAAATAAGAGCACTCTTTTGGGAGAAGCTCTCTAAGGGTTATGACATCCTTCTAGCTGAAAAATACTGGCCACCAAAATTTGTCAGGGAGTGCCCACATGGCGAAGACATCGTTATGCAAGCCTACTCTAATCATATTCCAATTCACTTAAAATACACCTATGCCAGAGAATGGGCAGTAGTCCAGGCTCCAGCAATATATAAAAATCATGCTGGATGGGATGAGGATTCTCCTCAGCAAAAAATCCAGTTAAAAAATCAACCAACTGCTCAGAGGCAGTATCCAGTTAAGAAAGAAGCTAAAGAACAGGTCAGGGAGATATTAGATCAACTTGAATACCCAGGGGTGATTGAAACATGCACCTCGTCAATGAACAATCCTTTGTTTCCTGTCTCCAAACCAGACAATACATATCGTCTAGTTTTGGACTACAGACATTTAAACTCTTGATGCAAAACGTTTGCAGTACAAAATGCACACAGTGCAGCACTGATGAATAACATAGTGCATACAAAATATAAAACCACATTAGATATTTCAAACGGTTTCTTCTGTCAAAATATTGCTCCTGAAAGCAGGTACTTGACCACTTTCTCAATTATGGAGACACAGTGTCACTTCTGTTGTCTCCCCCAGGGATTCAAGAATAGTCCAGGGTTATTTTCAGCCAGAGTAACAGAGTTACTACAAATATATGATGATGAGGCATTATCTTATGTCGATGACATCTATCTAACAGACCATGACTTGGACAGGCACTTGAACAGGGTGAACACCATAATACTTTGTTTCGCATCTGAAGGATACAAATTCAACTTTCAAAAATCAAGAATTGCCCACCTCAACGTCCTATTCTTAGGATAAGAACTTTCAAGTGAAGGCAAAAGCCTGGCAGCCAACTTTTTAGAAAAGTGTGCGCTGCTCAAACCTCCAAAAACGCTGAAAAACCTACAGTCAATTCTAGGTTTCCTGAATTTCGGAAGAACTTACATTCTAAACAACGCAGAAAGAGTTAAACCTCTCTACGAATTAATCAAACCTGATTTCAAAACCACCTATTGGACTCAAAAACACACAGAAATGCTGCGTTCAGTGCAAACAGACATGTTAGCAACATCACATTTACAGACACGCATAAACCTATGCAACCCTGTAATTCGAAACATCCCTGGGAGATGCGGATTTAAGTACTTAACTTTTGATGAAGGTGAAAAAGTACCAATTGCTTACAAATCACACTTGTACACACAAGCTGAAGTGAAATTCACTACAACAGAAAAAATTAGGTGTGGGCAAATTTTGCGAATTCGCTGTACGCGAATTCGCCTGAAAACGTATTCGCGGTTCACAAAATACGCAAACTTTTCTGAGATTACGTTTTTTTTTCTTTTTGCGAGTTTGCGGGATTTTTTTTCACCGCGGCTAACACAAAGTTATCCATGCGGTCGTATATGGGCTCGGCCATCTTGTTTTCACTGTTCGCGTTGCGTATTTCCGTTTCCATTCGCCAGTTGCATGCTCGCGTTGTGCATTTCCTGTTCCGGGTCGCAGTTGCATGTTCGCATCCGTTTTTGCATGCTCGCAAGGAAAATATCGCGCAAACTTACCCACGTGATTGCAATGGGTGCGGCCATCTTGTTTTTCTTTCATTGCTATGGTTCTGGGCATGCCTTTTCTATCCTGCTTCAATCTTTGTAATTCTTTGTTTGTTTGAACTTTTTTAAAATCTTTTTTATCTCTCTATTTATGTACATCTATATTTTGTGGTTTTTTCTACTTTTCGTTACTTTAATAACTACTTTTTTTTAACTCTCTCTTTTCTTTTCTTTACTTTTTTTGTCCATTCTTTCCTATTTTTCCTTTCTTTAACCAAGGACCGTGGCAAAGGGAGCCGGCAAGTCCAAGGGGAAGAGTCCCGCACCCCGCAGTCAGCTACGATGCGGGCGTTTAAGGGGGGCATCTGTAAGTCCCAGGGAGATCTTCAGCGCGGTGGAGGTGGCCGCACTGGTCTTCTTTGTGCAGCGCCACCTCCCCAAGACCATCGCAGCAGGCGGCAGGCCCGGTACCGGGTATGGCCTCTGGGAGCGTCGCCAGCTATGGGGTAAGGTGTGCCGTGCCATGTATCGGGAGTCAGGGGTCCGGCGCACCTACAAGCAGGTGACGCACCGGTGGTCTGACATACTGAACCGGGAACAAGACCTGCTCGACCTGCTTGGCATCGAGATCCCTGGGCTTGGTGAGTACTAGTAGCTATTTAATAACTACTTGTTTTCTTCTGCTCTGTGCTATATTGCAAATATATGTTTTTTTTGGAAGAGCAAAAATGTTGCTGATTACATTGCAGGTAAATTACATCTCAAATGCTTCTGTGATTGCAGGTGCTCGCCTGCTCAGTGGCGGTGCTACTATGCTTACTTGTTTTCAATTTTGTGCTCATTTGGCCTGAGTGATTATGTATGAGTGTACTTTACAGAACTGCGTAATGCTAGAGACTAGAGACTCAAGTCCAGTCCTTCCTTTGTACTCCTGCCACAAAGAAGAGATAGTGTTGGTGAATTGATAGGTTGAGTATATTATGACTTGTTAGTAAGTAGGACATTTTTTAGTGGTCTGCAATCATGATGGACTGTGTCTGTCACTTCGTGTGCTGCTGAGTGCTGCCAGTCCTAGCAGAACCTTTTTGTAGTTGCTTTAGTGAGTTACATAACTTTCCAAGTAGACGGTCCACGAATCCAGCAATACTAATATCCTAGTAGACCACATCAGATAGGTCATAAATTTAGTGCAATTGTTGTTTATTTCCCCGAAATAATTTGTTATTGTTTTTTTGAAATGTTTGATTTCGTTGACAACAATCATCCATGTTTGTGTCTTTCTTTCATGTACATCAGCACCTCCCTGGGGCAAGAGGACAAAGGTGGCGGCGCCGGCAGAGCAGGAAGGCCAGAATCGGTCCGCCGAGGGCTCTTCTGCTGGCCCCAGTAAGTGTTCCTGTTAATGTTAATAATTATACTTCCCTAACTTTTACAGCACCTATTTATTCCAAACTTTCATCATAATTCTTTTTTTTCCTAAATCGTCTTTGATCTTCTTGTAGACTGTTTCTAAATGCTTATCCTGCCTCTACTATGACTCTATGTGCTACTACTATTTATTAATATTAGTCTGTCTGTGTAGCTAACTAAGCTTGCGCAGTTGGCAAAAGGTGTTAAACAAAACTCCTATTCAGCAATAGCTCTAGGCACTGAGTGCAGTCCTCTGGATTGTCCATAATATCTATTGAAGTCTTCTTAATGTTTATCCTTTGACAATTCCCAACAATAAAATGTCAATGGCCACCAAGAATAAGATACTAGTTCACTTTTTGATTGTATAGGAGGACATACTACTACTGTTGCAGGGACTATTGTACACATACAGAACTATGGACAAGAAATAGGGCAATGGTGATAATAGGCGCAGTTAGAAATTCCACATACCTCAGTCATAACAGTAGTTGAACCCCCAATCTCCTTACTGACTTGCTATGGTGTCAGAGTCATTATTTAGCTCCCGAATGCAGCGATGATCCCCAATGATTATACAACCCAGATCATACGACAACGGAGTTAGAGTCCCGACCTCTCAGAGTCACGGAATCATGCTTGCAAATTGCAAACCCTTTCGCTCGCTCACTCATGACCAAAAACCACAGAGTCTATGTAAGTTTTAAAGCTTTATTAAAAGTAAAACAACTAGCTCTGTGTGTACTCTGTATATTAAGTTTCAATTGTGCATTATATAAAAACATTTATTAAAATCAACTTCTTAGAAGAGAAACGGTGAACTCATGAAAACTGAACAGTGGTTGATTTACACATTAATTGTGGGAGACCCCTCACCTGGTTGGAACTTAAAGTACTGGTGGTGATGATGATGAGTAACATATTGCTCTTGTTGGTAGAAGGGAATCTTCTGTCTGTTATGTGAAAAATGGTGCGTGTTAAAAAGCAAGCATTTATCAGTTGTGCCAAAAAGTGTAGCATGTTAAGGCTAAGCATAAATAAAAACACCCTCCCCTTCCGAAAGGGGAATTTTTAGTTTAGACTAGAGAGTCACAAATAATTTAATTTGTTTATGTAGTAACATTTATTTCATTCCTAGACAAAATAGGGAGTGGTGTATATGGCATCTAAAAATATGAAATGTATTTTCTAGGCGGAACACCATCGGCACAGACCACCACCAGTGCCGGGGCCAGCGCAGAGTTGGTCACTTCAGGGGCGGATGCGGTGCCACCAGTGCCAGCAGGAATGGCTGTGGGGATGCCTTGGTAGTGGCGGGCAGTGGTAAGCTATTATATTCCTTACTTATTGAGATTACAGAGTAGGCTTGTTGCAGGGGTGTATATTGTACAGTACAAGTACACTTTACTTTTAAGAAGACTTACACATTTAGAACTAAGTTTTTGTCAACCAGGTAGAAGACAGTCACCTTGACTTCGCATTAGCAATAGCATTAGCAATAGCATTAGCGGCGGGAGATGACGAGTAACCAATGGCCTCCTCTAAATTTGACTTCAACTCAGCTGTGAAAGTTTTATCGAGAAGCCAAGTCAGATCAGAGATGAACTTGTTGGATGGGATGAACAAAAAGGGAAAGAAGGGTGTAAGGAAGGAGGAAGGACGAGCGAGTTAAATTGATGACTGGCAAAGAATGATACGTGTTTTTGAATGCAGGCAGAGGTGGCTGGTAGGAATCTGATGCATGGCCAGTTGAAGCAAGGATGGGTGGAAGGAGAAAGAAAAAAGGACTGCCTGGGTGGGTGAAACAGAAACGGTATGTGTACGCAATACATCCTTTGGGTCAAATTCAAATGCAAGTCAAGCACGGATGCATGGGTGGTGGTTTACAAAATAAAATAAAAAAGGATGTTTGTCGGTGAGAAAAAGTAAGGTTTGTCCAGTTGAGAAATTAAGAAGAATGATTGATATTTACTTTGAATGGATGGATGCCTGGATGGTATCTTCCTCATAGATAGCATAGGTGTATGTAGAGTAGACAGAGTAGACGGTCACTGGATGAAGAGTGTTAGTTTGAAGAGCATGCAACACCGCACGTCCGTGCCAGAGTAGCAAAGCCGAGGAAAGTAGAAGTTGTCATTTTTCAGAATACTCCCTTGACTAACAGTAATTTGCAAGCACAGCATATATTTTGTATCTATATTATATAGTTCAAATTATCAAGTCAAGTCACAAGTGCCTTCCTCCGGCGATTACGGGGATCACTCACTACCTATGTTAATATTTTTTTTTCAACTATGTCATTCATGTGTGGCCTATCGGTGTTCACTCAATAAATAAAAATAAAGCCCATAAAGTCATCCCTTATATAAGCAAACATCATGTGAAGGGATAGATGATCATATTATCTTCTTCATTTTCCTTTTGTAGTAGTCAGGGGCAGAGCAGGGTGAAAGTTAAATTAATTGAGCAGTAGCCCTTGTTGTAACAGAGTATGGCCAGTGCCACCCGTAATAGAAAAGTAAGAGCTTCCCCATCTGCATGTACTGGTAACAGTAACGCAAGTCTGCATCATCGTGGCTTGCGTCTTTTTTTCTTGGGTGCAAGTTGACCGCGCTGGCATTATGTCAGCTTCCTAAAGTTTACGTACTCCTTTCGCTAAACAAGAGAGAAAAAGAATACTGGTGTACTGTCTGAGTCTAATGTAGTGAGTCCATAGTGCTAGTAGAATTCCTGAAAACTCCCACTAATGTTCGAGCAGAGGCTGACGAAGTGGGAGGTTAGATAGATACATGCCACAAATGTTATGTACTGTGCTTGCAAGTTGCTAGTGCTACTGTGACACATATTTCTGTTGAATTATTTTGTGTTAATCTTAAAGAGTATTGGTTAAAGTATTTTTTTTCTTTCTTCGTATATACTCCTTCTCAACCATCAAGGAAGGAGTTGGCTATCCAGGCCAGGTGCCGGAAGCTGGAGGCAATTGCCGCCGAATATCGGCGGCTGGTGGCTCAGGAGGAGGAGGAGTCGTCTCAGTCAACAACAGCTGCATCCTCCTCCACTGCCGCTGGGTCATACAGCCAGCCCAATCCTCCAGCGGTACGGCTCCGTGGTCTGGCAGCCACTAGCCGCCGCCGAGCAGCTCAACCAACAGCTGCCCCCCAAAGTACCTGCAAGGCGCGTGTGCACCGCCTAACCCTGCTAGTGGCATACCTTGAGCAGGAGGTAGAGAGGCAGAAAGTCCTGCTCAAGGCCCTCCGGAGAGAGCTGCGGGACCACCTGGCCACAGGACACGACTGGCCAAAGTAGAGACTGTCCCTTGCCCCTTTTGTAAAGACTTTTGGGGGGTGGGAATTGGGCATTGGTGTTTTCGAACTTTTGGGGCCATTTCATGTACATTGGTTGGGGTTAGGGAGGGGGGTGAGTCGGGTCTTGTGGGATAGTTTATTTTTGTTAGGGTCAACATAATTATTTATTTTCCACTTAAACATAGCATATGCGTTTTTACTGTTTTTTGGGGGAGGCAGGGGGTAACTGTACGGTTGTTTTCATGAAACTTAACTGGCTGGTTGATTCAAATTGTCTAAGTAATCGCATAAATTTGTACAAAAGTGCCACTGACAGAGTTAGTGAATTCAATTGTGCTACTACTTTACTAGTACTACCGTCAGTCTCTCCTCCCCTCCTACTCCATTATTCTTCCTCCCCCAAAATGCTTATCTTACCTGTAATTCGTGTTTGAGAATAGGGCTAAGCACAGGACTGGCTGCATGGCAAATGGCGATTAAGGTTGGCTATGGAATCCTGGATGGATGAAATGGCATCTTTGCGGTTGTAGTAGTAGTGGTACACAGTGGCAGTAGCAGCATGTGAAAAAACAGGAAATGAGACATTGAGTGGCCTGAGAGGAGCATTAGAACAGTACAATAGTACAGTACACAAGAACAGTGCCATTGTAGCCTAAGCAATGCTAAAGTATTCAATCAAAATTTAACTACTCATTGCGTGGATTATGTCTACTACAAGAACTAGTACTGAAGGACACAGCAGCGTTTGATTTAGTCACGTGTAGGAGGATGTAGTTGATGATGAATCGACTCGATGACGGACCTGAAATTCTGAATTGATTTGCAAATACTCATGGGTGTGTGTCAAGCAGAATAAGAATATATCCTCGGATTCCTTGACATGCCTTGAAATTGATTTTTTGTTGCTTTTGACCGTATCCTCCCCAGTAAGCATGCATAATTATTGGTGTCATTTAGTCACACCTCAATGAAAACCACACAGCCCGGGGGAAGAGGGTTAGGGTTTGAAAAATGGATGGGAATGGGGGTGTTTGGGAAAGTTTTTGGGAGAGAAAAAAAAAACCACAGCATGGACAAACAACAAATGAAGAAAAAAAGATCTTTGGATACAAAGATATGCCATAAATCTTTTAAGGGACATAAAGGAAGTGCATGCATAAAGTTGTTTGCTAACTGGATGGTTAGGTTACTGAAAAGTAGTACTTACTACAACTTACTAACTAGTACTAAACAATTAGACATTACAGGGCTACAGTAATTATGCAATTTTACATGCCTATCTGCCCTCAGAGAGAATAAACACTTAGTAGTACATTACATTAGTTTTAAAAAATAGTAAAGAAACGTATCAAATAGCTGTAGGGATGAATTTGAAGCAGAGAGAAAACGCACAGAGTCGCACTCATATAAGTTCACAACAATAACATTATTTAAAAGATAAGGGCAAGTGAAGTGGATACTGTAACTGTATGTTGTAGTTGTCCTGGTCAAATTGGGAAGTTGCATGCATTCAGCCATTCCTCTTATTCGCGGTACTCCTCCATTCCATCGGGCGCTCCGTCGATCAATCTTGGTGACCACACTGTCCCCTGCCTGCCTGGCGGATGCGGAATTGCGGATTGCTATGGTAAGCCTGAGTTAATGTTTTTCCCATCGCACAGGGTAAGTGCTGGCCTGTAATTGTCGATGGAAAAACAGAAAGGGATATTAAAACACCCCGGGGGAAAACTATAAGGTATGGTGTGTAGTGCAAAAATAACATTTTCACTTTCAGAAGCGACAGTATTACATACATGCATCATTTCTAAAGGGCCTACTCTGAGTCTCTGTTTCCAGGATACTAATTAGCACACAGCATGCCAGGGCCATGCAGACGTTCAAGGCAGGCACCACTGAGTGAACCAACCTCCATGTAGCATACCTCTTTGACACAGACAGACAAAGCAGATCTAATTTTATACAGCAAGCCACATAGCCGCAATTTTCCATGAACCACTGTCTGGACTCTGGCATAACAGTACACTGGCTCGACCACTCCATACCATGACTAGACAGACATGTAGTTAAGCTGTGGTTGTTGTTGACTTGTTTACCTGTTTGCGACTCACGAAATGGCCATAGTTCTTCCGTAAATCGACGATGATGATCCATCCATCCCAGTGAGTGACTGTAAAGATATTATGTAACTTTGGTCATCATGACTCATCATCATCATGGTGTTGGCAAACTCAATGTTGCTCATGCAGTCACAGTCTACACACAGTGAGTCCAAGGACATTTTCCATATTAAAAAATGCAACGTAGTGGCCGCTGCAGTCAAAGTACAATTTGTATTAAACAAGGTAAACAGAGTAGACTTGAGTTACATTTAGTGTGTAAAAGATTAAATAATAACAGAATACATAGGATTCATTTCATGCACAACAAACAAACAGCCATTGCTTTCATCAGAGCCAGACAGCCATTGTTGTCCACTGCATGCCATCTCATCACTCATTACCTGTTCCACTTTTTGTCAGCATCTTATTCTTAAGTGAAGGTCCACAGGGCAGCCTCTCGTGTCAATTTCAGAAGTAACAGTCAGCATAGTCAGTCATTCCAGTCCCACTTCTTTTGAGGGGACTCGTCTACGAAGCGACAGTTTCTTGATTCTGCATAATACCACCATCTGCCTTGAGGGAAATGGATAGGGGGAGTCTGGAGGAGGAGGATAGAGGAGCATGACTGAGTTGTGAACTTGTGAACTATAGGAATGACGACAGCGGCACCTTCAATATGGAAATAAGACGAAAACAGTGCTGCTAATGGATTTGTTGTGATTAGAGTTTTGTTGTGCTAAAAGTTGCAAAACAAAGAAAGACACACAGAAATAAAAGTAAGTATTTCAAGCCTAGGTGTCAGGGACGTAGAGTTCGTCCTCAAACTCTGTGCATTGAAACAGGAGTATGTCAGCCAACAGAGGAGAACTTCTGTCACCTAAGTCGGTGTCCTCTTCTTCCTGCGTGGATTCACGTATTTTGTAATCTGGTGGTATGAAGTGCTGATTTATCTTGATCATTGTTAACCTCTCCACATTTTTGGGCGAGAGGCGGGTCCTTTTTGAAGTTACAATGGCACTAGCAGCACTGAAAACACGTTCAGAAGACATGCTTGCAAGCCAAATAATTTATAGCCAGCTTGGTGATCAGTGGCCTTTGAGGCCTTTTCCCATACCAAAACACCAATGGGTTCTGATCAAAGAAGACCTCTGTTGGGTCATCCAGATAGGCCTGCACCATCCACTCAAGGTCCTTCAGGGGTGCTCCACTTTGCGTACCATCTGTTGCCTTTGCATCAACGCTGGAACGAGCAAACCCTTGATGAGTTATCCAATCCGCTTCCGACAATATTATGGCTGGGCCTGGTGCAGGTGATGATGATACGGTTGCTGGTGTCGGTAACGGCTCTGACGGAAAGTGACTGCCTTCAGCCACAGAAGTGGACCTTGACGCCAGATGGCCTGCTGCTTCAGTAGTACTTGTGGTTCTTTCAATTTCCTGCCGCTCTTTTTCAAACCGAGTGGCTGACAGAGCTAGCCAATGTTGGTACTTGGAAACATCTGCTTCAGAAAAAGGAATTAATGTATTGCTGGCCATTGCCTTTTTGTACCCTGGATCCAAAATAGTGATACAAATGTAATGTTGTTCTGAATGTATTACTTTAAGCCTTGCATTGTCAACTAGGCGGCTTAATAAGCTTTCCTCCAACTGATATGCGTCTTGGTTTTCAGCATCAACTCGGAACGTTGAAGACACTGCCTTCAGTTGGTGCTCTAGCATGTGCAACAATGGGATAGCTTTGCCCAAAGTACAGTACTCCCTGCTGACTTCACGCGTGAAGACCTCAAAAGGACGAACCATGTCTGTCAGGCTTTTAACTAGGTCCCATTCCTCTACCTCTAGACTCATGTCTTTCATAGAAGCACCCCGTGCGTGAAAGACATACTCATTGATTACCAAGTACTGCTCAAACAGACACTCAAGCATGTAGAAGGTTGAGTCCTCTGACTGGCACTCTATGGCCACGTTGAATGATCCTGAGCTGCTTCCGGGCCTTAAAAGAATGTTTGAAATGTGTGCAGATTCTTCGGCAGGTGGTCAGTAACTTGCTGACTGTGTTTTCTTTTTTCAAGAAATCTTGAACAATAATCTTAATGCTGTGCGCCAAACACAGCACTCTGAAGTAGCCACCATCAGCCATGGCCTGAACTATGTTACTGCTATTATCCGTGGAAACATAACCAAGCATGCGCCTTCTTGGCTGCAGCCATTCAAAGACCTTACTGTTAAACTCCTCCAAAATGTTTACTGCAGTATGAGATTTCTCCATGGCAAACATGGCTACTGTTGCATGTTTCAGAGTAGCTTGAAAAATTGTGACACTGTCAACACCTGCAGCTATCTTCTCTCTAACCCCCGCAAAAGAGACCCAGTGTGCCGTGATGCAAATTTAATCAACGGCTTGGCAACTGGTCCACATGTCTGTTGTCAGGTGGATAGTGTGAACAGCACTCTTCTGCAAAGCTGCCCCAATCACGCCAGCACATCTTGATGTAGTGCTGGAACCGCAACTCTGGCAAAATAGGACCAGCTAGGACCCTTCCATTTAGGGTAGACTGTTGCCACAAATTCTACAAAACCCAACCCTTCCACAAATGAAATAGAGAGAAGGTCCAGCGCTAACATTTTAGCCAGCATTGCATTATATATTGCATGGGTGGTTGCGTTCAAATGGCGCCTCCGACCAAAACATGCTTTTAATGGTGGTCTGGACCGTTTTCATATGTGATGATGATCCAGACTTCTTCAACCCAGTTAGGCTCATTGATGTACTTTTACGCATTGGTGTCTCTACCAGACTCTTACTGAGCCACCTAGATGTTGCTTGGGTAGAGGGTGTGGGCGCTACCACTGCAGTGCTGCTGCCAGGGGTACTGTGTGTACCAGAAAAAATGTCTCTCGCTTCTTCACCTCCCTCCTGCACGATCAGCTCCTCGTCATGAGATGCAATATCAATGGCTACATTTGGATTTCTACTTTTAGCTTTCCGGATGTTACTTAGGTGCGTCTCCCACTGGATGCTGTGGCTTTTTGGAGATGACCAAAAACAAGAAGAACAAATAACTTGGTTTTCCGCCTTTTTGCTAATACTAAAGAAGTCCCAAACTGGGGAGTTGAGATTTCTGGTGGTGCTGGAGGTGCCACTTTCAATGCCAGATGAAGTGGAGTATGGGCGTGGCGGAATTTGACTCTGTTGTGCACTTACAGTAACACTACTTGAGGTAATGGAGGTCGAGCTGGATGGAGGTCCCTGCCGGCCCTTCTGAAGAGAAAATATGGAAGCTGTAGGTCGTGTTGGTGTAGTAGTTACCTGTGTTGGTGGTGGGGCCAGTGCCACGCCGCACACATCCCGCGAAGGATTTCAGGATAAGGTAAAAATGTCTGTCTGCTGTTTGCCCGGTAGGGCTGGAGTGACGACTGTGATGACTGGGTCGTCATTGTCAGACTATTCATCAGCAGCAGAATACACCACTTCTACTTCTTCTTCGTCATCACCCATAACTGAAAGCCTTCTAGGAACCTTCCTTTTACCTAGCTTTGTCGGCTCATGGTGTGCCTCCCTCTCAGACTGAATTTGTGGGTGCCAATCCAGATCTAGATCATCAGAAGGAAGGGGACTTGAAGAAGAAGTTGTACTAGCCTGCCTTTTCCTTGCTGGGGATCTGTAAAACAATGGATCATCAGGAGTGGCTTGCTCGGCTAATGCCTCCGCATGAATCTCGATTTCCTGATGTGCCGCTACTTCTGGCGGAACAAGTATTGTGGGCAGTTGTGCCTCTCCTTGCGCCTGTCCTTGTGCCTCTGCTTGCACTTCTCCTTGTGACTCTCCTTGCGCCTCTCCTTGTTGCACCTGTGGTTGTCGTTGCGGCTGTGGTTGAACACTAGTCAGATGAGTTACACCCTGCGTTGATTGGATGTTAATTTGCGATGAGTGAACGCCAACATCACTGGTCGATGGTGAAAGAGCAATTGAAGTGGCTGCCTCTGCGGCACTCATGGGCTTGAGCCTAACTTGGCGTGGTGGCACTGAGACCAATGAAGTGGAGGTGCTGCTCCCAGCTTGGTCCCCGGCGGACAACGCTGCTGCAGGCGTAGTTTTTTTTTTCTCAAAAAAAGTGGGGGTCGGCACACCAGTCTCCTTGATACGAGGCGCCACTTGCTTCTTCTGCTCCTTCTTATTGCCAGTGGCACTGGCAACTTTCTTGGTAGAAGAGCTACGGCTACCTTTCTTTGGGCCCATCTTCTTCAGATGTCAGAACAGCAGTACGCAGTTGCATGAGTTGCAGAGTTGTCTGTGGCCACACGTGACGTCACGTGACGTTGTGCACACACCGCAGCAGGACTTCTTTCTGGCACTACAACAAGTGATGATGATGAGGATGATTCCTGGTTCTCAGTCTTTGTGCACCTAAAAGCAAAGAAGCCAGAGGAACATCAGTTAAATAAATGTTGTATATGTGGTGCTTCAATTAATACTATTGCAACTAGGCATTTATTATTATTAACACAACACACCCAAAAACGGAAAGACCCAAAATTAAAATTGCAATTCTAATAAAAAATGGATGTTTAAATTAATAGAAGAGAGACCACACAGAGAGAGTTGTTTCATGCACCCATTCATAACCTTAGGCCTACTGGCCCGCAAACTTGCCGGCCTATGGCAAAAACTGCCTGGCCTCAATATGCCACCACCCCCCCCACCCACATGGCCAGGCCCTTGACCAGGCCCCAACAACACCCAAAAAATCGGAATACACACAAAATCACCTCAATCCAATGTTATCCATGCCCTAAATGAGGTTTAAATTCAAGAGAACCCACAGAAAGACTTGGTCCATGCACCACTGAGTACCCCTGGGCATAATGGATGAAAGCAAGGCAGACTGGGTGCAGGCCTATGGCACAAAGCACACTGCCTGGCTTCAAAATGGCCCCTAGACCCCACCCACATGGCCAGGCCCTGGACCAGGCCTCAAAATGGCCTCCACCCACATGGCCAGGCCCTTGACCAGGCCCCAACACCCAAAAAATCGAAATACACACAAAAATCACCTCAATCCAATGCCGTCCATGCCCTAAATGATGTTTAAATTCAAGAGACCCCACAGAAAGACTTGGTCCATGCACCACTGACTACCCCTGGGCCTACTGGCTAGTGTGGCTTTTAACCCGCACCGCAAAATTAAAAAAAACTTCCACATATAACAGTGAGATATTCAATTCCATGCCATCCATGCCATAAATGATATTTAAATTCGACAAAACTCACAGAAACAGTTGTGCCATGCACCCATGACTAACCCTGGTTCTACTGGATACTGTGGCTACCCACAATATATTTTTTTTAAAGTTGTGAAAAAGTTTATAAATTGTAATTGCAGCAACTGCAATGCCCCGAACAAACAACACCAACTTACTTGTAAAATCTCAAATCCAAAAGTGATCCAAACAAAAAGTCCTCAAATACAAATATCCAGCAGCAGCCACAAAGAGTAATCCTTACAGCTCCAGATCCAAATGAAAAGTGACTAGGACATGGACAAAGCACTGGGAGGATACTGCTGGACAGGAACAGGAAGTTTGAGACTCCTTCCTCCCATCCCCCCAAAAATGGACTCCTTGCTCAAAAAAGTGCAGCCAAATGTCAATCTGAGGAGTTATTCTGGTCCAAAGCATCATTTTCAGAAGGTTTATGCTGCCAGCGATAGATTTCTTGTGCAGTATTCCAATTTTTGCGACTTCGGGAAAGCGAGCTGTTCAAATCTCCCGCCGGATGTGAGCTGCGCATCACATCTACGTGATCACGGGCCCTTATGACGTATTCGCGTTCTCAAAGTCTCGCAATGCAAGATGGCGGGACTCCATGACATATCGCGGTCGAAAAGTCTCGCGCGATGATGCAGCCAGATCCAAAATGGCGCAGCGAACGCAAACCGGGAGGAAAACAACTCGGCAAACTCAGAATCATGGTAAGTCAACGCCGATTGTATTTTTGAAGCGCGACCAAGCAAAAAAAAATCACCAAGTCACGAATTGGGAATTGTTTGGCAATTTTGCGCAATTTTCAGATTGCAAAATTGCCAAAAATTGGCAAATTCCGCGAGCGGAACAAATTTTCAGCCCATACTTCAAAAAAAATCTGACAGCGGTTCAAACTGCAGAAGCAAAAAAGAGAGGTCTCGCACAGGGAAAACGCATAAAAGTCATTACTGCTGTACCTGCCTTAGAGGAAGTGACAAAAGCAAGCATTCCAAATGTAAAAGCTTTACATCCGAGATGGATACAATGGGTTAACTCTCTTGCTGCAACAGAAGTTGAATACGTTTTTGATCCCTACTTGAAAACACAAGAATGTTTACAATACGAACAAGAATGTCCTCTGCTCACTGAGATTCTGCATGTAGAACAGTACAAATGTATAATTTACACAGACGGATCAGCACAACCCGCAATTGGGGGTAAACAAGCTTATAGTGCTGCGTGCGCGATCCTTAAAAGTCGCTGGCACAATGGTAAATTCAGACCTATGGTCACAAAAACTCAATCCCTAGGAGACTGTACAGCTCAGTGAGCTGAACTACAGGCTTTCAAGATGGCGCTTGAAAATGCCCATCGCGAATTCCTCACACTCATAGTGTGCGATTCGTATTACTGCGCCCAGTCTTACAATGAATACTTGCAGAACTGGGTTCAAAATGGTTTCAAAGATGCAAAAGATGGCACAATCAAGCATAAGTTGCTTTGGGAACAAGTAGTTCAATTACAGAAAGAACTCCAAAAGACTCATGTGATCCATGCACTGGGTCATCAGCGTGATGGCGTTCACGTTGTAGGGAATTCATTGGCTGATGAAACCGCAAAGGCAGCTGTGCAAATGGCTTCTGTAGCTGCAATCGCTCGTTCAAAAACAAAAATCGACAGCGAAATAATGCTGGCTGTCACCACTTCCAATAAAGACAGTGCTAAAACATTACCGAAAGGCTTTCCACTCCAGTACTCCTTTATAACTGATGCAAATAATGTTCCTTTTGCTCGAATCCCTGGAGTGGGGGATAGAGTAATTCCAAACATGGACACAGATTAGGACTAATCTTAGCAGCACATGAAGAACTTGCCTCTGCACACACAGGTGTTTCCGCCACAGTGTCATTTTTAAAGCAAAGCTACTGGTGGCCACGCATGAGGAAACAGACCCGCAACGACGTTTTGGAATGTGAAATCTGTTAGGGAATGAATGTTTCAACAGTGAAACGCCCGGCGCAGACGCCCCTTCTAATTTCAGATAAACCATTAGCATGTGTTTACCTGGACCACTGTGGTCCCTTTCAAAGGGATGGCAACTATAAATATATCATGGTCGCAGTGGATCATACTCAAGATTTATTTGGATGTGGCCTCAGCGCTCGGCTGACGCACGAACTGAAATTTGCGAGTATTTATCGGCACATACGCAATCGGCACCCTACATTCTGACCAGGGTCCTGCGTTTAGCTCTTGAGCTTACAAGTAGACCATGGCCAGCTTGGGCGTTGAATTGTGGTACTCAAGTCCATTCCGTCCTGAGGGAAATTCTGTAGTGGAAAGAAAAAACGGGACATAAAGCAATCTATAACAGCTAGGGTATTAGGTTTGGGTGACGGGTGGGTAATCTGCCAAGAAATTCTGTGGGTGGAATCACTCCATATGAAATCCTTTGTGGTACTAGAATGGTTGTTGAAGACCTCGATCATCATACTTCAGTGGTAGAACATAAACCCTTTGATATCAAAGACCGTTTGGCTGTTTTACATGACTTAAAAGCAACACATTACAGAAGAAAAACCACCTGTCCCAGCAAGGTCTGTCTGGATACCAAAGATTGGGGATCTAGTCAGAGAAAAGATCACGGATAAGAAGGAATTTGGGCCTTCTTACAGAAAACCAGTATCTGTGCTAGCAATCCACGGATCAAGAACAGTGTTACTGGTGCCCCTTGCTGGAAGAAAGGAGAACAGGTTTGTATCAATTGACCCAGTAAAACCACACCATGTGGCCGATAATAAGTAGTAGGCCCGGTGGACTCCAAAGATGTAGCAGACGACCAAATCTTGCTACTATCCAAGAGGTTCAGACTGAGAGACTCATCACCTTTGAAGAATCCGCAGTAAGAAAAGAAGGACTATGCAACAAAGCCATGGAACTTGTGCCTCTTGAGACCCGAATAACAGTTTGTCAAGACACTCCTGTCTACAATGATATAGCCTCAGACTATACTAATATGACAAGGGACCAAGCAGCTCCAGCGATTTCAAGCAATCTGGATGCAATACCAACAATTGACAGAACTGCCTCTGGGCATTTCATCAATTTTGATACATTTTCTGAGGATCCCAGTGAACCCGAACCCTTTTTCAGCAACTAGAAAAGACTTATCTGGTCTCACCATGGGTTGAATTTTGGATTGTGTTCGGTGCACTTTTTTTCCTACTTTGGCTCATTCTTTTTTTAAGTTTGGGAAAGCTGATAGATGGAAAATATAGTAAAATGGACACAGCAAGTAAGAACATCAACTTGCTCCTGAAGCCACACAAATCATCTCATTGTGAACAAAGAGACCTGTCATCAGTGAACATCGCAGCTATTCCTATACCTGGTGGTATAGCATGGGACAGAACTGATTATTACATTTATGGTCCTGCCGAGCTGTTGAAGATTCCACATCAATTTAAGGTTTTCTTGAGTGATTTTGTTTCACCCAGCACATTTTCTGATGATTGGGACTTTGAGACTGTTAATATTTTGATGTCAGATTTAGAGATGTCTGAAAATTTACAAACCATGTATATTTAGAAGGTTCATCGGATTATGAAGAAATGTATTGTTACAATCATTTTGGTCATGATTATTTGCATAAATCTGCAAACCCTTGAAATGTGTATACTTTCAATCAATGGGAACATTGTCCAACACCAGCAAAAGGTAGCTAAAAACCATTCTATAACAAATTTTCACACATCTCAGGTTTTAATGTCTCAAATCCGGAAACATTTTACTTTAAAAATGTTAATAAGACCGGAATGAAAAGTATGTTAACCAACACAAAGCAAATTTATTCAGCAGCCTTTTATGACCAGCTGTCCTCATTAGGCTTTGACTTTTGGAGTAACACCATAGAAACAAAAACTGTCTGGGGCTCAAAAGACTGGCAAGTACAGGGAATAGAAGCCTTATTCCGAGCCAGTATTATTCCTGAACAAATAATGTTTTTAAATGACACTGTTCAACAAACATCCTGTCTTGGACTAGCCAAGATAAAAGATTTAAACAAACCGTCCATACCTGTACCTACAGCTGATAGTAAAAACACTTCAGAGGGAGGGGTCGATGTAAAAACTATTTTACTAGAAAACAGAACTGATCCTGATTGGAAAAAAATTGTTAATCTGGCCCACAGACACAAATAACTGTCAATAGCGGGAGGGCGCTCCTTCCGCTTTCGTGCGGCCAAGCTCAGGAACTCTCTACCAGCTCACATCCGTGCCCTAGATGACCTGCTTATGTTCAGGAGAGCTATTAAAACCTACCTTTTCCCTCCTGGACTTTAATGGACTGTTCCGCTGCTACTTCTCTTCTTTTGTTATGTATGCTATATTCTTTCTGCCAGTTAAAGCGCCGGGACGCCCCTTAGCTGGGGCAGCTGTGCGCTATACAAGTTATTATAACAATATGAGAATGCCAGTACTGATGCAAAAATGATTAACACGCTTCAAAGCAAAGCCTGAAGAAGTAATTCAAGGCTAGGAGCCGATAAATAGCTTTTATTATTTGGTTCCAACGAACAACTCTGTTTTAGAAAAACATATTCAAAACGATGAACAATATTACATACTATGTACAAAAATAAAAGGTAGGGGACTCTTCCATCATATCAAGCATGTCACAAGCATACAACATTCAACCATTCAGGAACAATTATTAACAAGTGCAGTATATTACAGTGATTTACAATAGAAAAGCAAGCATAACAAGGCTGAAAAAAGGTTAGCCACGGTCTGCAAAATATTTTGGACACTATTACTTGGAGAATTATCTACAACAAGTACATTCCGTACACAAATTCAATTATTCTTGGTTTTTTTCCGATTTAAAGAAAAAACACAGTAATGTACAAGGAATGGTGAAAAGCAAATGGGTGATTCGAAAAAGCTTGTCACCCATGCAGACTCAAAGGTGGCTGTGGGCCTACGCGTTTCGAATCCTGTCGATCTATAAGGATTCTCTTCAGGGCCTTTATTTATATCTATAACAAAAAAAGAAAAGAAGAAGGTTTGAAGAGTTAATATATACATATACAGTGGATCAACTTCAGAATCCTCACTCAGATCACCCCCTCTCTCATCCGCCACCTGTGAGGGTAGTAAAAATACTGTGCTATGGCGAAAGCATCAATCTAGAAGATGGCTCGGATACTCTACGGGGTTACTTCTAAGTGGATGGAACGTGGGAACATATAGTGATCTAGGTGGTGAACGGGATTGCAGAGTTTAATCTACGTAGCTGGAGAGTGAAAACAAGTTATAATCTTACCTGCCTAGGTAATAGGCGGGATTGCTATGCTGGAGGTGGAGTCACCTGGAACAACGGAGAAGGTGCCTATAGGTGGATAGACACGCATATAATCAAGATAAGCATTTTCTTAACACAGGGCCACAATTTCTAAAGACCACTGTCCTTACCTATTATTAATGAGCTTTAGTGTAAGAGTATGACGGTCGTCGGAGTGAAAAAAGCACAAAGTCTAAAAAAAGAATAACGGAACACAAGCTGGAGTTAACTCGAGTTGCCTCACGATGCTAACATATTGGAGAGTGACTGTTCTCAGATCTTACCAGTAAGAAATGGCATTCAAGGATACAATTAGTCGGCGATGATTTGACAGGCCGTGATTGAATACGGAGGGCGTGGTCCGCCGGACGCAGCTTACTGTTTACAAGCGGATCATAAGGCCCTGCAACCAATAACATAGTAAATGTTAGCGGACCAGTGGAGCGAGTCTAACAAAGTTGGACCGAAAATGAAAATCCTCTTACCAAGAACGCGGATTGACGCGCTGGTCTCATTTTGAAAAAGTATCTACGCCGGGAAACAACGAGATGGGAGTTAGTTCCGGGACAGTCTAGTTTAGCCGACTAGTACTATGAGACAAACAGATGGTGGTACTCACAATTAATTCACAGTTCCAGAGCCTCGGTCGACGACGTGACAAGAAGTGCGTACTCCGGCACAGACACCTTAGCTGAAAGGGCTGCCGTCCAAACACCTATATATACAGGTCGGTGATTGGTTGACGCCTACCTTGTTTCTGGTGTTCCTTTTAAAACAGAAAACCAGGACCGGATTTGGCACGCTTACCGGGTTATTCAGGGATTTGGCCTACATAGAGAGAATGATAATCCAACCATTCTACTCATAGTTTGAATATTTCACTCAGTTCATTGAGCCCAGACACCGAAGTGTCAAATTTAACTATTAAAAAAGCTTCCCGTTTTGACAAGGCGAGATTTTGATCCCCACCACGAGGGTTTTTTTCCACTTTGGAAATAACAGTCCATTTGAGGTCACTGACAACATGCTGCATCCGCGTCCAGTGGAGCACCAAAGGGGCATTTTCGACCCTCTTTTTGATTCTCGATTTATGTTGCGAGATCCGATGGCGGATCTCTTGATTGGTTTTACCTATATACAGTAGGTGACAAGGGCATGTGATGCCATACACGACAAACTTGCTTTTACAGTTACTAAAGGATTCATGTTTCCAGAAAATACCGTTATGTTTAAACAGTGAACCCTCAATACACGATTCACAACAAAGGCACGTGCCACATTTATGATGTCCAACAATGGGGGGCATCCCCATCATTTGGCGCAATGTCGCAGGTTTTGGTGCCGGCATCGCCGCACGGACAAAGTGGTTGGCAATGTTATTTTCCTTTTTAAAGGCAAATAGAGGCTTATCCACAAGACTTTCATCCAGGTCTTTCACTAGATGCCAATTCTGCTTGATGGCTTTTTTTAGATGATTAGCATTAGGGCAAAATGTGGTGACACAAACCTGTCGTTTCAGTGCAGGTTTAATTTTTCGTTCTAGGGTAGTCTCGCGTGGTGTCCACTGTGCTCTCTTCATACAGCTCTTCACAAGTTTCTTAGGATATCCCCTGTCGCACAATTTGGATGTTAAATTGGCTGAATGATGTTGAAAATCTTCCTTAAATGTACAGTTCCTGCGAACTCGAAGGAACTGCCCATAGGGGAGGTTTTCTCTGAGATTCCTAGGGTGGTTACTTGAGAACATAAGTGACTTGTTTCTATCAGTGGGCTTGCTGTATAGAGTCGTGGCCAATTTCCCTTCACAAGGGAAAACCTCCACGTCTAGGAAAGCAATCTTCCTAGTAGAACTAGAAATACTGAATTTTATATCAGCAGTTCTATTATTTAACCATTGGTGGAACTGGTCAAGAGTGTCACTATCACCGGTCCAAGTCATAAAAACATCATCAATAAACCGGAGTCAATCTTAATTTCCTGCAAAATTCAATGAATTCTGACTTCATTTTAACGAAGTCAGTTCTTTTGGAAGGGACAAATGATAGTCCTTTCGCCAACATGCTTTCTTCATCAGCAGTTAGAACTTTTTTAGATAAATTGAAAATAGGCGACGCGTCTAGTTTTTGTACTGCTGTCGTCTGGTTTTCATTTCCCACGGGATGTTGGTTCTCACTCGTCCCCTGGGAACTGTTTGGCCCCTCCCTAAAAAATGGGGGTTTGACGATTGATTTTGTTGTTGTGGGTTAACGTTCCAGTTCCGATTCCTATTGGGACGATTATAGTTACTGGTAGGTTCACTATCAGTTCCTGATGACGATGTATCACTGAAAGAGATGAACTGCTTTCGCGATCTTCCCTGGTTACCTGGAAGAAAACGTCTTGATTCCGCTTTGGAATAAAAGTCGGCCTGCAAGTAAGGGTATATGTTATCTAGGGAAAAACCTTTCTTATCCTTCTCAAATTGGTTAGATTTTTGAGTTATTGTATAATCTTTAAATTCTTGGATTTCTTTATTGACTTTGTCCAAGAGAGCCTTGGCGTCAGCTATGGTGGGGTTGATACTTATTTCTGACTCTAGTTTAGAAATTTCAGCTAGTTCTTCTTTAGATATTCTGACAGCTGTCTCTACTGTTAGAACCATTAAATCTCTACTGCATTTAGTTTCTATCATGGAAAAACCTTTCTTAAATATCGGATCTTCGGTAAAAATTACGGGTATGTTTTTAATTTGTAAACCAGCAGGAATGGTGCCTTCCCGGAGGTGTTGCAACAAGAAGTGACCATGGAGATCTGTCCTTATCTGCTTCTTTTTAAGACGAATCAGTTTATCCGATTCATTAGATGTAGTAGCTGTCTCACTTAAGGTAACCGAGGAGAAGATGGGTGGGTCACTGAGGAAGTTTCTGATATGGTCCTCTGTATAGGCGAAAGTATCTTTTTCTGCCATCACTCTAAAAGGTCAATGAAAAGAAAGAAAAAGTTTAGAACACTCAAAAAAGGAAAAAAATTAGAAAATAGCATGTATATAAGACACAATCACACAATCAATGAAAAATACAAGGGTAGCAAAAAGTCTATCCTTATTTCAAATGAATGAACAAAAAAACCTCGCGGGCCAGTGCCCGCAATTATAACCAAAAAACTACAAGGGGAAGGCTCTAATCAGTATGGCTGAGCCAATATCCAAAAGAACAATATGAGAATGCCAGTACTGATGCAAAAATGATTAACACGCTTCAAAGCAAAGCCTGAAGAAGTAATTCAAGGCTAGGAGCCGATTAATAGCTTTTATTATTTGGTTCCAACGAACAACTCTGTTTTAGAAAAACATATTCAAAACGATGAACAATATTACATACTATGTACAAAAATAAAAGGTAGGGGACTCTTCCATCATATCAAGCATGTCACAAGCATACAACATTCAACCATTCAGGAACAATTATTAACAAGTGCAGTATATTACAGTGATTTACAATAGAAAAGCAAGCATAACAAGGCTGAAAAAAGGTTAGCCACGGTCTGCAAAATATTTTGGACACTATTACTTGGAGAATTATCTACAACAAGTACATTCCGTACACAAATTCAATTATTCTTGTTTTTTTCCGATTTAAAGAAAAAACACAGTAATGTACAAGGAATGGTGAAAAGCAAATGGGTGATTCGAAAAAGCTTGTCACCCATGCAGACTCAAAGGTGGCTGTGGGCCTACGCGTTTCGAATCCTGTCGATCTATAAGGATTCTCTTCAGGGCCTTTATTTATATCTATAACAAAAAAAGAAAAGAAGAAGGTTTGAAGAGTTAATATATACATATACAGTGGATCAACTTCAGAATCCTCACTCAGATCACCCCCTCTCTCATCCGCCACCTGTGAGGGTAGTAGAAATACTGTGCTATGGCGAAAGCATCAATCTAGAAGATGGCTCGGATACTCTACGGGGTTACTTCTAAGTGGATGGAACGTGGGAACATATAGTGATCTAGGTGGTGAACGGGATTGCAGAGTTTAATCTACGTAGCTGGAGAGTGAAAACAAGTTATAATCTTACCTGCCTAGGTAATAGGCGGGATTGCTATGCTGGAGGTGGAGTCACCTGGAACAACGGAGAAGGTGCCTATAGGTGGATAGGCACGCATATAATCAAGATAAGCATTTTCTTAACACAGGGCCACAATTTCTAAAGACCACTGTCCTTACCTATTATTAATGAGCTTTAGTGTAGGAGTATGACGGTCGTCGGAGTGAAAAAAGCACGAAGTCTAAAAAAAGAATAACGGAACACAAGCTGGAGTTAACTCGAGTTGCCTCACGATGCTAACATATTGGAGAGTGACTGTTCTCAGATCTTACCAGTAAGAAATGGCATTCAAGGATACAATTAGTCGGCGATGATTTGACAGGCCGTGATTGAATACGGAGGGCGTGGTCCGCCGGACGCAGCTTACTGTTTACAAGCGGATCATAAGGCCCTGCAACCAATAACATAGTAAATGTTAGCGGACCAGTGGAGCGAGTCTAACAAAGTTGGACCGAAAATGAAAATCCTCTTACCAAGAACGCGGGTTGACGCGCTGGTCTCATTTTGAAAAAGTATCTACGCCGGGAAACAACGAGATGGGAGTTAGTTCCGGGACAGTCTAGTTTAGCCGACTAGTACTATGAGACAAACAGATGGTGGTACTCACAATTAATTCACAGTTCCAGAGCCTCGGTCGACGACGTGACAAGAAGTGCGTACTCCGGCACAGACACCTTAGCTGAAAGGGCTGCCGTCCAAACACCTATATATACAGGTCGGTGATTGGTTGACGCCTACCTTGTTTCTGGTGTTCCTTTTAAAACAGAAAACCAGGACCGGATTTGGCACGCTTACCGGGTTATTCAGGGATTTGGCCTACATAGAGAGAATGATAATCCAACCATTCTACTCATAGTTTGAATATTTCACTCAGTTCATTGAGCCCAGACACCGAAGTGTCAAATTTAACTATTAAAAAAGCTTCCCGTTTTGACAAGGCGAGATTTTGATCCCCACCACGAGGGTTTTTTTCCACTTTGGAAATAACAGTCCATTTGAGGTCACTGACAACATGCTGCATCCGCGTCCAGTGGAGCACCAAAGGGGCATTTTCGACCCTCTTTTTGATTCTCGATTTATGTTGCGAGATCCGATGGTGGATCTCTTGATTGGTTTTACCTATATACAGTAGGTGACAAGGGCATGTGATGCCATACACGACAAACTTGCTTTTACAGTTACTAAAGGATTCATGTTTCCAGAAAATACCGTTATGTTTAAACAGTGAACCCTCAATACACGATTCACAACAAAGGCACGTGCCACATTTATGATGTCCAACAATGGGGGGCATCCCCATCATTTGGCGCAATGTCGCAGGTTTTGGTGCCGGCATCGCCGCACGGACAATGTGGTTGGCAATGTTATTTTCCTTTTTAAAGGCAAATAGAGGCATATCCACAAGACTTTCATCCAGGTCTTTCACTAGATGCCAATTCTGCTTGATGGCTTTTTTTAGATGATTAGCATTAGGGCAAAACGTGGTGACACAAACCTGTCGTTTCAGTGCAGGTTTAATTTTTCGTTCTAGGGTAGTCTCGCGTGGTGTCCACTGTGCTCTCTTCATACAGCTCTTCACAAGTTTCTTAGGATATCCCCTGTCGCACAATTTGGATGTTAAATTGGCTGAATGATGTTGAAAATCTTCCTTAAATGTACAGTTCCTGCGAACTCGAAGGAACTGCCCATAGGGGAGGTTTTCTCTGAGATTCCTAGGGTGGTTACTTGAGAACATAAGTGACTTGTTTCTATCAGTGGGCTTGCTGTATAGAGTCGTGGCCAATTTCCCTTCACAAGGGAAAACCTCCACGTCTAGGAAAGCAATCTTCCTAGTAGAACTAGAAATACTGAATTTTATATCAGCAGTTCTATTATTTAACCATTGGTGGAACTGGTCAAGAGTGTCACTATCACCGGTCCAAGTCATAAAAACATCATCAATAAACCGGAGCCACGCTCCGATGTATTGAATGAAAGGATTGTTCTGGTAGATATATGTCTCTTCATACATTGCCATAAACAATACCGCCAATTCTGGCGCAAAGGGACACCCCATGGCTACTCCCTTTACTTGGTAGTAATATTCGCCATTAAAACAGAAGTAATTCTTCTTTAAGGCGAAAGCTGCCAAGTCCACGATGAAATTGGTGGGCACCTGCATCGGTCTGGGTCTGGAATCGAGGTAATGTGTAAGTACTGCTATCGCCTCATCTTGAGGGATCTGGGTATAGAGAGCAGTTACGTCCATAGTAACTAGTCTGTCTCTGTTTTCACAAAAATCAATTCTTTCTAATTTGTTGATAAAATAAGTTGTATCCTGGAGGTAGGATTTTACACTGATCATAAATTCTTTTAGAAAACAGTCTACATATTTAGCTGATGGCTCTAGTACAGACCCACATCCAGCAACGATGGGTCTGCCAGGAGGGTGGTCAGGATCTTTATGTATCTTAGGCAATACATAGAACATAGGCACTTTTGGATGTAGAATTTTGAGATATTCGAATTCTTTCGGTCCAACAAAGCCTAAATCAAAACCTTTTTGTATGATAGCAAAAAGTTCATTCTGGAGGTCAGTGGTAGGGTCTTTATTTATTTTACGGTAGCAGCTACTATCTGCCAGCTGTCTCATGACTTCGGTGGTATAGTCATTGATATCCCACACTACAATCGCTCCACCTTTGTCGGCCTGCTTTATTATGACCGTACTATCAGTTTTAAGGTTGTTTAGAGCTGTCATCTGTGCCTTGGTGGTATTATATTTTACATATTTCCTCTCTTTTTCCATAGCCGAAATAGCCGATAAAACACTTTTTTCGAAGGTGAGTAGGTTTTTTGGAAGTTTACTTGCTGGAGGACAAAAGGTGGATTTGTTCCTAAGGCCGGTGACCTCCATGGACTGGTTACTGGGGGTTTCCCTAAAGAAAAGAGTCAATCTTAATTTCCTGCAAAATTCAATGAATTCTGACTTCATTTTAACGAAGTCAGTTCTTTTGGAAGGGACAAATGATAGTCCTTTCGCCAACATGCTTTCTTCATCAGCAGTTAGAACTTTTTTAGATAAATTGAAAATAGGCGACGCGTCTAGTTTTTGTACTGCTGTCGTCTGGTTTTCATTTCCCACGGGATGTTGGTTCTCACTCGTCCCCTGGGCACTGTTTGGCCCCTCCCTAAAAAATGGGAGTTTGACGATTGATTTTGTTGTTGTGGGTTAACGTTCCAGTTCCGATTCCTATTGGGACGATTATAGTTACTGGTAGGTTCACTATCAGTTCCTGATGACGATGTATCACTGAAAGAGATGAACTGCTTTCGCGATCTTCCCTGGTTACCTGGAAGAAAACGTCTTGATTCCGCTTTGGAATAAAAGTCGGCCTGCAAGTAAGGGTATATGTTATCTAGGGAAAAACCTTTCTTATCCTTCTCAAATTGGTTAGATTTTTGAGTTATTGTATAATCTTTAAATTCTTGGATTTCTTTATTGACTTTGTCCAAGAGAGCCTTGGCGTCAGCTATGGTGGGGTTGATACTTATTTCTGACTCTAGTTTAGAAATTTCAGCTAGTTCTTCTTTAGATATTCTGACAGCTGTCTCTACTATTAGAACCATTAAATCTCTACTGCATTTAGTTTCTATCATGGAAAAACCTTTCTTAAATATCGGATCTTCGGTAAAAATTACGGGTATGTTTTTAATTTGTAAACCAGCAGGAATGGTGCCTTCCCGGAGGTGTTGCAACAAGAAGTGACCATGGAGATCTGTCCTTATCTGCTTCTTTTTAAGACGAATCAGTTTATCCGATTCATTAGATGTAGTAGCTGTCTCACTTAAGGTAACCGAGGAGAAGATGGGTGGGTCACTGAGGAAGTTTCTGATATGGTCCTCTGTATAGGCGAAAGTATCTTTTTCTGCCATCACTCTAAAAGGTCAATGAAAAGAAAGAAAAAGTTTAGAACACTCAAAAAAGGAAAAAAATTAGAAAATAGCATGTATATAAGACACAATCACACAATCAATGAAAAATACAAGGGTAGCAAAAAGTCTATCCTTATTTCAAATGAATGAACAAAAAAACCTCGCGGGCCAGTGCCCGCAATTATAACCAAAAAACTACAAGGGGAAGGCTCTAATCAGTATGGCTGAGCCAATATCCAAAAGAACAATATGAGAATGCCAGTACTGATGCAAAAATGATTAACACGCTTCAAAGCAAAGCCTGAAGAAGTAATTCAAGGCTAGGAGCCGATTAATAGCTTTTATTATTTGGTTCCAACGAACAACTCTGTTTTAGAAAAACATATTCAAAACGATGAACAATATTACATACTATGTACAAAAATAAAAGGTAGGCACCAAAACCTGCGACATTGCGCCAAATGATGGGGATGCCCCCCATTGTTGGACATCATAAATGTGGCACGTGCCTTTGTTGTGAATCGTGTATTGAGGGTTCACTGTTTAAACATAACGGTATTTTCTGGAAACATGAATCCTTTAGTAACTGTAAAAGCAAGTTTGTCGTGTATGGCATCACATGCCCTTGTCACCTACTGTATATAGGTAAAACCAATCAAGAGATCCGCCATCGGATCTCGCAACATAAATCGAGAATCAAAAAGAGGGTCGAAAATGCCCCTTTGGTGCTCCACTGGACGCGGATGCAGCATGTTGTCAGTGACCTCAAATGGACTGTTATTTCCAAAGTGGAAAAAAACCCTCGTGGTGGGGATCAAAATCTCGCCTTGTCAAAACGGGAAGCTTTTTTAATAGTTAAATTTGACACTTCGGTGTCTGGGCTCAATGAACTGAGTGAAATATTCAAACTATGAGTAGAATGGTTGGATTATCATTCTCTCTATGTAGGCCAAATCCCTGAATAACCCGGTAAGCGTGCCAAATCCGGTCCTGGTTTTCTGTTTTAAAAGGAACACCAGAAACAAGGTAGGCGTCAACCAATCACCGACCTGTATATATAGGTGTTTGGACGGCAGCCCTTTCAGCTAAGGTGTCTGTGCCGGAGTACGCACTTCTTGTCACGTCGTCGACCGAGGCTCTGGAACTGTGAATTAATTGTGAGTACCACCATCTGTTTGTCTCATAGTACTAGTCGGCTAAACTAGACTGTCCCGGAACTAACTCCCATCTCGTTGTTTCCCGGCGTAGATACTTTTTCAAAATGAGACCAGCGCGTCAACCCGCGTTCTTGGTAAGAGGATTTTAATTTTCGGTCCAACTTTGTTAGACTCGCTCCACTGGTCCGCTAACATTTACTATGTTATTGGTTGCAGGGCCTTATGATCCGCTTGTAAACAGTAAGCTGCGTCCGGCGGACCACGCCCTCCGTATTCAATCACGGCCTGTCAAATCATCGCCGACTAATTGTATCCTTGAATGCCATTTCTTACTGGTAAGATCTGAGAACAGTCACTCTCCAATATGTTAGCATCGTGAGGCAACTCGAGTTAACTCCAGCTTGTGTTCCGTTATTCTTTTTTTAGACTTCGTGCTTTTTTCACTCCGACGACCGTCATACTCCTACACTAAAGCTCATTAATAATAGGTAAGGACAGTGGTCTTTAGAAATTGTGGCCCTGTGTTAAGAAAATGCTTATCTTGATTATATGCGTGTCTATCCACCTATAGGCACCTTCTCCGTTGTTCCAGGTGACTCCACCTCCAGCATAGCAATCCCGCCTATTACCTAGGCAGGTAAGATTATAACTTGTTTTCACTCTCCAGCTACGTAGATTAAACTCTGCAATCCCGTTCACCACCTAGATCACTATATGTTCCCACGTTCCATCCACTTAGAAGTAACCCCGTAGAGTATCCGAGCCATCTTCTAGATTGATGCTTTCGCCATAGCACAGTATTTCTACTACCCTTACAGGTGGCGGATGAGAGAGGGGGTGATCTGAGTGAGGATTCTGAAGTTGATCCACTGTATATGTATATATTAACTCTTCAAACCTTCTTCTTTTCTTTTTTTGTTATAGATATAAATAAAGGCCCTGAAGAGAATCCTTATAGATCGACAGGATTCGAAACGCGTAGGCCCACAGCCACCTTTGAGTCTGCATGGGTGACAAGCTTTTTCGAATCACCCATTTGCTTTTCACCATTCCTTGTACATTACTGTGTTTTTTCTTTAAATCGGAAAAAAAACAAGAATAGTTGAATTTGTGTACGGAATGTACTTGTTGTAGATAATTCTCCAAGTAATAGTATCCAAAATATTTTGCAGACTGTGGCTAACCTTTTTTCAGCCTTGTTATGCTTGCTTTTCTATTGTAAATCACTGTAATATACTGCACTTGTTAATAATTGTTCCTGAATGGTTGAATGTTGTATGCTTGTGACATGCTTGATATGATGGAAGAGTCCCCTACCTTTTATTTTTGTACATAGTATGTAATATTGTTCATCGTTTTGAATATGTTTTTCTAAAACAGAGTTGTTCGTTGGAACCAAATAATAAAAGCTATTAATCGGCTCCTAGCCTTGAATTACTTCTTCAGGCTTTGCTTTGAAGCGTGTTAATCATTTTTGCATCAGTACTGGCATTCTCATATTGTTCTTTTGGATATTGGCTCAGCCATACTGATTAGAGCCTTCCCCTTGTAGTTTTTTGGATACAAGTTATTATAACATAACATAACATAACATAGATTCCTGAACAAAACACAAGGGTTTACAGTGACTAGGCGAGACCCAAGATATGTCCAGACAGCATCCAGGGATAGTAACAACTTGCAGTGTAGGAAGACTGTGCCTCGAGTGGCTACAAAAATCTACACTTACAGAGGTAAAACAACACTTAACTTTACTTAAAGATGGTGTTGATTTGAGAGACTTCTTACTAGGGCCTCATAAACCACGTCATAAACGTTTCATATACACCGGTATTTATGCTGCTTATAATAAAGCATGGAAAGTCCCGCAAATGGAACTGCAGAACGAATACGAGAAATTGATTGTGTTCATTTAGAGAAAGCTCTCTCTGTAGTTGATAATGGGTTAACAACTCTGTCAACCAGAATGTATTCTTTGGACAGCATTTTATCCTCTGCCATAGACATAATGGAACAGGACTTGCTCATATTACAACAAGGACAGTCTCAATTGCGTTCTATAATGTTGCTAGGCTGGACGTTACAAAATCTTCGTTCAGGCTATGTGCCTTGGCGTCTAATCAACATCACGTCATTGTTTACTGGATTTCAAATCTCATTGGCACAAAGAGGACCAGACTATACGGTGCTGAGCATAGCAAAAATGGAAAGATTACCATTGACTGTTTCTGAGAAACCAGCCATAGAATGGGTAATACATGGCACCATTACATTGCCAGTGACGATTTTCCAGTTTCAGTATTGCTTGTAACACATACCAACAGGCCTGTATGAAAGGTTGGGTAAAGAATACATTAAGTCAACCTGGGATTTACCATACACGCACAAATGTTGGAGTGGGGGAAAATAAGTATTTCTTAGTGGTACACAATGTAACAGCGCACTAAGTGGTACACTTTTATGTCAGGGTATTAATTTACACGGAGCCTGTGATGGTTCTTCGACCAACTTAGCCTGCCACCTGCAAGGTCCCCAGCAGCATTGATAGATCAAATTTTTAGGCAGCTTTCCAATGGGAGCTACATAATGTTGAATGATCACAGCTGTTGTGGAATGATGCCAGGAATTACCTATCTCGTAAATAAGTCAGCCAGGATCACTTGTTGTATGCAAGTATTGTTTCCTAAAAGCAAGACAGACGGAGAGTCGCCGTTATGGCATTCACTGAACATCTCTTCTATTCGAATTAATACTTTAAGCAGAATGAAAGTCATTCTTTTACAAAAAACGGTGCCACTGACCTCGTCCAAGGAGACGTATGATCTGCAAGTTGCAAGGTCCTCTGCAGAGATACATGCCTTATTATCAACAAACTGCCCCATACATTTCGCAGGAAATGTTAGGTCGTATCTTAAACATGTCTGATACCAGTGGTATTGTACATGTAATTAAGATAATTTTTTCTGGACTGTTAGCACCCTTTGAAGCAGTTCTGAGCATATTTCCAATCTTCGTGCACTCTGTGTTTGGCGGACTGCCTCTCGTTTTGGGACTCACAGCAGGAATTTTATTTTTGCTAGTTCTGCCTCGATATGGCAAGCCAATCCACCAACGACACCCAGATTACCATCGAGAACACTCTCCTGGCAATGCAGTATCATGAGCGCATAATCAAAATTTTGGGTTCGGCTTGTTTAAGAGATCTGAATACCACTTGGTTTCTTTTATTCAGACCAATCTGGCAAGATTGCATGTTACCTGTTCTACGATGCCTGCTATGTGGAGAAGAATGCTTGCTAGACATCTGTCTAACACTTCCATTAGCATTGCCAACGGATGTTAACGCTTTGCCTGGTTCGACAACGGCTCATGCATTGTCTTGTCCCCAACGGCTATCTATCCTGATGACGGCATTCATGGAGGTCTTACTATCACAGCCAGCTGATGGTGAGATACGTGGACCAACAGGCACACAGGTACCATCTACTGCGAACATTGCTAATGCAACTGACACTGACGGTGATGCTTCACATCTGTATACAATTGATCTGCTTAATGACGTAGTCCAATTTTCACCTAGAGTAGTAGACAAATTCTTTTCAAACTTAGAATATTTGATATTTTCTCCCAACAGCGAGAGTGACTTTTGAAGTTAGCACATAGCATTCGGATGAACTCAGAATTCAACCTTCACTTTTCAAAACAAGACTTCTAACTTTAGAATGCTATTTTTTCTTAGAATTAACTTTTTCCAAATTGAAATTTTTTTTGGGCATAAAGTAATCTGCTTAAAGTAGAACTATTCTTAGAGAAGAAGAATTCTTTGAACACGTCCAAAAAGACAATATTTGGCCTTGTCCACAAACTAAAAATTTTAAAATTCTGTCATGGAATGGTCTCGACCTTTCTTCTGTATTTCAGAGCCTTTTCATAAATGTTTTTCATGACTCATTCTGATAGGCATTTTTTCCAATGTCACACTACATGCTTGGAATGAAAATAATGTTTTATTTCACATGCGTACAGCACAAATGCTTGTTTTCCGTGTGCAACCATTTTCAAATGCATTTTTATGTATTTTGGGTGGGATTGTAAACACATGCTTTAGATATGTTTTTGCTTAGTATTTAGTAATGTCAAACATAATAATGTAGAGTGGGTGTTGTATAGCGTTTTTGGACCCTAGTGTAATTTTCCCGATTCATGCCCTTATATAGGTATAATTCACATTACCCTTGTATAGGCATATAAATCATACCCATATTTAGACATAGCCCACGCAGTCCTAATACAGACTTGGCTACTTCCACTAGTTCCAAAAAGCCACAACGATTTCTTGGAAAACTCTGCTTCAGCAGTCAGGGGCCTCCCCTTTCTTGAATATTGATTTGTCCTAGAAATCATAGCGTTTTTAAAGAACTACCATTCCCTTGGGGTTCTTTGGTAACGTTATTATGTCCAACTTTTTGTCAAACCAGGCACCTTCCTGGTATAAATATGCCCACACTTGCCCTAGCAAACACACTGTGGTTTGGAGCAGTTCGACTATCTATTTGCCTGACGCATCTTGCTACAGCAAGTGCCGAAGGAAGCCCACCCTCCAGCTGATGCACTGACAGAGAGGCTGCCTTTCTCTCGCTGAGAATCCAGCTCCAGTGTTTCCAAGCTCCCCTTGCGGGGTGTTGGGAAATCGAGTCCCGAGACAGAGATACCAGACCTCCTTAATTCTAAACCAAGGTATGGAGCTGATTAGACCCCAAGAGAAATCTTGGATAGATTCTTGGCAAAGAAACTAAACCCATCTCCCCTCGTAGTAGGCTTAGGTTAGGTACATCGGGGTAGGCCTATTTTAGAAGCACCAGTTAAGTACTTTTAGTTTTTGTTATTTATGTATGTATTTTATGGCTATGAAACCATACCATGCTTTTACAATATTATTTTAAAATACTCTTCTTGCTGTACGCATTATGCTTTACAGCCAGCATTACGATTGTAGCAATTCATTTCTTTTGCATGAGAAAGAAGACTGTTCAATAAATACTTTTATTGAAAACGCCAGTCTCTCTATTTTTCTGCACATCTAGTGAAACGAAAAATGCACGATTGACTGAGTGAAATATCTATCTATTGTTTCCACAACTCTGAAGATCAGTTTTATCTTGGGGAAACAAAAGTTGTCATGTTTATGTGGTTGTCAGAAATGAATTCCTTCTTGTTTATTTGAGAAAGTTTCTAGTGACCTCTGAGCTAGGTGGCATTCACAATTAAGTCTAATATATTTGATAAAGACCTAGTCGACTTAAGTCCTACGTGACATCTATAGGATATATTATTCCAATGCGCAGAGCCTATTGGGAATATAGGAACTACCCTACAAAGCGGGGTGCTAGCTGGTAAGCTAATGAGGTTCCTCATAAAAACTATTTTCTATAATTACAAGTGGTCTATTGTCCTGGAAGCCCAAAACTTCTCCATCATACAGAGGGGCTCCTAGTGCCTGACTTTTGTAGATTTCAAGGGCTGGAGTCACCGGATGAAAAAAGGAGCCACAGTGAGCCCTCAAATAACTCTACAATGTTGTTTGAGTCCACACATCTGAATATTGGATCACCAATCAAATCGCTCTGTGAGTGTAAACCCCAGATAATCGAATATCTGAACTCTCTCAAGAGGCACTTCACTGAGAGTCTGGTTTGCTTGGGTTACAAAACATGTATTTTATCTTGCTGAGGTTAATCACCAGCCTCTGCTGCTTGCAGAAGGACCCAAAACAATCCAGAAGAATCTAGACCCTTATAGGATATTTCGATAATAAAAGGGTTTGTCTTCAAACAATAGGGTTGAGGTCTTAACCCCGGCAAGACATGGGGCGTCACTCTCACATTTCTCAAGCTTTGTTACTAAATCACACACCCCTGCCTTACTCCGTGACTATATGGGATGGGATGTGTTAATTCACCATGGGGCCTGCATCTGACCTGGGCATATTTGGTCGAATGTAGTCTAGTTAAAACTTTTAGAGTATACTCAGGGATCCCCATTTCTGCCAATACCTTCCAAAGAAATTCTCTGGGGGCAAGATCAAAAGCAGACTGAATTTATTTCCAGGATTATAGTTGCAGACGGAACACCTGGTCAGTTGTTCCTAAGCCATCCGTGAAACCCACCTGCAAGGAAGTTAGTACATTTGAATGGGACATCCACTCATTCAACCGATTCAAAATAATCCAACTAAAAAATGTGTATGCACTCTCATTGAGACTGATTGGTCTTTAGTGAAAGGGTAGGGACCTAGAATTTTTATTTTGTTATTGGGATCATTTCAGTCAGTGTTTAGTCATTTCAGCCAGATGTTTAGTTTGCAAAATATTAATTAGAGGTGCTCAAATTTTTTAGGAAGCCACAACCACTTCCCCGGCTCCACCCACCCCATTTAATGACTTCACCCACATCAACAAGCCTCAACACATCAGAGCCACCTCCTCACTTCTTGAGTTCTGCATCAAACTGAAGACATGGCACTTCATATGAGCGGGGACATCGCAACAACACACCTGCCCAAGCACCTGGATACCCTCCTGGGTGATTGGCGCACTTAACAAATCAATATAACATTTCGTAATATAACATATGAAAAGCCTATGACAACAACTCAAAACTTAACTCAAATCAAATAATGTTTATACATCTCAAAATGCAGGTTTTGGAAAGGTCAATTGAGGACTTGAGGTGGCTTTGCTTACTAAAGAAAATGTGCATGTACGGAGCTGTTCAAAAGAAAGAAAGGGATGAAGGAAGGAATACATTAAAGAAGTGAGCAACACATGCACGCAGGAAGGGGCGTGCAGGAGTGAGAAAATAAATAAGTAATGGATAAGAAAAGGGGCAATATGAAAAGAATGTGGAAAGGAAGAAATGATGGGATACAGGGAGAAAGTAAGTGAAAGATGTGTGATGGATGAATAGAAAGATGAAAGGAGGTAAAAAATCACAAGGAAGGGTTAAGGATAAGGAAGGATGAAATTAAAGAAGGGGTGAAGGAAGGTGCAGGAAAAAAGAAAGTAAGTAACAAATGAAGGAAGAAGGAAATAAGGGCAGAAGGATGGAGATTGAATGAGGATGTAAGGAAAGAAGAATGAAAAGGAGGCATGGAGGTACTGGGTCATGGAGGGACAGAGGGAATTAAACCAGCGTTATATTGCAAAGAAATTGAAAAACAAAAAAATCAAATTCCTTCTGTATCCTTAACAGGCCATGTACGTTTATAAAGCAGGGCTCGAAAATTCCACTCGACCGCTCGCATAGTGGAGCTAAATTGAACAAGGTCGAGCTGTTTTTAGGTCCTACTCGCCCTTTCTGGCGAGTAGGAAAATAAACAAACTTTTGTTCTCGGTCTGTGAAAACGGAGCAAACGTGACAAGATAGCAAGATTTAAAGGCATTTTTATTGCTCACAAAGTTAATGAGCAATAAAGATGCATTTAAATCTTGTTATCTTGTCACATTTGCTCTGCTTTCAGAGATCGAGGTCAAGTAGGTTGCAGTTAGGTCGAGGACATTTTTTACGGTACTAGTCCTGCAGGACTGGTACAATTTTTTGGGATTTATCGAGCCCTGTAAAGCACATATATCCTCTGGAGAGGGTCTTGACACCAAATGAAAAAAGTTGTTATCCAATTCAGTGGCACTAATTTTATCGCCCTCAGAGAGATGAAAGACTGAGTGGCCACACCAACATTTAAATGTATGACCATGAGCTCAAATGTGGGTTCCTGGAGCGGATATAAAGATATGGGCAAGAAGCAAAAACATGAAAGGTAGAGTGACGAAGTTGGAGAGGTCTGAAGGCAAAGGTGGATATGGGAGACAAAGAGTGTGGAGAGAAGTGGGGAATGCAGAGATTGGGAGTGCAAGATTGGAGTGGAACATGATGAGAATTAAAAGTGGAAAGAGGAGAAAAGCAAGGGAAGAAGATCAGATAGCTGGGAGCGCATGAAAGGAGAGTGGAAGGAAAGATGGGAAGGTATAAAATGAAAAGCGGTTAGTGTGGGAGGTTGCATTTAAAAGGAAACACAGACATAGGTCAGAAAGTGAAGGGAGCATGGAGACAAGGGAAAGAGAGAGGTGAGAAGGGGAGGAAGAAAAGCAGATACTGAGGGAGAACAATACAATGGTACAAAACTCTGCTTTATCAAATATACTGTAATTAATGTTGTAAAGCTGAGGGGTGATAGGGCTGCATCATTTTTGGGCCTGTCCAATCAATGCATAGCTGTGCTTATGCCATCAAAAGATGTTTAGTGGCATCACAATATGTATTTGTGATAAAAGATAATAAAGTGTCAGTTATACCATTGAGATTAAGCTTTGATTGAGAATCAGACTCTCATGCTTCAATCAAACATCATGTAGTTCTACAATATGATCAGGCTATAAGACACAAAATCCAATTGCCACCTATTTCAAAATGAAGTCAGACATTTAACTCCATTCAGAGAGGATTCCACACGCACTTTTGAACTAGTAAAGCATAATATTCAATGGAGTCTGCCCTGCTGTTTTTGAGATGTGGGCATATACCCCTGTCCCCTCAAACCTCTACCCAAATGTAATTGCCACATATCCCACACTTTCTAGGCTTGCCATCTGATTGATTTCTAATGGGACCAATGCTATTTGATGTTCTGGTCAGTACATAAATAAGTAGGATTGCCTAAAGAGGGTGTTTTTAGCCCTCATCTGTACATACCTTAAGAGTTGAGCACTGAGTTCAGGATCCTTGTCTACTAATTAAGTAATAAAAGAAAAGAGTCTTGTTACAACTGAATAAATACAATTTAATGTAACGTACTTTTTAGTATCATGTCTGGGTCTTTACAGACTCTTAAAACAGCAACAAATGGTTGAGCTTGAGTCAGATACTGAGACGGAGTGTGGCAGAGCATGAGCCGCACCGCTCCCACACCGACTCCTGCTCAGCCGGTACCACGGCATCTCTGGAACTGCAGGCTAGGCTAGGCAAGTGGAGGTCCCCTACTGAGGAAGAAGCGGCCAACAGTAGGCAAGTGCGGCTTGTTTCGGAGGAGGCCCCAAACCCTGCCCAATCCTGCTGTTGGCCACTGTGCCTCTTGTGGTGTTCCTGCTGCGACAGGGGCCTCCTGGCCTTAACCACCTGTAGTAAGGGAAGGCCATAGGGGAGACAGGAGGGGACACTATCTCCTTAGCAAGGGAGACATGGTGGGCTACTAGGGGGTCTACTACAACCACAGTCACCATCACCACCAACCCTCCCAAGGCCTCCCTCCCTGCTGTCCTGCTCATTTTCCCCTTCTGTCACCCCTGTTCTGTCCTCTGCCTGCCACCCCAGCCTAAGCCAGGCGGCCAAACAAAGGGGCTCATCCTGCCAAAGGGGGCTGGAATCCTGCCCCTAGTAACCAAGAGATCACTAGGGAGAGTGAGGCTAGAGCTTGGGAGGGCCCAAGCAGCTGCCCATGCCTGCCCTACCCAAGGGGCTTCACCTAATCTGGAGCCAGCAAAAAAGGATTGCCAAGTCCGTGACATTCAGCGGTTCAGTTCTTTGAAAGCAATAAAAAAACAATCACATTTACAGGACTACTTGGACCCAGAAAAGCCCAACCGAACCATGTCAAATGACCTCAAATGTTCCCCGGAAAAATCCCCAAAACAGAGCAACAGCGACCACTGATAAAGAATGCAAGCACCATGAGCACACCTGGGAACTGGTATATAAATTACCTTTCAAGTTAGGGATCAGGACCTTACAAAAAAATATAAATGCGCCAGCAGGCCACAGGGGTGGAAAATTACCAAGAGGAGACCAGGGACTAAAACATTGTCTAGTAACACCAACACAGTGAGAATGCCCTCTATGGAGTCTCAAGCCCGGCTCGAGTCCACCCCCATTGTACATTCAAAATCCAATGTCATGACAATCTGCAAGTACTTCAGCCCAACACCTACTGGGCTGAGAGCGTTAGCAAAAGGGGAGACACAGAGTAAGGCTACACCGCATAAACCATCTTCAGCAAACCAGGTACCCAACTCAAACCATCGTATTAGCCGGCCATGGGGATTACCTCCTGCCCCTTGAACAGTGGAGCTGATCACCCCTTGATCCAGGAATCCCCTCAGGGTGAGACAGGGTAAGGCCAACCCAAAACCCTGGAAATATCATCAGCACTGTACTCCCCAAAAGGTGACATCACTTGCACGCTTTTCCAGAAGGGAAAAGCAAGGCAACCCAATGGACGAGTGGCAGCAGCCCTCATTACAAAGTATGTCAGCATTGAAGCTCTACACTCTCAATCGGAGTTAATCTCTTTTGGGACTGGGAGACAATAGCCTCTTGGGGGAACTGATTTCTTACCATCTACGTGGCGAGACAAAGCTCACAACTCAATATGGCTGCTCCCACCAAAATTCTCTCTTATCCTCAATACACTCAATATTGACGACGGCTATTAATGCTCTCACATGGCAAACAAAAAAACTTGAAATTCAAATAGACACCATGCAGGCCAAAGCAACAGCTATAACGAACATAGTAGGCAAAATTGATAACTTAGAATGGAATATTGACATGTTAAAGAAGCAGCACTCTGCGAGGTGTTCATGCCTTCCAATCGTTGAGAAGCTCAGCTCTGTGTGCCGGAAGGTTTTACATCAGTAGTCACAGAATTAAAACAAAGATAAATAATGATCACAGACAATCAGGATCATTGCATAGAGGACAGGGCTACAACCAAAGTTAAAAACAACACAATCAGTGAGACCGCTGAAGCAGAAAACATCCCAACCATCCCGCAGTCAATAAGAATGAAGATTCCAAATCATGCTCTGCAGAATCAATGTTTAGAAGTCAAGTCCCCTATCCATGTTAAAAACCAAGCTAGTAACCTTATCGCAGGCCCAGACACCCTAACTACCTCTTCGTAGTTGGCAACAGCAATGAGTAAAAATAAAAGAATTTATGACTCATCAGCAACGGGCAAAGCAGCGCTAAGGAACAAATGTCTGACGGACATCCTCATAGAGAACGCAAAACCTAGTAAATTGCTTTCCAGGAAGGCAAACAAATGCCTGAAGAAGGCGTTGTGTAAAGGAACTACAATTGCACCTGGAAACATTAGATGGTAACCCAGGTCGCAAAACAGACCCAGAGGTCGACAAACAACCAAAACCACTCAGGCCACAGAAACTCTACCCAATCTCAAAAGGCGAGGTCCACCATCAGCTCAGGGACTGACCAGCCAACTACAGCACTTGTAACACAACCACTCACAAAACTCTGCCGCGGAGATGGCCTGGCTGATAAAGGGCAGAAGCATGCCCCACAGGAGATCAGTCTACTTCTACAAATTGGCAGTAAAGGGGGCAACAACATAGCACGGCATCTAAACAGGCAGGAGCAAGATGTGCCTCCACCCAATACGGATAGCATAAGAACACATCTCCCCCAAATAAACAGTATAGGGCTGCGGGAGATCAATGAAGTCCAAACCGATATCAGAGCAAATATAACAAATAGATACTGCTCGGAAACATACGCTGTTACAATGAAGCCAAGGGTCCACGCCTGAAAGGAATCAGAAAACAACATCATAGTGCTTACGCCAGAATATACATCTTGCGGAGGTTTAGATACAATAAATATGTTCTAGAGTTAATACATCTCATAACAGAAGGTCTTATCGGAGTTCTATTCAAGCCCCTGAACAACAATACAAGAGAATAGACAATAGCAACATGGAACACCAGCACAATCGCCAAAATGATTATAAAAGAAAAGGCCCAATTTGGGAAAAGGGGGATCAATATACAAGAACCTGAAGAGGAACAATATCCACACATGCTAACGGGCAGACCAAGCAACAGAAATACACATAGTGGCAGAGAAAGATGATTTTAAGAGGCACAACTCTAGCTGCTTATCCTAAATCATTCTCTAACTTGAGAATACATTTCTTATCTATCTCCTCTGCAACAGGGTGCAAAATCACAGCAAGAGGAAAAGCCAAGCTGCACATTATTGATCAGGACGGAGCAGTAACAACAATGTCAAATCAGCAGTCAAATGGCCTAGCGTAAAGAGACTCAACTTACCTGAGAATAGAATGCACAAGACCAAAAAAAAAATGTCAAGGTACGTGTACGGGCTGAAAACCATTCTAGAGAAGAGAGCTGCCTTTGAATTTTCACAGATAGGGGACCTGCTACTCGGCCAATCCTTATACCAGTATCCGATGAATTTCAACACCCAGCTAAAAAGAATAAGGTATTCAGAAGACCATCAGGGGGCCTATCCATATACGTAAGCTTGGGTACTACCATAACATAGGCACAATCCCCAAAATGCACTGACATGGTACAAGCCTTATACTTGCAAAGCCAGAAATTGAGCGTGTTGCAAATAACGATTCTGCTCTTGAATGTTTACTCCAATTGCAAAGATAGCACGAGACATGGCAAGATGAGAGAACTGGTCAACACACTTGAAAAAATGTTCAGCAACTACCCAAATAGTGGGATAATAATGGTCGGCGACTTCAATACTCATTCCATGGGAACAGAAATAGATGCCCTACCACAAAGGGATTGCGCTGATAATTTGCTTAATAAAGTTCTAAACAGTTAGAGACTAAGGTCCGTACAAGAGGCACAAGCCACAAACTATGCTACGATTAAAGATTCCCAGGGTAAATCCGAATCAACTATTGATCCCAATTTTTATGAGATATTGCCTTCAAGAGTAAGTGGTCGAAGTTCTAAAACCAGTACAGCAGGCCAGTGATCACCTCCCACTGTTCACAGCAATTTTTTTGAAAAACGGTTATCCTGAAGCACATTATTACCCGGTGCATATCTAATGGGGAAGAACTACACACGCTCCTAAGTCGACTAAAGTGGAATAAAGTAGACACATCTGGCCTGGGAGCCTAGAAACAAACTTGGCCAATATTCAGCATTGACAACACTGATGGGAATGTGCCCGCAAATTGGTCAAAACTGATGCCGGGGCTGTGCCACCTTCTACTAGGTAAAAAACCAAACCATCGGTCAGAATCAAAAGAAAGGGTTTGCTGCCAATATCAGGCAAGGTGCAAAAAAATCCAACTAAACAAGAAGGCACTGAGACAAGCCAACTGCAACTTCAAGCGTGTAAGTGATGAAACAGGACTCGAAAAACAGCTGACAGCCAGGAATACGCATAGAAGAAACATATGGAACTTCAAAAGGCAATAAGAAGATTCCCAATGGCTGAACATTCCCAGCCGTTTAATCCCAAGTAGACAAGCAGAATTTTGGCTATACATCAACATGCTGTCCAGGCACAGACACGACCGGCAAAATGGAGTTCCAAGTCACACATGGATTAACAATGTGGAAACACTCTACTGCAAGTCTTCTCACAATACCCTTTCAGAGTATCAACGATCACTTACAAGCACCAGCCCACACATTGTTACTAGTAACAACATCGGGGAAAATCAAATAATCATCGAAGAAACAAGTGAACCTCCTGATGTGTTCAACCGTGTGCTAATAATATTGAATAACATGAGAAGCAATGGAGCCCCGGGGCCCAACTGCCTACCAGGACACCTATTCAAAGAGGATCACATATTCTGGGAAATTATACTCACCCCATGATACAAGTCCTTTATGATGCATTCAACAATCCCCAAAGCCTGGAAAGGCTACGTACCACAACCAATGCATTAAAAAGGCGACACTGGAGATCCAACCGACAACATGATGATTGCTTTTCTGGACATTGAGGCAAAGGCATAAACAAAGGCATAAACAAGAACTGAAAAACTGGGATATGAGGAGGGATCACTATCTATCTACCAATCTGGCTTCAGGACAGAAGCATCACAATTACATAATATTCTAGCCATAGCCTACCTTGTAAGACAGTTTACCTGGGAAAAAGAGTGCCCCCTTGACTATTCTGCAGTGTTCAACTGTGTCAAAACGTATTTATTTTGTAAAAATTACAAAACTAGGGGATCTCAAACAGGCTGTTGAATGCCTCAATTGCCCTCTACCCCATAACCTGGAATACAGTAACAAAGAAGGTGTACACTGACCGAGGGCTGAAACAAGGTTGCTTATTGGCACCTTTACCTTTTATCTTATATACTGCAGGCCTTAGAAAATCAAAATCGAAAGCCAACTTGTTAGCTCCCAAAATTGGGATGACCCAAATATGCTTAATGCAATACGCTGATGACATAGTCTTGATGGATCACACGAAGATGGACCTGCAAAGAACACTGGGCGCACTAAGCACCAACAATGACAAAAACAAATTGACAGCAACTGCTAGTAAAAAAAAAAGGTAGTGATCTTTGAAAAATATGCTAACAAACTCAAAAAACAATGGAGAATGCGTAACCTTAAAATAACTACAACAACTAAGTATAACTATCTGAGGGTTTGGATCAAGTGCAATGGCAAGCCGACAGCATATTTGCACCAAGGCGGTGATGTATGCCTTGTGCAAAATCAACTCCAAACTGCACAGCCCTACAACCAAGTCTATCAAAAAAATTATAAAAGCCAAGTTACTACCCTCAATTTCTTACAAGCACCAATCTTTCTTGTCCTGGGGAATTTTATTAGCAACTTGGATTTCTAAAAACCAGTTTAAGGAAACAAGTAAGACTATTATCCAAGCGAGATGACTTGGGGGTTATAGAGTCCTCTAGTAGCTACATCGGGATTTTAGCCAGCTCCTACAAGGATAAATTGAGGCAGCCATATCTTGAATCAGTTCTGAACTAATCAATTCCAAAGGAAATTCTGTCAGACAGACTAGTGGTCATGCCAATAAAAGACATAAATATTTGCTGGAAATCCCTACAGGCGGGCACCTCTTGCAGATTGTGTCATCGCTACGAGGAGTCTTTGGCCCACCTAGATTGTATCTGCCCTCAATTGAGTCATGCACGCTGCACTTTATTAAAAACTTTGATTTTAATATACGGCACCCGTACCTGCCTAGACGCCATGAAACTCCTTTTTAACTTAGAGATCCCCATGTAAGTGGTCAGATTAGGAACATTTGCCCATCAATTTAAAGAACTTATAAGCAACTATTGAACATTAGTCTAAAGGCAGACTTTATGCCCAATTTTGTTGCAAGTATTACATTTTCTGCATTTATATTTTTCGCCCTGTGTAACTGTTTGAAATCTACTAACTGAAATGATAAAATGTTGTTTTTATTAATGACCAAAGAGGTGCGCTGAAGGACATACCATGCACAGCCTCTTGTAACTAAATTCAAGCGGTGCCCACCTTTGAAGCATAGTGCAGTGTTTGCAGAGAGCTCAAAGTGCAAGGAAATGGCAACAATCCCCCAGCCTCACTTTGAGCCTCTTCCCCATTTTACTAAATCCAAACAGTGGAGTAACAAAACCTTACGGGTCCTCCCAGCAAGGTATCTTATTGTGGTCTCAGCCTTATCTTGAGTTCACTAGCTCCTGCATAATTGCACATCTCTGTGAAAAGGCCTCACAACATTCGACAGACTCTCAATTTGTCTTTAGACAGCAGATATATTCCCCAGGCAAGAGAAGTTGCAGGCTCAAGCCTCTCAGCTTTAGATAGCAGAGAAAAGGTTCCACTGACCGCACAATAGATTTCTTGAGACGAAGAGAGTGTTACACACAAAGTATAGTAGTCTTGGTTTTCAAACAACAACACTATCTTGCACTAATAGGCAATGACTTTAGCTAGCAGATCTATACCTAGGTAACACAGAACTTACATAGCCTGGCTTTGGTATGCCACATACACATTATGTTCCACATTTACTAAGGCTTTTGTGGAAAAGTAAATTTTGCCATGTTCTGTGTCCCTACGTGTCATCCATCATATGTTAGGTGTGCATGATTAAATATGCATATGCATTCCCCATGTTCGATTAATGACGCAATTATAGTTGTGTCCATCTCTAATATGCCAGTTTCTAGTCCTCGTGAATACTACGAATATCAGGCCTATGTAAAGTTACGTTGCCACGTTTCTCAGTGTGCACGTTATTTCATTGTAAAGTCCCCGTTTCTAGGCCTCAAAAGGGCCCGGACACCAGTTTTCAGCTCCTGTCTCCTGAAACTTCGCTGAGGAGCGATACAGCCCCCACCTGTATCCTCGACCCTTCACTTACTTCCTGCCTCACAGTGCCCGGTTCAGCCTGGCTCTGCCTCTGAGTCTGCCAAAAGTATGTTATAGTTCCAGTTATCAGTTCAGTCCTCCTTCTCTGCATTCCTAAGCTACTGAACGCATCAATAGTTTCCGTCATTGTCTAGCCTTCACGTCTCCATGTAAGAGAAAGACTGCATTTAATGGTCATTTAATATTCTTCATCACGCACTACATGTAGAATAATGCATGGTCCAGTCTTAGAATCAAGTCAGCCTTTCCCCTCCTGACTTATAGTTTATATCAACATGTTCTCTAAACATCAGATACTAGATACTGTTTAGGTACATGTCGCCCTGACTCTCCAGACTTCAGTCTCTGCTCCTAGCACAGAGTTCATAGCCCCCAGCTTCTCCTAGTAACACGTCACTGCTAGTTTGCGCGCACCATCGGGTTAGAGGTCCCGGCTCCTCAGGTAGCCCCCTCCATGGTTTCCGCCCCATTCATGACATATTCTGTTACGTTTGCATCACATGTCTATGTATACGCCCTGTTACACCTCTTTTCACCCTTATCTTTCGCGACTGCTACGCGTCACACCTTCTGCTCCACCCACTGCTACGCCTACTGCAATGTAATGCTATGTGTTTGCGTTATGTATATATGCTCATGCACTGTTATTAAAAAAGTCATTCCTTTTCCTTGTCCCGATCCTGACACCAGCAGCGCTGCTGGGCCTTGCCATCCTATTCCTTTATGCTGTAATAAACCTGCAAAAAACTCCTACTACCTCGAATCTTGACTCTTATTTATTGAGCTATCTGTTATTCATTTATACATTCAAAAATAGGGTATTATTTATTTATTTACCACATAATGGCGCCCGAACAGGGACTTGCCCTTTCCCCACGCGTCGGTGAAGCCACGCCGACCCCCTGACCCTCTGCAGTCGTGACGGAACTTTTCTGCGCACCGGCAGATATTTCTGCTCCAAGTATCCCTCAGGCCCACGGAGGAGACGGAGGAGGCGGTCCAGCATCCAAACGAGACGGTGGAGGAACGCGGCGAGTCCCGACCAGAGCCCAAGCCGAGAGTTCAAGGTCCGAGGTATCCGGAGGTCCACCCGTAACTGAAGTCCGAAGTTCGTCGTCCGTCGTCGTAGCAGTCCAGTCCAGTCCGAGGCCTTCCGTTCTTGCTGCCCGGTGAGTACCATTACTGGGGTGGTATCTAGACAGGGTCAATCTAATTGACTCTGGTCCGTGGGTTGGTGGTACACAGACCCACAAACGAAGTATCCACTTCGGTGGATGTGGGTCCTGACGTGTCTCTTTATGAGACCGGTAAGTTTCGTACTGTTTCAGCAGTGCATCTAGTTCCTGTTCTAGTCAGTTCTGTTCTCGAGAAAATTCATGTATTCTGTGTTCCGTATTCCAGGTAGTACTCTGTTCGAACTGTTATTTTTAAATGTTCTTCATGTATTTTAATGTCGTGGTATGAATGGGGAATAAGTATCGTGTTTATTGTGTATTGTATTGTGTCTAGATTATAGTTCAGTCATGCCGCTCTTTTCGAAATTACGTCAGTTAAAAACCAGAAAGGGTCTGCTGGAAGCAGCAGTTCCAGTTCCGCCTAGGGACAGTCCAGGTCATTTTATGTATCAGAAGCATGGCATAAGTGCCATATTGTATCTAGATTTATGGGTAGAGTATACCAAACAGTTAGAAGAAAAGTATAGATGGCCCGTATCGGGTACATGGGATGCCGAATGCATCATGCGAGTAGAAGAAGCATGATGGAAAAAGAAAGCCAGACAGTCACAGAAAGATGCCATCGAGTTATGGCGCAAAGAAGCTCATAAAAGAACTGAAAAGGAAATCAGAAAGTCAGAATTAAGTAGAGAATCCTTAGAACGAGCACAAGAAAAAGAACTAATCGAGATAGGTGAACAAGTCAGAGCCGAACAGTCAGACAGACAGAGGCATGCCCTTAATAGGGGTATGTATCCTCTCTTTGCCGAGGGCTTGCCAAAAGCGACCCCAGAGGCATCCAGTAATTTCCCGCCACCATTAGTTCCGACCAAGCTACGTCACAAACAGACCGCAGCTGATATTTTTATTTCGTCCTATTTGGACGACACAGTCCCAGAATATGCAAATCCTGTTCGCGCTCCGCCAGTCCCTGTAAATCAGGCACTTCCCGCTCCTCCAGACACCGGAGTACCTGTTACGGTACCCCCGGTCCAGTCCGCCATACAAGTCCAGCCTACATTTCCATTTCCCACTCTGCCAGGACGAAGAGCCTCAGTAGACGACTCTAGTTTAGGGGCCGCAGGGGGAGGTACTCCTCAAACCCCGCCGCCACACAAGCGTTTAACGACAGCCGAATTACATGCACAAGCGTCACAGCGTACGCCCAGACATCAGACTGTAGCAGAAATAAGAAAATCCCTTGCCGAATGCGGCTATGATCCAGTCCCAGGCGAGGATAATATGGTTTTATATTCATTCCGCGTAAGAAAGGTGGCCGAGTATCTAGTCACCTTACCGAATATGAAAGAAGATCAAGACAGAATATATCGTTTCATCCGTACAGGGGATGATCCAGAAAGCATTAGCGAGGCCATGTCTCAAAGGAAAGCCGAGATCCAGCTCATGATATTAAAGTTTCTGATCAATTGTCTAATAAGAGAACAAGATTACCCGTCTAAAGATCCGGCTGAAATGAGAACCCTGACAAGGTGGAGTGATAATATAGCCGAGGGTAAGCACAAGACCGTCGGTGCTATGGAGAGTATGTACAAGAAAATCCGTAAAGAAATAATAAAGTTACACGAACAGCGTAAAGAAGCACAAGTAAGCGAGAAAGAAAGTAACTCTGATACTGAAGAGGTAGAGGACGGGAATCCCGCCAGAATAGCGTATGTAGGAAAATCTAGATTTCCAGATCGCCATTTACGCCTAGAACACAAGTCTATTTTTCATTCTCCAGCACCAGAACAAGGTTCTCTAGAACAAGTATTCCAAGCTACCGATCACATTCTGAAATCACGAATCGGTTACAGTGAGTTAAGTACCATGCATGAACAAGAACTAGCCCGATCAGCAGTCCGATGGATTACTGATTCTACCACTTTTCCAGACGAAATAGTGGCACAGATGTTTCTGAAAATGCCCCCAGCCGAACAACGACTGGTGGGTATGTATATGATTCAGCACCTCATTACATTGTATGAGGGTCAGCACTCTGATCCAGGCCCGTTACATGATGTCCTGAACGAGTTACTCCAGTATAGATGGAAAGGTCTAGGTACCGATTTAATTAGTGTCATTCTAGAACAGCGTCACAAATATAGAACGTTTTTGAATCCGCATTTTGTTCCTGCCTCACCCCCAGAAGGTAAACCATTTTACATGGAGAGACAGAATCCGTTACGAGAAGTCCACCCAGTCAGAGGAACGGGTGGCGAACTAGAACGAGTGTTTGTTTACACTCCGATTACAAAGATGGAACTCCTCGAGATGAAGAAATTAATTCCCTGTCATGACAAAGATCCAGCAGGGTTCCATAGAGAATTAAAAGACATGCTCCGTATGGGAGAATACACGTATCCAGATATAATTAAAATGTTAAAGGTTCTGCTGCCCGCAGGGGTGTATGAAAAGCTCAAGGAAAAAGAATGGGAGGTGGGGGAGAAAAAGATCGATTGGGCAGTTCTAGAAGCTGAAGATAAGGCACGAGTACCAGGTACCGGTCTTGGAGATAAATGTAAAGAATTACCAGAATTATTAATACAAGTTTTACCTAGATTATTGACAACTAGAAAAGAAGACTGGGATGCAATCTCAGCCTGTAAACAGAAACAAGACGAAGATATTAGTGATTTTTATTCTAGATTTGAAAAATGTTTTAGCATCAACAGTGGCCTCAAGACAAGTAGTGAGTCATACCCTCACCTTTTTGTTACTAAATTAGTCGAGAATTCAAGCCCACAAATTAAAAATCGAGTTTTGAAAGTCGAAAGTACCTGGCAAGCTAATACCCCGTCCCAGATGTTGCAGATGCTTCAATACCACCAGAATAGAATCAGAGAAGAACAAGAACACGAAAGAAAACGTATGAAAGACACGAAGATGAAAGTACTAGTTGCACAATCTGTTCCTCAAGACAGTCAGAAGAGGGGTCCGAATCAAGCCAGTCATCCTGCAGCTCCCGTTAAAGGGAACTGCAATTATTGTAAACAGCCAGGTCATTTTATAAATGAGTGTGCAGTTCTGAAACACAACATAGCTACTGGTAAGACTAAAGAAAGACCACGTCCGCCTAGACAAGAACAAGTTTCACAGATTCCTCAGCCACAGAATGCGCCACAGACAGTTACAGCTCCGCAGCCTATCGCTGCAACACAGCATGTCACACAGCAGATGTACCAGTATGCACAGTCTGAGTATCCAGAGTACCAGCAGTATTCATGAAACAGCCTAGAGAGGGAGGTAGGCTTGCCTCTCATCGAGATACCGGTAGATCAAGAAGGTCCCTATGTTCACAGTCAAGTATTAGGGAAAGACAGAAAGTTTTTGATTGATACAGGGGCAAGTAGGACCACAATTAGTCACGCCGAAGTTCCAGGGGCTCCGCTCTCAGGCTCAAGAAATGTTTCCCTTGGATTTTCAGGAAAACCTATCGTAAATGAGATTTCAAAGCCAGTTTCTCTAGAAGTAGGTCCATTGTCCCGCACTACTGATCTGTTACTTACTAAGTCATGTCCAGAAAATCTATTAGGCATTAAAACACTGAAAGAGTTAGGTGCAGTTATATGCTGTTCCCCAGAGGGAATACGATTGTTCCTACGTGACTTTAAGGGTCACTATGTATTACGAGATTTTGATTCAAGACTGTCTAATGTCCCGCAGCACTTATGGGCGCAAGGTCCAACTGATGTAGGTTACATGCAAATCACACCCTATCGTGTGACTCTCAAGCCAGGTGTAGTGTTACCACGAATCAGACAGTACAGATTGCCACCTGAGGCTGTAGCAGCCTTATCCAAAATTATTGACGAGCTTATTGCTCAAGGAGTGGTTGTAGAAACTGACTCCAACGTATGTAATTCTCCGATCATTCCAGTCATGAAACGTACTGATCCAAATGCACCCCCAGTATATCGATTAGTGATTGACCTACGAGAGCTTAATAAATGTATTATTCCGCAGTACCCAGTTGTCCCAGACATCTCTTCCCTATTAACGGCCATTGATTCCGAAGCCACGTTCTTCACTGTCATAGACCTCAAGAACGCATTTTTCAGTGTTCCTATTCATCCAGACAGCCAGTTCCTTTTCGGATTTTGTTTAAATGGAAGGAGCTATATGTTCACACGAGCTCCTCAAGGTTTCACAGAAAGTCCTAGTATTTACAGTCAAGCACTCAAGAGACAACTAGACAACATTCACATGCCAACTGACACTGCCCTGCTCCAGTATGTCGATGATCTACTGATCACAGCCCGTTCTGAACGTGCTTGCGAGCGAGCATCACTGACAGTTCTGTATTTCCTTGCCGAGATGGGGCACAAGGTGTCCCCTTCTAAGCTTCAATTCTGTGTCCAGCAAGTGGTCTACTTAGGACACTTACTGTCCAAGAGGGGTAGACAGTTGACACCAGACCGTATCCAGTTAATAGCGGGTCTTCCTCAGCCCAAGACCCAGAAGGAGGTACGTGCTTTTATTGGCCTTACTTCTTATTGCAGACAATGGATTCCTCAGTATGCATTTCTAGCCAAGCCACTGATACAGTTAACGACACAGGAGGCAGCCGTATCGACTGTCCTCCCTTGGACATCTGAACATACACTTAGTTTCAATGAGTTAAAGAAAGCCCTATGCCAAGCTCCAGTTCTAGCAACACCGAACTACAGTAAGTCTTTTACACTTTTCGTTACTGAACGCGAAGGTACAGCATTATCTGTTCTCACACAAGATCAAGCAGGACAATACAAGCCCTGTGCTTATTTTTCGAGCACATTAGATCCTGTAGCCCAGGCTCTGCCTGCGTGCCTCAAGTCAGTTGCAGCCACAGCACTAGCTATCAGACAAAGTGATTCCATAGTCTTAGGACACTCCTTGACAGTACAAGTTCCACATTCCGTGGAAGTTCTTTTAAACCGAACACAAACTCAGCACTTGACAATTGCACGTTTAACAGGTTATGAATTGACACTGTTCCAGCCACACATAGAAATCAGACGCTGCAACATTTTAAATCCTGCTACATTGTTACCATCAGTTACTTCGAATTCTGCCACACATGACTGTGTGGAAGTAGTTAACATTACGACAAAGCCAAGACAAGATCTGACAGATACTCCGTTACCAGATCCCGACCTGACACTTTATGTGGATGGTTCATGCCTGAGAACAAGTACAGGAGAACTAGTCGCCGCGTATGCAGTGACTACTGACACTGAAGTTATTGAAACACACCGTATTGATACCCTGTCCGCCCAAGCAGCAGAGCTAGTTGCTCTGACACAAGCCTGCATACACGCCAAGAACTTGAAAGTTAATGTTTACACAGATTCACGTTACGCATTTGGAGTTGTACACGACTTCGGAGTGCTCTGGCAGGAGAGAGGTTTCATGACTTCTCATGGAACCAAGATTCAGCATGGTCTCCTTATTCAAGCTCTGTTAGATGCCATACATTTACCGACATCTATCGCTATCATGAAGTGCAAAGCACATACGAAAGTTACTGACACCATTTCTCAAGGTAACGATCTAGCAGATCGCACAGCCAAGCTCACAGCACAGACTCTAGACATTCCAGTTAACATGACACACACTCCAGATCCGATTACATGCATGACAGTTAAGGACCCTACACAAGATGTCATAGATATCCAGTTACATGCTACTCCCGAAGAAATCAAGAAATGGTCCGAACAAGGAGGGGTCCAGACAGATCAAGGATGGTTAACAAAGGGTAGAGCCACATGGTTTCTCCCCGACTCTATGGTTCAAGTCATTATTAATACCGCACATAGTCCAGCACATTTAGGAGAAAAAGCTATGTTAGACAGTATCCAGAACATTTGGTTCAACAAGCATTTACGAGCTGCAGCCAAGCAGAAAGTCCGTACCTGTATGATATGTTGTCAGTTTAATCCAGGTAAAAGTGTCCCGGTAGAACAAGGTGGATTCCAGCCCCCTGACCACCCTTTTGAAGTCCTCCAGATGGATTATATTCAGATGGAGCGATGTCGAGGTTTCAAGTATGTCCTTGTAGTTGTATGCGCTTTGTCCAGGTGGACAGAAGCATATCCAGTCCCAGATTACACAGCCGCGACCACTGCCAAGCAGTTGGTTCGTGAGTTCTTCCCCCGTTATGGACTCCCTAGAGTCGTATATTCTGACAACGGCCAGCCATTCTCATCTGAACTCATGAAGCATGTTTCCCTGTTGTTAGGGTACCAGTGGAAGTTTCATTGTGTACGCCATCCTGAAGCAGCCGGTCTTGTAGAGAGACATAATCAGACTCTGAAAATCCGTATCGCCAAAGTGTGTAAAGAGAAAGGTGTGGACTGGCTGGTAGCTCTACCAGTCGCTTTATTTTATATGCGCATGGTCGCACATTCCAGATCAGGTCTGTCCCCGTATGAGGTCGTTTTCGGCCGCCCCCCTAACATGTGGGGTACTCCTAGACCCCGAAGTATTACCGATGTTTCAAGTAATATGCTGACAGATTACCTAGCTTCCTTGATGTCTGCCCTCAACTCATGTCGTTCACAGGTTGCCGCCGCATTTCCAGACAACACCGAGGTGGCACCGCATGAAATCGTTCCAGGATCCATGGTGATGGTGAGGAATTTTGACAGATCAAGTCCGCTGGAGCCTCGCTGGAAAGAGCCCCGACAGGTCCTCCTCACCACCCGTACAGCCGTGAAGTTGGAAGGTCGCAAAGGCTGGGTGCACCTTTCTCATGTAAAACAATTTAATGGACTGAAACCCGTCTTAAAGAACATTTCCCAGGATTTGAAGGATTGCCAAAATATTGTTCTCAAGGACTGTCCCGCAAAAGACATTGCTACAAACCCTCCCCTGTTAGAGAAAACTCCGCAACAGGAGTATAAACTCAAGTTAAGGTCTAGTAAAATAAGTCAGCCAGTTTGATTGTCTAAGTCCTCCCCTAGGTGAAACGGTTAGACTGTTTCTGACATGTATAAAATAGACCCCCATAGTGAGAGAGTTAGTCATAACTCAATTCGATGTATCGTTTTTCTATGTTTCATATTGTTTCTCAGCATTATGATTTCCTGCACCAGTTATGCATTTTTCTTGTATTTCCCAGTTCTTCATGTAAATAAGTCTGCTAATGCTACAGTAGAGCACACGTTTAGTGATCTGCCTCCTCATGAACTCTCTTACCGCCTCGCTATGCGAAATAACTCATTCATCCGCATGTTACATTACTCACACCAGTCCAGCAATGCCACTAATTGTTGGGTGTGTGGTCGACTCCCCCCTTTCCAGACACCGAAGGGAGTTCTGCCACTTTTTCCTTATCCATTCTCACATAATGGTTCGTGTGGAGCATGGTCCACGTTAACGTCATCCTCAACAGATATGTCTTTTCTTAACAATACATGTTTTCCAGACAAGCAAGGTCTTCCCCACAGAACAGGGTTAGATCTAGAAAATGAAGTGTATAATTTAGGTAATTATTCTTCGAATTTCATGGTCTTGAATGTTCAGTCTGATACTACTCCAGACTTACCTGCTATTTCAGTACTGCCAGTCAAAGGTGAATTATGTGTCCGAAATTATGGTTCCGTACATGTAGGACATAGTGATTGTACTACTATTATCCAGTATAGTGACAGTGGGAAATCTATCTTCAAAGCTTCACGTCATTCTTATTTTATTTGTGGTCAAACTGCATATGTTCGTCTGCCCCTCGGTTGGGAGGGAACCTGTTACATTGCCTTCCTACTGCCACCAGTTTTCCTAGCCCCATCTGATTATCATAGAAACACACATCTAGTACACATTAGACATAGAAGGGAGTCCCCAATTGTCGATTATACTGAAACTGCTCTAGAACAGTATACAGATTTCAACAGAGGTTTCTTTTTCTTTATAGGACCTATCCAGAATAGTAAGCTAATCCGTAGGTTAACCAGAACCCTTGAAGCAGTAGTCAATGAGACTGCCTCTGCTCTAGGTAATTTAACCGAAGAGCAATCTGCTATGAGATTTGTCGTTTTACAGAATCGTCTCGTCCTTGACGTCATACTGGCCGATAGGGGCGGGGCCTGTAGAGTCATCGGATCTAGTTGCTGTATTTTCATTCCAAATAACGCGCCGTCTGTTTATTCAGCTATAACCAGACTCCATAAAATTGCCCATCTGTTACACCAAGATCCAGGCACCTGGACATGGTCCGGTTGGTTCTGGAATATAATTTCCGCATGGGGATGGAAAATATTGTCCTTCCTAGGTATTGCAGTAGCGATCATATTCAGCTGCTGTCTCTGTATACAATGTGGCCCTGCGATTTGCGGCATTTGTGCTACCTCTTGTATTCCTAGTCCCAAGCCCCGTTCTAAATCCCGTTCCAGGATAATTCGAGACGAGCAAATGATACTGTATGAAATGATAGATGGTATCATGAATATTGATGTTTCCTGATGGAAACGTAGTGACAAGGAGGGAATGTGGAAAAGTACATTTTGCCATGTTCTGTGTCCCTACGTGTCATCCATCATATGTTAGGTGTGCATGATTAAATATGCATATGCATTCCCCATGTTCGATTAATGACGCAATTATAGTTGTGTCCATCTCTAATATGCCAGTTTCTAGTCCTCGTGAATACTACGAATATCAGGCCTATGTAAAGTTACGTTGCCACGTTTCTCAGTGTGCACGTTATTTCATTGTAAAGTCCCCGTTTCTAGGCCTCAAAAGGGCCCGGACACCAGTTTTCAGCTCCTGTCTCCTGAAACTTCGCTGAGGAGCGATACAGCCCCCACCTGTATCCTCGACCCTTCACTTACTTCCTGCCTCACAGTGCCCGGTTCAGCCTGGCTCTGCCTCTGAGTCTGCCAAAAGTATGTTATAGTTCCAGTTATCAGTTCAGTCCTCCTTCTCTGCATTCCTAAGCTACTGAACCGCATCAATAGTTTCCGTCATTGTCTAGCCTTCACGTCTCCATGTAAGAGAAAGACTGCATTTAATGGTCATTTAATATTCTTCATCACGCACTACATGTAGAATAATGCATGGTCCAGTCTTAGAATCAAGTCAGCCTTTCCCCTCCTGACTTATAGTTTATATCAACATGTTCTCTAAACATCAGATACTAGATACTGTTTAGGTACATGTCGCCCTGACTCTCCAGACTTCAGTCTCTGCTCCTAGCACAGAGTTCATAGCCCCCAGCTTCTCCTAGTAACACGTCACTGCTAGTTTGCGCGCACCATCGGGTTAGAGGTCCCGGCTCCTCAGGTAGCCCCCTCCATGGTTTCCGCCCCATTCATGACATATTCTGTTACGTTTGCATCACATGTCTATGTATACGCCCTGTTACACCTCTTTTCACCCTTATCTTTCGCGACTGCTACGCGTCACACCTTCTGCTCCACCCACTGCTACGCCTACTGCAATGTAATGCTATGTGTTTGCGTTATGTATATATGCTCATGCACTGTTATTAAAAAAGTCATTCCTTTTCCTTGTCCCGATCCTGACACCAGCAGCGCTGCTGGGCCTTGCCATCCTATTCCTTTATGCTGTAATAAACCTGCAAAAAACTCCTACTACCTCGAATCTTGACTCTTATTTATTGAGCTATCTGTTATTCATTTATACATTCAAAAATAGGGTATTATTTATTTACTTACCACACTTTGAACTTTTGCAACGTGACACAAAGCAGTGTATACGTATTCATGATCTAGCGTAAATTAAGTTTTGTGCAGGGAAGGTGCCCTCTTCTGAAAAAAAAAGCTTTTCACTGTTTTGCATTACTTTAGTTACTTAGGTGGATCAGTGCAAATCCCCATAGGTTTTTACGTAAAACTTCACCTGCCAAGATGCCATAAAAAATAACATTGAACCAGGTGTTAACAAGGTGAAATGTGCTCATGTCTCAAAACACCCACGCAGGGCATGTGTGCTGAAGTGCACAGCACACAACAATGCCAGGGGCTCGTTTGAGTTTGTCTAGGAATGGAATTTTGTACTGGAAAGGTATGCTGCTGGTACTAAAGCTGTGATAGACAATGCTCCCTCACCTCTACGCCATAGTGTGTCGTGCAAGACAGTTTCATTAGGGTAACAGTGTGGAGCTGTAGGCCAATCTTAGTGGATAATGGTCTCCGCTGCTTTTTCTGCATTGTGCAACGCTGCACTGCAAATTTGGTTACTGTGTCTCAAGTTAAAAGGAACTGGGCCAGTCCCCCTAAAGAGTTATTACTCAGCAAACAACATAAACCTCCAGGCTATAGACAGCAGTCTAACTCTCAAGCGACAGATATGGGGCAATTCAGCTCATCTTTTGGGTTCACTGCTCTCATTGCATGAGGGTGAACCCTAACTAAAACTTGACAAACTCCTAATGAGTGTATAAGCAGTCTCTCTATAAAGACAGGCCATGCTTTCCTGTACCCTGCATTACTTTCCACTTTGGTCCTTTCCCTGGCTCCCTGCCTTTGACCCTATGCTTGATTCTCATAGGATACTGCACTACTCACTGTGCGGCAACCTACGTTCTGGACTCCTTCCCAGTTCCTCAACCGGTGCTGTTTGCCGCTACATCAACCTGTGTTTCCTGCTCCTGGACTCTGTGCTGTCCTCTGCTGCTGGAGCCCGTGCTGCTCCTAACTCCCAGTGAGCCCTGTGTTTCGCTCTGCCCACTCTTCGGTTCCCTGGTGTTTTCACTCTGTGCTTCTCACTACGACTTTGCTCTCTCCAGCATCACCTTTAACTCCTCTGAGTTGCTACCTCCCGCTTCTGCAACATTCTTGTACTTGCCAACATTTTGTGACCAGAAAAAGTCTGGATCAATAGGTTTTAAAATTAATAGTGAGAATAATGATCATGTCACCACAAGGACATCAATTGATCTTGCCCCCTGTGATGTCACTACAGAGAATGAAATCACAAGGGTTGTGGAGGGAGCTTTCCCAACTGACTTCCCAGTACATGCAGCCGTGCGGAGTGGTAACAGGGTGATGTATGACAGTGGTTAGAGACATAAAGTCCCATCATGAGCACACATGGTGAGCACCCAAACACCTGCCTTTTAAGCGTACTGCTCTACAACCCTTCTTTACCCTGCGATGCTCTCAGACCCCATTTTCACCCTGTGCTCTCCTTCCAGCCATTGGAACGCTTTAGTTTTCTCTCCCCTCCACTGCCCTAGACCTCTTCACGGCATGCTAGTGTCTGCCCTCTATTCCCTCCTGGCACCATGCAGCTGTCTAGGCAAGGGATAGTTACCTGCCCTATATATTCAGATGGAAGGCCTCAAAAAGGTCCGACTGTATACAAGTTCATCTTAAACCACGTAAGAGATTTCTAGAACACTTATTTACAAAGATATGAAAAAGATTTTTATTTTATAAGACAATTATTCCATTTCATAAACATAATCCAAATTAATTCATAGCATATGGATCATAACAATAGAAATATAGAGAAAATACAAGAAATATATATAATTCAGTTACATCCTCACCATAGCCCACACACAATACAACACTATCATACCGACATACACACAGCTCAAATCAATCAACTCCAACCAATTCATATGTCACTCCAACAAATATGTTATAATCAGTGATCAATTGGGAACAGTTGGAACAATATCCCGAATCACTCAGATGATCTTGAAAGGTCACGACCAGAGATGCAGGAATTTTTCATAGCAGCGGGACTTGCTACATGCGGGAATTCTTTACAGGTTTCAAACTCTGTCCTATTACTTACCGGTAATCTTCATTACTCCGGGTCCCGTAGTCCTCGACACCTTCATACTAAACAAGTGGAGATGACCATCTCCCGACAGAAAAAAACAAGAGGAATGCTGGGACACTAATACTGCCCCTCCCCCCGGGAGTACATAAGCAGTACTCACCCAGCAGACCTCCTGTAACAACAAGCCCAGACAGAGGGAGGGAGGGGCGTATGAAGGTGTCGAGGACTACGGGACCCGGAGTAATGAAGATTACCGGTAAGTAATAGGACATTACCCCCAGGTCCCTCCGTCCTCGACACCTTCATACTAAACAAGTGGAGAATACCAAAGCAGAAACCCGGCCTTCCGCACGCACAAGCACACCCAGGAAACCACAACAAAAGCAGCCACCCAAGGGAGCACCGAGAAGGAGGAAAGGAAGACCGCAGGAAACAACCGGCCCGCAACCCAGAACAGGACAGCAGGGACAAGGGCCGGAGAAAAAGAAAACCCAGGGCCCCAAAAAAGGAGGCCGCCAATCCGAGCAACCGGGACCCGGACCAGAACAGCGAGACCAGCCAAAACAACCCACCGGAGAAGACCGCCCAGGCCAAACCCAGTAGGAAGGGACACAGGGCCAGGCAGACCCACCAGGAAAATGAGACAACCTGGGAGAAAGCCAAAGAAGAAAAAGGACAACAATGCGTAGGCACAAGCACCCAGCCCAAAAAGGAAGGAGAAGCACAGGCTAGAAACACGGCCAAACTCCCAAAAAAGAAAAGACCCGAGCCTAAGAGACCCGAGGAGGAAACCTCGCCGAGGAGGCCCAGGAAGCAACAAGCACCCAGGAGCCGAACAGGACCGAGAACCCGACCCAAAATACAGGGACGGGGAAGACCCCCAGAACCCAGCCGAAAGCCCACCAAACAAGGAGAGGCCAACAAGACCGGAAACCAGCCACAAAGAAAACCCAACCAGGTCGGGAACAGAGAAAGCGACCACAGGCCAAGAAACCCCAACCCCAAAGGGAAGGAACACAAGGCAGGAGGGGAGCACAGAGCAACCGGGAAACCCCAGCAGCCGCCCAACGAGGCACAGAGGGCAGTACAAAGAAGGCGCCCAAAAGACACAGGACTGCCCAGGAACCCCACACCCGGGCCAGGCAAGCAGCAAGGGCAGGAGCAGCGGAAAAAGAAAGCCCAGGGAGCACAGCACCCAGACCACAACCACAAGGCCCCAACCCAGCAAAGCCGGAGAGGAGCCAAGCAAACCGCAAAAAAGAAAAAAGAGAGCCAACAAACCCCAACAGGACCGGGAAGCCAGGACCATATCCAAGCAACCCGACCACGCAGGAGGAACAGCAGGCCCAAGCAAACCCCAGAAGAAGAGCATAGGACCAAGCAGCAGGAAACCACAGACAACCCGGAGCCAGGAGGGAGGGACCCGCAGAGGCACGAGCACCACAGAACAGCACCCCAACCACAGAAGGAGGGGCAACCAAACAGACCCACACCGGGAACAAAGCCCGGGAAAGCAAGGGAGGAAGGAGTGATCCAGAACCACAGAACCAGGAAAGAACCCGGAAAGGCCGGCAACAAACCCCCAGAGCAGGCCAAAAAGGGACAGCACGGCCAGAAAACCCAGAAGGCACAGCCCGAAGCCACACACAACCAGCAAGAAGCCGGCAGAACCGCAGCCACAGAACCCCACACAGGCACACAACACCGGGAAAACAAGCCCGGGAAGAGAACCAACAGCAGGAGAAGGCCCAGAAGGAACCACCAGGAAGCGGCCCCAATGCAGAACACCCCGGCAGGACCCAAAAGGACACCAGCAGGGTAGCAGAGCCCAAAAAGGAGCCCAACACGCAGGAGCGGCACGCCCCAGCCAAAACCTCAGCCAGGCACCCACCAAGGGAACCAGACGAGACCAGAACAACCCAGGGAGCAAACACCCCCAACAGGAGACGGACCCGGAAGCCAACAGCCCCCAGCAGCCCCAGAAGGCCAGGCAGGGACCAACCCGTCCCGTCCAAGCACAACACAGAGCAGATAGCGGAGCACGGGGACAGCACACCAACCCGGAGAACAGGAGGCAAGACAGGAGCCGGCAGCAGCCTGGAGGCCCCAGCCAGGAACAAACCAGGCAGGCACCCCGGCAGAAACAGGAGGGGCAGACAGCCAAAGGCCAGCCCAGGGGGCGCCAGCGAAGAAGCAGCCAGGCCAAGCACACAAAAAAAAACCTGGACAACACCAGAAGCCCCAAGCGGGAGCAAGGGAATCCCACACCAACAGGAAGACCCAGGCAGGCACCAAGCAGGGAACAGACGAGAACAGGAGCAGGCAGAGCTGAATCAGAACAGCCGAACCCAAGGCAGCACAAGCCACCCAAGTGCAGGCAATGGGGACAGACCACCCCAAAGAGCCCCCGGCAAGACACAGGCAAGCACCCATGAGCGGAACCAGGCACAGCCCAAGGGACGGGAGGAACAGGACCAGGAACCAGGAGCCCCAAAGGTGACCAACAACCCAGAGGCCAGGAAGCGAAGAACCAGGACACCCAAGCAGAGCAGAGGCACCATACCCCCGAATCGGTCCGAGGAGCCGGAACACCGGCCCACCACCAGGCGGGGCAGGCAGCCCGAAGAAGAGGGGGAACAGAACGCACCCCCACAGGTCGCTGCCGAAGAAGAGAGGAACGCCATGCAGAAGAGAGCAAGGCGCAAGCAAGCACGCAGGAAAAACCCCAACAACACATGGAACCCCAGGAGCAAGCAAAGGCAGAGCCAGCGAAAAGGAACCAGCCACCACCGAGGCGACAGGAACCCACGCCAACCCCAGGCAGGCCACAAACAGAAGATCGAAAGCCAACAGCACAGAGAACCAGCAAACAACTCACTGAAGAGGAAACCCCTCAACAGAGCCCGAAAGGAACTCACAGGCACGAGTGGCAAGAGCAGGGGCACCACCCGAAGAAGAGCACCAAAGGGAGAAGACCCCGGCAAGCCCCAACCCAGAAAACAGACGAGAGCCGGGGCAAGCGGCAAGGCAGCAGGCCCGGAACAGAAACCCGAACCACACAGACCAAGAAGAGGAGCACAGGAACCACAGCGCCCGACCGCCCAGCACCAACCAGACACCCCTGCATCACAGGTGGGGAGGGCGCAGACAGGGAGCCCCAGAGAGCACCAGGACGGCCGAGCGACCATAGGCACACAGAAGCATTTGCCAACTAGCCCATACATGAAGCAAGCAGCGCGGGGCACCCAGAGGCAGCAGGACACCCCTAGGGAAGAAGGGACGAAGCACAGCGTGAACACATGCACGCCAAGCAAGAGGCCCCAGCACCAACCGTGGTACCCCCAGGAGGCACCCGACGCAGGAACAAGGCATGGGACAGAAGGCCTGCCCGTCACCACTCCAGGACAGACACCAGCAGGCCAACAGGGTCCACCTAGAAGAAAAAAGGGGGAAAAACAACCAGAGCAGGGGCCAAACAGCTCAACAAGGCCCCCACGGCAACCTGGAGGGAAAAAAAAACCCATACACCACAGACCCCACGAGACACTGCAGGAAAGAAACAGGGCACCCAACACGCCAGAAAAATGCAGAAACATCATGCAACCAAAACAAATGCATGTGTAAAGCGCACGCACACTCCAGCCACGGGGAACCAGGCGCCCAAAAAACAAAGGCATCAGGCTACCCAACACAAATGGCACACACAATAAAAACATCAAACAGATGAAAGGCTGAGTGGACCCGCAGGGAACAGAACCCATGAGTATGAGAAGTAATACAGGACCCCGAAGCAAAAGCAGCAGTCCAGCATGCCACCAGACCCAGCCAAGAAACACCTGTAAAAGAAGCACTCGAAGGCGTCAGACACCGCAGTGCATCAGGTGAGGCTCGAACCATGGAACCCAGCATCAAAGGCGGCAGCGCCAGCCGAGCGGCCACATCCAACACCTGCAAAGGGGAAGGAAACGAGAGACCACGAGAACCACAGGCGTGGAACTCGCAACAGAATCAAGGCAGCATGAAGCATAAGAAAAGCAGAAGACTTCTCAGCACAGCTGTCTTTATACAAAGCGAAGCCTCCGTGGCAGGAAGAGAAAACGCTGCGAGCAGCGAGTCCAGGCGCCTGCAGCAAACATAAAAAAATATGCGTGTCATACTCCGGGAGCTGTCGACAATAAATCAGAAATTCCAGAGAAGGAGCCACCGAGATCGAGCAGCTGGCAACACAGGCATCAGAAAAAGCACAGCGTCCCTCAGCTCCAAAACGGACTCCAACGATGACATGGGGAGAAAGAAACACACAGAATGCATGAAAGGCACACGGACAGCAAGCATTTCCAAATGTCACTCCAGGGCCCCTGAAACACGAGCGCCAGGCAGAAGAGAAAAAGGGATCCCGAAATCGGGACTCACCAGGAGTGGGGGCCAACCCCAGGAACAAGGCCCCCACAGCACCGCCGAGCAGAAGACCATCAGGAGCCCATCCAGCAAGGCACGGCTCCCCGGCCAGGCTCGGGAAGCCGAGCCCGCGACCCGGAAGCAACTTGGAAAGGCAGCACCAGCCACAAAGGGCCGGCAGGTGCAGGGTCACACAGCAAAGCCAGGAACACAGGAAACCAAACACCGTCTCCAGGGAAAGACTGACTCCAAGCAAGCCCGGCAGGCCAGGAGGCAGTCCAGGGAACCCCACGCCCACACAGCCAGGCAGCAGGGCGGGGGGAGCAAAGAAGCACCGCCACTCAAGCCCAGCAGGAGCAGCACCAGCACACCATCAACTCTGTCGACAGACAGAAAAAAAGAACAGGAGGTCTGCTGGGTGAGTACTGCTTATGTACTCCCGGGGGGAGGGGCAGTATTAGTGTCCCAGCATTCCTCTTGTTTTTTTCTGTCGGGAGATGGTCATCTCCACTTGTTTAGTATGAAGGTGTCGAGGACGGAGGGACCTGGGGGTAATTCTCAGTTTCGGTCAACCAAGCTTGTAACCATGGCGGGACAGCTTTCCTCTATATGGAAGCTTTATGTATAATCGGGAATTCAATCAGGGTGTTCCAAAACTTTGTCCTCGCTCCCAGCGCAAAGGATACGCAACGATTTCCACGGAGTCGGCCAGAAAGGGGAGGATCCCCTATCAAGTGTCTCGGATTTTTTTAAAACGGACGTACCCTGCTATGAAAAATTCCTGCATTTCTGGTCGTGACCTTTCAAGCCATGGCTAGCATTGTCCCGTGATACATATCTTAGGGCCTTGCTTATAAAAGAAAGACGTTCCTCCCCTCTGTGGCCGCCTCCCCTCCACCCCTACACTCCCTCCCTGATGAAGGTGTAGCCCCGGCTGGGGCCTTACACCGAAACGCGCGTTGGCGTTTCTTACCATCTGAAGATCATCTGAGTGATTCGGGATATTGTTCCAACTGTTCCCAATTGATCACTGATTATAACATCTTTGTTGGAGTGACATATGAATTGGTTGGAGTTGATTGATTTGAGCTGTGTGTATGTCGGTATGATAGTGTTGTATAGTGTGTGGGCTATGGTGAGGATGTAACTGAATTATATATATTTCCTGTATTTTCTCTACATTTCTATTGTTATGATCCATATGCTATAAATTAATTTGGATTATGTTTATGAAATGGAATAATTGCCTTATAAAATAAAAAAAAATCATATCTTTGTAAATAAGTGTTCTAGAAATCTCTTATGTGGTTTAAGGTGAACTTGAATATAGTCGGACCTTTTTGAGGCCTTCCATCTGAATATATAGGGCAGTTAACTCTCCCTTGCCTTGATCTGTATTTTCCCCGTCTACCTGCCTGTCAGGTAGACGGGGAAAATACCCCTTCTTTGTGGTGACCGTGCAGCTGTCTGCCACTCTCTGCTCCTCTCTGACCCGCTGTGCTGCTCTCAACTCCTCTCTGTTGTCCTCTGCACCTCTCCGATACTCTCTTCCCCTCACGGCTCTTGCCTGCCCTCTGTGAAGCCCTCTCTACTCCTCTCTGTCCCTTTCTGCCGCTCTGTGCTCATCTCTTCTCCTATCTGCCCCTCTGTCCTGCTCTATGCCCTTCTCTGTTGCACACTGCTCCTCTCTGCCACTTTATGCCCCTCACTGTTCCTGTCTGCCCTCTGTGCAGACCTCTCTGCTCCTTTCTGCCACTCTGTGCTCCTCTCTGCCCTCTCTGCTCCTCTTTGCCGCCCCTCTCTGTTGCCCTCTGCTCCTTTCTGTCACTCTCTGACCCTCACTGCTCCTCGCTGCCCTCTGTTCAGCCCTCCACGCTTCTCTCTGCCTCTCTGTGCTGCTCTCTGCTCCTCACGGTTGCCCTCTGCTCCTCTCTGCCACTTTCTGCCCCTCACTGCTCCTGTCTGACCTCTGTGCAGCCCTCTCTGCTCCTCTCTGCCCCTCTGTGCTGTTCTTTGCTCCTCTCTGTTGCCCTCTGCTAATCTCTGCCCTTTTCTGCAACTCTGTGCTCATCTCTGCTCCATTCTGCCCTCTGTGCTGCTGCTCTCTCTGCCACTCTCTGCCCCTCACCGCTCTTGTGTGCCATCTGTGCAGCCCTCTCTACTCCCCACTGCCCCTTTCTGTCACTCGGTGCTCCTCTCTGTCCTCTCTGCTCCTTACTGCCCTCCGTGCTGCTGCTCTCTCTGTGGCCCTCTGCTCCTCTCTGCCACTCTCTGCCCCTCACTGCTCCTGTCTGCCCTCTGTACAGCTCTCTCTGCTCATCTCTGCCCCATTCTACCACTCTGTGCACCTCTCTGCCATATCTGCTCCTCTTTGCCCTCTATGCCGCCCCTCTCTCTTTTGCCCGCTGCTCCTCTCTGCCACTCTACAATCTTGTTTGCCATCTGTGCAGCCCTCTCTACTCCTCTCTGCCCCTTTCTGCCACTCTGCGCACCTTGTAGTGTAGGGCCTAAGACCCACATGGCATGGAAATACGGACACAGGCACAGGCTTGTGTGGTGCAGTAACTGGCCACAAGCATGTGCACCCAGGCCCTTTTATTGGCGGGGCTACGTCACTCGTGACACCCGTGATCGATGCGTGTGGGGGTGCAGAGTGTCCAGCCCTCAAGGGAGAGGCTGGGAGATGTGGACTGATGACTGCCTGCAGCAGGACCTTCTCTGCGGGCACTTGTAGTTTAAACTGAAGGGTTCAGGACACGACTGCAAGAGGGCTGAGCTGGGGGGGCTTGTGTGCTGACTGTAGGCAGCTGCAGGACCACCGAGGAGCCGTTACTGAGACGCACGCACAACCCTTGAGGGTGGATGTGTCTTGGCTGATACTTGAACTCGCTGCTGCTGTTCAGGAGTATGCCAGGTTCACCGGTAGCCTATGATCTCTTTTGTCAGCTGGTGTAGCAACAGAGTAGGAATCCAGTCCATCGATACTCTGGGCCCGATTCACAGAACTAACTTAAGACAAAAAGCTAAACGTTCTACTTTTGGTATTCACAGAAGGCATTTAGTAGAAGTAAAGATAGGATTTTGTCTTAAGACAAACTTAAGACAGACTTAAGACAGATTTAAGACAGACTTAAGACAGACTTCAGTTAGGATTTTGTCTTAAGTCTGTCTTAAGTTTGTCTTATGTCTGTCTTAAGCCAAACTTAAGACAAAATCCTAACTTTACTACTACTAAATGCCTTCTGTGAATACCAATAGTAGTAAGTTTAGGATTTTGTGGGTTATGTTCTGTTCTCCTGTGAGGCTGTATCCAGGGACATCGGTCGGCCTTGGTGGCTGTCTGGTGTGTCAGGGTGTGCTCTTGGCTTGCTGTGCGAGTCCTCGGTCTTGGCCCTTTGTAGGTCTGTTTAGCCCACCTGTGTTCATCCGGTTTTGGGGGTGACTGGGCTGTCACTCTCTTCTTTCCTGGAGGGCGTTGCACTTGGACCTCGAGGCGGCGCTGTTGTGGCCTTCGCTTCAGCGTGCTTGTCCGGACTGGTCACTTCATGTGACGGGCTCCTTGTCTGCTGTGCGCTGTGACGTCCGGTCACGTGTCGTCATGCTGTTGGAGCGCCTGTCACTGTGGCAGCCTTGACTTGTGACGGGCTCCTTGTCTGCTGTGCGCTGTGACGTCCGGTCACGTGTCGTCATGCTGTTGGAGCACCTGTCACTGTGGCAGCCTTGACTTGACTCCTCTCTTGCCTGTCTTGGGTCACCGCCGACTCCGTCTTGAGGCAGTGTGAGGGAGGACTCTTAGAAATGATTTCTGGAGCCGCGCTGTAGCACCATCTTTTCCAAACCTGGGCCTTCATTTGGTATGATCTGATATAAAGCTTTAGAGATCTCAATGTTGGAAATACAGTCGGCTGTTTGCGTCACTGACTCAATGGAATGCTCAGTCACAAAATTACGGAAAGGTTTAACACTTGCCACCCTGGTGGCTTGACTATAAAGAGAAGCCTGGTACAATCCCTGGTCGACAGCACCCAAATTTTACTGGGCGAAATGTTCAACCCAAGCAGCAGCGGAAATGTTACGATCCAATTTTAAATTCACATTGGTGAGGATGCACCAAAAAGAACAATAATACTTGCATTTGATGGCACTAAAGTACCATTTGGAAGCTTCCCAATCTCTTTTAGAATTAATAATTGTTTTTTGTAGAGTGGCCTGGCCATCCTGATTGGGACTCTATACCTAGTTTTGATGGATCGGGAAAGGGCACACTTGGCTGCTCAGCAAGTGTAGCCTCTTTCTTCCTCATGGGAATGGGCCTAGATTCTATCAGAATATGTTCCTTATTGAGAAAAACATAATCAAATTTCACTCAATTTCAACATGGCAGGTGACTCATCCCAGGTCCTAACATGTGACACTACAGCATCCAATTTAACAGGTATTACTTAAAAAAAAATTCTGTCAGAGAGCTCCACTTGAACATACGCCGATTATTGGTCGGAACCAACGTTCTATGTAGCGGCTCATAAAAAGTATTCAGAAGAGTGTTGCCCAGAGTACCCAATATCAGGCCTAGGGCGTTATAATCACTATCCTGCTTGGGCACTACTGCATGTCTACCACCTAATGTCCAATACAATTTAGCCAATAAGGCTGGTGCACTGTGGGCGATGATATGAATGGCTCCCCTCCTAGTCAGAATTGATTCTCCCCTTGCATGCCAGTTGACATTTGCTATATGTAAAATTATTTAGCTGTGACACAGCAGCCAACCACCTCTAGACCAGGGAGAGTGTGAGGCCAGGAACACCCCAGGCGTCATACTCATCATCGATAGGATCTTCTAGCAGGACAGACAATGGCTAAAATGTTCAATTAAAAAGTGCCTGCCTCTATTATAAAAGAATCTGATGGCAGATCAGCTATATGTGAACCAATCAAATCAGTTACTTGAAGCTCAGTACCAACACCCCCATGCCTGCAGGACACATTATATAAGTATAATACCCTACCTGTATGAAAGGAAAGGAAAACACACTGCATGTCAGAACTACCCAATGCAAAATCCCTAGACATGCAGCAAACAGTAGTTTTGATCCAAACTGACAACGCTCACGAGGGTCTTCCCTTCCCTGTGGTAGTAGCTCTAAGTTAAAATTGACAAACCCTGCTCAGTGTCTGGGGTAAATGACCAAGAGGCAGATTTACTAAGATTTTATGCCGTGTTTGCATCACAAAAGTGAAGCATATCGGCGCCAAATCATTTTGTCCAATGATCTTTACTGCTCTAAACTTGGTCAGTGCTGTAAATAACGTGAAAGTATCTCGAAGCAGCACATAGCGCTGCTTGGCATTACCTAATGCCAAGGGGGCATACAATGGGTAGTGCATGGGCATTCCTATGCAGCCATCCAAGGATTCTGACACTAAACCAAACTTCCTAAATAAAGTTAACAGAGTTTAGCATCAGAAAATAGTGCACCCTTCAACCAAGTGCTATGAATGAGAAATACATTTTGTTCTCCTTTTTTTCCAACCTCGCATGTGTGAGACACTCTACAGTACACATACAAAGTGGGAAAATGTTTAAAATTAGTCTAACTATAGTATTTTGAACTGGAAGGGTATAATTCCAGTACAAAACCTATGCTTAACTCATGCAGACACCTTTGCACTAAGGTGCAAAGGCATCTCCTTGGTGTATGGCAGCTAATTTCAGCACTGCACTAGGGTGTGATGTATTCCTATAGGTTCTGTATCGATCCCCCTATTCCTGACCCTATTCTGGTTAACAAGTTAACTAGCAGCCATCCCATGAGGCAGAAAACCCCCATGATGCAGGAACCGTTATCTGATAAAGCCACACTACGGCACAGGAACGTGTTATCTGATTAGGTCATAACGCTTGCCATCTAATTAGACAAGCGATATTCCTCCAGCCCCTGATAAGGCATACGGAGTTCTCAAAACAAATCAAACCTATGACAGACCTGGGAAAAACCCTGCGGCCATTGTTTTGATTTCACCGAGAACTTCAGCAAAAGAATGTGCTAACGACCAGGTCGTATGACATCCTTATTGACGTATCTATGTCCATCCTTACGTCAATCTCGGCACCTTAAAGGTATAAATATTACCGATATTGCCCTATGCAAACACACGCGGTGGTGACAAGATCGGAGCAGCCAGACTTGCCGAAGCCCAGAGCAGAGCAGACCCCGCTGGCGCAGCCCCGCCTTCCTGACGCGCTGAGAACGAGACGCTGCTTTCTCCTGCCGAGAAATCCAGCTCCGGTGCTTCCGGGTAGTCCTCGCAGGCAGCCTGGAATATCGAGACCAGAGACGAGAGATACCATCCCTCATTCATCCTAGATTCCAGGTACAGAACTGAATAACCCCTTGCAGAGAATTCTTTAGTCAGTCACTTGGCAAAACAAACTTAACTTAAACTGTAACTTTCTATTCCCGCCCACGTATTAGGCTTAGGTCAGGTACACGGGGTAGGCGTAGTTAGAAACACCAGTTGAGTACGATTAGTCAAATGTAAATGTGTATGCATTCATTTTATTCATTTTAAACCTTCATATGGCTTAGAAACCATATCAATGTTTTTACAGTATTATTTTATACTTCTGCTTTTATTGTATGCACTTTACTTAACCATAAGTATTGCAATAATATCGATCCATTTCTCTTGTATGAGAAAAGAGACTGATCAATAAATAACATATTTTATTGAACACGCCTGTCTCTTCCTTTTCTCTACAATCTGGTGAGACTAAGAATGCACGTACTGACTGAGTAAAATAAGTCGTCTTTTGTTTTCACACGACTCTAGAGATACACTCTTGATTAGGGGAGAGCAAAGTTGTCATGTTCTATGGTTGTCAGAAACTAAATCCCTTCTTGTCTATCCAGGGAGGTTCAACTCCTCCTTGCCTATTCAAGAAAGTTTCTAGTGAACTCTGAGCTAGCTGGCAAACCCAAAACTTTAAGTCTAATATCGACAGTAGTAGACCTAGTTAACGTCTGGTCTAGGCCTATACTATTGAAGGTATTATTCCAATGCGCAGAGCCTATTGGGATAATAGGAACTACACTACATGGCGCCCAACGCGTTTGGAAGGGCGATAAAACTAACGTAAGACATTTAGAGTAACTCAGTCGTGCTTTTTCACTCAGACCCCTTTTTCCCATAATACTCCAAAGACGTCTGGAGTGGGTAAAAGGTAATATCCGCCAGACCTCGCAGGAGGAAACTCCTATGTATGGTCCTTGGTTTAGTCAACGTTGAAGGATACACTGTTCCAAAATATTGTGCATCTAATCTTTGTTTCCATAAGAAACCTGATCTGCAAACAAACTAAATAACCTTCCTGTCGGTAAAATGGTAGACAGTGATGAAGAAAGAGAGACAGATAGGATAGCAACTGAACTCGCAGCAGTTGATAATGCACTGCAAGACGCTGACCCGGATATAATACTCATCCCGGTCATCAAGAGGAAATCTATAACTTTAAAACTTATAGAAAATGGACTGACACCTAGAGGTGGCACAGTCATATTCGTGATTGAGGCACACGAATATCGGCAGACAGAGGTATATTATTCATGGATACATTTTCCAGCAGCAAATGCTGTAACAAAGTACTTCCACTATTACAAAACAGAGGACCCTCCTAATGAGTACACTCCTTTCGAGGAGGTGGAAGTACCACTTAAATTTCAAGAGCATCTGCTCTTATTTAATGGCGCCCTAAAACATAATAATCACATCACCAGGCTCGGTCCATTAGGTAGACCAGGAGCAACGTGGCCGGTCCTAGCCGGATACACACCACATCCAGACATCAATGGGATATCTCAAGCAGAGCTTTTAACACAGCTAAAACAATTAATAAAATTACATAAACAATTAGTCCAATATGTGATGCGGACTTCAACAATTCAACCAGCAATTAAAATTCCACAGCTGACCGCTCATCAGGGGAACACAAATAAAATTACACCACAGAACATACAATCCTGCCTAGGTAAAGTACCAGCTAAACGGGAACAAATACCATTCTGGTTAGCACAAAAAATCACCCAAATAGAGGCGGTGTTTCCAGACACCACCCAGTTAGAAAAACACAGGATTCTGACTATCTGTCTTCCAATGGGAATCGCACCACACGTGGAGGACTGTGACACTTGGGGTACAGTCTTTGCTTCCATCTACACAAAAACGCACGGTGTTCCATCCATTTCGGTAATACCAGATGTGCTAAAACAAATTCAAGACGAATACGGTCCAGAACCCGCTTTAACTCTTGGTATGAAATTACTAAAAGACTTCAAGCAGGTCTCGGCTATATTATTAGCCAACATAAAGGGAGAAGCAGCAAACGTGGCGATCCGCCAGAGGTTAAAGGAGACAGATATAGCAGACCAACCAGCTGAAATTTCCAGAATTATAGAAAAATCTTATGAGGAACTAGGTAGAGATAGTTTAGGTGGAATACCAGTAAAACCACAACTGATTGAAAGTCCCGAAAAAATATTTTTTAATAATAATTCAACATCACAAAAAAAGAGCTGGGATGGAAACAAACAATCCAATCCTAAAGAAAAGAAATTCCAGTCCAGAGGAAGGTCTCCTCGGCGGAGAGAAAAATCTCCAAACCAGAGACACAGGTCACCCCAAAGTGACCCCTCTGGGAAAAGATATAACCTTAGAAATAGGGATAATATAAAGAAGCCTGATAGATATCAAGACATTGATACACGTCCCTCTCAATCTTTTCAGACTTCCTCGCAGAAATCGGAAAGAAGAGGACGATCAGAACAAAGAGAAGAGCACGCCAAGTCCAAAGACAAGGAACCTGCTCATCTAAAAAAGAAATTACAATTTCCAAAAAAGAAGGTAGCCAGTATCAAGGTAGTTAACAATGCCGAGAATACTGAGGACACAACTGAAAAACGGAGAATGGGCTCAGACAATGCTAGACAGCGCAGCAGAAGTGAGCATAGATCGCAAAGTCCTTATGAATCTTCTGGAGACAGTGGACACGAATGAATATCTTCAAGTGGAAACTGAAGACACCAGAGTTAGCAAACCTCACAAAATATATGAAATAACTTTACGTATAGAAGGGGATAAGACTAGAAAAATAAGGGGACTATTTTGGGATAATCTCTCCAAGGGCTATGACATCCTTCTAGCTGAAAAAGACTGGCCACCAGAGTTTGTCAGGGAGTGCCCTCATGGCGAAGAAATAATTATGCCTGCCTTCTCAAATCATATCCCAATTCATAAAAAATACACACTTGCCAGAAAGTGGGCAGTAGCTCAAGCTCCTGCTTTATATAAAAATCATGTAGGATGGGATGAGGACTCTCCTCCTCACAAAATCCAGTTAAAATCACAACCTACTGCACAAAGACAGTACCCAATTAAGCAAGAAGCTAAAAAACAGGTAAAAGAAATCCTAGATCAACTAGAATACCAGGGGGTGATTGAAACTTGCACCTCACAAATGAACAACCCTTTGTTTCCGGTCTCCAAACCAGACAATTCATATCGTCTAGTTTTGGATTACCGACACCTTAACTCATGTTGCAAAACTTTTGCAGTGCAAAACTCGCATAGTGCTGCACTAATGAATAACATAGTGCGCAAAAAATACAAAACAACATTAGACATCTCTAATGGATTCTTTTGTCAAAACATAGCACCAGAGAGCAGATATTTGTCTGCGTTCTCAATAAATGGCACTCAAAAACAATTCTGTCGGTTAGCCCAGGGGTACAAGAATAGCCCAGGGGTACTCTCAGCGAGAGTAACAGAATTACTACAAACATATGATGACGAAGCATTATCTTATGTCGACGACATATACTTAACAGATGATGACTTGGATACTCACTTGAAGAGAGTGAACACCATAATACTTGGGTTCGCAGCAGAGGGTTACAAATTCAACTTTAAAAAATCCAGAATTGCCCATCTAACAGTCCTGTTCTTAGGATACGAATTATCAAGTGAAGGCAAAAGCCTGGCTGACAATTTCCTAGAGAAATGTGCCGTACTCCAAGCACCTAGAACACTAAAAAACCTACAGTCAATTCTAGGCTTCCTAAATTTCGGAAGAACATACATTGCAAATTACGCAGAAAGGGTCAAACCCCTTAATGATCTTATAAAACCAGATTTTAAAAGAACCAATTGGACTCAAATACACACAGAAATTTTGAGATCCTTACAAACAGACATGTTAATTAAAACAAAATTAGAAACACGTGATAACACACGCAATCTTGTGATTCGAGTCATCCCAGGAAGATGCGGATTCACATACCTGACCTCTAATGAGGGAGAAAAGGTACCAATTGCATTCAAATCACACTTGTACACAGAAGCTGAAAAGAAATTCAGCATTAAAGAAAACATTGTTCATGCAGTTCAAACCGCAATAGCTAGAGAAAAAGATCAAGCGGACGGTAGACGTATCACAGTCAGAACAGCAGAATCAGCCTTTGAGGCATTAACAACACCTTGTAATTTACCAACAACAACATTGAATCCGGAATGGATACAATGGGTGAATTCAATTACAACGGACAAAGTATACTACTCCTTTGATCCAGAACTAAAGGAATTGAAAAATCTAGAATATGAAAGAACATTCCCTCTGCCTATCGACATTCTGCCCTTACGACAATACGCTTGTGTAATCTATACAGACGGACATGCTCAACCCTCCGTTTGGGGATAACAAGCATACAACCCCACATGTGAGATTACAAAAGAAGTGTGGCGCGGAGGTAAACTAAGACCTCTATTAACAAAAACACACTCAGTAGAAACTAATTCAGAACAACAGACTGAAATAATAGCATTGAAAATGGCGCTAGATAATGCGGATCGCGAATTCCCGACACTTATAGTGTCCGATTCATATTACTGCGTCAAATCATATAACAACGATTTGCAGACATGGATTCAAAACGGTTACAAAGATGACACAGGTGCAACAATGAAGCAAAAACTGCTTTGGGAACAAATAGCTCTTTTACAAAAAGAACTACCAAAGACTCACGTGACACACTCACTGAGTCATCAGCGTGATGGCGTTCACGTTGCAGGGAATTCATTGGCTGAGACAGCCACAGCGGTAGCAACTAATCGTCTTCCGTAGCTCGAAAAAAGCGTACAGTGAAGTATATTGACGGTGAAACAGTGCTGGCGGTGAAAACGTCATCAAAAGGCGACTGCTCAGCGCTACCGATCAACTATCCACTCAATTATACATACATAATCGATGCAAACTCCGTCCCTTTTGCTCGAATCCCTGGAGTGGGGGATAGAGTGATTCCAAACATGGACAGGAGAGACTTGTTAATAGCAGACGCACATATGGGCGAGGGTCTCAGACACCTCAAACTAAAAGATTCTCTGGAAGAATTACAATCAAGGTACTGGTGGCCAGGCATGAGCCTGCATCATACCATTTTCGTAAAGAACTGCCCAAACTGTAACAGAAATCGCAGTGGTGAGAGAAATGGTGTAATACCGTGTCGTTTCACTCCAGAAAAGATCAACAGTAAAAAGCAAAGCGTCAGATTAACATATACAGGCTAGTTTCCACTTATAATGTAGATCATCAGCACTCGGCTGACGTCTGGACTGTTATACAAAGATTTGCGAGTCTAAATGGCATATACGCTAAGAGCATGCTACGTTTGACCATTGTTTTCAATCTGGCCCTCCAGCCTGAGGAGAAACATGGCCAAGTGAGCATAGCACAGCGGGACTCTTCTCACTTCCTTCCTGAGGGATACGGGATGGTGTAAAGAAAAAACCAAGGCATAAAGCTATCTATAACAGAAAGGATATTAGGTTCGGTAGCTGGATGGGTCAAACATCTAATAAGTGTCCAACGTAGTCTAAATAACTTGCCAAGAAATTCTCTGAAGGGATTCAGTCCGTACGAATTATTATTTGGAACTAGGATGTTAGTCTTAGATCTCGACAGTCAGACTTCAGAGGTGAAGGAAAAATGCTTTGATATCAAAGATCGTTTGGCTGTTTTGCAGGACTTAAACGAAACAAGAAAAGACCTGAGCAACATAAAGTTGAAACAGCAGCCAACAACCACTGAAGAACCACCACCTGTCCCAGCAAGACCTGTCTGGATTCCAAAAGTCGGGGATCTAGTCAGAGAAAAGATCGCGGTAAAGAAGGAATTTGGGCCTTCTTACAGAAAAGCAGTTCCTGTCTTGTCTGTCAACGGGACAAGATCAGTTGTACTACCGCCGCTTGCTGGTAAAAAGGAGAACCGAGTTGTATCCATCGACCTGGTAAAACCACAACATGTGGCCGATAACAAAGAGTAGGCCAAGTGGACTCCCGAGAAGTAGTAGAACACCAAGATTTGCTACTAACACAGAGGTTCAATCTAAGAGGCTAATCACATTCGAAATGCCTACAGAACTACAACAAGGACTATGCAACAATGCAATGGAACCTAGACCTCTGAAAACCCAAATAAAAACATTTAGCAGAGACACACCAATCTATAATGAAGTAACAAACGACTATGCAGGAAACAGTAATCCTGAAGCAATTGGAACAATTGACAGAACTGCATCCGGCTACTTCATAAACTTCGATGATTCCTCTGAAGGCTTCACTGAATCAAAAACACAGCCATCAACAAAAACCTTTAAAGATAAAGTTAAAGTACTTTTGAAACAACTGAAAGAAACATATCTAATTTCTCCATGGATTGAATTTTGGGTGGGTTTTGGTGCATTTATCCTCATACTTTGGCTCATCATGGTACTAACTTTGGGACGCTTCATTGAGGGAAAATATGCTAAAATGGACACAGCAAGTCAGAAAATCAACTTGATGCTCAAACCACACACATCTTCACACGTCGAGAAAAGAGAACTTTCTTCAGTCAACTTCACAGCCAATCCTATACCGGGTGGGGTAGCATGGGACAAAACTGACTACGAAATTTATGGTCCGGTTGAAATCCTGAAATATCCACACCAAATTAAGATCTCGTTGAGTGACTTTGTAAAACCAAGCTCATTTGCTGATGATTGGGACTTTGAAAGTATAAATAATATGATGTCTGTCTTAGTGATGTCTGCTAAATTTACCAAACATGATTATTTGCATGGTTCGACAAATTATGATAGTATGTACTGTTATAACCACTATGGTAACCATTTTCTACATAGATCTGCACAACCTAGAAATGTTTTAAATTATAATCAATGGGAACATTGTGCAACCCCTCCAAAAGGAAGCTCAAGAACCGTTTATGACAAATATTCATACTTTTCAGGTTTTAACACAAGTAATGCCGAAACATTTTATTTCAAATTGTCAAATAAGACAGGGACAAAGACCATGATAACAAACACGAAATTGATATATTCAGACTCATTCTTTGAACAAATGAATACTTTTGGTTTTGATTATTGGGACAAAAATGTTGAAGTAAAAAGTGTTTGGGGTACAAAAGAATGGCAAGTACAGGGTATAGAATCTTTGTTTAGAGCCTGCATGATCCCAGAACAAATTATATTTTTAAATGACACTGTTCAACAAACTACCTGTCTTGGCTTAGCCAAAATCAAAGACTTAAATAAACCGTCTACTCTAAAACCAACAATGAACAGCAATAGCTCCACAGATGAAGAGATAGACGTAAATTATGTATTAAACCAAAACAGAACACATCCTGATTGGAAACAGTGGTTGATCTGGCCCACAGATACTAATAACTGTCAAGACAGATTCCTGAACAAAACACAGGGGTTCAAAATGACCAGGCCAGACCCTAGATATTCCCAAAGACAACACCCAGGAATAATAACCACCTACAGTGTGGGCAAAGTATCCCTTCAGTGGCTACAGACTTCCACACTGGCAGAAATTAAACAACACCTAACTTTACTTACTGATGGTGCTGACTTGCATGATTTCATTATGGGACCGCGCAAACAGCGTCAGAAACGTTTCATAGCAGCCTCTGTATATGCAGCATACAACGAGGCCTGGAAAGGTGACTCAAATTGAGACAGCAGAAAGAATACGGGAAATTGACCGTATTAATTTGGAAAAATCACTTTCTGTAGTGGACAATGGGTTAATGACTCTGTCCTCCAGAATTTTTTCTCTGGACAGCATTGTGTCTTCAGCAATCGACATAATATCGCAAGACTTGCTGTTGTTACAACACGGTCAGTCTCAATTGCGTTCTATTGTACAGCTTGGCTGGACGTTACAAAATCTGCGTTCAGGCTATGTGCCTTGGCGTTTAATCAACACAACGTCACTATTCAATATCTTTAACCTTACTGATAAACAAATCAGTATGGCCCAGAAGGGTGCTGATTATACAATTCTGAGCATTGAGAAACTCGAGAGATTACCAGTGACAATGTCAGAACGACCTGTCAGTGAATGGATAATACATGGGATAATTAATATTCCAATATCAACCTTCAGGTTTCAATACTGCCAAAAATATATACAGGCTGGCATGTACGAAAAATTGGGAAAGGGGTACATTAAAACAACATGGAACTTGCCCTATTCGCATGCATGTGTCAGTAATAAAGGCCAGAAAGTGTTTCTTAGTGGCGATAATTGTGCAATGTCACTGAGCGGTACACTTCTGTGTAATGGAATTAGTTTGCATGGAGCCTGTGAAGGGAACTCAAATAACCTTTCATGTCACCAGCTAGGCGCACCTGCAACAGAGATAGAACCATTCTTTCAAAGACTCTATAATGGGAGTTACATTGTAATTGTAGATCGCAGATGCTGTAGTCTTATGCCCGGGACTCCTTATCTCGTAACTACGACTGCGAAGGTCAAGTGCTGTGGACGCTTATTGTTCCCCAGCTCCCTTCCAGACAGGGAGGCAAGGGCATGGCCCAACTTGAAAATTACTTCTATTCGAATAGATACTTTAAGCAGAATGAAAACAGTGCTTCTTCAGACGCCGACCAGACTCACGTCATCAAAAGAAACGTATGATCTCCTAGTCGCAAGGACGACTGCAGAGATTCACTCCTTATTATCAACTAATTCCCCCATACATTTCGCAGAAATCCTGAATGAAATCTTAAATATTTCTGATACCAGTGGAGTCTCAAAAGTATTTAAGACAGTATTTTCGATGGCATTAACACCATTCAAAGCCATACTGGGTATTTTTCCAGATTTCGTCCACTCGATTTTTGGCGGACTTCCCCTCATTTTGGGACTAATTGCAGGAATCCTATTCCTAGTCCTCATATTTCGTTATGGCAAACCATTTCACAGACAAAACACCTGCGACAAGGGAAGAAACAATCCTAGCCATTGGATACCGGGACCGGATATCAAAAATCCTGGGACTATCCAGGCTTAGAGACCTGAACATGACTTTGTTTCTTTCATTTCGACCAATGTGGCATCGATGTGTTTTACCTGTATTAAGGTGCTTGCTATGCGGAGAAGAATGCGTGTTAGACACCTGTCTGACTCTACAATCAGATGCGCCAATGGATGCAGAAACATTGTTGAGTCCAATAAAGGCTCATGCTTTGTGCTGCCCTCAACGGCTACCAATCCTGATGACGGCATTCGTGGAAACTTCACCACTACGATTAAGGGGTAGTGAAGTTCATGATGAAAGCAGCATTGATCAGGTACGACCTTCTGTCAGCAATACTAATCAAAACGTCAATGGAGACAATCATGCGCACGAATGCATGGTTACACCTTTTTCCGAGTTAGTGGAACTCTCCCAGGAAGCTGTTGACAACTTTTTCGAGAGTCTAAATGATATGATGTTCTCACCAGAGCAGAAATAGAGACTTTTGAGCAAGCTCGCACACGGCGTTCCCTGAATTTGGCCTTCAACTAGAATAGCAAAATACCATGAACAATTTTCCCTCCAGTTCACGGACAGCAATTTTTTTTCAGCAGCCCCAAAATATTTTACGAATTTTTCGTGACACTTATTTTCTGCTTGAACTAAGAACTATTCTTAGAGAACAAAAATTTCTATTTTTAGATACTTTATAGACATTAGCTGCCCGCTGGTATGTTCATAATTATTTTATTCTGTGATGGAATGGTCTCGAAACTTTTTTCTGTATTAAGAGCCATTTCATGTGTAAATTCTCATATACAAATTAGTGATAATGTATAGATATGCGTGATTACTTTAGCATTATTCTACAGCTTGAGTGCATATATTACATGTGACTGTTTTTTCCGTATATTTGATAATTTCAAAATGCATTTATGTATTTTGGGGTGGTAAGGTATACACGATACTCTACAGTATGTTTTACTATGCATAGATTCGTAAATATGTCCATAGTTAGCGTGGAGTGGGTGTGATGTATTCCTATAGGTTCTGTATCGATCCCCCTATTCCTGACCCTATTCTGGTTAACAAGTTAACTAGCAGCCATCCCATGAGGCAGAAAACCCCCATGATGCAGGAACCGTTATCTGATAAAGCCACACTACGGCACAGGAACGTGTTATCTGATTAGGTCATAACGCTTGGCATCTAATTAGACAAGCGATATTCCTCCAGCCCCTGATAAGGCATACGGAGTTCTCAAAACAAATCAAACCTATGACAGACCTGGGAAAAACCCTGCGGCCATTGTTTTGATTTCACCGAGAACTTCAGCAAAAGAATGTGCTAACGACCAGGTCGTATGACATCCTTATTGACGTATCTATGTCCATCCTTACGTCAATCTCGGCACCTTAAAGGTATAAATATTACCGATATTGCCCTATGCAAACACACGCGGTGGTGACGAGATCGGAGCAGCCAGACTTGCCGAAGCCCAGAGCAGAGCAGACCCCGCTGGCGCAGCCCCGCCTTCCTGACGCACTGAGAACGAGACGCTGCTTTCTCCTGCCGAGAAATCCAGCTCCGGCGCTTCCGGGTAGCCCTCGCAGGCAGCCTGGAATATCGAGACCAGAGACGAGAGATACCATCCCTCATTCATCCTAGATTCCAGGTACAGAACTGAATAACCCCTTGCAGAGAATTCTTTAGTCAGTCTGTGGAAAAGTAAATTCTGCCATGTTCTGTGTCCCTACGCGTCCTCCATCATATGTTATGTGTGCATGATTAAATATGCATATGTATTCCCCATGTTTGATTAAAGACGCAATTTTAGTTGTGTCCATCTCTAGTATGTCTATTTCCAGTTCTCGTGAAAGCTACGAATATCAGGCCTATGTAAAGCTACGTTGCCACGTTTCTCAGTGTGCACGTTATTTCATTATAAAGTCCCCGTTCCTAGGCCCCAAAAGGGCCCGGACACCAGATTTCAGCTTCTGTCTCCTGAGCCCTCGCTGAGGAGCGATACAGCCCCCACCTGTGTTCCTGACCCTTCACTTACTTCCTGCCTCACAGTGCCCGGTTCAGCCTGGCTCTGCCTCTGAGTCTGCCAAGAGCATGTTATGATTCCAGTTATCAGTTCAGTCCTCCTTCGCTGCATTCCTAAGCTACTGAACTGCATCAATAGTTTCCGTCATTGTCTAGCCTTTACGTCTCCATGTAAGAGAAATACTGTATTAATGGTCATTTAATATTCTTCATCACGCACTACATGCAGAATAATGCATGCTCCAGTCTTAGAGTCTGTTAGCCTTTACCCTGATAACTTTTGGATTCTATCAACATGTTCTCTAAACATCAGATACTAGATACTGCTTAGGTACATGTCGCCCTGACTCTCCAGACTTCAGTCTCTGCTCCTAGCACAGAGTTCGTAGCCCCCAACTTCTCCTAGTAACACGTCATTGCCAAGTTTGCGCGCACCACCAGGTTAGAGGTCCCGGCTCCTTAGGTAGCCCCCTCCATGTTTCCGCCCCATTCATGACATATTCTGTTACGTTTGTATCACATGTCTATGTATACGCCCTGTTACACCCACTTTCACCCTTATCTTTCGCGACTGCTACGCGTCACGCCTATTGCTCCACCCACTGCTACGCCTATTGCAATGTAATGCTATGTGTTTGCGTTATGTATATATGCTCGTGTACTGTTATTAAAAAGTTATTTCCCTTGTCCCGATTCTGCCCCCGGCAGCGCTGCCATCCTATTCCTGTGCAGGTTGTCCTGTTCCTGTCCTTATGCTGTATTAAATCTGCAAAACTCCTACTACCTCGAATCTTGACTCTTATTTATTGAGCTATCTGTTATTCATTTATCCATTCAAAAATAGAGGTATTATTTATTTATTTACCACATAATGGCGCCCGAACAGGGACTTGCCCTTTCCCCACGCGTCGGTGAAGCCACGCCGACCCCCTGACCCTCTGCAGTCGTGACGGAACTCTTCTGCGCACCGGCAGATATTTCTGCTTCAAGTATCCCTCAGGCCCACGGAGGAGACGGAGGAGGCGGTCCAGCATCCAGACGAGACGGTGGAGGAACGCGGCGAGTCCCGACCAGAGCCCAAGCCGAGAGTCCAAGGTCCGAGGTATCCGGAGGCCCACCCGTAACAGAAGTCCGAATTTCGTCCGTCCGGCGTCGAAGCAGTCCAGTCCAGTCTGAGGCCTTCCGTTCTTGCTGCCCGGTGAGTACCGTTGCTGGGGTAGTATCTAGACAGGGTCAATCTAATTGACTCTGGTCCGTGGGTTGGTGGTACACAGACCCACAAAACGAAGTGTCCACTTCGGTGGATGCGGGTCCTGACGTGTCTCTTTATGAGACCGGTAAGTTTCGTACTGTTTCAGCAGTGCATCTAGTTTCTGTTCTAGTCAGTTCTGTTCTCGAGAAAAGTCATGTATTCTGTTTTCCGTATTCCAGGTAGTATTCTGTTCGAACTGTTATTTTAAATGTTATTCATGTATTTTAATGTCGTGGTATGAGTGCGAAGTAATTATCGTGTTTATTGTGTATTGTATTGTGTCCAGATTATAGTTCAGTCATGCCACTCTTTTCAAAACTGCGTCAGTTAAAAACCAGAAAAGGTCTGCTAGAAGCAGCAGTTCCTGTCCCTCCTAGGGACAGTCCAGGTCATTTTATGTATCAGAAGCATGGCATAAGCGCCATATTGTATCTAGATTTATGGGTAGAGTATACCAAGGTGTTAGAAGAAAAGTATAGATGGCCTGTATCAGGCACATGGGATGCCGAGTGCATCATGAGAGTAGAAGAAGCATTATGGAAAAAGAAAGCCAGACAGTCACAGAAAGATGCCATCGAGTTATGGCGCAAAGAATCTCATAAAAGAACCGAAAAATAAATCAGAAAGTCTGAATTAAGTAGAGAATCCTTAGAACGAGCACAAGAAAAAGAATTAATCGAGATAGTTGAACGAGTTAAAACCGAACAGTCAGACAGACAGAGGCATGCTCTTGTTAAGGGTATGTATCCTCTTCTTGCCGAGGGCTTGCCAAAAGCGACCCTGGAGGCATCCAGTAATTTTCCGCCACCACTAGTTCCGACCAAGCTACGTCACAAACCGACCGCAGCTGATATTTTCATTTCGTCCTATTTGGACGACACAGTCCCAGAATATGCAAATCCTGTTCCTGCTCCGCCAGTCCCTGTAAATCAGGCACTTCCCGCTCCTCCAGACACCGGAGTACCTGTTACGGTACCCCCGGTCCAGCCTGCCATACAAGTCCAGCCTGCATTTCCATTTCCCACTCTGCCAGGACGAAGAGCATCAGTAGACGACTCTAGTTTAGGGGCCGCAGGGGGAGGTACTCCAGGAACCCCGCCGCCACACAAGCGTTTAACGTTAGCCGAATTACATGCACAAGCGTCACAGCGTACGCCCAGATATCAGTCTGTTGCAGAAATAAGAAAAGCCCTTACCGAATGTGGCTATGATCCAGTCCCAGGCGAGGATAATATGGTTTTATATTCATTACGCGTAAGAAAGGTGACCGAGTATCTAGTCACCCTACCAGATATGAAAGAAGATCTAGACAGAATATATCGTTTCATCCGTACCGGGAATGATCCAGAAAGTATTAGTGATGTCATGTGCCAAAGAAAAGCTGAAGTCCAGCTCATGCTATTAAAGTTTCTGATTAATTGTCTAATAAGGGAACAAGATTATCCGACCAAAGATCAAGCCGAAATGAAAGCCCTGACAAGGTGGAGTGATAATATAGCCGAGGGTAAGCACAGAACCATCAGTAGTATAGAGAGTTGTATAAGAAGATTCGTAAAGAAATAATAAGGATACACGAACAACGCAAAGCAGCACAAGTAAGCGAGAAAGAAAGTAACTCTGATACTGAAGAGGTAGAGGACGAGAATCCCGACAGAATAGCGTATGTAGGAAAATCTAGATTTCCAGATCGCCATTTACGCCTAGAACACAAGCCAGTTTTTCACCATCCAGCACCAGAACAAGGTTCTCTAGAACAAGTATTCCAAGCTACCGATCACATTCTGAAATTACGAATCGGTTATAGCGAGTTAAGTACTATGCATGAACAAGAACTAGTCCGATCAGCAGTCCGATGGATTACTGATTCTACCACTTTTCCAGACGAAATAGTGGCACAAATGTTTCTGAAAATGCCCCCAGCCGAGCAACGACTGGTGGGTATGTATATGATCCAGCACCTCATTATATTGTATGAGGGTCAACATTCTGATCCAGGTCCGTTACATGATGTCCTGAACGAGTTACTCCAGTATAAATGGAAAAGTTTAGGTACCGATTTAATTAGTGTCATTCTAGAACAGCGGCACAAATACAGAACGTTCTTGAACCCGCATTTTGTTCATATCTCACCCCCAGAAGGTAAACCCTTTTACATAGACAGACAGAATCCGTTACGAGAAGTACATCCAGTTAAGACAGCAGGTGGTGAAATGCAACGAGTGTTTGTTTACACCCCGATCACAAAGATGGAACTCTTAGAGATGAAAAAGTTAATTCCCTGTCATGATAAAGATCCAGCAGGGTTCCACCGAGAATTAAAAGACATGCTCCGTATGGGAGAATATACGTATCCAGACGTTATTAAAATGTTAAAAGTCCTGTTGCCCGCAGGGGTATATGAGAAACTCAAGGAAAAAGATTGGGAGGTGGGAGAGAAAAAGATCGATTGGGCAGTTCTAGAAGCCGAAGATAAGGCACGAGTACCAGGTACCGGTCTTGGAGATAAATGTAAAGAATTACCAGAATTATTAATACAAGTTTTACCCAGATTATTGACAACTAGAAAAGAAGACTGGGATGCAATCTCAGCCTGTAAACAGAAACAAGACGAAGATATTAGTGATTATTATTCTAGATTTGAGAAATGTTTTACCATAAACAGTGGCCTCAAGACAAGTAGTGAATCATACCCTCATCTTTTTGTTACTAAATTAGTAGAGAATTCAAGTCCACAAATTAAAAACCGAGTTTTGAAAGTCGAAAGTACCTGGCAAGCTAATACCCCGTCCCAGATGTTACAGATGCTCCAATATCACCAGAATAGAATCAGAGAAGAACAAGAACATGAAAGGAAACGTATGAAAGACACGAAAATGAAAGTACTAGTTGCACAATCTGTTCCTCAAGACAGTCAGAAGAGGGGTCCGAATCAAGCCAGTCATCCTGCAGCTCCCGTTAAAGGGAACTGCAATTATTGTAAACAGCCAGGTCATTTTATAAACGAGTGTGCAGTTCTGAAACACAATATAGCTACCGGTAAGACTAAAGAAAGACCACGTCCGCCTAGACAAGAGCAAGCTTCACAGACTCCTCAGTCACAGAATGCACCACAGACAGTTACAGCACCGCAGCCTATTGCTGCAACACAGCATGTTACACAGCAGATGTACCAGTATGCTCAGTCCGAGTATCCAGAGTATCAGCCATATTCATGAAACAGCCTAGAGAGGGAGGTAGGCTTGCCTCTCATCGAGATACCTGTAGATCAAGAGGGTCCCTATGTTCACAGTCAAGTATTAGGGAAAGACAGAAAGTTTTTGATTGATACAGGGGCAAGTAGGACCACTATAAGCCACGCCGAAGTTCCAGGGGCTCCGCTCTCAGGCTCTAGAAATGTTTCCCTTGGATTTTCAGGAAAGCCTATTGTAAATGAAATATCAAAGCCAGTTACTCTAGAAGTAGGTCCATTGTCCCGCACTACTGATCTGTTACTTACTAAGTCATGTCCAGAAAACCTATTAGGCATTAAGACACTGAAAGAGTTAGGTGCAGTTATATGCTGCTCCCCCGAGGGAATACGACTGTTCCTACGTGACTTCAAGGGTCACTATGTATTACGAGATTTTGATCCAAGATTATCTAATGTTCCGCAGCATCTATGGGCACAAGGTCCTACTGATGTTGGCTTTATGCAAATCACACCCCATCGTGTGACTCTCAAGCCAGGTGTAGTGTTACCACGAATCAGACAGTACAGATTGCCACCAGAGGCTGTAGCAGCCTTATCCAAAATTATTGACGAGCTCATGGCTCAAGGAGTAGTTGTAGAAACTGACTCCAATGTATGTAATTCTCCGATCATTCCAGTCATGAAACGTACTGATCCGAATGCACCTCCAGTATATCGATTAGTGATTGACCTTCGAGAGCTTAATAAATGTATTATTCCGCAGTACCCAGTTGTCCCAGATATCTCTTCCCTATTGACAGCCATTGATTCCGAAGCTTCATTTTTTTCAGTCATCGACCTCAAGAATGCGTTTTTCAGTGTCCCCATTCATCCAGACAGCCAGTTTCTTTTCGGATTTTGTTTAAATGGAAGGAGCTATATGTTCACACGAGCTCCTCAAGGTTTCACAGAAAGTCCTAGTATTTACAGTCAAGCACTCAAGAGGCAACTAGACAACATTCACATGCCAACTGACACTGCCCTGCTCCAGTATGTCGATGATCTACTGATCACAGCCCGTTCTGAACGTGCTTGCGAGCGAGCATCCCTTACAGTCTTGTATTTCCTAGCCGAGATGGGGCACAAGGTGTCCCCTTCGAAGCTTCAATTCTGTGTCCAGCAAGTGGTCTACTTAGGACACTTACTGTCCAAGAGGGGTAGGCAGTTGACACCAGACCGTATCCAGCTAATAGCGAGTCTTCCTCAGCCCAAGACCCAGAAGGAGGTACGTGCTTTTATCGGCCTTACTTCTTATTGCAGACAATGGATTCCTCAGTATGCATTTCTAGCTAAACCACTGATACAGTTAACGACACAGGAGGCAGCCGTATCGACTGTCCTCCCATGGACATCTGAACATACACTTAGTTTCAATGAGTTAAAGAAAGCTTTATGTCAAGCTCCAGTTCTAGCAACACCGAACTACAGTAAACCTTTTACACTTTTCGTCACTGAACGCGAAGGTACAGCATTATCTGTCCTCACACAAGATCAAGCAGGACAATACAAGCCCTGTGCTTATTTTTCGAGCACATTAGATCCTGTAGCCCAGGCTCTGCCTGCGTGCCTCAAGTCAGTTGCAGCCACAGCACTAGCTATCAGACAAAGTGATTCCATAGTATTAGGACACTCCCTGACAGTACAGGTTCCACACTCCGTGGAAGTTCTTTTAAACCGAACACAAACTCAGCACTTGACAATTGCACGTTTAACAGGTTATGAATTGACACTGTTCCAGCCACACATAGAAATCAGACGCTGCAATGTTTTAAATCCTGCTACACTGTTACCATCAGTTACTTCGAATTCTGCCACACACGATTGTGTGGAAGTAGTCAACATTATGACAAAACCAAGACAAGATCTGACAGATACTCCATTACCAGATCCCGACCTGACACTTTATGTGGATGGTTCATGTATGAGAACAAGTACAGGAGAACTAGTCGCCGCGTATGCAGTGACTACTGACACTGAAGTTATAGAGACACACCGTATTGACACCCTATCTGCTCAAGCAGCAGAGCTAGTTGCTCTGACACAAGCCTGCATACACGCCAAGAACCTGAAAGTTAATGTTTACACAGATTCACGTTATGCATTTGGAGTCGTACACGACTTCGGAGTGCTCTGGCAGGAGAGAGGTTTCATGACTTCTCATGGAACCAAGATTCAGCATGGTCTCCTTATTCAAGCTCTGTTAGATGCAATACATTTACCGACATCTATTGCTATCATGAAGTGCAAAGCACATACGAAAGTTACTGACACTATTTCCCAAGGTAATGATCTAGCAGATCGTACAGCCAAGTTTACAGCACAGACTCCAGACATTCCAGTTAAACCGACACAGACACATACTCCAGATCTGACTACATGTATGACAGTTAAAGACCCTACTCAAGACGTCATAGATATCCAGTTATATGCTACTCCCGATGAAATCAAGAAATGGTCCGAACAAGGAGGGGTCCAGACAGATCAAGGATGGTTAACGAAGGGTAGAGCCACATGGTTTCTCCCCGACTCTATGGTTCAAGTCATTATCAATACCGCACATAGTCCAGCACATTTAGGAGAAAAAGCAATGTTAGACAGTATCCAGAATATTTGGTTCAACAAGCATTTACGAGCTGCAGCCAAGCAGAAAGTCCGTACCTGTATGATATGTTGTCAGTTCAATCCAGGTAAAAGTGTCCCGGTGGAACAAGGTGGATTCCAGCCCCCTGACCACCCTTTTGAAGTCCTCCATATGGATTACATTCAGATGGAGCGATGTCGAGGTTTCAAGTATGTCCTCGTAGTTGTATGCGCTTTGTCCAGGTGGACAGAGGCATATCCAGTTCCAGATTACACAGCCGCGACCACTGCCAAGCAGTTGGTTCGTGAGTTCTTCCCCCGTTACGGACTCCCTAGGGTCGTATATTCTGACAACGGCCAGCCATTCTCATCTGAACTCATGAAGCACGTTTCCCTTCTGTTAGGGTACCAGTGGAAGTTCCTTTGTGTACGCCATCCTGAAGCAGCCGGTCTCGTAGAGAGACATAACCAGACTTTGAAAATCCGTATTGCAAAAGTTTGTCAAGAGAAAGGTGTAGACTGGCTAGTAGCTCTGCCAGTTGCTCTGTTTTACATGCGCATGGTCGCACATTCCAGATCAGGTCTGTCCCCGTACGAGGTCGTATTCGGCCGCCCCCCTAACATGTGGGGTACACCTAGACCCCGAAGTATTACCGATGTTTCAAGTAATATGCTGACAGATTACCTAGCTTCCTTGATGTCTGCCCTCAACTCTTGTCGTTCACAGGTTGCCGCCGCATTTCCAGACAATACCGAGGTGGCACCGCATGAAATCGTTCCCGGATCCATGGTCCTAGTGCGAAATTTCGATCGTTCAAGTCCGCTGGAGCCTCGCTGGAAGGAGCCCCGACAGGTCCTCCTCGCCACCCGTACAGCCGTGAAGTTGGAGGGACGCAAAGGCTGGGTGCATCTTTCGCATATTAAAAAATTTTATGGACTGAAACCTGTCTCAAAGAACATTTCCGAGGATTCTAAAGACTGCCAAAGTACTATTCTTAAGGACTGTCCCGCAAAGAACAATGATACTGCACCCTCCCTGTTAGAGAAAACTCCGCAACAGGAGTATAAATTGAAGTTAAGGTCTAGTAAAATAAGTCAGCCAGTTTGATTGTCTAAGTCCTCCCCTAGGTGAAACGGTTAGACCGGTTTCTGACATGTATAAAATAGACCCCCATAGTAAGAGAGTTAGTCAAAACTCAATTCGATGTATCGTTTTTCTAAGTTTCATATTGTTTCTCAGCATTATGATTTCCTGCACCAGTTATGCATTTTACCTGTATTTTCCAGTTTCTCATGTAAATAATTCTTCTAATGTTACAGTAGAGCACACGTTTAGTGATCTGCCTCCTCATGAACTCTCTTACCGCCTCGCTATGCGTAACAATTCTTTCATCCGTATGTTACATTATTCACACCAGACCAGCAATGCCACTAATTGTTGGGTGTGTGGTCGACTCCCCCCTTTCCAGACACCGAAGGGAGTTCTGCCACTCTTTCCTTATCCATTTTCACATAATGGTTCGTGTGGAGCATGGTCCACGTTAATGTCATCCTCAACAGATATGTCTTTTCTTAACAGTACATGTTTTCCAGACAAGCAAGGTCTTCCCCACAGAACCGGGTTAGATCTAGAAAATGAAGTTTACAATTTAGGTAATTATTCTTCGAATTTCATGGTCCTGAATGTTCAGTCTGATTCTACTCCAGACTTACCTGCTATTTCAGTACTACCAGTCAAAGGCGAACTATGTGTCCAAAGTAATGGTTCTGTACATGTAGGACATAGTGATTGTACTACTATTATCAAGTATAGTGACAGTAGGAAATCTATTTTCAAAGCTTCACGTCATTCTTATTTTATTTGTGGTCAAACTGCATATGTTCGTCTGCCCCTCGATTGGGAGGGAACCTGTTACATTGCCTTCCTACTGCCACCTGTTTTCCTAGCCCCATCTGATTATCACAGAAACACACACCTAGTACACATTAGACATAGAAGGGAGTCCCCGATTGTCGATTATACTGAAACTGCTCTAGAACAGTATACAGATTTCAATAGAGGTTTCTTCTTCTTTATAGGACCTATCCAGAATAGTAAGCTAATCCGTAGGTTAACCAGAACCCTTGAAGCTGTAGTAAATGAGACTGCCTCTGCTCTAGGTAACTTAACTGAAGAGCAATGTGCTATGAGATTTGTCGTTTTACAGAATCGTCTCGTCCTTGACGTCATACTGGCCGATAGGGGCGGGGCCTGTAGAGTCATCGGATCTAGTTGCTGCATTTTCATTCCAAATAACGCGCCGTCTGTTTATTCAGCTATAACCAGACTCCATAAAATTGCCCATCTGTTACACCAAGATCCAGGCACCTGGACATGGTCCGGTTGGTTCTGGAATATAATTTCCGCCTGGGGATGGAAAGTCTTGTCCTTTCTAGGTATTGCAGTAGCGATCATATTCAGCTGCTGCCTCTGTATACAATGTGGCCCTGCGATTTGCGGCATTTGTGCTACCTCTTGTATTCCTAGTCCCAAGTCCCGTTCTAAATCCCGTTCCCAGAAAATTCGAGACGAGCACATGATACTGTATGAAATGATAGATGGTATCATGAATATTGATGTTTCCTGATGGAAACGTAGTGACAAGGAGGGAATGTGGAAAAGTAAATTCTGCCATGTTCTGTGTCCCTACGCGTCCTCCATCATATGTTATGTGTGCATGATTAAATATGCATATGTATTCCCCATGTTTGATTAAAGACGCAATTTTAGTTGTGTCCATCTCTAGTATGTCTATTTCCAGTTCTCGTGAAAGCTACGAATATCAGGCCTATGTAAAGCTACGTTGCCACGTTTCTCAGTGTGCACGTTATTTCATTATAAAGTCCCCGTTCCTAGGCCCCAAAAGGGCCCGGACACCAGATTTCAGCTTCTGTCTCCTGAGCCCTCGCTGAGGAGCGATACAGCCCCCACCTGTGTTCCTGACCCTTCACTTACTTCCTGCCTCACAGTGCCCGGTTCAGCCTGGCTCTGCCTCTGAGTCTGCCAAGAGCATGTTATGATTCCAGTTATCAGTTCAGTCCTCCTTCGCTGCATTCCTAAGCTACTGAACTGCATCAATAGTTTCCGTCATTGTCTAGCCTTTACGTCTCCATGTAAGAGAAATACTGTATTAATGGTCATTTAATATTCTTCATCACGCACTACATGTAGAATAATGCATGCTCCAGTCTTAGAGTCTGTTAGCCTTTACCCTGATAACTTTTGGATTCTATCAACATGTTCTCTAAACATCAGATACTAGATACTGCTTAGGTACATGTCGCCCTGACTCTCCAGACTTCAGTCTCTGCTCCTAGCACAGAGTTCGTAGCCCCCAACTTCTCCTAGTAACACGTCATTGCCAAGTTTACGCGCACCACCAGGTTAGAGGTCCCGGCTCCTTAGGTAGCCCCCTCCATGTTTCCGCCCCATTCATGACATATTCTGTTACGTTTGTATCACATGTCTATGTATACGCCCTGTTACACCCACTTTCACCCTTATCTTTCGCGACTGCTACGCGTCACGCCTATTGCTCCACCCACTGCTACGCCTATTGCAATGTAATGCTATGTGTTTGCGTTATGTATATATGCTCGTGTACTGTTATTAAAAAGTTATTTCCCTTGTCCCGATTCTGCCCCCAGCAGCGCTGCCATCCTATTCCTGTGCAGGTTGTCCTTTTCCTGTCCTTATGCTGTATTAAACCTGCAAAACTCCTACTACCTCGAATCTTGACTCTTATTTATTGAGCTATCTGTTATTCATTTATCCATTCAAAAATAGAGGTATTATTTATTTATTTACCACAAGTCACTTGGCAAAACAAACTTAACTTAAACTGTAACTTTCTATTCCCGCCCACGTATTAGGCTTAGGTCAGGTACACGGGGTAGGCGTAGTTAGAAACACCAGTTGAGTACGATTAGTCAAATGTAAATGTGTATGTATTCATTTTATTCATTTTAAACCTTCATATGGCTTAGAAACCATATCAATGTTTTTACAGTATTATTTTATACTTCTGCTTTTATTGTATGCACTTTACTTAACCATAAGTATTGCAATAATATCGATCCATTTCTCTTGTATGAGAAAAGAGACTGATCAATAAATAACATCTTTTATTGAACACGCCCGTCTCTTCCTTTTCTCTACAATCTGGTGAGACTAAGAATGCACGTACTGACTGAGTAAAATAAGTCGTCTTTTGTTTTCACACGACTCTAGAGATACACTCTTGATTAGGGGAGAGCAAAGTTGTCATGTTCTATGGTTGTCAGAAACTAAATCCCTTCTTGTCTATCCAGGGAGGTTCAACTCCTCCTTGCCTATTCGAGAAAGTTTCTAGTGAACTCTGAGCTAGCTGGCAAACCCAAAACTTTAAGTCTAATATCGACAGTAGTAGACCTATTTAACGTCTGGTCTAGGCCTATACTATTGAAGGTATTATTCCAATGCGCAGAGCCTATTGGGATAATAGGAACTACACTACAAGGGAGAGGGTAGGAGAGTGCCATATTCCAGTAAATGTGGTGCTCTCATGCTCTGTCTTTCTCATCAGAGCGGAATTTGCAGCTGCTGCACTGAGCTGCTTGCGAAATTGTTAAATCTGGCCAAAAGATACTTGGAACAGGCAGATGTAAAATTAATCTGGGGAGAGACCCGAAACAGGGTACTCAAGTTTTGACACCAAGCCAGCTACATTCCAGGATATGATCTTATGTGTGAGAGCAGGTGCAGCGCAGTGTTGCCCAAAACGTGAGACTCCAAGGCAATGGGGGATAAAAGAGGAGGCCCAACACATTTAAGGGAGTGATTACAAACTCCGTAAGGAAGAGGGGCAGAACATGGGGGATTAGTGGGTGACAGCTGCACCTTGGTGGTAAGGAATTTAGAGATTAGTAGCCAGAATATCACATTTGCTGGTCGACAGACCAGGGCATCAGTCTAAACTATCCAGGGCAGAGAGAGGAAGAAATCTGTTGGAGGTCGAGAATGAAAACCCATCCCCAGCAGCAACCCTGGTGGGCATTGGCCTGGATCCCACTCTTTCCTTGGGTGACAAATGCCTATAAAAAAATTCCCACTCTTGACCAGCCACTGAGACAGACCAGGGTTCTTACAACCCATGCATGTCCATTGCCACAGTCTCAGGTGAGACACTTTGTAGAACTACTGATCAGGCAGCCCAGCCCTTTTCTGAGCGTAGGTGCTCTGACAGGGGATCTCTGGAACTAAAGAACCCTTCCAGGAATGCAGAGATGTTTGTGGCAAGGGGCTCCGTACCCCCACACACAGCAGCAGCAGTTCTCTTCTACTATTACCACTACTCCTAGGTATATATAGTTTCCTTCTGACACAAGGGCATTTACCACTACCACAATTTTATCACCATCAAAGCCATGCATAAATCTATGTAAAATGCATTCTAATTCCACTTCCGCTGAGAGATTTGCTTCTTTGCAGAGGCCCCACTTCAGCACAGTCAAGGTTGTAATTTACTCATTCGTTATCAGGACCCTTCAATATCACTTACTCACCACTAGAGCACTATGGGCCAGATGTACGTCCCTTACAATTTTCAAATTACATCTTTTTGCAAATCACAATTTGCGACTCACAAAATGTAATTTACAACAGTGTCTCAGACACTGTTTGCGATTCCTAATGGGGTCGCAATTTGTCTGCCTCATTAATATTCATGAGGGAGGTGCAATTTGTGACTCCATTGGGAATGGCTGGCACTCACAGGGATGGTGGGCTGCAGGGGTCAGCAGACCATCATGTCTGCGACTGCTTTTTAAATTAGGCATTTTTTTTTAAATGTAGTCAATTCTGATTAAAAGGAAAATGAGCTGCATTTAAAAGAGAAAAATTAAACATTTCTGTTTTATTTTTTAAGAGTAGGCAGTAGTGGGACCACAGCCTGCTCTTAAAAAATATTTACGCATACATTCACGAAGGGGAAGGGGAACTTGAAGTAGATGGAAAACTGCAGGCATTTTGTGACTGCAATTGCGGTCGCAAAACAATTGCACATTGAAGTGCAACTCGCTATTGGGAAGGGAAACCCTTGGCATGTCCTGTCCTAATAGAGAGTCGCAAACATTTTATTGCGAGTCGGTATAGGTTACCGACAAGCAAAACAGGGTTTGTACATGGGGCAGACCAATTTGGGGTTGCAAACCGGCAGATTTCCCGTTTGCAACCACACAAAAAACTGTTGTACATCTGGTTCTAAGCCCTCCCCTGAACACCCAAGGCTGAATACAGAAAGATTGATGTATAAGTATGTGTGACTTACTATTTTAGCACCTTTAGCTTACTCATGAATTTTACAAGTGAACCAGGAGTACCCCTGGCATTCTCCTAGAATTAAGGGGTGTGACAAGTGTAAACAGATCAACATCTTTGTGAATCGGACACCTCTACCTTCACATTATTGCCAAGCTGACTGGCTCTTCTTTAAGAACAGGGCCCACCCTCTAGAAACTACTTGCACTAGTCCTCAAAGCCATTTATGCTAATCCCAAAATTGTCTTTCTGATGCCAAACATATCTCTTCCTGCAACTTAATATCAGCCAATATTAGCTTCTTAACTGTAGCTAGACTCCCCCCGGCACCTATCAGCCCAGTCCTTCTGGGACCAAAGACCGGAACCCTCTTCCACTGTCTACCAGGGCCAGCCAAACAGGATAGGAGTGCAAAGTTCATGTGCTTAACTGCTTATGCAGTCAGGGCATTTAAATGGGCTGGGTCCCCACGGCTTTCCAACGCAACAGTATTTTAGGACAGATGTTGAAATAGGTACCAATCGGGGCCTATATTCAGGCCTTTGACTTTCATGGGATTCCTGAACAAAAAATGTAATTGAGTTTTAGGTAATCCATGTCAGTTCTTCAGCTCTGGTTTTTATTTCACATCTTGTCCCGAATCTTGCACTCCATTAGAGTCTTAGCTATTTCCGGGATGTTGCTTTTTGTGTACGTTTTTGTAGCATATTACTCTTGTATGGTGCATGCTATGGACTAAGTCAACTTCAGGTTTCTATAACCGCAGCAACTAAGATCTCTGAGCTTGAGACTAAAGGAAGTGCGAGTTTCTCTCAATGCCTGTCAATGGGATGCTCAGACTAGATGGCCAACCAATCACTGGCTTTCTCCACAAAAACAAACATTGACAAAGCCAAAATTCTTGTCTCGTTTTAGGTGTACTTATCTTGTTGTGCAATATATGGGATAAAATAACAGAAAGCTCTGAGACAAACCAAAACACTGGTCGGGTGGCACACACACACAGAAACTGTTTGTGTTTATGTCATGGCTATAACTGCAAAGGCCATATCACTCTCCATTTGAGCCCTGCATGCAGTTCTTCCTAAGAGTACAGCTATGTCAGTTGTGCCTATGTACCTCAAGAAAGCAGTAATGTACCCGTTACACTGACCTGTCAACATGTTTCAGGTTCAACGGTACTCACATATCTATGACCATGTTGTTTTCTGTTCCACCCGTTTTCACTTCCATGTATTAAGTGTATTGTTTCTTTAATTTATAACACTGTTTTTCAAAATGTTAATTGCTGTTGCATTTAAAAAAAAGCATATTTTATTTCATTTATTAAATAAAAACTGTTTTAATTTTAGCATCTTTATCTAGTGCTCATAGCCAAAGACCATCAGGGCGCTGTACAAATATACAACATGATGCACAGCTTTTTACGGGGACCTGTTAATAAGTAACCATATTAAATAACTGATAACGATGATGCATCATCCATGAGGTTTACCTGGTTTGGAGCCTGATCTAGTGAAGGTGGCACACTGGTCCTCCTTGCCTACACAGAGAAAGTCGCCCACAGGTGTGCATCCAATAGTGGAATTGTTCGTGTAGCAAGTAGGACACTTGTATCCGTTCAACGTCATATTTACAGGATTCACTAAAGTAACAAGGAAAATACATCTCAGCAGTGTTTCCACTACATTTGAGTAATAAAAAAATCACAAAGGTGATGATGTCCAACCCAACGTCAACGGAATATGAGGACCTGTCTTTACATGGACCACATCACTTCCTGTAAGACTTTCCCAGTTAGCCAACTCCACTAGGTAGTTACTGACTTCTTAAATCTCCCATAGAAAGGGGGGCCCCGTGTACACTCCTGGACAAACATACAGTTTCCAGACAGGGGGTAAGCAAGTCCATCTGTACATCTTCTTGACTGGGGAGATGCACAAAACGTCCTGCCGGTTTCACCTGCAATGCCAGCGGTCCCAGCATCTTTATGAATGAATGGATTAACATTTTCCCCAGGACCTCTGAGCACAACACTGTGGCCTGTGAACTCCACAGAATACACTTTGGTGTCAGTCCCATAGACTTCATATAATGTTGACTGTGAGGCCTTTTCACACTCGACTTGGTTAGTGAAGCCACGCCACCAAGGCTTATAGTTGGAGACTTTAATAGAGACTATAATATAGCACGATAAAGTAAATAACACTCAACAAACTCAAGATGGCAAAGGCTTTTAATACAGGTGTATTAAATATTAAATTAAACACAATACATAAACTCTGAAATGTACCAACACCTTCCTTGGTCAATGAACAACCTAGAGCATTCATATAGTGTTCATTCACTTGTTTGCTGTGCCATTTGTGTCCCAATAGGCTATGCTTGAGGTGAACCAGGGAATTTTGGGACTTGCTACCAGTGATGCAATGTCACAATATTGCAACAATCTTATGATATTACCGACTCTGTCCAAAAGGTTCCTGCCCGGGAGGACTAGTCTGCTTCTAAAAGCTTCAGCTACTCAGTTTTTAGTCAGAACGGGGTTCAAAACGTGTTCAGGTGGTGATCTCTCCACAGCCTCTCTCTCACATGTATTTTATTTGTTTTATAGTACCTCTCGTACTAGTGTAGGGTGTGGGAGCACTTCACACATAAACACACACACATACAGAGACAATGTATCATACATGTTTAATCAGAGGTGGGTAATACGTAAAGCAAAGGGGACTATAAGATGTAGGATTCACATGCTACTTATGCTGGTAGGCAGGTTTTAATAGTGCTTGGTCTGGAGAAGCACAAATCCAGTGTGCGGAACATAACACAGTGGTTAGCGTTGACTTTACCAACAAGAAAGTATTTCCACCCAAACAAGCCTTTTGTTATCAACATCAGGATAAAGAAAGACTGGGAAAAACATAACTTTCCAACCTATACCATGCAGCTTGCATGCAGCTCCTTGATGGCAGTTCATAGCTCACTGTGCTAGATTACCATTGCAATTTATGAACTGCACAGTCACAAAAGAATTTTGGTGACAAAAGAAGTAGCCAAAACAGCTAGGCACAAAAAATACTATTCTGTGAAAATGCATGGTACATGTTATTTGAAGCAGGCATAATAACCCTGTGTGTACCTGTGATGAGTCAAAACTACAACTAGACAAAACTCCCATCTCTCGCCAGAAGGTACTTTAATCACTAGAGTAATCTTGACACTTTTATTGTTGCCTAAAAACTGCTAAATACACAAGAAACTTGCTGTGCTTTTGAAATCAGCCCCCACTAACAAAAGCACCACCCCCACACGTCCATCCTCCAGGGTAAACAATTGATGTCAGGTAGGGTCAACTCAGCCTTGCCTCCTCCATGTTCTCCATCCTGCTGGGCCCTGTGCAGATTATCCCAAATAAAGACAGCATCTATTTCTTTAAGAGGAATTTAGCTCCTCTTTTCACAGAGGAAGTCAGCTTGTCTACTCCAAACAGGTTACACCAGCCAAGCATATTCTAAGAGTACACATTGTGTCCCCAACCGGGGAGGGAAAATAGCAATCCTCCAGAAGTGTGTTTCAAAGTAATGCACTTGTTTTGAGCTGGTGCAAAGATGACCAAGTAAGAGGCTCTCTAGATTTTGTATCCCCTTTAGTGGTTTGGTGGTCAGGGCAAGAGGTCTGACACAATAAAGTGGTTCTTCAATTTAATAGGACACCATCTTTTCAGTCACGGTGAAGTACGACTCATTATTGTGTGTGGGCTCCACATGCTTCTCCGTGGACCATAGAACAAATGTTTTTTCCGGGCTATATGTTCAGGATATGTTATCTCACTGGAGGGTAGTCCATATTCATAATCATTTTAAATCCACAAGCTTTCTACAATTGGGTTTGTGTGGCTACATTTTAGTGGAGTTTTAGTAAATTCCACTTTGTCTAGACTTTCAACTTACAGCAATGGCTTACATTCTGGTAGGATCTAGTGCCAGCATTTCTCTTCCTCAACCATATATGAAGGCACCTAAGATACTGATCTCTACCAAGGCACTTGTATGTCACAGGGTGGAAACATACTCCAAGTGGTTTCTTGTGGTAGCTTGTGCTTCAGTATTTTTTTCAGGAGTTTCATTTACCGCAAACTTGACCCAAAGGTATCGAGCATCAGAGCGCATTACATGAGCATCAGTTGTGTCACACAAGGACACATTCATTTTTTCTTAGGCACAGGGAGATTAAGTGAATTGCCCAGAATCACAGGATGTTGAGTGTCATTGCAGAGACTCGAACGCGGTTCCCCAGATTTGAAGTCGACCACCCTTGCCCTTAGACGACATTCTCTCTCCAGAGGAATAGGACTACCTCTACTTCTAAGACCCCAGTCCAGCAGGCATTTGACACCTTGACCTTATTTTAGGGCAAAAGTAGCTGGCCTGGACACACCATCCATTTCCAGCTAGACATTGCAGACAGTTGCAATAATTATGTGCCAAGGGATTGTGAGGAAATTCTTTGACTGGCCTACTGTTTCTGAAAGAGACATAGCTGGACTGGGAGTGGTGCTGTTACACGTGAGCCAACCTGATGTCATTTATAGACACAGGCTCCTGGTATTCCTGTCTGTAGGTTGGGTTTTGAAGTTTGGTACCTTACCTCCCATCCAAGACATCTACAGCCAGCTCTATTATCTCAGAGAGGCTTCTAGAGAAACTCTGATATTACTGCTGGATTTAAATCTGTACAGCTGGGGAAATATTTGGGACATTACACTTTAAGTGACCATGTGCTCCACAGCAATAACACCTGTCCTTCTGGAGCAGAGGTGCGTCCTTCCTACCTCGGTCATTCAAATTATTGAGAAACTGAAAAAAGGGAATTACTGTTTTCATTCTTGACATTTAGGCCTTTTGCCAGATGGTCTTGTCACCAAGGTTGCTTCTTCTGGTCTCCTTGTTCAAAACTCAATTATTAGAATGTGCTGTAAATAATGTAATGCAGCTGCTCAGTGAATCAATCATGACAATGATTTTCTGAGCATACCTAGCAAAATTGATTTATGCATATCAGATTAAGCAATCCACAGAAGAGTGTCCGTTTTTTTCCCCATCACATACCGCCCAAACTTAAAAAATGCTATCAATAAATATTTCTAAATCACATTCAGCATCTGCTTAGGACCTGTAAATAGTTTTAATACTGATTGGAATAATGGAATGTTGGACGCTCCATTGAAAACAATGGAGGGCTCCGGGCTTCTCACGACCGGTAGAAGCCCTGAGCATCAACATTCTAATGTTTAACAAAGGCCTCATGATGCCCAAGGGGACTTCAACCCCCTCTGCTCCGCATGGCCTTTGTTTTACAAATTAGAACATTTGGCCCTCTAGGGGTGGCATCTTCTAATGACCTTAAAGCCATCCATAGTGGCCTCTACTTGCCATTAAAGGCCTCTTCCTTGTTAAAGACCCTTGCCTTTGGCTTGGGCCTTTAACACTGAAGCAGGCCTTTAAAGGCCAAGTAGAGTCTTCTATGGCGGGCTCTAAGGCTCTATTAATGTTACACCCAATTCTGAAAATGATAGAAACCTTCAGGTGGTTCTTCTACGCTCCATTAGAGCCACGTTGCCTGCAAAGGAAAGTGCTTAGTTAAGCAGCTATTTTTTCTCATCTATAAATAAAGAAAACGGGTTTGTTGCCAGTTAAAAAACATTTAGCCATGAACTTACTGGACATGCAGGGGTACTAGTCTGAGATGCATCTCTCCCTGTAAGGTGCTACAGTGGCAGTTTGAAAATCATATTGTCTCAATTCTAGGGCAAGCTTCATCTCCTGTATATTTCTCTATCTGCTTAATGTCTTCCACTCTCTCCTTTAATTCTGTTTCATCCTGTGTGCCTCTACTTCTTTTTCACTAGTAAGTCTTTATCCCTTGATTTGAAACTCTATATCCCATTCGCCCTTTTTGAACCTCCACCGTTCCTTTATCATTCAAAGTGTGCAGCCCTATCTATGGGGGAAAGCACTGCTGCAGGATTAGGTATGTACCCTATGGGGGAATATGGGGGCTCAGGAATATTAAAGGTGGAGGGTCAGTATCTGAGGGGACTATACCTACTGCTGTGTTGTGCTTTTAACAACAATATTTTCAATATTACATGTTTTGAAATAAACACTATTAGCATGTAACATGCAAGTGTACTAGGTGTGTACAATTGATGTTTAGACTGACCACAGCTAATGTAGGCCCTTTAAAATGGTTAGTGCAGTGTCTGGCTGCCATCTTAATCCATGTTGCGATCTGTCTTTCTTTCAGGAGAAACTGAGCAGCAATCTCAAATGGTGTCACTTTTGTTTTCTGTTCCTCTGTGAAACGATGTGTTTACACATTCTCTTCAGAACACACTTACGAGCATGTGCAGAGTACTTCTTGGACAAAGCGTATCTCATTGTGTTTCAGATAACTGTAAGTCCAAAGTACGGTTAGTGTTGAATCATTGTGCAGTAGCCTGTGAAAATAATGCATTTGTGTTATCTTCATGTCCCCTAAAGTGATTGACCCTTCGTGTGGGAATTATGGGCAGGTGTATCAAGTGTTAGAATTGTGGGATTTAAACTAATGCAATGTAGACAGAGATGCAGGTGCATAACACAGTTGCCCTTTCACTTGCCTTTACAGCAGAATCCTTTTTACTGAAATTCTAGCAGAACCTTTCCATGACTTAGCAAGGCAGGGTGGTCTCTTTATGGTAGAACAGATCTAGCTTATTTTGCCGTTGAGACGTACGATAGTGTTTAAATATGATCTTTGATTTGCTTTGAATATATTGACTAACACATTTATGTATTGATTAAAAACTAATTTGATGATTTGAGTTTAAAACTTTGCTAACCCTTTGATAAACCTTTACGGTTTTGAAACGTAACCACTCTCTGTCTTAATTGTGGAGCCAAATGGGTTTCAGGTTATTGACTTGTATTGATGTTTGATGCAAGCCTCAGTCGGAACTAAAGATTCATCAGAGTGCTTTCTGAACCTGAATTTGTACCCGAATTTTCAAAGAGCAAAGCACTATATCACTGGTCCATTGTGGGCATTCTGTTACCTCAACAACATACCCCCAGATTCATCATTGTCCTCTTCTGCGAGTCCTTAATAGCGATTATTAAGGAATCGCTATTAAAGACTAGCAAAACGGGATGCATGTAGAAATGGCAATTTATTTTGCGATTTCTACTGCTTCCTTATTTGCGATTCGCTAATTGCTAATCGCAAATAAGGAATGGCTTTCCCATTCATTCCTATGGGCCTCAGGGAAGGAAGCGATTTCAAAGGTGCCAGGGTGTCCAAAGGACACCCTGTAGCACCCCTGAAATGCAAATGTACACTGGTGTTGCGCACACACATGTCCAAAGAACATGTGTGTGTGTAACATACAATTTAGAAAAATGCACTAAAGTGCATTTTTCTAAGTTTTCGCTATTTACCACAAAGTTACACTTCGCGGTAAATAGCGGCCCTATATTGCGAATTCGCAATTTTAAAAAGGTTCATGAATAGCATTTAAAGAATCTCTAATTGAGATTCCTTAAATGCGATTCTTCGCAATATAGCGATTTCTAGTACAGTGATTTTTGCATTTGGGATGATGAATCCCAAATGCAAAAATAGCGCTCGCAAAGGGCCAGATTCTCAGAATCTGGCCCTTTGCGAGCCGATTTCAGTATGATGAATCTGGCCGATAGTCCCAAAAATCTACCTTACACAGCCCTGAATATGTCAGGCGCATTCTGCACAGGCTGCTTTCCGCTGATCAATTTTCCTTTAATTGGTGCATGTGCAGTTCTACTTGGACAGTCCTAATAAAATATGCCAAATAACTGCAAATTCATCCAATAATGAGTCTGTGGATTGAACTCCCTCCTGTATTCTTTTGTGATGGTGGGTGGATTGCTTTCCTTGGGCTTCCAAATAGAAGCCACCTTAGATCTAAAAGTATGTGTTTGTACTGCTACTATGGTGAATTTATAAGTACAGATTTTACAAATTGAGGTCCCCTTTAAACATTTCTGACCCTTCTTCATTTTCAAGAGCTCGGTCACATATTTGATGGCCAGATTAGGCAAGTTCCTTACCTTTGATTTTTTTACCGTTACAGTTGTCTGAGTCGCAGCACTTCCGTGTGATCCGCAAGAAAACGCCAGCACCCGTGACCACAACTTCTTTTCCACAGGTGGTCTGGTTGCCTGGCTTCAGGCAACCCTTGAACGCAGTTAAAACGACATTTCGTCCTACGTGAAAATAACACATTTTCTGGTTAAAAGTAAAGGGAACAGCAGCAAAATGCAGCTTAATATCGAACACCTAAACAAACACAGGCACTCTATTTCCGAATGACACAGTGGCAACCGGGCCATTTTTAGACTGCTTTTAGATTGTTTGCATTCCTTTCTCTAGCCCTTCAGTCCAGTATGAACTTGCTTCTCTCAGTGCAATGTGTATTGTTGAGACCAACAGCTACTTTCCTTAGTTTTAACAGCAGCGACAGTTGCTTCTGGCATTACAAGAACGTTCTAGAGGTTAAAATGATGTCAAATCAAATCAAATAAGTCTTTATTTCGATTTTTTTCAATCATAAAAGACGTTTACAACCTTAAACATTTTCAAAAAGAAGAAGAAAAAGAATTTTTTTTTTTACAATTAAAAGTTATTCAGAATTACCCTTCATTGACAGCTAGTAAAATCCACAATTCATCACTTCGTCTCTCAGTTAATAGTTATTATTGACCAGCCACTAAACTTAAAATCCATAAATTACAATCATTAAATAAGTTACATTAAAGATAAAAGACATGGATAATTAAAAATGTGTCACAATTCATCGCTAGGTACATTACTCTCTAGATGCATTTTACAATTTCAGATCTCAAGTGCCATCAGGCCAAAATTACTGTAAGCTCATTTTGCGGGCCCGAATTATCCACATCCAGTGGAGGAATTTAGCTATGGCTATAACTACGGCTTGGGAGTTGTCAGTACGTAGAATCCTGAGTGCCTCACAACCCGTTTGGAGGCCTAACTGGACACAAATAGGTTTTAATCAAGATCTCCTAGGAACCTTATATTCTGGACAGGCAAAGAGGACATGCCCAATGACTTCCCGCTGATCAGGACAAAAGGGACAGGCCGAACCTTTTCCCCCTCGCCATTTTACAGTGAGAGCATTTAGTGGTAATGTCCCCACCCTAAATTGATGATATTTCTTCCTGTCCCCAGGGATGGTGATCCAATCCCAATATGCCTCAATGGACGGAGATTGCTTAAGTTCTAGGAAATCTGCCGTAAAAGAGGGTTCAATACAACGGCCAAATTTCTTTGTCTCGAGCATGTTCCAGTATAGGTCTCGGAGTGTTTTTTTTGGTGGAAAGAGATTCCCCTCCGGGTCATCCCACAATGGAGATAATCCCATAGCCTTATAGATTACCTTCACCTCCCTCATCCATACTATTTTGTGGGCCTTATCAAAGTCTCTTACCACGAGGAAGGCCCGTGCATACTGGGAGAGTTCTGGAGTAACCCATAATCTCCTCCAGTAGGCAACTGATCTATATCTGGCCATATCCTCGAGGCTGTGAGACCCTAGGTCGTAATGGAGAGGGATCAATGGAGTGGAGGCCCGTAAACCTGTGATATTGCGCAGAAATTTATTTTGTGCACCCGTCAGCCTTTTCAAATTACTGAGCCCCCACAGTTCCGCCCCATATAGAACTGCTGCTCCAACTTTAGCATCATAAATCTTAAGAGCCGGGGTAATTGGCCTGGTGTGAGATAAATAAAGTTCCTTAGTAAGTGCCCCTGTCAATTGTGAATGTTTCGTGACCAATTGGTTGGTGTGCTCTTTCCAATCTAATTTGGATGATAGGGTTATGCCCAAATAGTTAAATACTTGGGTCTGCTCCAGTTGAACCCCATCCATAACCATCTTCCCTCTGACGGATTTATTTTTCTTATGTAGGATCATGAACTTTGTCTTTGATGTATTAATGACAAGACCATGGTCCTTGCAAAAAACCTCGAAGACTCCAACAGCCTTTTGGAGGCCCTGCTGTGTCTTCGAAATTAATAAGGTATCGTCAGCAAACATCAACAGGGGGATCGGCTTGCCATCCAAGTTAGGGGCATCAGTTGGTTGCTGTTCAAAATAGCCGATCACCCTGTTGATGTATAATGAGAAGAGTGTAGGGGCAAGAACACACCCTTGGCGGACCCCCCTAGCGATAGGGAATTTATCGGTTACGATTCCCTGCTGATTCCAGCGGACCCGGGCATTATTATTTTCATGCAGTCTGATCAGAAATGACAAAATATCAAGTGGGATGCCCTGCTCTTGTAAGGCTGCCCATAGCTTAGTGCGGGCACCAGATCAAACGCTGATTTAAGATCAACGAAGACTGCAAAAAGCATACCCCCCCTAATAACACCACACGTCAGTATAATAAAACAAATCTAAAAACTTGGTCAATGGTACTGGTGTGACTGCGAAACCCTGCCTGTAGGGGGGACAGAATGTCCTTTTCTTCTATCCAGCCCTGAATACGCTGCAGTAAAAGCCTTGCCACTACCTTTTGTATGCATGCAATCAGGCTAATTGGCCTGTAATTCCCTGGGTCCGAGCACTCCCCCTTTTTAAAAATTGGGATAATCTCGGCACCCTTCCAGGACTCAGGTATTGGTGAGCCCATCGCAATGCCATTGGCCAACAGATGGATGTAGGAGGCCCAAAGATCCTTGTCATGCATAAAAAGGTCTGCTGGAACGGAGTCCAGCCCTGGTGCCCTAGCTTTAGGGATATTGTTCAGAGTTTTAATAATGTCAGCTTTGGTAAAGGAAAGATAGTTTGTGTCCTCAATTGCTTTTAGAAGAGCCTCACTCTCTTCTCCATCCTCGTTCACAGCAGTAAACTGGGACGCATGGTGAGACACCCAGGCATTTGGTGAAACATAATTGATAGGTTCACCCCTTTTTATCCCCCTTCCCCATTTAACCATATCCCAAAAGAAGCACATAGATCTTTCTTTACTAGCACTCAGGAGCTCCCTCCAGTATTCATTATCCCAGTCTCTTTTTGCCTTAAGTTGTGTTTTTTTGTACGTGGCTCTGGCGATCTTAATCCTTACTATATCTTTGGTTTTTACTGCATCTGATAGGGCTCTGTATGCAACCCTACAGGATTTGCCATACACTTGATCATTATAAAATGATGTCATAATAAGTGGAAGAGGGCACAGCTGATTGATGCACAATACAAACAAAGTGACATACATTTACATGTAGATATTAAGCTAGTAGTGTGTGGGTAACATACACTTCTCTCCCCCATAGATCCCAACACATTTGTATCAAATTCAAGCCTCTTAGCTGATCTGATTCACTGTTCACCAACTTCTCCCAGCCTTTTGTAAATGGTCTCTCTAACCTAATTTCCAGAATATCTTCTCAGATATGCTCTGTAAACCAAGTTCTAATGCATTTAGGTTTAATTGCTGTTATCGGACTTGCCCATCCATAAGTTTAGAATGACTGTCTAAACAATGTTCCAGTACTTTACCAATATGGTGCGAAATTTGTATCTTCCATAAATTCTACACCTAAGGAGCGCGAAATCTCATAATTGTTATCTCAAAATTATGTGAAATGTCAGAAAATTGTGAAAAATTATACGTAATGTAAAAAAAAGTGCACTTCGGGTGATCTCGAGTGAACACTGAACGCAGGTGCATTCCTCACATTCAAAAGCCGCCGACAAGGGGAATGGCTCATATTGGAAATTTCTCCTATGGCACATTATCTGTTAGAATCTATCCACTGCAAGACCTTTTATGCCTGAACAGCTTCCACGCCAGAAAATGTAATAAATTACACAATAGCGTTACCTATGACATTTTGTAAAGTATGCATAATGGCAAATCACACATGCTTGCTGTAAAATTAGCATGGTCTTACTTTTCACACGCTGTGCTGAACTGTGCCTGAGCAAATAAGGAAAATCTGAAATATTTGAATGAATGTGCTGCCTCCAGAGCAGCCGCCAGGGCAGTGCTTACAAGTGAAATAGGGATCAGCTGTTCAAAAGCTGCTTCATGTTTCACAGTGCAGGCGGCAACCCACCTGCACTTTTAAGGGAGATTAGAGATCCCCTTGCAGTCAGGTGCAGTGGGTGACTGCACCCGCATGCAGGGTAATGTCTGAGAAGGTAAATAGGACCCGGGTCTCCCCCTCAAGAGGGCTGCTGTTAGGAGGCGCACTGAAAGTGCACTACCTTTTTTGGCACACTTTCAGTACACCGTTTAAAGGCATGTTTGCATCTGTTCCCACATCAGTAACACGGCATGGGCATAGAGGCAAAGTGATTCCCTCATTTACATGGAGCCACACCCACATGCAAATGTGGAAACGCCCTCTTATGCTAGCACTGGAAGAACTTGTGCACCAGCGCTATCTGTATTATAGAAGGGGACACACAGGCGTCTGCGTCTCCTTCTCTATTACCATTGTGCATGGGGGGAGCTTGAAGTGGGCAGACATGCCTCTTGCACCCCCTTTGCACAATGTATAAAACAAGCCTAGGCCGGCAATGAAGACACAATTCATCCATGCATCCATGGACACCTACCTACTGTTTTATTCCGCATGGCACTTATACAGTGAGTGACTCCTTTGGGGCACAGGTCAAAACTGCCAGAGCAACTGTTTTTGGTGACGCTTAAGCAATTCTCGCAAATGAGGGAACCCCCTGAAAAGAAAAGAATGTTTATACTGTTAGATTTTGTGTGTGTTTAGATTTTCCATTATGCAACCATTTTACTACTGGGCCCAGCACATTTGTCAGACACTTATATTTATGATATGTTTTGGCTCTGAGAACGTTTTCAAAGGTACACCCTGGCTCTACTGTACAACATATTGTAGGATACATATTGGTATTCGACAAAACCACACCTACATTTCTTTTTTTGAGATTATTGTCCAATCTGGGGACTGTGTACAATAAATGATGCTGAGCCACAGGCTGGTGTATCATTTATAATATTTTATGCACCTAAGAATTTGCGTGTGAAGGAAATTGCTAAAAAGAAACAAACACTGGCAGTGCTAATAATTCTGGCTTAAAACTAAAAGTACCTCTTCTTTCCTTGAAGTACTTTAGGAACTCACTAAGTTAGCATTATTGCACTCTGTCACTCATTCATGGACTGATAGACCGATTCATCCATGCAATGGGTCATTCTTGCATTTAGCCAATCATGCACCCACAATAAAACATACTGAGAAATGCCCACATGTACGATAAATAAAAAGAACGCAGAAAGAAAAATGAAAACAAGCCACCTCCTAAACTTGGTGAGAAAACGCAAATATAATATTGAACACAGGAAGAGGCGGTCACCTTCCACTGGTATTGTACACAGTGTACAACTGTTTTACATTCAACATAGATGCCACATTAAGTAGCAATGTATTGGCCACCTTGGCGTGGTAAACATAATGACACAGTGTGCAGAATACAATCTTAAAATGCTATAGCCATATTAAGTCAAGGTGGCCGACATAACACTTCTAAATATGTTGACCATCTTGGAACTATAAAACAATGAAACACTAGGCAATACCATTTCAAGATAGGCAACCATTTTAGAAATAGTGATTTGCAGTAGGATGCAACAAATGGAATTTGGGACAAGCGAGCAGCCGGTAGAAGTGTGTTTGAGCTACAGGAAGCTCATGAAAAAGAATGAAAGCAATGAAAGCTAACCAGAATGTGCACAATACAATCTTAAAATGCTAAAGTCTATAGTGCATCAATGTTGTATTAAGCCAAGGTGACCAACATAATACTTGTAAATATTTTGACCATCTTGGAACTATAAAACAATGAACACTATAGGGAATATAATTTCAAGATGGGCAACCAGTTCAGAAATATTGACCACAGAGGATGCAGCAAATTAAATTTGGTGCAAGCGAGCAGCTGGTAGGAGTGTGTGTGAGCTGCAGGATGCTCATGAAAAAGAATGAAAGAAATTAAAGCTGACCTATGAAATCAAAACATGGAACACTAATGGATCGGTCACCAGTTCATACAAAGAAGTGCCCTCATTTTCAGATGGATGTGCACTTATTAAATCAGGTCAAATGCTGTTACTCACTGACAATTGCAGATATGGGCAAAATGATTTCCCCATGTATAAAGCTGTCATGGAGAGAAGCAGAATAAGAATGACTCTTGATCCAATAGAAGAGGCCTGGCCCAAAGGCACTTAATGGATGTATGTAAGGAGAGTTTGTTTTGTACAAGGACCTGGCAGACACCACCCCACTTAAGAAGGCCAAACAAGGATTACTACAATGCCAGTCTTCTTCTCAAAGGGTTGTCCGAGGCATCTATGAGATTCCACGTAAAAAAATTGATATCAGTCTACAGCGTTCAATACAGTGTCAAAAGAATCAGACTATAAAGGCCTATTGGAGTAATCACAATAAGATGGCCAAGCCTAATTCCTTTGTAATGTTTAATAATAAACATATCAGGCCTTTAGCATCTGACATGTTTCCCAATGAAGACCAGTCAAGACTATAATCTTCACTTTTGAGTTATCGCCATGCCAAACAGAGGCCTCATGTCTTGCACATAAGCCGGCAACCATCAACAGTCGGAGATTAACAAGTATAAACAAATTTACAACCCCAGTGAAATCAGCCTGACAAGGATTATCACATAGCAAATTTTCAACTACAAGTGTTTGTCCACGGGGGTAACCAAACTGCACCCCTTGATTATAATGTACATCTGTGATATTCCTTGTAATAAAATATCTGTCTGCAGCCTTTAACTAAGTGTAGTGACTATCCACACTAAAAGGCCCTTTGGCATTAACCAACACTTTGCACAATAAATTAGTCAGTCTTACTGCCTTTTTCAAAACTTTACATTATAAGCATATCAGAGGCAGATGGATGGATTGCAGATGTGCAGGAAATGTTATGGTGACACTGTCCCGCCAACGCAAGCTGCTGCCGGTGATGCCACAGCCATGGCCACAGCAATGGCCGCTGCAAGCACTGCTAGTACATGGAGGCCCAAGGGCCTTCACGATCAAGGCTGCCTCCATGCCCCATCATTTTGGCTCTACAGGACGACTCTAAGGGGAAACTAGAATCCCGCAGGATAGTTGTTAGTCGGCCCACCTGAAGACCCTCATCAGGCCCAATGCCAAGGAAGAAGAAGCAGTGCATGGCTGGCCATACAGCAACAGCAACAGCACCAGCTGCTGGAGATTAGATCCTAATGGGGCACAAGAATTGAGATGACAAAAGTAGGCATCAGTAGTCCTTGCACACCTGGTCCTAGCCTAAAGTTCCTCCCTTGTCCTTTATGTGTGCGCCATACAAGACTTGAGTAGTCTCCAAATAGTCTCATACTCCAAACCATATCAAACTCTGCATAGTGCAAAGGAAGTTGGTGCTCCATGAAAACCAAGATCTGTGCTCAATGACGGCACCCTCAGGTTTCTTCTAGGCACACAGTGTCAGTTTCAACTGTAGAGTGCGGCGATTGACAAGAACTGTATTTATTTATTTTACTTATTTGTGTATTTTGTATAGCGCGCAGGTACCCCAACGGGGTGTCCCGTACTGTAGATGACTATTCAGAGAAACACAATTCATGGCTTATGACTCACGGTCAACAGAAACGTTGTTTCCTTCTGCATTCCCAGTGAGAACTGTGCAAGAGCAACATCCAAACATTAGCTAAAGAATTAGAGGGAGAGAGACAGATGCCTTTTTGAGAGTGGAGGACATCTCTCCCACTCTCCCTTGATACTCAAAAGTGCGTGGTGGTGTCAAACCTAACCCAACCAGGTTAATCAGGAAAAACCATGTTGGCGCTGAAAACCACTGGGCGTAAGCAGAGGTGCGCACATTCTTCGAAAAGTAACAGCATTCGGCACTCCATTCCATGAAGTGACAAGCAAACAGAATCCACCAGCAAACACACTTTGGCTCCAGGAGCATACACTTAACTAACCTACAAAGGACTCTAGAAGGTTGTTGGGCAGGCGGCCTCTTCCACCATTTAATTTGCCTCTACCTTGGAAGCTACCCCCTAGTTGCAAGAAGTTAGTCTGATGGAAACGAGTACACTAGCGTATACTTTGGTCTCATGCTATCGATCTCCTGATCTGGTTGAAACTATTGTAATATTAAACAACATTCAAAACTCCCCAATGCAGCCACATCAAATATATGAAATGCAGGGGACTTGGGATGTTCTGCTAAATTAATTCCAAGTGTCAGTAGACATTCTAATGTATCAATCAAAGAAACTTGACCTGTGTGTCAATTTACTTAATACTTTGGCAATCTATGTCACTGCAATCAACACCAAAATAGGGGCATTAATTGATGTGATCCAGCGACCAAAAGCAGATGTGGCTCCATCGGCAGTGGCATCTACCTGTGGTCTCATGATTGACAAATTATCCACCCTTCCTGCATAACGTGATGCAGTACTAAACTAAATAAAACTCCAACTTACCAACTTAAGCAATGAGCTGTGCAACTAAAAAACAAGCAATCTAAATATTACCTGCAATGATAACTAGGTAAATATAGTACATAATGACCACAACCTCAGAGTAGGTTGAGTCTACAGACCTCTCTAAAGAGACCTCCTCATATCTTTGGAGCAACTGATTCTTGGGCCTGGACTAACTAGTCTCTGTCAAAAAAGCAAGGCAAGCGACAAAGAAAGCACCACAACAATCAGCCCTCTAAAGGGGCCAAAACCAAACACATGGATCAGATATATTCCATCTTCAGAAAAGCATACAAAACAGTAGTGCCAGTTCTGGAGTCACCAATGGAGGACATAGCAACAAGAGCAAGCTGGAGATCCCCAACAATAGCAAGATCTTACCTTGCAAAAAAACTGTAACAGAAAAAAAGTGGTTGTGTTTTGTACTTCACCAAGAATACACAAACTACAAGCAGAAGCCTGGGTTATCCAGGAGGAAACAGTTCCCAGTGACCACCAGCAGCAATTAGACAAGTTTGTGAAAATGAGACCATCTAAAACCACCAAATGGGTGACCCACCAGATCTTATGTCCTGATCAAAGAGTATTACACAGCTCTAAAAACCCTCAGTGCAGGAAGGTGTTATACTTGCAGTAGAACATGTGAGGTACCTCCAGACCTACCAGACATGGAGTTAATAGAACCAAGCAACGGTGCCATCCTGCAGGCCACAATAAAATTCAATCGAATGATAATCACAGCAACTTGAAAGCTGAGAGGAAGGACCGGAAGGCAGTGATTAATTAAATTCATTCAAAAAGACCGACTGTTAGATCTGGGGTTTCTGGTTGTCTAAGGCTTACGCCAAAGCCAGGCAGAAACCACCATTCTAGTCAGGGCAAGGGAGTCACACGCCAAGATAACCCCTGCTCACCCTTTTGGTAGCTTGGCACGAGCAGACAGGCTTATCCCGGAGGCAATGTGTAAAGCATTTGCGCACGCACACAAAAGCAACAACATCCTAGGCACACCACAAAAGGAACTCCACACAAGGTTATATAAAAATAACTTTTGCATTGTCAAAACACATCAGATAGTAATCACACAATAGACATTGTGCCAACTGGCACGGGCAATATTCACAAGGGATATGTACAAGACAGGGCCACCAGGACCACTGTCAGGGATCAGCACTTTTAGAACTAGAAATACTGTTAGAAATAGCACGTTGTAGATCATAGAATAATAATCACTTTAGCACACAACCAGTAACTGCTGGTACCAGGTAAGTACCACCTACGCAACCCTAACCACCTTAGGAGAATATTACGCAGGGAACCATGGGCTTCACTAGCACCACCTGTACTTGGAGAAAACAACCACCTAAGTATCACAATACCTGTAGGGGTATAAGCATGAACATATTACACATGATGCATCACAACATTCAGAGGTGTAGGGAAGGAAAACACATGATGCATCAAAACACATTCAGCGGTGTAAGAACAAGGCACATGATGCATCAAAACACATTCAGAGGTGCAGCACAGGAAAACACAATTGCGCCAAACTCACATAAGTCACCACCTGTGACTGTCCCTAGGCCCTCTGGCCTTGTTGGGGCTAGGACGCCCTGTGTCCCAATGTCAGGGGGGCCTAAACATGGCAGCTGCCCACTAAGTGCTGCGCACCTGAGAACAATCACAAGGGCCTAAACGTTGCAGCTGGCACTAAGTGCTGCACAGCTGTGGAAGGCCTGGCACCACTGTGCCATCTCTGTCCCTCTCAGGGACTCTCTCTCAATTGTGCCTAAACGGTGCAGCTGCCCACTACTTGCTGGGCAGCTGGAGACAAAACTGCGACTGGGGCTCTCACTAGCCCCTAGAACAAATCTGCGCCATCTGTTGGAGCCCCACAGGCTCTGAAACTCTGCGCACGTTGGAGCCACACAGGCTCTGACACAACACATGCCCCCAAACGTTGGAGTCCGCCGGCTCCTCAAATAACTTTGCCCCCTAAGAGCCCTCTAGGCTCTTAAATAAACATGTGCATTGGAGCCACAGAGGCTCTAAAAATAATCAGCCCCATATCGTTGGAGTCCCTCTTGGGGGACTCGAGGTAAACAAATGTGACCTGAGCCTCTCGTGGGCTCTAAAAATGCCCCCGAGCCTCGCAGGCTCCAAATAACCAAAATGCCCCCAAGCCTCGCAGGCTCTATTCCAGCACTGGCACTACGGGGCTTCTGGGGCTATCCACAAGACACTTGCCCCACTTTTGCAGGAGCGGCTCGCTGCACGACGGGGCCGCTCAAAACTAGGGCCCTTCTCCTCTCAGGGAACGACATCCATCCGCCCGAAGCCCCCCCAGCCCTTCTCACCTCATTGGGCTGCTCAGGGGTGCTCTCTCTCATGCTGCGGGCCTCGCCAGGACACACGGTGGGGGCAGGCACCGGCAATGTGCCTCGAGCCCCCTCCGCTTTCAGTTACCTTCTGCTGGCGTCTGCGGGGCTCTCCCTCGGTCACGGCAGGCGCCATCCTCTTCTCTGGTGCAGGCGGCGGGCACAAGACTTTCTTAGCAAAAACGGAAATCCCGCCCGCCGTCAGGCAAAACAACGCCTGACTACCTGTTTGCTGGCGTCCTCAATCCCGGTGCTGCGGCGGTGATTTAAACAGCAGAGAATTAATTATTAAAATAAACAGGGTGGCACCCTTAAATTAAATTATAACGCGAATCGGGCGCAATGCAGGTTAGGCAACTGTTAATCCACAGTAGAGCACCAAAGACTCACTCGGGGGCACAAAGGGCAGGAGCGCTTCCCTCCTAGGGAAAACAACAGCGCTGTGCCCAGAAATTAGAAATAAAGCGCTCTCAAGGCACTGGGGGCATTGATAGCACCAACAGGCCCCCAGAGATGACCCCTATAGCATGAAGTGTCCCAGCCACACAGGACAGGGCTTCCAGGGAAAAGCAAAGTCCCCCATCCTCTCAGAAAAGGCAGAAGGGACCCCAAGAGTCCTTCAGGGCATCCAGAGGCTGGGCAGGGCCCAGGGAGTCAAGCCTTCCCCTGGGCCCCAGCAGCAGCACACCCCTGGCAGATTCCAGTTAAAAACAAGAACATTTTGTAAGGGAACACAGCCCCTTTTTATACAGAGAAATCCTTTGTTTAAAGGTGCAGGTTGGGGGCAAAACCAGGCGCAGCTGGTTTGGAGTACTTTGTTTTCCCCAGTCACCCTTTCCATTCACCAGGCAGGCTAGGGTCATCAGTCGCACCACAGGGGGCGGAGCCAGCATTGTGTGGGGAAAGCCCAGCCCTATTTTTGGGTAAGTATCAGGGACCCCCTGTTAAGGATCAACTCCTGGGTCAGGGAAACAATAATTTTGAAAAAGCACACACCCAGGCAGACTTAGGCTACAAGGAACTGGCTAAATCACAACACATTTGTGTGAACACATTATGATAAATACACAAAAAGAACAATTGGTACAACAGACTGTTATGATATCAAAAATTATATTTTTAATTTCAATTTCTTTTAAAACATTTATAAAAAGACGAGTTAGTGAATGTCACTTGAATATATGTGGGGTATATAGTTATAAATTTGATACATTGATAATGAATAACAATTCCATAGTATATTGATAAAATCAGAACAGAAAAGAAAACAGTTAAAATTCAGTTTCAGAGTTATTTCTTCAAATTTTTGTTAGACTTGGGCTGTGTCAACGCGTTTCGACAATCTTTTGTCTTCATCAGGACTTTTTAGAATATGCAGCCACTTTTTCTCTAAACAAAATAAAACAATATTTTTAGATAAATATTTGGCCAACGCTTTCTAGGTTACAGTTAGCAACTCTTATTTTAAATAACCGAGGGTGACCAGCAAATTACAACAGTGCATAACAGTCCATTGATGATTAAAAATATTATCCATCCGTTCTAAAAGAATCAAAAAATAAATTCATTTCCTTAGCCAGACTTGTATTTGCATATACGTGATAATACAGAATCGTAGAAACCAACAGAGCGCATTCATTTTGTTAATAATCACTACATTACTCTATATCTAAGTTCTAGAAAAACTAGATGGGTAACCATTGTCTCAAGATGGTAGATGAAACAGAGGGAGAATAGGTATATGGCGAGGCGGGAGTTTTTTTTGAAACTACATATGTTATCTAATCATTAGGGGCTCATATTTCTTAAACAAGATCAAAAGTCATTGAGAGAATTGTCATCCTAGTCTTGTTATAATACATTATTAAGTAACCAAGCAAATCGCAGTATATATTCACCATTATTTTGTTGCAGCTATTCGAAAAACTGGAGTTGGGAGTGAGGCACCTTCTCTATAATAGATGAGAACGGTATGTGATATCTGTTTAATAAAAAGATAAACCATATTGGAATTTAAGGTTCTAAATGCATATTTTAATTTTCCTAAGCCAAACGAGTTTCCAACTTTGACCCCTATTTTTTTATATTCATTGGAGGTTTTACCTGATATAGCAGTATTCACTGCAAGCTTCTCACCCCCTCCTCTGTTAACTTCTCTTGAGTCTTCAGCGTTAAATAAAGCCACGACTCGATTTCTGTAGCCGTAGGTGAAGTAATCAACCACTTAGCCGTTACAAAAAGGAAAAATCCTGTGCAAATACAACATGAATAAACTCAAATCTATTTATTCCGTTGATCTTGCTATTTATCAGTCTTAGGTAATGCTCACTGTTATTATTCTCTACTCTTTCATAATTTACCTTATTTGTTGGGTATAGTTGTTCTAAATCAAAGAGTGCGTGTAGAGGACTCTGTATCTATCAGGAGCTGCGGTTTTTAGGGGCGTGGTTCAGCTTCGCCGTACCCGGCGTCTTACGAATAATTTTGGTCGAAGTTAGGACTACTGATTGTTATACTCTTCCAGGATCATTCTAAAATAAGGGAGAGGGAAAGAGTAACGGTCATTTGTTATTTATTCCTTCGTTTTGGTCGATGGTCGGTCCAGTTAAATAGACACCTTTCGCCCTAGTCCCTTAGTGTTATGTTTACCTGGCGGATTCAATCCGATTTGATGAACGGAGACGGAGGCGTTATTTGCTTTCCCGGGTCCTATCGTTGTACGGTGTCCCCGCAAAGGTATCAATTGCGTTAAGCCGGGTGCCCGTTACGATGTAGTATTGGCCCAAGATTCTGGGGGAGATATAAAAATGAAGAATACACAGTCCTTAGTGACTATTTTATGGTTACTAATCATTAAGTCCCCAAGATGGAGCCTCACTGAAGCGGCTTCCAGTTCAAATAGGACAAGGTAATCTGCAAAGGGGCAGGTATAGCGCAGAGTTGAGTCGGCTCTTACCGTGTTCGGGATAGCAAGATTCGGCACGTCTCCTTCCGTCAGGGCTCCAAGCGAATGAATGAAAGATCACGAGAAGTCCTTCTTCTACTCCTTTAAATGTAATCCCTAACGAGGAGGCGGGCTCAGAATTTAAAAGGATATTCCCTAATTCACAGTACAGATTAATCCTCAAAATTGAGGAGGGCGGGTCTCAGGATTTAAACGTATATGCCCCAAAACTGCGACCAATAATTAAATGTTCAGATATAAAACATTTGAAGTTAGGTCGTGGGGAATGCGCTTAATAACGATTAACTATATTCTTAGATTATTGCGTTCTCCCAGGGTAGATCTTGGTTCAAACCCTGGTCAAACGTCCCAAGGGTGAAGATCCAAAAGACCTCACGTTTCTTTCGAATTTGATTGCCACCTTGGTTTTCTTGCAAATGTATTTTCTCCAGGATGCGCCATCTTATGTCCTCCGGTTTATGTTTATACTCTACAAAATGACTCACAAGTGGGGCTGCCAGTCGTTTTGTCTTCACTGCTGACCTATGTTCAGTAAGTCTCGTTTTAATCATACGTGATGTTTCCCCGACATAGCCCAAATTGCAGGGGCATATGATCAGATATATCACGTTTTTCGTGTTACAGTTCCATAGCTCCTTTGCTTGAATGGTTGTTCCATTAAATTGCATGCTGTCACCAGTTATAATGCTATCACATGAGTGACAAGACCCGCACCGTGAGGTACCTCTCACTGCATTTGTTCCAGTAATCGATTTCTGGATAAAAGTGGTATTCTGTGTTTTGAACTTGTGTCGAGAATGAACTATCTGATCCTTTAGATTCCGATTGCGTCTATGTGCATACATAGGTTTCTGGATTTTCTCTTGGTTATCTGAGGAATTTAGTAGATGCCAATTAGAGTTGATTATTTGTCTTATTTTTGAATCCATCGTTGAGTGTTTTGTTATGCACACTAATTTGGGATCAGTTTTTTGTTTTTGGGAATTCAATAAAGTGTCTCGATCGTAGAAACGAACTCTTTTGTAGGCTGTTCTTACTAAACGGTGCGGATAGCCTCTCTGTATGAATTTCTCTTTCATTTTTACTGCTTGGATGTCAAAATCTTTGATATTTGTGCAGTTCCGTCTGACTCTCAAAAATTGAGAGAACGGTATACTATCTTTCTGACACCGCGGGTGGTAACTGCTAAAGTGTAAGAGTGTGTTCCGGGCAGTAGGCTTAGAGTAAAGGTTGACCTCAAGAGAGCCTCCATTATTTTGTATATAGATGTCCAAAAATTCAACTTTTGACTCGTCTATATGTGCAGTAAAGTGCAGGTTATTGTCAGTGAGGTTCAACCAGAGGAGGAATTCCTTCAGAGTCTGTTCCCCATCGGTCCATACAAAAAAGATGTTGTCTATGTACCGGGACCAATGGGAAACAGACTTGAAGAATGGTGCTATTTCATTATAGATGAATTTGCTCTCAAAGAAGATCATGTAAATATTGGCTATCGAGGGCGCCATTGAAGCACCCATGCTTACGCCCTTGGTTTGCAAGAATAGATCACTGCCAAATTCAAAGAAATTTTCTTTTAAAACCATTGTTAGACATTCTTCAATGAATGTCTTGCAGCAAGGGATCTGATGTAAGTCAATAAACCATGAGGTGGCTTCAATGGCTTCTTTCTGAGGTATATTGCTATACAATGACTCTATGTCTAGGGTCACAAGTAGATCTCTGCCCTCATTGAATGGCAAATTCTCCACTTTTTTAATGATGTCACCTGTATCTCTCACGTATGATGGTGCCAATGAGATATACGGTCGTAGAACTTGGTCTAAAAACTTGGAGATTGCTTCCAGCGGAGTCCCAATTGTAGAAACAATTGGTCTGTAGGGCGGATTTGTTTGATCCTTGTGGATCTTGGGTAATCCATATATGCAAGAGGTTTTTCTTTCCGAATTATTTAGATATTCGAATTCCTTTTTGTTTATGATACCCTCATTTAAGGCTTTTGTCGTTAGTTTGTTTATGGTTTTGACTATTCTTTCCGTAGGATTCGAGTGGATCTTTTTATAGAAATTTGTGTCGTTAAGCATCTTTCGCATATTTTCCTCATATATGGTACAGTCCAAAAGGACTATCCCTCCACCCTTGTCACTACTCTTTACTACGATCGTGTTGTCATTTTTCAATTTTTCAAGGGAGTCATGCTCATCTTTGGATATATTGTATTTTGGTTTAGGGATAAACTTAAGAGCCTGTTCTAATCTTTTGATGATAACCTTCTCGAAAACAGCTACTTCGGGACCTAATTGTTGTAAAGTTGGGGTGAAGGTGGAGGGTAAAGATACAATATTGTTGCTTATATTATCCAATTCCAATGAATCATTCATCATAAAAAACTTTTTTAGTCTAATTTTTCGTAAAAATGAATGAATGTCGCAATAGAGTTCGAAGATGTTTACTTGGGCATGAGGGACAAAAGTTAGGCCTTTGGTTAGAAGGGACACATCTGAGGGGCCAAGGACATGGGAGGATAAGTTAAAGATTGGGATCACATCCCGTTCCGCCAGTATTGTTTGTTCCTTGTTTCCAAGTATCTCTGAGGTTCCGGGGTGTATTGAGCTGACTGATAATTGCCTCTCGAGTGATTTTGGAACCTGACTCTTTGGTGGTTCCCTCTCCCCCCTCGGTGACCTAAAAAAGGTCGACGGTTATTTCTCTGTCCATTCCTAGGATCAAATGGTCTGTCGTCCTGATAGCCCATAGGCCCTTCTTCCTCTGAGTCTATATCTGACCCTGATGAATTTGAGAAATTTTTGACCTTGTGTTGGTAAGTGTGTGTCTGGGCGCCTGAAGTTGGATCACAATTGAAAAAGCCTTCCACAATATAGGGATAAGTTTTCTCAACCGAGTAAAATCTTTTATCTTTTGTGAACTTGTCTTCCTTCCTTTTTTTTAAATAATCAGAAAATGATACTATATCTTTTTTGATAGAGTCCAGCTGTTTATCTGCTTCATCTAGGGTAGTAGACTTTTTTAGTTTATCCTCGAGTACCTCTATTTCCTTCCTAATATCAGCTGCTAATTCTTTTGATGTGGAGATGATTAAAATCATCAGGTCTCTTGAGCAGCGGCTCGCTATCATGCTCCACTTTATTAGAAAGGACTTGATGTCTACAAAGAGTCCTGGGATAATTCGAATCCTTAAACCCATGGGGATTATGCCGTTCTTGAGGTAGTTCAGCATAAACTCCCCATGGGCTTCTATTCTGACCAACTTTTTCCGAAGATCCAAAAGTTTGCTATATTCGCTATGGTTATGTTGGTTACCTATTTGATTTTCACCAAAATTGACATTAGTCCCTACTAGAGTAGCAAAGTCCTCGTCCGAGAACCCGAAGGTCTGGAGATTTGCCATTCTGTGGTTACTATTACTTGCGATGTATGTTGATCTGTTGGTGAGGTGGATTCCCTAGATCGTTATTATTCCTAGTTGGGGTGAGGATGTATTTATATACAATTAGTGAGACGCTCTATATGAGGTTTCTACGATTCTGTGCGCAGAAAAAGGGGGATAAACAGAAAGGTAACAGCCCCGCACGGATCAACCGTGGGTAATCTTGGGTAAGTATCAGGGACCCCCTGTTAAGGATCAACTCCTGGGTCAGGGAAACAATAATTTTGAAAAAGCACACACCCAGGCAGACTTAGGCTACAAGGAACTGGCTAAATCACAACACATTTGTGTGAACACATTATGATAAATACACAAAAAGAACAATTGGTACAACAGACTGTTATGATATCAAAAATTATATTTTTAATTTCAATTTCTTTTAAAACATTTATAAAAAGACGAGTTAGTGAATGTCACTTGAATATATGTGGGGTATATAGTTATAAATTTGATACATTGATAATGAATAACAATTCCATAGTATATTGATAAAATCAGAACAGAAAAGAAAGCAGTTAAAATTCAGTTTCAGAGTTATTTCTTCAAATTTTTGTTAGACTTGGGCTGTGTCAACGCGTTTCGACAATCTTTTGTCTTCATCAGGACTTTTTAGAATATGCAGCCACTTTTTCTCTAGACAAAATAAAACAATATTTTTAGATAAATATTTGGCCAACGCTTTCTAGGTTACAGTTAGCAACTCTTATTTTAAATAACCGAGGGTGACCAGCAAATTACAACAGTGCATAACAGTCCATTGATGATTAAAAATATTATCCATCCGTTCTAAAAGAATCAAAAAATAAATTCATTTCCTTAGCCAGACTTGTATTTGCATATACGTGATAATACAGAATCGTAGAAACCAACAGAGCGCATTCATTTTGTTAATAATCACTACATTACTCTATATCTAAGTTCTAGAAAAACTAGATGGGTAACCATTGTCTCAAGATGGTAGATGAAACAGAGGGAGAATAGGTATATGGCGAGGCAGGAGTTTTTTTTGAAACTACATATGTTATCTAATCATTAGGGGCTCATATTTCTTAAACAAGATCAAAAGTCATTGAGAGAATTGTCATCCTAGTCTTGTTATAATACATTATTAAGTAACCAAGCAAATCGCAGTATATATTCACCATTATTTTGTTGCAGCTATTCGAAAAACTGGAGTTGGGAGTGAGGCACCTTCTCTATAATAGATGAGAACGGTATGTGATATCTGTTTAATAAAAAGATAAACCATATTGGAATTTAAGGTTCTAAATGCATATTTTAATTTTCCTAAGCCAAACGAGTTTCCAACTTTGACCCCTATTTTTTTATATTCATTGGAGGTTTTACCTGATATAGCAGTATTCACTGCAAGCTTCTCACCCCCTCCTCTGTTAACTTCTCTTGAGTCTTCAGCGTTAAATAAAGCCACGACTCGATTTCTGTAGCCGTAGGTGAAGTAATCAACCACTTAGCCGTTACAAAAAGGAAAAATCCTGTGCAAATACAACATGAATAAACTCAAATCTATTTATTCCGTTGATCTTGCTATTTATCAGTCTTAGGTAATGCTCACTGTTATTATTCTCTACTCTTTCATAATTTACCTTATTTGTTGGGTATAGTTGTTCTAAATCAAAGAGTGCGTGTAGAGGACTCTGTATCTATCAGGAGCTGCGGTTTTTAGGGGCGTGGTTCAGCTTCGCCGTACCCGGCGTCTTACGAATAATTTTGGTCGAAGTTAGGACTACTGATTGTTATACTCTTCCAGGATCATTCTAAAATAAGGGAGAGGGAAAGAGTAACGGTCATTTGTTATTTATTCCTTCGTTTTGGTCGATGGTCGGTCCAGTTAAATAGACACCTTTCGCCCTAGTCCCTTAGTGTTATGTTTACCTGGCGGATTCAATCCGATTTGATGAACGGAGACAGAGGCGTTATTTGCTTTCCCGGGTCCTATCGTTGTACGGTGTCCCCGCAAAGGTATCAATTGCGTTAAGCCGGGTGCCCGTTACGATGTAGTATTGGCCCAAGATTCTGGGGGAGATATAAAAATGAAGAATACACAGTCCTTAGTGACTATTTTATGGTTACTAATCGTTAAGTCCCCAAGATGGAGCCTCACTGAAGCGGCTTCCAGTTCAAATAGGACAAGGTAATCTGCAAAGGGGCAGGTATAGCGCAGAGTTGAGTCGGCTCTTACCGTGTTCGGGATAGCAAGATTCGGCACGTCTCCTTCCGTCAGGGCTCCAAGCGAATGAATGAAAGATCACGAGAAGTCCTTCTTCTACTCCTTTAAATGTAATCCCTAACGAGGAGGCGGGCTCAGAATTTAAAAGGATATTCCCTAATTCACAGTACAGATTAATCCTCAAAATTGAGGAGGGCGGGTCTCAGGATTTAAACGTATATGCCCCAAAACTGCGACCAATAATTAAATGTTCAGATATAAAACATTTGAAGTTAGGTCGTGGGGAATGCGCTTAATAACGATTAACTATATTCTTAGATTATTGCGTTCTCCCAGGGTAGATCTTGGTTCAAACCCTGGTCAAACGTCCCAAGGGTGAAGATCCAAAAGACCTCACGTTTCTTTCGAATTTGATTGCCACCTTGGTTTTCTTGCAAATGTATTTTCTCCAGGATGCGCCATCTTATGTCCTCCGGTTTATGTTTATACTCTACAAAATGACTCACAAGTGGGGCTGCCAGTCGTTTTGTCTTCACTGCTGACCTATGTTCAGTAAGTCTCGTTTTAATCATACGTGATGTTTCCCCGACGTTATTCATTATCAATGTATCAAATTTATAACTATATACCCCACATATATTCAAGTGACATTCACTAACTCGTCTTTTTATAAATGTTTTAAAAGAAATTGAAATTAAAAATATAATTTTTGATATCATAACAGTCTGTTGTACCAATTGTTCTTTTTGTGTATTTATCATAATGTGTTCACACAAATGTGTTGTGATTTAGCCAGTTCCTTGTAGCCTAAGTCTGCCTGGGTGTGTGCTTTTTCAAAATGAAGGCCCAGCCCTATTCAGGCCCAGGGGCACTCCTCCCCAGCCATCAGCATGCTAATCTCAACACTCACCACCGGGCAGGCCCACCGAGACTCCTGGAGCCAGGCAATCACTGCCAGCAAACTCACTACACACGCACACCCATGTCTAGAAGTGGCACTTCCACAATAGACACATTCATGCCACATACATCATTACGCAGCATTCAACCTCACGAGTTCGCACATACCAAACTCGACCCTGCACTCCCCACACATCAGGAACTACCATGGTCGGTTTCGAGGGGAACCTGCCAAAAGGGCCAGGTTCAACACCGACCAGTACAAAATTAAAACAATCTGTAACGGATAAGGCACACGTTCAATAATACAGTGTGCATTTGGAAGACCCTCCAGGATATCGCGATTTCACGATTTGCCGCAAAATCGGCACTTTTTAAAAAATGCCGCGATTTTTACAAAAATGCCCGCGAAATCGGCATTTTTGTAGAAATCGCGGCATTTTTCGCTATATCCTGGGGGGTCTGCTTTATCCAAAGACATGCACCGGTTGCCCCACACCTGTAGATGATCTACAGACACTGGGGTCTGAGGGTTAAAGCAGCTAGGCTGCAGCTGGCAGTGTGAAGGTCTAGGCTCTTTGTCATTCAGAGCTGCCCGGGACTGCGCTTGTTCGCACCTCTTCCTGGCCCACACGAATGACAATGGGAGCCCTCACCTTGCACATCAACAGGAGGGGAGGGGGGGATGGGTTGTTGTCACAGAGGATCGGCCTATTTTTGCAAGGATTGTAAAGACACTTTTTTTAAACATTGTGGAACGAACAAAAAAACATGGATTGTTTTACTAACTTTTGTTTTTACTTTTGGATGAAACCGGGTATTTTGTTTTCAAAGTTTCCTCCGTTGGATTTGGCGTTTCTTTTGCGCTGTACTTGAAAGTGGAGGTTGTGCAGCAGAAGGGGGGGCTTGTTTTGAACCATGGCAGAGGGGGCGGCCAGAGGGAAGTACCGCATCTACAGGAGCGTGTACTTCAAGCGCCTGGAGATCAGGAGCGCCCCGGCGGAGGGGGCTGGGGAGCCGGAGGGTGTCGCCCGAGCCTCGGGTGAAAAAACTCCCCGGGCTCCTCTCCGCTCTTTGAGTGTGTCCAGAAAGCTGTCCAAAATCTCCACTGCCGGTGCCAGCAGCACTCCCAGCCCGGAGCCCAGGCGGCCCGCCCGCTCCCATTCGCCCTCCGTCAGGCAGCTGTCGGAGCGCTTCAGTGCCGCCCCCAGGGGGGCAGAAGGGCAGCTCCGGGACGGAGGGGTTGTTCATGCTGGGACCCCCGAGCGCAGAGGACCTCTGGGGGTGTCGCCTGAGCCCCCCGCTTCCTGCTCCCCAGGACCAAGCGAGAAGGCCCAAAGCCCCGAGGGTCCCTTGGATGATTTGGCCCTGGAGGGCCTGCGCAAGGTGGACCCCAGGGAGCAGACCCCCGAGGCCTCGGCTCTCTGGCACAGCGTCACCGAGTTGCGCAAGCTGTTCGGGGAGAGCTTCAGCAGGTACCCCAGGGGCCCCGAGGAGGGGAGGGCCCCTGGGCAGACCTGGAGGGACCCCCTGCTAGCTGCTACCCCGAGCACTTCAAGCACCCCTGGGCCGAGGGCCCCCCCCCGGCCACCACAGCTCCTCGGACAGCTTGCCTAGGGCGCCCTCTGCCAGGCGCACGAGCCTCGGGAGTGAGGGCAGGCCGCCTTCCAGCAGCAGCACCCCCGAGGGCAGCCTCTGCACCTATGAGGATGAGGGGAAGGATGGATGATGAGGGGAAGGATGGATGGATGGATGATGAGGGAATGGATGGATGATGAGGGGGTGGGTGAAAGGATGGATGGATGATGAGGGGAAGGATGGATGGATGAAGAGTGGGTGGGTAGATGGATGGATGGATGATGAGGGCAAAGGATGGATGGATGATGAGAGAAAAGGATGGATGGGTGATGAGGGGAAGGATGGATGATGAGGGGAAGGACAGATGGATGGATGAATGGATGGATGATGGGTGGGTGAAAGGATGGATGGAAGGAAGGATGGCTAAGTGAAAGGGTCGATGGAGAGAGAAAGGGAGGATGGATGACTAAAATAGTGGATGGGTGGAAGGATTAGTAAGTGAAAGGATGGCTGGATTGGTGAAAGGGTAAATGGCTGAATGGATGAGTGAATGGATGGATGGGATGAAGAGTGGATGGATAAGTGTACAGATGGATAGGGTGAAAGGGTGGATGGATAATGGAGATGAGTGAAAGGATGGATGAGGGGATGGATGAAGGGATGGATGAAAGAAATGATAGATGGAAGGATACATGATGGATAGGTTTGCAAACGGTTGAATAGGTTTGGAAATGGCTGGGCTTACTTATATACTATTGCGCGACCTCTGATGTGTCTGTAAAACGTACCTATTGTCCTGAAGTTTTGTCCTGAATTTTGAGCTCCTGTCCTGAATTTGTGTCCTGAATTTTGACCCTTTGTCCTGAATTTTTACACTCACCGTCCTGAATTTGCACCAATGCCAGTTGGTCACCCTATTCGCTGGCTTGGAGACGGAGCGCCGTGCAGAGATATCTGTCCCTCAAGATAAACAGACAGAACCACTCAGCCGAGAGAGCTGAGGCGCACACGGGACGGGGTATCTGCAGAGGCGCGCTGGACAAGGGATGAAGTCTGAGGGTTGAGCTCACCTATTGCAGACCATTTCCCCCTGGGAGTGAGCCATGGGAAAAATCCTAGAGGCGAGAAATTTAACACGGGCGTCAAGTGGCCCCATGTCATGGGTGTCAACTTCAACCAGTCCCCGCTTTTAAATCGGAGACGATTTGCAGGCTGACATTTTGCAACGAAACTACAAGTACCAACATGCAGTTCGCTACTGTGTAACAAGTGACCACTTGGCGGTTTTGACTGCTCTTTCTCTAGTGGTTAGGTCTGTCGAACGGGCATCCGGTGGGATATCACGTTGTGTTCAAAATACACTGTACTATTTAACGTGCTTACTAATAAAAGGGGCGATAGGTATAGCCATCATTAGTGCAGCAGGTACAGTGGCACCCAGCTCTAAGGCTATTGCAAGACACAAACTGACCTGCAATGGTACGCCTCTTCTGGCGCAGGGCTTTGCAACGTGACGCATCTGGGAGATGCGTCACGTAGAAATACCCCGCACCATGGTGCATCTTTTGCACCGCCGCTGCGTCACAAAAGTGACGCAACGGCGGCGTAAAAGCAGCGCAAGGGGCTTGTAAATCTGCCCCAAAGTGTCTACATTGTAAAGAAACCAAATATACATAGCTTCATGTTGTTAAATAACTAAAAAAACTAAGATATCTGTGTTTGTTGTAGGAAAAATGGCCACATAAAATGCCACTAAATTGCCGCTAAATTTCCATATTTGTGCCGCTAAATTTCCATTTTTGTGCCGCTAAATTTGCTATTCCATGCCGCTATATCCTGGGGGGTCTGATTTGGTTTACAGAGGACAATCTCTAAAAAAAACGGTTAAAACTCACTTGGGGCAGAGAATACCTATAATTACTAGGATGCAGTACAGTTGTTTCTAAGCAGAAAACTGCACTGCGGGAACTTGAGATTGCATTACATGCGCTGGGCTTCCACTCATGGACCCCGCACTGATCCCCTGCTGTGATTGTAACAGTTTTTTAACTTGTAGCGGGAAGTTTGCTGCCCTGCAGAGAGAGATGGAGAGACTGACTGTTCAAGAGTATCATCGCGGTGGGGTGGCAGTATCTTATTTGGATGGTCTGCACTTCCCATCTCAACTGGCTGACGGTGGGACCAATGCAAAATTTCATACTGTCTTCTCGTAACTGGCACATAAACTACATTAAGGAACCAATCAGTTTTGTTTCCAGGCTGGAACCTGGTCTTTTGATGGGTAGCCTCCCAGGTGGATTAGAAGCAGAAAATGTTGTTTTGATGGGACTTATGACTTATGAGTTGTGGTCCCCAATCTGTGTAGGTTTGCAGAATCATCCATCTGTGTTTTTACGCACCATCTCTGCTGTGTCGAGTGTTCAGGCTTGTAATTTGGCTGCTTTATTAACATTTTTTTAAATGCAGTAAAACGGAGGTTTTAGTCCCCATGCTTTGGACAGGTTTAGTGTGTTTAACACCTGCTGAAGCACCGTTAGCCAGTCATTTTCAATTATGTGCTGGTCTTTCATTTCTGTCCAGTACAAGGCAGCCAATGAATCTGGTGTTGCCGATCCCAATTTCCAACACAGTTTGATATGTGCATCCAGCCTTACCAGTGATTGATGGAATACCCCAAATTCCAATGGAACCTGACCTTGAGAAGTGTATTGTGGAAGGCAGAAAATGCATTTATACAGGGTGGAATGAAGTTGGTTTAGAGTGGTCGCATCCTTTCCTTTTAAAAGTTCCAAACTGTAAGTAAGTGTAGGGAGACACTAAGCTGCGATGACTAGTAGATGGAAGTGTGACGTGCACCCCAGCTTTGTTTGTAGTGTTTTAAGTTCAAAACACAGTTTATTAGCCTGGAGCGCTTCTTTGATTTAGGTGCTCTTTAAACTTTAGTCTGGAGTCCAGGACCACTCCTAGGGTATTTGCAGGTTCTGTGCATGGAAATAATTTGGTTACCAGGTGTGGAAGACCAATTGGAGCTGTTTATATAGAACAATGTCGTCCGCGTATTGGAGGCATCTCACTGGGCTCTTTGCTAGTTTGGGTGGATCGTTTTGTGCTTCAGATAACCATTTATGTAGGTCCGCCATGAAAATGTTAAATAAGCAAGGGGCGAGCACACACCCTTCTTTAGGCCGGTGTGTGTGGAGTATAAGTTGACTGTGACCCTCAATAACTTTGGTGATGCGCCCCATCAGGCTATCTTTGGCCAAGGAGCTCTCCCCGGACCATATCATAGGATGATTTTAGGTCAACAAAACAAGTGTGTAATTTAGAGGTCTTGTGAATAGCTTTTACAACAAGGGGACTCAAGGCAAGGAGTTTACTTATTGCATTAGTACCAGATCTAGACCCCATTTGTGTAATTGGAATAATGTTGCTGGCTGCAGCCCAAGCCTGAAGGTCTAATAGTTGGTTGGAGGCATGAACTTTGGCTTCAACATCGATAACGTGATCAGTTGGTAGTACTCTGGGTTGGATCGACTGCCTGCTTTGAAAATTGGATTTAATTGTCACCCCTAAATAAAAGTCACAGGGACAGCATGATATCAATAATAAAGTTTTAATGTTACTCATGACCCAGGAAAACCCTTCTCTACAGCACATCACTACCACTGACATTTTAACAGTTGCATTCCGGCCACCAGCATGAAATAACGCGGAGGAATCTACCATCAGTACTTGGGCAAATAATATAATCGCACAGCAGGTACGGAAGAAGGAAACAACATTTGAGAAGTGAGGCATAGAGCTTGCACAACACACAGAACTTGCATATCCATCATTCTTAGCCCCATGCCAAAGGTAACAAAGATGCATTTTTGGAATTACAAGTGGAAAGGTACTCCTGGAAATACTGTAGTGTAGTGTATATTACTTACAGCCCTGATGAAGTTCAAAATCCTGTTTGAACTAAACAAATTGGCTGGATGTTCGTTGTATGAGAAAAACATTTCTAAGGACATAAAGTAAAGAAATAATAAAACATATACTTTGAAATATATACATGATCTTTATGGTCTACAATATTTCTGGGTGCACCCTTCCATTCGTAATTCTAATCTATTTCTACTGGACAAAAGGTACTGAATGGTGGAGGGTACCGGAAAAGAAGTGCACTGGGCCTCAATTTGTTGGAATTTTGAGTGAGTAGCAGTCTCTTTAGTCTGCATTTGATGCATGATTTTGATTACTAAAGATACAATGTTGAACTGTTGCCGGTAGAAGATGGAACTTATGAGAAATCTGTCCCAAAGCCAATGGAGGTAGGGAATCCTACAGTATCAGTGCTCAAAGGAGCAAGAAACCACTCAGTTTTTTCATCAGCTGAAGCAGTTTGCAACTGTGGCAGCAACAGCAAGGGTAAGTGCAAACTAACTGTGGTTCCACTGGATTGGTCCTGGCTCCCGTGGGTATTGCACTGTGGTTGTAAGTGCAGTTCTAGCCACTGACCAGAGAACATAATTCTTGTATCCCAAAACTGAAGATCGATAATTCCTGTATTACCTAAACGCATTTCATTTAGTAGCACTGCAGGAAACACGGCCACTAACTCCGTCACACATTTCGGCATTCATAGGATTTATCAGGTTGGCAGTAAAAACTCACACACTGGGCCGCCCAGCTGGTGGCCTAGCTCTCTACATATCAGCTGGTATTAACAGAAAAGTAACAAAGTTGCAAGTTGATCATCCAAACTTACGAGCTGTGTAGCTGTCGAAGGGCTTTCAAAACAATGTTAACCACTGCTAACAATTAACTCTTATATTCACCTATTGTCAAAAACGAAAATAGCAACAATTGAAAACACAAATGCCTTTATCATTTGATATACGACAAATAAGCACACATCATACATCCTCTTGATGAGATTTCAACATGAACATCTTAGAGGAATCCCAGCTGCTAAAGCTCTGGGTATCTTATTCAAATTTGGCAAATACAACCTTTAAAACTTCAGCTTCCAAGAAAGGACAATCGGGGCATTAATGGAAGTTATGGAGCACCTGGGACTGAGGACCCTAAACAGAAGAAAAAGCAGTGAGGTATCAGCAGAATACACTTCCTCCCGGGCTTGGTACATTCAACTCTTGACTACACTTTGGTTGGCTTACCTCTCTACCAAATGGTTACATATTTTAAGATTGAAACTCACCTAGACATTCATCACCAACCACAAGGGATCCACCTTCACTTAAGCTATCGAGAGCATGCCGAATCATAGCTGGAAATCAGTGTAGTCACCACCACATAAAACAGAAAGCTCAAATGGACACCAAGCTCAATTACACTTAAGCTTATGGAAGAACTGTATGGGAAAATACAAGGTAGGTAAAAATAGATCCGATAACACAATGAACGCAATTTCTAGCTGCACTGTTCCCTGTAAGAACATTCTACCACAGAGGCACAATTCTTCGCCTATATGCCCGCCCCAATAAACGATCAACTGAGATTGCAGAAGCAAAACAATTCTAAATCATGCCCTTAGGATACCCCCAAAGCAAGCACATACTACTGGCCCATACAACTAGCTAGAGCAAGCTGAGAAGCTTGCACAGACACCAATATATGAACTATGAGAAAGAGATAGATCAGTACTGGCAGAAACTGTTGGTAGCCACAAGAAGTAAAAATGCACACGAGTTCTGGAGACTCGTGAACAAGACTGTGGGACTGAGACCACCTCCAGCATCATTCAACATAGCTGATGAAATGTAGGAGGTTTACCTGCAGGAAACGTTTAGTGATGTAAAAGTGCCATTTCTAGACCATACAGGTGTGATACAAACATGCCTATTGCCCCCTGAGGGTCAGAACTCTCCTCTGCTCAAGAACCTATCACCCTGAAAGCTGTTACAAAAGCAATCATGTCAGGGCACCAAGACAGGGCTCCTGGCCTCAATGGCCTACCACAAGCCATCTTTAAAGAAAATCTGCAATACTCTGCACAATATCTATGCCTGCTCTTTAATCATGTCCTTTTCCATCGGGCAATTCCTGACAGCTGACGGGGTTCGATAATAAACTGAATTTACAAAGCTGGGAACAAGTCCCTATCATCAAATTAAATGCTGACTGCCTTGGTGGATGGGGAGACAAAACATTTAGCATCAGTGCTATTCGCTAATGAGAAAAAAATCCTGTGTGCCTCTGAACCAAACTGCCATTAATGATAAGGGGTTAACCCAATACGAGTTTGGGGACCTGGGTACATTTCGGAATAGAAAAACAATGGTCCTCAAACCAATCCTTAATCGGAGTAAATGAAATGACATTATTTTCATAGTTAAGAGCTAAATGTATACCACACTCTTTTAGTGAACAATAATTCTACAGGGAAGTTCTCCGTGAGGACGAACCCTCGCCGACAAGACCTCTTGCATATGTTGCAAACCTGACTAACCCTTGAGAGGCAGTCTGCGGAAATCCCCACGGCAGTGAAACGGGCGTTCCTGCCTACCGATCAAAATAATTACAATCCCCGCCATGATCAAATGCGGATGAGGAATCTCATACCATGAGTTAGTTGCCCCCCATTCCCCTTACATCCCTGTCCTGAGGAAGATTTGCAGGCCAAGGTTCTACTATCCAACGTGCCACAAGCCGAGTTGAAACGTCAACGAACATATACCTTTTTACCTGGACCCTACCAACACCTATCCCTGACGTGCCTCACATGATAACAATCTGTTATTGTAAAAATGATGTAAATAGACAAGGCCAACACGATTGATATGTTGAATAAATCTCACATTGAACTTTCTTATTCTTCTTCACTTCACTTTGGCATTACCTTCCCATCCACCAACCTTTTGAGCACTCTCTTCTTTGCACGTTCCCTTTGGAGCAACCTCGTAAAGATTTATTGCATAATTTGAAGAGTAATATATCCTTGCTACTCAATGGATTAAACTCATTGTTTTTCATATACTATTGGCTGCTGCACATCTTTTCCTTTGTTTTCCCTGTAGAATTATTGTTTACTAAAAGAGTGTGGACCCATTTAGCTCCTAACTATGAAAATAATGTAATTTACTTTTCTCCGATTAGGGATTGGTTTGAGGACCATTGTTTTTCTGAACCAAACTGGCTTTATCAGGGATACAGGAACGTAAACTAATAACTTAGGGGCATATTATCAAGGACCGGTGTTAAAATTATCCCCGTTTTATAGGCAGGAAACTGCAGATAAAACGGCAATAACGGGCTTGATAATACGCCCTTGTTAATTCCCATAGAAGCACATATATATATATATATAGACACAGATACTCTTCCCTTGTTGAAAGAATGAGCCGCGCTCGTAACACTGTGGTTTCAAACCATTTTTAATGAACAGCTGCGGGCGATCCTGACGCGTTTCGTGCCTCCATTGCACTTTCTCTAAGGTAAGTCCAGTCACAGGAACCAATTGTGAACCCGCGGAAATGTTCTTACTTTTAGTTGTTTCTAGCCCTCTAGTGGTGATTCCTAGATGCTGAGTTCATGGTGCATGCTGGTATGCGTGGTTTATTTCACATTGGTCTCTGTGGAAAACTCCCAAACGATGTTGGCGATTTCTTGTGCTGTTTCACAGGAAGCCAAGTCTATCCTGAAACGTGTTACCCCTTCACAGTCCTATTTTCGAGGCTGACAGGGACCATGCCACATTCCAGTGTGTGGCAGCGTCCGTTACCCTGTTCGTTTTATCGAGGCATCTAGTTTGGTTCAGGGGCGGGTAGTGATGGCGCACTGACTGGCGGCGCGTTGCTCTGCGGCGGAACCAAAGCCACTGGATATAGACACAGATACTCTTCCCTTGTAGAAAGAATGAGCCGCGCTCGTAACACTGTGGTTTAAAACCATTTTTAATGAACAGCTGCGGGCGATCCTGACGCGTTTCGTGCCTCCATTGCACTTTCTCAAAGGTAAGCCCAGTCACAGGAACCAATTGTGAACCCACGGAATTGTTCTTACTTTTAGTTGTTTCTAGCCCTCTAGTGGTGATTCCTAGATGCTGAGTTCATGGTGCATGCTGGTATGCGTGGTTTATTTCACATTGGTCTCTGTGGAAAACTCCCAAACGATGTTGGCGATTTCTTGTGCTGTTTCCCAGGAAGCCAAGTCTATCCTAAAACGTGTTACCCCTTCACAGTCCTATTTTCGAGGCTGACAGGGACCATGCCACATTCCAGTATGTGGCAGCGTCTGTTACCCTGTTCGTTTTATCGAGGCATCCAGTTTGGTTCAGGGGCGGGTAGTGATGGCGCACTGACTGGCGGCACGTTGCTCTGCGGTGGAACCAAAGCCGCTGGATATAGACACAGATACTCTTCCCTTGTTGAAAGAATGAGCCGCGCTCGTAACACTGTGGTTTCAAACCATTTTTAATGAACAGCTGCGGGCGATCCTGACGCGTTTCGTGCATCCATTGCACTTTCTCAAAGGTAAGCCCAATCACAGGAACCAATTGTGAACCCATGGAAATGTTCTTACTTTTAGTTATTTCTAGCCCTCTAGTGGTGATTCCTAGATGCTGAGTTCATGGTGCATGCTGGTATGCGTGGTTTATTTCACATTGGTCTCTGTGGAAAACTCCCAAACGATGTTGGCGATTTCTTGTGCTGTTTCCCAGGAAGCCAAGTCTATCCTGAAACGTGTTACCCCTTCACAGTCCTATTCCCGAGGCTGACAGGGACCATGCCACATTCCAGTATGTGGCAGTGTCCGTTACCCTGTTCGTTTTATCGAGGCATCCAGTTTGGTTCAGGGGCGGGTAGTGATGGCGCACTGACTGGCGGCGCGTTGCGTATACAGTTCCCCTCATTGATGATGTTGTGGGACAATAGGGACGTTTGTAAGGGAACACCTGAAATGATGCTCTAATAATGTAGCCAGTTGTTGTTTTTGCTTGTCATTAAAGTAATACTCATTTTAACTGACTCTTTGTTGTCATGGTTGAATGAGAATATCTAGGGGTCACTGGTGTTGATGTAGCTTACAAAGACTACCGGGTGTGTGATTGGCTGTATGATAGCCTGAATGGGTGTATTTATTTATATGAAAGTTTTATAGAGTGCGAACAAGACCCTTGTGGGTATCAGAGCGCTTTACATATATTAAGGTTCCTTATACATTAATTAAAAGTGAGTTAAACAGGTATACATACCGTCATAGAACAGTGGAGCAAAGAACAATACAGTTGAGTCCGGTGCAGGATAGAAATGATGATTAGTAACTCTAATGGGCCATTGTCATAGTGAGGCATAGTAGTTTGGTTGCTTATGGTATCAAACTTTCCATAGGTTATGATCAGGAGAATTTTGCCATGAGAATCGATTTTACTTCCTTTTTGAAAGATGCAGCAGAAGAGTTAAGTCTGATTTCTGTGGGTAGGGCATTCCAAATCCTGGGCGCCATCCCTGAGAAGGATCGTTCGAAGGTTTTCTTCTTGTTGAATCTTTGCAGTTTCAGAAGTAGACTTTCTGCACTTCTTGAGGATCGTGACCCACCAGAAACCATCAGTTTCTGAGCCAGATAGCTGGGTGCCTTGTGATGCAGGGCTTTGTGCGTGATACACGCTTTTTTCAACTGAATTCTTGTGTCCAATGGTGGCCAATTCAAGGATTTTAGGTCTGGGGGAGTCGTGGGCCCTTCTTTTAGAGCCAGTGATGAGTCTTGCAGCAGCATTTATTGAGGCTCTTAAATGTGCAGTTGTGACTTTAGGCAGGAAACACAGAAAGACACTTCCATACTCTACTCTGGGAATAACAAGAGCTTGAACTGCCTGCTTGAAATCATTGGCTGGAAGGAAGGGTTTCTGCTTCCTCAGTGAGTTTATCTGGAAGTTTTCTCCCTTTGTTGCATTGCATTGCTAATATGCTTTTGCATATTGAGGTTACTGTCAAGGGTTATTCCCAAGGACTCCACAATAGTTGGTTGAACGTTGAGTGCCGTAAGATACTTAATCCATTCTTGCATAATGGGGACTTTGGCAGTAGGATCTTTTAGAAGGAATTTGTTTTTTTGGGCATTCAATTTGAGGTGGTTTTCCGCCAGCCATGACTGGGTATTCCCTAGAGTTTAGTTAAGCAATTTGATGTCTTCTATGGTGTTGGTCTTAAGGTATAGTTGTGCATTGTCAGCGTACATGTGATATTGTATGTTAGACGCATGTAGCATTTTGGTGAGAGGTTCCATATAGAGAATAAACAATGTCGGGGAAAGTGAGGACCCTTGCGGGACTCCCAACGTTACTGGGACGGGTTCGGACAAGGAGTTGTTGACCTTGAATTTTTGTGTCCGGTTTTGTAGAAAAGAGGTAAACCAGTTTAGCACTGCCCCAGATAGCCCATTCTGTGTTTTAGATGCTCTATCAAGTTCTCATGTTTGACGTTATCAAAGGCAGATGAGAGGTCTAGTAGGACCAGTAGGACTGTAGCGCATCGTCAATTACGTGAGTCATGGCTGATTCGGTACTTTGACCAGCTCGGAAGCCTATATGGTGTTGGTTAGATGGTCAAAATGATCAATATGCCTTGTCAGTTGGATGGGAACACATGGTTCCAATAATTTGTCCAAGGTAGGAGTATTGGAAATAGCGGTGATAGTTATTTCGGTCCGTAGGGTCCGCCGTGAGTTTCTTTAGAGTGGATGATACTTGACCCACTTTGAGGGTATCTGAGATGCAACCTTGTTGAAGAGAACTGTTAATGATCTTGGTCCAGAGTGGTAGGAGCAGAGGCAAAAAGTCTTTACTAGCATTTGTGGGGAGAGGATTGATGAAATGATTAGCAGGCTTCAGGGTAGTTAGAATCTTATATATATCTTCTTCAGGATAAGTAGCAAAGTAAGACCAAGCTTCATCATTTTTTAGGTCAAGCTTTGTGGGGATTTTGAGTTGCGACGTAGGAAGTGTAGGGGTGTTTTTCGAATACGGACCTGAGTGTGAGCTGTTTTCTCTGAGTGGGTGCAAGAGTGACTGTCTGCATGTGTGAGTCTTTCTGTGCATGTGTAAATAGGTGTATTAGTATGTTAGTGGGTGAGTGAGTGCATGTGTGAGTGGCTGTGTGGGTCTGTAAGAGGGTGTGCGAGTGGTTTTGTGGGTCTCAGAGAGGATATATGAGTTGCTGTACAGGTGTAGGAGCAGGTATGTGAGCCAGTGCATGAGCAGTTGCATGGGTGTATATGTGGGTATGTGAGTAGATGTCTGAGTGCCTGTGTGGGTCTGTGAGTGGGTATGTGAGTGGTTCACTGGGTCTCTGAGTGAGTGTTTGAGTGGCTGTATGGGTTTGTGAGTGGTGTACTAGGTCTCTTAGTGGGTGTGTGAGGGGTTTTATGAATGTGTCAGTGGGTGTCAGTGGGTGTGTGAGTGGTTGTATAAGTGGGTGTGTGAGTGAGTATGTAAGTGGGTCTGTGAGTGAGTGGGCGTCTTTTTTCAGAATTGGGTCTGGCTCTGCAGATCTGGTGCAGAACCACAAGGGGTGCAGTGCGGTTGATCAATGGACCCTTGCACACATAAAAAAAAACATTGGGACAATTTCTTGCTCATGAGGAATTTTGGAAGACTCGTCAAACAGCGACAACATTTTTAACAGAATTAAAAATGCTTTTCCTGTGGAAATTATGTCCTAACTATAACTACCTACTGGAAACTGCTACTAGGTGTTGATTGATATATATATTTATATATATACATATTCAATGAAAAAAACATAGGTTTCACACATGTTATAGTTAGCTGGACATTTTACTCATACAAAACCATTGAAATTCCCCCATTATAGTTAGTTCAGTACTATAACTCGCGCGCCCGCAATGCACTGCTGATGGAGTCACATATTACATCTCTCATGACATGGTCAGTGACATCACTCATGACACCACTGATGACATCATCCAGTGAATGTGTGTCTTTCTGAAAAATAAATATTTTTTATATATGTATATCTAAAGTTCGATGGAAGAATAAATGGATAAATAAGTGTCTAAATGGATGTTTTTTTTGTAAAATTGATTGAATAACTGACTTATTAAGTGTATCTTAGTGAATAAATGTATTAGCGAGTAATGAATAATCTAAATATAGAAGGAAGCATATGGTTTCCTATATAGTCAGAGAGACCAAGCTGCATCATCTTAGCTAGATCAGATGCCGTTATGCTATATCGCTCCATAAACCAGGCAGTAGTGCAGTTCTTTGGGCTTGATTGACTTCGTTCCCTATTTGCACACATGATGGTCTAGCTCCACACTTGCACGCAACCATCCTTTGTCGAAAGCTGCAAAAGCAAGTGCCTCTCTCATACATCATGCTTTGAATGGATGATAAAACTCTAATTCGAACATGAATGCTGTATTACATTTGAGGCATGATTTTGAGGCAAAGCTGGTGCAGGCACTACAAAATATTCTGGTAGTCTCTGGATATACCCACTTCATCCTAGGGTCTGAACAGATACCCTATCTCTTGCAAGAGTTACTGCCTTTCTGTCCACCTGCATGTAACAGTAAATCCCCAATGTTGGAGGCGTTTGTACTGTACACTATGTATTGAGTCTTCTGCTATGGCACTACAATATATTTTCTGTACTTAGTTTTGAAATTCTCTTTGAAAAGTAATTTCATTCCAGAACCATGCTCTTAAACAGCTTTTATGAATGTCTCCCCAACCTGCCGAGGACTGTAAACTGTTATTTCAACTTCAAAAAAGCCAAACCGAATGGCCTGCATATCCAACGTTTGGTCATATCCCTTCAGCTTCCGTGACACATGCTCCTGGACCTCCATTCCTTTTTTGCCACTGACATGGGAAACATTAAATCTCTTATGCAGCTGAACTTCAGAACTACCCTTGTATAAAAGAGCAAGTTACAAACCAAAACAAGGAGGGGTTGGCCTAACGGCTAAGGCGCTCGACCTCGGACCTGGGGATCTGGGTTCGAGTCTCGGTAACAACGCCAAAAACCCCCTGTGATTCTGGGCAAATCACTTAATCTCCCCGTGCCTAAAAAATGAAAGTGTGTCCTCATGTAACGTAACTGGTGCTATGTAAAGCGCTCTGATAACTGATTCGGTTCGGTTCTAGTTCGCGCTATATAAAACTCTGAAGAAAAAAAAAATGTTTAAATATGTAAATATCTGTATCAGTGTCTCACTTTGTGTATAAGTGGCTGCATGGGTTGGTGAGTAGCTACATGAGTGTCTATATGGGTTATTAGCAGGGGCGGCTGCTGCCTTTGGGCGTAGGGGCTGCGCCCTTCCAAGTTAGTTTCCTGCTGCCTTATTTATTATGACAAATGTCAGTTCGGATGGCACATAAAGCTTTTATGTAATTATGTAGCATCCGGATCCACATTTGTGATATTAATAAATTGCAGTACACGATGTATGACAAAGTTAACAGTTTTTCCTGTTCCTTGCTTTCATGCCCCGATCATCACTTTGAGGGTCAGGCATTAACTTGACACTTTACACAGACATGCGCTAGGGCGCATGTGCTAACCATCGCAGATGGCAACGGGCTTACCTTACACCAGCCCTGGCCTTCCACGATCAGGGTTCTTCGGTGTCCACCCCCATATGACGCCAGTAAGCAATACTTATTTTGGCAGCCCGACCGTTCTCAAAAACAGCCCAGAAATGCCTCTGGCTGCTTGTCAATCATTGCGGTCTCCCACCCTTTCCTAAGTAATCACAGAGTAGTTGGGGTCAAGTGTTATAAGCAAACATCACTGACCCCACCCTGTGATGAATTGCGAAAAGGTGGGATTACAGTGAACGCATGAAGGCCCCCTATGTAGAGGTGGTAGGCAGAGACACTTTACCAAGCGATCCGATGAAAACAAAACATGCGCAGGTCTCTTTAAATTGCCGAGAGTCCACTTTGATATTCCCTCTGAGGACGAGCAGCCTCACTAGAAGCAAAGAACCGGAGCTCCACACCAGGAATGAGAGAGGATGTGTGGTGTGACGGCCGGAGCTGCATTCTGTGAAATAGGAAATCAGGTTTGAATCTCTGCGCCCCCTCCACATCCTGTGATTCCAGGCAAATTAGTTAATTTCCCCGTGCCTAAAAAACACAAAAATGTGTGTGGCTTTGTGCAATGTATCTGGTGGCACTCCAATACCTTTAGCAGGAGTTAGCACTTCATAAACATTATCAGACTCAAAACTCATCACATGTTATATGACACATTTTCAGTGCAAGGTCAGCGTCCGCATCCTAGCAGAACACAATATTCTACAGCTATTTTGTTACCATTTCACTTCTAGGTCAAACCTTTAAAACAAATACCTAAAATGAAAAGTACATGCAATTAAAAAAAATAACATCTGGAATTTCTGCTCAGTCAGTTATTGTGACCAGTGCACATGACTGAATAATCAGACAGTCTCAGAATTGAATCCTGTGTTGCCCATATTGGGAATAAATAGTGACATGAATATATATGATGCTATGAAGTCCCAGTCTTTGACTAAACATTCTTTATTTAAAAATGGTAGTATTCGAAGTATAATTTAATGATGACCTTGGAGGCCTCTAGCTGAAAAGGAAGGGATTAGGGGGTCTAATTTACTGTCAAGCCACTTGCATTTCCCTAATGCTACGGCTAGCAATGCCCTATAGGGGCCGCGGCTGCTATTTTCTTAACTTATGGGAATGGAAGGTGCAAGAGAGGTTGGAAGTTGGGGGAGCGGTGATGTGACAGAAGAAGGGAAAGGAAGGAGAAATGTGGCCTTGAGTGAGTGGGCGTAAGGGAGAGATAGGGAGAAAGGGAGAGGAGGAAAAGGGTTGTGAGGAAAGCAAAGACGAATAGATGGGGGAAGGAAACTCAAAAAGAGAAAGGGTGGAGAGTGGCATCTTGCGAACCTCTGACTGGTCGTAGGATGTGGTCTGAACAGAAATTACAGAATATAGGGAAAGACTCTAGATGACCGATAGCAAAGAAGCAGTGCATAGGAAACAGAATTACAGAGCTCAGTGGTTAATATTACAGGTTAGATATCGGAAGGAAATACAGACACGGCAGGGAGGAAGAAGTTATAGTGCTTCTTTTAGGGCCTTGCCCAACCTTGTCACATGGATGCCAGAGAGAAGCAAAAATACTCTGTCCAGAGAAGACAAGGACAGTAACCAATTCTTCTGCTCTGCTACTGGCAGCAGGACCCCCTCCCTCTCTTCATTCTCAATAAATTCCCTCTTTCTGTCTTGCTCCTCCTCACTTACTGAAAACCGTGACTTTGAAGCAGTTGGTTCTCACCCTCTCTTTCCTCCGTGCTTTTATTTGTTCACCAGTGAAATGTATCCAAAAAATACTATCACTTTTGCTGGAAATATCATTTTTTTCTGACATTGTTCTATTTCTATGTGTAGCCTCGGGAATAAATGGTTCAAAATATTGCAGAGAACCATTGGTGAGAGAGGTGTAATGAGGTCACGTCCCTTTTTAGGCCTCTCGGCAACGCAGCCCCGTGGCGCATACTGGAGGTTCCTGGTGGGCTAGTTGGTCTCCAGGGACTCCCAGTATGCAAGGGGACTTAATCCCCCAACTTAGAACGCTCTACAGGGTATGTTTGCACAGTGGTGAAGATAGGGGGCGGGACTTGAGGTGATATGTGTGCAAATACACCCTGTGGCGCGTTTTAAGTTGGGGAATTAATTCCTCTTCAATCCTGAGGTCCCCTGGGGGCCAACTAGCCCACCAGGTACCTCCAGTATGCACCAGGGAGCTACGTTGCAGAGAGGTGTTCAGAGGGCACGCTCCCATTTTACACCTCTCAGCAACGCACCCCCTTGGCGCATACTGGAGGTTTCTGGTGGGCTACTTGGCACACCGGGACCCCCAGTATTCAAGGGAAATTACTTCCCCCTCTGCAAACGTGCCAGGGGGCACGTTTGCAGAGTCGTGTTTTTTGGGGGATCGGCAGGGTAAGCGTACCCAGCGTGCATCCCGCGGTATTTCTACTCTGCCCCCTTTGCGTCTTTTGCACTCTTGTTTTTCTGTTTCCTTGTGCCTCGGTTCAACCCAGGCACAAGATGGCTGCCAACACTTCCTGGTTTGGAGTGTTGACAGCCAAATATGCATAAAGCTCGTGCTCGGAAGGATACACGTACGGAACTTCGTCTATAGATATATCTATGATTTTACTTTTGATTTTCTCAGGAACTACTGAACAGATTCAACAAAAAGCGTAATCTGCAAAACAAACTCTACCTTTTTGACAAATTTGGTGTAATTCCGTTTAGCAGTTCAGCCTGTAGCCTTGTCTGAAGGTCCCTATGGAAAATTGCATAGGGAAAACACGTTTTGGGTCCCCCCTTTTTTCTCAGCCCCCACTTGACAAATCACCCCACAACTTTCAGGATAGGAGCGGAACGCTCCATCTTCTTAGAGAATTTCGCGAAGATTCGTCTTCGACCGGCGCCAAAGTTATTCTAAATAGAATGTTCCGGATTTCCTATGGAAATTATACCTACCTACTGGCGACCACCAGTAGGTTATATATATATATATATATATATATATATATATTCACTGAAAAAAACATAGGTTATAGACCATATATAGTTAGGAATTAGCATTTACAAAACCTTGAAAATTCACTGAAAAAACCATAGGTTATAGACCATATATAGTTAGGAATTAGCATTTACAAAACCTTGAAAATTCACTGAAAAAACCATAGGTTAGAGACCATATATAGTTAGCTGGACATTTTATTGACATAAAACCAATGAAATTCCATATATAGTTAGTTGCACTAACTATATATCGCGCACCCGCAATCCACTGCTGATGATGTCACATATTACATCATTCATGACATGGTCAGTGACATCACTGATGACATCACTGATGACATCTCAAATGACATCACTGATGACATCACTGATAACAACATCCAGTGATTTTTTGTTTCTGTAAAGTTTAAATATGTCTTACATATTGAAGAATGAGTGGATGTGTAAGTGTCTGGACGAAGGATTTAGTAGGTGCATGACTGACTGTATGAGTGAGTGATTAAATGTGTCTCACTGAGTGCATGGGTTAGTGACTAAACTGTCTTAATGTGTGCATCATTATGTTGTTCTGTAAACTTCTTCATGTGTTGATCAGTAGCTATATGAGTAACTATATGGGTTATTGATTGATTGCCCAAGTATTTGTATGGGAGACTGAGTGTGTGTGTGGCTGGCTGGGAGGTGTGTGACTCTGTGCAGATCAATGTGTACTTGTATCAATGATTGTATAAGAAGGTAAGTATGTGTTAGTATATGTTTGAAAATGTAAGGTGCTCTATGTTTAACTGTATAGACAAGAAAATGGAAGTGTCATTGATTCTTTACAGGACTGACTAGGTGTGTGAGTAACTCCATGGATGAGTGGCAGACTGTGAGTGTCTGTATAGGTGTATGAGTGCATATGATAGTGTTGTAAAGATGAGTGATTGTATGTATGAATGATTGTATGGGTGAATGAGTGAAGGTGTGTGTAGACGTAGGAATCAGTGAGTGCGTATGTAGTAACTAGCATTGGTGTGTCAATGGTTTCAAAAATTATACTCTGTATTTAACACTGGGTGAAACAGAGGTTATATTAAAATGTGAGGAGATGCATTGTATTGTCACATGAATGATATCATCAGTGATGTGGTCATTGAAGTCAAATGAGATGTCATCAGTGATGTCATCAGTGATGTCATTTGAGATGTCATCAGTGATGTCATCAGTGATGTCACTGACCATGTCATGAATGATGTAATATGTGACATCATCAGCAGTGGATTGCGGGTGCGCGATATATAGTTAGTGCAACTAACTATATATGGAATTTCATTGGTTTTATGTCAATAAAATGTCCAGCTAACTATATATGGTCTCTAACCTATGGTTTTTTCAGTGAATTTTCAAGGTTTTGTAAATGCTAATTCCTAACTATATATGGTCTATAACCCATGGTTTTTTCAGTTAATTTTCAAGGTTTTGTAAATGCTAATTCCTAACTATATATGGTCTATAACCTATGGTTTTTTCAGTGAATTTCAATGGTTTTTTAATAGCAAATATCATAAGCTGTCGAATGTCAAGTACGTGGTAAGTAAAAACATTTTCGTGTTTATGCACACTGATCTGCTTTGAATGCTGCCCCCCACCCCTCATTTCTATTAGGAGTACTCTCTCTTTGCAGATAGTGAAGGGTAGTTAACGCAGGCCTTTGCCCCCGTTGTAATCCGTCGTGCCTGCTTCTCTCTCCATTTGATTGATTGTTCTCTTTGGTTCATTCTCTATTTACAAACAAGCACAGAGTCGCAATACTCTGTTTAGTCTTTGCAGATAGCGAAAAATCGTGTAAAAAAACAAAAGGAATCGAGCAAAATCAGTGGGCCACTAATGGGATCTCTTTTTGACCTCGCTAAAATAGAAACATTAGGAACAACCTGTTGAAAATAGCAATGTGTATGTACATAAGCGGCGTTCATTTGTGTTCACAGTACCCCTTGTTGATTGTTTGAATCGAGCATTGAATTGTTCGAAGTTGGTTCTCTTAAGGATCTTCTCTGCCTGCAAACGAGGAAGAATAGGAATATTCTCTCTCCCTTTGCAGATAGTGAAGAGTAGGTAACGCAAGCCTTTAACACGTCGTACCTATTTCATTCCTCATTGATTGATTGATTGTCCGAACATTGACTGTTTGGGAATTAGTTCTTTTTGGAGGTATTCCCTGTTTGCAAATAAACGTAGGAAAATCTTTGCAAGTAGTGAAAGGGTACGTAATGCGGACCTTTCTCCCCCGTTGTAATCTGTCATGCCTATCTACTCCCCACTGATTGATGCACCTGTTTCACCCAGACCATTTACTAGAGATAGGTCATCTGGCCCAACAAGAGAGCACCCCTAGTGAAAAGGACATATGCAATAATAACGAAGTGATCACTGTATCCTGTTAACAGAAACTTTAGCATGAAACAACCTGGAAAGAAAAGAATAGGAAAACGAAAATCAGTAGGCCACTGATGAACTTTTTATTAAATAACAAACAAAGAAACGATAACAATACGTAATGATAAAACCTATTATTGTCCTAGAAACAAGAAACGTTAGAAGTAAGCCCGTAATAAGAAACCTGAAAACATCCCCCTCACTGCCCCAAAACGTGTCTGTCCCACCGCCTGCCACGGCCAAATAACGGCAAACTGGGAAAGATAGAAGTCAGCAGACATCCGCCCCATTCTAGAAACTTCCAAAGGGCAACAGGTTTTCGGCTACGCCCAGCCGGAAGCAACACATATAAGGCGGGTCCTGCTGCCACGCCTCGGAGATCATCACGTAGGGTGTAGCCGGAGGAGAGGCCGAGGCCAGCGGGACCCGGCCAGGGGGATTGACAACGCTGGAGAGTTGCAGGGGGGGGAATGTCCGTGTCCTCGACCCTCCCCTCTCTCTCCCAGTCCGGCCGCGGTGGCCCTTGACAGTTTCAGGTAGTCCCGCCACATTCTCTACCGGTCCGGCCACTAACGGCCGGGGCCGATGGGATCCGGCTGCAGCCGATAAACCAAGGAACCCGTTCATGGGGCCAGAGCAAGGGGCGTCCGACGACATCCACCGGAAGCCCGGCCCGAAGACGGACGGGACATTTCTTCTTTCTTCAATAATGGCTTTGACAACACTGGGGGGGATGTCTTGCACATGCCTCCGACCCCCCCCCCTCGTCCTCATCGCCTGGTCCGGCCATAACAAATCTCAAGCGAGACGCCGTGGGGTGCACTGGGAGGGAGAGACGGTGCAAACAGGCCTCTCCCGCCTCCCCAGTGGAGGCTTCCCACCTGCACCCTCAGCGCTCCAGGCGCCCGGAAAAGGGTTCTTCCACTGTGGCGATGCTGCAACGTCTCGCCCGGCAAGGTGGAGCCCGTCCGCTCATTTGACCCCGCGATCGCCAGTAGCTACCGAACTCTCAAAATGGCGGTCGACCTGGCAAGAGCGGGCCCAGCATAAAGAAATGGCCCGGTCACTGGTTGACTCCACCACCGTAGTCCTCCACGACCTTGAAGATTCTAGAGGAGCCGCGGGAGTCTCCGACCCCCGCAGACACCCCCGATGGGGAATGACTGCCATGATCGCCCGTGGAGTGACGAAACTGTATCCGCGGGACGTCGGCGCTCCCATGCTGGCGCCAGCCTCACTTTGAATTACTAGAATCCTGCAAACCTCAGTTCCGGTGAAAGCACACTGTGACCCGGTAGGAAAAATTGTTGCACCCCCTCCCCTTTTTGACTGATAGTTCAAACCACCGATCCTTTCCTTTGCCCTTTTACCAGAACTTTGGACTGCCTCCCCCTCTTTTACATTTTCTAGAGAAAACAAAACATTAACCACTACATTAGCATAGCAGTTGACACCAGAACTGTTTTCAAATTGAAAACCAACAACATCTTCAACAGAATCCTTTTTGTTTCTGCTGTGACCCTGCTACAGCACAGGCATTGTCCCCAGCAGTAATTCTGCAATGCCGGTAAGAATAGCTGTGGTGGCTACTGGACTCACTCACCCCCGCGGCGCCCCACGCCGTTATTTGCTGGGCGGCAACTTACTAGACATCACCTTCGTGCCATCTAGATTTCAGCGCGTTCTGCTGCCTTGGAACTATTCGCACAACAGACTGCTACTGACGACCCACCCCCAGGCAACATCTTCTGAATTTTCATAATTTGAAAGAACTAGTAACATGTCCTCATCAGGAATTTCCTCATGAAAAGTCTGCAATGATGATTCTTGTAACTCTATGGTCTCCAAACATTCGATAAATTCGCCATCAAGAGATTGATCAAAAAAATCATTCAAGTCATCTCCTCCTTGTGAGAATATTTCATTATTGGTGCTGTCAATTTCAATAAATGTATTGGATAATTCAAAAGAAATTGCCACGGTCTCTTCGTTGTTTAAATGTTTTTACTGTTTTTGTTTTGTTGTATATATTTATAAGTTATTATAGTTTTATAATCCTACTACTTTGTTGGAGTGCTATATATTTTTAATGTGACACATAAATGTAAAAACTTTGATGTACAAAGAGTCATCCCTGGAATCTTCCGCTTCAGGCTCGGTCCCCTCCCCAATCACAATACAGGATGGTTTTCAGATAGTAGGAACACGTGTGGTGTGACGGATCTCATCGGGTGTGGGCCTTGATCTACTATAACTCCTTTGAAGAGGGGTGATTCTTTACAGCTGGGGCCATAAACTACATCTGCAGGGCTAGCTGATAGCCTGGACAATCGGACACAGAGGAAGAGGAGTGTCAGAGGGTGCGGTAGTGAATAGGGCGAAAGGGAGGTGTCGGGCGGGCACAGAGTGTGATTCTCAGGGAAGAGCAGCGCAGATGGGGGGAGGTTTATTGCCCATGCATAACACAGAGAGCGGGGGTGACCAGTGCCTGGGGAAGATGCTTGCGAGGGTGGGGAGCCATGCTACGAATCGACAGCGTGCAGAGAGTGGGTCTGGTCAAGGCATCTAAAATGGCTGCCGTGCACGACAAAAGTGTGGCATTTCAAAAAAGGCAAGATGGCGCAAACAATGTTTTTCAACACTTCCTCATTTCCTTCGAATCGAACGTTAACAGACGTTGGTGCATATTACCAAAGTTAAGCGATATTTATCGCTAACGATGCTTACCAACGAATTTTTTACCGCTAAGCATCGTCAGAAATTATCGAAGATAAACCTTGCTATTATCAAGGTTTATCGCAAATGCGATAAAAAATGGCCGCAATGCATGAATATCGCTAAAAAGTCAGCGATATTCATGCATTACCGAGCTAATGCTCTTAGCCATGTTATCCACCTCCCATTGGATAACATGGCTAAGAACTGCTCAGGGCAGGTGTTAGTTTTTGGAGATATTCGCGCTTAGCGCGAATATCTCCAAAAGTTGGTAATAGGAGATATATATCTTGCATGTTGTAATGCAAGTTATTGTGGTATATGGAACTCATACCATAATCTCTCAGGAAAGCAGAAACTGATCCTTTTGGGACCGCCTGAGAATGCCTAGGGGGTGAGGGGTACTCTACTTTGCCCCCTTTTCACGTTCCGAACTATTTTATTTTACTCTCTTCTGTAATTACACAAAATAGCAGCGATAAGATGCATCAGAGACACACAGTGAGAGAAAGGAGGCCGGAGATGAAGAAGAGATGTCAAATGCACATTGGAGATAATATAGTGGGAGAAGGGAAGTAAATATGAGTAAACTTACCATGTAACATAAAAATGTTGCACTCTATACTATAAGTCTCATTTTATACTACAATCACTTCGCTACAACCTCATAAATTAAAAATAAAAATGAATAATGTCTCAACCAATTTTTGATTTCTAAATATAAATGTATTCTTCTGAATTTTCTAAATTTGAAAGAACTAGTAACATGTCCTCATCAGGAATTTCCTCTTCAATCATCTCATCTGGAATCTCCTCATTAAAAGTCTGCAATGATGATTCTTGTAACTCTATGGTCTCCAAACATTCGATAAATTCGCCATCAACAGATTGATCAAAAAAATCATTCAAGTCATCTCCTCCTTGTGACAATATTTCATTATTGGTGCTGTCAATTTCAATCAATGTAGTGGACAATTCAAAAGAAATTGCCACGGTCTCTTCATTGTGAGCCATTTTATTTTGAAATTGCTTGCTGTAAATTGCAGAAAAAAATAATCACTTTCATTTATCGTTTTTAGTAATACATAATATAAAACTAACTTTATCAAGTATTTAGTATAACAGAAGGACTGCAAATAAATAACAGAAAACATTTTTCAAATTATCTTCAAGTGTACAACATAGTTCCACTTACAAATTAACAACTCACCTTTTTAAAAGTAGGAGAAGTGTTAGTACTGTGTAAATCAAACACCAGAAATTCACCACCAAAAATTCCTCACAAATGTACCTCAGACAGTAGTATCACAAAATGGCTGTGGTTTCCTCTCATTTGAGATATATACATAACCAATTAACTTTCATCACACACAAATACAAAACCAAAGTAACATTTTAATTGGTTCTAAATTTCAACACTTTCAAATGTGTTTTCCCCATGCAATTTTCCATAGGACATTTACATACGTCTACAGCCTGAATGGCTGAACGGAATTACACCAAACTTGGCAAAATGGTACATCAAACCTAAGAGGTCAGGAAGGATCTACTATGCCCCCTAATGGTCATTTGCCCCTTTGCTTTGGCCTCCTCTTGTCTCTCGATCCTACCGAGAGACAAGATGGCGGCCGCTACGGACTGTTTGGAATGTTTACAGACGCCGGAGAACCAATCGGCTTCGCAAAGCTCCGTAACGCGAAAAGTACGCGAAGCGGAGCGCTGTTACAGATATATATCTTTTTTTGAACGTTAATTTCTCAAAATCCACTGGAGCACATATATTGAGACCTAGCAAAGGCACATCGGGCTACCAGTCCCTAATATTTTGCCAAGTTTCGTGCAAATCCATTCAGCCGTTCGATTATTATTATTATTTTTTTTTTTTGCCCCGCGGGGCCCTTTTAAAACCTCCACATCAAACCTAGGGGGTCAGCGAGGATCTACTATGCCCCCTTATGGTCATTTGCCCCTTCGCTTTGGCCTCCTCTTGTCTCTCGATCCTACCGAGAGACAAGATGGCGGCCGCTACGGACTGTTTGGAATGTTCACAGACGCCGGAGAACCAATCAGCTTCGCTTCACAAAGCTCCGTACCGCGAAAAGTCCGCGAACCGGAGCGCTGCCCGGTCCGCTGTTACAGATATATATCTTTTTTTGAACGTTAATTTCTCAAAATCCACTGAAGCACATATATTGAGACCTAGCAAAGGCACATCGGGCTACCAGTCCCTACAATTTTGCCAAGTTTCGTGCAAATCCATTCAGCCGTTTGGGCTAAAAGTGAGGCCAACCGCCCTATGGAAAACTCAATGTTAAAAACACGTTTTGGGACCCCCCTTTTTTCTCGGCCCCCCCTTGACGAACCCCCCCCAATTTCCAGGGGCTGCTCATAAACAAAATGTTCCATTTTTCTGAAAATTTCAGCCAATTCCGTCCACAAACGCCAAAGTTATTAGACATAGAATTTTCAAAAATCCCATAGAGAAAAAATCCTAACTATATATACCTACTGGCGACCGCCAGTAGGTAATATATATATATATATATATATATATATATATATATATATGTTACCTACTGGTCCTAACTATATATACCTACTGGCGACCGCCAGTAGGTAACATATATATATATATATATATATATATATATATATATTACCTACTGGCGGTCGCCAGTAGGTATATATAGTTAGGATTTTTTCTCTATGGGATTTTTGAAAATTCTATGTCTAATAACTTTGGCGTTTGTGGACGGAATTGGCTGAAATTTTCAGAAAAATTGAACATTTTGTTTATGAGCAGCCCCTGGAAATTGGGGGGGTTCGTCAAGGGGGGGCCGAGAAAAAAGGGGGGTCCCAAAACGCGTTTTTCCAATGTTAATTTCCATAGGGCGGTTGGCCTCACTTTTAGCCCGAACGGCTGAATGGATTTGCACGAAACTTGGCAAAATTGTAGGGACTGTTAGCCCGATGTGCCTTTGCTAGGTCTCAATATATGTGCTCCAGTGGATTTTGAGAAATTAACGTTCAAAAAAAGATATATATCTGTAACAGCGCTCCGGGCAGCGATCCGGTTCGCGTACTTTTCGCGTTACGGAGCTTTGCGAAGCGAAGCTGATTGGCTCTCCGGTGTCTGTAAACATTCCAAACAGTCCGTAGCGGCCGCCATCTTGTCTCTCGGTAGGATCGAGAGACAAGAGGAGGCCAAAGCGAAGGGGCAAATGACCATAAGGGGGCATAGTAGATCCTCCCTGGCCCCCTAGGTTTGATGTGGAGGCTTTAAAAGGGCCCCGCAGGGCAAAAAAAAACAACAAAAAAAACAAAAAACGTTTTTTATCGTGGGGTGCGCCCGGTACGCGTAACGGAAAGCGGACTGGGGAGCGTACTACAAGGAAACAAGAATGATTGACTTTTAACTTATTGTATGTTTATAGACTTTTTCTTTTTTTGCTGAGTGACGTCTCGGCCTATCTCCACGCAATGCAGTCCCTACCATCTCGGCGTTTAAGCCCAGGGGGACCGGTAGTGTGGGAGAGATAACGTCTGTTAACGTTCGATTCGAAGGAAATCAGGAAGTGTTGATAAACATTGTCTGCGCCATCTTGCCTTTTTTCAAATGCCACACTTTTGTCGTGCACGGCAGCCATTTTAGATGCCTTGACCAGACCCACTCTCTGCACGCTGTCGATCCTTAGCATGGCTCCCCACCCTCGCAAGCATCTCCCCCAGGCACTGGTCACCCCCGCTCTCTGTCTTATGCATGGGCAATAAACCTCCCCCCATCTGCGCTGCTCTTCCTTGAGAATCACACCCTGTGCCCGCCCGACACCTCCCTTTCGCCCTATTCACTACCGCACCCTCTGACACTCCTCTTCCTCTGTGTCCGATTGTCCAGGCCGGTCCCAGGCTATCACCTAGCCATGCAGATGTAGTTTATGGCCCCAGCTGTAAAGAATCACCCCTCTTCAAAGGAGTTACAGTAGATCAAGGCCCCCACCCGATGAGATCCGTCACACCACACGCGTTCCTACTATCTGAAAACCATCCTGTATTGTGATTGGGGAGGGGACCGAGCCTGAAGCGGAAGATTCCAGGGATGCCTCTTTGTACATCAAAGTTTTTACAATTATGTGTCACATTAAAAACATATAGCACTCCAACAAAGTAGTAGGATTATAAAACTTTAACAACTTATAAATATATACAACACAACAAAAACAGTAAATACATTTAAACATTTAAAAAAAAAAAGAAGCAACAATGGTCAGTAGCTGTGTTTTGTGCGAATAGTCCCAAGGCAGCACAACGTGCTGAGTTCTGGACGGCACCCAGGTGATGTTACCTGGGTGCCGCGCTGGTTTTTGGTATCCTCCGAAAAACGGCGTGGGGCGTCCCGGGGGGTGCGGGGGGAGGCCTCGTCAGTAGCGGTCTGTTGTGCGAATAGTCCCAAGGCAGCAGAACGCGCTGAGATGTGGATGGCACCCAGGTGATGTCCAGTAAGTTGCCGCACTGGTTTTGGTATCCTACAATGCTGCTCAGAAAAACGGCGTGGGGCGCCCCGGGGGGGGGGGGGTGAGGCGGCGTGAACGGGCCTCCCCAGGTGGAGGCTCGTCTGCTGTAGTGGGGCGCCCCTTTACCGTTTCAGTTGCCATTCCGTGGGGCGTCCCGGGGGTGCGGGGGGAGGCCTCGTCAGTAGCAGTCTGTTGTGCGAATAGTCCCAAGGCAGCAGAACGCGCTGAGATGTGGATGGCACCCAGGTGATGTCCAGTAAGTTGCCGCACTGGTTTTGGTATCCTACAATGCTGCTCCGAATAACGGCGTGGGGTGCCCTGGGGGGGGGGGGTGAGGCGGCGTGAACGGGCCTCCACAGGTGGAGGCTCGTCTGCTGTAGTGGGGCGCCCCTTTACCGTTTCAGTTGCCATTCCGCCCGCTTTTGGTACACTGTGCCAAAATCCGCCATTCAGCTGAGTTGCGCCCACTCTTGCGGTGCAGCGATAGGCGGCTGCCACAGGACTCTCAAAATGGCGGCAGGCTCTTTCCTTTTTGGGCCTGGTCCACTGAAATGGCCCTGGGACACTTTGGAACTCGGACACTTGTCTACTAGGTCTTGGACCCCATTCTCGAAAGCGTCCCCTCAGCCTTGAAGATTTTACAAAAGTCATGGGGGCCACCGACTCCTGCAGGCTTCCGGTGGGGAGCGGCTGCCATGATTGCTCGCGGAATGACCACGACGGAGCCACGAGATGGTGGTGCTTTCATGCTGACGCCAGCTTCAGTCTGAAACATCCAGAAACAAGGTGGGGCTTTCATCGTTTGGGAAAAAAAAAGGTTTTCATCCAATGAAAAGTGTATTTTTAGGTCATATGATCAAGCCTTCCATCATTAGGAAACCAAAAGTAAAAGGAAGCAATGAAAAGTTTTATAAACAAGTCACATGACCTGTTATGCGGCATAGGGCTATAAAAAGCGTAGAAAATCCGTTGGCACGTGAGGCGGCGTCAGTAGCGGACCGATGTGCGAATAGGCCGAAGGCAGCACAACGCGCCAAGATCCGGATGGCACCGAGGTGGTGTCCAGCAAGTTGCCGCACTGGTGTGCCATCCTACAATGCTGCGCCGAAAGTCGGCGTGGGGCGCCCCGTTGGCCTGTGAGTTTGCGTCAGTCAGTGGGGGCTGTTTGAGGATCTGACTGCATTGGAAAGCAATGTGATGCTGTGCGTCGCCCCCAAGATGAGGCGGCGTCAGTAGCGGACCGATGTGCGAATAGGCCGAAGGCAGCACAACGCGCCAAGATCCGGATGGCACCGAGGTGGTGTCCAGCAAGTTGCCGCACTGGTGTGGCCATATTACAATGCTGCGCCGAAAGTCGGCGTGGGGCGCCCCGTTGGCCTGTGAGGTGGCATCAGTAGCGGACCGATGTGTGAATAGGCCGGAACCAGCACAAGGCGCCAAGATCCGGATGGCACCGAGGTGGTGTCATAGTTGAGAGTTCTGAGAAGCGGGGGGGAGGCGGCGCAAACGAGTCTCTCCCTCCATGTGGAGGCACTTCATCTGCAGTGGGGCGCCGAGATCAGGATGGCACCGAGGTGGTGTCTAGCAAGTTGCCGCACTGGTGTGTGTTGAAAAGATGAAAGATCCTCAGCAAGTCTATGTTACTTCAATGGAGCGCCGTCTAGCTGAGTTTAGCCCGCTCTTGCTGCTACAGCGACAGGCGGCTGCAACAGGACTCTCAAAATGGCGGCCTGTTCTTTGGATTTGGGCCTGGTCCACTAAAATGTCCCTGGGACACCTTAGAACTCGGACGCTCAAATTTTTTTTCCTTTCCTCTACATGCAAAAAAGGTAAATGCCCGGTATGTTACCTGCCTCATCTGCCACGATGTACTCTCCAGAGGAACCGAAAAAAAATATAGTTATGGTAATTGTGGCAAATAAATTTCATGTGGACAGATGAGTGTTAGTCTAATAAATACAGCATATGAACATCATCATAGTCGATGGTTGGTGGAGACATTTTGACTATATCCTGGACCTGCCCGTCCTCGCCCAAAATGGCGCCGGAATAAATGGGACTCGTAATTCCTTGTTGTGTACTGGTTGCACAACCTTGATATCACGAGATACGTATGCAGTTTTGAAGCACATGGCGGGCGGGGACGAGAATTGATTGAATATTTCGACATCCCTATTGATATTAAGTTCTGATGTGTTATTGATTACTGTACTATTGAAAGTTCAAATTAACGTCACCCATGGTACTTGCCCGCAAATGTATATCTAGATAATTTTATTGTAACTGGCCCTGTCGTTTTTTAATTATAAAATGTACGTCCACCGATTCCGCAACTGTTAGACACCTTAGTTCTTGCAACCTAATGGCCCGCCGGTTACGTTCCTCTACAGTGTAAATGTCTCCTCATCATATACGATTACAGTTTGCTCCGTGGCCGGCCCACGTGGTTATAGGCCCGTATTTGTATACTGACATTTTCACAATAAAAGTTTTTAAAAGAAAACATGGTAGTAGTATTTACATTGGTAAAGTTTTTAATAATAGTCACTGTTTTCGAATCAGTAAAAGGCAAGTGAAATAAAGCAGTCCAATTACATGAAGGGTAAAAGGTATAATACGCAGGTACGCAGTAAAGATAAATGGTCAAGGGCTGTTGTGTTTTCTACTCCTGCAACATAAAGTGATCGATAAGAATCTGATATTCAGGCGTATCGGCGACTAAGACAGCAGGCCGAGCCTCTTTTGCTCAACGGCTCCGTCATGGGACGAAGAAACGCCCTTTTTCTCGAAAAAGGAATATATTTTACTTGCAGGACAGTTGTAAATTTTCCGGGAAAGTACATTAGCCTGGAACATTATAACATATATGTTTAAGAAAAAATAATGTTCGAAAGTAATAAAAAGTGTAATTTTTAGGTCATATGACCAAGCCTTTCATCATTAGAATAAGAAAAGTAAAATGAACCAATGAAAAGTTTTATTAACAAGTCACATGACCTGTTATGCTTACGTTACGCGCTGCGCGCCGCTCCCCGGATCGCTTCCGGGAAGCTGCGCTTCGCGCATCGGAGCACTTCCGGATGCGCTAACGCGGCGCGTCATATGACGCATTACGCGACAACGCAGGTCCAGATTATAGTCAAAATGTCTCCACCAACCAGCGGTCGGAACACAACCCCTTTCAGCAGGCTAAATAGTTCTGTTAAATGACAACAGAAGGGACAGGCAACAAGAACCATCAGTCAAAGAGGGGAGGGCAAGTTCTTCTCTACCGGGTCACGTTGGGGCGCTACCGGAACTGATCGAATTGGTAGTCTACAGTGTTTCTGGATGTTTCAGACTGAAGCTGGCGTCAGCATGAGAGCACCACCATCTCGTAGCTCCGTCGTGGCCATTCCACGAGCAATCATGGCAGCCGCTCCCCACCAGAAGCCTGCGGGAGTCGGGGGCCCCCAAGACTTTTGTAGAATCTTCAAGGCTGAGGGGACGCTTTCGAGAATGGAGCCCAAGCCCTAGCAGACAAGCGTCCGAGTTCCAAGGTGTCGCAGGGCCATTTTAGTGGACCACGCCCAAATCTGAAGAGCCGGCCGCCATTTTGAGAGTCCTGTGGCAGCCGCCTATCGCTGCACCGCAAGAGCGGGAGCAACTCAACTACATGGTCAGCGAAACGCTGTAGTCGCAAGAGCGGGCGGTAAAAAGCTGAATAGCGGAAGAGGCACAGTGTAGCAAAAGAGGGCGGAATGGCAACTGAAACGGTAAAGGGGCGCCCCACTACAGCGTGTCTTCAGGTCAAACGGATTGTGGGACAAGGTCCAGAATGGAAGAGTCACCAAAAGGCAAAAAGTTCCGCTTAACCCCGGGAGCCGGCCACCTATGTCGGGGGCGATCTCAGGCCACACCAGGGCAACACGACTTGGGGAGGGGGCCGGAGCCAAGCGCCCCCTCCGAGTCCGCGCCATCACACCGTCCCTCGGGGGCCTCCGTCAAGCGTTTCAGGGAGGCACCGCATCACATTGTTTTCAAATGCAGTCACGTCCTCAAACAGCCCCCACTTACATTGAGAATAGTGAAGCTGTAGCAGGTGCCAATAAGCTTCAGACAGTCTAACAAGCACTCCTCAAAACTTTGAACTATCAGAGTGCATGAGTTTCATGCTCGATCGATTGAGCTAGCCGGATCGGGCAACAAAAAGTATAAAATAGTTTTGTAAATAGTTATTTAATAAAATGTTTTACCCTGTTACTTTGCTGGTGTGTTGTATATATTTGTAATATTTGCATAGAGTTTATCGTTATTTTGGGCGGGGTGGGTGGCGCAGCCGAGCTGTCTTGCAGCCATCATGGTGTGGAGTTCAGTTCATCTCACTAGTTTCGTATTTCTCATGAGGGGTTGTTCCTAATGTTTCTATTTTAGCGAGGTCAAAAAGAGATCCCATTAGTGGCCTACTGATTTTGCTCGGTCCCTTTTGTTTTTTTACACGATTTTTCACTATCTGCAAAGACTAAACAGAGTATTGCGACTCTGTGCTTGTTTGTAAATAGAGAATGAACCAAAGAGAACCAATTCTAAAACAGTAAATGCTTGGATAACAATCAATCAAATGGAGAGAGAAGCAGGCACGACGGATTACAACGGGGGCAAAGGCCTGCGTTAACTACCCTTCACTATCTTGTGGAAAAGTAAAATTTTGCCATGTTCTGTGTCCCTACGTGTCCCCCATCTTATGTTGTATGTGCATGATTAATATGCATATGTATTCCCCACGATCAATTACAGTTGTGTCCATCTCTAGTATGCCAGTTTCCAGTTCTCGTGAAAGCTACGAGTATTAGGCCTATGTAAAGCTACGTTGCCACGTTTCTCAGTGTGCACGTTATTTCATTGTAAAATCCCCGTTTCTAGGCCTCAAAAGGGCCCGGACTAAGATTCAGCTCCAGTCTCCTGAACCCTCTCCGAGAAGCGATACAGCCCCCACCTGTATCCCTGACCCTTCACTTACTTCCTGCCTCACAGTGCCCGGCTCGGCCTGGCTCTGCCTGCCAGTCTGCCAAGAGTATGTTATGATTCTAGTTATCAGTCCAGCCCTCCTTCTCTGCATTCCTAAGCTACTGAATCGCATCAATAGTTTCCGTCACAGTCTAGCTTTTACGTCTCCATGTAAGAGAAATACTGTATTTATGGTCATTTAATATTCCTCAACACACACTACATGTAGAATAATGCATGCACCAGTCTTAGTGTCTGTTAGCCTTTACCCTGATAACTTTTGGATTCTATCAACATGTTCTCTAAACATCAGATACTAGATAGTGTTTAGGTACATGTCGCTCTGACTCTCCAGACTTTCGTCTCTCCTTCTCGCTCAGAAGTCATAGCCCCCAGCTTCTCCCTAGTAACACGTCATTGCCAGCTTGCGCGCACCACTAGGTTAGAGGTCCCGGCTCCTTCGGTAGCCCCCTCCATGTTTCCGCCCCATTTGTGACATATTCCGTTACGTTTACATCACATGTCTATGAATACGCCCTGTTCACGCCTCTTGTTACACCTACTTTCTGCCTTATCTTTCGCGACTGCTACAGGCCCTGCCCACTGTTACGCCTATTGTATTGAACACCATGTATTTTGTTTAAGTATATATACTTGTGCACTGTTATTAAAAGTTGCCATTCCTTTGTCCCTGCCCCGTGCAGCGCTGCCATCCTATTCCCGTGCAGGTTGTCCTGTTCCTGTCCTTTATGCTGTATTAAACCTGCAAACTCCTACTACCTCGAATCTTGACTCTTATTTATTGAGCTATCTGTTATTGTATATCTAGTCAAAAATAGAGGTATTATTTATTTATTTACCACAATCTGCAAAGAGAGAGTACTCCTAATAGAAATGAGGGGGGGCAGCATTCAAAGCAGATCAGTGTGCATAAACACGAAAATGTTTTTACTTACCACGTACTTGACATTCGACAGCTTATGATATTTGCTATTAAAAAACCATTGAAATTCACTGAAAAAACCATAGGTTAGAGACCATATATAGTTAGGAATTAGCATTTAAAAAACCTTGAAAATTCACTGAAAAAAACATAGGTTATAGACCATATATAGTTAGGAATTAGCATTTAAAAAACCTTATTTTACTCACACAAAACCATTGAAATTCCATATATAGTTAGTTGCACTAACTATATATCGCGCACCCGCAATCCACTGCTGATGATGTCACATATTACATCATTCATGACATGGTCAGTGACATCACTGATGACATCACTGATGACATCTCAAATGACATCACTGATGACATCACTGATGACATCTCATTTGACATCATTCTTGTGCTAATACGATAAACCTCTTCAGACTCTAATATAACCTTAGATACACTCAGTGTGTACAGACACTCACACACTGTCACTCATCCATGGAGTTACTCACACACCTAGTCAGTCATGCAAAGAAACAATCTCACCTCCATTTCCTCAACTATACAGTTATACACACCTTACTTATTCAAACATATACTAACACATATTTACTCTCTTATACAATCCCTGATACAAGTTCACAATGATCCATACAGCCACTCACACATTCAGTGGCTCTCATGCACAGTTATTTATATATGCCAACTCTCACATGTACTGTGTTTTACATATGTACTTACTATGACATGTAGCATTGAGATATCCATTCACTCATCAATACACTCATGCACACAGTCAACCGCCCATGTAGCTTTTTCCACATGCACTCTTGAACTCATACACCTAGTGAATCAACTGCTCACACATCTATGCACAGAGTCACACACCTCCCAGCCACCCCCACACAAACTCAATCTCCCATACAAATACTTGGGCAACCAATCAATAACACATATAGCCTCTCGTATAGCTAATGATCAACACATGCAGCAGTTTACATCACAACAGACATACTGATGCACACATTCAGACAGTTTAGTCACTAACCCATGCATTTAGTACGACACATTTATTCACTCACTCATACAGTCAGTCACGCACCTACTAAATCCTTCATCCAGACACTTATACATCCACTCATTCTTCAATATATCAAACATATTTAAACTTTACAGAAACACACAGTCACTGGATGATGTTATCAGTGATGTCATTTGAGATGTCATCAGTGATGTCATTTGAGATGTCATCAGTGATGTCATCAGTGATGTCACTGACCATGTCATGAATGATGTAATATGTGACATCATCAGCAGTGGATTGCGGGTGCGCGATATATAGTTAGTGCAACTAACTATATATGGAATTTCAATGGTTTTGTGTGAGTAAAATAAGGTTTTTTAAATGCTAATTCCTAACTATATATGGTCTATAACCTATGGTTTTTTCAGTGAATATATATATATATATAAATGTATCCAAATGCAGTTCCTGACCGCCAGTTACGAGGCAGATTTGTGCAGGTGTGGACCACTTCCCAAGAGTCCTTCGTTCAATAACGAGCCACTACACAAAAGGTTCGTGCAAGCAGTGTTCTTTCTTTAATTAAGCATTTTTCAGACAAATGTCTCCCATGACGCGTTTCACTCCATAAAGGAGCTTGATCACAATATATATATATTAGAAGAAAGGGGACCCTCGATTGAGACGCACTCACAGGAGGTTTTTAAAGCCAGGGAAGAACTTAGGGTTTCGGGCTACGCCCTTTTTCAAAGGTATGCTGTCCACAACCAACCAGCACAACGAGTTCGAGTATCTTCCCTCCTCTTTATTTTACAGGATTACACTCAGGTGAGTATCTTCCCACAGCATTCTGGGACTGGAAGTCCTACATCATTCCCATGTGGGCTGCTGATGAGTCGCCTAAGCACAGTTCTTTTAAAAGCACAGCACCCAGTCACGTAATCTCCCCCTTTTTTCCTCCTGCCCCTCATGCCAAAGTTCGCACTGCAGCGGATCCGTAGCGTCACGGTGGTGCATCTCATGACCTGGGTTATGGCCGTATTGTATTAGTAGAAAGGGGACCCTCGATTGAGATGCACTCAGAGGAGGTTTTTAAAGCCAGGGAAGAACTTGCGGTTGCCGTGTCACCTGACGCATTTCGGGCTACGCCCTTTTTCAAAGGCATGCTGTCCACAACCAACCAGCACGACGAGTACCAGTATCTTCCTTCCTCTTTATTTTACAGGATTACACTCAGATGAGTATCTTCCCACAGCATTCTGGGACTGGAAGTCTTACATCATTACCATGTGGGCTGCTGGTGAGTCGCCAAAGCACAGTTCTTTTAAAAGCATGGCATTCAGTCACGTAATCTCCCCACATGGGAATGATGTAGGACTTCCAGTCCCAGAATGCAGTTCGAACTGTGGCATAAGGAGCAGGAGGAATAAAGGGCGGCCTCACTACATGGGCCCGGAGCAGCCCACAAACACCACACTGGCAAAAAAAATGATGTGAGGCACAATACCTTAAAAGTTGCTTTATTTCAAGAGTCTTTTCAAAGCGCCTGTTTCCTTTTTGCCCATCGTTTCAGCTTGTTGCCTTGATCACAGACAGGAAAACAAGCGCCCAGGTGCGCTCGGGCGTGATTTAAAAGGTGTATCACGTGGCTGCATTTACCAGCACCACCGTTCCCATAGTGCATTGTGCATGTTCATCAATTATGAATTGGCAATCCAAAGATGTTTTTTTACCTCCGTGGTAATGTCTGTTGCACAAGCACTGATGTTTTCATGGAAACGTTTTTAAAGCAGGCAGGTGAGTGTAGTCCACGTCCCGACTGTTCTTGAAGTATTTGACTCATGAAAAATCAGCATTTTTCAGCCAAGATAAAGCAGGAAATCATCCCCCCCTTAAATCCCTTCCACGCGCCATTCCTATTTACTAAGTAGTCATCCCTTTCTCCTCATCTGATGCTCTGATCGGTCTCTGACCCTTTATAAACAAGGCCCCCACCTCCGCCAAATCCAGCTTACAGGACGGCATGAAAGACATCGTGGACTGGATGAAGCTCAACCATCTGAAACTGAACTCAGACAAGACAGAGGTCCTCATCCTCGGCCCGTCCACCTCCGCCTGAGATGACTCCTGGTGGCCCCCTGCCCTGGGCTCCCCACCCAAGCCCACGGACCACGCACACAACCTGGGCTTCATCCTTGACTCCTCCCTCACGATGGCCAGACAAGTCAACGATGTTACTTCCTCCTGCTTCAACACCCTCCACATGCTCCGTAAGATCTTCCGCTGGATCCCCGCTGGAACCAGGAAAACGGTCACTCAGGCCCTCGTCACCAGCCGTCTGGACTACGGGAACGCCCTCTACGCGTGAACCACAGCCAAACATCAGAAAAGACTCCAGTGCATCCAGAATGCTTCAGCTCGACTCGTCCTGGACATCCCCCGACACAGCCACATCTCCGCCCACCTGAGGGACCTGCACTGGCTCCCAGTCAGCAAGAGGATCACATTCAGACTCCTCACCCACGCACACAAGGCTCAATATGACTTAGGCCCCAAGTACCTCAACAAACGCCTCACGTTCTACACGCCAACCCGCCAGCTCCGCTCCGTCTGCCTCGCCCTCGCCACCGTCCCACGGGTCCGCAGAGCCACCACCGGAGGAAGATCCTTCTCCTACCTGGCGGCAAAGACTTGGAACACCCTCCCCACCCACCTGCGACTCACCCAGGACCATCTCTCCTTCAGGAAGCTCCTCAAGACCTGGCTTTTCGAGCAGTAGCGCCCTCCCTTCCCAGCGCCTTGAGACCCTAGCGGGTGAGTAGCGCGCTTTATAAATGTGATTGATTGATTGATTGATTGATCCCTTAGTGGATTGGAAGGCGCGAGTGAACCAGGCTCCTCAATTAACATCATGAAGAAGCAACAGCATTCCCCCGTTTCCGGAGCCCCAGGCCCTTCAGGGCAGCCTCACTGTTTGGGCACGGAGCAGCCCACAAACACCACACTGGCAATAAAAACGATGTGAGGCCCAAAACCTTGAAAGTTGCTTTATATCAAGAGTCTTTTCAAAGCGCCTGTTTCCTTTTTGGCCAACATTTCAGGTTGTTGCCTTGATCATGGACAGGAACACAAGCGCCCAGGTGTGCTCGGCGTGATTTAAAAGGTGTTTCACATGACTATTTACACTTTAATTCCTCCCCCAGGAACCATGTCCTGATTGTCAAAATACTGGCCGCAACCTTTCTCTCAGGTTGCGCCAGCCAATCACAGCATTGCTGCTGGCTCATTGATCTGTGGATCCACAATGGTGGATCGGCGTCTCCACATATACATAAACCTTTTTTCTTTAATAACTCCAAACATCCGAACAGATTTATACCAAAATGCTAAATGCACTCTTACTAAACGAAGATTTAGCTTTCTGCCAAATTTGATGTTCTTCTATTCAGCAGTTCGGGCTGTAGTTGTGTCTAAAATACCTATGGGAAATCACATTGGGGAAAAAGCGTTTTGGGACCTGCCAATTTTACTCATCCCCGCTTGATGATTCACCCCAAACCTATCCAGACAGCATCTGAAATGATTGCAAACTAGTTTTGAAAAATGTAGGAAGACTCCTCAAAGAGCGACAAAATGCTTTTCCTCTGCAAATTAGGTCCTAACAATAACTACCTACTGGCAACTGCTCGTAGGTCGTGATTGATATATATATATATATATATATATATATAATTCTCTGAAAAAACCATAGGTTTCAGGCATGTTATAGTTAGAAATTAACATTTACAAAACACTAGAAATTCACTGAAAAAAACATAGGTTACAGGGACATTATAATTAGTTGGATATTTCACTCGTACAAAACCAAAGAAATGTCAGTGTTATAGTTAGTTCAGTTACCTATAACTCGCTCCCCCGCAATGCACTGCTGATGACTTCACATATTACATCATTCATGGTCAGTGACATTACTGATGACATCTCAAATAACATCACTGATGACATCATCCAGTGACAGTGTTTCTATAAAATTTAAATATGTTTTATACATATGCCAAGGTGTACTGAAGAATGAGTGGATGTACAATTCACGTCCTCCTGTTTTGTAATTTTTATGAGGCTCCACGTAGACAATGGATTCTTCCACTATTGAGACAACTAGGACTCCGATCTTGTCGTCCAGCATTTCTAGCTGTTCAGATGCTAGAGAATGAACTATATGCTAAATCCATTGCCTGCTTTTTAAAATTCTGTGTAAATCATCGCCCGAATCTTAATTAATCAATGTTTGTGATATCTTTTAATGAATATAACGTACAACTTCTGTTTTAATTGTTTTTAAATGGAATCATGTGGAATTTTGTACTTTTATGGTTTTCTTCGAATAATGAAATCCGAATAGAGATTATTTGAAACTTGAGTGGATGTATAAGTGTCTGGATGGAGGATTTAGTAGGTGCGTGACTGTATAAGTGAGAGTTTAAATGTGTCTCTCTGAATGCATGGGTTAGTGACTAAACTGTGTGAATGTCTGCATCAGTGTGTCTGTTGTTTTGAAAGCTGCTGCATGTGTTGGTAAATAGCTACATGAGTGTTTATATGGGTTATTGATTATTTGCCTGAGTATTTTTCTGTATGAGTGCCTGAGTGTTTGTATGGGTGGGTGGGAGTGTATTACTTTGTGCATAGATGTGTGAGTAGGTGAATCACTGGGTGTATGTGTTCAAGAGTGTGTTCATGAAGGGCTGTATGGGTGAAAGAGTGTTCACATGGCTGTGTTGCTGAGTGAACGGATGTCTCAGTCGTATATGTGTGAGTAACTACATATGTGAAAGGCAGTATATGTGAGTGTTGGAGTATATACATGACTATACGTGAGAGTGAGTGATAGTGAGAGTGGCTGTATGGATGAGTGTGTACTTGTATCAGTGATTGTATAATGAGAGTAGTATACGTTTGTTTCTGTTTGAATAAGTGATGTGGTGTGTGTATAGCTGTATAGGTGAGCAAATGGAAGTGTGATTGATTCTTTGCATGACTGACTAGGAGTGTTAGTAACTCTGGATGAGTGGTGGTGTATTACTATCTGTATAGGTGTGTGAGTGCATATGATAGTGTTGTATTGATGAGTGACTGCATTTATGAGTGATTGTATGAGTGATTGTATGGGTGAATGAGTAGTATGTAGACCTAGGAATCAGTGAGTGCGTATGTAGTAACTGGTATTGTTGTGTTGATGGTTTCGAAAATCGTAGTCTGTATTTCAGAGTGGGTGTATCAAAGATTGTATATTTGGGTGTGAGGCGGTGCATCAGATTTTCACATGGATGTTGTCATCAGTGATGTCATCAGTGCTATCATTTGAGATGTAAAAAGTGTTGTCACTGACCATGTCATGAATGATGTAATATGTGACATCATCAGCAGTGCATTGCAGGGGCGTGAGTTATAGTTAGCTAAACTGACTATAACGCTGGAATTCCTCTGGTTTTGTGCGAGTGAAATGTCCAACTAACTATAACGTCCCTGTAACCTATGTTTTTTTTCAGTGAATTTCTAGGTTTTTTTTAATGCTAACTATAGTGTGACTGAAACCTATGTTTTGTTCAGTGAATTTCAAAGGTTTTTTAAATGCTAATTTCTAACTATAACATCCCTGAAACCTATGATTTTTTCTGTGAATTTCAAAGGTTTTTTAAATGCAAATTTCTAACTATAACATCCCTATTAAATCCCCTTGAATTCTGAGAGTCCATTGGGGCCAATTAGCCCACCAGGTACCGCCAGTAAGCAGCACAGAGCTGCATTGCAGATAGGTGTTCCGAGGTCACGCACCTTTTTACAGCATGATGCAAACACAGATTGTGGCGCACTGCTGCTCGTAGGATGAAGTGCACTTATATCCTGAGGACCTCAGGACACAAGAGGACCTAATTGCCCCCCCAGCAGTGCATCAGAAGGCGTGTTTGCAGAGTGGTAAAAAGGGGCATGGCCTCGGACCACCTCTCTGTGGCACTTACTGGAGGTACTTGGTGGGCTAGTTGACCCCAGGGACCCTCAGGATTGAAGGGGACTAAATCCCCCAATTTACAACGTGCCAGGGGGAACGGTTTCACATTTGCTTGGGTCAGGGCTCACCCCCTTGTCCCCATGGCATGCTGTAAGTTTGGGGATCAAGTCCCCTTCAATCCTGAGGGTCCCTGTGGACCAACTAGCCCACCAGGCCAATCAATCAATCAATCAATCAAGGCATTTATAAAGCGCGCTACTCACCCGAAGGGTCTCAAGGCGCTAGGGGAGGGGAGGTCCGCTACTGCTCGAACAGCCAGGTCTTGAGCTGCTTCCTGAAGGCGAGGTGTTCTTGGGTCAGGCGGAGGTGGGTTGGGAGGGAGTACCACGTCTTGGCGGCTAGGTAGGAGAAGGACCTTCCTCCTGTGGTGGCTCTTCAGATGCGGGGGACGGCGGCGCGGGCGTGGTTGATTGATCGAAGCTGGCGGGTGGGAGTGTAGAAGTTGAGGCGGTTGTTGAGGTATCTTGGGCCTTGGTTGTGTAGGGCTTTGTGTGCGTGGGTGAGGAGTCGGAACGTGATTCTCTTGTTGACCAGGAGCCAGTGCAGGTCTCTCAGGTGTCCGGAGATGTGGCTGTGTCGGGGGATGTCCAGGACGAGTCTTGCTGAGGCGTTCTGGATTCGCTGCAGTCTTTTCTGGAGTTTGGCAGTGGTTCCGGCATAGAAGGAGTTGCCATAGTCCAGTCGGCTGGTGACGAGGGCCTGGGTGACCGTCTTCCTGGTCTCGGTGGGGATCCACCGGAAGATCTTACGTAGCATGCGCAGGATGTTGAAGCACGACGAGGAGACGGCATTGACTTGTCTGGTCATGGAGAGGGAGGAGTCCAGGATGAAGCCCAGGTTGCGTGCGTGGTCTGTTCGTTTGGGTGCCCTGCCCAGGGCAGGGGGCCACCAGGAGTCGTCCCAGGCGGATGGTGAAGATCCCAGGATGAGGACTTCCGTCTTGTCTGAGTTCAGTTTCAGGCGGCTGTTCATCATCCACTCGGCTACATCTTTCATCCCTTCGTGTAGGTTGGCTCTGGCGGTGGCGGGGTCGTTGGTGAGGGAGAGGATCAGCTGGGTGTCGTTGGCGTAAGAGATGATGTTGAGGTTGTGTTGGCGTGCGATGGCCGCGAGGGGGCTCATGTAGACATTGAAGAGGGTGGGGCTGAGCGAGGAGCCTTCGGTGGCTTCTGATCTGAACGGGGGGAGATGGACTCTCTGTGTCCTTCCGGCGAGGAAGGAGATGATCCATTCTAGTGCCTTCACTTGGATTCCGACGTTGCTGATGCGCTGCACTAGGGTGCGGTGGCAGACAGTGTTGAATGCCGCGGAGAGGTCCAGGAGGATGAGGGCCGCTGTTTCCCCATTGTCGAGCAGGGCTCGGATGTCATCGTTGGCTGCGATGAGGGCGGTCTCGGTGCTGTGGTTGGACCGGAAGCCAGACTGCGAGTGGTCGAGGGATCCATTCGTCTCGAGAAAGGCGGCCAGCTGCTTGTTGATGGTCTTCTCGATGACTATGGCCGGGAACCGGAGGAGCGAGATGGGGCGGTAGTTTTTGAGTTCGGTGGGGTCCGCTGATGGTTTCTTCAGTAGAACGCTGAGTTCGGCATGCTTCCAGCTCTCCGGGAAGGTAACGGTGTCGATGGAGGTGTTGATGATATCCCGTAGGTGGGGCGCGATGACGGAGTCGGCCTTGTTGAAGATGTGGTGAGGGCAGGGGTCGGTTGGAGATCTGGAGTGGATGGAGTTCATCGTGCAAAGGGTTTCCTCGATGTTGATCGGGGTCCAGGCGCGGAGGGTGGTGGTGGGGGGTGCCGGTGCTGTCGTGGGGTGCGTTGGCTGTGTGCTGAAGCTGTTGTGTATGTCGGCGATCTTGTTGTGGAAGTAGGCGGCGAGGGAGTTGCAGAGGTTTTGTGATGGGATGATGTCGTTGTTTCCGGCGCTGGGGTTGGAGAGCTCTTTGAGGATGTTGAAGAGTTCCTTACTGTTGTGGGCGTTGTTGTCCATTCATTCCTTGAATGCGGTTGTCTTGGTGGTGTGGATCAGTTGGTGGTGTTTTCGAGTGGCGAGCTTGAGGGTGGTCATGTTGTCTGGTGTAGGGTCTCTGCGCCAGGCTCTCTCGAGGGTTCGGCAGTTTTTCTTGGAGCTCTTGAGTTTGTCGGTGAACCATGGTGCTTTTTTACTTCCCGGTCTGCTGGGCGGGGTCCTCAGTGCGGCGAGGTCGTCTGCGCAGTTGCTGATCCACTTCGTGAGGTTGTTGGCGGCCTGGCTGGGGTTAGCTGAGCTGGCGGGGGGGGGGTCCTGGCTTAAGGATGCGGCGAGCTGGTCGGCTGCGATCTTGTTCCAGCTTCTGTGTGCAACCTGTTTCTGGTGGTGGTGGATCGTGTTCTTTCTGTAGTTGAAGTGGACGCAACTGTGGTCCGTCCAGTGGAGTCCGGTGGCGTGGCTGAAGGTGATGTCCTTGCTGGAGGAGAAGACGGGGTCGAGTGTGTGTCTGGCATAGTGGGTGGGGGTGGTCACCAGCTGCTTGAGGCCGAGGGTGGCGAGGTTGTCCAGCAGGGTGGCGGTGTTGCGGTCGTTGTTGTTCTCCAGGTGGAAGTTGAGGTCCCCGAGGAGGATGTAGTCAGCGGAGGGGAGGGCGTGCGGGCTGATGAAGTCGGCGATGTCTTCGCTGAATTGTGTGCGTGGTCCCGGGGGTCTGTAGATGAGGGTGTCTCTGAGGGTGGTCTTGGGGTCGGTGTGGATCTGGAAGCGCAGATGTTCGGCGGTTGTGAGGGTGTCGTCGGAGTTGGACGTGATGCGGATGGTGTTCCTGTGGATGATGGCGATGCCTCCTCCGGTCTGGTTGCCGCGGTCCCTCCTGGTGATCTTGTAACCGTCTGGGATGGCGATGTCGGGCGATGAGGAGGCGTTCATCCAGGTTTCCGTGAGGAAGGCGACGTCTGGTGATGTTGTGTCGAGGAGGTTCCAGAGCTCCACGGCGTGTCTGTGGACGGAGCGGGTGTTGAGTAGGATGCACTTCAGGTTGTTGCTGCTGGTTCTCGGCTTGGTGGGGGCGGGTGCGGTGCAGGTCCGGATGCAGGAGAACTTGCAGGAGTGGCAGCTGAAGGGTCCGTGGGAGCGTCTTGGGACGGCTCGGAAGCATCCCGGGATCCGGCCGGTGTTGAGTGCGTTGAGATCGGTGGCGTTGTAGGTCCGGCGGGTGGGCTGGTGTCTGCGGGGGCCAGGGGTCCGGGCGCTGGGCGCGGGCCAGGTACCTCCTGTAAGTGCCAAAGAGCTGTGTTGCAGACAGGTGTAAAAAAGGGCATGACCTTGGGCCACCGCTCTGCAACGCAGCACTGTGGCGCTTACTGGAAGTACTTGGTGGGTTGATTGGCCCCCAGGGACCCTCAGGATTGAAGGGGACTAAATCGCCTAATTTACAGTGCACCAGGGGGGCTTTTCGAGCAGTAGCAGCATTCCTCACCCCAGCGCCTTGAGACCCTCACGGGTGAGTAGTGTGCTTTTACAAATGATATGATTGATTGATTGATTGATTGATTGGTGGGCTAGTTGGACCCCAGGGGACCTCAGGATTGAAGGGGACTAAATTCCCCAAATTAGAATGCACCAGGGGGTGAGTTTGCACACTTGTTGTTCCAGGCGCAGCGCCCTCACTGCACCACTGTGAAAACGTGCCCCCTGGGACATTGTAAGTTGGAGGATTAAGTCCCCTTCCACCCTGAGGGTCCCTGGGGGCCAACCAGTCCATCAGGTACCGCCAGTAAGCACCACAGAGCTGTGTTGCACAGAGGTGTAAAAAGGGGTGTGGCCTCAGACCTCCACTCTGCAACGCAGCTCTGTGGCACCTACTGGAGTTTCCTAGTGGACTAGTTGGCCCCCTGGGACCCTCAGGATTGTAGGGAACTTAATCCCCCAACTTAAAACGCGCCAGGGGGTGCATTTGCACACTTGTTGAAGCAGGCCCCGCCACCTCGCTGCACCACTGTGCAAACACGCCCCTGGTGCATTGTAAGTTTGGGAATTAAGTCCCCTTCAATCCTGAGGGTCCCTGGGTCCAGCTAGCCAACCATGTACTTCCAGTAAGCACCACAGAGCAGCAATGCACAAAGGTGTGAAAAGGGGCATGGCCTCAGACCACCTCTCTGCAACGCAGCTCTGTGGCACAAACTGGAGGTACCTGGTGAGCTAGTTGGCCCCCGGGGACCATCAGTATACAAGGGGAATTATTGCCCTAACTAACCACCTGCCAGGGGGTGCGTTTGCAGTGTGGTGGTAAAAGGGGGCGTAGCCTCCGGCTAGAAGCCAGCTTTTGTTAATATTATTTTTTACAAGGGGGGCTGGGTGGCCCCCCTTCTCTTACATTTCTTGGGCCCTGGTAACCCAATCCCCCAGGGCATATTTCCCTTTTATTTTATTTTTTCAAAGGCCAATTATGCCCTGGGGCATGGCCAGTCTTTTCTTCTTTCTTCTTATTTTAAAAATGTATTTCTTTGGAGGGGGGTCCCCCTTCTCAGGCCAATTATGGCCCCGGGGACCCCATACCCTGGGGCTGGCCTTCACTTTTATTTAAATTATTATACATTTTTTCCAAAGGGGAGGGGGGCACTTGGCCCCCCTATCGGGCCACGTGCCCCCCATCCCCTTTGGAAAAAATTCATAATATTTTAAAATGCTGTTTGTCCCACACCCGGGACAAACAGCAGTGTCCTTGGTGTGGGGACCCTGGGATACTACAGGAGCCGTACTGGGGTGTGGCGGTCCCAAGGGCCATCAGAGGCTCCACGAGGGGGGCGTGTTCTCCCTCCTTCATTTTCTACACCCCGGGGAGGTGGTGGTCCCCGCGGTTTGGGGGTCCGTATCTCAATATGTTGTGCCCTGTGGAGGTGGTGGTCCCCAGGGATGTAGGGGGGCTCGTGCACCCCCACAAATCTATTTTACAGAGCCTCGTGGATGTGGCAGTCTCCTGGGAAGAGTGGGGGGGATTGGGACCACCCCCAGGCATTTTGGTATTTAAGCTCCTTTGGACATGTGTGTGCGCAACACCTGTTTCAATTTGCATTTAAGGGGTGCTACAGGGTGTCCTTTGGCACCCTTTAAATCGCTATCTTATTTGGAATTAGCTAATTGCTATTCGCAAATAAGGAATACTCCCCATTCATTCCTATGGGCCTTTTTGCCCATAGGAATGAATGGGGGGTTATTCCTTATTTGCGATTAGCAATTTGCTAATCGCAATTAAGGAATGTGTAAGAATCGCAATTCTTTTTGCGATTCCTACATGAATACCGTTTTCCGAGTCTGTAATAGCGATTCCTTATGAATCGCTATTATGGACTCGCAAAACGGGTCTTTGATGAATCAGGCTGTTAGGACCGCCTCTGTCGCTAAGTCAAATTGCCCTGATTTCAGGAGCTGAGGATGGTACCAGCTGCACTAAACCCCTCCATGTCTGTGTACTCTTTTACCAATGAACTCACTGCCAAGAAGGGACTGAAAGGCACTGGGGGAATGCACAACAAATCCACTTGTCAGTCTTGATATTGCTTTCTATTTGTCGACTCGGTTTACTTACGCTTGTGTCTTTGCAGACTCCGGCTAATGAATTCACCCTGCCTAAGAAAAGACAAGAACTCAAACATCACTTATGCGTTACCATGTGCTTTAAACTGTCAGTGCAATTTGGGAAACCTTTAAATCAATACTATATCGTGGTAATGATGTTTAATACACGCCAGTATGAGCAACAGGTTTTAATAATAATGCAAAACATTGGAAGGCAATGGGGACTTGGCACCCGCTGAGTACTTTCTTTTTTTAACCAATGAATTCATTGCTAGCAAGGGGCTGGCAGGGTCTTGGGAAATGCACAACTAACACACTTATTTCTCTAGATACTGCTTTCTATTTGTTGACTGTTTAATTACCCTTGTGTATTTGCGCACTCCAGCTAATGACTACACATTTCCTGTGAACATTCCAACACTTGAACATCACTCACAAGCTATATTGCACTTTAAAATGTTAGTGCAATCAGTGGAACCTTTTATTCAATATTAAACTGCAAAGCAATGATGTTTAATAAACTCTATTGTGAGTAACAGGCTTTTTAATCAGGCAAGATATTGATAGGAATTGGGGATATGCATTACTTTTGCACTTTTAAGGTCTTGGCTAGGCAGTTTTTGTGCTGTCTTTTCGAGACATGCTGTATTCAGGTATGGACTTGAACCTCCACCCATTTTCTGCTGATCTTTTCAATTGGCTCCTGTAACTGTCCATTCAAAATGGTTGCTTTTGATTCATGAACAGGCTTAGTAGTCCCTCCTTTGTACCACCTTTTCTGCTTTTATAACCTCCCATGAGGACTGGCACTTTTACTTGTGTTGTTATTCAGTATGTTTCGGTTACGGTCTGTGAGCACTATTTTCTTAAATGAGTTTCTCATAACTGCTGTTACAGGCACACTTTTCACTTCCTAGCTAACACACAGTATTTATTTCCTACTAATCATCAGAGGCATTTGGAAGGTGCCTGCCGCACTACACCCTGCTTGTTTTTTTATAATAGTAACCATACATTATCAGTGCTGCACCCGTTTCGCCAGAGCTGCGCTGGTTTTGCTTTCATTGTTGTGTATTTTTTTGTAATATTTGTGAGCATACTTTATCAGCACCGTGCCATTTCACGAACGCTGCACAGCTTTTGCTTTCATTGCTGTGTATTTTTTTTATATTTTTTAGCATAAATTATCAGCGCTGCACCCGTTGTCAGAACGCTGTGCTGGTTTTGCTTTGCTTGTTGTGTATTTTTTAATATTTGTGAGCATAAGTTATCAGTGATGCGCCCATTTCACAAGTGCTGCACTGGTTTTGCTTACATTGTTGTGTATTTTACCAGCTTCTCCATTCCACTTTCTCTACTCTCCCTCCCCCTCCCAACCAGTCAGCGGGTTCCAGCCTCACCTGCCTCACAACCTCACAGCAGAGCCAGGTGGACAAGAGGGAGGATTGTGCTGCAGGCTAACTCAGAGCAGGGGGCACTGGTGTCTGTCCCTGCTCCTCGAAGCTGTCTGTCCCCGACGTGGACTGGCTTTAGTCTCTGCAGAGAACTACGGGTTAGAGACAGGCGCGCAACACCCATTGGGCTCACAGGGCTTCAGCCCCCGTCGTGTGTGTCAGCCCGGGGGAGACAGCTTCGCGGGCTGGCACGCATCAAATTGCAGCTGCACCCGAGTACTTAACAGGTCTATTTACTTGTAAATGAGGCTTTTGTTGTGTGTTTGCCCCTTCTTACAGCCACGCTGTCCGTGGTGGAAAAATTAGCCCTCCCACCAAAATATTTTCCAGCCCCCCCCCGAAATTTGGCTCTAGTTGCCCGCCTGGTTAGAGATATTTCTATTAGTGTTGCCATTTTCACAAGGGCCGCCCTGGTTTTGCTTTCATTCTCGTAGCTTTTCCCTGCTCCTCCACCCCACTCTATCTGATCTCCCTCCCACTCCCTTTCAATAAGTAACAGGGCTCCAGCTTGAGGCTGCCTCCCAGCGGAGCCAGGTGGATAGAGACAGAGGGCTCTGCTGCTGGTTTACAATGCCCTAACCGTAAACCTGAGGAGCTGGCGGCAGAGACAGGTGATTTATCGCACAATTTATAATGCCATGGTTTGCCACAGCCACCTACTTTAAAAAAACACACACAGAGACACTCCCTGACCTGATTTTTCTAGAGCTACAGAGGTCTTGGGGTAATCTTCATTTGCTTGGTCGTGTATGTCCAAAAATTAATTTTATTTAATCTGTAAGTTTGCCTGGAGGCTGTCCTTCTAAGTTGGCCATTACAGTCATACAATTGGTGACTGCGGGAATGGGGAGGAGGGGTACTAGACTAGTCTTGCGGGTCAGAATTGAAGCCTCTCTTTATGTGAAGGACTTTTGTATGAAGTAGTTACTGCAGCAAACAGTGAGGCAGCTCCGGTGCAGTAGTCGTGAAAGCCTCTTGCAGTTTTTTCTTTTTAACCAATGTAACATTTCTGAATAGAACTTCTGTTTGAAGTTCTATTCATAGGATGTTTTAAAAACCAAGTGCAACTCAGCCTTGTTACATTTCATATCACTTCCACCACCCCCCAGCACTGATTGGTTACGTGGGAGCTGGTTATATAAGGCCTGACCATCTTCGCCCTCCTAAGTCACCTGGATCTGATTCATTTAGGGCTCTAACCTCCATAGCACATCGGGTTCTCAGTTTTCTCACTAAGTGCGTTTTATTTGATGACCCTATTATCACAAGCACACTTCCAGTGAGTGCTGGCCTTGCGGGTGGCGGTCACCTCACTGGATCTGGTTAATTGAGTAATGGCCCCTCTGTGTCGTCCCCGCCCCTACAAGCTGGTTTTCTCAATTCCGACCATTTTCATCTCTATTTATTATTATTATTTTTTTCAATAAAGAATGGCCTCACCACACTGCGATTGGCTTTGCTATTTCACACTCCGAGAGGAGTTGAAAATTCCTCACACAACTCATAATTTTGGTATCTACCCACTGTAAACGGATTGAAACATAGACTTTGTTTACAAAATTGCATTTGAATACACCGTCTTTAGTTAGGTAAAACTGTATGGGCGATTGGAATGCATTTTTGCAACACAAAACATGAATTGGCCTTTTTACCTCCTGATTTTTGTGAGGAATGGAATCATGTGTGTCCTAATTTGTCTTGGTGTTCATTTGGTACTCTTTGACCTAATATATTTCATTCCAGTTGTTGGTTTTCGTATCATCAATTTCATGCTTGAAGTGCTGCTCTTGTACCAGATTTGATAAGTAATAATCATACATGTGAATGTGAGGATTTAGGTTTGCCATATATATTGCTAAGTGAGAGTGATAAAGTCTAAATTAAATGTTTCCTGTGTTGTGATTTTACTCAACCTTTGCTCATTGCTTGCTACATTTTTTTCTATGAAGATTTGAAAGCCTGTTTCCAAATGTTCTTTCTACCTTGGACTAGGGTTGTACTGACTGCCATGATGATGCAGGCTTCTCAGAATCTACCCATCCATGGCCTATGCATATACATTTTATTAGCATTAGGTGGGCTGACAGCCCACCCATTGTTTACTACTGGTTGGCTTCATCATCACTCAGTCCCTTACTTTCATTTGGTTAGCGTGTGCTAGTTTTAGTCTTTGCTTATGAGAAGTAAGGCTGGCAGTAAAAGAGGTGCAGTTACTGTCAGTGTTGCTTCTTGTGAGCAACAACTAGAAGTACAAAGTGTGTTTTTACGCACCGCCTGCAAGTTTTAAAAGACATAAAAAAAAAGCATTGTCATTTACAATGCCAATTGCTCAAGCTCTCACAACCCCGAGACCTTTTGCATTGCAAATGTTTGTTTTTTACTTGGTACTTCTTTCTATTTGCTGGTTTTGCTAATTCTTCCTTGGCTCCTCGCACACTCTGGCCAACAATGTTATCCTGAGAAGCTGAGAAGTACTTGTGTATCATTTAGATGCTATCATGCATTTTAAATAAGGCTCTCTGTTTTCCGTTTTTATTGGTTATTGGTTCACCATAATGATCACACATATTTTATAGGTTTACTATAATGATGCATAATGCTTTGTTGATCACTGCAATATTGACAATGATCGCTGCTAAAGGTATGATACAACTCACTTGGTATGTTTGGGCGACCCCTCTTGGAGGTCACCAGTGGTTACACAATGTAATCTATTGTATGTTCCATCTGCCACTTTACACATTTGTAATTTACTGCGTAGCATTTAGTAGTGTGTGTGTGTGTGTGTAATAATTGTGCTTCTCCTTTTTCTAAAGAAAAAGTACTGAGTGAACAATGATTTATTCAGTGTTATTACTGTGTGCCTGTGATTGATGCTTACTAGCATACAGTGGGCCTTAAACTGCTCTGCTTCGCTACCCTGTGAGAGTCAAGTGATACAATGAGGTTAGGACAATTGTGGACCTATTACTTGTAATGGCCACACAACTAATAGCCCAATTTCCGACAACTTCAATTATATGTATTCGCACATACTGTCATCGTACGATTGCTACAGGAATTATGTAATTGTGCGGCTGAGGCACTTTTCACATGCTTATTGATTTTCTGCATTTGCTACAAAATCATTCATCTGCCGCATATTCTGCAGATTTTCATAAAAAAAGATTTGTTTCTAGCTCAAATGGTTCAAAAGTTACTAAAAATGGGATGACATGTTGACTCACAGTGGAAGGCTTTTTGCAAAGCTGGACTGGTCACCTTTCTGTTGCTTCTTAATATATTTTGTTGTCAAACTGGTACTAATGAGGTGCAACCAATGCCCAGAGAGTGCTACCAGGTTTTAGTACAACATGTGCTGCATTGCGCCACATAATTTGCCTATACTTGCTGCATAATTTACTCAACCCTGCTGGATAATTTGTCCCTCCCTTGCCGGATAATTCCACTTCATAGCTTCTTCTCCAAAACAGCACAAACAGGGATGTCCAGCTAATAGTTTTGAAGGGCTTCTCAAAGTTTATCGACACCACCAATGATTGGAGGTCTGAAATAGGGGCTGTATCCAGAAAGTGAAAGTCCTCTCTGCTGTTGGGGAAGGTGCTCCTCCCTGCTACAAACCCACTTTGGTGGATGTATCAGTTGTCATGATTAACAAAGTATACTACTTGCCTGGAAGTTACTAAGTATATTATGGACTGGTCTTAGCACTGATGACAAGAGGTACATTAAATGTTTCATTTCATCATATTTCGGATTTTATAGGGACCCAACGGCTGATAATGGTTCTCATTATATTCCGACCAGCGCGTAAATCCTGTTCACACATGGGTTGTAATCACAAATTGGTAGTTATCAAACACACCTGACAATTATCGAATGTGTTAAATACCCCAACCTTTATCACATCTTCAACTGGTCACACGTGCCAAAATTTAACGGGGAGAAAAGTATAACATTGTTACTGTATCATGCGGATTTTGGAGAGTAAAAACACCGAAACCCATATGTTATTCCCCACCAACTATCCCAGGTGATAAACAGAGTGCCCCCGTGGTATTGCTATACATCAAGTGTGTTAAATAGCACCTAAACTCATGAGCAGGCCCTTAGTGGTACTGAGAGCTGGTGCAGATCTTTTCAGAGGGCCCATTCACATTCTACAATGTCCTTCTGACTATGAGCACCAACACCCTACAATCACATTCATACTATGCGCACCCACATTCTACAATCGCCTTCTGACAATGAGCACCCACTTTCTACAGTCACTTTCAGATTAGAGTGAAGGTCATTACCTCATCCTGTTTGCTTTGGATCTCATTGTCATCTAGATTTACTGTGCAAATTTCAGACTGACAATCCAGGTTTAAGCTATAAAATATATCCTCTTTCAATCTGATTTGAAGGCCTGAGCATTGAACTCTGCTCTGTTCGCAGTGTGTACATAGAGCCGAGTTTTTTTCTCACTCACCAGCGGTAATTTGGTGAGCAAGGAAAATCCAACGCTAGACCGCGTCCCAGCAAGTTTTCTCAAGCTCGCGTTGAGAAAACTTCCGTTTGCGTTGAGGAAGCTGCCCCTTGAGTAGACCTTCTACTAGAGCTACAGAAAGAAGCAGCACCCTTTTGCGCTACACGTGATGCCATTCGAAATTTAACAGCGTGGGACAAACACATGCTAAAAATCAGTGCGAGGTAATGCACTCTGCTGCTTGGGGAACTCTGCATAGCTTGGAAAATATTTTTTGACACTACCTGGAGCTTCACTCTGCCCAAGCCTGATAATTAGCCCCTGATTAGACTACATATTCAATGTTTTTTAATTTGCAAAAAATTTCACCTGCATTCATTTTTTACCATTTTACATGAATTGATCAACAATTTTGTTTGGTCCTGTGCAAAAAAATTAACTTGTATTCTTTTGTCCTGTTATGTACAATTGCACACAAATAACCGTAAGGGGTTTGCTTTAATTACGTAGCCATTTACACTGCATTATGTATTCATTTATTGTTTATTTTCAGTTCTTTTGTTAAGCGCTAAAAGCCCAGACAGCGTGATAACAAATAGACTGACACTGCAAAAGAGGTACAATATAGTTGGGCATGGATGAACACCTGACATAGGAAAGGTGAAATATTAATAATGTCTAAAGTGATGGAAAAAACCTTTGAATAACGACTGTAGGCTTCAGTCTGACAATCGGGTGTAAATGTCCCATATTTTCCATCCAGTGAAACTGCTCACCCACTGGAAGACCTTAAAGCTAGCATGTTATAAGCCTAGTTTCAATTTTTGCCATTTTTTAGATATAAACAAGCAGAGAAAATAATTTATTTCCGTAATTAGGTAAAAGAAATCAGCAAACATGAAAAATGGTCAATTAGTTCAGATGCATGATTATTAGAAGTAAATGTATTTTAAAAAACATCAGTGTTAAAAGTTGGAAAGCAATTAGTTAGTTGAAATACTGTTTTTGTACTTACCCCATCATTTGCCTCTACCCTCACTGAAGCCATGTAGTCTATAAGAAATACTTTGTACATGAAACTGCTCCAACCCATTATTTACCACTAATTGAACTTATTCTCAGGGCATTCTCATCGTCAAACATACACAGGGAAACGGCCTCCTGCCCATTTCTCGAGTGTTGCTAGGATGAGTTGGCATATGCTTCACCGGTCGGGTTTTTTGGCACTCTGATACATGTACTGTTTTGCCTTTTCTTGTAGCCCTAGTCAGAGTTGTTTTCTGGCAGTAGTCTTTAAAGTTTGTGTTTTGGACTATGTGATCCTGACTTCTACGAAGGGGAACTAAAAATATTGAGACGCTTCTGATGTCTCACCTTCAGTGATCACAGAAGCAAGAAACATGACAGCGGTGAGGAACACCCCCATGGTGTTGGAGCAAGGGTGCAGAAGAGCAGGGTCTGAGCAGTTCTTCAGGCCTTCTCCACATCTGATTATCTGGGCATTGTATTTCTAAAGTTGTATGGAGGGGAGGTCCTGCCTGAGCATCTCATGAGGATACATACGCTGATGTGGCAGTCTCCTTATTTTCCGCTGGTCAGTGATTGGGCGCGACTCTCAGACCTCTCTTCTATCACTCCTCCCAATACATTATTGAAAGAACAGGCTGTCCTTATGTAATGTACTTCTCTCTATAAACAGCTTCAATTATTAGGGTAATGCATTATTTACACACCCTTTCTGAGATGAGAATTAGTTTTGGGCATCTTGCCTTTGGTCAAATTGCAATGCTGTCTCTGAACAGCTTAGGCAGGCCCCTCGGTCTATCCAGCAGTAATTTGACCATAGAAGGTGACCCTTCTTATGGTTAGAGGAGTGCTAAAAATGGCTGAAGCCAGGTGATAGTTGCTGTGTCTTGGGGGCCCTTTCAGTAATATGCTTGACTACACCTTGAATTTTTGGGGAACTTACCACTTCTTGTTATCAAGGCAGCAACTGGAGTGATTGATGTCACATGTGATAGCTCAGGAAAAGAAGGATGGTATCTGCACTGTGTAAACTAGGTACAGACTCCTGTCTTTACTGCACTTACTCGGATGGACCGTAATCTTGACCTGAGGGTTAGAGTCATATATTTGAACATTTCAATCACAGTTGTAGGACATTGAGTTACTAGTCGAGTGGGGTGAAACCCTTTTCAAGCAGCAACCACAATTCTTGTCAAGGTGAAAAACAAGTAAACCTCAAATTAACCTGTTTTCATAGAAGGTGCACTCGTTGAAATTAGACATGGAATCAATTAGTCCAAAAAAGTGCTTCTTTTCATTCAGATAATCTTTAAAAACCGGCACACAGCCAACAAAATTCGGTCCCAGTTGTGGCAAAGGGGAACTTTGTCAGTGCTGCAATAATCACAGACAAAACCAGACATTACAAAATACATATATTACACCCCATTTATAAAGACATACATTATACAACAAATCAACAGAAGAAAGTGGCCCACGATAACATACAAAAAAGTAAGAAAATTCCTTTACACATAAATATATACATACATATATAAAAAACACTTGAACATTACATTAAAACAACAAAATTCACATCTTATTGACATTTGAACAGAAACCCATATTACACTGGGGGGCATATTACCAAGCAGGGCGATAGGCAATTATCGCCGCTTTAGCGGCCGTTTTCGGCCACTAAGCGCCGATAATTCGATCGCTCTATTAGCAAACTGTCGCTAACAGCAGTTAGCGACAGCTTTAGGCAATAGCGAGCGGTTTGGGTCCCGCTTTGCATGTCAGTGATATTTATCGCTAATGACATGCAAAGTGGGCATACCAAACCTGTTAGCGACTGAAAGCAGTCGCTAACATCGCTATCGCCTATTAGCAAGGCAGGCATAGCGATGGAACTATTCCCGCTATCGCCAAAAACTAACGCCTGCTCTGACCAGTTCTTATGCACAGGTGTCTATGTAAAGACACAGCGGCAAAGACTGTGAAAAGGACTGTGAAAAAACCCCTATTATTAATACATTGGAAACCTTAGGGGGTTTTATAGCAAGCCCTCACTCACCAAATCTGGTTGGTGACATGCTTCATCATCGGGCCCACCAGGAGAAGCCGAGTACCTCCCTGATGTGCTACAACGCCAGATTACTGCGGAGCTAGATTTTGTGACAGTGGTGTGAAAAGTGATGTTAAAAATGTCTAATGCTGTACCAATCACAATGATTTATTTACTGGTCAGTTTAGACATGGTTAAAAAAGGATATGTGTGGAAAAGCTACCACAAATTATGATGGGAGTTTCCACTTAAAGTGGGGTCAACATGTTTCTGCCCTTTCTAAGTGTAAGAATTACGTGGTCATTCGTCAGGACCGTGTAGCGTGTACCTTGGTGGTATGGGCGCGCTAAGGCCCACAATGACCAAAGGACGTGAAAGTTAAAAACTGTTTTATGTGTGAAAAAGTGCAAAACAGAACACAAACCACAAGTTGTGGGATTTACCTCCACTCAGAGGAACCTGTGTAGTTTGTGTAGTAAAAGATCCACGCCCCATGGGTCTCGGGAGGGGGGTTGAGGCGAAAATGGCACACCGCCCGCAACGCCTAGCACCCTCGTGGCACCTAGCTACTCATGCTCCGGACCCCGTGGAGCAGGAGCAGGAGTAGCTAGGTGCCACGAGGGTGCTAGGCGTTGCGGGCGGTGTGCCATTTTCGCCTCCACCCCCCTCTCGAGACCCATGGGGCGTGGATCTTTTACTACACAAACTACACAGGTTCCTCTGAGTGGAAGTAAATCCCACAACTTGTGGTTTGTGTTCTGTTTTGCACTTTTTCACACATAAAAAAGTTTTTAACTTTCATGTCCTTTGGTCAGGGTGGGCCTTAGCGACCCCATACCGCCAAGGTACACGCTACACGGTCCTGACGAATGCCCACGTAATTCTTACACTTAGAAAGGGCAGAAACATATTGACCCCACTTTAAGTGGAAACTCCCATCATAATTTGTGGTAGTTTTTCACACATATCCTTTTTTAACCATGTCTAAACTGACCAGTAAATAAATCATTGTGATTGGTACAGCATTAGACATTTTTAACATCACTTTTCACACCACTGTCACAAAATCCAGCTCCGCAGTAATCTAGCGTTGTAGCACACCAGGGAGGCACTCGGCTTCTCCTGGTGGGCCCGATGATGAAGCATGTCACCAACCAGGTTGGTGAGTGAGGGCTTCCTATAAAACCCCCTCACGTCTGAGCATACCCTGCCAACTTAGGGCGAACAAAGTGGACTATTCCCATGAGGCACAGGGTCAGACTGATTTGCATATAGCGATGGATATACCCAGATCTTTTGACTGGGTGTGAGTGTTTGATTGATTCAGATGCTCCGTCCATCACCACCCCCTTTTGTACCGCTTTTGGCCGCCATAAGTGTGGCAGGGTATGCTCAGACATGAGTCCCTTGCTCACTTTGCCACTGGATTCAAGCAAGCCGGACTGAAGATGGCTGGAATGCCAGAAACCGGTCCTCGGACGCTTGTTTCCGGTCCAGGGAAGACATGGCTTGGCAGTTCGGGCTGGACTGTTCCCATGAGGGACAGGGTCAGACTGATTTGCATATAGCCATGTCTGAACTGGGGTGGCAGAGTGGGCTAAAGAACGGTGATGGATTAAACCCAGATCTTTTGACTGGGTGTGAGTGTTTGATTGATTCAGATGCTCCGTCCATCACCACCCCCTTTTGTACCACTTTTGGCTGCCATAGGTGTGGCAGGGTATGCTCAGACGTGAGTCCCTTGCTCACTTTGCCACTGGATTCAAGAAAGCCGGGCTGAAGACGGCTGGAATGCCAGAAACCGGTCCTCGGAAGCTTGTTTCTAGTCCAGGGAAGACAGGCCTTGGCAGTTCGGGCTGGACTGTTCCCATGAGGCACAGGGTCAGACTGATTTGCATATAGCCATGTCTGAACTGGAGTGGCAGAGTGGGCTAAAGAACGGTGATGGATTAAACCCAGATCTTTTGACTGGGTGTGAGTGTTTGATTGATTCAGATGCTCCGTCCATCACCAGCCCCTTTTGTACCGCTTTTGGCTGCCATAAGTGTGGCAGGGTATGCTCAGACGTGAGTCCCTTGCTCACTTTGCCACTGGATTCAAGCAAGCTGGACTAAAGACGGCTGGAATGCCAGAAACCGGTCCTCGGAGCTTGTTTCTGGTCCAGGGAAGACATGGCTTGGCAGTTCGAGCTGGACTGTTCCCATGAGGCACAGGGTCAAACTGATTTGCATATAGCCATGTCTGAACTGGGGTGGCAGAGTGGGCTAAAGAACGGTGATGGATTAGACCCCGATCTTTTGACTGGGTGTGAGTGTTTGATTGATTCAGATGCTCCGTCCATCACCACCTCCTTTTGTACAGCTTTTGGCCGCCATAAGTGTGGCAGGGTATGCTCAGACGTGAGTCCCTTGCTCACTTTCTCACTGGATTCAAGCAAGCCAGGCTGAAGACGGCTGTAATGCCAGAAACCGGTCCTCGGAAGCTTGTTTCCAGTCCAGGGAAGACATGGCTTGGCAGTTCGGGCTGGACTGTTCCCATGAGGCACAGGGTCAGACTGATTTGCATATAGCCATGTCAGAACTGGCGTGGCAGAGTGGGCTAAAGAACGGTGATGGATTAAACCCAGATCTTTTGACTGGATGTGAGTGTTTGATTGATTCAGATGCTCCGTCCATCACCACCCCCTTTTGTACCGCTTGTGGCCGCCATAAGTGTGGCAGGGCATGCTCAGACGTGAGTCCCTTGCTATCTTTGCCACTGGATTCAAGCAAGCCGGGCTGAAGACGGCTGGAATGCCAGAAACCGGTCCTCGGAAGCTTGTTTCCGGTCCAGGGAAGACATGGCTTGGCAGTTCGGGTTGGACTGTTCCCATGAGGCACAGGGTCAGACTGATTTGCATATAGCCATGTCTGAACTGGGTTGGCAGAGTGGGCTAAAGAATTGTGATGGATTTAACCCAGATCTTTTGACTGTGTATGAGTCTTTGATTGATTCAGATGCTCCGTCCATCACCAGCCCCTTTTGGACCACTTTTGGCCGCCATAAGTATGGCAGGGTATGCTCAGACGTGAGTCCCTTGCTCACTTTGCCACTGGATTCAAGCAAGCCGGGCTGAAGACGGCTGGAATGCCAGAAACCGGTCCTCGGAAGCTTGTTTCCGGTCCAGGGAAGACATGGCTTGGCAGTTCGGGCTGGACTGTTCCCATGAGGCACAGGGTCAGACTGATTTGCATATAGCCATGTCTGAACTGGGGTGGCAGAGTGGGCTAAAGAACGGTGATGGATTAAACCCAGATCTTTTGACTGGGTGTGAGTGTTTGATTGATTCAGATGCTCCGTCCATCACCACCCCCTTTTGTACCGCTTTTGGCCGCCATAAGTGTGGCAGGGTATGCTCAGACGTGAGTCCCTTGCTCACTTTGCAACTGGATTCAAGCAAGCTGGACTGAAGACGGCTGGAATGCCAGAAACCGGTCCTCGGAAGCTTGTTTCCGGTCCAGGGAAGACACAGCTTGGCAGTTCGGGCTGGACTGTTCCCATGAGGCACAGGGTCAGACTGATTTGCATATAGCCATGTCTGAACTGGGGTGGCAGAGTGGGCTAAAGAAAGGTGATGGATTAAACCCAGATCTTTTGACTGGATGTGAGTGTTTGATTGATTCAGATGCTCCATCCATCACCACCCCCTTTTGTACCGCTTGTGGCCGCCATAAGTGTGGCAGGGTATGCTCAGACGTGAGTCCCTTGCTCTCTTTGCCACTGGATTCAAGCAAGCCGGGCTGAAGACGGCTGGAATGCCAGAAACCGGTCCTCGGAAGCTTGTTTCCGGTCCAGGGAAGACATGGCTTGGCAGTTCGGGCTGGACTGTTCCCATGAGGCACTGGGTCAGACTGATTTCCATATAGCCATGTCTGTACTGGGTTGGCAGAGTGGGCTAAAGAACGGTGATGGATTAAACCCAGATCTTTTGACTGGGTGTGAGTGTTTGATTGATTCAGATGCTCCGTCCATCACCATCCCCTTTGGTACCGCTTGTGGCCACCATAAGTGTGGCAGGGTATACTCAGACGTGAGTCCCTTGCTCACTTTGCCACTGGATTCAAGCAAGCCGGGTTGAAGACGGCTGGAATGCCAGAAACCGGTCCTCGGAAGCTTGTTTCCGATCCAGGGAAGACATGGCTTGGCAGTTCGTGCTGGACTGTTCCCATGAGGCACAGGGTCAGACTGATTTGCATATAGCCATATCTGAACTGGGGTGGCAGAGTGGGCTAAAGGACGGTGATGGATTAAACCCAGATCTTTTGACTGGGTGTGAGTGTTTGATTGATTCAGATGCTCCGTCCATCACCACCTCCTTTTGTACAGCTTTTGGCCGCCATAAGTGTGGCAGGGTATGCTCAGTCGTGAGTCCCTTGCTCACTTTGCCACTGGATTCAAGCAAGCCGGGCTGAAGGCGGCTGGAATGCCAGAAACAGGTCCTCGGAAGCTTGTTTCCGGTCCAGGGAAGACATGTCTTGGCAGTTCGGGCTGGACTGTTCCCATGAGGCACAGGGTCAGACTGATTTGCATATAGCCATGTCTGAACTGGGGTGGCAGAGTGGGCTAAAGAACGTGATGGATTAAACACAGATCTTTTGACTGGGTGTGAGTGTTTGATTGATTTAGATGCTCCGTCCATCACCACCCCCTTTTGTACCACTTTTGGCCGCCATAAATGTGGCGGGGTATGCTCAGACGTGAGTCCCTTGCTCACTTTGCCACTGGATTCAAGCAAGCTGGACTGAAGACGGCTGGAATGCCAGAAACCGGTCCTCGGAAGCTTGTTTCCGGTCCAGGGAAGACATGGCTTGGCAGTTCGGGCTGGACTGTTCCCATGAGGCACAGGGTCAGACTGATTTGCATATAGCCATGTCTGAAATGGGGTGGCAGAGTGGGCTAAAGAACGGTGATGGATTAAACCCATATCTTTTGACTGGGTGTGAGTGTTTGATTGATTCAGATGCTCCGTCCATCACCACCTCCTTTTGTACAGCTTTTGGCCGCCATAAGTGTGGCAGGGTATGCTCAAACGTGAGTCCCTTGCTCACTTTCTCACTGGATTCAAGCAAGCCGGGCTGAAGACGGCTGTAATGCCAGAAACCGGTCCTCGGAAGCTTGTTTCCGGTCCAGGAAAGACATGGCTTGGCAGTTCGGGCTGGACTGTTCCCATGAGGCACAGGGTCAGACTGATTTGCATATAGCCATGTCTGAACTGGGGTAGCAGAGTGGGCTAAAGAACGGTGAAGGATTAAACCCAGATCTTTTGACTGGGTGTGAGTGTTTGATTGATTCACGTCCATCACCACCTCCTTTTATACACCTTTTGGCCGCCATAAGTGTGGCAGAGTATGCTCAGACGTGAGTCCCTTGCTCACTTTGCCACTGGATTCAAGCAAGCCGGGCTGAAGACGGCTGGAATACCAGAAACCGGTCCTCGGAAGCTTGTTTCCGGTCCAGGGAAGACATGGCTTGGCAGTTCTGGCTGGACTGTTCCCATGAGGCACAGGGTCAGACTGATTTGTATATAGCCATGTCTGAACTGGGGTGGCAGAGTGGGCTAAAGAACGGTGATGGATTAAACCCAGATCTTTTGACTGGGTGTGAGTGTTTGATTGATTCAGATGCTCCGTCCATCACCACCTCCTTTTGTACAGCTTTTGGCCGCCATAAGTGTGGCAGGGTATGCTCAGACGTGAGTCCCTTGCTCACTTTCTCATTGGATCCATCAAGCCGGGCTGAAGACGGCTGTAATGCCAGAAACCGGTCCTCGGAAGCTTGTTTCCAGTCCAGGGAAGACATGGCTTGGCAGTTCGGGCTGGACTGTTCCCATGAGGCACAGGGTCAGACTGATTTGCATATAGCCATGTCTGAACTGGCGTGGCAGAGTGGGCTAAAGAACGGTGATGGATTAAACCCAGATCTTTTGACTGGATGTGAGTGTTTTATTGATTCAGATGCTCCGTCCATCACCACCCTCTTTTGTACCGCTTGTGGCCGCCATAAGTGTGGCAGGGTATGCTCAGACATGAGTCCCTTGCTCTCTTTGCCACTGGATTCAAGCAAGCTGGGCTGAAGACGGCTGGAATGCCAGAAACCGGTCCTCGGAAGCTTGTTTCCGGTCCAGGGAAGACATGGCTTGGCAGTTCGGGCTGGACTGTTCTCATGAGGCACAGGGTCAGACTGATTTGCATATAGCCATGTCTGAACTGGGTTGGCAGAGTGGGCTAAAGAATGGTGATGGATTTAACCCAGATCTTTTGACTGGGAGTGAGACTTTGATTGATTAAGATGCTCCCTCCATCACCACCCCCTTTTGTACCACTTTTGGCCGCCATAAGTGTGGCAGGCTATGCTCAGACGTGAGTCCCTTGCTCACTTTGCCACTGGATTCAAGCAAGTCGGGCTGAAGACGGCTGGAATGCCAGAAACCGGTCCTCGGAAGCTTGTTTCCGGTCCAGGGAAGACATGGCTTGGCAGTACGGGTTGGACTGTTCCCATGAGGCACAGGGTCAGACTGATTTGCATATAGCCATGTCTGAACTGGGGTGGCAGAGTGGCCTAAAGAACGGTGATGGATTAAACCCAGATCTTTTGACTGGGTGTGAGTGTTTGATTGATTCAGATGCTCCGTCCATCACCACCCCCTTTTGTACCGCTTTTGGCCGCCATAAGTGTTGCAGGGTATGCTCAGACGTGAGTCCCTTGCTCACTTTGCCACTGGATTCAAGCAAGCTGGACTGAAGACGGCTGGAATGCCAGAAACCGGTCCTCGGAAGCTTGTTTCCGGTCCAGGGAAGACATGGCTTGGCAGTTCGGGCTGGACTGTTCCCATGAGGCACAGGGTCAGACTGATCTGCATATAGCCATGTCTGAACTGGGGTGGCAGAGTGGGCTAAAGAACGGTGATGGATTAAACCCCGATCTTTTGACTGGGTGTGAGTGTTTGATTGATTCAGATGCTCCGTCCATCACCACCTCCTTTTGTACAGCTTTTGGCCGCCATAAGTGTGGCAGGGTATGCTCAGACGTGAGTCCCTTGCTCACTTTCTCACTGGATTCAAGCAAGCCGGGCTGAAGACGGCTGTAATGTCAGAAACCGGTCCTCGGAAGCTTGTTTCCAGTTCACGGAAGACATGGCATGGCCGTTCGGGCTGGACTGTTCCCATGAGGCACAGGGTCAGACTGATTTGCATATAGCCATGTCTGAACTGGCGTGGCAGAGTGGGCTAAAGAACGGTGATGGATTAAACCCAGATCTTTTGACTGGATGTGAGTGTTTGATTGATTCAGATGCTCCGTCCATCACCACCCCCTTTTGTACCGCTTGTGGCCGCCATAAGTTTGGCAGGGTATGCTCAGACGTGAGTCCCTTGCTCTCTTTGCCACTGGATTCAAGCAAGCCGGGCTGAAGACGGCTGGAATGCCAGAAACTGGTCCTCGGAAGCTTGTTTCCGGTCCAGGGAAGACATGGCTTGGCAGTTCGGGCTGGACAGTTCCCATGAGGCACAGGGTCAGACTGATTTGCATATAGCCATGTCTGAACTGGGTTGGCAGAGTGGGCTAAAGAATGGTGATGGATTTAACCCAGATCTTTTGAATGGGTGTGAGTCTTTGATTGATTCAGATGCTCCGTCCATCACCACCCCCTTTTGTACCACTTTTGGCCGCCATAAGTGTGGCAGGGTATGCTCAAACGTGAATCCCTTGCTCACTTTGCCACTTAATTCAAGCAAGCCGGGCTGAAGACGGCTGGAATGCCAGAAACCGGTCCTCGGAAGATTGTTCCCGGTCCAGGGAAGACATGGCTTGGCAGTTCGGGCTGGACTGTTCCCATGAGGGACAGGGTCAGACTGATTTGCATATAGCCATGTCTGAACTGGGGTGGCAGAGTGGGCTAAAGAACGGTGATGGATTAAACCCAGATCTTTTGACTGGGTGTGAGTGTTTGATTGATTCAGATGCTCCGTCCATCACCACCTCCTTTTGTACAGCTTTTGGCCGCCATAAGTGTGGTAGGGTATGCTCAGTCGTGAGTCCCTTGCTCACTTTGCCACTGGATTCAAGCAAGCCGGGCTGAAGATGGCTGGAATGCCAGAAACCGGTCCTCGGAAGCTTGTTTCCGGTCCAGGGAAGACATGGCTTGGCAGTTCGTGCAGGACTGTTCCCATGAGGCACAGGGTCAGACTGATTTGCATATAGCCATGTCTGAACTGGGGTGACAGAGTGGGCTAAAGAACGGTGATGGATTAAACCCAGATCTTTTGACTGGGTGTGAGTGTTTGATTGATTCAGATGCTCCGTCCATCACCACCTCCTTTTGTACAGCTTTTGGCCGCCATAAGTGTGGTAGGGTATGCTCAGACATGAGTCCCTTGCTCTCTTTGCCACTGGATTCAAGCAAGCTGGGCTGAAGACGGCTGGAATGCCAGAAACCGGTCCTCGGAAGCTTGTTTCCGGTCCAGGGAAGACATGGCTTGGCAGTTCGGGCTGGACTGTTCTCATGAGGCACAGGGTCAGACTGATTTGCATATAGCCATGTCTGAACTGGGTTGGCAGAGTGGGCTAAAGAATGGTGATGGATTTAACCCAGATCTTTTGACTGGGAGTGAGACTTTGATTGATTAAGATGCTCCCTCCATCACCACCCCCTTTTGTACCACTTTTGGCCGCCATAAGTGTGGCAGGCTATGCTCAGACGTGAGTCCCTTGCTCACTTTGCCACTGGATTCAAGCAAGTCGGGCTGAAGACGGCTGGAATGCCAGAAACCGGTCCTCGGAAGCTTGTTTCCGGTCCAGGGAAGACATGGCTTGGCAGTACGGGTTGGACTGTTCCCATGAGGCACAGGGTCAGACTGATTTGCATATAGCCATGTCTGAACTGGGGTGGCAGAGTGGCCTAAAGAACGGTGATGGATTAAACCCAGATCTTTTGACTGGGTGTGAGTGTTTGATTGATTCAGATGCTCCGTCCATCACCACCCCCTTTTGTACCGCTTTTGGCCGCCATAAGTGTTGCAGGGTATGCTCAGACGTGAGTCCCTTGCTCACTTTGCCACTGGATTCAAGCAAGCTGGACTGAAGACGGCTGGAATGCCAGAAACCGGTCCTCGGAAGCTTGTTTCCGGTCCAGGGAAGACATGGCTTGGCAGTTCGGGCTGGACTGTTCCCATGAGGCACAGGGTCAGACTGATCTGCATATAGCCATGTCTGAACTGGGGTGGCAGAGTGGGCTAAAGAACGGTGATGGATTAAACCCCGATCTTTTGACTGGGTGTGAGTGTTTGATTGATTCAGATGCTCCGTCCATCACCACCTCCTTTTGTACAGCTTTTGGCCGCCATAAGTGTGGCAGGGTATGCTCAGATGTGAGTCCCTTGCTCACTTTGCCACTGGATTCAAGCAAGCCGGGCTGAAGACGGCTGGAATGCCAGAAACCGGTCCTCGGAAGCTTGTTTCTGATCCAAGGAAGACATGGCTTGGCTGTTCGGGCTGGACTGTTCCCATGAGGCACAGGGTCAGACTGATTTGCATATAGCCATGTCTGAACTGGGGTGGCAGAGTGGGCTAAAGAACGGTGATGGATTAAACCCAGATCTTTTGACTGGATGTGAGTGTTTGATTGATTCAGATGCTCCGTCCATCACCACCCCCTTTTGTACCGCTTGTGGCCGCCATAAGTTTGGCAGGGTATGCTCAGACGTGAGTCCCTTGCTCTCTTTGCCACTGGATTCAAGCAAGCCGGGCTGAAGACGGCTGGAATGCCAGAAACTGGTCCTCGGAAGCTTGTTTCCGGTCCAGGGAAGACATGGCTTGGCAGTTCGGGCTGGACTGTTCCCATGAGGCACAGGGTCAGACTGATTTGCATATAGCCATGTCTGAACTGGGTTGGCAGAGTGGGCTAAAGAATGGTGATGGATTTAACCCAGATCTTTTGACTGGGTGTGAGTCTTTGATTGATTCAGATGCTCCGTCCATCACCACCCCCTTTTGTACCACTTTTGGCCGCCATAAGTGTGGCAGGGTATGCTCAAACGTGAATCCCTTGCTCACTTTGCCACTTAATTCAAGCAAGCCGGGCTGAAGACGGCTGGAATGCCAGAAACCGGTCCTCGGAAGATTGTTTCCGGTCCAGGGAAGACATGGCTTGGCAGTTCGGGCTGGACTGTTCCCATGAGGGACAGGGTCAGACTGATTTGCATATAGCCATGTCTGAACTGGGGTGGCAGAGTGGGCTAAAGAACGGTGATGGATTAAACCCAGATCTTTTGACTGGGTGTGAGTGTTTGATTGATTCAGATGCTCCGTCCATCACCACCTCCTTTTGTACAGCTTTTGGCCGCCATAAGTGTGGTAGGGTATGCTCAGTCGTGAGTCCCTTGCTCACTTTGCCACTGGATTCAAGCAAGCCGGGCTGAAGATGGCTGGAATGCCAGAAACCGGTCCTCGGAAGCTTGTTTCCGGTCCAGGGAAGACATGGCTTGGCAGTTCGTGCAGGACTGTTCCCATGAGGCACAGGGTCAGACTGATTTGCATATAGCCATGTCTGAACTGGGGTGACAGAGTGGGCTAAAGAACGGTGATGGATTAAACCCAGATCTTTTGACTGGGTGTGAGTGTTTGATTGATTCAGATGCTCCGTCCATCACCACCCCCTTTTGTACCACTTTTGGCCGCCATAAGTGTGGCAGGCTATGCTCAGACGTGAGTCCCTTGCTCTCTTTGCCACTGGATTCAAGCAAGCTGGGCTGAAGACGGCTGGAATGCCAGAAACCGGTCCTCGGAAGCTTGTTTCCGGTCCAGGGAAGACATGGCTTGGCAGTTCGGGCTGGACTGTTCCCATGAGGGACAGGGTCAGACTGATTTGCATATAGCCATGTCTGAACTGGGGTGGCAGAGTGGGCTAAAGAACGGTGATGGATTAAACCCAGATCTTTTGACTGGGTGTGAGTGTTTGATTGATTCAGATGCTCCGTCCATCACCACCTCCTTTTGTACAGCTTTTGGCCGCCATAAGTGTGGTAGGGTATGCTCAGACATGAGTCCCTTGCTCTCTTTGCCACTGGATTCAAGCAAGCTGGGCTGAAGACGGCTGGAATGCCAGAAACCGGTCCTCGGAAGCTTGTTTCCGGTCCAGGGAAGACATGGCTTGGCAGTTCGGGCTGGACTGTCCTCATGAGGCACAGGGTCAGACTGATTTGCATATAGCCATGTCTGAACTGGGTTGGCAGAGTGGGCTAAAGAATGGTGATGGATTTAACCCAGATCTTTTGACTGGGAGTGAGACTTTGATTGATTAAGATGCTCCCTCCATCACCACCCCCTTTTGTACCACTTTTGGCCGCCATAAGTGTGGCAGGCTATGCTCAGACGTGAGTCCCTTGCTCACTTTGCCACTGGATTCAAGCAAGTCGGGCTGAAGACGGCTGGAATGCCAGAAACCGGTCTTCGGAAGCTTGTTTCCGGTCCAGGGAAGACATGGCTTGGCAGTACGGGTTGGACTGTTCCCATGAGGCACAGGGTCAGACTGATTTGCATATAGCCATGTCTGAACTGGGGTGGCAGAGTGGCCTAAAGAACGGTGATGGATTAAACCCAGATCTTTTGACTGGGTGTGAGTGTTTGATTGATTCAGATGCTCCGTCCATCACCACCCCCTTTTGTACCGCTTTTGGCCGCCATAAGTGTTGCAGGGTATGCTCAGACGTGAGTCCCTTGCTCACTTTGCCACTGGATTCAAGCAAGCTGGACTGAAGACGGCTGGAATGCCAGAAACCGGTCCTCGGAAGCTTGTTTCCGGTCCAGGGAAGACATGGCTTGGCAGTTCGGGCTGGACTGTTCCCATGAGGCACAGGGTCAGACTGATCTGCATATAGCCATGTCTGAACTGGGGTGGCAGAGTGGGCTAAAGAACGGTGATGGATTAAACCCCGATCTTTTGACTGGGTGTGAGTGTTTGATTGATTCAGATGCTCCGTCCATCACCACCTCCTTTTGTACAGCTTTTGGCCGCCATAAGTGTGGCAGGGTATGCTCAGACGTGAGTCCCTTGCTCACTTTCTCACTGGATTCAAGCAAGCCGGGCTGAAGACGGCTGTAATGTCAGAAACCGGTCCTCGGAAGCTTGTTTCCAGTTCACGGAAGACATGGCATGGCCGTTCGGGCTGGACTGTTCCCATGAGGCACAGGGTCAGACTGATTTGCATATAGCCATGTCTGAACTGGCGTGGCAGAGTGGGCTAAAGAACGGTGATGGATTAAACCCAGATCTTTTGACTGGATGTGAGTGTTTGATTGATTCAGATGCTCCGTCCATCACCACCCCCTTTTGTACCGCTTGTGGCCGCCATAAGTTTGGCAGGGTATGCTCAGACGTGAGTCCCTTGCTCTCTTTGCCACTGGATTCAAGCAAGCCGGGCTGAAGACGGCTGGAATGCCAGAAACTGGTCCTCGGAAGCTTGTTTCCGGTCCAGGGAAGACATGGCTTGGCAGTTCGGGCTGGACTGTTCCCATGAGGCACAGGGTCAGACTGATTTGCATATAGCCATGTCTGAACTGGGTTGGCAGAGTGGGCTAAAGAATGGTGATGGATTTAACCCAGATCTTTTGACTGGGTGTGAGTCTTTGATTGATTCAGATGCTCCGTCCATCACCACCCCCTTTTGTACCACTTTTGGCCGCCATAATTGTGGCAGGGTATGCTCAAACGTGAATCCCTTGCTCACTTTGCCACTTAATTCAAGCAAGCCGGGCTGAAGACGGCTGGAATGCCAGAAACCGGTCCTCGGAAGCTTGTTTCCGGTCCAGGGAAGACATGGCTTGGCAGTTCGGGCTGGACTGTTCCCATGAGGGACAGGGTCAGACTGATTTGCATATAGCCATGTCTGAACTGGGGTGGCAGAGTGGGCTAAAGAACGGTGATGGATTAAACCCAGATCTTTTGACTGGGTGTGAGTGTTTGATTGATTCAGATGCTCCGTCCATCACCACCTCCTTTTGTACAGCTTTTGGCCGCCATAAGTGTGGTAGGGTATGCTCAGTCGTGAGTCCCTTGCTCACTTTGCCACTGGATTCAAGCAAGCCGGGCTGAAGATGGCTGGAATGCCAGAAACCGGTCCTCGGAAGCTTGTTTCCGGTCCAGGGAAGACATGGCTTGGCAGTTCGTGCAGGACTGTTCCCATGAGGCACAGGGTCAGACTGATTTGCATATAGCCATGTCTGAACTGGGGTGACAGAGTGGGCTAAAGAACGGTGATGGATTAAACCCAGATCTTTTGACTGGGTGTGAGTGTTTGATTGATTCAGATGCTCCGTCCATCACCACCTCCTTTTGTACAGCTTTTGGCCGCCATAGGTGTGGCAGGGTATGCTGAGACGTGAGTCCCTTGCTCACTTTGCCACTGGATTCAAGCAAGCCGGGCTGAAGACGGCTGGAATGCCAGAAACCGGTCCTCGGAAGCTTGTTTCCGGTCCAGGGAAGACATGGCTTGGCAGTTCGGGCTGGACTGTTCCCATGAGGCACAGGGTCAGACTGATTTGCATATAGCCATGTCTGAACTGGGGTTGCAGAGTGGGCTAAAAAACGTAATGGATTAAACCCAGATCTTTTGACTGGGTGTGAGTGTTTGATTGATTCAGATGCTCCATCCATCACCAACTCCTTTTGTACAGCTTTTGTCCGCCATAAGTGTGGCAGGGTATGCTCAGACGTGAGTCCCTTGCTCACTTTGCCACTGAATTCAAGCAAGCCGGGCTGAAGACGGCTGGAATGCCAGAAACCGGTCCTCGGAAGCTTGTTTCCGGTCCAGGGAAGACATGGCTTGGCAGTTCGGGCTGGACTGTTCCCATGAGGCACAGGGTCAGACTGATTTGCATATAGCCATGTCTGAACTGGGGTTGCAGAGTGGGCTAAAGAACGTAATGGATTAAACCCAGATCTTTTGACTGGGTGTGAGTGTTTGATTGATTCAGATGCTCCATCCATCACCAACTCCTTTTGTACAGCTTTTGGCCGCCATAAGTGTGGCAGGGTATGCTCAGACGTGAGTCCCTTGCTCACTTTGCCACTGAATTCAAGCAAGCCGGGCTGAAGACGGCTGGAATGCCAGAAACCGGTCCTCGGAAGCTCGTTTCCGGTCCAGGGAAGACATGGCTTGGCAGTTCGGGCTGGACTGTTCCCATGAGGCACAGGGTCAGACTGATTTGCATATAGCCATGTCTGAACTGGCGTGGCAGAGTGGGCTAAAGAACGGTGATAGATTAAATCCAGATCTTTTGACTGGGTGTGAGTGTTTGATTGATTCAGATGCTCCGTCCATCACCACCTCCTTTTGTACAGCTTTTGGCCGCCATAAGTGTGGCAGAGTATGCTCAGACGTGAGTCCCTTGCTCACTTTGCCACTGGATTCAAGCAAGCCGGGCTGAAGACGGCTGGAATGCCAGAAACCGGTCCTCGGAAGCTTGTTTCCGGTCCAGGGAAGACATGGCTTGGCAGTTCGGGCTGGACTGTTCCCATGAGGCACAGGGTCAGACTGATTTGCATATAGCCATGTCTGAACTGGGGTGGCAGAGTGGGCTAAAGAACGGTGATGGATTAAACCCAGATCTTTTGACTGGGTGTGAGTGTTTGCTTGATTCAGATGCTCCGTCCAACACCCCCCCCTTTTGTACCGCTTTTGGCCACCATAAGTGTGGCAGGGTATGCTCAGACGTGAGTCCCTTGCTCACTTTGCCACTGGATTCAAGCAAGCTGGACTGAAGACGGCTGGAAATCCAGAAACCGGTCCTCGGAAGCTTGTTTCCGGTCCAGGGAAGACATGGCTTGGCAGTTCGGGCTGGACTGTTCCCATGAGGCACAGGGTCAGACTGATTTGCATATAGCCATGTCTGAACTGGGGTGGCAGAGTGGGCTAAAGAACGGTGATGGATTAAACCCATATCTTTTGACTGGGTGTGAGTGTTTGATTGATTCAGATGCTCCGTCCATCAACACCTCCTTTTGTACAGCTTTTGGCCGCCATAAGTGTGGCAGGGTATGCTCAGACGTGAGTCCCTTGCTCACTTTCTCACTGGATTCAAGCAAGCCGGGCTGAAGACGGCTGTAATGCCAGAAACCGGTCCTCGGAAGCTTGTTTCCAGTCCACGGAAGACATGGCTTGGCAGTTCGGGCTTGACTGTTCCTCTGAGGCACAGGGTCAGACTGATTTGCATATAGCCATGTCTGAACTGGCGTGGCAGAGTGGGCTAAAGAACGGTGATGGATTAAACCCAGATCTTTTGACTGGATGTGAGTGTTTGATTGATTCAGATGCTCCGTCCATCACCACCCCCTTTTGTACCGCTTGTGGCCGCCATAAGTGTGGCAGAGTATGCTCAGACGTGAGTCCCTTGCTCACTTTGCCACTGGATTCAAGCAAGCCGGGCTGAAGACGGCTGGAATGCCAGAAACCGGTCCTCGGAAGCTTGTTTCCGGTCCAGGGAAGACATGGCTTGGCAGTTCGGGCTGGACTGTTCCCATGAGGCACAGGGTCAGACTGATTTGCATATAGCCATGTCTGAACTGGGGTTGCAGAGTGGGCTAAAGAACGGTGATGGATTAAACCCAGATCTTTTGACTGGATGTGAGTGTTTGATTGATTCAGATGCTCCGTCCATCACCACCTCCTTTTGTACAGCTTTCGGCCGCCCTAAGTGTGGCAGGGTATGCTCAGACGTGAGTCCCTTGCTCACTTTGCCTTTGGATTCAAGCAAGCTGGGCTGAAGATGGCTGGAATGCCAGAAACCGGTCCTCGGAAGCTTGTTTCCGGTCCAGGGAAGACATGGCTTGGCAGTTCGGGCTGGACTGTTCCCATGAGGCACAGGGTCAGACTGATTTGCATATAGCCATGTCTGAACTGGGGTGGCAGAGTGGGCTAAAGAACGGTGATGGATTAAACCCAGATCTTTTGAGTGGGTGTGAGTGTTTGATTGATTCAGATGCTCCGTCCATCACCACCCCCTTTTGTACCGCTTTTGGCCGCCAATAGTGTGGCAGGGTATGCTCAGACGTGAGTCCGTTGCTCACTTTGCCACTGGATTCAAGCAAGCCGGGCTGAAGATGGCTGGAATGCCAGAAACCGGTCCTCGGAAGCTTGTTTCCGGTACAGGGAAGACATGGCTTGGCAGTTCGGGCTAGACTGTTCCCATGAGGCACAGGGTCAGACTGATTTGCATATAGCCATGTCTGAACTGGCGTGGCAGAGTGGGCTAAAGAACGGTGATGGATTAAACCCAGATCTTTTGACTGGATGTGAGTGTTTGATTGATTCAGATGCTCCGTCCATCACCACCCCCTTTTGTACCGCTTGTGGCCGCCATAAGTGTGGCAGGGTATGCTCAGACGTGAGTCCCTTGCTCACTTTGCCACTGGATTCAAGCAAGCCGGGCTGAAGACGGCTGGAATGCCAGAAACCGGTCCTCGGAAGCTTGTTTCCGGTCCAGGGAAGACATGGCTTGGCAGTTCGGGCTGGACTGTTCCCATGAGGCACAGGGTCAGACTGATTTGCATATAGCCATTTCTGAACTGGGGTTGCAGAGTGGGCTAAAGAACGGTGATGGATTAAACCCAGATCTTTTGACTGGATGTGAGTGTTTGATTGATTCAGATGCTCCGTCCATCACCACCTCCTTTTGTACAGCTTTCGGCTGCCCTAAGTGTGGCAGGGTATGCTCAGACGTGAGTCCCTTGCTCACTTTGCCTTTGGATTCAAGCAAGCCGGACTGAAGACGGCTGGAATGCCAGAAACCGGTCCTCGGAAGCTTGTTTCCGGTCCAGGGAAGACATGGCTTGGCAGTTCGGGCTGGACTGTTCCCATGAGGCACAGGGTCAGACTGATTTGCATATAGCCATGTCTGAACTGGGGTGGCAGAGTGGGCTAAAGAATGGTGATGGATTAAACCCAGATCTTTTGACTGGGTGTGAGTGTTTGATTGATTCAGATTCTCCGCCCATCACCACCCCCTTTTGTACCGCTTTTGACTGTCATAAGTGTGGCAGGGTATGCTCAGACGTGAGTCCCTTGCTCACTTTGCCACTGGATTCAAGCAAGCCGGGCTGAAGACGGCTGGAATGCCAGAAACCGGTCCTTGGAAGCTTGTTTCCGGTCCAGGGAAGACATGGCTTTGCAGTTCGGGCTGGACTGTTCCCATGAGGCACAGGGTCAGACTGATTTGCATATAGCCATGTCTGAACTGGGGTGGCAGAGTGGGTTAAAGAATGGTGATGGATTTAACCCAGATCTTTTGACTCGGTGTGAGTCTTTGATTGGTTCAGATTCTCCGTCCATCACCACCCCCTTTTGTACCACTTTTGGCCGCCATAAGTGTGGCAGGGTATGCTCAGACTTGAGTCCCTTGCTCACTTTGCCACTGGATTCAAGCAAGCCGGGCTGAAGACGGCTGGAATGCAAGAAACCGGTCCTCGGAAGCTTGTTTCCGGTCCGGGGAAGACATGGCTTGGAAGTTCGGGCTGGACTGTTCCCATGAGGGACAGGGTCAGACTGATTTGCATATAGCCATGTCTGAACTGGGGTTGCAGAGTAGGCTAAAGAACGGTGATGGATTAAACCCAGATCTTTAGACTGGGTGTGAGTGTTTGATTGATTCAGATGCTCCGTTCATCACCACCTCCTTTTGTACAGCTTTTGGCCGCCATAAGTGTGGCAGGGTATGCTCAGACGTGAGTCCCTTGCTCACTTTGCCACTGGATTCAAGCAAGCCGGGCTGAAGACGGCTGGAATGCCAGAAACCGGTCCTCGGAAGCTTGTTTCCGGTCCAGGGAAGACATGGCTTGGCAGTTCGGGCTGGACTGTTCCCATGAGGCACAGGGTCAGACTGATTTGCATATAGCCATGTCAGAACTGGGGTTGCAGAGTGGGCTAAAGAACGGTGATGGATTAAACCCAGATCTTTTGACTGGATGTGAGTGTTTGATTGATTCAGATGCTCCGTCCATCACCACCTCCTTTTGTACAGCTTTCGGCCGCCCTAAGTGTGGCAGGGTATGCTCAGACGTGAGTCCCTTGCTCACTTTGCCACTGGATTCAAGAAAGCCGGGCTGAAGACGGCTGGAATGCAAGAAACCGGTCCTCGGAAGCTTGTTTCCGGTCCGGGGAAGACATGGCTTGGAAGTTCGGGCTGGACTGTTCCCATGAGGGACAGGGTCAGACTGATTTGCATATAGCCATGTCTGAACTGGGGTTGCAGAGAAGGCTAAAGAACGGTGATGGATTAAACCCAGATCTTTAGACTGGGTGTGAGTGTTTGATTGATTCAGATTCTCCGCCCATCACCACCCCCTTTTGTACCGCTTTTGACTGTCATAAGTGTGGCAGGGTATGCTCAGACGTGAGTCCCTTGCTCACTTTGCCACTGGATTCAAGCAAGCCGGGCTGAAGACGGCTGGAATGCCAGAAACCGGTCCTTGGAAGCTTGTTTCCGGTCCAGGGAAGACATGGCTTTGCAGTTCGGGCTGGACTGTTCCCATGAGGCACAGGGTCAGACTGATTTGCATATAGCCATGTCTGAACTGGGGTGGCAGAGTGGGTTAAAGAATGGTGATGGATTTAACCCAGATCTTTTGACTCGGTGTGAGTCTTTGATTGGTTCAGATTCTCCGTCCATCACCACCCCCTTTTGTACCACTTTTGGCCGCCATAAGTGTGGCAGGGTATGCTTAGACTTGAGTCCCTTGCTCACTTTGCCACTGGATTCAAGCAAGCCGGGCTGAAGACGGCTGGAATGCAAGAAACCGGTCCTCGGAAGCTTGTTTCCGGTCCGGGGAAGACATGGCTTGGAAGTTCGGGTTGGACTGTTCCCATGAGGGACAGGGTCAGACTGATTTGCATATAGCCATGTCTGAACTGGGGTTGCAGAGTAGGCTAAAGAACGGTGATGGATTAAACCCAGATCTTTAGACTGGGTGTGAGTGTTTGATTGATTCAGATGCTCCGTTCATCACCACCTCCTTTTGTACAGCTTTTGGCCGCCATAAGTGTGGCAGGGTATGCTCAGACGTGAGTCCCTTGCTCACTTTGCCACTGGATTCAAGCAAGCCGGGCTGAAGACGGCTGGAATGCCAGAAACCGGTCCTCGGAAGCTTGTTTCCGGTCCAGGGAAGACATGGCTTGGCAGTTCGGGCTGGACTGTTCCCATGAGGCACAGGGTCAGACTGATTTGCATATAGCCATGTCAGAACTGGGGTTGCAGAGTGGGCTAAAGAACGGTGATGGATTAAACCCAGATCTTTTGACTGGATGTGAGTGTTTGATTGATTCAGATGCTCCGTCCATCACCACCTCCTTTTGTACAGCTTTCGGCCGCCCTAAGTGTGGCAGGGTATGCTCAGACGTGAGTCCCTTGCTCACTTTGCCACTGGATTCAAGAAAGCCGGGCTGAAGACGGCTGGAATGCCAGAAACCGGTCCTCGGAAGCTTGTTTCCGGTCCAGGGAAGACATGTCTTGGCAGTTCGGGCTGGACTGTTCCCATGAGGCACAGGGTCAGACTGATTTGCATATAGCCATGTCTGAACTGGGGTGGCAGAGTGGGCTAAAAACGGTGATGGATTAAATCCAGATCTTTTGACTGGGTGTGAGTGTTTGATTGATTCAGATGCTCCGTCCATCACCACCCCCTTTTGTACCGCTTTCGGCTGCCATAAGTGTGGCAGGGTATGCTCAGACGTGAGTCCCTTGCTCACTCTGCCACAGGATTCAAGCAAGCTGGGCTGAAGACGGCTGGAATGCCAGAAACTGGTCCTCGGAAGCTTGTTTCCGGTCCAGGGAAGACATGGCTTGGCAGTTTGGGCTGGACTGTTCCCATGAGGCACAGGGTCAGACTGATTTGCATATAGCCATGTCTGAACTGGGGTGGCATAGTGGGCTAAAGAAGGGTGATGGATTAAACTCAGATCTTTTGACTGGGTGTAAGTGTTTGATTGATTCAGATGCTCAGTCCATCACCACCTCCTTTTGTACAGCTTTTGGCCGCCATAAGTGTGGCAGGGTATGCTCAGACGTGAGTCCCTTGCTCACTTTGCCACTGGATTCAAGCAAGCCGGGCTGAAGAAGGCTGGAATGCCAGAAACCGGTCCTCGGAAGCTTGTTTCCGGTCCAGGGAAGACATGACTTGGCAGTATGGGCTTGACATTTACCATGAGGCACAAGGTCAGACTGATTTGCATATAGCCATGTCTGAACTGGGGTGCAGAGTGGGCTAAAGAACGGTGATGGATTAAACCCAGATCTTTTGACTGGGTGTGAGTGTTTGATTGATTCAGATTCTCCGTCCATCACCACCCCCTTTTGTACCGCTTTTGGCCACCATAAGTGTGCCAGCGTATGCTCAGACGTGAGTCCCTTGCTCACTTTGCCACTGGATTCTAGCAAGCCGGGCTGAAGACGGCTGGAATGCCAGAAACCGGTCCTCGGAAGCTTGTTTCCGGTCCAGGGAAGACATGGCTTGGCAGTTCGGGCTGGACTGTTCCCATGAGGCACTGGGTCAGACTGATTTGCATATAGCCATGTCTGAACTGGGGTGGCAGAGTGGGCTAAAGAACGGTGATGGATTAAACCCAGATCTTTTGACTGGGTGTGAGTGTTTGATTGATTCAGATGCTCCGTCCATCACCACCCCCTTTTGTACCGCTTTTGGCCGCCATAAGTGTGGCAGGGTATGCTCAGACGTGAGTCCCTTGCTCACTTTGCCACTGGATTCAAGCAAGCCGGGCTGAAGACGGCTGGAATGCCAGAAACCGGTCCTCGGAAGCTTGTTTCCGGTCCAGGGAAGACATGCCTTGGCAGTTCGGGCTGGACTGTTCCCATGAGGCACAGGGTCAGACTGATTTGCATATAGCCATGTCTGAACTGGGGTGGCAGAGTGGGCTAAAGAACGGTGATGGATCAAACCCAGATCTTTTGACTGTATGTGAGTGTTTGATTGATTCAGATGCTCCGTCCATCACCACCCCCTTTTGTACCTCTTTTGGCCGCCATAAGTGTGGCAGGGTATGCTCAGACGTGAGTCCCTTGCTCACTTTGCCACTGCATTCAAGCAAGCCGGGCTGAAGACGGCTGGAATGCCAGAAACCGGTCCTCGGAAGCTTGTTTCCGGTCCAGGGAAGACATGGCTTGGCAGTTCGGGCTGGACTGTTCCCATGAGGCACAGGGTCAGACTGATTTGCATATAGCCATATCTGAACTGGGGTGGCAGAGTGGGCTAAAGAACGGTGATGGATTAAACCAAGATCTTTTGACTGGATGTGAGTGTTTGATTGATTCAGATGCTCCGTCCATCACCACCTCCTTTTGTACAGCTTTCGGCCGCCCTAAGTGTGGCAGGGTATGCTCAGACGTGAGTCCCTTGCTCACTTTGCCACTGGATTCAAGCAAGCCGGGCTGAAGACGGCTGGAATGCCAGAAACCGGTCCCCGGAAGCTTGTTTCCGGTCCAGGGAAGACATGTCTTGGCAGTTCGGGCTGGACTGTTCCCATGAGGCACAGGGTCAGACTGATTTGCATATAGCCATGTCTGAACTGGGGTGGCAGAGTGGGCTAAAGAACGGTGATGGATTAAATCCAGATCTTTTGACTGGGTGTGAGTGTTTGATTGATTCAGATGCTCCGTCCATCACCACCCCCTTTTGTACCGCTTTCGGCCGCCATAAGTGTGGCAGGGTATGCTCAGACGTGAGTCCCTTGCTCACTTTGCCACAGGATTCAAGCAAGCTGGGCTGAAGACGGCTGGAATGCCAGAAACCGGTCCCTCGGAAGCTTGTTTCCGGTCCAGGGAAGACATGGCTTGGCAGTTCGGGCTGGACTGTTCCCATGAGGCACAGGGTCAGACTGATTTGCATATAGCCATGTCTGAACTGGGGTGGCATAGTGGGCTAAAGAACGGTGATGGATTAAACTCAGATCTTTTGACTGGGCGTAAGTGTTTGATTGATTCAGATGCTCCGTCCATCACCACCTCCTTTTGTACAGCTTTTGGCCGCCATAAGTGTGGCAGGGTATGCTCAGACGTGAGTCCCTTGCTCACTTTGCCACTGGATTCAAGCAAGCCGGGCTGAAGAAGGCTGGAATGCCAGAAACCGGTCCTCGGAAGCTTGCTTCCGGTCCAGGGAAGACATGACATGGCAGTTCGGGCTCGACATTTACCATGAGGCACAAGGTCAGACTGATTTGCAAATAGCCATGTCTGAACTGGGGTGGCAGAGTGGGCTAAAGAACGGTGATGGATTAAACCCAGATCTATTGACTGGGTGTGAGTGTTTGATTGATTCAGATGCTCCGTCCATCACCACCCCCTTTTGTACCGCTTTTGGCCGCCATAAGTGTGCCAGCGTATGCTCAGACGTGAGTCCCTTGCTCAATTTGCCACTGGATTCTAGCAAGCCGGGCTGAAGACGGCTGGAATGCCAGAAACCGGTCCTCTGAAGCTTGTTTCCGGTCCAGGGAAGACATGGCTTGGCAGTTCGGGCTGGACTGTTCCCATGAGGCACAGGGTCAGACTGATTTGCATATAGCCATGTCTGAACTGGGGTGGCAGAGTGGGCTAAAGAACGGTGATGGATTAAACCCAGATCTTTTGACTGGGTGTGAGTGTTTGATTGATTCAGATGCTCCGTCCATCACCACCCCCTTTTGTACCGCTTTTGGCCGCCATAAGTGTGGCAGGGTATGCTCAGACGTGAGACCCTTGCTCACTTTGCCACTGGATTCAAGCAAGCCGGGCTGAAGACGGCTGGAATGCCAGAAACCGGTCCTCGGAAGCTTGTTTCCGGTCCGGGGAAGACATGCCTTGGCAGTTCAGGCTGGACTGTTCCCATGAGGCACAGGGTCAGACTGATTTGCATATAGCCATGTCTGAACTGGGGTGGCAGAGTGGGCTAAAGAACGGTGATGGATTAAACACAGATCTTTTGACTGGATGTGAGTGTTTGATTGATTCAGATGCTCCGTCCATCACCACCCCCTTTTGTACCTCTTTTGGCCGCCATAAGTGTGGCAGGGTATGCTCAGACGTGAGTCCCTTGCTCACTTTGCCACTGCATTCAAGCAAGCCGGGCTGAAGACGGCTGGAATGCCAGAAACCGGTCCTCGGAAGCTTGTTTCCGGTCCAGGGAAGACATGGCTCGGCAGTTCGGGCTGGACAGTTCCCATAAGGCACAGGGTCAGACTGATTTGCATATAGCCATGTCTGAACTGCCGTGGCAGAGTGGGCTAAAGACCGGTGATGCATTAAAGCCAGATCTTTTGACTGGGTGTGAGTGTTTGATTGATTCAAATGCTCCGTCCATCACCACCCCCTTTTGTACCGCTTTTGGCCGCCATAAGTGTGGCAGGGTATGCTCAGATGTGAGTCCCTTGCTCACTTTGCCACTGGATTCAAGCAAGCCGGGCTGAAGACGGCTGGAATGCCAGAAACCGGTCCTCGGAAGCTTGTTTCCGATCCAAGGAAGACATGGCTTGGCTGTTCGGGCTGGACTGTTCCCATGAGGCACAGGGTCAGACTGATTTGCATATAGCCATGTCTGAACTGGGGTGGCAGAGTGGGCTAAAGAACGGTGATGGATTAAACCCAGATCTTTTGACTGGGTGTGAGTGTTTGATTGATTCAGATGCTCCGTCCATCACCACCCCCTTTTGTACCGCTTTTGGCCACCATAAGTGTGGCAGGGTATGCTCAGATGTGAGTCCCTTGCTCACTTTGCCACTGGATTCAAGCATGTCGGGCTGAAGACGGCTGGAATGCAGGAAACCGGTCCTCGGAAGCTTGTTTCCGGTCCAGGGAAGACATGGCTTGGCAGTTCGGGCTGGACTGTTCCCATGAGGCACAGGGTCAGACTGATTTGCATATAGCCATGTCTGAACTGGGTTGGCAGAGTGGGTTAAAGAATGGTGATGGATTTAACCCAGATCTTTTGACTGGGTGTGAGTCTTTGATTGATTCAGATGCTCCGTCCATCACCACCCTCTTTTGTACCACTTTTGGCCGCCATAAGTGTGGCAGGGTATGCTCAGACATGAGTCCCTTGCTCACTTTGCCACTGGATTCAAGCAATCCGGGCTGAAGACGGCTGGAATGCCAGAAACCGGTCCTCGGAAGCTTGTTTCCGGTCCAGGGAAGACATGGCTTGGCAGTTCGGGCAGGACTGTTCCCATGAGGGACAGGGTCAGACTGATTTGCATATAGCCATGTCTGAACTGGGGTGGCAGAGTGGGCTAAAGAACGGTGATGGATTAAACCCAGATCTTTTGACTGGGTGTGAGTGTTTGATTGATTCAGATGCTCCGTCCATCACCACCCCCTTTTGTACCGCTTTTGGCCGCCATAAGTGTGGCAGGGTATGCTCAGATGTGAGTCCCTTGCTCACTTTACCACTAGATTCAAGCAAGCCGGGCTGAAGACGGCTGGAATGCCAGAAACCGGTCATCGGAAGCTTGTTTCCGGTCCAAGGAAGACATGGCTTGGCTGTTCGGGCTGGACTGTTCCCATGAGGCACAGGGTCAGACTGATTTGCATATAGCCATGTCTGAACTGGGGTGGCAGAGTGGGCTAAAGAACGGTGATGGATTAAACCCAGATCTTTTGACTGGATGTGAGTGTTTGATTGATTCAGATGCTCCGTCCATCACCACCCCCTTTTGTACCGCTTTTGGCCGCCATAAGTGTGGCAGGGTATGCTCAGACGTGAGTCCCTTGCTCACTTTGCCACTGGATTCAAGCAAGCCAGGCTGAAGACGGCTGGAATGCCAGAAACCGGTCCTCGGAAGCTTGTTTCTGGTCCAGGGAAGACATGGCTTTGCAGTTCGGGCTGGACTGTTCCCATGAGGCACAGGGTCAGACTGATTTGCATATAGCCATGTCTGAACTGGGGTGGCAGAGAGTGCTAAAGAACGGTGATGGATTAAACCCAGATCTTTTGACTGGATGTGAGTGTTTGATTGATTCAGATGCTCCGTCCATCACCACCCCCTTTTGTACCACTTTTGGCCGCCATAAGTGTGGCAGGGTATGCTCAGACGTGAGTCCCTTGCTCACTTTGCCACTGCATTCAAGCAAGCCGGGCTGAAGACGGCTGGAATGCCAGAAACCGGTCCTCGGAAGCTTGTTTCCGGTCCAGGGAAGACATGGCTTGGCAGTTCGGGCTGGACTGTTCCCATGAGGCACAGGGTCAGACTGATTTGCATATAGCCATATCTGAACTGGGGTGGCAGAGTGGGCTAAAGAACGGTGATGGATTAAACCAAGATCTTTTGACTGGATGTGAGTGTTTGATTGATTCAGATGCTCCGTCCATCACCACCTCCTTTTGTACAGCTTTCGGCCGCCCTAAGTGTGGCAGGGTATGCTCAGACGTTAGTCCCTTGCTCACTTTGCCACTGGATTCAAGCAAGCCGGGCTGAAGACGGCTGGAATGCCAGAAACCGGTCCTCGGAAGCTTGTTTCCGGTCCAGGGAAGACATGTCTTGGCAGTTCGGGCTGGACTGTTCCCATGAGGCACAGGGTCAGACTGATTTGCATATAGCCATGTCTGAACTGGGGTGGCAGAGTGGGCTAAAGAACGGTGATGGATTAAATCCAGATCTTTTGACTGGGTGTGAGTGTTTGATTGATTCAGATGCTCCGTCCATCACCACACCCTTTTGTACCGCTTTCGGCCGCCATAAGTGTGGCAGGGTATGCTCAGACGTGAGTCCCTTGCTCACTTTGCCACAGGATTCAAGCAAGCTGGGCTGAAGACGGCTGGAATGCCAGAAACCGGTCCTCGGAAGCTTGTTTCCGGTCCAGGGAAGACATGGCTTGGCAGTTCGGGCTGGACTGTTCCCATGAGGCACAGGTTCAGACTGATTTGCATATAGACATGTCTGAACTGGGGTGGCATAGTGGGCTAACTCAGATCTTTTGACTGGGCGTAAGTGTTTGATTGATTCAGATGCTCCGTCCATCACCACCCCCTTTTGTACCTCTTTTGGCCGCCATAAGTGTGGCAGGGTATGCTCAGACGTGAGTCCCTTGCTCACTTTGCCACTGCATTCAAGCAAGCCGGGCTGAAGACGGCTGGAATGCCAGAAACCGGTCCTCGGAAGCTTGTTTCCGGTCCAGGGAAGACATGGCTTGGCAGTTCGGGCTGGACTGTTCCCATGAGGCACAGGGTCAGACTGATTTGCATATAGCCATATCTGAACTGGGGTGGCAGAGTGGGCTAAAGAACGGTGATGGATTAAACCAAGATCTTTTGACTGGATGTGAGTGTTTGATTGATTCAGATGCTCCGTCCATCACCACCTCCTTTTGTACAGCTTTCGGCCGCCCTAAGTGTGGCAGGGTATGCTCAGACGTGAGTCCCTTGCTCACTTTGCCACTGGATTCAAGCAAGCCGGGCTGAAGACGGCTGGAATGCCAGAAACCGGTCCTCGGAAGCTTGTTTCCGGTCCAGGGAAGACATGTCTTGGCAGTTCGGGCTGGACTGTTCCCATGAGGCACAGGGTCAGACTGATTTGCATATAGCCATGTCTGAACTGGGGTGGCAGAGTGGGCTAAAGAACGGTGATGGATTAAATCCAGATCTTTTGACTGGGTGTGAGTGTTTGATTGATTCAGATGCTCCGTCCATCACCACCCCCTTTTGTACCGCTTTCGGCCGGCATAAGTGTGGCAGGGTATGCTCAGACGTGAGTCCCTTGCTCACTTTGCCACAGGATTCAAGCAAGCTGGGCTGAAGACGGCTGGAATGCCAGAAACTGGTCCTCGGAAGCTTGTTTCCGGTCCAGGGAAGACATGGCTTGGCAGTTTGGGCTGGACTGTTCCCATGAGGCACAGGGTCAGACTGATTTGCATATAGCCATGTCTGAACTGGGGTGGCATAGTGGGCTAAAGAACGGTGATGGATTAAACTCAGATCTTTTGACTGGGCGTAAGTGTTTGATTGATTCAGATGCTCCGTCCATCACCACCTCCTTTTGTACAGCTTTTGGCCGCCATAAGTGTGGCAGGGTATGCTCAGACGTGAGTCCCTTGCTCACTTTGCCACTGGATTCAAGCAAGCCGGGCTGAAGAAGGCTGGAATGCCAGAAACCGGTCCTCGGAAGCTTGCTTCCGGTCCAGGGAAGACATGACATGGCAGTTTGGGCTCGACATTTACCATGAGGCACAAGGTCAGACTGATTTGCAAATAGCCATGTCTGAACTGGGGTGGCAGAGTGGGCTAAAGAACGGTGAAGGATTAAACCCAGATCTATTGACTGGGTGTGAGTGTTTGATTGATTCAGATGCTCCGTCCATCACCACCCCCTTTTGTACCGCTTTTGGCCGCCATAAGTGTGCCAGCGTATGCTCAGACGTGAGTCCCTTGCTCACTTTGCCACTGGATTCTAGCAAGCCGGGCTGAAGACGGCTGGAATGCCAGAAACCGGTCCTCTGAAGCTTGTTTCCGGTCCAGGGAAGACATGGCTGGGCAGTTCGGGCTGGACTGTTCCCATGAGGCACAGGGTCAGACTGATTTGCATATAGCCATGTCTGAACTGGGGTGGCAGAGTGGGCTAAAGAACGGTGATGGATTAAACCCAGATCTTTTGACTGGGTGTGAGTGTTTGATTGATTCAGATGCTCCGTCCATCACCACCCCCTTTTGTACCGCTTTTGGCCGCCATAAGTGTGGCAGGGTATGCTCAGACGTGAGACCCTTGCTCACTTTGCCACTGGATTCAAGCAAGCCGGGCTGAAGACGGCTGGAATGCCAGAAACCGGTCCTCGGAAGCTTGTTTCCGGTCCAGGGAAGACATGCCTTGGCAGTTCGGGCTGGACTGTTCCCATGAGGCAAAGGGTCAGACTGATTTGCATATAGCCATGTCTGAACTGGGGTGGCAGAGTGGGCTAAAGAACGGTGATGGATTAAACCCAGATCTTTTGACTGGATGTGAGTGTTTGATTGATTCAGATGCTCCGTCCATCACCACCCCCTTTTGTACCTCTTTTGGCCGCCATAAGTGTGGCAGGGTATGCTCAGACGTGAGTCCCTTGCTCACTTTGCCACTGCATTCAAGCAAGCCGGGCTGAAGACGGCTGGAATGCCAGAAACCGGTCCTCGGAAGCTTGTTTCCGGTCCAGGGAAGACATGGCTTGGCAGTTCGGGCTGGACTGTTCCCATGAGGCACAGGGTCAGACTGATTTGCATATAGCCATGTCTGAACTGCCGTGGCAGAGTGGGCTAAAGAACGGTGATGGATTAAACCCAGATCTTTTGACTGGATGTGAGTGTGTGATTGATTCAGATGCTCCGTCCATCACCACCCCCTTTTGTACCGCTTGTGGCCGCCATAAGTGTGGCAGGGTATGCTCAGACGTGAGTCCCTTGCTCACTTTGCCACTGGATTCAAGCAAGCCCGGCTGAAGACGGCTGGAATGCCAGAAACCGGTCCTCGGAAGCTTGTTTCCGGTCCAGGGAAGACATGGCTCGGCAGTTCGGGCTGGACAGTTCCCATAAGGCACAGGGTCAGACTGATTTGCATATAGCCATGTCTGAACTGCCGTGGCAGAGTGGGCTAAAGACCGGTGATGCATTAAAGCCAGATCTTTTGACTGGGTGTGAGTGTTTGATTTATTCAAATGCTCTGTCCATCACCACCCCCTTTTGTACCGCTTTTGGCCGCCATAAGTGTGGCAGGGTATGCTCAGATGTGAGTCCCTTGCTCACTTTGCCACTGGATTCAAGCAAGCCGGGCTGAAGACGGCTGGAATGCCAGAAACCGGTCCTCGGAAGCTTGTTTCTGATCCAAGGAAGACATGGCTTGGCTGTTCGGGCTGGACTGTTCCCATGAGGCACAGGGTCAGACTGATTTGCATATAGCCATGTCTGAACTGGGTTGGCAGAGTGGGTTAAAGAATGGTGATGGATTTAACCCAGATCTTTTGACTGGGTGTGAGTCTTTGATTGATTCAGATGCTCCGTCCATCACCACCCCCTTTTGTACCACTTTTGGCCGCCATAAGTGTGGCAGGGTATGCTCAGACATGAGTCCCTTGCTCACTTTGCCACTGGATTCAAGCAATCCGGGCTGAAGACGGCTGGAATGCCAGAAACCGGTCCTCGGAAGCTTGTTTCCGGTCCAGGGAAGACATGGCTTGGCAGTTCGGGCAGGACTGTTCCCATGAGGGACAGGGTCAGACTGATTTGCATATAGCCATGTCTCAACTGGGGTGGCAGAGTGGGCTAAAGAACGGTGATGGATTAAACCCAGATCTTTTGACTGGGTGTGAGTGTTTGATTGATTCAGATGCTCCGTCCATCACCACCCCCTTTTGTACCGCTTTTGGCCGCCATAAGTGTGGCAGGGTATGCTCAGATGTGAGTCCCTTGCTCACTTTACCACTAGATTCAAGCAAGCCGGGCTGAAGACGGCTGGAATGCCAGAAACCGGTCATCGGAAGCTTGTTTCCGGTCCAAGGAAGACATGGCTTGGCTGTTCGGGCTGGACTGTTCCCATGAGGCACAGGGTCAGACTGATTTGCATATAGCCATGTCTGAACTGGGGTGGCAGAGTGGGCTAAAGAACGGTGATGGATTAAACCCAGATCTTTTGACTGGATGTGAGTGTTTGATTGATTCAGATGCTCCGTCCATCACCACCCCCTTTTGTACCGCTTTTGGCCGCCATAAGTGTGGCAGGGTATGCTCAGACGTGAGTCCCTTGCTCACTTTGCCACTGGATTCAAGCAAGCCAGGCTGAAGACGGCTGGAATGCCAGAAACCGGTCCTCGGAAGCTTGTTTCTGGTCCAGGGAAGACATGGCTTTGCAGTTCGGGCTGGACTGTTCCCATGAGGCACAGGGTCAGACTGATTTGCATATAGCCATGTCTGAACTGGGGTGGCAGAGAGTGCTAAAGAACGGTGATGGATTAAACCCAGATCTTTTGACTGGATGTGAGTGTTTGATTGATTCAGATGCTCCGTCCATCACCACCCCCTTTTGTACCACTTTTGGCCGCCATAAGTGTGGCAGGGTATGCTCAGACGTGAGTCCCTTGCTCACTTTGCCACTGCATTCAAGCAAGCCGGGCTGAAGACGGCTGGAATGCCAGAAACCGGTCCTCGGAAGCTTGTTTCCGGTCCAGGGAAGACATGGCTTGGCAGTTCGGGCTGGACTGTTCCCATGAGGCACAGGGTCAGACTGATTTGCATATAGCCATATCTGAACTGGGGTGGCAGAGTGGGCTAAAGAACGGTGATGGATTAAACCAAGATCTTTTGACTGGATGTGAGTGTTTGATTGATTCAGATGCTCCGTCCATCACCACCTCCTTTTGTACAGCTTTCGGCCGCCCTAAGTGTGGCAGGGTATGCTCAGACGTTAGTCCCTTGCTCACTTTGCCACTGGATTCAAGCAAGCCGGGCTGAAGACGGCTGGAATGCCAGAAACCGGTCCTCGGAAGCTTGTTTCCGGTCCAGGGAAGACATGTCTTGGCAGTTCGGGCTGGACTGTTCCCATGAGGCACAGGGTCAGACTGATTTGCATATAGCCATGTCTGAACTGGGGTGGCAGAGTGGGCTAAAGAACGGTGATGGATTAAATCCAGATCTTTTGACTGGGTGTGAGTGTTTGATTGATTCAGATGCTCCGTCCATCACCACCCCCTTTTGTACCGCTTTCGGCCGCCATAAGTGTGGCAGGGTATGCTCAGACGTGAGTCCCTTGCTCACTTTGCCACAGGATTCAAGCAAGCTGGGCTGAAGACGGCTGGAATGCCAGAAACCGGTCCTCGGAAGCTTGTTTCCGGTCCAGGGAAGACATGGCTTGGCAGTTCGGGCTGGACTGTTCCCATGAGGCACAGGGTCAGACTGATTTGCATATAGCCATGTCTGAACTGGGGTGGCATAGTGGGCTAAAGAACGGTGATGGATTAAACTCAGATCTTTTGACTGGGCGTAAGTGTTTGATTGATTCAGATGCTCCGTCCATCACCACCTCCTTTTGTACAGCTTTTGGCCGCCATAAGTGTGGCAGGGTATGCTCAGACGTGAGTCCCTTGCTCACTTTGCCACTGGATTCAAGCAAGCCGGGCTGAAGAAGGCTGGAATGCCAGAAACCGGTCCTCGGAAGCTTGCTTCCGGTCCAGGGAAGACATGACTTGGCAGTTCGGGCTCGACATTTACCATGAGGCACAAGGTCAGACTGATTTGCAAATAGCCATGTCTGAACTGGGGTGGCAGAGTGGGCTAAAGAACGGTGATGGATTAAACCCAGATCTTTTGACTGGGTGTGAGTGTTTGATTGATTCAGATGCTCCGTCCATCACCACCCCCTTTTGTACCGCTTTTGGCCGCCATAAGTGTGCCAGCGTATGCTCAGACGTGAGTCCCTTGCTCACTTTGCCACTGGATTCTAGCAAGCCGGGCTGAAGACGGCTGGAATGCCAGAAACCGGTCCTCTGAAGCTTGTTTCCGGTCCAGGGAAGACATGGCTTGGCAGTTCGGGCTGGACTGTTCCCATGAGGCACAGGGTCAGACTGATTTGCATATAGCCATGTCTGAACTGGGGTGGCAGAGTGGGCTAAAGAACGGTGATGGATTAAACCCAGATCTTTTGACTGGGTGTGAGTGTTTGATTGATTCAGATGCTCCGTCCATCACCACCCCCTTTTGTACCGCTTTTGGCCGCCATAAGTGTGGCAGGGTATGCTCAGACGTGAGTCCCTTGCTCACTTTGCCACTGGATTCAAGCAAGCCGGGCTGAAGACGGCTGGAATGCCAGAAACCGGTCCTCGGAAGCTTGTTTCCAGTCCAGGGAAGACATGCCTTGGCAGTTCGGGCTGGACTGTTCCCATGAGGCACAGGGTCAGACTGATTTGCATATAGCCATGTCTGAACTGGGGTGGCAGAGTGGGCTAAAGAACGGTGATGGATTAAACCCAGATCTTTTGACTGGATGTGAGTGTTTGATTGATTCAGATGCTCCGTCCATCACCACCCCCTTTTGTACCTCTTTTGGCCGCCATAAGTGTGGCAGGGTATGCTCAGATGTGAGTCCCTTGCTCACTTTGCCACTGGATTCAAGCAATGCCGGGCTGAAGACGGCTGGAATGCCAGAAACCGGTCATCGGAAGCTTGTTTCCGGTCCAAGGAAGACATGGCTTGGCTGTTCGGGCTGGACTGTTCCCATGAGGCACAGGGTCAGACTGATTTGCATATAGCCATGTCTGAACTGGGGTGGCAGAGTGGGCTAAAGAACGGTGATGGATTAAACCCAGATCTTTTGACTGGATGTGAGTGTTTGATTGATTCAGATGCTCCGTCCATCACCACCCCCTTTTGTACCGCTTTTGGCCGCCATAAGTGTGGCAGGGTATGCTCAGACGTGAGTCCCTTGCTCACTTTGCCACTGGATTCAAGCAAGCCAGGCTGAAGACGGCTGGAATGCCAGAAACCGGTCCTCGGAAGCTTGTTTCTGGTCCAGGGAAGACATGGCTTTGCAGTTCGGGATGGACTGTTCCCATGAGGCACAGGGTCAGACTGATTTGCATATAGCCATGTCTGAACTGGGGTGGCAGAGAGTGCTAAAGAACGGTGATGGATTAAACCCAGATCTTTTGACTGGATGTGAGTGTTTGATTGATTCAGATGCTCCGTCCATCACCACCCCCTTTTGTACCACTTTTGGCCGCCATAAGTGTGGCAGGGTATGCTCAGACGTGAGTCCCTTGCTCACTTTGCCACTGCATTCAAGCAAGCCGGGCTGAAGACGGCTGGAATGCCAGAAACCGGTCCTCGGAAGCTTGTTTCCGGTCCAGGGAAGACATGGCTTGGCAGTTCGGGCTGGACTGTTCCCATGAGGCACAGGGTCAGACTGATTTGCATATAGCCATATCTGAACTGGGGTGGCAGAGTGGGCTAAAGAACGGTGATGGATTAAACCAAGATCTTTTGACTGGATGTGAGTGTTTGATTGATTCAGATGCTCCGTCCATCACCACCTCCTTTTGTACAGCTTTCGGCCGCCCTAAGTGTGGCAGGGTATGCTCAGACGTTAGTCCCTTGCTCACTTTGCCACTGGATTCAAGCAAGCCGGGCTGAAGACGGCTGGAATGCCAGAAACCGGTCCTCGGAAGCTTGTTTCCGGTCCAGGGAAGACATGTCTTGGCAGTTTGGGCTGGACTGTTCCCATGAGGCACAGGGTCAGACTGATTTGCATATAGCCATGTCTGAACTGGGGTGGCAGAGTGGGCTAAAGAACGGTGATGGATTAAATCCAGATCTTTTGACTGGGTGTGAGTGTTTGATTGATTCAGATGCTCCGTCCATCACCACCCCCTTTTTTACCGCTTTCGGCCGCCATAAGTGTGGCAGGGTATGCTCAGACGTGAGTCCCTTGCTCACTTTGCCACAGGATTCAAGCAAGCTGGGCTGAAGACGGCTGGAATGCCAGAAACCGGTCCTCGGAAGCTTGTTTCCGGTCCAGGGAAGACATGGCTTGGCAGTTCGGGCTGGACTGTTCCCATGAGGCACAGGGTCAGACTGATTTGCATATAGCCATGTCTGAACTGGGGTGGCATAGTGGGCTAAAGAACGGTGATGGATTAAACTCAGATCTTTTGACTGGGCGTAAGTGTTTGATTGATTCAGATGCTCCGTCCATCACCACCTCCTTTTGTACAGCTTTTGGCCGCCATAAGTGTGGCAGGGTATGCTCAGACGTGAGTCCCTTGCTCACTTTGCCACTGGATTCAAGCAAGCCGGGCTGAAGAAGGCTGGAATGCCAGAAACCGGTCCTCGGAAGCTTGCTTCCGGTCCAGGGAAGACATGACTTGGCAGTTCGGGCTCGACATTTACCATGAGGCACAAGGTCAGACTGATTTGCAAATAGCCATGTCTGAACTGGGGTGGCAGAGTGGGCTAAAGAACGGTGATGGATTAAACCCAGATCTTTTGACTGGGTGTGAGTGTTTGATTGATTCAGATGCTCCGTCCATCACCACCCCCTTTTGTACCGCTTTTGGCCGCCATAAGTGTGCCAGCGTATGCTCAGACGTGAGTCCCTTGCTCACTTTGCCACTGGATTCTAGCAAGCCGGGCTGAAGACGGCTGGAATGCCAGAAACCGGTCCTCTGAAGCTTGTTTCCGGTCCAGGGAAGACATGGCTTGGCAGTTCGGGCTGGACTGTTCCCATGAGGCACAGGGTCAGACTGATTTGCATATAGCCATGTCTGAACTGGGGTGGCAGAGTGGGCTAAAGAACGGTGATGGATTAAACCCAGATCTTTTGACTGGGTGTGAGTGTTTGATTGATTCAGATGCTCCGTCCATCACCACCCCCTTTTGTACCGCTTTTGGCCGCCATAAGTGTGGCAGGGTATGCTCAGACGTGAGTCCCTTGCTCACTTTGCCACTGGATTCAAGCAAGCCGGGCTGAAGACGGCTGGAATGCCAGAAACCGGTCCTCGGAAGCTTGTTTCCGGTCCAGGGAAGACATGCCTTGGCAGTTCGGGCTGGACTGTTCCCATGAGGCACAGGGTCAGACTGATTTGCATATAGCCATGTCTGAACTGGGGTGGCAGAGTGGGCTAAAGAACGGTGATGGATTAAACCCAGATCTTTTGACTGGATGTGAGTGTTTGATTGATTCAGATGCTCCGTCCATCACCACCCCCTTTTGTACCTCTTTTGGCCGCCATAAGTGTGGCAGGGTATGCTCAGATGTGAGTCCCTTGCTCACTTTGTCACTGGATTCAAGCAATGCCGGGCTGAAGACGGCTGGAATGCCAGAAACCGGTCCTCGGAAGCTTGTTTCTGATCCAAGGAAGACATGGCTTGGCTGTTCGGGCTGGACTGTTCCCATGAGGCACAGGGTCAGACTGATTTGCATATAGCCATGTCTGAACTGGGGTGGCAGAGTGGGCTAAAGAACGGTGATGGATTAAACCCAGATCTTTTGACTGGGTGTGAGTGTTTGATTGATTCAGATGCTCCGTCCATCACCACCCCCTTTTGTACCGCTTTTGGCCACCATAAGTGTGGCAGGGTATGCTCAGATGTGAGTCCCTTGCTCACTTTGCCACTGGATTCAAGCAAGTCGGGCTGAAGACGGCTGGAATGCAGGAAACCGGTCCTCGGAAGCTTGTTTCCGGTCCAGGGAAGACATGGCTTGGCTGTTCGGGCTGGACTGTTCTCATGAGGCACAGGGTCAGACTGATTTGCATATAGCCATGTCTGAACTGGGGTGGCAGAGTGGGCTAAAGAACGGTGATGGATTAAACCCAGATCTTTTGACTGGATGTGAGTGTTTGATTGATTCAGATGCTCCGTCCATCACCACCCCCTTTTGTACCGCTTTTGGCCGCCATAAGTGTGGCAGGGTATGCTAAGACGTGAGTCCCTTGCTCACTTTGCCACTGGATTCAAGCAAGCCAGGCTGAAGACGGCTGGAATGCCAGAAACCGGTCCTCAGAAGCTTGTTTCTGGTCCAGGGAAGACATGGCTTTGCAGTTCGGGCTGGACTGTTCCCATGAGGCACAGGGTCAGACTGATTTGCATATAGCCATGTCTGAACTGGGGTGGCAGAGAGTGCTAAAGAACGGTGATGGATTAAACCCAGATCTTTTGACTGGATGTGAGTGTTTGATTGATTCAGATGCTCCGTCCATCACCACCCCCTTTTGTACCACTTTTGGCCGCCATAAGTGTGGCAGGGTATGCTCAGACGTGAGTCCCTTGCTCACTTTGCCACTGCATTCAAGCAAGCCGGGCTGAAGACGGCTGGAATGCCAGAAACCGGTCCTCGGAAGCTTGTTTCCGGTCCAGGGAAGACATGGCTTGGCAGTTCGGGCTGGACTGTTCCCATGAGGCACAGGGTCAGACTGATTTGCATATAGCCATATCTGAACTGGGGTGGCAGAGTGGGCTAAAGAACGGTGATGGATTAAACCAAGATCTTTTGACTGGATGTGAGTGTTTGATTGATTCAGATGCTCCGTCCATCACCACCTCCTTTTGTACAGCTTTCGGCCGCCCTAAGTGTGGCAGGGTATGCTCAGACGTTAGTCCCTTGCTCACTTTGCCACTGGATTCAAGCAAGCCGGGCTGAAGACGGCTGGAATGCCAGAAACCGGTCCTCGGAAGCTTGTTTCCGGTCCAGGGAAGACATGTCTTGGCAGTTCGGGCTGGACTGTTCCCATGAGGCACAGGGTCAGACTGATTTGCATATAGCCATGTCTGAACTGGGGTGGCAGAGTGGGCTAAAGAACGGTGATGGATTAAATCCAGATCTTTTGACTGGGTGTGAGTGTTTGATTGATTGAGACTCTCCGTCCATCACCACCCCCTTTTGTACCGCTTTCGGCCGCCATAAGTGTGGCAGGGTATGCTCAGACGTGAGTCCCTTGCTCACTTTGCCACAGGATTCAAGCAAGCTGGGCTGAAGACGGCTGGAATGCCAGAAACCGGTTCTCGGAAGCTTGTTTCCGGTCCAGGGAAGACATGGCTTGGCAGTTCGGGCTGGACTGTTCCCATGAGGCACAGGGTCAGACTGATTTGCATATAGCCATGTCTGAACTGGGGTGGCATAGTGGGCTAAAGAACGGTGATGGATTTATCTCAGATCTTTTGACTGGGCGTAAGTGTTTGATTGATTCAGATGCTCCGTCCATCACCACCTCCTTTTGTACAGCTTTTGGCCGCCATAAGTGTGGCAGGGTATGCTCAGACGTGAGTCCCTTGCTCACTTTGCCACTGGATTCAAGCAAGCCGAGCTGAAGAAGGCTGGAATGCCAGAAACCGGTCCTCGGAAGCTTGCTTCCGGTCCAGGGAAGACATGACTTGGCAGTTCGGGCTCGACATTTACCATGAGGCACAAGGTCAGACTGATTTGCAAATAGCCATGTCTGAACTGGGGTGGCAGAGTGGGCTAAAGAACGGTGATGGATTAAACCCAGATCTTTTGACTGGGTGTGAGTGTTTGATTGATTCAGATGCTCCGTCCATCACCACCCACTTTTGTACCGCTTTTGGCCGCCATAAGTGTGCCAGCGTATGCTCAGACGTGAGTCCCTTGCTCACTTTGCCACTGGATTCTAGCAAGCCGGGCTGAAGACGGCTGGAATGCCAGAAACCGGTCCTCTGAAGCTTGTTTCCGGTCCAGGGAAGACATGGCTGGGCAGTTCGGGCTGGACTGTTCCCATGAGGCACAGGGTCAGACTGATTTGCATATAGCCATGTCTGAACTGGGGTGGCAGAGTGGGCTAAAGAACGGTGATGGATTAAACCCAGATCTTTTGACTGGGTGTGAGTGTTTGATTGATTCAGATGCTCCTTCCATCACCACCCCCTTTTGTACCGCTTGTGGCCGCCATAAGTGTGGCAGGGTATGCTCAGACGTGAGTCCCTTGCTCACTTTGCCACTGGATTCAAGCAAGCCGGGCTGAAGACGGCTGGAATGCCAGAAACCGGTCCTCGGAAGCTTGTTTCCGGTCCAGGGAAGACATGGCTCGGCAGTTCGGGCTGGACAGTTCCCATAAGGCACAGGGTCAGACTGATTTGCATATAGCCATGTCTGAACTGCCGTGGCAGAGTGGGCTAAAGACCGGTGATGCATTAAAGCCAGATCTTTTGACTGGGTGTGAGTGTTTGATTGATTCAAATGCTCCGTCCATCACCACCCCCTTTTGTACCGCTTTTGGCCGCCATAAGTGTGGCAGGGTATGCTCAGATGTGAGTCCCTTGCTCACTTTGCCACTGGATTCAAGCAAGCCGGGCTGAAGACGGCTGGAATGCCAGAAACCGGTCCTCGGAAGCTTGATTCTGATCCAAGGAAGACATGGCTTGGCTGTTCGGGCTGGACTGTTCCCATGAGGCACAGGGTCAGACTGATTTGCATATAGCCATGTCTGAACTGGGGTGGCAGAGTGGGCTAAAGAACGGTGATGGATTAAACCCAGATCTTTTGACTGGGTGTGAGTGTTTGATTGATTCAGATGCTCCGTCCATCACCACCCCCTTTTGTACCGCTTTTGGCCACCATAAGTGTGGCAGGGTATGCTCAGATGTGAGTCCCTTGCTCACTTTGCCACTGGATTCAAGCAAGTCGGGCTGAAGACGGCTGGAATGCCAGAAACCGGTCCTCGGAAGCTTGTTTCCGGTCCAGGGAAGACATGGCTTGGCAGTTCGGGCTGGACTGTTCCCATGAGGCACAGGGTCAGACTGATTTGCATATAGCCATGTCTGAACTGGGTTGGCAGAGTGGGTTAAAGAATGGTGATGGATTTAACCCAGATCTTTTGACTGGGTGTGAGTCTTTGATTGATTCAGATGCTCCGTCCATCACCACCCCCTTTTGTACCACTTTTGGCCGCCATAAGTGTGGCAGGGTATGCTCAGACATGAGTCCCTTGCTCACTTTGCCACTGGATTCAAGCAATCCGGGCTGAAGACGGCTGGAATGCCAGAAACCGGTCCTCGGAAGCTTGTTTCCGGTCCAGGGAAGACATGGCTTGGCAGTTCGGGCAGGACTGTTCCCATGAGGGACAGGGTCAGACTGATTTGCATATAGCCATGTCTGAACTGGGGTGGCAGAGTGGGCTAAAGAACGGTGATGGATTAAACCCAGATCTTTTGACTGGGTGTGAGTGTTTGATTGATTCAGATGCTCCGTCCATCACCACCCCCTTTTGTACCGCTTTTGGCCGCCATAAGTGTGGCAGGGTATGCTCAGATGTGAGTCCCTTGCTCACTTTACCACTAGATTCAAGCAAGCCGGGCTGAAGACGGCCGGAATGCCAGAAACCGGTCCTCGGAAGCTTGTTTCCGGTCCAAGGAAGACATGGCTTGGCTGTTCGGGCTGGACTGTTCCCATGAGGCACAGGGTCAGACTGATTTGCATATAGCCATGTCTGAACTGGGGTGGCAGAGTGGGCTAAAGAACGGTGATGGATTAAACCCAGATCTTTTGACTGGATGTGAGTGTTTGATTGATTCAGATGCTCCGTCCATCACCACCCCCTTTTGTACCGCTTTTGGCCGCCATAAGTGTGGCAGGGTATGCTCAGACGTGAGTCCCTTGCTCACTTTGCCACTGGATTCAAGCAAGCCAGGCTGAAGACGGCTGGAATGCCAGAAACCGGTCCTCGGAAGCTTGTTTCTGGTCCAGGGAAGACATGGCTTTGCAGTTCGGGCTGGACTGTTCCCATGAGGCACAGGGTCAGACTGATTTGCATATAGCCATGTCTGAACTGGGGTGGCAGAGAGTGCTAAAGAACGGTGATGGATTAAACCCAGATCTTTTGACTGGATGTGAGTGTTTGATTGATTCAGATGCTCCGTCCATCACCACCCCCTTTTGTACCACTTTTGGCCACCATAAGTGTGGCAGGGTATGCTCAGACGTGAGTCCCTTGCTCACTTTGCCACTGGATTCAAGAAAGCCGGGCTGAAGACGGCTGGAATGCCAGAAACCGGTCCTCGGAAGCTTGTTTCTGGTCCAGGGAAGACATGGCTTTGCAGTTCGGGCTGGACTGTTCCCATGAGGCACAGGGTCAGACTGATTTGCATATAGCCATGTCTGAACTGGGGTGGCAGAGTGGGCTAAAGAACAGTGATGGATTAAACCCAGATCTTTTGACTGGGTGTGTGTTTGATTGATTCAGATGCTCCGTCCATCACCACCCCCTTTTGTACCGCTTTTTCCCGCCATAAGTGTGGCAGGGTACGCTCAGACGTGAGTCCCTTGCTCATTTTGCCACTGGATTCAAGCAAGCCGGGCTGAAGACGGCTGGAATGCCAGAAACCGATCCTCGGAAGCTTGTTTCCAGTCCAGGGAAGACATAGCTTTGCAGTTCGGGCTGGACTGTTCCCATGAGGCACAGGGTCAGACTGATTTGCATATAGCCGTGTCTGAACTGGGGTGGCAGAGTGGGCTAAAGAACGGTGATGGATTAAACCCAGATCTTTTGACTGGATGTGAGTGTTTGATTGATTCAGATGCTCCGTCCATCACCACCCCCTTTTGTACCGCTTTTGGCCGCCATAAGTGTGTCAGGGTATGCTCAGACGTGAGTCCCTTGCTCACTTTGCCACTGGATTCAGGCAAGCTGGGCTGAAGACGGCTGGAATGCCAGAAAACGGTCCTCGGAAGCTTGTTTCCGGTCCAGGGAAGACATGGCTTTGGCAGTTCGGGCTGGACAGTTCCCATAAGGCACAGGGTCAGACTGATTTGCATATAGCCATGTCTGAACTGGGGTGGCAGAGTGGGCTAAAGAATGGTGATGGATTAAACCCAGATCTTTTGACTGGGTGTGAGTGTTTGATTGATTCAGATGCTCCGTCCATCACCACCCCCTTTTGTACCGCTTTTGGCCGCCATAAGTGTGGCAGGGTATGCTCAGATGTAAGTCCCTTGCTCACTTTGCCACTGGATTCAAGCAAGCTGGGCTGAAGACGGCTGGAATGCCAGAAACCGGTCCTCGGAAGCTTGTTTCCGGTCCAAGGAAGACATGGCTTGGCTGTTCAGGCTGGACTGTTCCCATGAGGTACAGGGTCAGACTGATTTGCATATAGCCATGTCTGAACTGGGGTGGCAGAGTGGGCTAAAGAACGGTGATGGATTAAACCCAGATCTTTTGACTGGATGTGAGTGTTTGATTGATTCAGATGCTCCGTCCATCACCACCCCCTTTTGTACCGCTTTTGGCCGCCATAAGTGTGGCAGGGTATGCTCAGACGTGAGTCCCTTGCTCACTTTGCCACTGGATTCAAGCAAGCGGGGCTGAAGATGGCTGGAATGCCAGAAACCGGTCCTCGGAAGCTTATTTCCGGTCCAGGGAAGACATGGCTTGGTAGTTCGGGCTGGACTGTTCCCATGAGGCACAGGGTCTAACTGATTTGCATATAGCCATGTCTGAACTGGGGTGGCAGAGTGGGCTAAAGAACGGTGATAGATTAAACCCAGATCTTTTGACTGGATGTGAGTGTTTGATTGATTCAGATGCTCCGTCCATCACCACCCCCTTTTGTACCGCTATTGGCCGCCATAACTGTGGCAGGGTATGCTCAGACGTGAGTCCCTTGCTCACTTTGCCACTGGATTCAAGCAAGCCGGGCTGAAGACGGCTGGAATGCCAGAAAACGGTCCTCGGAAGCTTGTTTCCGGTCCAGGGAAGACATGGCTTGGCAGTTCGGGCTGGACTGTTCCCATGAGGCACAGGGTCAGACTGATTTGCATATAGCCGTTTCTGAACTGGGGTGGCAGAGTGGGCTAAAGAACGGTGATGGATTAAACCCAGATCTTTTGACTGGGTGTGAGTGTGTGATTGATTCAGATGCTCCGTCCATCACCACCCCCTTTTGTACCACTTTTGGCCACCATAAGTGTGGCAGGGAATGCTCAGACGTGAGTCCCTTGCTCACTTTGCCACTGGATTCAAGCAAGCCAGGCTGAAGACGGCAGGAATGCCAGAAACCGGTCCTCGGAAGCTTGTTTCCGGTCCAGGGAAGACATGGCTTGGCAGTTCGGGCTGAACTGTTCCCATGAGGCACAGGGTCAGACTGATTTGCATATAGCCATGTCTGAACTGGGGTGGCAGAGTGGGCTAAAGAACGGTGATGGATAAACCCCAGATCTTTTGACTGGATGTGAGTGTTTGATTGATTCAGATGATCCGTCCATCACCACCCCCTTTTGTACCGCTTTTGGCCGCCATAAGTGTTGCAGGGTATGCTCAGACGTGAGTCCCTTGCTTACTTTGCCACTGGATTCAAGCAAGCCGGGCTGAAGACGGCTGGAATGCCAGAAACCGGTCCTCGGAAGCTTGTTTCCGGTCCAGGGAAGACATGGCTTGGCAGTTCGGGCCGGACTGTTCCCATGAGGCACAGGGTCAGACTGATTTGCATATAGCCATGTCTGAAATGGGGTGGCAGAGTGGGCTAAAGAACGGTGATGGATTAAACCCAGATCTTTTAACTGGGTGTAAGTGTTTGATTGATTCAGATGCTCCGTCCATCGCCACCTTCTTTTGTAGCTGAAGACGGCTGGAATGCCAGAAACCGGTCCTCGGAAGCTTGTTTCCGGTCCAGGGAAGACATGGCTTGGCAGTTCGGGCTGGACTGTTTCCATGAGGCACAGGGTCAGACTGATTTGCATATAGCCATGTCTGAACTGGGGTGGCAGAGTGGGCTAAAGAATGGTGATGGATTAAACCCAGATCTTTTGACTGGGTGTAAGTGTTTGATTGATTCAGATGCTCCGTCCATCGCCACCTTCTTTTGTACAGCTTTTGGCTGCCATAAGTGTGGCAGGGTATGCTCAGACGTGAGTCCCTTGCTCACTTTGCCACTGGATTCAAGCAAGCCGGACTAAAGACGGCTGGAATGCCAGAAACCGGTCCTCGGAAGCTTGTTTCCGGTCCAGGGAAGACATGGCTTGGCAGTCAGGGCTGGACTGTTCCCATGAGGCACAGGGTCAGACTGATTTGCATATAGCCATGTCTGAACTGGGGTGGCAGAGTGGGCTAAAGAACGGTGATGGATTAAACCCAGATCTTTTGACTGGGTGTGAGTGTTTGATTGATTCAGATGCTCCGTCCATCACCACCCCCTTTTGTACCGCTTTTGGCCGCCATAAGTGTGGCAGGGTATGCTCAGACGTGAGTCCCTTGCTCACTTTGCCACTGGATTCAAGCAAGCCGGGCTGAAGACGGCTGGAATGCCAGAAACCGATCCTCGGAAGCTTGTTTCCAGTCCAGGGAAGACATGGCTTTGCAGTTCGGGCTGGACTGTTCCCATGAGGCACAGGGTCAGACTGATTTGCATATAGCCATGTCTGTACTGGGGTGGCAGAGTGGGCTAAAGAACAGTGATGGATTAAACCCAGATCTTTTGACTGGATGTGAGTGTTTGATTGATTCAGATGCTCCGTCCATCACCACCCCCTTTTGTACCGCTTTTGGCCGCCATAAGTGTGGCAGGGTATGCTCAGACGTGAGTCCCTTGCTCACTTTGCCACTGGATTCAAGCAAGCCCGGCTGAAGACGGCTGGAATGCCAGAAACCGGTCCTCGGAAGCTTGTTTCCGGTCCAGGGAAGACATGGCTCGGCAGTTCGGGCTGGACAGTTCCCATAAGGCACAGGGTCAGACTGATTTGCATATAGCCATGTCTGAACTGCCGTGGCAGAGTGGGCTAAAGACCGGTGATGCATTAAAGCCAGATCTTTTGACTGGGTGTGAGTGTTTGATTGATTCAAATGCTCCGTCCATCACCACCCCCTTTTGTACCGCTTTTGGCCGCCATAAGTGTGGCAGGGTATGCTCAGATGTGAGTCCCTTGCTCACTTTGCCACTGGATTCAAGCAAGCCGGGCTGAAGACGGCTGGAATGCCAGAAACCGGTCCTCGGAAGCTTGTTTCTGATCCAAGGAAGACATGGCTTGGCTGTTCGGGCTGGACTGTTCCCATGAGGCACAGGGTCAGACTGATTTGCATATAGCCATGTCTGAACTGGGGTGGCAGAGTGGGCTAAAGAACGGTGATGGATTAAACCCAGATCTTTTGACTGGGTGTGAGTGTTTGATTGATTCAGATGCTCCGTCCATCACCACCCCCTTTTGTACCGCTTTTGGCCACCATAAGTGTGGCAGGGTATGCTCAGATGTGAGTCCCTTGCTCACTTTGCCACTGGATTCAAGCAAGTCGGGCTGAAGACGGCTGGAATGCCAGAAACCGGTCCTCGGAAGCTTGTTTCCGGTCCAGGGAAGACATGGCTTGGCAGTTCGGGCTGGACTGTTCCCATGAGGCACAGGGTCAGACTGATTTGCATATAGCCATGTCTGAACTGGGTTGGCAGAGTGGGTTAAAGAATGGTGATGGATTTAACCCAGATCTTTTGACTGGGTGTGAGTCTTTGATTGATTCAGATGCTCCGTCCATCACCACCCCCTTTTGTACCACTTTTTGCCGCCATAAGTGTGGCAGGGTATGCTCAGACATGAGTCCCTTGCTCACTTTGCCACTGGATTCAAGCAATCCGGGCTGAAGACGGCTGGAATGCCAGAAACCGGTCCTCGGAAGCTTGTTTCCGGTCCAGGGAAGACATGGCTTGGCAGTTCGGGCAGGACTGTTCCCATGAGGGACAGGGTCAGACTGATTTGCATATAGCCATGTCTGAACTGGGGTGGCAGAGTGGGCTAAAGAATGGTGATGGATTAAACCCAGATCTTTTGACTGGGTGTGAGTGTTTGATTGATTCAGATGCTCCGTCCATCACCACCCCCTTTTGTACCGCTTTTGGCCGCCATAAGTGTGGCAGGGTATGCTCAGATGTGAGTCCCTTGCTCACTTTACCACTAGATTCAAGCAAGCCGGGCTGAAGACGGCCGGAATGCCAGAAACCGGTCCTCGGAAGCTTGTTTCCGGTCCAAGGAAGACATGGCTTGGCTGTTCGGGCTGGACTGTTCCCATGAGGCACAGGGTCAGACTGATTTGCATATAGCCATGTCTGAACTGGGGTGGCAGAGTGGGCTAAAGAACGGTGATGGATTAAACCCAGATCTTTTGACTGGATGTGAGTGTTTGATTGATTCAGATGCTCCGTCCATTACCACCCCCTTTTGTACCGCTTTTGGCCGCCATAAGTGTGGCAGGGTATGCTCAGACGTGAGTCCCTTGCTCACTTTGCCACTGGATTCAAGCAAGCCAGGCTGAAGACGGCTGGAATGCCAGAAACCGGTCCTCGGAAGCTTGTTTCTGGTCCAGGGAAGACATGGCTTTGCAGTTCGGGCTGGACTGTTCCCATGAGGCACAGGGTCAGACTGATTTGCATATAGCCATGTCTGAACTGGGGTGGCAGAGAGTGCTAAAGAACGGTGATGGATTAAACCCAGATCTTTTGACTGGATGTGAGTGTTTGATTGATTCAGATGCTCCGTCCATCACCACCCCCTTTTGTACCACTTTTGGCCACCATAAGTGTGGCAGGGTATGCTCAGACGTGAGTCCCTTGCTCACTTTGCCACTGGATTCAAGAAAGCCGGGCTGAAGACGGCTGGAATGCCAGAAACCGGTCCTCGGAAGCTTGTTTCTGGTCCAGGGAAGACATGGCTTTGCAGTTCGGGCTGGGCTGTTCCCATGAGGCACAGGGTCAGACTGATTTGCATATAGCCATGTCTGAACTGGGGTGGCAGAGTGGGCTAAAGAACAGTGATGGATTAAACCCAGATCTTTTGACTGGGTGTGTGTTTGATTGATTCAGATGCTCCGTCCATCACCACCCCCTTTTGTACCGCTTTTTCCCGCCATAAGTGTGGCAGGGTACGCTCAGACGTGAGTCCCTTGCTCATTTTGCCACTGGATTCAAGCAAGCCGGGCTGAAGACAGCTGGAATGCCAGAAACCGATCCTCGGAAGCTTGTTTCCAGTCCAGGGAAGACATAGCTTTGCAGTTCGGGCTGGACTGTTCCCATGAGGCACAGGGTCAGACTGATTTGCATATAGCCGTGTCTGAACTGGGGTGGCAGAGTGGGCTAAAGAACGGTGATGGATTAAACCCAGATCTTTTGACTGGATGTGAGTGTTTGATTGATTCAGATGCTCCGTCCATCACCACCCCCTTTTGTACCGCTTTTGGCCGCCATAAGTGTGTCAGGGTATGCTCAGACGTGAGTCCCTTGCTCACTTTGCCACTGGATTCAGGCAAGCTGGGCTGAAGACGGCTGGAATGCCAGAAAACGGTCCTCGGAAGCTTGTTTCCGGTCCAGGGAAGACATGGCTTTGGCAGTTCGGGCTGGACAGTTCCCATAAGGCACAGGGTCAGACTGATTTGCATATAGCCATGTCTGAACTGGGGTGGCAGAGTGGGCTAAAGAACGGTGATGGATTAAACCCAGATCTTTTGACTGGGTGTGAGTGTTTGATTGATTCAGATGCTCCGTCCATCACCACCCCCTTTTGTACCGCTTTTGGCCGCCATAAGTGTGGCAGGGTATGCTCAGATGTAAGTCCCTTGCTCACTTTGCCACTGGATTCAAGCAAGCTGGGCTGAAGACGGCTGGAATGCCAGAAACCGGTCCTCGGAAGCTTGTTTCCGGTCCAAGGAAGACATGGCTTGGCTGTTCAGGCTGGACTGTTCCCATGAGGTACAGGGTCAGACTGATTTGCATATAGCCATGTCTGAACTGGGGTGGCAGAGTGGGCTAAAGAACGGTGATGGATTAAACCCAGATCTTTTGACTGGATGTGAGTGTTTGATTGATTCAGATGCTCCGTCCATCACCACCCCCTTTTGTACCGCTTTTGGCCGCCATAAGTGTGGCAGGGTATGCTCAGACGTGAGTCCCTTGCTCACTTTGCCACTGGATTCAAGCAAGCGGGGCTGAAGATGGCTGGAATGCCAGAAACCGGTCCTCGGAAGCTTGTTTCCGGTCCAGGGAAGACATGGCTTGGTAGTTCGGGCTGGACTGTTCCCATGAGGCACAGGGTCTAACTGATTTGCATATAGCCATGTCTGAACTGGGGTGGCAGAGTGGGCTAAAGAACGGTGATGGATTAAACCCAGATCTTTTGACTGGATGTGAGTGTTTGATTGATTCAGATGCTCCGTCCATCACCACCCCCTTTTGTACCGCTATTGGCCCCCATAACTGTGGCAGGGTATGCTCAGACGTGAGTCCCTTGCTCACTTTGCCACTGGATTCAAGCAAGCCGGGCTGAAGACGGCTGGAATGCCAGAAAACGGTCCTCGGAAGCTTGTTTCCGGTCCAGGGAAGACATGGCTTGGCAGTTCGGGCTGGACTGTTCCCATGAGGCACAGGGTCAGACTGATTTGCATATAGCCGTTTCTGAACTGGGGTGGCAGAGTGGGCTAAAGAACGGTGATGGATTAAACCCAGATCTTTTGACTGGGTGTGAGTGTGTGATTGATTCAGATGCTCCGTCCATCACCACCCCCTTTTGTACCACTTTGGCCACCATAAGTGTGGCAGGGAATGCTCAGACGTGAGTCCCTTGCTCACTTTGCCACTGGATTCAAGCAAGCCGGGCTGAAGACGGCAGGAATGCCAGAAACCGGTCCTCGGAAGCTTGTTTCCGGTCCAGGGAAGACATGGCTTGGCAGTTCGGGCTGAACTGTTCCCATGAGGCACAGGGTCAGACTGATTTGCATATAGCCATGTCTGAACTGGGGTGGCAGAGTGTGCTAAAGAACGGTGATGGATTAACCCCAGATCTTTTGCCTGGATGTGAGTGTTTGATTGATTCAGATGATCCGTCCATCACCACCCCCTTTTGTACCGCTTTTGGCCGCCATAAGTGTTGCAGGGTATGCTCAGACGTGAGTCCCTTGCTTACTTTGCCACTGGATTCAAGCAAGCCGGGCTGAAGACGGCTGGAATGCCAGAAACCGGTCCTCGGAAGCTTGTTTCCGGTCCAGGGAAGACATGGCTTGGCAGTTCGGGCCGGACTGTTCCCATGAGGCACAGGGTCAGACTGATTTGCATATAGCCATGTCTGAAATGGGGTGGCAGAGTGGGCTAAAGAACGGTGATGGATTAAACCCAGATCTTTTAACTGGGTGTAAGTGTTTGATTGATTCAGATGCTCCGTCCATCGCCACCTTCTTTTGTAGCTGAAGACGGCTGGAATGCCAGAAACCGGTCCTCGGAAGCTTGTTTCCGGTCCAGGGAAGACATGGCTTGGCAGTTCGGGCTGGACTGTTTCCATGAGGAACAGGGTCAGACTGATTTGCATATAGCCATGTCTGAACTGGGGTGGCAGAGTGGGCTAAAGAATGGTGATGGATTAAACCCAGATCTTTTGACTGGGTGTAAGTGTTTGATTGATTCAGATGCTCCGTCCATCGCCACCTTCTTTTGTACAGCTTTTGGCTGCCATAAGTGTGGCAGGGTATGCTCAGACGTGAGTCCCTTGCTCACTTTGCCACTGGATTCAAGCAAGCCGGACTGAAGACGGCTGGAATGCCAGAAACCGGTCCTCGGAAGCTTGTTTCCGGTCCAGGGAAGACATGGCTTGGCAGTCAGGGCTGGACTGTTCCCATGAGGCACAGGGTCAGACTGATTTACATATAGCCATGTCTGAACTGGGGTGGCAGAGTGGGCTAAAGAACGGTGATGGATTAAACCCAGATCTTTTGACTGGGTGTGAGTGTTTGATTGATTCAGATGCTCCGTCCATCACCACCCCCTTTTGTACCGCTTTTGGCCGCCATAAGTGTGGCAGGGTATGCTCAGACGTGAGTCCCTTGCTCACTTTGCCACTGGATTCAAGCAAGCCGGGCTGAAGACGGCTGGAATGCCAGAAACCGATCCTCGGAAGCTTGTTTCCAGTCCAGGGAAGACATGGCTTTGCAGTTCGGGCTGGACTGTTCCCATGAGGCACAGGGTCAGACTGATTTGCATATAGCCATGTCTGTACTGGGGTGGCAGAGTGGGCTAAAGAACAGTGATGGATTAAACCCAGATCTTTTGACTGGATGTGAGTGTTTGATTGATTCAGATGCTCCGTCCATCACCACCCCCTTTTGTACCGCTTTTGGCCGCCATAAGTGTGGCAGGGTATGCTCAGACATTAGTCCCTTGCTCACTTTGCCACTGGATTCAAGCAAGCCGGGCTGAAGACGGCTGGAATGCCAGAAACCGGTCCTCGGAAGCTTGTTTCCGGTCCAGGGAAGACATGGCTTGGCAGTTCGGGCTGGACTGTTTCCATGAGGCACAGGGTCAGACTGATTTGCATATAGCCATGTCTGAACTGGGGTGGCAGAGTGGGCTAAAGAACGGTGATGGATTAAACCCAGATCTTTTGACTGGGTGTGAGTGTTTGATTGATTCAGATGCTCCGTCCATCACCACCCCCTTTTGTACCACTTTTGTCCGCCATAGGTGTGGCAGGGTATGCTCAGACGTGAGTCCCTTGCTCACTTTGCCACTGGATTCAAGCAAGCCGGGCTGAAGACGGCTGGAATGCCAGAAACCAGTCCTCGGAAGCTTGTTTCCAGTCCAGGGAAGACATGGCTTTGCAGTTCGGGCTGGACTGTTCCCATGAGGCACAGGGTCAGACTGATTTGCATATAGCCATGTCTGAACTGGGGTGGCAGATTGGGCTAAAGAACGGTGATGGATTAAACCCAGATCTTTTGACTGGATGTGAGTGTTTGATTGATTCAGATGCTCCGTCCATCACCACCCCCTTTTGTACCGCTTTTGGCCGCCATAAGTGTGGCAGGGTATGCTCAGACATGAGTCCCTTGCTCACTTTGCCACTGGATTCAAGCAAGCCGGGCTGAAGACGGCTGGAATGCCAGAAACCGGTCCTCGGAAGCTTGTTTCCAATCAAGGGAAGTCATGGCTTGGCAGTTCGGGCTGGACTGTTCCCATGAGGCACAGGGTCAGACTGATTTGCATATAGCCATGTCTGAAATGAGGTGGCAGAGTGGGCTAAAGAACGGTGATGGATTAAACCCAGATCCTTTGACTGGGTGTGAGTGTTTGATGGATACAGATGCTCTGTCCATCACCACCTCCTTTTGTACAGCTTTTGGCCGCCATAAGTGTGGCAGGGTATGCTCAGACGTGAGTCCCTTGCTCACTTTGCCACTGGATTCAAGCAAGCCGGGCTGAAGACGGCTGGAATGCCAGAAACCGGTCCTCGGAAGCTTGTTTCCGGTCCAGGGAAGACATGGCTTGGCAGTTTGGGCTGGACTGTTCCCATGAGGCACAGGGTCAGACTGATTTGCATATAGCCATGTCTGAACTGGGGTGGCAGAGTGGGCTAAAGAACGGTGATGGATTAAACCCAGATCTTTTGACTGGGTGTGAGTGTTTGATTGATTCAGATGCTCCGTCCATCACCACCCCCTTTTGTACCGCTTATGGCTGCCATAAGTGTGGCAGGGTATGCTCAGATGTGAGTCCCTTGCTCACTTTGCCACTGGATTCAAGCAAGCTGGGCTGAAGACGGCTGAAATGCCAGAAACTGGTCCTCAAAAGCTTGTTTCCGGTCAAGGGAAGACATGGCTTGGCAGTTCGGGCTGGACTGTTCCCATGAGGCACAGGGTCAGACTGATTTGCATATAGCCATGTCTGAACTGGGGTGGCATAGTGGGCTAAAGAACGGTGATGGATTAAACTCAGATCTTTTGACTGGGTGTAAGTGTTTGATTGATTCAGATGCTCCGTCCATCACCACCTCCTTTTGTACAGCTTTTGGCCACCATAAGTGTGGCAGGGTATGCTCAGACGTGAGTCCCTTGCTCACTTTGCCACTGGATTCAAGCAAGCCGAGCTGAAGAAGGCTGGAATGCCAGAAACCGGTCCTCGGAAGCTTGTTTCCGGTCCAGGGAAGACATGACTTGGCAGTTCGGGCTCGACATTTACCATGAGGCACAAGGTCAGACTGATTTGCATATAGCCATGTCTGAACTGGGGTGCAGAGTGGGCTAAAGAACGGTGATGGATTAAACCCAGATCTTTTGACTGGGTGTGAGTGTTTGATTGATTCAGATGCTCCGTCCATCACCACCCCCTTTTGTATAGCTTTTGGCCACCATAAGTGTGCCAGCGTATGCTCAGACGTGAGTCCCTTGCTCACTTTGCCACTGGATTCTAGCAAGCCGGGCTGAAGACGGCTGGAATGCCAGAAACCGGTCCTCGGAAGCTTGTTTCCGGTCCAGGGAAGACATGGCTTGGCAGTTCGGGCTGGACTGTTCCCATGAGGCACAGGGTCAGACTGATTTGCATATAGCCATGTCTGAACTGGGGTGGCAGAGTGGGCTAAAGAACGGTGATGGATTAAACCCAGATCTTTTGACTGGGTGTGAGTGTTTGATTGATTCAGATGCTCCGTCCATCACCACCCCCTTTTGTACCGCTTTTGGCCACCATAAGTGTGGCAGGGTATGCTCAGACGTGAGTCCCTTGCTCACTTTGCCACTGGATTCAAGCAAGCCGGGCTGAAGACGGCTGGAATGCCAGAAACCGGTCCTCGGAAGCTTGTTTCCGGTCCAGGGAAGACATGCATTGGCAGTTCGGGCTGGACTGTTCCCATGAGGCACAGGGTCAGACTGATTTGCATATAGCCATGTCTGAACTGGGGTGGCAGAGTGGGCTAAAGAACGGTGATGGATCAAACCCAGATCTTTTGACTGGATGTGAGTGTTTGATTGATTCAGATGCTCCGTCCATCACCACCCCCTTTTGTACCTCTTTTGGCCGCCATAAGTGTGGCAGGGTATGCTCAGACGTGAGTCCCTTGCTCACTTTGCCACTGGATTCAAGCAAGCCGGGCTGAAGACGGCTGGAATGCCAGAAACCGGTCCTCGGAAGCTTGTTTCCGGTCCAGGGAAGACATGGCTTGGCAGTTCGGGCTGGACTGTTCCCATGAGGCACAGGGTCAGACTGATTTGCATATAGCCATATCTGAACTGGGGTGGCAGAGTGGGCTAAAGAACGGTGATGGATTAAACCAAGATCTTTTGACTGGATGTGAGTGTTTGATTGATTCAGATGCTCCGTCCATCACCACCTCCTTTTGTACAGCTTTCGGCCGCCCTAAGTGTGGCAGGGTATGCTCAGACGTGAGTCCCTTGCTCACTTTGCCACTGGATTCAAGCAAGCCGGGCTGAAGACGGCTGGAATGCCAGAAACCGGTCCTCGGAAGCTTGTTTCCGGTCCAGGGAAGACATGTCTTGGCAGTTCGGGCTGGACTGTTCCCATGAGGCACAGGGTCAGACTGATTTGCATATAGCCATGTCTGAACTGGGGTGGCAGAGTGGGCTAAAGAACGGTGATGGATTAAATCCAGATCTTTTGACTGGGTGTGAGTGTTTGATTGATTCAGATGCTCCGTCCATCACCACCCCCTTTTGTACCGCTTTCGGCCGCCATAAGTGTGGCAGGGTATGCTCAGACGTGAGTCCCTTGCTCACTTTGCCACAGGATTCAAGCAAGCTGGGCTGAAGACGGCTGGAATGCCAGAAACCGGTCCTCGGAAGCTTGTTTCCGGTCCAGGGAAGACATGGCTTGGCAGTTCGGGCTGGACTGTTCCCATGAGGCACAGGGTCAGACTGATTTGCATATAGCCATGTCTGAACTGGGGTGGCATAGTGGGCTAAAGAACGGTGATGGATTAAACTCAGATCTTTTGACTGGGCGTAAGTGTTTGATTGATTCAGATGCTCCGTCCATCACCACCTCCTTTTGTACAGCTTTTGGCCGCCATAAGTGTGGCAGGGTATGCTCAGACGTGAGTCCCTTGCTCACTTTGCCACTGGATTCAAGCAAGCCGGGCTGAAGAAGGCTGGAATGCCAGAAACCGGTCCTCGGAAGCTTGCTTCCGGTCCAGGGAAGACATGACTTGGCAGTTCGGGCTCGACATTTACCATGAGGCACAAGGTCAGACTGATTTGCAAATAGCCATGTCTGAACTGGGGTGGCAGAGTGGGCTAAAGAACGGTGATGGATCAAACCCAGATCTTTTGACTGGATGTGAGTGTTTGATTGATTCAGATGCTCCGTCCATCACCACCCCCTTTTGTACCTCTTTTGGCCGCCATAAGTGTGGCAGGGTATGCTCAGACGTGAGTCCCTTGCTCACTTTGCCACTGGATTCAAGCAAGCCGGGCTGAAGACGGCTGGAATGCCAGAAACCGGTCCTCGGAAGCTTGTTTCCGGTCCAGGGAAGACATGGCTTGGCAGTTCGGGCTGGACTGTTCCCATGAGGCACAGGGTCAGACTGATTTGCATATAGCCATATCTGAACTGGGGTGGCAGAGTGGGCTAAAGAACGGTGATGGATTAAACCAAGATCTTTTGACTGGATGCGAGTGTTTGATTGATTCAGATGCTCCGTCCATCACCACCTCCTTTTGTACAGCTTTCGGCCGCCCTAAGTGTGGCAGGGTATGCTCAGACGTGAGTCCCTTGCTCACTTTGCCACTGGATTCAAGCAAGCCGGGCTGAAGACGGCTGGAATGCCAGTAACCGGTCCTCGGAAGCTTGTTTCCGGTCCAGGGAAGACATGGCTTGGTAGTTCGGGCTGGACTGTTCCCATGAGGCACAGGGTCTAACTGATTTGCATATAGCCATGTCTGAACTGGGGTGGCAGAGTGGGCTAAAGAACGGTGATGGATTAAACCCAGATCTTTTGACTGGATGTGAGTGTTTGATTGATTCAGATGCTCCGTCCATCACCACCCCCTTTTGTACCGCTATTGGCCGCCATAACTGTGGCAGGGTATGCTCAGACGTGAGTCCCTTGCTCACTTTGCCACTGGATTCAAGCAAGCCGGGCTGAAGACGGCTGGAATGCCAGAAAACGGTCCTCGGAAGCTTGTTTCCGGTCCAGGGAAGACATGGCTTGGCAGTTCGGGCTGGACTGTTCCCATGAGGCACAGGGTCAGACTGATTTGCATATAGCCGTTTCTGAACTGGGGTGGCAGAGTGGGCTAAAGAACGGTGATGGATTAAACCCAGATCTTTTGACTGGGTGTGAGTGTGTGATTGATTCAGATGCTCCGTCCATCACCACCCCCTTTTGTACCACTTTTGGCCACCATAAGTGTGGCAGGGAATGCTCAGACGTGAGTCCCTTGCTCACTTTGCCACTGGATTCAAGCAAGCCGGGCTGAAGACGGCAGGAATGCCAGAAGCCGGTCCTCGGAAGCTTGTTTCCGGTCCAGGGAAGACATGGCTTGGCAGTTCGGGCTGAACTGTTCCCATGAGGCACAGGGTCAGACTGATTTGCATATAGCCATGTCTGAACTGGGGTGGCAGAGTGGGCTAAAGAATGGTGATGGATTAACCCCAGATCTTTTGCCTGGATGTGAGTGTTTGATTGATTCAGATGATCCGTCCATCACCACCCCCTTTTGTACCGCTTTTGGCCGCCATAAGTGTTGCAGGGTATGCTCAGACGTGAGTCCCTTGCTTACTTTGCCACTGGATTCAAGCAAGCCGGGCTGAAGACGGCTGGAATGCCAGAAACCGGTCCTCGGAAGCTTGTTTCCGGTCCAGGGAAGACATGGCTTGGCAGTTCGGGCCGGACTGTTCCCATGAGGCACAGGGTCAGACTGATTTGCATATAGCCATGTCTGAAATGGGGTGGCAGAGTGGGCTAAAGAACGGTGATGGATTAAACCCAGATCTTTTAACTGGGTGTAAGTGTTTGATTGATTCAGATGCTCCGTCCATCGCCACCTTCTTTTGTAGCTGAAGACGGCTGGAATGCCAGAAACCGGTCCTCGGAAGCTTGTTTCCGGTCCAGGGAAGACATGGCTTGGCAGTTCGGGCTGGACTGTTTCCATGAGGCACAGGGTCAGACTGATTTGCATATAGCCATGTCTGAACTGGGGTGGCAGAGTGGGCTAAAGAATGGTGATGGATTAAACCCAGATCTTTTGACTGGGTGTAAGTGTTTGATTGATTCAGATGCTCCGTCCATCGCCACCTTCTTTTGTACAGCTTTTGGCTGCCATAAGTGTGGCAGGGTATGCTCAGACGTGAGTCCCTTGCTCACTTTGCCACTGGATTCAAGCAAGCCGGACTGAAGACGGCTGGAATGCCAGAAACCGGTCCTCGGAAGCTTGTTTCCGGTCCAGGGAAGACATGGCTTGGCAGTCAGGGCTGGACTGTTCCCATGAGGCACAGGGTCAGACTGATTTGCATATAGCCATGTCTGAACTGGGGTGGCAGAGTGGGCTAAAGAACGGTGATGGATTAAACCCAGATCTTTTGACTGGGTGTGAGTGTTTGATTGATTCAGATGCTCCGTCCATCACCACCCCCTTTTGTACCGCTTTTGGCCGCCATAAGTGTGGCAGGGTATGCTCAGACGTGAGTCCCTTGCTCACTTTGCCACTGGATTCAAGCAAGCCGGGCTGAAGACGGCTGGAATGCCAGAAACCGATCCTCGGAAGCTTGTTTCCAGTCCAGGGAAGACATGGCTTTGCAGTTCGGGCTGGACTGTTCCCATGAGGCACAGGGTCAGACTGATTTGCATATAGCCATGTCTGAACTGGGGTGGCAGAGTGGGCTAAAGAACGGTGATGGATTAAACCCAGATCCTTTGACTGGGTGTGAGTGTTTGATGGATACAGATGCTCTGTCCATCACCACCTCCTTTTGTACAGCTTTTGGCCGCCATAAGTGTGGCAGGGTATGCTCAGACGTGAGTCCCTTGCTCACTTTGCCACTGGATTCAAGCAAGCCGGGCTGAAGACGGCTGGAATGCCAGAAACCGGTCCTCGGAAGCTTGTTTCCGGTCCAGGGAAGACATGGCTTGGCAGTTTGGGCTGGACTGTTCCCATGAGGCACAGGGTCAGACTGATTTGCATATAGCCATGTCTGAACTGGGGTGGCAGAGTGGGCTAAAGAACGGTGATGGATTAAACCCAGATCTTTTGACTGGGTGTGAGTGTTTGATTGATTCAGATGCTCCGTCCATCACCACCCCCTTTTGTACCGCTTATGGCTGCCATAAGTGTGGCAGGGTATGCTCAGATGTGAGTCCCTTGCTCACTTTGCCACTGGATTCAAGCAAGCTGGGCTGAAGACGGCTGAAATGCCAGAAACTGGTCCTCAAAAGCTTGTTTCCGGTCAAGGGAAGACATGGCTTGGCAGTTCGGGCTGGACTGTTCCCATGAGGCACAGGGTCAGACTGATTTGCATATAGCCATGTCTGAACTGGGGTGGCATAGTGGGCTAAAGAACGGTGATGGATTAAACTCAGATCTTTTGACTGGGTGTAAGTGTTTGATTGATTCAGATGCTCCGTCCATCACCACCTCCTTTTGTACAGCTTTTGGCCACCATAAGTGTGGCAGGGTATGCTCAGACGTGAGTCCCTTGCTCACTTTGCCACTGGATTCAAGCAAGCCGAGCTGAAGAAGGCTGGAATGCCAGAAACCGGTCCTCGGAAGCTTGTTTCCGGTCCAGGGAAGACATGACTTGGCAGTTCGGGCTCGACATTTACCATGAGGCACAAGGTCAGACTGATTTGCATATAGCCATGTCTGAACTGGGGTGCAGAGTGGGCTAAAGAACGGTGATGGATTAAACCCAGATCTTTTGACTGGGTGTGAGTGTTTGATTGATTCAGATGCTCCGTCCATCACCACCCCCTTTTGTATAGCTTTTGGCCACCATAAGTGTGCCAGCGTATGCTCAGACGTGAGTCCCTTGCTCACTTTGCCACTGGATTCTAGCAAGCCGGGCTGAAGACGGCTGGAATGCCAGAAACCGGTCCTCGGAAGCTTGTTTCCGGTCCAGGGAAGACATGGCTTGGCAGTTCGGGCTGGACTGTTCCCATGAGGCACAGGGTCAGACTGATTTGCATATAGCCATGTCTGAACTGGGGTGGCAGAGTGGGCTAAAGAACGGTGATGGATTAAACCCAGATCTTTTGACTGGGTGTGAGTGTTTGATTGATTCAGATGCTCCGTCCATCACCACCCCCTTTTGTACCGCTTTTGGCCACCATAAGTGTGGCAGGGTATGCTCAGACGTGAGTCCCTTGCTCACTTTGCCACTGGATTCAAGCAAGCCGGGCTGAAGACGGCTGGAATGCCAGAAACCGGTCCTCGGAAGCTTGTTTCCGGTCCAGGGAAGACATGCATTGGCAGTTCGGGCTGGACTGTTCCCATGAGGCACAGGGTCAGACTGATTTGCATATAGCCATGTCTGAACTGGGGTGGCAGAGTGGGCTAAAGAACGGTGATGGATCAAACCCAGATCTTTTGACTGGATGTGAGTGTTTGATTGATTCAGATGCTCCGTCCATCACCACCCCCTTTTGTACCTCTTTTGGCCGCCATAAGTGTGGCAGGGTATGCTCAGACGTGAGTCCCTTGCTCACTTTGCCACTGGATTCAAGCAAGCCGGGCTGAAGACGGCTGGAATGCCAGAAACCGGTCCTCGGAAGCTTGTTTCCGGTCCAGGGAAGACATGGCTTGGCAGTTCGGGCTGGACTGTTTCCATGAGGCACAGGGTCAGACTGATTTGCATATAGCCATGTCTGAACTGGGGTGGCAGAGTGGGCTAAAGAATGGTGATGGATTAAACCCAGATCTTTTGACTGGGTGTAAGTGTTTGATTGATTCAGATGCTCCGTCCATCGCCACCTTCTTTTGTACAGCTTTTGGCTGCCATAAGTGTGGCAGGGTATGCTCAGACGTGAGTCCCTTGCTCACTTTGCCACTGGATTCAAGCAAGCCGGACTGAAGACGGCTGGAATGCCAGAAACCGGTCCTCGGAAGCTTGTTTCCGGTCCAGGGAAGACATGGCTTGGCAGTCAGGGCTGGACTGTTCCCATGAGGCACAGGGTCAGACTGATTTGCATATAGCCATGTCTGAACTGGGGTGGCAGAGTGGGCTAAAGAACGGTGATGGATTAAACCCAGATCTTTTGACTGGGTGTGAGTGTTTGATTGATTCAGATGCTCCGTCCATCACCACCCCCTTTTGTACCGCTTTTGGCCGCCATAAGTGTGGCAGGGTATGCTCAGACGTGAGTCCCTTGCTCACTTTGCCACTGGATTCAAGCAAGCCGGGCTGAAGACGGCTGGAATGCCAGAAACCGATCCTCGGAAGCTTGTTTCCAGTCCAGGGAAGACATGGCTTTGCAGTTCGGGCTGGACTGTTCCCATGAGGCACAGGGTCAGACTGATTTGCATATAGCCATGTCTGAACTGGGGTGGCAGAGTGGGCTAAAGAACGGTGATGGATTAAACCCAGATCCTTTGACTGGGTGTGAGTGTTTGATGGATACAGATGCTCTGTCCATCACCACCTCCTTTTGTACAGCTTTTGGCCGCCATAAGTGTGGCAGGGTATGCTCAGACGTGAGTCCCTTGCTCACTTTGCCACTGGATTCAAGCAAGCCGGGCTGAAGACGGCTGGAATGCCAGAAACCGGTCCTCGGAAGCTTGTTTCCGGTCCAGGGAAGACATGGCTTGGCAGTTTGGGCTGGACTGTTCCCATGAGGCACAGGGTCAGACTGATTTGCATATAGCCATGTCTGAACTGGGGTGGCAGAGTGGGCTAAAGAACGGTGATGGATTAAACCCAGATCTTTTGACTGGGTGTGAGTGTTTGATTGATTCAGATGCTCCGTCCATCACCACCCCCTTTTGTACCGCTTATGGCTGCCATAAGTGTGGCAGGGTATGCTCAGATGTGAGTCCCTTGCTCACTTTGCCACTGGATTCAAGCAAGCTGGGCTGAAGACGGCTGAAATGCCAGAAACTGGTCCTCAAAAGCTTGTTTCCGGTCAAGGGAAGACATGGCTTGGCAGTTCGGGCTGGACTGTTCCCATGAGGCACAGGGTCAGACTGATTTGCATATAGCCATGTCTGAACTGGGGTGGCATAGTGGGCTAAAGAACGGTGATGGATTAAACTCAGATCTTTTGACTGGGTGTAAGTGTTTGATTGATTCAGATGCTCCGTCCATCACCACCTCCTTTTGTACAGCTTTTGGCCACCATAAGTGTGGCAGGGTATGCTCAGACGTGAGTCCCTTGCTCACTTTGCCACTGGATTCAAGCAAGCCGAGCTGAAGAAGGCTGGAATGCCAGAAACCGGTCCTCGGAAGCTTGTTTCCGGTCCAGGGAAGACATGACTTGGCAGTTCGGGCTCGACATTTACCATGAGGCACAAGGTCAGACTGATTTGCATATAGCCATGTCTGAACTGGGGTGCAGAGTGGGCTAAAGAACGGTGATGGATTAAACCCAGATCTTTTGACTGGGTGTGAGTGTTTGATTGATTCAGATGCTCCGTCCATCACCACCCCCTTTTGTATAGCTTTTGGCCACCATAAGTGTGCCAGCGTATGCTCAGACGTGAGTCCCTTGCTCACTTTGCCACTGGATTCTAGCAAGCCGGGCTGAAGACGGCTGGAATGCCAGAAACCGGTCCTCGGAAGCTTGTTTCCGGTCCAGGGAAGACATGGCTTGGCAGTTCGGGCTGGACTGTTCCCATGAGGCACAGGGTCAGACTGATTTGCATATAGCCATGTCTGAACTGGGGTGGCAGAGTGGGCTAAAGAACGGTGATGGATTAAACCCAGATCTTTTGACTGGGTGTGAGTGTTTGATTGATTCAGATGCTCCGTCCATCACCACCCCCTTTTGTACCGCTTTTGGCCACCATAAGTGTGGCAGGGTATGCTCAGACGTGAGTCCCTTGCTCACTTTGCCACTGGATTCAAGCAAGCCGGGCTGAAGACGGCTGGAATGCCAGAAACCGGTCCTCGGAAGCTTGTTTCCGGTCCAGGGAAGACATGCATTGGCAGTTCGGGCTGGACTGTTCCCATGAGGCACAGGGTCAGACTGATTTGCATATAGCCATGTCTGAACTGGGGTGGCAGAGTGGGCTAAAGAACGGTGATGGATCAAACCCAGATCTTTTGACTGGATGTGAGTGTTTGATTGATTCAGATGCTCCGTCCATCACCACCCCCTTTTGTACCTCTTTTGGCCGCCATAAGTGTGGCAGGGTATGCTCAGACGTGAGTCCCTTGCTCACTTTGCCACTGGATTCAAGCAAGCCGGGCTGAAGACGGCTGGAATGCCAGAAACCGGTCCTCGGAAGCTTGTTTCCGGTCCAGGGAAGACATGGCTTGGCAGTTCGGGCTGGACTGTTCCCATGAGGCACAGGGTCAGACTGATTTGCATATAGCCATATCTGAACTGGGGTGGCAGAGTGGGCTAAAGAACGGTGATGGATTAAACCAAGATCTTTTGACTGGATGTGAGTGTTTGATTGATTCAGATGCTCCGTCCATCACCACCTCCTTTTGTACAGCTTTCGGCCGCCCTAAGTGTGGCAGGGTATGCTCAGACGTGAGTCCCTTGCTCACTTTGCCACTGGATTCAAGCAAGCCGGGCTGAAGACGGCTGGAATGCCAGAAACCGGTCCTCGGAAGCTTGTTTCCGGTCCAGGGAAGACATGTCTTGGCAGTTCGGGCTGGACTGTTCCCATGAGGCACAGGGTCAGACTGATTTGCATATAGCCATGTCTGAACTGGGGTGGCAGAGTGGGCTAAAGAACGGTGATGGATTAAATCCAGATCTTTTGACTGGGTGTGAGTGTTTGATTGATTCAGATGCTCCGTCCATCACCACCCCCTTTTGTACCGCTTTCGGCCGCCATAAGTGTGGCAGGGTATGCTCAGACGTGAGTCCCTTGCTCACTTTGCCACAGGATTCAAGCAAGCTGGGCTGAAGACGGCTGGAATGCCAGAAACCGGTCCTCGGAAGCTTGTTTCCGGTCCAGGGAAGACATGGCTTGGCAGTTCGGGCTGGACTGTTCCCATGAGGCACAGGGTCAGACTGATTTGCATATAGCCATGTCTGAACTGGGGTGGCATAGTGGGCTAAAGAACGGTGATGGATTAAACTCAGATCTTTTGACTGGGCGTAAGTGTTTGATTGATTCAGATGCTCCGTCCATCACCACCTCCTTTTGTACAGCTTTTGGCCGCCATAAGTGTGGCAGGGTATGCTCAGACGTGAGTCCCTTGCTCACTTTGCCACTGGATTCAAGCAAGCCGGGCTGAAGAAGGCTGGAATGCCAGAAACCGGTCCTCGGAAGCTTGCTTCCGGTCCAGGGAAGACATGACTTGGCAGTTCGGGCTCGACATTTACCATGAGGCACAAGGTCAGACTGATTTGCAAATAGCCATGTCTGAACTGGGGTGGCAGAGTGGGCTAAAGAACGGTGATGGATCAAACCCAGATCTTTTGACTGGATGTGAGTGTTTGATTGATTCAGATGCTCCGTCCATCACCACCCCCTTTTGTACCTCTTTTGGCCGCCATAAGTGTGGCAGGGTATGCTCAGACGTGAGTCCCTTGCTCACTTTGCCACTGGATTCAAGCAAGCCGGGCTGAAGACGGCTGGAATGCCAGAAACCGGTCCTCGGAAGCTTGTTTCCGGTCCAGGGAAGACATGGCTTGGCAGTTCGGGCTGGACTGTTCCCATGAGGCACAGGGTCAGACTGATTTGCATATAGCCATATCTGAACTGGGGTGGCAGAGTGGGCTAAAGAACGGTGATGGATTAAACCAAGATCTTTTGACTGGATGCGAGTGTTTGATTGATTCAGATGCTCCGTCCATCACCACCTCCTTTTGTACAGCTTTCGGCCGCCCTAAGTGTGGCAGGGTATGCTCAGACGTGAGTCCCTTGCTCACTTTGCCACTGGATTCAAGCAAGCCGGGCTGAAGACGGCTGGAATGCCAGTAACCGGTCCTCGGAAGCTTGTTTCCGGTCCAGGGAAGACATGGCTTGGTAGTTCGGGCTGGACTGTTCCCATGAGGCACAGGGTCTAACTGATTTGCATATAGCCATGTCTGAACTGGGGTGGCAGAGTGGGCTAAAGAACGGTGATGGATTAAACCCAGATCTTTTGACTGGATGTGAGTGTTTGATTGATTCAGATGCTCCGTCCATCACCACCCCCTTTTGTACCGCTATTGGCCGCCATAACTGTGGCAGGGTATGCTCAGACGTGAGTCCCTTGCTCACTTTGCCACTGGATTCAAGCAAGCCGGGCTGAAGACGGCTGGAATGCCAGAAAACGGTCCTCGGAAGCTTGTTTCCGGTCCAGGGAAGACATGGCTTGGCAGTTCGGGCTGGACTGTTCCCATGAGGCACAGGGTCAGACTGATTTGCATATAGCCGTTTCTGAACTGGGGTGGCAGAGTGGGCTAAAGAACGGTGATGGATTAAACCCAGATCTTTTGACTGGGTGTGAGTGTGTGATTGATTCAGATGCTCCGTCCATCACCACCCCCTTTTGTACCACTTTTGGCCACCATAAGTGTGGCAGGGAATGCTCAGACGTGAGTCCCTTGCTCACTTTGCCACTGGATTCAAGCAAGCCGGGCTGAAGACGGCAGGAATGCCAGAAGCCGGTCCTCGGAAGCTTGTTTCCGGTCCAGGGAAGACATGGCTTGGCAGTTCGGGCTGAACTGTTCCCATGAGGCACAGGGTCAGACTGATTTGCATATAGCCATGTCTGAACTGGGGTGGCAGAGTGGGCTAAAGAATGGTGATGGATTAACCCCAGATCTTTTGCCTGGATGTGAGTGTTTGATTGATTCAGATGATCCGTCCATCACCACCCCCTTTTGTACCGCTTTTGGCCGCCATAAGTGTTGCAGGGTATGCTCAGACGTGAGTCCCTTGCTTACTTTGCCACTGGATTCAAGCAAGCCGGGCTGAAGACGGCTGGAATGCCAGAAACCGGTCCTCGGAAGCTTGTTTCCGGTCCAGGGAAGACATGGCTTGGCAGTTCGGGCCGGACTGTTCCCATGAGGCACAGGGTCAGACTGATTTGCATATAGCCATGTCTGAAATGGGGTGGCAGAGTGGGCTAAAGAACGGTGATGGATTAAACCCAGATCTTTTAACTGGGTGTAAGTGTTTGATTGATTCAGATGCTCCGTCCATCGCCACCTTCTTTTGTAGCTGAAGACGGCTGGAATGCCAGAAACCGGTCCTCGGAAGCTTGTTTCCGGTCCAGGGAAGACATGGCTTGGCAGTTCGGGCTGGACTGTTTCCATGAGGCACAGGGTCAGACTGATTTGCATATAGCCATGTCTGAACTGGGGTGGCAGAGTGGGCTAAAGAATGGTGATGGATTAAACCCAGATCTTTTGACTGGGTGTAAGTGTTTGATTGATTCAGATGCTCCGTCCATCGCCACCTTCTTTTGTACAGCTTTTGGCTGCCATAAGTGTGGCAGGGTATGCTCAGATGTGAGTCCCTTGCTCACTTTGCCACTGGATTCAAGCAAGCCGGACTGAAGACGGCTGGAATGCCAGAAACCGGTCCTCGGAAGCTTGTTTCCGGTCCAGGGAAGACATGGCTTGGCAGTCAGGGCTGGACTGTTCCCATGAGGCACAGGGTCAGACTGATTTGCATATAGCCATGTCTGAACTGGGGTGGCAGAGTGGGCTAAAGAACGGTGATGGATTAAACCCAGATCTTTTGACTGGGTGTGAGTGTTTGATTGATTCAGATGCTCCGTCCATCACCACCCCCTTTTGTACCGCTTTTGGCCGCCATAAGTGTGGCAGGGTATGCTCAGACGTGAGTCCCTTGCTCACTTTGCCACTGGATTCAAGCAAGCCGGGCTGAAGACGGCTGGAATGCCAGAAACCGATCCTCGGAAGCTTGTTTCCAGTCCAGGGAAGACATGGCTTTGCAGTTCGGGCTGGACTGTTCCCATGAGGCACAGGGTCAGACTGATTTGCATATAGCCATGTCTGAACTGGGGTGGCAGAGTGGGCTAAAGAACGGTGATGGATTAAACCCAGATCTTTTGACTGGATGTGAGTGTTTGATTGATTCAGATGCTCCGTCCATCACCACCCCCTTTTGTACCGCTTTTGGCCGCCATAAGTGTGGCAGGGTATGCTCAGACGTTAGTCCCTTGCTCACTTTGCCACTGGATTCAAGCAAGCCGGGCTGAAGACGGCTGGAATGCCAGAAACCGGTCCTCGGAAGCTTGTTTCCGGTCCAGGGAAGACATGGCTTGGCAGTTCGGGCTGGACTGTTTCCATGAGGCACAGGGTCAGACTGATTTGCATATAGCCATGTCTGAACTGGGGTGGCAGAGTGGGCTAAAGAACGGTGATGGATTAAACCCAGATCTTTTGACTGGGTGTGAGTGTTTGATTGATTCAGATGCTCCGTCCATCACCACCTCCTTTTGTACAGCTTTCGGCCGCCCTAAGTGTGGCAGGGTATGCTCAGACGTGAGTCCCTTGCTCACTTTGCCACTGGATTCAAGCAAGCCGGGCTGAAGACGGCTGGAATGCCAGAAACCGGTCCTCGGAAGCTTGTTTCCAGTCCAGGGAAGACATGGCTTTGCAGTTCGGGCTGGACTGTTCCCATGAGGCACAGGGTCAGACTGATTTGCATATAGCCATGTCTGAACTGGGGTGGCAGAGTGGGCTAAAGAACGGTGATGGATTAAACCCAGATCTTTTGACTGGATGTGAGTGTTTGATTGATTCAGATGCTCCGTCCATCACCACCCCCTTTTGTACCGCTTTTGGCCGCCATAAGTGTGGCAGGGTATGCTCAGACATGAGTCCCTTGCTCACTTTGCCACTGGATTCAAGCAAGCCGGGCTGAAGACGGCTGGAATGCCAGAAACCGGTCCTCGGAAGCTTGTTTCCAATCAAGGGAAGTCATGGCTTGGCAGTTCGGGCTGGACTGTTCCCATGAGGCACAGGGTCAGACTGATTTGCATATAGCCATGTCTGAAATGAGGTGGCAGAGTGGGCTAAAGAACGGTGATGGATTAAACCCAGATCCTTTGACTGGGTGTGAGTGTTTGATGGATACAGATGCTCTGTCCATCACCACCTCCTTTTGTACAGCTTTTGGCCGCCATAAGTGTGGCAGGGTATGCTCAGACGTGAGTCCCTTGCTCACTTTGCCACTGGATTCAAGCAAGCCGGGCTGAAGACGGCTGGAATGCCAGAAACCGGTCCTCGGAAGCTTGTTTCCGGTCCAGGGAAGACATGGCTTGGCAGTTTGGGCTGGACTGTTCCCATGAGGCACAGGGTCAGACTGATTTGCATATAGCCATGTCTGAACTGGGGTGCAGAGTGGGCTAAAGAACGGTGATGGATTAAACCCAGATCTTTTGACTGGGTGTGAGTGTTTGATTGATTCAGATGCTCCGTCCATCACCACCCCCTTTTGTATAGCTTTTGGCCACCATAAGTGTGCCAGCGTATGCTCAGACGTGAGTCCCTTGCTCACTTTGCCACTGGATTCTAGCAAGCCGGGCTGAAGACGGCTGGAATGCCAGAAACCGGTCCTCGGAAGCTTGTTTCCGGTCCAGGGAAGACATGGCTTGGCAGTTCGGGCTGGACTGTTCCCATGAGGCACAGGGTCAGACTGATTTGCATATAGCCATGTCTGAACTGGGGTGGCAGACTGGGCTAAAGAACGGTGATGGATTAAACCCAGATCTTTTGACTGGGTGTGAGTGTTTGATTGATTCAGATGCTCCGTCCATCACCACCCCCTTTTGTACCGCTTTTGGCCACCATAAGTGTGGCAGGGTATGCTCAGACGTGAGTCCCTTGCTCACTTTGCCACTGGATTCAAGCAAGCCGGGCTGAAGACGGCTGGAATGCCAGAAACCGGTCCTCGGAAGCTTGTTTCCGGTCCAGGGAAGACATGCATTGGCAGTTCGGGCTGGACTGTTCCCATGAGGCACAGGGTCAGACTGATTTGCATATAGCCATGTCTGAACTGGGGTGGCAGAGTGGGCTAAAGAACGGTGATGGATCAAACCCAGATCTTTTGACTGGATGTGAGTGTTTGATTGATTCAGATGCTCCGTCCATCACCACCCCCTTTTGTACCTCTTTTGGCCGCCATAAGTGTGGCAGGGTATGCTCAGACGTGAGTCCCTTGCTCACTTTGCCACTGGATTCAAGCAAGCCGGGCTGAAGACGGCTGGAATGCCAGAAACCGGTCCTCGGAAGCTTGTTTCCGGTCCAGGGAAGACATGGCTTGGCAGTTCGGGCTGGACTGTTCCCATGAGGCACAGGGTCAGACTGATTTGCATATAGCCATATCTGAACTGGGGTGGCAGAGTGGGCTAAAGAACGGTGATGGATTAAACCAAGATCTTTTGACTGGATGTGAGTGTTTGATTGATTCAGATGCTCCGTCCATCACCACCTCCTTTTGTACAGCTTTCGGCCGCCCTAAGTGTGGCAGGGTATGCTCAGACGTGAGTCCCTTGCTCACTTTGCCACAGGATTCAAGCAAGCTGGGCTGAAGACGGCTGGAATGCCAGAAACCGGTCCTCGGAAGCTTGTTTCCGGTCCAGGGAAGACATGGCTTGGCAGTTCGGGCTGGACTGTTCCCATGAGGCACAGGGTCAGACTGATTTGCATATAGCCATGTCTGAACTGGGGTGGCATAGTGGGCTAAAGAACGGTGATGGATTAAACTCAGATCTTTTGACTGGGCGTAAGTGTTTGATTGATTCAGATGCTCCGTCCATCACCACCTCCTTTTGTACAGCTTTTGGCCGCCATAAGTGTGGCAGGGTATGCTCAGACGTGAGTCCCTTGCTCACTTTGCCACTGGATTCAAGCAAGCCGGGCTGAAGAAGGCTGGAATGCCAGAAACCGGTCCTCGGAAGCTTGCTTCCGGTCCAGGGAAGACATGACTTGGCAGTTCGGGCTCGACATTTACCATGAGGCACAAGGTCAGACTGATTTGCAAATAGCCATGTCTGAACTGGGGTGGCAGAGTGGGCTAAAGAACGGTGATGGATCAAACCCAGATCTTTTGACTGGATGTGAGTGTTTGATTGATTCAGATGCTCCGTCCATCACCACCCCCTTTTGTACCTCTTTTGGCCGCCATAAGTGTGGCAGGGTATGCTCAGACGTGAGTCCCTTGCTCACTTTGCCACTGGATTCAAGCAAGCCGGGCTGAAGACGGCTGGAATGCCAGAAACCGGTCCTCGGAAGCTTGTTTCCGGTCCAGGGAAGACATGGCTTGGCAGTTCGGGCTGGACTGTTCCCATGAGGCACAGGGTCAGACTGATTTGCATATAGCCATATCTGAACTGGGGTGGCAGAGTGGGCTAAAGAACGGTGATGGATTAAACCAAGATCTTTTGACTGGATGTGAGTGTTTGATTGATTCAGATGCTCCGTCCATCACCACCTCCTTTTGTACAGCTTTCGGCCGCCCTAAGTGTGGCAGGGTATGCTCAGACGTGAGTCCCTTGCTCACTTTGCCACTGGATTCAAGCAAGCCGGGCTGAAGACGGCTGGAATGCCAGAAACCGGTCCTCGGAAGCTTGTTTCCGGTCCAGGGAAGACATGTCTTGGCAGTTCGGGCTGGACTGTTCCCATGAGGCACAGGGTCAGACTGATTTGCATATAGCCATGTCTGAACTGGGGTGGCAGAGTGGGCTAAAGAACGGTGATGGATTAAATCCAGATCTTTTGACTGGGTGTGAGTGTTTGATTGATTCAGATGCTCCGTCCATCACCACCCCCTTTTGTACCGCTTTCGGCCTCCATAAGTGTGGCAGGGTATGCTCAGACGTGAGTCCCTTGCTCACTTTGCCACTGGATTCAAGCAAGCCGGGCTGAAGACGGCTGGAATGCCAGAAACCGGTCCTCGGAAGCTTGTTTCCGGTCCAGGGAAGACATGCATTGGCAGTTCGGGCTGGACTGTTCCCATGAGGCACAGGGTCAGACTGATTTGCATATAGCCATGTCTGAACTGGGGTGGCAGAGTGGGCTAAAGAACGGTAATGGATCAAACCCAGATCTTTTGACTGGATGTGAGTGTTTGATTGATTCAGATGCTCCGTCCATCACCACCCCCTTTTGTACCTCTTTTGGCCGCCATAAGTGTGGCAGGGTATGCTCAGACGTGAGTCCCTTGCTCACTTTGCCACTGGATTCAAGCAAGCCAGGCTGAAGACGGCTGGAATGCCAGAAACCGGTCCTCGGAAGCTTGTTTCCGGTCCAGGGAAGACATGGCTTGGAAGTTCGGGCTGGACTGTTCCCATGAGGCACAGGGTCAGACTGATTTGCATATAGCCATATCTGAACTGGGGTGGCAGAGTGGGCTAAAGAACGGTGATGGATTAAACCAAGATCTTTTGACTGGATGTGAGTGTTTGATTGATTCAGATGCTCCGTCCATCACCACCTCCTTTTGTACAGCTATTGGCCGCCATAAGTGTGGCAGGGTATGCTCAGACGTGAGTCCCTTGCTCACTTTGCCACTGGATTCAAGCAAGCCGGGCTGAAGAAGGCTGGAATGCCAGAAACCGGTCCTCGGAAGCTTGCTTCCGGTCCAGGGAAGACATGACTTGGCAGTTCGGGCTCGACATTTACCATGAGGCACAAGGTCAGACTGATTTGCAAATAGCCATGTCTGAACTGGGGTGGCAGAGTGGGCTAAAGAACGGTGATGGATCAAACCCAGATCTTTTGACTGGATGTGAGTGTTTGATTGATTCAGATGCTCCGTCCATCACCACCCCCTTTTGTACCTCTTTTGGCCGCCATAAGTGTGGCAGGGTATGCTCAGACGTGAGTCCCTTGCTCACTTTGCCACTGGATTCAAGCAAGCCGGGCTGAAGACGGCTGGAATGCCAGAAACCGGTCCTCGGAAGCTTGTTTCCGGTCCAGGGAAGACATGGCTTGGCAGTTCGGGCTGGACTGTTCCCATGAGGCACAGGGTCAGACTGATTTGCATATAGCCATATCTGAACTGGGGTGGCAGAGTGGGCTAAAGAACGGTGATGGATTAAACCAAGATCTTTTGACTGGATGTGAGTGTTTGATTGATTCAGATGCTCCGTCCATCACCACCTCCTTTTGTACAGCTTTCGGCCGCCCTAAGTGTGGCAGGGTATGCTCAGACGTGAGTCCCTTGCTCACTTTGCCACTGGATTCAAGCAAGCCGGGCTGAAGACGGCTGGAATGCCAGAAACCGGTCCTCGGAAGCTTGTTTCCGGTCCAGGGAAGACATGTCTTGGCAGTTCGGGCTGGACTGTTCCCATGAGGCACAGGGTCAGACTGATTTGCATATAGCCATGTCTGAACTGGGGTGGCAGAGTGGGCTAAAGAACGGTGATGGATTAAATCCAGATCTTTTGACTGGGTGTGAGTGTTTGATTGATTCAGATGCTCCGTCCATCACCACCCCCTTTTGTACCGCTTTCGGCCGCCATAAGTGTGGCAGGGTATGCTCAGATGTGAGTCCCTTGCTCACTTTGCCACAGGATTCAAGCAAGCTGGGCTGAAGACGGCTGGAATGCCAGAAACCGGTCCTCGGAAGCTTGTTTCCGGTCCAGGGAAGACATGGCTTGGCAGTTCGGGCTGGACTGTTCCCATGAGGCACAGGGTCAGACTGATTTGCATATAGCCATGTCTGAACTGGGGTGGCATAGTGGGCTAAAGAACGGTGATGGATTAAACTCAGATCTTTTGACTGGGCGTAAGTGTTTGATTGATTCAGATGCTCCGTCCATCACCACCTCCTTTTGTACAGCTTTTGGCCGCCATAAGTGTGGCAGGGTATGCTCAGACGTGAGTCCCTTGCTCACTTTGCCACTGGATTCAAGCAAGCCGGGCTGAAGAAGGCTGGAATGCCAGAAACCGGTCCTCGGAAGCTTGCTTCCGGTCCAGGGAAGACATGACTTGGCAGTTCGGGCTCGACATTTACCATGAGGCACAAGGTCAGACTGATTTGCAAATAGCCATGTCTGAACTGGGGTGGCAGAGTGGGCTGAAGAACGGTGATGGATTAAACCCAGATCTTTTGACTGGGTGTGAGTGTTTGATTGATTCAGATGCTCCGTCCATCACCACCCCCTTTTGTACCGCTTTTGGCTGCCATAAGTGTGCCAGCGTATGCTCAGACGTGAGTCCCTTGCTCACTTTGCCACTGGATTCTAGCAAGCCGGGCTGAAGACGGCTGGAATGCCAGAAACCGGTCCTCTGAAGCTTGTTTCCGGTCCAGGGAAGACATGGCTTGGCAGTTCGGGCTGGACTGTTCCCATGAGGCACAGGGTCAGACTGATTTGCATATAGCCATGTCTGAACTGGGGTGGCAGAGTGGGCTAAAGAGTGGTGATGGATTAAACCCAGATCTTTTGAATGGGTGTGAGTGTTTGATTGATTCAGATGCTCCGTCCATCACCACCCCCTTTTGTACCGCTTTTGGCCGCCATAAGTGTGGCAGGGTATGCTCAGACGTGAGTCCCTTGCTCACTTTGCCACTGGATTCAAGCAAGCCGGGCTGAAGACGGCTGGAATGCCAGAAACCGGTCCTCGGAAGCTTGTTTCCGGTCCAGGGAAGACATGCCTTGGCAGTTCGGGCTGGACTGTTCCCATGAGGCACAGGGTCAGACTGATTTGCATATAGCCATGTCTGAACTGGGGTGGCAGAGTGGGCTAAAGAACGGTGATGGATTAAACCCAGATCTTTTGACTGGATGTGAGTGTTTGATTGATTCAGATGCTCCGTCCATCACCACCCCCTTTTGTACCTCTTTTGGCCGCCATAAGTGTGGCAGGGTATGCTCAGACGTGAGTCCCTTGCTCACTTTGCCACTGCATTCAAGCAAGCCGGGCTGAAGACGGCTGGAATGCCAGAAACCGGTCCTCGGAAGCTTGTTTCCGGTCCAGGGAAGACATGGCTTGGCAGTTCGGGCTGGACTGTTCCCATGAGGCACAGGGTCAGACTGATTTGCATATAGCCATGTCTGAACTGCCGTGGCAGAGTGGGCTAAAGAACGGTGATGGATTAAACCCAGATCTTTTGACTGGATGTGAGTGTGTGATTGATTCAGATGCTCTGTCCATCACCACCCCCTTTTGTACCGCTTGTGGCCGCCATAAGTGTGGCAGGGCATGCTCAGACGTGAGTCCCTTGCTCACTTTGCCACTGGATTCAAGCAAGCCCGGCTGAAGACGGCTGGAATGCCAGAAACCGTTCCTCGGAAGCTTGTTTCCGGTCCAGGGAAGACATGGCTCGGCAGTTCGGGCTGGACAGTTCCCATAAGGCACAGGGTCAGACTGATTTGCATATAGCCATGTCTGAACTGGGGTGGCAGAGTGGGCTAAAGACCGGTGATGCATTAAAGCCAGATCTTTTGACTGGGTGTGAGTGTTTGATTGATTCAAATGCTCCGTCCATCACCACCCCCTTTTGTACCGCTTTTGGCCGCCATAAGTGTGGCAGGGTATGCTCAGATGTGAGTCCCTTGCTCACTTTGCCACTGGATTCAAGCAAGCCGGGCTGAAGACGGCTGGAATGCCAGAAACCGGTCCTCGGAAGCTTGTTTCTGATCCAAGGAAGACATGGCTTGGCTGTTCGGGCTGGACTGTTCCCATGAGGCACAGGGTCAGACTGATTTGCATATAGCCATGTCTGAACTGGGGTGGCAGAGTGGGCTAAAGAACGGTGATGGATTAAACCCAGATCTTTTGACTGGGTATGAGTGTTTGATTGATTCAGATGCTAAGTCCATCACCACCCCCTTTTGTACCGCTTTTGGCCACCATAAGTGTGGCAGGGTATGCTCAGACGTGAGTCCCTTGCTCACTTTGCCACTGGATTCAAGCAAGCCGGGCTGAAGACGGCTGGAATGCCAGAAACCGTTCCTCGGAAGCTTGTTTCCGGTCCAGGGAAGACATGGCTCGGCAGTTCGGGCTGGACAGTTCCCATAAGGCACAGGGTCAGACTGATTTGCATATAGCCATGTCTGAACTGGGGTGGCAGAGTGGGCTAAAGACCGGTGATGCATTAAAGCCAGATCTTTTGACTGGGTGTGAGTGTTTGATTGATTCAAATGCTCCGTCCATCACCACCCCCTTTTGTACCGCTTTTGGCCGCCATAAGTGTGGCAGGGTATGCTCAGATGTGAGTCCCTTGCTCACTTTGCCACTGGATTCAAGCAAGCCGGGCTGAAGACGGCTGGAATGCCAGAAACCGGTCCTCGGAAGCTTGTTTCTGATCCAAGGAAGACATGGCTTGGCTGTTCGGGCTGGACTGTTCCCATGAGGCACAGGGTCAGACTGATTTGCATATAGCCATGTCTGAACTGGGGTGGCAGAGTGGGCTAAAGAACGGTGATGGATTAAACCCAGATCTTTTGACTGGGTATGAGTGTTTGATTGATTCAGATGCTAAGTCCATCACCACCCCCTTTTGTACCGCTTTTGGCCACCATAAGTGTGGCAGGGTATGCTCAGACGTGAGTCCCTTGCTCACTTTGCCACTGGATTCAAGCAAGCCGGGCTGAAGACGGCTGGAATGCCAGAAACCGGTCCTCGGAAGCTTGTTTCCGGTCCAGGGAAGACATGGCTTGGTAGTTCGGGCTGGACTGTTCCCATGAGGCACAGGGTCTAACTGATTTGCATATAGCCATGTCTGAACTGGGGTGGCAGAGTGGGCTAAAGAACGGTGATGGATTTAACCCAGATCTTTTGACTGGATGTGAGTGTTTGATTGATTCAGATGCTCCGTCCATCACCACCCCCTTTTGTACCGCTATTGGCCGCCATAACTGTGGCAGGGTATGCTCAGAAGTGAGTCCCTTGCTCACTTTGCCACTGGATTCAAGCAAGCCGGGCTGAAGACGGCTGGAATGCCAGAAAACGGTCCTCGGAAGCTTGTTTCCGGTCCAGGGAAGACATGGCTTGGCAGTTCGGGCTGGACTGTTCCCATGAGGCACAGGGTCAGACTGATTTGCATATAGCCGTTTCTGAACTGGGGTGGCAGAGTGGGCTAAAGAACGGTGATGGATTAAACCCAGATCTTTTGACTGGGTGTGAGTGTGTGATTGATTCAGATGCTCCGTCCATCACCACCCCCTTTTGTACCACTTTTGGCCACCATAAGTGTGGCAGGGAATGCTCAGACGTGAGTCCCTTGCTCACTTTGCCACTGGATTCAAGCAAGCCGGGCTGAAGACGGCAGGAATGCCAGAAGCCGGTCCTCGGAAGCTTGTTTCCGGTCCAGGGAAGACATGGCTTGGCAGTTCGGGCTGAACTGTTCCCATGAGGCACAGGGTCAGACTGATTTGCATATAGCCATGTCTGAACTGGGGTGGCAGAGTGGGCTAAAGAACGGTGATGGATTAACCCCAGATCTTTTGCCTGGATGTGAGTGTTTGATTGATTCAGATGATCCGTCCATCACCACCCCCTTTTGTACCGCTTTTGGCCGCCATAAGTGTTGCAGGGTATGCTCAGACGTGAGTCCCTTGCTTACTTTGCCACTGGATTCAAGCAAGCCGGGCTGAAGACGGCTGGAATGCCAGAAACCGGTCCTCGGAAGCTTGTTTCCGGTCCAGGGAAGACATGGCTTGGCAGTTCGGGCCGGACTGTTCCCATGAGGCACAGGGTCAGACTGATTTGCATATAGCCATGTCTGAAATGGGGTGGCAGAGTGGGCTAAAGAACGGTGATGGATTAAACCCAGATCTTTTAACTGGGTGTAAGTGTTTGATTGATTCAGATGCTCCGTCCATCGCCACCTTCTTTTGTAGCTGAAGACGGCTGGAATGCCAGAAACCGGTCCTCGGAAGCTTGTTTCCGGTCCAGGGAAGACATGGCTTGGCAGTTCGGGCTGGACTGTTTCCATGAGGCACAGGGTCAGACTGATTTGCATATAGCCATGTCTGAACTGGGGTGGCAGAGTGGGCTAAAGAATGGTGATGGATTAAACCCAGATCTTTTGACTGGGTGTAAGTGTTTGATTGATTCAGATGCTCCGTCCATCGCCACCTTCTTTTGTACAGCTTTTGGCTGCCATAAGTGTGGCAGGGTATGCTCAGACGTGAGTCCCTTGCTCACTTTGCCACTGGATTCAAGCAAGCCGGACTGAAGACGGCTGGAATGCCAGAAACCGGTCCTCGGAAGCTTGTTTCCGGTCCAGGGAAGACATGGCTTGGCAGTCAGGGCTGGACTGTTCCCATGAGGCACAGGGTCAGACTGATTTGCATATAGCCATGTCTGAACTGGGGTGGCAGAGTGGGCTAAAGAACGGTGATGGATTAAACCCAGATCTTTTGACTGGGTGTGAGTGTTTGATTGATTCAGATGCTCCGTCCATCACCACCCCCTTTTGTACCGCTTTTGGCTGCCATAAGTGTGGCAGGGTATGCTCAGACGTGAGTCCCTTGCTCACTTTGCCACTGGATTCAAGCAAGCCGGGCTGAAGACGGCTGGAATGCCAGAAACCGATCCTCGGAAGCTTGTTTCCAGTCCAGGGAAGACATGGCTTTGCAGTTCGGGCTGGACTGTTCCCATGAGGCACAGGGTCAGACTGATTTGCATATAGCCATGTCTGTACTGGGGTGGCAGAGTGGGCTAAAGAACAGTGATGGATTAAACCCAGATCTTTTGACTGGATGTGAGTGTTTGATTGATTCAGATGCTCCGTCCATCACCACCCCCTTTTGTACCGCTTTTGGCCGCCATAAGTGTGGCAGGGTATGCTCAGACGTTAGTCCCTTGCTCACTTTGCCACTGGATTCAAGCAAGCCGGGCTAAAGACGGCTGGAATGCCAGAAACCGGTCATCGGAAGCTTGTTTCCGGTCCAGGGAAGACATGGCTTGGCAGTTCGGGCTGGACTGTTTCCATGAGGCACAGGGTCAGACTGATTTGCATATAGCCATGTCTGAACTGGGGTGGCAGAGTGGGCTAAAGAACGGTGATGGATTAAACCCAGATCTTTTGACTGGGTGTGAGTGTTTGATTGATTCAGATGCTCCGTCCATCACCACCCCCTTTTGTACCACTTTTGTCCGCCATAGGTGTGGCAGGGTATGCTCAGACGTGAGTCCCTTGCTCACTTTGCCACTGGATTCAAGCAAGCCGGGCTGAAGACGGCTGGAATGCCAGAAACCAGTCCTCGGAAGCTTGTTTCCAGTCCAGGGAAGACATGGCTTTGCAGTTCGGGCTGGACTGTTCCCATGAGGCACAGGGTCAGACTGATTTGCATATAGCCATGTCTGAACTGGGGTGGCAGATTGGGCTAAAGAACGGTGATGGATTAAACCCAGATCTTTTGACTGGATGTGAGTGTTTGATTGATTCAGATGCTCCGTCCATCACCACCCCCTTTTGTACCGCTTTTGGCCGCCATAAGTGTGGCAGGGTATGCTCAGACATGAGTCCCTTGCTCACTTTGCCACTGGATTCAAGCAAGCCGGGCTGAATACGGCTGGAATGCCAGAAACCGGTCCTCGGAAGCTTGTTTCCAATCAAGGGAAGTCATGGCTTGGCAGTTCGGGCTGGACTGTTCCCATGAGGCACAGGGTCAGACTGATTTGCATATAGCCATGTCTGAAATGAGGTGGCAGAGTGGGCTAAAGAACGGTGATGGATTAAACCCAGATCCTTTGACTGGGTGTGAGTGTTTGATGGATACAGATGCTCTGTCCATCACCACCTCCTTTTGTACAGCTTTTGGCCGCCATAAGTGTGGCAGGGTATGCTCAGACGTGAGTCCCTTGCTCACTTTGCCACTGGATTCAAGCAAGCCGGGCTGAAGACGGCTGGAATGCCAGAAACCGGTCCTCGGAAGCTTGTTTCCGGTCCAGGGAAGACATGGCTTGGCAGTTTGGGCTGGACTGTTCCCATGAGGCACAGGGTCAGACTGATTTGCATATAGCCATGTCTGAACTGGGGTGGCAGAGTGGGCTAAAGAACGGTGATGGATTAAACCCAGATCTTTTGACTGGGTGTGAGTGTTTGATTGATTCAGATGCTCCGTCCATCACCACCCCCTTTTGTACCGCTTATGGCTGCCATAAGTGTGGCAGGGTATGCTCAGATGTGAGTCCCTTGCTCACTTTGCCACTGGATTCAAGCAAGCTGGGCTGAAGACGGCTGAAATGCCAGAAACTGGTCCTCAAAAGCTTGTTTCCGGTCAAGGGAAGACATGGCTTGGCAGTTCGGGCTGGACTGTTCCCATGAGGCACAGGGTCAGACTGATTTGCATATAGCCATGTCTGAACTGGGGTGGCATAGTGGGCTAAAGAACGGTGATGGATTAAACTCAGATCTTTTGACTGGGTGTAAGTGTTTGATTGATTCAGATGCTCCGTCCATCACCACCTCCTTTTGTACAGCTTTTGGCCGCCATAAGTGTGGCAGGGTATGCTCAGACGTGAGTCCCTTGCTCACTTTGCCACTGGATTCAAGCAAGCCGAGCTGAAGAAGGCTGGAATGCCAGAAACCGGTCCTCGGAAGCTTGTTTCCGGTCCAGGGAAGACATGACTTGGCAGTTCGGGCTCGACATTTACCATGAGGCACAAGGTCAGACTGATTTGCATATAGCCATGTCTGAACTGGGGTGCAGAGTGGGCTAAAGAACGGTGATGGATTAAACCCAGATCTTTTGACTGGGTGTGAGTGTTTGATTGATTCAGATGCTCCGTCCATCACCACCCCCTTTTGTATAGCTTTTGGCCACCATAAGTGTGCCAGCGTATGCTCAGACGTGAGTCCCTTGCTCACTTTGCCACTGGATTCTAGCAAGCCGGGCTGAAGACGGCTGGAATGCCAGAAACCGGTCCTCGGAAGCTTGTTTCCGGTCCAGGGAAGACATGGCTTGGCAGTTCGGGCTGGACTGTTCCCATGAGGCACAGGGTCAGACTGATTTGCATATAGCCATGTCTGAACTGGGGTGGCAGAGTGGGCTAAAGAACGGTGATGGATTAAACCCAGATCTTTTGACTGGGTGTGAGTGTTTGATTGATTCAGATGCTCCGTCCATCACCACCCCCTTTTGTACCGCTTTTGGCCGCCATAAGTGTGGCAGGGTATGCTCAGACGTGAGTCCCTTGCTCACTTTGCCACTGGATTCAAGCAAGCCGGGCTGAAGACGGCTGGAATGCCAGAAACCGGTCCTCGGAAGCTTGTTTCCGGTCCAGGGAAGACATGCATTGGCAGTTCGGGCTGGACTGTTCCCATGAGGCACAGGGTCAGACTGATTTGCATATAGCCATGTCTGAACTGGGGTGGCAGAGTGGGCTAAAGAACGGTGATGGATCAAACCCAGATCTTTTGACTGGATGTGAGTGTTTGATTGATTCAGATGCTCCGTCCATCACCACCCCCTTTTGTACCTCTTTTGGCCGCCATAAGTGTGGCAGGGTATGCTCAGACGTGAGTCCCTTGCTCACTTTGCCACTGGATTCAAGCAAGCCGGGCTGAAGACGGCTGGAATGCCAGAAACCGGTCCTCGGAAGCTTGTTTCCGGTCCAGGGAAGACATGGCTTGGCAGTTCGGGCTGGACTGTTCCCATGAGGCACAGGGTCAGACTGATTTGCATATAGCCATATCTGAACTGGGGTGGCAAAGTGGGCTAAAGAACGGTGATGGATTAAACCAAGATCTTTTGACTGGATGTGAGTGTTTGATTGATTCAGATGCTCCGTCCATCACCACCTCCTTTTGTACAGCTTTCGGCCGCCCTAAGTGTGGCAGGGTATGCTCAGACGTGAGTCCCTTGCTCACTTTGCCACTGGATTCAAGCAAGCCGGGCTGAAGACGGCTGGAATGCCAGAAACCGGTCCTCGGAAGCTTGTTTCCGGTCCAGGGAAGACATGTCTTGGCAGTTCGGGCTGGACTGTTCCCATGAGGCACAGGGTCAGACTGATTTGCATATAGCCATGTCTGAACTGGGGTGGCAGAGTGGGCTAAAGAACGGTGATGGATTAAATCCAGATCTTTTGACTGGGTGTGAGTGTTTGATTGATTCAGATGCTCCGTCCATCACCACCCCCTTTTGTACCGCTTTCGGCCGCCATAAGTGTGGCAGGGTATGCTCAGACGTGAGTCCCTTGCTCACTTTGCCACAGGATTCAAGCAAGCTGGGCTGAAGACGGCTGGAATGCCAGAAACCGGTCCTCGGAAGCTTGTTTCCGGTCCAGGGAAGACATGGCTTGGCAGTTCGGGCTGGACTGTTCCCATGAGGCACAGGGTCAGACTGATTTGCATATAGCCATGTCTGAACTGGGGTGGCATAGTGGGCTAAAGAACGGTGATGGATTAAACTCAGATCTTTTGACTGGGCGTAAGTGTTTGATTGATTCAGATGCTCCGTCCATCACCACCTCCTTTTGTACAGCTTTTGGCCGCCATAAGTGTGGCAGGGTATGCTCAGACGTGAGTCCCTTGCTCACTTTGCCACTGGATTCAAGCAAGCCGGGCTGAAGAAGGCTGGAATGCCAGAAACCGGTCCTCGGAAGCTTGCTTCCGGTCCAGGGAAGACATGACTCGGCAGTTCGGGCTCGACATTTACCATGAGGCACAAGGTCAGACTGATTTGCAAATAGCCATGTCTGAACTGGGGTGGCAGAGTGGGCTAAAGAACGGTGATGGATCAAACCCAGATCTTTTGACTGGATGTGAGTGTTTGATTGATTCAGATGCTCCGTCCATCACCACCCCCTTTTGTACCTCTTTTGGCCGCCATAAGTGTGGCAGGGTATGCTCAGACGTGAGTCCCTTGCTCACTTTGCCACTGGATTCAAGCAAGCCGGGCTGAAGACGGCTGGAATGCCAGAAACCGGTCCTCGGAAGCTTGTTTCCGGTCCAGGGAAGACATGGCTTGGCAGTTCGGGCTGGACTGTTCCCATGAGGCACAGGGTCAGACTGATTTGCATATAGCCATATCTGAACTGGGGTGGCAGAGTGGGCTAAAGAACGGTGATGGATTAAACCAAGATCTTTTGACTGGATGTGAGTGTTTGATTGATTCAGATGCTCCGTCCATCACCACCTCCTTTTGTACAGCTTTCGGCCGCCCTAAGTGTGGCAGGGTATGCTCAGACGTGAGTCCCTTGCTCACTTTGCCACTGGATTCAAGCAAGCCGGGCTGAAGACGGCTGGAATGCCAGAAACCGGTCCTCGGAAGCTTGTTTCCGGTCCAGGGAAGACATGGCTTGGCAGTTCGGGCTGGACTGTTCCCATGAGGCACAGGGTCAGACTGATTTGCATATAGCCATGTCTGAACTGGGGTGGCAGAGTGGGCTAAAGAACGGTGATGGATTAAATCCAGATCTTTTGACTGGGTGTGAGTGTTTGATTGATTCAGATGCTCCGTCCATCACCACCCCCTTTTGTACCGCTTTCGGCCGCCATAAGTGTGGCAGGGTATGCTCAGACGTGAGTCCCTTGCTCACTTTGCCACTGGATTCAAGCAAGCCGGGCTGAAGACGGCTGGAATGCCAGAAACCGGTCCTCGGAAGCTTGTTTCCGGTCCAGGGAAGACATGCATTGGCAGTTCGGGCTGGACTGTTCCCATGAGGCACAGGGTCAGACTGATTTGCATATAGCCATGTCTGAACTGGGGTGACAGAGTGGGCTAAAGAACGGTGATGGATCAAACCCAGATCTTTTGACTGGATGTGAGTGTTTGATTGATTCAGATGCTCCGTCCATCACCACCCCCTTTTGTACCTCTTTTGGCCGCCATAAGTGTGGCAGGGTATGCTCAGACGTGAGTCCCTTGCTCACTTTGCCACTGGATTCAAGCAAGCCAGGCTGAAGACGGCTGGAATGCCAGAAACCGGTCCTCGGAAGCTTGTTTCCGGTCCAGGGAAGACATGGCTTGGCAGTTCGGGCTGGACTGTTCCCATGAGGCACAGGGTCAGACTGATTTGCATATAGCCATATCTGAACTGGGGTGGCAGAGTGGGCTAAAGAACGGTGATGGATTAAACCAAGATCTTTTGACTGGATGTGAGTGTTTGATTGATTCAGATGCTCCGTCCATCACCACCTCCTTTTGTACAGCTTTCGGCCGCCCTAAGTGTGGCAGGGTATGCTCAGACGTGAGTCCCTTGCTCACTTTGCCACTGGATTCAAGCAAGCCGGGCTGAAGACGGCTGGAATGCCAGAAACCGGTCCTCGGAAGCTTGTTTCCGGTCCAGGGAAGACATGTCTTGGCAGTTCGGGCTGGACTGTTCCCATGAGGCACAGGGTCAGACTGATTTGCATATAGCCATGTCTGAACTGGGGTGGCAGAGTGGGCTAAAGAACGGTGATGGATTAAATCCAGATCTTTTGACTGGGTGTGAGTGTTTGATTGATTCAGATGCTCCGTCCATCACCACCCCCTTTTGTACCGCTTTCGGCCGCCATAAGTGTGGCAGGGTATGCTCAGACGTGAGTCCCTTGCTCACTTTGCCACAGGATTCAAGCAAGCTGGGCTGAAGACGGCTGGAATGCCAGAAACCGGTCCTCGGAAGCTTGTTTCCGGTCCAGGGAAGACATGGCTTGGCAGTTCGGGCTGGACTGTTCCCAAGAGGCACAGGGTCAGACTGATTTGCATATAGCCATGTCTGAACTGGGGTGGCATAGTGGGCTAAAGAACGGTGATGGATTAAACTCAGATCTTTTGACTGGGCGTAAGTGTTTGATTGATTCAGATGCTCCGTCCATCACCACCTCCTTTTGTACAGCTTTTGGCCGCCATAAGTGTGGCAGGGTATGCTCAGACGTGAGTCCCTTGCTCACTTTGCCACTGGATTCAAGCAAGCCGGGCTGAAGAAGGCTGGAATGCCAGAAACCGGTCCTCGGAAGCTTGCTTCCGGTCCAGGGAAGACATGACTTGGCAGTTCGGGCTCGACATTTACCATGAGGCACAAGGTCAGACTGATTTGCAAATAGCCATGTCTGAACTGGGGTGGCAGAGTGGGCTAAAGAACGGTGATGGATCAAACCCAGATCTTTTGACTGGATGTGAGTGTTTGATTGATTCAGATGCTCCGTCCATCACCACCCCCTTTTGTACCTCTTTTGGCCGCCATAAGTGTGGCAGGGTATGCTCAGACGTGAGTCCCTTGCTCACTTTGCCACTGGATTCAAGCAAGCCGGGCTGAAGACGGCTGGAATGCCAGAAACCGGTCCTCGGAAGCTTGTTTCCGGTCCAGGGAAGACATGGCTTGGCAGTTCGGGCTGGACTGTTCCCATGAGGCACAGGGTCAGACTGATTTGCATATAGCCATATCTGAACTGGGGTGGCAGAGTGGGCTAAAGAACGGTGATGGATTAAACCAAGATCTTTTGACTGGATGTGAGTGTTTGATTGATTCAGATGCTCCGTCCATCACCACCTCCTTTTGTACAGCTTTCGGCCGCCCTAAGTGTGGCAGTGTATGCTCAGACGTGAGTCCCTTGCTCACTTTGCCACTGGATTCAAGCAAGCCGGGCTGAAGACGGCTGGAATGCCAGAAACCGGTCCTCGGAAGCTTGTTTCCGGTCCAGGGAAGACATGTCTTGGCAGTTCGGGCTGGACTGTTCCCATGAGGCACAGGGTCAGACTGATTTGCATATAGCCATGTCTGAACTGGGGTGGCAGAGTGGGCTAAAGAACGGTGATGGATTAAATCCAGATCTTTTGACTGGGTGTGAGTGTTTGATTGATTCAGATGCTCCGTCCATCACCACCCCCTTTTGTACCGCTTTCGGCCGCCATAAGTGTGGCAGGGTATGCTCAGATGTGAGTCCCTTGCTCACTTTGCCACAGGATTCAAGCAAGCTGGGCTGAAGACGGCTGGAATGCCAGAAACCGGTCCTCGGAAGCTTGTTTCCGGTCCAGGGAAGACATGGCTTGGCAGTTCGGGCTGGACTGTTCCCATGAGGCACAGGGTCAGACTGATTTGCATATAGCCATGTCTGAACTGGGGTGGCATAGTGGGCTAAAGAACGGTGATGGATTAAACTCAGATCTTTTGACTGGGCGTAAGTGTTTGATTGATTCAGATGCTCCGTCCATCACCACCTCCTTTTGTACAGCTTTTGGCCGCCATAAGTGTGGCAGGGTATGCTCAGACGTGAGTCCCTTGCTCACTTTGCCACTGGATTCAAGCAAGCCGGGCTGAAGAAGGCTGGAATGCCAGAAACCGGTCCTCGGAAGCTTGCTTCCGGTCCAGGGAAGACATGACTTGGCAGTTCGGGCTCGACATTTACCATGAGGCACAAGGTCAGACTGATTTGCAAATAGCCATGTCTGAACTGGGGTGGCAGAGTGGGCTAAAGAACGGTGATGGATTAAACCCAGATCTTTTGACTGGGTGTGAGTGTTTGATTGATTCAGATGCTCCGTCCATCACCACCCCCTTTTGTACCGCTTTTGGCCGCCATAAGTGTGCCAGCGTATGCTCAGACGTGAGTCCCTTGCTCACTTTGCCACTGGATTCTAGCAAGCCGGGCTGAAGACGGCTGGAATGCCAGAAACCGGTCCTCTGAAGCTTGTTTCCGGTCCAGGGAAGACATGGCTTGGCAGTTCGGGCTGGACTGTTCCCATGAGGCACAGGGTCAGACTGATTTGCATATAGCCATGTCTGAACTGGGGTGGCAGAGTGGGCTAAAGAGTGGTGATGGATTAAACCCAGATCTTTTGACTGGGTGTGAGTGTTTGATTGATTCAGATGCTCCGTCCATCACCACCCCCTTTTGTACCGCTTTTGGCCGCCATAAGTGTGGCAGGGTATGCTCAGACGTGAGTCCCTTGCTCACTTTGCCACTGGATTCAAGCAAGCCGGGCTGAAGACGGCTGGAATGCCAGAAACCGGTCCTCGGAAGCTTGTTTCCGGTCCAGGGAAGACATGCCTTGGCAGTTCGGGCTGGACTGTTCCCATGAGGCACAGGGTCAGACTGATTTGCATATAGCCATGTCTGAACTGGGGTGGCAGAGTGGGCTAAAGAACGGTGATGGATTAAACCCAGATCTTTTGACTGGATGTGAGTGTTTGATTGATTCAGATGCTCCGTCCATCACCACCCCCTTTTGTACCTCTTTTGGCCGCCATAAGTGTGGCAGGGTATGCTCAGACGTGAGTCCCTTGCTCACTTTGCCACTGCATTCAAGCAAGCCGGGCTGAAGACGGCTGGAATGCCAGAAACCGGTCCTCGGAAGCTTGTTTCCGGTCCAGGGAAGACATGGCTTGGCAGTTTGGGCTGGACTGTTCCCATGAGGCACAGGGTCAGACTGATTTGCATATAGCCATGTCTGAACTGCCGTGGCAGAGTGGGCTAAAGAACGGTGATGGATTAAACCCAGATCTTTTGACTGGATGTGAGTGTGTGATTGATTCAGATGCTCCGTCCATCACCACCCCCTTTTGTACCGCTTGTGGCCGCCATAAGTGTGGCAGGGCATGCTCAGACGTGAGTCCCTTGCTCACTTTGCCACTGGATTCAAGCAAGCCCGGCTGAAGACGGCTGGAATGCCAGAAACCGTTCCTCGGAAGTTTGTTTCCGGTCCAGGGAAGACATGGCTCGGCAGTTCGGGCTGGACAGTTCCCATAAGGCACAGGGTCAGACTGATTTGCATATAGCCATGTCTGAACTGGGGTGGCAGAGTGGGCTAAAGACCGGTGATGCATTAAAGCCAGATCTTTTGACTGGGTGTGAGTGTTTGATTGATTCAAATGCTCCGTCCATCACCACCCCCTTTTGTACCGCTTTTGGCCGCCATAAGTGTGGCAGGGTATGCTCAGATGTGAGTCCCTTGCTCACTTTGCCACTGGATTCAAGCAAGCCGGGCTGAAGACGGCTGGAATGCCAGAAACCGGTCCTCGGAAGCTTGTTTCTGATCCAAGGAAGACATGGCTTGGCTGTTCGGGCTGGACTGTTCCCATGAGGCACAGGGTCAGACTGATTTGCATATAGCCATGTCTGAACTGGGGTGGCAGAGTGGGCTAAAGAACGGTGATGGATTAAACCCAGATCTTTTGACTGGGTATGAGTGTTTGATTGATTCAGATGCTCCGTCCATCACCACCCCCTTTTGTACCGCTTTTGGCCACCATAAGTGTGGCAGGGTATGCTCAGATGTGAGTCCCTTGCTTACTTTGCCACTGGATTCAAGCAAGTCGGGCTGAAGACGGCTGGAATGCCAGAAACCGGTCCTCGGAAGCTTGTTTCCGGTCCAGGGAAGACATGGCTTTGCAGTTCGGGCTGGACTGTTCCCATGAGGCACAGGGTCAGACTGATTTGCATATAGCCATGTCTGAACTGGGTTGGCAGAGTGGGTTAAAGAATGGTGATGGATTTAACCCAGATCTTTTGACTGGGTGTGAGTCTTTGATTGATTCAGATGCTCCGTCCATCACCACCCCCTTTTGTACCACTTTTGGCCGCCATAAGTGTGGCAGGGTATGCTCAGACATGAGTCCCTTGCTCACTTTGCCACTGGATTCAAGCAATCCGGGCTGAAGACGGCTGGAATGCCAGAAACCGGTCCTCGGAAGCTTGTTTCCGGTCCAGGGAAGACATGGCTTGGCAGTTCGGGCAGGACTGTTCCCATGAGGGACAGGGTCAGACTGATTTGCATATAGCCATGTCTGAACTGGGGTCGCAGAGTGGGCTAAAGAACGGTGATGGATTAAACCCAGATCTTTTGACTGGATGTGAGTGTTTGATTGATTCAGATGCTCCGTCCATCACCACCTCCTTTTGTACAGCTTTCGGCCGCCCTAAGTGTGGCAGGGTATGCTCAGACGTGAGTCCCTTGCTCACTTTGCCTTTGGATTCAAGCAAGCCGGGCTGAAGACGGCTGGAATGCCAGAAACCGGTCCTCGGAAGCTTGTTTCCGGTCCAGGGAAGACATGGCTTGGCAGTTCGGGCTGGACTGTTCCCATGAGGCACAGGGTCAGACTGATTTGCATATAGCCATGTCTGAACTGGGGTGGCAGAGTGGGCTAAAGAACGGTGATGGATTAAACCCAGATCTTTTGAGTGGGTGTGAGTGTTTGATTGATTCAGATGCTCCGTCCATCACCACCCCCTTTTGTACCGCTTTTGGCCGCCAATAGTGTGGCAGGGTATGCTCAGACGTGAGTCCCTTGCTCACTTTGCCACTGGATTCAAGCAAGCCGGGCTGAAGATGGCTGGAATGCCAGAAACCGGTCCTCGGAAGCTTGTTTCCGGTACAGGGAAGACATGGCTTGGCAGTTCGGGCTAGACTGTTCCCATGAGGCACAGGGTCAGACTGATTTGCATATAGCCATGTCTGAACTGGGTTGGCAGAGTGGGTTAAAGAATGGTGATGGATTTAACCCAGATCTTTTGACTGGTTGTGAGTGTTTGATTGATTCAGATGCTCCGTCCATCACCACCCCCTTTTGTACCGCTTTTGGCCGCCATAAGTGTGGCAGGGTATGCTCAGATGTGAGTCCCTTGCTCACTTTACCACTAGATTCAAGCAAGCCGGGCTGAAGACGGCTGGAATGCCAGAAACCGGTCCTCGGAAGCTTGTTTCCGGTCCAAGGAAGACATGGCTTGGCTGTTCGGGCTGGACTGTTCCCATGAGGCACAGGGTCAGACTGATTTGCATATAGCCATGTCTGAACTGGGGTGGCAGAGTGGGCTAAAGAACGGTGATGGATTAAACCCAGATCTTTTGACTGGATGTGAGTGTTTGATTGATTCAGATGCTCCGTCCATCACCACCCCCTTTTTACCGCTTTTTGGCCGCCATAAGTGTGGCAGGGTATGCTCAGACGTGAGTCCCTTGCTCAATTTGCCACTGGATTCAAGCAAGCCAGGCTGAAGACGGCTGGAATGCCAGAAACCGGTCCTCGGAAGCTTGTTTCTGGTCCAGGGAAGACATGGCTTTGCAGTTCGGGCTGGACTGTTCCCATGAGGCACAGGGTCAGACTGATTTGCATATAGCCATGTCTGAACTGGGGTGGCAGAGAGTGCTAAAGAACGGTGATGGATTAAACCCAGATCTTTTGACTGGATGTGAGTGTTTGATTGATTCAGATGCTCCGTCCATCACCACCCCCTTTTGTACCACTTTTGGCCGCCATAAGTGTGGCAGGGTATGCTCAGACGTGAGTCCCTTGCTCACTTTGCCACTGGATTCAAGCAAGCCGGGCTGAAGACGGCTGGAATGCCAGAAACCGGTCCTCGGAAGCTTGTTTCTGGTCCAGGGAAGACATGGCTTTGCAGTTCGGGCTGGACTGTTCCCATGAGGCACAGGGTCAGACTGATTTGCATATAGCCATGTCTGAACTGGAGTGGCAGAGTGGGCTAAAGAACGGTGATGGATTAAACCCAGATCTTTTGACTGGGTGTGTGTTTGATTGATTCAGATGCTCCGTCCATCACCACCCCCTTTTGTACCGCTTTTTCCCGCCATAAGTGTGGCAGGGTACGCTCAGACGTGAGTCCCTTGCTCATTTTGCCACTGGATTCAAGCAAGCCGGGCTGAAGACGGCTGGAATGCCAGAAACCGATCCTCGGAAGCTTGTTTCCAGTCCAGGGAAGACATAGCTTTGCAGTTCGGGCTGGACTGTTCCCATGAGGCACAGGGTCAGACTGATTTGCATATAGCCGTGTCTGAACTGGGGTGGCAGAGTGGGCTAAAGAACGGTGATGGATTAAACCCAGATCTTTTGACTGGATGTGAGTGTTTGATTGATTCAGATGCTCCGTCCATCACCACCCCCTTTTGTACCGCTTTTGGCCGCCATAAGTGTGTCAGGGTATGCTCAGACGTGAGTCCCTTGCTCACTTTGCCACTGGATTCAGGCAAGCTGGGCTGAAGACTGCTGGAATGCCAGAAAACGGTCCTCGGAAGCTTGTTTCCGGTCCAGGGAAGACATGGCTTTGGCAGTTCGGGCTGGACAGTTCCCATAAGGCACAGGGTCAGACTGATTTGCATATAGCCATGTCTGAACTGGGGTGGCAGAGTGGGCTAAAGAACGGTGATGGATTAAACCCAGATCTTTTGACTGGGTGTGAGTGTTTGATTGATTCAGATGCTCCGTCCATCACCACCCCCTTTTGTACCGCTTTTGGCCGCCATAAGTGTGTCAGGGTATGCTCAGATGTAAGTCCCTTGCTCACTTTGCCACTGGATTCAAGCAAGCTGGGCTGAAGACGGCTGGAATGCCAGAAACCGGTCCTCGGAAGCTTGTTTCCGGTCCAAGGAAGACATGGCTTGGCTGTTCGGGCTGGACTGTTCCCATGAGGTACAGGGTCAGACTGATTTGCATATAGCCATGTCTGAACTGGGGTGGCAGAGTGGGCTAAAGAACGGTGATGGATTAAACCCAGATCTTTTGACTGGATGTGAGTGTTTGATTGATTCAGATGCTCCGTCCATCACCACCCCCTTTTGTACCGCTTTTGGCCGCCATAAGTGTGGCAGGGTATGCTCAGACGTGAGTCCCTTGCTCACTTTGCCACTGGATTCAAGCAAGCGGGGCTGAAGATGGCTGGAATGCCAGTAACCGGTCCTCGGAAGCTTGTTTCCGGTCCAGAGAAGACATGGCTTGGTAGTTCGGGCTGGACTGTTCCCATGAGGCACAGGGTCTAACTGATTTGCATATAGCCATGTCTGAACTGGGGTGGCAGAGTGGGCTAAAGAACGGTGATGGATTAAACCCAGATCTTTTGACTGGATGTGAGTGTTTGATTGATTCAGATGCTCCGTCCATCACCACCCCCTTTTGTACCGCTATTGGCCGCCATAACTGTGGCAGGGTATGCTCAGACGTGAGTCCCTTGCTCACTTTGCCACTGGATTCAAGCAAGCCGGGCTGAAGACGGCTGGAATGCCAGAAAACGGTCCTCGGAAGCTTGTTTCCGGTCCAGGGATGACATGGTTTGGCAGTTCGGGCTGGACTGTTCCCATGAGGCACAGGGTCAGACTGATTTGCATATAGCCGTGTCTGAACTGGGGTGGCAGAGTGGGCTAAAGAACGGTGATGGATTAAACCCAGATCTTTTGACTGGGTGTGAGTGTGTGATTGATTCAGATGCTCCGTCCATCACCACCCCCTTTTGTACCACTTTTGGCCACCATAAGTGTGGCAGGGAATGCTCAGACGTGAGTCCCTTGCTCACTTTGCCACTGGATTCAAGCAAGCCGGGCTGAAGACGGCAGGAATGCCAGAAACCGGTCCTCGGAAGCTTGTTTCCGGTCCAGGGAAGACATGGCTTGGCAGTTCGGGCTGAACTGTTCCCATGAGGCACAGGGTCAGACTGATTTGCATATAGCCATGTCTAAACTGGGGTGGCAGAGTGGGCTAAAGAACGGTGATGGATTAACCCCAGATCTTTTGACTGGATGTGAGTGTTTGATTGATTCAGATGATCCGTCCATCACCACCCCCTTTTGTACCGCTTTTGGCCGCCATAAGTGTTGCAGGGTATGCTCAGACGTGAGTCCCTTGCTTACTTTGCCACTGGATTCAAGCAAGCTGGGCTGAAGACGGCTGGAATGCCAGAAACCGGTCCTCGGAAGCTTGTTTCCGGTCCAGGGAAGACATGGCTTGGCAGTTCGGGCTGGACTGTTCCCATGAGGCACAGGGTCAGACTGATTTGCATATAGCCATGTCTGAAATGGGGTGGCAGAGTGGGCTAAAGAACGGTGATGGATTAAACCCAGATCTTTTTACTGGGTGTAAGTGTTTGATTGATTCAGATGCTCCGTCCATCGCCACCTTCTTTTGTAGCTGAAGACGGCTGGAATGCCAGAAACCGGTCCTCGGAAGCTTGTTTCCGGTCCAGGGAAGACATGGCTTGGCAGTTCGGGCTGGACTGTTTCCATGAGGCACAGGGTCAGACTGATTTGCATATAGCCATGTCTGAACTGGGGTGGCAGAGTGGGCTAAAGAATGGTGATGGATTAAACCCAGATCTTTTGACTGGGTGTAAGTGTTTGATTGATTCAGATGCTCCGTCCATCGCCACCTTCTTTTGTACAGCTTTTGGCTGCCATAAGTGTGGCAGGGTATGCTCAGACGTGAGTCCCTTGCTCACTTTGCCACTGGATTCAAGCAAGCCGGGCTGAAGACGGCTGGAATGCCAGAAAACGGTCCTCGGAAGCTTGTTTCCGGTCCAGGGATGACATGGTTTGGCAGTTCGGGCTGGACTGTTCCCATGAGGCACAGGGTCAGACTGATTTGCATATAGCCGTGTCTGAACTGGGGTGGCAGAGTGGGCTAAAGAACGGTGATGGATTAAACCCAGATCTTTTGACTGGGTGTGAGTGTGTGATTGATTCAGATGCTCCGTCCATCACCACCCCCTTTTGTACCACTTTTGGCCACCATAAGTGTGGCAGGGAATGCTCAGACGTGAGTCCCTTGCTCACTTTGCCACTGGATTCAAGCAAGCCGGGCTGAAGACGGCAGGAATGCCAGAAACCGGTCCTCGGAAGCTTGTTTCCGGTCCAGGGAAGACATGGCTTGGCAGTTCGGGCTGAACTGTTCCCATGAGGCACAGGGTCAGACTGATTTGCATATAGCCATGTCTAAACTGGGGTGGCAGAGTGGGCTAAAGAACGGTGATGGATTAACCCCAGATCTTTTGACTGGATGTGAGTGTTTGATTGATTCAGATGATCCGTCCATCACCACCCCCTTTTGTACCGCTTTTGGCCGCCATAAGTGTTGCAGGGTATGCTCAGACGTGAGTCCCTTGCTTACTTTGCCACTGGATTCAAGCAAGCTGGGCTGAAGACGGCTGGAATGCCAGAAACCGGTCCTCGGAAGCTTGTTTCCGGTCCAGGGAAGACATGGCTTGGCAGTTCGGGCTGGACTGTTCCCATGAGGCACAGGGTCAGACTGATTTGCATATAGCCATGTCTGAAATGGGGTGGCAGAGTGGGCTAAAGAACGGTGATGGATTAAACCCAGATCTTTTTACTGGGTGTAAGTGTTTGATTGATTCAGATGCTCCGTCCATCGCCACCTTCTTTTGTAGCTGAAGACGGCTGGAATGCCAGAAACCGGTCCTCGGAAGCTTGTTTCCGGTCCAGGGAAGACATGGCTTGGCAGTTCGGGCTGGACTGTTTCCATGAGGCACAGGGTCAGACTGATTTGCATATAGCCATGTCTGAACTGGGGTGGCAGAGTGGGCTAAAGAATGGTGATGGATTAAACCCAGATCTTTTGACTGGGTGTAAGTGTTTGATTGATTCAGATGCTCCGTCCATCGCCACCTTCTTTTGTACAGCTTTTGGCTGCCATAAGTGTGGCAGGGTATGCTCAGACGTGAGTCCCTTGCTCACTTTGCCACTGGATTCAAGCAAGCCGGACTGAAGACGGCTGGAATGCCAGAAACCGGTCCTCGGAAGCTTGTTTCCGGTCCAGGGAAGACATGGCTTGGCAGTCAGGGCTGGACTGTTCCCATGAGGCACAGGGTCAGACTGATTTGCATATAGCCATGTCTGAACTGGGGTGGCAGAGTGGGCTAAAGAACGGTGTTGGATTAAACCCAGATCTTTTGACTAGGTGTGAGTGTTTGATTGATTCAGATGCTCCGTCCATCACCACCCCCTTTTGTACCGCTTTTGGCCGCCATAAGTGTGGCAGGGTATGCTCAGACGTGAGTCCCTTGCTCCCTTTGCCACTGGATTCAAGCAAGCCGGGCTGAAGACGGCTGGAATGCCAGAAACCGATCCTCGGAAGCTTGTTTCCAGTCCAGGGAAGACATGGCTTTGCAGTTCGGGCTGGACTGTTCCCATGAGGCACAGGGTCAGACTGATTTGCATATAGCCATGTCTGTACTGGGGTGGCAGAGTGGGCTAAAGAACAGTGATGGATTAAACCCAGATCTTTTGACTGGATGTGAGTGTTTGATTGATTCAGATGCTCCGTCCATCACCACCCCCTTTTGTACCACTTTTGGCCGCCATAAGTGTGGCAGGGTATGCTCAGACGTGAGTCCCTTGCTCACTTTGCCACTGGATTCAAGCAAGCCGGGCTGAAGACGGCTGGAATGCCAGAAACCGGTCCTCGGAAGCTTGTTTCCGGTCCAGGGAAGACATGGCTTGGCAGTTCGGGCTGGACTGTTTCCATGAGGCACAGGGTCAGACTGATTTGCATATAGCCATGTCTGAACTGGGGTGGCAGAGTGGGCTAAAGAACGGTGATGGATTAAACCCAGATCTTTTGACTGGGTGTGAGTGTTTGATTGATTCAGATGCTCCGTCCATCACCACCCCCTTTTGTACCACTTTTGTCCGCCATAGGTGTGGCAGGGTATGCTCAGACGTGAGTCCCTTGCTCACTTTGCCACTGGATTCAAGCAAGCCGGGCTGAAGACGGCTGGAATGCCAGAAACCAGTCCTCGGAAGCTTGTTTCCAGTCCAGGGAAGACATGGCTTTGCAGTTCGGGCTGGACTGTTCCCATGAGGCACAGGGTCAGACTGATTTGCATATAGCCATGTCTGAACTGGGGTGGCAGATTGGGCTAAAGAACGGTGATGGATTAAACCCAGATCTTTTGACTGGATGTGAGTGTTTGATTGATTCAGATGCTCCGTCCATCACCACCCCCTTTTGTACCGCTTTTGGCCGCCATAAGTGTGGCAGGGTATGCTCAGACATGAGTCCCTTGCTCACTTTGCCAGTGGATTCAAGCAAGCCGGGCTGAAGACGGCTGGAATGCCAGAAACCGGTCCCCGGAAGCTTGTTTCCAATCAAGGGAAGTCATGGCTTGGCAGTTCGGGCTGGACTGTTCCCATGAGGCACAGGGTCAGACTGATTTGCATATAGCCATGTATGAAATGAGGTGGCAGAGTGGGCTAAAGAACGGTGATGGATTAAACCCAGATCCTTTGACTGGGTGTGAGTGTTTGATGGATTCAGATGCTCTGTCCATCACCACCTCCTTTTATACAGCTTTTGGCCGCCATAAGTGTGGCAGGGTATGCTCAGACGTGAGTCCCTTGCTCACTTTGCCACTGGATTCAAGCAAGCCGGGCTGAAGACGGCTGGAATGCCAGAAACCGGTCCTCGGAAGCTTGTTTCCGGTCCAGGGAAGACATGGCTTGGCAGTTCGGGCTGGACTGTTCCCATGAGGCACAGGGTCAGACTGATTTGCATATAGCCATGTCTGAACTGGGGTGGCAGAGTGGGCTAAAGAACGGTGATGGATTAAACCCAGATCTTTTGACTGGGTGTGAGTGTTTGATTGATTCAGATGCTCCGTCCATCACCACCCCCTTTTGTACCGCTTATGGCCGCCATAAGTGTGGCAGGGTATGCTCAGATGTGAGTCCCTTGCTCACTTTGCCACTGGATTCAAGCAAGCTGGGCTGAAGACGGCTGAAATGCCAGAAACTGGTCCTCAAAAGCTTGTTTCCGGTCAAGGGAAGACATGGCTTGGCAGTTCGGGCTGGACTGTTCCCATGAGGCACAGGGTCAGACTGATTTGCATATAGCCATGTCTGAACTGGGATGGCAGAGTGGGCTAAAGAACGGTGATGGATTAAACCCAGATCTTTTGACTGGGTATGAGTGTTTGATTGATTCAGATGCTCCGTCCATCACCACCCCCTTTTGTACCGCTTTTGGCCGCCATAAGTATGGCAGGGTATGCTCAGACGTGAGTCCCTTGCTCACTTTGCCACTGGATTCAAGGAAGCCGGGCTGAAGATGGCTGGAATGCCAGAAACCGGTCCTTGGAAGCTTGTTTCCAGTCCAGGGAAGACATGGCTTGGCAGTTCGGGCTGGACTGTTCCCATGAGGCACAGGGTCAGACTGATTTGCATATAGCCATGTCTGAACTGGGGTGGCATAGTGGGCTAAAGAACGGTGATGGATTAAACTCAGATCTTTTGACTGGGTGTGAGTGTTTGATTGATTCAGATGCTCCGTCCATCCCCACCCCCTTTTGTACCGCTTTTGGCCGCCATAAGTGTGGCAGGGTATGCTCAGACGTGAGTCCCTTGCTCACTTTGCCACTGGATTCAAGCAAGCCGGGCTGAAGACGGCTGGAATGCCAGAAACCAGTCCTCGGAAGCTTGTTTCCAGTCCAGGGAAGACATGGCTTTGCAGTTCGGGCTGGACTGTTCCCATGAGACACAGGGTCAGACTGATTTGCATATAGCCATGTCTGAACTGGGGTGGCAGAATGGGCTAAAGAACGGTGATGGATTACACCCAGATCTTTTGACTGGATGTGAGTGTTTGATTGATTCAGATGCTCCGTCCATCACCACCCCCTTTTGTACCGCTTTTGGGCGCCATAAGTGTGTCAGGGTATGCTCAGACGTGAGTCCCTTGCTCACTTTGCCACTGGATTCAAGCAAGCCGGGCTGAAGACGGCTGGAATGCCAGAAACCAGTCCTCGGAAGCTTGTTTCCAGTCCAGGGAAGACATGGCTTTGCAGTTCGGGCTGGACTGTTCCCATGAGGCACAGGGTCAGACTGATTTGCATATAGTCATGTCTGAACTGGGGTGGCAGAATGGGCTAAAGAACGGTGATGGATTAAACCCAGATCTTTTGACTGGATGTGAGTGTTTGATTGATTCAGATGCTCCGTCCATCACCACCCCCTTTTGTACCGCTTTTGGCCGCCATAAGTGTGTCAGGGTATGCTCAGACGTGAGTCCCTTGCTCACTTTGCCACTGGATTCAAGCAAGCCGGGCTGAAGACGGTTGGAATGCCAGAAACCGGTCCTCGGAAGCTTGTTTCCGATCCAGGGAAGTCATGGCTTGGCAGTTCGGGCTGGACTGTTCCCATGAGGCACAGGGTCAGACTGATTTGCATATAGCCTTGTCTGAACTGAGGTGGCAGAGTGGGCTAAAGAACGGTGATGGATTAAACCCAGATCTTTTGACTGGGTGTGAGTGTTTGATGGATTCTGATGCTCTGTCCATCACCACCTCCTTTTGTACACCTTTTGGCCGCCATAAGTGTGGCAGGGTATGCTCAGACGTGAGTCCCTTGCTCACTTTGCCACTGGATTCAAGCAAGCCAGGCTGAAGACGGCTGGAATGCCAGAAACCGGTCCTCGGAAGCTTGTTTCCGGTCCAGGGAAGACATGGCTTGGCAGTTCGGGCTGGACTGTTCCCATGAGGCACAGGGTCAGACTGATTTGCATATAGCCATGTCTGAACTGTGGTGGCAGAGTGGGCTAAAGAACGGTGATGGATTAAACCCAGATCTTTTGACTGGGTGTGAGTGTTTGATTGATTCAGATGCTCCGTCCATCACCACCCCCTTTTGTACCGCTTTTGGCCGCCATAAGTGTGGCAGGGTATGCTCAGACGTGAGTCCCTTGCTCACTTTGCCACTGGATTCAAGCAAGCCGGGCTGAAGACGGCTGGAATGCCAGAAACCAGTCCTCGGAAGCTTGTTTCCAGTCCAGGGAAGACATGGCTTTGCAGTTCGGGCTGGACTGTTCCCATGAGGCACAGGGTCAGACTGATTTGCATATAGCCATGTCTGAACTGGGGTGGCAGAATGGGCTAAAGAACGGTGATGGATTAAACCCAGATCTTTTGACTGGATTTGAGTGTTTGATTGATTCAGATGCTCCGTCCATCACCACCCCCTTTTGTACCGCTTTTGGCCGCCATAAGTGTGTCAGGGTATGCTCAGACGTGAGTCCCTTGCTCACTTTGCCACTGGATTCAAGCAAGCCGGGCTGAAGACGGCTGGAATGCCAGAAACCAGTCCTCGGAAGCTTGTTTCCAGTCCAGGGAAGACATGGCTTTGCAGTTCGGGCTGGACTGTTCCCATGAGGCACAGGGTCAGACTGATTTGCATATAGCCATGTCTGAACTGGGGTGGCAGAATGGGCTAAAGAACGGTGATGGATTAAACCCAGATCCTTTGACTGGATGTGAGTGTTTGATTGATTCAGATGCTCCGTCCATCACCACCCCCTTTTGTACCGCTTTTGGCCGCCATAAGTGTGTCAGGGTATGCTCAGACGTGAGTCCCTTGCTCACTTTGCCACTGGATTCAAGCAAGCCGGGCTGAAGACGGCTGGAATGCCAGAAACCGGTCCTCGGAAGCTTGTTTCCGATCCAGGGAAGTCATGGCTTGGCAGTTCGGGCTGGACTGTTCCCATGAGGCACAGGGTCAGACTGATTTGCATATAGCCTTGTCTGAACTGAGGTGGCAGAGTGGGCTAAAGAACGGTGATGGATTAAACTCAGATCTTTTGACTGGGTGTGAGTGTTTGATGGATTCTGATGCTCTGTCCATCACCACCTCCTTTTGTACACCTTTTGGCCGCCATAAGTGTGGCAGGGTATGCTCAGACGTGAGTCCCTTGCTCACTTTGCCACTGGATTCAAGCAAGCCGGGCTGAAGACGGCTGGAATGCCAGAAACCGGTCCTCGGAAGCTTGTTTCCGGTCCAGGGAAGACATGGCTTGGCAGTTCGGGCTGGACTGTTCCCATGAGGCACAGGGTCAGACTGATTTGCATATAGCCATGTCTGAACTGTGGTGGCAGAGTGGGCTAAAGAACGGTGATGGATTAAACCCAGATCTTTTGACTGGGTGTGAGTGTTTGATTGATTCAGATGCTCCGTCCATCACCACCCCCTTTTGTACCGCTTTTGGCCGCCATAAGTGTGGCAGGGTATGCTCAGACGTGAGTCCCTTGCTCACTTTGCCACTGGATTCAAGCAAGCCGGGCTGAAGACGGCTGGAATGCCAGAAACCAGTCCTCGGAAGCTTGTTTCCAGTCCAGGGAAGACATGGCTTTGCAGTTCGGGCTGGACTGTTCCTATGAGGCACAGGGTCAGACTGATTTGCATATAGCCATGTCTGAACTGGGATGGCAGAGTGGGCTAAAGAACGGTGCTGGATTAAACCCAGATCTTTTGACTGGATGTGAGTGTTTGATTGATTCAGATGCTCCGTCCATCACCACCCCCTTTTTTACCGCTTTTGGCCGCCATAAGTGTGGCAGGGTATGCTCAGACGTGAGTCCCTTGCTCACTTTGCCACTGGATTCAAGCAAGCCGGGCTGAAGATGGCTGGAATGCCAGAAACCGGTCCTCGGAAGCTTGTTTCCAATCCAGGGTAGTCATGGCTTGGCAGTTCGGGCTGGACTGTTCCCATGAGGCACAGGGTCAGACTGATTTGCATATAGCCATGTCTGAACTCAGGTGGCAGAGTGGGCTAAAGAACGGTGATGGATTAAACCCAGATCTTTTGACTGGGTGTGAGTGTTTGATTGATTCAGATGCTCTGTCCATCACCACCTCCTTTTGTACAGCTTTTGGCCGCCATAAGTGTGGCAGGGTATGCTCAGACGTGAGTCCCTTGCTCACTTTGCCACTGGATTCAAGCAAGCCGGGCTGAATACGGCTGGAATGCCAGAAACCGGTCCTCGGAATCTTGTTTCCGGTCCAGGGAAGACATGGCTTGGCAGTTCGGGCTGCTCTGTTCCCATGAGGCACAGGGTCAGACTGATTTGCAAATAGCCATGTCTGAACTGGGGTGGCAGAGTGGGATAAAGAATGGTGATGGATTAAACCCAGATCTTTTGACTGGGTGTGAGTGTTTGATTGATTCAGATGCTCTGTCCATCACCACCCCCTTTTGTACCGCTCTTGGCCGCCATAAGTGTGGCAGGGTATGCTCAGATGTGAGTCCCTTGCTCACTTTGCCACTGGATTCAAGCAAGCTGGGCTGAAGACGGCTGAAATGCCAGAAACCGCTCCTCAAAAGCTTGTTTCCCGTCCAGGGAAGACATGGCTTGGCAGTTCGGACTGGACTGTTGCCATGAGGCACAGGGTCAGACTGATTTGCATATAGCCATGTCTGAACTGGGGTGGCAGAGTGGGCTAAAGAACGGTGATGGATTAAACCCAGATCTTTTGACTGGGTGTGAGTGTTTGATTGATTCAGATGCTCCGTCCATCACCACCCCCTTTTGTACCGCTTTTGGCCGCCATAAGTGTGGCAGGGTATGCTCAGACGTGAGTCCCTTGCTCACTTTGCCACTGGATTCAAGCAAGCCGGACTGAAGACGGCTGGAATGCTAGAAACCGGTCCTCGGAAGCTTGTTTCCGGTCCAGGGAAGACATGGCTTGGCAGTTCGGGCTAGACTGTTCCCATGAGGCACAGGGTCAGACTGATTTGCATATAGCCATGTCTGAACTGGGGTGGCAGAGTGGGCTAAAGAACGGTGATGGATCAAACCCAGAACTTTTGACTGGGTGTGAGTGTTTGATTGATTCAGATGCTCCAGCCATCACCACCCCCTTTTGTACCGCTTTTGGCCGCCATAAGTGTGGCAGGGTATGCTCAGACATGAGTGCCTTGCTCACTTTGCCACTGGATTCAAGCAAGCCGGGCTGAAGACGGCTGGAATGCTAGAAACCGGTCCTCGGAAGCTTGTCGCCGGTCCAGGGAAGACATGGCTTTGCAGTTCGGGCTGGACTGTTCCCATGAGGCACAGGGTCAGACTGATTTGCATATAGCCATGTCTGAACTGGGGTGGCAGAGTGGGCTAAAGAACGGTGATGATTAAACCCAGATCTTTTGACTGGGTGTGAGTGTTTGATTGATTCAGATGCTCCGTCCATCACCACCCCCTTTTGTATCACCGATTCAATACCCGACGCGGCAGGGTCTTGGGCTCAATGTCCGCGGACTCGATAATTCCCGCTTCGGTGCCTACTCTAATCATGGGTCCCAATCTGCAACTCTGGGCAATAGCTTGCTTAATCTCCACAACGGCCCCGAAAGCGCTAGGATGCCTTGCTTCACCTTGGGGGTGCCCAGTAGGGGGCATCTCACAGGGAAAGCCAGGAAGGGTTGCACAGCGGTATACAGCGCCAGGTTGCCTGAAAGGAGATAGTGCGCTTTACAAGTATACATACATTTACATTTACATTTACATACATGCTATAGTGCTAGGTAACTTTGCACATATGCTAACTGTTTGTTTGGCAAAATCAAAAAAACGAGTGTCACAACAAATGAGTCTCACCTTATCTATGGGCAACCTCACAACGCTAATGGGAGGTGACTAGTGTAATGGCATCTTGTGGAGACACAAATAGTAAAAGCGAGGTGTGATTAGATATCTGAAAAGAAAAGAAAGGGAAAAAGGAGGAAACCTCCACAATCAATGTAAGCGCAGAACAAGAATGTCCAATTAAATATCTGCTGATCATTGAAGATATGTTATTGGATCCGCAGGCGGAGGATTTAATGCTAAGTGGCATGGTATATCCCATGAGGCCGAAAAAATAGCAGACTTAATCAGTCAAATATTTAAACATTTTATATCAGTGGTGTGCGTAATCAGCACTCCAAAAACCAAAATCAGTAACCGAACGATCTAGCTGCTTAGTAAGTCGATATTTATTATATTATTTCTTAAATTTACCCCTTGTAGTGCGCTGTACTTGATGGAGCGAGGTGGCAAACGCAATCATTTGTGTACCCCTCGCAAAGTTAATGTCCCATAACATTAATATGTACTGATTGCATGTTTTGCGAAATTAACCAACCATAGAGTAAAGTACCGACATTATTTTTTGTTATACACGGGGAAACTAACTTTGCTTGCATGTTGCAATAAACCCAGCTAATATGTATTGTTATCGTGTTGTGGATTAATGTGCAGCTTATTCGTAAACAAAAGCAATTTAAATGTGCTTACTGTACATGTTTCTATGTTAAGAGGTGGTCGAAATAGTAAGTATTCGCATTGTTCATAATTTGTAACTGTGCTGCTTTTAGTGCTCTGACATCGTAGCGCCTGCAGTCATAGTTTCTGCCTCGCATTGCTCTTAACTTGTAGCTGGGCTGCATTTATTGCTTGCTTCCTCATCACATCGCTCGCACTTTCAAAGTAGGCTGCCATTAATTAGGCGCGCTGCAGAATCGAGTTGATTGAAGTAATTTCACTCGAACACGCTTGTTGCTGTCTGTTGCTGCCGGACTCCAGAAATTGACATAGGTGAATCGCGCAGTCAGCGAGTCCGCATTACGCCTTGATTAATTTATTTATTTATCTGTTTGTGAAGGTATGCTTGCATAGCGTAGTACTGCCCAATCCAACCTGGTTATTTTGCTAGCAGCCATTTTCATTCTCACGTTTGTTGTGGCGCCTCCTTGCTCGGACCTACACCCCGCCCTCGGCCTACCAGCTGTCCCTCCCTCGCCCCTCCCCCTCCACTATCCATTAAAGACAGATGACCCTACGTGCTGCGTCCACGCGCTGCGGCCGCGCCGAAGGTGCGCCAAAGGTAAGCCCGTCTACGCCCGTCCGCGCCTGGACCGCGCCCAGCGCCAGACCCCCTGGTCCCCACCGCTCCCAACCCACTAGAATCACATATGATGCTGCAACTCTCCTCGCCTCCAAACCTGGACGCACGCCACAATGCTGCGAAGCTACTACTGGACGCACCCACGGCCCATTCGCTTGCCTCTCCTGCAAGTTTAACTGCTTCAGGACCGTCACCAATTCCACGCCCTCCAAACACAACCCCGACTCAAACCGACTAAAGTGCATCCTGCTCAACGCCCGCTCGGTCCACAGACACGCAACAGAACTCTGGGACCTAATCGACTCAGCGTCACCTGACATCGCCTTCCTTACTGAAACATGGATGAACTCATCATCAGCTCCAGACATTGCCATAGCCATTCCAGACACTTACAAGATTATCCGCAAAGACCGCACCAATCAAGCAGGAGGAGGCATCGCCATCATCCACAGGAACAACATCAAAATCACAACCAGCTCCGACGACAATCTTGCAACAGCCGAACATCTCCACTTTCAAATCCACACCGACCCCAGAACCACACTGAGAGGCACCCTCATCTACAGGCCTCCAGGTACCCGCACCCAATTCAACGATGACATAACGGACTTCGTCAGCCCACACGCCCTAGCCTCCGAGAACTACATTCTATTAGGAGACCTCAACTACCACCTTGACAACAAACTTGACAACAACACCACCACCGTTCTGGACAACCTGGCCAATCTCGGACTCAAACAACTTGTGGACACCCCCACCCATGTAGCCGGACACACGCTCGACCCTATCTTCACATCCCGCAAGCACATCTCCTTCGATCGCACCACGACTCTCCACTGGACGGACCACAGCTGCGTTCACTTCAGCTTCAAAACCTCCCTAACCCAAAATCGCCCTCATCCTATTCTTCGGAGAAACTGGAACAAAATCAGCTTCAACCAACTCCTCACATCACTCAACCAAAACCCTCCCACCCTCCCATTGGACCCAAACCAAGCGGCCACCAAACTCAAGCAATGGATCACCCACAGTGCTGACGAATTAGCACCCCTGAAAAAGCACCAGATCAATCCAACCAGCAAAAAGGCTCCCTGGTTCAATGATGACCTTAAACAATCCAAGAAACTATGCCGCACACTGGAGAAGATATGGAGAAAAAACCCAACCTCAGACAACATGGCCTCCCTCAAGTCAGCCACCCGCAAACACCACCAACTGATTCGATCCGCTAAGAAATTAGCAATCAAGGATCGTCTCGACAACAACACTCATAACAGCAAGGAACTCTTCAACATCGTCAAAGAATTCACCAACCCCACCGCAGCATCTAACGACATCACTCCCTCCCAAGACCTCTGCAACGCATTATCCTCCTTCTTCTACAACAAAATTGCTGACATCCACAACAGCTTCGAGAATTCTCCCAGCGTTCAACCCTCCCCACCGCCCTCTGACCCCACTCCCCCAACTAACATCCTCAAGGCCTGGAACCCAATTACTACTGAAGACACTATTCGCCTCATGAACTCAATCCACTCTGGCTCGCCCACTGACCCTTGCCCCCACCACATCTTCAACAAAGCTGACTCCATCATCGCCCCCCATCTCCGTGATGTCATCAACTGCTCGTTCAACTCTGCCACCTTTCCAGAAAGCTGGAAACACGCAGAACTCAGCGCCCTTCTGAAAAAACCCACAGCAGACCCCTCTGAACTTAAAAACTACCGACCTATAGCCCTCCTCCCATTCCCGGCCAAAGTCATCGAGAAAGCCGTCAACAGCCAGCTCGCCACCTTCCTTGAATCCAACTCCCTTGATCCATCCTCAATCTGGATTTTGAGCCAAACACAGCACCGAAACCGCCCTCATTGCAGCGACCGAGGACATCCGAGCACTCCTGGACAACGGAGAAACAGTGGCCCTAATCCTACTTGACCTTTCCGCCGCTTTCGACACAGTTTGCCACAGCACCCTTATACATCGACTCAGCAACATCGGCATACAAGGAAAAGCCTTGGACTGGATCATCTCATTCCTCTCTGAGAGAACTCAAAGAGTCCGACTCCCCCCATTCTACTCAGAGGCCATCGAAGTCATCTGCGGCGTACCTCAAGGATCCTCACTCAGTCCCACCCTCTTCAACGTATACATGACTCCTCTCGCCTCCATCGCGCGTCAACACAACCTCAACATCATCTCTTATGCCGACGACAGCCAGTGTATCCTCTCCCTCACCAAAGACCCCAACACCGCCAAAACCAACCTTCACGAAGGCATGAAAGAAGTAGCCGAATGGATGAAACAGAGCCGCCTAAAACTCAATTCAGACAAAACGGAGGTACTCATCCTAGGCTCTTCCCCCTCAGCTTGGGACGACTCCTGGTGGCCTTCCGCACTGGGCACAGCACCAACACCCACAGACCATGCACGTAACCTTGGCTTCATCCTAGATTCCTCTCTCTCGATGTCCAGACAAGTCAACGCCGTCTCGTCTTCCTGCTTCAACGCACTTTGCATTCTCAAAAAGATCTTCCGCTGGATCCCCCTCGAGACAAGAAAGACTGTCACCCACGCACTGGTCACGAGTCGACTGGATTACGGCAACACACTCTACGCCGGAATCACGGCAAAATTACAGAAAAAACTCCAGCGCATCTAAAACGCGTTGGCGAGACTCATATTAGACATCCCGCGCCAAGATCACATCACCAAACATCTGCAGGACCTCCACTGGCTTCCTGTTAACAAAAGAATTACTTTCCGCCTTCTCACCCACGCACACAAAGCACTCTACAATCTAGGACCCGAATGTCTCAACACTCGACTGTCCTTCTACAAACCTACCCGTCAACTTAGATCGTCCAATCATGCCCTCGCCACAGTCCCGCGCATCCGGAAATCCACCATGGGTGGCAGATCCTTCTCCTACCTGGCTGCCAAGACATGGAACTCACTCCCCACTCACCTCCGCCTTACTCAGAACCACACCTCCTTCAGAAAAGAACTTAAAGCGTGGCTTTTCGACAAATAATGAACCCCTTCCCCTAGCGCCTTGAGACCCTCTGGGTGAGTAGTGCGCTTTACAAATGTCAGAACTTGAACTTGAACTATAAAACGCATTTATGTGGCTTATCTGCTAGGTAACAACTAATTGGGAAATATTAGTAAGGTGGGAGGTAAACAGAATGGGTTTAAATTCAATAAATAACATAAATCTGTGTTTGTTTTTACGATAGTTCCAAAAGTGGCCTCTGAGGCCTATGCAAAGATGGCTGATCGGGGTAAACTGTGAGCAAGAGCTGAACTGCGCAGGCGCGCCAAAACCTGCAAGTCAGAGTGAACTGCCTGTGCTCGAGGAGGTTCAAGGCTGCTGTATCCCGGAACCTAGGATGGGTGCCAAGCATGGACGATGTAATGCTCAGAGCCTGGGAGAGTTGGAGGATGTTTGAAATACAAGGAAATGTCTAGGTCACAGACTAAATTAAACAATGACCCTTTATTTCTTGCTGACATGTTGTGAAAATTATGCTTTAATGGTGAGATGATGCTCACCCACCCCGAAATTGCCCAATGAAATTTTGAATAAGAGATGTTAGATACAATTTAGATAGATTAAGTTGGAGAAATAGGGTATAAAAACCTCTGGTTTTAGCTAGAAGGGGTCGCTTTTTTAATTTCCATCGGAGATGCTGCCCGATTGCTGACCGATTCCTGGATGTAAGAATCTTATGATTTTGTACTTGTTTGCTTTGCAGGATTGAAGGATAAGATGAGGGTGCTAGTTAGGGATGTTAGGAGAGAATGACTTCGGAACTATCTGTTCTTTGCTAATCTTTAACTGATTTTCTAAAATAAAGTGATTTCTTTTGAGCTCAAATAAAATCATCATTTGAAATAAAGTTAAGATTTTACTGAATAAAGATATATTAATGCATACATGTCAGACATGATAAAGTATTGCTTTGAATAAAAATTAGATAAATGAAGAAGTAAAAGCTGGTCTTTGATTCTTCCTACGCCTAAATTTCATTCTAGTAGATCCATTGCCACTATGGTGGTGTGTCTGAATAATTAGAGTCTGAATAAACCCATGGTAAATGTTTAAATCTGCAGGTGTAAATATTAATTAGTTAAATAGGTTTTAGACGCTCCACCAAATGTTACAGCATTTCTCCATTGAAATTCACCAAAGCCTTGAAGCCAAGTGTAAGTGAATAGGGTAAATGTGCAGTGTTATGGGCCCCACTGATGCATGATTTGTGTGTTTTAAGGTTTCAGGGAAATGGTGAGTATTGATTAGAAATGATTTCTGGAGTCGCGCTGTAGCAGTTATATCTTGGTAGCAGAGTAGTGGTTACTAAGGAAATTAGCTAGGGTTATGGTAAAGTACTATATATAGAGTTTTGATGTACAGAATTATGACTAACAGCTGTTGAGTTTACACTATGTTATATGTGGTCATGGAAAGGCTTCATAGAGTAGGGTGAAGCCAGTGCCTCCGTCTGCAGGTGGAGGAAGTGTGGCAAGGTAGTCGCACAGCATTGTCTAATACTGCGTTGGTATCATTGTATATCACTGTTTAGGGACCTTAGGTGTGAAAGGATAAATGTATAGTGAGGACAATCTATGAAATTTCAGCCTTCAAGTATAGGGATCATCCGTGCTTCCCGACTAAAACTTACTGCTGGGAGAGTAATAGGTCTTAACCCGAGCTTGATTGAAGGGTAAAAGGAGCGGTGTCTCTTATTGCTAACAACAGAGGAATTCTGTGGTGGGTTAGTGGACGCGCGCCTACTAGTAAAACAGAGTTCATGTATATGTGAATAGGGTTTTCCGTATGAACGTGTGTAAATGATATTGCAATATGCGTTCAAGTGAAACTCTGGGAGTGTCTCTAAGGAGGTGAAAATGATCTCTGTATGTGCTTTCCTAGAGAAGCGAGATCATTATTGCCTGATAGGAGGGTAAAGCCAGTAGTGTTGCTTTATCGGCGAGTCTAAACATTCTGAGGAGATAAGCGTCGTCTACTCCTTTTACAGAATACTTGTGTAATTGAAAATTCTATCACTTTATTAGCGAAACATATTAGTGGATTTGTTTTGTGTAAGTTACTAACTGATTTTGTAAAATATCTTGTAAATACGGCTTCTTGAAAAGCCCTGTAAAGGAGGGGTCATTTGGCGCTGCAGAAGCCGGAGCGCTGGTGACGTCAAAAGTGTCGCACTGGGATTGGTCCATGTGACCAAGACAGAGTAGGAGTTGATTGGTTCAACACAGAAAGCAGCAAAAGCTATTGGTTACGCAGTATAGTGACGTATCGTGTTCTAACTGGTGCTTTAGTGAAAACTGCGCTGTGATAGGTTGGTGTTACGGAATCAGCAACAGAATAGTACGCGATCTTTTTAAAGAAGGAAAGTTTACCAAAAATGTCATACTACTATTATGATGATGAAAAGAAGAAACCTTCATGGTTTAAAAGACTGAAAAATGCGTTTGTAAAGGACAAAGAGGTAGTTACGAGAGAGGGAAAAATACTTCCTTCACTGAAAACACCTGCTTCCTAAATGTTGACGAAATATGGTTATCATACGTGTGTTTGGTTGGAAAATTGGATGCAGTATACAAAGGATGATGGTGTGTTAGCCTTTCCAGAAGGCGGATCATTTTATGTGGCGATTTTGAGAAATTTGAGAGACAAAATGATGAAACTTGAACCGAGACCTAGACCAACTCAGTTTGAAGCCTTAGTTGAATGGGAAGATGAGATGCATCAAATGGAAAGTGAGAGGTTGAGCAGGCATCCTAGAAGAGATAGAGGCAGAGATTTGTGGGGAGAGACACATGAGACTAGGATGAGAAGATGGAGAAATGGTAGTATGTGCGATGGCATGTATCCAGTTAGATTGGCAGATGAATATGAGGGACGAAAGAGTACCGAGAATAAAAAAGAATATTGAAGTGGGAAATCAAAGCTATGGTGAAAGTGAATCAGAGGATGCTGTTTTAGAAGAAATATTAAATAGGAGACCACCCCCATATCAGCCAAGTTCTTTATGGACTACCTCAAATGCCCCAATGACAGAAGAAAGAGTAGATGAAACGCCAAGACAACCATCCAATTTTAGAGATTTTCCTGAAAGAGTAGAAACAAGATATATCCTGAGTACACCAATAGGAGAAGCTAGACAGGTACTCATGTACAAAGTAATGATTCACACAGAATTGTGTTAAGTCCGGAAAGACGAGCTAATGAACAGCCAATTATGTCTGATTATGAGCGTTAAGCACATGAATTGATTCAAAACCTTACTAAAAATATGGAAGCTGTAACTGTACCACTAACGATAGGACCTGTGATACCAGTATTTGATGATCAGAAAATAAAAGAACCGAGATTGATCATTCCGTTACAACAAAGCCTACAGAGAGCAAGAGAAAGTACTTATCCTGATCTATCAGAAATAAGTCAGAATACAAGTGTAAACCCACCAGAGTTAACTTTTAACAAAAAATTGAAATGCGGATTTCCGACAGGAGCAGAATCTGATTCTGCAACTCCAGAAAGGAGTCGAGACAAAATAGATTTGACACAAACGCCTATGGGTCCATCAGATAAAAAATTGAGTGAATGGAAAAAACGTGGAAATTAAAACAGCAAGAATCTAAAGTGCTAGATGTGGCAAAATTAAAAATAGACATGGAGGAATTAATAATTGGAACAATTGGGACCGACAGATTAAAAACTTAACAGGATGATGAGCTCATGTTTTTATGTAAAATTATAACATGATGAGCAAACAATGTATGATCAATAAGAAGAAGTGGCAAGTGAATGTGGAATAGACTTTTCCAAAATAAATCATTGCAGAAATCTTAGCGAGTAGATTTTGCAGAAAGAGACATTGAAAACATGAACACTGCAGGAAGACAAGCTCAGATAAAAGATTTGATTGTGTTATTGCGTAAATGGGGTGATGTAGGTAGATGGATCAAGTAAAAGTAGCGGAGCAGCAGGTAGCTCAGTTAGAGAATAAAAATGCAGGAGATCAAAGTGGTTTTAAAGGCAAACCTAAATTGGTAGGCAATATTGATGAAATGAAAACGAAAATGACATGTTTTTATTGCGGCAAGTTAGGGCATTAGAAATGAGAGTGTAAATGCCCGCCTACAGCTAATGGGGAACATACATCATTGAATCCACAGGTGCAGTTTGAGGTAAATCAGCAACAACCACAGCAACAGCAGATAGCAAATCAGCAAAGTCAGGTGCCGCAACCGCCATTGCCATACAGTGGGAATCAGCAGAGATACAGTGCAGAGACAGGATTCAGCGGAGGTGAGCAGGTAAAAAGACCGGAGAGAGCAAGTGTGTGTCCTCAATATTGGTTGCAAGAAGAGAATGGCAGTGAGCCGGATGAAAGTTTCCGACGGTGCCTGAGGGAGGAAGAAGAGTGTATGCTTTGCGGCACTCTTGAGGTAGATCAGTCAGGTTCATTTGTGAGCGGCCGGAAAGATGAATGATGTGGAAATAACTTTCTTAGTGGACACTGGTGCTACCCGTTCTACTGTTAGATCAGTGGAAATTCAAAATCTTCCTCTCTCGGGTGAGACAATCCAGGTTGTAGTTGTAGTTAACAGACAAATTAATACCCCTTTGACAAAACCAGTTGAAATAGAGATCGGGACATACAAAGAAATGCATCGGTTTGTAGTGTGCGATAGCAGTCCTGTTAATTTGCTAGGCAGAGATATATTGTGTAAAATGAATTGTGCCATATATTGTTCACCGGATGGCATAGAATTACAGACACCAGATGAAGACAGTTTGTATAAATTGACAATACTCATGATTGAGGCAGAACAGGATAAACTGTTTCCTGTGTTTGATAAAGAGAAAATTCCTGTTGAACTGAAAGAGACTGTAAAAGAAAGCGTGTGGGATTTCACTGGAAAAGATATAGGTTTGATGAAAGGGGTTGATTCTGTGAAAGTGTCCATAAAAGAAGGTACAAGGTATCCGAATATACCTCAGTATAAAATGACTGCAGAGGTAATTGAAGGAGTTACTCCAGTAATTTACAAAATGATTGAGCAGGGAATTTTGCGAGAAATCGAGAGCAGTCCTTGTAATTCACCAATTATGGGATTGAAAAAACCAAATGGGACATTTAGAATTGTGAAGGATTTGAGAAAAGTTAATATACCACAAGCAGAACAAGAATAGCATATCTAGATGTTAATGTAGAACTAGAATGAGAACACATACCAACTACACTTCATCGAAAAGCAACAGATAAAAATAGTATGCTACATTTCCAAAGTTTCCACCCTCAAAATCTGCTAAGAAATCTACCATATTCACAATTTTTAAGACTGAGGAGAATAGTGACAAAACAAGAAAAATGTATAGAATATATCAATGAGTACAGGGAGAATTATAAAAGGAGAGGTTATCCTGAAAGATTATTTGAAGAAGCACAGACTAAAGCACTCAAAGAGGATCAAAGTATTTTATTGCTGAAAAAAGAAAAGACTTAACAAAAACGTAACGTGTTTGTCTCCAAATATTCGATCAACTCCCAGAAAATCAAGAATATCATAAATAAAAGATGGGAACTGTTGTAACAGGAAGTTGATTTTCATGATATTTTCTTGGACAAACCTTTATTTGCTTACACTCGCTCTAAAAACATCAAAGAAATAACTCAGAGAAACAGAAATACAAAAAAAGAAGGTCTATAAAGGAATGCGCAGATGTGCAAATTGCGTGCACTGTAATAATGCAATCACAGGAAATGTGATTTCTCATCCACAGACAGGAAAATCCATTAGATTGAAGTTTGAAGGTGACTGTAATACAAACCAAATCATATCTACCATCAAGTGTCCATGTGGGCTACTTTATGTAGGAAAAACAGAGCGCAAAATAAAAATTCGAATCTCTGAGCATAAAAGCAGGGTACGTACTAAGTCGACAACATCCCCTTTAGCAATACATTGGCAAGAAAAACACCACACTATAGCGCAGCTGAGGTTCCAAATACTTGCGGTAGTGTCATCTCAAGAAGGCACTGATATGAATAAAAAACTATTGCAGAGAGAAATGTATTGGTTTAAAATGCTTGACACTCTGACCCCAGGGGGTCTTAATGATCGTATTGAACTCAGCAGCTATTTGTAAATATATTGAGTAACAATGTTTCATTGAGAGTCTTAAGTGGTAGCAATTACATGTTTTATAAATTCATTTCTGTCTTTATTTCATCTTGATCCACATATTTCACTTTTTGTTTCATCACGTTATTTTGGTTCTTTTTTTTGATTGAAAAGTGAGCCTTTTTTTATAGCGGTTTGATTAACAAACGTTTTTGACTCGGCATAATTTTGCACATGGTTTTTGTTTTTGTTTACATTGAGTATTGGATAAAGTTATCATTGATTTATTACGTAGCGAGTGGCAAAAAGTCAGAGGAGTTTAGATTGGCTGACACTCTGGGCGAGGAACCAATAGGGAGGTCTGTAAGTCTGGTTAAATCAGGAAGTGTTTTCTGCAATTGAGCACGTCATTGAATTGTCGACATCGGAACTAAGAGAAAAAGCGGGTGATTTTGACGGGAGATAGCGGAGTTCAAAAGGAGGTGAGAATATAGGAGTCAAATGTATTTACACAGTTATTTACGCGTGATTTAAATACTTCCTAGTGACTGGTTCTTGTTGGCAATCTCGACAAGGCACGACAGCGTCGTGTAATAGGAAGGAGGAGTTGCTTGTTGAGAGACATTCAGAGTGGAAACGGACAGAGGTTATGAGGAGATCTTGAGCAGCAGAAATTGAAGTTGTCTCGTTATTTCACATCAGGTATGATTCGTCTAGAGCTTAGTAGTTTTTCATTGTGAAGTATTAAGTTCACGATCTTTACATGCCAACATGGAAAATATTTATATTACAGGACTCGGATATCGCTTAGTGTTCACTATAGGAGTTACGGATTATTCAGAGGGTGTGGCCCTCAACCAACAGTGTGAGTTATTGCATGATCTTTTTTTAGACACACTGCACTAATGGTGTTTTTTTCTTTGGTGAAGGATGTTCTCTCAGTGCAGCTATCTTTTACCTGTTACCATTGTTTTCAACTTACTGATGTGCCTGTATATATTTATTTATTTACAGTGTTGGCCCTGACGAAGGGACCTACAAGTCGTCCCAAAATGCATTGGGCTATTGACAACTGAACCTAGGGCTGATTGTTTCATTCATATATTGAATGATGTATTTTTTGAAAAATGTTTTTGAATAATGTTCTTGCAAATATAGATTTGTGTAAAAAACGTATTGCATGTCATTGTATATGATGCAAGTCACTGTGAATTAACAGGAATAAATTGTACCAGAAAAAGTAGCAGATCATTATAAATTCTTTTTGGTTGTGCGCAGCTAAGTCTGAGTCAACAGTCCCGTTGACCAGCCACTTTTTCAAAGATGTATAGTCTGCCAACAATTTAATCCAAACAGAAAAACTGTTGTACCTTTAGGAACCATAGACGGGGGGTGGCCCATTCACAAGAGTTCAAATTGATTTTGTTGAGTTACCACCATGCAACAGACTTAGATATGTTCTTGTGATAATCTGCTTGTTCTCTCGATGGGTATAAGCTTTCCCCACGCGGAGAAACGATGGGATAACTGTTGCTAAACTGTTATTGCGTGAGATAATACCGCGGTTCGGGTTTCCAGTGACGATTGAATCGGACAGAGGCCCACATTTTCAAAATGAGTTAATGCAGATGATTTGTGAAGCTCTGGACATTTGCCAGAAGCTACATTGTGCATATAGACCTGAAGCTTCAGGAGTAGTTGAGTAGGTGAATGGAACAATTAAAAACAGAATTGCAAAAATGTGTCTGGCAACAGGGATGAAGTGGCCTGATGCTTTGCCACTTGTCTTAATGACACTGAGAAGCATACCTGACAGGAAAACTGGATTAAGTCCACATGAAATCTTGATGGGCAGGGTGATGAGACAGGCCTATGTACCAGTTAATAAGCTGTTGACTATTAATGATGACATCATACTGGATTACTGCAAAAATCTGTCTGATGTGGTAACTTCTGTGCTCCACCAGGTGGGAACTGAATCAAATTCCAAAGAGGAAACTCCAGCTCATGATCTAGTCCCTGGGGACTGGGTAAGAGTGAAAGTTCATCGCAGAAGGAATTGTTTGCTACCAAGGTGGCAAAGACCACGCCAAGTGATCTTGATCAGTAATACTGCAGTTAAGTGTGCTTGATTAAAAAGATGGGTTCATGCTAGTCACACCATCCGTGTGCCTGAACCTGAATACCCATACGACGGTGAAAGTACAACTGACTCTGATTCTGAGGGTGAACCAGAAAAGGATCCAGATACTGAAGATCGACAAGAACGTTGACATCTGGAAGTATCAGAGGCCAGTTCTGCGTCTGACGGTGAAGGTGAAAGGGAGATTGTTGAAATACCAGATTCAGAAGGTCAACCTGAAGATCGAGAATCGGTAAAGACAAGCACCAGTAAAGACGCAAAAGAAAGTGAAGAGAGAGTTGTTGAAAAGGAGAAAACTGAAACGCAAACTGAAAACTCTGGAAGTAGGAACGGAAATCCTGAAACTGGGGAAGAGGACGTAGCTCACGACAAGGTTGAGATTCCAAGTACCAGTTATGAAAGAGTTCCTGACAGATTAACAGTAGAGAAAACTAAAACCGATGAAGACAAAGATATTGTGAAAATCATAATAAATGATACAGTAGAAGACACTGAAAGTGAAACTGATGACAGTGCAGATGAGACTCCATTAAGAAAAAGCACAAGAAAAAGAGCTTGGCGAGTGGAGCATAACACTGTAGAGCCAAAGACTAAGAAAGTCTGCAAAGGAGACAATTGGCCTAAAGGGGCTGGAGGATTAAGATTCAAAATAGTAAATGCGACAAAAGAACGAGAAGAGCAAGTAAACGAAATTACCAGTCAGAAAGAAACATTGCGAAAGAAAATAGAGACTATTCAAAGGCCAAAAAGAGTAAGATGTCCAAATCAGAGGTACAAGTCACCTGAGTGGACATATATTGTCCTGCCACCAATTGTTGAACTAAACAGTAGTCAATCTGTATTACCAAAAATCAATTGGGAAAAGTGAGTAAAGAAGTCAATTAAGAAATGGAAAATTAGGTGCTCAAAGTATATGATATTCAAGTAAAAAGTCTGAAGTCCTGTGAGGCGGTTTTTGTAAATATAGAAGAGTTCGGAGTTGACACAAGGTCGAAGAAAACCTGTAAGAAAATGTAATTATAGCATTATTTAGAATAGCAATTGACACAAGGTCGAAGAAAACTTTTTAGGGTGCTGTGTGGTGTGAAAAATTCTAAGTGACACAAGGTCGAAGAAACAGTGTTAGAGAAAATGGCAATGAACAACCACAAGACAAAATGTTCTATTTTTAGAAAATGGTGCAGGTGTTGTACTGTACTTTACTGTATGGGGTTGTTAACTATACTATGGATAATTTTAGCTATTGTGATTCCTTTTAAAATTAATTTAACAAAATTAAAACCAAATGTGAGTTCAAGTAAGTCATTTGAGAAAGAAAAAGTGCATGAGGTTCATGTGTATAAGCCAGAATTGCATCAAGATAGGTCTATTAGTGACAACACTAAAAACACTTTTTCAAAACTATTGCTTGAGTACATTAAAACTATGAATGTTGATGACTGTTATGTTTGTGTAAAATTGCCAGCATCAGTGTCAGAAGGGGTGACCTATCACCACCATCCTCTTACCTATGGGGTAACTTGTAGTGTAATCTCAAGTTTGTTTTATAAGACTGGGAAATTGGAATATCATTATTCCAATGTAGATGAGATATTTGCGAGGTTGAAGATTGATGCCCCACTAAATAGAAGGAAATATGCAGAGGTGATGGGAGAATATTTTCTAGAAGTAGATGAGTTAACACACGAGTATGCATTTAATAATAATTTAACATGTAAAATGAGAGTTGAAGAAAAGGCATTTTTAAATATGGTTGAAGAAAGGAGAATTGCTTATACACGAAAAGAGAAGATGAAACATGCAAAGTCCAAATATTACACATTTGATGATGAGAATATTGAAGACAAAAATGTGAATGTGGCAATAAATATAGATGCACCAATGTTGGGAAAGTTTTGTATCAGAAGAGATAATTCGATGTATGATAATTATTTTGTGGGTGCGAGTCAATGTGAAGATACCTATAGAATTATAGGGGGTTGGGGATTTAAAGGAGGAAATTACCCTGTTTTCCTTGGAATTTATTTCATATGTGGGAACAAAGCTTATTATAGACTGCCGGACCATTGGTATGGGACATGTTATGTGGGTTTGGTCTTTCCTAAAACTTTTTCATGTAGATAGAGGTACTAATGGAAAGCATGAGATAGGCAAAGTTCTAAGTAGAAAAAGAAGAGAGCCTGTGTTAGAAATAATAGGTGATGTATTTGGAGCACTGATACCAGCAGTGGGAATTTCGTTTAATGCAAATAGAATCAGAATATTGTCCACAATAGTTGATAAATTATCAACAGATACAGCAGGAGGATTCCTAATGGTAGATACTGAAATGGTTGCTATGGGAGCTATGGTTATGCAAAACTGACTTGCCCTTGATATAATTTTAGCAAAAGAGGGAGGAGTCTGTGTAATATTGAAAGTTCAACATTGTTGTACTTATATTCCAGATAAAAGTCAGAACATTGAAAAATATATTATCAATATTACAGATTTGCACAAAGAAATTGAACCACTGGAGGTTGAAGGTGTCCTTGTAAGGCTGGGTAAAAGTTTCTCAGCAATCAAACATTGGTTTCAAGAAATAGGTAGTTCAAATATAGGTAAAATACTAATCCCAATAACAGTTATAGTGATAGTGATTTTCTTTATAAGGTTATGCTGTATATACAAAGGTAGAAGAGATTTCAGAAACTTGATGAAGAAAAGGAATGAAGAACGATTGGCAAGAATGAGAGAAAAGAATGAAATAGAAATGGAAGAAATTAAAGAACAGGTTTTCAAAAATTCAAGCGAGAAGGAGACAAAAGTATAGATGATATTAACAAAAGGAAATTGAAACATGTTCTGCTAAATTTTTCAAAATGTTTAGGGTTATTTGGTGATAAAATCACCAGATGAGGGAATTGATGGAGCGAGGTGGCAAACGCAAAATTTTGTGTACCCCTCGCAAAGTTAATGTCCCATAACATTAATATGTACTGATTGCATGTTTTGCGAACCATAGAGTAAAGTACACACATTACTTTTTGTTATACACGGGGAAACTAACTTTGCTTGCATGTTGCAATAAATCCAGCTAATATGTATTGTTATCGTGTTGTGGATTAATGTGCAGCTTATTCGTAAACAGAAGCAATTTAAATGTGCTTACTGTACACTTTTCTATGTTTAAGAGGTGGTCGAAATTGTAAATATAAAACGCATTTATGTGGCTTATCTGCTATGTAAAAACTAATTGGGAAATATTAGTAAGGTGGGAGGTAAACAGAAGGGGTTTAAATTCAATAAATAACTTAAATCTGTGTTTGTTTTTACGATAGTTCCAAAATTGGCCTCTGAGGCCTATGCAAAGATGGCTGATCAGGGTAAACTGTGAGCAAGAGCTGAACTGTGCAGGCGCGCCAAAACCTGCAAATCAGAGTGAACTGCCTGTGCTCGAGGAGGTTCAAGGCTGCTGTAGCCCGGAACCTAGGATGGGTGCCAAGCATGGACGATGTAATGCTCAGAGCCTGGGAGAGTGGAGGATGTTTCAAATACAAGGAAATGTCTAGGCCACGGACTAACTTATACAATGACCCTTTATTTCTTGCTGACATGTTGTGAAAATGATGCTGTAATGGTGAGATGATGCTCACCCACCCCGAAATTGTCCAATGAAATTTTGAATAAGAGATGTTAGATACAAGTTGGAGAAATAGGGTATAAAAACCCCTGGTTTTAGCTAGAAGTGGTTGCTTTTTCAATTTCCATCGGAGATGCTGCCCGATTGCTGACCGATTCCTGGATGTAAGAATCTTATGATTTTTTACTTGTTTGCTTTGCAGGATTGAAGGATAAGATGAGGGTGCTAGTTAGGGATGTTAGGAGAGAATGGCTTTGGAACTATCTGTTCTTTGCTAATCTTTAACTGATTTTCTAAAATAAAGCGATTTCTTTTGAGCTCAAATGAAATGATCATTTGAAATAAAGGTAAGATTTTACTGAATAAAGATATACTAATGCATAAATGTCAGACATGATAAAGTATTGCTTTGAATAAAAATTAGATAAATGAAAAAGTAAAAGCTGGTCTTTGATTCTTCCTACGCCTAATTTTCATTCTAGTAGATCCATTGCCACTATGGTGGTGTGTCTGAATAATTTGAGTCTGACTAAACCCATGATAAATGTTTAAATCTGCAGGTGTAAATATTAATTAGTTAAATAGGTTTTAGACGCTCCACCAAATGTTACAGCATTTCTCCATTGAAATTCACCAAAGGCTTGAAGCCAAGTGTAAGTGAACAGGGTAAATGCGCAGTGTTATGGGCCCCACTGATGCATGATTTGTGTGTTTTAAGGTTTCAGGGAAATGGTGAGTATTGATTAGAAATGATTTCTGGAGTCGCGCTGTAGCATACTCATTCAGTACTTCCAAGAACAGAATAACTGAACAGACAGAACAATTTCCAGAAAGATGAAAAAGGAAAAGGGGGGAAGCTCACCTTCCAATTTCCACTATGTATAAGTATATAGACAATAATCACTCGTATGGTCCCAGTGATAATACTCAGAGGTAGAGGACACGGGCAATGAATCTTGAGTATTACTCTGTTTGCACGTCAAAAAGAGGAAAAGAAGAAAAAGATGCCATTTAGCTGTATAATGTTTAGCGCACAAACATAAACATACATGCCAAATATGGGCGCCTTAAAAGATTGATACAACACATGGTATGATATGTGATGTGAGGACAGGTAATGAAAACACCCAGAAAAACATATATGTCACACGAAAACATGCTCCTAGAATGACGCCATTTGTATTGAAAAATGTACGCCTTAAAAACATACTGAACAACAACCATATTTATCGATGTCAATAACGCTTAAAGAGTTAAAAATTCAATAGTAAAATGGTCATGAGTGGCGCCACCCCTATGAGAGAGATGACACCACAAATGCAGTCAGAAATTACCCCACGTTCATTGTGAAAAAAATACATTAGCAATTATATCCCAGCGACCCAACACCATCAAGAATACCATGCAAAGGAAGTCTTATGAATGAGGGCCCTGTAGAGTTCCCACTATACATCCGTGACACAAAATGCAATGTGACAAACTCACTCCTACCTTCGAAGTGAATGGCGATGCCATGCATGGTAACAGGAAGGATTCAACCATGCCTAAAGGATATGCCTCCATTTAAAGCCAGACTGGGCTCTCGTGTCCGAACGTCAGAGCCGGTCGGGTGGGTAAATGACACTGCCACGACCCGCGCGAAGGATAGTAAAAGAGGACAAAAACCCAAACACAGAGATGATGGCCATCTTATAATAGGGCTTTTACTTGAGATTATTCTAAGTAAAAAAAACAGCAAAAAAGGTCGGAAAATATCATGAGAAATGGCTGCCATCTTATAGTAGGGTTTTTGCTTAAAATTTCTCTAAGGAAAAAACGGCAAGAAATGTCCGAAAGATCGATCTTGAGGGGACATGTACTCGCAAGCATCAGTAAAATGAAATATTACTGGGGTACACTCTGCATATTCTATATGTTGGTAATATCGGACGCCCCCAATGCGACATGCATGCTATGCACATTGATCGTTCGCAAATTTGGAGTTAAAAAGTGAAAGGTGGGGGAGGGGAAATCACATTGATATTTCTATAAAAAAGAAACTCGGGAAGCATCTTCGGGGCGTAATTCAAAGGAGTGGAAAAGCAAAGGTTGGTACCATCGATCAATTACAAGATTTCATAGGTGTCAATATTGATGCACATAAAAGGGCATCCCATGGACAAATAAGCTACCATGGCTGTAGCGATCAAAGGCACCTCTGAGCAGTGCCAATAGGTATAAAAGATTGGTAAAGCTGTGACTTTACCCCAATATTTTAGAAATGCAAGATCCTCTGATATGATAACATATTGCCAAAGGCCCAGTGTGTATTATTCCTGCTAATCATATTCAAAAAGATATATGTAACAAGACAATGTAGCCATGTATAGGAAATGCAAAAGCAGGAGATGGACAGCATGCACATTCTTTGCATAATATCAGGGGGAAAACATATATTAATCACACATTAAAGCCCCTATGTTGTGTCTCTTTTGGCACAACTGGGAACAAAACTTGTTGGCTGTGTGCTGGTTTTTACAGATTAACTGAACAAAAAGAAGCACTTTTTTTGACTAATTGATTCCGCGTCTAATTGCACCTTCCATTCTTCTATGAAAATTGTGCCCTGACTTGTACCTTTGGACGACAGGTGCGGGAAGTGTTTTGCACCAACCTTTGATTGTTGATGGTACATGTGTTTTGATTGAGCTAGCCCTGGTCTGTCGTTTGTTCTTTATTTGTCAAATTAACCTGTGCTTAACCCTCTGGTAGCTTTGTGCAAAAACTGTCAGGCTTAACTTAGAAGCAATTTGTAAAGTTTTTCTGCAGCAGTTCAATTATTAAAAAAGTGAAAACACAACACAAGTAAAATCCCACGCCATTTTAGAAACATAGAGTAACATTTAATACATTATTTGTCACCAGAACTGCAACAATACAATTGGTAGAACCAGAGATATGCAGTTTTAAAGATTTAGATAAAATAGGGCTGAAAAGCACAATTCGCCAACTGTGGATATCTGGTCACACTGAACTAGGACAAACTCACAAGTTCGGATTGACCACAATGGAGCACCGACCAGATACAGAAGATATGGGTAGAGGATGCAAAGCACATCAGTGGTTCACCACTGAGATGTATGATCCTGCACAGCAGCAGTTTTGAGCAGCTGCTGAGCAGTGCTATAAGGTCCTATGATGAGGATTTGGCACACTGCAACTGTTCCGTGGGGCTGCAATGCAAACTCCTACATCAAGGATGTATTGTGCAGCTGCATTTCCAATTAGATGTTGGGTCCTGTGTTGAGGATGCAGTGCGCAGCAGCAGTCCTGTAAGAAACCAGGGCTTTTTGCAGTGTCCTCCCTACATTATTGGCCCCATTTTGACTGCTGGATGCTGGTTTGACTCTGATTGTGACCTGGGCTTTGCCTACCATACCCAGAGCATGTGCTCTGATCAAAGGTATATCATAATTAGGTATAATTACAATTGGTACAGACAGCCTACCTGTAGGTCCCTGGTATATGGTAGGGCATGTAGATTTGGATGCCTAGTTGATTTAATGCACTTAATTGTGCACTGATGTGTTGCCTGCTGTCATTCTAAAGATAGCTCTGCTTTACAGACTGCTTTTAAAATTAATGTATATGCAAATTCGATTTTGGAATTAAAGGGACTTAAACTACCTTATTATTTACATATTCATCATCCCACATATCTACCCTAGTTGCCCCCTTGGGTAGTTAGCCATGTAAAAATAAGTAGAGACATTTTAAACTATGTTTTATATGCTCTGGTGAGGGAAAAACTGCCAAGTTCTTTTTTTTAATTTTTCAGTTGTTGGACATTGTATCCATAGCCTAACATGAGAATACTTTAATAAAGTATAACTATTAACAGGAGTGAGCGAGCAAAAACTATAATTCAAAGGCTTAAAAGAAGAGTTATGATAAATCCAACACCATGCCAATGTTACATTTATTATAACTATTACAGAAATGAAGTTATAAAACTTGCTTTTCTGATGTGTCACAATCCAGCCTTCCAGCAGGCTCTTCTGATTGACCACCCTTCGACAGGCTGAGCCAAGCTGCTCCGGTGAGCTGTGAAGTGACCTGCATTGAGACAAAGGACATCTGCTGGGAGGAGATGCAGCTGCACAATAAAATGTGTGTGCACAGGGCCTAGAGGCAGTGATAGTGCTTGCACACATGGTCTGTTTTTTTTAAATAGTTGCTGCACAGGGGTGATAATAATTACATGCAGTAGTATGACTACAGGCACCTACCTTGTGCAGCGTGTGCCTGTTGGCAGTGCAACTGGATGAGATCTTACAAGTGTAAGGTATTTCAATTAAAGTAATTTCTATTTTATCATTCACGATATGGACAAGGGATATCGATTGTATGTGAGTCGAAAAGGAAGGAGGGTGTTTTCCTTTTATTATATGTTTCATGTTTCGCTGAAAATACGCTACTTTAGTGTATGTTAGAGATTTCATGTTTTCACTTTCAATTTTGTTACACTACCTACTTTCACAATGGTTTCCACTGTTACAAATGCAAAAAGAACAATTGATGGACAGAATGCAGAACAATGTCATATATCCACCCCAGTACAGAGATCTGGGCTAAATCCATTGTGTTTGTGCTCCCCTTACCATTCCAGTTTGAACCCAGCCATATGCAAATCAGTCTTGACCCTGCACTCAATGGGAAAAGTCCAGCCTGAACTGCCAGGCCAGGTCCTCCCTGTTACAAATGCCATACAATTAAAGAAAATACCAGCTATGCTCCTGTAGAATTCTCCAACTCTGTTTTTCTCAAAACAAAGTTTCTTATTAAACTGAGGCTTTTAGAATAAGTGCCCTTAAATTTTGCAATCTCTGCACAAACCTGTGTGTGCAGGTGTTATAATTACAAGATGTGCTAAGTTTAAGCACCAAGGGTCAGCTGTAATATTCACATTTGCGAGTTGCAAATTGCATCAAGTTACGACTTGCAATTTGCGACTCGCAAATGTGAATGTACAACAGTGTCTCAGACTGTAGTGTAGTTCCTATAATCCCAATAGGCTCTGCGCATTGGAATAATATAAACAGCAGTGTAGACGTAGGACTGAGGTCATCTAGGTCTCTACTGACTATATTAGACCTAATTAGTTTTTGCCAGCTAGCTCAGAGGTCACTAGAAACTTTCTCTAATGTTCAGGAAAGAGTTAACTCTCTTGATTTAGGCAAGAAGGGATTAGTTTCTGACAACCGCATAAACATGACAACTTTGCTCCCTCAGAATAAAGAGTATATCTCTAGAGTCGTGTGAAAACAATAGACAGTAATTTCACTCAGTCAATCATGCATACTTAGTTTCACCAGAGTGCAGAGAAATAGAGAGACAGGCGTTTTCAATAAAAGGTGTATTCAGCAGTCTTATTTCTCATGCAAGAGAAATGAATTGCCACAATTGCAATACTTATCATGAAGTAAAGTGCGTACAGTAAAAGGAGTATTATAAAATAATACTGTAAAAGCATTGATATGGTTTCTTAGCCATATGATACTTTAAAATGGATAAAATATATACATACATAAAAACATTGACTAACGTACTCAACTGGTGCTTCTAAGATACTGTGGTATATAAATAAATAATACCGGATCTAGGTTTGACTGGACATAGCAATAACAGATAGCTCAATAAATAAGAGTCAAGATTCGAGGTAGTAGGAGTTTGCAGGTTTAATACAGCATAAAGGACAGGAACAGGACAACCTGCACAGGAATAGGATGGCAGAGCCCGGCAGCTGCCGGGGCTGGATCTGGGATGAGCGCGCGCTAACTTTAATAACAGTACACAAGCATATATACTAAAACAGTTGCACTACAATACATACAATAGGCGGAGCAGTGGGTGTGGTCAATAGCAGTCGCGAAAGATAAGGGTGAAAGTGGGTGTAACAGGAGGCGTATACATAGACATGTGATGTAAACATAACAGAATATGTCATAAATGGGGCGGAAACATGGAGGGGGCTACCTAAGGAGCCGGGACCTCTAACCTAATAGTGCGCGCAAACTGACAATGACGTGTTACTAGGAGAAGCTGGGGGCTATGAACTCTGTACTAGGAGCAGAGACTGGAGTCTGGAGAGTCAGGGCGACATGTGCCTAAACAATATCTAGTATCTGATGTTTGGAGAACATGTTGATATAAACTAAGAGTCAGGAGGGGAGAGGCTAACAGACTCTAAGACTGGAGCATGCATTATTCTACATGTAGTGCGTGATGAAGAATATTAAATGACCATAAATACAGTATTTCTCTTACATGGAGACGTAAGGGCTAGACGATGACGGAAACTATTGATGCGATTCAGTAGTTTAGGAATGCAGAGAAGGAGGGCTGAACTGATAACTAGAATCATAACATACTCTTGGCAGACTAGCAGGCAGAGCCAGGCTGAACCGGGCACTGTGAGGCAGGAAGTAAGTGAAGGGTCAGGAACACAGGTGGGGGCTGTATCGCTCCTCAGCGAGGGCTCAGGAGACAGGAGCTGAATCTGGTGTCCGGGCCCTTTTGAGGCCTAGAAACGGGGACTTTACAATGAAATAACGTGCACACTGAGAAACGTGGCAACGTAACTTTACATAGGCCTGATATTCGTAGTATTCACGAGAACTGGGAACTGGCATACTAGGGATGGACACAACTGTAATTGCGTCTTTAATCAAACATGGGGAATACATATGCATATTAATCATGCACACATAACATAAGATGGGGAACACGTAGGGACACAGAACATGGCAAAATTTACTTTTCCACATACCCTCCTTGTCACTACGTTTCCATCAGGAAACATCAATATTCATGATACCATCTATTAATTCATACAGTATCATTTGTTCGTCTCGAATTTTCTTGGAACTGGATTTAGAACGGGACTTGGGACTAGGAATACAAGAGGTAGCACAAATGCCGCAAATCGCAGGGCCACATTGTATACAAAGGCAACAACTGAATATGATCGCTACTGCAATACCTAGAAAGGACAATACTTTCCATCCCCAGGCGGAAATCATATTCCAGAACCAACCGGACCATGTCCAGGTGCCTGGATCTTGGTGTAACATATGGGCAATTTTATGGAGTCTGGTTATAGCTGAATAAACAGACGGCGCGTTATTAGGAATGAAAATGCAGCAACTAGATCCGATGACTCTACATGCCCCGCCCCTATCGGCCAGTATGACGTCAAGGACGAGACGATTCTGGAGCACGACAATTCTCATAAAGGATTGCTCCTCGGTTAAATTACCTAGAGCAGAAGTAGTCTCAATCACTACTGCTTCGAGTGTTCTGGTTAATCTACGTATCAGTTTACTATTCACAACAGTACCTAAATAAGGGAAGACACCTTTATTGATATCTATATATTGTTCTATAGCAGTTTCAGTATAATCGACAATCGGGAGGTCTCTCTTGTGTCTAGTATGTACTAGGTGGGAGTTCCTATGATAGTCAGGTGGGGCTAGAAAAACTGGTGGCAGTAGGAAGGCAATGTAACAGGTTCCCTCCCAATCGAGGGGCAGACGAACATATGCGGTCTGACCACAAACAAAATAAGAATGACGTGAAGCTTTGAAAATAGAGTTCCCACTGTCACTATACTTGACAATAGTAGTACAATCACTATGTCCTACATGTACGGAACCATTATTTCTGACACATAATTCACCTTTGACTGGTAGTACTGACATAGCAGGTAAGTCTGGAGTAGTATCAGACTGAACATTCAGGACCATGAAATTCGAAGAATAATTACCCAAATTATAAACTTCATTTTCTAGATCTAACCCTGTTCTGTGGGGAAGACCTTGCTTGTCTGGAAAACATGTACTGTTAAGAAAGGACATATCATTTGAGGATGACGTTAACGTGGACCATGCTCCACATGAACCGTTATGTGAAAATGGATAAGGAAAGAGTGGCAGAACTCCCTTCGGTGTCTGGAAAGGGGGGAGTCGACCACACACCCAACAATTAGTGGCATTGTTGGTCTGGTGTGAATAATGTAACATGCGGATAAAGGAATTATTACGCATAGCAAGACGATAAGATAGTTCATGAGGAGGCAGATCACTAAACGTGTGCTCTACTGTAACAATAGAAGACTTATTTACATGAGAAACTGGAAAACACAAATAAAATGCATAACCTGTGCAGGTAATCATGAGGCTGAAAAACAATATGAAACTTAGAAAAACGATACATCGGATTGAGTTTTGACTAACTCTCTCACTATGGGGGTCTATTTTATACATGTCAGAAACCGGTCTAACCGTTTCACCTAGGGGAGGACTTAGACAATCAAACTGGCTGACTTATTTTACTAGACCTTAATTTTAGCTTATACTCCTGTTGCGGAGTTTTCTCTAACAGGGAGGGATTTGTATCATTGTCTTTTGCGGGACAGTCCTTAAGAATAGTACTTTGGCAATCCTTAAAATCCTCGGAAATGTTCTTGGAAACAGTCTTTAGTCCATAAAACTTTTTCACGTGAGACAGGTGGACCCAGCCCTTCCTGCCTTCCAGCTTGACGGCAGTACGGGTGGCCAGGAGGACCTGTTTTGGCTCCTTCCAGCGAGGCTCCAGCGGACTTGAACGATCAAAGTTCCTCACAAGAACCAAACTTCCGGGAACGATGTCATGCAGTGCCACCTCGGTATTGTCTGGAAATGCGGCGGAAACCTGTGAACGACAAGAGTGTAGGGCAGACATCAAGGAAGCTAGGTAATCTGTCAGCATATTACTTGAAACATCGGTAATACTTCGGGGTCTAGGTGTACCCCACATATTAGGGGGGCGGCCGAATACGACCTCATACGGGGACAGACCTGATCTGGAATGTGCGACCATGCGCATATAAAACAGAGCGACTGGCAGAGCTACTAACCAGTCCACACCTTTCTCTTTACATATTTTGGCAATGCGGATTTTCAGGGTCTGGTTATGTCTCTCTACGAGACCGGGTGCTTCAGGGTGGCGTACACAATGGAACTTCCACTGGTACCCTAACAACAGGGAGATGTGTTTCATGAGCTCAGATGAGAATGGCTGGCCGTTATCAGAATATACGACCCTAGGGAGTCCGTAACGGGGGAAGAATTCACGAACCAACTGCTTGGCAGTGGTCGCGGCTGTGTAATCTGGAACTGGATATGCCTCTGTCCACCTGGACAAAGCGCATACAACTACAAGGACATACTTGAAACCTCGACATCGCTCCATCTGAATATAATCCATCTGGAGGACTTCAAAAGGGTGGTCAGGGGGCTGGAATCCACCTTGTTCCACCGGGACACTTTTACCTGGATTGAACTGGCAACATATCATACAGGTACGGACTTTCTGCTTGGCTGCAGCTCGTAAATGCTTATTGAACCAAATGTTCTGGATACTGTCTAACATAGCTTTTTCTCCTAAATGGGCTGGACTATGTGCGGTATTGATAATGACTTGAACCATAGAGTCGGGGAGAAACCATGTGGCTCTACCCTTCGTTACCCATCCCTGATCTGTCTGGACCCCTCCTTGTTCGGACCATTTCTTGATTTCTTCGGGAGTAGCATGTAACTGGATATCTATGACATCTTGAGTAGGGTCCTTAACTGTCATACAGGTAGTCGGAGCTGGAGTATGTGTCTGTGTCGGATTAACTGAAATGTCTGGAGTCTGTGCTGTAAGCTTGGCTGTGCGATCTGCTAGATCATTACCTTGAGAAATAATGTCAGTAACTTTCGTATGTGCTTTGCACTTCATGATAGCAATAGATGTCGGTAAATGTATGGCATCTAACAGAGCTTGAATAAGGAGACCATGCTGAATCTTGGTTCCATGAGAAGTCATGAAACCTCTCTCCTGCCAGAGCACTCCGAAGTCGTGTACAACTCCGAATGCGTAGCGTGAATCTGTATAAACATTAACTTTCAGGTTCTTAGCGTGTATGCAGGCTTGTGTCAGAGCAACTAGCTCTGCTGCTTGAGCAGACAGGGTGTCAATACGGTGTGTTTCTATAACTTCAGTGTCAGTAGTCACTGCATACGCGGCTACTAGTTCTCCTGTACTTGTTCTCATACATGAACCATCCACATAAAGTGTCAGGTCGGGATCTGGTAATGGAATATCTGTCAGATCTTGTCTTGGCTTTGTCATGGTGTTAACTACTTCCACACAGTCATGTGTGGCAGGATTCGAATTAACTGACAGTAATAGTGTAGCAGGATTTAGAACGTTGCAGCGTCTGATTTCTATGTGTGGCTGGAACAGTGTCAGTTCATAACCTGTTAAACGTGCAATTGTCAAGTGCTGAGTCTGTGTTCGATTTAAAAGAACTTCCACAGAGTGTGGAACTTGTACTGTCAAGGAATGTCCTAATACTATGGAATCACTTTGTCTGATAGCTAGTGCTGTGGCTGCAACTGACTTGAGGCACGCAGGCAGAGCCTGGGCTACAGGATCTAATGTGCTCGAAAAATAAGCACAGGGCTTGTATTGTCCTGCTTGATCTTGTGTGAGAACAGATAATGCTGTACCTTCGCGTTCTGTGACGAAAAGTGTAAAAGGCTTACTGTAGTTCGGTGTAGCTAGAACTGGAGCTTGGCATAAGGCTTTCTTCAACTCATTGAAACTAAGTGTATGTTCAGATGTCCAAGGGAGGACAGTCGATACGGCTGCCTCCTGTGTCGTTAACTGTATTAGTGGTTTAGCTAGAATTGCATACTGAGGAATCCATTGTCTGCAGTAAGAAGTAAGGCCGATAAAAGCACGTACCTCCTTCTGGGTCTTGGGCTGAGGAAGACTCGTTATTAACTGGATACGGTCTGGTGTCAACTGCCTACCCCACTTGGACAGTAAGTGGCCTAAGTAGATCACTTGCTGGACACAGAATTGAAGCTTCGAAGGGGACACCTTGTGCCCCATCTCGGCAAGGAAATACAAGACTGTAAGTGATGCTCGCTCGCAAGCACGTTCAGAACGGGCTGTGATCAGTAGATCATCGACATACTGGAGCAGGGCAGTGTCTGTTGGCATGTGAATGTTGTCTAGTTGTCTCTTAAGTGCTTGACTGTAAATGCTAGGACTTTCTGTGAAACCTTGAGGAGCTCGTGTGAACATATAGCTCCTTCCATTTAAACAAAATCCGAAAAGAAACTGGCTGTCTGGATGAATGGGGACACTGAAAAACGCGTTCTTGAGGTCTATGACTGTAAAAAATGAGGCTTCGGAATCAATGGCTGTCAATAGGGAAGAGATATCTGGGACAACTGGGTACTGGGGAATAATACATTTATTGAGTTCTCGAAGGTCAATCACAAATCGATATACTGGGGGTGCATTTGGATCAGTACGTTTCATGACTGGAATGATCGGAGAATTACATACATTGGAGTCAGTTTCTACAACTACTCCTTGAGCCATGAGCTCGTCAATAATTTTTGATAAGGCTGCTACAGCCTCAGGTGGCAATCTGTACTGTCTGATTCGTGGTAACACTACACCTGGCTTGAGAGTCACACGATGGGGTGTGATTTGCATAAGACCTACATCAGTTGGACCTTGCGCCCATAGATGCTGCGGAACATTAGACAATCTCGGATCAAAATCTCGTAATACATAGTGACCCTTGAAGTCACGTAGAAACAGTCATATTCCCTCGGGGGAACAGCAAATAACTGCACCTAATTCTTTCAGTGTCCTAATACCTAACAGATTTTCTGGACATGACTTCGTAAGTAACAGATCAGTAGTGCGGGACAATGGACCTACTTCTAGAGTAACTGGCTTAGATATCTCGTTTACAATAGGCTTTCCTGAAAATCCAAGGGAAACATTTCTAGAACCTGAGAGCGGAGCCCCTGGAACTTCGGCGTGACTGATGGTCGTCCTACTTGCCCCTGTATCAATCAGAAACTTTCTGTCTTTCCCTAGTACTTGACTATGAACATAGGGACCTTCTTGATCTACAGGAATCTCGATGAGAGGCAAGCCTACCTCCCTCTCTAGGCTGTTTCATGAGTACTGCTGATACTCTGGATACTCAGACTGTGCATACTGGTACATCTGCTGTGTAACATGCTGTGTTGCAGCAATAGGCTGCGGTGCTGGAACTGTCTGTTGTGCATTCTGTGGCTGAGAAGTCTGTGAAACTTGTTCTTGTCTAGGCGGACGTGGTCTTTCTGTAGTTTTACCAGTAGCTATATTGTGTTTCAGAACTGCACACTCGTTTATGAAATGACCTGGCTGTTTACAATAATTGCATGTCCCTTTAACGGGAGCTGCAGGATGACTGGCCTGATTCGGACCCCTCTTCTGACTGTCTTGTGGAACAGATTGTGCAACTAGTACTTTCATTTTCGTGTCTTTCATACGTTTCCTTTCATGATCTTGCTCTTCTCTGATTCTATTCTGGTGATATTGGAGCATCTGTAACATCTGGGACGGGGTACTAGCTTGCCATGTACTTTCGACTTTCAAAACTCGATTCTTAACTTGTGGACTTGAATTCTCGACTAATTTAGTAACAAAAAGATGAGGGTACGACTCGCTACTCGTCTTCAAGCCACTGTTTATAATAAAGCATTTCTCAAATCTAGAATAAAAATCACTAGTGTCTTCGTCTTGTTTCTGTTTACAGGCTGAGATTGCATCCCAGTCTTCCTTTTTAGTGGCTAATAATCTGGGCAAAACTTGTATTAACAGTTCTGGTAATTCTTTACATTTCTCTCCAAGACCGGTACCTGGTACTCGTATCTTATCTTCAGCTTCTAGAACTGCCCAATCGATCTTTTTCTCTCCCACCTCCCATTCTTTTTCCTTGAGTTTCTCGTATACCCCTGCGGGCAACAGGACCTTTAGCATTTTAATAATATCTGGATACGTGTATTCTCCCATACGGAGCATGTCTTTTAATTCTCGGTGGAACCCTGCTGGATCTTTGTCATGACAGGGAATTAATTTCTTCATCTCTAAGAGTTCCATCTTTGTAATCGGAGTGTAAACAAACACTCGTTGCATTTCACCATCTGCTGTCCTGACTGGGTGTACTTCTCGTAACGGATTCTGTCTGTCTATGTAAAAGGGTTTACTTTCTGGAGGTGAGACATGAACAAAATGCGGTTTCAGGAACGTTCTATATTTGTGGCGCTGTTCTAGAATGACACTAATTAAATCGGTACCTAAACCTTTCCATCTATACTGGAGTAACTCGTTCAGGACATCGTGTAACGGACCTGGATCAGAATGTTGACCCTCATACAGAGTAATGAGGTGCTGGATCATATACATACCCACCAGTCGTTGCTCGGCTGGGGGCAGTTTCAGAAACATTTGTGCCACTATTTCGTCTGGAAAAGTGGTAGAATCAGTAATCCATCGGACTGCTGATCGGGCTAGTTCTTGTTCATGCATAGTACTTAACTTACTATAACCGATTCGTGATTTCAGAATATGATCGATAGCTTGAAATACTTGTTCTAGAGAACCTTGTTCTGGTGCTGGGTGATGAAAAACTGACTTGTGTTCTAGGCGTAAATGGCGGTCTGGAAATCTAGATTTTCCTACATACGCTATTCTGGCGGGATTCTCGTCCTCTACCTCTTCTGTAAAAGAGTCATTCTCTTTCTCGCTTACTTGTGCTGCTTTACGTTGTTCGTGTAACTTTATTATTTCCTTACGAATTCTCTTGTACATACTCTCTATACTACTGATAGTTCTGTGTTTACCCTCGGCTATATTATCACTCCACCTTGTCAGGATTCTCATTTCGGCCGGATCTTTGGACGGGTAATCTTGTTCTCTTATTAAACAATTAATCAGAAACTTTAATAGCATGAGCTGGATCTCAGCTTTCCTTTGAGACATGGCTTCGCCAATACTTTCTGGATCATCCCCTGTACGGATGAAACGATATATTCTGTCTAGATCTTCTTTCATATTCGGTAGGGTGTCCAAATACCCGGTCACCCGTCTTACACGGATGGAATATATAACTGTACTATCATCACCTGCAACTGGATCATAGCGGCATTCAGTAAGAGCTCGTCGGATATCTGCAACGGACTTATATTTGGGCGTACGCTGTAACGCACATTCATGTAACTCGACTAACGTTACTCGTTGGTGTGGTGGCGGGGTACCAGGAGGACCTCCTCCTGCGGCCCCTAAACTGGAATCGTCGACTGATACTCTTCGTACTGGCGCGGCGGGAAATTGTAATGTAGGCTGGACCGGGGGTACCGTGGCAGGTACTCCGGTGTCTGGAGGAGCAGGAATTGCATGATTTACAGGGACTGACAGAACAGGATTTGCATATTCTGGGACTGTGTCGTCCAAGTAGGACGAGATGAAAATATCAGCTGCGGTCGGTTTGTGACGTAGCTTGGTCGGAACTAATGGTGGCGGAAAATTACTGGATGCCTCCGGGGTCGCTTTTAGCGAGCCCTCGGCAAGAAGAGGATACATACCCTTAATGAGGGCATTCCTCTGTCTGTCTGACTGTTCGGTTTTAACTCGTTCACCTATCTCGATTAATTCCCTTTCTTGGGCTCGTTCTAAGGATTCTCTACTTAATTCTGACTTTCTGATTTCTTTTTCGGTTCTTTTATGAGATTCTTTGCGCCATAACTCGATGGCATCTTTCTGTGACTGTCTGGCTTTCTTTTTCCATAATGCTTCTTCTACTCGCATGATGCACTCGGCATCCCACGTACCTGATACGGGCCATCTATACTTTTCTTCTAACTCTTTGGTGTACTCTACCCATAAATCTAGATATAATATGGCACTTATGCCATGCTTCTGATACATAAAATGACCTGGACTGTCCCTAGGCGGGACAGGAACTGCTGCTTCTAACAGACCTTTTCTGGTTTTTTAACTGACGTAGTTTAGAAAATAAAGGCATGACTGAACTGTAATCTAGACACAATACAATACAAAATGAACACGATAATTACACCACTCTCATACCACGACATTAAAATACATGAAGAACATTTAAAATAACAGTTCTGACAAAATACTACCTGGAATACGGAAAACAGAATACATGAATTTTCTCGAGAACAGAACTGGCTAGAACAGAGACTAGATGCACTGCTGAAACAGTACGAAACTTACCGGTCTCATAAAGAGACACGTCAGGACCCGCATCCACCGAAGTGGACACTTCGTTTTGGGATCTGTGTACCACCAAACCCCACGGACCAGAGACAATTAGATTGACCCTGTCTAGATACTACCCTAGCAACGGTACTCACCGGGCAGCAAGAACGGAAGGCCTCGGACTGGACTGGACTGCTTCGACGCCGGACAGACGGACTTCGGACTTCTGTTACGGGTGGGCCTCCGGATACCTCGGACCTTGGACTCTCGGCTTGGGCTCTGGTCGGGACTCGCCGCGTTCCTCCACCGCCTCGTCTGGATGCTGGACCGCAACCTCCGTCTCCTCCGTGGGCCTGAGGGATACTTGAAGCAGAAATATCTGCACGTGGCCGGTATGGTTCCGTCACGGCTGCAGAGGGTCAGGGGGCATACGTGGCTTCACCGGCGCGTGGGGAAAGGGCAAGTCCCTGTTCGGGCGCCATTATGTGGTATATAAATAAATAATACCGGATCTAGGTTTGACTGGACATAGCAATAACAGATAGCTCAATAAATAAGAGTCAAGATTCGAGGTAGTAGGAGTTTGCAGGTTTAATACAGCATAAAGGACAGGAACAGGACAACCTGCACAGGAATAGGATGGCAGAGCCCGGCAGCTGCCGGGGCTGGATCTGGGATGAGCGCGCGCTAACTTTAATAACAGTACACAAGCATATATACTAAAACAGTTGCACTACAATACATACAATAGGCGGAGCAGTGGGTGTGGTCAATAGCAGTCGCGAAAGATAAGGGTGAAAGTGGGTGTAACAGGAGGCGTATACATAGACATGTGATGTAAACATAACAGAATATGTCATAAATGGGGCGGAAACATGGAGGGGGCTACCTAAGGAGCCGGGACCTCTAACCTAATAGTGCGCGCAAACTGACAATGACGTGTTACTAGGAGAAGCTGGGGGCTATGAACTCTGTACTAGGAGCAGAGACTGGAGTCTGGAGAGTCAGGGCGACATGTGCCTAAACAATATCTAGTATCTGATGTTTAGAGAACATGTTGATATAAACTAAGAGTCAGGAGGGGAGAGGCTAACAGACTCTAAGACTGGAGCATGCATTATTCTACATGTAGTGCGTGATGAAGAATATTAAATGACCATAAATACAGTATTTCTCTTACATGGAGACGTAAGGGCTAGACGATGACGGAAACTATTGATGCGATTCAGTAGTTTAGGAATGCAGAGAAGGAGGGCTGAACTGATAACTAGAATCATAACATACTCTTGGCAGACTAGCAGGCAGAGCCAGGCTGAACCGGGCACTGTGAGGCAGGAAGTAAGTGAAGGGTCAGGAACACAGGTGGGGGCTGTATCGCTCCTCAGCGAGGGCTCAGGAGACAGGAGCTGAATCTGGTGTCCGGGCCCTTTTGAGGCCTAGAAACGGGGACTTTACAATGAAATAACGTGCACACTGAGAAACGTGGCAACGTAACTTTACATAGGCCTGATATTCGTAGTATTCACGAGAACTGGGAACTGGCATACTAGGGATGGACACAACTGTAATTGCGTCTTTAATCAAACATGGGGAATACATATGCATATTAATCATGCACACATAACATAAGATGGGGAACACGTAGGGACACAGAACATGGCAAAATTTACTTTTCCACAATACGCCTACCCCGGTGTACCTGACCTAAGCCTAATACTTGGGAAGGAGTAAGTAAGTTGCAGTTTAAGTGAAGTTGGTTTTTTGCCAAGGAATCTGAATCAAGAATTCTCTTAAGGATTTAGTCAGCTCCGTACCTTGGTAATAGAATGTAGGAGGTCTTGTATCTCTCTCTCAGGACTCTATCTCCTAGCAATCCGCAAGGGTGACTGGAAACACCGGAGCTGGAATTTTCTTCGCTGGAGAAAAAGACAGCGTCTTTCTCAGTGCGTCAAAAGGGAGGGGCGGCTTCCTTCGGCTCTCGCATCAGCTGGGCTTTAGGTCAGTAGATAGCCGCTCTGCTCCAAACCACCGTGTGTTTGCTTAAGGCAATGTTGGTATATTTATACCTGAAAGGTTTGACGTAAAGTTGGACATAAGACGTCACTAAGAACTAACTGTTCTTTCTGGACTCTAGGAGTTCTTGTGCAAATCAAAACAAAAGCAGGGGGAATACCCGGGCTGCTGGAGGCTTGGTTTGTTTAAAGAACGCATTGTACTTTCTAGGAGTCTAGGGGAGTAGCCTTGCCGTATTTGGACTGCATTGGCTATTACTAAATATGGATATGATTCGTATGCCTTTATAAGGATATTATTTATTATAACCACATACGGGCATAAATCGGGAATATCGAATTAGGGTCCTAGATAGAAACACAACACCCACTCCACGTATTAATGTCCATCATTACTAAAAACTAAGCAATATTAAACATATAACGATGCATGTGTGTTTTCCAACCCACCCCAAAATAAATAATTCGCATTTGTAATGGTATATGGTAAATACACGAAAAATGAGTATTGGTACTGTACGTTTTCAAGCAGTGGTATCATTCAGTTAAATGCATATATATATCAGCTGAATGAATTGCGAAAATTACACATGAAATGGCTCGGAATACAGAAAAGAAGGTCGAGACCATTTCATCACATATTTATACAATACTGTACATGTGCTAGAGGCTGAGGTAAAAAATTGTCTCCAGTTATCCTAAAAATAGAAGCTCTGTTCTCTAAGAATAGTTCGACTTTAAGCAGAGTACCATGTGCCAGAAAAAAGGTAAATATTTTGGAAGTGAAAAAAAATAATTTCGCTTTCAGGGAAACAATAGTTCAAAATGTTTTCAGTAGTTTTCTTTATCAAAAACTCAAGGCCAAATTCAGAGTTCAGGGAACGCTGTGTGCTCGTTGTTTTAAAAGTTATTCTCGTTGTTGAGGGGAGAACATCATATCAGACAGGCTTGCAAAAACTTGGTCTACAACATTAGGTGAAAGTTCGACCAAGTTCGGAAATGCTGAAATAGTGTATATGTTTGAATGATTGCTATCATCGATGTTTGGATCAGCAATGCTCACAGAAGGTTGTACCTGTTTGGTGCTGCTTTCCTCTCGTACTTCACCGCCACCTACTCATAGTGGTGAAGTCTCAATGAATGCCGTCATCAGAATAGGTAGCCGCTGGGGACAACACGTTGCATGAGTCGTTACCGGACCTAGCAAAGTATCTATATCCATTGGTACTGCTGATGGTAGTGTAAGACAGACGTCCAACACGCATTCTTCTCCGCATAGCAGACATCGAAGCACAGGTAAGATGCAATCATGCCAGATTGGTCTGAATGAAAGAAACCAAGTTGCACTCAGATCTCTTAGCCGGGCTAATCCGAGGACTTTAGTGATGCGGTCTCGGTAGCGTATAGCTAGGATAGTTTCTCCCATCGTTGCGGGAGTCTTGTCTGTGGCTTGGCTTGCCATATCGAAGCAGAAGGAACAAAAATAAGATTCCTGCTACTAGTCCCAAAATAAGAGGCATCGAAATTGATGAAGTAGCCAGATGCAGTTCTGTCAATTGTTGGAATTGCTTCAGGATTTTCAATAGTTTTTTGATTTTTCTTTGTTTCATTAGCATATTCAGAGGTTACATCGTCGTAGACAGGTGTTTCTTGACGAACTGTTGCAATTTGGGTTTCAAGAGGCACAAGTTCCATGGCTTTATTGCATAGTCCTTTTTTATTTACTGCAGGTTTATCAAATTTGATTAGTCTCTCAGTTTGAACCTCTTGGATTGTAGCAAGATTTGGTCTCCTACTATTTCTTGGGAGTCCTCTGGGCCTACTACTTATTATTGGCCACAAGATTGTGGTTTTACCAGGTCGATGGATACAACTCGGTCCTCCTTTTTACCAGCAAGGGGTGGTAGTACTACTGATCTTGTTCCGCTGACAGCTAAGACAGGTACTGCTTTTCTGTAAGAAGGCCTAAATTCCTTCTTCACCGCGATCTTTTCTCTGACCAGATCCCCAATCTTTGGAATCCAGACAGGTCTTGCTGGGACAGATGGTTTTTCTTCAGTGGCTGTTGGCTTTAACTTTATGTTACTTAGACTTCTTCTTGTTTCGTTTAAGTCCTGTAAAACAGCCAAACGGTCTTTGATATCAAAGGCTTTTTCTTCTACCACTGAAGTGTGACTATCTAAGTCCTGAATGTGCATCCTAGTACCGAACAACAGTTCGTAGGGAGTGAGACCTTTTAGAAAATTTCTTGGCAGATTGTTAAGACTATGTTGGACACTTGTTAAATGTTTGACCCACCCATCACCCGAACCTAATACCCTCGCCGTTATAGATTGCTTTATGTCACGGTTTTTTCTTTCCACTACCGCATTTCCCTCAGGATGGAAGGAAGAAGAGTACCACAATGCAATGCCCATGCTGGCCATGGCCTCCTTGTAAGCCCGAGAGCTAAACGCAGGACCCTGGTCAGAATGTAGCATGCCAATTGCGTATGTGCCGATAAAGACTCGCAAATCTTTTATAACAGTTCTGGCGTCAGCCGAGCGCTGGGGCCTACATCTTAAGTGAATCTAGTCTTAATAATTATGGGAACACATTTCTCCGGATGGATTTCTGCACATAAATAGCCTGATGTTTTCTAATAAAGGAGTCCTGGCAGTAGTCTGGTCCGGTTCACAACTGCGATCTCTGTTGCAGTCTGGACAATTCTTTGCAAATTTGTAATTTTGCAGGCTCATCCCCGGCCACCAGTATTCTGATTGTAATTCTTTTAGAGATTTCACGATCTCTTGGTGCCTCAGACCCAGTCCCATGTGTGCTTCTTGAATCAAGTAAACCCTCCGGTTCGAGTTTGGAATTACTCTATCCCCCACTCCAGGGATTTGAGCAAAAGGAACAGAGTTTGCATCAATTATGTATGTATTATTGAGTGGATAGTCGAGAGGTAATGCTGCATAGTCGCCTTTTAATGAGGCCAGCATGGTTTCTCCATCTATATGTTTTTTAGAACGCTTTTTTGTGGCTACCGAAGCCGGTTGAACTGCTGCCGCTGTGGCTCTGTCAGCCAATTAATTCCCTGCAACGTAAACGCCATCACGTCGATCACTCAGTGTATGTATCACATGAGTCTTTTGTAGTTCTTTCTGCAAAAGAACTACTTGTTCCCATAGCTTTTTATGCTTTATTGTGGCACCTGTGTCATCTTTGTAACCATTTTTGATCCATGTCTGCATGTCATTATTGTGAGACCTGACGCAGAAATGCGAATCGCACACTATTAGTATGTGGAGTTCGCGATTGGCATTTTTAAGCGCCATCTTTAAAGATCTTATTTCAGCTCGCTGAGCTGCACACTTTCTGAGTGATTCAGTTTTAGTAATTATCGGTCTGAATTTACCAAAGCGCCAGCGACCTTTAACAATCGCGCACGCTGCGTTGTAGGATTTTTTCTCTACATCGTAGTGTTGTGCAAATCTCTCCATGTAGATTACACATGTGTACTGTTCGAGAGGCAGAATTTTGATTGCCAGAGGATATTCTTCTTCACCGGTGGGAGATCCTTCTTCCACCTCGCCGCCAAGACATGGAACACCCTCCCACTGAGCCTACGACAGCCCCAAGACCTGCTGACCTTCAGGAGGATACTCAAGACGTGGCTGTTCGATCAGTAGCTTCCCCCTCTCAGCATCTTGAGACCCTCGCGGGTATGTAGGGCGCTTAACAAATGATTGATTGATTGATTGATTGATTGATACAGATGCACTTGGGGTGATTCTACCTGGTCCTTCTTGGTACGATGGAGGGTTTTAAGTTAAAATATCCTCTAGCAACTCATCTTCTGATTCGCTATATGCTATCGGGTTCTAGGGTTTCAATTTTTCTTTACACTTACTCCCTGTCTGTTCTTCAGCCACTAATACTGGGTATAAACCTTCTGATACCATTGCCTTTTTTCCATTGCTTCACTTGACCTGAACATGTCTCTCGCAAGTACCTTGGAAAATTACCCATATATCTTCAACTCCTATTTTTCTCTCGTTCATATGACTCAGTCTCCCATTCTTCTAGTTAACCTGGGTCTTGGTTCTAACTCATTCACTTGCAACCTCAAATTCTGGCAAATTCTTCCATTAAAGGTACCATGCTCAGGAAAAGCTAAAACACCATCCTCTTTTGTATATTCCATGCAATTCTCCATCCATACATATGTATGATATCCTCTCTCCATCATCATAAATAAAGCAGGCGTTTTAGGTGGGGGAATAGGAATCCCTTCTCCAGTTAAGACAGGTTATCTTTCTTGAATACATTCTTAATGTTCTTTATGGATGACTGTTGTATCTTGACTCCCATGTTATGCCTTCCCTCTCTGTGGAATCCTCATGTGATGTCACTTCACAGAATGATGGGAGTCAAATAGTCACAGTTGGCTGGGCTAAACAGCATGCTGGCTGCTCCTGGTGGGGTCTCCCTGTGGTCTTGTTCCTATCTACTTATCATCTTGTAACTATCCTGAAATAAACCATCTTTAAACTACATGATCACTTGTGGACTTGATCATTACAATTTGGCAATGATCTTTAAAAGAACCTACATCTGTCACCTCTACAAGGACTTCAAGCAAGTTAAAATACAGAATCTCCTGCAACTTAAGTCAAGTTACCCCAACCGGCATCCTGACCCCATCAGTGACCTCGCCCACAGCAGTCTGCCAGTTGTTTCTGTTCGCCTGGATTGGTGCTCTGATGAGTAAGCCCATAACTGGATTGGTGCTGTGCCCTCAGTGACAGTAAGCCCATTACTCATCAAGTCTTGGCTCATCCTGCGCTGTGCCTTCATTGAGGTGAGGGTAAGACTCACACTCTTCAAGCCTTGCGACATCCATGCCTGCCTTTTCCTACATCTTGTGCTGTGTTTTCTTTGGAAGTAAGCTCTCTTTACCACTTGCCAGAGACCTGTTTAAAGCTGCGTTGTGAGTGGCTGGATGAACAACATCATCTGACTAGACGTGCCTGCTCTACATCTGAGAAGTATTTTATATGTTCCCTGTTGTTGCCAAGTCTTATGAACATTTGGGGTTAAGCATTATTTTATTGAATTATGGGCCTTTGTTTCCTCTTTACATTTGGCAGTTTAACCGCCCTGTTGTGGTTTGAAAAAACAATGTGCGCCATGCTCAGCGCGCACTCTTACCTTGATTCTCTGACTTTCAGTGACGCATTTGAATCCTTCTCCGTCCCTGCCGCACTGTTCAGGAAATTCGGGTGCTTGCTCTCGCCTACAACCCCCAGCACTGCGTCACTTAACGTGCTGCCAACTTGCGGTAGCAGTACAAAAGGGGGTGGTGATGGACGGAGCATCTGAACCAATCAAACACTCACACCCAGTCAAAAGATCTGGGTTTGATCCATCACCGTTCTTTAGCCCACTCTGCCACCTCAGTTCAGACATGGCTATATGCAAATCAGTCTGACCCTGTGCCTCATGGGAACAGTCCAGCCCGAACTGCTAAGCCATGCCTTCTCTGGACCGGAAATAAGCTTCCGAGGACCGGTTTCTGGCATTACAGCCGTCTTCAGCCCGGCTTGCTTGAATCCAGTGGCAAAGTGAGCAAGGGACTCACGTCTGAGCATACCCTGCCACACTTATGGCGGCCAAAGCGGTACAAAAGGGGGTGGTGATGGACGGAGCATCTTGCGGTAGGCACCATAGTTACAGTATTGCCCTGCTTTACACGTTATTTGCCAACCATGGTCGTTTTTATTCCCAACTACGTATTTCTGAAGTTAATCTCCAAGTTGAAGATTCAGTGACGTGAAGTGACATCGTTAACGGCTTCGGAACTTTCCGCTTGCCTGCCTGAAGTGTTGTCTGTGTCACAAGCTCCGCTTCTCTAAGTGTTCGGTCTGTTTTTAGCACTGGACATCTTTCATCAAGCTGCAGTAGTGTTTATGGCTCGGAACCTGTTGGAAATACAACAGTTATACATCTATGCCATCTAGGGCCATCTAGCACCACTGCAGCATCTTCGAATTTTCAGCTGAATACAGTTTTTGATTCAAGTCTTTCCGTTTACCAACCATGCTGTTTCATGTTTTCTTCAATCAAGTTTGTGATCCCACAGGTACTCTCTCCTTGTCATGCTTGTCGCCTGCCTGTCAATGTGGTTCACGACTGGAACTTCTTCCCTATTTCAACCTCACTTTTTTTACCTTACTTATGGGATGCCATTACATGTCTCAAACTAACTATTTCTGACTGAAAGTGCTGTATAATTTTCTATCCACCGACGGCACCTGCACCTGTTATCTTTTGGTCACAAAGTCTACATTGTCTTTAAGATTTTCTACCCTAATTTTCAGTTTAAAGTTTGCCTGCTTTTTCGTTAGGATGCAAAACTTACAAGGAAAATGCCAGTTTTCATTGTTTTTTAAATGTGTACTCAGTGACAGGGGGTTGTTTATTGTTTACAGCATATTATTGCATTTTCGTTTCTTGGCACGTCTTTGTTATGTTCCTTTCCAGAAGGGATTTTCCGGTCAGTAGTCGCTCACAGGTCTATATCATTACATTTCTGCTTCTGTTACAAATGTTTTTACTATTTGTTTACTGTTCTTTTTGCATGTTTCTTGTTCCCCCATACACTGGGATTGCAATGGGTTTGTAGTCCCATTTGCCAGCAGTGGGTTTAAGTCCCATCTGCTCATTTTACAGCTACTGTTCTATGTCTTAAGTTGTGTTGCTACGTTCAAGTCAATCATGCATTAGGTTTTAGTCCTTTTGCATCTCTTTACACTCTGAGCAACTATGCATCGGTTTTAGTCCGTTTTGCATCGTTTGTGCTTCTCTATACATAGAGATCTTTCATGGGTTCCTACCCAATGCTTTGGGTTCCTACCCACACTTATGGTTATGGGTTCCTACCCATGCGTTTGGGTTCCTACCCTAACGTTCACTATACATTTGCGCACTGTGTGGTAACTCCACATATGTTGTCCATACACGGACACTTCTCATTTTTATTTGTTATGCCTTCCCTCTCTGTGGAATCCTCATGTTATGTCACTTCACATAATGTTGGGAGTCAAATAGCCACAGTTGGCTGGGCTGAGCAGCATGCTAATGCACAATGTCCCCACTCTAAACGTACTTTGGACTTACGGATATCTGCAACATAAAGAGATACACTTGGTCCAAGAAGTACTCTGCAGGTACTCGTTAGCGTGTTCTAAACTTTTCACTAAGGTACAGAATACAAAAGTGACACCATTTGTCCCTGGCCCAGGAAGCGCAGCGGACGAGCGCAGCTGGCGCGCCTAAGGCAAGCACGTCTGCGCCCGTCCGCGCCTGGCCCGCGCCCAGTGCCGGCCAATATACACAAACTGATCTGACAAATTGTTGCAGAAGGTCTAGGGATGACCACCTAAATCTAAGACCTTCATTGTCGGACAGTCATACGAAGCTTGACCCGGTCTCTTCGCTGGAGCGCCATATCTGTTCAAAATGCCAGTATGTCCTCCACTCCTCTCCATCTTCTCCTTCTAACTTGGGCAGGGATAGAAGTGAGAGTCGTTTCCCCCCCACAACGTGATCTGCAGGCATGCCTTGTCAACTGCCGATCTCTACCGAAACACGCGAGTGAGACCTGGCTCTCGCTCACATCAAACGACTGGGACTTAATGTTCCTCACGGAAACCTGGATAAAAGACGCCTCTAACCCTGATATTGCCCTGGCAATCCCTCCAGACTACCAATTTGCTGGTCTAAACAGATCTGGACCCAAAACAGGGGGAGGAATAGCTATTATTCTTAGACCCCAATGGAAAATTGTCTCCAGAAAACTAGACAATCTCGGTCCCATTGAAGCCATGTATTTCAGTATTTCCGAGGCCGCTCTCCTCATCTGTGCTGGAGTGCTAATCTATAATCCTCCCAACACCCACCCTACTTGTATCACGGATCTATTCATGATTTTAGCCGACCTCTCACTAAAACATCCTCACTTCACGGTCCTTGGAGACTTTAATCTACATGTAGACAACAGTAACTGTGCAAAGGCGTGCTCCTTAATAGAAACCATGGAGGGCATGAACTGCTCCCAGAAAGTCACTGGCCCAACCCACACTGCTGGTCACACTCTCGACCTTATTTTTACTAACTCTTCTGGCCTCTCTGTCCTTACCCCACGCCCTTTGATATGGTCTGATCATTTCATCATTCCTTTTAACATCATAATTCCTCCCATCAGACGTTCTGTCTGTAGGACAGAGAGGCTGGGAAGAAAGTGGTTCAAGGTAACGCTGGAAGAGTTTGCACCTGCTTTTTCCAAGCTCAACTGGCAGCCTTCCACAAACATAAATGAGGACGTAGCTAATCTAAACCAACACCTCACCACGGTTATTGAGGGCTTAGCTCCCTCTCACCGTTCTCTCCTCGGCTAGAACCAGACCCTCTGCACCTTGGTTCTCCCAGCTGTTGCGAGAAGAAAAAAGCAAATGCAAAAGATTAGAACGCCTCTGGCGCCGGACTTATGACCCAGGTGCTAAAACAACTTATAGAGCGGCATTAAAAAACTTCCACAAGATCAAACAGAACACCATGAGGGAGTATTTTGCAAGTAAAATTAAAGATGCGGATAATTCAACTAGGATGCTCTTTTAAATTGTGAAAGACTTCACCGACCCCGCCGCCCTCATGCACAAGCCAGAGCCCTGCCAAGAACTGTGTGATAATCTATCTAATTTCTTTTATGATAAGATCAACCTGATCTATGCTCCTTTTAAGGCAGTTGACAGTTCGGACGCAGAGGCTACATCTATGTCACATATTATCCCTAAGGACACAAGGCTAAATGCGTTTAAGCCTGTTACCCTGGACACGGCTCTTAATAAACTTAAGCTTTGTAAATCAGGCTCACCCCTAGACCCCATGCCTGCTCATGTGTTTTCCGTAGTGGCTCCGTCAATCCTGCCTCCTCTTCTATCAATCTGGAATTCCTCCCTCTCTTTAGGCCAGTTTCCGGAGACTTGGAAGCAGGCCATCCTTATCCCCCTCCTGAAAAAATCTGAGGCAGATCCTGCCGTCCTAAGTAATTACCGCCCGATATCACTGCTACCCAAGCCAGCTAAAATCCTGGAAAAAATAGTCCAAGAACAACTCACGGACTACTTTGAAAGCAATGATCTCCTGCACGACTCGCAATCCGTCTTTAGAACCGGGTATAGCACGGAGACAGCACTCTTGGAGGTGTCGGAGACCGTGCGGGAGGCTGTGGACAGGGGTGAGACAGCCATGCTTGTGCATCTCGACCTGTCCGCGGCCTTCAACACGGTCTCCCACGACATCCTCTTGATGAGACTCCGAGAGTTGGGGATCTGTGACACCCCGTTAGCCTGGATCACCTCGTTTCTAACTGATCGGACACAACAAGTATGGTGTCGCCCATTCTGGTCTAAAGACAAGAAACCGCTTGGTTGCGGGGTGCCCCAAGGATCTGCACTCAGTCCTCTGTTTTTTAACGTTTACGTTGCCCCTCTCGCGAAACTGATTGAGTCATCCGGGGTGAGAGTGATCTCTTACGCTGACGATACTCAGCTGATTTTCTCTTTTAAAGATCACTCGCCCCTTGGCTTTACAAATTTTAGAACTTGTCTTGCCAACATTGTAGCCTGGATGACCCGTAATAAGTTAAAACTCAATACGAACAAAACTGAGGTGCTGTTTTTTAATCAAATGAGTCCTATGCCATCGGCCACCTGGTGGCCGCCTGAACTCAGCCCGGCGACAGAGACACACGCCGAACGGGGAGATTGTGATTAACAAAGAAACGACAATACGAATAAACGAAGAAAGATTGTACATGCCAAGTGAGCCTGGATGCCACATCGGCCAATAGTATCTACCACATACCCACTATATTCCAAACCTTACAAAAGAGACCAGAAAAGCCTCACAGATTTAATCTGTTATGGTCCTGAAGAGAATCCCACGAATTCAAGGGATTCGAAACGCGTCGACCCCATCGCTTGACCCCTTTTGTGTTTCATGTGGTGTAACATTGTGCTTTGTGTTTTCTTCCCAATATCATTAGGCCAATCATTGTTGTAAATAATTCAAAAGAAATCAAGTTGAAGATGGCCTAATCACCCTTTGGTGATCATAAGAATAAACAACCATTTTTGTTCTAAAACCCTGGACCAAGGAAATAAGTTAGAATCAGGGATTTTACTTATCACTCTTTTTCCTTCTTCTACACCACCCACCTCTTTTCCCAACACTCACTGGTATGATTGTTTTTGTATGCATGTTTGAAAAAACGAACTTGTTGAACGTATGTTGAACTAATAGTATGTTGCTGCATTGTGTGCACATCCTTCCTGACACCCCCGTGTATTTATTCACAAATTGATCTCCATTTTTGGAGTCCTTCATTCAAATTGTAACTAGTGTAAATAGGTAGACCCACTTCTCCCCCCCTTCTTTGTATATTAATTGTGGACGTTTTCAATGAAGAGATTAAATATCTAAAAAAACTTTAAATAAATTAAAAACTTTTGAGATACATTCCTAGACTGAACGAGTGGTCTATCCAGGTGAGAACGTAGAGCTCAACTGTGGTTTCATTTGCGAGAAATAGCGAGCAGTATTGGCAATTGTTTTGTTACATATGAACTCAGCCCAGCGCCTCCCCCAGTCACGGCAGCGCGCAACCTGGGAGTTCAATTTGACAATGAACTCTCTTTTAAACCCCAGATCCAGAAAGTCACCTCAGCATGTTTTGGTAAGCTCCACATGTTTAAAAAATTGCTCCCTTTCTCCCTGCGGAATCACTGAAGACAGTGATACACGCTTTAATCACCTCGCACCTGGACTACGCGAACAGCCTATATGTGGGACTTCCGGCCTACCTCCTGCATCGGCTGCAGATCGTGCTGAATGCTGCGGCCAGACTGATTTGCAAAGTCCCCTTTCAACATTCCATCTCACCTTTCTTGAGGAAACTACATTGGCTTCCAATCTCTGATCGCGTTAAATTCAAGGCCCTGTTACTTGTTTTCAGGGCCCTGAATGGAAAGGGCCCCAAATACCTCAGACATAGACTAAAACCAGTCCACTCTTCTCTCAATCTCAGATCCAACCACCTCCGTCTCCTACTCCCTCCTAGATTTCGACTGGTAAGGAAAGGTGGTAGAGCTTTTTCTGTAATTGCTTCAAAACTTTGGAACGCCCTCCCCATTAGCCTCCGTCTCATTGACTTCGAATCTCAATTCAGGGGCAAACTAAAGACCTTCCTATTCTCTGGCTGTTAACTCTCCCTTTAATCCGCAATCTTAGCGCCGGGACACCCCCGTTGGGGGTAGCCGTGCGCTCAACAAATGTCAATAATAATAATAATAATAATTTGATGTTGCTGATTCAGTTTCTCCTGAAATATACAGAATGTAGAGTAAGATGGCAGCCATACACTAACCATTTTAAAACGTTGCCCGCATTAGGCGTGGTTCCTCTAAACTTGAAAAGTACACATGTAGTACATGTGCGTGTTACATGTTAATATCAGTATGAATTTCAAAGCATTGAATAGTTGAAATATTGTCATCACCAGAAACTAATCCTTGCTCTTCCTGGGCCCCCGGTTTCTCCCACTGGGCACATACCTAATCCTGCAGCAGTACTTTCCCCCATAGATAGAGTTTTACAGACTCCACCTTCCTTTGCCAATAATATATAAAGCGCTTGTCGATTTTGCATAACCATAGACCTAATTGCAACCATTTCTATATAAATCATCATGAAACCCCCAGTAGTTGATCGGTCGAAAGACGATCAACTACTGTTGACAACTGACAGATTCTATGTGAATTTAGAACAACTCCTACTAAAGGTATGAATGCACTAAATATGTCACCTATTATTTCTGAAAAACTAGCTCTCTTTCTTCGTAATAGTTCATTAGTGTTTAAATTGCTACCAAGGATTCTTTTTACATGGTATATCTTCGGAAATACTATTCCGAAGTAGCAACTCGAGTACCACCGTGCAGGCAGCTTATAGTAAGCTTTATTCCCACACAAGTAGTAAACTCCAGGAAATACTGGATCTGTTCCCCCTTTTAGTCCCCAACCTCCCAAAATTATAAAGTTATGTTCACATTCGCTGGAACCAATAAATACATTGTTATAGTCTGTCTTTAATCTATGGAGGCAAGTTTTCCCTGTCTTAACAAAGTCTAGGGACATCGCAGCATGAGTTTTGCCAGCTGTATAAGTTCCCTCGTTCTCAGCCCAGGGTGGTATTTGGGGTTTCTGTTCATCAGCATTTCTTTGGAAATCCTGTCTCCTTTCATGTAATGAACATTTAAGATTATTTTTAATTGCCTTTACTATATCCTAATGACTTCATGGGGAGACACATCGCGCAACTTTTGGGGGCTCTATGACGGAATGCAAAGCCCAGGAGTCAACGGGGCAGGAAGATGACCCGCTGCCCCTCCCTTGCCAGCACCGGGGGCACTACAAAGACCTCTCGGACCTCCTGCTCTGCGGGAGACGCATCGCGCAAATTGTGGGAGCTCTGTGATGGACTGCAAAGCCCAGGATTCAACGGGGCAGGAAGCCGACCCACAGCCCCTCCCTTGCCAGCACCGAGGGCACTAAAAAGACCTCTTCGACTCCCGCTCCGCGCAACTTGTGCGGGCTCTGTGACAGACTGCAAGTCAACGTGTCGTAATTTGACAGCGATTTGGTTAGCATTTGCTTCAGCTACACAAAGTTTTCATCTTTAACTTGACTATATTCCGGAGGCCATTTGTATTTTCTGGCTTCCATCTTAGTGAACGTGCTGCCTCATGGTCAGCATGCCCTTTTGTCCTTTCTCTCTCCCGATGACCAATTTGATCTGCCCAGCAACGGACTATTTTTAGCAATGGTCAAGCTTGCGCAAGCATATTTAAGCTCCCTAGGTTAATGATCGGTCACTGCTTAGGAATGTTCTCCAAACTGATCAGTGGTATAAACTCCTCCCACATGTTGGCTGTGTTCCAAAAATGTCCTTATATGTCCCTAAAATCGTGTAAGATGTATCGTCTATTTTTCACATTCCTGTAAACTGTATAAAAGGAGCTTTGCACCGATATTCGGTGTGATAATCCTTGCATTGCCGAAGGGTGCTGTAGGATTGTATCACCACTCCATGGGGTCTTAATAAACTTGTCTTTTGCATTTTCCAGTTTCCGTGCCAATTTCTATTCCAAGGTATGAAGAGTTTTGCAGAGTATGTCGATCTGTTGGAATCCATTACCACAAATTGGCGCCCAAATAGGGACTCATCAGCGACTCGGATGCCCGAAGGACTGGTCTTGACGAAGGATTGGGAACTCGCCCTGGACGCGCGCAGCCATTGAGTGACCCGAGTCTTGGCACCCACGGCGGTTTTTCCCTTTCTTCCGATCTGACCTTCTAGGTGGCGCCGGTCCTCGACTGAGATCTTGATCGTTGGGATGCCGTGCAGTGACCGTTTTGGCCAATTTGAGAACTTGGCATTTGGAATCTGGACGCTTGAATATTTGGTAAGCTTTGGATTGGTAAGGTAGTCTACTGACACTTACTGTGGCTTTTTGGATTTGTTTGAGTTAGCTAACGTTTGGTTCTATGATTTGTATTATATGTGGAGTGCACCTCACATAGGCAGGCAATGTAGGGATATTTCTCTGACTTTGTATTTGTTTGAACGGCACGATATTTAAGTGCCATTTTGTGTGATATCACGTTTTCGTGATATTTTTACATGCCTGTCTTAAGCACACTCCGAGGAATGTGCTGTCTTGGAAAAGGTACCAGTTATCGATTAAATGAATCTCAGCCGGCTCCCCCAGAGGGAACGCCTAATCGTGAAATGTACATAAAATTTGGCCTTCCCCCTATTATGTATAGTACATTATGGCATGAATATACAAAAAAGGATTCTAAATTGCAATGGCCACTACATGGGTCGTTTGATTTACGAAAGGTTCAATTTGTGGAGCAGTGTCTGTTTCAGCGCAGGTCTAGACAGGATATGTTTGATTGTGTGCGTATGTGGGAGAAAGAAGTGCGTGAACGAATGAAGCTTGAACAAGCCTTGGCGGACAAGGAGCAGCGAAAGGCTGCCCATGTTAAAGCTCTACAGTTACAGGAGAAAGAATTACAGCACCAGAAAGATAGGGAGATACGAGAACGCAATTTACAGATTAATGGTCAGTTTCCTATTCAATGTCCTCTCTATCCTGTCCTTACTAATGAATCTGATGATTTTTCATTGCTAGATCGTTGTCCGCCCCAGTATATCATGCCTACGGCTCCAGCTGCGGATTCTGATTCGGCTGATGATCAGGATAAACGAAGGGATACCCGTTCTTTACTTTCTGTTGAGCGGTCTGCAGAGTTGCGCTAGCTGGCTTGTAAACTTACTATTGATAATATTACTGTTTCAGAAATTGAAGATGGTATGAGTATGTGGTCTGAGAAAGAGCGATTGTATTTTCTGGAGTATTTTGGACAAGAAGTTGTTGAACGGTTTAGGAAGTATTCATCTGAGTTGGAACCTAAGGCTATATCAGTTGGTTGTGATAATTTACGTAAAGGTGTTTTTGTTCTCGCAGACGCCAATGATTTCTTCCAGAATCTGGTTCAGCTACGGGACGAGGCGTCGTGACTACGAAAGTTGAAAAAGTCGACGGATTCCACTGTGCCCGGAGCGGCAGCCAAGGAGTATCCTATTTTTGCAGCAGATAAGGGGGATACAGTTCGTGTTATGCCAATGCGAGAAGCCTCTCCCTTGTATGTCCCTCCCAAAGGTCAAAGTACAGATGATAATAAGTTGTCTGCAGATGCAAAGGGTTATTTTATATATAATTGGGTTTATACTCCTTGGAATAGAGTGGATGTTATGGCCCTTAAAAATGCTTTGCCTGATCCGCGCAAAAATACGTCAGCTTTTTATGAGGGAGTTGATGGAGCTATTTCTTCATGTGTTATGACGTTAGTTGATATTGATCTTTTCTTTGGGTTAATATTACCTCCTGATATGTGGAGAGCGATTCGCAAGTATGATGATCGACAGATATTAGGTGCAGACTGGAGGGACATAGCACAGGCTGATTTGAAGAGAGAGCCCCCGTGTAAACCATGTCAGTTGATTTTAGACTTACCAGCGGCTATCTTGAAAAAATCGCTTATTCCCCCTAAAAATATTGACTGGACGATGTTGGCCTCTTGTAAACAGAAGCCTGATGAATCAGTTTCGGATTTCTTTACACGCTTAGAGGAAGCGTTTCATGATTATAGCAGTCAGTTATTAACAGGAGATACGGGCAGGCATTTGTTCGTTGATAAATATGTGGCCAATCTCCTAACGGAGATTGCAAAGCGTTTAAAGGCTAGTGAAAGTTCATGGACTACTGCAACTCCTGCTTCTCTTTTAACTATGGCTCAGTATTATGAACGACAGGAATTGGAGGAAAGTAATGATAAAAAGACAAAAGATTTGAAGACGAAGGTGATGTTGGCTCAGGTTTATGCTACGCAGTCGAGGGGAAATGATTGGGGTAGACGTGGGTCGTATGGCCAGCCTTCCTCTCGTTCTGACATCATTGCAGATCAATGTGCATACTGTAAACAGTTTGGACATTGGCTTTCAGACTGTCCGGTGCTTTGAGAACAGCGTACGCAGCGTGGTCGAGGAGATGGTAGGGTTTGGAATTGTTATTCGGGTCCGAGAGGTGGAGCGAATGATCGTGGTAGGTTTGAAGCAAGGGGTCATGGTAAGGCTGACCTTAACACTTTTGATCGACGGAATCAGTGTCAGATAGCTGAGGGTGAGTCTTCTGAGCTTCAGGATAATAAGTATGCATAGGATTGCGTAGGATGGGGTATGGAATCGGTTGAAGTACCAGTAGATCAAAGGGGTCCATATATTTCAGCACATGTTTTGGGTTCTACTGATCAGTTTCTGGTTGATACAGGAGCTACTCGTAGTGCTCTGTCCAAACAATTGGTTCCAAGGGCTCCACTGTCTGGCGAAATGATTACATCAATAGGGTTCGATGGAACACCTTCCCTTAGCCCATTGTCTCAGCCCTTTCCATTTCATATTGATAAGTTTCACTGCCCCATGTCCCTTTTTGTTGTCCCCTAAGACACCGGATAATATTGTGGGACTTGATATGCTTAAGTACTTTCGAGCAACGATACCCTGCACCCCTGAATGGGTGTGGGTCATTTTGAATGAAAATTACCCAGATTTTGAGAGATCGTGCCTCCTACAGGAAGCCGATGCATTAGCCTCCCTTCCAAGAACCTTATGGGCCACTTCTGATACTGACGTGGGACAGATGATTATCCCGCCCGTACACATTACCGTAAAGGAGGGAGCGCTTTTGCCCCGTGTGCCACAATACAAAATCTCTAGAGAAGGTGAAATTGCTCTGACTCAAATAATAAGCGACTTGATTGCTGTGGGAGTAGTTGAGGATGTTCCCTATAATGTTTGCAACAGCCCTATTCTCCCGATTTTGAAGAAAGATACAGACACTAGGATCTACTGTTTCATTATTGATTTGAGGGAAGTAAATAAGATAGTGGTGCCCCAATACCCTGTAGTGTCTGATATTGCTACTTTACTTACTTTGGTTCCACCCACGGCCACCACTTTTACAGTTATCAATTTGAAAAATGCTTTCTTTTCGATCCCCATTCATCCTGATAGCCGCCACCTTTTTGGCTTTACCTTAAACAAGAGATCACACAGATTTTGTTGAGTTCCTCAAGGTTATACAGAAAGTCCTAGCATTTACAGTCAGGTTTTAAAAAGACAACTTGATTCTTTTGAACTACTGTCTGGAGTGGCCCTTATTCAATATGTTGATGATATTTTGTTAGCAGCAGACACACATGAGCAATGCGAGGAGAGTACCCTCTCCTTGCTCTCTTTTCTTGCCAAGCATAATCACAAGGTTTTGAGAAAAAAATTGCAATACTGTAGACCGAAGGTGACCTATCTCGGTCATCTTCTGTCTAAGGAGGGGCGTGCCCTGACACCAGATCGAATCCAAGCAATTTTAGACACACCAGTTCCTTCCACTCAGAAAGATGTTCGTGCTTTTATAGGTTTAACGGCCTTTTGCAGACAGTGGATATTAGGATTTTCACACATTATAAAGCCTTTGTTAGCATTGTTATCCAAAAGTACACCGATTCCCCTTGAATGGACAGATGAATGTCAGAATGCCTTTAAACAGTTGAGACAAGCCCTTTGTTCTGCACCAGTGTTAGGTACACCAGATTATACAAAGATTTTTTACATTATATGTGCACGAGAAGGATGGGTGTGCATTGTCAGTTTTAGTACAGACACACGGAGATAAGCAGCGACCTTGTGCATACTTCTCAGCAGTTCTAGATCCTGTAGCACAAGGACTGCCTGGATGTTTTTTTGATTCGGTCCGCAATGGCCTCAATGAATCTGAAAGTAGTTTCGCCCAACGGGCCAATCTTTAAATCTTTACTCTAAACTCTCTGTCATCTTTCAGTCACTTTGATACTTATCACATGCGCCTAACCGCCTTGTTGGCAGGTTCGCGCATATAATCAATGTGGCGTGTGACCGCACTTTGGTTGTGTCATGCAGATTGCGAACGTGGCTGTGTCATATCAAAATTTAATCCATAATACGTTATAACCATCCTGTGGATAGGTTCATGTGAATGAGAAACCCTGTTAAGACCGTTTAGCAACTCATTTATTCCCTTGTACTGTTAGCGAGCATCAAAACGTGTTTACCGACCTACTGTGATTTATACCTAATGACATATCCCCTTTTGGCTTAATATAGGTTCTAACCTCCAAAAATTTCTATGGCCGGTTAATTTTAATTTTACTTGGTAAAACGGAGCTTCTTCCAAAACTTTTTTCTTTGGGACGCTAATGGTTGTGATTTATACCTAATGACATATCCCCTTTTGGCTTAATATGGGTTCTAACCTCCCAAAAATTTCTATGGCCGGTTAATTTTAATTTTACTTGGTAAAACGGAGCTTCTTTCAAAACTTTTTTCTTTTGGACGCTAATGGTTGCCCAGCAACATAGCGTGTCCAGTCTGTCCTCATTTTCCATTACTGTAGGCCTTAAGGAGGCCACGCCCCCTTCCCGCCTGACTTCCTGATTCCAGTGAATGGAGGCGGACGAGTGACTCGGTGCCTGTAGCAACGGATTAATAAGGTGAGCGCTAACGCGGACCCTCAGAGAGCCCTTGTGAGCGGATTCTAATATGAATGTGGCACGTAGATCCACTAATCTACGTTTTTCATTTCTCTCTCGCAGAATCGCGCTGCCGATTTTTTCTGCCAATAGACGTGCTGTTGAAGTATTCCAGCCGCTTCTGTATACCACAGGTAACCTTCCTAGAATGTCATTTTCCCACGATTTGGATAAGTTACAGCCTACGCTGACAATATCCATTTATTTTTCTTAAGAATATCTCATGGCTTAAAGGGGCTCTTATAAATCTTGTCTTAGATCACATAACAGGCAATTGCTCTGATGCTCGAATAAATTGCTACTACGGTAACCGCTCACTAGGTCCTTTAATTTCCATAGATCGTCGACGAACCACAGTGACTTACCTTGCACCACCTCGTGTGGTAGGTTAACCTGATCTATGTGTTGAGAGTGCCTCTGTGTATATAGTCCTCAGTATTTTAATGCGAATCCACCTGCGGTTTTTCCGCTGGCTCGATATATATTGTTGAGTCTCTCCTTTTAAAATTAGCCCTTACTTGGTCCTTATTTTCCTTTTACCCTAGGAGGTTTGCCCTTCCCTTACCTGTCCTGATGAAAACCCGCTTTGTAAGGACTAACTATCCTACACTTCCAAGGGTTGAAACGTAGACTGTTATCTACCCTGTCAACTCCGAATATCAGCGTGACTTATGCAGCACTTCAGGAGCTTGATTATATGTAAAATGTATTAGACTTTTGCGTGTTGTCTTGAGGCCCCGATAAATGGGGACCATCTTGTACAGAATATACATGATTATCAATGTATGATTTCAATTGAATATTGAGTCACTTTTACTTTCACCTTAACTTTATCCCACACTTCTTCCCCCCCCCCCTTCCTTATGGGCACAAATACCAGTTTGAAAATTTGTATGATATATGCTATCTAACCATGAGAAGGTTATAACAGTGCACTGTGAATAAAAACACTGCACTTTAATTGATTGTTTTGACTTTTCAATTCTTTCTTTATCTATCTGTTCTATTGTTCTGATTATTGTTGTAGTCTAAAGCTACCAGATGGCACGACTTCCGCAGCCTATGCAATCACGACACTCAAGACAGTGGTAGAGACAGCTCGATTCCCACAAAAATCGGCTCAAGCAGCTGAATTGATAGCTCTAACGAAAGCATGTGAGTTGAGTGCTGGACTATGTGTGAACATTTATACAGATAGCCACTATGCTTTCGGAGTAGTGCATGATTTTGGCCTACTCTGGAAGGAGCGAGGATTTCTGACTTCGCATGGAGTGCAAATCATACATGGAGAGTTAGTACATAATCTCCTGAATGCAATATTATATCCAAAGAAAGTAGCGATAGTCAAATGCAGTGCACACAAAAAGGTGACGGATAAAATTGGACAAGGAAATGCTTTTGCAGATCGTGTAGCAAGAGAGACTGCGATGTTAAAGAATGACTCTCCCATGTATGTGGTGAAATCACAGGCTGAGCGATGGCATGACGCCAGAGAGGAGATATTAGACATTCAGAGATTGGCCTCTGAAGCAGAACTCGCAAATTGGGCAAAAGAGGGAGAATTGGATGATGAGGGTTGTTGGGGTAGCAAAGATATGGAAAGATGGAAAATGCCTGCTGCCTATCTGCAAGCAATGGTTCAAATGACACATGCACTGGCACATGTTGGAGCTCTTGCAATTACCAAATTGCTTACACGAGTTTGGGAGCATCCTGAGATTGCCAGCACGGCTAAGAAAGTAGTGCAGACCTGCTTGATATGCTTACAGTACAATCCTGCCAAAGGGACTTTTACTCCTAAAGGAGGGTTTGCTCCACCGACTGCACCATTTGAAGTACTGCAGATGGATTACATCCAGCTTGAACGCTGTAATAATTTAAAGTACGTCTTAGTGGTGGTGTGTGCCTTCAGTAAATGGATAGAGGCCTACCCCACGAAGGACAATAGAGCGTTGACAACAGCTAAGGTGTTACTTAGGGAGTACTTCCCTAGGTATGGAATCTGTAAATTTTTATGGACCGACAATGGCCCCCATTTTGTTGGGAAGATTGTGGAGTATGTCCTGAAGGGATTGGGGATAAAACAAAAATTCCATGCCGTGTTTCATCCGCAATCAGCAGGTTTGGCGGAGAGATACAATGCTACGTTGAAACTGAAGCTAGCAAAGATTGTGGCATCTACGTCCTTGAAATGGCCGGATGCCTTGCCTTTAGCATTGCTGTCTAATAGATCAGTGCCACACTTCCGATCTGGCCTCACACCCTATGAAGTGGTGTTTGGAAGGCCAATGAATATTTGGGGAGTTCCTAAACCTCGCTTGATCCATAATGTGCCTTGTATAATGATGAACGATTATTTGGCACGATTAACAAATGATTTACTTTCTATTCATCAACACCTTCGAGAAGCGCTTCCAGATAACTCAGAAGGAGAGGCTCACACACTCCGACCTGGGGACCATGTGATGGTCCGATCGTTCGAGAGGTCTAGCAGTTTAGAGCCAAGGTGGCAAGGGCCTGAGCAGGTGCTACTTGCTACCCGAACGGCAGTGAGAGTGAAGAACAGGAAGCGGTGGGTGCATTCCACCCATTGTCCCCGTGTCTCTCCGGATCTGGTGAATCCTGCTGTGTTGTCTGATTATCGAGAGATCTTGGATTCAGAAAAGAGCCCAGCCACTACGCCCAGCGATTCTGAGGAAGCCTTTCCGGACCATTCTGTTTCTGGTGCAGCAAAGTATAATCTGAGACCAAGGAAAACAGCTGTTTTGTGCGAGACTGGTTGAGCTACCGCTTTGAGGGTTGTGAAAATGGAAGCCGAAATATCAAGGGGGGGGATCAGTTCTGCCAGTGTAGAGACACCCGTCTTGAATCTCGGAGAAGAAACCAGCGGCAACCTCGGAGCACAGCGCTCATTTGTTTTTTAGTTTGTTTTGGTTATTTTATTTTTTTGAAACTATGGCTTCTAATGCAATGAGAAGAAGGAAGATTCTTGGTGCTGTGATTTTTGTTTTTACAATTGTGGTGATAGCAGTAATAGCTTGGGTTGTAGAATGAATAGCCCCGGCTAGAGACTATTTGCTGCCTACCACTCCAGTTCTATCTGAACATTTTCATTTTACCTTGCCCTATCATGAAGAAAGACAAAGACAGACTTATTTGAATAACAGTTTCATCCAAATTCTGCATCACACCCACAATATGACGAACACTACGAACTGTGGGGTATGTGGAATGTTGCCTGGGCATCAAAAGAAAGGAGGAACTCCACTTATTCCTCTTCCCTTTTCCCATAATGGATCTTGCAATGCCTGGTATACTCTCCTCTTCACTCTAAGATGGCCAACTAAAGGTGGACTTCTTTTTTGGCTTAATAAAGTTTGTCACAACGATAAAGATGGCTATTCACAAGCAGAAGGAACTAAACTTGAGTGGGAAGAATATCGACCGGACAATGTATCTACACCTCGTATTTTTACAAATCTGAGAACTGTGAATATGTGTAGTTTATTTGTGATTACAGTTATTGAAGCAAAAGCCGATTTATGTGTGAGAAATAAAGGCACAGTCCCAGTAGGTAAAAGTGAAGTGAAGCAGCACAGCACTTACCTGGGCACCAGAGGACAGAAGCCGATACCGCCGAGAAGTCCAGGGTATAGCGCAGAGGCGCACAGGCACGGACACTCGCCAGTAGCCGCCGTTCCGGGACTCCAACTACCGACAGCCAACGCGGCGGCGCGCACCGCTGACGCTGCTGACCCGCGCCTGCACCAGGAGGTGCTTCAGAAGGGCGGTGAGGTCGGCAGAGCGGCGAGAAGCAGCACAGCACTTACCTGGGCACCAGAGGACAGAAGCCGATACCGCCGAGAAGTCCAGGGTATAGCGCAGAAGCGCACAGGCACGGACACTCGCCAGTAGCCGCCGTTCCGGGACTCCAACTCCCGACAGCCAACGCGGCGGCGCGCACCGCTGACGCTGCTGACCCGCGCCTGCACCAGGAGGTGCTTCAAAAGGGCGGTGAGGTCCGCATCGCGGGAGCGCGCGGGAGCGCCCGGGGCTAAGCCCGGGCAAAGGGCGGGCCCTCTACGGCCCTCATCGGCACGAGTAGGCCAGGCTAGGCCACCCACCTGAAAAAAAAAAAAATCAATCACTGAGCACCAGGGATCAGTTCCAGCCAGCTCACTGACAGTGGAAGTGTTATTGCTTTTGGTTGACCGCCTCCCAAGTCCTGGTTACCAGACGGGGGTCGGTAAGTAGCCTGTATAGCTACCACCGAATCGCCCAGGAGCTTGGAAAGAGGAGGGGGCCTTCGATGAGAAAGTTCATAGCAGATACAACACCACTATGAAGCAGGAAATGAGTTCGCTGGATACCTGTATAAGGCGCTGAAGTAAGATATTTGCTTTTAAACCTTGAGAGTTACACCTTGTCATTTTTCTGAGTCGTGTGTACAATACTGGGTACAAGACTATCACACTCCTTTGTATAATTATGCCTAAAAGAAATAATCACATGGGATCTGAAACACCAAATAACACCATGGAAAACTACCTTGTTCAAGTGGTCAATAAGATAAACAGTGAGCGCAGACAGTCGTTGTAACTGACTCAGTCACCTATTCTCCCTCCCATGAGCCCGCCGACTTCCTTGCAAACTAATGAGTCTCTGCTATTAGAATCTAACAATGATGCTCATGAAATAAATTCCCCAGTTAATACCAGTATTGATACTAGTGCAGTAAATGTGGCGGATACTGAGCCACATGTGGACAATGACTTAGATGCACATGCTGTCATTGTGGTTGAAGAAAAAGAAGAAGTGGAGGACGAACCATCTGTAAAGCAGTCCACAAGGGCAGTTAGAGCCTGTCGTAGATTACAAAATAAACGTGGGGGGGCACGTTCTTGAAAAAATAAGGTTACGTCACCACCAAAGACAAATAGCACTCGCCAGAACCATGAGGAGAACAATTCGAGGGAGATATCGGATGAGGACTTAATGTCAAGAATAACAGAGCTGTTAGAAATAAAAATTCAGACACTTATCAAGCCACTTATTAGCAAGATTGATAAACTTTCTGCGGACATAAAGAAATTGGGAGGTACACAAAATATATTAGTAGATGAAATAGGAAATGTCTTAAGTAATGTTAACAAGGGCCAAGATTGTGCAAAGGAAGATAACGAATCAGGGGCAACATCAGATGTTACCCCACCAGGGCCAATTCTCTCGGAATGCCCGCAAATTGGCCCCAATATCAATGATTTGCCACTAGAAGCCCCAATTGCTCAATTAATTGATCCATCTCATGCTACAGTGTCCCCTAGTTCTGAAGAAGACGCAACACAATTTGTAGTTGAAGCGTCGCCATTGGTGTTAGTTCTAGCTAACACACCAACCCTAACACCGGGTCAAACCGAGTCAACATCGTCACTAATAAGTAAGGCACTATACTGGCTGTCAAATAATATGCGGATAGCACAGGGGGGTGAACAGCGGCTGGCTGACGAAATCAAAATGGTAAGGAGGGTTGGATGGATAGGAAATAAGCAAAAAAAATGGAAGGGCGACTGTGTGATACTAAATTTTTCAAATCCAGCTGCTCTTCCCGATATTCTATCCAATATTCTTCCACCACAAAAAAGAAGTAGCTATAATCCCTCTTACATTAGAATTCTTTTACAATGAGTCGCAAAAAGCTAACAATCATAAATCCCTGAAGCCAACTTGGTTAGCGAGAAATAATGGATGGGGTGGGGGACCTACAATGTTTGACACGAAGTATGCTTCCAAAAATAGGGCTGGCCCATGGCAAGTTAATCAACATAATATTCCTTGTTTCACCACTCCAGGGCAAAACTGGAATGTAATGGGCAGACGAGGGCCGGGTAAATCTGCTAACAACTGTGGGGCCTTAGGCAATGGCAACTACAACGGAGGATGGCCAGGTGTGCAGCAGAATTTATTACATCCTATTACCCCTGTACCCATAAGCAATGGCAACCATAATGGAGGATGGCTGGGTGCTCACCAGAATCCAGCATGTCCTATTACCCCTGCACCTAGATGGAATGTACCAGCAAATGGTTGGGGTCTTGGGGCCCCATCTTATAATTGGGGAGTTAGCACCTCAAATAGGTTTGGGGGCCCTAGCTGGTCTAGCTGATTGCGATTGACTTGATGGAGGGGCTTTGGCAATGTCATGTGGCTTAGAATATACACATCCTAGTTTGCATCCTGAGGTTGTACCAAAGCAGATTGCACTTGTTAAAAATCCTCAACAGCCGCTGCGCTATGTTGACACAATGGCACAAACACCACACTTAGATGTAAAAGGGTCTATTATACAACAGCAGGTAACAGGGAAACCAGGTATTTTAGAAATAACAAAAATAATCTGTTGGAATATTGCAGGTTTGAAAAAAAACCTTTCAGATCCGGCCTGGCATGACTATCTGGCTAGTGGGGATTTAATCATGTTCCAGGAAACCTGGGGGCTCGAGAATTATTTCAAGGTTGATTATAGATCTTTTTTTATCCCCGCAGTTAACACAAATGGGGGAAGACCTTCTGGAGGCCTAACAATATGGGTGAAAATCACAGGCGGCCTGTCCTTTAAGCAAATTGATACAAATAATCCCGACCTTCTATTACTTGAGTTAAAAAACACTAAGGGTTGTAGCATTTACGTGATCAATATTTACAGCAGACCACATCGATCGTGTAAAGAATCACCAGTTGTAACCCATTTGAGTAATATTGTGGCGGGATTTGATCAAAATGCAATAACGATAATAGGAGGTGACTTCAATAGAGGTTTCGAACCTATAATAGGTCTAGAAGACATCCACAAGGACGAGGATAGCGTCAATAATATCCCCTTGGTTGACACAAATTATAAAGTACCTTGTACAGTGAGTGCCCTGCAACTATTGAATTTGACTCTTGAGCAAGGCCTACGTGCCTGCAATGGGCGGTTGCCCTCAGACTGCCCCAGTAAACCAACAGTTACCAGAGGGGCGAATCCCAGCCATTTAGATTATTTTATAGTTTCTCTGAATTCATGGCCCATGATCATCGACCTAATGGTGGATGACCGCACGGAAAGTGATCACTATCCATTGATCTTATCTGTCCAGACCCAGATCTTTAAAACCCTTGATAAAAGTGCTAAAAGTATTGTTCCCTTACAACAGGACCCTCTAGTGGCAAACAACTGTAGATCCCTGAAGTGGGCAGTGGTTTTAGGTAACACAACAATCATTAGTCAAATCTATAATGTATTTGTGAGGCACATGTCCCCTCTCTTAGGAAATAGTACTGTCACCCAAAATCCTTGTCTGATAGAATCCCATGATCATTTAATTGACCAACTTGGTGAGATCCTAACCAGGGCGGTAAAAAGATCACATAACGCCCAAAAGAGTAAACAAACAGGGATCACCTGGTATAACCAGGAATGCCGGAGAGCTAAAGCAGACCTAATTACAGCGGTCAGGGGGGATTCAGCGGACACTGTGAGAATTAAGAGAGCTCAGTACAAAAGAACCCTATTAATGGCCAAAAAAGAGTGGGACGAAAGGGTTTGGTCAGATTTGTTGGATGCATGTAAGTGTAAAGATCAGACCTCCTTTTGGAGCCTCATTGCTAGAGGCACCAGGGGGGCGACTGAATGCAAAGATAAATTCTTAGAGGAGGAAATTTGGGTCAAGCATTTCACTTTGTTATATGCTTGTGAAAGTTCTGGCGAGATTGAAGGTCGGGACAGCTTGCAGCCTCTTTTGGTTGCGCATGAAACACCGCTTGTCTTCTCCTTGACAGAAACAATTCTAGCAATCAAGGCAGTTAAGCCAGGGAAAGCGCCAGGCCCTGACAGAATACCAGGTGAGCTTTGGAAGCACGAGAACTATATCTGGGCTCCTTACATCAATTTACTATCTAATGATATTGCTAGAGGAGCTCCTGTCCCAGAAACCTGGAAGGGGGCGGAGATTGTAACACTGTTCAAGAAGGGTGATAGGTCAAATCCTTCGCATTATCGGCCTATCAGCTTAATTGACGTGTTGCAGAAAATTTTTGCCCGTCAAGTCCTTAGCCGGCTCTCCACTTGGATTGAAGAACACTCTATCTATACAAAATACCAGGCAGGTTTTAGATCAAAGATAAGCACTGTAGACCAGGTTTTTAGATTTTTATGTTTAGTCTGGAAATATACGATTATAAGAAGTTCCCATATATACGTGGCTTTTGTTGATTTGAAGGCAGCATTTGATATGGTCCCAAGGGTAGCCCTATGGAAGACATTAAACAAGATGGGCGTCCCCGGGAACATCCTTCAAATTTTAATCAAACTTCACGAGAATAATTACGCCAGAGTTAGATGGGGACCAAACGGAGAAGTCAGTGAGAAGATAAAAATAGCGAAAGGGGTAAGGCAAGGGTGCGTAATGGCACCTACCTTATTCTCCTTATACGTCAATGACATCCTCGACACTCTTTTGGGCTGCGAGCATGACTCTCCCAAATTGAGTGGGCAAGCCGTTCCGGCATTGTTGTTTGCAGACGACACCATTTTAATTTCTCAGACACCCAGGGGGCTTCAAAACCTTTTGAATAAATTTAGTTTGTATTGCCATGACAAGGAATTAGAAATCAATTCCTCAAAAACAAAAGTTATGACAATCAACCCTCATAAAGGTTTTAGTAAAGTTTTTAGGATAAATAACGAACCTATTGAAGAAGTCCCCAATTTTAAATACCTGGGTATCATTTTAGACAGTAACGTTACATGGAAAACACAACTGAAGAACTCAAAATTAAGGCTGACTCAAAATCAGTGTCCGATTTTAAAGAGGCATAAGAATAGCCATTTTAAAGCAGTCTCACCAGCCATTGAATTATTCAAGTATAAAGTGCAATCATCCTCACTTTATGGCGCGGATCTTTGGGCTTATGCTTTAAAGGATACTTTCCGAGTGAGGGAAAATTCCTTTATTAGGCAACTCCTAGGGATACCTGGGTCAACACCACTGACACCGGTATTATGGGACCTTAACTTTCTACGTACAGATGACTATGCTTCTCTCCGTCCGCTGCTCTATTGGGTCCGTTTATGGTCCACTGAGGAGCTGACTGATTACAGACTGATTACAGAGAAGCTTTGAAAGAGATACTGGCTATAAGGAATATTACGCATTTGCCATGGTTAGAGTACGTCAAAAAATGGTTTGAAAAACTAGGCTTAAGTGATTTTTGGTTTGACCCTGACTCTCTTACAAATAGCTCAAAAGGGATCTTGAAACAAAGGTACTGGGACTATATTAGAGACTCAGAACAGGGACTCTAACCTCGAAATTTTTTGAATTAAAAGTGACCATGCAATTAGAGCCCCTTATGGACGAAATGTATCCCCCATTGGCCAAAAGCCTATACTTAAAGTTCCGGTATGGAATTTTGCAATTAAAAGAAAGGACAACTAGCTGGAACTGTAATAAGGGGTTGGCCGAGGCCGTTGGCTCAGATATATGTGAGTTTTGCGAGATGGGGCTGAAAGAGGATGTGTCCCATGTTTTATTTATATGCCCAGCATACCTTAAAGCTAGGAAAAAATGGCTAAAGCCAATCTGTAAGAAGTTAGGCCTCCGACAAATTAAGGTTGGACTTAGAATTTTTAAGGGAGACACTGCCCAATCGATTGTGTTCAGCCTGAGCCGTTTTCTCCTATGTGTAGCCTTGATTAGGAAGATGAAAGATCAAAAAACTTAAGGAAATGGGCTAGTTTACCATATTACTGTGTTAACTGTTGGCTGCTAAAGTGCTGCTTGCTTTACTGTTCTGGTGTACACTTTTAACAAAAACAGATGTAATTTATTGTTTTATTCTGTATATTTATTCAGTGTTCTTGTACATTTGAGGGGCCGATAAGGACTCAACTACCACAAAGTGGACAATCTGGGAAATGAATTGAATCTTATGTATTATATGCAAAGGAAGTGTGTCGATACTTTTATCCATCCGTTATTTTTTATGTATTCAAACAAATTTTCGTTTTTTTAATGTGATTTGATGTATTATGATCAAATGTATTGTATCTTACAAGGTTTTTTAAACCAAATAAAGATAAAGAAAGAAAGAATGCACTACTACTCTGGCATTTGATGCACCAAATAATATTGCTTTTGTAGCATCACGTACTACTTATTTTATATGCAGAAATAAGGGCTACCATCGCCTTCCACTTGGATGGTTAGGAACATGCTATATATCGTTTGTATTGCACCCTCTGTTTATTGCTCCGCCCATGTATCATAATGATGTTGTGCTATATCATGATTTTATATTGAATAGAGTTAAGAGGACATTAGATATAGAAAGCATTGACCAAACAGATACTGCCCTGCAGCAATATGTTGATTTCAATTTAGGCCTGTTTTCATTTGTAGGCGCAGCCTTAAACAGCAGAAAAATAAGACGGCTAACACATGTTGTGGAAGCTGTTGCCAATGAAACTGCTTCTGCTTTAGGGAATTTAACAGAGGAGCTTCAGATTACCAGAATTGTGACGCTTCAGAACCGTATGGTTTTGGACGAAGTATTAGCTGATCGTGGAGGTGCATGTTGCATTATCAGAAGTAGTTGCTGTGTGTATGTCCCCGATAACTCGCCTTCTGTATATGATGCCATTTCTAAATTGCATAAAATTGCTGCTGAAATCCACCCTGAAAACGGTACATGGACATTTTCAAATTGATTCTGGACTTTGCTTAGTACCTGGGGTTGGAAGGTATTGACTGTCCTTTGTGTTATTTTTGGAATATTCTTTTTCTTTTGCTTATGTATTCAATGTGGCCCCACACTATGTTCTCTGTGTATTACTGCCTGTATTCCCTCCAAGCGAGCCATTGCCAAAAATGAACAAATGATCGGTAGAGAAATAACGAATATAATGCTGATTAATATCAATGATGAATATCCAGATTACTTCAGATATGAGGTAGCTTCAGCTAAATGCTAAAAGGGCCGTCTGTCGTAATTTGACAGCGATTTGGTTAGCATTTGCTTCAGCTACACAAAGTTTTCATCTTTAACTTGACTATATTCCGGAGGCCATTTTGTATTTTCTGGCTTCCATCTTAGTGAACGCGCTGCCTCGTGGTCAGCATGCCCTTTTGGCCTTTCTCTCTCCCGATGACCAATTTGATCTGCCCAGCAACGGACTATTATTAGCAGTGGTCAAGCTTGCGCATGCGTATTTAAGCTCCCTAGGTTAATGATGGGTCACTGCTTAGGAATGTTCTCCAAACTGACCAGTGGTACTAAACTCCTCCCACATGTTGGCTGTGTTCCAAAAATGTCCCTATATGTCCCTAAAATCGTGTAAGATGTACCTCCTAATTTTAACATTCCTGTAAACTGTATAAAAGGAGATTTCAACTGATATTCGGTGTGATACTCCTTGCATTGCCGAAGGGTTCTGTAGGATTGTATCACCACCCCATGGGGTCTTAATAAACTTTTCTTTTGCATTTTCCAGTTTCCGTGCCAATTTCTATTCCAAGGTATGAAGAGTTTTGCAGAGTATGTCGATCTGTTGAAATCCAATACCACAAACGGGGCAGGAAGCCAGCCCGTAGCCCCTCCTTTGTCAGCACCGGGAGCATTTAAGCAACTCACACTTACCGCCCCGCGGGACGCGCACGGACGTGTGCCGGGCAAAGCCCGGGCCAAGGGTGGGCCCGTCTGTGCCCGTCAGGGCCCATTAGGGGCAGGGAAGGGCCACCCCCTTGGCTGCTTCCATTGAGGACTAACCCTTGAGGAGTGGTAAGACCATTCATGACTTTGACTTTTTTACTTGGTTTGCCCTAGCACGTGCATCAATTCATTAGCGCTATCCTATTTTCTACTTCCCGCTCTTCAGAGCCGGTTACTTAGCCTGTGTGCACTCACGTTTGTCCATTTAGCTCCTATCTAACTGTGATTTTTTTCATTAGAATCAAGAACGATGGAGAAACGAAAGAGCACTGTGGGCATCTTAGATGCCTTTCTGGTAAGAGTGGAATCCCTTCTCACTCACGAGATTCAACTAACCGAGCGCAGGCTCTCACTTGTCTCCCTACAGTTCCCACTGACCAGGGAGGAAGAATCTATTAGACCATTAACTCCAAAGATTCACATCTCACAAAGAAGCTCTAACTCCCCCCTGGCCACTCAATCCCAGTCTTTTACCAGATACGACAGGGAGATCGACAACAGTACATCTGCGGGGACATGGCCTCAAACTCGGAAACAAACCAAATTAACGAAAGGGCATGCAATAAGAAAGAAACAGCAGGGAGACAAGGGGGATAAGGATGGAAGGAAAAAAGACCATTAGGGTTCTAGTTCTTTAGGAACTGTCTCAGTAGAAACTCAAACAGAGGTAACTCCCAACCACCCTGAACCGCAGTCAGAAGTACCCATCTCAAATGCCAAAGATGTCTCACAAGGCCCCAAGGTTCCTATTGGAGATCTTGTTAGCTGTATGTTAGTAACACACACGAGGGCTATGATGACCCAGATGAGTGCACTCATTGACGACAGATTTGGCCGTATAGAGAGGAAGATCGAGCAATTGAAAGAGGCTGTAGACTTAATCAGTGTCCAACTAGAAAATCCCAAAATTATCCACAGTAGCAAGGATTCTACCCCTACGCAAAAGGACAGCCATAGGCAATCCTCTCACGAGAGTATGTCCAGCTCCTTAATGGAACCTCAACCAGGGACTTTAACAAGACACGTAGCAGAGGATCCTAAATTAAAGGTTACGGCTAGGGTGGAGAACAAGAGTAGTCAAGGGCAAGATAAAAGTGATAATCTTATCAACACTACTGTCCAACCCAGTAGAGATAATTTAGATTTACCACCCGCATCCTGCCCTTATGTACTAATTTTAACGGGGGTTCCAGCATTAAAACTGGTACAGCCTTCTCTTTGCAACAAAGTGGTGGACTGGTTGACGAAATACAAGCATTTTAACCCTCAGCACATAAATGAAATTTTGATGGTTCGTAGAGCGGGGTGGGTTGGCCCTTCATTAAAGTTTGTTCAGGGTGATTGTTATAGTTATACACTTCAGGACGCCCCGAATGGTTTGCTCTCTTTTAAACCACAAAGAGGTACCTCCCGCTTCACACTCAAGTATTACGGCCCTTGCTTTGGTTTTTTTCTACAAACCCGCCCCAACGTCCAGAGGAGAAACAAACGGCTCTGTTATAACCTCTAATAGGTGTGAGCTGTTATCCTCCCTAGAGGAAGTGGACTGACAACCAATCTGTGTATCTGGGACCACTTCCCACCCAATCAAAAGAAATAGCGTGGGTCATTCAACAATTCCTCCCCCTTGCACCTCCTTTGGTAGTAGTCTGGGCAGCAAACCCTTTATCTCTCACCTCCAAATTCACCTCGGTTTCATCTGAACAGGAGCAAGAACACCAGACAGCTAACTTTGGTAACGGATCTATCCTACAGAGTCAGTCCGTAATAAATGGCCTAGATCTAGGTATGGGTACCTTAACTGATAGTACCTGTTCGAAGGAACTTGAAGGCTCGGTAACAGCCCTTTCCTCAGTTGCAAATTCCACGAGAGGGGTTCCACTCAGCATTATTTATTGGAACACTGCTGGCCTCGGCTCCAAGGTCAATCAAGGCGAGTGGCTTACCTTCGCGCGTACTTATGGCATTCTTTGTCTACAAGAGACGTGGGCTGTTTCACCTACCCACCTAAATGGTTACAAAACCTTTTTTTCCCCCGCAACGCCATCTCCATCAGGGCGTGCAAAAGGAGGCTTAGTCGTCTATATCTCCACTTAATACAAGTGAGGGAAATTACTGCCCTGAAACTGGAGGAAAACTTTCAGATAATCTCAATAGATATTAACAAACTGGATCTCCTTGTGCTAGTTAATTTCTACAATAATTTACAGCAGTCTCAGTTACTTGCCACTTTGAAGGAAATCAATTGCTTTCTTTTAGCTTTTAACAATAACCATCAAGGGAAGAATCCTATCATTTTTTGGGGTGGTGACTTTAATTTACCCCTCTGTGAATGCAATTATAACAAAACATGTGGCCTTCTAGATGAGCAAGACAACAACATGACTCACTTCATTCATTCTCAGAGTGTTTTTTTTTTGAATGAGACGATTTTGATCTTGCAATTTGTCTGTGCAAACAAATTGATATCACCCTTTGTTCCTCCAACTCCAACTTTCAATGGCAGAGGTGCCTCTCACTGTATTGACTTCATTTTCCTGGCAAGTAGGGCTTCATCCCTTATATCGAATTTTAAACCTCATGACTGTGTATTTAGCGACCACTTCCCTATCTCAATTACCCTTTCTCTTTCGTTGGTACGAGGAAAGGATAAGCGGATGAGCCTTTATGGGGATGAAAGTCTGGTCATGAACAGATTAAACGGTTACTCCCTTAAGTGGGTCCAGGCTGACCCGGAAAAGATTACTGAAATGGTCGTCAAGAACTCCATGACTGTAATCAGCGCCTGTTTGGCTGACTCTTCGACCCCGCAGGAGATTCTTGACAACTTTATGATAGTATTCAAATCTGTCAAAGAAGCCTTAAAAATTAAACCGAGAGGGGTAAGAAAAAATAAGGTTGGCTGGTTTAACTCCACCTGTACCAAAGCATACTCAAACCTTAAAAATTCCCTTAATAAAACCCCAAGAGACAGGGAAGAGATTACTCAACTTAGGAAAGCCTAATACAAGGCTCTACGACAAAGGAAAACAGAACTGAAAGAGGAAATATGGGTTGAACTACATAAAAGCTGTGTAACAAACGACAGTGCAGCTTTCTGGGAGGTTATAAATACTCCATTTCTGTCTGGCCCCAGGGACACTAGTAAAATAGAAGCTAAGATCGATGAACAATCATGGATAGCTCATTTCTCCCAAATATTTGGAGCAACAGCAAATACGTCCTTACCTCAGTGCAATCCAGGGATGAGTAGCAACAGCACCAGATCCCCTTCCATCCCACTTGACTTAGATTTTACTTTAGCTGAAGTCGAGCAAGCCCTATGTGCCAGCAAAGAGGGCAAGGCCCCAGGCCCCGACGGGGTGCCCGTCGACCTTTACAATTTTAAAATGGATCTTTGGGCCCCAAATTTTGCTCAGGGTACTGGAAGCAACCGGTAAAGTTGGATTGCTGGACTCTTGGTCAGAATCCATTTTGGTTCCAGTTTTTAAAAAGGGCGATTGTCTTAGTCCAACCTGTTACCGTCCTATTTCATTACTGGACTCTTTCGGAAAAGTAGTGGGGCGCATCATACTAGAACGCCTACAGTACTGGACTAAAGACAACAAGATCATATCTGACCTCCAGTAGGGATTTAGGGAAGGCCTGGGCACCATTGAGCAGTATCTAAACTTGACTTTACTCAGGGGTAAATATGTGGACGCAAAGGGTGGGAGACTACATATGGCCTACGTAGATCTCACTGCCGCGTTTGACTGTGTAGGTCATTCAAAGCTCTGGAATATTCTATCAAGAATGGTTTTTGACCCACTGCTAGTAAACTTCCTTCCTGAAATTTACTCTAATTCTACAGCCAGAGTGAGATTTGGCTTGGGGGTGAGTTGACAGCTCCATTTAGAGTTGAGCGGTGAGTCAGACATGGCTGTGTCCTGGCACCCTTCCTCTTTACTCTCTACACAGAAGGCCTAGAAGAAGCCATTATGGAGGGGTGCCTGGACCTACCCCTAATTCAAAATCGTCTGGTCCCCGCTCTCCTCTACGCGGATGACGCGGTGATCATTGCCCGTACTCCCCTTGAATTCCAGCGCTCACTAAACCGATATAATTTATTTAAGTCAAATTTAGACTTAAAGATCAATATTAAAAAAACTTTTATTATGAATTCTGGCCCAAAACTGAGAAAAGGGAGAGACATCTATTTAAATAACTCTAGGGTGGAGAACACCCCTACTTATCCCTATCTTGGAGTTGTAATTGATGAAAAGGGCACATGGAGAAGAGCTATTGAGGCCAGAAAACTGCTGTTTTTAAAATCAACCACACAGAGATTAGGTAAACGACCCCCTGAAGAGATGATCGGTATTTATCAGGCTAAATGTATCAGCACTGCCATCTATGGGGTCGGGGTGTGGGGATACTTACAGTCTGAATCTCTCCAAAAAGTGGAGAACAGCTTTTTGAGGTTTCTCCTCGCTGTCCAACAGAGTGCGTCTACATTCAGTTGCCACTTAGAACTAGGCTTGCCGTACATCACTGACACTATAAAGATACAGCCAATTATTTTATGGCACCGCCTCTGGATGTCAAACAAGTTAGTTTTTACTCGAACTGTCCTGACGGACTGTTTCCTACTTGAAAAAATATTGGTTGGCTTCAATACGTCAAGAAGTTTTTTTCCGATCTCGGTTTGGAGAAATACTACCACAACCCCCGGGAATCGGCACAGATCTCAAGGAAAATGTTAAAAAACCAATGTTTAACCCATTTAGCTGATCCCCGCTTGGCGTATGAAGCCAATAAAATCTCAGCTCAGCATTCTTTGTTGATCCAAACCTCCTTTGAGATTCAGCCATATTGAACCTGGAATCTTAGCACCTATGACAGATTCTTGTTGACCCGGTTTAGGCTCAATACCTTCCACAGACTTGTTACATTTCCTACTGTTAACGACTGGTCTAAGCTGCTATGCCAATGTCCTTGTGTTGGTATTTCCCCCCAATCTTTTCTACATTTGACCCTTTTTTGTAAATTTTACATTGAACCTAGAAAGCGTTGGCTAGCGCCAATTTTAAAAACTCTGGGGCTACGCCAATGCTGTCCCGCTTTAATGGTTCACCAACTTCTGGAGTCCGATTTACTAGCTTTAAATATAGATAGGTTTTTAAAATGTTGTATTCGTCATAGAACCAACTTATAATTGAGAATTGATCTACATTAATTCCTTGCTGTTTTCTTTTTTAAATGTAAATTTCTGAACGTTAATTCCCATTTTGTATTTAACTTACAGTGTTTTTAAGAAATAATTCACGTTTTATTGAAAAATGTATTAACATGATACGTATCTACTTTTATGGTTTTCTCCTAACTGAAACCGAATAAAGTAAACAAACTGAAACTGACTTCATGGGCTAAGAAAGATTCACCCATAAACTGTGCATCTGAACTACTGAGCAATGGATTCATATTCTTCTGAATAGGAATTTCAGTTAGCACTACATCTAGATTTGAATAATAATATTTAAGTTTTCCTGTTCTATAAAATAAACTTGACAATATGCTACATGAAATACCATATGTTAAAAGGCAAATGATGATATGTGACTACTTCTGCTACTGAAGCTGGTAATTTCATACAAACATAACAATCATCAATCTCCATCTTGTCTACGTATTGAAACAATAACTTTGTAAATACATTTAAAGACGTATCATTATCTGTTACTGTGTGATGTAAGTCTACCTCATCTGTTGCTTCTAATTCTACTCTAACTCCTTCCATATTAGATGTCTTTTCATTAGTGTTTCTGTCATTCTTCTTGTCTGTTATTATAAGATAAGGGACTCCTATTGTTAGAAATGGCTTTACTAAGATCACTAAAATACTACATAGGCAAACCCTACAGCATTTTTGTTTTGGTCTTTCAGCAACCCTGTTTTTAGCCATTTCAACTTTAGAAGATTTTTCTTCTTTTTCTTTAGTTATGATTTAGAATCCTTAGTACATCAAGGAGGCCTTGCTTCCCCTTCGTCAATGTGTTCTGCAATTATTTCTTCATCTGTCTTTTCTTTTAAATCGAGATTCTCAAATTCTTCTAGTATTACATAGGTCCTTTCATTACCCTTGCACTTATTGTTTAAGACTTTCAGTCTTGGACGTCTCCGAATATTTTTAGCAATTGACTATCCAGACTGATTTTGACTGGTAACCTCATTCACTTGTTATGGGTTTTCAGATACTGTTCTCAAATGATATTTTATCCTTTTGACTCCACCTGGCCAATTATCACCTTCTCTGACCCTTTTAACTTGCACTGCACTTTCACCTTCTTTGTCTTTCTCAAGAGCTCTTTTATTCTCGTTATGTTGTGTCACAGTCTGATTTTCCCTTTCCTCAGTATTGCTCTCTATCTGTACTGGTTCAGGACTAGTTATTGTGGTTTCTTCTGCCTGATCTTGTTCTTCTTCCTCTAACTGTTCCTGTTTGGGTCTTCTTTCAGACTGTTCTTCTTCAGCCTGAACTTGTTCTTCTTCTCCTAACTGGTCCTGTTCAGGTCTTACTACAATTGGTTCTTCTGCCACCTGAACGTGTCTTCTTTACCTGTCTGTCCCTACTCAGGGTTTTTTGTTAATTGGTTTACCTGAGTATGTTCTCATGTCCCTGCCTGGTCCTGCTCAGGGTCTCCAGTAGTTTTGGTTTCTTTCCCCTGAGCATGTTATTCTACACCCATCTGAGCCTCACTAGTTTCTTGTCTTTCTAATCTTGTTCTACTTCTTGTTTTAATGATTACCTCAGGTATGTCGACCACTGGTATCCAGTCCTCCTGACTTGTGCTTGGTTGTTCTTTGTCAGTCGATTCAGAATCTGTTCTTGTAGATTCTTCGCCTGTACAACCTTCAGCAGCCTCAACTGTTCTAGTCTTTTGTGGTCTCTCTGCAGCAGGGACTGGAACCCTTTGTGTGTGGCTGGCATGTATCCAATTGTCAAACCTGCACACTTCACTGCTGTAGTAGTGACCTGTATGACTTGTCGTGGGTTATCCCACCTGGGTGCTAGACACAACTTTTTGGTGTGTTTCTTAACTACCACCCAGTCTCCACGATTCAAATCATGCGACTGATCCGGCTGCCTGGCAACTGCGTCTTCTCCACCTGGTGAGAGACAGAATGCACTAGGGCAGCCAATCCTTTGCAATAATCCAATACCAGATCATCAGATATATTCAGTAATTTATGTCCTGGTATAAATCTTGTCTCATTGCCCTTCCCATGAGAATTTCATGTGGACTCTATCCTGTGTTTCTGTCAGGAATACTTCTGAGTCACATCAAGACAAGGGGCAATGAATCTGGCCAATCCATTAATGTGGATGCACACACCTTTGCCAGACTTGAAGTGATTATGCCATTCAATTGCTCAACCACTCCAGAAGCCTCTGGGCGGTATGCACAGTGCAGTTTCTGTTCATTTCAGAATGCTTCACATATTAATCAAATTACTTCATTATTAAAATGAGGTCCTCTATCTGAGTCCAAAATCACTGGGAAATCAAAGCGTGGAATTAACTCTATCAACAACAATTTGGCAACTGGTATGCTGTGATTTCTCATAGCAGAGTATGCATCTACCGATCGTGAAAACAAACAAACTATGACAAGGATGTTCTTCATTACCCTGCATCGTGGTAACTCTATAAAGTCAAGCTATAATCTTATGAATGGTCCTTCCGCCTTTCCAATTTTTCCCCAACTGAACACTGTCTTTCTGCCTGGGTTTATTTGTTGTACAAAAGGGGGTGGTGATGGACCTTTTGTACCACTTTGTTCACCCTAAGTTGGCAGGGTATTCTCAGACGTGAGTCCCTTGCTCACTTTGCCACTTGATTCAAGCAAGCCGGGCTGAAGATGGCTGAAATGCCAGAAACCGGTCCTCGGAAGCTTGTTTCCGGTCCAGGGAAGGCATGGCTTGGCAGTTCGGGCTGGACTGTTCCCATGAGGCACAGGGTCAGACTGATTTGCATATGGCCATGTCTGAACTGGGGTGGCAGAGTGGGCTAAAGAACGGGGATGGATTAAACCCAGATCTGTTGACTGGGTGTGAGTGTTTGATTGGTTCAGATGCTCCGTCCATCACCACCCCCTTTTGTACCACTTTGTTCGCCCTAAGTTGGCAGGGTATGCTCAGACGTGAGCCCCTTGCTCACTTTGCCACTGGATTCAAGCAAGCCGGGCTGAAGACAGCTGAAATACCAGAAACCGGTCCTCGAAAGCTTGTTTCCGGTCCAGGGAAGGCATGGCTTGGCAGTTCGGGCTGGACTGTTCCCATGAGGCACAGGGTCAGAATGATTTACATATGGCCATGTCTGAACTGGGGTGGCAGAGTGGGCTAAAGAACGGTGATGGATTAAACCCAGATCTGTTGACTGGGTGTGAGTGTTTGATTGGTTCAGATGCTCCGTCCATCACCACCCCCTTTTGTACCAATGGGTTTATTTGTTGCACACTAACCATCTCTAGCAAAGACTCTCTGTGACTACCCTAAACCTTGGGTAATACCAATTTTGTCTTATTAGTCTGATCATAGCGTCCCCGCCTACATGAGTGTCCCCATGATACATTCTTGCAAATTGAGAAAGCAAACAGTCGAACATGACTGGTCTTCAATCAGGGTACACCCACAATATTTGGACATTTTGGAGAGAGAGGCCAATAAGATTGCTCCAAATGTCTCAAATACATACATATAAGTAATTAAACCATTTTGCATAGCCAGTCTTCTACCCTCCTTTCACAACCTGATTTTATAAATTTTCCTTCTCACTCCCTTCTAACTCATCCTGCAACTGTCTCACTTCATCCCATGTTTCGAAAATTGAGAATAGCATAAGTTGTCAGCTGATTACACGTTTCCATTTTCTTGTTCAATTATATATTATTTCTTCCACAGTATTGAGCAACTTGGTCAGCGTATCGATTACCAGCCATCACATAGTCATTTCCAGACTGGTGAGCTGCACACTTGACCACTGCTATTTATTTTGGCAATTGTGTTGCTTCCAACAGTCCTTTCACAATGTTCCCATTTCAAATAGGGGACCCTGAAGAAGTCCGAAATCCGCTCTGCATCCAAAGCTGCCCAAAGTCATGCACAGCCCTGTAACACTATTGACTATCAGTAAATATGGTTACTTTCCAATTTTTCCCAATTTTTCCTGCTTTTATTAAAACTATCAATTCAGCTACGGGATGCTTCAATAATCCCAGATATTTTGGAAACAGGTTAAGCTGAACTTAGTCCTCCACTTTCAAGTCTTAAGCAAGAACCATCAACAAATAGTTCATGGTCTTGCTCTTTCAGAGGTTCTTCCTGTATGTCGGGGCGGAGCTTAATACACACCTCAGTTATGTCTAAGCAATCATGTTCTGCTTCATCCTTTACTTCCTCACAACGTGAGTATGGCAATAGAGCAGCAGGGTTCACCACAGTACACATGATCGCTGTCACATTTACTGTTCCCAAAATTATTCTTTCATACTTAGTCATCGGACTAGGAGTAAGATGCTGTGTTCGAGTTCTTGTTAATGGAATCTCAAATGAATGTCGAACATAAACCTTCACTGGATGTCCCATCACAATTGACTCACTTTGTTCTAGGGTCATACAAGTAGCAGCTACTACTTTTAAGCAGCCAGGTAAAGCTGAAGCCACAGGATCTAAAGTAGCAGAAGAATATGGATGTCTACTTAATCCATGTCTTTGGGTTAGGACTGAGAGTGCACAACCTTCTCTTTCACAAGAGAACAATGCAGATTCTTTTGAATAATCAGGCATGCCTAAAGCTGGGGCTTCACATAGACAATTTCATAAATGCTTCTACACTTTCATCATCCCATCCTTCACTCTTTTCCGTGTCATCTGAATCAATCGTTTAGCTAGTAATAAAAAAACTACAATCCATTATCAACAATATCCCACCACTCCGAGAAACATTTTGATTTCTCTTTGTGTCTGTGGTAACTGTATTTGCTTGATTATTTAAATTCTCTCAGTGGTCACTTTTCTCACTCCTCTTCCTATTTGGTGACCCAAGTACTTGACTCCTGTTCGGCAAAATTGTAATTTTTATGGGGACACTTTGTGTCCTCCTTCAGCCAAATGATTTAGTAGTGCAATGGAATTAGTAAAACAGTCTACTCTGGATTTCGATGCTACTAGTAAGTAATCAATATATTGCACTAAAACTGAATCTCTGGGCATACCTAACTTCTCTAAACACTTATTCAGTGTTTGATAAAAAATGGAGGGACTTTCTGTATACCCTTGAGGAATGCGGTTCCATGCCAAGATACAATCTTCGGGGCTAATTTACAAGACCCTTGCGCCACTTTTGCGTCACTTTTCCCATATTAAAAGTGACGCAAAAGTGGCACAAGGGGCTTGCAATTCTGCCCCTTCACATTTAAACGAAAAAATATACTGTCTATCTGGATGTAAGGGAATTGAGAAAAAGGCGCGGCACAAATCAATTGCAGTACACCAGCCTGCGTTCCAAAGGATCTGATGAAGAATCACTGCTGGATTCGGTACCACAGGACAACAAGGCACTACAACTCTATTCATTTTTCACAACTCCTGCACTATTCTGTACTTTCCACTAGGCTTTATAGGTGAATTACAAGGACTACTGATTATTTCTTTTAAAATGCCCTGTTTAATCATACGATCAATTTCTGAAGCCACTTTTACTTCTGGACTCATTTTGTATTGTCTGGTGTTGGGGTAATCTGCACCTTCTTTCCCTGTCACTTCCACTGGGGCTATGTTTGCCATAGCCCTATTTCTTTTCCTCTGAAATCCCATATGTCTGGATTCACACATGTTTTCAGCTCTTCTGGTAAGTCATCTTATGTCATCAAAGAATACATTTCATCTATTTCTGTGCCTTGTTTAGCTAACATTATTTTGTATACCATATCTTCATCAGGGGTTTGAAGAGCAACATAATCCGGGGTACAATAAATTGTGTAATTCATTTTGCACAGTAAACCTCTTCCCAATAAATTTAGTGGACTAGAATCACAGACCACGAACCGATGCATATCTTTAAAATTTCCGATATGAACGTCCATAGGTTCTGTAACTGGGGTTCTAATCTGTTGATTCGAGACTCCTGCTACTTAGATGCTTCTCCTGAGAGGGGTAGGTTTGGAATGTCTGCTGTACTCACACTAGAACGGGAAGCACCAGTATCCAACAGAAAAGTGACATTATTGCCTTCCACTTTTTCATCAATAAATGGACCTGACTGATTTACCAACAAGGATGCACCAAGTACGAACTCCTCTTCCTCCCCCTCAGGCACTGTCATTGCTCTTCTTCACTGTTATTGTTATTCAACAAAAGGTATAGTGAAATCACAAAATGTTTCTTACCACTTCCTCCTTGAAATCCGGTGTCTGCACTGTACTTTGGCTGATTCACAAAATTTGGCATAGCAGTAGGTGGATTTGAGGTCTCAGAGAATCCAGTTTATATACCATCGAGGAGAAACTTCCCCTTAATATAATTGGCAACACACTATCATCTCGGGTCTAGAAAAATGCACCACAAAAGCCTTTTCCAGGCAAAAAAGTATGATCTGTGTCCAAACTCTCTTAATAGAAATATTTTAATTTTTACAGTGAAGCCTAAAGGAAAAAAGAGGTGGGGAAATGTATCCCTCAAGGACTAGAACCCTCACTCACCCAAAGGTGACATGCTTCATCATATGGGTTCCTCCTTAACAAAAGGAAAACCTAGTCCTATTGGGAACTACAACTTCCTCACTGTCAGGAAGGGGCTCAGAGATGTTTTCATTTGGTGTTAAACTATGTAGTTAGGATGCTAAAATACCATATGTCAAGCTCAAGGTGGAGCGAGGGTGCAGCACAAAAAGGACCTACTATTGAGGATATTCCAAGTATTACCTGACACCACGTCGCATGTGTACTGGTTTTGTATCTTTTACCTTTTTCTTTTTTGAACACTACAAAATATCAGCAGCAGCAATTGTACTATTCTATTCTTTTGTTGGTCCTGAAGAAAGCCACAGAAACAGGGTTCTGATCATCAGGCTAAAACATGTCGACCTTTCATTAATAGTAGTTGTAAATCTATACTACTTTCTGCACTGCTTTTTAATCCTGCCAGTGAGAGCAAGCTAATAAAACCATATTTGTGCATCGATCTAGGCAGTTTTAACATTCACTTTATTCTAATCATATCACTCCTTTTTGCATTGCATCCTGACTACACCTTGAGCTTGACATTTTTTCCTTTATGCTTCACTGTAAAAATACAAATATTTCTAGTAGAAGAGTTTGGACACAGATCATACTTTTTTGCTAGGAAAAGGCTTTTGTAGTGCATTTTTCTAGACCCGAGGTGACTGCTGATTAACTACCTGCTGCGGCTGATTCATAAGCACCTCATTCTGCATCTGTGGGGTTGGGCCAATATTATTCCGAATATTCTTACACTTGTTTTTCCAATGTCCAAGCTTTCCCCACCCATGACATGGAAACTTCTTCTTTGCATCCTCTCTATTCGTTAGTCCTCTTGGTTTACCACCATTCACCACATGATCACTCCGACTCTGTTCTTACATCTGCCCGACTATTTAATTTAATCTCCTGTTCTGCCAATTTCACTAATGCCCACATCATTTCTCTTTTAACTTTTTATGCCTTGCTTCAATGTTATGTTATGTTATGTTATGTTAATAACCATTTATAGAGCGCATGTACACCTATAGGTTTCATGGCGCTTATCATCCCCACAATACTTTGCATATGTTAAAATGTCATGAATGGATATTCCCTGCCAACACAACATGTGTTGTTGAATCATCGGACTAATTTCTGGCTTGAAACGGTACACAAACCGATACACAAAATTACCCATATCCTTATCTCCAATGTTCTCAAACCCATTGCACTTTTTGAACACCTGCAGCAGTCTTTCGTAATATGCATGATCAGACTCATTCGGTTCTTGGGTTGTTCTGTCTATGTTTACCCAATTTGTTTCTTTAGGAGGCTTTTTCCCTTTCAGGAAAGTAAATACTTGATGATATTTCTTCATCACATCATCTGAAGGGGCTACTGTTTTCACATCTATTGGGTACTCTTCACTTGGCCAATCAATTGTGATCTTACATTCTGTACATATATCAGCAGGTACCACAATGTCAAGCAGACTATCCAATTATTTCAACAAAACCTTTGAAACCTTCACAAATCTCTCAACCTGTTTGTACCATTCAACTGGTTTCTCTTACGGTTTAGGGAAATCATTTGTAAATGACAAAATATCTTGTCAACTCCATGGAACATGAACATATGCACCACCAGGTACTACTCTCATGGGACACAATCTTTCTACCTTTCCTGACTCTCTTACCATATTTGCAGTAGATGCTTCTTTCGCCTGTGCATTTTCCTTCTTCCTTGTCCACCTCATTCTCAACCTGTCAATGTCTCCCCACTTTTGCAAGATATTCAACAACTCCTTTTCCTGCAATTTCTTTCCGGACACATTCATATTTTCTAAATCTTTATCGGTAAACTCCATTCGATATGGATTCTATAGTACCTTTGATCTCCATATCTCAATCCCCATCTCAGAGGCAAGTTCTGTCAACTTCTTATGACATAATTTCACATTCCTGGTTATACTCCTACAAATGAATACCAACTCTTCCTAATTTTAAGTATTTAATCTTTCTATTCCCACATTTCCAGCTATCATCTCTTCCAACTCTAAATATTTTAGGGGGAGTACTCTGTTTTTCTATTCCCTGTGCCCATTTCTCTAAATCCTCTGGAGTTGCTGCTGTTGTTGTACATTTGGCTCCTGAAGATTCCACTGATCTTCCTTCTTTTGAACTACTAGGTGTAGCTCTTTTGGGGTTTCACTTACTGAGTCTCTGATTGGTAGATCCAATAATGAAATTACTGAATAGCACACACTGGCTTGAACATCTATTATCGCAGTTTCTTTTCTGTGGTTACTTAAGGGATCGGTTACAGCTGGTGGTTTAAAGCAATTTGCTTTGTCGCCATACAATGGAACATCAGGACCTATGGTTACTGGTATTGTCAATGCCTCAGAGTTCAAATTTAATTGACCTATCTTCTGTATTAATTCTTCACTATTTTTATTTAACGCTTCTTTTTCCCTATCTTGAAGAACCCTTTTAACTGTCGAATCATGTACAATTTGGGAAATCAAGGGTGTTCCTAATACACTGACGAAATCAGGACCCTGCTGGACAACGGCGAGACCGCAGTACTCATCCGCCGTCGACACCATATGCCACCGCACACTACGCGCACGCCTCCACGCCGCAGAGATCCGAGACAAGGCTCTGGATTGGACCACCTCCTTCTTCTCCGGCAGAACCCAGAGCGTCTGCCTTCCCCCATTCTGTTCCAAAGCCCCAAAGATAATCTGCGACGTACCCCAGGGATCCTCCCTCGCCACAACACTGTTTAACATTTACATGACCCTGCTCGCACACGTAACCCTACAGCATGACCTCAACATAATCTCCTACACGACAACACTCAGCTGATCCTCTCCCTCACCAAGGACCCCATTACCGCCAAAGCCAACCTCCACGAAGGAATGAACGCCGTCGGCAACTGGATGAAGACCAGCCGTCTGAAGCTGAACTCGGACAAGACGGAGGTCCTCATCCTCGACTCCAACCCTTCCGCCTAAGATGACTCATGGTGGCTGACAGTACTGGGGGCAGCCCCGACATCCACCGACCACGCTGGCAACCTGGGAATCATTCTCGACTCAACACAATGACCAGGCATGTCAATGCCATCTCCTCCTCCTGCTTAAAAAACCCTCTGCATGCTCAGCAAGATCTACAGATGGATCCCAACAGATACAAAAATAGAGAGTCACCCAGGTCCTCTTCAGCAGCAAACTCGACTACAAAAATGCCCTCTACGCGGGAGCCCCCACCAAGCTCATCAAATGACTACAAACCCATCCAAAACGCCTCGGCACGACTGATTCTCGACGTACCACGCCACTCCACGGCCACATCACCCCCCACCTGAGAAACCTGCATGGGCTCCCCATCAACAAGAGGATATCCTTCAAGCTCCTCACCCACGCACACAAGGCACTCCACAAGACTGGCCCAGCCTACCTCAACAGACGGCTCTCCTTCTACATCCCCAACCGCCAGCTACGCTCCGTCGACCTCTCATTTGTCACAGTCCTGCGCATCCGAAGGACAACCACCGGTGGGAGATCCTTCTTCCACCTCGCCGCCAAGACATGGAACACCCTCGCACTGAGCCTACGACAGCCCCAAGACCTGCTGACATTCAGGAGGATACTCAAGACGTGGCTGTTCGATCAGTAGCGGCCCCCCCTCAGCGCCTTGAGACCCTCGCGGGTATGTAGGGTGCTTTACAAATGATTGATTGATTGATTGATTGATTGATTGATACAGATGCACTTGGGGTGATTCTACCTGGTCCTTCTTGGTACGATGGAGGGTTTTAAGTTAAAATATCCTCTAGCAACTCATCTTCTGATTCGCTATATGCTATCTGGTTCTAGTGTTTCAATTTTTCTTTATACTTACTCCCTGTCTGTTCTTCAGCCACTAATACTGGGTATAAACCATCTGATACCATTGCCTTTTTTCCATTGCTTCACTTGAACTGAACATGTCTCTCGCAAGTACCTAGGAAAATGACCCATATATCTTCGACTCCTATTTTTCTCTCGTTCTTATGACTCAGTCTCCCATTCTTCTAGTTAACCTGGGTCTAGGTTCTAGTTCATTCACTTGCAACCTCAAATTCTGCAAAATTCTTCCATTAAAGGTACCATGCTCAGGAAAAGCTAAAACACCATCCTCTTTTGTATATTCCATGCAACTCTCCATCCATACATATGTATGATATCCTCTCTCCATCATCATAAATGAAGCAGGCATTTTAGGTGGGGGAATAGGAATCCCTTCTCCAGTTAAGACAGGTTATCTTTCTTGAAGAAATTCTAAATGGTCTTTATAGATGACTGTTGTATCTGGAATCCCATGTTATGCCTTCCCTCTCTGTGGAATCCTCATGTGATGTCACTTCACAGAGTCAAATAGCCACAGTTGGTTGGGCTGAGCAGCATGCTGGCTCCTCCTGGTGGGGTCTCCCTGTGGTCTTGTTCCTATGTACTTATCATATTGTAACTATCCTGAAATAAACCATCTTTAAACTACACGATCACTTGTGAACTTGATCATTACAATTTGGCGACGATCTTTAAAAGAACCTACATCTGTCACCTCTACAAGGACTTCAAGCAAGTTAAAATACAGAATCTCCTGCAACTTAAGTCAAGTTACCCCAAATGGCATCCTGACCCCACCAGTGAACTCGTCCACAGCAGTCTGCCAGTTGTTCCTGTTCGTCTGGATTGGTGCTGTGATGAGTAAGCCCATAACTGGATTGGTGCTGTGCCCTCAGTGACAATAAGCCCATTACTCATCAAGTCTTGGCTCATCCTGCGCTGTGCCTTCAGTGAGGTGAGGGTAAGCTCACACTCTCCAAGCCTTGCAACATCCGTGCCTGCCTTTTCCTACATCTTGTGCTGTGTTTTCATTGGAAGTAAGCCCTCTTTACCACTTGCCAGAGACCTGTTTAAAGCTGCGTTGTCAGTGGCTGGATGAACAACATCATCTGACTAGACGTGCCTGCTCTACATCTGAGGTGTATTTTATATGTTCCCTGTTGTTGCCAAGTCTTAAGAACATTTGGGGTTAAGCTTTATTTTATTGAATTATGGGCCTTTGTTTACTCTTTACATTTGGCAGTTTAGCCGCCCTGTTGTGGTTTGAAAAAACAATGTGCGCCATGCTCAGCGCGCACTCTTACCTTGATTCTCTGACTTTCAGTGATGCATTTGAATCCTTCTCCATCCCTGCTGCACTGTTCAGGAAAGTCGGGTGCTTCCTCTCGCCTACAACCACCCAGCACGGCGTCACCTAATGTGCCGCCATTTTCGGTAGGCACCATCTTTACAGTATTGCGCTGCTTTACACGTTATTTGCCAACCATGGTTGTTTTTATTCCCAACTACGCATTTCGGAAGTTAATCTCCAAGTTGAATATTCAGTGACGTGAAGTGGCATCGTTAACGGCTTCGGAACTTTCCTCTTGCCTGCCTGAAGTGTTGTTTGTGTCACAAGCTCCGCTTCTCTAAGTGTTCGGTCTGTGTATAGCACTGGACATTTTTCATCAAGCTGCAGTAGTGTTTATGGCTCGGAACCTGTTGGAAATACAACAGTTATACATCTATGCCATCTAGTGGCCATCTAGCACCACTGCAGCATCTTCAAATTTTCAGCTGAATTCAGTTTTCGATTCAAGTCTTTCCGTTTGCCAACCATGCTGTTTCAGGTTTTCTTCAATCAAGTTTGTGATCCCACAGGTACGCTCTCCTTGTCATGCTTGACGCATGCCTGTCAATGTGGTTCACGACTGGAACTTCATCCCTGTTTCATTCTCACTTTTTTTACCTTACTTCTGGGATGCAATTACATGTCTCAAACTAACTATTACTGACTGAAAGTGCTGTATTATTTTCTATCCACCGACGGCACCTGCACCTGCTATCTTTTGGTCACAAAGTCTACATTGTCTTTAAGGTTTTCTACTCTGATTTTCAGTTTAAAGTTTGCCTGCTTTTTAGTTAGGATGCAAAACTTACAAGGAAAATGCCAGTTTTCATTTTTTTTTTATGTGTACTCAGTGACAGGGGGTTGTTTATTGTTTACGACATATTATTGCATTTTCGTTTCTTGGCACGTCATTGTTATGTTCCTTTCCAGAAGGGATTTTCCAGGGAGTTTTTACTCCGGTCAGTAGTCGCTCACCGGCGTGTGTAGCAGGTCTATATCATTACATTTCTGCTTCTGTTACAAATCTTTTTACTATTTGTTTACTGTTCTTTTTGCATGTTTCTTGTTCCCCCATACACTGGGATTGCAATGGGTTTGTAGTCCCATTTGCCAGCAGTGGGTTTACGTCCCATCTGCTAATTTTACAGCTACTGTTCTATGTCTTAAGTTGTGTTGCTACGTTCAAGGCAATCGTGCATTAGGTTTTAGTCCTTTTGCATCTCTTTACACTCAGAGCAACTATGCATCGGTTTTAGTCCGTTTTGCATCTTTTGTGCTTCTCTATCCATAGAGATTTGTCATGGGTTCCTACCCATTGCTTCGGGTTCCTACCCACACTTATGGTTATGGGTTCCTACCCATGCGTTTAGGTTCCTACCCTAACGTTCATTATATATTTACGCACTGTGTGGTAACTCCACATATGTTGTCCATACACGGGCACTTCTCATTTCGATTTGTTTACCCTATTTAGGGTGTGCACATCTTGGTTTTTCTCCGTCCTGGGAGCTATGCAAGGGTGTCAGTCCCTGTACATTATGTTTTGGGTTCCTACCCAGACACTGTCAGCTTCACCCTTTTTCAAGGGTGTTATGCAAAGGTTATAGTCCTTTTGCATTTACACAGGTTTCAACCCTAATACGTCATGAGTACCTACTCATATGTGGTGTTTACCACATTTACATTCCTAGAGTCCTCTGTCTGTTTGCTCACATATTTAGCTTATGTTTTACTTAACTGACTGACTTTTACGCTATCATTGCTAAATATGTTCTGTTTATATTGGATTTTTTATTACTACTTTTGCACTGTTATCTTTGCATTTCATATTTGTTTTTGCTTAAGGATAATGGTGTTTAGATGGGGAACGTTTATTTTTCCTCATCTTTCTTGCTTTTTTCTTCTTTTTCGTTTTCTCCCTGAAGTCTTTTTCTCTTGAATCTTGTGGACTCTGAGCTTTTCTGTCCCTTTCTGACGTGTTTTCTTTATCTCCATTCGCGCAGCCTGTAGTCCTGTGTTCTGTTAATTTTTCATTATCCGTCTCCATTCATTCCTGTTCTGGTCAGTGGGTGTGCTTTGGAGTTGTGTGTTGTACTTTCTTTCCTTCTTTTCTCTTACGTTGCTGCTTCTTTTCTTCTTCTCTGGTGTGTAAGAAAGGAGGATGGTTTATATGTTTGGTTTCCTTTCTTCTTTGTTTCTTGTTATCTATCGCTGCTCTTCTTTTATGGGTTTTCTCTCGACTTCATTCTTGTTGCTCTTCTTTTGGTGTTTTATGGTTCTGTTTGCTCTATTTCTCCTCTTTCTCATTTCTTCTCTTTTGTTCTTTCTCTGTTGTTTTTTTAATTAAGGAGAAAGGGGGATATGTTGTATCTTGACTCCCATGTTATGCCTTCCCTCTCTGTGGAATCCATATGTCATGTCACTTCTTATAATGTTGGGAGTCAAATAGCCACAGTTGGCTGGGCTGAGCAGCATGCTGGCTGCTCCTGGTGGGGTCTCCCTGTGGTCTTGTTCCTATCTACTTATCAACTTGTAACTATCCTAAAATAAACCATCTTTAAACTACATGATCACTTGTGGACTTGATCATTACAATGACATTTTTCTCTTCTCTCCATACAGAGTAGATACTCAATACATGATCAATAATCTGCCAATCCTCAGGCTTTCTGTCAGAGCGATTCTCACCAAAAGACACATGGGAACCATGCATACAAATTTCCGTTAACCAATCTAAAAGCAGCTTTCACTCAATTATCCAATCAGATTGTGGCTCATGCTCTCGATCTGACCAATGCCAGCGCGGCCTTTTCAATGTCATCAGTTCTGCTCCTTACTACTGACCACTGCTTTACAATCTGCATCAGTCACACACCCACTGTTTCAACCTATCCCAGCGCGGTACTCTGTGACGTCAGTGCAACTCCAGCAACTGACCCTCCCTTCACAAGGTAATACGAAAACGTATTTCTTTAATTTTTCTTTGACTAAATGTTGTTAGTAACAATGTTAAAACATTCACTACTCTCCCTGTTCCACTAAACAAAGGAAATATTTTGACTTATTCTGGAGACTCAGAATTGTTCATCTTACACTGTGAGTAAAACCTTTTGTTTACCCTTCATTGAAGCTCAAGAGAACCTGTTACTTCTTCAGTGTTTCCCTTTCGAAGTAATATAAGACCAAAGTTTCACCAGCGAACCTTTTTGCTTTCATTCACACTCAACTTACATACAAAATAGTCCGTAGTTTAACAATGCCACTCCTGCGTAGCTTCTCAGTGCTATTCCAACAGACAAGGAACCTCACTGCAGTATGGCTTCTATCACCACCCGCTATTCATTTGCCCCGTGGAGTTCTCGGGACAACATAAAACAGGAAGCTAACTCCTTTTGTTAAACATAAATCAATAATCAAAATTCAATATTTATCACCAAACTAGTCAATAATAACCATAGCTCTGCTACCAGAAAACTGGTCCAGCGGCTCACCAGCAACAGGTATTCCAATACCATATACTCACCTGGGCCCATAAACACACACTCACACACTCACAAAACCAGGCAATAAACCCCTGGAGACAATTTCTTTATGATTTCTACCATTTCAATATTAGTCACCTCTTATTCCCAACTAATCTTTCCCTGTGGACCATTAGTTGATGGTGAAATGACATACATTATTTCTCTTTTATAAATGAAATAACCAAAGACTCGGGGAAAAATATAAGTCTTTATCTAAATTCATTTCACGTGAACCACTTATAAAAGTACAGTACAGTCTCCGTCAATCATAGGAAGGAAGATTCAATTAATCAATCATCAAACACATACTTCATAGATTTGCAATGACTTATGCTCAGAAGAGAGAGGATAGAGATAAAATACCATCTGCACAATCAGAAAGGCTATATACCTAGGATGGTGTGAGAACCAACCCCCTGGCCAAGGATCTGGGTAGGGTCCACCCAGGAAGGATCAGGCGACAAAGGCACCCCTCTGACACTTCCTTCCTCCTTGAGATTCTTCTAAGATCTTCTTCTTAGTGAATTAATTTAAAATAACATGGCTCTGCATTAGATTCTTCTTTAGCATTTCTCCCCACACCAACAGCATCCCTAGCTGTGCAGCATTCAGCAAAACTCCGTCTCACTCGGGCAGCATCCCGGTCTCATGCTAATCAAACTACCTCAAATTATACACTACAATATTCATGTACCTCCCATTAATCTTTCAATATTGTGAAACTACTAACTCTGATTGGACAGGCAAGGGGGGATGATCATCACATTATGTTTATTTTTCAATTTAGTCTTTGAGTCTATTGTACAAAGATCCCACCCCTTAATTTTTATTCACAAATCTTTATTCCCACCCGTATTTACATCAAATTAGAAACAAATGCATAATTTCTCCTGCATTTCTATTCATCCAGAGGACTTCAGTACTGGTTCCCAGGGTATGTATATTTTTCATCCCTAAACTGCGTTCAAGTCACATCACTTCTTACGGCTCAGTCATACTATGCATGTCATTTGGTCACAGACTCTGTATACCACCTATCTCTAGTTTAAACCCATTTCATTTATTTATGCTTCACCCGCATTAGCATTAGTAAAATAGCTTGTGTTAGTTTCAGCAAAGCAGATGCTAAGCATGTGAGCTTCCAAGCAGCCATATTAATAGCGTTTGCTCATGAGCAAGTAATTCCTTCCAAGCGACAGCTCGTTATACTGCGTAGATGCAGCTGACACATGCGCAATAACGATTTCCTGTTAGCAACCATTTTAGAATTTTGCTTGAGTTACTTATTAGTAATACACGTAGGCAAGCTTCTCTATCTTTTATGTTCAATGTTGTGCATATTAATTAACACAATACGTGGGTAATACAACATTAGCAGTTAAATGAGAGGATTTCTTCCATCAAGGTCACAACATTCCAAGTTCTAATCAGTATTAAAATAATTTAAAGGGCCTTAGAAGATGCTGCATGTGAATTGGAGAACATTTATTGATAGTATTTTTAAAGTTTGGGCGTTGTGTTAAGGGAAAAATACAGCCCATCTTCCAGGGGTTGTTCAATCTGATGTGCATTAATCAATTTTGCTACTTCTGTTCAGAAAATCTGTGTCGATTGTCAGTTAGAAATAACTTTATTTCGCCAACACAACAATGGCAATAAAAAGTATTCTACAAACACAAGTACATCAATTGCCACTGTTAATAAAATAAAAAAATTACATGTATTAAAACAGATTTAATAAAAGAAGTAAACATTAGATAAACAAGTTATTAATGGTTTAAGACAAGATGATAATTCATAAAAGTACACACAATTATTGCACAATTCAATAGCTTATTTATACTTTCTGTATCAGAATGACAATATAATCTTCTTCTTCTCAAGACAGATAAAAAGAATGAGGCCACAGAAAAGCATGCAAAGGAATCAGACAATAACTGGAGGTAGTATTTGGCCACACAACACTGTTTGATATTCATTTTGCGAATAAGAGGGACAATTATTATTTTTCTTTCATCACCATAGAGTTTGCAGAAGAACAAAAAATTAAGATCATTCTGGATAGATCGCTTGTCACAAGGGCAAGGTGGCAGTTCGCAGATCACATAGGTTTTAGATGGGAGACCTAACATCAAAGGGATATATTTTAGGCAAAATCTCATTAAAATATATCTATGTTGAATATTTATTTATATAACAAACGATAGATGCATCTAATTCGTATTAATCACTGTAAATGGGTCAGAAAAGGAATTTCTAACTCTTTTTTAGAGATAGACCAACACATCTTTGGGTCTTCATAAAGGTGGTATAAAGCAACAGCCTTAAAGTTGGATTCAACATATTTTAACCAACTGATTATTTTCCAACCATCTAATTTCAGAACATCGTTTACAATATCTCTAGTCAACGAGAGTCTCCATATTCCAAACCAAGTGCCACATCACAATTGGTGCAATACAAATGTTATCACTGATATAGGGAACTCTCTACTGCATGTGACAATTGTAATTTGAACATGACTGGGGCAAGGAAACCACATGTTTAAAAAAAGGGATCTTCTATACACTGCAGTTTAACCCCTTGCATGCTGATGACGGCCCCCTGCCGTCATGCACTACGGCGCTCGTGTGCTGATGACAGCTGGGGGCCGTCATGAACCCGCCCACTCTTTAAAAGTGCTGCACAGGCGGAGAATCGCGGCAGCATGCAAGGGGTTAAAGGGTCAGAGATGCCCCAACCAGCTGCCCCATAAGTAGTTTTGGTACATGAACCTTTATTATCACTTTCATAGGTTTAGTCGCAAGTATTTTCACAAATTTAAAAAGAACCCCAGTATTTTTCTCCATTAATAGTCCCCTATTAGAGACCAAACTTCATCAATTATTATTTCGACCAAACATGATCCCTGGATAGTTAAAAGAGTCCACATCATCTAACTTCACCCCTTCAATATGTCTGTTTCTGCTGTTTTGGGCCTGCTACAAGAACAAAAGGCTTAGAATAATTAATTCTAAGTCAAGGATATTCATGATTTTTGTATACTCCTCTACGAGTCGACGCAGCGTGTTCACAGTACGTGCCAGAATCACTGTGTCTTCCCTTAGAGGAGTATCGGTACTGGGAGTGAGTTAATATGAGGGACATCTGTAATGGGCCCTAACAATGCAGATTCTACGGCTTTAGTGTAAAGAGCAAATAAAAAGGGCCCTGCCTCACGCCCTTGGTAATTTTAAAGTGTCTTGTGCTTTCTCCTCCCTTGCCAAAGCGGACACAGGCAGTTGCTCCAGCATACAGGTCACAAATTATATCAATGATCTGAATTTCAATTCCCATTGCCTCCATGAGCTGCCACAGACTGGACTGGGCCACACTGTCAACTGCTGATTACAGATCCATGAAGGCAAGTTATAAATGACCATTCGTAGCTGCTGTATATTTAGCTAATATTAATTTCAAGTTCAAGCACTGGTCAACTGTGCCCTTTCCTTTTCTGAAGCCATATTGGCCCAATAGTTTAGCAGTTGAATCTAATAAAGTTATGGGCCTATACTTTTTCAGAAGTGTCTCATCCCCCTTTTCATAGATAGGTACAATTACAGTCTTCTTCCATGAAGACGGCGCACATGCTTGAGCAATTTTATTGAAAACATTTGTCAGAAGTGGTGCCCAAAGATCTTGATTGTCTAGGAAAAAAGAAATTGGAACACCATCGGGTCCAGGTGCCTTCACTCGTTTTCACTGGTTAATAGTGTGTTTTGTTTCTTCCAGAGTAAACAAGGCACTGTCTCCTAGACCAGATAATCTTAAAGGGGGGAATTGGGCAGTCACCTCCTGAGTGTTACCAAATAGGCCTTCAAAGTGTGCAACGCATGCCTCCTGCTCTACTTGAGTATCTGTTGTCATCCTTCGCTCATCTCTCAGAAAAGGTGCATTAATTAATGTCCGAAAAGCCTGTGAGCTGTTTAATGTAGCGGTCCTGTGCAATCTTTCCCACGAGTCCTCTTTTGAAGTTTTTAACCTTGATAACATTGCTTTCCTGTATAGTTGACGTAAAGACTTGACCAAAAGTTGGTCTCTAGGTTTTGTCTTTAAAGCCATATGAAGGTTCTTAAGTGATTTTGCACATTCATCATTGTACCAAATAGGACTCTTACGTTGCCCATGACATGTGGAACGTAATAAGTTATTTTAAATTTCAAATAGAAATTGCCTAAATGCTGTAGTTAAGCCATCATCAATCATTGGGTCTAAACATATCATTATCTCTGATGCTCGTTTGGAGACTCTAATCCCCACAAATGTCACAGTATTGACTCTCTCCCAATTCAAGGCAATCCATTTTCCATCGCAATCAAGAGTTTAATATGCATATTAACAGAGTGTTCCCTTTTTGGCATGGATGGAATAAGAAACTTGATTGCAGCAGGATCACTAAAAGCATAGAAGTTGATCATGAATTGAGTGAAAAACTTCCTGATGGGGTCTGAGACCAGAACAGAGTCAGGCCTTGAGAAGTGGGAGTGACTAGAAAAAGTAACGTTTAGTTGACCGGTTAGGATTTCAGAAGTATTTAGCATTACAAGATTATTTATAATTAATATCCTATTTAAGGCATTGCCATAGTCCTTATGACTAAAATGAGGGCCAAAATGCCCCTCTTCGTCTTCTAGCCCACATTCACGGTATTATAAGGATGAGCGTCAAAATCCCCTAGCCAGATTATGTCACAGGGTTTGTGATATGCTTTCTGCAGATTGGCACTATCTCTTCCCAAAGGGTCCAGGATCACTGCATGGTTACCGCCAAAATTGTTATTATAAAAATTTATAAATATCCAATATCTCTCTTTATGAAACGCAAGAAGAATAATATGGTAATATGGAGATGTATTTGAAAAAGTTTTAACCTTTAGGGGAAAAGTATTGGAAAGTAATGTCAATAGACCAACCTTTGTGCGACCAGCAGTTCAGGGTGTGGCAGGCGTATGAAATGAGCGATACCCATTCAGATGGACCGGGTCAATTTCCCAGACATAAGACGTCATAGTCCATTAGCAAAGACAGACAGTCCGAGTTAGACTTTTTTTTATTATACCCAGTGATATTCCAAGAAATGACTGCAACAGATTTCGGTGTCATCTCTGTACAGATCGGGCTCTGAGACGGAATTGAGATACCTGGCTGCATGCTTGTATTTAGATGATAATTTACAGTGGGCGGGAGATTAAAGAAGACCCATTATGTGAGGCTATATAATAATTATTATTGGCAGTTAAACACTGCCCATCATGTCAATTGCACTCATCAATGTCTTCCAGTGAAGTAAATCAATTGCTAAGAGGTAGGAATATAATATGTTGTGGGAAACGCTGACTAGAAGAACGTAAGGGTAGGTAGCCATTGTTTATTTTCTGGAATGGGACTTGAAATAGTTTGCAGGGTTTATAAAAAAAGCCAAGTGGGAGGGCACACATTTCAGAAAAGAGTGGGGGTACTTGGTAGCAGTCTTTTTTTTTTTTTATTCTTATTGAAGTACTTGACATTCTATATCATAACAAATAATACACAATGGATAATAAGGCTTTGATACTCTAACATAACCCATGTAATGAAACTAATAATAATACAGGCATCAAATCAAATAAGGAACATACTTGTCTTAATCTACTGACACACGTATCCACTAATCAAAATATGATTCCCTTTTTTTTGAAAATTTTATCAACCCCCCAATCCTTTGTGCATTAATATATTCACTTTTCCTGACTCGTTTAATTTTTTAAAACCATTCATCTGTAGTGGGAACCGTTTCTGACCTCCAATACTGAAGTAACAATGAACTTGCCACTGCAATTACGATATAAACAAGTTTGACTAGCGATTCCGACAATTTAAGTTCTGGATCAAAACCATATAAAATTAAATTAACATAGCAAGGAACGACAATCTTTAAAAAATTTGAAGCGAAGCAAAAATGTCCTGCCAAAATATCCTAATTTTAGAACAATGGACCATTATGTTTGACCAGTTAGCAAGACCTTGTTGTTTACATCTAAAACAAGTAGATGGAGTGTTAGGATACATTTTAGAAATAACCACTGGACTACGATATAAAAGCCATTTACTAAAGAAAAGCATTCTTCGCCAATTGGCGCCTCGCAAAACACTGAAATTAAATTTATTTATGTTTTTCCAAGTATTAGAAGTCAACTCAGAATTTTCCTGTTTCTGCCATTCCCTAAATGCTTTAGCACTTAGGTCTCCTCCCCTACTTTGCGCTAAGCAGCGTCTCCATTCACCGGGGTTCTTAGACCGTGAAAACACGAAAAGATCGTTAGTCAGATGAGAAGATTGACTGATCTGTGCTAAATCAATTTGTCCCAGGGATTTATGAATCAATTTATACGAATTCCCCTGGATTAAACTTGCCATCTCATTCAAAGTAATCCATGATCCATTTTTCACAAAATTTAACATTAAAAACCCTGCTCTACCCCAGTTAGCAACAGTTTCAGACCCAATTTTGAGACCTATGAATGAGAAAGCGCTACTTAATGAAGTTGTTAAATTCAGGAGAGAGAGTGAATATCTTTTAAGCATGGCGCCACGTTTTTAAAAAACCAAATCAGGACCTTATAACGCACAAATTTGGGTGGTTTGAGAACCTGCAGCGGGGAAGGAATTTTAATCTCTTGACAAATAGGGTCGATATTTTTTTTAATAAATATTGTCTGGCCAGATACTGTGCGAAGTATGCATTATAGTAATCTTTAAGATTTGGTAGAGCATGACCTCCTTGTTCCGTATCTTCATACAGAGTATTAATTACAATTCGGGGGGTCTTTTTGCCCAAAGAAAAGCTGAGAACAGGGACTCAACTTTTGAAAAGAATGAGCCAGGCAAGGAACAAGAAATTGTAGAAAACAGAAAATTAAATAGGGGAAACACTGACATTTTAATTAGAGCCACCCTGCCCAGGAGAGATAGTGGTAATATGTTCCAGCGTGCAAGAATATTATGGACCTTTTGAATAAGGGGATCAAAATTCAGTAAGTACAAATCTCTTACCGAGGCAGAAAAAAAGACCCCCAAATATCTCTTTGGTCTATTATTAGTACAACTTTGTATATCGGGATGAAGTTCGGGATCTATACCACCACAAACTAAGATCTCAGTTTTCTTTTTATTGATTCGATATCCCCCAAGAGCCTCAAATTTCTCAAAGATTAAAAGAGCCTGTGTTTGGGAATGCATTTCGGGTTTAATCAGTAACATTATATCGTCCGCGTATAATTTAATCTTGGCCATAGAAGTTATGGGAGGAGAAATATATACGCAGTTCCGAATTGCAACAGCTAATGGCTCAATAAAAAAGCAAAAAGGGCAGGTGACAATGGGCAACCTTGCCTTGTGCCTCGCTGAACTACAATTGAGCCCACAATAACTGCATTAACAATAATATTAGCTTTTGCGCCCCTTTCTAAATTCTGAATTAAATTAATAATTTGTGATCGAATCCCAAAATGCTGTAAAATAAAAAATAGTGTCTCCCAAACCACTAAATCAAAATCTTTTTCCGCATCCAAAAGTAAAATTAAGGCAAGAATCTCTCGAGTTTCAAAATAATCTAAAGCTTCAATCAAATAATGTGTATTAGTGAAAAGTTGTAGATCTGCAATAAAACCATTCTGGTCAGATGAATCAATTCTGCGGAGACATTATTAAAATGAATTGAAAGTAATTTTGTAACAATTTTATAGTCAAAATTCAACAATGTGATTGGGCTGTAAGAATTAGGATCCTCAGATTCCTTCCCCCTCTTTAGAAAACTGACCACCGTTCCATCTTGAAAGTAAGCTGGGATTGGACCTCCCTCCAACATAGAGTTTAATAATAACAGAAAAAGTTCAGAAAAGGAGCTAAAAAAAACCAAGACCATCTGGACCACAGTCTGTTGGTCTACTTGGGAAAGAATTGGAAGAGGATATTTATCTAAAAAGTCATTTAGCTTTTGTTGATCTGTGTTGTGAAACGTGCTATAAATCTTTTCATAATGAGAGAGCATTATTCACCCTATCTCTTCAGAGTCTGAAGTTTCCGTGTGGGTAATTAGGGATTTTAAGGAGTGGATCATGTTAGCCGCTGCTTGTTCCGTAATCTGCCAAGCTAGAAATTTACCAGTAAAGTTACTATGTTCATACATTTTTTGTGATTGCCTGCAGAAAGTCTCCTCACTTTTTACGAAATAATGCGCACTAAGCTCCCGTTTTTCCGTATTTAATTGATTCTGTACACGAACAGAGGGATTATAATATCTTTGTTCTATTAACGCCTGTATTTTTTGCTGCAGCAAATTTTTCTTATTCCTAGTAAGGGAAGATTCCATTGCATCTTTTCCTATAATAACCCCCCGAATAAAAGCCTTCACGGAGTCCAAAACGACATGAAGAGGAGAAGTACCAATATTATGTGCGATGAATTCTCCTATCTCTGATTTAAGTGATGTTACCCATGATTCATCAGACAAATATATCTTGTTAAAAACCCATCGTTTGGAAGGTCTCTTACTCTCCTCCAAAAAAAACTCAATAATTAACAAAGCATGGTCGGAAAAACCATTATGTAAAATCTTCTGATACAAAACATGTAATTTTGTAGAAGCAAGAAAAAAATCAATACGAGAAGATGACTTGAATCTTCCCGACCAGCAAGTAAACTCTTTTTTTAAGGGATTCTGTACCCGCCATGGATCACAAAGATTCAGTGTCCTCACATTATTAACAATAGATCGAAATTATTTAGGTTTAAACAGTTTTTTTTATAACGGTAGTGGAATCTAAGTTTGGATTCATAAGAATATTGAAATCACCTACCTTGGTTGAAGTCTTAATAGATCAACTACCATATGCTGGTTGTCAACATTTATGATGATACAGTCCCATCTTATAGTTTTAGGAGCCCTTCTTACCCAGTTTACCCACCTAGCCATAATAAGGTGTTGGTATAAATTAAAGCTGTCCCTTGTGTGGTTAAAAAGCCAATGCTGGACTTTGGTGATTAGCTGCTCTGTAGTTTTTTTGTTGTTTCTCTTTTAATTCTGGTACGCTTGCTAATACTAGAACATAGGGGCAGGCTGGGTGTGGAGGTCTAGCCTTACTCCTGATTTTACTACATCAGCTGGTCGGTTATTAGTCTCCCCCTGGGATGAAGACCTACAATGCTACCATCTAAAGAAACTGCATTTATAGGCGGTCAAGGATAGGCAGCATCATTTTCTAGCAGAACAGAGTAGGGTAAAACTGAAGGGTGTCGCAAGGGGAGATGTGCATTTGGGGGACACCTCTGCTCTATGCTATTCAGAAGTTCATTGGTTTTCATAGTAAGAAAGTTGCTATCACTAGATGGATTCTGTACTCCTGACATTTCAGAAAGGGACACAGAATGTGAGGCCAAGGCATTGGGAAAGGCCAAATGAGTTACGGTGGGTAACAGAGATTTCAGACAGCTAAGGCTAGTTGTTTGTACTTAACCCACCTTACCGCCTCCCAACACACAGGTGTGAAAACTACTAGACAACAGAGACATCAAATCCTCAATTTTTTTCAATCTTGTTAAAAGCGGTTGGAGGAGATGAGAGAAAGAGTTTTCCAACTACCCACTTAGGTATTCTAAAGACAACGTGCGCCGCACACACTAGGCAAGGGAGGAGACTCATGTTTAGTCGCTAGGGTTTGAGGGTCTTACAAACTTTGATGCAGTCTTTGATGTTATGATTTTCTTCTCCTCCCCCTTCTCTTTTTGCCTGGAGGTTTGATCGGTGGGCTAACTTGGGGTGAGGATAGAATTTCTATACCAGTATCTAAGGCCAAAGCAGCACGAGCATGCACTACAGGAGTTAAGGTAGGTAAAGAGCCCTAGCCAGTAAAGTCCAGGCAGGATCTTACCTCCTCAACCAAGAGACGCCGTTCCGTAATCTCGATCTCTTTTGAGAGGACGTCGGCCGCTCTCAGGAGAAACGCGTCTAGCTTGTTGGTGATTGCAACTCCCTCTTCTGCAGTTTTGGTTTTCCTTTTTGCCATCTTTAATGTTGATCAAAACATCAGGGGGGTGGCCCAGCTCTGCCTCTTCTGGGCAAGGACAGGCACGGCCCGGGCACGTCCCACACCGTGGGACCGCTGGCGCTTTTTGAGCACGTGGAGATACTGCGGGGTTGCTGGGAAATGGATTCTTTGTGACTCCCTGCAGATTGCATAAAGATTCTGGCAGGAAGTGGCGACGTAACATTGTACCATGCTCCAGGGACCATTGACACTTTTTTAGCGTGTGGAGACGCTGTGGGGTTGCTGGGAAACAGAGTCCCTGTCATTTTCAGCCCGGTTGCAGAAAGATGCTGGCAGGAAGTGGCGGCGTAACATTTTACCCCGCTCTGGGAACGGCTGTTGCTTTTTCAGCGTGTGGAGATGCTTTGGGGCTGTTGGAAAACAGAGTTCCTGGGACTCCCAGCCCGTTTGCAGAAACATTCTGACAGGAAGTGACGATGTAACATTGTCATGATTGATTCACAGAGCAGTGGTATTACATTATGTGCAGCATATTCTAATAAGTGAGTTGTGAACTGGGAGGCCAGTAGAAGCAACCTTGGTGACAAGAACATGAGGCAAAGGGCAGATAAGTCTAGAATTAAAACAGTAATTTCCTTTTTTAACTGTCTCAAAAATGTGAATGACAGAGGTAGGAAGGAGACACCTCAGATCAACATGGATAGGTTTTATTTCTGTGGGGCACAGGTTTGCTTGAAGCGTAATTTCCCAAATAGGCCCCCAGGTGAACAGATTTCAGTCATTCTGTTTCATGGGAGTTGCCCTAGACCCCTTCGGACATAATAGAGCTGGCTGTAGATGGTTTGGAAAGAAGGTAAGGTACCACACCTCAAACACCAAGCAACAGCCAGGAATACTTGGAGCCTGTGTTTGTAAATGGCATCAGGTTGACTAATGTGTAACACCCCTGTTCCCTGTCCAAATATGTCTCATGCATAAACAGTCAGCCAGCCAAAGAACTTCCCCATAATCTCTTGGAACATGATCATTGCAACTATTGCCCTAAAATACCCTCTATGTATTGAATGCCTGGTGGGCAAGGGTACGACTGCTAGAAAAATTCATGTAACATGCATATCAAAGAGCAATATTTTATGTGCATAGCTCAGTGGTTACTGCTTTTCTCACAGATATTATTTTGCTACTGTTTAGTTCAGAAGTTGCAATCATAATGTAGTTCAGTGAGCTTTAACTGCCATGAAAAGGCTGCATGTAGGCTGCATGGTACAGGTTAGAAATTAATGTTTTTTCCCAGTCTTTCCTCATCCTGATGTTGCAAAAAAAGGTTTGTTTGGGTGGGAATAAATTCTTATTAGTAAGGTCAACCCCAACCACTGTGTTATGTTCTGAATGGATTTGTGCTTCTCCAGACACAGCACACTTAAAACGTGCCTACCTGTATGGATGGTGTCAAACCTACACCTTGTAGTCCCTTTGTCTTATGTTACATTTTCAATACTCTGATTTACACATGTATATTACATTGTCTATGTATGTGTTTGCAATGCAATGTGCTCCCACACCCTACAACAGTATGAGACGTGCTATAAAACAAATACATTACATGTGATAGAGGGGTTATGCTGATGGGTGGTGAGAGTGAGAGAAATCACTAAAGAGCCCCAATAAAGAATGTTGTGTCGTTGTGTCGGGTCATCGTTACTATGCTTTAAAAGCTAATACAATGGAATATTGTAACAAGGTGCCCGTTCGGGTAGAAAGAGAATCCCCATTTCAGACTGGTAGAATGCTGACCTTGCTTCCCCTCCCTCTCTGCCCCATTGCCAGAATGAATGGAAAACTGAAGGAGTCAGCCCATGGCCGGAAACAAAAGAACATGAGGAGGACTGCTCCTTTAACTGGAGGATCACGGAGAACGAAGCCCCGCCCCCCGATGACGACGTATGCTTTGGATTGGGTAAAATCCAGGAAGGACAGCGTCTGGCGTGTGACGACACCCCTGTGGAGTTCGGTGCAGGCGTGTGGAGCGGAGAAGACACGGAAGGAGTGCTATCGACGGGAAGAGACGAGAGGACGAGGGGAGAAAGCCAGGAGGCCAACGGATCCGCGAAGCGTCGTGCTACACTCCCAAGGGAGGAGTGTGGTTGCAGCAGGTACGCAGCGGTTTGCGGGGTGGGTCGGGAGACGGGGTTCCTCGGCTCCGTAATACATCGCATTTGCCTATCCAACCGCATAAACGTCGTCCCCAGTAATCCTCCCTCTTATAGTGTAAATAATCCTTCCCTGACACCTACCTTCACACGGAGGCACTAAGAACTGTTTTGTTTGTATAGCACAACATCACTGGTGTCCCCACCATCCCCCGGTTTCCCTTTGCGCATCAGACATAGAGCCACGTTCCTGATAGTCTGTTTCTTTCTCTCTGCACGTTGTAGGAACGGCCCGCAAGAGAGACCAGAAGAAGTCCCATAGCCCAAGTGACCAAAGAAAGTGGGAAGACTGCTCCAGTAGACTTATCCAAAGAGGATGGACTGAGCCTTAGCCACCACGGATCCAGCTGGATTTCAGAGGGACAGACTCACCTCCCTCTATAACAAGACCTTAACTAAAATAAAACCTTACTTACCCAGATCTAGCCTTCGGCCCCTTTCTGGTACCTCGCCACAAATATGTAATGACAAATGTGTTGTACGATGCACCATTTTTCCCCACAATTTCTCAGGGGGAACACCCCTCCCCCTCAAAACCTCCTTTTGTAGTGGCCACGCTCACTCACTGCACATGCTATGCAGCATAGGGGGGCTGGTCTGACAAACTTTGCCAGGGTTTTTGGGGATTTCCTGTCCAGCCTTGGGAGAATGCCTGAATGAATAGAGCCTACCCTAGAGCCTTCAAGCTCTACATCCAAAGATGCAAAGGCAAACATTAGATGGTGGAACTTATAAAGATGATACTACTATTATTTGTTCTGGGTCTCCTTCCTAAACTGGTGTACATTACAACTAGAAGCTTCCAATTGTTACTATGAGTGTGGCAACACCATCCATAATCAATTGAGGACTCCACAGTGAGTATTGATCCACTATCCAATCCCTCAATTGCTATAAACTAAAACCAGTTACAGTAAAATTTCTACCAGCAGACTAGTCAACTTAGACCAGAGCACTTAGAACAGAGTCGGAAATATCATAAGATTGTTGCAGTAATGTAACATTGCATCATATGTAGCACGTCCTAAAGATTCCTGTCTCAACTCAAACATAGCCCCTTGGTACACCAATGTTATAGCAACCATGTGCAAGAACACAATATGAGTGTGCTGTGTTGTTTCTCAACCCAAGAAGGTATCAATCAATCAATCAAACATTTGTAGAATGTGTTACATACCCATGAGGGTCTCAAGGCGCTGGGGGGGGGGCTGCCGCTACTCAAAGAGCCAGGTCTTGAGCAGTCGTCTGAAGGCCAGCAGGTCCTGGGTCTGACGTAGGCCGGTAGGGAGAGTGTTCCAGGTCTTGGCGGCGAGGTAGGAGAAGGATCTGCTGCTGGCGGTGGTTTTCCGGATGCGTAGAACTGTGGCGAAGGCGAGGTTGGCTGAGCGGAGGATGCGGGTGGGGGTGTAGAAGCTGAGTCGACCTTTAAGGTATGCTGGTCCGGCGATGTGTGCGTGGATGAGGAGATTGAAGGTGATCCTCTTGTTGACGGGGAGCCAATGCAGGTCTCTCAGGTGGGGTGTGATGTGGTTGTGTCGGGGGACGTCAAGGACCAGTCATGCCGAGGCGTTCTGGATGCGTTGGAGCCGTCTCAGGAGCTTGGTTGGTGTTCCTGCGTAGAGGGCGTTCCCGTAGTCCAGTCTGCTGGTGACGAGGGCCTGGGTGACGGTTTTCCTCGTGTCGGAGGGGATCCACTTGAAGATCCTGCGGAGCATACAGAGGGTGTTGAAGCAGGAAGCGGAGACGGCGTTGACCTGCTGGGTCATGGAGAGGGCAGAGTCGAGGATGACCACCAGATTGCATGCGTGGCCGGTGGGTTCTGGGGGTGTTTCTAGCAATGTTGGCCACCATGAGTCGTCCCAGGCTCTATTAAATACTTCTCCAAGAAAAAGCTTTTATGGCGTGGCTTCATACCCCAGTAGAGAGTGAAAAGGCCTCACAGTCCACATTATATGAGGTCTATGACATTGGTTCCAAAGTTTATTCCGTGGAGTCCAAAGGCCACAGTGATGTGGTCAGAGGTTCTGGGGAAAATATGAATCCATTCGGGAGTGTTACACATCAAGCTTCCTGCACCTTATCCCTATTCCCTAAGACAACACAACCACTCCCATAATGTATTGGGGGAGTGATCAGGTTGTGTGCTATCCCATGCTACACTGAGACAATGCTCAGCTGATCTCAAGGCTTTAAAAGAAACCCGCCCTCGTTCTCAGGTGCTTGGCTTAGTCCATCTTGCTGGACCACGCTTTCCTGTCCTGTCTCCTTCCTGGTTGAAATCTTACAGCTGGATGTCTGTGATATCCCTCTGTTCTTCATGTCATGTCTTTACCGCTGTTGCTTTAGTTACCTAGAATTGTACAGTGATGCTCTGCATTCTAGGTGTCTTGTTATTGGAATGTGTATAGTTGAAAACCACTGTTAGATTCACCTGTTCTGGTTGAGGCTTGTATGGGTTCCTTGTCTTATGGAATAATCCTGGATATACTTCTACTTTTATGTCTTGAGCTTCTTATTTCAGCTGCTAATCTGGAAATCTTACAGTAGCGTAGTCAGCAGCTCTCCATTTAAGAGGAACCAAACCAATGTTTAAGGTGGGCTCGCCTAATAAAATTTAATGGTGCGATATGCTAAGTCCTGCAGTGTCACTGGTAGCCTTCATTTTCTATATTAAAATATTCCTGAACTCCTCAGTAGTGTACTCCGTTAGAGTTATACTATCGTTGTTGACTCTATAAATTTGTCAACAGCCTTGTCAACGGCTTCCTCACCGTATTGTTGGAGTGCTCTCGTCTTCCTCATGCCTCCATTGTTGTCAGCGTTCTTCCTTGTCCTCCTGAAACATGAAGCGTCACTCCTGGAACGCATGTCTGCGTAGAGTCTTCCGCTTAGCGTCATTTGAACTTCGTCAAGCATCAGAGCACCTTCATTCCAATTGGCATTCAGTCCTTGAGCTCCAGTAACACACAGCGTCATGGCTGCTTCTTCATTTTGAATGGTGCTCCTGAATGACACAGCCTCATTTTGCTCAGCGTCACGATTTCAACAATTATTTGAATACAGTACAATACAATATTGCGTTTTATTCTTCGTGTTGTTACCTGCTGACTCTTTTGAAACCAACAACACCAATTCTGGAGCACATAGTTGACTTTATCTTCTAATGACGATCTTCAGTGTCATCCATCCAAAATTGCTTATTAACACCACGTGTGTCACGATTTACATTTCCTATATATTGCCTGTTAATTTTTTTAATTACTGATTTGTTCAACTGAATTATTTATTTGTGCTTAATTTTAAGAATACTTGAGTATATTCTCATTTCAACTTGTTGGGGGGTTTGTACTATTAATATTACTTCATAATGCAAAATGTCACAGCCCCTCCTTTCTTCCTGTTGTCACCTGGAGAACCAACTATTAAATGGAAGAAATTGCAGAAAGTTTTCGAACTTTATGCTAGGGTTTGTGGAGTTAGTCTTTCTGCTGAACGCAGTCCTTCACTTCTGCTTCACTGTCTTGGGTCAGAAGCAAAGATGTGTTTGACAATTTGCCCCGACTCACGGATGAAGAAAGTTCTGGTCTTAATGAATTCGAAATCTGTATCAAGCAGCTAGACAAGCACTATTTGCCCAAAGTAAGCACAATACTGTAGAGATACCAGTATGCAAAAAATATGCAATATGAAGGTGAATCTGTTGAGGGGTATGTCACTCAATTGAGGAAACTTGCCTCTTCATGTAAGCTTGGAAATCTGTGTGACTAAAGAATAAGAGATCAATTCATGTTTGGCTGCAACAACCGAAAGGTAGGAGAAGAGCTTTGGTTGAGAGACAAACGCTCATTAAATGAAGTAATCCAAGTTGCTAAGAGAGTTGAACATTCACTTAAATGTGTAGATACTTTAAAAAAAAGATAAACACGTTTCTGTTCAAGTGGTTAAAGAACCAGAAAAATCTGCTCCCAAGTTATATTCCTAGGTCAAGCCTAAGAACAAATCTTTTGTGCTCAAATGTTTTAGGTGTGACAAAGTAGGGCATGTTGCCAACAATAGCAAGTGCCCTACCTTAAATGTAAAAGGAAAGGACATCTTTCAGTTGTATGTAAAACAAAGGTTACATCTTCTAATGTAAAATGTGTCGAAACTGAAATTTTAGATGAGGATTTTGTCTGTGGACAAATTGTGGTTCAAGCTGTTTCTCACGTAGAAGCCAAGCCTTGCCCCTTGGATATGATTCTTGTTGAAGGTGAGTCCACAAGATTATTGTTCGACTCGGGAGCTAAGATTACGATTTTAGCATATGGTGGAGAACCCATTCCTCTAAAAGGTTATTTCACTGTCCTCACTGAATATAAAGGACGATATGTTTCTGGTAAGATCTATGTTTCTCTAAAAGGTGACAGCATAATAGGCTGGTTTCACCAGGGAGATTTAGGGGTAATGTTAGATCCTGGCAGTGACTGTCCTTTTTAAATTGAAATAATCTATTCAAACTGTTCAGCTAAATTCTAACAGTTCCTTGCGGGCACATGCATCAACGTTTCAAATTGCGATTCCTTATTTGCGAATTTTAAGGAATCGCAAATAAGGAATCGCAATTTGGAATGCATGATTTTTTCTGCAATTTTTTTGTGATTCGGTAAAAATCGCAATTTTTACCGAATCGCATGTTTTTTGCGAATTCTTATTTGCGAATTCGCATTTTGCACACATGCTGAATCACAATGAGATTACAACCAGGAAGGCAGGAGAGTAATTGCACACAGCTGCTCCCAGGTTTTAGTGGAGGTCTGGCAGTTGGAAATTGGAGCTGAGCCTGGAGGACCTGCAGCAGTGTGTGTGTCTGCAATTTTTGGAGAAATGGCTAAAGAAAATGCTGAAGCAGAATCCAAGCAAGGAAAAGAAACATTAAATTCAGTGACCAGGAGCTGGAAATACTTATTGAGAAGGTCACTGTGAGGCAGGACAAACTTTTTGGTAAACAATCTTTGAAGGTGCCTGAAGCAGTGAAAAGGAATCTCTGGCTTGCTATCCAAGCAAAGGTGAATGCTGTGGGTGTTGCACATCGTGATATAAACAACTTACAGAAACGCTGGTATGACCTGCGCAGTCGTGCCAAAGAAAGAATAGCAACCAGGATGAAGGCTGCCAAAGAGACTGGTGGAGGAACCCCCAGGGATAGGCCCAATACCCCTCTTGAAGACATGGTGGGAGGAACACTTTTAACTGAAGCTGTTGTTGGAGTAATTGACATTGACACCTCAGACCTTGTTGGACCTTCTGATGGTAAGATTTTTTGAAAATTGTTTTTCAAAATGTTCAAAGTGATAGAAAGATCCCATAAAATGATCTTGTGGCTGCTTAAACGCATCCGTGCGGCGCCGATTCCGCCCCTGTGCTGGACATTCCAGAACAGGGCACGGTCGTGACGGAACCGTTCCGTCATCAGCGCAGCTCAGCCGTGACTGATGACCGAACGGTTCCGTCACCAGCATCGAACAGGTTAATTTGCAATCCTCTATTGTAGTATTCCTTTTTACATTTTCGAAATCTGTAAATTAACCATTTTCAACCACGAAGCAGTGCATCATGGGAGATGTAGTCTTTTTTAAAAATTCAATAGGCAAATGATAACCAAAGTAAAAAAAATGAATGATAGCATTTTATGAGACCAAAGTAGTCATGCAAAAAGTGATTTTTATTTGAAAAGTAATGTAGTAAAAATTATCAAAAAGTGCAAATTTGAAAGTAACACACTGTTTGTACTATTTCAATCATAGATACACAACAGGAAATTAATGAAAATGAATTGACAGAGTTTAATACTCAAGATGGACAAGACACAGATGAGTCAAATGCTGCTACTTCATCATCCTTAATTGTGGATAGAAGGCAAAGATACAGAGTGCGCCAACTGCAGCATTCTGATAGTGATGACACTCAAAATGTTAATGTCCCAGAACTCCAGACTGTTGAAAGACCAGCAACCTCTAACCCAATGCAGAGCAGGCGTAATAGACTTCAACAGTTTTATAGGCGCCAGTCACATGCGTCACAAAGTGGAAGAGCTGTAGAGGAGAGCAGCACCGGCAGTGTTGTTGAGGATAAAATTCTTAAAGTTCAGCGCCTGCAAGGCAACAATATTGAAGTCATGAAGGGAAAACTTGGTTACATTGGCAAAGAGATTGGTGCAATGCACAACAGTATTAAAAACATGACAAATGTAATTGATAAAGGGCATAGAACAACATCAGAAAAGCTAGACCGCATTGCAACTTCATTGGAAACACTGTGCACAGTAAAACAGACACAGCAAGGGGGGAGTGCTAAGAGGCACCTTAGAGCAATGACCTGCATGCAGGGTCACACCAGGGGAATGTCTCGGCTTTCAAGCACTATTGCTCAACTCTGCAAGCAGACAGTTGCCATGCAACTGGAAATGAAACAAATTTGTGGAGAGATTGCCAGGGGAATGGGGACACTCCATAATCTTGTAGAAAGAATTCAAAGTGATGCTGCACCTGCAAACCAGCCACAAATTGGGGGGAGTGAAGTTGGCAGAAATGTCAGTGGTATACTTGACCCAGTGTTACCTGCAGCACGCCGTAGCAACAGTAATAAATACATTTCAAGCTATATGCCCATGGGCGATATGATAGGTACTGGCAAAGCATTAGGAGTGCGTGGACATAAAAAATAGTATGGTACCTTTGAAGTTATATTTTTGACAAAATAATGACCATCTGATTTAAAAAAGCATTTGTTTCTGTTTTAAAGTAATTTAATTTTTGATCTCAAAGCATTAACATTTTAAGAGAAAACTGCATATACTTTAATTTCCGTGCAATAAACAGTTTACAATCAAGCACCAGAATGTCTTGCATGGTTCTTACCTTTTTTTAAAGTAATGTTGTGTTATCTCTGCCCTTCTCCTTCTACTCTCTGCTGCTTCTGGTCCATGTAATCTTGCATGGGGTTGATGAGGCTGATTATCATTTTGAGGTAGTACATCATCCAAATCCAGTTATATGCCTCTCCTAGTGGCTAAGTTGTGCAACATAGCACATACAGCAACTATTTTACAGCAAATTTCAGGACGATATTGTAAAGCACCACCAGATTTATGAAGTATGCGAAACCAAGATTTCAGCACACCAAAGGTTCTTTCTATCACATTGCGGGTTGATATGTGAGCATGGTTGTACTGCTGCTCTTTTCTGGTTGCTGGATTGAGATAAGGTGTTAATATGTATGACCTCACTGCATAGGCACTGTCATCTAAGAAGTAATAACAGATACAATGCATGAGTAATATGTGTGTAGAAAGCACAGGGATATGTAAAAATTTAGAATTTTATAATTACCAAGCAAATATCCATCTCCAAAATCACCAGCAAGCAGTTGTGTGTGGATGGCACTGTGTCTAAAATATAGGAGTCATGGGCATTTCCAGGGTAACTTGCCACTAAGTCTGTGATGATAGTTTTAGAATTGCAAATTGTTTGTATGGTGAGAGAATGGTAACATTTCCTGTTGCGGAAAATTTACTCATTTTCTGAAGGTGGACAAATAGGAACATGTGAATCATCTACACAACTAATGCCATGTGGAAAATGTGCTATGTTGTAGAAATCTAACTTGGTTTTCAGCAACTCCTGTTGTGTACTTGGAAATATAATATGATGCCTTATCCTTTGCAACATGGCATTCAGAAAAGCATTAAGAAATTGTGATAGGGAACTCTGGGAAACACCACCAGCAATGGCTATTACACCCTGAAATGACCCAGAGGCAAGGAGGTGTAGTGAACACAATACCTGAACATGGGTTGGTATGGCTTGTGTCCTGCGTGTTTGTCTCTGCAAGATTGGGTCCAATTCAGCAATTAATTCTAAAATTAAATGAGCATTAAGCCTATATTTATCATAGATTTCTGCTTCTGTCTGCCCTAGTAAGGTAATGCGCACTCTGAAAATTCTCTCTTGAATAATCCTTCTCCTCCATCCTGCTGAAGCTCCCAACCTCTGCCTACATGGCAAAAAAAAGTGCTGCCATTGTGAAAAACAGTTTGATGCTTTCTGGGGCCCCTTATATGCACTCTTGATGGATTTCACCTGCATTGTGCAATTTTGAGGAAATTACCACCAGGTTTGACTTCTTCTAATTTTAAGAATTCTTATTTGCGATTCCTTAAGAAATTGCAAATAACGAATTTTCATGCATTCAATTTTTTCACAAAAAACTGCGATTTGCAAAAATTGCAATTTTTTAAAGGAATCGCAAAGCATTTTGCGATTCCTAAAATAGCGAAAATACAATTCAAAGATGATGCATCCCAAAGCAATCAATTGCATTAGCAAACGGCCGAATTTTGCGATTCACACCGTTTGCGAATGCAATTCACTTTGATGCATGTGGGCATTAGAGTTTAAGATTAAAGAAAAGTTTACTGATGTTTTCAAAACTGGTCTGGGTTGCCTCAAGAATTTTAAATGAAAGAATCCTCTTCGCCCTGATTCAGAACCTTTTTGTTGCAAAGCCAGAAATGTCCCTCTAGCAGTAAGGGAAGAAATTAAAAAGGAATTGTTAAAACTTAAAGATGGAGGCATTATTGATGAAGTCACAGCGACTGACTGGCTTTCTCCAGTTGTAGCAGCTTGCAAGGCAGATGGTTCCCCTCGCCTCTGTGTGGACTTGAGGCAGCTAAATAAGTGTGTGATGGTGGATCGCTATCCATTACCCAACATTTCTGAACTATTGGCTTTGTTGGATGGAGCTAAGGTAGTCAGTACCATTGGTTTAACCTCAACCTACCATCAAATTGAGGTGGATGAAGCTTCTAGGGATTGTACTTCCTTCATCACTCCGTTTGGGACATTCAGATTTGTTCAGATGCTGTTTGGTCTTGTATCAGTGGCGTCTGTATTTCAACTGATAATAGAAAAGACTTTGGATGGTTGCAATGGCTGTTGTGTTTACCAAGATGATTTTCTTGTATTTGGTAAAGATCACGAAGAACATGAAAAGAATCTTTAAGGTGTCTTGTATAAGTTAGGAAAAGCTAATCTCACTATTGAGTCTGAAAAATGTAAATTTGGAACTTCATCCATTCATTATTTAGGTCACACTATTTCAGGGAATGGTATTACTCCAAAGTCAAGATTTGTTGATACTATAGCTTGCATGCCACCCCCACTTGCAAAGAAGAACTCACAAAATTATTTGGTATGGTTGAATACTACAATAAATTTGTTGAAGGGTTTGCTGAGTTGTCTTCCAATATGAGAGGACTTCTAAAAAATGGTTGTGAGTTTAAGTGGAATGCTGATTGTGACATGGAATGTATTTCCATTAAGGAGAAACTTAGCAATGCACCTAAGTTAACAAGCTTCAATCCCTGCAAGACCTCAGTCATTGTGACTGATGCAAGTCTTAAGGGATTAGGTGCTGTACTTCAACAGGAAAGTGAGGATGGTATGGCGACCATCATGTTCGCCTCACGTGGACTAAGGGACCCAGAGTCTTGCTATTTTGTCATTGAAAGTGAGGCTCTGGATGTTTTTTGGGCCATTAGAAAGTTAAAAAAAATTCTTTTAAGACTTTCAATATTCACAGAAGGCATTTAGGAGTCCTAAAGTTAGGAGTCCTAACTTTACTACTACTAAATTGAGAAAAATCCTAATTTTAAGACTTTCGGTATTCACAGAAGCCATTTAGGAGTCCTAAAGTTAGAAGACCTAACTTTACTACTACTAAATTGAGAAAAATCCTAACTTTAAGACTTTCGGAATTCACAGAAGGCATTTAGGAGTCCTAAAGTTAGGACTCCTAACTTCTGTGAATACCGAAATGAGTAAGTGTCTTCTGTAAATACCAAAATGATTAAGTGCCTTCAGTGAATGCGAAAATGGTTGTAAGTTTAGGATTTTGTCTTAAGTTAGTTCTGTGAATCGGGCCCTAAAACTTCCAGGATGTTGCCCATTCCCTCTGCTGGCCCAGCTGGTACTTTTTCATGATGGTCCTGTGTAGTCTCTTCTCTCCCGGGGGTATCAGTCAATCCTTAGCTTGCCTTACTGGTTTAGGCGAGCTATACCTTAAGGGAGCTTGGGGGCTCTCTCTTTGCTCCTGAGGATATTGGTTCTTCTGCTTGGTGGATCCGAATCCCAACAGAGTAATGTGGTCCTGTAAGGATAGGACCTCATTTATCTTTGTCATTGGATCAGACATCATCACCTTTGTGACATTTTTTATTCTTCACATGTAGTGGAAAAACACCATGAATGTATTTTCCTTGTTCCTTTAGTGTCTCCTGCAAAAGTGATGAAGAACAGACCAGTCCTCTGATGGATGCACACCTGTGAGGGACATTCTCTGTCTAGGCAAGGAGGACCAATGTGCCACCTTCACTGCCTCAGTATACAGAGCAGGTACACTCATGGATGATGCATCACACATGACTCTAATGGTGGCTCTGAAAATGCCTTTTATGTCTTAAGGTGCGCATATCACCAGATTGCAGAAAATAAGCCTATGCTTCGACAAAGGTGAATAAAAGTGGAAAAAGGGCAATTTATCAGAATTGGGAACTATGGAACACTGCTTTCCCCCAGAAAAATCACATATTCGTTATTCATCCAATTTGAATGTTGAAGCCACTGTCTAAGTTTCCATTTAATAACTATTGTAATATAATGAAAATGTAATCATACAAGGCTACAGTCACTTCATTTCGAGGAAAATCTTGAAATGCAGCAAACACTTCTAAAGTGACTATGGCATATTTGGAATTCATCAGATGTGTCCCACTGGGACATGAATGCAATGGAATAAGCCCTTAGGGTGTATGTGTGTTTCAGGAGTGGGTAATGTAAGAACTGGGTTGGTGCCAAACAGTGATATTGTTACACACAGGCAGCATTTGCATGTCTTTGTGAACACACATAGAGAGGCCAGGTACAGTAGTACACAGTAGTAGTAATGTAATAGAAGGACATGCATGTTCTCGGGTGTACACAAACGTAGCCGGCGGGCCAGTAAAACTAGGTGGCCTTACTGCTATTGTCCATCCAGACCTCTTGGCCATGTAGAAACTGGATCGATATTTAGAAGTGGTGTGTTTCGGTGTCAATACCAATATTCAAGTTGCAAACCATTGAACAGCTACTGACTCTCAAGTAGGGGTGGTAACTCATTTGAATAGAGGAGGGGGTTATCTTTGATCCCTTTCCCCCTTGTGAATTGGGGTAAAAGTTTCATGGGGAGTAGGCAGTACTCCAAGAGATCACTGCCAACTCTCACTCAAACTTTTTCTGAGAAACCAGCAGCCCCATTTCGTTTGGGCAATCAGGCTGTTTAAAAACAAAAAAAACCTCACATTTAAACTTAATCAGAGGCATCATGGTCTGCTGATCTGTGCAGGCCACCGTCCCTGTGATTTCCAACATTGGTATCCTGCTCACTAAATAATCACGGGGTTGTTTATCAATTATTTAATATGGTTACTTAGTACAGGTTTTCGTAAAAGGCTAGGCATAATGTTGCATAACTGTACAGCACACTGATACACTGTGGCTAAGAGCACTAGATAAGAATTTAAACAAAAATAAACGTCAATGTATTGAACAAAATAAAATATGTGTTTATTTAAATGCAGCAGCAATTAACATTTTGGAAAATAGTGTTGTACATTAAAGAAAGAATACACTCAGTACATGGGACTGAAAACGGGTGGAGTGGAACAGAAAACAACAAGGCCATAGATTCGTGTCACACTAGCTGTTGTATGGGAGCAGCAAAACCAGTAAGAATAAATAGACCTGAGTACCGTAGAACCATAAACATGTACAAGAGGTCAATGTAAAGGGCAAATGACAGCTTGCTTGAGATACATAGGCCCAACTGACATAGCTGTACTCTATAACTGAACCTCATGCAGAGTTTAAGTGGGATACAATGTGGGGAGATCTCTGAAAGGGGTGTGGCTTTTGCAGTTATAACAGTGACTTAACCCCAAACAATTTTATGTGTGTGTGTGTGTGTTTGTGTGTGTGCCATCCAATCATTCTCTCTGAGATTCCTGTTATTGTATCCCAATATAATAACACAACAACATAAGTACACCTAAAACTAGACAAGGCTGCTGGCTTTGTCAATCTTTTATTGTGTGTAGAAAGCCAGGGATTTGTTGACCATGTATTCTGAGCATCCCATTGAGAGCATTGTGAGAAATTCACACTGCCTTTAGTCTCAAGCACAGAGCTCTCAGTTGCGGCTGTTATAAACACATGAAGATGGCTTTGTCCAAAGCATGCACCATACAAGAATAATATGCTATCAAGAAATACAGAAAAGCAACATCATGGATATAGCTAACATTCTAATGGAGTGCAAGATTCGGGACAATATTTGAAATATAAGCCAGAACTAAATCACTGACAATCATCACCTAAAAATCTATTACATGTATTGTTCAGAAATCCCATGAAAGTCAAGGGCCTGAAGATAGGCTCTATTAGGGACTCGTTTCAATGTCCGTTTGAAAATACTACCTGGTATTAGAGCCCGTGGAAGAGTGTTCCAGTGTGTGGGTCCGAGAAGGACTGACCTAGAGGTGCAGGGGGAGTCTATCTGCGGTTAACAAGCAATGATGAGCTGATATTAAGTTGCAGAAAGAGATATGTTTGGAATCAGAAAGGAAATGTTGGCATTAGCATAAATGGCTTTGAGGACTATTGCTAAAAGTTTGTAGAGGGAGGGTCCTGTCCTTAACAAAGAGCCAGTCAGCTTGGCATAGTGTTAAATATTGAGGTGCCTAATTCACAAAGATGTTGATGTGATTACACTTGTCGCACTCCTTAATTCCAGGAGAATACCAGGGGTACTCCTGGTTCACTTGTGAAATTCATGAGTAACCTAGAGAATGTTGCCTAACGGCCAGGGCGGGCAACCTCGGAGCTGGGGAGCCAGGTTCAAGTCACGGCAGGTATGCTCAACATTCTGTGTTTCTGGGCAAATCACTTAATTTCCCCATGCCTAACAAAAATGAATGTGTCTGTTTGTAACGTACTGGTACTCATGTAAAGCACTCTGATACCTTTGGGTCTCGTTTGCGCTATATAAAACTCCTCCAATTAAAAAAAAGGTAACACAATGGTAATTCACACTTACTTATACATCAATGTTTCTGAATCCAACCTGGGGTGCTCAGGGCAGAGGCCATAGTACTCTAGTGGTGAATAAGTGATATGGAAGGCCCACTAAAGTACTCATACAGTGGCCTAGATTCCTGAGGATGAATGAGTTAATTACAAACTTGACTGTGCAGAAGGGGATCTCTGCGCAGAAGCGATTCTCTGCAGCTGTGGTATTAGTATGCATTTTACATAGATTTAGGATTTTATGCATGGCTTCGATGGTGATTAAGTTGTGGGGGTGGTAAATGCCTTTTTATCAGAAAGAAACTATATATACCTAGAACTAGAGGTTGTAATAGAAGAGGACTATTGCTGCTGTGAGTGGGGGTATGGAAACCCAGCCAAATTAAACATCTCTGCTTTTCTGGAACAGATCTTCAGTCCCAGAGATTGCCACGGCAAGGGGTAGGGCTGCTGATCATCAGCACTGAAAAGTGTTGCACCTGAGCATGTCATGGATTGGGATCACAATTTGACCCAGACACTGCCAAAAAAGTTTCCCACATTTGCGGGGATTGCCCTATCATTAAACATCATTTGGTTGCTCTTAGAAACCTCATTTGTAGATAACTGTTTGGCAAGTTAAGCTTTTTAAAGCTTATAGAGCCAGTAACTTTGGTAAAGACTAGAAGCACTGCAGTTCTGAAAACGGAATACTTACTTGCAGTCTTAATGCTTTACATCATGTAGTTAGATACTCTTTCCAAGCAAACTATGTCCTGGACTCTGATCATCACATAAATCAGAAATCTAGTACAAAGTCAAGGGGGAAGGGTCAGACTGAAATCTCTGGGAATAGAATCTGTAATAACAAAAGTAAGAGGAATGGCAGCTCTGAACCTCTTCCTTGGAGAAAAGAACCTCTAATGACAAACAGTAAAGAAATACATTTTGCATATCAACCATAAAAACATTTTGCAAGGCTCTCAAAAGAAATGAAATCTAGCTCCCTCACTATGTTTTACTTTTCCCTGAACATAAATACCCTTTCCTCAAAGACTCGACCCTGCTAGCTCATCAATGATCCACTTATTTGGGCATCTGAGTATCAAAGCAGCAATAACACAGAGAGCGAAAATGTCTGCTATGGAATGCAGGATCTAAAGCTCCCCAAACTTAATAAAATCGAATGCCTTTACAAGTCTAGCTTGAACCCGAATTGATGTAGATTTTGATCAACGTATTCTCTTGAACATCTCCATAATTGGAGCTGAATAGAATACCTTTGTTTATACTTACTTGAATACAAAACATCTTGCACAGGGAGGAAATATACCCATTCCCAACTAACTTTGTGCTGGACATTGATCATTAAATAAATCCGAAATCTCACACAGTCAAGTGGGAAAGGGTGAGGTCGGGATATCTGGGAACATAATCTGCAACAGCCCAGAAAGAACAGGTCTTCTCTAGCCCATTCACAATGAACAGGCTTTAGTGAACCGAACCTACAACAACAAATATAGAGTAAGTTTACTTTTTTCAACCATACATAGAATCTCTCATTTTACCCTGCGGTATAGTTTGTGTTCTTTGCAACACCTCTCTAATTCCAGCAAATTATTCTTTCTTCCTCATGTACTGGAAGAGAACTTGTAATATAAACAGAAGGAAAAATGACACCTACATCACATAAGCGTACCAAATTCACTGATATATATATGCAGATTTTGTCCTAACTTTTTGTTGGATTATTTTCATTGGCCTTTGAAACGTCTGAACATCCTTTCCTTTCCCTGTTCAATAGAGGAAAAATTGTGGAAAACGGAACCTCCAGGGACACAAATAATAAATATTTGATATGGGACAGCAAAAAGATACTGTAAAAATCCCAAAGTAAGAAATCAAGATCTATCACAATGTATAGTCTTTTACCTGGGTGTACAAGTGCCTGTCTAATGTTTTTACCTCTGGCCTCTCTCTGTAAGGCTAGCTTGTCTCCGCACCAAGGGCTCCGGCATTCACATCAATAATGCCCTTGTCCAGCTTCACTGTGGAGGACTCCAGAAAAAAGAACTGTTACAATATAGAAAGAACAACAATAATAGCTAAATGTCACCTGCTTAAAGTACCATTACAAAACCTCCAAAACATAATGTAACTCAATCACAACACCTGATTTGTTTCTTGAAAGTGTGCATATTTTCTCCACAGGACTTTACAGGATTGGTTCTAAAGTATTGGAGTGCATTAAAGGTTTCTGTGGATCATTGGCAACTCCTGGTTCACATGGCATGGATGAGTGGGCTAGAATGTAGAGAAAATAATTGTTGGAAAGAAAATAACAGATTAGGACCTACCAAAGAATACTCCCAAAAAACAAAACCATTAACTCAAGCCAGCATAATTTGCTATGATTTACCTGAATTTATGTACCTGTTTCCATAAAGTCTTCACTAGGCTATCTGTTGAAGACTGGATTGAATCTCATTATTGTCTTTGACATTCATGTAGATACATCTCTTGTTCAAATTCATTACTAAGGCTCTAGAGAATGTAACCTGTACCAACAGATAAAAGAAATAATAAAAACAAAATCATGCAAAATCGAGCAACATACATAAAATCTGATTATTTTACTATATCAGGTATACTACCTAATCATTTGCAGCTTTTAGGCACACTTTTCACTGGGTTTCCTCCAATAGATTGAGTGAGGTTTGGTAAAAGGAGCAGATTTGAAATAGATGTGGCATCTCTTATCAGATATTCTTGTAATTCTTCTTTTGAATTCACAAACGAGGAAAAGGCAATTTGGGGTGTAAAGAATGCTGGAAAAATATATCCATACATTCTAGTAGTAAATTTGTTCCACAGCCAACAGTTGATGTACATATACAAAAAAGCACAGCTTTGTTAATATCTGTTGCTGTCTTCATGTCTGGGCCACGGGGAGACTGAGGATTACTCAATCAAGAGTTCATATAGCAATGCACTTTTTTTTTATAACTAAGTCAATAATGTTATTGATTTTCAACTACTGAGATAGCACATTCCATTCAACTAACATGAGCATAAAGGCTTCAAGATTTTCCTGACCAATTTGGTTTCTTAGGTGGGTTTTGATGCACTTCAGTTTCGAAAACATCTCTCACCAGCTGCTTGTGTTCAGGATAAGGTCAAGACATATTTCTATGCCAAATGCAAATGCTGATAGGCACTGTTGAAAAGAAGCTTTTTCTTTCAAGCTAGAGTAACAGCAAACAGCACAGTCACTGCAAATATTGCACTTTGTTGGCACTGTCTCAAGTTGTTGGACAAATTGTTCTACTGGCAGTGATTTGTCTTCATAAGTCTGATCTTCTCTGTCATACTCTTCAGGTAGTGTCCCATTTAGCAGCAAAATCTTGAAGTTATTCATGCTAACTTTGCACTGTTATGGAGCTATCTATGTTTTGCAGCAAGGAGCAATGACTCACAAGAGCATTGCCTGGGAGACTATGATTGAAGTTCTTTGGGTCAAGGCAGGCTATATTCTGTAGCCAAAGTTAAGTGTGTCTTGAAACATGTGGTCAGACTTTAAATAACCATGTCCCTTCCTGTATTATTCAACCCAATACAAAATCGATATTTGGCTAGTGTTATTGGCTCATCCTTTGTGCTTATCCCAGGCATCTTTTTAATAGACACTCTTCTTCTGCCATTTCTACATCTTGGTCACAGTTTCTTTCTTCTAAACTTGTGTTGGCCCACTCTGCAAATTCTGTGGCAGCAGAGTACACAGCATCCACATTTTGTGAATCGTGGCAAGGAGTTTAATAGTGTCTGACACCATTCTCTGTGCTTACAGGATATCCATTCCACTTGTTTGGAGATACTGAGACAGTGGTGTGGTTGAAGAACAATACGGAAAGATACAATTGGGCTGTTAGGACTGGTTGAAATTTGCATAGCCCCTCAGAAAATTGTAAGGCTTGGCAACGTACATTTGGAATAAATCTAAGATTGTCGGATGAATTATTATGAAGGTCTTTAACCAAATCAATAAACATAGAATTGGCAGGGTTATTGGAAGAGCCAACAACTTTCCTGAGAGCAGCATCTTTTGCCCACCACCTAGTTTCTCCAATGATCTGGACTGTCCGGCCATCCTTTGCCAGCTCACACCACAGATCCATCCTTTTATATGACTCCCGGAGAAAGACTGCATGTAGGGGTCCAAAGCGAGAGGTGGCCACTGTAGATGCTTGGGTCACATCAATAAGTACAAGGTTTAACACATGTGCATAACACCAGACATGTATGTGACTTGGAGATTCTTTGCTTAGACAAGTACTGAGTCTACTGTACTGGCCTTGCATGTTGGAAGCTTGATCAGTTGAATTTGCAATGCACTTAGCTATATCAAGACCATTTTGTAGAATTGCAGTTTGTGTCAACTTGAACAATCGTTTTCCAGTTGACAAAGTGCAATTTCTGACTGCTGTAAGGCGTTCATGTACAGTGTTTTAGACATGTCGAATGATAACTGAACACAGGTCAGTAATTCTGTAAAACAAAATCTGTAGCAAATATCTGAAGCATGTTCTGTGGGCCACATGCATGATAACAAAACACAACCAACTTGTGCATATAGCAGTGGACCTCCTCTTGCTGCAGGCCGAATCTTGGCGAGGTCTTGGCCACTTTAGCAAAAGAGATCGATGAACTAGAGGAGAAGCTAAGGAAAGAAAATCAAGTAGATTTAAGTAAACAAAAACTAGAGGAGATCAGCCTGGAGATTGACTCGTTTGCAGAATATCTCTTGAAACGAAAGATGGATAAATTCAATTAGCAAGAAAAGGCATACCCCTATCTATCACCTCAATTTTATACCAATGCTGATAATGGAGACTGCTACCAGGGGTACTCCAGAGGTGGAAACAGGAGAGTTCAAACCTTTTCTGACACCACGGACTCTGATGGTGAGGGTGTTATAAACAGTGATCCTAACTATAATGGAGGATTCCACCAACGTCTAGATTCATTTGGTAGATCTAATGGTCAGGATCATTTTTTATCCAACCGCAGAGGCAATTCCAGATCACGGACTCGGACATCCCAAGCATCAAATTTCCATCAAGGCCAAGGCCAGGGACGTCCTCAGAGGTATATCCAGACCCGGAACACCCAGTATTGGAGAAGGTGAAGGATATTCCTGTATTTAATCCATCTGAGAACCATATATCAGATGATTCTATGGCTCTCTTATCCCACGGCCTTTCTTTTGTCCCCTCAGTAAGCCTTAATTGATTTGAGTTAATGAAGGACATCCATGCATTCTTTAGGAAGGTTCGTTTGAAAAATTTCTTTTCCTCTAGACCGGCTCTTGAGGAATCTGACAACACCTCTGGCTTGAAACCCCCATCGAATTTTACTCTAAGCTTAGATGTTCTTGGACCCGAAGTGGGAGTGTTTGAAAAGACAGTTGTAAGGAAACTCAGAAAACGTTTGAATTATGTCCCTCATCCCGGTTACAATCTTCCTAGGGATGAGAGTATGGCCCTTAAGGAATTATGTGGGAACCTCAAACTTACCATTAAGCCTTGTGATAAAGGCGGGGGTATTGCGGTGTTTAAAACCAGCAATTATGTAAATAAAATGAATGCTCTTCTTTCCTCTGATATGCACTACCATCACATTATGAGGTGCCCCGAACAGGCCTTGAAACAACGAATCCTTAACCTGGTGACATCTGCTGTAGACGATGGTCTAATTTGTACCGACGAAGCAGAATAGTTGACCCCCACTTTTTCTAGGATGCCGATTATCTATGGCCTCCCCAAGGTGCATAAGGATTGTGCTGACCCACCGATGCGCCCTATTGTGTCGACGATTGGGTCAGCCACAGAACCTTCGTCTAAATATATCGACACTTTCCTGAAACCCTTGGTATGTAAGCTCAGGTCATATATCAGAGACACTGGTCATTTTATCTCTAAAATAGAGGAACTATCTTTTGACCCCTAATCCGAATTTTTGGTCACAATGGATTTAGAATCTTTGTATTCTAATATCCCTCAAGAGGGGGCTCTGACTGTCCTTGAGGACATACTGAACAGACAGAATGATCTCCCCAATGTCACAGTTATCTTGAACTTCCTGAAAATTGTGTTGGAAGAAAACTACTTTGAGTTTGATAAACAATACTTCCATCAAGTGAAGGGTGTTAGCATGGGGGCTGCCTGTGCCCCTAGCATAGCATGCCTTTATATGGGTCATTTCGAAGAAATGAACATATATAATGAGATGGCTCCTTTCTTTGAGAACGTGCAGGCCTGGTCCCGCTTCATTGATGATATATTTTTCATCTGGAGCGGGGACCAGGCTCTCCTGGACGAATTTGTCGCCTGGATAAATGCTGCTGATCTTAATCTCCGCTTTACAGCTAATATAAGCTGAGAGAAAGTTGAGATTTTGGATGTGTGGGTAAAGCATGAGGAAGGACAACTCTTTGTGTCACTATACACGAAACCCACTGCGAAAAACACATTGCTTGAGTACAGGAGTTTTCACACCCGGTGCCAGAAAGACTCTATCCCATTCAGTTAATTTCTTAGACTAAGAAGGAATTGTTCTAGGTTGGGAGATTTTCTCCAGCAATCGGATGTCCTCAAGTTAAAACTATTGAAACAGGGATACCCACGCCGCCTCATCAGAGATTCATTCAAACGGGCAAGATACTTTAACAGAGACAGCATGTTTCAAGATCGGAATCGAGCTAATCAACAATGATTGGTATGTATCACCAAACATTCCAGTGCCAATAACAAACTTAGGCAAGCTGTCAATTCGGCCTGACACATTTTAAACACTAACGATCAAGGTGACTCCATTGCGAAACCTATCTTTGCGTTTAGACGTAATAAGAATCTCCGCAACCATTTGGTCTGCGGGAGAGTGATTCCCGATGGAGAAATAAAACAGACTGGAATCTTTGGCCTACCTCCGGTTGAGGGTAACCACCATTGTGGAAACTGTCATGCTTGTGACCACGCTATTATTGGGAGCAACATCACAATTGGGAACCGCAGCATTAAACCGAGCAAGTTGAACAATTGTCGCTCATCGAATATCATTTATGTTATCATATGTCCATGCGGGCTTCCTTATGTAGGAGAGACAGGGCGAGAGTGCCGCACAAGGATGAGCGAGCACAAATCGAACATCCTAAATGCCAAAAGTGGGGCTCCATTGGTGTCTCACTGGATTACAGCTGAACACTCTGAATGGACCTCAAATGGTCTATCCTTGAGAAAATCCGAGATGTGCCTGGCAAGGATGTCATCACTGTCAGGAAAAAGAGAGAGGTCTTTTGGATCTTTCTTTGAGACTCTGTCAAATAAGGGCTAAATGACCAATGCCACTATCACTATAGATGCAATGGGAGAATGCGATTCTGTAAGCTGCCCTTGCAGAGGTGGTCTTTTGTTGAGATGGATCCCTAGAGACCATCAGTTATTTATTCTGCATCTCCGCCCTAACTATATGTTTGATATTAATACTATCTATGCTAATAGTTTGGGGCACTGACTAGACTCTCTGTGCATATATACTTCCTGACCTAGGGCGAGAAACCAGCTTAGAGGGTCTCTATTAATGCGGAACTTGACCTGTTGTGAGTTGTGGAAAATATCTCTCCGCTCTCTAATCAACATATTAGTCCTTGTTGATAGAGTATTTGAGGATGAGCTTCCCCTGGCCCTGCGATCTCTGCTCTCTATATATTGGGTCGCTCGTAATTAAATAATGTCGGATGAGGGAAATACAGGATGACGCACTGTATCAAATCGACCCTGACCAGAGTGTACCGCCGATCCGTAAGGTTACGGTCCACGTGACCATTGATGGATAGGTGGACCTCCCGGGAAGGCGTGGCTGACCTGCCTTTTAAAAACCGGCCGTTCGCAACCCATATTTTTGTGTGGGGAAACATTCAGCCGCGCCCGTAGAGAAATGTACATACACGGAGGTAAGAGCAGTATTGAGGGAAATTTAAATATGTGAACGTTTGGCCGTTTAGCAGGGGTCCACGCAATAACTGTTTCTTCGAGGGGGTTGTCGTCTCTAAGATGCGGGGTCTTTCTTTGTCGACCTTTGACTCCCCTGTCTGATTTTTCAACTGAGTCCTCGCACCATTGTTGTAAAAGTATTGCGCCCTTATGATCAGCTCATTGAAGCAACATGAGATCCTTTGTCCCCGCCCCCATCTCCCCGAGTAAGTCAGCTCGATTATTTGGGCTCCCTTGCAGGATTTACAGGTTGCTCTAATACCCTTCTCCTCGGTAAGGCGCGGCGAGGGGCTTAAGATATTGAACACTTTTCCGGAAAAAGGGATTTTAAGCCTGAGTCTGTATTTGTTTTTTTCGTTTTTGAAGAAAGAGCCGTGAAACCCATGAGCCTTCGTATCCAGCTTCCAGGTTATAGGATGAATGCGCTACGAAGGACATAATCCAGATCCCTAGAGGCGGACTACGTACGCACAAAAATGTTGGGTAGGTGCTGTATTATGTTGCACTGTGCCAGGATGTATGCTACTTTGCTTATATGTGCGGCGCCTACGCAGCATTTCGAGATGTACAACTCTGACTAATCCACCTACAGCAGAGCGCTACATCTTGGTAGAGATAAGGTCACGTTTGATTGTGACCAGATGGATCAATCATCCTTTCTCTTGAATTTATAAGGTTGTGACATATGACTGAGATGAGTACGGGTTACTGTTCTCATATCGCTATTTCGGCCCCTTGGGATTCTAGGAACTTTGCTTACAAATATTTGCATTATACTCCTCCTTATAGAGTGCTGGGGAGACTGCCCTGTACAATTAAGGGCCCCCACCCATTCGGAGCCATCACTCTTGAAACCTAACTCTGTTGTCCATCTTTTCTTATCTGGAGGTGTGGATCTAAGTGAGTTTTGGGCTTGATCTGGAACAGATCAACTAATATGACAAACGCTGTTTTTTATTCCCCTAGATGGATGAGACTTACTATGTGCTATCTGTTGGTTATTTATAGGCTTCTTGCCTGCATGAACTGAGAGAAGCTTAAGAAACAAAGCTTTTATAATACTCCACCCTTTCCTGAGATGTTGGTGATTAATCGTAGAAGCTTTAAAGAAACTATTTATTGTTGAGAAGGTTACACTTCGTTGTTCTCTCGAATAAGGTAACATATGATGGAGGATGCTGGACGAGTGTGAATGGTGTATGTGAGATAGTGCTCGTGGGAGTAGATTAATTGAACGGATAGGGGATTCACTGGTGGCCTCTTCCCTCTCTAGTGTATTTAGGTCCAGTTAAGATAGCAAAAATGGGCCTATAAGAATGATTGCTGTGGGTATTAGTTGTGAGTTACAGAGCGGGATCTCTGGGCTATTCCGTATGAATTTATTTATCTTTACCATTATGCGCAATGTTGAGCTCTTTCCGTATATGACCAAATGGACATATAGGAATTGTCATATCTGTATAAAGAATGAATAATATCTGGATATATGCTACTTCTGAAATGGATCAAAATGTCATAAGAAGTTTAGATGTGAGAGAAAGTAACAAATACTATATTTTGCAATGAAATTTTGCACCAATGTGATCTATTTTGTAATGTGTTGTGTTTTTGTCCACCACAGATTGGCTGCTGTATATTATCGGCCTGCCCCTCCCCATTGTCCTCATGTGAATGCCCTGATGAAGGTGCGGCAGTAGATCTGGCCGGTCACCGAAATGCGCGTTGGCGTTGTTATTCCTTGTCCTGTTTCTACTAACCGAGGTCTCCAGTGCTGCACTGAGAAGACTCTACAGGACCGGTTCTATGTGTCAATCTGGAACTAACTTTGGATGAATGTGGAATTAGCTGTGTGAATATATGTGTTCGTTGATTGAATGATTTAATTTTGAATGTTTGGAGTGTGGGGTACTAGGGGCTGATTTAGAGATTTTATGAAATTCTAGTGTGTATTATATATCCCTTTTTGTAATGTTTTTTTCTAAAGCTTAAGAATGACAACAGTGATTTAAAGTTTAACCACAAAAAATAAACAAAATAATAAATAAAAAGATGTTATATTTAAGACTGTCGCACGGCTGAATCTGTGTTTTGGTCCTTGACTATGGTGAGCTCAACTTTGCTTGACATATCCTAATGGATATGTATTGGGGGGCCCCTTCCTGTATTGGATGCAGGCCGAATAGAGCCACATGTTTGGACATAACAGGGCCTAAGCCCTTAAACATACCTGAGGCAATTATCTCTATGGGTGGCAATAACCATGACAATTATAGAAGATCAGCAAAAAGGACATATAACCTAAACATGCTAGAAAAGGCAATCTTGCTTCACAAAAATAGAAGTCTCAAATTTTGCTTAGTCCTCGAGCATGGCCTTGCTTTGAATGAGGCTCAAACAGTTCTCTTTTGAGAAAGCACATTACACAAAGTCTTAAAAATATCCTGAAATCAACACACACACACATGTTGGCGCATTCTGGCCTAGGAACTAAAAAGAGTAAAGTCACAATGACCTACAAACTACAGCCAAAAACGAACCAAAATATACTAATTAATATTCCTGGCATGCAGAGAAATAAGTCCATTGTGGATGAAGCCTTTAAAATAGAGATAAAAGGGTGACTAGCGCACAAATGAATCAGCTAATTGTGCAAAAAAAGGTAAGCAATCCCTACAAATGGTTCTTACCTGTTCCTTCATGCTTCAGAGGAAGGGGGGGCTAGCAACACACTGAATGTCTGGTTGCTGGATGTGATCAGTCAGTAAATCTTCGGGGCAGACCTACCGCACTGAGCCTGGTGCAGGATTGTCTGCATGTAGTGGGACCGCAAATGAGGTGACCTAGATGAAGCTTGGTGTACTGCTTTACTCAGCCTACTTTGGTCAGCTCTATGGAGAGTGGGGTGTCAAGGGGATTAAATGACCCTCTTGAGTTAGAGCTTGGCCTTGTGGTGCATCTGGTTTGAAGAGTAACTGAATAGAAAAGGCTGGGTGAACACTCTGTAGTTCTGTATGGTAGGGTCAGGACTGTCTTCTGCCTAAGACACAGGAGTTGGATTGGCCACTGAATGCCTAAGCATGGATTCCTTCCTACTGGGAAGGGAAGGAAAAAGTTGGGGCTTAAAGAGATAAAGATGTAGGTTGAAGCTGCAGCCTGTTGAAGCAGGTCTTCTGGGCACATAAGGGATGGGCAGGTCTTTGCTTTGACTTCCAACTGTGATCTTATTTATTTATTTATTTATTTATTTATTTTAAGCATTTATGAAGCACGAACAAATGCCCTTGGGCGTCTCGGCGCTATAGACTCAGTGCAGGATCCATAGACTGATTTTACTGATTAAACAGCCATGTTTTTATCATCTTACGGAACTGGAATAGGGATTGACATAAGCGAATCTGTAACGGTAAAGCGCTCCAGAGCCTAGCTGCTGTCACCACAAAACGTCTGTCTCCCCAAGACAACATCTTTGTACGTGGTACCATCAACTGATGCACAGTAGCAGATCTAAGTTGTCTGCTGGGACAGTAGGTAGCTAACTGTTTTGTCAAAAACTGGGGGCCTTGTTTGTGTACGGCTGTGAAAGTGAGACAGAGAGCTTTAAATTTTATGTGGTTTTTAATCACCAACCAATGGTAATTTCGGATGACCTGTGAAATGGGTTTGAATTTGGGAGTCCCTGAAAGCATTCTGGCGGCCGCATTTTGGACCGTTTGCATTTTTTTGATGACCCTGCATTGTGCATTAGAAAACAGTCCATTACAATAATCCAATGATGACATTATCAGTGTGCTAACCAAAGTTTTTCCTGCATTGTCTGGTACATAAGGGATTATTTTCTTTATCAATCGGAGTTTATAGAAGGCCGTTGACACTACTTGGTTGGCATGGGAAACAAAGTTCAGGTTATCATCGAACATAATTCCTAGGTTCCTGACCCTTGAGACTGGGTTAGGCAACGGTCCCAATGAAGGTGGCCACCAGGAAATTGACCAAACAGGAGATAGGCTTCCAAAGATAACAACTTCCGTCTTCTCAGAATTCAGCTTGAGGCAATTGCAGGCCATCCAGTCCTTGATGGCCAGCATGCCTCCCTGAAACCATTCAGCCACCTTCTCTCCATCATTGTTTATTGCCAACACCAGCTGAGTGTGGTCTGCGTAAGAAGTAAGGCCCATCCCGTAAGCTTTTATAACTCTGGCTAGGTCCGACACATAGATGTTAAAAAGTGTCGGACTTAGGGATGAGCCTTGAGGAACTCCACACGGTAACATTTACTCCGTGGACTGAAAGGGTCCCAAGGTGACTGCCTGCGTTCTATCCGACAGGAAGGAGGCGAGCAGATTTTTTGCTCTGGATTGATGCCCATAGCCGAGACACGGTCGATCAGAATGGAATGATCAACCATGTCGAATGCCGCTGATAGATCCAGCAATATAAGCACGGCTGTGCCTCCCTGGTCTCTAATGAGTCTTATATCTTCAGTGGCTTTAATGAGGGCAGTTTCGGTCCCATGAAGCTTACGGAACCCGAACTGTGTATCGTCCAACAGACGATATTCCTCAATAAATGCGGAGAGTTGCGTATTCATCGCTGTCTCTGCCACCTTAGCCAGAAAAGGAAGGCTGGCTATGGGTCTATAGTTTTTCAGTTCCTCCAGATCCAAATGAGTTTTTTTTAGAAGTGGTTTAAGGAAGGTGTTTTTTAACCTGTCTGGATAGATCCCCGCCAGAAACATGGAATTACAAATTTGAGTTATCACTGGCGCGATTGAGTTGATGACCGGGAGGAACACTTTAGGAGGGCATGGGTCGGTAGCTGATCCTGATTTTATGGTTTTAATGATGACGGCTATATGCTGTTCGCTGACTTCATCAAATTGCAACAAGCAGTGGTCAGATGATCTAGTGCTGCTTAACTGTGGATTGGTTTTAACTTTGGTAGAAAATTCTAAGTAGATATTATTAACTTTTTCGTAGAAATAATTGGCCAGGGCATCACACAGTGCTTGTGAAGGGGAAGGGGCGGCATCTTGTGCTCTTCCCGCTAATTTCTTCACCACTTGGTATAGATGTTTGTTTGAATTTTTTTGCAGTTTCAATTTGCTCATTATAATATTTTCTTTTTTCCTCGATAATCATCTTTTTATACTTAGCGAGTTCCCCTTTATAAAGCATTTTTAAATCTATGGTGTACATTTTGCGCCAATGTCTTTCATAATTCCTGCATTTTTGTTTCTGTTCTCTAAGGGAATCGGAAAACCATGGTGCAGAGGGAGAAAGTCGATTATTGGAGATGGTTTTATTAGGCACTAGCCTATTCATGGCATTACTTATCCAGCTCGTGTATTTCTCAATAGCAATATTCGGATCATTTAGAATAGCCGGGCATGTATTGTTTAAGAGCACTGTGAGGTGTCTATTATTGATGTCTTTCCAGACCTTAAATGACCCTTGGTTAGTTACCGCCACCTTCTTTATTGGAGCGCTGTTAGTTACTATGTTAAAAATAATAGCGTAGTGGTCTGACCATGGTAGGGGAAGGATATCCTGAACGTGGATTTCCTTTGAGTTGGAGAAAATGCCGTCCAGTGTATGGCCGGCTTCATGCGTGGGTGAGGTGACCAACTGGGAGAGCCCTAGCGTCTCCAGGTCAGTCAGTAGGGCCAGTGTTTCAGTATTTTCTATTTTTTCCAGGTGGAAATTAAAATCGCCCAGGACGGTAAACGAATCCTCTATCACTAGAGATTCTAGAAGTGTATTAAAAGTGGACAGAAAATCTGTGCGAGCTCCTGGGGGTCTGTAAAGGAGAACTCCTTTAAAGTTATGCGAGGGCGTTAACATGATAGAAAAGTGTATGGCTTCACATGTAAAGGAAGGAACTTGAAATATTCTTACAGGAAGATGGCACCGGGATATTATCGCCAGACCACCGCCTTTATTTTTCGACCTGTCCTGCCTTTGAACCGTGTAGCCTTCAGGTACGGCAACCACCAAATCCGGTTCAGATGCATTGTCCATCCAGGTTTCAGTGACAAACAGTATATCTATATTTCTGTCAATAATAAAGTCTGCAATGTCCTGTCTATCCCGATCTGGATAAGATTCTCCTGGTGGTGGGCGCTGTAGAGACCAACTTGAAATTGTCTGATGCACGCTGCTTAGCAGCTACTTTTATGTCACTAAGGGGGGCTTGGTAGTTAGGAGGCATGATGTAAATCTATGAATTCTCACCACCTCATCAATCCAGAAGCCACCTCTCACTGGCTGACTAAGACAGGGTGTGTGGTCAGAAGAGTGAGACAGAAACCCATAGGCCTACTCAGTTCAGTTCAAAGAACTTTATTCGGTTAAAACATATAACCATAAAAGTAACAAACATACAAACAGATTACATTAATTACAACAAATACAGCTCATAATTTTAGTAATGCAAGGAGGGGGATCAAATAGTCGGTTACACAATGAAGTAAAATTTAAACCATTTCAGTTATCATTTGTTTTCGTGATTTAAAAACACTCTTTAAAAAATTTAAAACCACAGTTACAGTTAAAACCATATCCAATCTCTGTAACTCTAAAAAAGCTGGGCGGCATCTGGTTAAATTCATTTCTTTTAAAAAAGGGATGATAATTTTTCTGCGATAGGCACCATAGAGTCTGCAGAAAAATAAAATGTGGATATCTGATTGAATTGACGAACCATCACATGGACAAGTGGGCAACATACGATTCCATGAGTTCATACTAGGGAAGGACACCAGTCTAAAAAACATACAAAATCTAAAACGAGTTAAAAGAAAACGATCGTAGTTTGACATGGGCAGGGATAAATATGGCTGTACAGAATTAATCTCACAGAGAGTAGGAAGATGGGAATGTACCGATTGTTTCAAGGTTTCAGTTCTCTTCCTCTTAGCCTCAAGATGGTCCAGGCAGAGGGTTTTTAGTGTCTTCCTAGGAATGCTACCCAATGAAGATGGATCCAAATAGTAAGAGTAGCATCCGATCTCAGACAAGAAACACTTTACATATCCCAACCATTCCACTCTATGCACGTGATCCAAACTGAGGATGTCCTGTAACAAGGCCCGATTCATAACACATTCATTTGTGGTCCATACCCTGTGCCACAGTAGGATAGGTTGAATTTTAATAATGTCTGTTATGTAAGGTTGGCCCAGTTCTGCATGACAGTTGAAAGTTGCTGCACATTGTGGGACAGCAAGGACTTCCCTCAGAAATTTATTTTCCACCACCTGGATTGGATCGACATTTGCATATCCCCACAAGCCTGAACCATAGATGGCAACAGATATACATGTTGCTCTGTATATGGTTAACATTTCTTTTATCGGCTTCGTGCCCAGTTTTCTAACAAAATTGTTTAAAGCCATGATCGTTTTCATGAATAAAAGGGTTCTAGCCTTAATGGCACTTGTCCAAGAACCTAGCTCATGGAATAAAATACCCAAATAAGAAAAGGTTGGGGTATTATCTAACGGGACATTGTTTAAAAACATCCGCTTCATGGGTTTACCTAGTTTAGGGCCACAGTTCATAGTAAAAGTTTTGCTACAGTTTACTCGTAAGTCTAAATTCAGCATAAAATTCTCAAAGCTAACTACTAATTTTTGTAGAGCCCGGGGGGTACGCGCCATGAGTACAGCGTCATCTGCGTACATGAGTGCAGGGATTGCCCTCCTCCCCACCCTGGGCATATCTCCGCACTCCTGCAGCAGGTGCTGCTCAAGCCCATTAATGTAAAGAAGAAATAAAAAAGGTGCTAGAACGCAACCTTGTCGCACTCCCCGGCCCACGCTGAATTGTCTGGAGCATTCGCCCCCCCTACCGTAGCGAACAGAAGCTGTGGCTCCTCTATAGAGGTCCCTCAAAAAACAGATTATAATGTTGTCCACACCCAATCCTTTCATTATTGCCCACAATTTGGTGTGTGATACGCAGTCGAACGCAGATGAAAGATCTACAAAAGTAAGATACAGGCGTTCTGATTTTATCCTTGTATATTTATGCTGCAATAGCATTAAATTTAAGCCTTGCTCGATTGTGCCAATCCCTTTTTGAAAACCAAATTGCAGGTCGCTCATAATTTCATTTTCCTCCGCCCAGCTTTGGAGTCTTGCCAACACTATACGTCCCAGAATTTTTATTGATGAATCAAGAAGGGAGATTGGCCTATAACAGGCACAGCTGTTTCTATCCCCCTTCTTGTAAATTGGGACGATGATGGATTTAAACCAAGATTCTTTTAAGCCCCCAGATAGAGCCGCGTTAAAAAGTTGAACCAACATTGGGCCCCAGATTTCAGTGTCTGCTTTGAATAGGTCCGCAGGAATCCCATCGGGCCCAGCTGCCTTACCACCTTTAGTTGCCCTCAAGGCAAGCAGTACCTCTTCCAGTGTCACAACCAAATTCGAACTTGGATGTGGATCTGGTCTAATATGGAAACCTCCACCATGGGTATCATCCTGTGCCTTATAAAGATCTGAGAAATGATCTACCCAATTATCTTCATTTATTGCGATCTCAATTCGCGCCGTATGGGTTTCATAGGGGAAAGGAGTATTAATTACCTTCCAGAATACAGCGGGATTTTTTGTTTTTGAGGCCTCGCAAAGTGAGTCTAATGCTTCCTTATTTAGCGCAGATTTCCTTAGTTTCAGGGCCTGATTGTACGCAGACCTACAAACTCTTATTTCGCCTACTCAGAAACCCATAGGCTTTTCCACTCATGCAGGCAGTGAGTGAGGGGTGTGTCCATCTATACGTGAGGCTGGAAATTTCAGTGTCCCTTTCTGTTGGGGAGAGAAATGAAAGCCACAAATGTCACCCAACAAGATCCTCCATTGCAGGCTGAGGAGGGAGTCACTTTCAATCAATCAATCAATTAGTGAATTTGTAAAGCGCACTCATTACCTGTGAGGGTCTCAAGGCGCTGAGTGGAGGGGGTGCTGCTACTGCTTGAAGAGCCAGGTATTGAGGAGCTTCCTGAAGGTCAGCAGGTCCTGGGTCTGCCGTAGGTGGGTGGGGAGGGTGTTCCAGGTCTTGGCGGCGAGGAAGGATAAGGATCAGCTGCCGGAGGTCATTTGTTGGATGCATGGGACGGTGGCGAGGGCGAGGTTGGCGGAGCGGAGCTGGCGGGAGGGGGTGTAGAAGTTGAGTATGTTGTTCAGGTAGGCTGGTCCGGTGTTGTGAAGTGTTTTGTGTGAGGAGCTTGAAGGTGATCCTCTTGTTGACGGGGAGGCAGTGCAGGTCTCTTAGGTGGGAGGTGATGCGGCTGATTCGAGGGATATTGAGGATCAGATGGGCGGAGGCATTCTGGATACGTTGCAGTCGTTGTAGGTGTTTGTTCAGGATTCCTGCATAGAGTGCGTTGCCATAGTCCAGCCTGCTGATGACGAGGGCTTTGGTCACCGTTCTTCTGGTTTCGGTCGGGATCCACTTGTAGTTCATGCGAAGCATGCGGAGGGTGTTGTAGCAGGAGGAGGAGACGGCGTTGATCTGCTTCGACGTGGAGAGGAAGGAGCTGAGGATGAATCCTAGGTTGCGTGCGTGGTCCGTGGGTGTCGGTGCTGTTCCCAGTGAGGTCGGCCACCAGGAGTCATCTCAGGCAGAGGGGGTGGGAGCGAGGATGAGGACTTCCGTCTTTTCCGAGTTCAGTTTCTGGCGGCTGCTCCTCATCCACTCTGCGACGGCCTTCATTCCCTCGTGGAGGTCCTTGGAGAGGGAGAGGATGAGCTGATTGTCGTCGCAAAGGAGATGATGTTCAGGTTGTGCTGGCAGGCCAGATGTGCGAGGGGGGCCATGTAGACGTCGAACAGGGTCGGGATGAGGGATGAGCCCTGGGGTATGCCGCAGATGATGCCAGTGGCTTCGGATCGGAAGGGTGGGAGGCGGACTCTCTGGGTTCTGCCGGAGAGGAAGGACGTGGTACAATCCAGGGCCTTCTTCTGGATTCTGGCTTCTTGGAGCTATGTTCTTACTGTGCGGTGGCTGACCGTGTCTAAGGCGGCTGACATGTCCAGGAGGATGAGGCTGAAGTTTCGCCATTGTCAAGTTGTCTCCTGATGTCGTCTGTGGTGGCGATGAGGGCTATCTCGGTGCTGTGGTTTCATCAGAATCCAGACTGGGATGGGTCTAAGATGTTGATGTCCTCGAGGTGGCAGGTCAGCTGTATGTTGGTGATTTTCTCGATGACCTTCGCCGGGAGAGGGAGCAGGGACATGGGCCGGAGGTTCTTGAGGTCCTTGGGGTCTGCCTTGGGCTTCTTGAGGAAAGCGTTGATTTCGGCGTGCTTCCAGTCTTCCGGGAATGTTGCTGTGTCAAAGGAGATGTGCCAAAGACTGAGTCAGAGGTCCCCGGTCCGCCGAAGGAATAGGATCTTAAAAAGACAATGGCCCCCCGTGAAGGAAGCTGCTAAAGCGGGCAAAAAATAAAATGAAGAACGTGAGGTGCACGTTTGTTGACTACCAGGAATTTGAGAAAATAATGGCGATTCTTGGAGGAAGCCGTACAAGTGGGTCTAATAACTAAACGAAGAGCGTGGAACGCACGTCCACAGATCAAACAGGATTGTTTGGCCATACATTAACAACGACCAAGGTGAGAGCACATACAAGCAGAAAGAAGTCTCCACGAGTAACGTACAACATGGGCAGGTAGCAGAGTAGAAGAATCTTTTAAATTAAGCGACCCTGTGGTATGAGCTGGAGAACAGACAATAGAAAAGACAGAGCCCTGATGAAAACCCGAAAACTGATGTCATAGGGGTTGAAACGCGTCGGCACACTTACAAGAGATTGACTTGGAAGTCCAGTAGACCAATTAATTCATGTGTGGTCATATGAAATCTTTTGCTTTCAGAATTTCTTTTTCCATATTAACTTGCAATTGATGAAATACTTAGTGTAATGTGACGTAGCTCTGTCATTTGGTGTTACTAGAGAACACCTCTCATAAATTGGTGTCTGGTGATGAAAACTGATAAATTGTTTATATGTATTGTTGAATTGTGTATATATATGTTGATTTGTATTGTATTTGTGTGTAAATATGTACAGTGTCTTTTCTTAGATATTGATGAAAATGAAAATAATGAAAAAATAATGAGATAAAACAGGTATGAATAAAGTATACCTTACAAGCTTAATAGATATGAGTTTGTAGTGCTCAAATTTGAGACTTAAAAGAAATGTGCAGTTGGTAATGCTGTGTATATTTGAAAGTTGATGGCCTTCCGTAGTTGGGGTGCGATGGTTGCGTCTGCTTTGTTGAAGACATGGTGCAGGCAGGGGTCAGACGGAGATCCTGAGTGGATGGAGTTCATGACCTTGTGTGTCTCGTCGTCGTTGACGAGGGCCCAGGAGGTCAGGTGGTTGGTGCAGGTGGCGTTCAGGGTGGGGTCTGTCGTGGTCCGCACGGACGGGGTGTTGAAACTGTCGTGGATGTCGGCGATCTTGCGATGGAAGAAGGTGGCCAGTGAGTCGCACAGATTTAATGTAATGTAAAAAAAAATTATAAAGCGCAACTAACACCCTCCGGTTTCTTGGCGCTGAAGCTAAAGGAGGCAGACAATCCGAGGGGCTAGAAGCGTTAATTGTAAGCATTACAAAACAGGTGAGTTTTAAGGAGGGACCTAAAGTGGATGTAGGAGGAGGCTTGTCTCAGGCCTAACGGGAGAGCGTTCCAGTATAACGGGGCAAGGAATGAGAACCTTAGTCCTCCCAGTTTTTTATGTTTGAAGGTCGGGGTCAGGTGTAAGGCCAGGTGGGAAGAGCGAAGATTGCGGGAGGGGACATATGGGTGTAGTAGAGATAAGATGAAAGAAAGAACTGTGCCTGCAAGGGATTTGAAAATGATGCACCCCAATTTGAACTTACAGCGTTCAGATACCGGGAGCCAATGGAGGGATTTTAACAGGGGGCGTACGTGTTGGTGTCTAGGCTGATGGTAGATAAGCCGTGCCGCCTGGTTTTGTACGAGTTGTAACCTCTTCAGTTGATAGGCCGGAATGCCAACATAGAGCGAGTTGGCATAGTCTATCCTGGAGATGACTAGGGCCAGCAAAACCAGGGTAAGAGCCTCGGTGGTCAGGAAGCGTGCGATCTTTCGGATTTTCCTTAACTGTAAAAAACTAGAGGAGGCCACCGCGTTGATCTGCGGCTTCATAGTGAGGTCGTTGCTGACAATGATCCCAAGGCTTTTTACTGAGTTGACAGGGTTGGGGAGAAGACCCAGCCTCGTGGGCCAGAAGGCAGATTTCCAGGGGTTGGAAGCTCCCCCGACAAGCAGTAACTCTGTCTTGTCGGGGTTGAGTTTCAGATGGTTCACCCCCATCCAGTCACTGATGTGACAGAGGGTGGTTTGGAAATTGTCGATGGAATGGTCCGAGGAACTGATATCAAAAGCCAACTGAATGTCGTCCACGTAATTAAATGCGGTGACACCGCTGCCGCGTAAGGACCGAATGAGGGGAGTGAGGTATAAATTAAAAAGGAGAGGAGATAAGGAGGAGCCCTGCGGGACTCCCCAGGTTAGTTCAACCTCGTCAGCAGGAAACTGAGAGAGCCGAACCGCCTGGCGGCGATTGCTCAAAAAGGAGCGAACCCAGTCAAGGGCGGTGCCCCGGATGCCAGCCTCCTCGACACGGTCAACCAGGATGTTATGGTCGACCGTGTCAAAGGCGGCCGACAAATCAAGGAGCACCAAGGCCTGGCTGGTGTTGGAATCAGCCCCTCTCCGCAACTCCTCCATAACTGAAAGTATAACAGATTCCGTAGAGTGGTTGGGTCGAAATCCAGCTTGTTGGGGATCAAGGAAGTGAGAGTCTTCAATGAAGGTGCTCAAGATGTTGGTGACATGAGACTAAATAACTTTGCTGAGGTAGGGGAGGAGGGATATAGGACGGTAGTTACTCATAACCGTGGGGTCTGCCGTAGGCTTCTTCAGAATGGGCACAACCTCTGCTCTTTTAAAGGACCAAGGGACTAGGCCAGAAGAGAGAGAGTTGTTCAGCAGCGCCAAATGGGGGGGAAGGGCAGGCTGTAAAGGCCTCACGGAGAATCAGGGGGGGGGGCAACAGTCCGTGGGGGATCCGGAGGTAACCTTTTTTAAGAGGGCACGAAGCTCCGTCTCCGAGATTGGAGGAATCTGAGCCAGCTGCATGGAGTTGGAAGAGAGCAAGGAAGGGTCAGGCCTAGGGGGGTGGGGCGGGGTTGAAGAAAGAATGCTGTTCTTGATATTGGCGATTTTCTCCACAAAAAAAAGATTTAAAGAATCAAAGAGTGCACGAGAAGGAAGGGGTTTAATGGTAACCCTGTCTGGGTTTGACAGTTCCTCCACGATGGAGAAAATATCCTTGGTTCTAGTGGAGGAGTCAGCAATTTTTTGGGAGAAGTAAATGGTCTTAGCTTGTAGGACCGCTAATTTATATTCCTTAAGCAGGGTTGTAAATCGTATTTTCATGTCAGGGGCGTAGCCGCGTCACCACCGGCGCTCAGCCTGCCTGAGGCCCAATTTCAGGGCTTTGAGGTCCTCCGTAAACCATCTTTGAGCGTCATGCAGACGCTTAGTTTTGATCTGTCTAAGTGGAGCCACAGTGTCGCTTGCGGATTCTAGCCAATGTGTAAGGGCGAAGGCTTGGGTATTGATGGATCCAAGATAGGGGGGGGTGGAGGATCTAATTAATGTGACAAATTCACTGAGATCGGCTCTGTTCCAATTCCGGGCCGAAAGGTTGCCTTCCAGTAAATCTGCTAGGGCAGGAAGCAATCACGAGGGAAAAATAAATCATATAATGGTCTGACCATAGACAAGGTGAGATTGAGAGGGCGGTTATGTCCAGGTTAGAGGTCCAAATCTGGTCTAGGGTGTGACCCTTAATGTGAGTTGCTGATTTTATATGAGAGAGACAGTTCATGCTAGCAAGAAGGTCGGAAAATGTAGCAGAGCAGGCGCTCTCTTTGACGTCAAAGGGCCAATAATTGAAATCGCCTAAGATTAAAAGTTTAGAGTTATTAATAACAAGTTGGGAGGGAAATTGGGCATGGGCTGAGGGGGACGGTAGACTAGGACACAGATGAGCGGGGTCACTGGAGATTCAAGTCTCAGCACAAGATGGTCGACCAAGGGAATACCGACTGAAGTCAGGGCGGAGAATCTAATAGAATTCTTAACAATCGCTGCAACCCCACCTCCTGATTTTCCAGAAGATCTGTTCGCTTGGATGATGTAATAACCAGTGGGGATTTCCGCAAGAACGTCAGGGGCAGACTCCTCATTGAGCCAGGTTTCTGTTAGTAGTAATATGTCCGGTTTCTCAGAATCTAGCAGGGCAAAGATTTCCAACTGTTTTACCAGTGAGCGTGTATTAAGATAGATGACTTTAAGGTTGGAGTTTAGAGGCCTATTAATAGTGGGAAAACTGGAGGCTGACAGATAGGCTGGGGGTATAGGAGTTTCTATTTCAGGAAAGGTGTCTCTGGCGCAAAGAATCCCCAGTGGCTCAAGGCTGGACGGATGTACTGGGGGGGTAGGGTAGGAGTGTAGGCGGATCAAATCAGCAGAAGTGTATTTGATGAGACCGGCAGGGGGACATGTCCCGTGCCCCGGCTGGCCGCGGACGGGCGCAGACGGGCTTGCCTTAGGCGCGCCCGCTGCGCTCGTCTGCTGCGCGTCTGAAATATACACATTTTTGTAGGGGATGGTGGGGGGCGTGGCCTCGTGTTAGTGGGCGTGGCCTGTGGTCTGGTCAGATGATGGCGCCGAGGAAAGATTTCCCTCGCCCGCGGCAGCGTAAACCTCCGCTGCGCGGGAGTGACTAAATGGGAGTTAATGCCCAGGAAAGCGGGAAGCAGGTATAATTAAAATCAAAGTGCAGTTCAAAGTGCAGATCTTGTGAGGGTGGGATGTCGGTGTTGGCGCTGGGGTTGGAGAGTTCATTCACCATGTTGAAGAGCTCTTTGCTGTTGTGTGCGTTGTTATCAAGGCGGGCTTTGAAGGAAGATCTCTTGGCTGTTCTCATGAGGTGGTGGTGTCTGCGGATGGCGTCCTTGTGGGCTGCGTGGCTGTTTGGTGTGCGGTCGTGGAGCCCTTTCTTCTCCAGCTTCCGGAATGTCCGTTTAGAGGTCTGGAGTTCTTTGGTGAACCAGGCGGCTTTCTTGTTGATGGAGGGGTTCTTGAGGGGGCGAGAGTGTTGGCGCAGTTTTCGATCCACTGTCTGAGGTTACGGGCGTCGTCGTCTGGGTCGGTGTGGTCGGTGGGTGGGTTCCGAGTGAGGGTGGAGGTTAGTTGGTTTTCGGTGACTTTGCTCCAGCAGTAAATGTGAATGTAAATGTAAATGTAGTGCATTTTGTAAAGCGCACAGCTGCCCCAACGGGGCGTCCCAGCGCTGTATAACGAGGGGAACCCTTCCTGGCTCTCCCTTTGAGATGACTCTCCTGGGCACCCCCAATGTGAAGCCAGGCATCCCAGTGTTGTAGGGGCCGTTGTGGAGATTAAGCAAGCTATTGCCCAGAGTTGCAGCGTGGGAACCATGATTAGAGTAGGCGCCATTGCGAGAATTATCGAGTCCGCGGACATTGAGCCCAAGACCCTGCCGCGTCGGAACTTGAACCCTTGTCCCGGGCCTGATCTCTGCTTCAGAGTCTGCCGCTCTAACCAGTGAGCCACACTTCTCCAGCAGTGGGGGGGCAGCAATTGGGTGCGGTGGTGCGTGGTTGGGTTATTGAAGGTGAAGTGTAGGTATGGGCTAAAATCCGTTCCGTTCGCGGAATTTGCTGATTTTTAGCAAATTTGCGGCCCGCGAATTGCGTGAATTTGCCCAAAAATCTACAATTCGCAAGCTGGTGGATTTTTTTGCTTGGTCGCGCTTGAAAAATACAATATCGTGCGTGCGGCGTTGACTTACCGTGATTCTGAGCTCGCCGAGTTGTTTTTCCGCCCGGTTTGCGTGTGCTGCGCCATTTTAGATCTTGCTGCGTGATCGCACGAGAGTTTTTCGAACACGAGTAAGACATCGCGGCCCGCCATCTTGCACAGCGAGAATTTGACAACGCGAGTACGTCATAAGGGCCCACGATCACGCATCGCGGGAGCAAACAATTGTGAACACGTAGATGCGGCATGCAGCTGACTTCCGGCGGGAGATTTGAACAGCTCGCTTTCACGACTTGCAAAAATTTTGATTCTGCACAAGAAATCCACCGCAGGCAGCATAAACCTTCTGAAAATGATGATTTTGATCAGAATGACTCCTCAGATTGACATTTGGCTGCACTTTTTTGTGCAAGGACTCCATTTTGGGGGGGGTGGGAGGAAGGAAGTGCCAAAGAGTCTCCAACTTCCTATTCCTGTCCAGCAGACTCCTCCCAGTGCTTTGTCCATGTCCTGGTTACTTTTCATTTGGATCTGGAGCTGGAAGGATTACTTTTTGTGGCTGCTGCTGGATATTTGTATTTGAGGACTTTTTGGACTTTGGATCACTTTTAAATTAGAGATTTTACAAGTAAGTTGGTGTTGTTTGTTTGGGGCATTGCAGTTGCTGCAACTACAATTTTAAAACTTTTTCACAACTTTAAAAAAAAATATTTTGGGTAGCCACAGTATCCAATAGGCCCAGGGTTAGTCATGTGTGCATGATACAACTGTTTCTGTGAGTTTGTTGAACTTAAATCTCATTTATGTCATCGAATTTTAGCTCACTATTATTTGTGGATTTTTATTTTATTTTGGGGTGCCTGTAAAGCCACACCAGCCAGTAGGCCCAGGGGTACTCAGTGGTGCATGGACCAAGTCTTTCTGTGGGGTGTCTTGAATTTAAACATCATTGAGGGCATGGCTGGCATTGAATTGTGGTGATTTGTGTGTGTTTTTTTACTTTTTGGGGTGTTGTTGGGGCCTGGCCATGTGGGAGGGGGCCATTTTGAGGCCTGGTCCAGGCAGGGCCTGGCCATGTGGCTGGGGATCAAGGGACCTTTTTGAAGCCAGGCAGTGTGCTCAGGCCTGCACCCAGTTTGCCTTGCTTTCATCCATTATGCCCAGGGGTACTCAGTGGTGCATGGACCAAGTCTTTCTGTGGGGTGTCTTGAATTTAAACATCATTGAGGGCATGGATGGCATTGGATTGTGGTGATTTTTGTGTGTTTTTCAACTTTTTGGGGTGTTGTTGCGGCCTGGCCATGTGGGTGGGGGCCATTTTGAGGGCTGGTCCAGGCAGGGCCTGGCCATGTGGCTGAGGGTCAAGGGCTCATTTTGAAGCCAGGCAGTGTGCTCAGGCCTGCACCCAGTTTGCCTTGCTTTCATCCATTAGGCCCAGGGGTACTCAGTGGTGCATGGACCAAGTCTTTCTGTGGGGTGTCTTGAATTTAAACATCATTGAGGGCATGGCTGGCATTGGATTGTGGTGATTTGTGTGTGTTTTTGACTTTTTGGGGTGTTGTTGGGGCCTGGCCATGAGGGTGGGGGCCATTTTGATGCCTGGTCCAGGCAGGGCCTGGCCATGCGGCTGGGGGTCAAGGGGCCACTTTGTAGCCAGGCAGTGCGCTCAGGCCTGCACCCAGTTTGCCTTGCTTTCATCCATTATGCCAGGGGTACTCAGTGGTGCATGCACCTAGTCTTTCTGTGGGGTGTCTTGAATTTAAACATCATTGAGGGCATGGATGGCATTGGATTGTGGTGATATTTGTGTGTTTTTTGACTTTTTGGGGTGTTGTTGGGGAATGGCCATGTGGGTGGGGCCATTTTGAGGACTGGTCCAGGCAGGGCGTGGCCATGTGGCTGGGGTCAAGGGGCCATTTTGAAGCCAGGCAGTGTGCTCAGGCCTGCACCCAGTTTGCCTTGCTTTCATCCATTATGCCCAGGGGTGGTGAGTGGTGCATGAAACAACTCTCTCTGTGTGGTCTCTCTTCTATTAATGTAAACATCCATTTTTGATTAGAATTGCAATTTTTATTTTGGGTCTTTGGGTGTGTTGTAATAATAATAAATGCCTGGTTGCAAATATTAATTGAAGCACGACATATGCAACATTTATTTAACTGATATTCCTCTGGCTTCCTTTGCTTTTAGGTGCACAAGAGAACCACATCAGTCATCGTTCATCATTCATCAGTGCCAGCAGCGGTGTGTGCAGCACAACGTCACGTGACGTCACGTGTGACCACAGACAACTCTACAACTCGTGCAACTGCGGCCTGCTGTTCTGACATCTGAAGAAGATGGGCACAAAGAAAGGTGGCCGTAGCTCTTCCACCAAGAAAGATGCCAGTGCCACTGCTAGTAAGAAGGAGCAGAAGAAGCAAGTGGCGCCACTTACCAAGGAGACTGTGGGGCCCACAGACACTTTTTTCGGGGAAAAAAAACTATGTGTGCAGCAGCGGGTTCTGCCGCGGACCAAGCTGGGAGCAGCACCTCCGCTTCATTGGGCACAGTGCCACCACGCCAAGTTAGGTCCAAGGCCATGAGTGCTGCAGAGACAGCCACTTTAATTGCTCAATCACCATCGACCAGCGATGTTGGCTCATCGCAAGAAAGTAGCATCCAATCAACGCAGGGTGTAACTCATCTGACAGGTGTTCAACAACCACAGCCACAACGACAACCACAGGTGCAACTAGTACAAGTGCAAGTACATGCGCAAGGAGAGGCGCAAGGAGAGGCACAAGTAGAGGCGCAAGTAGAGGCGCAAGGAGAGGCGCATGGAGAGGCACATGGAGAGGTGCAACAAGAGGTGCATGGAGCGGCACAACTGCACACAATGCTTGTTCCTCCAGAAGTTGGGGCACATCAGGAAATCGAGATTGAAGCGGAGATATCATCCGAGGAAGCCACTCCTCCTGATGATGATCCATTGTCTTCCAGATCCCCAGCAAGAAAAAGGTCAATGAGGGCTACTACTACTACAAGTTCTTCTTCAAGTTCCCTTCCTTCTGAGGCTCTTGATGTTGATTGGAACCCACCAATGCAGTCTGAGAGTGAGGCACGACATGAGTCAACAAAGGTAGCTAAGCCTAAAAGGAAGGTTCCCGCAAGGCTTTCACTTATGGGTTATGACGATGAACAAGAGGAGGTGTATTCTGCTGCTGATGAGCAGTCTGACGACGACGACCCAGTCATCACAGTCGTCACTCCAGTCCCAGCGGGCATGCAGCAGACAGACATTTTGACCCTATCCCGAATTGCTGCTGAGCGGGATGTGGGCGGTGTGGCACTGGTACCACCACCAACACAGTTAACTACTACACCTACACGACCTACAGCTTCCATATTTTCTCGTCAGAAGGGCCGGCAGGGACCTCCATCAAGCTCAACCTCCATTACCTCAAGTAGTGGTGCTGTAACTGCACAACAGAGTCAAATTCAGCCACGGCCATCCTCCACTTCATCTGGCATTGAAAGTAGCACCTCCACCACAAGCAGACATCTCCAGTCCCCAGTTTGGGACTTCTTTAGTGTTAGCAAAAAGGCTCAAAACATGGTCGTTTGTTCGATTTGTAAAACTGTAGTTAGTCGGGGTAAAATTGGTACCAACTATGGTACCGGAGGCCAGAGAGGTCATCTCCAAAAACACCACACTATAATTTGGGAGACGCACCTAAGCAAGATCCGGGAAGCCAAAAGTACAACAAATCCAAATGTATCCACTCATATTGCATCTGATATTGATGACGAGTCGCCGATCGTGCACGGGGGAAGTGAAGAAGTGACAGACATTTTTTCTGGTACACCCAGTACCTCTGGCAGCAGCACTGCAGTGGTAGAGCACACACCCTCTACCCCAGCAACATGTATGAGGCACACTAATAGTATGGGAGTGACACCAATGCGAAAAAGTACATCAATGAGCATAACTGTGTTGAAGAAGTCTGCATCATCATCATCATCACTTATGAAAACGGTCCAGACCACCATTAAAAGCATGTTTTGGTCGGATGCGCCATTTGAACGCAACAACCTTACGGCACGTCTTTATAATGCAATGCTGGCTAAAATGTTAGGGCTGGACATGCTCCCTTTTTCTTTAGTGGAAGGGGTGGGTTTTCTAGAATTTGTGGCAACAGTGTGCCCTAAATGGAAGGTTCCTAGCCGGTCCTATTTTGCCAGAGTTGCGGTTCCAGCACTACATCAAGATGTGCTGGAGGTGATTGGGGCAGCTTTGCAGAAGAGTGCTGTTCACACTATCCACCTGACAACAGACATGTGAACCAGTTTTCCAAGCCCTTGATTACATGTGCATCACTGCACACTGGGTCTCTTTTGCAGGGGTTAGAGACACGTTATATGCAGGTGTTGACCCAGACACAGTTTTTCAATCTACTCAGAAACATGCAACAGTAGCCATGTTTGCCATGGAGAAATCTCATACTGCACTAAACCTTTTGGATGAGTTTCAGAGTAAGGTCTATGAATGGCTGCATCCAAGAAAGTGCATGATTGGTTATGTTTCCACGGATAATGGCAGTAATATAGTTAAGGCCATGCATGATGGTGGCTATTTCAGAGTGCTGTGTTTGGTGCACAGTATTAACATTGTCGTACAAGATTTCTTGACAAAAGAAAACACAGTCATCAAGTTACTGACCACCTGCCGAAGATTCTGCACACATTTCAGCCATTCTTTTAAGGCCGGAAGCAGCTGAGGAACATGCAATGTGAATGTAGACTGCCAGTGAGAGGACTCATCCAGGAGGTGGTAACACGTTGGAACTCAGCCTTCTACATGCTTGAGCGTCTGTCTGAGCAGTGCTTGGTAATCAATGAGTATGTCTTTGCACAGGGTTCTACTATGAAAGACATGAGTGTAGATTTGGAAGAATGGAAGCTAGTTAAAAGCCTGACAGACATGCTTCGTCCTTTTGAGGTCTTCACGTGTGAAGTCAGCAGGGAGGACTGTACTTTGGGCAAAGCTATACCATTGTTGGGCATGCTAGAGCACCAACTGAAGGCGGTGTCTTCAATGCTCAAAGGTGAGACTGACAAGCAAGACGCATATCAGGTGGCTGTGATATTATACCCGCCTAGTTGACAATGAAAGGCTTGAAAAAATACATATAGAACAACATTACATTTGTGCCACTATTCTGGATCCACGGTACAAAAAGGCAGTGGCCAGCAGATCATTCATTCCTTTTAATGAAGCAGAGGTTTATAAAGTACAAAGATTGGCTAGCCCTGTCAGCCACTCGGTTCGAAAAAGAGCAGCAGAATATTGAAGGAACCAGCAGAAGTACTACTGAATCAGCAGGCCATCCGGAGTCAAAGTCCACTTCTGAATCTGTGGCCAAAGGCAGTCACTTTCCCTCACAGCCTTTACCGACACCAGCAACCATATCATCATCCTCACCTGCACCAGGCCCAGCCATAATATTGTCGGAAGCTAATTGGCTAACTCATCAAGGGTTTACTTGTTCCAGTGATGCAAAGGCCACAGATGGTACGCAAAGTGGAGCACCCCTGGAGAACCTTGAGTGTATAGTGTAGGCCTATCTGGATGACCCAACAGAGGTCTTCGTTAATCAGAACCCATTGCTGTATTGGTATGGGAAAAGGCCTCTATGGCCAATGATCACCAACCTGGCTCTAAAATATTTGTCTTGCCCACTCGCAAGCGAGTCTTCTGAACATGTTTTCAGTGCTGCTGGTGCCATTGTAACTTCAAAAAGGACCCGCCTCTCGCCCAAAAATGTGGAGAGGTTAACAATGATCAAGATGAATCAGCACTTCATACCACCAGATTACAAAATACGTGAATGCACGCAGGAAGAAGAGGACACCGACTTAGGTGACGGAAGCTCTTCTCTGTTAGCTGACCTACTCCTGTCTCAAATCACAGAGTTTGAGGACGAGCTCTACTTCCATGACACCTAGGCCTGAAACTGACTTTTTTCGTCCTGACTCCTTATTCACTTTTACTCCTGTGTGTTTTTCTTTTTTTTGCAACTTTTACCACAACAAAACTCTAATCACAACAAATCTATCAGTAGCACTGTCTTTGTCTTATTTCCTTATTGAAGGTGCCACTGTCTGCAATCTAGAAGTTCACAAGTTCCCCAATCAGTCATGCTCCTCTATCCTCCTCCTCCAGACTCCCTCTATCCATTTCCCTCAAGGCAGATGTCTGGATTACGCAGAATGAATAAACTGTTGCTTCGTAGACGAGTCACCTCAAAAGCAGTGGGACTGGAATTACTGGCTATATGCTGATTGCTGACAGTTACTTCTGAAATTGATTGACACACACAAGAGGCTGCCCTGTGGGCTTCCACTTTAAGAACAACAAGATGCGGACAAAAAGGGAACAGGTAATGAATAATGAGATGGCATGCACTGCAGTGGACAGCACTGGCTGTCTGGATGTCTGGCTCTGATAAAAGCCTTTGCTGTTTGTTTGTTGTGCATGAAATGAATCATCATATGTCTTCTGTTATTATTGAATCTTTTACACACTAAATGTAACTCAAGTCTACTCTGTGTTTTTTTACCTTGTTTAATTCAAATTCTTCTACTGCAGGGGCCACTATGTTGCATTTTTTAATATGCAAAATGTCCTTGGACTCACTGTGTGTGTATACTGCGACTGCATGAACAACATTGAGTTTGCCAATATACTATGATGATGATGATGATTCTTGATGATCAAAGTTACATAATATCTTTTTTCTTTACAGTCACTCACTGGGATGGATGAATCATCATCGTCGGTTAAAGGAAGAACTATGGCCATTTCATGAGTGGCAAACTGCAGTTCATGTAATTGCGGCTATGTGGCTTGCTGCATGCAATTAGATATGCTTTGTCTGTCTGTGTCAAAGAGGTATGCTACATCAGGTTGCTTCACTCAGTGGTACCTGCCTTGACTGTCTGCATGGCCCTGGCCTGCTGTGTGCTAATTACTATCCTTGAAAAGGAGACTCAGAGTACGTACTTTAGAAATGATGATACTTGTATGTAATTCTGTCGCCTCTGAAACTGAAAGTGTTATTTTTGCACTACAGCACACAATACCTTTTTTTTTTTCTCCGTGGTGTTTTAATTTCACTTCCTGTTTTCCATCAACAATTACTGGCCGGCTTTTACCCTGTGCGATGGGGAAAACGATTAACTCAGGCTTACCATTAGCGATCCACAATTCCTCATCGGCCAGGCAGGCAGTGGACAGTGTGTCTGGTCACCAAGATTGATCGACAGAACGTCAGATGGAATGGAGGAGTACCGCGAAGAAGAGGAATGGCTGGATGCATGCAACTTCCCAAATTGAACAGGACAACTACAACATACATTTACAGTATCCTCTTCACTTCTCATTATCTTTTAAATAATGTTATTGTTGGGAACTTCTATGAGTGTGACTCTGTGCATTTGTTTGCTCTCTGCTTCAAATTCACCCCTCCAGCTATTTGATAAGTTTTTCTTTGCTATTTTTAAAACTAATTTAATGTACTACTAAGTGTTTATTCTCTCTGACAGCAGATAGGCAAGTGAAATTGCGTAATTACTGAAGCCCTGTACTGTCACATTGTTTCTTCATAGTTAGTAAGTTGTAGTACTACTTTTTTAGTAACCTAACCATCGATTTAGCAAACAACTTCATGCATGCAGTAGTGCATGCACTTCCTTTATGTCCCTTAAAAGATTTATGGATATCTTCGTATCCAAAGATTTTTTTTCTTCATTTGGTGTTTGTCCATGCTGTTTTTTTTTCCCTCTCTCCACAAAACTTTCCCAAAAAACCCCATTCCCATCCAATTTTCAAACCCTAACCCTCTTCCCCCGGGCTGTGTGGTTTTCATTGAGGTGTGACTAAATGACAACAATAATTCCATACACTTGCTGGGGAAGATAAGGACAAAGCAACTGGAAAATAAATTTCAAGGATGGTGAAGCAATCTGAGGATATGTTCTTACTGTGTACTGTACTATATATCGTACTGCTCTAATGATACGCTCGGGCCACTCAATGTTTCATTTCCTTTTTTTTCATATGCTGCTACTGCCAGTGTGTAGTGTACCACTACTACTACCACCACCACAACGATGACATTTCATCTGTCCAGGATTCAACCTTAATCGCCATTTGCCATGCACCCAGCCCTGTGCCTTGCCCTAGTCTCAAACATGAATCACAGGTAAGATAAGCATTTTGGGGAGAAGGAATAATGGAGTAGGAGGAGAGGAGAGACTGACGGTAGTACTAGTAAAGTAGTGTGGAAAAGTAAATTTTGCCATGTTGTATGTGCCTACGTGTTCCCCATCTTTTGCTATATGTGCATGATCGATATGCATGTATTCCCCTATGATCAATTAAAGACGCAATTACAGTTGTGTCCATCTCTAGTATGCCAGTTTCCAGTTTTCGTGAATACAACGAATATCAGGCCTATGTAATCCTACGTTGCCACGTTTTACAGTGTGCACGTTAATTCATTGAATTGTCCCCGTTTCTAGGCCTCAAAAGGGCCCGGACTCAGATTCAGCTCCTGTCTCCTGAACCCTCTCCGAGGAGCGATACAGCCCCCACCTGTATCCCTGACCCTTCACTTACTTTCATGCCTCGCAGTGCCCGGCTCGGCCTGGCTCTGCCTCCCAGTCTGCCAAGAGTATGTTATGATTCTAGTTATCAGTCCAGCCCTCCTTCTCTGCATTCCTAAGCTACTGAATCGCATCAATAGTTTCCGTCATGGTCTAGCCTTTATGTCTCCATGTAAGAGAAATACTGTATTAATATTCATAAGAATATTCCTCGCACACACACTACATGTAGAATTATGCATGCACCAGTCTTAATGTCTGTTAGCCTTTGCCCTGATAACTTTTGGATTCTATCAACATGTTCTCTAAACACTAGATACTAGATAGGCTTTAGGTACATGTCGCTCTGACACTCCAGACTTTAGTCTCCTCTTCTAGCGCAGAAGTCATAGCCCCCCAGTTCTCCCTAGTAACACGTCATTGTCAGTTTGCGCGCACCACTAGGTTAGAGGTCCCAGCTGCTCAGGTAGCCCCCTCCATGTTTCCGCCCCGTTTATGACATATTCTGTTACGTTTGTATCACATGTCTATGTATACGCCCTGTACACACCTCTTGTTACACCCACTTTATGCCTTATCTTTCGCGACTGCTACAAACTCCGCCTACTGCTACGCCTACTGTATTGAATGCAATGTATTTGTTTAACTATAAATATTGTGCACTGTTATTAAAAGCGACCCAATTGCCTATTCCTGCCCCCGGCAGCTGCCATCCCATTCCCGTACAGGCTGTCCTGTTCCAGTCCTTTATGCTTGATTAAAGCCTGTATACTCCAGCTACCTCGTATCTTGACTCTTATTTATTGAGCTATCTGTTTATATTGTATCCAGTCAAAAATAGAACCGGTAATTAATTATTTATTTACCACATAATGGCGCCCGAATAGGTACTTGCCCTTTCCCCACGCGCCGGAGAAGCCACGCAGGCCCCCTGATCCTCTGCAGCCGTGACGGAACCATACCGTGCACGTGCAGATATTTCTGCTTCAAGTATCCCTCAGGCCCACGGAGGAGATGGAGGTTGCGGTCCAGCATCCAGACGAGGCGGTGGAGGAACGCGGCGAGTCCCGACCAGAGCCCAAGCCGAGAGTCCAAGGTCCGAGGTATCCGGAGGCCCACCTGTAACTGAAGTCCGAAGTTCGTCCGTCCGTCGTCGTAGCAGTCCAGTCCAGTCCGAGGCCTTCCGTTCTTGCTGCCCGGTGAGTACCGTTGCTGGGGTAGTATCTAGACAGGGTCAATTAATTTGTCTCTGGTCCGTGGGTTTGGGTACACAGATCCAACACGAAGTGTCCACTTAGGTGGATGCGGGTCCTGACGTGTCTCTTTATGGGACCGGTAAGTTTCGTACTGTTTCAGCAGTGCATCTAGTAATTCTAGTCAGTTCTGTTCTCGAGAAATTCATGTGTTCTGTTCTCAGTATTTCAGGTAGTATTCTGTCCGAACTGTTATTTTAAATGTTATTTCATGTGTTTTCAATGTCGTGGTATGAGTGATTTGTTTTCTTAAAGTTATTATTGTGTTTATCGTGTATTGTACTGTGTCCAGACTCTAGCCTAGTTATGCCTCTGTTCTCGAAGTTACGTCAGTTAAAAACTAGAAAAGGTCTGCTCGAGGAAGCAGTTCCTGTCCCGCCTAGGGACAGTCCAGGTCATTTTATGTATCATAAACATGGCATAAGTGCCATATTATATCTAGATTTATGGGTAGAGTACACCAAGGAATTAGAAGAGAAATATAGATGGCCTGTATCAGGTACATGGGATGCCGAGTGCATCATGCGAGTAGAAGAAGCATTATGGAAAAAGAAATCCAGACAGTCCCAGAAAGATGCCATCGAGTTATGGCGCAAAGAATCTCACAAAAGAACAGAGAAAGAAATCAGAAAGTCTGAGTTAAGTAGAGAATCCTCAGAAAGAGCCCAAGAAAGGGAATTAATCGAAGTAGGTGAACGAGTTAAAGCCGAACAGTCAGACAGACAGAGGAATGCCCTCATTAAGGGTATGTATCCTCTTCTTCCTGAGGGTTTGCCGAAAGCAACCCCGGAAGCACCATGTAATTTTCCGCCGCCATTAGTTCCGATTAAGCTACGTCACAAACCGACCGCAGCTGATATTTTTCTCTCGTCCTATTTGGACGACACAGTCCCAGAATATGCAAATCCTGCTCCGCCAGCTCCTGTAAATAATGTAATTCCTGTTCTTCCAGCCACCGGGGCACCTGTTACAGCACCTGTTACGGTACCCCCGGTCCAGCCCATAGTACAAGTTCCCGCTACATCGGTCACTCTGCCAGCACGAATAGTATCAGTCGACGATTCCAGTTTAGGGGCCGCGGGGGGAGGTCCTCCTGGTACCCCGCCGCCACACAAACGTGTAACGTTAGTCGAGTTACATGAACGTGCTTTACAGCGTACGCCCAAATATCAGTCCGTTGCAGATATCAAGCGAGCTCTTACCGAATGCCGTTATGATCCAGTCCCAGGCGATGATAATATGGTTATATATTCATTGCGCGTAAGACGGGTGACCGAGTATTTGGACACCCTACCGAATATGAAAGAAGATCTAGACAGAATATATCGTTTCATCCGTACAGGAGACGATCCCGAATGTATTGGCGAAATCATGTCTCTAAGGAAAGCTGAGACCCAGCTCATGCTATTAAAATTTCTAATTAATTGTTTAGTAAGGGAACAAGATTGTCCGACTAAAGATCCGACCGAAATGAAAGTTCTGACAAGGTGGAGTGATGACATAGCCGAGGGTAGACACAAGACACTCAGTAGTATAGAAAGTATGTACAAGAAAATTCGTAAGGAAATAATAAGGTTACACGACAATCGTAAAGCAGCACAAGTAAGCGAGAAAGAAGACAACACTGATACTGAAGAAGTAGAAGACGAGAATACCGCCAGAATAGCGTATGTAGGTAGATCTAGTCTTCCCTACCGACATTCACGCCTAGAACACAAGAAAGTCTTTCATCTTCCAGCACCAGAACAAGATTCTCTAGAACAAGTATTTCAAGCTACCGATCACATTCTGAAATCACGAATCGGTTATAGTGAACTTAGTACTATGCATGAACAAGAACTAGCCCGATCAGCAGTCCGATGGGTTATTGATTCTACCACTTTTCCAGATGAAATAGTGGCACAAATGTTTCTGAAACTGCCCCCAGCCGAGCAGCGACTGGTGGGTATGTATATGATCCAGCACCTCATTACACTGTATGAGGGTCAACATTCTGATCCAGGTCCGTTACATGATGTCCTGAACGAGTTACTCCAGTATAAATGGAAAGGTTTAGGTACTGATTTAATTAGTGTCATTCTAGAACAACGCCACAAATATCGAACGTTTCTGAATCCGCATTTTGTTCACGTCTCACCCCCAGAAAGTAAACCCTTCTACATAGATAGACAGCATCCGTTACGAGAAGTACACCCAGTTAGGACAGAGGGTGGTGAAATGCAACGAGTATTTGTTTACACCCCTATCACAAAGATGGAACTCTTAGAGATGAAGAAATTAATTCCCTGTCACGACAAGGATCCAGCAGGGTTCCATCGAGAATTAAAAGACATGCTCCGTATGGGAGAATACACGTATCCAGATATTATTAAAATGTTAAAGGTCCTGTTGCCCGCAGGGGTATATGAAAAACTCAAGAAAAAAGAATGGGAGGTGGGAGAGAAAAAGATTGATTGGACAGCTCTAGAAGTTGAAGATAAAATACGAGTACCCGGTACCGGTCTTGGGTACAAATGTAAAGAATTGCCCGAGTTATTGATTCAGGTTTTGCCAAGATTATTAGCCACGAAAAAGGAAGATTGGGATGCAATCTCAGCATGCAAACAGAAACAGGATGAGGATACTAGTGATTTTTATTCTAGATTTGAGAAATGTTTCATTATCAACAGTGGTTTAAAGACAGGTAGCGAGTCATACCCTCATCTTTTTGTTACTAAACTAGTCGAGAATTCAAGCCCACAAGTTAAAAATCGAGTTTTGAAAGTCTAAAGTACCTGGCAAGCTAGTACCCCGTCACAAATGTTACAGATGCTCCAGTATCACCAGAACAGAATCAGGGAAGAGCAAGAACACGAAAGGAGACGTATGAAAGACACGAAAATGAAAGTACTAGTTGCACAATCTGTTCCACAAGACAGTCAGAAGAGGGGTCCGAATCAAGCCAGTCATCCTGCAGCTCCCGTTAAAGGGACATGCAATTATTGTAAACAGCCAGGTCATTTTATAAACGAGTGTGCAGTTCTGAAACATAACATAGCAACTGGTAAATCTAAAGAAAGACCACGTCCGCCTAGACAAGAACAAGTTTCGCAGACTTCTCAGCCACCACAGAATGCACAACAGACAGCTCCAGCACCGCAGCCTATCGCTGCAACACAGCATGTTACACAGCAGATGTACCAGTATGCCCAGACAGAGTATCCAGAGTATCAACCGTATTCATGAAACAGCCTAGAGAGGGAGGTAGGCTTGCCTCTCATCGAGATACCTGTAGATCAAGAGGGTCCCTATGTACACAGTCAAGTATTAGGGAAAGACAGAAAGTTTCTGATTGATACAGGGGCAAGTAGGACTACTATCAGTCATGACGAGGTTCCAGGGGCTCCGCTCTCAGGCTCTAGAAATGTTTCCCTTGGATTTTCAGGAAAGCCTATTGTAAACGAGATATCAAAGCCAGTTACTCTAGAAGTTGGTCCATTGTCCCGAACTACTGATTTATTACTTACGAAATCATGTCCAGAAAATTTGTTAGGCATTAAAACATTGAAAGAATTAGGTGCAGGAATTTGCTGTTCCCCAGAAGGAATCCGATTGTTCTTAAGGGACTTTAAAGGTCACTATGTATTACGCGATTTTGATCCAAGATTGTCAAATGTACCGCAGCATTTATGGGCGCAAGGTCCAACTGATGTAGGTTTTATGCAAATCACACCCCATCGTGTGACTCTCAAGCAAGGTATAGTCTTGCCACGAATCAGACAGTACAGATTGCCACCTGAGGCTGTAGCAGCCTTATCCAAAATTATTGACGAGCTCATTGCTCAAGGAGTGGTTGTAGAAACTGACTCCAATGTATGTAATTCTCCTATCATTCCAGTCATGAAACGTACTGATCCAAATGCACCTCCAGTATATCGATTAGTGATTGACCTTCGAGAACTTAATAAATGTATCATACCCCAGTATCCAGTAGTCCCAGATATTTCATCCTTATTGACAGCTATTGATTCTGAAGCTACATTTTTTACTGTAATAGACCTCAAGAATGCATTTTTCAGTGTCCCCATTCATCCAGACAGCCAGTACCTTTTCGGTTTTTGTTTAAATGGAAGGAGCTATAAATTCACACGAGCTCCTCAAGGTTTCACAGAAAGTCCTAGCATTTACAGTCAAGCATTTAAAAGACAACTAGACAATATTCACATGCCAGCTGACACTGCCCTGCTCCAGTATGTCGATGATCTACTGATCACAGCCCGTTCTGAACGTGACTGCGAGCGTGCGTCACTTACAGTTCTGTATTTCCTAGCCGAGATGGGGCACAAGGTGTCCCCTTCGAAGCTTCAGTTCTGTGTCCAGCAAGTGATCTACTTAGGCCACTTACTGTCCAAGTGGGGTAGGCAGTTGACACCAGACCGTATCCAGTTAATAGCGAGTCTTCCACAGCCCAAGACACAAAAGGAGGTACGTGCTTTTATCGTCCTTACTTCTTACTGCAGACAATGGATTCCTCAGTATGCATTTCTAGCCAAGCCACTGATACAGTTAACGACACAGGAGGCAGCCGTATCGACTGTCCTCCCTTGGACCCAGGAACATACACTTAGTTTTAATGAATTAAAGAAAGCCTTATGCCAAGCACCTGTTCTAGCTACACCGAACTACAGTAAGCCTTTTACACTTTTTGTCACAGAACGTAATGGTACTGCATTATCTGTTCTCACACAAGATCAAGCCGGACAGTACAAGCCCTGTGCTTATTTTTCGAGCACACTAGATCCAGTAGCCCAGGCTCTGCCTGCGTGCCTCAAGTCAGTTGCAGCTACAGCTCTAGCTATCAGACAAAGTGATTCCATAGTATTAGGACACTCCCTGACAGTACAAGTTCCACATTCCGTGGAAGTTCTTTTAAACCGAACACAGACTCAGCACTTGACCATTGCACGTTTAACAGGTTATGAACTGACACTGTTCCAGCCACACATAGAAATCAGACGCTGCAACGTTTTAAATCCTGCTACACTGTTACCGTCAGTTACTTCAAATCCTGCCACACATGACTGTGTGGAAATTGTTAACACTATGACCAAGCCAAGACAAGACCTGACAGACATTGCATTACCTAATCCCGACCTGACACTTTATGTGGACGGTTCATGTATGAGAACTAGTACAGGAGAACTAGTAGCCGCGTATGCAGTGACTACTGATACAGAAGTTATTGAAACACACCGTATTGACACCCTGTCTGCTCAAGCAGCAGAGCTAGTTGCTCTGACCCAAGCCTGCATACGTGCCAAGAACCTGAAAGTGAACATATATACAGATTCACGTTACGCATTCGGAGTTGTACACGACTTCGGAGTACTCTGGCAGGAGAGAGGTTTCATGACTTCTCATGGAACCAAGATTCAGCATGGTCTCCTCATTCAAGCTCTGTTAGATGCAATACATTTACCAACATCTATCGCTATTATGAAGTGCAAGGCACATACGAAAGTTACTGACATCATTTCCCAAGGTAATGATCTAGCAGCTCGAACAGCCAAGCTTACAGCTCAGACTCCAGACATTCCAGTTAACAAGACACAGACATGCATTCCAGAACAGACTACTTGTATGACAGTTAAGGACCCTACACAAGATGTCATAGATATACAGTTACATGCTACTCCTGAAGAAATCAAGAAATGGTCCGAACAAGGAGGGGTTCAGACAGATCAGGGATGGTTGACGAAGGGAAAAGCCACATGGTTTCTCCCCGACTCTATGGTTCAAGTCATTATCAATACCGCACATAGTCCAGCACATCTAGGAGAAAAAGCCATGTTAGACAGTATACAGAACCTTTGGTTCAACAAACACTTACGAGCTGCAGCCAATCAGAAAGTCCGTACCTGTATGATATGTTGCCAGTTCAATCCAGGTAAAAGTGTCCCGGTGGAACAAGGTGGATTCCAACCCCCTGACCACCCTTTTGAAGTCCTCCAGATGGATTATATTCAGATGGAGCGATGTCGAGGTTTCAAGTATGTTCTTGTAGTTGTATGCGCTTTGTCCAGGTGGACAGAAGCATATCCAGTTCCAGATTACACAGCAGCGACCACTGCCAAGCAGTTGGTTCGTGAATTCTTCCCCCGTTATGGACTCCCTAGGGTCGTGTATTCTGATAACGGCCAGCCATTCTCATCCGAGCTAATGAAACATGTTTCCCTTTTGTTAGGGTACCAGTGGAAGTTCCATTGTGTACGCCATCCTGAAGCAGCCGGTCTCGTAGAGAGACATAATCAGACCTTGAAAATCCGTATTACCAAGACATGTAAAGAGAAAGGTGTAGACTGGCTAGTTGCCCTGCCAGTTGCTTTATTCTTCATGCGCATGGTCGCACATTCCAGATCAGGTCTGTCCCCTTATGAGGTCGTATTCGGCCGTCCCCCAAATATGTGGGGTACACCTAGACCCCGCAGTATTACAGATGTTTCCAGTAATATGTTGACAGATTACCTAGCTTCCTTGATGTCTGCCCTACACTCTTGTCGTTCGCAGGTTGCCGCTGCATTTCCAGACAATACTGAAGTGAAACCGCACAAGGTCATTCCAGGAGACCTTGTTCTCGTAAGGAACTTTGATCGTTCAAGTCCGCTGGAGCCCCGTTGGAAGGAGCCACGACTAGTCCTCCTGACCACCCGCACGGCCGTGAAGTTGGAAGGCCGCAAGGGATGGGTCCATCTGTCGCATATCAAGAAATTCCATGGAGTCCGGAAAAAGACGTTTATAAAGGACATTTCTAAAGACTGTTCCATTTCTAAAGACTGCCTGAAGCCAGACTCTAAACCAGACATTGATTTGAATCCCGAACTGAAAGTTCCTCTGTTAGAGAAAACTCCGCAGCAGGAGTATAAGTTAAAACTCCGGTCTAGTAAAATAAGTCAGCCAGTTTAATTGTCTAAGTCCCCCTCGGGTGAAACGGTTAGACAGGTATCTGACATGTATGAGATAGACCCCCATAGTGAGAGAGTTAGTCAAAACTCTATACGATGTATCATTTTTCTAAGTTTTCTATTGTTTCTAAGTTTTGATGGTGACCTGCACAAGTTATGCATTGCATTTATGTTTTCCAATTTCTCATGTAAATAAGTTTTCTAATGCCACAGTAGAGCACACATTTAGTGATCTGCCTCCTCACGAGTTATCCTATCGTCTTGCTATGAGAAATAATACATTCATCCGAATGTTACACTATTCACACCAGACCAGCAATGCCACTAATTGTTGGGTGTGTGGTCGACTCCCCCCTTTCCAGACACCGAAGGGAGTTCTGCCACTCTTTCCTTATCCGTTTTCACATAATGGTTCGTGTGGAGCATGGTCCACGTTAACGTCATCTTCAAATGATATGTCCCTTCTGAATAGAACATGTTTTCCAGACAAGCAAGGTCTCTCCCATAGAACAGGGTTAGATCTAGAAAATGAAGTTTATAATTTAGGTAATTATTCTTCGAATTTTATGGTCCTGAATGTTCAGTCTGATACTACTCCAGACTTACCTGCTATTTCAGTACTACCAGTAAAAGGCGAATTATGTGTCCGAAATAATGGTTCCGCACATGTAGGACATAGTGATTGTACTACTACTGTCGAGTATAGTGACAGTGGGAAATCTATCTTCAAAGCCTCACGTCATTCTTATTTTGTTTGTGGTCAGACCGCATATGTACGTCTGCCCCTCGATTGGGATGGAACCTGTTACATTGCCTTCCTACTGCCACCAGTTTTTCTAGCCCCATCAGATTATCACAGAAACACACATCTAGTACACGTCAGACATAGAAGGGAGATCGAGTCCCCAATTGTCGATCAAACTGAAACTGCTCTAGAACAATATACAGATTTCAATAAAGGTTTTTTCTTCTTTATAGGACCTGTCCAGAATAGTAAGTTAATCCGTAGACTAACCAGAACCCTTGAAGCAGTAGTGAATGAGACTACTTCTGCTCTAGGTAACTTAACCGAAGAGCAATCTGCTATGAGATTTGTCGTGCTCCAAAATCGTCTCGTTCTTGACGTCATACTGGCCGATAGAGGAGGAGCATGTAGAGTCATCGGATCTAGTTGCTGCATTTTCATTCCTAATAACGCGCCGTCTGTTTATTCAGCTATAACCAGACTTCATAAAATTGCCCATCAGTTACACCAGAATCCAGGCACCTGGACATGGTCCGGTTGGCTCTGGAGTATCATATCTGCCTGGGGATGGAAAGTATTGTCACTCCTAGGTATTGCAGTAATGATCATATTCAGTTGCTGCCTCTGTATACAATGTGGCCCTGCGATTTGCGGCATGTGTGCTACCTCTTGTATCCCCAGTCCTAAGTCCCGTTCCAAGACAATTCGAGACGAGCAAATGATGCTATATGAAATGATAGATGGTATCATGAATATAGATTTTTCCTGATGGAAACGTAGGGCACAAGGAGGGAATGTGGAAAAGTAAATTTTGCCATGTTGTATGTGCCTACGTGTTCCCCATCTTTTGCTATATGTGCATGATCGATATGCATGTATTAGCCTCTGATCGATTAAAGACGCAATTACAGTTGTGTCCATCTCTAGTATGCCAGTTTCCAGTTTTCGTGAATACACGAATATAAGGCCTATGTAATCCTACGTTGCCACGTTTTACAGTGTGCACGTTAATTCATTGAATTGTCCCCGTTTCTAGGCCTCAAAAGGGCCCGGACTCAGATTCAGCTCCTGTCTCCTGAACCCTCTCCGAGGAGCGATACAGCCCCCACCTGTATCCCTGACCCTTCACTTACTTTCATGCCTCGCAGTGCCCGGCTCGGCCTGGCTCTGCCTCCCAGTCTGCCAAGAGTATGTTATGATTCTAGTTATCAGTCCAGCCCTCCTTCTCTGCATTCCTAAGCTACTGAATCGCATCAATAGTTTCCGTCATGGTCTAGCCTTTATGTCTCCATGTAAGAGAAATACTGTATTAATATTCATAAGAATATTCCTCGCACACACACTACATGTAGAATTATGCATGCACCAGTCTTAATGTCTGTTAGCCTTTGCCCTGATAACTTTTGGATTCTATCAACATGTTCTCTAAACACTAGATACTAGATAGGCTTTAGGTACATGTCGCTCTGACACTCCAGACTTTAGTCTCCTCTTCTAGCGCAGAAGTCATAGCCCCCCAGTTCTCCCTAGTAACACGTCATTGTCAGTTTGCGCGCACCACTAGGTTAGAGGTCCCAGCTGCTCAGGTAGCCCCCTCCATGTTTCCGCCCCGTTTATGACATATTCTGTTACGTTTGTATCACATGTCTATGTATACGCCCTGTACACACCTCTTGTTACACCCACTTTATGCCTTATCTTTCGCGACTGCTACAAACTCCGCCTACTGCTACGCCTACTGTATTGAATGCAATGTATTTGTTTAACTATAAATATTGTGCACTGTTATTAAAAGCGACCCAATTGCCTATTCCTGCCCCCGGCAGCTGCCATCCCATTCCCGTACAGGCTGTCCTGTTCCAGTCCTTTATGCTTGATTAAAGCCTGTATACTCCAGCTACCTCGTATCTTGACTCTTATTTATTGAGCTATCTGTTTATATTGTATCCAGTCAAAAATAGAACCGGTAATTAATTATTTATTTACCACAGTAGTAGGACAATTAAATTCACTTACTCTCTCAGTGGCACTTTTCAAAAAATTTGGGCGATTAGACAATTTGAATCAACCAGCCAGTTAAGTTTCAGGAAAACAAACGTACAGTTGAGTTAACCCCTCCGCTTCCCCCACAAAACAGTAAAAACGCGTATGCTATGTTTAAGTTGAAAATAAATAATTATTGACACCCTTACAAAAATAAACAAACCCACAAGACCCGACCCACCCCCCTCCCTAACCCCAACCAATGTCCATGAAATGTCCCGAAGAAAAGTTCCAAAACCCCAACGCCCAATTCCCCCGTCCCCAAAAGTCTTTAAAAAAGGGGCAAGGGACAGTCTCTCCTCCTCTACTGCCGCCGGCGGTGTCCTTTGGCCAGGTGGTCTCGACGCTCCCTGAGGAGGTCCCTGAGCAGGGTTTTCAGTCTCTCCACCTCCTGCTCAAGGTTGGACACCCTGAGGGTCAAGCGGTGCAGAAGAGCCTCGCACCTGCTGTGGGGGGCAGCTGATTTTTTTGCTGCTTGGCTTTGGCGGGTGGCTGCGGTACCGCTGAAGGCTTGCACTGACTGGATGACCCAGGGTGAGAGGAGGAGGATGCAGCTGTCGTGGATGTTGTAGATGTCGACTGAGACTGCGTGTCCTCCTCCTGGGCCACCAGCCGGCGATATTCGGCAACAATCGCCGCCAGCTTCCATTGCCGTGCCCGCCTATCCAGCTCCTTCCATGTTAGTTTGGAAGGAGCATCTATATGAAGAAAGAAAAACTTACTGTAACCAATGCTCTTTAAGATTAACACAAAATAATTCAGCAGAAAGTTGGGTCACAGTAGCACTAGCAACTTGCAAGCACAGTACATAGCATTTGTGGCCTGTATATATCTAACCTCCCACTTCGTCGGCCTCTGCTCTAACATTAGTGGGAGTTTCAGGAATTCTACTAGCACTATATGGACTCACTACATTAGACTCAGACAATACACCAGTCTTCTTCTTATACTTCTCTCTTGTTTAGTGAAATTGGTACTTAAACTTGTGGAAGCCAACATAATTCCACCCAGGCGGTCCTCTTTCCTTTCTCCTTCCACCCATCCTTGCTTCAGCCTTCAACCGGCCATGCATCATATTCCCAGCCACCTTGGGCAGCATTCAAAAACACGTATCATTCTTTGCCAGTCATTACTTTTAACTCGCTCGTCCTTCCTTAGACCCTTCTTTCCCCTTTTCGTTTATCCCATCCATCAAGTTCATCTCTGATCGATAAAACTTTCACAGCTGAGTTGAAGTCAAATTTAGAGGAGGCCATTGGTTACACGTCAACTCCCGCCGCTGATGCTATTGCTAATGAGAAGTCAAGGGTGAATGTTTTCTAAGTTCTACCTGGTTGACAAAAACCTAGGGCCATCTTATCAAGGACCGGTGTAAAAAATTATTGCAGTTTTATCGGCAGGAAACTGCCGATAAAACAGCAATAATGGGCTTGATAATACACCCTTGTTAATTCCCATAGACGCCCAAGTTCTTGTGTTAACATGGGCTTCTATGGGAATTAACAAGGGCGTATTATCATGCCCATTATCACCGTTTTTTATCAGCAGTTTCCTGCCGATAAAACGGCGATAATTTTAACACCGGTCCTTGATAATATGCCCCCTAGTTCTAAATTTGTAAGTCTTCTTAACAGTAAAGTGTACTTGTACTGTACAACATATACACCCCCTGCAGAAAGCCCACTCTGCAGTCTGCAATCTCAATAAGTAAGGGAATATAATAGCTTTGCTTACCACTGCCCGCCACTCCCGTGGCATTCCCCACAGCAGTTCCTGATGGCTCTTGCCCCGCATCCGACCCTGGCGTGCCCACCTCCGCACTGGTGCTTGGCTGTGCCGATGTTCCGCCTAGAAAATACATTTCATATTTTTAGATTGCCACATACACCACTCCCTATTTTGTCTAGGAATGAAAAAATGTTACTAGTACTACATAAACAAATTTACTAATTTGTTACTCTAGTCTACTCTGACTACAAGTTTCCCTTTCTTCATGGAAGGGTGTTTTTTATTTATGCTTAGCCATAACATCTGATGCTACACTTTTTGGCACAACTGATGAATGCTTGCTTTTTAACACGCACCAATTAATGTGTGTAATCAGCCACTTTTCAGTTCTGAATCCTTCACAGTTTATCTTGTATGAAGTTGATTTTAATAAATGTTTTTACTTTTAATAAAGCTTTAAAACTTACATAGACTCTGGTTTTTGGTAGTCCATGAGTCCGTGGCTCTGAGAGGTCGGGACTCTGACTCCGTAGTCTGGGTATAATCATTGGGGGTCATCGCTGCATTCGGGCGCTAAATAATGACTCTTTACACTAACTAGTCAGTAAGGAGATTGGGGGTTCAACTTTTGTTATGACTGAGGTATGTGGAAAGTCTAACTGCGCCTATTATAATATATAACCAATGCCTTATTTATTGTCCATAGTTCTGTTTGTGCAGAATAGTCCATGCAACAGTAGTAGTATGGATTGTCCTCCTATCCAATCAAAAAGTAAACTAGTATCTTATTCTTGGTGGCCTTTGACATTTTATTGTTGGGAATTGTCAAAGCATAAACATTTAGAAGACTTCAATAGACATTATGGACAACCCAGAGGACTGTACTCAGTGCATAGAGCTATTGCTGAATAGAATAGGAGTTTTGTTTAACACCTTTTGCCAACTGTGCAAGCTTAGTTAGCCACACAGACAGACTAATAATAATCTAGTAGTACCACAGGGAGTCATAGGGAGTCATAGTAGAGGCAGGATAAGAACTTAGAAACAGTCTACAAGAAGATCAAAGACGATTTAGGAAAAAATAGAATGAGGAACGTTTGGAAAAAATAGGTGCTGTAAAAGATATGGAAGTATTATTATTAATATAAACAGGAAAACTTACTGGGGCCAGCAGAGGAGCCCTCGGCGGACCTATCCTGGCCTTCCTGGTGTTGTTCCTGCTCTACCGGCGCCGCTACCTCCTCCTCTGTCCTCTTGCCCCTGTGGGAAGCTGATGTACAATATGAAAGAAAGACACAAACATGGATGATTGTTGTCAACCAAATCAAACATTTCAAAAAAACAATAACAAATTATTTCGGGGAAATAGACATCAATTGCACTAAATGTATTGATCCATATCTGATGTGGTCGACTTGGATAAAGTATTGCTGGATTCGCGGACCATCTACTTGGAAAGTTATGTAACTCACTAAAGCAACTACAAAAAGGTTCTACTAGGACTGGCAGGCAGCACTACGCTGCACGCGAAGTGACAGACACAGTCCTTCATGATCACCACCGCTATGTCTTCTTAGTGGCAGGAGTACAAAGGAAGGACTGGACTTGAGTCTCTAATGTCTAGTATTACGCAGTTCTGTAAAGTACACTGATATATAATTATCACCCGGGCCAAATAAGCACAAAATTGAAAACAAGTAAGCATAGTAGCACCGCCAGTGAGCAGGCGAGCACCTGCAATCACAGAAGCTTTTGAAACATAATTTACCTGCAATGTAATCGGCAGCATTCTTGCTCTTCGGAAAAAACAAATATTTGCAATATCATAATAACACAGAGCAGGAGAAAACAAAGTAGTGATTAAATAGCTACTACTACTCACCAAGCCCAGCGATCTCCACGCCAAGCTGGTCGAGCAGGTCGTGTTCCTGGTCCAGGATGTTGGACCACCGGTGCGTCGCCTGGTTGTAGGTTTGCCGGACCCCAGACTCCCGATACATGGCCCGGCACACCTTCCCGCATGGCTTGCGACGCTCCCGGAGCCCGTACCCGGCACCGAGACTGGTGCCTGCCGCGACGGTCTTTGGGAGGTGGCGCTGGATGAAAAAAACAAGTGCGGCCACCTCCACGAAGCTGAACATTTCCCGGGCTATTACTGCCTCCCCTTAAGCGCCCGCATGGGTACGGGACCCTTCCCCTTGTGGTTCTTCCCGGCTCGCTTTGCCATGGTCCTGGACAGAAAAGTTAAATAAAATTAGGAAAGAATAGGGAAAAGTAAATAAAATAAAAGAGGTAAAAAAAGTAGTTTTTAAAGTAACGAAAAGTTGAAAAAAACACAAAATAGAGATGTAGAAAAATAGAGGGATAGATAATGAGTAAAACAGATTAAAATTTTTTTCAAAGAAACAAATATTTGCAAAGATTAGGGGAGGATTGAAAAAGCATTCCCAGAACTATAGCAATGAATGAAAAACAAGATGGCCGCGCCCATTGCGACCACGTGCATAAGTTTGCGCGATATTTCCTCCGCGAGCAGGCAAAAACGCACGCAAACACATAATTGCGCCCTGCATGTAGGAAAGGCCCAACGTGAGCATGCAACGAGCGCCCGGAAACGGAAATACGCGTGAACACTGACTGACTGAATTATTTTTTAAGCGCTCTTATGCCGAGGCGTCTTGGCGCTGAGAGAATGGGAGGGAAGTAGAGAGTGGTTAAGGCAACGTGAAAAGCCAGGTCTTTAGCGCCCTTCTGAAGCTCGCCCTGTTCTTTTCTGAGCGCATAATGACGGGCATACTGTTCCACAGCTTGGGGGCTAGGAGGGGAAAAGATCTACCGCCCCATCGGGCTCTTTTTGTTCTCGGCACTTGGAGTAGATGTTGACTACGGGATCTTAAGGTGCGCGAAGGCACATAGCGGGGGAGAAGGTTGGTGAGCTCCTCAGAGGAGTTCCCATACAATGATTTGTGAACAAAACACAAGGTCTTAAATTGGATCCTGCGCCTAACAGGGAGCCAGTGCAGTTCCCGTATATTTGTGGAAGTAGGGTGTCTTTTGGGGAGGTTGAGTAAAACTGTTGCCGCAGTATTTTGGATAGACTGGAGCCTGGCAAGCTGTTTTTCCCCTGCCCCCAGGTAAAGAGTGTTGAAATAGTCAACCCTCGACATGATTAGGGCTCCAACCACGGTTTTTCTAAGAGAAAGCGGAATGTAGGGCAAGATTTTCCTAAGTTACTTCATTGTATAGAAGCATGCTGAGGTGACCTGACTGATATGTGCAGTACAAGTGAGATCTTTATCCATTATAAAGCCTAGATTTCTGACCTTGTTGGCTGGAACCAGGCAGTTGCCCACTTCTGGAGGCCACCATAGGTGACTCCAAATAGATGGTTTTTGGCCAAATTCGATCACTTCAGTATTTTCGGTGTTAAGCTTTTAGAAGTGATCGTTCATCCAGTTCATTACGTCAGACAGACAGTTCCTGAAGCTGCCCGCCGTGGCTTCCACCGACAGAGAGAGTGACACCACTAATTGAGTGTCGTCGGCATATGACACTAGGTGCAGGCCATGGGATTTTATTAGTGAAGCAAGGGGGGTGACGTAGAGATTGAATAGGGTGGGTGATAATGCTGAACCCTGCGGGACACCGCATAGAAGATGGAATTCTGTTGAGTGGAGACCTCCCCAGTGGATTTGATGTATGCGAGACTCTAGGAAAGACTCAAATGCCCAGCGCCCTCAGTCTGTTAAGTAGGACCACATGGTTGATGGTGTCGAAAGCCGCTGTTAGATCGAGTAAGATTAGAGCGGCTCTTCCCCCATCGTCCATGGTGCTGCGGATGTCCTCAGTAGCTATGATCAGAGCAGATTCGGTGGAATGGCAGGCCCTGAAGCAATGTTGAGTGGAATCTAGAAGATGATTGTCATCAAGCTGTTTAGTTAGTACCTGGTTCATAGCTCTCTCCAGCATTTTGGCCGGGAGGGGGAGACAAGATATTGGTCAGTAGTGCTTGGATTCTGTTGGATCCAGTGTCTCCTTCTTGAGGATGGGCCTAATACATGCTTTTTTCCATCTGCCGGGGAAGCAGCCGGAGATTAGAATGGAGTTCAGGAGCGGGGTCAGGATCGGAGTAATAGTTTCCGAGACCTGATGCAGTATTTAGGTGGGACAGGGGTCCAGTGGTAACCCTGATTTGGTCTGCAGAAGTAGAGTGGCTACCTGAGAATCGCTTAATGGTGAAAATTGCTTGAGATTGGAGATGTGCGGAGCCAGCTCAGTTGTCTGTGGGTCAGCCTCTCTAGCCTGTAAGGAGTGGAGATTATCGTAAACCGCCTGTACCTTCTGCTGGAAAAATTGAGCTATATTTTCCACAAAGTCTTGGTCGGGTATGAAAACTATGTCCCTAGGGCTTTTGGCTAAGTGCACAACTGTCTTGAACAGTGTTTTGGAGGAGTTTGTAGATTCCAGGATTTTTTTTTAATAGAAGCCCGCCTTTGCTTGCTCTATGACTGTCTTGTATTCATGAAGTACTTCAGTGTACTCTTTCCTGGCTGTAGTCGGCCCACCATACTCTTTCCTGGCGCCGGCATTTCAGTTTGATTAGTTTTACTTCGGGGGTGTACCATTGTGAGGTGGCTGAGCGTTTCCTGGGCACCTTAGTTTCCTCCGGGACTAGCTCGTTCACCGTGTGGCTTATCCATGTATTGAAAAGGTCAGCTCCTTTATTACTGTCACAGTTCTCGAGTGAAGGAAGATTTTTTGATAGGGTGTTAGAAAGTTGAGCAGCTACAAGCTTCTTCCTCGGTGAATTTTGGTAGGGAGGGAAAGGTCTCTCCGCCTAATGTTAGCTGGAGTTATAATAAGATTAAAATGGATGACTGCATGGTCAGACCAAGGCACTGGGTTAACTGAAGTGACCTTTAGGTGTTTATTGCTAGTAAAGACCGCATCAAGCGTGTGGCCAGCTGTATGGGTGGCCCCAACCACTAGTTGGTTTAGCCTGAAGCTACATACATTTTCTTTTAGAGTGGATGTTTCCACAGAGTTATTCTCCTAAAGGTGAAAATTAAAATCGCCTAGTACCGTAAATGTTGGTTGGTCTAGGGTGGATTCCAAGTAAGTTAAAAGAGCGTTCGTGAAAGGACCTCTGGGCCCTGGGGGTCTATAGAGAAAAAGGTCAGCGAAAATTATTTGATTCCTCAGTTTGATAGTGAAGGATATAGACTCTGCCTCCAGTCCGTGTTGTGGGAGGATGCTTATTTTAAAGTGCGAGCGGAAAATGATTGCTATTCCACCGCCTGTGGATCCCGATCTGTCAGTGTGTACCACGGAATAGTCCGCGGGTACTGCTTAGTTCCAAACGGGCCCAGACGCTTCAGTGGCCCAAGTCTCCGTTAAAAATGCCAGATCAGGCGCGTTATCGGTTATTAGTGCTTCAATGTCATGTTTATGTTTGGGCATCGATCGTACATTTATAAGGATGTTTTTCAGAGTCCTTGTGGTAGAGCTGCGCCTGTTGTCTGCGCCGTGGGTTTGAATATGGGGCCTGTTTGCCACTGAGTTCTGACTCTGCAAGCTAAGAGGGGTGCACAGGGACCACTCTTGAAGCATGAATCCGCACGCGGAGCACTTGCGGTGCTGCCGCGTGCCATTATCATGCAGCAGTGGCGCATGTGTGCAGGCGCCAGGCCTTAGAGAGGTTATAGTTTCTGATGAATATTTATTATTCAGGAAACGAGCATCCCACCAGTCAGGCCACACCTAAGATGGCGGCTCTGTGGCCAGATAGGGTGTTTTACAGCCCAGTTATCCCTCCGCTTCAAACGGGACTTCCTGCGGCGGAACAGGGAATTGGGTTACAGGTAAGGAAACGTACAATTATTAAATCAATTGTGCAAAGAGACTGGTTAAAATACAATTGCTGTCAATTCTACTGGCAAGTGCAGGTTAAAAACAATAGGAGGTAAAAAGCGTAGTAATCATGATTTTACACAGACTAAGTACACAGTTATGGAAAGCGCTACCCGCTCTACTTGCTTCCGTCTTGGTCCCGAGCCACCAGCCGAGTCCTGTTTAAGTAGGCTCGTAGGTCAGATGTCGCGACTGCTAGAGCACGTCCCACCAGTCAGGCCACACCTAAGATGGCGGCTCTGTGGCCAGATAGGGTATTCCACAGCCCAGTTATCCCTCCGCTTCAAACGAGACTTCCCGCGGCGGAACAGGGAGTTGAGTTACAGGTAATCAAACGTACAATTATTAAATCACTTGTGCAAAGAGACTGGTTAAAATACAATTGCTGTCAATTCCACTGGCAAGTGCAGGTTAAAAACAATAGGAGGTAATAAGCGTAGTAATCACGATTGTACACAGAATAAGTACGCAGTTATGGAAAGCGCTACCCGCTCTACTTGCTTCCGTCTTGGAACACTGAAAACAAGATGGGCGCACCCATGTACGACCGCATGAGTAACTTCGCGGTCGGCGCGCTGAAATAACCCCCACTAACACGCAAAAGCACCCCGCGAACACGCAAAAAGTAAAAAAATCCGCAAATTTGCAGATTTTGCGTACCGCAAATTCACTTTCGCGCCAATTCGCGTACCGCGGATTCCCAAATTTCGCCCATACTTAGTCAAGTGGATGCAGCGGTGGTCGGTCCAGTGGAGTTCGGTGGTGTTGTTGAAGACGTCGTGGGTGCTTGTGGAGAAGACGGGGTGGAGGGTGTGGCCAGAGGCGTGGGTGGGTTCGGTAACGAGCTGTCTGAGGCCGAGGTTGGCGAGGTTGTTGATCAGGGTGGCGGAGTTGGCATTGTGCGTTTTGGGGTGGCCAGGAAACAGCAGTGGTTTTGGCCGGTGTTGAGAGCATGGGGGGGGTTGGCGTCGTATCAGAGTCTGGCGTTGTGGAGTGCGTGGGGTCCAGGGGTCCTGGCGCTGCGCGCGTCCGCTGCATGTCCGGCGGTGGCTTCCATAAGAGGCGAGGAGGGAGGGAGGAGCAGCTGGGAGGCGGGAGCAGGGCGGCGAGGGGGCGTGGCTGCTGGGGAAGCGGCGGGAACAGCGGACACAGAAGGAAAGAGTGGGGGGATGGGGGGTTGGAGGGGTGCAACGAAGAGAAACAGAGGCAGAAAGGGGAAACAAGTACAGAAAATACAGCAGTCAAAATAAAGAGTTAATGCAAAACAAACCACGGGCTGAGCTGGGCACTGGAGTTTAAAATCCCAGTCAGGAACGGCAGCAGTGGGGGAGAGCATGCACAGGTGCCTCTGCAGGGCAGCGACCCAGCCCTTGAGCAGGGTCGAGGTCACCCTATCCATCCGTCAGTGGCCGCCTTATGAGGTGAGGAGGGAGGGAGAAGCAGCTGGGAGGTGGGAGCGGGGCAGCAAGCGGGCATGGCCACGGGGAAAGCGGCGGAAACGGTGGACACAGAAGGCAAGAGTGCGGGGGGGTGGAGGGGTGCAACAAAGAGAAACAGAGGCAGGAGGCAAAACAAGTACAGAAAATACAGCAGTCAAAATAAAGAGTTAATGCAAAACAAACTATGGGCTGAGCTGGGCACAGGAGGGCACAGGAGGTTCGGCAGGAACGGCAGCAGCGGGGGAGAGCGTGCACAGGTGGTACTGTAGGTGGCAGGGGAGCGGCCCGGTCCTTGAGCAGGGTCGAGGTCACCTTTAAAATATTATTACAATGAAATGTTATCTTAGTGCAAGCTTAGACTCTCCCAGAATAACAAAAAGAATATGAAAGTATAATGGTGCACCCAACAAGAGGTACAGAATGACTTAAGTATCATAGCCCAGCCTCTACAGCATAGAAATCCAGACAGTAAGGCACTAAGGTGAATTAAATTGAAATGTTGCATCAGAAAAGCTGTGTTAAAAAATATGAACGTGATTTTATAAATCTTCCTCTTGAATTATTATTTTTCCTATGCAGAATCATAAAGCATGAACAAATGGTTATTTTGTATTGTTGTTTTTCCTTTTGACAGTTGCCACAGCGACAATGGCCTACAAGCTGAGCAACAGACAAATAGTGAAGCCCCTTCTATTACACAATTACTCCCCAGTCCACAATTGCCAGAGCAACCAAACAGCAAGGTCCCTTCTATTACTAAATTACTCAGCCCTCCCCAGCCCTTTGGTGCCTTGGGGCAATGGCATGGCAGGGGAGGGGATTAAGCATAAAACACATTTGCTGGGCCATCCATGGAGCTGGGGGAGAGGCTGAGGTGAAGATGGTCCAAGTTTACAACATCACCTGGCCACCACAGCGAGGCCCCAGCATAAACTTGCTCTTATCCACCCACCATGCCCTGAATGAGAAGGGCTGTAGGTGAGGTGTCAAATACAAACACTGTTTCTGAGCTGCATGGGCCCCAGGGAGGCCGAGGTGAGAATGATGTGAGAAGTTGGCCTGGTTACTAACACAACCCCTCTGCACTCTTTATGAGGTCAGAGTTCGTGATATGTTACAAGTTACTCATTAAGCATACTATAAGTTGCACTAATACAATTCTGCCCTAGGGGCCTCACGAACCATATACTAAGTAAGTGGTATAAGAACCACTTCAGGAAAGGTGAATAGGCCTAGGGCCTAGGGAATTGCTGGGGCTACACTGGACAACCAAAGATTAGGAAGTAGGAGTCCCACAGGATGCGTGTGCTGTGTCTAAACACACACGTGAGTTCCCATAGAGTTAGAATAGGAAAATAAAAGTTACAAAGAGACACTTCCGGATGGACTACGGGAAAACCCTGTTAAACTAGGACACTTGGATAGTTAGTACCCACGGGAGCACCAGAGTACTCGAGTTACCTCACCCAGGGAAGCCGGGTGCATAGGTGTTCTTTCGTGTCGGGCTTCGTCGCTGAATCCTATGGAGAGCTGCAAGAAAGTGCTGCAGGCGACCAGGAGGAAAGTGTCTGGGTGGATCCAAGGGTGGATCGGAGTCGAGAAGAACTTGAAAGCAGAGGGGACAGAGTCTGGGTCACTAGCCAGTGACTAGGAAGGAACGAGGAAGGAACCAGACGATGTCGAGATGCAATCCGGTGAAGAGGTGAAACTTGTCTCTGCAGCCACGTGGACCAGGAGGCATCAACGACAACCAGGCGCTGGGTACATGCTGTCCCATGAAGTATCCAGGTGACTGCGGTGTCGGAATCCGGATTGGACCCAACAAGCCTTGGTAACCGCAACCCACGCAGGAAGTGAAGATGGGCTTTTGTTCAGACCTTCAAGGTCTGGGGCACTTCTCCTTCACAGGGGAGCTGGAGCAAGACTGGAGCAACCAGGCAAGTGTTGTTGATTTATAGGTTCATCTTCGTAGGGCTCACTAGCCAATGGGCTAGCAACCGGGAAGACGAGTCGAGCTGAAATGCAGGAGCGGGCCCCACATGGCACTCGTGGAGTATGGAGGGCTGAGCTTCGATGCAAATGCTGCTCGGGTCTGAGGCTTCTCAAATACTAATGCACAACTTCTAGGGTATCTCAGAAACTGCACAGGTAGCAAAAAGCAAGTCGTCCAGGATGTCCTGTTCCACGTTTCTTGTATCAGCCACGGGTCTCAGCTTTGCTGTGGATGTGGATCTGATCCAGAGAAGTCTGGAAGTCTTGTTCCTGAGTTGCTAAGTCTTTGGGTTCCGGCGGGAGCTTCGACAAAGCAAACTGGCAAGTTACTGGTGGTGCCTGTTTGCACAGGGTGGTCACTCCTTGACCACAAGGGAGATGTCTTCAGTCTTCCAGTCGATATGGAACATCGAAGGTCCAAGAGGTTTTTTTCAGAGTTTCTTTCCAGGATAATCTAATGTCTCTAGACACAGCTCCTATCTTTATACTAAACTAAGGGGCTGGATTACCTGCTAGGTCCCTCATATGGGTGGAACCTGAGAAGGGGGTGGTTACACCCCTTTCCCTTTGTCCAGTTTCGCGCCAGAGCTGGGGCTGGAGTGCCCCAGCAACTGGTTTGAACCGGGCTAAGCATGGATCACCTTGTGTGCCCCAGGCAGTGTCTGGAAAAGCATCTTTCGATTGAACATTCCCTGCCCCAATCCACTACAGGCTGTCTGGGGAGGTGCTAGCACCTCCCTGGAGAGGAAACCTATTGTCCAGGCCTCCCCTGCCGGAGTTTTGTCCAGCAGCAGGTCAGACTCGTGTCTGTGGCAGCAGCATCCATTTTGTGATGCTGAGGCTCTGTTTAACTTTAACCGGGTAAAGCAATAACTACATGTCTTCTCCCTCTAGAAGGGTGGAATGCTACCCCCGCTGCCAGGACTGACGGGGGGGTAGTATTCCAAAGTGTTTGACACCTTAAACGACATATTTTGATAAAACTAAACCAAAGTTAGCATTAACCGCGAGGATTATAATGCACTTAAGAGTATATGGTGTGGCTATATCATAGAACAGCAATAAGGACATGGTTCTGAAAACTTTTGACGGGCTCAGCTCATGCTAGAGCACCATCTCACATAAAACCAAGCACTCTGCCTTCAGGATTGTCAAGGCCTGCTATAGGAGGGACTTATAGGCATATGTGTGTCTATATATAAGGGTAGATATAGGAGGTGATTGCACCACCTTGCCCAAGCTGAGTGATCAGCCTGTGGTGTCAGTTTGGATGTGCAGCCAGGGGTGGCATAATTAATTCTGCAACCCCTGGTAGGCCTTGGATGCACCTATGCCCTGGGTACCTATGGTACACTATACAGGGGCTCACAAGGTGACGAAATATCCAATTAGATATGTACCGAAAGAAAAAGAAAGAGTCCACGGTGGGCAATGAGACACTGGCCCTTCGGCCAATGCCCTTTTGCTTGCAGTACCAATCTGTCCCTGCACAAGGGGCTAGCCCATCCACGCCCGTTGGAGCCCAGAGGTGCACCAGGAGCCAAGATGGCACCCCCTCTTGGTATTTTAAACTTGGCCCATCTAACTGCCTGAACCCACTGGGCCATATGAAACTGATGCAGTTATTGTGACTACACTGTTTTGTGTGTTGTGTAGCCCCAGCATTGTCTACTTGCCCGAGTATCCTTGGGAAAGGAACTCCTTGCTATAATTCCATTTAACGTTTCTACGACTAGGTAGACACGGGCTGGTGGAGGTTGGACATAACTGCTAAACTTTATGTTTCTGCACCTGTTTGGGTTGGGGCTACTTCCCTCAGGCATTACCAGTATAAGGCGAGGGAACGGGAGCGGAGGAGGTGACTTGCCACTCCAAAATTCCTGTGAGTGGTTGTCAGCTCAAGTGTGACTAGCACCTTCATTTCACTCCTATCTTACATTTTTTTGTAGTCTTTGCATAGCAGGGAAAAAATCATGGGCTAAAGGAAACTTCCAAGGTACAGAGTCATTACTTCTGCCAATACCTCAGGAGGTACAACACTGGTATCTTGTTTTGATTTGTGCTGTTAATGCTGTTTCAAAGGACATAGAACTTGCCAAAAGGTGTCTCTTTCTGGATTTTGGAGTTGCCTCTGGTTGTCATCTAGCTTCCCTAGGCAGGTCAATGTGCAGGTCCCAGCTTTTCAGTCCCACCTAGCACCTCTGGCTCCGGATATGGCTACAGACCAGATGGCTGCCCTGCCCACTCCTACATCTTTCTGCAATCCGGACGTTATGCAAATCTGTAACAGTAAACATAGCTCCAAAAGGAAGTATAAAATAAAGCAAGGGGGAACTGTTAAATTACAACGCACTTTCAGTCATAGTACTAGTTGTAAGGTGTCAGTAGACCCACCCCCATGCATCTGTCTGGGCATGATTCAATTAAACCTACAGGTGAAGATGGTGTACTGCCACCTATCACCTTGGATGGCATTTTGGACTGATGTTCGTCCTCTGTGAATGCACATATTTCTCCCTTGTTGGATAAGATATGTTACAGTGAACATAGTATTAGCCAGTTGATTTCTTGTCAAAACGTTGCCTCAGGTCAGCAGGTTTCGGTGTAGCTGCAGTTGACTAGCACTGTTGGTAATAGTACTCCTTCAACTGTCGCCTCAAGGTTATTGGATAGCATAGGTCCTGACCAGTCCTCCTACGTTCAAGTTTATATGTGGCTCCCATAGTCAGGAGCAGGAGGGGTAGATGTTCAGGTGTGTTCAGGCACTTCGATAAGGGTCTAACTCACAGATGCAATCGAATTCCCCCAGCCTCAGTCCTGCCTGAACCTACCGCCTGCTGTCCCTATGTGTAATTGTTGCCGGTGTGTTTACACGTTGCCTGATGTATGATTTTAACCTATTTACAAATAAAGAATGATATACGGACTGAATTTGCAATTTCAACTTCATTTCTGGTGCACCTTCCACTTAAAGCAAATTAATATATGTATTTATAAAAAAATAATAAATTGAGATTTTATAATATTAATTGTGTTTTAAAAAATGTTTGTGTACATTTCCATTGCAGGTTGTGGAGTTTATAAGGGGAAAGGGTGGGTAGTAATTAATTTTGAATTAATTAACCCCTTCTCTGTGCCGCGAATTCCGGAGCAGCACAGCAGGGGCTAGGTGTGGGCGTGGCACTCCCATACTTATGACGGCTCCACGCAATCATGAGTCACAGGCGGCGTGTGCTCATGACAGCATGGAGCCGTCATGACACAGCCCACTCACTAATTTGCCCGCACAGGTGGGGAATTTGTGCTGCGTGGACGGAGTGGCAATGGCATGATGGCTCCATGCCATCATGAGCACACGCTCCCACCCTAGACGTCTCTGAGGATATGTGAGATGGGGTCTCTGAAAATAGCACAACTGAACTACTCAGATATGACTGTTAAATAAGTGCCCAACCAATGTTGGTGGTGCCATGTCTTGCAGTTCCTATAAAAACTATATAGGGTCTGTGTGTTTGGGCAACATACACTGTCAGACTGATTCTAGACACCCCCACCGGGTATGTTGGTCTGTGTACCTATGTACCAGCTATCTCACAGTGCCACTCCTTTTACCAGGGAGATAGTAATTCTTGGCAACTATTGAACATGAAAACCCTGATCCCTCAGGACCGTGGAAACATTGTACTACTTTTCGCTCATTCACTCGTGTTCACTTAGGGGCATATGTAGGTAGGCTTTAGCGATTCGCAAACGCCGTAATTCGCAGAATTACTGGTGTTTGCGAACATCTGCCAAAAGTGTGCTTCCTGAGGTCATCGGTGGTACGATGGGTAACGCCAATTGCATTTACCTTTTCCTGTATGTCTGCCCATATTTTCCTCTTTCTGGCTTCAGGCACACGAAGTGAGGCTTTTCCAAACAGAAGGTCATGTTGCCTCACCACCTCCTCTGTTAATACCTCCAACTCCCTCTCAGAACATTTCTTCTTCCTTTTTCTGCATTGTTCTTCTGCCCGCTTCTCTCCACTTTGCTTTTCTGCACCCTGTGATTCCATTTTGCTCAGTTTAAAGTCAGAGCCAATTCCACAATCCCTCCACTCTGTCTCTAAGCCAGCAACTGACTCTGGGACAGGTGCATGCAATTAGGTGCAGCATGGAGACTCACACTTCCTGGTTGTGATGTCATCAATCTGCACCTGAATTGCTCCTTCCCGTTTTTGCGATTCCCTATTAGCGAATTCGCTAATAAGGAGTCGCTGTTTGAGTAATCGCAATCGCATAAAAATAGCAATTTTTTACCTACATCCGATTTTGCAATTTGGAAAGTGCGATTCGCAGAAAATCGCATTTTTCGAATCGCAAATTCCGAATTACCTACATATGCCCCCTAGTCTCAGAGAGCTACACAGAATAAACAGTATGAATGTTTTTCAATAGGTATTTATTGAACAGTCGTTATTCTAGTGTCAAATAGATGTGCTGAAAAAACCATTAGACAGTAACAGACATAAATGCTTAGAAGCACGAAGAAAGTAAAAGGATGGTAGATTTCTAAAATTTTGCTATCACCATGAATACAGGCAAGTATATAAAATACATGACAATAAAATGCCTACTCTTACGAGGTTACTCTAACTAGATGTACTTAAGTGTACCTAGCATGTATGTAGGAGTCAAACCAAGAGTCCCTCTAGGATAAAGTCAACCCCTTTACCTGAAGTGAGAGACTGTGGGAAACCGTCTTGGTCTCGAGTTGGACGCCACACAAGGGATGTTAGACCACTGCAAGCTGGAGGATCTGCATACAGTAATCTGAGCATCTCAAGACAGTGTGTCGTCAGGGAAATCCTGATCGCCTCTGTTTGTCTCAGCAAGATTTGATGTTTATATACCCAAAGGTCTCCCCTGGGATTCTACCTTGCTGTGCCAGATGTCGGACTTAGGATGACTTTGGGAATGAAGTTTATACATATTTAATATTCACTGAAAAAACCATAGGTTATAGACCATATATAGTTAGGAATTAGCATTTACAAAACCTTGAAAATTCACTGAAAAAACCATAGGTTATAGACCATATATAGTTAGGAATTAGCATTTAAAAAACCTTATTTTACTCACACAAAACCATTGAAATTCCATATATAGTTAGTTGCACTAACTATATATCGCGCACCCGCAATCCACTGCTGATCATGTCACATATTACATCATTCATGACATGGTCAGTGACATCACTGATGACATCACTGATGACATCTCAAATGACATCACTGATGACATCATCCAGTGACTGTGTGTTTCTGTAAAGTTTAAATATGTTTTAGATATTGAAGAATGAGTAGATGTATAACTGTCTGGACGAAGGATTTAGTAGGTGCATGACTGAATGTATGAGTGAGTGATTAAATGTGTCTCACTGAGTGCATGGGTTAGTGACTAAACTGTCTTAATTTGTGCATCATTATGTCTGTTGTTCTGTAAACTACTGCATGTGTTGATCAGTAGCTATATAATTAACTATATGGGTTATTGATTGATTGTCCAAGTATTTGTATGGGAGACTGAGTGTGTGTGTGGCTGGCTGGGAGGTGTGTGACTCTGTGCAGATCAATGTGTACTTGTATCAATGATTGTATAAGAAAGTAAGTATGTGTTACTATATGTTTGAAAATGTAAGGTGCTCTATGTTTAACTGTATAGACAAGAAAATGGAAGTGTGATTGATTCTTTACAGGACTGACTAGGTGTGTGAGTAACTCCATGGATGAGTGGCAGAGTGTGAGTGTCTGTATAGGTGTATGAGTGCATATGATAGTGTTGTAAAGATGAGTGATTGTATGTATGAATGATTGTATGGGTGAATGAGTGAATGTGTGTGTAGACGTAGGAATCAGTGAGTACGTATGTAGTAACTAGTATTGGTGTGTCAATGGTTTCAAAAATTATACTCTGTATTTAACACTGGGTGAAACAGAGGTTATATTAAAATGTGAGGAGATGCATTGTATTGTCACATGAATGATATCATCAGTGATGTGGTCATTGATGTCAAATGAGATGTCATCAGTGATGTCATCAGTGATGTCATTTGAGATGTCATCAGTGATGTCATCAGTGATGTCACTGACCATGTCATGAATGATGTAATATGTGACATGATCAGCAGTGGATTGCGGGTGCGCGATATATAGTTAGTGCAACTAACTATATATGGAATTTCAATGGTTTTGTGTGAGTAAAATAAGGTTTTTTAAATGCTAATTCCTAACTATATATGGTCTATAACCTATGGTTTTTTCAGTGAATTTTCAAGGTTTTGTAAATGCTAATTCCTAACTATATATGGTCTATAACCTATGGTTTTTTCAGTGAATTTCAATGGTTTTTTAATAGCAAATATCATGAGCTGTCGAATGTCAAGTACGTGGTAAGTGAAAACATTTTCGTGTTTATGCACACTGATCTGCTTTGAATGGTGCCCCCCCCCCCCTCATTTCTATTAGGAGTACTCTCTCTTTGCAGATAGTGAAAGGTAGTTAACGCAGGCCTTTGCCCCCGTTGTAATCCGTCGTGCCTGCTTCTCTCTCCATTTGATTGATTGTTATCCAAGTATTTACTGTTTTAGAATTAGTTCTCTTTGGTTCATTCTCTATTTACAAACAAACACAGAGTCGCAATACTCTGTTTAGTCTTTGCAGATAACGAAAAATCGAGTAAAAAAAAAGAAAAGGAATCGAGCAAAATCAGTAGGCCACTAATGGGATCTCTTTTTGACCTCGCTAAAATAGAAACATTAGGAACAACCCCTCATGACAAATACAAAACTAGTGAGATGAACTGAACTCCACACAATGATGGCTGCAAAACAGCTCGGCTCCGCCACCCACCCCGCCCAAAATAACGATAAAGAGCGGCTGCCATGATTGGTTGCGGAATGGCCACAACGGAGCTACGAAATGGTGCTGCTCTCATGCTAACCCCAGCTTCGGTCTGAAACATCCAGAAACACTGTAGACTACCAATTCGATCAGTTCCGGTAGCGCCCCAATGTAACCCGGTAGAGAAGAACTAGCCCTCCCCTCTTTGACTGATGGTTCTTGTTGCCTGTCCTTTCTGTTGTCATTTAACAGAACTATTTAGCCTGCTGAAAGGGGTTGTGTTCCGACCGCTGGTTGGTGGAGACATTTTGACTATATTCTGGACCTGCGTTGTCGCGTAATGCGTCATATGACGCGCCGCGTTAGCGCATCCGGAAGTCATCCGGGGCGCGCAGCGCGTAACGTAAGCATAACAAGTCATGTGACTTGTTAATAAAACTTTTCATTGGTTCATTTTACTTTTCTTATTCTAATGATGAAAGCCTTGGTCATATCACCTAAAAATTACGCTTTTAATTACTTCCGAACATTATTTTCTCTTAAATATATGTTATAATGTTCCAGGCTAATGTACTTTCCCGGAAATTTTACAACTGTCCTGCAAGTAAAATATATTCTTTTTTCGAGAAAAAGAGCGTTTCTTCGTCCCATGACGGAGCCGTTGAGCAAAAGAGGGTCGACCTGCTGTCTTAGTCGCCGATACGCCTGAATATGAGATTCTTATCGATCACTTTATGTTGCAGGAATAGAAAACACAACAGCCCTTGACCATTTATCTTTACTGCGTTCCTTCGTATTATACCTTTTACCCTTCATGTAATTGGTCTGCTTTATTTCACTTGCCTTTTAATGATTCTAAAACAGTGACTATTATTAAAAACTTTACCAATGTATACACTACTACCATGTTTTCTTTTAAAAACCTTTATTGTGAAAATTTCATTATACAAATACGAGCCTATAACCACGTGGGCCTGCCACGGAGCAAACTGTAATCGTATATGATGAATAGACATTTACACTGTAGAGGAACGTAACGGGCGGGCCATTAGGTTGCAAAAACTAAGGTGTCTAACAGTTACGGAATCGGTGGACGTACATTTTATAATTAAAATACGACAGGGCCAGTTACAATAAAATTATCTAGATATACATTTGCGGGCAAGTACCATGGGTGACGTTAATTCGAATTTTCAACAGTACAGTAATCAATAACACATCAGAACTTAATATCAATAGGGATGTCGAAATATTCAATCAATTCTCGTCCCCGCCCGCCATGTGCTTCAAAACTGCATACGTATCTCGTGATTTCAAGGTTCTGCAACCAGTACACAACAAGGAGTTACGAGTCCCATTTATTCCGGCGCCATTTTGGGCGAGGACGGGCAGGTCCAGGATATAGTCAAAATGTCTCTACCAACCATCGACTATGATGATGTTCATATGCTGTATTTATTAGAGTAACACTCATCTGCCCACATGAAATTAATTTACCACAATCTAAACATGTCATTTTAATCTTTCCAAAGTTCTTCTAAATATTTGGGACCGTTTCCCTTGCCTCTGAAGCTCTCAGTGCCACTTCTTTGATGAATGTACTAGCAGGTCAGGGGTTCTCCTCCAAATCTCTCTTTTATGCAGCACTATAATTAATTGGTGCCACCTCTCCATATGACGATGCATGGTATAGTTACCACAACTATATATTTTTTCGGTTCCTCTGGAGAGTTCATCGTGGCAGATGAAGCGTGTAACATACCGGGCATTTACCTTTTTTTGCATGTACAGGAAAGGAAAAAAAAATCGAGCGTTCGAGTTCTTAGGTGTCCCAGGGCCATTTTAGTGGACCAGGCCCAAATCCAAAGAACAGCTATCTCACAGGCTAATGGGGCGACCCACGCCGAGTTTCAGCATTGTAGGATGACCACACAAGTACAGCAACTTGCTAGACATCACCTCGGTGCCATCCGGATCTCGGCGCCCCACTGCAGATGAAGTGCCTCTCAACTATGAAACCACCACGGTGACATCCGGATCTTGGCGCGTTGTGCTGCCTTCGGCCTATTCGCACATCGGTCCGCTACTGACGCCATCTCACAGGCTAATGGGGTGACCCACGCCGAGTTTCAGCATTGTAGGATGACCACACCAACTTGCTAGACATCACCTCGGTGCCATCCGAATCTTGGCATCTCAACGCCTAGTGGTATCTTCCATACAGAAAATATTGTTACGCTGCCTTTGGCCCCATTCGCACATCAGTCCGCAACTTAGACATCACCTCGATGCCATCCGGATCTTGGCATCTCAGCGCCTTGTGGTGTCAGTCAGAAAATATTGTTGCGCTGCCTTTGGCCCCATTCGCACATCAGTCCGCTACTGACACCATCTCACAGGCCAATAGGGCGCCCCACGCCGACTTTTACCATTGTACGATGGCCACACCAGTAGCACAACTTCCTAGACATCACCTCGGTGCCATCCGAATCTTGGCATCTCAACGCCTAGTGGTATCTTCCATACAGAAAATCTTGTTACGCTACCTTTGGCCCCATTCGCACATCGGTCCGCAACTTAGACATCACCTCGGTGCCATCCGGATCTTGGCATCTCAGCGCCTTGTGGTGTATTCTCTTCAGAAAATATTGTTGAGCTGCCTTTGGCCCCATTCGCACATCCGTCCGCAACTTACACATCACCTCGGTGCCATCCGGATCTTGGCATCTCAGCGCCTTGTGGTGTCTTCTACTCCGAAAATATAGTAGAAAATATTGTTGCGCTGCCTTTGGCCCCATTCACACATCAGTCCGCTACTGACACCATCTCACAGGCCAACAGGGCGCCCCACGCCGACTTTTACCATTGTACGATGGCCACACCAGTGCCACAACTTGCTAGACACCACCTCGGTGCCATCCGGATCTTGGCATCTCAGCGCCTTGTGGTGTCTTCAAATCAGAAAATATTGTTGCGCTGCCTTTGGCCCCATTCGCACATCGGTCCGCTACTGACGCCATCTCACAGGCCAACGGGGCGCCCCACGCCGACTTTCAACATTGTAGGATGGCCACAGAAGTGCGACAACTTACTAGACACCACCTCGGTGCCATCCGGATCTTGGCGCGTTGTGCTGCCTTCGACCTATTCGCACATCGGTCCGCTACTGACGCAAACTCACAGGCCAACGGGGCGCCCCACGCCGACTTTCAGCATTGTAGGATGGCCACACCAGTGCGGCAACTTACTAGACACCACCTCGGTGCCATCCGTATCTTGGCGCGTTGTGCTGCCTTCGGCCTATTCGCACATCGGTCCGCTACTGACGCAAACTCACAGGCCAACGGGGCGCCCCACGCCGACTTTCAGCATTGTTGGATGGCCACACCAGTGCGACAACTTACTAGACACCACCTCGGTGCCATCCGGATCTGGGCGCGTTGTGCTGCCTTCGGCCTATTCGCACTTCGGTCCGCTACTGACGCAAACTCACAGGCCAACGGGGCGCCCCACGCCGACTTTCAGCATTGTTGGATGGCCACACCAGTGCGACAACTTACTAGACACCACCTCGGTGCCATCCGGATCTTGGCGCGTTGTGCTGCCTTCGGCCTATTCGCACATCGGTCCGCTACTGACGCAAACTCACAGGCCAACGGGGCGCCCCACGCCGACTTTCAGCATTGTAGGATGGCCACACCAGTGCTGCAACTTGCTGGACACCACCTCGGTGCCATCCAGATCTTGGCGCGTTGTGTTGCCTTCGGCCTATTCGCACATCGGTCCGCTACTGACGCCGCCTCACGTGCCAACGTATTTTCTCCTAATTTTACACCCTATGCCGCATAACAGGTCATGTGACTTGTTTATAAAACTTTTCATTGGTTCATTTTACTTTTGGTTTCCTAATGATGGAAGGCTTGATCATGTGACCTAAAAACAACACTTTTCATAGGATGAAAACTTTTTTTTTTCCCCAAACGATGAAAGCCCCACCTTGTTTCTGGATGTTTCAGACTGAAGCTGGCGTCAGCATGAAAGCACCACCATCTCGTAGCTCAGTCGTGGTCATTCCGCGAGCAATCATGGCAGCCGCTCCCCACCAGAAGCCTGCAGGAGTCGGAGCCCCCAAAACTTTTGATGAATTCTCAAGGCGGAGGGGACGCTTTCGAGAATGAGGTCCAAGACCTAGCAGACAAGCGTCCGATTTCCAAGGTGTCCCAGGGCCATTTCAGTGGACCAGGCCCAAAAAGGAAACAGCCTGCCGCCATTTTGAGAGTCCTGTGACAGCCGCCTATCGCTGCACCGCAAGAGTGGGCGCAACTCAGCTGAATTGCGGCTTTTGACACAGTGGACCAAAAACGGACGGAATGGCAACTGAAACGGTAAAGGGGCGCCCCACTACAACAGATGACACTCCACCTGGAGAGGCCCGTTCACGCCGCCTCCCCCGGGGCGCTCCACGCCGTTATTCGGAGCAGCATTGTAGGATACCAAAACCAGTGCGGCAACTTACTGGACATCACCTTGGTGCCATCGTTCTGCTGCCTTGGAACTATTTGCGCAACAGTTTGCTACTGATGACCCACCCCCCGCGACGCCCCATGCCGTTATTTGCTGGGTGGCAACTTACTAGACATCACTTTCGTGTCATCTAGATTTCAACGCGTTCTGCTGCCTTGGAACTATTCGCACAACAGTTTGCTACTGATGACCCACCCCCCGCGACGCCCCACGCCGGAAATCTGGACGTTGTGCTGCGTTGGGACTATTCGCACAGCCGACCGCTACTTCGTTGTTTTTCCCTAAAAATGTTTATATGTTATTACTATTTTTGTTTTCTTGTATATATTTATAAATTATTAAAGTTTTATAATCTTACTACTTTGTCGGAGTGCTATATATTTTTAATGTGACACATAATTGTAAAAACTTTGATGTACAAACAGTCATCCCTGGAATCTTCCGCTTCAGGCTCGGTCCCCTCCCCAATCACAATACAGGATGGTTTTCAGATAATAGCAACGCTTCTGCTGTGACGAATCTCATCGAGTGTGGGCCTTGATCTACTATAACTCCTTTGAAGAGGGGTGATTCTTTACAGCTGTGGCCATAAACTACATCTGCAGGGCTAGCTGATACCCTAGGACCAGCCTGGACAATCGGACACAGAGGAAAAGGAGTGTCAGAGGGTGCGGTAGTGAATAGGGCGAAAGGGAGGTGTCGGGCGGGCACAGGGTGTGATTCTCAGGGAACAGCAGCGCAGATGGGGGAGGTTTATTACCCATGCATAAGACAGAGAGCGGGGGTGACCACTGCCTGGGGGAGATGTTTGCGAGGGTGGGGAGCCATGCTAAGGATCGACAGCGTGCACAGAGTGGGTCTGGTCAAGGCATCTAAAATGGCTGCCGTGCACGACAAAAGTGTGGCATTTGAAAAAAGACAAGATGGCGCAGACAATGTTTTTCAACACTTCCTGATTTCCTTCTAATCGAACGTTAACAGACGTTGGGGCATATTACCAAAGTTAAGCGATATTTATCCCTAACGATGCTTAGCAACGATTTTTTTACCGTCAGAAATTATCGCAGATAAACCTTGCTATTATCAAGGTTTATCGGAAATACGATAAAAAACGACCGCAATGCATTAATATCGCTGAAAACTCAGCGATATTCATGCATTACCGAGCTAATGCTCTTAGCCATGTTATCCACCTCCCATTGGATAACATGGCTAAGAACTGCTCAGGGCAGGTGGTAGCTTTTAGAGATATTCGCCCTTATCTCGAATATTTCCAAAAGTTGATAATAGGAGATAGCGATGTTAGCGACTGTTTCCAGTCGCTAACATCTTGGCATGCCCACTTTGCATGTCATTAGTGATAAATATCACTCACATGCAAAGTGGGGCCCAAGATGGTCACTATCTTCTACTAGCCGTCGCTAACTGGTGTTAGCAACAGCTAGGTAATACACATATAATTTTATCTCCGCGAAGCGGAGCGCTGTTACAGATATATATCTTGTTTCTGAACGTTAATTTCTCAAAATGCACTGAAGCACATATATTGAGACCTAGCAAAGGCACATCGGGCTACCAGTCCCTACAATTTTGCCAAGTTTCGTGCAAATCCATTCAGCTGTTCGATCCTACCGAGAGACAAGATGGCGGCCGCTACGGACTGTTTGGAATGTTTACAGACACCGGAGAGCCAATCAGCTTCGCTTCGCAAAGCTCCGTAACGCGAAAAGTACGCGAAGCGGTGCGCTGTTACAGATATATACCTTTTTTTGAACGTTAATTTCTCAAAATCCACTGGAGCACATATATTGAGATCTAGCAAAGGCACATCGGGCTACCAGTCCCTACAATTTTGCCAAGTTTCGTGCAAATCCATTCAGCTGTTCGATTATTATTATTTTTATTTTTTTTTGCCCCGCGGGGCCCTTTTAAAACCTCCACATCAAACCTAGGGGGTGAGCGACAATGTACTATGCCCCCTTATGGTCATTTGCCCCTTCGCTTCGGCCTCCTCTTGTCTCTCGATCCTACCGAGAGACAAGATGGCGGCCGCTACGGACTGTTTGGAATGTTGACAGACGCCGGAGAACCAATCAGCTTCGCTTCACAAAGCTCCGTTGCACGAAAAGTCCGCGAACCAGAGCGCTGCCCGGTCCGCTGTTACAGATATATATCTTTTTTTAAACGTTAATTTCTCAAAATCCACTGGAGCACATATATTGAGACCTACAAAAGGCACATCGGGCTACCAGTCCCTACAATTTTGCCAAGTTTCGTGCAAATCCATTCAGCCGTTCGGGCTAAAAGTGAGGCCAACCGCCCTATGGAAAACTCAATATTAAAAACACGTTTTGGGACCCCCCTTTTTTCTCGGCCCCCACTGGACGAACCCCCCCAAATTTTCAAGGGCTGCTCAGAAACAAAATGTGCCATTTTCCTGAAAATTTCAGCCAATTCCGTCCACAAACGCCAAAGTTATTAGACATAGAATTTTCAAAAAACCCATAGAGAAAAAATCCTAACTATATATACCTACTGGCGACCGCCAGTAGGTAATTCAGGAGCATTTATTGAACCAGCGTAATTCTAGTGTAAGATAGGTGTGCTGAAACAACCATTAGACAGTAACAGATATAAATGATAATTAGCTCTAACAGAGTAGTAGGATGTTAGATTTCTACAATTGTGCTAAAACAGTGAATACAGGCAATTATATCAAATACATGACAGTAAAATGCGTCCATAACTAGATGTCGGTGTAAAGCCAAGAATACCTCTAGGATAAAGTCAACCCCATTATCTGAAGTGAGAGACTGCGGTACCCCTGTCGTCTTGAGATGGATACCCCGCATCGGATGTCAGACCACTGCGAGCTGGAGTGTCTGCGTGCAGGAGCCTCAGTGTGTGTCGGCATGGAAGGCCTTTTCTCCTCTTAATATCTCAGCAAGAGAGGATGTATATGTACCAAAAGTGGTACCCCCTGGGGATGTACCTTGCTGTGTCATGTGCTTGTCAAGTCGGACTGGGATGACTGTAGGAATGACCCTTGTACATAGTTATTATGCAGGAGATGGTAGGCCAGCTGTCCTGCTGTGATTCCAAGAATCGTCATTCATAATGAAGTAGACTTAAGCTTTTTGGAGAAAACCCCATGTTATCTTTGGACATTACCGTAACTAGGTAAAAGGTCAGTACTAAGAACCATTATGTAGTGTAATGCTAGGAAGAATATAGGTGAAAGGTTAGGTGACTAACTGAGCCTATAATAGGGTACCTATATGGCACCTATATTGCGAGTGCCTTACCATACTTCTGAGAAGGGTGGTAAACTACGAGTGTTTTGCGGCTGAAATTGTGGTCATAAAAAATTCATACATACGTTTCTGAGTCGCAATTAGGAAGGGATGCCCTTTGCACACCCCTACCTAATAGCTAGTTGCAAACTCCATTTTGTGAGTCGCGAATTGATTAGTGACTCGGAAAATAGGGTTAGTACATTGGACTGACCTATTTTGCGGTTGCAAAGGAGCTGAAATCCACTTTGCGACCGCAAAAGCCGGTCGTACATCTGGCTCAAAGTCTTTTGCCATTTCTACAGCAAAGTGTTTGAGCATGCTAAACACTTAAACCTACACCTAAACTTGAGAACTGCACAGTTGAAATGCATTCAATGGTGGCCGAGCATCTATACATGGCGTTGTCATCCTTTTGGAAAGGCGTATGGTGATATGTATGTGTGTATATATATATATATATATATACTAGCAGCACGTCCTGATGTTGTCCGGGAGTAATTAGGCTTCAGGGCCCCCGCCCGCCCCGACGTTGTCCGTTGGTCCCCCGGAGCCTTCCTCCATATATTGGAGTATTATACCTCTATGTTTACCTTGTAAGCTTTTGTAACCTGCACACGTATCTTTTTCGTCCTGTAATGCACCGTTTGGTTCACTTTTTTAATGCTCCGTTTGCTTCCTTTTGCTACCTGCTCACGTCACTTTTTCCTCCTATACCTCTATGTTTACTTTCTACGCTTTTGTAACCTGCACACGTAACTTTTTCCTCCTGTAATGCACCGTTTGGCTCACTTTTGTAATGCTCCGTTTGCTTCCTCTTGCTCACGATGTACACTTTTGTAACCTGCACACGTAACTTTTTCCTCCAGTAATGCACCGTTTGGCTCACTTTTGTAATGCTCCATTTGCTTTCTCTTGCTCACGATTTTCATTTTTGCTTCATTTTTCCGCCGCTCACCGCTCCTAAATAAATAAATAAATAACCTACCTCATCCGCCGCTCAATGCTCCTCCCCGCCTGTCTGCCGCTCCTCACCGCCTGTCCGCCGCTCCTCACCGCCTGTCCGCCGCTCCTCACCGCTCCTCCCTGCGCCATGTCCGCTGGTCCTCCTCGCGCTCCTGGACGCCGCTCCTCACGTCGGGCACCCACGTCGCGGCCGGAGCTTCTTCCAAGGGACTACTTTTTTTCTGTACATTTTTTAAATAACGTATATTTATTAAGTTTATATAGCCTATGTCCATCTGCGCACCCTGACGATTACAACGATGTATCGGGTGTGTGGATTGGCGCTGTGGTTCCCGAGTTTACCCGCCTCAAATGTTCAAAGTTCTATATATATATATTCACAGTCCATCCTGCTCCACACTGGAAGATGGCACACACTCAAGGTTGAAGGTATAAGGCATCCTTTATTTCTCGGGTCTCCCTTGATCCCGCATCTGAAGGGAAATGTTTTGGCTGCCTGAGCAGCCTTTCTCAATCTGGCCAGCGCCATTAGCATGTGACCTTATAGCTGACCCCCCTACTAGGCATGATATACTCTAATAAAAATGGGAAAAAGATGTTCTGAAATGCATTAAACACATAAAAAATGCTTTACACCCTGACAAACAATACTGTGGCAAATAGAGTAAAATATTGTAAAAAACATATTCAAGCAAATTACAACGATATAAAATACATATTAATGCATAATGCATAATTAGTCCACATTGTTAGTGATGGTACGTGTGGCAACCATTGAAAAGGCACATAGAGACCAAAATTGCATGCCTATGGGTGAGGCATATAATATTGAAAACACAATAATGTGTGTGTGTACTCTTAGCATGGCATCGAACCCTTCATAGAATGTAACCCAAATAGAAAACATGTGTTAAAATGTGATAAAAACATGCTGCTAATATAATGAGAAAACAGTCTTCAAGGACACAACATTTCCGTCAAGATGAAATCCGGCAGTGACAAACCTACAAGACTAGCTCACCAACTATTATTGATACATAAGGGAAGCGATATTGTGGAACACCCGATATACAATGTGCCACAAAATACTGCAGAGGCTCGCATCATATATAAGGGCAGTCAAATACTGGGCTTTGTAACACTCAACAAGGCTACAAAACACCTATTGTGTAATCTTACAGACAAAATTGTCAGCCATCATGTTGTCGTTCAAATCCCCAACCGGACTACCAATCCGATAATGCCCCAGATTGAGTTATGCAAGTATCAACTTTAGTTGGTCACTTATAAAGCAAAGCATCATGCAATACAGCATAAGACTTGTTACACGACTAAGTCATCATGAAAATGTCTCAAATGGAGACGAATAATGACCTCAATCTCCCAGGAAACATAATTGTCTCATTGAGCTCCATATCTCGGTAACCAAAACAAGTCACATCCAGTAAAAATGGCAAATCACTGGTCAAACCTTCAAAGGGGAAATGTGTCAATACCTCAATGTCTCACACTTGAAAAGCAACACATAATGTAGCAATATATTAGGCTCAAGTACGGTGTTGAAGAAGTCCAGTAAACAAAACATTGTTATGCCAAACAATCATCACCGCTTCCGCGTAGGCTTTCACAGTGCCCAGTCACCAGGGAGACGCCAGACTGCTGAGCAAGGCATTTCTAGGCCTGCGAAAATGTAGACCTCATGCTGGCAGTCACAAAACCGCCTTGCTACAAGATCCTTAATCCCCACTGCTGTCATCCTTAACCCCTTCCATGCCCATGACGAGCTCAACTCGTCATGGCATATACCTCTCAGGTGCTCATGATGAGCTGAGCTCGTCATGACCACACAAGTTTTCGTTGCTGTCCAGCACAGCAGGGGAAACTCTCAAGCAGCTATGTGGTTAAATCCTTGTCCCAGCACATTCCCTGGGGGTTCCTCCACATAGCACTCACATGATCCTCCAAAACGACTGCGTTCAAAAGGGAAGAGCCCAAAGACAATGCGTGTATAGCGTCGACCGCCAAAGCTAAGTAATATTCACAGTCCATACTGCTCCACACTGAAAGAAGGCATGCACTCAAGGTTGAATGTGTAAGGCATCCTTTATTTCTTGGGTCTCCCTTGACCCTGCATCTGAAGAGAAACTTTTCAGCTGCCTGAGCAATCTTTCTCAATCTGGCCAGCACCATTAGAATGTGAGCTTTTATAGTCCATTTGCTATATACATATACATATAGACACATATATATGAGACTGGCCGTCACTGATGAATACTGTTTGATGTTACCGGAGCAACAGAACGACCATCGCAGGGGCAGGGGACGGGGATGGGGAAAAAGTCAAGAAAGAGGAGGCAGAGATGAGGAGGTGAGGGCTACAGGAGGAGCACAAGGCTGGCAAACAAAAAGAACATTGTGTTCCAACACGAAGAAGTGAATAGAGAAGTCATAGATAACATGACTATCATTAACTTGAGTACTGTGACTTTAACAGAGGATGAAGAGTCGATATTAAAATTGGGATTGTCATTCTGTGATGATAATGATTATAATTATCCGAATAGCAGGGTGGACTTGTATCGATTCATCCGCAAACTGAAATTATCTAAAATGCACATGAACCAACATGGAACAGATGGGACAATGGAGAGATCTACTGTGACATCATCAAATGATAGAGCTTTTCTAAGTGTGAGCGATGTACCGGCCTTGGCAGATATGGTGCCCTTAATGGATAGCCAAATGGGGAATGAAGTAACAACAGTAATTCAAACAGGATTAGAAAAAAACGATCATACCCCATTTAGAGCACCTTCTAAATTTTTGCCACAAACAACGAGAGATAATCTAGACATCTTTGGGGATAATGTAACCAAAGAACTCAAAGAACTGTACCTTGCAGTTAACCAAAATAAACGAAAAATGGACCCGAAAAGAGCTCTTTTTCATCAAACCGTGTAAAAATTACAAGTTGAAGAAGGAGTGTTAATTAAACCCTCGGACAAGGGGGGTCATATTGTATTATGGGGAGGGAGCAATACAAAAAAGAAGCCCTCAGCCAGTTGAACAATCATGAATGGTATAGCAAGATCAGTGTCAAAGATTATGAAAAAGTGAAGGAATTATTCTTCAAAAGATTGGAAGCATGGAAAGGAGAATTATTAAACTGGGATGAATACAATTTTATTAAGAAGGATTAACCAACAATCCCAGTCTTCTACATGCTCCCGAAGGTGCACAAAAGCATCACTAGTCCACCAGGGAGACCGATTATCTCGTCTTGTGATAGCCTCTTCGAGAATGCATCGAGATTTATTGATTATTTCCTTAATCCAATCGTGAAAACACTCCCATCGTACATTAAGGACTCCACTGACTTTTTAAAATGTATTTTTGACATTAGCTGGCATGAAGAAAGTATGATAATGTTGACACTCGATATATCTACACTTTATACCAGTATAAGAAATGGGGAGGGCCTTAGAGCATCAGAATATTTTTTGAATAGAAGACCAATGCGATTCAGTAACCAGAACAAAATGATCCTAGAATTAATGGAATGGTGCCTGGCCAAGAATATTTTTCTTTTTGGTGATGAGTACTATGTGCAGGAACAGGGGACTGCGATGGGCACCTTTTTCGCCCCAAGTTATGCCAATATACATCTCGCCAGATGGGAAGAACAGGTGCTCAGAGGCAGTCCTCTTGTACAATGGGCAGATCATGTCCTGTTATGGGTCCACTTTATCGATGACGTCTTCGTACTGTGGCAGGGCACGGAGACGGAGATCGAGTTGTTTATTAAACATTTAAACAACAACTCCCTGAATTTGAAATTTGTGGGCCATTACAGTAAAACCTCCATAGACTTTCTTGACATCCAGATTAGGCCCTGTAATGGCAAACTTGAAACATCAGTCTTTCGTAAAGCTACAGCGGGGAACTCAGTTCTCCACGCGGCAAGTGCTCACCCGGCTGCGTTAGTAAGGAGTATATCATTTGGTGTATACTATAGAGCTAAACGATCATGCAGCGATGAGGGTGATTACGAAAGAGTAGAAGATGAAATGACTCAAAGGCACACGATATTATTGCTTGCCAGGAAACATGGAACAGCTCCCCTGACTTCTGGGTTGATGGATTCATTACTTTTACCACACCTGCAGTCCCAAGTAGGTCAGGTAGAGCTAAGGGGGGCTTAATGTCCCTGTTCTCCCTTAAATTGAATGGGAGTTTTAGGCAGATTCATTGTGACTCGCCAAACCTTTTAGTTGTAGAATGGGTAGTCTCACCAGTTTGCACTATTCTTCTTATAAACTTTTATAATGCCTGGGAGAAAATTCGAAAGAGAACATCTGGTCGAGCTGGATAATTTTCTCTCACTGTTTAGTCTTAATAAATACACTAATTTTGAATTGGTTTTATTAGGTGATTTCAATGTACATCTCTGTAATGAACTGTGTAGAAGAGATGATTTGGAAGATTCACAGTACAACCAGGTGCCACATTTTGAACATACTAAAGGGGGGGAGGCTCTCGAAGAGCTCTTGGCTTCTTACAACCTGTTCGAAGCCAATATTACGGAGACGGGTGATAGGATAGTCACTTTTAAGGGTACATCCCCTGGTTCCATAATAGACTACGTTTTTGTGTCGCCAGGCATTTTAGCCAGAGTTAAGAGACATTATGCATTCTTTGTAGCCCATAGTGATCATAACCCTGTTTTGCTTGAGGTACATGGGGAGGATTGGCTGTATACTAAGCAACAGGGGGATTTCATGGGTCCAGCCGTACGTCTCATAGATCAAGGACGCAGATTAAAATGGGCGAACGTGGTTCCTGAGAATTTGATGCAGGAAATTTTACCAAAGATTGGGCCCCACATAGCGATCTGTCAGGAGGTAGGCACACCCGTACAAGCTATTATGAGTAGTTTTGAAATAATCTGCTCAGAGGTCTCTACTGCTCTAACTGTCAAATGCACCCAAGGTTCTCCAAAACTCCATAGGTGGTTTGACGATAGGTGCTCAAAAGCTCATAGGTCACTAATGGGAGCACTGAAAAGCAGCCCGAGAGATAGGGTTAAAATCTCAGAAGCTAGAAGGGCGTACAAAGCTGCCATTACGGGGAGAAAGAAAGCGCTCAAAGAAGCGGCATGGGACAACCTAACTTCCTCAGCAGTTGTTCGGGATAGCTCACAGTTTTGGGTCACTGTGAACCAACCGTTTCTCTCTGAGTCAGATAACTGCTCTATGGACTGTGTGATACCTGATGACAAGTGGTTAACCCACTTTGGCACTATCTACGGTCTTGGTGAGATGACCAATCAAATCGAACCCATGGAACCTTTAGTGTGTGCACCATTGGTCTTTACTGTAGGAGAGGTGGAAAGGGCCATCCTAGAAACTTCTAAAAGGAAAGCCCCAGGTCCTGACGTGGTGCCTGGTGATTTTTACTTATTTGCTCCAAAACTGTGGGCGGGGGTTTTAAGTCAGATTTTCACAGCGGCCAACAGCAATACTTTCCCCAAAAGTTGGGCAACCGCGGTCATCGTGCCAATTTTTAAAAAGGGTCAGCGCGATGACCCAGGTTGCTACAGGCCCATTTCCCTTCTGGACTCTGCAATGAAGATCCTAGGCAGAGTCCTCTTGTTCCAACTGAGAGAAAACATCAAGAAGGGGGTGGGGCTGTCCAACTTACAGTATGGATTCAGGGATAAGAGGGGAACTGTGGACCAATGTCTTAACCTGCAGCTACTAGTATCTAAGTAGACAGTCGCCAAGGAGGGGTCCTTGTTTCTTGCATTCATGGACCTCTCCTCGGCCTTTGATATGGTTAACAGGGCCAAACTGTGGCCAGTTATGCTGGAGATGGGAATGGATGGCTCTTTGGTGAACTTTATAGCCTCTCTACATCAGGACTTGTTTGCCAAAATGAGAGTGACTAAAGAGGGCAGGTGCACCAATTGTTTTAGATCAGAGAGAGGGGTACGGCAGGGCTGCATCCTGGCCCCCCTCCTCTTTACGATCTATATAAATGGACTTGAAAAACATCTGCTCTCCTATACGCGGACGACGCGGACGATGCTGTCCTGATAGCTCGTACTGGGGTGGGTCTCCAACTCTTGTTGGACTCATTCGGTGACTTTATGGACCAGCTTAATCTTAAAATCGATACCAAGAAGTCCCACACCATGGTGGTGGCCCGAAAGAAGCATAAAAATATTGTATTGCATTGCAAAGGGGAGGTTGTGTCCCGAGTAACATCGTTCCCTTACCTGGGCGTTACTTTTGACGAGAAGGGTACCTGGGGTCCACAGATCAAGCTAAAAAAACTGGCTATGACTAGAGCCGCTTCAGCTCTTGTGGGGTTTGCGAACAGACTGGGGGCAAGACCCATGGAGGCTCTTTTAAAAATATACAATGCAAAATGTATAGCAATAGCTTCATATGGTGCACCTTTGTTGGGGTACCTGTCCCACGATCTACTACAAAGGGCAGAAAACAAATTCCTGCGACAACTACTTTCTGTCCCCCAATCTACCCCTACTTTCTCGTTGCACGCAGAGCTGGGTCTAGACAATCTATCAGATAAGTTGAGACTTGCTCCCCTAATGTGTTGGTTGAAGTTATGGCTGAATGAGGAATTATCTCTTAATCATGCTATCCTGGTGGACGTCATGTATCTTGATCACAGGAAGAAAATCCCCTGGTTAGAATATGTCCGACTAGCATTTGAAAAACTAGGTCGCCCGGGACTATTCAATTTGCCATCCTCTATCAGGGTTGAAGACATCAAATGGGTCAAAAAACATTTCATGGAGAATGCAAGGCTGGCTCGGGAGGAGCTCGAGCTGACAAAAACATCAGTAAGAGCACATTACTTGTTGTTATCCTCCCCATCTTTAGAGCCCTACCTTACCTTTGTTCACATACCCCTACATAGACACCTCCTAATTAAATTTAGATTCAATCAAATTCCTTATGTGTTGGGCTGCTTCCAGCAATGGAGCACACCGGAATTAGGTGTGCCATGTAAATGTGACGATTTTTCGAGCCAAGATACGTTACACTTTATGATGTTTTGTAGTTTCTTTAGAGAGCCAAGAATCAAATATTTAGTACCCGTTTTAAAAGAAGCTGGTTTTATTCAAGTCAGGCCTGCCCTGTTATACTTACAGTCCTTAGGTAATATTTTCATTACATATTCTGTGGCTAGTTTTTTTGTTGCAGCATTTAGAATTAAGTCAAGGCTTAACAATGGCAATACTGTACCATGAATGTTGATATATATGCCCTGCTTTTCATGATTGTTCAATGTGTCGCAAAGTCTGATGATTTGTATGCATCCTTTTAACTTGTATATACTATTGTGTTTTTATTGGCTTTTATGATTTTAATCAAATCGAATAAAGTGTATTTTTACTGACTCAAAGGTTTACACAGAGAGGTTATTTGCCTGAAATTCTGAAAGGTGCATCAACCAAGGCAAGGGGTCTAGAAAGACAAAAAATATTGTTTGAACCATCTAGAACAAAAAAACGCCAACAACTGAAAAATGACATCAATGAGTTGGATTCTTCTAGATTCATAACCACTTTCAATGTAAAACATAAGGAGATCAGGTCTATTCTGAATCGTCATTGCCATTTAGTGAAAAGTGATCCTGTGTTAGGTCCTAAGGTTAAGAGGCATCCTGAAATCACCTATAAGAGTTCTAAGTCCTTGAAGGTCTTGATTGTAAAAAGTGAATTTCAAGAAAAAAGGAAGGGGGGACCCCCGAATTGGTTGGCACAAAAGCTGGGTTTTAGAAAGTGCTTTAAATGTAAAGCTTGCCAGCATGGCATGAATCACATTGAATTTAAAACATTTTTAAATAAGATTGTGACCATTAGGAGCTCTTTAACATGTAAATCTAACTTTGTTGTTTATTTTTTACAATGTTCCTGTCCTGAAATTTATATAGGGAGTACAATTCTCCCTGTATCTCAAAGAATTCTCGAGCATAGGCATGCGATTGTGACTCTAGACAGGACGTATCCTATCGCAAGACATTTTGAGATCCATCATCAAAGCAACCCTACGAGCTTACAGTATACCTGCGTAGCAGAGGTCCCGAAGAAAAAGAGAGGTGGGGACAGGGAAAGGGAACTCCGAAAATTGGAAACATATTTTATTCTGAAGTTCAACTGTAAGGAGCCTTATGGACTCAATGTTGAGGAAGATTTATATACATGCCTGTCTTGAAAAATAAAATGAAGAGTAGTAACTAAAATCTGCACAAGCTTGAAATCCATGAAAGTTATAATTTTTAATGCAAAACTTACAGACAGTTATGATGAGGGACTTATGAATTTTGAGGACTGATGTTAAGGAATTGACTCGGGTTGAAATGTTATCAGCATTTGCACTTTAGAATGGATTTTGGTAAAAGTATACATATATTGCACTTTAAATTGTGATTCCTCTTTTAATGTTTATTTGTTATGGTTTAATGAATACATGAAATGATGAGTTTGAGAAAAGATCCCCTGATTGTTAAAAAAAAACTTTTTATGAAATATGAGATAGTGTATTCGTTTTTACCGTTTGATTTTTTTTTTTGTGACGTAACTATTGAAATATTATAATTATGAAAAGAGGAAAGAATGTGTATACTATTGCACTAAAGCACTTGCACTTTATTTTTGAGAAATTCAAACCCGATTTGATTAGGCACTTGCCTAAACAATATATTGCTGCTAATTGATTATGCACTTGCATTTTATATCTTTGATGAGCACTGATTGTAAATAACTTTGCTTATGTGGCTTTTTAGATGTGTATTAGTGCTTTGAAAATGTGAGGAATAATTCTCCCGCTATGAAATATGCACTTTAAACATCAACGTAAAAGCATGATATGTTAAAGCTGCTATGTGTTTGGAAATAGATGTAAGAAAACATGTTCCAACATGGCAGCCACAAATGTGAAAATCCAGTCCTTTATCTATGACATACACTGTCCCCTCTCGATGTTACCTGTCTGGTATTTTAATGTGAAAAAAATGGTGCTACAAACATCGTGAACAAGGCAGCAGTGACTGTTGAAACGCGTTGATGTTAACCTCGCCATAAAAGAAAAGCGTGAGAGTGTCTAAAACTCTACCTGGAGTGCCAGATGGCTTTTGTTTGAATACGAATGTCTCATATCTGATATATATATATATATATATATATACTGAAAAAACCATAGGTTTCACACCAGTTATAGTTAGCTGAACATTTTACTCATACAAAACCATTGAAATTCTCACCTTATAATTAGTTGGACTCACTATAACTCGCGCGCCTGCAATCCACTGCTGATCATGTCACATATTACATCATTCATGACATGGTCAGTGACATCACTGATGACATCACTGATGACATCTCAAATGACATCACTGATGACATCACTGATGACATCATCCATGTGATAATACGATGCACCTCCTCACACTCTAATCTAACCTTTGATACACCCAGTGTTAAATACAAACTACCATTCCTGAAATTATTGACACACAAATACCCGTAACAACATACACACTCACTGATTTCTAGGTCTACACACACATCCACTCATTCACCCATACAATCACTCATACATACAGTCACTCATCAATAGAACACTATCATATCCACTCATACACTTATACAGACACTTACATGCTGACACTCATCCACAAAGTTACTCAAACACCTAGTCAGTTATGCAAAGAATCAATAACACTCCCATTTCCTCAACTACAAAGTTATACACACTAAACCTTACTTATTTAAACATATACTAACACATACTTACTCTCTTTTACAATCACTAATACAAGTACATATTGATCCATACAGTCACTTACGCAATCACAGGCTCCCATGTATAGTCATTTATATATGCCAACTCTCACATGCACTATGTTTTATATATGTACTTACTTGGACATGTAGCACTGATATATGCATTCACTCAGCAACACACCCATGCACACAGTCAACCGCCCATACAGCTGTTTCTACATGCACTCTTGAACCCATATACCTAGTGAATCAACTGGTCACACATCTATGCACAGAGTCACCACCTCATAGCCACCCACACACAAACTCACCCTCACATTCAAATACTTGGACAACCAATCAGTAACCCATATAGCCAATCATATAGCTAGTGATCTACACATGTAGCAGCTTACACAACAACAGACATACTGATGCACACATTCAGACAGTTTAGTCACTAACCAATGCATTCAGTAAGACACATTCAATCACTCACTCATACAGTCAGTCATGCACCTACTAAATCCATCATCCAGACACTAATACATACACTCATTATTCAATATGTTAGAAACATTTTAACTTTACAGGAACACACATTCACTGGATGATGTCATCAGTGATGTCATCAGTGATGTCATTTGAGATGTCACAAACTGAGTATGGCTAGGTGCACAGCGTTGGGTTTAGGTTAGCAATGTTTTATGGCTAAGGTTACTAAAGTTTAATAGGCTTGGGTGCTCCAACAGGTGGCGTAACCGTCCAAGTACGCTAAGTGAATAAAGCAATTGATGGCGCACAAACAACGTTTTCGATTTTTCCAACACCTCATCAAGGCTCAACACGCATTTGTACACAGTCAACCTTTCCACAGAGAGAAGTTCTCCACTCGTCCAAACGACAGCCGGAGACCCATTTTTTAACATTTCGCCCGTTGTTTTTTGGCAGCCATAAAACACTGACCCTTACACTCCGACCAAGAAAACCCTGGTAGGTTCTCTTCCATTGGCCTTATTAACACGCATCTTTTTAACCCAGGACATTGTCATGACCCTCATCCTGCCATTACAAACTAAAGTTATTCCGATTTGTTTTTGTAATTGTATATAATGTTAAGTAACATTGTAATCATGTGATGACCAAGTGTGTTTTTGAAGCGTATCTTAAGCATTTCATTTTTACCAACAGAGCTCCTCGATAAAGGGCCACGCCTGAAATGCATTGGAGCAAGTGCATTTTTCTTTTTGGAGGATTAGGTTTGAAGTATAACCAATGATATAAATTGAACCCAGAAATTTAAGAAATAAAAACTTGTTTCAAATTGAACTATTGAACTTTGTTTAATCATCTTCTGGAGTTAGTCATTAAGAACCAACCCACACGGTGTGCCGTACAACAGGGACGCACTTACGTGGTTTGTGCGCCATCAATTGCGTCATTTGTAATGTCATCAGTGATGTCATCAGTGATGTCACTGACCATGTCATGAATGATGTAATATGTGACATCATCAGCAGTGGATTGCGGGCGCGCGAGTTATAGTGAGTCCAACTAACTATAACGTGGGAATTTCAATGGTTTTGTATGAGTAAAATGTTCAGCTAACTGTAACTGTGAAACCAATTGTTTTTTCAGTGAATTTCAAAGGTTTTTTAATGCTAATTCCTAACTATAACGAGTGTGAAACCTATGGTTTTTTCAGTGAATTTCAAAGGTTTTTTAAATGCTAAATCCTAACTATAACAAGTGTGAAACCTATGGTTTTTTCCGTGAATTTCAAAGGTTTTTTAAAAGCTAATTCCTAACTATAATGATTGTGAAACCTAAGTTTTTTTTAGTGAATTTTAAAGGTTTTTTAAAAGCTAATTCCTAAGTATAACATTTGGGAAACCTATGGTTTTTTCAGTGAATTTCATAGTTTTTTTTAAAAGCTAATTCCTTTGTATATCGACTTTGTAACCTACTATTTTTTTTTATTAGTTGTTTTTTATAACTATTAATTACATTTTTTGAAAAAAAAATATTTGTTCAATGTATATTTTTTTTACTCATTTTTTCCTGGTGCGCTCAGGGTGCGCGCACCAGTAAGCTCTCCCGAAAGCGCACCCAGAGCGCTATTTTTGCGTTCGTAAAAAAAAATATGCATGAAAAGTAAATAATAATGGAAGACATTTAGCACCATACTTATAAAAGCGGTATTTTTCATTTACGAAATGAAAATGATTTTGCATTTCCGTAAAGTTATCAAAACGTCACTCAGGCGCGCCACGTAAGCGCCCCCGGAAGCGCCTACGTTCGCGCCGCATAAGCGCCCCCGGAAGCGCCTACGTTCGCGCCGCGTAAACGCCCCCAGAAGCGCTCCGGTGCGCGCAGCGTAAGCGCGTCAAGTCATGTGACCTTAAAATAACACTTTTCATTGGTTGCTAACATTTTTTTTTTACAACTAATGAAAACCCCACCCATTTCCTTCACTACCTCTATCACTTTGGAAAGAGCAAGACTTGTTCCCTTTTTCTCCTCTTCAATTCTTTGGAAAGAATGGCTGCAAGAGCACCAAGCAGCAGTGACTCTGATGAGTTTCTCAATGAGGACCCTCCTCAGCCAAAAATTAAGGAGCACTTCATCTGGAAGTTTTTCAGCATTCCAGAAGGTGAGAAGAAAGTAAATGCTCCAAAGGTGGAATGCAAGATATGCCACACTATTCTTTCACGTGGTGACCCAAGGAAAAAATACAGTTTTGGGAACTCCACCATGATTGCCACGTCAAGAGGAGGCACCCCCAGAACTTTGCCCGGGAGAGTGTCAGGGCTCTGGCATGAGAGGCTCCCAGTGAAGGGGCCTCTACTATAACCGGAGGACAAACTGCATCAGGGAGGGAGCAATCACAAGAGCTGATTCCTAACATTCGGCCTGCTTTTAATAAAGGCATTATTAAATGCAGATATTGCGATCAGCTAATTTGCTATGCAGAACAAAGTGTTCTGCTCATGGTTCGAACATTGGATAACCATCGCTGCCTTCCAAGCCCTAATTTTGTTTTGTTTTTTGCTCCTGTTGAGCAGTTTCCCATTCCCTGTTTTTGTTTTTGTTCTAAAAAAAAGAAAAAAGAAGAAAAAAAAAGTTCTTTTCAGAACTACCTCCAATTCTCATCAAAGAGCTGTGTTCTTAACACCTTCGCTGTGGCGGCTATTCCGCCGCAGCGCTAAGGGGGCGGGGCAGCGGCACGGCGGTCCGGTGCTCGTGACGGAACCACTCCGTCACGGCACGCAGGGGAGCTGTGCTTGTGACGGAACGGTTCCGTCACGGCCCCGCCCGCTCAATAGAACGCGCCGCGCAGGCGTGAAATCAACGCTGCGCAGGCACGGCGGCGGGGCCGTGACGGAACCGTTCCGTCACCAGCACAGCCCACCCGAGGCTCGTGACGGAATGGTTCCGTCACGAGCATGGGAGGGGTTAAAAAAATGAAAAAGAGTAAGTGAAGTGGAGTGCATTGATAAAAGAGAGGAAAATGAGTGAGAAAGCACAGAAAGGGACGAGACGAGAAGGGAAGTGAAATAGGGGGACTGAAAGTAGGTGAGTGTGGGGAAGGAGAGTGAGGAGAAGGAGAGTGAACATGAGGAATGTGGATATGCGAAGAAAATGTAGTAAAGGAACAGCGGTGTGGAAGGGTAAGAAAAGAGCTGTGATGTTTTGGAAAGAGTGGAGATACAGACTGGATAAAGACTAGTAAGTGTGAGACCAGGTAAGTAAGGCAGTGAAGAAACAGAGAAAGTGAAAGAAAAAATAAGAGTAGAAGACTGAAGGCCTCATTTTTGCACCTGCCTCTAGATAGATGCGTCACTTTGTAAACCCCTGCGCCACATTATACCTACATCAGGTGTAATGTATGCAAAGGGGGCGTATTGATGCAAGAAAGGGTCGTAGAGGTGACGTAGTGAAATCTATGAGATTTCACTGCATCACTTTTAGGACGCCATTGTGTCAAAATCTTGCGCCTGCCTCACAGCAGGCGGAAAACTGACGCAAGCCCTTTCACATGGGGCTGGCCCCATGTGAAAGGATGCATTGCTGGAGTTGTGTCACTTTTGTGATACACTCCAGCAATGCATCACCATTGCACTTACAGATACGTCAGAAATAGTGATGTATCTGTAAGTACTTGTGACATAATGCGTCATATATTAAATATGACGCATGAGTAGAAGACTGAATGCCTCATTTATGAGGCCACGTGTCACTTTTACGCCACCGATGCGTCACTTTTTGTGACGCACCAGTGCTGTAAAAAAATACACCTAGTTGAGTCATATTTACAAATTGACGCATCTAGATAGATGCGTCACTTTGTAAACCCCTGCGCCACATTATACCTACGTCAGGTGTAATGTATGCAAAAGAGGCGTATTGACGCAAGTAAGGGTCGTAGAGGTGATGTAGTGAAATCTATGAGATTTCACTGCATCACTTTTAGGACGCCATTGTGTCAAAATCTTGTGCCTGCCTCACAGCAGGCGTAAAACTGACGCAAGCCCTTTCCCATGGGGCTGGCCCCATGTGAAAGGATGCATTGCTGTTGTTGTGTCAGTTTTGTGATACACTCCAGCAATGCATCACTTTGGCGCTTACAGATACGTCAGAAATACTGATGTATCTGTAACTACTTGCAACATAACGCGTCATACATTAAATATGACGCATGAGTAGAAGACTGAAGGCCTCATTTATGAGGCCACGTGTCACTTTTACGCCACCGATGCATCACTTTTTGTGACACACCAGTGCTGTAAAAAATACACCTTGTTGAGTCATATTTACAAAGTGACGCATCTAGGTAGATGCGTCACTTTGTAAACCCCTGCGCCACATTATACCTGCACCAGCTGTAATGTATGCAAAGGGGGCATATTGACATAAGAAAGGGTCCTAGAAGTGACACAGTGACATCTAAGAGATATCACTACATCACTTTTATGATGCTGTTGCGTCCAAATCTTGCGCCTGCTTAACAACAGCCGTAAGACGACGCAGGCCCTTTCACATGGGACTGGCCCCATGTGAAAGGATGCATTGCTGGAGTTTCATCATTTTTGTGACACATTCCAGCAATGCCTCACTTTCCTCTAAACACTCTACATTATTATTTTTACTCTAATTTTTTACATGTTTTTCCCCGTGGTGCGCTCAGGATGCGCATACCGGTGAGCGTACCCGGGAACGCACCCAGCACTTACCTCGCTAATTTTATTTTATTTTTTTAAAGTTTTTTTGCCTGTCAGGGTCCTTCTAGGCCCCCCTCAGAAAACTTAGGGGGTCAGAGGGTGTCTATTCTGCCCCTTTTTAATTATTTCTCCATTTATTTTTCACCTCTTGTGTCTCTGTTCTTCAGAGACACAAGATGGCGGACTATGCAGACCATTTAGAATGTTTACAGACTCCCAAGAGCCAATTAGCTTTTAAAATTTACAACCAATTAAAATGTTTCTTTGGTTTTGAATTTGTGTGTGATGAAGTTTGATTGGTTTTCTACTAATGAAATGAGAGGGAAACACAGCCATTTTGTGATAGTACTCTTTGAGGTACATTTGTGAGGAATTTTTGGTGTTCTATTTCTGGTGTGAAATTTACACAGTATTATCTCTTCTACTGCTTTTTAAAAGGTGAGTTGTTAATTTGTAAGGGGAATTTAATACTTGATAAAGCTAGTTTAATATTATCTATTACTAAAAACGATACATTAAAGGGATTTTTTTTCTGCTATTTACAGCAACAAATTTGAAAAGAATATGGATGTCAATGAGGACTCTGTTAATATTAATTTTGAAATTTCTACAACCTTTGTTGAGGAGAGCTTGATTGAGGTCTCAAATGATCATATTCATAACACTATCCATGAAGAAGACCTTCTTTTGAGAGAAGATGGAATGGAGGATTTTAATGATGAGACTTTGGATGCTGAAATAATGGAATGTTTGGACTATGTTGAGTTCCAGGAGTCATTTATGAAGAGTTCTGATGAGGAGATTCCTGATCAATTAATGCTAGAAGAACTTCTAAATTATGAAAATTCTGAAGAATAAATGTATATTTATAAATTATAAATTGTTTGAGACATTTTTCTGTTATTCTACTTGAAATGTATGAGATAGTAGTGAAATGATTGTGGTATAAAGTGAAACTCATAGTATAAAGTGCAACATTTCTGTATTACATAGTAAGTTTACTCACAGTTACTTCCCTTCTCCCACTATATTTATTCCAATGTGCATTTCACATCTCTTTTTCATCTCATGCCTCTTTCTCTCACTATTTCTCTCTAATGTACACTATTGCCGCCATTTTTTGTATTTTCAGAAGACAGTGAAATGTAATGCTCCAAAGGTGGAATGCAATATATGCCATATATGCCATACTATATTTTGCAGAAGAGACCCCCGAATAAAGTATAATTTTGGTAATCCAACTATGATTCGCCACGTCGAGAGGAGGCACCCCCAGAACTATGCCTGGGAGAGTGTCAGGGCTGTGGCACAAAAGACTCCAAGAGATGGTGCCTCTAGTTCATTTGGAGGAACACCTACATCGGTGAGGGGGCGACCAGAGCAACTGATCAGAAATATTCAGCCTGTTATTAATGAGGCTTCCATCAAATGCAAAAATTGTAATGCCCTAGTTTGTTACGGTGAACAACGTTTTCTGATCATTGTTTCAGCATTAGAGAACCACCGCTGCCGTCCCCTGTCCTAATTTTAGTGAGAAAGTAAAGGAAAATGAGTGAGGGAGCAAAAAAAGGGACGAGAGGAGAAGGGAAGTGAAATAGGGGGATTGAAAGAAGGTGAGTGTGTGAGTATAACTAAGTTATAGGGAGTGAGCTTAACAGAAGAGGAGTGAGAGACTAAAGAGACGGAGAGAATGAGACTTACAGAGAAAGAATAAGGTAAGGGGAGTGTAGAATTAAGAAGATAGAGGGAGTAAGACAAGGAATTAGTGAAGTGGATTAAGGAGAGTAAGGGAAGGTAAAACAGTGAAAGAGCGAAGGATGGGAAGAGAGAAGAAGGAATGTAAAGGAGAAGGTTCGAAAGAAGATGAGTGTGGGAATATTGCTCAGTAATAGTGAGTGAGCATGATAGAAGAGGAGTAAAACACTAAGAGGACAGAGAGAATGGAGGTAACCCAGAGAGAGTGAGAACAGGGGAGTGAGTAATTTAGAGAACAGAGGGATTGACAGAAGCAGTTACTGAACTACAGAAAGAGGAGTAAGAGAAGGGAAAAGAGTGAAGGAGTGAAGGATGAGAATAGAGAGGAAGGAAAGTAAAGGAGAAGGTCTGAAAGAAGGTGAGTGTAGGAGTATGGACGAGTTATAGGTAGTGAGTGTGATAGAAAAAAAGTGAGAGACTAAGAGGACAGAGAGAATGAGGCTAACAGAGAGAGTATGAGGGAAGGGGAGTGTACAAATATGATTACAGAATAAGTAGGAGAAGGGGTTAGTTCAGTGGAATAAGAAAGTAAGTGAAGAGAAAAGAGTGAAGGAGCAAAAGAAGGAAAGAGAGAGGAAGCAAACTAAAGGAGAAAGTCGGACAGAAGGTGAGTGTGGGAGTATAGCTGAGTTATAGGCAGTGAGCATGACCACCGCCCAACTCTACAAAGTGACGCTGATTACAAGCGCCGCCATTTGCTTTACCACACACTCCTGAGGCGGAAAGCCGGGAGGTGGCTCGCTTTTAAAATTGTTCTTTCATTTCTTTTGTGTTTTATTGATCACTTACCCCCTGACTTCTTGACGCTTTGAGAAAAGCGGATTTGGGGCTGTTTGTCATCTGGCGTGGAACGCTGCTCACCAGCGCCTTGCCCAGCCCGCAGGCCACGCCCCCTCCAGAGGCCACGCCCACTGCCCATCTGTCCCCCGGTCATAAATTATGTGTCTTCCTCGGAAGCGCAGCGGGCGCGACGTTGGCGCGCCAAAGCGCGCCAAAGGAAAGCCCGTCTGCGCCCGTCCGCGCCCGACCGGGGCTAGGGGCTGGTTGCTCTGCCCTTCCTATTCATTATTCATCTGCACAATTGACCGGTCTTCAAGGCCCATGGCCACTAGACGACGCTGTTTTAGCCCGAATCATAAGACTTGGCCTCTCCCAGTCTTGCATACCACCCGTGCTTTCGGCTAGTGTAGTAAGTAAGTAATTTTTATTGTTTTAGGTTAATTAAAACCGTTACAAAAGTACATTGATCACTCATACCTTCCGATAAAAGACTGTAAGAAAAATATAATATGCTTTAAAACAAAAACCTTTGATAAAATCAGTTTGGTGCGGGTGTGTGGTCGTAGTGTGGTGACTTGGCCAGTTTTCAACTAGTCCGGACTGGTGCCAACTTCCAGATTTTTTAGTTTCAATTCCAAACATTTCAGGAATTTGACCAACTTCCCGTTTAATGGGGGAAGGGCTGGGTCGAAACAAGCAAGAACCGCTTGTCTACGTGTGCGGATTTTTTGTTCGTTGAAGGCAGTTTTTAACAGGGCTACTCTTTCCTCTTTCAGCCTTGGGCAGATACATAGTAGATGTTCTAAGTCTTCATATTCTGCCCCGCACAGCCTGCATTTTATCCCACAGTCCCTTCTCAGCCATGGTTGCAGATGCGGAATAGAGGGTAAAATTCCTAGCCTATGTTTTAAGAAGGCTTCTTTTGATTTCCTGCCATACCCCAGACCAAAGTACGCTTGTAACCCAGGCGATTTGTATGTGGACAAAGTCATCCATGCGTGTCGCCTTTGTGAAAAGGTCGCTTTGTCTTCCAAGTGCGATTGTCTTTTTATGCTCTTGTTGACAACACGCTTGAATTGCACGTGCGGTAAGGGAGTTTCCCATAGTTCTTTTAGACCTGTGACAGTCAGGGATTCCTCTAGGTAAGTTTTCGCCGGCAGTTGAAGAGAGCTGCTTAGATCTAGCCATAGCAGACGGTTAAGTGAGTTTTCTGGCGAGTTCTTTATTTTCTGCCAGCACTTAATGTATGAGCCTCTTCTAGCAAGCTTTTGGGAGGTCAGTCCAAACTCTAACCGGATCTGGGCTTGTGAGGTGTAGGTTGGCAGGTTGAAGAGAAGTCGGTAGGCCTTTCCAATGGTTGTGTCCAGCAGTTTCGCAACTATGCCTTTTAGAGCCTCACTGCCATATGTAATAGATGACTCTAGCTTAACCTGTGCCACACAGAGCAGTGGGAGAAGAGTGGGACCATTCAGATTAGACTTTAGCTGTTTGAGCGTGGTAGCTATCAGCATCCCTTTCCTCTTGATTGCCCCTAGTTGGTGCGAAAAGCGACCTCCTTTGTCGAACAATATTCCGAGGTATTTATATTCTGAACAGTTTGCGACAACCTTTGTTCCGAGGAACCAAGTATACCGCTTGTTGTTTCCATTTATAGACAGAACTTTGGTCTTGTCAGTGTTTATTTCTAACAGATTCGCTTTGGCGTATCCGTGCAGTGCATTGATGAGGTTTTGGAGACCTACTTTGGTGTGACTGACCAGGACCACATCATCTGCGTAAGATATACTAGGCAGCGCTTTGCCCCCCAGGCGTGGAGCGTGTGCATTGCAGGTTTCTAGAGCAGGTGGTAAATCAGCTGTAAATAAGTTAAAAAGGGTCGGTGCTAAGACGCACCCTTGCTTTAGCCCGTTGGTAGTCGGAATGCGCCTGGAAAGGTGTGTACCATTGCCAAGCTTGACCTGGACCCACGTGTTGGTATGCAGTTCGATCAGAAGGTGCAATAGGGGATCGGGGATCCCCCAGGAGGCCAATTTTCTCCAGAGGTAGCCCCGGTTGACATTATCGAACGCCGCCTTGAAGTCGACAAAGCAAAGGTGAAGAGCCTGTTTGGTCACCCTTGCTTTGTCGATGAGTTGCGAAATTGCCAGCAAGTTTGTCGTTGTTCCCGTTTCTTTGCTGAAACCAGTTTGGCTCAGAGGAATTATGTTGTGGTGTGTTGCCCAATCGCACAGGTGGGTCAGTAGGAGTCCCGCAAAATATTTAGCCTCAATGTCCAGGAGTGCTATCAGCCGGTAATTTTTTGGCAGCGTTCTATCCCCCGCCTTATAAATTGGTGAAACGATTGAACCCCTCCATGAGGCAGGAAGAGTCCTAAGTCGGCTCACAGACGTGTAAAGAGGGGTGAGCGTTTCTGCCCAATATTCTGGCTCAAGTTTGAACAGTGCCGGAGGAATCCCATTTGGCCCTGCTGCACCAGCCTTCCTTCCCTTCGCAATAAGTTTAGGCAGAGTCGCTGAGATTCTAGATTCGAATTCTAACCAAGTTGTTGTTGTTTGTAGCGTGTGGCCTTCCGGGGCTTCCTGGGGCTTGCTTTCAGTGGCGACCTGCTGGTTAAAGTGCGAGTCTAAGAAGGATTCCCAAGAAGATTTGGTAATGTGGGACGTTATTCCGCAATTTTTTGGATTTATTATTTTGTTTATTGTAGACCAAAACTGGGCGCTGTTGTTACCCTTCAAGTCGTGATGAAGTTTTGCCCAGAGGTCCTCCTCATTGAATCTTTTGACTGACCATGTCAGTTTTTTTAGGTCCGTCCGAACCTTCTGAAGTTTTACAAGAAGGGCCTTGTCCCCCCGGCTTTTTCTCAGCATTCTTAACAGACTGTTGATATCTTTTTTGTAAGTTTTTAGGGCTGATTTCTGGGAGCTTGAGATCTTCCTTAGGACACCACAGCCGGCAGATGAGTTGTGCCGTACAATAGATGAATATTGATTTGCAAAATCAGCCGTAAATTGTTCCCAGCCTGCTACTGGGTTGCCTGAGAGGTAGTTTAAGCTGATTAGTTGGTGTTTTGCAGCATGTAATACCTCCGGCATGTTAGCGACTGAGGTTTTGATCCGTTTAAAGTCTATGGTGTGGCTAGCATGCGGACCAGTTGGGTTTAGAAGTATTGGATCCGGGAGGGCGCCAAGAGAGACTTCCTGAGGGCGATGATCACTGTCTCCCTTGTCTCCTAAGTTAAAGCCCAAGATGTTGTGAAAAAGAGGAAGAGAGACCAGTGTATAATCAATTGTCGAGGTTACGATGCCCGAGTTGAACGTGGCCATGGGCGGAGAGTCTTCAGGAAATCTTCCATTTAGGACCCTCAAGCCCATGTGTTCCAAGTCTTCCAACAGGTCCTTTGCCGACTTGGTGGTTTTACTTTGGCTGCTCCAAGTTTGATTTGGGATGTTCCAGTGGTAAGACTGGGCCTGAGTGTCATTGTTCAAGGATGACCCTAGAATACATTGGTTGAAGTCACCGGAAACAATTAAGTAGGGTGAGGTTTGCGTTGTCAAGACATGATGTAAATGGTCCATTAAACGCTTTGCCTCTTGTGATTTCTTTTTTGGGTTGATATACGTGTTAATCAGCCGAACCTCTTTCTTGTTTCCCCCAAGATTTAATACCATCTCAACAGTATTTATGGATGGAGAATTGGAAGTGAGCGCTTGTACATTACCAATAGTTGAGATTTTTGTGTAGGTTGCTAGGCCACCTGCCATCCGACCGAACTTGCTTCTCCTTATGGCTGGGGAATGATGGCAGGTATAGCCGTCTAGGTGAATCGGCTCCTCCAGCCATGTCTCCTGGAAGAGAATTATATCAAATGATTTCACGTAGTTTAAGAAGTCGTTATCCGCTGCTTTATTGTTAAGGCCGTTTAAGTTCCACGAACATAACTCCAAACATGGTGTAGCTGGGCACAGGCCTAACTCCGTTAGGTGTCCTTGTCATTGGCAGTTATATGATGCATTGCATATTCTAAAAAGTTGATCTTCTACCGTGCTGTGGGGATTTGCCGTCAATGAACTGTCTTTAAACCCTGACGCCCGGCAGGTTGTTGGAGATCGGCCCAAAGCGCCTCTCAGCACCGACCTTGTTTTCGAAGTTGTTATAGGTATTCCCTCCTTAGGTCTCTCAAGCAGGGGCAGCGGGTATCCGATGTTGTGATATAGTGTAGTTTTAATCCCCCATTTTTTCAGGAGATTTTGCTCTTCTAGGATTTTGCTAGCAATTTCAGATGAAATCCATGTTGCTTTGGTCGCTTCATTAGCATGTGGTCTGACAGATTCTACAAACTCTATGGAGAGAAGGTCGGCTGAGGATATGTTGTTTAATGCTGGTATTGTCTTGAGTAATCGTAAGAGGTTGCCTCTATTCAGAATATCGAAGGAGCCTTTTGAATCGTACTCAGGGGTAAAGAGAACAATGGTGGGCGTCTTGCTTGGATCAGTCACCTGAGAGGTTGGGAGGTGGGGAAGAATTTGGGACCCTAAGACGCTATTGTCCGACTGGGATGGGTTTCCTGGGCGAGTACCCCCAAAGGGAAAATTCTTAAAAACGGGAGCGGCTGGAGCTGTAGGGGCGCTCGCTATGGTGGAGTATAGCTGAGTTTGGGACCCTAAGACGCTATTGTCCAGGTGAGACCCACCAGCGCTTTACTTACGGTCCCACTGTTATGTCTGTCTCTGCGATGTACCTCAACACGAGATCGGCAGTTAAGCATCAGCATGATCTTTTTACGTTATTGGATTCACACAAACCTGACCTCTTATTCCTTACCGAGACCTGGTTTTCCGACAGCTCCCTCCCCTCTTTACTGGCAATGCTTCCCTCATCCTACTATGCCATTCGAGCCGACCGGCCCCCCGGTAAGCCAGGAGGTGGAGTTGCTTTGATTGCACGTAAAGAAATTATTTTTCAACCTTTAGCTCTGTCCCCTCTAGGTTCAGCAGACTGTTTAGTGGCCCGTTCACTTTCCCTGACCCCCCACTCACCTGTGTTCTTATTTATCGACCTCCATCCTCCCCGCAATTATTTCTTCCAAGCTTCCAAGACCTGGTGGCTACCCTGGTAGTCAACCATTCGTCCATTGTTGTTCTTGGGGACTTCAATTTTTGGCCGTCCGATGCCGCGGAGTGCACAGCATCTAAGGAGTTTTCAGAGTCGCTCCGCTCCCTTAACTTCACTTCCGCTGTTCACGACCCGACCCACAGTCTGGGCCATACCCTCGACCAAATTTGGTATCGTGATTGCCCGGTCACTTTACTATCCATATCCCCCTGTATCTGGTCCGATCACCTTCTTATCTCCTTCTCCCTGTCCCTCTGTTCAGTTCCCAAGCTCCCCCCAGTCAAAAACACCTGGGCGCGCTCATGGAACCGTGTGGACGTAGTCTCCTTGTCTACCACACTCTCCGCTTCCAGCCCGGATCTTTCAGGGCTGTCATCTTTTGAACAAGCGGAAGCCATTAATGGTTGGTTGCGGGCCGGCTGTGATCTAGTCGCCCCCCTAAAGCGCATATCATCTAAGCGCTCTAAAGATGCAAACCGCTGGTTTAATGATGAATTGACGACCCAAAAACGTAATCTTCGCCGAGCGGAGCGCCTCTGGCGGCGCGACTACTGCCCCATCTCAAGAATCCAGTATATCTCCCTTTTGGCCCTATACAAGAAATCCATTTTGGAAACCAAGAAGGCTTATTTCTCCTCCAAAATCCAGTTCGCTGAAAATCGGCCCAGTGAAATGTTTGCCATCGTTCAAGATCTAGCCTACTCTGATAGGGCCACACTCAAACCCTCCCCCTCACAGCTTCTCTGTGACTCCCTCAACTCTTTCTTTCTTGACAAAATTAATACGATAAGAGCCAATATTCCCCTCCCGTCCCCCTCTTTCATTAATCCTCACTGTCCCCCAGTCACATTGCGTTTGGATTCTATCCCCCTCTCACAACCGACTCTTTCCTTTCCCTCCTTCCCCTGGTTAAGTCTGGCTCCCCCTTGGATCCCTGCCCTGCACATATTTTGAAACAAATTTATTCTGTTTGTCCTTCACCACCCCTCACGTTGCTCAACAGTTCACTATCGCAGGGCATTGTCACTTCCCCACTAAAAACGGCGGTAATTTTTCCCATTTTAAAAAAAAACTGGTGCTGATCCTTCGGTTTCAGCCAACTACCGCCCTATCTCGCTTCTTCCTTTTTTGGCCAAGATACTGGAACGCCATGTAGTAAGAACTATGAGCTCCTTTGTGGAAAGGAACAGTGTCTTGGCCCCCAGGCAGGCTGGTTTTCGTCCTGCTCACTCCACGGAGTCCGTGGTTCTTTCGGTCTTGGACAACCTCAGGGAGGGTATGGACACGAGTCAGCCCCAGGCCTTGGTCCTCCTTGATCTCTCCGCTGCGTTCGACACGGTGGACCATACCATCTTACTTTCCCGTGTCGGCGCGGCCGGAATCGAGGGGGCGGCCTTGGTCTGGTTGTCCTCCTTCCTGAGCGGCCGCTCTCAAGCAGTCCGCTTTGGGGATTACTCAGCTGACTTTCGGCCTGTACAGTGCGGGGTTCCTCAAGGATCCTCTCTTTCCCCATTATTATTTAACTTGTACATTGCCCCTCTTATTTTTGCTTTACAGCAGCTGGAGGTCTCTGTGTACAATTATGCGGATGACCTCCAGCTTATTTTTTCGTTATCCTCCTCCCCTGCCTCAATATCCAATTTTCACTCAGTTATGACCTTCATGCAGGACTGGATGAACAACAACCACCTGAAACTCAATCCCGACAAAACGGAATTGGTGTTGACAGGTGGTTGCTCCAGCCCATGGTCTTCTCTTTTTTGGCCCCCTTCCTTAGGTTCCCCACCCACTCCCTCTTCCTCTGTTAAAACTCTTGGATTTAAACTCAATGATCAACTTTCCCTTCACTCCCAAGTTAGCGCGGCGGTATCCTCAGCTTTCCTTGCCCTCCGGACAATTCGCAAAGTCTCCCGGTTCTTTTCCCCCCTGCCCTCAAACTCATACTCCTGGCGATGGTGACGTCCCGCTTGGACTACGGTAACGCCCTTTATTGTGGCATGCCGGCGTACCTCGTGAGGCGGCTCCAGTTGGTTCAGAACCAGGCGGCCCGTCTTGTCTTTAATTTATCCAAATCTCATCATGTCACGCATCTTCTTAAATCTTTACATTGACTCCCCGTAAAGCAACGTGCCCTGTTTAAACTGGGCTGCATCATTTTCAATGTTCGGTCTGGCTCTGCCCCTGCATTCATCGGATCTGCAATTCAAGCCTACACCCCGTCCAGAGAATTGCGCTCATCCACCCAACAACTCTTTGTAGTTCCCCGTTTTAAACATAAAAAATGGGGTGGGTCCAAGTTCTCCACTCTGGCTCCTGCCTTTTGGAACTCTATCCCGATTTATTTGCGATCCTGTCCCCAGTATTCCCTTTTTCGCAAAGCCCTTAAAACTTTTCTTTTTACTCAGGCCTTCCCCTCTTAATTTTTTCCTGCCCCTCTAGTCTTTTTCGTTCTCTGGGTTTGTAGTACTGCATAGCGCCATGAAACCGCTGGGTGTACGAGCGCTTTTAGAAATATTTTTAAACTCAAACTCAAAAGTGAGAGACTAAAGGGATGGAGAGAATTAGGCTAACAGAAAGACATTAAGGAAAGGGGAGCGTAGAACTAAGAAGACAGACAAAGAAAGAGAAATAGTAATTGAAGTGGAGTCAGGAGAATAAAATAAGGGAAATATATAAAACAATGAAGTAAAACAAGAGAAAGGAAAGAAAATAAAGAAGGACAGTTTATCCCTATGGTGCGCTTCAGGACCTCATTTATGAGGACAAGTTTCACTTTTACACCGACGGTGAGTCACTTTTTGTGAAGCACCAGTGGTGTAAAAATTGCACCTTGTTGAGTCAAATTTACAAAGTGATGCATTTAGGTTGATGTGTCACTTTGTAAACCCTTGCGCCACATTATACCTGCACTAGGTATAATATATGCAAAGGGGGCGTATTGACACAAAGAAGGGTTGTACAATTGACGCAGTAACATCTAAGAAATTTAACTGCGTCACTTTCAGGACGCCGTTGTGTCAAAATCTTGCACCTACCTCATAGCAGGCCTAAGACTGATGCAGGCCCTTTCACATGCGGCTGGCCCCATATGAAAAGATGCATTACTTGAAAAAAATATTTTACTATAATTTTTTACACTGTTTTTCTCAGTGGTGCGCTTCAGGGCCTCATTTCTGAGGCCATGTGTCACTTTTACTCCGCCAGTGCGTCACTTTTTGTGACGCACCAGTTGTGTAAAAATTGTACCTAGTTGAGTTATATTTACAAAGTGACACATTTAGGTAGATACGTCACTTTATAAACCCCTGCGTCACATTATACCTGCGTCAGATGTAATGTATGCAAACGGGGCGTATTGACGCAAGGAAAAGTCGTAGAAGTAACACAGTGAAATCTATAAGATTTCACTGCATCACTTTTAGGACACCATGGCATGAAAATCTTGCATCTGCCTCACAGCAGGCGTAAGACTGATGCAGGTACTTTCATATGGGACTTGCCCCATGTGAAAGGATGCATTGCTGGAAATTACATTTATATCTGTGAAAGACAAAACAAAATAAGTTACAATATTTATAATATATATTTTACAATACAAGAGACAAAGTAGGAGATTAACAAGGGTAAGTGAGTTGAGTGACGGGCAGGGAGGTTGATGAAAAAGGGAAAATAAAGAGAGGATAAAAGCAAGTGAGCTTGAGACAAAAAAAGTGAAGGAGTGAGAATATAGAGCTAGTGAAGGAAAGAGTGACACAAAGGAACTGAATAAGAGAGCAAATAGGTAAGGAAGGGAGTGTGGGTCATTTGTAGGGAGTAAGCATGACGGAAGAGGAGTGAGACAGTGAGAGGATACAGAGACTGAAGCTAAGAGACAGGCTGTGAGGGAAAGGGAGTGATGATGTGAGAGGATAGAGGACGTGAGAAAAGAAGTGAGTGAAGTGTAATAAGGTGAATGAGAGAAGGAGAATTATTGAGGGAACAAAGAAGGGAAACAAAGGGAAGAGGAGTGAAGTAGAGTGACTGACAGCTGGAAATTGGTGGATGGGAGAGAGGTAATGAGCTGTGAAGGAGTGGTTAATGAGAATAAGTGTGGAAAATGAATAAGGGAAGGGAGATGAGGGAGAGTCAAAGTAGGCCAGTGAGGTTGAGTTAAAAAGAGTGATAGAGGGTGGAAATAGGTGAGTGACCATAAGAGAATGGGAAAATAATATATATTTAATAATGATAGAAAATACAAAATAATTTCAACAACATGTTAAATGGTTTATTTTTGCTGTTCTCAGAATATATTGAATTTCACTTAAAACAGTGACTTCAAAAGTACTCATATAACAGCGGGCAAAACAAAAAAACCAATCAAAATGATTGTGTTTAAAAAACCCATTGAATAATTACTTAAATAATGTGAATTTTTAAAAACCATATCTAAACTCACTTTTGATCCATCCACTTTTCCACGAGGCCAAATAGTATATGGAAAGTCCTTTTCTATGTAAATTACTCCACTGTTTTCGTAATGTCTCATTTACCCGACTTTCTGAAAGAAAAGCTCCAACATCTTTCACGTTATGAAACAAGAGTTTTACTTCCATCTCTAGCTTACATTTAATAAATAATTCCTATAATACTCACAGCACACATTATAGAATAAACATATACTATCTCTATGAGAAATACATGTTTTTTATTACCTTCATCACTCTCATTCAGAAAGTACTTTTGAAGAGCAAACTAAGTTATATTAACTGCTGCAATCTTCATAGGCCAATTACCTTCCCTAAAATTTCGGTTGTAAGAACACTAGGTAAGAATTTAGTAAGTCAGAAGGCAAACGTTGTTTGAAAGTCAATTGAGTATCATTACAGAGCTTCCAACCTTTTTCACATTTTAAATAAGCTGTGTAATGTCCTGATGTTGTTGAAGGACCATCATGGTAAATTATTGCTGCAGTTGTAAAGGTTCTTCCTGAAATTGATAATTGAGAAGCCACAAAATGTTTAATAAATGTTGTTAATTTAGTCCCATCAGGTCTACATCGTTGGAACATTAAAATAACATACTGTCCATATCTTATTAAAAATAAAGTTGATAGCATTTCAGATTTACATTGACTACAGACCATGTTTTGATATGCTGCTCTAACTCGATAATTAAAAGACACTGATTTACAGTCTGGTAAAGTCAAATATATAAATCTTTCAGTGTGTACCGTAGTACTACTTGGAAAGGAGCAATTGTCACAGTCATGTTGCCATTTATAAGAAAGGCCAAAAAGATTTTCTACATCTACTCGTTCATCTTGTAAAACAACAAGCATATACATTAGAAATTCCTGACAATCTTGCTGAATATTCTGTGAAAATTGATTTAGATCAGAACATATGTCTAAAACCTTTTGAATTTAAGAAACACTTTGTATTTTTGTTCTATCACTGCTACATTTCCCAAACACAGAATGTAATAAACAACAAAGTGTTTGATCACGATTTTCAGCAATCTGTTCTTTTACAGTTTGGAGAAAAAAAACAACATTAACCACTACTTTAGCATAGCAGTTGACACCAGAACTATTTTCAAACTGAAATCCACCAACATCTTTAACTGAATCCATTTCCTTTCTGCTTACAATACTTTTTCATCTACTTGTTTTCTTTTTGCTACAACTTCACTACAATTTTTCTCATTTCTTCTTTTTCGGCCTACCACACGCTTTACAAACAGAGGATATTGAGGTAAATTTGGAGCATACTCTCTTCTTAACCTATTATATTCTTTTACACAATTTAGATCTGCATTAATCTTTGTCTCATTAAAATCAATCAAGTACAATCAGATAAAGTTCTGACTCGAGATAAAGCAACATATGCCATGCCCTCCTTGAACACAGAATTTCCAATATTCACGAAAGCGCTATCAACACTTAAACCTTGAGATTTATGAATAGTTACTGCATATGCTAAAGAAACAGGAAACTGTTTTCTGCGGACATATAAATCTTTCACTAGCAAAAAGCGAGCAGAACAACGACTGATTTGTTGTACTTCTTCAATACCATCAAATTTTATTTTTATATTTTCAATTCCATCTCTATTTCAGTAAATCACAAAATCCACAACATGACCCATTGCTCAATTTACTAAACCTCTTTCCACATGTAAATTACGTCGTAAAATTATACGACAATTTAAAGATGCATACAGAGTCTTTTCCATACCAGCAGTTTTAGATAGTGTCTTCTCTAAAGAATCCAATTTTGTTTTCAACTTTTCTGACAAAATAATAGTGGCTCCTTCATGTTCTATTTTATCAATAGCTTCCAGTTTCACAATCTCTTGATTTTCCACCTTTAACATTTTGGTGTTGAAGATTAAACATTCTTGCAGAGTTGGCATCAAGCATATGACAGATTTGTTTTCAGGAATTTTCTTAAAAATATTCTCTGAGGGAATATTTTCCTTTGGAAACAAATTTGAAATTAATCGTCCATGTAAAGCTTCTTTGCCATGTTCAGTTAGTTTTCCAATTCTTACATCTTGTAGAATATTTTTATAATCTTCATCCTTGCCTGTCGCATATTTTGAAGCAGTTCTGCATATTTAAAATATAACCAGATATTCACATTTCCAATGTTTCCTAAACACTTCCTGGTATCTTCATGTGTAAGCATTTTAAACACTGGCTGTCCTTTCACTGGAGTTAGTTGCAGTAGATCTCCAAAAACAATGATGTGTTTGCCTCCAAATAACACATCATAGTCTGTTTTAAGAATCTCTTGCATTCTTAAATGCACAAAATCAAGCATTACATTTGATACCATGCTTACTTCATCAATGATAAGAAGTTTCATTTTCTTTAGTACTCTTGAAACTTCACAACAAGCTTATCCAGATAGCTTGTGGTATTGTAATTTGTTATCATGCTCCACTGGCAGCATCAATAAGCGGTGTAAAGTAATTCCTTTAATGTTGTGTGCTGCCAACCCAGTTGGAGCAGTAACAACACAAGAGAGCGATGACTTTTTTCTGCAAATATGTTGCAATTACTTTAATCAGGAAACTTTGACCAGTTCCTGCTTCTCCACTGACATATAGTCGGATAGGCACAAATGATGTACATGAGCACTCTTTTTTCTCATGTGATAAACCATGCTCAATTTGTTGTGTGACTTGGTCATATATTTGTCCCTGTTCAACGTTTAGTTCTTTTTCCAAATCTTCTAAGTCAACTCCATCCTCCTGAGCTTGTTCTACGGCTCTTTCAACTTCATCCATGGCAGTGGCAGCTTCATTTTGTATAATTTGTCCTCCTAGTGGATCCTGACTCAATGAAGCAGAACTCTGTTCAACATTTGCAGATAACTTGAAAAAACAGGACATTCTATGGTATCTTTGGTTGCATTGAACGAATCTTCATAAGTAAGAAAATCTCCAAGTAGTTCCTCTTCACTACGCCAAGGTTTAAAGAGTTGTAAAAGTGCTAAGTAATAAAATTCTCTTTTGTCTGGAGAATCACAACTCAATTTTCGATGATTAATCAAATGGCCTTTTCTTTGTTTCACTAGACAGCTTTCACATCCAATTACAGCATATACACCTTTATTGATGTCTTCTGTGACGTTCCTCTTAAAATTATAGGTTTGCAGAACTTCATAGAGAGAAACGTTCTCAAGATGACTACTTCTATTTGGATAGTATGTATCCAACATGTTTGTCTTCAAAATATCTGTACTGTCTGGTTCTTTCTCCGCCAAATACTCAATTTCTTGTACAGATTTCAAAACTCGGTTTCGTGTTGCAGCAAGACCTAGACTCACCCAAATGATGGTTCTAGATTTGGCATATAGACTTGCTGATGATAACCGATCAGAACATTCGTATGCTCCAATTTCTCGATGCGACAACATATTCAGACTGTAAGTGTATAATTTCTTGCTTAGACTCTTTTCATGTGAAATTTCCTCCCACATTTCCTTCAGTTCCGTCTTTTCTGATTTTGTGATGTAAGATGTCACATGTCGAGCCACAGCAATAGAGTTGTCAGCCACATATTGAATATCCATGTTAGCATTCCACATGGAGAAAATGACTGGGTTGTAGTCATTTATGTATTTGGATTCCTCATTTCTTCTTAGGTTGTATGTATTTTTGGGTGATTTCCTAGTCACAGTATGTCGAAGAGAATACATAAAATTGTTGACTCTTCCTTTCGATGTTACTGGACGTGGAAATGCAAAACGACATTTCGTGTAGAACTTGTCCTTGGATTTGTATTTTCAACGACAGTATTTTCCACAACGATGGGTTTGAAAGTGTAAAACTTGCTGTCTTAAATTGTTTTCGTCTGTACTTTTTGGAACAGCACATGTAGAATACTGCTCAATGAAACTCATCACTTTCTCATCTGAATCTGTTCCAAATTTTGGTGCATCTTTAATCCACAGCAGCATATGTATATGAGGAGCACCTCTTGCTTGATACTCCTTTCTCCAAAAGAAATCCAACATCTCTCCAAGCGGAGGATTTTTTTTGTTTGTAATAAAAGACATCATAGCTTCAAACCTATGATTGAAATACCTGCATACATTAACTGGATCCAAAGAGCACAGTTCTCCAGGTGTCTTGTATTCAATATTTTCAATGTTTTCATTTGCCTTTCGTAGAAATTCAAGTAAGTCTTCCCAAGCATACTCAGCACAGCTAAGAGTAAGGAACCATGTAGGAGTTCCTAATTTTCTTAGCATACATTTCAATTCCCCATGACGACGGTACCAATACTCGTTAGTACCACGCTGACATGCCATGAGATTAATTAGCTGAGATTCCAAAACACTGTCTTGCAGTTTGACTTTATCCATAAAACCCCTTGCTGAAACATTATGTAGATGTGCTCCACTTTTCAGTATATGGTTTACTGCATAGGAAAGTCCAGACAAGTCACTCTCAAACAGTAGATGGAACAAATATGGAATGCATTGACGAAACCTTGGATCTTCTGCATATAATCTTGAAGTCCGGTATTCAGATGCAGGAATTTGAACAGGTCGGTCATCATATCGTCTACCTTTACCTGTTGGAAATAACTGTGGAAAACAACTTTCTTCCCATACACTAATGGGACTTTCTTCGGCTTTTTTCATCTGAAACAAGTCAATAGTATTCCCAATTGCTTCTTTGGAATGCAGTGGATGAACACTTTAAGGTTCATAAATTTCTTGACTTCTAGAGACATCAACTTTTTCTATTTGCCCAGCAGAGACATCAATGTCCTCTTCTACAGTTGTTTGTTCTTCTCCCAGATACACATTTCTATAGTACTGATTATTTTTTACATATTTTTTATTTAATACAACGTTGCCTTCTTGACTTTCCTAACATCCACTAATTCTTGCCAGATTTTTACATTTTGTCGTAACACCATTAACTAGAATAACCAGAGGTTCCTCTTCTACATTTTCAACACCAATCGTATCAATACTTTTCTTAAATTCTAGAGGCAAATAAACAACTCTTCCCTTTAATCCTCTCTGTAAATCTGAAGGAGGCAATTTCCCTGTCTTAGGCTCCAAGCGAACAATAGCCTGAACAGGATGCACACATTGAATTAGAATAGACTCATAGGTATTTAAATCCATCAATTCAGAAGGAATGTCTACCAACTCCATATTATTATGAACAGCTCTAGCAGGCATTTTATTTTCATTTAATTTATTATAGCAATATGTACAAATACGTTGATCAGAGCCCAAATCAAAACAATTTTCAACCAACAAATAAGTAGCAAAATCCTTCCACTCATTATTATTTATCTTTTTGCTTTTTACATATAAATCAACTAATCTAGTCTGATGCTTATAATGAGTTCGTCGACAACACACACAAGAAAAATTAGGACTTTCACTTGAATTGACCTTAAACTTTGTAATTTCATTTTCAAATTTTTCTATACTTAACATCTCTACATTCTCTTCTACATTACCTTCTATTACTGTATCAATTTCTGTACTGTCCTCTTTTTCACCAAAGTAACAAGACTCAATTTCATCACAAATGTTTTTGACATCTAATTCAGTTCCATGCAAAAGAGCACTGTTTAACTGTTTTAGTTTAAGTGCTGGACTTTTTGCATAGTACAACCTTCTCACTAATTTCCTCACTTTATTATGATGCCCTGCTAACATCCTAAAATGATGAAAAACACTCTGACATACTTTTCTTGAAAAACAAGCCAATGAATGCCCTTGCAACCCCGTTTTTCTCTCAGTCTACAAGGATCTAACTCTTGTAAAATTTTCATTTTTTGTTCCACACTTTTCTTAGTATATGTCCGTAAGAAATTGCGAAACAAATCAATTGATTCCTGTCGAACCCTACAAATACTACTACAATTCTATGTATACACTGGAGCCTTAGGACATCTCCCTAAAACTTCATTTGCTAACACCTCTTCTGTATTTCGAGACACAATCTCTTCTTTTTCAACCGGACAACCATCCTTCACCTCATATGCTTGACCACTGGTGTCAACTGCATGCACCAAATCATTATCTTGAAAGTAACTTTCTTCATTAAAATATGGCTCAGAACTTGAACTATGCTTCCATTCTCCAGAAAAAACATCACAGAAATTAGTTCGATTAATTACTCTCCTCCACTTACATTTTGATTTGAACACATGGATTACCTTATCAAGTGTACGAATTCTATTCATTACTAAACTAAACAATTTATTTTTCACTTTAAATGCTTCATCCACAATCTTAACTATGTTTTTTTCTTGTAAAAAACTGTCTTTTTTTTTATACCTTTTGATATTTTTTAATACATTTAATACAATTCTGTTGTAAAACATTCGTCTACGAATCTCAGAAAATTACTTACTTCTTCTATTGCTAAGTAAGATATTGTGTGCTTGTACACGTCTAACATTTTTAGAAGGATATCCTGTCTTTTTTTAATTTACAGGTGTTTCATTTTTCTTAGGTAAACAACTTTTTTTTGCTTCAAATTTCAAAACCTTCCTCAGAAAATTTTTACTTTGCTTACCAGGAGCATTTTTCTTTTTCTCTGAAGATTTTATTTTGGTTGGTTCTTGATTTTCTTTTTCGTTAGACCTTAATTTTCTTTTATAATTTTTTTCTGATCTTCTTTTAGAAGGCATCTTTTTGTTTGCTTGTATGGATGATTATAATATGTGGAAAACAAAAAATAACATATTATACACCACTAAAAACATATTACATAGCAATTACAATAAGTAAACAATATAAACACTAGTATACAACAAAAGGCTCATTTATATTACATGTGTTTTGCTTTGTGTCAAAAACGATTCAATAATTAATGTTATATCTTGTTTATATATAGGTGTTCTTTTTTTGCCCTGTAAATACAGAGAAATAATTAGTGCAGAGACACACATAGTGCTTGCACAGACAGAGATGGTAGATTACATGTAATATTGTGCACATGTGCCTCAGATCACACCAAATCTATTGCATTTTCAATGCTTGTTTACCTTGCTTCTATCAAAAAAGCAGTCAGATGTGTCACACATTTGCCATAAATTTAGAATGTTAGCACTCTAGTTGCTCATTATTTCAAGCTTCACTCACAGTGTAATCTTAGACAGATTAATTGGATTTTAGATATAATGTACCATGTCTGTCACTGCCAACAGTATGTGTGACACCGAGGGCGAGATCTATTGCATTTTCAATGCTTGTTTACTTTGATTCCATCAAGAAAGCATTCAGATGTGTGACACATTTGCCATAAATTCTGAATGTTTGACATTAATGCTAGTCCAGAAATAGTGTAAAGGTTTCATTGGCATATTTAGAAAAAGCTTGCAAAATGTTAGATATAATTTACTAATTAATGTTATATATTCTTTATATATAGGTGGCCTGTTTTTGACCTGTAGATACAGAGAAATAATTTGTGCAGAGATACACATACTGCTTCCACAGACAGAGATGGTAGATTACATTTAATATCATGGACATGTGCCTAAAATCACACCAAATCTATTGCATTTTCAATGTTTCTTTACTTAGGTTCCATCAAGAAGGCATTCAGATGTGTCACACATTTGCCATAAATTCTGAATGTTTGACATTAATGCTGGTCCAGAAATAGTGTAAAGTTTTCATTGGCATACTTACAAACCGCTTCCACAATATTAAATATAATTTAGTAATTAATGTTATGTCTTGTTTATAGATAGGTTGTCTGTTTTTCGCCTGAAAATAATTTGAAATAATATCAGCAGAGACATATATACTGCTTGCAGACAAAGAGATGGTAGATTACATGTAATATGGTGCACATGTGCCTAAGATCACACCAAATCTATTGTATTTTCAATGCTTGTTTACTTTAGTTCCATCAAGAAGGCATTCAGATGTGTCACACATTTATCATATATTCTAAATGTTAGCACTCTAGTTGCTCATTATATCAAGCTTCACTCACAGTGTGATTTTAGGCAGATTAATCGGATTTTAGTTATAATGTACCATATCTATCCCTGCCAACAGTATATGTGACTCTGCCTAACATCACAATAATGGGTGAATCAAGCTTCAGTCACAGTGTGATCTTAGGCACATAATCAGAATGCTAGATATAATGTCCCATGTCTGTCTCTGCCAACAGTATGTGTGACTCTGCTTAAGATCACAGTGATGGGTGAATCAAGGTTCAATCACAGTGTGATCTTAAGCACATGATCAGAATGTTAGATATAATGTACCGTGTCTGAGTCTGCAATACGTATGTGTATCTCTGCTCATATTATTTCACTGTCTCTACTGGCCAAAAACAGGCCACCTATATATAATCAACACATAACATTAATTGCTCATTACATATAACATCCTGCTCATGTGCCTAAAATAACACTATGACTGAAGTTTCATTTATCCATCAGTGTGATCTTAGGCAGATGACCAGAATGTCACATGTAATATACCATGTCTTTAAAAAACATGTACTTCCATATTTTTTAAGACATCAAGTAAGCATATTATTCAGCCAGATCCATTTCAAATGAAGTTTGACTCACAATGTCAACTTAAACACATGAACAGCATATTATATGTAATTTACCATCTCTGCCTCTGCAAGCAGTATATGTGTCTCTGCTCATAATATTTCACTGTCTCTACTGGCCAAAAACAGGTCACGTATCTATAAGCATACATATATACCAGACTTTTTACCAGAAAACATTTTCCATACTAAATCGTTTTTAACACAGAGCACAACCCATTTAAATGACCACTACAAAACAAAGCACAAACCTAACTCATTTCCAAAATTCATTTCCAATTTACACCATATAAAAACACAATAGGCTTCTAGACTCTCACAATGTTAACATCTCTCACAGCATTGATGGGGAGATGCATAAACACACATCTATGCCAAAGATTACGCACAAATATTGTAAATATGTTTCTCTTTTTTTTATATATTCTATCTCAATTTATGCCATTAAAAAAAATAATTTCCAGCAATGCATCCTTTCACATCGGGCAAGCTCTATATGAAAGGGCCTGCATAAGTCTTACACCTTTTGTGAGGCCGGTGCAAAATTTTGACACAACAGCGTCCTAAAAGTGACGCAGTGAAATCTCATAGATTTCACTGCATCATTACTACAACCCTTCTTTGCGTCAATATGACCCCTTTGCATACATTACACCTGACGCACGTATAATGTGGCACAGGGATTTACAAAGTGACGCATCTACCTAGATGCTTCACTTTGTAAATATAACTCAACAAGGTGCAATTTTTACACCACTGCTGTGTCACAAAAAGTGATGCACCGACGGCGTAAAAGTGACTCATGGCCTCATGAATGAGGCCCTCAAGAGCACCACAGGGAAAAACAGTGTAAAAAATTGTAGTAAAAAATAATTTCCAGCAATGCATCCTTTTACATGAGGCAATCCCATGACCTTACCTTATGTAATGTGAGAGATGTTAACATTGTGAGAGCCTACCTTATAAACACACAGCTATGTCAAACATTGTGCACACAGCTTGTAAATATACATCAGACAAGAATATGAAATGCCGTGAGAGATCTTTTCACTGTGAGAGTCTACCTTATAAACACACAGCTATGTCAAAGATTGCTTTGGTTCCTGCATATGTACAAGCTGTGTGCACAATCTTTGACATAGCTGTGTCTTTATGCATCTCCCCACTATTTCATATGGTTTTCTATCTTTTATTCCTATCCCTCTCCAGACATTCACTCCTTCTACCCATGCTACACGTTGCACAATGTGCTTCAAAAAAATGAGCATATTTACAACTCCAATAAAACCATTACACAATTTCTAAACCAGCATTAATTCCAAGCATAAAAAACTATTTATAAAGAAGTCTACCTTATAAACACACAACTATGTCAAACATTACACACGCAGCTTGTAAATATGTCTCTCTTTTTTTGTATATTCTATCTCAATTTATGCCATTTAAAAAAATAATTTCCAAAAATGCATCCTTTCACAGGGGGCAAGCCCTAAGTGAAAGGGCCTGCGTCAGTCTTACACCCGCTGTGAGGCAGGTGCAAAATGTTGACACAACAGCGTCCTACAAGTGACGCAGTGAAATCTCATAGATTTCACTGCATCATTACTACAACCCTTCTTTGCATCACTATGACCCCTTTGCATACATTACACCTGACACACATATAGGGGCCGATTAGGATGGCGGACGGACTTGCGTCCGTCCGCCATCCCAGAGGTGGAGGGACCGTCCGCATGGACTGCGGAGGTCCCTCCATGCAAATCAGGATGTGACCGCCACCCTGGCGGTCACATCCTGGATATTTAACATTGCGGCGGGTGCTGCTTCAAGCAGCACCCGCCGCAATGTTAAAAGTGCATGTGTAACATTTACATGCACAAAGCGGCAGGCACCGTGCGGTGCCTGCCGCTTTGTGCATGTAAATGCTGGGGGGTACCATAGGTACCCCCCATGTGCACCCCCCACCCGCCTACGCCCTGGGGGCCCGCAACGGGCCCCCAAAAGCAAAAGTACACATGCTTTTCCACGGCGGAAAAACCGCCGCAGAAAAGCATGTTTACTAATGCTTCCTAATTTGGCTGGCGGTGTCTGATAGACACTGCCAGCCAAAGGAGAGCTTTTCCGCCGCGGTTGTAATCCGACCGCGGCGGAAAAGCAGCGGACAGAATCCAAGACCCACCAGCCATCATAATGCGGCGGTGGGTCTTTGGTGACTCCGCAGAGGATTTTCCGCCTCCTCCGGGCCGGCGGTGGCTTCCGCCGGCCCGGAGGAGGCGGAAAATCCTCTATCATAATCGGCCCCATAATGTGGCACAGGGCTTTACAAAGTGACGCATCTACATAGATGCGTCACTTTGTAAATATAACTCAACACGGTACAATTTTTACACCACTGCTGTGTCACAAAAAGTGATACACCGGCGGCGTAAAAGTGACGAATGGCCTCATAAATGAGGCCCTCAAGCGCACCACAGGGAAAAACAGTGTAAAAAATTGTAGTAAAAAAATAATTTCCAGCAATGCATCCTTTTACATGGGGCAATCCCATGACCTTACCTTATGTAATGTGAGAGATCTTAACATTGTGAGAGTCTACCTTATAAACACACAGCTATGTCAAACAATGTGCACACAGCTAGTAAATATACACCCAGACAAGAATATGAAATGCCGTGAGAGATCTTATCACTGTGAGAGCCTACCTTATAAACACATAGCTATTTCAAAGATTGCTTTGTCTGCCTGCATATTTACAAGCTGCATGCATAATCTTTGACATAGCTGTGTGTGTATGCATTTCCCCATCATTTCATATGGTTTTCTATCTGCTATTCCTATCCCTCTCCAAACATTCACTCCTTCTACCCATACTACAGGTTGCACAATGTGCTTAAAAAAATGAGCATATTTACAAGTCCAATGAAACCATTACACAATTTCTAAACCAGCATTGAATCCAAGCATAAAAAACTATTTATAAAGACGACTACCTTATAAACACACAGCTAACATTATAGAAAAAGGTAAAAATATACTTCCTTAATTCACAGAAACACACACTATGATACTTGTAAAAAATCTTTAAACTCTCTATCTTTTTTAAAAGAATCATTACTCACCTTTAAAAATGGTTTGGAAGATGTCAAACAGTGTCAGTCACAGTCAACAGATATTCTTAAGCAGAATCTCTAAACAATGTTTCTTTCACTGGGAGCCTTTCAATAATGGCACAGATTCTTTCTGATTTCACAGCCATATTCTTGCACATAGCCAATGAAAATTGTTCCCCCACAAATTCAAAACCAAACTGCACATTTTAATTTGTTGAAGATTTCAAGACTTTGAAACTCACATACCATTCACCCATCCCCCCAGTGCTCATTCACCAAGTAACAATGGTCACTCCCTCTAAAAGCATTACAGAGTTCACAAGTTAATTTTACTATGTTGCAAAAAAATCCATCAAGCCTGCTTGACCTCTCAATCTGCTAGCTAATAAAATGCAGTGTTTCTTTAAATGACTTTTTCTCAACCATTGAAATGACTTCTTTAAAAAAAAAAAAAGCATTCACCCTAATTTTCAGTGGAGATTTTTAACAAAGCTCCAATCATTTCTACTTATTCATCTGCACTGATTCTCAAACACTTTTTTATCATAATCAAACTGCCATTTCATTTCCACAACTCATCTGACTAGAAGCACACCTACCTTCACACACCTACCTTCAAAATGACAAAAGTCTGGTTTGTGGGTCATAGCTATGTCCACTGGGCTCAAAAATACACAACTAACAGAGGTATTTACAATCTTGATTTACCAAATGTGAACATTGTATGGATTGGACAAAGAGGATTGAGGACTCACCAATTGATACCATTGGTGAAATCCTTTATGCATTTACCACACCCTGACCTTATAATTGTGCACTGTGGTGGAAATGACTTAGGCACTTTGACTGGGGTAGGTCTGGAAATGCTTTTAAAGGACATCTTTGGGCAATTGATGTCACTTTTTCCAAAAACTGCCTTGGTATTTTCTAATATATGCCAAAGACAAAAATGGAACTGGTCCTACCAATTTTGTCCACAGATTGAGAAAGCAAGGAAACATGTAAATAAATCTGTTTCTGCTTACCTCAGAGACTATGCTATGGGTTCCATTTACCACAACAACTTGCGTTACAACATGCAAGACATCTATAGGAGAGATGGTGTGCATTTTACAGATGAGGGGAATAGAGTTTTCCTCTTGAATATAAGACTCTGCATTGTTACCTACTTGTAGGTCCAAAAAACACCCAATGAACACAACAGCTCTTTTCAGAGCTAACTTACCACTAAACACTCTACATTATTTTTTTTACTCTATTTTTTACATTGTTTTTCCCCGTGGTGCGCTCAGGGTGCGCGTACCAAAGAGCGTACCCGGGAACGCACCCAGCGCTTACCCCGCGAAAATAAAAAAATAAAAAAACGTTGTTTTGCCCTTCAGGGTCCTTGTAGGCCCCCCTCAGAAAAACTAGGAGGTCTGGGGGTGTCTACTCTGCCCCCTTTTAATTATATCCCCCTTTCTATTTTCGCCTCTTGTGTCTCGATTCTACCGAGACACAAGATGGCGGACTCTCCGGACTGTTTAGAATGTTGACAGACACCCGACAGCCAATCAGCTTTCCGCTCGTGCACTCCCTTAGCGCGCCGGGTACGCTCCCCGGTACGCATACCGGTGAGCGCTCGGAGTGCGCCTATAGATATATATGTGTTTTTGAAGTTAATTTTCAAGAAAACCACTGGAGCAATTTCCACCAAATATAGCAATGGCACATCTGCGTACCAGTCCCTACAATTTTGCCAAGTTTGGCGTAATTCCGTTCAGAGGTTTGGGCTGTAGACTTGTCAGACCGTCCTATGGAAATTAACATGGGGAAAACACGTTTTGGGACCCCCCTTTTTTCTCAGCCCCCACTTCACGAATCCCACCGAAACATTCAGGGAAGGAGCGCAGCGGAGCTGGCCAAAATTTGGGAAAATTTCACACAAATTCCTCAACCGGCGCCAGAGTTATTCCCAATAGAATGTTGTGGATTTCTTATGGTAGACAATCCTAACTATAACTACCTACTGGCGACCGCCAGTAGGTAATATATATTTATATATATATATATATATATATTTTCACACAAGGGCTCCATTTTGCCGGGGGCCCCCGACCCTGCAGGGCAGGCTCTGCTGACAGGAATGGAGATCCTGGAAAGATTTGCATCAGCAACAAGAAATGCAGAGCCACAACACCGCCTTACTTCCAAAAGAGGACTTTATTCGTCTCTGCAGCATTTGTACTCAGTGTCCTAACGCGTTTCAGCGAAGTATCGCCTTGATCACAGGTGAGTAAAATTAAAACCAAGTGGTCACGTGGCCTGCAATCACAACTACAGGCCCCAGAATGCACTGCCACAGTTCTATCTCTTCACGGCACGCACATAATCCACTTTCATTGATTGCTCAAAATAGCGTTTCTTTCAATGTCACGTGCAGATTCCATGAGAATACTGTGTCCAAAATAAAAGTGCATGCTGTTCAATGTTAGCATAATGCGATGCTTGCAGTGTCTTAATCAGTTTCTGGAAAGCGGTTTTAGCAAAGAGAGGAATGCACCTCCCTTGCCTCCCTTTCGCTCACCCACAATGCCAGATGACCGTGGAAATCCAATGGTTGGAGTGTGGGATGCGCAGGTCATGCCCCCTCAATCACAACTTCACACAAGGGCTCCATTTTGCCGGGGGCCCCCGACCCTGCAGGGCAGGCTCTGCTGACAGGAATGGAGATCCTGGAAAGATTTGCATCAGCAACAAGAAATGCAGAGCCACAACACCGCCTTACTTCCAAAAGAGGACTTTATTCGTCTCTGCAGCATTTGTACTCAGTGTCCTAACGCGTTTCAGCGAAGTATCGCCTTGATCACAGGTGAGTAAAATTAAAACCAAGTGGTCACGTGGCCTGCAATCACAACTACAGGCCCCAGAATGCACTGCCACAGTTCTATCTCTTCACGGCACGCACATAATCGACTTTCATTGATTGCTCAAAATAGCGTTTCTTTCAATGTCACGTGCAGATTCCATGAGAATACTGTGTCCAAAATAAAAGTGCATGCTGTTCAATGTTAGCATAATGCGATGCTTGCAGTGTCTTAATCAGTTTCTGGAAAGCGGTTTTAGCAAAGAGAGGAATGCACCTCCCTTGCCTCCCTTTCGCTCACCCACAATGCCAGATGACCGTGGAAATCCAATGGTTGGAGTGTGGGATGCGCAGGTCATGCCCCCTCAATCACAACTTCACACAAGGGCTCCATTTTGCCGGGGGCCCCCGACCCTGCAGGGCAGGCTCTGCTGACAGGAATGGAGATCCTGGAAAGATTTGCATCAGCAACAAGAAATGCAGAGCCACAACACCGCCTTACTTCCAAAAGAGGACTTTATTCGTCTCTGCAGCATTTGTACTCAGTGTCCTAACGCGTTTCAGCGAAGTATCGCCTTGATCACAGGTGAGTAAAATTAAAACCAAGTGGTCACGTGGCCTGCAATCACAACTACAGGCCCCAGAATGCACTGCCACAGTTCTATCTCTTCACGGCACGCACATAATCCACTTTCATTGATTGCTCAAAATAGCGTTTCTTTCAATGTCACGTGCAGATTCCATGAGAATACTGTGTCCAAAATAAAAGTGCATGCTGTTCAATGTTAGCATAATGCGATGCTTGCAGTGTCTTAATCAGTTTCTGGAAAGCGGTTTTAGCAAAGAGAGGAATGCACCTCCCTTGCCTCCCTTTCGCTCACCCACAATGCCAGATGACCGTGGAAATCCAATGGTTGGAGTGTGGGATGCGCAGGTCATGCCCCCTCAATCACAACTTCACACAAGGGCTCCATTTTGCCGGGGGCCCCCGACCCTGCAGGGCAGGCTCTGCTGACAGGAATGGAGATCCTGGAAAGATTTGCATCAGCAACAAGAAATGCAGAGCCACAACACCGCCTTACTTCCAAAAGAGGACTTTATTCGTCTCTGCAGCATTTGTACTCAGTGTCCTAACGCGTTTCAGCGAAGTATCGCCTTGATCACAGGTGAGTAAAATTAAAACCAAGTGGTCACGTGGCCTGCAATCACAACTACAGGCCCCAGAATGCACTGCCACAGTTCTATCTCTTCACGGCACGCACATAATCCACTTTCATTGATTGCTCAAAATAGCGTTTCTTTCAATGTCACGTGCAGATTCCATGAGAATACTGTGTCCAAAATAAAAGTGCATGCTGTTCAATGTTAGCATAATGCGATGCTTGCAGTGTCTTAATCAGTTTCTGGAAAACGGTTTTAGCAAAGAGAGGAATGCACCTCCCTTGCCTCCCTTTCGCTCACCCACAATGCCAGATGACCGTGGAAATCCAATGGTTGGAGTGTGGGATGCGCAGGTCATGCCCCCTCAATCACAACTTCACACAAGGGCTCCATTTTGCCGGGGGCCCCCGACCCTGCAGGGCAGGCTCTGCTGACAGGAATGGAGATCCTGGAAAGATTTGCATCAGCAACAATAAATGCAGAGCCACAACACCGCCTTACTTCCAAAAGAGGACTTTATTCGTCTCTGCAGCATTTGTACTCAGTGTCCTAACGCGTTTCAGCGAAGTATCGCCTTGATCACAGGTGAGTAAAATTAAAACCAAGTGGTCACGTGGCCTGCAATCACAACTACAGGCCCCAGAATGCACTGCCACAGTTCTATCTCTTCACGGCACGCACATAATCCACTTTCATTGATTGCTCAAAATAGCGTTTCTCTCAATGTCACGTGCAGATTCCATGAGAATACTGTGTCCAAAATAAAAGTGCATGCTGTTCAATGTTAGCATAATGCGATGCTTGCAGTGTCTTAATCAGTTTCTGGAAAGCGGTTTTAGCAAAGAGAGGAATGCACCTCCCTTGCCTCCCTTTCGCTCACCCACAATGCCAGATGACCGTGGAAATCCAATGGTTGGAGTGTGGGATGCGCAGGTCATGCCCCCTCAATCACAACTTCACACAAGGGCTCCATTTTGCCGGGGGCCCCCGACCCTGCAGGGCAGGCTCTGCTGACAGGAATGGAGATCCTGGAAAGATTTGCATCAGCAACAAGAAATGCAGAGCCACAACACCGCCTTACTTCCAAAAGAGGACTTTATTCGTCTCTGCAGCATTTGTACTCAGTGTCCTAACGCGTTTCAGCGAAGTATTGCCTTGATCACAGGTGAGTAAAATTAAAACCAAGTGGTCACGTGGCCTGCAATCACAACTACAGGCCCCAGAATGCACTGCCACAGTTCTATCTCTTCACGGCACGCACATAATCCACTTTCATTGATTGCTCAAAATAGCGTTTCTTTCAATGTCACGTGCAGATTCCATGAGAATACTGTGTCCAAAATAAAAGTGCATGCTGTTCAATGTTAGCATAATGCGATGCTTGCAGTGTCTTAATCAGTTTCTGGAAAGCGGTTTTAGCAAAGAGAGGAATGCACCTCCCTTGCCTCCCTTTCGCTCACCCACAATGCCAGATGACCGTGGAAATCCAATGGTTGGAGTGTGGGATGCGCAGGTCATGCCCCCTCAATCACAACTTCACACAAGGGCTCCATTTTGCCGGGGGCCCCCGACCCTGCAGGGCAGGCTCTGCTGACAGGAATGGAGATCCTAGAAAGATTTGCATCAGCAACAAGAAATGCAGAGCCACAACACCGCCTTACTTCCAAAAGAGGACTTTATTCGTCTCTGCAGCATTTGTACTCAGTGTCCTAACGCGTTTCAGCGAAGTATCGCCTTGATCACAGGTGAGTAAAATTAAAACCAAGTGGTCATGTGGCCTGCAATCACAACTACAGGCCCCAGAATGCACTGCCACAGTTCTATCTCTTCACGGCACGCACATAATCCACTTTCATTGATTGCTCAAAATAGCGTTTCTTTCAATGTCACGTGCAGATTCCATGAGAATACTGTGTCCAAAATAAAAGTGCATGCTGTTCAATGTTAGCATAATGCGATGCTTGCAGTGTCTTAATCAGTTTCTGGAAAGCGGTTTTAGCAAAGAGAGGAATGCACCTCCCTTGCCTCCCTTTCGCTCACCCACAATGCCAGATGACCGTGGAAATCCAATGGTTGGAGTGTGGGATGCGCAGGTCATGCCCCCTCAATCACAACTTCACACAAGGGCTCCATTTTGCCGGGGGCCCCCGACCCTGCAGGGCAGGCTCTGCTGACAGGAATGGAGATCCTGGAAAGATTTGCATCAGCAACAAGAAATGCAGAGCCACAACACCGCCTTACTTCCAAAAGAGGACTTTATTCGTCTCTGCAGCATTTGTACTCAGTGTCCTAACGCGTTTCAGCGAAGTATCGCCTTGATCACAGGTGAGTAAAATTAAAACCAAGTGGTTACGTGGCCTGCAATCACAACTACAGGCCCCAGAATGCACTGCCACAGTTCTATCTCTTCACGGCACGCACATAATCCACTTTCATTGATTGCTCAAAATAGCGTTTCTTTCAATGTCACGTGCAGATTCCATGAGAATACTGTGTCCAAAATAAAAGTGCATGCTGTTCAATGTAAGCATAATGCGATGCTTGCAGTGTCTTAATCAGTTTCTGGAAAGCGGTTTTAGCATAGAGAGGAATGCACCTCCCTTGCCTCCCTTTCGCTCACCCACAATGCCAGATGACCGTGGAAATCCAATGGTTGGAGTGTGGGATGCGCAGGTCATGCCCCCTCAATCACAACTTCACACAAGGGCTCCATTTTGCCGGGGGCCCCCGACCCTGCAGGGCAGGCTCTGCTGACAGGAATGGAGATCCTGGAAAGATTTGCATCAGCAACAAGAAATGCAGAGCCACAACACCGCCTTACTTCCAAAAGAGGACTTTATTCGTCTCTGCAGCATTTGTACTCAGTGTCCTAACGCGTTTCAGCGAAGTATCGCCTTGATCACAGGTGAGTAAAATTAAAACCAAGTGGTCACGTGGCCTGCAATCACAACTACAGGCCCCAGAATGCACTGCCACAGTTCTATCTCTTCACGGCACGCACATAATCCACTTTCATTGATTGCTCAAAATAGCGTTTCTTTCAATGTCACGTGCAGATTCCATGAGAATACTGTGTCCAAAATAAAAGTGCATGCTGTTCAATGTTAGCATAATGCGATGCTTGCAGTGTCTTAATCAGTTTCTGGAAAGCGGTTTTAGCAAAGAGAGGAATGCACCTCCCTTGCCTCCCTTTCGCTCACCCACAATGCCAGATGACCGTGGAAATCCAATGGTTGGAGTGTGGGATGTGCAGGTCATGCCCCCTCAATCACAACTTCACACAAGGGCTCCATTTTGCCGGGGGCCCCCGACCCTGCAGGGCAGGCTCTGCTGACAGGAATGGAGATCCTGGAAAGATTTGCATCAGCAACAAGAAATGCAGAGCCACAACACCGCCTTACTTCCAAAAGAGGACTTTATTCGTCTCTGCAGCATTTGTACTCAGTGTCCTAACGCGTTTCAGCGAAGTATCGCCTTGATCACAGGTGAGTAAAATTAAAACCAAGTGGTCACGTGGCCTGCAATCACAACTACAGGCCCCAGAATGCACTGCCACAGTTCTATCTCTTCACGGCACGCACATAATCCACTTTCATTGATTGCTCAAAATAGCGTTTCTTTCAATGTCACGTGCAGATTCCATGAGAATACTGTGTCCAAAATAAAAGTGCATGCTGTTCAATGTTAGCATAATGCGATGCTTGCAGTGTCTTAATCAGTTTCTGGAAAGCGGTTTTAGCAAAGAGAGGAATGCACCTCCCTTGCCTCCCTTTCGCTCACCCACAATGCCAGATGACCGTGGAAATCCAATGGTTGGAGTGTGGGATGCGCAGGTCATGCCCCCTCAATCACAACTTCACACAAGGGCTCCATTTTGCCGGGGGCCCCCGACCCTGCAGGGCAGGCTCTGCTGACAGGAATGGAGATCCTGGAAAGATTTGCATCAGCAACAAGAAATGCAGAGCCACAACACCGCCTTACTTCCAAAAGAGGACTTTATTCGTCTCTGCAGCATTTGTACTCAGTGTCCTAACGCGTTTCAGCGAAGTATCGCCTTGATCACAGGTGAGTAAAATTAAAACCAAGTGGTCACGTGGCCTGCAATCACAACTACAGGCCCCAGAATGCACTGCCACAGTTCTATCTCTTCACGGCACGCACATAATCCACTTTCATTGATTGCTCAAAATAGCGTTTCTTTCAATGTCACGTGCAGATTCCATGAGAATACTGTGTCCAAAATAAAAGTGCATGCTGTTCAATGTTAGCATAATGCGATACTTGCAGTGTCTTAATCAGTTTCTGGAAAGCGGTTTTAGCAAAGAGAGGAATGCACCTCCCTTGCCTCCCTTTCGCTCACCCACAATGCCAGATGACCGTGGAAATCCAATGGTTGGAGTGTGGGATGCGCAGGTCATGCCCCCTCAATCACAACTTCACACAAGGGCTCCATTTTGCCGGGGGCCCCCGACCCTGCAGGGCAGGCTCTGCTGACAGGAATGGAGATCCTGGAAAGATTTGCATCAGCAACAAGAAATGCAGAGCCACAACACCGCCTTACTTCCAAAAGAGGACTTTATTCGTCTCTGCAGCATTTGTACTCAGTGTCCTAACGCGTTTCAGCGAAGTATCGCCTTGATCACAGGTGAGTAAAATTAAAACCAAGTGGTCACGTGGCCTGCAATCACAACTACAGGCCCCAGAATGCACTGCCACAGTTCTATCTCTTCACGGCACGCACATAATCCACTTTCATTGATTGCTCAAAATAGCGTTTCTTTCAATGTCACGTGCAGATTCCATGAGAATACTGTGTCCAAAATAAAAGTGCATGCTGTTCAATGTTAGCATAATGCGATGCTTGCAGTGTCTTAATCAGTTTCTGGAAAGCGGTTTTAGCAAAGAGAGGAATGCACCTCCCTTGCCTCCCTTTCGCTCACCCACAATGCCAGATGACCGTGGAAATCCAATGGTTGGAGTGTGGGATGCGCAGGTCATGCCCCCTCAATCACAACTTCACACAAGGGCTCCATTTTGCCGGGGGCCCCCGACCCTGCAGGGCAGGCTCTGCTGACAGGAATGGAGATCCTGGAAAGATTTGCATCAGCAACAAGAAATGCAGAGCCACAACACCGCCTTACTTCCAAAAGAGGACTTTATTCGTCTCTGCAGCATTTGTACTCAGTGTCCTAACGCGTTTCAGCGAAGTATCGCCTTGATCACAGATGAGTAAAATTAAAACCAAGTGGTCACGTGGCCTGCAATCACAACTACAGGCCCCAGAATGCACTGCCACAGTTCTATCTCTTCACGGCACGCACATAATCCACTTTCATTGATTGCTCAAAATAGCGTTTCTTTCAATGTCACGTGCAGATTCCATGAGAATACTGTGTCCAAAATAAAAGTGCATGCTGTTCAATGTTAGCATAATGCGATGCTTGCAGTGTCTTAATCAGTTTCTGGAAAGCGGTTTTAGCAAAGAGATATATATATATTCACTGAAAAAACCATAGGTTTCAGGCCTTATATAGTTAGGAATTAGCATTTTAAAAACCTTTGAAATTCACTGAAAAAACCATAGGTTTCAGGAGTTATATAGTTAGGAATTAGCTTTTAAAAAACCTTTGAAATTCACTCAAAAAACTATAAGTTTTAGTGGTGTTATAGTTAGCTGGACATTTTACTCATACAAAACCATTGAAATGTCATCAGTGATGTCATTTGAGATGGCATCAGTGATGTCACTGACCATGTCATGAATGATCTAATATGTGACATCATCAGCAGTGGATTGCGGGTGCGCGAAATATAGTTAGTACAACTAACTATATAGGAGCAATTTCAATGGTTTTGTATGAGTAAAATGTCCAGCTAACTATAACACCACTAAAACTTATAGTTTTTTGAGTGAATTTCAAAGGTTTTTTAAAAGCTAATTCCTAACTATATAACTCCTGAAACCTATGTTTTTTTCAGTGAATTTCAAAGGTTTTTTAAATGCTAATTCCTAACTATATAAGGCCTGAAACCTATGGTTTTTTCAGTGAATTTGCAAGGTTTTTTAAATGCTAATTCCTAACTATATACGGCCTGAAACCTATGGTTTTTTCAGTGAATTTCAAAGGTTTTTTAAATGCTAATTCCTAACTATATAAGGCCTGAAACCTACTGCTTTTTTTTTAGTGAATTTGCAAGGTTTGTTTAAATTCTAATTCCTAACTATATAAGGCCTGAAACCTATGTTTTTTTCAGTGAATTTCAAAGGTTTTTTAAATGCTAATTCCAATTATATAAGGCCTGAAACCTATGTTTTTTTCAGTGAATTCGCAAGGTTTTTTAAATGCTAATTCCTAACTATATAAGGCCTGACACCTATGGTTTTTTCATTGAATTCGCAAGGTTCTTTAAATGCTAATTCTATTAGCGGATAACGTTTTTATATATTAAAACGGTTTTTAAATCTCAAATGCCTGCTTTGCTAACAGAGTTTTTAAGCACAGGCTCTTTTGTCTCTGGTGGCCATCTTGGGAGACTGCATATCAGAATTTTTTTAATGAAATATAAGAGGATTTGAGAAGTCACTCAAAATGTGCCCTACTTTTTCTTTCTTCAGCACTAATCATAATTTCTATGGCAAAATGAACCCACTCATTTTGTTCCTTTGCAAATTAAATGTTTTAAGTGTTAACACTTTATTCCAATCAAGATGACTTCAGGTGTGCCATACTTTTGTCATAAGTAAGACTGTTAGCGCTCTAGTTGTTCTTTAGAACACTCTGGGACATTCTGTCATTGGGCTATAGTTGGGCTACATCTGGCTGATATTTGGGCTACATTTGTTTTTTTTGTCTCTCGTGGCCATCTTCGGGCTACATTGGGCTACATTGGGCTACATTGGGCTACATTTGGGCTCTAACATAGGTATAGCTCAATGTAGCCCAATATATATTTTTTCAAAGTTAATTTTCGTAAAAACCACTGGAGCACATATCTTGAGACATAGCAAAGGCACATCGGGCTACCAGTCCCTACAATTTTGCCAAGTTTGGTGGAAAACCATTCAGCCGTTGGGCTAAAAGTGAGTCCAACCACCCTATGGAAATTAACATGGGGAAAACATGTTTTGGGACCCCCCTTTTATCTCGGCCCCCGCTTGACGAATCCCCCCCAAACTTTCAGGGAAGGACCGGAGTGCCACGAGGCAAAGTTAAGGAACATTTCAGGAAGATTCCTCAACCGGCGCCAAAGTTATTCCCAATAGAATGTTGCGATTTCCCTATGGAAAACAATCCTAACTATTTTTTTAATCTCAAATGCCTGCTTTGCTAACAGAGTTTTTAAGCACAGGCTCTTTTGTCTCTGGTGGCCATCTTGGGAGACTGTATATCAGAATTTTTTTAATGAAATATAAGAGGATTTGAGAAGTCACTCAAAATGTGCCCTAATTTTTCTTTCTTCAGCACTAATCATAATTTCTATGGCAAAATGAACCCCCTCATTTTGTTCCTTTGCAAATTAAATGTTTTAAGTGTTAACACTTTATTCCAATCAAGATGACTTCAGGTGTGCCATACTTTTGTCATAAGTAAGACTGTTAGCACTATAGTTGTTCTTTAGAACACTCTGGGACATTCTGTCATTGGGCTATAGTTGGGGTATATCTGGGTGATATTTCGGCTACCTTTGTTTTTTTTAGTCTCTGGTGGCCATCTTTGGGCTACATTGGGCTACATTGGGCTACATTGGGCTACATTTGGACTCTAACATATATATAGCCCAATGTAGCCCAATATATATTTTTTTAAAGTTAATTTTCGTAAAAACCACTGGAGCACATATCTTGAGACATAGCAAAGGCACATCGGGCTACCAGTCCCTACAATTTTGCCAAGTTTGGTGGAAAACCATTCAGCCGTTCGGGCTAAAAGTGAGTCCAACCGCCCTATGGAAATCAACATGGGGAAAACACGTTTTGGGACCCCCCTTTTATCTCGGCCCCCGCTTGACAAATCCCCCCCAAACTTTCAGGGAAGGACCGGAGCACCGCGAGGCAAAGTTAAGGACAATTTCAGGAAGATTCCTCAACCGGCGCCAAAGTTATTCCCAATTGAATGTTGCGATTTCCCTATGGAAAACAATCCTAACTATATATACCTACTGAAAAAACCATAGGTTTCACACCAGTTATAGTTAGCTAAACATTTTACTCATACAAAACCATTGAAATTCCCACATTATAGTTAGTTGGACTCACCATAACTCGCGCACCCGCAATCCACTGCTGATGATGTCACATATTACATCATTCATGACATGGTCAGTGACATCACTGATGACATCACTGATGACATCTCAAATGACATCACTGATGACATCATCCATGTGATAATACAATACACCTCCTCATGCTCTAATCTAACCTTTGATACACCCAGTGTTAAATATACACTACCATTCCTGAAACCATTGACACAGCAATACCAGTTACCACATACGCACTCACTGATTCCTAAGTCTACAAACACATCCACTAATTCACCCATACAATCACTCATACATACAGTCACTCATCAATACAACAGTATCATATGCACTCATACAACTATACAGAGACTCGCACACTGCCACTCATCCATGGAGTTACTCACACACCTAGTCAGTCATGTAAAGAATCAATCACACTCCCATTTCCTCATCTATACAGTTATACAAACGAAACCTTACTTATTTAAACATAGACTAACACATACTTACTCTCTTTTACAATCACTGATTGACCATAAGTGATTGTAGGCAGTAATTTGGCCCAAATAACTTGTACCAAAGGTGTTAATGATGGGCCAGATAGCTTATTATTCAATGTTTTTAAAGCAATTGCCAGAGCAATCCCTTTGCCTTTGATGCTAGACCTTTGTGCACTGAATCGACCGCCATTGTCAATCTTCACGCCTAAATATTTATATATTGGCGTGTCTTTAATGCGAGATTTATTCCAGAACCACGTGAAAGTTTTTCTTTTTCTTTTGCTGATGGTCATAGTTTGAGTTTTCTCGAGATTTACTTTTAGATCATTTGCCTCGGAATAACTCTGTGTGGTGTTCAGGAGGTTTTGAAGCCCTACTTTAGTGTGGCTTATTAGAACAATGCCGTCCGCATATAAGAGGCATGGTAGGTTAAGCCCTCCTAGTTTAGGAGCATGTGAATTGCAGTTAGTCAAAATTGGCCCCAAGTCGCCCAAAAACAGTGTTGGGGCCAAGACACAACCCTGCTTGAGGCCATTGTTTGTCGGTATGCGCCTAGACAGCAGTGAGCCGTCCCCCACCTTTATCCGTATCCAGGTCTCCGTGTGCAGGTTTATTAGCAGGTCTAACAGCGGTTTTGAGATCCCCCAGCTTTTTAATTTTGACCACAGAAGATTCCGGTTAATGTTGTCAAAAGCCGCTTTATAATCTATGTAGCAGAGATATAGGGGCAGTATTTTCGTCTCTGCCTTGTCTATTAGTAGGCCCATAGTTAGGATATTAGTCATCGTGCCCACTGTTTTGACAAAGCCTGTCTGATAAACCGGTATCAGGGATTTCTTTGCAGCCCATACCTGCAGTTCCTCCAGCAGTAAACCTGCGAAGTACTTCGCCTCATTGTCAATTAGGGCCACTAGTCGGTAGTTTTGGGGGAGAGCCCTATCCCCTGCTTTATATATTGGGGTAATAAGAGAGCCCTTCCAGGAGTCTGGCAAGATGTTCGAGCACCTGATTTCCAAAAAAAGGGGTTCAAGAGCTGCTGCCCAGTAACCCGCATCTTGCTTGAAGAGGATTGGCGGGATCCCATTATGTCCCGGAGCTCCTTCCCTTCTGCCTTTTTTGATTTGGCATTTGATGTTTTGTTGTAGGTTTGAGGGATTAATTAATTCATATTTGTCTTTAGTGTTTGTGCACAATTGTGTTTGTTGTGCATTGTCAACATTGTGGTCTATTCTGATATCTGGTATAGATAAGTCCTGGTTTTTGAATGGGTCTTGATTAAAGTGCTTGCCAAGATAGAGTGTCCATATTTCCTCTGTAATGTTAGATGAGATCCCCAGGTTTGCCGGACATGTTAGCGAGTTAATGGTTTTCCAAAACCTTGCCCCATCATTCTGTTTAATGTCTGAGTGAAGTTTTGCCCACAAGTTGTCCTCCGTTGTTTTGGTTGCCTCCCATTTCAGCTTTTTTAGTTTGAATTTTAGTGTCCGAAGATGATTTTGCTTTGCTTTTTCATTGGGGTCCAACTGTATTTCCCTCATTAAACGGTATATCATGTTTTTTGCTTCCTTAATTTTTTCTCTGTGCTCATGGGATAGATTGTCAATTTTGCTGATCTTTGCAGATGCTTTGGGCTGTGTTGCATAGTTTGACATGGTGGTTGTGAATTGTTCCCATTTTGTGACTTCATTTGGTCCAGTGCGCTCCATAAAGTGTTGGTGTGCCCTTCCTAATAAAATTTCACCCATCGCTACCGAGTACTTAATTTTTTTTAAATTAACAGTATGGATAGTCTCTTTTGGGGTATTTGATTGCTCGAGTGTAGGTCTCGCAATATCCAAGGCAATTTCCTTGGGGCAATGGTCACTGTCAGTTTTTTTCCCTATCCGGAACGAGGTTGTATAGTGAAAAAGAGGTAATGAAATAAAGGTATAATTTAATATGCTGTTTGTCCTTGAAGAATGATAAGTTGGGGCTGGCGGACTATCTCCCACAAATCTACCATTTAGGGCTCTGATATTGAAATGTTCCAATTCTTCGAGTGTCTGTGCTCCCAATTTTGTTTGTTTGGTTGTTTGAAGTTTCTCTTGCGGTGGAAGGTCCCAAGATGTATTTTGAGCTAAAATTGCCTCTTCTCGTGGCGTACCCATGAGGTTGAGGTTGAAATCCCCTGTGAACACAATATTAGTTGTTGATATTCCCATAATGCATTCCTCCAAGAAGTTGTATAATTCCTTTACTGCTTTTTTTTCCTTTTAAGGTGGATGTAAGCATTGATAAGAATGCAGTCACTGTTGGCTTTCTTTGAACCTTGGGGTGCTAGGGCCAACTTAATTGCAAGATTAGCTTCTGAAGAAGGACCAATTTCTTCTATTCTGACCAAACTAGTGACTGCTACATAAATCGCTAGACCGCCTTTAAGATGCCTGTACTTAGCTGACCTTTTTGCTTCTGTGAAAAAACGTAGATATCCCTGGAGATGTGGAGGTTCGGCGAGCCATGTTTCCTGTAGGGCCACTATGTCGGAAGATCTTATATAAGCTACAAAATCTGAATCCAGCATTTTGGTGGCTAAACCGTTGATGTTCCAGGAGCATATGCGCAGTTGGTTTAGCATATGCTCCCGTAGGTTTTGGTCGATTTGTCAGTTATTATTTTTTATGGTTCTCACAATCCATCTTTGATCTTTCAATTCAGTTGAAGCTACCCTATCTGCTCCTTTCCAGCAGGTAATTTCAGTGTGCTCATCGCTACCTATTCCACATGGCCCTGCCGCGCCTCTAAGAACCGAGGTTCTGAAGCTGGCAGCGTTATCCCTGGGCTCCAGCTTTACTTCTGGGTATAGGATGTCCGGGTATCTTGGCTTTGTATCTGGTTTTATTGTGATGCCCCAGTTTTTAAATACCTCGGCTTCGGATAGAATTTTCTGCGTTATTGCTCCCGAGGTCCAAGTCGCCTTTGTCGCTTCCCTTCCTGTGCCTTCTAAGTCTATAAATTCAATGGACAGCAAGTCTGTGCTTGATACATTTGCCAGTGAAGGGATGTGAGATAATAGCCGTAATATATTGCTTCTATTAATGATGTCATGTCTTCCTTTGGAGATATAATCTGGGTTAAACCATGTAGCATCTGGGGTATTCCCTTGTTCGTTTATACACCGCACTCCATTGTAGATGTTTGTAGGTGTTTCCAGATCTACACATTCTGTTGGTCTTGCTTTTACCAGATAAGTGTCAGTTTTGGTCGCTCTGCCTGAGGCTTGATCATTGGAGCATTGGTGAGGTGCAAGAGTTTCGGGATCTGTGTGTCTCCCCCTTCTGCACAGCCAATGCACATTGCCTGTCAGATTAGCAGGTGCCGATTCTGTTGTTTTGCGGTCTCCCCGTGTATATAATGTCACAGTTGCTTGATTGATAGCGTGTAGTTGGTTTTCCATCAATCCAATATCTGTGCCTTGACTTTCTACTCTTTTGTCGATTCTGTCCATGGTAAGACCTTGTTTTATATTTTGCGGGGGATTGTGGCTGATCTTTATGTTATTTTTTTGCACATTTAACAGGCCAGTATCAGCAAGCATTGGGCTATTCCTAGTTGGTTGTGCAAATGCTAATTGGCCGTATTGAGAGTGGGAATTGTGTTCATCTGATCCGGTGTTAGCTGGTTTCTCCAGGTTATCCGATATATGGCACATTTCATTGGAGTTTTGGCTTGAAGTTTTTTCTTCCCCAGATTGTAATTTGTTTTGCTCTGTAGTGATAGATCGGCCAAAGAGTGGCGTAAATCCTTCGCGTTTTGAGCAGAGCTTATGTTCCCTGCCTTTACACTTTTTAGCTCGCCTCTGTTTCGCGTTAGATTTTATATCGATGGCATCTTCATCTATGGTATCCGTTGGTAGAGGGCTCATTGGTCCCATGTCTTTGCCCGCTGTGCTTTTGTTTGGATTGGTGCTTGTGTGCCTGTGCTCATCAGTTCAATCTTTCTTACGGCTTCTGTGTCTTCACCAGTTTCTCCTTTTTCGACCAATTCTGTTTGTGTGTGAAGAGCAATTTTTGTGTCTTTTGTTGATGGGTGACCCTGTATCTCGTTGTCCAGCGTAGTGTTTTGCTGGGCAGGTCTTTTGAGTTGTGTGCACAGGTCTGTCAGTAGTGTTGGGAAGATGGATAGCTTGTCAATAATTGGGCCGCATCTGCACCCACTACTGGTGCTGCTCTTTATGTCTTGTAGGTGTCCCAATTTGCTCTGGAGAAGCGTGTTTAATGCACCCAGCTTCCCATCTATGGCGACCACAAACACGGCTAAAGTGTATAATAGCGTTAGTTGGGCATCCATTTTCTCCAATTGGTAGTGTAATGCGTCTACCAAGAGCTGTACTGTATTTAGGAGACTGGGCCAGGCGCTTTCCTGCCCATAGTGTTTTGGAATTTTTTCTTGGCTTCCAGGTGGCCTCTTAAAGTTTACTGCTCCTTCTGACGTGCCTGATTCCGCTTGATTTTCCTGCATGCCTTCAGTTCTCATGGACCGTGTGTATGAGGCCGTCCTGCCGCTATTCTGATCTTGAGGATATGCAGCTATAAGTTCTTCCCACTCTTCCTTCCCCAAGTAAGAGGATATTTCTATCACCTCTGACTCTGAGCTCACTTGTCTTTCTTCTTTGCTAGGAGTCCTTTCCGTCTTCTTGTCTCCAACCTCTTGTTTTTTGTAAGAAGTGTCCAGGACTATCGTGGATAAATCCTTCTCTTCCCCAGGCTCAGTCCCAGTTTCCTTCTTGTTTATAAGTTCCTCGAAACGGCTTGTGGCCTCTGGCCTTTTTCTGTTCCTAATACTATTGCGCTCGGCATTATCGCTGATGCTGAGTATGCTATTGTCTGGTGTTCTTGATGACCTATCCATTGCTTTATTTGGCCAGTGTACTTGAATTAGGTTGGTATCTATGGTCAGTTTCCTCCCTGTTATCGATCCCACAGATCCGGTCTTTCGCTTTGCCTCGGAGTTATTAGGCTGGGGTGTTCATGTTGTTTGAGGTGACGATATAGGCATTGTACTGTTTTTTCCTTTGCTCTTATCCTTGTCCTTGTCCTGTAGGGACTGTGTGCCACTAAACTGTAAAGGCAGGGGTAGCTGAATTGGTTCCAGGGGCGATTGTAATCCTGATTCTTCATTGATCTTTGAGAATAGCGTTTTTTAGAAAACTGAATTTTGTATAAATTTTGGGTTGGAACGAAGATTGGTTTATTTTTTTGCTCCTTTCTGCATTAACCGTAATGTCACTTTTTGAGTTGTTAGAAACAGGCTTGTCCGATGTTATGTCTATTAAGGAGCTCTGTTTAGCTGGCAGAGACCCTTTGGTTTCCTCGGGTGTCTTAGTTGTTTGTTTGCATTTTTTTGCTCCTCCTTTACTCGTTGGGCGTCCTCGAACCCTTCCAGATCTCATTTTGTGGGCTTGGTCCCTTGGTTACGAGTTAGTAGATAGGTTGAAGGGTGTCAAGCGAGACCAAGTGGACAAAACTCCTTATGTGCCCTGTTGGTGCTGTTTACGCTGGTTTTTTCCAGGCTGTTCCAGCTTTATCCCCCGTGTGGCTGTCAGCACAAACAGGCTCAAACCACCCCCCAAAAGGCACCCCGCCAATGAACCGGGGCTAGAGTTGTTGAGTAGCCAGTAAAGCCAATAAAATCCAAACTCCTCTTGTGGGTTAATGGCCTGATTGTTCGGTCGCTAGCTCTCACGCCCCTTTGTTAAAGAAAAAAATTCCTGTCCTCCGGCTCCCGGGCAATGCAGACTGACCTCCCTGACCACCCGTGCCCTGCCTTGCTTGTCTAGCAGCCACCCACCGCCACTGCAGGAAGTGGCGCTAGATTTAGGACAGTCTGCAAGGCGGGCAGCTCGGCAATCTGGTGAGATGGCAAACGGGCGGGCAATGGGCAGTGGGCAATGGGCAAATGGCAATAGACTGAGTGGAGGTCAATTAGCTAGCAGTTTGGTGTGAGAACAGAGAGTCCAGAAAGTCCTGGGGGTCAGTGATAGCTACGCCTGTGACAGTTCGGTAATTCAATTGCACTATAGTGCTGGGGGCTCACCTCTGATTCGCTAACCGCTGTCCGGGCGACCGACTGACCGACAATGTGATGCAGGCGATGCAAGCTCAGCTAGCTCGGCAGATGTAAGCAGCAGGCAGGTCTCTCTCCCCTTCTCAGTCGCTCAGAAGCCGCTCAGCCGCTCAGTCTCTCTGCGGCTCTGGTGCGATACGATGCGGAGCAGGGGTCGGGGCGGGGTCAGGAGCTCCCGCGGTCCCGTGATCTGCAGTCCGCGGTCCGCTCTGTTTTCCCAGCTCCCAGCAACCAGTCTCCGTCTCTGCTCTGCCCCACGCAAAGAAAGATAATGAGCAGCAACCCCCCCCCCCCCCCGCGGGGTCTCGGAAGCAGATGCTGCGGCGTATCAGCAACAGATGCCTGTGAACCTCCCGGCTCCCGGTTCACCGCTCACCGCTCAACCGGCCAGCAGCGACGCCTGACCAACGGCTGACCAACGGCTCTCAACTGCTGCGAACACAAACAACGGACAGAGCTCCAAACAACGCGACATAGAACCTAATGTTACATATAATCTATCATTTCTACACCCATCAGTGTGATCTTAGGCAGAGACACACATACTGTTTGCAGAGACAAACACAGTAGATTATATGTAACATTCTGATCATGTGCCTAAGATCACACTGTGAGTAAAGCTTGATTCATTAATCAGTGTGATCTTAGGCAGAGAAACACATACTGTTTGCAGACACAGACATGGTAGATTATATGTAACATTCTGATCATGTGCCTAAGATCACACTGTGAGTGAAGCTTGATTCACCCATCAGTGTGATCTTAGGCAGAGACACACATACTGTTTGCAGAGACAGACATGGTAGATTATATGTAACATTCTGATCATATGCCTAAGATCACACTGTGAGTGAAGCTTGATTCACCCATCAGTGTGATCTGAGGCAGAGACACACATACTGTTTGCAGAGACAGACATGGTAGATTATATGTAACATTCTGATCATGTGCCTAAGATCACACAGTGAGTGAAGCTTGATTCATCCATCAGTGTGATCTTAGGCAATGACACACATACTATTTGCAGGGACAGACATGGTAGATTATATGTAACATACTGATCATGTGCCTAAGATCACACTGTGAGTGAAGCTTGATTCATCCATCAGTGTGATCTTAGGCAGAGACACACATACTGTTTGCAGAGACAGACATGGTAGATTATATGTAACATTCTGATCAATTGCCTAAAATCACACTGTGAGTGAAGCTTGATTCACCCATCAGTGTGATCTTAGGCAGAGACACACATACTGTTTGCAGAGACAGACATGGTAGATTATATGTAACATTCTGATCATATGCCTAAGATCACACAGTGAGGGAAGCTTGATTCATCCACCAGTGTGATCTTAGGCAATGACAGACATACTGCTTGCAGAGACAGACATGGTAGATTATATGTAACATACTGATCATGTGCCTAAGATCACACTGTGAGTGAAGCTTGATTCATCCATCAGTGTGATCTTAGGCAGAGACACACATACTGTTTGCAGAGACAGACATGGTAGATTATATGTAACATTCTGATCATGTGCCTAAGATCACACTGTGAGTGAAGCTTGATTCATCCATCAGTGTGATCTTAGGCAGAGACACACATACTGTTTGCAGAGACAGACATGGTAGATTATATGTAACAATGTAGATCTGGTGCCTAAGATCACACTGTGAGTGAAGCTTGATTCACCCATCAGTGTGATCTTAGGCAGAGACACACATACTCTTTGCAGAGACAGACATGTAGATTATATGTAACATTCTGATCATGTGCCTAAGATCACACTGTGAGTGAAGTTTAATTTACCCATCAGTGTGATCTTAGGCAGAGACACACATACTGTGTGCAGAGACAGACATGGTAGATTATATGTAACATTCTGATCATGTGCCTAAGATCACACTGTGAGTGAAGCTTGATTCATCCATCAGTGTGATCTTAGGCAGAGACACACATACTGTTTGCAGAGACAGACCTGGTAGATTATATGTAACATTCTGATCATGTGCCTAAGATCACACTGTGAGTGAACCTTGATTCACCCATCAGTGTCATCTTAGGCAGAGACACACATACTGTTTGCAGAGACAGACATGGTCGATTATATGTAAAATTCTGATCTTGTGCCTAAGATCACACTGTGAGTGAAGCGTGATTCACCCATCACTGTGATCTTAGGCAGAGACACAAATACTGTTTGCAGAGGCAGACATGGTAGATTATATGTAACATTCTGATCATGTACCTAATATCACACTGTGAGTGAAGCTTGATTACCCATCAGTATGATCTTAGGCATAGACACACATACTGTTTGCAGAGACATACATGGTAGATTATATGTAACATTCTGATCATATGCCTAAGATCACACTGTGAGTGAAGCTTGATTCACCCATCAGTGTGATCTTAGGCAGAGACACACATACTGTTTGCAGAGACAGACATGGTAGATTATATGTAACATTCTGATCATGTGCCTAAGATCACACAGTGAGGGAAGCTTGATTCATCCATCAGTGTGATCTTAGGCAATGACACACATACTGCTTGCAGAGACAGACATGGTAGATTATATGTAACATACTGATCATGTGCCTAAGATCACACTGTGAGTGAAGCTTGATTCATCCATCAGTGTGATCTTAGGCAGAGACACACATACTGTTTGCAGAGACAGACATGGTAGATTATATGTAACAATGTGGATCATGTGCCTAAGATCACACTGTGAGTGAAGCTTGATTCACCCATCAGTGTGATCTTAGGCAGAGACACACATACTCTTTGCAGAGACAGACATGGTAGATTATATGTAACATTCTGATCATGTGCCTAAGATCACACTGTGAGTGAAGTTTAATTTACCCATCAGTGTGATCTTAGGCAGAGACACACATACTGTTTGCAGAGAGAGACCTGGTAGATTATATGTAACATTCTGATCATGTGCCTAAGATCACACTGTGAATGAACCTTGATTCACCCATCAGTGTCATCCTAGGCAGAGACACACATACTGTTTGCAGAGACAGACATGGTCGATTATATGTAAAATTCTGATCATGTGCCTAAGATCACACTGTGAGTGTAGCGTGATTCACCCATCACTGTGATCTTAGGCAGCGACACAAATACTGTTTGCAGAGGCAGACATGGTAGATTATATGTAACATTCTGATCATGTACCTAAGATCACACTGTGAGTGAAGCTTGATTACCCATTTATTTATTTATGTAGTTTATAGAGCGCACAGCTACCCCCGAAGGGGTGTCCCGGCGCTAGAACCAGAGCCTCAAAGGAGAAGAGGAAGGGAGGATATCAGCAGGATGGGGAACAAAGTCCGGAAAACAGCCAAGTTTTAAGTCTAGCCCGAAAGATGGGTTCAGAAGGACAGAATCTAAGATCGATTGGAAGATCGTTCCACAGTTTGGCAGAGATAACACCGAACCCTCTGCCGCCCATTCTGGCGCGTCTAAAGCGGGGAGAGATCAAAAGGCGTAGGTTGTTAGATCTCAGGGATCTAATTGAATGAGATATTGACACTCGCTTTTTGAGGTAGTTGGGTCCAAGGTCGTTGATAGCTCGGAAAGCAAGGGTAAGGATCTTGAACTGAATGCGGCTAGCAATAGGAAGCCAGTGGAGCTCTTTGCGATAGGCAGTGACTGACTGACGGTAGGGGATGTTTCTGATCAGTCTGGATGCCGCGTTCTGAACGATCTGAAGCCTATCGATCAGATACTGAGGAGCACCAGCGTAAAGGCTGTTGGCGTAGTCCAGGTGAGACGTAATGAGAGCCTGGGTAACTGTTCGGCGGGCGTCCAAGGGGAGATAAGGAAGTATCTTCTTAATCATGCGCAGCTTCATGAAGCAGGCAGATGTGACCTTGTTAACTTGAGCTTTACTTGAAAGAGAGTCGTCGAACTGATAACCCAGGTTGCGGACTGAGCAGACAGGGGAGGGAGCGGGATCAAGTGCCGTGGGCCACCACCGTGAGGGGGGGATAGGATTTTTCTGATTAAAAAACAGCACCTCTGTTTTATCAGCATTGAGTCTTAAATGATTGTTAGTCATCCAGACACTAATGCTGTCAAGACATTGGCGGAAGTTGGCGAACGTGGAGTCCGAGTGGTCTCTGAAGGAAAATATCAGCTGAGTATCATCCGCATAAGAGACCACTCTGACTCCGCAGGACTCTACCACAGCGGCCAGGGGGGCGAGATAAACGTTGAAAAATAGAGGGCTGAGGGCAGAACCCTGTGGCACACCACACAGCAGGGGTTTATCCTCTGATTTAAAGGGCCTCAGCAACACCCTCTGACTTCTTCCAGTAAGGAAGGATTCAATCCAGGTGAGGGCGGTGCCGCCAACGCCGGCCAGTTTGAGTCGGTCTAGGAAGATGGAGTGGGAGACCGTATCAAAAGCGGCGGATAGGTCGAGGAGGACAAGCATGGCCTCCTCACCCCTATCCACACACTCACGGATGGTCTCAGCCACTTCCAAAAGAGCCATCTGAGTGCTGAAACCGGCTCGAAATCCTGATTGTGAGTCGTGCAACAGAGAGTTGTTCTCCAAGTACTCCGTCAGTTGCAGTTGCACGGCCTTTTCCAGGATTTTAGCGGGTTTGGGGAGGAGGGAGATGGGGCGGTAGTTAGCGAATATTGTGGGGTCGGCATCGGACTTTTTCAGGATGGGGACCACCAGAGCTTCCTTCCAAGTGGTTGGGAAGAAGCCATGGTGGAAGGAGGCATTCCAGATGGAGAGAAAGGAGTTGGCTAGTGAAGGGGCCAACTCACCCATTAGTTTGGCAGGGACAGGGTCGGAGGGGGCACCAGATCTGCATTGGGTGAATAACCTAAGTGCGGTATCAAGGGTCAGCTTGTTGAAGGATAGTAGGGAGGAGGATACCGGGGACCTAGTGTGGGGGGGCTGGGGAGATGGCCCTTTGGGGAATGAGGCACAGAGATTGTTTATTTTTTCGAGGAAATAGTCAGAGAGTCCATCGCATAGGGCCTGACTAGCAGAATTCTGCGTGGCCCTAGCGGGGGGGTTGATGAAGTCTTTGACGATGGTGAAGAGGGTTTTTGATGAGTTTTTGGCGTTAACAATTTGTAGTGAGAAGTAGTCTCTCATAGTAGTTTTTTTTAGTTTGAGGAAGTTTTTCAGAGCGGATTTATAAATGATTTTAGCTTCAGGATCGTAGTTCTGCCTCCACTTGCGTTCGAGTGTTTTACATCTGCTTTTTTCCTCACGGAGGGTGGTAGAGAACCAAGGAGCAGAGGGGCGGGATCTGGCGGAGGAGATGGATTTAAGGGGGGCGATGGAGTCGATTGCTTGGAGAAGAGCGGTGTTGAGCCTAGAAACATTTCCATCAATGTCAGAGGAAAGAAGGTCCGGTTGAAAGTGGAATAATGGGTCTAAGGAGGCACAGGTGACCTTATGCCATTTTCTTCCCAGCTCTTTTCTGGGGACCGTAGGGGCAGGTTTCAAGCCCACGGCAAGGTCGAAAGGGATAAGATAGTGGTCAGACCAGGTGAGGGGGAGGGGGGGGAGGACTGTGATATTAGAGAAGTTGGCAAAGATAAGATCAAGGGTGTGACCCGCAGTGTGAGTAGGGCCATTGACTAGTTGTGAAAGATTCAGACTTTTCATAGTTTCCAGCAGGTTATTAGCTTTCGCGCAGAGAGAATTGTCTACGTGAAGGTTGAGATCACCTAGCACCAGGAAGTGTTGGTGTTTGAGGGAGAGATCAGCCAACTGGTGAGTAAGTGCAGTAAGTGAGGGGGTGGAAGCGGTTGGGGGGTTGTAGACTAGAGTACCCGCCAGTATTACTGCCGCAGAGTCGGAGACAGAGAAATACATAGCTTCAATTATCCCGATGTTAGTTAATTTGGTGGTAGTCAAATGAAGATGGGATTTGAGTATGACGGCTAAACCGCCTCCTGATTTGCCCCCAGCCCGATTGATGCACTTTACGGTGTATCCTGGCGGGGTGGCAAGGTGGATATCAGGGGTAGAGGAGTCTGTGATCCAAGACTCGGTGAGAAATAGAATGTCCCAATCGTCAGAGGTGATTGACATCCAAATGTCGTTGGCATGGCGGGGCAATGACCGGCAGTTGACCAGGCCTGCTTTCAGCATCAGGGGGTGAGACAGGCGGTTCTGTAAGTAAAGGCAGGGGGGACGATGAAGGTTACAAGGCGGGAGCGTAAAGTTACAGTGAGGGCAATGGAAGGGGGCATCTTCCAAGTGGTCAGGACTGCAGCGAGTAGTAGCCGAGCAGGTAGTGGGGTTTAAAAGGAGTAGTTGGGTTTTGGTCCAGCACATGCGGGCAGAGCCAGCCGGACGGGCAGGGTGACTGGCCCTAGGCACGGTCCAGGCGCGTACGGGCGCAGACGGGCTTGCCTTAGGCGTGCCCGCTGCGCCCGTCCGCTGCGCGGACGGAAGTGACACATGCTTTAAGCAGATGAAGGGGGAGGCGTGGCCACCAGGGGGGCGTGGTCTAGTCACACGCCGGCAATGGCGCCGAGTTTGTTTTTCAGAAACCCGCTGTCAGCGCTGGGGCAGCGCTGGGGCAGCAGAGCGATGAATATGGCGGTGACAAGTCCTGAGCAGCAGGTAAGAGTGCTAGTAAAATCAGCAGAATTAAAGTGACACACAAATATAAAAACAATTTTTTTCTCCACCTCCCGGCTTTCACCCATCAGTATGATCTTAGGCATAGACACACATACTGTTTGCAGAGACATACATGGTAGATTATATGTAACATTCTGATCATGTGCCTAAGATCACACTGTAAGTGAAGCTTGATTCACCCATCAGTATGATCTTAGGCATAGACACACATACTGTTTGCAGAGACAGACATGGTAGATTATATGTAACATTCTGATCATGTGCCAAAGATCACACTGTGAGTGAAGCTTGATTTACCCATCAGTGTGATCTTTGGCAGAGACGCACATACTGTGTGCAGAGACAGACAAGGTAGATTATATGTAACATTCTGATCATGTGCCTAAGATCACACTGTGAGTGAAGCTTGATTCATCCATCAGTGTGATCTTAGGAAGAGACACACATACTGTTTGCAGAGACAGACCTGGTAGATTATATGTAACATTCTGATCATGTGCCTAAGATCACACTGTGAGTGAAGCTTGATTCACTAATCAGTGTGATCTTAGGCAGAGACACACATACTGTTTGCAGAGACAGACATGGTAGATTATATGAAAAATTCTGATCATGTGCCTAAGATCAGACTGTGAGTGAAGCTTGAATCACCCATCAGTGTGATCTTAGGCAGAGACACACATACTGTTTGCAGAGACAGACATGGTAAATTATATGTAACATTCTGATCATGTGCCTAAGATCACACTGTGCGTGAAGCTTGATTCACCCATCAGTATGATCTTACGCATAGACACACATACTGTTTGCAGAGACAGACATGGTAGATTACATGTAACATTCTGATCATGTGCCTAAGATCACACTGTGAGTGAAGCTTGATTCACCCATCAGTGTGATCTTAGGCAGAGACATACATACTGTTTGCAGAGACAGACATGGTAGATTATATGTAACAATTTGCCTCATGTGCCTAAGATCACACTGTGAGTGAAGCTTGATTCACCCATCAGTGTGATCTTAGGCAGAGACACACATACTGTTTGCAGAGACAGACATGTTAGATTATATGTAACAATTTGTATCATGTGCCTAAGATCACACTGTGAGTGAAGCTTGATTCACCCATCAGTGTGATCTTAGGCAGGGACACACATACTGTGTGCAGAGACAGACATGGTAGATTATATGTAACATTCTGATCATGTGCCTAAGATCACACTGTGAGTGAAGCTTGATTCACCCATCAGTGTGATCTAAGGCAGAGACACACATACTGTTTGCAGAGACAGACATGGTAGATTATATGTAACATTCTGATCATGTACCTAAGATCACACTGTGAGTGAAGCTTGATTACCCATCAGTATGATCTTAGGCATAGACACACATACTGTTTGCAGAGACATACACAGTAGATTATATGTAACATTCTGATCATGTGCCTAAGATCACACTGTGAGTGAAGCTTGATACACCCATCAGTATGATTTTAGACATAGACACACATACTGTTTGCAGAGACAGACATGGTAGTTTATATGTAACATTCTGATCATGTGCCTAAGATCACACTGTGAGTAAAGCTTGATTCACCCATCAGTGTGATCTTAGGCAGAGACACACATACTGTCTGCAGAGACAGACATGGTAGATTATCTGTAACAATTTGGATCATATGCCTAAGATCACACTGTGAGTGAAGCCTGATTCACCCATAAGTGTGATCGTAGGCAGAGACACACATACTCCTTGCAGAGACAGACAGGGTAGATTATATGTAATATTCTGATCATGTGCCTAAGATTACACTGTGAGTGAAGCTTGATTTACCCATCAGTGTGATCTTAGGCAGAGACACACATACTGTGTGCAGAGACAGGCATGGGAGATTAAATGTAACATTTTGATCATGTGCCTAAGATCACACTGTGAGTGAAGCTTGATTCATCCATCAGTGTGATCTTAGGCAGAGACACACATACTGTTTGCAGAGACAGACCTGGTAGATTCTATGTAACATTCTGATCATGTGCCTAAGATCACACTGTGAGTGAAGCTTGATTCACCCATCAGTGTGATCTTAGACTGAGACACACATACTCTTTGCAGAGACAGACATAGTAGATTATATGTAAAATTCTGATCATGTGCCTAAGATCACACTGTGAGTGAAGCTTGATTCACCCATCAGTGTGATCTTAGGCAGAGACACACATACTGTTTGCAGAGACAGACATGGTAAATTATATGTAACATTCTGATCATGTGCCTAAGATCACACTGTGAGTGAAGCTTGATTCACCCATCAGTGTGATCTTAGGCAGAGACACACATACTGTTTGCAGAGACAGACATGGTAAATTATATGTAACATTCTGATCATCTGCCTAAGATCACACTGTGAGTGAAGCTTGATTTACCCATCAGTGTGATCTTAGGCAGAGACACACATACTGTTGGCAGAGACAGACATGGTAGATTATATGTAACAATTTGAATCATGTGCCTAAGATCACACTGTGAGTGAAGCTTGATTTTCCCATCAGTGTGATCTTAGGCAGAGACACACATACTGTGTGCAGAGACAGACATGGAAGATTATATGTAACATTCTGATCATGTGCCTAAGATAACACTGTGAGTGAAGCTTGATTCATCCATCAGTGTGATCTTAGGCAGAGACACACATACTGTTTGCTGAGACAGACATGGTAGATTGTATGTAACATTTTGGGTCATGTGCCTAAGATCACACTGTGAGTGAAGCTTGATTCACCCATCAGTGGGATCTTAGGCAGAGACACACATACTGTTTGCAGAGACATACATGGTAGATTATATGTAATATTCTGATCATGTGCCTAAGATCACACTGTGAGTGAAGCTTGATTCACCCATCAGTGTGATCTTAGGCAGAGACACACATACTGTTTGCAGAGACAGACATGGTAGATTATATGTATCAATTTGGATCATGTGCCTAAGATCACACTGTGAGTGAAGCTTGATTCACCCATCAGTGTGATCTTAGGCAGATACACACATACTCTTTTCAGAGACAGACATGGTAGATTATATGTAACATTCTGATCATGTGCCTAAGATCACACTGTGAGTGAAGCTTGATTTACCCATCAGTGTGATCCTAGTCAGAGACACACATACTGTGTGCAGAGACAGACATGGTAGATTATATGTAACATTCTGATCATGTGCCTAAGATCACACTGTGAGTGAAGCTTGATTCATCCATCAGTGTGATCTAAGGCAGAGACACACATACTGTTTGCAGAGACAGACCTGGTAGATTATATGTAACATCCTGATCATGTGCCTAAGATCACACTGTGAGTGAAGCTTGATTCACCCATCAGTGTGATCTTAGGCAGAGACACACATACTGTTTGCAGAGACAGACATGGTAGATTATATGTAAAATTCTAATCATGTGCCTAAGAACACACTGTGAGTTAAGCTTGATTCACCCATCAGTGTGATCTTAGGCAGAGACACACATACTGTTTGCAGAGACAGACATGGTAGCTTATTTGTAACATTCTGATCATGTACCTAAGATCACACTGTGAGTGAAGCTTGATTACCCATCAGTATGCTCTTAGGAATAGACACACATACTGTTTGCAGAGACATACATGGTAGATTATAAGTAACATTCTGATAATGTGCCTAAGATCACACTGTGAGTGAAGCTTGATTCACCCATCAGTATGATCTTAGGCATAGACACGCATACTGTTTGCAGAGACAGACATGGTAGATCATATGTAACATTCTGATCATGTGCCTAAGATCACACTGTGAGTGTAGCGTGATTCACCCATCACTGTGATCTTAGGCAGCGACACAAATACTGTTTGCAGAGGCAGACATGGTAGATTATATGTAATATTCTGATCATGTACCTAAGATCACACTGTGAGTGAAGCTTGATTACCCATTTATTTATTTATGTAGTTTATAGAGCGCACAGCTACCCCCGAAGGGGTGTCCCGGCGCTAGAACCAGAGCTTCAAAGGAGAAGAGGAAGGGCGGATATCAGCAGGATGGGGATCAAAGTCCGGAAAACAGCCAAGTTTTAAGTCTAGCCCGAAAGATGGGTTCAGAAGGACAGAATCTAAGATCGATTGGAAGATCGTTCCACAGTTTGGCAGAGATAACACCGAACCCTCTGCCGCCCATTCTGGCGCGTCTAAAGCGGGGAGAGATCAAAAGTCGTAGGTTGTTAGATCTCAGGGATCTAATTGAATGAGATATTGACACTCGCTTTTTGAGGTAGTTGGGTCCAAGGTCGTTGATAGCTCGGAAAGCAAGGGTAAGGATCTTGAACTGAATGCGGCTAGCAATAGGAAGCCAGTGGAGCTCTTTGCGATAGGCAGTGACTGACTGACGGTAGGGGATGTTTCCGATCAGTCTGGCTGCCGCGTTCTGAACGTTCTGAAGCCGATCGATCAGATACTGAGGAGCACCAGCGTAAAGGGTGTTGGCGTAGTCCAGGTGAGACATAATGAGAGCCTGGGTAACTGTTCGGCGGGCGTCCAAGGGGAGATAGGGAAGTATCTTCTTAATCATGCGCAGCTTCATGAAGCAGGCAGATGTGACCTTGTTAACTTGAGCTTTACTTGAAAGAGAGTCGTCGAACTGATAACCCAGGTTGCGGACTGAGCGGAAGGGGGAGGGAGCGGGATCAAGTGCCGTGGGCCACCACCGTGAGGGGGGATAGGATTTTTCTGATTAAAAAACAGCACCTCTGTTTTATCAGCATTTAGCCTTAAATGATTGTTAGTCATCCAGACACTAATGCTGTCAAGACATTGGCGGAAGTTGGCGAACGTGGAGTCCGAGTGGTCTCTGAAGGAAAATATCAACTGAGTATCATCCGCATAAGAGACCACTCTGACTCCGCAGGACTCTACCACAGCGGCCAGGGGGGCGAGATAAACGTTGAAAAATAGAGGGCTGAGGGCAGAACCCTGTGGCACACCACACAGCAGGGGTTTATCCTCTGATTTAAAGGGCCTCAGCAACACCCTCTGACTTCTTCCAGTAAGGAAGGATTCAATCCAGGTGAGGGCGGTGCCGCCAATGCCGGCCAGTTTGAGTCGGTCTAGGAGGATGGAGTGGGAGACCGTATCAAAAGCGGCGGATAGGTCGAGGAGGACAAGCATGGCCTCCTCGCCCCTATCCACACACTCACGGATGGTCTCAGCCACTTCCAAAAGAGCCGTCTCAGTGCTGAAACCGGCTCGAAATCCTGATTGTGAGTCGTGCAACAGAGAGTTGTTCTCCAAGTACTCCGTCAGTTGCAGTTGCACGGCCTTTTCCAGGATTTTAGCGGGTTTGGGGAGGAGGGAGATGGGGCGGTAGTTAGCAAATATTGTGGGGTTGGCATCAGACTTTTTCAGGATGGGGACCACCAGAGCTTCCTTCCAAGTGGTTGGGAAGAAGCCATGGTGGAGGGAGGCATTGCAGATGGAGAGAAAGGAGTTGGCTAGTGAAGGGGCCAACTCACCCATTAGTTTGGCAGGGACAGGGTCGGAGGGGGCACCAGATCTGCATTGGGTGAATAACCTAAGTGCGGTATCAAGGGTCAGCTTGTTGAAGGATAGTAGGGAGGAGGATACCGGGGACCTAGTGTGGGGGGGCTGGGGAGATGGCCCGTTGGGGAATGAGGCACAGAGATTGTTTATTTTTTCGAGGAAATAGTCAGAGAGTCCATCGCATAGGGCCTGACTAGCAGAATTCTGCGTGGCCCTAGCGGGGGGGGGTTGATGAAGTCTTTGACGATGGTGAAGAGGGTTTTTGATGAGTTTTTGGCGTTAACAATTTGTAGTGAGAAGTAGTCTCTCATAGTAGTATTTTTTAGTTTGAGGAAGTTTTTCAGAGCGGATTTATAAATGATTTTAGCTTCAGGATCGTAGTTCTGCCTCCACTTGCGTTCGAGTGTTTTACATCTTCTTTTTTCCTCACGGAGGGTGGTAGAGAACCAAGGAGCAGAGGGGCGGGATCTGGCGAAGGAGATGGATTTAAGGGGGGCGATGGAGTCGATTGCTTGGAGAAGAGCGGTGTTGAGCCTAGAAACATTTCCATCAATGTCAGAGGAAAGAAGGTCCGGTTGAAAGTGGAATAATGGGTCTAAGGAGGCACAGGTGACCTTATGCCATTTTCTTCCCAGCTCTTTTCTGGGGACCGTAGGGGCAGGTTTCAAGCCCAAGGCAAGGTCGAAAGGGATAAGATAGTGGTCAGACCAGGTGAGGAGGAGGGGGGGGAGGACTGTGATATTAGAGAAGTTGGCAAAGATAAGATCAAGGGTGTGACCCGCAGTGTGAGTAGGGCCATTGACTAGTTGTGAAAGATTCAGACTTTTCATAGTTTCCAGCAGGTTATTAGCTTTCGCGCAGAGAGAATTGTCTACGTGAAGGTTGAGATCACCTAGCACCAGGAAGTGTTGGTGTTTGAGGGAGAGATCAGCCAACTGGTGAGTAAGTGCAGTAAGTGAGGGGGTGGAAGCGGTTGGGGGGTTGTAGACTAGAGTACCCGCCAGTATTACTGCCGCAGAGTCGGAGACAGAGAAATACATAGCTTCAATTATCCCGATGTTAGTTAATTTGGTGGTAGTCAAATGAAGATGGGATTTGAGTATGACGGCTAAACCGCCTCCTGATTTGCCCCCAGCCCGATTGATGCACTTTATGGTGTATCCTGGCGGGGTGGCAAGGTGGATATCAGGGGTAGAGGAGTCTGTGATCCAAGACTCGGTGAGAAATAGAATGTCCCAATCGTCAGAGGTGATTGACATCCAAATGTCGTTGGCATGGCGGGGCAATGACCGGCAGTTGACCAGGCCTGCTTTCAGCATCAGGGGGTGAGACAGGCGGTTCTGTAAGTAAAGGCAGGGGGGACGATGAAGGTTACAAGGCGGGAGCGTAAAGTTACAGTGAGGGCAATGGAAGGGGGCATCTTCCAAGTGGTCAGGACTGCAGCGAGTAGTAGCCGAGCAGGTAGTGGGGTTTAAAAGGAGTAGTTGGGTTTTGGTCCAGCACATGCGGGCAGAGCCAGCCGGACGGGCAGGGTGACTGGCCCTAGGCACGGTCCAGGCGCGGACGGGCGCAGACGGGCTTGCCTTAGGCGCGCCCGCTGCGCCCGTCCGCTGCGCGTACGGAAGTGACACATGCTTTAAGCAGATGAAGGGAGAGGCGTGGCCACCAGGGGGCGTGGTCTAGTCGCACGCCGGCAATGGCGGCGAGTTTGTTTTTCAGAAACCCGCTGTCAGCGCTGGGGCAGCGCTGGGGCAGCAGAGCGATGAATATGGCGGTGACAAGTCCTGAGCAGCAGGTAAGAGTACTAGTAAAATCAGCAGAATTAAAGTGACACACAAATATAAAAACAATTTTTTTCTCTACCTCCCGGCTTTCACCCATCAGTATGATCTTAGGCATAGACACACATACTGTTTGCAGAGACATACATGGTAGATTATATGTAACATTCTGATCATGTGCCTAAGATCACACTGTAAGTGAAGCTTGATTCACCCATCAGTATGATCTTAGGCATAGACACACATACTGTTTGCAGAGACAGACATGGTAGATTATATGTAACATTCTGATCATGTGCCAAAGATCACACTGTGAGTGAAGCTTGATTTACCCATCAGTGTGATCTTTGGCAGAGACGCACATACTGTGTGCAGAGACAGACATGGTAGATTATATGTAACATTCTGATCATGTGCCTAAGATCACACTGTGAGTGAAGCTTGATTCATCCATCAGTGTGATCTTAGGAAGAGACACACATACTGTTTGCAGAGACAGACCTGGTAGATTATATGTAACATTCTGATCATGTGCCTAAGATCACACTGTGAGTGAAGCTTGATTCACTAATCAGTGTGATCTTAGGCAAAGACACACATACTGTTTGCAGAGACAGACATGGTAGATTATATGAAAAATTCTGATCATGTGCCTAAGATCAGACTGTGAGTGAAGCTTGATTCACCCATCAGTGTGATCTTAGGCAGAGACACACATACTGTTTGCAGAGACAGACATGGTAAATTATATGTAACATTCTGATCATGTGCCTAAGATCACACTGTGCGTGAAGCTTGATTCACCCATCAGTATGATCTTAGGCATAGACACACATACTGTTTGCAGAGACAGACATGGTAGATTACATGTAACATTCTGATCATGTGCCTAAGATCACACTGTGAGTGAAGCTTGATTCACCCATCAGTGTGATCTTAGGCAGAGACATACATACTGTTTGCAGAGACAGACATGGTAGATTATATGTAACAATTTGCCTCATGTGCCTAAGATCACACTGTGAGTGAAGCTTGATTCACCCATCAGTGTGATCTTAGGCAGAGACACACATACTGTTTGCAGAGACAGACATGTTAGATTATATGTAACAATTTGTATCATGTGCCTAAGATCACACTGTGAGTGAAGCTTGATTCACCCATCAGTGTGATCTTAGGCAGAGACACACATACTGTGTGCAGACACAGACATGGTAGATTATATGTAACATTCTGATCATGTACCTAAGATCACACTGTGAGTGAAGCTTGATTACCCATCAGTATGATCTTAGGCATACAATATTAACTAGGGGGGGTCAGAGGGAAGTTTAACGACCAAAATGCTACGTCCCTCAAGACTACTTGAAACCAACTAACGAGTAGCATAAAGTCAAAAAAAACCTTTTGGGTGAGGGTTGGATGAATGCGTGTGCTGATGGCAAAATCGTTCATGGGGCACCTTCAAGTTGTTTATAGTGTTCCCATCAGAGTTCCATCCTGTACCGCCCTACATCATTTGGGAATACCACCAGTAGTACACCAGGGGGAAACCCAATGTACGATTTGGCACAGCGTTGGCCTAGTGGAGGTCAATTACCCAATGGATGTTACATAGCAGGTAGGAGTCAGGATGTAACTAGTAAGCAGTGCTAATTAGTGTAGAAAATAAAGAATTTTTCAAAATGTGGTGGTTTAAAAAGGGGTAGAAGAAGGAAAATGAATTTAATAGAGACCTTCTGCTCCCACTATCTAAAAACAGTGCAGAAGGTAGTGTCAGCAAATAACTACCTAGACAGTTTACATGGTCATGGTCGACATGTTTCTGCAGTTTTACATGTGCCCCGGGGTCACTTACTGCTTCGTCAGTACCTACAATGCTACTGCTTAATTAGTGCATGAAAAATAAGGAAACTCAAATAAATTAAATATCACCTTCGATTCTCCTGATGAGAGGACCGTTGGATTTCACAAAACAGCACACACATAAAAGGAAAAAGAGAACACGCCTGTTAGCAAGTATCTCTGGCGAGGCTAAGAAACTATCAAATGTCTCGCAATAAATGCAGGTTTATCCATTAAATTTAACACTTATCTTGTTCTTATCAATAGTCACAAGAGAGCACAATTTACCACTCGTGTAAAACACTCACCCGTTATTAAGGAGAATGTTGCCCCACCTCACCCGGCACTAGCTCAGGTACAACGGAGCCCCGCTCTGTGTAAACAGCAAAACAAACACACAAAATGGACCAGTTGAGGGACGCACTGTATGGCCGAGACAGGCCACTCGACATTGCATGGTTAATGGAAGCGCTAATTCGTAACACCCAACTCACCTATCCGTCGGTACTCCAGACGTCCAACTGGGCTGTCTGTGGGAGGTACCGACGGGGTGAGTCGACCCTCTTTTATAAGTGCTGGTATACATACCGGAAAATATACCCCGCGCTCACAGTTGGAACCATTGTGCAATGACTTCCGGGTATTGGGAGGTATCTCCCGGTGGGGTCGGCGCGGCGCGATGACACAACTGCGTCGCGCTTAGACCTCTGGGTATTGTGGTTCTAGTAAGTCCAGTGTTTACTAGTAGTAAAGAACTACTTGTTCTTAAATCTTATGTTAAGGAGTCTGGTGTTCTCGTGACTGGATGGCGGCATGTCGCCATAACTCGATGTGTTGTGTCATCTTTAAAGAGAAATTTATGAATATTCATGGACAATCTGGGAGAAGGCGCCAATATCGTCTTACACCAGACGTCTCACTCTATTGAGTACAGATCTATTATATGGTTGTTGTGTTATGCTAAAGTTTAAAGAGGCACTCAAGGGAAAACGCGACATTGCATGTGATGTCAGTATGTCGCGCCACTCAAGCACTCTGTCATTTTATTAGTATAAAGCATACTTAGCACTACAACCGAGTCACATATCTTGTAAAAAGACTGGAGATGGTGTCATTAACACAGTATGTCGTGTCACCTTGATAGAGGGATTAATGGGCAATCTGGAAAAGAGGCGCCTATCTCGTCTTGCTCTAGACGCCTCTCCAGAGGGAGTACAGATCTATTGTTTCGTTATTATTAGTTGTCATGCTGAAACCAAAGAAAACATTGGAGAAAAGATTGCATACATATCATATCAATAATAACAGTAAGAGATGGTTCATTAATGATATCGTGGAGGCACTTTGCTTGGGGCAGTCAACTCATACATATCGCAGCATTGTATGGATAATGCATATGGCTTTAGAGTGACATCCAAGGGATATCTTCGTTCAATCCTTGCTTGTCTGTCCCCAATTTGTACACCCATCTCTGTTCACGCCGGAACAGAAAGCTTTTAATGTCAGTGATATGGATAGGTATCAATGGTTGCTCCAACACAGTCCAATGCAGATCGGACGGAGTATGTTTAGTTAGTACAAAGTGGTTCGTCAGTCTAGTTGACTGTCTGGAGCACCGAATGGAACTTTTATGTTCAGAAATGCGTGTCTTAATTTTGCGGGTTGTCATGCCCACGTATCTCTGATTGCATGGGCAGCTGATTAAGTACACCAGGTTGGAGCGATTACAATTTGTAAATCTCCGATGTTCCCACGGTCTCCCTGTCCCTATGTCAATAGTCTGTGATCTGGTTGTATTCGGACAAGCTGCGCAGTTGCCACAGGGATGGTGTCCCGTGGCCGCAGGCATGTCCCACAGTGTGCCCAGTGCTCGTGGTAGTTCTCCTTTGGGGCGTGTATGGACTAGTTTGTCCTTTAAATTCTGCCCTCTTTTAAAGGCGAACAGTGGAGCTGGGATTGAGTTGCCTCCAGTGTTGAGAATACTCCAACGTTTTTTTATTATTCTCTGGATTTGATTGGACTGTGTGGTAAACGTACTCACACACGTCATCCGATCTTGAGGAGGTTTAGGTGGCAGAATCTCCAATAACCCCTTGCGGTTGTTATTGGAGGCTCTCTTCTTAGATCTCCGGACTAGGCATTTGGGATAATGCTTTTGTACGAGATCCTTTTCTAGGCCTTCAGCATGGTGTTCGAAACGGTCTTTATTAGAGCAATTTCGTTGAATGCGCAAGAATTGCCCGTAGGGCAAGTTGTCCCGGAGAGACTTGGGATGACAGCTGTTATAATCTAGTAGAGAGTTTCGTGACATTGGTTTGCGGTATAATTCCGAAGCCAACCCAGTAGGTGTGGGTGTAATCAAAATGTCAAGAAATGCCAGCTTAGATCTGCTATGCTCCATTGTGAAGCGTAGAAAGCGATTTCTCTCATTCAGCCATTCGTGAAACGTTGTTAGTTCGTCTTCACTGCCTCTCCAGATCACCAAAATATCGTCGATATAACGCTTCCACAGACGCAGCTTGTCTGTGAAAGGATTGGTGTCGGAGAAGATATGATCTAACTCAAATTTATGAACATATAGATTCGCTAGCGACGGAGCAAAAATGCTGCCCATGCTCGTCCCACTGACTTGGAGATAGAGCGAGTCTTCGAATTGGAAGAAATTTTCCGTCATGGCTATGTTCGCCAAAGTCATTATTAGCTTGACTGGGGTGATGGAATCCAGGTCTCTCTCTGTAAGGAGTGCTTCTACTACTTCTAGTGTCTCTCTCTGTGGGATTGAAGTATACAAACTCTCCACATCAAATGATACTAGGATGTCGGTTTTGCAATCGAATTCGATCTCTAGCAGCAATTGTAAGACATCCTTAGTATCTTTGAGGTAGGTAGGCATTTCGCTCACCATGGGCTTTAAAAATACATCAACGAACGTTGATAAGGGCTCTAAAAGAGAGCCAATCCCTGAGATGATAGGGCGACCAGGAGGCGGACGTTGTGGTTTATGTATTTTTGGTAAGTGATAGAAGTAGGGAATTCTAGGGTTCGCAGTACATAAGAACTGCCCTTCTTTTGCTGTAATCCAACCCTCGCTGAGGGCTTCCTCCACAATCTGAGCTATTTGTCTCGTCAGTCTTTCAGTGGGGTCTGAAGTAAGCTTTTGATATGCCCTGGTATCATCTAATTGACGAAGACACTCTTGCCTGTAGGCATCAGAGTCGAGTATCACAGTGGCCCCGCCCTTATCGGCCGGTTTAATGACCAAAGATGGATTATTGGCTAAATTCTTAACTGCATCTTGTTCTCTTCGTGAGAAATTCTGGAAAGGTCTGCATTCTTTCTGAAAAAGCTCTTTCAGATCTTGGTCTACAGCTTCTTCGAAAGTGATGACTTTTGCTGGGATCCCCATTGTAGTGGGATTGAACGTTGAGGGTTTCTTCAAGCCGGTGTTCTCGACTCTCGTGGAGGTTTGGCTTGGAGCCTGTTGTTTGTGCGCGAACAGGTAATGTAGTCTTATTTTTCGATAAAACTTGCCCATTTCAATTTGGGTGATGAAGGGATCACTCCTGTTAGTCGAGACAAAGCCTAAACCTTTGTTCAGAACTTTCTCCTCCATCTCTGTGAGTTGATGCGCGCTAAGATTTATCACGATGTTGGACCGCTCGACGTCCCTGCTTGGTCCTGCCCGATTACCTTCCCGCTCCTCAGTCCCATTGCCTGGGGGGGTGGTATATTCCAGCGCACTTGGCCTTGTTGCGCCGTCCGTTGGCGTCCTCGCGTCCTCCGGCCAGACCCTAAAAAAGGCTGCTGACCATAAGTCTGGAAGGATTGGTGTGGATCATATGCTCCCATCATCGGAGGATAAGCCGGAGGTCCGCATGGTGACGGCTGCCACCAGGGGGGTGGTGGTGGTCCAAACTGTTGACCATAGCATCTCCAATTCCTCCTGTTGTTACCTCTCCCTCTTTGTTTCATAGAGGGGTCTCCTTGTTTGGGGGTATCTGAGTCGCTCGAGCCATTATCCGAGCCAGAGGAGCCATAACTAGAATTTGCTTTCTGGTTATTTTTATTGTATGTTGGGGGAGAGTAGTCATCACTTGTATATGGATAGATCTTAGTAGTGTTAAAGTTCGCTAGATCCTTTTTGAATTTCTCTAACTTCGTGAACAAAGTGGAGTCCCGGAAATCCTTGCTAGTCTTGTTCCCTTCTTCCTGTTTCTTCGAGAAAACTTTGCTAGAGGATAACGTAGCTCTAATTTGCCCTTCCAAAGTCTGGATCTCTACCAGAATATTGTCCGCTGTTTTTTTGGCTGTCTTGATAATCAAGACTAGCCAGTCGCGTGTGCATCTCCACGCTATGAGATACCAGTCCCTCAAAAAGTCCTTGTCGTCCAAGAATAGGCGAGGTGCATTATTGACTATCAGCCCACTAGGTGCGCAATTGCCATGGAGATACTCTGCCATTATGGTGCCGTGCACGCATACCCTAGCTTGATTCTTTTTAAGCACGAGAACTTTGGTCCAACCCTCATCAGTATTGGCTTGTGCGGCTGGTACCATATCTACAATGCTGGGATTCTCTAATAATATACTCTGTACTTCATCTTCATCAAAGGCTAAGCCTAGATTCATAGCCATTCTTCTAGAAGATCGCGGTGTCAAGAAGCCTGATGCCTCAATCAGACAAGTACCTCAACTTCAACTTTATCTATCTGCGTGTATGTGTGAGTAGTGAGTGGTCATGAACTAACATGTACACACAATCTAAAAGTAAAAGAAAGACTGACCCGCGACCATACGGCTGCTCAAACTACAATATTAACTAGGGGGGGTCAGAGGGAAGTTTAACGACCAAAATGCTACGTCCCTCAAGACTACTTGAAACCAACTAACGAGTAGCATAAAGTAAAAAAAAACCTTTTGGGTGAGGGTTGGATGAATGCGTGTGCTGATGGCAAAATCGTTCATGGGGCACCTTCAAGTTGTTTATAGTGTTCCCATCAGAGTTCCATCCTGTACCGCCCTACATCATTTGGGAATACCACCAGTAGTACACCAGGGGGAAACCCAATGTACGATTTGGCACAGCGTTGGCCTAGTGGAGGTCAATTACCCAATGGATGTTACATAGCAGGTAGGAGTCAGGATGTAACTAGTAAGCAGTGCTAATTAGTGTAGAAAATAAAGAATTTTATAAAAAGTGGTGGTTTAAAAAGGGGTAGAAGAAGGAAAATGAATTTAATAGAGACCTTCTGCTCCCACTATCTAAAAACAGTGCAGAAGGTAGTGTCAGAAAATAACTACCTAGACAGTTTACATGGTCATGGTCGACATGTTTCTGCAGTTTTACATGTGCCCCGGGGTCACTTACTGCTTTGTCAGGACCTACAATGCTACTGCTTAATTAGTGCATGAAAAATAAGGAAACTCAAATAAATTAAATATCACCTTCGATTCTCCTGATGAGAGGACCGTTGGATTTCACAAAACAGCACACACATAAAAGGAAAAAGAGAACACGCCTGTTAGCAAGTATCTCTGGCGAGGCTAAGAAACTATCAAATGTCTCGCAATAAATGCAGGTTTATCCATTATATTTAACACTTATCTTGTTCTTATCAATAGTCACAAGAGAGCACAATTTACCACTCGTGTAAAACACTCACCCGTTATTAAGGAGAATGTTGCCCCACCTCACCCGGCACTAGCTCAGGTACAACGGAGCCCCGCTCTGTGTAAACAGCAAAACAAACACACAAAATGAACCAGTTGAGGGACGCACTGTATGGCCGAGACAGGCCACTCGACATTGCATGGTTAATGGAAGCGCTAATTCGTAACACCCAACTCACCTATCCGTCGGTACTCCAGACGTCCAACTGGGCTGTCTGTGGGAGGTACCGACGGGGTGAGTCGACCCTCTTTTATAAGTGCTGGTATACATACCGGAAAATATACCCCGCGCTCACAGTTGGAACCGTTGTGCAATGACTTCCGGGTATTGGGAGGTATCTCCCGGTGGGGTCGTGATCTTAGGCATAGACACACATACTGTTTGCAGAGACATACACAGTAGATTATATGTAACATTCTGATCATGTGCCTAAGATCACACTGTGAGTGAAGCTTGATACACCCATCAGTATGATTTTAGGCATAGACACACATACTGTTTGCAGAGACAGACATGGTAGTTTATATGTAACATACTGATCATGTGCCTAGGATCACACTGTGAGTAAAGCTTGATTCACCCATCAGTGTGATCTTAGGCAGAGACACACATACTGTTTGCAGAGACAGACATGGTAGATTATATGTAACAATTTGGATCATATGCCTAAGATCACACTGTGAGTGAAGCTTGATTCACCCATAAGTATGATCGTAGGCAGAGACACACATACTCTTTGCAGAGACAGACATGGTAGATTATATGTAACATTCTGATCATGTGCCTAAGATCACACTGTGAGTGAAGCTTGATTTACCCATCAGTGTGATCTTAGGCAGAGACACACATACTGTGTGCAGAGACAGGCATGGTAGATTATATGTAACATTTTGATCATGTGCCTAAGATCACACTGTGAGTGAAGCTTGATTCATCCATCAGTGTGATCTTAGGCAGAGACACACATACTGTTTGCAGAGACAGACCTGGTAGATTCTATGTAACATTCTGATCATGTGCCTAAGATCACACTGTGAGTGAAGCTTGATTCACCCATCAGTGTGATCTTAGGCTGAGACACACATACTCTTTGCAGAGACAGACATGGTAGATTATATGTAAAATTCTGATCATGTGCCTAAGATCACACTGTGAGTGAAGCTTGATTCACCCATCAGTGTGATCTTAGGCAGAGACACACATACTGTTTGCAGAGACAGACATGGTAAATTATATGTAACATTCTGATCATGTGCCTAAGATCACACTGTGAGTGAAGCTTGATACACCCATCAGTGTGATCTTAGGCAGAGACACACATACTGTTTGCAGAGACAGACATGGTAAATTATATGTAACATTCTGATCATGTGCCTAAGATCACACTGTGAGTGAAGCTTGATTTACCCATCAGTGTGATCTTAGGCAGAGACACACATACTGTTGGCAGAGACAGACATGGTAGAATATATGTAACAATTTGAATCATGTGCCTAAGATCACACTGTGAGTGAATCTTGATTCACCCATCAGTGTGATCTTAGGCAGAGACACACATACTCTTTGCAGAGACAGACATGGTAGATTATATGTAACATTCTGATCATGTGCCTAAGATCACACTGTGAGTGAAGCTTTATTTTCCCATCAGTGTGATCTTAGGCAGAGACACACATACTGTGTGCAGAGACAGACATGGAGGAATATATGTAACATTCTGATCATGTGCCTAAGATCACACTGTGAGTGAAGCTTGATTCATCCATCAGTGTGATCTTAGGCAGAGACACACATACTGTTTGCTGAGACAGACATGGTAGATTATATGTAACATTTTGGGTCATGTGCCTAAGATCACACTGTGAGTGAAGCTTGATTCACCTATCAGTGGGATCTTAGGCAGAGACACACATACTGTTTGCAGAGACATACATGGTAGATTATATGTAATATTCTGATCATGTGCCTAAGATCACACTGTGAGTGAAGCTTGATTCACCCATCAGTGTGATCTTAGGCAGATACACACATACTCTTTTCAGAGACAGACATGGTAGATTATATGTAACATTCTGATCATGTGCCTAAGATCACACTGTGAGTGAAGCTTGATTTACCCATCAGTGTGATCCTAGTCAGAGACACACATACTGTGTGCAGAGACAGACATGGTAGATTATATGTAACATTCTGATCATGTGCCTAAGATCACACTGTGAGTGAAGCTTGATTCATCCATCAGTGTGATCTAAGGCAGAGACACACATACTGTTTGCAGAGACAGACCTGGTAGATTATATGTAACATCCTGATCATGTGCCTAAGATCACACTGTGAGTGAAGCTTGATTCACACATCAGTGTGATCTTAGGCAGAGACACACATACTGTTTGCAGAGACAGACATGGTAGATTATATGTAAAATTCTAATCATGTGCCTAAGAACACACTGTGAGTTAAGCTTGATTCACCCATCAGTGTGATCTCAGGCATAGACACACATACTGTTTGCAGAGACAGACATGGTAGCTTATATGTAACATTCTGATCATGTACCTAAGATCACACTGTGAGTGAAGCTTGATTACCCATCAGTATGCTCTTAGGAATAGACACACATACTGTTTGCAGAGACATACATGGTAGATTATAAGTAACATTCTGATAATGTGCCTAAGATCACACTGTGAGTGAAGCTTGATTCACCCATCAGTATGATCTTAGGCATAGACACGCATACTGTTTGCAGAGACAGACATGGTAGATCATATGTAACATTCTGATCATGTGCCTAAGATCACACTGTGAGTGAAGCTTGATTCACCCATCAGTGTGATCTTAGGCAGAGACACACATACTGTTTGCGGAGACAGACATGGTAGATTATATGTAACATTCTGATCATGTGCCTAAGATCACACTGTGAGTGAAGCTTGATTCACCCATCAGTGTGATCTTAGGCACATGACCAGGATGTTACATGTAATCTACCACGTCTTTAAAAAACATGTACTTCCATATTTGTTAAGACATCAACTAAGCATACTTTTTACCAGAAAACATTTTCTATAGTAAATTGTTTTTCACACAAAGCACAGCCCTTTTAAATGACCACTACAAAGCAAAGCAGAAACTCATTTCCAAAATACATTTCCAATATGTAAATGTAAATGTAGTATACTTGTAAAGCGCACAGCTGCCCCAGCAACGGGGCGTCCCGACGCTGTATAACTCTGGGGAACCCGTCCTGGCTTTCCCTGTGGGATGGTCCCTGCTGGGAGTCCCCAAGGTGGAGCCAGGCATCCCCGGAATTGGTGGGGCCGTTGTGGAGATTAGGCAAGCTAATGCCCAGAGTTGCCGAGTGTGATCCCTGATTAGAGTAAGCACCGAAGCGAGAATTATCGAGTCTGCTGACCAAGGTCCACGACCCTGCCGCGTCGGGAATCGAACCCTGGTCCCGGGCCGACTTCTGCTCTCGGGTCTGCCGCCTCTAACCAGTGAGCCACACTACTCCACATATGCACCATACAATTTTTAAACAGCATTACAAAAAAACAGTACACACAATGCAAGAATAAATAAGCACAATATGCTTCTTAATCTTCCCTATACAGCATACAGCAGTGTATCTTCATTAAATGAATCATATATCAGATAACACACAGGCACAGAGTACACAGGCACAGAGTAAAGTGAGACACAAGCAAAGAATACTCTTTAAGCTAATTGAGGCAAACTGTTACAAGGTGCAGGTGACATTATTGAGAAATGTGAGAAAGTCAGTGTGATGCTTCACCAAAATTTAAAAAGCAGATTTTTTTCCAGAAAATATTTTCCATACTAAATTGTTTTTGATACAAAGCACAGCTCATTTAAATGACCACTACAGAAACAAAGCAGAAGCCTAACTAATTTTCAAAATACATTTTCAATATGCACCATTCTATTTTTAAACAACATTACAAAAAAACATGACACAAAATGCAAGAATAAAGAAGCACAATATGCTTCTTAATCTTTTTTTAAAGAATCATTACTCACCTTTAAAAATGCTTTGAAAGATGTAGAACAGTGTCAGTCACACACACCCGATTTTTTTAAAGCAGAATCTCTGAATAATGCTTCTTTCAGTGGAGCCTCAGAATAATGGCACAGATTATTTCTCATTTCAGACCCATATTCTTGTACATAACCAATCAAAATTCTTCCCACACAAATTCAAAACCATATTGCACATTTTAATTGGTTGTACATTTGAACACTTTTAAACTCACATAACATTCACCCATCCCCCCAGTGCTCATTCACCCTGTTACCATGGTAACTCCCTCCTAACCCAGCACACAGTTCAGAAGTTCATCATACTATGTTGCAAAAGAATCCAGCAAGGGTGTTTGACCGCTCAATGTACTAGCTAATCAAGTGCAATGTTTCTTTATATGACTTTTTCTTAACCATTGAAATGACTTCTTTTAAAAAAAAAAGCATGCACCCTAATTTTCAGTGGAGATTTTTAAGAAAGCACCAATCATTTCTGGTTTTTCAAGTGCACTGAATCTCAACCACTTTTTATCATAATCAAACTGCCATTTCATTTCTACAACTCATCTGAATACAAGCACATCTACCTTCAAGATGCCAAAAGTCTGGTTTGTGGGTCATAGCTATTGTCTTCTGGAGTGAAACATTTACAACCTTGATTTACCAAAATGTGGACATTGTGTGGATTGGACAGAGAGGATTAAGAAGTCACCAATTGATACCATTGGTAAAATCCTCTGATGATTTTAATTATAAAATTACATTGTTCTAGCCCTGAAGAAGTCTGTGGCTAAACACCATTACAGACTAAACACGTGTCGGCTAGAGAATTTTAAGGACGTTTACCATGTGAAATAAAAGAAGAAAAGAAGAAAACAGTGACTTGTTATTTGTTCATCTTACTATTTCTTTCTTGTTAGCTCAGGATATATGTTGTATTTTGCTGATAGGGTAATGAGTTGATCATGCCTGCTGGTTGTAGACAGATGGCCTAAACCTTATCCTTGGAGCTTTCTATATTATTTTCAATAACACTGACATCAAGGTGGCCCAGCGCAACTGTAACCCAGCCATCTTTGCTCGCTTTGTTGTTTATTGTGGGTGTGCTGCAGGGCAGTGATTTGGGTACTATACCTGGCTATTAAAAATAACTAAAATGTGTTCTGGAAATGAGAGAAACAAGGTGGCAGATGACCTTTTTAAGAGTCTAAATGCAGGTGCATCGATTAATAAAGCAGTATCGTTAGGGACAAGCAAACCAAATGAAGGCTTGAAGTTGAAATTTATTCGATTAGAACGACTATAGAAATCTGAAATAAGTAAATGGTGGGACGGAGCCACACTGAAAGAATACCAAAGACTAGATAGAATACCCCGTGGCTTAAGATCCCAACTGCTCCCCACGTACGATGACCTAGAGGAAGACTTAATGTTGATATGGGAGAAAGAACTAATAAGTAACTCCATGAGACTCATGAACTTACTAATAGAAAATTCAGAAAGAAAAGTCCAGAAACTAACTGCAGAAGTAGATGCACTTGAGAAAGAGATCTTAGATTTGAACAAGACAGAGGAAACTAAGAAAAACTATGAAACCCTTAATAACATCTTAGAGACATATGAAGAAGACATCAAACAGAGGAAGGCGTGCAAGTTGAAGCGCGTTGAACAGGATTATGCCTCTGGGAGGGTCTTCACTTTTGCTAAAAGATTCGATGCACTTATCAATAATGACACACTAACAAAGGGCAAAAAGATGTCATCAATGAGCAGCATAAACACGGCATCCTCAAGCAGCGTCTCTGTAAGTGGAGATGATGGGGTCCCTAACACTAGTGAAGATCAGACAGGGAACAACTCTTCATCTTTTTTAAAAGAGGTTCAAATGATTCGAATAGGGAATTCGAGGCAGCGAGACCAAAGGGTGGATGTGGCAGCAAATCCAAGAGAGGAAAAAGGGGAGGTAAGAAAACCAGACGAAAAAGCACATTACCAAACCCGATATTGGAAGGCCAATCAGAGGAAATGACAGGTGACAATGAGATCCAAGTCATCAATTTGTCTAGTTTAAAGTTAACTAACGATATATCATCTGTCCTATGCAAAGGCCTAAACTTTTGTCCTACCAGTAAATGTGACATTGATGATGTGAAAATTGATGTTTACAAATTCATTCGGCAACTGAAAATAAAGAAATTCTTTTCTGCAAATGTCTCTGTTCAAAATTGTCCACCACCTCCTATTGTGGGAGACATTACTATCCAAGATGTACATGCTACCAGACTATTATTATCAATAACAGAACAAGAGAATGACCCTGTAACTTTACATCAAGTCCTGCAAGATTTAGAATGGTGTACTAATCTGAGTGAGGATAGTGGAATAAAAAAGAAATCTAAATGGACTCCTCAATTAGGGAGTGGGAGTAATATCGAAGCTTTCTATAAGAGCGTCAATAAGGAATTAGATATTCTTGAGAACAAGATGCGTAAAACTAGGCCCTCTCACCTTTATAACAACTTGTCCACCAAAGAGAGGAGTGCGATCAAAGCGATAGCAGAAGACACCTCCCTTGTAGTCAAAGAGGCGGACAAGGGGGGAAATGTTGTCAATGGACAGGACTAAATATGACGAAGAAATCATGGGGCAATTGAATAATGAAGTTTGGTATGCTAAATTACCATATAACCCGATCTTTACAATTGTAGCTAAAATAATGCCTTTTTAAAATCTTGGCATCATGAGACATTACTTAATGATACAGAATTTAAATATCTCACTGTTCACCGACCCCGATTTCCATGTATATACACCTTACCAAAGGTTCCCAAAGATCCCCGGTCTCCCCCTGGGAGACCGATCATTTCTGGAATAGGGGGGCCTACAGAAAAACTTGCAGAGTTTGTAGATATATTTCTTCAGCCTTACGTCTTGAACTTACCCTCTAACATCAGGGACACAAAACATTTATTAAATGTACTGAATGATTTTAATTGGGAACCTGAGAAGATACTATTCACAATGGATGTGTGTTCCCTGTACACAAACATCAAACATGATTTGGGTCTCAGAGCATTAGAATTTTTCTTACATAGGAGACCAGTTGAGCTGTTGGAACATACTAATATGATTCTGATGATGTCAAGATTAATTTTGGAACAAAATGTATTCCTGTTCAAAGATTAATGGTACAGACAAATGTGTGGGACCGCGATGGGTTCTAGATTTGCGCCGTCTTTTGCCTGTCTTTTTATGGGATGGGTGGAGGCGGTGCACATCTGGGGCCCGGGCGGAGCCCGATGGCACTCCCACATTAATTACTATGGAAGATACATAGACGATCTGCTATTTATATGGACGGGAAGTGAAGTAGAACTACTGGATTTTTTTGCACATATGAATGATAATGTGTACAATATGACTTTCACTATGGAATATTCCAAAGATAAGATCACCTTTCTGGATTTGACTCTATATGTGAAAAATGACAAACTGTGTAGCAAATTGTTTGGAAAATCCACATCCTGCAATGCGGTCTTACATAATGACAGTGCACATCCTAGATCAACTGGGAATTCAATTCCATATGGTGAGCTCCACAGGGCTCGACGTAATTGTAGCGAGGAGCCTGAATTTCGTGAATGTGTAACGGATATTGAAAGGAGATTTCTCAGTAGGGGCTATGGACAAGAAGTAATGAATAGAGCCAAAAAGAGAGTACTTGGACTTACTAGGCAAGAAACTCTGATCCCCAGAATTGCCTATAGAAATAAGAATAGGGACCTGGTGAGATTAGTAACCAGCTACAACCCTTGGTCATTCAAGGTTTATCAAATACTAAAGAAATACTGGTTCTTATTGAGTTCTGACCCTACTCTGAAAGATTATATCAATTCACGACCTTCCATTACATACCGACGGGGCATGACGATTAAAAACATGATCAGCCCTAGTTATCCTAAACTGCCAGATAAGACTCCGAACTGGTTGCATCTACTTGCAAAGGGCTCTTTCCGATGTGGTGATTGCAGTATGTGTAGAATGTCACGACATGGAATACTACACTTTACCTATAATGGATCCAAGACCCATTACATAAGGACACACATTGATTGTAATACTACATTTGTAGTATATGCAGTAACCTGCAAATGCAACCAAGTATACATTGGCAGCACCATACGCAGACTTAAGGACCGCATGGCGGAACACTTTAGAGCGCTTAAAAACAAGGACATGAGACACCCTCTAACAGCTCATGCTATAGAGTGTAAATTACAAACAGAGCACTTATCCATGTCCTTTCATGGGATTGAAACGATGCCCCTAGACATAAGGGGAGGTGACAGGGAGCTCAGACTCCGCCAACTGGAGGCAAGGTGGATAATGCGGGTACATTCGGTGGAGAGGGGTCTGAATTTTGATGATGAGCTGCAATATTTTTTGGGTAACTGACTTATAAATCTCTCTACATAAAATCTGTTGGATGATGAGATGAAATCACGACGAGGTCTCTTGTATTAATATCTGAACCGAGTTTTAGAATGGTTATCGCTCAACGAAACTGTCATGATGACAATGTTGGAATGTATAAAATACCTAACCGTACTTAGTGTGCTAAATTGTGTATTGAGATCATTTTGCTTGCTACAAAATCATGCTGCTCTGATTCCTGGCATCTCATATAAAAATCTGCTAAATGGAATTGTATATAATTATAATGACTATAGTGTTTGATGTAAGGAACTTTAGATGGATGACTACACAGCCAAATTACATGTTAAGTGATATTAACATAAAAAATGTATGTGCTCTCCAAGATGTAGGTTTTGCTAACATATGTATTTGGTATAAATTGAAATGATGTAAGTAAAACTGTACATGAACTGTATTGATGACATACAGATGAGTTAAATATCCGTCACAATTCATGATTGGTAGATATGACAAACACATAAGGGTGGTGGTATTCACGGTGAATCTCATTTGAATTTTTTCACAATTTTGTTATAATTTACATAAATTTCTGACTCTGACTGTCCGTAGTTGACTCAATATAAAATAATTAATGGGGGCAAATTACTGAATCGAGTGTATTTCTTTATGGGAACGAGAGCGGGATGTAACATTACAATTAAAGTTACGAATATTATACACAAGAAAGCCCTATATTGGCAAGAGTCTTAAAATGCGCAATACAAGATGGCGCGACCGTGAAGAAATGAAACGATAGAGAAACAGATGTAGCGACTGTAGTCCGTCGTTTATCTTTACTATTGGGGATGGGTACTTGAACGGTGTTGGAACATGGCGCGGGTGCTGAACGCCAGATACTCTATCTGAATGAAGACGTGATATCGTCTGAGGTAAGATAGCGAGTGTATTTATTTCTATGTGAACAAGATGAGACTGGAAATTTATATAATTTAACGATGTGGTTGCGACTTGGTGTAATACGAGTTCCTATGGTAACGACCACTTTAATGCCGATTTCCGAAAAAGTTATCAATGCTACCGGGTTGTGTTAAATGAAATCGCCCAGCTTAAAAAATCTGCTGTTGGAAATCACGATTCTCAAATATCCAGTCATATATGAGTTTATGACATGGGTGATGACTGTTATATACATGAACGCTAAATATTGGATTAGAGTGTGATAATGACTGTACCTCCATTGGAAAGATAAAGGGGTCATATTGTAATGGCATAACTAATGGTAGGAGGGGCGTTCAGTATTCGAATTCATGCTTGGCCATAGATTTGAATATTCATTGACTGTGGGAATAAGAGAAAGAATGTTGACATTAGGAGGTCTGTGTAGTATATAAAATGGTAGTAATAAGATGGAGAATAATACTCCAAACTGATGTTGTTCCCTCTATCTTGATTTTGGTCTTAGGAGGAAAATAATCAACTTATATTTATGTGGAACATAGTACCATATAGCTGTTAAACACGTCGGAAAACGCGGAGATCTGAGTGAGTTTTTAAATAGAACTTATGAGACGTTTTGATTCTGTGAATCTAGTGTACCGATATTAGAGTCTAAAGAGATGTTTTCTTTGGCAGTTTTATCAAGAATGCCAACCCCCAGCATATCATAGTTGGGGCGATAGGGAAGAAAGAATCATAGATTGAACTTAGAGGAAACAGGTACAAACAATTAATATATAACTTTCATTCTCACTTTACTGGTTTCTTTTAATTTGGAGCTTTCTTCGTTAATTTACTTTTATTTTGGACACAGTTTATATTCATTAGTTGACTTGACTTTGTCACTTCGGGTGGATCCACATAATGTTTGCATGGTTTGATGACACGTCAAAATTTGGTGATGGTCTTAAATTCTTGCACCTTGTTTTTCTTAGGCGTAAAAGTTTTTTGAAGCACTTTTTACTTGGGGTTGACTAATCACATTGTAACTGGTATAATCAGTCGAACATATGACACGAGATTTTTGAATAACTAGAGTTTACTTTAGTTACATTAGAATATTTATAATAATATGTCTGATGATTTTAATTATAAAATTACATTGTTCTAGCCCTGAAGAAGTCTGTGGCTAAACACCATTACAGACGAGACACGTGTCGGCTAGAGAATTTTAAGGACGTTTACCACGTGAAATAAAAGAAGAAAAGAAGAAAACAGCAACTTGTTATTTGTTCATCTTACTATTTCTTTCTTGTTAGCTCAGGATATATGTTGTATTTTGACATCTTTGGGCAATTGATGTCACTTTTTCCAAAAACTGCCTTGGTATTTTCTGATATATGCCAAAGGCAAAAATGGAACTGGTCCAACCATTTTTGTCCACAGAATGAGAAAGCAAGGAAACATGTAAATAAATCTGTTTCTGCTTTCCTCAGAGACTATGGTATGGTATGGGTTCCATTTACCACAACAACTTGCGTTACAACATGCAAGGCATCTATAGGTGAGATGGTGTACACTTTACAGATGAGGGGAATAGAGTCTTCCTCTTGATTTTGAGACTCTGCATTGGTACCTACTTGTAGGTACAAAAAACACCCACATAACACAACAGCTCTTTTCAGAGCTACCCTACCTCTAAGCACTCTAAATAATTGTTTACTCTATTTTCTTGCACTGTTTTTCCCCGTGGTGCGCTCATGGTGCGTGCACTGGAGAGCGCACCTGGGAACGCACCCAGCGCTTACCCCGCAAAAATTTAAAAAAAAAAAGGTCTACCCTGCCCCCTTTTAATCATTTCCCCCTTTTTTTAACTTCTTGTTTCTCGATTCTACCGAGACACAAGATGGCGGACTCTCCGGACTGTTTAGAATGTTGACAGACATCCGAGAGCCAATCAACTTTCCCCTCGCGCACTCCCGTAGGCCGCCGGGTGCGCTCCCCCGTACATCTGAATACCAGTCCCTACAATTTTGCAAAGTTTTGCGTAACTCCGTTCAGCGGTTTGGGCTGTAGACGTGTCAGAACGTCCTATGGAAATTAACATGGGGAAAACACGATTTGGGACCCCCCTTTCTTCTCAGCCCCCACTTCACAAATCCCCCCGAAACTTTCAGGGAAGGAGCGGGGCGGGCCAAAATGTTGGAAAATTACACGCAAATTCCTCAACCGGCGCCAGAGTTATTCCCAATAGATGGTAGCTAGGTCCTAACTATAACTACCTACTGGCGACCGCCACTAGGTAATATATATATTTTGAAAAGGAAAATAAATACATTTTTAAACCGGACAGAGGTTGCGACTCATTTCCTCTCTCGTGTGGGGAGGCTGTTGGAATATATATATATATATATATATTCCGATACGATGGTAGCTCACCAAGAGAGACACACGCAAGTCCAACAACAGGTTACCAGCCTTTATTTTCGGTACAGGTATGCAATGTTCGTGGGTTGGTTTCAGAATCTTTCCATTCAGCCTGACGCCTTTCAAGTTTCCCCTTTTTCAAAGGCTTGTGGGAAGTTCGTGCTCGGGCGTGCAGAAGCTCCCAATTAAATGCATAAATATTCCGCATTGATTTCTGGGAGTTGTAGTGCGCATTAGTCCCCTTCTCAATATTAGAGTGCACTGGCTTACTGCTGTCAATAAATCCCCCACTGGGCCCCCGCAAGCATGCGCACCTTAAATCCACGGTTGTTGCTCCATAAACAGGGGCAGTGAATCTGTCCCCATGGCCTCCTGAAGATTATGGAGTGGTGCAGTCTCGGCGGAAGAGCCGTCCGCCTACTATTTTCCGATACAATGGTAGCTCACCAAGAGAGACACACGCGAGTCCAACAACAGATTACCAGCCTAATGGTCGATGGAAAAATAAATGTGTAAATAAGTGTCTAAATGGATTTTTTTTGTAAAAATGATTGCATAACTATCTGTATCAGTGTCTCACTTTGTGTATAAGTGGCTGCATGGGTTGGTGACAAGCTATATGTGTGTTGATATAGGTTATAAGTTGGTTTTAAGAGTATCAGTATGAGTGTCTGTATGGTTTGGTGGGGGGTATTACTTACCGCACAGATGCATGAATGACTGACTCACTGTTTGTATGTGTTTTGAAGACAGCATGTGTGCAGGACTGTATGGGTTGATGAGTGTGTTTAAGGTGTGTTAGTGAGTGAATCACTGTCTCAATAGTATCTTTATGAGTAACTACATATGTTTTAAACTAGTATATGTGAGTATTGATGTATATAAGTGAGTATATGTCAGAGCGAGAGATTCTAAGACTTACTGTATAAATAAGTATGAGTTTCTATAAGTGATTGTTTAAGAGAGTAAGTATGTGTACGAGTCTGTACAAGTTAGTGTAGTGGTGGGTGTATAGCTGTATATGCAAATTGAAATTTGATAGTTTATTTGCATGTGTGAGTAAGTGTGTGAGTAACTCTATAGATGAGTGTCGGTGTATAACATGATGTATAGGTGTATGAGTACATATGATAAGTGAGTACATGTATGAGTCACTATATAGAATTGTTGGTGAATGAGTGGATGTGTATGCAGATTTTGGAATTACTGAATATGTTATTCTAACTGGAATTGGTATCTCCTTTTATTAGAAAATTTTAGTTTCTATTTTTGATCGTGTGTATCAAAGCTTATATTACAGTGAAAGGAGGTCTGCTACAAGGATGATGTCATCAGTGATGTCATCAGGGATGTCATTTGAAATGTCATGAGTGATGTCATTTGAAATGTCATGAGTGATGTCATGAGTGATATCACTGACCATGTCATGAGTGATGTAATATGTGACGTCATCAGCAGTGCATTGCGGGCGCGCAAGTTATAGTTAGCTGAGCTAAATATAACGGTGAAATTCCAAAGGTTTTGTATGAGAGAAATGTTTAGCTAACTATAACGTGTGAAACCTATGGTTTTTTCAATAAATTTCTAAGCTTTTTTAAATGCTAATTCCTAACTATAACGTGTGTGAAACCTATGGTTTTTCAGTGAATTTCAAAGGTTTTGTAAATGATAATTTATAAATGTATTAATTATTATGTATTTCTTTTTATACAAATGTCTTATATTTTTAATATAAATATTTATATGTATTTTATTTTTTATATTTCATATTCCTATTACAAAATAATAACAAAACTAAATTTCAAATGAATTTTTGGATTAATAATTGCTTGTCGTCGATTGCAAGTATAACACAGCTCCACCAATGCTCTTGTGGCCCTATGCTCACAATGCTGTATCAATCCTTACACCTCCTTCAAGCATGTGCAAGGTTTTGACGCAGCATAAGCTCAAAAGTGACTGAATGAAATGTTATACATTTCACTCAGTCACTTTTAGGTGGCGTTGCTGCACCCCCTTCTGCACTAGAAAGCCTCTTCTGGCAGTGCTTTCCAATGTAATACACCCTCCAGATGCGTCACATTGTTAGTAGCACACACCATGGCACATCTTTTGCACCACCACTGTGTCACAAAAGTGATGCAACGGCTGTGTAAAAGATGCACAATGGGATTGTAAATCCGCCCCTACCACATACAAATTCCCCCAGGCAGTTTCACCAGCAGCACAAATTAAAGCATAGACGTGTAACATATTTATGTACATATGTTACATACAAGTGCTTCGGACAAACTACAGTATATTATAGATAAATACCTTATAGATTTATGCTGTAGCACTTCCTTACGCGTTACACCTATAACCGCGATAACTTGTGGGCGCTAGGTGGCAACGTTAATACTCCAGGCTGCGCTACCATGGAAATGCGGGAAGAGTTCGTGACCAATCCTCGTCATTGCTTAAATTGTAAGCAAGCTCTTACCAATTTACACTGGCAAACCAGCACACTTACCACGGTTTCATATAGAACTACCGAGAGGAAAGAGCACGCTACTGTGAAATGTTTGTTGCTTAATGCCAGATCCCTGGTGAAACACAGCATAGAACTGGCGGATATAATTCAGGATTCAAAAGTCATGATAGCATTTATAACAGAATCCTGGACAGACCCAGCATCAGGCCCAGATATTGTTAAAGCCACTCCCCCGGAATATGACTGTTTTGTTCAGAATAGAGAAAGGAAGAGAGGTGGAGGACTGGCTAATATTTATCACAAATCAGTTAGAGGGACCTTCCAGCCTGGCGCAACTGACCTAGACGAAGCTCTAGCTTTTAACTTCATCCTATCTGACCACTAAACCCTCAGAGGATGCCTACTCTATAGGCCCCCCGGGGCTAAAGCCCCATTTCTTACGGCTCTGAGTAGCCTGCTAGAAGAAGCTGTATGGGCTAAGACCTTTACACTGCTAGGGGATTTTAATTTTCATCTGGAGTGCGTTTCAGATTCAGATACACAGGATCTTATAGAGCTGTTGCATGGGGTGGAGTTAAAGCAAAGGGTCAGTGGCCCGACACACAGGGCAGGACACGCCCTGGATGGTATTTTTTTCACCCATCCCAACCTAGAAGTCACAGCAGTACATCCGGTCTCCTGGTCTGACCACGCCGCAGTTCACTTTAAAATTATTCTAGCCCCCCTCCTAGATAAAGCAAGGCTAACAATCCACCCAGGAAGATCAGGAAATGGAAAAGCATAGAAGGTGAGGGTCTTGAGGGCTTACTGAGAACCTCAATGATGCCCCCTCCAGGAAAGGTGGAAGATGCGGCCACAGCCTACACGACTGGCTGGAGCAGGCATGCATGCAACTAGCACCCCAAAAATCTATCACTCCACGCGCTCAAACCCTTCAGCTCCCTGGTTTTCAGAACAGATTAGGGACCACAAAGTTCTCTGTAAAAAATTGATCTTGGCGGAAAAACTACAGGGAGGTGGATGAAAAGCTACTCAACGTAGAGCTGAGAGTGTACAAAGAGATGATTCGAATGTCGAAACGCACGTTTTTCACCAAACGCATCAAGGAAGCGAGTAACTCCCCTAAGGAACTATTTCATGCAGTGTCATCCCTGTCAGCCCCCAAACTGGTGGAGGTACCCCCAAGTCATGAATTATGTGAAAACTTGGCCAAGTTCTTTCGGGGAAAGGTGGAAAAGATTTTCCACTCTTTGGACAACCAAGTTAAGATTGGCGCCCCAGAGACAAACCCAGAGACAGACAGGAAAAAAGAGAGATTACTTAACTTCGCCCCAACTAGTGAGGAGGAGGGGGTCGGGAACCGGTTACAGAGGATAAAATCAGGCTCCCCTCGTGACCCCTGCCCAGCCACCATTGCAAAATTAGCTCCCTCTACCATTGCCTCAGGACTCACCCCACTGTTCAATGTCATGCTGGATAGCGGGGAGTTTCCCTTACGGTGGAAACAAGCATCCATTATACCCCTTCTAAAAAAAACTAACTTAGATTTGACCGATTTGAACAACAATCGGCCCATTGCCAGGTTACCCCTCCCAGCCAAAATCATGGAGGGTATACTAAACACGCAGCTGAGTACCTTCCTGGGGACAGGACAACATCTAGATCCATCACAGCATGGATTCCGGGCAGGGCACAGCAAAGAATCGGCACTGATCAAGTCAGCCGAAGACATAAGAACAGTGATGGATGCAGGTGGCAGAGCCGCCCTGATCCTGCTGGACCTGTCTGCAGCCTTTGATACGGTCCACCACAAGTTATTGGTGGACCGGCTGGGGGGCTGTGGGATTCAAGGAAAGGCACTTAAGATCTTGCAGGCCTTCCTATCCAGCAGGACCCAGACGGTGGCTCTGGGGGACTTTGAATCGGACCCATTTGTGCTCCCCTGTGGAGTTCCCCAGGGGTCTTCCCTGAGTCCGACTCTTTTTAACGTGTACGTTTCCACCCTGGCGCCAGTTATTAGATCCTTTGGCTTCAACTTAACATCTTACGCAGACGACACGCAGATAGTGATGTCACTGATACCGGGTGAAATGGAAAGCACGGCAGATAGGTTCAGAGGGTGCATGCGTGAGTTCAGCAATTGTATGGCAGAAAACTGCCTTACGCTTAATTCAGCAAAGACAGAAGTGTTGCTGTTTGGGTACAAAGATAACTTCTGGTCCCCACGATGGTGGCCAGAGGAAATGGGGACCCCCCCATCACCGGTGGCGAAGGTCAAAAACCTGGGTGTACTGATGGATGATTCTCTGTCCTTCAGGCCACAAATAAACGCGCTGACTTCAGCAACCCGCTATGTGCTAAAAACTATTCGAAAAGTCCTGCCGTTTCTAGCGGAAGAGCACAGGAAGACAGTGGTAACATGTTTGGTGATGTCCCGACTGGACCATTGCAACAGCCTGCTGCTGAATGCCCAACAGGGGCTGCTAAACAAACTCCAAATCCTGCAGAATGCAGCAGCCCGTCTGATTACGGGTACACCCAAGCTCACCTCGGTAGCACAGGATCTGGTGAAGCTACACTGGCTACCAGTACGCAAAAAAATTGCTTTTAAAACGCTTTGCGTGATCTTCAAGGCACTGATTGGCCTAGGCCCCCACTGTATGACTCTGCTCTTCCAGTGGTACAAGCCTGCAAGATCTTTAAGGTCAGCCGAGCAGAGGCTGGTTGTAGTCCCAAGAGTCAGGAAAGCTCGCTGGGGGGGCAGGAGCTTTTCCCTGGGAGCTGCGAAGGCATGGAACGCATTGCCGTTGAGCCTCAGACAGATACCAGATCTTCTGTCATTCAGGAGAGCCCTAAAGAAATGGCTCTTTATACAATAACTCCTCAGCCCATGCATACTAGTGGCCATTCTGCGCCAGGACACCTTCGGGTAACAGTGCGCTTTAAAAATGTGAAAAATAAATAAATATAGTTCTGCACTTTCACATTCTCCAAACACTAGTATGATATTCATTCATTCATTTATGAAGTACACATTCATTCTGACAAACTTTTACACACTAACATAGAAATATAGTTCTTTCTTTGACCAGTTTTTTTTTTCTTTTTTAGTTTTGTAGTTTTTTTGTGTGTTTCTCAACAAATTCCAAGTGGAACAAAAGAATGAAAAAAACAACTATTGTCGAGGACAGCAATGATCCTGCATCCTGCGTTTCATCAGGTCTATAGACTGTTCCCCATTACACAAAAGTTTATTGCAATAAATGCATAGAATTTTAACTTTAGCAAAGTCAGAATCAATTTGTGGGTGTGGACTGCTTGCTGAAAATGCTGCTGCCGCAGTTGATGTGCTTGGTGCAGTAGCAGGTGGATTCTCGTGCAACCTCCGTCTCGCAGCTCGAGCAAAGTTCTTGGGTTGCAAGTTCTTCACATGTCTCAATACATTTGCTGTGCCAAAGGACTATTTTTTAGATGGATCACCCCGTGAAAGAGTTGTTTGGCAAATTTTACAGGTTACTTTTGGAGCATTAACCTTTTTTGACCTTCTGGAAAAGTGAAAAACTTCCAAATTAGAGCTTCTTGCCTCTTCTTTGGACGTTCTTCAGGAATGAAATCTCCCTCTGAAGAACTGCTGGAAGATGACTCCATTGCTCTTATTGTTGTGATCTTCCTTCTATTTGAGAAGATTCTCAAAACAAATGCTCATTCTTAGAAAGTCAAAGTCGAATAATTATAATGGAACGGAACTTTCAACAGTCACAATAGGAAAAGTTATGAACCAATCAAATCTCTACTTTTAAAGTCACATGGCTTTGCGTACGCTTATGATGCGCTTGCGCAGCTCTTTCAATACGAGTACGCATGATGTTCTACCGCGATTTGTGTAATTCTTTTTAAAAGTAATATATGATTATTACAAGTATTAAAAAAATTCATAGTTATCCCAAATGTCTGCCCTTAGTATGTACATTAAATACATACATGTTTTAAACCAAGTAGAAACATTGCCCCCTTTAGCATACAGAACGCCGTACATGATGTCACACGGAAGCTTTACTGCGACGTGTAACGTCAAAGCATATTCGTACCGTATGCGCCGGTACACGCTGAGTATGATAAGCAGTACAAACTATGGTGCGATCACCCTTTCAGTGACAAATCAGAGCTCTGGGCGCACTAAGGAGAATGATTAGAAGTGCTGACTCATTGCAGATCCGATTCTGGGCATGCCCCTGCGCACATTATAACACCGCCCCCATCTCGCTCTGTTGTTAATTGTTAGTGCACACACTCATACTTGCACATGCGCGGGGAACGCCCGCCCACACTACCCACATGCCACCACCAGCATGCTTGCTACTATTTAGCCTGGAAACCAATACATTACCCAATGGCATGTCCCCCAGGGCCATCATTCTTGCAGACCGCGAAAACGCTACCAAAGACAGCCGCTCTTGATAATATGCCCCTTAATGCTTCAGCTCATTTACTCACATCTACATAATTCTAAACTCTAATTTTCTTTTTTCTTTTGCAGCTTACCAATCGGACACCTTTTGGAATCCATTTCACAATTTGTTTATAACATTGTTTAAGTTATTTTTCCAGTTCTAATATAGTTATAATTGAGTTTTGTTTATATTTATTGTTTAATAAAAGTTAATTAAAAAAACTGCATACTTCTTTTATTTTGTGGGGGAGGGGTATGACGGCCCACAATAAAAATAATGTTGAAATATTATGGTAAGATATTCAAGACTAGGATTGAAAACTACTGAGTTCTAACTCACAGATATAATAAAAACAACGGTGAGAAACTACTAAAATGGCGGTGGACGGAGTAGGTAATCAACGTTTGGCGCCTCTCAAATAAATATATAAAAAATATGACTATAAATACTGTACATCAGTACAGCAGCGGATGACACACACGAACCGGGAAAAGAAAGCGACAGATTTACTAAATGATATAAAGAAAGGTTTGCTTGTTGAACTTGAAGAAAAAGAAAACGTGGGCTTTGAAACGACGCTGAACATGTGAAGAGAGTACAACTGCTACACCAAAAAAAAAGGAAAGCTTTACATACTATCATAGAAATGAAGGAGCATATTATCAACAAAAGGCGATGCATTATCGGCGCTTTTATCGACAGGAAACTGCCGATAAAGCGGCGATAATGTGCTTGATAATAGACCCTTGTAACTTCACATAGCAGCCCAGGTTCTGGTGCTAACCTGGGCTCCTATGGTTATTCACAAGGGCATATTAGCAGGCCCATTATCACCGCTTAAAGCGACGATAATGTATCGCCTTTTGTTGATAATATGTCTCATTGCTCTTTTTTTGACCAGTAAACTTAGGTGCATATTATCAAGGACCGGTGTTACAATTATTGCCGTTTTATTGGCAAGAAACTGCAAATAAAACGGCGATAATGACCATGATAATAAGGCCTTGTTATTTCCCATAGAAGCCCATGTTAACACCAGAACATAGGCTTCTATGGCAATTAACAAGGACGTATTATCAAGCCCACCCTCCCAACATTTATAAAAAACCATAGGGCCTTGTAAATTCCCATAGCAGCCCAAGTTCTGATGTTAACCTGGGCTGCTATGGTTATTCACAAGGGCATACTATCAAGCCCATTATCGCCGCTTTATCTGCCGTTTCCTGCCAATAAAAGTGACGATAATGTATCGCCTTTTGTTGATAATATGGCCCATTGCTCTTTTTTTTTACCAGTAAACTTAGGTGCATATTATCAAGGACTGGTGTTAAAATTATCGCTGTTTCATCGGCAGGAAACTGCTGATAAAACGGCGATAATGAGCTTCATAATGCGGCCTTGTTATTTCCCATAGAAGCCCATGTTAACACCAGAACATAGGCTTCTATGGCAATTAACAAGGACGTATCATCAAGCCCACCCTCCTAACATTAAGAAAAAACTCCAGACAAAGCAGGTACCCGGAGCTGGAAGGTCATTTTACATATCACTGCCCCAGAAATGTGGCGTTCCCCGCGACTGCGGGGAGTAGGGACATAACTCCCCCCGCGCATACTTCAAAATAAAACCAGAGCAGTGCCGTTCCCCAGTGCTCGGGGCACCTTACAAGCCCCCATTATGCAGAAAAATTCCCCCCGTAATTTGCCCCCCGGGACCTAATGAATGAAACAGACTTCTACTTTTTTTCACCTTTTCCACCGGGAAAAAGTACTGTACGAGTACCCCGCCATTTTTTATTTAAAAAAAAATACAAATTGACCCTTAAGATTCATATACCACCCCCTGACCAAGACTATAGGCTCAGAATGTTTCTACCCTGCCCCGTTTTCTTATTTCTTAACTTTGTTTTACTGTTTTCTTGTGAATGTGCTCTCCCGACAAACAACATGGCTGCCAGCACTTCCTGGTTTGGAATATTGACAGCCAATCAGCATGCAGCTCCTGCTCGTAATTGAACGTATTTCCATATGCGTACGCCGCGATTTTTCTTTTAAAAAAAAAAAAAAAAAATAGAGCCTAAGCATCCATGTATGACCCCCTGAGCAAGCCTAGAGGGTAGGAATGTCTCTACCCCACCCCCTTCCCTTATTTCTGAACTTTGTTTTACTATTTTCTTGTGTCTCGGTTCTAGCGAAGCACAAGATGGCCACCAACACTTCCTGGTTTTGAGTGTTGCACGCACCCACGAGGCAGAAGTGAGTCAAAAACAAAAGTGGGGAACGTGAAAAGAGGGCAGGGAAGAGTCTCCCTGACCCCCTAGGCCTTCTCAGGGGGTCCCTGAAGGACCCCGAAGGGCAAACAAATATTAGATTATTTTTTTTAATCGCGAGGTGCGTGCACATTGCACGCACTCTCGAGTCAGAAGTCAGTCAAAACAAATATGGAGAACATGAAAAGAGGGCAGGGTAGAGACTCCCTGACACCCTAGGCCTTCTCAGGGGTCCCTGAAAGACCTCGAAGGGCCCAAAAAATATTTTTTAAAAAAATAAAAAATTGCAAGGTGCACGCACGTCGGAAAAAAAATACAAAAAAAATACAGTTAAATAACAAGTTTGAGTGTTTAGATGTTGGTTGGCTCTAAAAAGAGCTTTTGTGTTCATTGAGTGTTTTTTGTACCTACAAGTAATTACCGATGCAGAGTCCAATGTTCAAGAGGAAGACTCTGTTTCCCTCATCTGTGAAATGTACACCGTCTCCTCTATAAATGCCTTGCATGTTGTAAGGCAAGTTGTTGTGGAATATAGAACCCATACCATAGTCTCTGAGGAAAGCAGAAACAGACTTATTCACATGTTTCCTTGCGTCTCAATCTGTGGACAATATTGGTTGAACCAGTTCCATTTTTGCCTTTGGCATATATTAGAATATACAAATGCAGTTTGTGGAAAAAGCGACAACAATTGCCCAAAAGTGTCCTTTAAAAGCATTTCCAGACCTACCTCAGTCAAAGTGCCTAGGTCATTGCCACCACAGTGCACAATTATGAGGTCAGGGTGTGGGAGATGCAAAAAGTATTTTACCAATGGCATCAATTGGTGACATCTTAATCCTCTCTGGCCAATCCATATAATATCCACATTTGGTAAATCAAGGTTGAGAAATATAGATGTGTCCTACAATCCACACTCTAAGCATCTTGAAGGAAGATCTGGTTGTACTCAGATGGGCTCTGGAAATTAAATGGCAGTTTGAAAAGTAGGAGTTTAGGAAAAAATGTGGATGAGATTCAGTGCACTTGAAAAAAAGAAATGATTGGTGGTTTCTGAAAATTCAACATTGAAAACTAGGGTGCATTCTACTGTTTTTTTTATGAGAAATGCTAATGGTTGAGAAAAAGTCATTGAAAGGAACATTGCACAGGATACACTGGTGTATTGAAAAGTCAAACACCCTTGCTGGTTTGGTTTGCAGATGAACTTTTCACCTGTGTTCAGTTAGGTGTTCTATGGAGTGTTACGATGGTAACAGGCAGAGAGAGCAGTGGGGGAAGGTTGAATATTATGTGGGATTGAAAGTGTTGCAATGTAGAACCAATTAAAATGTTAGTTTGGTTTTGAACTCGTGTGGGAAGATATTTAATTGGTTATCTACAAGAATATGTGTGTAAAATGAGAGGGATTCTATGGTTCCAGTGACTGGTGCACAATTGAGAGATTCTGCTTAAGAAAATCTGGTGTGTGATTGACACTGTTCTAAAACTACAAAAGCATTTTTAAAGGTGAGTTGTTAATTTGTAAAGGGATCTATATTGTGCACTTTAAGTTAATAGGAAAAATGTGTCTAATGTGGAAGCATAGAGTCTGATTCTGAATTTGTCTGCTTTGGGAAAAACATTGTGATAAGAGCATTTGGTATGTTAATGTGTTTGAGGAAATATTTGTTTGCAATACAGTGCTGTTGTTAAAAATGTAGAGTGTGTAAATGAAGTGGTCTAACCACTTACACACTTGTATATCAAGGTTAGAATTCTCAGATAGTCTCCTTGCAGACTAGTAAACATTCTGGGTGTGCTGCACAAATGCCATAGAAAATCTTTTAGTAGCATGTGGCAGAATAATTTGCTTAGTTGATGTATTTAAAAATATGGGAATACATGTTTTCATGGAGTGAGTCAGACTTAATACTCTGTCTGTTTCAGGGTTTAGAGCAGTGCAGTAGTGTTGAAAGAGTTTAGCAGGTTTTGCTAGGGATGGTGTTTCAGGCTTTAGGACAGTGCAGTGGTGTTCAGGCAGTGTAGGGGGTCAAGGTGGGACTGATATTTATGAGTTTAGAGCAATGCAGTTGTGTTTGGGCAGTGTAAGGTATCATGCAAGGGCTAGGACTATAAAGCACTGCATGTCCTAAAGCCTGACTCACTCCATGAGTACATGTATTCCCATAGTAATCATTTTACTGAATTGCAAGAGATACTGTCATTTGTCTAAGATCACACTGTGAGTCAGTGTTCATTTTAGAAAATGGTGGCAGAATAATTTGCTTAGATGATGTGTTTAAAAATATGGGAATACATGTACTCATGGAGTGAGTTAGGCTTTAGGACATGCAGTGCTTTATAGTCCTAGCCCTTGCATAAAAATCAGACCAGGTTAGTTCAAGTCAAGCCAAGCTTTATTCGATTAATTAAAATCATAAAAGCAGTTACATAACAATATTAGTGAATTTAAAAAACAATTCATATGTTAAGAAAATCAGTAAAAAACCAGTACATCATAAAAGATCATAAAATAATTAAATAACACCACATGCAGGATAAAAACTTATTAAGATGAAATCACACCTCTAAAACATTCACCATCTGTCTTTTGGCCTTAATGCGCATAGCAGCAACCAGAAAATTAGCAACCCCAAAGATTACCCTGATTCTACCCAGCAGTTGTAAATACAGGAGTGCGGGTCGCACTTGTGTAAATCCCGCTTCTCTCAATATTGGAGCCAAAAACTGTTTTCTGATATCAGTAAAATGATCACAAAACATGATAAAGTGCATTAATGACTGATCAGAAAAGTTATCACAACTGCAAGGGATGGACTGGTCTAATTTATCCCATATATGGTAGTCACCAAGGGAGAACTGAATGATATTGAATCTGAATCTGACAAGAAGATGTCGGTGGAACGGGATGGTAACGATCTTTAGGTAGGGTTCAATTAGTGGGGTGGTAAAGAGCATATAATTGGCTCTTACAACAGGTTTTGCCATCTCTACTGCCTCCCGTTCATGCTCAGCTAATCCCAAAAAGTTAGCCTTGATCCAGTTCACATCTCCCTTCTGGAGCAAATTTGGGAATGCTTATAGGTCAGGCCGACCCAATTTACAAAGAGTTTTTTTATGTATGCTAACCATGGGATTTTATTTGCTCTTTCTAGTGCCATACAGTCTTTAAGAATGGTGGGATTCAGTGTAATTTCGGTGTTGAGCCAGGTTTTAGCCCAACAGATCAATGGGGCCAAGTGTAGCTGGTCAGAAATGTAACCAAGACCTAACTCAGTGTGGACCGAGAGTACTGGGGTGGAATGGGGGACCGCTAATAAGGATCTGAGGAATTTATTCTCTATGATCTGCAATTTACCTTGAGGTAAAAGACCCCATAATGATGCGACATACATTGCTATTGAGAGGCATTTAGACTTGTATACTGTTAGCAGAGCCTCGGTCGGACGTGAGCCTAAGCGTTTTGCAAAGTCAAGTAAGGCCGAGGTAGATCTGGTAACAGCTGTGCCTTTCGCATTTATTTGGGGGACCCATGAGCCAGGTTAATTGATCTATATTTAAAAAGTGAAAAGGAGAGTAATTATGAGTGGAAGGAATTTGAAACGTATTTGTTGGTAGAGAATTGTTTTGATTTGGGTTCTGATCAACGTATTTGTAAATATTGTTGTAATAAATTAAATGAAAACAAAATGCCTGCTAGAGCTGTACATAATAATCTTGAGTTGGTAAATATCCCTTCTGAACTGATGGATTCAAATACTTATGAGTCTATTCTTATTCAATGTGTGCATCCATTTCAGGCTTTTGTTCGTATGGAGCTTAAGACAGGGAAATTGCCTCCTTCAGATTTACAGAGAGGATTAAAGGGAAGAGTTGTATATTTGCCGCTAGATTTAAAGAAAAATATTGAAACAATTGGTGAAGAAAATGTGGAAGAGGAACCTCCAGTTATTCTAGTTAATGACGTTCCTACGATGAGTAAGAAAATCAGGCAAGAATTAGTGGATGTTAGGAAAGTGAAAAAGGCAACGTTGTATTTGGTAAAAAATAATCAATACCATAAAAATGTATATGTAGGAGAAGAGGAAACAACTGTAGAAGAGGACAGTGATTTGTCAACTGCACAAATTGAAAAAGTGGATGTGTCCAGAACTGAAGAAATTTATGAACATTATAGTGTGCATCCACTTCACTCTAAAGAAGTGATGGGGAATACTATTGAGTTATTCCAAATGAAAGAAGTGAAAGGAAGTCCCAATAGTGAATGGGATGAAAGCTTTGAAGCTTGTTGTTTCCCTCCGTTATTTCCAACAGGCAAAGGTGGACGATATGATGAACGACCTGTGAAAATTCCTGCATCTGAATACCGGACATCAAGATTATATGCAGAGGATCCAAGGTTTCGCCAGTGTATTCTATATTTTTTTCATCTTCTGTTTGAGAGTGACTTGTCTGGACGTTCTTATGCAGTGAACCATATACTTAAAAGGGGAGTACATCTGCAAAATGTTTCGGCAAACAACTTTATGGGTAAAGTCCAACAGAAAGATACTGTTTTGGAATCACAGCTAATTAATCTCATGGCATGTCAGCATGGTACTAATGAGTATTGGTACCGTTGTCATGGGGAATTAAAATATATGCTAAGAAACTTAGGAACTCCTACATGGTTCCTTACTCTAAGCTGTGCAGTGTATGCTTGGGAAGATTTACTTCAATTCCTTCGAGAGGCAAATGCAAACATAGAAAATATAGAATACAAGACACCTGGAGAACTGTGCTCTGTGGATCCAGTTAATGTATGCAGGTATTTCAATCATATATTTGAAGCTATGATGCCTTTTATCACAAACAAAAATTAATCCTCTCTTGGAGAGGTTCTGGATTTCTTTTGGAGAAAGGAGTATCAAGCAAGAGGTGCTCCTCACATACATATGCTGCTATAAATCAAAGATGCCCCCAAATTTGGAACAGATTCAGATGACACAGTGATGAGTTTTATTGAACAATATTCTACATGTGCTGTACCAAAAAGTACAGAACAAAAGAATTTAAGACATCAAGTCTTACGGTTTCAAACCCATCGTTGTGGAAAATACTGTTGTCGAAAGTACAAATCTAAGAATAAGTATTACACAAAATGTCGTTTTGGATTTCCACGTCCAGTAATATTAAAAGGAAGAGTGAACAATTTTATGTCATCTTTGCGACATACTGTCACAAGAAAATCACCGAAAAATACCTACAACTTAAGAAGAAATGAAGAGTCAAAATATATAAATGACTATAACCCAGTCATTTTGTCCATATGGAATGCTAACATGGATATTCAATATGTTGCAGACAACTCCATTGCTGTGGCTCGATATGTAACGTCTTACATTACTAAATCTGAAAGGACGGAACTAAAGGAAATGTGGGAAGAAATTTCTCATGAAAAGAGCCTTAGTGAGAAATTGGACAGCTACAGTTAGAAGATGTTGTCTCATCGAGAAATTGGAGCATATGAATGTTCAGATTGCTTATCATCTGCAAGTCTATACTCCAAATCTAGAACAATTATTTGGGTGAGTTTAGGTCTTGCAAGAACACGAAACCGAGTTTTAAAATCTGTAGAAGAAATTGAGTATTTAGCAGAAAGAGAATCAGACAGTACAGATATTTTGAAAACAAATATGTTGGATACATACTATCCAAATAGAAGTAATCATCTTGAGAACGTTTTTCTCTATGAAGTACTGCAAAGCTATACTTTTAAGAAGAATATTACAGAAGATATCAATAAAGGACTATATGCTGTGATTGGATGTAAAGGATGCTTAGTGAAACAAAAAAAAGGACATTTGATTAATCACCAAAAACTGAGTTGTGAAACACCTGACAAAAGGAAATTTTACTTTTTAGCTCTTTTGCAACTCTTTAAGCCATGGCGAAGAGAACTGGAACTACTATAGAATGTCCTGTTTTTACTAATTATCTGAAAATGTTGAACGACGAAATACAGCAAGAAGCTACAATTGCAGCAGAGATGGCTAGATACAGTTCTCAAGACAGTCAAAGTTCTGCTTCGTTGAGTCAGGATCCACTAGGAGAACCAATTATCTAAAATGAAGCAGCAACTGCCATGGATGAGGTGGAAACAGCAATGAAACAAGCTCAAGAGGATGTAATAAACTTAGAAGAATTGGAAAAACAACTAAATGTTGAGCAAAAACAAATATATGATCAAGTGACTTAACAGATTGAGCATGGTTTATATCATGAGGAAAAAGAGTGCTCATGTACGTCATTTAAACCTGTCCAACTGTACATGAGTGGAGAAGCAGGAACTGGAAAACGTTTTCTAATTAAAGGAATTGCAACTTATCTACAGAAAAGAACAGAGTTGTCACTCTCTTGTGTTGTTACTGCTCAAACAGGGTTGGCAGCACATAACATTAAAAGGATTACTTTACATCGTTTATTGATGATGCCAGAAGAACATGAAAATAAATTAGAATACCACAAGCTATCTGGAGAAGCTTGTTGTGAAGTTTCTAGAGTCTTGAAAAACTGATGAGGCAAGCATGGTATCAAATTTAATGCTTGCCTTTGTGCATTTAAGAATGCAACAAATTCTTAAAACAGAGTATGATGTGTTATTTGGAGGCAAACACGTCATAGTTTTTGGAGATCTACTACAACTAACTCCTGTGAAAGGGCAACCAGTATTTAAAACAGTTACACATGAAGACACCAGAAAGTGCCTCGGAAGCATTGGAATGTTATTATTTGATCATATTTCAAATATTCAGAACTCATTACAAATATGCGACAGGCAAAGGACGCTGATTATAAAAGTATTCTTGAAGATATAAGAATTGGAAAAGTGAGTGAACATGGCAAAGAAGCTTTACAGGCACGCTTACTTACAAATTTGTTTCCAAACGAAAATATTCTCCCAGAGAATATATATAGAAAAATTGCAGAAAAGAAATCAGTGATATGCTTGATGTCAACTCTGCAAGAATGTTCAATATTCAGTGAAAAAATGTTAAAGTTAGAAAATCAAGAAATTATAAAACTGGAATCTATTGATCGAATAGAGCATGAAGGAGCTACTATTATTTTGTCAGAAAAGTTGAAGTCAAAATTGGATTCTTTAGAGAAATCAATATCTAAAACTGCTGGTTTACAATGTAATTTACATGTGGAAAGAGGTTAAGTAAATGGAGCAATGGGTAATGTTGTTGACTTTGTGAATTACCCAAATAGAGATAACTTTGAATTTTTGAAAATCAAATTTGATGAAATTGAAGAAGTACAACAATTGAGTCATTGTTCAGCTCGATTTTTGCTTGTAAAATATATGTCCGCCGAAAACAGTTTCCTGTTTGTTTGGCATATGCTGTGACTATTCATAAATCTCAAGGTTTAAGTGTAGATAGTGCTTTGGTGAATATTAGAAGTACTGTGTTTATAGAGGGTATGGCATATGTTGCTTTATCTCGAGTCAGAACTTTATCTGCATTATACTTGATTGATTTTGATGTGACAAAGATTAGTGCAGATGTAAATTCTGTAAAAGAGTATAATAGGTTAAGAAGAGAACTTGCACCCAATTTACCTCAATATCCAGTATTTGAAAAGCGTGTGGTAAGTCGAAAAAGAAGATATGAGAAAAATTGTAGCGAGGTTGCAGAGAAAAGGAAAAAACTAGATGAACCAGTGATGGTAACCAAAAAGAAACAGGATTTTATTGAAGAGGTTGTTGGTTTTCAGTTTGAAAACAGTTCTGGTGTCAACTGCTATGCTAATGTAGTGGTTAATGTTGTCTTGAACCTTTACAACAACAAATTGTTGAAAATCGGGACAAAAGATTATGTTGTTGAATTCTGTCTTTGAGAAATGTAGTAGTGATAAAACTAAAATAGAAAGTGTTTCTGATATTCGACATGTTTTAGACATATGTTCTGGTTTAAATCAATTTTCACAGAATATTCAGCAAGATTATCAGGAATTTCTAATGTATAGGCTTGTTGTATTGCAAGATGAAGTTATAGATATTGACAATCTTTTTGGCCTTTCTTATAAATGGCAACATGACTGTGACAACTGTTTGTTTTCAAGTAGTATTAAAATAAACACTGAAAGATTTATATATTTGACTTTACCAGACTGCAAATCAGTGTCTTTTAATAATCTAGTTAGAGAAGGAAATCAAAACTGTCTGTACCCAATGTAACTCACAAATGTTATCAACATTATTTATACAAAGATATGGACAGTATGTAATTTTAATGCTGCAACGATCCAGACCTGATGGAAGAAAACTGACAACTTTAATACAAAAATGTAAGGCTTCTCAACTATCAATATCAGGAAGAACTTTTGTAACTGTAGCAATTATTTTCCATGATGGTCCTTCTACAACATCAGGACATTACACAGCTTATTTAAAATGTACAAAAGGCTGGACTCATTGTAATGATACTCAATTGATTTTTAAGCAACGTTTGCCTTATGATTTACCAAATTCTTACCTAGTGTTTTTACAACCCAAATTTTGGGGAAAATAATTGGCCTGGGAAAATTACTGCTGTTAAGAAAGGGTAGTCCGGTGTTGAAATGTACATTGTGAGTGAGGGTGATGAGGTTAAAAAAATTCTTGTAGTTGATGTAGAGCCAGTGTATGTGTATCAGGTAGTGGATGATGTGGTTATCACAGGAGATATTGATCATCAGTGAGAAAGAGGTGTTTTGGAGTTGTTGTAGTAGTTGTAGATGTTGGTGGTGGTTTTTATTCCAATGCAGAGGTTTCTTTTAATGGTATACAGCTCCTTGGTAAGATAAAGTATGAGTAGAGTGTCATCGGCTTACCAGATGATGTTGAGATTCTGATAGCATGCTAGTTGTTTAAGGTTCTATGTACATGATGAATAGCATCGGGTGGAGGTATAACCATTGTTAGATGGTACAAAAGATGTTGTTGCTTTTGATTCAGAAGGTTGGGAAATGGACGCTTAAGAGTACTATTAAGTATCTTCCAAACTAAGAATTTCACACATACTATTTGGCAATGAGGAATGGTATTTGAAACAAAACAAATGACTATTTCGGGTAAATGTCCTAGCATATGTTTGTACATAACTTTATTTAGAGTGTATAAAAAAGAAGTAATAATGTTTTGTTACTTTGTGATTGTTGGAAGTGTCCCATATTTACGTAAGAAATTGCTGATCGAAAAAAACATTTAAGATATGTTTTTTTCTAAATTTTACATTATTAATGAAAATGATGAATGGGTTTTTTAAAGACAATCTTACTGATTGTCTTTTTTTGCCCGCTGTTATATGATGAGTACTATTGAACTCACTGTTTTCAGTGAAATTCAATATATTCTGAGAACAGCAAAATAAGATACATAACATATTGTACAAATTATTTTGTATTGTGAAATATATATTAAAACTCAATTTTTCCTTCTCTTACACAGATACTATATTTATAAAAAATGTATTATTAACTTTTCATTACTTATAAGGTAAGTATGACAAACAAAAAATACTTTCTCATCACTCTCCTATTTCTCTTTCTCTTTTCCACTTTCTTCACTCTGTCCCTTAGTCTCCGTCCTTTACTCATCTTACTCCCCTTCCCTCACTCTCCTTACTCCCCTTCATTCACCTTTACACTCTTTCTCTCACCATCAGTACCCTTCCCTTACCCTCACCTACCTTCTCCTGCTCCCTCTTTGCTCTCTGTGTCCCTCACTTCTCTTTTCTTTCTTCCTCCATCACTACCCTTCTTTGCTCTATCCCTCACTCTTTTCTCTCTTCCCCCTCACTCCCTTTCCTTCACACCATCCCTCACTCACTTTCAGTCACTCCCCTTCTCTTATTCCCTCACTTCCTTTTGCTCACTCCTCTTCCCCTTCCTTTATTCCCTCCCTCACTCCCCTTTCCTCCATCCGTCTCTAAGTCTATTCCTCTGTCTCAGTCACTATAACTGCCTCACTCCCTCACAGTCCCTCACTTTCCCTCTCTTTCTCTCTCTCACTGTCTCCCTCTCTCTCCACCACTCTTCCTTTTCTTTCCTCTCTCTTTCCATACATCCTGCTCTCTCACTCACTACCTTTTCCTCTCTCTTAATATGCTTATTTTTCCCTCACTCCCCTTCCCTTACCCTCATATCCCTTCCCTCACTGTCCCTGCCCTTCAGTCAATCTCACTCCTCTTCCCCTACTTCATATTCTCCTCTCTGTTCATCACTCCCATTCCCTTTCTCCTTTTCCCATTCCCTCACTCCCCCTCACTGTCTTTCCCTCAATCCATCCGTCAGTCCCCTTCCCTTACTCCCCTTTCCTCATTCCCTTTTGCTAATTCCCATTCCTTTAGTCCCTCACTCCCCTTCACTCCATTTCTCTCTCCCTCTGTCTCACTCAGTCTAACCGCTTCACTCCCTCTCAGTCACTCGATGTCCCTCTCTTTCTCTCTCACTCTCTCCCTCTCTCTCTCTCCCTCACCCTTCCTCTCTTTCCTTTTCTGTTTCCTTCTCTCCAACTTTATCCCTCAGTCCCTTTTCCTCTCTCTTAATCTCCTTCCTACTCTCTCATTTCCCTTTCGTCACCCTCATACCCCTTCTCTCACTGTTACTGCCTTTCAATCACCTTCAGTACTTTTCCCTCACTCCCCTTCCCTCACTCCCTTTCCTTCACTCCTCTTTCCTCACTCCCTCACTCCATCTCACTTACCCTTCTTCGTTTACTCCTGCCCTCACTTTTTTTCCCTCCATGTTTCTCTCCCTGTCTCCCTCTGTCTCACTCACTCTAACTGCCTCACTCCCTCTCAGTCCCTTGCTCTCCCTCTCTCTCACTCTTTCCCTCTCTCTCCCTTACCTTTAATCTTCTTTCCTCTGTCATTCTACCACTCCTCCACTCTCCCTCACTCACTTTCCTTCTCTCTTAATTTTCTTCCTTCTCCCTCATTCCCCTTCCCTCACCCTCATACCCCTTCCCTGTCACTGCCCTTCACTCACCGTCACTCCCCTTCCCCCACTATACTTCCTCCTGTCTGAATCTCACACCCCTTCCCTTTCCTTCTCTCTTTCCCTCACTCCCCCTCACTCTCCTTCCCTCATTGAAATCCTGGCTCCCCTTCTCTCACTCCCCTTTCCTAACTCCCTCCATCCCCTCACTCCACTTCTCTCTCCCTCACTCCCCATCTCTCACTTTCCCTTTCCCCCCTCTTTCTCATCATCATACCCCTTCCCTCACCGTCACTCCACTTCTCTTACCTTCACTCCCCGTACCCTGCTCTACTCCTCCCTCTCCGTCTCTTACTCCCCTTCCCTGTCTCTGTCCCATGCTCCCTTTTTTCTCTCTCTCTCCCTCACTTTCCTTTCCTTACTGCCCTTCCCTTACTCTTTCACTCCCCTTACCTCACTCCCCTACCCTTAGTCCCCTTCGTTCAGTCACTCTTTGACTCCCATTTCCTCACTCACCATACTACCCTTTCCACACTCATTCCCTCAGTCCCTTCCTCCCCTTCACCTAGTCATTTCAGTCATTCATTTATACACTACATATTCATTAAGTATGACACACAAAAGTATGACACAGTATATAAGAAATATAGCTCTTCTTTGAGAAGTGAAGTTAGTTCTTACAAGAACAGTTTTTTTGTCTTTTTTTGTTTTAAATCTTTTTTTGTTTTTTGATCAATTTTATATTTTTTGGGGATTTTTTATAACAAAAAAATAAACAGGTAACCAAAAACTGCTCAACAGGAACAGGACCAAAAATAATAAAAGAAAAAAATTACTTGCGGGGGCATGTGTGCTGCCTCTTCTTTAGCACAATCAAGTCTATGCTCTGCTCTCCGTAACACAAGATTTCATTGCAAAAGTTGCAACATATGTGCAAGTCTGCAAAATCCGACCGGATATCTAGAGTACTTGTAGATGGAGATGCTCCCGATGAAGATGTACTGGGGACAGCAGCTGCAGGATTGTCCCTGATATGCTGAGTTGATGCCCGAGCATAGTTGTTTGGATGAACATTTTTTAGATGACGCACCATAGTATGAATACTAAAGGAATAATGTTTGGTGGGATCACTTCTCGATAGAATGGAGCCACAGATGTTGCATGTAACCTTTGGGGCATTCACCTTTTTTTGCCCTTATGGGTATGTAAAAAATTTCCAAACAAAAGACTCTTTTGTTTTCTTCACCTTTGGTTGTTCAGGTAAATACTCCGCATCAGAGTCTGAAGATTCCTGTTTCTGCCATTTTCAAATCTTGAAGAAAACACTGAAGATGCTTCTCCCAAGGAAATGAAACAGATTGTGAGGGAAGTGGGTGGGGTTTTTGAAGATTTGGAAAAGAAACTACTATAAACCAATCAAAATTGTTGTTTTCAAGTCACATGACTATACGTTCGCACAAGGTGCGCGCACGCATGCGTCGCATATAAATGACGTTATACCCGATTTTCGTAAATGCTTTTTTAAAAAAAATCGCGAGGTGCACGCGCGTTGCACGCACCCTCGAGGCAGAAGTGAGCCCAAAACAAAAGTGGAGAATGTGAAAAGGGGGCAGGGTAGAGACTCCCTGACCCCCTAGGCCTTCTCATGTGGTCCCTGAAGGAACCCGAATGGCAAAAAAAACATTAAAAAAAAAAGAATTGCGAGGTGCGCGCATGTTGCACGCACCCTCGAGGCAGAAGTGAGTCAAAAACAAATGTGGAGAACGTGAAAAGAGGGCAGGGTAGAGACTCCCTGACCCCTTAGCACTTCTCAGGGCGTGCCTGAAGGACCCCGAAGGGCTAATTTAAAAAAAAAAAAATAAATAAATAAAATCGCGGGGTGCGCGCACGTTGCGCGCACGTCGGCAAGAAAACACAAAAAAAATACAGTTAAATAACAAGTTTGAGTGTTTAGATGTTGGTTGGCTCTAAAACGAGCCGTTGTGTTCATTGAGTGTTTTTTGTACCTACAAGTAAGTACAGATGCAGAGTCTAAAGTTCAAGAGGAAGACCCTCATCTGTGAAATGTACACCATCTCCTCTATAAATGCCTTGCAAGTTGTAACACAAGTTGTTGTGGTATATAGAACCCATACCATAGTCTCTGAGGAAAGCAGAAACAGACTTATTCACATGTTTCCTTGCTTTCTCAATCTGTGGACAATATTGGTTGGACCAGTTCCATTTTTGCCTTTGGCATATATTAGAATATACAAAGGCAGTTTGTGGAAAAATACATATATAATAGATATAATAATTGATACATTTTAAAATTAGCATTTTAAAAACCTTTGAAATTCAGTTAAAAAACCATACGTTTCACACACGTTATAGTTAGGAATTAGCATTTAAAAAACCTTAGAAATTCACTCAAAAAAACCATAGGTTTCACCCAGGTTATAGTTAGCTGGACATTTCTCTCATACAAAACCTTTGAAATTCCTCTGTTATAGTTAGCTCAGCTAACTATAACTTGCGCGTTCGCAATGCACTGTTGATGACGTCACATATTACATCACTCATGACATGGTCAGTGACATCACATCATCCTTGTGGCACACCTCCTCTTACTGTAATATAACCTTTGATACATACGATCAAAATTAGAAACTAAAATTTTCAAAAAAATTGAGATACTAATTCCAGTTAGAACAACCTATTGAGTAATCCCAAAATCTACATACACATCCACTCATTCACCAACAGTTCTATATAGTCACTCATACATGTACTCACTCATCATATGTACTCATATACCTATATGTCCTGTTATACACCGACACTCATCTATAGAGTTACTCACAAACATACTCACACATGCAAATAAACTATCAAATATCCATTTACATGCATATACAGCTATACACCCACCACTACACTAACTTCTACAGAATCGTATACATACTTACTCTCTTAAACTTAAACTTATCACTTATAGAAACACATACTGATTTATACAGGAAGTCTTAGAATCTCTCGCTCTCAGATATACTCACTTATATACATCAATACTCACATATACTAGTTTAAAACATATGTAGTTACTCATAAAGATACTATTAAGACAGTCATTCACTCACTAACACACCCATACACACACTCATCCACCCATACAGTTCTGCACACATACTGCCTTCAAAACACATACAAACAGTGAGTCAGTCAGTCATGCATCTGTGCGCTAAGTAATACTCCCCACCTTACCGTACAAACACTCATTTTGGTACTCAAAAAACCAACTAATAACCCATATACACACTCATGTAGCTACTCACCAACCCATGCAGCCACTTATATACAAAGTGAGACACGGATACAGATATTTAAATATTTAAAAATGACTCGCTAGTACACCTATTCACTAAGATATACTTAATAAGTCAGTTATACAATCAATTTTACAAAAAGAAGCATCCATTTAGACACTTATTTACCCATTTACTCTTCCATCAACCTTTAAATATACATATATAAAAATAAATTATTTTTCAGAGAGACACACATTCACTGGATGATGTCATCAGTGATGTCATCAGGGATGTCATTTGAGATGTCATCAGTGATGTCATGAGTGATGTCACTGACCATGTCATGAGTGATGTAATATGTGACGTCATCAGCAGTGCATTGCGGGCGCGCAAGTTATAGTTAGCTGAGCTAACTATAACGGAGAAATTTCAAAGGTTTTGTATGAGAGAAATGTCCAGCTAACTATAACATGGGAGAAACCTATGGTTTTTCAGTGAATATATATATATATCTACATATATATATATATATATATATATATATATATATATTACCTACTGGCGATAGCCAGTAGGTATATATAGTTAGGATTTTTTTCCTATGGGATTTTTGAAAATTCTATGTCGAATAACTTTGGCGTTTGAGGACAGAATTGGCTGACATTTTCAGGAAAATGGAACATTTTGTTTCTGAGCAGCCCCTAAAAATTTGGAGGGGTTTCGTCAAAGGGGGGCCGAGAAAAAAGGGGGGTCCCAAAACGTGTTTTTCCCATGCAATTTTCCATAGGGCGGTTGGCCTCACTTTTAGCCTGAACGGCTGAATGGATTTACACCAAACTTGGCAAAATTGTAGGGACTGGTAGCCCGATGTGCCTTTGCTATGTCTCAAGATATAGGCTCCAGTGGTTTTTACGAAAATTAACTTTGAAAAATGTATATTGGGCTACATTGGGCTATATATATGTTGGAGCCCAAATGTAGCCCAATGTAGCCCAATGTAGCCCAATGTAGCCCAAAGATGGCCACCAGAGACAAAAAAAACAAATGTAGCCCAAATATCAGCCAGATGTAGCCCAACTATAGCCCAATGACAGAATGTCCCAGAGTGTTCTAAAGAACAACTAGAGTGCTAACAGTCCTACTTATTACAAAGGTATGGCACACCTGAAGCCATCTTGATTGGAATAAAGTGGTAACTCTTAAAACATTTAATTTAAAAATGAACAAAATGAGGGGGTTCATTTTGCCATAGAAAGTATGATTAGCGAATATATGACGAAATCCCGCATACCATCAGTCCGCAAAAAAAATCCCGCATGTACTATTAGGCCGCAAATTAAAATAACGAAAACTTTTAGAACGAATATGCCTTTAGCATACACTAAACAACTAAACTACCCTAAACCCTAAAACACTACCCCCAGCATGACCCTACACTACACAAACAGTACAACACTACCCTAAACCCTAAAACACTACCCCCAGCATGACCCTACACTACACAAACACTACAACACTACCCTAAACCCTAAAACACTACCCCCAGCATGACCCTACACTACGCAAACACTACAACACTACCCAAAACCCTAAAACACTACACCCCAGCATGACCCTACACTACGCAAACACTACAACACTACCCTAAACCCTAAAACACTACCCCCAGCATGACCCTACACTACACAAACACTACAACACAACCCTAAACCCTAAAACACTACCCCCAGCATGACCCTACACTACGCAAACACTACAACACAACCCTAAACCCTAAAACACTACCCCCAGCATGACCCTACACTACGCAAACACTACAACACTACCCTAAACCCTAAAACACTACCCCCAGCATGACCCTACACTACGCAAACACTACAACACTACCCAAAACCCTAAAACACTACCCCCAGCATGACCCTACACTACGCAAACACTACACACTACCCAAAACCCTAAAACACTACACCCCAGCATGACCCTACACTACACAAACACTACAACACTACCCTAAACCCTAAAACACTACCCCCAGCATGACCCTACACTACGCAAACACTACAACACTACCCTAAACCCTAAAACACTACCCCCAGCATGACCCTACACTACGCAAACACTACAACACTACCCTAAACCCTAAAACACTACCCCCAGCATGACCCTACACTACGCAAACACTACAACACTACCCTAAACCCTAAAACACTACCCCCAGCATGACCCTACACTACGCAAACACTACAACACTACCCAAAACCCTAAAACACTACCCCCAGCATGACCCTACACTACGCAAACACTACAACACTACCCAAAACCCTAATACACTACCCCCCAGCATGACCCTACACTACGCAAACACTACCCAAAACCCTAAAACACTACCCCAGAATGACCCTACACTACGCAAACACTACAACACTACCCAAAACCCTAAAACACTACACCCCAGCATGACCCTACACTACGCAAACACTACAACACTACCCAAAACCCTAAAACACTACACCCCAGCATGACCCTACACTACGCAAACACTACAACACTACCCAAAACCCTAAAACACTACCCCCAGTATGACCCTACACTACGCAAACACTACAACACTACCCAAAACCCTAAAACACTACCCCCAGCATGACCCTACACTACGCAAACACTACAACACTACCCTAAACCCTAAAATACTACACCGCAGCATGACCCTACACTACGCAAACACTACAACACTACCCAAAACCCTAAAACACTACCCCCAGCATGACCCTACACTACGCAAACACTACAACACTATCCTAAACCCTAAAACACTACGCCCAGCATGACCCTACACTACGCAAACACTACAATACTACCCTAAACCCTAAAACACTAGCCCAAGCATGACCCTACACTACGCAAACACTACAACACAACCCTAAACCCTAAAACACTACCCCCAGCATGACCCTACACTACGCAAACACTACAACACTACCCTAAACCCTAAAACACTACCCCCAGCATGACCCTACACTACGCAAACACTACAACACAACCCTAAACCCTAAAACACTACCCCCAGCATGACCCTACACTAAACAACCACCACAACTCTACACTACACTAACACAACACTACACTTCACAACACTACACTACACTACACAATCACTAACCCACGAAAAAATTAACACAAACCCACTTACCTCTCTCGTCATCGTGGTTTTCACAACGCAATTGCATTTACCATACATGCCTTTAAAACGTAATTCTTTGTAAAGGCATGCGCGATAAATGCACATGCGTTTTGAAAAAATGCGGGATAATGGTATGCGAGGTCAATGACCTTGCGGGATAATGGTATGCGGACTGAAAGTCTGCGGGATAAAAAATGCGGGAAAATGGCTGCAAACCATGATTAGCAGCAGACTTCCCTGGTGAGCACTAGCTTTACTACAGTGATCTAATGAGCAACTAGAGTGCTAACATTCAGAATTTATGGCAAATGTGTGACACATCTGAATGCCTTCTTGATAGAACCAAAGTAAACAAGCATTGAAAATGCAATAGATCTCGCCCTCGTTTAAGTTAAAGCCATTCTGTTTGTAATGAGGTGGCTTTTTAGCTTTGCTTTTATTAGTGTTTTTAAAACTTTCATGTAAATAACATGCATATGTATGCATATATGTATATGTATGCATGCATTTATATTTATATAGATATGCAGATTATATATGTTTATATATGTATATTACCTACTGGCGATAGCCAGTGGGTATATATAGTTAGGATTTTTTCTCTATGGGATTTCTGAAAATTCTATGTCTAATAACTTTGGCGTTTGTGGACGGAATTGGCTGAAATTTTCAGGAAAATGGCACAATTTGTTTCTGAGCAGCCCCTAAAAATTTGGGGGGGTTTCGTCAAGGGGGGGCGTTTTTCCCATTCATTTTTCCATAGGGCGGTTGGACTCACTTTTAGCTCGAACGGCTGAATAGATTTACATGAGACTTGGCAAAATTGTAGATATGGTTTGCCCGACGTGCCTTTGCTATGTCTCAATATATGTGCTCCAGTGGATTTTGAGAAATTAACGTTTAAAAAAAAATATATATCTGTGACAGCGCTCCGGTTAGCGCCCCGGTTCGCGTACCTGACGCGTAACGGAACTTCGCGAAGTGAAGCTGATTGGCTCTCCGGTGTCTGTCAACATTCTAAACAGTCCGGAGCGGCCGCCATCTTGTCTCTCGGTACGATCGAGAGACAAGATGTGGTGAAAAACGAAGGGGGAAATGAAGGAAAGGGGGCAAGGTAGACCACTCCTGACCCCCTAGGATTGATGAAGGGGATTTTAAAGTGCCCCGCGGGGCAAAAAAAAAAAAATTTGTTTTTTTGCGATTTTACGCCATAGAGGCGAGTCCCAGTACGCGAACCGGGCAGCTCACCGGGCAGCTCACCGGGCAGCTAACCGGGCAGCTAACCGGCAGCGTAGCTGTCAACATTGTAAACAGTCCGGAGCGGCCGCCATCTTGTCTCTCGGTAGGTTCGAGAGACAAGATGTGGTGAAAAAAGAAGGGGGAAATGAAGGAAAGGGGGCAAGGTAAACCCCTCCTGACCCCCTAGGATTGATGAGGGGGATATTAAAGTCCCCCGCGATTTTTCGCGGTAGAGGCGCTTCCCGGTACGCGAACCGGGCAGCTAACCGGCAGCGTAGCGGGAGTCCGCCATCTTGTGTTTTTGGAGCGTCCGGTTCGCGTACCGGGTAGCATCCCGGTAAGCGTAACAAGGGGAAAACCAAGAGAAACAGTAAAAAAACAAATTAAGGGAATAGATTTCCAGCAAACTTGGCAAAATTGTAGGGACTGTTTGTTTGATGTGCCTTTGCAAGGCCTCAAGATATGTGCACGTGTGGATTTTGTCTAATTAAGGTTAAAAAAAATATATATATCTGTAAGCGTGCTCCGGCACGCTTACGTTACGGGTTTTGTTTGCGCTGCAGAGCCGATACGTCACGGTTATGCGACGCGTCATGAGGCGTCTCACGTGGCTACGTGATACGTCACGTAATAAAGAATATATTTTACAGCTATAGATATTAGCTTTTAAAAAACCAATGAAATTCACTGAAAAAACCATAGGTTATAGACCATATATAGTTAGGAATTTGCATTTACAAAACCTTGAAAATTCACTGAAAAAACCATAGGTTAGAGACCATATATAGTTAGCTGGACATTTTATTGACATAAAACCAATGAAATTCCATATATAGTTAGTTGCACTAACTATATATCGCGCACCCGCAATCCACTGCTGATGATGTCACATATTACATCATTCATGACATGGTCAGTGACATCACTGATGACATCACTGATGACATCTCAAATGACATCTCAAATGACATCACTGATGACATCATGACACACCATTACCAGTTACTACATACGCACTCACTGATTCCTACGTCTACACACACATTCACTCATTCACCCATACAATCACTCATACATACAGTCACTCATTATTACAACACTATCATATGCACTCATACACCTATGCAGACACTCACACACTGCCACTCATCCATGGAGTTACTCACACACCTAGTCAGTCCTGTAAAGAATCAATCACACTTCCATTTCCTCATCTATACAGTTAAACACAGAACACCATACTTCAGTGACATCACTGATGACATCACTGATGACATCTCAAATGACATCACTGATGACATCTCAAATGACATCACTGATGACATCATGACACACCAATACCAGTTACTACATACGCACTCACTGATTCCTACGTCTACACACACATTCACTCATTCACCCATACAATCACTCATACATACAGACACTCATTATTACAACACTATCATATGCACTCATACACCTAGTCAGTCCTGTGAAGAATCAATCACACTTCGATTTCCTCATCTATACAGTTAAACACAGAACACCATACTTTTCACACATATACTAACACATACTTACTCTCTTATACAATCACTGATACAAGTACACAGTGATATGCACAGAGTCACACACCTCCCAGCCAGCCACACACACACTCAGTCTTCCATACATCCACTCATTCTTCAATATGTAAAACATATTTAAACTTTACAAAAACACACAGACACTAGATGATGTCATCAGTGATGTCATTTGAGATGTCATCAGTGATGTCATCAGTGATGTCATTTGAGATGTCATCAGTGATGTCATCAGTGATGTCACTGACCATGTCATGAATGATGTAATATGTGACATCATCAGCAGTGGATTGCGGGTGCGCGATATATAGTTAGTGCAACTAACTATATATGGAATTTCATTGGTTTTATGTCAATAAAATGTCCAGCTAACTATATATGGTCTCTAACCTATGGTTTTTTCAGTGAATTTTCAAGGTTTTGTAAATGCAAATTCCTAACTATATATGGTCTATAACCTATGGTTTTTTCAGTGAATATATATATATATATATATATATATATTCACTGAAAAAACCATAGGTTATAGACCATATATAGTTAGGAATTAGCATTTAAAAAACCTTATTTTACTCACACAAAACCATTGAAATTCCATATATAGTTAGTTGCACTAACTATATATCACGCACCCGCAATCCACTGCTGATGATGTCACATATTACATCATTCATGACATGGTCAGTGACATCACTGATGACATCACTGATGACAACATCCAGTGATTATGTGTTTCTGTAAAGTTTAAATATATTTTACATATTGAAGAATGAGTGGATGTATAAGTGTCTGAATGAAGGTTTTAGTAGGTGCGTGATTGACTGTATGAGTGAGTGATTAAATGCGTCTTACTGAATGCACGGGTTAGTGACTAAACTGTCTAAAAGTGTGCATCAGTATGTCTGTTGTTGTGCAAGCTGCTGCATGTGTTGATCAGTAGCTATATAAGTAGCTATATGGGTTATTGATTGGTTGCACAAGTATTTGTATGGGAGACTGAGTGTGTGTATGGCTGGCTGGGAGGTGTGTGACTCTGTGCAGATCAATGTGTACTTGTATCAGTGATTCTATAAGAGAGTAACTATGTGTTAGTATATGTTTCAAAAATGTAAGGTGTTCTGTGTTTAACTGTATAGATGAGAAAATGGAAGTGTGATTGATTCTTTTCAGGACTGACTAGGTGTGTGAGTAACTCCATGGATGAGTGGCAGAGTGTGAGTGTCTGTATAGGTGTATGAGTGCATATGATAGTGTTGTAAAGATGAGTGATTGTATGTATGAATGATTGTATGAGTGAATGTGTGTGTAGACATAGGAATCAGTGAGTGCGTATGTAGTAACTAGTATTGGTGTGTCAATGGTTTCAAAAATGATACTCTCTATTTAACACTGGGTGTAACTGAGGTTATATTAGAGTGTGAGGAGATGCATTGTATTATCACATGAATGATATCATCAGTGATGTGATCATTGATGTCAAGTGAGATGTCATCAGTGATGTCATTTGAGATGTCATCAGTGATGTCATCAGTGATGTCACTGACCATGTCATGAAGGATGTAATATGTGACATCATCAGCAGTGGATTGCGGGTGCGCGATATATAGTTAGTGCAACTAACTATATATGGAATTTCAATGGTTTTGTGTGAGTAAAATAAGGTTTTTTAAATGCTAATTCCTAACTATATATGGTCTATAACCTATGGTTTTTTCAGTGAATTTTCAAGGTTTTGTAAATGCTAATTCCTAACTATATATGGTCTATAACCTATGGTTTTTTCTGTGAATTTCATTGGTTTTTTAACAGCTAATATCTGTAGCTGTAAAATGTATTCTTCTTTAAATCCAAAAATATATTTTATATGTTTATTAATAACTTTTTTTTTAAATATTTTTTTTTCTTCGTTCCCGCTTCGCGAATCGGGAAGCTTCCCGTTAGCTGACCTTGATGCCGCGAAATAGACCGCGAGCCGGTAAACGTTTCTTTACCGCAACTGCCGCGTTAGAAAACAACATCGTGACGCCTCCCGTCCGCATGACGTTTCGCGTTGTCGCGTGATACGTCATATGACGTGCTACGTTAGCGAACTCGTACGCTTACCGAGTCGCAAAGCACAGGTTTCTGGAAGCAAACCGGGAGGCCCTGCAAAGCGCGTAACGTAAACACAGCAGGTCATGTGACTTGGTAATAACACTTTTCATTGGTTCATTTCACTTTCGGTTTCCTAATGATGTAAGACTAGGTCATATGATCTAAAATGAACACTTTTCATTGGTTGAGAACTATTTTTTTTCCCAAATGGTGAAAATCCCTCCTTCTTTCCTCACTCTGACTTTCATCATTGTGAGAGAAAGACCCTTTGTTACCAGTGAGCAATGGCTTCTTTACTAGCTTCAGCTGGTACTTCCCCACCACCTCCACCACATCCAAGGAAGAGTGGACCACCTGCTAAAGTTATAATTCAGCAAGAAGAGGAAGAAGAGGAACAGGACGACCTAGATAATCTCCCTATTATGGCCAGAAGATCTGTTGTACCGGAAGTAACGGGACCAGAGGGCAGGGAGATGGTGCCAAATATACAAACGAGATTTCGTGAAGTAAAACAAGTCTGCGTACATTGCAGTGGATTCATTTGCTACGGAGAAAGTAGCATCACTCTGATCAACAGAGCTATTGACAATCATGCTCATGTTTGTCCGAAACTCCCCAAACAATAAATTCTTTTTTTTTGTTTTCTTGCTCCTGTTGAGCCCTTTACAATGAATCGTTTTCGTTGCCCCCTCCGAAAAAAAAACAAAAAAAATATAAAACTGTTCAGAAAAATTCAAAAAAAGTAAAAAAATGTTCAGAAAAATAATAAAAAAAATATAAAACAACAAAAACAATTTTAAAAAAAGTTCTTTTCAGAACTACCTCCCCGTTATTAAAAAATTGGTACAATATTTGCAACTGTGCCAACCTCTATTTCTCTTAGTTCGCTTCCCAGTTCGCTCCCCGGTACGCGAACCGGAAGCGAACCCAACATTTTTTTTTTTTAAAAAGAACAGTAAGTATAAGGGAAGGAAACAGACAGTTATGTTAAAAGAAAGACAGCTACAGGGTAGTAAACTAGAGATACTATTACCCGTAATCCACTGCTGATGATATCACATATTACATCATTCATGACATGCTCAGTGACATCATCAGCAGAGGATTGCAGGTAACAGTATCCCTAGTTTATTCCCTATAGCTGTGTTTCTTTTAACATAACTGTCTGTTTCCTTCCCTTATACTTACTGTTCTTTTTAAAAAAATTTTTTTAGATCAGTCAGAAACAGTGAAAGTAATGAAATATAAAAGACTACGTAGAATATGAGCACTGTATGCAACAACTTTGACACTTACAGAAGCCTCACCTTCTCCATGCCTCCTACACAGTTCTACATGTACATCATAAATGCAAACAGAACAGAATTAATTATACATGTTAAATGGTTTATTTTTGCTGTTCTCAGAATGTATCAAATTTCACTAAAACAGTGACTTGAAGGTATTCATCATATAACAGCGGGAAAAAAAAAACACAATCAAAATGATTGTGTTTAAAAAACCCATACAACATTACAAATCAGAATTCAGAACTCCTTAAAGTTAACTTACTTTCCATGACGGCCAAGGATGTCCTATGAACAGCTTACACTCTGTTGTGCTGTTATTACTTTCAACCCGCCACTTTCTGAAAGAAAACCTCCATCGTTTTCAAAAACATGTTACATACAATAAATGACTTCTTGCTCTCTACCACAAGATTCCACAAGGCCAAATCTTGTCAGAGCCATGTATAACTCTTGGATTTCTTGTTAGCCAATCCCGTCTTTTCGCATTTCCGCAACTTTCAGAATTAAAATGTTGAAGATCATTTACACAATCCTGGACTAGTAATATCTTCCCCTTCTTGCTCAATCATGTTCTACATTTCCTATCACACTGATACTGCTTACTATGAAGCAGACTTACACTACCTTTATGACTAGTACAATTATTTAATTCTCTACATCACTTTTAATCACACAGCAATGTAAAACAGTAGACAGCATTGCAGACTTACATTCCCTCTACTCCATGTTTTGATTGGCTGCTTAAATTAGCTTATAAAAAGAAATAGTTTTTCTGAACTCATTCAAAGTGCACGTATTTCTCAATAACGTCCAGTGTTATGGTAAAAAGTTATGTCTCTGTACTACACTTATCTTCAAGGCCAAATAGTGTAGGAGCCATGAGAACTTCTTGAAATTCCTCAGAGCACATCCCGAGATTCTTTCCCTAAAATTTTGGTTTTAAAAACACCAGGTAAGAGTTTTTAAGGTCTTATGGCAATTTTTTTTTGAAAATTAAAACAGAATCATTGCAGAATGACCAGCCATTTCTACACTTTAAATAAGTTGTATAATGTCCTGATGTTATTGAAGAACCATCATGATATATAATTGCTACAGTTACAAAAGTCCTTCCTGATATTGACAACTGTGAAGCCACAAAATTTTTAATTAAAGTTGTCAATTTTGTTCCATCAGGCCTACATCGTTGGAACATTAAAATGACATACTGGCCATATGTTCGTATAAATAATGTGGACATCATTTCAGATTTACATTGCCTACACTCCATATTGTGATCAGCTGCTTTTACTAGCTTATTAAAAGAGACTGATTTACTGTCTGGCAAAGTTAAATATATAAATCTTTCTGAGTCTACACTAGTACTACTTGATACCCTACAGTTCTCGCAGTCATGCTGCCTTTGATAAGAAAGCCCAAACAGATGATCTACATCTACACCTTCAGCATACAATACATCAAGCATATACATTAAAAACTCCTGACAATCTTGCTGACTATTTTGAGAGAATTGTGTTTGGCCTGAACATCTGTCTAACAGATTTCAAATTTCAGACACACTTTCTATGTTTGTTCTATCAGTGCTACATTTCTCTAACACAGAATTTAACAAACTGCAAAATCTTTGATCAGAATTGACCACAATCTCTTCTTTTACATTTTGTAGAGAAAACAAAACATTAACCACTACATTAGCATAGCAGTTGACACCAGAACTGTTTTCAAATTGAAAACCAACAACATCTTCAACAGAATCCTTTTTGTTTCTGCTTATAATTTCAGGTTCATCGACTTTTCGTCTTTTTGCTACAACCTCCCCAGTATTGGTCACATTTCTTCGTTTCCGGCCTACCACACGTTTCTCAAACAAAGGATACTGAGGCAAATGTGGCGCATACTCTCTTCTCAACCTATTGTATTCCTTAACACAATCTAGATCCGCACAAATGTTTGTGACATCACACTCAATCAAGTACAATCCCGATAAAGTCCTAACTCGTGACAATGCCACATATGCCATACCCTCCTTGAACACAGAACTGCCAATATTCACCAATGCACAGTCTACACTTAAACCTTGCGATTTATGGATTGTCACCGCATATGCCAAGCAAACAGGAAACTGCTTACGACGAACATATAAGTCTTTTACAAGCAAAAATCTAGCAGAACAACGAGCAATTAGCTGTACTTCCTCAATGCCATCAAATTTAATTTTTAAAAATTCAATTCCATCTCTATTTCTGTATTTCACAAAATCAACAACATTACCCATTGATCCATTTACCAGACCTCTTTCAACATGTAAATTCCTTCTTAAAATTATACGGCAGTTCAAGCACACATTCAGAGTCTTTTCAAAACCCGCAGTTTTAGATATACTCTTCTCTAATGAATCCAATTTTGTTTTCAGATTCTCAGACAAAATAATTGTTGATCCCATATGCTCTACTCTGTCAATAGCTTCCAATTTCACAATCTCTTGCTTTTCTAAATGCAACATTTTGTTGTTGAATTTGGCACATTCTGCAAGAGTTGGCATCAAACATATTCCAGATTTTTTCTCAGTAACTTTCTGAAAAATATTCTCAGGCACAACATCTTCGTCTGGATATAAATTTGTCAGTAATCGTGCATGTAAAGCTTCTTTCCCATGCTCGGTCACTTTTCCAATTCTAACATCTTGTAGAATAGTCTTGTAAACTTCATCCTTTGCCTGACGCATATTTTCATGCAGTTCAGCATAATTGAAGTTTAACCATATATTGACGTTGCCAATACTCCCTAAGCACTTCCTGGTATCTTCATGCGTGAGCATTTTGAACACAGGTTGCCCTTTCACTGGTGTCAGCTGCAGAAGATCTCCGAAAACAATGATGTGTTTGCCACCAAATAACACATCATACTCTGTTTTGAGAACTTCTTGCATTCTCAAATGCACAAAGGCAAGCATGACATTGGAAACCATGCTTACTTCGTCAATGATAAGAAGTTTCATTTTCCTCAAGACTCTTGAAACTTCAAAACAAGCATCTCCAGATAGCTTGTGATATTCTAATTTGTTGTCATGCTCCACTGGCAGCATCAGTAAACGATGTAAAGTAATCCCTTTAATGTTATGTGCTGCCAGTCCAGTTGGAGCGGTGACAACACAAGACAGCGATGACTCTGTCCTTTCCTGCAAATAACATGAAATTGCTTTAATAAGGAAACTTTTTCCAGTTCCCGCTTCTCCACTCACGTACAGTCGGACAGGCTTCAACGACGTACATGAGCACTCTTTCTTGTCATGACTTAATCCATGATCAATTTGCATGGTAAGTTCGTCATATATTTTCCTCTGCTCAACGTTGAGTTGTCTTTCCAACTCTTCTAAGTTAACCACATCCTCCTGAGCATGTGCCATGGCTCTTTCCACTTCATTCATAGCAGTGGCAGCTTCATTTTCGATAAGAGGTCCTCCTAGTGGATCCTGACTCAATGAAGCAGAACTCTGACTGTCCTGAGAACTGTCTCTGGCAATCTCGGCTGCAATCGTTGCTTCCTGCTCAATTTCCACATTCAACATTTCTACATATTTGGGAAAAGCAGGACATTCTATGGTCTCCTTGGCAGCATTGAATGAGTCTTCGTAACAAAGGAAATCTCCAAGCAGTTCCTCTTCTGCACGCCAAGGCTTAAAAAGTTGCAAAAGTGCTAAATAGAAAAACTCCTTTTTTTCAGGAGATTCGCCACTCAATTTTCGATGGTTTATCAAGTGGCATTTTCTTTGCTTGACCAGACATCCCTCACTTCCTATTACAGCATACACTCCTTTCTCAGTATCTTCTTTGATGTTCCTCTTGAATATGTAATTTTGCAGAACCTCATACAGACAAACATTCTCGAGGTGACTGCTTCGATTTGGATAATATGTATCCAACATGTTGCTCTTCAAAATGTCGGTACTGTTTGGCTCCTTTTCCGCCAAATACTCAATTTCCCGCACAGGTTTCAGAACTCGATTACGCGTTGCAGCAAGACCAACACTCGCCCAAACGATACTCCTGGACTTGGCATAGAGACTTGCTGAAGACAACCGGTCAGAACATTCGTAAGCTCCGATTTCTCGATGCGACAACATCTTCAGACTGAAACTGTACAACTTCTTGCTGAGGCTCTTTTCATGGGAAATGTCCTCCCACATATCCTTCAATTCTGTCTTCTCTTTTTTGGTGATGTAAGATGTCACATACCGAGCCACAGCCATACAGTTATCAGCCACAAACTGTATATCCATGTTAGCATTCCACATGGACAAAATCACCGGGTTGTAGTCGTTGATGTACTTAGACTCTTCGTTCCTCTTCAAATTGTATGTGTTTTTAGGTGATTTCTTCATCACATTATGTCGCAGCGAAGACATCAAACTGTTCACTCTTCCTTTAGAAATCACCGATCGTGGAAAGCCGAAACGACATTTGGTGTAGAACTTGTCTTTGTTCCGGAATTTACGACGACAGTACTTTCCACATCGATGGCTTTGGAAACGTAGAACTTTTTCTCTTAGGCTTTTTTTCTCCTTTGCGTTTGGAACAGCACACGTAGAATACTGTTCTATGAAACTCATCACTGAGTCGTCTGCATCCGTTCCAAATTTAGGTGCATCCTTGATCCACAGCAACATATGTATATGAGGAGCACCTCTTGCTTGGTACTCCTTCCTCCAGAAGAAATCCAACACCTCTCCAAGAGGTGGATTCTTCTTATTCATGATGAAAGACATCATACCTTCAAATCTATGATTGAAGTACCTACATACATTGACTGGATCCAAAGAGCACAGTTCTCCGGGTGTCTTGAATTCGATGTTTTCTACGTTAGCATTTGCCTCTCGTAGAAATTCAAGTAAGTCTTCCCAGCCATACTCAGCACAGCTCAAAGTGAGGAACCATGTGGGAGTTCCTAAGTTCCTCAGCATACATTTTAAATCACCATGACGACGGTACCAGTACTCATTAGTACCACGCTGACACGCCATGAGATTAATCAGGTGAGAATCCAAAATACTGTCTTGGACATTGACTTTATCCATAAAGTCACTTGCCGAGATGTTTTGCATGTGTATACCACTTTTCAAGATGTGGTTCACTGCATATGACAGTCCAGACAGATCGCTTTCAAACAGGAGATGAAACAAATAAGGAATGCATTGTCGAAACCTAGGATCTCCTGCATACAATCGCAAAGTCCGGTATTCAGAAGCAGGAATTTGATGAGGTCGCTCATCATATCTTCCTCCCTGACCTGTTGGAAAAAGCTGTGGGAAACACCGAGCTTCCAAACTTTCCTCCCAAACACTAATGGGACTCCCTTTCGCTTGTTTCATTTGAAACAACTCAATAGCATTCCCCATGACTTCCTTGGAATGCAAAGGATGAACACTATAATGTTCATATATTTCTTCACTAGTACAGGGTTCTACTTTCTCAATTTGACCAGCACACAAATCGCTATCCTCTTCCTCACTTACTTCCTCTTCTGCAACATATACATTTTTATAGTATTTATTATATTTTTTCAAATACAATGTTGCCCTTTTGACTTTCCTAACATCTACTAAATCTTGCCATATTTTCTTATTCTTTGTCGGAACCCCATTAACTAAGATAACAAGAGGTTCCTCTTCCACTTTTTCTACTCCAATTGTGTTAATGTTTTTCTTCAAATCTAGAGGCAAATAAACAACTCTTCCCTTTAATCCTCTCTGTAAATCTGATGGAGGCAATTTCCCTGTCTTTGGCTCCATTCTTACAATAGCCTGAAAGGGATGGATACTTTGAATCAAAATAGATTCATAAGTATTTAAATCCTTCAATTCAGAAGGAATCTCAACCAATTCCAGATTATTATGAACTGCTCTAGCAGGCATCTGGTTTTGATTTAATTTGTTACAACAATAAGTACACACACGTTGATCCAATCCCAAATCAAAACAATTTTCTACCATCAAGTATGTTGTAAAATCCTTCCATTCACTATTATTTTCCCTTTCACTTTTTCCATATAAATCCACTAACTTAGTCTGATTCTTATAATAAGTGCGTCGACAACACACACAAGTGAAATTTGGCCTCTCACTTGATTTCACCTCAAACGTCGCAATTTCCCTCTGGAAATTATCTGTACTGGAAACCTGTACACTATCTTCCACATTACTCTCTTCTTCTTGGTCAATTTCAACATTCTCCTCTTTACTTCCAAAGTAACAAAACTCAATTTCTTCACATATATTCTTCACATCTATTTCAGAACCATGCAAAAGAGCAGCGCATAATTGTTTAAGCATAATTGCTGGACTCTTAGCATAATACAACATTCTAACTAATTTCCTCACTTTATTATGATGCACTGCTAGCATCCTGAAATGATGAAAAACACTCTGGCATACTCTCCTGGAAAGACAAGCCAGTGAATGACCATGCAAACCTATCACTTCTCTCACTCTGCAAGGATCTAATTCTTGCAACAACTTCATTTTCTGCTTCAAACTTTTCTTACTAAATGACTGTATAAAATCACAAAGCAAATTGATGGAATCCTGTCGTACACTGCAAATACTACTACACTTCCAGGTGTACACAGGACCCTTAGGACGTCTCCCTAAAACCTAATTACCTAACACCTCTTCTATCTCTGTTCTCACAAGTTTTTCTTTTTCAACTGGACAACCATCTTTCACTTCATAAGCTCGACCACTGGTGTCAACTGCATGCACCAAATCATTATCCTGGAAATAACTCTCCTCATTAAAAAATGCCTCAGAGCTTGAACTATGCATCCATTCTCCAGAAAAAACTTCACAAAAATTACTACGATTAACTATTCTCTTCCATCTACTATTTCTTTTGAAATCATAAATTACCTTGTTTAGCTTCCTAATTCTATTGATTGTCAAAATAAATAACTTACGTTTAATTTCAAATGCCTGATCAATAACTTTCTCAACTATTTTTTTTCTCTTATAAAAAACCACTTTCTGATGACCTTTCTTAATATTTTTTAACAAATTCCCAATTATCCTGTTGCGGAACATTCGTTTACGAATATCCCTAAACTGTTGTTTCCTTCTACTTTCATGCATAGAGTTATCTCTTACTCTAGCAGTAACATTTCTCATTGGCCTTTCCTTACCATTTGAATTCTTTCTCCTTTTCTGGACTGAAACATTTTCTGTAGTAATATTTTTTTTACTACACATATTTCTTATGACTGTTTTTTGACTCTTACCCGGTGCTTTCTTGGTGACTTGACAAATCTTTTTGTTAGAGGACTGCTGCATTATTCCATGGTCCTGCTGTCTTTGACGTTTTGCAGCCTTTCTTACTCTTTCTTTGCTAGGCATCCTAAAATCTTGAAATAATCTGCAGTTGAATCTGTGGTAAAATATAATAAAAAATGTTATTAACCACTATTACCCAACAGTAAATTAATAACAGTCATCAAAAACTTAACACACTACTTAAGTATATAATATACTGAAGCCTATCTCCAATTTTTCACTGAACAGGACTCATCTCTTCTTAACCTTGGATAAACCTCACCTACTCTGTGTCCCCTGCACATAATTAAATGTAAAGGGGCAGATTTATATTAACTAGCACATCCCCAGGGATGCACCAGTTAACGTGCACCGCTGCTCTGCCACCCACGGTGTGCCGCATTTACAATCAGATAGGACAAAGCTACATCAAAACCCTGCGCCTGCTTGAAGCAGGCATAGATCTTGACGCAGGTAGGCTGAAAGCTAAAGCAACAACTAAGTGTCGTGTGCAGAAGTTACAAAAAAGGAAAAATGGCGTTTAAACCAGTAATGAGACCATGCTAACGTAATACAGAGTAAAAATATTTGGGGTTCACGAACCTGGCAGGTACAAGGCACTGAGGCTTTCCACCGTGCATGTCTCATCCCAAAACATATGTTGTTTGTGAATGAAACAATTTCCCAGACCAAATGCTTTGGATTGGCTACTTCTAAAAAATTAAACACCCCTACTATCCCGGAGTTAGAGGAATATGATGGTTGGAGTAATTTTACTCGTTGTCTATTAAAGATTTACAGGCCCTACTCCGTAATTCTTCCTTTAACATTTCCAGTATAAATCCAAAAGGTTGACTGCTTTGGCAACGTGCCTTATCCACGGTTTAATAACGCTGCCTTTTGCTTTATATAAGTTTTCAAATTGTATGAAATATATACCAATAGGTCGTTATTAACCTTTAGGTAGTGGTTTTCTTCATGAAGTCTGGTCGCTTCCATACACATACAGATTTTCAAAGATGATCAAGAACTTTATCTGAATGGAGAGGAATGCACTGAGACGCCAGATCATTCACTAATGTGTAGGCACATACAGTTACACGATTCATGCAACAAACACCGACCAAATATGGCTTGCGTGTTGCAAGGCACACCAGTTCCTGCTATCATCCCCACGTTCAAGTTCTTGGAAAATGGTAGTTATTTGATGCTCAATAATGAAGATTGTTCTGGGTTAATTAAAAGTATTCATTTTATCGTAACAGTAAATGAACGGGTTATTTGCTGCAGAAATGTTCTATTTCCTCCCACACATGAACATAGGGAGTTTTCAATCTGGCCACAAATACCAACCTTGGCAGCACATTTCAACGGCATGGCAAGAATAAGAGCTATTTTGTCTCAGAGAGAGGTGGCCTTGAGTTCGGCCCGTGAAACTTTCGTGCTTCACACAGCGAACACCCGTACAGAAGTGCAGACCCTTTTAAATACAGATTCGCCTTTCCATTTCAGCAAGATGGTTCGGACTATCTCTAACGCGTCCTCCACAAAGGGCTTGGCGCACTTTTTAAAAATTGTTACCAGTGGTCTCGTGACTTCATTTGAGAAAATCTTTGGAGTCATCCCTGCTTTCTTACATTCTATTTTTTCCACTCTGCTTCGTGGATTCCCATTTTTACTTGCATTACCAGCGGACGCTCTTGTGCTTTTTTACATTTTTAAATATGGATGTCCCTCCTGTGCAAGCTCCCGCCCTGCAGCTGCTGACACTGTTCCGCAATCGCATGCCAGAATATTATGGCACAATGCCGTTGGCGATATTAAGCACGGCATATGGATTATCTTTTCTATGCTGATGTGATTCCTTCAAATCTAAGACACTAAAGTATCGGCACGCCCTAAACCAACACAAAGAGACCTTCTTAGCAAATAATATATTATGTGTATTAGGGAGGGTGAGATATAAGCAGCCGCGGGCCGTGGAGGGAGTTACGGTGGGGCAGGGATGCGGGGAGGGGGAGGGGCAGGGTGGAGCCCTCTCCACCCTGCCCCTCCCCCTCCCCGCCTCCCTGCCCACCGTAACTCCCTCCACGGCCCGCGGCTGCTTATAAGTGTTGCTAACTCTTATTCATTTACAGCATGTTAACATACTGTCACCATTCGCTTTTTATGTACTATTGACTATGCTGGTAATTTTGCTACTGATAATATGTGTACTTGTATAATCTAAGATACTACGCCTGAGAAGACGGCATTAGTAAATAAACATTTCAAATACACATGTGTTCTTCTTAACTCCATGTTCTCGTTTCTAAGAAATATATAACGACCGACTGTTCATGAGTTCCACGTATCCTGAGGTACTATAAGTTCATATTCTGGATTGTCTAAACATTGAGAGTTTGTTATATCCAATGTGACACTGTACCTAGCTTGCTAAGGGGTTTTGATTACTAAGGTGAGTTTTGGGACACCCTAATTTGCCGAGGTTCCAATCCTCTGTCCACAGTTCTGTGTCAGAACAGAAACCCTGCGACAGGGGCACCCCTCAACCTTACTGGAGCTTCATCACACTTGCGATACAACTCCAGCAATGCGCCAACTTTACGGCACAAATACGTCACGCATCTGTGCTGTTTTTGCCCCATGATGCGCCGCATTGTAAATGCAGCACACCATAGGTGACGGAACAGCGGCACAGAATGACTAACACATCCCTGGTGATGCGCCAGTCATCATAAATCTATCCCTATGCTTCTTATCTTGTTAGAGATAAACCGCCATATGTATCATCAAAGTTTTTTGCATTTCCTAAATAGCGAACTTTAAGGAATAAATAGCGATTCTTTACCATTCCTAGTTTGCGATGACCTATTTGCTAATTACAAATTACCCATTCATTTCCATGCAGCAGGAGGCCCATAGGAATGAAGGTGCAATTTGCGATTAGCAATTACCTCATCGCAAATTACGAATTTTTCCGACGGTGCAGGGGTGTCTCAAGAACACCCTGCTGCACCCCTGAAAAAGAAATTTGGGGTCATATGGCGCACATAAATTTTGAAAACATTCCTTTACCTCAAAAACGATTTTCAACTCATAATTTGAAAACACTGCACATGGGGAAATGACTTAAAATGTCCTTAAGACACATAAAAGCATTTTTTGATTGCCTTTGCAGCATGTTTCAGTCACCTTTAACATGCCTATGTAACGGAAACATTCAAAATCTAAATTTGCCATGCACAGGTGGGAGCATATTTACAAGCAATTTGCTCCACAGACAAACTTCTTACATTGAAATGGGAAAAATAACATCAGAGACTCTCAATTACCTTATAAAGAGGCAGACACCATTATGTCCTTCTCATCAATATTAAAACCATTGCTTTTTCTCAAAAACGATTTACAAGTCATAATTTGAAAACACTCCACAGCTCCTATGCACATAAAAGCCCTGTCAGTACTAATACTTCACATTTTCTCCAATTACAATTTCTCAAAGAAACAAAATCTATTTGTGAAACACTTGAGACAAAGCAACATTTGAAAAACACAACTTTCTTCATAATTTTCTCCTTAAAGCACACTATTTTCTATCTAAATTAAAGAAATCTTTTCTCACCTTAGCAAATACTTTGAGTTTCAAAACAGTCTCAGAAACACACCAATTTGTCTTCAGCAGAGCAAAAGGTATGCACTCCAGAGTCTGCAGCTATCAAAAGCACAGAAATGCTGTAATTCCTCACACATATCTCTCATGTCACCCAATCAAAACTCTTCCCTCACTTTTTTTCAAAGCAAAACCCTTCCCCCCTCTGCCCCCTCTCTGCTTTTTCTGCATAGCAACCACCTCTTGCAAGACCTCTCACACAACAATGTTGCAATTGAACTCTGAACTCTCAGTGCACCTGCATATCCAGAGCATTCTTTCATTTAATGATTTTTTCTTCGCCACTCAAAATACATCTTTCAACGAACTCATCCATGCACACTAACTTTCTGTTTTCAGCAATCAAAATCCACCAATCACTCTTACTGCTTCATTAACACAGAAACTCCTCAGTTTTTTTCATTTTACACTCTCATTTTTTCAACTGCCATTTCATTGCCACACTTCATCTGACTGCAGCAGAACCTTCTCTCACCATGTTTTCTGTCTGGATTGTTGGACATAGTTACATCTATTGGGCTCAAACGTACGCTGAAAACAGGAATTTACCTAACCTCAATTTACAAGATGTGGAAATTAAGTGGTTTGGCCACAGAGGATTAAAATGTCACCAATTGATACCATTGGTGAAAACCTTTATGCATTTGCCAAAACCTGACCTGTTAATTGTGCACTGTGGAGGTAATGATTTGGGCACTTTGACTGGGGTAGGTCTGGAAATGCTTTTAAAGGACACCTTTGAGCAATTGATGGCACTTTTTCCTCAGACTGCCTTGGTATATTCAAATATATGCCAAAGACAGAAATGGAGGTGGTCGAACCAATTTTGTCCACAAATTGAGAAATCGAGGAAGCATGTAAACAAATCTGTTTCAGCTTACATGAGAGACCATGGAATGGGCTCCCTGTACAACAATAACTTGCGTTACTACATGCAAGATATCTACAGAGGAGATGGAGTTCACTTCTCAGATGAGGGCAACAGAGTTTTCACTCTGAATTTAAGAATGTGCATTGGTACCTACTTATAAGTACCTAAATGTACCATAAACCCAAAAGCTCTTCTCAGAGCTACCCTACATCTGATCACTCACAATTATTATTGTACTCTAACTTTTTTCACTAATTTTCAAAAAAGTACGCTCCCCAGAACGCTTCCCGGTTCGCGAACCGGGCGCACTCCACGCAAAAAAACTAAAAAAACGGTATATTTTTTTTTGCCCTGCGAGACCCTTTCAAAGCCTCCACATCAAACCTAGGGGGTCAGGGACGATCTACTATGCCCCCTTATGGTCATTTGCCCCTTCGCTTTGGCCTCCTCTTGTCTCTCGATCCTACCGAGAGACAAGATGGCGGCCGCTACGGACTGTTTGGAATGTTTACAGACGCCGAAAAACCAATCAGCTTCGCAAACCTCCGTAACGCGAAAAGTACGCGAAGCGGAGCGCTGTTACAGATATATATCTTTTTTTGAACGTTAATTTCTCAAAATCCACTGGAGCACATATATTGAGACCTAGCAAAGGCACATCGGGCTACCAGTCCCTACAATTTTGCCAAGTTTCGTGCAAATCCATTCAGCCGTTCGATTATTATTATTTTATTTTTTTTTGCCCCGCGGGGCCCTTTTAAAACCTCCACATCAAACCTAGGGGGTCAGCGAGGATATACTATTCCCCCTTATGGTCATTTGCCCCTTCGCTTTCGCCTCCTCTTGTCTCTCGATCCTACCGAGAGACAAGATGGCGGCCGCTACGGACTGTTTGGAATGTTGACAGACGCCGGAGAACCAATCAGCTTCGCTTCACAAAGCTCCGTTGCGCGAAAAGTACGCGTCCTGGGACGCTGCCCGGTCCGCTGTTACAGATATATATCTTTTTTTAAACGTTAATTTCTCAAAATCCACTGGAGCACATATATTGAGACCTACAAAAGGCACATCGGGCTACCAGTCCCTACAATTTTGCCAAGTTTCGTGCAAATCCATTGAGCCGTTCGGGCTAAAAGTGAGGCCAACCGCCCTATGGAAATTAACATGGGAAAAATGCGTTTTGGGACCCCCCTTTTTTCTCGGCCCCCCCTTGACGAACCCCCCCAACATTTTCAGGGGCTGCTCAGAAACAAAATGTGACATTTTCCTGAAAATTTCAGCCAATTCCGTCCACAAACGCCAAAGTTATTAGACATAGAATTTTCAAAAATCCCATAGGGAAAAAATCCTAACTATATTCACTGAAAAAACCATAGGTTATAGACCATATATAGTTAGGAATTAGCATTTACAAAACCTTGAAAATTCACTGAAAAAACCATAGGTTATAGACCATATATAGTTAGGAATTAGCATTTACAAAACCTTGAAAATTCACTGAAAAAACCATAGGTTATAGACCATATATAGTTAGGAATTAGCATTTAAAAAACCTTATTTTACTCACACAAAACCATTGAAATTCCATATATAGTTAGTTGCACTAACTATATATCGCGCACCCGCAATCCACTGCTGATGATGTCACATATTACATCATTCATGACATGGTCAGTGACATCACTGATGACATCACTGATGACATCTCAAATGACATCACTGATGACATCACTGATGACATCATCCAGTGACTGTGTGTTTCTGTAAAGTTTAAATATGTTTTACATATTGAAGAATGAGTAGATGTAGAAGTGTCTGGATGAAGGATTTAGTAGGTGTGTGACTGACTGTATGAGTGAGTGATTAAATGTGTCTCACTGAGTGCATGGGTTAGTGACTAAACTGTCTTAATTTGTGCATCATTATGTCTGTTGTTCTGTAAACTGCTGCATGTGTTGATCAGTAGCTATATGAGTAACTATATGGGTTATTGATTGATTGCCCAAGTATTTGTATGGGAGACTGAGTGTGTGTGTGGCTGGCTGGGAGGTGTGTGACTCTGTGCAGATCAATGTGTACTTGTATCAATGATTGTATAAGAGAGTAATTATGTGTTAGTATATGTTTCAAAATGTAAGGTGCTCTATGTTTAACTGTATAGATTAGAAAATGGAAGTGTGATTGATTCTTTACAGGACTGACTAGGTGTGTGAGTAACTCCATGGATGAGTGACAGAGTGTGAGAGTCTGTATAGGTGTATGAGTGCATATGATAGTGTTGTAAAGATGAGTGATTGTATGTATGAATGATTGTATGGGTAAATGAGTGAATGTGTGTGTAAACATAGGAATCACTGAGTGCGTATGTAGTAACTAGTATTGGTGTGTCAATGGTTTCAAAAATTATACTCTGTATTTAACACTGGGTGTAACAGAGGTTATATTAAAGTGTGAGGAGATGCATTGTATTGTCACATGAATGATATCATCAGTGATGTTGTCATTGATGTCAAATGAGATGTCATCAGTGATGTCATCAGTGATGTCATTTGAGATGTCATCAGTGATGTCATCAGTGATGTCACTGACCATGTCATGAATGATGTAATATGTGACATCATCAGCAGTGGATTGCGGGTGCGCGATATATAGTTAGTGCAACTAACTATATATGGAATTTCAATGGTTTTGTGTGAGTAAAATAAGGTTTTTTAAATGCTAATTCCTAACTATATATGGTCTATAACCTATGGTTTTTTCAGTGAATTTTCAAGGTTTTGTAAATGCTAATTCCTAACTATATATGGTCTATAACCTATGGTTTTTTCAGTGAATTTTCAAGGTTTTGTAAATGCTAATTCCTAACTATATATGGTCTATAACCTATGGTTTTTTCAGTGAATTTCAATGGTTTTTTAATAGCAAATATCATAAGCTGTCGAATGTCAAGTACGTGGTAAGAATTTTTTTTTTCGTGTTTATGCACACTGATCTGCTTTGATTGCTGCCCCCCACCCCTCATTTCTATTAGGAGTACTCTCTCTTTGCAGATAGTGAAGGGTAGTTAACGCAGCCCTTTGCCCCCTTTGTAATCCGTCGTGCCTGCTTCTCTCTCCATTTGATAGATTGTTCTCTTTGGTTCATTCTCTATTTACAAACAAGCACAGAGTCGCAATACTCTGTTTAGTCTTTGCAGATAGCGAAAAATCGTGTAAAAAAACAAAAGGAATCGAGCAAAATCAGTAGGCCACTAATGGGATCTCTTTTGACCTCGCTAAAATAGAAACATTAGGAACAACCTGTTGAAAATAGCAATGCGTATGTATATAAGCGGCGTACATTTGTGTTCACAGTACCCCTTGTTGATTGTTTCAATCGAGCATTGAATTGTTCGAAGTTAATTCTCTTAAGGATCTTCTCTACCTGCAAACGAGGAAGAATAGGAATATTCTATCTCCCTTTGCAGATAGTGAAGGGTAGGTAATGCAAGCCTTTAACACGTCGTACCTATTTCATTCCTCATTGATTGATTGATTGTCCGAACATTGACTGTTTGGGAATTAGTTCTTTTTGGAGGTATTCCCTGTTTGCAAATAAACGTACGAAAATCTTTGCAAGTAGTGAAAGGGTACGTAATGCGGACCGTTCTCCCCCGTTGTAATCTGTCATGCCTATCTACTCCCCACTGATTGATGCACCTTTTTCACCCGGACCATTTACTAGAGATACGTCATCTGGCCCGACCAGAGAGCACCCCTAGTGAAAAGGACATATGCAATAATAACGAAGTGATCACTGTATCCTGTTAACAGAAACTTTACCATGAAACAACCTGGAAAGAAAAAAATAGGAAAACGAAAATCAGTAGGCCACTGATGAACATGAACTTTTATTAAACAACGAACAAAGAAACGATAACATAACGTAATGATAAAACCTATTAATGTCCTAGAAACAAGAAAACGTTAAAATATGCCAGTGGTGAGAGACCAGAAAAACAGTAAGAGAAACCAAATCACCCCTCGCTGTCCCACCGCCTGCCACGCCAAAAAAATCGATAGACTAGGGAAAATGCAAGTCAGTAGAACATCCACCCCCACTCTGGAAACTTCCAAGGTGGGGCAGGGTTCCGGCTACGCCCAGCCGGGAGCAGCCCATATAAGGCAGGTCCTGCTGCCACGCCTCGGCCAGGAGATCCTAACGTAGGGTGTAGCTGAAGGAGAGGCCGAGGCCAGCGGGACCCGGCCAGGGGATTGCCTTTACAACGCTGAACAGTTGCAGGGGGGGGGGAATGTCTCCTCGACCCTCCCCTCTCTCTCCCAGTCCGGCCGCGGTGGCCCTTGAGAGTTGCAGGTAGTCCCGCCACATGCTCTTCCGGTCCGACCACCAACGGTCGGGGGGCCGAGGCCGACGGGATCCGGCTGCAGCCGATAAACCAAGAAACCCGTTCATGGGGCCAGAGCCAGGGGCGTCCGGCCGACATCCACCGGAAGCCCGGCCCGAAGACGGACGGGACACTTCTTTCTTTTATAATGGCTGCGACAACACTGGGGGGGGATGTCTTGCACATGCCTCCGACCCCCCCCTCGTCCTCATCGCCTGGTCCGGCCATAACAAATCTCAAGCGAGACGCCGTGGGGTGCACTGGGAGGGAGAGACGGTGCGAACAGGCCTCTCCCGCCTCCCCAGGTGGAGGCTTCCCAGCTGCACCCTCAGCGCTCCAGGCGCCCGGAAAAGGGTTCTTCCACTGTGGCCATGCTGCAACGTCTCGCCCGGCAGGGTGGAGCCCGTCCGCTCATGTGACCCCGCGATCGCCGGTAGCTGCCGAACTCTCAAAATGGCGGTCGACCTGGCAAGAGCGGGCCCAACATAAAGAAATGGCCCGGTCACTGGTTGACTCCACCACCGTAGTCCTCCACGACCTTGAAGATTCTAGAGGAGCCGCGGGAGTCTCCGACCCCCGATGGGGAATGACTGCCATGATCGCCCGTGGAGTGACGAAACTGTATCCGCGGGACGTCGGCGCTCCCATGCTGGCGCCAGCCTCACTTTGAATTACTAGAATCCTGCAGACCTCACTTCCGGTGAAAGCACAGTGTGACCCGGTAGGAAAAATTATTGCACCCCCTCCCCTTTTTGACTGATAGTTCAAACCACCGATCCTTTCCTTTGCCCTTTTAACGGAACTTTGGACTGCCTCCCCCTCTTTTACATTTTCTAGAGAAAACAAATCATTAACCACTACATTAGCATAGCAGTTGACACCAGAACTGTTTTCAAATTGAAAACCAACAACATCTTCAACAGAATCCTTTTTGTTTCTGCTGTGACCCTGCTACAGCACAGGCATTGTCCCCAGCAGTAATTCTGCAATGCCGGTAAGAATAGCTGTGGTGCCTACTGGACTCACTCACCCCCGCGGCACCCCACGCCGTTTTTTGCTGGGCGGCAACTTACTAGACATCACTTTCGTGCCATCTAGATTTCAGAGCGTTCTGCTGCCTTGGAACTATTCGCACAACAGACCGCTACTGACAAGAATATTTCATTATTGGTGCTGTCAATTTCAATAAATCTATTGGATAATTAAAAAGAAATTGCCACGGTCTCTTCGTTGTTTAAATGTTTTTACTGTTTTTGTTTTGTTGTATATATTTATATGTTATTAAAGTTTTATATTCCTACTACTTTGTTGGAGTGCTATATATTTTTAATGTGACACATAATTGTAAAAACTTTGATGTACAAAGAGTCATTCCTGGAATCTTCCGCTTCAGGCTCGGTCCCCTCCCCAATCACAATACAGGATGGTTTTCAGATAGTAGGAACACGTGTGGTGTGACGGATCTCATCGAGTGTGGGCCTTGATCTACTATAACTCCTTTGAAGAGGGGTGATTCTTTACAGCTGGGGCCATAAACTACATCTGCAGGGCTAGCTGATAGCCTGGACAATCGGACACAGAGAAAGAGGAGTGTCAGAGGGTGCGGTAGTGAATAGGGCGAAAGGGAGGTGTCGGGCGGGCACAGAGTGTGATTCTCAGGGAAGAGCAGCGCAGATGGGGGGAGGTTTATTGCCCATGCATAAGACAGAGAGCGGTGGTGACCAGTGCCTAGGGAAGATGCTTGCGTGGGTGAGGAGCCATGCTACGAATCGACAGCGTGCAGAGAGTGGGTCTGGTCAAGACATCTAAAATGGCTGCCGTGCACGACAAAAGTGTGGCATTTCAAAAAAGGCAAGATGGCGCAGACAATGTTTTTCAACACTTCCTCATTTCCTTCAAATCGAACGTTAACAGACGTTGGGGCATATTACCAAAGTTAAGCGATATTTATCGCTAACGATGCTTACCAACCAATTTTTTACCACTAAGCATCGTCAGAAATTATCGAAGATAAACCTTACTATTATCAAGGTTTATCGCAAATGCGATAATAAACGGCCGCAATGCATGAATATCGCTAAAAACTCAGCGATATTCATGCATTACCGAGCTAATACTCTTAGCCATGTTATCCACCTCCCATTGGATAACATGGCTAAGAACTGCTCAGGGCAGGTGTTACTTTTTGGAGATATTCGCGCTTAGCGCGAATATCTCCAAAAGTTGGTAATAGGAGATAGATATCTTGCATGTTGTAATGCAAGTTATTGTGGTATATGGAACTCATACCATAATCTCTCAGGAAAGCAGAAACTGATCCTTTTGGGACCGCCTAAAAAGGCCTAGGGGGTGAGGAGTACTCTACTTTGCCCCCTTTTCACGTTCCGAACTATTTTATTTTACTCTCTTCTGTAATTACACAAAATACCAGCGATAAGATGCATCGGAGACACACAGTGAGAGAAAGGAGGCCGGAGATGAAGAAGACATGTCAAATACACATTGGAGATAATATAGTGGCAGAAGGGAAGTAAATATGAGTAAACTTACCATGTAACATAAAAATGTTGCACTCTATACTATAAGTCTCATTTTATACTACAATCACTTCGCTACAACCTCATAAATTAAAAATAAAAATGAATAATGTCTCAAACAATTTTTGATTTCTAAATATAAATTTATTCTTCAGAATTTTCTAAATTTGAAAGAACTAGTAACATGTCCTCATCAGCAATGTCCTCATTAAAAGTCTCCAATGATGATTCTTGTAACTCTATGGTCTCCAAACACTCGATAAATTCGCCATCAAGAGATTGATCAAAAAAATCATTCAAGTCATCTCCTCCTTGTGACAATATTTCATTATTGGTGCTGTCAATTTCAATCAATGTAGTGGAATCATTCAAGTCATCTCCTCGTGACAATATTTCATTATTGGTGCTCTCAATTTCAATCAATGTAGTGGAATCATTCAAGTCATCTCCTCCTTGTGACAATATTTCATTATTGGTGCTGTCCATTTCAATCAATCTAATGGAATCATACAAGCCATCTCCTCCTTGTGACAATATTTCATTATTGGTGCTCTCAATTTCAATCAATGTAGTGGAATCATTCAAGTCATCTCCTTGTGACAATATTTCATTCTTGGTGCTGTCCATTTCAATCAATCTAATGGAATCATACAAGTCATGTCCTCCTTGTGACAATATTTCATTATTGGTGCTCTCAATTTCAATCAATGTGTTGGACAATTCAAAAGAAATTGCCACGGTCTCTTCATTGTGAGCCATTTTATTTTGAAATTGCTTGCTGTAAATTGCAGAAAAAAATAATCACTTTCATTTATCGTCTTTAGTAATACATAATATAAAACTAACTTTATCAAGTATTTAGTATAACAGAAGGACTGCAAATAAATAACAGAAAACATTTTTCAAATTATCTTCAAGTGTACAACATAGTTCCCCTTACAAATTAACAACTCACCTTTTTAAAAGTAGCAGAAGTGTTAGTACTGTGTAAATCAAACACCAGAAATTCACCACCAAAAATTCCTCACAAATGTACCTCAGACAGTAGTATCACAAAATGGCTGTGGTTTCCTCTCATTTGACATATATACATAACCAATTAACTTTCATCACACACAAATACAAAACCAAAGTAACATTTTAATTGGTTCTAAATTTCAACACTTTCAAATGTGTTTTCCCCATGCAATTTTCCATAGGACATTTACATACGTCTACAGCCTGAATGGCTGAACGGAATTACACCAAACTTGGCAAAATGGTACATCAAACCTAACAGGTCAGGAAGGATCTACTATGCCCCCTTATGGTCATTTCCCCCTTCGCTTTGGCCTCCTCTTGTCTCTCAATCCTACCGAGGGACAAGATGGCGGCCGCTACGGACTGTTTGGAATGTTGACAGACGCCGGAGAACCAATCAGCTTCGCAAAGCTCCGTAACGCGAAAAGTACGCGAAGCGGAGCGCTGTTACAGATATATATCTTTTTTTGAACGTTAATTTCTCAAAATCCACTGGAGCACATATATTGAGACCTAGCAAAGGCACATCGGGCTACCAGTCCCTAATATTTTGCCAAGTTTCGTGCAAATCCATTCAGCCGTTCGATTATTATTATTTTGTTTTTTTTTTGCCCCGCGGGGCCCTTTTAAAACCTCCACATCAAACCTAGGGGGTCAGCGAGGATCTACTATGCCCCCTTATAGTTATTTCCCCCTTTGTTTTGACCTCCTCTTGTCTCTCGATCCTACCGAGAGACAAGATGGCGGCCGCTACGGACTGTTTGGAATGTTGACAGACGCCGGAGAACCAATCAGCTTCGCTTCACAAAGCTCCGTTGCGCGAAAAGTCCGCGAACCAGAGCGCTAACCGGTCCGCTGTTACAGATATATATCTTTTTTTAAACGTTAATTTCTCAAAATCCACTGGAGCACATATATTGAGACCTACAAAAGGCACATCGGGCTACCAGTCCCTACAATTTTGCCAAGTTTCGTGCAAATCCATTCAGCCGTTCGGGCTAAAAGTGAGGCCAACCGCCCTATGGAAAACTCAATGTTAAAAACACGTTTTGGGACCCCCCTTTTTTCTCAGCCCCCCCTTGACAAACCCCCCCAAATTTTCAAGGGCTGCTCAGAAACAAAATGTGCCATTTTCCTGAAAATTTCAGCCAATTCCGTCCACAAACGCCAAAGTTATTAGACATAGAATTTTCAAAAAACCCATAGAGAAAAAATCCTAACTATATATACCTACTGGCGACCGCCAGTAGGTAATATACCTACTGGCGACCGCCAGTAGGTAATATATATATATATATATATTCACAGAAAAAACCATAGGTTATAGACCATATATAGTTAGGAATTAGCATTTACAAAACCTTGAAAATTCACTGAAAAAACCATAGGTTATAGACCATATATAGTTAGGAATTAGCATTTAAAAAACCTTATTTTACTCACACAAAACCATTGAAATTCCATATATAATTAGTTGCACTAACTATATATCGCGCACCCGTAATCCACTGCTGATGATGTCACATATTACATCATTCATGACATGGTCAGTGACATCACTGATGACATCACTGATGACATCTCAAATGACATCACTGATGACAACATCCAGTGATTATGTGTTTCTGTAAAGTTTAAATATGTTTTACATATTGAAGAATGAGTGGATGTATAAGTGTCTGAATGAAGGTTTTAGTAGGTGCGTGATTGACTGTATGAGTGAGTGATTAAATGCGTCTTACTAAATGCACGGGTTAGTGACTAAACTGTCTGAAAGTGTGCATCAGCATGTCTGTTGTTGTGCAAGCTGCTGCATGTGTTGATCAGTAGCTATATAAGTAGCTATATGGGTTATTGATTGGTTGCACAAGTATTTGTATGGGAGACTGAGTGTGTGTATGACTGGCTGGGAGGTGTGTGACTCTGTGCAGATCAATGTGTACTTGTATCAGTGATTCTATAAGAGAGTAAGTATGTGTTAGTATATGTTTTAAAATGTAAGGTACTCTATGTTTAACTGTGTAGATTAGAAAATGGAACTGTGATTGATTCTTTACAGGACTGACTAGGTGTGTGAGTAACTCCATGGATGAGTGGCAGAGTGTGAGTGTCTGTATAGGTGTATGAGTGCATATGATAGTGTTGTAAAGATGAGTGATTGTATGTATGAATGATTGTATGGGTGAATGAGTGAATGTGTGTGTAGACGTAGGAATCAGTGAGTGGGTATGTAGTAACTAGTATTGGTGTGTCAATGGTTTCAAAAATTATACTCTGTATTTAACACTGGGTGTAACAGAGGTTATATTAAAGTGTGAGGAGATGCATTGTATTGTCACATTAATGATATCATCATTGATGTGACCATTGATGTCAAATGAGATATCATCAGTGATGTCATTTGAGATGTCATCAGTGATGTCATCAGTGATGTCACTGACCATGTCATGAATGATGTAATATGTGACATCATCAGCAGTGGATTACGGGTGCGCGATATATAGTTAGTGCAACTAACTATATATGGAATTTCAATGGTTTTGTGTGAGTAAAATAAGGTTTTTTAAATGCTAATTCCTAACTATATATGGTCTATAACCTATGGTTTTTTCAGTGAATTTTCAAGGTTTTGTAAATGCTAATTCCTAACTATATATGGTCTATAACCTATGGTTTTTTCTGTGAATTTCATTGGTTTTTTAACAGCTAATATCTGTAGCTGTAAAATGTATTCTTCTTTAAATCCAAAAATATATTTTATATGTTTATGAATAATTTTTTTTTTTTAATATTTTTTTTTCTTCGTTCCCGCTTCGCGAATCGGGAAGCTTCCCGTTAGCTGACCTTGATGCCGCGAAATAGACCGCGAGCCGGTAAACGTTTCTTTACCGCAACTGCCGCGTTAGAAAACAACATCGTGACGCCTCCCGTCCGCATGACGTTTCGCGTTGTCGCGTGATACGTCATATGACGTGCTACGTTAGCGAACTCGTACGCTTACCGAGTCGCAAAGCACAGGTTTCTGGAAGCAAACCGGGAGGCCCTGCAAAGCGCGTAACGTAAACACAGCAGGTCATGTGACTTGGTAATAACACTTTTCATTGGTTCATTTCACTTTCGGTTTCCTAATGATGTAAGACTAGGTCATATGATCTAAAATGAACACTTTTCATTGGTTGAGAACTATTTTTTTTCCCAAATGGTGAAAATCCCTCCTTCTTTCCTCACTCTGACTTTTATCATTGTGAGAGAAAGACCCTTTGTTACTAGTGAGCAATGGCTTCTTTACTAGCTTCAGCTGGTGCTTCCCCACCACCTCCACCACATCCAAGGAAGAGTGGACCACCTGCTAAAGTTATAATTCAGCAAGAAGAGGAAGAAGAGGAACAGGACGACCTAGATAATCTCCCTATTATGGCCAGAAGATCTGTTGTACCGGAAGTAACGGGACCAGAGGGCAGGGAGATGGTGCCAAATATACAAACGAGATTTCGTGAAGTAAAACAAGTCTGCGTACATTGCAGTGGAATCATTTGCTACGCAGAAAGTAGCATCACTCTGATCAACAGAGCTATTAACAATCATGCTCATGTTTGTCCGAAACTCCCCAAACAATAAATTCTTTTTTTTGTTTTCTTCCTCCTGTTGAGCCCTTTACAATGAATCGTTTTCGTTGCCCCCTCCGAAAAAAAAACAAAAAAAATATAAAACTGTTCAGAAAAATTCAAAAAAAGTAAAAAAATGTTCAGAAAAATAATAAAAAAAATATAAAACAACAAAAACAATTTAAAAAAAAGTTCTTTTCAGAACTACCTCCCCGTTATAAAAAAATTGGTACAATATTTGCAACTGTGCCAACCTCTATTTCTCTTAGTTCGCTTCCCAGTTCGCTCCCCGGTACGCGAACCGGAAGCGAACCAAAAAATTTTTTTTATAAAAAAGAACAGTAAGTATAAGGGAAGGAAACAGACAGTTATGTTAAAAGAAAGACAGCTATAGGGGAGTAAACTAGAGATACTATTACCCGTAATCCACTGCTGATGATGTCACATATTACATCATTCATGACATGCTCAGTGACATCATCAGCAGAGGATTGCGGGTAACAGTATCCCTAGTTTATTCCCTATAGCTGTGTTTCTTTTAACATAACTGTCTGTTTCCTTCCCTTATACTTACTGTTCTTTTAAAAAAAATTTTTTTAGATCTGTCAGAAACAGTGAAAGTAATGAAATATAAAAGACTACGTAGAATATGAGCACTGTATGCAACAACTTTGACACTGACAGAAGCCTCACCTTCTCCATGCCTCCTACACAGTTCTACATGTACATCATAAATGCAAACAGAACAGAATTAATTATACATGTTAAATGGTTTATTTTTGCTGTTCTCAGAATGTATCAAATTTCACTAAAACAGTGACTTGAAGGTATTCATCATATAACAGCGGGGAAAAAAAAACACAATCAAAATGATTGTGTTTAAAAAACCCATACATTACAAATCAGAATTCAGAACTCCTTAAAGTTAACTTACTTTCCATGACGGCCAAGGATGTCCTATGAACAGCTTACACTCTGTTGTGCTGTTATTACTTTCAACCCGCCACTTTCTGAAAGAAAACCTCCATCGTTTTCAAAAACATGTTACATACAATAAATGACTTCTCGCTCTCTACCACACGATTCCACAAGGCCAAATCGTGTCAGAGCCATGTATAACTCTTGGATTTCTTGTAAGCCAATCCCGTCTTTTCGCATTTCCGCAACTTTCAGAATTAAAATGTTGAAGATCATTTACACAATCCTGGACTAGTAATATCTTCCCCTTCTTGCTCAATCATGTTCTACATTTCCTATCACACTGATACTGCTTACTATGAAGCAGACTTACACTACCTTTATGACTAGTACAATTATTTAATTCTCTACATCACTTTTAATCACAAAGCAATGTAAAACAGTAGACAGCATTGCAGACTTACATTCCCTCTACTCCATGTTTTGATTCGCTGCTTCAATTAGCTTATAAAAAGAAATAGTTTTTCTGAACTCATTCAAAGTGCACGTATTTCTCAATAACGTCCAGTGTTATGGTAAAAAGTTATGTCTCTGTACTACACTTATCCTCAAGGCCAAATAGTGTAGGAGCCATGAGAACTTCTTGAAATTCCTCAGAGCACATCCCGAGATTCTTTCCCTAAAATTTTGGTTTTAAAAACACCAGGTAAGAGTTTTTAAGGTCATATGGCAATTTTTTTTTGAAAATTAAAACAGAATCATTGCAGAATGACCAGCCATTTCTACACTTTAAATAAGCTGTATAATGTCCTGATGTTATTGAAGGACCATCATGATATATAATTGCTACAGTTACAAAAGTCCTTCCTGATATTGACAACTGTGAAGCCACAAAATTTTTAATTAAAGTTGTCAATTTTGTTCCATCAGGCCTACATCGTTGGAACATTAAAATGACATACTGGCCATATGTTCGTATAAATAAAGTGGACATCATTTCAGATTTACATTGGCTACACTCCATGTTGTGATCAGCTGCTTTTACTAGCTTATTAAAAGAGACTGATTTACTGTCTGGCAAAGTTAAATATATAAATCTTTCTGAGTCTACACTAGTAGTAGCTGATACCCTACAGTTCTCGCAGTCATGCTGCCATTGATAAGAAAGCCCAAACAGGTGATCTACATCTACACCTTCATCATGCAATACATCAAGCATATACATTAAAAACTCCTGACAATCTTGCTGACTATTTTGAGAGAATTGTGTTTGGCCTGAACATCTGTCTAACAGATTTCGAATTTCAGACACACTTTCTATGTTTGTTCTATCAGTGCTACATTTCTCTAACACAGAATTTAACAAACTGCAAAATCTTTGATCCGAATTGACCACAATCTGTTCTTTTAAAGTTTCTAGAGAAAAGACAACATTAACCACTACATTAGCATAGCAGTTGACACCAGAACTGTTTTCAAATTGAAAACCAACAACATCTTCAACAGAATCCTTTTTGTTTCTGCTTATAATTTCAGGTTCATCAACTTTTCGTCTTTTTGCTACAACCTCCCCAGTATTGGTCACATTTCTTCGTTTCCGGCCTACCACACGTTTCTCAAACAAAGGATACTGAGGCAAATGTGGCGCATACTCTCTTCTCAACCTATTGTATTCCTTAACACAATCTAGATCCGCACAAATGTTTGTGACATCACACTCAATCAAGTACAATCCCGATAAAGTCCTAACTCGTGACAATGCCACATATGCCATACCCTCCTTGAACACAGAACTGCCAATATTCACCAATGCACAGTCTACACTTAAACCTTGCGATTTATGGATTGTCACCGCATATGCCAAGCAAACAGGAAACTGCTTACGACGAACATATAAGTCTTTTACAAGCAAAAATCTAGCAGAACAACGAGCAATTAGCTGTACTTCCTCAATGCCATCAAATTTAATTTTTAAAAATTCAATTCCATCTCTATTTCTGTATTTCACAAAATCAACAACATTACCCATTGATCCATTTACCAGACCTCTTTCAACATGTAAATTCCTTCTTAAAATTATACGGCAGTTCAAGCACACATTCAGAGTCTTTTCAAAACCCGCAGTTTTAGATATACTCTTCTCTAATGAATCCAATTTTGTTTTCAGATTCTCAGACAAAATAATTGTTGATCCCATATGCTCTACTCTGTCAATAGCTTCCAATTTCACAATCTCTTGCTTTTCTAAATGCAACATTTTGTTGTTCAATTTGGCACATTCTGCAAGAGTTGGCATCAAACATATTCCAGATTTTTTCTCAGTAACTTTCTGAAAAATATTCTCAGGCACAACATCTTCGTCTGGATATAAATTTGTCAGTAATCGTGCATGTAAAGCTTCTTTCCCATGCTCGGTCACTTTTCCAATTCTAACATCTTGTAGAATAGTCTTGTAAACTTCATCCTTTGCCTGACGCATATTTTCATGCAGTTCAGCATAATTGAAGTTTAACCATATATTGACGTTGCCAATACTCCCTAAGCACTTCCTGGTATCTTCATGCGTGAGCATTTTGAACACAGGTTGCCCTTTCACTGGTGTCAGCTGCAGAAGATCTCCAAAAACAATGATGTGTTTGCCACCAAATAACACATCATACTCTGTTTTGAGAACTTCTTGCATTCTCAAATGCACAAAGGCAAGCATGACATTGGAAACCATGCTTACTTCGTCAATGATAAGAAGTTTCATTTTGGAAAACCAAGGCTAACCAAGCTCGGAACTATATTAGGGAGATTAAGGTGGTGGGGGAAGTTTCCCCGCGGCTGACCCAATTAGAAATTGGCGCTGCCTTTCAGGATTTTTTTCAGGCCATTTATAAAGAGGATACTGCTGTAGATATTCTGGAGTGTGAGGCTTGGCTGAACTCAATCTCTACTCCTAAGCTCACAACTGAGCAGAGTAAGATCCTGGAGAGAGAGATCTCGGTGGAGGAGGTTAACAAGGCACTAGGGCAAGTGAGTCGGGGGAAGGCCGCAGGCCCTGATGGGCTACCAGGGGAACTTTATAGAGCCCTTAGTGGAGAAATTGCGCCGGTCTTGACCTCTGTTTTTAATAGCATTTTTCTGGAAGGTTCAGACCCACCTAATTCCTGGAAAGACGCCACTGTGGTTTTAATACCCAAACCTGGGAAGGACGTGAGGGACTGTGGGTCGTACCGTCCGATATCACTTCTTAATTGCGACTACAAAATCTTCGCTGCTATTATGGCGGACAGACTGGGGGCGGTGGCTAAAACAATTATACACGATGACCAAAAGGGTTTCATTAAGGGTAGACAGCTATCAGACCTTACTCAAGATCTTGTGAGTGCAATTGATATAGCTACCACTTTTTCTCTCCCGTTTGCCGCCTTTACGTTGGATGCGACAAAGGCCTTTGATAGGGTCAACTGGGTCTATTTGGCGGCAGTTATGAGGAAATTTAACTTACCCGCAAATTTTTGTAATATGATATCTCTTATCTATAAAGCTCCAACGGCCAGGCTTTTTGTGAACAATCTTCTGACAAAGCCTTTTAATATCTCTAGAGGAACAAGGCAGGGCTGCCCGCTCTCCCCCCTCCTTTTCAACGTTTATATCGAGCCCTTTGCTCAGATTCTTAGAGAAGAAGCAAACATATCATCTTTCAGCTTCGGAGGGTGGAAAAAGCGGGTAGCCCTATATGCGGACGATATCCTCATAATGACTTCCAACCTAGACCAGGCTCTCCCCACAGTGTTCAAGAGGGCTGAAGAGTTTGGCAAGATTTCCGGATATGAGATAAACTCAGATAAAACGGAAATTATGGCCTGGAATACCACTACTACTCTGGTTGAGACAGTACCCTCAATGCGATATTTAGGCATCAGAATTTTTCAAGATATTAATAAGCTCGCCGCTAAAAATCTGGAGCGAGTACATAATGAATGCCGGAAGAAGCTTAAGGCTTGGAACCATCTCCCTTTATCCATCTTTGGGAGAACTAACTTAGTTAAAATGTCTATCCTGCCTATATATACTTTTTTGTTTAACTCGATCCCAATGGCTTTTGACCCTAAACAATTGGCGAAGTGTCAACAGGATGTCAATTCATTTGTCTGGAGATATGGAGCCACACGTCTGGCGTGGAAGAAGTTGAGGAGGAGGAGGGAAAAAGGGGGGTTGACGCTGCCTGACCTTCAGTATTACGCCTGGGCATTTGAGCTATCTTACTCTAGAATGCTCCTAAAGACACCAATGGATAATGCTAGGGGAAGAATGTTTCGAGCTATGCTAGAAGGTGCCGGTCTTCCACTGGCTGGCTTTCTTTTCAAGTTTGGAGACCAGAAATTTTTCAAAAAAGTTAAATTAAAGACTCTTCAATCACTGGCGAGGAGCTGGTCTATAATTAGGAAAAGGTTAGGGCTCGGCTATTTCTCAAACGCGGCTCCTCTGTGGGACTCACCTGGAGCTCCAGCGTGTCTTAAAGACAGTTTGGCGGGTCCTATCAAAGAGGCCGGTTTTTTGTCCTGGGGAGAGTTGGTGGCAGGAGGCTCCATGATTTCTTGGGAGGATCTGCGGGAGAAAGTCGGACCGCACCTTTCTTCCTTTAAGTATATACAACTAACTAGCTGGGCTCAGGCAACGCTTAGGAAGAGGGTCCCCCTTGGGAAAGAAAGTCAACTGGAAAGTTTATTGGTCACGAGACCAAGGGGGGGCAAGGAGGTTGCATGTTGGTATTGGGGGATTCTAGAAGAAATAGATGGAGACTTTAATCTCCCTGAGAAATTATGGGCAAGTGAGATGGGAGATCAGTGGGATTCGAAGTGGCAAATTTCATTTACTTTGCTAAACAAGCTGGTGAAACCAGCTTGGCTGAAAAGAAACCACCTTTTCACGCTACATCGTGCATACCTTTCTCCCCAGAAACTATCTAAATATCAACATGGGAAAAGTTGTAATAAATGTAATCTGCCGGAGGCCTCGGATGTTCACATGTTTAAGGACTGCCCAGCAATCAGCTATTTTTGGGAGAAGGTGTTGGAGGCTCTGTCTTCTATGCTTAATACAACATTGCATATCTCTCTTCCCCTGATTATCTTTGGATTAGAGGATAGCATCACTGGGCAGGCTAGATGCTTTTTGTTTTATTCAATCCTCCTGGCCAGGAGACAGATTTGCAGGTTTTGGGTAGACGTAGCTCCCCCAACTTTTTCAGGATGGTTGACATCGCTCTACGAGGTTTCTAGGGTGGACCTGGCCAGATCCTGCAGCAGGAAAAAGCTTGCTTTTTGGGACTTTTTGGTAAAATGGAGATAGAATGCCCGGGGTTGTTTTTTTTTTTTTTTTTTTTTTTTTTTTTTTTTTTTTTTTTTTTTTCCCCGGGTCCTATGATTATGCCTGTTTCCTACTCCATGGACCGGTTGAAGGGTCTTCCTAGGTTTGGGCTGGTCCAACAGGCGTTAACACGTCTAGATGGAGAGATCTAGGTCTCCCTGTTGTGTGAAGAATCCCTTCTCCCGCCAATAATAGCTTTTGCGCGCCTGGGTCCGTGCCATGTTAACATACCCGAGGGCTGGTTACGGAGGCGTTGTGGTGGTTGGTGGTTGTTTCTTTGTACTAGGGTATCGGCAAATGAGGACAAAATAAAAAAAAAAAAAAAAAAAAAAAAAAAAAAAAAAAAAAAAAAGAAGTTTCATTTTGCTCAAGACTCTTGAAACTTCAAAACAAGCATCTCCAGATAGCTTGTGATATTCTAATTTGTTGTCATGCTCCACTGGCAGCATCAGTAAACGATGTAAAGTAATCCCTTTAATGTTATGTGCTGCCAGTCCAGTTGGAGCGGTGACAACACAAGACAGCGATGACTCTGTCCTTTCCTGCAAATAACATGAAATTGCTTTAATAAGGAAACTTTTTCCAGTTCCCGCTTCTCCACTCACGTACAGTCGGACAGGCTTCAACGACGTACATGAGCACTCTTTCTTATCATGACTTAATCCATGATCAATTTGCATGGTAAGTTCGTCATATATTTTCCTCTGCTCAACGTTGAGTTGTCTTTCCAACTCTTCTAAGTTAACCGCATCCTCCTGAGCATGTGCCATGGCTCTTTCCACTTCATTCATAGCAGTGGCAGCTTCATTTTCGATAAGAGGTCCTCCTAGTGGATCCTGACTCAATGAAGCAGAACTCTGACTGTCCTGAGAACTGTCTCTGGCAATCTCGGCTGCAATCGTTGCTTCCTGCTCAATTTCCACATTCAACATTTCTACATATTTGGAAAAAGCAGGACATTCTATGGTCTCCTTGGCAGCATTGAAAGAGTCTTCGTAACAGAGGAAATCTCCAAGCAGTTCCTCTTCTGCACGCCAAGGCTTAAAAAGTTGCAAAAGTGCTAAATAGAAAAACTCCTTTTTTTCAGGAGATTCGCCACTCAATTTTCGATGGTTTATCAAGTGGCATTTTCTTTGCTTGACCAGACATCCCTCACTTCCTATTACAGCATACACTCCTTTCTCAGTATCTTCTTTGATGTTCCTCTTGAATATGTAATTTTGCAGAACCTCATACAGACAAACATTCTCGAGGTGACTGCTTCGATTTGGATAATATGTATCCAACATGTTGCTCTTCAAAATGTCGGTACTGTTTGGCTCCTTTTCCGCCAAATACTCAATTTCCCGCACAGGTTTCAGAACTCGATTACGCGTTGCAGCAAGACCAACACTCGCCCAAACGATACTCCTGGACTTGGCATAGAGACTTGCTGAAGACAACCGGTCAGAACATTCGTAAGCTCCGATTTCTCGATGCGACAACATCTTCAGACTGAAACTGTACAACTTCTTGCTGAGGCTCTTTTCATGGGAAATGTCCTCCCACATATCCTTCAATTCTGTCTTCTCTTTTTTGGTGATGTAAGATGTCACATACCTAGCCACAGCCATACAGTTATCAGCCACAAACTGTATATCCATGTTAGCATTCCACATGGACAAAATCACCAGGTTGTAGTCGTTGATGTACTTAGACTCTTCGTTCCTCTTCAAATTGTATGTGTTTTTAGGTGATTTCTTCATCACATTATGTCGCAGCGAAGACATCAAACTGTTCACTCTTCCTTTAGAAATCACCGATCGTGGAAAGCCGAAACGACATTTGGTGTAGAACTTGTCTTTGTTCCGGAATTTACGACGACAGTACTTTCCACATCGATGGCTTTGGAAACGTAGAACTTTTTCTCTTAGGCTTTTTTTCTCCTTTGCGTTTGGAACAGCACACGTAGAATACTGTTCTATGAAACTCATCACTGAGTCGTCTGCATCCGTTCCAAATTTAGGTGCATCCTTGATCCACAGCAACATATGTATATGAGGAGCACCTCTTGCTTGGTACTCCTTCCTCCAGAAGAAATCCAACACCTCTCCAAGAGGTGGATTCTTCTTATTCATGATGAAAGACATCATACCTTCAAATCTATGATTGAAGTACCTACATACATTGACTGGATCCAAAGAGCACAGTTCTCCGGGTGTCTTGAATTCGATGTTTTCTACGTTAGCATTTGCCTCTCGTAGAAATTCAAGTAAGTCTTCCCAGCCATACTCAGCACAGCTCAAAGTGAGGAACCATGTGGGAGTTCCTAAGTTCCTCAGCATACATTTTAAATCACCATGACGACGGTACCAGTACTCATTAGTACCACGCTGACACGCCATGAGATTAATCAGGTGAGAATCCAAAATACTGTCTTGGACATTGACTTTATCCATAAAGTCACTTGCCGAGATGTTTTGCATGTGTATACCACTTTTCAAGATGTGGTTCACTGCATATGACAGTCCAGACAGATCGCTTTCAAACAGGAGATGAAACAAATAAGGAATGCATTGTCGAAACCTAGGATCTCCTGCATACAATCGCAAAGTCCGGTATTCAGAAGCAGGAATTTGATGAGGTCGCTCATCATATCTTCCTCCCTGACCTGTTGGAAAAAGCTGTGGGAAACACCGAGCTTCCAAACTTTCCTCCCAAACACTAATGGGACTCCCTTTCGCTTGTTTCATTTGAAACAACTCAATAGCATTCCCCATGACTTCCTTGGAATGCAAAGGATGAACACTATAATGTTCATATATTTCTTCACTAGTACAGGGTTCTACTTTCTCAATTTGACCAGCACACAAATCGCTATCCTCTTCCTCACTTACTTCCTCTTCTGCAACATATACATTTTTATAGTATTTATTATATTTTTTCAAATACAATGTTGCCCTTTTGACTTTCCTAACATCTACTAAATCTTGCCATATTTTCTTATTCTTTGTCGGAACCCCATTAACTAAGATAACCAGAGGTTCCTCTTCCACTTTTTCTACTCCAATTGTGTTAATGTTTTTCTTTAAATCTAGAGGCAAATAAACAACTCTTCCCTTTAATCCTCTCTGTAAATCTGATGGAGGCAATTTCCCTGTCTTTGGCTCCATTCTTACAATAGCCTGAAAGGGATGGATACTTTGAATCAAAATAGATTCATAAGTATTTAAATCCTTCAATTCAGAAGGAATTTCAAACAATTCCAGATTATTATGAACTGCTCTAGCAGGCATCTGGTTTTGATTTAATTTGTTACAACAATAAGTACACACACGTTGATCCAATCCCAAATCAAAACAATTTTCTACCATCAAGTATGTTGTAAAATCCTTCCATTCACTATTATTTTCCCTTTCACTTTTTCCATATAAATCCACTAACTTAGTCTGATTCTTATAATAAGTGCGTCGACAACACACACAAGTGAAATTTGGCCTCTCACTTGATTTCACCTCAAACGTCGCAATTTCCCTCTGGAAATTATCTGTACTGGAAACCTGTACACTATCTTCCACATTACTCTCTTCTTCTTGGTCAATTTCAACATTCTCCTCTTTACTTCCAAAGTAACAAAACTCAATTTCTTCACATATATTCTTCAAATCTATTTCAGAACCATGCAAAAGAGCAGCGCATAATTGTTTAAGCATAATTGCTGGACTCTTAGCATAATACAACATTCTAACTAATTTCCTCACTTTATTATGATGCACTGCTAGCATCCTGAAATGATGAAAAACACTCTGGCATACTCTCCTGGAAAGACAAGCCAGTGAATGACCATGCAAACCTATCACTTCTCTCACTCTGCAAGGATCTAATTCTTGCAACAACTTCATTTTCTGCTTCAAACTTTTCTTACTAAATGACCGTATAAAATCACAAAGCAAATTGATGGAATCCTGTCGTACACTGCAAATACTACTACACTTCCAGGTGTACACAGGACCCTTAGGACGTCTCCCTAAAACCTCATTACCTAACACCTCTTCTATCTCTGTTCTCACAAGTTTTTCTTTTTCAACTGGACAACCATCTTTCACTTCATAAGCTCGACCACTGGTGTCAACTGCATGCACCAAATCATTATCCTGGAAATAACTCTCCTCATTAAAAAATGCCTCAGAGCTTGAACTATGCATCCATTCTCCAGAAAAAACTTCACAAAAATTACTACGATTAACTATTCTCTTCCATCTACTATTTCTTTTGAAATCATAAATTACCTTGTTTAGCTTCCTAATTCTATTGATTGTCAAAATAAATAACTTACGTTTAATTTCAAATGCCTGATCAATAACTTTCTCAACTATTTTTTTTCTCTTATAAAAAACCACTTTCTGCTGACCTTTCTTAATATTTTTTAACAAATTCCCAATTATCCTGTTGCGGAACATTCGTTTACGAATATCCCTAAACTGTTGTTTCCTTCTACTTTCATGCATAGAGTTATCTCTTACTCTAGCAGTAACATTTCTCATTGGCCTTTCCTTACCATTTGAATTCATTCTCCTTTTCTGGAGTGAAACATTTTCTGTAGTAATATTTTTTTTACTACACATATTTCTTATGACTGTTTTTCGACTCTTACCCGGTGCTTTCTTGGTGACTTGACAAATCTTTTTGTTAGAGGACTGCTGCAATATTCCATGCTCCTGCTGTCTTTGACGTTTTCCAGCCTTTCTTACTCTTTCTTTGCTAGGCATCCTAAAATCTTGAAATAATCTGCAGTTGAATCTGTGGTAAAATATAATAAAAAATGTTATTAACCACTATTACCCAACAGTAAATTAATAACAGTCATCAAAAACTTAACACACTACTTAAGTATATAATATACTGAAGCCTATCTCCAATTTTTCACTGAACAGGACTCATCTCTTCTTAACCTTGGATAAACCTCACCTACTCTGTGTCCCCTGCACATAATTAAATGTAAAGGGGCAGATTTATATTAACTAGCACATCCCCAGGGATGCACCAGTTAACGTGCACCGCTGCTCTGCCACCCACGGTGTGCCGCATTTACAATCAGATAGGACAAAGCTACATCAAAACCCTGCACCTGCTTGAAGCAGGCATAGATCTTGACGCAGGTAGGCTGAAAGCTAAAGCAACAACTAAGTGTCGTGTGCAGAAGTTACAAAAAAGGAAAAATGGCGTTTAAACCAGTAATGAGACCATGCTAACGTAATACAGAGTAAAAATATCCAGGATCTACATCAGTTTGGGGTTCACGAACCTGGCAGGTACAAGGCACTGAGGCTTTCCACCGTGCATGTCTCATCCCAAAACATATGTTGTTTGTGAATGAAACAATTTCCCAGACCAAATGCTTTGGATTGGCTACTTCTAAAAAATTAAACACCCCTACTATCCCGGAGTTAGAGGAATACGATGGTTGGAGTAATTTTACTCGTTGTCTATTAAAGATTTACAGGCCCTACTCCGTAATTCTTCCTTTAACATTTCCAGTATAAATCCAAAAGGTTGACTGCTTTGGCAACGTGCCTTATCCACGGTTTAATAACGCTGCCTTTTGCTTTATATAAGTTTTCAAATTGTATGAAATATATACCAATAGGTCGTTATTAACCTTTAGGTAGTGGTTTTCTTCATCAAGTCTGGTCGCTTCCATACACATACAGATTTTCAAAGATGATCAAGAACTTTATCTGAATGGAGAGGAATGCACTGAGACGCCAGATCATTCACTAATGTGTAGGCACAGACAGTTACACGGTTCATGCAACAAACACCGACCAAATATGGCTTGCGTGTTGCAAGGCACGCCAGTTCCTGCTATCATCCCCACGTTCAAGTTCTTGGAAAATGGTAGTTATTTGATGCTCAATAATGAAGATTGTTCTGGGTTAATTAAAAGTGTTCATTTTATCGTAACAGTAAATGAACGGGTTATTTGCTGCAGAAATGTTCTATTTCCTCCCACACATGAACATAGGGAGTTTTCAATCTGGCCACAAATACCAACCTTGGGAGCACATTTCAACAGCATGGCAAGAATAAGAGCTCTTTTGTCTCAGAGAGAGGTGGCCTTGAGTTCGGCCCGTGAAACTTTCGTGCTTCACATAGCGAACACCCGTACAGAGGTGCAGACCCTTTTAAATACAGATTCGACTTTGCATTTCAGCAAGATTACCCATTCATTTCCATGCAGCAGGAGGCCCATAGGAATGAAGGTGCAATTTGCGATTAGCAATTACCTCATCGCAAATTACGAATTTTTCCGACGGTGCAGGGGTATCTCAAGAACACCCTGCTGCACCCCTGAAAAAAAAATTTGGGGTCATATGGCGCACATAAATTTTGAAAACATTCCTTTACCTCAAAAACGATTTTCAACTCATAATTTGAAAACACTGCACATGGGGAAATGACTTAAAATGTCCTTAAGACACATAAAAGCATTTTTTGATTGCCTTTGCAGCATGTTTCAGTCACCTTTAACATGCCTATGTAACGGAAACATTCAAAATCTAAATTTGCCATGCACAGGTGGGAGCATATTTACAAGCAATTTGCTCCACAGACAAACTTCTTACATTGAAATGGGAAAGACTCTCAATTACCTTATAAAGAAGCAGACACCATTATATCCTTCTCATCAATATTAAAACCATTGCTTTTTCTCAAAAACGATTTACAAGTCATAATTTGAAAACACTCCACAGCTCCTATGCACATAAAAACCCTGTCAGTACTAATACTTCACATTTTCTCCAATTACAATTTCTCAAAGAAACAAAATCTATTTGTGAAACACTTGAGACAAAGCAACATTTGAAAAACACAACTTTCTTCATAATTTTCTCCTTAAAGCACACTATTTTCTATCTAAATTAAAGAAATTTTTTCTCACCTTAGCAAATACTTTGAGTTTCAAAACAGTCTCAGAAACACACCAATTTGTCTTCAGCAGAGCAAAAGGTATGCACTCCAGAGTCTGCAGCTATCAAAAGCACAGAAATGCTGTAATTCCTCACACAGATCTCTCATGTCACCCAATCAAAACTCTTCCCTCACTTTTTTTCAAAGCAAAACCCTTCCCCCCTCTGCCCCCTCTCTGCTTTTTCTGCATAGCAACCACCTCTTGCAAGACTTCTCACACAACAATGTTGCAATTGAACTCTAAACTCTCAGTGCACCTGCATATCCAAAGCATTCTTTCATTTAATGATTTTTTCTTCGCCACTCAAAATACATCTTTCAACGAACTCATCCATGCACACTAACTTTCTGTTTTCAGCAATCAAAATCCACCAATCACTCTTACTGCTTCATTAACACAGAAACTCCTCAGTTTTTTTCATTTTACACTCTCATTTTTTCAACTGCCATTTCATTGCCACACTTCATCTGACTGCAGGAGAACCTTCTCTCGCCATGTTTTCTGTCTGGATTGTTGGACATAGCTACATCTATTGGGCTCAAAGGTACGCTGAAAACAGGAATTTACCTAACCTCAATTTACAAGATGTGGAAATTAAGTGGTTTGGCCACAGAGGATTAAAATGTCACCAATTGATACCATTGGTGAAAACCTTTATGCATTTGCCAAAACCTGACCTGTTAATTGTGCACTGTGGAGGTAATGATTTGGGCACTTTGACTGGGGTAGGTCTGGAAATGCTTTTAAAGGACACCTTTGAGCAATTGATGGCACTTTTTCCTCAGACTGCCTTGGTATATTCAAATATATGCCAAAGACAGAAATGGAGGTGGTCGAACCAATTTTGTCCACAAATTGAGAAATCGAGGAAGCATGTAAACAAATCTGTTTCAGCTTACATGAGAGACCATGGAATGGGCTCCCTGTACAACAATAACTTGCGTTACTACATGCAAGATATCTACAGAGGAGATGGAGTTCACTTCTCAGATGAGGGCAACAGAGTTTTCACTCTGAATTTAAGAATGTGCATTGGTACCTACTTATAAGTACCTAAATGTACCATAAACCCAAAAGCTCTTCTCAGAGCTACCCTACATCTGATCACTCACAATTATTATTGTACTCTAACTTTTTTCACTAATTTTCAAGAAAGTACGCTCCCCAGAACGCTTCCCGGTTCGCGAACCGAGCGCACTCCACGCAAAAAAACTAAAAAAACGGTATATATTTTTTTGCCCTGCGAGAACCTTTCAAAGCCTCCACATCAAACCTAGGGGGTCAGGGACGATCTACTATGCCCCCTTATGGTCATTTGCCCCTTCGCTTTGGCCTCCTCTTGTCTCTCGATCCTACCGAGAGACAAGATGGCGGCCGCTACGGACTGTTTGGAATGTTTACAGACGCCGAAAAACCAATCAGCTTCGCAAACCTCCGTAACGCGAAAAGTACGCGAAGCGGAGCGCTGTTACAGATATATATCTTTTTTTGAACGTTAATTTCTCAAAATCCACTGGAGCACATATATTGAGACCTAGCAAAGGCACATCGGGCTACCAGTCCCTACAATTTTGCCAAGTTTCGTGCAAATCCATTCAGCCGTTCGATTATTATTATTATTTTTTTTTTTGCCCCGCGGGGCCCTTTTAAAACCTCCACATCAAACCTAGGGGGTCAGCGAGGATCTACTATGCCCCCCTATGGTCATTTGCCCCTTCGCTTTCGCCTCCTCTTGTCTCTCGATCCTACCGAGAGACAAGATGGCGGCCGCTACGGACTGTTTGGAATGTTGACAGACGCCGGAGAACCAATCAGCTTCGCTTCACAAAGCTCCGTTGCGCGAAAAGTCCGCGAACCAGACCGCTGCCTGGTCCGCGCTTACAGATATATATCTTTTTTTAAACGTTAATTTCTCAAAATCCACTGGAGCACATATATTGAGACCTACAAAAGGCACATCGGGCTACCAGTCCCTACAATTTTGCCAAGTTTCGTGCAAATCCATTCAGCCGTTCGGGCTAAAAGTGAGGCCAACCGCCCTATGGAAATTAACATGGGAAAAACACGTTTTGGGACCCCCCTTTTTTCTCGGCCCCCCCTTGACGAACCCCCCCCAAATTTTCAAAGGCTGCTCAGAAACAAAATGTGCCATTTTCCTGAAAATTTCAGCCAATTCCGTCCACAAACGGCAAAGTTATTAGACATAGAATTTTCAAAAAACCCATAGAGAAAAAATCCTAACTATATATACCTACTGGCGACCGCCAGTAGGTAATATATATGTATGTATGTATATATTACCTACTGGCGGTCGCCAGTAGGTATATATAGTTAGGATTTTTTCTCTATGGGATTTTTGAAAATTCTATGTCTAATAACTTTGGCGTTTGTGGACGGAATTGGCTGAAATTTTCAGGAAAATGGCACATTTTGTTTCTGAGCAGCCCTTGAAAATTTGGGGGGGGTTCGTCAAGGGGGGGCCGAGAAAAAAGGGGGGTCCCAAAACGTGTTTTTAACATTGAGTTTTCCATAGGGCGGTTGGCCTCACTTTTAGCCCGAACGGCTGAATGGATTTGCACGAAACTTGGCAAAATTGTAGGGACTGGTAGCCCGATGTGCCTTTTGTAGGTTTCAATATATGTGCTCCAGTGGATTTTGAGAAATTAACGTTTAAAAAAAGATATATATCTGTAACAGCGGACCGGGCAGCGGCCCAGGACGCGTACTTTTCGCGCAACGGAGCTTTGTGAAGCGAAGCTGATTGGTTCTCTGGCGTCTGTCAACATTCCAAACAGTCCGTAGCGGCCGCCATCTTGTCTCTCGGTAGGATCGAGAGACAAGAGGAGGCCAAAGCGAAGGGGCAAATGACCATAAGGGGGCATAGTAGATCCTCGCTGACCCCCTAGGTTTGATGTGGAGGTTTTAAAAGGGCCCCGCCGGGCAAAAAAAATAAATAATAATAATAATCGAACGGCTGAATGGATTTGCACGAAACTTGGTAAAATATTAGGGACTGGTAGCCCGATGTGCCTTTGCTAGGTCTCAATATATGTGCTCCAGTGGATTTTGAGAAATTAACGTTCAAAAAAAGATATATATCTGTAACAGCGCTCCGCTTCGCGTACTTTTCGCGTTACGGAGCTTTGCGAAGCTGATTGGTTCTCCGGCGTCTGTCAACATTCCAAACAGTCCGTAGCGGCCGCCATCTTGTCTCTCGGTAGGATTGAGAGACAAGAGGAGGTCAAAGCGAAGGGGGAAATGACCATAAGGGGGCATAGTAGATCCTTCCTGACCTCTTAGGTTTGATGTACCATTTTGCCAAGTTTGGTGTAATTCCGTTCAGCCATTCAGGCTGTAGACGTATGTAAATGTCCTATGGAAAATTGCATGGGGAAAACACATTTGAAAGTGTTGAAATTTAGAACCAATTAAAATGTTACTTTGGTTTGTATTTGTGTGTGATGAAAGTTAATTGGTTATGTATATATGTCAAATGAGAGGAAACCACAGCCATTTTGTGATACTACTGTCTGAGGTACATTTGTGAGGAATTTTTGGTGGTGAATTTCTGGTGTTTGATTTACACAGTACTAACACTTTTCCTACTTTTAAAAAGGTGAGTTGTTAATTTGTAAGGGGAACTATGTTGTACACTTGAAGATAATTTGAAAAATGTTTCTGTTATTTATTTGCAGTCCTTCTGTTATACTAAATACTTGATAACGTTAGTTTTATATTATGTATTACTAAAAACGATAAATGAAAGTGATTATTTTTTTCTGCAATTTACAGCAAGCAATTTCAAAATAAAATGGCTCACAATGAAGAGACCGTGGCAATTTCTTTTGAATTGTCCACTACATTGATTGAAATTGAGAGCACCAATAATGAAATATTGTCACAAGGAGGACATGACTTGTATGATTCCATTAGATTGATTGAAATGGACAGCACCAAGAATGAAATATTGTCACAAGGAGATGACTTGAATGATTCCACTACATTGATTGAAATTGAGAGCACCAATAATGAAATATTGTCACAAGGAGGAGATGGCTTGTATGATTCCATTAGATTGATTGAAATGGACAGCACCAATAATGAAATATTGTCACAAGGAGGAGATGACTTGAATGATTCCACTACATTGATTGAAATTGAGAGCACCAATAATGAAATATTGTCACGAGGAGATGACTTGAATGATTCCACTACATTGATTGAAATGGACAGCACCAATAATGAAATATTGTCAGAAGGAGGAGATGACTTGAATGATTTTTTTGATCAATCTCTTGATGGCGAATTTATCGAGTGTTTGGAGACCATAGAGTTACAAGAATCATCATTGCAGACTTTTAATGAGGAGATTCCAGATGAGATGATTGAAGAGGAAATTACTGATGAGGACATGTTACTAGTTGTTTCAAATTTAGAAAATTCTGAAGAATAAATTTATATTTAGAAATCAAAAATTGTTTGAGACATTATTTATTTTTATTTTTAATTTATGAGGTTGTAGCGAAGTGATTGTAGTATAAAATGAGACTTATAGTATAGAGTGCAACATTTTTATGTTACATGGTAAGTTTACTCATATTTACTTCCCTTCTGCCACTATATTATCTCCAATGTGTATTTGACATGTCTTCTTCATCTCCGGCCTCCTTTCTCTCAGTGTGTGTCTCCGATGCATCTTATCGCTGGTATTTTGTGTAATTACAGAAGAGAGTAAAATAAAATAGTTCGGAACGTGAAAAGGGGGCAAAGTAGAGTACTCCTCACCCCCTAGGCCTTTTTAGGCGGTCCCAAAAGGATCAGTTTCTGCTTTCCTGAGAGATTATGGTATGAGTTCCATATACCACAATAACTTGCATTACAACATGCAAGATATCTATCTCCTATTACCAACTTTTGGAGATATTCGCGCTAAGCGCGAATATCTCCAAAAAGTAACACCTGCCCTGAGCAGTTCTTAGCCATGTTATCCAATGGGAGGTGGATAACATGGCTAAGAGCATTAGCTCGGTAATGTATGAATATCGCTGAGTTTTTAGCGATATTCATGCATTGCGGCCGTTTATTATCGCATTTGTGATAAACCTTGATAATAGCAAGGTTTATCTTCGGTAATTTCTGATGATGCTTAGCGGTAAAAAATTTGTTGGTAAGCATCGTTAGCGATAAATATCGCTTAACTTTGGTAATATGCCCCAACGTCTGTTAACGTTCGATTCGAAGGAAATGAGGAAGTGTTGAAAAACATTGTCTGCGCCATCTTGCCTTTTTTGAAATGCCACACTTTTGTCGTGCACGGCAGCCATTTTAGATGTCTTGACCAGACCCACTCTCTGCACGCTGTCGATTCGTAGCATGGCTCCTCACCCTCGCAAGCATCTTCCCCAGGCACTGGTCACCCCCGCTCTCTGTCTTATGCATGGGCAATAAACCTCCCCCCATCTGCGCTGCTCTTCCCTGAGAATCACACTGTGCCCGCCCGACACCTCCCTTTCGCCCTATTCACTACCGCACCCTCTGACACTCCTCTTCCTCTGTGTCCGATTGTCCAGGCTATCAGCTAGCCCTGCAGATGTAGTTTATGGCCCCAGCTGTAAAGAATCACCCCTCTTCAAAGGAGTTATAGTAGATCAAGGCCCACACCCGATGAGATCCGTCACACCACACGTGTTCCTACTATCTGAAAACTATCCTGTATTGTGATTGGGGAGGGGACAGAGCCTGAAGCGGAAGATTCCAGGAATGACTCTTTGTACATCAAAGTTTTTACAATTATGTGTCACATTAAAAATATATAGCACTCCAACAAAGTAGTAGGAATATAAAACTTTAATAACATATAAATATATACAACAAAACAAAAACAGTAAAAACATTTAAACAACGAAGAGACCGTGGCAATTTCTTTTGAATTATCCAATAGATTTATTGAAATTGACAGCACCAATAATGAAATATTGTTGTCAGTAGCGGTCTGTTGTGCGAATAGTTCCAAGGCAGCAGAACGCGCTGAAATCTAGATGGCACGAAAGTGATGTCTAGCAAGTTGCCGCCCAGCAAATAACGGCGTGGGGCGCCGCAGGGGTGAGTGAGTCCAGTAGGCACCACAGCTATTCTTAGCGGCATTGCAGAATTACTGCTGGGGACAATGCCTGTGCTGTAGCAGGGTCACAGCAGAAACAAAAAGGATTCTGTTGAAGATGTTGTTGGTTTTCAATTTGAAAACAGTTCTGGTGTCAACTGCTATGCTATTGTAGTGGTTAATGTTTTGTTTTCTCTAGAAAATGTAAAAGAGGGGGAGGCAGTCCAAAGTTCCGTTAAAAGGGCAAAGGAAAGGATCGGTGGTTTGAACTATCAGTCAAAAAGGGGAGGGGGTGCAACAATTTTTCCTACCGGGTCACACTGTGCTTTCACCGGAAGTGAGGTCTGCAGGATTCTAGTAATTCAAAGTGAGGCTGGCGCCGACGTCCCGCGGATACAGTTTCGTCACTCCACGGGTGATCATGGCAGTCATTCCCCATCGGGGGTCGGAGACTCCCGCGGCTCCTCTAGAATCTTCAAGGTCGTGGAGGACTACGGTGGTGGAGTCAACCAGTGACCGGGCCATTTCTTTATGCTGGGCCCGCTCTTGCCAGGTCGACCGCCATTTTGAGAGTTCGGTAGCTACTGGCGATCGCGGGGTCAAATGAGCGGACGGGCTCCACCCTGCCGGGCGAGACGTTGCAGCATAGCCACAGTGGAAGAACCCTTTTCCGGGCGCCTGGAGCGCTGAGGGTGCAGCTGGGAAGCCTCCACCTGGGGAGGCGGGAGAGGCCTGTTCGCACCGTCTCTCCCTGCCAGTGCATCCCACGGCGTCTCGCTTGAGATTTGTTATGGCCGGACCAGGCGATGAGGACGAGGGGGGGGGGGTCGGAGGCATGTGCAAGACATCCCCCCCCCAGTGTTGTCGCAGCCATTTTTCAAGAAAGAAGAAGTGTCCCGTCCGTCTTCGGGCCGGGCTTCCGGTAGATGTCGGCCGGACGCCCCTGGCTCTGGCCCCATTAACGGGTTTCTTGGTTTATTGGCTGCAGCCGGATCCCGTCGGCCTCGGCCCCCCGACCGTTGGTGGCCGGACCGGAAGAGCATGTGGCGGGACTACCTGCAACTCTCAAGGGCCACCGCGGCCGGACTGGGAGAGAGAGGGGAGGGTCGAGGAGACATTCCCCCCCCCCTGCAACTGTTCAGCGTTGTAAAGGCAATCCCCTGGCCGGGTCCCGCTGGTCTCGGCCTCTCCTCCGGCTACACCCTACGTTAGGATCTCCTGGCCGAGGCGTGGCAGCAGGACCTGCTTTATATGGGCTGCTCCCGGCTGGGCGTAGCCGGAACCCTGCCCCACCTTGGAAGTTTCCAGAGTGGGGGCGGATGTTCTACTGACTTGCATTTTCCCTAGTCTATCGATTTTTTGGGCGTGGCAGGCGGTGGGACAGCGAGGGGTGATTTGGTTTCTCTTACTGTTTTTCTGGTCTCTCACCACTGGCATATTTCTAACGTTTTCTTGTTTCTAGGACATTAATAGGTTTTATCATTACGTTATGTTATCGTTTCTTTGTTCGTTGTTTAATAAAAGTTCATGTTCATCAGTGGCCTACTGATTTTCGATTTCCTATTCTTTTCTTTCCAGGTTGTTTCATGCTAAAGTTTCTGTTAACAGGATACAGTGATCACTTCGTTATTATTGCATATGTCTTTTTCACTAGGGGTGCTCTCTGGTCGGGCCAGATGACGTATGTCTAGTAAATGGTCCGGGTGAAACAGGTGCATCAATCAGTGGGGAGTAGATAGGCATGACAGATTACAACGGGGGAGAAAGGTCCGCATTATGTACCCTTTCACTACTTGCAAAGATTTTCCTACGTTTATTTGCAAACAGGGAATACCTCCAAAAAGAACTAATTCCCAAACAGGCAATGTTCGGACAATCAATCAATCAATGAGGAATGAAATAGGTACGACGTGTTAAAGGCTTGCGTTACCTACCCTTCACTATCTGCAAAGGGAGAGAGAATATTCCTATTCTTCCTCGTTTGCAGGCAGAGAAGATCCTTAAGAGAACCAACTTCGAACAATTCAATGCTCGATTCAAACAATCAACAAGGGGTACTGTGAACACAAATGAACGCCGCTTATGTACATACGCATTGCTATTTTCAACAGGTTGTTCCTAATGTTTCTATTTTAGCGAGGTCAAAAAGAGATCCCATTAGTGGCCTACTGATTTTGCTCGATTCCTTTTGTTTTTTTACACGGTTTTTCGCTATCTGCAAAGACTAAACAGAGTATTTTGACTCTGTGCTTGTTTGTAAATAGAGAATGAACCAAAGAGAACAATCAATCAAATGGAGAGAGAAGCAGGCACGACGGATTACAAAGGGGGCAAAGGGCTGCGTTAACTACCCTTCACTATCTGCAAAGAGAGAGTACTCCTAATAGAAATGAGGGGTGGGGGGTAGCATTCAAAGCAGATCAGTGTGCATAAACACGAAAATGTTTTTACTTACCACGTACTTGACATTCGACAGCTTATGATATTTGCTATTAAAAAACCATTGAAATTCACTGAAAAAACCATAGGTTATAGACCATATATAGTTAGGAATTAGCATTTACAAAACCTTGAAAATTCACTGAAAAAACCATAGGTTATAGACCATATATAGTTAGGAATTAGCATTTAAAAAACCTTATTTTACTCACACAAAACCATTGAAATTCCATATATAGTTAGTTGCACTAACTATATATCGCGCACCCGCAATCCACTGCTGATGATGTCACATATTACATCATTCATGACATGGTCAGTGACATCACTGATGACATCACTGATGACATCTCAAATGACATCACTGATGATATCTCATTTGACATCAATGGTCACATCAATGATGATATCATTAATGTGACAATACAATGCATCTCCTCACACTTTAATATAACCTCTGTTACACCCAGTGTTAAATACAGAGTATAATTTTTGAAACCATTGACACACCAATACTAGTTACTACATACGCACTCACTGATTCCTACGTCTACACACACATTCACTCATTCACCCATACAATCATTCATACATACAATCACTCATCTTTACAACACTATCATATGCACTCATACACCTATACAGACACTCACACTCTGCCACTCATCCATGGAGTTACTCACACACCTAGTCAGTCCTGTAAAGAATCAATCACAGTTCCATTTTCTAATCTATACAGTTAAACATAGAGTACCTTACATTTTAAAACATATACTAACACATACTTACTCTCTTATAGAATCACTGATACAAGTACACATTGATCTGCACAGAGTCACACACCTCCCAGCCAGCCATACACACACTCAGTCTCCCATACAAATACTTGTGCAACCAATCAATAACCCATATAGCTACTTATATAGCTACTGATCAACACATGCAGCAGCTTGCACAACAACAGACATGCTGATGCACACTTTCAGACAGTTTAGTCACTAACCCGTGCATTTAGTAAGACGCATTTAATCACTCACTCATACAGTCAATCACGCACCTACTAAAACCTTCATTCAGACACTTATACATCCACTCATTCTTCAATATGTAAAACATATTTAAACTTTACAGAAACACATAATCACTGGATGTTGTCATCAGTGATGTCATTTGAGATGTCATCAGTGATGTCATCAGTGATGTCATTTGAGATGTCATCAGTGATGTCATCAGTGATGTCACTGACCATGTCATGAATGATGTAATATGTGACATCATCAGCAGTGGATTGCGGGTGCGCGATATATAGTTAGTGCAACTAACTATATATGGAATTTCAATGGTTTTGTGTGAGTAAAATAAGGTTTTTTAAATGCTAATTCCTAACTATATATGGTCTATAACCTATGGTTTTTTCAGTGAATTTTCAAGGTTTTGTAAATGCTAATTCCTAACTATATATGGTCTATAACCTATGGTTTTTTCAGTGAATATATATATATATATATATATATATATATATATATATATCACATTACCTACTGGTGGTCGCCAGTAGGTAGTTATAGTTAGGACCTATTTTCCATAGGAAATCTTCAACATTCTATTTGGAATAACTTTGGTGCCGGTTGACGAAGCTTTGCGAAATTTAAAAAAACAGTCCGCTCTTATCCTGAAAGTCTCTGGTTAATTCGTGAAGTGGGGGCCAAGAAAAAAGGGGGGTCTCAAAACACATTTTCCCCATGCAATTTTTCATATGAACCGTTCCTCACGGCTACAGCCCGAACTGCTGAACAGAATTATACCAAATTTGGCAAAGAGGTAGTCCTTAGTTAAGACACGTGCCTTTTGCTTAAATGGTGTAAATCCATTCAGTAGTTCATATATATATCTATAGCCGCGGTGGATAAGCGCACCCTAAGTGCACCCTGCCGTGCACGAGCTGTATTCTATTTGACTGTCAACACTCCAAATCAGGAAGTGTTGGCAGCCATCTTGTGCCTCGGTAGAACCGAGGAGCAAGAAACCTAAGAAACAAATGCGAAAAAGGGGCAGGGTAGAAACACCCTTACCCCCTAGGCCTGCTAAAAAAATCAGTAAAATCCACGCAGGGTGCGTGGATCTTGCCGATGAAAAAAAAAAACGAAGCGCGGGCTCCTGCGCTATATTAGTTATAATAGCCCCCCCAAACTCCCCGGGGACTGCCACCGCCTGGGACTTTTCAAATGGTGGAAGGGGGGCCAAGCGGCCCCCCTCCTGGAGCCCTTGATGACCCTGGGGACCGCAATCTCCCAGGGCTGGCTCCCACCCCTGGGACACTGCTGTTTGCAAATGACAGGGTGTCATTGCAAACTGCTTTGCTATTTGGAAGAGTGAGCAGGAAACCTGCTCTCTCTTCCAAATAGCAAAGCAGATTGCTTTTCCACAGGGGGAGCAGCACATTAGGTGCTTCCCGTGTGGAAAAGCAAAGCCGTCTCCCGCAGGAGGCAGGGAGCCGGCGGGATCGTGGGGGGATTGGGGACCCCTCCATGGTCCCCAATGTAGAGGGCCAGCCGCGGAGATGGGGTCCCTGTGGCTACAAGTGGCCCGGCAGGGGGGCTCTGCACCCCCTCCCCAAAATGAAAAATACAATAAAAAAAGTCCGGCCCCAGGGGATAGGGTCCTCGGGCCAATTATGGCCTGAGGAGGGGGGCCACATGGCCTCCTTCTCGAATTTTTTATTTAAAAAAATTAATTATGGGGCAGGCCCTAGGGGATGGGGTGCACAGGGCCAAAATATTAGGAAAAGAAGGGGGCCACACAACCAAAAATCAAAGAAAAAAAACGGCATCACGCCGTAGGCCATGCCCCCTTCTTGTAGCACTCGGCAAATGCGCCCTCCTGGTGCGTTTGCAGAGGGGGAACGAATTCCACTTGAATACTGGGGGTCCTTGGTGGCCAACTAGCCCACCAGGAACCTCCAGTGTGTGCCAGGGGACTGTTTTGCAGAGAGGTGTTCTGAGGCCTTGCCCCTTTTTACACCTCTCTGCAACGCAGCTCTGTAGCGCTTACTGGAGGTGCCTGGTGGGCTACTTGGCCCCCAGGGACCCTCAGGATTCAAGTGGAGTTAATCCCCCAACTTAAAACGCACCACGGTGTACGTTTGCATAGTGATGAAGGGAGGGGATGGTGTAAGAAACTGGCTCTATATATAGTGGACCGAAGTAAATCAGCTGAACTACCAATTCGGATTTATTCACCTGTTATCAGGAGATACCACAGTGCTGCATCTTTGAGCCTAGTACTGATCAAGAAAAGTAATTCTAACTGTACTTATCAGTAACTTGAATTTCCTTCCAAAGGCTAACATTGACTGGTTTCACTTGGAAATTCTTGCAAGTGTGGAGTTTTGGAACTTTAAAATATTTCTCTAAAATTTGGCGAACTACGAATTTTAATTTACTCACCTCCTATCAGGAGAGACCTCAGTGCTGCATCTTTGAGCCCAGTACTGATCCTGAAAAATAATTCTGACCATACTTACCAGTAACTTGAATTTCCTTCCATAGGCTAACATTGACTGGTTTCACTTGGAAATTCTTGCAAGTGTGGAGTTTTGGAACTTTAAAATATTTCTCTAAAATTTGCCGAACTACGAATTTCAATTTACTCACCTCTTATCAGGAGAGACCTCAGTGCTGCATCTTTGAGCCCAGTACTGATCCTGAAAAGTAATTCTAACCGTACTTAACAGTAACTTGATTTTCCTTCCATAGGATATCATTGCCTGCTTTTTGCTGAAAAAGTTTCTAAGTGTTGATTTTTGAAACTTACAAATATTCCTCTAAAATCAGCCACACTACGAATTCCGATTTACTCATCTGGAACATGTTAGCATGTATGAGTGAATCTATAGGTAAGTGTTAAGATGTGTGTGTAGATGTATGAATCACTGAGTGGGTTTTTAGAAACTTGTATTGGTTTGGGAATGGTTTCAAATATGGTACTCCATATTTTAAAGTGAGTGTTGAAAGGTTATACTAGTGTATGATGAGATTATCAGATTGTCACATGGATGATGTCATCAGTCATGTCATCAGTGATGTCATTTGAGATGTCATCAGTGATGTCACTGACCATGTCATGAATGATTTAATATGTGACATCATCAACAGTGAATTGCGGGCGCGTGAGTTATAGTGAGTACAACTAACTATAACGGAGGAATTTCAATGGTTTTGTAAGAGTGAAATGTCCAGCTAACTATGACAAGCCTAAGACCTTTCTAAGGATTTTTAAATGCTAATTCCTAGCTTTAACATGTCTAAAACCTATGGAGAGTGAGAGGGGGAACATGAAGGCCGGAAGCTAACGGCCGTGACGGAGCTCCTCCCCTTGAGTATGGAGACTATGGCGTTCTGAGCCCGGCATCAGCCTGCTGGTCTCCTCATCTTTTGGTGTGTTTCTGCGTTTCTGCTCGACGCTTCGTGCAGTGAGGAGAGGAGAGGAAGCAGGGTGTGAGAGGTATTTTTTCGGTATTTCTCCGAGTCCCTCCTGAGGCTCTGATGGGGGTGATTCTTTCTTTGTGCATGCCACATACACCGAAGCCGACCTGGACCTGATGCCTGTAAGTTGAACTTTCTTAGTTCCTGCTTTTTGAAGCCTTTTTTACGATAGCAGGGGTTTCGTTAATTTAGAGACTTTCTGCTGTCTCGAGTGCTGGGAAAACACCGATGGTCTTGTGCGAAGGGGGCGGCCACCTTTCTGAGCCGGCTTGGCTCCGAGAGCTAGGCGCCGCACGACTGTGGCGGAAAAATACGGGTAGGCTGATCAGACCCGTTTGTGGAGTGGGGGCTGTGACCACAGACCATGTGAAACCCCCTCGAGTGTACCGGGATAGCAATCCCATATCATGCTGGATTTCTCGCTAAAGGCTGGGGAGGTCCAGGATTATAAGAAAGCAGAAGCCTGGAATCGGAGCAAGGAAATAGGCAATTTAAACATAACAAGTTTTGATATTGGAGACAAATTTGATCAGTTTCCTGCCAGAGGGTGTCCGCGTCCTGGTCTCTTTTGTGATAGCAGGAAGAAGTTTTGTAAGGAGAAAGAAGGCGAAAGTGCAGTGGTTTGTGGCCTCAAAGCTCCCGCACTAGAATTGGGCTTGGTAACTATACCAGTATTAGACCAAAGAAAGGTACATCAAACGAGAGTCACCCGCTATACACTAAGAAATCGGGCAGTTAATCTAACATCTGCTCCACAAAACTCATTAAATAAAACCCCATCCGCTTCTCCTCCTATAATTCAGGCTAAGCCTACTTCACATAGAGGGAAAGGGAAGGGGGGGCATTCCAGAGCAGATACTCCTCCCGGAAGAGGGAAAGGTTGGAGGAAAGCTAAACCTGGCACCTCTGCTTCAGCGAGAGTGACACCGTTGCTGAAATCTTACCACAATGTCCTCTCCTCTTCTGGTTCTGAAAAGTCAAAAACAATGGCTGCAATTAATACCGCACCTACTCAAACTGAAACTGATATAAATAATGTCACGCCTACTCTGAGTAAAACACAGGCGGATATGGTATCCACTGCATTGAACACTGAGGGTGAGCCTTCGAAATCTGACCACAAGACACATATGTCATTATCACCATTAGTGGACACTGTTCATCCCGCAATAGAACTTTCCAATAGGTTTTTCCGTCCTAGATATCCATGATGTTCATGATGATCAAGGTGAGCAGGATATAGCTGGGAGAGATCCAGGAGATTCCAAGAATGATTCATCTAAACAAGAGGAGGTCAGCAGTACTCACAACCCTGAGAGCACAGGCCCAACCAATAGTGATTCATCTACTAGTCAAACCCCTCCTATAGATTCTATCCCGGGGTCTTTGGCAGCTATCTTATTGGGCCTGAGGGAGGACATAGGGAAGCGTTTCTCCATATCAGAGTCGAATCAGATGGCCATCCAGGCCTCGTCTTCGGCCGTGGCCAAAAAGGAGGAGGAGGTTTCCTTAAGGACTGATGCCCTGGAAGCAGAGCTCCCTAAGATCAAAGAAGCAATGGCCGCTTCCTCAGACGCCATGGACAAATTGGCTCAACAAAATCGAGAAATGAAGGATGACCTTGAAAGACTTGAAAATCATTCAAGGAAGAACAATCTAAAATTCTTGAATGTGCCCGAGGATCTCGAGGGAAGAGACATAAAGGCGTTTATTGTTGCCGTCCTCAAAACAACTATCTTAAAGGACTCAACTGATCTTGATCAGGATTTATTGACGGACATCCAGAGAGTTCATCGGGATCCGTACAGAAGGAACCCGGCGAAGGAACGCCCCAGGAAGATCCTTGTCAACTTCTTGACATACTCCATCAAAGAGAGGATCCTTTCCCTGGCTCTTGAAGCTGGCTCAATAAGATCAACATCCTTTTCTACCCCCTTCTCTTTTACAATACGATCTGATGTTTCTTACATTACTGCGTCCAAACAATGGGAGATGGGGAAGAGACTTACGATATTCAACTCATTAGGGGTGCGTGCCCAGCTTAGATTCCCCGCTTCACTCCGCGCAATGTGGAATAATCACATGCACAACATTCGTTATATAGAAGAAGCAGACAGTCTTATTGAAAAAATCAGGGGGGGCTGTCGTGGTGATGAAGGATACAATGTCCACAAAGAGTAGGAGTAGAATAGGCACATTTATTGTAAGCTACCAATTAGAGCTGGTGTCCCTCTCCTGACTAGCAAGCAACTGCCAGTCTAAGCAGAGAGAGAATACCATAAGAGATAAAGATCTAAAAGGAATGCGAGCATTAAAGGGACAGGGATCAGAACACTATAGCAAGATACAACATATCCTCATTCCTTCACCATTTCATTAAAATCTCGAATAGAGAAGAAAAGAAAAGAAAAGAAGAAATTATTTAAACTTAAAAAAAACTAAGGATCATCACAGAAGTAATCTTTCAAATATGACGGAGGTCTCCTTGACCTGGTCGAGGAGCCACACGTATCATCCACCGTTTTTCCACTATCACTCTGGGCACTCCCTCCTGGCTGATTCGCATCTCTAGCAACTGTTTCAGAATTCTTCTTGTAAAGTGCAATTCTTCTGAGGTTCCAGTGCTTACCATTATCCAAAACGACATACCTCTCATGGACGGTCTTCACTTTGTACGGTCCCCTAAACTTGGTGAAGCCACCACAAATCCGACCCGGCTTGACTTTCACAAGGTCATTAATCCTGATGTTATGTGTAAAATTCTTTGTTGTACCAGCATCATCACTTGTGACTTCAGGATTAACCAAACTCACACACTCCTTCATCCACGCAGGAAGTGCCAGCACAACGACCTCTCATAACAGTGAAAGGAACCATACCAGAGGAATAATTTACTGTTGTGCGGTACGCCCAAACTAACTCTTCTACCATGATCCTCACAGAACTACCAGTCACCATAGCCATCTGAATGGCCCCTTTTACCATACGGTTCGCCCTCTCAACCATTCCATTGCCCTGTGGGTTGTAAAAACTGGTCCTTGAATGTACAATACCACACGCACAAAGAAATTTCCTCATTTCCTCAGAAGTGAGCTGAGTGCCATTGTCTGTGATTAGTTTCAAAGGGAACCCTTCCTCTCTAAAAATCTCAGACAACAACTGAATCGTGACCCTAGTGGTTATTTCCCTGCAGAACTTTACCACTAACCACCTTGAATAAACGTCAATCAGGACAAGTGCAAATTTCAAATTCTCATTAAGGCCATTGAAGGGACCAACAAAATCCATGCAGACAGAATACCAAGGAGCAAGAGGATCTTCAATGGACCCATATGATGCCTGACTACCCAATTTGAGCCTTTTCTCACTCTCCAGACACTCAGAACACCTTTCAACCCAATCTGAAATATGTTGGTCCATTGATGGCCACCAGAAATACTCTCTCAACCTTTTCTTAGTAAGTGACTGGCCCAAGTGACCTTCGTGTGCCAACTTGAATAAATTGAACCGCAAATCTTGTGGAGGAATAAACTTGTCACCCTTCATTATTATATTTTCCTCATGATCCAGAATGGACAGTTCCTCCAATACCTTCAAGAACGGTCTGACATCCGAATCAAGAGTGCTCTCACGCCTTGGTCCTCCAACAATCAACTCTTTCACCTTCTTCAATACATCATCAGCAGCCATGCTTTTATTCCACTTCTCTTTCTCAATGGCATCAGAACAAAATTCTACAATATCGCCCACTGGTGCTACGGAACCTTCACTCAAAGATGACTCAACACCTGTGCGATCAACCTCCTGCCAGGGTAATGGAAGTCTAGATAAGCCATCAGCCAAGTTGTTCTTCCAACCCGGAATATATTCCACTTTGTACAAAAACTCTTGGAGTTTCGCTGCTAGCCTTGCCAATCTCGCAGACCCTTTTCCTGCTCCACCAGGGGACAGTATCTTAACTAAGGGTTTATGGTCAGTCTGAAGTCTGAAAAGAGAACCCCACAAATACATTCTGAAATAAGCACACCCCCAGGCTGCAGCAAGAGCCTCTTTCTCAATTATTGAGTAATTCCTCTCAGAGACTGTGAGAGACCTGGACGCGAACGCAACCGTCTTAATACCTGAAGGATGAATCTGTGCAAGCACAGCACCCAGGCCAACACCGCTCGCATCCACAGTCAAGACAGACTCTTTCTTCGTATCAAACGGTGTTAAAATACCAGCTTCACAAATCTCTTTTTATATTCTTTCGAAAGCACACTCTTGTTCTTCACTCCAGTTAAACTTGCAACCTTTCCTAAGTAACAACCTTATTTTCTCCGTCTTATCCGCAAAATTCCTCACAAATTTTGCGTAATACTCTATGAGACCGAGAAACGATCTCAACTTAGCCCACGCTAAATAAGTTTCCAGTCATAAGCGCTACGAGGCCTCCGGGTAGATAGCGCTATACAAGTGTAGTTTCATTCATTCATTCAACTGATCTCTATCACCGGGTGCTGGTGCCTTCCGTATTGACTCTAACAGGTCACGCTTCGGTCTCACTCCATCAGCCGACAAGGTATAACCAAGGTACTCCACCTCCTCTACTGCGAACTTACATTTATCCTTCCTCAAGGTCAACCCAGCCATCTCCATCTTATTGAGGACTGTCTTCAAGATAACATCATGCTCTTCCTTGGTCTTTCCAAACAACAAAACGTCATCCTGAAAATGCACAACATTTTCCACACCACTCAGCACCGAACCCATCATACGCTGGAATACTCCTGCCGCCGACGCTAACCCAAACGGCATCCTGGTAAACTGGAAGATACCCTCAGATGTGATAAATGCCGTCAAGTGCTTAGACTCCTCGTGTAGTCTGATCTGGTGGTAGGCACTTCGTAAGTCTAGCTTTGAAAAGAACTTTCCACCTTTCAACAACAGCACCAACTCATTTATATTGGGTAGAGGAAACCCGTCCACAACTATGTTTCGATTAAGTGTGCGTAAATCTACACAGAACCTGTATTTGCCGTTGGATTTGGTCGTGATCACACTGGCGAAATCCACGATGAGGTCTCAATTTGCTCAATTACTCCTTGTTCCAACATGTCATTCAGCATCTTCTTAACCTCAGCCCCAGCTATGATAGGTACTTTCCTGACCTTGTGTTGTAAGGGAACAGCATCAGGCTTCAACATTATCCTATGCACATATCCTTTCAATTCACCAATCGTTTCTTTAAACAACTCAGGCATCCCATCAACAATTGAAAGAGTTGTCACCTCATCCACCACCATTACTTGATCCGCAGCCCTCGGGTTCAACACAATATGGAGATCATATTGGTGTCCCCATCCTAATATTGCTGGACCCGACTTCGCCGCATATACCTTTCCTCTTACAGTTCTCCCTCTGAATGAAATGACAGCAAACATGTACCCCAAGATCACTATTCTTTCGCCTTGGAACCCGCCAGGATTGATATCTTTTGCTTCTAGTACAACCTTTGGCCAATTCTCACTGAACAAGCACATGGGGATGATAGTCCAAAACGACCCTGAATCCACCATCAATTCAACATTCACACCATCAATCTCAAACACTGCTTTTGGCCTCATCCTCCTTCTAGGGTTCATGTCAAGCTCTTCATCGCTCACTACCAAAATCTTGTTTGCACCTTCCACATTATCAACAGTCGCTACTTCAGTTTGTTCCCGTTGTACGACAGCAACCCTCCCTTTGCTCACAGACTTGCACATCCTAGAAAAGTGCCCGCGCTTCCCACACTTCAAACAATCTTTATCTATGGCAAAACATTTTTTATATTCTGAAGTGTGATAAGTGCTGCCACACCTTGAGCACATCTTGTCTCTACTCCTATATGAGTCACTATTATTACTAACATTATATGTTTTTCTTCCAAGTGACTTTTCCCCCTTCTCATAGGATTTCTTTCCCCCAACTGCTCCCACTTCCTCAACTACCTCTACACACTACACATTCTCTTTTCCGGCATCCTTCCGTTCCATCTCCTTCATACATGCCCCCGATTCTTCGACAATCTTAGCAATGTCAATTGCATTTTGTAAACTGGGATTCTTCGCCGCCCACAGCTTCTCCTGCATCTTCTTATTCCCACACTGGACGATGAGCTGGTCTCTAATCATATCATCCCTTATGTTTCCAAAGTTACATTTCAAAGATAGTTCACAAAGGCGAGTCACAAACTGATCCACACTCTCCGCTGTGGCTGCGTGTAGAACTTGTGCCTAGCCATCACTATGTTCACTTCTTTTGAGTACCTCTTTTTTAAGCGAGCTTTTGCTTCCAAATACACATTGGTGATAGCCCTTCCTTCTGCATTTGTTCCGGGAGACAAAAATTTGAAGGCATGCTGACCTTCTTTCCCCAAAGTACTCAATAGTAGCGCTTTTTTTCTTGTAGCACTGAAGTCTTTCCCATCAATCGCCTCAATATAGTTTTCGAAGACCTCAATCCACTCCTCCCATTCAATGGGAGGGTCTCCACTCTGTTGTAGGAATAATGGTGGCATAACTACACTATTTCCCTCCATCGCTGTACCAACACTAGTCTTGAAACTGGTCGTAATACCCTAAACACACAAGTATTTTAACAGTGAGTCTTCCTTCTTCTTCACTGCGCACTCGTGGTGCTTTAATAACATGAACTGTCCATTGAATAACAACCAGTGTTCATTAATTTAAGAAGCTCTTTTTATAAAGTTGCACTAAAATTACTTTTCTCTTGTGAATTTTCTCCACAATTCTCACTCGGCAACTTGAACTGGTATTCCTCACTACTCACGTTCCTTCGTTTGGATTTTAATTTCCTTCAAACTGCTGAATAGCCTTTCTTTTCTTCGTCGGCGCCTTTACCTTCGTTGCGCTCAGCTTTGTTGCTTAGCAACCATTGGTTGCACTGGAAGCGGAAACTCGCTGCTTGCACGTCACAACGCGGCGTCAGCACGCGCTTTACGATGTGACGTTCTTGCGATTCCACCCAGGCGTGCAGCAGCAACAACAATGGCAGGTTTCCTTCTAGCCACGTTCTGAGCAGGATCGTTTGCCGCTTTTTGAATGTCGCATCCACCCTCTCATGCACTCGGTAAGAATCACGGGCAGAAACTTTTTAAATTATTATTTTGTTCCTCAAGCGACTCACCGAGTGTCCTCTACTACTTCCTGGAGCAGTGGTGCATACTATCACAGCAAATATAAACAGTACTCACGGCGCTGTTCAGATCAGTTTCTTTTCTTTCTTTTCCTTTCCGTTTTTTTTTTTTTTTCCGAGTTTATTCTTTACCAGTATCGTTTCTTCCTTTTGTTTTACTTCTTCCTTGGCACAGCAATTATTCTCACTTTTCGTGTTGCACGCGCAGTTCTCTCACCAGCTGCTAGAACTTCATGGTAGCCCCTTCTTCAGCATCTGCTAGTCTTCTTATCGCCAAAATGTCGTATTGATGAAGGATACAATGTCCACAAAGAGTAGGAGTAGAATAGGCACATTTATTGTAAGCTACCAATTAGAGCTGGTGTCCCTCTCCTGACTAGCAAGCAACTGCCAGTCTAAGCAGAGAGAGAATACCATAAGAGATAAAGATCTAAAAGGAATGTGAGCATTAAAGGGACAGGGATCAGAACACTATAGCAAGATACAACAGGGGCGGAAAAGAGAGGAACACTCACGCTATCGGAAAGCAGGGACTGTCTGCCCGATCACATGTTAACGTGATCGACGCTCCCCTGCCTTCCCGTGACCCCAGGACACCTCCAGAGCAAAACTTACAGGTACCGGAGCCACCTTCAGCCGTCAACATCGCCCTCCCCTCAATCCTCCAGCTGATGCTGGATCGTCTACAATTTGGCTGTCTTCAAGGACTCTCCGGCTCACGGACACCAGATACAACCTGGGTGAGTCACGTCACCTAGCGCAACACTGTAACTAAACTAAGGTACTCTCACGCCCTTCACTACCTTCAAGATGGCCCGAGACCGACCTTCCCCTTCCCCTCAAGTATTATCTACCCACCTGAAACCCCACAGCCTTAACTCCTTCACCATCATCTTCCCCCCCTCCTCTCTACTAAATCGAGACGCTCTTTCAAACAGAAACGTATCCGTCAACATAGGGAAACCCTAATCACAGACATCTACCACTCGTCTGCAAATGGTCTGACTAAGATGGACCTTATATTACATACTGAGAGACCTGATTACTGGATCTCCGTGATCAGAACGCAACTATTTATTGCCAAAACCACATCCACTCCCCATAGTTGCAAACTTACCACTATACTCCCTTTTAGATCGGTCGGTAGAGGCTACACTACGATGACCATCTACACCAACGGCACGGTCCTTATCCAGGCCAATAATGAGAACCTTGAAGCCTTCGACGTCCTTTTCCCCACATTAAGATCAACCTCCCCAACCCTACCTCACCACGCTGCAACCCCCTCTCCGCCCTCCCTCACTACTAACAGAGAAGATTATGATCCTCTCCTCCGTGATATCTTTCCTGCCTGCTACACCCCCCCTCACCCCGTTGTCTCACAACAGGCACTTACTACCAATGAGCCACAACAGGAAACTCCAACCCCTCCTTCAATCCCCTCTTCCAACAGCCACACCTCCCCCAGTTACCGCCTCCTTCATCCCCCCACTGACAATACTTCCTCACCTCCAGGAACCTCACGCCCCACGAACTTCATCCCAACTCACAGTCACTCAAAGCCTCCCCCTGTCCCTTCCCCTCCCCGTCCTCCGTCTTCAGTAACCCCCCTCCCCTCGAGTCTCATCCCTGCTCACAGTCACTCAAAGCCCTCCCCTGTCCCTTCCCCTCCCCTTCCCCCACCTTCTCCCCTGATCCCTCAACCTGATCCCATCAACCGCACCCTGATCCCTCAACCTGATCCCATGAGCCTCATCCCAGCTCACAGTCATTCAAAACCTCCCCCTGTCCCTTCCCCTCCCCTTCCTCTGCCTTGAGGAACCCCCCTTCCCTCGAGTCCCATCCCAGCTCAAAGTCACTCAAAGTCCTCCCGTGAACCTTCCCCTCCCCTTCACCCGTCCTCTCCCCGGACCCCTCAACATCCCAACCCGAACCACAATACACCTGGCGCTACCCCAGATACCCCATCCCCTCCCTCAACTCTGTGTCACAACGCCTCGCAGCTCTCGAAAACCAGATTGTCACAATCACCCAGGGCCTACTGGAGATCCTTTCTAACCTAGGTATAGCCCGCAGACCCTCCAAATGCCCCCCGCTGACGGCTCACTCCGGCAACGCTAACAGCTCTCCTAGGCCCACAGAAACCTCTAGTACCCAGCTTCACTATCCCCCCTCAAGATCCCGGAATCCTGCCTACAGCCGACTGCAAAAAGCGGAGACCCCTTCCCTAGGTCCAAGACTCATACTCCTTCCCACACTCCTCCAAACCCCCTATCAGACACCAAACACTTGACTTCAAGGCCTTTAAGATCAGCAGCACCTATGTCAGACAGCGAAGCAGCCCTTCTTGCCGCCACATACAACACCCCTGCCTTAGATTCTCCCAAATCCAAAATCCAAGTAATCACAGGTCACCGGAAAGTCCCTCCCAGCACGAAACCTCAGAGATACCCGGTCCTCACCGCCATACCAAGGGAGATCAAAGATAAATCGGCCAGCAGTCAGGAGCAATTCTCCAATTGCTTGCTAATCAACTGTAGATCGGCCTCACTACACGCAACAGAACTAGCTGAAGCCATCCTCACTCACGATATTGACATTGCGTTCCTCACAGAGACCTGGCTAAATAAGATATCCCCTCCCTGCCTTGACTTGCTGGTACCACCTGGCTTCTCCCTCATTACCAAAGACAGGATAGAGCATAGGGGAGGAGGGGTGGCTATCATCCACAAGGACAGCCTGAACATCTCGGAAACCACCTCTTTTGACTACGATACATTCGAATGCCTATCCACCATCATCAAGACCAATGACAAAGACTCTCTACGGTGTCACCTGCTCTACCACCCCCCAGGTAAAAACAACCCTTTTGGAGAACAACTTTCCGACCTGATTGCACAAGTCGCACTCGGCGACTCCAATAACCGAATTCTTGGGGATCTGAATCTTCGCTGGAATGAGACACACAATCCCCTAATCCAATCGTTATCCAGCCTCCTTCATGATAACAACCTGCAACAACATTGCACCGAGGAGACTCATTACAAAGGAGCCACACTGGATGCTATCATCTCACAACAGAAATCAATCACGATCAACCACATCCTTCCCGTTGACTTGTCAGACCACCACATGATCCTCTTTCATATCAATCACCCCATTACCTCACATAAACCCCCCAAGACCCACCCAAATGGACAAGAAACCTCTCTCAAATACCCCTGGATATCCTGGATGATCAGTTAAGCTCTCTTCTTCCAGCCAATAAAGCGCACCTTTCCACCAATGAGCTCATCGACTGCTACAACTCCGAGCTAGTGTCCATACTCGACAAACTTGCGCCATTAAAGCTCAAAAGAAGCAGAGTTATCCCTTCCAGAACGTGGTTCAACGCTGACCTCAACGCAGAAAGGAGAACTCTAAGAGCCAAGGAAAGAAAGTGGAGAAACAACCCAACGGCCATCCTTCGTGATCAACTGAAAGCAGCCCGAAGGAAATACAACAACCACATCAAAAACAAAAAATCCAGCTTCTTCCGCGAGGCTCTGGACAAAGCTAAAAATAGACCGAAGGAACTTTACAGCATCATCAGGCAACAAACGTCCAAACCACTGTCTTCTTCTGTGCTAGCGTCCAAAGATCTTTGCGACAATTTTGTCCACTTCTTCAACGAAAAGATCACAAAAATTGAACTTTCACTTGATCCCAACAATTCACACCCCAAGAAGACCAGTTCGGCTGCTCCTCAAGCTCTCTCTCCCGGCTCTTTCAGCACCCCCTGGCTTAGCTTCCGCCCCGTCCCAGACGCAGAGATAATCTCGCTGATCTCGTCCTCCAAACCATCAGCTCATATCTCTGACCCCATTCCTCCCTCACTAATCATGAAAATGAAACACTGTCTTGCACCTATATGGGGCAACATCATAAACAGCTCCCTAAAAAATGGAGTGGTCCCTGACTGCCTAAAAATTAGGCAAGCTACCCCCCTGCTGAAAAAACCAGGCCTTGACTCAACAGACCTGAACAACTTCAGACCTATATCTAACCTCCCTCTACTAGTCAAAACATTGGAGCGCTGTGTACTCCTGCAACTGACTCATCATCTGGACAACATCAATCTCCTAGACCCCCTCCAGTCTGGCTTCAGACAAGGATGCAGCACAGAAACAGCGATGCTGAACATCACAGTTGATATCCACGAATCTCTGGATTCAGACAAATGCTGCCTCCTCATTCTCCTTGACCTTTCTGCAGCATTTGATACGGTGGATCACAAACTCCTCACCAAGGCTCTTCAAGAAAGAGCTGGCCTCGGCGAAGTAGTTCTCAAATGGTTCTCCTCATTCATACACAACCGAACACAAATAATAAAAATCAAGAATTTCACCCCCGAAATCCAACAGGTCAATAAGGGCGTCCCCCAAGGTTCGGTGCTCTCGCCTCAGCTCTTTAGCATCTATATGGAACCACTCTCCAAGCTACTCAGAAAAGCCAAAATCCGCTTTCACCTCTACGCGGACGATACACAAATCTATCTGGAAACTTCCTCTCTCAGTGACATACATGGACTAAATGATGTCCTGAAAGATGTTCAACAATGGCTGACAAACAATCACTTGAAACTGAATCCAGACAAAACTGAGACACTCCTCATCTCAAACAAGGAAGACAACCCTCAAATCGCCGAATGGCTAAAAGCTATCAATGCGCTTAAAGGAAATCTTACTCTAGCCGACTCTGTTAAATCTCTTGGCATCATCATAGATCCCAAACTAAACATGGTAAAACACATCAAGAATGCAGCCAAAGGTGCTTTCTTTAACCTCAGACTGTTGAACAAGATCAAACCCAACATTCCTAACAAGGATCTCAAACTGGCCACTCAATCTCTGGTACTGTCAAGGCTAGACTATGGGAACGCAATCCTAACAGGCATCCCGAAATCGAACTTGGCGCCGATCAAAACAACACTACATGCTGCAGCTAGAATGATTACCGGCATCAAAAAATCGGATCACATGTCCCCAGCACTCAAGGAACTCAAATGGCTCCCAGTAGAAATGCGTAAAGTCCACATTTGTAAAGCGCACAATCACCCGTAAGGGTCTCTAGGCGCTGGGGGCCGTCGGGAAGATTAAGCGAGCTATTGCCCAGAGTCACATGGTGCTGGGCTAACCTGCCGCCGGAGCCGGGGATCGAACCGTGGTCCCCAGATTCCAGCATCAGTCGCCCTGGCCGCGGCGCCACACCTCTTCAGTAACTTCAGAACGGCCTGCCTAACACACAAAGCCCTCCATACCGGCAAACCCGAATACCTGGCAAATAAACTCAAAAAGCAGGCCAAGCCAGGAATATGAGAAGCTCTAACTCCTTCCTGCTCATCCTACCCAAAACCAGAAAGAAAAGAACAGCGGACTGCTCCTTCACTGGAAACGCCCCCAAAATCTGGAACTCCATTCCCCCGCTCATCAGAACTATTCCTTCTTTTGTGGAATTCAAAAGGCAACTCAAATCCTTGTTCCTGATCCGCTCCCTTGGCTGTGGATAACCGGGGTCAGCAAGCAACCCCTGAACTATGTGACTACAGTGAATCCCATAACCAAAGAAGCTCGGCAACTCACCCATGTTCCGCTTACAATGTCACTCATTGAATGCTTATACCTTACATATGTTATGTTCATGTTTATGTTTATACAGATTTTTGTCATTCTATTACTGTAAAGCGCTCTGCTACCTCCGGGTCTTGACAGCGCTATAGAAAACTTCCTAAATAAATAAATAAATAAACTCATTAGGGGCGCGTGCCCAGCTTAGATTCCCCGCTTCACTCCGCGCAATGTGGAATAATCACATGCACAACATTCGTTATATAGAAGAAGCAGACAGTCTTATTGAAAAAATCAGGGGGGGGCAGAAAAGAGGGGAACAGTGAGGCAATGCAGCTGGTAGTCAGACGGTAGGGATAGCACGAATAGTACGAATAGTATATTCATATTTTCTTCTTCTCTTCTGTATCCTTTTTTTCCTCATTTTCAATGTATTTACTGTTGATACACCAAATTAAGCTAAATTACTCTAGAAAAATAAGCACCTTTTATTTTACTAATCCATACAGATCATGGGGAGGGAGAGGGTCCCGTCAAGGAGCTCAAGGCTCATGAAGGAAGGGCGGATTCCCCAGGGAGGGAGGGGGGAGGAGAGGGTGGGTGATGGTAGGAGAAAAATAAAAAAATGTCCTTATTTCACAATAGTTAGTAGGTATCTCTATTTAGAAAAGTGGGCGCACCACGTTCCAGGGGGAGAGAGACTAGTTGATGACGGATAATAACATATCCTGTATCTCCTGGAATGTCAATGGGCTTCGATGTCCAAGGAGGCATATGTTAATTTTAAAATATCTAGAGCAGTCTCCAGCTAAAATAATTCTCCTTCAGGAGACTCATTTAAGTATCACTGAGGCAAGGGAATTTTTTGGAAAAATCAGATGGATAGCCTCATTTTGTTGCTCCGGGCAGTCTGTGATTAATAAAGGAGTTGCCATTTTGATTAAAGTGGGTAGTGGCAGCACTTTAAAATCTAGTTCAACAGACCAGTCAGGGCGATGGGTCCTAGCAGGGGCCGAGTTTTGTGGAAAGGATTTAACTATTATATCATACTATGGACCAAACATAGATGATCCTTCTAGTATATTAAACATACAATCCACTCTGGTTCAGGTTAATACCCCTATAGTTATAGGAGGGGATTTTAATGTCCTCCTCGACCCCCAGAAGCACCGTTCCAACCATAGCCGCCACATTGCAGCTCTGAGATCACAACGAGCCATGAAAAACATGATGCACGAGCTTGGTTTAACTGATGTCTGGAGAGCTAAGAAGGGAAATGAGCCGGGTTTTACAATTTTAGTAAAAAGCATGGGCATGCCTCCAGACTTGATTATGTTCTTATGGATAGATTATGTCTAGACAAATTGGTAGAGGTAGAAATATTGCCTAGTATATTATCTGACCATGTCCCTGTGATGTTTATTCTTTCAAAAGGGGTGTTAACCCGAGCGACCACCTCCAGGTGGACTCTACAACGTAGAGCTCTGAAGGACCCAGATTTGGTTACTATGGTTACCGTATCCACTACCAACTACTTCTCTGATAACTGGGGATCAGCACCGACTGAAATAGTATGGGACACATATAAGGCCTATATTCGAGGTCAGTTCCATAGCTTGATCTGTTCTAATAACAGGAAACAGAAATTGCAGTTTAAAATCTTAGAAGAAAAAATCTCCAACTTAGAGAGTTTAAGGCAGGAATCACTTGCAGATAACTTACCACAGACCTTGGTAGATCTAGAATGCCTTCGATCTGAATATCGAGCACTGTTGGATCAGAAAGTCAAGGCACAGTGGGCTACCTACTCCATGGAAAACTATGAATATGGAGAAAAAGCAGGGGCGACCCTGGCCAGCAAGATAAGGGCAGACCGGGTGAGAAATAACACCAACAAATGAATTATCGATGACAAGGGCACTGTCTCTTCCAAACAAGAGGACGTGGAGGAACGCCTTCTTACCATGTTCTCTGAATTATATAAGGAAGAGCAGTCTCCAAGTGCCAAAAATACACTTCGGTGGTTAGAGAACAAGGCCCTACCTAAATTGACAGACGAAGGACGTGAGTTTTTGAATGGACCATTTACGATTGAAGAAGTTAGTCTTCATATAAAAAAGATTAAAAATAACAAAGCAGCCGGTCCTGACGCCCTCCCTGGCGATGTATATAAAGTTCTCCAGCATGTTTTACTCCCAAGACTCTGTCAACTTTTTAATTACGTCTATAGCTTGGAGAGTAGGGCTCCACCTACCTGGAAGGAGTCCACAATAGTCCTTATACCTAAACCAGAGAAGGACCCTCTAAAGGCAGACTCTTTTCGGCCAATCTCCCTGTTAAATGCGGATTATAAGATCTTCACTAGCATTTTGGCAGGGAGATTGGCCAAACTGGCTCCCCTACTCATTAATTTAGATCAAAAGGGTTTTATGCCTGGTAGGCACATCCATGAGTTGACTTCCCAGCTGATTGGCAGCATAGATCTGGCTGTGGCACGGTCTTAGCCCTTGGCTGTGGCAGCATATGATACCGCAAAGGCCTTCGACCGTGCCAACTGGGGCTACCTATGGGATGTCCTGAAGGTCAAGGGGTTCGGGACAATCTTTCCCCATGTATTGAGAGGCTGCTATCAAGGTGCCTCTGCTAATATTCTGCTGAACGGTTTGTTGACATCTCATTTTTACATCAGCAGGGGAACAAGGCAGGGGTGTCCTATTTTGCCCCTCCTGTTCAACCTCTATATTGAGCCCATGCCTTGAGGTTGGATGAGCAGATAACTCCGTTCAAAGTGGATGAGTACAGCTGTAAGCTTGCGCTGTACGCGGACGATTTGATGATCTACACAAACAATCCTGCAGAGGTTTTCCCCAGAGTAGAGGAGATTATGTCTGATTTTGGCCAATATTCAGGTTACCTCACTAATACCTTAAAAACTGAAATAATGTGTTGGGGGACTAACAACTGGCATGGAGTTCAAAGTAGCCAGTTCAGATATCTGGGCATACTAAAAACTCCTGACATAACCAATATACCCCAGATAAACATAAAGAGGGTGGCCATGGACATTGATCAGTTATTTTTGAGATGGCAGAACCTCCCTCTAACGATATATGGCCGAGTCAATCTGATTAAAATGGTGATATTGCCCAAGTTAACATATCTTTTTAACATGATTCCCTTGGCTTTCCCTGAAAAAATGCTCGGTAGAATTCAGGGAAAAATTGAAAGTTTTATCTGGGCTAATAAGAACTCCAGACTATCATGGAAGAAATTGAAAAGAAGACTGTTAAAGGGAGGTTTAGCTCTTCCAGATGTCCTGGGGTATGCCCTAGCTTTCCAACTAAAGAATATCCGTAGTCTCCTCTCTAACCCTGATGAATCCAACTGGGGAAAGATCTTGGGGATTATGGCTCGTCAGGAAGGGGGAGGGCCCGGTTTATTGTATAAGTTTGGGGCACCAAAGTTCTATAAAAAGGTACGCCTAAAGGTTTTGAAAATTGCTTTTTTAATTTGGACAAGAGTAAAGGCAAGATGGGGCATAAAATACTACTCTGACCTAGCTCCTATTTGGGATTCCCGGATTTACCAATATGCCTTAAAGATAGTCTCTCTATTCCTATTAAAAGGGCTGGTATAACAGTGTGGTCTGATCTGGTAACATCAGAAGGGGTCCTTCCTTGGGAGGTGCTGAGGCTGAAGATTGGAGATTCTTTCTCCCGATTTAAATATATACAACTTTGTTCTTGGTTTTCTGAAGAGAGGCCTAACATCTGTGGCAATTGGGACATTGAATCCGCCCTTTTAACACCTGGGTATAAGAAAAAAGAAGTGGGTTTTTGGTATAGAAGCATGCTTGAGGTTGAGGAAGGGCATACACCATCATTGCATACTGTTTGGAATTCATCTCCCTTAGAGGCTGCTTCAAGCACACTATTCGAAACATCTCTCCACTATCTTTACAGATTTGTTAGGTCTGCTTCTCTTAAGAAAAAACATTTCTTCGTCTTAAACAGACTATATTACACCCCCAAAAAGATAGCTAAGTTTGCCTCTTCACCATGCTGCTGCCCTAGACGTGGTTTATTAGAGGCCGATGATATTCATATATTTTATGAATGTCCCAGTTTGGATCTTTTTTGGGCCAATGTAGAGAGAGCTTTGGAGGGCATTTATAAGGTTAAAATTAAGTTGAACACAGTTAGAATTTTTTTGGGGTTAGACACGGACTTTGTTTGCGGGTTTAGGTAAACACAGTTGGCTTTATTTTTTAACCTTGTTCTTGTTGCCTGCAGAGAGATTTGTAGGATCTGGACAGACCCGAGCCCCCCCCTCTATGAGATTTGGCTTAGAGCTGTATTGAGATTGGCACGCCTTGAAGCTGACATTACACAAAATGTAAATAGTATGGAGTGGGATCCATTGTTAGAGTGGGGAAAAGAAATGAGGTTCGTCTAAAGCCTCGGGGTCCTATGATTACACTATACCCTGGACAAAATGGGCAGGCCAGGTCGGCCTAAGGCATAAGCAATAACTTCAGCCCGAGGCGCCCAGGACACATCTAGGGCAGTTAGTGTACATTTGTGTTTGCTAATTGTGAAATGAGGACAAAAAAAAGAAAAAACAAAAAAAAAACTATGGTTTCTTCAGTGAATTTCAAAGGTTTTTTTAAATGACAATTCCTAACTATAACATGTCTGAAACCTATGGTTTTTTTCAGTGAATATATATATATATGTGATCAAGGGCTGCATAGCCCGAAACGCGTCATCGTGAGGGGTGACAAGTATTTCTTGCCTGAAAAACTTTGCTGCAGAGACCTGAGTTTCCTTCTTCGCCAGCGGTTTTTCTGGAAGTGGTCGGAAGTGTATCGAATATATATATATATATATATATATATATATATATATATATATATATATATATATATTACCTACTGGCGGTCGTAGTTAGGATTTTTTTCCTATGGGATTTTTGAAAATTCTATGTCAAATAACTTTGGCGTTTGAGGACGGAATTGGCTGAAATTTTCAGGAAAATTGAACATTTTGTTTCTGAGCAGCCCCTGGGGGTGTTTTGTCAAGGGGGGGCTGAGAAAAAAGGGGGGTCCCAAAACGCATTTTTCCCATGCAATTTTCCATAGGGCAGTTGGACTCACTTTTAGCTCGAACGGCTGAATGGATTTACACGAAACTTGGCAAAATTGTAGATATTGTTTGCCCGATGTGCCTTTGCTAGGTCTCAATATATGTGCTCCAGTGGATTTTGATAAATTAACGTAAAAAAATATATATATATCTGTAGGCGCCCCAGTTAGCGCCCCGGTTCACGTACTTGACGCGTAACGGAACTTCGCGAAGCGAAGCTGATTGGCTCTCTGGTGTCTGTCAACATTCTAAACAGTCCGGAGCGGCCGCCATCTTGTCTCTCGGTAGGATCGAGAGACAAGAGGTGAAGAAAAACAAAGGGGGAAATTAATGAAAGGGGGCAAGGTAGACCCCTCCTGACCCCTAGGATTGATGAGGGGGTTATTAAAGAGTCCCGCGGGGCAAAAAATAAAAAAATAAAAATTTCGTTTTTTCGCTGTAGAGGCGCGACCCGGTACGCGAACCGGGTAGCGAACCGGTAGCGTAACGGGAATCCGCCATCTTGTGTTTCGGTGAAATTTAATCAAAAGATGGAGGAAAAACAATGTGGAAAATGGGTATAAGGGGACACGGGAGACGTATCCTGACCCCCTAGGTTTTCTGAGGGTGGCTGATGAGGCCCATAAGTGCGGAAAAAAACCCACATTTTTTAAAAAAATTTCGCGCGGTTAGCCTCCGGTGCGCGAACCGGGTAGCGTTCCGGAAAGCGTAAATCGTGAAAATGAGTAAAAAAAAAAGTTACATTTAAAATTTGTTTAGAGTGATCATAGTTCGGGTAGCTCTGAGAAGAGCTTTTGGGTATGTGGTAGATTTAGGTACTTATAAGTAGGTACCAATACATAGTCTTAAATTCAGGATGAAAACTCTGTTCCCCTCATCTGAGAAGTGAACTCCATCTCCTCTGTAGATATCTTGCATGTAGTAACGCAAGTTATTGTTGTAGATGGAGCCCATCCATGGTCTCTCATGTAAGCTGAAACAGACTTATTTACATGATTTCTCAATTTGTGGACAAAATTGGTTGGACCACCTCCATTTCTGTCTTTGGCATATATTTGAATATACCAAGGCAGTTTGAGGAAAAAGTGCCATCAATTGCTCAAAGGTGTCCTTTAAAAGCATTTCCAGACCTACCCCAGTCAAAGTGCCCAAGTCATTTCCTCCACAATGCACAATTAACAGGTCAGGGTTTGGCAAATGCAAAAAGGTTTTCACCAATGGTATCAATTGGTGACATCTTAATCCTCTGTGACTAATCCAGTTGATTTCCACATTTTGTAAATTGAGGTTGTGTAAATTTCTGTTATCAGCATACCTTTGAGCCCAGTGGATGTAACTATGTCCAACAATCCAGACAGAAAACATGGTGAGAGGAGGTTCTGCTGCAGTCAGATGAAGAGTGGGAATCAAATGGCAGTTGAAACAGTAGGAGTTTGTAATGAAAAAAACTGTGGAGTTTCTGTGCTAATGATTCAGTAGCAGTGATTGGTGGATTTTGATTGCTGAAAACAGAAAGTTAGGGTGCATGGATGAGTTCTTTGAAAGATGTAATTTGAAACGTCAAGAAAAAATCATTTTATGAAAGATTGCACTGGATACGCAGGTGTACTGAGAGTTCAGAGTTCAATTGAAACATTGTTGTGTGAACTTGTAAACATGACAGGTCTTTCAGGAGGTGGTTGCTATGGAAAAAAGGCAGAAAGGGCACATGGGGGAAGGGTGTTGATTTGAAAAAATTGAGGGAAGAGTTTTGATTGGGTGACATGAGAGATATGTGTGATGAATTACATCATTTCTGTGCCTTTGTTGGTTGCAGCCTCTGGAGTGCATACCCTTTGCTCTGCTAAAGAAAAATTGGTGTGTGTCTGAGATTGTTTTGAAACTCAAAAAGTATTTGCTAAGGTGAGAAAAGATTCATTTAATTTAGATAGAGAATAGTATGCTTTAGGGAGAAAATTATGAAGAAAGTTGTGTTTTTAAAATGTTGCTTTGTGTCAAGTGTTTTACAAATAGATTTAGTTTCTTTGAGTTTCATAGCCATGTTAAAAGTGACGCAAAAGTGGTGCAAGGGCCTTAAAAATACGCTTTCATGTCATGAATGTGGGTGAATAATTGGTTTACTTGATGTGTTTAAAAACGTTTCTTGAAGTAAATTAGGTTTCTTGATATGTACTGCTAGAGTTTTATAGGCAGCTTGGGGCATATTTACAAGGCCTTTGAGTCACTTTGACGTTATTTTCCCCATTTTAATTTAAGTCATTTCCCCGTGGTGCAAGGTCCTTGTAAATACGCCCCCATGTGTGCTTGGCAAATTTAGATTTTGTTTCTTTGAGTTACATAGCCATGTTAAAAGTGACGCAAAAATGGTGCAAGGGCCTTAAAAATACGCTTTCATGTGTGTTGGGGCATTTTAAGTCACTTCCCCATGAATGTGGGTGAATAATTGGTTTACTTGATGTGTTTAAAAACGTTTCTTGAAGTCAATTAGGTTTCTTGATATGTACTGCTAGAGTTTCATAGGCTGCTTGGGGCATATTTACAAGGCCTTTGAGTCACTTTGAAGTCATTTCCCCGTGGTGCAAGGTCCTTGTAAATACGCCCCCATAAGTGATTGGCAAATTTAAGTACTGACAGGGTGTGCTTCTACATAGGAGCTGTGTTGTGTTTTCAAATTATGACCAGAAAATCGTTTTTTTAAAAAAAGAAATGCTTTTCACATTTATGAGAAGGTCATAATGGTGTCTGCTTCTTTAAATAAATATTTTACTTTCCACCATGAATATGTGAGAATAATTTTCCTTGTTTGCCGGTTTAAAAACACGTTTCTTGAAGTCATTACGGTTTCACAATATCTTCTGCAAGAGTTTCATAGTCACTATGATGATAATGATATATTTTTAGAACTGTGTAGGAGGCATGGAGAAACTGTAGCTTCTGTAAGTGTCAAGGGAGGTGAGTAATGTACATTGCTCTGTTGCATATGCTAGACTACATCTGCACAATGAGATACCTAAGCTGAGGAAACACAGGTGATGTGATTGTGAATTGAGCATAAATATTTGCACGTTTTTCAATTATATCACCTGTGTTTCCTAACATTACGAATCACATTGTGCAGATGAGGTTTAGGTCTGTCCAGGGAGACAGAGGAGGTCTGGCCTTTGTTCAAGACTGCAGTGGACATGACTCACTTCATTGGTAGGCCTGCACATGTATTATCTCCTCTGTACTCTTCAACAAGCCTAAATTTCATCTGCAACCCTGAGTAGGCCTCACCTCAAACAAACCTCTGGATAGGCCACACCTTATCGTCATCCTGAATGAATCATGTAAAATGTTAGGGGCAGATTTATGATGGCCGTGCGCCTCTTTTGCGCCGCTGTTGCGTCACTTTTGTGACGCAGCATTGGTGCAAAAGATGCACCATGTTGCAAGATAGGCCTCACTTCATCTGCAACAAGATACCGTCAGTTTAAACTGTATACATTTAGGACTGTGTAGGGGGCATGGAGAAGCTGAGGTTTCTGTAAGTGTCAAAGTTGTTGCATACAGTGCTCACCTTCTACGTACTCTTTCATATGCTAGACTACATCTGCACAATGACATACCTAAGCAAAGGAAACACAGGTGATGTGATTGTGAAATGAGCAAAAAATTGCACGTTTTTCAATTACATCACCTGTGTTTCCTAACATTACGAATCACATTGTGCAGATCAGGTTTAGGCCTGTCCAGGGAGACAGAGGAGGTCTGGCCTATGTTCAAGAGTGCAGTGGACATGACTCACTTCATTGGTAGGCCTGCACATGTATTATCTCCTCTGTACTCTTCAACAAGCCTAAATTTCATCTGTAACCCTGAGTAGGCCTCACCTCAAACAAACCCCTGGATAGGCCACACCTTATCGGCATCCTGAACCAATCATTTAAAATGTTAGGGGCAGATTTATGATGGCCGTGTGCCTCTTTTGCGCCGCTGTTGCGTCACTTTTGTGACGCAGCGGCGGCGCAAAAGATGCGCTATGTTGCAACATATTTACAACTTGATGCATCTAGGCAGATGTGTCACGGTGTAAAGTCCTGTGCCACATGAAACCTGCGTCAGGTTTCATGTGGGCGTTTTGTTGCAGGGTGGGCATTCATTTGCATGAAAGCCCTGTAAAACTAACACAGTGAAATTTAGAAGATTTCACTGAGTCAGCTTTATGGCATTGCTGAATCAAATCCTTACGCCTGTTTGAAACAGGCATAAGGAGTGATGCACCATGCAATGTGTGGCTTGCCCCTGTGCATTGCAGTAGACATGTCGCGCTTACGACGTGATTCCTGCAATGCGCCGCTTTTGCGGCACAGATGCGTGACGCATCCGTGCTGTTTTTGCTCAATGGTGCTCCACATTGTAAATGCGGCACATCATGGGTGGCAGAGCAGTGGCGCACGTTAACTGGTGCATCCCTGGGGATGCGCCAGTTAACATAAATCTGCCCCTTTACATTTAAGTATGAGCAGGGGACACAGAGTTGGTGAGGCTTATCCAAGGTTAAGAAGAGATGAGGCCTGTTTACTGAAAACTTGGACATAGGCCTCACCTCCTCAGCATCGCTGGACATGGTTGAATAATATCTGCAAAATGTTACTCTTGTTAAACAATTTTACTATTATAGTCTCTGAGATTTGTCTCTTACTCTGCAACATCTCATTGTTGTTCTCTTTCTTTAAAGATAACGACAACGTCAAGCAGGCTGTAATGCCAGAAACCGGTCCCCGGAAGCTTGTTTCCTTCCCAGTGTAAGAATTGGCTTTTGTAGTTTGGTTTGCCCTGTTCCCATCATGCACTGGGACAGGAACAGACTAATTTGCATACAGCCAGGTTCTGAAACTGGGATGGTGCAGTGAGCTAAAAAACGGTGTTGGATCTAGCCCTGATCTCTTGACTGGGTGAGAGTATTCTGCTTAATTCAGAGACTCTGTCCCTCACCACCCCTTGTTGTAAATATTTTTGTCCACCCTAAGCGTGGAAGGGTATACTCAGACATGAGTCCCTTGCTCATTGCACCATCAGGATTCAAGCAAGCCGGGCCGAAGACGGCTGTAATGCCAGAAACCGGTCCCCAGAAGCTTGTTTCCTTCCCAGTGTAAGAATTGGCTTTTGTAGTTTGGTTTGCCCTGTTCCCATCATGCACTGGGACAGGAACAGACTAATTTGCATACAGCCAGGTTCTGAAACTGGGATGGTGCAGTGAGCTAAAAAACGGTGTTGGATCTAGCCCTGATCTCTTGACTGGGTGAGAGTATTCTGCTTAATTCAGAGACTCTGTCCCTCACCACCCCTTGTTGTAAATATCACTTCATTGGTAGGCCTGAACATGTATTATCTCCTCTGTACTCTTCAACAAGCCTAAATTTCATCTGTAACCCTGAGTAGGCCTCACCTCAAACAAACCCCTGGATAGGCCACACCTTATCGGCATCCTGAACCAATCATTTAAAATGTTAGGGGCAGATTTATGATGGCCGTGTGCCTCTTTTGCGCCGCTGTTGCGTCACTTTTGTGACGCAGCGGCGGCGCAAAAGATGCGCTATGTTGCAACATATTTACAACTTGATGCATCTAGGCAGATGTGTCACGGTGTAAAGTCCTGTGCCACATGAAACCTGCGTCAGGTTTCATGTGGGCGTTTTGTTGCAGGGTGGGCATTCATTTGCATGAAAGCCCTGTAAAACTAACACAGTGAAATTTAGAAGATTTCACTGAGTCAGCTTTATGGCATTGCTGAATCAAATCCTTACGCCTGTTTGAAACAGGCATAAGGAGTGATGCACCATGCAATGTGTGGCTTGCCCCTGTGCATTGCAGTAGACATGTCGCGCTTACGACGTGATTCCTGCAATGCACCGCTTTTGCGGCACAGATGCGTGACGCATCCGTGCTGTTTTTGCTCAATGGTGCTCCACATTGTAAATGCGGCACATCATGGGTGGCAGAGCAGCGGCGCACGTTAACTGGTGCATCCCTGGGGATGCGCCAGTTAACATAAATCTGCCCCTTTACATTTAAGTATGAGCAGGGGACACAGAGTTGGTGAGGCTTATCCAAGGTTAAGAAGAGATGAGTCCTGTTTACTGAAAACTTGGACATAGGCCTCACCTCCTCAGCATCGCTGGACATGGTTAAATAATATCTGCAAAATGTTACTCTTGTTAAACAATTTTACTATTATAGTCTCTGAGATTTGTCTCTTACTCTGCAACATCTCATTGTTGTTCTCTTTCTTTAAAGATAACGACAACATCAAGCATGAGTGATAATGAGCAATCTGTTGATCTCGATCTTATCATTGAACTTGTCATTGAAACATCAGTGGAAGTAGATCCCTTGAATGATTTAAATCCTGTGGATGATGAAGAATATGATGAGGATGCCGATTTGTCAGAATTGTATGACATAGGGTGGGAAGCTGACCTGCTCGAGCCTATGGAACTATAAAGACTTATTTTTAAAAGTTACTGGAAATGAAAAGTAACCATGTTAACCGTTTCATTTAAAATTAAATACAACTTCAAAAACAGCTTGTGTGAAGTGTCTTTAATAAAATAGTGAAATATGCTAATAAAATTAGTTCAGATTCACATATAAAAGAGCACAGGTCAAATGTAGAAGCATTCCATTTCTTTGCTACTATTTGTGAGTTTTAAATTTGCCAATGCACTAAAAATTATTGTATGTAGAATTGACAAGTAGTGTGTTAATTTTTTGACGACTGTTATTGATTTACTGTTTGGTAATAGTGGTTAATAACATTTTTTATTATATTTTACCACAGATTCAACTGCAGATCATTTCAAAATTACACAATGCCTTCGAAGCAAAGAAGGAGAAAGGCTACAAAACGTCAAACACAGCAGCTTACTACATGCTTGCAGCAGTCCTCTACAATAAAAACGTGTCAAGTCACCAAAAAAGGTCCGGGTAAGAGAACGAAATCTTTCCTGAGAAACATTTCCAGAAAAAAAAGTATCACTACAGAACATGTTTTAGTCCAGAAAAAGAGAGCCAATTTAAACGGAAAGGAAAGGCCACTCAAAAATGTTACTGCTAGAGCAGGAGATAACTCTGTGCATGGTAGTAGAAGGAAAAATCAGTTTAGGGACATTCGTAGACGAATGTTCCGCAACAGGATAATTGGCAATTTGTTAAAAAATATTAAGAAAAGTCAACAGAAAGTGGCTTTTTATAAGAGAAAGAGAAACATTGAGAAAATTATTGATCAGGCATTCGAAATTAAGCGAAAGTTATTTATTTTGATAATCAATAGAATTAGGAAACTAAACAAGGTAATTTATGATTTCAAAAACAAATAGTAGATGGAAGAGAACAGTTAATCGTATTAATTTTTGTGAAGTTTTTTCAGGAGAATGGATGCATAGTTCAAGTTGTGAGGCATTTTTTAATGAGGAGAGTTATTTCCAGGATAATGATTTGGTGCATGCAGTTGACACCAGTGGTCGAGCATATGAGGTGAAAGATGGTTGTCCGGTTCAAAAAGAAAAACTTGTGTCATCAGAGGCAGAAGAGGTGTTAGGTAATGAGGTTTTAGGAAGATGTCCTAAGGGACCAGTGTACACCTGGAAGTGTAGTAGTATTTGCAGTGTGCGACAGGATTCCATCAATTTGCTTTGTGATTTTGTACGGACATTTAATATGAAAACTTTAAAACAGAAAATGAAGTTGTTGCAAGAATTAGATCCTTGCAGAGTGAGAGAAGTGACAGGTTTGCATGGTCATTCACTGGCTTGTCTTTCCAGGAGAGTATGCCAGAGTGTTTTTCATCATTTCAGGATGCTAGCAGTGCATCATAATAAAGTGAGGAAATTAGTTAGAATGTTGTATTATGCTAAGAGTCCAGCAATTATGCTTAAACAATTATGCACTGCTCTTTTGCATGGTTCTGAAGTAGATGTGAAGAATATTTGTGAAGAAATTGAGTTTTGTTACTTTGCAAGTAAAGAGAAGAATGTTGAAATTGACCCAGAAGAAGAAGGTAATGTGGAAGAGAGTGTACAGGTTTCCAGTACAGATAATTTTCAGAAGGAAATTGCCACGTTTCAGGTAAAATCAAGTGAGAGGCCTAATTTCACTTGTGTGTGTTGTCGACACACTTATTATAAGAATCAGACTAAGTTAGTGGATTTATATGCAAAAAGTGAAAGGGAAAACAATAGTGAATGGAAGGATTTCGCAACATACTTGATGGTAGAAAATTGTTTTGATTTGGGATCGGATCAACGTGTGTGTACTTATTGTTGTAACAAATTAAATCAAAACCAGATGCCTGCTAGAGCGGTTCATAATAATCTGGAATTGGTTGACATTCCTTCTGAATTGAAGGATTTAAATACTTATGAATCTATTTTGATTCAAAGTGTCCATCCCTTTCAGGCTATTGTACGAATGGAGCCAAAGACAGGGAAATTGCCTCCATCAGATTTACAGAGAGGATTAAAGGGAAGAGTTGTTTATTTGCCTCTAGATTTGAAGAAAAACATTAATACAATTGGAGTAGAGAAAGTGGAAGAGGAACCTCTGGTTATCTTAGTTAATGGGGTTCCAACAAAGAGTAAGAAAATCTGGCAAGATTTAGTGGATGTTAGGAAAGTCAAAAAGGCAACATTGTATTTGATGAAAAACAATAAGTACTACAAGAATGTATATGTTGCAGAAGAGGAAGTAAGTGAAGAAGAGGACATCGATTTGTGTGCTGGACAAATTGAGAAAGTAGAAGCCTCTAAAAATGAAGAAATATATGAACATTATAGTGTTCATCCTTTGCATTCCAAGTAAGTCATGGGGAATGCTATTGAGTTGTTTCAAATGAAACAAGCCAAAGGGGGTCCCATTAGTGTTTGGGAGGAAAGTTTGGAAGCTCGGTGTTTTCCACAACTATTTCCAACAGGTCAAGGAGGAAGATATGATGAGCGACCTGATCAAATTCCTGCTTCTGAATACCGGACTTTACGATTGTATGCAGAAGATCCTAGGTTTCGTCAATGCATTCCCTATTTGTTTCATCTACTGTTTGAAAGCGATCTGTCTGGACTGTCATATGCAGTGAACCACATCTTGAAAAGTGGTATACAGATGCAAAATATCTCAGCAAGGGACTTTATGGATAAATTCAATGTGCAAGACAGTATTTTGGATTCTCACCTGATTAATCTCATGGCATGTCAGCGTGGTACTAATGAGTACTGGTACCGTCGACATGGAGATTTAAAATGTATGCTAAGGAATTTAGGAACTCCCACATGGTTCCTCACTCTCAGTTGTGCCGAGTATGGCTGGGAAGACTTACTTGAATTTCTACGAGAGGCAAATGGAAACATTGAAAAAATTGAATTCAAGACACCCGGAGAACTGTGCTCTTGGGATCCAGTGAATGTATGCAGGTACTTCAATCATAGATTTGAAGCTATGATGTCTTTCATCATGAACAAGAAAAATCCACCTCTTGGAGAGGTGTTGGATTTCTTCTGGAGAAAGGAGTATCAAGCAAGGGGTGCTCCTCATATACATATGCTGCTATGGATCAAAGATGCACCCAAATTTGGAACAGATCCGGATGACTTAGTGATGAGTTTCATAGAACAGTATTCTACATGTGCTGTTCCAAAGACAAAGGAAGACAAAAGCCTAAGAGAACAAGTTTTACGCTTTCAAAGCCATCGTTGTGGAAAGTACTGTCGTCGTAAATTCAGAAACAAGGACAAGTTCTACACAAAATGTCGTTTCAGCTTTCCACGACCGGTGATTTCTAAAGGAAGAGTGAACAGTTTGATGTCTTCGCTGCGACATAATGTGACGAGGAAATCACCCAAAAATACATACAATTTGAAAAGAAACGAAGAGTCCAAGTACATCAACGACTACAACCCAGTTATTTTGTCCATGTGGAATGCTAACATGGATATACAGTTTGTGGCTGATAACTGTATGGCTGTGGCTCGGTATGTGACATCTTACATCACAAAAAAAGAAAAGACAGAATTGAAGGATATGTGGGAGGACATTTCCCATGAAAAGAGCCTCAGTAAGAAGTTGTACAGTTTCAGTTTGAAGATGTTGTCGCATCGAGAAATCAGAGCTTACGAATGTTCTGACAGGTTATCTTCAGCAAGTCTCTATGCCAAATCTAGGAGTATTATTCGGGCGAGTCTTGGTCTTGCTGCAACACGTAATCGAGTTCTGAAACCTGTACGGGAAATTGAGTATTTGGCGGAAAAGGAGCCAAACAGTACAGATATTTTGAAGACCAACATGTTGGATACATATTATCCAAATAGAAGCAGTCACCTCGAGAATGTTTGTCTGTATGAGGTTCTACAAAATTATATATTCAAGAGGAACATCAAAGAAGATATTGATAAAGGAGTGTATCCTGTAATTGGAACTGAGGGATGTCTGGTCAAGCAAAGAGAAATGCCAATTGGTAAATCATCGAAAATTGAGTGGCGAATCTCCAGAAAGAAAAGAGTTTTTCTATTTAGCTCTTTTGCAACTTTTCAAGCCTTGGCGTGCAGAAGAGGAACTGCTTGGAGATTTCCTCTGTTACAAAGACTCTTTCAATGCAGCCAAGGACACCATAGAATGTCCTGTTTTTCCAAAATATCTAGAAATGTTGAATGCGGAAATCGAGCAGGAAGCAACAATTGCAGCCGAGATTGCTAGAGACAGTTCTCAGGACAGTCAGAGTTCTGTTTCATTGAGTCAGGATCCACTAGGAGGACCAGTTATCGAAAATGAAGCTGCCACTGCCATGATTGAAGTGGAAAGAGCCATGGCACATGCTCAGGAGGATGTGGTTAGCTTAGAAGATTTGGAAAGACAACTCAACGTTGAGCAGAGGAAAATATATGACGAAGTTACCAACCAAATTGATCATGGATTAAGTCATGAGAAGAAAGAGTGCTCATGTATGTTGTTGAAGCCTGTCCGACTGTACGTGAGTGGAGAAGCAGGAACTGGAAAAAGTTTCCTCATTAAAGCAATTTCATGTTATTTGCAGAAAAGAACTGAGTCATCGCTGTCTTGTGTTGTCACTGCTCCAACTGGACTGGCAGCACATAACATTAAAGGTATTACTTTGCATCGTCTACTGATGCTGCCAGTGGAGCATGATAACAAATTACAATACCACAAGTTATCTGGAGATGCTTGTTGTGAAGTTTCAAGAGTCTTGAGGAAAATGAAACTTATTATCATTGACGAAGTAAGCATGGTTTCCAATGTCATGCTTGCCTTTGTGCATTTGAGAATGCAAGAAGTTCTTAAAACAGAGTATGATGTGTTATTTGGTGGCAAACACATCATTGTTTTCGGTGATCTTCTGCAGCTGACACCAGTGAAAGGACAACCAGTGTTTAAACTACTTACACATGAAGATACCAGGAAGTGCCTAGGGAGCATTGGCAACGTTAATATATGGTTAAACTTCAATTATGCTGAACTGCGTGAAAATATGCGTCAAGCGAAAGATGAAGATTATAAGAAAATTCTACAAGATGTTAGAATCGGAAAAGTGACCGAGCATGGGAAAGAAGCTTTACATGCACGATTACTGTCAAATTTGTATCCAGAAGAAGACGTTGTGCCAGAGAATATTTTTCGGAAAATTACTGAGAAGAAATCTGGAATATGTTTGATGCCAACTCTTGCAGAATGTGCCATCTTCAACAACAAAATGTTGAATTTAGAAAACCAAGAGATTGTGAAACTGGAAGCTATTGACAGAATAGAGCATATGGGAGCAACAATTATTTTGTCTGAGAATTTGAAATCAAAATTGGATTCATTAGAGAAGACTATATCTAAAACTGCTGGTTTTGAAAAGACTCTGAATGTGTGCTTAAATTGCCGTATCATTTTGAGAAGGAATTTACATGTTGAAAGAGGTCTGGTAAATGGATCAATGGGTAATGTTGTTGATTTTGAGAAATACAGAAATAGAGATGGAATTGAATTTTTAAAAATTAAATTTGATGGCATTGAGGAAGTACAGTTAATTGGTCGTTGCTCTGCTAGATTTTTGCTTGTAAAAGACTTATATGTTCGCCGTAAGCAGTTTCCTGTTTGCATGGCATATGCGGTGACAATCCATAAATCACAAGGTTTAAGTGTAGACAGTGCATTGGTGAATATTGGCAGTTCTGTGTTCAAGGAGGGAATGGCATATGTGGCATTGTCACAAGTCAGAACTTTATCGGGATTATACTTGATTGAGTATGATGTCACAAACATTTGTGCGGATCTAGATTGTGTTAAGGAATACAATAGGTTAAGAAGAGAGTATGCACCACATTTGCCTCAATATCCTTTGTTTGAGAAACGTGTGGTAGGCCGGAAACGAAGTAATGTGACCAATAGTAGGGAGGTTGTAGCAAAAAGACGAAAAGTCGATGAACCCGAAATTATAAGCAGAAAGAAAATGGATTCTGTTGAAGATGTTGTTGGTTTTCAATTTGAAAATAGTTCTGGTGTCAACTGCTACGCTAATGTAGTGGTTAATGTTGTCTTTTCTCTGGAAACTTTAAAAAACCGATTGTGATCAATTCGGTTCAAAGTTTTTGCTGTTTACTGAACTCTGTGTTAGAGAAATGTAGCACTGATAGAACAAAAATAGAAAGTGTGTCTGAAATTCGAAATCTGTTAGACAAATGTTCAGGTCAAACGCAATTCTCTCAAAATATTCAGCAAGATTGTCAGGAGTTTTTAATGTATATTCTTGATGTATTGCAAGATGAAGGTGTAGATGTAGATCATCTGTTTGGCCTTTCTTATCAATGGCAGCATGACTGTGAGAACTGTAAGGTATCAAGTACTACTAGTGCAGACTCAGAAAGATTTATATATTTAACTTTGCCAGACAGTAAATCAGTGTCCTTTAATAAGCTAGTAAAAGCAGCCGATCACAACATGGAGTGTAGCCAATGTAAGTCTGCAATGGTGTCCACATTATTTCTACGAACATATGGCCAGTATGTCATTTTAATGTTCCACTTCCAACGATGTAGGCCTGATGGAACAAAATTGACAACTTTAATAAAACATTTTGTGGCTTCGCAGTTGTCAATATCAGGAAGGACTTTTGTAACTACAGCAATTATATATCATGACGGTCCTTCAACAACATCAGGACATTACACAGCTTATTTGAAGTCTAGAAACGGCTGGTCATTCTGCAATGATTCTGTTTTAACTTAAAAAAAAAATTGCCTTTTGACCTTAAAAATTCTTACCTGGTGTTTTTATAACCAAAATTTTTGGGAAAGAATCTCGGGATTTGCTCTGAGGAATTTCAAGAGGTTCTAATGGTTCCTACACTATTTGGCCTTGAGGATAAGTGTAGTACAGAGTAAAAAGTTATTTTTGAGTTTTAAGTAGTTCCTGAAAAAAAAGAAGGTTTTCTTACAGAAAGTGGTAGGGACGGATAAGTTAAAGGACAACAGAGAATTTCCCAAAGCAAACGGTGTTCTTACCATAACACTTGACGTCATGGAAAAATAACTGCACTTTGAATGAGTTCAGAAAAATTGTTTCTTTTAATAAGCTAATTCAAGCAGCCAATCAAAACATGGAGTAGAGGTAATGTAAGTCTGCAATGCTGTACACATTATTTGTACAAACTTTTGGTTATAATGTCATTTTAAAATTCCAACTATATAAACCTGATGAAAGTAAGTTTTCAACTTTAATTACAAATGTTGTGGCTACACAGTCGTTAATTTTAGGAAGAACATTTCTAACTGCAGCTATTATATGACATAATGGTCCTTTGACAACATCCGCTTATTACACAGCTTATTTAAAATGTAAAAAAAGCTGATGTTTCGGAAATGATTCACATTTGACTATGAAACAATGTTGCCTTTTGACTTAAAAATATTCTTACTTTCTGTTTTCAGAAGAGAGAATTTTGGGTAGGTAACTGGCCTATAATGATTCTAGGAGTTGATATAATTGTATGTACTGTTTTAAATTGCTTTGTGATTAAAAGTGATGTAGAGAATTAAATAATTGTAGTAGTCATAGAGGTAGTGTAAGTGTGCCTCATAGTAAGCAGTATCAGTGTCATAGGAAATGTGGAACATGAGTGAGCAAGAAGGGTGAGATATTACTAGTACAGGATTGTGAAAGTGATCTTGAACGTTTTCTTTCTGAAAGTTGCGGAAAAAGAAAATGACGGGATTTGCTTAGAAGAATTCCAAGAGTTATAAATGGCTCTTACACGATTTGGCCTTGAGGAGAAGTGCGGTGGAGAGCCGGAAGTCATTTATTGTATGTACCATATTTGACAAAACGATGGAGCTTTTCTTTCAGAAAGTGGCGGGCTGAAAATAATAACAGCACAACAGAGTATAAGCTGTTCATAGGACATCCTTCAACGTCATGGAAAGTAAGTTACTTTTAAGGAGTTCTGATTTCTGATTGGTTATGTTATATGGGTTTTTTAAACACAATCATTTTGATTGTGTTTTTTTTCCCCGCTGTTATATGATGAATACCTTCAACTCACTGTTTTTAGTGAAAATTGATATATTCTGAGAACAGCAAAAATAAACCATTTAACATGTATAATTAATTCTGTACTTTGTATAGTGAATTTTAATTTGTACTCGTCTTATCTCATGCTCACTCATCTTTTACTACCTTCTATCAATCCTCCTTACATACTCACATTGCCTTTTGTTTTATTCTCTTTCACCCTTGCTATCTAACTCCACTTATCTTTCAACCTTTGTTTCTCTAATCCAACTCTGCTTTTTTCTTTTCTCCCTTGCACCATTTTTCAGCTTTTAGACCTTCTGCTTCGCTTGTCTTTTCCATCTTTCCTCTCTTTGTTTTCTAAATTAAATATTTTTGGGTTCTCCTTTTTTGGTACAATTAGTTAGTATAACTCACCCTCACTCATTTATCATTCTTTGTTGCCTCACTCAGTCTGTATCTGACACTCTTTCCTTCACTTCCTCTGTCTCCTCTCTCCCTCACTCTCTTTTCCTTATTCACCCTTTCCTTATATAGTTTACCTTACTCACTTTCTTTTAGTAGCTTACACAACTTCAATTTAGTTTTCTCTTTTATCCTTCTTTTCTGTCACTGAAAGTATGTTCCTTTTTTTTCTCTTACTAATTTACTCTATTACAATTTCTTTTTGTCTCTGACTGTCTATCACCGTTTCTTTCTCTTTTTTTTCTGCATGTTTATCTCTAACTTTATTTCTTTGTAAAATTGGATGATTTTCAATCTTTTCCCTTGTCTTTTCTAATTTTTAAATACATGTTTTAATATTTTTCAAATTTTTGTTGTTTCTTTCACAGATTGAAAGTATAAAAATAACAAGTGACTAAGTTAACGACAATTATAAGGTAAGTGTTTTGTACTCTTTTCGTTACATTTCTATCACATTTAACTTCAATTAGTTCCACTGCTTCATTTCTTTAACCCTCAGTTTCCTACCTTTGCTACTACCCTCATTCCTTTCTCTATTACTTACTTACTCTACTCCTTCCACTCCTTTTCTCAGTCCCTCTGTTCTCATAGTTCCTCACTCCTGTTCACTCACTCTGTCTCTATTACTCTTACTGTCTCTGACTGATCACTCTTTCACTACTTGGTCATTATGCTTTCTCCCTGTAGTTCAAGCACACTATGTTATTTACATTTCTTTGCTGTTTCAATTATTCATTTTCTCTCACTTCTTCTTTTCTGCTTTCTGTTTTTTCTCTCTAATATTCCACATGTTTTAACCTTAGTCACTGTCATACATCTTGTTTTATTCCTATTTACTTTCACTCACTCTTTTCTTAACACTTTCCCTCAAGGTTGTTCTTTTAGTCCGGTTCTATCCCTACCTCACATTCCACATCCTTTACTGTTTTTCTTCTTAATTTAAACATTCACTCATATTCTCCAAGAAACTCTTGTTTATTATTCTTCTACTCTCCTTTTTTTCTTTCACTTCCTTATCTATTTTGTGTTTCTCAATTATACCCTCTTACATCTTTTCTTTGGTAAATAGATGTATTAAACAGTATCTCTGTGTTACTCCCTCTAGCTGTCTTTCTTTTAACATTACTCTCTGTTTCCTTCCCTTATACTCACTCTTTCTTTTTAAAAAAAAAAAAAAATTGGTTTCGCTTCCGGTTCGCGTACCGGCGCGCGAACCGGGAAGCGAATCAAAAGAAATAGAGGTTGCCAGAGTGCTAAACATTCTAGCAATTTTTTATAAAGGGGAGGTAGTTCTGAAAAGAACTTTTTTTTATTGTTTTTGTTGTTTTATTTTTTTATTATTTTTCTGAACATTTTTTTACTTTTTTTGTATTTTTTGAACGGTTTTATATATATATTTTTTTTGGGGGGGGGAAGCGAAAATCATTGATTATAACGGGCTCAACAGGAGCAACAAAAAAAAAAGATAATTTATTTTCTGAGGCGTTTTGGACATTTATGATTTTCAATTGCTACGTTGATCAAATTTATGCTACTCTCCCTGTAGCAAATTAATTGGCCGCAATAAATGCACACATGCTTCACTTCCCCGAACTTCAACTGGATGTTGGGGACCATCTCCCTCGCCTCTGGTCCCGTCACTCCCTCTCCAGATGATGTACTGGCCACAGGAGGGGGGTTTTCCTGCAGGTGACGTACCTGCGCAGCACTATAATTTATAGGGTGCCACCTCTCCATATGCCGATGCATAGTGTAATTGCCATAGCTGTATTTCTTATCAGTCCCTCTGGCCAGATTTTTTTTACAGAGACAAATAACGTAGCGGGCATTAAGTTTTTTTTGGTCCTAAAGGGAAATGAGTAAAATTGCCAGATGTAATCTTCTTTTACATGGGACCTCCTTGGTTCTTCAGGCAAAAACTGCCTCCCCCCTTGCTCCTCTTCCTCTTCTTCCTCTTCTTCCTCCTCTTCATTGAGGATTACCTGAGGAGGTGGTCCTCTCTTCCTAGGAGGTGGTGGTGGTGGTGGGGGTGCACCAGCTGCAGCTACTAATGAAGCCATTGCTTATTAGTCAAAATAGGTCTTCCTCTCACAAAGTTGAAAGTCAGAGTGAGAACAAAGGTGGGGGCTTTCATCATTTGGGGAAAAAAAATGTTCTAAACCAATGAAAAGTGTTATTTTTAGGTCACATGACCTAGCCTTACATCATTAGGAAACCAAAAGTGAAATGAACCAATGAAAAGTTTTATTAACAAGTCACATGACCTGTTACGCTTACGTTACGCGCTGCGCGCCGCGCCCCAGATCGCTTCCGGGGAGCCTTGGTTATCGCTCCGGAGCACTTCCGGGTGCGCTAACGCGGCGCGTCATAAGACGCATTACGCGAGAACGCCATACGTCGCGCTTACGTGACGCGACACAATGTTGTTTTCTAACGCGGCAGTTGCGCAAACGGAACGTTTACCGGTTCGCGGACCGGGTCGCGGCACCAAATTGAGCTAACGGGAAGCTACCCGGTTCGCGGACCGGGAGCGAAACTAAAAAAAATTAATAAAAAAAATACATTAAAAAATTGTATTAAAAACATATAAAATATATTTTTCGATTTAAAGAAGAATACATTTTAAAGCTTTTGATATTTGCTATTAAAAAACCATTGAAATTCACTGAAAAAACCATAGGTTATAGACCATATATAGTTAGGAATTAGCATTTACAAAACCTTGAAAATTCACTGAAAAAACCATAGGTTATAGACCATATATAGTTAGGAATTAGCATTTACAAAACCTTATGTTACTCACACAAAACCATTGTAATTCGCATATATAGTTAGTTGTACTAACTATATATCGCGCACCCGCAATCCACTGCTGATCATGTCACATATTACATCATTCATGACATGGTCAGTGACATCACTGATGACATCACTGATGACATCTCAAATGACATCACTGATGACATCACTGATGACATCTCAAATGACATCACTGATGACATTACTGAGCACATCACTGATGACATTATTCATGTGATAATACGATGAACCTCTTCAGACTCTAATATAACCTTAGATACACTCAGTGTAAACAGACTCTCACAGACTGTCACTCATCCATGGAGTTACTCACACACCAACTCAGTCATGCAAAGAATCAATCACACCTCCATTTTCTCAACTATACAGTTATACACACCTTACTTATTCAAACAGATACTAACACATATTTACTCTCTTATACAATCCCTGATACAATTTCAGAATGATCCATACAGCCACTCACACATTCACTGGCTCTTATGCACAGTTATTTATATATGTCAACTCTCACATGTACTGTGTTTTACATATGTACTTACTTTGACATGTAGCACTGAGATATCCATTCACTCACCAATACACTCATGCACACAGTCAACCGCCCATACAGCTGTTTCCACATGCACTTTTGAACCCATACATCTAGTGAATCAACTGCTCACACATCTATGCACAGAGTCATACACCTCCCAGCCACCCACACACACACTCAGTCTCCCATACAAATACTTGGGGAACCAATCAATAACCATATAGTTACTCATATAGCTACTGATCAACACATGCAGCAGTTTACAGAACAACAGACATAATGATGCACAAATTAAGACAGTTTAGTCACTAACCCATGCACTCAGTTAGACACATTTAATCACTCAGTCATACAGTCAGTCATGCACCTACTAAATCCTTCATCCAGACACTTATACATCCACTCATTCTTCAATATGTAAGACGGATGTTGTCATCAGTGATGTCATCAGTGATGTCATTTGAGATGTCATCAGTGATGTCACTGACCATGTCATGAATGATGTAATATGTGACATGATCAGCAGTGGATTGCGGGTGCGCGATATATAGTTAGTACAACTAACTATATATGCGAATTTCAATGGTTTTGTGTGAGTAAAATAAGGTTTTGTAAATGCTAATTCCTAACTATATATGGTCTATAACCTATGGTTTTTTCAGTGAATTTTCAAGGTTTTGTAAATGCTAATTCCTAACTATATATGGTCTATAACCTATGGTTTTTTCAGTGAATATATATATATATATATATATATATATATATATATATATATATATATATATATATATATGTGCAGAAAAACGCCATTCGCCATGTCCCCTGTTCCAATGGAGACCAAATAACGTAAGAGTATATATGTATATATATATTGCCTACTGGCGGTCACCAGTAGGTCGTTATAGTTAGGACCTAGCTACCATAGGAAATCCGCAACATTCTATTGGGATTAACTTTGGCGCCGGTGGACGAATTTGCGTGTAATTTTCCAAAATTTTGGCCAGCTCCGCTCTGCTCCTTCCCGGAAAGTTTCGGGGGGATTCGTGAAGTGGGGGCTGAGAAAAAAGAGGGTCCCAAAACGTGTTTTCCCCATGTTAATTTCCATAGGACGGTCTGACAAGTCTACAGCCCGAACTGCTGAACGGAATTACGCTAAACTTTGCAGAATTGTAGGGACTGGTACGCAGATGTGCCTTTGATATATTTGGTGAAAATTGCTCCAGTGTTTTTTTTTAAAATGAACTTCAAAAACACATATATATCTATAGGCACGCTCCAAGCGTTCACCGGTACGCGTACCGGGGAGCGCAACCGGTACGCGTACCGGGGAGCGCAACCGGGGAGCGTACCGGGGAGCGCAACCGGTACGCGTACCGGGGAGCACACCCGGTGCGCTACGGGAGTGTGCAAGCGGAAAGCTGATAGGCTCTCGGATGTCTGTCAACATTCTAAACAGTCCGGAGAGTCCGCCATCTTGTGTCTCAGTTGAATAGAGACACAAGAGGTGAAAAAAAAGGGGGAAATAATTAAAAGGGGGCAGGGTAGACACCCCTTGACCCCCTAGGTTTTTTGAGGGGGGCCTAGAAAGACAAAAGAAGAGCAAAAAAACTTTTTTATTTTTTTTTATTTTTGCGGGGTAAGCGTTCCCAGGTGCGCTCTCCGGTACACAACCTGAGCTCACCACGGGGCAAAATAGTGCAATAAAATAGAGTATAAAAATAAATTTGAGTGCTTAGAAGTAGGGTAGCTCTGAAAAGAGCTGTTGTGTTATGTGGGTGTTTTTTGTACCTACAATTAGGTACCTATGCAGAGTCTCATATTCAAGAGGAAAACTCTATTCCCCTCATCTGTAAAATGTACTCCATCTCTCCTATAGATGCCTTGCATGTTATAACACAAGTTGTTGTGGTAAATGGAACCCATACCATAGTCTCTGAGGAAAGCAGAAACAGATTTATTTACATGTTTCCTTGCTTTCTCAATCTGTGGACAAAATTGGTTGGACCAGTTCCATTTTTGCCTTTGGCATATATTAGAAAATACCAAGGCAGTTTTGGGAAAAAGTGACATCAATTGCCCAAAGATGTCTTTTAAAAGCATTTCCAGACCTACCCCAGTCAAAGTGCCTAGGTCATTTCCACCACAGTGCACAATTATAAGGTCAGGGTGTGTAAAATGCATAAAGGATTTTATCAATGTTATCCGTTGGTGACTTCTTAATCCTCTCTGTCCAATCCACACAATGTCCACATTTGGTAAATCAAGGTTGTAAATTCCTCTGTTTCTTGCAAATTTTTCACTCCAGAAGACATAGTTATGACCCACAAACCAGACTTTTGGCATCTTGAAGGTAGATATGCTTGTAATCAGATGTGTTGTGGAAATGAAATGGCAGTTTGATTATGATAAAAAGTGGTTGAGATTCAGTGCACTTGAAAAACCAGAAATGATTGGTGCTTTCTTAAAAATCTCCTCTGAAAATTAGGGTGCATGTTTTTTTTTTTAAAGAAGTCATTTCAATGGTTGAGAAAAAGTCATTTAAAGAAACATTGCATTTGATTAGCTAGTACATTGAGAGGTCAAACACCCTTGATTGATTCTTTTGCAACATAGTATGATGAACTTCTGAACTGTGTGCTGAGTTAGGAGGGAGTTACCATGGTAACAGGGGAATGAGCACTGGGGGGATGGGTGAATGTTATGAGAGGTTCAAAGTGTTCAAATGTACAACCAATTAAAATGTGCAGTTTGGTTTTGAATTTGTGTGGGAAGAATTTTGATTGGTTATGTACAAGAATATGGGTCTGAAATGAGAAAGAATCTGTGCCATTATTCTGAGGCTCAAGGGAAAGAAGCATTATTCAGAGATTCTGCTTCAGAGAATCTGTTGAGTGTGACTGACACTGTTCTATGTCTTCCAAAGCATTTTTAAAGGTGAGTAATGATTCTTTTAAAAAAGATAGAGTGCTGTATGCACTATGGGGAAGATTAAGAAGCATATTGTGCTTAAAGTGGAGAAGTGTGGCTCACTGGTTAGAGGAGGCAGACCCAGAAGCAGAGGTCAGACCCGGGACCAGGGTTCAATTCCCGACGCGGCAGGGTCTTGAGCCCAAATATCCACGGACTCGATAATTCTCGTTTCGGTGCCTACTCGAATCACGGGTTCACACTCTGCAGCTCTGGGCATTAGCTGCTTAATCTCCACTACGGCCCCCCCAGCGGCAGGATGCCTGGCTTTCACCTTGGGGATGCCCAGTACGGGTATCCCACAGGGGAAAAGCCAGGACGGGTTCCCAAGGCAAGCGCCGAGATGCCTACGGGTAATCGAGCGCTATATAAGAACGCATAATAATAATAATAATAATAATAATTCTTTATTCTTGCATTTTGTGTCATGTTTTTTCGTAATATTGTTTAAAAATACAATGGTGCATATTGGAAATGTATTTTGTTAATGAGTTAGGTTTCTGCTTTGTTTCTGTAGTGGTCATTTAAATGAGCTGTGCTTTGTGTCAAAAACGATTTAGTATGGAAAATATTTTCTGGAAAAAAGTCTGCTTTTTAAATTTTGGTGAAGTATCACACTGCCTTTCTGTTTGAAATAAGCAAAAACATTTTTACATTTTTCAATAATGTCACCTGTGCCTTGTAACAGTTTGCCTCAATCAGCTTAAAGAGTATTGTTTGCTTGTGCCTCACTTTACTCTGTGCCTGTGTGTTATCTGATATATGATTCATTTAATGAAGATACACTGCTGTATGCAGTATAGGGAAGATTAAGAAGCATATTGTGCTTCTTTATTCTTGCATTGTGTGTTATGTTTTTTTGTAATGCTGTTTAAAAATGTTATACTGCATATTGGAAATGTATTTTGGAAATGAGTTAGGTCACTGCTTTGCTTTGTAGTGGTCATTTAAAAGGGCTGTGCTTTGTGTGAAAAACAATTTTGTATAGAAAAAATGTTCTGGTAAAAAGGTATGCTTAGTTGATGTCTTTAAAAATATGGAAGTACATGTTTTTTAAAGACATGGTATATTACATGTAACATCCTGGTGATGTGCCTAAGATCACACTGATGGGTGAATCAAGCTTCACTCACAGTGTGATCTTAGGCACATGATCAGAATGTTACATATAATGTAGCATATCTATCTCTGCAAACAGTATGTGTGTCTCTGCCTCAGATCACACTGATGGGTGAATCAAGCTTCACTCACAGTGTGATCTTAGGCACAGGATCAGAATGCTACATATAATGTACCATGTCTGTCTCTGCAAACAGTATGTGTGTCTCTGCCTAAGATCACACTGATGGGTGAATCAAGCTTCACTCACAGTGTGATCTTATGCACATGATCAGAATGTTACATATAATGTACGATGTCTGTCTCTGCCAACAGTATGTGTGTCTCTCCCTAAGATCACACTGATGGGTGAATCAAGCTTCACTCACAGTGTGTTCTTAGGCACATGATCAGATTGTTACATATAATGTACCATGCCTGTCTCTGCAAACAGTATGTGTGTCTCTGCCTAAGATCACAATGATGGGCGAACCAATCTTCACTCACAGTGTGATCTTAGGCACATAATCAGAATGTTATATATAATGTACCATGTCTGTCTCTCCAAACAGTTTGTGTGTCTCTGCCTAAGATCACACTGATGGGTGAATCAAACTTCACTCACAGTGTGATCTTAGGCACATGATCAGAATGTTACATGTAATCTACCATGTCTGTCTCTCCTTACTCCACTTTACTAACTCCTTCTCTTACTTCCAGTGTCCTCTTAGTTCTACACTCCCTTTCCCTCATTCTCTCTTTGTTAGTCTCATTTTCTCCATCCCCTTAGTCTCTCACTCCTCTTCTGTTATGCTCACACCCTATAATTCAGCCATACTCCCACACTCACCTTCTTTCAGACCTTCTCCTTTACTTTCCTTCCTCTCGTCCCTTCTTTTGCTCATTCACTCTTTTCCCTTCCTTTATTCTCCTTACTCCACTTTACTAACTCCTTCACTTACTCCCTCTGTCGTCTTAGTTCTACACTCCCCTTCCCTCATCTCTCTCTGTTAGCCTTATTCTCTCCGTCCCCTTAGTCTCTCACTCCTCTTCTGTCACACTCACTCTGTATAACTCAGCCATACTCCCACACTCAACTTCTTTCAGACCTTCTCCTTTACTTTCCTTTCTCTCCCTTCCCTTCTTTCGCTCCTTCACTCTTTTCCCTTCACTTACTTTCCTTACTCCACTTCACTAACTCCTTCTCTTACTCCCTCTGCCCTCTTAGTTCTACACTCCCCTTCCTTCATTCTCTCTCTGTTAGTCTCATTCTCTCCATCCTCTTATTCTCTCACTCCTCTTCTATCAAGCTCACTGCCTATAACTCAGCCATACTCCCACACTCACCCTCTTTCATACTTTCTCCTTTACTTTCCTTCCTCTCTCTTCCCTTCTTTCACACCTTCACCCTTTTCCCTTCCCTTACTCTCCTTACTCCACTTTACTAACTCCTTGTCTTACTCCCTCTGTCCTCTTTGTTCTACACTCCCCTTCCCTCATTGTCTCTATATTAGCCTCATTCTCTCCGTCCCTTTAGTCTCTCACTTCTCTTGTGTCACGCTCACACCCTATAACTCAGCCATACTCCCACACTCACCTTCTTTCAATCCCCCTACTTCACTTCCCTTCCCCTCTCGTCCCTTTTTTTGCTCCCTCACTCATTTTCCTTTCCTCTCTCACTGCACTCCACTTCACTCACTCCTTTTGTATTTGTTAAGAATACAGCTCTTTTTGGAGAATTGGAGGTAGTTCTAAAAAGAACAGTTTTTTTCTTCTTTTTAGGTTTTCTTTGTGAACAAAAACAAAAACAGGGAATGTCAAACTGCTCAACAGGAGCAAAAAAAAGTAAACATTAGGGCTGGGGACGGCAGCGGTGGTTTTCCCTTGTTCGGACAATGTTCATGATACTTTGTTCACCGTAACAAAGTAGTTCATCACAGTCCTTACATTTTATACTGATGCCATCAAAAACAGGCTGAATCTTAGGAATCAGCTGTTCAGGTCTCCCTCTCACTGATGATGTAGTTGGTCCTCCAGTCGAAGTTGAAGCACCATCCCTTGGGGGATTTCGTGCCAGAGCCCTGACACTCTCCCGGGCATAGTTCTGGGGATGCCTCCTCTGAACGTGGCGAATCATGGTCGAATTGCCAAAACTGTACTTCCTTGATGGGTCATCCCGTGAAAGCACAGTTTGGCAAATTCTGCACTCCACCTTTGGAGCATTCACCTTTTTTTTACCTGCTGGTATAGTGAAAAACTTCCAGATGAAGTGCTCCTTTACCTTCAGCTGAGGAGCCTCTTCCTTAATGAACTCATCCGAGTCCTCACTGCTACTGGTGGGTATAGCAGCCATTCTTTTCCCAAAAAGGTAGAACACAAAAGAACAGGTCTTGCTGTCACCAAAGTGAAAGAAGAAGTGAAGGAAATGGGTGGGGTTTTCATTATTTGTAAAAAAAACTGTTAACAACCAATGAAAAGAGTTTTTTTAAGGTCACATGACTTGACGCGCTTACGCTGCGCGCACCGGAGTGCTTCCGGGGGCGCTTACGCAGCACGAACGTAGGCGCTTCCATGGGCACTTACGAGGCGCGCCTAAATGACGTTTTGCTAGCTTTGCAGAAATGCAAAATAATTTTCATTCTGAAAATCTAAAATACTACTTTTATAAGTATGGTACTGAATGTCGCATTATTATTTAGTTTTCATACATTTTTTTTTTTTACGAATGCAGAAATAGCGCTCTCGCTGCGCTCTCGGGTGAGCTTACCGGTGCGCGCACCCTGAGCAATCCAAGACAAAATGCTACGGGTAAGCTAACCGGTGCGCGCACCCTGAGCGCCCCAGGACAAAATGATTAAAAAAAAACATGAAAAATACATTGAAAAAAAAATAAAAAATAAAATAATAATAATAATTAATAGTTATAAAAACAGCTAATAAAATAAAAAAACACTAAAAATCGTAGGTTACAAACTCGATATACAAAGGAATTAGCTTTTAAAAAACCTTTGAAATTCACTGAAATAACCATAGGTTTCACAATCGTTATAGTTAGGAATTAGCATTTAAAAAAACAATGAAATTCACTGAAAAAAACATAGGTTTCACATTTGTTATAGTTAGGAATTAGCATTTAAAAAACCTTTGAAATTCACAGAAAAGACCATAGGTTTCACACCAGTTATAGTTAGCTAAACATTTTACTCATACAAAACCATTGAAATTCCCACATTATAGTTAGTTGGACTCACTATAACTCGCGCGCCCGCAATCCACTGCTGATGATGTCACATATTACATCATTCATGACATGGTCAGTGACATCACTGATGACATCACTGATGACATCTCAAATTACATCACTGATGACATCACTGATGACATCTCAAATGACATCACTGATGACATCATCCATGTGAAAATACAATACACCTCCTCACACTCTAATCTAACCTTTGATACACCCAGTGTTAAATACAAACTACCATTCCTGAAACCAATGACACAGCAATACTAGTTACCACATACGCACTCACTGATTTCTAGGTCTACACACACATCCACTCATTCACCCATACAATCACTCAAATATTTAGTCACTCATCAATACAACACTATCATATGCACTCATACACCTATACAGAGACTCACACACTGCCACTCATATATGGAGTTACTCACACACATAGTCAGTCATGTAAAGAATCAATCACACTCCCATTTCCTCATTTATACAGTTATAGAAACAAAACCTTCCTTATTTAAACATAAACTAACACATACTTACTCTCTTTTACAATCACTGATGCAAGTACACAGTGATAGACACATTCACTTATGCAATCACAGGTTGTCATATATAGTTAATTTTATAAGCCAACTCTCACATGCACTGTGTTTTACATATGTACTTACTTGGACATGTAGCACTGAGATATCCATTCACTCACCAACACACCCATGCACACAGTAAACTGCCTATACAGCTGTTTCCACATACAGTCTTAAACCCATACACCAAGTGAATCAACTTCTCACACATCTATACACAGACTCACACACCTCCCAGTCACCTCCACAAACACTCACTCTCATATACAAATACTTGGGTTACCAATTAATTACCCATATAGTCAGTCATATAGCTACTAATTAATACATGCAGCAGCTTACACAACAACAGACATAATGATGCATACATTCTAACAGTTTAGTCACTAACCCATGCATTCAGTAAGACACATTTAATCTCCCACTCATACAGTCAGTCATGCACCTACTAAATCGATTACCCAGACACTCATACATACACTCATTCTTCAATATGTTAAACACATTTTAACTATACAGAAACACACATTCACTGGATGATGTCATCAGTGATGTCATCAGTGATGTCATTTGAGATGTCATCAGTGATGTCATCAGTGATGTCTTTTGAGATGTCATCAGTGATGTCATCAGTGATGTCACTGACCATGTCATGAATGTTGTAATATGTGACATCATCAGCAGTGGATTGCGGGCGCGCGAGTTATAGTGAGTCCAACTAACTATAATGTGGGAATTTCAATGGTTTTGTATGAGTAAAATGTTTAGTTAACTATAACTTGTGTGAAACCTATGGTTTTTTCTGAGAATTTCAAAGGTTTTTTAAATGCTAATTCCTAACTATAACGATTGTGAAACCTATGGTTTTTGCAGTGAATATATATATTACCTACTGGCGGTCGCCAGTAGGTAGTTATAGTTAGCATTGATTTCCATAGGGAAATCGCAACATTTTATTTGGAATAACTTTGGCGCCCGTTGAGCAATCAGCCTGAATCTTTCAGCAACTTTGCCTCGCGCCGCTCCGCTCCTTCCCTGAAAGTTTGGGGGGGATTCGTCAAGCGGGGGCCGAGATAAAAGGGGGGTCCAAAACGTGTTTTCCTACATGTTAATTTCAATTGGGTGGTCTGTCGCACTTTTAGCTCGAACGGCTGAATGGATTTTCACCAAACTTGGCAAAATTGTAGGGACTGGTAGCCCGATGTGCCTTTGCTATGTCTCAAGATATGTGCTCCATAGGATTTTGAGTAATTTAGGTTCAAAAAAATTTATATATCTAGAGCCGCGCCCCGGTACGCGTACCGGGGAGGGTTCCGGGCGCGCCAAGCGACTTGCGCACGGCAAGCTGATTGGTTCTCGGGTGTCTGTAAACATTCGAAACAGTCCGCAGCGGCCGCCATCTTGTGTCTTGGTAGGATTGAGACACAAGAGGTGGCAAAAATCAAAGGGGGAAATGAGCAAAAGGGGGCAGGTTTGATGTGGGGGCCATAAAAGGGTCCCGTAGGACAAAAAATAATAATGTTTTTTTTAAGATTTTCGCGGGGGGAGCGCCGGGTACGCGTACCATGGAGATAAAAGAATGACAGACTTTTTAAAAAAAAAATAGCATTTTTTTATAAATTGGAGGTAGTTCTGAAAAGAACTTTTTATTTGTTTTTGTTGTTTTATATTTTTTATACTTTTTAAAACGATTTTATATATTTTTTGGATTTTTTTCAGGGGAAAAACAAAAACAGGGATTCCAAAACTGCTCAACAGGAGCAAACAAATGTGAAAATTTAGGGACGGGGAGGGCAGCGGTGTTCCTGTCTCTTTAAAGCAATGAGTTCAACGCTCACACTCCACGCACAGAAATTTAATGCCTGCAAACACCGGCTGTATGTTAGGGACCATTCTTCCACATGGTGGTCCCGAAGTGGTTGCTCCACCAGTGGAGGTGCTGCCACCATCTGTTGGTAAATTCCGTGCCAGCTCCCTGACACTCTCCCTGGGAAAGTTTTTTGGGTGTCTTCTCTTGACATGCCTAATTAAATTGGCATTTCCAAAGCTATATTTTTTTAGAGGATTGCCTCTGGATAAAATACTGCCACATATTTTGCAGGTTACTTTTGCAGCATTAACTTTTTTTTGTCCTTCAGGGATGTCATAAAATTTCCAGATGAAGTGGTTCTTTTTTTTCTGGTGAGGAGGGTCCTCAGGCAAAAAACCTTCTGAATCACTGCTGGATGACTCCCTTGCAGCCATTGCTGTAGATCAGAAAAATTAGGAAAAGAAGACAATACACAGAACAGCTCTTGCACTCTCCAAGTACAAAGCAATAGTGAGAGAAAAGGGTGGGTTTCTCAAAATTTTGAAAAAAAAAAAATCTGAACCAATGAAAAGTGTTATTTTGAAGTCACATGGCTTGACGCGCTTACGCTACACGCCCTGGGGCGCGCCCCGGGGCGCGTAGCTTAAGCGCGTCGGGGCGCTTACGTTGCGCGATCGTTTGTGCTTCCGGGTGCGCTTACGCGGTGCGTCATAAGACGCATCTTGCGGCTACGCGATACGTGTCTTATGACGCAAGGCGTGGCGGCTACGCGATACGTCACGATGTTGTTTTCGTTCGCGAGAATAGCGCTAACGGGACGCTCCCCGGTACACACCCCAGGGCACGCCGTAACATTGCGCTTACCCGTGCGTTCACCGGTACGCGCCCCGGGAGCGCCCCCGGGTGAAAAAAAAAATAAATTAACATATTTATACAATATAAAATTCGGTTTACATTTTTTCACTTTTTATACCTATAAAGATTTGCTATTAAAAAACCATTGAAATTCACTGAAAAAACCATAGGTTTCACACCAGTTATAGTTAGGAATTAGCATTTAAAAAAACTATTAAATTCACTGAAAAAACCATAGGTTTCACACCAGTTATAGTTAGCTCGAAGTTTTACTCGCATAAAACCATTGAAATTCCCACGTTATAGTTAGTTGGACTCACTATAACTTGTGCGTGCAATCCACTGCTGATGACGTCACATATTACATCACTCATGACATGGTCAGTGACAACACTCATGACATCACTGATGACACCATCTTTGTGACAAAGTGACAGACCTCCTTTCACTGTAATGTAAACTTTGAAACACATATTCAAAAATAGAAACTAAAATTTTAAAAAAAATGGAGATACCCATACCAGTTACAACAACCAATTCAGTAATTCCACCATCTATATACACATCCACTCATTCACCAACAGTTCTATGTAGTCACTCATACATATACTCACTCATCATATATAGTGATACACCTATATATCCTGTTACACAACGACAGTCATCCAAAAGATACTCTCACACATACTCACACATGCAAATAAACTATTAATCATCCATTTATTTGCATATACAGCTACACACACACTACCACTTTACTTCTAAGGAAACTTACACATACTTACTCTCTTAAACAATCACTTATAGAAATACATACTTATTTAAACAGGAACTCTTACAATCCCTCACTCTCACATATACTCACTTATATACATCAATATTCACATATACTAGATTAAAACATAAGTAGTTACTGATAAAGACACTAGTGAGACAGTGATTCACTCACTAACATACACATATACACACTCATCCACCCATACAGTCCTGCACATATGCTGTATTCAAAACACATACAAACAGAGAGTCAGTCATTCATGCATCTATGTGCTAAGTAACACCCCCACCAAACATATAGACACTCATATTGATATAAAAAAAATCTAATAACCCATATACCTACGCATGTAGCTACTCACCAACCCATGCAGCCACTTATACACAAAGTGAAACATTAATACATATATTTAAATATTTAAACATTACTCACTAATATTTATTTTTCAGAAAGACACACATTCACTGGATGGTGTCATCAGTGATGTCATGAGTGATGTCACTGACCATGTCATGAGTGATGTAATATGTGACGTCATCAGCAGTGCATTGCAGAGCGCAAGTTATAGTGAGTCCAACTAACTATAACGTGGGAATTTCAATGGTTTTATGCGAGTAAAACTTCCAGCTAACTATGACTGGTGTGAAACCTATGGTTTTTTCAGTGAATTTAATAGGTTTTTTAAATGCTAATTCCTAACTATAACTGGTGTGAAACCTATGGTTTTTTCAGTGAATATATATAAAGATATCATTTCACTACACATTCACCTTATCCAAAGGCACGGACACGGACCCAAAATTCCAGTGGATTACTCATTTATTTGCTGTGCCGCCATAAAGTTTCTCCTCCCAACAGAGCCTTGATCACATGACACAGGTTACTTCCTTCTGGACATATTTAAAGTGACAGGTGCATAAAAAAACATTTAGTGACATTTTTCATTTTCATAGACATGGAGGTATATGCATTGAATACTGTTTCTCATATTGGTATGTTAAACGGCAACAATTGATGTAAATTCATTTTAACATCGATGCATGACGGTGTAATACCCATAACATATACGATGAAAGAAACATTATCTACAGGCGTGAGGCTTAAGAAAAGAGAATTATCTCATTCTTATCCAAGGGTTCCACACCTACTATCAAACCATGTCAGTCATGTTTAAACACAGCTCTATACCTGTATAATACACCCTGAGCTGTGGGGTGGATGCACTGCCAATCCCTATATGCATTTATCCGTCTATGTCTATTCACATCTAAAGAGTGCCAGTGTGCAAAACTAAATATCAAGTGTATAAGTGCGCTAAAATCAGTGTAACGCCACATGATCTGTTTAACAAACAGTATATCTTACATTATCATGTATTCCTTGTTTTTAAATAATTTCAGAGCAAAGGTGGTTGTTTCTTCATACTACATTGAACTATTGTTGGGTAAGATAAAATGCAGTGTCATCTATTTATAGGTTATGTCCATGTGATAGTAATTCAAGTATAGTTAACTATAGGTCCATTGATATTTCTTAGATGTATGTTATGGGTATATGGAACCCTTCAGTGTAAAATCAGGCAAAATAAATACTTGTATAAATACAATACGACTTTGTTCATAATCAATAAATAAGTATCACAATATAACATATTTTTAAATATAATAATACATATGTATAAAACCATCTAAAATTAAGTAAAAATCTCATGATGATGCTTTATAAAATATCCAAACTGCCTACATAGACATGTTAAGTTATGTTGATCTGTTGTGTAATTCATATGCCTTCCTTTGCTAAAGCAATGTGGCTACCGTACCACTAGTTAACGGAAAATCAAATATGGATCTTGCTTATGTAGATATACTGAACTATACTATACCCATTATTTCTCATATAAATAGTTATCCATGCAAGTAATAAATAAATAAATAAATGATCACATTAAAAAGCCATTAAAACACATATGTATCTCATAAACACAATTTTATATATATGTATTTTGATTTGAATAATCCATTGAATGCAATGTGTAATTAAGATGTTATTTAAAACGTGTATGTAAACCATTGTGGGACTCAACTTACTCCAGCTGGGGGCATGAATAGTAGGTGCAAGGGAATTTGTAAATGCATGTATTAATAAAAATATAACAGGCAGAGAAGTGTGTTGAATGGTAGTTTGAAAATTGTGACTTCACAGTCTTATACGGAGCCCTGTCCCTTCGGCTGAGGGGCCCCTCTCATTTTGTTTACTCTTGCTTTTAGAGCCGTCAATTTCGCTTTTCTCCAGTTTACATATCAATTGATTGTGTCTCAATCTAGTTAAAACGTAAAAGACATGTTCATGAAGTAATCAGGCTTCTTTGAAAAATATTAGGATGTCTTTGAGGTACACTACAACACATTAGTCTGATTTACCAAGCCCTGCAAGGACATCTTGCTTGGCTTTGCGGTGCTTGGCAATTCTAGAGTGATGTAAAGCAGCACAAGATGCTGCATTGCATTATTTTGCCCCAGGAAGGTGTTGCATGGTTGTTGTGCAGGTGCCCCTACGCATCCACCATTGGAATTTGGCGCATTTCTAGATTTGCCAAAAGGGTTGACTTTGGAATGAGTCAAAATGCTACTCCTTCCCAGTGGAGGAGAAATATTTTTTATTTCTCCTAGTATTTTTTCTCGTTCCACCTGTGCTGCATGCATTGAAAAAGGAACAAGTCTCAGTGAATTTATCCACATCAAGTTTTCTGATTACTGACTTGTAGCCCTGCTGAAATTTTTCAGCGGTTCTTGCTTTGAGCGCCTCAGTCTGCTCTTTTTGTAGTTAGCTGGCATTACCTGGGAGTGCCAATCCCAGCAGACCATGTAATTGCGCTGTCGGTACTGATGGTGTCAGAGATCTCTATTGCCTAAAGAACATCTTAACTTCATAAGAATGCTTTTATCACTTCTGGTTACATTGAGTCAATTAGGAAATAGTGGGTGGAGTCACACAACTTTCCTGCCATCACAGAATCCTCACCTTTGGTGAGGGTCTAAAATGGATAATCAGCTTAGGTAAATGATTCCTCACACATGCACACTGGAAGAAATTTGTTGCTTACCTATACACCTTCTTCTTATTGGAGTGTTCATGGTACGTCAGTCTTTTGATTAGCAGTACTACGCATTACAACAAGCCCCAGCTATGTTAAACATTGTTTCCATTGAAGTAACAGGAAGATAATATGATTTGCCTAGAATCATAAGTAGCTGCTCCAAAGCTAAGATACAATCCTGGGGGCTCCATGTTCCAAATTTGACAGCTTTAGTACCAGGTCACATCACCTCTGGGTAAGTGTTGGAGGTGGGTTATAGGGAGTGATAGGTAGGCACCTAACACAAGCAACAAGGCCACCAACATGGCACTGGGTCCTAAATAGGTTCTTTATAAATGAGTCCCTTGCTCAACCCTTGGAACTAACACAGAGCAAAGGGACTTAGGACAGCAGGAGCAGTTTTCACCAGGCAGGCCATTGAGTGCAGATCAGAATTCCACTGGACAATTTAGATTTTTCACAGCCTGGTAGGGAGAAAATCTGGATTTTATAGAAAACATGGAGGCTAAAATTATGCAAATTTCCTTTTTTGCCAGCATACATACACAACAATCGAAGAATGTAGAACTGCACAGAGCTTTCTATCAAGGTATCAAATCCCCCCATGCGCAGCCTTCTTCCTTCTTACAGTGCTGCAAACAAGATAACTCCAAAGAAACTTAAACTTCTTGAAACTTTAATATCTTTAATACCACTATGATAGGGAACAATGTTGATTTAATTGATTGATTTATCCATTTGTAGAGTGCGCGAATGCCCGAGGGCGTCTTGGCGCTGTGATAATGGAGATGTGGAGGGATAATTTTAGCCACTCGGTCTTTAATAAAATCCAGGTTTTCTACCCACCAGGCAGTGAAAAATCGAAATGTTATGACATTTCACAGAGGTTAACATTATGCAAGTTGAAAGTGTATTTAACACATTATTAATCATGTTTTTTCTTGGTCTAAAATAACAATTCTTAGGCATACTTTCATTGGACCAATTGCGGCCATAAGAATATCCTGCAAACCTCCCACCAAGAGAAAAGGTTTGGAAGCTGATGCACCCCTAAGTGAGTGTGCGCCAAAAATAGAGACATCCACACCACTCTCAAACATTATTTCACCCATCTTGCTAGGTTAGGTGAAGAAATGGCTCTATGAGGCTTTTTTATGGGAAATTAACAGTTGCACCGCATTTCCTCTCAAACTTTCAGTTCTCCTCACATTTTCTTGCAAACACTTCACTTTGCAAAGTCTCTAGTTTTGCGAAAAGAAAGGATAGAAGACTGAAGATTACATGGTTTTGTTCTTCTTTTAAGAGAAAAATAAACTCCTTCAGGTTGTTAGGCCCTGCTAGTGACATCTAAGACATTCACGTCTGCGGTCTGCCTAAAAGACACATGGCAGAGTAGGACAGTAAGTTCTAAGAGATGTGTTTGAGAGACAAATTAGAGTTCTCATCCAACTAGCTAAGACACGTAGGACAGCCTTAACGTCCCACAAAGAAGTGTATTTTGCAGGGAGAGGGCTCAGGACCTGAACACTTCTCATTATTTTCTTAGTTAGTAAACTCTGGCCGACACTGACACAATTCACAAACAATGACCCGCTGCTATAGCTGATCTGTAAACATTAACTGTTCTATAGACCGGACCTGAGGTAAATAATTCAGATAGGTAATTGATTACATATACTAGATCAGTTGAAACAGGATTGTATCTTCATTGAAGACACCAACAAACCCATTTCTTCCAAACCACTCGATATGTTTTCTTTGTTCCGGATGCCCTTTGCTCAGATATGAGTTAGAAAGCATCTAAGAAAGGCCTGGGATTTGCCACTGTCTCCTGACATTTTTCAGGCCATCAGTACCAGAAGTCATTGCTCTATGAGAGGTTGTGACTCCCCTTCTGGACTTAGGATTACTTCCTTGAATGACGGTATTAAGATAGGGAAACCCTTAGTAATTTCCAGCATGATTGGGAACCAGGCCTACAGCCTCGAAAGGGGTGTTATCACCATCATAGTCTCTCCGCACTGGCATAAATATAGGAGTGGTCTTTGCAGCATGGCAAACGGAGGGAAAGCATAAGGTGCTGAACCCCTCCAATCCTGGCAGAAGGCTTCTACCCCAAAAACCTGAGGGTTTAGCCTCCAGCTGAAAAAACTTGTCAGCTGTGTGTCTAACGTGTCTGCAAAGAGGTCTGACCCGAATGGCTCCATTTTGCTTGAAAAATAAGGAATATATCCCTGTCTAACCTCCAATTTTTAAAAATCCCGGGAGAACCAATCTGCCACAACATTGCTTAACCGAAACTTCTTTGCTCAACTAATAAACCCAAACGACCTTCACTAAATCTGCAAGTTCTTGGAATGAGGGCCCCCCCATCTGTTGACATACCTCACTGTCGATATGTTGTCAATGCGTAGCATCACACAATACTTCATTCAGCCCTGGGTAAAGCAGCAAACTTTGAATGACCCTGCTAGTAATTCTAAGCAATTGATATGCAACCCCATTTCTTGATCTGTCCAGCACACTCCTGCCAATGAGTTGCAACATCTTGCACCCCTTTCTTCTAAACTCACATCTGATTCTAATATTATTTTTGGTTTCTCCCCAAAAAGGACCCTGTCATCCCATGCCTCTACATTCCTGCACAGTAATTTGTTCCTTGACTACTGGTCCAAGGACAACATTTGGGAGTAAGACTGTGTTGCTCCCAATTGCCTTTCTGTGAGCCTTAGGAGGGCACGGTAATACAAGGGGCCTGGGAAAATTGTGTGGATCATTTGAGGACAGAAAACCCAGGATCCTTGCTGGAAACCTTGAAGGAAACTCCTTTTGCCCTAGTATTCTTGGAGCGCTTCTTTAACTTGTCTCCTGGTAATTTTAATTCTGACTTCACTTTGTCTACAGCAAAGCCCAGAAACTGTGTTTTCTGGCTCGGTACCATGCAGGATCTTTTCTTGTTTATGACGAACCCTAGCTGTTCTAGTAAATGCAGCGTGAGATCAGTAGGCTGGGAAACCATGGCTCTGGTTTGAGGCATTAGTAGAATGTCGTCCAGGTATATTATCATTCACTCCCCGTGCCTGATGCCAGGCTGCTACTGGATGGAGGACCTTGGTGAAACACCAAGGTGCTAAAGAGAGGCCAAAAGGAAGACTGCGGAACTGCCAAAGCCTGTTCTTCCAAATAAATTGAAGAGATTTTGGATGCGGGGCCAAATTGAAACTGTCAAATACTGCATCCTTGAGATCTACTCTTGCCAGCCAGCCCCCTTTTGTCAATTCATCCCTCAGGAGATTGACCGCTTCCATTTTGAAATGATGGTAGGTTAGCCACTCGTTTAGAGCTTTCAAATTGATCACCTGTCTCAAAGTTTTCTTTTTTACTAGGAAGATATTGCTGACAAAACCTGACTCTACCTCTCGTGACACTAGGTTTGTGTCCTCCTGGGAGAACACTATTTCCTGTGGAATCTTTAGTTGGACCCTTATGTCTACTAATTTGACCTTGTACCCTTTAACCATGTCCAGAACCCAAGAGTCCTGAGTTACTAAGTTCCAATCCACACAACATTGGGCCAGTCTGCCTCCCACCTTTATTGGGGTACCTGAAACGTTTATCCATGCACTTACCTGCAGAGAATCCTCTCTGCTTGTGATCAACTCTGAATGGTCTCTCCAAAATACCTCTGCTTTTGTGGATGGAAGGTTTGGTGTGTGCTTAACTTGACTGTCGAAATCTTCCTCCACAGCCCAGGAAGGGTCTTGTTGTGGTTTGACCATAGCCGAGGAACCTCCCCCTTGTTTTCTTGGCCCTGCCAAAATCCTTATCCTGAATAACCCTCTTAATGTCTTTTTGAATGCAGATACATACCTATATTTTTGGCCATGTCCCTAACTAAATTGCCGCCGAAGAGGAGCCCCTGAAATGTGGGGCCTCATTCATTGTTGTCCAACTCTACCAGCTTAGGGTCTATTTTTAGTAAGACACCCTTCTTCTATTGTTTGATATTGATATTGCAGTATTTGCATTGCCTAGAAGGCAGATGGCCCATTGGCCCATTGGCGCAGCTCTTTGTGGTCAACAGATGTGTCACCAAGGTAAGCTACCTAGGGCATTTAGAACATTTTGGTTAGGGGTCCAGTGATGTCAAGCAGACAATCCTGGCAAGACTTCAGGCCCTTGTGATGCCCTTTCCTAAAGTCCTTCTTTCCATCAAGGTCCAGGGTCATTGCGACCTTGTGTGGACATTCTGATCTTAAGCAAGACCTGACCTCCTTTGGGATATCTTTTCTAAGCCAAAATGAGAGGTACTCAGCAACGTGCTGAGAGGGCACCTACTCAGGGCACATGGGGTGTTTGATAAACAGTTGGTAAACATATGATCTTTGAGGGGATCTAAGATACCCATTTTAGATCCTGAGGCCTTACATGCTTCCTCAGATTCTCCTGACCTCTAGCTCCTCAGTATCAAAATCGAATTTAGAGGAACTGGACATCTCTATTTCAAGCTCAAGGACTTCCTGACTATCACTGTGAATGGAAACCTCTGGGCCTGTATCCTGCCCATCTGTAGTGTCAAAGGCACAGTTTTGTCACCTCCTGTAATGCCTGATAATATCGCCTTGGTGGTTTTTGGCTTTTTTGCACCCTTAAGTAGGTTTCCCCCTGCAGTCCTCTTCCTCGGGCCTTTATCCACCCTACTGAACCTTCAGGCTGTCCTGGGCCTGCAACAAGTCATGTTTTGTGAAAAGGTTTCAAATGTCTTAGTAATGGGCCCATCCAGGTTCACCATAACTTTTTCTAGGGCCTCGTTGACATTCCGTCGCCATCTTCACGGAAACATGGACCAACGCCACCTTCGCCCCCGACATCGCCACCACTATCCCTGACAGATACCAGTTTCAAAGAAAACACTGCCCCCACAGCCCAGGAGGAGGACTCGCCATCACATGCGAGTGCCCTCTGACTCTACACCTCCAGCACGAACGACACCCTCTCCAACTCAGAGCACCTCCACTTCCAGATCCAGACCAGAACAATGCTGCGCAGAACCCTCGTCTACAAAACCCGCCTCGGGCCTCGTGCCTCATCCGCCACCACCATTGCTGACCTTGCCGCACCCCACACCATTGCAACCTTCAAGCTACTCACCCTGCCTAAAAATCCCTCCACAACATTGGACCCAAACCCATTAAAGAGTGAGTCTCCTTCCACATACCCTTAAGGAACCTCCGCTCCGCCGACCTCACCCTGGCAGGGACCCCACACATCTGCAGAAGAGCCTTCTCATACATCACAGCAAAGACCTTGAACAAGCTCCCAGTCAACATCAGAAGCTCCCTTGCTCTGCACACCTTCAGGAAGAGCCTCAATACCTGGCTCTTCAACTGATCTGGAGCTGCAGCCCCCACCCCCTAGCACCTTCAGACCCTCACGGGTGAGTAGAGTGCTATATAAAACCCCTAGATTGATTGCCTGATTGTCTGTAGTTAAGTAATTAGAGGGAATTTAACTGGTAACAGTTAAATAATTTGTCCCCTGTAGAAAAGGGAAGGAAGTTGGTAATTTAATAGGTCAGCTGTACCTTGACCTAGCGTGAACTGCAACTGACTACAAATGCCAGAATTCACTATTTATGGCAACCAATGGGGTAAAATGGCAGCCGAAAGGAACCTGGCACGAGATATAGAGCCCCCAACCTACCCCTAATTGGAAAATAAAGAAAAGTCCACAACAAGCCTTAACCCCTTCGGTGCTCAGGATGGCCCCCGGCCGTCTGACGTTATGGTGGGCGTGAGCTAAGGACAGCCGAGGGCCGTCCGAATCCTGCCCACTCAGTAATTTTCCCCACAGCGCCCCAGGGGTTAAAGCAGAGTAAAGTAATGAAAAAAAGCCATCCTCCCCAAAAGAAAACAAATGATACTGTAGAAAGGGGAAAGTAGGAATAGTTTCTGACAAGAGGGGGGTGGGGAAGGACAGACAGTAGGCTAATTCATTTAGTGAAAGAAACTAGTACAGGCCGCCATGTGATACTGATCTTTTGAGCAGTAGCAACAAACAAGAATGAAAAATGCTGCACATGGGCGGAATTTATACTTTGTTAGACTGTTCTTTGAAGATCTATATTCATAAATTGTTGCTGTTTTGGGCAGGCAATAAAGGAGATTTGCATAATGTTAGCTTCCGTGTTATGCCATAAATCCTCCTTCTTCTTGTAGTTTCAATCAGCAGATCTGAGAGGCTCTGCACCTCTCATATATTTATCCAGTGTTCTCTGGTGACAAGTATGGGACCACACCTTTCCAATGAGGTGCAGTACAATGCCACGAAGCATGACAACTTCCTCCAAAGTGTGGCATTGTTGTGTCCTAGAAAGCACTATTCTCTCAAAGTCCATCATGGCTGAAATTTCAGCAGAGCAGCAAGAGATAACTAAACCAAACTCAGAGTATGGCTCATTTCCGCAAACTCCACCCATTCACATCTGAGAAATCCTTCGTTAAGCCTCCCATCGGGCAGGGAGAAAGAGTAGCCCTGGCTGACAGGCTTGCTTGACCTGGTCAGTGTTTGAATGATATATTCCATACTCCATAATGTCCATAACATATTGCCATATAAGTCTATGAGGCCAACTGTCTTCAAGGGAAAAAAATGAAATGTGCAATTTGTTCCTCACCAGGGTTTATAAAACCTTGTTTATAAAGCCGCCACCCCTGCAACTCTTTGGGAAGACCTGGGGGCTTCCTAATGTGCAAAAACAATTTTGGTTGTTATTTCACAGTGCCCACACCACCAAAGTCAAATTTGAAGTGAATTTCCAGGACTGGGGAACAGCAATATGCAGCTTTTACTCACCATTGTTTATGAACCACCTATATAGGGAGACTCCTCATAGTTACTTGACCCCCCCTTTCCAATGAGGTGCAGTACAATGCCACGAAGCATGACAACTTCCTCCAAAGTGTGGCATTGTTGTGTCCTAGAAAGCACTATTCTCTCAAAGTCCATCATGGCTGAAATTTCAGCAGAGCAGCAAGAGATAACTAAACCAAACTCAGAGTATGGCTCATTTCCGCAAACTCCACCCATTCACATCTGAGAAATCCTTCGTTAAGCCTCCCATCGGGCAGGGAGAAAGAGTAGCCCTGGCTGACAGGCTTGCTTGACCTGGTCAGTGTTTGAATGATATATTCCATACTCCATAATGTCCATAACATATTGCCATATAAGTCTATGAGGCCAACTGTCTTCAAGGGAAAAAAATGAAATGTGCAATTTGTTCCTCACCAGGGTTTATAAAACCTTGTTTATAAAGCCGCCACCCCTGCAACTCTTTGGGAAGACCTGGGGGCTTCCTAATGTGCAAAAACAATTTTGGTTGTTATTTCACAGTGCCCACACCACCAAAGTCAAATTTGAAGTGAATTTCCAGGACTGGGGAACAGAAATATGCAGCTTTTACTCACCATTGTTTATGAACCACCTATATAGGGAGACTCCTCATAGTTACTTGACCCCCCCCCTCTGGAACACCTAGGAGAGAACTTGGGAATACCACCAAAGTCTAGTTTGCAGTGAATGTTACTTTTAAAAGCAGTTCTGCAACACAGGGCTGCTTTTAAAATGACCTCATGCTCACGGCAGCGCACACATGCAAGTGCAACAAGGCCGCTGGCCTCTAAACTGCCATGCCCTACTATATACTAGGGACTTAAAGGTAGTTTTCATCGACTATCCCATGTATCTACTAGGAACCTATAGGGTAAGTCATGCCAATTATAAATGTAGCTCAATATATGTGTTTATGTTTAAGATAGCACTGGCCCGGAGCTTGACTAGCAGAGGCAAGGACATAATCAGAGTCAGCTACCACCAGCTCCATTCAATACCAAAAAACTGGGTGTGACAAGCGAAACTGGTGACTTTTCTAAGATTAGGGAAGCTGGGACATAGGCTGCTTAAGTGTTCGTTATCCCTGCTGCCATGCTGGTCTTTAGCTTAGGGAAACGGAAACTGCTTGGAAAGTAAATCCAGTGGAGGAGAGGGAATAAAAAATAGGTAGAAAGTTTGTGTGTAAAGTAAGAGTGTAAAAATAAGTGTTTGTGCATATGTCTTAGCTGCTGATCCCTGACACTGAGCATTCTTGATAACGTTTTGGCTATCTCTTCCATAATGCTATTAGAGGTATCAATGTAGAATGTACCAATGAGGTGGCATCTGTGCACTGTTGCTAGATGGCACTCGTAATCATCCTCCTCATCATCATCAAACCACTTTATTTGGTTATTAAAAACCATAAAAGTACCATACAATGAATCGCAATACAATACATAAAACACATACGGTACACAATAAAAACACATACTTTACACAGAAATGTCATAACCGAATCATCAGAATTAGGGCAACAAGAAAGCTTGCAATATTCAAAATCTCCCATGGGTCAATAAGCATTTGTAAGTACAATAGAGCTGGTTGACCTGAATAAAACCTTTCCCTCGCAATCAAACTCAGGACGATGAACAGCTAATTGGACCGGCATGACTTGAACCTGTGACCACGGGGTCACATACAGATCGCTAGAAAGGATGCATTAGGCCTGGAGCTGTACTAATCAAGATAGACCATCAACATATAGTGGCCAATATTGATATCATTCTGAATGTCTCAGGCTTATTAGAGGGACAAGATGGGCTTGAACCAGTACCCAATATTATTTTCTCCCATACCCCAGCGACTAAAGAGACAAAACTTTACAAACATTAAATGCGTTTAAAAAGCCAGAGACCTACAAGCAACAGTAGCTGATCATTCATTGGACATAACATGCTGACCACAATTGACTAAAAAACAAAAACTTGTAGATGGAGTTTTGATCTCAGTTTCAAAGGGTCAAAGAGAATACTAATAAAGCCACCCAAAAGAGCAGAAGCCTGCCTGCCAGGACTACAATATCATCTTAGGCTTGCTGTGAACATACAATAACACTTTTATTATACCTTGTTTTATTACACTTGATAAATCAACCTTTGACCAGAGGAGATTCTTAATGACCTAAACTAATTTTACCCCTGCTTAATAAGAAGAACTATTTTAACCCAGACCCCCTACAAAATTACTGGCCTCTAACCAGCCTACTTGCTATCGCATATTAAATTTGGGTCTCAGCTCTAAGCAATCGACTCTCTCATGACAGTTTAAATAGATATCACATACCCTTTAGGTATCATCATAGCAATGAAGAGACAGTACTAGACAATGTGCTTGGTGCTGAGGCCAAAGGCGATATATCACTGTTGGTACATCTGGATTTGTCTGCAGCATTTGCCACAGAAGTTTTTGACATTTTGCTCTCAATGCTCTTTTAAGTCAGATAAGGACTTTAGTGCTCTGGGTTATTGCTTTGGGCAGGACACTGAAGGTAAAGCTGGACCCTTTTCAATCTAGTAGCCGAAGTCATGTCACCATCAATAGCATTTTGATTTTAAACAGTTTGCCTAGGTTCATTCACTTTTATATGGGACAACAGAAACAAGCTCTAGCCTGTGTGGATGAAATCTTCCGAAAAGTGTTGTTGGCTATCTTGCAAATTCGAAACTTGATTCACTATCAACATATTGAGAGTTTTTACAAAGCACCAGATCATACTGCTCTTAATTGTACCACATTTGTAAGACAGGCAGACCTGACAATAAGAAAATACTAATGCCTCGGGGAAAGCTTTTCCTCCTTTCCTTGCCTTTAGTTATCGAGTTGTTCTATCTGGAAATTAAATGTCTCAAATTAATTACCCCAGCTACTTCCAGGACCAACGATCTAGGTATCTTAGTACACGAGCACTTCAAGGTGACCATCTAATGCTGCTCAGAGTTCAAAGAACTAGGCTGCATTGAAAACAGAATCACTATTTTACTATCTTGGGCCACACTACTGAAGGAAACCAAACAGTTTCCCTCACCTGTGAGATTTTGAAAGTTTATAAAAGTCGTCCTATATACTGTAAAGCTATCTCTTTTAAAGCTCCCTCTTTTATATTGTAAAGCTCTCTCTTTTACATTCTAAAGTTTTCTCTTTTATATTGTAAAACTATTTCTTTTATAGTACAATGCTCTCACTTTTTATATTGCAAAGCTATTTCTTTAAAATTTTAAAGCTATCTATTTTATATTGTAAAGCTATGTCGTTTATATTGTGAAGATGTCTCTCTTTTATATTGTGAAGCTCTCTTTTATATTGTAAAGCTTTCTTTAATATTGTGAAGCTTTCTTTATATTGTAAAGCTTTGTCTTTTATATTGCAACACTCCCTCTTTTATAGTGTGAAGCTCTTTCTTATATATTGTAAAGCTATGCCTTTTATATTGCAATACTGTCATTTCTATAATCTGAAGCTTTCTCTTTTACATTGTAAAGCTATAACTTTTATATTGTAAAGATCTCTCTTTTATTTTGTAATGCTATTCCTTTTATATTGCAAAGCTCTTTTTTTTATTTTGCAAAGCTATTCATTTTAAATTGTAAAGCTATCTCTTTTATATTGTAGAATTCTCTCTTTTATATTGTAAAGCTATATCTTTTATATTGTAAAGTGCTCTATTTTATATTGTAAAGCTCTTTTTATATTGTAAAGCTGTATCTTTTATATTGTAATGCTCTCTTTTGTATTGCAAAGCTCTCTTTTATATTGTAAAGCTCTCTCTTTTATAATGTGAAGCTCTCTCTTTTATATTGTAAAGCTATGTGTTTTATTTTGTAAAGCTCACTCTTTTATATTGTAAAGCTAAATATTTTATATTGTAAAGTTCTGTCTTTTATATTGTAAAGCTCTCTCATTTATATTGTAAAATTCTCTCCTTAATATTGTACAGCTATATCTTTTATATTGTAAAGTTCTCTCCTTTGTATTGTAAAGTAATCATCTATAAAATTAAGCTCTCTGTTTTATTTATTTATTTATTTTCCTTATTTTTCAGTTCATAGCATACAAAAAAAGGCAAGAAAAATGGAAAATCAATAGCATTTAAAACGATACTAAGGTGGATGTCAAAAGCATTGCACTCACAATGAAAGATCAAAATGTTGAAGCATTGGCTGCCATATCTTCAACCCTAGTTGTTTTTTTTCCCTAGATTTGATGCGATATAAATTAAATTCTAAATGGAACATGTTGTAAAACTTAGCTCTCCACATTTCGAAGACAGGGGGTTCAGGTTTCAACCACATTGTAGCAATACATAATCTAGCTACCGCCATTGCCATAAAAAGAAAATATCAGTGGGGATAGCAGTTCTGTGCACTTTCTATATCGATACCCACACCGAAAAGCAGCAGATCACGACTAATATGACATTGCACCTTCGTTGTTGCAAACAAATATTCCTCTATACTTAAAAAAAACTGAGAAAGTGCATTACAATTAAAAAATATATGAACAATATCTGCTTCATCCATTTGGCATCGAAAGCATTTTCCATCATAAATATCACCCCACTTCATCATTTTCACTGGCTTATGATATAAATTAAACACGGTTTTATTATGTTGAGTACATAAATTGGCAGACAAAACTATTGCACCCGCCATGTCAATTGAGTCTTGCAAAAATGAGCCCGAGCATCCCAATCGATTTTGCCATTTAACATCCTGCATTTCAATATCGTCCGGTTGTTTTGAAAGTAACATTTCATATAAAACACCAATCTTAGCCCCTTTTGAGAGAGCTTAAATAAATTCAATACTAACAATAGGTTGTGGTTGGCGTTTATATAAAAAGTCGCGTACTTGCAAATATTTTAAAAAATCATTCTTCGTAATTGGGTATGCCGCCATTAAATCCGTAAAGTGAACCAGTGCACCATCCTTATAAAAATCCCCTAAACGACATATCCCTTTATCACTCCAAGTTCGCATCTTTGCATCCCAGAATATAGATGGTAATATGGCCCTAGAATCTAAAGGTGTATAGAAATTAATCCGTTGAATAGGCAAGATTTTCCGAAGCCACTTCCACCCCTTATAAGCTGCGGTCATAATTTTAAATCTAGTGCGCTTGAAGTAACTTGGCTCATAAAACTTCAAAAACGCTTCACTAGCTGGATTACCCAATACCATCTGGTAGATATTAGGTGACTCAAACAGCCGTGCAGCCCCTCTGAGTACCAGGAACCTTGCATTTTGTATAAGGCATACTGAGTAATAAAAAATAAAATTTGGGACCCCCCTCCACCACGTTCCAAAGATAGCGTCATGTATTTAGAGGCACGATGGGGCTTCCTCCAGCCCCAAATAAACCTATCCGTATTGCCTTGAAGCTGCATTAATTGTGCCCTGGACAGCTCCAAAGGAACCATCCGAAAATAGTACAGCACTTTGGGCAGAATACACATCTTGAGGACATTACGACGGCCAACCATTGACAAATGCAAACATTCTAATTTTTCTAACTGACTTTTAGCAGTCCCTATAATATCATTCCAATTGACGTCAATTATCTCCTGTATGGACATCCTAATTTTAATCCCCTAGTACTTAACCTCTTTTGTAACTCGTGACTCACTAACACACAGGCCCGCTGTACCGACAACTTGGGTTTTAGAAATATTACGTTTATACCCAGCAACCTGTCCAAATGCTTGTGTCAGGCATTCAACCTCCCTTATTGCTGACTCAGAATCCGAAGTCACCACCGCAATGTCGTCAGCGTACGCAAGTACACGTACTTCGTGTTCGCCAACCGTCATTTATTTTAAGAAATTGGTAGACTCCAACAACTGCAGTAGTGGCTCTATATAAATAGCAAAAAGTAAAGGCGAACAAGGGCAGCCCTGTTGCGTGCCCCGGGTAATATAGATAGGTAATGACTCTTGTCCCATAGTACATATTTTAGCCCGAGGACTCCTATACATGGCTTGTAAAGCCTGCATGAACAAAGGACCAAACCCCATTCTACGCATTATTGCCCATAAGAACAGCCACGTGACCCGATGAAAGGCTTTCTCCGCATCCCAAAAAATAATACCTAAATTATTTTGAAGTGCGGTTGCGTAATCTATTAACGCTATTACCTGATGGAGATGGTTTACCGTGCTTCGACCAGGGAGAAACCCATGATGATGACAAGATACCAACATTGGAGTAACTCGCAGCAACCGTGTAGCCAATATTTTGGAGTATACTTTTACATCAGCATTAATTAATGATATGGGCCGATATGACCCAGGTAGCAAAGGGGGCTTATCTTTGTTTTTGAAGACTACAATGTTGGCATCATCCCAAGACGCCGGCGGGTTACCACGTTGAGCCATAATGAAAGTAGCGAGCATATCCTCCTTGATAACGCTAAATAATAAACGATAAACCTCCAAAGGAAGTCTATCAGGGCCAGATGCCTTCCCTAACGCTAGATCTTCTAGAGCGAGCTGCAGCTCTTGCATAGTGATTGGAGCCTCCAGCATTTCCCTCTCAGAAGGCCCAAGTTTAGAAAAATCATAATCATGAAGATAAGCCTCTATTTGATCTTGGGCAATTTCCTCTTGGGAATATAATTCTTGATAATAGCTGCGAAAAATCTCCATAATGGCATCTATAGTTTCAACCAACTCACCCCTATCATTCTCCAACATATCAATGCATGAGACACCTGTTTATTTTGTGAAGTTCTCTATTATAAAGCTATTTATTTGATATTGTAAAGCTTTCTTTTATATTGCAACAATCTATCTTTTATATTATAAACCTCTCTCTTTTATATGTACAGCGATGTCTTTTATATTGTAAAGTGCTCTCCTTTGTATTGTAAAGCTCTCTTTTATATTGTAAAGCTCTCTTTTATATCGTAAAGCTCTCACTTTAATATTGTAAAGCTATAACTTTAACATTGTAAATATCTATCTCATATTGTAAAGCTACGTCTTTTATATATTAAAGCTATTCCTTTTATATTGTAAAGCTCTCTCTTTTATTTTGCAAAGCTATTTATTTTATATTGTAAAGCTCTCTCCTTTATATTGCAAAGCTATTTATTTTAAATTGTAAAGTTATCTCTTTTATATTGTAGAATTCTCTCTGTTATATTGTAAAGCTATCTCTTTTATATTGTAAAGTACTCTCTTTTATATTCTAAAGCTCTCTTTTTATATTGTAAAGCTATATCTTTTATATTGTAAAGCTCTCTTTTATATTGCAAAGCTCTCTTTTATATTGTAAAGCTCTCTCTTTTATAATGTGAAGCTCTCTCTTTCATATTGTAAAGCTATCTTTCATATTGTAAAGATCTCTCTTTTATATTGTAAAGCTATGTCTTTTATATTGTAAAGTTCTGTCTTTCCTATTGTAACGCTCTCTCATTTATATTGTAAAATTCTCTCCTTCATATTGTACAGTACAGTTATGTCTTTTATATTGTCAAGTTCTCTCCTTTGTATTGTAAAGTTCTCTTCGATAAAATAGAGCTCTCTCTTTTATATTGTAATCTCTCTCTTTTATATGTACAGCTATGAGGAAAATGAAATTTTGCCTGACCAAGATGCCCCCTATGTGTACCCTATGATTACATGTATGTGCATGTCACCCATGCATATTTCTCTCAGTGGCCTGAATCACAAGGCCTCTGCAATCATGTCCTGCATTAGGATGCCAGTCTTTAAGTCTCCCATGTAAGAAATATCACGTTAGCAAGTTAGGCCCATGTATTTGCATTTTGCACTTTTAAATAAGTCACGACAAACCGTTTTTGTGGTTCATTCTGAACCACCAGTCCCTGAATTAATGTTTTCATAACTTCTGACACACTGAAGGATGTAGTTACGTATCTCTGACCTCGCATGCTTCTAGCTCAGCCGAAAGAAACCCAGCGAGGTCTGCCAAGACAGTATATTTTGCTTAACAGTTATCTGCATGCCCGGTGAAAAAGGTAAACAGAACCCGTCTGCTGAGATATGGCCCAGCTTTTCTCTGTTTAAATGTCTCTGTTTAAATGAAATTACAGTACTTGCATCTGTGAAAAGCTCACAGCCCCATGTAATGAACAAAGAAATATATGCTTTTTTCTGATTCTTAGCGATGAATAACCTTTTCTTCAGATAATACATCCCCGACTCAAGGTATCAGATAGTACCAGATGTGCTGGTCGCCCTGACACTGAAGGCTTCTCTACTAGACTTAAAGTCAGCTCTCCTCCCAGTTACACGTCAATTGCACATCATGCTCAAATTGCGTGCACAAGTAGGGCAAAGTTCCAGCTGGTCATGCAAACTCCTCCTCTGTGTACCACCCACCTATGACACCTACCTATCACCTACCTATGACTCATAAAGTGTACACCCACATGTACGCCCACATGCTCTTATCTGTTTTTTTCTCTGCTCTGCGTTCCTTCCTACGCCCTATGTACAAGACAAAATGTATATATGTTGTTCATTGTTATTAAATGTTAGAAGACCCTTCCTGAACCTCAGTGGTGATGGAACAGATTCTCCCTTAACTCGAGTTATTGGAATAAAGCCCTTTTAACTTGGACACCACGGACTCTCTGCCTCTCATTTGATACATGCTAATTGTTAATGCCTAGAAATTATGCCAGGGTAATTATTTTATTTACCACAGTATTGTAAAGTTCTCTTCGATAAAATAGAGCTCTCTCTTTTATATTGTAATCTCTCTCTTTTATATGTACAGCTATGTCTTTTATATTGTAAAGTGCTCTCCTTTATATTGTAAAGCTCTCTTTTATATTGTAAAGCTCTCTCTTTTATAATGTGAAGCTATCTGTTTCAGTGTCAGATCTTAGCAATGTGTTCAGCAATTTACAGAAACACAAGTGCGTAGAGAAACTATATCTTGTGAATTGTGCTAAACCCCCAAAAAAAAGAATCAATACATCAAATGTGGCCGAGCCTTAAACAAATTGTGGGCATTTGTGTTAGAAACCAATATTGATGTTACTGATTATTCTTTTTTTTTTTTTTAAATCTTCACTGGATTTTTAACAGCAGATATACTCCAGAGTCTAATTTAAAATATGCAACAAATATAACATTTTCGCACCAGAGTATTACTATTTTTATGAGATTTATTATTGCTATATGCTAATATCACTCAAGTAAAAGGGGTACATTTTGGAATCTCACATGTATTTTAAACCATCCAATCTAACCGAAATGCAACCCTGAAACCTGAATAGTTGTTAATAACCCACTGTGCTATCTTGCCAGCAGATTTAAGACATGCTAGTCATATAGTTCATTCCTCAAATTGCAATGTGCATGTCACCGCACAGCCGCATACGGCCCCTTTCTCATGTCCCATTTATTGTGCACCTGACAAATATTATGATTTATTTATGTTTTAGTGCAGGAAGGTGCTCTTTTCTGCACACTAACACTCCTACCTGGAACACAGGCACCCATGCACTATGGTTCAAGCGTGCTTGCATTGGCATTAGGCAGCCAAACGTGCGCCAGCACTTGAAAAGAGCAGGAAAGCACCATATATTTAGGGGCTACAGTGTAACAACTTGTGACACAATATTTATTCTGATTCTGTGTTATTTTTCCCCATTTGCAACATTAAATCTATTTACACATGCCCCAATTAAAACATTTTTTTCCGAAAAAGCATAGATTGCAAAACCATGTTTTTCCTGTATTTCAGCCAGAGGTCATAATTTTATTCGTTGTTAAATTCAGCTGTCTTTTAATCTTACAAGTAGTGTTTACGTTTAAGTGGTCAGCTCTCCTGTGTTGATCACTTTATTATTCCTTTATAATATTTGGCAAGTCTAATGCAAATGTTATTTTTTTTTTTAACACAATAGAAATTTTTCAAATAATTCTCATTAAATTTACAAGAAAGAAACAGCAACATTTGTTTGACTCCACTGTTACAAGCAGGAATTTGGTGTGTTGTGGGAGAGCACTCATTACCCCTTTGGATCTTTGGATGCTGTAAGGCCAATTCTTAGATGAGACTTGTGCCTCTGACTTCAGGCTGCTGCCTAACTCTTCAGAGCAACAGGCTTCAGGCAGTCAAAAGCAGTGGACTTAGAGTTACATTCAAATGAGCCAATGTCCCCCCAAAAAGGGAGCTGAACAGTAACAAATGAACTTTCGTCCAAAACATCTTTTGGAAGTGATATCACAGATGAAGCAAGACAGCAGTACTCACAGCTATGCAAAGCTGTCAGGGATGTTAAGTGGTTGGAGCCCTCTCTCATCACTAAAGTGCAATAAAGACTCCATCCTATCTCTTAAGTTTCCAGAAGTAAAAAGCCAGCTTTTCTGGATATTAAGAGCTCTCAGAGGCTGTTGAGGCTCAGTGAGATGTTGTACCTTGGATTGAGGCTGCTCTTAGAAGCATCTCTCACCTTGAAGTGCTCCAGGCTTCAAATATGTACATGTGAATGAATTAATATTTTATTTATATTGCACAGTTACTTAAAACCATTTACAATACATCTTAAATAGAAAGGCAATCCTAAAAAATGCATTTGTATGCGAAACTTTCAAAATCAGTATATACAAATCAATATATATATTAATATTTGTATCTGTACATTCGTGAATAAAAACAGCAAGCATATACCAGTGTGTCCATGTGCAGGAGATATGTTTTCCACTTCATTTTTACTGAAAAAAGTATGTTGGCTCCTGTCCAGCTATGCGACTCAGCACACATTAAACACAGCTGGGATTATATCTCAAAAGTTACATTCAAGCAGAAACAATAACTGCAGTCCAGAAGCTCAGGAAATCCAGCAGCACAGGGGCTTTATAACCAGAAGACTCATCTGAAAAGAATATAACTAAATGGGCATAACTTTTTAGTTTAACATCAAAGGGTCAAAGGCTCACTAGTAAGGCATTGAAGTGCCTCACACAATCACAGTACACACACGGAAATGACACACATATACGAACAAACTTGTCAGCTATGATTTTCTCCAATGAATCCTAATTTTATTTACTAACTTAGAGCATGAGCCTAAGTTGAGTGTTTTAAAAAAATTACAGTGGGTCACTAAGTTACACCCTTCCATTTCTGATGCTTTGCAGCAGTTTAAAGATGTTCTTAGAGATTCTTGCTGCTCAAATGGGTGTAATTTCTGATATTTATATGTTTTTCTCATCTACATTGCTTGGTTGTGCTCACAAAAAATTGTCACTCATAGTCGCTGAATGTCACTCATAATTGCACTGAAATTATGACAAATGTCAATCATAAGCAGTTTGAGACCTTGACAGTTATGTGAGTCCCAAGACCCAGTGCTGGGGCACCACAGGCTTCATGTGGATCTCTGGGTGGTAGAGCCAATTTTTTTGATGCTACAGCGGCGCAAACACTTCAATCACACCTACGAGGTGAAGCAAAGCCACTCTGCGTGCCTTTGCATAACCTCATACATATTGAGTAAGAAAAATCAGCGCAAGTTGCTGTCTTGCCTTAGTCTACATCACTGAGGCATTCCATGGGCATTGATGTCGGTTTCCCCACGCGCCTCCCATGGATTTTGATGCTGCCTCAGATTTGCTTAATCACGTAAACCAGGGGCAGAGCCAAAAATATGCACTTCCCTAGAGCAGGTATAACAATGAGAAATATTTTTACTTCGCATTGTGCGGCACACATAGAAAGAGTAAAAAGCCTCTTGAGATTGTTTTTGTGTGGGAAGGTATCACTTCCAGCGCAAAAACAATCCTCCATGAAATGGAGACACCCTTGCATCATCGTGAAAGGGTACATACATTGGTGCTAGGCAGCAAATTGTGTGCCACAGCAGGGAGACAAGGACAGGAATCCACCTTACTTCATGAATACGGTACATTCTGCACTTTCACATTGGAAAAGGAAAGCACCGCAAGAAGACCTGTGGTGCTGTCCTACGCCAGTTCCTCATAAGTGAGTCCCTTAGTCTGCCCAAGAAATTCTTAGATGTCCCATATACTGGTGAGACAAAGCTTTAAGTATTTTTAGACTGAAAATCCCATGGTTAGTGATCCAACCAGGTGCATTATTTGTTGAACATACACCAACTTTATTTCATTGTCACATCTCACCAAAATACTACTTCATGCTAATTTGAGCCTTGAGAAAGGTCATTGGATACACACTAGCTCAGTAGCAAAATGATTCTCTCTCTGACACATTCAGAATGTTCTATGACAGTCTCAACCCAATGCCCATTGGTTTTCTCCTCAAAGGTGCTTGTTAGCTTTTAGACACTATAGAAGCAAGTAACTAAATGGTAACAGAATGCCTAGTGTTGCTGACACCTTCAGTCAACTCTTAATCATGCTTGTGCATGAATTTCAGAAAGGTGGAAGACCTGCTGTACCACTACCCTTTGGTTTCTCCAGGGAACAAGTTCTCCATTCAATAGCCAGCAGTTTGTGAGCTCTACTCTCCCCAGTGGGTCTGCTCTGGAAACAGCTATATGTCATAACATCGTTTTTAAGTATTTTTAAGTATTTGTTGAAAGAAAAAACATTCTTTACACATATATAGCCCCATTGGGTGTAGCTTTTCTATATTTAAAACCAATGGAGCAATAGTGTTGTAAATTACATTTAAGATACAATATTTATATCAGTCACTATTCTGGTGATGATGTTCTAGGGCCACACCATGGAAGCTCGCTCTGCCTAGTATGAAGCAGGCATTCACTTAGAAGCAGAAGTCTTCTTTCCCTGCACCTCAGCAGGGTAAACACTTCCACACATCAAACTCAGTGTGCATTAGGACTGAAATGTTACTATCTCACTACTTTAAAGAAACACATGACTGCTTTCCCATCACACACAACGATTTAGCAGTCTGTGTGTGCCTACATGACAGAAATTAAGGCAGTGGCCCAACGACTCACCTTATTGATGCACTTTACTAGACCCACAGCAGCATGCCTCATCCGTCTTGGTGCAAAATGGGGGGTGAGACCACAGACCTCGGTCCCTCTCCCTGGGTTCGAGCACAGCCAGACTCTGGTCCTTGCTCTGTGAGCATTCGTGCTCCCTGGGTGCTTTAATTCTTTATTAGTGTGCCTGCCCCACTTTGTGTGTTTATTTCACCTTATTGTGCCTGCTGCTGTTAGTTTTCCTCTTGTTGTTCCCTTATTCTAGTTTATTTTTCTGCTGACCTGTGACCTGTGACTCCGCTCCCTACTGCCTAGCTCCTGCCTCACCTTCAAATGGCAGTCGCTGCGCGATCGTGCCACTGGCGCATCAAAGGCACACCTAAAGCATGCCTGTCTGCACCTGTCGGTGCCTGGACCGCGCCCAGCACCAGACCCTCTGTCCCCCGTGAAAACCAAGGCACCAGACCCTACTACAACGCCAAAACACTCTGCGCACTCAACGTCGGCTGATCCCTCACCAGCCTCCAGGCCACCTCGAAGTTCTTCCATGTACCCTTTACCTGCCAAAGCTCCAGCAACACCTGCCAGTACACACTGACACATGCCGCACACCCCACCAAAGCAGACCACAACCACCTCAGATGCATACTGCTCAACACCGGCTCCATCCACAGGCACGTGGTCGAACTCTGGGACCCACTTGACACAACCTCCCCAGACGTTACCTTCCTGGCGGGGACCTGGATAAACTCCTCATTAGCACCCGACATTGCCATAGCCATCCCGGTTGGCTACAAGATCACCTGGAGGGACCGCACCAACAGACCAGGAGGAGGAATCGCCATCGTCAACAGAAACCCCCACAGAATCTCGATCAACACCGAAGACACCCTCAGCACCACCGAACACATGCACTTCCAGATCCACAAAGATCCCAACACCACACTCAGAGGAACCCTCGTGTACAGACCCCCCAAACCAAGATCACAGTTCATCGACTCCATCACAGACACCGTCAGCACACATGCCCTGGCCTCCACAGATTACATCCTCCTCGGAGACCTGAACATCCACCTCGAGAACACCAAAAGCAGCAACTCCACCACACTACTAGACAACCTCGCCAACCTCGGGCCTCAAGCAACTCATCACAACACCCGCCCACTCTGCTGGACACACGCTCGACCCCACCTGCTCCGCCAGCAGCCATGTCTCCATCAGCCACACCACTGAACTCCACTGGACTGACCACCGATGCAACCACTTCTCCTTCAAGAAAACAACTGCACACAACCACCAGCAAAGAATCCCCGGCCACAGCTGGAACAAGGTCACTGAAGAACAGCTAATCACCACCCTCGCCCGAGACCCACCGACCGACCACAACAACACCGACACAGCCGCCCACAACCTCAAGAAATGGATTGATGACTGCACCAACACTCTCGCCCGATCAAAAAGCCCACAAACAGACGCACTGACAGAAGAGCCATCTGGTTCACCGCCGACCTTCAAACATCCAAGCAGACCCGCTGGAGACTAGAGAAGAAATGGCGCCACAAGCAAACCCCGGACAACCATGTAGCCTTCATGAACCCCAGCCGCAGACACCACCAACTCAGTGTACGGCCAAAAGGACCTCCTTCAAAGAACGCATAAACAACAATGCACACAATAGCAAAGACTTCTTCAAAATAGTGAAGGAACTTGCCAAGCCCAGCTCCAACAACATCCCGCTATCACAAGACCTCTGCGACTCTCTAGTACCTTCTTCCATTGCAAGATCGCAGACATCCACGACAGCTTCAACACCTACACCTCTCCGACAGCCACCGACACCCCAGACTCACCGCCCCCCAGTCACACAGGCCGCCTGACCTCCTGGACCCCACCTACTACGCACGTAACCTGGGGTTCCTCCTGGACTCCTCTCTGTCAATGACCCAACAAGCCAACACATCTCCTCCTCCTGATTCAACACCCTGCCCATGCTTCGCAAGATCTACAGATGGATCCCCACCGAAACCAGACAGATGGTCACCCAGGCCCTCATCACCAGCAGGTTGGACTACTGCAACACCCTCTAGGCGTGAACCACAACCAAACTCCAGAAGAGACTCCAATGCATACAAAACACCTCCGCAAGCCTCATCCTCGACATCCCCCGCCACAGCCACATCACTGCCCACCTGAAGGACCTACACTGGCTTCCCATCAACAGAGGATCACCTTCAAGCTCCTCATCCACGCTCACAAAGTACTACACGACGCCGGACCAACATACCTCAACATACTACTCACCTTCTTCACCCCCAACAGCCAGCTCTGCTCCGCTGACCTCGCCCTCACAACCGTCCCACACTTCCACCGAATAACCACCGGCGGCAGATCCTTCTCCCACCTCACCATCAAGACTCGGAACACCCTCCCTATCCACCTGCGACAGACCGATGACCTGCTGACCTTCCAGCGACTCCTCAAGACCTGGCTGTTTGAGCAGGAGCTGCTCCCCTTTACCCCCAGCACCTTGAGACCCTCACAGATGAGTAGCGCGCTTTACAAATATCTGATTGATTGCAAAGTCATTGTACAAAACTGGATACATGTGGTGCTATCTACTAGGGACTTACTAATAAATTAAATGTGCAGCTTAGTGGTATACCAATTCTAAAATTTTTAGAGATGAGATCACAAGCACTTTGCCACTGGTTAGCAGTAGTAAGGTGTACACAGTCCTATGGCCAGTAAAAAACGGATACAGCAAAAGAAATCAGAAATCTGGGGGAATACCACACAAAAGATGATCATGATAAACAGTCATGAAGGCTCTAAGATACATGAAGAAAGCTGCTTCTAATTTCCAAACCAAAAATGTGTCACGCTGCCATCACCACAGTTGCCAGGTGCAGAAGTATGAAAGTGTCCCACTGATGTCTATTGTTTTCTTCCACTCTGGTCTACCCTTTTCTTGGAAGTCCGCACCTAGACACCTGAGGGTAGTAGTGTGCTTTATAAATCATAATTTAATTTCATTATCAAAGGAAATTTAATGACAGATTTGTTTGCCCAGGCCGCTTTCCCTGTGTTTAATTGTTACCACCCACAAAACGTGATGTGGCAGAGCAGGATGGATATGGGAACACAAAGGAAAGTCCCACACATATAAGTGCATTCTATGTTGTAGAAGTGTGGAAAATTGGTGTGGGGGGACATTGGCCAGAGGTGGAGAAGAACATGGGGATGATCCGCTACAGTGTTTGATCATCAGCACTTTTCAGTGTTGTGAGAAGCTGGCTTAGGATATGGTGCACACTTATGTAAGTGGGCACCCTGCACTAATCCAGACAACCCTTTTGGTAATGTTAGTGCTCTTAGACAACCTTAGAAAGCTCTCTAAGTGGTAGCTGTGGATGGCAGCCTTTTGGCTTAGTCCAGAAGGAGTGTAAAGCAGCTTGTTTTACCAAAACATAATCTTAATGGTAGGGATTAAGTGAAAAAGAATCACGCAGTGTATTTATAAAAATATGTATTTATTATAAGACACTCACTAATACATACAAATATCTCCTACACGGAGATATACACAATGCACACAATACTTTGCAATAAAAACAGGTAGTTAGCACAAATACACGGTGGTTTCCATGGGAAGGCAAAATCATGTGCTACAATATTGATATGTGAACCATGACTCATTTCAAGACTACACCCAGAAGATGCAGACGTGCCAGGGACCCAAGGAACTATCTGAGGTAAGTAACCAGGACCGCAGGCTCATTACAAGTCAATGGGTAAGTCACAGTTGCAATTTGAAAGAGAAGGACCCTTCCCAGCAGACCCTGAGGAAGCACCATGGAAGACAGAGGGTTGGAGAGCCACCCCACTCATGGAAGCCCTAGGAACCATGAAACCTCCACCACGGAAGCCAGGAGCATAGGTGTGAAGCGGCTATAGAAACTACAGTCAAACTCAAAAGAGGATTTCAGGAAGATGCCGCTGCTGGAGAAGGAAAAGGTGTCAGGTGGAACCCAAAGGTCGAGTCAAGATGAATTGTACCTTAAAGCAGAGGGTATAGAGTCTATGCCACTCAGGAGTGACCTGGAAGCACAGAAGACAAATGTCCACCGATGTCAGGAGTTGCAGGAGAATTGACGGTGATCTTAGAGCTGCAGCTGTGAGGACAAAGCATTGCTGTGGAAGACCAGGAGCTGTTCACAAGGTGTCCCATGTCTGATGTTGAGAGCTGAGGGGTTGGTGTGCGTCGGGAACACCAACAAGACTTGGCAGCTGCAAACAATGTGGAAAGCAAAGAAGGTGTAGTGTCGGGACCAGCAAGGTCCAGGTGACTCACCTCAAGCAGGGGAGTCAGGGCAGACCCCAAGCAATCATGGGAGCCCACAGAAATCAAAGAAGACCCTCAAGAGGACCCAGAGGTCGGAGGCACTGGTGGCACAAGATGACCTCGAGCAGCTCACCAAAGATGCAGGCTCACGGTGCAAGTGATGTGGTGAGGATTAAGATCATGGTCACAGGAGATACTTGAGGTTGGGGCTATTTGGAGCCCGAAGGTCATGGAGGAAGGAAGCCAATACGTATTTGCAACGGCAAGTCGACATGGTGCACAGGGGTTCCGTTCCTGCAGCTCCGACCAGGAACACTGGCCTCAAACTGGGTGAGAAGAGAGGGCAGGCTACAAGGTATGTGAAGGACTACCACCAGTGTTGCTGAGCCTTTCGGAGTCCAGGGGAGCCCATGATCAGCAGAAATGTCAGATTAGTTGCAGTGCCTGCTGATAAATGGAAGTAACTCCTTCACTTCAAGTGAGATTCCTTTAGGTGTCTTGGATGTCTACAGGACTTGTAAGGTTCCTGTATGGAGCACAGGCACGGACATTACAGCAGACTAGCAGGGCGACAAGACCAGAAGCAGCAGGAGTCATTCTAGTTGCAGCAAAGTCCAAAGTGCCCAGACGGTCGAAGAAGAAGTGGTGACTTGAAAGTAATCTTGTCTCACGATAAATCTAGGGACCTACCTACAGGTAAGCCCTTAAGTACCCTATGGAAAGTGTTGGGACGATTCAGGAATCCCTCTCAGGGAAGGGGGAGGACAGTGGGGAGAATAATACCATGTCATTTGTCCAGTTTCCAGTTTTCAAGCAGAATGAGTGGCGCTGGCAAGCTCTCCCACCGGCCCCAATCCACTAAACGCTATCTGGGAGGTGGTCACACATCCCTGTGACATGATATCTATTGTTCTGCCTTCCCCTGCATGAGCTTGGCTCAGCAGCAGGAGGTAAACATGGTTTCTCTGGTCAGCAGCAACCATGATGTGCTATACAGGTCTAGAGACTGGCAATGGGAGCACTGGGGGCCTCCCAGAGGAGCTTCACAGTGCATGGAATCATATGTGTGGGGGTATGATTCTAACATGTTTGATACCAAACATGGCAGGGTCTGTAACATCCAATTTAACAATGGTCATCACGTAATGATGCATGGTCACTCTATGTTTTATAATGGCTGATGCACTTACAAACCAGGAAAATGGACTCCAAAGGTTATAGAGGTGTCCTGCTCATGCAGGGGCACCCTCACACTTAGAACCGAGCACCCTGTCTTCAGGATTGAAAGTACTGCTTTAGGGGTGACTTATAGATTTTAAGTAAAGTGACCTCAGATATATGGAAACCTATATCTGTTGTAAGAAGTGCTAGCACCAGATTACGCAGGCTGCAATGGCAGGTCTGTAGTTACAGTTTGAGTGATCCCCCATTGATGGCTTAATGCATGCCCTAGCCCATGGGGGACCCCTGGTGTACCTATGCCCTGGGTTCCTCAGTTGCCCATACTAGGAACTTATTAGGGTAAACCATTGTCAATTCAGGATGTACCTTAGTATTTACCATACCAATTTAGGGGAGAAATCACAAAGACTGGGGTCCTGATTAGTGCAGTCAAACTAGTCAGAAACAGCATAGCACCAGGCAAAAAGTGGGGGGGAACCATAAAAGCAGATCCTACTTTCCTAAAAGAGTCCTCTCTCAGAGGTGAGTGGGCCTTTTCTTGCTAGTCCTCATAGGGGCTGTTCAATTTTGAGATGATACTGGGAAGAAAGTGATGCATTAGATAGCTATGCATCCTGCACCATATTGCAAGGATAATCAGGATCAGCCATGGCATCCCTCTTTCAAATTCTAATTTGTCTCAGATACAATGTCAGTAGGAAGTTAAACCACTTTGAAGTCTGGTTCATTGGTCTGGTTCATTGGTCCCAGAGGCATCCTGCCTCTGGGACCAATGACATCAAAAATGTTGGACAGTACTAAAATAACTTATGCTTAAGTTCTGACTAATCATATATATGTTCAACATAATGCTCATTGTGGCTATTATCTTTATGGCTCTTCAAAGTTCACCACTCAGAGCTGTATCCTTGTTCCAAAAATTCCATCTCCTCTTTGTCTGCCCGCTCTGTACTGTCAAACTCTATCATCCACATCACTCCATTTCCTCTCTATAAGTGCCATACATATATACATAAGGATAATAAATGCTAAAGGCGTCAATGTGCCTACAGGTTGAACCCATCCTACAGACAAAGCTGGCCCAATGGAAATGGGTTAGGCCCACAAACAGCACGGTGTATTTACAATGTTCTTCACTTTGGCCTAATTAGTCGCCAGGATGGTGATAAGGAGATGTGGTTAGTTCAAACTGTGGTCCTGTTCATAAAACCTGACTCTTGGCATGAGATGGTTCCAGTGGCCAGAGTAAATTATCAGTGATGCTACGTAAGATTAACAAGGCTGAGAAAACAATGGATTGTAAATTTCAATGGGCATTTTTAACTTTATTTGAAGGAAAACACTTTAAATCAAAATAATATAATTTAGATGGCGCTATGTCGAAGTGTCCACGACCACAGGCATCCGTTGTAGCACATCCTTGAATGATGTACCTTTTCACTGGTTTACCTGAAACACAAAGACAGCACACCTCAGTTTCTCATCCTCTAGTGTATTTTGTAAGTTGGTAACACTGTAGAACTCTGCATAACATGCATTTTTTGACTAGGTGAGTTAATGTGTGAGTATGAAAAGCTGTACATCACATAGTTTGCATGTTTGATGATTGAACTGACACTTTTTTCTACATAAAGAAGACACAAAACAATGGACTTATTTCTGTTCAGTTATGATACTAAGAACGTAATAAGAGAACATGATATGCTACTGACTGCACTTGTTCGGAACCTCATACCCTGATGGGTACATTTCTAAGGGCAAAAATAATACATCTCTAGAATGTACACTTTTGTTGCAATAAGTCTCTTCAGTATTATATTATTTGTTCAATATTTGTTCATTGTATCTTTCTAAAGGATGGATTGGGCAACAAAACAAGAAATCAAAAGTTTAAACAAATAAATACCTCATTCCAAAGTTTATCTTCTATTTTCTCAGGTATGCAGTGAGTATATTAGTGGAATTAAGGCATCATGTGCTTGACTAACAATATATTTTAAGAGCGCATACTTCCACAGCAATAAGTGCCAAACAGCCAGGACACTGAGAAATAAGGATATCAGTGATGTATATTTTAGTGGAAAGACAGAAGGTGCACTTAGAGGGGTAATAACTTGGTATGTGGTTATCAAAGCATAATGTTTCATATATATGTTTATTTTTTTTATTTTTGAAGCTTATAAAGCGCACGGCTACCCCCGACAGGGGTGTGCTGGCGCTGCAGACAACAGGCTGAAAAAAAAGGATGGTAGCAGCTAGAGACTGGAAAACAGCCAAGTTTTCAATTTACTCCCGAACAGCGATTCCGATGGAGTCAGCCTAAGATCTAATGGGAGGCTGTTCCAGAGTTTGGCGGTCCCTACTGCAAAGGCCCTGCCCCCCATTCTGGACCGACCAAAATGCGGGGTACCAAGAAGGCGGAGATTGTTAGATCTGAGAGCTCTGGTTGAGTGGACAGGTTTAAGCCTATTTTGCAAATAGACCGGGCCGAGGCCATTGAGAGCCCAGAAAGCTAAAACCAGTGCTTTAAACTTAATACGCTGGGCCACTGGCAACCAGTGCAGCTTCCTCAGGAATGGGGTGATCGGATGGCGGTAGGGAATGTTTCCGATCAGCCTAGCAGCCGTGTTCTGCACGATCTGCAACCGATTAATGAAGTAGGCTGGAGCTCCAACATACAAACTATTTGAGTAGTCCAGATGAGAGGTAATTAAGGCGTGGACAACAGTCCTGCGGGAATCAAGAGGGAGGTATGGAAAATTTTCCCTGATCATACGGAGTTTGCCAAAGCAGGCTGCAGTAACTTTGTTAATGTGGGTTTTACAGGATAAGGCGTTGTCAAATTGGAAACCCAAATTACGAGCTGCTTGAACCGGATCCGGTGGAGGATTTAATTCCGAGGGCCACCAGAGTGTAGGGGAGAGTTGGGATGTCTGATTAAAGAACAAGACTTCTGTCTTATCTGTATTAAGTTTGAGATTATTAGAAGTCATCCAGGAGGAGATGTTAATAAGGCAGTGACAAAACTTGGACAAACTGCCGTCAGAGTGATCTCTAAAGGAAAACACAAGTTGAGTGTCATCAGCATAAGAGATCACTCTGACCCCCCAGGATTCAGCCACCTTTGCCATAGGAGTAAGGTAGATATTAAAAAATACAGGGCTGAGTGCAGAGCCCTGCGGAACACCGCAGAGCAGAGGTTTTTCTTCAGATACAAAAGGCCGGAGGAAGACCTGTTGGGATCTACCCTTAAGAAAAGACCTGACCCAGGCAAGGGGACTACCCCCAATTCCAATGCTAGGCAGGCGGTCCAATAGTATAGGTCCAATAGCATGAAAAAAATTGGAGAGACCATCGCAAAGGATTTGGCTGGGGCAATCAGGATGGCCAAGGCTGGGGGATTGGAAAATTCCTCAATGATATTAAATAGGTTTTTGCTGAGTTTTCAGCTATCTTAATTTTCTCTACAAAAAAATCCCTCATAGTGGCTCGCTTTAGTTTATGGAAATTCTTTAATGCCGTTATGTAGATGGCTTTCGCGAACGAATCATACGTCAATCGCCATTTACGTTCTAATTTTTTGCATCTGCTCCTTTCCTCACGTAATGCCGAAGAGAACCAGGGCGCAGATGGTCTTGCCCTCAAAGAGGCTAACGGTGCCATTGGGGCAAAAAGATCTATAGAGGAGGAAAGGGAGGCGTTAAACTTGGCTCCGTCTGCATTCAGATCGTAGGAGGGCTGCCCTATTAGTTTAGGAAAGATAGGTTCTAGGGCAGCACAGGTAACCTTATACCATTTCCTCCCTTGATCCCTACCTATTACTGGGAGGTCAGATGGAAGTGGAAAAGTCAACTCAAGCGGAATCAGGTAGTTGTCCGTCTGGTCTAGTTACTACACCAGGATGATATCTTTTATAGTTCATGGTAAGAAGAAGCTAATCTTGGGGAGATTCACTTTGGCTTTCCAGGCAAACAAAAATAATAGCAACTCACACTGGTCTACAGATGACTACATGTTTGCCATCCCCAGGTCGTCCATGCCAAAGCTGTTCCTACTGGCCACCCGTAGCCATTGAAAATGGTGCAAGTGCAGGGCCTAGTTCTGATTGGGTGAATGCTTAGTCAATCTGATTCTCCAACAACATGATCTTTCTGAAATTCTGTTTGGGCATGCTTTCAACCAATTACTAGATATTTCATACAGTTAAGTAAATTCTGATCTGGCTGCTACTGATTGTTTGTGACTGGGTGCAAAACCTGCATTGTCTACCTTTCTCTAGTCTGCTCTTGGGGCGTATTTTTTTGCAGTTTTATACGCTGTGATCTTGGTTCACAAGGAGCGTTCTATGTTAGACTATATTAGATATATACGTGTGTCTTGTAGGGAAGCATAATGTAAAGATCTAGATTGGAGGTCTCTAGTTGGGGGATAGGTTCAGAAAAGAGAAGCCAAGTAACTGTCAGTGGTGAGGCTGTATATGGCCCAGAAACATAAGATCTTTAATAATCAACACTTGCTCATATGGAGCCAGTAAAGGAGAGGAAGATGGACAGGAATGCTAGTTTTCCTGCTCAGCCCCAGAATCAGCACTCTGGTTAAGTTGTAGTTTTTAGCAGAGCTAGATGACAGTTCTACAAAAGAGAATTGCAATAGTCCAAACTAGCGATGATGAGGGCCTGAAATAGGTTTTTTCTACAGCAGCTCTCCAAGAACTGAGTACTTTTCCTGATTACTTTAAGCATAAGGAAACAGGTGGTAAGTTTCTCAATATGTACCACAAAAGAGTTTGTTATAAAAAATAATGTACAGAATTATTAGACAAAAACTTACCTGTGAACAATAATTCGGCAGAACCTAAAAACAAATCACCGGGCCCATAATCCCCTACCTATGCAAAACAGTCAAATAGATCCTGGAGAGATACACATACTGTATTTTTTTAGGGCAATGCATTTGTCAATTTTTTTAGGCTAATGCATTTTGTCACATTTTTAGATGATCTACTTGAAGCAAATGCCTTTTTCTTTCAAATGGCTGCAAGTGCTGTAGTATTAAACTAGACAATATTCTCCTACATTTAAAGGTAAAGCATCATAAATGTTTGCACCCAGGTAACTTATAGTAAAGGTGATACAGTGTTCATCACTTGTATACAGAATATGTCACATACATCAGCATTCGGGTACACTACGCTACTCACAAAAACTCAATACCTCACTTCCACCACATTTATAAAAACTGAACAAAACTGCAGACACAATAGGCAACCTTCAAAAACAGAACACACACTAGGCAACCGTCAAAAACGGTACACACTATTGGAAATCTTCTTAGGACAACTACAAGAAGATATCACAACCGGAACGTTACTTTAGCGATGTTCTTGTGGTGATATGCCCTTCTCCATACTTACAAAGTAGCACTAAGCCACTTCTTGTGGCTTAACAAAGCCTTGTAAATACTACCCCTTTACACCCATCACTTAGCGTGAAAGGGGCATGCAGTGGGTGTATCTGTGGGCTTTCCACTGCAACATCCATTGCTTTTGATGTTGCCCGAGATTTATAAGAGCAGGCATTAGAATGGCAAAATGAGGAGAAATAGCCTCCACGTGTACATCAAGAATAGTGAGGAAGAGAACACAAGGCATTGTCTGGTAACACTTCTTAAAATTATGTATGCAGTCCTAACATTTCCAATCCGCAGGTTGCAGCAAATCCTATTTCTTCTAATGCTTAGGTATGTTGAAGAGAAAAATATGACATGCTCAGTCGATTCTACCACCTCAGGGCAGAACAGGTAGAATCTGTTACAATTGCTAGAGTGACAATTCCATTTGACTGTAAAAGAGCAAACAGGCAAGATCCCCTTGCATAAGTTAACATAGAAAGGCTTTACAAAGTGGAGTTTGATCTCATTCAAGAATGGTTCCGGGCAGAGGAGTGGCTGCCACAGGGTATTGTGTTGTTTAATTATAGGTCCATGTTTGGGCAAGTGTCATGTAGATAGCAGTCTTTCCCCCTGCCTTTTTGGATCAAATCAAAAAGCTGATTTTTCAGTTCCATGGTGGGATCTTTTCCAATTCGTCTGTAGCAATTGTTGTCATTTAGTTGTTGGTGGACTTCAGTTTTATATTTATTAATGTCCCAAATGACAACTGCTCCTCCCTTGTCGGCCTGTTTCACAACCAATGTTTTGTCATTCTTAATAGTCAATAAGGCCTCCTTTTCTACTTTAGGTAGATTGTACTTGACATATTTGGGCAGAGGAGTGGCTGCCACAGGGTATTGTGTTGTTTAATTATAGGTCCATGTTTGGGCAAGTGTCATGTAGATAGCAGTCTTTCCCCCTTCCCCCACTCCCTTTGTGGTGTGTTTGTCTAAGTGTTTACAGTGTGCACAACTGTGTGATGGCAGAAAAAGACACGCTAGCGTACAGTGAGGAACATATTCAAAATCTGATAAGAGACCCCCCAGTTTTTGCATCAGCAGCTCTCAGTCTTGCAGCCAATACCCAAAACGAATCGGACAAATTGATTCGATTACGCAAAAAACAAATAAGGACAGACCTTCACGGACATTTTTTATTACAGCATTTGCGGGCAGGGACCATCCCCTCTGGACTCCAAATTCGTAACATCCCAGTCGTGTTTACGGATGACCCGGACTACAAAAAAGGCTTCAGCGGAATTAAAACTAAATGTAGTAGGGACCTGATGGTCCTTACCATCGAGACTGCATATAGAATATCATTAAAAGAACTAGAAGATATTGCAACCTTGCAAAGAGAAATCGAAAACAATCAATTGATCACGGACTCTAAAACACTACTGGAGAAAATTGAAAAGGAGATTTTAGAATTTAAAGATTTCACGGTCCCACAAAAAAACAATAAGTTTGATTTAGACAAGAAAAACTTCTCTTTGGAGTCCGTTTATCCTTATTTGAATAAGGATTTCTACACACGGTCCGATTCACGAAGATTCTTGCAAGATAATCAAGGCCGCTCACGCCAGAAATTTTTAACTTTTTCAGACACATCTTCATCGTTGGGGAGTGAATCTGACAGCACAGCCAGGTCTCTCCAGAACAGAAAGGGCAACCAACCAGAACAGCAGCCTCAACAACAAAATCAAACACCTTTTTTAGGACGAGGCCAACAGAGGGGCAGGGGCCGGACACGCTTTTCCCAGCCATGGGAGATGAGAACCCGTCGACAATTCTACAAAAACTAGACAACTCACCCATTTTCAACTTATCTGATAGGGTCTTGACAGCAGCAGAAACAGCTATACTGACCAAGGGTCTCAATTTTGTTCCATCCAGACCGACAGACTTCGTTAAAATGAAGTTAGAGACGCTAGAGTTTTGCCATAAAATTCGGCTAAAAATATTTTTCCATGAAACACAAGAGGAACGTCATGTAGAAGTAACTGGGCTCAAGAGAAAATCTACATTCTGCCCGACAGGCTCTAAAGTCCCCAAGGAAGTACTGACGTTTGAACGTACTGTGCTATCAGGAATCTCTGCAATAGAGAAAAAGAAACACTATGTCAAGTACAATCTACCTAAAGTAGAAAAGGAGGCCTTATTGACTATTAAGAATGACAAAACATTGGTTGTGAAACAGGCCGACAAGGGAGGAGCAGTTGTCATTTGGGACATTAATAAATATAAAACTGAAGTCCACCGACAACTAAATGACAACAATTGCTACAGACTAATTGGAAAAGATCCCACCATGGAACTGAAAAATCAGCTTTTTGATTTGATCCAAAAAGGCTTCGACCAAGGCTTTGTGGGGCCTAAGGAACTGTCATTTTTACAAAATAAAAACCCTAGAACCCCGGTGTTCTACGTGCTGCCTAAAATGCACAAAAAAGAATCCAACCCGCCAGGCCGCCCTATAGTGTCGGGCTGTGAGTCCCTCATGGAACCAGTGGCAAAGTACATCGATTTCCTTCTGAAACCTTTCATAGAAACTATTCCTGCACACCTTAAAGACACCACGGCCTTTCTTAACAAAATAGCGACAACTCAATTTGACTGTAATAAACAACTTTTAGTCACATTTGATGTTGTCTCGCTTTACACGCAGATCCCGCAAGAACAGGCCCTGGAGACTCTGTCAGCCATCCTGGACACTAGGGAAAGACCAATGAGAGTACCTACGGACTTTATTCTAGGACTGGCCGCCTTTGCTTTACAAAAAAATGTCTTTACCTTTGACTCTGAGTTTTTTTACCAAATAAAGGGGGTAGCAATGGGCTGTCCCTTTGCACCAGAATTGGCAGTGTTGTTTATGGGACTATTTGAAGAAAAATTCATATATAATAACAATCCCTACAGTAATTGCATATCTAGCTATATGCGATATATAGACGACGTTTTCCTCATCTGGACGGGAGGATATGAAGAACTTAATGACTTTGCCGGTTGGCTTGACTCAAGGACTAATGACATCAAGTTCACTTGTACGGCATCTAACAAATCAATCACATTTTTGGATGTCAAAGTGGAGCCTCATGAAGGGGGCTTAAGTACCACCTTATTTCGCAAAACTACTGATAGAAACAAAGCCTTATATTATACAAGTAACCATCCACGGAGTCTGAGACAGAACCTCCCGTTCGGTCAATTTCTAAGGATTCGGAGAAATTGTTCAGGTGAACAGGACTATTTTGAACACGCCGGACAATTAAAGGATCGCCTCATCCAGAGAGGCTACCCAAAAAAAGATTAAAAAACTCCCTCAAAAGAGCATGGTGGACACCGCGTGAAACATTATTGGAGAAAAGAGTCAAACCAGATTTGAAAAGATTGGTATGTGTTACCACCTTCTGCCCAGCAGCAAATCAACATAAGAAATTGATAACATCCAATTGGCACTTGTTGAAAGACCTCCACGAGGATTTTACAGCACCTCCACTATTTGCCTACAAAAAAGCAAAAAGTGTGGCCAACCATATCGTGAGAGCAGCACTTCCAATTGAGAAAGCCCCAACACTGAGAAGCCTGTTCGGACTAGCTCCAACAACAGGCCACCATAAATGTGGTACCTGTACCTGCTGTAATGACACAATGGAAGCCTCAGTTTTTTCCTTTGACAACATCCACTGGAAACACCAAACTTTCACTAATTGCAAAACTCGGAATGTAGTCTATGCAATTGTATGCCCGTGTCCTATGTTATACATAGGCAAAACAACGCAAGAAGTGAGACAAAGAATAACACAGCACAAATCAAGGATTCGGCGAAACGTTGAGAATGCCCCATTAGTCAACCATTGGTTGGGTAAAAAACACGAGCAGTCTGACCTAAAGTGGACAGTCCTTTCTAAAATTGAAAGGGACCCACGGGGAGGGGATGTTGAGGCACGGTTAAGTCAGCGAGAAGCGCTGCTAATCATGAAATTCAACACTGCCACAAAAGGATTGAACGAGATCTCTGAGATATATAAACCTAGTGCATAGACGACCTTCTTCTGACCCAATCCCCCTATTTTGGAGCCCTCCACTAACACCACAATCTGAGCACGTTAGAATCTCCCCGGACATCCCCACTGAACTACAGGTCCCAGAATTCCCACACGGGACTCTTTAACTAACCAGGTAGCCGTCCTCGCGCCATTCACTACGATTGAGTGGATGAGGGAGAAGCAGCAAGCCTCCTCGTGTACATCACTCTAAACTGAAGTTATCGGTATGCTTCTATGAGTCATTTTCGAGTAGACAGAAAACTCGACTGTTTTACGCTAGACGCGTGACTAATTTATTCCGTTTTTGCCGTACAGTGGTAACGCCATACATAGAAGTCTGCAAGCATCGCCGGCACGAAGGCCGTTGCAAACAAAGATCAAAGGATACTGAGGCGCCTCCAGCCATAGCGGGTAAGCTCAACCGCAGAGTATGCGACAGAGTGTGGATGACAGACTGGTCGAATGCAGTGACTAAATGCAGTGTCTGTTTGTGTTCTTTCCCCAGTCCCTCCGTGCATTCCAAAGTGAACCTTTCTGGAAGTGGAGCTTTGACCCACGAGGCAAGGTAGGAAGAGGCTGCATGTGTGTAGAACAGGGGTGCTGCGAGTCTCTTAGTCTTTATCAGAGGTCTAAAGTCATGTCTTTTGTGTTTTGTTTTTGTAGTAACAATTTTTGGTCCTGAGGAGAACCCCGGGAAGTTACGGGGTTTGAAACGCGTCGACCAACCCGGTCTTGGGTCATTTAAACATTCATTCACAAATTGAGTTTTTGTGAATAGCGAGAGATTTCTTTCCTACATTTTTTTACAACTCTGTTGATTACAAAAGAACTATATATTGAATGACGAGAAGGATTTTTTCCACATTACATGTGTAAAGGTTTATTGATACCGATACCATAGTGTGTTTGTATGTATGTCCTATTGTTTGTATGATTGATTGGCCAAGAGTGTCTGAATTGTCCAAATTGTTTAACTGTTATTGTGTTTATTTGTGACGTTAACTTTTTTGTATATATTGTGTATATATTATGTATATAAATATTTTCGTATTTCCATGCACGAACTAAGTATATGTTCAAACATTGAAGGATTGAAAAAGAATTATTAAAAACTCATTTGTTGCAATTCATTAAGCAGGTTTTTATGCTATATTCCTAATAACCATTTTGTTTCAGAATCCTAAAAGAGAGGTTCTCAGCACTGGCAGTTGTTTTGTTTTGATTATCCACCGTACTCATCCAGCAGTTTCCCCTTAGGCTGCGGTGTCCCACAGGGCTCCGCTCTCAGCCCCACGTTGTTTAACGTATACGTCCGTCGCTTGGCCATGTTGGCCAGGGAACGTAACATAAAATTAATTTCCTATGCGGACGATACGCAATTAATCTTTACTTTCTCTAATGACACCGTGGGCCAAATTCCAGGAAGACATCCTGGCCATTTCCAGTTGGCTTACAGAGAATTGCCTCCAGTTGAAATCATCTAAAACTGAGGTTCTCATTATTGGAAATGACACTCAGAAGTGGTATGAGCAGTGGTGGCCCCCTACACTGGGCCTGCCACCTATTCCTAAGAAAGAAGTTAAAAATCTAGGTGTGATTGTAGATAATTCACTTACCTTAGAATCCCATGCCAAAAGAGTGGCTGGCACTTGCTATGGCCGCCTCCGGTCTCTTAAACCCATCCTAGGGTTTTTTGAACCTCCCATGCGTCAGACTATTGTCCAAGCTATGGTTTTGTCCCATTTGGACTATTGCAATGCGCTCATGCTTGGTTCCAATTTGACAGTCACCAATAGACTGCAAAGGGCTCAGAATGCCGCTGCCCACACTCTATTCGGACTGCCAAAATGTTGCCATACTTCCCAGGTTCTGCGTAGGTTGCATTGGCTGCCCGTTAAACAATGCATACAATTCAAAACCCTCTGTCTAATTCATAAAATGCTTTATCGCCTTGGCCCCCAAATCCTACACGGCCTTTGTTCCTTCTATGTTCCATCGCGGGCTCTCCGCTCTGCGGACCTCTCTCTGGCATGTACTATCAAGATTCGGAGGTGCAGAGCAGATGGCCGGTCATTCAGGTATCTCGCTCCAAAACTCTGGAATTCCATTCCTTTAAGCATACGCACCATCTCTAACCATCTTCTCTTCCGAAAACACATCAAAACTTGGTTGTTTTCTTCTGCTTAGGATTTCCTGGTGATTTGGCACTTACACCTCCATTTGGCCTCACTATAACTAGGTATGTCCGCAAGGGCTGGGACGCCCTGTTGCTGGGGTAGCCATGCGCGATATAAATAAAAATAACATAACATAACATAACATCTAGCTGGAGAATCTATCTCTTTCTATTTCCTGTGTGTGAATGACTGGTCTCTAGCGCCTTGATGCCTTAGGGTAATTGCTGCGCTTTCTAAATCTCAAATCAAAAGCAGTCTTAACCCAGCTGTGCCACTGATACAGCTAAGGCCATAATCTAAATGTAGGGGGACAAGCAGGGTGCTAGGTGGCAAGCTACTTAGGTTCCTCATAAAAACTATTTTCTATATTCTCTAAGAGTCTAGTGCCCACAAAGCCGAAATGTTCTCCACTGTACAGAGTAGCTCCTAGTGCCTGATTTATGTAAATGTCAAGGACTGGAGTCACCAGATGAAAAAAGGAGCTGTGGTGCGCCCTCAAAATAACCCCACAATGTAGTTTGCGTCCACACATCTGCATAATCAATCAGATCATTATGTGAGTGTAACCCCCAGATCATCGAATATCTGAACACTCTTAAGAAGAGTCACTCCACTGAGAGTCAGATTTGCATGGGTAGTTGGGCAGGTATTGAAAGCCATGTATTTTGAAATGCTGAGGTTAATCATCAGCCTCTGCTGCTGTCAGAAGGACCCAAAACAATCTATGAGAATTTAAAGTCTTATCGGAAATTTTGTTAATAAAAGGGTGTTACAGTTGGGATCTTAACCCAAGCACGACGACAGTCGTCACTCTCACATTTCTCAAGCTGTGATACTAAATCATTAATATATACGAGAAAGAGGATAGGAGCCTTACTCCCTGATTATATGGGATGGGATGTGTTAGTTTACCCTGGGGCCTGCATCTGACCTGGACATATTTGGTTGAATGTAGTCTAGTTAAAACTTCTATATGATACTCAGTGACCCCCATCTCTGCCAATACCTTCCACAGAGATTCTCTGTGGGCTAGATCAAAAGCAGACTGAAGGTTCAAAAATATAACAAAGTCTGCCACCTCTCCCAAGTGAATGTATATACATCTCAAAATGCAGCTTTTGGAAAGGTCATTTAAGGACTTGAGGCAGGTTTGTAAACTAAAGAAAATTAAAGAAAATGTGATTGTACTGTGCTGTTTAAAAGAAAGGAAGGGATGAAGGAAGGAATACATTAAAGAAGTCAGCAAAAAATAAATGCAGGCAGACGGGGAGAGAGAAAATAAATAAGTAATGGATGAAAAAAGGATGAAATAGAAAAGAATATGAAAGGAAGAAATGATGGGGTAGAGGGTGAAAGGAAGTGAACAAAGTGTGATGGAAGAATAGAAAGGAGGTAGAAAAGCACGAGGAAGGATAAGAAAGGGAAAAATTAAAGAAGGGGTGAAGGAAGGAGCAGGAAAAAAGAAAGTAAGTAACGGATGAAGGAAGACGGAAATATTGCGAGGGAGGAAGAATGGAGAACGAATGAGGAAACAAGAATGTAAAGAAGAAAGTAGGCATGGAGGTACTGGGTCACAGAGGGACAGCGAGAATAAAAACAGTGTAATATTGCAAATAATATTAAAAAACAAAAGATTAAAATACATTTCGGTGTCCATAAGACTCAATGTATGCTTGTAAAGCACATGTATCCACCAGAGAGGGGCTTGACACCAAATAAAAAATGCTCTTATCCAACTCATTGGCATTAATTTTACCTTTTAAGTTAACTCAGTGCGTAACTCTTAACGCCTTGCATGCTCATGACGGCCCCCAGCTGTCATGTGTCACGGTGGGCGCATGCAGAGGACGGCCCCTGGCTGTCCTAATCCTGCGCAATTATAAAAATGCTCGCACAGTGCAAAAATTTGCCGTGCATTGAAGGGGTTAAAGTAAGTACAGATGAGGGCTAAAAACACCAGCTTTAGGCAATTCTGATTATTTATGCAACGACCAGAACATTAAAATAGCATTGGTCCCATTAGAAACCGACCAGGTGGCAACCCTAGTAAGTGTAGCGAATGTGGCAAATACATTTGTGGTGGAGCTTTGCGGGGTCAGGGGTATATGCCCACATCTCAACAACAGCAGGGCAGACTCCATTGAATGTTATGCTTTATTATTTCAAAAGTGCATGTTGATTCCTCTCTTAACGGAGTTGAATGTCTGACTTCATTTTGAAATAGGTGGCAATGAGATTTTGTGTCTCATGGCCAGATCATGCAACAGAACTATTTGCATTGATTAGACAGGCCCAAACATGATACAGCCCTGTCATCCCTCAACTTTACAACATTAATTACTCTATATTTAATAAAGCAGAGGTGTACTCTTTTCTTCCTCTCCCTCAGTATCTGCTTTTATTCCTCCTCTTCACACCTCAATCCTTCCCTTGTCACGAAGCTCCCATCACTTTCTGACCTATGTCTGCGTTTCCGCTTAATTGCAGCCTCCCGCACTAACTGCTTTTCATTTTTAACCTTCCCGTCTTTCCCTTCCACTCGCCTTTGATGTGTTCCTAGCTATCTGATTTTCTTCCCTTGCTTTTCTCCTCTTTTCACTTTTAATTCTCATCATGTTCCACTCCAATCTTGCACTCCCAATCTCTGCTTTCCCCACTTCTCTTCACACTCTTTGTCTCCCATATTTACCTTTGCCCTCAGACCTCTCCTACTTCGTCACGCTACCTTTTATGTTTTGCTTCTTGCACATATCTTTATATCCACTCCCGGAATCCCCGCTTGAGTTCAGGGTCAAAAATTTAAATCTTGGAGTGGCCACTCAGTCTTTCATCTTTCTGAGGACCCAGGAAAGCCCACCCAAACAGTGTCAAATGACATCAAATGTTCCCCGGAAAAATCCTGAAAACAGAGCAACTTGGAGAACAGCAGCCACTTATAAAATAATGCAAATGCCTTGCGCACACCAGGAAACTGGTTTATAAATTACACAGGACCCTAACCCGGTTATACGATCAACAGGAAAGATAGAAGGGATGGTGGAGGAGGGGGACTAGCCATTACGCTACATTCTACTAACTTTGACCTTAACACAAATAAGGGAGCGGAAAGCCTTGGCTTTTGTCTCTCACTAAATGCCTCCATCTCCTTCTCAGGAGTCCTGATTTACCGTCCTCCGGGTCAGAGTACCACCTTTATAGACTAACTTAGGGATGCCTTGAGTCATCTCCTGCTCAGATACGCCAATTTTACTTTGATAGGAGATTTTAACCTCCACTTGGAAGGCAGAACCGAACCAGGTGTAGACAACTGTCTTTAAATTAAGGAACTATTCTCATTGCACCAACTGGTGGAGTACCCAACACACCAGGTGGGCCATACATTGGACGGGGTGTGCACCAACTTTGCCTCATTATCGGTTGACACCCCACTCCTCGGATATGGTCAGACCACCTCTTTGTCCACCTTACACTTAGGGTTCCACAGATGAGCCGCCCTTACAAGTCACCCCTGAACCTCAACGTGGGCGCAAATGGGCACAATCAGCTGACAACCCTAAGCTAGCAACCTCTGTCCAAGCTCAAACCCCCATTCTAACAGGGAAACAGGGTTGGACTCACACCTCTTCCACTCCTGGCTAACCAATGTATGCAATGAACTTATCCCACCGGAGAGACCTGATAAGTATAAGAAACCAAAAATTCAGAAAGTCCCTTTGTTTACACCCGCCCTGGCACAAGCAGATCAACTATGTAAGCAGCACGAGCATAAGTGGAGAAGATGGTACAATGCTGAAGAAAGAATAGCTTATAAAAATAGTAGAAAGCTCTATCATCACCAGATCAAAATCGCCAAAAAAAGAGAACTACTCAAAGAAGTACAGGAGGCTAACCAAGACCAAAAAGTAATCTTCTCGGTCGTAAAGTCCTTCACAAACACTTAAGTGCTACAGAAAGAATTACCCCCTCTCAAAAACTTTATTATAATATTTCAGTATTTTTCGAAGAAAAATTTCAAAAAATCCAAAAGGACTTTTCAATGGCTCCTCTCCAGGACCTGGATGTCACCCCCGAGCTAGTTCCCGTGATCACCGCTCTTTCTATCCGAACTTTTGAACCAGTTTCACTAGAACAAACTAGCGAGGCCATAGGAGCATGCAAATCAGGCTCACCATAGGACGCCTGCCCCCCCATGATTCTCCGCTAAATCATAAATACGGTCAATCCAATTATAAATCAGAAAATTAACTATTCTCTAAGCTCAGGCATAGGTCCAGATGAATGGAAGCATGCACTGGTAAAACCAATGAAAAAGAAACAAAACATCAACCCCACTGTGCTCTCAAACTTCTGCCCTATTTTCCTACTCCCCCTGTTAGGCAAAATCACCAAAAGATTTGTTCACAAAGAACTAACCAAATTCACTGAAGACACTAATCTACTTCACTCTCAAAAATCTGGCTTTCACCCCAAGCATTTCACAGAATCGTCTCTCCTGGAAATAATGAACGCACTAAATACTATAGCCGACAGTGGCAGGAAAGCGGTTTAGATCCAACTCGACTTGTCGGTCGCGTTCGATACCATCTCGCACAGTACCCTCCTGAAGTGACTCGAACGCTGCGGCATCTCTGGTACCACTCTGGAATGGATAAAATCATTTCTCACCAACCGCAGACAAGCGGTTATCCTTGGTACTTTCCTCCCAGTAGCACGCAACATAACAACAGGAGTCCCACAGGGCTCATCATTGAGCCCACTGTTATTGAACATTTATATGACCCCGCTCATCTCCCTGATAGGATCCTTTGGGATTGAAGTTAAGTCCTACGCAGACGATACCCAAATGATCTTTCCCTGGAAAACAATTTTACAGAGGCCAAACTTAACTTTAAATGTTGCCGATCTGCAGTCATCCAGTGAATGAGGGACAACCACCTTAGATGCAACACCTACAAAACTGAAATCCTCCCTATAGGGAAAGATGTCCTATTCCAGCCTTGTAATTCGTGGCCTGAGGGAACAACACCCCCGCCTGACATAGTCAAGGTAGTCAAAAAACTAGGAGTACAATTTGACACTGCGCACTCCTTCCTTCCACACGCTACGGCCATAGCAGGGACCTGCTTTAGCCTCATCAAATCGCAAAAAAAATTCTTTCATCTAATACCACTTGGCCCAAGAAAATCAGTGGCAGTGGTCTTGATTCTCTAGTGTCTCGACTATTGCAACAGCCTTCTGGCAGGAGCCAAAAATTCAATACTAAAGAAGCTACAAGTTGTCCAAAACGCTGCGGCACGTTTAGATCTAAAACTCCCATGAAGATTTTCGGCATATGCAGCATTAAAAGTTCTTCACTGGCCTCCGCTGCACAAGAGAATTCTCAATCCTAATCACCTATAGAGCCGAGCCTAAATTGGGACCTAAGTATCTCTCGCACGGTTCACTGCTTACATCACAACCAGGACTCTCAGGTCATCATCAGCCAGCCTCCTCAAACCACCCATTTTTAGATGTAAAACTAAAGGAGGAAAAACACTGGCCGCCTTGGGGACCGAAGCCTGGAACCTGCTACCACCTCATCTAAGATTTCTAAAAACAGAAACACAATTCAGGAAGGCTCTGAAGACTTGGGTATTTAGCACTCCAGACAAATTATGCCTTTCTCTTTTTTAGTATCCTTAGGGCCCCCTCTTACCTCCAACTAACCAGCGCCAGGATGCTCCTTGCAGAGTGGCAGTCAGCACTTTACGAATACCAACTTACATTACATTTCAAATGAGCCAGGAGGTACAAGGATGGAAAATGACCAAGAGGAGACCAGGGACTAAAACATCCTCTATTAAAACCAACTTATCTATGGAGACTCAAGCCCGGCTCAAGTCCACCCCGGTCGTACATTCAAACTCCAGTGTCATGACAATCTGCAAGTACTTCAGGCCAACACCTGCTGCGCTGAGAACATTAGTTAAAGGGGAGCCTCGCAGTAGGACTACACCCCGCGAACTATCCTTAGTAAATCAGGTCAGAGTCTGAAACCTAACTCGCACCATTGTGAGAAGCGGGCCAATGGTGCGAACAGTGGAGCTAATTGCCCCTTGATCCAGTAATCCCAGCAGGGCGAGACTGGGCAAGGACAACCCAAAGTCCTAGGAATATCATCAACACTGGACTCCCCGAAACGTAAAATGCAAAAACCCAGAAGGGAAAACCAAGGCGACCCAATGGATGAGTGACAGTGGCCCTCATTATGATCTGTCACTTTCAGAAATTATGTTAGCAATGAAGCCCTACACTCTCAACCAAAGTTCATCTCTTTTGGGACTGGGAGACAATAGATCCTTGGGGGACCAGAACGCTTACCATCTACTTGGCAAGAAATAGCTCACAACTCAATCTGACTGCACCCACCAAAATTCTCTCTTATCCTCAATAAACTCAACATTAACAACTGCCATTATTGCTCTCACACGGCAAACACAGAAACTTTAATTTAAATGGACACCATGCAGGCAAAAGCAGCATCTATAAAGAACATAGCAGCCAAAATTGATAACTTAGAAGGAAATCTGGAAATGTTGAAGAAGCGGTGTTCATGCCTTCCAATAGTTGACAAGCTCAGCTTTCTGCCAGACTTTTTTACATTAGTAGTCACAGAATTAAAACAAAGATAAATAGTGATCACAGACAATCAGGATCATCGCATAGAGAACAGGGCTCCAACCAAATTAAAAAACAACCATCCCACAGTCGATAACAATGAAGAGCCCAAATCATGCTCCACATAATCAATGTGTAGAAGTCAAGTCTCCTACCCACGTTAAAAACCAAGCTAGTATCCTTATTGCAGGCACAGACACCCCTCCTACTTCTTCGCAGCAGGCAACAGCAATGACTCAAAATAAAATCCCTTATGACTCAACAGCAATGGGCAAAGCCTTGCTTAGGAGCAAAGGTCCGACGGACAACCTTGAAGAGACCGCAGAACCTATTAAATTGCTTTCCAGAAGGGCAAACAAAAACCTGAAGAAGCATACAAAAAACAATAAACACTGTCATTGTGTAAAGGAACTACAATTGCACCTGGAAGCATTAGACGTGAATCCTGGTTGCAAAACGAACCCAAAGGTTGACCAACAACCAAAACCACTTAGGACACAGAAACTCTACCCAATCTTTCAAAAGGCGAGGTCCACCGTCAATCCAAGGAATGACCAGCAAACCATTGCACCTGTAACACAACCACTCACAATACAGCGCCATGGAGATGGCCCGGCTGACAAAGGGAAGAAGCAAGCCCCTCAGGAGTTCGATCTCCCTCACCAAATAGACAGTAGGGAGGGCAATAACAAAGCACTGCATCTAAACAGGCAGGAGCAAGATGTGCCTCCACCCAATACAGATGGCACAAGAACACTTCTCCCCTAAATAAACAGTAAGAGACTTCGGGAGATCAATGCAGCCCAAACAGACATCAGAGCAAATGTAAGAAATAGATACTGCCCGGAAACATACGCAGTTACAATAAGGCCAAGGGTCCACACCGGAAAGGAATCAGACAACTACATCTTAGTGCTTACACCTGAACATAAATATCACGGAGGTTTAGATATATTAAATATTTTACAAGTTCTCAAATATAATCCAGAGTTAATACATCGCACAACAGAAGATCTTACCCGCGTTCAATACAAGGCCCTGAACAACAATAGAACAAGAGAATCGACAATAGCGACATGGAAAGCCAGCTCAATAGCCCAAATGATCATGACAGAAAAGGCCAAATTTGCAAAATGGGAGATCAATGTATATGAACCAGAAGTGTAAAAATACCCACACATGCTAACTGGCAGACCCAGCAACAGAAATACACAGTCGCAGAGAAAGTCCATTTTAAGAGGCACAACTCAAGCTGCATATCCCAAATCATTTTCCAACTTGAGAATACATTTGTCATCTATCTCCTCTGCAACAGGGTGCAAAATCATCAAAAGAGGAAAAGCCGAGCTGCATATATACGATCAAGATGGAGCAGTAATAACACTGTCAGATCGGCTATCAAACTGCTCCTAGCCGAAAGAGATCCAACTCGCCTGCGAGCAGACCGAACAAGACCATAAAAATAATTTCATTGAACTTGTATGGGCTGAAAACTATGCTACAGAACAGAACTGCCTTTGAATTTTTAAAGACAGGGAACCATGCTGTGTATCGAGGAAACCTGGCTTCTCGCCCCATTGGTTATACCAGGATTTGAGGAATTTCAACAACCAGGCTAAAAAGCATGATGTATTCCGAAGACCATAGGGGGCCTATCATTCTATGTAAGCTTGGGTACTACCATAACATCAGCAAAATCCTCAATAAGGAACGACATGGGCCAAGCCTTATACTTGCAAGGCCTGAAAGTGAATGTGACCCCAATAACAATCCTGCTCTTGAATGTTTACTTCAATTGCAAAGATCGCCCAAAACATGTCAAGATGAGGCAACTGGTTGACACTCTTGAAGAGATGTTCTGCAACTACCTGAATTGCGGAATAATAATGGTAGGCGTCTTCAATACTCATAACCTGGGAACAGAAGTAGACATCCTACCACAAAGGAATTGCACTGGTAATTTTCCTAATACATTTCTGAACACTTACAGACTAAGGTCCGTACAACAGGCACAAGCCGCAAACCACGGTACGATTAAAGATTCCCAGGGTAAACCCAAATCAAGTATTGATCATATTTTTATGAGCTATTGACTTCAAGTAAAAGTGGTAGAATTTTTAAAACTACTACAGCAGACCAGTGATCATATCCCACTGTTCACAGCTCTTTCCTTGCCAACGGTTAGCCTGCAGCACATTATTCCCCTGAGCGCATCTAATGGGGAGGAAATACACACGTTCTTAAGTTGACTAAAGTAAAAATTGGCCAATACTCAACATCGACTACACTGAGGTGAATATATCAGCAAATTGGTCAAAACTGGTGCCGGAGCTGTACCACCTTCTACTAGGCACAAAACCAAACCATCGGTCAGAATCCAAAGAAAGGGTGTGCTGCCAGTTTCAGACAAGTTGTAATAAAATCCAACAAAGGAAGAAGGTACTGAGACAAGCCAACTGCAACTACAAACGTGTAAGAGATGAAACTCCAAAAACAGCTGTCAGCCGGGAATACACACAGAAGAAACTTATGGAACTAAAAAGATTCCCAATGGCTGTATATCCACAGTCTTTTAATGCCAAGTAGACAAGCAGAATTTTGGCTATATATCAACATGCTGTTCAGGCAACGCCACAACCGGCAAACTGGAGTTCCAAGTCACACATAGAATACCATGTGGAAACACTCTACTGCAAGTCTTCTTACTATCCCTTCCAGAGTATCAATGATCACTTACAAGCAACAGCCAGCACAATGTCACTGGTAAAAAAATCGGGGCAAATCAAACAATCATGGAAGAAACAAGTGAACTTCCTGATGTGTACAACCGTGTGCTAATAATATTAAATAACATCAGAACCAACAGAGTCCCCCGGGCCCAACGGCCTACCCGGACACCTTTATGATTAATTCAACAACCCACGTGGCCTCGAAAGGCTCCCTACTACAACCAATCCATAAAAAAGGCAACACTGGAGATCCAACCAACTACAGGATGATTGCTCTTCTGGGCATTGAGGCAAAGGCATGCGAAAGTCTCCTCTTACAAGATCTACTAATGACAAGCGAACACTACCGGTCTACCAATCTGGCTTCAGGGCAGGAGAATCAAAATTGGGTAATATTTTAGCCCTAGCCTACCTGGTTGAACAGTCCACCTTTGAAAAACAGCACTCCCTTTTTGCATGCTTCATTGACTATTCTGCAGCGTTCAACTGTGTCAATAAGAATTTATTTTGTCAAAAACTACAAAACTGGGGGATCCCAAACATGCAGTTAAATGGCATAATTTCCTTCTACACCAGAACCTGGGTACATGTTAAACTAACTCAGGACACAGCAACAAAAAGGTGTACATGGACCGAGGGCTGAAAACAAGGTTGCGTATTGGCACCTTTACTTTTATCTTATATACGGCAGGCCTTGGCACGATAAATTGGGCTGACCCGACAGTTCTTAATGTTATACGCTGATGGCATGGACTTGATGGACCACACGAAGATGGGCCTGCAAAGAGCACTGGACACAGTAAGCACCTACAATGACAAAAATGAATTGACAGCAACTGCTAGTAAAACAAAGGTAGTGATCTTTTGAAAATATGCTAACAAACTCAAATACCAATGGAGAATGGGTAACCTAAAATAACTACAGCAACTAAGTATAACTATCTGATGGTTTGGATCATGTGCAATGGCAAGGGTACAGCAAATATTGCCTCCATAGATCCAAAAGCCAAGGTGGTAAAGTACGCCCTCTGCAAACTCAACTCCAAACTGCGCAGCCCAACAACCAAGCTTATCCAACAGGTTATAAAAGCCAAGTTACTTCCCTCAATTTCTTACAGGCAATTAGTCTTTCCGGGGTCACTAATTAACACCATGAAGTATGCCAACTGCTGAGTATTTAAACGGATTTTCCTGATACCAGCCCATACCGGGAATGCTTTAGTATTACTGGAATACAGACTAAGCAAACAATCTTATGAACACTGGGCATCGATCATCCGTTACTACCAAGGGACATGTGCAGCGCCCCTATCACAATGAAAGCAACCCTGAAAGAAATGTTCACGAAAGGCAAAAATACTTAGTCAGACTCTCTATCTACTTCCCCCACTGAATTGCACCTTGACTTGTCTAACTGGGGGAATTGTATTAATCAACCGGGATTTAAAAAAAACAGTTTTAGGAAATGAAAAAGACCATTATCCAAGATAGATGACTTGGGGTTTATAGAGTTCTCTAGTAGCAACATTGGGATTTTAGCCAGCTCCTACAAGGATAAATTGAGGCAGCCATATCTTGAATCAGTTCTGAATGAATCAATTCTAAAGGAAATCCTGTCAGTCAGACTAATAGTCATCCCAATAAAAAACATAAATATTCACTGGAAATCCCTAGAGGCAGTCACCTTTTGCAGATTGTGTCATCGCTACGAGGAGTTTTTGGCCCACCTAGTTTGTATTTGCCCTTGATTGAGTCATGCATGCGGCACTTTATTAAAACCTTTTGAATTTATTATAGGGCACCTGTAACTGCCTAGACACAATGAAACTCCTTTTTAACTTAGAGATCCCTGTGGAACTGGCCAGATGAGAAAAATTTGCATGTAAACTTAAATAACTTAAGCCTTGGTCTAAAGGCAGACCTTAGGCCCAATTTTGCTGCATGTATTACATTTCCTGGATTCCTATTTTTTGCCCTGTGTAACTGTTCGAAATTTACTAAATGAAATGATACAAGGTTGTTTTTATTAACGACCGAAGATTCTTTGAATCTCAGCCTTGTGTGGACGAGATGCTCCTTTATCCTCGAATAGTACTCCCAGATATTTGAAAGTTCTTACCTGTTCTAATGGCAAGTTTTGGAGGGACCATTTATACTGATACTTTGATTTTAGGTTTTTGTTAACCTCCATCATTTCTATCTTGGCATCGCTTATAACCATACCATTGTCTTGGGAGTAACTTGAGATGTTATTTATCAGGCACTCTAGCCCAACCTTTGTTTGGCTTAATAGGATAACATTGTCTGCATATAACAGATTTGATATATGAGTACCAGCTAATTTTGGTGAATAGGTATTCATTTCATCTATTGCTTGTGTTAGGTCCGATAGAAACAGATTAAAAAGCAATGGGGCCGGACACACCCATGCTTTAGGCCACTGGATGTTGCAATTTCCTTAGATACATACAAGCTATCACCCATCAAAACTCTTACCCAGGTCTTCGAACAGAGTAGTTGGACGGATCTTAAGAGGGAAGGTGGAATTCTTTGCTCTTTCAACTTTCGCAACAGTAGTTGCCTTTGGACACAATCAAATGCCAATTGAAAGTTCACATAGCTCAGACACAACAGCATATTTATTCATTAATATGAATAACACCAATATATTTGTAGTGGTTCCTAATCCTTTAATGAACCCCGTTTGTTTCAGAGGGATTATCTGTGTCTCCATTGCCCATGTGATTAATTCTGCGAGTAGGACTCCAGAAAATAATTTAGCTTAAGTATCCTGTAAGGCAATTAATCAGTAAATACCAGGCTGTGCTCAATCTCCTTTATTATATATTGGTGATATTAACAAGTCCTGCCTTATTTTCAGATATTGTTGATGTTTTGACATTTTTCTTAAACACCTTTGTGAGATATTCTGCCCATAAAGCCAGACTTTTTTTTAGTATAATGCAAATGGAATGCCATTGGGACCAGGAGCACCATCTTTATGTTTTTGAATTACTCTGCATACTTGATTGGGTGTTATATCAATTTTGTAGTCAAAATCCTTTATTAACACATCAATCACCTTCATACTGTAGTCCTTTTCGTTGATTTCACAGTTGGAGTTAAGGTGTGTTGTTAAAAATCTGATCCAATCTTCTTTGCTTAATGTAGATGAAACAGCTGTTTCGGAGGTTTGTGATAAACCATTTATCATTTTCCAAAAATCCCTTGACTTTGCTTATTTACTTGTATACAGCACCTTAGCCCAGAGATCTTTCTTTGCTTTGTTTTTTTCCTCCCAGATTAGCTTCTGCAGGTTACAATTAATACTTTAAAAATTAAAACGTAGAACCATATCATTTAGGCATTTTTTTTATCTGTCTCCGAAGTCTATTACTAGATCTTCTCAGTATTCACTCCGAGTGTAACAACTTGATTTTATATATCGGTTCGCCATGTCTATTTTGGAACTTCTTATAATGGCGTTTAGTTTCATATGTATTTACTTGTTTTTTTATGAAGTTCACCCATCTTTCCATTGCAGTCAAAAGTTCTTCTTAAAAGCATTCTTTAACGAAGTTTTGAGCCAGCTTGTAAGTTTGTTCTTTGGAGTCTTTTTTCCAGGATAGTCTCCTGTAATTAGTTGTCCCCATCTGGCCAGGTACAGTTGCACACATTTAATATAATGCAGCTTTATAACAAGTATTTGCTGGCTATGGTTGCTATCAATCACTTTTTCCATATGGAAAGATGAAAATTAGTTAAAAATATTCAAAGATGCTATTGTATTAACAATTCTTGATTTAATGCTGAGTGAATTATATGTCCATGCTGGGGGGGTATCTTGTGGACACCTCTCTTTTAAAATTCTTGATCCCAATACTTCTATATCATTAAGGAAAGTTAGTCCTATTTTACTTCGTGTAATTCTCATTTCAGCTGGTAATATTTTTTGAGGAATTGGCCATGATAATCCTGTTTTTACGATTGAGTCATCTCTAAAATAGGGCACTAATAGATTTAAATTAAAATCCCCTAGAATATATATTCAATAAATGGATCCTCAATTGTTTGCTGCAGTAAGAAACTAATAGGGATAGAACACATGTTCTTCCATGAGCTTACTGTAGGATGTATATGTAAGTTTATAAGCAATAATGGCTTTATTTCTTGTTTTCCATGTAACGTAGCCTTACTATTAGCAAGTTGTTATAATTTAAAACAAGTGCTCCATTTTCAGATCTATAGCTATAAATGTTGGTAGGCCCAACTAGGGTGACCATATTTATTTAGTTTAATTGGCTGCTCAAAGTATCCTTTATAGCCTTCAAGCATACGTGAGTTTGTACCTCAAGTTTCCAGTAAGAATATAATATGATAGTTATTTAGCACTGAAGTTAGATATGCATTTTTTATTTTTGAACGTATCACATTTATGTTACAAGAACAAAGTTGTATAGATTCACTACGTTTATTTATTCCCTCCCTAGGCCTTTTAGAGTTATACTGTCAAGGTTGATTTCTCCTGTGAAGTCCCACTGTAATCCATCCTTAATTTAACCTGATTGTCATTTCTTTTTTGGTTTTATCCTTTTTTCCTATATAGTTTTTCAATATTGAGAAGACCTGTTGATTTATATTTTCCTGTTGCTCTATAAGGCTCTCTTTTGAAGTAAACGGACTTGATATGATGTTTGGTATGGCCTACTAATTTTGATTCCCCAACTTAGGGACGTGGACAGAATTCAGAGTTATCAATGTAATTTCTTGGGTACTTTCTTTATTTGAAAATTCAATAACATCGATGTTCTCATTTGTGATTTTTTTCTAGGGAAGGGATAGCTTTAAAAGGACATAGGATATTCTCTCAGTTTAATATATCATGTCTTACCCTTGAGCAATATTTAGGTTTAAATATGAGTTGGATATTACCATTGATTGTTGATTTCTCACTTCCATCCTTGACAATGATTACTTAAATGTTTCCCTTTTTGATAAGTTCCAGTGAGCATTTATTGGCTCAATTGATCCCTTTGGTGTCGGCAACATACTCTTATTGGTCGGTTTTGGTTTTGATATTGTTTTGAATTTTGGTTTTGACTTTGGTTTAAATTTTAATGTACCCGGATTGTTCTTTGTATTGGAAGCGTTGGATAACTTTCTGTTTCATGATTCCCAGGTTCTTCAGTTTTTACCTGAGTCAAGGAATGCTTCTATATTTCAGCCTTTTCTAGCAGTATATCTGCTCTAGCAACTGACATTTTCTCTAGTGGTTTATGATCTTCTAACTACACTACTACTTTTTCCGTTTTGTTTACATGAATCCCTTCTATGTCTGGTTCATAAGGATGTACTCCACTTTTTTCTTCCTTCAAAGGTGAATTCTGTTGATCACATGATTCAGTGTCCACTTTACTCAGTTCCTCTAGCGTTTTTTTCTTTTTTACCCTTATCGAATAGAAAAAAAGTACTTCATGCTTTTTTCTGTTAGATTGAATAGAATTTTTTCTCTGTGATTCTGTATTCTGATTTCCTGTCGGTTCATTACATTGGTTTTTACTGATTGTACTAGTTCCTTGCCTTCCAATTTCTTGGTGTTGTACTCTGTTATTTGAGTTACGTTTAGCCTTGTTTCTTGCTTTATGCAGCTTTTTCCTATTTTTTTGACAATGTAGAAGTTAATTGCTTGTCCCCCTGGTCCTCAGTGTTTTCATCTCTAGACAATCCTATGGGTTTTTGATGATTGTTTGGCATCAACCCTTCTTGTTACTGGTCTTGTCCTACTGCCAATGTTGTATTATGCGTATTTATTCTTTTTCCCCAGTGAGTTCAATTGAACTACATCACTTTGTAGGTTTATACTTCTGATTGATTCAATATCCTTTTTTTCCTATTTTCCAGTTGTTCATTCGACCTTTCGGTTTAAAGACTTAGGGGCATATTATCAACAACTAGCGATATTTATCGCTAAAGAAGCTTAGCAAAAAAAATGTTATCGCCAAGAATCGTCGGATTTTATTGCAGAGATAACATGCTATTAGCAATGTTTATCTCCAATGTGATAAAATAACCGGCGATAGCGGCGAAATGCGTGAATATCACTGGAAAACCAGCGATATTCACGCATCATCACCAATAGGGTCTTAGCCAGAATATCCACCTCACATTGGATATAATGGCTAAGAACTGGTCTGAGCAGGTGTTAGTTTTTAGCGATATTCGCGCTCAGAGCAATTTTTTTTATCGCTACGCCTGCCTTGCTAATAGGTGATAGCGATGTTAGCGACTGCTTTCAGTCGATAACTGGTTGGGTACTCCCACTTTGCATGTAATCAGCGATAAATATCGCTGACAAGCAAATCAGGCCCCAAACCGCTCGCTATCGCCTAAAAGCTGTCGTTAACTGATGTTAGCGACAGCTTGCTAATAGGGCGATGAAATTATCGCCGCCCTGTGGCCAAAAACAGCCGCAAAGGCGGCGATAATTTCATTTTGCCTGCCTTGATAATATGCCCCTTAAATATAAGACTTTGAGGATAGTATTCATCACATTCGGTAATGTTGCCAATTTATTGATTATTGGGGCACATGTACATTCTAAATAGGACGCATCTGCTTGTGTTTGAGCTCTAATTATCAGGCTGTTTATCACCTAGGTGAGGAAAAGTGTTCTTCTGATCGGCATCATTTGTACCGGGACTCCATTGCTTTTTCATTGCCATCTTGTGTCAAACACTTCCACACGACCCACCTGGTCATTTCTGCTGATGCCTGAGGAAATTCTAACTGACACGACAAAAACCATCTTGCAGCCTGCATTTCTGCCCAGGAACTGTCACACATTCAAACCCCCTGTTCTTTGCAGTTCAACTGAAAGCCACAAGACACTCACATCCTGAGTAAATGATTTATTTTACATCTCCTGCTCCCAGCCTGGTAAACATCCTTGACACCGTGATCAGGTTATCTGGACAATGGTCTGACTGCTGGCCCTCGATCAGGGTGATTAAACAATGACTTGAAAGACCAGGCTTTGATCAGGGCAATTGAACAATGACCTGAAACACTGAACCTTGATCAATGCCGAGTGAACAATGTTTTGTGTACCAAGCCTTATTTATTTATTTTATGTGCTTCTATAGCGCCTGAATAAACCGCCAAAGGGGTATCTCCGCGCTTTGCCATCAAGGAGAAACCTGCTGCTGTGCCCGGACAGTACCAATGGATAGTGGGGGAATAAAATTAAATGCTAGAGAAAAGGTAAGTTTTGAGAGTTTTTCGAAAAGACAGGTGGTCAGAACTGAGCTTTAGTGAAAGGGGAAGGGTATTCCACAGAACAGGCCCTGTGTATGCCAAAGCCCTGCCTCCTTGGCGAGTTTTTTTAATTTTGGGAACCTCAAGGAGCTGGAGATTGCTCGATCGTAGTGAGCGGCCAGGAACATAAGGTATAAAGGCTGTAGTCAGGAATTTCGGGCCTTTCCCCATCAGGCATTTGTGAATTGTACACAAGATTTTAAATTTGGTCCGCAGTCGCACTGGCAACCAGTGCAGTTCCATCAGCAGTGGCTGGGAGGGAGTCCTAGATGGAGCATTCATGACTAACCTCGCAGCCGTATTCTGGACCACCTGTAGTTTGTTGAATTGGCCTTCATTAGATGACAAAAGAAGGCCATTGCAGTAGTCCAATCTACTGACGACCAGAGCCTGGACCAAGGTCTTTCTGTGGTGATCAGGGAGAAAAGGAAACACCCTTCTTAACAAAGAGATAACCCCAAAACAGGTACCAGCAACCTGGTTGACATGATCTTTGAAAGTCAGTGACTGATCGAATAGCACTCCCAGATTTCTTATGGTCTGTTTGGGGATGGGGGCGGGTCCAAGTTCACGAGGCCACCACTCACTGGACCATAGTGTTACTGCTGCCCCATAAAGTACAACCTCTGTTTTAGTCACGTTGCACTGTAAGCAGTTGTTGGCCATCCATTGGGAGACTGCCCTCATTCCTTCTGCAAATGTTCTTTGTAAAGCAGGAGAGAAGATCTTAAAAGGGAACAGAAGTTGGGTGTCATCGGCGTAGGACACCGGTATAAACCCAAAAGATCTCACTAAGTCAGCCAGGGGGGCCACGTATACATTAAACAATGTAGGGCTCAAGCATGAGCCCTGTGGCACACCCCTGGTGAGCTCCCTGGCGATGGATTTGTGGGAGCCCAATCTGACTTCTTGAGAACGATCCGAAAGAAAGCTCTCCATCCAGGACAGAGCTGCACCTCCCAATCCTATCTCTCTCAGACGGCAGAGAAGCAAATCGTGAGACACCGTATCGAAGGCAGCGGATAAATCCAATAGCACCAGAATCATCGACCCTCCACTGTCAAGCGTCATCCTGATGTTATTGGTGACAGCCAGTAGGGCGGATTCGGTGCTATGGTTGGGCCTAAAACCAGATTGTGAAGGATCTAGGCCATCCGCTGTCTCGATATAGTTAGAAAAGTGGGTGTTCACGTGCTTCTCTGTTAACTTGCCGATGTAGGGCAGGAGAGAGATAGGTCGGAGGTTAGTTAGATCCGTCCATGGTAGGGTCGCCTTCTTCCTGATTGGGTTTACTACCACATTCTTCCATTCCATGGGGACTTGACCTTTGGCCAAGGAGGTGTTAATAACTGCCTGGATCGAGGGGCCTAAGATGGAAATTAGAGGGGCCACCATTTTAGCCGGAAGGAGGTCGTTGGGGGAGCCTGTTTTCATATGGCCTATAAGGGTTGCCAGGTTTTGATCTGTGACGGGGGGAATGACAAACAGAGAGTTTGTGGTCTGAGTGCTGGGTTTAGCTTCGGGAATGGGTGTGATAGCCCCAGCTTTAGAAGTTAAAATTTTATCATAAATCAGATTAATTTTTTCTTCGAAGAACTCAGAAATTTCGTCACAGAGTGGCTGAGAAGCATCTTCCGTACTTTCAGTGGCTGTAGGTTTAATAAAATTTTGCAAAATTTTAAACAGTTCGCGGGGACAGTTTCCAGCCTCCTCCAGTTGTACGGAGAAGTGAACTTTTCTGGCTAATTTTATTTGTTTATAGTATGCTGACTGAGCCTCTTGAAAGGCTTTCCTGGCCTCTTCTTTTTTTGATGATCTCCATGTTTTTTCTAAGCGTCTGCATTTTTGCTTTTCCTTTCTGAGATCAGCTGTATACCATTTCTCCTGTTTGGTACGGGGGAATTGTTTGTGTGGTTTGAGGGGAGCAAGTGTATCGATAGCAGTTTTTAGGGACTTATTGAATTTCTCTAATGCAGACTCAGCAGTGTCTGCATCTGTGATATTCGGTTGCACCCAGTGTTTGTGCAAATTGGTCACTGAAATTTTATGCCATTCTCGGCGAAGAATAGGTGGAAGCGGAGTTTTCTGAGGTCGTTTGATCGATCCAGCTAGATAAAATTCAACTAGAAAATGATCTGACCAAAGGATCTTTTTTGCAGGCATACATCGTATTTTGGTGCTATTAGAAAATATAAGATCAAGGGCGTGGCCGCCTATATGTGTGGCACCGCTGTTGATTATTTTAACCTTAACCAGGTCACCATCTACATACATCGTCTGGATCTGGTTAACAACTGCAAACACTGCCCTGATTAAACAATGAACTAACAGCCAAAAGACTGGGATGAAAAAGTATAAAAGGCTTGTAAGCTGCAGAGTGAAGCAGCAGCCTCCTCTGTATTGTCTCTTACTGGCTTGGGACTCTGTTCCATAGCCCAGCCTATTGAATAAATCTGGGTTCCTCCTGCAGACGAATGCTCCTGTATCTCCTTTTACTAAGTATGGAATGTATAGAAGACTTGGGCGATTCCCGCGCTGCCGAGCCCAGTAAGTGGGTTTAACCGGTTTTTAATAGGTATGATTGTTATTTGGAGTACTCCTGAAATCGGTATGCTGTTCCCTGTATCCGTATCTGGTCTTATCTCTAAGCTAAGACCCAAGGAATTCTTACTGCCACTTTTAACAGGTACTGGTGTTCCTGAGTCTCCACTACTATTGGCTCTTGGTTAACCTGGTTAATCTCAGCAACTAAGGGCGTAGATTTGGTTTTGGTCTTTTTAATTTCTACTTTAACTTCCAGAGGTAGGGGAGAATAGATATCAGTACTTGATGTGGTATCCCTAGTACATCCAACTCCTTATGTGCACTTTGTATTATTGATGCTAGTGTTTGCATTTCCGAGTCCATAATATGCCCCTCTAAAATGCCTTCCTTTTCCCTTTTCTCATAGTAGTTAGAGTTTGTCATATTTGTTGATTCTTGTGTTATACAATAAGTTTTAATTGGGGATTGAAGTTTAGTTGTTTCTGTCTCCGTTTTTGTGGACACCATGGCTCCAATGGGATCATTCATGAACTCAAATTTGTGTGGAATTTTCTTTTTTTTTTTTGTAATTTTTTTATTGAAATATTTTACATTTATACACAAGGCACGGCATCATTAATACAAACCAAAGATTAAATGAGAAAAAGTATATACCAATAGTTCATAGATCAAAATAAAAAGATAATCACTAAATCGTCAGCAGGCGAGGGTGATATTACCAGAAACAGATTAAAGCACAAGTTGAAGCATAAAATAGCATAAATAGAGGCAGAATATACTTTCATATTGTAAAACATCAATATTGTAATTGCACCGAGTTAGTATTTCTTATCTTTAGGAAATCCAACATTTCACACTATTATTCCTCCTTCCATCGTGTTATAGGATCCCATATTATATTACCTAGCTTCCTTCCCCTTTTTCCTTTCCTTGCATATATCTCTTTCTCCATTTTATGCGTTATTAATAGCTTAGCCAGCCATTTATGGAAGGTAGGTGGTACCGGATCTATCCATGCAGAGGCTATACATAATCTCATGATAGACATAGCTACAAACAAAAATTCCCTCCCACGGAAAGAGCGTACATCCTCGACATTAACTCCTAATAAAATGGTTCCTGGGGTTAGGACAATTTTGCTTTCTAAAATTTTACTTATAAAACATTCGATTTCCTTTTTAAATAAATCTAAGCGGGGGCATAAAGCAAATACATGTTCCAGATCAGCATCCGAGCTTCCACACCTATAGCATGTAATACCCACTAAACCTCCCCATTGTGCTATTTTAGCCGGTGTATAATACAGGTGATAAAGTGTTTTGTAGTGTTGAGCCTGTAATGGTGCTGCACATAGCAATGAGTTCCCCAATTCTAGGGAGATACCAAAACTTTCAGAGCTGATTGTAAGATTATCCTTCCATTTTTCACTCCACTTTTGGTGATCATCTTGTTTTATTTTAATCAATTCAGCATACAGTCTTTTAATTGAGCAATCCTGCCCCCTTCGAATAATTTCCATAATAGCATTACGCCTAAATCCCAAAACACCACCTTTTTTTCCCCGGAGAAAACTCCTAATCTGGAGGAATTTGAAAAATTGCCTAGCTTCTAAGTTATATCTGTCTTGCAGATCTTTAAATTGGAGAAAAAACTGTTCCCCCCTAATATCTCCAATGGTTCTGATTCCCCTATTTTCCCACTCTGCCATTATAGGTCCCGAGAAAATATCTTGTGGGAGGGTTGGATTATGTAATAATCTTGTGTAAGAATTAAATTTTCCTAAGCCAATTTTTTTAGCAAAACTTTTCCAAATTTCGAATGCTGCTATTATTATCTTAAACTTTGTCCTCTTGTAATAACTAGCCTCTGTAAATTTCAGGAGAACGTCCTTCACTTCCATTCCCAGAGTTAGGCCATAGATTGCTAATGATCCGAATTTACTCCATTCCTCTGCTTCACTACCCTGTTCACCTCCCATCAAGCCAGTCATGTTCTGTAGAGCAGCCGCCCAGTAATAAGATTTTAAATCTGGGACACCCCAACCTCCCCTTTCTCTTGGCAATGTCATATATCTGAGAGCCCTTCTCGTTTTTCCTTTTGCCCAGAGAAATCTATTTAGCATACTCTCCAATTTTTTAAATATTTTATTATCAAAAAATAGCGGTATTGCCCTAAATAAATATAGAAATTTTGGAAGGATAATCATTTTTACTATATTAGACCTTCCCACTAATGTCAAGTGTAAATTATCCCATCTATCCAGATCTTTCTCCACTTTCTTGATTAAAGGGGAAATATTCCTTTCCACCAAGTTATCCAAGTCTGACATTATGATAACCCCTAGATATGTACCTTCTTGTGTTACTCGGTTGTCTAAGCATGGGGTATACGAGTTTTTTATTATCTGTGTTTTTGATGTATTTAATTTATATCCCGAGATTCTTCCAAATTTCAGCGCCTCGAGCTCAAGGTGTTCTATAGCCTCAGATGGATTTGGAGAGATAACAGCTATATCATCTGCGTAAGCTAAGATTTTACATTGCCCAATAAGCGTTGTAACCGGTGTTATCATCACTGATGCCTCTATTCTGCGTATAAGCGGGTCCATATATATAGCGAACAATAAAGGTGAGCAAGGGCACCCTTGTCTGGTGCCTCTCTTTATATGGAATTGTCCTGTGTTTCCACTGTTCACTCGTAGTGTCGCTACTGGTTCTAAGTAGAGAGTTTGTAAAGCTTTAATGAAACCTTGTTTAATTCCTGTTCTAGCTAGAGCATGCCAAAGGTAGCTCCAGGAGACCCGATCGAATGCTTTTTCTGCATCGAGTAACATTACTGCCATCGGGTCCCCTGTAACTGACGAAACATCAAATAAAGTTATTGCCTTCCGTATATGGTGGGTGGTTCCTCTCCCTGGTATAAAACCGTGTTGGCAACTGCTGACGATTTTATCTATGATTTTTGCCAGCCTTGTTGCCAATGCTTTAGAGAAGACTTTTGCGTCTGCATTAAGTAGGGTTATAGGCCTATACGAACCTGGTTCTTCAGGTTTTTTACCTTTTTTTAATATTACGACCACCTCTGCACCCCCCCATGATTTAGGCGATGTTAAGCCCATTTGCACCCCTTGCATCACCTTCACCATTTCTTCTCTCAAACAATCCCAAAATACTTTATAAAATTCTGTGGGTATCTGATCGGGACCTGCTGCTTTACCAGAAGGTAAGTTCCATATTGCCTGCTTTATTTCTTCTAACTGGAGCTCTTCCTCTAACCCATCTGCTTCCTCTTCCTCTATTGAGTCTACAGGGATCTCTTGGAGATACTCCCTCATTTCTTCCTTATCTTTTAGAGGGTCACGACCCTGTAGCTCATCGTCATATAACTTCTCATAAAATATCCTAAAGACTTCTCTTATTTTAATCGAGTCTGTGTGTACCATGCCTGCAGTATCCCTAATTTCCCTCACTATACCTACAGATTCTTGTTGTCTTGTTCTAGTAGCCAGTATCCTACCTACTGACTCACTCAGCTCGTAGCACTTCTCCCTTTTAGTGTTATAAATTTTCACCGCTTTACTAGCAATTTCCCCCTCTGCTTCACCTTTGGCTTTTACTAACTCTACCCAAGCTTTTTCGATATCCCGCCCGACTCCACACTATTTTCTAGATTTTCTTCTGCCATCAAAACATTCAAAGCTAATTCTAGATTCCTCAGCTGAACTTGTTTCCTTTTATAAGAGTTATAACTCATTGTTTCACCTCGTATTCCCGCTTTAAAAGTGTCCCAAACAACTCCCATTTCTGCTGTATCTTTATTAAACAAAAAAAAATCAGTAATCCATTTATTCATGTATTCTATATACTTCTCATCTTTCAGTAGCTCTCTTTCAAAAGTCCAGTTCGTGTGCTGTCTAGTACTTGTTTTTGTTGTTATAGTAAGTACTAGAGGGTTATGATCGCTTAGGACCCGTGGCAGCCTTTCAATCTTCGAGTCAGAGATACTAGTACTTGAAATGAAAAAATAATCTAATCTTGCACACGTTTGGTGCGGTGCCGAGTAATATGTGTACCCTTTGTTATCCAATATCTTTTTCCCCCATACATCTGACAAAGCATTGTTTACCACCAGGCTGTGTAGTGCCTGGAATACTTTTTTTTTCCTACCGCTATACTTTCCAAAAGAACCAAGTCCTAATCCGTCTGCTCCATTAATATTAAGATCGCCTCCCAATATAATTTTTGGTGCCCAGGTTGCTAACTCAACATCTAAGAATTGAAATATATCGGGGTCGTCCTCTGTTGATCCATATACATTTACCAATGTTTTCCACTCTCCATCAATTAAACACTCAACCATAGCCCATCTTCCCCATTTGTCTTGTGCTTTCTTTCTAGTTAGAACATTATTATTCCTAGCTAGGATAGCTACCCCTCTTTTTTTGACCCCTTGGCCTGAGTGAACTAATACCTTAAATCCTAACTGTGACAGAACATGAGCTTGCGTTGTCATTATATGAGTTTCCTGAATATATACGAAATCAAGATTCATTTGTTTCAGCCTTAATGCAATTTTCGCTCTTTTGTGGGGGTCATTTAGCCCACAAACATTCCAAGTTACAATTCTAATCCCCATTATCCATATTATCACGTCTCCTTTCCCTCCTACCCTCTCTGCTGTACATTATCTGTTTAGTAATCCACCATTTCATTATCTCTGAATCAACGTTGCTTATTGCATTAATTCCTTTACTTTTTCTCAACCCCGCCTGTTCCCTGTGACCAAAGAGTATTTTTTTTAAACTCCTCCCCTCTGTTTTTTTTCCTGCCGTGCCCTGTTCCCCGTGTGGTTCCCACCCCCCACCCCCTTCTCTTTCCCCTCCCTCCCCACCCTTTCCCTTACTGGCAAATAGGTCAATCCTGACCTATGTGTGACAGCCGTGCCCTCCCAGGGGAGTCTCGCCCGGCCACCCCCCATGCTGCAACATTCTCTGAATATAATCACAATGTCTCAAAAAGAAAAGAAAGGCTCAGTTATCTCTTTTATCTCTTTGAGATAGCAGCTACTTGTTTTGTGATCTCTGTGCGATCCGATTGCCCGTTTCGATCTCTATGTCTTCTTTCTTCTCGAAGATAGGTCAAGTATTCTTGGGCAACAATTTCCGAAAAGAAAATTCTGAATTGTCCATTGAGCCCCACCTTCAGGCGAGACGGAAACAGCAAATAGACTTCACAGCCTAGGTTCTGGAATGGTACTATAAGTTGCCGCATCCGCCATCTTCTCTCAACTGTTGAATGACAAAAGTCTGGACGGGTAAAGAAAGTTATATCTTTATATGTACGCTTCTTCGTAGGCTTAGCTTTCATAATCACTTCCTCCCTTAGCAAGTAATTTCCTACATACACAAGAATTGCCCTTGATCTTGCACCCGTGTTACCTTTTTTCTGTACAAGGGGGAAGCGATGTGCCCGTTGCACTTCCTTGTCCCAATCCCATGCATCCATTTCTGGGAACGCACCTTTGAGCAGTTCCACAACAAAGGCTCTTGTATCTCCCCCTTCTTTACCTTCTTCCACACCTAAGAGTCTTATATTATTTCTCCTCTGGCGATTTTCGAAATCTTCCAGTTTCCATAATATATCAGATTCAGTTTTTCCCTGGGTCTGCCTGAATTCCTGTATCTCTGCCATTTCATCCTCCATTTTGCCAGTTCTCTGTTCTACCTCTGCTAATCTACCTGTTACTTCAGAATACATATCCTGCAAGTTGTGAAGAGATTTCTGTATTTTTTTATTAGCCCGCTTGGCTCTTTGACTTTCCTGCCGTGCTTCTCCTTGAATTTGTTTCATTGTGGCAAGTAAAATGTCAAATCTGTCCTTGTTCGGGTCAGTTTCGGCCCCCTCAATTGTATTAGGTATTTCTTTTGGCGGCATCATTCCCTTCTTGCTCCTACTCTTACTCTTGCTCCTACTCTTGTTATTCTTGCTTACTAGGGTTCTTCCTCGGGATTTACCATTGACCTTATGGGTTTTACCTCTAGTTTTAGGTTTTAGATCGTTTTTTACCTTCATCTTTTTTGAGCATAAAAGATCAGCGTCCGTCTCTTGGGAGTCACTCATTGAATAATCTTCCATCTCTGCAGAAGAAGTGGATAATGGTTCTGACCCCTCTCCCTCCTCCTCTTCCTCCTCTTCCACCTCCTCCTCCTCTACCTCCTCCTCCTCCAACAACTCACTGTATTCACTGTCCTCGTTATTCAGTGGGGTTTTTAACAGAGATACATTTTTTATTTGGCTCTTACTTCTGTCCTTATTCTTATTCTTTTTCTTAGGAATTGCTCCTTGATTAACTAATAATGCTTTCTTAAGCCCAGAGTCTACGACTGCTACTGACTCTGCCTCTGCCTCTGCCTCCGTCACTTGTGATTTAGTTATGTCAATGCCATTTGACCCTACTGTGACCCTAATAGTAGACTCAGGGGGATCACACCCTTCTGGACCTCTTGCGGCTTCTGCAACTTCGGGCGCTCTTATAGGCTCTTTAATAGAGTCCTCTATTTTTTTACTCAAATCATACCCCATAGCATCTATTTTGTTGGATATATCCCTAGCTTCAAATGCCTCTTTTTCATTTACACTTTTACTATCATGAGCCATAGCCATAGCAGCAGCATCTGTTTTATTGGATATAGCACCAACTTCGATTTCATCATTGTCCTTATTGTTATCTCTTACTGTTCCAATTTCAGTCCCTTCGCTGGCCCTGTATCTGCTGACTAAACCAACTGCACCCCCAGTACCTAGCACTGCGCTGCTCTCCATATCTCCCTCTCCGGATCCATCGCCGCCTCCTTCCTTGTGAGGGATTGCCTCCACTCCTTTTGCCTCTACGATTTTGAGCCCGCCCCCACAAGACTCTCCGCCCCTGCCAGCCTCTCCGCCTACTAAGGCTTCCCGGATCAGACGCTCTGTAACCTCCGTCAGAGCAGAATGGTCGCACACGTCCTCCGCCTCCACCTCGATGGGCGCCTCTGCGCCATGCACCCGAGCCTCTTCCTTTTCCTCGTCCACCGTGACTTTTGCAGCCTCTGCTTGCACTCCCGCTGAAATCGCCGCTCCATGCATTGCAGCCAGCGAGGGCGTCACAATCAATCCGTTCGTCACTCCGTTTTCAGGCATTTGCTGGACCAGGGGGCCTCCGCCTACCCCTGCCACATCGGCATGTATTATGTCAGATCTGGATCCATACCCCCTCTGCTCCAAGTCCGCTCCTGCCGCTGTCCCGGTATCCAGCGCTGTGGGCTCCATCTCGGCACCCTCAAAGTCGGCTGATGTCGATACTTTTGTTGCTGCTAATGCAGATTTAAAGGGCGACGGCCCCTTTACCTGGAATGACTCGAAAATCAGAGGCTGCCGCAGTATTGCTTCTGTCGCAGTATCCAAGACAGGTAAGACCTTGTGTCGCTCCTCTTTCCTCTTCAAACTTGCCAAGAGTCGCTTCTCCTCTCGTTTTTTAGCTGCCTCTCTCCGTGTCTGTGCCCTTTGCTGTGCCTTTGTCTGCTGCTTCGTAGTTGGTGTTCCAGGCTCGCTAGTTACTTCCACTTCTTCTTCTTGTTTCTGCTTCTGGGTAGTCCTCAGCACCTTGGGGGCCATGACACGTTTAACAACCCTCCAGACCTCTTTGCACGATGTTAGCCTCTCTTTAACGTTTGAGAGTGCCTTAGAAAATGCTCTGGACAGTGCAGCCTGCCATCTACCTCTTGGTGCAGTTGGTGCAGTTGGTGCAGTTGGTGCACTTAGTATGTTCGATTTATTTGGTTTTTTCAGCCAGCATGTATCTACCTCCTCTGCTACAACCAGCCAAACAATTGTATATTCCATGCGTACTCCCACGTAGCCCATCCAGGAAATCCTCCATCCAGAAAGTCCTCCAGCCTCCGTGCCCTCGCAGGATCAGTTAGAGAAGGTTTTCTCAAGAAAACTGAGCCATACCAATGCGATTGACCACAAGATAAGTGTAATTGCAGGAGAGCGGCCGGGTGCAGCTACCCCCTACGGACTGTCGGCAGCCATCTTGCCATGTTAGGAGTGTGTGGAATTTTCAAAGATTTTTCAAACATGTGTTCAATTGGATATAACGATTGATTTCCTCCTAAAGTGTTTGCTTTTACTTTTTTTGATGTTATTGAATCCTGCAATTTATTTGTTCTTTTTGTGGGGGGAACAGGAGCTTTTTCTTTACCTGAGCACATGCACCCTACTATCAACGGTGATGGTATTGGTGCACCGATCGGTAAACACATTTTGGAGTCTCTTAAGGATCAATGAAGTACCGACCGCAGGGAGTACACTTTGGTGCCTGAAATGACTGATATGGGCTGTACTTGACTCTCCTCTGGTCACAAGTACGTGCGTTGCCAAACACAGCACTGTTTGATGTACCCACAACCCTGGTCTTGAGAGTTGAAAAGATAGCAACGATAATAAATAGCAGAAAAATTTAGAGTCTATTGCGTTATTGAGATGCAGTTACGAGTGGGGCGACCTGGGAGAGCCACATGCTGCACCCATAACTAACCGGGCCACCTCTGTGGCTCTCTTCAGGCATCACTTCCCAGCCAATGCCTAATGGCAGCCGCACTCGTGTTCACAAGCCATATCGAACAATGTTTGTGGCAACTGGTGGCAATTGACCTGGCAGAGGTAGAGGAGTACCAAAGTCACTGGAAGTCAGCAGAGAGGTGGTGAATACCAAGACCGTACCCCCTCACTCATCCGGCTTATACACTTCTTCGGTACTTATTCCTTAATCCTTGGGCCATTGTGCCAGAGCTGTTATGCCAAAGCCAACACAATAATCTCCACCATAAAGGTGCTTGCTGCTCAATGGTGATGTTGCCGCAGGTGCGAGATTCTTGGATTGCAGCAGATTTGATTAACTTGCCCCCGCTCCTGAGACCAATTTGCCATGACCCCCTGCTGACCCAGTTAACGCAAATGGCACAGGCTACATGCTTCAGGAATGGTGGGAATACAGTGGTTTCAATGGTCGGGGGTCCACTGAAGCCTTTTTTCCGCTCCCTGCTTCTCTACTGCTTCTCTACCACCTGCAGTGTCTCTGGAGCACCATGGGATGAGGTGCGGGTACGGTACGGGAGCAGCGAGGCTTCTGCTCTGCCGCTCTCTAACTCGCTCCCTCGCTCGCCCAGCTCAGATCAGAGTTGAGCAGTGTTGAAAAGCATGAGCTGTGCATTCATGGAGTAACACTGATCATACAAGAGATTTCCTGAGACAGAAGAGAGTGTTACACACAAAGTATAGTAGTCTTGGTTTTTAAACAACAACAGTATCTCGCACTAATAGGCAATGACTTTAACTAGCAGATCTATACCCAGGTAATATAGAACATACATAGATCGGATTTGGTATGACACAGAAGCATTATGGCCCACATTCACTAAGGCTCGTTTGTGACATAAAGCGATGTATAGGTATTCATTTTCTAGTACAAATTATGTTTTACGCAGTGAACGTGCCCTTTTCTGACAAAAAAGCTTTTCACTGCTTCGCATTGCTTTAGTTATTTGGGCGGATCAGTGCAAATCCCCATACGTTTTTACGTGGAACTTCACCTGCCAAGATGCCAGACTTGTCTTCACATAAAAAAATAACACAAAAAATAACACCACATTGAAGCAGGTGTTAACAAGGGGAAATGTGTTTCTTCCTCAAAACACACATGCAGGCATGTGCGGTGAAGTGCACAGCACACATCCAATGCCAGGGGCCTGTTTGAGTTTGCCTGGGAACAGAATTTTGCACTAGAAAGGTATGGTTCTGGTGCAAAAGCTATGCTAGACAATGCTCACTCACTTCTACGCCATAGTGTGTCATGCAAGGCAGGTTTATTAGAGTAACAGTGCAGAGCAGCAGGCCAATCTTAGTAGATATGGGTCTCCGCTGCTTTTTCTGCATTGTGCAATGCAGCACTGCACATTTGGTTACTGTGCTATGTTGCTTCAAAATAAGCAAATATGGTCCTGTGTCTCAGGTTACAAGGAACTGGGTCAATCCCCTTAAAGAGTTATTGCTCAACAAACAACATAAACCTCCAGGTTATAGACAGCAGTCTAACTCTCAGGTGACAGATATGGGGCTATATAGCTAATCATTGCATGAGGTTGAAACCTAACATGCTCCTCCTGAGGAGTACATAAGTAGTCTCTTTATAAAGGCAGGGTCTGAATTCCTGCCTTAGACCCTGTGCTACATTCCTCATTGGATACTGCACTACTCACTGTGCTGCACCATTCATTCTGGACTCCTTCCCACCTCCTCAGCCAGTGCTGTTTGCCACTACATCAACTTGCTGTTATGCATTATATATGTAGTATACATTTGTTTCTCCCATCACGCCCTTCCTGTATAAAATACAACTATGACGCAGTGGACGCACACAGCAGGTGCGCCATAGGCACACCAAAGGCAAGCCCGTCTGCGCCCCTCATGCCTGGCCCGTGCCTAGTGCCGTTCCCCCTGGCAGTTCCTCCATTCAATCCCATAGGGCCTTTAATTATTCCAGAGATTCACTTCTAGAATTTAACTCAGGTAGGACCTGCAATGGCCCGGCCTTATCTCCTGAGGACTGTGATAAGTCAGTGACTTGTCATATATGTAACATGTGCCTTCTTAACCTGAAAGTGAGTACTCTCCAAGTACCTAAAGGAAAGATTGCCAATGACACAAATCAGCGTCTGTGCACCCTGATAAAATGCACATTCCTTGATAAAGCACGCTCTGGAGTTCGCAGACTTTTAGATGCTCAGTGCCTAGACATAGAATTTGTCACAGAATCCTGGGCTGACGCAGGGGCTGGACTAGATCTGGCCCTGGCAGTCCTGTCAGGCTCCCTCTTTCATAGGGTAGACAGGATAGGAAAAAAGGGGGAGGTATTATAATAATATTCCGCCAGACCTTTACAGGCTCTTTTACTGAACTTGCTAGCCTAAAAGAGATTAAGGTGCTAGCCTTTAAAATTCAGCTGTCAAAGCATTATTTTCTTTAATTTTTTTTGTTTAACCCCTTCGCTGCGGAGGTTAATCCCCCGCTGTGCTGGGGGGGAGGGGGATGCGCAAGGCGCCCACATGCTCATGACGAGCTGAGCTCGTCATGAGGCACGGCGCTCCTGTGCTCATGACGAGCTCAGCTCGTCACAGGTGCATTGCCTGCCGTGGAACGCTCAGCACAACAGGGGAATTATCCCCGCATGCGAGCGTTCCACGGCTCATGACGAGCTGAGCTCGTCATGTGCACCGGACCGCCGTGCCTCATGACGAGCTCAGCTCGTCATGAGCATGGAAGAGGTTAAATCATTTTATTTTTTATTTTTAAAGATTGCATCAACATGAAAGATAACATGTATCACATAAAGTTGACCATACAGTGAACCATCTATCTACATTGAAGATATATTATGGTTGAACAGGGATATATAGCAGAGAAACATTTTGATGTTGTTACAGGCTCAGCTACCAACTGAATCCCGACAGACGGGGCATATTCAACTTGGGTAACAGCCTTTATATATTATTGATGTGGCTCCATTTGCGTTTTGTGCAGGTTCTTTGCGGATCCTACAGTTCGGGCAAGTGTACAGATGTTGCAAGCAAAAAAAAAACAACAAAATCTCAAAACTAACAACATGAGTTGTACCGACTTCCAGGTGTGTGTTCTTCCCCCTGCCGCTTCCCCCCCTTTTTTCCCCATCCTTCTCCCCTTCCCCAGCACTTCAGATCATCCTCCCCACCCACTGCCCATGTTGTAGCGCACCCCAGGTGCCAGTGGTATGCGTGCACTTGCATGTCATTGCAGATGTTTGCTGTCGGGCTGCCGACCCCCCTATATGGACGTCTCCCCCACTTTCTGGCTGCTTCTCAGGGTCATCTCCCCCAATTCACATCAGGGACTGAAGGAGTTCCTCCCATTGCGCTGCTATAGGTGTCATCTGCAGCCCCAACATCTCTTCCCACAGAATGGTGATTCCTTCTGCTTTGGCCCATGCTAGGAGCGAGTACCTCCATGCCCGTATGAGTGCTGCGTTTCGCGCCTTTCATTTCCTGGTTAGGAGCCGCTTAGCTACCACTAAACCTAGGTCTAAGAAGCGAGAGGAGACCTTTGTGGTCAGAGACCTGTGAAAGTGGTGTAATAGGTAAACAGGCCATTTAAAGGGTCTGTTGCGGTCCGTGCAAGTATGCAGCGCTTTGACGACCGCTTGCCAAATAGGTGTGTAACTTGTGACAGCCCCATAGCATGTGTACCAGTCCAACCCCCACCTCCTCGCACTGAGGGCACATTGCATCTGTGCGGTGAAAGTAATTGTTTATCTTTTCAGGCGTGAGGTATGCTCTGTGCACTATAAGTGGTTGTATTTGTCGGAACCTCATGTTCCTAGGATTTCGTGTTGGGCTCTATAGCATCTTTTTCCATTCCCTGTCCTCTAACTGCCGCTCCAGGTCTGCTTCCCATATGCGGCGCAGTGGGTCTAAATTTATCGCTGCATGTGTGCGAAGGGATGCTGCAAACCAACGGACCAAGTGTCTACCACGTCCCATGACATGGAGGTACTCTATGGTTAGGTGCTGGCTTGGTTCTGCTTACAGGTCTCCCCATCTAGAGGTTAGTGTCGGAACAGCGAGAGGTGTCTTAGAAATTGTCCAGGCAGCAGCCCCACCTCATCGACCAGGGACTCATATGGTATGAGCGTGCCAATGTCTGTATGTCAGCTTTGTGCCAGTCCACTAGTTCAAGAGATGTGAGCACCCAAGGACCGCTGGGGGAGCCCACTAATGGTATAGCCTGTGCGTAAGGGACTAGTGTTTTGGTGAGGTGCAGGCAGCGGCGATAGCACCTATAAGCCACCGCCATGTGGAGAGGGGTAGGCATTGGGGCTTTAGAGGCTGCGTGGAAAAGCTTGGTGATATCATTCAGCAAAAGGAGCGGGGCTAAGGTCGCAGTGTGTCTTCACGACTCTATCGGCAAGCCAGAGTGCTATCCACTGCAACTGTGCAGCCGAATAATAGTGCTCGAAACAAGGCGCGGCTAGTCCCCCTTGATCGGAGTGCAAGTATAACTTTGCTAGTGCTATCCTATGATGCGCATTGCCCCATAGGAAGTCCCTGAGAAGTTTAGTAAGTGTGGCAAAGAAGGCTGCTGGTACATAAATAGGCAGTATGTAAAATAGTACAGGAGTCGAGAGGAAGTATCACCATCTTGCATAGTGCCACCCTGCCAGTGACTGACAGCGGTAGCGTTCTCCAAAAGTTCACTTGCGATTTGATGGCTGTCACTGCTCATCCCAGATTACCATCAAAAAGGTCTGCTGGTTGGCGGTATATCTGAATACTGAGATAGCGGAAAGTGTCCTCCTTCCACTGCACCCTCGTGCCCTCTAAGATATAACCCTGATCTTGTGTGTCTCCCTTGAATGCGTAAAGGCAGGACTTGTTGGCATTCACATGAAGGCCTGAGAGAGTGGCGAAGTCACGTAGTGTATGCTCCAATTGGGCCGGTACACTACCCACATCTCTCACGAATACTAGGAGGCCGTCTGCGTATAGCGACACCTGGTGTGTCGCATCCCCTAAAGGTATTCCATCACCCAGCGGCGCTCGCAGGGCCGCTGCCAGGGGTTTGATTGTGAGTGTGAACAGAAGAGGCGATAGAGGGCACCCCTGTCTTGTGCCTCTGTGTATAGGTATGGCGTCTGAGATGTATGGTCCCAACCGTACTCTAACTGTGGGGTTTTTGTATAACAGGTCAACCATCTGGAGGAAATCCCAACCTAGATCATACCGTATCAGCCCTGCCGTTAGATAGCTCGACTCCTAGTAGTTGAAAGCCTACTCAAGGTCCAGCACCAGGCATCCCGCCCTGGGCCACCCCCTCACACTGCCCAAAGCCACCCTGAGGAACCTCCATGAATTCAACAATGTTCTACGCAAGGGCACAAATCCATTCTGGTCGGTATGGACCAACTCGGGAACCACAGACGCCAACCGCTCCACCAGTACTTCGGCAAGTATTTTGTAGTCCACATTTAGGAGTGCCAGTGGCATGTATGATCCTAAGTTTTCAGGGTCTCTATCAGGTTTTAGCAGAGACACCAGGTAGGCCTCTCGCAAAGATGGGGGCTATGTTTGTTCCTCCAGGGCTGTTGTGTACAGGGTATGGCGTCGCTGCGCCAGTTGCTCCCTGTAGGCTTTGCAGTATTCAGCCGGCAGGCCATCTGGGCCAGGCTTTTTCCCGGACACCATTGACCCTATCACTTCGCCTATTTCCTCTAGGTGAGGAAACCATTAAGGGCCTCTTGATGTGCTCCTGAGGCTGTGGGTAGATGAACAGGTTCTAGGAACCTCTCCAGGACAAGGCTTGGGCATCGTCCTTTGGATTGGTACAACAGTGCGTAATAATCCGACATTACTTTATGTATCTCCCTCTGTGTGTACACTAGGGCCTCCTCTGGTGTGCGTATGGCACTGATTGGGGAATGTCTGCTTTCCTGCTTCAGTAGCCAGGATAGTAGGACACCTGCTCTATCCGCTCTGGCATGGGTGCGGGCTGTGTGGGCAGTGTAGTTGTGGCACCTTAGTTTTCTATGAGTTCGGCATGTTGTGTCCTAAGCTTTTTAAGTAGGCTGGATTGTCCATCGCCACCCTCCCCCTCACGTTCATACTGCAGTAGTTATGATTCCAGGCGGGCGAGTGACAAAGATAACTGTTTGCGTATGTTCCATGTGGCACCAAGACAGTGGTCTCTAACAGCAATTTTGTGGGCATCCCATTCCATCAGTTTGGAGCTCGCCAATCCCTCGTTGAGATCATAGTATTCGAGAACCGTTGTCTCCAGGGATGCTCGGAACTCTGGATCCTCCAGCGCAGTTGTCTGTAGGTGCCAAGTGGGTATGGGGAGCGGACAGGCTCCCAGTTCAACCGAAGCATCATGGGGTTATGGTCAGAATGTGTCCGCCCCAGGTAGTCCACTGTCTCAACTAGGAGGGCTAGCAACGGGGGACCTACTACTCTATCCAGCCATACATGCAAGTCATGTACCGCTGAGTAGTAGGAGTAGATGCGGTCAGTGGGATGGAGGACCCGCCACTAGTCCATTAACGCCCATTGCGACAGCCAGTCTGAAAGCGCCCGTGCATTCGACACAGCTGCCGTCATCTGGAGGGGTGGGAAGGATCTATCCATGTGCACATCAAGCACCGAGTTAAAGTCCCCGCCTAGTAGCCAGGGGAGTCCAATGTAGGGGGGTCAGTGTTGGAGAGAATTGTGCCAAAAACAAGGGTTGGCCTGTGTTCAGGGCATATATGGAGCCTAGGTGTACCTGCTGTCCATTGAGTGTCCCTTTCACTAAGGTGTACCTGCCTGTAGGATCTGTCATTGTTTCTGCGCAGCTGAACAGGGTGCCCACTCTCACCCAAATTAATGTGCCCCTCGCATGCGCCAAGTATGTTGTGCCATATATTTGTCCCCTCTAGCGTTTGCGCAGCCAGTCCAGTTCCGGCTGGGTCATGTGTGCAGCAGAGTGATTGCAGCCCAGTGTCTCTGGAGGTACGCAAATATGAAGTAGCGACGCGCAGGTGTGTACATGCCACGTATGATCCATGTGATTATGTCAATTCTGGCTGAGTTAAGCAACTGGGACGCTGAGGACGGGGTACACCACAGGGCAGCAAACTGAAAACAACATAACATCTGGGGCAGACATTGCGCAATGTCTGTCCAAAACTCAGCAACAAATGAGTAGTACAAACTAGGTCAGTGTGCTGCCTGTTGGGGTATGTGTACTAGTGGTGTTGAGTTATGGCCACCCCCTTAATTCCAGTTTGCGCGGTGCGCCATCTATCTATCATGGAAATCATCTCGTAGGACCGGTAGGGTATTGGCCCAGTTGTTTGGGCTGAGTGTGAGCTTGCCTTCCAATGTTATGTGTGCTGTGGCTAACAGCGGGCATGTTAGTACCTCACCAGCTCAATGTGAAGTGTGTGTTGCATTTAACCCAGTGGGTCCTACTCGACACATTTTAGCTAGCAATATCATAGGCGTCAATAAACAGAGTTCTATTTGTGAAAGCTACTTATGTCAGCGTCTGTCTTGGTAGTCCCGCCTCATATGATGCCATCAGCCGTCTGTGGGGTAATCGTCGGCAAGTTGAGCTCTTCGGACATCCCTGTTGATGGCGACAAGGAACTACTGGCCACCAACATTTTCTGTAGGTAGAAGTCCAGTCTTTCTTTAGGACGAGTAGATCCTAGAGTTGTGACTGCTGCCAGGGCACCCCATCTTTCCTTCCTCATGTTCTCCGGACTCAGTGCCGCAGTCCCCGGCTTTGCGTTCCTTAAGGGTCCTCGCCTTCGTCGTCTCCTGAGTCGTCTGAATGCTGTGTTGTCTCCTTCTGGGCCTGAGGGCCTCATGCCTGTCCACAACCCCGACTCCTCCAGCCAGTCCCACGCGTCTTCGGAAGAGTCAAAGAAGCGAGTCCCTTCTTTCGTCACCACTCACAGTCGGGCTGGGAACAGCAGCAAATAGGGCAATTCTAGAGTTCTGAGTTGGTATTTCACCGCCGAATAGTTACTCCTGCATCTCTGCACTAAAGCGGTGTAGTCTGGGAAGAGCATAACCTGACTGCTGCTCACTGTGAGGTAATCCATCTCGCGTGTTTTTTCACGGAGCACTGTATCTCTGTCCCTGTAATTTAGCAATTTGAAAATGAACGGGCGAGGTCTGGCTCCTGGTTGGGGTCTCTGTGTCGGCATGCGGTGCGCTCTCTCGACTGCAAATTGCATTGACAATGTTCCTTGAGGTAATAGATCGCCCAGCCACCGCTCTGTGAATTGTTCCGGGTTTCTCCCTTCTTCGCCTTCCAGCAGGCCCAGTACGCGAACGTTGCTCCGGCAGGAACGTCCCTCAGCATCTTCCACTCTGTCTTCCAGGTCGTGAACGGGGTCTATCATTGTTTTGCTTTATAGGTTAGGGTTCCTTCAGCGTTTGGCCTTGTGCCACGACTTTGTTGGTCAAGTTGCGGTGGTCCGCATGTAGTAGGGTGAAGTCCGAGGTGACTTTATCTATCCGGGTCTCTAGAGATGTCCTTGTGTGATCTAACGGAGTCCCGATCCTTTAGTACTGAGTTCATATAGACCTCCAGGGCGGTGGTCGCTGGCTCCATCCCCCCTCCAGTGCTCATATTGAAAGGGGTCCAAACAGCCCGTGAGAGGAGACCATTGCTGTAATTTGGCTCTCATCCGGCCAATTACAAGCTGCTGCGCCATTGGTATTCGCAATTAACTGCCAAGGGGGTCAAGACATTGGCTATCGTCAACACTATACTGCGGTGTGGTCAAGGCTATGCTCTACGGTGGTGGATGCCCACGTGGATACTGTCTCCGCAGGCCACAAGGGTCTACTTGTGCGGGAGTGGGATATTGCAGTGCTTTCTCACAGTCAGTGTTTCCACCCCGCACCTGTTCAGCTGTGCAATGTTGGACCAACTCCCAGAGTCCGGCTGAGGGGGGTACGAGGTTCTCTGTGGTAATCTTAGCTGGCCGCTCGTGCCCTTTCGAGTCTATACTGTTATCTCTCGATAGGCACTACTGGTGTATTGATCTCAGCCTGCTTACTGGTGCACAGTGCTGTTAGGTCGTACTGAAGATGTGGGACTGCTCTAGTCACAACCTCGGAGTGCCGTCGCCCTCACAGTGGCCCAGGCCTAGCCACATAGTGCAGGGCCTCGTAGTTTCGTCACCCTGCAGCCACACACCTTTCGCCACAGCAAGTCCTCTCCAATAGCCACAATTCACCAGGGCCGTGTCACACAATTTCAATGGGGTGCTCTGTGCGTGTGCTATGCCCGCTATGTTATAGGGTCCCGCACGGGTTCCAGTCTTGTGTCTGTCGCTCTCACCGGCTCAGGCAGCCCCCTCCAATCGGCTGTCGACTCCACATGGCCCAAGCGTAAGGGCCCCTAGATAGCATCACCACTATAATCTGTGTTCCTGGAGTAAGGAGCTGTGAGCAGGGGAGTTGATTTGGCACCTCAGTGTCCCCAGCAGCAGTCTCTGCACGATGTTAGTGCTGCGCTCCACCCCTCTCCTCTGCTACCATTGCCGCTGCCCTGCACGGGCAAACATACCTCAGGGGGGCCGGTTGTCACCCCCTTTATTGAGTCAGCTACGGCTTCAGGAGAGTGTTGTAGCTCAATTCGGGGCCTCTCACTTTTAGCGGCAGTCCTGTCGCGCGATGCCAGGCCCGAGTGAAAGCCCCTCACAGCTCCGGGTCCTGACACCTAGGCGCAGGCGGTCCTCCTCCAGCTTCGGTCTCCTGTGTACGGCAGACAGAGACATACAGTCCAGCTCCAGTCGCAGGATCACAGGAGTGGGCAGCCATCGTCTAGCACCAGGCGACCGCACACGTCCACAATACGGGCAGGGCCAGATGTTCATTGCTTACATATTCACAGCATCAATGGGCCAATTAGCCCAGTAGTAGGCTCAGCAGGTGCCGCTGGGTTTCAGGGGTCCGGTCCCAATCACAATTTGTTGAGATGGCGCTCATGCAGGATAAATATATCAGAGTTTTAGGGGTTGGTGAATGGAGATTAAAGATTTGCGTCTGCCATTTTGGCTAGCTGGCCACACCCCGCAAAAAAACAATATTTCCTTTAATGCAATACTTTTGTGCTCCGGACCCCTGGGACTTGTTATGGTTTCTTCTTCACTTTTTCTCAGTTCTTAGATTTAGAAATTGAGTCATCAGATTTTACAATTCTAGGTGATTTGATTATGCACCTAGAAAACTCTGTGAATATGGACGCGACATGTCTCATGATGCTTAGTCTAGGGTTGGAACAACGGGTAAATGAACCAAAGCATCAGGCAGGTCATCGTCTTGATGAGATCTTTTCTGACAGCCTCACTTATCCACACCAACAGTCCTACCCTTGCTATGGTGTGATAATAGCGCAGCTATGTTTATTTTAATGTAGCCTATTTGAAGACACCTCAGAACAAAATGGATCCAGCAAGGCTCTCACATAACTGGCATCTGATAAAGGAGATAAATCTAGAAGCTACCTTATCAGAAACACAGCCTTGCATAAACACTGAACCCGACAAAGCAGCTAACCTATATTAGGGTTGGCTGGAGAACGCCGCAGATAAAATTGCACCAGGGGTTGTATCACAAATCGTGCTACCTTCAGAAAAAAGAAATATAGACAGGAGGTATCAAAAATAGAGCAAGATCTGGCTCACTTAGAATCAGTAGATCAAGGGCCCCCGGTAAATTCGGAAAAAAGATGTGAGCTAGAAAATAAATTAGATACGATATTACAGGAGAGAGTGAACAAAAGATGGCAGGCCAGTAAGCTTTCCCACTTTGAATATGGCGAGGCGGCAGGGAAGCTGCTAGCTTGGAAAATAAAAGCAGACCAAGCCAGAAACCATATAAGAGAAGTGAGGTTAGAGGGTGAAAGTAATAATAGAAAAACAGATTTGGAAATAGGGGAAGCCTTTCGTTATTTTTTTTCAGAAGATATATACAGATGAGATTAAAGTCAACATTGAGGAAAGAACTGGGTGGTTGGAGAAGATGAACCTCCCAAAGTTGACTAGGCAACAGAGTGAACACCTAGATAAAGAGATAACAGAGGCAGAAGTGGAAAGAGCCATTAAACAACAGAAACAGGGAAAGGCTGCAGGACCGGATGGCATTCCTGGCGAATTGTATCGATTATTAAATCCAACTGTCACCCCGATCTTAACAAATCTTTTCAATAACATCTTAACCAGGGGTGAGACACCACCTAGCTCCTGGGGGGAGGCAAATATTACCTTAATCTTAAAATCAGGGAAGGATCCAGTAGACTGTGGATCATATCGTCCAATCTCGCTTCTCAACAATGATTATAAGATTTTTTCAGCAATTTTGGCTGCACGTTTGGGAAGCGAGATAGGAACGATTATCCATCATGATCAAAAGGGATTTATTAGAGGTCGACAACTGGCCGACCTAACTTATGATCTGGTCGGAGCGATAGACATCGCTTCAACCTTTGCCTTGCCTCTTGCAATCATGACACTCGATGCAACAAAGGCATTCGATAGGGTCAATTGGTCCTATTTAACTGCAGTTATGGAAAAATTCCAATTTGGCCCCAAATTTTGTAGAGTGATAGGTTTGCTGTATAAAAACTCGAGAGCTAGCCTTTTGATTAACAGCACACGTACAAAACCTTTTGAAATCAGTAGAGGGACAAGACAGGGGTGTCCTCTCTCCCCTCTTCTTTTTAACATTTATGTTGAACCATTTGTTCAGACCATAGGAGAGGAAATCAATATTTTGCCTTTTTCTTTCTCTGGTTGGGAGAAGAAAGTCGGGTTATATGCTGACGACATTCTCATATATACAACTGACCCCGCGCAGGCATTCCCTACGGTCATAAAAAGGGCTGAAGATTTTGGAACGTTTTCAGGGTATGAAATAAATGCCGGAGAAACAGAAATAATGGCTTGGAATATCGCAAACATTCAGCTCCCGGTGACACCTTCAATCCGCTATCTGGGGATTAGAATCACAAATGACATAAACATCTTGGCCCAGATTAATCTAGATCGGATTTTCCGCGAATCCAAGGCATTGATGAAAGCATGGTCCTTTCTCCCGCTCACCATCTATGGGCCTAGTGAAAATGACCATTCTTCCCAAATACACATATATTTTTAATACTATTCCATTAACATTCGACACCAAGCAACTGTTTAAATGTCAACAGAACATTAATTCATTTATCTGGAGTTTTAAATCAACCAGGCTGGCATGGAAGAAATTAAGGAGGAGGAGAGAGAAGGGGGGACTCGATTTGCCAGACCTGGAATATTACACCTGGGCTTTCCATCTGTCCCACTCTAGGATGCTATTAAAGATCCCCCAGGATAATTCAAATGGTTGTATGTTCATAGCAATCTTATTGGGCTCTAATCTTCCACTTGATGGCTTCTTGTTTAAGTTTGGGCATCAGAGATTTTTTATGAAAGTGAGGCTAAAGACTCTATATTTGCTCCTAAAAGAATGGATTCAAATCAAATCTAAGGTTGGGATGGCATATCTTTCCAATTTTGCACCGATCTGGGACTTTCCAGGGTTCTCTCCGCAATACATCGTGACGGGTAAAACTTTGTTATTGGAGGCAGGAATAGAAAGATGGGGAGAGTTGGTGGCAGGAGGATCCTTATTAGAATGGGAGGCATTCTCAGGCAGGATAAGTTGACCATTATCCTGGTTCATCTATATACAACTGTTTAGTTGGCTTCGAGATCAGACAAAGAAAAAGGTAAAAATTGGAGGGTACAATTCCTTAGAGAAAAACTTAGTTGAGAAAGCCTATGGGGGTAAAGAGGTCGCTTTTTTCTATTGGAACATCATGGAGGAAGCTGAGGGCGAATTTAACCTTCCGGTAAAACTGTGGGGAGGAGAAGGTGAGGCCCAGGCAGAAGAACTATGGATGAAATCCTTTAGCCTTTTGTATAAAATAATAAAACCTGCGTGGTTGAGGCGCAACCAATTATTTACACTGCATCGCGCATACTACTCCCCCAAAAAACTTTCTAAGTTCCAACCAGGGAAGTGCTATAGTAAATGCCTTCTTCCAGCAGCCTCAGATCTACACATGTTTTGGGAGTGCCCGAATATTACTAAATTCTGGCAAGAAGTCAAGATATCTCTTGAATCAATTCTTAAAAGTTCGATCCCCTTCTCATGGTCTCTAGTTGTTTTTGGGCTAAGTGATAACATCAAGGGATTAGAGAGGGAATTTCTATACTATGCCATTTTGTTAGCAAGAAGACAAATATGTAAAAACTGGGTCAACATCAATTCGCCGACTCATGCAGAGTGGTTGACATCACTTTATGCAACATCTAAAGTTGATTTGGCAAGGGCCTGTAGTCCCCGTATTGTGAGATTCTGGAACTATTTAATTGGGTGGAGATAAAGTTGTCAGAGAACCCAGGTTTTTTTTTTCCCCCCTGGGTCCGATGATTAAGCCCAATACTCTATGTCCAACGGGAGGCTCCCCATACCACAAAGCTATTGGACTAACAGCTGGCAACAGGCTTGAATGGAGATAGTTCATGCGAGGTTTCCCCTCGCTGAGACATCGGGTCTGCCTCTCTGGGGGATACAGAGCTATTTTCAGGTTTCTTACCTGTACAGAGACATATGTGTCTTGGCGGTCGGAGATTTCTTGGAACGATGAAGTAGCTAATGAGGACAAAAAAAATTGCACCAATCAAACCCCATAGGAGAAACCAGGACATACCCTCCAGACCTTGGTTCACAGAAAGCCTAAGCCTGCTTAAACAAGCATGTTGTTGGCAGGAAAGGAAATGGAGGCATCATTATGAGGACTCAGAAAAAAATAGTTATAGGCCTATTTTAGCCTCATATAAAAATTGTATTTTTAAAGAAAAATCCAAATACTTCATTCAGAAGATAGAACTTCCAAAAACTCTACAAAATAACTTTTTGTAACTGTCAAACAGCTATCTAAACCTATCCAAAAGGGATTTCGGGGAAGGATGAAACTTTTTGTAATTCACTGGCCTCAAGATAAGGTTAAGTTGGTATTTAATCTGTTTTCCTCTAATCCTTTGAATGATCATAACAACTACCCAATATAGGACCATTGAATGTTAAGTTGACTCCCAACTCATTAATAACAAATGCAAGTCTCATTTAATCTCTTTTGCTGAACTTTCCCAGTGCCAAATTACAACCTTCCTCCTGCAAACTAAATCAGGCTCTCCCCAGGATCCATGCCCATCAAAAATCACACATTTAGTGGCTGACACTATTTCGGACAACCTAACATATATTTTTTATCTTATGGTTAGGTCATGAAAATTCTCTAGTGCCTGGAAGATAGCGCATATACTCTCTTTAATCAAAAGAACCAACATAAATCCTCTAGTTATTGTCCTATTTCCAGATTACCCGTTCCGGCAAAATTAATTGAGAAAGCTCCAAACTCACAGCTCACAGCTTTCATCGAGGACCAGATCCTTGCCAAATCGGATTTAGGAAGCATCATAGCACTGAATTGCCTCAGAACAGATTACATTGTAAACCTCCAAATCCTGCTGAAGAGACTGGATGCTATTGGGGTAAAGGATAAAGCCCTTGCTTTAGTCAAATCATTTCTGTCAGACATAATCCAGCTTGTTGCAGCTGACAATTTCAAATCCCCATCCTTCTCATTCACCTGCGGCGTCTCTAAGTCCGACCCTTTTTAACATCTAGGTGGTCCCTTTGGCCAAGTTAATTAGATTATTTGGGTCCCCAGCAGTTACCTATGCAGACGACACACATCTAGTGATCTCTGCATCATCTAATATCTCAGAGACAACAAAGCGATTTTACAACTGTATGCAAGAGATTGGAAAATGGATGGCCCTAAATCTGAACTGAGGTAAGACCGAGTTGATGGTCTTTGGAAAGGATACTTCCTTCTGGTCCCAAGACTAGTGGCCACCTGATTTTGGACAACTTCCACCGCCAGTCACAAAGGTATAGAATCTTGGAGTTATCTTTGATTACCAGTTAACCTTCGAGGGCATATGAATACTATTAAGTCTGCCTCCTTTTTTATGATGAAACTCTTACGGAAATTATTTTCTTTCATTCCAAAGGACCTGCAAAAAACAGTAGTCTCTGCCTTGATATTTTCAAAGATTGGCTACAGAAATGCTCTCTTTGTAAGTGTAAGAAAAAAAGGCTGAATAAGCTGCAGATCCTACAATCTCAGCTGCTCGCCTGTTATTAGGCATACCCAAAAGAGAATCTGTCTCAGCTGCCCTTCCGCTTCTCCATTGGTTACCTATTGAGAAGCGTATACAGTTTAAGGCCCTATGCATTGCTTTCGGTGCTCTCCATTGAGAAGGCCCACAAGTTTTTAAGTTGAGATTTCAATGGTACCTTCCGCCACGATCCCTTCGCTCAGAAACAGCTTGTAATATCATTGTTCCCAGAGTAAAAAAAGAAAAATGGGGCGGGAGAAGTTCTACTAGCAGCACCTCCCTTTTCTGGAACAGCCTCCCTTTATTCTTGAAAAAGGAATTAGACCTTCTCTGCTTTAGAGAAAAACTAAAAACATGGCTTTTTATTCCCTAGCAGCCTATATCATTTGCCCTCATACCTGGTACTGCCCAGTTTGCAAGGTTGCGAGCCTAGACACCTCAGGGTAGTAGAGTGCGTTTATTATACATTTTTATTTAATTTCACTACTTGTAGGAAAGGAAAGGGAAATGCACTGTCCTTCAGCACTACCCAATGCAAACTTCCTAGACAGGCAGCAAACAGTAGTTTTGATCCAAACTGACAACACTCCCGAGGGTCTTCCCTTCCCTGTGGTGGTAGCAGTCAGGTTAAAATTGACAAACCCTGCTCGGCATCTGGGGCAACTGACCAAGAGGCAGATTTACTAAGATTTTATGCCGTGTTTGTGTCACAAAATTGAAACATATCAGCGCCAAATCTTTTTGTCCAATTTTCATTCCAGCTTTAAACTTGTTAAGCACTGGAAATAACATGAAAGTATCTTGAAGCATCACATAGCACTGCTTTGCATTACTTAGCGCAAATGTGGCATACTATGGGTAGTGCATGGGCATTCCTATGCAGCCATCCAAAGTTTATGACACTAATCTCAATTTCCTAAATAAAGTAGACAGAGTTTAGCATCAGAAAAGAGAAATAATTTGTTTCTTCTTTATTTTCCAACTTTGCATGTATGATACACTATACAGCACACATACAACGGGGGAAATGTTTAAAATGAGTCTAAGCATAGTATTTTGAACTTAAAGGGTAAACTTCCAGTATAAAACCTCTGCTTGACTCACAGAGATACTTTTGCAGGATGTATGACATTACAACGCATGCTTTTACCACGCATGCCTTTACAACGCGGTTTTTACATCGCATATCATTACAACGCATAGTGCTTTTGGGTGTAGGATAGTGAATTATTTAATTTACTATTCCAACTCCAGTCCCCATGGATAGTAGGGAAGATGTTGGATAGTAAATTAAATCTATTCCCTATCCTAGAGCGCCCCCCAGCGCAATGCGTTTTAATGGTTTGCGTTGTAAAAGTTGCGTCGTAAAGGCACTGCGTGGTAAAAGTTGCATTGTAAAGGTTGTTCACCTCTTGGACTATGGCGCAATGGCATCTCCATGGCATATGGCAGCAAATTTCAGCACTGCACTAGGGTGAGGGTAGGAGATTGCCATATTTCAGTAAATGTGGTGCTCTAAAGCTCTCTCCTTCTCACGCAGTGCAGAATTTGCAGCTGCTGCACTGCTCTGCATGAGAAAGTCTCTTGGAACAGGCAGCAGTCAAATGAATCTGTGGAAAGACCCAAATCAAGGTACTCAAGTTTTGACAGCAAACCAGCAACATTCTAGGAGATGATCTTAGTATGGGAGTGCAGGTGCAGCTCAGTATTGCCCAAAACATGAGACTCCAAGGCTATGGGGGATAAAAGAGGAGGCCCAACACAACTAAGGGAGGGGATACACACTCCAGAAGGAATGGGGGCAGAACATTGGAGATTAGTGGGGGACAGCTGCAGGTTGGTGGGAAGGAATTTAGAGATTATTTTCCAGAATATCACTATTGCTGGAAGACAGACCAGGACGTCAGTCTAAAATATCCAGGTCAGAGAGAGGGAGAAATATGTTGGAGGTCGAGACTGACAACCTATCCCCAGCAGCAACTCAGAAGGGCAAGGGCCTGGATCCTACCCTTTCCTTGGGTGTCAAATGCTTATTAAAAAAATGCCAGGTGGACAAGATTAATGTCGTCTCTCACTAAACAGGCCCTAGTCCCACTCTTGACCAACTACTGATCCAGACCAAGATTTCTACAACTGATAAGAACACAGTGCCCTCTAATGTTTTTGGGTGATAGGACCAACCAACCCTCCTTACCAATAGGATGTTGTCATATTGAGGGATTTTCAAATCTGTATGACTAATCAACCAATGACATACCTTATTTTTAAGGTGCCTATAAGACTCTCCAGTGCATCCCTGGGGTGGGGGAACCCCAGTTAAAATGACCACATAGGAACAGCTAGCAGGGGAGAGGGTCAGGTAGGACTGAGGCTGCGGGGCGTTGCTTGAATCTGCGTGTGAGGCCTTTATCAATGTGCCCTATACAAGGCACCCAATCCTAAAGTTTGCACCCCTTAACCATCTACCCCACTTGCTCCTGACTTTGGGGGGCACAGATCACCTCGAAATTGTGAGAACTGGTCAGGACCTACGCTATCCAGTAACATTGAGGGGACAGCTGAAGGAGTACTATTACCAACACTGCTAGTCAACTGTGATCTGTGAGTTGCCGATCTGAGGCAACATTTAAAGAAGAAATCAACTGGCTAACAGAATTTTCACAGTAACATATCGTATCCAACAAGGGAGAAATACATACATGCACAGAAGATGAACATCTGTCCAAAATCCCATTTCAGTCAATAGGTGGTTGTACACGATCATCAGACGTAGGTCTATTTGAAGCCTGTCCAGACAGCAGCAAAGGGGGGTCTCCAGACTCCTTGCTATCAGTACTACGATGGAAACTGCATTGTAATTTAGAATGTCTTCCATGCTTCGTTTTATGCTTCCTTTTGGAGCTAGGTTCACTTTCACTGATTTGCCTAACCTCGGGATTGCCGAAAGATGAAGGATATGTGAAAGGATGACACATACGCCGTCGTAAGGAAGATCATCCTTTAATCACGTCTAGTATCCAGCTCTCCCGGCAGCAACTGTCCTCCCGGGGATTCTACAATTACATTCAAGAACTGGAAGGCACGAGTACAATAAGGCTTGTGATGGAGACTCGTGGCAATTAAAGAGACAGCATAATAACATGCAGATAACATCCCAACACATCCCCCTTCCCTCAATAAACAACAATGAATAAAAGAAAATAAAAAAAACAAAATTATTTATACGTAACAATAAACTCACCCCAACCCTAAAAAACAAGAAGATAAAAGAAAGTGCTAAAAGAAAGTGCAATTATTCAATAAGTGACAAAATCCCGAAACTTCACAGGAACAACTTTGCATCTGGTGGAACTTCGTTGAGGAATAACATAATTAGAAATAGAACCTGAGCTAGAAGCGGGCAAAACCCGAGGCACAGTATTAACAGGAAGTAAGCCTGAGTCAGAGGTGGGCAAAACTTGAGACCTCAAACCAAATTTGCTTTTCACAAATTCCACTTTGTGCTTAGGAACAACAGAAACACGAGATTTATTCCAAACCTTGCCATTTTCTAGAACCACCACATGGTTCTTGACTTCCTTTACCCGAACAGGAGGGGAAAACCGAGCCAACCCCTTACGCAAAAGCACTGCCTTCTTGATTCTTACCCAGTCCCCCGAGCGCACAGGAGATGATCTAAAACTACCTTGAGCGTAATTGGCTTGAGTAAGACCTCTAACATCAGCCACTTTACCTAATTTGACCACATCAACATCTTTCCTCAACATCCAATCCTTATTCAGATCCGAACCGGCTACTCTACCCCTTAGCAAAGTAAAGGGTGACACACCCGTGCTAGAATGAGGGGTAACTCTTAACGCCCACAACATATCGGAAATGACTTTTTTCCAATTCAGATCATTGATGTCAGCCAACTGCAATTGATCTTTAATTACACGGTTCAAGCGCTCAACCAAACCATTGCTAGAAGGGTGATAAAGAGAGGTGAGAATGTGTTTGATGCCATGAGATTTTAAAAAACTTTGCATTTCACTTGACACCAACTGAGTGCCATTGTCAGACACCAACTCTTCAGGAAAGCCCTCACGCAAGAAAACATCTTTAAGGAAATTGATAACGGTGGCAGAATTGGTACTCTCAACAAATCTTATTTCTGGCCACTTTGACATGTAGTCAATCAAAACCAGTGCATACTTCGGAGTTGTACCAAGATTATAAAATGGGCCAGCTACATCAAACGCCAACTTATGCCAAGGCAATTCCACAACATGCACCGGAGTCACCGGAGAGGGACAAGTAACTTGAGACTTATCACTAAGGACACAAGCACCACAGTCACGAACACAGTGTTCGATCGCCTTATCCACCCCAGGCCACCAGAAATCCTCACGTACCCTCCTCTTCATAGCGCGAATACCCAGGTGACCCACGTGAGCTAAATCCAAAACCTTTTTGCAAAGAACTTCCGGAACCACCAATAAACCACCTCTACATAAGACACCATCAATTAAAGATAATTCATCGCACACTCTCCTGAAAGGTACCAACTCAGAAGGCAAAGACTTGTCATCGGGTCAATCATTAGTCAAGTAGTCAATAACACAACACAAAGCCCTATCCTCAGTTACAGCAAGCTTCCAATCAGTCTCCGATAACATAATACCAACCTCTGACACAGGACTAACCGCACATATCATTTCCAAATCCTCACAACAGTGCTCCAAATCATCGTGGGGAAGAGGCAACCTGGATAAACAATCAGCCACATTGTTCCTAACCCCAGGCACCTATTCTAGATGATAATCAAACTCACTAAGCCTCTACTGCCATTTAGCAATGCGAGGAGTTGCCCTGCCACCACCTTTAATGGTGAAAAGATCAACAAGAGGCTTATGATCAGTCCTGAGAATGATATGATTCCCCCAAAGAAAATTCCTGAAATGCTGCACCCCCCACCATAAAGCTAATGCCTCCTTTTCAATGGTAGAATAGGTGCTTTCCGTTCCACGTAAGGTTCTGGAAGCAAAAGCAATTACTTCTTCCTTACCCTCAGGCCTCTTCTGTAAAAGAACTGCCCCAAGACCCACATTGCTAGCATCAGTAATTACAATACATTGGTCATTGATGTTGAAAAGCTTGAGAGGACGTGCCTGCACAATTGCATCCTTCAGTAGTTTGAAATCATTTGTACACTCTTGTGACCATTCATACTTTACATTCTTTTTCAACAAATTCCTTAAAGACACAGTTTTGTCAGAAAAATTACGAACAAATTTAGCATAATATTCAACTAGTCCCAAAAAGGAACGTAGTTGATCCTTGTTCAGTGGTTCTGGTGCATTTTGAATGGCTTCCAACAATTTCATTTTGGGTTCCACCCCTTTAGCTGAGATGTGATGTCCCAAATAATTTACACCATCCCTGAGAAATTTGCATTTGTCCTTCCTCAATGTTAAACCAAACTTCCTTAGAATTTCCAAAACCGTTCTCACTCTGCTATTATGCTCATCTACAGACTTGCCATAAATGAGAATGTCATCCTGGAAGAAGACAACTCCCGCAGTATCTTTAAAAAGATTTCCCATAAGGCGTTGAAAAACTGCGGAAGCCGACGCCAGTCCGAATGGCATTCTCAAATAACGGAAGGCACCCTCTGGAGTCACAAAAGACGTAAGGTGTCTTGAATCTTTGCTTAATACAACTTGATGGTATGCCGAAAAAATATCCAGGGTGGTAAAATACTTGGCACCCTTCAATGTAGATAGCATTTCATTAATGTTAGGTAGTGGTTGTCGATCAACCCAAATGCAAGCATTCAAATCACGCAAATCTACACACATCCTGAGAGACTTATCGGCCTTACGCGCTAAAACAATGGGAGACAACCATTCTGACCCCTCTATGGGTTCAATCACTCCCAAAAGACACAATCTGTCCAGTTCATTCTTCAATTCATTATGCATACTAAGTGGTACTTTGCGAACTTTGTGTGCAACTGCCTTAACTCCCTCTTTCAAGACGATTTGGTGCTGGAAACTCTTGAGTTTACCCAACTTGTCACAAAAAATTTCAGGAAACTCATGTGTCCATTCAGTTTCATATGAAGCACTCAGAGAATGTACAGATTCAAAGTCAGGCAAAGAGGCATAGTATTGCTTAGCTTCACGTCTTGACAAAACCATGTCCTCATGGTTTGGATCAAGGATCATGCCAAGCTCACCTTGTTCATGCCAACCCAGCAAATTTGTACCATCTTTGACAACATAAATAATTGAAGATGTAAAATCACTTTTGTATTCAAGTTCAGCTCTAAACTTTCCTAATACCTCCACTCTTTTGCCTCCATAGGCAAACATTTTAATAAACGACTGAGACAACGGTACTTTCCCTAAAATGTCTAAATCCTTAACATTGACCATTGAGAAAGGAGAACCTGAGTCCGCCAGAAATTTGATACGAAAACCATTCACATTGATAGAACAGGTCGGGGACTTCCTTCTACGAGACCCATCCATAGAAGCTATTTCAACAACGCCATCCGCATCCATGGGAGAAGCAGACAACATCAAAAACTCATGATACTCATCATCATCATCAACAACATACTGTCGTTCATCAATGCTCTTCACCATGTGTGAAGAACCCTTTTGTACACCAGTGGCTTTGCACATACGTGCTAGATGACCCTTCTTGCCACATTTGAAGCAGGATTGATTGACAGCAAAGCAAAATTTGAAGTTTCCCAAATGAGATCTACTCCCACATCGATAACAAGACAAGCCTTGAGTATCATTTCTGGGCTTATTGGCAACAAATGAAGAACGAGGAGAGTTAGTATTGAATGTCCTTCGCTCAGAAGCCTTAATGGGCGCTTTGGTGGTGACAGCATTAATCTCAGAAGACTCAGCTGAAACCACAGTAGATGACGCAGGAGTTGACGCAGGAGTATTCATTTCCTTCATGCAAAACTGGGAATGTTCAACTGATTTGGCCAAGGTTAAAGCAGTTTCTAAGTCAGGATCACTAGAGGATAAAAGTTTTTCACGAACCTTTCTGTCACAAGTGCGTTCAATTAGTTGATCCCTAATGATTTCATCCCTGAATTCCCTGTAGTTGCAATTGACTGCCAAAATCCTCAAAGCTGCAACGAAATCGTCAATAAACTCTCCGGGCATTTGCGCACGTTGCAAAAACTTATGACGCTCCAATACAATGTTTCGTTTGGGACTAAATCTTTTGTCCAGAGTTTTGATGAGAGTGGCATATTCATCAATTACTTGTGCATCACCGTCATTTCCTGAAACGGATATTCTTACTTCTTCAAGAGGTAAGGTTTCAAGAATGGACCTTCCTTCAGGTCCCAAATTGTACACTAACAACGCCTTCTTCTTTTTGGAGGTGAAGGTATCACCATCAATGGCTTCGATGTAGGCCTCAAACGTGGCTTTCCACTGCTTCCAGGGCATAGGAGGAGGACCAGCAGACTGCAAAAAGGGAGGTGGCGAGGCTACCTTTTCCATTTGCGTGGGTGAGTTGCTGCCACAAAATCCCAAGAAAGAAATCCAAAAATAAAATAATATTTTTAAAGTGCCTGAATTCCTCTTTTCTTTTAAAGATTGTATTCACAAATTTTAGATTGAAATTATAATGTACATGTCATGTTATGCCCAGAAGTGCATGGAATAGCTGCAGCGGACGTCACAATGTAGTAGAATGCGCATCAAGATTCCCTGATAATTGTAATGACAGCAAACGTCATAATGTGCTTCTAACTTAGGTAGAAGCAGAACGAGAATGACAGCGCGCTGTGGAATAGGAATGACGTGCAGAGGTCGCGTTGGCTTGAGATGAGCAGAGCTCGCGCTATGGCAGGAAATTTAACAAGGCTAAATTTTCAAAACAGGAAAGAGGAAGTCTTTTTGTAAACTCACGGCACCCAATAAATCAGCAGGAATGCGTGAACGTCGAGCAGCTTCTGTAGTTGTTTAAGCGTCTAGAAGATTGTTACGATAATCCGACGTCACGGTTGCTCCGTCTTTTGAATCAAATGAAAAGAACCTCTGAGAAGAGATGAAACACTGGACCCTCGTTGCCAATGGAAGGATGACACATACGCCGTCGTAAGGAAGATCATCCTTTAATCACGTCCAGTATCCAGCTCTCCCGGCAGCAACTGTCCTCCCGGGGATTCTACAATTACATTCAAGAACTGGAAGGCACGAGTACAATAAGGCTTGTGATGGAGACTCGTGGCAATTAAAGAGACAGCATAATAACATGCAGATAACATCCCAACAATATGTCAAGGCAGCCATGTGGTCGTTAGCCATATCCGACATTAATCCAAGGGTGCTAGGTGGGACTGAAATGATGAGCAAGCATACTGAGCTCATGCACACAAGAGCACGCAAACAAGGTTCCTAAACCAAGCTACTCAGCCAAGTAAACAATAAAGGTGCCACACAGAGCCGTGTAGTCACATTTCCTGAATGCGTTCCAGATGGTACAGCGGGTTCATGCATTTAGATGGGCCAAGTTTAAAAAATCAAGAGGCGGGACCCAGCCTAACCTTCTCTGGGCTCCGATGGGCATGGATGGGCCCTCCCTTGGCCCAGGCTTTGCCCAGGCACAACCCAAGCATTTCCAGCACCATAGTCTCAGGTGCGATACTTTGTAGTGCTTATGATCAGGCAATCCAGCCCCTCTCTGAGCGTTGGTGCTATGAAAGCAAGGGGATCTCTGGGACTGAAGGTCCCTGCCAGGAATGTAGAGATGTTCAATATGGCACAGGGCTCTGTACCCCCACACATAGCAGCAGTAGTGCTCTTCTACTATTACCACTACTCCTAGGTATATATAGTTTCCTTCTGACATATGGGTCTTTACCACTACCACAATTTTATCACCACCAAAGCCATGCATACAGCCCTAAATCTATTTAAAATGCTTTCTAATTCCACTTCCGCTGAGAGATTCACTTCTGCGCAGAGGTCCCTCTTCTGTACAGTCATGGTTGTAATTAACTCATTCGTTATCAGGAATTTGGGCTACAGCATTAGTACTTTTGTGACCCTTCCATATCACTTACTCACCACTGGAGCACCATGGGCCAGATGTAGGACCCTTAAAATGTGCAAGTCACAAATTGCTTCATTTTTTATATTAAGCAGGTTTTTTTTAAGAGCATCCTGTTTTCCTAAGAAAGGAAATCAAACTCCATTTAAAAGAGAAAAATGTAATGTTTCTGTTTCATTTTTTAAGAGTAGGCAGTGGTCCATGGGACCTCTGCCTATTCTCAAAAAATATTTACGCATACATTCACAAAGGGGAAGGGGTGCCCTGGGGACCTTTTCCCATTTGCCAGTGGCTTACCACCAACTTGAAGTAGGTGGAAAACTGTGAGTGTTCTGTGACCGCTATTTGGAAGGGAAGCCCTTAGCATGCCCCTTCCTAATAGCGAGTGGCAGACCCTATTTTGCGAGTTGATAATAGGTCACAGACTTGCAAAATAGGGTTTGTACATAGGGCAGACCAATCCCCAACCGCCAGCTATGCTCCGCTGACCTCTCACTCGCCACCGTCCCGTGCATCCAAAGAACAACCACCGGCGGGATATCCTTCTCCCACCTCGCCACCAAGACATGTAACACTCTCCCACTGAGCCTTCGACCGACCCAAGACTTGCTGACCTTCAGGAGGATACTCAAGACCTGTCTGTTCGATCAGTAGCGCCCCCCCATCCCCAGTGCCTTGAGACCCTCACAGGTATGTAGTGCGCTTCACAAATGATTGATTGATTGATTGAATATTGGGGTCGCAAACAGGCAGATTTCCAGTTTGCAACGGCAAAAAACTGTCGCACATCTGGTCCTAAGACCTCTGTCCTGAACACCCCAGGCTGGATTCCAGAAAGATTGATGTATAGGTATGTGTGAGTTACTATTATAGTACTTTAGCTTACTCATGAATTTCTCAAGTGCACCAGGAGTACACCTGGCATTTTCTTGGTCTCAAGGAGTGCAACAAGTGTAAACACATCAACATCTTTGTGAATCGGGCACCACTCCCTTCACACTATTGCCAAGCTGACTGGCTCTTCGTTTAGAACAGGGCCCTCCCTCTACAAACCACTTGCACTAGTCCACAAAGCGTTTTATGCTAATCCCAAAATTGTCCTTATGATGACAAACATTACTCTTCTTGCAACTTAATTTCAGCTAATCTTTGCTTCTTAACCGCAGCTAGACTTCCCCCCGCACTTCTGAGTCCAGTCCTTCTGGGACCAAAACACCAGAACCCTCATCCACCGGCTACCAGAGTCAGCAGTACAGGATAGGAGTGCAAAGGTCATTTGCTTAACTGTTTATGCAGTCAGGGCATTTAAATGGGCCGGGTCCTTCCAGCTCTCAGACCCGATAGTATTTTAGAAAAGACATGAAAACAGCTCCCTTGATTTTCATAAGATTTCTGAGCAATAAATTAGAGTTTTAGGTAATCCATGTCAGTGATTCAGTTCAGATTTCACATTGTGTTCCGAATCTTCCACTCCGGGATGTTGCTTTTTGTGTATTTTTTTAGCATTTTACTCTTTTACGGTGCATACTTTGGACTAAGCCATCTTCAGGTGTTTATAACAGCTGCGACTAAGAGCTCTCACACAGAAATTGTTTGAGTTTAAGTCACAGCTATAACTGCAAAGGCCACACCCATTTCAGAGATCCCCCACCTTTTAACCCATTTGAGCTCTGCATGCAGTTCTTCTTAAGAGTAGAGCTGCTATGTCAGTTGTGCCTATGTACCTCAAGCAAGGAGTCATTTGCCCGTTACATTTGACCTGTTAACATGTTTCAGGTTCAACGGTACTCACATATCTATGACCATGTTGTTTCTGTTCCACTCTACCCATTTTCACTTCCATGAAATAAGTGTATTCTTTCTTTAATGTATAACACTGTTTTTCAAAATGTAAAATGCTGCTTTATTTAAATAAATGCATATTTGATGTATTTAATAAATAAACGCGTATTTTATTTTAGCATTCTTGTCTAGTGCTCTTAGACACAGCATATCAGTTCGCTGTACAATTATACATCATTTTGCACAGCTTTTTACTAGGACCTGTTAATAAGTAACCTTATGAAATAAATGATAACAATGATGCATCATCCATGAGGGTTACCTGATCCTTGGCTTGTTTTAATGTAGTTGACACACAGGTTCTCCATGCCTACACAGAGAATGTCCTCCGTAGGTGTACATCCATTAGAGGAAATGCTCATGAAGCAAGTTGGGCACTTGTATCCGTTCGCCGTCTCATTTACAGGAGGCACTAAAGGGACAAGGAATATACATCTCAGGATTTTTTCCACTACATTTGAGGAATTGAAAACATCATAAAAGGTGTTGATTTCTGACCCAACGTCAATGGGATATGAGGACCTGTCTTTACATGGACCACATCACTCCCTGTAAGACTGTCCCAGTTAGCCACCTCCATTAGGTAGCTACTCACCTCTCAAATCTCCCATCAAGTGGGAACCCCAGTGTACATTCCTGGACAAATATACATTATCCAAACTGGGAAATAAGCAAGTCCATCAATACATCTCCTCTACAGTGGACGTGCAGCACCAAAGGTCCTGCCAGTCTCACCTGCAATGCAAGCTGTCTCAGCATCATTATGAATTAATAGATTAACATTTTCCCCAGAACCTCTGACCACAACGCTGTTGCCCACGGACTCCACAGGATAAACTTTGGAGCCAACACCATATACTTAATTGAATGTCGACTGTGAGGCCTATTCACTCTCCACTGGGATAGTGAAGCCACACCATCAAGGCTTATTCTTGGAGAAGCATTTAATATGGACTAAGATATAGCACGATAAAGTAAATATCACTCAACAAACTCAAGATGGCAAGGGCTTTTATTTACATGTGTGTCAAATAGTAAATTAAACACAATACATAGAGAACCCTGAAAGGCCCCAACACCTTCTTGGGTTGAGGAATTACCTAGAGCATTCATATAGTGTTCATGCATGTGGTTGCTATAACTTTGGTGTCCCAATGGGCTATGATTGAGTTGAATCAGGGAACTTTGGGACTTTCTACAAGTGATGCAATGTTACATAATTGCAACAATCTTATGATTTTTCCAAATCTGTTCTAAAGGCTCTGGCCTGGGTGGACTAGTCTGCTGGTAGAAGCTTCAGCTACTCCGTTTTTAGTCAGTACCCTGTTTTAAAACCTATTAAGGGTGTCATCTCTGCACAACCTCCCTCTCACATGTACTTTATTTTGTTTTATAGCAGCTCTCATACCAGTGTAGGTTGTTGGTACACTTTACACACACACATACAGAGAAAATGTACCATACATGTGTATTAAGAGTATAGATACTGTTACAAAAGGCAAAGGCGACTATAAGATGTAGGATTCACATGCTACTTATGCTGGTAGGCAGGTTTTAAGAGTGCTTGGTCTGGAGAAGCACACATCTAGGATTCAGAACATAACACAGTGGTTAGGGTTGACTTTACTAATAAGAATGTATTTCTACCCAAACAAACCTTTTTTTTTAGCAAAATCAGGATAAAGAAAGATCGGGAAAACATAACTTTCTAACCTATACCATCCAGATTGTATACAGCTCTCTGTTGGCAGTTCATAGCTCACTGTGCTCGGTTATCTTTGCAACTTATGAACTGCACAGTTACAAAAGAATCTCTGTGACAAAAGAAGTAGCCAAATGAGTATGCACATAAAATACTGTTCTGAGAAAATGCATCGTACATGTTCTTTGCAGCAGGCATATTAATACTCTGCACTACCTTCGGTGAGTCAAAACTGGCAGTAGACAAAACTTCCATCTCTTGCCAGCAGGCACTTTAATCACTAGAGTAATACAGAAGAAACTTGCTGTGCTTTTAAAACCAGCCCCCACTTACAAAACCACCCTCACATCCTTACATCCAACTGATGTCCTGTAGGGCTAGTCTAGCCTTGCATCCTTCATGTTCTCCATCCTGCTGGGCCTTGTACAGATCATCCCTTTATTAGGACAGCATCCATTTTTTGAAGAGAAATTCAGCTCCTCCTTTCGCAGAGGAAGTCAGCTCGTCTACTCCTCACAGGTCACACCAGCCAAGCATATTCTAAGAGTGCACATTTTGTTCCCAACTTGGGTTGGAAAATAGCAATCCTTGAGAAGTTTGTGTCAAAGTAATGCACTTGTTTTGACCTGGTGCAAAGATGTCCAAATGAGAGGCTCTCTAGAGTTTGTATCCCCCTTTAGTGATTTAGTGGTCAGGGCAAAAAGTCTGACACAATCAAGTGCGTGTTTATTTGAATAGGCCAGCCTCTTTTTAGTATGGGTGAAATACATCTCATTATTGTATGTGAGCTTCGCAGGCTTCTCCGGTGACCATAGAACAACTGTATCTTTCAGGCTATTCAGGGTATGCTATCTCACTGGAGGGCATTCCATCGTAGTAACCATTTTAAATCCATAGGCTTTCCACTATTGGGCCTGTGCTGCTACATTCTGGTGGAGTTTTAGTAAATTCCACTTTGCTGGCACTTTCAACTTACAGCAATGACTTACATTCTTGTAGGATCTACTGCTGGTGTTTCTCTTCCTCAACCATATATGAAGGCACCTAAAATAGTACTCCTTTCATACCTAGACCTACCAAGCCACTTCCATGTCACACGGTGGAAACATACTCCAAGTAGTTCTCGTGTGGCAGCTTGTGCTCAGTTTTTATTTCAGCAGTTTTATTTAGCAGAAACTTGACCCGAATACCCGATACCAGGTATCAGAGCGCTTTACATGAGCACATTCATTTTTTGTTAGGCACGGGGAGATTACGTGATTCGCCCAGAATCACAGGATGTTGAGCGTCATTGCAGAGACTCGAATCTGGTTCCACAGATTTGAAGTTGACCGCCCTTGCCTTTAGACCACATCCTCTCTCTAGAAGGTTAGCACTACCTCCACTTCTAAGACCCTAGCCCACCAGGTATTCTATACCTAGCCATTATTTTAGGGCAACAGTAGCTGGCCTGGACTCAACATCCATCTTCATCTAGACATTGCTGATAGCCTCATCAGTTGCATTGATTATGTGTGTGCCAGGGGATTATGAGGAAATTGTTTCACTGGCCTACTGTTTCTGAAAGAGACATAGTTGGACAGGGAGTGGTGGTGTTACAAGTGAGCCAACCTGATGCTGTTTACAGGCACAGGCTCCAGGTATTCCTGGCTTTTGGTTGGGGTTTGAGGTTTGGTACCTTACCTCCTATCCAATCCACCCACAGCAAGGTCTATTACCTCAGAGGGGCTTCTAAAGTAACTCTGATTAATCTGCTGGACTGAAGCCTGTGCAGCTGGGTGATTATTTGGGACATTACACTTTAAGTGACCATGTGCCCCACAACAATAATGCCTATACCTATTGACCTGAGGTGCCTCCTTCCTTCCTCCGCCATTCACATTTTTCAGAAACTTAAAAAAGGGAATCACTGTTTTCATTCCTGACATTTTGGCCTTTTGCCACATGTTCTTGCCACCAAGGTTGCTTCTTCTGGTATCCCTGTTCACAACTCACTTATTAGAATGTGCTGTAAATAGTGTATTGCCAATACTCAGTGAATCAATCATGACAAAGAGTTTCTGAACTAAGTAGCAAAATTGATTTATGCACATCAGATTAAGCAATCCATGTAAGATTGACAGTTTATTTCCCTTTGCATACCGCCCAAACTTAAAAAATTCTCTCAATAAATGTTTTTCCAATTCACATTCAGTATCTTCTTAGAACCTTTATATAGTTTTAATACTGATTGGAACATTGGGATGATGGATGCTCCATTGAAAACAATGGAGTGCTCAAGGCTTCTCACGGCCGGTAGAAGCACTGAGCATCAACATTCTAATGTTTAACAAAGACCTTAATGATGCCCAAGGGGATGTCAACCCCCTCGGCCCGTGTAACAGATTAGAACATTTAGCCCTCTATAGGAGAAATGTTCTAATATTCTTAGAGCCATCTGTAGTCGGCTCTACTGGCCATTAAAGGCATACGACCTCGTTAAAAAGGCCCTTGACTTTGGATTGGGCCTTTAACACTGAAGGAGGCCTTTTATGGCCAAGTAGAGTCTGTTATTGCGGGTTCTAAGGCCATATTAATGTTCCACCCAATTCCGAAAATGATAGAAACCTACAGGCGGTCTACTACGCTCCATTGGATCTATGTTGCCTTCTAAAGAAAGTGCTTAGTAAAGCAACTATATTTTCTCATCTACACATTATGGAAACAGGATAGCTGCCAGTTAAAAAACATTCACCCATGAACTTACTGGACATGGAGGTGTAATAGTCTGAGATGCATTTTTCCCCGTAAGGCACTAAAGTGGCAGTTGGAAGCTAATACTGTCTCAATTCTAGGGCAAGCTTCATCTCCTGTATCTTCCTATTTCTGCTAAATGTCTTCCACTCTGTCCATTTCATTCAGTTTTATCCAGTGTGCCTTTTATTCTTTTTCACTAGTAAGCCTTTGTTTCTTGATTTGAAACTCTACATCCCACTTGAGCGCTTTGAGCCTCCACCTTTCCCTTTATCTTTCAAAGTGGGCAACCCTATCTGTAGGGGAAAGCAATGCTGTGGGATTGGGTATGTACCCAGTGAGGGGAACCAGGGGCACAGGAATAGCAAAGGTGGAGAATCTGAAGAGACTATACCTACTGCTATTTCTATGCTTGTGATGACGATATTTTCACTATTAGATCTTTTGAAATTCATGCTGATATTAACATTTAACAGGCAAATTTACTCGGTGTATAATATTCACGTTTAGACTGACAACAGCTAATATAGGCCTTTCAAAATGGTTAGTGCAGTGTCTGGCTGCCAGCTTGTTCCATCTTGTGTATCTTTCTTTATTTCAGGAGAAAATGAACCAGCAATCGCAAATGGTGTCACTTTTGTTTTCTGTTCCTATTTGTAAAGTTGTGTTTACACATTCTCCTCTGAACACACTAACAATCATGTGCAGAGCACTTCTTGGATCAAGCATATATCATTATGTTCCGGATAACCATTAGTGGAAAGTATGTTTAGAGTTGGCTCATTCTACGAAAAAGATATAAGAATTTAGGCAGGACATTTTAATCAAATTCATTCGTCCCAACAAGTTAAGCGGAATCTTATGCCACTTTTTTGAAAAGAGCTGCCACTTCTTTCAATAAAGGTTCGTAGTTTAATGAGTTTATGTCCGAGATCTTTGAAGAAATTTTAACCCCTAAATAAAGCGCAGCCAGGCAATGTCCTGGAATTTGAGGATTAGACTGATAATTCATTATAACTTGCGTTTTATTGATATTAAGTTTGTAACCTGCAATAGCCCCAAAGTTGTTGGCTTCTTCTGAGATCCCCACTAGTGCTTCTGCCACATTGGTGGTATAAATGGCTAAGTCATCGGCATAAGCAGTAATTTTCAGGATTTTGTCTTCATGATGCATGGGTTTTATTTTGACTTGCTCTTGAAGGGCATTAATAAACGGCTCCATGGAAAGAGCGAAGAGTAGGGGTGACAGAGGACACCCCTGCCGTGTCCCCCGTAAAATTGAAAATTTAGGTGAAACAGCCCCTGCATAGCTGATCTTGGCATTAGGGTCTTTATACAAAGCTTGCATACTTCTTAAAAAACGTCCTTTAAAGCCATATTGTTTCATCGCCCCCCATAAATAATCCCATCCCACTCGGTCAAACCCCTTCTCTGCGTCTAAAAGTATCATCCCGAGTGGGGTGTGGTTAGTTGCTGCAACATCAAAGGCGGTAATCGCCATGTTAACATGGGTGGTAGTGTCCCTCCCAGCTACGAAGCCATGTTGTTGTTCATTTACCAACAACGGCATAAGTGGGGCCATGCGAAGAGCCAACATCTTGGAGTATGCTTTAGCGTCAGCGTTAATCAATGATATAGGACGATAAGAGCCACATTCCGTTAGTGATTTTTTTTTTTTAAGGAAAAACATAATTTTAGCTGTATTCCACGATTCTGGTACCTGCCCAGTAATGCCAATTAAATTAATAACTAAACATAAAAGTGGTAAGATTTCATCCGCGCAAATTTTATATAATTCTATGGGGAGGGTATCCTCACCAGCAGCTTTATTAGATGGGAGAGAAGTAACAGCATAATGCAGTTCCTTTAACGTAGCTTCTTCCTCAAGCCTATTAACACATTCTTGATCTAAGTATTCACGAACTGGGAGATTTTTATTAATATACATTTGTGTCTGCATTTCTGTACAACTACCCTCTGGAGTGTAAAGATTTTTATAGTATGTTACAAACTGATCCATTATTTGTACTGGCTGGGTATATGATATATTATTAGGGCCTTTTATGGATTTAACTAATGTTGTCGCTCGGTCATCTGCCACCTTGTAAGCCAGGGCCTTTCCTATCTTGTCCCCACATTCATATTGTGCCAGTTTATATTTGAGCAGCTTTCGGCTATTATTATCCCTTAAAGCACATTTAAGGGTCGAACGTGCAGTCACTAATTTAGTTTCTATTTGTTCAATATCCTCCGCCCCCAAACCACCAGCTCTCAAATTGTCAGCTAATTGTTTTTCCAGCTGCAAAATACCATTTGTAACAATCTTATCCTTTTTCCTTTGTTCTGCGTTTTGTTTATATAGATACGGTTGCACGTGACCCCTGATAGAGGCTTTACAGGCATCCCAAACTGATAAAAGTGATGCACTTCCTAAATTGAATTCAATAAATTCTTTGATATGCGCCTTCAGTGTTCCAACATAAACTGCGTCTGCCAATATATATCTAGGAAAGGTAAACAATCTAACTTCCGGATCCTTTTGTATTATACTAAATGACAATTAAATTGGATTGTGGTCCGACGAGACCTTTGGAAAGATCTCTATACGTCCAAACTCAATAACGTCGTCTGATGCCCACGCCAAGTCTATTCGTGAATACAGTTTGTGGGGTGAGGAGTAGAACGTATAGCCAGGTTGATCTGGATACAAGCTCCTCCATACATCTTTTACATTGTGTATCCGAGCTAGTTCTAATATCGCCACCCTAGTTTTACGCATGCGTCTGAATAGACCTCTCTTAGTCACATCCTGTTCATAGTTTACCACGCAGTTATAATCCCCCATCATAATAAGTTCTCCCTCCCACGAAAGCAATTCAATATTTAACCAATCAAAAATGCGCGGGTCATCAATATTTGGCCCGTATATAGCACAGAAAACAAATTTACGGTTCTCGACCTGCATTTGAGTAATGGCCCACCGTCCTCAATTGTCCGAGGCAGTTTTAATCACTACCCCCCATGGTTGCTTTTTTTTCAAGATTGCGGCTCCTCTAATGGGAGCGTTAAAAGTAGTACACACCACCACTTCATATCCCAGTTGAATCAGTATTTTTTTGTCTTTAAAGCAAATATGCGTTTCTTTTAACATAATTAAATGTGGATCATACATTTTAAGTTCCTCATAGACCATACGCCTTTTGTTCTTATTGTTCAAGCCCGAAACATTCCAAGCTAAACACCTAAATTGCAGCATTATAAATTCTTAATAAGAAAAAACGTTCTGTACCTTTCATTAATTGCCATAACATTACCTGTCTGCAGTTTCTAACGTTAACCACCTTAAACCTTGCCTTGTCCTTTTCTTTTTCTCCCCCCCTCCATCCACCCCCCCACCCTTGCCTCCCTTCCATCCCACTGGTACCCTCCCCCCAGTACCTACCCGGAAGCCCCCCTCTATTTTCTGCTGCCGTTAGAAGGGCAGCCACCCTGAGAGAATTCCACAGGAACCCGAGCCCTCTATATTGCCATCATATAGAATGACCATCGGCCAAAAGGTGAAATACAAAAATAAAAGAAGAAAGAATGACCCTAATGAGTTATAAACAGCAGTAGTACCCATACCAATTTATTCTGATGGTTTTTTTTTTTTCCTTTTTTTCTTCCCCCCTTCCCCCTTTCCTTTTTTTTCTGCCTCATTTCATTCTAATCCATTTGCTTTCTTAGTTTACTTAGTTAAGTTTTTAAATCCAGTTTTGAGAGGAACTGCTCCGCTTCTTTGACATCATGGAAAAAGTGACTGTGTCCAGATTTAATAACTTTGAGGCGAGCAGGTTCTTGTAGATAGGCCATTGCTCCGTGGGACTTGAAAGAATCGATCAATTTACATAGTCCCCATCTTTTGTCCATAGTGACCTTGCTGAGGTCGTATTTAACAAAAAAGGTTATATTATCAATTGTAACTGGAGTATTTGGCCTAGCTTTCATTGAAACTGCTTGTCGCAGCAGATAGTTCCCAAAATAGATTAAGAAGGGCAGTGGATATTTACTCTCTTGGGTTCTAGGGGTGATAGGTAGTCTATGTACCCGCTGGAGCTGTGAGTCCCAGTCCCAATCACCCAAATCCGGGAAAGCCCTCTGTAAAATCTTTACCATGTAGGCCCTTGCATCAGCTCCCTCAGATCCCTCGGGTATCCCAAAGAGTCTCAGGTTCTGCCGCCTCTTTCCGTTTTCCAGAACTTCAACCTTATTCTGCAGGGCCCCTATTTCCTCATTATGGCGATCAGATGAAGTCGAGGTAGTAGCGAGAGTTTCCTCCACTTCCACAACTCTTTGCTGTAGTTCCTCGATTTCTTTTGTCATGCCACTTAGTTTATTGGTAACTTCCTGGAGGGAGCTGTGCATTTTAGAGTTATCTTCTCTTAGTTGTCGGAAATTCTCTTGTACCTCGTGGCGATGATCCATTAATGTTTTTAGGATTAAATCCAAGGATGAAGTATTGGCATTAGCACCAGCGTTGGTGTGAACAGGAGCCGGTGGAGAGGAGATGGAGATAATAGGTGTTATTGTTGAACCGCATTGTGGGGTAGTAACTGTGATAAATTTGTCCTTCTGAGAGTCCCCAGCAATAACAATGGCAGTGTTATCAGTCCTGGTGATACCATTAGTTAGTGTGTTTAAAGAAGCAGAGGGATCAGTTATAAAAGGCGACAATGGCAGTTCAGATTCTCTGTTTACATCCGCATTAGATAAGGTGTCACTTTTGGCCGGAGTAGCTTGTGGCTTTATTAATTTGACTCTAGGGCTCACCCCTACCGTAGAGCACCCTTCTGATAAACTTGGCGGAAGAATTTTGGCCTCTCTTTTTTGAGCCTGAAACCACTTACCGAGTGGACTCTGATCTGTAAGCAGCTTCCTCCCGCTAATAGTTGGTATCAATGTATTTAATAAAGTTGCAGGGGTCATATTTCTCCCCCTTCTTAGCTTTATTTTTTGTCTTCCCCCTTTTCCTTAGAGCAGAGGATCTGATAGCCTTTAATTGTGCAGAGGTATATTCTATGTCCGCACCTGTATCTTCGCCACTCTCAATATCACCAGTCTCAACCAGCTCCTCGTATTCTGCATCGTCAGAGTTAACCTCTAGATGTGTCTCGCTATCAGTAACCTCATTTATACCATTTACATCAGTGACATTACGGAGACCAAAGTTTCTCTCGCCAGCTTAAGTTTGATCTAAAACTGGTAAAAGTTGCGGGGACTTAAATTGAGGTTCAATAGCAGCATCTGCAGTATCTGTGGTAGGAGTAATAGGAGTATCAGTCGTGATGATCTCACTGTGCTCAGTCTTATTTACGCAGTCCACCATATCTGCAGCGGTCTTGCCCGCCATATCTAGCGACCCCTTACAATCTTTAGCTAAATTTCCAATAGATTGTTCAGAATCAGTATCGTATATTCCTGCTGCTTCATTTTTATCCTTTCCTTTGTCCTTATTTTTGGCAGCAGTAACAGCAGCGGTATTAGCTTTATTAGGAGTTTTTCCAGAGAACTGAATAACTTGCTGTTTACTAGTTTGTTTGTTCCCCTGGCGAGGCATCCTTGCTACCACTGCCGGTGAGATCGGTTTGAATACTGGAGTAACCCCTTCATCAAGACCATCTTCCATGGGGGTGCCTCTGGTTGCTTTATTCTTATATCTTTTTCGTTGTATTCCTCTGCGCGTTAATAATCTGTTTTTTAAAAAGTTGGACAGTATTATTAATAGCTTTTTGTGGGGCTATAAGAAGCCTCGAATATCAATGTCAATTCTGAAATTACCATTGGAAAAAGGAGGTCTTAATTTCCCTGATTTTAGAGCCTACTTTTTTGCTTCCTTTTTGAACCGGCTTCGTAGTCTGTTTACTAGTTATAACCAATTTTTCTTTCATCAATTTATGCTTGGCAGAGAGGCAAAACTATTTTTGGCAAACGTGCAGGATCCGAATTATTTTAAATGTGTAAAATTTAAGACTGCACGGGATGCAGTACGTATCTGGAATATGATTATGATTAATTGTGAAACTTCTTTTTTTTCACACTGACTTGTTACTTTGGGGTAATCCAGGGATTTTTAGTGATAATACGGGACGAGACTGGGCTAAATATGGTATTCTAAAATTGGGAAACTTATATGGTTCAAGTGGCTTCTTACAATTTGAAACTTTGAAACTTTTGTTCAAATTACCGGAAATGATGCGTTTTAAGTATATTCAAATAAGGGACTATTTAATTCGTAAGATGAACTTGATATCTATAAGTAGCTCAGATTTATGGAGCTGTTTTTACTCAACAAATCGAAAATCACTAATTAGTATGGGATATAAGTGTTTAAATCAAAACAAGCTGGATGAAACTCCTCGATTAGCGATAAAATGGACTTCCATATTAGGATTTAATGTGACAACTCAGAATATCTCAAACGCTTTAGTAAACATCAACAAAGTGACTTATTGATCTATTCTAATGCTTCAATCCTACAGAACAATATCTCACTTATATTATACACCTCTAAGAATTTCCAAATGGGCACAAAACAATCTGAGCAGTGACTGTACTAAATGCCCTAAGTGTGGGCTGGTGGCTGCAGATATTGTACATATGATTTATACATGTCCGGTATTAACAGGGTATTGGTCGGTAATAGAAAATATTTTATATAAGCAAAAAGTGATCAGTTCTCCATTATCAGCAGCCTCAATTTTACTTGCAATATAGCCATCTAGTACTACCAACATAGATTTGTTAAATATACTTCTGACCAGCGCTAGATTGGTTATTGTGAGAGCTTGGATCTCCCCGAACCCTCCTCATACAATGAAATGGTGGGCGTTAGTTAAGGAGATCTATACTATGGAGGGTTCAATTGCAAGGAACCGGGGAATAAAAGCAACCGGGAAATTGGTTAAAATTTGGGGCACCTTTTTAGAATAGTACATGACTACAGAAGAAACTAATAGTAGTAGGCCTCAGGGAATATATATCTGTGTTTTTCCAATTTGTCATTATGGATCCAGGAATATACATAATTTCTCCATTTCCTTTGTGTTCTGTTTTATGGCTATATTTAAAGGATGTGTAATGCAAAGAGTCTGGCGTTACTTTATTTGTATTTAGATCTGTACCGTTATTTGATCTTATATTATATGTTTTGTTAAAAATGTATTCGTTGATCTCCTTGCCCTGCTTGTCAATAAAAAAAAATAAAAAAAAAAGTTGGCTCATTCTGCAGTAGCCTGTGAAAATAATGCATTTGTGTTATCTTCATGTCCCCTAAAGTGATTGACCCTTCGTGTGGGAATTATGGGCAGTTGTATCAAGTGTTAGAATTGTGGGATTTAAACTAATGCAATGTAGACAGAGATGCAGGTGCATACCACAGATGCCCTTTCACTTGCCTTTACAGCAGAACCCTTTTTACTGACATCCTAACAGAACCTTTCCATGACTTAGCAAGGCAGGGTGGTCTCTTTATGGTAGAGCAGACCCTGCTTAATTTGCCTTTGAGACGTATAATAATGTTTATTTATGATCTTTGATTTGCTTTGAATATATTGACTAACATATTTATGTATTGATTAAAAACTAATTTGATGATTTGAGTTTAAAACTTTGCTAACCCTTTGATAAACCTTTATGATTTTGAAACTTAAACACTCTCTGTCTTACTTGTGGAGCCAAATGTGCTTCACGTTATTGACTTGTATTGATGATTGATGCCAGCCTCAGTCTTTTCTAAAGATTCATCAGAGTGCTTTCCGAACCTGAATTTGTACAAGAAGTTTCAAGGAGCAAAACATTCTATCACTGGTCACATTATGGACATACTATCACCTCAAGAATTCAGTCACAAAAATCTGCCTTATGCAGCCCTGTATATGTCAGCAGCATTCTGTGCAAACTGCTTTCAGCTGATTGATTGTCCTTTAATTGGTGCATGTGCAGTTCTTCTTTGACAGTCCTAATAAGATTTGCCAAATAACTGAAAATTTATCCAATGAAGAGTCTGCAGAATTAACTACCTGCTGGGTTCTAAAAGTATGTGTTGTTAACACTACTATGGTGGATTTATAAGTACACATTTTACAAACTGAGGTTCTCTTTAAACATTTTTAAACCTTTTTCATTTTCAAAAACCCGGTCACATGTATGACCAGATCAGGCATGTTCCTTACCCTGAAATTTGTTATTGTTACATTTCTCTGAGTCACAGCACTTTTGTGTGATCTGGATGGAAACATCAGCAGTCGTGACCACAACTTCTTTTCCACAGGAGCCCTTTTTGCCAGGCTCACCGCAACCCTTGAACGCAGTCAATTTGACGTTTGTCCCTACGTGAAAATAAAACATTTTCTGGTTAAAAGAAAAGGGAACAGCAGCAACAAAGCAGCCTAATATCTAACACCTACACAAGCACATGCACTCTATCTCCGAATGACACTGTGGCAACTTGGCCCATTTTTAGACTATTTTTAGCATATTTTCATTCCTTTTTCTAGCCCTTCAGTACATTATGAACTTGCTTCTCTCAGTGCAATGTGTGTTGTTGACATCAACAGCTACTTTTCTGAGTTCTAACAGCAGCAAATGTTTCAGAGGTTAAAATATTTCATAATAAGTGTAAGAGGGCACCACTGATTGATGTGGAATACAAACGAAGTGACATACAAATTACATTTAAATATTGAGCTAGTCGTGTGTGGGTAACACACACTTCTCTCCCCCATAAATCCTAACATATTTTTAGAAAATTCAATACCCTTAGCTGTTCTCCATCTGCACTGTGTACCAACTTCTTCCAGCATTTTGTAAATGGTCTCTCTAACATAATTTCCAGGCTATAATCTCAGCAATGCCCTTTAAACCAAGTTCAAATGCATTTTGGTTTAATTGCTGTTATCGGACCAGCCCATCCATAAGTTTGGATTGACTGTCTCACCAATGATCCAGTACTTTACCTTCCACAAATGCTATACCGAAGGAGCACATAATATCATAATTGTTGACCCCAAAGTATGTGAAATGTCAGACAATTGTGAAAAATTACATGTAATGTACACAAAATGCACTTTGGCTTATCTCGAGTGAACACTGAACGCAGGTGCATTCCTCATTTTCAAAAAGTCTCAGAGAAGGGGAATGGTTCATATTGGAAATTTCTCTTATGGCACATTTTCTGCCAGAATCTGTCTCCCACAAGACTTTTTATGCTTGAACAGCTTCCACTTCAGAAAATTTGATAAATTACACAATGGCGTTACCTCTGACATTTTATGAAGCATTCATAATGGGAAATTACACAAGCTTTCCGAAAAATTAGCATGGTCTTACTTATCACAAGCTGTGCTGAACTGTGCCCTGAGCAAATGAGGAAAGTCCAGAATATTTGAATGAATGTTCTGCCCCAGAACAGCCGCCAGGGACTCGCATTCATTGAAATACGGATCAGCTGTTTTAAATTTGCTTCATATTTCACAGTGCAAGTGGCAACCCACCTTCACTTTTAAGGGAGATTAGAGATCTCCTTGCAGTCAGGTGCAGTGACTGCACCCGTATGCTGGGTAACATCAGAGGAGGTCATTAGGACCCGGTTTTCTCCCTCGAGAGGGCTGCTGTTAGGAAGCGCACTGAAAGTGCACTACCTTTTTAGACGCACTTTCAGAACACCTCTTAAAAGCATGTTTGTGTCTGTGCCCACGTTGGAAATAGGGCAGGGACGCAGACGCAAAGTGATTCCCTCATTTAGATGGATCCACGCCCCCATGCAAATGTGGAAACGCCCTCTCATGACAGCACTGGAGCAACTTGTGCACCAGTGCTATCTGTATTGCAGAAGGGCCCACTCAAGCGTCTGCAGCTCCTTCTGTAGTACCATTGTGCCCGGGGGAGCTCGAAGCGGGTGCACATGCCTTTTGTGACCCTGGGCACAATGCATAGAATGACCATAGGTCGGAAATGAAGACTCAATTCATCCATGCATCCATGGACACGTACCTGTTGTTATATTCCGCAGGCCACTGATGCATTGAGTCACTCCTTTCTGGCACGGGTTAAGACTGCCAGAGCAACTGCTAACGTTGACGCTTAAGCAACTCTCACAAGTGAGGGAACTCCCTGAAAAGAAAAGAACATTTATTTTGTCAGATTTTGTGTGCATTTAGATTTGTGATTATGCAACTATTTTACTACTGGGCCCATCATGTTTGTCAGAAACTAATATTTATGATATATGTTGGCTCCGAGAACATTGTCAAAGGTACACTCTGGTTCTACTGTACAACAATTATTTTATATATTGGTATTCGATTAAACTGCGCCTAAATTTCTCTTTTTGAGACTATTGTCCAATCTGGGAACTGGGTACATTAAATCATGCTGAGCCACAGGCTGGTGAATCATTTTCTATATTTTATGCACCTAAAAATTGGCGTGACAAGTAAATTGCTTAAAATAAACAAGCACTGGCAGTGCAAATAAGTCTGGCTTATAACTGAAACTTCCTCTTCTGTCATATTATGATGGCAGTTGTGACCATGGCGGTGTGAAAATTTGTCCGGCGCTTTTCCACCGGTAGCAATCCACTTGCTGGCCTGGCGGGCAGAGCTAAACCGCTAAAATGGTGCTGGTGCCTAGCTTTTTCCGCCGTCCGGATTAGGATACATGCAGAAGCCAGCTTTTCTGTGGAGGTCTCTCCGCTATGGAAAGACTGACCGAGATTGTGTTTGGGGGCCCGTTGCGAGCCTCTGCATGTTGGGGGGGTGGGTGCACTGGGCGCTACTTTCCAACGTACCAAGTGGCAGGCACAGTGCTTTGCAGACGCAATCTCCGCTAAGTGGTGGCCGGAATAAGTCCAACTGCCATCCTAATAAGCCCCTAAGTCATCATGAATGTACTCATTCCTGGACTGATAGATTGATTCATCCACCCAACGGGTCAGTTTTTTATTTAGCCAATTATCCACCCACAATAAAACATACTGACAAATGCCCACATGTACGATAAATAAAAAGAGTGCACATAGAAAAATGAAAACATACCACCTCCTAAATTTGATGAGAAAAAGCTAATATAATATTAAACATTAAAAGAGGCTGTCATCTTTCAATGGTATTGTACACCATTTACAACTGTTTTACATTCAACATAGATGCCTTATTAAGTAGCAATGGGTTAGCCACCTTGGTACAGTAAAAGCAATCACACAGTTTGCAAAATAAAATCTGAAAATGCTAAAGCCATATTAAGCCAAGGTGGCCGACATAACACTTCTAAATATGTTGACCATCTTGGAACTAGAAAACAATGATATACTATAGACAACACCATTTCAAGATGGGCAGCTGGCTTAGAAATAGTCATTTGCAGTAGGATGCAGCAAATGGAATTTGGGGCAGGCGAGCAGCCGGTAGGAGTGTGTGTGTGAGATGCAGGATGCTCATGAAAAAGAATGAAATAAATTAAAGCTGACATATGAAATGAAAGCATCGAAACTAATGGATTGGCCATAAGCCCAGACAAAGAAGTGCCCTTGTTTTCAGATGGAGGTACACATATGATCCGGACAAATGCTGTTACTCACTGCCAATTGCAGAAATGGGTGAAACAAATGCCCCATGCAGTATGCTGTCATGGGGAGAAGCAGAATAAGAATGACACTTGAACAGATAGAAGAGGCCTGGCCCAAATGCCCTTTATGGATGTATGTTAGGAGAGTTTTATTTACAAGGACCTGGCAGACACCACCCCACTTAAGAAGGCCTAACAAGGATTAATACAATGCCAGTCTTCTTCTCAAAGGATTGTCCAAGGTATCTGTGAGATTCCACGTAACAAAATAGATATCAGTCTACAGCCTTCAATACAGTGTCAAAACAATCCACCCGTAAATGCCTATTGGAGTTAATAAATCTATTTCATAATAGGTAGGCCAGTCCTACTCCCTTTGTAACGTTTAATAATAAACATATCACACCTTTGGCATCTGACATAATGTTTCCCAATTAACCAATCAAGACTATTATCTTCATTATTGAGCTATCGCCATAACAAACTGAGGCCTTCTGTTTTGCACATAAGCCGGCAACCATCATCAACAGTCGAAGAATAACAAATATATACAAACTTACACTTAGCAAAGCAATAGACAACCCAGTGAAATCGGACTAACAAGGATTATCACATAGCAAATCTTCAACTACAAGTGTTTGACCAAGGGGGTAACCAAACTACACCCCTCGAGTACAATGTACATCTGTGATATTCCTTGTAATAAAATATCGGTCTGCAGCCTTTAACTAAGTGCAGTGGCTATCCACACTTAAAGGCCCGTTGGCATTAACCAACACTTTTCACAATAAATTAGTCAGCCTTACTGCCTTTGTCATAACTTTTCATAATAAGCATATCAAAGGCATATGGATGGATTGCTGATTTGCAGGAAACGTTGTGGCAACACTATCCCACCCACTCAAGCTGCTGCCGGTGCTGCCACAGGAGTGGGTGCTGCAAGCACTGCTAGTACATGGAGACCGCGAGGGCCTTCATGATCAAGGCCGCCTCATTGCCCTATCATATTTACTCTTCTGGACCTCTCTAGGGGGCAACTAGAATCCTATTGTCCCACGGGGTAGAAACGGCCTGCAGGCCCGCAGGATAGTTGTAAGTCGGCCCATCTGAAGACCCACATCAGCGCCAATGCCAAGGAAGAAGAAGCAGTGCGAGGTATAGTGCCAGCACCAGTGGCTGGAGATTAGATCCTAATGGGCCACAAGAAGTGAGATGGCAGAGATAGGCAGCATTACTCCTTGTGCAGCTAGGTACCCTGGAGCATGGTTGAGAGCTTTAACAATCTTTCAAGGGATCGAGCTGACAGAGGGTGGAAGTGGCCCAGCTAGGTCCATGGTGCAGCTTGCTCCCCGTGGTGTGCTCCCCTACACCTGGTCCTAGCCTAAAGTACTGCATGTTCTTTATTGGCTTGCCACAGAAGATTTGATTGGTATCCAAATAGTCTCCAACTCCAAGCCATATAAAATACCAAAAAGTGCAAAGAAAGTCGGTGCTCCAATAAAACCAAGATCTGTGCTCTATGAAGGCACCGTCAGTTTTATTCTATGGACACAGTGTTAGTTTCATATGTAGAGTGCGGTGATTGACTAGAACTGTACATGACTATCTATTCAGAGGCACCCAATTTATTGCTTTCGACTCACAGTCAACAGAAAAGTTGCTCCCTTCTGCAATCCCAGTAAGAACTGCATGGGCAAAATCCAAACATTAGCTGAAGAATTAGAGGGAGAGAGACAGGTGCCTCTTTTGGGAGTGGAGGCCATCTCCCCCACTCTCCCTTGATACTCAAAAGTGGTTGGTGGTGTCAAACGTAATTCACAAGGTAGGGTCGAATGAGGTCGGGGAAAACACTGGTGGTGCTGAAAAAACACTGGGCATAAGCGGAGGTGCACGCATGCTGCTAAAAGTAACAGCATTCAGCTCTCCATTCCATGCAGTGGCAAGCAAACAGGATCAGTCAGAAAACGCACATTGGCCCACAGAGCATACACTTCACTAATCTACAAATGACTCTAGATGGTTGTTGGGTAGGCTGGCCTCTTCCATCATTTCATTTGCCTCGACCTTGGAAGCTACCCCCTAGCTGCAGAAATGAGTCTGGTAGAAATAGGTACAATAGCGTTTACTTTGGTCTTTTGGGATCGATCTCCTTATCTGGCTGAAACTAGTGTAATATTAAACAACACTCAAAACTCACCAATGCAGCAACATCAAAGAGATAAAAAAGGCAGGGGACTTGGAGGTTCTGCTAAATTCATTCCAAGCGGCAGTAGACATTCAGCCAAAGAAACTTGACCTGCAGGTCAATTTACTTAATACCTTGCAATTCATGTCGCTGCGATCTATACCAAAATAGCATTCTTAATTAATCTTACGTAGTGACCACAAGCAGATGTGGCACAATAGGCAATGGCTTCTACCTGCCGTCGATTGATTGAAAAATTATCCACCCTTTCTGCATAATTTGATGCGGTAGTATACTAAATAAAACTCCAACGTAAGACAAGATCTGCACAACTAAAAAAAACAAGCAATCTACAATCTACCTGCAATGATAACCAGTTAAACATAGTATGTAATGACCCCAACCTCAGAGTAGTTGAGTCTATAGACCTCTCTAAAGAGATCTCCACATATCTTTACAACAACTGATTCTCCAGCCAGGGTGAACTAGTCTCTGTAAAAAAAGCAACACAAACAAAAAAGAAAGGCCCACAACAAGCAGCCCTCTCAAGGGGGCAAAACCAAACAGATGGATCAGATATATCCCATCTTAAGAAGAGCATCTAATTAAGTAGTAACGGATCACTGACATAATATCGACGACACAAATATCGAGATACACAAATATCGAGTCAAAAATATCGATTGACAAAATATCGACTCCCTATCTTCAAACAGGTAAGTACCAAAATATCGACTCCAAAATATCGACTTACAAAAATATAGACTGTCAAAATATCGATTTTTTAAAATGTCTTAAAAGTAAGTTAAAACTAATATAGTAATAAATATATTTAATATAAACTTAGAAATAATTATTAAAAAAATATAATTTTAATAAATAATTTATATAATTAAAAAAATTATATCACCAAAAATTACACACACACATATATATATATATATATATATATATATATATATATATATATATATATATAAACATATTATTAAATAAACATATATAACATTTTAGAAAATGTTTAAAATTTATTGTTACAACTATAGTGAGTTCAACATTAGCAAAAGTGTTGGATAGCGTAGAGGTAAAATTTACTACTCCCACTCCAGTGGGTGCAACAGTAGGGAAAGCGCTGGATAGCGTAGAGGTTAAAATTACTATTCCCACTCCAGGGATGTATGACGTTACAACGCATACTTTTGCAACGCCTACCATTACAACAAAACTTTTACAACGCAAAAACTTTTACAACGCATACATTTACAACGCAAGATTTTACAACGCATATACCTTTACAACGCATACCATTACAACATAAGTATTGGTAAGTATATAATAATTTTTTGAATATAAATTAATAAAAAATATTATAATATAATTTAATATAATTTAATTTTATTAAATAAATGTAATTTAAATGTAATTTTACCTTATTTTTACAAAGTACCCCTGTACCCCAAAAACCCAAAACTGACCCTGAACCCTAAAAATACCCCTTTACCCATAAACTGAAAACTGATCCTGAACCCTAAAAATACCCCTTTACCCGAAAACTGAAAACTGACCCTGAACCCTAAAAATACCCCTTTACCCAAAAACTGAAAACTGACCCTGAACCCTAAAAATACCCCTTTACCTACAAACTGAAAACTGACCCTGAACCCTAAAAATACCCCTTTACCCCAAAAACTGAAAACTGACCCTGAACCCTAAAAATACCCCTTTACCCAAAAACTGAAAACTGACCCTGAACCCTAAAAATACCCCTTTACCTACAAACTGAAAACTGACCCTGAACCCTAAAAATACCCCTTTACCCCAAAAACTGAAAACTGACCCTGAACCCTAAAAATACCCCTTTACCCAAAAACTGAAAACTGACCCTGAACCCTAAAAATACCCCTTTACCTACAAACTGAAAACTGACCCTGAACCCTAAAAATACCCCTTTACCCCAAAAACTGAAAACTGACCCTGAACCCTAAAAATACCCCTTTACCCAAAAACTGAAAACTGACCCTGAACCCTAAAAATACCCCTTTACCCAAAAACTGAAAACTGACCCTGAACCCTAAAAATACCCCTTTACCCAAAAACTGAAAACTGACCCTGAACCCTAAAAATACCCCTTTACCTACAAACTGAAAACTGACCCTGAACCCTAAAAATACCCCTTTACCCCAAAAACTGAAAACTGACCCTGAACCCTAAAAATACCCCTTTACCCAAAAACTGAAAACTGACCCTGAACCCTAAAAATACCCCTTTACCCAAAAACTGACAACTGACCCTGAACCCTAAAATTAAAATATTTATCAATTAATCAATTATAATTAATTACCAATAATTTTTTAATTAATTACCAATTAATAATTAATTAACAATTAATTTTTTAAAAATATCAATAAATAAATTAACATATTTAATTAATTATAATTAAATTACTTCCCACCCTATTCCCCTATAAACCCACAACCCGCTACAGAAAATAAATTACTAAAATTAAAATATTTATCAATTAATCAATTATAATTAATTACCAATTATATTTTAATTAATTACCAATTAATAATTAATTAACAATTAATTCTAAATTATTATCAATAAATAAATTAACATATTTAATTAATTATAATTAAATTACTTCCCACCCTATTCCCCTATAAACCCACAACCCGCTACAGAAAATAAATTACTAAAATTAAAATATTTATCAATTATAATTAATTACCAATTATATTTTAATTAATTACCAATTAATAATTAATTAACAATTAATTCTAAATATATATCAATAAATAAATTAACATATTTAATTAATTAGAATTAAATTACTTCCCACCCTATTCCCCTATAAACCCACAACCCGCTACAGACTTATATTACACAAAAAATAAAAATTATTATTAACTTACCTTAAATTCGATATTTTTGTTGTCTATATTATGTCTAGTCGATATTATGTCCATTCTATATTTTTGATTCGATATTATGTCCATTCTATTCGATATAAATTTTCTCTAGTCGATATTTTTGTTGTCTATATTATGTCTAGTCGATATTATGTCCATTCTATATTTTTTACTCGATATTCTGTCCAGTCGAAATAATTGACTCGATATTATGACTGTACACCGTAGTAACAGCTCCGGAGTCACTAATGGAGTCCATAGCAACAGGAGCAAGCTGGAGTTCTCCAACAAAAGCAAGCTCCTCCTTGCAAAATAACTGTAACATCATAAAAAGTGGGTCCGCTTCGTCCTTCAAGCCCAAAAGAAGTCACCAAGAATACACGAGATACAAGGAGAACCCTTGGTTATTCAGAAAGAAACAGGTTCCAGTGACCACCAGCAGCAATTAGACAGGTGTGAAAATGCGACCACCTAAAACCACCAAATGAGCGGCACTCCAGATCTTAAGTCTGGATCAAAGAGTACTATATCTCTAAAAACCATCAGTGCAGAAAGGTGTTATACTTGCAGTAGAACATGTCAGGTACCCCCCGACCTAGGCATCATGGAGTTAAAAGAACAAAGCAACTGTGCCACCCTGCAGGTCACAATAAAACTCCCATCGAATTATGATCCCAGTCACTTGAAAGCTGAGAGTAAGGACCAGAAGGCAGTGAAGGCGCAAAACACTTGCACCTTGCAGAATAAATTAATTTTCCGGCCATTGAATTGTTCAAAGGCAAAGCACAATCATCTTGTCTTTACGGGGCGGACCTTTGGGGTTATGCATTGAAGGATACTTTTTTAGTACGTGAGAACTCCTTCATTAGACAGCTCCTAGGTGTACCGGGTTCCACACCATTGACTCCCGCATTGTGGGACCTAAATTTCCGACGCACTGATGACTATGCCTCCCTTCGCCCGCTGCTCTATTGGGTTCGTTTGCGGTCCACAGAGGAGCTGGTGGATTACAGAGAAGCATTGAGGGAGATAATGGCCATAAAAAACACTACCTATTTGCCATGGTTAGTGTATGTCGAAAAATGGTTTGGGAAATTGGGCCTGAGTAATTTTTGGTTTGACTAACCAATTCTTCAAAAAAACTCCTGAAACAAAGGTATTGGGAGTTTATAAATGATTCAGTGTTAACCAAACCCAACATAGGAACCTTGACCTCAACATTTTTTGAAATAAAAATGACTATGCAATTGGAGCCCTTTATGGACGAAATGTATCCCCCGTTTGCCAAGAGTCTATATCTAAAATTTAGGTATGGCATTTTACAAACGAGGGTCATGACAGCCAAATGGCACTGTAATAAGAGTTTAAACGGGAATATTGACTCCAACTTATGTGAGTTCTGTGAAATGGGGTTGAAAGAGGATGAATCCCATGTATTATTTATATGCCCTGCTTATTATAGCGCAAGGAAAAAATGGTTAAAGCCTATATGTAAACTGTTAGGCTTTCGCCAAGTTGAGGTTGGGCTTAGAGTATTCAAGGGTGATACTTCACAACCAATTGTGTTTAGCTTGAGCTGTTTCCTCTTATGTGTAGCCCTGATTAGAAAGAGAAAAGGTTTTAAAACCTAATCCTATTTTCACATGGATTATTGCTGGCTAGAATAGTATCCGCAAGCTAAGTATAGAGGAAAATAGAATTGGTTTTACATTACATGTTAAAGTACTGCTTGTTTTTAGTGATCCTGGTGCTTCTTTTTAACTGTAATTATTCCATTGTTTTTATATTTAATTAGTGATCCCGCTAGATGAGACAGGCAGACTGCAATGAATTGTCTTCCATTTTAAAAACATCTTTGGGACATGAAAATATATATATTTTTTTCCTGTTACAAGAATCACGTGCTGCTATCTGTCCTCAAATCTAACTGTGACTCTGCATCTGTTTGTATCTTTTTAAATGAATTGTATCTTATAAGGTTTTTAACCGAATAAAGATTGAAATTGAAATTGAAAAATTAATTTTCACCCAAAGTATTTTTTTTTATTTGCTGAATAATTAGAATCATTAAAAAAGACAGACCAGTACAAAGTAAAAACATTCTGAAACAGATAAGGCACAATTTCAATTGATACCGTGTGCTTTTTATTTACAAAGGAAAACCCATAATTACTAGGATGCAGTCTAGTTGTTGCCAAGCAAGAAATGGTATGACAGGAGCTTGAGATTGCATTTCATGCGCTGGGCTGCCACTCACGGTCCCCGCACTGCACCCTTGCTGTGCTTGTAACAGTCTATTAACTTGTAGCAGGAAGTTCATTGCCCTGAAGAGAGAGAGATGGAGCAACTGACTGTTCCAGCCTGTCATCACGGCGGGGAGGCAGGTCTTATCCGGAGGGTCTGGAAGGATAGTCGTAGCAGCTTCCATCTCAACTGGCTGACGGCAGGACCACTGCAAAAAAATGTAATACCGTCTCCTTGTAACTGCTGCATAAACTACAGTTTTTGTTTCCAGGCTAGAGCCTGGTCTTTTGATGGGAAGACTCCCAGGTGGATTTGAAGCAGAAAATGTTGCATTGATGAGGACATATGACTTATGAGGTAGGGTTGTGGGCCTCAATCTGCGTAGGTTTGCAGAATCATCCATCTGTGTTTTTTTTAGCCATCTCTGCTTCGTCGAGTGTCCAGGCTAGTAATTTGGCTGCATTGTTATCAACTTTTTTAAATGCAGTAAAACTGATGATTAGGCCCCACACTTTGGACATATTAAGGGTGGATAATGCTTGCTGAAGCTCTGTTAGCCAGTCATTTTTGATTATGTGCTGGTTTTTCATTTCTGTCCAGTAAAAGGCAGCCAGTGAATCTGGTTTTGCTAATCTCAATTTTCAACACAGTTTGATAAATTCAGCCATCCTTACCAGGGATTGACGGAATAACCCAAATTCCAATCGTACCTGAGCTTGAGAAGAGTATCACGGAAGGCGAAAAATGCATTTGAACAGGGTAGACTGAAGTTTATTTTAGAGTGGTCGCATCTGTTCCCTTTAAAAGTTCCAAACCGTAACAATGTGTAGGGAGACACTTAACTGGTATTACTTGTAGATGGGAGAGTGACATGCACCCCAGCTTTGTTCATAGTGTTTTAAGTGCAAAACGCAATTTAATTGCCAGAGCCCTTCTTTGAATTAGGTGCTCTTTAAACTTTAGTCTTGAGTCTAGGCCCACTCAAAGGGTATTTGTAGGATGTGATAAGCTCTAGTTTGTTCCCTTCTGTTTTCCACTTGAATTTGATATTGTGGTGATAGGCATTTGCGGGTAAACAGATGACCTTTTTTTTATTATAGTTCAATTCTAGACCCAGCACTTCTATGCATAGAAGTAATTTGGTTATCAGGTGCTGAAGACCAATTGGGGCCTGGCTACATAGAGCAATGTTGTCCGCGTATTGTAGGTACCTCACTGGGCTCTTTGCTAGTTTGTGAATTGCTTAGTCCTTCAGATAACTGTTCATCTAGGTCTGCCATGAAGACGTTAAATAAGCAAGGGGCATGCACACACCCTTCTTTAGGCCGGTGTGTGTGGAGTATAAGTTGACTATGCCCCTCAGTAGCTTCCGTGTTGCCCCCCATCTGTCCCTCTTTGCCCAAGAACTCTCTCTAGACCATGTCAAAGGCTGAATTTAGGTCAACAAAGCAGGTGCTTAATTTAGAGGTCTTGCGAATAGCTTTTTTAACAAGGAGACTCAGGGCAAGGAGGTTGCTCACTGTGCTCATGCCAGCTCTGAACCCTATTTGTGTAATTGAAATAATGTTGCTGGATGCAGCCCGAGCCTCAAGGTAGATTGGAGGCATACAATTTGGCTTCAACGTCGATAAGCACGATCAGTCAGCAGTTCTCTGTGTTGGATCACTGTGCCACTGGATGCAAGCTATCCTGGCTCATGAGGGGAGAAACCCCGAAACCAGGATGCTTGTTTCCAGGCTTGGCAGTTCGGGTTGGACTGTTCGCATGAGGCACAGGATGAAGACTGATGGCCAGATCTAAACTGGAGTGGTATTGTGAGCAAAAGAATGATGGATTTAACCCAGATCTCTTGACTGGGGTAAATGTTTGATTTGTTCTGCATTCCGTCCATCAACTCTGTGTCTTTTGGATATACTGTCTGCTTTGAAGATTGGATTTAATTTTCACTCCTAAATACAAGTCCTTTGACCAGCATGATGTAATTAATAAAGGTTTCATGTTACTTATGACCCAGGATCACCTTTCTCAACAACACATCACTACCACTTACATTTTAACAGTTGCATTTCGGTGACCAGTGCAGAATAACATGGAAGTAGCTAATATTATTTCAAATAATCAAGTCGCACAGCAGGTATGGAAGAAGAAAACAACAAATAAGAGAGCGAGACCCTTCACACACAGAATGGAACTGGGTTACGGCAAATTACAGTAAGATGTTCCCTGTTGTATTCTGTCTATTCAAGCTGTCCTTTTACATACACACCCGCTCATGTGTGCCCCCATATTCAAACAAAACGCCTTGTTGATAGTATAAAAAATATTTCCTCCTTTACTAAAAATAAGAATGTCATTTTGCACACCATAAAAAATTCAAAAAAGCAATTTCACTTTAATCACAAAACACATGCAATGACTTAAATTGAAGAAGCAAACTTAGATACCACAGTCTCATTGACATATATATGACTACAGCTTATATGACACAAAACATAACACATTTCCTTATGTATCAAGTCATTACTGTTGCTGCATCACAATTTATGAACATATATCATTAACATATGTGTGTCTCAATATCACAGAAATACACAATATAAAAAAAATACTCAAAGAGAAAAAAGTTGTCGACGTGGCGTTTCAGTGGGATGAAATTGGTTAACACCACTTTCTTCAGGACAGACTCATGGGTTAAAAAAGCAGCATTGTTGAATCTCTGAATATAAATGAAACAGAAAACAATGTATGTGTAAATATTCAATTAAAGGAGGTATTCTAATGACATACAAACAAGGCATCAGAATTGTTGTGACCAAGTTATTTATTAAAAGGGGAAAATATCAATACAAAAATCGACCCTGTTGTGCAAAAAAGGGTCCCAATTTCTATAGCCAGGAATAAGATCGGGACATGACCCATCCCATGTTATACATACTTCCATGCACCTTCATACTGGACAGTAACATACCTAAGAAAGACTTGTAGTATATGTATAATCACATGTAGATCTTCTTGTTGATTTGATTCAATTTATTTCCTGGGGTTCTGGTTACACCTCCGGTTATCTAAAATATTATATAACTAGCAGCCCGTCCCGACGTTGTCCGGGTATGAATTGCTGCCGGCCAGTAGTATATTGTTTTGTAGGATTTTGTTTAGATAGCATTTCTTATCTGTGACAGGCTAGTGAAATGGTCCGATTCACAGTGCACTGCTGATGCACTTTAGAGTGCGCGTTCAGTAGTGTGTGAACTCGAGTTTCCCTTCTTTATTTTTCCTTGCAATATTATATAGCGCAAACTCGACAACATGGCATGAGCCCAATTTACATTACAGAAGAACACATTCATTTGTGGTAGGCACTGGGAGACAAAGCAATTTGCCTGGAATCACAGGATGATGAGCTGATGCCGAGATTCAAGCGTAGCTTCCCAGCTCTAAAGTTAGCAATTCTAGAACTTGTGGCGGGAGGTGTGTCTAAAAGTGTATGTCGGTGCTGGCCATCAATGAGAGAGACCTCTGCATTTTTCAAATGGGTGGTAAAAAAATATGAGTATGTTGCTGGAGATGTGGGCCGCCGTGCCACCAATGTACTTACCGGGGGAGGGTAAACACCCATTATGCCGCAACTTTCTTTCTGCATACCATCACGCATACATTTACAACGAAATTCGTTGTAAATGCATGAATGGTAAAAGCATGTTTTTTTTAATGTTTGTATACGGTAAGTATGGGTATAGGGGTATATGTTTTGGGGTACTGAGGTATATGTTTTGGGGTGTTTGGGTATTTTAAGGGTTCAGATATCGTTTTGTGTTTTGGGGTATAGGGGTATTTTTAGGGTTCAGGGGTAGGTTTGGGTTTTGGGGTACAGGGGTATTTTAGGGTTCAGGAATAGGTTTGGGTTTTGGGGTACAGGGTTATTTTTAGGGTTCAGGGCTAGGTTTGGGTTTTGGGGTACAGGGGTATTTTTAGGGTTCAGGGGTAGGTTTGGGTTTTGGGGTACAGGGGTATTTTAAGGGTTCACGGCTAGGTTTGGGTTTTGGGGTACAGGGGTATTTTAGGGTTCAGGGGTAGGTTTGGGTTTTGGGGTACCGTGGTATTTTTAGGGTTCAAGGCCAGGTTTGGGTTTTGGGGTACAGGGGTATTCTTAGGGTTCAGAGGTAGGTTTTTGTTTTGAGGTACAGGGGTGTTTATAGGGTTCAGGGTTAGGTTTGGGTTTTGGGGTACAGGGGTATTTTTAGGGTTTAGGGATAGGTTTGGGTTTTGGGGTACAGGGTATATTTATAGGGTTAAGATGTGTTAGTGTTTAAGGGTGTTGGGGTATTTTAAGGAGTAAGGGTGAGTTATGATTATGGGGTGCAGAAGTATTTAAAGGGAGCAGGGTGGGATTAGCACACGATATGAGACATGGCATGAAGGGCAGAACGTACCACACGCCCCCAGCGTTTGTCATGCCGCCAGCACACGCCCACAGCACAACGCAGACACGCCCACAAGGGACGACTTTGCTGGCATAGTTCTTTTACCTTTTAAATGTATATGGTGGGCGTCTGCATAGCCTATGTCCTTCTGCTGCAACTGCCCTTTCCAACGCTGTATTGGGTGTTGTGATTGGTGCTGTGGTTCCTGAGATTACCCGCCTCAAAGGTTTGGGCTCTCTCTTTATTATATTAGTATGGATTGATTCAATGGAAGTTGGGGAGTATGTATAGTACCCTCAAACTATTCTGATTCATGATTCAGGATGCATGACGGAATAAGCAAATCTTTAATTACAGGATGTCTAGATGTTTAAAAGTTTCATGATGAGATTCATTAATCTCTCTACATCGTAATCTAAATTAAGGATATATCTCCTTTTTAAGTCCCAATGATTGTTCTATCCACAAGGGGAAAAAAAGGCAAAAGGATTTTATACATTATTATTCTATATATTCACAGTTATATCAAGATTACATGTCTAAAAGAAAAGGTATTTATGCTCACCCTTCGGTTTATATAGGTTTATCATATAATCTCGTTGAGGACCACAATTACTTTTGCAGGGATAAAAAATATACTTCTGGTTCATTTTACTTCTCTCCTAACATTCTACTTTGAAGGCCCCAATATTTACTAAAACGTAATGGCTGTTGGCTGCGTAAATCAGAAAATAAAAATGAAAAAGAGATGCTTGGTAGATAGACTAAATCTATTCTAGTGTACCTTGTCTCCCAACTGGTATTTTGTTACTTTAATACCCATCCGGGAGAGAATGAGCTATTGTCTTAAGCTACTACATTTCAAATGAGTCATGAAATTTAACATTAAAGTTAAATAGAGGGTTTCATATTTCAAATGAATGAAGTAACTTCCTCCCACTCTTATTGCTTACTTCTACAAGACAGGCCATCTGTTACCAACAATGCTGGAATTACAAATGGAAAGGTACTCTAGGAAATACTGTAGTCCAGAAAGATTACTTATATGTTTCAAAGTACATGTTTTAGTCTTTGTTTACTTTATGTCCTTAGAAACATTATTCCCATTAAAAGAAGATCCAGCCAACGCATTTTGTTTGAACTGGATTTTGATCTTCGCCGGTCTGTAAGTAACATACAAAAAACAAGAGTAAGACAATTCTTGGTGGCACATTGGGACAATATAACACTATTCAAATACATGAAGGGAAACAGAACAAACAATTCCTTTACTACCATACACATATTAAAACTTAATACAAAACAATTAAATATCAACACAAATACTTTGAAATTAATCTAAATTAAGAAAACAAGAATTACAACAGAACAAAAGAAATCACATTCCACAATTTTTAAAAATCATAAAGTTTAATGAATTTGTACACATGTTCAATGAACATGTGGAATCACATGTGTATAGACGGAGACTCAAACACGTGAAAATAGAACGCGCACTCCCATCATCCAGTGCTTAGTTCTCAGTAACTCAAGCAAAGTAATATACTAATAATGTGTCTTGTACAAACAGTTCTTGGATAGTTTATGAGTTACTGAATCCCCAGTCATCATGTTTTGAGTACCTTCATTACCTATTATTCTCAACCACAGAGGGTTCAACCACAATATATCTACTTGTTCCCATATGAGGTTTAAATGGAACTTACCTCATAAACATTTGTTTTCTTTATACTCCTAGTATGTAGACCTCTTACGTACTTTTTGAAATCCTTCCAAGTGTGTTGGAAAAATGTCTAATGTAAAAATTAGCTTTCATATTCAAGGATGAGATCATGAGATCCATCCAGGGAAACAAGTTATTTCTATCAGAAAATATTTTGGGATAAATCCCTCCAGGAATCATACCTATAAGGATTATACAAATGTTATATAAATGAATGATGAACCACCAACATAAGTCATCAATATCCTGCAAATAACACACAAAATATCAGAAGGATTATACGGGTGAAAAGCACGAAATCTCTATTATGAAAACCTAATGTGGCAACCCGAATAGGGCTCTTAATAAAATCCTTACTTCATGAAGTCGTACAAAATTCAGTAACATAAGAGTAAACTGTCTGGTCTTTTGCAATTCTAGTTTTTTTAAAGTTAGATTCATTTCTTAGTATTGTCATGTTTTATTTGTGTTGATATATAATTATTTTGTATTATGTTTTGATATATGTATGGTAGTGGACGAATCTCTTGTTCTATTTCCCTTCTTGTATTTGTACATAGTGTTGTATTGTTGCAATTAGTCAGTAAGTATTGTCTTACTCTTATTTTTTTTTTCTATTACTTATAGCCCTGATGAAGTTCAAAAGTATGTTTGAACGAAAGACGTTGTCTGGATGTTCTTTGCATTAGAAAATATTTGGTATGGACATAAAGTAAATACAAAATAAAGCATACTTTGAAATATATACGTGATCTTTATGGACTACAGTATTTCCGGGTGCATATTTCCATTTGTAATTCTCATCTATTTCTTCTGGGCAAAAGTACTGAATGAGGGCGGGTACTGGAAAAGTAGTGCACTGGGCCTCAATTTGTTTGAATTTTGAGTGAGGTGCGGTATCTTTAGTCTGCTTAGTCTGCATTTAAAGCATGATTTAGGTTACTAAAAATGCAATGTTGAACTGCTGCCAGTAGAAGATGGCACTTATTAGAAATCTGTCCCAAAGCCAATGGAGGAAGGGGTTCCTACAACATCAGTGCTCAAAGGAGCAAGAAGGCACTCAGTTTCATCATCAGCTGAAGCTGTCTGCAACTGTGGCAGATTAGGATGGCGGACGGATTGCCCCCGCCAGGCTGGCGGTAACCACTGCCGGCCCGGCGGGGGCAATCCGTCCGCCATCCTCACTGAAATGAGCCCCCGCCACATTAGGATGGCTGGGGGGTCCGCGGCGGACGGGCAGACTGTCCGCCACATTTTAGCCGGTCGCCTTAGCGACCGGCGGAAAAAGTGCGCACATATGGTGGCGGTGTTTGCGAGACACCACCAACCATATTACGATGCCCGCAGTCCCATGCCTTTCCATTGCCGCCATAGAAAGGCATTTGGTCTTTGCTTAGGGGGTCCGTTGCGGGCCCCAGTGTGAAGGGGGGTGGAGGGTGCACATGGGGGGTACCTATGGAACCCCCCTGCGTTTCAAAGTACCACATGGCAGGCACCGCGCGGTGCCTATCATGTTGTGCTTTGAAACGCACAACATGCATTTTTAGTATTGCGGCGGGCTGTGCTTTTAGCACTGCCCACCGCAATGCTAAAAATGCGGGATGCACCCGCCACTGTGGCGGGTGCATCCTAATTCAATTCGATGCACGGGACCTCCACCCTTATGGCAGACAGTCCCTTCCCACGACAGGATGGTGGCCGGACAAAGTCCATCTGCCATCCTTAGTGTGGATCCACTGGATTGGGCATGGCTTCTATGGGTTTTGCACTGCAGTTCTAAGCACAGTGCTAGCCACTGATCTGAGGACATAGTTCCCTTATCCCAGTCACAGGAAAAATTTAAAATTTGATTATGGAATGTAGTGGAAATACAGACCAAAATTGAAGATCCATCCTTCCTGTATTACCTAAATGCTTCCATTTAGTAGCAATGCAGGAAAGATGGGCACTAACTCCATCACACATTTCGGCATGGATAGGATTATCAAGTTGGCAGTAAAAACTGACATACTGGTCCACCCAGCTGGTGGCCTAGCCCTTTACATATCAGCTGATATTAACAGAAAAATAACAGATGCAAGATGAACATCCAAACTTACAAGCTGTGTAGCTGTCGAAGTGCTTTCAAGAGAATGTTAACCATTGCCAATAATAAACACATATTCATCCATTGTCAAAAAAGAAAATAGCAATAATTGAAACCTCAAATGACGTAATCTTTGGATATACAACAAATACGCCCACTTGAAGGGATTTCAACATGAACCTGTTACAGGAATCCCAGCTGAACAAGCACTGGCTACGTAAAACCAAATTTGGCAAATACAACCTTTCAAAACCTCGGCTTCCAAGAAAGGATAATTGGGGCCTGGCCTTAAGGGAAGTTATGGATCATCTGGCCTGAGAGGATCCTAAACAGAAAAAATAGCAGTGAGGTATCAGCAGAATACACTTTCTATCCGGGCAAGGAACATTCAACCCTTGATTACACTTTGGTTGGCTTACGTCTCTATTGAATGTTAACACATTTTAAGATCAAAACATGCCTTGAAAGTGATCACCAACCAAAAGGAATCCAGCTTATTTAAGCTATTGACAGAATGCCCAGTAGCTGGAAAGCAGCATGGTCACCCCCACATAAAACAAAAAGCTCAAATGGACACCAAGCTCAATTATTCACACTTAAGCTTACGCAATAACTGTATGGGAAAACATAAGGTAGGTCAACATAGATACAATAGCACAATCAACGCAATTTCCAGCTGCAATACTGCCTCCAAAAACATACGACGACAGAGGCACACATGTTTGCCTATACCCCCGCCCAAGAAATGGACAACTGTGATTGCAGCTGCAAAACATTTCTAAATCATTGGCCTGAGTATATCCCGAAGCAGGCACTTACCACTAGCCCATACAACTAGCTTGAGCAAGCTGAGAAGACAAAAATCAATATATGAACACTATGAGAAAGAGAGAGATCAATACTGGCAGAAACTGTTGGTAGCCACAAGAAGGAAAAATGCAAAAGAGATCTTGAGACTTATGAACAAGACTATGGGACTCAGACCGCCTCCAGCATCATTCAACAAAGCTGATGAAATGTAGACGGTCTACCTGCAGGAAATGGTAGTAATGTAAAGGTGCCATTTCTAAAACCATACAGGTGGGATATAAACATGGCTATTGCCCCTTCAGGGCCAGAACTCTACTCTGCTCAAAAATTAATCACCCTGAAAGCTGTCACAAAAGCAATCATGTCAGGGTGCTGAGACAGGGCTCCTGGCCCCAATGGCCTAACACAGGCCATCTTTAAAGAAAATCTGCAATACTCTGCAAAATATCTATGCTTGCTCTTTAATCATGCTCTTTTCCATCAGGCAAAACCCACCAGCTGGCAGGGTTTGACAATAACCTCAGTTTACAAAGCTGGGAACAAGTTCCTAGCATCAAATTAAATGCTGATTGCCTAAGAGGATGGAGAGACAAAATATTTTGCATCAGTGCTATTCGCTAATGAAAAAAATCCCTAGTGCCTCCGAGCCAAACTGGCTTTATCAGGGATACAGGAATGTCAACTAATAATTTGATGCTTTCCCAAATAATTAAGGGATTGGGACTGGAACTACACTTTTGTGGAAAATGCACATTAGCATTAGCTTGAGACAAAAATATGTCCTTGTGCTGTTATTTTTCAAGTTATATCTGGCAGAACTCACATCTACACTCAAGAAGGTAAACTCTCACTCCCTAAAGGTGTCAGGTTTTAATGCTTCAAACATGATTTTGAACTTCGCCGGTCTGTAAGTAACATACAAAAAACAAGAGTAAGACAATTCTTGGTGGCACATTGGGACAATATAACACTATTCAAATACATGAAGGGAAACAGAACAAACAATTCCTTTACTACCATACATATATTAAAACTTAATACAAAACATTTATATATCAAAACAAATAAAATATGACAATACTTAGAAAAGAATCTAAATTTAGAAAACAAGAATTACAAAAGAACAAAAAAAATCACATTACACAATTTTTTAAAATCATAAAGTTTAATGAACTTGTGTACTTGTTGGCAGGGCATGCCCAGACATGGGTCCCTTGCTCACTTTGCCACTAGATTCAAGCTAGCCTGGCTGATGAAGTGTGTTACCCAGAAATCTTGTTTCCGGTTCAGGGAAGACCTGGCTTGGCAGTTCGGGCTGGACTGTTCCCATGAGGCACAGGGTCAAGACTGATTTGCATATAGCTGGGTCTGAACTGAAGTGGCGAAGTGAGCTAATGAATGATGATGGTTTAAACCCAGATCTGTGACTGGGGGTGAGTTTCTGAAAAGTTTCAGCACTCCGTCCATCATCTCCTTGTGTTTGCAAAGTTCTCAGAAACAGTCTAGAAGTCATTCTCCAAAAAACAAAAACAATGTCTATCAGAACAGAGAGGTTTCCAGGAACAGTATACTATTTAAACAGTGATGTGCTGGACTCAGTACCAGAGTACAAGTACCTGGGTATAATGCTTGATGCAAGAGGGACATTTGCAGCATGTAAATGTTCATGGCAAAAAGGAGAATTACCCTGTTAGCTGTGTTCTACACATTAAGGAACTCTCTAAATGGCCAATCTCTTCAACGTCTGGGTGAGGTCATCGCCGTGAAGCTAGCCCCCACCGTAGAATATTGTGCGGCAGCACTCAAGGGGGAGGGTAGTTGGAATCATTGCAAAATCCATTACAGACATCTACCTATAAGTGTTTTAGTTGCTGTGCCATACATCCATTGCACAACTAAAGCTCGAATTCAGACTGTGCAGACAAGACCTGGCAAGCTTGGTTGCTTTCTTGAAAATGTTTTATAAAATAAAAAGAGCAAGGAAGGCACACTAAACTACATCTTGTGGAAAGCAGTACCTGGCGCAGGCAAAACACAAGCAGATGAATACATGATCTTAGCCATGCAAAGGCTGCAGATTGAACCACTATGGGTGCTTTCTGTCATTCAGGTTTTTTTTTAACGAAGTGCTGAACACAGGGGTCAAATGTTGATGGACAAGGATTTGCTTACTAAAAGATCATGCTCACAGAGGACGATTGGTCCATATATTGGGCCACATGAAACCACAGAGCCATTTGTAGAAACCTTTGGCCTTAAAGTGAATCTGAAACTAAAGGGCTATATATTGGGCTGCTTTATTATTTTACATAACTCCCCTTCTTGACTATCTGTTGAGACTGCTTTTCGTCTGTGCAACTGCATGAGGGAGGACCTATTGTACGTTTGATGCATATACCCAACATTGATAGAAAAAAAAATGACTACTAAAGTATCATTCTAAAAGAAAAAGCATTGGCACATGTAGGCAGGTAGTACTAGCCTCCCTTCAAGAAGATGAATCAATGAAAGATATTTGAAATTCATGTAATTAGCCGGTAAAAAACGGCTAACGATATAGTGCTTGCTCATCTGGATGACCTAAGACTGGACAGTGTTGCTGAAATAGAATACAGTAGGGGAGGACCCTTAAACCACAAATTATTACATTATTGTAATTAGTGAGGTCTGAATGGCGAACTGTAGATGGAAATTGGCACAACCCAACTTTTGAAAGTTTCAAATCTATGCCGAAACTAGTGAGGATGAATTTACTGTGTACAATCTAGCACTTTTAAGATCTCTTTTAATGTTGAAAAGATCTGCAATAAAATGTTGTATATGTCTTGTTCTTTTTTAATGAGACCCACTTTCTTTGCACAATCAGCACTTTAAACACATAAGAATCTTGTTTTTTTAATTGGTATAAAAACCTTTGGTTAATAGTGGATTTGCACAGAATTTTTTTTATAGAGTGTCATATCTGCTATTTACATTGTTTATGTGGTAAAACTTGATAAGCTTCTATTTGCATCTGATGCACTGCACCATGTTGTTTTATTGTTTGGTAGATAGACAAGAAGCTCCCAGTTGATGTTACTGTTGCACTGAACATTTATTTGTAAAGATTTTAATTAGGTGACTGAGGTCACCCCTCCTTTCCCTCTGATGGACTTGGGGGCACTGCTGGTACAATAGTCATTCCGCCTCAGTCTCCCCTTCATCCACAACCACTACCCGACGGTCCTCAGTGTCTCCTCCCTTGTTACCATACAGACAGCATCCATCTTATGTCACCTTTCTTCCTGCACACACACCAGGGTCTCATTCTCTGTACTACTGCTGTCTTCCCAGAACCACTCTGGTCCTTCCTTCATGGTGCCTACTCACTCAGGGGGCCATGTGATGCCCTCATGAGCCATAGGAGGACTGCAACTTCCTTTTCCTGAGTTGATGGTGTTGGCAATCTAGGAAGTTCTAGGAAGTCCCGGGAACGGTAGTCTCCTGACTACACTTCCTTCCCAACAAGAATGGACGTGTGGGGCATTCAGTGAAGGGGCAACGGGACCAGTAATCCACATTACTCTGCAGCCTCCCGGAAACATGGAAGGGCTGAAATGATAAAGACTGTTAGGACAGGAACCAACGGAGCACAGTAGAGTCAGAATCGCTGTGCAGCGCTAGCCAGGTGAGGGGGGTATGATCTGTTAAAAGGATAAATTTACAACCCAATAGGTCATACTGTAGAGCTTCTTTAGCCCTCTTGATGGTGAGGCATTCCTTCTCTATGGTGGCATAATGTGGATCACTGAAATAATATCGAGGGACAGAATATCGACCAACAAAAATATCGTTGACAAAATATCGAGAGACAAAATATCGAGTTTCTATCTACAAACAGGTAAGTACAAAAATATCGAGTTACAAATATCGTTTACAAAAATATAGTTGTAAAAAATATCGACTTTAATAAAAACAATGTTCAATTACATTAATATAAAAAATTAATTACTAAAATATACTTAACAATACTTAAAATAACTTTTAATAATTAAATAATTAATGAAAGTAAAAAAATAATATTTTTTTAATCATATTTCTTAAAACATATATATATATAGTAACGCAACGTTTACAACGCACTACCATTACAACGTAAGTATTGGTAAGTATATAATAATTTTTATAATTTAAATTATTTAAAATTAATTTAATTTAATTTAATTTAATTTCATTAAATTAAATAAATGTAAATTTAATTTTACTTTATTTTTACACTGTACCCCTGTACCCCAAAAACCCAAAACTGACCCTGAACCCTAAAAAAAACCCTTTACCCAAAACCCCAAAACTGACCCTGAACCCTAAAAATACCCCTTTACCCAAAAACTAAAAACTGACCCTGAACCCTAAAAATACCCCTTTACCCAAAAACCCAAAACTGACCCTGAACCCTAAAAATACCCCTTAACCCAAAAACTAAAAACTGACCCTGAACCCTAAAAATACCCCTTTACCCAAAAACAAAAAACTGACCCTGAACCCTAAAAATACCCCTTTACCCAAAAACTAAAAACTGACCCTGAACCCTAAAAATACCCCTTTACCCAAAAACTAAAAACTGACCCTGAACCCTAAAAATACCCCTTTACCCAAAAACCAAAAACTGGCCCTGAACCCTAAAAATACCCCTTTAATTTAACATAATTAGCAATTAATCAATTAAATTAAATTAATTACCAATTACATTTTAAATAATTAACAAATATTATTTAATTACCAATTAATTAAATATTACTACCAATTAATACATTTACATATTTAATTAATTATAATTAAATTACTTCCCACCCTATTCCCCTATAAACCCACAACCCACTACAGGAAATACATTATTTTAATTTACATAATTAGCAATTAATCAATTAAATTAAATTAATTACCAATTACATTTTAAATAATTAACAAATATTATTTAATTACCAATTAATTAATTATTACTACCAATTAATAAATTTACATATTTAATTAATTATAATTAAATTACTTCCCACCCTATTCCCCTATAAACCCACAACCCGCTACAGAATAAAATTACACAATAATTAAAAAAAATCATTAATTAAAAATAATTATAACATAAAATGACACTTTTCACACATATTATAACATAAAAACTCTATAAATAATTAAATATTATTTCAAAAACGATATTTTTTACTATCTAGATTATATACCTGGATATTTTCACTTTCTATATTATTTACAGTCGATATTACTTCACTTACCTTAAAAACGATATTTTGACTGTCGATATTCTGTCCTGTCGATATTTTGTCCAAACAATATTTAAAACTCGATATTCTGTCCAAACGATATTTTGGAGTCGATATTATGTCTTTGCACCGCATAATGTACATGCCTGAGATACACGATTGGGCACAGGTCGCCCTGCTATCGAGTTGTGATGAAACAGCACCCAAACCCTGACTAGAGATGTCAGTCTGAAGCACAAAAGTCCTGTCAATGCTAGGACATGTAAGAACAAGGGCTTGACATAGTGCCAAATTCAATTGTTGGAAGCTATGCTCCTGAACCCAAGTCCATGGCACATATTTCCCTGTATACTTGTGAGATAGAAGGTCCGTCATTTCAGAAAACTGTGGAACAAGCCTGCGATAGTCCCAAGAAGGAGAATGTGTCCTTTTTCGTTGTGTGTCATGGAATCCTATGCATGGCCTTAAGCTTGATCAGCTGTGGTCAGATGACCCCGTGCATGTATGGTGAACGCTAAATACTTGATTCATTCCATGGCAAGGGTAGTCTTCTTTGGATTCAAAGTGAGCCCCGCTTGATTCAGGGTATGTAAAACCTGCCTTAGGTGTTGCAGGTGTGTTCCCCAAACAGGCCGATAAACCACTATATCGTCTTAGTATGCTACTGCGTAGGCCTGATGTGCCTGTAACAATACGTCCATGAGTCTCTGGAAGGTGGAAGGGCCCCATGAATGCCTAATGGCAGAACCTTGAAGTGCTAAATCCCTGAATGGGTTGCAAAGGCAGTCTTCTCTCGTGCTGCAGGCATAAGGGGTATCTGCCAATACCCCTTTGTGAGGTCATTGGTGGACATGATACCCACTACTCCCAGCCTCTCTATCAGTTCATTCAACTGGGGCATGGTATAGGTATCGAACTGCAAGATGGCGTTTAATTGGCGAACTTTAATACAGAAACAAAGACTCCCATCCCCAGTTGGTACCAAAACCATGGATGAGCACTAATCACTCTAGGACATTTCTATTATGTCAGCTCTTAGCATGCCTTCATGTTCCACTGCCTGTTTTCTTTCTGCCTGTATGAGGGATGAATTAAGCTTAACCACACAGGTCCCCTCCTTGATGAGGTTTTAGGACACTAGGAACATGTTCGGGAACACCTAAAATGATGATCTAATAATGTAGCAAGGTGTTGTTTTGGCTCAGGATTAAAGTAATTCTCATTTTAACTGACACACCTTTGTTGTCATGGTTGAATGTGAACATCTATGGGGTTACTGGTGTTCACGTAGCTTACAGAGACTACGAGGTCCATTTGAGCAGAAGGTGGATCCTCCCATTCTTTCCACAGATTTACGTGATACATTTGTCCCACCCGCCCTTTGTGAGGGATGAATACCCTGTACATCACTGGGGTCACTTTTTCCAAAACCTGATAAGGACCTTGCCAAGTGGCTAGGAGTTTATTTTCAGCGATGGGTAGTAATATCTGAACCTTCTCCTTCACAGCAAACCCCCTTAGAATTCAGATTGTACAGGCAAAAAAAACATAGATGCCCTCATGAGCCATAGGAGGACTGCAACTTCCTTTTCCTGGGTTGATGGTGTTGGCAATCTAGGAAGTCCCGGGAACGGTAGTCTCCTGACTACACTTCCTTCCCAACAAGAATGGACGTGTGGGGCATTCAGTGAAGGGGCAACGGGACCGGAAATCCACATTACTCTGCAGCCTCCCGGAAACATGGAAGGGCTGAAATGATAAAGACTGTTAGGACAGGAACCAACGGAGCACCGTAGAGTCAGAATCGCTGTGCAGCGCTAGCCAGGTGAGGGGGGTATGATCTGTCAAAAGGATAAATTTACAACCCAATAGGTCATACTGTAGAGCTTCTGTAGCCCTCTTGATGGTGAGGCATTCATTCTCTATGGTGGCATAATGTACATGCCTGAGATACAAGATTGGGCACAGGTCGCCCTGCTATCGAGTTGTGATGAAACAGCACCCAAACCCTGACTAGAGATGTCGGTCTGAAGGTCAAAAGTCCTGTCAATGCTAGGACATGTAAAAACAAGGGCTTGACATAGTGCCAAATTCAATTGTTGGAAGCTATGCTCCTGAACCCCAGTCCATGGCACATATTTCCCTGTATACTTGTGAGATAAAAGGTCCGTGATTTCAGAAAACTGTGGAACAAACCTGCTATAGTCCCAAGAAGGAGAATGTGTCCTTTTTCATTGTGTGTCATGGAATCCTATGCATTGCCTTGAGCTTGATCAGCTGTGGTCAGATGACCCCGTGCATGTATGGTGAACGCTAAATTCTTGATTCATTCCATGGCAAGGGTAGTCTTCTTCGGATTAAAAGTGAGCCCCGCTTGATTCAGGGTATGTAAAACCTGCCTTAGGCGTTGCAGGTGTGTTCCCCAAACAGGCCTATAAACCACTATATCGTCTTAGTATGTAAATGTAAATGTAAATGTCGGAATTTGAAAAGCGCACAGCTACCTCCACCGGAGGTGTCCCGGCGCTGTCCGTATACCGCTTAGGAACCCTTCCTGGCTTTCCTGGGAATTGTCCACTCCTGGGCAGCCCCCAGGTGCAGCCAGGCATCCCAGCGCTTTTGGGGCCGTTATGGAGACTAAGCAAGCTATTGCCCAGAGTTGCAGCGTGGGACCCATGATCAGAACAGGCACTGAGGCGAGAATATCCAGTATGGGGAATTAATGAGCCGGAGACCCGCCGAGGCGGGAATCGAACCCTGGTCCCTGGCCAGAGCTCTGCATCAAGGTCTGCCTGCTCTAACCATTGAGCCACACTTCTCCACCACAGCACAGCTACAGCATAGGCCTGATGTGCCTGTAACAATACGTCCATGAGTCTCTGGAAGGTGGAAGGGCCCAATGAATGCCTAATGGCAGAACCTTGAAGTGCTAAATACCTGAATGGGTTGCAAAGGCAGTCTTCTCTCGTGCTGCAGGCATAAGGGGTATCTGCCAATACCCCTTTGTTAGGTTAATGGTGGACATGATACCCACTACTCCGAGCCTCTCTACCAGTTCATCCAACTGGGGAATGGTATAGGTATCGAACTGCAAGATGGCGTTTAATTGGCGAACTTTAATACAGAAACAAAGACTCCCATCCCCAGTTGGTACCAAAACCATGGGTGAGCACCAATCACTCTAGGACGTTTCTATTATGTCAGCAATTAGCATGCATTCATGTTCCACTGCCTGTCTTCTTTCTGCTGGTATGAGGGATGGTTGCTTAACCACACAGGTCCCCTCCTAGATGATGTTTTAGGACACTAGGAACATGTTTGGGAACACCTGAAATGATGATCTAATAATGTAGCTAGGTGTTGTTTTGGCTTGGGATTAAAGTAATTCTCATTTTAACTGACTCACCTTTGTTGTCATGGTTGAATGTGAACATCTATGGGGTTACTTGTGTTCAAGTAGCTTACAGAGACTACCAGGTCCATTTGAGCAGAAGGTGGATCCTCCCATTCTTTCCACAGATTTACGTGATACATTTGTCCCACCCGCCCTTTGTGAGGGATGAATACTCTGTACATCACTGGGGTCACTTTTTCCAAAACCTGATAATGACCTTGCCAAGTGGCTAGGAGTTTATTTTCAGCCATGGGTAGTAATATCTGAACCTTCTCCCTCACAGCAGACCCCCTTAGAATTCAGATTGTACGGGCAAAAAAAACATATAAATTCAGCAGCTATGGTTATAGTTATCTCAAGTAACTCTAACTCTTACCCTAAGGTAACTAGAACTTGCAACCTGCCATGCACAGTTTTCTCACCAATAATTTCACTTAAATTATTTCAGCGAAATTATCAATGATGTTGTAGAAGATGTTAGGTTTAATGTAATATGTAAATTAGCACTACATGGTGAGGGCATGCATTATAGTTACCTTGGGGCACTAGTTATAGTTAATTGAGATAACTGTATCTGCTGAATTTCCATTGTTTTGTGTGTGTAAAATCTGAACCTAACTATAACGTCTTAATACTATTTCCTAACAATACTGTCTCTGTAACCTTTGTTTTTTTCAATGAATTTATTTGTTTTTTCACTGCTATTTACTAACTATAATATGTCCCTGAAACCACATGATGACTTTGCAACAAGGTCTTTTTCTGCACCTCTGTTTGTTTTTTCTGCATATCTCGCTTCTTTCTGCACCTTTCTTCCTCTTTCTGGACTTCTGTTGCCTCTTTCTGCATTTCTCTTGCCTCTTTCTGCACCTTTCTTCCTCTTTCTTCACATGTCCTACCTCTGTAGGCATAGTTATAAATTAGCATTTAATTAACTGAAAAAAACATAGGTTTCAAGGATGTTACAGTTACAAATTATCATTTAAAAAAACTTTGAAATTCACTGAAAAAACCATAGGTTTCAGGGATGTTATAGTGAGAAATTAGCATTAAAAAATCAATAGAAATTCACTGAAAAAACCATAGGTTTCAGGGACGCTATACTTAGTTTGACATTTCACTTGTACAAAACCAGAAAAATTGAGATAACTATAACTTGCTACCCCGCAATGCACTGCTGATGACATCAAATAGTACATTATTTATTACATGGTGAGTGACATCACTGATGACATCTAAAAATGACATCACTGATGGGATCACTGGTGACATCCAGTGACTATGTAGGTGTATAAGTGTCTCAATGGATGATTTAGTAGGTGCTTGACTGACTGACTGTATAAGTGACTGACTAAGCATGTCTTACTGAATGCATGGGTTAGTGACTAAACTGCAGGCTCCTCCGCATTCCCATTGATAAGTGGGTGCCCTAGAGGCACCCACTTTAAATGGCCCGGCCCCAGGAGATGGGGTCCTGGGGCTAAAAATGGCCCAGGAGGGACCCGCATGGACATCTCCCTTTTTTAATTTAAAAATAAAAAAATAATACAAGGGTCATGCCTAGGGGGAAGTGGACCAAGGGGCCTTCCTTTTTTTTTAATTAAAAATGGGTGAGGCCCTGGGGGATGAGTTCCTGAGGTTTAAAATGGTGCAGGGAAGGGGGGCGCCCCTGGCCCCCCGTCCTCAAAAGTGGAAAAAAAGCTGGCAACTGACCAGAGGCTCTGCCTCCTTTCTCCACCACTCTGCAAACACGCCTCCTGGTGCACTACTGGTTGAGGAATAAAGTTCCCTTGGCTGCTGAGGGTTCTTAGGGTCCAACAAGACCTCCTTTTACCTCCTGTAAGCCCTTCACAGTGGGATTGCTGAGAGGTAGTCAGAGGCACGCCCCCTTTCCACACCACTCCACAACGTGCCTCTTGGGACACTCCTCGTGGGCAGATTAGTTCCCCTGCCTCCTGAGAGCCTCGTGACTAAAGTAGACTCCTTCCTCCAAGCAGAAGTTCGCCAGGAGGCATATTTGCAGAGTGATGGAGAAAGGGGGCATGGACTCTGACAACTTCTCACTAATCCAGCTGTTTGGGTCTTAATGGAGGTAACAGGAGGGCTAGTTGGCCCCCAAGGACCCTCAAGAGTACATGTTACGTCCCCCAACTAGTAGTGCATCAGGAGGCAGGTTTGTAGAGTGGAGCAGAGAGGAGGCATGGCCACCGAAAATCTCACAGCTAACCCACTATATGGAACTTGCTGTAGGTAACAGGAGGGGTAGTTGGCCCCCAAGGAACCTCAATAACCAAGGAGACTTCATTCCCCTTCTAGGAGTGCACCAGGAGGTGCGTTTGCAGAGCGGTAGACACATGGGGTGTTTCCTCCTACGAGGTCTCAGCAATCAAGTTGTGTGGAACTTACTGGAGATAACAGGAGGTCCTTGGAGGACTACTACCCCTCCTGTTATCTTTAGTAAGTCCAACACAACTGGATTACTAGGAGGTCTAAGAGTTCTCAAAGGCCACACCACTATTCTCCACCATTCTGCAAACGTGACTCATGGTTCACTAGTGGCTGGGGATGAAGTGCACTTTACTCTTGAAGGACCTTAGAGGCCATGAAGCCCTCCTGGTGCCTCCTGTAAGTCCTACACAGTGGATTCCTGAAAGCTGATCGGAGATGACTATCAAAATGAATTCACAGAAGAAACAAAAGGTACAGGGATGTAAAAGATCGGAATTAGCATTTAAAAACCTTTGCAAATTCTTCCTTGGGTCCTCGCACATTCTGGCCACTGATTTTCTCCTGCATAAGAGCTGAGAATCACTTGTGTATCATTTAGATGCTATAATGCATTTTAAATAAGGCTCTCTAACATGCATTTTAAATAAGGCTCCCTGTTTTTCGTTTTTACGGATTTTTACAGATAAATACAGACAGAAAACAATGTGTTTTCTGTCTGAATTTTTATTTTTAAAAGTGGATAAATACAGAAAATGGTGCTTCTTTTAAGTGACTCTCTCCGTGAAGTCTTTCATAAATTATAGGCCAGCAGCTGAACAGATGGACAGCATGGGAAATTAAAAAACAGGATGAAATTTCTTTTAATAACATACATTTATGTCATAAAGCTAGTATCTACCAGTGAGTGTATTGTTATGTACTAATTGACAGCTTAAATAGCTAAACCATGACAGACATCAAAGTATGAGTGTGTGTCTATCAGTTACATGAAAATGAAAATGTACAGTTTTGGAAAAATACAGATAAAATGGCCCATAAATAAATATGGATATATACAGATGGAAATGTTAAAAAATAAAAATACCATAAATCCTGGAGCCCTAATTTCAAAGCATCTGTAGAAACCTTTGAAACTTTGTTTTTTTAACTAATGTTATGTGGTGGGGTTATGTTTTAATATGTACATTTATATGCAATGTTTTTGATTGATCAAGCAATCATAAATGTACTAACTTACATAACTTACATATCTCTCTATCTTCTAGTAGTAGTCCCAGGACAATGGGGCCACCACCAAATTACTCAGCACAACCCAGCTTTTCTTCCAAGCATACTTTCTGGGTGCACACCCTAATTATCAACTCCCCTGGATTTTCAATGTCTTTTCAAGCACTCTTATCCCTGAAGATTTTGTTCTGCAGCAGGGAGTGTTATGCCCTCTGGGAGCAATGGGTATGGTGACGTTCTGGAAGGACTGAAAATACATAAATGTAAGGTTTAAGTTATTATGGCCTCTACTTATTGCATGTATGGTTGCATTGCAATACTTTCTCAATGTGATTCTCTCTAGCTGCTGTTTGATTGATAGCAACTTTGTATCAAATGCCCGAGAATTACACAAGCACAGAGCTTAATTCTCAATGCTTTATTGGTTATTAGTTCAACATAATGATTGTACATATTGTATAGGTTCACTATAAATATGCATAATGATTTGTTGATCACTGCAATACTAACAAATGATTGCTGTTTAAGTCATGCTTAATCTCACTTAGTATGTTTGGGCGACCCCTCTAGGAGGTCACCAGTGGTTACACAAAGTATTCACTTGTGTGTTCCTTCTGCCACTTTACATATATTTAAAATACTGCGTATCATTTAGTAGTGTGTGTGTGTGTTTGTAATAAATGTACATCCACTTTTTCTAAGGAAAATGTACTGACTGAACAAGGATTTATTCAGTGTTATTACTGCGCACCAGTGATTGGTGCTTACTAACCTACAGTAGGCCTTGGACTGTTATGCTTCGCTACCCTGTAAGAGTCAAGTGCTACAATGAGGTTAGGACAATTGTGGACATATTACTTGTAATGTCCACATAATGAATAGCCCAATTTCCAACAATTTCTATCATATGTATTCTGTGCATACCCTCGTCGTAGGATTGCCACAGAAATTATGTGATTGTACAGCTGCAGCTCTTTTCCCATAATTATAGATTTTCTGCATTTGCTACACAATCCTTCATCTGCAGCATATTCTGCAGATTTTAACAAAAAAAGATTTGTTTCTAGCTCAAATGGTTTAAAAGTTACTAAAATGGGATGACACATGTTGATCCACAGTGGAAGGCTCTTTCAAAGCTGTACTGGTAACCTTTTTGTTGCTTCTTACTAGATTTGGCTGTCAAACTAGTACTAATGAATTGCAACAAATGACCAGATAGTGTTACCAAGTTTAATTACACAATGGGCTTTATTGTGCCACATAATTTGCCTTTATGTGCTGCATAATTTACTCAACCATGCTGCATAATTTGTCCCTCTCTTGCTGCATAATTCCATTTCATAGTTTCTTCTCTAAAACAGCGCAAACAGCTAGCTAATGGTGTTGAAGGATTTCTCAAAGTTTATCGACACCACCAACGATTGGAGGTCTGAAATAGGGGTTGTCTCCAGGATGTGAAAGTGCTGTCAGCTGTTGAGGAAGGTGCTCCTCCCTGGTACAAACCCACTTTGGTAGATATATCAATTGCCATGATTAACTAAGGATAGCATTTGCCTGGAAGTTACTTAGTATATTATAGACTGCTCTTAGCACCGATGGCGGGAGGTACATTGACAGTTCCATTACATCACATTTTGGTTTTTATAGGGATCCTAAGGCTCTGATTATGGTGGTCATTATTTATTTATTTATGGAGCGCTAACAATCATCCCGAAGGATATCACGGCTCTGGGTAGCAGGAATTCATTGTACAGTTATTGGCGGGAGTGATGGGACTAGGATCTTGGAAATACATGGGTTTTAAATTTTTTCCTAAAAACCAGATAATCTGATGTAAGGCGTAGATCTTGAGGTAGTTCAGTCCACTTTTTTGCTGCCAGCTATAAGAATGAACGTCCACCTGTCCTCACTTTCTTTATGCGCTTTACCCTAGCTTGTGCTAGGTGAAGTGATCGTAGGCACCTTGTATTATATTCCGACTAGTGCCTAAACCCTGTTCACACATTAGTTGCAATTACAAGTTGGTAGTTATTTAGCACATCAGATATTTATCAAATATGTTAAATACCTCAACCTTTGTTACATTTTAAGCAGGTCAAACCTGCCAAAATTTGATGTGGAAAAAGTATATAATATTTATTGTATCATGCAGATTTTGGTGAGTTAAACACCAAATCCATATGTTATTTCCCACCAACTTGTAACAGGTTTTATTTTTTGCACCCAATAAATAACGTGCCTGTGGTATTGTTTTTTATCAGGTGTGTTAAATAGCACATAAACTCTTAATCAGGCCCTTAGTGATGCTGGAAACTGGGGCCGATCTTATCACAGGGCCCACGCAAATTCTACAATCACCTTCAGACTATGAGCACCTACTTTCTACATTCACCTTCGGTCTATGGGCACCCACTTTCTACATTCACCTTCAGACTATGGGCAGTCACATTTTACAATAACCTTTAGACTATGAGCACCCAAATTCTACAGTCACCTTCAGACTATGAGCACCCACATTCCACAATTACCTTCAGACTAAGAGCAACCACATTCTACAGTCACCTTCAGACTACAAGAACCCACATTCTACAATCAGCTTCAGACTAAGAGCACCCACTTTTTACAGTCACCTTAGGATTAGAGTGAAGTTCATCCTGTCTACTTTGGGTCTCATTTTCACCAAATTTACTGTGAACATTTTAGTCTGACAATCCAGGTTCAAGCTACATTATGTATCCTCTTTCAATCTGATTAGTAGGCCTGGGCGGTGAACTACGCTCCATTGGTGGAGTGTATGTGGAGCGGAGTTTTTATTCTTGCTCACAGTGAGATTTCTCAACGCTGGCAGTTGCGGATGGTCAGTACCGCTCACGTTGTGAAACCTTCCATTTGCATTGAGGAAGGTGCTGCTTGAGTAAAACTCCTACTCGAGCTGCTGAAAGAAGTAGCTCCCTCTTGCACTGCACGTGATGCAGTTTGCGCTGATTTAACAGCGTGGGACAAAAAACGGGCGCTAAAAATCAAAGCGAGCGGTGTGAGGTAACGCACTCTGCTGCTTGCAGAATTCTGCCTAGCTTGGCAAAGTTTTTTTGTCACTTCCTGGAGTTTCACTCCGTCCAGGCCTGCTGATTAGTCACTGATTTGACTCCCCTTTCAATGCTTTTTATTTTATGAAAGTTCCACCTGCATTAATATTATTACCATTTTCTATGAATTTGTCAACATTTATTTTTTGTTCTGGGCAAAAACATGAACTCGTATTCTTTTGTCCTGTTATGTACAATTGCACAAGAATAACCGCAAGGGGTTTGTTTTAATTAAGTAGCCAATTACAATGCATTATTTATTCATTTATTGTTCTCTTGTAAAAAACCAAAAGCCCAGACAGTGTGATGACAAACAGACTAACACTGCAAAGGAGATACCATATATTTGGGCACGGATGAACACCTGACATTGGAAAGGTGAAATATTAATTATGTCTAAAGTAATAGAAAAAACCTTTGACTGATGACTGTAGGCATCAGTCTGACAAAATTGGGTATAAATGTCTCATGTTATCCATCCAGTGAAACTGCATACTGCATAGCTACTGGAAGGCATAAGAGCTAGCATTTTAAAAGTCTAGTTTCCATTTTTGCATTTTAATAGATATAAGCAAGCAGAGAAAATCATTTTTTTCTGTAAATAGGTCAAGGAAATCAGCAACGGTCAGTTATTTCAGATGCATGATTACATGAAACTGATCCAACCCCATTATTCCCCACTAATTGAATTTATTCTCACTGCATTCTCATCATCAAACATACACAAGGAGAGGGTCTCCTGCCCATTTCTCAAACGTTGGTAGTATGATTTGGCATGTACCTCACTGGTTGGGTTGTTTAGCACTCTGGTACATGTTGTAAGCATGTACTGTTTTGCCTTTTCTTGTTGTGCAAGTCAGAGTTGTTTTCTGGCAGAAGTCTTTAAAGTTTGTGTTTTGGACTATGTGATCCTGACTTCTATGAGGTGAACTAAAAATATTGAGAAGCTTCTGAGGTCTCACCTTCGGTTATCAGGGAAGCTAGAAAGATGACGGTGGTGAAGAACACCCACATGGTGTTGGAGGAAGGATGGAGCTGGGCAGTGCAGAAATCAGGGTCTGAGCAGTTCTTCAGGCTTTCTCCACATCTGAATATCTGGCCATTGTATTTATTCAGTTGCATGGAGGGCAGGTCCTGCCTGAGCACCTCATGAGGAGACAAACGCTGATGTGGCAGTCTTGGTATTTTCCGCTGGTCAGTGATTGGGTATGACTCTCAGGCCTCTCAACTATCACTCCACCCAATACATTATTGAAAGAACAGGCTGTCCTGATGTAATGTACTTCTCTCTACCAACAGCTTCTATTATTAGCATAATGTATTAGGTATACTGACACACCTTTTCTGAGATGAGAATTCGTTTTGGGTATCTTGCCTGTGGTCAACTTCCAATGCAGTCTCTGAACAGCTCAGGCAGGCCCCTCGGTCTACCTAGCAGGTATTTGACCGTTGGTGGCACTTCTTTTGGTGAGAAGAGTACTAAAATGGCTGAAGCCAAGTGATAGTTTCTGTGTCTTGGGGGCCATTTCAGTAATATGCTTGACTACACCTTGAATTTTCGAGGAACATAGCACTTCTTGTTATGTAGGCAGCACCTGGAGTGATTGATGTCACTTGCGATAGGTCAGGAAGAAAAGAATGGTATTCGCACTGCACAAACTAGGCACAGTTTCCTGTCCTTGCTGCACTTACTCAAATGGACCGTAATCTCCAACTGAGGGTTAGAGTCATCTGTTTAAAAATTTAAATCACAGTTGTAGGAAAATGAGCTGCTAGTTGAGTGGGGTAAAACCCTATTCAAGCAGCAACCACAATTATTGTCAAGGTGAAAAACAAGTGAACCTCAATTTAACCTGTGCTTAACACTCTAGTAGCTTGGAACAAAAGCTGTCATGCTTGACTTAGAAGCAATGTATACTGTTTTTTCTGCAGCAGTAAAAATCCCACACCAATTTAGAAACATAGAGTTACATTTAATTAATTATTTGTCACCAAAAGAGCAAAAATTCAATCGGTAGAACCAATGATATGCAATTTTAAAGATTTTGATAAGAATAGAGCTGAAAAGCACAAATCGTCAACTGTGGATATCTGGTCACACTGAACTAGGACAAACTAGGACAAACTCACAAGTTTGGTTTGACCACAATGGACCACTGACCAGATACAGAGGTCACAGGTCACAGAGGTTTGCGAAGTCCCACGTAGAGGATGCATTGCACATCGGTGGTTCAGGGCTGAGATGCATGATCCTGCGTTGACAATTCTTTGTGCAGCAACAGTTCTGATTAGCTGCTAAGTAGTGATACATGGTCCTACGATGAGGATGTGCCATGCTGCAACTGTTCTATAGAGATGCGATGCAAAATCCTACATCAAGGATGCACCTTGCAGCAGCATTTCCAATGAGACGTCGGGTCCTGCACTGTGGATGCAGCACACAGCAGCAGTCCTGCAAGCAACCAGGGCTTTTTTCAGTATCCCCCTTATAATATGGGCACCATTTTGGCTGCTGGACGCTGTTTTCCTGACTCTGATTGTGCCCTGGACTTTGCTAGCAGACCCAGGGCATGTGCTCGGATCATACGTACAACATAATTAGGTATAATTACAATTGGCACAGACAGCCTACCTGTAGGTCCCTAGTATATGGTAGGGCATGTAGATTTAGATGCCCAGTAGATTTAATGCACTTAAGTGTGCACTACTGTGTTGGCTGCTGTCATTTCGAAAGGCACCTCTGCTTTACAGGCTGCTTTCAAATTAATTTACATGCAAATTTGATTTTGGAATTAAAGGAGCTTTCAAAGTCTTAACCTACCTTATTATTTACATATACATCAACCCTAATGTTTACACCAGGTTCACGCAGGGTAGGGAGCCAGGTAAAAAAAAGTAGGGACATTTCAAAAGATGTTGTATATGCCCTGGTGAGGGAATAACTGCAAGTTCATTCTTCCCAATTATAGCACATTGGCTCCAGGGGCTAACATTGAAATACTTTAATAAAGTATAACTATTGACAGGAGTGAGCAAAATATCATTTAAAGACTTAAAAGAATAGTTATGATAAATCCAACACCATGCCAAGGTTACGTTTATTATAACTATTACATAAAATACGTTGTTAAACTTGCTTCTCTGATGTGCCACAATCCAGCCTTCCAGCAGGCTCTTCTGATTGATCAGCCTTTGACAGGCTAAACCAAGCTGCTCCGGTGAGCTGGACCTGGATAGAGCCAAAGGACATCTGATAGGAGGAGAACTGGAGCTGCACAAGGCAATATGTGTGCATAGGGTCTAGAGGCAGTGATAGTGCTTGCACACATGATCTGGTTTTCCGAAATAGTCGCTGCACAGAGGTGATAATAATTAAACGCAGTAAAATGACTACGGGCACTTACCTTGAGCAGCATATGCTTGCTGGCAGTGCAACTGGATGAGGTCTAATAAGTGTAAAATATAACCATGAAAGTCATTTATATTTTATTTTTCCTGATATTGACCAGGGATATCGAATTTTGAATGTAAGTATAAAAGGAAAGAGAGTGTTTTCCTTTTATTATATGTTTCATGTTTCACTGAACATTCAATGCTTTAGTGTATGTTAGAGATGTCATGTTTCTATTTGAAATTCTGTTACACTACCTACTTTCAAAATGGTTGCCACTGTTACAAATGCAAAAAGAACAATTGATGGACAGAATGCAGAACAAAGTCATACATTCAAACCAGTACAGAAATCTGGGCCAAAATCCATTGGTTTTTTGCTCCCCGTGCCATTCCAGTTTTAACCCAGCCACATGCGAATCAGTGTTGACCCTGCACCCAATGGGAACTGTCCAGCCCGAACTGTTAGGCCAGGTCCTCCCTGTTACAAATGCCATACAAAGAAAAGACCAGCTATGATCTTGTAGAATTCTTGAACTCTTTTGTTCTCAATACAACGTTTCTTACTAAACTGAGGCTTTCAGAATGAGTGCCCCTAAATTTTGCAATTGCCTTACAAACCTAGGTGTGCGCAGGGGTTGTATCTATAAGATGTGCTAAGTTTAGGCACAGAGGGCCAGATGTACCAATCTTAACATTTGCGAGTCGCAAATTGCATCAAATTGCAACTCGCAATTTGAAACTCGCAAACGTGAATGTACAACAGTTTCTAAGACACTGTTTGCAGTTCTTAATGGGGTTGCAAATGGCATGCCTTAATAATATTCATGAGGCAAATGCAATTTGCGACCCCATTGGGGTTGGCTAGCACCACCATGTCTGTGACGGCTTTTTAAACAAAGCAGGTTTTCTTTCTTAAATGCAGCCTGTTTTCCTTAAAGGAAAACAGGAGGCATTTTTAAAAAAGAAAAATGTTACTTTTCAGGTTCATTTTTTTAAGGGCAGGGAGTGGTTCCTGGGACCATTGCGTGCTCTTAAAAAATATTTTCTCACATGGAGGAGGGCATCACCTGGGGACCCCTTCCCCTTTGTAAGTGGTTTACCACATACTTGAAGTAGGCAAATGCAGTTGCAAAACAATAGCACATGGCATGGTGACTCGCTATTAGGAAGGGATGCCCCTTCCTAATAGCGTGAGTCGCATGAGTCAGTGACTCGCAAAATAGCATTTGTACATGCCATTACCCTTTTTTATGGTTGCAAACTGGATAATCTCCCGTTTGCGGCTGCAAAAAAGAGTTGTTTGTCTGGCCCGAAGTTATTACCGTTTGCCATTGCACTCTTTGGAGGATGTAGTCACTACTCATGCTCTTATCTAATCACTCAGGCACTACTGTTGCACTCCTTTATTCACATAGGCACTACCCTTGTAATTATGTAATGACTCAGCCAGTGGTCTTCCTGTAATGAAATCGCCCAGGCACTACCTTGGCACCTATTTATTCACTCAGGCACTACCTCAGTAATCCTGTAATCACCCAAGAAGTACCCATGGACATATAAAATCATCCAGTCACTTTCTATGTAGTCATGTAAATCACGCGATATTACTCCTGTCATCATACAGTGACCCAGGCGTCACCTATGTATTCCTTCAATCCCTCGCCGTTACTCCTATTCTCATGCAATCACCAATGCATTAGGTATACAGTGCTTTAATTACCCAGACACTATCCTTGCACTCTTGCAATCATGCACGCACTATTTATGTAATCACTCAGCCAGTACTCATACTCTTATAAAATCACTCAGGAACTACATTTGCAGTCTTGCAATCACTCAGGTACTACCTTAGTACTTCTGTAATCACCCAGGCAGTACTCATGGAGTTATAAAATCACCCCCTCACTTCCTATGTACTCTAGTAATCCGCCAAATATTACCCCTTTAGTCATGCAATAAGTCAGGCACTATTTATGTACTATCCCTGCAGTCTTGCAATCATGCAGGCTGTACCTAAGCACTGATGTAATAACCTAGTCAATAGCCTTGCAGGCATAGAATCACCCAGGCTCTACTGTTGCACTCATCTATTCACCTAGGCACTGCTCCCCGATTCATCTATGCCTTCATGTGCTCTTTGTACACTTATCTAGGGACTCAAACTCAATGTGTGCAGCCATGCAATAAGCCAGCCACTATCCATCTTCTTGTGCAATTACCCAGTGACTACCCTTGCACTTATAGTATCGCCCAACTACTACCTATGGAGTTATGCAATCACTCAAGCAAATCTATTACATGTCTCAAAGTTTCACTATATTCCAGAAATATTGTATATATATATTTCTTTTAGATATGATGATGTTTTGAAAACAGAGAGACATAAGTGTGCATGCTTTTAACAATATGGAGAGATTTATAGTTGAGTCATGTAATAGTCTGCTTCATTATATTTGACTATGCCCAACACTCATGCAGTTATAAAAACACTCAAGAACTACCCATGCAATCTTCCAATTATCCAGTCACCATGTATACACTGCTTCTAATCACCCAGGCATTACTCCTGCACTCATGCAAACACCCAGGCACTACCTATGCACTTATACAATAACAAAGGTATTACCCATGCACTCTTTGAATCATTACTCATGCACTTATATGATTACTCAGGCACTAATGTTGCACTCTTTCAGTCACAGAGGCACTAGCATTGTCTATATGTAATCAATCTGCCAGTAGTCATGCTGTTATGAAATCACCCGAACACTACCTTTGCACTCATTTACTCATTCAGCCGTTACCTCAGTAGTCCTGCAATCACCCAGGAAGTACCCATGCATTTATAAAATCACCAAGTCACTTTCTATGTAGTTATGTTAATCCCCAGATATTACTTCTGTAGTCATACAATTATCTAGGTGTTCCCTATGTACTCATTTAATCCCCCAGAGCTTACCCCTGTACTTATGCAATCACCAATGCATTATTTGTATAGTGTTTCAATTACCTATGTACTATACTTGCACTCTTTCAATCATGCTGGCACTACTCTTGTACTTATATAATGACTCTGCCAGTACTCATACTCAAATCACCTAGGCACTACCGTTGCAGTTTTATAATCACTCAGGCAGTACCTTAGTACTTCGATAATCACCCAGCCAGTACTTATAGACTTATAAAATCACCCACTCACTCTTTATGTACTCCAGTAATGCCCGAAATATTACCTCTGCAGTCATGCAATAACCCAGGCACTAGTTATGTACTACTCACGAAAGAGGTCGCACACTGCTCGTCCTATCAGCGTGTTACCCCAGAGCATGATGATCGATGAAGTCAGTATAGGCGGGTGCGCTTCTACCAGAGTCTTGAATCTTGAGTGTAATCACTGTTGTGCTGGCAATCCCTGGACACGTGTTTCGAGGTTGTTACCTCTCATCAGCAGGGAATAGGCGTGTGTAAGGGGTTGCTACGTAGGCTGCCAAAAATGTTCTCAGGTCCAGATACCTCTCGTGGAGCGCAGGTGCGTAACCTCGAGGTCGTCACCTCCACCGGCTCGAGGGAGCCTGTATAAATAGTATTCACAAAAGAGGTCGCACACTGCTCGTCCTATCAGCGTGTTACCCCGGAGCATGATGATCGATGAAGTCAGTATAGGCGGGTGCGCTTCTACCAGAGTCTTGAATCTTGAGTGTAATCACTGTTGTGCTGGCCATCCCTGGACACGTGTTTCGAGGTTGTTACCTCTCATCAGCAGGGAATAGGCGTGTGTAAGGGGTTGCTGCGTAGCATGCCAAAAATGTTCTTAGGTCCAGATACCTCTCTTGGCGCAAAGGTGCGTAACCTCGAGGTCGTCACCTCCACCGGCTCGAGGGAGCCTGTATAAATAGTATTCACGAAAGAGGTCGCACACTGCTCGTCCTATCAGCGTGTTACCCCGGAGCATGATGATCGATGAAGTCAGTATAGGCGGGTGCGCTTCTACCAGAGTCTTGAATCTTGAGTGTAATCACTGTTGTTCTGGCCATCCCTGGACACGTGTTTCGAGGTTGTTACCTCTCATCAGCAGGGAATAGGCGTGTGTAAGGTGTTGCTGCGTAGGCTGCCAAAAATGTTCTTAGGTCCAGATACCTCTCGTGGCGCGCAGGTGCGTAACCTCGAGGTCGTCACCTCCACCGGCTCGAGGGAGCCTGTATAAATAGAACACGGCCTATCCCTACTGATGAGGGGTAATACCCCGAAACACGTGTCTAGGGATGGCGAAGACAGCGAAGATAGCAGAAGATCGAAAGATGATGCATCGCGAACACTTTACTACATTGACCAGAGTCCTTAGGGGCAACACCGCCGGTGTGTGAGTAGTGTGCGACCCCACCCCCATTTGTAACTTTAAAGCTCCCTTGAGCAGCGGGCTGACGAGCCTGGGATCCCGCACCTACGCGCCTGAGTGGTACTATACCTGGCAGATATTGGTAGCCATCGGCAACCCCAGTACACGGCCTATCCCTGCTGATGAGGGGTAATACCCCGAAACACTTGTCCAGGGATGGCGAAGACAGCGAAGATAGCAGAAGATCGAAAGATGATGCATCGCGAACACTTTACTACATTGACCAGAGTCCTTAGGGGCGACACCGCCGGTGTGTGAGTAGTGTGCGACCCCACCCCCATTTGTAAGCAGGTATGTACTACCCCTGCAGTCATGCAAACATGCAGGCTGTACCTATGCACTCATGTAATAACCCAGGCACTACCCTTGCAGTCGTAGAGTCACCCAGGTCCTACTGTAACAGTCATCTATTCATCTAGGCACTGCTCAATGATTCATTATCCCGGCATTACCCCTGTAGTCATTAAATCTCCCAGGCACTCCCTATTCACTCATGCAATTACCCAGATATTACCCATGCACTCACCCAGCCACTACCCATTAACTTATATAATCTCTGGGGTGTGGCCACGGAGGCGACCAAGATGTCCGCCTTAGCCTGAAGCTCCACCGATCGGGCTCAGCAAACTTCATATTCCCAGATGTAACTGCATTCCCAGCTGCAGCAAACACCCTCCATCTGCTCCTGTCAACCGATGGAATAGCCTGATGCCTGATCGGGACGGTACCGGCAAGCTGGCCTGGCCTGGGATGGGACGGCGCTAGGAGCGGGCGCGGCCCTGTGGCCTTTCCCCGACGAAGATCTGGCAGTCTGCTGTGGTGGTGAGTGCGGTCCTGGTGGGGGTCTGGCGCTGCCCTGCGCTCCTTCCCGGCTGCAGCTGCGGGCTCTCCTCCCCCCGTCCCTCCCACTGCGGGTTCCGGCTTGGTCCTGTAACTCACAGGGCACTTGCGGGTCCTTCCCGGTCTGATAGGCGTCTCTGCACCGGGGCCTCGCTTGTGGGGCACGGCGAGAGGCTAGGTGGGCCAGCGCGAAGGCCACCACGCTAGAAACTGGGGCAGTGGCGGCACTGGGCCTTACCGGGCTTGCTGGCTCCACCCCCCGTCTCCCCTGAAGGCTGACCATCTGCCGTGAAATGCAGCTGCCTGCCTGGGGAAGACACGAGCTGGTGTGTAGTGTGTGTCGCTGCATTTCCACCCAGCTGCTGTTCCCTTGAGGACGCCTGCTGCCCCTGGGTGCTTGAATCCACCCCGCTAGCTGCAACACGCTAAGGAACTACCGGTAAATGCGAGTTGGCACCGCTGACTCCTCAGAGCTTTGTGAGTCCCACCAAGGCCTTCTATCCAACCCTTGCCCTCATTTTCCGGCCCTTTCAACTCGAGGTGAGTCGTGGACGCGCTGCTGCATTGTCATCTAGCGTGCCCTTCTACGTTCTGCCTGAATCCTGCCTCTGGGCCGGTTACTCCACACCAGCGGTTTCTTCTGTGTGCACGCCCGCCATCATCCAGCTGTCCGGCATTGTCACGACTGCCTCTTGGCGCCGTCCACCGCTTGTTCACCCTGCTGATTAATACATTGGCGGAGTCACTCTCCCGCGCGCAGCCTGCGCATTCCGCTCTCTGGTTGACCCACGATTGTGGCCTTGCCAGTCCACCAGCAGCCATCCTTTCTCTATCTACGGAATGGGTAAGAAGGACCCCAACCAACGCAAGTTACAAATTGACAAGGCTCCTCGCCACACCCCAGACGTCCCCCCTGGCCCGGCTAACGGGGCCATGGGCACCAACGATGTGGAGAACTCTGCCTCACTCACGACGGCCATGCTTAACGAAATGAGGGCCGGTTTCAAATCACTCGATAGCCGATTTGATGACCTTGACAAGAAGTTGGCTGATATGGTGACTAAGATTCAGGCTCTCGATCGAAGGCTAGATGTGGTGGAGGCAAGGGTATCGGAAATCAAAGATGGCGCATCATCCTCGCTGAAGCAACTAGACAGGATGGAGAAGATCCTCAAAGATGTAGCCATCAAGAATGAGGACTTAGAGGCCCGCAGTCGCTGAAATGACATCCGAATCATTGGAGTTTCGGAGACGACCTCCACTGGATGTATGGACATTTTTGTAGAAAAACTTCTCACAGAGCTGTTCGGTAGAGATACGTTCACACAAGGCTTCGTGGTGGAGCGCGCCCACAGATCGCTGGGACCCCGTCCTCGGCTGGGTCTCCCCCCACGTCCCATCATTGCTAGACTCATGAACTTTAGAGATAGAGATGCTGCTCTCCGTTCAGCTCGCGATATGGGTGATGTCCAGTTGCAAGGCAACAAATTGGCTTTCTTCCCAGACTTCACCATCATGGTTCAGTAGGCTCGGCGAAAATTCAAATGTATCAAGGCTACCCTAAAGAATCTGGGCCTCAGATACAGCATGCTGTACCCGGCATGGGTGAGGGTCGACGTGGATGTCAGATTTTGCAGTTTTGATACTCCTATGGAGGCACAGGAATTTTGCCAGGAATACAGGAAGAGCGACTCGGGGGCAGCAGTAGTGCCGTGAACGGTCTCCCCGTCTCAATGGGGGTTCACAGGACAGCGTTGAACTATTCTCCGATCCCGTAACTGGTTGACTGGTTATTGCATTTATCACTGTGTTCTGCTGTGTTTAATACACTCATGTCTTTCTTATTTACATTATAAGCTTATATTGCTCTTTGCCCCGCTGGCGTGGCATTGCCGCGCCCTATGGTGAATACCAGTTTTTCTGTTACGTCTTATATTTTTGCGATGTGCTCATTTGTTTCCTACAGTAATGGGAATGTCCGCACTGCACTCGTGCTTGACTAAGAAATTTGGGGTTTGCCTCTTTGGGGTCAAAAAGAGGCTGGGTGGTGTGTGGTGGGTGGGTTGTTTGTTCAATTGTATTGCTCATGTTAGAATCATTGCTCAGTTTGTTAGTATGTGGCAGAAGATTTGCATGCATTGCGACTTAAATGTGATTAAGGTTTTCCAATGGTTAAGCTATGGCATCAGCCTGGTCCTTCCGGGCTCTCCTTGATGTCTTGGAACGTTAGGGGGCTAAATAACACTAAGAAGTGTAGACAAGTCCTCAACTACATTGTCAGACACAACATAGATATTGTATTTATGCAGGGGACCCATCTGTCCATTTCTGACCATTACCCTGTCGCTAGGAACTGGGGTTCTCACAGATTTTTCTCCAATTACAGTCGGTATGCCAGGGGGGGTTGCCATATTCATACACAAGCGCGTCCCCTTTGCACTGCACAAGACCTTGACTGATGTTGAGGGTCGCACTCTGATTGTTGCAGGTTCCCTTCTGAGACGCAAGATTTAGTTTATTGGGGTTTACGGTCCAAATGTAGACTCCCCCACTTTTTTCCACGCGCTACAGGTGTAGCTTCTCACACTTGATCCTGGACTATTGATAATGGAGGGTGATTTTAATTTATTGTTGGACCCAGCCAGTGACACCACTTCCACTTCTCCTGATACTAAACCCCGCTCCCGGCAAGCCCTTCGCGACATATGCACTCACTTTTTCTTGATAGACATTGAAAACAAACTGCATCCGCATCTCCCGGACTTCACCCACTATACAGGGTTTCATAATACATGGACCAGGATAGACTACTGGTTAGTCCACCTGGGAATTGCAAGGTGGGTGGGTGGGCTACTTACTTTACCCCGTACACTTTCGGATCATTCTCCGGTTGTTATCAAACTAAATATAACTAGACCGGGTGGCTATGAACGGCAATGGCGCTTCCCTGGAAAGGCTTTATCGGATCCGGTTTTTGATGAGGAAGTTCGAAACTCCATTGAGGACTATTTCGAAATTAATAATGGGTCGCTGGACACCTGGACAGTTCTCTGGGAGGGGTTCAATGCCTACATCAGAGGCGTTTGTATTGCGAAACATGCTGGTGTGCTACGGGATTTGCGCGCCACTTTGGATCGCTTTGAAACGGACTTCGCTTCTTTGGACCGAGAATTAATGGTCACCACCTCCAGTACAGGTGAGGCTAGACACCTTGCACTGATGCTTGAATTTATGGAAACCGCAGAACATGAGTTATTGTTCCTAAAGAAGCAAAATGCCGTGCGGGTTAATGGTGCAGGTGAAAGACCTGGTAGATTGTTGGCTCAGACCCTGCGCCCCCCTCGGGACTCATCTTACATCACGGAAATCATAGGCCCACATGACACTTTATTACATTCTACCCCAGATATATGCGATACCTTTCTTACATACAAGACACTATATACGTCCATAATATCTGGAGATCTACGTGATCAAGGGGACTATCTGGAAGAGATTGCAATGGTTTATTTGGAAAGATACATGCAGGACTTTTTGACTGTTCCCATTACCCAAGACAGCATAATGGAGGTCATAGATGCACTGTGAGGCTCCTCAGCTCTGGTCCTTGATGGCTTCTCTGCCGATTTTTATGAAGTATAAAAAGATATCTTGGTTCAATGATTGCTGGAGGTGTATACTGAGGCGCTGGAAGTGGGTTGCCTTCCTCCAGCATTCAGAGAAGCGGTCATTATTCTCCTTCCTAAGCCCGGCAGAGACCCTAAACTGTGTAGCTCCTATAGGTCGTTGTCTTTATTGCGCCTCGATTATAAAATACTGGCCAAGGTAATTGCGATTCGACTGTCCTTATTAATGGAGTCCATAATCTCGCCAGCACAGTTGGGTTTTGTGCCACATATGTCCACTTCCCTAAATCTGAGGACCTTGTTTACTGTCTTCCATAGGATGGACCCCGCCATGCCTGCTGCCGCCGTCCTCCTGGATGTGGAGAAGGCATTTGATTCCCTAGAGTGGCCTTTTTTCCTGTCCATTATGAGACGCATGGGCATGCCCGAGTGCTTTTTCTCCACGGTGGCTTTGTTATACACCAAGTCAACTGCTAGATTGTGCCTAAACAGCACTATTTCTGGCCCTTTCACTTTGTCCCGGGGTACGCAACAGGGCTGCCCCCTATCCCCATTGCTTTTTATTTTGGCAATGGATCCCTTGGTTCGCCATTTTCAAGAAAAACACCTACATCGTGGCTTGCAGTTCCGCACTGGCACCCTTTTAATCTCGCTCTATGCGGATGACAATATATTATCTGTTAGGATGCCCCAGCTCAATCTCGAACCCCTCATTTTGGAAATAATTTGTTTCGGTAAATTTTCTGGGCTCAGCATCAACTGGCACAAGTCGGTTATCTTCCCACTTACAGCCAGTACGACTACCTGGATTGTGCATTTCCGCTCGAATGGTGCCAGGACTCGGTCAAATATCTCGGTATCCATGTCCATTTAAATACCTCTACCATGATTAGGCTAAACTATGGTAGGGCGTTCAGTTCTCTTGAGTCTCAGATTGTTAAATGGCTCTGTCTGCCATTGTCAATGGCTGGGAGGGTTGCCGTTATTAAAAATGGTAGTCCTCCCGTGGTTCATGTATCTTTTTAATAACATTCCCATCCCGCTCACTAAATTCTTCTTTTCGCAGTTACGTACATTAATATTGCGCCTCGTCTGGTGGGATAAGACACCTCGGGTGAGCTGGCGGGTTCTGACCCTACCATATACTAGGGGGGGGCTTCTGGGTCCCAGATTATTATTTATATTCTCTAATAGCACAATGTTGTTACGCACATGTTTGGTTCCATCCAGATGCGTGCATCTCATATTTGAAGCCAGAGGCTGGCCTGGTGCTCCCTCATCACCTTTTCACTATTTTACCTACTGGATTCCCTCTGGACCCCCACGACATTCAAACGGTATCGACCACATGCTGGGCATGGGACAGACTGCGCAGACTGTTGGGCCTTGAACAACTGTACTCCCCAGCGCTACCCCTACCTAACCCCTCAATGTTTACCATTACGGGTGAGATACTGATTCAACGAACGCTGGAAAAATGTAACATTCATATGATAGGTGACCTGTTCCCCGAAGACCACGCCTTCTTGGTGTTGGAGGATGCCCGATTCTCTGAACGCTCTTTTATGGACACCTTTGTTTTGACACGTGTACAATCCATGCTTCGGGCCACATATCCTTCATTCCCCATTGCCCCTGAACCGACCCCACCATTGACGTTGCTTATCCAAAATACTACCGGTGCACATTTGGTCTCTGAATTATACAAGCAATGCAGTGCATCCATGCCTATGTCTGACACGAAGGTGCATGCTGCGTGGGAGGTGGATCTGGGTAAACCCATTACTGATGACCAATGGGAACAGTGCTGTAGGGCAACAAAAGAGATCTCTTTAAACAGTAGGCACAAACTCCTCCATTTTAAGTTTCTTCGCAGAATGTATCATACACCGGCACGTTCACATAGAATTGACCTCAATAGGCCCCACCACTGCCAGAAATGTGGGGCTCCTTTTGCAGATTTTGCTCACCTCTCTTGGACATGCCGCAAAATATACCAATACTGGTCCTTGATACATGACACACTCGGCGACATACTCTCCATGCAGCTAATACCCACCCCTGGGATCGCATTGATGGGTTACGTGGCCAATTTGCCTTGGACAATCAGGAAACCAGCAGCGTTGGGCTTCCTGTTGGCCAAAAGGGAGGTTGCTCTGCTACAGGGCAGCAAGAGATCTCCAACTCTGAGAGCATGGCTTAGTAGTTTGGCATTCTGTAACGTATACTGCGAAGAATACTCCACTCTGATTTCTAGCTCGTCCAGAGCAGTGGATTTTTGTGGCCTGTATAGGGAATACATTGCCAAGAAAAAAATCTGATCAACTCTCACAGACACGGTATTGTTCCTGAGGGGGTTGGCTAGGCGAGATTTTTGGTATATATGTATGTGTTAACGATTAACCTTCGATGGCTGCCGCTGGCATTGTTGTGTTGCACATTACATCTCCCGTTCCTTTGGGTGACGCTGTCTTCTAATATTGCAAATCTCTGTTTTGGTCGCATTTGTCTTGTCATTGATATATGCCAGCAATGTGTAGTTCATTTACATAATTTGCTGCTATTGTGTATGCTTGGTTTGATGTGCATGTTCTTCTTACTGCTGCCGATATTATACTCTGCAATGTACTGACCATTTTATTTCTGTATGCAAAACTTGGGAAAAATAACGTTTTAAACTTATATAATCTCTCACTCACTACCCTTGCACTCCTTCAATCACTCTTGCACTTATACTTATGTGATCACTCAGCCAGTACACATGCACTTATGAAATCAAATCACCCAGGCACTATATTTCCATATTCCCTCAGTACTGCTGTAATCACCGAAGCAGTACGCATGCAGTTATAAAATCACCTACTCATTTACTATGAACTGCAGTATTCCCCCAGATATTACCCCTTCAGTCATGCAATCACCTAGGCAGTAGTTATGTACTACTCTTCCAGTTGTAGAATCGCCCAGGTCCTACAGCTGCACTCATCTAATTACCTAGGTACTACTCAATGTATTTCTTTGTTTAAATATGACAATATTTGTTTATAAATATTTTAATAATATAAAAAACATTTAGAAAGATAATGCACTTTACTTTTTTTAGATATTCTTCATGATTATTATGAAATATTCAGTATGACAAGAAAAGTTGCAAAGAGAAGACAACAACGAAAACAGAACTATTTAAAGGAGAGAGAAAAGGAGAAATTAGTTGAAGTACAACATGTGACGTTGACGAAAAAGTCTGGTAAGAGAACAAAATAATTTGTTAAAAGTCTTTTAAAAAATGTAATTGATTTTCAGAAAGGGGAAAAGAGAAAGAAAAGTACTACCACAATCTGCAGAAAACAAAAAAAGGAGAAATTAATGCAAAATCAGGTTATAGGAAAACTATCCATGTTGAAAAAAAGATGAAAGAATATAAAGACATTAGGAAGAGAATGTATAAGGTTAGAAAAGGTTGTCCGATTGAAAAAATAAAAGATGGTTCCTAGACATGTGGAAGAAGTAATAGCTGAAGAAGTTCAAGGGAGAAGTGCACAAGCTCCAGTGTGGGATTGTAGTAGTGTTTGCAGTACACAGCAGGAATCTATTGATATGTTATGAAATTTCCTACGAGATTATGGTAATAAAAGTGTTAAACAGATTAAGATATTACAAGGAATAGATCCTTGTAAAGTGAGAAATTATAATGGCTTGCAGAGTCATTCTCTGGCATGTCTTTCTAGAAAAGTGTGAAAGTACTTTTCATAGTTAAAGAATGTTAGCAGTACATCTTGCAGAAATCTGGAAATTAGTAAGGAGATTGTACTATGTAAAAAGTCCTGTATTATCTTTAAGTGAAATAAACACTGCTCTTTTGCATGGTTCATTATTGTACATAAAAAAAGTTTCTAATGATATACAGTTTTGTTTCTTTGGTCCTGAAGAGGAGTGCTTAGAAAGTGAGAGTTTGATAAGTGTAGGTGTTGAAGAAGAGGTTGAAGATAGTACTATGGAGAAGTTTGGATAAGAAATTACAAAGGTACTTTCTTGTGAAAAACCAAACTATGTTTGTATTTGTTGTTGACATACTCACTATAGAAGTCAATCTAGGAATGTTGATTTGTATTAAAAAAGTGAAAAGGAAAACAATGATAACTGAGAGCACTTTGGTACTTATTTGTTGGTTATAGGTCATTTTGAGTTGGGTAGTGATCAACATATTTGCAAATATTGTTACAACAAATTTGAAGAGAACAAAATGTCAGCTAGAGCTGTACAAAACAACCTAAAGGTGGTAGCTATTCCTCCGGAACTGGTAGGTTTAAATACTTTTTCTTTTTCAATCTGTGCACCCTTTTCAGGCTATAGTTCGTATGGAGTCAAAAAAAGGTAAGCTGCCTCCAACAGATTTACAAAGAGGTTTAAAAGGAAAAGTTGTGTATTTACCTTTAGATTTTAAGGAAAATTTTGAAACTGTCGGTGTAGACAGAGAGGAAAGAGAACCTGCAGTTATTCTAGTTAATGGTGTACCAACAAAGAGTCAAAAAATATGGCAAGAGTTAGTAGATGTCACCAAACTTCAAACGGCTACAATATTTCTTGTACAAAAGAATATTTATCATAAAAACTGTATATGTTGAAGAGCAAGAAATGTCTTTAGAAGATGAAAGAGAAATTTCAACCGGCCAAATAGAAAAACTGGACAACTCCAGGAGTGAATACATTTATGAACATTATAGTATACATCCTCTACATTCAAAAGAAGTGATAGGAAACACTATTGAATTATTCCAAATGAAAAGAGCGAAGGGAACTCCCATGAGTGTATGGGGAAAAAAGTTTGAAGCTCGTTGTTTTCCATGGCTCTTCCCCCTTGGAAATGATGGACGATATGATGAACGACCTGTGCAGATTCCAGCTTCAGAATATCATACAAAAAGATTGTACTCAGAAGATCCAAGATTTTGACAGTGTATTGCATATTTATTTCATCGTCTGTTTGAAAGTGACTTGTCTGGACTTTAATATGTAGTGAACCACTTATTAAAAACAGGATATCATCTTACACATCTGTCTGCAAAGAAATTTTTGGACAAAGCTCAACAAAGAGACGATCTTTTAGAATCTCAGTTAATTCATTTGATGGTGTGTCAATGTGGTTTTAATGAGTATTGGCATCATCATCATGGAGAACTTAAATGTATGTTAAGGAACTTAGGAACCCCTCTGTGGTTTGTGGCGCTTAGCTGTGCTGAATACGCATGGGAAAATCTACTTGAATTTCTACGACAAGCAAACTCAAATGTAAAAAACATTTAATTGAAGACAACTAGATAACAGTGTTCCTTGGATCCTGTAAAAGTGTGCAGATATTTAAGGCTATGATTTATTTTATCTACAATAAAAATAATCCACCTCTTGGAGAAGTTATTGATTTCTTTTGGAGAAAGGAGTACCACGTCAGAGGTGATCTTCATATACATATGACATTATGGATCAAGGATGCACCTAAATTTGGAACTGATACTGATGAAAGAGTTTTTTCTTTCATTGAAGAATATGTTACCTGTGCCATTCCAAAAGAAGGAGGAGAATACAACCTGAGAGAGAAAGTTTCATGGTTTCAAAGTCATCGATGTAGAAAATATTGTATACAAAAATACAAGTCAAAGGGAAGAGTTTATACAAAATGTTGTTTTGGATTCCCACATCCAGTAATTTCAAAAGGAAGAGTTATTGCTGAGTTGATGTCAGCAGTAAGGCATACCATAACTCGCAAATCTCAGAAGAATACTTTCAACATGAAAAGAACTGAAGATTTAAAGTATATTAATGACTACAATCCAGTGATTTTGACAATGATGAATACAAATATGGATATCCAGTATGTTGCAGATGATTTGATTGCTGTTGTTCACTTAGTTACATCATATATACCCACATCTGAAAAGACAGAGTTGAAAGAAATGTGGGAAGAAATTTCACAAGAGAAGAATCTTAGTAACAAATTGTACAGCTTTAGTTTGAAGATGCTTTCCCATCGAGACATTGGACCCTACGAATGTTCGGAGCAGTTGAGCTGTGTAACTTTATATTCAAAGTCTAGAGGAATCATTTGGGTAAATGTAGGTCTTGCTGCAACACAAAATTGAGTATTGAAATCTGTACAAGAAATTGAGTACTTAGCATTGACTGAACCAGAAAGTACAGATATTATTAAAACGAATATGTTGGATGCATACTATCCTAAAAGAAGTCCATATCTGGAAAATATATGTCTCTATGAAGTACTGCAACATTAAAGCTCTAAGAGAATTTTCACAGAAAATATAAATTAAGAAACATATGCAGTGATTGGATGTGAAGGTTGTTTGGTAAAAGATGCCACAGGAAACTCAGTTGCAAAACACCAGATGAAAAGGAATTTTTCTATTTAGCACTTATGCAACTTTTCAAGCCTTGGCGTAATGAAATGGAAGTATTTGGAGATTTTGAGTGCTATGAAGATTCTTTTAATGCATTTGAAGATAGATAGCATTCAATGCCCAATGTTTGCAAATTATCTACATATGTTTGCAGCTGAAATAGCTAGAGACAGTTCTCAAGATAGTCAAAGTTCTGCTCCTCTAAGTCAAGATCCACCAGGACAACCAATTCTTGAAAATGAAGCAGCAATAGCTAGGAATGAAATAGAAACAGCAATGCAACCCGCACAACAGGATATTATTGAGTTGGGAAACTTGGAACTAAATTTTGATCAAAAAGAAATATATCACCAGGTGTCAAGCTATCCACGTCGTCCCTTACCTTGCTTGAACAGATGCCCTCTAGGATGACGCAGATGATTCCGCAGAGACGCAAGGGACCAACTTCCCTGATTACTAACTAAAACTTACTGGTTCTAATATCACAGCAAGAAATTAACTAGAAATTAGGGAGGAGGGCCGGTACTGGACGTTGAAGTGAAGACTCTTGATTCTTGCTGTCGACCTGCGAGGCAACAAGTACAGAAGACTTTACTATTCAGGTCCTATAGTTTCCTCCTATTCTACTCTAGATCTTTTAACTAATCTAGTTAAGGCACTTAAGACTCTAACTGGATGTCTTGACGTTCCCCTACCTGCGATCAGTAAGGAGTTGGCCTTCGTCCAGTATTTCTTTATGGTAGTGAAGACGATGTCGTCAAGTGTCCTCTAGGATAAGTGGTCAGCTTGTAGGCTTGTATGCTCTAGTTGAATTAGGCTGGAAATGAAAGAGAAGGATTACTTAACATTCTTTAAAAGACTTTCGCAAATCCTTCCTAACAATTCTACCACTTACTTGCAATAAACTTCTTGCTTCCTAGACTTGGGGTTCTTAATAATCTTCCTCTAATTTCGGAAAGATAAGCAAAGATACACAATATCCTATACCTTAACAACAACAAGAGATGACTGTATTCGCAATCAAAATATTGCTCTAAAATAACACTCATGAAATCCTAAACAAAGTTCTTCTTTAGTAAACTGAGATACAAGAAACAGAATAGTCCAAAGTCTTTCCTTGCGTTTTCTTCTGTGAAGCAAAGTTCCAAAAATTGTTATTGACCTTTCTTGCGAAGGGCGCCTTTTAACCAAAAAATGAAAGTACTTAGCTTTCTGACTCTTTGTCTTCTAGGGTCATCATCGCTGTTGCAGAGAAAGATTCGCCATTATGAAGAGCAACGAAGATGTCCTGCCGGTATGGAGAATCCTTCCAGGTAAGTCCCAAGTCCAGACGCGACCTTCTTCTAAGGAAGTCTGAAGGCAAAGCGCCTTCCAGAAGGCTGGGTGCGGTTTAAATACTGGGCCGCACCCAGCTCCACCCGGTTACGCACACAGAAAGTGCGCGAGATCGAAGCTTCCCGATCCCTTCAGAAGCGCACCAAAAAGGCGCGTGCGAGGGATGCGAGGAGAACGCTCTCAGAGCGAAGGTTTGGTTTCCGTCAGCGCTCAAAGCGAAGGCTTGGTTTTCTGATAGCGCTGGCTCCAAATCCTGAAATAAAACGCATGGGAACACAGAAACCTGCACAAAACATTGGAAATAACCACAATAGTTCACAAGGCATGAAATACTGTACACCTAAACACACTGACTTGAAGCGTGCAGGCGCACGGGACAGGGGTGGGTTTCAAAAAGGGAAATACTACAGATGCCTAAAGGGGATATGTAGTCTTTAAGGAAGGGCAGGTGTGGAATCATGACACCAGGTGATACAACAGATACAGCATGGTTTACTTCATGAAAAAAAGATAGCAATTGCACATAATGTTAACCTATTCTAATGTATATCAGTGGTAAAGCTGGAACAGGAAAAAGTTTCTTGATTAATGTTTTGACCAGTTATCTACAGAAAACCAGTGAATCACATGTATCTTGTGTTGTAACTGCTCCAACTGGGTTAGCAGCACACAACATTAAAAGGATTACATTACATTGTTTACTCATGCTACCAGTTGAACAAGAAATTAAGTTGGAATATCACAAGCTATCTGGAGAAACTTGTTATGAAGTCTCAAGAGTACTAAAGAAAATGAAACTTCTGATTATTGATGAGGTGAGCATGGTCTCAAACATAATGCTTGCCCTTGTACATTTAAGAATGCAACAGATTTTAAAAACAGATTATGATGTTTATTTAGGGGGAAAACATGTAATTGTATTTGACAATCTACTACAACTTACTCCTGAGAAAGGACAAACCATTTTAAAAACACTTGTCTCTGAAGACAATGAGAAATCTTTGGGATGTATTGGAAATGTAAACATTTGGTCTCATTTTGAATATAAGAACGTATTAAGAATATGAAACAAGCAAGTGATGAATATTATGGAAACATTCTTCAAGATATACGAATTGGTGTTTTGACAAAACAACGTAAAGAAGCTTTATAAAGTCGGCTAAATGAAAACATTGCACCTGAAATAATGTACAAAAAAATTGGAGAAAAGAGCTTTACAGTTTGCCGAATGCCAACGCTGCAACAGTGTTTTACATTCAGTCAAGAACTAAATGAGCATAATATCCCATTTGAGGGGTTGATTTGAGGGGTTGTGTTTGCTGGACCTGTGCAATCCTGAGTGTGCCTCCACCCCAGGGGTAACCTTGTTTTGTGAATTTAAGTGACGGGCCTGGGTCACTGATGGCACCACTGCAGCAACATTGCTGGTCTGCTGCCACCAAGAATTCAAGCCATAAAAACACCAAAGGACCTTGACTCAGACCCAGTAAGGCTGAGTCAATATAGCAAAGAACAAAACAAATGCCAATACTGGACTAAACTTACCAACTTTTTCAAATGACCTTCATGAATAAAACATACCGGTCTGTTTTTTTAATTACGCCACTAAATGATTTATTCACTTTTTAGCAATCATAACACTTTTTATGCGAATATTAGAGATTTTTTTGTGCATAAAGATACAATTAAATACAAATGACAGCAAATTATATACAATAAATTCTGCTATATACAAATACACCACACACCCACTCACATCTTTGGCCATCACATACAAACCTCACTTATCCTCATACTTTTTTCACTCACACACAACACCCCTTGAGGGACAAACATAAAAGCCCAATGTCAAAATTTGTTAAACAAAAGGTGAAGCAATTCTTCTTAGTACACTCTATTCCTTGGATTATATGGCTTTCTCATACAATCTGAAGTTCATCACAAGATTTGTGCATATTTTATATACTGCAAGGGGCCAGGGCGACACATTTCAAACCCGTGGTTTTAGGGTTCTCCTCAGGACCAAATATATTCTACAAAAAAACTAAATACACAAAATTTAGACACCTCATCTATCAGGTCATAAAGCACCAAACTAACCACCAACCGGCTCCAACGTCCCTACCTTTCGTCGTCAGGAAATGAAGGCTCTTTTTTATATCTGGTGTGTGTTCACAACAATACCTAAACAGTGAGGAGACACAATGGGACAAAAAGACAAGAAATGACTTAACTATTTTCCCTTGCCGAATAGTCACCATCTATTTATTTCGGTAATCTCTCCTACTCACCCTTCCTCAATTGGAAAAGCCAAAGTAGGTGCCAGTATGTCCTGAAACAAAGGGAGAACGAGTGCGTCAATGTTTCTACTCTCTCCACTATAAGCTGGCTTGCCCTGATCTTTTCAACTGACTGCCTTTCGTGAAATGTGTTCAAACAGAGCATTTCTTACCATTTTTATCACTGCCGCCGCGGGGAAGTCCTGCTGCTCTCCGCGGTTGCTGTAAGTCAAAAGGCCACGGATCCTGCAGACAAAATCAGGTCGGTTAAACACTGCACTAACTCGCTATCAGCGTTGCAGCAGCTTTAATGACAGATGCGGTAGAGCTCACCTTTTCACACATATCGCTCCTGCTTCCCAAACCGGTTAATTGTTTGCGGAAATGCAGAGCATGTGAACCCTAGGTCTATTTCAACCAATCCGCCTAACTATAGGGGCTGGTCACGTGGCCGGAAAACGCCGCTAGTATGCTTAGGTAATGCAGTGTTTTCAATCTAACACAACTTTATTAATCGCTTCGCCCTAGGTATGCACAAACGAATTCTGGTTGTTATTAACCCTTCAAATTCTTACCGAGACAACTATGTTTAATCACTTCGCCCAGGAAGTTTGAACAATGCAACTGTTCTGGTTGATGTTTTTATCACCAGATTCCGAACACCAATCAATTACACGTTTAAAAATGATGGAGAAAGGGTATTATAGCCGCGTTTATGGTGTACGTGGCGATTTCGTACAATCTGTCGATCTTAAATGGAACTCACCTCCAGTATTTCAAAAACACAATCAGACGTTAGCCTTAAATATTTCAGAGACTTCATTCAATCCGTTGATTGCTGTATTGTATTTCATTATTAGCAATGCTTCTCGTTGGCTAAGCCTTGCCTCCATGTCTCCTCCACGTTGGTCCTTTTAAATTTTCGAAAGGACTGTCCATCGCAATTCCTCCTCTTTGTGGTTTTTTTGACGCCCAATGTTGCACCAACGGTGCATTTATCACTTCTCTCCTTAATCTTGATTTATGCTGGGTAATTCGCTGGCGTACCTCCTGGCTCATCTTGCCAATGTATAGTTTAGGGCAAGGGCATAGAATGCCATAGATGACGTTTCTTGTCTTACAATTGGTAAATACCTCATGTTTCCTGTGAATCCCCTCAAAAGTAAAGACAGATCCTTCATTTGTTTGTTCACAGCAGGTACACGTCCCACATTTGTGGTGTCCCACCACTGGTGATAGTCATAACATGCTTCTCAATGTCACTTCTTGTTCACTAGGTAGGGTCACCCGACAATGTGGTTTGCAACGCTTTTTTCTTTTTTAAATGCAAACAATGGTGGTTTGATGAATTCACTATGTAGATCTTTTAACAAATGCCAATTCTGAATGATCATTTTCCTCAATTGGTGAGCATTCGGGCAAAAAGTAGTGACACAAACTATTCTTTTTTGGTCGGGTCGTTCTTTCTTTTGCAATAACGTCTCTCGTGGGACCCACCAAGCTCTGCGCAACAAATGTTTGAGTAATTTCTTTGGATGTCCTCTTTGTCCCCCAAGGGGTGTTGTGTGTGAGTGAAAGAAGTATGAGGATAAGTGAGGTTTGTATGTGATGGCCAAAGATGTGAGTGGGTGTGTGGTGAATTTGTATATAGCAAAACGTATTGTATATAATTTGTTGTCATTTGTATTTAATTGTATCTTTATTCACAAAAAAATCTCCAATCTTCGCAAAAAAAGTGTTATGATTGCTAAAAAGTGAATAAATCATTTAGTGGCGTAATTAAAAAAACGGACCGGTATGTTTTATTCATAAAGGTCATTTGAAAAACTTGTTAAGTTTAGTCCAGTATTGGCATTTGTTTTGTTCTTTGCCAAGAATTCAAGCGGCGGCGTTTAGCATGAGACGCCTTGTACTGCATTTGCATTTCTGCATGACACTTTTCATCATTAAATTGTTAATAATTCTACGAATGATGATTGATGACAGCACCCCATTTGGGGTTCATTGAATACAGAACTACCAGCCCCATAATGCTTTGCACTTATCTATTTTAGAGTTAATGCAAAAAAAGAGGGAAACCGCTGGTCATCTGCACATCATCAATTTTGTGTCGGAGGCTGCCCATGAGGAAGGGCAACTTGCCCAAAACCCGTTGGCAGCAGATTTGAGGGCTTGTGTTTGCTGAACTTGTGCGATCCTGATTGTGCCTCCACCCCAGGGGTAACCTTGTTTTTAGAATTTAAGTGATATGCCCCAGTCACAGATGGCACCACTGCAACAACATTGCGGGTCCGCTGCCGCCAAGAATTCAAGCGGCGGCGTTGAGCAGGAGACGCCTTGAACTGCATTTGCATTCCCACATTACACTTTTCCCCATTAAATTGTTTTTAATTCTACGAATGGTGATGGATGACAGCGCCTCATTTGGGGTTGATTGAATACAGACCTACTGTTGAGTCTCGATACACATACCCATACATACGTTTCCCAAATCATGTCCTTATATAGGCACAACTCACATTGTCCTTGTATAGGCACATAATCCCAGTACTTATTTAGGCATTAGCCATGCTATCCAAATGCAGGCATGGTCACCTACATCCATCCATCACACGTCACAATGAGTTCTTAGAAACCAGACCCTTAAGCCATTGGGTCATTCCCTGCTTGGATTATTGATTTTTCCAAGAACTCATGTATTATGCATGAACAGCTATACCCAAAGGGTTTATTCATGACGTCTTCCTCTGCTAGACTTCACGCCAATGCTAGCATTTCTAAGTACCTTCCAGGTATAAATATACCTTCACTTACCATGGCAAACCACAGTTGCGGTTACATGCATGCAGAGCTTGCCACAGCAAGTTCGGAAGGAACTTGATTCCCCGCCTGACACACTGAACAGACGCTGTCATCCTGTTCGCAGAGAATCCAGCTTCCAGTGTCCTGACTCCCTTCGCTGGGTGTTAAGGATTGAGCTCCAGAAAGAGATTCCATCTCTCTCATTCTAAGGTATGGAGTGGACTAGAACCTAGAGGGATTCTTGGCATACAAACTATAGCTTACCATACTAAAGAAAACAGCTCCTACTTTTTACCTCGTACTACACTTAGGTTAGGTACACTGGGGTAGGACTATTTAGAAGCACCAGGTGAGTATTCACATTTTAGCCTGTGCTAGTTATGTATGTTGATATGAATATATGTCATAGCTAAAAGACCATGCTATTGAAGTATTATTACTTCTTACTGCGTACGCTGTACATTTTATATCTTGCATTCTGTCTTGTGATTCTAACAGCTCATATCTCTTGCACAAGAAATAAGACTGTTCAATAAATCCTTTTATTGTAACGCCCATCTATTCTTTCTGTGTATGCACGATTAGCTGAGTGAAACTGTTATCAATGGTTTCCACGATTCTGAGATTGGTTCCGATCTAAAGGGAATCAAAGTTGTCATTTTTATGCAGTTGTCAGAAACAAATCTTTTCTTGTTTATTCAAGAAGTTTCTAGTGACCTCTGAGTTAGCTGGCTCACAAAGTAATTACCATTAATATACTTGATAGGAGCATAATGACCTCAGTCTTATGCTAAACCTCTAGTGTATATTATCCCAATGTGCAGGGCCTATACGGGAAATAGAAACTACACTACACCCAACAGTTTGGTAAGGCACTCATTTTTTTTTTTTTATTCTTTTTATTAACAATAAAACAAACAATACATATACAAACGTCGACCAGAGTGCATCAGGTGACCACTGTTACATATTTTCAGATGCAAACTCCCAAAGAAAAAAGCAATCAATTAAAAAGAGAAGAAAATGGACCTAGGCGTCTTCCTGTTCCTCGCAAACAGGATCTAATTCCGGTGGTTCACAGATGTCGCCTCGATAGGTATTCCAGGTTTCCCAGATCATGGCCCATTTGCGGGGCCGCCCTCTGGACACATACACAGACTTCTCACGAAACATACACCAGTCGAGGTCTTCCATCCAGTGCCCGACTCGAGGCGCCCGAGAAGCACCCCAAAGCCGTGCAATATTACGCTTGGCAACCGCACAAGCGAGAGTCACCCAGACCTTACCATGACTTGGCAGGTCCGTAGGATCCCACATGTTCAACAGAAATCATCTTACCTCCCTCTAAATCCCTCACTCCCCACACTTTGCTCATTTTCGAATGTATCTTGGTCCAGAAGTCACGGACCCTCTCACACTCCTACAAAATGTGCAGGAACGTCCCAGGAAGACCACACCCCCTTCGACAATCAGGAGACCCGGACAGACCCATCCTCTGCAATCTCGGACCCGTGATATAGGAGCGGTGTAAAATCCTTAGTTGAACCAGTCGAAGCCTCATAGGAACCGCCACCTCCTTAGGGGACGACACCGCCTCCCTCCAATCCTCCTCATCAAGTACAAAGCCATCAGCAACCCATTGTTCGCGCAACTGCACCAGGGGGTCCTCAGTGTGGTTGGTCAGTTTACTATATGTTAGCGAAATCGTCTTGGTAGGGACAAGGCCATCCAGCAAACGATCCTCCAGTGGGGAGGTCACCGGCAGCGTCTCGCCCCTGGGGATAACAGCGCATAATGCGTGGCTGATCTGAAGGTATCGAAACCGCTCCGTTTCATTCAACTGGTACTTGGCCTGCAGCTCCTCAAATGTCAACATCCTGCCCTTACCCCACACATCACAGACCTGAGTTATACCAATCAAATCCAAACGATCAAACCCTTTCATTTTCCAAAGCATACCCAACTTCTCAGAGCTCCACAAAGGGGTTGTCAGTGTCAAGTGCCCAGCCCATTTAAGGTCCCTGTTGGCCTCATGCCACACTTTCGTAGAAATCAATGGGGGTCCCACCAACGGGGGATGACCACGCCTCGCATATAGCACGCGGGCGTACTCTCCCCCAGGCACCTGACCACAGTCCATTGCGTACCCCGGATCAACAGGTGAACCATAAATAGCGTGGTTAATAGGGGCCAACTGGGACACCCAGTAATACTTCCGGATATTAGGCAGACCGATGCCTCCGTCATACCAAGGCAGCATCAATTTTGACAGTGCAATACGCGGCCTCCCCTCCCACAAAAGGCTACGCTGCAAAGAATCAAGCTCGCTACAATACGATGGGGGCACAGGGTCAAAGGAATTATGTAGAGCATATAAAAATCGCGGAAGAGCCATCATTTTAAAAAGGACCGATCGGCCCAAAAGAGAGAGCGGTAGCGTCTTCCACCTCGCAACATCAGTGCGAAGTCTGACCAAAGGGGGCAACAAGTTTAACCAAAAGAGCCCCTTAGGATTCTTAGAAATATGTATCCTGAGGTAACGAAAGCTGACCAGTTCCACTTTCACGGGGCAGTTCCCAGGCACCCTAGGGGGATCTCCACTCAAAACAAAAAGGACCGATTTTGCCCAGTTAATCGTGAAGCTCCAAGGTCAAGGCATTTTTGCTTTTGGCCTGTTTGGGGGTGTTCTACTTTTTTGCGGGTGGGTTGACGTGTCTGGGGGCATTGCTGGGAAGGTCTAATATCGAGCGCAAGTGGTTTGGACAAAATCCACGGTGAAAAAGTTTTTCCGTTTTTGCTCACTTGCCAGTTTTTGGGGGGCTGTTTGGAGGGCTTCTAGGTTTTTGGGGGTGGGTTTTGGGGTCTGGGAGCACTGCTGGCACAGTCTAATTTTGATTGCATTTGTTTTTAAGAAAATTCATGGTGGAAAAGTGGAGTTAGGGCCTAGCTGCAGAGCGCGTTTGGACTGAATTCAAGATAGGCCGAAGTTTTTGTGTGTCACTTTTTCTATTTTTGCTTTTTGCCTGTTTGGGGGTGTTCTACTTTTTTGCGGGTGGGTTGAGGGGTCTGGGGGCATTGCTGGAAAGGTCTAATATCGGGCGCAAGAGGTTTGGATAAAATCCGTGGTGAAAAAGTTTTTCCATTTTTGCTCACTTGCCCGTTTTTGAGGGGCTGTTTGGGGGGCTTATAGGTTTTTGGGGTGGGTTTTGGGGTCTGGGAGCACTGCTGGGATAGTCTAATTTTGCTTGCAAGTGATTTGAAGAAAATCCATGGTGGGAAAGTGGAGTTAGGTCCTCGCTGCAGAGCGCTTTTGGACCGATGTTGACTGGTAGGCTGAACATTTTCTAAGTGTGAGTTTTTGCATTTTTGCTTTGGGCCTGTTTGGGGGTGTTCTACTTTTTTGCGGGTGGGTTGACAGGTCTGGGGGCATTACTGGGAAGGTCTAATATCTCCCTCCTCCCAGGCATCAGCAAAGTGGCAGAAAGAATCGTAAACGAACAGCTCTCAATATTTCTAGAGACCAACAACCTCCTTCGCCACTCCAAGACAGGGTTCAGACCAGGACAGGGGACTTACACCGTCCTCCTGGCCGTAACAGAGGAGACAAGGTCCATCTTGGATGCAGGGGGATCAGTGGCAGTGATCCTCCTGGACCTGAGTGCTGCCTTCGACACGGTGGACCACACCATCCTCCTCCACCGCCTCCAAAAAACTGGCATCACTGGGACTGCCCTGGCCTGGTTAAAATCATTCTTGGAACATAGGACCTTCCAAGTGGCCGACAGCTCCCCCCCCTGAACTGTGTGGTTCCCTGAGCCCCACTCTTTTTAACGTTTACATGGCCCCCTTAGACGACATTGCCTCACCATTCGGCATAAAGGTGGTCATGTACGCCGACGACACCCAACTAGTCGTCTCCATTAATCAGGCCGATTAATCCATGGAGAACCTAGTCACCTGCCTGCATAATATATCCAAATGGATGGGCGACTCCAGACTCAAACTTAACGGTGAGAAATCTGAAATTATGCTCCTAGGCGACCCAAACAAACTTCCCCAAACCCTTGCCTGGCCACCCAGCATGGGCACCCCTCCCATACCAAAACAAGAAATCAAGAGCTTGGGCTTTTGGCTCGACCAGGACCTTAGCTTCAGAGCCCAAGCGGGAAAGATAGCCGGCACCTGCTTTGAGCTCATGCGAGCAGCCCGGAAGATCCTCCCTCTTATCCCCCCCCAGTCTAGGAAAATTCTGATCCAGGGCCTGTTTATATCGAGACTGGACTACGGAAACGCCCTGTACCTAGGCGCACCAGTAGCTGTAATTAAAAAACTTCAGCACGCCCAGAATGCCGTAGCAAGACTACTCACGGGGACGAACTCAAGGTGCTCGGCTAAACCCTCCCTCAAGGCACTTCACTGGCTACCCATCCAGGAGCGCATCGCCTTTAAAGCCTTGTGCATCTCTCATAAAATCTTACAAGGCAAAGGCCCACCTATACTAAAACCACTCATCAAACCCCACAAATCCACCAGACAGCTCAGGTCGGACTCCCTATTTCTGGCCAGCGTCCCCAGAATAAAAAGAGCACGCACGGGCGGTCGCCGCTTTGCATACAACACCCCTAAACTTTGGAACAGCCTCCCCCTTAGCATCCACAAAGAAAACAATCCACTTTCATTCCGCAGACTACTGAAAACCTGGCTGTTCCCCCAATAATCCTTCCCCAGGAATACTGTTAGGCTGTTACTATGGCGCTGGGACGCTCGAGGGTAGCTACGTGCTCTATAAATCCTTAATCAAATCAAAATCAAATCAAAATTGCTGGTAAGGTGTAATATCGGGCAAAAGTGGATTGGTTAAAATCCATGGTGAAAAAGTGTTTCCGTTTCTTGCTCACTTGCCTGTTTTTGGGGGGCTGTTTGGGGGGCTTCTATGTTTTTAGGGGGGGCCTGGGGGTCTGGGAGTACTGCTGGCGCAGTCTAATTTTGATTGCAAGTGGTTTGAAGAAAATCCATGTTGGGAAAAGGGAGTTAGGACCTAGCTGCAGAGTGCGTTTTGGCACGATTTGGAGTTAGTGTTCAACCTGGTAGCAGTATTGCATGTTTTTAGGGGCTACTTAGGGGTTTTCTAGATTTCTGCGAATGGGTTCAGGGGTCTGGGAGCACTACTGGTAATGTTTAATTTTTAATGCAAGTGTTTTTAAGAAAATCCATGGTGGAAAAGGGGGGTTTGGGCCTAGTTGCAGAGTGCATTTTGGCACGATTTGGAATTAGGTTTCAACCTGGTAGCAGTATCGCATGTTTTTAGGGGGCTACTTGGGGGTGTTCTAGATTTCTGAGAATGGGTTCAGGGGTTTGGGAGCACTACTGGTAATGTCTAATTTTGAATGCAAGTGTTTTTAAGAAAATCCATGGTGGAAAAGAAGAGTTCGGGCCTAGCTGCAGTGCGCGTTTGAACCGATGTTGACTGGTAGGCTGAAAATTTTCTAAGTTTGAGTTTTTGCATTTTTGCTTTTGGCCTGTTTGGGGGTTAACTACTTTTTTGCGGGTGGGTTGACGGGTCTGGGGGCATTGCTGGGAAGGTCTAATATCGGGCGCAAGTGGTTTGGATAAAATCCATGGTGAAAAAGTTTTTCCGTTTTTTCTCACTTGCCTGTTTTTGGGGGCTTTTTGGGGGGCTTCTAGGTTTTTGGGGGTGGGTTTTGGGGTCTGGGAGTGTAGTGTATTTCCTATATTCCCAATAGGCTCTGCGCATTGGAATAATATATACAGCAGTGTAGACGTAGGACTGAGGTCGACTAGGTCTTTACTGACTATATTAGACTTAATTAGTTTTGCCAGCTAGCTCAGAGGTCACTAGAAACTTTCTCGAATGTTCAGGAAAGAGTTAACTCTCCGGATTTAGACGAGAAGGGATTAGCTTCTGACAACCGCATAAACATGACAACTTTGCTCCCTCAGAATAAGAGTGTATCTCTAGAGTCGTGTGAAAACAATAGACAGCTATTTCACTCAGTCAATCGTGCGTACTTAGTTTCACCAGAGTGCAGAGAAATAGAGAGACGGGCGTTTTCAATAAAAGGTGTTATTTATTGAGCAGTCTTCTTTCTCATGCAAGAGAAATGAATTGCCACAATTGCAATACTTAACATGAAGTAAAGTGCGTACAGTGAAAGTAGTATTATGAAATAATACTGTAAAAGCATTGATATGGTTTCTTAGCCATATGATACTTTAAAATGGATAAATGTAAATGTAAATGTAAGTGTATTTCGATTTATATAGCGCACGAATCACCCAGGGGTCTCAAGGCGCTTGCTTAGGGAACCCGTCCTGGTATTCCCCTGTGAGATACCCCTGCAGGGTATTCACAAGGTGAAAGCCAGGCATCCCGCCGCGAGGGGCCGTAGTGGAGATTAAGCAAGCTATTGCCCAGAGTCGCAGAGTGTGACCCCGTGAGTCGAGTAGGCACCGGAGCGAGAATTGTCGAGTCCGTGGAATTTTTGAGCCCGAGACCCCGGGGAATCGAACCCTGGTCCACGGCTGATCTCAGCTTCCGGGTCTGCCGCCTCTAACCACTGAGCCATGCTTATAAAATATATATAAAATATATACATACATAAAAACATTGACTAACGTACTCAACTGGTGCTTCTAAATACGCCTACCCCGGTGTACCTGACCTAAGCCTAATACGTGGGAAGAAGTAAGTAAGTAGCAGTTTAAGTTAAGTTGTTTTTTGCCAAGAATCTGAATCAAGAATTCTCTTAAGGGTTTAGTCAGCTCTGTACCTTGGTAATAGAATGTAGGAGGTCTTGTATCTCTCTCTCAGGACTCTATATCCCAGCAACCCGCAAGGGTGGCTGGAAACACCGGAGCTGGATTTTCTCGGCTGGAGAAAAAGACAGCGTCTTTCTCAGTGCGTCAAAAGGCAGGGGCGGCATCCTTTGGCTCCTCGCATCAGCTGGGCTTCCGGGCAAGTAGATAGCCGCTCTGCTCGAAACCACTGTGTGTTTGCTTAAGGCAACGTTGGTAAATTTATACCTGAAAGGTGCCGGGTTTGACGTACGGTTGGACATAAGACGTCACTAAGAACTAACAGTTCTTTCTGGACTCCAGGAGTTCTTGTTCAAATCAAAACAAAAGCAGGGGGATTTCCCTGGCTGCTGGAGGCTTGGTCTGTTTAAATAACGCGTTGTACTTTCTAGGAGTCTAGGGGAGTAGCCTTGCCGTATTTGGACTGCATGGGCTATTACTAAATATGGATATAATTCTTATGCCTTTATAAGGATATTATTTAATATAACCATATAAGGGCATAAATCGGGAATATCGAATTAGGGTCCTAGATAGAAACGCAACACCCACTCCACGAATTAATGTCCATCATTACTAAAACTAAGCAATAGTAAACATATAACGATGCATGTGTGTTTTCCAACCCACCCCAAAATCCATAAATCGCATTTGAAATGGTATATGTTAAATACACGAAAATGAGTATTGGTACTGTACGCTTTTCAAGCAGTGTTATCATTCAGTTAAATGCATATTTATATCCGCTGAATGAATTGCGAAAATTACAGATGAAAAAGCTCTGAATACAGAAAAGAAGGTCGAGACCATTTCATCACATATTTATACAATACAAGGATAATCTATCAACTAAAGAAAGGGATGCTTTACAAAAATTAAGAGGTTACACACATTTGACCATCTGTGAGGCAGTCAAGGGAGGTAACATTGTCCTGATGGACAATGACCTCCACTTCAATGAAATAGAGAGACAACTATCTGATGCCAAGTCTTACACATTGATACCACATGATCCCATGAATATTGCCATTCCAGTCATTGAAAGAACTCTTCGGTACTGGCTGAGCAATGGATTATTAACTGACATGGAATTCAAGTATTTTATTCAATCCCACGCCTAGGGCAGCATATATATATATATACTACCCAAGGTCCATAAGAGTATGACTTGCCCTCCGGGTAGACCCATCATTTCGGGCATAGGGGGGCTGACAGAACATATTTCCGAATATATAGATATATTTCTAAAACCTAATGTGTTCCAACTTCCTGCTTACATCCAGGACACGAAAGATCTTTTAAACAAATTGGAACAATTTACTTGGTCTGATGAGTATACATTAGTTACCCTTGATGTTAACGCACTATACACGAGCATACCATTAGAAAAAGGCATGGAAGCACTTAGATTTTTCTTATCTAAAAGAGATGCCTCTCTATATGACCATACCAGAATGCTCCTTGAGCTCACGGAATTGACATTAAACAACAATTACATCCAGCATAGATCTGTTTGGTACGAACAACACTCGGGTGTGGCAATGGGGGCAAGATTCTCCCCTTCGTTTGCCAATCTGTACATGAGTTTCTTTGAACAACAACACATCTGGAAAGACGGTCCCCATCATTTAACTAATATCATCATTTACTGGGGTCGTTTCATTGACGATGTCCTGCTCATATGGAGCGGTGACACAGACTCTCTGATTCAGTTTGTGGAACATCTTACAAACAACGAGTACAACTTAGCATTCACATTCAGCCATAGTAAAAAGGAAATTGATTTCCTAGATGTAACATTATATGTTAAAGATGGAACTCTACAGACAAAACTTTTTCGTAAAACGACAGCATGCAATTATGTATTGCACGCAAGCAGTGCCCACCCTACCAGTCAGATAAATGCCATTCCTTTTGGCGAAATGACCCGAATCAAAAGGAATTGCAGTATTGACGACGACTTTCAGATTGAGCTGGACAGACTCTTGCTCTTAGAGGATATGGTTCTGAGATTTTGAATAAAGCCTCAACTAGAATTAAACAATGCAGACAAAGTGATCTACTTAAGAATAACAAAAAGAGTAAAAAGAATATCAAAAACCAGGGACGGGTAGCGTTCATTACGCAATACCATTGCCATAGTAATGAGATTTATAATACACTACGCAAACACTGGCACCTGCTCCAATTGGATCGAGATATTGATCCATATATTAAGAACAAACCAATCATGACATACAGAAGGGGCAATACTTTACGCAACTTGTTGGGATCAACCAGCTGCAATACCAGGGCTGTGACATCAAAAAATTGGCTCCCTTCTAAACCTAAGGGCTTTTATAGCTGCACTATGTGCAATGTTTGTCAATTTGCTTGCAATAAAACAACGGCCTTCTGTTACAATACCAGCAAGACCTATCAGATTCATGATTTTATCAATTGTAATTCGAAATATGTCGTGTATTGCATTATATGCCAATGCAAACTTATCTAGCACCATTCGTCCCCTTAAAGAACGAATACAAGAACATATTAGGGCAATCCGCAACAACACCTCCAATTACCCTTTGGCAACACACTATAATTCAGAACACGGATCATCAGAATTAATTAACATTGGATTCCATGGTATTGCCATCGTCAAACATGATTCTCGAGGTGGCAATAAAACAGCTGCCCTTAGAAAACTGGAAACACAATGGCTCATCAAATTAAGAGCGGTGGACCAGGGATTAAATGTAGACAGAGAAATGCATGTCTTTGCATGATAACCTGACCATTTATTTCTACCGGTTCATGACATTTAAACTGTTGTTTACTCCATGCTCCCTATCTGGTTTGTTTGACACTAGAATATATAAATGTATTCTCTCATACATGCACTTAACCTAGTTTCCTTTCTGTTTCCTTTATGCTGTAATACTATATGGATACAATATGAGAGATCTTTGTACTGATGGCATAATGGTCCGATGCCTGCTCAATCTGACATTAGTTCTGCCTTTGGTTCTGATGGAATTAATGTATATCTAGACCTTCCTGTGTTTAATTATTTCAATTGTATATACATCCTGTGTATGGTATGTGCTCCACAATTCATGTACAGATATGGAGTCACTAATCACATGGTGGTAGGACTAATTGTATTATGTTTTAATAATATAATCTGATATGACTACATATTCTGATGAGAAACATTCATGCATTGGCATATGGCATCTGATGATATTTGTTGACTGTTACCGTATTATGAATGCACAAAACGACACTTTACAAATTGACTCTACTAATCATTTTGTCCCCTTTTTACTTAACTTCATGATATCCACTTATACTTCTTTACTTGTTTCTAGTAATATACACTGGTCCTCTTTTATCTCTTGCCTATTCTGACTATCTTTGGATTACTATTTGATTGGGGAGAACAACAATCCTTTTTCCACACGAAAACTATATATATTCGGGATTCACTTTTGCCCGTTCTAAGATGGCAGATAGTCTTCAATAGCCATTGCGCAATCACCTTGGGATCAGTGTAACGTCAGTCTCCTTTTGAGCTCTATTTCCTGCTGGGGGAGTTCAGTTTTTTTGTAATGGCGCCCGTTCCGACGTCTGTATATATCTGGCGTCTCAACGGGAACAAACTGCTTACAGAGTGTCAGTATCAAGTGGTGCCAGACCATAGAACACGGTAAGCATGGGTCCCACAGTGAACGTTAGTACTGAACGAAGGTAACATGGTTCTTTTACTTTATTTAAGACAATACTTGACTCAGGTCTTTGCTTTGCTTTTTTACAGCCTCACGCATTTCCGAGGCGTAGTTAGAGGTAAGACAGCGGAACTAGTTTTTGGGTTCTGCATTGTACTTGTTATTCTTAGTACTTTTTGTAGTCAACGTCTATAATATGCCATTTATTATTTGATATTTCAGCATGTTGGTGTTACGAAACACCATAGAAACACCAGTGTGACTTTTGATTGGTGCTACCATTACGTCTCATACTATCTGAACAGGACGTTTACGGTATGAGAAATTTTATTTTTATGGTGTTCTTGCCATGTCGTGTGTGCTCCTAATATTTGGTTTGCCTTGCATTACGTTTAAATTGACACACTGGGTACTCGTATTTTTCGCAAACCAGTGTGCAGGTTGAGTCCTGGTTAGCACGAGGTGAACATGATTTTATTCTAATACTGGGCTTATGTGCTTGTTTCTATATAGGAGTAACATTTTTTACCTATTAAGCACAATCATTCAATAATTTTGCAATTACTTTTAAATGCTTCTATACAAAACATGATTTGGTCAACTTGTGACCAACTCATACACGATGTTTTAACATTGTGCATTTCTCCAATACAGGCAGTTTACTTTGCTCCATTTATTCTCCATGTGCCTGATTGGAAACCCCTTAGCTTTCCGTTGGTGAGTGCTCGCCTTCAGCTGACTCGACATCCCCATGTGTATGTGTTTGGTTTACAGCTGAGATCACCTTTATCGTGTGTCACATACTCTTTACTTTTGTGTTACAGATTCTCCTGATTCGACTTCCGTTTATTAAATTTTGTGGTTTCAGTCTTTAGAGGCTCTCATCAAGATAGTTTTACAATACTTGTATCCTAGGTGAGATTACTCTTTGTATGTTGTATTACTGTCACCTAACAATGGATTGTTTACATTGAATGTTTTACTTATGTTGACATTTATCAGTTTAACACTGACATTTACTACTTGTATTATCTAGACAAACAGTATATTCATGTTCAACTTTTCTCATAGAACCATTGATGAGAAACAGCTTCTAATATTCCTCAAGCCGTGTACTTTCATTTCTACTCTATTGGGCTACTTGGACATTGGATTTGCCCGGTGAGAAGCTTTTTATTGACACAGCGTTCCCCTTGTTTTCTTAATAGACCCTCTTTAGATCTATATATGCCTTCCTGACGTTTTCTTATCAGGATTGGATAATTTGATCTATTGTTGATTCTTGGGGTTGTCTTGCACTCTAGATGACCAGAAATGTTGTCATGTATTAGTATTGTGTGTTATAGCATTACTATTTTAGATATTCCCCTGTAGTCATACATATATATATATTTTTTTCCTTTCTCCTGTACTCAAGAACTTCATTCCTACAGCTACACTCACGCGATTCGACAGAATTTATGCTATTTTATTTATTTATTTTGGAAGTTTTATATAGCGCGAACAAGATCTTTGCAGATAACAGAGCGCTTTACAAAGGCATAAAAGGGTGGAAGGGTGGGTACACGAGGGAGCATCGTAGGACGGTAAGGTAAGGTAAGGTAGGTCAATGCAGTAGTACAAATAAGAGGGAGCATGAACACTCGGTTAGGTCAATAATACAAGTAAAACACATGTGCAAAGGGATCCAAACAAATAATATAACTCGACGGGAGTAAGGTAAGGTAAGGTAAGGTAGGTCAATGCAGTAGTACAAATAAGGGGGAGCATGAGTAATCGGTTAGGTCAAAAATGCAAGTAAAATACATGTGCAAAGGGATCAAGCAAATAATATAACTCGACGCAAAGTCTTAAGAGATAAAGAGTAGTAGTTCAAGTGTATTTAGCCATGAGGATAGCTTTAACTTCTTTCTTAAAAAGAAGAGTGGATGAGATGAGCCTCGTTTCAGGAGGGAGTGAGTTCCAAATCCTAGGCGCCATTCCTGAGAAGGAGCGTTTGTAAGTTTTTTCCTTCCGGAATCTTCGAGGCTTCAGCAGAAGACTGTTTGTACTTCTGGTGGTTCTGGACCCGCCGGAAATTGTCAACTTCTGAGTGAGGTAGCCGGGTGATTTCAAGTGTATAGCCTTGTGCGTCATGAAGGCAATTTTCAGATGTATTTTGGCTTCAAAAGGCAGCCAGTTCAGGGATTTAAAGTCAGGGGAGATATGTGAGTGTTTTTTTGATCCAGTGATGAGTCTCGCTGCCGCGTTTAGCGATGCTCTTAGGGGTGCAGTTGTAGTTAGGGGGAGACCGCAGAGGGCGATGCTGCCGTAGTCTATGCGAGGGATGACTAGTGCTTGTACTGCAGTTTGGAAGTCCTTGGCTGGGAGGAAGGGTTTGAGTTTCCTCAAGGTATTTATTTGGAAGTTCGCTCCCTTAGTTGCCTTGCTGATATGTTGCTGCATGTTGAGATTAGCGTCAAGTGTTATGCCTAAGGATTTTGCTGAATCCACGACGGTCGGTTGGACATTGAGTGCAGTTAGGTGCTTAAGCCAGGTTTGAGTGGTAGAGATTTTCGCGGGTGGTGAGATCAGAAGGAACTCAGTTTTCATAGCATTGAGTTTGAGGTGGTTATCGGCCAGCCAGGATTGGGTGTTTCTGATCGTTGAGTTCAGACGCATAATGTCTTTGGGGGATTGTAGTTTGAGATATAGCTGGGTGTCATCGGCGTACATGTGAAAATGTATATTGGTTGCTTGTAGCAAGGTGGTGAGAGGTTCCATAACTAGGTTGAACAAGGTAGGGGATAGGCAGGATCCTTGGGGGACACCTAACGATACAGGTATTTGAGCGGACATCAAGTTGTTGCTCTTGAATTTTTTAGATCGGTTGTGTAGAAAGGAGGTGAACCACTGAAGAACAGTTCCAGAGAGACCCATTCTTGTGTTTAGGAGTTCGAGTAGGTTCTCATGTTTCACAGTGTCGAATGCTGAAAAGAAATCATGTAGGATGAGGAGGCAGGTATCATTTTGATCTAAAATTTGGAGGGCGTCGTCGACTATGTGAGTCATAGCTGTTTCGGTGCTATGCCCTGCTCGGAGCCAGATTGATGGAGGTTGAGGAGATCAAACTGTTCTATGTGCTTTGTCAGTTGTAGTTGAATGCATTTTTTGAACAGTTTGGCGAGAGTGGGAATGTTGGTAATCGGACGCTAGTTGTTTAGATCAGTGGGGTCGGCTGTTGGTTTCTTTAGCAGAGGTGTAACTTGTCCAACTTTGAGGGAGTCAGGGATGGTTCCTTGTTGAAGTGAACTATTGATAATTTTAGTCCAGAGTGGTAGGAGCAAAGGGGTGAAGTCTTTTACAGCGTTAGCAGGAAGAGGGTCAGTGAGGTGATTGGATGGTTTCAGGGTGCTGAGTAGCCTGTCAATTTCTTCTTCAGAGTAAGTGACAAAGGATGACCATGTCGCATTGTTTTTTGGCTCATTGGGTGTTATGCGGTGGGGTTTGGAGTAAAGGCTTGCGTCAATGAGGAGATCGCTCCTTATGTTGTCAGTTTTTTGGTTAAAGAAAGTAGCGAAGTCTTCACAGGAAGGTGTATTGCCCATAGTGTCGACTGCTTGGGGTTGTTCCTTGGATTGAGATCGGATTAGCTCGAACAGTTTTCTTGGACGGTTTTTTGCTTGGTCTAGCTGGAGTCTGAAGAACTCTGATTTTGAGCGTTTTATTTTCCTGAAGTATGCGTTTCTTTTTTTCCTCAGAATTTTTAGGTGTAGTGCCGAGGGAACAGATCTCCAGGTGCGCTCTGCCATTCTCATTGAGACTCCCGTCGTACCAAGGGTTGGATATCGTGGTGGAGACTCTTTTCAGTTGCATTGGTGCAGCCTCATTGATTATTGAGGTCATAGTGTGATGTATTCCTATAGGTTCTGTATCGACCCCCCTATTCCTGACCCTATTCTGGTTAACGAGTTAACTAGCAGCCATCCCATGATGCAGAAACCGTTATCTGATTATGCCAGACCACGGCACAGGAGCGCGATATCTGATTAGGTCATAACGCTTGCCATCTAATTAGGCAAGCAATATTCCTCCAGCCCCTGATAAGGCATACGGAGTTCTCAAAACAAATCAAACCTATGACAACCTGGGAAAAACCCTGCGGCCATTGTTTTGATTTCACCGAGAACTTCAGTAAAAGAATTCGCTAACGACCAGCTCGTATGACATCCTTATTGACGTATCTATGTCCATCCTTACGTCAATCTCGGCACCTTACAGGTATAAATATTACCGATATTGCCTTAAGCAAAGACACGCGGTGGTGACGAGACCGGAGCAGCGAGACTTGCCGAAGCCCAGCAGAGAGCGAAGCCCACTAGCTGCCCCGCCTTCCTGACGCGCTGAGAACGAGACGCTGCCTTTCTCCTGCCGAGAAATCCAGCTCCGGCGCTTCCGAGCAGCCCTTGCAGGCAGCCTGGAATATCGAGACCAAAGATGAGAGATACCATCCCTCAATCATCCTAGATTCAAGGTACGGAACTGAATAACCCCTTGCAGAGAATTCTTGAATCAGTCACTTGGCAAAACAAACTTAACTTAGACTGCTACTTTCTATCCCCGCCCACGTATTAGGCTTAGGTCAGGTACACTGGGGTAGGCGTGGTTAGAAGCACCAGTTGAGTACGATTAGTCAAATGTTTATATGTATGTATCTATTTTATCCATTTTAAACCACCATATGGCTTAGAAACCATGTAAATGTTTTTACAGTATTATTTTATACTTCTGCTTTTATTGTATGCACTTTACTTAACCATAAATATTGCAATAATATCGATTCATTTCTCTTGTACGAGAAAAGAGACTGATCAATATATAACATCTTTTATTGAACACGCCCGTCTCTTCCTTTTCTCTACAATCTGGTGAAACTAAGAATGCACGTACTGACTGAGTAAAATAAGTTGTCTTTTGTTTTCACACGACTCTAGAGATACACTCTTGATTAGGGGAGATCAAAGTTGTCATGTTCTATGGTTGTCAGAAACTAAATCCCTTCTTGTCTATCCAGGGAGGTTCAACTCCTCCTTGTCTATTCGAGAAAGTTTCTAGTGAACTCTGAGCTAGCTGGCAAACCCAAAACTTTAAGTCTAATATCGACAGTAGAAGACCTAGTTAACGTCTGGTCTAGGTCTATACTATTGGAGGTATTATTCCAATGCGCAGAGCCTATTGGGATAATAGGAACTACACTACATGGCGCCCAACGTGGTTGGATAGGCGATAAAACTAACGCAAGACTTTAGAGTAACTCAGTCGTGCTTTTTCACTAAGACCCCTTTTTCCCATAATACTACAAAGACGTCTGGAGTGGGTGAGAGGTAAAATCCGCCAAACCTCGCAGGAGGGAACTCCTATGTATGGTTCTTGGTTCAATCAACGTTGAAGGATACACTGTTCCAAAATATTGTGCATCTCATCTTTGTTTCCATAAGAAACCTGATCTGCAAACAAACAGAATAACCATCCTGACAGTAAAATGCCAGACAGTGATGATGAAAGAGAGAGAGCTAGAGTAGCAGCTGAAGTAATAGCAGCTGATAATACTATGCAAGAAGCAGACCCGGATATAACACTCATCCCGGTCAACATAAGAAGATCTATAACGTTAAAACTTATAGAAAATGGACTGACACCAAGAGGTGGTACAGTCATATTCGTAATTGAGGCACACGAATATCGGCAGACAGAGGTATTCTATTCATGGATAAACTTTCCAGCAGCAAATGCTGTAACAAAGGAGTTCCACTGTTATAAAATAGAGGAACCTCCGGATACCTACACTCCTTTCGAGGAAGTGGAAGTACCACTCAAATTCCAAGAGCATCTGCTCTTGTTTAATGGCGCCCTAAAACATAATAATCACATCACCAGGCTCGGTCCACTAGGTAGACCAGGAGCAACGTGGCCGGTCCTAGCCGGATACACACCACATCCAGACATCGAAAGAATGTCTGCAGCAGATGTTTTAGTACAACTAAAACAATTAATTAAAATATATAGACAACTAGTCCAATATGTAATGCGGACTTCAACCATCCAACCTGTAGTTAAAATCCCACAGCTGACCCCTCATCAGGGGAACACAAATAAAATTACACCACAGAACATACAGTCCTGCCTAGGTAAAGTACCAGCTAAACGGGAACAAATACCATTCTGGTTAGCACAAAAAATCACCCAAATAGAGGCGGTGTTTCCAGACACCACCCCTGTGGATAAACACAGGATTCTGACTATCTGTCTTCCAATGGGAATCGCACCACACGTGGAGGACTGTGACACTTGGGGTACAGTCTTTGCTTCCATTTACACAAAAACACATGGAGTTCCATCCATGTCAGTAATACCAGATGTGCTAAAACAAATTCAAGACGAATACGGTCCAGAACCCGCTTTAACTCTTGGTATGAAATTACTAAAAGACTTCAAGCAGGTCTCGGCAATATTACTAGCCAACATAAAAGGAGAAGCAGCGAATGTGGCGATCCGCCAGAGGTTAAAAGAGACAGATATAGCAGACCAACCAGCTGAAATTGCAAGAATTATAGAAAAATCCTATGAAGAACTAGGTAGAGATAGTTTGGGTGGAATACCAGTAAAGCCCCAACTAATTGAAAGTCCTGAAAAAATATTTATTAAAAATAATCTAAACAGTCAAAAGAAGAACTGGGATGGAAACAAACAATCCAATCCAAAAGAAAAGAGATTCCAGTCCAGAGGAAGGTCTCCTCGGCGGAGAGAAAGATCTCCGGACCAAGGACCCAAGTCTCCCCAAAGGGAGCCCTCTGTGAAAAAATACAACCTTAGAAATAGGGATAACATAAAGAAACCGGATAGATATCAAGATTTTGATACACGTCCCTCTCAATCTTTTCAGACTTCCTCGCAGAAATCGGAAAGAAGAGGACGATCGGAACCCAGGGAAGGGCACGTCAAGTCCAAAGACAAGGAACCTGCTCATCCAAATAAAAAATTACAGTTTACAAAAAAGAAGGTAGCCAGTATTAAAGTATTCAACAATGCCGAGAATACTGAGGACACAGCTGAAAAACGGAGAGTGGGCTCAGACAATGCTAGACAGCGCAGCAGAAGTGAGCATAGCACGCAAAGTCCTTATGAATCATCTGGAGACAGTGGACACGAATGAATACATTCAGGTGGAAACTGCAGACACCAGAGTTAGCAAACCTCACAAAATATATGAAATAACTTTACGTATTGAAGGGGATAAGACTAGGAAAATAAGGGGCCTTTTTTGGGATAATCTCTCCAAGGGCTATGACATCCTTCTAGCTGAAAAAGATTGGCCACCAGAGTTCGTCAGGGAGTGCCCACATGGCGAAGAAATAATTATGCCTGCCTTCTCAAATCATATTCCAATTCATAAAAAATATACACTTGCAAGAAAGTGGGCAGTAGCTCAGGCTCCTGCTTTATATAAAAATCATGTAGGATGGGATGAGGACTCTCCTCCTCACAAAATCCAGTTAAAATCACAACCTACTGCACAAAGGCAGTATCCAATCAAGCAAGAAGCTAAAAAACAGGTAAAAGAAATTCTAGATCAACTAGAATACCAGGGGGTGATTGAAACTTGCACCTCACAAATGAACAACCCTTTGTTTCCTGTCTCCAAACCAGACAATTCATATCGTCTAGTTTTGGATTACAGACACCTTAACTCGTGTTGCAAAACTTTTGCAGTACAAAACTCGCATAGTGCTGCACTAATGAATAACATAGTGCGCAAAAAATATAAAACAACATTAGACATCTCTAATGGATTCTTTTGTCAAAATATAGCACCAGAGAGCAGATACTTATCAGCGTTCTCAATAAATGGCGCTCAAAAAGAATTCTGTCGGTTATCCCAGGGGTACAAGAACAGCCCAGGAGTATTCTCAGCGAGGGTAACAGAGTTACTACAAACATATGATGACGAAGCATTATCTTATGTCGATGACATATACCTAACAGATGATGACTTGGATACTCACTTGAAGAGAGTGAACACCATAATACTTGGGTTCGCAGCAGAGGGTTACAAATTCAACTTTAAAAAATCTAGAATTGCCCATCTAACAGTCCTGTTCTTAGGATATGAATTATCAAGTGAAGGCAAAAGCCTGGCTGACAATTTCCTAGAGAAATGTGCCGTACTCCAAGCACCTAGAACACTAAAAAACCTACAGTCAATTCAAGGCTTCCTAAATTTCGGAAGAACATACATTGCAAATTACGCAGAAAGGGTCAAACCCCTTTATGATCTAATAAAACCAGATTTAAAAAAAAAACAATTGGACTCAAAAACACACAGAAATTCTGAGATCCTTAAAAAAAGATATGTTAATTAAAACAAAATTAGAAACACGTGATAACACACGCAACCTTGTGATTCGAGTCATCCCAGGAAGATGCGGATTCACATACCTGACCTCTAATGAGGGAGAAAAGGTACCAATTGCATTCAAATCACACTTGTACACAGAAGCTGAAAAGAAATTCAGCATTAAAGAAAACATTGTTCATGCAGTTCAGACCGCAATAGCTAGACAAAAAGATAAAGCTGACGGTAGACACATCACAGTCAGAACAGCAGAATCAGCCTTTGAGGCATTAACAACACCGTGTAATTTACCAACAACAGCATTGAATCCGGAATGGATACAATGGGTGAATTCCATTACAATGGACAAAGTAAAATACTACTTTGATCCAGAACTAGAGGAACTAAAATATCTAGAATATGAAAGAATATTCCCTCTGCCAATCGACATTCTGCCATTACGACAGTACGCTTGTGTAATCTATACAGACGGACATGCTCAACCATCCGTTTGGGGGGAACAAGCATACAACCCCACATGTGAGATTACAAAAGAAGTGTGGCGCGGAGGTATACTAAGACCTCTATTAACAAAAACACACTCAGTAGAAACTAATTCAGAACAACAGACTGAAATAATAGCATTGAAAATGGCGCTAGATAATGCAGATCGCGAATTCCCGACACTCATAGTGTCCGATTCGTATTACTGCGTCAAATCATATAACAGCGATTTGCAGAAAATGGATTCAAAACGGTTACAAAGATGACACAGGTGCAACAATAAAACAAAAACTGCTTTGGGAACAAATAGTTCTGTTAAAAAAAGAACTACCAAAGACTCACGTGATACACTCACTGAGTCATCAGCGTGATGGCGTTCACGTTGCAGGGAATTCATTGGCTGAGAAAGCCACAGCGGCAGCAACTGAATCGGCTTCCGTAGCTAGAAAAAAGCGTGCAGTAAAATACATTGACGGTGAAACAATGCTGGCGGTGAAAACGTCATCAAAAGGCGACTGCTCGGCGTTACCGATCAGTTACCCACTCAAATATACATACATAATCGATGCGAACTCCGTTCCTTTTGCTCGAATCCCTGGAGTGGGGGCTAGAGTAATTCTAAACAAGGACAGGAGAACTTTGTTAATAGCAGACGCACATATGGGCGAGGGTCTCAGACACCTCAAACTAAAAGATTCTCTGGAAGAACTACAATCAGTGTACTGGTGGCCAGGCATGAGCCTGCATCATCACATCTTTGTAAAAAAATGCCCGGGCTGCAACAGAGATCGCAGCGGCGAGAGGAACGGGGTAATACCATGGCGTTTCACTCAATAAGGGCTAAACAATAATCAGTGAAATAAGTGTAAATAATGCGTCCCATTACCAAATAAAGACTAGTTTCCACTTATAAATGTAGACCCCAGCACTCGGCTGACGTCGGGACTGTTATACAAGATTTGCGAGTCTAAATGGCATATACGCTAGGAGCATGCTACGTTTGACCAATGTTTTCACTTTAGCCCTCAAGCTTGTGGGAAAGCACGGCCAAATGAGCATAGCGAAGCGGGATTCTTCTCACTTCCTTCCTGAGGGAAACGGGACGGTGTAAAGAAAAAACCAAGACATAAAGCAATCTATAACAGCAAAGGTATTAGGTTCGGGAGCTGGGTGGGTCAAACATCTAATAAGTGTCCAACGTAGTCTAAACAACTTGCCAAGAAATTCTCTGAGGGGATTCAGTCCGTACGAATTACTGTTTGGAACTAGAATGCTAGTCTTAGATCTTGACAGTCAGACTTCAGTGGTAATAGAAAAAAGCTTTGATATCAAAGATCGTTTGGCTATTTTACAGGACTTAAACGAATCAAGAAAAGACCTGAGCAACATAAAGTTGAAACAGCAGCCAACTACCACTGAAGAACCACCACCTGTCCCAGCAAGACCTGTCTGGATGCCAAAAGTCGGGGATCTAGTCAGAGAAAAGATCGCGGTAAAGAAGGAATTTGGGCCTTCTTACAGAAAAGCAGTTCCTGTCTTGTCCATCAACGGGACAAGATCAGTTGTACTACCGCCGCTTGCTGGTAAAAAGGAGAACCGAGTTGTATCCATCGACCTGGTAAAACCACAATCATGTGGCCGATAACAAACAGTAGGCCAAGTGGACTCCCGATAAGTAGTAGAACACCAAGGTTTGCTACAAGTACAGAGGTGCTAACTAAAAGGTTAATCACATTCGAAACGCCTACAGAACAACAACAAGGACTATGCAACAATGCAATGGAACTCACACCTCTGAAAACCCAAATAAAAACATTTAGTAGAGACACACCAACCTACAATGAAGTAACAAATGAATATGCTGAAGCTGCAAGAAACAGTAATCCTGAAGCAATTGGAACAATAGACAGAACGGCATCCGGCTACTTCATCAACTTTGAAGATTCTTCTGAAGATCTAAGTGAATCAAAGACACAGCCATCAACAAAAACTTTTAAAGATAAAGCTAAGGAACTTTTGAAACAGCTGAAAGAAACCTATCTGATTTCTCCGTGGATTGAATTTTGGGTGTCATTTGGTGTATTTATCCTGATACTTTGGCTCATCATGATACTATGTTTGGGACGCTTCATTGAGGGAAAATATGCTAAAATGGACACAGCAAGCCAGAAAATCAGCTTGATCCTCAAGCCACACACGTCTTCACACGTCAAGAAAAGAGAACTTTCTTCAGTCAATTTCACAGCCAATCCTATACCGGGTGGGGTAGCATGGGACAATACTGACTATGAAATTTATGGTCCGGTCGAAATCCTCAAATATCCACACCAAATCAAGATCTCGTTGAGTGACTTTGTAAAACCAAACTCATTTGCTGATGATTGGGACTTTGAAAGTATTAATAACATGATGTCTGATCTAGTGATGTCTGCTATATTTACCAAACATGATTATTTGCAGGGTTCGTCTAATTATGATAGTATGTACTGCTACAACCACTATGGTAACCATTTTTTACATAAATCAGCACAACCTAGAAATGTTTTAAATTATAATCAATGGGAACATTGTGCAACCCCTCCAAAAGGAAGCTCAAGAACCTTTTATGACAAATATTCATACTTTTCAGGGTTCAACACAAGTAATGCTGAAACATTTTATTTCAAATTGTCAAATAAGACAGGAACAAAAACCATGCTTACAAACACAAAATTGATATATTCGGACTCATTTTTTGAACAAATGAATACATTTGGTTTTGAGTATTGGGACAAAAATGTTGAAGTAAAAAGTGTTTGGGGTACAAAAGAATGGCAAGTACAAGGTATAGAATCATTGTTTAGAGCCTGCATGATCCCAGAACAAATTATATTCTTGAATGAAACTATTCAACAAACTACCTGTCTTGGATTAGCCAAAATCAAAGACTTAAATAAACCGTCTATTCCAAAACCAACAATGAACAGCAATAACTCTGCAGATGAAGAAATAGACGTAAACTATGTATTAAACCAAAACAGAACAAATCCTGATTGGAAACAATGGTTAATCTGGCCCACAGATACTAATAACTGTCAAGACAGATTCCTGAACAAAACACAGGGGTTCACATTGACCAGGCCAGACCCTAGATATTCCCAAAGACAACACCCAGGGATAATCACCACCTACAGTGTGGGCAAACTATGCCTTCATTGGCTAAAAACTTCCACACTGACAGAAATTAAGCAACACCTAACTTTACTTACTGATGGTGCTGACTTGCGTGATTTCATTATGGGACCACGCAAACAGCGTCAAAAACGCTTCATAGCAGCCTCTATATATGCAGCTTACAACGAGGCCTGGAAGATAACTCAAATTGAGACAGCAGAAAGTATACGGGAAATTGACCGTATTAATTTGGAAAAATCGCTTTCTGTAGTGGACAATGGGTTAATGACAGAATCTTTTCATTGGACAGCATTGTGTCATCAGCAATCGACATAATATCGCAAGACTTACTGTTGTTACAACATGGTCAGTCTCAATTGCGTTCTGTTGTACAGCTTGGCTGGACGTTACAAAATCTGCGTTCAGGCTATGTGCCTTGGCGTTTAATCAACACAACGTCACTATTCACTATCTTTAACCTTACTGATAAACAGATCAGTATGGCACAAAAGGGTGCTGATTATACAATCCTGAGCATTGAGAAACTCGAGAGATTACCATTGACAATGTCAGAACGACCTGTCATTGAATGGATAATACATGGGATAATTAATATTCCGATATCTACTTTCAGGTTTCAATACTGCCAAAAATATATACAGGCTGGCATGTACGAAAAATTGGGAAAAGGGTACATTAAGACAACATGGACTTGCCCTATTCACATGCATGTGTCAGTAATAAAGGACAGAAAGTGTTTCTTAGTGGCAATAATTGTGCGATGTCACTAAGCGGTACACTTCTGTGTAATGGAATTAGTTTGCATGGAGCCTGTGAAGGGAACTCAAATAACCTTTCATGTCACCAGCTAGGCACACCTGCAACAGAGATAGAACCATTCTTTAAAAGACTCTATAACGGGAGTTACATTCTAATTGTGGATCGCAGATGTTGTAGTCTACTGCCCGGGGTTCCTTATCTCGTTAGTACGACTGCGAAGGTCATGTGCTGTGGACGCTTATTGTTACCCAGCTCCTTTCCAGACAGGGAGGCAAGGGCATGGCCTCACTTGAAAATTACTTCTATTCGAGTTGATACTTTAAGCAGAATGAAAACAGTGCTTCTTCAGACGCCGACCAGGCTCACGTCATCAAAAGAAACGTATGATCTCCTAGTCGCAAGGACGACTGCAGAGATTCACTCATTGTTATCAACTAATTCCCCCATACATTTCGCAGAAATCCTGAATGAAATCTTAAATATTTCTGATACCAGTGGAGTCTCAAATGTATTTAAGACAGTATTTTCGATGGCATTAACACCATTCAAAGCCATACTGGGTATTTTTCCAGACTTCGTCCATTCGATTTTTGGAGGAGTTCCCCTCATTTTGGGACTAATTGCAGGAATCCTATTCTTAGTCCTTATATTTTGTTATGGCAAACCATGTCACAGACAAAACACCTGCGACAAGGGAAGAAACAATCCGAGCCATTGGATACCGGGACCGGATATCAAAAATCCTGGGACTAACCCGGCTTAGAGACCTGAACATGACTTGGTTTCTTTCATTTCGGCCGATATGGCAAAGATGTGTTTTACCTGTATTAAGGTGCATGCTGTGCGGAGAAGAATGCGTGTTGGACACCTGTCTGACGCTACAATCGGATGCGCCAATGGATGCAGAAACATTGTTGGGTCCGGTAAAGGCTCATGCATTGTGCTGCCCTCAACGGCTGCCAATCCTGATGACGGCATTCGTGGAAACTTCACCACTACGATTAAGGGGTAGTGAAGATCAAGATGAAAGCAGCATCGATCAGGTACAACCTTCTGTCAGCAATACTAATCAAAACGTCAATGGAGACAATCATGCACATGAATGCATGGTTACATCCTTTTCCGAGTTAGTGGAACTCTCACAGGAAGCTGTTGACAGCTTTTTCAGCAGTCTCAACGATATGATGTTCCCACCAGAGCAGAAATAATGACTCTTGAACAAGCTAGCACACGGCGTTCCCGACACCTTGAATTTGGCCTTCAACTTTAATAATAAAGTAGCAAGATCGACTTTTCCTCCAGTCCACGGACAGCAATTTTTTTAGCAGCCCCAAAATATTTTTGTTAAATTTTACGGGACACTTTTCTTCTGCTTAAAGTAAGAACTATTCTTAGAGAACTAATTTCTATTTTTAGAAACTTCATAGACATTAGCTGCCCGCTGGTATGTTTATAAATATTTTTGAACTGTGATGAAGTGGTCTCGAACTTTTCTTCTGTATTAAGAGCCATTTCATGTGTAATTCTAATATTCAATTACTAATAATGTATACATATGCGTGATTATTTTAGAATTATTTTACTGCTTGAGTGCATATAGTACATATGACTATTTTTTTCCCCGTATGTTACATAATTTCAAAATGCATTATGTGTATTTTGGGGTGGTAAGGTATACACGATACTCTACAGTATGTTTTACTATGCCTAGATTCGTAAATATGGCCATAGTTAGCGTGGAGTGGGTGTGATGTATTCCTATAGGTTCTGTATCGATCCCCCTATTCCTGACCCTATTCTGGTTAACGAGTTAACTAGCAGCCATCCCATGATGCAGAAACCGTTATCTGATTACGCCAGACCACGGCACAGGAGCGCGTTATCTGATTAGGTCATAACGCTTGCCATCTAATTAGGCAAGCAATATTCCTCCAGCCCCTGATAAGGCATACGGAGTTCTCAAAACAAATCAAACCTATGACAACCTGGGAAAAAACCTGCGGCCATTGTTTTGATTTCACCGAGAACTTCAGTAAAAGAATTCGCTAACGACCAGCTCGTATGACATCCTTATTGACGTATCTATGTCCATCCTTACGTCAATCTCGGCACCTTACAGGTATAAATATTACCGATATTGCCTTAAGCAAAGACACGCGGTGGTGACGAGACCGGAGCAGCGAGACTTGCCGAAGCCCAGCAGAGAGCGAAGCCCACTAGCTGCCCCGCCTTCCTGACGCGCTGAGAACGAGACGCTGCCTTTCTCCTGCCGAGAAATCCAGCTCCGGCGCTTCCGAGCAGCCCTTGCAGGCAGCCTGGAATATCGAGACCAAAGATGAGAGATACCATCCCTCAATCATCCTAGATTCAAGGTACGGAACTGAATAACCCCTTGCAGAGAATTCTTGAATCAGTCACTTGGCAAAACAGACTGCTACTTTCTATCCCCGCCCACGTATTAGGCTTAGGTCAGGTACACTGGGGTAGGCGTGGTTAGAAGCACCAGTTGAGTACGATTAGTCAAATGTTTATATGTATGTATCTATTTTATCCATTTTAAACCACCATATGGCTTAGAAACCATGTAAATGTTTTTACAGTATTATTTTATGCTTCTGCTTTTATTGTATGCACTTTACTTAACCATAAGTATTGCAATAATATCGATTCATTTCTCTTGTACGAGAAAAGAGACTGATCAATAAATAACATCTTTTATTGAACACGCCCGTCTCTTCCTTTTCTCTACAATCTGGTGAAACTAAGAATGCACGTACTGACTGAGTAAAATAAGTTGTCTTTTGTTTTCACACGACTCTAGAGATACACTCTTGATTAGGGGAGAGCAAAGTTGTCATGTTCTATGGTTGTCAGAAACTAAATCCCTTCTTGTCTATCCAGGGAGGTTCAACTCCTCCTTGTCTATTCGAGAAAGTTTCTAGTGAACTCTGAGCTAGCTGGCAAACCCAAAACTTTAAGTCTAATATCGACAGTAGAAGACCTAGTTAACGTCTGGTCTAGGTCTATACTATTGGAGGTATTATTCCAATGCGCAGAGCCTATTGGGATAATAGGAACTACTCTACAATAGTGTTGAGATAGTGGTCAGTTAAGTACTGGACGTCGGTAACGTCGGTAGGGGGGAGTAGGAGATTGCAGCTGTTCGGGGGTAAAGAGTTTGGATTGAGATTCTTTAGGTTTCTTTTCCAAACTTTGGGCTTGGAGGATTGGACCGGGATACGTTTAACTTTTTCCTTGATGAAGAATGTGACAATATGGTGGTCTGACCAGTCAAAGGGTTGGATTGAATCAAGTTAAATATTGCCTTCTTTGGAGATGATAAGGTCGAGGATAGAGCCTTTGTCATGGGTCGGGCTGTTGCAAATTTGGGTGAGGTCAGAAGCGTTAAGGACATTTTTGAGGCTATTAACCACTGCGTCACTACAATCGTTCCAGTGTAGATTGTAATCGCCAAGGTAAATTTGTGTGTTTTGCCGTCCTGAGTTGATTGAGATTGTGTCCATGAGTTGTTGGGAGAAGGTGAGGTTGTCCCCAGGTGGGTGGTAGATGATGTGTAGTGAACATACAGGTTTGTTTTCATTGATGACATCAAGGCAGAGGTATTCACAGGAGGTAAGAGCAGGTGTGATGACTTTATTAATTGCGAGGTTGCTCTTGTAGATGCATGCGATTCCACCGCCTGTCTTGTTGGACCTGTCAAGTCTAGTGATGCAGTAGTTGGGGGGGACTAGGATGTCCATGATAGGAGTAGAAGATTCAGTTAGCCATGTTTCAGTTAGAATGGCTAAGTCAAGGTTCAAAGAAATGATGAGGTCAGCGACCTCCGAAGAGTGTCTTTGGGCCGATCTACAATTGAGAAGTGTGCATTTGAGTCTGGGGGTGCAGAGGGAGGAGGAGGGATCAAGAGTGCAAGGGACTTTTGTGAGGTTGTTGGGGACAGAGCCTCTGTTGTTATGCGTGGGGTGTCTGAGAGGGTTGGAGATAATCGTAGGAATGGACAAGTGTGTGGTGGCTAAGAGGTTTTGGCGGGCCGGGACATATGTGCGGAGTAGGGTGTGTATGTCGAGGTCAGAGAGAGTCTTGTTAGTGCGTTGGGGGCGGTTGGAGGTATTGCGAGAGGGGATAGAGGTCCAATGTAGGGGGTGAGTAGGATGTGCGGGGTATATGTTGTTAGGTTGCGAAGTGGTCGTGGGAGGGGGGTGTCTGGGGTGTGTGAGGAGTAACTCTTTGAGGGTGTGGAGTTCTTCTCTCACTTGGAGGAGGGTGGTCATGATCGTGTTCAGCGTGGGGATGGGTAAGGAGTTGGGGGAGGGCACTGAAGGGGAGCAAGTGTCTAGGTTATTGGAGATGGGGGGAGAGGGGTGAGGGTGTTGGGAAGTCATTGGAGTTGGAGTTGGGGGAGATAGCGAGTGTGTTTGTGTTCGGGTAGGTAGGGAAGTTGGGGGAGGGGGATTGACAGGATTAGTGATGGCATTGGTGTTAATGGACAGGGAATCAATGGTAGGGGGGGTGAGGCAATTGCAGGATGTGTTGAGGCTGTGCGCCCTGATCCCATCGGAAGCGGACGCTCCCCACGACCCCTGGTCTCTCCTGGGTATCGTTGTATGGCTGCATTGTGCTGCTGGCTTTCTCTGCTTCATAGAATTCGATCTGGTGTCTGCGCTGCTCGCATTGTCTCTCTAGCTGCATCTGCCATTACAGTACTTGCTTTAATCTGCCGCATTGAAATCGTGTGCTGCTCGCTTTGTTGTGTCTTATTTAAATCGCATTGCCTCTGTAATTATTTTCTATCATTGTAGTGATTGCCCGCTTTGCCTTCAGAGTGTGTAGCCTGATTGTGCAAGTGCCCCTGCCCACAGCGTAACCCTGTCTGTACCCCAGCCTGTTCCAGTTTCATTTTTGCAGCCATTTTATTGGTGTTGTGCATCGGAGCCCGTCCCCTCCAACACGCTCCCGCCTCCCAGCTGCTCCTCCCCCCCACAGAGTGCCAAGCCTCGCTCTGTCCCATGTAGCGCTATGTCCGCCCTGATCCCATCGGAAGCGGACGCTCCCCACGACCCCTGGTCTCTCCTGGGTATCGTTGTACGGCTGCATTGTGCTGCTGGCTTTCTCTGCTTCATAGAATTCGATCTGGTGCCTGCGCTGCTCGCATTGCCTCTCTAGCTGCATCTGCCATTATAGTACTTGCTTTAATCAGCTGCATTGAAATCGTGTGCTGCTCGCTTTGTTGTGTCTTATTTAAATCGCATCGCCTCTGTAATTATTTTCTATCATTGTAGTGATTGCCCGCTTTGCCTTCAGAGTGTGTAGCCTGATTGTGCCAGTGCCCCTGCCCACAGCGTAACCCTGTCTGTACCCCAGCCTGTTCCGGTTTCGTTTTTGCAGCCATTTTATTGGTGTTGTGCATCGGAGCCCGTCCCCTCCAACACGCTCCCGCCTCCCAGCTGCTCCTCCCCCGCCCCACCCCCTCCACTATCCACATATGACAGATGCTTTTGCGCGCAGCGGTCGCGCCCCATGCGCGCCGAAGGCGCGCCAAAGGTAAGCCCGTCTACGCCCGTCCGTGCCTGGACCACGCCCAGGGCCAGACCCCCTGCTCCCCGCATAACCCACTCCACCCGCATAACGTATGACGCCGCTACCCTCTTTGCCCTTAACCCCGGACGCTCACCACATTGCTGCGAACCTGCCCCAGGACACTCCCATGGTCCTTTCGCCTGCCTCTCCTGCAAGTTTGCCTGCACCAGGACCCACACCAAATCCACTACCTCCAAACACAGCTCCAACTCCAACCACCTGTGCATCCTGCTGAACATCCGCTCGGTCCACAGACACGCCACTGAACTCTGGGACCTAATCGACACAACATCTCCGGACGTCGCCTTCCTTACAGAAACCTGGATGAACGCCTCATCATCGCCCGACATCGCCATAGCCATCCCGGACGCTTACAAGATCATTCGAAAAGACTGCACCAACCAAACAGGAGGAGGCATCGCCATCGTCCATAAGAATACCATCAGAATCACAACCAGCTCGGACGATAACCTGGCAACCGCCGAACACCTTCACTTCCAGATCCACACCGACCCCAGGACCACACTTAGAGGCACCCTCATCTACAGACCACCAGGAACCCGCACACAATTCAACGAAGACAACACCGACTACATCTGCCCACATGCCCTCAACTCCGAGAACTACATTCGACTGGGAGACCTCAACTTCCACCTGGAAAAGAAAAACGACAGCAACACCACCACGCTTCTGGACAACCTCGCCAATCTCGGACTCAAACAACTTGTTGACACCCCCACCCACCTTGCCGGACACACGCTCGACCCTATCTTCACCTCCAGCAAACACATCTCCTTCGATCACACCACAGCTCTCCATTGGACGGACCACAGCTGCGTTCACTTCAGCTACAAAAAGACCACGACCCACAACCCCCCACAACCTATTCCTCGAAGAAACTGGAACAAAATCACCACCGACCAACTCTTCACATCGCTCAACCAAAACCCTCCTGCCATATCAGCGGACCCAAACCAAGCTGCCACCAAACTCACACAATGGATCACCCACAGCGCTGACGAATTAGCACCCCTGAAAAACCACCAGATCAAACAAGGGAGCAAAAAGGCCCCCTGGTTTAACGATGACCTTAAGAAATCCAAGAAGTTATGTCATACCCTCGAGAAAACCTGGAGAAAAAACCCAACCAAGGACAACCTGACCACCCTCAAGGACGCCACCCGCAAACACCACCAATTAATCCGATCCACCAAGAAATCTGCATTCAAGGATCGACTCGATAACAACGCCCAAAACAGCAAGGAACTGTTCAACATAGTCAAAGAATTTACCAACCCCACCGCCGGCACCAACGACATCACTCCCTCCCAAGACCTCTGCAACTCTTTATCCTCTTTCTTCCATAACAAAATCGCCGACATACATAACAGCTTTGAAAACCAGTCCGCAGAACAGCCCACTCCACCCACCTCCGAACCAAAACAGCACTCTCACAACCTTTCCTCCTGGAACCCAATCACCACTGAAGACACCATCCGCCTGATGAACTCCATCCACTCAGGATCGCCCACCGACCCATGTCCCCACTACATCTTCAACAAAGCAGACTCCATCATCGCACCCCGTCTCCGCGATGTCATCAACTGTTCCTTCAACTCCGCCACCTTCCCAGAAAGCTGGAAACATGCCGAACTCAGCGCCCTTCTGAAGAAACCCACAGCAGACCCCTCTGAACTTAAAAACTACCGCCCCATCTCGCTCCTCCCATTCCCTGCCAAAGTAATTGAAAAAGCAGTCAATAGTCAGCTCGTCGCCTTCCTCGAATCCAACAAATCCATCGACCCTTCACAGTCCGGCTTCCGAGCCAAACACAGCACCGAAACCGCACTCATCGCAGCAACAGACGACATCCGAACGCTACTGGACAACGGAGAAACAGTTGCCCTCATCCTACTTGACCTCTCTGCTGCCTTCGACACAGTCTGTCATAGCACCCTCATACAACGCCTCATCAACGTTGGAATACAAGGAAAAGCTTTAGACTTGATCATCTCGTTCCTCGCCGGAAGATCCCAGAGAGTCCGCCTACCCCCATACAAATCAGAGGCCACCGAAGTCATCTGTGGTGTACCACAAGGATTATCACTTAGTCTCACCCTCTTCAACATTTACATGAGTCCCCTCGCATCAATCACGCGACAACACAACCTCAACATGATTTCCTACGCAGACGACACACAATCTGCACGAAGGAATGAAAGAAGTAGCCGAATGGATGAAGAACAGCCGTTTAAAACTGAACTCGGACAAAACGGAAGTCCTCATCTTAGGATCATCCACCTCTGCCTGGGACGACTCATGGTGGCCACCGGCTCTGGGTACAGCACCCATACTTACAGATCACGCACGTAACCTGGGCTTCATCCTAGACTCCTCCCTCTCGATGACCAGACAAGTCAACACCGTCTCATCCTCATGCTTCAACATCCTACGCATGCTCAAAAAAATCTTCTGCTGGATCCCCACCGAAAAAAGAAAGACAGTCACCCACGCACTGGTCACTAGCCGTCTGGATTATGGAAATACCCTTTACGCCGGGACCACAGCCAAACTACAGAAAAAACTCCAACGCATCCAAAACGCCTCTGCCAGACTCATACTGGACATTCTCCGTCAAGCCCACATTTCCGGTCGCCTGAAGGAACTCCACTGGCTCCCCGTCAACAAGAGAATAACGTTCCGTCTCCTTACCCACGCACACAAAGCCCTCTACAACCTAGGACCCGAATGCCTCAACACACGACTGTCCTTCTACACACCTACCCGCCAACTATGATCATCCAATCAAGCCCTTGCCGCAATTCCGCGCATCCACAGATCCACCATGGGAGGAAGATCCTTCTCCTACTTAGCGGCCAAGACCTGGAATTCTCTCCCCACACACCTCCGACTTACACAGAACCACCTCTCCTTCAGAAAGCAACTAAAAACCTGGCTATTCGATAAGTAATGCACCCACCCTCCCTCTAGCGCCTTGAGACCCTCTGGGTGAGTAGTGCGCTATACAAATACCTGAACTTGAACTTGAACTTGCGTTGAGGGGGTAGTAGTGTAGTAGAGGGGAGTGAGAGTGGGGGGGAGAGGTTGAGGGAGGAGTGAGTGCCAGGAGTGGCGGGAGTGCAAAGAGTGGGGGGGGGAGAGGTTGAAGGAGTAGTGAGGGCTAGGAGAGGCAGGAGTGCAAAGAGTAGGGGGGAGATAGGTTGGGAGAGAGTCATGTTGTGAGGGGTGCGGTCAGGTGAGGTGGGTTGTTCTGAGAAGCTAGTAGGGAGTGTGGTGTTCTCATTCTGTGGGAGTGGGGTAGAGGGGGTGGGGGTGTTGGTGGCAGAGGGGATATCCGCATCTGGAATTGAGGAGTGTGAAATGTATGTAGCTGGGGGGTGACAGTGTACAGTACTGGGGGGAGGGAGGAGGTGCGTGTTAGTGGTAGGAGGTGCTCTGGGGTCGAGGATGTTGGTATTGGAGGTCGAATGGTGTGGCAGCTGCGCGTTGGAAATGTATTCTTTGAAGGTGGGGAACAGGTTGTCAAATAGGTCGAGGTTTCTGTCTGTGGATTGAATTAAGATGGTACCGTTATTGTAGATAGTGATGGATGCTCTAGCTGGGTAGAGTATGGATGGTGTGGTGGAAAATGTTATGCCAAGGGCAGTTTTCCTGAAGGTCGTGATGGTGAGTAGGGAGAGGAATGCTTTTCTCCATTGTGCTCTGCGTGTAGTGTAAAGAATGATATCTGTGCTCTTAGCTCCATTGGTGAGGGAGAAGTAAGTGTCTAAAAAGGGGGTTTCAGGGTGGGACTTTAAAAAGTTGTGTTTAACACATTTTGCGTTTTTTTTGGAGAGCTCTGGGGGGTAGTTAATTTTATATGTGTGCTTGCCCGTGCGTTCCATGTTGGATGACGAGGAAGAGGCAGTGAGGGTCGGTGTGGAAAGGAGCTATGGTAGAAAAAGTTAAGAAGTGTGTATGGAGGGGTAGAGAATTTGACTAGCCTAAGATGGCCGCTTCGTTAGGTATGGTGGAGTGATGAGGATTGACTAGTCTAAGATGGCCGCCAGGGTAGAGAGGCAGCCAAGGGTATAGTAGTCCTATGTTTGTTATTATGACCTTAGATCAGGGAGGCAGATAAGTTTCGAGAAAGTCCTGCTTCTATCTTACTGGGAGGGTAGAGGTGAGTCCTATGTCTATTTTGGAGGACCAAGGAAAAGCAATGCTGTTAGATTAGCTTTGTGAGGGTCTGGCGATTTGTTGTTGCAAGTTTACGACCCCAGCCATTTTGGGTGAAAGATCTGTTTTCTGAGGAGGTTAGTGAAATGGAGTCGAGTAAATACTACAATTTTATGATCCCAGCCATTTTGGGCAGAGGATCACCAAAATAAAGTCTCTGTAAATCAACTTAAAAGCGGTGCAAAAAATGAAAATGAAAAAACTGAGAAGGAGGCACGATACCTTGCCATAGTCCTGGGGTCGTTTTTGTCCGAGAAGATTGACCTGCTGGCTTCAAAATGACCTTTTTTTCATGTTGCCAGTGTGTGTATTCCTCTCTTCCAGTTGAGGGTTAAGTAGAAATAAGAACTCCATTAATGAATGATAGCCGATGTTAGTGCTATCAGCGTTCTTTTCCTTTATTCAGAGCATTTCCTGGGCATTTCCTGGGGGGGCGGGGCTATTAGGCGCCTTCTCTCCGTGTGCAAGGCTCCGTATGATCCAGCTGACCCACCGCCCAGCTCTCCTACCAGCACCGCAGCCCAATCGCCACTGAACAGCCGCTCCGCTGCCCCTCACCTCCACAGCTCCCGGTGGGCAATCCGGCGAGAGGGGAGAGAGGCCAGATGCACCTCCGTCGCGAGATGCGCAGACCGGGGATCGGCGCTCCAGCGCAGGGACCAATCTTCCGGTGCCTCTGCAACGCTCGCTGCCTCCCACGTCGGCTCTCTCCGCAGGAGGGTCGGCCCCGTCGCTTTGCTCCGTACTGTGGGCTCCAAGCGGCCACCTGCGACCGGCGATCGCAAGCAGTCACGGCCCCCGACTACAGCGCCTCTTCAATGCCCACAGGCTGCACGGCAGAGACTGCATTCCCGGCAGTCTCCAGACCGCCGACAGGGGAAAACCGAAGAGGATCCGATGACCGCCAGTGACTGGCGATCGCAGCAGACAGACATGGCAGGCAGCCACGGCAGCGTCGGGGTCCCAGACGACAGCACCTCTCCGGCGTCCACAGCCTCCCGGTCACCAGCCGCCACCAGCCTCCTCAGCGACCGCAGCATCCACAGCAGGCTCTCCCCCGCCGTCCCGGGCTCCGCCGATGCTCCGGCGACAGTCGCAGGGGTCCCAGCCGCCAGTGCCACAGGTACGTGTGTTACATCGATGTTACCATTCGATCCAGTTACTTTTGTGGTCAATCCAGTTACTCGTTTTTAATCCAGTTACTCGTTTTCAATCCAGTTACTTGTTTTCCTCGCCAAGGATGAGTGCTATCAGGGATAAATCCAAGAAAGGGATCCCAAGCACTAGGAGCTCCGGACTAGAGCTCCTACCAGGCGGCCATCTTCCCTCACTTCCTCTTTGAAGCATCTTTTTTCATGCTACAAGAATCAATTTCATCGGGTCGGTTGTTTTGACTCTGACTATATTTATTTATTATTATTTTTATTCTTGGTGGTTGGCACTACTTTATTACTTCACATCTTAAATCTTTGGGGAGCTCTGCTCATACTTACACCTGGAATCCCATGATTGTTGTTTCACTCTTTGATTGCGTCTTCTTCTTTCTCTTCAGTGGTATTCATCTTTCATCTGATCACACTAGATTTCTTATTTTAATTTTACTTTTTATTACTCATTTAGTGTGTATAATTTGCACACTCATGAACCGCACATGACTTTAGTTGTTTTTTGTTTTAGGCCCCCCCCTCTTTTTTTAATATTCCCTTAAACTTTCCTCATTCTTGTATCAATGCAATTTTAAAATTTTGTATGCTTATGTATATATTTTTTATCATGTCTTTACAACCTTGAAAAAGTCCTAGTACTAATTCACAGTACGGACGAAACACGTGTCGGCTGTCATTTTATCATTTGGATTACTACTTCTAAGAATCAATAAAAGGAAAAGATGACATAAAACATGAACTCTATCCATCCTTTTGTCCTGTACATTACGATTATTTGTGGACTTCATTTGGTTTAACTGTTATTTAGACTTTTCATCGCATCAGTCTTGTACACACTGGCATCATAGGATTGTGCTTTCTAGACCATTTTTGCTCACATATTTATACAAATGCTGTACATGTGCTAGAGGCTGAGGTAAAATATTGTCTCTAGAGTTCCTAAAATAGAAGCTCTGTTCTCTAAGAATAGTTGTACTTTAAGCAGAGTACATGTGCCAAAAAAAAAGGTAAATATTTTGGAAGTGAAAGAAAAATAATTTTGCTTTCAGGGGAAAAATAGTTCAAAATGTTTTCAGTGGCTGTGTTTATCAAAACTGAAGGCCGAATTCAGAGTTCAGGGAACGCTGTGTGCTAGTTGTTTCAAAAGTTATTCTCGTTGCCTGGAGAGAACATCATATCAGACAGGCATGCAAAAAATTGGTCTACAACATCAGGTGAAAGTTCGACCAAGTTCGAAAATGCCGAAACAGTGCATATGTGAGAATGATTGCTATCATCGATGTCAGGATCAGCAATGCTCACATAAGGTTGTACCTGTGTGGTGCTGCTTTCATCTCGTACTCCACTGCCACATACTCATAGTGGTGAAGTCTCAACGAATGCCGTCATCAGAATAGGTAACCGCAGGGGACAACACGATGCATGAGTCGTTACCGGAGCTAGCAAGGTTTCTATATCCATTGGTACTGCTGATGGTAGTGTAAGACAGACGTCCAACACGCATTCTTCTCCGCATGGCATACATCGAAGCACAGGTAAGATGCAATCTTGCCAGATTGGTCTGAATGAAAGAAACCAGGTTGTATTCAGATCTCTTAGCCGGGCTAGTCCGAGGACTTTAGTGATGCGGTCCCGGTAGCGTATAGCTAGGATCGTTTCTCCCATCGTTGCTGGAGTTTTGTCTGTGGCTTTGCTTGCCATATTGGAGCAAAAGGATCAAAAATAAAATTCCTGCTACGAGTCCCAAAAGTAGAGGTAGGCCGCCAAAGACAGAATGGACAAAATTCGGAAAGAAGCCCAGAACTGTTTCAAAGTGTGCTAACAGTCCCGAAAAAACAGTCCTAAATACATGTGCGATGCCACTGGTATCTGACATGTTTAAGATTTGACTTAACATTTATAGGAAATGGACGGGGCAATTTGTTGATAATAGGGAATGTATCTCTGCCGCTGTCCTTGCAACTTGCAGATCATACGTCTCTTTGGATGAGGTCAAAGGCACAGTTGTCTGTAAAAGAATAGACTTCATTCTGCTTAAATTATCAATTCGAATAGAAGAGATATTCAAAAAAGACCACAACGCAGCCTCCATGTCTGGATTGTTGTGTGGATACAATACTTGCATACAGCAAATGACCCTGGAACTAACGGTTACGAGATAAGACTTTCCTGGCACCATTCCACAACAGCTGTGGTCACTTATTAGAACATAACTGCTGTTGGAAAGTTGTCTGAAAAATGGCTCGATCTGTTTTGCAGGAGTGCCATGCAGGTGACATGAAAGGTTATTTGAAGACCCTTCGCAGGCTCCATGCAAGTTAATGCCTTGACACAGAAGTGTACCACTTAGTGATTTTTTACAGTTTTTACCACTAAGGAATACCTCCTTTTTTCCTTCACTATAACATTTGTGTGTGTAAGGTAAATCCCAGGTTGATTTGATGTATCCTATACCCAACCTTTCATACAGGCCTGCTGGTATATACTCTTGGCAATATTTAAACTGGAAAGTTGTTATCTGAATTGTGATTGTTCCGTGTATTATCCATTCAATGACAGGCCTTTCTGACATTGTCAATGGTAATCTCTCAAGTTTTTCAATGCTCAGAATCGTATAGTCTGCTCCTTTTTGTGCCAAACTGATTTGTTTATCAGTAAGGTTAACTCACACCCAGAGTCAATCCTTGAGCCAATTGCCAAGTACGTAGACGTATTTTTAAAGCCATTCATGAGTGAGGTCAAGTCCTATATTAAAGATATGGCAGACTTCATCAACAAAATCGAAAATGTACCATTTGATGAGCATAATGAGTTGATGGTGGCATTTGACGTCAACTAGTTATACACACAGATCCCCCAGGAAGAGGGATTAGAAGCCATCGAGTTCTTCTTAGACACAAGGCCAAATCCACAGCAAGTTCCCACTAAATTAATAATCGAGCTGGCCAGCGTAGCACTAAAACGGAACTTTTTCAGATTCATGGATACCTTCTACATGCAGGTGAAGGGGGCCGCCATGGGGTGTCCGTATGCCCCGGAGATGGCGGTCCTCTTCATGGCACTGTATGAGGAGAGATTCATCTATCAGAATAATCCACATAGCGATCACATTGCAAAATGGTATCGCTATATCGATGACGTCTGGTGCCAGTGGAGAGGCACGGAAACACAACTGACCCAATTCCACGAGTGGTTGAATAACAGGCACCCAGACATAAAATTCAGTATGACTCATAGCAATACACGTCTGACATTCCTTGATGTTGAATTCTTCCCCCAGAACAACAAATTGGCCACCACTTTACATCATAAAAAAACAGATAAAAACACCATCCTCCATTATCGGAGTTTCCACCCACAGAGCCTAAAAGACAATCTGCCATACAGCCAGTTGCTGCGAATCAGACGCATTTGCTCCAGGAAAGAAGACTATCTAATACATGCAGAAACGCTGTGTGAACAGCTAAGAAAAAGAAGGTATCCCAAAAAAATGTTAAAACATGCAACTAAGCGTGCATGGTTCACTCCTAGAGAGGTCCTACTAACAAAAAGAGACAAAAAACCACTTGAACAATTGGTCTGCGTCTCAACTTATGGTCCACTTACCAACAAATTTAAATCAATTGTCCTGAAAAATTGGCATTTATTGTCCAATCGTGAAATTCCTTTTGCCAAACCCATGTTCGCACTCAAAAAAAACAAGAACATAGGACAACAAATAATTAGGGCTGATCTAGGTACTTCTAAAGTCAAAAGTGATTTACGTACCCTATGGAATCTAGACCCGGTAAAAGACCACCTCAAATGTGGTACCTGTGTATTTGTGCCAGTACCATTGAGGGCACAACGTTTGAACATAACGCCATCAAATGGACCCACAACAAATTTACAAACTGTAAAAGCAAAAATATCGTATATGTAATAATTTGTCCATGCGACAAATTGTACATAGGGAAAACGAACCAACAGATCACACAGAGATTGGCCCAACACCGGTCTAGAATAAAACAAAAAGTGTTGAACGCACGAATGGTCCAGCACTTTATTGACCTGGGCCACACAGAAAGAGACCTAAGATGGTCCGTACTTTCAGGAATAAAGGCTCCTTCACGTGGGGGCAATGTGGAAACTTTACTGCTAAAAAGAGAAACTTATCTAATCATGAAATATGACTGCATGGGTGCGGGACTGAACGAATATGGTGAATGTTAAAATTTATAAACGGGTCCTATGTAATATGACCACTTGCCAGAAATGCATGGTAACCACTTTCATCCCAAAAGAAGTAATTTGCGTAATGAAACTGAAGACTACATGTCCCACAACCACCTAATCACATGACGCGAGTGTTTTTAAATAGGTCAGGTGACCTGAACAAACAAACACTCATTCGGGAAGAAAACTGGCTAACACAAGCAGCTACATACGGATATTGCAGGTAAAAGCTCACACGGAGTTGAGAAAGAAAAATATTCATCCCTGTTGTTTAAACAAACAAGTCGTTAAACTTGAAAAACTTTAATTTCATAGTGGATGTGGTAAAACAGAACAAAGAAAAGGCGATGCCCTCCCCAAAATGATAGTTTGGCGCGCTGCTCACATACTGCAAATGCCAAGTAAGTTATTGCCTTTCAAAAAAACCTGTTCAGCCTTGAACAAATAATCAATTGAAAACCGCACTGTTTTAATATTGCAGAACCCTGAGAGCCACTTCATGCAAAGTCGTAGAATTCCCTAAACAGAGGACATGTAGCAACAGGATTGAAACCGAAATCAATGTAAGTTACATTGTGGGCAATTTCTTGTGTAAAATAAAATCTTGCGACACAATGTCCCCTAAACAGAAAATAGACACATTTCCTGTCTTCTCCCTTACAGCACAAAGCAAAACGCCAGTCAGGAGTTAAAACAACGAAATACCATATTTGCACATACAACACAGGAAGCTAAAAAAATAAGTGCAAGCAACTCCCTTTCAGTGATGTTATAATTGAAGGTCCCACATTAAAATATGTCCCCCTATTTTCACACAGGTACCCAACTAAAAGCCCTGAAGAAAAGCCCGATAAATGATATACGGGCTTGGAAACGCGTCGGCTTTGGCACATTCGTCGTAAATACGAATGCTCTTTCCACAAAAGGCCCTAGAAAATCCTTTTAAATGCAATAGATGAAAAAAATGCATATCAAGCTTTCTTCCTTTGCGTGACCAGTCCTAGACTAGACAGAATCAGGATAACGGAGGTCTGTTTGTAGAAGTAGTTGGTAGGGTACAAATTTGAAGTCTTGTAAAAATGTTTTGTGGTAAATGTATTGCCTAACTGATAATTGTATTTCAATTGTGTATTGTAAAAAGTGTTTATAGTAAATGTAAAAATTTATGTTTTTTGTATTGCAGCGAAAAAACCTCAGACTGTTTTCAGAAATCTTGAAATAAAAGTGATGTAACTTGTATTACTCAAAAAAAAGTATATACATCACCCAAGGATTAATTACCTTAGGGTGATATTCTGCACAAAATAAAAAAAGAGGCAGAACTAAACAGTGACCGGGTTCCTTATTTCCTAATGTTTAAGACGTTGTCCTACCCGGCCACAGTGAAGGACACAACCCCACTTCTTTTATAAGCATGTTGTAACATTAGCAAGTCCTGCTCTATTATATCAATAGCAGATGATAAAATGCTATCCAGTGAATATATTCTGGAGGACAGAGTCATTAACCCATTGTCCACTACAGAAAGTGATTTTTCCAAATTAATACGATCAATTTCTCGTATTTTTTCTGCTGTCTCAATTTGTGTTACTTTCCAAGCCTCGTTGTAAGCAGCATATATACCGGCGTATATGAAACGTTTTTGACGCTGTTTGCATGGTCCCAGTATGAAATCACGCAAGTCAGCACCGTCTTTAAGTAAAGTCAAGTGTTGCTTAATTTCTGCCAGTGTGGATTTCTGTAGCCACTCAAGCATAGTTTCCCTACACTGTATGTTGTAACTATCCCTGGATGTTGTCTCTGAGAGTATCTTGGGTCTGGCCTGGTCATTTTGAACCCCTGTGTTTTGTTCAGGAATCTATCTTGACAGTTATTTGTGTCTGTGGGCCAGATCAACCATTTTTTCCAATCAGGATGTGTTCTGTTTTGGTGTAAAATATGGGATACATCTATCTCAACATCAGTAGTGCTATTACTATCAGGTATTGGCTTTGGAATAGACGATTTATTTAAGTCTTTTATCTTAGCTAGGCCAAGACAAGTAGTTTGTTGAATAAAATTGTGTCATTCAGAAATATCATTTGTTCTGGGATCATGCAGGCCCTAAATAATGCTTCTAGGCCTTGTACCTGCCAATCTTTTGAACCCCAGAAGGTTTTTGTTTCAATATTGTTTTTTAAAATTCAAACCAAATGTAGACATTTTGTCATAAAATTTTTCAGAATAAATCAATTTAGTATTTGTCAACATTGTTTTCATTCCTGTCTTATTTAACATTTTGAAATAAAACGTTTCTGGATCACTGTTGTTAAATCCTGATAAGTATTGAAATTTCTCATAAAATGTTTTCGAGCTGCCTTTAGGCGGAGTTGGACAATGTTCCCATTGATTATATTTAAAAACATTTCTAGGCTGAGCAGTTTTATGCAAATAGTGGTCACCAAAATGATTATAACAATATAACTCTTCATAATTTGATGAACCCTGCAAATAATCATGTTCTGTAAATGTTGCTGACATTACTAAATCTGACATCATATTAATAATGTTTTCAAAGTCCCAATCATCAGAGAAAGTACTTGGTGTCACAAAGTCACTTAAGGAAACCTTAAACTGGTGTGGATATTTCAAGAGCTCAATCGGGCCAAAAATGTCATAATCAGTTCTGTCCAATGCTACCCCACCGGGTATTGGATTGGCTGTGATGTTCACTGATGACAGTTCTCTTTTCTCGATGTGAGAGGCTGTGTGAGACTTTAGGACCAAGTTGATGTTCTGACTTGCTGTGTCCATTGTACTATATTTTCTATCAATGAATTTTCCCAAACATAGAACCATGATGAGCCAAAGCAGGAGGAAAAGTACACCTAACACAATCCAAAATTCAATCCATGGTGAAATCAGATATGTTTCTTTTAGTTGGTGAAAAAGTTCAGTCACTTTGTCTTTGAAAGTTTTTGTTGCTGGCGTTTCTTCATGCTCGCTTGGATCTTCAGAAAAGTTATCGAAATTGATGAAGTAGCCAGATGCAGTTCTGTAAATTGTTGGAATTGCTTCCGGATTTTCAATTGTCTCTGGATCTTTTTTTGTTTCATTAGCATAGTCTGAGGCTACATCGTTGTAGACAGGTGTTTCTTGATGAACTGTTGCAATTTGGGTTTCAAGAGGCACAAGTTCCATGGCTTTGTTGCATAGTCCTTTTTTATTCACTGCAGGGGACACTTACTCCACTGCTCAGAGGCTTACCTGACAGACGTTCGAGGATACAGAGGATACCGAGGACAGTTCCAGCCAACTCCTCGCAGCACCCGCTCCGCGGGTGCCGCTTCGCACGGGAGTGCGCTACATACTAATCACCGCCAGCAGATCCCGGAAGGTAGAGGTAAGGGCGAGAGGCTCGGCGGGGCTGCGAGTGTGCGGGGACTCCAGCAACCAGGAGTCCCTGTGAGACCACGGAAACAGCATCCGGTCCGCTCTCCCCGCCGGCCCGCCCCCCGCCCGCTTAAGGCTCTTAAAGGCGTCTCTTACCACCACTTGTTGGGACACTTACTCCACTGCTCAGAGGCTTACCTGACAGACGTTCGAGGATACAGAGGATACCGAGGGCAGTTCCAGCCAACTCCTGGCAGCACCCGCTCCGCGGGTGCCGCTTCGCACGGGAGTGCGCTACATACTAATCACCGCCAGCAGATCCCGGAAGGTAGAGGTAAGGGCGAGAGGCTCGGCGGGGCTGCGAGTGTGCGGGGACTCCAGCAACCAGGAGTCCCTGCGAGACCACGGAAACAGCATCCGGTCCGCCCCCCCGCCCATTACACCCACTATATCACAGCATTACACTCCCGCAGCGCGGGACGCAGCTCGGGCGAAGACCGGGCTAAGAGCGGGCCGTTTGAGGCCGTTCGAGGACTGAGCGGACTGGACTGGCCCATCCCTTTTCGCCAACTATTTCTATAATCCTCTCTAAGCCTATAAAGGTAAATAAATATTCATACTATTCCATCCTGCCCGTTTGACCAGCCTTTGTCCTTCTGCACTAAGCGCGCCATGAGTATCAGGGTAACACGTAGCAAGGCTTCTAAAGGTGGGCAACAAATTAGTGGCCCTATGGATGACTTTATTACCCGTACTAATATAGCTATAGACGAAGAGATATCCAAACTCCAACGCCGGGTTTCCTTAGAATTGGTAGCTGCGAGAAGGCTATCCCAAGTCATTGCACTTTCAAAAAGATCCTCTCTAGGCCACATAGCTGCTTCGGTTACTCCGGAGCGTCCTGTCCGTCCCCATAGCGTAGTTACTCAGGTCGATGTCCATCAGTCCCCGATCCCTGCTATTTTTCCTCTAACCTTAGAGCAACCATCCAACATAGATGAGCTAACTCTGCCTACAGTTTCTCGTGTTCAGAATTCTACCCTTAGCCCACTCCCTCAGGCAGCTCCGATCACTACCAACACTAGTGGCAAACAACCAAAAAGAAAATGCCACTCTCGCTCTGCCTACTTTCGTAAGAAGGCAAAAATTGCAGTTTCCCAACATCCGGCAGTGACTAATGTTGCAGCAACTAACGCTATAGCAGAGCGTACTCCGAGTACACACCCACTAAATGAGGGATGTGGAGAGGGCCCAGTCATTCCCCCTACCATCATTTTAGAGGATGAGGGCCCACAGGCAGAGGGGCTGGGTAAGAATAACAAGGAATTCATAGATATGGTTTGGAAACCCTCAAAAAACTTCTCTCACCCCTTGACCTTAGATTGTCAAGGATAGAAAACAACTTGCTCGAAATGGAAAAGAGCATTATTGCTCTGGCCACTCTCGGCCTGAGAAGTCTTGAAAATCAGGGCCTCAGTGTAGCTGACCCAATACCACTAGCTCCTGCATCCCAAGCCCAGCAACCTCCCCTCCCAGTACCATCTATTGTAAGGCCGGTTCCAAAACCGAGGACTGTGGCTGTGGACCATGCTTCCGCTACCACTAAACCTCAGGCTCCTAAACGTAGACCTACGTGCCATTCAGCAAACCCTAAACCTGAAGTGCTTCCTAGATCTAACCCTAGTGGAAATCAGGGCCTCCCCGCAAAGGATAACTTCAGAGGGGGTTATATCGACCTTCCCCCAGAGGCCAATGACTATGTGGTTGTGCTGACGGGTGTCCCTAAGATCAGCAATGGCCAATACGAGAACCATTGGTCCTTGAAAAACAAGATAATGTATTGGCTCAAAGAGAATAGACCGATTCCTAATGGCCGAAGAAGCCGAGTCCTGATGGTCCGTAGAACTCCTTGGGTGGGTCCAACGAAGAAAACTAGTCCTGGGGACTGTATAGTGGTGACCTTCGAGGATCCACACACGGCGCATCATATCTGTTACTGGCCAGGTAGTGAAGAGTCCTCTGTCATACCTAGGCCGCTGTCCTTCTTTTACCCTCCTCAACCAAGACACAACCAGGTGGATGACTGGAAATTGGTACAATATCATCCATGGATGAGCCGTCCCCGGAGACCCAAGGATATCCTCCCACATTGGAATGGCCTCTCAACCTACAATAGATTCGGCAGCCTAGAGGAGGTAGACTGACTTTCTATGCAACTGGCCCAACAACAACTAGGGAAAATAACGCCATCACAGGCTCAAGGTCAAATTGCATGCTTAACTCGTGACCACCCAGCAGGCCCAGCAGGGCCACCAAACAGTTTATTTATTGATGGGGGGCCATCTTTACCCAATATTTTAGACCATTGCGGAGAGGAAGAACAGATAGACCTACTTTGTTTGACTCCCCTTCTATTCACCTCTACTGAAGTAGCAGGGACCAATCTGCCTGGTACAGCGGTGGTCCCGAATTACCAGCAGATCGAGCCATCTCTAAGGTCCTCTAGATTGATCGTGACCAAACCTCCCATGCCTACCTACTCTTCCAAGGATTCTACTTCTGGTGATCCTCCATTAAAGATTTTAAGCTGAAACGTGGCAGGGCTCGGACGTAACTTTGACACTCCTGAATGGAATGCTTTTCTAGAACCTTATAATATCTGCCTCCTTCAGGAAACCTGGTGCCAAGAACCCAGACACAGAGTAGGCTTCTCAACCTACTTTGTTCCGGCTGTTCAACATCAAGGATCCAAAGGTCGTCCGTCTGGCGGCCTTCTCATATGGGTCAGTATTGCGCTAGGTCTTAGTGTAAATCAAAGGATTACCCAATCACCGGATCTCCAGTGGATATCAATACATTGTAAAGGGGGAAGAAACTTGGAAGTATTTAATCTCTATCTGAGGGGTGCCAAAGGCGGGGCTTCACGTTTAACCTCAACAGGCCTGAGCAGCAATCTAGCTGCCTGTAATACTGACTCTTATGTTCTTCTTGCAGGCGACTTCAATTGCTGCTTTGAGCCACTGGCCAGTGAAGATATTTTGGATACCTTTGAAGAGGACACTAGGAGAGGTATCTCTATCCTGACCCTTGACCCGATCCCTAAATGGACACAAAGTGCAATAGACATCAATGCTCTTTGTATGGAGTTCAATCTGAGACCAACAAATGGCCGCTCCAAATCTGACTGTATGGGTGCTCATACATATAACAGGCCGGGCCACTCCTCCAGAATTGACTTTATCATGCTTAATTATAACCTTTGGTCATTCCACCAAGACATGGAGGTTATAGAGTCGTGTGATAGCGACCATAACCCACTTTCGTTAACCATCACCCTTCCTTGGCAGGTTGGAAACCAAGGTACGTCCGATTACAAGTGGAAAGCTTCACATGAAATCGTTCCTACAAACTGTGGCAGGCGCCTAAAGTGGGCTAAAGTTTCAGCAGATGAAGCAAGGATGGCGCAAGCCGGGACTATTTTGTCAGGGGTGGAGCCTCGGCTCGATGCCTTAAGCCCCACCAGCAAAAAGGTTTTACCATTATTTACAGAGACTATAGTGGCACTGAGTAACTTGTTCATCGTCCCCCAACCCACTTTTAGGGCTGCCTCGAAAGGTGTTCCCAAAGCGAGAGTTAAGTGGTACTCCACCAAATGTCGTGCAGCTAAGAGGGATCTTATCTCTGCACTAAAGACCAAAGACCCAGTTAACATCAGGGCCGCGAGGAAACTTTACAAAAAATCCGTGACTGAGGCCAAAGAGGCTCATGATTCCAATTTTTGGGGGGAGCTAGTAGAGGCAAGTAACAGGAAAGATGCCAAGGGGTTTTGGGATTTATTAAGAGCCAGGGAAAAGCCTATTGACCAGCAGTTAACTTGTAATATCTCTGGCGATGTATGGCTTGCCCACTTCTCGAAACTATATTCTGCTCCTTCTGGGGCATCTCACTTAGTTCGTCTATCTCTGGGTCTATTACCCAGCCCTACAGCTGACCTCTCAAGTCATGATGGTTTATTTACTAGCCTGGAAGTAGAGAGGGCAATTAGGTGTATCGTACCAAATAAGGCGGCAGGTCCTGATGGGATTCCGGGTGATTTGATAAAGAATCACCCCTCTTTTTGGAGTAGACTAATCGCCTCTCTCCTAAATGAGGGTTTGTTGGGAGGGTCGTTCCCTGATTCATGGAGGGGCGCTGAGGTCGTCCCTATTTTTAAGAAAGGTTGTAGTGACGACCCAGCAAATTATCGCCCCATTAGTTTATTGGAAGGTAGCGGGTAAAGTGGTACTGGGCAGGATTATTCAGTGGGCTGATGAAAATCAGATCTTGTCAGATTTTCAAGCAGGCTTTAGAACAGGGACAGGCACAATCGAGCAGACATTTCGCTTTCTAATGATTTATTGGAAAGTGGTGGTGCTGGGAGGGGGCAGTTTATATCTAGTCTTTATTGACTTACGAACAGCCTTCGACCTGGTACCACGTGCATTATTGTGGAATGTCCTCGATGGGTTAGGTCTGCCCCCATATCTGCTGGCCTTGCTTGAAAAATTTCATGATAGCAATTTTGCCCAAATTAGATGGGGCGTCCAGGGGGAGAAAACACCTCGTATCCCTGTTGATAGGGTCGTCCGCCAGGGGTGTGTGCTTGCCCCCACTCTGTTTTCTCTTTATGTTAACGGAGTGGTGGAGCACCTCCTTCAACATCCATCAGATGCACCCACCCTGGCTGGAAGGAAAATTCCGACGCTCCTATTCGCGGATGACACCCTTCTAATTTCAAAATCACCAATGGGCATCCAATCATTGCTCTCTAGTTTCAAAGCCTTCTGCGATACAAAGGGTCTGGCTATAAACATAGGTAAGACTAAATTTTTAGTCCTCAACCCGCCCAAGAAATCTGTCGTCCCCCCCGCTTTAGATTCTGTTCCACTCGAAAGAGTCAAAGAATTTGACTATTTGGGCATACGCCTTAGCGACACCATGAGTTGGAAGGCACACCACCAAAAGGTGTTTCTGACTCACAAGAGGGTTGCAGGTGCCCTGCTTAAAGAACAGCGTGCCTCTTCTTTAAAACCAATTGGGGCACCCCTGGACATTTATAGGGCAAGGGTCGTGAGTGCGGCACTGTATGGTGCCGAACTGTGGGGCATCCAGAGAGTTGACACCTTGGCTCACCTTGAGAACAACTTTCATAAAGATCTTATGAGCCTACCCCACAGTACCCCCACTATCCCCCTTTTGCTAGATGCAGGCACTCGACCAATATGTGAGCAAGCCAAATTACGCCCCCTTCTACTATGGTCCAGAATCTGGAATGTCCCTGAACTCAGCAGCTATGCAGAAGCCTTAAATGAAATTTTGTCCCTTCCGGGTTGCCATAAGGTCATCTGGCTTAGGGAGGTTAAGAGGCTGCTTTACAAACTGGGCTTAGGAGATGCTTGGGTCAACAAATCAGCACCCTCAAAACAATTATTAAAGAAGGTTTATTGGTCATGGGTGGACAACGAGAGAGTATGTAACACAAACCATTGTAAATCTGTCGCCCAATTTTTGTTAGCTAAGGAGATCCCTTACAGGGAACCCTATCTGGATTTTATCCATAGCTCAGGCGACAGATCATTGTACTTTAAATTTAGGGTGGGGGTGCTTCCTTTATGCCAGTTTACTTCCACCTGGAAACCGCCCTTACAAACTGTGCCCTACTGCCCTTTTTGTGATCTAAGGGTAGAGTCTGTTGCCCACTTGCTGTTTGAGTGCAGCGTTTACGCAGCGCCTAGACGGAGGTGGTTGAAGCCTCTTTGTAGGAGTTTGGGAACACGTTCACATCTGGAAGCCTTACGCATATTGCGTACAGATGCAAGACCCTTCTTTGCCTCTTGTATGGCAACATTTTTAGGCTGGGCTTGGCGTATAAGAACTGCGAAAAAATTGCTGATCCAGTAATGTGTTCCCCTACTATCTTGTTATTCTTAAAGATGTTTCTCTTTTAATTCTTAATGATGATTATGTAGGATATTTTGCACTGTCTGTGATAAATTGTTTTTACCGATGTAATGTGTTGCTTTTATGATATGTTTTTTATATCGAATAAAGCTTACTTACTTACTAACCCACTGCAGGTTTTTCAAATGTGGTTAGTCACTCAGTTTGAACCTCTTGGATTGTAGCAAATTTTGGTATTCTGCTATTACTTGGGAGTCCACTGGGCCTACTACTTATTATTGGCCACACGATTTTGGTTTTACCAGGTCGATGGATACAACTCGGTTCTCCTTTTTTGCCAGCAAGGGGCGGTAGTACTACTGATCTTGTTCTGCTGACAGCTAAGACAGGTACTGCTTTTCTGTAAGAAGGCCCAAATTCCTTCTTCACCGGGATCTTCTCTCTGACCAGATCCCCAATCTATCGAATCCAGACAGGTCTTGCTGGGACAGGTGGTTTTTCTTCAGTGGCTGTTGGCTGTTGCTTTAACTATATGTTACTCAGGCTTCTTCTTGTTTCATTTAAGTCCTGTAAAACAGCCAAATGGTCTTTGATATAAAAGTATTTTTCTTCTACCACTGAAGTGTGACTATCAAGATCCTGAATGTGCCTTCTAGTACCGAACAATAGTTCATATGGAGTGAGACCTTTTAGAGAATTTCTTGGCAGATTATTAAGACTACGTTGGACACTTGTTAAATGTTTGACCCACTCATCACCCGAACCTAATACCCTCGCCGTTATAGATTGCTTTATGTCCCGTTTTTTTCTTTCCACTACCGCATTTCCCTCAGGATGGAATGGAGAAGAGTACCGCAATGCAATACCCATGCTGGCCATGGCCTCCTTGTAAGCCCGAGAGCTAAACGAAGGACCCTGGTCAGAATGTAACATGCCAATTGCGTATGTGCCGATAAAGACTCGCAAATATTTTATAACAGTTCTGGCATCAGCCGAGCGCTGGTGTCTACATTTTAAGTGAATCTAGTCTTAAATATTATGGGGACACATTTCTCCTGCTGGATTTCTGCGTATAGATAGCTTGATGCTTTCTAAAAAAAGGGGTACTGGCAATATTCTGGTCGGTTCACGACTGCGATCTCTGTTGCAGTCTTGACAGCTTTTTGCAAATTTGTAATGCTGCAGGCTCATCCCCGGCCACCAGTATTCTGATTGTAATTCTTTTACAGATTTCACAATCTCTTGGTCCCTAAGACCCAATCCCATGTGTGCAGCTTCAATCAAGAAGACTCTCCTGTTCGTGTTTGGAATTACTCTATCCCCCACTCCAGGGATTTGAGCAAAAGGAACGGAGTTTGCATCAATTATGTATGTATTACTGAGTGGATAGTTCAGAGGTAATGCTGAATAGTCGCCTTTTAAAGATGCTTTTACCGCCAGCATGGTTTCTCCGTCTATGTGTTTCTTAGAATGCTTTTTTGTGGCTACGGAAGCCGGTTGAGCTGCTTCCGCTGTGGCTCTGAGAGCCAATGAATTCCCTGCAACGTGAATGCCATCACATTGATGACTCAGTGTATGTATCACGTGAGTCTTTCGTAGTTCTTTCTGTAAAAGAACTACTTGTTCCCAAAGCTTTTTATGCTTTATTGTGGCACCTGTGTCATCTTTGTAATTGTTTTGAACCCAGTTCTGCAAGTCATTATTGCAAGATTTGACGCAGAAATGCGAATCGCACACTATCAGTGTCGGGAATTCACGATGGCATTTTTAAGCGCCATCTTTAAAGATCTGATTTCAGCTCACTGAGCTGAACAGTTTCTGAGTGATTCAGTTTTGGTGACTATTGGGCTGAATTTACCAAAGCGCCATCGACCTTTAACAATCGCGCACGCTGCGTTGTAGGATTTTTTCTCTACATCGTAATGTTGTGCAAATCTGTCCATGTAGATTACACATGTGTACTGTTCGAGAGGAAGAATTTCGATTGGCAGAGGATATTCTTCTTCATATTCTAGATTTTCTAATTTTTTCATTTTCGGGTCAAAATAGTGTTTCACGTCTTCTGAAGCAAGAGAATTTTCCCATTGTATCCATTTTGGATCTAATGCCACAGCAGTCAAATTGCGTGGGCTTGTAAATGCCTCAAGGGCTGATTCTGCAGTTAAAACAGTTATCTTCCTGCCTTGGGCTTGGGCTCTTTCTTTTGCTACAGCAGTTTGAACCGCTATTAGGATTTTTTCAGTAGAACTGAATTTCATTTCAGCTTTTGTGTACAAGTGTTATCTTTCTGTGATGACTCGGATTAGAAGGTTGCGTACAATTTCGCGAGTTTGCAATTTTGTTTTAGCTAACATGTCTGTTTGTAATGATCTTAAAGTTCGTGTATGTTTCTGAGTCCAATTTATTGGTTTGAAATCAGGTTTTATTAATTCATAGAGAGGTTTGACCCTCTCTGCATAGTTTAGAATGTATGTTCTTCCGAAATTCAGGAAACCTAGTATTGTAAGTTCTTCAGCGTTTTTGGTGCTTGGAGTACAGCACACTTCTCTAAGAAGTTGTCTGCTAGGCTTTTGCCTTCACTTGATAATTCATATCCTAAAAATAGGACAGTTAGATGGGCAATTCGTGACCTTTTAAAGTTGAATTTGTAACCCTCAGCTGCAAATCCAAGTATTATGGTGTTCACTCTTTTGAGTCTCCAGGTCATCATCTGTGAGATAGATGTCATCGACATAAGATAATGCCTCATCATCATATATTTGTAGTAACTCTGTTACCCTTGCTGAGAATAATCCTGGGCTATTCTTGAATCCCTGTGGGAGTCGACAGAAGAGTTTTTGCGACCCCATTATTGAGAAAGTGGTCAAATACCTGCTTTCAGGTGCAATGTTTTGACAAAAGAATCCATTAGAGACATCTAATGTTGTTTTATATTTTTTGCGCACTATGTTATTCATTAGTGCTGCACTGGGTGAGTTTTGTACTGCAAATGTTTTGCAACAAGAGTTTAGGTGTCTGTAGTCCAAAACTAGACGATATGAATCGTCTGGCTTGGAGACAGGAAACAAAGGATTGTACATTTGTGAGGTGCATGTTTCAATCACCCCCTGGTTTTCAAGTTGATCTAAGATCTCCCTGACTTGCTTTTTAGCTTCTTGTTTAACTGGGTACTGTCTTTGTGCAGTGGGTTGATTTTTTAACCGGATTTTGTGGGGAGGAGAGTCCTCATCCCATCCTACATGATTTTTATATAATGCAGGAGCTTGGGCCACTGCCCATTTTCTTGCATATATGGATTTTTTATGATTTGAAATATGATTTGAGAAGGCAGGCATAATCATTTCTTCGCCATGAGGGCACTCCCTGACAAACTCTGGTGGCCAGTCTTTCTCAGCTAACAGGATGTCATAGCCTTTCGAAAGGTTATCCCCAAATGAACCCCTTACTTTCCTAGTCTTGTCCCCCTCTATACGCAATATTATTTTGTATATTTTATGACGTTTGCTAACTCTGGTATCTGCAGTTTCCACTTGAATGTATTCATTCGTGTCCACTGTCTCCAGAAGATTCATCAGGATCTTGCAAGCTATGGTCACTTCTGCTGCGCTGTCTAGCATTGTCTGGGCCCACTCTCCGTTTTTCAGTTGTGTCCTCAGTATCCTCGGCATGTTTAATTTTAATACTGGCTACCTTCTTTCTTGGAAATTGTAATTTTTTACTTTGATGAGCAGGTTCCTTGTCTTTGTACTTGACGTGCTCTTCCTTGTGTTCTGACCGTCCTCTTCTTTCCGATTTCTGTGAGGAAGTCTGAAAAGATCGAGAGGGACGTGTATCAATATCTTGATATCTATCAGGTTTTCTCAATTTATCCCTATCTCTAAGGTTGTATCTTTTCTCAGAGGGCTCCCTCTGGGGAGACTTGTTTCCTCGGTCAGGAGATCTTTCTCTCCGTTGAGGAGACCTTCCTCTGGACTGGAATCGTTTTTCTCTGGAAGTGGATTGTTTATTTGCATCCCAACTCTTTTTTGGAGTAATTAGATTGTTTTTAATAAATGTGTTTTCAGGTTTTTCAGTTAGTTGGGGTTTTACTGGTTTCCCACCCAAACTATCTCTACCTAGTTCTTCATAGGATTTTTCAATGATTCTGGCAAGTTCAAATGATTGGTCTGCTATATCTGTTTCTTTCAATTTCTGGCGGATCGCCACAGATGCTGCTTCTCCTTTTATGGTGGCTAATAATATAGCCGAGACCTGCTTGAAGTCTTTCAGTAATTTCATACTCAGAGTTAAAGCAGGTTCTGGACCGTATTCATTTTGAATCTGTCTTGGAACACCTGGTATTATCGCCATAGACGGAACACCATGTGTTTTTGTGTATATTGAAGCAAAGATTGTGCCCCAAGTGTCACAGTCTTCCACATGTGGTGCGATCCCCATTGGAAGACAGATAGTCAGAATTCTGTGTTTCTCAGTAGGAGTAGTATCAGGAAATACTGCCTCTATTTGAGTGATTTTTTGTGCTAACCAGAATGGAATTTTACCAAGACATGATTGTATGTTCTGTGGTGTAATTTTGTTTGTGTTCCCCTGATGAGGGGTCAGCTGTGGAATGTTAATCGCTGGTTGGACTGTTGAAGTCCGCATTACATATTGGACCAATTGTCTATGTATTTTAATTAGTAGTTTTAGCTGAGCTAATAGTTCCCGGTCTGACATTGTTTCAATGTCTGGATGTGGTGTGTAGCTGGCTAGAACCGGCCACGTTGCTCCTGGTCTACCTAGTGGACCGAGCCTGGTGATGTGATTTTGATGTTTTAGGGCGCCTTTAAACCAGAGCAGGTGCTCTTGGTAATTTAGTGGGATTTCAACGTCCTCGAAAGGAGTGTATTCATCCGGAGGTTCCTCTATTTTGTAATAGTGGAATTCGTGTGTTACAGCGTTTGCTGCTGGAAAGTTTATCCATGAATAGAATACCTCTGTCTGCTGATATTCATGGGCCTCTACCACGAATATAGTTCTTCTTACATTTTCCGGAATGATTATAGCATTCGGGTCATTCTGTTGGAGAGTCGTGTCATCTAACAATAGTGGAGATGCTAAAGCCTCTCTTTCTTCATTGCCTTCCGGCATTTTACTGACTGAAAGGTTTTTGTTGCAGATCAAGTTTCAAGGGAAACAAAGATTAGGTGCACAATATTTTGAAACACTGTATCCTACAACGTTGACTGAACCAAAAACTAATACATAGGAATCTCTTCCTATTAAGTTCCGGCGGATTTTAACCTTTTACCCACTCCAGACGTCTATTGGAGTTTTTACGGGAAAAGGGTTCTGTGTGAAAAAGCACGACTGAGTTACTCTAGTGTTTTGCATTAGATTATTGCCTTACCAAACGTTGGGCACCATTTAGTGTAGTTCCTATATTCCCAATAGGCTCTGCACATTGGAATAATATAAACAGCGGTGTAGACGTAGGACTGAGGTCGACTAGGTCTCTACTGACGAAATTAGACTTAATTAGTTTTGCCAACTAGCTCAGAGGTCACTCGAAACTTTCTCGAATGTTCAGGAAAGAGTTAACTCTCCGGATTTAGACAAGAAGGGATTAGCTTCTGACAACTGCATAAACGTGACAACTTTGCTCCCTCAGAATAAGAGTGTATCTCTAGAGTTGTGTGAAAACAATAGACAGCTATTTCACTCAGTCAATCGTGCGTACTTAGTTTCACCAGAGTGCAGAGAAATAGAGAGACGGGCGTTTTCAATAAAAGGTGTTATTTATTGAGCAGTCTTCTTTCTCATGCAAGAGAAATGAATTGCCACAATTGCAATACTTAACATGAAGTAAAGTGCGTACAGTAAAAGTAGTATTGAGAAATAATACTGTAAAAGCATTGATATGGTTTCTTAGCCATATGATACTTTAAAATGGATAAAATATATACAGACATAAAAACATTGACTAACGTACTCAACTGGTGCTTCTAAATATGCCTACCCCGGTGTACCTGACCTAAGCCTAATACGTGGGAAGGAGTAAGTAAGTAGCAGTTTAAGTTAAGTTGGTTTTTGCCAAGAATCTGAATCAAGAATTCTCTTAAGGGTTTAGTCAGCTCCGTACCTTGGTAATAGAATGTGGGAGGTCTTGTATCTCTCTCTCAGGACTCGATATCCCAGCAACCCGCAAGGGTGGCTTGAAAGACCGGAGCTGGATTTTCTCGGCTGAAGAAAAAGACAGTGTCTTTCTCAGTGCGTCAAAAAGGAGGGGCGGCGTCCTTCGGCTCCTCGCATCAGCTGGGCTTCCGGGCAAGTAGATAGCCGCTCTGCTCCAAACCACCGTGTGTTTGCATAAGGCAACGTTGGTATATTTATACCTGAAAGGTGCCGGGTTTGACGTAAGGTTGGACATAAGACGTCACTAAGAACTAACAGTTCTTTCTGGACTCCAGGAGTTCTTGTTCAAATCAAAACAAAAGCTGGGGGATTTACCGGGCTGCTGGAGGCTTGGTTTGTTTAAAGAACGCGTTGTACTTTCTAGGAGTCTAGGGGAGTAGCCTTGCCGTATTTGGACTGCATGGGCTATTACTAAATATGGGAATGATTCTTATGCCTTTATATGGATATTATAAATCAGGAATATCGAATTAGGGTCCTAGAGAGAAACGCAACAGGAGCACTGCTGGGATAGTCTAATTTTGATTGCGAGTGATTTGAAGAAAATCCATGGTGGGAAAGGGGAGTTAGGGCCTAGCTGGAGAGCGCGTTTCGACCGATGTTGACTGGCAGGCTGAAAATTTTCTAAGTGTGAGTTTTTGCATTTTTGCTTTCGGTCTGTTTGGGGGTGTTCTACTTTTTTGCGGGAGGGTTGACTGGTTTGGGGGCATTGCTGGGAAGGTCTAATATCGGGCGCAAGTGGTTTGGTTAAAATCCATGGTGAAAAAGTTTTTCCGTTTTTGCTCACTTGCCTGATTTTGGGGGGCTGTTTGGGGGGCTTCTAGGTTTTTTGGGGGGGGTCTGGGGGTCTTGGAGCACTGCTGGCACAGTCTAATTTTGATTGCATTTGTTTTTAAGAAAATCCACGGTGGAAAAGGGGAGTTAGGGCCTAGCTGCAGAGCGCATTTGGACTTAATTCAAGATAGGCCGAAATTTTTCTGTGTCACATTTTCCATTTTTGCTTTTTGCCTGTTTGGGGGTGTTCTACTTTTTTGCGGGTGGGTTGAGGGGTTTGGGGGCATTGCTGGGAAGGTGTAATATCGGGCACAAGTGGTTTGGATAAAAACCATCGAGAGACATGTTTTTACTCAAAATTCTCTACAGCATCACAAAAAATCAAGAATATCGTGAATAGACATTGGGAATTATTGCAGAATGAACCAGATTTTAATGGAATTTTCACTCAAAAACCCATTTACGCATTTACGAAATCCAAGAACCTGAAAGAATTGTTGATGACACCCAAAAGACAAGTAGAAGTTATTCATAAAGGAATGAAAAAATGCTACAATTGCGTGCATTGTCCTAATGTAACAGAAGGAAGGATCTTTCATCACCCACAAACTGGGAAAGAAATTGCATTACATTATGATGGAGACTGTAATTCCAATAACTTGATTTATTACATAAACTGCCCATGTGGGAAAATATATGTAGGGAAAACTGAAAGGAAACTGAAAATTCGAATCTCAGAACATAAAAGCACCATTAGAATCCAAAACATGAAGAGCAACTTGGCTAAACACTGGACTGAAAATCATCACAACATATCCCAGATCAGGTTTTCAATACTGGAGAAAGTTAGAACTTACGAAGGGGTTGATCTGACCAGATCCCTCCTCCAAAGAGACATCTACTGGATTAGGAAATTAGAAACTCAGGAGCCAAGGGGGCTCAATGAAAAAGTTGATCTGATTTGTTTCTTATGAAGTCTACTTATGAATTTCTCTGTAAAATGATGGTTGTTTTTTTAGAGATTTATGTATTCATGTTATTATGCTGTCATTTAAATGTCATGAATTTTCTCAATAATGGATAGACATGCAGTCACTTTTCACTCTTTTATTATTTCCACTCCTTTTTATTATTTCATTTCTTTCATACTTTGTTGCACTTCGGGAGACACAGCATTTACACCCGTTTCGGTTCAGATTTAGTGCCGTATCATGACGGGCCCCATTCTAAGATGGCGCTCATAACATCGTAGTAGGAAGTCCATCGTTGATTTCTTAAACAACCCGAGGAGATATGGAATATTGGAGGCGGAGGTAAGAGGAAAGGGTTTACAGTGAAAAACGAGAGCAAAGTGTGCTCTGCAAGGGAGTTGTAATTCAGTGTTGTACTTTGAGTATATCGGAAACGAGTTGGGTGAACACATCATTATTATTTTTACCGCTTTTCAGGTGGCAGAACCAGTATAAATTGTTTTTTTCGAAACCATGAACAGCGAGTCTTTGTTCTCATTACAATAAGGTAAGACAGCCTTCACGACTGGTCTTTATAGTGACCATAGTGCATGGTTTATTGGAACGGTCACACTGAACCCATTTTTTGTATACAGGTGTTTGGAAGATCTTTTCTCACGGCAAGTGAGTACAGGAGCAGTGAGTTTCATTTCCTTTGAGCACAAATATAGCGGTGTAGAGAGGGGTATTCTGTCCACATTTCTTACGTTTTTCTTCGATTTTTCACGACATAAGACCAATTAATAAATAAAGCCTTGCACAGAGTGAATTTTAAGAATGTCCTGAACATTGACCTAAGGTGTGAAAGTAACTCATTTACATGTTTAGTTTTCAGGCCCCTGAGGAAGAGCTCTTAGAGCTCGAAATGCATTGGGCACAAAGAAGTATCTTCTATGACGCCAACAAGATTATTTGTTCTTTAAGATTGTACATTATTTTGTAATTTTTGCAGATTTGTGTTAAGCTTTCTTAGAAACAGAAATGTCTTTGAAACATATACTATTTTGAAAATTGGAAAATATATGAAAAACATAAGCAGCAATTATGTGAACAGTGTGTTTATTTTGTGAAACTGTATAAATTCAAGTGTTGTTCTAGAGTTAGAACCACTCCAGCAACAGTGCACAGAGGTTAAGTATTTTTGTTCACTTAAGATAGGAGGTTTACGTAGTGGCAGGGTTGGGACAAACATGCTACCTCCGTAGCACGCTTAGTCTAAAAAAAAGTTGAAAGTTTAAAGCTTTTTTAAGTAGCTGATAGAATAGGAGTGCTTCTCCAATCTTAAAACAAACCATGTGAAAAGCCCATTAACTACTGTACTAATACATTTCATTCCCTAGGAGAACAACCTACTGACCTAGTGGGTATGATGTTGTTCTGATAGTCTTCTTATTTCACTCCTTTTCCCTCCCCTCATGTTACCTAGGCCTTTTTATGTTCTTTTCATTCTTCTATATTTCCTTCTTTCTCTCCTTTTTATGTTTCACATCCCTTTCTTCATTTCCCTTTGTATTTCTGGCTTATTCACGTCTTCCTTTTTACCATCTCGCTTCCATAGCTCATCCTCCCCATACATGCCACGGTTTCTGTCTTCACTTAAATTTCCCATTTCCCTCACTCTCCCATCCAAATATTCTTCCCTCTCCATCTTTCTGTTATTTCTATACTTTTTATTATTCAGCTTTCCTATCCCACACCTTTTCTTTCTTTTCGGTCCCCCTTCTTATATTTTCACCTTTTCTCTGCTCTCCAATCTTTCTTTTCATTCTGTCTTTCCTATATCCTTTGTCCATTTGTAACGCTGTGACACCCCTACCTTCATTCTCTCTGTAATATCCAATTCTCACTGACCCTTCTATGTACCTCTTTATTTCTCTCCTCAATATCACTCCCCCATTCTCTCCCAACCTCTTTCTATCCAGAACTATTGCATTCCAACCTTCTGTTTTTCTTAATTTACTCTGTCCTTTCATCTAATCTTGCAACTTCTACTGTGTCTCCTTGTCCTCTTTTCTTTTCTACCTCATGACAAGCTCCTACACAAACCCAGTGAAGGAAAATTTGGCCTATGCAGTCGGGTGACAGCCCTCGTTGTGGCTGACCTTCCACATTCCGAGTAGCCTCTGGCTCCTATGCTGGGTGGCCCAGACCCCTGCACCTCCTGGGCACAGGCCACTGGCTTCCAACCGTTGTAGGTGTATGGGGCCTAGGTTTCAAGCTGGGTCCCATTGGTCACAATGCATCTGCAAGCAACCTCAGCATGTGTCTGGCCTCGGAAGGTACTTTCAATAGAGTAAGCTTCACTGTGGGCGTATGCATGCCATGCATTTCACAAGATGGAATATGTGAAAGGCAGTGTGTAGGAGTGCAAATCAGACTTCATGGCCTATGTGCTGAGGTCCCTCTCTTCACAGAGCCGCAACTCCATCCAACTGTGCTAAGGTTCCTCCATTGGGCCCTCCAGAGCTCATTGCTGATGTCCACATTACCTCCTGTTCTCCACAGTACAGATGTGCTACTACTCTGCTACTACTCTGCAATCCCTTCATATCCCTGCCCCAGTGCTGCATGCCCCTTCCTGAGCATCATCCTTCCAAACTCGAACTCCAGTGCTGACCTGTTAATCAGCTCGGGTGTAAGGTACACCATATGAACAATAAATAGTTGTATTTGGCAGAATCTCATGTTTCTGGGTATCGCACCGGGCTTTAAGTATCCTCTCCCATTCCTTATCTACCAGCTGCCGCCCCAGATCCAGTTCCCATTTGCGCCGGAGTGGGTCTAGGCTTATTGCTGTGTGTGTTCAGAGCGATGCCGCAAACCAGCGCACAAGGTGCCTGCCTCTCCCCATGAGGTTTAGATACTGTATGGTGAGGTGTTGGCTGGGTTCCGTGGTCATGTCCCCCCCATTTAGCAATCAGGTTCACCACTAGGGAGCAGTGTGCTAAAAATGGCCCAGGTGGGAGCCCCTCCTCCGCCACCAGGGACTCATATGATATGAGTGTGCCGTTTCGGTATAAATCCCCGAGGGTATGTATATCAGCCTCCCGCCATTCTGCGAGCGTGTGAGATGAGAGCACTCCTTCTTGACTAGGGGATTGCTCCAGCGGTAATGCAGGTGCATAGGGAACAATAGTTTTGGTGAGATAAAGGGCTCTACGATAGCATTTGTAGGCCACCGTCAGTAGAAGAGGCACTGTTGGCATGACGTTGGAAGCAGGCTGAAAGAGTCTAGTCATGTGTTCCAGTGAGCAGGGCGGTAGTATTGTTGCCGTCACCTCTCCGCTCCTATCTGCAAGCCAGCGGGCTATCCATTGAAGCTGGGCAGCAAGGTTATAGTGTTTTAAACAGGGCGCGACCAGACCTCCCTGGTCTGTTGGCAAATATAATTTCGATTGTCTATGCCGAGCGTCACCCAGATAAATTCCCTCAACAGTTAAGTAAGTGTGGCACAGAAGGCTGCCAGAATGAACAGGGGTAGATTTGCGAAATAGTGCAGGAGTGAGGGGAGTATGATCAGTTTAGCGAGCGCTACCATGCCAGTGGTTGTCAGCAGCAATGTGTTCCAGAAGTGCACCTGCGACTTAATCGCTGTTACAGCCCTTCCCAGTTTCCTGTCAAACAGGTCCTTCGTCGGCAGTATATCTGTATCCCCAGGTAACGGAAAGTACCCTCCCTCCACTGCACTCTCACACCACTAAGAGTGAACCTCGGGTCATGGTTTCCCTCGCAGAAAGCATAAATGCAGGATTTGCCCACATTCACTCAGAGTCCCGCGATGGCTGCAAAGTTTTGCAGCAGGTGAGCCAGCTGATCAGATATGTTCTCTATGTCCTTCACATAGACCAACAGGTAATCTGCATAGAGCGACACTTGGTGAACGGCGTGCCCCAGTGGTATTCCATCCCCCAGCGTTGCATGTATTGCCACGGCCAGGGGCTCAATCGCCAGCGCGAACCCACCTTTAAGGCGCTGGATATGTATGGGCCCAACCGTACTCAAACTGTGGGATTTTGTACAGCAAATCTACCATTTGGAGGAACCCAGTGTCCAGTCCGTATCTTAACAACACTGCCGACAGGTAGCCCCATTCTAAGCAATCAAATGCCTTTTCCAGGTCATGGATAAGACATCCCACCCTAGGCCACTCCCGTTCTGCTGCAGTTGCCACCCTGAAATATCTCTGAAAGTTCAGCGACGTGCACCGTGCGGGCACAAACCCATTTTGGTCAGTGTGGTCTAGCTGGGGACCACTAGCGCTAATTTGCCCGCCAGCACTTTAGCAAGGATCTCATAGTCCACATTGAGCATCGCCAAGGGTCGATATGATCCTAGGGCTGTGAAATCTCTGTCCGGTTTTAGCAGGTAGACCAGATTCGCTTACCGCATCGAAGGGGGCAGTGTGCCCTCCTCCAGTGCTGTGTTGTATAGCATGTGGAGGAATGGCACCAGGGACTCATGATATGCTTTGTAGTATTCAGCAGGCAGACCGTCCGGCCCGGGTGTTTTCCCGGAAGCCATGACTTTGATCGCCTCCCCAATCTCTTCTAAGGAAAGAGGCTCGTTGAGCATCTCCTTGTGTTCCTCCAACACCGTGGAGCATTGTACAGATTCTGAAAATCTCTCCAAGACATGCCTGGGGCCACTTCCTCTAGATCTGTAGAGTTGGGCGTAGTGGTCGGGGATAGCTCCGACGTACGTATCGCTCCTATCGGTGTGTGGCTGCCGTCCTGCTGCAGCAGCCACGCGAGCAATCGGCCTGCTGTGTCAGATCTGTCGTGTGTTCGGGCCGTAGGCGCTGTATAGTTATGACACCTCAGGCGCTCTTGGAGCTCCGCATGCTGGCCACGTAGCTCCACCAGTTGGACGAGTACCTGCCACATCCTCTCCCCTCTCGCTCGTATTTTAACAGCTGAGCTTCCAGTTGTGTAAGTGAGGTTGATAACGTCCTACGTATATTTCACGTGGCTCCCAGACAGTGTCCCCTGACCGCCACTTTATGGGCATCCCATTCCAGTAGGGCAATGCTAACCTTCCCCTCGTTAATGTGACCGTCCTGACTCGTGCAGAAGCGGTCGCTCCCCACGCTCCCTGGTCACCTAGTATCGTAGCGCTTTACTGCTCATTGCTGCCAATACCTTGTGCTCTGCTCTCATTGATTGGAATTATTTTAGTGCCTGATTAATAGCGTAGCGCTATATTGCATATAGTCCACATTGCGCGCATTATCATTAGTGCTTGTTTGATCCTGTAGCGCTATATTGTAAAGTTCTCATTGCCTGTTGATATAATCTGTGCCTGATTGTGCCTCTGTCCACATCATTGCGATATCCCTGCTTGTGCCCCAATATCGTCCAGTTTCACTTTTGTTTTGCTGCCATTTTTGTTGTTGTGCCTCCCAGCCCATCTCTCCACCCCGCTCCCGCCTCCCAGCTGCCCCTCCCTCGCTCCGCCCCCCCACTATCCACTTATGTCAGAACAGCTTACGCGCAGCGTTCACGTGCAGCGGGCGCACCCCATGCGCGCCAAAGGCGCACCAAAGGTAAGCCCGCCTATACCAGTCCGGACCGCGCCCAGCGCCCAAACCCCTTGGCCCCCGCAAAATCCACTCCACCCGCATAACGTACGACGCCGCAACCCTCTCAGCACTCAACCCCGGCCGTCTCCCAGACTGCTACCAAGCCGCCCCAGGTCACACACATGGACCCTTCACCTGCCACTCCTGCAAGTTCGACTGCATCAGGACCCACACCAAATCCACAAACTCCAAACAGAGCTCCGTAACTAACCACTTGAAGTGTATCCTGCTCAATACCCGCTCGATCCACAAACACGCGACTGAACTATGGAACCTACTAGACACCACAACACCGGACGTCGCCTTTCTTACAGAAACCTGGATGAACGCCTCATCAGCGCCTGACATCGCCATAGCCATCCCGGACGGCTACAAGATCATCCGAAAGGACCGCATCAACCAAACAGGAGGAGGCATCGCCATCGTCCATAAGAACACCATCCGCATCACGACCAGTTCCGACGACACCCTCAAAGCAGCTGAACACCTTCACTTCCAGATCCACACCGACCCCAAGACCACACTCAGAGGCACCCTCATCTACAGGCCACCAGGACCCCGCACACAATTCAGCGAAGACATCACTGACTTCATTAGCCCACACGCCCTCTCCTCCGAGGACTACATTATACTGGGAGACCTCAACTTCCACCTGGAAAAGAACAACGACAGCAACACCACCACCCTTCTGGACAACCTCGCCAATCTCGGACTCAAACAACTTGTAGACACCCCCACCCACTATGCCGGGCAAACGCTCGACCCAATCTTCTCCTCAAGCAAGCACATCTCCTTCAATCACGCCACAGGACTCCACTGGATGGACCACAGCTGCGTTCACTTCACCTACAAAAAGACCACGACCCACAACCACCCACAAACAATTCCCCGCAGAAACTGGAACAAAATTACCACCGACCAGCTCTTCATTTCACTTCACCAAAACCCTCCTGCCAAATCGTCGGACCCTAACCAAGCAGCCATCAACCTCACACAATGGATCACCCACAGCGCTGACGATTTAGCACCCTTGAAAAACTATCAAATCAAGCAAGGTAGCAAAAAAGCCCCCTCGTTCAATGATGACCTTAAGAATTCCAAGAAGATCTGCCACACCCTCGAGAAAGCCTGGCGAAAAAACCCAACCACTGACAACCTGGCCACCTTCAAGAACACCACCCGCAAACACCACCAACTCATCCGATCCACCAAGAAATCTGCATTCAAGGATCGACTCGACAACAACGCCCACAACAGCAAGGAACTATTCAACATCGTCAAAGAGTTTACCAACCCCACCGCCGGCACCAACGACATCACTCCCTCGCAAGACCTCTGCGACTCTCTAACCTCGTTCTTCCACAACAAAATCGCTGACATACATAACAGCTTTGGCGACCAGTCCACCCCAGCCACATCCGAACGAAAACCCCCTCCAACAACCTCTGCGCCTGGAACCCAATCACCACTGAAGACACCATCCGCTTGATGAACTCCATCCACTCAGGATCACCAACTGACCCATGTCCCCACCACATTTTCAACAAAGCAGACTCCATTATCGCACCCCATCTCAGAGATGTCATCAACTGCTCCCTCAACTCCGCTACCTTCCCGGAAAGCTGGAAACATGCCGAACTCAGCACCCTCCTGAAGAAACCCACAGCAGACCCCACTGAACTCAAGAACTACCGCCCCATTTCGCTCCTCCCATTCCCTGCCAAAGTCATTGAGAAAACCGTCAACAGTCAACTCGCCGCCTTCCTCGAATCCAACGTCTCCCTCGACCCATCACAGTCCGGCTTCCGAGCCAAACACAGCACCGAGACCGCCCTCATCGCAGCAACATACGACATTCGAACTCTACTGGACAACGGAGAAACAGCGGCCCTCATCCTACTTGACCTCTCCGCAGCCTTCGACACAGTCTGTCATAGCACCCTTATACAACGCCTCAGCAACGTCGGAATACAAGGAAAAGCATTGAACTGGATCATCTCATTCCTCGCCGGAAGAACCCAGAGAGTCCGCCTCCCCCCTTTCAAATCGGAAGCCACTGAAGTCTTCTGCGGCGTACCACAAGGATCATCACTCAGTCCCACCCTCTTCAACGTATACATGAGTCCCCTTGCATCCATCGCGCGCCAACACAACCTCAACATCATCTCTTACGCAGACGACACCCAGCTGATCCTCTCCCTCACCAAAGACCCAAACACCGCCAAAACCACCCTACACGATGTGATGAAAGAAGTGGCCGAGTGGATGAAAAACAGCCGTCTAAAACTGAACTCGGACAAAACGGAAATCCTCATCTTAGGATCATCCCCCTCATGGTGGCCACCGGCCCTGGGAAACGCACCCAAACCAACGGACCATGCACGTAACCTGGGCTTCATCCTGGACTCCTCCCTCTCGATGACCAGACAAGTAAACGCCGTCTCATCATCATGCTTCAACATCCTACGTATGCTCAAAAAAATCTTCCGTTGGATCCCCACCGAAACAAGAAAGACGGAAACACCCTTTACGCCGGAACCACAGCCAAACTACAGAAAAAACTCCAACGCATCCAGAACACCTCAGCCAGACTCATCCTAGACATCCCCCGCCAAGCTCACATCTCCGGCCACCTGAAAGACCTCCACTGGCTCGCCGTCAACAAAAGAATAACGTTCCGTCTCTTCACCCACGCACACAAAGCCCTTTACGACCTAGGACCCGAATACCTGAACACTCGCCTGACCTTTTACACCCCCACCCGCCAACTACGTTCGTCCAATCAAGCCCTCGCCGTGATTCCACGCATCCAAAGATCCACCATGGGGGGAAGATCCTTCTCCTACTTAGCGGCCAAGACCTGGAATTCTCTCCCCACCCACCTCCGCCTTACACAGAACCACCTCCCCTTCAGAAAACAACTAAAAACTTGGATATTCGATAGATAGCATACCCCCCTCCCTCAAGCGCCTTGAGACCCTCTGGGTGAGTAGTGCGCTATACAAATTTTAACTTGACTTGACTTGAATGTCAAATTACTTAAGAATAGCCATCCCCGGGGATGAGCGAAACTCCGCATCCTCCAGCGTGCTCGGCTGATGCCGCCATGTGGGCACAAGGGGGCGGCCCGCTTCCCCACTAAACTGGAACCACAGGGGGTTATGATCAGAATGTGTCCGCCCTAAATATTCTGAGTTCGCAACTAGCGGGAGCAGGGACTGGGAACCCACCAACATGTCCAGCCGTACATGTAGATCATGTATTGCAGAGTAATAGGAGTAGATTCGCTCGGTTGGGTGAAGAATGCGCCACAAGTCTTGTAGCGCCCAGTGTGAGAGCCAGTCTCCGAACGCTTGTGCGTCTGACACTGCCGTTGTCTTGTGGAGGGGGGGGGAAATATCTGTCAAAGTGAACTTCGAGCACCATGTTGAATTCCCCCCCAGCAGCCATGGGAGCACGGCGTATGGAGTCAGAACCTTTGACAATTGTGTTAGGAATGACGGTTGATCTATGTTGGGTGCATATATTGACCCAAGCAGTATCACCTGACCATTTTACTTCCCACGCATGAAGGTGTACCTGCCCTCCCGGTCTGTTACTACCTCTTCACATATAAATGGAGTGCCTGCCCGCACCCAGATCAGTGTACCTCGCGCGTGCGCTGAAAATGTTGTGCCGTATATCTGTGCTCTCCAACGTCTGCGAAGCCTGTTAAGCTCCGCCTGTGTTATGTGTGTCTCCTGTAAAAGGGCGATACTCACTGTGTGCCGCTGAAGGTAGGAAAATATAGAGTAGTGCCTCGTGGGTGTGTGCATGCCGTGTATATTCCATGTTATTACATTAGTTTGTGTCATCGCGAAACTGGTCAGTCAACAGCAGTGTCTTGTATGGGGGTTGCTCCGAAGAGCGGGTGTCATGGTCAGGGGAGAGTACATCGATTTGTTGCAATGAAAACAACAGAACAACTGTAAACAACATAACACTTGGGGTGTAACCCCAGGAGGTTGTCCGTCCAAACATCTGTAACAATAATCAAATCAGAGCTAGTTCAGTGTGATGCCAGGTGGGGTACTCACGGTAGCGGTGTCTTGTCTGTACCATCACCCCTTATCATCTCCGGTTGCTAGAAAGATGCATCATTTTGCTAGTGATCTAGGGCGGCATGGAGTTCTGATTCGGGGCGTGATGAAGGTCTTCTATCATAGAGTCATCGATGTGTGGAGTGCGATACAGTTGGGCCTGTGCTCAGCAGGCCCCTAACTGCTTCCTAATGTATTGTGTGTGCCCATTTACTCCTTGATGACACCCCCGACGCACAGCGCAGTCTAAAAGCAAGAATGAGGGGACTAGTAAACAAAATTCTACATTTGTGGATTATGGCTGAGTTTGATGCAGCATTTTGATATCCCATAATATCATCCGCAGTTTGTGGGGTTCTACCACGGGCAGGTTCATATCTTCGGAGGTTGTGGTTGACGGGGATGATGGGCCGCTGGTTCCTCATGCATCTCGTATGTAGGCTTCCATGCGGTTACTGTTATGTGCAGTTCCAAGAGTTGCCACTGCCTCTAAGACATCCTATAATTCCATCCTGATTTTCTCTGGACTGGGCACTACTGGGCCGGGCCTTACAGACTGGAGCATCCCACACCTTCTCTGTCGTCGGGTACTCCGCTCCATCAAGTTGCCAGTGTCCGGGCCCGGTGGTCGTGTTCCTGTCCACAGGCCAGACTCCTCTGGCCAATCCCATGCCTCCGCCAAGGGGTCGAAGAAGCAGGTCCCCTCTTTCGTCACCACTCTCAGCCGGGCCGGGAATAGCAGGGAGTAGGGCAGACCCAGGTCCCGAAGTTTATGCTTCCCTGCCATGTAATTGCTTCTGTGCCGCTGTATGACTGCGGTATAGTCTGGGAAGAACATGACTCCGCTGCCCCCTACCGTGAGGTCACTCAGTTTCCAGGTTTTGCGCAGTACCACTTCTCTGTTGCTGTAGTTGAAGAGCTTGAAGAGAAATGGGTGGGCACCCTATGCGCTCTCTCCACCACAAATTACAGTTGCAATGTTCCCTGAGGTAGCAAGTCTGGCAGCCAGCGCTCTACATTTTGCTCCAGGTTTCTACCTTTCTCCCCCTCTGGAAGGCCCACCACGCGAACATTGTTGGGGCAAGAGTCCCTTCTACATCCTCCACTCTGTCTTCGAGCGCATGTATGCGGACTATCATGTCCTGCAGTACAGCAGTATGGTTCTGGGTGACAGACTGGAGCTCCTGGATTGTTTGACCCTGTACCTTAACCGTCTCGGCCAGTTTACAATGATCTGTGTGAAGGAGACTGAAGTCCATGTTGACTTTATCAATCCGTGTTTCTAGGGATGCTTTGGTCTGTTCTAGAGTGGCACCAATCTTTTCCACCGCTGCGAGCACCGAGTCCATTTTGGCAACAAGCGTCAACACTTGCGATTCCATCTCTCCACCTTGTCGTGTGTGCAGGGGGTGGAGACTTCCTGTGCGTGGCTGGCCGTGCTGCGACTTGTCTCGTAGCCGGCCCATTACAAGCTGCTGTGCTGTGGGCATCCGTCGGCAGTCCGTGGTTACTGATCTCGGTCTGAGAGGCTCTGAGCTCACTCGCAACCGTGAGTCACTTGTGCCTCCTAATGAGGATCACACCCAGTGGCGCGTGGTCAACGTCTCGGTTCAGGAACAAACTTCTCAGTGGGCAATCTCCGAGGCCCTGCAATTGGGGAACACCCGTGTCCCGCTGGTGGCCGGTGGGGGCGTCCCCATTGCCCCGTTCCACCTGGATCTAATTTGAGCCCCGGCCTCTGGACTGTCTGCTCGTGGTGTGTGTAAGTCACCCACCTCCACTTATGGCCGCTGAGCCAGGCTGCTTCACAATGTCCCAAGGGGCCACACTTCCCCCACCACCGTCCCTGCAGAGTTTGAACACTGGAGGACCCCTCTTCAGCGCATTTTTCACGTGCACTGCTCGGGTTCTTCTGTTAATAACCGGGCCCCCACCAGGTGCTGATTACTCCGTCTGGCAGCAGGACACCCAGTCAATGGTCGGTCTCAACGCCTGGTTGGGCCGCCTCAGCTCACGCCGCGCGACAGCTTTGGGCATGTGCCTCTCATCAATCACACTCCCCACCTCTGGTGCAGAAAATGGTGCCCGTCTTGTGGTCCAGCGCCTCCTCCTGGCGTGTTGATGCCCTCGTCACTAGGCACCACTGATCACTGGTGGCTGCTTCCCTCTTCCACTGTACATCGCTCCCCATATCTGTGGCTAGGGGTGCAGATGCAGGCTTCTGGCTGCAGCCCCTCACCATGCTTTGCTCTTCGCACGCCCACCACTCCTGTGTCTCCCAGTTCCCCAGGGCCTCCGCTTCAACCTCACCCGCCATATGTGTCCTCTAGCCGCCCCCCTGTGGCGTCTCTTGGGCCGCTTGAACCAACAGCCACCACTGCAGGGTTCTCGCTGGGAACTTTCTCTTCAGCGCACTTCTGACTCGCACTGTCCGGGCCCTCTGCAGCCGGCCGGGTCCCACCATGAACCCGTCCGATCCCGCCAACAGTCCGCTGCTATCGCCTGGGGGCAGGGCACATGCCCCTGCCTCGCGCTCCTCACCTCCGTTATAACGATGTGTCGTAGCTCCTGTGCAGGTTGCCACTGTTCACTTCCTGCTGCGGCCTGGGGCCTCTGTCCCACGTTAATCGCCTCCATACCTCTGGCTTATGAAATGGCACCCATCTGGTGGTCCCACGCCTCCTCTCGACTTGCTTTGTTCACTGCCTTCAAGCACCGCTAGGCGCTCGCGGCCATCCCGGGGGGAGGCCTCCGCTTTCCTGCTGCATGCCCCGAAGAGTCCTCACTTCATCAATGTGCCCGGAGGGACTTTGATGGGCCCGACGTCTGTTGCCAGGGATGCAGCTGCCGGCTTCAGCTCCTCGCCGCACGCTGCCTTCCCACGCACTCACCCCTCCTGGTCTCTCCGCTCTCTCAGGCCCCAGCCACGACCAAATTGGCTGAAGGCACACTCCGGCTGCCCCCCGGGTGCCGCTCCTCGTTGTCCCGCCGGTCCTGTGTAATTGTAGCACGAGTTTCACCTCCTCAGGATCACTTTATCGGATAATTAGGGGTTTTGGGCAGGAGCCCTAAAGATTTGCGTCCGCCATGATGGCTGGCAAGCCACGCCCCCCTAACTAAGTCATCATGATTCATGAATGCACTCTGTCACTCATTCCTGGACTGATAGATCGATTCATCCACCCAATGGGCCATTCTTGCATTTAGCCAATTATCCACCCACAATAAAACATACTGGCAAATGCCCACATGTACGATAAAAACAAAGGATACACATAGAAAAATGAAAACATACCACCTCCTAAACTTGGTGAGAAAATGAATATATAATATTGAACATTGAAGGAGGAGGTCATCTTTCAATGGTATTGTACACAGTGTACAACTATTTTACATTTTCAACATAGATGACACATTAAGTAGCAATGTGTTGGCCATGTTGGAGCGGTAAAAGCAATGACACCGTGTGCACGATACAATCTTAAAATGCAATAACCATAATATGGCAAGGTGGCTGACATAACACTTTTAAATAAATTGACCAACCTGGAACTATAAAACAATGATACACGCAAGATAATAGTTTAGAAATAGTGACCACTAAGGATGCAGCAAATTACATTTTTGGGCAAGCCAGCAGCAGGTGGAAGTGTTGCAGGACGCTCATGAAACAGAATGAAAGAAATGAAAGCTGAGCTGTGAAATGAAAACAAGGAAAACTAATGGATTGGTTACCAGCCCAGATAAAGAAATGCCCTAATTTTCTGATGGATGTGCATATATGATCAGGACAAATGCTGTTACTCTCAGCCAATTTCAGGAATGGGCAAAACGATTGCCACTTGCAGTATGCTGTCATGGGGAGAAGCAGATAGAAGAGGACTGGCCCAAAGGCCCTTTATGTATGTATGTGAGGAGAGTTGAGAGTTTTTTTTTTTTACAAGGCCCTGGCAGACACCACCCCACTTAAGAAGGCCTACCAAGGATTACTACAATGCGAGTCTTCTACTCAAAGGGTTGTCTGAGATATCTGTGAGATTCCACGTAACAAAATATCAGTTTATAGCCTTCAATACAGTGTCAAAACACTCCATCAGTTTGATTTTGCCCCCTGGAGGGGGCTGCTTATTGTGGGCCTATATTTGTCATTTGTGATGCTTTTGAGTCTACAGCTCTACATTCCAAGAACAGATGCTTACTGGATAAGTAACATTATGCGTTAAAGGCGTGTGAGCTGTAGATCATATACTTTGCATAGACTATTTAGCAAATTCTGCCAAAGCGGAGGCTAACCTGCAGCTGTTGCAGTTGTCTGAAAAAGTGTTCTAAGTACTGCCTGGCCTACACTGGCTTGTTGTTTTGCTAGGACATCTACACAATAGTATTTGGTGAATGTTTGTGGTGTAGACGATGTTGCAGCTTTACAGATGTTAGCTATGCGGATGTTTCCTAAGAAAGCCATAGTAGCCCCTAATTTGCGGGTGGAATGCGCTCCAGGGGGTATTGGTAGCCTTCTTTGCTTTTGCATAACATGTTTGGATACATGTAACAATCCACTGAGCAATACCAGATTTGGAAATAGCATTCCCTGTTTGTGGTGGAGCAAAAGCCACAAAGAGTTGTTTAGTTTGACTAAATGTTTTTGTTCTCTCTATGTAATATAGTTAGGCTTGTCTAACATCTAAAGTGTGCAGAGCCCTTTCTGCCACCAAATCTTTTTTGAGCAAAGAACACAGGCCACTCAACTGATTGATTAATGTGAAAGGCAGATACCCCTTTGGGAAAGAATTTAGGGTTAGTATGAAGAACCACTTTGTCTTTGTGGAGATGAAAAAAGGGTCTTCTGTGGTTAGTGCCTGAAGCTCACCCACTCTCCTCACTGATGTATTAGTAATGAGGAAAGCAACTTTCAACGTGAGGAATTGTAATTCACACTTATGCAATGGCTCGAAGGGTGGACCCATTAGTAAGGACAAGGTTACTACTCAATACTGGATCAGGTGAAAGTCTTACTGGAATAACTCTTTTAAGTCCTTCCATAAAAGCTTTGATAACAGGTACTCTGATAAGGGAGAGATATTGTATATTTTGCAAGGAATGCAGCTATTGCAGCAAGATGCATGCTTATGGATATAAAAGCTAACGCTGACTGTTGCAAGTGTAGTAAGAAACAAATCATATTTTGAATGGACGCATCTAAGGGATTGATATTGTTGTCATTACAATATCTAACAAACCGCTTCCATTTAGCTGCGTAGCAAGCCCTTGTAGTAGGCCTTCTGGCCTCTTTAATGATGTTCATACAGTCTGGTGGAAGGTTCAGATAAAGTCAAACAAAGAGGGGGGGACCACGAGCTGGTTAAGGTCCAGTGCCCGTGCTCCGGATTCTAGTATTACAACAAAATAAGGGGGGATCACTGTTCCATCCGAGTGTGTGCTGTGAATTTCGCGCCCACAATCAGATAAAGTAAAGAGAGAGGTTAGAAATCCTAGAGAAGGAAGAGAAAGCTAGGTATGGTCTTGGACCCTCTCAAGTGAAGCAAGAAGGAACGGGGAGAAAGTTTTTTTTGTCTCTTGTTGCCCTCAGACACCCCGAAGGATGTCATGCTTCATCATCGGGAGGTGTTCCTCGTCAGGCCGGCGCTGCAACGCCCTACGGGTCCCATGAAGGGTCACTTTATCAGAGATATTTTAAGAGAACAGCCATAAGATGAGTGCGGGTATGTGGGGAGGGTACTACTATAGAGTGGCAGTGTAGGTGGGGGGGTTAAAAATGGCTAGGTGAAACCAAAGGGCAGTAATTTTATTAGTGAAGTATGGGTTCCCCTGTCATGTTAAAAAACCCGGGCACAATTCACAGAACTAACTTAAGACAAAATCCTAAACTTACTACCATTTTGGTATTCACAGAAGGCACTTACTCACTTTGGTATTCACAGAAGGCACTTACTCATTTCGGTATTCACAGAAGTTAGAAGTCCTAACTTTAGGACTCCTATATACCTTCCGTGAATACCGAAATTCTTAAAATTGGGATTTTCTCAGTTTAGTAGTAGTAAAGTTAGGACTCCTAACTTTAGGACTCCTAAATGCCTTCTGTGAAATCCGAAAGTCTTACAATTGGGTTTTTTCTCAGTTTAGTAGTAGTAAAGTTAGGACTCCTAACTTTAGGCCTCCTAAATGCCTTCTGAGAATTCCGAAAGTCTTAAAATTGGGATTTTTCTAACTTTACTACCACTAAACTGAGAAAAATACTAATTTTTAGACTTTAGGTATTCACAGAAGGCATTTAGGAGTACCAATGTTAGGAGTCCTAACTTTACTACTACTAAACTATGAAAAATCCCAATGTTAAGATTTTCGGTATTCACAGAAGGCATTTAGGAGTCCTAAATTCAGGACTTATAACTTCTGTGAATATCGAAATGAGTAAGTGCCTTCTGTGAATACCAAAATGAGTAAGTGCCTGCTATGAATACCAAAATGGTAGTAAGTTTAGTATTTTGTCTTAAGTTAGTTCTGTGAATCGGGCCCCCGGAGCTTGTTTGTTACAATATGGGTAATAATGTACCCTGGGTAACATAAGGTGTGGTGAGTTCAACAAGTTTCATGCTATCGTGGTCAAGAAGATCCAATGTGCTTCATCAGGACCAGTGCAGAGAAAGGTGGTAATAGTGTAATCTAAAAATAGTGCAAGTGTAAGTGTAGGGGGTTGTTGACCCCTATGTAATACAGGAGGTACACGCGGTTCTAAGCTCCTACTAGAGCACCGCAGTGAACAGACAATTAGTCTTCTCTCCAGTGAAACCTAAATAGTAGTGGAGTATCAATCCATGGGTGGCGGCGTAGGTATCACCGTCAGATCACGTTCAATCTGTAGATACAGAGGCACTGTTCAGCACCTACCCACCTTACGCCGGCCCGGAGAGATTTCTAGCCTTTCTCTTTATTTTTTTGGAAGGTTCAGATTACCAAACATTATGAATTCAGGTGCCAGATCGCCAGATTGAGTTCTTTGGGATCTGGATGTCTTATGTCTCCATGACTCTCAGTGAGGAGACTGAATGTGAGATGTAGTTTTTGATGAGGAACTACTGAGAGCTCCATCAGGGTAGTGTACCAAGGTTGGTGGGCCCATGTGGGAGCTACTAGGATCAGTGTGAACGATGTTTGCCTGAGTTTCTGAACCACTATCGGAATGAGCGGGAGAGGCAAAAGAGTGTAGGCATATTTCCCTGACAAATTCATCCATAGTGCATTGCCCTTGGACAATGGGTGTGGATACCTGGAGGCGAAGCTTGGGCATTTTGCGTTTTAGTGTGTGGTGAACAGATCTATCTGGGTAAAACCCCACATTTGAAAGAATGGGCGAAGAACATTTTTGATGAAGTTCCCACTTGTGAATCTGTTGTCTCTGCCTTCTGAGCAGGTCTGCTATTTTAATGTTTACTCCTTGGAGGGACTCTACTAGTAAAGACATTTTGTTATGTATGGCCCACCTCCAAATGGCTTGTGCAAGGCGTGACAGCTGGAAAGAGTGTGCACCCCCTGTCTTTTTATGTAATACATGGTTGTCATGTTGTTGGTGCGGACTAGGACAGCATTGCCTCTAAGGTGAGTCTGAAGGGCTTTGAGCGCTAGAAATACTGCTAGCAGCTCTAGATGAGTTGAGTGAAGTTGCGTTTGCGTCTGGCTCCCTAAACCTTGAACAGTATGAGTTTGGAGATGAGCTCCCCAACCAGTGAGCGATGCCGCTGTTGTTAGCACCGTGTGTAGAATTGGGTCAACGAAGGACCGCCCTTTGGATGAATACAGTGGATTCCATCACTGCAGAGAGTGATGAGTGCAGCGGTCTACCAACACTAGATTTGATGATTGACCCTGGAACTGATTCCACTGTTGTGCTAAGCATTCCTAAAGGAATGCATTTGAAGTCTTTTATGGGGAACTATCATGATGCAAGACGCCATCATCATTTCTAGTACCTGCATGTAAACTAGCGCTGGAAGAGACTGGTTTGGCTGAAACTGTGAGAATATTGCAAATTCTGTCTGCATTAGGACATGCTAGAGCTTTTTGAGTATATATCAATCAATCAATCAATCAATCATGGACACTTATATAGCGCACTACTTACCCGGAGGGTCTCAAGGCGCTTGGGGGGGGGGGGGGGGTGCTGCTACTGCTCGAACAACCAGGTCTTGAGCTTCTTCCTGAAGGAGAGGTGGTCTTGGGTCAGGCGCAGGTCGGTTGGGAGGGAGTTCCAGGTCTTGGCGGCCAGGTGGGAGAAGGACCTTCCTCCTGTCGTCGATCTTCGGATGCGGGGGACGGCGGCGAGGGCGTGACTGGCTGATCGGAGGTGGCGTTTGGGAGCGTAGAAGTTGATGCGGTTGTTGAGGTAGCTCGGGCCTTGGTCGTGTAGGGCTTTGTGTGCGTGGGTGAGGAGACGGAAGGTGATTCTCTTGTTGACGGGGAGCCAGTGCAGGTCTCTCAGATGTCCGGAGATGTGGCTGCGTCGGGGGATGTCGAGGATGAGTCTGGCTGAGGCGTTCTGGATCCTCTGGAGTCTCTTCTGGAGCTTGGCGGTGGTTCCGGCGTAGAGGGCGTTGCCGTAGTCCAGTCGGCTGGTGACGAGGGCCTGGGTGACCGTCTTCCTGGTCTCGGTGGGGATCCACCGGAAGATCTTTCGTAGCATGCGCAGGATGTTGAAGCATGACGAGGAGACGGCGTTGACTTGTCTGGTCATGGAGAGGGAGGAGTCCAGGATGAAGCCCAGGTTGCGTGCGTGGTCTGTCGGTGTGGGTGCGGTGCCCAGGGCGGGGGGCCACCAGGAGTCGTCCCAGGCGGAGGGCGAGGAGCCCAGGATGAGGACTTCCGTCTTGTCTGAGTTCAGTTTCAGGCGGCTGGTCGTCATCCATTCGGCTACATCTTTCATCCCTTCATGAAGGTTGGCTCTGGAAGCGGCGGGGTCGTTGGTCAGTGAGAGGATCAGCTGGGTGTCATCGGCGTAGGAGATGATGTTCAGGTTGTGTTGGCGTGCGATGGGCGCGAGGGGGCTCATGTAGACGTTGAAGAGGGTGGGGCTCAGCGAGGATCCTTGAGGGACGCCGCAGATGACCTCGGTGGCCTCTGACTTGTACGGTGGTAGGCGGACTCTCTGTGTTCTTCCGTCGAGGAAGGAGACGATCCATTCCAGTGCCTTCTCCTGAATTCCGACGTTGCTGAGGCGCTGCACTAGGGTGCGGTGGCAGACAGTGTCGAATGCCGCGGAGAGGTCTAGGAGGATGAGGGCCGCTGTTTCTCCGTTGTCCATCAGGGCTCGGATGTCATCGGTGGCAGCGATCAGGGCGGTCTCGGTGCTGTGGATGGCTCGGAAGCCAGACTGTGAGGGGTCGAGGGATCCATTCGTCTCGAGGAAGGCGGCCAGCTGTTTGTTGACGGTCTTCTCGATGACTTTGGCTGGAAACGGGAGGAGCGAGATGGGGCGGTAGTTCTTGAGTTCGGTGGGGTCCGCTGTTGGTTTCTTAAGTAGAGCGCTGAGTTCGGCGTGCTTCCAGCTCTCCGGGAAGGTGGCTGTGTCAAAGGAGGTATTGATGATGTCCCGCAGGTGGGGTGCGATGACAGCGTCGGCCTTGTTGAAGACGTGGTGAGGGCAGGGGTCGGTCGGAGATCCGGAGTGGATGGAGTTCATCATGCGGACGGTGTCATCGGTGCTGATCGGAGTCCAGGCGCGGAGGGTGGTGGTGGGTGGCGTTGCTGCGGTCGCTGTGTGCGATGGTTGACTGCTGAAGCTGTTGTGTATGTCCGCGATCTTGTTGTGGAAGTAGGAGGCGAGGGAGTTGCAGAGGTCTTGCGATGGGGTGATGTTGTTGTTTTCGGCGTTGGGGTTGGAGAGCTCTTTCACGATGTTGAAGAGTTCCTTGCAGTTGTGTGCGTTGTTGTCCAGTCGGTCCTTGAATGCAGTTTTCTTGGTGGCGCGGATCAGTTGGTGGTGCTTCCGGGTGGCAAGCTTGAGGGTGGTCATGTTGTCCGGTGTAGGTTCCCTTCTCCAGTCTTTCTCGAGGGCTCGGCAGTTCTTCTTGGAGCTCTTGAGTTCGTCGGTGAACCATGGGGCTTTTTTGCTGCCGGGTCTGCTGGGCGGGGTCCTCAGAGGGGCGAGTTTGTCCGCGCAGTTGCTGATCCACTTCGTGAGGTTGTCGGCGGCCTGGCTGGGGTTCGCTGAGCTGGCGGGAGGGTGCTGACTCAGGGAAACGAGAGGCTCTGAGATATGCTTCTGTGTTTGAGGGCTGGAGATATGATTTTGCCACTTTTAGTATGATGCCTAGACCATGCAGTAATTGTAGTGCTATCTGAGTGTGCTGGAGACACTATAGGTAAGAGCTGGCTTTGGTGAGATAGTTGTCCAAGTATGGGAAGACATGAATATATTTTCTTCGCAGGTGGGCAGCGACTACTGCCAGGCATTTGGTGAATACTCTGGGAGCAGTGGTGACTCTGAATGGAAGCACCTGGAACTGGTAGTGTTGTCCCGCTATCACAAACCTGTGGTATTTGCGATGAGTGGTATGTATTGGAATATGGAAGTATGCTCCCTTTACGTCTAAAGTGGACATAACATTGCCTTGTTCTAGGAGTGGGAGTACTTGTTGAAGTGTGACCATATGAAAGTGGTCCAATTGAATGTACTGATTTAGTTCTCCTAGGTCTAATATAGGCCTAAGAGACCTGTGCTTTTTGGGTATGAGAAGATATAGGGAGTACATACCTGCTCCTTCATATTGAAGAGGTACGGGAACTATAGTTCCTTTTTTTCAGCAGAGAGTGAACTTCTTGTTAGAGGAGGTGTACATGTTCTCTTGACATTTTTTGAGAATTTGGAGGAATGTTTAGAGGATTGTTGGTAAGCTCCAGGCAATAACCAGATTGGATAATTCCTATAATCCATCTGTCTGAAGTTATTGTTTGCCAGACGGGCAGGAATTGAGAGAGACGTCCCCCGACTGGTGTGGAATGATCAGGGGTTGGGAGGCAAGTCACTGTTTGTTCATTGAGGGGGAGGTATGGGGTGTGGAACCTTTACCTCTTCCCTTACCACTGTTGCCTCTAAATCTGCCTCAAAAGTAACCTTTTGAAGAAGTTGACTGAGTGTTACCTTTATATGATGTAGAAGTGTTGTCCGTAGATATGTTTTTTGAGCCCCCTCTGTAGAAGGAGTGACAAAAAGAACCACTAGAGGGTGGGGACTGTAAGGCCCCCAAGGATTTAGCAGCATCTGCGTCCTTTTTCATCATCTCTAAAGAAGTGTCTACTAGGGACCAAAGAGATGCTCTTTGTCGGAAGGTACGTTTAAAATAGAAGCCTGTAATCCTCAGCCTGGTGTCCCTTCATAGCAAGACAATGGTGTTGATTGCTCGAGCAGCTGTGTCATCTGCATCTAAAGTACATCTAATAGATGTGTTTGAAATTAACTTTAATTCCTGAAGTACGTCAAACGCCTTAGTCTTCTGTTCGTCAGGTAGAAATTGGAGCAATTATTCCAGTTTGTCGTAGTGTGCTCTGTCGTATCTAGCTAGAAGAGCCTGGGTATTGGCAATAAGCCAATGATTGGCTGCCTACGCAGCTATTCTCTTTCCGGAAGAATCTACTAATTAAGATTCCTTATCAGGAGGAAGACCATCTCCTGATGTTTGTGAGTTTGCCCGCTTACGGGCATTTGAAACCACTAGGGAATCTAATGGTAACTGGCCACTGATATAAACTGGGTCTGATGGTGCTGGTTTATCCACCATTGGTGTAAGAATTTGTGCTCGGACCAGATCTTTAAAAAGGTTGTCCGTATGTTTTAGCATTCCCTTAAGCATGGGAAGTGTGTGCGTGGATCTATGGGAAGAGCTTAATGACTCAAAGAGAAAATCCTCCTCAATCGATTCTTTATGAAGCTGAACTTCATGATATTCAGCATCTCAATTATTTAGATCTATGTACCCTATGTTATAATCAGGTAGAGAGGGTTTGGAAGGGTAAAAATCTGGATCATTGTCTATGTTTCGATCTGTATTATAATCTTTCCGTGGAGCAGGACAGTTATCATCTAACCCATCCCCATCATCCTGGTTGTCAGGTGATTGGGGTGGTGGGAATTTGTGGGTGTTATTGATAAGTGTGAGTTAGGGAGGGAAGGAGTAGGGATAGAAGGAGGTGAGGGATTAGTACCAACATTTTCCATTTTTACAGGAATGTTGTAAATGTCCTCTGCTTCTGATGCACGTTTCAATGGCAATTATTTTGGGTATGTCTCCCCCTGCGTCTGGTCAGATCACCATCTAATCGACACCACTATCACTGTCAGTGGCAGGGTCAAGGCCCCTATCCTGGCAGGAGGGTCATCATGTAAATGGAGCTCTTACAACTCCCAAGCCTTTCTCGCTGCCCTGGCCAAGACTCGACCTACCACCGACACCGACACCAACGTCGAGACGATGGAAGGGGACATCTGCAACTGGTTAAAGGTGGCCAGTGATCAGTTTCCCCCTCTCACCAAATTCCCACGCACCAGACACAGTAATTCCCATAGATGGTTTTCTAGCGCCCTCAAAGAACAAAAATTGAAGGTGCGTCAATTAGAACGGATCTGGAGACGCAATTACGCAATTACTCCAATTCTGACAGACTGCTCTTCATGGCGGCTCATAAAGACTATAAAGGCGCGATCTCTCTGGCCAAATCCTCACACATCTCTGACAGAATTCTCGCAGCTGATAACAAATCTAAAGACAGAATCCTCCCCACTCAGGTCCCTTCCCAAGAGACATGTGATGCTCTGAATTCCATCCCTCCTCTCACTCCTGTAGGGCTATTAGACACTTCGCCCATCAATCAGTTGTCCCTCAATCAGTTCCCTATTCTTAACCCCAACTCCCTGTCTGAGCTTGCGATCTGTGTTAAATCAGGGTCCCCCAATGATTGCTGCCCCCCCTCTGTCCTTCGGGACGTCTGCCTCACTTTACCAGACTGCATACTGCCCCTACTGAATGCCTCTCTTAACACCGGCACGGTCCCCAGTTGCTTCAAAGAGGCCACTTTAGTGCCCCTGCTGAAGAAACCAGGTGGGGATCCTGTTGATCCCTCCAACTATCGCCCCATCTCCCTCCTGCCCTACCTGTCCAAGCTCCTTGAGGCTCATGTTACTCATTGCCTCTCAAATTTCATCAAGAGCTCCGGATATCTTGAACCTAATCAAGCCGGCTTCAGGCCGGCCCATTCCACCGAGGCCGTCATCTTGGCAGTATTGGATGCCTTGAGGGAGAATGCTGACTAAGGGTCACATCAGCACCTCAGGCCTGGTGTTACTGGACTTGTCGGCTGCTTTCGACACGGTGGACCATACCATCCTTCGTCAACCGTGTCGGACAGGCCGGCATCCAGGGGCCTGCATTTAATTGGATTGAGTCTTTCCTCGCCGGTAGAGCACAAGCCGTTCGTTTGGGCTCTTTTACGGCAGCTAGGGTACCCACGACTTGCGGAGTCCCTCAGGGCTCCTCTCTTTCCCCCCTTTTATTTAATTTATACCTCCGGCCATTGATCCATTCGCTCAAGAGGTGGGATATCACAGTGTTCAATTACGCTGATGATTTGCAAATCATCTTCCCTCTTGCCTCCCCTGATGCCGCTAAAAATTTCAAGCAGTGATGACTCATATTCCGTTTTGGATGAACCACAACCAATTGAAATTAAATCCGGGGAAAATGGAGCTCATCCTTCCGGGAAATAGCCCAGCATACCCGGGCCCTCAATTCTGGCCAAAGGAGTTGGGCTCTCCCCCTACCCCGGCAAGTGTGGTAAAGAGCTTGGGGGTCATCATCAACGCGGAGCTCTATCTTAAGGCTCAAGTAGGGGCTGTGATCTCCTCCAGCATGTTTCAATTGCGTTAAATCCGCAAAATAGCCCATCTACTACCACATGCAGCACTGGTCCAGGTGGTGATCTCTCTGGTACTATCCCGCCTTGACTTCTCGAACTCCCTATACTTTGGACTCCCTCAGTCATTGCTTTGTCACCTCCAAATTGTACAAAACCAGGCTGCCAGACTCATCCATAAAACTCCAAAGTGGCAATCAGCGAAACCACTACCGCGTAAATTACACTGGTTTCCAGTCGAGCAAAGGGCGGCCTTTAAGATTGGCTGCCTGAATTTTAAGGCTCTTTACTGCACTGGTCCTGCCTTCCTCAAAACACTGATCACGCAGTACCGTCCGGCACGCAACCTCCGTTCGGCTCATCTTCACCTGATGGTCGCCCCTACAGTAAAGCTCAAAACGTTTGGCGGTCGTAGGTTTGCTCACCTGGCCCCTAAATTATGGAACCCTTGCCCCCTGTCAGTCAAATCAAGCTGTTCCTTATTGAATTTCAGGAAACTTCTGAAAACCCGGCTCTTCACTCTGGTTAGTCCGCCTCCTGTAATCCCAGCACTCTCTCTTTAAGCGGCAGTAAACTTTTGGTGTGAGTGCGCTTTACAAATTTCACTTAAGATAAGATAAGGAATGTTGTATATGTCCTGGCAATTATTTCTGGGTATGTCCAGTTTTGGGATTAATGACCAGTTCCTTCTGTTTTTGGTCTGGGTTTGAAGGTCGGGTGTCGAAACTAGGCTCCTTTGATGGAGTAGGAGCCGTCTTTTCTTTCAGTGCCAATATTTTCCAAGCCGAGGTTTTCGGCGTCACAGATTTCGGATCCAAGGATGGTTTTAGCTTCGGTACCGAAGGAGTTGACAATGCCTATTTCGGCTTTTGCCTGAATCGGGTCAACTCAATCCTGAGCCAGGGGGCTTTGATGTTTCTTTTGGTGCTGAGTACGGAGGTGGTGCATGTGAAACATGTTCTTGGTGCTGACCTGGGCCTGAAGGCATAAGAGAGTGCTGGGGGCCTTTTTCATGGGCAACGTTGGAGGTTGGGGCAGGGATGGCTCAGTACTCACGGTACGCTGACCCTGTGAAATCTCGTCGTCCTTGTCGGAGTTGGCTTCTGACATGGAAATAAGCTCCTTTACTTCCTTGGTTCTTTGTGCATTGTTGAAGTAGTGTTTGGAATCTTCTCCGAAGAGATCCAGATTGGAGCCGCTGTGTTGTTGTTACACTTCGTGAATTCGAGCCCGACGAACACAGAGAGTCTTTTTGGATCAGAAAGATTTGCACATGTCGCAGTCTTGTTCATTGTGCTCCGGGGAGAGGCACAAGTTGCACACTTCGTGTGACTCTGTGTGCGGTTACTTAGCATTAGACAGAGGACAATATTTGAATGGAGTCCGTTCCATCAACTGCAAGATTTTTCAGTGCGGTTGGGCCAAATGGTCTTCCACGAAGATTCCCTATCGAAAGAGTTTTTTGTGAAAGTGATACAATACGCGGAGAATGGGAAACGCGATCGAATAACAATACCATCGAGGGTGAGTGGGTTGTGTACCGAGGTGAACCCAAAAAACGGGGTCGAACTGGAGCGCAGCAATCCACTTTGGAACCAATGGCAGAAAGAACAATCTAACAATGGAGTCGATGCCCATGCAAACTATCACCGAAAGGAGGAGTCACCTACCTCGTGACTGGAAAGACTTCTTCCAAGAAAAACAACATACAAACATCCAGACCCAACACTATTTGGCAGGAGTATGAAAAGCATGTGATCTATAGCTCACATGCCTCAAACATTAATTTTCACACAAAGTAATTTTTCTTTATTTGCTGATTAATTAAAATCATTCCAAAAGATGGACTGGTAGAATTTTTTTAAAATCTGTAACACATAAGACACCATTTCAATTGATACAGTGTGCTTTCGCTTATAAAAGAAAAATCCATTCAAAAACCGATTAAAACTCTCATGGGGCAGAGAATACCCATCATTACTAGGATGCAGTACAGTTGTTTCTAAGCACAAATCTGTATGGCAGGAGCATGAGATTGCATTCCATGCACTGGGCTGCCACTCATGGTCCCTATACTGTGCCCTGCTGTGCTTGTAACAGTCTATTAACTTGTAGCAGGAGAGCTAGAGTGACTGCCTGTTCAAGAGTCTTATCACAGTGGGGTGGCAGGATCTTATCTGGATGGCTAGTCATAGCAGTTTCTATCTCAGCTGGCTGACGGCAGGGCAAATGCACAAAAAAAAAACATAATACTGTCTCCTTTTAATGGCCACATAAATGACAGTGAAGGACCCACCGGGTTTGTTTTCAGGCTGGAACCTGGTCTTTTGATGGAAAGACTCCCAGGTGGATTACAAGCAGAAAATGTTGTATTGATGGGGATATATGACTTATTAGATAGCATTGTGGGCCTCAATCTGCTTAGGTTTGCAGAATCATCCATCTGTGTTTCTTTCGAGCCATTTATGCTTTGTCGAGCATCCAGGCTTGTAATTTGGCTGTTTTACTAACAATGTTTTTAAACGAGGTAAAACTGATGTTTAGTCCCCACGCTTTGGACAGGTTAAGGGTGTTTAACACTTGCTGAAGCACTGTTAGCCAGTCATTTTTGGTTGTGTGCTGGTTCTTCATTTCTGTCCTGCACAAGGCAGCCAGTGAATCTGGTTTTGCAGATCTCAATTTACAACACAGTTTGGTATGTGCCAGCATCCTTTCTAGGGATTGATGGAATAACCCACATTCCAATCGAATCTGAGCTTGAGAAGTGTATCGCAGAAGGCGTAAAATGCATTTGAACTGGGTAAACGGAAGTTAGTTTAAAGTGGTTGCATCCTTTCCTTTTAAAAGTTCAAAACCGTAAGTAAGTGTAGGGAGACACTTAGTTGCAATTACTCGTAGATGGGAGTGTGACATGTACTCCAGCTTTGTTCGAAGTGTGTTAAATGCGAAACACAATGTATTACCCTGAGCCCTTCTTTAAACTAGGTGCTCTTTACCCTTTATTCTTGAGTCCAGGACCACTTCTAGGATATTTGTAGGATCTGATCATTCTTCTTTGTTCCCTGCTGTTTTTTCACTTGAATTTGATATTGTGATTATAGGCATTTGCAGGGAAACAGATGACCTTTGTTTTAGTATAGGTCAATTCTAGACCCAAGGTCTGGCTACATCGAACAATGTCATCCACGTATTGTAGGCACCTCACTGGGCTCTTTGCTAGTTTTGGTGGATCGCTTTGTTTTACAGATACCTGTTCATCTAGGTCTGCCATGAAGATCTTAACTAAGCAAGGGGCAAGCACACACACCCTTGCTTTAGGCCAGTGTGTGTGGGGTTCTTCCCTATTGTTCTGTTGCCCTTGCCTAGTTTGACTCTAACCTATGTCTCTGAGTATAAATCGACTATGGCCCCAGTAGCTTTGGTGGTGCACCTCATCTGGCCATCTTTACATGAAGGCGCTTTCTCAGAATCATGTCAGAGGCTGTTTTTAGTTCCACAAAGCAGGTGCATAATTTAGAGGTCTTGTGAACAGCTTTTTCAATGAGGAGACTCAGGCCAAGAAGGTTGCTCATTCTGCTCATGCCAGCTTTAAAACCTGTTTGTATAATTAGAAATAGATGCTGGCCGAGACCCAAGCCTCTGGGTCTATTAGTAGATTGGGGGCATACTATTTGGCTTGAACGTCGATATAAGCCCCATTAGTCAGTAGTTCTCTGGGTTGGATCTACTGCCTGCTTTGAAGATAGGATTTAATGTTCACCCCTGAATACATGTCCCAGGGACAGCATAATGTAATTAATAAAGGTTTAATGTTACTTATGACCCAGGAAAACTCTTCTCTACAGTACATCACTACCACTGACATTTTAACAGTTGCATTCTGGCAACCAGCGCAGAATACCACTGAAGAATGTACCATTATACCTTGGGGAAAAAATCAAATTGCACAGCAGGTATGTTATGTTATGTTATGTTATAAATGATTTTATAACGCGCTCTGTTACTAAACTAGTATCCTGGCGCGAAAATGGAAGAAGAAAACAACATTTGAGAGGTTGGGCACAGATAATGCACAACACAAGGAACTTGCATATACATCATTCTTAGACCCAAGCCGAAGACAACAAAGATGCAATGTTGGATTTACAAATGGAAAGGTACACTCAGAAATAATGTAGTCCATAAAGATCACGTATTGTTACTTCACAAGTCCTCAGGATTGTTTGTTGCTTATAGGGGTCCACCTCTTGACCTAACCACGCCTGAATGCCGTAATGGCACAGGTCGATAGAAGGATCAAGTGAGGGAAGGAAAGGGGAGGGGATGGCAAGGAGGGAGATCTGAAACAATAAATAAACAATGATCACTTCACCTCATACAACACTTGAGTTCTATTCCTATATCCTAGTTATTCTCTTTCTAAATACCTGAAACTGAGAAATAAACATGCTTGGTATAGCATCACAGTTTGGAATGTTGAGCTCTCTGATCTTGGTTGGAAAGTATTGGCAAAACTGCAGAGGGAATACAAGACCAATAGTGGGACCTTTAATACTAAGCAATGGCCCAATATCTGAATATGCTCAAGTAATCCAAGCTAACCCACATACCTATCTTCAGGATAAATAACGCCCAGGAAAAGATATCCACGCTAGTTTCACCAAAATAGGAGAAGCTCAATAATTCAGGCACTGTTATACCTCAAAAGTCTTTTATCCAAATACATGTGAAAGAACAACGGAATGAGGGCAAATAAAGAAGCAATCTATAAGGAGTTAGAAAGCACTCAATCGAATTGTACCTGTAATGCAGCAAAGAGTACGGAGTCTCCACGGTATAAAAATAGAGTAGGAAATAACCTGAATACCATCCGGTATATCGTAATAACGCTTTCCCTCTAAATCGTCCTACGCATGAACTCGCACCCTTGAGTTCGCCAACAGAGGACACCGTAATCCAAGGCGGCCGACAATGCAAACCGGGAAATGAAAAACAGTCCTCCGCATGAGCACTCGACTAGGCTCACCAACAGAGGACCATGTACTTCCGAAATCAAACACAAACCCAAAAAACCATCCTCCGCATGAGCACTCGGCCTGGGGCTCTCTAACGGAGGACTGATTATGCTCCTCAAATGTATATCTAGCAACTAAGGAACTGTCCTCCGCATGAGCACCGAATGGGCTCACCAGCAGGGGACTGAAAACAAGGACGGGCAAAGTTCGCCAAGAATTCGCAGCCGTGCAACTCAGTGAAAAGTAGTTTCAACAATATCCAGAAAGGGTACAGGGAACGAGGGTTTACCTCCAGGATCACACTCTGTAAGTCGGAGTAGGCACACGAAGGAACAGCCAGCCGGCTCGCAGAATTTCCGACACACTTCCTGACAGATCACGTGATTAAATAGGTGTCCCTTAAACCTGCGGGGTGCAAGGCTTTATGGCATTTGTAGTTCCCAAAAAATGCTGGTAAACGCATTATGTTCACGGACCTTTTTCAGTAACCAATTACGCACGAATGGAGATTGTGACACGTATATATTTCACAGTATATGTTTTAATCTTTCTTTACTTTATGCCCCTAGATACATTTGTCTCATGCAAAGAACATCCAGTGAATGCTTTTCGTTCAGACAGGATTTTGAACTTTGTCAAGGCTGTAAGTAGCATAAAAAAAACAAGAGTAAGACAACTCTTACTGGCACATTGGGACAATACAACACTATGTACAAATACATGAAGAAAAACAGAACAAGAGATGCATTCACTACCATAAATATATCAAAACATAGTACAAAACAATCATATATCAACACAAATAAAACATGACAAGACTTCAAAATGAATCTAAATTTAGTAAACAAGAATTACAAATGAACAAAAAAAATCATCACATTACACAATTATTACAAAATGATTAAGTTCAATGGGCCTATAGATTTGCATGTGTATAGAGGGGGACTATAATTATAATGAGTTACTGAATCCCCAGTCATCATGTTGTGAGTTCATTACCTAGTATTGTCATCCATAGAGGGATCACCCACATTATATTTACTTGTCCCTATATGATGTTTAAACAGAACATACCTCATATACATTTGTTACTTTATACTCCTAGTATGGAGAATTTTTTCTCTTCTTTGTGAAATCCTTCCAAGTGTGTTGGATAAATGTTTAATGTAAGAAACAGCTCGCATATTCACAGATGAGATCCATCTAGGCAAACATATTAGTGCAATCAGAAAATATTCTGGGGGGAATCCCTCTAGAGATGATACCTTTAAGGATTGTACGAATGTTATATAAATAAAGGGTGAAACAGAAAAATAAGTCATCATAGTACAGCAAATAACTCCCAAAATACAAGAAGGGTTATACGGGTAAAGAGCACAAAATCTCTATTATGAAAACCTCAAGTGACAACCCTAATAAGGCTCTAGATTAAATCCTTACTTCATGAAGACACACACAATTCAGTAATGTAGGGGTAAATCCCCCAATAGTATGATACCCATATATTAAATCTTCAAATGAATGATAAATATGTTTATTGTATATAAATATAAGCAGCACAGCAACAAGCACTGAACAGCTCCAGAGTACCAGTGCAACTGAATACCCAGGAGTTAAACATTCCACAAAGATGTTGTAATGGAATTAGAACATTAACTAAATGATAACACTATTACATTAAAGTATTGTGCAAAATGTAACATTTATCCCTTATATAAAAATAAAAGCAGGAAAAAACAATGACTACAAAAAAGAGGTGCATAACTAGACTATCTAACATAATCCAATATATTGGCAGGTAAGGATCTAGAACGTGCAGAGTTTTTAACTCTATTGGCTACAGAATCATAGTGTACATCAGTAGTGTTTAAATCACTTGAATGAAGATCATACGAAACATTAGGCGTATTTTTTTCATCACCAGAAACAACAATTTTGCCATTGTTGTCAACAATACTATTTTTATATGTCTCAGGACACCTAGATACATGCCTAATATTCCAGACTTTGCCATCTTGTGTTATAATAGAATTCTTAAACACTCTGGTGATCTTAATAGGTTTGTAAAATTTGCTCACACATTTACCTACCAACCCAGGTTTTTTTATTCTTACCCATCCCCCTACTCTAAAATTATGTTGCTTGGCATCCCATTTTTTGTCATACCAGTTTGTATACCTTTTCTGTTTTTCTCTCACTTTTAATAAGCAAAAAGGACTGACTTCCGTTCAAGAATGTGGTATATTTCTGTACATCCACAATCTTTTCCTCAATACATTTTTCCAAACTCCTCCTTCCTTCATGACCTCCGTAATGTAACCTTTCAAAACTCTATTGAAGCGTTCTACTTGGCCATTCTAATGTGGCGCATAAAATGATGTTGTAATATGTTTTATACTGTGGGACCTGAAATACTGCTCCATATCATTGGACGTCAGTTGAACACCATTATCTGTGACAATTATTTAGGAGAACCCTCCCTAGCAAAGACTTCCTTGAAAAACTCTAAAACCTTATTGGTGGTAGCCATGGGAACCATTTTAACTTCCGGCCACTTTGAGTGATCATCCACTAACACCAGTGCATAGCGTGAATCCACAGGTAAATTCAAGAAAGGACCAGAAATATCAAACGCCAACTTCTTCCACGGTTCTTGTGGCCAATCTGCAGTCTTGAGAGGTGGAACATAGAGTTTCAACATTTTATCCCCTGAATTGCAAATCAAACAGTTTCTAACCACACGATCTACCATGCGGTCCATCCCTGGCCACCAAAAGTAGTTCCTAATTAGACGTTTCATTGCTGACATGCCAGGATGAAAATCATGGGCTAACTTTAGAATAATCTCCCTCACAACCAATGGTGGCACACATTTTCCATCCTTGTAAATACAATCTCCATCTAACTTTAATTAATCAGAAACCTTATATAGAGGCATAATTTCTTCAGGTATGTTATGCTTTTTTGGCCAACCATCTACCAAATAACTCTTGACAAGTAGAGACAATGAATTATTTTCTTCACTAGATTTCCACGTTTCTTCTGATATATTAGAAAATGCACCAATCACAACATCCTGGATAGTGGTTACAATATCTAAATCATCCTCCTTTCCTTTACAATCTGACACACATGGATGACGTGACATAAAGTCAGCGTGACGTTTTTTTTCCCAGGAACAAATTCTGTGCTAAAACAATATTCTTGTAACCTAGAGGTTAATCTGGCAATCCTTGCTGTGGAATTCCAACCACCCCCAGGTGATAGAATGTTCACCAACGGCTTGTGATCTGTTCTCAGAATGAACTTAGCTTCCCATATATAGGTGCCGATTAGGATGACGGACGGCGTCCGTCCGCCACCCCCGAGGTGGAGGGACCGTCTGCAAGGGCAGCGGTGTTCTCTCCATGCCAATTAGGATGTGACCGCCACCCTGGCGGTCACATCCTGTATCTTTACATTGCGGCGGATGCTGCTTCAAGCAGCACCCGCCGCAATGTTAAAAATGCATGCATTGCATTTGCAGGCACCGCGCGGTGCCTGCCGCTTTGTGCATGCACATGCAGGGGGTACCATAGGTACCCCCCATGTGCACCCACACCCCCCTTCACCCTGGGGGCCCGCAAGGGCCCCCCAGAAGCAAAGGTCCACATGCTTTTCCACGGCGGAAAATCCGCTGCGGAAAAGCATGTTTACACACGCTTCCTAATTTGGCTGGCGGTGTCTTGCAGACACCGCCACCAAAAAAGCGGTCTACACCCCGCGGATCAGCGGCGGACAGACCTGCCGTCCGCCGCTGATCCCACCGCCATCCTAATCTGGCGGGTGGTGTTGTCAGGGACCGTGGCGGTGAATCCGCATGCTCCGGGCCGGCTGTGGCTTCCACCGGCCCGGAGGATGCGGATTCACCGCCATCATAATTTCTGTAATGTTCTATAGCCCATACACATGCAAGCAGTTCTTTCTCTATAACGGCAAGCCTTCTTTCTGTTTCATTCAAAGTTCTCGAAGCAAAACACACATTCCATTCCTCATTTCCACTCTTTTGTGACAACACCCCACAAATGCCATATAAACTAGCATCCACCGTTATAATACATTGTTTTTTCATGCAAAAAGTTTCTGAGAGTGGGTGCATTGAGAATGTCTTTTTTGATTTTATTAAAAGCATTTTCTTGTAATTCTGACCATTCAAATGACTAATTGTGTCTCAACAACTTTCTCAACGGCTCCATTTTTGTTGCAAAATTTGTTACAGATTTTGAATAATATTCACACATCCCCGCGAAGGAGAGCAATTGATCTTCTTTTTTAGGTGATGGAGCATTCATTATTCCTTCCACGGTTGATTTTTGAGTATCACACCATCACCTGTCAAAGTATGTCCTAAATATTCTACACTTTTTAAAAACATTTTGCATTTGTGTGCCTACAGTGTCAACCCACTCCTTTTCAATCTACCACAAACTTCAGAGAAATGTTTCAAATGATCCTGATTATTCTCTGAAAAAATGTAAATATCGTCCTGAAAACATTTTACAAAATTATCAATATCTTTAAAGATGTTAAACATTACTATTTGGAACACTGATGCCGCTGAGGCTAAGTCAAATGGCATCCTTGTGTACTGGTATAAACCTTGTGGGGTGATGAATGCTGTTAGCATTTTTTACTCTTCTGTTAATGGCACTTGATTATACGCTGATCTCTAATGTAGAGAAAACTTTGGCGCCCTCTAGCATGGAAACAACCTCATTAATGTTAGGTAATGGGTGGCAATCTACCGCAATTTCTGAATTTAATGCCCATTAAGTCCACATGGAGTCTCGATTTTTTATCCGGTTCGCGGACCAAAACAATTGGCGAAACCCATTCTGATGAATGAATAGGCTCTATAAAACCTTCATTCAACATCTCTTTGAGTTCTTCTCTTACTCTAATTGACACCGGTCTTATCTTTTGTCTGACAGGTTTTACATTAGCTTTCAGTTTGCTCTGATGGGATTAGTCTTTGAGTCTACCTAAAGAATCTGAAAACACATCTTTAAATAAAACCTTAATAAACTCTTCCATGTCATCTTCTCCTGTGAAAGAAATGTTGTTAGTGCAAGAGGATTCATCCAAAATTACAGGATTCTTGAGTCTGGGGTTCAACATAATTCCCAGTTTATATTGATCCCTCCAACCAAGCACATTTATTCCTTTTACTGGCACATATAACTTATGCTCGCAACCCTGTTCTTAAAAGTCAAATTTGTGTCAAAGTATCCTATCATGTCAATGCGTGAACCATCATAACTTACAGGGTTAATGCCAGATGGAATAATATCTCCAATATTAAGTGCTTTATCCAATTTCTCTGCAAAGTACTGATTTGAAGTTATGGTCCATGGCGATCCTGAATCAGCCATGAGCATTAATTCCACCTTAGACACTTGAACTAAACACATTGGTGAATTTGTAAGTATGTCATTAGGATCTTCCACATTAGCAACGCTATTCCTCAGAGACACAACAAACCCTGACATGGACTTTTTTGCATAAGCTTTTACAAATTTTGCAGGTTTATCACTCTGTTCTGATCCTTCTATCATGGACGAAATTCTTGGCCGAAATTGCCTAGGCAATTTTCTTTGATCTCGGCACATGTTTGCAAAATGTCCCATCCTTCCACAATTTTTGCACTCTCTTCTAACTGCAGGGCAACCAATGAATGATGACACATGGTTAATGTTTCCACATTTGTAACAATATATATTCTTGCTACTTCTTTCAAACCTTCTATTGTTATTAGAATATTGATTTTGACCTTGAACCGCATTCGACTTCTGTGTGTCATATCTCATTTCCTCTTCCTTTTTTTATAACAGCAACTTCTTCAGGTTTATCTCCTTTGCTACTAATTTTCTTGACTGTATGCATCCATTTTTCGGTTTGTTTAAAGGCTTTGGCTGTAGAAATAGCCTCTGAGAGCTTGGGATCTCCCAAAACCCATAGTTGTTCCTGCGTTTTTTTACACTTCACATGAACCACAATCTGATCCTTAATCATTTCGTCAGAAATAGTTCCAAAATTGCAATGTAAGCTTAAAGTGCGCAAAGCCGTCAGAAAATCATCAAAAGATTCATCCTCTTCTTGTCTCCTTGTGTAAAATTTGAATCTATTCAATGCAAAATTGCTAGTTGGTTTGAACCTTTTCTCCAATCTGAGTAAGGCCTCATCATATACATTAGTTGCCTCTCCATTTTCCGTAACACTTATCTGAGGCAGGGATCTAAATACCATCTATCCTTCAGATCCCAGAAAATGTAATAAAATACTTGTCTTCCTTTCTGCCCCATTCTCTCTCCATCTATTGCCTTCATGTAATTCACAAATTCCTCTTTTCCATCTTGACCACGGCAAAGGTTGTTCCCCTTTGGATTGTAGGAATTTTGCAGGGGGATCAAACTGCATGTTTCTTATTTATTGATCCATATAGTCACCTGAAATCACAAAGTCATTGGAGGGAACCCTTTGGCCTTAAAGCGAATCTGAAACTAAAGGGCTATAGATTGGGCTGCTTTAATATTTCATATAGCTCCCCTTCTTGTATCTATCAATACTGCTTGTCGTCTGTGCAACTGCATGAGGGAGGACCTATTGCACATGTTATGCATATACCCAACATTGATATAAGAACAAACATGACTATTAAGGTATCATTCTGAAAGAAAAAGCATTGGCACATGTAGGCCGGCAGTAATACTCTCCCTTCAAGGAGATCACTTAATACTCAGTGAAAGAATTTAGAAATTCATGGCATTAGCTGTAAAAACAAAATTGCCCGCAATATGGCCCTTGCTTAGTGGGATGACCTAAGACAATGTTGTTGATGTAGAATACAGTAGGGAAGGAACCTTCTACCTCAACGTGTTCATTATTGTAATTTGTGAAGTCTAAATGGCGAACTTTAGATGGAAATTGGCACAACTCAACTTTCGAAAGTACAATCTAGCACTTTAAAAGCGTGACATCTGCAATGCAATTCAATTTTTTATATGTTTTGTTCTTACATAATGAGACACACTTTCTTTGCACAATAAGCACTTTAAGCACTTTAAGCACGTGATAATATAGTTTTTTTAATTGATATAAAAAACTTGTATTAATAGTGCATTTGCACAGAATTTATTTACAGCTTGTCTTATCTGGTATTTACATTGTTTATGTGTTGAAAATGGATACCCTTCTATTGGCATCTGATGCACTGCAACATGTTATTTTATGGTTTGATATATAGAAAAGAAGCTTCCAGTTGAAGGTGCTGTTGCAATGATCTTTTAATTGTAACAGTTTTGATTAGGTGACTGTGGCCATCACCCCCTTTCCTCTGATGGACACACCCAGCCATAGATATGGTTTGATTCTTTATTATAGAGGTATAGAACTGGGGTTTTGTTTTTTGTTGAATTTTCATACAAGGTTCTCAAGTCCAGTATGGATTTTCCTCTCCTCACTCTGTGCTACTGGTTATGTTATCCTGGGCTTGATCCTGGCTCCCCTTCGATGGTCTCACCATCCCCTCTGGATCCTATTATGATCAGAGATCAGACATATTTTAGTCCTCAAAATAAATCATACAGTAAAGGATAAATTATATTTCAAAAGGTGTCAATGAGTTCTATCTATCATGCGAGGCACTTTGCTCATGGATCAGGTGATGCCCACCTATTCAAGAGTGCTTCCTCTTCCCCATAGGCCCTGTTGTGGTGACCGTAGACCAGCCCACCACCTCTGTAATGTAAACAAATGAAAAACTGGGATTTGCCTGAGGCTACGGACTCGAGAGTCGCAGCATATGGAACCACAGTGTCTGCCTGCTCTCTGGGACCACTGGACTTGGAGGCACTGCTGCTACAATAGTCGTCCTGTTCCTTGGGCTCAGCGCGTTCCACCTCATTCTCCCCTTCACCCACGTCCAATTCTTCCTGGCGGTCCTCAGTGTCTCCTCCCTTGCTCACATACTGACAGCATCCGTCTGACATCGCCTTTCTTCCTGTACACATGCCATGTCTGCCTCCTCTGTAATATTGCTGTCTTCGCTGAACTACTGTGGTCCTTTCTTTATAGTGCAGACGCACAGAGGGGGACAAGTAATGCCCTCATGAGCCGCAGGAGCTCTTCAACTCCCATCTCCTTGGTCAGCCTTCCCAACAAGAATGGACTTGTGGAGCATTCAGTGATGGGACAATGGGACAGGAAATCCACATTAGTCTTCGACTTCCTGGGACCAAGGAAGGCCTGAAACGAAAAAGGCTGTAAGGCCAGGAACCAACAGAGCACCTAAAGTCTGAATATTTATACAGTGTCAGCCAGGTGAGGGGGGCAGGATATATCAAAAGAATAAATGTACAACCCAATAGGTAATACTGTAGGGCTTCAATGGCCCACTTGATGGTAAGGCATTCTTTCTCTATGGTGGCATAATGTATTTCCCTGGAGAACAACTTGCGGCCCATATACAAGATTGGGCACAGGTCTCCCTGCTGATCGTGTTGTGAAAGAAACTGCACCCAAACCCCAACCAGAGAAGTCGGTCTGAGGCACAAAAGTCCTGTGAATGTTAAGACACGTTAGAACAGGGGCTTGACTTAGTGCAAAATTCAATTGTTGGAAGCTATGCTCCTGAACCTCAGTCCATGGCGCATGTTTCCCTGTATACTTGTGAGGTAGAAGGTACCTGTTTTTAGAAAACTGAGGAACAAACCTGCAACAGTATCCCACTAGTCCAAAAAAGGTGAGTATCTCATTTTTCGTTGCGGGTCATGGAATCCTGTGAATGATCTCGAGTTTTTTCAGCTGTGATCAGATGACCCCTGCATTTATTTCTGAACCCTAAATAATCGATGTGTTCCATGGCAAAGGTGGTCTTCTTCGGATTCAAAGTCAGCCTTCTTGATTCAGGGCATGTAAAACCTGCCTTAGGTGCTACAAGTGTGCTCCCCAAACAGGCCCTATATACAACTATATTGTCTTAGTATGCCAATGCATAGGCCAGATAGGCCTGTAAGAATAAGTCCACGAGTCTCTGGATGGTGGCAGGGGTCCTACGAAGGCCTAATGGCAGAACTTTGGAGTGATAAATCTCTGAAGGGGTTGCAAAGGCTGTCTTCTCTCATGCTTCAGGCATAACGTGTTTCTGCCAATACTGCTCTGTGAGGTCAATGGTGGACATGATACCCGATACTCTCAGCCTCTCTACCATTTCATCTAACTGGGGTATGGTATAGGTATTGAACCATAAGATGGCGTTCAATTGGAGGATGTTAATACAGAAATAAAGACTCCCATAACCTGTTGGTACCAAAACACTGGGGGAGCACCAAGCACTCTGGGAGTGTTCAATTATGTCAGCTCTTAGCATGGCCTCCTGTTCCACTGGCTGTCTTCTGGTGTCTGGTATGCGGGATGGTTTAAGTTTAACCACTCAGGTCCCATCCTTGATGATGTTGTGGGACACTAGGGACGTGCAGCTGGGAACACCTAAAATGATGGTCTAATAATGTAGCTATGTGTTGTTTTTGCTTGGTATTAAGGTATTCTCCATTTTAACTGGCTCATCTTTGTTGTCATGGTTGAATGGGAACATCTAAGGGGTTATGGTCTTTCCATAGCTTACTGAGACTACTGGGTACTTTTGAGTGGGAGGTGGCTCCTCCTATGCTTTCAACAGATCTACATGATATATTTTTCCCACCTGACCTCTGTATAGGATGAATACCCTGTACGTCACTGGGGTAACTTTTTCCTGTACCTTATAATCTCCTTAGCGTACAGATTTTACAGACACAAAACCATAAAAATACAGCAGCTATAGTAATAGTTAGCCTAAGGTAACTATAACTTGCGTCCCGCCATGCACAATTTTCGCACCAATAATTTCACTTCAAGGGTTTCAGCAAAATTATCAATGATGTTGTAGAAAATGTCAGGAGTAATGTACTATGTAAGTAAATTAGCAGTGCATGGCTAGGGTTTGAGTTATAGTGACCTTAGGGAATTAGTTATAGTTACTTATCTGCTGACTTTCCACTGTTTTGTGTGTGTAAAATCTGAACCTAACTGTAAGGTCCCTGTACATGTTGTTTTTTAGTAAATTTCAAGTGTTTTTTAATACTATTTCCTAACAATAACGTCCCTGTAACCTTTGTTTTTTTTCAATGAATTTATATGGTTTTTAATGACGCAGAACTTTTTCTCTTAGGCTTTTCTTCTCCTTTGCGTTTGGAACAGCACACGTAGAATACTCTTGTATAAAACTAATCACTGAGTCTTCTGGATCCGTTCCAAATTTAGGTGCATCCTTGATCCACAGCAACATATGTATGAGAGGAGCACCTCTTGCTTGGTACTCCTTTCTCCAGAAGAAATCCAACACCTCTCCAAGAGGTGGATTCTTCTTATTAATGATGAAAGACATCATAGCTTCAAATCTATGATTGAAGTACCTACATACATTGACTGGATCCAAAGAGCACAGTTCTCCGGGTGTCTTGAATTCGATGTTTTCTACGTTAGCATTTGCCTCTCGTAGAAATTCAAGTAAGTCTTCCCAGCCATACTCGGCACAGCTCAGAGTGAGGAACCATGTGGGAGTTCCTAAGTTCCTCAGCATACATTTTAAATCACCATGACGACGGTACCAGTACTCATTAGTACCACGCTGACACGCCATGAGATTAATCAGGTGAGAATCCAAAATACTGTCTTGGACATTGACTTTATCCATAAAGTCACTTGCCGAGATGTTTTGCATGTCTATACCACTTTTCAAGATGTGGTTCACTGCATATGACAGTCCAGACAGATCGCTTTCAAACAGGAGATGAAACAAATAGGGAATGCATTGTCGAAACCTAGCATCTCCTGCATACAATCGCAAAGTCCGGTATTCAGAAGCAGGAATTTGATGAGGTCGCTCATCATATCTTCCTCCCTGACCTGTTGGAAAAAGCTGTGGGAAACACCGAGCTTCCAAACTTTCCTCCCAAACACTAATGGGACTCCCTTTGGCTTGTTTCATTTGAAACAACTCAATAGCATTCCCCATGACTTCCTTGGAATGCAAAGGATAAACACTATAATGTTCATATATTTCTTCACTAGTAGAGGGTTCTACTTTCTCAATTTGACCAGCACACAAATCGCTATCCTCTTCCTCACTTACTTCCTCTTCTGCAACATATACATTCTTATAGTATTTATTATTTTTTTTCAAATACAATGTTGCCTTTTTAACTTTCCTAACATCCACTAAATCTTGCCATATTTTCTTATTCTTTGTCGGAACCCCATTAACTAAGATAACCAGAGGTTCCTCTTCCACTTTTTCTACTCCAATTGTGTTAATGTTTTTCTTCAAATCTAGAGGCAAATAAACAACTCTTCCCTTTAATCCTCTCTGTAAATCTGATGGAGGCAATTTCCCTGTCCTTGGCTCCATTCTTACAATAGCCTCAAAGGGATGGATACTTTGAATCAAAATAGATTCATAAGTATTAAAATCCTTCAATTCAGAAGGAATCTCAACCAATTCCAGATTATTATGAACTGCTCTAGCAGGCATCTGGTTTTGATTTAATTTGCAACAACAATAAGTACACACACGTTGATCCAATCCCAAATCAAAACAATTTTCTGCCATCAAGTATGTTGCGAAATCCTTCCATTCACTATTATTTTCCCTTTCACTTTTTGCATATAAATCCACTAACTTAGTCTGATTCTTATAATAAGTGCGTCGACAACACACACAAGTGAAATTTGGCCTCTCACTTGATTTGACCTGAAACGTCGCAATTTCCCTCTGGAAATTATCTGTACTGGAAACCTGTACACTATCTTCCACATTACCCGCTTCTTCTTGGTCAATTTCAACATTCTCCTCTTTACTTCCAAAGTAACAAAACTCAATTTCTTCACATATATTCTTCACATCTATTTCAGAACCATGCAAAAGAGCAGCGCATAATTGTTTAAGCATAATTGCTGGACTCTTAGCATAATACAACATTCTAACTAATTTCCTCACTTTATTATGATGCACTGCTAGCATCCTGAAATGATGAAAAACACTCTGGCATACTCTCCTGGAAATACAAGCCAGTGAATGACCATGCAAACCTGTCACTTCTCTCACTCTGCAAGGATCTAATTCTTGCAACAACCTCATTTTCTGCTTCAAACTTTTCTTATTAAATGACCGTACAAAATCACAAAGCAAATTGATGGAATCCTGTCGCACACTGCAAATACTACTACACTTCCAGGTGTACACAGGACCCTTAGCACGTCTTCCTAAAACCTCATTACCTAACACCTCTTCTGCCTCTGTTGTCACAAGTTTTTCTTTTTCAACTGGACAACCATCTTTCACTTCATAAGCACGACCACTGGTGTCAACTGCATGCACCAAATCATTATCCTGGAAATAACTCTCCTCATTAAAAAATGCCTCACAGCTTGAACTATGCATCCATTCTCCAGAAAAAACTTCACAAAAATTACTACGATTAACTATTCTCTTCCATCTACTATTTCTTTTGAAATCATAAATTGCCTTGTTTAGCTTCCTAATTCTATTGATTATCAAAATAAATAACTTACGTTTAATTTCAAATGCCTGATCAATAACTTTCTCAACTTTTTTTTTTCTCTTATAAAAAAGCACTTTCTGTTGACCTTTCTTAATATTTTTTAACAAATTGCCAATTATCCTGTTGCGGAACATTCGTTTACGAATGTCCCTAAACTGTTGTTTCCTTCTACTATCATGCACAGAGTTATCTCTTGCTCTAGCAGTAACATTTTTGATTGGCCTTTCCTTTCCGTTTGAATTGCTTCTCTTTTTCTGGACTGAAACATTTTCTGTAGTAATATTTTTTTTACTACAAATATTTCTTATGAATGTTTTTGTACTCTTAGCCGGTGCTTTCTTGGTGACTTGACGATTTTTTTTGTAGAGGACTGCTGCTGTAAATGATGGACCTGCTGTCTTTGACGTTTTGTAGCCTTTCTCATTCTCTCCTTAGTTAGCATTCTCAAAATTTGAAATTATCTGCAGTTGAATCTGTGGTAAAATATAATAAAAAATGTTATTAACCACTATTACCAAACAGTAAATCAATAACAGTCAACAAAAACTTAACACACTACTTAACATTTTTACATATAATATTTTTTAGTGCTTTGGCAAATTTAGAATACAGAAATAGCAGAAAAGAAATGGAATTCTTCTTCATTTACCTGTCCTGCTTTATATGTGAATCTGATCTAATTTTATGAGCATATTTTAATATTTTATTGAAGACACTACACATAACCTGTTTTTGAAGGTGTGTTTAATTTAAAATTAAACAGTTTACATTTTTACTTTTCATTTATTGTAAATTTTAAAAATATGTGTTTATAGTTCCATAGGCTCAAGCAGGTCAGCTTCCCACCCTATGTCATATAATTCGGACAAATCTGCATCCTCATCACGTTCTTCTTCATCCTCAGGATTTAAATCATCCAAGGGATCAACATCCACTGATGTTTCAATTACGAGTTCAATGATGAGGTCGAAATCAACTGATTGCTGATTGTCGCTCATGTTGATGTTGTCTTTATCTTTAAAGAAAGATAACAACAATGAGATGTTGCAGAGTAAGAGACAAATCTCAGAGATTATAATAGTAAAATTGTTTAACAAGAGTAACATTTTGCAGCTATTATTTAGCCATGTCCAGCGATGCTGAGCAGGTGAAGCCTATGTCTAATTTTTCAGTGAACAGGACTCATCTCTTCTTAACCTTGGATAAGCCTCACCGACTCTGTGTCCCCTGCACATACTTAAATGTAAAGGGGCAGATTTATGTTAAATGGCACATCCCCAGGCATGCACCAGTTAACGTGCACCACTGCTCTGCCACCCATGGTGTGCCGCATTTACAATCAGATAGGAAAAAGCTGTGTCAAAACCCTGCGCCTGCTTTAAGCAGGCATAGGTCTTGACACAACATTGTGGAGATGGGGCACCCCTGAGCCTTGCTGGAGCTGCATCGCACTTGCGATACAACTCCAGCAATGCGCCACCTTTACGGCACAGATGCGTCACGCATCTGTGCCATTTTTGCCCCATGCTGCGCCGCATTGTAAATGCAGCACACCATGGGTGGCGGAACAGTGGCGCAGGATGACTGGCACATCCCTGGTGATGCGCCAGTCATCATAAATCTATCCCTAAGCTTCTTATCTTGTTAGAGATGAACCGCCATATGTATCATCAAACTATTTTGCATTTCCTAAATAGCGAATTTTAAGGGATAAATAGCGATTCTTTACCATTCCTAATTTGCGATGAGCAAATTGCTAATTGCAAATTACCCATTCATTTCCATGGGCCAGGAGGCCCATAGGAATGAAGGTGCAATTTGCGATTAGCAATTAGCTCATCACAAATTAGGAATTTTTCCAAAGGTGCAGGGGTGTCTCAAGAACACCCTGCTGCACCCCTGAAAAAGAAATTTGGGGGCATATGGCGCACATACATGCCCTAAGGGCATGTATGGGCGTCATATGGCACTTTTTTATTTTTTTTTTTTGGGAAAAAAAAATCTTTTTGAAAAGAATTCGCAAATTACCACCAACTAGAAGTTGGTGGTAGTTTGCAAATCCTTAATGGCATTTTTTGCATATTTTTTGTTTGATACATTGCATTTAAGGAATCGCAAAATTTGCAAATCCTTCAGTGCATTCGCAAAATAAGTAATAGCAAATTTTGCTATTCCTTATTTTGCATCAAACTTGTTTGATACATACCATTTGTCTAATTAGCATTCGCAAAGGCCGAAATTCGCAGAATTTTGACCTTTCCGAATGGTAATTAGCTTGATACATATGGCCCCAAGTGAGGCCTGTCTTGCAACATGGTGCATCTTTTGCATCACTGCTGCATCGGTTTCATGTGGCACGTTCTTTTTACACCATGACACATCTGCCTAAATGCATCAATTTGTAATTTTGTCGCCTCATAGCAAATCTTTTGCACCACCGCTGCATCACAAAAGTGACGCACAGTGGCGCAAAAGAGGCATACACCTATCATAAATCTGTCCCTAGCATTTTAAATGATTCATTCAGGATGATGATAAGGTGTGGCCTATCCAGAGGTTTGTTTAAGGTGAGGCCTACTCAGGATTGCAGATTAAAGTTACGCTTGATGAAGAATACAGAGGAGATAATACATGTAAAGGCCTACCAATGAAGTAAGTAATGTCCACTTCATTGCGCCAGTCATCATAAATGTATCCCTAAGCTTCTTATCTTGTTACAGATGAACCGCCATATGTATCATCAAACTATTTTGCATTTCCTAAATAGCTAATTTTAAGGAATAAATAGCGATTCTTTACCATTCCTAATTTGCAATGAGCAAATTGCTAATTGCAAATTACCCATTCATTTGCATGGGCCAGGAGGCCCATAGGAATGAAGGTGCAATTTGCGATTAGCAATTAGCTCATCGCAAATTAGGAATTTTTCCAAGGGTGCAGGGGTGTCTCAAGAACACCCTGCTGCACCCCTGAAAAATAAATTTGGGGGCATATGGCGCACATACATGCCCTAAGGGCATGTATGGGCGTCATATGTCACCTTTTGTTTTTTGGAAAAAAGCTTTTTTAAAAGAATTCGCAAATTACCACCAACTAGAAGTTGGTGGTAATTTGCAAATCCTTAATGGCATTTTTTGCATATTTTTTGTTTGATACATTGCATTTAAGGAATCGCAAAATTTGCAAATCCTTCAATGCAATCGCAAAATAAGGAATAGCAAATTTTGAATTAATGACATTTTTAAAGCCTTTGCAAGTTTTTGGGTCACTTTTAACATGGCTATGTAACTCAAACAGTCAAAATCTAAATTTACCATGCACAGGTGGGACAATATTTACAAGGAATGTGCCCCACGGGGAAAAGTCTTTTAATGTAATATGGGAAAAATGACATCAGAGACACTGAAATGCCTTATAAAGAAGCATACACCATTATATCCTTGTCATAAATTTACAAACCATTCCTTTTCCCCAAAAACGATTTTCAAATCATAATTTGAAAACACTGCACATAGGGAAATGACTTAAAATGTCCTTAAGACACATGAAAGCGTTTTTTGATTGCCTTTCCAGCATGGTTGGGTCACTTTTAACATAGCTATGTAACACAAACATTCAAAATCTAAATTTGCCATGCACAGGTGGGAGCATATTTACAAGGAATGTGCCCCACGGGGAAAGGTCTTTTAATGTAATATGGGAAAAATGACATCAGAGACACTGAAATGCCTTATAAAGAAGCATACACCATTATATCCTTGTCAAAAATTTACAAACCATTCCTTTTCCCCAAAAACGATTTTCAAATCATAATTTGAAAACACTGCACATAGGGAAATGACTTAAAATGTCCTTAAGACACATAAAAGCGTTTTTTGATTGCCTTTGCAGCATGGTTGGGTCACTTTTAACATAGCTATGTAACACAATCATTCAAAATCTAAATTTGCCATGCACAGGTGGGAGCATTTTTACAAGCAATATGCTCCACAGAGAAAGGTCTTACATTAAAATGGGAAAAATAACATCAGAGACACTCAATTGCCTTATAATGAAGCATACACCATTATGTCCTTGTCATAAATATTATAACCATTCATTTTCCTCAAAAACGATTTTCAAATCATAATTTGAAAAGACTCCACAGCTCCTATGCACAATAACACCCTGTCAGTACTAATACTTCACATTTTCTCCAATTACATTTTCTCAAAGAAACAAAATCTATTTGTAAAACACTTGAGACAAAGCAACATTTGAAGAACACAACTTTCTTCATAATTTTCTCCTTAAAGCACACTATTCTCTATCTAAATTAAAGAAATCTTTTCTCACCTTAGCAAATACTTTGAGTTTCAAAACAGTCTCAGAAACACACCAATTTGTCTTCAGCAGAGCAAAAGGTATGCACTCCAGAGTCTGCAGCTATCAAAAGCACAGAAATGCTGTAATTCTTCACACATATCTCTCATGTCACCCAATCAAAACTCTTCCCTCACTTTTTTTCAAATGAAAACCCTTCCCCCCTCTGCCATTTCATGCCTTTTCTGCATGGCAACCACCTCTTGGAAGACTTCTGGTGTTTGCAAGTTCACACAACAATGTTGCAATTGAACTCTGAACTCTCAGTGCACCTCATATCCAGTGCATTCTTTCATTTAATGATTTTTTCTTGACCACTCAAAATACTTCTTTCAAACAACTCATCCATGCACCCTAACTTTCTGTTTTCAGCAATCAAAATCCACCAATCACTGTTACTGCTTCATTAACACAGACACTCCACAGTTTTTTTCATTTTAAACTCTTATTTTTTCAACTGCCATTTCATTGTCACACTTCATCTGACTGCAGGAGAACCTTCTCTCACCATGTTTTCTGTCTGGATTGTTGGACATAGTTACATCTATTGGGCTCAGAGGTATGCTGAGAACAGGAATTTACCTAACCTCAATTTACAAGATGTGGAAATTAAGTGGTTTGGCCACAGAGGATTAAAATGTCACCAATTGATACCATTGGTGAAAACCTTTATGCATTTGCCAAAACCTGACCTGTTAATTGTGCACTGTGGAGGTAATGATTTGGGCACTTTGACTGGGGTAGGTCTGGAAATGCTTTTAAAGGACACCTTTGAGCAATTGATGGCACTTTTTCCTCAGACTGAATTGGTATATTCAAATATATGCCAAAGACAGAAATGGAGGTGGTCAAACCAATTTTGTCCACAAATTGAGAAGTCGAGGAAGCATGTAAACAAATCTGTTTCAGCTTACATGAGAGACCATGGAATGGGCTCCCTGTACAACAATAACTTGCGTTACTACATGCAAGATATCTACAGAGGAGATGGAGTTCACTTCTCAGATGAGGGCAACAGAATTTTCATTCTGAATTTAAGACTGTGCATTGGTACCTACTTATAAGTACCTAAATGTACCATAAACCCAAAAGCTCTTCTCAGAGCTACCCTACATCTGATCACTCACAATTATTATTTTACTCTAACCTTTTTTCACTAATTTTCAACAAAGTACGCTCCCTGGGGCGCTTCCCGGTACGCGAACCGGGAGCTAACCTCGCTAAATTTTTTTAAAAATGTGGTTTTTTTCGCACATATGGGCCTCCTCAGCCACCCTCAGAAAACCTAGGGGGTCAAGATAAGTCTACCGTGCCCCCTTCTACCCATTCTGAACATTATTTGCCCTCCATCTTGTATCTTAATTCGACCGAAACACAAAATGGTGGACTCCCGTAACGCTTAAGGTTCGCGAACCGGGGCGCTCACCAGTTCGCGTACCGGGTCGCTCCCTGGGAAGCGCACCATCAAAAAAGGTGGGAAAGTAGTTTACAGAAAAGCGACTGGAGACAATTTCACCAAATATAGATTAGCTCATACTACATACCAATGCCTACCATTTTCACAAATTTGATTGAAATTCCATTTAACCATTTAGCCTGTAGACCTCTCTAAATACCCTGTGGTAAATTACTTCACAAAACACATCTGAAGTGTTGGAATTGACAACCAATTAAAATGTTACTTTCATTTTCTACTTTTTTTACCTGACATTTGATTGGCTATGTACCTGAATATATATAAAAAAAGAGAGAGAAACACAGCCATTTTGACTACTACTTCCTGAACTACATTGCAAGATCATTTTCACTCACAACTTAAACTTCTTTTTAGAAGGTGAGATATTATTTTATAAATTTGAAAACATTTTCAGATAGTTATATACTATCCCTCTGTAAGAGTTAGACATTGAGAAAGGCTTCTTTATTATAATTATGGATTGATTTAGGTTTCTGTGGTATAATTATGAATTTACTTAGGCTTCTTCACAGGCACTTTTTAATAGTACTACTTCACGCCTGAAACCATACAGTGCCCATAGATTACTTCTCTGTTATAAACTCACAAGTACCTGTCTGAACTTAAACCCAACAGTGCCCTATCTCTACTGATATATTTATTTTTTATGCAAATTACAGCAATAAAATGGAAGGTGAGCAGAATGTTTCCTTCGAAATTGTTCTGGAGAACAACACAGAAAAAGATATTGAGGACAATGATGACTCAGATTTCATGGATGAATCACGGGACCATGAATTAGTTCAATGTGTAGAATCTGTGGATCATTTACTTCATTATGATGACGGTCAAATGTGGGAACTTATGTTCACTCAACAAGAGGACATATCGGACAGTCAAATGCTAGACGTTCTATTAAATTTTGAAAAACAATCCGAAAAATAAAATTGTATGTAATATTAAAAAATTGTTTGAGTCTTTAATCATTTTTATATGTAATTCATAAACTAGTTAAATGTTAGAAATGTTATTAAATTTTGAAACACAATCACAATAATAAATAATTGCTTAAAAAATAAAAACATTAAAAAATAATCAACAAAACCAACAATCAATTAACATACAGTATTTGAAAAGTCTATCATTCTTTTTTCCTTATAGTACGCTGCCCAGAACGCTTCCCGGTTCGCGAACCGGGCGCTACCCACGCAAAAAAAACAAAAAAATAAATTATTTTTTTTTGCCCCGCGGGGCCCTTTTAAAGCCTCCACATTAAACCTAGGGGGTCAGGGAGGATCTACTATGCCCCCTTATGGTCATTTCCCCCTTTGTTTTGGCCTCCTCTTGTCTCTCGATCCTACCGAGAGACAAGATGGCGGCCGCTCCGGACTGTTTAGAATGTTGACAGACACCGGAGAGCCAATCAGCTTCGCTTCGCGAAGTTCCGTTACGCGTAAAGTCCGCGAACCGGAGCGCTGCCCAGAGCGCGCTTACAGATATATATCTTTTTTTAAACGTTAATTTTTCAAAATCCACTGAAGCACATATATTGAGACCTAGCAAAGGCACATCGGGCTACAAGTCCCTACAATTTTGCCAAGTTTCGTGGAAATCCATTCAGCCGTTCGGGCTAAAAGTGAGGCCAACCGCCCTATGGAAAACTCAATGTTAAAAACGCGTTTTGGGACCCCCCTTTTTTCTCGGCCCCCCCTTGACGAACCCCCCCCAAATTTCCAGGGGCTGCTCAGAAGCAAAATGTTCCATTTTCCAGAAAATTTCAGCCAATTCCGTCCACAAACGCCAAAGTTATTAGACATAGAATTTTCAAAAATCCCATAGAGAAAAAATCCTAACTATATATACCTACTGGCGACCGCCAGTAGGTAATATATATATATATATATATATATATATATATATATATATATATATATATATATATGTATTCACTGAAAAAACCATAGGTTATAGACCATATATAGTTAGGAATTAGCATTTAAAAAACCTTATTTTACTCACACAAAACCATTGAAATTCCATATGTAGTTAGTTGTACTAACTATATATCGCGCACCCGCAATCCACTGCTGATCATGTCACATATTACATCATTCATGACATGGTCAGTGACATCACTGATGACATCACTGATGACATCTCAAATGACATCACTGATGACATCACTGATGACATCTCAAACGACATCACTGATGACATCACTGATGACATCTCAAATGACATCACTGATGACATCTCAAATGACATCACTGATGACATCACTGATGACATCTCATTTGACATTACTGATCACATCACTGATGACATCATTTATGTGATAATACGATGAACCTCTTCAGACTCTAATATAACCTTAGATACAATCAGTGTAAACAGACACTCATAGACTGTCACTCATCCATGGAGTTACTCAGACACTTAGTCAGTCATACAAAGAATCAATCACACCTCCATTTCCTCAACTATACAGTTATACACACCTTACTTATTCAAACATATACTAAAACATATTTACTCACTTATACAATCCTGGATACAAGTTCACAATGATCCATACAGCCACTCACACATTCACTGGCTCTTATGCACAGTTATTTATATATGTCAACTCTCACATGTACTGTATTTTACATATGTACTTACTTTAACATGTAGCACTGAGATATCCATTCACTCACCAATACACTCATGCACACAGTCAACTGCCCACACATGCACTTTTGAACCCATACATCTAGTCAATCAACTGCTCACACATCTATGCAGAGAGTCATACACCTCCCAGCCACCCACACACACACTCAGTCTCCCATACAAATGCTTGGGCAACCAATCAATAACCCATATAGTTAATCATATAGCTACTGATCAACACATGCAGCAGTTTACAGAACAACAGACATAATGATGCACAAATTAAGACAGTTTAGTCACTAACCCATGCACTCAGTGAGACACATTTAATCAGTCACTCATACAGTCAGTCATGCCCCTACTAAATCCTTCATCCAGACACTTATACATCCACTCAAGACATATTTTAACTTTACAGAAAAATACAGTCACTGGATGTTGTCATCAGTGATGTCATCAGTGATGTCATTTGAGATGTCATCAGTGATGTCATCAGTGATGTCATTTGAGATGTCATCAGTGATGTCATCAGTGATGTCATTTGAGATGTCATCAGTGATGTCATCAGTGATGTCACTGACCATGTCATGAATGATGTAATATGTGACATGATCAGCAGTGGATTGCGGGTGCGCGATATATAGTTAGTACAACTAACTATATATGGAATTTCAATGGTTTTGTGTGAGTAAAATAAGGTTTTTTAAATGCTAATTCCTAACTATATATGGTCTATAACCTATGGTTTTTTCAGTGAATTTTCAAGGTTTTGTAAATGCTAATTCCTAACTATATATGGTCTATAACCTATGGTTTTTTCAGTGAATTTTCAAGGTTTTGTAAATGCTAATTCCTAACAATATATGGTCTATAACCTATGGTTTTTTCAGTGAATTTCATTGGTTTTTTAAAAGCTAATATCTATAGCTGTAAAATGTATTCTTCTTTAAATCCAAAAATATATTTTATATGTTTATTAATAATTTTTTTTTAAATATTTTTTTTGTTTCGCTCCCGGTTCGCGAACCGGGAAGCTTCCCGTTAGCTCATCTTGATGCTGCGACCCAGTCCGCGAACCGGTAAACGTTCCGTTAGCGCAACTGCCGCGTTAGAAATCAACATCGTGACGCGTCGTGGAAGCGCGACGTATCACGTTGTCGCATAATGCGTCTTATGACGCGCTGCGTTAGCGCACCCGGAAGTGCTCCGGTACGCGAACCGAGGCGCGAAGCGCAGCGACCCGGAAGCGATCCGGGGCGCGTTCCGCAGCGCGTAACATAAGCGTGAGAGGTCATGTGACTTGTTAATAAAACTTTTCATTGGTTCATTTAACTTTTGGTTTCATAATCATGTAAGGCTAGGTCAGGTGACCTAAAAATAACACTTTTCATTGGTTTAGAACTATTGTTTTTCCCAAATGATGAAAACCCCTCCTTCTTTCCTCACTCTGACTTTCATCTTTGTGAGAGGAAGACCTTATTTCATACTAGAGCAATAGCTTCAATGGTAGCTTCAGCTGGTGGACCCCCACCACCACCACCACCTCCTCATGGGAAGAGAGGACCACCTCCCCAGGTCATCACCAACACAGAGGAGGAAGAGGAAGAAATAGAGGAAGAGGAGAGAGAAGGACCACAGTTCTTGGAAGAGGTACCCCGGGTTTCCCATAGGAAAGCCAGTTTCATTTGGCAGTTTTTTTCAATGCCTCCAGGCCAGAAGAAAGTGAATGCGAGGTATGTCACCTGCCTCATTTGCAAAGAAAAATTATCAAGAGGGACTGATAAAAAGTATAGTTATGGGAACTATACTATGCATAGGCACATGAACAGGTGGCATCCACTCAATTACAGCCGGGCGGAAATACGAGACATGGAACAGAACCCAACAGCAACTCCTGTGGCCAGGTCAACTTCGTTGATTTCTTTGACAGCAGCAAAGGCACGGGAAACCGTGCCAAACATCCAGGATCATTTTGGGCATATGAAGTTTACTTGTCTGCACTGCGGTGCATTGATATCATGTGGCAACATGAGTATCAATTCAATAAACCTAGCTTACAACAATCATAATTGCCCTAACCGCCCCACACAGTAATTTTTTTTTGCTCCTGTTGAGCCCTTTTCAATGCCTGTTTTTTGTTGTTTCCCCCCCCAAAAAAACCAAAAAATATATAAAATTGTTCAAAAAATACAAAAAATACAAAAAATGTTCAAAAAATAAAAAATATATATAAAACAACAAAAACATTAAAAAAAAAGTTCTTTTCAGAACTACCTCCCCTTTCAAAAAAAATTGCTAGAATGTTTAGCACTCTAGCAAGCTCTATTTCTTTTAGTTCGCTCCCAGTTCGCTTCCCGGTTCGCGAACCGGGAGCGAACCAAAAAATTAAAAACAAAAAAAAAAAAGAAGAGTAAGTATAAGGAAAGTAAACAGAGAGTGATGTTAAAAGAAAGACAGCTATAGGGAGTAAACCAGAAATACTGTTTAATAGATATATTTACCGAAGAAAAGACGGAAGAGGGTATAATTGTGGAAAACAAAATAGATAAGGAAGTGAAAGAAAAAAAAGAGAGTAGAACAATAACAAAGAAGAGTTTCTTGGAGAATGTGAGTGAATGTTCAAAATAAGATTAAAACATGGGGAATAACAGAGAGAAAAAATAGAAAACAGAAAACAAAAAATAACAGAAAAAGATTAATTGAAACAGCAAAGAAATGTAAATAACATAGAGCCATATCATCAACATAGGCAATAAAAGTTTTGCAGCTTTTATCGGCAGAAATATGTCACCAAAGCCGCTTTTGCGGCAGAAAACTGCCGCTAAAACCACTTTTGCACCAGTTTTCTGCCAATAAAAACAGCAATAATTTTATTGGCTGTGTTCATAATATGCCCCTTAGTGTGCTTCAACTACACAGAGAAAGCATTATGAACAAGTAGTGAAAAAGTGATCAGTCAAAGACACTAAGAGTAATAGAGACGGAGTGAGTGAACAAGAGTGAGGAACTATGAGAAGAGAGGGACTGAGAAAAGGAGTGGAAGGAGTTGAGTAAGTAGGTAAAAGAGAAAAGAATGAGGAAAGTAGCAAAGGCAGGAAACTGAGGGTTAAAGAAATAAAGCTGTGGAACTAATAGTAGGTGAATGTGATAGAAATGTAACGAAAAGAATACAAAACATTTACCTTATAATTGTCGTTAAATTACTCACTTTTTGTTTTTATACTTTCAATCTGTGAAAGAGAGAACAGACATTTGAAAAATATTAAAACATGTATTTAAAAATTACAAAAGACAAGGGGAAAGATTGAAGGACAAACAGTTTTTCAACAACTTTGACACTGACAGAAGCTTCTGCTTCTCCAGGCCCCCTACACAGTCCTAAAGATATACATTTTAAACTAACAGTATCTTGATGCAGATGAAGTGAGGCCTATCTTAAAACATGGTGCATCTTTTGCACTGCTGTTGTCTCAGAAAAGTGTCGCAAGACACTAACATTTTAAATGATTGCTTCAGGATGCCAATAAGATGTGTCCTATCCAGAAGTTTGTTTGAGGTGAGACCTACTCAGGGTTCCAAATGAAATTTCGAGTTGTTTGAAGAGAACAGAGGACATAATACATGTGGAGGCCTACCAACGAAGTGATTAATGTCCACTGCACTCTTGAACAAATGTCAGACCTCCTCTGTCTCCAGGAACAGGCCTAAACCTCATCTACACAATGTGGTGTGTAATGTTAGGAAACACAGGTAATATAATTGAAAAACATGGACATTTTTTTGCTCATTCCACAATCATATGACCTGTGTTTCCTTTGCTTAGGTATCTCATTGTGGAAATGTAGTCTATCATATGAAAGACTATGTAGAATATGAGCACTGTATGCAAGAACTTTGACACTTACAGAAGCCTCTCCTTCTCCATCCCTCCTACACAGTTCTAAATGTACATCATAAATGGAAACAGTACAGAATTAATTATACATGTTAAATGGTTTATTTTTGCTGTTCTCAGAATGTATCAAATTTCACTAAAAACAGTGACTTGAAGGTATTCATCATATAACAGCGGGGAAAAAAAAACACAATCAAAATGATTGTGTTTAAAAAACCCATACAACATAACAAATCAGAATTCAGAACTCCTTAAAGTTAACTTACTTTCCATGACGTCAAAGGATGTCCTATGAACAGCTTACACTCTGTTGTGCTGTTATTACTTTCAGCCCGCCACTTTCTGAAAGAAAACCTCCATCGTTTTGAAAAACATGTTACATACAATAAATGACTTCTTGCTCTCTACCACAAGTTTCCACAAGGCCAAATCTTGTCAGAGCCATTTATAACTCTTGGATTTCTTGTAAGCCAATCCCGTCATTTGGCATTTCCGCAACTTTCAGAATTAAAATGTTGAAGATCATTTTCACAATCCTGGACTAGTAATATCTTCCCCTTCTTCCTCAGTCATGTTCTACATTTCCTATGACACTGATACTGCTTACTATGAAGCAGACTTACACTACCTCTATGACTACTACAATTATTTAATTCTCTACATCACTTTTAATCACAAAGCAATGTAAAACAGTAGACAGCATTGCAGACTTACATTCCCTCTACTCTATGTTTTGATTGGCTGCTTCAATTAGCTTATAAAAAGAAATAGTTTTTCTGAACTCATTCAAAGTGCACTTATTTCTCCATGACGTCCAGTCTTATGGTTAGAAGTTATGTCTCTGAACTACACTTATCCTCAAGGCCAAATCGTGTAGGAGCCATTAGAACTTCTTGAAATTCCTCAGAGCACATCCCGAGATTCTTTCCCTAAAATTTTGGTTTTAAAAACACCAGGTAAGAGTTTTTAAGGTCATACGGCAATTTTTTTTTTTAAATTAAAACAGAATCATTGCAGAATGACCAGCCATTTCTAGACTTTAAATAAGCTGTGTAATGTCCTGATGTTATTGAAGGACCGTCATGATATATAATTGCTGCAGTTACAAAAGTCCTTCCTGATATTGACAACTGCGAAGCCACAAAATTTTTAATTAAAGTTGTCAATTTTGTTCCATCAGGCCTACATCGTTGGAACATTAAAATGACATACTGGCCATATGTTTGTATAAATAATGTGGACATCATTTTAGATTTACATTGGCTACACTCCATGTTGTGATCAGCTGCTTTTACTAGCTTATTAAAGGAGACTGATTTACTGTCTGGCAAAGTTAAATATATAAATCTTTCTGAGTCTACACTAGTAGTACTTGATACCATACAGTTCTCGCAGTCATGCTGCCATTGATAAGAAAGCCCAAACAGCTGATCTACATCTACACCTTCAGCATGCAATACATCAAGGATATACATTAAAAACTCCTGACAATCTTGCTGAATATTTTGAGAGAATTGTGTTTGGCCTGAACATCTGTCTAACAGATTTCGAATTTCAGACACACTTTCTATGTTTGTTCTATCAGTGCTACATTTTTCTAAGACAGAATTTAACAAACTGCAAAATCTTTGATCAGAATTGACCACAATCTCTTCTTTTACATTTTCTAGAGAAAACAAAACATTAACCACTACATTAGCATAGCAGTTGACACCAGAACTGTTTTCAAATTGAAAACCAACAACATCTTCAACAGAATCCTTTTTGTTTCTGCTTATAATTTCAGGTTCATCGACTTTTCGTCTTTTTGCTACAACCTCCCTAGTATTGGTCACATTTCTTCGTTTCCGGCCTACCACACGTTTCTCAAACAAAGGATATTGAGGCAAATGTGGCGCATACTCTCTTCTTAACCTATTGTATTCCTTAACACAATCTAGATCCGCACAAATGTTTGTGACATCACACTCAATCAAGTACAATCCCGATAAAGTTCTAACTCGTGACAAAATGCCACATATGCCATACCCTCCTTGAACACAGAACTGCCAATATTCACCAATGCACTGTCTACACTTAAACCTTGCGATTTATGGATTGTCACCGCATATGCCAAGCAAACAGGAAACTGCTTACGGCGAACATATAAGTCTTTTACAAGCAAAAATCTAGCAGAACAACGACCAATTAGCTGTACTTCCTCAATGCCATCAAATTTAATTTTTAAAAATTCAATTCCATCTCTATTTCTGTATTTCACAAAATCAACAACATTACCCATTGATCCATTTACCAGACCTCTTTCAACATGTAAATTCCTTCTTAAAATTATACGGCAGTTCAAGCACACATTCAGAGTCTTTTCAAAACCTGCAGTTTTAGATATACTCTTCTCTAATGAATCCAATTTTGTTTTCAGATTCTCAGACAAAATAATTGTTGATCCCATATGCTCTACTCTGTCAATAGCTTCCAGTTTCACAATCTCTTGCTTTTCTAAATGCAACATTTTGTTGTTGAATTTGGCACATTCTGCAAGAGTTGGCATCAAACATATTCCAGATTTCTTCTCAGTAATTTTCTGAAAAATATTCTCAGGCACAACATCTTGTTCTGGATATAAATTTGACAGTAATCGTGCATGTAAAGCTTCTTTCCCATGCTCGGTCACTTTTCCAATTCTAACATCTTGTAGAATAGTCTTGTAAACTTCATCCTTCGCCTGACGCATATTTTCATGCAGTTCAGCATAATTGAAGTTTAACCATATATTGACGTTGCCAATGCTGCCTAGGCACTTCCTGGTATCTTCATGCGTGAGCATTTTGAACACAGGTTGCCCTTTCACTGGTGTCAGCTGCAGAAGATCTCCGAAAACAATGATGTGTTTGCCACCAAATAACACATCATACTCTGTTTTGAGAACTTCTTGCATTCTCAAATGCACAAAGGCAAGCATGACATTGGAAACCATGCTTACTTCGTCAATGATAAGAAGTTTCATTTTCCTCAAGATTCTTGAAACTTCAAAACAAGCATCTCCAGATAGCTTGTGATATTGTAATTTGTTGTCATGCTCCACTGGCAGCATCAGTAAACGATGTAAAGTAATCCCTTTAATGTTATGTGCTGCCAGTCCAGTTGGAGCGGTGACAACACAAGACAGCGATGACTCTGTCCTTTCCTGCAAATAACATGAAATTACTTTAATAAGGAAACTTTTTCCAGTTCCCGCTTCTCCACTCACGTACAGTCGGACAGGCTTTAACGACGTACATGAGCACTCTTTCTTGTCATGACTTAATCCATGATCAATTTGCATGGTAACTTCGTCATATATTTTCCTCTGCTCAACGTTGAGTTGTCTTTCCAACTCTTCTAAGTTAACCGCATCCTCCTGAGCATGTGCCATGGCTCTTTCCACTTCATTCATAGCAGTGGCAGCTTCATTTTCGATAACAGGTCCTCCTAGTGGATCCTGACTCAATGAAGCAGAACTCTGACTGTCCTGAGAACTGTCTCTGGCAATCTCGGCTGCAATCATTGCTTCCTGCTCAATTTCCGCATTCAACATTTCTACATATTTGGGAAAAGCAGGACATTCTATGGTCTCCTTGGCGGCAGTGAAAGAGTCTTCGTAACAGAGAAAATCTCCAAGCAGTTCCTCTTCTGCACGCCAAGGCTTGAAAAGTTGCAAAAGTGCTAAATAGAAAAACTCCTTTTTTTCAGGAGATTCGCCACTCAATTTTCGATGGTTTACCAAGTGGCATTTTCTTTGCTTGACCAGACATCCCTCACTTCCTATTACAGCATACACTCCTTTCTCAGTATCTTCTTTGATGTTCCTCTTGAATATGTAATTTTGAAGAACCTCATATAAACAAACATTCTCGAGGTGAATGCTTCGATTTGGATAATATGTATCCAACATGTTGGTCTTCAAAATGTCGGTACTGTTTGGCTCCTTTTGCGCCAAATACTCAATTTCCCGCACAGGTTTGAGAACTCGATTACGCGTTGCAGCAAGACCAAGACTCGCCCAAATGATACTCCTGGACTTGGCATAGAGACTTGCTGAAGACAACCGGTCAGAACATTCGTACGCTCCAATTTCTCGATGCGACAACATCTTCAGACTGAAACTGTACAACTTCTTGCTGAGGCTCTTTTCATGGGAAATGTCCTCCCACATATCCTTCAATTCTGTCTTCTCTTTTTTGGTGATGTAAGACGTCACATACCGAGCCACAGCCATACAGTTATCAGCCACAAACTGTATATCCATGTTAGCATTCCACATGGACAAAATCACCGGGTTGTAGTCGTTGATGTACTTGGACTCTTCGTTCCTCTTCAAATTGTATGTGTTTTTAGGTGATTTCTTCATCACATTATGTCGCAACGAAGACATCAAACTGTTTACTCTTCCTTTAGAAATCACCGGTCGTGGAAAGCCAAAACGACATTTGGTGTAGAACTTGTCCTTGTTTCGGAATTTACGACGACAGTACTTTCCACATCGATGGCTTTGGAAATGCAGAACTTTTTCTCTTAGGCTTTTCTTCTCCTTTGCGTTTGGAACAGAACACGTAGAATACTCTTGTATAAAACTCATCACTGAGTCTTCTGGATCCGTTCCAAATTTAGGTGCATCCTTGATCCACAGCAACATATGTATGTGAGGAGCACCTCTTGCTTGGTACTCCTTTCTCCAGAAGAAATCCAACACCTCTCCAAGAGGTGGATTCTTCTTATTCATGATGAAAGACATCATAGCTTCAAATCTATGATTGAGGTACCTACATACATTGACTGGATCCAAAGAGCACAGTTCTCCGGGTGTCTTGAATTCGATGTTTTCTACGTTAGCATTTGCCTCTCGTAGAAATTCAAGTAAGTCTTCCCAGCCATACTCGGCACAGCTCAGAGTGAGGAACCATGTGGGAGTTCCTAAGTTCCTCAGCATACATTTTAAATCACCATGACGACGGTACCAGTACTCATTAGTACCACGCTGACACGCCATGAGATTAATCAGGTGAGAATCCAAAATACTGTCTTGGACATTGACTTTATCCATAAAGTCACTTGCCGAGATGTTTTGCATGTGTATACCACTTTTCAAGATGTAGTTCACTGCATATGACAGTCCAGACAGATCGCTTTCAAACAGGAGATGAAACAAATAGGGAATGCATTGTCGAAACCTAGCATCTCCTGCATACAATCGCAAAGTCCGGTATTCAGAAGCAGGAATTTGATGAGGTCGCTCATCATATCTTCCTCCCTGACCTGTTGGAAAAAGCTGTGGGAAACACCGAGCTTCCAAACTTTCCTCCCAAACACTAATGGGACTCCCTTTGGCTTGTTTCATTTGAAACAACTCAATAGCATTCCCCATGACTTCCTTGGAATGCAAAGGATGAACACTATAATGTTCATATATTTCTTCACTAGTAGAGGGTTCTACTTTCTCAATTTGACCAGCACACAAATCGCTATCCTCTTCCTCACTTACTTCCTCTTCTGCAACATATACATTCTTATAGTATTTATTATTTTTTTTCAAATACAATGTTGCCTTTTTAACTTTCCTAACATCCACTAAATCTTGCCATATTTTCTTATTCTTTGTCGGAACCCCATTAACTAAGATAACCAGAGGTTCCTCTTCCACTTTTTCTACTCCAATTGTGTTAATGTTTTTCTTCAAATCTAGAGGCAAATAAACAACTCTTCCCTTTAATCCTCTCTGTAAATCTGATGGAGGCAATTTCCCTGTCTTTGGCTCCATTCTTACAATAGCCTGAAAGGGATGGATACTTTGAATTAAAATAGATTCATAATTATTTAAATCCTTCAATTCAGAAGGAATCTCAACCAATTCCAGATTATTATGAACTGCTCTAGCAGGCATCTGGTTTTGATTTAATTTTCAACAACAATAAGTACACACACGTTGATCCAATCCCAAATCAAAACAATTTTCTGCCATCAAGTATGTTGCGAAATCCTTCCATTCACTATTATTTTCCCTTTCACTTTTTGCATATAAATCCACTAACTTAGTCTGATTCTTATAATAAGTGCGTCGACAACACACACAAGTGAAATTTGGCCTCTCACTTGATTTGACCTGAAACGTCGCAATTTCCCTCTGGAAATTATCTGTACTGGAAACCTGTACACTATCTTCCACATTACCCACTTCTTCTTGGTCAATTTCAACATTCTCCTCTTTACTTCCAAAGTAACAAAACTCAATTTCTTCACATATATTCTTCACATCTATTTCAGAACCATGCAAAAGAGCAGCGCATAATTGTTTAAGCATAATTGCTGGACTCTTAGCATAATACAACATTCTAACTAATTTCCTCACTTTATTATGATGCACTGCTAGCATCCTGAAATGATGAAAAACACTCTGGCATACTCTCCTGGAAAGACAAGCCAGTGAATGACCATGCAAACCTGTCACTTCTCTCACTCTGCAAGGATCTAATTCTTGCAACAACCTCATTTTCTGCTTCAAACTTTTCTTATTAAATGACCGTACAAAATCACAAAGCAAATTGATGGAATCCTGTCGCACACTGCAAATACTACTACACTTCCAGGTGTACACAGGACCCTTAGCACGTCTTCCTAAAACCTCATTACCTAACACCTCTTCTGCCTCTGTTGTCACAAGTTTTTCTTTTTCAACTGGACAACCATCTTTCACTTCATAAGCACGACCACTGGTGTCAACTGCATGCACCAAATCATTATCCTGGAAATAACTCTCCTCATTAAAAAATGCCTCACAGCTTGAACTATGCATCCATTCTCCAGAAAAAACTTCACAAAAATTACTACGATTAACTATTCTCTTCCATCTACTATTTCTTTTGAAATCATAAATTGCCTTGTTTAGCTTCCTAATTCTATTGATTATCAAAATAAATAACTTACGTTTAATTTCAAATGCCTGATCAATAACTTTCTCAACTTTTTTTTTTCTCTTATAAAAAAGCACTTTCTGTTGACCTTTCTTAATATTTTTTAACAAATTGCCAATTATCCTGTTGCGGAACATTCGTTTACGAATGTCCCTAAACTGTTGTTTCCTTCTACTATCATGCACAGAGTTATCTCTTGCTCTAGCAGTAACATTTTTGATTGGCCTTTCCTTTCCGTTTGAATTGCTTCTCTTTTTCTGGACTGAAACATTTTCTGTAGTAATATTTTTTTTACTACAAATATTTCTTATGAATGTTTTTGTACTCTTACCCGGTGCTTTCTTGGTGACTTGACGATTTTTTTTTGTAGAGGACTGCTGCTGTAAATGATGGACCTGCTGTCTTTGACGTTTTGTAGCCTTTCTCATTCTCTCCTTAGTTGGCATTCTCAAAATTTGAAATTATCTGCAGTTGAATCTGTGGTAAAATATAATAAAAATTTTTATTAACCACTATTACCAAACAGTAAATCAATAACAGTCAACAAAAACTTAACACACTACTTAACATTTTTACATATAATATTTTTTAGTGCTTTGGCAAATTTAGAATACAGAAATAGCAGAAAAGAAATGGAATTCTTCTTCATTTACCTGTCCTGTTTTATATGTGAATCTGATCTAATTTTATGAGCATATTTTAATATTTTATTGAAGACACTACACATAACCTGTTTTTGAAGGTGTGTTTAATTTAAAATTAAACAGTTTACATTTTTACTTTTCATTTATTGTAAATTTTAAAAATAAATGTTTATAGTTCCATAGGCTCAAGCAGGTCAGCTTCCCACCCTATGTCATATAATTCGGACAAATCTGCATCCTCATCACGTTCTTCTTCATCCTCAGGATTTAAATCATCCAAGGGATCAACATCCACTGATGTTTCAATTACGAGTTCAATGATGAGGTCGAAATCAACTGATTGCTGATTGTCGCTCATGTTGATGTTGTCTTTATCTTTAAAGAAAGATAACAACAATGAGATGTTGCAGAGTAAGAGACAAATCTCAGAGATTATAATAGTAAAATTGTTTAACAAGAGTAACATTTTGCAGCTATTATTTAGCCATGTCCAGCGATGCTGAGCAGGTGAAGCCTATGTCTAATTTTTCAGTGAACAGGACTCATCTCTTCTTAACCTTGGATAAGCCTCACCGACTCTGTGTCCCCTGCACATACTTAAATGTAAAGGGGCAGATTTATGTTAAATGGCACATCCCCAGGCATGCACCAGTTAACGTGCACCACTGCTCTGCCACCCATGGTGTGCCGCATTTACAATCAGATAGGAAAAAGCTGCGTCAAAACCCTGCGCCTGCTTTAAGCAGGCATAGGTCTTGACACAACATTGTGGAGATGGGGCACCCCTGAGCCTTGCTGGAGCTGCATCGCACTTGCGATACAACTCCAGCAATGCGCCACCTTTACGGCACAGATGCGTCACGCATCTGTGCCATTTTTGCCCCATGCTGCGCCGCATTGTAAATGCAGCACACCATGGGTGGCGGAACAGTGGCGCAGGATGACTGGCACATCCCTGGTGATGCGCCAGTCATCATAAATCTATCCCTAAGCTTCTTATCTTGTTAGAGATGAACCGCCATATGTATCATCAAACTATTTTGCATTTCCTAAATAGCGAATTTTAAGGGATAAATAGCGATTCTTTACCATTCCTAATTTGCGATGAGCAAATTGCTAATTGCAAATTACCCATTCATTTCCATGGGCCAGGAGGCCCATAGGAATGAAGGTGCAATTTGCGATTAGCAATTAGCTCATCACAAATTAGGAATTTTTCATAAGGTGCAGGGGTGTCTCAAGAACACCCTGCTGCACCCCTGAAAAAGAAATTTGGGGGCATATGGCGCACATACATGCCCAAAGGGCATGTATGGGCGTCATATGGCACCTTTTGTTTTTTGGAAAAAAAGCTTTTTGAAAAGAATTCGCAAATTACCACCAACTAGAAGTTGGTGGTAGTTTGCAAATCCTTAATGGCATTTTTTGCATATTTTTTGTTTGATACATTGCATTTAAGGAATCACAAAATTTGCAAATCCTTCAGTGCATTCGCAAAATAAGTAATAGCAAATTTTGCTATTCCTTATTTTGCATCAAACTTGTTTGATACATACCATTTGTCTAATTAGCATTCGCAAAGGCCGAAATTCGCAGAATTTTGACCTTTCCGAATGGTAATTAGCTTGATACATATGGCCCCAAGTGAGGCCTGTCTTGCAACATGATGCATCTTTTGCATCACTGCTGCATCGGTTTCATGTGGCACGTTTTTTTTACACCATGACACATCTGCCTAAATGCATCAATTTGTAATTTTGTCGCCTCATAGCAAATCTTTTGCACCACCGCTGCATCACAAAAGTGACGCACAGTGGCGCAAAAGAGGCATACACCTATCATAAATCTGTCCCTAGCATTTTAAATGATTAATTCAGGATGACGATAAGGTGTGGCCTATCCAGAGGTTTGTTTAAGGTGAGGCCTACTCAGGATTGCAGATTAAAGTTACGCTTGATGAAGAATACAGAGGAGATAATACATGTAAAGGCCTACCAATGAAGTAAGTAATGTCCACTTCATTGCGCCAGTCATCATAAATGTATCCCTAAGCTTCTTATCTTGTTACAGATGAACCGCCATATGTATCATCAAACTATTTTGCATTTCCTAAATAGCGAATTTTAAGGAATAAATAGCGATTCTTTACCATTCCTAATTTGCAATGAGCAAATTGCTAATTGCAAATTACCCATTCATTTGCATGGGCCAGGAGGCCCATAGGAATGAAGGTGCAATTTGCGATTAGCAATTAGCTCATCGCAAATTAGGAATTTTTCCAAGGGTGCAGGGGTGTCTCAAGAACACCCTGCTGCACCCCTGAAAAATAAATTTGGGGGCATATGGCGCACATACATGCCCTAAGGGCATGTATGGGCGTCATATGTCACCTTTTGTTTTTTGGAAAAAAAGCTTTTTGAAAAGAATTCGCAAATTACCACCAACTAGAAGTTGGTGGTAATTTGCAAATCCTTAATGGCATTTTTTGCATATTTTTTGTTTGATACATTGCATTTAAGGAATCGCAAAATTTGCAAATCCTTCAATGCAATCGCAAAATAAGGAATAGCAAATTTTGAATTAATGACATTTTAAGTCATTTCCCCATGTACAGTGTTTTCAAATTATGATTTGAAAATCGTTTTTAGGGAAAAGGAATGGTTTGTAAATTTATGACAAGGACATAATGGTGTATGCTTCTTTATAAGGCATTTCAGTGTCTCTGATGTCATTTTTCCCATATTACATTAAAAGACATTTCCCCGTGGAGCACATTCCTTGTAAATATGCTCCCACCTGTGCATGGTAAATTTAGATTTTGACTGTTTGAGTTACATAGCCATGTTAAAAGTGACCCAAAAAAGTTGCAAAGGCTTAAAAAAAACACTTTCATGTGTCTTAAGGACATTTTAAGTCATTTCCCCGTGGGCAGTGTTTTGTAAGTGGCGCAAAAGAGGCATACACATATCATAAATCTGTCCCTAGCATTTTAAATGATTAATTCAGGATGACGATAAGGTGTGGCCTATCCAGAGGTTTGTTTAAGGTGAGGCCTACTCAGGATTGCAGATTAAAGTTACGCTTGATGAAGAATACAGAGGAGATAATACATGTAAAGGCCTACCAATGAAGTAAGTAATGTCCACTTCATTGCGCCAGTCATCATAAATGTATCCCTAAGCTTCTTATCTTGTTACAGATGAACCGCCATATGTATCATCAAACTATTTAGCATTTCCTAAATAGCGAATTTTAAGGAATAAATAGCGATTCTTTACCATTCCTAATTTGCAATGAGCAAATTGCTAATTGCAAATTACCCATTCATTTCCATGGGCCAGGAGGCCCATAGGAATGAAGGTGCAATTTGCGATTAGCAATTAGCTCATCGCAAATTAGGAATTTTTCCAAGGGTGCAGGGGTGTCTCAAGAACACCCTGCTGCACCCCTCAAAAAGAAATTTGGGGGCATACGGCGCACATACATGCCCTAAGGGCATGTATGGGCGTCATATGGCACCTTTTGTTTTTTGGAAAAAAAGCTTTTTGAAAAGAATTCGCAAATTACCACCAACTAGAAGTTGGTGGTAATTTGCAAATCCTTAATGGCATTTTTTGCATATTTTTTGTTTGATACATTGCATTTAAGAAATCACAAAATTTGCAAATCCTTCAGTGCAATCGCAAAATAAAGAATAGCAAATTTTGCTATTCCTTATTTTGCATCAAACTTGTTTGATACATACCATTTGTCTAATTAGCATTCGCAAAGGCCAAAATTCACAGAACTTCGACCTTTGCAAATGCTAATTAGCTTCATACATATGGCCCCAAGTGAGGCCTGTATTTCAACATGGTGCATCTTTTGCATCACTGCTGCATCAGTTTCATGTGGCACGGTGTTTTTTACACCATGACACATCTGCCTAAATGCATCAATTTGTAATTTTGTCGCCTCATAGCAAATCTTTTGCACCGCCGCTGCATCACAAAAGTGACGCACAGTGGCGCAAAAGAGGCATACACCTATCATAAATCTGTCCCTTGCATTTTAAATGATTAATTCAGGATGACGATAAGGTGTGCCCTATCTAGAGGTTTGTTTAAGGTGAGGCCTACTCAGGATTGCAGATGAAAGTTACGCTTGAAGAAGAATACAGAGGAGATAATACATGTAAAGCTCTACCAATGAAGTAAGTGATGTCCACTTCATTGCGCCAGTCATCATAAATGTATCCCTAAGTTTCTTATCTTGTTAGAGATGAACCGTCATATGTATCATCAAACTATTTTGCATTTCCAAAATAGCGAATTTTAAGGAATAAATAGCGATTCTTTACCATTCCTAATTTGCAATGAGCAAATTGCTAATTGCAAATTACCCATTCATTTCCATGGGCCAGGAGGCCCATAGGAATGAAGGTGCAATTTGCGATTAGCAATTAGCTCATCGCAAATTAGGAATTTTTCCAAAGGTGCAGGGGTGTCTCAAGAACACCCTGCTGCACCCCTGAAAAAGAAATTTGGGGGCATATGGCGCACATACATTTTAACAACATTCCTTTACGTCAAAAACGATTTTCAAGTCATAATTTGAAAACACTGCACCCGGGGGGAAATGACTTAAAATGTCCTTAAGACACATGAAAGTGTTTTTTTAAAGCCTTTGCAAGTTTTTGGGTCACTTTTAACATGGCTATGTAACTCAAACAGTCAAAATCTAAATTTACCATGCACAGGTGGGACCATATTTACAAGGAATGTGCCCCACGGGGAAAAGTCTTTTAATGTAATATGGGAAAAATGACATCAGAGACACTGAAATGCCTTATAAAGAAGCATACACCATTATATCCTTGTCATAAATTTACAAACCATTCCTTTTCCCCAAAAACGATTTTCAAATCATAATTTGAAAACACTGCACATAGGGAAATGACTTAAAATGTCCTTAAGACACATGAAAGCGTTTTTTGATTGCCTTTCCAGCATGGTTGGGTCACTTATAACATAGCTATGTAACACAAACATTCAAAATCTAATTTTGCCATGCACAGGTGGGAGCATATTTACAAGGAATGTGCCCCACGGGGAAAGGTCTTTTAATGTAATATGGGAAAAATGACATCAGAGACACTGAAATGCCTTATAAAGAAGCATACACCATTATATCCTTGTCAAAAATTTACAAACCATTCCTTTTCCCCAAAAACGATTTTCAAATCATAATTTGAAAACACTGCACATAGGGAAATGACTTAAAATGTCCTTAAGACACATAAAAGCGTTTTTTGATTGCCTTTGCAGCATGGTTGGGTCACTTTTAACATAGCTATGTAACACAATCATTCAAAATCTAAATTTGCCATGCACAGGTGGGAGCATATTTACAAGCAATATGCTCCACAGAGAAAGGTCTTACATTAAAATGGGAAAAATAACATCAGAGACACTCAATTGCCTTATAATGAAGCATACACCATTATGTCCTTGTCATAAATATTATAACCATTCATTTTCCTCAAAAACGATTTTCAAATCATAATTTGAAAAGACTCCACAGCTCCTATGCACAATAACACCCTGTCAGTACTAATACTTCACATTTTCTCCAATTACATTTTCTCAAAGAAACAAAATCTATTTGTAAAACACTTGAGACAAAGCAACATTTGAAGAACACAACTTTCTTCATAATTTTCTCCTTAAAGCACACTATTCTCTATCTAAATTAAAGAAATCTTTTCTCACCTTAGCAAATACTTTGAGTTTCAAAACAGTCTCAGAAACACACCAATTTGTCTTCAGCAGAGCAAAAGGTATGCACTCCAGAGTCTGCAGCTATCAAAAGCACAGAAATGCTGTAATTCTTCACACATATCTCTCATGTCACCCAATCAAAACTCTTCCCTCACTTTTTTTCAAATGAAAACCCTTCCCCCCTCTGCCATTTCGTGCCTTTTCTGCATGGCAACCACCTCTTGGAAGACCTCTGGTGTTTGCAAGTTCACACAACAATGTTGCAATTGAACTCTGAACTCTCAGTGCACCTCATATCCAGTGCATTCTTTCATTTAATGATTTTTTCTTGACCACTCAAAATACATCTTTCAAACAACTCATCCATGCACCCTAACTTTCTGTTTTCAGCAATCAAAATCCACCAATCACTGTTACTGCTTCATTAACACAGAAACTCCACAGTTTTTTTCATTTTAAACTCTTATTTTTTCAACTGCCATTTCATTGCCACACTTCATCTGACTGCAGGAGAACCTTCTCTCACCATGTTTTCTGTCTGGATTGTTGGACATAGTTACATCTATTGGGCTCAGAGGTATGCTGAGAACAGGAATTTACCTAACCTCAATTTACAAGATGTGGAAATTAAGTGGTTTGGCCACAGAGGATTAAAATGTCACCAATTGATACCATTGGTGAAAACCTTTATGCATTTGCCAAAACCTGACCTGTTAATTGTGCACTGTGGAGGTAATGATTTGGGCACTTTGACTGGGGTAGGTCTGGAAATGCTTTTAAAGGACACCTTTGAGCAATTGATGGCACTTTTTCCTCAGACTGCCTTGGTATATTCAAATATATGCCAAAGACAGAAATGGAGGTGGTCAAACCAATTTTGTCCACAAATTGAGAAGTCGAGGAAGCATGTAAACAAATCTGTTTCAGCTTACATGAGAGACCATGGAATGGGCTCCCTGTACAACAATAACTTTCGTTACTACATGCAAGATATCTACAAAGGAGATGGAGTTCACTTCTCAGATGAGGGCAACAGAATTTTCATTCTGAATTTAAGACTGTGCATTGGTACCTACTTATAAGTACCTAAATGTACCATAAACCCAAAAGCTCTTCTCAGAGCTACCCTACATCTGATCACTCACAATTATTATTTTACTCTAACTTTTTTCACTAATTTTCAACAAAGTACGCTCCCTGGGGCGCTTCCCGGTACGCGAACCGGGAGCTAACCTCGCTACATTTTTAAAAAAATGTTTTTTTTTCGCACATATGGGCCTCCTCAGCCACCCTCAGAAAACCTAGGGGGTCAAGATAAGTCTACCGTGCCCCCTTCTACCCATTCTGAACATTATTTGCCCTCCATCTTGTATCTTAATTCGACCGAAACACAAAATGGTGGACTCCCGTAACGCTTAAGGTTCGCGAACCGGGGCGCTCACCAGTTCGCGTACCGGGTCGCTCCCTGGGAAGCGCACCATCAAAAAAGGTGGGAAAGTAGTTTACAGAAAAGCGACTGGAGACAATTTCACCAAATATAGATTAGCTCATACTACATACCAATGCCTACCATTTTCACAAATTTGATTGAAATTCCATTTAACCATTTAGCCTGTAGACCTCTCTAAATACCCTGAGGTAAATTACTTCACAAAACACATCTGAAGTGTTGGAATTGACAACCAATTAAAATGTTACTTTCATTTTCTACTTTTTTTACCTGACATTTGATTGGCTATGTACCTGAATATATATAAAGGAAGAGAGAGAAACACAGCCATTTTGACTTCTACTTCCTGAACTACATTGCAAGATCATTTTCACTCACAACTTAAACTTCTTTTTAGAAGGTGAGATATTATTTTATAAATTTGAAAACATTTTCAGATAGTTATATACTATCCCTCTGTAAGAGTTAGACATTGAGAAAGGCTTCTTTATTATAATTATGGATTGATTTAGGTTTCTGTGGTATAATTATGAATTTACTTAGGCTTCTTCACAGGCACTTTTTAATAGTACTACTTCACGCCTGAAACCATACAGTGCCCATAGATTACTTCTCTGTTATAAACTCACAAGTACCTGTCTGAACTTAAACCCAACAGTGCACTATCTCTACTGATATATTTATTTTTTATGCAAATTACAGCAATAAAATGGAAGGTGAGCAGAATGTTTCCTTCGAAATTGTTCTGGAGAACAACACAGAAAAAGATATTGAGGACAATGATGACTCAGATTTCATGGATGAATCACGGGACCATGAATTAGTTCAATGTGTAGAATCTGTGGATCATTTACTTCATTATGATGACGGTCAAATGTGGGAACTTATGTTCACTCAACAAGAGGACATATTGGACAGTCAAATGCTAGACGTTCTATTAAATTTTGAAAAACAATCCGAAAAATAAAATTGTATGTAATATTAAAAAATTGTTTGAGTCTTTAATCATTTTTATATGTAATTCATAAACTAGTTAAATGTTAGAAATGTTATTAAATTTTGAAACACAATCACAATAATAAATAATTGCTTAAAAAATAAAAAAATTAAAAAATAATCAACAAAACCAACAATCAATTAACATACAGTATTTGAAAAGTCTATCATTCTTTTTTCCTTATAGTACGCTGCCCAGAACGCTTCCCGGTTCGCGAACCGGGCGCTACCCACGCAAAAAAAACAAAAAATTGTTTTATTTTTTTTTGCCCCGCGGGGCCCTTTTAAAGCCTCCACATTAAACCTAGGGGGTCAGGGAGGATCTACGATGCCCCCTTATGGTCATTTCCCCCTTTGTTTTGGCCTCCTCTTGTCTCTCGATCCTACCGAGAGACAAGATGGTGGCCGCTCCGGACTGTTTAGAATGTTGACAGACACCGGAGAGCCAATCAGCTTCGCTTCGCGAAGTTCCGTTACGCGTAAAGTCCGCGAACCGGAGCGCTGCCCAGAGCGCGCTTACAGATATATATCTTTTTTTAAACGTTAATTTCTCAAAATCCACTGAAGCACATATATTGAGACCTAGCAAAGGCACATCGGGCTACCAGTCCCTACAATTTTGCCAAGTTTCGTGGAAATCCATTCAGCCGTTCGGGCTAAAAGTGAGGCCAACCGCCCTATGGAAAACTCAATGTTAAAAACACGTTTTGGGACCCCCCTTTTTTTTCGGCCCCCCCTTGACGAACCCCCCCCAAATTTCCAGGGGCTGCTCAGAAACAAAATATTCCATTTTCCAGAAAATTTCAGCCAATTCCGTCCACAAACGCCAAAGTTATTAGACATAGAATTTTCAAAAATCCCATAAAGAAAAAATCCTAACTATATATACCTACTGGCGACCGCCAGTAGGTAATATATATATATATATATATATATATATATATATATATATGTATATATCATCAGGGGAGTTTAATTAGCAGGATGGTGAGGGCAAGATGAATGTTAATGCCCCTTATATATATAGTATCCCAATTGCCTAAGCTTTCCAGGGTGCACTCGTCAGCGCGCCTCCTCAATGGGCATTAACATTCATCTTGCCCTCACCATCCAGCTAATTAAACTCACCTGATGCGTTTCTGTGGACCATTACCAATTCATAAAAGGCTTTCTCCTGCATTCTCTGAATTGCGCTCTTTGTAGTGCATGCTGAATCGTTAGCTGCCTTGCGTGGGTCTGACTTAGTTCTTAATTAGTCCACATAGCATGCTGGACTTTGTAGTTCCTTTGCGCTCCATTAATCATCTTTAGTAGAATTTAGTTTGTGCAGACATTGGAGATTATATTTCAAACCTTAGTAGGAGTCCGATTCGTGAGAGCAAGTTATTTTACACATCACGCGCTGTACTCACAGGAGCAGGAAAATTCCTCTTCCCCAGCCACTCGACTCTTTGAGCGGGTGCATCCTGAAGGCCACAGAAACACGCCAAGCTAGTTTACTTATTCACCTATGTGCAAGTCACTAATAATAATGAATGTGCAAAGTTGTGCAAATACTGGTATAAAAAAATAATGCAAATATGCATAGTAGCTAGCAGCCAAGACTGGTGAAGGCTAATGCCCCTTACATATTATAGGTTCCAATCCTTATCATAATCAGGAAGAATGCATTGAGTTAATGATGACTGCATAACTATTACCCTATATTTCTAAATGTCTTTTTAGGTTATACGGTTGATTCCCACAAATGAGGATACATAGTATAACATATTATATAACAACATTTCAACCCTGTTAGAATGTGGGGTCTCTAGTTGGCACAGGTAGGTACTTGTGACAAATAGGGACCCTCTCCTCTAGTCAGGGTAAGGGGGTACACTCCTAAAATAACCCCTGCTCACCCCCTTGGTAGCATGGCACAAGCAGACAGGCTTATCTCAGAGGCAGTGTAAAGCATTTGTGAACACATACAGTAATCCAGTGATACCATTACAAATGGATACCACACAGGTTGTACATTTATTAAAATAAGTATCTTTTATATAGAGTTACCACAAGACCGTAAATGACAAAAATAATCCACAATACTGTCAGAAATCAAAAGTTCTTGTTAAAAAGGCTTAAATCAAGGTTCTGTGCGAGTCGGTAGCCCTGTCCAGCGATAGCGTTGCTAAAATAACACAGAGTCTAACAAATCCAGTGGACCGGGTTGGTCCGGGCCCACTCATCTGTTTACTTGATGCGGCAGGCACGGCGTGCGAGCCGGCTCCGGCGTTCATTGCGTTGCAGAAAAGAAAGCGTTGCAGGACGCGGTGCAGGCAACGGCCCATTGACGGAAAGTCCAAGGCTTACGTTGCAGGGCGAGACGGTGCTTCGTTGCGGTGCTTGCAGCTTGTGGTGCGGGGACAGAGCCGGAGTTTGGGAGCTGACATTGATTAGTCTGGACAGTGGTACGAGTCGGGTGGTGCGTCGCGAAGCATGCGAGCGGTGCCCAACTCCGATGAGTTCACAGGACTCGAAGTCAGCAGTAGTCGGTCAGACCAGTGCTTGTTGGTGTAGCGAGGCATTGCATGTCGAGGTGTTCACAAGTCGCGGTGAAGGCAACGGCTTGGTGATGGTGTCAGGAACGAATCGGTGAGCTCAGAGCTTGTGTTGTATCGATGTAGACATTGTGCGATGCGGTGCCTAGAGGATACCAGGCCGGTCGTAAGAGTCGCTCACAGCTCCCTGCCTCTGTAGCCACTGAAACAGCATTTCCAGCAGCAATCCACAAAGGCTGGTGAAATCTACTGATCCTGAGACTTCGGTCAGGGGGCAACCTCTTTTCCAAGCCCTTGGAGTGCCTTCACAAGTTGAAAATAAAGCACACAAAGTTCCTTTCTCCTTCCTTTGGCAGTCAGGCAACCACTGCAGGCCAATGCCCCAAGCAGCACTTCAGATTAGTGATAGTCTCTCCTCAGTTTCTTCAGGTTCCTCTCCTCAGCAAATGTTTCTTCTTGTAGTCCAAAAGTGATCTAATTTCTTGGGATCAGGGTCCCAATATTTATACCCCAAAATGTTGTGTCCTCTCAGGGCAGAGGGGCCTTTGCCTAGTTCAAACCAGTTCTTGAGCACTCTGTGTACACGACTCGTCCTTTTCTTTTCACAATGCAGGGCAGAAACATCAGACACCCCACAGGAGGTGAAGACAGCTTTGTGGAGGGAAAGTACAGCCCTGGAATACTTTGTTGACATGATTCCTTCTCTCTTTTCGCCGTGCAGGGCAGAGACATTGGACACACCACAGGGGGTGGAGCCAGCACTGTGGGGGGCAGGCACAGTCCTATTCAGTTCCCAGGTATAACTCATCCCTCCCATCTAGATGCAGATCTCTCTATTCACCACTTGGCGGACTCACCCTGTCTCCTGGAATCCCCCAGCCACTCAAACTTCAGACAAGGAATACACAACCTAGCAGAGGCAGGCTTGGAAAGTTAGACAAGAAAATCCCTACTTTTTAAAAGTGGTATTTTCAAACACAGAATGTTATTAAGACATGCCACACACACCAGGGTATATCCTACCTTATTCTTACAATGCACCCTGCCCTTGGGCTTACCATAGGGGTGTCAGATATGAAGAAAAGGTAAGGTTTAGGGACTGGCAAGTGGGTGGGCTTGCCTAGTCAACATGGCAGTACCGGACAGCACACATGCTCTGCAATGGTAGGCCTTAGACACATTTTACAAGGCTGCTTCTGTGGGTGGCACAACCAGTGCTGCAAGCCCACCAGCAGCATTTGGATTTACAAGCCCTGGGCACACTCATTGCACTGGTCTAACAGGTAAAAAAAAACAAGCCAATCATGAAATCAGTAATTCATACATCAATTTACAATAGGGAGAGCATATGCACTTTAGCACTGATCAACAGTGGTAAAGTGCCCAGTTATAAAACCAACAAAAACAGGTCAGACAAGATACAGGAGGAAAGCAAAAAGTTCAGTGATGACCCTGGAAAAAAGGGCCAAGTCCAACGCAACCCCCTTCCAGCCAAAACGCAGGGTAAACCAATCACTACATTGATGGGCTTCCCTGCTTTGGACGATAGAACATGGACCTGGCCCGCAACAGCAGGGGCATATTCCAGTTCTACGCCAATCTGAACCCATTTCAATTCCTCTGTCCATACTCTCAGGATCCACCAGGCAAATCCATGGGGAACTCTTCTCCTCACCGGTGGCCACCTCCTGTGCAACATCTAACCTTAACTTGCTCACAGGTGTGTCCCAACAGATAGACACCAAGTCACAGTGGCCACTGACAGTAGTCAGGGATGAGACCCAGGCCTCATGCCTCTCAGGGCTCTCAAACCTCTGTGGTGTCAGAGAGCGGGGGTAGTAGCACCAGGTGCTTGGCACTCTTTGCCCACTCTCCCTCCTGTCAGTTCAGGTATGACATCCTGGCACTGACCCACCAGTCCTAGGCCTGTACCCGGCAGCTGGACCAGAGACTGGGGTGGGCTCTCCTACATCCGGTCCTCCTCCTTGGGGCTTTGTACCCTCCCACCTGGAGCGGTACCCCCTTCCAGAATTGTCAGGGTGCCTGTAGAAGGTGTCCTGCACAATTCTCCCACCAGTTATGGGGTTCTATCCTGCAACTGGGCTACCAGGTCAGGGGGGACACCCCAAACCTGTCCCTCCAACCTAGGGTCTAAACCCTCAGGCTGCACCGGGGTCAGAGGAGAGGACTCGCTCCCTCTGCAACCCCTTCCAGAGCACTGCACCCTCCCAACTGCAGGGGTACCCGTAGAAGCTACCTCGGTCAGGACTCTGATTACAGTCGCCCCTTTGCCAGCTATTAAACACTAACTGAAAACACACTATATTTCTTTACTTCACCATTCAGAAATGTTGGTGGACATGATTAATCTTTGTCTCACTAACAACGTCTTTATTTTTGATGATTCGGTGTACAGGCAGTCACAGGGCACCGCGATGGGCACCTGCTTTGCCCCCAGCTGTGCCAATCTATTCATGGGCTGGTGGGAGGAGCAGGCGTCCATGCAAAAGGGAAAGTTTGAGAACAATGTGGACCTGTGGCTGTGGTACATCGATGACATCTTTATGGTGTGGAATGGTAGTGCTGAGGAAGCAAAAAACTTTGTGAGCAAGTTGAAGTGAACAAATGTATTCTTTAATTTACCAAACAGATTAGTAGTACTGTGGAAAAGTAAATTTTGCCATGTTCTGTGTCCCTACGTGTTCCCCATGTTATGTTGTATGTGCATGATTAATATGCATATGTATTCCCTTATGATCGATTGAAGACGCAATTACAGTTGTGTCCATCTCTAGTATGCCAGTTTCCAGTTCTCGTGAAAGCTACGAGTATTAAGCCTATGTAAAGTTACGTTGCCACGTTTCTCAGTGTGCACGTTATTTCATTGTAAAGTCCCCGTTTCTAGGCCTCAAAAGGGCCCGGACTCAGATTCAGCTCCTGTCTCCTGAACCCTCGCTGAGGAGCGATACAGCCCCCACCTGTATTCCTGACCCTTCACTTACTTCCTGCCTCACAGTGCCCGGCTCGGCCTGGCTCTGCCTGCCAGTCTGCCAAGAGTATGTTATGATTCTAGTTATCAGTCTAGCTCTCCTTCTCTGCATTCCTAAGCTACTGAATCGCATCAATAGTTTCCGTCATGGTCTAGCCTTTACGTCTCCATGTAAGAGAAATACTGTATTAATGGTCATTTAATATTCCTCAACACGCACTACAAGTAGAATAATGCATGCACCAGTCTTAGAGTCTGTTAGCCTTTACCCTGATAACTTTTGGATTCTATCAGCATGTTCTCTAAACATCGGATACTAGATAGTGTTTAGGTACATGTCGCTCTGACTCTCCAGACTTCAGTCTCTGCTTCTAGCGCAGAAATCATAGCCCCCAGCTTCTCCCTAGTAACACGTCATTGTCAGTTTGCGCGCACCACTAGGTTAGAGGTCCCGGCTCCTTAGGTAGCCCCCTCCATGTTTTCGCCCCATTTATGACATATTCCGTTACGTCTACACCAGATGTCTATGTATACGCCCTGTTCACGCCTCTTGTTACACCTACTTTCAGCCTTATCTTTCGCGACTGCTACAGGCCCTGCCTACTGCTACGCCTATTGTATTGAACATCATGTATTTCGTTTAAGTATATATATGCTTGTGCCCTGTTATTAAAGTGTGCTAGCTAGCTGCCATCCTATTCCCGTGCAGGTTGTCCTGTTCCTGTCCTTTGTGCTGTATTAAACCTGCAAAACTCCAGCTACCTCGAATCTTGACTCTTATTTATTGAGCTATCTGTTATTGTATATCTAGTCAAAAATAGAGGTATTATTTATTTATTTACCACATAATGGCGCCCGAATAGGGACTTGCCCTTTCCCCACGCGCCGGTGAAGCCACGCAAGCCCCCTGATCCTCTGCAGCCGTGACGGAACCATACCGTGCACGTGCAGATATTTCTGCTTCAAGTATCCCTCAGGCCCACGGAGGAGACGGAGGTTGCGGTCCAGCATCCAGACGAGGCGGTGGAGGAACGCGGCGAGTCCCGACCAGAGCCCAAGCCGAGAGTCCAAGGTCCGAGGTACCCGGAGGCCCACCCGTAACAGAAGTCCGAAGTTCGCCCGTCCGTCGTCGTAGCAGTCCAGTCCAGTCAGAGGCTTTCCGTTCTTGCTGCCCGGTGAGTACCGTTGCTGGGGTAGTATCTAGACAGGGTCAATTGCATTGTCTCTGGTCCGTGGGTTTGGGTACACAGATCCAACACGAAGTGTCCACTTAGGTGGATGCGGGTCCTGACGTGTCTCTTTATGAGACCGGTAAGTTTCGTACTGTTTTAGCAGTGCATCTAGTTTCTGTTCTAGTCCGTTCTGTTCTCGAGAAATTCATGTATTCTGTTTTCAGTATTCCAGGTAGTATTTTGTCCGAACTGTTATCCTAAATGTCATTCATGTATTTCAATGTCGTGGTATGAAAGTGGTGTTTCTTCAGTAATTATCGTGTTCATTGTGTATTGTATTGTGTCTAGACTCCAGCCCAGTCATGCCATTGTTTTCGAAGTTACGTCAGTTGAAAACTAGAAAAGGTCTGTTAGAAGAAGCAGTTCCTGTCCCGCCTAGGGACAGTCCAGGTCATTTTATGTATCAAAAGCATGGCATAAGTGCCATATTGTATCTAGATTTGTGGGTGGAGTACACCAAACAGTTAGAGGAAAAGTATAGATGGCCCGTATCAGGCACATGGGATGCCGAGTGCATCATGCGAGTGGAGGAAGCATTATGGAAAAAGAAAGCCAGACAGTCACAGAAAGATGCCATCGAGTTATGGCGCAAAGAATCTCATAAAAGAACCGAAAAAGAAATCAGAAAGTCAGAATTAAGTAGAGAATCCTTAGAAAGAGCCCAAGAAAGGGAACTAATCGAAATAGGTGAACGAGTTAAAACCGAACAGTCAGTCAGGCAGAGGAATGCCCTCATTAAGGGTATGTATCCTCTTCTTGCCGAGGGCTTGCCAAAAGTAACCCCGGAGGCATGCAGTAATTTCCCGCCACCCTTAGTTCCGACCAAGCTACGTCACAAACCGACCGCAGCTGATATTTTTCTCTCGTCCTATTTGGACGACACAGTCCCAGAATATGCAAATCCTGTTCCACCAGCTCCTGTAAATAATGTAATTCATGGTCCTCCAGCCACCGGGGCACCTGTTACAGCACCTGTTACGGTACCCCCGGTCCAGCCCGTAGTACAAATTCCCGCCACATCAGTCACTCTGCCAGCACGAAGAGTATCAGTCGACGATTCCAGTTTAGGGGCTGTGGGAGGAGGTCCTCCTGGTACCCCGCCGCCAAGTAGACGTCTAGGGGCAGTCGAGTTACATGAACGTGCGTTACAGCGTACGCCTAAATATCAGTCCATTGCAGAAATCAGGCGAGCTCTTACTGAATGCTGTTATGATCCAGTCCCAGGCGAGGATAGTATGGTTATATATTCCGTACGTATAAGGCAGGTGTCCGAGTATTTGGTCACCCTACCGAATATGAAAGAGGATCTAGACAGAATGTATCGTTTCATCCGTACAGGACAAGATCCAGAAAGTATTATGAAGTCATGTCTCTCAGGAAAGCTGAGATCCAGTTTATGTTATTAAAATTTCTGATCAATTGTTTAATTAGGGAACAAGATTCCCCGACTAAAGATCCGACCGAAATGAAAGTTCTGACAAGGTGGAGTGATAATATAGCCGAGGGTAAGCACAAGACACTCAATAGTATAGAGAGTATGTACAAGAAAATTCATAAAGAAATAATAAGGTTACACGAACAACGCAAAGAAGCTCTAGGAAGCGAGAAAGAAAATGACTCTTCTACTGAAGAGGTAAACGACGAGAACCCCGCCAGAATAGCGTATGTAGGTAAATCTAGAATTCCAGACCGACATTCACGTCTAGACTACAAGAAAACTGTTCCTCCTCCAGCACCAGAACAAGGTTCTCTAGAACAAGTATTTCAAGCTACTGATCACATTCTGAAATCACGAATCGGTTATAGTGAACTTAGTACCATGCATGAACAAGAACTAGCCCGATCAGCAGTTCGATGGACTACTGATTCTACCACTTTTCCAGACGAAATAGTGGCACAAATGTTTCTGAAACTGCCCCCAGCCGAGCAGCGACTGGTGGGTATGTATATGATCCAGCACCTCATTACACTGTATGAGGGTCAGCATTCCGATCCAGGTCCGTTACATGATGTTCTGAACGAGTTACTCCAGTATAGATGGAAAGGTTTAGGTACCGATTTAATTAGTGTCATTCTAGAACAGCGCCACAAATATAGAACGTTTCTGAATCCGCATTTTGTTCATGTCTCACCTCCAGAAAGTAAACCGTTTTACATAGACAGACAGCATCCGTTACGAGAAGTACACCCAGTTAGGACAGAGGGTGGTGAAATGCAACGAGTATTTGTTTACACCCCAGTTACAAAGATGGAACTCTTAGAAATGAAGAAATTAATTCCCTGTCACGACAAAGATCCAGCAGGGTTCCACCGAGAATTAAAAGACATGCTCCGTATGGGAGAATACACGTATCCAGATATTATTAAAATGCTAAAAGTCCTGTTGACTGCAGGCATATATGAAAAACTCAAGGAAAAGGATTGGGAGGTGGGAGAGAAAAAGATCGATTGGACAGCTCTAGAAGCTGAAGATAAGATACGAGTACCAGGTACCGGTCTTGGAGATAAATGTAAAGAATTACCTGAACTGTTAATACAAGTTTTGCCTAGATTATTAGCCACTAAAAAGGAAGACTGGGATGCAATCTCAGCCTGTAAACAGAAACAAGACGAAGACACTAGTGATTTTTATTCTAGATTTGAGAAATGTTTTATCATAAACAGTGGTTTGAAGACGAGTAGCGAGTCATACCCTCATCTTTTTGTTACTAAATTAGTCGAGAATTCAAGTCCACAAGTTAAAAATCGAGTTTTGAAAGTCGAAAGTACATGGCAAGCTAGTACTCCGTCCCAGATGTTACAGATGCTCCAGTATCACCAGAATAGAATCAGAGAAGAGCAAGAACACGAGAGAAGACGTATGAAAGACACGAAAATGAAAGTACTAGTTGCACAATCTGTTCCTCAAGACAGTCAGAAGAGGGGTCCGAGTCAAGCCAGTCATCCTACAGCTCCCGTTAAAGGGACATGCAATTATTGTAAACAGCCAGGTCATTTCATAAACGAGTGTGCAGTTCTGAAACACAATATAGCCACTGGTAAAACTAAAGAAAGACCACGTCCGCCTAGACAGGAACAAGTTTCACAGACTTCTCAGCCACAGAATGCACAACAGACAGTTCCAGCACCGCAGCCTATTGCTGCAACACAGCATGTTACACAGCAGATGTACCAGTATGCCCAGACAGAGTATCCAGAGTATCAAGCGTATTCATGAAACAGCCTAGAGAGGGAGGTAGGCTTGCCTCTCATCGAGATTCCTGTAGATCAAGAGGGTCCCTATGTTCACAGTCAAGTATTAGGGAAAGACAGAAAGTTTCTGATTGATACAGGGGCAAGTAGGACTACTATTAGTCATGGCGAGGTTCCAGGGGCTCCACTCTCAGGCTCTAGAAATGTTTCCCTTGGATTTTCAGGAAAGCCAATTGTAAACGAGATATCAAAACCAGTTACTCTAGAAGTTGGTCCATTGTCCCGAACTACTGATCTGTTACTTACGAAGTCATGTCCAGAAAATTTGTTAGGTATTAAGACATTGAAGGAATTAGGTGCAGTTATTTGCTGCTCCCCAGAAGGAATACGTTTGTTTTTGCGTGACTTCAAGGGTCACTATGTTTTACGAGATTTTGATCCGAGATTGTCTAATGTTCCGCAGCATCTATGGGCGCAAGGTCCAACTGATGTTGGTTTTATGCAAATCACACCCCATCGTGTGACTCTCAAGCAAGGTGTAGTGTTACCACGAATCAGACAGTACAGATTGCCACCTGAGGCTGTAGCAGCCTTATCCAAAATTATTGACGAGCTCATGGCTCAAGGAGTAGTTGTAGAAACTGACTCCAATGTATGTAATTCTCCTATTATTCCAGTTATAAAACGTACTGATCCAAATGCACCCCCAGTATATCGATTAGTGATTGATCTTCGAGAACTCAATAAATGTATTATTCCCCAGTATCCAGTTGTTCCAGATATCTCATCTCTGTTGACAGCTATTGATTCTGAGGCAATATTTTTCACCGTAATCGACCTCAAGAACACATTTTTCAGTGTTCCAATTCATCCAGATAGCCAGTACCTTTTCGGTTTTTGTTTAAATGGAAGGAGCTATAAACTCACACGAGCTCCTCAAGGTTTCACAGAAAGTCCTAGTATTTACAGTCAAGCACTTAAGAGACAACTAGACAATATTCACATGCCAACTGACACTGCCCTGCTCCAATATGTCGATGATCTACTGATCACAGCCCGTTCTGAACGTGCTTGCGAGCGAGCATCACTTACAGTTCTGTACTTCCTAGCCGAGATGGGGCACAAGGTGTCCCCTTCAAAGCTTCAATTCTGTGTCCAGCAAGTGATCTACTTAGGCCACTTACTGTCCAAGTGGGGTAGGCAGTTGACACCCGATCGTATCCAGTTAATAGCGAGTCTTCCACAGCCCAAGACACAGAAGGAGGTACGAGCTGAGCTTTTATCGGCCTTACTTCTTATTGCAGACAATGGATTCCTCAGTATGCATTTCTAGCCAAGCCACTGATACAGTTAACGACACAGGAGGCAGCCGTATCGACTGTCCTCCCTTGGACATCTGAACATACACTTAGTTTTAATGAATTAAAGAAAGCCTTATGTCAAGCTCCTGTTCTAGCAACACCGAACTACAGTAAGCCTTTTACACTTTTTGTCACAGAACGCGAAGGTACAGCATTATCTGTTCTCACACAAGATCAAGCAGGACAATACAAGCCTTGTGCTTATTTTTCGAGCACACTAGATCCAGTAGCCCAGGCTCTGCCTGCGTGCCTCAAGTCAGTTGCAGCCACAGCACTAGCTATTAGACAAAGTGATTCCATAGTGTTAGGACACTCCTTGACAGTACAAGTTCCACACTCCGTGGAAGTTCTTTTAAACCGAACACAGACTCAGCACTTGACTATTGCACGTTTAACAGGTTATGAACTGACACTGTTTCAGCCACACATAGAAATCAGACGCTGCAACATTCTAAATCCTGCTACACTGTTACCGTCAGTTACTTCAAATCCTGCCACACATGACTGTGTGGAAGTTGTTAACACTATGACAAAGCCAAGACAAGATCTGACAGATATTCCATTACCAGATCCCGACCTGACACTTTATGTGGATGGTTCATGTATGAGAACAAGTACAGGAGAACTAGTAGCCGCGTATGCAGTGACTACTGACACTGAAGTTATTGAAACACACCGTATTGACACCCTGTCTGCTCAAGCAGCAGAGCTAGTTGCTCTGAAACAAGCCTGCATACATGCCAAGAACCTGAAAGTTAATATTTACACAGATTCACGCTACGCATTCGGAGTCGTACACGACTTTGGAGTGCTCTGGCAAGAGAGAGGTTTCATGACTTCTCATGGAACCAAGATTCAGCATGGTTTCCTTATTCAAGCTCTGTTAGATGCAATACATTTACCGACATCTATCGCTATCATGAAGTGCAAAGCACATACTAAAGTTACTGATATCATTTCCCAAGGTAACGATCTAGCGGATCGAACAGCCAAGCTTACAGCACAGACCCCAGACATACCAGTTAACAAGACACCGACATTCACTCTAGAACAGACTACTTGTATGACAGTTAAGGACCCTACTCAAGATGTCATAGATATCCAGTCACATGCTACTCCTGAAGAAATTAAGAAATGGTCCGAACAAGGAGGGGTCCAGACAGATCAGGGATGGGTGACGAAGGGAAAAGCCATATGGTTTCTCCCCGACTCAATGGTTCAAGTCATTATTAATACCGCACATAGTCCAGCACACTTAGGAGAAAAAGCCATGTTAGACAGTATCCAGAACATTTGGTTTAACAAGCATTTACGAGCTGCAGCCAAGCAGAAAGTCCGTACTTGTATGATATGTTGCCAGTTCAACCCAGGTAAAAGTGTCCCGGTGGAACAAGGTGGATTCCAGCCCCCTGACCACCCTTTTGAAGTCCTCCAGATGGATTATATTCAGATGGAGCGATGTCGAGGTTTCAAGTATGTCCTTGTAGTTGTATGCGCTTAGTCCAGGTGGACAGAAGCATATCCAGTCCCAGATTACACAGCCGCGACCACTGCCAAGCAGTTGGTTCGTGAATTTTTCCCCCGCTATGGACTCCCTAGGGTCGTGTATTCTGATAACGGCCAGCCATTCTCATCTGAACTTATGAAGCACGTTTCCCTTTTGTTAGGGTACCAGTGGAAGTTCCATTGTGTACGCCATCCAGAAGCAGCCGGTCTCGTAGAGAGACATAATCAAACCTTGAAAATCCGTATTGCCAAAATCTGTCAAGAAAAAGGTGTAGACTGGTTAGTTGCCCTGCCAGTTGCTTTGTTTTATATGCGCATGGTCGCACACTCCAGATCAGGTCTGTCCCCTTATGAGGTCGTATTCGGCCGCCCCCCGAACATGTGGGGTACACCCAGACCCCGAAGTATTACAGATGTTTCCAGTAATATGCTGACAGATTACCTAGCTTCCTTGATGTCTGCCCTACACTCTTGTCGTTCACAGGTTGCCGCTGCATTTCCCGACAATACTGAAGTCAAGCCACACGAGGTCCTTCCTGGCTCCCTGGTTTTAATCCGGAATTTTGATCGTTCAAGTCCGCTGGAGCCTCGCTGGAAGGAGCCGAAGTTAGTCCTTCTGACCACCCGCACAGCCGTGAAGTTGGAAGGCAGGAAGGGGTGGGTGCACCTGTCGCATGTCAAGAAATTTCACGGACTCCGACTAAGAACTGTTTCCAAGAACATTTCCAAGGATTGTCAAGATTTTAAAGACTGTCAAGATACTATTATCAAGGACTGTCCCGCTATTGACTCTGATTCAAAGGATTCCCTGTTAGAGATAACTCCGCAGCAGGAGTATAAACAGAAGCTTCGGTCTAGTAAAATAAGTCAGCCAGTTTAATTGTCTAAGTCCCCCGCGGGTGAAACGGTTAGACAGGTATCTGACATGTATGAGATAGACCCCCATAGTGAGAGAGTTAGTCAAAACTCAATCCGATGTATCGTTTTTCTAAGTTTTATATTATTTTTAAGTTTAATGATTACTTGCACAAGTTATGCATTTTATTTATGTTTTCCAATTTCTCATGTTAAATTTTCTAATGCTACAGTAGAGCACACGTTTAGTGATCTGCCTCCTCACGAACTATCCTATCGTCTTGCTATGCGCAACAATACATTTATCCGTATGTTACATTATTCACACCAGACCAGCAATGCCACTAATTGTTGGGTGTGTGGTCGACTCCCCCCTTTCCAGACACCGAAGGGAGTTCTGCCACTGTTTCCTTACCCATTTTCACATAATGGTTCATGTGGAGCCTGGTCCATGTTAACGTCATCTTCAAATGATATGTCCCTTCTGAACAGTACATGTTTTCCAGACAAGCAAGGTCTTCCCCACAGAACAGGGTTAGATCTAGAAAATGAAGTTTATAATTTGGGTAATTATTCTTCGAATTTCATGGTCCTGAATGTTCAGTCTGATCCTACTCCAGACTTACCTGCTATTTCAGTACTACCAGTCAAAGGCGAATTATGTGTCCGAAATAATGGTTCCGCACATGTAGGACATAGTGATTGTACTACTATTGTCAAGTATAGTGACAGTGGGAAATCTATTTTCAAAGCTTCACGTCATTCTTATTTTGTTTGTGGTCAGACCGCATATGTTTGTCTGCCCCTCGATTGGGATGGAACCTGTTACATTGCCTTCCTACTGCCACCAGTTTTTCTAGCCCCATCCGATTATCATAGAAACACACATCTAGTACACATTAGACATAGAAGGGAGATCGAGTCCCCGATTGTCGATCAAACTGAAACTACTCTAGAACAATATCAAGACTTCAATAAAGGATTCTTTTTCTTTATAGGACCTATCCAGAATAGTAAGTTAATACGTAGACTAACCAGAACCCTTGAAGCAGTAGTGAATGAGACTGCCTCTGCTCTAGGTAACTTAACCGAGGAGCAATCTGCTATGAGATTTGTCGTGCTCCAAAATCGTCTCGTTCTTGACGTCATACTGGCCGATAGAGGAGGAGCATGTAGAGTCATCGGATCTAGTTGCTGCATTTTCATTCCTAATAACGCGCCGTCTGTTTATTCAGCTATAACCAGACTTCATAAAATTGCCCATCAGTTACACCAGAATCCAGGCACCTGGACATGGTCCGGTTGGTTTTGGAGTATAATTTCTGCCTGGGGATGGAAAGTATTGTCCTTTCTAGGTATTGCAGTAGCGATCATATTCAGTTGCTGCCTCTGTATACAATGTGGCCCTGCGATTTGCGGCATTTGTGCTACCTCTTGTATTCCTATTCCCAAGTCCAGTCTTAGATCCCGTTCCAAGGAAATTCGAGACGAGCAAATGATACTGTATGAAATGATAGATGGTATCATGAATATTGATGTTTCCTGATGGAAACGTAGTGACAAGGAGGGAATGTGGAAAAGTAAATTTTGCCATGTTCTGTGTCCCTACGTGTTCCCCATGTTATGTTGTATGTGCATGATTAATATGCATATGTATTCCCTTATGATCGATTGAAGACGCAATTACAGTTGTGTCCATCTCTAGTATGCCAGTTTCCAGTTCTCGTGAAAGCTACGAGTATTAAGCCTATGTAAAGTTACGTTGCCACGTTTCTCAGTGTGCACGTTATTTCATTGTAAAGTCTAAATGCAACATTTTGTTGTTGAATTTGGCACATTCTGCAAGAGTTGGCATCAAACATATTCCAGATTTCTTCTCAGTAATTTTCTGAAAAATATTCTCAGGCACAACATCTTGTTCTGGATATAAATTTGACAGTAATCGTGCATGTAAAGCTTCTTTCCCATGCTCGGTCACTTTTCCAATTCTAACATCTTGTAGAATAGTCTTGTAAACTTCATCCTTCGCCTGACGCATATTTTCATGCAGTTCAGCATAATTGAAGTTTAACCATATATTGACGTTGCCAATGCTCCATAGGCACTTCCTGGTATCTTCATGCGTGAGCATTTTGAACACAGGTTGCCCTTTCACTGGTGTCAGCTGCAAAAGATCTCCGAAAACAATGATGTGTTTGCCACCAAATAACACATCATACTCTGTTTTGAGAACTTCTTGCATTCTCAAATGCACAAAGGCAAGCATGACATTGGAAACCATGCTTACTTCGTCAATGATAAGAAGTTTCATTTTCCTCAAGATTCTTGAAACTTCAAAACAAGCATCTCCAGATAGCTTGTGATATTGTAATTTGTTGTCATGCTCCACTGGCAGCATCAGTAAATGATGTAAAGTAATCCCTTTAATGTTATGTGCTGCCAGTCCAGTTGGAGCGGTGACAACACAAGACAGCGATGACTCTGTCCTTTCCTGCAAATAGCATGAAATTGCTTTAATGAGGAAACTTTTTCCAGTTCCCGCTTCTCCACTCACGTACAGTCGGACAGGCTTCAACGATGTACATGAGCACTCTTTCTTGTCATGACTTAATCCATGATCAATTTGCATGGTAACTTCGTCATATATTTTCCTCTGCTCAACGTTGAGTTGTCTTTCCAACTCTTCTAAGTGAACCGCATCCTCCTGAGCATGTGCCATGGCTCTTTCCACTTCATTCATGGCAGTGGCAGCTTCATTTTCGATAACAGGTCCTCCTAGTGGATCCTGACTCAATGAAGCAGAACTCTGACTGTCCTGAGAACTGTCTCTGGCAATCTCGGCTGCAATCGTTGCTTCCTGCTCAATTTCCGCATTCAACATTTCTACATATTTGGGAAAAGCAGGACATTCTATGGTCTCCTTGGCGGCATTGAAAGAGTCTTCATAAAAGAGGAAATCTCCAAGCAGTTCCTCTTCTGCACGCCAAGGCTTGAAAAGTTGCAAAAGTGCTAAATAGAAAAACTCCTTTTTTTCAGGAGATTCGCCACTCAATTTTCGATGGTTTACCAAGTGGCATTTTCTTTGCTTGACCAGACATCCCTCACTTCCTATTACAGCATACACTCCTTTCTCAGTATCTTCTTTGATGTTCCTCTTGAATATGTAATTTTGAAGAACCTCATACAGACAAACATTGTCGAGGTGACTGCTTCTATTTGGATAATATGTATCCAACATGTTGGTCTTCAAAATGTCGGTACTGTTTGGCTCCTTTTCCGCCAAATACTCAATTTCCCGCACAGGTTTGAGAACTCGATTACGCGTTGCAGCAAGACCAAGACTCGCCCAAACGATACTCCTGGACTTGGCATAGAGACTTGCTGAAGACAACCGGTCAGAGCATTCGTAAGCTCCAATTTCTCGATGCGACAACATCTTCAGACTGAAACTGTACAACTTCTTGCTGAGGCTCTTTTCATGGGAAATGTCCTCCCACATATCCTTCAATTCTGTCTTCTCTTTTTTGGTGATGTAAGACGTCACATACCGAGCCACAGCCATACAGTTATCAGCCACAAACTGTATATCCATGTTAGCATTCCACATGGACAAAATCACCGGGTTGTAGTCGTTGATGTACTTGGACTCTTCGTTCCTCTTCAAATTGTATGTGTTTTTAGGTGATTTCTTCATGACATTGTGTCGCAGCGAAGACATCAAACTGTTTACTCTTCCTTTAGAAATCACCGGTCGTGGAAAGCCGAAACGACATTTAGTGTAGAACTTGTCCTTGTTTCGGAATTTACGACGGCAGTACTTTCCACATCGATGGCTTTGGAAACGCAGAACTTTTTCTCTTAGGCTTTTCTTCTCCTTTGCGTTTGGAACAGCACACGTAGAATACTGTTGGATGAAACTCATCACTGAGTCTTCTGGATCCGTTCCAAATTTAGGTGCATCCTTGATCCACAGCAACATATGTATATGAGGAGCACCTCTTGCTTGGTACTCCTTTCTCCAGAAGAAATCCAACACCTCTCCAAGAGGTGGATTCTTCTTATTCATGATGAAAGACATCATAGCTTCAAATCTATGATTGAAGTACCTACATACATTGACTGGATCCAAAGAGCACAGTTCTCCGGGTGTCTTGAATTCGATGTTATCTACGTTAGCATTTGCCTCTCGTAGAAATTCAAGTAAGTCTTCCCAGCCATACTCGGCACAGCTCAGAGTGAGGAACCATGTGGGAGTACCTAAGTTCCTCAGCATACATTTTAAATCACCATGACGACGGTACCAGTATTCATTAGTACCACGCTGACACGCCATGAGATTAATCAGGTGAGAATCCAAAATACTGTCTTGGACATTGACTTTATCCATAAAGTCACTTGCCGAGATGTTTTGCATGTGTATACCACTTTTCAAGATGTGGTTCACTGCATATGACAGTCCAGACAGATCGCTTTCAAACAGGAGATGAAACAAATAAGGAATGCATTGTCGAAACCTAGCATCTCCTGCATACAATCGCAAAGTCCGGTATTCAGAAGCAGGAATTTGATGAGGTCGCTCATCATATCTTCCTCCCTGACCTGTTGGAAAAAGCTGTGGGAAACACCGAGCTTCCAAACTTTCCTCCCAAACACTAATGGGACTCCCTTTCGCTTGTTTCATTTGAAACAACTCAATAGCATTCCCCATGACTTCCTTGGAATGCAAAGGATGAACACTATAATGTTCATATATTTCTTCACTAGTACAGGGTTCTACTTTCTCAATTTGACCAGCACACAAATCGCTGTCCTCTTCCTCACTTACTTCCTCTTCTGCAACATATACATTTTTATAGTATTTATTATATTTTTTCAAATACAATGTTGCCCTTTTGACTTTCCTAACATCTACTAAATCTTGCCATATTTTCTTATTCTTTGTCGGAACCCCATTAACTAAGATAACAAGAGGTTCCTCTTCCACTTTTTCTACTCCAATTGTGTTAATGTTTTTCTTCAAATCTAGAGGCAAATAAACAACTCTTCCCTTTAATCCTCTCTGTAAATCTGATGGAGGCAATTTCCCTGTCTTTGGCTCCATTCTTACAATAGCCTGAAAGGGATGGATACTTTGAATCAAAATAGATTCATAAGTATTTAAATCCTTCAATTCAGAAGGAATCTCAACCAATTCCAGATTATTATGAACTGCTCTAGCAGGCATCTGGTTTTGATTTAATTTGCAACAACAATAAGTACACACACGTTGATCCAATCCCAAATCAAAACAATTTTCTACCATCAAGTATGTTGCGAAATCCTTCCATTCACTATTATTTTCCCTTTCACTTTTTGCATATAAATCCACTAACTTAGTCTGATTCTTATAATAAGTGCGTCGACAACACACCCAAGTGAAATTAGGCCTCTCACTTGATTTCACCTGAAACGTTGCAATTTCCTTCTGAAAATTATCTGTACTGGAAACCTGTACACTATCTTCCACATTACCCTCTTCTTCTTGGTCAATTTCAACATTCTCCTCTTTACTTCCAAAGTAACAAAACTCAATTTCTTCACATATATTCTTCACATCTATTTCAGAACCATGCAAAAGAGCAGCGCATAATTGTTTAAGCATAATTGCTGGACTCTTAGCATAATACAACATTCTAACTAATTTCCTCACTTTATTATGATGCACTGCTAGCATCCTGAAATGATGAAAAACACTCTGGCATACTCTCCTGGAAAGACAAGCCAGTGAATGACCATGCAAACCTGTCACTTCTCTCACTCTGCAAGGATCTAATTCTTGCAACAACCTTATTTTCTGCTTCAAACTTTTCTTATTAAATGACCGTACAAAATCACAAAGCAAATTGATGGAATCCTGTCGCACACTACAAATACTACTACACTTCCAGGTGTAGACAGGACCCTTAGCACGTCTTCCTAAAACCTCATTACCTAACACCTCTTCTGTCTCTGTTGTCACAAGTTTTTCTTTTTCAACTGGACAACCATCTTTCACTTCATAAGCACGACCACTGGTGTCAACTGCATGCACAAAATCATTATCCTGGAAATAACTCTCCTCATTAAAAAATGCCTCAGAGCTTGAACTATGCATCCATTCTCCAGAAAAAACTTCACAAAAATTACTACGATTAACTATTCTCTTCCATCTACTATTTCTTTTGAAATCATAAATTGCCTTGTTTAGCTTCCTAATTCTATTGATTATCAAAATAAATAACTTACGTTTAATTTCAAATGCCTGATCAATAACTTTCTCAACTTTTTTTTTTCTCTTATAAAAAACCACTTTCTGTTGACCTTTCTTAATATTTTTTAACAAATTGCCAATTATCCTGTTGCGGAACATTCGTTTACGAATGTCCCTAAACTGTTGTTTCCTTCTACTATCATACACAGAGTTATCTCTTGCTCTAGCAGTAACATTTTTGATTGGCCCTTCCTTTCCATTTGAATTGGTTCTCTTTTTCTGGACTGAAACATTTTCTGTAGTAATATTTTTTTTACTACACATATTTCTTATGAAATATTTTGTGCTCTTACCCGGTGCTTTCTTCGTGACTTGACAAATCTTTTTGTTAGAGGACTGCTGCTTATTTTGTTTCACCTGCTGTCTTTGACGTTTTGCAGCCTTTCTCTGTCTTTCTATTGTTGGCATGGTGAAATCTTGAAATGATCTGCAGTTGAATCTGTGGTAAATATAATAAAAAAATTTATTAACCACTATTACCAAACAGTAAATCAATAACAGTGATCAAAAACTTAACACACTACTTGACATTTTAAATAGAAGATTTTTTAGTCCTTGGCAAATTTACAATACAGAAATAGCAGAAAAGAAATGACATTTATATTTATGTTACCTGTGCTATTTTATATGTGAATCTGATCTAATTTTATGAGCATATTTTAATATTTTATTGAAGACACTACACATAACCTGTTTTTGAAGGTGTCTTTATTTTTAAATTAAACGGTTTACATTTTTACTTTTTATTAATTATAAATTTTAAAAATAAATGTTTATAGTTTCATAGGCTCAAGCAGGTCAGCTTCCCACCCTATGTCATATAATTCGGACAAATCTGCATCCTCATCACGCTCTTCTTCATCCTCAGGATTTAAATCATCCAAGGGATCAACATCCACTGATGTTTCAATTACGAGTTCAATGATGAGGTCAAAATCAACTGATTGCAGATTGTCGCTCATGTTGATGTTGTCTTTATCTTTAAAGAAAGATAACAACAATGAGATGTTGCAGAGTAAGAGACAAATCTCAGAGATTATAATAGTAAAATTGTTTAACAAGAGTAATATTTTGCAGCTATTATTTAGCCATGTCCAGCAATGCTGAGCAGGTGAAGACTATGTCTAATTTTTCAGTGAACAGGACTCATCTCTTCTTAACCTTGGATAAGCCTCACCGACTCTGTGTCCCCTGCACATACTTAAATGTAAAGGGGCAGATTTATGTTAAATGGCACATCCCCAGGCATGCACCAGTTAACGTGCACCGCTGCTCTGCCACCCATGGTGTGCCGTATTTACAATCAGATAGGAGAAAGCTGCGTCAAAACCCTGCGCCTGCTTTAAGCAGGCATGGGTCTTGACGCAACATTGTGGAGATGGGGCACCCCTGAGCCTTGCTTGAGCTGCATCGCACTTGCGATACAACTCCAGCAATCACTACCTTTACAGCACAGATACGTCACGCATCTGTGCCATTTTTGCCCCATAATGCCCCGCATTGTAAATGCAGCACACCATGGGTGGCGGAACAGCGGCGCAGGATGACTGACACATCCCTGGTGATGCACCAGTCATCATAAATCTATCCCTAAGCTTCTTATCTTGTTACAGATGAACCGCCATATGTACCATCAAACTATTTTGCATTTCCTAAATAGCGAATTTTAAGGGATAAATAGCAATTCTTTACCATTCCTAATTTGCAATGAGCAAATTGCTAATTGCAAGTTACCCATTTATTTCCATGGGCTAGGAGGCTCATAGGAATGAAGGTTTAATTTGCGATTAGCAATTTGCTCATCACAAATTAGGAATTTTTCCAAGGGTGCAGGGGTGTCTCAAAAACACCCTGCTGCACCCCTGAAAAAGAAATTTGGGGGCATATGGCACACATACATGCCCTAAGGGCATGTGTTGGCGTCATATGGGACCTTTTGTTTTTGGGAAAAAAAGCTTTTTGAAAAGAATTCACAAATTACCACCAACTAGAAGTTGGTGGTAGTTTCCAAATCCTTAATGTCATTTTTTACATATTTTTTGTTTGATACATTGCATTTAAGTAATCGCAAAATTTGCAAATCCTTCAGTGCAATCGCAAAATAAGGAATAGCAAATTTTGCTACTCCTTATTTTGCATCAAACTTGTTTGATACATACCATTTGTCTAATTAACATTCGCAAAGGCCGAAATTCGCAGAATTTTGATCTTTGCGAATGCTAATTAGCTTGATACATATGGCCCCAAGTGAGGCCTGTCTTGCAACATGGTGCATCTTTTGCATCACTGCTGCATCGGTTTCATGTGGTACGTTTTTTTTACACCATGACATATCTGCCTAAATGCATCAATTTGTAATTTTGTCGCCTCATAGCAAATCTTTTGCACCGCCGCTGCATCATAAAAGTGACGCACAGTGGCGCAAAAGAGGCATACACCTATCATAAATCTGTCCCTAGCATTTTAAATGATTAATCCAGGATGACGATAAGGTGTGGCCTATCCAAAGGTTTGTTTAAGGTGAGGCCTACTCAGGATTGCAGATTAAAGTTACGCTTGATGAAGAATACAGAGGAGATAATACATGTAAAGGCCTACCAATGAAGTAAGTAATGTGCACTTTATTTCGCCAGTCATCATAAATGTATCCCTAAGCTTCTTATCTTGTTACAGATGAACCACCATATGTACCATCAAACTATTTTGCATTTCCTAAATAGCGAATTTTAAGGAATAAATAGCAATTCTTTACCATTCCTAATTTGCAATGAGCAAATTGCTAATTGCAAATTACCCATTCATTTCCATGGGCTAGGAGGCTCATAGGAATGAAGGTGCAATTTGCGATTAGCAATTAGCTCATCACAAATTAGGAATTTTTTCAAGGGTGCAGGGGTATCTCAAGAACACCCTGCTGCACCCCTGAAAAAGAAATTTGGGGGCATATTGCGCACATACATGCCCTAAGGACATGTATTGGCGTCATATGGCACCTTTTGTTTTTTGGAAAAAAATGCTTTTTGAAAAGAATTTGCAAATTACCACAAACTAGAAGTTGGTGGTAGTTTCCAAATCCTTAATGTTATTTTTTACATATTTTTTGTTCGATACATTGCATTTAAGTAATCGCAAAATTTGCAAATCCTTCAGTGCAATCACAAAATAAAGAATAGCAAATTTTGAATTAAGGACATTTTAAGTAATTTCCACATGTGCAGTGTTTTCAAATTATGATTTGAAAATCGTTTTTGGGGAAAAGGAATGGTTTGCAAATTTATGACAAGGACATAATGGTGTATGCTTCTCTATAAGGCATTTCAGTGTCTCTGATGTCATTTTTCCCATATTACATTATAAGACCTTTCCCCATGGAGCACATTCCTTGTAAATATGCTCCCACCTGTGCATGGTGCATTTAGATTTTGACTGTTTGAGTCACATAGCCATGTTAATAGTGACCCAAAAAAATTGGAAACGCTTTAAAAAAACACATTCATGTGTCTTAAGGACATTTTAAGTCATTTCCCCGTGGACAGTGTTTTGTAAGTGGCGCAAAAGAGTCATACACCTATCATAAATCTGTCCCTAGCATTTTAAATGATTAATTCATGATGACGATAAGGTGTGGCCTATCCAGAGGTTTGTTTAAGGTGAGGCCTACTCAGGATTGCAGATTAAAGTTACGCTTGATGAAGAATACAGAAGAGATAATACATGTAAAGGCCTACCAATGAAGTAAGTGATTTGCACTTTATTTCGCCAGTCATCATAAATGTATCCCTAAGCTTCTTATCTTGTTACAGATGAACCACCATATGTACCATCAAACTATTTTGCATTTCCTAAATAGCGAATTTTAAGGAATAAATAGCAATTCTTTACCATTCCTAATTTGCAATGAGCAAATTGCTAATTGCAAAGTACCCATTCATTTCCATGGGCTAGGAGGCTCATAGGAATGAAGGTGCAATTTGCGATTAGCAATTAGCTCATCACAAAATAGGAATTTTTTCAAGGGTGCAGGGGTATCTCAAGAACACCCTGCTGCACCCCTGAAAAAGAAATTTGGGGGCATATGGCGCACATACATGCCCTAAGGACATGTATTGGCGTCATATGGCACCTTTTGTTTTTTGGAAAAAAATGCTTTTTGAAAAGAATTCGCAAATTACCACAAACTAGAAGTTGGTGGTAGTTTCCAAATCCTTAATGTCATTTTTTACATATTTTTTGTTTGATACATTACATTTAAGGAATCGCTAAATTTGCAAATCCTTCAGTGCAATCGCAAAATAAGGAATAGCTAATTTTGAATTAAGGACATTTTAAGTCATTTCCACATGTGCAGTGTTTTCAAATTATGATTTGAAAATCGTTTTTGGGGAAAAGTAATGGTTTGCAAATTTATGACAAGGACATAATGGTGTATGCTTCTCTATAAGGCATTTCAGTGTCTCTGATGTCATTTTTCCCATATTACATTATAAGACCTTTCCCCATGGAGCACATTCCTTGTAAATATGCTCCCACCTGTGCATGGTGAATTTAGATTTTGACTGTTTGAGTCACATAGCCATGTTAAAAGTGACCCAAAAAAATTGCAAACGCTTTAAAAAAACACATTCATGTGTCTTAAGGACATTTTAAGTCATTTCCCCGTGGACAGTGTTTTGTAAGTGGCGCAAAAGAGGCATACACCTATCATAAATCTGTCCCTAGCATTTTAAATGATTAATTCATGATGACGATAAGGTGTGGCCTATCCAGAGGTTTGTTTAAGGTGAGGCCTACTCAGGATTGCAGATTAAAGTTACGCTTGATGAAGAATACAGAGGACATAATACATGTAAAGCTCTACCAATGAAGTAAGTGATGTCCACTTCATTGCGCCAGTCATCATAAATGTATCCCTAAGCTTCTTATCTTGTTAGACATCAACCGCCATATGTATCATATAACTATTTTGCATTTCCAAAATAGCGAATTTTAAGGAATAAATAGCGATTCTTTACCATTCCAAATTTGCGATGAGCAAATTGCTAATTGCAAATTACCCATTCATTTCCATGGGCCAGGATGCCCATATGAATGAAGGTGCAATTTGCGATTAGCAATTAGCTCATCGCAAATTAGGAATTGTTCCAAAGGTGCAGGGGTGTCTCAAGAACACCCTGCTGCACCCCTGAAAAATAAATTTGGGGGCACATGGCGCACATAAATTTTAACAACATTCCATTACCTCAAAAACGATTTTCAATTCATAATTTGAAAACACTGCACACAGGGAAATTACTTAAAATGTCCTTAAGACACATGAAAGTTTTTTTTAAAAGCCTTTGCAAGTTTTTGGGTCACTTTTAACATGGCTATGTAACTCAAACAGTCAAAATCTAAATTTACCATGCACAGGTGGGAGCATATTTACAAGGAATGTGCTCCACAGGGAAAGGTCTTTTAATGTAATATGTGAAAAATGACATCAGAGACACTGAAATGCCTTATAAAGAATCATACACCATTATGTCCTTGTCATAAATTTACAAACCATTCCTTTTCCCCAAAAACGATTTTCAAATCATAATTTGAAAACACTGCACATGAGGAAATGACTTAAAATGTCCTTAAGACACATGAAAGTGTTTTTTGATTGCCTTTCCAGCATGGTTGGGTCACTTTTAACATGGCTATGTAACACAAACATTTAAAATCTAAATTTGCCATGCACAGGTGGGACCATATTTACAAGCAATTTGCGCCACAGAGAAAGGTCTTACATTAAAATGGGAAAAATAACATCAGGGACAGTCAATTGCCGTATAAAGAAGCATACACCATTATGTCCTTGTCATAAATTTAAAAACAATTCCTTTTCCCCAAAAACGATTTTCAAATCATAATTTCAAAACACTGCACATGGGAAAATTACTTAAAATTTCCTTAAGACACATAAAAGCGTTTTTTAATTGCCTTTGCAGCATGTTTGTATCACTTTTAACATGGCTATGTAACACAAACATTCAAAATCTAAATTTTCCATGCACAGATGGGAGCATATTTACAAGCAATTTGCGCCACATAATTCATAATTTTTTCCTTAAAGCACACTATTCTCTATCTAAATTAAAGAAATATTTTCTCACCTTAGCAAATACTTTGAGTTTGAAAACAGTCTCAGAAACACACCAATTTGTCTTCAGCAGAGCAAAAGGTATGCACTCCAGAGTCTGCAGCTATCAAAAGCACAGAAATGCTCACACATATCTCTCATGTCACCCAATCAAAACTCTTCCCTCACTTTTTTTCAAATGAAAACCCTTCCCCCCTCTGCCATTTCATGCCTTTTCTGCATAGCAACCACCTCTTGGAAGACCTCTGGTGTTTGCAAGTTCACACAACAATGTTGCAATTGAACTCTGAACTCTCAGTGCACCTGCGTATCCACTGCAATCTTTCATTTAATGATTTTTTATTGACCACTCAAAATACATCTTTCAAAGAACACATCCATGCACCCTAACTTTCTGTTTTCAGCAATCAAAATCCACCAATCACTGTTACTGCTTCATGAACACAGAAACTCCACAGTTTTTTTCATTTTAAACTCTCATTTTTTCAACTGCCATTTCATTGCCACACTTCATCTGACTGCAGGAGAACCTCCTCTCACCATGTTTTCTGTCTGGATTGTTGGACATAGTTATATTCACTGGGCTCACAGGTATGCTGAGAACAGAAAATTACCTAACCTCAATTTACAAGATGTGGAAATTAAGTGGTTTGGCCACAGAGGATTAAAATGTCACCAATTGATACCATTGGTGAAAACCTTTATGCATTTGCCCAAACCTGACCTGTTAATTGTGCACTGTGGAGGTAATGATTTGGGCACTTTGACTGGGGTAGGTCTGGAAATGCTTTTAAAGGACACCTTTGAGCAATTGATGGCACTTTTTCCTCAGACTGCCTTGGTATATTCAAATATATGCCAAAGACAGAAATGGAGGTGGTCAAACCAATTTTGTCCACAAATTGAGAAGTCGAGGAAGCATGTAAACAAATCTGTTTCAGCTTACATGAGAGACCATGGAATGGGCTCCCTGTACAACAATAACTTGCGTTACTACATGCAAGATATCTACAGAGGAGATGGAGTTCACTTCTCAGATGAGGGCAACAGAATTTTCACTCTGAATTTAAGAATGTGCATTGGTACCTACTTATAAGTACCTAAATGTACCATAAACCCAAAAGCTCTTCTCAGAGCTACCCTACATCTGATCACTCACAATTATTATTTTACTCTAACATTTTTCACTAATTTTCAACAAAGTACGCTCCCTGGGACGCTACCCGGTACGCGAACCGGGAGCTAACCTCGCGAAATTTTTTAAAAAAATGTTTTTTTTTCGCACATATAAGCCTCCTCAGCCACCCTCACAAAACCTAGGGGGTCAAGATAAGTCTACCGTGCCCCCTTCTACCCATTCTGAACATTATTTGCCCTCCATTTTGTATCTTAATTCGACCGAAACACAAAATGGTGGACTCCCGTAACGCTTAAGGTTCGCGAACCGGGGCGCTCAACGGTTCGCGTACCGGGTCGCTCCCTGGGAAGCGCACCATCAAAAAAGGTGGGAAAGTAGTTCACAGAAAAGCCACTGGAGACAATTTCACCAAATATAGATTAGCTCATACTACATACCAATCCCTACCATTTTCACAAATTTGATTGGAATTCTATTTAGCCATTTAGCCTGTAGACCTCTCTAAATACCCTGAGGTAAATTACTTCACAAAACACATCTGAAGTGTTGGAATTGACAACCAATTAATATGTTACTTTCATTTTCTACTTTTTTTACCTGACATTTCATTGGTTATATACCTGAATATATATAAAGGAAGAGAAGAAAACACAGCCATTTTGACTACTACTTCTTGGTGTACATTTCAATAGTATTTTCACTAATTCCTTCAACTTCTTTCTAAAGGTAAGTTTTTATTTTTAAAACTGAAGTATATTGTGCACTATAAGTTAATATGGTAAACTTTGATAGTTATATACTATCCCTCTGTAGTAGTTATAGATTTAGATAGACTTCTCTGTTATAGTTATGGATGGAGTTAGGCTTCTCTTGTATAATTATGAATTTACGTACGTTAAATCACATACACTTTTTTATATTCCTACTTCCACTCTGATACTATACACTGCCCAAAGATAAATTCACTGATAAAAACTGCCTATCTAAAATTAATCCCAACAGTGCCCTATCTCTACTAATATATATTTTTTTAATCTAAATTTCAGGCAAAATGGAAGGCGAACAGAAAGTTGAATTTCAAATTGTCCTGCAAGAGAGCAGCCAAGAAATCATTGATGAAAATGATATTGAATTTTTCGATGAAACTTGGGACAAAGAACTACTGCAATGTGTACAAGCAGTAGATAACCTCCTTGAAAATGAGGACATTTTACACCCTCAGAGACTACAATGTATATTCAATGATAATTATGAAATTTCTGACAATGAAATGTTAGAAAGTTTAATAAATTATGAAACACAATCACAATAAAAAAAAATGCTTAAAAAATAAAGAAAATAAAAAATAATCAACAAAACCAACAATCAATTAACATACAGCATTTAAAAAGTCTATCATTCATTTTTCATTGCAGTACGCTGCCCAGAACGCTTCCCGGTTCGCGGACCGGGCGCTACCCACGCAAAAAAACAAAAAAAAATTTTTTTTTTGCCCCGCGGGGCCCTTTTAAAGCCTCCACATTAAACCTAGGGGGTCAGGGAGGATCTACTATGCCCCTTATGGTTATTTCCCCCTTTGTTTTGGCCTCCTCTTGTCTCTCAATCCTACCGAGAGACAAGATGGCGGCCGCTCCGGACTGTTTAGAATGTTGACAGACACCGGAGAACCAATCAGCTTCGCTACGCGAAGTTCCGGTACGCACCCCGGTCCGCGAACCGGGGCGCTGCCCGGTCCGCTGTTACAGATATATATCTTTTTTTAAACGTTAATTTCTCAAAATCCACTGGAGCACATATATTGAGACCTACAAAAGGCACATCGGGCTACCAGTCCCTACAATTTTGCCAAGTTTCGTGCAAATCCATTCAGCCGTTCGGGCTAAAAGTGAGGCCAACCGCCCTATGGAAAACTCAATGTTAAAAACACGTTTTGGGACCCCCCTTTTTTCTCGGCCCCCCCTTGACGAACCCCCCCCCCAAATCTTTAGGGGCTGCTCAGAAACAAAGTGTTCCATTTTCCAGAAAATTTCAGCCAATTCCGTCCACAAACGCCAAAGTTATTAGACATAGAATTTTCAAAAATCCCATAGAGAAAAAATCCTAACTATATATACCTACTGGCGACCGCCAGTAGGTAATATATATATATATATATATATATATATATATATATATATATATATATATATATATATATATATATATGTGTTATGTTCTCTTTTAGTCTACTGACCTCAACAACTGAATAGAGTATAAAGACAGCATAGCCAGTCAGAAGAGTGGGAGCAGCAACCAGAAGGAAGGAGACCAGGGTGGACCAGGCAGTCTCTTCTTATCCCCATCGCTTTCCCCCCATGGTACCCTCCTGCCAACTCATATTATCAAATGGCGGAGCGGATTGAGAGGGGCATTGGGATCTAACGTCATTCTGCTCCTGTGAAGGTTTTCGGTCTCCTGACATAAACATCTTTGGGTCGCTTGAGTTCCCATTATATATTAAAAATTATCTCTGAGGATCTGCCATGAATGTGCTTTGAAATTAGAGCTCTGAGAGGAGATGGACAACAGGAAGAGGCAGCAGGGCAGGCATGCAGAGCTGTGGGCGGGATGAATGCTGCTCCAGTTTGTCAGGTAGATGGAAAATAAGTACTAAACGGGGGCGGCGTTTCCATCACTCATTCTCTGCACACCTAAAAATTAACAAGATCATGTATAATGTAACTGCTATTTTTGTAAAGTGCTTCAAATCCTTTGGGTCAGTCAAATTTGTGCTCTATCAAAATGCTGCATAAAATTAATCTGGCATTGTGTAATGTAACTACTGCTTATGCAAGACGCTCCAACACCTTCGGGTTACTTGAGTTCACATCATATAAACAAGCATCAAAGAATATGTGATGGGAGTGGCCTAGGACTTGCTCTTAATTGTGTTGCAAGTTTGGGTTGCTGTAGGTCTGGTGACCAGTGCTCACTCAAGTAACAAGCAGTGAAGGTTGAGGGGTTTGGGGAAAATCCTTGCTCTTTGAAGTAGGAGAAAATTTAAGAGGCAATTTCATAAACAATGTCTCAAGCGTCTGACATTTCATCTCAGTATTTGAACGAGATGGAGAGATTAAGTGACAGGCGCCGAAGCTGAACCACCGAAGAATTGCAAACATTGACACGAGCAGCAGCCCCAAAAAATACACAGCCTGATTCATCATTCTCCCGTTTTGCGAGCCCCTAATAGCGATTCATAAGGAATCACTATTAAGGACTTGCAAAACGGGATTCATGTAGAAATTGCATAAAGAAATGCGATTCCTACACATTCCTTATTTGCGATTAGCAAAATGCTAATCGCAAATAAGGAATAACTCCCCATTCATTCCTATGGGCCTAAAGGCTCATAGGAATGAATGGGGAGTTATTCCTTATTTGCGAATAGCAATTTGCTAATCGCAAATAAGATAGCGATTTCAAGGGTGCCAGGGGTGCCCAAAGGACACCCTGTAGCACCCCTGAAATGTAATCTACATTGGTGTTGCGCACACACATGTCCAAAGGACATGTGTGTGTGTAACATGCAACTTAGAAAAATGCATTTAATGCATTTTTCTAAGTTTTCGCTATTTACCACGAGGTTTGACCTCGCGGTAAATAGGGGCCCAAAATAGCGATTTCGGTATTTTAAAATGGTTCATGAATTACATTTAAGGAATCTCAAATAGAGATTCCTTAAATGCAATTCCTCGCAAATATGCGAATTCTTTAATAGCGAATTTTGCATTTGGGATGATGAATCCCAAATGCAAAAATTGCACTCGCAAAGGGCCAGATTCTCAGAATCTGGACCTTTGTGAGCGCAATTAAGCTTGATGAATCAGGCTGATAGTCCCTTAAATCAACACAGAAGCCTAATCTTAACAGTAATTGGGCGATGCTCTGTGGGAGGAAACTAAACACAAAAAGGAGGGACATAGAGGAAGAATTAACCACGAGCAAGAAAGCATTTTTGAATGACAAAATGAACGAATAAGAAGGCGATGGCTGCCTGTAAGCCCACAGAGGGATTACAACATATCTCAGAGATATAGTGCATGTGCTGCCTAGGCTCGACCAAATGATAACACGTTTGTCAACTGAGGTGCTAGTCAGCTAAGCTCAATTTGTAAAGAGAAACCATATACTGCATGGAAGGAATAATAGGTAGATCCTGGAAGGCTGAGGTTTCATTGCGAAAATACCAGGGCCTTGTTTGCAAGCAGTTCATGGGGAGAAGCAATCAAAGACTGCGCAGACCTGCCACCCATGTCAGCATGGATTGGACTTGTTTGATAGTCTGGGCTGTGATTACAACAAATCATGCTGCAAAATATGCCAGGTATATTGTCAGCCTCACCCTTGACATGCTCCTCTCCCCCCACCTTTGATAGTGCTGTATGTATTAAATGTATTTAAGCGCCAATGCCCATAGACTTTAATTAATCCACTTCGTTGGGAAACCTTAATGGCTCTATTGACTAGAGTGGCTAATGGGTGCCATTGTAAGCTTTGAAGGATATCTACATGAGATAGGCAGGCTTACAGTGAATCTGAATGGGTGCAATTTATATCGCCAGTTGTGAAGAAGAAAGTGTGATATAACACCCTGTCAAGTGATGATATATTGGTTTCTGTATATGTCCTTCTTAAAATTCCCAAGAAAAAAACACATCATGGGTTCCTAATATGAAGGCACCAACTCATAGTTCAGTCAACTAAAACAAAGCCACAATTAGTTTTCTCTTCGTACATCAACATAAAGTGTATACCTTTTAAATGCAAGTAATGGAGCCTGCACAGTGTGTTTTGCAATGTCATTTCAGTACAGATGGGCCAGGCTTTCCAACCCAAGGACCTGAAACTCCATCTCTTCAAGGAAAACCTCATCATAGAGTTGCTATCCAGTTTGCTAGACCTGGCCTGATGGGTTTTCACCCCCACTTTTTGCAAACTCCCAATTCCACTCACTTCACTATCTTGCCTCACCCTGGAAAGGGCACCGTCATTACCCCCTCATGTTCAATCCCTTCCAGCTGTTTCAAACAACGTTCAGTAGCCACCTCCTGAGATGATGCTAAGGGATATTTCCATGATATCTTGCAACCCAGACTTTAGTTCAGAAGACCCAGCCTTTCTGACATCAACATTAGAAGAACATGAAAAGGGTACAAGTTCAAACTTGTTTTGAAGAAACCAAGTATTTGTTGTGGACTTGATGGATACAGTCTGAAGGTTTAATGTGTCCTGTGTAAGAGATATACTGATCAGCCACACAGACATAGGTGGCCAGCAGAGGTGTGAGTGGCCACTAAACAGCATGATTGCTTCAAAATTTGACAGCCTATTCGACTATTTTTTTTGGGGCGGATAGTGGCGTGTAGATTCTGATTGGTCAAGGGGGTGCATTGAAAATGATGGTCTGTGCAAAAAAGAACTACTTATGAATTCAGAGATGTGTGTGATGCTAAACTTTAATGACAGGAGAACAGTTTAAAATAAAATTATACGTTTGTGATGCCTCCATGCTGAGAATTCCAAATCTGCAGGCATCCGGTATGACACATCTTTTAACACTGTAACCCTTCACGGCCGCACCTAAAACATTCAGAGTCAGAGTGTAGAACATTTATGCAATTATATTCTTAATTGTAAAGGGCACAACAACTATTTACAATAAAATACACACCAGACCTATGCTTCCTATTGAATGAAACCTAAAAAGTATTAGTATTCTAGTCAGATGAATTAAACAAGAGTGCATACAATATACAAAATTCCAAAGATTAGCCCCTATATTCTCGTATGAATAGGGATAAGTAATCCCTATTCATACGCTCCACCTTATGTTGATGCTTTACTCTGTTCTAACTTCCTACCTGTCCAAAAAAGGTATGTATTTCTACGATCTTCAGCAATATATCTACAATTGTTACTAGAGCACTATGTTAGAACTGGCTATTTCTGGTAGGCTAGGGCTGACGCCAAAGCCAGGCAGAAACCACCATTCTAGTCAGGGCAAGAGAGTCACACGCCAAGATAACCCCTGCTCACCCCCTTAGTAGCTTGGCACGAGCAGTAAGGCTAAACTCGGAGGCAATGTGTAAAGCATTTGCGCCAGCACACTACAGCAACAACATCCTAGGCACACCACTAAAGGAACTCCACACCAGGTTATATAAAAATAACTTCTGTATTGTCAAAATCACATCAGATAGAAATCACACATGTACATTGTGCCAACTGGCACGGGCAATATTCACAAGGGATTATTCACAAGACAGGGCCACATGGGCCACTGTCAGAATCAACACTTTTAGAAATAGAAATACTGTCAGAAATTAGAATAAAAGGATATAAAATCACTGTAGCACAAATTAGCAAGCGTAGCACTCAACCAGTAACTACTGGTAACAGGTAAGTATCACCTACGCAACCCTAACCACCTTAGGAGAATGTCACGCAGGGAACCAGGACCTCACTAGGACCCCCTGTACTGGAAAGAACAACCACCTAAGAATAAACTACATTTAGGGGTGTAAGCAAGAACACATTACACATGATGCATCAAAAACACATTCAGAGGTGCAGGGAAGGAAAAACACATGATGCATAAAACATACATTCAGCGGTGTAATAACAAGGCACATGATGCATCAAAAACACATTCAGAGGTGCAGGGAAGGAAAAACACATGATGCATAAACCAACACATTCAGAGGTGTAAAATCAAGGAAGACACATGATGCGTAAAAACATTCAGAAGTGCCAGAACACAACTCAATATCGCAAAAACACATGATGCCTAAAAACATTCAGAGGTGTAAGATCAAGGTGCGTAATCATATTAAATGCATTACATTTCCTAGCACATTAGGCAAATACCATCACATAGATAATCACATTGTGCCTAAATAAAATCACATACCAGCCCCCATCTAATAAAGGGACAAAAGAGCCCTGTGTCCAGAATGTCAGGGCGCGCTGCCATGCAGCGCCAGTCAGGGGTGCGCCACTGGCGCAAAACCTAAACGGTGCAGGTGCCCACTACTTGCTGGGCACCTGGGAACATCACAAGACCTAAACGGTGCAGCTGCCCACTAATTGCTGGGCAGCTGTGAATCAAAACTGTAGCAGGGTCCTCACTAACCCTTAGGCGCAAACTGCGCCCACTGCTGGAGCCACACAGGTTCTGAAGACACATATGCGCAGGTCATAGCCACATGTTGGAGCCACACAGGCTCTGGTACACTGCACACGTTGGAGCCACATAGGCTCTGACCTAACACATGCCACCAACCGTTGGAGTCCCCCCTCTGGGGACTCGTGATCAAAAAGAAATGCCCCGTAAATACTGTGGAGCGTTGTGAGGGACATTGGCGGTTTAAACAAAGTGTGCCCCAGTCAGAGCCACACAGGCTCTCTAAACAAGTGCCCCCATAGGCTGGAGCGGCCCGCTGCCATCGGGGCCGCTCAGAAGATGGGTGCCGCACAGGTATGGGCACAGGGGGAGGGGGCGGGCACCGACAACGTGCCCCGACACCACCCTCCCCTAAAGAAGAAAGCGTGGGCCCCTCTAGGCCCGAGCAACCATCCTCCTCGTTAGAGCGGCCCACCGACACACGGGGCCGCTCTTGACACAGTGCCTCCACCGGCACCACAAAAATCCATCTGCTCCCTCGCGGAGCAGCAACAGAACTGCCCCCGCCTCACCCGGCCCAGCCCCGACTCGCCAGACCTCGGCGGCGCTTCTCTGGGCAGGCGGCGCTGGACTTCTCTCTCTCCCCGGGGCTCTCCCTTCACTCAGGAGCCCCGGGACGGACACGGCAGGCGGCTTCCTTCGCCCGATGGCAGTACGGGGCTCTCCCAGTCTCACGGGAGTCCCGCGCCATCTCCCGCCGTACTTTTTTTCTCCCCGGGCTCCGGGGGCGGGACTTCCGGCCAGGCCGCGCTGGGATTGGCTGGCCGGCCAACCACTTACGGGTCGTCGCGGGCAGCGCGGCGGCCCGTTTCAGGCACTCGTAGGTTGGGGGATAATTAACCGAGGGGTGGGCTCCCTCGAGTTAAATTCAAAATATAAAAATAGCGGCCAGGCCCCTGGCGGGGTCAGCACCTGCCAGGGGACAAAATCATAAAAAATAAGCGAGGTGGGCACTCGCCACAGCACCTCCAGCAGGGAGGGCACCTGAGGACAATCACAAAAGCGGGAAAACAGCGCTCCCAAGCGCTAGAGGATAAATCAAGCGCTCCTAAGCGCTAGCAGGAACCCACAAAGTCCAGGACAAAGAGAGGGAGCACCAACAGCTCCTAGAGACGACCCCTACAGCATGAAGGGTCCCAGCCACACAGGACAGGGCTTCCAGGGCAAATCAAAGTCCCCCATCCTTCCAGGACAGGCAGAGGGGTCCCCAAGAAGTCCTCCAGGCATCCAGTGGCTGGGCAGGGCCCAGGGATTCCCCTGGGCCCGAGTAGCAGCACACCCCTGGTAGGATTCAAGTTAGAAACAAGAACATTTTGGAAGGGGACACAGCCCCTTTTTATACTATAAAATCCTTTGTCTAAAGGGTGCAGGCAGTGAGAGAACCAGCTAGAACTGGTTATAGGGAACTTCTTTCAGTGTGAGGGGCAGAGGCGACAGTCTCCCAGCAGGAGGTGGAGCCAGCATTGTGGCAGGCAGGCACAGCCCTATTCACTCCTAGGTGCTATCTCCTCCCACTCCCTGGCAGCAGATGCAGCCTTTCATCCACGGGCTGACTCAGGCAACCTCCTGGGGCTCCCCAGCCCCTGCCACCCTCAAACCAGACAGTCAATCCACAAGCAGGCCCAGGCACTCCTGGAGCCAGGCTCCAGCCAATCACGTGCCAGCAGACTCACTACACATGCACCCACATGTCTAGAAGTGGCACTTCCTCACTAGACACATTCATGCCGCATACATCATTACGCAGCATTCAATCTCACGAGTTCGTACATACCAAACTCGACCCTGCACTCCCCACACATCAGGAACTACCATGGGCATACATATTCCCCATTCATTCCTATGGGAGGGCAGATCACTCACCACACATACACAGAGAGCACACGCACTTTACACTGTACCACAGTGAAAAAGTGCGCAAAGGCCTAAAATCACCAACACCAGGTTCCAGAAACAGGCTAGGAAAAAGCAAAAAGTTTCGGGGTGAACCTGCCAAAAGGGCCAGGTCCAACATGTGCATAGAGAGAAATGTGTGAATACTTAAAAATGTGGGAGTTCCCAAACTTCCAAGGCATTCCTTCACACAGTCACAAGTAAACATCTCTGTGAATAAATCCTTTTACTAGTGTGAAAATGACTTGTGTGAATTGCAAAAGTACTTTTACACTCACAGAGGATTCTATTGGTTCATGTAATTCAAATGTACATGCACAGATAGCTTCCCTGTTTGCTCTGTCCGAAAGAGAAGTAAAACAAGCTTTGGACAAGCCAATATTTCTCACCTTTGGGACCTTATAAGTGTTTAGCCATGCAGGACATTATCCTGGGTGCTGTGCTGCCAGGCATTAAAGAGTTATACAATTACTACACACTGGGTCATGCAATGTGATTCAGGAATATGTTTGAAATCTTTATTAGATGCTTTATTGTTGGTACCATGAGCTATGCAAAAACAACAGTTGATGGACAGAATGCAGAACAATGTCATACATTCACCCAAGTACAGAGATCTGAGGCTAAATCCATTGTTTTTTTGCTCACAATGCCATTCCAGTTTGAACCCAGCCATATGCAAATCAGTCTTAAACCTGTGCCCCATGGGAACAGTCCAGCCTGAACTCGCAAGCCAGGTCCTCCCTGGACTGGAAACAAGCATCCTAGGACCGTTTTCGGGCTTTCAGTCCTCATCAGCCAGGATAGCTTGATTCCAGTGGCATGGAAAGCACGGGACTCACGTCTGAGCATACCCGTCCCACTCAGGGTGACAAATGCAAAAATAACAGGTGATGGACAGAATGCAGAACAATGTCATACATTCACCCCAGTACAGAGATCTGAGGCTAAATCCATCGTTTTTTTGCTCACCATGCCATTCCAGTTTGAACCCAGCCATATGCAAATCAGTCTTAACCCTGTGCCCCATGGGAACAGTCCAGCCTGAACTCGCAAGCCAGGTCCTCCCTGGACTGGAAACAAACATCCTAGGACCGGTTTCGGGCTTTCAGCCCTCATCAGCCAGAATATCTTGACTCCAGTAGCATGGAGAGCACAGGACTCACGTCTGAGCATACCCGTCCCACTCGGGATGACAAATGCAAAAACAACAGTTGATGGAGAGAATGCAGAACAATGTCATACATTCACCCCAGTACAGAGACCTGAGGCTAAATCCATCATTTTTTTGCTCACCATGCCATTCCAGTTTGAACCCAGCCATATGCAAATCAGTCTTAACCCTGTGCCCCATGGGAACAGTCCAGCCTGAACTGCCAAGCCAGGTCCTCCCTGGACTGGAAACAAGCATCCTAGGACCGGTTTCGGGCTTTCCGCCCTCATCAGCCAGGATATCTTGATTCCAGTGGCATGGAGAGCACGGGACTCATGTCTGAGCATACCAGTCCCACTCGGGGTGACAAATGCAAAAACAACAGTTGATGAACAGAATGCAGAACAATGTCATCAGATCTGTGACTAGGGTGAATGTTTTGCCATTGTGCAACATTCCATCCATAATCCAGTGTGTTTTGCTGTTCACCCTATGTGGGAAGGATATGCCCAGACATGGCTCCCGTGCTCACTACACCACTGGAGTCAAGCTATCCTGGCTGATGAAGGCTGATAGCCATAAACCGGTCCTAGGATGCTTGATTCCGGTCCAGGAAAGACATGACTTAGCAGTTCGGGCTGGACTGTTCCCATGAGGCACAGTGTCAAGACTGATTTGCATATGGTCATGTCTGAACTGGAGTGGCTTGGTGAGCAAAATAACGATGGATTAAACCCAGATCTGTGACTGGGGGTGAATGTTTTGCCATTGTGCAACATTCTGTCCATCATCTTGTGTGTTTTGCTGTTCACCCTATGTGGGAAGGGTATACCTAGACGTGGGTCCCGTGCTCACTACGCCACTGGAGTCAAGCTATCCCGGCTGATGAAGGATGATAGCCAGAAACCGGTCCTAGGATGCTTAATTCCGGTCCAGGAAAGACATGGCTTAGTAGTGCGGGCTGGACTGTTCCCATGTGGCACAGGGTCAAGACTGATTTGCATATGGCCATGTCTGAACTGGGGCGGCTTGGTGAGCAAAATAATGATGGATTAAACCCAGATCTGTGATTGGGGGTGAATGTTTTGCAACTGTGCAACATTCCGTCCATCATCTTGTGTGTTTTGCGGTTCCATGAGCTAAGCAGACCCTGCTAAATTTCTATATTAGTTGGTTCAGCCAAACGTTACAAATTCGTTGAAATTCACAGCTACTAAAATGTGCACATAAATCCTAGAGAGGAAATCAATAATTTATGCAATCACCTGTTGCAATAGGCCTTCTCCTTTGTGGTGGTAAGAGAAGCAGATCATACATCGATTCTTTACAAATTTAGTAACAGTAGAGGGACTCCAATCTAAGGAAAGGTGCATTGTTTAAAGGTCTATAATAAAACTACTACCAAGAATCGTAAATATGCTATTATAACACAGATGAGGGATAATGTTCTCTTAGGTACCATTCATGCTAATGGGTTTGTGCACTGCTCTCTTTGGGCACATTTTGGTTATTTTCTATGATTTAATGGAACCAGTACAGTTAAATCCACGTCTGCTTACACGGTAAAACTTGAAAGCTGCCATCACACTCCAAACTCTTCCACAGTTAAATGGGTGTCATACACTGCTATACTATGACAAGCAATCAGAGAACACATGATTCCTTTAATAAAGATAAACTGATCAAAAATAATGTTGTATCTCAACAAAGGTTTAAATAACAAACACTGTCACCACTCAGTGTAGTGTATGCTCCCTCGTTACTCATGTTGGTGTGCGTAGTTCACTCTCTGTGGACATGATATGACCTCATGCAATGAACGGTGTGTGGATGTTGTGAGGGCTGGCAGGAAGATGCCCTGAAAGAGAGACTCAGGATCCGAAACTCTGTAAATTTAAAGTGAAAGTACTTGTTCTACACTTCTGTGTAATGAAGGGAACGCCCTCCCTATACGCTCACAGGTGGGGTGGTGCTCTGGGTAAGAAAAGGAGTTAAGGGTGGATGCATGGTGGGAGGACGACTCAGTGAGGGAAGTGGAGATAAATTCCCCCAAAAACCAGATTGTCTTGGAGTGAGGATGTGGCAAACATCCAGAGCTGTCGACTTTGGAACTGGGGAACCAGGTTAGAGTATCTGCAGCATTTCAGAACAGACAAGATAATATATTTTTTTAAGTACACAGAACGTAACAGAAAATAACAGAAGAGAACACCTACATTATAAAGCACCTGTCCCATGGGAGGGAACCAAGCACCCAATGGAGGGACAAATACAACACATGATACACTAAAAAGCCAGCATGTGCTCGAAGCCCAAAGAAGAGATACACCATGACTTGTAGACAGCACATGACATAACATGGCTTGACATAAAAACAACTAAACAAATGATTTCTTACTTTCAGAGTGGTCTAGAATGTGCCATGTTTTTCTTGCAAATATAAATCTAATCTAATTAAATATGCATATTTCTCTTCATTGAGTGTTGCTATTTCAGTACCAAAAAGTTGCTACCTATGATCATTCTCCGTTGGTAGCAGCCGCATCATATCCGTATAGGCTTAATATAGTGTGATCTATTTTTTTTAATAATTGCAGAAAGACATACACAAGGAGTTATTACGGCATCTACACAGTCAGTCAGTCAAAAATCTTTATTTCGATTAATTAAAATCATAAAAAAGCAGCAATACATACATCCACCGTACATAAAATAGTTATAAGGAATAAATAAGCATTTGTTTGTTATCGTTCATGTATGTACACTATTTACAATACATAGATCAAACAATTAATAGGCCAGTGTTTAAAACAAACCCTTTAGCTCATATCACCGAAATTGGGGTACAGTATTAACAATTTAAAGTGCATCATTATATTTCTTTAGGTTTTAGAAACCATAAGCCCCCTCTGCATCCTATTATACTGTTACATGCAAATAAGTCTTTTATTATTTACCCAGGCTGCAGCCACCAAAAAGCTTGCTACGCTGAAGATGACATGCACGCTACTCAGCATTTGTAAATGTAAGAGCGCGGGCCTTACTTGGACAAATCCAGCTTCTTGTAATATGGGGTTCAAGAAATTTTTACGCGCCTTGGAAAAGTGCTCACAAAACATTACATGATGGAGTGTGTCTTGTGTAGAGAAACTATCACAGGAGCATGGTGCGGTGTCTTCCCGTTTCCCCCATTGCGGGAATGTGCCCAGGGTGAAATGGATTATATTGAACCTAAATCTAATTAACAAAAAGCAGTGAAACGGCTTAGTGACGATCTTCAGATAAGGTTCAATAGATGGGGAAGTCTGTAAAACATAAATACTTCTTGCACCCGGTTTTTTAAGCTCCAACTCCTCCCTTTCCGCCTCCAGCATGATCCAGAGATTATGTTTAATCCAACCCAAATCCTCTTTCTTAATTCCCTCCGGGGATGTATATAATTCGGGTCATCACAGTCTGATGCACGCCTCTCTAACGTACGCCAGCCATGGGATTCTATCTGCCTTCTCGAGGGCTAGACAATCTTTTAGGATTAGGTGATTAAGAGTAATCTCCTCATTAAGCCACGTCTTTGCCCAGCAAATCAATGTTGCCGCTTTTAGGTGATCTACACACTTTTTCATCTTGATTTATATTCCTTATATAAAGTGCTTTGCCTGGTATAACTATGTTTTGACTGCAAAACATTTAATTCCTCCATGCAATTAAATTCATGTAGGAGTACAAAACTGGCATTCTGTAATTTGAAAAGTAGTTTGTACTTATAAGTCAAGCCGTTTCATTAAGTAAGTCTGATTTACACTCGTGAATAGATTTAGGAACAAGACCTCAAGGTTTTCTTGTCTGTTTTTATCAATTTTTATTCCTATTTATTTATTCTACCCACTCAGTTTTCCATTCTTTCTTGCACCTAAAATTTTGAAAATTCTGATATAAACATTTGTATTGTTCGAGAAGGCAAGTATTACCCAGACAATTATTATTATTAAATTAAATTTATAAGGCGCATAGTTACCTGGCGCCATCGGACACAGTGCAAAAGAAAGAGATAACATCTACTGATTGAATAGCCAAGTTTTTAAGCCCTTACGGAAGTTTTTATAGCTGGTTTCGTGCCAAAGCGACACACTTAGCGAATTCCACAGTGAGGGGGCTAGATAAGAAAAGGACCGCCCACCCATATGTGACAGTTTGAACCAGGGATCTAGAAATTTGGCTTGAGAGGAGGAGAGAAGCAGGCGTGTCATAAGATATGAATGGGCTAGGGAGCTCAGATATTGAGGAGCAGTGGCCAACTTGATCTTATGCATATAACATAAGGCCTTAAATTAAGTACCATTCTCTATCCTGAGCCAGTGGAGGTCATGGAGAGAACGTGCGATGGAGGACTTGGATGTACGTCGTTACAACGCATGCTTTTACCACGCATGCCTTTACGAAGCAACTTTTACAACGCATAGTGCTTAGGGGTGCTGGATAGTGAATAGTTTAATTTACTATTCCAAATCCAGTCCCCGTGGACACTAGGGAAGGTGTTGGATAGTAAATTAAATCTATTCCCTATCCTAGAGCGCCCCCCAGCGCAATGCGTTGTAATGGTTTTCGTTGTAATAGTTGCGTCGTAAAGGCACTGTGTTGTAAAAGTTGTATTGTAAAGGATGTTTCCCGGAGGACTTTTTCGGCACATGGCAGAGCAGTCTAGCCACAGAGATCTGAATCACTTGCAGTTTATGACCTACCTCCTTATTTGCTCCTAGGTACAGGATGTTGCCATAGTCCAGCCTGGACATAATCAAGGCCTGGACCACAGTTTTTTGTGTGGGACTAGGCAACATCCAAAGTACTTTATGGAGCCATTTTAGGATGGTGATGCAAGTTGAGGCGACCCTGACTGCTTGCTGCCTCATACACTCATAGATAGCTGATCATCTATGACTACTCGTAGATTGCATGCTGTTTGCACCAGTTGAGGCCGATCGCCCATTTGTGTGGCCCATGACGGGGGCCCCAGAGATCTTTATTTTTCCCCAGGATCAGAACCTCAGTCTTTCCACCGTTTAACTTTAACCAATTGACTCTGACTGGAACAGCCAAATCTCATCTAGGTCCTTTGACTGCTACCGTTAATGCAGCAGCTAGGATGGTCATGGGAACTAAGAAATATGAGCACATCACCCCGGCTCTCAAGGACCTGAAGTGGCTTCCTATTAACCTACGAGCAAACTTCCGCACAGTCTGCCTCACACAAAGCCCTTCATACAGGTAAACCGGAATATCTGGCCAATAAACTCAAGAGAGCCGGTCAGTCCAGGACCCTCAGAAGCTCCAACACGCTACTACTCATACCTCTGAAATCACATAAACGTAAAAGATCTAACAGGTCCCTTGCGGGAAATGCTCCTAAGATATGGAACTCCATCCCCCCCCCACATCAGATTGACCGTCTCCTTCCTGAAATTCAAGATACTACTCAAAGCCTTCTTTCTTGAGCGGGCTGGTCCATAACGAGAACCATCGTATGACTTTGATAGTTCACTCTCTGGTCCTAGCGAAAACCTGATGACTCTCACTTGTTCTCCGCCATGTCGCCCTCATGCTGATACTGTATAGGCTTTTACGTGCTACCATGTTTTCTCATACTCTTCCTACCCTGCTTCGACCTACCTGTTATGTTGTTGCTTATTTGTATATGTTGTGAAGCGCACTGATACCTTCGGGTCTAGCTAGCGCTAGACAAAACTTAAATAAATAAATAAATAAATAAACCAATTAGTGTGCATCCAGCAAGCTATCTTTTGCAGCCCTACCTGGAGAGATGACACCATGGTTGACTCGATGGAAGACAAGGAGAAGATTAGCTGGGTGTCATCTGGATAAGAAAAGATAGTCAACCCAGCCTCCTCCACTATTGTAGCTACAGGGCTAACATAGAGATTAAATAACACTGGACTAAGGATCAAGCCATGTGGTACCCCATAAGGGGAAGCATGGGTCTTAGAGCTACAAGATGGGGAAAAGATCTGAAAAGTCCGACCAGTTAGAAAATCTTTAATCCAATTAAACGCTGAGCCGACTATGCCCAGAGATTGAAGTATTTTTAATAGAGCAGTTTGTGACATAGTTTCAAAAGCGGCACAATGGCAAAATGAGTGTCACCGATTCACCCTTGTCAAGATGTTGGCGCAATGCTTCAGTAACTCCCAGGAGCCTGGTTTCTGTGGAGTTCCCTATTCTAAAGCCCATTGTGATACATGTAAGATCTGATGGGTCTTTCACAAACTGCGTAAGTTGTTGATTAAAATACTTTTCCAAGAATTTTGAAAAAGCAGGAAGTAATGAGATCGGGCGGAAGTTTGAGCGTTCAGCCTGGTCAGCATTGGGTTTTTTCAGAAGAGGAAGAACCATGGCGTGTTTCCACGCAGCTAGTAAGATTGATTCCCTCAATGACGCATTGATTAACTCCATGATAAGATTCAATGAAGTAGGTTCTTGTATTTGGAGAAGGGGAATCGGGAGCGGATCGTTAGGTGAACCCGATTTAAGGCTATTTAAAATTAGATTAAATGACAAAATGTCCAGTGGCAGCCAATTATTTATCGTATTAGTTGGTTCCATGCCCTTAGTCCCTGGTGGAATAGCACAGCCTAATGTGGAGGGAAAGGTTTTCATTTGCTGCTCCACATTAGTTGTTACTATATTTAATTCTGAGTAGATCTTCCCTACTTTGTCAATGAAGAACATTGCCATATCCTAACATTGTACTTCATCAAGCACGGGTGGCGTCGGTTGGCAAGTTGCTCCTGAGAGCTCCTTTACTATTTTAAATAGGACTTTGGAGTTATTATGTGGCGATGTAATAGTGGTATTAACATATTCTGCATGAGCCACTTTGCACAGGGAATGATAGTCCCTCTTGGCAAGTTTGTAGCTATGCTTGGATTCAGGCACATAATCCTTCCTCCAACGTCTTTCCAAGGCTTTACATTTCGTTTTTTCAAGTTTTAGCTTTTCCGAGAACCAAGATGACGGGGGACGATGGTTATTCTTTTTTTTATAGACGTTGGAAGGCATGTATTAACAGATGTCATGATCCAAGTGTGGATGGTGTCCAAATTCGATGTTTTAATGGAATGTAATTAATTATACAGTGCAGAAGTGGGCCTTTATAATTATGGTAAGTTGTTGCTATATTTTACATTGTGTTGCACCACCCAAGTGCCCTACAGCACTTTAGTAAAGTTACCCCTTTGTGCCTCGAATATCAAATCAAATCAAATAGGATTTGTCAAGCGCTGCTTATCACCCAAGAGTGTATCCTGGCAATAGAGTTGGGGTGGGGGTGGTGGGGTGCTGCTTCTCTGCTGAATTAGTCAAAGAGCCAGGTCTTCAGGTATTTCTTGAAGTTTTGCAGGGTGGGTGATGTGTGAAGATGGAGGGGGAGGTTGTTCCAGGACTTGGCTGCCAGCTGTGAGAAGGCGCAGCCACCGTTAATGCTTCTGTGGATGCAGGAAGGGTGTGCCATAAAGAGAGATGAGGAGCGAATTTTCCAGGTGGTCTGGTGGAGGGTCATCCTGGGGTGGAGGTGGGCTGCGCTCTTGTTATGAAGAGCCTTGTAGGCGTGGGTGAGCAATTTTAACTGGCAACATTTGCTGACGGGGAGCCAGTGTGGGGCTGTGAGGTGTGGTGAGATGTGGGTCCTCTCCAGGAGGTCGAGGTTGAGCCTGGCTGCTGCATTCTGGATGGTTTGGAGTCTGTTAAGAAGTTGAGCGATGATTCTCACGTAGAGGGAGTTGCCGTGGTCCAGGCTGGTGGCGATAAGGGCCTGGGTGATGGTGCATCTGATGTCCAAGAGTAGCCATTTGAAGACTTTTCCGCATAGGTGCAGGGTGAGAAAGCTGGCGCTTCAGATGTACAACATAGTGTTTTTTAAATTACAGAAGGATGTGAGAAGCAGGACTGAGAGCGGCCAGGCAGGGGAGGCGGCAAACAAAAGGTAAGTGGCTTATTTTACATTTTTAAAGAATTTGGTAGGGGGAGGGAGAGGCTAACTCCGCTCCACCACGGAGGCAGAGTTTTTGTGTACTCTGCGTTCGCCACGGAGCGTGCAGTAGGCAAATCTCCGCAAACTCCACTGGCAGAGCGGAGTTGCCCGCCCAGAGTTAGATCTGTGTAGTGGAATTATGTGGCCTGGTGGATAGATAGGGGTGAGAGCTGCACAGAATAAATAGACAGGAAGACAGAGAGGGATAGGTACTTTGTGCACAAACTGCTGATTGAGATCCAGACAGAGGAGCAGAAAGAGCGGGTGAGAAAGAAAGAAGGGGAGAGCAGGCGACAGATGCATAAAGAGGGATCGCCTATGTATGCAGCAAGCACCCCTGTAAGAGGAGGAGAGTGTGGTATTTAAGGACAGAAAGCTTGAAATGGTACAGGAAAGAAACTGTGCTCAAAAACCTAAAGTCAAACACATGAGAGAGGCAGGAAGAGTGTGTGAGAGAGCAAAAGAGAGGGGTGAGAGAGAGCACAAGAGAGAGAGAGAGGGACTGGTTGCTCTTCCCAAAGAAACCTCATTAACCACAAAGTAAGGCAGGTGGTCAAGGGGGAAAGGTCCACCCACCGTCTGACGGTGGAGCACCGAGGATGGGCACAGGAACAAAAGAGGTGACTGGGAGAGCAAGGAAAGATATGGGTTGTGCACATCTTCCAGTTTCCGAGCATAAGTGAGAGCAACACCAAGGCAGGTGGGAGGGGCGCCCAGACGGGGGGGGGGAAGAGGTGTACAATTGCACATCATGAAGAGGTACAGAAAGGTAGCATTCATGAGCAGGAAGCACAGAGAGGATACAGGAAGTGTGAGGGAGAGATGAGAGGAGCAGGGGGGTATGAAGAGAGATAAGAGGGTTGGTGGAAGTACACGGGAGAAATGAGAGGAGGCTGTGGGATTGCAAGAGAGAGATGATAGGGTCAGTGGGAGTATTAGGGAGAAATGAGAGGTGGCAGTGGGAGTGAAAGGGGACAGGGTTGGTGGGAGTGTGAGGGAGAGATGAGCAGAGCTAACCACAGACATTGCACCACCTAGATTAAACACACTTTTTGGAGAAAGATCCAAAAATCTTTATCGAAAAGATGAAGCGCTGTAAAATAGTTATATTCTCTTTGAGACTGGTATTGCAGCATTATTTACAGTCTGTGTATGGGTGCACTGAGCTCAAAATACACTATTTACTGAGTGAGTTTTGTGCATGCGGTGACCACATGATACCAATTGTGCAGGGTTAGGCCAATACACTTTCCACAGACTTACAGTCTGCTAAATCTGATGGTAGCAGCAATATGACGAATCATCTAAGGTACCAACACTCCTACTGGAAATACAAGTCACATAGATTGCAACATGTAAATGAAGTCTGTTTTGCAAAATCACACTATGCCCATCCCCCAAACATAAAGCGCTTACAGCGTCTTCAACTAGGGAAACCTTTACATAGGTAAACACAGAAACACAGTAACTCTCAGAAAAAATCAGTCTATGGTTACATCTGCATAAAGTGCACAAAAAAAGACAAGATAAATCTTAATTACTGAATGCCAGTTATAATTCATTGGGTCAATCCCAGAGAAAGAGAGATATAACAACACAAACTGTAACCTTACAGGAGGTACGAAATTCAACTGCTTTGTCCAAAACCCTAATCACCCTAACTGCCAACTATTGTATCCTTGGGGAGTTTTAAACTTGCTAATATGATCGTCAGCCATTGTTTGAAACTATTTTCTTTCTTGTTGAATGTCTTTTGTTCTGGTACTTTATGGTTGGGTTTAAACCTAACAAACATGTGACAGACCAGAATGGATTTCTTCTACCTTTTCTGCAGTCACTTTACATAGGGAAACATATAGACAACGCCATTAAGTGCTGTTCTTCCATCTCTATGGAAAGCATGACCACTATATGTCTCTGGAGTGGGAAACATGCATGTGCTGAGGGTATCAAAATGTGTAACCCATTATTGGCGAATTATGAAATTGTCTGTTCAAAGACACTTGTAAATAAATCAGCCTACATCAGTTACCAACCACCATTTAATGGAAGAGGTCAAATGTCTAAACAATCAATCAATCAATCATAAGCATTTATACCGCTCACTACTCACCCGGAGGGTCTCAAGGCGCTAGGGGGGGGGTCCGCTACTGCTCGAACAGCCAGGTCTTGAGCTTCTTCCTGAAGGAGAGGTGGTCTTGGGTCAAGCGTAGGTCGGTCGGGAGGGAGTTCCAGGTCTTGGCGGCCAGGTGGGAGAAGGACCTTCCTCCTGTTGTCGCTCATCGGATGCGGGGGACGGCGGCGAGGGCGTGGCTGGTCGAGCGGAGATGGCGTTTGGGAGCGTAGAAGTTGAGGCGGCTGTTGAGGTAAGTCGGGCCTTGGTTGTGTAGGGCTTTGTGTGCGTGGGTGAGGAGCCGGAAGGTGATTCTTTTGTTGATCGGAAGCCAGTGCAGGTCTCTCAGGTGTCTGGAGATGTGGCTTCGTCTGGGGACGTCGAGGATGAGTCTCGCCGAGGCGTTCTGGATACGCTGGAGTCTCTTCTGGAGCTTGGCGGTGGTTCCGGCGTAGAGGGCGTTGCCGTAGTCCAGACGGCTGGTGAAGAGGGCCTGGGTGACCGTCTTCCTGGTCTCGGTGGGGATCCACCGGAAGATCTTACGTAGCATGCGCAGGATGTTGAAACAGGACGAGGAGACGGCGTTGACTTGTCTGGTCATGGAGAGGGAGGAGCCCAGGATGAAGCCCAGGTTGCGTGCGTGGTCTGTCGGTTTGGGTGCGTTGCCCAGGGCGGGGGGCCACCAGGAGTCGTCCCAGGCGGAGGGTGAGGAGCCCAGGATGAGGACTTCCGTCTTGTCTGTGTTCAGTTTCAGGCGGCTGGTCGTCATCCACTTGGCCACGTCCTTCATCCCTTCGTGTAGGTTGGCTCTGGCGGTGGCGGGGTCGTTGGTGAGGGAGAGGATCAGCTGGGTGTCGTCGGCGTAGGAGATGATGTTGAGGTTGTGCTGGCGTGCGATGGCTGCGAGGGGGCTCATGTAGACGTTGAAGAGTGTTGGGCTGAGCGAGGAGCCTTGAGGGACACCGCAGATGACTTCCGTGGCTTCTGATCTGAACGGGGGGAGGCGGACTCTCTGTGTCCTTCCGGCGAGGAAGGAGATGATCCATTCCAGTGCCTTCTCCTTGATTCCAGCTATTTAGCGGATAGATGCACAGCGATATTGATTAAGAAAGTTGAAATGAGGATCAAAAGTCTCTTGATGCTTTATAGGTGCTCAACAAGGTGGCGTCGAGGGCCCAACGACGTCAGACAAGATACTGAAAACGTGAGGCCAGAGGGTCTCTGGTCTCATCCCTTAGTTGGCACACAAATTGTTGTCCCTCCTTGAAAACAAGTAAGTGACTTCCATTCAATGTTCGTTACAGTTCACATTTATTCCATATTAAAGTTCTTTTTTGCAAAACTGATTGGTAGTTTTAAATGATCATTTGCAGCGTTAAACTCTTAAGCACTGTCTTTCGAGGCGTGTCCAATGCATTTCGGGCATTTTTGCTATGCCCTTCATCAGGGAATTGACACTAAAAACAACAATATACATATGTATTAGAATAGTAGTAAATAATATGTCAAGAATCATGCTAAATCAAACATTCTACAAAACATGATGGTCGCTGTGTATAAATGATTAAAGGAGAAAATAAAGCAAACAACAGATAAGCCTTCTTTTAACAATGCGTGACCAAAAACATTCTACATGACTACGTATATACATGAAGGTTTGAAAACGGCGTGTCACTTACGTGCTTCTTGTAAGCATTTGTGTGAAAATCTAAAAGGGAAAGGTGCACGAAACGGTGTTACACTCAGTGGTTTAAAAGACCACATTCTACCGTGTACAGTATATCGGGACGGTGAAAACTAACCTGAGCGGATACGTCAATGTGCATAGGTCCGATGTTTGTCTCCTGAAGAAACGCCGGCGGGAAACCTTCGTTTGCCGCGTTTATTAAATTCAAATGGGGGAGTGTCACAGGTGTGATAACGAGCTCATAAACAGGGTAAAAAGACTAAACTTAACAGTGGTGGTTAGGCTGTTCATGACAAGGTATTCGGCTATTGGCTTCAAACATTGTATTAACATTACCAAAAAACATGGTAATGAGATGTGTAAGATGCTAGCAAAATATAAAATGTGTTTCAAAGAGAAAGTAAAAAAAGGAAGATAAAAAAAGGAAGATAAAAGAAATTTGGACCATGTGAATCTAGACCCACCGTGGGATCGAACCCGGGTCTATGGAGTTGTAAGCGCAAACGGCTAACCAGATGGCTGCGTTAAACGGTGATGAAAGCATGCTGTTTTAGACAGTGTCAACGTACTTATGAAAGGGAATACACACAATAACATCACAAACGGTATTCAGAGCAATTAAATCATAAATAACAAGAAAGTTCGATTCTATCATTGAGGCCCATTGGCTTCTGGGTCGATAATTTGTAGATCCAGTAGTTCTCTCTCCGAAGAAGAAATTTATTATTATCTCTTCCTTCTTGCTTTGTGACTGTCTCAAGAATGATAAACTTGATTTGAGATACATTATGTTGAGCTTCAACAAAATGCGATGATAAAGCTGACTTGGAATTTTTGAGTCTAATATTAGACTTGTGTTCCGTGAGTCGAACCTTAATGCGGCGCTCGGTTTTCCCAACGTAAAGCTTCCCACACGGACATTTGATTCCGTATATTAAGTTGCTGGAGTCACAGGTGGCATTAACATGTAGTTTGATGGAATTGCCGTATCTCGGATGTTGGATTGAATTGCCTTTAATGATATTATTGCAATTGCCGCAATTTAAACAGGGTCTAGTTCCATGGAATGAAGTGCTCTCTTTAGGTTTGAGTTGTACCATTTCACCTAAATTTCTGGCCCTGGTGTAGGCAAATATTGGTGATTGGTTAAATGAGTTCCCAAAGTCTGGTTCCAAGTTCAGAATTGACCAGTGTTTCATGATACTTTGTTTGAATTTCCTGCTTGAAGTAGAGTATTTGGAGACTACCACCGTCCGTGTTTGTTCAGGTTTGCTGGTTGGTGTTAGTAACTTGTCTCTATCTGTCTCCACAATCCTCTTTTTTGTATCTTCTACTAAAGATTTAGGATAACCTCTGTTGGTGAACTTTTTGGACATTTCGTTGAGTCTCACTGTCAGGGTAGTTGAATCTGACGAAATCCTTTTAACTCTCGCCATCTGAGAGTACTACTATTGTCAAGTATAGTGACAGTGGGAAATCTATTTTCAAAGCTTCACGTCATTCTTATTTTGTTTGTGGTCAGACCGCATATGTTTGTCTGCCCCTCGATTGGGATGGAACCTGTTACATTGCCTTCCTACTGCCACCAGTTTTTCTAGCCCCATCCGATTATCATAGAAACACACATCTAGTACACATTAGACATAGAAGGGAGATCGAGTCCCCGATTGTCGATCAAACTGAAACTACTCTAGAACAATATCAAGACTTCAATAAAGGATTCTTTTTCTTTATAGGACCTATCCAGAATAGTAAGTTAATACGTAGACTAACCAGAACCCTTGAAGCAGTAGTGAATGAGACTGCCTCTGCTCTAGGTAACTTAACCGAGGAGCAATCTGCTATGAGATTTGTCGTGCTCCAAAATCGTCTCGTTCTTGACGTCATACTGGCCGATAGAGGAGGAGCATGTAGAGTCATCGGATCTAGTTGCTGCATTTTCATTCCTAATAACGCGCCGTCTGTTTATTCAGCTATAACCAGACTTCATAAAATTGCCCATCAGTTACACCAGAATCCAGGCACCTGGACATGGTCCGGTTGGTTTTGGAGTATAATTTCTGCCTGGGGATGGAAAGTATTGTCCTTTCTAGGTATTGCAGTAGCGATCATATTCAGTTGCTGCCTCTGTATACAATGTGGCCCTGCGATTTGCGGCATTTGTGCTACCTCTTGTATTCCTATTCCCAAGTCCAGTCTTATATCCCGTTCCAAGGAAATTCGAGACGAGCAAATGATACTGTATGAAATGATAGATGGTATCATGAATATTGATGTTTCCTGATGGAAACGTAGTGACAAGGAGGGAATGTGGAAAAGTAAATTTTGCCATGTTCTGTGTCCCTACGTGTTCCCCATGTTATGTTGTATGTGCATGATTAATATGCATATGTATTCCCTTATGATCGATTGAAGACGCAATTACAGTTGTGTCCATCTCTAGTATGCCAGTTTCCAGTTCTCGTGAAAGCTACGAGTATTAAGCCTATGTAAAGTTACGTTGCCACGTTTCTCAGTGTGCACGTTATTTCATTGTAAAGTCTAAATGCAACATTTTGTTGTTGAATTTGGCACATTCTGCAAGAGTTGGCATCAAACATATTCCAGATTTCTTCTCAGTAATTTTCTGAAAAATATTCTCAGGCACAACATCTTGTTCTGGATATAAATTTGACAGTAATCGTGCATGTAAAGCTTCTTTCCCATGCTCGGTCACTTTTCCAATTCTAACATCTTGTAGAATAGTCTTGTAAACTTCATCCTTCGCCTGACGCATATTTTCATGCAGTTCAGCATAATTGAAGTTTAACCATATATTGACGTTGCCAATGCTCCATAGGCACTTCCTGGTATCTTCATGCGTGAGCATTTTGAACACAGGTTGCCCTTTCACTGGTGTCAGCTGCAAAAGATCTCCGAAAACAATGATGTGTTTGCCACCAAATAACACATCATACTCTGTTTTGAGAACTTCTTGCATTCTCAAATGCACAAAGGCAAGCATGACATTGGAAACCATGCTTACTTCGTCAATGATAAGAAGTTTCATTTTCCTCAAGATTCTTGAAACTTCAAAACAAGCATCTCCAGATAGCTTGTGATATTGTAATTTGTTGTCATGCTCCACTGGCAGCATCAGTAAATGATGTAAAGTAATCCCTTTAATGTTATGTGCTGCCAGTCCAGTTGGAGCGGTGACAACACAAGACAGCGATGACTCTGTCCTTTCCTGCAAATAGCATGAAATTGCTTTAATGAGGAAACTTTTTCCAGTTCCCGCTTCTCCACTCACGTACAGTCGGACAGGCTTCAACGACGTACATGAGCACTCTTTCTTGTCATGACTTAATCCATGATCAATTTGCATGGTAACTTCGTCATATATTTTCCTCTGCTCAACGTTGAGTTGTCTTTCCAACTCTTCTAAGTGAACCGCATCCTCCTGAGCATGTGCCATGGCTCTTTCCACTTCATTCATGGCAGTGGCAGCTTCATTTTCGATAACAGGTCCTCCTAGTGGATCCTGACTCAATGAAGCAGAACTCTGACTGTCCTGAGAACTGTCTCTGGCAATCTCGGCTGCAATCGTTGCTTCCTGCTCAATTTCCGCATTCAACATTTCTACATATTTGGGAAAAGCAGGACATTCTATGGTCTCCTTGGCGGCATTGAAAGAGTCTTCATAAAAGAGGAAATCTCCAAGCAGTTCCTCTTCTGCACGCCAAGGCTTGAAAAGTTGCAAAAGTGCTAAATAGAAAAACTCCTTTTTTTCAGGAGATTCGCCACTCAATTTTCGATGGTTTACCAAGTGGCATTTTCTTTGCTTGACCAGACATCCCTCACTTCCTATTACAGCATACACTCCTTTCTCAGTATCTTCTTTGATGTTCCTCTTGAATATGTAATTTTGAAGAACCTCATACAGACAAACATTGTCGAGGTGACTGCTTCTATTTGGATAATATGTATCCAACATGTTGGTCTTCAAAATGTCGGTACTGTTTGGCTCCTTTTCCGCCAAATACTCAATTTCCCGCACAGGTTTGAGAACTCGATTACGCGTTGCAGCAAGACCAAGACTCGCCCAAACGATACTCCTGGACTTGGCATAGAGACTTGCTGAAGACAACCGGTCAGAGCATTCGTAAGCTCCAATTTCTCGATGCGACAACATCTTCAGACTGAAACTGTACAACTTCTTGCTGAGGCTCTTTTCATGGGAAATGTCCTCCCACATATCCTTCAATTCTGTCTTCTCTTTTTTGGTGATGTAAGACGTCACATACCGAGCCACAGCCATACAGTTATCAGCCACAAACTGTATATCCATGTTAGCATTCCACATGGACAAAATCACCGGGTTGTAGTCGTTGATGTACTTGGACTCTTCGTTCCTCTTCAAATTGTATGTGTTTTTAGGTGATTTCTTCATGACATTGTGTCGCAGCGAAGACATCAAACTGTTTACTCTTCCTTTAGAAATCACCGGTCGTGGAAAGCCGAAACGACATTTAGTGTAGAACTTGTCCTTGTTTCGGAATTTACGACGGCAGTACTTTCCACATCGATGGCTTTGGAAACGCAGAACTTTTTCTCTTAGGCTTTTCTTCTCCTTTGCGTTTGGAACAGCACACGTAGAATACTGTTGGATGAAACTCATCACTGAGTCTTCTGGATCCGTTCCAAATTTAGGTGCATCCTTGATCCACAGCAACATATGTATATGAGGAGCACCTCTTGCTTGGTACTCCTTTCTCCAGAAGAAATCCAACACCTCTCCAAGAGGTGGATTCTTCTTATTCATGATGAAAGACATCATAGCTTCAAATCTATGATTGAAGTACCTACATACATTGACTGGATCCAAAGAGCACAGTTCTCCGGGTGTCTTGAATTCGATGTTATCTACGTTAGCATTTGCCTCTCGTAGAAATTCAAGTAAGTCTTCCCAGCCATACTCGGCACAGCTCAGAGTGAGGAACCATGTGGGAGTACCTAAGTTCCTCAGCATACATTTTAAATCACCATGACGACGGTACCAGTATTCATTAGTACCACGCTGACACGCCATGAGATTAATCAGGTGAGAATCCAAAATACTGTCTTGGACATTGACTTTATCCATAAAGTCACTTGCCGAGATGTTTTGCATGTGTATACCACTTTTCAAGATGTGGTTCACTGCATATGACAGTCCAGACAGATCGCTTTCAAACAGGAGATGAAACAAATAAGGAATGCATTGTCGAAACCTAGCATCTCCTGCATACAATCGCAAAGTCCGGTATTCAGAAGCAGGAATTTGATGAGGTCGCTCATCATATCTTCCTCCCTGACCTGTTGGAAAAAGCTGTGGGAAACACAGAGCTTCCAAACTTTCCTCCCAAACACTAATGGGACTCCCTTTCGCTTGTTTCATTTGAAACAACTCAATAGCATTCCCCATGACTTCCTTGGAATGCAAAGGATGAACACTATAATGTTCATATATTTCTTCACTAGTACAGGGTTCTACTTTCTCAATTTGACCAGCACACAAATCGCTGTCCTCTTCCTCACTTACTTCCTCTTCTGCAACATATACATTTTTATAGTATTTATTATATTTTTTCAAATACAATGTTGCCCTTTTGACTTTCCTAACATCTACTAAATCTTGCCATATTTTCTTATTCTTTGTCGGAACCCCATTAACTAAGATAACAAGAGGTTCCTCTTCCACTTTTTCTACTCCAATTGTGTTAATGTTTTTCTTCAAATCTAGAGGCAAATAAACAACTCTTCCCTTTAATCCTCTCTGTAAATCTGATGGAGGCAATTTCCCTGTCTTTGGCTCCATTCTTACAATAGCCTGAAAGGGATGGATACTTTGAATCAAAATAGATTCATAAGTATTTAAATCCTTCAATTCAGAAGGAATCTCAACCAATTCCAGATTATTATGAACTGCTCTAGCAGGCATCTGGTTTTGATTTAATTTGCAACAACAATAAGTACACACACGTTGATCCAATCCCAAATCAAAACAATTTTCTACCATCAAGTATGTTGCGAAATCCTTCCATTCACTATTATTTTCCCTTTCACTTTTTGCATATAAATCCACTAACTTAGTCTGATTCTTATAATAAGTGCGTCGACAACACACCCAAGTGAAATTAGGCCTCTCACTTGATTTCACCTGAAACGTTGCAATTTCCTTCTGAAAATTATCTGTACTGGAAACCTGTACACTATCTTCCACATTACCCTCTTCTTCTTGGTCAATTTCAACATTCTCCTCTTTACTTCCAAAGTAACAAAACTCAATTTCTTCACATATATTCTTCACATCTATTTCAGAACCATGCAAAAGAGCAGCGCATAATTGTTTAAGCATAATTGCTGGACTCTTAGCATAATACAACATTCTAACTAATTTCCTCACTTTATTATGATGCACTGCTAGCATCCTGAAATGATGAAAAACACTCTGGCATACTCTCCTGGAAAGACAAGCCAGTGAATGACCATGCAAACCTGTCACTTCTCTCACTCTGCAAGGATCTAATTCTTGCAACAACCTTATTTTCTGCTTCAAACTTTTCTTATTAAATGACCGTACAAAATCACAAAGCAAATTGATGGAATCCTGTCGCACACTACAAATACTACTACACTTCCAGGTGTAGACAGGACCCTTAGCACGTCTTCCTAAAACCTCATTACCTAACACCTCTTCTGTCTCTGTTGTCACAAGTTTTTCTTTTTCAACTGGACAACCATCTTTCACTTCATAAGCACGACCACTGGTGTCAACTGCATGCACAAAATCATTATCCTGGAAATAACTCTCCTCATTAAAAAATGCCTCAGAGCTTGAACTATGCATCCATTCTCCAGAAAAAACTTCACAAAAATTACTACGATTAACTATTCTCTTCCATCTACTATTTCTTTTGAAATCATAAATTGCCTTGTTTAGCTTCCTAATTCTATTGATTATCAAAATAAATAACTTACGTTTAATTTCAAATGCCTGATCAATAACTTTCTCAACTTTTTTTTTTCTCTTATAAAAAACCACTTTCTGTTGACCTTTCTTAATATTTTTTAACAAATTGCCAATTATCCTGTTGCGGAACATTCGTTTACGAATGTCCCTAAACTGTTGTTTCCTTCTACTATCATACACAGAGTTATCTCTTGCTCTAGCAGTAACATTTTTGATTGGCCTTTCCTTTCCATTTGAATTGGTTCTCTTTTTCTGGACTGAAACATTTTCTGTAGTAATATTTTTTTTACTACACATATTTCTTATGAAATATTTTGTGCTCTTACCCGGTGCTTTCTTCGTGACTTGACAAATCTTTTTGTTAGAGGACTGCTGCTTATTTTGTTTCACCTGCTGTCTTTGACGTTTTGCAGCCTTTCTCTGTCTTTCTATTGTTGGCATGGTGAAATCTTGAAATGATCTGCAGTTGAATCTGTGGTAAATATAATAAAAAAATTTATTAACCACTATTACCAAACAGTAAATCAATAACAGTGATCAAAAACTTAACACACTACTTGACATTTTAAATAGAAGATTTTTTAGTCCTTGGCAAATTTACAATACAGAAATAGCAGAAAAGAAATGACATTTATATTTATGTTACCTGTGCTATTTTATATGTGAATCTGATCTAATTTTATGAGCATATTTTAATATTTTATTGAAGACACTACACATAACCTGTTTTTGAAGGTGTCTTTATTTTTAAATTAAACGGTTTACATTTTTACTTTTTATTAATTATAAATTTTAAAAATAAATGTTTATAGTTTCATAGGCTCAAGCAGGTCAGCTTCCCACCCTATGTCATATAATTCGGACAAATCTGCATCCTCATCACGCTCTTCTTCATCCTCAGGATTTAAATCATCCAAGGGATCAACATCCACTGATGTTTCAATTACGAGTTCAATGATGAGGTCAAAATCAACTGATTGCAGATTGTCGCTCATGTTGATGTTGTCTTTATCTTTAAAGAAAGATAACAACAATGAGATGTTGCAGAGTAAGAGACAAATCTCAGAGATTATAATAGTAAAATTGTTTAACAAGAGTAATATTTTGCAGCTATTATTTAGCCATGTCCAGCAATGCTGAGCAGGTGAAGACTATGTCTAATTTTTCAGTGAACAGGACTCATCTCTTCTTAACCTTGGATAAGCCTCACCGACTCTGTGTCCCCTGCACATACTTAAATGTAAAGGGGCAGATTTATGTTAAATGGCACATCCCCAGGCATGCACCAGTTAACGTGCACCGCTGCTCTGCCACCCATGGTGTGCCGTATTTACAATCAGATAGGAGAAAGCTGCGTCAAAACCCTGCGCCTGCTTTAAGCAGGCATGGGTCTTGACGCAACATTGTGGAGATGGGGCACCCCTGAGCCTTGCTTGAGCTGCATCGCACTTGCGATACAACTCCAGCAATCACTACCTTTACAGCACAGATACGTCACGCATCTGTGCCATTTTTGCCCCATAATGCCCCGCATTGTAAATGCAGCACACCATGGGTGGCGGAACAGCGGCGCAGGATGACTGACACATCCCTGGTGATGCACCAGTCATCATAAATCTATCCCTAAGCTTCTTATCTTGTTACAGATGAACCGCCATATGTACCATCAAACTATTTTGCATTTCCTAAATAGCGAATTTTAAGGGATAAATAGCAATTCTTTACCATTCCTAATTTGCAATGAGCAAATTGCTAATTGCAAGTTACCCATTTATTTCCATGGGCTAGGAGGCTCATAGGAATGAAGGTTTAATTTGCGATTAGCAATTTGCTCATCACAAATTAGGAATTTTTCCAAGGGTGCAGGGGTGTCTCAAAAACACCCTGCTGCACCCCTGAAAAAGAAATTTGGGGGCATATGGCACACATACATGCCCTAAGGGCATGTGTTGGCGTCATATGGGACCTTTTGTTTTTGGGAAAAAAAGCTTTTTGAAAAGAATTCACAAATTACCACCAACTAGAAGTTGGTGGTAGTTTCCAAATCCTTAATGTCATTTTTTACATATTTTTTGTTTGATACATTGCATTTAAGTAATCGCAAAATTTGCAAATCCTTCAGTGCAATCGCAAAATAAGGAATAGCAAATTTTGCTACTCCTTATTTTGCATCAAACTTGTTTGATACATACCATTTGTCTAATTAACATTCGCAAAGGCCGAAATTCGCAGAATTTTGATCTTTGCGAATGCTAATTAGCTTGATACATATGGCCCCAAGTGAGGCCTGTCTTGCAACATGGTGCATCTTTTGCATCACTGCTGCATCGGTTTCATGTGGTACGTTTTTTTTACACCATGACATATCTGCCTAAATGCATCAATTTGTAATTTTGTCACCTCATAGCAAATCTTTTGCACCGCCGCTGCATCATAAAAGTGACGCACAGTGGCGCAAAAGAGGCATACACCTATCATAAATCTGTCCCTAGCATTTTAAATGATTAATCCAGGATGACGATAAGGTGTGGCCTATCCAAAGGTTTGTTTAAGGTGAGGCCTACTCAGGATTGCAGATTAAAGTTACGCTTGATGAAGAATACAGAGGAGATAATACATGTAAAGGCCTACCAATGAAGTAAGTAATGTGCACTTTATTTCGCCAGTCATCATAAATGTATCCCTAAGCTTCTTATCTTGTTACAGATGAACCACCATATGTACCATCAAACTATTTTGCATTTCCTAAATAGCGAATTTTAAGGAATAAATAGCAATTCTTTACCATTCCTAATTTGCAATGAGCAAATTGCTAATTGCAAATTACCCATTCATTTCCATGGGCTAGGAGGCTCATAGGAATGAAGGTGCAATTTGCGATTAGCAATTAGCTCATCACAAATTAGGAATTTTTTCAAGGGTGCAGGGGTATCTCAAGAACACCCTGCTGCACCCCTGAAAAAGAAATTTGGGGGCATATTGCGCACATACATGCCCTAAGGACATGTATTGGCGTCATATGGCACCTTTTGTTTTTTGGAAAAAAATGCTTTTTGAAAAGAATTTGCAAATTACCACAAACTAGAAGTTGGTGGTAGTTTCCAAATCCTTAATGTTATTTTTTACATATTTTTTGTTCGATACATTGCATTTAAGTAATCGCAAAATTTGCAAATCCTTCAGTGCAATCACAAAATAAAGAATAGCAAATTTTGAATTAAGGACATTTTAAGTAATTTCCACATGTGCAGTGTTTTCAAATTATGATTTGAAAATCGTTTTTGGGGAAAAGGAATGGTTTGCAAATTTATGACAAGGACATAATGGTGTATGCTTCTCTATAAGGCATTTCAGTGTCTCTGATGTCATTTTTCCCATATTACATTATAAGACCTTTCCCCATGGAGCACATTCCTTGTAAATATGCTCCCACCTGTGCATGGTGCATTTAGATTTTGACTGTTTGAGTCACATAGCCATGTTAATAGTGACCCAAAAAAATTGGAAACGCTTTAAAAAAACACATTCATGTGTCTTAAGGACATTTTAAGTCATTTCCCCGTGGACAGTGTTTTGTAAGTGGCGCAAAAGAGTCATACACCTATCATAAATCTGTCCCTAGCATTTTAAATGATTAATTCATGATGACGATAAGGTGTGGCCTATCCAGAGGTTTGTTTAAGGTGAGGCCTACTCAGGATTGCAGATTAAAGTTACGCTTGATGAAGAATACAGAAGAGATAATACATGTAAAGGCCTACCAATGAAGTAAGTGATTTGCACTTTATTTCGCCAGTCATCATAAATGTATCCCTAAGCTTCTTATCTTGTTACAGATGAACCACCATATGTACCATCAAACTATTTTGCATTTCCTAAATAGCGAATTTTAAGGAATAAATAGCAATTCTTTACCATTCCTAATTTGCAATGAGCAAATTGCTAATTGCAAAGTACCCATTCATTTCCATGGGCTAGGAGGCTCATAGGAATGAAGGTGCAATTTGCGATTAGCAATTAGCTCATCACAAAATAGGAATTTTTTCAAGGGTGCAGGGGTATCTCAAGAACACCCTGCTGCACCCCTGAAAAAGAAATTTGGGGGCATATGGCGCACATACATGCCCTAAGGACATGTATTGGCGTCATATGGCACCTTTTGTTTTTTGGAAAAAAATGCTTTTTGAAAAGAATTCGCAAATTACCACAAACTAGAAGTTGGTGGTAGTTTCCAAATCCTTAATGTCATTTTTTACATATTTTTTGTTTGATACATTACATTTAAGGAATCGCTAAATTTGCAAATCCTTCAGTGCAATCGCAAAATAAGGAATAGCTAATTTTGAATTAAGGACATTTTAAGTCATTTCCACATGTGCAGTGTTTTCAAATTATGATTTGAAAATCGTTTTTGGGAAAAAGTAATGGTTTGCAAATTTATGACAAGGACATAATGGTGTATGCTTCTCTATAAGGCATTTCAGTGTCTCTGATGTCATTTTTCCCATATTACATTATAAGACCTTTCCCCATGGAGCACATTCCTTGTAAATATGCTCCCACCTGTGCATGGTGAATTTAGATTTTGACTGTTTGAGTCACATAGCCATGTTAAAAGTGACCCAAAAAAATTGCAAACGCTTTAAAAAAACACATTCATGTGTCTTAAGGACATTTTAAGTCATTTCCCCGTGGACAGTGTTTTGTAAGTGGCGCAAAAGAGGCATACACCTATCATAAATCTGTCCCTAGCATTTTAAATGATTAATTCATGATGACGATAAGGTGTGGCCTATCCAGAGGTTTGTTTAAGGTGAGGCCTACTCAGGATTGCAGATTAAAGTTACGCTTGATGAAGAATACAGAGGACATAATACATGTAAAGCTCTACCAATGAAGTAAGTGATGTCCACTTCATTGCGCCAGTCATCATAAATGTATCCCTAAGCTTCTTATCTTGTTAGACATCAACCGCCATATGTATCATATAACTATTTTGCATTTCCAAAATAGCGAATTTTAAGGAATAAATAGCGATTCTTTACCATTCCAAATTTGCGATGAGCAAATTGCTAATTGCAAATTACCCATTCATTTCCATGGGCCAGGATGCCCATATGAATGAAGGTGCAATTTGCGATTAGCAATTAGCTCATCGCAAATTAGGAATTTTTCCAAAGGTGCAGGGGTGTCTCAAGAACACCCTGCTGCACCCCTGAAAAATAAATTTGGGGGCATATGGCGCACATAAATTTTAACAACATTCCATTACCTCAAAAACAATTTTCAATTCATAATTTGAAAACACTGCACACAGGGAAATTACTTAAAATGTCCTTAAGACACATGAAAGTTTTTTTTAAAAGCCTTTGCAAGTTTTTGGGTCACTTTTAACATGGCTATGTAACTCAAACAGTCAAAATCTAAATTTACCATGCACAGGTGGGAGCATATTTACAAGGAATGTGCTCCACAGGGAAAGGTCTTTTAATGTAATATGTGAAAAATGACATCAGAGACACTGAAATGCCTTATAAAGAATCATACACCATTATGTCCTTGTCATAAATTTACAAACCATTCCTTTTCCCCAAAAACGATTTTCAAATCATAATTTGAAAACACTGCACATGAGGAAATGACTTAAAATGTCCTTAAGACACATGAAAGTGTTTTTTGATTGCCTTTCCAGCATGGTTGGGTCACTTTTAACATGGCTATGTAACACAAACATTTAAAATCTAAATTTGCCATGCACAGGTGGGACCATATTTACAAGCAATTTGCGCCACAGAGAAAGGTCTTACATTAAAATGGGAAAAATAACATCAGGGACAGTCAATTGCCGTATAAAGAAGCATACACCATTATGTCCTTGTCATAAATTTAAAAACAATTCCTTTTCCCCAAAAACGATTTTCAAATCATAATTTCAAAACACTGCACATGGGAAAATTACTTAAAATGTCCTTAAGACACATAAAAGCGTTTTTTAATTGCCTTTGCAGCATGTTTGTATCACTTTTAACATGGCTATGTAACACAAACATTCAAAATCTAAATTTTCCATGCACAGATGGGAGCATATTTACAAGCAATTTGCGCCACATAATTCATAATTTTTTCCTTAAAGCACACTATTCTCTATCTAAATTAAAGAAATATTTTCTCACCTTAGCAAATACTTTGAGTTTGAAAACAGTCTCAGAAACACACCAATTTGTCTTCAGCAGAGCAAAAGGTATGCACTCCAGAGTCTGCAGCTATCAAAAGCACAGAAATGCTCACACATATCTCTCATGTCACCCAATCAAAACTCTTCCCTCACTTTTTTTCAAATGAAAACCCTTCCCCCCTCTGCCATTTCATGCCTTTTCTGCATAGCAACCACCTCTTGGAAGACCTCTGGTGTTTGCAAGTTCACACAACAATGTTGCAATTGAACTCTGAACTCTCAGTGCACCTGCGTATCCACTGCAATCTTTCATTTAATGATTTTTTATTGACCACTCAAAATACATCTTTCAAAGAACACATCCATGCACCCTAACTTTCTGTTTTCAGCAATCAAAATCCACCAATCACTGTTACTGCTTCATGAACACAGAAACTCCACAGTTTTTTTCATTTTAAACTCTCATTTTTTCAACTGCCATTTCATTGCCACACTTCATCTGACTGCAGGAGAACCTCCTCTCACCATGTTTTCTGTCTGGATTGTTGGACATAGTTATATTCACTGGGCTCACAGGTATGCTGAGAACAGAAAATTACCTAACCTCAATTTACAAGATGTGGAAATTAAGTGGTTTGGCCAAATCAAAGTCCCCCATCCTTCCAGGACAGGCAGAGGGGTCCCCAAGAAGTCCTCCAGGCATCCAGTGGCTGGGCAGGGCCCAGGGATTCCCCTGGGCCCGAGTAGCAGCACACCCCTGGTAGGATTCAAGTTAGAAACAAGAACATTTTGGAAGGGGACACAGCCCCTTTTTATACTATAAAATCCTTTGTCTAAAGGGTGCAGGCAGTGAGAGAACCAGCTAGAACTGGTTATAGGGAACTTCTTTCAGTGTGAGGGGCAGAGGCGACAGTCTCCCAGCAGGAGGTGGAGCCAGCATTGTGGCAGGCAGGCACAGCCCTATTCACTCCTAGGTGCTATCTCCTCCCACTCCCTGGCAGCAGATGCAGCCTTTCATCCACGGGCTGACTCAGGCAACCTCCTGGGGCTCCCCAGCCCCTGCCACCCTCAAACCAGACAGTCAATCCACAAGCAGGCCCAGGCACTCCTGGAGCCAGGCTCCAGCCAATCACGTGCCAGCAGACTCACTACACATGCACCCACATGTCTAGAAGTGGCACTTCCTCACTAGACACATTCATGCCGCATACATCATTACGCAGCATTCAATCTCACGAGTTCGTACATACCAAACTCGACCCTGCACTCCCCACACATCAGGAACTACCATGGGCATACATATTCCCCATTCATTCCTATGGGAGGGCAGATCACTCACCACACATACACAGAGAGCACACGCACTTTACACTGTACCACAGTGAAAAAGTGCGCAAAGGCCTAAAATCACCAACACCAGGTTCCAGAAACAGGCTAGGAAAAAGCAAAAAGTTTCGGGGTGAACCTGCCAAAAGGGCCAGGTCCAACATGTGCATAGAGAGAAATGTGTGAATACTTAAAAATGTGGGAGTTCCCAAACTTCCAAGGCATTCCTTCACACAGTCACAAGTAAACATCTCTGTGAATAAATCCTTTTACTAGTGTGAAAATGACTTGTGTGAATTGCAAAAGTACTTTTACACTCACAGAGGATTCTATTGGTTCATGTAATTCAAATGTACATGCACAGATAGCTTCCCTGTTTGCTCTGTCCGAAAGAGAAGTAAAACAAGCTTTGGACAAGCCAATATTTCTCACCTTTGGGACCTTATAAGTGTTTAGCCATGCAGGACATTATCCTGGGTGCTGTGCTGCCAGGCATTAAAGAGTTATACAATTACTACACACTGGGTCATGCAATGTGATTCAGGAATATGTTTGAAATCTTTATTAGATGCTTTATTGTTGGTACCATGAGCTATGCAAAAACAACAGTTGATGGACAGAATGCAGAACAATGTCATACATTCACCCAAGTACAGAGATCTGAGGCTAAATCCATTGTTTTTTTGCTCACAATGCCATTCCAGTTTGAACCCAGCCATATGCAAATCAGTCTTAAACCTGTGCCCCATGGGAACAGTCCAGCCTGAACTCGCAAGCCAGGTCCTCCCTGGACTGGAAACAAGCATCCTAGGACCGTTTTCGGGCTTTCAGTCCTCATCAGCCAGGATAGCTTGATTCCAGTGGCATGGAAAGCACGGGACTCACGTCTGAGCATACCCGTCCCACTCAGGGTGACAAATGCAAAAATAACAGGTGATGGACAGAATGCAGAACAATGTCATACATTCACCCCAGTACAGAGATCTGAGGCTAAATCCATCGTTTTTTTGCTCACCATGCCATTCCAGTTTGAACCCAGCCATATGCAAATCAGTCTTAACCCTGTGCCCCATGGGAACAGTCCAGCCTGAACTCGCAAGCCAGGTCCTCCCTGGACTGGAAACAAACATCCTAGGACCGGTTTCGGGCTTTCAGCCCTCATCAGCCAGAATATCTTGACTCCAGTAGCATGGAGAGCACAGGACTCACGTCTGAGCATACCCGTCCCACTCGGGATGACAAATGCAAAAACAACAGTTGATGGAGAGAATGCAGAACAATGTCATACATTCACCCCAGTACAGAGACCTGAGGCTAAATCCATCATTTTTTTGCTCACCATGCCATTCCAGTTTGAACCCAGCCATATGCAAATCAGTCTTAACCCTGTGCCCCATGGGAACAGTCCAGCCTGAACTGCCAAGCCAGGTCCTCCCTGGACTGGAAACAAGCATCCTAGGACCGGTTTCGGGCTTTCCGCCCTCATCAGCCAGGATATCTTGATTCCAGTGGCATGGAGAGCACGGGACTCATGTCTGAGCATACCAGTCCCACTCGGGGTGACAAATGCAAAAACAACAGTTGATGAACAGAATGCAGAACAATGTCATCAGATCTGTGACTAGGGTGAATGTTTTGCCATTGTGCAACATTCCATCCATAATCCAGTGTGTTTTGCTGTTCACCCTATGTGGGAAGGATATGCCCAGACATGGCTCCCGTGCTCACTACACCACTGGAGTCAAGCTATCCTGGCTGATGAAGGCTGATAGCCATAAACCGGTCCTAGGATGCTTGATTCCGGTCCAGGAAAGACATGACTTAGCAGTTCGGGCTGGACTGTTCCCATGAGGCACAGTGTCAAGACTGATTTGCATATGGTCATGTCTGAACTGGAGTGGCTTGGTGAGCAAAATAACGATGGATTAAACCCAGATCTGTGACTGGGGGTGAATGTTTTGCCATTGTGCAACATTCTGTCCATCATCTTGTGTGTTTTGCTGTTCACCCTATGTGGGAAGGGTATACCTAGACGTGGGTCCCGTGCTCACTACGCCACTGGAGTCAAGCTATCCCGGCTGATGAAGGATGATAGCCAGAAACCGGTCCTAGGATGCTTAATTCCGGTCCAGGAAAGACATGGCTTAGTAGTGCGGGCTGGACTGTTCCCATGTGGCACAGGGTCAAGACTGATTTGCATATGGCCATGTCTGAACTGGGGCGGCTTGGTGAGCAAAATAATGATGGATTAAACCCAGATCTGTGATTGGGGGTGAATGTTTTGCAACTGTGCAACATTCCATCCATCATCTTGTGTGTTTTGCGGTTCCATGAGCTAAGCAGACCCTGCTAAATTTCTATATTAGTTGGTTCAGCCAAACGTTACAAATTCGTTGAAATTCACAGCTACTAAAATGTGCACATAAATCCTAGAGAGGAAATCAATAATTTATGCAATCACCTGTTGCAATAGGCCTTCTCCTTTGTGGTGGTAAGAGAAGCAGATCATACATCGATTCTTTACAAATTTAGTAACAGTAGAGGGACTCCAATCTAAGGAAAGGTGCATTGTTTAAAGGTCTATAATAAAACTACTACCAAGAATCGTAAATATGCTATTATAACACAGATGAGGGATAATGTTCTCTTAGGTACCATTCATGCTAATGGGTTTGTGCACTGCTCTCTTTGGGCACATTTTGGTTATTTTCTATGATTTAATGGAACCAGTACAGTTAAATCCACGTCTGCTTACACGGTAAAACTTGAAAGCTGCCATCACACTCCAAACTCTTCCACAGTTAAATGGGTGTCATACACTGCTATACTATGACAAGCAATCAGAGAACACATGATTCCTTTAATAAAGATAAACTGATCAAAAATAATGTTGTATCTCAACAAAGGTTTAAATAACAAACACTGTCACCACTCAGTGTAGTGTATGCTCCCTCGTTACTCATGTTGGTGTGCGTAGTTCACTCTCTGTGGACATGATATGACCTCATGCAATGAACGGTGTGTGGATGTTGTGAGGGCTGGCAGGAAGATGCCCTGAAAGAGAGACTCAGGATCCGAAACTCTGTAAATTTAAAGTGAAAGTACTTGTTCTACACTTCTGTGTAATGAAGGGAACGCCCTCCCTATACGCTCACAGGTGGGGTGGTGCTCTGGGTAAGAAAAGGAGTTAAGGGTGGATGCATGGTGGGAGGACGACTCAGTGAGGGAAGTGGAGATAAATTCCCCCAAAAACCAGATTGTCTTGGAGTGAGGATGTGGCAAACATCCAGAGCTGTCGACTTTGGAACTGGGGAACCAGGTTAGAGTATCTGCAGCATTTCAGAACAGACAAGATAATATATTTTTTTAAGTACACAGAACGTAACAGAAAATAACAGAAGAGAACACCTACATTATAAAGCACCTGTCCCATGGGAGGGAACCAAGCACCCAATGGAGGGACAAATACAACACATGATACACTAAAAAGCCAGCATGTGCTCGAAGCCCAAAGAAGAGATACACCATGACTTGTAGACAGCACATGACATAACATGGCTTGACATAAAAACAACTAAACAAATGATTTCTTACTTTCAGAGTGGTCTAGAATGTGCCATGTTTTTCTTGCAAATATAAATCTAATCTAATTAAATATGCATATTTCTCTTCATTGAGTGTTGCTATTTCAGTACCAAAAAGTTGCTACCTATGATCATTCTCCGTTGGTAGCAGCCGCATCATATCCGTATAGGCTTAATATAGTGTGATCTATTTTTTTTAATAATTGCAGAAAGACATACACAAGGAGTTATTACGGCATCTACACAGTCAGTCAGTCAAAAATCTTTATTTCGATTAATTAAAATCATAAAAAAGCAGCAATACATACATTAATTAATTAAATTAATTAATTATGTGCTTATATAGCGCTGGAATCACTCCCGAAGGGGTACCTCCGCGCTTCGACCGCTGCGAAACCCTTCCTGGCTTCCCTGAGAGATGGTCCCTTAATGGGTATCTCCAGGGTGAGACCAGGCATCCCCGGCGGTCTGGTGGGGCCGTTAGTGAAGATGAGGCAAGCTAGTGCCCAGAGTTGCCGAGTGTGATCGCTGATCAGAGTGGGCACCGAGGCGAGAGAATTATCGAGTCCGCTGACCCTGGTCCAGAAACCTGCCGCGTCGGGAATCGAACCCTGGTCCCAGGCCGTCCTCTGCTCTCGGGTCTGCCGCCTCTAACCAGTGAGCCACACTACATCCACCGTACATAAAATAGTTATAAGGAATAAATAAGCATTTGTTTGTTATCGTTCATGTATGTACACTATTTACAATACATAGATCAAACAATTAATAGGCCAGTGTTTAAAACAAACCCTTTAGCTCATATCACCGAAATTGGGGTACAGTATTAACAATTTAAAGTGCATCATTATATTTCTTTAGGTTTTAGAAACCATAAGCCCCCTCTGCATCCTATTATACTGTTACATGCAAATAAGTCTTTTATTATTTACCCAGGCTGCAGCCACCAAAAAGCTTGCTACGCTGAAGATGACATGCACGCTACTCAGCATTTGTAAATGTAAGAGCGCGGGCCTTACTTGGACAAATCCAGCTTCTTGTAATATGGGGTTCAAGAAATTTTTACGCGCCTTGGAAAAGTGCTCACAAAACATTACATGATGGAGTGTGTCTTGTGTAGAGAAACTATCACAGGAGCATGGTGCGGTGTCTTCCCGTTTCCCCCATTGCGGGAATGTGCCCAGGGTGAAATGGATTATATTGAACCTAAATCTAATTAACAAAAAGCAGTGAAACGGCTTAGTGACGATCTTCAGATAAGGTTCAATAGATGGGGAAGTCTGTAAAACATAAATACTTCTTGCACCCGGTTTTTTAAGCTCCAACTCCTCCCTTTCCGCCTCCAGCATGATCCAGAGATTATGTTTAATCCAACCCAAATCCTCTTTCTTAATTCCCTCCGGGGATGTATATAATTCGGGTCATCACAGTCTGATGCACGCCTCTCTAACGTACGCCAGCCATGGGATTCTATCTGCCTTCTCGAGGGCTAGACAATCTTTTAGGATTAGGTGATTAAGAGTAATCTCCTCATTAAGCCACGTCTTTGCCCAGCAAATCAATGTTGCCGCTTTTAGGTGATCTACACACTTTTTCATCTTGATTTATATTCCTTATATAAAGTGCTTTGCCTGGTATAACTATGTTTTGACTGCAAAACATTTAATTCCTCCATGCAATTAAATTCATGTAGGAGTACAAAACTGGCATTCTGTAATTTGAAAAGTAGTTTGTACTTATAAGTCAAGCCGTTTCATTAAGTAAGTCTGATTTACACTCGTGAATAGATTTAGGAACAAGACCTCAAGGTTTTCTTGTCTGTTTTTATCAATTTTTATTCCTATTTATTTATTCTACCCACTCAGTTTTCCATTCTTTCTTGCACCTAAAATTTTGAAAATTCTGATATAAACATTTGTATTGTTCGAGAAGGCAAGTATTACCCAGACAATTATTATTATTAAATTAAATTTATAAGGCGCATAGTTACCTGGCGCCATCGGACACAGTGCAAAAGAAAGAGATAACATCTACTGATTGAATAGCCAAGTTTTTAAGCCCTTACGGAAGTTTTTATAGCTGGTTTCGTGCCAAAGCGACACACTTAGCGAATTCCACAGTGAGGGGGCTAGATAAGAAAAGGACCGCCCACCCATATGTGACAGTTTGAACCAGGGATCTAGAAATTTGGCTTGAGAGGAGGAGAGAAGCAGGCGTGTCATAAGATATGAATGGGCTAGGGAGCTCAGATATTGAGGAGCAGTGGCCAACTTGATCTTATGCATATAACATAAGGCCTTAAATTAAGTACCATTCTCTATCCTGAGCCAGTGGAGGTCATGGAGAGAACGTGCGATGGAGGACTTGGATGTACGTCGTTACAACGCATGCTTTTACCACGCATGCCTTTACGAAGCAACTTTTACAACGCATAGTGCTTAGGGGTGCTGGATAGTGAATAGTTTAATTTACTATTCCAAATCCAGTCCCCGTGGACACTAGGGAAGGTGTTGGATAGTAAATTAAATCTATTCCCTATCCTAGAGCGCCCCCCAGCGCAATGCGTTGTAATGGTTTTCGTTGTAATAGTTGCGTCGTAAAGGCACTGTGTTGTAAAAGTTGTATTGTAAAGGATGTTTCCCGGAGGACTTTTTCGGCACATGGCAGAGCAGTCTAGCCACAGAGATCTGAATCACTTGCAGTTTATGACCTACCTCCTTATTTGCTCCTAGGTACAGGATGTTGCCATAGTCCAGCCTGGACATAATCAAGGCCTGGACCACAGTTTTTTGTGTGGGACTAGGCAACATCCAAAGTACTTTATGGAGCCATTTTAGGATGGTGATGCAAGTTGAGGCGACCCTGACTGCTTGCTGCCTCATACACTCATAGATAGCTGATCATCTATGACTACTCGTAGATTGCATGCTGTTTGCACCAGTTGAGGCCGATCGCCCATTTGTGTGGCCCATGACGGGGGCCCCAGAGATCTTTATTTTTCCCCAGGATCAGAACCTCAGTCTTTCCACCGTTTAACTTTAACCAATTGACTCTGACTGGAACAGCCAAATCTCATCTAGGTCCTTTGACTGCTACCGTTAATGCAGCAGCTAGGATGGTCACGGGAACTAAGAAATATGAGCACATCACCCCGGCTCTCAAGGACCTGAAGTGGCTTCCTATTAACCTACGAGCAAACTTCCGCACAGTCTGCCTCACACAAAGCCCTTCATACAGGTAAACCGGAATATCTGGCCAATAAACTCAAGAGAGCCGGTCAGTCCAGGACCCTCAGAAGCTCCAACACGCTACTACTCATACCTCTGAAATCACATAAACGTAAAAGATCTAACAGGTCCCTTGCGGGAAATGCTCCTAAGATATGGAACTCCATCCCCCCCCCACATCAGATTGACCGTCTCCTTCCTGAAATTCAAGATACTACTCAAAGCCTTCTTTCTTGAGCGGGCTGGTCCATAACGAGAACCATCGTATGACTTTGATAGTTCACTCTCTGGTCCTAGCGAAAACCTGATGACTCTCACTTGTTCTCCGCCATGTCGCCCTCATGCTGATACTGTATAGGCTTTTACGTGCTACCATGTTTTCTCATACTCTTCCTACCCTGCTTCGACCTACCTGTTATGTTGTTGCTTATTTGTATATGTTGTGAAGCGCACTGATACCTTCGGGTCTAGCTAGCGCTAGACAAAACTTAAATAAATAAATAAATAAATAAACCAATTAGTGTGCATCCAGCAAGCTATCTTTTGCAGCCCTACCTGGAGAGATGACACCATGGTTGACTCGATGGAAGACAAGGAGAAGATTAGCTGGGTGTCATCTGGATAAGAAAAGATAGTCAACCCAGCCTCCTCCACTATTGTAGCTACAGGGCTAACATAGAGATTAAATAACACTGGACTAAGGATCAAGCCATGTGGTACCCCATAAGGGGAAGCATGGGTCTTAGAGCTACAAGATGGGGAAAAGATCTGAAAAGTCCGACCAGTTAGAAAATCTTTAATCCAATTAAACGCTGAGCCGACTATGCCCAGAGATTGAAGTATTTTTAATAGAGCAGTTTGTGACATAGTTTCAAAAGCGGCACAATGGCAAAATGAGTGTCACCGATTCACCCTTGTCAAGATGTTGGCGCAATGCTTCAGTAACTCCCAGGAGCCTGGTTTCTGTGGAGTTCCCTATTCTAAAGCCCATTGTGATACATGTAAGATCTGATGGGTCTTTCACAAACTGCGTAAGTTGTTGATTAAAATACTTTTCCAAGAATTTTGAAAAAGCAGGAAGTAATGAGATCGGGCGGAAGTTTGAGCGTTCAGCCTGGTCAGCATTGGGTTTTTTCAGAAGAGGAAGAACCATGGCGTGTTTCCACGCAGCTAGTAAGATTGATTCCCTCAATGACGCATTGATTAACTCCATGATAAGATTCAATGAAGTAGGTTCTTGTATTTGGAGAAGGGGAATCGGGAGCGGATCGTTAGGTGAACCCGATTTAAGGCTATTTAAAATTAGATTAAATGACAAAATGTCCAGTGGCAGCCAATTATTTATCGTATTAGTTGGTTCCATGCCCTTAGTCCCTGGTGGAATAGCACAGCCTAATGTGGAGGGAAAGGTTTTCATTTGCTGCTCCACATTAGTTGTTACTATATTTAATTCTGAGTAGATCTTCCCTACTTTGTCAATGAAGAACATTGCCATATCCTAACATTGTACTTCATCAAGCACGGGTGGCGTCGGTTGGCAAGTTGCTCCTGAGAGCTCCTTTACTATTTTAAATAGGACTTTGGAGTTATTATGTGGCGATGTAATAGTGGTATTAACATATTCTGCATGAGCCACTTTGCACAGGGAATGATAGTCCCTCTTGGCAAGTTTGTAGCTATGCTTGGATTCAGGCACATAATCCTTCCTCCAACGTCTTTCCAAGGCTTTACATTTCGTTTTTTCAAGTTTTAGCTTTTCCGAGAACCAAGATGACGGGGGACGATGGTTATTCTTTTTTTTATAGACGTTGGAAGGCATGTATTAACAGATGTCATGATCCAAGTGTGGATGGTGTCCAAATTCGATGTTTTAATGGAATGTAATTAATTATACAGTGCAGAAGTGGGCCTTTATAATTATGGTAAGTTGTTGCTATATTTTACATTGTGTTGCACCACCCAAGTGCCCTACAGCACTTTAGTAAAGTTACCCCTTTGTGCCTCGAATATCAAATCAAATCAAATAGGATTTGTCAAGCACTGCTTATCACCCAAGAGTGTATCCTGGCAATAGAGTTGGGGTGGGGGTGGTGGGGTGCTGCTTCTCTGCTGAATTAGTCAAAGAGCCAGGTCTTCAGGTATTTCTTGAAGTTTTGCAGGGTGGGTGATGTGTGAAGATGGAGGGGGAGGTTGTTCCAGGACTTGGCTGCCAGCTGTGAGAAGGCGCAGCCACCGTTAATGCTTCTGTGGATGCAGGAAGGGTGTGCCATAAAGAGAGATGAGGAGCGAATTTTCCAGGTGGTCTGGTGGAGGGTCATCCTGGGGTGGAGGTGGGCTGCGCTCTTGTTATGAAGAGCCTTGTAGGCGTGGGTGAGCAATTTTAACTGGCAACATTTGCTGACGGGGAGCCAGTGTGGGGCTGTGAGGTGTGGTGAGATGTGGGTCCTCTCCAGGAGGTCGAGGTTGAGCCTGGCTGCTGCATTCTGGATGGTTTGGAGTCTGTTAAGAAGTTGAGCGATGATTCTCACGTAGAGGGAGTTGCCGTGGTCCAGGCTGGTGGCGATAAGGGCCTGGGTGATGGTGCATCTGATGTCCAAGAGTAGCCATTTGAAGACTTTTCCGCATAGGTGCAGGGTGAGAAAGCTGGCGCTTCAGATGTACAACATAGTGTTTTTTAAATTACAGAAGGATGTGAGAAGCAGGACTGAGAGCGGCCAGGCAGGGGAGGCGGCAAACAAAAGGTAAGTGGCTTATTTTACATTTTTAAAGAATTTGGTAGGGGGAGGGAGAGGCTAACTCTGCTCCACCACGGAGGCAGAGTTTTTGTGTACTCTGCGTTCGCCACGGAGCGTGCAGTAGGCAAATCTCCGCAAACTCCACTGGCAGAGCGGAGTTGCCCGCCCAGAGTTAGATCTGTGTAGTGGAATTATGTGGCCTGGTGGATAGATAGGGGTGAGAGCTGCACAGAATAAATAGACAGGAAGACAGAGAGGGATAGGTACTTTGTGCACAAACTGCTGATTGAGATCCAGACAGAGGAGCAGAAAGAGCGGGTGAGAAAGAAAGAAGGGGAGAGCAGGCGACAGATGCATAAAGAGGGATCGCCTATGTATGCAGCAAGCACCCCTGTAAGAGGAGGAGAGTGTGGTATTTAAGGACAGAAAGCTTGAAATGGTACAGGAAAGAAACTGTGCTCAAAAACCTAAAGTCAAACACATGAGAGAGGCAGGAAGAGTGTGTGAGAGAGCAAAAGAGAGGGGTGAGAGAGAGCACAAGAGAGAGAGAGAGGGACTGGTTGCTCTTCCCAAAGAAACCTCATTAACCACAAAGTAAGGCAGGTGGTCAAGGGGGAAAGGTCCACCCACCGTCTGACGGTGGAGCACCGAGGATGGGCACAGGAACAAAAGAGGTGACTGGGAGAGCAAGGAAAGATATGGGTTGTGCACATCTTCCAGTTTCCAAGCATAAGTGAGAGCAACACCAAGGCAGGTGGGAGGGGCGCCCAGACGGGGGGGGGGGAAGAGGTGTACAATTGCACATCATGAAGAGGTACAGAAAGGTAGCATTCATGAGCAGGAAGCACAGAGAGGATACAGGAAGTGTGAGGGAGAGATGAGAGGAGCAGGGGGGTATGAAGAGAGATAAGAGGGTTGGTGGAAGTACACGGGAGAAATGAGAGGAGGCTGTGGGATTGCAAGAGAGAGATGATAGGGTCAGTGGGAGTATTAGGGAGAAATGAGAGGTGGCAGTGGGAGTGAAAGGGGACAGGGTTGGTGGGAGTGTGAGGGAGAGATGAGCAGAGCTAACCACAGACATTGCACCACCTAGATTAAACACACTTTTTGGAGAAAGATCCAAAAATCTTTATCGAAAAGATGAAGCGCCGTAAAATAGTTATATTCTCTTTGAGACTGGTATTGCAGCATTATTTACAGTCTGTGTATGGGTGCACTGAGCTCAAAATACACTATTTACTGAGTGAGTTTTGTGCATGCGGTGACCACATGATACCAATTGTGCAGGGTTAGGCCAATACACTTTCCACAGACTTACAGTCTGCTAAATCTGATGGTAGCAGCAATATGACGAATCATCTAAGGTACCAACACTCCTACTGGAAATACAAGTCACATAGATTGCAACATGTAAATGAAGTCTGTTTTGCAAAATCACACTATGCCCATCCCCCAAACATAAAGCGCTTACAGCGTCTTCAACTAGGGAAACCTTTACATAGGTAAACACAGAAACACAGTAACTCTCAGAAAAAATCAGTCTATGGTTACATCTGCATAAAGTGCACAAAAAAAGACAAGATAAATCTTAATTACTGAATGCCAGTTATAATTCATTGGGTCAATCCCAGAGAAAGAGAGATATAACAACACAAACTGTAACCTTACAGGAGGTACGAAATTCAACTGCTTTGTCCAAAACCCTAATCACCCTAACTGCCAACTATTGTATCCTTGGGGAGTTTTAAACTTGCTAATATGATCGTCAGCCATTGTTTGAAACTATTTTCTTTCTTGTTGAATGTCTTTTGTTCTGGTACTTTATGGTTGGGTTTAAACCTAACAAACATGTGACAGACCAGAATGGATTTCTTCTACCTTTTCTGCAGTCACTTTACATAGGGAAACATATAGACAACGCCATTAAGTGCTGTTCTTCCATCTCTATGGAAAGCATGACCACTATATGTCTCTGGAGTGGGAAACATGCATGTGCTGAGGGTATCAAAATGTGTAACCCATTATTGGCGAATTATGAAATTGTCTGTTCAAAGACACTTGTAAATAAATCAGCCTACATCAGTTACCAACCACCATTTAATGGAAGAGGTCAAATGTCTAAACAATCAATCAATCAATCATAAGCATTTATACCGCTCACTACTCACCCGGAGGGTCTCAAGGCGCTAGGGGGGGGGGTCCGCTACTGCTCGAACAGCCAGGTCTTGAGCTTCTTCCTGAAGGAGAGGTGGTCTTGGGTCAAGCGTAGGTCGGTCGGGAGGGAGTTCCAGGTCTTGGCGGCCAGGTGGGAGAAGGACCTTCCTCCTGTTGTCGCTCATCGGATGCGGGGGACGGCGGCGAGGGCGTGGCTGGTCGAGCGGAGATGGCGTTTGGGAGCGTAGAAGTTGAGGCGGCTGTTGAGGTAAGTCGGGCCTTGGTTGTGTAGGGCTTTGTGTGCGTGGGTGAGGAGCCGGAAGGTGATTCTTTTGTTGATCGGAAGCCAGTGCAGGTCTCTCAGGTGTCTGGAGATGTGGCTTCGTCTGGGGACGTCGAGGATGAGTCTCGCCGAGGCGTTCTGGATACGCTGGAGTCTCTTCTGGAGCTTGGCGGTGGTTCCGGCGTAGAGGGCGTTGCCGTAGTCCAGACGGCTGGTGAAGAGGGCCTGGGTGACCGTCTTCCTGGTCTCGGTGGGGATCCACCGGAAGATCTTACGTAGCATGCGCAGGATGTTGAAACAGGACGAGGAGACGGCGTTGACTTGTCTGGTCATGGAGAGGGAGGAGCCCAGGATGAAGCCCAGGTTGCGTGCGTGGTCTGTCGGTTTGGGTGCGTTGCCCAGGGCGGGGGGCCACCAGGAGTCGTCCCAGGCGGAGGGTGAGGAGCCCAGGATGAGGACTTCCGTCTTGTCTGTGTTCAGTTTCAGGCGGCTGGTCGTCATCCACTTGGCCACGTCCTTCATCCCTTCGTGTAGGTTGGCTCTGGCGGTGGCGGGGTCGTTGGTGAGGGAGAGGATCAGCTGGGTGTCGTCGGCGTAGGAGATGATGTTGAGGTTGTGCTGGCGTGCGATGGCTGCGAGGGGGCTCATGTAGACATTGAAGAGTGTTGGGCTGAGCGAGGAGCCTTGAGGGACACCGCAGATGACTTCCGTGGCTTCTGATCTGAACGGGGGGAGGCGGACTCTCTGTGTCCTTCCGGCGAGGAAGGAGATGATCCATTCCAGTGCCTTCTCCTTGATTCCAGCTATTTAGCGGATAGATGCACAGCGATATTGATTAAGAAAGTTGAAATGAGGATCAAAAGTCTCTTGATGCTTTATAGGTGCTCAACAAGGTGGCGTCGAGGGCCCAACGACGTCAGACAAGATACTGAAAACGTGAGGCCAGAGGGTCTCTGGTCTCATCCCTTAGTTGGCACACAAATTGTTGTCCCTCCTTGAAAACAAGTAAGTGACTTCCATTCAATGTTCGTTACAGTTCACATTTATTCCATATTAAAGTTCTTTTTTGCAAAACTGATTGGTAGTTTTAAATGATCATTTGCAGCGTTAAACTCTTAAGCACTGTCTTTCGAGGCGTGTCCAATGCATTTCGGGCATTTTTGCTATGCCCTTCATCAGGGAATTGACACTAAAAACAACAATATACATATGTATTAGAATAGTAGTAAATAATATGTCAAGAATCATGCTAAATCAAACATTCTACAAAACATGATGGTCGCTGTGTATAAATGATTAAAGGAGAAAATAAAGCAAACAACAGATAAGCCTTCTTTTAACAATGCGTGACCAAAAACATTCTACATGACTACCTATATACATGAAGGTTTGAAAACGGCGTGTCACTTACGTGCTTCTTGTAAGCATTTGTGTGAAAATCTAAAAGGGAAAGGTGCACGAAACGGTGTTACACTCAGTGGTTTAAAAGACCACATTCTACCGTGTACAGTATATCGGGACGGTGAAAACTAACCTGAGCGGATACGTCAATGTGCATAGGTCCGATGTTTGTCTCCTGAAGAAACGCCGGCGGGAAACCTTCGTTTGCCGCGTTTATTAAATTCAAATGGGGGAGTGTCACAGGTGTGATAACGAGCTCATAAACAGGGTAAAAAGACTAAACTTAACAGTGGTGGTTAGGCTGTTCATGACAAGGTATTCGGCTATTGGCTTCAAACATTGTATTAACATTACCAAAAAACATGGTAATGAGATGTGTAAGATGCTAGCAAAATATAAAATGTGTTTCAAAGAGAAAGTAAAAAAAGGAAGATAAAAAAAGGAAGATAAAAGAAATTTGGACCATGTGAATCTAGACCCACCGTGGGATCGAACCCGGGTCTATGGAGTTGTAAGCGCAAACGGCTAACCAGATGGCTGCGTTAAACGGTGATGAAAGCATGCTGTTTTAGACAGTGTCAACGTACTTATGAAAGGGAATACACACAATAACATCACAAACGGTATTCAGAGCAATTAAATCATAAATAACAAGAAAGTTCGATTCTATCATTGAGGCCCATTGGCTTCTGGGTCGATAATTTGTAGATCCAGTAGTTCTCTCTCCGAAGAAGAAATTTATTATTATCTCTTCCTTCTTGCTTTGTGACTGTCTCAAGAATGATAAACTTGATTTAAGATACATTATGTTGAGCTTCAACAAAATGCGATGATAAAGCTGACTTGGAATTTTTGAGTCTAATATTAGACTTGTGTTCCGTGAGTCGAACCTTAATGCGGCGCTCGGTTTTCCCAACGTAAAGCTTCCCACACGGACATTTGATTCCGTATATTAAGTTGCTGGAGTCACAGGTGGCATTAACATGTAGTTTGATGGAATTGCCGTATCTCGGATGTTGGATTGAATTGCCTTTAATGATATTATTGCAATTGCCGCAATTTAAACAGGGTCTAGTTCCATGGAATGAAGTGCTCTCTTTAGGTTTGAGTTGTACCATTTCACCTAAATTTCTGGCCCTGGTGTAGGCAAATATTGGTGATTGGTTAAATGAGTTCCCAAAGTCTGGTTCCAAGTTCAGAATTGACCAGTGTTTCATGATACTTTGTTTGAATTTCCTGCTTGAAGTAGAGTATTTGGAGACTACCACCGTCCGTGTTTGTTCAGGTTTGCTGGTTGGTGTTAGTAACTTGTCTCTATCTGTCTCCACAATCCTCTTTTTTGTATCTTCTACTAAAGATTTAGGATAACCTCTGTTGGTGAACTTTTTGGACATTTCGTTGAGTCTCACTGTCAGGGTAGTTGAATCTGACGAAATCCTTTTAACTCTCGCCATCTGAGAGTACGGTAAGTTCCGTATAAGGTTAGGTTCATGGAAGCTGGAATGTAGTAGCATATTATTCCTGTCTGTGGGCTTCACGTACAGATCAGTGATGAAGCCTTGTGGAGTTGCACTAATTTTCACATCAAGAAAGTTGACAGAGGTGTCTGAGATCTCCCAGGTAAGTTGAAGTCGTTGGTCGATGGTGTTGAATTTGTTAAGTTCCATTCTTAGTGACTCTTCAGTGCCGGTCCAGATGATGAAGTAATCATCGATGTATCGAGTTATCATAGAACAAGACTTTCAACTGTTCCTCATGGAACTGATGTACTTCACTTTGTACCATAGCTATTTTAAAGTGAAAGATGAGTGGTACCAACAACTTACAGGGATGGCAATGGGCAATTCAGCAGCCCCTGTGTATGCGAACATTTTTATGCAATGGTATGAAACACAACATATCCTCAAGAACAATGACTGGACCAAACACCTCAAAATGATAACTCGATACATCGATGATTCCATGAACCTAACCTTATACGGAACTTACCGTACTCTCAGATGGCGAGAGTTAAAAGGATTTCGTCAGATTCAACTACCCTGACAGTGAGACTCAACGAAATGTCCAAAAAGTTCACCAACAGAGGTTATCCTAAATCTTTAGTAGAAGATACAAAAAAGAGGATTGTGGATACAGATAGAGACAAGTTACTAACACCAACCAGCAAACCTGAACAAACACGGACGGTGGTAGTCTCCAAATACTCTACTTCAAGCAGGAAATTCAAACAAAGTATCATGAAACACTGGTCAATTCTGAACTTGGAACCAGACTTTGGGAACTCATTTAACCAATCACCAATATTTGCCTACACCAGGGCCAGAAATTTAGGTGAAATGGTACAACTCAAACCTAAAGAGAGCACTTCATTCCATGGAACTAGACCCTGTTTAAATTGCGGCAATTGCAATAATATCATTAAAGGCAATTCAATCCAACATCCGAGATACGGCAATTCCATCAAACTACATGTTAATGCCACCTGTGACTCCAGCAACTTAATATACGGAATCAAATGTCCGTGTGGGAAGCTTTACGTTGGGAAAACCGAGCGCCGCATTAAGGTTCGACTCACGGAACACAAGTCTAATATTAGACTCAAAAATTCCAAGTCAGCTTTATCATCGCATTTTGTTGAAGCTCAACATAATGTATCTCAAATCAAGTTTATCATTCTTGAGACAGTCACAAAGCAAGAAGGAAGAGATAATAATAAATTTCTTCTTCGGAGAGAGAACTACTGGATCTACAAATTATCGACCCAGAAGCCAATGGGCCTCAATGATAGAATCGAACTTTCTTGTTATTTATGATTTAATTGCTCTGAATACCGTTTGTGATGTTATTGTGTGTATTCCCTTTCATAAGTACGTTGACACTGTCTAAAACAGCATGCTTTCATCACCGTTTAACGCAGCCATCTGGTTAGCCGTTTGCGCTTACAACTCCATAGACCCGGGTTCGATCCCACGGTGGGTCTAGATTCACATGGTCCAAATTTCTTTTATCTTCCTTTTTTTATCTTCCTTTTTTTACTTTCTCTTTGAAACACATTTTATATTTTGCTAGCATCTTACACATCTCATTACCATGTTTTTTGGTAATGTTAATACAATGTTTGAAGCCAATAGCCGAATACCTTGTCATGAACAGCCTAACCACCACTGTTAAGTTTAGTCTTTTTACCCTGTTTATGAGCTCGTTATCACACCTGTGACACTCCCCCATTTGAATTTAATAAACGCGGCAAACGAAGGTTTCCCGCCGGCGTTTCTTCAGGAGACAAACATCGGACCTATGCACATTGACGTATCCGCTCAGGTTAGTTTTCACCGTCCCGATATACTGTACACGGTAGAATGTGGTCTTTTAAACCACTGAGTGTAACACCGTTTCGTGCACCTTTCCCTTTTAGATTTTCACACAAATGCTTACAAGAAGCACGTAAGTGACACGCCGTTTTCAAACCTTCATGTATATAGGTAGTCATGTAGAATGTTTTTGGTCACGCATTGTTAAAAGAAGGCTTATCTGTTGTTTGCTTTATTTTCTCCTTTAATCATTTATACACAGCGACCATCATGTTTTGTAGAATGTTTGATTTAGCATGATTCTTGACATATTATTTACTACTATTCTAATACATATGTATATTGTTGTTTTTAGTGTCAATTCCCTGATGAAGGGCATAGCAAAAATGCCCGAAATGCATTGGACACGCCTCGAAAGACAGTGCTTAAGAGTTTAACGCTGCAAATGATCATTTAAAACTACCAATCAGTTTTGCAAAAAAGAACTTTAATATGGAATAAATGTGAACTGTAACGAACATTGAATGGAAGTCACTTACTTGTTTTCAAGGAGGGACAACAATTTGTGTGCCAACTAAGGGATGAGACCAGAGACCCTCTGGCCTCACGTTTTCAGTATCTTCTCCTTGATTCCGACATTGCTGAGGCGCTGCACAAGGGTGCGGTGGCAGACAGTGTCGAATGCCGCGGAGAGGTCCAGGAGGATGAGGGCCCCTGTTTCTCCGTTGTCCAGCAGGGTTCGGATGTCGTCAGTGGCAGCGATGAGGGCGGTCTCGGTGCTGTGGTTGGCCCGGAAGCCTGACTGAGATGGGTCGAGGGATCCAGTCGTCTCGAGGAAGGCTGCCAGTTGCTTGTTGACGGTCTTCTCGATGACTTTGGCTGGAAACGGGAGCAGCGAGATGGGGCGGTAGTTCTTGAGTTCGATGGGGTCCGCCGTTGGTTTCTTTAGTAGAGCGCTGAGTTCGGCGTGCTTCCAGCTCTCAGGGAAGGTGGCGGTGTCGAAGGAGGTGTTGATGATGTCCCGCAGGTGGGGTGCGATGACAGCGTCGGCCTTGTTGAAGACGTCGTGAGGGCAGGGGTCGGTTGGAGATCCGGAGTGGATGGAGTTCATCGTGCTGATGATGTCTTCGAGGTTGATCGGTGTCCAGACGTTGAGGGTGGTGGTGGGGGGCGTTGGTGTGGTCGTGGGGAGCGTTGTTTCTGTGCTGAAGCTGTTGTGTATGTCAGCGATCTTGTTGTGGAAGTAGGAGGCGAGGGAGTTGCAGAGGTCTTGCGATGGGGTGATGTCGTTGGTTCCGGCGTTGGGGTTGGAGAGCTCTCTCAAGATGTTGAAGAGTTCCTTGCTGTTGTGTGCGTTGTTGTCCAGCCGGTCCTTGAATGCTGTTTTCTTGGTGGCGTGGATCAGTTGGTGGTGCTTTCGGGTGGCGAGCTTGAGGGTAGTCATGTTGTCCGGTGTAGGGTCTTTTCTCCAGGCTTTCTCGAGGGCACGGCAGTTCTTCTTGGAGCTCTTGAGTTCGTCGGTGAACCACGGGGCCTTCTTGCTTCCGGGTCTGCTGGGCGGGGTCCTCAGAGGGGCGAGTTCGTCCGCGCAGGTGCAGATCCATTTCGTGAGGTTGTCGGCGGCTTGGCTGGGGTTCGCTGAGCTGGCGGGAGGGTGCTGGTTTAGGGATGCGGCGAGTTGGTCAACTGTGATCTTGTTCCAGCTTCTTCGTGCAGCCTGTTGCTGGTGGTGGTGGACCGTGGTCCTTCTGAAGGTGAAGTGGATGCAGCTGTGGTCCGTCCAGAGGAGTCCAGTGGCGTGGCTGAAGGCGATGTCTTTGCTGGACGAGAGGACGGCGTCGAGTGTGTGTCCGGCGAGGTGGGTGGGGGTGGTCAACAGCTGCTTGAGTCCGAGGGTGGCGAGGTTGTCAAGCAGGGTGGTGGTGTTGCGGTCGTTGTTGTTCTCCAGGTGGAAGTTGATGTCTCCGAGGAGGATGTAGTCAGCGGAGGGGAGGGCGTGCGGGCTGATGAAGTCAGCGATGTCTTCGCTGAATTGAGTGCGTGGTCCCGGGGGTCGGTAGATCAGGGTGCCCCTGAGGGTGGTCTTGGGGTCGGTGTGGATCTGGAAGTGCAGGTGTTCGGCGGTTGTCAGGGTGTCGTCGGTGTTGGTCGAGATGCGGATGCGGATGCTGTTCCTGTGGATGATGGCGATGCCTCCTCCAGTCTGCTTGTCGTGGTCTCTCCTGATGATCTTGTAGCCCTCTGGGATGGCTATGGCGATGTCGGGCGCCGAGGAGTCGTTCATCCAGGTTTCCGTGAGGAAGGCAACGTCAGGAGCTGTGGTGTCGAGGAGGTTCCAAAGTTGGACGGCGTGTCTGTGGACGGAGCGGGTTTTGAGCAGGATGCACTTCAGGTGGTTGCTGCTGGTGTTCGGCTTGGTGGGCGCTGGTGCAGTGCAGGTCCGGATGCAGGAGAACTTGCAGGACTGGCAGATGAAGGGTCCGTGGGTGCGTCTCAGGGTGGCTCGATAGCATCCAGGGGTTCGGCCGGCGTTGAGTGCGTTGAGGGTGGCGACGTCGTACGTCCGGCGGGTGGGCTGGGGTCTGCGAGGGCCAGGGGTCCTGGCGCTGGGCGCGGTCCAGGCGCGGACGGGCGTAGACGGGCTTACCTTTGGCGCACCTTCGGCGCTCAATCGGTGCTCCCGCTGCGCGCGTCCGCTGCGCGGTCGCTCTGGGGGCGTCATAAGAGGGGAGCCGGGAGGGAGGGTCTGCGGGGAGGTGGGGAGCGCGGGAACCAATCGGCGGGCGGGGGGGCGGGGTCTCGTGGGAACCGGCGGGAAAAGCCTGGGGGCTCGGCGGCGGCCCTGCGGTGGCTGGGGCGGCGCTGGGGCGGCTCTGCGGCGGCCCTGCGGCGGCTGGGGCGACGTGCAGTGCGAGGCTCAGGCAGCAGCAGCAGGTAAGGAGGAGCAGGCGGGGGGTGTGGGGGCGACCAGGCCAAGGGCGCAGTGGTCGCTCCTGGGCAGCGCTGTGGGTCCCCTTAAGAGGGGAGCCGGGAGGGAGGATCTGCGGGGAGGCGGGGAGTGCGGGAACCAATCGGCGGGCGGGGGGCGGGGTCTCGTGGGAACCGGCGGGAAAAGCCTGGGGGCTCGGCGGCGGCCCTGCGGTGGCTGGGGCGGCGCTGGGGCGGCTCATCGTAAACTGTTTAAAAACAATACAATGCTTAATCACACTTAGCCGCTCGGGAACGCTGCAATCATGGACATCATCAGTGCTCAACACAAAATCTTCATTTTGAGTTGGATATCCTAAGGATGTGGGCCATTGGATCCAGGCTCCGTTGGCCTGAAACATGCTCAGTGGAGTACTCATAAGAGTTGAGGACATTATGGTCTTAAGATAGCAACAGATTTGTTTCAATACTTACATCTCTTGTTCTTTTGTCAGGCATTTACTGGAACTACAGCTTGTTGAGACAGGTCTGTGAGATACCTCACCTCTACCTGGCGACAGCTCAGGGAAGGGGGCACCGCTCTCTCCGTCGGTATCCCAGGCAGTGTGAATGCTGCAACAGGTTGCAGTTTTAAATCCATACTGCAGGTGCACTGTTTTTAACCTTGGCAGCGAGAACAAGCCAATAAAGTAAACATTTTGCTTTTGCTAGTTAGTTTTAATATCACTTCCTACACAGTTATTTTCTGTTGTGCTGCACCCTCACCGCAACCTGTTCCTCTCATCTGCTGGATTTAGAATATCCTTTATAGAGTAGATATACAAAAACATCCCTGAGCTCCTCCCTCTCAGAGAGGGGGTTGTTGCCCTTGGCAGGGCTAGGGTTTTCTGTCACGAGGAGAATCCCAGATGATGAAGCAAGCCACCTTCGGTGGGTGAGGGATTACGTTCTGAAAGGGATTATCCCACAGTTACCTCTGTGTGGTTTTTTTTCTAGTATCTCTGACTGTTTGCCTCAATATTCTAGACCCAATGATTTCTATGTTGTTTTTATGATATGGACAGTGCCAAGGCATACTCCCGACAAAGGAGACTATCTGTCATTAAGAAGTGGATTGGAAGACCAGTGCTGTGCAGAGTCTGCCTTCTGCACGATGCCTCACATAATTGGGAGCGGCCAAGAGAAGAGTGTAGGATGGGCAGACTTTGGGCTAATTGGGAATACACTATGTTGCCTTAGTAAGGAACAAGATTCATTTGAAGGGCATAAACAGGAAAGGCAAGGTAAGGTGAGCTTACTCTTACTGCAAGGTAATGGGCATCACATGAGATCAGAGCAGCCAAAGAAATCTGCAGGCAAGTGGTGGGCCAGCATGAATGGAGGCTGATCAGTCTGGCCATCAAGGAGACCTAGATATGTTTACAGGAGAGGAATGGGGTCTAGATGCACAAGAAGACCTTACAGTTCAGAGGCTGGCACTGGCTTGGGTGAAAACTAATACAAACATGCCTTGATAGCCCAGCACGGCAGTGGTGAGGGCTGGCCATTTTCAATGATGGGGGGCTGTGGGTATTGAATGAGCTGCTGCCCAGCCGTGGCATGTGCCTTGCTTCCACTACACCACCGATGTTCTGAAGCAGGGGGTAGCTAGAATGGAAATTGGTAGCTAGGTGGCACAGGCAGGAAGGGCAGGGATGTTGGCATTGAAAGTGGATAAACGCAGGATGCAAAAGGCAAACAAGGAGCATGTTTGCCCTGTTTAGAACAGCTCATTACCTGAAACACACAAATGAAAAAGCAGTGGGCGAGCTGAAAGTCCACAAAGAAATATATTCAAGTAAAAAGAGGTCTCAATTGCTCACCCTAAAAAGCTCTTTGTGTGCCTTGGGCACTCACAAACATGTTGCTGGGCCAAAACTATGAAACACTGAATTGGGAAAACGTCTCACACAGTTAACTACAGGGGAGCGGGTGTGCTGACTGAAAAAGGGGAGGAAGAGAAGAGAGATGATATACTACTCAAAACAAATTGGGCTTAATTACCACACAGGGGATTGGTATGGACCCAAAATGTTTTGAGGAGCTGTGCACCTTGGGAAAAAAACAATAAACAGAAAAGGGAAAATGCTTATGTGTCAATTTCATAGACACTTAACATGATAAACAACAGAACAATAAACATATGTTTAAAGATAAAACCATTTAAGAAAGGACACTTAGATCGCCCGATGGCAGCAACAGAAGAGGATTTGCTGGTAACAGCCAAGTAGACTAGAGGGATGCATAGCTAACTTTTGGTTCATGCTGAAACTATTTTGATTGGTTCATGCACTTCTGTGGACATCTGAGAAGGGTACATTTTCTTGTACGAATAAATATGTTTATTGTTCAATTAATTAAAACTTACAATCTAACACACTTAAAACACATTGTGTATAAATATCATTAAAAACATCTTAAAATACAGTTAAAACCCTTTTTGATCTATTTGAGGCTTCAGATTAAATACTAATTTAAAGACACAATCTACAATAGTTTCATCTCCTAGATCCTATTGTGCTAAATAGGCCCCTTATGATTAAGTTATCCTATTTACACTGTTATTAGTTAAACCACAAGTCATTTAATGCAAAATAGGTAATAACGTGCCAAGAGCCCTCCTGGATCCCTCTATTGTCCAATTACTATTTAATGGTTGTAGGTTGGGCCGACATAATTACTAAATGCAATAATGCACCAGAACTAATTTTAAAGGCAGCAATCTTCTGTTGTTGCATTTTGTTGACCTTGTTGTCCATGCAGTGGCATAGCTAGACCTAGTGCCGCCCGCGGCAGTCCTTGCGATTGCCGCCCGTGGCAGCCACATGTAGGAGTGGGGGGGTCTTGGCAATTCCTGAGATGGCCTCCTAGCGACAGCCCAAAACTAGAGCTGTATGGGCCGGACTTCCCTCCCCAACTCCTCTTTGCTATGCTATCTAGCCCATAGTTCAGTACCATTGCACCTGGAGTTAGGTACTGGCCCTGGAATAGGAGGACGAGAATATAAATTATCAAGAAAATTTAAGTGCAGCATGCCTTTTATAAAATCATTTCACGTCTTAATACTATATGTTAGTTAAGAAACCTTCCCATTTGATTGTATATCGGAAAAGTCCATTGGAAAAAAGAAAACACTTGATTTTAAAAACAGCTGTTGCCACACACTGTTAGTGGACTTGCCTTCGCTGCATTGCGAGACCTGCAATTTTACCACCCAAGATCGGAAGAGCGATGAGCTGGTACCGTCCACATTAAAAATGACACTATTAAACTGCAGATCCATCAAAAAGCACAAATTAGAGATACATGATCTGTTGACAGAGGGGGACCTTGATGTGCTCTTCCTAACAGAGACATGGCTAGACAAAGCCTCGACGCCCGAAATTCTGGAAGCTGCTTCCCCAGGTTATTGTCTGCTCAGAATTGATAGAGAAGGGCAGAGAGGAGGGGGACTGGCTTTAATCTATAAATGCAATCTACAATGCACTCTAGAGAAGGCCACGCTGCCTAACAGTGAGAGTGGCTTTTTTATGATAAAAGCTAACCCTAAAAACATCATTAACGGTTGCCTCCTGTATCATCCCCCTGGCAGGACCACACAGTTCTGCAATCAATTGACAGAACTGGTAACCCAGCCCGCACTCCGGTATAAAAAATTCCTCACCTTGGGAGATTTTAACCTCCACTTCGAGAATATTAATTGCGGGGAGGCACAGGCTGTGATTGATGCACTGAAATCCCTGTCGCTCAATTTACAAGCAGTGTCCCCGTCGCACCAATTAGGTCACCTCCTGGACGCCGTATTCGCTAGTTGGGAGGGTATTAAAGTTTCCACTGCAATTAGAATAACATGGTCTGACCATTTTATTATCCCCTTCGAGGTACAAGGTGCCCCACAGGACATCAGGACGATCAAGACCAGGCCCCAGAAACGAAGAGACTGGAAGAAGTTTAATCAGGAAACCTTTAATTCTGCCTTGCTCATGGAACCTCCCACTCGTAGCGACACTCTGCTAGAAGCGTGGGACGACTATGAAAAATGGATGTCCAGGGCGCTGGACACAGTCGTGCGATGGACACTCAATCCCCCTGCCAGAAAAACCAAAACTGCCCCATGGTTTTCCAAAGAGCTTAAGGAAGCCAAAGCCAAATGCAAAAACCTCGAACGAGGCTGGAGGAAAAATTACAACCCAGAATGTAAGCTTAAATATAAAAGAGAGTTAAAAAAATACCACAAACTCGTGAGAGCAGCCAAAGGCGCTCATTTTAGGGAACGTATAGAATCTGCCAACAACCCCACCAAAGAACTTTTCTCTATTTATAAAGAGCTTACGGCCCCTACCAGACTTGAGGCCCAAGACACCTTCTCCAATGAGCTATGTGATGACATGGCAGATTACTTTGTAAATAAAGTGGATATAATACATACCACTTTTACAGGCGGTATGGACCTGTTGGTTAAACGTACGGAAGTGGGAAATGACCCTGTCATCCAACCCCATCTGACTTGCTTTCAAGTACCTGACAGGCAAGATCTGCTTAATATTGCGAACAGCATCCAGTCTGGCTCCCCCTATGATGTGATTCCTCCTAATCGCTGTAAGGGAGTCCTAGAATGCATGATCGACCAGATTGGACACATGATCACCCTGTCCTTTCAAGAGTGCCATGTGCTTGATGCATGGAAAATGGCCCAAGTCATCCCTCTGGAAAAAAAAACAACGTTCATATCTCCCAGCTACAGAATCTCCGCCCCATCTCCCTTCTTCCTTTCTGTGGGAAAGTTGTGGAGAAAGTGGTCAACAGCCAACTCATGAAATACCTTGAGGAGGAATCCCTCCTCCATTCCACACAGTCAGGGTTTAGAGCAGGCCACTCAACGGAGTCGGCTGTTCTCTTCACCACAGAATGTCTCAGACAGTTAGTGGATGAGGGGCAGACAGCACCGTTGGTTTTATTAGATCTTAGTGCAGTTTTTGACACCGTGCTGCACACAACGCTGCTGTCTTGCCTCTCAGACATGGGAGTGGAGGGATCTGCTTATGAATGGATCAGATCTTTTCTGGAAAACAGGACTTTTCAGATACATTGCCCTCCTTACAAATCCTCCCCCCGGAAGCTGAGACATGGGGTTCCACAGGGCTCTAGTTTGAGCCCTACGTTGTTCAATCTTTACATGGAACCCCTGGCTCACACTGTGGAAGCCTTCGGAGTGGATATCGTCACATACGCTGACGATACCCAACTGATGATTAAACTCACGCACTTTTCCAACTGCATGCTATCGGTGGCAGGGTGGATGAACAACAACTGCCTGCGCCTGAACGGCAACAAAACAGAACTGCTGGTTGTTGGTAAATCCCCTCGGCCTGGTCGCATGCATGGTGGCCCACTGAATTAGGCATGATTCCCTCCCCGGCGGAATCCGTTAGAAACCTTGGAATCATGCTGGATGAGGAGCTTTCTTTTAAACAACAGGTCAGTAAAATCACGGAAAGATGTTTTGGTATACTCAAAACTCTTCGCAAAGTTCTTGACCTTCTCCCCATCAGCGCCAGGAAGACACTTATCCACGCTCTAGTCACACCACATCTGGACTATGGCAATGCTCTGCTCCTAGGCTTAAGTAAAAAAGGTATACACCAACTGCAGTGTGTTCAAAATGCTGCTGCTCGCCTGGTGCTCAACCTACCGCGCAGAGCATCAGGAAAGACGGCACTATTTAAACTTCACTGGCTCCCTATTGAGGAACGCATTAAGTTTAAAGCGCTCTGTTTTGCACACCGCATTGCCCAGGGAAAAGGCCCAGGTTACTTGCGTAAACTTCTTACCATCCATCGCCCTATCCGGAATTTAAGATCTGCCGGAGCGATGCTGTTCCAACTTCCTCGCATTCATAAGGCCAGGATGGGAGGTCGCTCCTTCAGGTTTTTAGCAAGTAAATACTGGAATGAACTTCCACTTGACCTGCGTATGGAACCCTCTGAAGCCAGATTCAGATTGAGACTTAAAACCCATCTCTTTCCACGTAAATAAAGCCTTCTTGTTCTTTTTTATCTAGGCCACTCGCTTCTGGATTTCTGTTTCTTTTGGAGCAGCAGCAATTTTAGCGCGGGGACACACCGTCTTGAGTGTAACCAGGCGCTCTAAAAATGGTTTTTATTATTATTAGGGATAACAGCCCCTAAGGAATTATTCTGCACTTCAGGTAGTAGTCAGAGACACCAGGTTAAAGGCAGGTGTAACAGGCTTCTTAATCCACTTGCATCTTTGTGATATGCAATTAACGTATCCACTGAATAAATCCAAAAAGTAATCTTATCTTCGTTTTCCCCTCTAATTTTTGGCTGATAGTCTGGACCTCTGGTGTAATACGAGGAAATCCTGCTTCTTGTTGAGCAGCGGCTGTCGCAGCCTCTACTTGCTCGTGTGCAACTTTGTTTGAAATTAGCCCATTGGGTTGCTCATGTCTATTCCGGGCAATTGTTGAAAGTAACCCTTCTAGACCTTCCTGAGCGCATGATGGAAGTACTAAATAGTTTGATAAACACAAAGGTTGTGATGGTAGTTAAATAGTGGACACCTTCCCGGGTTGCACGCTTTATGTGCTGCCTGAGGCTTGGAGGTAACACTGAGCACCCTGCATTGTAGCAACTAAGGGTTGTTAGAGCGTGCAGAATCTCACACAAGTCACAGCCTCAGCAGATTGTTTATCAGATTCAATTGAGAAGAGTTGTAAAAAGACAAGAGAGGTTAAATTCATGTGTAACAGGAGTTCGTATAATAAGAGTGTAGGTGTTTTTTCACACTGGGCTCCTGGCGTTTGGATGACAGCAGCAGGAGTGGCCCTCTGAAGGTGCAAGCTGCACCTGCCTAAGGCTGCCCACTTTCACACCTATCGAAGGTTACCGCGGCACTAGCCTTACCTCAGGGCCGGCTCTAGGCTCATGGTGGCCCTGTGCAGGGAGCATAGGTGGGGGCCCCGGAAGAGGCGGTCCGGACGGGGCGGAGCTCAGGAAGGTGCTTTAATAATACGTCCAGAAAAGTCGTTAGATGATTGACCAGTACCTGCGGCTGCTCCTACCCTTCCGAATTTGTCTCAGAACGATACAATTTAGGAGGAGGAGGGCATTGTGACAAACGACATGAGGGACTGGGCGCACAGACAGCTGCAGTGCCAGGGCCATGACAGGGGCACCGGACCCCCACAACCCCCCACAGAGAAATAATCGGTCATTGGTTATGATTTCTATGCCTATATAAGGATATGGAGAGCTATACCTATATAAGGGCAAAGGGCATTAATTGGGAAAATTACACTAGGGTCCTAAAATGATACATAACAATGTATGCAAAAACTGACTGTAGGATATGCAGGCAAATGAAAAACGTAGAGTTAGAATAGTAATTTTGACCTCCATGTGTTTGCCACGCCCACTGCTGCCCTGTGGGCGCAGTTCAGGACAAGTAATGTGACGAGCGAGTAGTGAGCAGAAGCAGGCCATATCTAATATATACGGCTCTGTGCTGCTTTAATCTCACCCTTGTGCAGGTCACTTTTGTTGCTGTGCTGCATTGCGATAAAGAAAATCTGCCCCTTGGTGTGCATGCCTGGCGTGCCCAATCTAGCCTTAACCCTAGCACTCTCCGGCAGTTGGTGGCAATTAAATTAAAAAAATACTCTATGGGGTTTCCTTATTTCCTTACTTCACTTCACCCTCTCTCTTAACCTGACTCTAGTTCTACTTCTCCATGTACCTTTAACCTCCCTCCCTCTCTATGTATCTCACATGTCTCTACGGGACGCCCCAGCTGAGGAGTGAGGTGCTCTGGCAGAGCTGGGTGAGTGCCAGTAACGGACAGCAGGGCTGCTAGAGAGAGAGATAGCAGCGAGATCCTTCCCCTGGAGTAACCATAGGTGCTCTCCGCGCTCCACCGGGGCCCGCGCCTGGCTGTGTGAAACTGAAAGCGCTCGGGTTGGCCCGGTCGCTCCCTACCCCCTCGAGCTCTAGGGGCCCCCAGGAGTCGCTGGGACTTGGAGCCATATTTCAACTGTCTGCCGCTTAATAGTGCAGAAATACCCTTTCTCTCCACCTTTATTGGCACAGGCGGAGCAGGGGGCCTAAAGAAATCAATCACCACCACCAGTTTACATGGGAGGCCGCGCCCGCTGCCACTGACTGGAAGACAGACAGCAGCCTACGAGTCGATGGATGTGGCACCGGCAAATTGAATATGCGGCGGGCCCCCCTCGGAGAAAGTGTCAGTGATTCCGAAATGTAATACTCGGCAATGATTAGGCCTTCCGCTGGCTGGGAGCCAGCCATATACTGCCGCTTAATTTAATGCAAAATAGTACAGCCCCCGATTCCACCTTTATTATAGGCCCTGCAGGCACAGGCGGAGAGGGGCCTAAAGGAAATCAGTGGCCGGCGCTGCCACTGGAAGACAGACAGCGGGCGGCCTACCTCAATGCGGCAAAACTCCCGGATGCAGTAAATTCTCCCCTCCGACCTCAAGCATTAACAGCTACACTCATGCCCGGCTACCTATCTTCATAATATGACTCGCTTGCTTGCCATGACGCGTCGCGATAGTCTCGCCCCTCCGACCTCAAGCATTAACAGCTACAATCATGCCCGGCTACCTATCTTCATAATATGACTCGCTTGCTTGCCATGACGCGTCGCGATAGTCAGTCAGTGCCACAAACAGTGTGCAGAAATATCATTATCAATCATCTGAGAGAATAGATCTATTCTGCCCTTACCCGGCAGGTGCATTCACACTTCTTCACTTTATTCTCAGTCTGAGCTTAGGGGCCGTTCAGCTTTTGTCCGACTCCGACGTTGACGACCACCAAATGGCTGGGCTGTGCAGAGAGAGTCATACGCCACCATTCCCACAAGTTAGTTACGCACGCGGGGAAGTCAAGCAGCAGGTTAGGTTGAGTCTGCGCGCTGCCGCAGATCACTCTATCCTGGCTTCCGGCGTCTGTGCCAGCCAGCCGGGTGACAGTCATGATGATTTGAAACACCCCGGCGCCCCTGCTGCCCAATCAGGAACGAGGTCGGTGTGGACTCGGAGCCAGAGGCCAGGGAAGTTAAAGGGAGGAGGGGGGTGGGGGGGGTGACTCACTGTGTCAGGGCTTGGAACTGTGACTGTCGGAACTTAGTATTGGAAGCCAGGGTCGGAGCCGGAGGCCGCCAAATCCTGCCAGGGGGCCGCCAGTGCCACGATGTTTCATTGATCCTTCCGATCCGATCCTCGTCGTGGCGGCCCCTGGGGGTTTGGCGGCCCTGTGCAGGTGCACACTTTGCACATGCCTAGGGCCGGCCCTGCTTACATGCTGCCTGCAGCTGGGCTCCCAGTAACGTTCCCCGGCTCTGGCTACTTCGGGCGATGCTCCCTTCTTCTTGCACCAAGCTCCGAGCCCACTCACCATCCTCTCTCCTCTGCCTCTGCCCATTCTCTGCCGACTGCCTCTGCCCACTCTCTGCCGATGTCTTCCTCAGCCCTTTTCTTATGTTGCGTAACTGCTATGGAAGTAAAAAATGTTAAGCATTTTAGGAGCGTCCCGTCTGGTGATAAAATAATCTAAACTGAATGAGATCATTGCTTTTCATGTAAGTCAAGTGCCTGTCTTTGCTCAAGGTGTAGACCATAAGGATAAGATAAGAAGAAACATGTGTCACTGTACACTGCTCCAGCTGATTGAAGAACTGAATATTACCTGCTGAGACCTGGAGTGTGCAGGTATGGTGGAGCTGCCTTGGGGCCTCCGGAGCTAGGAATCCCGGCTTCTCACCTCCTGGTGCGGCTTTACTACTTTCCGCCCTCCTAAACAGAATGAAGGTTGTGAAAAGCGCATGCATGGGTGGCACGGGTAGTCTGTTCAACTCTTAATAATACCCCAGGGGTACTTATAGAAGCTCTGTAAAACAGGTTGCTTCAAAGATGCCCTTGGGGTAGCAAAGAAGGTCTAGGTGAAACATTTCACTGTCACAAACTCTGACAGACATTTATGCCCAAACAAGACAGGGAAACAAGCAAGCATGCATAATATAAGGAAGGGGCTTGGCCACACACAGCGGCAGCCATGCCGCACAGAAATAAAGTAAGGGTGTGGCCTCCCTAAGTGACCCCTTGCAGAAAGATGAATGGGGGAAACTTGGAGCAGTGATCTATAAGCAGCATTACTTAGTCTCTAGGTGGCACTGGCAGATAAGTGAACTTAACTGCAAACAGTAACACTAGCAGGAATCAAAGACGAAAATAGTCCCATAAAACAACAGACAAACAGACACAGCTTAATGTTACAAATGGAAAAGCAGGTGGCAAGATGTATGCCACAAAAGAAGTATACTAAATTATACAAGAGGTCTTGAGTGCTCAACCTAAAAAGGGGATAGATTCCATAGTTTTGAATAGAGGTTATTTCGAGGTTTTGCATTAATACAAAGCAATGGAGGTCCATTAAATTATTTTGGGGTTGGAAGATTATTTAGAAATATTCATAATGTCCTCAAAGGGCAAAGGTCTTCCATTGTGAAAGCCTTCAAAGCACAGGTTGTGTTGTGAGTGGTCTGTGCCAGCACGGCCAGAGTGGACGGGGCCTGTGATGAAAGAGATTTCACAACAAAGTACATCAATGTGATATGTCCTGAGCAAAAAGACCTCCAGTGCCTTGGATCAGAAGTAATGTCAGTGTAGAACATTGCAATGTTATGAAGAGATCCTACTGGGAGCAGGCGCACCTGGCGTCAGGGGCCGGGTGTATGAAGTTGGTACTCCAATTCATCGGTTGTCTGGATGCAAGCTTGGTGAAATCAAAGTTCTTTCGCATTCATTGTGTCTCATGTCTTGACACAGTTTTGATCTGACTGGTGTCGTAAGTTGATGAACAACTGGAGCAGTGGTTTTTTACCACCTTAGACACTGGTAAATCGTTGTCTTATGAACTTTCAAGAAAAGTGCTGCTTTTAGCTGGGAATATAGTAGCCCGTGTTGACTTATACTAAATAAGCTAGGTAACTTGAGAAAACAGCATAAATAAAGCATAAATACCAACACAATTAAAACAGAGCACACAACAGTCAAAAAATAATGTAACACAACAACCACAGTACAGCACAAATCACACTGCAATAATGCAGCACAAATACAGGGAAGCACAAAAAACATCACCATCACAACAAAACGCCACACAAGAAATATGCACAACCGTTCATGTCAGACACTGCCACCTACAGAAACCTGTTACCATAAAACATTGGTAAAATGCATTTGGAGCAAGCACAGCCTTAAACGTTTCTTCACTGTCATGACATAGCACAAGTCAAAAATGGATTGTCGTCCAGTCTGGTGTCTTAATGTCCTTTGGCGAAGTTCCTGATTGTTTCCTCAACAGACCTGATACAACAAAGCATGCCACTGGCTCAGGTGCTGGCTTCTCCATGAGGAGGGGAACAAAGCTTTCATTACAAAAGGGAAATAGTGCATAGTTCTCAATTATAGGCCTTCATGTTCTCCCGAGTATAGATCTCTTTTATGAGAGTTAGTTGGTTGCTGGAACGAGATGTGCTTTTTAAGTCTTGCACCACACAACACATGTGATTAGTCTGCCCAGTACTTACCATTGGTTGATTTTTTTGTTAGGGCAGGCTTTAGCACTGGTGGTGCCTGGTTCCACAATCATTTTTTTGTGCCCCTCCCATACGACCTCCTCCTCAGATTCCCTCATTCACACCCGGCAAAAGTACCCCTCATCTCTCCATAGACCCCTCTCTCAAATACATTTAATTTATTTTTAAGCGCTGGGTAAAGTCTGGTTTTAATAATTTACTCAGGCATCCACATAAAGCACAGATCTGTTATTTGCAACAGGCATCTTAACCCTCTGCACTACCTTATGGTGAGTAAAATCTCTGATCTCTCTCTCTAGCAGGGACATCAATCACAAGAGTTATCTTGCCCTTTTTCTAACTACCTAAAAGCTGGAAGCACAAGGAACACAGCAGTAGGTGCGTTTACATTGTAGGTTATTGCTAAACACAGTGCCCTCCATGAGGTCTATGGCCTCCCTCCAGGTCAACAACCACTGCAGCCACACTGGTTGCATTGCCCTAAAGCAGGCCTTGTTCTTTGTCACTCTCATTTGCTTGCTTCTAGTTTGTTATCAAGCGTGAGCTTCACCACCTATTCTTAGGTCCTGGAGCATGGTCCCATTATTTGTATCTTTCCATTGCTCCATTTTCAGGTGCTACTTTTTTAGGTTTCACCTGCACAGCACGAGATCTCTTGTATTTATTATATATATTAGAAGGGGGCTCTTATCAGTTCCCATTCCCCAAATACTATGTTATTTCGCATTTGTGTGGAATGATAAGATTTTCTCCCACGGAAAAAGCAGATAGCTTCTACCAGTATGCTGGAATTCTTACTTTTTATTACTTAGTTGTGTAAAGCAGATGCTTTAGCCTTAGAACATTTGTGACATTTCCGATTCATGCCTCAGTACCTTTCTTTGCACCTTGTAGGCATTATCAGAAATATTTTTTCAACTTAACCTATTTGGTCATCATGATAAAATTCAAAATGTTGCAATAAACTGTGCACATTAAAAATAAAATGTATATACAAGCACTATCCTATATTTTATTACTAAACAGGCAGCCACAAGTGCTGCTACCTTGCATGAAACAGGGTCATGATTTGAATGGTGCAACAGGTGCAGAAGCACCCGGCCCAAAAGTTGTCAGAACTTCTCTAAACATTTAATATTGCAGTATTTGAGTACTAAACAGGCAGTCACAATTGCAGCTACCTTGCAGTTGAAAGGGGCCTGACTTAAATGGTGCAGCTGGTGTTGTGCCACCAGGGCCATAAGTTGTCATAACTCTACTAAACACCCAATATTGATATTTTTTACTACTTAACAAGCAGTCATATGAGCAGTTATCTAACAAGCACTTGGGTAATGATTTCAATAGTGCAGCAAGTGCAGTGGCACTCAGGGATGGCTCATCCACTTGGGCCTCGGAGCGTCGCCCCACTGCTTTCTCGCAGTGCGAGAAGCTGAAAAGTAAAAATGTATAAATAAAAATTTTCATTTCTGCTTCTTGCACAGCGAGAAAGCAGAGGAAGGGTATGCCTGGTTGGGGTGGGCGGGTGTTTGTTTCGGGGAGGACTGGATATCACAATGTTATGAGTGCTGAGTGTTTAGCGGCCCCAGGGCCAACCAAACTAGTCATAGCACTCTCCGATTTCAAAACAGCATCCCCATAGACACCTGTAAGGATGGCGTCCTAGTGAAAAGCAACGCTGCCATTGCAGCATTGTGATTGGCTTAGGGGAAGAGAGGGAGGCTGCTTGCTCCTGCTTCCTGTGAGCAGAGAACACGAGACACGACGCTGGAGTCCAGGATCGAAGTAGAAGGTAACTTTGTTAAAATAAATATATATAATAATTAAATTAACCCCCACCCCTCCCCGCGTGACCCTCTGCCCCCCCCCCCCACCTAAGTTTATGTTGAATGCGACTGGTGGCACTGGGACCCAAATCTCCGGACACCCCACTAAACACTTAATATTGCTCTATTTTATTCCTAAACAGGCAACCACAAGTACATTTATCTGTAAGGCACTAGGATCTTGATTTGAATGGAGCAGCTGGTTGCACTGGACCCAAAAGTTGTCAGGACTTGTCTAAACACATAATATTGCTATAGTTTACTACTATAGGCAATCACTATAGTACTTGCTGTTTGAATGGTGCGCCAGGTGCAGTGGTACTGGGGCCAAAAGCTCTAGAGACCCCACTAAACCCAAATTATTGCTACATTTTACTACTAAACAAGAGAGTGCAAAAGTACGTTCCCGGTCGGGCTCTACGTTCCTCTGAGGCCTGCAGGCTAGCCTCTTCCAGGTTCTCCTTCCACAGATCTGGAATGATCTACCGGAGAACCTGCGCAGGGAATTGGCTCTGCTCCCCTTTAGAAAGCTTCTAAAGTCCCACCTGTTTAGAGAGACATTGACATCCGTCTAAGCTCCGCCTTTGCAGCTATGCTAGTGACTTGCTCCTCTCTGAAGCGCTTAGAGACCAGTGGTAATTTGTGCTATAATAAAAATAAAAATAAAATAAAATAACGTAACAAATAACATACCAGTCACAAGTGCATTTATCTAGCAGGCAATAGTGTCATGATTTGAATGGTGAAGATGGTGCTGTAGCGCCCGGCCCATAAGTTTTCAGAACTCCTATAAACAAATAATATTGCTATATTTGAGTACTAAACCGACAGTCACAATTGCAGTTACCTTTGCAGTTAAAAGGGACTTGATTTAAATGGTGCAGCAGGTGCAATGGCACCAGGGCTTAAACCTCCAGGGACCCCACTAAACAAAGATTATTGTTATCATTTTGAACTAAACAGATAGTCTCAAGCGCAGTTACCTTGCTGACAACAGGGCCATGATTTGAATGGTGCAGCAGGTACAGTAGCACAAGGCTGTAGGTAGCTGGTTCTGTATATACTATACCAAGCTGAGGTATAGTGTGAACAGAGTCCAGTGGAACCCCAAAGGAAGGCAGAGGTAAAAGAAGATAACACCTTACTCTCTATTTGGGTAGTGAGGGTGAGCATTAAGCATTATACGAGGGTAGTGTTAAGCATGTGTTGTACACACTCAGGTAAGAAATTATGCCACACACTCAAAGACTGAACTCAGACCAACTTGTTTGTATCAAAAATATTATTTGGTTATTTTGTTTCTAGAACCAAACCAAGCCTGGTGCAGGTAAGTGAAATAATACTTTGCAAATTCTTATGCAGTGATTTACATTTGAATGCAGGTTGAAAAGCAGTTGGTTGAATTACAGGCCAGTCAAAACTTTGAAATTACTTTCTAGTTACTTTACAGATCACTGTGCATGTTACTTTTTAGATCACATTTTAAGTTACTTTTTCTAATCAGGGTGCTATGACTGGATATCAGACTGAGACATTTCTTAGACAAAAGGTAAGTAATTCACGTTTGTACATTTGTAGTTTTTAAATGTTTCATACAAACCAACTCCACTCTTAGAAGACTGTTTAAGGAAAAACAGTCAACACTTTATCCTATGGGAGGAAATGAAGTTAACAGTTTGCAGGTAAGTACTTATTTGTGGAAGTTTGTTTTCTGGGCTTACCACCAGAGTTACCCCAGGGTCAAGGATGCACTCCCAGAATACCCTAAGCAGCACTAGCCTTGAAGAAATCCATTTTCTAGTGGACAAAACGCTTTGGCTGGTTTTAAGAACACCCATAAGAAGCAAAAAGAAAAAAGAAAAACCTTACTGTATTGTCCGGAATTCCTTACCATCTGCTTCCAAGCGACATTTGTGCTCAATACCTGTTTGTATGTGGTGCACCCCTGGACTTTAAAAAATATGCAATGTTCAAAGAAAAAAGCTTCCCGGTTTTTGATACCCCCTATATTATTAGAGTCAGCAGCACAACGGAAGTTTACGTACACTATAACACAATGTTCCCTCCCTGAAACCCCCGCCCTAATGCATTCATCTCAGCACTTAGGAAACAGATGGTTGGACATGCTATGGGCCCAGAGAACAGGACACCCGCTGCCAGGCACAAATAAACATTTCGCAGCACTGGAATGGATGCTATGTAAGACTTAAATGAGAGAACAGGGCCTTTTGGCAGGTTTATGATTGAAGTCCAATTCACAAAGGCAATCACAACTATGGCTGGGATGCACAACGTACCTACGCTGTCACATTTAAGATGTGTATAAAGTAAAGGCACAGAAAGAGATATTATGCAAACTTTGACCATGCTGTCGAGAGGCTGCGAGCAGGCACCACTTGCGCACATGCTGCAGATTAAAGGCAAATAGAAGTGGACATTTTAATGCATCTGTTCTGGGAAGATTTACAGTATGGCTGTGCCAAGCTGGTTACAGATTCTACACATTTTGAAAACAAACACTTCAGTCACAAGTAAAGATCAATATGTTCAATGGATTGACAGATGTGCGTTTTACCTTCACCAAAATGCAATCTCTATTTAAAATGACATAGCCAGGGACCTAAAATCCAGGGTAAGGTGTTTACTTGATGAGAAACCTGGGACAAATGCACCGTGTAGCAGTGCTTATTTGTGGAAAGATAAGTGCAGGGGCCCACATCTTGTTGTTAGTAGCCAGCCACCAGCACTGGAATATTCTAAGATGGTGGATAGAAAGAATGCCTAGTCTTGCTGCCACTGAGGACAAAAAGTATTTGAATGGATTCAGTCATATTGGTACCACTTGCTCTCGACAATGGATGGTACTGGACATCAACATTGTGATTGAACACGATAAGAAACTCTGTTAAGAGATTGAAGATCTCGAGAAACAGACAAGGGAGTCTATCTCAATCCCAGACATTAAGAATGTACTTGAAAAAAAATAAGAAATCTTCAATAGAGTTCTACAGGATAGAACAAGACAAGAAAACCATTAAAGTAAAGAGAGACATTAAGAACTACAAGATAGAGAAAGCCTGTCCACATCTCTCTGAGAACTTCTTTACCCATTACACATACACATGTCCAAATTTTGGCTGCCCTTGGGGCAGATATAATAAAAAAATACTCAGGTCACTTTTTCAGACACTTCTTGCAAATAATCGGAAAACTCTGATTCGAGCGAAGGTACCAGCTCAAACACCAATCAGAAATTTTTAGGTACGTCGTGGACCACCCACCAGCTGAGTGTCGAGGACGAACAGAACATTGGTACTGTGCCCCAGGGGAATGCCAGACAGAACAGAAATATTACAGATGGTGACAAGCATCACCCTTGATAACACATTCATAGATACCATGACTGACCAAAACTGGTAACATTTATCAATCTATTGACCCATGTACATTCTAGAGCTGAGACCACCTCACTTAGTGGAGAATTATTGTTTATCCCGGTGCAGAGCAGGAATATCGACGGAGAAATATCGAGGGACATTAATATCGCCGCAGAAATATCGTCTGTAAGAAATATCGACAACAAAAATAAAGGTGACAAGAATATCGACTGACTGGTAAGTAATAGCGATTTCAAAAATATAGTTGTAATAAATATCGTTTACAAAAATATTGTTTACAAAAATATCGATTTATTAATAATGTAATGTATTTTAGTGTTTTTAATAAGAATTGTTTGTCATTTTATTATATGTTTTAAAAAATTTCTAGTTATTAATGTATTTTAAGTTTAATGTTGCGTTATTAGTTCGGTAGCAAGCTGTAGGTTTACAGGGGAATAGGGTGGGAAGTAATTTAATTATATAAAATTAATTGAATGATTAATGTGTTAATTTATTAATTAATAATGAGTTGGTAATTAATTTCAATTAGTCAATTATTAATTAATTATGTTAATTGTTTAATTAAGTTTAGGTGTGTGTTGTGGTGTTTGTATGTGTACATGGTGTGAAGGGTGGTAAGTAATGAATTTTTTATTGATTAATTATTGAATATTCTGAAATTAATTACCATGAATTATTTAGTAATTATTATTGTAATTGTGTATTTAATTTTAGGTGTGATTTGTGGTGTTTATATGTGTACATGGTGTGCAAGCTAGTAAGTAATTAATTTTTTATTGATTAATTAATAAATATGAATACATTATTTTTCACTAATTAATTAGTAAATATCAAATGTAATTGTGTAATTAATTTTAGGTGTGTGTTGTGGATATTATAGTGCTAAATAATGTGTAATTGATTAATTAATACATATTAATACATTAATTTTCATTAATCAATTAGTAAATATTAAATGTAATTGTGTAAATAATTTTAGGTGTGTTGTGGATATTATAGTGCTAAATAATGTGTAATTAATTATTTTGTATTATCTTTGTTAATAATAATATATTTACATTTAAATATTAGTTATGTTAAAATTGGAAATTAAATTTAATATAAAGGTTGATAGTTTTGTTTTTTATTATTTTGGGATCCTGCGCGTTCCCTACTGTTGCACTCACTGGAGTGGGAATAGCAATTTTACCCCTACGCTATCCAGCGCTTTCCCTACTGTTGCACTCCCTGGAGCGGGAATAGTAATTTTTACCCCTCTGCTATCCAGCGCTTTCCCTACTGTTGCACTCACTGGAATGGGAATAGTAATTGTTACCCCAACGCTATCCAGCGCTTTCCCTACTGTTGCACTCTCTGGAGTCGGAATAGTAATTTTTACCCCTATGCTATCCAGCGCTTTCCCTACTGTTGAACTCACTGGTGTGGGAATAGTAATTTTTACCCCTACGCTATCCAGCGCTTTCCCTACTGTTGCACTCACTGGAGTGGGAATAGTAAATGTTATCCCTCCGCAATCCAGCGCTTTCCCTACTGTTACACTCACTGGAGTGGGAATAGTAATTTTTACCCCTCCGCTATCCAGCGCTTTGCCTACTGTTGCACTCACTGGCGAGAAAATAGTAAATTTTACCCCTACGCTATCCAGAGCCTTCCCTATTGTTGCACTCACTGGAGTGGAAATAGTAATTGGTACCCCTATACTATCCAGCGCTTTCCCTACTGTTGCATTCACTGGAGTTGGAATAGTAATTTTTACCTCCTGCTATCAAATGATTTAACTACTAATGTTTTTATTTTGTTATCAAATGTATGTATTATTTTTTTAATAGTTTCATGTCTTATTTAAATATAGAATATTTTATTTTATTTTTAAATATTTATATATGTTTTTTAATTTTTTTTATAATTAATACAATTTATCAATAAATAAAGATAATAGTTAATAAAATGTTTTCAAGTAAATATATGTATATGTACACTTTTTGTATTTATATTTATTAAATTAAATGTATTTGTTATAATTAGTTAAAATATATATGTAGTAGTATACTTGTAAATATTACAGTTAATTTAATTTGTTATTAATAATAATATTAGTTAATTAATTTAATTTAAGTTATGTTATTTTTTAAAGTCGACATTTTTTGCATCTATATTTTTTACATCAATATTTTGAGTTGATATTATTGTACTTACCTGTATAAGTATAGTGAGTCGATATTTTTGTAATTGATATTTTTAGATCGATATTTTTGCTGGCTATATTTTTGTTTTCCATATTTAAACCTGAAACAGTTAATCCCGACTACAAGAACTCATTTTCTGGAACTCTAAACTGAAATAGTAAGGTTCTTTCACAAGATTCGTTTACATGCACATTTTAGTGACAATCCATATCGCCCCAGTTCATCTAATACATAATTCTGACCGCCATCTACATTCAACGAACCATACAGCTGTATACCTTCAGAAGTACATATATATTCGAAAGACTGGTCTTGAAAGACTACAGAATTGGAACATAAACATAATTTTGTTCTATACAATCTTCCCATCACAGACAAATATGCACTGACTGGTCTCAAACAGAACCATTCAATGGTTATCAAGCCAGCTGATAAGGGTGGAGGGCTGGGTTTACAGGACATTGTTAGCTACAAAGCAGAGATTCACACAACTTTATAGACTTGTTGCAAATCCTACAAAAGATATGCAAAGACGTATCTTTAGACTTATTGAAACAGGTAAAGCAGAAGGCTTGCTGTCAGCAAATTAATGTAAATTGTTGAATCAGAAATCACCTAGACGCTGCCCAAGGTACATACAAATATCGACAATAGTCTCTGGTTGTGGCTCTGTTGGAGATGGCCCTTTTTGCCGGGTTATCCCTAAACTTTTGCTTCTTCCTCCTATTTTTTCCTGACCTGCTGTTGTTAGTTTTAGGACTCTGGGCAATTACCACTCCTGATCAGTGCTAAACAGCATATGCTTTCTGTGTAAAATGTGTTACGGAGTGGTGTTTCCATGATTGGCCTATTTGATTTATGTGTCAGTCCCTAGTAAAGTGCATTGCGCGTGCCAGGGCCCAAAAATCAAATGCTGTTGGTGGGCTGCAGCACTGGATTCTGCCACCCACGCAAACAGCCGGTAAAGTGTAACTCTGGCCTGCCATTGCAGTGCATGAGTGCATTCTGGGACTGCCATGTCAACTTGGCAAGTGTCCCTAAACCTTCCCTTTTCAACATATTAGTCACCCCTAAGGTAGGCCCAATGTAGACCTGTGGGCATGTTGCATTGTATGTGAAAGGTAAGACATATCCTGGTGTGTGTGGCATGTCCTGATAGTGAATTACAGCCAATGTTGTTATTCACTATTGCAAGGCTACCTGTCCCATAGCCAGAATGGGCAGTTTGATTATAGCAACTTATAATCCTAACTGACCTAGGGAACATGGGAAAAAACAAATTTAGTATGCCTGAACACAGAATCATAAAATACATCTTTCAGTGAAGCTGGTTTTAATATTCTGTGTTTGAAAATATGACTTTTATAAAGTAGGTATTTTCTTGCCTAACCATCCAGCCTGCCTCTGCTAGGTTGTGTATTCATGTCTGGTTTGCGAGTGACAGGGGCTGGGGTGGCTCCAGGAGACAGGATGAGTCAGCACAGGGCTGAATAGACCCATATACATGTAGAGTGATGGGAGTAGTAGCACCTGGGTCTAAATAGGGTTTGCCTGGCTTCCACACTGCTGGCTCCACCTCCTGTGGTGTGTCCGAGGACCCCGGCCCATCCTGACAAAGAAAGAAGGAGTATTGTAAACAAAGTGCTCCAAGACTGACCATAACAGGTTTGCCTTCAGAGGGCCAAGGATTTGGTGGTAAACATATCGGGGCCCAAATTCCAGAACATTAGAACTCTTTTGGATCAAGAAGACTGCCAAGAAGAAGAGCTCGAGAAGCTGTGAGGAGGAACTACTACTTAGCTGTGTGCTTTGCTGTGTTGGCCTGCAGTAGCTGCTTCTGTCTTGGGCAGTGAAAGGACTTGACTGAACTTTCTGCAATCTACTTTTATTAGTTTCTCCAAGGGCTTGAGGTAGAGCTTGCCCCTTGTTCAAGAAGTGTCAGGAACAGAAAAGACTTCTAGCTCTTCGGAGCTCAGCACTTGGAACTGTGTGTTTTGTGCTGCAACAGAAAAAAAGCAACTCACTGATGTCGACGACCCCACTGCTGACTCTGTGTCTTGATGGCTTCGCAAAGGGCAACTCCGCACTGCGACACTGGTCTCACCAATGACGCCTGCTGGTGCCGCCACTGAGCCGCTTATCGCACCGCAACCTGTGGGCAGAAAATTCCACACGTCTTGCTTCATGACGACGCCTTGGTATCCACGACGACGCCACTCCCTGCCGGAATCGACACCACTGCTAGCACTGTGGTTCGAGGGCACTGCTTGTAAAGTTACACGACACACCACCCTCATTCCTCACCGCAGCCTAGGCCTACCGACGCCAGTGCCATAGACTCCAGTTCGTCAACCTACGACAACACTTCAGCAACGACGACGCCGCTACTTGCACCGTGACGTGCCAGCACTGTGACAAGCACCAGCTTCATCTGGCACCACTACCCTGGTCTCACCGACAACACCATCTAATGCCGCCACCGAGCCGCTGCTCGCACGGCGACCTGAGAACACCACACGCTGCACCGCTGCATTTCGTACTGCAGCACCTGACGCCTGCTGACGCCAGCGCTCCTGGCTTCAACAAAGATGAGTTCGATCTGCAACACGTGTGACTTCGAAGGCCCCGATGACTCCTACACCGACCTCTGGAACTGACTCCTGTGGACGCCCTACTTTTGGAGGCTCAACAAGAGGTCGCTGATGCTCTGCATTTCTAAAAGGTTCTGTTGGTGGATCTTCCCAACACCGTAGCTGACCCGTGACGCCGCGGTCAACCAGAACTGTTTGGATTTGTTTGCTCACGACGCTGTGATAGCCCCTGGTGGAGATTTCGACATAAACAAACTGTTTTTCAAGGTTAATTTGATAACTGAAGATTTCTAAGTACTGTATTGTGTATTTTTATCGCTTTGGTCTTGTTTTAAGTATATAAAAATATTGGTTAATTTTCTAAACTGGTGTGGTGCCCTTTTGCAGTGCTCGCACTGTATTACTATTTATGTGCAAATGCTTTACACACTGCCTCTAAGATAAGCCCGACTGCTCACTGCTCATGCCAAGCTACCAAGGGTGTGAGCAGGCGTTATTTTAGGAGTGTAACTCCCTTATCCTCACTAGGAAGAAGGGTCCCTATTTGGACAAAGGTGCACACCCTTGCCAACTAGAGGCCCCCATTTCTAACAGGCTCCATATTGGAACCTCTTGGAAATAAGTTGATCACTTCATTAAAGATTTTGTGCTCACTACACCTTATTACATAAAGGACACAATGAACATGAGTGATAAAATTGAGCATTTGCTTTTTGGGCCTGAATACAGTATCCTATGTACGTTATGTGTTGAGTCTATGTACACCAATATTCCCCAAGAAGAGTGGATGGAGATGGACGATCCCCTAACTCTTGATTCAAGGAAACAACCAAATGCAGTCCCAACGAACTTCATTATGGCACTATTAGAACTCCAACAAAGTGAGTAGAAGGTGCACTGCTACGTGTGTTTGATTGAGGTTAAATCACAAAGGAATCCGTTTAGTTATGGTCGGGTGCTCTCACAGGTTGCGCCACCGTCCGTCAGGCGCATGTGTAATGAAGTGAGAAAGTGCACGCTGGAAATGCAAGTGCATCCCTGAAATGAGGCACACCTTGGTTTTTAGAAAAAATCCACACGTTTTGAATAGAGATCTGTTTCAAATTTTGCTTATTATTTCATCATAGTTCATTGAGTTGCAATAAATGATATTATTGACATATCATGAATTTTCATTTCATAAATCAACAATTTTGATGATCTTCATATGTAAACCTCCACTGCATTTCGGGCAGTCCTTGCTCTTTGTCAAGGAGTACTGAAAATGAGGGAAGACATGGCATACTGTCAGTGGACTGGGAAAGTATGAAAATGTAGTCAAAAAGAATACATCAAAAGTAAACAACTTGTGCTCGTGTCTAAAGGGACGTGTTGAATTCCCGTGAAAAACGGAGAGTTGTGCTAAGAAACAATGCACCAAGTGAGAAACCAAAAAATTGCGCCATGTGGGCGACGCGAAACGGCACCATGTGGCTGTGGTTTAAAGTGTAAGGTGTTTCAAGGGTCATGGTTCGGGATGTGGTAATTAACGGGGTGTAGTACAAGCGCTCGAGGATGTCTAATGAAGTGAAAATACACTTACAGTTTGCCGGCCTCGGAGGGGAACATAATGATCTAAAGTGGCGGGGAAAAAACAAAACGGGAGTAAGTGACGGTCACAGGGTCAGTCATGGCGTGCCCTGTGATACAGGAGTCGGGAAAAATGGATAGGGATTCTTACTAGAAAACAGGAACGCCGATGGACGTGTGATGTTCTCTCGCAGTTCGTTCGTCTTGACTGTGCAAACAACGGGCGTTTCTTGATTAAGATAAAGGAAGGACTCGTGGACAGGCGCCGGGGGGCGATGAGCATAAAAAACGGACTGTGCTGGTCTAGTGTCGGACAGTAGGCGTGTCTCTCTTGAACCCATGGGCTGTACACCGAAAAGAAGTGACAACAAACAAAGTAGAAAACGGACTATGCTGGTGAAAACGAAAGGATGAGTGGCGATGGGCTATACACAGGGTCAAAAGGGGAAAATGTTAATGGGGATAAAAAGGATAAAAGACTCCGTCACTTTTTCAGCAGTATAGTACCCCCTAATTTTGAGCAGAAAGAGGATCAACTCAAGGGACTAAGACCACACAGTAGCTACCAACCGCCCATCAGTCACAAATGCATCGATCTATTTGAGAACCTCGTTAAAAAGGATTTGATGAAAATCAATTGTAAGATGAAAAGTGGTCAGAGTAACATCACACAAAAGGACAAGGACACACTCAAAAGCCTAGCGAACAACCCTGCCATTAAATGCATTAAAGCAGACAAAGGGGGAGCCCTAGTAATTCTCAACACGGAAATGTATGACAGAAAAATCAGTGAACACATTAGTGATGTCACAACCTATATGAAACTACACCACAATCCAACCAATGAATTTCAAAGCACATTACAGTCCTTGGTCCACAAAGCATACGAGGTGGGCACCATCGATGAACGTACTAAAAACTACCTGTTAAATCCACATCCAAGAAGTCCCACTATTCAAATTCTCCCAAAGATACACAAAGATCTCCATGATCCACCTGTCAGACCCATCGTATCCACGAGAGGATCGGTACATGAACCTGTGGGCAAATTTTTGGACAGGTACTTGCAACCATTAGTGACTAAAATGAAGAGTTATATCAAGGATACAACTTCGTTTTTGTTAAAACTTGCGGAAGTGCCAATTGACGAAACTGAACCCCTGATACTGTGCACAGCCGATGTCAGCTCCCTTTACACATCCATCCCTCATCAAGGGGGCATCGAATCTCTTGAAAAAGCCATCTTGAACAGTGAAATTGACAAACCCATGCAAGAATTCCTCATGGAACTCATGCTTTACACTCTCTACCACAGCTACTTTACATACAATGACAACTGGTACCTCCAACTCTCCGGTATGTCAATGGGAAACTGTGCGGCCCCGACGTACGCCAACATCTATATGCAGAACTTTGAAGAGACATTCATTTACAGTAACAGTAACATCAATAACAGGATCAAATTATATGTAAGATACATTGATGATCTTTTTATAATTTGGAAAGACACGAAAAACTCTCTGATTGACGCTTTGACTGAACTCAACACTAAGGATGAGCGCATTAAACTCACTTGGCAGATTAGTGAATGTTCATTGCCATTTTTGGATGTTAACATCACCGTCACAAACACCGGATTCATCACAGACATACACCGTAAACCTACGGATCGCAATAACTTGCTCCATTACACGAGTTTCCACCAGGGATCTCTAAAGAAACATCTACCTTTCTCACAGATGCTCCGGATAAAACGCATAGTGTCAGACCAGGAAACTCTTAAGAAACGGACCTTTGAAATGTGTGACCGATTCAAAGAAAGAGGGTACCCTCACACAATTCTTACAGATTCCATTGAACGCATGGAAACCATCAATAGAACTGATGCACTATCAGCAAAAGTTTATCCACCCAACGAATCACGCATCGTGCTTGTTTCCAAATTCTCAACAGCCAGTGCCAAATACAAGAAAGTAATTCTCAAACATTGGCCAATCTTACAGATGGAACCAGACTTCAATGACATTTTTCACACTCAGCCAATATTTGCTTACACACGCAATAACAACATGAGAGAAATCTTAAGCAAGAAAACAGGCACCAACACTGATTTCAAAGGAACATTGCCATGTAAGAATTGCAGCAATTGTAATTGCATTATCCAAGGAAACAGTATCACTCATCCAATGAAAGGCCATACCATCAAATTGAGAGTGAATGCTACATGTGATTCAACCAACCTTATCTACGCCATCAAGTGCCCATGCGGGAAACTGTATGTCGGCAAAACAGAAAGGAAAATAAAAGTGCGCATTAACGAACATAAGTCTAGCATTCGTACCAGAAAGGAGAAATCCAATGTTGCCGTTCACTTTTTGGAGTCTCAACATTCCATTGCACAACTGAAATTCACCGTTTTGGAAATGGTGTCAAAACGTGAAGGGAGAGACAATCGTAAACATTTACTACAACGTGAAACAGAATGGATTTACCTTCTTCAAACGCTTAAACCACTTGGTCTTAATGATCGCATTGAATACAGTTGTTATTTGTAATATGACGTTAACCTTTATTTTTCAGAATGTGTTCACATAGTGACAATTGTGATTAATGCTCTGCTCCTATGATGCGCCCCGCTCATACTGTTTCAGCTTTCCATTTACTTTTCTTCCCCATCCCATCCACTCATCTTCAAATTTTTATCCTTTTTATCCCCATTAAAATTTTTATCCTTTTTATCCTGTTAGACCTGTCTGGTTTTTTTGTGTAGTCCCTACAAATTATTATTCATTTTGTCCCCTTTTTGCCCCCCATACTTTTACTAATTTTTGTGTCCTCTAGCTTTTCTAGGTGTTGGTGAAGGGGATAGGTGTTCTTTTCCCCCCTTATAGTTTTTCACCTCAGGCCTAGAGGCCTTTTCTGACAGGAATAAAGTTGGAGTCACAAAATGGTGGCTACCAACTGTCCCAACTGCCAAACCCAGAACCTGTCCCATAGAATAGAATAGGGCGTTCCAGAACCTTCTGGTCCCTTCTGGACTCCTGAGGGTCAGCCTATAAAAGGCGGAATGCTGGACAGCCATTTTGTCTACCAGAGAGAGTCAGCTAGAGGACAGGCTGTAGCTTAAGGTGGGGGTAGGATAGTCAGAGGTTTGGCCTATTGATTCACCACCCTTCCTCCCTTGGGTTATTTGTCCTATCCCTGCTGCGTTGGATGATTGGAGACCCTGGGCGCCTAGTTGCCCCTAGTCTAGCAACAGGGGGTGTTAAAAGGAGAAGGAGACTGCAGCGCTGCGGAGCGCAGTCCTCTGCCCAGTAAAGGAACTTAAGGGAAGTGACCCCAGGATACTATTTCAGTGGCTATAAGGGCTGTGAGCTGGTGAGGAGTCAATCACCATAAGTCACAAACTTATTTCCCCCTTTCCCTGTTACCTGGGGCTGCCCTTGCTGAAGTGATCTCCCAGTGACTGTAGTGGGGCTGGTAGCGCGTTTTTCACGAGGCGCCACATAGTGCCCTGGTCGCTTGTTCGGGCCGCCTGTGTGCTCTGTGGTGGCTGCGGCGGTCGCTGCTGGAGAGGATCGTCTTTTCCAGCGCTGTGTCCTGTCAGCGCTAACCCGGCACAAGGAGCGAGTAAGCCGGTGCTTGTGGGCGGGGCCGGAGAAGTTAGAACCGAGCAGTCTCCAAGTGAAGCCGCCGCTCGCTCGCGCATGCCCGGTCGCGCGCTTCCCTTCAGGAAGGCGGAGGCGGGACCAGGCGGGAAGGCGCCGAGAGCTCAACAGCACCTGAAGCGAATTGCATCGTCTTTCCCCCGCTCGAGCGCCTCACGAAGGAGCTGGCGCGAGCGGGAGGGGAGAGTTGAGGAGCCCAGCAGCGGCTCAGAGGAATCGCGGAAAACTCCCTTTCCTTGCTCAGAAGCCACACGGAGGAGCTGGCTCGAGTAGGAGGGGGAAGCTGAGGGGCCCTGGAGGTTGGTGAGCCTCTTCAGCGTTCAGCTCCTTTGCCCTGCCGTTGATGACTCAAGATTGCAACTCACAAATGTACCACAAGTAAGGAGGATTAAACAGGGGAAGTGAGACATAGTCAGCACTATAGCTGAGAATTTAAACTAAAGTGTACAGCATCCATAAGGAATCTCTGCAAGGGGCTACACTGACAGTTGGTTACCTGGAATCCCCAGACTGGCTCATTGCTTATAGCAGGTCATTACTCCAGAGGAGCCAGTCTAGGCTGGGAAGTGGATACTGAGGGATTAAACAGTGGCCAGTGAGGCTGTTCTAAGAGTACCTGCTAGTTAAGTAGGAAAGTAGGTGTCTAAAAGGGACTGCTGCTGCTCAGTACTGTACAACTGAAACCTTTCTGTAGCAGTGTCCCATGGTGGTAGTTAGAGTGGCTGAGAGGGAGAGTTAAAGAGCACTTCATAGAAGTTGAGTGTCATCAAAGTTTGGAGTCTAATGTGATGAAATGTACTATTGATGTTGATTACTGATACAAGTTAACCCTGTTGAAAATAATACTACTGATTTCATGTCAACTGCATATACTGAGCTGTAGCTTTCCAAAGACTTAAGACTAATGCTATTTCTCCTGATAGAATGTATATTACTAAACCGGGAATACTAAGAATAAGAGAGCAAATACTATTTTTATAAACAAGTACTTATTTTTCCAACATTGGTGTAGCGTCATTTTTGTGTGCTATTGCGTGAATTTACTGCTGGGTGGTTTGCAACCTTCACACTTGTGCCTCTAGTATTTATGTCTTACCCTAGGCCAGGCTACCCTAGGTGACCTGTCATCCCAGGTTCCAACAGATTGGTGTCCAGCGGTGGGATCCTGACTGTGGTTGCAGCTACTCAGTAGTAATTAAACGTAATACACTAGCCTACACCAGGAGTTTTCTCCTAGCGGCCCTCCTAATTTGTCCTTTTGTTTTTCCAAATTTGTTCCTGGTGGTGGGGTGGAGGTAGCTTTAGGTTGCCCTTGCAACTCTAATTTCCTGGTGTGTATAATCTGGTTTTGCCTATTTCAAAATGGAGTTTGCATTAGAAAACCTAGATACCTATTCTGTGGCTCAGCTGAAAGATTTCTGCCAGAAAATTGGGGTATTTTTTAAGCATGGTGCCAAGAAGGGGGAACTCCAGACCAGTCTAAGGGCTTGGGTGGAGGCACACAAAGAAGGGAAGGAGGAGGATGAAGGGACAGACCGGGACCCAGTTGTGGAGATAAATGGATTATTCCACTCGGAGGGGGAAAACCTACTCCCAGGACCAGGGTCCTACTCCAGGAAAGGCAGTAGTGTTTCCGGGGGAGGCTTAACCGAAGCAGAGCTCGCTGACAGGAGGGAAAAGAGGCAATTAAAATGGGAGTTGGCTAAGCTGGAGCAGGAGAAGGAAGAGAAGAGGATGGTTCATGAGTTCAGGTTGAAAGAGTTGGAACTCCAGGCCCTGCAACGGGGGCCCTCTCCTGTAATAAATGGTGGCAGCGAATCCAAAGAAACAGCTAGGGAGTCCAGACCCTATTTGCCAAAAGACCTTATTGCTAGCTTTAGTCAGGTAGATGACATAGCCAAGTGGTTGGCTGCCTATGAGGTCTCCTTAGGAGCCCATGGGGTGCAGGAGAAGCACTGGGGGGGTGGTTTGTATAGATACATGCCTCCTGCTGGTCGGGACACCTTGCTGGCCCTGGAACCAGAGGAGCAAACCAACTACCCCATCATGAAGCTAGCATTAGTAAGGAAGTTTGGGCTTACCCCAGAAAGGTACCGTCAGAAGTTCAGGGGGAGCCACAAGTTGGGTACCCAGAACTGGGTGGACTTCCTTGACTACGCACGTAAGGCATTGGAGGGCTGGGTCAAGGGCAGTGAGGTGAAGGACTATGAGGGGTTGTATGATCTATTTTTGAAAGAGCACCTCCTCGAGAAATGTTTTCCCGAGCTGCGCCAACACCTGGTGGACAGCAAGCTGACCAATCCCCGGAAGCTTGCAGAGGAGGCGGACATCTGGGCAAGTACCCGGGTGTCCTCAAAGGGGACTGGAGGGGATTCCCAAAAGGCCGGACAGGGCGCCCCCCAGAAGAAGGAGGGGGGAGATAAAAAGAGGGAGTTCTCTAAAGGTCCCCAAAATAATTTCCAAGGAAAGGGAACAGGTTTCACCCCTAAGGTAAACCCGCCCAGAAACCCTAATTCTGGCCAAAGCCAGCAGCCAAGGGTTCTCCACTGTTTTGAGTGTGGTGGTGTTGGACATTATAAGGGAGATGTCAGATGCCCAAAGAGACCACCCCCTCCCACCGGAGGAAAACCACCGGGAGTAGCTAGTGTAGCGCTCGGGGAGGAGTTGCCCTTAGATAAGGGGGGTGAGTGGGCGGGTGTCACCTTAGTGTCCCTGGGAGAGTGGGAGATGGTTCCAAAGATCCAGGTGCCCCCAAATACTACAAAGTATGGGCAGTGGGTCACCATCAATGGCCAGAGAGGGGAGGCTCTGAGAGATACAGGAGCCAGTATGACTATGGTGAGAAGTCAACTGGTGTCTCCAGAGCAGGTGGTTCCCCATGTACTCCACCCCGCCGCGATGGCTGACGGCAGAATGGGCCACTATCCAGTGGCTGAGGTTCCCTTTGAGTGGGAGGAGGTTGCAGGTTCACTTCGAGTTGCCGTAAGCCCTGCCGTGCCAGTTGATTGTCTGCTGGGGAATGACATGGAGCACAACACTTGGAGAGAGGTGGAATACCAGACGCACACTGCGATGCTGGGTGCACCTGACTGGGCCTGTGCGAGCACACGGTCTGCGACTGCCCGGAGAGGGAGTTCGCCTGGGTTGGAGCCTGGAACAATGGCCCAACCCGCTGCCAAAAAGGGACAGACCCGGAGACAGGAAGAGCCTGCTTTGGCTTCCACACCCCATTTGACAGATCGGCCACCTGCGGTGGTGGACCAGGAGTCCGTGGAGGGGGAAGGAGACTCTCTGGAGGATTTACCCATCCCTGCTGAGTGGCATGTGGAGGGAGGTCCTACCAGAGAGGAATTCTGTAAGGGGCAGAGGGAGTGCCCTACCCTTGAGGGACTGAGGCGTCAGGCTGAAGCCCAGGCAGCAGGTGATGTTACGGGACACTACCATATTTACTGGGAGGATGGACTCCTCTACAGTGAACCCAAGGTACCCTTACCTGGTTCATCAAGGGCCTTGGTAGTCCCGCAACAATACCGAGCCTTTCTGCTGGAATTGGCTCATGCTATACCCTTGGCAGGACACTTAGGTCAGGACAAGACCTTTGCTCGGCTTGTCCTCCACTTTTACTGGCCTCAGATGAAAGTGGCGTCCAACACTTACTGTCGGACATGTGTATCCTGCCAGGCCAGTGGGAAAACAGGGGTGAAGCTGAAGGCTCCCCTGCAACCACTTCCAGTCGTTAGCACACCCTTTGAGAGGGTGGGCATCGACATTGTAGGGCCCTTAGATCCACCAACAACAGCTGGTCACAGGTTCATCCTGGTTCTGGTGGATCATGCCACACGGTACCCAGAGGCAATTCCTCTGAGGACAGTCACTGCACCTGTGGTGGCTAGAGCCCTGATGGGGATCTTTACCCGAGTGGGATTCCCCAAGGAAGCTGTGTCCGACAGGGGGACCAACTTCATGTCAGCTTATATGCGGGCGATGTGGAAGGAGTGTGGAGTGACCTACCGGTTCACCACTCCTTATCACCCCCAGTCGAATGGACTGGTTGAGAGGTTCAACAAGACCTTGAAGGGCATGATCAGAAGTCTGCCCGAAAGCCTGCGGAGGAAATGGGACGTCCTCCTACCCTGTTTGCTATTCTCTTACAGGGAAGTGCCACAGAAGGGAGTGGGCTTCAGCCCCTTTGAACTTCTGTATGGGCACCCTGTACGCGGTCCTCTCAGTCTGGTGAAGGATGGTTGGGAGAAGTCTCCCAGGAAACCCCCCCAGGATGTGGTGAGCTACATGCTGGCCTTCAGGGGCCAAATGGCGAAGTTGTGGAAGCAAGCTTCTGACAACTTGGAGGCCAGCCAGGCAGTCATGAAAGAGTGGTATGACCACAATGCTCACCAGGTGGAATTGGAGCCTGGCCAGAAAGTGTGGGTGATGGAACCTGGAGAGCTTAGTGCCCTCCAGGATCGCTGGACAGGCCCATTTGAAGTGTTGGAGAAGAAGGGTAAGGCCACATACCTGGTGGACCTTAAGACCCCTCGACAGCCCCTACGGGTGCTGCATGCCAACCGACTCAAACCCCACCATGAGAGGCCCAAAGTCATGTTGATGATGGTGACTGATGGGGAAGAGGAAGCGGAAAGCGAACCTCTCCCAGACTTATTCTCGTCTCAAGAGAAGGATGGGTCAGTGGAGGGAGTGATTCTCTCTCCCACTCTAACTCCTGAGCAGCGGGAGGACTGCCGCCAGATACTGGAGCAGTACTCTACGTTGTTCTCCCTTGTCCCGGGAAGGACTCACCTGTGTACCCATGATGTGGACACAGGGGACAGCCCACCAGTGAAGTCGAAGACCTACCGGCTGTCCGACAAGGTGAAGGCTAGCATCCATGGAGAGGTTACCAAGATGCTAGAGCTGGGAGTCATAGAACCTTCCAACAGCCCTTGGTCCAGTCCGGTGGTGCTAGTGCCAAAAGCCGCTCCACAAGGCACCACACCAGAACTGAGGTTCTGTGTGGATTACCGGGGACTGAACTCAGTGACAAAGACTGATGCTCATCCGATCCCCAGGGCGGATGAATTAATTGACCGGCTAGGAGCTGCCCAATATCTGAGTACCTTTGACCTCACTTCGGGGTACTGGCAGATCTCCTTGACAGATGGAGCAAAGGAAAGGTCAGCCTTCTCCACGCCTGAGGGACACTTCCAGTTTTGTGTGATGCCCTTTGGGCTCAAGAATGCCCCTGCCACATTTCAGCGGCTGGTGAACCAGGACCTCTCTGGAATGGAGAGTTTCTCTGCTGCTTACCTGGATGACATTGCTGTCTTCAGTAGCAGTTGGGAGGACCATATGCAACATTTGCAAGCAGTTCTCCAGGCCCTGAAACAAGCTGGATTGACAATCAAGGCCAGCAAATGCCAGATTGGGCAGGGGTCGGTTGTGTACCTTGGACACTTGGTGGGTAGGGGGTCAGTGCAGCCCCTGCAGGCAAAGATTGAGGCGATCATGGCCTGGCAACCCCCCAAGACACAGACTGAGGTCCGAGCTTTCCTGGGCCTCACAGGCTACTACCGTCGCTTTGTGAAGGGATATGGCACTATTGTAGCGCCCCTCACAGAGCTCACCTCAAAGAAACAACCTCGACGGGTAGTTTGGACGAAAGCTTGTCAGCAAGCTTTTGAGAAACTGAAGCAGGCAATGTGTGCAGCACCGGTCCTGCGGGCCCCAGACTTCTCCAAGGAGTTCATTGTCCAGACAGATGCATCAGAACATGGCATTTGGGCAGTGTTATCGCAACTAAATGAAGAGGGCCTGGATCAGCCTGTGGTCTTCTTATCCAGAAGACTGCTTCCCCGGGAACAGAAGTGGAGTGCAATTGAGCGGGAAGCTTTTGCGGTGGTGTGGGCTCTGAAGAAGCTGCTGCCATACCTGTTTGGCTCGCACTTCCTGGTTCAGACTGACCATCGCCCCCTTCGTTGGCTAATGCAGATGAAGGGGGAGAATCCCAAGCTGTTGAGGTGGTCCATCTCCCTACAGGGAATGGACTTCCGGGTGGAACATCAGCCTGGAGTGGACCACGTCAATGCCGACGGTCTCTCCAGGTATTTCCGCCTTAGTGATGAGGACTCCCAAGGGGTTGGGTAGTTCTCCCCACTTTCAGCTGGGGGGGACGCGTGTTAGACCTGTCTGGCTTTTTTTGCGTAGTCCCTCCAATTTATTATTTATTTTGTCCCCTTTTTGCCCCCCATACTTTTACTAATTTTTGTGTCCACTAGCTTTTCTAGGTGTTGGTGAAGGGGATAGGTGTTCTTTTCCCCCCTTATAGTTTTTCACCTCAGGCCTAGAGGCCTTTTCTGACAGGAATAAAGTTGGAGTCACAAAATGGTGGCTACCAACTGTCCCAACTGCCAAACCCAGAACCTGTCCCATAGAATAGAATAGGGCGTTCCAGAACCTTCTGGTCCCTTCTGGACTCCCGAGGGTCAGCCTATAAAAGGCGGAATGCTGGACAGCCATTTTGTCTACCAGAGAGAGTCAGCTAGAGGACAGGCTGTAGCTTAAGGTGGGGGTAGGATAGTCAGAGGTTTGGCCTATTGATTCACCACCCTTCCTCCCTTGGGTTATTTGTCCTATCCCTGCTGCGTTGGATGATTGGAGACCCTGGGCGCCTAGTTGCCCCTAGTCTAGCAACAGGGGGTGTTAAAAGGAGAAGGAGACTGCAGCGCTGCGGAGCGCAGTCCTCTGCCCAGTAAAGGAACTTAAGGGAAGTGACCCCAGGATACTATTTCAGTGGCTATAAGGGCTGTGAGCTGGTGAGGAGTCAATCGCCATAAGTCACAAACTTATTTCCCCCTTTCCCTGTTACCTGGGGCTGCCCTTGCTGAAGTGATCTCCCAGTGACTGTAGTGGGGCTGGTAGCGCGTTTTTCACGAGGCGCCACATAGTGCCCTGGTCGCTTGTTCGGGCCGCCTGTGTGCTCTGTGGTGGCTGCGGCGGTCGCTGCTGGAGAGGATCGTCTTTTCCTGCGCTGTGTCCTGTCAGCGCTAACCCGGCACAAGGAGCGAGTAAGCCGGTGCTTGTGGGCGGGGCCGGAGAAGGTAGAAGCGAGCAGTCTCCAAGTGAAGCCGCCGCTCGCTCGCGCATGCCCGGTCGCGCCGCTTCCCTTCAGGAAGGCGGAGGCGGGACCAGGCGGGAAGGCGCCGAGAGCTCAACAGCGCCTGAAGCGAATTGCATCGTCTTTCCCCCGCTCGAGCGCCTCACGAAGGAGCTGGCGCGAGCGGGAGGGGAGAGTTGAGGAGCCCAGCAGCGGCTCAGAGGAATCGCGGAAAACTCCCTTTCCTTGCTCAGAAGCCACACGGAGGAGCTGGCTCGAGTAGGAGGGGGAAGCTGAGGGGCCCTGGAGGTTGGTGAGCCTCTTCAGCGTTCAGCTCCTTTGCCCTGCCGTTGGTGACTCAAGATTGCAACTCACAAATGTACCACAAGTAAGGAGGATTAAACAGGGGAAGTGAGACATAGTCAGCACTATAGCTGAGAATTTAAACTAAAGTGTACAGCATCCATAAGGAATCTCTGCAAGGGGCTACACTGACAGTTGGTTACCTGGAATCCCCAGACTGGCTCATTGCTTATAGCAGGTCATTACTCCAGAGGAGCCAGTCTAGGCTGGGAAGTGGATACTGAGGGATTAAACAGTGGCCAGTGAGGCTGTTCTAAGAGTACCTGCTAGTTAAGTAGGAAAGTAGGTGTCTAAAAGGGACTGCTGCTGCTCAGTACTGTACAACTGAAACCTTTCTGTAGCAGTGTCCCATGGTGGTAGTTAGAGTGGCTGAGAGGGAGAGTTAAAGAGCACTTCATAGAAGTTGAGTGTCATCAAAGTTTGGAGTCTAATGTGATGAAATGTACTATTGATGTTGATTACTGATACAAGTTAACCCTGTTGAAAATAATACTACTGATTTCATGTCAACTGCACATACTGAGCTGTAGCTTTCCAAAGACTTAAGACTAATGCTATTTCTCCTGATAGAATGTATATTACTAAACCAGGAATACTAAGAATTAGAGAGCAAGGGGGCGTGGCCAGCAGAATGCAGGACTAGACGTGTCTCCCGGGAGCTCCCGGCCGACGTCTATATATCCGACTTACTTTCACACCACCACGAGCTGAAAATCGCCCACAGACTGTCGAGGGTCACCTGGAGGGAAACGAGCGGTCCGGAGCACGAATACGGAGCCTCTGGAGCGAGATACACCGAGCTCTACGCGGCACCTATGGTGGAGAAGAAGACGCCGGACAAGATGGCGGCTCGGTGAGAGGACGGCGATAAAGTGCACCATCATACCGGGTGCTTTTAACCACACGGGAGGAGAACGGCACGACCAACTATTGAAGCCCGATAAGCCTGGGGGGCCGAAATCACCCTTGGGTTGGCCGGAACGCCTAACGGTCAAGGACTCGTAGTGGGACAGAGGAAACCCCGGCGGAACAACTGCCACAAGGACTTGGGGTGCACTGTGACCGGAATCGGAGGGAACCCGGTTTGCCGACATCCAGACCTGGGCGCAAGAAAGGCACCGGGCCACAAACTGAGGGCACCGGGGGCGGCGGACAGCACTGGGGCGCGGGTCGCCCTTACACAAGATGGCGGCCGCCGCGCCCAACTGAAGACCGGAGAAGAGCCCGGAGGTGCCAACGGGAAGAGTGACTGGTTTCCTGCCCATCCCGCCAGCAGCGACGGCCCAGAACAGGTACATGGGTGCGGCCGGAGCGGGGGAGTCGCAGGAGCAGAGAGCCCAGAGGTAGCCGACCTTTACCAAGATGGCGGCCACAGCGGGTTGCAGTACATGAGGAGCGCACACCACCAGGAGAACTGCAAGGCTGAGGAAGCGGGAACTTGCGGTGGGGTGAGATAGGACCGCTGATACACCATAAGGGGAGACGGTGGCAGACCCCCCCGCACCCACAACCTGCGCGGAAATCAGGACGCCCGGGAAGCCCCGGAACAGCGCACAGTGGTAAGCCCAAGAACGACGCTTCTTACCACCACACCCCCCACCGACACTCAAAACTCCGGGGTGCGACAGCTGACCACGCTGGGGAGATACGGTGGAAACGGACCGCTGGCACTGGGAGAGGACGCCCTTTGAAGGCGCAGGAGCGGCACAGTCCACGGTTGTCACTCCGAGGAGGTGGGGCTGGGACGGCAGCAACAGCACCGGCCTGGTGGTGATCTGAGACTACGATCAGCAGCTGGGAAGCCGGAGGCGCTCGTAGGGGCCGCACTAGCAATACCATGCTATAGAGTGGGCCTGACTCATGTTAATTTGTGAGACGGCGCCGCAAACCGACTGGAGCAGCTACAAGGCGCGGTGGGGTGAGCAGAACAGGAGACCGGGAGGAGGCGCACACCCGGATGGGACATTGCCAGACGGACCGGAAAGAACCAGAGCGCACAGCCAGTACACCATTCGGAACAGTCATCCGGGGACGTGAAAGGTGGGGCTAATCCACAAAAGAGCCGGTAAACGATATCGGACATAAGGCAGACAGCACCTGGCGCAATCGGCTCACTGTGAGGCATACTACGAGGAGGCAACCAAGACAGATCGGCATACACGCTTCGACGCAGGGCACACCACTAACTCAGTGACGATGGTGAAGAAAGACCCCCCCCAGCCAAGGCCCCCAAACAAGGCACGCTGGACATCTTTACGGCGCCGAGACCGTCCAAAGACAACTCGGGTGCTGCAGCGGAGGGAGCCACTGACACGGACAGGCTGCTAGCAGCAATCCAGGCATCTAGATCGGACATACAGGAATCCCGAGCTGCATTGGAGGTTAAAATTGGGGAAGTGGGCTCAGAAGTCACGCTCCTGCGACAGGATTTCAAGAACCTCTCCGCCAGAGTGACCGAGACTGAAACACGCATTGGTGAGGCCGAAGATTCGATCACGACAATCAAGGAAGATATGGCGGAGCTTCAGGTGTCACACAGACAGCTACTCTGGAAGGTGGACGACGCGGAAAACAGGGCACGACGCAATAACCTCCGATTCGTAGGTTTTAGAGAGGGAATTGAGGGGAACAATATGGCGACTTTTCTGCATGCATGGCTCACGGACACCTTCACAGGAGCCCGCTTCTCATCTTGCTTTGTGATCGAAAGAGCGCACAGGGCGCTCCTAGCGAGACCTCCGGAGGGCGCAAGACCCAGACCAGTGATCGCGCGCTTCCTAAACTTCGCTGACAGAGACTTAATATTACGTGAAGCGAGGAAGATGGGCGATATCCGAGTGGAGAACACCAACATAATGATCTTCCCAGACTATAGCCAAGAAGTCCAGAGGCAGCGGCGCTCCTTCGACTCAGTGAAAGGCAAATTGAGATCATTGAACATTACATATATGTTGCTCTTCCCGGCAAAGCTCAAAGTCATCTACAAAGATAAGGCACACTTCTTCACCCACCCGGACGACGCGTGGCAATGGCTGGAGGAGCGACCGATCCTCAATAGTCGGGAAACGGCAGGGAGAGAGGAATTGGCAAAGGCAGCACAAGAAAAGGCGCGGTGGGGCTCCCCACAACAGCTGAGGAGGAAATCTAGGAGACTACACTCGAGATACACGGGAACCCCGTACCAGCCACGCCCGTCGGCAGGACCCAGGAGAGGTAGATCTGAATCACCAGGGACGTTGAGAATGGCTCACAAGACGCCGATGAGGTCCCAGGACCAGGCCTGTTCGGAGGGAGAAAGGGAACGCCTCAGGGACTCTGACGTGAATGATGAGATGTCGGACAGTGACCAACGTTCCTTACACCCACTAGAAGCTGAGATACGACAGTTGGAACAGGACATGTCCGATAAGAACTGCAGCACGGTACCGACCACGCAAGACTCACACTCGTGAACATGGAAGAGGTGGACGATTTGATGGTCGGTCGGGACACGGACATGACACGCAAGTGGCCACAACCCCTTTAGTTGTTGTTCTCTTTTCCTTTGTTACACTTTTCTGTTTTCAGGAACAGTCTATTTGTTGGTTCAACAGTTTTTCCGCCGCCTTGACACACACTCAGGGAGTGGTATATACCTCGGCCGGGATACACACCCGGCGTGGGGGATACATCACGGGTTACTATAGGTGGATTTTGTGGGACATAGTTGAATAGAGGGGGGGTGACAGACCGACTTCTACCGACGGCTTGAACCTTGATGAGGTCGAGTCTGGAGGGGGAGAGAGGTGGGGAGGGGGGCGGGAGAGGGGGGAGAGGAGTTTCAATAAGTTGGGGGAGTTGGGGGGGTCATTGGGAAGGGGTACACAAGAAGGAACACGGTCAGACACATGAGAATCGACGTAGTCACACACAGTGGCGAGGGTCTCCTACAGAACTCCAGAAGAGTTGCACAGTATGGCAGGTACACTAACGAACACAGAAAGAATGCACAGGGGGATCTCCATTCTGACATGGAATGTTAATGGATTAGGGTCCAAAATAAAGAGAGGATTGGTAAATTCATACATCAAGAGGCTCGCCCCGGACCTTATCCTCCTACAGGAAACGCACCTGAGGGAGGGAAAATGTACTTTCATAGCGAGGGGGAGATACAAAGTCTTAACAGACGCGGGCTACACGTCAGGTGCCAGGGGAGTCGCAATACTAATTGACAAAGCGCACCCCTTTACCGTGACTCGCACGTGGAGTGATCCACAAGGATCATACGTGGGAATACAGGGAACGTGGAATAGATTAAACATGACAGTTGTCTCGGTATATGCCCCGCCAAAACTCCAATCACGCACACTCAGAGAGGTGGCGTCTATCCTGCTGGAAACGGCAGACACGATGCAAATAGTGGGGGGGACTTCAATGACGTAATGTCGGAAGACCTAGATCGTTCAGGACCCACGCGCAGAGGGGGGACACGGACAGCGCTGGCGAAATATATGGCAGAAATGGGGCTCACTGACACATGGAGATGGCGACACCCAACACAGGAGACGTACTCCTTCTATTCAGGGGCACACAAAGCCTTCTCCAGGCTAGACTACATTTTCGTGGCAAGGCAATACCTGTCAGAGGGAGATGAGTACACATACAAGGCAAGGGGAATATCGGATCACTCACCCCTATATGCGAAATTAGGGAAAAACACGGAAAGACGAGAGACGGAATGGCGCTTGGCAGCATGGGACATTCAAACCCCAGAGATAATACGTGGTCTGAGGGCAGACATAAAAGTGTACGTAGCGGAGAACGAGGGTTCGGTAGACTCCAAAGTTACCTTCTGGGAGGCCATGAAACCTGTGTTGAGAGACAGAATTAAAGGGAGACTGAGAGACGAGCGAAACAAGCAGCACAGAGAGGCAACGGCGTTAGAAACTGAAATCCTGACTCTGGAAAGGGACTACCATATAAACAAGGGAGTAGGTACACTGAGGCAGTTGCATGACAAACAAAGGGAGTATACAGAACTGGTGTCTAATGAGGCAAAGACGCAATCGCTAGCAACGTTACACCGCTTATACGATGTAGGTGACAAGTCAGGCAAGCTTCTGGCATGGTTGGGCAGGAAAGAAAGAGCGGCACGGTGGGTGGCCCAAATCAGGAGGGACGAGGGAGGCATGGAAACAACCGACAAGGGCATTGCAGAAGCATTCGCATTGCACTATGAGAACTTCTATAGAGGAAGAGACCTCGGGACAGTGGACGAGGCCATACAATATATGGAAAATGTAGTTATCCCATTACAGGAGGTAGAACTCTGTGCCCCACTAGAGGCGGGAATCACTCGGGAGGAGATAACCACAGCCATTAATAAACTGAAAACGGGGAAAACACCGGGACCCAACGGGTTCCCGGTGGAATTCTTTAAAAAAACAGCCGACTTGCTGACTCGTCACCTCTTGGCCCTATACGTCGAAGCCTACGAGACAGGGAGCCTCCCGCGAGATCTAGCATTGGCAACCATAGTACCGATATACAAACAGGGCAAGCCAATGGAGGACTGTGCCTCGTACCGCCCCATCTCGTTTCTGAATATGGAGGTGAAAGTGCTGGCTATGATTCTGGCGGCGCGCCTACGAACAGTAATTCCTGACCTTGTTCACACAGACCAATCCGGGTTTTTGCCGGATAGAGCGACGAAACTCAGCCTCAGACGGACGCACAACTGGCTCCAAGAGGTGAAAGATAGGGCGGAGCCGCACTGGTTCATGTCCTTGGTAGCTGAGAAAGCGTTCGACGCAGTGCACTGGCCCTTTCTTATGGCGGTATTGCGACGGTTTGGCTTTGGTCCACACTTTCAGAACTGGATAGGGCTGCTGTACACGGCACCGAAGGCTCGGGTTCGAGTGAATGGATGCTTATCGCGAGAATTTCGAGTAGAGAGAGGCAAAAGACAAGGATGCCCGCTGTCACCTCTGCTCTTCACACTCACAATAGAAATATTGGCAGCCAAAATTCGACAAAATCCGGAGATACATGGTTTTACGTGGGGTGCGATGGGGGGGTCACAAGAAAAAATTTCACTCTATGCCGACGATGTATTGCTATACATTACGAACCCCGAGGTCTCGATAGGGAAGTTGTTCGGAGAGTTAGAGGGCTTTGGGGCAATGGCGGGCCACACCATCAACTGGCATAAATCAGTCCTGTACACGCCGCAGGGAGCAGTGCAGGGTGTAGCGCTACCAGACCGCCTACTCACCACTGTGGAGGGGTTCCAGTACCTTGGGGTCTACATCACAGTGGACGAGAAGCTCTCATTCCACAAGAATGTGGGCCGAATAATGAAAGAGGCAGTGGAAGATATGACGAGATGGAGACAGTTACCGCTCACCCTCTTGGGGAGAGCGGCGATGCATAAAATGATCACCTTACCCAAATTCCTCTACGCACTTCAAAATGAATACTATCCGCTCCCGACTAACACTATCACCAAAATCCACGCAGACCTGCGGTCATACATATGGTTAGGCAAACAACCACGCATCGCACTTCAGACACTCCAACGACACCAATATAGTGGAGGGATTTCGTTGCCGAATCTAGAGGCATACTACTGGGCGGAACACCTAACACCCATAAATGACTGGTTACATACACCAGCGGACCACCCGACGTATGCGTTGGAAAAGCATAAATTGTCAACGCACAATATACTTCACTATCTGTATGGCGGGAAGGCAGGGAGAACGCTCCTGCCCGCTACGGTGATTACGATACGAGCGTGGACACGGGCCACGAGAGCCACGGGGTGGGAAAAGCGACTAACACGTCAGACTCCACTATGGCACTGCAAGTGGTTCACGGAATTTAAAAAACTGAGAGGCTTCAATAGGTGGGATGACATAGGGATATCTACTCTTGGGGATGGGATCACGGTGAGCTGAAGACATTCGCGATGCTGCGGGCTGAGTTTGGATTACACCACACACAACAATACAAACACTTGCAGCTAGCACATGCCTGGAAAGCGCAGATGATATCACTACAGGACATACCGGAATATTCACCTCTAGAAGGGAGACTCCTACAGGAACAGATGGTACACCAGGCAGTATCCCTCACATACAAAACACTCACAAATAATATGCTGGGTACCCTGGCGAAACTCAGAGGTGTATGGGAGGCGGAAGTAGGGGAAATGGAGGACCTAGACTGGGAGCTGATACTGATGCACCCCCGAGATGTGGCCATTAAATCACGGTTGAGGCTGATCCAATTAAACGTGTTACATAGGACATATTTCGATAGGAGGCGCCTCCTCAAGATGGGCAGGATAACGGACGCCACATGTCTTCGCTGTAGATCCGAGCAGGGAGATTTTTACCACACCATCTGGTGATGCGAAGAAATACAAATATATTGGTCCCACATCTTCACTGAATTGGGGGAGGTGCTGGGGATAGAGCTAACACTGGACCCGAAACTGGCGCTACTGGGAATGGTAACGGAAGTAGACCTGCCTCGCCCGCATATTACTTTCCTGGTGCTGGCACTAGTAGTGGCCAAAAGGGACATTGCGAAATACTGGGGGGTGGCGGAGAGGCCGGAAATAGAGGAGTGGAGGAGAGGGCTGGACCTCTATATGGCAGCAGAACGAGTGACATACAAAGCTAGAGGCTGTCCCAAAAAATTCCGAAAGGTGTGGCATAAGTGGAGACAATATCATGGCCTAGAAGTGGGGCGATAGAGGAGGACACATGGAGGGGTGGAAGGCAGAGATGGGAATTGGGGACCACCTGATAGCGATAAGTGCCTGAAGGAAGGCAGGGACACTGAGAATCCAGAGACACCGAACGTATGGGGTATCGTGCAAAGAAGGGGGTAGGTAGACAAGCGACAGTATATTACACACGTATGGAACTGAGGAATAAGTGACACATAGACAGAGGGAAAGGTGATCTGACTGTCTTCCCTTTGAGGGGGAAAAGCTATCAGTTTGTAGACACGTAGGGGTGTGAGGGGGGGGGAGGGAGTTGCGGGTGAAAAACGAAAAGCAGGGTTGGAGGGTTACATGTGGAGCTCGTAAGCCTTAGCACGATTATACACTAATTGATGTGTCAGGTGTTGCCGCCCGGCCTCAGGGATGTGGGCATGACGGCTGTGGAATGGTGACATAATGTAAATTTGATGTGCTGTTTGGGGCGTGCTGCGCCTGTGTCCTTCTATACCTGCACAAAAAATAAAGTTTAAAAAAAAAAAAAAGAATAAGAGAGCAAATACTATTTTTATAAACAAGTACTTATTTTTCCAACATTGGTGTAGCGTCATTTTTGTGTTCTATTGCGTGAATTTACTGCTGGGTGGTTTGCAACCTTCACACTTGTGCCTCTAGTATTTATGTCTTACCCTAGGCCAGGCTACCCTAGGTGACCTGTCATCCCAGGTTCCAACATATCCCCATTAACATTTTCCCCTTTTGACCCTGTGTATAGCCCATCGCCACTCATCCTTTCGTTTTCACCAGCATAGTCCGTTTTCTACTTTGTTTGTTGTCACTTCTTTTCGGTGTACAGCCCATGGGTTCAAGAGAGACACGCCCACTGTCCGACACTAGACCAGCACAGTCCGATTTTTATGCTCATCGCCCCCCGGCGCCTGTCCACGAGTCCTTCCTTTATCTTAATCAAGAAACGCCCGTTGTTTGCACAGTCAAGACGAACGAACTGCGAGAGAAAATCACACGTCCATCGGCGTTCCTGTTTTCCAGTAAGAATCCCTATCCATTTTTCCCGACTCCTGTATCACAGGACACGCCATGACTGACCCTGTGACCGTCACTTACTCCCGTTTTGTTTTTTCCCCGCCACTTTAGATCATCATGTTCCCCTCCGAGGCCGGCGAACTGTAAGTGTATTTTCACTTCATTAGACATCCTCGAGCGCTTGTACTACACCCCGTTAATTACCACATCCCGAACCATGACCCTTGAAACACCTTACACTTTAAACCACAGCCACATGGTGCCGTTTCGCGTCGCCCACATGGCGCAATTTTTTGGTTTCTCACTTGGTGCATTGTTTCTTAGCACAACTCTCCGTTTTTCACGGGAATTGAACACGTCCCTTTAGGCACGAGCACAAGTTGTTTACTTTTGATGTATTCTTTTTGACTACATTTTCATACTTTCCCAGTCCACTGACAGTATGCCATGTCTTCCCTCATTTTCAGTACTCCTTGACAAAGGGCAAGGACTGCCCGAAATGCATTGGAGGTTTACATATGAAGATCATCAAAATTGTTGATTTATGAAATGAAAATTCATGATATGTCAATAATATCATTTATTTCAACTCAATGAACTATGATGAAATAATAAGCAAAATTTGAAACAGATCTCTATTCAAAACGTGTGGCGGCCTGCTCCATCCAGGGAAGCCGGGGCCTCAATTTATGCACGCACCCGGCCGAGCTCCTGCTGGCCCCTGGCCGATCCAAAACAGCCCAGTTTTACACTGCAGAAAGCCCGCAACGAGACCGGGCCTACAAACCGCCACATCGGAGGGTCCGGATGCTGTGACCGAGTGGGGACGGTCGAGGACACCTGAGGAGTGTGCCCCCTGACTCCACCACCCCCCCGGATGCCATGCTTGGGGATTCAATGATGCTTGGGGGCCGTGACTACCCCTGTGGATCACCCTAAGTAACCTCACAGCATTACCCTGATGCAACTGCCCTCCCCCTCGGCTACCACAATTATGGACCGAAGCACTCGGCCACTCGCTGCCTCGCTTCCCCCCCCCCCAGGTCGGTACGTGCATCGAAGAGCCTGTGGAGAGAGGAGAGCACCGGGTGGGGGGCCAACGCCCTACGGGAGGACTTAGACTTCACGCAAAGCAGTACCAACGGGAGATTTCCAGTGGAATGCCCCACTAACGGTCCAAAACCAACACCATGTTGGGCAGAGGCCTGAGGAATCAAAATGCCCAAGCTAGGCTGGATAAATACGCCTATGCGAAAGACTTTCTTCCGCTGCCGGAGGGGGGGGGAGCATCGGGTGGTGCTGCAGGAAAGGATACTTCCAAAAAAGTAACCCTGGAAGACATAATGGCGGCGCTAAATAGTGTACAGACTACGGTGGGTTCTATCTCCACCGATGTATCTTTGCTGAGGGCGGACTTTCAAAAAATCACTACCAGAGTGGCGGAGGGGGAGCAGACGACGAAGACTCTAGCCATGGATACGGCAGTCTTGCAGAAAACTGTATCAAACAAAATATTGACCGAAAAACTAGACGACCAGGAAGGACACTCACGCAGAAATAACGTGCGCATTTTAGGCATTCCGGAGAGTGAGGGCAGCCAAGTAATGGACTTCTATGTGGAGGAACTGATAAAAACCAGGCTACAGCCAAAGGGGCTCTCCACTTTCTTTTCGGTTGAGCAGGCACATAGAGTGCCGGGCGGAAGGGCCAAGCCGGGAGCACCCCCCAGACTGGTGCTCGCACGCCTGTTTAATTTCCGGGATAGAGATGTTATCCTCCAGACGGCGCGCATCTCCCCACCGATTCGTTTGCTTAACTCTACAATCTCCTTCTTCCCGGACTATACGGCTGCGGTCTCGAAGCGCCGTCGTAGTTTCAAGGAGGTCAAAAAAGCATTGCGAGCAATAGAGGTGCCCTACTCGATGCTGTTTCCAGCAAAACTGAGGGTCGTGGCTGAGGGGAAGACGTGGTTCTTCGAGACACCTGAAGAAATGTATGATTGGCTTGAAGGATGGCGAAAGGCGAGCGGACCCCGACACGGACACAGAGAGCAGTGCCGTCGGACCGACGACAAACAGGCGTGCAGCCAAGAACTTTTTCAACATGAAGTGGATCACTCGCAGAGAGTGGACGCAGACGACCTTGGCAATGGATGAACCGGACCAGTGGGCAGAGCCCTGTAACGAAGACATCAGTTTGTCAATGACAGTATATTTAAGCCGACTCTGGACACTGTGCTGAGGCGGGCCCTGCCGGAAAGGGAGGGTTCCTCTCCCCTGGACTGCTTACCCCTTACACGCAAGTACACTGTTTTGGGTTGGGATGGAGCACTCTGCTGAGTTGGGGTGGCAGGCAGTTGGAAGTCCGTTGGGCAGAGAGGCAGGGAGGAGGGTGGGATTCGGGGGTGGGGTAGTTCTTGTTTTTCGTTTCCTAGTTTTGGTTTTTATTGGAAATGGCAGGGTAGCATGATCTTTGCAACATGGCTGGTCCCCACATGACAGGACAGGGTTATTATCCCCCTGCGCTTCCCACGACCCTGATGGCGACAGACACAACTCACACTAGAACTGGAGCGGAGGCCCCGATTGTTCCAGTAGCTCCACTCACACTATTGACATGGAATGTACGCGGATTGGGTGGCAAAATAAGAGAGGGTTAGTATTGAGTACCCTGAAATGTCAAGCTCCAACTTTGGCACTTCTGCAGGAGACTCACCCCACAGGTTTGGCATGCAAGGCGATGGATAGATGGGGGTTCAAAATGGCGGTACACTCTGAATTTTCAGCTGGGTCTAGAGGCACAGGTATCCTGCTGCAAAAAAATTCCCCATTTATAGTTTTACAAACAAAACATGACGATCAGGGGAGATTCGCTGCTATACATGGTCAATGGGAGGGAAGACTCATAAATGTGGTGTCGGTCTATATTCCAACTGCGCTACACGCTGTGGCATTGCCGGTCCTTAGTCAGTTTCTGCTGTCTCTGCCGGAGGGAAATCTCCTTATCGGGGGAGACTTTAATGCTGCAATGGAGGCCAGCAGAGACAGACACCCGGTGAGGACATTGACACCAGTGGTCTCCCGCCTCCAGAGTTTCACAGAGGCGTTGGGCCTGGTAGATGCATGGAGATACAAGCACCCAGTAGCGAAGCAATATACTTTTCACTCTACAGTCCACAACAGTTATCTAGGATAGATTATTTCCTGACCTCGGAGTCTAGCCTACAAGACATAGAAGACAATAATATTGGGCCATGAGGTGTATCTGACCATTCACCAGTGGTGTTAGTCTAATCTTCTCATCACACTTCCCGCAAGCATCTTTACCCTATCTACCCAGGTTATTTACAGATCCCACAGGTGCGAAGGAACCAAGACCACAAAGTATTTCTTTGCCGAGAACGTAGCGAGCCTCAGTTAGCTCCCTGACCACCCTGTGGGAGTCCAACAAATCGGTACTCAGAGGGCAGGCCATAGCCTCCATCACGGGATTCAAACGTTCTAAACACCAGGACCTAGTAAATCTGGAACAGGAGCTGCAAACAGCAGACGCCGCACATACAACTGATCCCACACTCGAGGCCGCACATACCCTCTACCTAAAGCAGCAGCAATATAAGGAACACCTTAGACTAGAAACAAAGATGGCCATTACGGCGACTACACATAGGATATATGAGGTGGGCGACAAGGCAGGGAAGTTACTGGCTTGGCTGGACAGGAGGGAGCGTGGCAGCAGAGCTATAGCGCAACTAAGAACAGCGGATGGTCAGGTTATATCGAACCCCGGCGCCATAGCGCACACACTGGCGGAACATTTCCCGGAGCTGCTTTAGAGCTAGAGGCTGACTTGACCGTGGAAGAGATAAACGCTGCTATTAAGTCATTACAGTCCGGTAAGGCATTGGGACCCAACGGGATCCCATTAGAACTCTACAAACTTATGACAGACACTCTAGGCCCACATCTACTCGCCATGTATAATGGCAGTCAGGAACATGGACTACTGCCTGAGGACCAAATAACGGCCACAATCGTGGCAATTCTGAAGCCCGGAAAATCCCCATCGGAATGTCTCTCCTATCGCCCAATATCGCTACTCAACGTAGAGGCAAAAATGTTGGCTAAATTACTCGCCAATAGATTGCAAGCCCACCTTCCCAATTTAATTCTCCCGGACCAGTCCGGCTTCATGCCCAACAGAAATACTGCCCTCAATCTCAGGTGCCTGAATAGCGCGTTAGCAAGGGAATATTCACTAACTGAATCATCGGCGGTCCTTTCCCTAGACGCCAGAATGGCTTTTGACATGGTGGAATGGAACTAACTTTTTGCTGCACTCCCACGCTTGGGCTTCGGCCCAAAGTTTTGCGCATGGATCCAGCTCCTCTACATGAAACCGGTGGCACGTGTGGCGGTGAACGGACATCTGTTGGAAACTATACCACTGACAAGAGGGACTAGACAGGGTTGTCCTTTATCACCGCTTCTTTTCGCGTTGGTATTAGAGCCCCTAGCGGCAAAAAATAGAACGGCCCCTCTTTTGCGCGGTATTAAATGGACGGAGGACTGGGAGGACCGCATTTCCCTCTATGTGGATGATATTCTGATATATCATACAGACTCGGAAAGCTCGCTACCGGTGTTACTCGGGATCTGTCGCGCTTTTGGGATAATCTCGGGTTACACCATAAATTTGTCTAAATCGATTCTCTACCTCCTTAGGGGACCCGAGCCGCGACTTCCCCCGGACTGTCCACTGGCGTTATCTCGGGACTCATTTTAGTACCTAGGCATCCATATCACCAGAGACCCTGCTGCCTTCTTCGCCAAGAATTTGACTCCCCCTCTAGAGCGCTTGCGCAGAGACGTGCCCCATTGGGAAGCACTGCCACTGCCACTGCTGGGAAAAGCAGCATTATTTAAAATTATGGCCCTACCCCGTTTTTTATATGCGCTAGAAAATACGCTGTTTCCGGGACCATTGAAATACTTGAAACAAATAGCAGCACTAGTGTCCACGCTCCTGTGGGGTAGCAGGCCAGCACGCATAGTGCAGGCAAAGTTACACCGCAGCTGGTACGACGGCGGCATAGCGCTCCTTAATATACACTTTTATTACTGGGCGGCACATCTTAAAATCATTAACCAATGGCTACACGCCTCTCAGGCAGATCCGCCATATAAGGCAAACAGGATGCAGCTCGGAACAGATAAGATGTTGGCGGCCCTGTATAACAGAGGACGTGCGAAGAAACTAGAAGGTCCAACGAAGCACACGGTCACACTATGGTACGCGGCACAAACGCGTTTGGGTTGGAAGGAGACCATCACCAAACTTAACCCGCTTTGGGACTCTAAGCGGTTAGGATCACTCAGAATTAGCAAGGGCTTCGAACATTGGGACAGCATAGGCATTTCCACTGTAGGCGACCTTTGGGATAAGGGGGCGGTCGTTCCCTTCGAACTGCTCAGACAACAATAGCAACTTGCACCTACCGAAACATTCCGATACCTACAAATTCGTCACGCTCTCCTTACAGTAATCCCGCAAGACGTAGACAAACCTGAGGCCTCTCTCCTTGAAGACAGGTTACTTACAGATTGTATGCGCAAGCGTGCTACGTCACCCACATATCGTAAGTTGATCAATAACCTACCAGATCCCACGATCACTTTGAACGTTAAGTGGACCACATACATAAATGACATAGATGAGACAGAATGGCAGGAGGCCCTAGCCTCACCCAGGGAGGTGGGAATTCCGGCTAGACTCAGACTTGTGCTACTCAAAATCCTGCACCGCTCTTACCTCACCAGGAGCACGCTCCACAAAATAGGCAGGACACAACACCCATACTGTCTTAGAGGGTGAGGAGAGGAGGGTACTTTTTTCCACACTATTTGGGATTGCCCCTTCATAACCGACTACTGGCGCAAGGTCCTCCGAACTATATCCCAGACTTTGAATATCTCTTTGTTACCTGAACCACGCAGATGCCTCCTGAACATGTGGGAACCTAACGATCTAACACGGCAGGGACAGATGTGGGCGACTCTGGGCTTCATGGTCGCGAAGCGAAACATAGCGCAGAAATGGGGGGCCACTGAGCCACCCCTGTTAGAGTCTTGGTGCAGAGACATGGACGTGACAATGATCACCGAGAAAACTGTATATATAAATAGGAAGTGCCCCAGAAAATGGACCAAATTATGGGCGGCCTGGAACACTGACAGGGGGGACATCTGCGAACCCATTCCTGATTCCGACCAAGATAGCTCAGATGGTGATTCAGGGAATGAGTAAGAGGATTGGTGGGGCAAGGCAAATGTTGGAATTAATCGTGACTGTCGAGGGAGGGCCTGGGACACCTGAAAATTGTCATAGAAAATGTTTTGTACATACTGTAACCGTATACGGTATACATGCGAACTGCCACTCTGATGTTTTTTGCATAACCAATAAAAACATGTTTAAAAAAAAAAAAAAAAGAAGCCATAAATAGTAGGATGGTGTGCATCACCACCTTTTCCCCAGTAGACCAATCAAGTCAAAAATGCATACTTAAGATTTGGACGGTTGTAAATGCAGGTGAATTGCAAATTGCGAAACCACTATTTGCCTTTCGTAAAAGCAAGAGTATCAAGGATCACTTAATAAAAGCAAGCCTTCCCTCAATGAAACCATCGCAAACCTTACCTGAAATCTGGGGTTTACCACCCTGATTGGGTCAGTTTAAATGCGGCAACTTCAGTGTTTGTCCATTTATGTGTGATACTAAAAGCGTCACATACAATAATGTTAAGATTGTGTTGGAACTAATTTTTAAATTGTAACAGTATGAATGTAATATAAGCCATCATATGTCCTTATCGATTGTTCTACACCAGACAAACAACGCAAAATGTACGCTTACACATCTGCCAAAATAGAAGTTGTATTCATTGCAAAGTGAACGGCGCTCCATTGGTGGATCATTTTCAAATTAAAGGACACACAGAGGATGACTTGCAGTGGCAGGTCATTATGGTGATTAAATCCCCACCCAGAGGTGCTGACATCAACTTGCTTCTGAACAAAGAAGAGCTGAAATGGATCCAACGTCCCAACAGTATTCAGAACGGGTTAAACAGGTCAGAGGATTGGACTAATTTGCTATAATCCTCTGAGGAACTGTTATCACTACCTGTGTTACACTGATGGTTCTTTGATATAGCCTTGTTGAGCTTTTAATGCTATTTTATGCTTCTGAATTTGACACTTTCTACATATGCCATAGCTGGGTATTTGTAAACTTGAATTTGACATACATGTCCGAACAACAACAAGCTGTATCTCCCATACTGACATGCATTGGTGATATTTTGTCTGTTTTGTAAATCCAATGTATTGGACACTAGATACTGTTTGCAGCTGCCAATGTTCTAGAAAATTGTGTTTTTATCGCCTTATTTCATTAACTTTCTTTCCTCTCTCTACATTCTTCCTCTTTTACAAAATCTTCTCTCTAAGATGGCTGCCCTTTTCTCGCGCTCAGGAATGTCACATTAGCCCACGCCCACTTCCAGGTCTCCTATCAGGGCCGGGCTGGCTACCGGGCAGTTGTGTGTGCTGCTGAGCAGGGGGATGCTTTCGTTGATGGGGACCTGTGTGTGCAAAACGAAATTCGTTTTGCTTTTTTTTTTTCAAAGCGCACGCCGGTCCCCATCAACGAAATTTGCCCATACCACGGAGAAATCACCCCCCTGCTCGGCAGCACACACAACTGCCCGGTAGCCAGTCCGGCCCTGTCTCCTATTACCAGAACTTGCATACGTTCGGTTCCCAGTGTGAGCTGCACAATACTGCTCTTGTGCCACTCGTCTTCACCCCGCTACCTGTAGCAGCAGAACACTGCCACTCACCGATCGGGAGCATTTGTATATCGAGCCATTCTGGTTCACAGCTGTAGTGCCCCACTGGACACATCCAGCACAAACCCTCAATCAATCAGGTACAGTGATAGTGTCATGCTCACTGGATTCTCTGCAATGTTCTTCTCAAAAGCACAAATTAGTTTGCTCCCTAACCCCCACAAATGTTTTCTTCCCTCCCTTGCCAATTTTATAGCAGCCTCACCAAGCAAACTGATCGATCAGGTTTTACTTAGCTTTTGTCATGTCTCCACACTATTGAGCTGCTAAGGGGACTATTGAGTGTCTGATTTTGGCATCCATAGAGCCCTTACTTGGTTGCCTTACCGCTTTCCTTTAATTTTTCACAGATTTCAGGATTATTTGACCGTTTCGGACACAGTGAAAGTCTTCCACTAGTAATTACCCTACTGGCTTCTACCTCACAGGTCAGTGCCCGTATTGTCACAATAGCAGTGTAAATTTGGTTTAATTAAACCATGGCTAGGCCAACGCATGATTCCTCCATAAAGACAGTTGGTAGTGGGGTTTAATAAAACCTCTGATAGATCACGCATACATCCACTTTGTAAAAATACTCACTTAATGCAATGGTAGCAGTCTCATCCATAAAGCAATTGCTTGCATGTTCCCCTCACACACGTGCATTGAACATCACATTAAATTCTCTATTTATGACTAATCTTTGGTTTTTTCACTCCCCTCTTTTTATTATTTTCTTTTCTTTTCTCTTCCCCATTTCCTAGCTTCCTGAAAGGCATTTTCTTTTCAACATGCATATATTTTAAGTCCTGATGATGGTCCACATATTCAAAAGAGGGATTGAAACGTCATCAACCAAAAAGTACAGTGACTGTTCCAAATGTGATTTATTGAAGATATGAATATCATGGGTACTGGAAAATGTGGTGTTAATTAACTCTAAATGTGTGAGTTTTTTGCTCATGATAGTTTTCTTCCAAGCTGCAAATGGTTTTGGGTGTTGTTTTGAATATTTATGAAAATTACTGAATACATGATCCTACTATAGGCTGCTATAGAAATCATTTGCTTTCTACATGTATTATTAAAAAAGTTCCTCCATTAACTACTAAAGCTTGTGGACACTTTTTGGCCTATGGTTCAAATATACATGGATAGAGTGGGACATCAAAGCTCTTTCTTACCACACGTAAAAGGTCAGGTATTCTCCAAATGTTTTAGGACTGAACCCTTCTGAAAATAAGGTCTACGTGTACAAACACATTTTACCATAAACACAGAGTGGGCTAAAGCCTTTGATACATCTGACCCTAATCACTTTAGCCTGTTTTCCCAAGCATACAACCACAACACTGCAAATTAGGGGACTGAATTCTGAGCATAAATTAGGATACTCTGCCTTCATCTCTTGAGCTCAACCACTACGTTTCCTCCAAAACATACATGTATCCCTGAATCAAAGAACTGGAAATCCCGAAAAACCCTGAACCAGTTCACCATTGTAAGCAAATGTTAACCTTACTGTTAAACCTGACATTCTAGGTGCTGTATTTCCCAAAACATCTTGCCTTCTCCCCTTCTGTTTATAAGAATTTGGTTTTGTTGGCTTGTACTATACCACTGATAACTAGTGCTAAAATCTCCCTGAAACAGGGTAAAATTAGCCTACTCCTGACTGGCACATTTAATTTATTGTAAGTCCCTGGTATACAGTACTATATGTACCCGGGCCTGTAAATTAAATGCTACTAGTGACGTCTTTAATCGTCTGCGAGGGACCAACATTGAATGGGACTCTAGTGAGGGTGTCATAATTGAAATATACGCCGAGAGCGAACTTTTATAAAAAATAATTTTCCCCGCAGTCTGCCTGTCATAGTGCCGCATAGAATTTGAATTTTGGCAGGCAATTGTTGAAATTTTGGACTGGTGTAATTAATTGATGCAAATACAACAGTGTTTTGTCTTTGTTTTTGACTTTTTAATATGTTTTTGTAAAATGTTTTTCACATAATTTTGAGTCGCACAATATACTGAATGAAATGTGTATTCCTCCTATGCATCAAGAGTGATGAATAGTTATTTATTTATTTATTTATTAAAACATTTATATAGCGCGAACAAAGGCCCTAGGGCATCTCGGCGCTGAAGTTTCTGCAGTGTATAACCATCAAGAGGACTGAAGTTTTATTGATTAAAAAGCCAGGTCTTAAGCTGTTTGCGAAACATCCAGAGAGAGGTACTCGTTTTTATTGCAAGTGGGACAGTATTCCACAGTTTTGGGGCAGCTACAAGGAATCTTCTATCACCCCACGCTACTGATTTGGTGCGTGGTACCAGTAGGTCCTGTAAAGAGGATGAACGCAACGTTCTAACAGGACGGTAAGGGATGAGATTTTGGGTAAAGAAAGCAGGTCCGATATTATGTAAAGCTTTATATACCAGGCAAAGGGACTTGAATTCTATCCTCTTTCTCACCGGTAGCCAATGCAGCTGTCTTATAGTGGCTGACACTGACTGATATTTTGGAATACGCCCAAGTAGCCTGGCGGCAGCATTCTGAATGATTTGCATTTTTTGAAGCACCTTCTCTTGGGCGCCCAAGAACAGAGCGTTGCAGTAGTCTAAGGTGGACAGAACCAGGGAAGTGACCAGGGTTTTTCCAGCATTTTCAGGTAGGAAAGGTAAGATTTTTTTTATGAGCCGTAGTTTATAAAAAGCTGAGGAGGAGATCTGATTTGCATGAGGTAGGAAATTCAGGCGGTTATCGAACACCACCCCTAAGTTCCTCACCTTGTCGATCGGGACCGGAGGCTGGCCCATAGATGAAGGCCACCAGAGTGAGGGCCATTCCGGGGATAATTTGCCAAAAATGACAACTTCTGATTTGTCAGAATTCAGTTTCAGGCAATTGGCAGCCATCCAGCTCCCAATTGCCTGCATGCCTTGATTGAAATTACTGGCAATCTTAGGCCCATCATTCTTGACTGCTAGGACCAGCTGGGTGTCATCTGCATAGGAGGTAAGGCTCATCCCATGTGCCTTGATGACTCTGGCAAGGTCCGACACATAAATGTTAAATAGGGTCGGACTAAGGGATGAGCCTTGAGGAACTCCGCATGGCAGTGACAAAGGAGATGATTTGAAAGGTCCGATAGTAACCACCTGGGACCTTCCCGCCAGAAATGAAGCGATAAGTTCTCTGGCGCTCCCTCGAATGCCCATGCCTCCGACACGATCGACCAAAGTTACATGGTCGACCGTGTCGAAGGCTGCAGATAGGTCCAACAGAATAAGAACTGCTGTTCCTCCATCATCCCGGATAGATCTGATATCGTCCGCTGCCTTAACCAGGGCAGTCTCTGTTCCGTGGAATTGGCGGAAGCCGAACTGTGATTCATCCAGTAACCTATTTTCCTCGATGAAGGAGGATAGTTGAAGGTTCATGATTTTTTCAACTACTTTCGCTAGGAGAGGAAGACTAGCGATAGGACGATAACTTTTAGGTTCATCCTTGTCGAGGTTGGGTTTTTTAAGGAGAGGTTTTACGAGGGTCTTTTTTAAAAACTCAGGGTAAATGCCCGTGCAGAACATGGAATTGCAGATCGCGGTCATAGACGGGAGAACTGTTTCAATAATCGGGCGTAGGATTTTCAAGGGACATGGGTCTGAGGCAGAGCCCGATTTAATGGATGATATGATATTCCGTTTCTGAGGGGGACCTACTTCTGTGAACTGCAGAAAGTTGGGACCATGATGTGAAGGGAGAGAAGTAAGAGGAGTGATTACATTATTTGCGAAGACTCGATAAATGTCCTCGACTTTACTAAAGAAAAAATTTTGCTAGGTCGTTGCAAAGAGATTGGGAAGGGGGGGGTCAAGTCAGAAGAAAACCCAGCTAGCTGTTTAAAATGAAGTTGAATCAATACAAATATGAAAGTAAAGTACAATGATTTTTTGCGTTGTATTTCGAATCAGCAGTATTAATTAGCAGTACTGAAATTGGTGGCCAGGTAACCTTTTTTTGAAAAAAATTTATTAGACATCCTGCCAGGCTCCCAGAACGGACGAAACCCCTTTGGTTTAAACTAGTGACCCTGCAGCACTCATTGTACCACCAACTAGAGTAGTACTTTAAGACTTGTCTCAGGCCTACCACTCAAGCCTGCAGTGCAATTTTACACTGCAGTTTCGACCTGGTGAAATAAACGTTTTGCTAGGCCTAAATATTCCTTTTAATACATATAAGTTCCCACTAAGGTAGGGCACAAAGGTTCCTAGGGCAGGGTGCTTTATAATTAAATGCAAGACAAGTGGATTTCTGTTTTGCAAGTCCTGGTAGTGAAAAACTCCTCAATTAGTTTTTGGCTACTGTAAGGCCAATCACTCACATAGACTGACCATGGGTTACCTGATTGCATTTATTAATTGCTCATTTTGGTATGGGAGCAGCAAGAGATGTGCTGTTGGATTCAAATGAATTGTAATTTAACCCCTTGACCGCGGCGAAAATTCCGCCGCGGCGCGGGTGATTTACGATGTGGGCGTGGTTCAGACGGCCCCCGGCCGTCCTCCGCACACGCCCATCGTGACGTCGGACGGCCGCCGGCCGTCCGACGCATGGAAGGGGTTAAAATCCCTTTAGAAAGATGGCATTTCCATGACCTAACCATTTGTGCCTTCTGCCAGTGTCTTTGGTCACATGACTGTGAATGGATCTGCTGAAGGGTTTGATGTATTCCTCCGACACAATGTCACAAAGCAGAGTAGGTGTGGACAGGATAGGTGTTCCTGCCAAATTGGCTGTGGGCGGAGCTGTCTCCTCTCCACTTACACCTCGAATGAGCTTACCTCCAGCACAAACAAAGAAACCTGTCACTAGTTTTTTGCCATAACAGACATCATGGCGCCTTCACAGGGAAAGGGAAGAACGTTCCAGAACAAGATGTGGGGCCCAAATTGGCTGTGGGCGGAGCTGTCCCCTCTCCACTTGCACCTCGAATGAGCTTACCTCCAGCACATACAAAGAAACCTGTCACTAGTTTTTTGCCATAACAGACGTCATGGCGCCTTCACAGGGAAAGGGAAGAACGTTCCAGAACAAGATGTGGGGCTCAGACTGGGTGTCACCCCTCCCCCCACCCCCAGACACAACGGCTGGCACCAGGTATAAAAGTTGGGCTCTCTGAACACTTCTTCAGTATACTTCAGGACAGTAGCGGCTGGTCACATTTGAAAGTGGTGAGGCGTAAAATAATTATCACACTGCACTGTGGCGAGCAAGCGTAGCAGGCAAGCCTGAACTGCCTATGGGGGTTTGGGGTGGTCCTGCCTCAAGAATTTGTTTTAAAAGAGTGGACATATGGTGCATTTTCAAGTAAATATGGGAAATTAAAATAATAAAAATACATTTAAATGACCTAACACATGAAGTCAAGATGGAATAAAGTAATTAGTAGTAGCAATGAGAAGTAGACCTTAAAACATGTCAAATAAATTACAGCATGGGTTTAGTGAAACGTAAGGTGGTTGAACATGTGGCCAAGCCTCTACATCTAGTTTTCTGTGACTTATTTAAAAAAAAATACACTTGAAATACAAAAGGAAAAAATGTTGCATTTTTACTGATTTTGTTACCCGTATTGGCATATAAACACCAGCTAGGCCGCTAAACAGTTATCAGGTGGCAAGGATCAAAAACGAACACAAAACACTTCAACCACACACCGTATGCAGTGCAGCATGCTACCCACGCAGGCAAGCCCACATTGGGGTACTACGCACTACATAAATGCAGCAATATAATACATCCTAGTCGCAGCAGCCCAACAGCATGTGCCAATGCTCTACCTCACCTGTGGGTACATGGCAAACTTCAACTGACTTCGTCAACACAGAGGGTTAAACCACAAGCGGGCAACCGTGTAATATATGTATTATTACATAAATAATAGTTTTTCCCAGGATGTCTGAGAGAAACAGGAATGCATGCAGACATAGGCCTAACCTCAAAGCTGAAACTGTGTGCCTGCCTTTTATCAGAGGTGAAATGAGATGAAAATGCATGCATCTGATCCGACCCAAAGATCTGCCGTCGAGGGAACGAAGGAGGGGTGACATTTCTGCTGATATGCCTGGCTACAGTTGAAATAATTGCAACCACGCGTGCAGAACAAACAGGCAGGGCTGACTGTAAATGCACGAGGCTATTTTAAACAACACAGACTGAGAAATGCAGTGGTATCAAAAGGCCTGGAACACAAATCTATCGAAACTTCAAGAGAGCAGTATATTGTGCAGTTTTTTTTAAGAAAGTGGAAAAGAAATGCTTTTAATCTACGCTCATGATTCCACCTCCAAGCAGTGCCAGGGCGGGAAACCATCAGCGTCATTGCTACCTCAGGGCTACCAGTAAACACAGTCACATTTCTTTACATTAGGGATAGCGAGTAGCAACACAAGATTTCAGCAACTGGAGCCACTCCTGGGTAGTAAACTGTGGTAACATTAACAGACTTCCAGGAAATTCAATATCCTCATAATTCCTCGTAGCTGCCAGGAAGGGTTTGAGAATCCACAACTCAATAACAAAGAAATGAGCAGTTCGCACAGTTATGAAATTAGCGAGAAATGGGGGGTGATGAGGAGGTAAAAAGGCTCTTAATAGTCGCAATATTGATCACAGAGAACACGCACACAAACGTCCTTCATCAGCACACACAACGGCCCAACAATGATGCAAAACCATTAATAATACTGTCTGGCAACGGATTGTCTTACTCACGAGCATGTTTATCGCAGTTTATTGTTGGGCTGCAGTTCCTGAGGTGCGCACACACGACGAGGGATACTGACAGTCGGGGACATAAAAGATCATGCCATGGGAGATACTGGCGGGACGTGGGAGACGTATGGTAGGATGGGCGGGTGGGGGTGGGAATGGAGTCATCGTGGAGGGACGGGGAAGGGGTTTAGTTGAAAGGGTTATGTGCAGATCTCTGCTATAAGCTTTTTTCCTTTTCATTGAATCTTAGGTATTCTGTGCATTGTTTCCCTGTGACAATGATGGTGTGGCCTGTTGAAGTCTTTAATCAATTAACAGGAAATACCTCACGGAGGAGTCTGGTGTTAAGCTTTTTAATGACGCATCCATCACATTACCCTTCATGTCCAGTGTTCAGAGCATATGGCGCACTTTAGAATAATAGAGAATGGTTCCAGGCAGAAATCTAATTCCAACAATTTCGGATGCAGCGAAGTGGAGGCCGGAAAATTTGCTGTGCCATGAAATGTGCTGTGATGTCGCATAGTTGCAGCTGTGGCCGGCATGCTGGAGGGAGGGAGGGTGGGGTGGGGGCGTGAGTTTGCGGGCGGGGAATAAAACAATTAAAAAACTTACCTGAGTGCGGGCCGGGTACCGCACCGCCTCAGCTCCAGGCCCACATGCTGTGCTGTTGGGTCCTCGTGTTCCTGCCGCAGGAAGTAGCCAGCAGGCTGCTTCCTGCTCCCTCCCCTATGTACGCTAATCAAAACACTGGTAGGCACAGCAGGCGAGCGCCCCAGCCAGGAAATTTTCTCTGCAAAAAGAGAAAAGGGGAGAGTAGGCGGTCCTGCTCGAGGGCAGAGGGGAGTGGCTAGCCCACTGTTGTGGGTACTGACTGTTTGGTTGGCTCCAGGGCCGACCAAAGAGTCAGTACCCACAACAGTGGGTAAGCCACTCCCGCCCACCTGCCCGCCCCCAACCAGGCACAGAGGCACTGCTTTCTCGCAATGCGATAAGGCAGAAACATAATAAATGGTAGTTTTTACGGTTTATGTTTCTGCCTTCTCGCACCGTGAGAAAGCAGTGGGGCGATGCCCCCACGCCCCTATGGGGGAGTCGCCACTGCTTCTGGAATTATAGAAGACTACAGAAGGCCAGGTCAGCACCAGAGAACTATCCTGCTGCTATTAGAGGACTGCCATCCCGCTTGAGGGAAAGCTGTGCTTCTTGAAGGCGATCTAGAGGATCTCCTTGAACACAGGACAACCAGAAGTGACTCCAGAGCTAGTTTGCTGGCCTCCTGTGTACAAAACGGAGACACAGTAAGCTCCTACTCTCTTGAACCCTGCTGATTGCCTCTGCTAGAGTGAGTACTAACCCAAAGTGGCACTCTTTGGCCCTTCACCCTTGGTAGTAGTGTTTGTGGTACTAACCAAACCCCGGAATCGACCTGTCAGCTGATCCACCCAAGGTGCATCATCAGTCAGCCTGACTTTGAGGCAGCCACTATCTTCTTCTCCACCGCAGCAAATCCTATTCTGTGGGAATTCTTAACAAATGTATCTGCCTTGTGGAGACCTCTTTGGCTACAGATTGCAGCTTTGTCCCGCTGAAGATATTCTACTTCCAAAGAGTTGAATAAGTACTAAGGTAAAATCTTCACCATGACTTCAGTCAGTGGCTCTCAACATGACACCTCGTCCTCAGATACTGCCTACTCCCTTACCCCACTGAGCTCTACCTTCTTTGGAACTTTTCTTCAGGATTTTTTCTAAGTCTGAAGTGTGAGACTGGGCACAATCCACCCCTTGTATCAGACCCACACTCCATCTTGGTCTGCCTAAACTTTTGACTTTGAACCGCTGTCATCAAACCAGATACCCAAGGTGGGCCCTTTGATCTTTTATGCACTGTTTTAGACTAAACGTTAACAAATCATAACTTTGGGCCTACTGATTGCAATGAATTTATTTTGGTGCCATGTTATTTGAAAAAATAAAACAATTCTTTAAATTGGCGTGGGCTTTTCTTGTGCAGTGTTTTACTTTATTACTGTCATGTGTTTCTTGCAATGCCTATTGTAGTTTCCCTTTGTTCGTATCACAGTGCACGACACATTACTACATAATCATGTTTGCTTCTGTGCCATATTATATTTTCACACAGAACCTGCAATTGTTTTCTTATTCTGTTCTTTCCTGGAATTTAGTCTGAATGGTAGACAAGGTCAAACAACAGTGCCCCTTGTTATTTTCTTCTGGTCTTCTGGTTATGTTCTTCTCGCACCTAGAAACAACACAGAAATGCAGCTGTTGTTCATGAACATTTGAACCTTTTCATATAGATATCCACATCACTATAACACGCAGAGAGAAACCAATCTCTCCTTAGAGTAGATTACAGCTGTATCTGAGATTTAATACATTTATCTGTGTATGCTAAGGTATGGGGTCCACTGATGAGCCCAGAAATTCTTGCTGGATAAACAGCTTGCTTCTGTAGAGGGTCCCAAGCATAGTTGTGTTCCTGAGCAGACTCACTGCAACAATATGGTTTGTGTAATGCATTCATACTTTACATATTTCCTATAAGTTAAACCTGACTGCTTTTTTTCCAGAGGGTTAAGCACAGGTTACTTTTGTGACTTTTGTGGTTCACCCTAACAAGGTTTGTGGTTGTTGCATGAGGGGCTCCCACCCCCTTCAACAAATAACCTAATTTCTTATTCAGAAGGAGGGCTCAGACTTCAGAATATTTCCGCAATCAACACTACTACATATGTTGATAATGTAACAGAACAAGCCACTCACCTACTCGTGGGGTGAGCACTCCAACTAAGTGTAGCTTCAGTTCTTCCTATGCACATGCAAAGAGATCCACCTTCATAAAACCAGCATTGAGAACTAAATTACTTAATGCATCGCAAGGCCTTTGAGACCGCATATACCAGTGGCAAGCAGAAAGAGAGCAATACAGGCACAATAGGAAATACTCATTCTCAGAACCTTGACCTACCACTGTACTGTACGTGTATCATAGTAATATTAACATGGGGTGGAATTTACGGGACAAGAATTCTGAGGGTACAACCTTGGAGAAAGGCAGACGAGTCATGTGCTTGGTGGATGTGAAGCCACTTTGTTGGATTAAAGCTTCTTGTGAAACGTACCTGTGAGAATTTCACCTTTCATTTTATTTTACATTTGGTGACATGCTACGGACTCAACAAAGCAGTGTTCACCGTCTGCTTCAGAGGGCTTATTATAGATGCTAGTGCTGTTCCTTGGTGGTTTTACAGGAGTTACTTGTCAGATGACCATTTGAGGAGCCAGCCAGCTTGCCAGAAATTTCATACTCTGCCAACAAGGCCGCGGAGGAATACTAGATCCTAAAGAAACCATTTCAGTAAGTGGAACTGGGAAGGTTTTGGGGCCATGAAGATCGTGATCTAAACTTTATCTAATATTAGATCACTATTTAGCAAGTTCCGAACATGCATGGAGATTTCAGTAGTCGCAGCTTCTACATCCTAGAGCTGCTTTGTTTACTGGCAGTATAAACAGCCATGTGTAAATCAGCACTCCGAAGTTTTAGCCCCCTCAAGCATTTAATGCGTGTACGTAGTGAAGATGATCAAATTTGCTCCTGTAGAAATTAATGGTTGATGGAGTGTTCACCCTGCTGATTTTGCACTTAGAATTAATTTTAGAATATTATCACAGACTAAGAACCAAATGCTCACCCTGCCTGGTTTTCACATTGCATTAATTTTAGAATATAGTGAATATGATACATTTACTCCTTTAGAAATTAATCGTTGACGAGGTGTTCACTCTGCCGATTTTGCACATTGAGTTAACAACTTATTACACTATCCCAGACATTGAACAACGTTTGCTTGTCTTTGGCCCCGCACACCTAAGGACTCCACGGCCTAAAATCACAAAAACTACCTAATTTACATGGATGTATGACATTACAATGGATGCTTTTACATCGCATGCCTTTACAACGCTGTTTTTACAACGCATGCCTTTACAACGCATAGTGCTTTGGGGCGCTGGATAGTGAATAGTTTAATTTACTTTTCCAACTCCAGTGCCCGTGGTTAGTAGGGAAGGTGTTGGATAGTAAATTAAACCTATTCCCTATCCTAGAGCTCCCCCCAGCGCAATGCGTTGTAATGGTTTGCGTTGTAAAAGTTGCGTCGTAAAGGCACTGCGTGGTAAAAGTTGCGTTGTAAAGGATGTTTCCCAATTTACACGGCTTAAAGGAAAAAAAAAAAAATAAATAATAAAACAATGTGATCCAGCCAACATTCACCACGTCATTGTGCTTTTTTTTACTTTGAGCCATGTTGCACTGTAGCTCAACTGCTATACAACATGTAAAAAACATTAACAACATCAATAGATTTCAAATAGGCGAAACATGTTGATTGTGCCAATGCTTGTTTAACCAAGTTGTTGTTTTTATGGTGATACTGTGTACATAATATATTATCGGCGGCCATCTTAGATTGGGGAAACTGGCACTTGCAAATATGGATCTCATGAAATTGAGTATGATGTATTCAAATGTTGTTCTATCAACTGTAAGTCATCGTTGTTGAATTAACTTTTCTACTTCTTCCTTTTACTATTGAAGATTCTATCCAGTATGTGGCATCCCCTACTTTCTTACAAATGGTGGGTGATCCTCAAAAGGAGTAAGAACTTTGGTATGCAATCGTACTTGAAGAGGAAGACTGCTCAGCTCATAGGAATTTGCCTTTGCTTAAATAATGCTTAGGAGGAATGGGATTAAAACTATTACCTCCTTTGGAAGGTAGTGTTGATTCGGACGCATTTGAGCGGGCCATAAAAATGAGCGGAAGATTTGAAAAGAAATTAAATACTGTAATGGAAATGTTCAAGTTCTATTCTTGTGTTTAAAAGGAGGATGAATCCAATTAGGACTACATCACAACTTTGTTTTAGACAAGTTTGCAAATTTAAAACCTTTGGCTAGGGTCTACAGAACTAAATTATGCTGAAAACGAATGGTAATAAAATTGAAGAATGGTTATGGGCTGGTACTGAAATGATCTTGATTGCTATAATTGGTATTGGTTAAGGTATATAGCGATCTGAAATGTTTTGGAGTGGGGTTAGAGGGCCTACAATCAAACCAAGTAACATAAGCACAGAGATTTATGTAGTGAAGAATAATTCCAGTATCATATATAAAATAGACATTGACAACAGAGGATATAAAAGAAAGACTAATCCAGTGTGTCACAGATGTGAAAGTTCTTTCCATGTTGGAAATTTGAAATGTTGTCTGCCAGTCGATACAATGTGTCTTAAACGCAAAGAGAAGGCAGAGGCTGTAAAGCAAGTGTGTCTAATAGAGTTAGTTGCTTCTTCAGAGATGAACGTGAGAAAGATGTAGGTAATATACATTTTATTCTTTGTGTGACTGACAAAGTATGTAAAGTATTTACAAAATGTGTTGTTAGGATGGATGGGAAGGACAAATCTATGGTGGTGGATTTGTGTGCATGGTATAGCAGTAATGGGAAACCTGCTTTTTGTGAATTATGGGAGGGGAGGAATATGTTACCTCCTTAAGTACTACAGGGATGATAATCTGGACATAAAATTGAGTTAGAAGGATATTTTGGAGCTGATTTGGAAATTAGTATGGGAGAGGAACTAGAGCAAAGATTTATGTGGCAAAAATGAGGATTTCATTCTGGGATGTCCTCATCAAGATGAGTTGGACATGAAGCTTGATCCGAATGCATATCCATCTGTGCAGGTAGTCATATCAGGAATTCATGGTTCTAATTCTGTATCCGAGACAATCTTGTAATTTCCTACTCTCATTTGTGAGGAGTTAGGAAAGTTTAAGGCTTTGAACACCAAATAATTCTGAAGGACAGAGCAATTCTGGTTAGCGATAATGTAAGAAATGTGCCTGTAGCCTATCAGGGAAACTCAAAGTGATGTTGAATGATTTGTGATGGAAATTTTTTTTAACAATTGAACCACCTTCATGAGTGTCCAATGTGGTTATCTCTGTGAAAAGGTCAGTGGAAAACCAGCTTTGAATGGATTAGCGAAGCCCTAATGATGAAATTTGAATTGATAGGCATCCTTTACTGCATTTCTATGAAATAGTTTCTACTCTTTCTAGTACAACTGTATTTTCAATTATTGCTCTTGCATGTGTCTATCACCAGGTTGGGTGCATGAGGATTCTAAATAGCTCACAACATTTGTAACTCTGGAAGGAATATTCCAGTTTTTGCAAATGCCTTTTGGTTTAGCAAGTGCTTAATCAGTATTTCAACGTTTAATGAAACTAGCTCTTGAGGATGTTACGTGCACAGTAGCATTCCAAGGGGATGTTCTGGTATTTGGAAAGACATATGAGGAACATGATCAAAATGTGTGTGCTTTGTTGAAGAAACGTCTATTGAAGGGTTTGACCATGCAAGTTTCAAAATGTAGTTTCTGTAAGAAGAAAGTTGAATTATTGGGCCATGACATTTCTCAAAGTGGTATTAAACATAAAAGGAATCAAGGTGGAGCCTTTGTAAATGCTGTGGCACCAGATTTCAATGATCAGCTGTTATCATTTATTGATTTAACAGAGTTTTCTGTAAAGTTTGTTGAGAACATTTTTGAATATTGAATAGAGAGAAATTTAACTAATGACATTTGAAATGTTGAAAACGGAAATGATGGGAGTATCTTGTCTGATACCAGATCTGGGTTGAACAGAGTGTGTAGTGGTTGCGGATGTAAGCAGTGTGGGTTTAAGTGTTGTTTTAATGCAAGGAAACAAGGGCAAATAATCAATTATATTGTATGCATCACATACTTTAGAATCTGCAGAAACAAGTTAAGCTGTGACAGAAAAGGAGTTGGCAGCCTGTACTTTGGACAGTGAATCACTTTAGGTAATTTCTGTGAGGAACACAATTTGTCCTGAGGACTAGTCACAAGTCTTTGGTGTGCATGCAATCAGCAGGTGGTGGGGGGAGAATCTTGGCTGCATGCTTAGCTCATTTGGCAGTTACATTTCAAGAATATCAGTGCATGTTTCAGTGTGTTTCTAGAAGTGATAATGTACATGAGGAACAAGAGTGTGATGTAGCATACACTGTAGCCAGTGTGAGAGTATGAGGGTGCAGTGTGAAATTTGGGAAAGTGAATGGAAAGAGTCATTACTATGCGATCACAATTTGAATTTGGTTCATTGTTTTTTGACTAATAGCTAGTCTGAAGAATGCAAGTTGAGCAAGAATTTAGCTTCTAAAATGAGAAATTAATTGATGATTTGAGATGGCATTGTGGTAAGAGGTGACAAGATAGTGCCTCTGAATATTTTGAAGAAAATGCTTCCATTGTCTCTTGAAGGTCATCAACTTCTAGCTTTATCATATACACCAAGCTAAAGCAATGTTTTATTGAGGATAGTGTCCAAATGGAACCTCTGCTTCTTTGGGTAAGCATATGGACAAATCTCCCAGCCACACTCTGTAGAGATATTATTTTAGATTGTCTCCTTCTGGACAATTGGGGTCTATACCATGGTTAAAATACATTTAAACAACCTTTCAAGGGTTGGGGTTGTCTCCTACCAGTCTATAGAGAGGAGATAAATCACTTATAAGAAGGCTCTTTCTTGAATGGTGTGCTGAGTTAAGAACACAGAAAAAGCTAGTGAAGAGCACTGTTTTGAATAATTATCAGATTCTTGCTTTTTGTTATCTCGCTCTTGAGCTAACGAAATGGGAAAGGTACCTTCTTTTTCTATTTAGATCAGGATCCGTATAGCGGCTTGTGAGTTTTAGAATGCCAACTGATGCCTTGGGAGGCACCTCCACGGCTGGTCCCTGCAAAGCGACTTCCTCACAATCACTTATTCACTACATCCTTTTTTGTAACTATGTTAGCTGTGCCCGGAGACTGCTGATTTAGCTCTTAGAACTTTACTCTAGTTTTAGGTATTTCTTTTTCTTGATTAGCTTACATTTTATAGCTGCACTATGCACTTTATATAATTCAAAAGATTTATGTGATGTAATTTCTATCTTTTTGAATACCAGTTATTATGTTTTATGGTCATTGGGTTATGTATCTCATTGATTATGCTGTGGGTAATGTGTGGAAAATAGAATATTATCGTTATGTATGTCCCATTATACACCCTCTCTTCCACGTCCTGAGCTAATCATGACGGTAACTAGTAAATTCGGTCACATTAACGTAAGGTTGCACGCAAACGCATCTCTTCCTCAAACTGCAACTGACATTCTTATGGTCAAGCCAATTCCGAGAAACGAGCCCCGTTGTAACCACCCCCGCTAATGGTCAGACCGATTCCGAGAAATAATCCCCGTTTACCAAGACACACGACCAATTCCGAGAAACAAGCTCCTGTTTGCTAAACACATGACACCAGACATCCTGTCACGACAATTTCTCTATTTCTTATCTAAGGAACCAGCCCAGGGTTATTTCTCAACTCTCTGCCTCTGCCATGACTTCCTCATGATTATGACACAGTTACGTCGCTACTGCCTTGATCTTTGTATGATTGACACATTTTTCTAACTGAACATTACTCAAGGGAAGCTCCTTCCTCTTTTTTGTATATAAATGCCATGTTTTCTGTGATTCAAGTAGAGACCATTCCCGAGCCTCCTTAGGTGACGGAGCTCTCCCTTAACTCGAGTTACTGAATAAAGACCCTGAATTCTAACTACCACGGACTCTGCTCTTCATACTTGACCTTATTGATATTATAGAAATTCCGATCAAGGTAAATTACTAAAATATTTACCACAGCAAATTGGCGCCCGAACTGGACCTTTCCTTTCTCCCCACACACCGGGGATGCGGACCCCAAATTGTCTCTCCAGACATCGACGGACTTCCAAGTGCACGCTGCAGGGTGTTCCTGCATGAACTCCTTCGTGTCGAAGAGGGACCAAGCCGCGGCCTAGCTATCCACACGAGGCGGTGAGGGCGACAGCGAAAGTCTCGACCCAGAGCCCGAACATTGTGAAGTTGCCGAGTCCGAGGTCTTCAGAACCCCGACAAACCCCTGATCAAGAGCGCAGCGCAACAAGTCCAGTGACCTGGTTTCCAAGGTCTTCAAGTTCTCTGCACCTCGGTGAGTACTGCTGAGGGTGTATCAAGACGGGTTCTGATCTTTTTCAGGACACGGTCAAGAGGGGTTCTGATTTTTCAGAGCACGGTCAAGACGGGCTCTAGGTTTCTAGAAAACGGTATGTTTGTACTCTGATATACAGGGTATATCAAGTTATCAAGTTTAAATTGTTTATTTATTGACGAAAATGCCTTTGTTTTCTAAATTGTGTAAACTGGGTACCCGGAAAGGGTTACTGGAACAATCTTTACCAGTCCCCCCGAAGGATACTCCTGGTTACTTCATGTATACAAAATATGGAATTGGTGCCATCTTGTATTTGGATCTTTGGGAAGGTTACACTAAAGATTTAGAGATTGCCATTAGATGGCCAAAGAGTGGCACATGGGATTTGAATTGTATCATGGCAGTTGAAAAGAAATGCTGGGAAAAGAAAGTAAGACCCTCGATGTTAGAAAGTGTTGAAACATGGCGAAAGGAAGCACATCGAAGGGAACAGAAAGAGCAAGGGAAAGTGGAGAAAGCAAAGAGAATGTCAGAAGAAAGTAAGATGAGAAAGTTACAGGATCAGAATGATGATATTCATTTTGAACAAAAGAAAAGGGAGGTCTCGGCATCCGTGACGGGTATACATCCCGTCCTCTCGCAAAAGACAGGGTCCGATGGTAGTTCAGACCCTAACATCCCCACAGCGCCTCCCCGTCCTAAGGTTCCTTCTGTACCCGAAGACTTCATTACTACCTATTTAATGGAACCACCTCCTGCTTATACTAATCAAATAGCAAACAGACGGGTAGTTACCCAGACAGAACCCATCCCTGACACTTCGGGTGGTGTTCTACCTATGTTAGAATGTGAATATGACCCTACTCCAGGGGAAGGCCCACAAGCAGACGTCTCCCATTGCTTACGAGAAGCTCTAGAAAGCATACGGTAGGTACCAAATATCACAAATTGCCTAAATAAAATTTACGAGGCGCTCCGAACAGGAGAAGATTTAGAAGTCCTGCAAGAGGCAATCAAAAATAGACCTATCGCTCATAGAAAATGCCTCTCACGATTTATGATTACCTGTTTCATCCGCATGATCTCAAGTGCGGAAAAAGGGGTTCCCGACGATCTACTTCAGCTAGATCAAGCAGTGGTAGCTGGAAATTATAATAAAATAAAAGAAATAGATCTCTTCATTCCTCTCTTTACTAGTAAGGTTTCCGAATCACACCAGAAAAATGCCCCTACCCAGGAGATCGAGAATGAGGGTGCAGACGAAGACAGGGAAGAAGGAACTGCTTTCCAAGGAGCAGTACGCTCCCGTATCCCTCGATCCTTAGGTAGTGAACAACGAAGGAATAAGGCTAAAAAATTGTCAGCTTCTTCAGATAAATTGTTCCAACAAACACAGGAAGCCTTGGACGACGAGCCTCCACTCACCACACAAGAAAAAGAACTCGCTCGATCAAGCGCTCATTGGGTGTCTCAATACTCCATATACGGCCTTGACATAGTTGCTCAAATGTTTTTATCGCTCCCTATGACATCTCAAAGACTAACCAGCATATATATGGTTCAGCACCTCATTACCTTGTACGAAGACACTGGCTACCCGCCCAAAATGTTGCGTCCCCTCTTACGGGATTGTCTAGAAGGGAGGTGGGTGGCAAGGGGACAAGAATTCCTCAATATTTTCCTGGATCAGCGACAACGCTATGTCCAATGCTTTTCTGATACATATGCCTCAAATCCCCCGCAGTACGGCCAAGGTCAATTTCCCCTATGAGAAGTACACCCTGTCATAGATTCTGCGGGAAAACTACGACAGACATTTGTCTATACTCCCTTGACAAAATTAGAAATATTACAATGAAGAAAATGGGCCCTTCTCATGAAAAAGATCCTACAGGATTCCATAGGGAACTCAAAGATATTCTTCAAATGGGCTCCTTTACTTATAAGGACCTCAATATTCTCCTCAAAGTCCTGCTACCTCAAGGAACATACGACAAACTAAAGGGAGGTTGAAGGAAAAAAGGTAGCATTGGCCGATTTAGAGAAAGAAGACACTACTCGTGATCCTGGACAAGTCCTGGGACCTCTGGTTCTGGAACTCCCTCGCCTTCTCCCAAAACTATTCTCTCAATTGTTGACCACTAAGAAAGAAGATTGGAATGCTATCTCCGCATGCAAACAAAAACCAGATGAGGATGTAGGGGACTATTACACAAGATTAGGGAAATGTTTTCTTATTAATAGCGGCCTCTCCTCAGGTGGAGACGCCTATAGTCGATTATTTGTCTCAAAATTCGTAGAAAATGCTTTACCTATGATTAAAAATAGAGTACTAAAAGTTGAAAGTACCTAGCAAGCTAGTTCCCCTTCACAAGCACTACAGATGCTCCAGTATCATCAGAACAGAATTAGGGACGAACAAGAACAGGAGAAAAGAAGGACAAACGATACTAAAATGAAGGTATTGGTAGCGCAGACTAATACAATTCCTCAGACCCATAAGCAAACTCCAGTATCACAAGAAAGGGTTACCTGTAATTATTGCAAAAAGCCTGGTCACTTTGTACGTGACTGTCCAGTCTTACAACACAATATTGCTACTGGAAAGACACAACCTTGCACCTAAACCACTCGTCCCTCTGCTACGACATCATTCCAGGGAAGAGTGTCTCAGTTGAACAAGGAGGGTTCCATCCTCCAAATCACCCCTTCGAAGTCCTCCAAATGGACTACATACAAATGGAGAGATGTCGGGGACATAAGTATGTCCTCATAGTAGTCTGTACCTTAACCCAATGGACTAAAGCCTACCCCGTCCCAGACTATGGTGCCCAGATGACAGCTAAACAACTGGTGAGGGATTTTTTTCCTCGGTATGGGTTGCCAAGAGTCATATACTCTGACAACGGACAACCATTCTCCTCCAAACTGATGAAGGCTGTTTCCTAACTGTTAGGATACACCTGGAAATTCCACTGTGTCCGACACCCCCAAGCCGCAGGTCTAGCCGAACGGCATAATCAAACCCTGAAAACAAAGTTAGCTAAAATATGTGCTGACAAACAAATAGACTGGGTTACAGCCCTTCCGGTTGCTCTCTTCTACATGCGAATGGTGGCACATTCCCGGACGGGTCTGTCGCCTTACGAGATTACATTTGGGAGACCTCCAAATATCTGGGGTATCCCATACCCTAAAAAGTTAACTGACATTGATTCTAATGTACTGACAGATTACCTAGCTTCCTTGATGTCTGCACTACGTTCTTGTCGTTCACAGGTGGCTGCAGCCTTTCCAGACAAAACAATGCCCGAGGAACACGCCATTCAACCTGGCACTTGGGTCCTGGTGAGGAACTTCGATCGCGCCAGTCTCCTGGAAAGAAGGTGGACGTCTCCCAAGCTGGTGCTACTCACGACGAGGACTGCAGTCAAAGTTAAGGGACGAAAAGGATGGCTACACCTCAGCCACTGCAAAAGATTCTTCGGACCAACTCACTCCTGCTGACATTGTTGCTAACCCCAAGGACATCGACATCGAGTCAACAGACTCTGTTTCACCCTTTCCTGAACTTTCCCCCAAAGAAGAGTATAGATCGCGGCTGCGATCCCATCAGAAACAAGCTAGAGACATTGCATCTGACCTCAATCTACCAGTGGCTATTTAAGTCCAGGATGTAGTTTTGGTGAAGCGGTTACTGGAAAGTGTCGGATCACGTATGCAAAATTGACTCACACTAGCAGCCAAAAACATGGAAAATGTATTTAATAATGTAAAATTATTATGTAACAAAGTTCCTATCTTCCTACTCTTTATGATTTCTATCTTTTTCACGGCTTGCCTAGGTTGGTTCCTTCGTCTAGCTTTTCCACCGTCTTCCCCCGCGCCTTTGAACAACACAGCTATGCACTCACACGTAGATCTTCCTCCACATCTCGAGAGCAGAAGAAAGAAATTTTTCAATAACACTTTCATCTCCACGCTCCACCAACATCAATTGGTGATTAACAAAACCAATTGTTGGGTCTGTGGTTTAATGCCACACTCCGTACACGGAGGAATGCCTTTTATCCCACTCCCTTTTGGCTATGCTGGATCTACCTATGCACTCTCTATGATATTCTCCGCTTCTGTTAGAAACATACCTGAGACCAAGGCCAAGAACGCTAGTACCTGGAACGAGATAAAAACAAAAACAGTACGAGCCGTCGAAAAGATGGTAACTTTCACAGCAACATGGGGACGAGCAGACAATAATGAAAACGCCAGTTATTCCCTCTTTAATGATACTATCTCCTTTAGGGAAACGTTTTCAGTCCAGAAGAGACAGACAGAACAGAGAGGATGGACCGTGCCCCATAAGGGCCTATTCTGCGTAAGAGGAAAGGGCAAGAGTAAGAAAATGCGAGACAGTGAGTGTAACAAGACATACACCCTACCTGATCTAAATTTCCCAACGATGGCCACTGCCCCCAACACCTATTTTATCTGTGGACCTCACACACGCACTTGGCTACCTCAAGGCTCGTCCGGGAAGTGCTACATTGCATTTCTCCTTCCCCCTACCTACACCGCCCCAGCAGATTACCATCTAAGTGACCCTCCGACCATAATTAATAGACGGCAAAGGGGGGCCATAGATGCTGAAGATACAGCGGACCAAGAGGCTGGGGATTTCTTTAAAGGAATCATCCCATTCTGGGGGCCTATGATCAACAGCCGCCACATAAGACAACTGACTCGTGTAGTCCAGGGAGCCATAAACGAAACAGCTGGTGCATTAAGTAACATCACTGCTGAGATGGCTGCCGACAGACTCTTGACGTTACAGAACCGCATGGTTCTAGATATCATATTGGCCGACCGTGGTGGAGTATGTGAACTGATCGGGTCCAGCTGCTGTATATTTATTCCAGATAATGCACCCTCTGTGTATTCCGCTATTTCCCGCCTTTATATACTTTCCAGAAAACTAGATACAGACACTGATGCCTGGTCCCTGACGGGTTATCTCTGGGGCCTCCTGTCCTCATGGGGATGGAAGGCACTTACAGTTACAGGTCTTGCCCTAGCCATTCTCTTCACCTGTTGCCTCTGTATTCAGTGCAGTCCAGCACTCTGTAGTTTCTGTATCACTACATGTATTCCCAGACCCCAAACTAGAAAGAAAAACAAGGAAAGGATCAATCAATCAATCAATCATGCCATTTGTATAGCGCACTACTCACCCGGGAGGGTCTCAAGGCGCTTGGGGGGAGGGGTATGCTACTGCTCGAACAGCCAGGTCTTGAGTTGTTTCCTGAAGGCGAGATGGTCCTCGGTCAGCCGAAGGTGGATGGGGAGGGAGTTCCAAGTCTTGGCAGCCAGGTAAGAGAAGGATCTTCCTCCGGCGGTGGCTCTTCGGATGCGTGGTACGGCTGCGAGGGCGAGGCTGGTGGACCGTAGCTGGCGGGTGGGCGTGTAGAAGGTCAGGCGGTCTGTGGTAAATAAATAAATAATACCTCTATTTTTGGATGAATAAATGAATAACAGATAGCTCAATAAATAAGAGTCAAGATTCGAGGTAGTAGGAGTTTTGCAGGTTTATTACAGCATAAAGGACAGGAACAGGACAACCTGCATAGGAATAGGATGGCAGGGCCCAGCAGCTGCTGGGGCTGGATCTGGGATGAGCGCGCTAACATTTAATAACAATACACGATCATATATACTAAAACAGTTGCATTACAGTACATAGGATAGGCGGAGCAGTGGGTGTGATCAATAGCAGTCGCGAAAGATAAGGGTGGAAGTAGGTGTAACAGAGGCGTATACATAGACATGTGATGCAAACGTAACAGAATATGTCATGAATGGGGCGGAAACCATGGAGGGGGCTACCTAAGGAGCCGGGACCTCTGACCTGATGGTGCGCGCAAGCTGGCAATGACGTGTTACTAGGAGAAGCTGGGGGCTTCGAACTCTGTGCTAGGAGCAGAGACTGAAGTCTGGAGAGTCAGGGCGACATGTACCTAAGCAGTATCTAGTATCTGATGTTTAGAGAACATGTTGATATAAACTATAAGTCGGGAGGGGAAAGGCTAACTTGATTCTAAGACTGGAGCATGCATTATTCTACATGTAGTGCGTGATGAAGAATATTAAATGATCATTAAATGCAGTATTTCTCTTACATGGAGACGTAAGGGCTAGACAATGACGGAAACTATTGATGTGATTCAGTAGCTTTAGGAATGCAGAGAAGGAGGACTGAACTGATAACTGGAATCATAACATACTCTTGGCAGACTCAGAGGCAGAGCTAGGCTTAGCCGGGCACTGCGAGGCAGGAAGTAAGTGAAGGGTCGAGGATACAGGTGGGGGCTGTATCGCTCCTCAGCGAGGCTTCAGGGGACAGGAGCTGAATCTGGTGTCCAGGCCCTTTTGAGGCCTAGAAACGGAGATTAACGGAGAATAACGTGCACACTGAGAAACGTGGCAACGTAGCTTTACATAGGCCTGATATTCGTAGTATTCACGAGAACTGGAAACTGACATACTAAAGGTGGACACAACTATAATTGCGTCTTTAATCGAACATGGGGAATAACATATGCATATTAATCATGCACAGATAACATATGATGGATGACGCGTAGGGACACAGAACATGGCAAAATTTACTTTTCCACATTCCCTCCTTGTCACTACGTTTCCATCAGGAAACATCAATATTCATGATACCATCTATTATTTCATACAGTATCATTTGCTCGTCTCGAATTTTCTGGGAACGTGTTTTAGAACGGGGCTTGGGACTAGGAATACATGATGTAGCACAAATGCCGCAAATCGCAGGGCCACATTGTATACAGAGGCAGCAGCTAAATATGATCGCTACTGCAATACCTAGAAAGGACAAGACTTTCCATCCCCAGGCGGAAATTATATTCCAGAACCAACCGGACCATGTCCAGGTGCCTGGGTCTTGGTGTAACAGATGGGCAATTTTATGGAGTCTGGTTATAGCTGAATAAACAGACGGCGCGTTATTTGGAATGAAAATGCAGCAACTAGATCCGATGACTCTACAGGCCCCGCCCCTATCGGCCAATATGACGTCAAGGACGAGACGATTCTGTAAAACGACAAATCTCATAGCAGATTGCTCTTCGGTTAAGTTACCTAGGGCAGAGGCAGTCTCATTGACTACTGCTTCAAGGGTTCTGGTTAACCTACGGATTAGCTTACTATTCTGGATAGGTCCTATAAAGAAGAAGAAACCTCTATTGAAATCTGTATACTGTTCTAGAGCAGTTTCAGTATAATCGACAATGGGGGACTCCCTTCTATGTCTAATGTGTACTAGATGTGTGTTTCTATGATAATCAGGTGGGGCTAGGAAAACAGGTGGCAGTAGGAAGGCAATGTAACAGGTTCCCTCCCAATCGAGGGGCAGACGAACATATGCGGTCTGACCACAAATAAAATAAGAATGACGTGAAGCTTTGAAAATAGATTTCCCACTGTCACTATACTTGACAATAGTAGTACAATCACTATGTCCTACGTGTGTAGAACCATTATTTCGGACACATAATTCGCCTTTGACTGGTAGTACTGAAATTGCAGGTAAGTCTGGAGTAGTATCAGACTGAACATTCAGGACCATGAAATTCGAAGAATAATTACCTAAATTATACACTTCATTTTCTAGATCTAACCCTGTTCTGTGGGGGAGACCTTGCTTGTCTGGAAAGCATGTACTGTTAAGAAAAGACATATCTGTTGAGGATGACGTTAACGTGGACCATGCTCCACACGAACCATTATGTGAAAATGGATAAGGAAAGAGTGGCAGAACTCCCTTCGGTGTCTGAAAAGGGGGGAGTCGACCACACACCCAACAATTAGTGGCATTGCTGGTCTGGTGTGAATAATGTAACATGCGGATGAAAGAATTATTACGCATAGCGAGGCGGTAAGAGAGTTCATGAGGAGGTAGATCACTAAACGTGTGCTCCACCGTAACATTAGCAGACTTATTTACATGAGAAACTGGAAAATACAGATAAAATGCATAACTGGTGCAGGAAATCATAATACTGAGAAATAATATGAAACATAGAAAAACGATACATCGGATTGAGTTTTGACTAACTCTCTCACTATGGGGGTCTATTTTATACATGTCAGAAACAGTCTAACCGTTTCACCTAGGGGAGGACTTAGACAATCAAACTGGCTGACTTATTTTACTAGACCGGAGTTTCAACTTATACTCCTGCTGCGGAGTTTTCTCTAACGGGGAGGGTGCAGTATCATTGTTCTTTGCGGGACAGTCCTTAAGAATAATACTTTGGTAATCCTTCAAATCCTGGGAAATGTTCTTTGAGACCGGTTTCAGTCCATAAAACTTCTTTATATGTGAAAGATGCACCCAGCCTTTGCGTCCCTCCAACTTCACGGCTGTACGGGTGGCGAGGAGGACCTGTCGGGGCTCCTTCCAGCGAGGCTCCAGCGGACTTGAGCGATCGAAATTTCGCACCAGGACCATGGATCCTGGAACGATTTCATGCGGTGCCACCTCGGTATTGTCTGGAAATGCGGCGGCAACCTGTGAACGACAAGAGTTGAGGGCAGACATCAAGGAAGCTAGGTAATCTGTCAGCATATTACTTGAAACATCGGTAATACTTCGGGGTCTGGGTGTACCCCACATGTTAGGGGGGCGGCCGAAAACGACCTCATACGGGGACAGACCTGATCTGGAATGTGCGACCATGCGCATATAGAACAAAGCGACTGGCAGAGCTACTAGCCAGTCCACACCTTTCTCTTTACATACTTTGGCGATGCGGATTTTCAGAGTCTGGTTATGTCTCTCTACGAGACCTGCTGCTTCAGGGTGGCGTACACAATGGAACTTCCACTGGTACCCTAACAAAAGGGAAACATGCTTCATTAACTCTGAGGAGAATGGCTGGCCGTTGTCAGAATATACGACCCTAGGGAGTCCATAACGGGGGAAGAACTCACAAACCAACTGCTTGGCAGTGGTCGCGGCTGTGTAATCTGGGACTGGATATGCTTCTGTCCACCTGGACAAAGCGCATACAACTACAAGGACATACTTGAAACCTCGACATCGCTCCATCTGAATATAATCCATCTGGAGGACTTCAAAAGGGTGGTCAGGAGGTTGGAATCCACCTTGTTCCACCGGGACACTTTTACCTGGATTAAACTGACAACATATCATACAGGTACGGACTTTCTGCTTGGCTGCAGCTCGTAAATGCTTGTTGAACCAAAGGTTCTGGATACTGTCTAACATGGCTTTTTCTCCTAAATGTGCTGGACTATGTGCGGTATTAATAATGACTTGAACCATAGAGTCGGGGAGAAACCATGTGGCTCTACCCTTCGTTAACCATCCTTGATCTGTCTGGACCCCTCCTTGTTCGGACCATTTCTTGATTTCCTCGGGAGTAGCATGTAACTGGATATCTATGACATCTTGAGTAGGGTCTTTAACTGTCATGCATGTAATCGGATCTGGAGTGTGCGTCTGTGTCGGATTCACTGGAATGTCTGGTGTCTGAGCTGTAAGCTTGGCTGTGCGATCTGCTAGATCATTACCCTGGGAAATAATGTCAGTAACTTTCGTATGTGCTTTGCACTTCATGATAGCAATGGATGTCGGTAAATGTATTGCATCTAACAGAGCTTGAATAAGGAGACCATGCTGAATCTTGGTTCCATGAGAAGTCATGAAACCTCTCTCTTGCCAGAGCACTCCAAAGTCGTGTACGACTCCAAATGCGTAGCGTGAATCTGTGTAAACATTAACTTTCCGGTTCTTAGCGTGTATGCAGGCTTGAGTCAGAGCAACTAGTTCTGCTGCTTGAGCAGACAGGGTGTCAATACGGTGTGTCTTAATAACTTCGGTGTCGGTAGTCACTGCATACGCGGCGACTAGTTCTCCTGTACTTGTTCTCATACATGAACCATCCACATAAAGTGTCAGGTCGGGATCTGGTAACGGAATATCTGTCAGATCTTGTCTTGGCTTTGTCATAATATTAACTACTTCCACACAGTCGTGTGTGGCAGGATTTGGATTAACTGATGCTAACAGTGTAGCAGGATTTAAAATGTTGCAGCGTCTGATTTCTATGTGTGGCTGGAACAGTGTCAATTCATAACCTGTTAAACGTGCAATTGTCAAGTGCTGAGTCTGTGTTCGGTTTAAAAGAACTTCCACGGAGTGTGGAACTTGTACTGTCAGGGAGTGTCCTAATACTATGGAATCACTTTGTCTGATAGCTAGTGCTGTGGCTGCAACTGACTTGAGGCACGCAGGCAGAGCCTGGGCTACAGGATCTAATGTGCTCGAAAAATAAGCACAAGGCTTGTATTGTCCTGCTTGATCTTGTGTGAGAACAGATAATGCTGTACCTTCGCGTTCTGTGACGAAAAGTGTAAAAGGCTTACTGTAGTTTGGTGTAGCTAGAACTGGAGCTTGACATAGGGCTTTCTTTAACTCATTGAAACTGAGTGTATGTTCAGATGTCCAAGGGAGGACAGTCGATACGGCTGTCTCCTGTGTCGTTAACTGTATCAGTGGCTTGGCTAGAAATGCATACTGAGGAATCCATTGTCGGCAGTAAGAAGTGAGGCCGATAAAAGCACGTACCTCCTTCCGGGTCTTGGGCTGAGGAAGACTCGCTATTAACTGGATACGGTCTGGTGTCAACTGCCTACCCCTCTTGGACAGTAAGTGTCCTAAGTAGACCACTTGCTGGACACAGAATTGAAGCTTAGAAGGGGACACCTTGTGTCCCATCTCGGCAAGGAAATACAATACTGTAAGTGATGCTCGCTCGCAAGCACGTTCAGAACGGGCTGTGATCAGGAGGTCATCGACATACTGGAGCAGGGCAGTGTCAGTTGGCATGTGAATGTTGTCCAGTTGTCTCTTAAGTGCTTGACTGTAAATACTAGGACTTTCTGTGAAACCTTGAGGAGCTCGTGTGAACATATAGCTCCTTCCATTTAAACAAAATCCGAAAAGAAACTGGCTGTCTGGATGAATGGGGACACTAAAAAACGCGTTCTTGAGGTCTATGACTGTAAAAAATGAGGCTTCTGAATCAATGGCTGTCAATAGGGAAGAGATATCTGGGACAACTGGGTACTGGGGAATAATACATTTATTAAGCTCTCGTAGGTCAATCACTAATCGATATACTGGGGGTGCATTTGGATCAGTACGTTTCATGACTGGAATGATCGGAGAATTGCATACATTGGAGTCAGTTTCTACAACCACTCCTTGAGCGATGAGCTCGTCAATAATTTTGGATAAGGCTGCTACAGCCTCAGGTGGCAATCTGTACTGTCTGATTCGTGGTAACACTACACCTGGCTTGAGAGTCACACGATGGGGTGTGATTTGCATATAACCAACATCAGTTGGACCTTGCGCCCATAGATGCTGCGGAACATTGGACAATCTGGGATCAAAATCTCGTAATACATAGTGACCCTTAAAGTCACGCAGGAACAATCGTATTCCCTCTGGGGAACAGCATATAACTGCACCTAACTCTTTCAGTGTTTTAATACCTAATAGATTCTCTGGACATGACTTAGTAAGTAACAGATCAGTAGTACGGGACAATGGACCTACTTCTAGAATAACTGGCTTTGATATTTCATTTACAATGGGTTTTCCTGAAAATCCAAGGGAAACATTTCTTGAGCCTGAGAGCGGAGCCCCTGGAACTTCGGCGTGGCTTATAGTGGTCCTACTTGCCCCTGTATCAATCAAAAACTTTCTGTCTTTCCCTAATACTTGACTATGAACATAGGGACCTTCTTGATCTACAGGTATCTCGATGAGAGGCAAGCCTACCTCCCTCTCTAGGCTGTTTCATGAATATGGCTGATACTCTGGATACTCAGACTGTGCATACTGGTACATCTGCTGTGTAACATGCTGTGTTGCAGCGATGGGCTGCGGTGCTGTAACTGTCTGTGGTGCATTCTGTGGCTGAGGAATCTGTGAAACTTGTTCTTGTCTAGGCGGACGTGGTCTTTCTTTAGTCTTACCGGTAGCTATGTTGTGTTTCAGAACTGCACACTCGTTTATAAAATGACCTGGCTGTTTACAATAATTGCAGTTTCCTTTAACGGGAGCTGCAGGATGACTGACTTGATTCGGACCCCTCTTCTGACTGTCTTGAGGAACAGATTGTGCAACTAGTACTTTCATTTTCGTGTCTTTCATACGTTTTCTCTCGTGTTCTTGCTCTTCTCTGATTCTATTTTGGTGATATTGGAGCATCTGTAACATCTGGGACGGGGTATTAGCTTGCCAGGTACTTTCGACTTTCAAAACTCGATTTTTAATTTGTGGACTTGAATTCTCGACTAATTTAGTAACAAAAAGATGAGGGTATGACTCACTACTCGTCTTGAGGCCACTGTTGATGCTAAAACATTTCTCAAATCTAGAATAAAAATCACTAATGTCTTCGTCTTGTTTCTGTTTACAGGCTGAGATTGCATCCCAGTCTTCCTTTTTCGTTGTTAACAATCTGGGTAAAACTTGAATCAATAATTCAGGTAATTCTTTACATTTCGCTCCAAGACCGGTACCTGGTACTCGTGCCTTATCTTCAGCTTCTAGGACTGCCCAATCGATATGTTTCTCTCCCACCTCCCATTCTTTTTCCTTGAGCTTTTCATACACCCCTGCAGGCAGCAGAACCTTTAACATTTTAATTATATCTGGATACGTGTATTCTCCCATACGGAGCATGTCTTTTAATTCTCGATGGAACCCTGCTGGATCTTTATCATGACAGGGGATTAATTTTTTCATCTCTAAGAGTTCCATCTTTGTGATCGGGGTGTAAACAAACACTCGTTCTAGTTCGCCACCCGTTCCTCTAACTGGGTGGACTTCTCGTAACGGATTCTGTCTGTCTATGTAAAAGGGTTTACTTTCTGGGGGTGGGGCATGAACAAACTGAGGGTTCAGAAACGGTCTATATTTGTGGCGCTGTTCTAAAATGACACTAATTAAATCGGTACCTAAACCTTTCCATCTATACTGGAGTAACTCGTTCAGGATATCATGTAACGGGCCTGGATCAGAGTGCTGACCCTCATACAATGTAATGAGGTGCTGAATCATATACATACCCGCCAGTCGTTGCTCGGCTGGGGGCATTTTCAGAAACATTTGTGCCACTATTTCGTCTGGAAAAGTGGTAGAATCAGTAGTCCATCGGACTGCTGATCGGACTAGTTCTTGTTCATGCATAGTACTTAACTCACTGTAACCGATTCGTGATTTCAGAATGTGATCGGTAGCTTGAAACACTTGTTCTAGAGAACCTTGTTCTGGTGCTGGATGATGGAAAGTTGACTTGTGTTCTAGGCGTAAATGGCGATCTGGAAATCTAGATTTTCCTACATACGCTATTCTGGCGGGATTCTCGTCGTCTACCTCTTCAGTATCAGAGTTACTTTCTTTCTCGCTTACTTGTGCTGCTTTACGCTGTTCGTGTAACTTTATTATTTCTTTACGGATTTTCTTGTACATACTTTCCATAGCACTGATGGTCCTGTGCTTACCCTCGGCTATATTATCACTCCACTTTGTCAGGGTTCTCATTTCGGCTTGATCTTTGGACGGGTAATCTTGTTCTCTTATTAAACAATTAATCAAAAACTTTAGTATCATGAGCTGGATCTCGGCTTTCCTTTGAGACATGACTTCGCCAATGCTTTCTGGATCATCCCCTGTACGGATGAAACGATATATTCTGTCTAGATCTTCTTTCATATTCGGTAGGGTGACTAGATACTCGGCCACCTTTCTTACACGTAATGAATATAAAACCATATTATCCTCGCCTGGGACTGGATCATAGCCGCATTCATTAAGGGCTTTTCTTATCTCTGCTACAGACTGATATCTGGGCGTACGCTGTGACGCTTGTGCATGTAATTCGACTAACGTTAAACGCTTGTGTGGCGGCGGGGTCTGAGGAGGACCTCCTCCTGCGGCCCCTAAACTAGAATCGTCGACTGATCCTCTTCGTACTAGTGTGGCAGGAAATTGAAATGCGGGCTGAACTGGTATGGCGGGCTGGACCGGGGGGACCGTAACAGGTACTGCAAGGGGTACCCCGGTGTCTGGAGAAACGGGGAGTGCCTGATTTACAGGGACTGGCGGAGCGCGAACAGGATTTGCATATTCTGGGACTGTGTCGTCCAAATAGGACGAAATGAAAATATCAGCTGCGGTCTGTTTGTGACGTAGCTTGGTCGGAACTAATGGTGGCGGAAAGTTACTGGATGCCTCCAGGGTCGCTTTTGGCAGGCCCTCAGCAAGAAGAGGATACATACCCTTAATAAGAGCATGCCTCTGTCTGTCTGACTGTTCGGTTTTAACTCGTTCACCAATCTCGATTAATTCCCTTTCTTGGGCTCGTTCCAAGGATTCTCTACTTAATTCTGACTTTCTGATTTCTTTTTCGGTTCTTTTATGAGATTCTTTGCGCCATAACTCGATGGCATCTTTCTGTGACTGTCTGGCTTTCTTTTTCCATAATGCTTCTTCTACTCTCATGATGCACTCGGCATCCCATGTGCCTGACACAGGCCATCTATACTTTTCCTCTAACTGTTTGGTATACTCGACCCATAAATCTAGATACAATATGGCGCTTATGCCATGCTTCTGATACATAAAATGACCTGGACTGTCCCTAGGCGGGACAGGAACTGCTGCTTCTAGCAGACCTTTTCTAGTTCTCAACTGACGCAGTTTTGAAAAGAGCGGCATGACTGAACTATAATCTGGACACAATACGATACACAATAAACACGATAACTACTTCACACTCATACCACGACATCAAGATACATGAAGAACATTCAGAATAACAGTTCGAACAGAATACTACCTGGAATACGGAAAACAGAATACATGAATTTTCTCGAGAACAGAACTGACTAGAACAGAAACTAGATGCACTGCTGAAACAGTACGAAACTTACCGGTCTCATACAGAGACACGTCAGGACCCGCATCCACCGAAGTGGACACTTCGTTTGTGGGACTGTGTACCACCAACCCACGGACCAGAGTCAATTAGATTGACCCTGTCTAGATACTACCCCAGCAACGGTACTCACCGGGCAGTAAGAACGGAAGGCCTCAGACTGGACGGGACTGCTTGGACGCCGGACGGACGAACTTCGGACTTCTGTTACGGGTGGGCCTCCGGATACCTCGGACCTTGGACTCTCGGCTTGGGCTCTGGTCGGGACTCGCCGCGTTCCTCCACCGTCTCGTCTGGATGCTGGACCGCCTCCTCTGTCTCCTCCGTGGGCCTGAGGGATACTTGAAGCAGAAATATCTGCCGGTGCGCAGAAGAGTTCCGTCACGACTGCAGAGGGTCAGGGGGTCGGCGTGGCTTCACCGACGCGTGGGGAAAGGGCAAGTCCCTATTCGGGCGCCATTATGTGGTAAATAAATAAATAATACCTCTATTTTTGGATGAATAAATGAATAACAGATAGCTCAATAAATAAGAGTCAAGATTCGAGGTAGTAGGAGTTTTGCAGGTTTATTACAGCATAAAGGACAGGAACAGGACAACCTGCATAGGAATAGGATGGCAGGGCCCAGCAGCTGCTGGGGCTGGATCTGGGATGAGCGCGCTAACATTTAATAACAATACACGATCATATATACTAAAACAGTTGCATTACAGTACATAGGATAGGCGGAGCAGTGGGTGTGATCAATAGCAGTCGCCAAAGATAAGGGTGAAAGTAGGTGTAACAGAGGCGTATACATAGACATGTGATGCAAACGTAACAGAATATGTCATGAATGGGGCGGAAACCATGGAGGGGGCTACCTAAGGAGCCGGGACCTCTGACCTGATGGTGCGCGCAAGCTGGCAATGACGTGTTACTAGGAGAAGCTGGGGGCTTCGAACTCTGTGCTAGGAGCAGAGACTGAAGTCTGGAGAGTCAGGGCGACATGTACCTAAGCAGTATCTAGTATCTGATGTTTAGAGAACATGTTGATATAAACTATAAGTCAGGAGGGGAAAGGCTAACTTGATTCTAAGACTGGAGCATGCATTATTCTACATGTAGTGCGTGATGAAGAATATTAAATGATCATTAAATGCAGTATTTCTCTTACATGGAGACGTAAGGGCTAGACAATGACGGAAACTATTGATGTGATTCAGTAGCTTTAGGAATGCAGAGAAGGAGGACTGAACTGATAACTGGAATCATAACATACTCTTGGCAGACTCAGAGGCAGAGCTAGGCTGAGCCGGGCACTGCGAGGCAGGAAGTAAGTGAAGGGTCGAGGATACAGGTGGGGGCTGTATCGCTCCTCAGCGAGGCTTCAGGGGACAGGAGCTGAATCTGGTGTCCAGGCCCTTTTGAGGCCTAGAAACGGAGATTAACGGAGAATAACGTGCACACTGAGAAACGTGGCAACGTAGCTTTACATAGGCCTGATATTCGTAGTATTCACGAGAACTGGAAACTGACATACTAAAGGTGGACACAACTATAATTGCGTCTTTAATCGAACATGGGGAATAACATATGCATATTAATCATGCACAGATAACATATGATGGATGACGCGTAGGGACACAGAACATGGCAAAATTTACTTTTCCACAGGTCGTTGAGGTACTTGGGGCCCAGATCGTGGAGAGACTTGTGTGCGTGGGTGAGGAGCCGGAACGTGATCCTCTTGTCGTAGGGGAGCCAGTGCAGGTTCCTCAGGTGGCTGGAGATGTGGCTGCGTCGGGGGACATCCAGGATGAGTCGGGCGGAGGTGTTCTGGATGCGCTGGAGTCTTTTCTGTAGCTTGGCTGTGGTTCCGGCGTAGAGGGCGTTTCCGTAGTAGGATTATGTTACAGGAACAAGTGGACAACCTAATGAACATCGAGGTAGATTAAGAAAAACAATCTTAAAAAGGGTATATTATGGGACAAGGAGGGAATGTGGAAAATAGAATATTATCGTTATGTATGTCCCATTATACACCCTCTCTTCCACGTCCCGAGCTCATCATGACGGTAACTAGTAAATTCGGTCACATTAGCGTAAGGTTGCACGCAAACGCATCTCTTCCTCAAACTGCAACTGCACATTCTTATGGTCAAGCCAATTCCGAGAAACGAGCCCCGTTGTAACCACTCCCGCTCATGGTCAGACCGATTCCGAGAAATAATCCCCGTTTACCAAGACACATGACCAATTCCGAGAAACCAGCTCCTGTTTGCTAAACACATGACACCAGACATCCTGTCACGACCATTTCTCTATTTCTTATCTAAGGAACCAGCCTAGGGTTATTTCTCAACTCTCTGCCTCTGCCATGACTTCCTCATGATTATGACACAGTTACGTCACTACTGCCATGATCTCTGTATGATTGCCACATTTTTCTAACTGAACATTACTCAAGGGAAGCTCCTTCCTCTTTTTTGTATATAAATGCCATGTTTTCTGTGATTAAAGTAGAGACCATTCCCGAGCCTCCTTAGGTGACGGAGCTCTCCCTTAACTCGAGTTACTGAATAAAGACCCTGAATTTTAACCACCACGGACTCTGCTCTTCATACTTGACCTTATTGATATTATAGAAATTCCGATAAAGGTAAATTACTCAAATATTTACCACAAATGAAGTTATTTAAATTTTGTTTATTGACCATTAAACTGCTCTGCATTGTTTTTGTCTTTTATGGCCATATGTGGCTGAATAAAGATTTATTGAATTGGATTAAATTGGCACATGAAGGTAATCTTTCTATGTTGTTACTAAACAGAACTGTAGCAGATTTTATTGGTGTCCAAAAATTGATGATATAATTGATGGTTCGGTGAGCGATTGTGCATAATGTGCTGGAACAACAAGTCAGCTAAATGATGTGTTGTTGAAATGGGAAAAGTGCAGTGTGCCAATTGTTTGTGGAGGAAGTTGGGGATTGGTATACTCAGGCATTTGCTTTGCTAATCGGGATTATGGCAAAAAATATCCCAAAGTGGCAGGCATCCTTTTGTAATATATATAAGGGTGGGGTCCCAAGTAGGTTCCCACTTCCCAGCCTATTTACGGGCCCAAGACCCTCTCTTCTGGAGCCGGGTATATTGAAGCAGAGGGGGCACACTGCCTCACTCCCCACGCTGATGGTGTCCCCAGGGACCTCAACACCCATGGGCAATGTTGTTAAAAAATAGAGGGGTCCTGCGCAGCCCTCCCTTCCCACGCTTGTGAAGGTCCCAGGCCCCCATCTATCGGGCTGACTATTTTTTAAGAAAGGGAGGGAAACCCTGCAGCACGACTGCCCTCCCAGAGCCTTTAATGGCCTCAGGACTCATCCCGGGGGCCAGCCTAATCACTGTGTCCAGAGAAGCCCACCCCAGGACACAGTAGTTTCCACGTCTGCTACCAGCTTGCAGGTGTTTAAAAATGCTCGCTCTGTCTGGGACAAGTCTCCATATTTCTTCTGCCTAGACGGAGCATGCAGAAAACAGCTGCTCCCTCCATATGGGAGCAATGCGGGCTCCAGCACCATGTGTGGAACTGGCTGGAGCTGTGGGGGCCCTAAGGCCTCCCCTGCAGTCCTAAACATTGTGCTTAGTTGTCACCAGGCACCACCTATAAACAATGGATGCCCTGGAGAATCGGATCCTGGGGCAATAATAGGGGTTGAAGGCTCAGGGAGTGGGATGCTCAGCCCCCTCCCCTTTTTAATAAAATACTAGGCCCTGCCCTTTAAAAAATTTGCCAAAATGATGGGCTCCTTGGGGCCAAAATAGTCTTTTTAAATAAAGCTTGGAATTGGGGCCTATGAAGATTTGGCCCCTCCCCTTTTTAATATCATACAGTCCCATGTAATGGAGTCCCCTGGTATAATAAGTCTCAGTGAGGGGTGTTGTGCAGCTCCATCCCCTTTTATTATTATTATATTTGGCACCCGGGGGTGGAGCCCTTAGACATATTAGGTATTAGGGGCAGGGGACACATGGCCCCTTCCCCTTTTTTATTGTATTTAGCCTGAGAGGCTGGGGTCCCATGTTCCCCTGTTTAATTTTATTTATCTCAATGGGTGGGTCTCTGGGGCCCTTTTAGGCGTGGAAAAAACAGACCATGCTGTCACCTCTCCTTTTTCTTGGAACCAGCCCAGGTGGATGGGGTCCTTAGGGCCAATGAATACTCATAATGGGTGCTGCATGTCCCTCTTCCCTTAATATATATATTTTGCCCTCTAGGGTTGGGGTCCTTAGGGCACAAAGGCCAACCCTATGCCACACAATCCAAAGGCTGTGGAAAGCATGGGGCTGACTGCCTTTCCAGTAATAAATATAGTTTTAAAAAAGGAGCTTTTTATGCACATTGCGACTACAAATCCTATAGTACATGGGGTCATGTGACGCAAAAAATGGTGAGCTAAGAAATATCTTAAAGATTCTCTCTTCCGGCCACACTGACCAGCGTCACTGAACAATGCGATAAGAGAGCACTCTGTAAGTATCCTCCCATCGAGTAAAGAAGCAGACTGATTTACCCACAGAATGAAAAATAAGTGAACCAGGAGCCCGATACCCATGACAAATAATCTTTGTCTGAGCATCGGGACATCAAATCCCATTATACTTGGCATCTCATGACCCGGAAAAATGGTGTGTGAAGCAATGCCTAAAAGAGACTGTATTCCGGCCATACTGACAATGCCACTGTGCAAGGAGACAGACCAGGGTTCCCGGGAGCATGAACCCCTGTTACCAAAAAAAGGCTGATTGATTTCCCTAGTACATGAAAAAGAAGCATACTAGGATTCCAATCCTTGGTAATTAATAGTCAGCTTGAGCACCCTTGATATGGGAGCACACTTGAAGTCCTCCCTCCAGGCTAAAAGAGGAAGCCCCCTTCATTTATAGTTCATCATAAGGATAGCCAGTGAACCACAATTGATGAAAAGGATTATATCTTATGAGTCACTGTAGGAAATCATGTAGTGAAGGGTCCATGCTCTCCCGATGCAATAAAACTGATTGTGTAATTCCCAGAATTCACCCATTCAGTTGTCAGATCCTTCTATGAAGATGGCCTTTTGCTCTAAGTGAAGTGAAGGTAAAATATTGGGATTTATCAGCAATTACATAGTATTGTTTTGAAATCGAAGCACTGAAACACATGCTTTAGGATTTATTAGGCATGATTTTCATGTGGCCACTCATCGATAATACCAAATTTTTAAGTAAAGTCAAAGGATATGTTGGAGGTGTGTTTTTGCTTTTGCCAACTCCAGCTCCTTTACCTGTGACATGGTCTAGTTGAATGATCCTACCAGCATTAACTTGTTTCTCTGTGTCTTTTATTACAGTGCTTCAAAGCAGTTGTATTGGAATGTCACCGATACCAATTGAAGCCCTGAGGAAGAAAGACCGTCATCAAAAAACGACCCTTTTGATAGTTGAAATGTGTCAGCATATATACGTTTTTGAGGCTGACCAGCCCCACACTGATTGTGATCCGTTATGGATAAGTAACGTTTTTGAGGACCTTGAAAAAATAAGTGGACAAAAAACTGTAAATGTATTCCTTAGCCCATAATGGCCTACTGATTTCCTCAACATAGTGAGTGATAAGGATAACACAGTGCAGCAGGTAGGGCAGAATGCACATAGTACTACTGCTGACTGATGGTAGAGTGGGCTGCACTGGGGTAAGCCTGGTAAGGAAGTACAGGTCAAGTAGAGAGTAGTCTAGAGAGAGGTTGAAGAAGGTGGAACTTTTCTAAGTAATAAGCCAGGCTTGAGACTCCGTTTTTTCTCTGACAAAAGATAGGTAGACCATTCCTATTCATGAATATTACAGTACAATGTACAACGTGTGATACAACAAAGTATTATATTAATAATAACATTAATAATAAAGACCCCTAACTAGCAAAAAAGTAAATTATTTATTTTTACAAAAAATAAACCCCGCCACTCCATCCACAACTACCCCACACTGATCCATTCACCCAAAGAATTCTCTTCTCCAACTGTGTCCCCTTCATCACTCACAACAGGCTCATCATTTCCCAAAACGAGTATAAAAAATCCCCTTGTCCAATTGTACACCACCACCCACAGCAGGCCCACCACCTTCTTAATTAAAGTCAGTGCCAGTTTATTTATTTTTTACCTCCTCCAGGACTTTCAGGAGCTCACAGAGAAAGACCTTTGTAGTGGAGGGGGAAGGCTGTGGCTCCTTTGAGAGATACAAGACAATGCCGTCTGTGTGAGCTCGGTGATGGTGCTTCCTCTGTTCCACTGGCTGAGCACTGGAGAAGCTGGTTTCACTACCTCATCTTCTTATTCCTCCAGGATAGCTAGCCAGTGGAACATCATCTTTTGGAGGTGCAGTCAAGCCTCTATTTCCAGCACGTGATGTTCCTTTTTAAGTAGGGAGTCCGATGCCACGACACTGGTGAGGATAGCTGAATGTTGTGAAGAAAGAAGAAAAGAACATGAATTGTAGCATATGTTTGTATGTTCGGGCAGCCGCAAAAATGCTGGTTCTCTAGGGCAACAATGGATTGGTTTGGTTAAAAGACTCACACAATATGGTTAATGGAACGTAAAAGATTTAGTAGAGCAAGAGATGGCATAAGCGGAAAAAACTGAGGAAGAATTGGGAGAAATGTGGTACATGCTTGGATGGGAATGGGATTGATACAATATTATGTGGTAGGAGCTCTTTGTGAACAGAGAACACTGGCTAATACACATCTTCTACCTAATAATTCAGATGGCACAGAGGAAGTGAGAGAAACATAAGAAGGAAGGTGGACAATTTAAAATCGATTTTGGTGTGGGAAGGAAAGAATCTCTGAATACAACAAGATGTTGCCATTGAGAATGGAAATTGACATACCACTCATCCAACCAGCAGTTGGCTTATCCCCCCAGCCCTCCTAGTTGTCTGTTTTGGCCTAGGAAGATACTGGACGAAAATAAAAGGCACGTATTTAATAATATCACTTCCAACCACTATATTTGCACCTGGTAAAAAACAACTCCTAACAAATCTGAAATTATTCCTAGGCAAAATATCACTGTGAAAGTTCTCCTTCTACATTAAAAGAAATCAAATAGTCAAAAAATCTGTTCTATAAAACAAAGTTTTAACAATGAAAGTTCAGTAAAACAATAGAGGGAGCTCAATGTACAATAGGGGTAAGGAGGAGTGTAGTGTAGTTCCTATTATCCCAATAGGCTCTGCGCATTGGAATAATATCTTCAATAGTATAGACCTAGGGCAGACGTTAACTAGGTCTTCTACCGACGATATTAGACTTAAAGTTTTGTGTTTGCCAGCTAGCTCAGAGTTCACTAGAAACTTTCTCGAATAGGCAAGGAGGCTTTTAACCTCCCTGGATAGACAAGAAGGGATTTAGTTTCTGACAACCATAGAACATGACAACTTTGCTCTCCCCTAATCAAGAGTGTATCTCTAGAGTCGTGTGAAAACAAAAGACAACTTATTTTACTCAGTCAGTTCAGTGCATTCTTAGTTTCACCAGATTGTAGAGAAAAGGAAAAGACGGGCGTGTTCAATAAAAGATATTATTTATTGATCAGTCTCCTTTCTCATACAAGAGAAATGAATCGCTATTATTGTAATACTTATAGTTAAGTAAAGTGCATACAGTAAAGACAGAATTATAAAATAATACTGTAAAAGCATTGATATGGTTTCTGAGCCATATGATACTTTAAAATGGATAAAATAGATACATACATATATACATTTGACTAATCATACTCAACTGGTGCTTCTAACCTCGCCTACCCCAGTGTACCTGACCTAAGCCTAATACGTGGGCGGGAGTAGATAAGTAGCAGTTTAAGTTAAGTTTGTTTGTCAAGGGACTGACTCGAGAATTCTCTGCAAGGGGTTATTCAGTTCTGTACCTGAGATCTAGAATGATGGAGGGCTGGTATCTCTTATCCCAGGTCTTGATATTCCAGCTGCCTGCGAGGGCTGCTTGGAAGCGCCGGAGCTGGATTTCTCATCAGGAGAAAGGCAGCGTCTCGTTCTCAGCGCGTCAGGAAGGCGGGGCAGCGCCTGTGGGCTTCGCTCTCTGCTGGGCTCCTCGGCACGTCTCGCTGCTCCGATCTCGTCACTACCGCATGTGTTTGCTTAAGGCAATGTCGGTAATATTTATACCTGAAAGGTGCCGAGATTGACGTAAGGATGGACATATATACGTCAATAAGGATGTCATATGAACGGGCTCGTTCGCACATTCTTTTGCTGAAGTTCTCTGTGAAATCAAAACAATGGCTATGGGAATTTCCCAGGTCGCTGTAGGTTTGATTTGTTTTGAGAACTCTGTATGCCTTATCAGGGGCTGGAGGAATATCGCTTGTCTAATTAGATGGCATGCGTTATGACCTAATCAGATAACGCGCTTCTGTGCCGTGGTGTGGCTTAATCAGATAACGGTTTTTGCACCGTTAGATGGCTGCTAGTTAATTATTAACCAGACCAGGGTCAGGAATAGGGGAATCGATACAGTACCTATAGGAATACATCACACCCACTCCACGTAGACTATGTCCATATTTACAAATCTAGGCATAGTGAAACCAGTAGCGTTTGTGTATATCGTAGCACCCCAAAATACATTCATATGTATCCTGAAAATTTTGAAACATAATCATATGTACTATCACGTGTACTATATGCATAAGCAGTCTAATAATGCTAAACATATAACGCATATTTTTAAATTCAGCATGAATAAATGCGAAAACCACACATGAAATGGCTCTTAATACAGAAAAAAAGTGCGAGACCATTTCATCACAATCATAAAGTTTTGTATGAGAGCGCTAGAGGATAGCTAATGTCTCGTGACTACCTAAAATAGAAATTCAGTTCTCTAAGAATAATGTCTACTTTAAGCAGAAGATAAGTGTCCCAAAAAATCGTAAATATTTTGGAATTGGGGAAAAAGGTTCTTGCAGTCTGAACAAACTGATGAAAAAATTGTTCATATCGCTTTTTGAGAAGTTGAAGGCCAAATTCAGCATGTAGGGAACTCCGAGTGCTATTTTGCTCAAAGTTATTCCTGCTGCTCTGGTGAAAACATCATATCATTTAGACTGTTGAAAAAACTGTCAACAGCTTCTTGCGTAAGTTCCACTAATTCGGAAAAGGTTGTTACCATGCATTCATGAGCCTGAGCATGATTGCCTCCATTGATGTTTTGATCAGCATAGCTGACTGAAGGTCGTACCTGATCGATGCTGCTTTCATCTTGTGCTTCACTACCCCTCAATCGTAGTGGTGAAGTCTCCACGAATGCCGTCATCAGGATTGGTAGCCGCTGGGGACAGCACAATGCATGAGCCGTTACCGGACCCAACAAGGTATCTGTGTCCATTGGCACATCCGATAGTAGTGCCAGACAGGTGTCCAACACGCATTCTTCGCCGCATAGCAAGCACCTTAATACAGGGATAACACAACTTTGCCACATTGGTCTAAATGAAAGAGACCAAGTCATGTTCAGGTCTCTAAGCCGGGATAGTCCAAGGATTTTAGTTACCCGGTCCCGGTAGCCAATGGCTAGGATCATTTCTTCCCTTGTCGCAGGTGTTTTGTCTGTGACATGGTTTGCCATAGCGAAATAACAGGATCAAAAATAGAATACCCGCTACTAGTCCCAAAAGGAGTGGAAGTCCACCAAAAATGGAATTGACAAAGTCTGGAAAAATACCCAGGATGGCTTTGAATGGAGTTAAAGCACCCAAAAACACTGCTTTAAATACACTGGAGACACCAGTGGTATCAGAAATATTTAAGATTTCGTTCAGTATTTCTGCGAAATGTATGGGGGAATTAGTTGATAATAATGAATGAATCTCTTCTGTTGTCCTTGCAACTTGGAGATCATACGTTTCTTTTGATGACGTGAGCCTGGTCGGCGTCTGTAGGAGCACAGTCTTCATTCTGCTTAAAGTATCTATTCGAATAGAAGCAATTATTGTTCCAGAAATCAAACCCAAATGTATTCATTTGTTCAAAGAATGAATCGGAATATATCAATTTTGTGTTTGTAAGCATGGTCTTCATACCTGTCTTATTTGACAATTTGAAATAAAATGTTTCTGCCTTACTTGTGTTAAACCCTGAAAAGTATGAATATTTATCATAAAATGTTTTTGAGCTGTCTTTTGGAGGAGTAGCACAATGTTCCCATTGGTTATAATTTAAAACATTTCTAGGTTGTGCAGATTTATGTAGATAATGGTTACCATAGTGGTTGTAGCAGAACATCTGATCATAATTAGACGAACCCTGCAAATAATCATGTTCTGTAAATTTAGCAGACATCACAAGAACAGACATCATATCATTAATACTTTCAAAGTCCCAATCATCAGCAAATGAGCTCGGTTTTACAAAGTCACTCAATGAGATCTTGAATTGGTGTGGATACTTCAGGATTTCAACCGGACCATAGATTTCATAATCAGTTTTGTCCCATGCTACACCGCCTGGTATAGGATTGGCTGTGAGGTTCACTGAAGAAAGTTCTCTTTTCTCGATGTGTGAAGATGTGTGTAGTTTAAGGACCAATTTGATTTACTGGCTTGCTGTGTCCATTTTAGCATATTTTCCTTCAATGAAATGTCCCAAGCATAGTACCATGATGAGCCAAAGAATGAGGATAAATGCACCGAAGGTCACCCAAAATTCAATCCATGGAGAAATCAGATAGGTTTCTTTCAGCTGTTGAAAAAGTTCCTTAGCTTTGTCTTTAAAAGTTTTTGTTGATGGCTGTTTCTTTGCTTCACTCAGGTCTTCAGATGAATCATCGAAGTTGATGAAGTAGCCGGATGCTGTTCTGTCAATTGTTCCAATTGTTTTTGGATTTTGCTTTGTTTCATTAGCAAAGTCTGCAGTTACATCATCATAGGTTGTTGTTTCTTGATGAAAAGTTTTAATTTGGGTTTTAAGAGGTTCAAGTTCCATTGCTTTGTTGCATAGTCCTTGTTGATTCACTGTAGATTTTCCAAATGTGATCAGTCTTCCAGTTTGAGCCTCTGTATTCGTAGCAAACATTGGTGTTCTGCTACTTCTTGGGAGTCCACTTGGCCTACTGTTTGTTATCGGCCACATGATTGTGGTTTAACCAGGTCGATGGATACAACTCGGTTCTCCTTTTTACCAGCAAGGGGCGGTAGTACTACTGATCTTGTCCCGTTGACAGACAAGACAGGAACTGCTTTTCTGTAAGAAGGCCCAAATTCCTTCTTTACCGCGATCTTCTCTCTGACTAGATCCCCGACTTTTGGAATCCAGACAGGCCTTGCTGGGACAGGTGGTTTCTCTTCAGTGGTTGTTGGCTGTTGTTTCAACTTTATGTTGCTCAGGTCTTTTCTTGTTTCATTTAAGTCCTGTAAAATAGCCAAACGATCTTTGATATCAAAGCTTTTGTCTTTAACCACTGAAGTCTGACTATCAAGATCTTGGATCATCATTCTAGTCCCGAACAATAGTTCGTACGGACTGAACCCTTTCAGAAAATTCCTTGGCAGGTTATTTAGACTACGTTGGACACTTATTAAATGTTTGACCCACCCAGCTCCCGAACCTAATACCTTTTCCGTTATAGATTGCTTTATGTCTTGGTTTTTTCTTTACACCATCCCGTATCCCTCAGGAAGGAAGTGATAAGAGTCCCGCTATGCTATGCTCATTTGGTCATGCTTCCCTTTAAGCCTGAGGGCTAAAGGGAACACATTATTCAAAACGTAGCATGCTCCTAGCGTATATGCCATTATAGACTTGCAAATCCTTGTATAACAGTCCAGACGTCAGCCGAGCGCTGGGGTCTACATCATAAGTGAAAATTAGTCTTTTTATGTTAATATAACACTTTTTCGTGATGGGTATATTCCTATTGTTGTTGTTTTTCTGGGGCGAAGTGCCATGGCAATAGTCCTCCTCGCTCGCCACTGCGATCTCTATTGCAGTCTGGTCAGTTTTTTACAAAAATGTGATGATGCAGGCTCATGCCTGGCCACCAGTACACTGATTGTAATTCTTCCAGAGAATTTTTTAGCTTAAGGTGTCTGAGACCCTCACCCATATGTGCGTCTGCTATTAACAAGCCTCTCCTGTCCGTGTTTGGAATTACTCTATCCCCCACTCCAGGGATTCGAGCAAAAGGGACTGAGTTTGCATCGATTATGTATGTATAATTGAGTGGATAACTGATCGGTAGTGCTGAACAGTCGCCTTTTGATGACGTTTTCACCGCCAGCACAGTTTCACCGTCAATGTATTTTACTGCACGCTTTTTTGTAGCTACGGAAGCCGATTTTGCTGCTACCGCTGTGGCTGTCTCAGCCAATGAATTCCCTGCAACGTAAACGCCATCACGCTGATGACTCAGTGAATGTATCACATGAGTTTTTGGTAGTTCTTTCCTTAAAAGAACTAATTGTTCCCAAAGCGCTTTCTGCTTTATTGTGGCACCTGTGTCATCTTTGTAACCGTTTTGAATCCATTTCTGCAAATCGTTATTGTATGATTTGACGCAGTAATACGAATCGCACACTATAAGTGTCGGGAATTCGCGATCGGCATTATCTAGCGCCATTTTTAATGCTATTATTTCAGTTTGCTGTTCTGAATTATTTTCCACTGAGTGTGTTTTTGTAAGTAGAGGCCTTAATTTACCTCCGCGCCACACTTCTTTTACAATTTCGCATGTGGCGTTGTAAGCCAGCTCTCCCCAAACTGAGGGTTGAGCATGACCGTCTGTATATATTACACAGGCGTACTGTCGTAAAGGCAGAATGTCGATTGGCAGAGGGTATTCTCTCTCATATTCTAGATATTTTAATTCCTTCATTTCCGGGTCAAAATAGTATTTTACTTTGTCTGTAGCAACAGAATTTACCCATTGTATCCATTCTGGATTTAGTGCAGTTGTCGGTAAATTACATGGTGTTGTTAATGCCTCAAAAGCTGATTCTGCTGTTCTGACTGTAACCTGTCTACCGTCTGCTTGGTATTTTTCTTTTGCTACAGCTGTTTGAACCGCATGAACAATGCTTTCCTTAATGCTGAACCTTTTTTCAGCTTCTGTGTACAAATGTGATTTGTATGCTATTGGTACCTTCTCTCCCTCATTAGAGGTCAGGTATGTGAATCCGCATCTTCCTGGGATGACTCGAATCACAAGGTTGCGTGTGTTGTCACGTGTTTGTAATTTTGTTTTAACTAACATATCTGTTTGTAAAGATCTCAAAATTTCTGTGTGTTTTTGAGTCCAATTGATTTTTTTTTAAATCTGGTTTTATTAGATCATAGAGAGGTTTAATTCTCTCTGCATAATTTATAATGTAAGTTCTTCCGAAATTTAGGAAGCCTAGAATTGATTGTAAGTTTTTCAGTGTTCTAGGTGCTTGGATTACAGCACATTTCTCTAGGAAATTGTCAGCCAGGCTTTTGCCTTCACTTGATAGTTCATATCCTAAAAATAGGACTGTTAGATGGACAATTCTTGACTTTTTAAAGTTGAATTTGTAACCCTCTGCTGCGAACCCAAGTATTATGGTGTTCACTCTCTTCAAGTGAGTATCCAAGTCATCATCTGTTAGATAGATGTCGTCGACATAAGATAATGCCTCGTCATCATATGTTTGTAGTAATTCAGTTACTCTCGCTGAGAATAATCCTGGGCTGTTCTTGAACCCCTGGGGCAAACAACAGAAATTTTTTTGCGTGCCATTTATTGAGAACGCCGTCAAATATCTGCTCTCTGGTGCTATATTTTGACAAAAGAATCCATTAGAAATGTCTAAGGTGGTTTTGTATTTTTTGCGCACATGTTATTCATTAGTGCAGCACTATGCGAATTTTGTACCGCAAATGTTTTGCAACATGAGTTAAGGTGTCTGTAGTCCAAAACAAGACGATATGAATTGTCTGGCTTGGAGACAGGAAACAAAGGGTTGTTCATTTGTGAGGTGCAAGTTTCAATCACCCCCTGGTATTCAAGTTGATCTAGGATCTCTTTTACCTGTTTTTTAGCTTCTTGCTTAATCGGGTACTGCCTCTGTGCAGTAGGTTGTGATTTTAACTGGATTTTGTGAGGAGGAGAGTCCTCATCCCATCCCACATGATTTTATATAAGGCAGGGGCTTGAGCTACTGCCCACTTTCTTGCAAGTGTATATTTTTTATGAATTGGAATATGGTTTGAGAAGGCAGGCATAATTATTTCTTCGCCATGTGGGCACTCCCTGACAAACTCTGGAGGCCAGTCTCGTTCAGCTAGAAGGATATCATAGCCCTTGGAGAGATTATCCCAAAATAGACCCCTTATTTTTCTAGTCTTATCCCCCTCTATACGCAATGTTATTTCATATATTTTATGAGGTTTGCTAACTCTGGTATCTGCAGTTTCCACCTGAATGTATTCATTCGTGTCCACTATCTCCAGATGATTCATAAGGACTTTGCGAGCTATGCTCACTTCTGCTGCGCTGTCTAGCATTGTCTGAGCCCATTCTCCGTTTTTCAGCTGTGTCCTCAGTATTCTCGGCATTGTTAATTACTTTAATACTGGCTACCTTCTTTTTTGGAAATTGTAATTTTTTATTCAGATGAGCAGGTTCTTTGTCTTTGGACTTGACGTGCTCTTCCCTGTGTTCTGATCGTCCTCTTCTTTCCGATTTCTGCGAGGAAGTCTGAAAAGATTGAGAGGGACGTGTATCAATATCTTGATATCTATCAGGTTTTTTTATATTATCCCTATTTCTAAGGTTGTATTTTTTCACAGAGGGCTCCCTTTGGGGAGACTTGCATCCTTGATCAGGAGATCTTTCTCTCCGCCGAGGAGACCTTCCTCTGGACTGGAATCTTTTTTCTTTAGGATTGGATTGTTTATTTCCATCCCAGCTCTTTTTTTGAGTGTTTAAGTTATTTTTTATAAATACCTTTTCAGGACTTTCAACTAGTTGAGGTTTCACTGGTATTCCACCCAAACTATCTCTTCCTAGTTCTTCATAGGATTTTTCTATGATTCTGGCAATTTCAGATGGTTGGTCTGCTATATTTGTCTCTTTTAACCTCTGGCGAATCGCCACATTTGCTGCTTCTCCCTTTATGTTGGCTAATAATATTGCCGAGACCTGCTTGAAATCTTTCAGTAGTTTCATACCGAGAGTTAAAGCGGGTTCTGGACCGTATTCATCTTGAATCTGTTTTAGCACATCTGGTATTACTGACATGGATGGTACACCATGTGTTTTTGTGTAAATGGAAGCAAAGACTGTTCCCCAAGTGTCACAGTCCTCCACATGTGGTGCGATTCCCATTGGAAGACAGATAGTCAGAATCCTATGTTTCTCAACAGGGGTGGTATCTGGAAACACCGCCTCTATTTGAGTGATTTTTTGTGCTAGCCAGAAAGGAATTTGTTCCCGTTTTGCGGGTACTTTACCTAGACAGGACTGTATGTTTTGAGGTGTAATTTTATTTGTGTTCCCCTGATGAGTGGTCAGCTGTGGAATTTTAATTGCTGGTTGGATTGTTGAAGTCCGCATTACATATTGGACTAATTGTCTATGTATTTTTATTAATTGTTTTAGCTGTGCTAAAAGCTCTGGTGCAGGCATTTCTTCAATGTCTGGATGTGGTGTATATCCGGCTAGGACCGGCCACGTTGCTCCTGGTCTACCTAGTGGACCGAGCCTGGTGATGTGATTATTATGTTTTAGGGCGCCATGAAACAAGAGCAGGTGCTCTTGGAATTTGAGTGGTATTTCCACTTCCTCGAAAGGAGTGTACTCACTAGGAGGTTCCTCTATTTTGTAATAGTGGAAGTCCTTTGTTACAGCGTTTGCTGCTGGAAAGTTTATCCATGAATAGAATACCTCTGTCTGCCGATATTCGTGTGCCTCAATTACGAATATGACTGTACCACCTCTTGGTGTCAGTCCATTTTCTATAAGTTTTAGGGTTATAGATTTCCTTATGTTGACCGGGATGAGTATTGCATCTGGGTCATTTTCCAGCAGAGTATTGTCTGCTACTAGGAGTTCAGCTGCTAGTCTAACTGTCTCCCTTTCTTCTTCACTTTCTGTCATTTTACTGACAGGAAGGTTATTCAAAGATTAGATGCACAATATTTTGGAACAGTGTATCCTTCAACGTTGAATTAACCAAGAACCATACATAGGAGTCTCCTCCTGCGAGGTTTGGCGGATATGACCTTTCACCCACTCCAGACGTCTTTGGAGTATTATGGGAAAAAGGGGTTCTGTGTGAAAAAGCACGACTGAGTTACTCTAATGTCTTGCGTTAGTTTTATCGCCTATCCAAACGGTTGGGCACCATGTAGTGTAGTTCCTATTATCCCAATAGGCTCTGCGCATTGGAATAATATCTTCAATAGTATAGACCTAGGGCAGAGGTTAACTAGGTCTTCTACCGACGATATTAGACTTAAAGTTTTGTGTTTGCCAGCTAGCTCAGAGTTCACTAGAAACTTCACTAGAAGGCTTCCCTCCCCTCCCCCCCTCACACTGCCGATATGCTCTATTTACCGGTGTGTCGGGGGCAACCTCTGCGCAACTTGGGAGAAGCCTGATGTGAGCAGCAACGTCAGTGGTGATTTCTAAGGTAACGGCACGCAGAGCTATTTTCCCATCGGCACACAGAGCAAAATTCCCATGCAGGTCTTTTCACTCTCTGCCTGGAACACAGCACACAAAACTATTTAAACAGCCTCAGGGGCGACGCGAAGGGCAACTACTTGCAATCACATCATATCAAACACTCATGCAGGCCTTTTTTACGCTTTGCTCGGACCTCTATGTGACTGGTATTTTCGTGGGCTTTTCACTCTCCATTGCTAACCTGGCTGGGGCCATAAAGCTGGAACCATAAATCGCCCCCTGCCCACCATGAAGCTACATACCAACGCGGTCAGGGAGCAGCAAAACAGAGATAAGCCACCATCTAGCAGCATAGAAGCTGAACTCTGCTCCCCCCCTCAATCAACATGGAAGATGGACTAATTCGACATCCCCAGAGTAGAAAGAGAAACCAAACTCTGGAATCCTTGCATTTTGGCTGCCATCTTAGACTGGTCTCTCCCTCTCTCTCTCTCTTTGTCGGCCATTCTGGACTAGTCTTTCTCACCACTTGAACTCACCCTAGGGAAACCCTCATTAGGCTAATATTAATTAGCGGATGTCTGCCACTTTGCGGTATCATACCTCCAATCACTTTTAATGCACCGATAGTTAGCCCATATAGCATCCTAAGAAATACTACTATTAATTAGAAAGACTACTATTAATTAGCGAGTGAATGCCTTTTATTGCAGTACTATACTTCTATTTGTTTATAATGCACCGATCGTTAGCTCATATAGCACCCTAAGAAATGGCCTATTTAGATTATTATCAGCTAGCGAATGTATGCCTTTTATTACAGTATTATACCTCTACTTGTTTTTAATGCACAGATCGTTAGATCACATTGCACCCTATGCATGATTTACCTGATTGTACTGATTGCTTCTTCTGATTTATTTGTTTGACGATGTATTGTTTTCTCATCTGATTGACCCCTCTGAACTATGATCCCTCATGTATCCCTTCTATGTAAAGCGCTCTGATATCCGCAAGGATCTTGTCCGCGCTATATAAAACTTTCAAATAAATAAATAAACTTTCTCGAATAGGCAAGGAGGATTTTAACCTCCCTGGATAGACAAGAAGGGATTTAGTTTCTGACAACCATAGAACATGACAACTTTGCTCTCCCCTAATCAAGAGTGTATCTCTAGAGTCGTGTGAAAACAAAAGACAACTTATTTTACTCAGTCAGTTCAGTGAATTCTTAGTTTCACCAGATTATAGAGAAAAGGAAAAGACGGGCGTGTTCAATAAAAGATATTATTTATTGATCAGTCTCCTTTCTCATACAAGAGAAATGAATCGCTATTATTGTAATACTTATAGTTAAGTAAAGTGCATACAGTAAAGACAGAATTATAAAATAATACTGTAAAAGCATTGATATGGTTTCTGAGCCATATGATACTTTAAAATGGATAAAATAGATACATACATATATACATTTGATTAATCATACTCAACTGGTGCTTCTAACCTCGCCTACCCCAGTGTACCTGACCTAAGCCTAATACGTGGGCGGGAGTAGATAAGTAGCAGTTTAAGTTAAGTTTGTTTGCCAAGGGACTGATTCGAGAATTCTCTGCAAGGGGTTATTCAGTTCTGTACCTGAGATCTAGAATGATGGAGGGCTGGTATCTCTTATCCCAGGTCTTGATATTCCAGCTGCCTGCGAGGGCTGCTTGGAAGCGCCGGAGCTGGATTTCTCAGCAGGAGAAAGGCAGCGTCTCGTTCTCAGCACGTCAGGAAGGCGGGGCAGCGCCTGTGGGCTTTGCTCTCTGCTGGGCTTCTCGGCACGTCTCGCTGCTCCGATCTCGTCACCATCGCATTTGTTTGCTTAAGGCAATGTCGGTAATATTTATACCTGAAAGGTGCCGAGATTGACGTAAGGATGGACATATATACGTCAATAAGGATGTCATATGAACGGGCTGGTTCGCACATTCTTTTGCTGAAGTTCTCTGTGAAATCAAAACAATGGCTGTGGGAATTTCCCAGGTCGCTGTAGGTTTGATTTGTTTTGAGAACTCCGTATGCCTTATCAGGGGCTGGAGGAATATCGCTTGTCTAATTAGATGGCATGCGTTATGACCTAATCAGATAACGCGCTTCTGTGCCGTGGTGTGGCTTAATCAGATAACGGTTTTTGCACCGTTAGATGGCTGCTAGTTAATTATTAACCAGACCAGGGTCAGGAATAGGGGAATCGATACAGTACCTATAGGAATACATCACAGGAGGTTGATGCCACAGTAAGAAACAAATGGGGCAAAGAAGAAAAAAACGAAGAAGACAGTAAGAAGAAGGCTGCAGAAATGATCACTCTGCATGGAACAGCATACTACATGCGGGCAGTTTTCTCCCGCATAGTGTAATTGAGAGCATCTCATATGGAGAGCTGTTGCATATATAAAATTAAGTTGCACTATATCTGAAGAATATGCTAATTCTAAAGATACAGCCCTTCTAAGATTGGAGGAGAGTGTTGAACAAAAGGGATTCTATAGGATGCCTCTAGTAAAGGAGAAAAATATAAAATAAATTAACTTCTCCTGAAGAAAGAGAGATCATGGGGAACAGAGTAGGAGACACAGACAGCACGTATGATTACTGATTACACACTGAATTCATCTAGAGGATACCAAATATTTAGAAACATGTTCTTAAGAGTGATAATGTATTGAAGACTACATCTTCCATCAGCACCTCTTATAACATACTGGAAGAGAGTGTCCTTGAAAGATCTTCTAATCAGGAGTCAATTCATAGAAAAAAAAAAGATTTGGTCCCAGGTTTCTTTCCATGCATACAATGCAAAGCATGCCAGTACAATCAGAAAGTCAAGGAATTTCATGTACTAGGCAGGAAAACCAGAAAGAAGATTCAGAATTGTCTTAATTGTAACTCTGAATATTCAGTGTACCACACATACCGAGTGGCCCAACATTTTGAAGAGAAGCACAAGTGCAATCGTAATTTACATACGTTTTTCTGCTTAGATCAAGTGCCGAAGGAGGAGAGCGAAGTCAATAGGGTAAAGAAACTTAAAACATTGGAGTCAAAATACATAGATGAACTCCAAACCAAGAACCCTGGCGGACTCAATAACAAGGAAGAATTATGGATACATAGATGAAATGTGTGACTATCCAAAGATAAATCGTGTATTTCCGTGATTGGCCAAACAAACTGATTATGGCAAGGACATTGTTCAATTTAAATCGATACAATGAATTATTCACATATTGTATAACAAGGAGTTGCTTGGATGATAATGAATTATTTTTGTTAATTCATTTTTAAGTTTAATATGAATTAATTAATAGGACCGCTCGATGAAGCAGAGGGACTTTACATATGATTTGAAACAAGCTCCTTAAATTATGTACAATTGGATGACAATGGAGTAGACATTCTTGACAATAATTAAGATTCTTTAAGTTATTATGAATGTGACAAATATTGGCTCATATATTATTTAATCTTAGAGAAAATCAACACTTCAAAATGCCCGCCCTATTCACGGAAAGAATTTGATAGTTCCTTACCCTTTGTAGATGTCAGTTGCATGTAATAACGAACTGCCACTTTGTGTTTAAATGGTGAAAAGATTGTGGCCACACCGACATTGAGGAAGGCAGAAGCACTTCTGTCTGGTGTGTTTTCTTAACGTTATGGCAATAAACATTTAAAAATTGATGCTCCTGGTGTGCACCTTGTTCGTGGTCAAAGGAACGAGAACGCAATTTTGGTATTTGTATGTGCTTTCGCCAGCACAGGAGGTTGGGCCATGTTGAGCTGTGCGGCAACGTTCGCGAGGACGAAATCAGAAAATATATACCTATATGTCCACACTGGATAGTTATTGTTAAGATTGTTTTTCCATATACAAGTTGCTAGTAACTCTGATGCCATTAGGTATTGCTTGTAGTCCAGTGGGACTAGTGAGGCATCATGTCATAGAGGGTGCCAGGAGACCGAACTGAAAGTCTGAGAGTGGATATCAAGTAAGTAAGTCACACTGCAGGGTATGCTTACACCAAGGTTAAGGGGCAGGAAGTGGAGAAAGCAGCCAGATTGTTAGGTTGGAGGGGCTCCTTTTGAACTGATTGGTGAATTGTGTATAGATTTATTGTGATGATGGTAAAAATGTATTTAGCTAATGGAGGAGCAATATTACGTGTAATTAATACATTTTAGGAAAGAGCTATTTCTAGGACATAGGTTAAATGGGGGAATAGGATGGGTTAAATAAGTAGTACTTTTTTGCTTGTAAGTTATTAAATTTGCTTTAATAATAATGTAGACGCTACTATTGATCAGTGTTTGATTTCTTTCCACCATGCAGCCGTACCAACGAAGAGGTCCTGGAAGTTCAGACCTGATGGCGACGATATCTCAGTCATAGTTATAGGTCCATAGGAATAGTGAGCCATATTATCAAGAAAGGGCGATACATTATTGCCGCTTTTATCGGCAGGAAACTGCCGCTAAAGCGGCGATAATGGGCTTGATAATATGCCCTTGTGAATTCCCATAGAAGCCCAGGTAACACCAGAACCTGGCCTTCTATGGGAATTCATCAGGGCATATTATCAAGCCCATTATCGTCGCTTTAGCGGCAATTTCCTGCCGATAAAAGCGGCGATAATGTATTGCCCTTTCTTGATAATATGGCCCAGTGTTTTTTATTTCACTAATACCTTTGACTACTTTTGATGAATCTTTGCAAAAGTTATTCAACCCATCTCTTTCCGGCAAAGTTTCAGGAAAATCCATCAAGAGGTGGCCAAACATGTGAGGGGGGGGGGGTTAAACACTTATTCCAGTGTAATTGATGTAGGGACGTATAGGCAGCAATAAAGAAAAAAAATGACTGAACAGAATTGCACCAGATTTGGCAGTATGCTAGAGCTTTACTAAGACAGCATGATTTGGTGTAAATTTGTTCATCAGTTATTGAGAAATAATACACATTTTTATATCATTTTAAACACCAACATCATCGGAATCAGGTAAGTTCTTTCAGAGTTATAGATTTTTTTAAATAATACATTCAAATACTTGAATGACGGTACCTGGGGAATGAGTCTTGATCGTGGTAATGTTATCCTAGCTCAGAAACATACACTGCATACAGTTACTTGAGGGTCTCTGGGACAAGGGGACACTGCTAGGTTAGGATGTAGGACTCAGGTGAAAAGGTGTTTTGGCAAGCAACTCTCCGGAGTTAGAGTCTCTCACTTCTTGGTTTGTCCTGGAGAGGGGAAGAAAAAAGACTGCAGGGCCACTGTCTGTGAGGCTCTCATCTTTCTTAAAGTCTCTGATTGGCAGATTGGCAGTTGGTGGTTCTAGACTGGACACGCAACAAACCTTGGTTGCTGAAAGTGGTCCTGTACCCAGGATATTTGTGCTGGACAGCTCCTAAAGGACCGGGAATCTTCAAACTTGGCAGGGAGATGAATCTGAGCTCCTGAAATCATGGTGACCTCTTCCTGATTATATGCTCCCTTGATGGAGCCGATGGTCAACAAGGCGATGTAACAGACAAGTGCAGTTGGTGCCTGCAGCTGTAGTGGAGTGGTTCCTCCACCACAAGGGAGATGCTGCTTGGTTGTCAAAGTACTTTACTGTACTTCAGGCGTTTGGGGAGGCTGTTGAGTGGCAGGACGAGTTGTTTCTTGCAGTTGTTGGGAGAGCAGCAACAAGGCAGGGTTTGGCATCAGTTTCAGTGCTGGTCCACGGTCCTTGTGCTTTTGGCTCTTCTTTGTCCTTCTTCTGCTGCCAGGTAGATGAATCTGAGTTTCTGGTATCAGGAGGCCACCTAAATACTGAATTTAGAGGTTGTAAGGGAGTGTAAGGTAGTAGTCAATGGGCTACGTACCCCTAGGATGATTACACCCCCAATATTACCACTTCTTGTACGGAGGGGACATAATCCTAAGCCAGAGTCTTTATTTCACCAAATTCAAGATGGTGAAAGCCTATTCCACTGTCCACTTCAGGGGGTCCACCTTAGGGGTGTCCCTCGTCTGTAAATGTAACACGCCTTCTAACTATCTAATCTCCTGTCTGCTCTGGTGCCAAATAGGCCCCAGGGTAGGGGGGTAGTATTCCACAGGTCTGGAGTGAAGCTTTGAAGCCTCTGACCTAGACATGCTAATGTACTAGTCATCCTGCCGGAGGAAGTGTGATAAACTTCCTTTGGAGCAGGCATTGTTCCTGACCTCTGTGATACCAGTCTGCCACCAGTGCCCTATGGGTGCATGTCATAAAAAACATAGTACTGGCATCAGTGAAAGTTTATTACGGTGAGGTTTTTAATACCAAACACCATTATTTTCAGCGAAGACCTTATGTATCTGGCAACTCGTAATGGCCAGTGCCTAGTACCTATGCTTATGATGGTTTCCTAATCTCTTGCAATGTTGTGGCAATGGAACTAGACATCCAGGAGTATATCTGCTTGTGCAGATAGGTCCTCAAATATATCATGCACTCTGCATTAGGGCACCAAGGCCAGCTGTAGGGGTGACATATATATGGCCTAGGCAGTGTGCAGGGCCATTACTCGCAGGGAGTGTGCCACGTCATGTTTTCAGAATGGTTTGCACCATTTCACACAGCCTGCAAAGGGGACTGCATGTAGTTTTTGTGTGAGTGCCTTAGGGTGGAATAATACATGTTGCAGCCATGAGGGACTCTCTGTAAGACTCTTGCCCTGGGTACCAGTGGTACCATTTAGCAGGGACTTATAGGGTTGCTAATGTTCTTGCCAATTGGGGAACAATTGAACATTTACCTTGTTTTGAGAGAAAGTGCACTGGTACTAGAGCCTGGCTAGCAGGGATTCAGTGTAGCCTCAGTCATAAAGTATCAGTACTAGGGCAAAAAGTGGGGATGGGCATGCCAAAAAGGGGCACTTTCCTGCAAACCCTGATGAGTTGGTCACAATGGTAACAAAAACATTCCCTGTGTCCTAAAAAGAAAGTAAAAAAAAAAAACCATACAGGTAGTATGAGTGAGCACATCCTGACCCCAAAGGGCAAGAGTAGGTTCCATAGTTGTTGTGGCAACTCTGGCGTACACCCACATTTACATTTACATTTACATAATATTTTCTTACAGAGTTTATGTAAAGTGCACCAGAAGCTAAAATGAGAGCATATTTTCTATACATTGACACTGCCTTCCTCGGCCACCTAAGAATAAAGTCTGACATTCTGAGTTACACATGCATTCCAACAGGACAGGGACATTGTCAGTTGATTCCTGTGTTATACTGCCGCCTCTCAGAGTGTTCTAAAGATCAACTAGAGCACTAACAGTCTTACTTATGATAAAAATATGGCCTACCTGCAGCCATCTTGATTTAATCAAACTGGTAAAACTTGAAACATTTCATTCAGAAAGGAACAAAATGAGATGCTTAGAGCTGTGGAAAGCAACATTAGAACACATTTTAAATGAGTTCTCAAGTATCTTCATCTTCTATTTCATTAAAATATTCTGCCATTTGCAGTGTTATGTGAGTTTGTAATAACAGAACCTCTGTGACTCCTGACTCGTGTGCCTCTGTCACAGTGCAAAAGCGACGTTTTCTGTAAGTGGATTTAAAGCACAGCCTCAGTTTCATGTAAAGCATTTGAAGTAAATGAAAGCCTCTCTGAGAAGTCTACACAACGGTGGCTGAGAGCTTGCTGAAAAGACCACAAAGAGAGGTACTGCACTACTATGCAACTCAAAGTCATACATTCATACTGATTGATAAAGCTAAAGGCGGATGCAACCAGGTTTTGAAAGAGCAGCAAATTGCAAGATAACACTGCAAATAGAAATGCTGCGAGGCAGAGATCAACCAGGTGTGAGGCAGTATAAAGAGATGCTTACAAGCACTGAAATGCAAATACAAGAAATGGCCATCTGCTTACCAGAATTGAGCAAAGAGAATCTTTGTGACACAGTGCTGTGGAAAGTACCCATAGAGGAATCACCCAGGGTTGTGCTTGCAGATCTGTCCATATCTGAAGAGGCACACCACCAAAGCTGCTGGGTGGTGGCTCAGAACAGCTCCAAAGGAATCCGGAGAGAAAAAGGCTCCCATGGAGACCAAGAGGGAACTCAAGTGTCCATGGGCAGTCCAAGATGCCCCAGAGGACAACACAGCAAAGATCCTTAAAGAGGGTATGGATTAAAAAGTTCCTAGTGGACAGCAGACGATTGCAGAAAGAACTCCACCCTCAGTGTTAAACAATATGTGTGAAAGTGAAGTTTTGGTGATGTCATCAATAATGTCATTTAAGATGTCAACAGTGAAGCCAAAAAAGATTTCATAGAACTTGTCCTGAGTGATGTTGCATATCAGGCCATGGACAGTACGTGGCAGAGGGACCAGTTAAAGTTAGTGCTTTTAACTATAACTGGTGAAATTCTTTTTTTTTTTTTTTAGTTCAAAACATTTATGTTGTCACTGAGAAATAGAAATTCACCTCACTGTAATATATATATATATATATATTCACGCTCCAAGCTTCGAAACGCGTCGGGCAGATCCATTACGGAGCGGCGTCTACAAGCGGATCCCCGTCCTCACCTACACATAATAAAGCTGCTGCTCGCGTGCTACTCACATGGTGGACAACCTTGGAGCGTGAATATATATATATATATATATATATATATATATATATATATATATATATATATATACATATATACTCCTTCACTGCGATCAGTTCAGAAACCACTGAGGCAGTGGTACAGCAAGCTTTCATTCTGTTTTTTTCTTTTGTACGTGCAAACATCTAAATTAATCTTGGAGCGCCAAATAATAAAATAATTAAATGACCACCGTGTTTCGCATGATTCCTTCCTTCCACTGGATATATATATATATATAGTAGTAGGTAGTTATAGTTAGGACCTAGTTTCCATAGGAAATCCGCAACATTCTATTTGGAATAACTTTGGCGCCGGTGGCCGAATCTTTGCAAATTTCTCCAAGAAAATGGCCTGCTCGGCTCTGCTCCTTCCCTCAAAGTTTAGGGGTGATTCGTGAAACGGGGGCTGAGAAAAAAGGGGGGTCCCATAACGTGTTTTCCCAATGCAATTTTCCATAGGACTTTTAGCCAGGGCCTACAGCCCGAACGGCTGAACGGAATTATACCAAATTTGGCAGAGAGATAGAGTTCGGTTCGCAGATCACCCATTTTGTTAAATGGTGTAAATCCATGCAGTAGTTCCTGAGAAAATCAAAAGTAAAATCATAGATATATATATAGGCGCTTGCCGTACGCATACCGTAAGCGTACCTTTACAAGCACGAGCTGCATGCTGGTTGGCTGTCAACTGTCTGCCAACACTCCAAACCAGAAAGTGTTGGCAGCCATCTTCTGCCTCGGTAGACTAAGGCACAAGAAAGTAGAAAAACAAACGTGTAGAATGCAAAAAGGGGGCAGGGTAGAAACACCCTGACCCCCTAGGCCTGCTCAGAGGGTCCCACAAGGACCCCCAAGGCCATTTTTTTTTTTTATTAAAAAAATCACGGGGTATGTGTACGTACGCGTACCTTTGCGAGTACGAGCTGCATGCTCATTGGTTGTCAACACTCCAAACCAGGAAGTGTTAGCAGCCATCTTGTGCTCGGTAGACCAAGGCACAAGAAAGCAGAAAAACAAACGTGTAGAACGCAAAAATGGGGCAGGGTAGAAACACCCTGACCCCCTATGCCTGCTCAGGGTGTCCCACAAGGACTCCCAAGGCAAAAATTCACGGGGTACGCGTACGTAAACAGTATGCTTTTCTTCAAATTACCCCCCCGGGGGTGACCAAATCCCGGGGGCATAGTGAAAAAGAAGTGTGGGGGGCCCCATACCCCCCACACTCTCCCGGGGACCGCCACCCCGGGGCAAAGTAATTATTTTACACCTCTCTGCAGCGCAGCCCCCTGGCACATACTGGAGGTTCCTGGTGGGCTAGTTGCCCCCAGGGACCCCCAGTATGCAAGGGGACTTAATCCCCAAACTTAGAACACTCTACAGGGCACGTTTGCACAGTGGTGAAGGTAGGGGGCAGGGCTTGAGGTGATGTGAGTGCAAACATGCCCTGAGGAGCGTTTTAAGTTGGGGAATTAATTCCTGTTCAATCCAGAGGTCCCCTAAGGGGACTAGTCCAACAGGTATCTCCAGTAAGCGCCACAGAGCTGTGTTGCAGTGTTGTAAAAGGGGGCGTGCTTCTTTGAACACCTCTCTGCAACACAGCTGCCTGGCGCATACGGGAGGTGGGCTAGTTGGCTCACAGGGGACCTCAGGATTGAAGAGGAAATAATTCCCCAATCCAAAATGCGCCACATGGCCTATTTGCACACATGTTACCTTAGGCCCCACCCCTTTCCTTCACTATTGAGCAAAATATTCCTGTAAATTCTGCCGAACTACGAATTCCAATTTACTCACCTGTTATCACAAGAAACGTCAGTGCTGCATCTTTGAGCGCACTACTGATCCTGAAAAGTAATTCTAACCATACTTACAGTAACTTGAATTTCCTTCCATAGGCTCACATTGACTGGTTTCACTTGGAGATTTTTCTAAGTGTGGAGTTACCTCAGTGCTGCATCTTTCAGCTCACTACTATTCCTGAAAAGTACATTTAACTGTACTTACCAGTAACTTGAATTTCCTTCCATAGGATATCATTGCCTGATATATCAAATATATATAAATTAAAAAAAGATGATAAATAAATAAAAAAAACTACAATTTCAATATTTACATTTTTTTCAAATTATATAAAAAATATGTAATGTAATTGAAAAAATAAAATATCTAAAAATAAATAATTTAAAATAATGTAGTAAATCAGTATAAAAAATATAACAATTGATACATTTAAAAATGATCATTTACAAAACCTTTGAAATTTACTGAAAAAAACATAGGTTTCAGCCACGATATAGTTAGGAATTAGCATTTAAAAAACCTTAGAAATTCAATGAAAGAACCATAGGTTTCAGCCACGTTATAGTTAGGAATTAGCATTCAAAAAACCTTTAGAAATTCACTGAAAAAACCATAGGTTTCACACACGTTATAGTTAGGAATTAGCATTTAAAAAACCTTAGAAATTGAATGAAAAAACCATAGGTTTCAGCCACGTTATAGTTAGGAATTAGCATTTAAAAAACCTTTAGAAATTCACTAAAAAACCATAGGTTTCACACATGTTATAGTTAGCTGGACTCATACAAAACCATTGAAATTCCCCCGTTATAGTTAGTTCAGCTAACTATAACTTGCGCGCCCGCAATGCACTGCTGATGACGTCACATATTACTTCACTCATGACATGGTCAGTGACATCACTCATGACATCACGCGAGCTACCAAACCCAAGGGAAAGTCTCATAGCTACAAAAACAAGTTAACCCGAGTGTGCCTATGGTTAAGAGAAGGAAACATCTAGATGAGTAATTGGAGTATCCCTTCCCTGTCCATTATTCCCACCAAGATACCGATAAGTCACTCGACCTTAGAAACTTAGGGGTCCATAAGGATAGCGGGCAGATTGCCACCGCCATGCAGGCGGTGACCATCCGTCTGCCATCCTTGCCCGTCCACCACCTTTTTTCCCCCGCCATATTACAGGGGGGGACTGTGCCGGACCGCAGCGGAAAAGGCCTGATATGGTGGCGGAGCCATATTAGGATATCCTGAGGGGAATGCCTTTCCATGGCAGCATTGCCGCCACGAAAGGTCATACGGTTCCTGCTTTGGGGGCCCATTGTGGGCCCGTTGTGGGCCCCCAGGGCGAAGGGGGGTATGGGGGCGCACATGGGGGGTACCTATAGTACCCCCTGTGTTTCACAGCACAACATTGCAGGCACCGCGCGGTGCCTGTCATTTTGTGCTGTGAAACGCACAACATGCATTTTTCACATTGCTGCGGCTGGTGCTTTAAGCACCGTCCGCAGCAATGTTAAAAATGCGGGATGCAACCGCCACTGTGGCAGGTGCTTCCTAATTGGGGGCATGGTTCCTCCGCCCTTGTGGCGGACGGTACCTGCCCCCGACAGGATGGCAGACGGACTTTGTCCATCCACCATCCTAATGGAGCCCTTATTTAGTACCAAATATTGCCAAATTGCAGGATCTGTGCATTAATCATAGATCACATTTAATTTCTTCTTACTAATTTAGATACATTTTTGGCCACCAGTTTCTTTCACCGCTCTGCTTCACCTTTGTTTTTTTCCAGAGATGGGCTCTTGTATCGATTACCGAGCCCTCATTATGGTCACAATTGAAGATAAGTACTATTCTCCCTTTGATCCATGTGTTATTAGAGTAAGTCAAAGAAGTCAAGATTTACACCAAGCTAAATCTTAGGAGATTTTACCACCTTGTCTGGATTGGAAAAGGTGACAAGTGGAAGACTGCATTTAAGACTAGATCTGGATTATTAAAATATTGTGTAATGCTGTGCGGCCTGAGCAATGCACTAGAGGTATTCCAATATTTTATAAAATATGTAATGTGATAGTTTCTGGATCTTTGTGTAATTGTCTACATAGATGCCATTTTGATTTGTTCCCCCAATGAGACCATGTTCAAAATGTGTCAGCTGTCTTCCTAGTTCTAAAGAAAAATTGTTTTTTTTGCAAACTCTCAAAATGAGATTGTAATGTGACCAGGGTAGAACGTCTGGGAGTTATTTTACCGTCTTCTGGGATGAGCAATGCTGAATATAAGGTACAGACTGTTAAAGGATGGGCATCCCCAAAGAACATAAGAGACTTTTAGTTCTACAATGAAGGAAACAGCACTTTGTGTGGTCAGAGGAAGTTGATGAGCCTTCCTGATTCTAAGAAAATCCTTCACTGAGGCACCAATCGTGATGCATCTTAATCCCGCACTTCCTTACTATGTTACAGCAGACTCTTCATATATAGCCATTGAAGCCATTCTGTTGCAAAGACACAGGAAAAGTGAACAAATGCATCCAATGGCCTATATGTCCAAAAAACTCAACACAGCTGAAGCCAATTAAGTAGTTGCAGAAATGAACTACTCACTATCAAGGAAACCTTTTCTGAGGGTCAATATTTGTTGATGGGGGCCAAACACTGTGTTACGGTTTATTGTATACAGATCATTGCAACCTGCAATATATGAGGTCCGCAGTATTGTTTGCAGCCCGAAAAGTGCACTGGATGCATTTCTTGCTGGGTTCGATGTCATGAAATAGTATACAATTTGTTGTGTCGGGTGTGTGATATTTCTTCGAATTATTAGGGATATTCAAACACCTATACACAGATACACAGATTAATCAACAGTAATACCAAACCAAACCATCTATGGTATTGCAAAAGTCTTCTTTATATATAAATTACCATATTTATAAATTCCATATTTCAATGTTTTTTGGGCTGTTAGAGGCACATGGTGACAAATAATATGTGAAGAAAGTGACTTTTTAGTGCTCGGTGATATTGTGAAGGTGTAATATATATACAAGTGATTGGGGGGGAGAGGAGGGGGAAAAAGTGTTGATCAGAAATGCACAATATATCAAGTAATTCTGTGGACTGAATGAAGGAGTCTCTTCACAGAATGCTCTAGCTGATCCAAGTAGTGTATTGATGACATTTCAAACCTTGATCTGCATAGTTGGTGGGTCAATGCGGGTTATGTTAACCATATGTTTCGTGTGTGACGGTAATTATGAGATTATTAGAACATAAGTTGGAATGATTTTCCTTTGTCTATATTGTATCTCCTTTTGAGACCTTTTACCCTTGAGAGGCTAAGTTAGCTTGTGCAGGTATAAAACTGCAATATGATCAACAGCTGCAAGGGCTGCGTACAAGAAAGCAGGTATGCAAGAGAACTTAGTGAACATAAAGGTAAAAGAAGGACTTGCCATGAGACCATAGTAATTGTTGTTTTCTTTGTGTTGCAGATCTCCTTCTCAGCTGCACCCATCTCCAAACTCTTTACAAAACCTACCCACACTTTGAGACTGTCAGGCACTCTCGAGGAAAGTAGGCATCAAACCTTCTGACTTCTGTCGAGGGCACGGGGACTGAGTCTTCTGGCCCCAAGATGCCGGCTGCCAAATCAGATTGCCAAATTTATTCTTACAGATCCGCGGAGATCTGTGGAAGTATTTTGAACCTTAGTTTCTCAAAAATGACTATATATATATTATATAGTGGCAGTCATCACTGTGTAGCAATAGGTAGTCATAGGATCTTTTGGCTTGCCTATAACATTTGTGCGATTTGACGGAATATTCACAAAACTTTCCCAAAATAATTCTCATTCACCTCAGCTTCTTCATGGAAGGTTTCGGGGTGACCCATCTAGCACGGCCCAGTAAAAAATGGAGTGTCCTAAGATGCATTTTCCCCATGTAATTTTCCATGGGATAATTGAACAGTAATGCCACTAAAACAGCTAAACAGAATTGCACCAAATTGGGCAGAGAGATATGTATTGATACAGAAAATGTGCTTTTTGTGATTTGGTGTAAATCCATTTGTTTGTTTTTTGTCGGCTGATCCAGATGCTTAAGCACGTGGTATGATTTGCCACAATCTGTAACAGTGCTCTTATCAGTGATATCATTTCAGATGCCATCAGTGATGTTATCAATGATGACCTATACCATATTATGATTGATGTTATATGTGAGGTCATTAGCAGTGCATTGCAATGGTACAAGGTACAGTTAGATCAGTAGTATGAAACATTTAAGGTGAACAGTTTTAGAGTGCCGGAGGTGTTGTAGAGTGTTCATTGCAAGCAGCTGCTCTCCACCTAAAACGTGGGAACTACCCATAGTTCGTGCTTCTTTTAAATAGGAGAGTTTTTCATTATTTGGTGTAAACCTGTTCAGTCTTTTTCAAAGAATTGTGTTTAAAAAGTCGCTTGGGTGGATCATGCAAGGGGTTGACCTCCTGGAAAAGTTTGAGATGTCCGGATGGTTTGTGTACAGAAATCCTCCTATTGCCCACTTTAGAGGGCACTAGTCAGCACTGATTCACTGGCCACAACATGAACAATATTTTGTGGTAGCCATTACAGGACTCAGGAATATGGTACCTGCATCCTGAAAATAAATAAAAGTATAAGGGGGTGGTGTGAGCATGCAGGGGTATGTATCGCAAAGTGGCACACATTTGATTGGCTGGCCACAAATTTCACACACTGCATTTCAATGGGTACTATGTCCCAATGTCCTGTAACAGGGTTTCCACACTATCTGGGATCGCCAGTCCGTTCTTCCCTACTTCATGCATCAGTGAGGATTGAGGCACGGCTATACTCCAGTCGACGCTCCATGGACTGCAGAGCGGTGTCGCATCTGGCCACCCAGCAGTCACTGGAGGTCATGGACATCGCTGTGGGGTGCTGCCTCTTGGACTCATTCCCTCCCCCATGAGGGACGATGAAGTGCAGAGCTGCAGGTACCCTGGTTAGGCTATCCACCTCATCACCAGTGTGGTGTTGGGCCTCAGGCCCACATGGCGTGGAAGTATGGACACAGACACAGGCTAGTGTGGTGCAATAACTGGCCATGAGCATGTGCGGCCGGTCTCTTTTATTGGCGGGGCCACGTCACTCGTGACACCCATGATGAATGCTTGTGAGGGTGCAGAGTGTCCAGCCCTCAAGGTAGGGCTGGGAGTACAGCTTCCTGGCAGACAATAGAACGTGTCCCGCAGGACACTACACACCTCTCTGCTCCTCTTTGCCCACTGTGCCGCTGCTCTCTCTTTTGCCCGCTACTCCTCTCTGCAACTCTCTACCCCTCACTGCTGCTGTCTGCACTCTATGTAGACCTCTATGCTCCTCTCTGCCACTTTCTGCCACTCTGTGCTCCTCTCTGCCCTCTTTGTTCCTCTCTGCCCCTCTGTGCTACTCTCTACTCCTCTCTGCTCCTTTCAGTCACTCTGGGCTCCTCTCCGCCCTCTCTTCCCTCTGTACTGCCGCTCTTTCTGCTGCACTCTCTGCTCCTCTCCTGTGTTGCATGTTTGAGCCTGAGTGACTCCGTCTTTCATGTCCTTCGGACACTGCACAGCTCCATCCGTCCTCCTCACACCTTGAGCTGCTCTCGGGCCAAAGCACAACTGCAGTCCACCAATGAATGTGGCAGTGAATTAGCCTTCGTATAGTGATGAGATATTTACCAAGCTTCACTAACTGATAATTCAAGCATTGAATGGGCAGCATCAGTGGCAATTGCATTGTACAAAGAGCAGAAGTATCCATTACTGCCACCCATGTGCGGCTACCTGTTATAAGCTGGTAATATGTAAAAGCCAAAACGAATGGCATCGCAATGTGAATGAATCAGGGCTGGACTGGCTAAAGCAGGCACCGGGCGTTTCCCCAGTAGGCCGCTAGGATGGGAGGCGGTTTTGGGCCCCTGGAGAGGCGTTTTTGTTACCGGGGATGGGCAATATCGGCCCCCTGTAACAAAATCGGCCAAAACCGGCCCTTGCAAACAGCACAGCTGCAACCCCCTCATCCCAGGGGGGAAGCAACTGAGCAGTTTGCCAGGCCCGGTTTCTGTTTCAGTCCGGTCCTGGAATTATTGTATTCTGAGCCTAGCCAGGTTCTAGCACTCCGAGTTTTGTTAGATATCAGATCAGAGATACATGGACACAGCTGACCAGGCCAGGAAAACAGAATTTGATAAAGTGGGATCAAGAGCCAGCATCCGTTCCCAGGTTTGTAAATTTCAAAGTTAAGAATGGGATAAAAGACACAATCACAATACAAATATTTATAGGTGCGTCTCACACTGGAACTACTTTTTCTTTTACATAGTAATCTGTACCGCAGTTGAGTGGCAGTATAAATCGTAGTTTTTTTCAATTATTATACAACTTTTAAATACACATTTATTGATGCTAGATGCATGAAAGGCTGTCCTGGCACAACGAGATTCAACCGTGTGACCTTTCGGCTGTCCTCAGCAAGCAGTACAATGTGCTACACAAATGTATCTGTAGAAGACAAGCACAAAGAGTTAAAGTCCCATTGCAGCAACTGTACTTCTTATGTATGAAGCAGGTCTCTGCTCTTCTGGTAATATTGCTACGGTGGTTCATGTCCTTCCTGCAGATACCTGTCTGGAACCTGCTGATCATAGGTTTACAACATTATAAAAAGCCCTGAAATATTAACATGCCTGCTGCTGAGCAATGTGAAAGATAATGTCACGCCCCATCATCAAAGTATCATAGCTTAGCAGGTTGATGTGTTTGCTGCTGTGATTCACAGGTGACTTTGAGCTCACAATGCATGCAGTATAATCTTTGAGGTGCTATGTCAAGTTTTCAATCTTGATTTCAATGTAAATGTAGGGAGTTGGAAAGCAAATACCAACCCTCCAAAAGTGGAAACAATATTTTGGCCTGAATGTCTACTTTTCCAAATTCACAAACATGTTCTACTGTTGCCCTACTGACCCCGACTTATAAAGTAAACGTAGACAGTAATCCCATGCTAGAATTAGTAGAGACATTTTCATATGACGTTTATCCTAAAAATCCTGTCCAGGCCTTTGTAGAATGTTAAAACACAAACTGATGATCTTTTCTTTTCTCTGGGAAGGCTGGCAACACTAAGCATGGTCAAGAAACATAAAATAAAAAAACTAGATTGCAGGACAGCGCTGTTGTTACTTTGATTTACCTGATTTATAAGCAGGAAGGCAGAGCACATGATCTTGCAGCACCTCTGAGTGCAGTGTGGATGGAAAGAGGGTCCTAAGGTCAGGCCATATGCTGTACTAGCACAGCCTTACAAAAGGGACTGGTGTTGGACGGAGCATCTGAACCAATCAAACACTCACACCCAGTCAAAAGATCTGGGTTTGATCCATCACCGTTCTTTAGCCCACTCTGCCACCCCAGTTCAGACATGGATATATGCAAATCAGTCTGACCCTGTGCCTCATGGGAACAGTCCAGCCCGAACTGCCAAGCCATGCCTTCCCTGGACCGGAAACAAGCTTCCGAGGACCGGTTTCTGGCATTACAGCCGTCTTCGACCCGGCTTGCTTGAATCCAGTGGCAAAGTGAGCAAGGGACTCACGTCTGAGCATACCCTGCCACACTTATGGTGGCCAAAAGCAGTACAAAAGGGGGTGGGGATGGACGGAGCATCTGAACCAATCAAACACTCACACCCAGTCAAAAGATCTGGGTTTGATCCATCACCGTTCTTTAGCCCACTCTGCCACCCCAGTTCAGACATGGCTATATGCAAATATGCAAAATAGTACAGGTAAATCAATAATGCAAGTAAATAGTCAGGTAAGTGAAACAATAATACAGGTACAACACATATTCGTAGGGATCTAGCAGAATAATACAGGAAAAACACATAGTAGTCGGGATCGAGCTGGGTAATATAGATCGGTGCAGATACTTTACAGATCCAAGTTAAAAGCTCAAGTGTATTTGGCCATGAGAACAGCTTTTAAGTGTGACTGAGGAGATGAGCCTTGTTTGAGGAGTGAGTGAGTTCCAGATCCTGGGTGCCATTCCTGAGAAAGTGCGCTTATACGTTTTTTCCTTCCTGAATCTTCGAGGTTTTAGCAGTAGATTGTTTGTGCCTCTAGTGTATCTAGAGCCGCCAGAGATTGACAGCTTCTGAGTGAGGTATCCGGGAGAGCTCAGGTGTACAGCCTTGTGTGTCATGCAGGCGATTTTCAAATGTATTCTGGCTTCAAAAGGCAGCCAGTTCAGGGATTTCAAGTCAGGGGAGATATGCGAGTGTTTTTTTGACCCAGTGATGAGTCTCGCTTAAGTGTGGCATAACCTGCTACACTTATGGCGGCCAAAAGCGGTACAAAAGGGGGTGGTGATGGACGGAGCATCTGAACCAATCAAACACTCACACCCAGTCAAAAGATCTGGGTTTGATCCATCACCGTTCTTTAGCCCACTCTGCCACCCCAGTTCAGACATGGCTACATGCAATTCAGTCTGACCCTGTGCCTCATGGGAACAGTCCAGCTAAACTGCCAAGCATATTTGCATGATTTGCATATGGCCATGTCTGAACTGGGGTGGCTGAGTGAGCTAAAGAATGGTGATGGATTAAACCCAGATCAGTTGACTGGGGGTGAGTGTTTGATTTGCTCAAACGCTCCGTCCATCATCCCCTTTTGTATCGCTTTGTACTAGCACAGCCTAGCTTTTCAGTTTGTGGTGAAGGCTGGTACAGAGAGCTGTACGTAAAACTAAGTTGTAGCTTGAAGGGGGGCCAGGTCACTTCATCCACTGAACTTAAGATGGTCCCACCCACTCCTGGAAGGAAATGTCCGGGCCTCCTCCCTCCCAAATAGATACATTTCTATTCCTGAAATGACATCACCAGGAGGGTCCAGCCTGGCAGCAGCAGCTGCAAATTGTTTTTCATAATAATTTTGTGATATACAATTCAGGCTGAGAAGAGACCTGGGCCCCCACCAATCCACACTGCGGGGCTGCGGGTCCTTATGTTACACTAAATGTTGCATTAAAAAAATGCTGACAAAATGGTCCAATCCTTTCTTCTCTCCCTCGCCAATTGGCTTGGCCTGAATATGCACAGTGTCCGAGCAGCAGAACTTCACTTTCCCTCTCAATCACAATGCAAGTTACCACTCCGCTTCAGCTTCCATTCTGAAGTGGAGATAATACTGTGGGATGGAAGAGATAGAAAATGGAGCATGAAAACATACACCTAAGAGGCCATCAAGAATTGGCAATTACAACCAGTGTCATGAGATTCAATTTACCCAGCCCTGTGAAATAAGTGCCAGTGCTGAGCACCTGAAACCACTGGCACAAATTAAGCACTGTACCCGCCCGAGTGGAAGGCATAGATGCACCGACCACTATAGCACTAAAGAACAGAGAAAAATAAGGACCTTATGCTTCTCTATACATCTTCAAAAGATCACCAGGCATCTTTTCCAAGCCTGGGCCTTTATTTGGTATGATCTGATATAATGCTTTAGGGATCTCAACGGTGGAAATACAGTCGACTGTTTGTGTCACTGACTCAATGGAATGCTCAGTCACAAAATAACGGATGGGGTTAACACTTGCCACCCTCAATCAATCAATCAATCATCGTATTTATATAGCGCACTACTCACCCAGAGGGTCTCAAGGCGCTGGGGGGGGGGGGATCTGCTACTGCTCGAACAACCAGGTCTTGAGTTGCTTCCTGAAGGCGAGCTGGTCCTGGGTCAGGCGGAGGTGGGTGGGGAGGGAGTTCCACGTCTTTGCGGCGAGGTAGGAGAAGGACCGTCCCCCTGTGGTGGCTCTGCGGATGCGGGGGACGGCGAAGAGGGCGTGGCTGGTCGAACGAAGCTGGCGTTTGGGAGCGTAGAAGTTGAGGCGGCTGTTGAGGTATCCTGGGCCTTGGCTGTGTAGGGCTTTGTGTGCGTGGGTGAGGAGACGGAAGGTGATTCTCTTGTTGACCGGGAGCCAATGCAGATCTCTCAGGTGTCCGGAGATGTGGCTGCGACGGGGGATGTCCAGGATGAGTCTTGCTGAGGCGTTCTGGACCCGCTGGAGTCTCTTCTGGAGTTTGGCGGTGGTTCCGGCGTAGAGGGTGTTGCCGTAGTCCAGACGGCTGGTGACGAGGGCCTGGGTGACCGTCTTCCTGGTCTCGGTGGGGATCCACCGGAAGATCTTACGTAGCATGCGCAGGATGTTGAAGCACAACGAGGAGACGGCGTTGACTTGTCTGGTCATGGAGAGGGAGTAGTCCAGGATGAAGCCCAGGTTGCGTGCGTGGTCTGTTGGTTTGGGTGCGCTGCCTAGGGCGGGGGGCCACCAGGAGTCGTCCCACGCGGCGGGTGAGGATCCCAGGATGAGGACTTCCGTCTTATCTGAGTTCAGTTTCAGGCGGCTGTTCTTCATCCATTCGGCTACCTCTTTCATCCCTTCGTGAAGGTTGGCGGGGTCGTTGGTAAGGGAGAGGATGAGCTGGGTGTCGTTGGCGTAGGAGCTGATGTTGAGGTTGTGCTGGCGTGCGATGTCTGCGAGGGGGCTCATGTAGATGTTGAAGAGGGTTGGACTGAGCGAGGAGCCTTGAGGGACGCCGCAGATGACTTTGGTGGCTTCAGATCTGAACGGGGGAGGCGGACTCTCTGTGTCCTTCCGGCGAGGAAGGAGATGATCCACTCCAGTGCCCTCTCCTGGACTCCGACGTTGCTGAGGTGTTGTACTAGGGTACGATGGCAGACAGTGTCGAAGGCCGCGGAGAGGTCGAGGAGGATGAGGGCCGCTGCTTCTCCGTTGTCGAGCAGCGCTCGGATGTCATCGGTGACTGCGATCAGGGCGGTCTCTGTGCTGTGGTTGGCCCGGAAGCCAGACTGCGAGGGGTCGAGGGATCCGTTCGTCTCGAGGAAGGCGGCCAGCTGCTTGTTGACGGTCTTCTCGATGACTTTGATGGGGCGGTAGTTCTTGAGGTCGGTGGGGTCAGCCGATGGTTTCTTGAGTAGAGCGCTGAGTTCGGCGTGCTTCCAGCTTTCCGGGAAGGTAGCGGTGTCGAAGGAGGTGTTGATGATGTCCCGCAGGTGGGGTGCGATGATAGCGTCGGCTTTGTTGAAGACGTGGTGGGGGCAGGGGTCTGTCGGAGATCCGGAGTGGATGGAGTTCATCGTGCGGACGGTGTCTTCGGTGCTGATCGGAGTCCAGGCGCGGAGGGTGGTGGTGGGGGGCGGTGGTTCGGTCGTGGTGTTCGTTGGTTGAGTGCTGAAGCTGTTGTGTATGTCCGTGATCTTGTTGTGGAAGTAGGAGGCGAGGGAGTTGCAGAGGTCTTGCGAAGGGGTGATGTCGTTGTTTCCGGCGTTGGGGTTGGAGAGCTCTTTGACGATGTTGAAGAGTTCTTTGCTGTTGTGTGCGTTGTTGTCCAGTCGTTCCTTGAATGCAGTTTTCTTGGTGGCGCGGATGAGTCGGTGGTGTTTTCGGGTGGCGAGCTTGAGGGCATTCATGTTGTCCGGTGTTGGGTCTCTGCGCCGGGTTCTCTCGAGGGCTCGGCAGTTCTTCTTGGAGCTCTTGAGTTCGTCGGTGAACCAAGGGGCTTTCTTGCTGCCGGGTCTGCTGGGCGGGGTCCTCAGGGGGGTGAGCTCGTCTGCGCAGTCGCTGATCCACTTCGTGAGGTTGGTGGCCGACTGGCTAGGGTTTGTTGTGCTGGTGGGAGGGTTCATGCTCAGGGAGGACGTGAGCTGGTCGGTTGTGATCTTGTTCCAGTTCCTGCGTGCAGCCTGTTGCTGGTGGTGGTGGATCGTGGTCCTTGCGAAGCTGAAGTGGACGCAGCTGTGGTCCGTCCAGTGGAGTCCGGTGGCGTGGCTGAAGGCGATGTCCTTGCTGGATGAGAAGACGGGGTCGAGTGTGTGTCCGGCGTAGTGGGTGGGGGTGGTCACCAGTTGCTTGAGTCCCCGGTTGGCGAGGTTGTCCAGCAGGGTGGTGGTGTAGCGGTCGTTGTTGTTCTCCAGGTGGAAGTTGAGGTCCCCTAGGAGGATGTAGTCAGCGGAGCAGAGGGCGTGTGGGCTGATGAAGTCGGCGATGTCTTCGCTGAATTGTGTGCGTTGTCCAGGGGGTCTGTAGATGAGGGTGCCTCGGAGGGTGGTCTTGGGGTTGATTTGACTTGACTTGGAAGTGCAGGTGCTCGGCGGTAGCGAGGGTGTCATCGGTGTTGGTCGTGATGCGGATGGTGTTCCTGTGGACGATGGCGATGCCTCCTCCGGTGTGGTTGATGCGGTCCCTTCGGATGATCTTGTAGCCGTCTGGGATGGCGATGGCGATGTCAGGCACAGAGGAGGCGTTCATCCAGGTTTCCGTGAAGAAGGCGACGTCTGGGGCTGTGGTGTCGAGCAGGTTCCAGATCTCGATGGCGTGACTGTGGACGGAGCGGGTGTTGAGCAGGATGCATCTCAGGTGGCTGCTGCTGTTGCTCGTCGAGGTCTTGGGTACTGCTGGAGTGGTGCAGGTCCGGCTGCAGGTGAACTTGCAGGAGTTGCAGCAGAAGGGTCCGTGGGTGCGTCTCGGGGTGGCTCGGTAGCAGCCCGGGACTCGGCCGGCGTTGAGTGCGTTGAGGGTGGCGGCGTCGTACGTCCGGCGGGTGGGCTGGGGTCTGCGGGGGCCAGGGGTCCTGGCACTGGGCGCGGTCCAGGCGCGGACGGGCGTAGACGGGCTTACCTTTGGCGCACCTTCGGCGCACAGTCGGCGCGCCCGCTGCACGTGCACGCTGCGCGTCTGCACGGTCGCCATATATGGTGAAGTGTCAGGGAGGGAGGAGCTGGGAGGCGGGGAGCGGGGAGGGTAGACAAAGGAAAGGGGGCGTGGCCGCTGGCACGGCGGCGGGAAGCGGGGAATGGGGCGGGGGCACAGGGGAACAAGGGGACACAAACTAATGCAGCAAATGCCCAAAAGGACAACACAGGCAGGAGAGAATTAAAGTAAAGTGGCAACAGTGGCGAAAAAAGGAAATACAAATAGCGCGGTAGTCAGCACAGAAGAGGCGGCAGGCTCAGCGAGGCTGAGTCGAGCAGGGGGGCACACGCAGAGGCGGCAAGCTCAGCGAGGCTGAGTCGAGCAGGGGGGCACACGCAGCAGCTGGTGGCCGTGCGGTGCGGGGGTGTCCTGGTGGCTTGAGTATAAAGAGAAGCCTGGTGCAATCCGTGGTCAACAGCCCCCGAATTTAACTGGGAGAAATGCTCAATCTAAGTAGCAGCAGAAATGTTACAATCCAATTTTAAATTCACATTGGTGAGGATGTACCAAAAAGAACAAAAATACTTGGATTTGATGTTACTCAAGTACCATTTGGAAGCTTCCCAATCTCTTTTAGAATTAACAATTGTTTTTTGTAGAGTGGCCTGGCCATCCAGATTGGGGCTATATACCTAGTTTTGATGGATCGGGAAAGGGCACACTTGGCGGCTCAGCAGGTGTAGCAGGGGGCCTCTTTCTTCCTCATGGGAATGGGCCTAGATTATATCAGAATAAGTTCCTTACTGAGAAAAACATATTCAAATTTCACTCAATTTCAACAGACCAGGTGAGTCATCCGAGGTCCTAAAATCTGACACTACAAATTCCAATTTAACAGGTACTACCTCAAATATTTTTTCCAATGCTACTTCTGATTCTGTTAGAGAGCTCCACTTGAACATACGCCGATTATTGGTTGGAACCAACCTTCTATGTAGCGGCTCATAAAAAGTATTCAGAAGGGTGTTGCCCAGAGTACCCAATGTCAGGCGTAGGGCATTATGATCACTATCCTGCCTGGATACTACTGCCATGTTTACCACCCAATGTCTAATACAATTTAGCCAATAAGGCTGGTGCACTGTGGGCGATGATATGAGTGGCTCCCCTCCCAGTCAGAATTGATTCTCCCCTTGCATGCCAGTTGACAATTGCTATATGTAAAAGTATTTAGCTGTAACACAGCAGCAGACCACCTCTTGACCAGGGAGAGTGTGAGGCCAGGAACACCCCAGGCTTCATACTCATCACCGATAGGATCTTCTAGCAGTACAGACAACTGCTAAAATGTTCAATAAAAAAGTGCCTGCCTATATTATAAAATAATCTGATGGCAGATCAGCCTTTTGTGAACCAATCAAATCAGTTACTTGAAGCTCAGTACCTACACCCCCATGTCTGCAGTACACATTATATAAGTAGAATACCCTACCTGTATGAAAGGAAAGGGAAACACACTGCATGTTAGAACTACCCAATGCAAATTCCTTAGACATGCAGCAAACAGTTGTTTTGATCCAAACTGACAAAGCTCACGAGGGTCTTCCCTTCTCTGTGGTGGTAGCTCCAGGTTAAAATTGACAAACCCTGCTCAGCGTCTGGGGTAACTGACCAAGAGGTAGATTTACTAAGATTTTATGCCGTGTATGCATCACAAAAGTGAAGTATATCAGTGCCAAATCATTTTGTCCAATTTTCTTTCCTGCTCTAAACTTGATTAGCGCTGGAAATAACGTGAAAGTTTCTCGAAGCAGCACATAGCGCTGCTTGGCTTTACTTAATGCGAAGGGGGCTTACGATGGGTAGTGCATGGGCATTCCTATGCAGCCATCCAAGGACACTAAATCAAACTTCCTAAATAAAGTTAACAGAGTTTAGCATCAGAAAAAAGTGCACCCTTCAACTAAGTGCTATGAAGGAGAAATACTTTTTTTCTCCTTTTGTTATGACCTCGCATATGTGAGAAACTATACTTTACACATACAAAGTCAAGCTATCCTGGCTGATGAAGGCTGATAGCCAGAAACCGGTCCTAGGATGCTTGATTCTGGTCCAAGGAAGACATGGCTTGGCAGTTTGGTCTGGACTGTTCCCATGAGGCACAGGGTCCAGACTGATTTGCAAATGGCCATGCCTGAACTGGAATGGCTGGGTGAGCAAAATAACGATGTATTAAACCCAGATCTGTGACTAGGGGGGATTGTTTTGCCATTGTGCAACATTCCGTCCATCAACTTGTGTGTTTTGCTGTAGATCTAATTGAAGCCTGCCCAGACAACAGCAAGTGGCAGGGTCTACAGACTCCATGCGATCAGTACGACGATTGAAACTGCGTTGTAATTTAGCACATCTCCTATGCTTTGTTTTATGCTTCGTTTTGGCGCTAGGTTCACTGTCACTGATGTGCATAACGTCCGGATTACAGAAAGATGTAGGAGTGGACAGGGCAGCCATCTGGTCTGTAGCCATATCTGGCATTAATCCTGGGGTGCTTGGTGGGACTGGTTTGATGGGACCTGCGGATAGACCTGCTGGGGAAGCTAAAAGACAACCAGAGGCAAAATCCAGAGAGAGGCGCCTTTCGGACAGTTATATTTTTATTTATTTATTTATAAAGTTTTATATAGCGCAAACTTGATCCCGAAGGATATCAGAATGCTTTACAATACTTTTTATAACAAAAGTTAAACCGCATTGTAACAGTAAGGAACATAATAAAAAAAAATCACAGAGGGCGCATGCATCAGGTGTCTAGGTTATCTTCCGGGCGAGTTCGCGGCTAGGCTGGTGTGTGTTTATGGTGTGGGGGCTGCTACTTTACTTCTCTGCGCGATTACACGGTTGTGGAAGTGATGCACTGTGTGAGCTGCTTTCCGCGTGGTAACCACACCCCCTCCCTCTGCTTGGGGGGAATGTGAGGAACCTGCTCAGCCTAGCGATTGCAACTGGGGTGGCATGCAGAAACAACACACTATCCCGTGTCTACATAGTCGTGGAAACTTGAAATGGAATTATAGCTAAAGAGTTTCTGGAGGGGGTTAGGATGGGCAGTGTAATCTGGAGGCAGCAGAAACCCCCGCCTCCCAAGCGGCTGCTTTAAAACATATAATTGATAGGCCGATGGTATTTGATAGATGGATAAGCATTCCTGCGCTCTTGCTCACAAGAGCACACATATAAGGTTTGTTACCCAAAGCTACTCGGGCAAGTAAACAATAAACGGGCCACACAGAGCAGTGTAGTCACATTACCTGGTTGAGTTCCAGATGATCCAGCTTATTCATGCAGGTAGATGGGCAAAGTTTTAAAAACCAAGAGGGGGGGCCCAGCCCAACCTTCTCTGGGCTCTGAGGGGCATGGATGGACCTCCCCTTGGCCGAGGCTTTGCCCAGGCACATCCTATGCATGTCCAGTCCCACAGTCTGAGGTGAGACACTTTGTAGCACTACTGATCAGGCAGCCAGGCCCTTCTCTGAGCGTAGGTGCTCTGACAGTGCGGGTATCTCTGGGACTAAAGAACCCTTCCAGGAATGCAGAGATATTTGTGGCAGGGGCCTCCGTACCCCCACACACAGCAGCAGTAGTCCTCTTCTACTATTATCACTACTCCTAGGTATATATAGTTTCCTTCTGACACAATGGCATTTACCACTACCACAATTTTATCACCACCAAAGCCATGCATAAATCTATGTAAAATGCATTCTAATTCCACTTCCCCTGAGAGATTTGCTTCTTTGCAGAGGTCCCACTTCAGTAAAGTCAAGGTTGTAATTTACTCATTCGTTATTAGGACCCTTCAATATCACTTACTCACCACTAGAGCACTATGGGCCAGATGTACAACCCTTACAATTTGCAAGTTGCAAATTGAATATTGTTGCAAATCACAATTTGCGACTCACAAAATGTAATTTACAACAGTGTCTCAGACACTGTTTGCGATTCCTAATGGGGTCGCAATTTGTCTGCCTCATTAATATTCATGAGGGAGGTGAAATTTGTGACTCCATTGGGAATGGCTGGCACTCACAGGGATGGTGGCCTGCAGGGGTCAGCAGACCATCATGTCTGTGACTGCCTTTTAAATTAAGCAGTTTCTTTTTTAAATGTAGTCCGTTCTCATTTAAAAGGAAAATGAGCTGCATTTAATAGAGAAAAATGAAACATTTCTGTCCGTGGCACCACTGCCTGCTCTTAAAAAATATTTACGCATACATTCACGAAGGGGAAGGGAAACTTGAAGTAGGTGGAAAACTGCAGGTGTTTTGTGACCACAATTGCGGTTGCGAAACAATTGCACATTGAAGTGCAACTCGCTATTGGGAAGGGAAGCCCTTGGCATGCCCCGTCCTAATAGAGAGTTGCAAACCTTTTATTGCGAGTCGGTATAGGTTACTGACAAGCAAAACAGGGTTTGTACATGGGGCAGACCAATTTTGTGGTTGCAAACCGGCAGATTTCCCGTTTGCAACCACACAAACAACTGTTGTACATCTGGTTCTAAGCCCTCTGCCCTGAACACCCAAGGCTGAATACAGAAAGATTGATGTATAAGTATGTGTGACTTACTATTTTAGCACCTTTAGCTTACTCATGAATTTCACAAGTGAACCAGGAGTACCCCTGGCATTCTCCTGGAATTAAGGAGTGTGACAAGTGTAAACAGATCAACATCTTTGTGAATCGGACACCTCTACCTTCACATTATTGCCAAGCTGACTGGCTCTTCTTTAAGAACAGGGCCCTACCTCTAGAAACTACTTGCACTAGTCCTCAAAGCCATTCATGCTAATCCCAAAATTGTCTTTCTGATGCCAAACATCTATTCCTGCAATTTAATATCAGCGAATATTTGCTTCTTAACTGTAGCTAGACTCCCCCCGGCACCTATCAGTCAGTCCTTCTGGGACCAAACACCGAACCCTCTTCCACTGGCTACCAGGGCCAGCCGAACAGGATAGGAGTGCAAAGGTAATGTGCCTAACTGCTTATGCAACCAGGGCTTTTGAATGGGCTGGTTCCCCCCGGCTTTCCAACCCAATAGTATTTTAGGACAGATATTGAAATGGGTCCCAATCGGGCCCTATATTCTGGCATTTGACTTTCATGGGATTTCTGAACAAAAAATGTAATTGAGTTTTATGTAATCCATGTCAGTTCTTCAGCTCTGGTTTTTATTTCACATCTTGTCCCGAATCTCGCACTCCATTAGAGTGTTAGCTATTTCCGGGATATTGCTTTTTGTGTATGTTTTTGTAGCATAATACTCTTTTTTAAGTTCAAAAAGAATTTTTATTGATCAAGAAAAGGTGTCAATACAATAAATAAAAGTAATATAAAATAGAAGTAATGGTATTCAAATAAAGCATTGCATCAATAATAATAGTTAGATTAGGCTCTAGAGAGACAAATGAGGCTGAACAACAGAAAGATAATAAAATAAGCAATAATAAAACATGATAAAAATGAAAAACAGAGGAGCGTTGAGGTCAGTCCAGGGGGTTTGGATACTTCTTGCTGGGTGGACATAAGTGAAATGAACGTTTAGCACATACATCAAGGTATAACGTTATAGGAAGCCACAAATTACTACGTTTCGTTGCCATGTGAGGAGGAAAAACAAAGGCAGTGTCCAGTCTATGATTATGACATACATTTTACCATCATACTCTAAATGAGATATTCGTAAATTTTTTCCAATTAACAGCAATCTGTTGAAAGGCAACAGCTATTAGTAAGTCAATGATCTGAGCATTTAGTGTAATGTGGTCCCAACACGGTGAAAGACTCCCCAAAAAAATATGAGTAAAAGAAAAGGGGATTTGAGTGTGGAAGATATCGTTAATTTGGGACCAGATTTGTTTCCAAAACGAATAAATAACATTGCAAGAGAATAACATGTGGAATAGAGTTGCATTTGGTGAAGAGCAGGACCAACAAAGATCAGAGACTGTGGAGAACGTTTTACTCAACGTGTGTGGTGTAAAAAGAAGTCTGTTATAAATAAAGAAAAGTGTCTGTGTAATAGTGGCAGCTCTAGAAGATTTGCGAAGTTTGGTCCATAATTTATCCCACAGAGAAATGTACCAGGAAGTGGCAAAGTCACATTTCCATTGTTCCTCCACCTTAGATTTGGGCCGAGGTGAAGTTGTTGTGTGGAGGGATTTGTAAATGGTAGAGGCTTTAGATGAGATACATAGAAAGGAGTGAAGTTGTGAGGTTGGGTTTGGAGGCGTAGGGGAGTATGAGAATGCAGGGGACAAGTATAAGTGGATAAAACCGCCTGTTTAAGTATAAGGTATATACGGGCGAAAGAAGCAGGAAGATTAAAAGATTGGCTAAGTGTTGCAAAAGATAAGAAGGTAGAATTAGAGAAAAGTGGAGAAACCCAAATTAGTCCTTTGTGCCTCCAAAATTTCCAATAGAAGGGTTTATTGTTTATAAGGAGACTCCTATTATGCCAAATGGTAGTGGCTAGAAAGTCAGCAACCGTGGAGGGAGGGGTAGGAGTGGAAGATAAGAGTAATTTGGTAGTAAATCTATGTATATGAGTGGAAAACAGCTGTGGCTTACGAGAGAAAGAAAGATATTCAGCAAAAGTAAAAGGGGAGAGTGAGAGACGTTCTACCGTGACCCATAGGAACAAGCATCATCAGGGTTTGCAACCAAAACGAAGCTTGCCGCAGAAGGAAAGCCTTGTGGTATGCTGAAAAGTCCGGAAAATTGACACCACCTTCTGATTTGGGGCATATTAGCCTGAAAAGAGACATGCAAGGTTTTTTGCCCAACCAAAGAAAGGAAGAAAGAATAGTGTTAATTTTTCTATAAAACTTCGTGGGGATAGGGACTGGGATATTCAATCAATCAATCAATCAAAAACATTTATAGAGCGCGCTACTCACCCGTGAGGGTGTCAAGGCGCTGAAGGGAGGGGGGGTGCTGCTACTGCTCGAATAGCCAGGTCTTGAGGTGACTCCTGAAGGTGAGATGGTCCTGGATCAGTCGTAAATGTGCGGGGAGGGAGTTCCATGTCTTGGCGGCCAGGTAGGAGAACAATCTTCCTCCGGCTGTGGCTCTGCGGATCTGTGGGACGATGGCGAGGGCGAGGCTGGCGGAGCGGAGCCGGCGGGTGGGAGTGTAGAACGTGAGGCGGTTGTTGAGGTATTCAGGGCCCATGTCGTGGAGAGCTTTGTGTGCGTGGGTGAGGAGCCTGAATGTGATCCTCTTGTTGATGGGGAGCCAGTGCAGGTCTCTCAGGTGGGTGGATATGTGGCTATGGCGAGGGACGTCGAGGATGAGTCCTGCGGAGGCGTTCTGTGTGCGTTGTAGTCATTTCTGGAGTTTGGCGGTGGTTCCTGCATATAGGGCGTTTCCGTAGTCCAGTCGGCTAGTGACGAGGGTCTGGGTGACCGTCTTTCTGGTTTCGGTGGGGATCCACCGGAATATTTTTCCGGAGCATGCGCAAGGTGTTGAAGTATGATGACGAGACGGCGTTGACTTGCTTGGTCATTGTGAGGGTGGAGTCCATGATGAATCCCAGGTTGCGTGCGTGGTCCGAGGGTGTTGGTGCGGAGCCCAGTGCTGAGGGCCACCAGGAGACGTCCCAGGCGGAGGGGGATTGTCCGAGGATGAGGACCTCCGTCTTGTCTGAGTTCAGCTTCAGGCGGCTGAGCTTCATCCATTCTGCAACGTCTTTCATTCCTTCCTGTAGGTTGTTTTGGCAGTGGCTGGGTCTTTGGTGAGGGAGACTATCAGCTGGGTATCGTCGGCGTAGGAGATGATGTTGATGTTGTGTTTCCGTGCGATGGCGGCGAGGGGGATCATGTAGATATTGAAGAGCGTTGGGCTGAGCGAGGATCTTTGGGGTACGCCGCAGATGCTTTTGGTGGCTTCTGAGCGGAAGGGAGGGAGGCGGACTCTCTGGGTTCTGTCGGAGAGGAACGAGGTGATCCAGTCCAGGGCCTTTCCTTGGATCCCAGTGTTGAAGAGGCGTGTTATTAGGGTGTGATGGCATACAGTGTCGAAGGCTGCCAAGAGGTCCAGGAGGATGAGGACGGTTGTTTCTCCATTTTCCATCAGGGTCCTGATGTCATCGGTGGCTGCGATGAGGGCGGTCTTGGTGCTGTGGTTGGCTTGAAAACCGGACTGGGAAGGGTCGAGCGAGTTGTTTGTCTCGAGAAAAGCAGTCAGCTGTTTATTGATGGTCTTCTCGATGACCTTGTAAGGGGAAGAAGAGAGATGGGGCGGAAGTTCTTGAGGTCTTTGGGGTCTGCTGTGGGTTTCTTCAGAAGGGCGTTGATTTCTGCGTGCTTCCAGCTCTCGGGGAAGGTGGGTGACGCGAACGAGATGTTTATGACATTCCGGAGATGGGGTGCGATGATGGTGTTGGCTTTGTTGAAGATATGATGGGGGCATGGGTCCAAGGCGGAGCCGGAGTGGATGGAGTTCATGACGTTGGTGGTTTCTTCAGTGCTGATGGGGGTCCAGGCACTGAGGGTGGCGGTGGGGGTCGTTGGTTCGGTGACTGGAGGCGGAGTCTGGGGTCTGAAGCTGTCGTGTATATCTGCGATCTTTCGGTGGAGGAACATGGCGAGGGAGTTGCAGAATTCTTGCGATGGTGTGATGTCGTAGTTGCTGGCGCTGGGGTTAGAGAGTTCTTTGACGATGTTGAAGAGTTCCATGCTGTTGTGGGTGTTGTTGTCTAGTCGCTCCTTGAATGATGTCCTTTTGGTGGTGTGGATCAGCTGGTGGTGTTTGCGGGTCGCGGTCTTGAGGGCTGTCATGTTTTCTGTAGTTTGTTTGTGGCGCCAGGTTTTTTTGAGGGTTCGGCAGTACTTCTTTGATTCTTTGAGGGCGTCTGTGAACCATGGAGTTTTCCTGTATCCGGTAATGCTTGGGGGGTTCTTCAGAGGTGCGAGGTCGTCGGCGCAGTTGGTGATCCACTGTGCGAGGTTGTGGGCTGCGTCGTTGATTTCAGCGGTGTTTGTTGGTGGGTTCTGGCTCAGCGATGAGAGGAGCTGGTCTGTGGTGATTTTGCTCCAGTGTCTGCGGGGGATTTGTTGCATGGGGTGGTGGGATGTATTCATTTTGAAGGTGAAGTGGATGCATCTGTGGTCGGTCCAGTGTAGTCCAGAGGAGTGGCTGAAGGAGACGTGGTTGCTGGCGGAGATGATGGGGTCGAGCGTATGGCCAGCGATGTGGTTGGTGGTGTTCACCAGTTGTTTGAGTCCGAAGTTGGCGAGGTTGGCGAGTAGGGTGGTGGTGTTGTTGTCGCTGTTTTCCTCCAGGTGGAAGTTAAGGTCTCCTAGGAGTATGTATTCTGGTGAGGCGAGGGCATGCGGGCTGATGAAGTCGGCGATGGTTTCACTGAATTGCGTGTGTGGGCCCGGGGGTCTGTAGATGAGTGTTCCTCTAAGGGTGGTCTTGGGATCGGTGTAAATCTGGAAGTGTAGGTGTTCGACGGCGGAGAGTGTGTCTTCGGTGATGGTCGTGATCTTGATGGTGTTCCTGTAGACGATGGCGATTCCTCCCCCGGTTTGGTTGATGCGGTCCTTCCGGGTGATTTTGCAGCTGTCTGGGATGGCTATGGCGATGTTGGGGGCCAGGAGGCGTTCATCCAGGTTTCCGTGAGGAAGGCGACGTCTGGTGCTGTTGTGTCGAGGAGGTACCAGAGTTCGATGGCGTGCTTGTGGATGGAGCGTGTGTTGAGGAGGATGCATTTGAGGTGGTTGGTGTTGTTGCGAGGTCCGGTGGGTGGTCTGCAGGTGGTTCATAAGCAGGTGTATTTGCAGGCTTGGCAGGTGAAGGGTCCGTGGGTTCGCTTCGGGTAGGCTCGGTAGCAGGCGGGTGTTCGTCAGGTGTTGAGTGCGGTGAGGGCAGCGGAGTCGTATCTCAGTCGGGGGCTCTGGGTGCGGCGGGGGCCAGGGGTTCTGGCGCTGGGCGCGGTCCAGGCGCGGACGGGCGCAGGCGGGCTAGCCTTAGGTGCGCCCGCTGCGCGGCCTTCATAAGAAGGGCTGTGGGAGGGAGGAGCAGCTGGGAGGCGGGAGCGGGGGGGCGAATGGGGATAGTGGGGGCTGGGGCCGCAGGGAAGCAGCGGCGGGAGAAGGTGATGCGGAGGGAGCCGGGGGAGGGGAGCACAGGGCACAGAAACGAAGCAAAAGAAGATCAAGGCACAGAAGAAAAACAGGGAGAGAGGGGCACAGGGCACAAAAAATAAAGCAAAACTGGATCAGGGCACAGAATCAAAACGGGGAGAGAGGGGCACAGGGCACAAAAAACAAAGCAAAACAAGATCAGGGCACAGAAGAAAAATTGGGAGAGAGGGGCACAGGGCACAAAACAAAGCAAAACGAGATCAGTAGCACAAAGGACTTACTAGCGCCACAGGAGGACCGTGCGGCGGCTGGGGGGCGACCTACCTGCTGGATGTTGGAGATGGTATAAAGAACAATAGGGGATAACATCATCTGAATGGTGTCAAGGCGACCCCACCATGAAAGATAAAGGGGGTGCCACCTAGTTGTGAGATCTGAAAGTTTCTGGGTACATTTATTAAGACAGAACGAAACTGTATCTACAATTGTGGGGGTAGCATGTAATCCTAGGTTTTTGATATGGGAGGGACTCCAAGTGAAATTGGAAGCACTAAAGTCAGGTTTAAAAGTGAATTTTGTTACGGGTAAAATTTCGCATTTGTCATTATTCAGTTTATATCCAGAGATCAGTGAATATTCGCGAACTTCATCAAGGAAAGTGGGGATAGAATCAGTAGGGTTGGACATAAAAGGCAAAATACCATCTGCATAAGCAGCAAGTTTGATGTGGGATTGTGATGTCTGAAAACCATGGATGTTAGTATTTTGGCGAAGCTTGGAGAGAAAGGGCTCTAAAGCTAAGTTAAAGAGAAATGGGGAGAGGGGGCATCCCTGTCGAAACCCTCTTCCTAAATCAAAAAAGGAGGAGACTAAACCATTGGCACATACCGCTGCTCTTGGGTTGGAGTAGAGAAAGGAATATTAAGAAATACATTTAGGACCAAACCATTTGAGGGTAGAGAAAAGATAAGTACATTCAACTCTGTCGAACACTTTCTCTGCGTCTAATGCAATCGCTGCCAGAGAGTGTTGAAAGCGTGGGGATTTAGATAAAACATTAAACAATAGTCTAGTATTATCAGTGATAAAACGTCCTTTAACAAACCCAGATTGTTCAGGTCCCAGTAAGTCAGGCAAAAAGAGGTCCAACCGTGCAGCAAGGGATTTAGCATATATCTTATAATCAATGTTAACTAGGGAAATTGGTCTGTAATTTTTACAATATCGGGTATCTTTCCCTTCTTTAGGTGTTATACAAATATGAGCATCAGAAAAGGTGCCTGAAGAACTACCAAGGGTAATGAATGAATCTATGAAGAAATGCAATTTAGGTAGTAGTAATTTAGAAAATTGAAGGTAAAATTCAACTGTGAACCCATCTGGTCCAGAGGCTTTGTCTTTCTTGAGGTGTTGAAGTACAGTAAATAATTCTTGTTGGGAAATGCCAGATTCTAAAGAAGTTAAGTCAATAGGAAAGTGGTGAGGTTGTTGTTTACCAGAGAAAAAATTAGATAGGGACTGAGCAGTAGGTTGAGTCTCAGAGGAATAAAGGGCGGTGTAAAAATGGGAAAATTCATCTAAAATATCAATATCCTTATGCTTAAGAACAGAATTAACTTCCAAAACAGATTCAATATTCAACTTATTGTGTTTGACTTTCCAATAAATATCCCAAATTTTCCCCGCTTTGTTCTTCCCACCATAAAATTTCGAACTAGATTTCAACAGATATAAGGAAGCATCTTCTGTGGATTTTTTGTTGAATTTCACCTTGGCGTCGATAAGAGCTGTCAAACTATCCTGTGAGTGAGAGGTATAGTAGGAGTGTTCCAAACTCTTAATTTTTTGGAGAAGATCACTAGTGGACTTACGAGCAATCTTACGTTTCTTAGTCACGTAACCAATTATGAAGTCTCTAGCTGCAGCCTTGAATGCATCCCAAATAGTGTGTTTGGGGATAGAAGCGGTATCATTAATTAAAAAAAAATTATAAAAAAAACAATAAAAGAGGCGTTAAATTTGGGGTCTAAAAGTAAAGTATTATTAAAATGCCACCTCTTAGGTCAGTAAGTTTAGGCAAGATATCAATATTAATAGAGACAGGAGCGTGATCAGATAACAAAATGGGGCCAATTTCTGCAAGGGTGAGAGTTTGGGAAATGTGATGAGAAACAAAAATATAATCAATTTGTGATTGAGAGTGGTGAGAAGGGGAATAAAAAGTAAACTCTTTATTTGTCGGATTACACAAACGCCAAGCATCAATAAGTTTATGTTGTGAAACTGCTTGAGCAAAGAGTTTATGAGGTTTGTTAGGGATGAAAGAGGCTTTGGAATGTCTGTCCAAAAAGGGATCAAGAGGTTGATTACAATCCCCTGCCATAATAAAGTTGTCATCAATGAATTTGGTGATACGAGTGGCCATCTCATGCCAAAAGGTAGGGTCACCCCCTGTGGGAGCATAAACATTTAGAAGAGAGAGTGGAACACCCCTTAAGGAAAGTTTGACATATAACCACCTACCATCAGAATCTGACTCTGTAACCAGTAAAGAGTGGGAAATAGATTTACGAACTAAAATAACCACACCATTGCATTTACCATCACCAGGAGCGTAAAAGACTTCACCCACCCAACCACTTTTAAGCTTGACAGATTCAGCTTCAGACAAATGAGTTTCTTGCAGAAAAGCAAAGTCTACATTCAGTTTGGCTAGGTGAGTTAGAATTCTTTGTTTCTTAATGGAAGAATTGAGGGGCATATTATCAAGGGCTTTATCTCCGCTTTTTTGGCTTTAAAAGCCAAGAAAGCGGAGATAAAATTATCTCCCTATTACCAAGCTGTCGCTAACACCAGTTAGCGACAGCTAATAGGAGATAGTGACCATCTTGGGCCCCGCTTTGCATGTCAGTGATATTTATCACTAATGACATGCAAAGTGGGCGTGCCAAGATGTTAGCGTCTGGAAACAGTCGCTAACATCGCTATCTCCTATTACCAACTTTTGGAGATATTCGCGCTAAGCGCGAATATCTCCAAAAGCTAACACCTGCCCAGGAGCAGTTCTTAGCCATGTTATCCAATGGGAAGTGGATAACATGGCTAAGAGCATTTGCTCGATAATGCATGAATATCGCTGACTTTTCAGCGATATTCATGCATTGCGGCCGTTTTTTATCGCATTTGCGATAAACCTTGCTAATAGCAAGGTTTATCTGCGATACAAATTGCCGATTTGCGGCGATAATTTTTGTCTCTAAACAAGTTAGAGACAAAAATTATCTCTATTGGTTGGTAATATGCCCCTGAGACCTTTAACATTCCATGAAACAATACGTACTGACATTAAAGGTAATACAAAATATGATAATGGTTGATAGCAAAATTATAAGAAAGAGCCTCAAGAAGAATGAAATCGGAAATTAATGAAAAAAGGAAAAATAGAAATAGTATAAAAGAAGCAACATTTATAATAGAGGACATCATGTAACAAGAAGGAATATGAGAGTCAGAGAAAAAAGAAAAATTTGTTTGGACTAAGAGAAAAGTAAAGAGGTTAAGAGCCATGTCTACAGCGCAAAGAAAAATCAATAGATTAAGGAGAGCAATGAGGAGGAAAAGAGGATAAACAAGAAATGAAACCTGACTGAAAGAGAAGTAGAATGGGAAGAGAAAAGGAAGAGCAAAGACCAAAAAAAGAGATAAGAGATAAAACATTGGAGAAAAAGACATACTTACAAACGAGGGAAGGCAAGGGAAAATGATCGGGAAGAAAACCAGGATAAGAGGGAGGGAAGGGTGGAGCCACATCGGGCAGGTCAAGCTTCCAGGGCAGCGAAACGGACGGCCAGGAGAGCACCACGGAACGGAAGGTAAAATCTACGGATAACATGAGGAGAAAAAGAAAGGTTGAATCGAAAGGTCATGGATGGATGGAGAAGGATGAGCAACAGTAATAATTGAAGGATCTTAATACGTTGTTGTTTTGTTGTTATACGTGACTTTAAAAATACACGGGTGGAAGAGCCCATATCTGGCCCCAATGGAACGAAGATCAGCTCGCATGTTCAGGAAAGCTTTGCGACGACTAGCAGTGGCCTTGGCGTAATCCTACGCGAAGAATAAAGATGATCCTGACCAAGCAAGTCGAGGAGAAGCTCTAGCCGCTGACAAGACCTTCAGAAGATCTGTATATTCTAAGAAATAAATGATGACTCCTCTCTGTCTTGATGCAGTTGAGGTGGAAGAGGAAGGTCGACCAAGTCTATGGGCACACTGAATATTAAGCACTGTGTCTTCCGGGAAGTGCAAGAGCTTAGGGAGAAATGACTTGAAAAAGGCAATGGGATTAGCACCCTCGCAGCCCTCCACCAGGCCATAGATGCGCAAATTATTGCGTCTATTGCGATTTTCAAGGTCCTCCACCTGACGCTGAAGGGAGGAGACCTGCGACGACCGAGTAGAAACTCTGGCAGAAGATTCCTGAAGAGAAGAAACATTTTGCTTCACTAAGGTGACTCTTGTGTCCATCTGTGCCCAGTTATCCGTTAATATTTGAAGTTTAGTGTTGGTTTCCTCCATAAAAGGGTGAAGAGCCCTAATTTCCTCCAGTAAAATCTTCACAGAAACCGATGATAAGGGCTTGGGCAGAGAGGGGGGATCTTTTTTCAGTCTTTTGGTAGTAGCTTTCCGCAGAACCACCGCCGGAGGAAGATCCTTCTCCTACCTGGCGGCCAAGACATGGAACTCCCTCCCCGCCCACCTCTGGCTGACCCAGGACCATCTCTCCTTCAGGAAGCATCTCAAGACCTGGCTGTTCGAGCAGTAGCGTCTCCCCCTCCTCCCAGCACCTTGAGACCCTAGCGGGTGAGTAGCGCGCTTTACAAATTTTGCTGATTGATTGATTGTGACTGCAGCAGACTGCTCCATCTCAGAATGTGTGTCTTGAGCAGTAGATAGGTGAGAGGCTTCGTATTTGGCAAGTTCTGAAAAGAGCTTTGAATTTTTGATCAGGGTGCGTGTAGGAGTAGTGGAGCCAGAGGACTGCTTATTCCTGCCCATAGAGTAAAAACAATGATGAAAATATCAAATGCAGGGGCAGGTAAGCTTGAGGACAAAACTCACAACTGTGGTCTCCTAGAATGGCCAAAAGAAAGGAAGTAAAATATTCAGTGCGTAGAAATAAAGCATCGAGGAGAGGAGCAAAAAATTTCAAAGCTCAAAATGGCCACCGCAGTTAAGATGAAGTAAATCCCTGTAAACGTCATGAGGGCACAGCAGTTGTAATGGTGAAGCAAAAGATGGGCCAAAAAAGAGAAAAGAGTCATTACTTGGCCATAAGTAGCAGCAAAGTGTTGAGGAGTAGTCAGGAGGCAAGGGGTCAGAATAAACGCATCGCGGCGTCAGGAAGAGGCAGAAAAACAAAATGGCGGTCGCGGCCGAGAAAGAGCCGCAACCGAACTTACTCCGCCAAATTAAGGGGCAAAGCCGCCTCAGTAAACGTCAAAATGGGCCTCAATTCATGCCCGCCACCTTCCAATATCAATTCTTGTCATCCGTGAAGAGAAGCGGCGTCTCAGTTCGCGGGTCCCGCCGGCATCCTCGGAGCACTCACCCTTGAGCCGCCATCCCCGTTCGGCACCAAGCCACGCACCCCTAGCATATTACTCTTGTATGGTGCATGCTATGGACTAAACCATAAGTGACTATAACCGCAGCAATTAAGAGCTCTGAGCATGAGACTAAAGGAAGTGCGAGTTTCTCACAATGCCTGTCAATGGGATGTTCAGAATAGATGGTCAACCAATCACTGGCTTTCTCCACAAAAACAAACATTGACAAAGCCAACATTCTTGTCTCGTTTTAGGTGCACTTATCTTGTTGTGCAATACATGGGATACAATAACAGAAAGCTCAGAGACAAACCAAAACACTGGTCGGGTGGCACTGATCCAGCGGCCTATAGAAAATATATCATAAACAACGCTACCCAACTTCATAACCTATAAACAAAATTCTACACTAACTAATGGACCCATTTATAAACATGACATATTTGGGCCTACTGAATCAGGTGGTCAGATTAAATCTATATACACCTTATTTACAAACTATATACAATTTTATACATCTGCGGAAAGAATATTGTCATTATAACAATTCCTAACTATTTAAACTACCACCATTGGCGATGGGATCTAGCTAATAGTAACCTATACTTCTGAATAATCAAGACCAGCTTGTTTGTCAAAAGTAAGAATTTTATTTACTAAATTATGGTATTTCAAAATGTAATTTTATAAATGTAATTTTATTAGCATTAAAGTAAGCATGTTTGAAAAGCTTCATGAGAAAAATACAGTTTAAGTAAGAAATTCAAAGTTTAAGTAAAGTTTTAATAGTTTAGCATTTCTAAAGTCTAAGTCCCTAGCTAAGCTAAATAAATGGAAAATAAAGTAAAGTTCTTTGAGGATTCTTACGTGCTCCACGCAAAGTCCAACAGCACTTCACCCTCATCGGAAAGTCAGAAAGCAGCAGCCAGCCCATCCCTAAGGGCATGACTTTTTATACCTTTCTATGCTAGCTAATCTAAGCGAAGGAAAGTTTTCATAAATCCACGATGTCCCATTGGTTGAGAGTGACAAGTGACATGTCACCCACATTTCAAAACTTCCATTAGGTCACATTTCTTAAAGACCATTGTCTTTTCCAAACATGACTTGGAGCTTCCTTGGATTGCAACAATTGTAAATTAATGTTCTCGCAGTGTTCATTTCATTTCCACGTGTGCCAAGTTAGAGCTGACAAAATTGTCCTTTATCACCGGTTTCCGACCTTGGCCACGTCCGACAGAATGATGACAGCATGTCAGATTTGCTTAGTGAATGCAGCTTTGACGAACACTTTTTCAGAATGGGCATCTCGTGACTTTTGCAGAAGTAAATTTCAGCTTTAGCAAACTCGAGCAAACTAGGCCCAAAAGCAGGCAACTTATGCTTTCTAGTAATAAACAAACACAAGAAAAGTATTAATGTAAGAAATAATGTTGATTCTGTATCCACCCTAGGTTTACTAATTGATTAACCCTCCCGATTAGTCTAATGTTACCTAGCAAATGCAAACAAATAAAGCAGCGTTTATATCTACCAGTCTTCATGAATCCATGAAACTTATGTGCACCTAGAATAGTAGAAATGACACCACATAGACAAGGAAAAGCAAAATAAGCACATGCCTCTTTTAGGTTTGCTGCAGTTAGTAATGACAAAAACGAAAACAACAAATTATTTTGTTATTTTGCACGAACAAAAAGATGCAACACTTATGCACGTTTATGAGCACACATGTTAGTCCCCCCATGTGTAAAGTTTAATCTAGGTTATATTAACACAACATTTTACAAATCATTAATTTTATTATTCATGTTATGGAAATGTGACTTCGCGAGTTTAAACAAAATTCTGTTTTCTATCTCGCTCCATCAACTCCCTCATCTGGTGATTAACAAATCACCACACTACCACCCAAAATTTGGTAATTTAAACTTCCGAGAAAATGATTCAAATTCATTTGTGTCAGTAATCCTAAAAACCTGTATCTGCATAATCCTCGGAATTTGCATAACGTTCTCTGTGTAACTCCTGTAACTCAATCTCCCTTTCTTCTTCTTTTCTAAGTTTATAGATCCTTTTCTTTTCTTTTAACTGCTTCTTTCTTTTATGCAACAAACAACCTATTTTTGTCAAAATAAAAATGAATACTATTATAATCAAAGGTGCCAAAATCTTGCCAAGAATTGAACTACCAATGTTATGAAACCAATTTTTAATTGCTTGGAATCTTTTTGAAAGTTTCTCTGTAAAATCATCTTCTTCTAAAGGAATTATCTCTGAATGCATTTGTGTAATGTTTTTAATGTACATCTCAATATTCTTACTTTCATCAGGTATATATGTGCAACAATGTTGTACATGTAAAATGCCACAGACTCCTCCCTCTTTTGCTAGGAGTATGTCTAAAGCAAGGCGATCTTGTATCACCATGGATCTGATTGCAATTACCTCGACATTTACTAATTGGAATCCATCAGCTGTGTCTATTGACAATCTGTCAACAATTGTGGACAATTTTCTAATTCTCCCTGCATTTAGGGTTATACCAACAAAAGGTATCACTGCTTGAAAAATATCTCCCAGAACCTCTGTAAAAGTTTCTCTTTTAACTCTATTTACATAACTATGAATTTTGAACAATCCTTCTGAATCTCTGTCAACATGAAACACTTTAGGAAAAACAATTCCCACATAACAAGTTCCATACCAATGGTCTGGAAGGTTGTAGTAGGCTTTGTCACCACAAACAAAATAAATCCCAGGGAAGATTGGATCTTTTCCACCTTTGAATCCCCAACCTCCCAATATCTGATAAGTATCTTCACAGTTACTTGCACCTACAAAATAATGATCAAAAAGTGTATTATCTCTTCTAATGCAAAGCTTTCCACTAACTGGTTTGTTTATGTGAATTGCAACATTTTCAAGCATTTTGCCATTTAACTTCTCATCCTCTTTTTGACAAAATTTTGACTTAGTCTGTTTGACTAATTCATTCCTTTTGTAAATAGCTCTCCTCTCCTCAACCATATTCAAAAATTTCTTTCCCTCAGCACTCAATTTGCAGGTTAGATTATTCTTGTAAGCATACTCATAAGTGAGTTCATTAGTAACAAGGAAAAATTCTCTCATTTGTTTGGCTTTCTTATGCTTATTTAAAGCACCCTCAATCTTTATATTCGCAAAAATCTCGTCAAAATCTGAATAGTAATATTCTAAGCGTCCAGTCTGATAAAATAAACTAGTTAACACACTACATGTTACACCATATGTAAGAGGAAGCATATTGTATGTTACTCCCTCAGAAACAGAAGCAGGTAACTTGACGCAGACATAGCAGTCTTTTGCATCCATTACCTTGACATATTCACTCAAAAGCTTTGTAAATGTATTACTTGAAAAATCACTAATAGATTTATCTTGATGAATGTTAGGTTGATGATCAATAACTTTTGCAGATGCACTATGTTTAGTTTGACTAACCAAAGCTTTGCTTGTCATGTTAACTTTGTGTATTTCTCTGTTCATCTCTAATGGAATAATCACAGCTAAAACTAACCAGAGCAGAATTAAAATGAGCAGACACACCAGAGTCATCTTACAGCATCTCTTAAAAACAGAACACCTTGAAGTGCTCTCCTTAACATAAGGCATTTTTGGTTAGTTTTGCCTCAAAATTAAAAACAAAATTTATTTTAAAATTTCTAAGAATTAAACTCTAATTTATTTATACCCCCCTTTTAAAATAATTTTATTTTTAAAACCCTAAACAAGATTTCTTCGACCTTATGTCATACATACGTTTTCTTCAACTAAACAGTTTTTCTTCGACCTTATGTCAGCTAACAAAATTTCTTCAGCCTTTTGCCAAATTAAAATTTCTGTACTTCAATCATTGTCACTAATTTCCTCTATTTCGTTTTCTTCTTCGCTACTACCATAAATGTCAATAACAGGTGGAATTACTAAATAAGTCCACTCAGGAGACTTGTATTTCTGGTTTGGTCTTACTATTCTTTTTCCTTTTCTCGACACCACTTCAATTTTTCTTCCAACTCCAACTTTTTTTCCAGGACTTTTTTGACTACTGATTTCTTCAACTTGCTCTTTAGGTTTCTTGATCAACCTGACTCTCAATCTTCCACCAGGCCAGTAGTCTGCTTTTCTCACATATTTCTTCTTTGGTTCAGAAGCATTTGATTCTGACTTCCAAGTCCTTTTCTTTCTGTTTTCACTTTCACCATCCACGTCACTTTCTTCAGTTTCGTAGTCTGAAATTTCAATTGACTCAGGAACTTCTCTATTCGGCAGTTTTACTCCTTCAGGAACACCACTTTGATTTCCAACACTGGTACTTGGTAATTCGTCTTCTTCCTCTTCTTCAATTACCTCCAACTTCCCAGACTTTGGATTTCTGTTCCTTACTTCAGAGCTTGTTTTCTGCTTTTCGATACTCTCCTGGTCTGAAACTTCTTTTTGTTCAGCTTCTCCGTTTTCAACAGAAATAACTGAATCCTCAGTTATCTTTCCTTTTAACAGATTCTCTTCACCTTCAGAATCTATTTCAATAATTTCCAAATCTTTTCTTGTTAAATTACCATTCACAGGCACAGGTTCCAGATGTCGACCTTCCTGTCGATCTTCAGAATCTGGATTTATTTCATCTTCTGCTTCAGAATCAGAATCATCTGTAGTATCACTTTCAACATCAGAACTCTCAGGAGTTGGTACTGGAATAGTATGACTAGGATGAATCCAACGTTTCAATCCTTTGCATTTTACAGCATTAGTAGTGATCAAAATTATTTGCCTAGGCTTCTGCCATCTAGGAGCCAGACAATTTCTTCTTCGATGTACTTTTGTTCTGACCCAATCACCAGGCCTCAGGTCATGTGTCAAAACTTTTTCATTTGATTGTGCTTCAGTTCCCACCTGATTAGACACAGAAGTCACTATATCAGATAACCTTTTACAGTAATCCAAAATAGCACTGTCATTTATGCTCAACAGTTTACCTACAGGTACAAAAGCTTGCCTCATAACTCTTCCCATTAAAATTTCATGAGGACTCAAACCTGTCTTTTTATCTGGTGTACTTCTTAATGACATTAAAACAAGTGGAAGAGCATCTGTCCACTTTACACCTGTTTCAAGACACATTTTTCCAATTCTGTTTTTAATTGTTCCATTAATCTGTTCAACTACCCCAGATGCCTCTGGTCTGTATGCACAGTGTATTTTCTGCTCAATGCTCAAAGCTTCACAAATTAACTTCATCAGTTTGTTATCAAAATGGCTTCCTCCATCACTCTCAATAGTGACTGGAAAAGCGTACCTTGGGATAATTTCTCTGAGCAGCAGTTTTGCTACTGTAATTGAATCACAATGTCGTGTAGGAAATGCTTCTACCCATCTTGAAAATAAACAAACAATTACAAGAACATATTTTAAGCAATTGTGTAAGGGCATTTCAATGAAATCCATCTGTAACCTGGTAAAAGGACCACCCTCTCGACCAATTATTCCTGTTCCCACCACTGATTTTCTGTTTGGATTCATTTGTTGGCATGATAAACACCTTTGACAAAAAGATTCTGCAATTGTTCTGAATTTAGTATTGAACCAAGTCTCTCGGAAAAGTCTGATCATAGAATCTCTTCCAAGATGAGCTGGACCATGATATAATCTGGCCATGTCAGCAATCAAACAATTTGGTAAGACCACTCTACCATCTTTATAAACCCACACTCCATCTTCATCACGTGGTCTACAATCTGATCTTAACCACAGATCTTTTTCCTCATCATCTGCTTCATTTTGTAAGTCTCTAATCTCATGCCATGTTTCTACAACTGTTGTTAGCATTAATGAATTTGAATCAGATTCTTTACTCTTTTCCCGATTGTATGCACAACCTTTTCTTGCACAATATTTTGCCGTTTCATCTGCAAAGGCATTGCCTTTTGAGATATAATCAATTCCTTTAGTGTGTGCTGCACACTTGACAATTGCGATTTCTTTCGGCAATTGTATTGCTTCAATTAATCTCCTTATGAAAACTGCGTTTTTAATCGGAGATCCTGCTGATGTCATATAGCCTCTCTGAGACCAGAGTTGTCCATAATCATGTACAACTCCATATCCATATTGACTATCTGTAATGATGGTAACTCTTATATCCTTTGATATTTCACAAGCACGAATCAAAGCAATTAATTCAGCCACTTGTGCTGATCGAACTCCTTCAACATCTGCAACTGTACAGACTGAATATGAGGCTTTCAAGACACCTCCTTCAGATCTCAAACATGAGCCATCTACAAAGTAGACAAAATCTGATTCAGATAAAGGTCTATCTTTGATGTCATGTCTTGGCTTCGTGCAAAATTCCATAACATCTAAACACTCATGTTCTATTTCAATGTCATCAATGATCTCAGAATCAGGCAGTAATGTAGAAGGATTCAGATTCAAACATCTTGAAATCGAAACATTATCTGCTCCTAGTATGATTTTCTCATATTTTGTCAATCTGCTGCTTGTCAAATGCTGAGTTTTACCTCTTGTCAGCAATATTTCAACTGAATGAGGCACAAAAACTTTTACAGGAAATCCCATAATGATTCCTTCACTCTGTTCAAGACTAACACTTGTAGCTGCAACTGCTTTCAAGCAACCTGGTAATGCTTTTCCAATGGGATCAAGTACTGCAGAGAAGTATGCAATAGGTTTCTTTAAATTCCCATGTCTCTGAATCAACACAGACAATGCACATCCTTCTCTCTCACTGCAATACAGTTCAAAATCTTTCTCATAATTTGGCATACCTAAAGCAGGAGCTTGGCATAAGCTCTTTTTCAAGTTCTCAAAAGATTCCATCTCAACTTCATTGAGAATAATCGGATCTTTTACATCAGACTTTGTCAGTCTCTGTAGTGGTTTTGCAATTACTGAAAATCCACTTATCCATTGTCGACAGTAACCAACCATTCCTAAGAACATTCTGACTTGCCTTTGTGTCCTTGGAGGTTGCATTGCTTGAATCATTTTAATTCTCTCAACTGTCACTTGCCTTTTTCCCTTTGCAATTCTGTGACCAAGATATTTTACTTCTTGCTTGCAAAACTGTAATTTTCCTGGAGACACTTTATGTCCCTCTTCTGCAAGGCGATTTAACAGTATTATTGTGTCTGTCACACAATTTTCTCTTGTCTTTGCAGCTATCAACAAGTCGTCAATATACTGCACCAACGTAGACCTACCAGGTAAGTCCAGGTTTTCCAAAGACCTTTTTAACAACTCATTAAAGATTGAAGGACTTTCTGTATAGCCCTGAGGGATTCTACACCATCCGAGGGTCCTACCTTGGAATCTGAAAGCAAAGATTTCGTAACTGTCTGGATGTAAAGGAACAGTAAAGAATGCATTGCAAAGATCAATGACAGTGTACCATTCAGCATCATGTGGAATCTGGTACAGAATTACTGCTGGATTTGGAACCACAGGACAACATGGAACAACGATTTGATTAACCTTTCTCAAATCTTGTACGATCCTAAATGTTCCATTTGACTTTTTAACTCCCATAATTAGTGAATTACAAGGACTACTCTCCATTTCTTTTAATACACCTTGTTTGATTAATTTTTCAATTATAGGCATAATACCTTCAATTGTTTCTGCTTTCATTTTATACTGTGGAATGTTAGGAAATTCTATTCCTTGTTTCAATGTAATTTTTACTGGATCTACGTTTTTCATCAAACCCATCTCATTTCCAGTAAAATCCCATATATCAGATTTCACTGTTTCCTTGAGCTCTTTAGGCAAATCTTTCTTTTCAAATGCAGGAAACAATTTTGTTTCTTCTGCTTCCATCATCATCATTGTCATTCTGTACAAACCATCTTCCTCCATTGTTTGTAACTCAACTCCATCAGGAGAACAATATATTCTGCAATTCATTTTACACAGAATGTCTCTGCCTAATACATTTACTGGACTACTATTACAAACCACAAATCTGTGTTTGTCTCTATAATTTCCAATTTCAACTGGAATTGGATCAGTTAAATCAGTTTTAATTTGTTGATTGCTTACTCCAACAACTTGGATGGTATCCCCAGAGAGAGGTAGGTTTTCAATTTCCACTGATCTAACAGTAGAACGGGTAGCACCAGTGTCCACTAGAAAAGTGATGTCTACATCGTTAACTTTCCCGTTTACAAATGGACCAGACTGGTCAACCTCAAGAGTGGCTCCAACAACACACTCTTCCTCCTCTCTCGGGCACCGTCAGCAATAATCATCAGAATCACTGTCTTGGCTTTCTGTTAACAAAAATTGTTGTGAAGCATTTTGCATTTGCACCCTTTGTTGCTTTTGCTGTTTTTGCGGTTTTATTACCTGTTCATTTCCCTGAAATCCCACACTTGAATTATATTTTTGAACTCCCCCACAATTCGGAAATGGTGGTTGTGGCAATTGATCCTGGCGGTTATTCACCTGTTGCTGTTGCTGTCGCTGAATGTTTAATTCGTTTAACCCCTGTTGCATCTGTAGCTGTTGCTGCAGGTCAACACCATTCTGCATCTGTGGATTTAATAAGGGATTCTTTAAGTTTTTAGGAGGTTTAGGACACTCGTCTCTCCAATGTCCATATTCGCCACAATTAAAACAAGGTAATCTTTGTTTCGTCTCCTCAATTTTTGGACTAAATTTTCTCGGAAAAATATTACCTTTAAGCTTTCCTTGTATTTGGTTTGTGTTTCCAGTTTGAACAAAATTTGTGTTCTTATTACCCATGCTGGCAATTTGTTGCTCAGCCACTTTTACCTGAGCCCACATGGCTTTCTCTTTGAGCTTCTTTTGTCTCACCTCCAACTCATCACTGCAATACTTAGCTTTTCTCAGAATATCATCCACAGAAAGTGATTGCCATCCTACAATGCTATTCCTGATCATGTCTGCAATTTCAGGTTTTAGTCCATAAACGAATCTATAGACAAAATGACTCATATCCTTTTCATCTAATTTTTCATAGCCACTGTATTGTTTAAAAATTAACAGTAACCTCTCATAAAAAGAATGAACTGATTCTTTTGTTTCCTGATTTGTCCTTTCTATTTTAACCCAATCAACTTCTTTGGGTGGAATTTTGTTTTTCATCCAAACGATCACTTTTTCGTAAAAATCCATTACAAGAGGATTTGGAGCACCTGTTTCTTTGATTCGTTCAGGTTCTGTTTTTGGCCAACTTATTGATATTTTACATTCTGTCCAAAGATCTGATGGAACGACAATGTCGAAAAATCCATCTAAATCAATCCACAGAACTTTTGATACTTTGATAAACCTATCCACTTGTCTATACCACTCTACTGGTTTCTCTCTCAATTTCGGAAAGTCATTTGTAAACAACAGTATGTCCTGTCTCGACCAAGGGACATGAACATATCCTCCACCTGCAATCTCTCTCATTGGAAATTGTTTTGATAATTTTTCCAATCTTTCATCTTCCTTCTTTTTCGTCCATTTCACTCTCCACTTATTGAGTTCTCCCAGCTTTTTGATGTAAACAATCAAATCTTTTATATGTAGTATTCTTCCCATTGAGTTCAAACTCTCAATATCACTTTCTGAAAAGTCTAGTCTGTAATGCTTTGCAAAATTCTTTTGTTTACTCACATCAATTTCAAGTTCCGCTGCTAGTTCTTCTAACTGGTCATATTTATTCTTTGTTTTCCACTGAATACTTTTACAAATGAACAGTAGTTCATCATCTCGATAGTAATTTAAACTATCAGGACCAATAGTTCCAATTATTAATTCTTCAATATTCGCTTTCAATTTAGCCACATCAAGTTTCGGTGTGGTCACCCTAACTTCAGGACTCCCTACATCTGAAATAGCACCCATTGGTGTTTTTGGAGATAAATCCTCATTAAAGGTTAAATCTGGCATTCTCGATCTCGAAGAGTTTATTTCAGATATGTCTGAGTAAAATTTTTCAGCAACCTTTTGAATTTCTGTATTTAAAGGAATAGTTAACCCTGTCTTGTTTGATTCTCTTTGGTCAAATACAGGTTGAACAGGACCAATTGTTACTGGAACTGTCACAGCTTCCATGCTTTTTGTCATTCGTCTAATTAATTCTTCCTTAGATTTAAAATATTCAGCAGAATCAGTTGTCTCAATATTTCTTGTTTCTCTTGAATAATCTTTTGGAGCTTCCCTTGCTCTTGGAGTCATTGCAAAATGTCTACCTTCATTTCGAGCATTATCGAATTCTGGTCTTCTAGGAGTTTCAATAATTTCACAATTATTTGGATAAAGTTTAGGAGTTTCATTAATTGGAGGTGCACTCGGTGAAGTTTCAGTAGAAACCACCGGAGTAGACCATGATCTAGGAGGTCTCAAAGGTTGATTCTTTCTAGCTGTAGTGTATATTTCTTCCATAACTGCATCTTCAGATTCACTTTCTATAGATTTCCGAGCAGGAGTACCCATAACCATTTCCTGTATTAAATACAATCCTTCACTCATGTTTCCCTGCCTCCACATTCTCAACCTGTCTTCATGAGTATCTCTTCTCCAAGCTGGAGGTTTAGAAGGTCTTTTAATTCCACTAGCTTCTCTTTGTAACTGATACATTTCATCTTCCCACTCAACTAAAGCTTCGAATTGAGTTGGTCTCGGTTTTGGAATAAGGGCATTCATTTTCTCTCGTAAATTTCTCAGGACCTTTACATTAAATGAACCATCATCAGGCCAAGTTAAAACACCGTCGTTCTTTGTATAACGTTTCCAGCTATCAAACCATAAAACAGTATGATATCCATATTCACCTTCCATGTACGCTGCAGGTGTTTTATACTTATGAAGTAATTTACCACCTCGCGTTTTGATTTTCTTGTCAGGCGAAAATAAATTTTTAAACTTCTGAAATAATGTTGGCTTTTTCTCAACATGCTTAAAATGATAACTCATTGTTAAGAGTTAAATCAAATTCACAAAATCGTTCGTAAAATATTTCCGGGATGTTCCGCGAAGCAACCAATCCGTGCGCGAAACACACTAACAAACCAATGACAGTTGAGCTACGTCACTTTTCTGCTCAACCAATAAATTAGGAATCTTTCTGAAGAACCAATCAGCTTACAATTTGTCAGAGACTCAAGGGCCAATCAGAGTATAGCTTGTGACGTAGGTCACCCAATCCCAGCGCGGCTCTGTGACGTACACAGCAGCTGCGGTTTCTCGCTTCTCACTCCTAGCGCTTACCCCTCCTTCACAAAATCTTTTCACAGCGCCATTTTAAGAACACTTTTCAGTGTAAATTAATTCTTAAACAATGACAATAAGGACTCATCTGTTTGTTTCACTATTTAGGATAGTTTACATACATTCAAGTATCCACACTTCGGAATAGTCGGCGCTATTCACACTAAGGATAATTTTCAATTGTCAGTAGAGTAACTCTTACCCCACCCTTCTAACACGTAAAATTATGAACTTGTTTTCCTCTGAACGCACCGCGAAGTGACAGTTCTAAGAGTTCCACTTGAACATAAATTACAAATCAATTTCGCACTTTCACACGGAAAATTCCCTAATTTCAAACACACATGAAATCCGTACAGGACTCTCACCTGTTTATAGAAATCATGCACCGTTAGCAAAATAACGACGTTATCCATACAGGACTCTCACCTGTTTATAGATATAAAACATGTACCCCTACAGGACTCTAACCTGTTTATAGATAATCATGCACCGACGCTACTCTGCCCTTCACTCAAGCTCGGATATAACTAATACTCTTATCACAGTGAGTTTTATGGAAGGCGCTTTGTCCCTATTCTCATGCTGCTCTAATTTCTTAGAAAACCCTCACTATACAAGATTCACACCTAGCCCTAACACTGTGCTGCACGGCGACAACACTATGGTACACGGCGATACCACTTGTGATACTCGGCGATATCACTGCAAACAGAACAGATGACTTGTGTGACTAATTTCTCGCCACACAATCTATACCGGTATAGCTTACAGATAGCACGAAAAACAAACTCAACATGTGTTAAAACATCGATCCTATTTCCATACCATAACACTTTATTAACCCTTAGCAACCAACATATTACCTTGGTTACCCTTAGCAACCATCAATTTCTGCTACCAGAGAATTGATCCAGCGGCCTATAGAAAATATATCATAAACAACGCTACCCAACTTCATAACCTATAAACAAAATTCTACACTAACTAATGGACCCATTTATAAACATGACATATTTGGGCCTACTGAATCAGGTGGTCAGATTAAATCTATATACACCTTATTTTCAAACTATATACAATTTTATACATCTGCGGAAAGAATATTGTCATTATAACAATTCCTAACTATTTAAACTACCACCATTGGCGATGGGATCTAGCTAATAGTAACCTATACTTCTGAATAATCAAGACCAGCTTGTTTGTCAAAAGTAAGAATTTTATTTACTAAATTATGGTATTTCAAAATGTAATTTTATAAATGTAATTTTATTAGCATTAAAGTAAGCATGTTTGAAAAGCTTCATGAGAAAAATACAGTTTAAGTAAGAAATTCAAAGTTTAAGTAAAGTTTTAATAGTTTAGCATTTCTAAAGTCTAAGTCCCTAGCTAAGCTAAATAAATGGAAAATAAAGTAAAGTTCTTTGAGGATTCTTACGTGCTCCACGCAAAGTCCAACAGCACTTCACCCTCATCGGAAAGTCAGAAAGCAGCAGCCAGCCCATCCCTAAGGGCATGACTTTTTATACCTTTCTATGCTAGCTAATCTAAGCGAAGGAAAGTTTTCATAAATCCACGATGTCCCATTGGTTGAGAGTGACAAGTGACATGTCACCCACATTTCAAAACTTCCATTAGGTCACATTTCTTAAAGACCATTGTCTTTTCCAAACATGACTTGGAGCTTCCTTGGATTGCAACAATTGTAAATTAATGTTCTCGCAGTGTTCATTTCATTTCCACGTGTGCCAAGTTAGAGCTGACAAAATTGTCCTTTATCACCGGTTTCCGACCTTGGCCACGTCCGACAGAATGATGACAGCATGTCAGATTTGCTTAGTGAATGCAGCTTTGACGAACACTTTTTCAGAATGGGCATCTCGTGACTTTTGCAGAAGTAAATTTCAGCTTTAGCAAACTCGAGCAAACTAGGCCCAAAAGCAGGCAACTTATGCTTTCTAGTAATAAACAAACACAAGAAAAGTATTAATGTAAGAAATAATGTTGATTCTGTATCCACCCTAGGTTTACTAATTGATTAACCCTCCCGATTAGTCTAATGTTACCTAGCAAATGCAAACAAATAAAGCAGCGTTTATATCTACCAGTCTTCATGAATCCATGAAACTTATGTGCACCTAGAATAGTAGAAATGACACCACATAGACAAGGAAAAGCAAAATAAGCACATGCCTCTTTTAGGTTTGCTGCAGTTAGTAATGACAAAAACGAAAACAACAAATTATTTTGTTATTTTACACGAACAAAAAGATGCAACACTTATGCACGTTTATGAGCACACATGTTAGTCCCCCCATGTGTAAAGTTTAATCTAGGTTATATGAACACAACATTTTACAAATCATTAATTTTATTATTCATGTTATGGAAATGTGACTTCGCGAGTTTAAACAAAATTCTGTTTTCTATCTCGCTCCATCAGCACACACACAAACTGTTTGTGTTTATGTCACGGATATAACTGCAAAGGCCACGTCCGTTTCCATTTGAGCCCTGCATGCAGTTCTTCCTAAGAGTACAGCTAAGTCAGTTGTGCCTATGTACCTCGAGAAAGCAGTTATTTCCCCATTACACTGACCTGTTAACATGTTTCAGGTTCGACGGTACTCACATGTCTATGACCATGTTGTTTTCTGTTCCACCCGTTTTCACCTCCATGTACTAAGTGTATTGTTTCTTTAATTTATAACACTGTTTTTCAAAATGTTAATTGCTGTCGCATTTTTAAAAAAGCATATTTTTTCATTTATTAAATAAAAACTGTTTTAATTTTAGCATCTTTATCTAGTGCTTATAGCCACAGACCATCAGGGCGCTGTACAATTATACAACATGATGCACAGCTTTTTACTGGGACCTGTTAATAAGTAACCATATTAAATAACTGATAACGATGATGCATCATCCATGAGGGTTACCTGGTTTGGAGCCTGATCTAGTGAAGGTGGCTAACTGGTCCTCCTTGCCTACACAGAGAATGTCCCCCGCAGGTGTGCATCCATCAGTGGAATTGTTCCTGTAGCAAGTAGGACACTTGTATCTGTTCACCGTCATATTTACATGATTCACTAAAGTAACAAGGAAAATACATCCCAGGAGTTTTTCCACTACATTTGAGTAATAAAAAACCCATCGTCAACGGGATAGAAGGACCTGTCCTTACATGGACCACATCACTCCCTGTAAGACTTTCCCAGTTAGCTAATCACTTCTCAAAGCTCCCATAGAAAGGGAGGCCCTGTGTACACTCCTGGACAAACATACAGTTTCCAGACAGGGGGTAAGCAAGTCCATCTGGTCATCTCCTTGACTGGGGAGATGCACCAATCGTCCTGCCGGTCTCACCTGCAATGCCAGCGGTCCCAGCATCTTTATGAATGAATGGATTAACATTGTCCGCATAACCTCTGACCACAACCCTGTGGCCTGTGGACTCCACAGAATAAACTTTGGTGTCAGCCGCATAGACTTCATATATTGTTGACTGTGAGGCCTTTTCACACTCGACTGGGTTAGTGAAGCCACGCCATCAAGGCTTATAATTGGAGACTTTAATAGAGACTAACATATAGCACGATAAAGTAAATGACACTCAACAAACTCAAGATAGCAAAGGCTTTTATTTACAGGTGTGTTAAATATTAAATTAAACACAATACATAGAGAACTCTGAAAGGTCCCAACACCTTCCTGGGTCGAGGAACAACCTAGCGCATTCATATAGTGTCCATTCACTTGTTTGCTATACCATTGGTGTCCTAATAGGCTATGCTTGAGGTGAACCAGGGAACTTTGGGACTTGCTACCAGTGATGCAGTCTTACATTATTGCAACAATCTTATGATATTACAAACTCTGTCCAAAAGGCTCTTGCCCGGCAGGACCAGTCTGCTTGTAGAAGCTTCAGCTACTCAGTTTTTAGTCAGAACGCTGTTCAAAACTTGTTCAGGCTGTGTTCTCTGCCCAGCCTCTCTCTCACATGTATTTTATTTGTTTTATAGTACCTCTTGTACTAGTGTAGGGTGTGGGAGCACTTCACACACAAACACACACACATACAGAGACAATGTATCATACATGTTTAATCAGAGCCGAGTATTACGTAAAGCAAAGGGGACTATAAGATGTAGGATTCACATGCTACTTATGCTGGTAGGCAGATTTTAATAGTGCTTGGTCTGGAGAAGCACAAATCCAGTGTGCGGAACATAACACAGTGATTAGGGTTGACTTTACCAATAAGAATGTATTTCCATCCAAACATGCCTTTTTTTTTTTAGCAACATCAGGATAAAGAAAGACTGGTAAAAACATAACTTTTTAACCTATACCATGCAGCTTGCATGCAGCTCTTTGATGGCAGTTCACAGCTAGATTACCATTGCAACTTATATGAACTGCACAGTCACAAAATAATCTTGGTGACAAAAGAAGTAGCCAAATGAGCTAGGCACAAAAAATACTATTCTGTGAAAATGCATGGTACATGTTTTTTGAAGCAGGCATAATAACCATGTGTGTGCCTTTGATGAGTCAAAACTGCCACTAGACAAAACTCCCATCTCTCGCCAGAAGGTACTTTATTCACTAAAGTAATCTTGACACTTTTTTTGTTGCCTGAAAACTGCTAAATACACAAGAAACCTGCTGTGCGTTTAAAATCAGCCCCCACTAACAAAACTGCCACCCCCACACTTCCATCCTCCCGGGGAAACAATTGATGTCAGGTAGGGCCAACCCAGCCTTGCCTCCTCCATGTTCTCCATCCTGCTGGGCCCGGTGTAGATCATCCCATTATTTAGACAGCATCTATTTTTTTAAGAGGAATTTAGCTCCTCCTTTCACAGAGGAAGTCATCTTGTCTACCCCACACAGGTCACACCAGCCAAGCATATTCTAAGAGTACACATTTTGTCCCCAACCGGGGAGGGAAAATAGCAATCCTCCAGAAGTGTGTTTCAAAGTAATGCGCTTGTTTTCAGCTGGCGCAAAGATCTCCAAGTAAGAGGCTCTCTAGATTTTGTATCCCCTTTAGTGGTTTAGTGGTCAGGGCAAGAAGTCTGACACAATAAAGTGGTTCTTCATTTTAATAGGCCACCATCTTTTCAGTCACGGTGAAGTACATCTCATTATTGTGTGTGGGCTCCACATGCTTCTCTGGGGCATTTCTACGTCACTGGGTGTTTTCTTGTGGTAGTTTGTGCTCCAGTTTTCTTTTTCAGGAGTTTTATTTACCGCGAACTTTACTCGCCGGGTATCGGGCATCAGAGCGCTTTACATGAGCATCAGTTGTGTCACACAAGGACATATTCCTTGTTTGTTAGGCAGAGGGAGATTAAGTGATTTGCCCAGAATCACAGGATGCTGAGCGTCATTGCAGAGACTTGAACGCGGTTCCCAGGATTTGTAGTCGATCGCCCTTGCCGTTAGACCACATCCGCTCTCCAGAGGGATAGGACTACCTCTACTTCTAAGACACCAGTCCAGCAGGCATTCGATACCTTGACCATATTTTAGGGCAAAGGTAGCTGGCCTGGACACACCATCCATTTCCAGCTAGACATTGCAGACAGTTTCAATCATTATGTGACAAGGGATTGTGAGGAAATTCTTTGACTGGCCTACTGTTTCTGAAAGAGACAAAGCTGGACTGGGAGTGGTGATGTTACACGTGAGCCAACCTGATGTCATTTACAAACACAGGCTCCTGGTATTCCTGGCTGTTGGTTGAGGTTTGAGGTTTGGTACCTTACCTCCCATCCAAGCCATCTACTGATGGAGAGGCTTCTAGAGAAACTCTGATATTACTGCTGGATTGAAATCTGTACAGCTGGAGGAATATTTGGGACATTACACTTTCAGTGACCATGTGCCCCACAGCAATAACACCTGTCCATCTGGAGCAGAGGTGCGTCCTTCATACCTCGGTCATTCAAATTTTTGAGAAACTGAAAAAAGGCCATTACTGTTTTCATTCTTGACATTTCGGCTATTTGCCATACGTTTTTGTCACCAAGGCTGCTTCTTATGGTCTCCTTGTTCACAACTCAATTATTAGAATGTGCTGTAAATAATGTAATGCAGCTGCTCAGTGAATCAATCATGACAATGATGTTTTGAGCATATGTAGCAAAATTGATTTATGCATATCAGAATAAGCAATCCACAGAAGAGTGTCAGTTTTTTCCCATCACATACCGCCCAAACCTAAAAAATTCTATCAATAAATGTTTTCCAAATCACATTCAGCATCTTCTTAAGACCTATAAATAGTTTTAATACTGATTGGAATAAAAGAATGTTGGACGCTCCATTGAAAACAATGGAGGGCTCCGGGCTTCTCACGACCGGTAGAAGCCCTGAGCATCAACATTCTAATGTTTAACAAAGGCCTCATGATGCCCCAGGGGACTTGAACCCCCTCTGCTCTGCGTGGCCTTTGTTTTACAAATTAGAACATTTGGCCCCCAAAGGGTGGCATCTTCTAATAACCTTAAAGCCCTCCATAGTGGCCTCTACTCACCATTAAAAGCCTCTTCCTTGTTAAAGACCCTTGCCTTTGGCTCGGGCCTTTAACACTAAAGCAGGCCTTTAAAGGCCAAGTAGAGTCTGCTATGGTGGGCTCTAAGGCTCTATTAATGTTACTCCCAATTCCGAAAATGATTGAAACCTTCAGGTAGTTCTTCTACGCTCCATTAGAGCCACGTTGCCTGCAAAGGAAAGTGCTTAGTTAAGCAGCTATATTTACTCATCTACAGATAAAGAAAACAGGTTAGGTGCCAGTTAAAAACATTTACCCATGAACTTACTGGACATTCAGGGGTACTAACTAGTCTGAGATGCATCTCTCCCTGTAGGGAGCTACAGTGGCAGTTGGTTGCTCATGCTGTCTCAATTCTAGGGCAAGCTTCATCGCCTGTATCTTCCTCTTTCTGCTTAATGTCTTCCACTCTCTCCTTTTATTCTGTTTCATCCTGTGTGCCTCTACTTCTTTTTCACTAGTAAGTCTTTGTCCCTTGATTTAAAACGCTATATCCCACTCGCCCTCTTTGAACCTCCACCTTTCCCTTTATCATTGAAAGTGTGCTGCCCTATCTATAGGGGAAAGCACTGCTTTGGGATTAGGAATGTACCCTATGGGGGAATCTGGGGGCTCAGGAATAGCAAAGGTGGAAGGTCAAAATCTGATGAGACTATACCTACTGCTGTGTCTGTGCTTTTAATGGCGATATTTTCACTATTACATGTTTTGAAATTCACACTACTAGCATGTAACATGCAAGTAAACTAAGTGTGTACTATTTACGTTTAGACTGACCACAGCTAACGTAGGCCTTTTAAAATGGTTAGTGCAGTGTCTGGCTGCCATCTTAATCCATGTTGCGATCTGTCTTTCTTTCAGGAGAAACTGAGCAGCAATCTCAAATCGCGTCACTTTAGTTTTCTGTTCCTATGTGAACTGATGTGTTTTCACATGCTCTTCAGAACACACTTACGAGCATGTGCAGAGTACTTCTTGGACAAAGCGTATCTCATTGTGTTGCAGATAACTGTAAGTCCAAAGTACGGTGTTGAATCATTGTTCAGTAGCCTGTAAAAATAATGCATTTGTGGTATCTTCATGTCCCCTAAAGTGATTGACCAATCATGTGGGAATCATGGGCAGGTGTATCAAGTGTTAGAATTGTGGGATTTAAACTAATGCAATGTAGACAGAGCTGCAGGTGCATACCACAGATGCCCTTTCACTTGCCTTTACAGCAGAACCCTCTTTCCTGACATCCTAACAGAACCTTTCCATGACTTAGCAAGGCAGGGTGGTTATTGTAGAACTGACCTTGCTTATTTCGCCTTTGAGACGTATGATAGAGTTTATTCATGATCTTTGATTTGCTTTGAATATATTGACTAACACATTTATGTATTGATTAAAAACGAATTTGATGATTTGAGTTTAAAACTTTGCTAAACCTTTGATACACCTTTATGATTTTGAAACTTAACCACTCTCTGTTTTACTTGTGGAGCCAAATGGGTTTCAGGTTGTTGACTTGTATTGATGTTTGATGCCAGCCTCAGTCGGAACTAAAGATTCATCAGAGTGCTTTCTGAACCTGAATTTGTACCAGAATTTTCAAAGAGCAAAGCGCTCTATCACTGGTCTCATTGTGGGCATCTTGTTACCTCAACAACATAGTCCCAAAAATCTGCCTTACACAGCCCTGAATATGTCAGCCGCATTCTGCACAGGCTGCTTTCCGCTGATCAATTTTCCTTTAATTGGTGCATGTGCAGTTCTACTTGGACAGTCCTATTAAAATATGCCAAATAACTGCAAATTCAACCAATAATGAGTCTGTGGATTGAACTCCCTCCTGTATTCTTCTGTGATGGTGGGTGGATTGCTTTCCATGGGCTTCCAAATAGAAGCCATCTTAGATCTAAAAGTATGTGTTGGTAATGCTACTATGGTGAATTTATAAGTACAGATTTTACAACTTGAGGTCCCCTTTAAACATTTCTAAACCTTCTTCATTTTCAAGAACTCTGTCACATATTTGATGGCCAATCAATCAATCAATCATGCCATTTGTATAGCGCACTACTCACCCGGGAGGGTCTCAAGGCGCTTGGGGGGAGGGGTATGCTACTGCTCGAACAGCCAGGTCTTGAGTTGTTTCCTGAAGGCGAGATGGTCCTGGGTCAGCCGAAGGTGGATGGGGAGGGAGTTCCAAGTCTTGGCAGCCAGGTAAGAGAAGGATCTTCCTCCGGTGGTGGCTCTTCGGATGCGTGGTACGGCTGCGAGGGCAAGGCTGGTGGACCGTAGCTGGCGGGTGGGCGTGTAGAAGGTCAGGCGGTCGTTGAGGTACTTGGGGCCCAGGTCGTGGAGAGACTTGTGTGCATGGGTGAGGAGCCGAAACGTGATCCTCTTGTCGACGGGGAGCCAGTGCAGGTTCCTCAGGTGGCTGGAGATGTGGCTGCATCGGGGGACATCCAGGATGAGTCGGGCGGAGGCGTTCTGGATGCGCTGGAGTCTTGTCTGTAGCTTGGCTGTGGTTCCGGCGTAGAGGGCGTTTCCGTAGTCCAGTCGGCTGATGACGAGTGCCTGGGTGACAATCTTCCTGGTCTCGGTCAGGATCCAGCGGAAGATCGTGCGAAGCATACGCAGGGTGTTGAAGCACGATGAGGAGATGGCGTTGACTTGTCTGGTCATCGAGAGGGAGGGGTCCAGGATGAAGCCCAGGTTGCGTGCGTGGTCGGTTGGCTTGGGTGCGGTGCCCAGGGCTGGGGGCCACCAGGAGTCATCCCAGGCGGAGGGCGAAGATTCCAGGATGAGGACTTCCGTCTTGTCCGAGTTCAGTTTCAGGCGGCTGTCCCTCATCCACTCGGCGACGTCTTTCATCCCTTCGTGTAGGCAGGTTCTGGCGGTGTCGGGGTCTCTGGTGAGGGAGAGGATCAGCTGGGTGTCGTTGGCGTAAGAGATGATGTTGAGGTTGTGCTGGCGTGCGATGGCTGTGAGAGGTTTCATGTAGATGTTGAAGAGGGTGGGGCTGAGTGAAGATCCTTGCGGGACGCCGCAGATGACTTCGGTGGCCTCGGAGCAAAACGGGGGAAGGCGGACTCTTTGTGTTCTTCCGGCGAGGAACGAGATGATCCACTCCAGTGCCTTCTCTTGGATACTGATGTTGCTGAGGCGCTGGACTAGGGTGCGGTGGCAGATCGTGTCGAACGCAGCAGAGAGGTCCAGGAGGATGAGGGCCACTGTTTCCCCCTTGTCGGGCAGGGTCCGGATGTCGTTGGTGGCTGCGATGAGGGCGGTCTCGGTGCTGTGGTTGGATCTGAAGCCGGACTGCGAGGAGTCGAGGGATCCGTTCGTCTCGAGGAAGGCGGTCAGCTGTCTGTTGACGATCTTCTCGATGACTTTAGCAGGAAAAGGGAGGAGCGAGATGGGGCGGAAGTTTTTGAGATCGGTGGGGTCCGCTGTAGGTTTCTTCAGGAGGACGCTGATCTCGGCGTGCTTCCAGCTCTCCGGGAAGGTGGCGGTGTTGAAGGAGGCGTTGATGATGTCCCGGAGTTGGGGTGCGATGGTGGAGTCGGCCTTGTTGAAGACGTGGTGTGGGCAGGGGTCGGTCGGTGATCCGGAGTGGATGGTGTTCATCGTGCGGGCTGTGTCTTCGGTGGTCACCGTGGTCCAGGTGCGAAGGGTGGCAGTGGGGGGCATTGGTTCGACGGTTGGGTGCGTGGGTGGGGCGCCGAAGCTGTTGTGGATGTCGGCGATCTTGCGGTGGAAGAACGAGGCGAGGGAGTCGCAGAGGTCTTGTGACGGAGTGATGTCGTTGGTGCCGGTGCTGGGGTTGGAGAACTCCTGGACGATAGTGAAGAGCTCTTTGCTGTCGTGGGCGTTGTTGTCCAGTCGTTCCTTCAGGGATTTCTTCTTGGTGGTGCGGATGAGCTGGTGGTGCTTGCGGGTAGCGTGTTTGAGGGCGGTCATGCTGTCGGTGGTCCGGTCGAGGAGACAGGCTTTCTCGAGGGTGCGGCAGGTCTTCTTGGAGTCCTTGAGGTCGTCGGCCAAATTAGGCATGTTCTTTACCTTTGATTTTTTTACCGTTACATTTGTCTGAGTAGCAGCACTTCCGTGTGATCTGCAAAAAACACCAGCACCCGTGACCACAACTTCTTTTCCACAGGTGGCCTGCTTGCCTGGCTTCAGGCAATCCTTGAACGCAGTTAAAACGACATTTCGCCCTACGTAAAAATAACACATTTTCTGGTTAAAAGAAAACGGAACAGCAGCAACATACGGCTTAATATCGAACACCTAAACAAACACAGGCACTCTATCTCCGAATGACACTGCAGCTACCGGGGCCATTTTTTGACTGCTTTTAGATTGTTTGCATTCCAACAGCTACTTTTCTGAATTCTAACCGCAGCAAAAATTGAAGAGGGCACAACTGATTGATGCACAATACAAACAAAGTGACATACAATTACATTTTAATATTGAGCTAGTAGTACGTTGGTGAATAACACACACTTCTCTCCCCCATAGATCCCAACACATTTTTAGCAAATTCAAGACTCTTAGCCTATCTCCCTCTGCACTGTTCACCAACTTCTCCCGGCATTTTGTAAATGGTCTCTCTAACCTAATTTCCACAATATTTTCTCAGCTATGCTCTTTAAACCAAGTTCTAATGCATTTAGGTTTAATTTCTGTTATCGGACTTGCCCTCCATAGACTGACTGTCTCAACAATGTTCCAGTACTTTACCAATATGGTGCGAAATTTGTATCTTCCATAAATTCTACACCTAAGGAGTGTAAAATCTCATAAATGGTATCCCAAAATTATGTGAAATGTAAGAAAATTATGAAAAATTATACGTAATGTAAACAAAATGCACTTTGGCTGACCTTGAGTGAACACTGAACGCAGGTGCATTCCTCACATTCAAAAGCCGCTGACAAGGGGAATGGTTCAAATTGGAAATTTCTGCTATGGCACATTATCTGTTAGAATCTATCCACTGCAAGACCTTTTATGCCTGAACAGCTTCCACGCCAGAAAATGTAATAAATTACACAATGGCGTTACCTCTGACATTCTGTAAAGTATGCATAATGGCAAATCACACATGCTTGCTGTAAAATTAACATGGTCTTACTTATCACATGCTGTGCTGAACTGTGCCTGAGCAAATAAGGAAAGTCTAAAATATTTGAATGAATGTGCTGCCTCCAGAGCAGCCGCCAGGGCAGTGCTTACAAGTGAAATAGGGATCAGCTGTTCAAAAGCTGCTTCATGTTTCACAGTGCAGGCGGCAACCCACCTGCACTTTTAAGGGAGATTAGAGTCAGTGGGTGACTGCACCCGCATGCAGGGTAATGTCTGAGAAGGTCAATGGGACCTGGTTTCTCCCCCTCGAGAGGGCTGCTGTTAGGAGGTGCACTGAAAGTGGACTACCTTTTTTTGGTGCTCTTTCAGTACACCTTTTAAAGGCATGTTTGCATCTGTTCCCACATCAGTAACACGGCATGGGTGCAGAGACAAATTGATTCCCTCATTTACATGGAGCCACACCCACATGCAAATGTGGAAACGCCCTCATATGCTAGCACTGGAAAAACTTCAGCACCAGCCCTATCGGTATTATAGAAGGGGACACACAGGCATCTGCGGCTCCTTTTCTATTACCATTGTGCATGGGGGGAGCTCAAAGTGGTCAGACATGCCTTTTGCACTCACTGGGCACAATGTATAAAACAAGCCTAGACCGGCAATGAAGACACAATTCATTCATGCATCCATGGACACCTACCTGCAGCTTTATTCCGCATGGCACTGATGCAGTGAGTGACTCCTTTGGGGCATAGGTCAAAACTGCCAGAGCAACTGTTTTTGTTGACGCTTAAGCAATTCTCACCAATGAGGGAACTCCCTGAAAAGAAAAGAATGTTTAGATTGTCAGATTTTGTGTGTGTTTAGATTTTCCATTATGCAACTATCTTACCACTGGGCCCAGCATGTTGGTCAGAATATTATATATATGTTTTGGCTCTGAGAATGTTTTCAAAGGTACACCCTGGCTCTACTGTACAACATATTGTAGGATACATGTTGGTATTCGATTACACTGCACCTACATTTCTTTTTTTGAGACTATTGTCCAATCTGAGGACTGTGTACATTAAATGATGCTGAGTAACAGGCTGGTGGATCATTTATAATATTTTATGCACCTAAGAATGTGCATAAGAAGGAAATTGCTAAAAAGAAACAAACACTGGCAGTGCTAATAAGTCTGGCTTATAACTGAAAGTTCCTCTTCTTTCATTTAAGTACTTTTGGAACTGACTAAGTCATCATTAATGCACTCTGTCACTCATTCATGGACTCATCCACCCAATGAGTCATTCTTGCATTTAGCCTATTATCCACCCACAATAAAAACATACTGAGAAATTTCCACATGTACGATAAATAAAAAGAGCGCAGAGAGAAAAATGAAAAACAGCCACCTCCTAAACTTGGTTAGAAAATGCAAATATAATATTGAACACAGGAAGAGGCGGTCACCTTCCAATGGTATTGTACACAGTGTACAACTGTTTTACATTCACCATAGACGCCACACTAAGTAGTAATGTGTTGGCCACCTTGGAGTGGTAAAAGCAATGACACAATGTGCATAATACAGTCTTAAAATGCTAAAGCCATATTAAGGCAAGGTGGCAGACATAACACTTCTAAATATGTTCACCATCTTGGAACTATAAAACAATGAACACTATAGGCAATACCATTTCAGGATAGGCAATCAGTTTAGAAATAGTGATTTGCAGTAGGATGCAGCAAATGGAATTTGGGACAAGCGAGCAGCCGGTAGAAGTGTGTGTGAGCTACAGGACGCCCATGAAAAAGAATGAAAGCAATGAAAACTGACTAGAATTTGCATAATACAATCTTAAAATGCTAACGTGTGTAGTGCATCAATGTTGTGTTAAGCCAAGGTGACCGACATAATACTTCTAAATACGTTGACCATCTTGGATCTATAAAACAATGAACACTATAGGCAATACAATTTCAAGATGGGCAACCAGTTTAGAAATATTGACCACAGAGGATGCAGCAAATTAAATTTGGTGCAAGCGAGCAGCTGGTAGGAGTGTGTGTGAGCTGCAGGATGCTCATGAAAAAGAATGAAAGAAATTAAGGCTGACCTATAAAATCAAAACATGGAAAACTAATGGATCGGTCACCAGTCCATACAAAGAAATGCCCTCATTTTCAGATGGATGTGCATTTATTAAATCAGGACAAATGCTGTTACTCACTGGCAAATTGCAGAAATGAGCAAAACGATTGCCTCATGCATAAAGCTGTCACGGGGAGTAGCAGAATAAGAATGACACTTGAACAGATAGAATAGGCCTGGCCAAAGGCCCTTTATTGATGTATGTAAGGAGAGGTTTTTTTTGTACAAGGACCTGCCAGACACCCTCCCTCTTAAGAAGGCCTAACAAGGATTACTACAATACCAGTCTTCTTCTCAAAGGGTCGTCTGAGGCACCTATGAGATTCTACATAAAAAAAAATATCAGTGTATAGCGTTCAATACGGTGTGAAAAGAATCTGACCAAAAAGGCCTATTGGAGTAAATAAATGTAGTTCACAATAAAAAGGCCAATCCTACTCCCTTTGTAACATTTAATAATAAACATTTCAGACCTGTAGCATCTGACATGTTACACAATGCACCAATCAAGACCAGTCAAGACTATATTCTTCATTTTTGAGTTATCGCCATGACAAACGGAGGCCTCCTGTCTTGCACATAAGCTGGCTACCATCATCAACAGTCGAAGATTAACAAGTATAAACAAATTTACAATCCCAGTGAAATCCGCCTAACAAGGATTATCACATAGCAGTTCTTCCACTACGAGTGTTTGTCCAAGGGGGTAACCAAATTACACCCCTTGATTATAATGTACAACTGTGATATTCCTTTTAATAAAATACCTGTCTGCAACCTTTAACTAAGTGTAGTGAATATCCACACTAAAGGCCCTTTGACATTAACCAACATTTTGCACAATAAATTAGTCAGCCTTACTGCCTTTTTTCAGAACTTTTAATATTAAGCATATCAGAGGCAGATGTTATGTTATGTTATGTTATTAAGATATTTGTTAAGCGCGCTGTCACCGATTGGTTTCCTGGCGCTGCGGTCAACAGTAACACAAGCGTGGATGAAGGGTGGCGGATTATTAAAATGCTTGTCTAAAGAGCCAGGTCTTCAAGGCTTTCCGGAAAGAGAGATGGTTTTGGCAGTTTCGAATCTCCAGAGGAAAGGTGTTCCATAAGCAAGGGGCAAGTGTTGCGAACTCCAGCGCGCTCAAGTTTGAAGGGGGGCGTCAGCAAGAGGCTCGGGTGGAGTGAGCGTAGGTTTCGAGGAGGGATGTATCTGATGATTAATTGGTCAATGAATTTAGGGCTTTTAGAGTGCAGGGATTTAAATATCATACAGCCAGTTTTGAATGCACAGCGCTGGGTGACTGGAAGCCAGTGCAGTTTCCTGAGTAGGGGAGTAGCTGCCTGCCGCCTCGGCTGATTCAGAATTAGCCTCGCGGCATAGTTCTGCACCATCTGGAGACGTTTAGATAGGTAGTTGGGAAGACCTAGGTAGATGGCGTTCGCGTAGTCCAGATGGGGCAGGACAGTAGAGATCACGACCTGGGTAATTGCCTCGGGTGTGAGTAGACGACGAACCTTCCGAATTTTTTTTAGCTGGAAGAAGCACTTTGAGACCACCTGGCCTACTTGAGCTTTCAGTGAAAGTTCGCAGTCCACGGTGACTCCAAGTGTTTTAGCCGATGAGGAGGGTATCGGAACATGACCTAATTCCAAAGGCCAATAGTGGGGGCCCCAGTACTTATTGCTGTCCCCGGTAAGAACCAGCTCGGTTTTTCCCGGGTTCAATTTCAACTGGTTTTGATCCATCCAAGATTTAATGAATCTCATGGTAGACTGGAAGTGCAGGATGGAGTTTTCGGTGTTGTCGATGGTGAAAAGTAGTTGTAAATCATCGGCATAGTTAAAGACCCTCTCACCTGTCCGTCTCTAAGAGTATGAATCAGAGGGAGTATGTATAAGTTAAATAAGTGGGGTGACAGGGAAGAGCCCTGTGGCACTCCACATGTGATGGGTTGTTTTGCGCCTGTTAGATCTCCAAGGCGTACTGCTTGGGTGCGATTTTCCAGGAAGGACCTCATCCAGCAGGCCGCCGCGTCCCGTATGCCGGCCTGTCCGAAACGGTCGAGCAAGATGTTGTGGTCGACCGTGTCAAACGCGGCCGACAAGTCCAGGAGCACCAAGGCCTGGGGAGAGCGTCTATCGGCACAATCTCGCAGCGTGTCCAACACTGTGGTGACTACTGCCTCTGTTGAGTGTGCCGGCCGAAAACCTGCCTGGTGTGGGTCAAAGCAGGAGGACTCCTTAAGGAAGTTAGAAAGGCATTTAGCCACGTGGGCCTCCAGGACTTTTGCCAAGTAGGGCAGTAAGGAAATGGGCCTGTAATTGGCTTTACAAGCTGGGTCAGTCCCGGGTTTTTTAAGAAGCGGAATAACTGTGGCCTCTTTAAACGCTGAAGGGACTATGCCAGAGGTCAGGGAGTCGTTCAAAAGTGTGAGGGCAGGGGCCGGGTATGTAGAAAAACACTCTTTCATGATGTAGGGGGGCAGCTGTCAGAAGGGGCACCGGATTTTACTCTTGTCAGTAGTTCCAGAAGTTGGACCTGGGTTATGGGTGGGAAACTGCTGAGGGTGCCACTATTTGGCTTGATTGTCATTCCGGTGGTGAGAAGGGACACCGGTTGGGGAATGCTGGCTTTGATATCTGTTATTTTATCAATGAAGTAAGTGTTAAGTGAATCACAGAGAGGCTGGGTGTGAGTTATCTTGGGGCGGACATTGTCCAGATTTGTCAATTCATTAAGGATAGAGAAAATATCCTTGGATCTATTAGAGGATTCTAGGATACGGGAGGAAAAGTAAGCCACCTTTGCGACGGAGATGGAGGTCATATTCTCCTTCCTGGCCCTTGTGTAATTCATTTTTAACTCAGGGTTATATTCTCGGCGCCATAGGCGTTCTAGCTGCCGTAGCGCCGTTTTCCTGGATTTAAGGTCAGGGGGAAACCATCTGTTGGCATGGATGGATGGATTGCTGAAGTGCAGGAATGGTATGGTGACACTGTCCCGCCAATGCAAGCTGCTGCTGGCGCTGCCACAGCCATGGCCACAGCAATGGCCGCTGCAAGCACTGCTAGTGCATGGAGGTCCCGAGGGCCTTCACGATCAAGTCTGCCTCCATGCCCCATCATTTTGGCTCTACGGGACCTCTCTAAGTGGAAACTAGAATCCTGCAGGATAGTTGTAAGTCAGCCCGCCTGAGACCCTCATCAGCGCCAATGCCAAGGAAGAAAAAGCAGTGCGAAGTAGAGAGGTTGTGTGGCTGGCCATACAGCAACAGCACCAAAGGGCTGGAGATTAGATTCTAATGGTGCACAAGAAGTGAGATGGCAGAGGTAGGCATCAGTACTCCTTGCACACCTGGTCCTAGCCTAAAGTTCATACCTTGTTCTTTATATGTGTGCCGCACAAGATTTGAGTAGTCTCCAAAACATACTCCAAACCATAAAAAAACTGCATAGTGCCAAGAAAGTTGGTGCTCCATGAAAACCAAGATCTGTGCTCTATGACGGCACCCTCAGCTTTCTTCTAGGCACACAGTGTTAGTTTCAACTGTAGAGTGCAACGATTGACAAGAACTGTACATGACTATCTATTCAGAGAAACACAATTTATGGCTTATGACTCAGGGTCAACAGAAAAGTTGTTCCCTTCTGCATTCCCAGTAAGAACTGTGCAAGAGCAACATCCAAACATTAGCTAAAGAATTAGAGGGAGGGAGACAGGTGCCTCTTTGGTAGTGGAGGACATCTCTCCCACTCTCCCTTGATACTCAAAAGTGAGTGGTGGTGTCAAACCTACCCCAACGAGGTTATTCGGGAAAAACCATGTTGGCGCTGAAAACCACTGGGCGTAAGCAGAGGTGCGCACATTCTTCTAAAAGTAACAGCATTCAGCGCTCCATTCCATGAAGTGACAAGCAAACAGATTCACCAGCAAATGCACCTTAGCTCCAGGACCATACACTTAACTAACCTTAACTAACCTTAAGGACTCTAGATGTTTTTTGGGCAGGCTGACCTCTTCCACCATTTAATTTGCCTCTACTTTGGAAGCTACCCCCAGTTGCAAGAAATTAGTCTAATAGAAACGGGTACAATAGCTAGATACTTTGGTCTCATGTTATCGATCTCCTGATCTGGCTGGAACGAGTGTAATATAAAACAATACTCAATACTCCCCAATGCAGCACCATCAAATAGATGAAATGCAGGGGACTTGGGAGGTTCTGCTAAATTCTAATGTATCAATCAAAGAAACTTGACCTGTGTGTCAATTTACTTTAGACTTTGGCAATCTATGTCACTGCAATCAACACCAAAATAGGGGCTTTATTGAAGTGATCCAGCGACCACAAGCAGATGTGGCACCATCGGCAATGGCCTCTACCTGTGGTCTGATGGTTGACAGATTATCCATTCTTCCTGCATAACATGATGCGGTAGGAAACTAAATAACTCCAACTTAAGCAATGAGCTGCGCAAATAAAAAACAAGCACTCTAAAAACTACCTGCAAAGATAACTAATTAAGGATAGTACATAATGACCCCAACCTCAGAGTAGGTTTTGTTTATAGACCTCTCTAAAGAGACCTCATATCTTCGGAGCAACTGATTCTTGGGCCAGGGCTAACTAGTCTCTGTCAAAAAAGCAACACCAATGCCAAAGAAAGGCCCACAACAATCAGCCTTCTCAAGGGGCCAAAACCAAACACATGGATCAGAAATATTCCATCTTCAGAAGAGCATCTAAAAGAAGTAGTGCCAGCTCTGGAGTCACCAGTGGAGGCCATAGCAACAAGAGCAAGCTAGAGATCTCCAACAATAGCAAGATCCACCTTGCTAAATAACTGTAACGTGAAAAAAGTGGGTGTGCTTTGTACTTCTAGTACAATAGAAGTCACCAAGAATACACAAGATACAAGCAGATCCCTGCGTTAACCAGGAGGAAACAGGTCCCAGTGACCACCAGCAGTAATTAGACACGTTCGTGAAAATGAGACCACCTAAAACCATCAAATGGGTGGCCCACCAGATCTTATGTCCTGATCAAAGAGTACACACAGCTCTAAAAACCACTGGTGCAGGAAGGTGTTATCCTTGCAGTAGAACATGTCAGGTACCTCCAGACCTACCAGACATCATGGAGTTAATAGAACCAAGCAACAGTGCCATCCCGTGGGTCACAATAAAACTCCATTCGAATGATGATCACAGCACCTTGAAAGCTGAGAGGAAGGACCAGAAGGCAGGCAGTGATGGCACAAAACACCTGTACCTTGCAGAATAAATTAAATTTCACCTAAAGTACATTTTCTTTTTTTGCTGAATAATTAAAATCATTAAAAAACACCGACCGGTACAAAATTAAAACAATCTGTAACGGACAAGGCACACTTTCAACTAATACAGTGTGCATTTGGTTTACAGAGGACAATCTCTCAAAAAAATGGTCAAAACTCACTTGGGGCAGAGAATACCCATAAATACTAGGATGCAGTACAGTTGTTTCGAAGCAAACAACTGTACGGCGGGAGCTTGAGATTGCAATACATGCACTGGGCTGCCACTCATGGACCCCGCACTGCGCCCCTGCTGTGATTGTAACAGTTTATTAACCTGTAGCGGGAAGTTTGCTGCCCTGCAGAGAGAGATGGAGAGACTGACTGTTCAAGACTGTCATCACGGCGGGGTGGCAGGATCTTATTTGGATGGTCTGGAGGGCTAGGTGTAGCACTTCCCATCTCAACTGGCTGACGGTGGGACCAATGCAATATGTAATGTCGTCTTCTCGTAACTGCCGAATAGACTACAGTAAGGGACCAATCAGGTTTGTTTCCAGGCTGGAACCTGGAAACAAACCTGATTGCAGAAAATGTTGTATTGATGGGGGCTTATGACGTATGATGTAGAGTTGTGGTCCCGAATCTGTGTAGGTTTGCAGAATCATCCATCTGTGTTTTTTCGAGCCATCTATGCTTTGTCGAGTGTTCAGGCTTGTAATTTGGCTGCTTAATTAACATTTTTTTTAAATGCAGTAAAACTGATGTTTAGGTCCCATGCTTTGGACAGATTTAGGGTGTTTAACGCCTGCTGAAGCACCGTTAGCCAGTCATTTTCAATTATGTGCTGGTCTTTCATTTCTGTCCAGTACAAGGCAGCCAATGAATCTGGTGTTGCCGATCTCAATTTCCAACACAGTTTGATATGTGCGTCCAGCCTTACCAGGGATTGATGGAATACCCCAAATTCCAATGGAACCTGACCTTGAGAAGTGTATTGCGGAAGGCAGAAAATGCATTTAAACAGGGTGGAATGAAGTTGGTTTAGAGTGGTCGCATCCTTTCCTTTTAAAAGTTCCAAACTGTAAGTAAGTGTAGGGAGACACTAAGCTGCGATGACTAGTAGATGGAAGTGTGACGTGCACCCCAGCTTTGTTTGTAGTGTTTTAAGTGCAAAACACAGTTTATTAGCCTGGAGCGCTTCTTTGATTTAGGTGCTCTTTAAACTTTAGTCTGGAGTCCAGGACCACTCCTAGGGTATTTGCAGGTTTTGTGCATGGAAATGTTGGTTCACAGGTGTGGAAGACCAATTGGAGTCTGGTTAAATAGAACAATGTCGTCCGCGTATTGGAGGCATCTCACTGGGCTCTTTGCTAGTTTGGGTGGATCGTTTTGTGCTTCAGATAACCATTTATGTAGGTCTGCCATGAAAATGTTAAATAAGCAAAGGTCGAGCACACACCCTTCTTTAGGCCAGTATGTGAGGAGTATAAGTTGACTATGACCCCCAGTAGCTTTGGTGATGCGCCCCATCAGTCTATCTTTGGCCAAGGAGCTCTCCCCGGACCACATCATAGGATGATTTTAGGTCAACAAAACACGTGTATAATTTAGAGGTCTTGTGAATAGCTTTTACAACAAGGAGCCTCAGGGCAAGGATGTTGCTTATTGCATTAATACCAGATCTAGACCCCATTTGTGTAATTGGAATAATGTTGCTGGCTGCAGCCCAAGCCTGAAGGTCTAATAGTTGGTTGGAGGCATACACGTTGGCTTCAACGTCGATAACGTGATCAGTTGGTAGTACTCTGGGTTGGATCGACTGCCTGCCTTGAAGATTGGATTTAATTTTCACCCCTAAATACAAGTCACAGGGACAGCATGATATCATTAATACAGTTTTAATGTTACTCATGACCCAGGAAAACCCTTCTCGACAGCACATCACTACCACTGACATTTTAGCAGTTGCATTCCGGCCACCAGCATGAAATAATACAGAAGAATGTACCAATAGTACTTGGGAAACTAATGAAATAACACAGCAGGTATGGAAGCAACATTTGAGAAGTGGGGCATAGAAATTGCACAACACACAGAACTTGCATATCCATCATTCTTAGCCCCATGCCGAAGGCAACAAAGATGCATTTTTGGAATTACAAGTGGAAAGGTACTCCTGAAAATACTGTAGTGTAGTGTATATTACTTACAGCCCTGATGAAGTTCAAAATCCTGTTTGAACTAAACAAATTGGCTGGATGTTCGTTGTATGAGAAAAATATTTCTAAGGACATAAAGTAAAGAAATAATAAAACATATACTTTGAAATATATACATGATCTTTATGGTCTACTATATTTCCGGGTGCACCCTTCCATTCTTAATTCTGATCTATTTCTACTGGACAAAAGGTACTGAATGGTGGAGGGTACCGGAAAAGAAGTGTACTGGGCCTCAACTTGTTGGAATTTTGAGAGAGGAGCAGTCTCTTTTGTATGCATTTGATGCATGATTTTGGTTACTAAAGATGCAATGTTGAACTGCTGCCGTTAGAAGATGGAACTTATGAGAAATCTTTCCCAAAGCCAATGGAGGGATCACTGACAGAATATTGACAGGCAAAATATCGAGATGACAAAATATCGAGGAAAAAATATAGACTGCAAGAATATCGACTTCCTATCTTCAAACCGGTAAGTACAAAAATAACGACTCCAAAATATCGAGTATAAAAAACTATAGACTGTCAAAATATTGATTTTTTTAAATGTCTTATAAGTAATTTAAAAGTGATATAATAATAAATGAAATTAATTTTAACTTATTTAAAATACTTAAATAAACGTAAAATTAAGAAATAATTAATGTAACTTAAATAAATATATCGGTCGCCAGTAGGTATATATAGTTAGGATTTTTTCCCTATGGGATTTTTGAAAATTCTATGTCTAATAACTTTGGCGTTTGTGGACGGAATTGGCTGAAATTTTCAGGAAAATGGAACATTTTGTTTCTGAGCAGCCCCTGGAAATTTGGGGGGAGTTGGTCCAGGGGGGGCCGAGAAAAAAGGGGGGTCCCAAAACGTGTTTTTAACATTGAGTTTTCCATAGGGCGGTTAGCCTCACTTTTAGCCCGAACGGCTGAATGGATTTGCACGAAACTTGGCAAAATTGTAGGGACTGGTAGCCCGATGTGCCTTTTGTAGGTCTCAATATATGTGCTGCAGTGGATTTTGAGAAATTAACGTTCAAAAAAAGATATATATCTGTAAGCGCGGACCAGGCAGCGCCCCGGTTCGCGTACTTTTCGCGTAACGGAACTTCGCGTAGCGAAGCTGATTGGCTCTCCGGTGTCTGTCAACATTCTAAACAGTCCGGAGCGGCCGCCATCTTGTCTCTCGGTAGGATCGAGAGACAAGAGGAGGCCAAAACAAAGGGGGAAATAACTATAAGGGGGCATAGTAGATCCTCGCTGACCCCCTAGGTTTAATGTGGAGGTTTTAAAGAGGTTCCGCGGGGCAAAAAAAAAAAAATTTTTTTTTTTGTTTTTTTTCGTGGTTAGCGCCCGGTACGCGAACCGGGAAGCGTTCTGGGGAGCGTACTACAATGAAAAATGAATGATAGACTTTTTAAATGCTGTATGTTAATTGATTGTTGGTTTTGTTGATTATTTTTTTTTTTTTTTTTTTTTTTAAGCATTTTTTATTGTGTTTCATAATTTATTAAACTTTCTAACATTTCATTGTCAGAAATTTCATAATTATCATGGAATATACATTGTAGTCTCTGAGGTTGTAAAATGTCCTCATTTGCAAGGAGGTTATCTACTGCTTGTACACATTGCAGTAGTTCTTGGTCCCAAGTTTCATCCATAAATTCAATCTCATTTGGATCAATGATTTCTGTGTTGGACTCTGGAAGGACAATTTCAAATGAAATTTTTTGTTCACTTTCCATTTTCCCTGAAATTTGCATAAAAAAAATATATATTAGTAGAGGTAGGGCACTGTTGGGATTAATTTTAGATAGGCAGTTTTTAACAGTGAATTTATCTTTGGGCAGTGTATAGTATCAGAGTGGAAGTAGGAATATAAAAAAGTGTATCTAAATTTATAAGTACTACAGAGGGATAGTATATAACTAACAGAAAAAGTTTGCCATATTAACTTAAAGTGCACAATATACTTCAGTTTTAAAAATAACAACTTACCTTTAAAAAGAAGTTGAAGTTATTAATGAAAATCCTATTGAAATGTACACCAGGAAGTAGTAGTCAAAATGGCTGTGTTTCCTTCTCTTCCTTTATATATATTCGGGTACATAACCAATCAAATGTCAGGTAAAAAAAGTAGAAAATGAAAGTAACATTTTAATTGGTTGTCAATTCCAACACTTCAGATGTGTTTTGTGAAGTAATTTACCTCACGGTATTTAGAGAGGTCTACAGGCTAAATGGCTAAATGGAATTCCAATCAAATTTGTGAAAATGGTATGGATTGGTATGTAGTATGAGCTAATCTATATTTGGTGAAATTGTCTCAAGTGGCTTTTGTGTGAACTCATTTCCCACCTTTTTATATGGTGCGCTTCCCAGGGAGCGACCCGGTACGCGAACCGTTGAGCGCCCCGGTTCGCGTACCTTAAGCGTTCCGGGAGTCCACCATTTTGTGTTTCGGTCGAATTAAGATACAAGATGGAGGGCAAATAATGTTCAGAATGGGTAGAAGGGGGCACGGTAGAGTTATCTTGACCCCCTAGGTTTTGTGAGGGTGGCTGAGGAGGTTTATATGTGCGAAAAAAAAACATTTTTTAAAAAAAATTCGCGAGGTTAGCTCCCGGTACGCGTACCGGGTAGCGCCCCAGGGAGTGTACTTTGTTGAAAATTAGTGAAAAAAGTTAGAGTAAAATAATAATTGTGAGTGATTAGATGTAGGGTAGCTCTGAGAAGAGCTTTTGGGTTTATGGTACATTTAGGTACTTATAAGTAGGTACCAATGCACATTTTTAAATTCAGAGTGAAAATTCTGTTGCCCTCATCTGAGAAGTGAACTCCATCTCCTCTGTAGATATCTTGCATGTAGTAACGCAAGTTATTGTTGTACAGGGAGCCCATTCCATGGTCTCTCATGTAAGCTGAAACAGATTTGTTTACATGCTTCCTCGACTTCTCAATTTGTGGACAAAATTGGTTTGACCACCTCCATTTCTGTCTTTGGCATATATTTGAATATACCAAGGCAGTCTGAGGAAAAAGTGCCATTAATTGCTCAAAGGTGTCCTTTAAAAGCATTTCCAGACCTACACCAGTCAAAGTGCCCAAGTCATTACCTCCACAGTGCACAATTAACAGGTCAGGTTTTGGCAAATGCATAAAGGTTTTCACCAATGGTATCAATTGGTGACATTTTAATCCTCTGTGGCCAAACCACTTAATTTCCACATCTTGTAAATTGAGGTTAGGTAAATTCCTGCTTTCAACGTACCTTTGAGCCCAGTGAATATAACTATGACCAACAATCCAGACAGAAAACATGGTGAGAGAAGGTTCTCCTGCAGTCAGATGAAGTGTGGCAATGAAATGGCAGTTGAAAAAATGAGAGTTTGAAATGAAAAAAACTGTGGAGTTTCTGTGTTCATGAAGCAGTAACAGTGATTGGTGGATTTTGATTGATGAAAACAGAAAGTTAGGCTGTACAGATGTGTTGTTTGAGAGATGTATTTTGAGTGGTCAATAAAAAATCATTAAATGAAAGAAAGCACTGGATATGCAGGTGCACTGAGAGTTCAGAGTTTAATTGCAACATTGTTGTGTGAACTTGCAAACACCAGAGTTTCTCCAAGAGGTGGTTGCTATGGAAAATAGGCAGAAAGGGCAGAGGGGGAAGGGTTTTCATTTGAAAAAAAGTGAGGGAAGAGTTTTGATTGGGTGACATGAGAAATATGTGTGAAGAATTACAGCATTTCTGTGCTTTTGATAGCTGCAGACTCTGGAGTGCATACCTTTTGCTCTGCTGAAGACAAATTGGTGTGTTTCTTAGACTGTTTTCAAACTCAAAGTATTTGCTAAGGTGAGAAAATATTTCTTTATTTTAGATAGAGAATAGTGTGCTTTAAGGAGAAAATTGTGATTTATGTGGCGCAAATTGCTTGTAAATATGCTCTCACATGTGCATGGAAAATTTTGATTTTGAATGTTTGTGTTACATAGCCATGTTAAAAGTGACCCAACCATGCTGGAAAGTCAATCAAAAAATGATTTCATGTGTTTTAATGACATTTTAAGTCATTTTCTCATGTGCAGTGTTTAGAAATTATGATTTGAAAATCGTTTTTGTGGAAAAGGAATTGTTTTTAAATTCATGACAAGGATATAATGGTGTATGGTTCTTTATAAGGCAATTGACTGTCCCTGATGTTATTTTTCTCATTTTAGTGTAAGACCTTTCTCTGTGGCGCAAATTGCTTGTAAATATGCTCTCACATGTGCATGGAAAATTTAGATTTTGAATGTTTGTGTTAAATAGCCATGTTAAAAGTGACCCAACCATGCTGGGAAGGCAATCAAAAAACGCTTTCATGTGTTTTAATGACATTTTAAGTCATTTTCCCATGTGCAGTGTTTAGAAATTATGATTTGAAAATCGTTTTTGGGGAAAAGGAATTGTTTATAAAATCATGACAAGGACATAATGGTGTATGGTTCTTTATAAGGCAATTGACTGTCCCTGATGTTATTTTTCTCATTTTAGTGTAAGACCTTTCTCTGTGGCGCAAATTGTGTGTAAATATGCTCTCACATGTGCATGGAAAATTTTATTTTTGAATGTTTGTGTTACATAGCCATGTTAAAAGTGACCCAACCATGCAGGAAAGCCAATCAAAAACGCTTTCATGTGTTTCAATGACATTTTAAGTCATTTTCTCATGTGCAGTGTTTTGAAATTATGATTTGAAAATCGTTTTTGGGAAAAAGGAATTGTTTTTAAATTCATGAGAAGGACATAATGGTGTATGGTTCTTTATAAGGCAATTGACTGTCCCTGATGTTATTTTTCCCATTTTAATGTAAGACCTTTCTCTGTGGCGCAAATTGCTTGTAAATATGCTCCCACCTGTGCATGGAAAATTTTGATTTTGAATGTTTGTGTTACATAGCCATGTTAAAAGTGACCCTACCATGCAGGAAAGCCAATCAAAAAACGCTTTTATGTGTCTTAAGGACAATTTAAGTAATTTTCCCATGTGTAGTGTTTTGAAGTTATGATTTGAAAATCGTTGTTGAGGTAAAGGAATGTTGTTAAAATTTATGTGCGCCATATGCCCCCGATGTTGTTTTGTAACGCGAGAGGTGCGCAAAAGGAACGTTTACCGGTTCGCGTACCGGGTCGCGCCTCCGGATTGAGCTAACGGGAAGCTAACCGGTACGCGTACCGGGAGCGAAACAAAAAAAAAATAAAAAAAAAATTGTATTAAAAACATGTAAAAAATATTTTTCTATTTAAAGAATAATACATTGTAAAGGTTTTGATATTAGCTATTAAAAAACCAATGAAATTCACTGAAAAAACCATAGGTTATAGACCATATATAGTTAGGAATTAGCATTTACAAAACCTTGAAAATTCACTGAAAAAACCATAGGTTATAGACCATATATAGTTAGGGATTAGCATTTAAAAAAACCTTATTTTACTCACACAAAACCATTGAAATTCCATATATAGTTAGTTGTACTAACTATATATCACGCACCCGCAATCCACTGCTGATGATGTCACATATTACATCATTCATGACATGGTCAGTGACATCACTGATGACATCACTGATGACATCTCAAATGACATCACTGATGACATCACTGATGACATCTCAAATGACATCACTGATGACATCACTGATGACATCTCAAATGACATTACTGATGACATCACTGATAAAATCATTCATGTGATAATACGATGAACCTCTTCAGACTCTAATATAACCTTAGATACACTCAGTGTAAACACAGACTCACAGATTGTCACTCATCCATGAAGTTACACACACACCTAGACAGTCATGCAAACAATCAATCACACCTCCATTTCCTTAACTATACAGTTAAACACACCTTACTTATTCAAACATATACTAAAACATATTTACTCACTTATACAATCCTGGATACAAGTTCACAATGATCCATACAGCCACTCACACATTCACTGGCTCTTATGCACAGTTATTTATATATGTCAACTCTCACATGTATTGTATTTTACATATGTACTTAATTTGACATGTAGCACTGAGATATCTATTCACTCACCAATACAGTCATGCACACAGTCAACCGCCCATACAGCTGTTTCCAACATGCACTTTTGAACCCATACATCTATGCACAGAGTCATACACTTCCCAGCCACCCACACACACACTCAGTCTCCCATACAAATGCTTGGGCAACCAATCAATAACCCATATAGTTACTCATATAGCTACTGATCAACACATGCAGCAGTTTACAGAACAACAGACATAATGATGCACAAATTAAGACAGTTTAGTCACTAACCCATGCACTCAGTGAGACACATTTAATCACTCACTCATACATTCAGTCATGCACCTACTAAATCCTTCGTCCAGACACTTATACATCGACTCATTCATAAATATGTAAGACATATTTTAACTTTACAGAAAAATACAGTCACTGCATTTTGTCATCAGTGATGTCATCAGTGATGTCATTTGAGATGTCATCAGTGATGTCATCAGTGATGTCATTTGAGATGTCATCAGTGATTTCATCAGTGATGTCACTGACCATGTCATGAATGATGTAATATGTGACATCATCAGCAGTGGATTGCGGGTGCGTGATATATAGTTAGTACAACTAACTATATATGGAATTTCAATGGTTTTGTGTGAGTAAAATAAGGTTTTTTTAAATGCTAATCCCTAACTATATATGGTCTATAACCTATGGTTTTTTCAGTGAATATATATATATTTACATATTATTAACAAAACATATACCATATTTTTACCGTAGGATAGCGAGAGGTTTAAATTTACTGTAAAGACTCCAGTGAGTGCAACAGTAGGGAAAGCGTTGGATAGCTTAGGGGTAAAAATGACTATTCCCACTCCAGAGAGTGCAACAGTAGGGAAAGCGTTGGATAGCGTAGGGGTAAAAATGACTATTCCCACTCCAGAGAGTGCAACAGTAGGGAAAGCGTTGGATAGCGTAGGGGTAAAAATTACTATTCCCACTCTAGAGAGTGCAACAGTAGGGACAGCGTTGGATAGCGTAGGAGTAAAAATTACTATTCCTACCCCGAAGAATGAAACAGTAGAGAAAACGTTGGATAGCGTAGGGATAACAATTACTATTCCCACTCCAGTGAGTGCAACAGTAGGGAAATGGTTGGGAAGCATAGGGGTAAAAACTACTATTCCTACTCTGAAGAGTGCAACAGTAGAGAAAGCGTTGGATAGCGTAGGGATAAAAATGACTAGTCCCACTCCAGTGAGTGCAACAGTAGGGAAAGCGTTGGATAGCGTGGTGGTTAAAATTACTATTCCAACTCCAGTGAGTGCAACAGTAGAGAAAATGTTGGATAGCGTAGGGGTAAAAATTACTATTCCAACTCCAGTGAGTGCAATAGTAGGGAAAGTAAATACTTCATATATAAATATAAATAACGTAAATAGTAATACATTACAAATTTTACAATTGTATAAAATATATTAAACAATAAATTAAAAATACAAATATAATTATTTAATAATAGAAATTACCTACTAATACTAATTAATTACCTATTAACAATAAATGAATTTACAAATGAAAAATATTTTAAAAAATAAACTCAATAAATCTTTTACAAAAATGTAATTACTTACAATTAAATTACTTCCCAAGCTATTCCCCTAAAAACACACAACCCGCTACAGAAAATAAATGACTAAAATTAACATATTTACCAATTAATCAATTAAATTTAATTACCAACTATATTTTAATTAATTACCAATTAATAATTAACTAACAATTCATTCTAAATAAATACCAATAAATTACATAAAATATTTAATTAATTATAATAAAATTCCTTTCCACCCTATTCCCCTATAAACCCACAACCCGCGACAGAAAATAAATTGATAAAATTAACATATTTATCAATTAATCAATTAAAATTAATTACCAATTACATTTTAATTAATTACCTATTTATAATTAATTATCAAATAATTCTAAATAAATACCAATAAATAAAATAACATGTTTAATTATTTATAATTAAATTACTTCCCACCCTATTCCCCTACAAACCCACAACCCGCTACAGAAATAAATTACTAAAAATAAAATATTTATCAATTATTCAATTAAAATAATTACCAATTATATTTTATTTAATTACAAATTAATAATTATTTAACAATTAATTCTAAATAAATACCAATAAATAAAATAACATATTTAATTAATTATAATTACATTACTTCCCACCCTATTCCCCTATAGACCCACAACCTGCTACAAAATTATATTACATAAAAAATGAAACATTAATATTAACTTACCTTAAATTCGATATTTTTGTTGTCTATATTCTGTCTAGTTGATATTATGTCTATTCTATATTTTTAACTCGATATTATGTCTAGTCGAAATTAAAAACTCAATATTTTGACTATTTACCGTTTGCAACTGTGGCAGCAAAAGCAAGGGTAAGTGCAAACTAACTGTGGTTCCACTGGATTGGTCCTGGCTCCCGTGGGTATTGCACTGTGGTTGTAAGTGCAGTTCTAGCCACTGACCAGAGAACATAATTCTTGTATCCCAAAACTGAAGATCGATAATTCCTGTATTACCTAAATGCATTTCATTTAGTAGCACTGCAGGAAACACGGCCACTAACTCCGTCACACATTTCGGCATTCATAGGATTTATCTGGTTGGCAGTAAAAACTCACACACTGGGCCACCCAGCTGGTGGCCTAGCTCTCTACATATCAGCTGGTATTAACAGAAAAGTAACAAAGTTGCAAGTTGATCATCCAAACTTACAAGCTGTGTAGCTGTCGAAGTGCTTTCAAAGCAATGTTAACCACTGCTAACAATGAACTCTTATATTCACCCATTGTCAAAAACGAAAATAGCAACAATTGAAACCACCAATGCCTTTATCATTTGATATACGACAAATAAGCACACATCATACATCCTCTTGATGGGATTTCAACATGAACATGTTACAGGAATCCCAGCTGCTAAAGCTCTGGGTATCTAAAACCAAATTTGGCAAACACAAACTTTAAAACCTCAGCTTCCAAGAAAGGACAATCGGGGTCTTAATCGAAGTTATGGAGCACCTGGGCCTGAGGACCCTAAACAGAAGAAAAAGCAGTGAGGTATTAACAGAACACACTTCCATCAGGACTGGGCACATTCAACTCTTGACTACACTTTGGTTGGCTTACCTCTCTACCAAATGGTTACATATTTTAAGATCGAAACACGCCTTGAAATTCATCATCAACCACAAAGGATCCACCTTAACTTAAGCTATCGAGAGCATGCCGAATCATAGCTGGAAATCAGTGTGGTCACCACCACATAAAACAGAAAGCTCAAATGGACATCCAGCTCAATTACACTTAAGCTTATGGAAGAACTGTATGGGAAAATATAAGGTAGGTAAAAATAGATCCGATGACATAATGAACCCAATTTCTAGCTGCACTGCTCTCTGTAAAAACATACGAACACAGAGGCACAATTCTTCGCCTATATGCCCGCCCCAATAAACAATCAACTGAGATTGCAGAAGCAAAACAATTCTAAATCATGCCCTGAGGATACCCCAAAGCAAGCACATACCACTGGCCCATACAACTAGCTTGAGCAAGCTGAGAAGCTTGCACAGAAACCAATATATGAAAACTGTGAGAAAGAGATACATCAGTACTGGCAGAAACTGTTGGTAACAGTTACAAAAGGAGGGACAGGAGGGACTATTTTTCAAAGGGTCCAGCGTACGTGCCCGGGAATATGTCAACAAAGAGAGGTACGCATTTCCCTTAGTAAGGTGTATTCAAAGAGTGAGGCTAGAAGAGACCAGGTATAGACACAAGAAAGAAAAGTCAAAGGGGGATGGGGATCCTCCCTTTCAGGACTAAAACCCTCACACACCCAGCAAGCTAGGTGTCATGCTTCATCATCTGGGTTTTGCTCCTCGTCAAACTGTCGGTGGAATGTCTGATGGGCACCCAGATGGGGCTCTTTATCGGAGATCTTTTGTCCCTGCCAGTTGGTGCATGTGGGTATGAGGGCCTAGTAGGAAGAGTGTAGACGTGTGGAAGTGGTGGTGGTGGTGGTGATAGTTAAAAAAGGTTAGGTAGTCCACAAAGTGTTTTAATAGCGTGGCTATCTACCTTAGTAAAAGCAGTGGGGAGAGATAAACTTCCTGGTGTAAGAATCCAGGGAAGTATACTCTACCAGGTGGTCGGTTGGTGGTTGGTCAACATGTTTCATGCAAATTTTCTGAAGGATACAGCGCAATTCATCAGGACCTATAAACTATAATCACTATCTACACGCTGTGGACGGTGAAAGAATTACCTACTCCACAGGGAGTGCAAAAGTAGGCCGGAGGTCCTACCATTTCTTAGTGGAACCTGGGGAAGAAAAAGCAAAAAGTATGTATGAACGTGAAGAAATGGACCTGAAGACAAGCCCAAGGTTCACAGTTCACTCAAAGATACACATCCATAAATGAGAAGTTCACCCTGTAAAAGTACATGGTAAGTAGCTATGGAAATTAAAAACAATTACAAACGAGGCACAGACAGAGCAACAATGGAGTAATCATGCGGTGGCAAGTTAATGTCTTCCCTTTATGTCCTCACCCTAACGTGTGCCGTGTGTGGCTTCAACGGTCGTCTCCTGTAAAAATTAGCACTTCAAGGTATGTGCCCTGGTGGAGAAAGTGGTAAAAAGAGATTAAAGGCAGCGGATCGGGGCAGTCTTGGGAATAGTAGCAGTCCAACTTTCAATGGTCAGGTCGACAGCTCCAGTGGTACCAATATGCCTGTTAGTCCGAGGCATCGCTGGCAAAGTTACAGTGCTTCTGAAAATACTGACTCCGGTGTTAGGCAGGAGCAAATAACTGGTGAGTGAACAACAGAAGATGCTACTCCACCACACAGCTGTACTTCGACGGCCGCACAAGCGTGGTGAAAGATGCATGGCCCGGGGCGAAGGGAGTCCTCAGCCCCAGTGTCAAACACTGTGTCGCATCAACCATGTCCCCACAAACGGAATTCACAAGCCCAAGGAGTCTAACACACGAGACGCAGTACCCAGGCCCAACTGTAAAAGCTACCCGTCATGGTAGGGGGTATTGTTTGGTAATATGGGGCGGGGGTCTGCCAAGAAAGAGAGCGCGTGCCATCGAGAAACCAAGGCAGCGTTCGCACTTACCTAGTATTGCTGCATGTTGCATCAGTCAACCTACCCTTGCGTACTACTGGGAGAAGGAGCCGGAGGACTGTGGACGCATTGGTAGACATCTTAAATGTTGTTCCAGCCCGAGCACAGGACTCGATCTTCCGCGTCAGCGCAGGGACTGTGTGACTGCGCATGCGCGGGCTATTGGGAAAGGCAGGCCGTCAGGTCTAGTGGGACCAGAATGCCCGTATGATTGCTAAAAGGGGCCCCGTTTTAAGAGGTCTCAGAGGGGGATCAAAGGTACCAACCCTCGTGGCTAATGATATAATCAAGGCTGCCAGTGTAGGGATCGGAAAGTGATGGTAATTAAAAATGATCCTTTTAATATGGATGCTAATGAAAATTAATAGTATACATGGCAGGATCAACCAACCCCGATGGTAGAGACCAGGAGCACAACGCGGGGCAAATAGAGTTTAGTGGTTAACCTCTCCACTAGGATCCTCACTCCCATAGAACAGGCTGTGCTGGAGAAAGGCCTTGGATTTGTTCCCACTCCTACCCCTGACAGGTTTAATGAAACCTGTGAACTCAAACAATTCTTAAGAAAAGTCCGCCTGAGGGCTTTCTTCCAAGATGAACCTGTAGCCGAGAGAACTGACACAGGCCTACGCAATCCTTCCACCTTTACCCCTTCTAACAGCATGGTTCCACCAGAGATTTTGGCTTTTGAGGGGGCAGTTTTGAAAGGCATTGAGAAGATGCCACGCACCCGACCTTTTTACAACTTGAGCAACTCTGAGAGAAAGGTGATTGAGAGACTTTCATAAAAACAACACATTGTTATCAAACAAGCAGACAAAGGGGGTGCCATAGTTATCCAGGCACTCCATGACTACAGTGTTGAGTGTAGGCGTCAACTCTCTGACTCCAGATACTATGCCCTGCTGTCTAGTGATCCTACTCCCAGACTCAAAAATGAGATTACATCCCTGGTTATTGAGGGTGAAATCAACGAGTGGTTGAGTAGGAACGAGGTCCACTTTCTCGTCACCTCCAACCCCAAGATACCTTACTTCTATACCCTGCCAAAAATACATAAGGGTACCACCCCTGTCCCAGGTAGACCGATACTGTCCGGCATAGGGTCCCTACTTGAGCCCTTGTCTAAATTTTGTGACAACTTTCTCCAGCCCATAGTCAAGAAAATACCATCATTTCTCCAGGACACCAGTGATGTCCTGAGACTGCTAGACACCATTGAGGGTAGGGAGGGAGTTTATCTACTGGTCACCTTAGATGTAGAGGCCTTATATACGAACATCTCTCGGAGGGCCACCCTTAAGGCAGTTGAGGCTAGTCTACTCAAGGAGAATGGACATTACCAACACCTATCTCTTTCATCATGGCTTGTGCTACTATCGCACTCACAGAGAATTTCTTCCAATATGAGACTGACCTTTTCCATCAAATACAGGGTACCTCTATGGGTAGTACGTTTGCTCCTAGCCTGGCCTGTATATACATGGCACACTTTGAAGAGACGGTTGTCTACCAACCTACTAACCCCTTCAAGGACAACCTCACTATGTGGCGGAGATATATAGACAATATACTGATTCTCTGGAAAGGAGACACCAAGACCTGTAATGCTTTCTGCACTTGGTTGAATGAACAAAACCCCTTCCTTAGATTCACAAGCACCTTGTCTACCACAGAGGTAGCCTTCCTAGACCTGAGGATAAGACTGAACGGGGTTGGTCTGAGTACCAATCTTCATACCAAGACAACTGACAGGAATAACCTCCTACTCTATGAAAGCCACCACCCTAAATCCCTGAGAGACAACCTCCCTTTCGGGCAGTTCCTAAGGATCTGTAGGAACTGCTCGGACTTGACAGATTACAAAAGAGAGGCACAACAACTACAACACAAATTGCAGGATAGAGGTTACCCCACTAAACATATCTGTATGGTGATCTCTCCCTCCCACGTCCAAGGTTCGCGTTCAAACGCACTGCAAACCTTAAGGACAAATTGGTGCACACTAGACCAAGAAAGAAAGTATTGAACACTCAAAGAACTCTGTAGGATCTTCCCAAAGTCACCGGGCACTACCCATGCGGTGGGTGTGCAGTCTGTAACCAAACCAGTATTCACAAAGAAATCAAAATACTTGAGTCCTTCACCTAGCAGCTCAAGAGACACTCTAACTATAACACACAAAGATGCATTTACCTACTCACATGTCCTTGTGAGAAAAAATAAGTGGGCATGACTATGAGGCATGACTATGAAGCTCCGAAAGATCTTCCGGTGGATCACCACCGAAACCAGAAAGACGGTCAGCCAAGCCCTTGTAACCAGCCGACTGGACTACGGAAACACCCTATATGCCAGAACCACCGCCAAACTGCGAAACGACTACAACGTATACAGAACGCCTCCGCGAGACTCATCCTCGACATCCCTCGCCACAGCCACATTTCCGCCCACTTGAGAAACCTGCACTGGCTCCCCGTCAACAAAAGGATCACATTCAGGCTCCTCACCCACACACACAAAGCGCTCCACGGCATGGGCCCCAAATACCTCAACAACCGCCTCTCGTTCTACACTCCAACCCGCCAGCTCCGCTCCGCTCCGCCAGCCTCGCCCTCGCCACCGTCCCACAGATTCGCAGAACCACAGCGGGAGGAAGAGCGTTCTTCTACCTGGCAGCCAAAACATGTAACTCCCTCCCCGCACACCTATGAATGACCCAGGACCATCTCACATTCAGGAAACACCCCAAGACCAGGCTTTTCGAGCAATAGCAGCACCCCCCCCTTCAGCACCTTGAGACCCTAAAGGGTGAGTAGCGCGCTCTATAAATGTTCTGATTGATTGAAACTGCGCATTACTGAACATAAGAGTAATATCAGGTGCTCCAAAACCCACACCAGGCTATACATTCACTACAAAGATATTCAACACTCTGCGGAAAGTTTCAGTTGGCTTGTATTAGAATCACACCCCTACATAAAACCAACAGGCCCTTTTCAACATTGAACAGAGGTGGATGCATCGTCTGGTGACTGATGTCACAGGATTAAATGATAATATCCCGTGGGTGTCACTAACCAATTGAATGTATACCATCCCTTGAGCTTACTTCACTTGACTGCACCCAATACATGACACTGTGTTCAAGTGACCACACTACAATAGCAGGACCTAACTTGTACTACCTCTTCCCTCATACATCACACAGAGAGGATGCTGCTTTGGGATAGGCCAATGAATCTTGACCCTGCCCACAACCCCCTAATTTCCATAGGTCCGAGTCATCTTACCTAACTGGTAACCTGATATGTATACTATTAATTTTCATTAGCATCCATATTAAAAGGATCGTTTTTAATTACCATCACTTTCCGATCCCTACACTGGCAGCCTTGATTATATCATTAGCCACGAGGGTTGGTACCTTTGATCCCCCTCTGAGACCTCTTAAAATGGCACCCCTTTTAGCAATCATACCGGCGTTCTGGTCCCGATAGACCCGGCGGCCCCGCCTTTCCCAATAGCCCGCCCATGCGCAGTCACACAGTCCCTGCGCAGACGCGGAAGAGCGGGTTCTGTGCTCGGGCTGGAACAGCATTTAAGATGTCTACCAATGCGTCCACAGTCCTCCGGCTCCTTCTCCCAGTAGTACGCAAGGGTAGGTTGACTGATGCAACATGCAGCGATACTAAGTAAGTGCGAACGCCGCCTTGGTTTCTCGATGGCACACGCTCTCTTTCTTGGCAGACCCCCACCCCATATTACCAAACAATACCCCCTACCAAGACGGGTAACTTTTACAGTTGGGCCTGGGTACTGCGTCTCGTGTGTTAGACTCCTTGGGCTTGTGAATTCCGTTTGTGGGGACATGGTTGATGCGACACAGTGTTTGACAACGGGGCTGAGGACTCCCTTCGCCCCGGGCCATGCATCTTTCACCATGCTTGTGCGTCCGTCGAAGTACAGCTGTGTGGTGGAGTAACGTCTTCTGTTGTTCACTCACCAGTTATTTGCTCCTGCCCAACACCGAAGTCAGTAATTTCAGAAGCACTGTAACTTTGCCAGCGATGGCTCGGACTAACAGGTATATTGGTACCACTGGAGCTGTCGACCTGACCATTGAAAGTCAGCCTGCTACTATTCCCAAGACTGCCCCAATCCGCTGCCTTTAATCTCTGTTTACCACTTTCTCCACCAGGGCACATACCTTGAAGTGCTCATTTTTATGGGAGAAGACCGTTGAAGCCTCACACGGCACAAGTTAGGGTGAGGACATAAAGGGTTTTCTTCTCTCCTTTTTCACAAAAGACATTAACTTGCCACTGCATGATTACTCCGTTGTTGCTCTCTCTGTGCCTCGTTTGTAATTGTTTTTAATTTCCATAGCTACTTACCATGAACTTTTACAGGGTGAACTTCTCATTTCTGGATGCGTATCTTTGAGTGAACTGTTAACCTTGGGCTTGTCTTCAGGTCCATTTCTTCACGTTCATATGTACTTTTTGCTTTGTCTTCCCCAGGTTCCACTAAGAAATGGTAGGACCTCCGGCCTACTTTTGAACTCCCTGTGGAGTAGGTAATTCTTTCACCGTCCACAGCGTGTAGATAGTGTATATAGTTTATAGGTCCTGATGAATTGTGTTGTATCCTTCAGAACATTTGCATGAAACATGTTGACCAACCACCAACTGACCACCTGGTAGAGTATACTTCCCTGGATCCTTACACCAGGAAGTTTATCACTCCCCACTGCTTTTACTAAAGTAGATAGCCACGCTATTAAAACACTTTGTGGACTACCTAACCTTTTTTAACTATCACCACCACCACTTCCACACGTCTACACCCTCCCTACTAGGCCCTCATACCCACATGCACCAACTGGCAGGGACAAAGGATCTCCGATAAAGAGCCCCATCTGGGTGCCCATCAGACATTGCACCACCAGTTTGACAAGGAGCAAAACCCAGATGATGAAGCATGACACCTAGCTTGCTGGGTGTGTGAGGGTTTTAGTCCCGAAAGGGAGGATCCCCATCCCCCTTTCACTTTTCTTTCTTGTGTCTATGCCTGGTCTCTTCTAGCCTCACTCTTTGAATACACCTTACTAAGGGAACTGCGTACCTCTCTTTGTTGACAGAAACTGTTGGTAGCCACAAGAGGGAAAAATGCACAAGAGTTCTGGAGACACATGAACAAGACTGTGGGACTCAGACCACCTCCAGCATCATTCAAAATAGCTGATGAAATGTAGGAGGTGTACCTGCAGGAAACGTTGAGTTTTATAAAAGTGCCATTTCTAGAACCATACAGGTGTGATACAAACATGCCTATTGCCCCCTGAGGGTCAGAACTCTCCTCTGTTCAGGAACCACCGAGACAGGGCTCCTGGCCTCAATGGCCTACCACAAGCCATCTTTAAAGAAAATCTGCAATACTCTGCAAAATATCTATGCCTGCTCTTTAATCATGTTCTTTTCCATCAGGCAATTCCTGAAAGCTGACGGGTTTGATAATAAACTGAATTTACAAAATTAAATGCTGACTTCTTTGGTGGATGGGGAGACAAAACATTTAGCATCATAGCTATTCGCTAATGAGAAAAAATCCTGAGTGCCACTGAACCAAACTGCAATTACAGGTAAGGGGTTAACCCAATTCAAGTTTGTGGCCCTAGGTACTGTTCGGTATAGAAAAACAATCGTCCTCAAACCAATCCTTACTCGAGTAAAATAAATTACATTATTTTCATAGTTAAAAGCTAAATGTACACTACGCTGTTTAAGAGGAACCTTAAACCTTAGTGAGGTCTAAATGTCAAACTGTATATTGAAATTGGCACAACATTAAAATCTGTGCCTAAACTAGTGAGGGTGCATTTGTACAATCTCGAATCTAGCACTCTAGAGATAACTTTTGAATTTTGAAAACCTCTGCAATTCAATTTTGAATATGTTTTGTTCTTGCGTTAATGAGACACACTTTCTTGCACAATCAGCACTTTAAACACGTGAGAATCTAGTTTTTTTTAATTGATATAAAAAACTTTGATGAACAGTGCAAATAATTTATTTATAGAGTGTTTTATCTGCTATTTACATTGTTTATGTGTTAAAACTTGATGCACTTCTATTGGCATCTCATGCACTGCATTATGTTGTTTTATGGTTTGATATATAGAAAAGAAGCTCCCGGTTGATGGTGCTGTTGCAATGATCTTTTAATTGTAAAGGTTTTAATTAGGTGACTGTGGTCACCCTCCTTCCGATGGACTGGGGGCACTGCTGGTGCAATAGTCCTCCTGATTCTGAGGCTCGCCATGTTCTGCCTCAGTCTCTCCTTCACTCACGTCCACTACCCGACGGTCCTCAGTGTCTCCTCCCTTGTCACATACAGACAGCATCAGTCTGATGTCACCTTTCTTCTAGCACACACACCAGGGTCTTCTTCCTTTATAATACTGCTGTCCTCCCTGAACCACTGTGGTCCTTCCTTTATGCCGCCTACTCACTCAGAGGGTCATGTGATGCCCTCATGGACCACAGGAGGACTGCAACTCTCTGCTCCTGGGTCGATGGTGTCAGCAATATAGGAAGTCCTGGGCACGTTAGCCGCCTGACTACACTGCCTTCCAAACAAGAATGGGCATGTGGGCATTCAGTGATGGGGAAACAGGACAGGAAATCCACATTATTCTGTGACTTCCCAGGAACATGGAAGGCCTGAAAACAAAAAAGACTGTAAGGCTAGGAACCAACAGAGCACCTTAGAGTCAAAATCGTCATGCAGCACCAGCCAGGTGAGGGGGGAGTGATCTGTCAAAAGAAAATATTTATGACCGAATAGGTAATACTGCATGGCTTCTGTAGCTTTCGTGATGGTGAGGCATTACTTTTCTTGGTGGCATAATGTTCTTTACTGGGGAACAAGTCCATGGCACATATTTCCCTGCAAACTTGTGAGGTAGAAGGTCTGTGATTTCAGAAAACTGTGGAACAAACCTGCGATAGTATCCCACTAGTACCAAGAAGGAGCATATCTCTATTTTCGTTGCGGGTCATGGAATATTGTGAATGGCCTTGAGTTTGTTCAGCTGTGGTCGGATGACCCCTGCATGTATGGCAAACCCTAAATACTCAATGTGTTCTATGGCAAAGGTGGTCTTTTTTGGGTTCAGATTGAGCCCTGCTAGATTCAGGGTATGTCAAACCTGCCTTAGGCATTGCAGGTGTGTTCCTCAAACAAGCCTATCTACCACTATATTGTGTAAGTATGGCACTGTGTACGCATGTAACAATATGTCAATGAGTCTCTGGAAGGTGGCAGGGGCCCCATGAAGGCCTAATGACAGAACCTTGATGTGATAAATCCCTGAAGAGGTTGCAAAGGCTGTCTTCTGTCGTGCTTTAGGCATAAAGGGTATCTGCCAATACCCTTTTGTGAGGTCAGTGGTGGACATGATACCCGCTACTCCCAGCCTATCTACCAGTTCATCTAACTGGCGCATGGTATAGGTATGGAACTGCAAGATGCAGTTTAATTGGCGGATGTTAATACAGAAATGAAGACTCCCATACCCTGTTGGTACCAAAACCATGGGTGAGCGCCAAGCACTCTGGGAGGTTTCTGTTATGTCAGGTCTTAGCATGACTTCGTATTCCACTGCCTGTCGTCTTGCAGCTGGTATGCGGGATGGTTTAAGTTAACCATACAGTACCCCTCCTTGATGATGTTGTGGGACAATAGGGACGTTTGAGAGGGAACACCTGAATTGATGGTCTAATAATGTAGCCAGTTGTTGTTTTTGCTTGTCAATAAAGTAATTCTCATTTTAACTGACTCCTCTTTGTTGTCATGGTTGAATGAGAATATCTGGGGGTCACTGGTGTTGATGTAGCTTACAAATACTTCCGGGTTCATTTGAGATGGAGGTCCATACTTCCCATAGTTTTAACAGATTTACGTGTTACAGTTGTCCCACCCACGCTCTGTATGGGTTGAATACCCTGTACGTCACTGGGTTCACTTTTTCCAATACCTGATAAGGACCTTGCCAGTGGCTAGGAGTTTCTTTTCAGTAATGGGTAGTAATATCTGAACCTTCTCCTTCACAGCGAACTCTCTTAGAATTCAGATTTTACAGACAAAAAATCTTAGAAATTGAGAAGCTTTAGTTATAATTATATCATTTAAGTATAGCTCTTACCCTAATGTAACAAGAACTTGCGCTTCGACATGCACAGTTTTCTCACCAATAATTTCACTTCAAATGTTTCAGCGAAATTAACAATGATGTCGTAGAAGATGTCAGGAGTAATATAATATGTAAGTAAATGAGCACTGCAAGGTGAGGGTGTGAGTTATAGTTACCTTAAAAAATATATACATCAGACCAATAGCCCCTCTTAAAAACTGTGCTAATTAAGATGCGAGATCCTAGTGTTACATTGAATGAATTACAAACTTGTCTTCCTTCTTCTATTATGCCTACGTATGCTCTGATTGGTTTGTCATTTTAAACATTTTGTAAATAGCGTGTACTGTATATATTTTAAATTGTATGAAATGTTTTTATCTCTTTGTATGATTTTTAACTAAATCGAATAAAGATATTTTGACTGAAATTATCTTAGGGCACTAGTTATAGTTACTTGCGATAACTATATGCTTAATTTCCATTGTTTTGTGTGTGTAAAATCTGAACCTAACTATAACATCCCTGTAACTTTTTTTTGTGAATTAATTTCAAGTTTTTTTTAAATACATTTTCCTATCTATAAGGTCTCTGTAACCTTTGGTTTTTTAAGTGAATTTATATGATTTTTAATGCTATTTCCTAACTATAATGTCCCTGTAACCTTTGTTTTTTTAGTGAGTTTCTACGTTTTTAATGCAATTTTTCTACTATAACATCCCTGTAACCTGAGTGTGTAAGTGGGAGTTGGAGTGTGTATTGGTATGTCAGTATATGTGTGAGTGGCTGTGTGGGTCTATGAGTGGGTATGTAAGTAGCTGTGTGGGTAATTGAGTGAGTACGTGAGTGGCTGTTTGTGTATATACATGTGTCTATGAGTGCCTCTCTGGGTTTGTGACTGGGTGTGTGAGTTGTGCTCTGGGAGTCTGTGTGGCTGTGTGATTGGCTGTGTGAGTGCCTGAACGGGTGTATTTATTTATGTATTTATTTGAAAGTTTTATAGAGCGCGAACAAGACCTTTGTGGGAATTAGAGCGCTTTACATATATTAAGGTTCCTTATACATTAATTAAAAGCAAGTTAAACAGGTATACATAGCGTCATAGAGCAGTGGAGCGGTACAGTAAAACTAAGAACAATACAGTTGAGTCCGGTGCAGGATAGAAATGATGATTAGTAACTCTAATGGGCCATTGTCATAGTGAGGCATAGTAGCTCGGATGCTTATGGTATCAAAATTTCCTTAGGTTATGATCAGGAGAATTTTGCCATGAGAATCGATTTTACTTCCTTTTTGAAAGATGCACCAGAAGAGTTAAGTCTGATTTGTGGAGGTAAGGCATTCCAAATCCTGAGCGCCATCCCTGATTAGGATCTTTTGAAGGTTTCTTCTTGTTGAATCTTTGCGGTGTCAGAAGTAGACTTTCCGCACTTCTTGAGGATCGTGAACCACCAGAAATCGTCAGCTTCTGAGCCAGATAGCTGGGTGCCTTGTGATGCACGGCTTTGTGCGTGATGCACGCTATTTTCAAATGAATTCTATCTTCCAATGGTAACCAATTCAAGGATTTTAGGTCTGGGGAGATGTGGGCCCTTCTTTTAGAGCCAGTGATGAGTCTTGCAGCAGCATTTATTGAGGCTCTTAAAGGTGCAGTTTCGACTTTCGGCAGGCCACACAGAGAGACACGTCAGGGAATAACAAGAGCTTGAACTGCCTGCTTGAGGGTTTCAGCTTCCTCAGTGTGTTTATCTGGAAGTTTGCTCCCTTTGTTTCATTGCTAATATGCTTTTGCATATTGAGGTTACTGTCAAGGGTTATTCCCAAGGATTTCGCAGACTCCACAATAGTTGGTTGAACGTTGAGTGCCATAAGATGCTTAATCCATTCTTGCATAATGGGGACTTTGGCAGGAGGAGCTATTAGAAAGAATTAGTTTTTTTGGGCATTCAATTTGAGGTGGTTTTCCGCCAGCCATGACTGGGTATTCCCTAGAGTTGAGTTAAGCAATTTGATGTCTTCTATGGTGTTGAACTCAAGGTATAGTTGTGTGTCTTCAACATACATGTGATATCGTACGTTAGACGCATGTAGCATTTTGGTGAAAGGATCCATAAAGAGATTAAACAATGTCGGGGAAAGTGAGGACCCTTACGGGACTCCCAACGTTACTGGCACGGTTTGGACAAGGAGATGTTGACCTTGAATTTTTGTGTCCGGTTTGTGGAAAAGAGGTAAACCAGTTTAGCACTGCCCCAGATAGACCAATTCTGTGTTTTAGAAGCTCTATCAAGTTCTCCTGTTTGATGGTATCAAAGGCAGATGAGAGGTCTAGTAGGACCAGTAGGCAAGATCCGTTCTGATCAAGGATTTGTAGCGCATCGTCAATTATGTGAGTCATGGCTGATTCGGTACCATGACCTGCTCGGAAGCCTGATTGGTGTTTGTTAGGAAGGTCAAAATGATCAATATGCCTTGTCAGTTGAATGTGAACAAATGTTTCCAATAATTTGGCCAAGGCAGGAGTATTGGAAATAGGGTGATAGTTGTTTAGGTCCGTAGGGCCCACCGTGGGTGATTGTTGACCCACTTTTAGGGTATCTGGGATGCAGCCTTGGTGAAGAGAACTGTTAATGATCTTGGTCCAGAGAGGTAGGAGCAGAGGCGAAAAGTCTTTAACAGCATTTGCGGGGAGGGGATCGATGAAATGATTAGCAGGCTTCAGGGCAGTTAGAACCTTATATATATCTTCTTCAGTATAAGTAGCAAAGAAAGAACAAGCTTCATAATTTTTTAGGTCAAGCTTCGTGGGGATTTGGAGTTGCGAGGTAGGAAGTGTAGGGGTGGTTTTTGAATACGGACCTGAGTGTGAACTGTTTTCTCTGAGTGGGTGCAAGAGTGACTGTCTGCATGTGTGAGTCTTTCTGTGCATGTGTAAATGGGTGTGGGAGTATGGGAGTGGGTGAGTGACTGCATATGTGAGTGGCTGCGTGGGTCTGTCAATGTGTGTGTGAGTGGTTTTGTGGGTCTCAGAGAGGATATGTGAGTTGCTGTACAGGTGTATGAGCGGGTATGTGAGCCAGTTCATGAGCAGCTGCATGGGTGTATATGTGGGTATGTGAGTAGATGTCTGAGTGCCTATGTGGGTCTGTCAGTGGGTATGTGCCTGGTTCACTGGGTCTCTGAGTGAGTGTTTGAATGGCTGTATGGGTATGTGAGTGGTGTACTAGGTCTCTTAGTGGGTGTGTGATTGGTTTTATGAATGTGTCAGTGCGTGTGTGTAGTTGTATAAGTGGGTGTGTGAGTGAGTATGTGAGTGGGTCTGTGAGTGAGCGGGTGTCTTTTTTCAGAATGGGGTCTGGCTCTGCAGATCTGCTGCAGAACCACATGGGGTGCAGTGCGGTTTATCGATGGACCCTTGCACACATAAAAAACATTGGTACAATTTCTTGCTCATGAGGAATTTAGGAAGACTCCTCAAACAGCTACAACATTTTTAGCAGAATTAGAAATGCTTTTCCTATGGAAATTAGGTCCTATTTATCACAAAAAGATTGTTAATGAATTTCTAAATTATTATAGTGCCCTATATAATAAACCTATATTTGATGATCCCTTTCGAATTGATTCTTTTTTATCTAAATGTGGTTTGCCTAAGGTTCCTCAATTAACTAAAAATAAACTAGATTTGCCCATTTCTGAAGAAGAAATTCCATTAGCAAAACCAAAGGGGATGATGAACGGAGTGTTGAACATTGCAAGAATTCACCCCAGTCAACTGATCTGGGTTTAATCCGTCATCATTCTTTAGCTCACTCTGCCACCCCAGTTCAGACATGGCTATATGCAAATCAGTCTGACCCTGTGCCTCATGGCTACATAGGGTGAGCCCTAAGTTGGCAGGGTATGCCCACACGTGGGTCCCTTGCTGACCTTGCCACTGGATTCATGCTAGCCTGGCTGATGATGGCTGATTAGCCAGAAACCGGTCCCAGGATGCTTGTTTCCGGTCCAGGAAGACATGGCTTGGCAGTTCAGGCTGGACTGTTCCCATGAGTCACAGGGTCAGACTAATTTGCACATGGCCATGTCTGAACTGGGTTGGTGGAGTGAGCTAAAGTTTGATGATAAATTAAACCCAGATCAGTTGACTGGGGTTGAGTGCTTGCATTGTTCAACACTCCGTTCATTATTCCCTTTGGTTTTGCTTTGTTCGCCCTAAGTTGTCAGGATATGCCCAGACATGGGTCCCTTGCTGACTTTGCCACTCGATTCAAGCTAGCCTGGCTGATGACGGCTGATTAGCCAGAAACCGATCCCAAAATGCTTGTTTCCGGTCCAGGGAAGACATGGCTTAGCAGTTCGAGCTGGACTGTTCCCATGAGGCGCAGGGTCAGACTGATTTGCATATGGCCATGTCTGAACTGGGGTGGCAGAGTGAGCTAAAGAATGATGATGGATTAAACCCAGATCAGTTGAATGGGGGTGAGTGCTTGCATTGTTCAACACTCCATCATCCCCTTTGGTTTTGTTTTGTTCGCCCTAAGTTGGCAGGGTAAGCCCACACTTAGGTCCCTTGCACACTTTGCCACTGGATTCAAGGTAGACTGGCTGTTGATGGTTTATTAGCCAGAAACCGGTCCCAGGATGTTTGTTTCGGGTCCAGGGAAGACATGGCTTGGCAGTTCAGGCTGCACTGTTCCCATTAGGCACAGGGTCAGACTGATTTGCACATGGCCATGTCTGAACTGGGTTGGCGGAGTGAGCTAAAGTATGATGATGGATTAAACCCAGATCAGTTGACTTGGGGTGAGTGTTTGCATTGTTCAATACTCTGTCCATCATCCCCTTTGCTTTTGCTTTGTTAACCCTAAGTTGGCAGGGTATGCCCAGACGTGGGTCCCTGACTCCCTTGCTCACTTTGCCACTGGATTCAAGCTAGCCTGGCGGATGACGGCTGATTAGCCAGAAACTGGTTCCAGGATGCTTGTTTCATGTCCAGGGAAGACATGGTTTGGCAGATTGGGCTGGATTGTTAGAATGAGGCACAGGGTTGAACTGATTTGCACATGGCCATGTCTGAACTGGGGTGGCAGAGTGAGCCAAAGAATGAATGTGGATTAAACCCCGATCAGTTGACTGGGGGTGAGTGCTTGCATTTCTCAACACTCCGTCCATCATACCACTGGGTTCTGCATGGTATATACAGAGCCAGCTTCCTACACATGTGTGAATCTTCCTTGCTACCAACTGAAAGGACCAAGACCATTAGTTCTAGAACTTTTCTAGAGACACACTTCGATGATTGGCAGCATGAAAGTGTAAGGGGGAGAAAAGTTGTAAATCAGCAGGTAATCAGCCAATCATACCCTTTGATACATAATGGTGCACTGACAACTACATAAGGTTAATGAGTTTATTACAAAGCCAGAAGTAACTGGATATAAAGACACCTCAAAACAAGGGTATAGAAATTGAAAGGAATCTGCCTGAAGCCATATCTATGCATCCAATTTAGACTGTGCAGCATGAAGAGAAGTATAATTTCAAGAAGTAGAATACAGAAAATCAGGAAGCATGAGTCCAAATTTACCAGCTTAGAGGGTCAGTGAGTGAAAAGCATTAAATCAAGCCCTTCTCTAGCACTAAGGTAACATCCCTACATAAGCATTTTCAATAGAAAGGTGTCACTACGTGGAGTCCTTCTAAGAAGTCTCTCCACCATCCATGAGTCAAGTAGCATCAAGTCATTATCGTAAAGAAATAGCTCATTTTGAGATGCTGTCTCTCTGAAGGCAGGAAAGAAGTGGGGCTCTTTCCCTAATTCTAAGAAACAATTAGCCCCCGATGGAATTCCCATAGGGCACCTTGCACATGCCATCCACTATAGGTACAGTCCTGAGCATACTTTTCAACAGAACTGCCCATGTGCAACCTCTACAAAATGTTATCCTTTGCTCCCAGGCCCTTTCCTGTGTGAATCCTATTGTCCTTCCTTATCGACTCAAGTTACATGAATGTAACTTCTTCTCTCGTTTCCTAGCTGCTATAACAAAGTCATTGTTCAGGCCTACGATTTCAGTTAATATAAGACCGCCTCATTTTAAGGATTACGGATTGGCATAATCTTATTTCATTTTAACTAACACTTTTAACAAAGTATTGAAGCATCAGTGTTAAACACTTTCAGTATAAGAGTGGCATTAACTTTACCACACAGGTTCTTCATGTTAACATTTTCTGCTAGTTACATCCATTTCATAGGTTAATTATCCATGCTACTTGTCAATAACTTAAAACACGTCTCATATTTATGTTAATGTATTTCACAATTCTAACACCTCACATTTGCACAGTTGCAATATGTATATGTAAATTGATACTTGTATAGCGCACTACTCACCCACAAGGGTCTCAAGGCACTTGTACGAATACCGCTGTGAAACCCATCCTGGCTTTCCCTGTGAGGTGTCCACTCCTGGGCACCCCCAAGGTGGAGGCCAGGCATCCTTAGCGTTGTGGGGGGCGTTGTGGAGATTAAGCAACCTATTGCCCAGAGTTGGACTCCATGATTGGAATAGGCACCGAGGCGAGAATTATCAGGTTTATGGAATTTTTGAGCCCAAGACCCGCCGAGGCAGGGAATTGAACCCTGGTCCCGGGATAGACCTCTGCATCAGGGTCTGCCGCTCTAACCATTGAGCCACACTTCTCCACTCCATTTTATATGCGAGTGCAATCGACACATGATTATGATGCACACCTACAATGAACTGTGATTTCCGCTCCACCAGTTCCCCCCACTGATGGCAATGAGCCATTACAAAAACCTTTCAAAACATCTCTGCAGAGTAGACTGATCTAAAAAAAATATTGTAGCTAATCTTCTCTCTTTGAACTTCAAATTCTCACAGTTATGTCATGTCACATGTTTTTGTATAGCGCAGCTTTTCACCGTGGGGTCTCAAGGCGCTTGCAGCAAAAACGGTAGACAACGTTGGTAGCTATTGAGGGAGGTGTCAGGGGTTATTTAGGGAACAGCCAGGTTTTGAGAGTTTTACGGAATTGTTTGTGTTCGGTGATGGATAGCAGGTGAGGGGGCAGTTTTTTCCAAAGCAAAGGAGCAAGATAGGAAAAGGAACGGTGGCCATAACGGGAAGTACAGACTCGTGGTTGAATCAGGAATGATTTGGTACTGGACCTTAAGGGTCTTTTGGGCACATACCAGTTGAGTTTTTTTTGAAGATATTCAGGCCCGATGTTGTACAGCGTTTTGTGTGTCATACTTAAGATCTTAAAATGGCTTCTCAGATGAACAGGGAGCCAGTGGTGTTTTTTCAAGCATGGGGCAGAGGCTATTATGGGAGGGAGGTTCAGAACTAATCTGGCTGCAGCATTCTGGAGGGTCTGCAACTTTTAGTTCCTGTCCTGCTTTCTTTACATCCTTCTCTCTCTTTCTTTTAAGGAGTTCTCCATGTGCCTCAATTTGTGGCACTTTCATGCTCTTATCGTCCCTACCAAGACAATTATTGCAATTATTATTGGCTTTAGGATGTATCCAAAGACTCCACCTTCCAGATTTGCGAACCATTTTCTTACTGCACCAAATCCTTTTCCAATATTTCAAAAAACCCTTCAGCTGCCAAGTCCTGTATCTCATGATGTATATCAGTTACGTTGTTACTTTATCAATCAATCAATCAATCAATCAATGCATTTGTAGAGTGCACTACTCACTTGTGAGGGTCTCAAAACGCTGGGGGGAGTGCTGCTACTGCTCAAACAGCCAGGTCTTGAGGAGTCTCCTGAAGGTCCACAGGTCCTGGGTCAGCTGCAGGTGGATGGGGAGGGCGTTCCATGTCTTGGCGGTGAGGTTGGAGAATGATCTTCCACCACTGGTCACTTGTCAGATTTGGGGGACTGTTGCGAGGGCGAGGTCAGCAGAGCGCAGCTGGCAGTTCAGGGTAGGAGGTGAGTCACTCATTGAGGCATGCTGGTCTGGTTTTGTGAACTCGGTTATGAGCATGGGTGAGGAGCATGAAGGTGATCCTCTTGTTGATGGGGAGCCAGTGCAGGTCTTTCAGGTGGGATGTGACGTGGCTGTGGCGGGGGATGTCGACGATGAGATGGGCAGAAGTATTCTGTATGCGTTGTAGTCCTTTCTAGAGTTTGGCCGAGGTTCCTGCGTAGAGGGCGTTGCCGTAGTCCAGTCTGCTGCTGATGTGGGCCTGGGTGACCATCCTTCTGCTTTCATTGAGGATCCATCTGTAGATCTTGCCATGCATGCGGAGGGTGGTGAATCAGCAGGAGGAGACAGTGTTGACTTGCTGGGTCACTGACAGCGATGAGTCCAGGATGAACCCCAGGTTGCGTGCGTGGTTGGTCGGCATCGGTGCAGCTCCCAGCGTGGCCGTCCACCAGGAGTTGTCCCAGGTGGAGGGGGTGGAGCCGAGGACGGTGTCGAAGGCAGCCGAAAGTTCGAGGAGGATGAGGGCTGCGGTTTCTGAGTAGTCGAGCATGGTCCTGATGTTGTCGGTGGCGGCGTTGAAGCATGTTTCGGTGCTGTGGTTGCTGTGGAATCCCGATTGGGACGGGTCCAGGATGTTGTTTTCTTCGAGGAAGGAGGTCAGTTGCTTGTTGACAATCTTCTTGATGACTTTCGCCGGGAACGGGAGTAAGGAAATAGGCCAGAAGTTCTTGAGGTCCTTCGGGTCCGCCTTGCGTTTCTTGAGTAAGGTGTTGATCTCGGCATGCTTCCAGCTCTCCGGGAACGTGGCGGTCTCGAAGGAGTTGTTGATGATCTTACGGAAATGGGTTGCGATGGTGGAGACTACAAATACATGAAGGGAAAAAGAACAAGAGTTTTGTTTACTTCCATACATATATTAAAATGTAATACAAAACATGTATATATCAACATAAACATGACATTATTTTCTAAATGAATCGAACTTTGGAAAACAAAAATTACAAAAGAACATCATCACATTTCACAAATATTACAAAATTATAAAGTGTGTATAGAGGGGAATTAAAGCGTGAAAATAATAAGCTCAATCCCATCATCTATTGATTAGTTCTTAGTTACTCAAGCAGAAGAAGAATGCGTTTCAGGGTAGTAGCCAACAGAAGCTCAAACGTGCAGATCTAAACAGAGGGCCTCCTTCTTCTTTTCATAAGCTTAGAACAACCCTGACAGCCCACAAGAATGAAGGGGTCTAGTTCAGTGTAGTTAGAAGCAGCCCCAAAGGGCCCCAAGTCACAAAAGGATATAAGCAAGGGGACTAGCACTGAACTCCCAAACAGCAAAATTGGCTTATAACATTGGAATTCTGATCCGACCGTCTGACCAGGAAAGCAGGCAAGCTCCAGGGCAACAATACTTGAGACAGAGCCAAGTAACACAACTTTAAGTTTGCAGAGCAAAAGTAGGGAAACCCAGTCAAAGGACGTGACCCATAGCAGTTGCCAACCTGGTACTCTAGTGCCTGCCAATGACCATCAACTGAAAATACTTCTTCAGAGAGATACACAGGAGGCCACACACGCCACTCTCCTTTACCCCATGTCTCAATAGAATTCATTTGTCCCGCAAACCCCTTGATGCCAGAGGCCACCAAGGCCACATGGAAATCAATAATAGTTGCCCAGAAAGTTCTAGATGAACAGTGCACCTTCGAAGCCAGGGGGATAGACATGACACTGTATCTTATTCCAGCTTACCCTTCACCTTTTCTGGCCCCCACAAAACCACATGGGTGTCCAAATTCTGTGCTCATCGGGGCTCTTGGTCAAATACCTCAACGGGGGCCAACTCGACGACTAATAGACAAAACAGATTTTGGGCTGCACCTGCCCCATGGAGCAGATCTCCTGACTTTAGGTCAATTACTGGGACAATAACTGCCTCTTCAGGAAGGCAATGATGACCAACACAAAACACATTTAGAGTTGGAGCAGACATCAACCCACTCCGCCTATGCTCGTGGAATATCAATAGCCAGTCAGCACACAGCACAGCACAACAAAACAGCTACTAAGCCTCTGGGGCACTCCACCATCAAAAGAAGATTCTAGCTGGGCACTCGTCCGGAGAAAAAGGATCTCAAAAGCACAAAGGGACCAACGGAAAATGCTCAAGTAATCAATATATAGCACCCTAAGCTCTCTGAGTAGACATCCAGGGGACCTAAGCCTACCCTTGAGAAATTGACTGACACTATTTAAAAAAAATAAAATGGGAAATTAATAAGGAGCAAGAAGCTGAATCAGAGGAAATATGGCTCAAATGTATATCTGAGCATTTCAACAATGAAGTCGGGGGCGCCTTTTCAATGGACTTAAACAGATGGATTCCAAGTGACCACTCAGGAGCAAGCTCCAAGGAGACGCTTGAGCTGAACATGTCAGACCTAGTCAACACATGGCTTTATGAGCCAGGTGAGCCATCACCATCCACAATCAAGCAGCATATTGCAAAAGGGAGAAGAGAGGAGGGCTCCAAGTCTGAATGGAATCCCACCGGCACTTTCCAAACACAAACCGTCCGATTGGGCAAATATTCTGCAACCCCTATTCTTCTGTATGTGGATGATGTGGTGCTGCTTAGCCACACATATGCTGGTCTTCAACATCTACTTGAAGAAATGCAGAAATATGCCATAGAGAATAACGTAAACATCTCATTTATTAAACAACGACTACAACGGTGCATACATTGATGGGGCCTTTGCTATGCCCTCTCCTGAAGGTAGCACAAGCTAAGGTACTCCACACGACAACCTATGGCAGCAAAGAATTGCGGTGAGGAGACGCTTAACAACTGGGTAGCACTCTGGGTATGACATATAGAGCCATGTTCATCCTCCCTAACTACACTTCACCAGCTCAAATAAGGCTGGAGTTTGGTTTATTGAAACAATCTTTGGCTACGCATGGGGCCTATATCATCTGCTGGAAAAAGATCAGATCCTTTGCCTCAAACACTCTAAACCAGCTTTTATGATAAGACGTCCAGGACAGGGAAACTTCCTTGGCAGACGCTACCCACACAAATCTCTAGAAATTAAAAGCTCACTAATTTGTAGAACACCCAGTTCCAACACATAACCTTCAAAAAATTGGTCTGGAAGTCTGTAAAACAAATTTCACTGTTGGAGGACAAGGCTCTGTTTTCGGCTAGATTCCATGCCTGGATGGCTCTGAATTTTTACAAAACACCTGCACCTCAAAAATATTTCAATCAGGGTTATGCTGAATGTTTCAAAATAAAGTTTCTAAAGCACCGTCCGGGCATTATTCCATGCACCAAGAACTTTTCACCATAGGAGAGGGTATTACCACAGAGCACTTGTAGTCTGTGTGGTACAGGCCCAGAAGACATTCTAAATCTAATTTGTACATACACAGCTCTGCTGCTAAAGATCCCCCCCAAGCAGATAGGAACCTGCACTAGGAGGCAAGCAGTGCTTGCATGCTTTGATTAAGGGGCAATACAACTGAATTGCAGAGTGGTCAAATTACTCACAGTGGCGGAACAAGAAATGAATAATACCACAAGGGTTAACTAGCAACTTTAGCAATAGGCGGATAAAGATGATCTCAACTCACCAATTGGATTCTGTCTTTTTTCAACTTAATTGCTATAACTCAAAAAAGAGCCCCCTATGATGGGAGAAATCCTACTTCGCCCACTTCGTCTTATAAGCACTAGGGTCAGTGAGCTTAGAGCTTGTGTTGTTCAAGGCGGACGTTGCTTGATGCAATGCCTACAGGACACCGGGCAGGTCGTGAGAGTCGGTCGTAGCTCCTTGCCTGTAGCCACTGAAACCGCGTTTCCAGCAGCAATCCACAAAGGCTGGTGAAGTCTACTGGTCCTGAGACTTCGGTCAGGAGGCGAGCTCTCTTCCAAGCCCTTGGAGATCTTTTCACAAATTGAAAGTAAAGTACACAAAGTTCTTTCTCCTCTCTTTGGCAGTCAGGCAACTACTGCAGGCCAACCCCCCAAGCAGCACTTCAGCTTGGGAATAGTCTCTCCTCACTTTCCTCAAGTTCCTCTCCTCAGCAGAGGTTTTATCTTGTAAGTCCAGAAGTGATCTAATTTCTTGGGATCAGGGTCCCAATATTTATACCCCAAAATCCTTTGTTATCTGAGGGGAGAGGGGCCTGTGCCCAGTCCAAACAAGTACTGAAGCACTCCGTTTACCAGACTTCTCCTTTCCTTTCACAGCGCAGGGCAGGCACATCAGACGCCCCACAGGAGGTGGAGCCAGCATTGTGGAAGGCAAGTACAGCCCGGGAGCACTTTGTTGACAGTCTTCTCTCTCTTTTTTAGTGTGCAGGGCAGGGACATTATACACACCACAGGGGGTGGAGCTGGCATTGTAGATGGTAGGCCCAGCCCTATTCAGGTCCCAGGTGCAACTCCTCCCTCCCATCTAGATGCAGATCTCTCTATTCACCACTGGGCTGCCCCATCCTGTCTCCTGGAATTACCCAGCCCTGTCACTCACAAATCCCAGACAAAGGAATACACAACCTCCCAGAGGCAGGCTTGAAAGGTTAGGCAAGCAAATACCTACTTTCTAACATTGGTATTTGCAAACACAGAATGTTAAAACCCACTTTACTAAAAGATGTATTTTATCATTCTGAGTCCAGGCACACTAAACTCAAATTTCTACCATGTTCTTTGAGTCAGTTAGGATTATAAAATGTAATAATTCTAACAGCCCATTATGGCCTATGGAGAACAGGTAGCCTTGCAATAGTGAAAAGCAAAAATGGCTGTAAATCACTATTAGGAAATGCCACACACATCAGGGCTTGTCCTACCTTATACTTACAATGCACCCTGCCCTTGGGCCTGCCATAGGGGTGACTAATATGAAGAAAAGTGAAGGTTTAGGGACTGGTAAGTGGGTGCACTTGCCCAGTCAGCATGACAGTACCAGACTGCACGCAGGCTCTGCAATGGCAGACCTTAGACACGTTTTACGAGGCCGCTTCTGTGGGTGGCACAACCAGTGCTACAAGCCCACTATCACCATTTGAATTACACGCCCTGGACACACTCAGTGCACTGTACTAGGGTCTGACAAGTAAACCAAACATCCAATCATAGAACCACTAATCAATACATCAATTTACAGTAGGGAGCACTCGCACTATGGCACTGGACAGCAGTGGCACAGTGCCCAAAGCATCTAACACCAGTAAAAACACAAGAGGCAACAGAAAAAATGGAAGAGAGACCCATGCCAATGGTGCCAGGTCTAACACCAGACTACACGTTTGAAAGTCTTGCACTGTTCCCCTTCATTCATGGGTTCAGAATAGGCGACAAGGGGGACCGTGACCCCTGACCAAAAGAAATTCCACTGCTAGCCTCCGCAACCTCATCCATCCATCAAAAATTATCGTTGGTGCCTATTTTGACCTGAAAGCTATGGAGGATCAAATGTGCAGCATCAGCTACGGAGTCTATGTCAAAAATATCAATCAATCTTTTTCAGTCAAAAGTAGAAGGCACAGCTGACTGAAAAACACAACTACTAAGCCTCTGGGGCACTCCCCCATAAAAAGAAGATTCTGGCTGGGCACTCGTCCGGAGAAAAAGGATCTCAAAAGCACAAAGGGACCAACTAAAAATGCCCAAGAAATCAATAAATAGCACCTTAAGCTCTATGAGTAGACATCCAGGGTATCTAAGCACCTGCATACTCTGGCAAAATCGACTGACCTTATTGAAAAAATTGAAATGGAAAATTAATAAGAGCAAGAAGATGAAAGCTGGGCAAATCTTCATCATGATGCAAACCACAACGATAGTGCCCAATTCTGGAAAAATGTAAATGCTATAATTCGTCCATACCGCAAGGGAAACTCGTCGAATATCTCAGAGGAAATATGGCTCTAATTTCTATCTAAGCATTTCAACAATGAAGTCGGAGGTGCCTGGTCAATGGACTAAAACAGATGGATGCCAAGCGACCACTCAGGAGCCGGTTCTAAGGAGACGCTTGCCCACAACATGTTGAACCTAGTCAACACATGGGTGTGCGTGCCAGGCGAACCATCACCATCCGCAATCAAAAAGCAGATTGCAAAAGGGAGAAGAGAGGGGGCTCCAAGTCCGAATGGAATCCCATCAGCACTTTTCAAACACAAACCAGCCGATTGGGCAAATATTCTGCAACCCCTATTTTTGGAAGGTTGGTCACAATGCAGAATACCGGAATCATGGAAAGACTAATCATGGAAAGACTTGACGATTTTGCCAATTTATAAGAGCGGCAACAAGGCTCAGTCAACCAATTATCGCCTAGTGTCCCTGATTGATAATGAGGCAAAGTGTTTAGTGAACACCATTTAAGAGGATCTCACAGTCTGGGCAGACGCCAATAAGATAATACCGCTAAACCTCACCGGCTTCTGCAAAACGTCCGGCACCGCAACAAACATCCTTGCTCTCTCTCTTCTTATTGACGCGGCCAAAGCAGCCAACCTACAATTACATCTATTCTCCATTGAATGTAGTGTTGCATTCGATAACTTTGAAGGAGGGAAACTCTGGGGGAAGCTGGCACATTGGGGAATCCATCAGGACACCTTGAATATCTAGTCACTCCTGCATAACGATACCTGGGTCCAGGTGAAACTGGGAGGGGGAACCCACCTCTCTAGAAAAGTCTCTACAACCAAAGTCCTGGAGCAGGGATTTGTGCTGCCATCTACCCTGTTTAATATTTATATGGCCATCCTCCCTCAAGCTCCCAACATCAGTAATGCACATGCACCCAGGCTAGGAGGCAAATCACTGACCAACCTTCTGTGTGCGGCTGATGTGGTGCTCCTTAGCCGCACATATGTTGTTCTTCATCATATACTTAAAGAAATACAGAAATATGCCATAGAGAATAACCTAAAAATCTACTTTAAATAAACAAGGACTATGATGATGAATACATTAATGGGGCCTTCGCTATGCCATTTCCTGAAGGTAGCACAAGCTAAGCTACTCCACACAATAACCTATGGCAGCAAAGCATTGCGGGAGAGAGCTGCTCAACAACTGGACAAGGCCCTGGGTATAGCATATAGAGCCATGTTCATCCTCCCAAACTACACTTCACTAGCTCAAATAAGGCTGGAGTTTGGTTTATTGAAACAATCTTTGGCTAGGCACAGGCCTATATCATCTGCTGGAACAATATCAGATCAGTTGCCTCAAACACTCTAAACCAGCTTCTATGACAAGAAGTCCAGGACAGGGAAATTTCCCTGGCAGACTCTACCTACAAGAATCTCTTGAAATTACAAAGCTCGCCGATCTGTAGAACACACAGTTCCAGCACACAACCTTAAAAAAATTGGTCTGGAAGTACAAATCTCACTGGACAAGGCTCTGTTTTCAGCTAGATTCCATGCCTGGATGGCCCTGAATTCTTACAAAATACCTGCACCTCAAAAATATTTCAATCAGGGTTATGCTAAATTTCGCAAAATAAAATTTCTAAAGCACTGTCTGGGCATTTTTCCATGTTCCAAGAACTTTTCACAATGGGAGAGGGTATTAGCACAAAGCACTTGTAGACTGTGTGGTACAGGCCCAGAAGACATTCTGCATTTAATTTGTACATGTACAGTTCTGCAGCAAAAAAGGATAAGCTGCCAAAGATCCTCCTCAATGTTAATGTTAATGTTAAAAAGATTTTATATAGCGCACGGCTACTCCGGGGAGTGTCCCGGCGCTTTAATAAAAACTAAGAGACAGACATCGGGGCGGAAAGGGACCAAAAGATAAGAACCTACTGGACAAAGACCCAAGACTTTAGCTACCTCCTAAAACCCAAAAGACTTGCGTTGAGTCTCAAGGACACTGGCAGAGAGTTCCAAAGCTTGGGCGACAGATAGCGGAAAGAACGTCCACCGATTCTGGCCCGTCTGATTGATGGAACTTGAGCCAGAACCAAGGAAGCTGACCTTAGCTTCCTCAAGCTGATAGGAACCTGCACTAGGAGGCAACCAGTGACTGCATGCTTTGATCCAGTTGTCATACAACTGAATTGCAGAGTGGTCAAATTCCTCACACTGACAGAACAAAAAATGAATAATACCACAAGAGTGCACCAGCAACTTTAGCAATAGGCGGATAAAGAAGATCTCAACTTGTCAATTGGACGCTATATTTGGTAAATTTAATTGCTATAACTCAAAAAAGAGCCCCTATGATGGGAGCATTCCTACTTTGCTTTATTATCACTAGGAGCCTCCTCCTGACTTATCTGTACTTTATGCACTTCGCCAAGTGGCTATCTGGCTCTATTGGCATATACAAATGGTGTACACTGTAGGCTGCATTAACTAATATTATTGCAGCCATGTAGAACTGTATTGCACATTTCAGAACTCTTGATTTTACTGTTATATATCGATGGTCGTATACTAGCTATGTAAGCACTGTACAGCATTTTTATCATGTGTACCAATGGTCTTACTAGTGAATAGCAATGAATTTTTATATTCAATCAATCAATCAATCAAGTAATTTGTAAAGCGCGCTACCTACCCATTAGGGTCTCAAGGCGCTGGGGGGGGGAGCTGCAGTCAGTGGTCGAAGAGCCAGGTCTTGAGTAGTCTTCTGAATGCCGGGAGGTCTGTAGTCTGTCGTAGGTAGAGGGGAAGAACGTTCCTGGTCTTGGCGGCAAGGAGGGAGAAGGATCTGCCCCCGGAGGTGGTTCTGTGGATGCCCGGGACGGCGGCCAGGGAAAGGTCGGCGGAGCGGAGTTTCCTCTTGGGTGCAAAGAAGGAGAGTCTGCTGTTGAGGTAGGCTGTGCTGGTCTTGTGGAGTGCTTTGTGTGCGTGGATCATGAGTTTGAAGGTGATTCTTTTGTCGACAGGGAGCCAATGCAGGTCTCTCAGGTAGGGGGTGATATGGTCTCTGTGAGGGACATCTAGGACCAGGCGTGCGGAGGCGTTCTGGATTCTTTGGAGTCTGCTGATGAGTTTGGCCGGGGCTCCGGCGTAGAGGGCATTTCCGTAGTTGAGTTGGCTGCTGATGAGGGCGTGGGTGACTGTTTTGCGAGTGTTCGTTGGGATTCATCTGTAGATTTTTGCGGAGCATACGGAGGGTGCGGAAGCATGAGGAGACTGCGTTGACTTGGTTGGTCATGCTGAGCGTGGAGTCGAGGATGATCCCTAGGTTGCGTGCGTGGTTAGTCAGCTTGAGCCGGCTTGCCGCCATCCAGTCGGCGATGGCCTTCATCCCCTTTTGCAGATTGGATTTGGCAATGAGGGAGTCCTTGGTGAGGGAGAGGATCAGCTGGGTGTCGTCAGCGTAGGAGATTATGTTGAGGTCGTGTAGTCTGGCGATGGGGGCGAGGGGGGCCATGTAGACGTTGAACAGCGTCGGGCTGAGGGAGGATCCCTGAGGGACGCCGCAGATGGTTTTGGTGGTTCCGATTGGAACGGGGGGGGGAGGACTCTCTGGGTTCTGTCGGTGAGGAATGAGGTGGTCCGTCCAGGGCCTTGTCTCGGATCCCTGCGTCGTAGAGGCGTGTGCGAGAGTGTGGTGGCAGACAATGTCAAAAGCGGCGGAGAGGTCCAGGAGAATGAGGGCTGCTATCTCGCCGTTGTCGAGGAGGATTCTGATGTCGTCTTTGGCAGCGATGAGGGCGGTTTCTGTGCTGTGGTTGCTGCGAAAGCCAGACTGGGACGGGTCCAAGATGTTGTTGTCTTCTAGGTAGCGGGTGAGCTGGGTGTTGACGGTCTTTTCAGTGACTTTTGCTGGGAACAGGAGCAGGGAGGTGGGCCAGACGTTCTTGAGGTCGCTCGGGTCCGCCTTGGGTTTCTTCAGGAGGGCGTTGATCTCGGCGTGCTTCCAGCTCTCAGGGAAATTGGCGGTTTCGAAGGAGAGGTTGATGATGTTGCGCAGGTGAGGTGCGATGAGGCTGTTGGCTTTGTTGGCGATGTGGTGGGGGAGAGGGTCCGAAGGGACGCCTGAGTGGATGGTGCTCATGGTCTCGATTATGTCTTCGGTGCTCACGTTGGTCCATGTGGTCAGAAGGTCGTGGTCGGTGGGGTTGGGTGTGCTTGACGTGGTGGGGTGCGTTGGGTTGATCTGAGTGTTGAAGCTGTTGTGGATGTCGGTGATCTTGTGGTGGAAGAAGCCGGCGAGGGTTTCGCATAGAGCTTGCGACGGCGGGATGTCGTTGGTGCAGGAGCTGGGATTGGAGAATTCTTTCACGATGTTGAAGAGCTCTTTGCTGTTGTGGGCGTTGTTGTTGAGGCGGTCTGTGAATGAGGCTCTTTTGGTTGTTCTGATGAGGTGGTGATGCTTGCGGATGGCGTCTTTGTGGGCTGCGTGGTTGGCGGGTGTTCTGTCGCTGAGCCAGATGTTTTCGAGTTTCCGGCAGGCGCGCTTGGAGGCCAGGAGCTCCGGGGTGAACCAGCTGGCTCTCTGGTTAGTGTCTCTGTCGGCGGGTAGTCGTAAAGGTGCTGCGGTGTTGGCGCATTTTTCCATCCAGAGTCTGAGGGTGCGGGCCCCCTACTCTGGGTCGGTGGGGCAGGTCGGAGGGTCGATTGCGAGGTGAGCTTCCAGCAGTTCCTTGGTTACTTTGCCCCAGCGACGGTGGGGGATCTGTGGGGTGCGGTGGTGGGTGACGGGTTTCTGGAAGGTTAAGTGGATGCAGTGATGGTCGGTCCAGGTGAGCTCGGAGTTGTGGCCGAGTTATTGCTAGCTTTATAACAGTGCAATGGTTTTTAGTAACTATGCAAAATAAAAATAAACTTGTAAACTAAACTTGTAGTAACTCAAGCAAAGTAATGCACTTCTAAGGCATCTTATACAAACAGTACTTGGATAATTTACAATAAGTTACTAAATCCCCAGGTCATCATGTTGTGAGTTAATTCTCTGCCTATTATTCTCAACTACAGTGGGATCACCCACATTATATCTACTTGTCACCATATGATGGTTAAATGGAAAATACCTCATATACATTTGTTCACTGTATTCTCCTTATATGGTGATTTTTTTCTCTTCTTTGGGAAATACTTCCAAGTGCATTGGATACAGTGTCTAATGTAAGAAACAGCTCTCATATTCACGGATGAGGTCAATCCGGGCAAACATATTTATGCTATCAGAAAGTATTCTGGGAGGAATTCCTACAGAGATGACACTTATATCGATTATATGAATGTTATATAAATAAGTGATGAAACACAAAAGTAAGTCAGCAATATCCTGCAAATAACACACAATTTCAAGATTATATGGGTAAAGAGCACAACATCTCTGTTATGAAAACTTCATGTGGCAATCCCAATAGGTCTCTAAAACAAATCCCTACTTTATGAAGACACACAGAATTGAATAATGTAGGGGTAAATCCCCCAATAGTACGATCCCTGTAAGTACAATTAGTCCTCGTGTGCAATAGCACATAACAAGCATGAAAGAAAATTTGTGGTGTGCCGAAATAACTCAAACCCCAATATGAAAAGCAATATTATTGTGAACATTTACTCTCCGGACCTCTCGTAGGGCCTGATTATGATGACGGTGGACCTGCCACCAACAGCCCATCATAATAATATTTTGCGCTCGCCACATTAGGATGGTGTGCGGATGGGTTGCGGTTGAAGAGACTGATCGCCACAGGTCTGACAGGTTCATGGAGTCCGTTGAACCCTTGTAGGGGAATCAGGGGCCAGATGTAGGTAATTCTATTTTACCGACTCATAAATACTGAATTTTACCGATTCGGTATTTATGAATCGGTAAAATAGAAGTTCCGAGATTTAGGTAAATCCAGATGTTGATTTACCGAATCGATAAAAGTCGGTATTTACCGATTCGGTAAATACCGACCGGTAATGCCCATTCATTCCTATGGGCTTTGAAGCCCATATGAATGAATGGGCATTACCGATTCGGTATTTACCGAATCGGTAAATACCGATTTTTACAAGGGTGCAGGGGGTGTCACTTTGACACCCTCTAGCACCCCCAAAATAGGTTCGGGTGCCATGTGGCAGGCATACCTGCCCTAAGGGCAGGTCTGCCTGTCATATGGCACAGGTGTGCATGCACACACGTGCATGCACACCGGAATCGGTATTTTACCATCAAATAGAATTTGATGGTAAAATACCGATTTTGTAATGCTTGTGGGACTCAGAAGAGTCCCACCTACATATCAATTTTACCGAATCGGTAAAAATACCGATTCGGTATTTTACAGAATCGGTAAATTTACCGATCGGTAAATTTACCGATTCTGTAAAATACAGGGCCCTACATCTCAAATTGCGTTTACCGGTCTGTAACGGCCGAATTCGGCCGTTACCGACCGGTAAATGCCTACCTACATCTTGTCTCTCATCCCTACAAATGTGGCATGTCTGCCAGGCACCGCTGCAGGGTATATGATGTCCCTCCCCGCCAGCCATTTCATGGTGGTTTACCTACCATGAAAAGGCCAGTGGAAAGGGATAATGGGGGCCCATACCGTGCCCCACTTACACCCAGCCCCTCAGCTGTGAATTTTGGGGGGCACCGGTGGTGCCCCCTACATATCCCTGCACCATGTGGCAGGAACCATGATATGTGAAGTGTCCCCTTTATGTACTGCAGCATGTGCTGAAGCCCACAGCAAACACTGCAATACAAAATATAGGCATTGCGACCTCTGTGGTTGCAGTCGATTTCTTATGCCTATGGCTGGACTGCCGACATCGTGTCGGACAGACCAACCTCCAATCAGACTGCCATCATAGTCAGGCCCTCAGTTGTATACTTTGAGGCTGAAGTGCTCGAAATGAGTATAACCAAATTGTTTTGATACACTGTATTGTGGCAATGTATATGAATCATGTGGATCTGTTACACCTTTTTGACTCATCCTAAAGATCCTCATATAGAAATGAATGGCATCCGATGGAACCTCTAATGCCACATCATTTTTTAAATTTCAACATCCTGCATGAATAAAACATGCTGTCTGGATGTTCTTTGAATGAGAAAAACCTTTCTGTGGACATAAAGTGAAGAAAGAATAAAACATACTTTGAAACGTATACGTAATCTTTATGAACTACAATATTTCCGGGTGCACCTTTCCATTTGTAATTCTAATCTATTTCTGTTGGACAGTGGTACTGAACAATGGCTGGTACCAGAAAAGAAGTGCACAGGCAACAGTTTGTTGGAACTTTGAGTGATGTGTGGTCTCTTTAGTCCACAGTTGCTGCATGTTTTTGGGCACTAACATTTTTGAATTGACTGCAATCCATCGATGACAGAACCTATACTGAGAGTTAATGGCAGGAGAGCGGAACTGGCACAGGTTCTTTTTGTCAGAGGGTTTACCTCATCACAATCAGTGCCTTGGGATCCACAGAATGTAGGATTGCGATCTTGTTTTTGGAAGTTAGAATGTTTACAAAAACAGGAACTTGCACGGTGGTGGGATGGGGTCACCCTAAAACAGTATGTAGAGAACAAAAAGATCAGGAGAGGGTTGAGCATTCCAATGTTCTTATTGATGAACTTTTGGCAGCAGGGGAGAGTAGCTTAGAGGGGGCGTAAACACCCTATGATGCAGATCTTAATTAAACATGCTAACAAAAACAATCTAGAAAAAGAGTTAACAAGTGATAGAAAATCACCAACAATATCTAAAAAACTAAAAAAGTTAGAAAAATAAAAGGAGAAGCCAGTGACTTTAGAGAGGGTCACATATATACCTTTGAAAAATGTACAATAATGTAAATACAAATGGAGGACAGGAAGAGAAAAATGAGGAAACTGAGTCAGCAAGTAATAGTTCCATTACATATATGAGTAGTAGCACCTCTAGTAATCTAACATCAGAAAACCTTTTAGGGGAAGGAGCCTCTTCCTTTCAAAAAGAGCTGGAAATGCTACACATAAGCGGTCCCAGCCAAGCCACCCCACCAACAGGGGAAGGCGACCAGGAAACAAACTCAACCGGCCCACTGCCCGAGATGGGTACATCGAGTAAACATGCCCCAGAGCTGGAAGGGCTCCCGGGGCACGACAGTAACTACATTATAAGTGACCATTCATCTCCAATCACCCCTCCTTTTTCAGCCAGCAGGCAGAGGTCAAAAATTAAAAATAAAATGTGTCACCTCACGCTTACAAAGCCCCTTTACATGCAGAATCAAAAATCCAAGGTGAAACCGAGGCTCGCGTCATACAGGAAATAAAAACTGACCCCGTAAACTCCTCTCCAACTATGGCACAGGGGGACTCAAGCTCTCTAGACAGGGACATGACCTTCTTGGCCTCACAAGAATGGAACGACCTGGTGGCATCATACAACGTCAAGCAACCTACAAATAGCACCACCGAAGAGAGCTCCCATCAGCTCACTGAGGGGATTAGGGATCCCATTAATACCTTTTGGACAACTTTACTCAACACAATTCAGCTGTCATTAACAGCACTCCAGTACCAATTAGATAAACTAGATCTTCAGTTGACTGTCCTGCAAAGGCTAGCAGAGGCCACTATGGGGATAGACAGAAAACTTGCAGACCTCAATGGCCTCAAAAAAAGAGGACAAGAGTCAGTTAAACTAACTCAAATTGAAAGAACAAACTGCTCACCAATTATCGACAAATTATCATCATTACCTAAGATGCTTGGCAACTTCTTGGAGGACTTAAAATCAAATATTACAAAGCTCCCTACAACAGAGGCTGGGCCTGTCAGACTAACCCCAATAAAAGCCCACTAGGATACTGTGAAGCTTATGTAATTTTCCATTATGCCTACTTTGCAAAACATCAGAGGTTACACTACAGTGTAATTTATTAAGTTTTCTGGCTGGAAGCTGTTTGACCAAAAAGGTCTTGTGGGAGACAGATTCTAGTAGAAAATGTGCCACAAGAGAAATATGAATCATTCACCTTGCCCATGACTTTTGAATGCGAGGAATGCAACTGCGTTCAGTTTTCACTTGAGATAACCCAAGTGGGTTTGTGTAAATTATGTGTAATTTTCTTAATATTTCTGACATTTCACATATTTTCAGGATACAAATTATAAAATGTTGCACTTCTTTGGTGTAGAATTTATGGAAGATGCAAATTTGGTGCCATATTGGTAAAGTACTGGAACATTGTAAAGTCAGTCAGATGGGCTAGTCTGATAACAGCAATTAAACGTAAATGCATTTGAATTTGGTTTAAAGAGCATAGTTGAGAAGGTATTATGGAAATTAGGATATAAAGACCACTTACAAAATGCTGAAAGAAGTTGGTGAACAGTGCAGAGGGAGACCAGCTAAGGGTCTTGAATTTGCTACAAATGTGTTGGGATTTATGGGGGAGAGAAGTGTGTGTTACTCACCCACACACTACTAGTTCAATATATAAATGTTATTGTATGGCCCTTTGTTTGTATTGCACATCAATTAGTGTTGCCCTCTTCCACTTAATATGACATCAATTTAATCTCTGGAACATTTATAGAACTGTTTTGCCATGCCAGAAGCAATGTTTGCTAATTGTGTTGCTGTTAGAACTCAGAAGAGTGGCTGTTAGTCTCAACAACACATATTGAACTGAGAGAAGATAGTTCATGATGTACTGAAGGGCTAGAGAAAGAAATGAAAACATTATAAAAACAGTCTAAAAAGGACACAGGTTGCCACAGAGTGTCTGTGTAGGTGTTAGATATTAGGCCGCTTGTTGCTGCCATTCCCCTGGATCACTGAAATAATATCGACTACCAAAATATCGACTACCCAAAATATCGACGAGAAAATATCTACAACCAAAATATCGAGTTTGTATGTACTGTTGCAGGGTTTCTGTACTCACACAGAACTGTGCACAGAGGAGTGGAACCTCGGCAAATTAGGATGTCCCAAAACTTACCTTAGCAACCAACTCACCCCTTACCGAGCTAGCTACAGTGTCTCATTGGACATATCAAACACCCAATGTTTAGACAAACCAGAACATGAACTTACAGTACCTCAGGGTACGTGGGACTCATGAACACTCTTTCGTTATATTATCATTACAAACCAGAACATGGAGTAAAGAAGACACATGTGCATTTGAAATGTTTATTTACTAATGCCGTCTTCTCAGGCGCAGTATCTTAGATAATACAAGTATACTTATTATCAGTAGCAAAATTATCAGCATAGTTACTAAGACATAAAAAGCGAATGGTGACAGCATGTTAACATGCTGTAATGAATAAGAGTTAACAACACTTATATCTCACCCTCCCTAACACATATATTATATTATTAGCTAAGAAGGTCTCTTTGGGTTGTTTTAGGGCGGGCCCATACCTTAGTGTCCTAGCATGAAGGAATCACATCAGCATACACCAGCTCTCTCTGCATGTGCACCGCATCAAGTGTGTTAACAATTCTCGTGCAAAGCAATATCAATCCCGCCTCAAGCCCAAGTTGGCAAAGGCTGCACTTGTGTTATGACTATGAAAGCGTGGAGATCAGACCTCATAACAATTCCATATCGTGTTGCTCCTGAAACTTCAGCACTCTCCGTGCAGACATGATTTATTAAACAAGACTGATATCAGAGCAATAACATATTATTCTCACATACACCACGGCAAACCACTAGGTTGAAAGCTAAGTCAACAATTAAGGGTCGTGTGCAGAAGTTGCAAGAAAGGAAAAATGGCGTTTAAATCTCAAATGTACCTATGCTAACTTAACACGATATAAGGATATATAGGAGCTATACAACACCCCCCCATGATCCGAGAACGGACTAAATAAGATAACAGAAGTGCCATCACATGAGAGCAGAATCCAAATATAAACGAGCATGAATAAAAATTCAATTATAAAAACTAATGCTAAAAAATAGCCCACAAGTATAATGTGGCTCAAGCCAATAGGCAAGCAAAAAATAAAATGTCTTGACCAAAAAGTCAATAAAATCAAGGAAATGCTATCAATCAGCATGTCAATGTGAGGCAGTGTCTATGATAAGACAGTATATGAAAAGTAAGCCGCAACAGCCTCCAGGAGGAAGTCACTGTCCTCATCAGAAAACAGTTCAGCCATCCAATTTAAAAGATGAAAGGAACATACGTGATCTTCCAGCACCGGATCCTCTATAACCATCAGAGGACAGCTCGGTGGGTTCTCAAGAAAACTTAGTTCCAAGAAATTTTGCGCTGCCGACAACACATCCCAGGGACCCATTAGTCCATGTGCCACCGCCAAGGCCATAATCCTTTCGTCAGAACAAACCAACTCGTGAGCAATGATAGGACTCATCAGTTGATCAAAATCGACGTCAGAAGATGCTGGTCCGCAGAGACACAAATCAATGGCCCAAAGGAAATCGCAGGTCAGACAGCGAAATACAGGCTGGACACAGGTGAAATAGGAGAACCGAAAAGATAATCCAAACGCCGTGCTTAGAGTCGCTAACGGCAGTGTGCCATAGTAATCAAGCATGCGGTTGCGAAACCGCGTCAGTAGTAGCTGTGCGTGGTCTTGCACAGGAAGGGCATCCATATTTAAAAAGGCAGAAAACCACCAATGCGCCAGCCGCTAATGCAAGCAAAAACGGGAACCCTCCAAATAAGGATGAAAAAATAGAATGGAAGAAGGCAGGGATGACTCCAAATATCTTCTCAAAGGAAGTCACGAGACCACCGCTAACAACTTTAAAAAAATGTGCTAGGCCCGTTGTGGAGGATGCGTTAAAGATAGAACGGACCATGGCTCCGAAATGCAAAGGCAAATCAGTGTTTAATAGAGCCTGAACCTCCGTACGGGTGTTAGCAATGTGAAGCACGAAAGTTTCACGGGCCGAGCTCAAGGCCACCTCTTTCTGGGACAATAGAGCTCTTATTCTAGCCATGCCGCTGAATTCTGCTCCCAAGGTCGGTATCTGTGGCCAAATGGAAGACTCCCTATGTTCACGTGTGGGAGGATAAAGAACATTTCTGCAGCAAATAACTCGCTCACTAACCGTTACTATGAAAGCTATACCTTTAATTAAACCACAGCAGTTTTCATTATTGAGCATTAAATAACTACCATTCTCTAACAATTTAAACGTGGGGATGATAGCAGGAACTGGCGTGCCCTGTAAAACGCAAGCCATATTCGGTCGGTCCTTGTTACATGAACCGTGTAACTGTATGTGTCTGCACATTAAAGAATGATCTGGCGTCTCAGTACACTCATCCCCTGTTAGATAAACCTCTTGTTCATCCTTGAAACATCTGTACGTGTATGGGAGTGACCAGACTTCATGAAGAAAACCGCTACCTAAGGGTTCAAAACGACCTATTGGCACATACTTCATACAATTTGAAAACTTATATAAAGCAAAAGGCAGCGTTATTAAACCGTGGATAAGCCACGTAGCAGCAGTGGCTTCTGCCACAGAAAAAGGTAAAGATTCCAACCTTTCAATATGGAGCATAGAAAAGGAAGCATCACGCATTGAAAGCAAGCGTTGTTTGTCTGTCAAATTAAACGGTGCAAATAAAGAAGAAACATTCATGTAACCCCAGGGAACTTTACCCATTTTCAGAGTCTGAAGTGTCCATGCAAACTGCATGATTGAACGTAATTGATTTTGACCATGGTATAATACAGACACTTCATCATGCACAATATCAACAACAGACGACACAATATTATCTAATGTGTAAATTCTAGAGGAAAGCACGTTAATGCTATTGTCAACCACTGCAAGCACTTTCTCAAGATTTGCCTGATCAATAGCCCTAAGGCGTGAAGCAGCCTCAATCTGTGAGAGTTTCCAAATTTCATTGTAAACACCATATAACCAACGTTTCGACCTGCCACTAGCTGGGCCCTTAATGAAATCATTCAAATCCACGTCTGCATTCAGTTTGGAAAGGTGATACTTAACCGCAGGTAAAGTTGAATGTTTCAGCCAAGCTTGACACAACTTGCCCACAGAGTAAGAGGTGACAGTATGACTCAAATCAAAACGGGGATCAGATCTAACAGCCTTAAAACCGTCAGTTATATTTAAAAATCTCTTTTGGCAAGAATCAGCACTACGGTGCCAAAGCAGCCAACCCTTGGGATTCATACTGGAAATGTTAAAGGAGGAATTCAGAAGCAGAGCCTGTATATCTCTAATGGACAATTTAGTAAAATTACTCCAATTCCGGGAAAGACGGGGTGTTTAACCTTTTAGATGTAGCCAATCCAAAGCATGTTGTCTGGGAAATGGTTTCATTTAAAAACCACATATGATGTGGGATGAGACATGCACGGTGCAAAGCCTCAGTGCCTCGTACCTGCCAGGCTCTTGAGCCCCAAACTGATTTAAGGTCTATGGTATCCTTCCATAACTCATACCCCCCAGTAACTAATTGATCTAGGAAGGCCTTCGAATACAACAATTTTGTATTTGTAAGTCGAACCTTGGACAGTGGCTGTTTTTGAAATTTAAAATAAAAGGACTCGGGATTGGACTGATTAAAGTCAGTGAAATAGGTATACTTTTTAAGAAACGTTTCTGAACTCCCTTGTGTAGGTGCTGGGCAATGTTCCCACTGAGTAAAATTAACCGCATCCCTTCGGGAAGATGTCTTGTGTAAGAAGTGATTGCCATAATGTTGGTAACAGAACAATTCACCATAATTAGCAGATTCTAAATATAAATCCTCAGCATCAAAGGCAGCATAGTATTTCAAATAAGAAAACAAACTTTCCACAGCATTAACATCCCAATCATCAGAACGAATGTTTTGTTTCACCACATCCCCCATATTAACTCTCAGTACATTAGGAACATTAACGACTTCCGTTGGACCATGAATCTGAAAACGAACTGCATCCCACGCGATTCCATCCAGAACAGGCCACGCTGTGATGTTAACCAAAGTCAAGTCTCTTTTTAATCTGTGTGTAGAATGTGAAGAGGAAAGTGGGGCCAAAGTTCCATTTAAATGAGTAATGCAAGTTCTCTCCTCGACATAGTGTCCATTCATAATTCGAAAAAAATAAAACACAAAACCAATTGACATAAAAAGGTAAACTGAAAAAAGGACCAGCCAAATGTATATCCACGGAGATATCAAAAAATGTTTTTTAAACAGGCTAGCATATACTGCAATTTTAGAGGGTTTTTTCGAGGCAAGGGAAGCAGAGTCAAATGAAAATCTGGACTCCGTGGCTAAACGAGCTTGCAGGTCAGGCATGGACAAATCAGTGGGGTATGTATAGTCTGTCTCATCAAGGTTAGTTCCTGGTAAATTATTCAATAATGGACTGGAAACAGCAGGTAATTCGATGGCCACCTCAGGTTCATTATTAGAAGCAGTGGGCATAATTGAATTTCTCACAATGGAAGGACAGGAAACAGCCGGTGTCATGCTAAGAAGAATCGGCCACTCTGTGTATCTTGACATTGTCAATAGAAATAAACCTGTTTTCCTTACGACCTGGGAGTGGTGGTAAAATGACTGTTCTTGTGCCCTTCACTCCAAGCACTGGGACTGGAGCTCGATAGGAGGGACCAAACTCTTTCTTGTTGTCGATCTTCTCTCGAACCAGTTCTCCAACTTGGGGTAGCCAGCCAACTACCGGGATCTGCAACGCATCATCCGAAGCGGAGGGCAAATGTTCCTTTGCAAGAGTGTCTCTGGTCTTTTGTAGATTCTGTAAAACATTGCAATGTTCATCTGCGTCAAAGGAAGTGGCGCGAACCACTGAGTCTAGACCGTCAAGGTCAGGGACGAACATCTTGATGCCAAAGAGCATTTCGTATGGGGTCCGCCCACCCAGAGACCTTCTAGGGAGATTATTAAGAGCACGCTGCACGCCATAGAGGTGAGCCAGCCAGTTTCTGCCAGTGCCTATAACTCGGGCTGTCAAAGATTGCTTTAAATCACGGTTCATTCGTTCAACTACACTATTACCCTCAGGTCTGTAGGGTGACGAAAACTTGACTTGGACCCCCATCGAAGTCATGGCATCCTTATACGCCTTAGAGGCGAAAGCCGGACCCTGATCCGAATGGAAGGTACCACAGGCAAAAATCCCTATAAAGATACGCAAATCTCTGATGACAGTCCGGGAATCAGCGCTGCGATGTGGCCATACCCACACAAAGCGTGTGCATGAGTCAACTGCTACTAAGATGTATTTATACGCAGTATCAGATGAAAATGGACCGCAGTGATCTAAATAAACACAGCCTAGTGGTTTATTAGAAATGTACAACTGAGTCTGAGGCGGACGCGTAGCAGTTGAAGGTTTAATCTGCTGGCATATGTCACAAAGAAGGACATAATCACGCGTCTGTTTGTACAGTCCCCGCCACCAGAAACGTTGTTGTAGTTGCGTTACAGTGGCTGAGACGCCCGCATGCGCAGACGCCACACCTTCATGAGCCGCTGTAATCAAGTCTGTTCTGCGATCCGAGTTGGGAATCAGCCGTTCCCCAACATCAGGAATTGTCACAAAAGGAACCTTTTCGGGACTTAAGTGGTATTTATACTTCGAAGGGAATCCCGAAGGATGTTTACTTCCCTTCTCAGAGGCAGCAATCGCTGCCAAGATGTCGCTATCAATCTTGGTTTTAGACCTAGTAACTGCTGCAACTAAGTATGTAGATACTGCTGATTTCGCCGCTTCATCAGCAAGCGAGTTGCCAACAGCGTGTACTCCCACGCGCTGATGACCGAGAGTATGAATCACATAAACGAGTGGCAACATAGCCTTAAGCTCTGCCACTCGAACCCAGATCATTTTATGTTTTATTGTGCTACCCTTGGAATCATGAAAATCATTTTGAATCCAAAAGAACAAGTTTTCATTGTAAGACTGGACACAGTAGTAAGAATCACTTACAATTAGAGTAGTAACACTTGGATCTGCGTACTCCAAAGCTAGTAAGAGAGCACGAAGCTCTGCCAATTGTGCGGTGCAATCGCCCAGGGGCAACGTGTGTACCTCCCTGGAAATGAACTCATCATTCAACATAGCACCGACCACAATGGCGCATGCGGAAACGTAGGCATGTTTAGAGCCATGCGCAACCTGCGCCGACCCATCAGTGTAAATGATGCAATGGAAGTCCTCCAAAGGTCGCATCGCCAGAGGAGCAGGGTGAACGAATTCATACTGCAAGTACTCCTGCGACCGTAAGGAAGCGTCAAAAATAAACATGACATCCGTGGATGACAATGACGCAGCCCACTGAATCCACCGAGGGTGCAAAGCCTTTGAATTTGGTACACTTGCTTTCGTGACTGCCTCCAAATGAGGACAGGGTGTTACCACTAGCATGCGTTTCCCCTGTGACAGAGCTCGTTCCTTTAGAATAGCCATCTGTACAGCAGTTAAAACCTTTTCTATGGTGGGAAACCGCATCTCAGCCGAAGTGTACAAGTGTGACTTGTAAGCAATAGGTACCGTGTCACCTTCATTAAAAGTGAGGTACGTGAAACCCACCGTCCCAGGAATTATTCTTATGACCAGGTTGGTGTGGTTATCACGAGTCAGTAAACATTTAGAAGCGAGCAGATCAGCCTGCAAGGATTGCAAAATGGCTGAATGCTCAGGCAGCCAGCATGATTTAGAGAAAGTCGGTTGAATCAAAGCATACAAAGGCTTGATACGCTGGGCATATTCCGGAATGTAAGTTCTGCCGAAATTCAAAAAGCCCAGTAAGGATTGTAATTTTTTCAGTGTTGTTGGTGCGCGCAATTGTGCGCACTTCTCCAAGAAGTGAGGAGCCAAACCTCTACCTTCATTGTTGAGCTCATAGCCCAAAAACAACACTGTGTGTTCAGCAATGTGCGATTTTGCAAAGTTGAATTTGTAACCCATGTCTGCGAAGTTGCAAACAAGAGAATTTACACGACACAGATGCTCCCAAATATCGTCGTCTGTGAGATATATGTCATCCACATACGAAAAAGCATCAGGGTCGAGTGCCTCCAGAATAGAGACAATTCGAGCGGTAAATACACCAGGACTATTCTTGTAGCCCATTGGAAGACGCCGGAATTGCTTTTGGACTCCAGCGCTTGTAAAACTGGTCCATTGGGAGCTAAAGCTGTCCAATCTGTGGGCATAAAAACCATTGGATATGTCAAGCGTTGTCTTGAAACGCTTACGCACAAGACTATCCACAAGGGCAGAGCCGTGAGTATTCTGTACTGCACAGTTACGGCAATGCGAGTTCAAATGCCGGTAATCCAAAACCAAACGATATGATCCGTCAGGTTTGTTCACAGTAAAAAGGGGATTATTCATCGGTGACACACACGTTTCAATAACTCCTTGATATTCCAATTGTTCAAGGATTTCCGCGACGGAAGATTTTGCTTCACGCCGAATGGGATATTGAGGTTGAGGCTGCGGCTGAGACCGCAACGGAATTTCGTGGCAAGGCGACAATTTATCCCAACCACATTGGTTACGGTACAGAGCCGGCGCGAGAGCCCGAGCCCACTCTTCTGCAAAATGCTGCGCATGCCCTTACGAGACAGTGTTCGCGAAACTGGGTAGGATCACCTCCTCCCCTCGCGGCGCCGCGAGCACAAAAGGTGGGGGCCAGTCAGCCTCCGAAAGTAAAATATCATATGTAGAAGACAGATTCTCCCAAAATACACCTTTAACGGTACGCTGTATGTCACCTTCAATTAACAGGACAATTTCATATAGTCTTTCAGGGGGAGCAAGTCTCGTATCCGCTGTTTCTATCACAACGTAGACATCAGTCGCTGACACCCTCAGTAGTGGACGCAGCGCCTCTCTGACTATGGTTATCTCCGCCGCGCTGTCCAGCAACGTCAGAGCCCACGTCAGATTCCGAAGCCGCGTTCTCACTATCTGTGGCATATCGATGCGCTGTTAAGGCTGCGACTTTCTTTTTCGCAAACTGCGGACGCCTAGGCGTAGAATCCTCCTGCTTCACTGCGCCGTCCGTCCGGCGGGACTGACCACGTCCTTGTTGGCCACCACGTCCACGTCCACCCCCTCCTCCTCCACCGGTCTTCGGGGCCGATGTGTCCTGAAAGGAACGAGGAGAGCGTTGATCAGAACCCTGAAAACGATCAGGTGATTTAATCATCGCGCGGTCGCGCAAATCATAAACTTTTTCGGATGGCGCAGGAGCTTGTATTGCAGGATTTCTGCCAGGGTACAAGCCCCGTGATTCGGGTGCGGGGTAAAGCCACCCAACGCAGGCCAATTAGTACCTGGAATTGAGAGTGGACCTAACCTCGCACGGGACAAAGAGTGGGGGAGGGCGCCATCAAACCAAACTCGATGCTGCCAATGATCAATAGGTATATTCAATGCCCTGTATAGCGCATATTCAGCCGGGACATCCGAGGCGGTGTAGGAGTGGTACAAACCAGAATTAGCGTCCACAGCCGGAAACGTAACCCAAGAGTAAAACAACTCGTAAGGAAACGCCGGATCTGCACTTACCACGAAAATCACAGCCATCCCATCTACTGGGACCTGGTACGTCTGAAGATGGTTGCGTACCGCTACGCGACTATGCTGCGCAATAGCCACTGCTGCCGCCAGTACAGAATTGGAAACAAGAAAACACAAAGAATACTTTGTAGCACAACTGGGTAGTAATTCAAAGAAACCGTTTAAGTAAGAATCAAGCTTGAATAAAGACCAATTTCAAAAAATAGGTAGGTTACACCAACACCCCGTTTTCCGGAAACGGATGTGAAGGGGTTAAGGCATGAACGATAAACTACTCGAGTGTCATGATATAAGACCACCGAAACCGTTGGGCGCCATGTTGCAGGGTTTCTGTACTCACACAGAACTGTGCACAGAGGAGTGGAACCTCGGCAAATTAGGATGTCCCAAAACTTACCTTAGCAACCAACTCACCCCTTACCGAGCTAGCTACAGTGTCTCATTGGACATATCAAACACCCAATGTTTAGACAAACCAGAACATGAACTTACAGTACCTCAGGGTACGTGGGACTCATGAACACTCTTTCGTTATATTATCATTACAAACCAGAACATGGAGTAAAGAAGACACATGTGCATTTGAAATGTTTATTTACTAATGCCGTCTTCTCAGGCGCAGTATCTTAGATAATACAAGTATACTTATTATCAGTAGCAAAATTATCAGCATAGTTACTAAGACATAAAAAGCGAATGGTGACAGCATGTTAACATGCTGTAATGAATAAGAGTTAACAACACTTATATCTCACCCTCCCTAACACATATATTATATTATTAGCTAAGAAGGTCTCTTTGGGTTGTTTTAGGGCGGGCCCATACCTTAGTGTCCTAGCATGAAGGAATCACATCAGCATACACCAGCTCTCTCTGCATGTGCACCGCATCAAGTGTGTTAACAATTCTCGTGCAAAGCAATATCAATCCCGCCTCAAGCCCAAGTTGGCAAAGGCTGCACTTGTGTTATGACTATGAAAGCGTGGAGATCAGACCTCATAACAATTCCATATCGTGTTGCTCCTGAAACTTCAGCACTCTCCGTGCAGACATGATTTATTAAACAAGACTGATATCAGAGCAATAACATATTATTCTCACATACACCACGGCAAACCACTAGGTTGAAAGCTAAGTCAACAATTAAGGGTCGTGTGCAGAAGTTGCAAGAAAGGAAAAATGGCGTTTAAATCTCAAATGTACCTATGCTAACTTAACACGATATAAGGATATATAGGAGCTATACAACAGTACAAACAGGTAAGTACAAAAATATCGAGTACAAAATATCGTTAACAAAAATATAGTTGTAAAAAATATCGACTTTAATAAAAACAATGTTTAATTACATTAATATAAAAAATTAATTACTAAAATATAATTAACAATACTTAAAATAACTTTTAATAATTAAATAATTAATGAAAGTAAAAAAATAATATTTTTTTAATCATATTTCTTAAAACATATATATATATATAGTAACAAAATTTAATTAAATAATAGCCAATATTATTAACGTACAAATACAAAAGAGTAAAAATTACTATTCCCACTGCAAAGAGTGCAACAGTGGATATATGACGTTACAACGCAACTTTTACAACGCACTACCATTACAACGTAAGTATTGGTAAGTATATAATAATTTTTTTTAATTTAAATTATTTAAAATTATTTAAATATAATTTAATTTAATTTAATTTCATTAAATTAAATTAATGTAAATTTAATTTTACTTTATTTTTACACTGTACCCCTGTACCCCTGTACCCCAAAACTGACCCTGAACCCTAAAAAAAACCTTTACCCAAAAACCCAAAACTGACCCTGAACCCTAAAAATACCCCTTTACCCAAAAACTAAAAACTGACCCTGAACCCTAAAAATACCCCTTTACCCAAAAACCCAAAACTGACCCTGAACCCTAAAAATACCCCTTTACCCAAAAACTAAAAACTGACCCTGAACCCTAAAAATACCCCTTTACCCAAAAACTAAAAACTGACCCTGAACCCTTAAAATACCCCTTTACCCAAAAACTAAAAACTGACCCTGAACCCTAAAAATACCCCTTTTCCTCAAAAACTAAAAACTGACCCTGAACCCTAAAAATACCCCTTTACCCAAAAACTAAAAACTAACCCCGAACCCTTAAAATACCCCTTTACTCAAAAACTAAAAACTGACCCTGAACCCTAAAAATACCCCTTTACCCAAAAACTAAAAACTGACCCTGAACCCTTAAAATACCCCTTTACCCAAAAACTAAAAACTGACCCTGAACCCTAAAAATACCCCTTTACCCAAAAACTAAAAACTGACCCTGAACCCTAAAAATACCCCTTTACCCAAAAACTAAAAACTGACCCTGAACCCTAAAAATACCCCTTTACCCAAAAACTAAAAACTGACCCTGAACCCTAAAAATACCCCTTTAATTAAACATAATTAGCAATTAATCAATTAAATTAAATTAATTACCAATTACATTTTAATTAATTAACAAATATTATTTAATTACCAATTAATTAAATATTACTACCAATTAATACATTTACATATTTAATAAATAATAATTAAATTACTTCCCACCCTATTCCCCTATAAACCCACAACCTGCTACAGGAAATACATTATTTTAATTTACATAATTAGCAATTAATCAATTAAATTAAATTAATTACCAATTAAATTTTAAATAATTAACATATAATATTTAATTACCAATTAATTAATTATTACTACCAATTAATACATTTACATATTTAATTAATTATAATTAAATTACTTCCCACCCTATTCCCCTATAAACCCACAACCCGCTACAGAATAAAATTACACAATAATTTAAAAAAAATCATTAATTAAAAATAATTATAACATAAAATGACACTTTTCACACATATTATAACATAAAAACACTATAAATAATTACATATTATATAAAAAAAGATATTTTTTACTTTCGATAATATTTACAGTCGATATTACTTCACTTACCTTAAAAACGATATTTTGGCTGTCGATATTCTGTCCTGTCGATATTTTCTCCAAACGATATTTAAAACTCGATATTTTGTCCATTCGATATTGTGGAGCCGATATTATGTCTGTGCACCCATTCCCTTTTCTATAAAGTAGGACATGTATTCTTTTCAAGTAGGGCCCAAATCTGTCTTAACTGCTTCCAGGGTTGTGTGGAGCCAGCTAAATAGGTCACCTGTGGAAAAGAAGTTGGGTTCACAAGTGTTGCAGTTCCTGAGCAGATCATACAAAAGTGTTGGAACTCAGACAAATGTAACAGTCAAAACATTTATGGTAAGAAACATGCCTGATCTGGCCTTCAAACATATGATCGGGCTCCTGGAAATAAAAAAGGTTTAGAACTGTGTAAATGGGACCTCAATTTGTAAAATTTGTACTTATAAATTGACCATAGTAGGATTACAAACACATACTTTTAGATCTAAGATGGCTGCCTTTGGAAGCCCAAGGAAAGCAATCCACCTACCATCACCAAATAATCCAGGAGGGAGTTCAATCCTCAGACTCATTATTTGATGAATTTTCAGATATTTGGCAAACCTTTTTAGGACTGTCAAAGAATTGCACATGCACCAATTAAAGGACATGTAGTCAACTGAAAACAGCCTGTACAGAAGGCTGAAGACAGAGGCAGGGCTGCACAGGGCAAATGTTTGTGACTGAGTTTATGAGGTAACAGGATGCCCACAGTGTGACTAGTGATAGAGCGCTTTGTTCCTTTAAATTTCTGGTAGAAATTCAGGTTCAGAAAGCACTCTTCGATGAATCTTTAGTTCGGACTGAGGATGGCATCAGACATCAATGCAATTCAAAACCTTGGAGCTCATTTAGCTCCACAAGGAAGAAAGAAGGTTGTTACATTTCAAAATCATAAAGGTTTATCGAAGGATTAGCAAAGTTTTAAACTCAAATCATCAAATTCGAAATAAATCAATAATCAATACATGAATGTGTTAGTCAATGTATTCAAAGTAAATCAAAGATCAGGAACAAACACTATTATAAACTTGTCTCAAAGGTAATATAAGCAAGATCGGCTGTACCATAAAGAGATCACACCACCCTAGGATGCCAAGAAAAGGGGCTCTGCTGTAAAGGCAAGTGAAAGGGCATCTTCTGTAAACACACCTGAATCTCTGTCTATGTTGCATTACTTTAAATCACACAATTCTAACTTTTGACACACCTATCCATGATTACCACATGAAGAACCAATTGCTTTAAGGTTCATGACGATAACACAAACTTATTGTTTTCAAAGCCTACTGCACAATGTCCCCACTCTAAACGTACTTTGGACTTACGGTTATCTGCAACATAAAGAGATACACTCGGTACAAGAAGTACTCTGCAGGTGCTCGTTAGCGTGTTCTAAACTTTTCACTAAGGATCAGAATACAAAAGTTACACCATTTGATGTTGCTGGTTCAGTTTCTCCTGAAATATACAGAATATAGAGCAAGATGGCAGCCATACATTAACCATTTTAAAACGTTGCCCACATTAGGTGTGGTTCCTCTAAACTTGAAAAGTACACATGTAGTATATTTGCGTGTTACATGTTAATATCAGTATGAATTTCAAAGCATTGAATAGTTGAAATATTGTCATCACCAGAAACTAATCCTTGCTCTTCCTGGGCCCCCGGTTTCTCCCACTGGGTACATACCTAATCCTGCAGCAGTACTTTCCCCCATATATAGAGTTTTACAGACTCCACATTCCTTTGCCAATAATATATAAAGCGCTTGTTGATTTTGCATAACCATAGACCTAATTGCAACCATTTCTATATTAATCATCATGAAACCCCCAGCAGTATCGGTCGAAAGACGATCAACTACTGTAGACAACTGACAGATTCTATGGGAATTTAGAACAACTCCTACTAAAGGTATGAATGCACTAAATATGTCACCTATTATTTCTGAAAAACTAGCTCTCTTTCTTCGTATTAGTTCATTAGTGTTTTCATTGCTACCAATGATTCTTTTTACATGGTATATCTTCGGAAATACTATTCCGAAGTATCAACTCCCGTACCACCATGCAGGCAGCTTATAGTAAGCTTTATTCCCACACAAGTAGTAAACTCCAGGAAATACTGGATCTGTTCCCCCTTTTAGTCCCCAACCTCCCAAAATTATAAAGTTATGTTCACATTCGCTGGAACCAATAATTACATTGTTATAGTCTGTCTTTAATCTATGGAGGCAAGTTTTCCCTGTCTTTACAAAGTCTAGGGACATCGCAGCATGAGTTTTGCCAGCTGTATAAGTTCCCTCGTTCTCAGCCCAGGGTGGTATAAGGGTTTTCTGTTCATCAGCATTTCTTTGGAATCCTGTCTCCTTTCTTCAACTTAATTCAAAAACACTTTCTCCTCTTCATGTAATGAACATGTAAGATTATTTTTAATTGCCTTTACTATATCCTAATGACTTCATGGGGAGACACATCGCGCAACTTGTGGGAGCTCTGTGACGGAATGCAAAGCCCAGGAGTCAACGGGGCAGGAAACCGACCCGCAGCCCCTCCCTTGCCAGCACCGGGGGCACTACAAAGACCTCTCGCACCTCCGGCTCTGCGGGAGACGCATCGCGCAACTTGTGGGGGCTATGTGACGGACTGCAAAGCCCAGGATTCAACAGGGCAGGAAGCCGACCCGCAGCCCCTCCTTTGCCAGCACCGGGGGTACTACAAAGACCTCTCGCGCCTCCCGCTCCGCGGGAGACTCATCGCGCAACTTGTGGGGCTCTGTGACAGACTGTAAAACCCAGGAGTCAAATAGGCAGGAAGCCGACCTGCAACCCCTCCCTTGCCAGCACCAGGGGCACTACAAAGACCTCTCGCACCTCCCACTCCACGGGAGATGCATCGCGCAACTTGTGGGGGCTCTGTGACGGACTGCAAAGCCCAGGAGTCAATGGGGCAGGAAGCCGACCCACAGCCCCTCCCTTGCCAGCACCGGGGGCACTACAAAGACCTCTGCGCCTCCTGCTCCGCGCAACTTGTGGGAGCTCTGTGACGGACTGCAAAGCCCAGGAGTCAACGGGGCAGGAAGCCGACCCGCAGCCCCTCCTTTGACAGCACCGGGAGCATTTAAGCAACTCACACTTCCAGCCCCGCGGGACGCGCGCGGGCGTGCGCCAGGCAAAGCCCGGGCCAAGGGTGGGCCCATCAAAGCCCATAAGGGGCAGGGCAGGGCCACCCCACTTGGCTGCTTTCATTGAGGACTAACCCTTGAGGAGTGGTAAGACCATTGATGACTTTGACTTTTTTACGTGGTTTGCCCTAGCACGTGTATCAATTCATTAGAGCCATCCTGTTTTCTACTTCCCGCTCTTCAGAACCAGTTACTTAGTCTGTGTGCACTCAAGTTTGTTCATTTAGCTCCTATCTAACTGTGATTTTTTTTCATTAGAATCAAGAACGATGGAGAAACGAAAGAGCACTGTGGGCACCTTAGATGCCTTTCTGGTAAGAGTGGAATTCCTTCTTACTCACGAGATTCAACTAACCGAGCGCAGGCTCTCACTTGGCTCCCTACAGTTCCCACTGACCAGGGAGGAAGAATCTATTAGACCATTAACTCCAAAGATTCACAACTTACAAACAAACTCTACCTCCCCCCTGGCCACTCAATCCCAATCTTTTACCAGATATGACAGGGAGATCGACAACAGTACATCTGCGGGGACAGGCCCTCAAACTCGGAAACAAATGAAATTAATGAAAGGGCATGCAATAAGAACGAAACAGCAGGGAGACAAGGGGGGTAAGGATAGAAGGAAAAAAGACCATTACGGTTCTAGTTCTTTAGGAACTGTCTCAGTAGAAACTCAAACAGAGGTAACTCCTGATGGAGCAAGGTGATGAACAAGATTTTGTTCGAACTTGCAAAGTTAATTTCCCATAATAATATTAATTGAATTAATAAGCTTTTGGTGAAATTACTAATCAACTTAGTAAAAGGATTTATTCATCAGAAAACACGGGTTTACTAATTTGCTTTATGTTGCAAACGCGAAGAGAAAATAATAAACTAACCATGTCTATTGTCTTTGTCAGTATTAAATGCGGCTGTTTAACTAATAGCATGTGCTTATTATATGTGCTTATGTTATGTCTTTTCTGTGACAAAATGCTCGTGGAGATTCGTCCAGTTCAAAGAAGATTGGTAAATATAATGCTGCTTTTATATGCTTTGCTAGGTAACATAATTAACGGGTTTAATTAGCAAAGGGGGTGGGTAACAGAATGGGTTTCAATTAATTAATTAATTAATGTCTTGTGTTTGTTTAATAATAGTTTCTGAGAGTGAGGCATAAAGATCGATCAGAAAAATGGCTGGCAGAGGTTCAGATGCGAAAAGCTTGTCCAGAGTGGAGCCTTGCACATGCGCAGTTGTGAAGATTTTCACCATGCTGCCATTAATGTTTGGAAAGCAGTTCTTTTCTTTGTGCAGAACGTGCACTCGGAGGAAAGGCCCAAGGACAGGAACCCGAAGAGTCTGCCAAGGCTAGGAAGTTAGATTGAAACTCGCAGAAAGTATCATTCTTGAGGAAGCCGAATGTCATGGAAATGAGAGACAATAGGGCTTAAGAAAAAGCCTGGACTTGGTCAAGACACGGTAGTGACCTAATATTTTATCGTGGACTGACACAGATTTCTTTGAAAGAATGCAGAATGTAGATAGTTTAGCTAGGAAGAAAGGTATAAAACCTGACGTTATGAGCAGGAGGATGCTCTTTCTCGCTTTCCAATTCCTGTATGACGTGACGTGCTGTTGGACTCTTTGACGCACGTAAGGACAGCAGACTTTAAATGTTCTTTCCTTTCTAGGTGGAGAGAGTTTAAGACAGGGAAATAGAATTAGGGAATGGAAACTGTTATTTTGCTTTTAATTCATGTTTTCTGACTTGCTTTGGGAATGTCAGTCTTTAAAAGTTATCTCCTATTAAATGCTGCTTAATTTGCTAATAAAATAAAGATTCTTAACTAAAATGCTTTTTCTTGAATATTAAAGATAATAAAATTAGATTTGAAATGACAAGCTGGTCTTGTTCATTCATGGTCTAGTTTCCATCAGTTGATCCATTCGCCTTAGTGGCTTAATTAAAAATGTTATAAGTTTTAAACCATGGTGAGAAAAATTAAACTGCAGATATATATAGATATGTAAATAAATTGTGAATAGATTGATTAATTAGGCCACTTGATTCAGTTGCTCAAAAATTATCTCGTTGGTTTATGGGCCTTTATATGTGTTTATGATAGATGGTAAGTATTGTGGTGATAGATAGAGTTTGTGAGACAGTTTTCCATTAGGAGCGCTGGATCAGTAACTTGGTAGCAGAGTCCGGTTACTATGGTAACTGACAAGTTACATGGTAAATACATAGGATTGATGACTAAAATATGTTAAGTTTGTTCAGTTGTTATATGTAGTCGAAAGGTTTTTTCCAGCAGTGTGAAAATTCCTGGTTTGCCGGCAAGTGTAGTGTGACAGGTGAAGTTACACAATGCATTTGTTCTGTTTCAAATAGTGGTATCGCCGTATATCACTAGTGTTGTGGACGTACAGCACAAGTTTAGGGATTTTTAGGTGTGTAAGGTAAAATGTATAGTGAGGATTGTCTATGAAATTTTAGCTTTGGGTATAGGGACTTATGTCCTGCTCTAAAACTCATTGTGAAAAGAGTAGTAGAATTTATCTAAGCTTGAGTGAAGGGTAAGGAAGCGTCGTCTATCTTACTGGTGAGTGAGAATTTCTATTGGTGGGTTAGAGTCCTACTAAAGATTTATGTATGCATGGTCAGGGATTTTTCCGTTTGAATGTGTGTAAATGAATTAGTAATATTCGATCGAGTGAAACTCTGAATTGGTATTATATGTGCATTCAGAGAGAAACGAGTTTGTTATTACCTGCTTGAAGGGTAGAGTAGCCTTACTTTATTGACGAATTTAAATATTCTGTGAGAATAGCGTCGTCTATTTCACGCAAAAGAATACTTGAATGTTTGAGAAAGCTATCACTTCATTTTAGCGAAATAGACAAATGGTTTGTTTTTATGAAGTTGCTAACTGAATTCAATTAAAAGATTTGTAAATATGGCGTTGTGAAAATATTTTGTAAAGGAGGTGTTAGTTCGAGGAGCAGAGCGAGAGACAGAGAAGCTGCAGCGGCAGTATACGTCACAGGTGTCTCGCTGTGATTGGCTAACATACATCACAGTAGCCGCGCACCGATTGGTTCATGTGACAAAGATGAGCTTACAGCTGATTGGCTCATTCTGAAATACAGTCATTCTAATGGCTGAGCAAAATAGTGACGAGGCTTAACCTGATTGGTTTGTTGGTGAGTTTCACGCACAGATTGGTTGGAATCACGGAACAATAAGTAAATAGTTATAATCTTTTCTGAAGTAAAGGAAATTGTTTAAAAATATGGATTATTATTACATAAAAGAGAAAAAGAAACTTTCATGGTTTCAGAAATTAAAAAATAAAAATAAACCTGATAAGAAAATTGAAACGCGAGGTGGAAGATTACTTCATAAGTACAAAACACCTGCAGCTTATATGTTAGGTGAATATGGCTATCATACTTGTCTTTGGATTGAGAATTGGATGGAATATACTAAAAATGATGGTGTATTAGCATGGCCGGAATATTGATCATTTAATATTGGGGCTTTGAAAAATCTAAGAGAAAAGATGACAACTCTTGTACCAAAGCCCAGACCAACTCAATTTGATGCTTTAGCTGAATGGGAGGATGAAATGTTTGAAATAGAACGAGAGAATAAAGGAATAGCAAGAGGTTATAGAGAAACACATGAGGATAGAATGTGTCGATGGAGACGAGAAAACACTTGTGAGGGTTTGTATCCAGCGAGAATGATTAATGAGGTGACTGGTCAAGAGAGTGCCCAAAAGAAAAACAAAAATAGTGAAGAAAACGAGTTGGAAGATGCGGTTTTAGAAGAGATTTATATTACAAAACCGAAACCGCCACCTTATCAACCAGTTTGTTCATGGTCTTCCCCAAGAACTCCACCAAGTTTTTCCCCAAGTGCCCCTCCTAGAGAAATTATTGATGAGAGATCTCCTAAATCAAATTTGAATAATAGAGCTACACCTGAAAGACTAGAAACAAGATGTAATTCTAGTATATCAGGTGAAAATAGAAATTATGCTGAAACTCCAGTTCAGAGAAATGAAACCTTAAGAAATGAAATGAGAACAAAAAGGTATGAGGAGTTACCAAATACCTCAGAATATTTTCGTTCAAAAGATGAATTAATACAGCAGTTAACTAAAAGCATGGGAGCAGTAACAGTACCTGTAACGATTGGACCCGTTCTTCCAGTATTTGATCAAAGAGAAGTTAGACATTCAGCTTTAACTGTTCCATTAAATGCAGAAATACAGAAGGTGGCTGAAAATTTTTATTCGGATTTATCTGAAATACATCGAGAAAAATCAATGATGCCTGAGTTAACTTTTAATCAAAGCTTGTCATGTAAAACTCCATCTGGTACAAAATCTGATTCTGAAACTCCAGAAAGGAGTTTGAATAAAATAGATTTAACACAAAGCCCAGAATCTAAAATACTTGATGTTGCAAAATTGAAAGCAGATGTAGAAAAACTAATAATTGGAACAATTGGAACTGACAGTTTGAAAGCATATCGGGATTATGAATTGTTATTTATTTGTAAAAGCATAACATGGAAAACGAAAAACAAATATGATCAATTTGAGGAAATAGCTGCTGAATTAGAAGTGGATTTGAGTAAGCTGAAGGGTTTGCAGAAAACATATAGAGTGGATTTCTTTGAAAAGGACATTGAAAATTTGAATACCACAGGAAGAATAACTCACATTAAAGAATTAATTGTTGTTCTGAGAAAATGGGGTGAAATAAGCAAATGGAGAATAAAATGGGCAAAGAAAAGAGAGGAAGACAGAATGACTTTAGCTTTTACTGCCAGAGAAAAGGAAAAGGAACCAGTTATAAATGAGTTTCCAATGAGAGAAATACCGGGAGGAGGGTATTTGCATGTTCCTTGGACTAGACAGGATATTTTATTGTTTACAAATGATTTTCCTCGATTGAGAGAAAAACCTGTAGAATGGTATCGACAGGTAGACAGATTTGTGAAAGTTTCAAATGTTCTGTGGGTTGATCTTGATGGGTTCTTTGATATAGTTGTCCCATCAGATTTATGGACAGAATGTAAAATTTCTATAGATTGGCCAAAAGAAGAATTTGCTAGAGATAAAGTAACAGATGCTCCTTCACCAGAAGTAATGAGAATGTATGAAAAGGTAATTGTGTGGTTAAAAAACAAGATTACCCCAAAAGAAGTAGATCGGGTTAAAATAGATAGAACAACCCAAGAGCCTAAAGAATCAGTACATTCATTCTATGAAAGATTACTGCTAGTATTCAAACAATACAGTGGTTATGAAAATTTAAGTGAAAAGGATATGAGCCATTTCATATAAAGATTTGTTTATGGCTTGAGACCTGAAATTGGTGAAATGATTAGATCTGGAATAGTTGGTTGGTAATCACTCACAGTGGATGATATTTTGAGAAAAGCAAAATACTGTAGTTATGAATTGGATACGAAACAAAAGAAGCTGAAAGAAAAGGCTATGTGGGCACAGGTAAAAGTGGCTGAACAACAACTAGCAACTTTAGGGAATACAAATGTTGATCAGAATCATGGGAAGTTTAAAGGTAATTATAATAAACCAAAATTGATGAGTAATATTGAAGAGCTTAAACAGAAACTCCCATGTTTTAATTGTGGTGAAATTGGACACTGGAAGCGCAAATGTAAGAATCCGCGCAGAAATTTAAAAAATGCATCGTTAAATCCACAGATGCAGAATGAGATAAATCAGCAGCAACAGCTACAGCGACAGGTAGTGATTCAGCAAAGTCAGATTCCACAGCCACCACTTCCAAACTATGTAAATGTGCAGAGATACCGTGCAGAAACAGGATTCAGCGGAGGTGAACAGGTAAATAGATCGCCAAAAGTGAATGTGCCAAATGTTTCTCAACAATTTTGGTTGAAAGAAGATGGAGGGAGTGAATCTGAGGATTACTTCTGACGGTGCCTGAGAGAGGAGGAAGAGTGTGTGCTTGGAGCCACTTTTGAGGTAGATCAATCTGGTCCATTTGTAAATGGTAAAGTGAATGATGTAGAAATTACTTTCCTAGTGGATACAGGTGCTACCCTTTCTACTGTTAGATCAGTGGAAATAGAAAACCTACCTCTGTCTGGGGACAAGATCCAAGTAGTAGGAGTAGCTAATCAGCAAACTAAAACAGATTTAACTGAACCAGTTGAAGTTGAAATTGGCACATTTAAGGACATGCAAAGATTTGTGGTTTGTGACAGCAGTCCTGTAAATCTGTTAGGTAGGGATATACTCTGCAAGATGAATTGCAAAATATACTGCTCACCGGATGGTATTGAGCTCCAAACTCCAGAAGAATATGGGCTTTATAAATTAAGAATGTTAATGGTTGAGGCATAGGAGAGTAAATTATATCCTGTGTTTGATAAAAGTAATTTGCCCGAAGAATTAAAAGAGACAGTGAATATAAAAATCTGGGATTTCACTGGTGATGAAATGGGTTTAATGAAAAATGTAGATCCATTTAAAATATCACTAAAACAAGGAGCAGATTACCCAAACATGCCTCAGTATAAAATGAAAGCAGAAGTGATTGAAGGAGTTACTCCTGTGATTGACAAATTCATAAAGCAAGGTGTTCTTAAAGAGATTGAGAGCAGTCCATGTAATTCACCGATAATGGGAATTAAAAAGCCAAATGGAACTTTCAGGATTGTTTAAGATCTGAGAAAGATTAATCAAATTGTTGTTCCATTTTGTCCAGTTGTACCAAACACAGCGGTAATTTTAAATCAGATTCCGCATGATGCCGAATGGTATACAGTTATTGATTTATGAGAGGTTCAGATGCGAAAAGCTTGTCCAGAGTGGAGCCTTGCACATGCGCAGTTGTGAAGATTTTTACCAGGCTGCCATTAATGTTTGGAAAGCAGTTCTTTTCTTTGTGCAGAACGTGCACTTGGAGGAAAGGCCCAAGGACAGGAACCCGAAGAGTCTGCCAAGGCTAGGAAGTTAGATTGTAACTCGCAGAAAGTATCATTCTTGAGGAAGCCGAATGTCATGGAAATGAGAGACAATAGGGCTTAAGAAAAAGCCTGGACTTGGTCAAGACACGGTACTGACCTAATATTTTACCGTGGACTGACACGAAACAGCCAATGAGAGGATTGGATTTCTTTGAAAGAATGCAGATTGTAGATAGTTTAGCTAGGAAGAAAGGTATAAAACCTGACGTTATGAGCAGAAGGATGCTCTTTCTCGCTTTCCAATTCCTGTATGACGTGACGTGCTGTTGGACTCTTTGGCGCACGTAAGGACAGCAGACTTTAAATGTTCTTTCCTTTCTAGGTGGAGAGAGTTTAAGACAGGGAAATAGAATTAGGAAATGGAAACTGTTATTTTGCTTTTAATTCATGTTTTCTGACTTACTTCGGGAATGTCAGTCTTTAAAAGTCATCTCCTATTAAATGCTGCTTAATTTGCTAATAAAATAAATATTCTTAACTAAAATGCTTTTTCTTGAATAATAAAGAAAATAAAATTAGATTTGAAATGACAAGCTGGTCTTGTTTATTCATGGTCTAGTTTCCATCAGTTGATCCATTCGCCTTAGTGGCTTAATTAAAAATGTTATAAGTTTTAAACCATGGTGAGAATAATTAAACTGCAGATGTATATAGATATGTAAATAAATTGTGAATAGATTGATTAATTAGGCCACTTGATTCAGTTGCTCAAAAATTATCTCGTTGGTTTATGGGCCTTTATATGTGTTTATGATAGATGGTAAGTATTGTGGTGATAGATAGAGTTTGTGAGACAGTTTTCCATTAGGAGCGCTGGATCACTCCCAACCACCCTGAACCGCAGTAAGAAGTACCCATCTCAAACTCCAAAGATGTCTCACAAGGCCCCAAGGTTCCTATTGAAGATTTTGTTAGTGGTATGTTAGTAACACACACTAGGGCTATGATGACCCTGATGAGTGCACTCATTGACGACAGATTTGGCCGTATAGTGAGGAAGATCGAGCAATTGAAAGAGGCTGTAGACTTAATCAGTGTCCAACTAGAAAACCCAAAAATTATCCACAGTAGCAAGGATTCTACCCTCACGCAAAAGGACGGCCATAGGCAATCCTCTCAGGAGATTATGTCTGGCTCCTTAATGGAACCTCAACCAGGAACTTTAACAAGACACGTAGCAGAGGATCCTAAATTAAAGGTTACGGCTCGGGTGGAGAACAAGAGTAGTCAAGGGCAAGATAAAAGTGATAATCTTATCAACACTACTGTCCAACCCAGTACAGATAATTTAGATTTACCACCCGCATCCTGCCCTTATGTACTAATTTTAACGGGGGTTCCAGCATTAAAGCAGGCACAGATCGAATCTTGGCCTTCCCTTTGCAACAAAATGGTGGACTGGTTGACGAAATACAAGCATTTTAACCCTCAGCACATAAATTAAATTTTGATGGTTCGTAGAGCGGGGTGGGTTGGCCCTTCATTAAAGTTTGTTCAGCGTGATTGCATAGTTATACACTTCAGGACGCCCCGAATGGTTTGCTCTCTTTTAAACCACAAAGAGGTACCTCCCGCTTCACACTCAAGTATTACGGCCCTCCCTTTGGGTTTTTTCTATAAACCCGCCCCAACGTCCAGAGGAGAAGGAAATGGCTCTGTTATAACCTCTAATAGGTTTGAGCTGTTATTCTCCCTAGAGGAAGTGGACTGACAACCAATCTGTGTATCTGGGACCACTTCCCACCCAATCGAAAGAAATAGCGTGGGTCATTCAATAATTCCTCCTTCTAACACCTCCTTTGGTAGTAGTCTGGGCAGCAAACCCTTTATCTCTCATGTCCAAATTCACCTCGGTTCCATCTGAACAGGAGCAAAAACACCAGACAGCTAACTTTGGTAACAGATCTATCCTACAGTGTCAGTCCGTAATAAATGGCCTAGATCTAGGTATGGGTACCTTAACTGATAGTACCAGTTCGAAGGAACTTGAAGGCCCGGTAACAGCCCTTTCCTCAGTTGCAAATTCCACGAGAAGGGTTCCACTGAGCATTATTTATTGGAACACTGCTGGCCTCGGCTCCAAGGTCAATCAAGGCGAGTGGCTTACCTTCGCGCGTACTTATGGCATTCTTTGTCTACAAGAGATGTGGGCTGTTTCACCTACCCACCTAAATGGTTACAAAACTTTTTTTCCCCCGCAACGCCATCTCCATTAGGGCATGCAAAAGGAGGCTTAGTCGTCTATATCGCCAACTTAATACAAGTGAGGGAAATTACTGCCCTGAAACTGGAGGATAACTTTCAGATAATCTCAATAGATATTAACAAACTGGATCTCCTTGTGCTAGTAAATTTCTACAATAATTTACAGCAGTCTCAGTTAATTGCCACTTTGAAGTAAATCCGTTACTTTCTTTTAGCTTTTAACAATACCATCAAAGGAAGAATCCTATCATTATTTGGGGCGTTGACTTTAATTTACCTCTCTGTGAATGCAATGATAATATAACGTGTGGCCTTCTAGATGAGCAAGACAACAACATGACTCACTTCATTCATTCTCAGAGTGGGGGTTTGTTTGAATGAGACGATTTTGATCTTGCAACTGGTCTGTGCAAAAAAAATTGATATCACCCTTTGTTCCTCTAACTCCAACTTTCAATGGCAGAGGTGCCTCTAGCTGTATTGACTTCATTTTCCTGGCAAGTAGGGCTTCATCCCTTATATCAAATCTTCAAACTCATGACTGTGTATTTAGCAACCACTTCCCTATCTCAATTACCCTTTCTCTTTCGTTGGTACGAGGAAAGGATAAGCGGATGAGCCTTTATGGGGATGAAAGTCTGGTCATAAACAGATTAAATGGTTACGCCCTTAGGTCCAGGCTGACCCGGAAAAGATTACTGAAAAGGTCGTCAAGGACTCCATGACTGCAATCAGCGTCTGTTTGGCCGACTTTTCGACCCCGCAGGAAATTCTTGACAACTTTATGATAGTAACCAAATCTGTCAAAGAAGCCTTAAACATTAAACCCAAAGGGGTTGGAAAAAATTAGGTTGGCTGGTTTAACTCCAACTGTACCAAAGCATACTCAAACCTTAAAAATGCCCTTAATAAAACCCCAAGAGACAGGGAAGAGATCACTCAACTTAGGAAAGCCTACTACAAGGCTCTACGACAAAGGAAAACAGAACTGAAAGAGGAACTATGGGTTGAACTACATAAAAGTTGTGTAACAAACGACAGTGCAGCTTTCTGGGAGGTTATAAATACTCCATTTCTGTCTGGCCCCAGGGACACTAGTAAAATAGAAGCTACGATCGATGAACCATCATGGATAGCTCATTTCTCCCAAATATTTGGAGTAACAGCAAATACGTCCTTACCTCAGTGCAATCCAGGGATGAGTAGCAACAGCACCAGATCCCCTTCTATCCCACTTGACTTAGATTTTACTTTAGCTGAAGTCGAGCAAGCCCTATGTGCCAGCCCCAGGCCCCGACGGGGTGCCCGTCGACCTTTACAAATTTAAAATGGATCTTTGGGCCCCAAATTTTGCTAAGGGTACTAGAAGCAACCGGTAAAGTTGGATTGCTGGACTCTTGGTCAGAATCCATTTTGGTTCCAGTTTTTAAAAAGGGCGATCGTCTTAGTCCAACATGGTACCGTCCTAATTCATTACTGGACTCTTTTGGAAAAGTAGTGGGGCGCATCATACTAGAACGCCTCCAGTACTGGACTGAAGACAACAATATCATATCTGACCTCCAGTACGGATTTAGGGAAGGCCTGGACACCATCGAGCAGGTTCTAAACTTGACTTTACTCAGGGGTAAATATGTGGACGCGAAGGGTGGGAGACTACATACGGCCTACGTAGATATCACTGCCGCGTTTGACTGCGTAGGTCATTCAAAGCTCTGGGATATTCTAACAAGAATGGGTTTTGACCCTCTGCTAGTAAACTTCCTTCATTAAATTTACTCTAATGATACAGCCAGAGTGAGATTTGGCTTGGGGGGGAGTTGACAGCTCCATTTAGAGTTGAGCGGGGAGTCAGACAGGGCTGTGTCCTGGCACCCTTCCTCTTTACTCTGTACACAGACGACCTAGAAGAAGCCATGTTGGAGGGGTGCCAGGACCTACCCCTAATTCAAAATCGTCCGGTCCCCGCTCTCCTCTACGCGGATGACGCGGTGATCATTGCCCGTACTCCCCTTGAACTCCAGCGCTCACTAAACCAATATAATTCATTTATGTCAAATTTAGACTTAAAGATCAATATTAAATTAACTTTTAATATGAATTCTGGCCTAAAACTAAGAAAAGGGAGAGACATCTATTTAAATAACTCTAGGGTGGAGAATACCCCTACTTATCCCTATCTTGGAGTTGTAATTGAGGAAAAGGGCACATGGAGAAGACCTATTGAGGCCAGAAAACTGCTGTTTTTAAAATCAACCATGGCCCTAGTAAACTTCACACAGAGATTAGGTAAACGACCCCCTGAAGAGATGATCCGTATTTATCAGGCTAAATGTATCAGCACTGCCATCTATGGGGCCGGGGTGTGGGGATACGTACAGGCTGAATCTCTCCAAAAAGTGGAGAACAGTTTTTTGAGGTTTCTCCTCACTGTCCGACAGAGTGCGTCTACATTCAGTTGCCACTTAGAACTAGGCCTGCCTACATCACTGACACTATAAAGATACAGCCAATTATTTTATGGCACCGCCTCCGGATGTCAAACAAGTTTGTTTTTACTCAAACTGTCCTGACGGACTGTCTCCTACTTGAAAAAATGTTGGTTGGCTTCAATATGTCAAGAAGTTTTTTTCCGATCTCGGTTTGGAGAAATATTACCACAACCCCCGGGAATCGGCACAGATCTCAAGGAAAATGTTAAAAAAACAATATTTAACCCATTTAGCTGATCTCCGCTTGGTGTCTGAAGCCAATAAAATCTCGTTCAGCATTCTTTGTTGATCCAAACCTCCTTTGAGATTCAGCCATATTTAACCTGGAATCTTAGCAGCTATGACAGATTCTTGTTGACCCGGTTTAGATTGAATACCTTCCACAGATTTGTTACATTTCCTACTGTTAACGACTGGTCTAAGCTGCTATGCCAATATCCTCGTGATGGTATTTCCCCCCAATCTCTTCTACATCTGACCCTTTTTTATAAATTTTACATTGAACCTAGAAAGCGTTGGCTAGCGCCAATTTAAAAAAACTCTGGGGCTACGCCAATGCCGTCCCGCTTTCATGGTTCACCAACTTCTGGAGTCCTATTTACTAGCTTTAAATATAGCTAGGTTTTTAAAATGTTGTATTCGTCATAGAACCAACTTATAATTGAAGATTGATGTACATTAATTGCTAGCTGTTTTCTTTTTAAAATGTTAATTTCTGAACGTTAATTTCCATTTTGTATTTAACTTACAGTGTTTTTAAGAAATAATTCACGTTTTATTGAAAAATGTATTAACTTGATATGTATCTACTTTTATTGTTTTCTCCTAACTGAAACCGAATAAAGTAAACACACTGAAACTGACTTCATGGGCTAAGAAAGATTCACCCATAAACTGTGCATCTGAACTACTGAGTAATGGATTCATATTCTTTTGAATAGGAATTTCAGTAAGCACTACATCTAGATTTGAATAATAATATTTAAGTTTTCCTGTTCTATAAAATAAACTTGACAATATGCTACATGAAATACCATATGTTAAAAGGCGAATGATGATATGTGACTCCTTCTGCTACTGAAGCTGGTAATTTCATACAAACATAACAATTATCAATCTCCATCTTGTCTACGTATTGAAACAATAACTTTGTAAATACATTTAAAGACGTATCATCATCTGTTACTGTGTGATGTAAGTCTACCTCATCTGTTGCTTCTAATTCTACTCTATCTCCTTTCAGATTAGATGTCCTTTCATTAGTGTTTGTGTCATTCTTCTTGTCTGTTATTATAAGATAAGGGACTCCTATTGTTAGAAATGGCCATACTAAGATCACTAAAGTACTACAAATGAAAACCCTACAGCATTTTTGTTTTGGTCTTTCAGCAACCCTGTCTGTAGCCATTTCGACTTAAGAAGATTTTTCTTCTTTTTCTTTAATTATGATTTAGAATCCTTAGTACTTCAAGGAGGCCTTGCTTCCCCTTTGTCAATCTGTTCTGCAATTATTTCTTCATCTTTCTCTTCTTTTAAATTGAGATTCTCAAATTCTTCTAGAATTACATAGGTCCTCTCATTACCCTTGCACTTATTGTTTAAGACTTTCAGTCTTGGACGTCTCCGAATATTTTTAGCAATTGACTGTCCAGAATGAGTTTGATTGGTAACCTCATTCACTTGTTCTGGGTTTTCAGATACTGTTCTCAAATGTTATTGTAGCCTTTTGACTCCACCTGGCCAATTATCACCTTCTCTGACCCTTTTAACTTGCACTGCACTTTCACCTTCGTTGTCTTTCTCAAGAGCTCTTTTATTCTCGTTATGTTGTGGCACAGTCTGATTTTCCCTTTCCTCAGTATTGCTCTCTATCTGTACTGGTTCAGGACTAGTTATTGTGGTTTCTTCTGCCTGATCTTGTTCTTCTTCCTCTAACTTTTCCTGTTCGGGTCTTCTTTCAGACTGTTCTTCTTGAGCCTGAACTTGTTCTTCTTCTCCTAACCGGTCCTGTTCAGGTTTTACTACAATTGGTTCTTCTGCCACCTGAACGTGTTCTTCTTCACCTGTCTGTCCCTACTCAGGATTGTTGGTTGATTGGTTTACCTGAGTATGTTCTCATGTCTCTGCCTGGTTCTGCTCAGGGTCTCCAGTAGTTTTGTTTTCTTTCTCCTGAGCATGTTCTTCTACACCCATTTGAGCCTCACTAGTTTCTTGTCTTTCTAATCTTGTTCTACTTCTTGTTTTAATGATTACCTCAGGTATGTCAACCACTGGTATCCAGTCCTCCTGACTTGTGCTCAGTTGTTCTTTGTCAGTCCCTTCAGAATCTGTTCTTGTAGATTCTTCGACTGTACAACCTTCAGCAGCCTCAACTGTTCTAGTCAGCTGTGGTCTCTCTGCAGCAGGGACTGGAACCCTTTTTGTGTGGCTGGCATGTATCTAATTGTCAAACCTGCACACTTCACTGCTGTATTAGTGACCTGTATGACTTGCCGTGGGTCATCCCACCTGGGTGCTAGACACAACTTTTTGGTGTGTTTCTTAACTACCACCCAGTCTCCACGATTCAAATCATGCGACTGATCCGGCTGCCTGGCAACTGCGTCTTCTCCAACCTGGTGAGAGACAGAACGCACTAGGTCAGCTAATCATTTGCAATAATCCAATACCAGATCATCAGATATTTTCTGTAATTTATGTCCTGGTATAAATCTTGTCTCATTGCCCTTCCCATGAGAATTTCATGGGGACTCAATCCTGTGTTTCTGTCAGGAATACTTCTGAGTCGCATCAAGACAAGGGGCAATGCATCTGGCCAATCTATTGATGTGGATGCACACACCTTAGTCAGACTTGAAGTGATTATGCCATTCAATTGCTCAACCACTCCAGAAGCCTCTGGGCGGTATGCACAGTGCAGTTTCTGTTCATTTCTGAATGTTTCACACATTAATCAAATTACTTCATTATTAAAATGAGGTCCTCTATCTGAGTCCAGAATCACTGGGAAATCAAAGCGTGGAATTAAGTCTCTCAACAACAATTTGGCAACTGTTATGCTGTCATTTCTCATAGCGGAGTATGCCTCTACCGATCGTGAAAACAAACAAATTATGACAAGGACGTTCTTCATTACCCTGCATCGTGGTAACTCTATCAAGTCAAGCTATAAGCTTATGAATGGTCCTTCCGCCTTTCTAATTTTTCCCCAACTGACCACTGTCTTTCTGCCTGGGTTTATTTGTTGGCACACTAACCATCTCTGGCAAAGACTCTCTGTGACTACCTTAAACCTTGATTAATACCAATTTTGTCTAATTAGTCTGATCATAGCGTCCCTGCCTACATGAGTGTCCCCATGATACATTCTTGCAAATTGAGAAAGCAAACAGTCTAGCATGACTGGTCTTCAATCAGGGTACACCCACACGTTGTCTTCTGCACTACTTTCACAACCTGATTTAATCAATTTTCTTTCTCTCTCTTCTACCTCATCCTGCAACTGTCTCAATTCATCCCATGTTTCGAAATTGAGAATAGCATAAGTTGTCAGCTGATTACACATGTTTCCATGTTCTTGTTCAATTACATAATATTTCTTCCACAGTATTGAGCAACTTGGTCAGCGTATCGATTACCAGCCATCACATAGTCATTTCCTGACTGGTGAGCTGCACACATGACCACTGCTATTTATTTTGCCAATTGTGTTGCTTCCAACAGTTCTTTCACAATTTTCCCATTTCAAATAGGGGACCCTGAAGAAGTCCGAAATCCGCTCTGCATCCAAAGCTGGCCAAAGTCATGCACAACCCTGTAACCCTATTGACTATTAGTAAATATGGAAACTTTCCAATTTTTCCCAAATTTTTCCTGCTTTTATTAAAACTATCAATTCAGCTACGGGATGCTTCAATGATCCCAGATATTTTGCAAACAGGGTAAGCTGAACTTAGTCCTCCACTTTCAAGTCTTAAGCAAGAACCATCAACAAATAGTTCATGGTCTGGCTCTTTCAGAGTTTCTTCCTGTATGTCGGGGCGGAGCTTAATACACACCTCAGTTACGTCTAAGCAATCATGTTCTCCTTCATCCTTTACTTCCTCACAACGTGAGTCTGGCAATAGAGCAGCAGAGTTCACCATAGCACACATGATCGCTGTCACATTTTCTGTTCCCAAAATTATTCTTTCATACTTAGTCGACGGACTAGGAGTAAGATGCTGTGTTCGAGTTCTTGTTAATGGAATCTCGAATGAATGTCGAACATAAACCTTCACTGGATGTCCCATCACAATTGACTCACTTTGTTCTAGGCTCATACTAGTAGCAGCTGCTACTTTTAAGCAGCCAGGTAAAGCTGAAGCCACAGGATCTAAAGTAGCAGAAGAATATGGATGTCTGCTTAATCCATGTCTTTGGGTTAGGACTGAGAGTGCACAACCTTCTCTTTCACAACAGAACAATGCAGATTCTTTTGAATAATCAGGCATGCCTAAAGCTGGGGCTTCACATAGACAATTTCACAAATGCTTCTACACTTTCATCATACCATCCTTCACTCTTTTCCGTGTCATCTGAATCAGTTGTTTAGCTAGTAATAAAAAAACTACAATCCATTATCAACAATATCCCACCACTCCGAGAAACATTCTGATTTCTCTTTGTGTTTGTTGTAACTGTATTTGCTTGATTATTTAAATTATCTCAGTGGTCACTTTTCTCACTCCTCTTCCTATTTGGTGACCCAAGTACTTGACTCCTGTTTGGCAAAATTGTAATTTTTATGGGGACACTTTGTGTCCTCCCTCAGCCAAATGATTTAGTAGTGCAATGGAATTAGTAATTTCGATGCTACAAGTAAGTAATCGATATATTGCACTAAAACTGAATCTCTGGGCATACCTAACTTCTCTAAACACTTTTTCAGTGTTTGATAAAAGATTGAGGGAATTTCTGTATACCCTTGAGGAATGCAGTTCCATGCCAAGATACAATCTTCGGGGCTTATTTACAAGCCCCTTGCGCCACTTTTACGTTACATTTCCCATGTTAAAAGTGACGCAAAAGTAGCACAAGGGGCTGGTAAATCTGCCCCTTCACATTTAAACGAAAACAGATACTGTCTATCTGGATGTAAGGGAATTAAGAAAAAGGCGTGGCACAAATCAATTACAGTAAACCAGCCTGCGTTCCAAGAATCACTGCTGGATTCGGTACCACAGGACAACAAGGCACTACAACTCTATTAATTTTTCACAACTCCTGGACTATTCTGTACTTTCCACTAGGCTTTATAGGTGAATTACAAGGACTACTGATTATTTCTTTTAAAATGCCCTGTTTAATCATACGATCAATTTCTGAAGCCACTTTTACCTCTGGACTCATTTTGTATTGTCTGGTGTTGGGGTAATCTGCACCTTCTTTCCCTGTCACTTTCACTGGGCCTATGTTTGCCATAGCCCTATTTCTTTTCCTGTGAAATCCCATATGTCTGGATTCACACTTGTTTTCAGCTCTTCTGGTAAGTCATCTTTTGTCATCAAAGAATACATTTCATCTATTTCTGGGCCTTGTTTAGCTAACATTATTTTGTATACCATAGCTTCATCAGGGGTTTGAAGAGCAACATAATCCGGGGTACAATAAATTGTGTGATTCATTTTGCACAGTAAACCTATTCCCAATAAATTCAGTGGACTAGAATCACAGACCAAGAACGATGCATATCTTTAAAATTTCCGATATGAACGTCCATAGGTTCTGTAACTGGGGTTCTAATCTGTTGATTCGAGACTCCTACTACTTAGATGCTTCTCCTGAGAGGGGTAGGTTTGGTATGTCTGCTGTACTCACAGTAGAACGGGTAGCACCAGTATCCAACAGAAAAGTGACATTATTGCCTTCCACTTTTCCATCAATAAATGGACCTGACTGATCTACCAACAAGGATGCACCAAGTACGCACTCCTCTTCCTCCCCCCTCAGGCACCGTCATTCCTCTTCTTCACTGTTTTTGTTATTCAACAAAAGTTATTGTGAAATCACAGAATTTTTCTTACCACTTCCTCCTTGAAATCCGGTGTCTGCACTGTACTTTGGATGATTCACAAAATTTGGCATAGGGGCAGGTGGCACCTGACACTGCTGATTAACAGTAACAAAAAAAAAGGTGGAGTTGGGGTCTCAGGGAATCCAGTTTATAGACCATCGAGGACAAACTTCCCCTTAATATAATTGGCAACACACTATCATCTCAGGTCTAGAAAAACGGACTACAAAAGCCTTTTCCAGGCAAAAAAGTATAATCTGTGTCCAAACTCTCTTAATAGAAATATTTAAATTTTTACAGTGAAGCCTAAAGGAAAAAAGAGGCGGGGAAATGTATCCCTCAAGGACTAGAACCCTCACTCACCCAAAGGTGGGTTCCTCCCTACCAATAGGAAATCCTAGTCTTATTGGGAGCTACAACTTCCTCACTGTCAGGAAGGAGCTCAGAGATGTTTTCATTGGTGTTGAACTATGTAGGTAGGATGTTAAAATCCCATATGTCAAGCTCAAGGTGTAGCGAGGGTGCAGCACAAAAAAGACCTACTATTGAGGATATTCCAAGTATTACCTGACACCACGTCGCATGAATACTGGTTTTGTATCTTTTACCTTTTTCTTTTTTGAACACTACAAAATATCAGCAGCAGCAATTGTACTATTCTATTCTTTTGTTGGTCCTGAAGAAAGCCACCGATACAGGGTTCTGATCATCAGGCTAAAACATGTCGACCTTTCATTAATAGTAGTTGTAAATCCATACTACTTTCTGCACTGCTTTTTAATCCTGCCAGTGAGAGCACACTAATAAAACAACATTTGTGCATCGATCTAGGCAGTTTTAACATTCACTTTATTCTAATCATATCACTCCTTTTTGCACTGCACCCTCGCTACACCTTGAGCTTGACATTTTTTTCCTTTCGGCTTCACTGTAAAAATACAAATATTTCTAGTAAGAGAGTTTGGACACAGATCATACTTTTTTGCCTGGAAATGGCTTTTGTAGTTCGTTTTTCTAGACCCGAGGTGACTGCTGATTAACTACCTGCTGCGGTTGATTCATAAGCACCTCATTCTGCATCTGTGGGGTTGGGCCAATATTATTCTGAATATTCTTACACTTGTTTTTCCAATGTCCAAGCTTTCCCCACCCATGACATGGAAACTTCTTCTTTGCATCCTCTCTATTCGTTTGTCCTCTTGGTTTACCACCATTCACCGCATGATCACTCCGACTCTGTTCTTACAACTGCCCGACTATTTAATTTAATCTCCTGTTCTGCCAATTTCACTTGTGCCCACATCATTTTCTCTTTTAACTTTTTATGCCTTGCTTCAATGTTATGTTATGTTATGTTAATAACCATTTATAGAGCGCATGTACACCCGTAGATTTCATGGCGTTTACCATCCCCACAATACTTTGCATATGTTTCCATGCCAACACAACATGTGTTGTTGAATCATCGGACTAATTCCTGGCTTCAAACGGTACACAAACTGATACACAAAATTACCCATATCCTTATCTCCAATGTTCTCAAACCCATTGCACTTTTTGAACACCTGCAGCAGTCTTTCATAATTTGCATGATCAGACCCATTCGGTTCTTGGGTTGTTCTGTCTATGTTTACCCAATCTGTTTCTTTAGGAGGCTTTTTCCCTTTCAGGAAAGTAAATACTTGATGATATTTCTTCATCACATCATCTGAAGGGGCTCCTGTTTTCAAATCTATTCGGTACTCTTCACTTGGCCAATCAATTGTGATCTTACATTCTGTACATATATCAGCAGGTACCACAATGTCAAACAGACTATCCAAGTATTTCAACAAAACCTTTGAAACCTTCACAAATCTCTCAACCTGTTTGTACCATTCAACTGGTTTCTCTCACGGTTTAGGGAAATCATTTGTAAATGACAAAATATCTTGTCAACTCCATGGAACATGAACATATGCACCACCAGGTACCACTCTCATGGGACACAATCTTTCTACCTTTCCTGACTCTCTTAACATATTTGCAGTAGATGCTTCTTGCGCCTTTGCTTTTTCCTTCTTCCTTGTCCACCTCATTCTGAACCTGTCAATGTCTCCCCACTTTTGAAAGATATTCAACAACTCCTTTACCTGCAATTTCTTTCCGGACACATTCATATTTTCTAAATCTTTATCAGGAAACTCCATTCGATATGGATTCTATAGTACCTTTGATCTCCATATCTCAATCCCCATCTCAGAGGCAAGTTCTGTCAACTTCTCATGACATAATTTCACATTCCTGGTTATACTCCTACAAATGAATAACAACTCTTCCTAATTTTAAGTATTCAATCTTTCTATTCCCACTTTTCCAGCTATCATCTCTTTCAACTCTACTTTCAATGTGTAAATATTTTAGGGGGGAGTACTCTGTTTTTCTATTCCCTGTGCCCATCTCTCCAAATCCTCTGGAGTTGCTGCTGTTGCACACTTGGCTCCTGAAGATACCACTGATCTTCCTTTTTTTGAACTACAAGGTGTAGCTCTTTTGGGGTTTCACTTACTGAGTCTCTGATTGTTAGATCCATTAATGAAATTACTGAATAGCACTCACTGGCTTGAACATCTATTATTGCAGTTTCTTTTCTAGGGTTACTTAGGGAGCGGTTACAGCTGGTGGTTTAAGGCAATTTGCTTTGTCGCCATACAATGAAACAACAGGACCTATGGTTACTGGTATTGTCAATGCCTCTGAGTTCAAATTTAATTGACCTATCTTCTGTATTAATTCTTCACTATTTTTATTTAATGCTTCTTTTTCCCTATCTTGAAGAACCCTTTTAACTGTCGGATCATGTACAATTTGGGGAATCAAGGGTGTTCCTAATACACCGACGACATCAGGACCCTGCTGGACAACGGCGAGACCGCAGTACTCATCCTCCTTCGAGGCCATCTGCCACCGCACACTACGCGCACGCCTCCACGCCGCAGAGATCCGAAACAAGGCTCTGGATTGGACCACCTCCTTCTTCTCCGGCAGAACGCAGAGGGTTCCGCCTTCCTCCATTCCATTCCAAAGCCTCCAAGGTCATCTGCGACGTACCCCAGGGATCCTCCCTCAGCCCGACACAGTTCAACATTTATATGGCCCTGCTCGCACACGTAACCCAACAGCATGACCTCAACATAATCTCCTACGCCGACAACACTCAGCTGATCCTCTCCCTCACCAAGGACCCCATCACCGCCAAAGCCAACCTCCACGAATGAATGAACGCCGTCGGCAACTGGATGAAGACCAGCCGTCTGAAGCTGAACTCGGAAAAGACCGAGGTCCTCATCTTTGACTCCAACCCTTCAGCCTGGGATGACTCATGGTGGCTGACGGCACTGGGGGCAGCCCCGACATCCACCGACCACGCAGGCAACCTGGGAATAATTCTCGACTCAACACTCTCAATGACCAAGCATGTCAACGCCATCTCATCCTCCTGCTTCAAAACCCTCCGCATGCTCAGCAAGATCTACAGATGGATCCCAACAGATACAAGAAAGACAGTCACCCAGGTCACTCCATGGCCACATCACCCCCCACCCGAGAAACCTGCACTGGCTCCCCATCAACAAGAATATCCTTCAAGCTCCTCACCCACGCACACAAGGCACTCCACAAGACTTGCCCAGCCTACCTCAACAGACGGCTCTCCTTCTACATCCCCAACCGCCAGCTACGCTCCGCCGATCTATCATTTGCCACAGTCCCGCGCATCCGAAGAACAACCACCGGTGGGAGATCCTTCTCCCATCTCGCCGCCAAGACATGGAACACCCTACCACTGAGCCTATGACAGCCCCAAGACCTGCTGACCTTCAGGAGGATACTCAAGACATGGCTGTTTGATCAATAGCGCCCCCCCTCAGCGCCTTGAGACCCTCGCGGGTATGTAGGGTGCTTTACAAATGATTGATTGATTGATTGATACAGATGCACTTGGGGTGATTCTACCTGGTCCTTCTTGGTACGGTGGAGGGTTTTAAGTTAAAATATCCTCTAGCAACTCATCTTCCGATTCACTATATGCTATCGGGTTCTAGTGTTTCAATTTTTCTTTACACTGACTCCCTGTCTGTTCTTCAGCCACTAATACTGGGTATAAACCTTCTGATACCATTGCCTTTTTTCCATTGCTTCACTTGACCTGAACATGTCTCTCGCAAGTACCTAGGAAAATGACCCATATATCTTCCACTCCGATTTTTCTCTCGTTCATATGACTCAGTCTCCCATTCTTCTAGTTAACCCCTTCGCTGCAGCGGCAATTCCGCCACAGCGCTAGGGGGGAGGGGGTCCGAGCGGCGCTCGCATGCTCGTGACGGAGCCGCTCCGTTCCGAGCCTCGGTTGAGCTGTGCTCATCACAGAGCGGTTCCATCATGGCCCCGCCCGCTCAATGGAACGTCCAGCGCAGGCGCGGAATTCGCGCCGCGCAGGCGAGCCGAGCGGGCCATGACGGAAGCGCTCCGTCATGAGCACAGCTCAACCGAGGCCAACCGGAGCGGCTCCGTCATGAGCATGGAAGCAGTTAACCTGGGTCTTGGTTCTAACTCATTCACTTGCAACCTCAAATTGTGCAAAATTCTTCCATTAAAGGTACCATGCTCAGGAAAAACTAAAACACCATCCTCTTTTGTATATTCCATGCAATTCTCCATCCATACATATGTATGATAGCCTCTCTCCATCATCATAAATGAAGCAGGCGTTTTAGGTGGGGGAATAGGAATCCCTTCTCCAGTTAAGACAGGTTATCTTTCTTGAAGAAATTCTTAATGTTCTTTATAGATCACTGTTGTATCTTGACTCCCATGTAATGCCTTCCCTCTCTGTGGAATCCTCATGTGATGTCACTTCACAGAATGATGGGAGTCAAATAGTAACAGTTGGCTGGGCTAAGCAGCATGCTGGCTGCTCCTGGTGGGGTCTCCCTGTGGTCTTGTTCCTATCTACTTATCATCTTGTAACTATCCTGAAATAAACCATCTTTAAACTATATGATCACTTGTGGACTTGATCATTACAATTTGGCGACGATCTTTAAAAGAACCTACATCTGTCACCTCTACAAGAACTTCAAGCAAGTTAAAATACAGAATCTCCTGCAACTTAAGTCAAGTTACCCCACCTGGCATCCTGACCCCACCAGTGACCTGCCATCGGTCGCCCACAGCAGTCTGCCAGTTGTTCCTGTTCGTCTGGATTGGTTACTCATCAATTCTTGGCTCATCCTGCGCTGTGCCTTCAGTGAGGTGAGGGTAAGCCTCACACTCTTCAAGCCTTGCAGTATCCATCCGTGCCTGCCTTTTCCTACATCTTGTGCTGTGTTTTCATTGAAAGTAAGCCCTCTTTACCACTTGCCAGAGACCTGTTTAAAGCTGCATTGTCAGTGGCAGTGGCTGGATGAACAACTTCATCTGAGTAGACGTGCCTGCTCTACATCTGAGGTGTATTTTATATGTTCCCTGTTGTTGCCAAGTCTTATGAACATTTGGGTGTAAGCTTTATTTTATTGAATTATGGGCCTTTGTTTCCTCTTTACATTTGGCAGTTTAACCGCCCTGTTGTGGTTTGAAAAAACAATGTGCGCCATGCTCAGCGCGCACTCTTACCTTGATTCTCTGACTTTCAGTGACGCATTTGAATCCTTCTCCGTCCCTGCCGCACTGTTCAGGAAATTCGGATGCTTGCTCTCGCCTACAACCACCCAGCACGGCGTCACCTAACGTGCTGCCATCTTGTGGTAGGCACCATCGTTACAGTATTGCCCTGCTTTATATGTTATTTGCCAACCATGGTCGTTTTTATTCCCAACTACGCATTTCGGAAGTTAATCTCCAAGTTGAAGATTCAGTGACGTGAAGTGGCATCGTTAACGGCTTCGGAACTTTCCGCCTGAAGTGTTGTTTGTGTCACAAGCTCCGCTTCTCTAAGTGTTCGGTCTGTGTATAGCACTGGACATCTTTCATCAAGCTGCAGTAGTGTTTATGGCTCGGAACCTGTTGGAAATACAACAGTTATACATCTTCGCCATCTAGTGGCCATCTAGCACCACTGCAGCATCTTCGAATTTTCAACTGAATACAGTTTTTCCGTTTGCCAACCATGCTGTTTCATGTTTTTTTCAATCAAGTTTGTGATCTCACAGGTACTCTCTCCTTGTCATGATTGACGCCTGCCTGTCAATGTGGTTCACGACTGGAACTTCTTCCCTGTTTCAACCTCACTTTTTTTTACCTTACTTCTGGGATGCCATTACATGTCTCAAACTAACTATTTCTGACTGAAAGTGCTGTCTAATTTTCTATCCACCGACGGCACCTGCACCTGTTATCTTTTGGTCACAAAGTCAACATTGTCTTTAAGGTTTTCTACTCTGATTTTCAGTTTAAAGTTTGCCTGCTTTTTCGTTAGGATGCAAAACTTACAAGGAAAATGCCAGTTTTCATTGTTTTTTTAATATGTACTCAGTGACAGGGGGTTGTTTATTGTTTACAGCATATTATTGCATTTTCGTTTCTTGGCACGTCTTTGTTATGTTCTTTTCCAGAAGGGATTTTCCAGGCAGTTTTTACTCCGGTCAGTAGTCGCTCACCGGCGTGTGTAACAGGTCTATATCATTGCATTTCTGCTTCTGTTACAAATGTTGTTACTATTTGTTTACTGTTCTTTGTGCATGTTTCTTGTTCCCCTAAACTGGGATTGCAATGGGTTTGTAGTCCCATTTGCCAGCAGTGGGTTTACGTCCCATCTGCTCATATTACAGCTACTGTTCTATGTCTTAAGTTGTGTTGCTACGTTCAAGGCAATCATGCATTAGGTTTTAGTCCTTTTGCATCTCTTTACACTCTGAGCAACTATGCATCGGTTTTAGTCCGTTTTGCATTTTTTGTGCTTCTCTATCCATAAAGATTTGTCATGGGTTCCTACCCATTGCTTCGGGTTCCTACCCACACTTATGGTTATGGGTTCCTACCCATGCGTTTGGGTTCCTAACCTAACGTTCATTATACAGTTGCCCACTGTGTGATAACTCCACATATGTTGTCCATACACGGACACTTCTCATTTTTATTTATTTACCCTATGTAGGGTGTGCACAACTTGGTTTTCCTCCCTCCTGGGAGCTATGCAAGGGTGTGAGTCCCTGTGCAAAATGTTTTGGGTTCCTACCCAGACGCTTTCAGCTTCACCCTTTTTCAAGGGAGTTATGCAAAGGTTATAGTCCTTTTGCATTTACACGAGTTTCAACACTAATACGTCATGAGTACCTACTCATATGTGGTGTTTACCACATTTACATTCCTACAGTCCTCTGTCTGTTTGCTCACATATTTAGCTTATGTTTTACTTAACTGACTGACTTTTACGCTATCATTGCTAAATATGTTCTGTTTATATTGGATTTTTTATTACTACTTTTGCACTGTTATCTTTGCATTTCATATTTGTTTTTGCTTACGGATAATGGTGTTTAGATGGGGAACCTTTATTTTTCCTCATCTTTCTTGCTTGTTTCTTCTTTTCCATTTTCTTACTGAAGTCTTTTTCTCTTGTCTCTTGTGGACTCTGAGCTTTTCTGTCCCTTTCTGACGTGTTTTCTTTATCTCCGTTCACGCAGCCTGTAGTCCTGTTACGGCTCAGTCATACTCCGCATGTCAGGTGGTCACAGACTTTAGACTCGTACAAACGGCCAAAAATACGCACTAATAAAAGCATATGCTAATTTAAAAATAAATGGTTTCACTGTATACCACCTATCTCTACTTTAAACCCATTTCATTTATTTATGCTTTACCCGCATTAGCATTAGTAAAATAGCTTGTGTTAGTTTCAGCAAAGCAGATGCTAAGCATGTGAGCTTCCAAGCAGCCATATTAATAGCGTTTGCTCATGAGCAAGTAATTCCTTCCAAGCGACAGCTCGTTATACTGCGTAGATGCAGCTGACGCATGTGCACTAAAGATTTCCTGTTAGTAACCATTTTAGAATTTTGCTTGAGTTACTTATTAGTAATACACTTAGGCAAGCTTCTCTATCTTTTATGTTCAATGTTGTGCATATTAATTTACACAATACGTGGATAATACAACATTCGAAGTTAAATGAGAGGATTTCTTCCGAGCAAGTCTCTTTTCTATGACTCCTTGCTCCATCAAGGTCACAACATTCCAATGTTCTAATCAGTATTAAAATAATTTAAAGGTCCTTAGAAGATGCTGCATGTGAATTGGAGAACATTTATTGATAGAATTTTTAAAGTTTGGGCATTGTGTGAAGGGAAAAATACTGCCCATCTTCCAGGGGTTGTTCAATCTGATGTGCATTAATCAATTTTGCTACTTCTGTTCAGAAAATCTGTTGCAATTGTCAGTCAGAAATAACTTTATTTCGCCAACACAACAATGGCATGAAAAGTATTCTACAAACACAAGTACATCAATTGCCACTGTTAATAAAATTAAAACATTACATGTATTAAAACAGATTTAATAAAAGAAGTAAACATTAGATAAACAAGTTATTAATGGTTTAAGACGAGATGATAATTCATAAAAGCACACACAATTATTGCACAATTCAATAGCTTATTTATACTTTCTGTATCAGAATGACAATATAATCTTCTTCTTCTCAAGACAGATAAAAAGAATGAGGCCACTGAAAAGCATGCAGAGGAATCAGACAATAACTGGAGGTAGTATAGGGCCACACAAAACTGTTTGATATTCATTTTGCCAATAAGAGGGACAATTATTATTTTTATTTCATCACCATAGAGTTTGCAGAAGAACAAAAAATTAAGATCATTCTGGATAGAACGCTTGTCACAAGGGCAAGGTGGCAGTTCGGAGATCACATAGGTTTTAGATGGAAGAATAGAATTTGCCTAAATGCTGTAGTTAAGCCATCATCAATCATTGGGTCTAAACATATCATTATCTCTGATGCTCGTTTGGAGACTCTAATCCCCACAAATTTCACAGTATTGACTCTCTCCCACTTCAAGGCAATCCATTTTACATCACAATCACTAGTTTAGTATGGAGATTAACAGAGGGTTCCCTTTTTGCCATGGATGGAATAAGAAGCTTGATTGCAGCATGATCACATAAAGCATAGAAGTTGATCATAAATTGAGTGAAAAACTTCCTGATGGGGTCTGAGACCAGAACAGAGTCAGGCGTTGAGAAGTGGGAGTGACTAGAAAAAGTAAAGTTTAGTTGACCGGTTAGGATTTCAGAAGTATTTAGCATTACAAGATCATTTATAATTAATAGCCTATTTAAGGCGTTGCCATAGTCCTTATGACTAAAATGAGGGCCAAAATCCCCCTCTACGTCTTCTAGCCCACGTACTGATGTATTCACCTTATTATAAGGATGAGCGTCAAAATCCCCTAGCCAGATTATGTCACAGGGTTTGTGATATGCTTTCTGCAGATTGGCAATATCTCTTCCCAAAGGGTCCAGGATCCCTGTATGGTTACCGCCAAAATTGTTATTATAAAAATGTATAAATATCCAATATCTCTTTTTATGAAACGCAAGAAGAAGAATATGGTAATATGGAGATGTATTTGAAAAAGTTTTAACCTTTAGGGGAAAAGTATTAGAAAGTAATGTCAATAGACCACCCTTTGTGCGACCAGCAGTTCAGAGTGTCAGGCGTATGAAATGAGCGATACCCATTTAGATTGACCTGGTCAATTTCTCAGACATAAGACGTCATAGCCCATTAGCAAAGACAGACAGTCCGAGTTAGACTTTTTTTTATTATACCCAGTGATATTCCAAGAAATGACTGCAACAGATTTCGGGGTAATCTCTGTACAGATCGGGCTCTGAGACGGAATTGAGATACCTGGCTGCATGCTTATATTTAGATGATAATTTACAGTGGGCGGGGAGATTAAAGAAGACCCATTATGTGAGGCTATATAATAATTAATATTGGCAGTTAAACACTGCCCATCATGTCAATTGCACTCATCCATGTCTTCCAGTAAAGGAAATCAATTGCTAAGAGGTAGGAATATAATATGTTGTGGGAGACGCTGACTAGAAGAACGTAAGGGTAGGTAGCCATTGTTTATTTTGTGGAATGGGACTTGAAATAGTTTGCCGGGTTTATAAAAAAAAAGCCAAGTGGGAGGGCACAAATTTCAGAATAGAGTGAGGGTACTTGGTAGCAGTCTTAATAGGTCAACTACCATATGCTGGTTGTCAAAATTTATGATGATACAGTCCAATCTGATAGTTTTAGGAGCCCTTCTTACCCAGTTTACCCACCTAGCCATAATAAGGTATTGGTATAAATTAAAGCTGTCCCTTGTGTGGATAAAAAGCCAATGCTGGACTTTGGTGAATAGCTGCTCTGTAGTTTTTTTATTGTTTCCCTTTAAATTCAGGTACGCTTGCTAATACTAGAACATAGGGGCAGGCTGGTGGTGAAGGTCTAGCCTTACTCCTGATTTTACTACATCAGCTGGTCGGTTATTAGTCTCCCCCTGGGATGAAGACCTACAATGCTACCATCTAAAGAAACTGCATTTATAGGCGGTCAAGGATAGGCAGCATCATTTTCTGGCAGAACAGAGTAGGGTAAAACTGAAGGGTGTCACAAGGGGAGATGTGCATTCGGGGGACACCTCTGCTCTATGCTATTCAGAAGTTCATTGGTTTTCGTAGTAAGAAAGTTGCTATCACGAGATGGATTCTGTACTCCTGACATTTCAGAAAGGGACACAGAATGTCCAGCCAAGGCATTGAGAAAGGCCAAATGAGTTACGGTGGGTAACAGAGGTTTCAGACAGCTAAGGCTAGTTGTTTGTACTTAACCCACCTTACCCCCTCCGACCACACAGGTGTGAAAACTACTACACAACACAGACATCAAATCCTCATTTTTTTTCAAATCTTGTTAAAAGTGGTTGGAGGAGACGAGAGAGTTTTCCAACTTCCCACTTAGGTGTTCTAAAGATAACGTGCGCCGCACACACTAGGCAAGGGAAGAGACTCAGTGTTTGGTCACTAGGGTTTGAGGGTCTTACAAACTTTGATGCAGTCTTTGATGTTATGATTTTCTTCTCCTCCCCCTTTTTTTTTGCCTGGATGTGCGATCGGTGGGCTATCTTGGGGTGGGGATAGAATTTCTATACCAGTATCTAAGGTCAAAGCAGCATGAACACGCATTACTGGAGTTAAGGTAGGTAAAGAGCCCTGGCATGTAAAGTCCAGGCAGGATCTTACCTCCTCAACCAAGAGAAGCCGTTCCGGAATCTCAATCTCTTTTGAGAGGACGTCGGCCGCTCTCAGGAGGAAAGCATCTAGCGTGTTGGTGATTGCAACCCCCTCTTCTGCAGTTTTGGTTTTCCTTTTTGCCATCTTTAATGTTGATCGAAACATCAGGGGGGTGGCCCAGCTCTGCCTCTTCTGGGCAAGGACAGGCACGGCCCAGGCACGGCCCGCACCGTGGGACCGCTGGAGCTTTTTCAGCACGTGGAGATACTGTGGGGTTGCTGGGAAATGGATTTTCTGTGACTCCCTACCAGGTTGCATAAAGATTCTGGCAGGAAGTGGCGACCTAACATTGTACCATAATCCGGGGACCAATGACACTTTTTCAGCGTGTGGAGACGCTGTGAGGTTGCTGGGAAACAAAGTCTCTGTCATTTTCAGCCCGGTTGCAAAAAGATGCTGGCAGGAAGTGGCGGCGTAACGTTTTACCCCGCTCCGGCAACTGCTGTGGCTTTTTCAGCGTTTGGAGATGCTTTGGGGCTGTTGGAAAACAGAGTCCCTGTGACTCCCAGCCCGGTTGCAGAAACATTCTGACAGGAAGTGACGACGTAACATTGTCATGATTGATTCACAGAGCAGTGGCATTACATTATGTGCAGCATATTCTAATAAGTGAGTTGTGAACAGGGAGGCCAGTAGAAGCATCCTTGGTGATAAGAACATGAGGCAATGGGCAGAAAAGTCTAGAATCAAATCAGTAATTCCCTTTTTTAAGTGTCTCAAAAATTTGAATGACAGAGGTAGGAAGGAGACACCTCAGATCAACATGGATAGGTGTTAATTCTGTGGGGCACAGGATCGCTTGAAGCGTAATTTCCCAAATAGGCCCCCAGGTGAACAGATTTCAGTCATGCTGTTTCATAGGAGTTGCCCTAGACCCCTTCGGACATAATAGAGCTGGCTGTAGATGGTTTGGAAAGAAGGTAAGGTACCACGCCTCAAACACCAAGCAACAGCCAGGAATACTTGGAGCCTGTGTTTGTAAATGGCATCAGGTTGACTAATTTGTAACACCGCTGTTCCCTGTCCAAATATGTCTCATGCATAAATAGTCAGCCAGCCAAAGAATTTCCCCATAATCTCTTGGAACATGATCATTGCAACTATTGCCCTAAAATAAACTCTATGTATTGAATGCCCGGTGGGCAAGGCTACGACTGCTGGAAAATTCATGTAACATGCATATCAAAGAGCAATATTTTATGTGCATAGCTCAGTGGGTTACTGCTTTTCTACCAGATATTATTTTGCTACTGTTTAGTTCATAAGCTGCAATCGTAATCTAGTACAGTGAGTTTTAACTGCCATGAAAGAGCTGCATATAAGCTGCATGGTACAGGTTAGAAATTAATATTTTTTTCCCAGTCTTCCCTCATCCTGATGTTGCAAAACAATGTTTGTTTGGGTGGGAATAAATTCTTATTAGTAAGGTCAACCCCAACCACTGTGTTATGTTCTGAATGGATTTGTGCTTCTCCAGACACAGAACTCTTAAAACGTGCCTACCTGCATGGATGGTGTCAATCCTATACCTTGTAGTTCCTTTGTCTTATGTTAAATTTTCAATACTCTGATTTACACATGTATAATACATTGTCTATGTATGTGCTTGCAATGCAATGTGCTCCCACACCCTACAACAGTATGAGACGTGCTATAAAACAAATACATTCCATGTGATAGAGGAGTTATGCTGATCGGTGGTGAGAGTGAGGGAAATCATTAAAGAGCCCCAATAAAGAATGTTGTGTTCTAGTGTCGGGTCATGATTACTATGCTTTAAAAGCTAATACAATAGAATATTGTAACAAGGTGCCCGTTCCGGTAGAAAGAGAATCCCCCTTTTCAGACTGGTGGAATGCTGACCTTGCTTCCCCTCCCTCTCTGCCTCATTGCCAGAATGAATGGAAAACTGAAGGAGTCAGCCCATGGCCGGAAACAGAAGAACATGAGGAGGACTGCTCCTTTAATTGGAGGATCACGGAGAACGAAGCCCCGCCCCTCGATGACGACGTATGCTTTGGATTGGGTAAAACCCAGGAAGGACAGCGTCTGGCGTGTGACGACACCCCTGTGGAGTACGGTGCAGGCGTGTGGAGCGGAGAAGACACGGAAGGAGTGCTCTCGACCGAGACGAGACGAGAGGACGAGGGGATAAAGCCAGGAGGCCAACGGATCCGCGAAGCGCCGTGCCACACTCCCAAGGGAGGAGTGTGGCTGCAGCAGGTACGGCAGCGGTTTGCGAGGTGGGTCGGGAGACAGGGTTCCTCGGCTCCGTAATACCTCGCATTTGCCTATCCAACCGCATAAACGTCGTCCCCAGTTATCCTCCCTCTTATAGTGTAAATAATCCTTCCCTGACACCTACCTTCACACGGAGGCACTAAGAACTGTTTTGTTTGTATAGCACAACATCACTGGTGTCCCCCACACCACCCGGTTTCCTTTTGGATATCAGACATATAGCCACGTTCCTGATAGTCTGTTTCTTTCTCTCTGCCCCTGGTGGGAACGGCCCGCAAAAGAGACCAGAAGAACTCCCGGAGCCCGAGTGACCAAAGAAAGCGGGAAGACTGCTCCAGTAGACATATCCAAAGAGCATAGACTGAGCCTTAGCCACCACGGATCCAGCTGGATTTCAGAGGAACAGACTCACCTCCCGCTATAAAAAGACCCTAACTAAAATAAAACCTTACCTACCCAGATCTAGTCTCTGGCCCCTTTCTGGTACCACGCCACATCTGGTGTCAGAAGTGGGATCCACCACTTCCATCCCGCAACAGAAGATGCACCAATTAATTCAACACCTTATAAAGGGGCAAGAAAAGTTAGAATGAGCGGTAGAACGCCAAATGAATTCAGCCCAAGCGGACAGGGAGGTGTTCAAGAATACTTCACAGCCCAAATCGAGGGCTTAAACAAAGCCGTACAAAATCCCAGCAAAATACCGGTCGCCGACTGAAGAGGTCCCTCTACTCATCCTACAGGAGTATCATTACAGAAGTATAATACAGGAGAGGATCCTGACGCCTTTTTGACCAACTTCGAGAGGGCAGCTAGGGCCTGTGGATGGCCTGAGGAAAAATGGCCCTTCTTCCTGGCCCCCTTGCTATCAGGGGAAGCCCAGGTCGCATACCAAGTGGCCAATGCTACAGGAAACACCCCTTACCCCGAAATAAAAGAAATCATACTTGACCATCTAGGGCTAGACGCAGAGGCGTATCGGGTGAGGTTCAGGAAGGAAAAGGGGATACAAGGCGAGAACCCCAAGACACTATATCTAAGGTTGAAAATGGTCGCTGATAAATGGCTTAAACCCGAAAGCCGGACAAAGGAGGAAATTATGACGAGTATTTACTTGGAGCAGTTCATGGAAACTTTACGCTATGGTACACAACATTGGTTAAAGCAACACTCGGGCCTCACTGCCCCTTAAGCAGGAGGGATGGCCACCAACTACTCCAGAACTCAACCCAGATCCTTGCCTTGGGACCAAGAAAAATCCATCAAAGTAACATCAGCACCAAAACCAGAGAAGAAAATCAAAGTCGATCCAGAACCTCAAAAGCTTAAACCGATTAGGATGGAACCCATGTTCAAGGGCCCACAGTGCTTCGAGTGTGGCGAGTGGGGCCACATCGTTCGCCTTTGTCAACGAAGAAAGCCCCCAGAAGAACCAATGGAGGGGGGTACATACCTATAGCAGTGATGTACACAGCGGAGATGGGGCCATCATTCTATGTAAGGGTACAGGTCAACCAAAGACAAATAAGGGCTTTGTTGGATTCAGGGTGTAGACAGTCAGTCATACAAAAGAAAGTAGTGATTTCCCAACAGATCCTCCCCAACTCATTAGTCTACATTAGTTGTGTGCATGGGGACGCGAAGCCCTATCCCTTGGCCCAAATCACGATAACACCCACAGGGAGACCACCATGTTCAGTGCGAGTAGGAACAGTAGACTCTCTTCCAGAGGACCTCATTATCGGGGTTGATAACCCAGATTTTCTAGCATTGTTCCAGAGAGGACTCCAAACAGGGAATATCAAACCCCAGTCCTGCCATGTTGACCACAGAGCCATGGCTTCTAGATCGTAGTTTCGAATTTGCACAAGCTAACGATTCCACTCTATTCAATGTGTGGGAGATGGCGCACGTGGCCCAAACCCTCCTCAGCCAAACATTTCCTAAGTTCCTGATTAAGAACAACCTACTTTATAGGCTAGGTAAGCCCTCTGATTCCTTACAACTATTAGTTCCAAAGGACTTTAGGGAACAAATCCTGTTCTATGCCCACCCCCCCCTGACCGCAGGTCATTCTGGTGCTGAAAAAACCACACAACACATATTAAAAAAACATTTTTGACCAGGAATATATAAAGAAGCACAGGAGTACTGTAAGAAATGCGATATATGCCAGAAAAGAAACATGTATAAACCTCCTGCTGTTCCCTTGCAACCCCTCCCCATATTAGGGTACCCCTTCGAAAGGGTAGGAATGGACATAATAGGGCTTTTGCCCCGTACTTCAAAAGGGCATACCTATGCCCTAGTAATGGTGGACTACACCACTAGGTTTCCAGAAGCCTTTGCCTTAAGGGCCCCTAATGCTAAAAACATAGCTGAAAAATTGCTTGAATTATTCTCGAGGGTGGCATTTCCAAAGGAAATTTTGACGGACCAGGGGACACCTTTTGTGTCCCGTTTAATAAAGGAAGTGTGTAAATTACTGGACTTGAGTCACATAAAAACCTCGGCCTACCACCCACAAACAGATGGGTTGGTCGAGAGGTATAATCACACTTTGAAAACAACCTTGAAGAAAATGCTATCAGTTGAGAACAAAGATTGGGATCAGGTACGTCCCTTAGCACTATATGTCCTGAGGGCCCAAGTGCAAAGCAGTCTTGGCTGTTCAGCATTTGAATTGCTGTACGGTAGACAACCTCAATCCCTATTTGAAATCACAAAAGAAGCATGGGAATAAGAGAAAAATAATGAACAGAAAATTCTGCTGGATTATACCCAAGAGCTAAAAATCCAAGCTTGGCAAATTGAGAGATCTGGCCTATTCCAATTTGGAGAAAAATCAGACACGACAAAAAAATATTATGACAGGGGAAAGAGATGGAGGACCCTGGAAAAAGGAGACTGGGTCCTAGTATTACTACCCTCCTCTACAAATAAATTTAGGAGTGAATGGCTAGGCCCCTATCCAATCATAGACACCATCGGGAAAGCGACCTATAAGGTTCAGATATCGCCTTCCCAACGTCAGACTTTTCATATAAATCTATTGAAAAAATGGATAGGACCTCTACCAAAGGTAGCTCAGTTCGGTCTCCCTACCGGGTCCGACCAAAGCACCTCAGATCAGTTAACAATAAATGAGGACCTGCCGAATCCCATGAAGACGGAACTTAAGACCACATTACAACCTTTTTCTCAAATGTTTTCAGACCTACCCGGCCGAACTCATTTGATAGAACATAAAACCAAAACAGAAGAGGGAAAATGCGGGAAACAAAAAGCCTACAGGATTCCCGCAGCTAGAAGACAGGATGTAAAAAGAAAAGTCCAAGACATGCTCAAATTGGGTGTGATCCGTCCCTCTAGGAGCAACTGGTCGTCACCCATAGTAATGATTCCTAAACCGGATGGGACGACCAAGTTCTGTATGGACTTCTGGGCTTTAAATAATATTTCCACCTTCGATGCCTACCCCATTCCCAGAGTGGATGACTTAATAGAAAGAATGGGGGAGGCTAGGTTCATCACAACGCTAGACCTTACTAAAGGGAACTGGCAGGTACCCCTAAGGGAAGATGACAGACGTAAAACCGCCTTTCCCACGAGGATGGTTATTCGAGTTTAACGTCCTTCCCTTTGGGCTACATGGGGCACCCGCAACATTTCAGCGGTTAATGAACAGCGTCCTTCATCCATACTCCACATATTGTTCCGTCTATCTGGAAGACATTGTCATTTTTAGCAACACCTGGTTAGATCACTTGAGTCATGTAACCGCCATTCTGAGAGCACTACAAAAAGCGGGGTTACATATAAATGCCAAGAAGTCCCGAGCTTCCTATTCCAAAGTAAAATACCTGGGGTATATGTTAGGGGAGGGGGTCATAGCCCCGCAAGAGGAAAAAGTAAAGGCCATAATGAACACTCCCTTTCCCAAAACAAAAAAAGTAATACGAGCCTTCCTAGGCCTCATAGGATAATATCGAAGGTTTCTCGACAATGGGTCTTGGCTAGTCTGCTCACCGACCTATTAAAAAAAGAAGTCAAGCCCTCTACCATTCTAAATCCACCTGAAGAAGCTAAACAGGCCTTTCAGGATCTAAAATTAGCCATAACCACGAGTCTGGTGCAGATTCCTTCTAATTTCGACAAACCCTTTTCTTTAGGCACAGACGCCTACAACACAGGGCTAGGTGCCGTATGGTCCCAGATAGGAGAGGACGGTCTAGAACATCCGGTCCTATACATCAGCCAGAAACTACATCCCAGGGAACGTAAATACCCCACAATAGAGAGGGAATGCCTTGCGATACGTTGGGCGGTGACAAATTAAGCCCTTGGGCGCGGGCGCGATTCTGCGCCTGTGCGGCGTTACCCATAGTGGGCGGGTTCATGATGGCCCCCAGCCGTCATCAGCACATGCCCTCCGCGGTGCATGACGGATGGGGGCCGTCATCTGCACCGAAGGGGTTAGGGAACTCCCTTGAAGGCAAACCCTTTGAGTTATACACTGATCATGCTCCACTACAGTGGATGTATAGGACCAAAGCACATAACCCGAGTTCTCAGGTGGTTCCTCTTCCTACAACCTTTTTCTTTTACTATCCAACACAGAAAAGGCCCTGAGAACAGTAATGCTGATTTCCTGTCTAGAAATTATATTCTCCCCAATCGGCAGAAACCAGGGGGGAGGAATGTAACAAGGTGACCGTTCGGGTAGAAAGAGTATCCCCCTTTTCAGACTAGTGGAATGCTGACCTTGCTTCCCCTCCCTCTCTGCCCCATTGCCAGAATGAATGGACTGCTGAAGGAGTCAGGCCATGGCCGGAAACAGAATAACAGAAGGAGGACTGCTCCTTTAACTGGAGGATCACGGAGAACGAAGCCCCGCCCCTCCATGATGATGTATGCATTGGATTGGGTAAAACCGATGAAGGACAGCGTCTGGCATGCGACGACACCCCTGTGAAGTTCGGAGCAGGCGTGTGGAGCGGTGAAGACACGGAAGGAGTGCTATCGACCGAGATGAGACGAGAGGATGAGGGGAGAAAGCCAGGAGGCCAACGGATCCGCGAAGCGCCGTGCCACACTCCATAGGGCTGCAGCAGGTACGGCAGCGGTTTGCGGGGTGGGTCAGGAGACGGGGTTCCTCGGCTCCTTAATACCTCGCATTTGCCTATCCAACCGCATAAACGTCGTCCCCAGTTATCCTCCCTCTTATAGTGTAAATAATCCTTCCCTGACACCTACGTTCACACGGAGGCACTAAGAATTGTTTTGTTTGTATAGCAAAACATCACTGGTGTACCCCACATCCCCCGGTTTCCCTTTGGGTATCACACATAGAGCCACATTCCTGATAGTCTGTTTCTTTCTCTCTGCACGTGGTGGGAACGGCCCGCAAGAGAGACCAGAAGAAGTCCCGGAGCCCGAGTGACCAAAGAAAGCGGGAAGACTGCTCCAGTAGACTTATCCAAAGAGCATGGATCCAGCTGGATTTCAGAGGGCCAGACTCACCTCCCTCTATAAAAAGAAGCTAACTAAAATAAAACCTTACCTACCCAGATCTAGTCTCCGGCCCCTTTCTGGTACCACGCCACAAATATATAATGACAAATCTGTTGTACGATGTGCCATTTTTCCCCACATTTTCTCAGGGGGAACACCCCTCCCCCTCAAAACCCCCTTTTGCAGTGGCCACGCTCACTCACTGCACATGCTATGCAGCATAGGGGGGCTGGTCTGACAAACTTTGCCAGGGTTTTTTTGGATTTCCTGTCCAGCCTTGGGAGAATGCCTGAATGAATAGAGCCTTCCCTAGAGCCTTCAAGCTCCACATCCAAAGATGCAAAGGGAAAAATTAGATGGTGGAACTTATAGAGATGATACTACTATTATTTGTTCTGGGTCTCCTTCCTAAACTGGTGTACATTACAACTAGAAGCTTCCAATTGTTACTATGAGTGTGGCAACACCATCGATAATCAATGGAGTACTCCACAGTGAGTATTGATCCACTATCCAATCCCTCAATTGCTATAAACTAAAACCAGTTACAGTAAAGTTTCTACCAGCAGACTAGTCAACTTGGACCAGAGCACTTAGAACAGAGTCGGAAATATCATAAGATTGTTGCAATAATGTAACATTGCATCATATGTAGCACGTCCCAAAGATTCCTGGCTCAACTCAAACATAGCCCATTGGTACACCAATGTTATAGCAACCAGGTGCAAGAACACAATATGAGTGTGCTGTGTTGTTCCTCAACCCAAGAAGGTATCAATCAATCAATCAAACATTTGCAGAGCGCGCTACATAACCATGAGGGTCTCAAGGCGCTGGGGGTGGGGGGGCTGCCGCTACTCAAAGAGCCAGGTCTTGAGCAGTCGTCTGAAGGTAGGGAGAGTGTTCCAGGTCTTGGCGTCGAGGTAGAATGATCTGCCGCTGGCAGTGGTTTTCCGGATGCGTGGAACTGTGGCGAGGGCGAGGTTGGCTGAGCGTAGGCAGCGGGTGGAGGTGTAGAAGCTGAGTCGACCGTTAAGGTATGCTGGTCTGGCGTTGTGCAGGGCTTTGTGTGTGTGGATGAGGAGTTTGAAGGTGATCCTCTTGTTGACGGGGAGCCAATGCAGGTCTCTCAAGTGGGGTGTGATGTGGTTGCGTCGGGGGACATCAAGGACCAGTCATGCCGAGGCGTTCTGAATGCGTTGGAGCCGTCTCAGGAGCTTGGTTGTTGTTCCTGCCAAGAGGGTGTTCCCGTAGTCAAGTCTGCTGGTGACGAGGGCCTGGGTGACGGTTTTCCTCGTGTCGGAGGGGATCCACTTGAAGATCCTACGGAGCATACGGCGAGTGTTGAACTAGGAAGCGGAGACGGCGTTGACCTGCTTGGTCATGGAGAGGGCAGAGTCGAGGATGACCCCCAGATTGCGTGCGTGGTCGGTGGGTTCTGGGGGTGTTCCTAGCAATGTTTGCCACCATGAGTCATTCCAGGCTGAGGGTGTGGAGCCGAGGATGAGGACCTCCGTCTTGTCTGAATTCAGCGTCAGTCTGCTCTCCTTCATCCATTCGGCGACGGCCTTCATTCCTCTGTGGAGGTTGATTTTGGCGGTGCAGGGGTCTACGGTGAGGGAGATGATCAGCTGTGTGTTGTCGGCGTAGGAGATGATGTTGAGGCTGTGCTGTTGGGCGACGTGGGCGAGTGGTGCCATGTAGGTATTGAACAGTGTCAGGCTGAGGGATGATCCCTGTGGAATGCCGCAGATGATCTTGTGGTCTTGGAGCAGAAGGGTGGGAGGCAGACGCTCTGGGATCTGCCGGAGAGGAAGGATGTGGTCCAGGCCAGGGCCTTATCTTGGATTCCGGCGTCGTGGAGTCGTTCTGTTAGGGTGCGGTGGCAGACTGTGTCGAAGGCGGCTGATAAATCCAGAAGGTTGAGGGCAGCTGTTTCTCCTTTGTCCATGAGGATCCTGATGTCGTTGTTGGTGGCGATGAGGGCAGTTTCGGTGCTGTGGTTGCTGTGGAAGTCGGATTGGGAAGGGTCCAGGATGTTGTTATCTTCGAGGTAGCGGGTCAGCTGGCTGTTGACAATCTTCTCTGTGACTTTCGCCGGGAAAGGGAGCAGGGAGATGGGCCGGAAGTTCTTGAGGTCCTTGGGGTCCGTCTTGGGTTTTTTCTGAAGGGCGTTGATCTCTGCGTGCTTCCAGCTCTCCGGGAAGGTTGCTTTCTCGAAGGAGATGTTGATTTTTTTCCGGAGATGGGGTGCGACGGCTGTGCTGGCTTTGTTGAAAACGTAGTGTGGGCATGGGTCGGAAGGGGATCCGGAGTCATGGTGGTGTTTTCGTCACTGACGTTGTACCAGGCGGTCAGGCGGCTGGTGTGGGTGGTGGTTGCAGGAGTGTTGGACTATGCGGCGGAGGTGGTGGGGAAGTGTTGAAGCTGTCGTGGGTGTCGGTGATCTTGCAGTGAAAGAAGGTGGCCAGTGAGTCGCACATGTCTTGCGATGGGGGAATGTCGTTGATGTTGGAGCTGGGGTTGGAGAGTTCTTTCACGATGTTGAAGAGCTCTTTGCTGTTGTGTGCATTGCTGTCTAGGCGGTCCTTGAAGGCAGTCCTCTTGGCAGTCCTGATGAGTTGTGGTGTCTGCGGGTGGCACTCTTGTGGGCTGTGTAGCTGTCTGGTGTTCGGTCGCGGATCCAGCTCTTCTCCAGTTTCCGGCAAGCGTGCTTGGAGGTCTGGAGGTCTTCGGAGAACCATGTGGCTGGCGGCTGGTGTCCTGAGTGGGGCGAGGGTCTGGGCGCAGTCGTTGATCTACTGTTTGAGGTTGATAGCGGCGGTGTTGACGTCGATAGGGTCAGCGGGTAGTCCCAAGGTGAGGGTGGTGGTCAGTTGGTCCTTGGTGACCTTGCCCCAGCAGCGGCGTGGCATCTGTTGGGTACGTTGGTGTGTGGTGGGTTTCTTAAAGGTGAAGTGGACGCATCTGTGGTCGGTCCAGTGGGGTTCGGTGGTGTGGTTGAAGGAGACGTGGGGACTTGAGGAGAATATGGGGTCCAGTGTCTGTCCAGCGGCGTGGGTGGGAGTCTTCACGAGCTGTTTGAGTCCGAGGTTGTCGGGGTTGTCGGTCAGGGCGGTGGAGTTGGCGTCGTTGTTGTTCTCGAGGTGAAAATTCAGGTCCCCCAGGAGGATGTAGTCCGTGGAGGTGAGGGCGTGGGTGCTGACGAGGTCGGTGATGGTGTCGCTGAACTGTGGCGGGGTCCGGGTGGTCTGTAGATGAGTGTTTCTCTGAGGGTGGTGTTGAGGTCTGTGTGGATCTGGAAGTGCATGTACACAGTGGTGGTGAATGTGTCGTCGGTGTTGGTCGAGACTTTGAGGGTGTTCTTGTGGATGATGGTGATTCCCCCTCCCACTCCGTAAGTGCAGTCTCTGTGGGAGATCTTGTAGGCTTCTGCGATGGCTATGGCGATGTCTGGTGCCAAGGTGGTGTTCAGCCAGGTCTCGAACCCCAGTCAGGACATCAGCAGCGGGGGGAACGCTCACAGGTGGTGCTGAGGTGGCAGGGGAGTGACCCGGCCCTGGAGCAGGGTCGAGGTATTGGGACCTTACAGGGTCCTCTATGGATGTGCTCAATTTACTCCTTAACACACCTGTCAATAAAAGCCTTTGACATCTTGAGTTTGTTGAGTGTTATTACCTTAATTTTGCTATATCTTAGTCTCTATTAAATACTTCTCCAAGAAAAAGCTTTCATGGCGTTGCTTCATACCCCAGTAGAGAGTGAAAAGGCCTCACAGTCCACATTATATGAGGTCTATGACATTGGTTCCAAAATTTATTCCATGGAGTCCACAGGCCATAGTGTTGTGGTCAGAGGTTCTGGGGAAAATGTTAATCCATTCATTCATAAAGATTTTGGGACAGCTGGCATTGCAGGTGAGACTGGCAGGACCTTTGGTGCTGCATTTCCCCAGTGGGGGAGATGTACAGATGGACTTGCTTACCCCCTCTCTGAACACTCTATGTTTGTCAATGAGTACACAGTTGGCCTCTCTTTATGTCGGAGATGTGAGAAGTGAGGAACTACCTCATGGAGGTGGCTAACTGGAAAATTCATACCGGGAGTATGTTACACATCAATCTTCCTGCACCTTATCCCTATCCCCTAAGACAACACTACCACTCCCATAATGTATTGGGGGACTGATCAGGCTGTGTGCTATCCCATGCTACACTGAGACAATGCTCAGCTGATCGCAAGGCTTTAAAAGAAAACCGCCCCCGTTCTCAGGTGCTTGGCTTACTCCATCTTGCTGGACCACGCTTTCCTGTCCTGTCTCTTCCCTGGTTGAAATCTTACAGCTGGATGTCTGTGATATACCTCTGTTCTTCATGTCATGTCTTTACCGCTGTTGCTTTAGTTACCTAGAATTGTACAGTGATGCTCTGCATTCTAGGTGTCTTGTTATTGGAATGTGTATGGTTCAAAACCACTGTTCGATTCACCTGTTCTGCCTGAGGCTTGGATGGGTTCCTTGTCTTATGGAATAATCCTGGACTTACTTCTACTTTTATGTCTTGAGCTTCTTATTTCAGCTGATAATCTGGAAATCTTACAGTGGCGTAGTCGGCAGCTTTCCATTTAAGAGGAACCAAACTGGTCTCTAATGTTTAAAGCGGGCTCGCCTAATCAAATTTAATGGTGCGATATGCTAAATCCTGCAGTGTCACTCGAAGCCTTCATTTTCTATGTTAAATCTTCCTGACCTCCTCAGTAGTGTACTCCGTAAGAGTTATACTATCGCTATTGGCTCTATAAATTTGTCAACAGCCTTGTCAACGGCTTCCTTACCGTATTGTTGGAGTGCTCTCGTCTTCCTCATGCCTCCATTGTTGTTGGCGTTCTTCCTTGTCCTCCTGAAACATGAAGCGTCACCCCTGGAACGTATGTCTGCGTAGAGTCTTCCGCTTAGCGTCATTTGAACTTCGTCAAGCATCAGAGCACCTTCATTCCAATTGGCGTTCAGTCTCTGAGCTCCAGTAACACACAGCGTCATGGGTGCTTCTTCATTTTGAATGGTGCTCCTGAATTACACGGCCTCATTTTGCTCAGGGTCACGATTTCAACAATTATTTGAATACAGTACAATACAATATTGCGTTTTATTCTTCGTGTTGTTACCTGCTGACTCTTTTGAAACCAACAACACCAATTCTGGAGCACATAGTTGACTTTATCTTCTAATGACAATCTTCAGTGTCATCCTATATATTGCCTGTACATTTTTTTTAATTACTGATTTGTTCAACTGAATTATTTATTTGTGCTTAATTTTAAGAATACTTGAGTATATTCTCATTTCATCTTGTTGGGAGGTTTGTACTATTAATGTTACTTCATAATGCAAAATGTCACAGCCCCTCCTTTCTTCCTGATGTCACCTGGAGAACCAACTATTAAATGGAAGAAAGTTTTTGAACTTTATGCTAGGGTTTGTGGAGTCAGTCTTTCTGCTGAATGCAGAACTTCGCTTCTGCTTCACTGTCCTGGGTCAGAAGGCAAAGATGTGTTTGACCATTTGCCCCAACTCAGTGATGAAGAAAGTTCTGGTCTCAATGAATTCGAAATCTGTATCAAGCAGCTAGACAAGCACTATTTGCCCAAAGTAAGCACAATACTGTAGAGATACCAAAAAATTGCCAACAATATGCAATATGAAGGTGAATCTGTTGAGGGGAATGTCACTCAATTGAGGAAACTTGCCTCTTCCTGTAAGCTTGGAAATCTGTGTGACTAAAGAATAAGAGATCAATTCATGTTTGGCTGCAACAACCGAAAGGTAGGAGAAGAGCTTTGGTTGAGAGACAAACGCTCATTAGATGAAGTAATCCAAGTTGCTAAGAGAGTTGAACATTCACTTAAATGTGTAGATACTTTAAAAAAAAGATAAACACGTTTCTGTTCAAGTGGTTAAAGAACCAGAAAAATCTGCTCCCAAGTTATATTCCTAGGTCAAGCCTAAGAACAAATATTTTGTGCCCAAATGTTTTAGGTGTGACAAAGTAGGGCATTTTGCCAACAATAGCAAGTGCCCTACCTTAAATGTAATGTGCTCAAAGTGTAAAAGGAAAGAACATCTTTCAGTTGTATGTAAAACAAAGGTTACATCTTCTAATGTAAAAGGTGTCGAAACTGAAATTTTAGAGGAGGATTTTGTCTGTGGACAAATTGTGGTTCAAGCTGTTTCTCACGTAGAAGCCAAGTCTTGTCCCTTGGATATGATTCTTGTTGAAGGTGAGTCCACAAGAATATTGTTCGACTCAGGAGCTAAGATTACGATTTTAGCATATGGTGGAGAACCCATTCCTCTAAAAGGTTATTTCACTGTCCTCATTGAATATAAAGGACGATATGTTTCTGGTAAGATCTATGTTTCTCTAAAAGGTGACAGGATAATAAGCTGGTTGCACCAGGGAGATTTAGGGGTAATGTTAGATCCTGGCAGTGACTGTCCTATTAAATTGAAATAATCTATTCAAACTGTTCAGCTAAATTCTAACAGTTTAAGATTAAAGAAAAGTTTCCTGATGTTTTCAAAACTGGTCTGGGTTGTCTCAAGAATTTTAAATGAAAGATTCCTCTTCGCCCTGATTCAGAACCTTTTTGTTGCAAAGCCAGAAATGTCCCTCTAGCAGTAATGGAAGAAATTAAAAAGGAATTGTTAAAACTTAAAGATGGAGGCATTATTGATGAAGTCACAGTGACTGACTGGCTTTCTCCAGTTGTAGCTGCTCGCAAGGCTGATGGTTCCCTTCGCCTCTGTGTGGACTTGAGGCAGCTAAATAAGTGTGTGATGGTGGATCGCTATCCATTACCCAACATTTCTGAACTACTGGCTTTGTTGGATGGAGCTAAGGTAGTCAATTACAGTTTTGTGCCTTGAATGGGGTCCCACCTTCGGAAAGGGGAGGTGCCAGAATTAGACGGCTTCGCCAACTAGAGTCTAGATTTATAATCAAGTATGACACAGTTTATCCGAACGGTTTGAACAAAGATGAGGAGATTTCGGTACATTTGTGTTAGGAGAATAAACTATGCAGAATATTGCTAGGATGCTATATTATGATGTCTGTAATGTAAAGTATTGGTTTTAAAATGCACTGAAAACTGAAGTGAATGCACATTTTATATTATTTTTTGTAGGAGACAAAGTAGTCCCCACACCGTTGGAAGAACATATTTCAAAAGGCAACCTTGAGAATTATATTGATTGAATTGTGGCTGAATATAAGCCCACTGGGGCAAGATCACACGAGAGTTTTGGACAATTTCTCATGAGAGACTATATGAAAATGCCCACTGGGGCAAGATTGTAATACTATGAGTACACAGGCCCACTTGGGCAGTATGAGTAAAATTGTGTTTAACATTTTTTGGATCATATAAACAACCACAGTATTTGAATCATTTGAACACTTCAAAATGTCTGCCATTTAGGTGGTTCTCTAAATGGTGTTGGGACGAGTAGTCCTACTTTTATGTTAATGTTTGAGCACTAGATAAGAAATGCACGTAGTAATGAGCTTTACCCGTGACCAAGGTGCGGCTGCACCGAAACGCGTCGGGTGGTGTTTTTGACAAATATTTTGTTAAATAAATAATCACGCTGAAAGAATTTGGGCTGAAGCTGTTTTTGTTTGGAAACGAAGAGCACCCTTTGTTGATTTCAGGGGGGTCGCTCCCCCGCTTCAGCCCGCCGTCACAGAGAGGCCTGAGGATTGGCGAAGTATAAATCACATATATATATATATATTCACTGAAAAAAACATAGGTTATAGACCATATATAGTTAGGAATTAGCATTTAAAAAACCTTATTTTACTCACACAAAACCATTGAAATTCCATATATAGTTAGTTGTACTAACTATATATCGCACACCCGCAATCCACTGCTGATCATGTCACATATTACATCATTCATGACATGGTCAGTGACATCACTGATGACATCACTGATGACATCTCAAATGACATCACTGATGACATCACTGATGACATCTCAAATGACATCACTGATGACATCACTGATGACATCTCAAATGACATCACTGATGACATCTCAAATGACATCACTGATGACATCACTGATGACATCTCATTTGACATTACTGATCACATCACTGATGACATCTCAAATGACATCACTGATGACATCACTGATGACATCTCATTTGACATTACTGATCACATCACTGATGACATCATTCATGTGATAATACGATGACCCTCTTCAGACTCGTATATAACCTTAGATACACTCAGTGTAAACAGACACTCACAGACTGTCACTCATCCATGGAGTTACTCACACACCTAGTCAGTCATGCAAAGAATCAATCACACCTCCATTTCTCAACTATACAGTTATACACACCTTACTTATTCAAACATATACTAAAACATATATACTCTCTTATACAATCCTGGATACAAGTTCACAATGATGCATACAGCCACTCACACATTCACTGGCTCCTATGCACAGTTATTTATATATGTCAACTCTCACATGTACTGTATTTTACATATGTACTTACTTTGACATGTAGCACTGAGATATCCATTCACTCACCAATACACTCATGCACACAGTCAACCGCCCATACAGCTGTTTCCACATGCACTTTTGAACCCATACATCTAGTGAATCAACTGCTCACACATATATGCACAGTCATACACCTCCCAGCCACCCACACACACACTCAGTCTCCCATACAAATGCTTGGGCGACCAATCAATAACCCATATAGTTACTCATATAGCTACTGATCAACACATGCAGCAGTTTACAGAACAACAGACATAATGATGCACAAATTAAGACAGTTTAGTCACTAACCCATGCATTCAGTGAGACACATTTAATCACTCACTCATACAGTCAGTCACGCACCTACTAAATCCTTCATCCAGACACTTCTACATCTACTCATTCTTCAATATGTAAAACATATTTAAACTTTACAGAAACACACAGTCACTGGATGATGTCATCAGTGATGTCATCAGTGATGTCATTTGAGATGTCATCAGTGATGTCATCAGTGATGTCATTTGAGATGTCATCAGTGATGTCATCAGTGATGTCACTGACCATGTCATGAATGATGTAATATGTGACATGATCAGCAGTGGATTGCGGGTGCGCGATATATAGTTAGTACAACTAACTATATATGGAATTTCAATGGTTTTGTGTGAGTAAAATAAGGTTTTTTAAATGCTAATTCCTAACTATATATGGTCTATAACCTATGGTTTTTTCAGTGAATTTTCAAGGTTTTGTAAATGCTAATATCTATAGCTGTAAAATGTATTCTTCTTTAAATCCAAAAATATATTTTATATGTTTATTAATCATTTTTTTTAAAAATATTTTTTTTGTTTCGCTCCCGGTTCGCGAACCGGGAAGCTTTCCGTTAGCTCAATTTGATGCCGCGACCCGGTCCGCGAACCGGTAAACGTTCCGTTAGCGCAACTGCCGCGTTAGAAATCAACATCGTGACGCGTCGCGGAAGCGTGATGTATCACGTTGTCGCGTAATGCGTCTTATGACGCGCCGTGTTAGCGCACCCGGAAGTGCTCCGGTACGCGAACTGAGACGCGAAGCGCAGCTCCCCGGAAGTGATCCGCGGCGCGTTCCGCAGCGCGTAACATAAGCGTGAGAGGTCATGTGACTTGTTAATAAAACTTTTCATTGGTTCATTTAACTTTTGGTTTCATAATCATGTAAGGCTAGGTCAGGTGACCTAAAAATAACACTTTTCATTGGTTTAGAACTATTGTTTTTCCCAAATGATGAAAACCCCTCCTTCTTTCCTCACTCTGACTTTCATCATTGTGAGAGGAAGACCTTTATTCATAGTAGATCAATGGCTTCAGTAGTTGCTTCAGCTGGTGCACCCCCACCACCACCTCCACCTCCTCATGGGAAGAGAGGACCACCTCCCCAGGTCATCACCAACACAGAGGAGGAAGAGGAAGAACTAGAGGAAGAGGAGAGAGAAGGACCACAGTTCTTGGAAGAGGTGCCCCGGGTTTCCCATAGGAAAGCCAGTTTCATTTGGCAGTTTTTTTCAATCCCTCCAGGGCAGAAAAAAGTAAATGCGAGGTATGTCACCTGCCTCATTTGCAAAGAGAAATTATCAAGAGGGACTGATAAAAAGTATAGCTACGGGTACTATACCATGCATCGGCACATGAACAGTGAATTACAGCCGGGCGGAGATACGTGACATGGAAGAAAACCCAACAGCAACTCCTGTGGCCAGGTCAACATCGTTAATATCGTTGACAGCAGCAGAGGCACGGGAAACCGTGCTAAACATCCAGGAGAATTTTGGGCATATGAAATATACTTGTCTGCACTGCGGTGCATTGATATCATGTGGTAACATGAGCATTAATTCAATCAACCTAGCTTATAACATTCACAATTGTCCTAACCGCCCCAGACAGTAATTTTTTTTTGCTCCTGTTGAGCCCTTTTTAATGCCTGTTTTTTGTTGTTTCCCCCCCAAAAAACCCAAAAAAATATAAAATTGTTCAAAAAATACCAAAAAAACAAAAAATGTTCAAAAAAAAAAAAAATATATAAAACAACAAAAACATTTAAAAAAGTTCTTTTCAGAACTACCCCCCCTTTCAAAAAAAATTGCTAGAATGTTTAGCACTCTGGCAAGCTCTATTTCTTTTAGTTCGCTTCCCAGTTCGCTTCCCGGTTCGCGAACCGGGAGCTAACCAAAAAAAAAAAAAAAAAAAAAAAAAAGAAGAGTAAGTATAAGGAAAGTAAACAGAGAGTGATGTTAAAAGAAAGACAGCTATAGGGAGTAAACCAGAGATACTGTTTAATAGATCTATTTACCGAAGAAAAGACGGAAGAGGGTATAATTGTGAAAAACAAAATAGATAAGGAAGTGAAAGAAAAAAAAGAGAGTAGAACAATAACAAAGAAGACTTTCTTGGAGAATGTGAGTGAATGTTCAAAATAAGATTAAAACATGGGGAATAACAGAGAGAAAAAATAGAAAACAGAAAAGAAGAAGTAACAGAAAAAGATTAATTGAAACAGCAAAGAAATGTAAATAACATAGAGCCATATCATCAACATAGGCAATAAAAGTTTTGCAGCTTTTATCGGCAGAAATATGTCGCCAAAGCCGCTTTTGCAGCAGAAAACTGCCGCTAAAACCACTTTTGCACCAGTTTTCTGCCAATAAAAACAGCAATAATTTTATTGGCTGTGTTCATAATATGCCCCTTAGTGTGCTTCAACTACACAGAGAAAGCATTATGAACAAGTAGTGAAAGAGTGATCAGTCAAAGACACTAAGAGTAATAGAGACGGAGTGAGTGAACAAGAGTGAGGAACTATGAGAAGAGAGGGACTGAGAAAAAGAGTGGAAGGAGTTGAGTAAGTAGGTAATAGAGAAAGGAATGAGGAAAGTAGCAAAGGCAGGAAACTGAGGGTTAAAGAAATGAAGCTGTGGAACTAATAGTAGGTGAATGTGATAGAAATGTAACGAAAAGAATACAAAACATTTACCTTATAATTGTCGTTAAATTACTCACTTTTTGTTTTTATACTTTCAATCTGTGAAAGAGAGAACAAACATTTGAAAAATATTAAAACATGTATTTAAAAATTACAAAAGACAAGGGAAAAGATTGAAGGACAAACAGTTTTTCAACAACTTTGACACTGACAGAAGCTTCTGCTTCTCCAGGACCCCTACACAGTCCTAAAGATATACATTTTAAACTAACAGTATCTTGATGCAGATGAAGTGAGGCCTATCTTAAAACATGGTGCATCTTTTGCACTGCTGTTGTCTCAGAAAAGTGTCGCAAGACACTAACATTTTAAATGATTGCTTCAGGATGCCAATAAGATGTGTCCTATCCAGAGGTTTGTTTGAGGTGAGACCTACTCAGGGTTCCAAATGAAATTTCGAGTTGTTTGAAGAGAACAGAGGACATAATACATGTGAAGGCCTACCAATGAAGTAAGTCATGTCCACTTCACTCTTGAACAAAGGCCAGACCTCTTCTGTGTCCGTGGACAGACCTAAACTTCATCTGCACAATGTCATTCATAAACTTAGGAAACACAGGTGATGTAATTGAAAAACATGCACATTTTTTTGCTCATTCCACAATCATATGACCTGTGTTTCCTTTGCTTAGGTATCTCATTGTGGAAATGTAGTCTATCATATAAAAGACTGCGTAGAATATGAGCACTGTATGCAACAACTTTGACACTTACAGAAGCCTCACCTTCCCCATGCCTCCTACACAGTTCTAAATGTACATCATAAATACAAACAGTACAGAATTAATTATACATATTAAATGGTTTATTTTTGCTGTTCTCAGAATGTATCAAATTTCACTAAAAACAGTGACTTGAAGGTATTCATCATATAACAGCGGGGAAAAAAAACCACAATCAAAATGATTGTGTTTAAAAAAAACCATACAACATAACAAATCAGAATTCAGAACTCCTTAAAGTTAACTTACTTTCCATGACGGCGAAGGATGTCCTATGAACAGCTTACACTCTGTTGTGCTGTTATTACTTTCAGCCCGCCACTTTCTGAAAGAAAACCTCCATCGTTTTGAAAAACATGTTACATACAATAAATGACTTCTTGCTCTCTACCACAAGTTTCCACAAGGCCAAATCTTGTCAGAGCCATTTATAACTCTTGGATTTCTTGTAAGCCAATCCCGTCATTTGGCATTTCCGCAACTTTCAGAATTAAAATGTTGAAGATCATTTTCACAATCCTGGACTAGTAATATCTTCCCCTTCTTCCTCAGTCATGTTCTACATTTCCTATGACACTGATACTGCTTACTATGAAGCAGACTTACACTACCTCTATGACTACTACAATTATTTAATTCTCTACATCACTTTTAATCACAAAGCAATGTAAAACAGTAGACAACATTGCAGACTTACATTCCCTCTACTCTATGTTTTGATTGGCTGCTTCAATTTGCTTATAAAAAGAAATAGTTTTTCTGAACTCATTCAAAGTGCACTTATTTCTCCATGACGTCCAGTCTTATGGTTAGAAGTTATGTCTCTGAACTACACTTATCCTCAAGGCCAAATCGTGTAGGAGCCATTAGAACTTCTTGAAATTCCTCAGAGCACATCCCGAGATTCTTTCCCTAAAATTTTGGTTTTAAAAACACCAGGTAAGAGTTTTTAAGGTCATACGGCAATTTTTTTTTGAAAATTAAAACAGAATCATTGCAGAATGACCAGCCATTTCTAGACTTTAAATAAGCTGTGTAATGTCCTGATGTTATTGAAGGACCGTCATGATATATAATTGCTGCAGTTACAAAAGTCCTTCCTGATATTGACAACTGCGAAGCCACAACATTTTTAATTAAAGTTGTCAATTTTTTTCCATCAGGCCTACATCGTTGGAACATTAAAATGACATACTGGCCATATGTTCGTATAAATAATGTGGACATCATTTCAGATTTACATTGGCTACACTCCATGTTGTGATCAGCTGCTTTTACTAGCTTATTAAAGGAGACTGATTTACTGTCTGGCAAAGTTAAATATATAAATCTTTCTGAGTCTACACTAGTAGTACTTGATACCCTACAGTTCTCGCAGTCATGCTGCCATTGATAAGAAAGCCCAAACAGCTGATCTACATCTACACCTTCAGCATGCAATACATCAAGCATATACATTAAAAACTCCTGACAATCTTGCTGAATATTTTGAGAGAATTGTGTTTGGCCTGAACATCTGTCTAACAGATTTCGAATTTCAGACACACTTTCTATGTTTGTTCTATCAGTGCTACATTTTTCTAAGACAGAATTTAACAAACTGCAAAATCTTTGATCAGAATTGACCACAATCTCTTCTTTTACATTTTCTAGAGAAAACAAAACATTAACCACTACATTAGCATAGCAGTTGACACCAGAACTGTTTTCAAATTGAAAACCAACAACATCTTCAACAGAATCCTTTTTGTTTCTGCTTATAATTTCAGGTTCATCGACTTTTCGTCTTTTTGCTACAACCTCCCCAGTATTGGTCACATTTCTTCGTTTCCGGCCTACCACACGTTTCTCAAACAAAGGATATTGAGGCAAATGTGGCGCATACTCTCTTCTTAACCTATTGTATTCCTTAACACAATCTAGATCCGCACAAATGCTTGTGACATCACACTCAATCAAGTACAATCCCGATAAAGTTCTAACTCGTGACAATGCCACATATGCCATACCCTCCTTGAACACAGAACTGCCAATATTCACCAGTGCACTGTCTACACTTAAACCTTGCGATTTATGGATTGTCACCGCATATGCCAAGCAAACAGGAAACTGCTTACGGCGAACATATAAGTCTTTTACAAGCAAAAATCTAGCAGAACAACGACCAATTAGCTGTACTTCCTCAATGCCATCAAAATTTATTTTTAAAAATTCAATTCCATCTCTATTTCTGTATTTTACAAAATCAACAACATTACCCATTGATCCATTTACCAGACCTCTTTCAACATGTAAATTCCTTCTTAAAATTATACGGCAGTTCAAGCACACATTCAGAGTCTTTTCAAAACCTGCAGTTTTAGATATACTCTTCTCTAATGAATCCAATTTTGTTTTCAGATTCTCAGACAAAATAATTGTTGATCCCATATGCTCTACTCTGTCAATAGCTTCCAGTTTCACAATCTCTTGCTTTTCTAAATGCAACATTTTGTTGTTGAATTTGGCACATTCTGCAAGAGTTGGCATCAAACATATTCCAGATTTCTTCTCAGTAATTTTCTGAAAAATATTCTCAGGCACAACATCTTGTTCTGCATATAAATTTGACAGTAATCGTGCATGTAAAGCTTCTTTCCCATGCTCGGTCACTTTTCCAATTCTAACATCTTGTAGAATAGTCTTGTAAACTTCATCCTTCGCCTGACGCATATTTTCATGCAGTTCAGCAAAATTGAAGTTTAACCATATATTGACGTTGCCAATGCTGCCTAGGCACTTCCTGGTATCTTCATGCGTGAGCATTTTGAACACAGGTTGCCCTTTCACTGGTGTCAGCTGCAGAAGATCTCCGAAAACAATGATGTGTTTGCCACCAAATAACACATCATACTCTGTTTTGAGAACTTCTTGCATTCTCAAATGCACAAAGGCAAGCATGACATTGGAAACCATGCTTACTTCGTCAATGATAAGAAGTTTCATTTTCCTCAAGATTCTTGAAACTTCAAAACAAGCATCTCCAGATAGCTTGTGATATTGTAATTTGTTGTCATGCTCCACTGGCAGCATCAGTAAACGATGTAAAGTAATCCCTTTAATGTTATGTGCTGCCAGTCCAGTTGGAGCGGTGACAACACAAGACAGCGATGACTCTGTCCTTTCCTGCAAATAACATGAAATTGCTTTAATAAGGAAACTTTTTCCAGTTCCCGCTTCTCCACTCACGTACAGTCGGACAGGCTTCAACGACGTACATGAGCACTCTTTCTTGTCATGACTTAATCCATGATCAATTTGCATGGTAACTTCGTCATATATTTTCCTCTGCTCAACGTTGAGTTGTCTTTCCAACTCTTCTAAGTTAACCGCATCCTCCTGAGCATGTGTCATGGCTCTTTCCACTTCATTCATAGCAGTGGCAGCTTCATTTTCGATAACAGGTCCTCCTAGTGGATCCTGACTCAATGAAGCAGAACTCTGACTGTCCTGAGAACTGTCTCTGGCAATCTCGGCTGCAATCATTGCTTCCTGCTCAATTTCCGCATTCAACATTTCTACATATTTGGGAAAAGCAGGACATTCTATGGTCTCCTTGGCGGCATTGAAAGAGTCTTCGTAACAGAGAAAATCTCCAAGCAGTTCCTCTTCTGCACGCCAAGGCTTGAAAAGTTGCAAAAGTGCTAAATAGAAAAACTCCTTTTTTTCAGGAGATTCGCCACTCAATTTTCGATGGTTTACCAAGTGGCATTTTCTTTGCTTGACCAGACATCCCTCACTTCCTATTACAGCATACACTCCTTTCTCAGTATCTTCTTTGATGTTCCTCTTGAATATGTAATTTTGAAGAACCTCATACAGACAAACATTCTCGAGGTGAATGCTTCGATTTGGATAATATGTATCCAACATGTTGGTCTTCAAAATGTCGGTACTGTTTGGCTCCTTTTCCGCCAAATACTCAATTTCCCGCACAGGTTTGAGAACTCGATTACGCGTTGCAGCAAGACCAAGACTCGCCCAAACAATACTCCTGGACTTGGCATAGAGACTTGCTGAAGACAACCGGTCAGAACATTCGTATGCTCCGATTTCTCGATGCGACAACATCTTCAGACTGAAACTGTACAACTTCTTGCTGAGGCTCTTTTCATGGGAAATGTCCTCCCACATATCCTTCAATTCTGTCTTCTCTTTTTTGGTGATGTAAGATGTCACATACCGAGCCACACCCATACAGTTATCAGCCACAAACTGTATATCCATGTTAGCATTCCACATGGACAAAATCACCGGGTTGTAGTCGTTGATGTACTTGGACTCTTCGTTCCTCTTCAAATTGTATGTGTTTTTAGGTGATTTCTTCATCACATTATGTCGCAGCGAAGACATCAAACTGTTTACTCTTCCTTTAGAAATCACCGGTCGTGGAAAGCCGAAACGACATTTGGTGTAGAACTTGTCCTTGTTTTGGAATTTACGACGACAGTACTTTCCACATCGATGGCTTTGGAAACGCAGAACTTTTTCTCTTAGGTTTTTCTTCTCCTTTGCGTTTGGAACAGCACACGTAGAATACTGTTGTATAAAACTCATCACTGAGTCTTCTGGATCCGTTCCAAATTTAGGTGCATCCTTGATCCACAGCAACATATGTATATGAGGAGCACCTCTTGCTTGGTACTCCTTTCTCCAGAAGAAATCCAACACCTCTCCAAGAGGTGGATTCTTCTTATTCATGATGAAAGACATCATAGCTTCAAATCTATGATTGAAGTACCTACATATATTGACTGGATCCAAAGAGCACAGTTCTCCGGGTGTCTTGAATTCGATGTTTTCTACGTTAGCATTTGCCTCTCGTAGAAATTCAAGTAAGTCTTCCCAGCCATACTCGGCACAGCTCAGAGTGAGGAACCATGTGGGAGTTCCTAAGTTCCTCAGCATACATTTTAAATCACCATGACGACGGTACCAGTACTCATTAGTACCACGCTGACACGCCATGAGATTAATCAGGTGAGAATCCAAAATACTGTCTTGGACATTGACTTTATCCATAAAGTCACTTGCCGAGATGTTTTGCATGTGTATACCACTTTTCAAGATGTGGTTCACTGCATATGACAGTCCAGACAGATCGCTTTCAAACAGGAGATGAAACAAATAAGGAATGCATTGTCGAAACCTAGCATCTCCTGCATACAATCGCAAAGTCCGGTATTCAGAAGCAGGAATTTGATGAGGTCGCTCATCATATCTTCCTCCCTGACCTGTTGGAAAAAGCTGTGGGAAACACCGAGCTTCCAAACTTTCCTCCCAAACACTAATGGGACTCCCTTTGGCTTGTTTCATTTGAAACAACTCAATAGCATTCCCCATGACTTCCTTGGAATGCAAAGGATGAACACTATAATGTTCATATATTTCTTCACTAGTAGAGGGTTCTACTTTCTCAATTTGACCAGCACACAAATCGCTATCCTCTTCCTCACTTACTTCCTCTTCTGCAACATATACATTCTTATAGTATTTTTTTTTTTTCAAATACAATGTTGCCTTTTTAACTTTCCTAACATCCACTAAATCTTGCCATATTTTCTTATTCTTTGTCGGAACCCCATTAACTAAGATAACCAGAGGTTCCTCTTCCACTTTTTCTACTCCAATTGTGTTAATGTTTTTCTTCAAATCTAGAGGCAAATAAACAACTCTTCCCTTTAATCCTCTCTGTAAATCTGATTGAGGCAATTTCCCTGTCTTTGGCTCCATTCTTACAATAGCCTGAAAGGGATGGATACTTTGAATCAAAATAGATTCATAAGTATTTAAATCCTTCAATTCAGAAGGAATTTCAACCAATTCCAGATTATTATGAACTGCTCTAGCAGGCATCTGGTTTTGATTTAATTTGCAACAACAATAAGTACACACACGTTGATCCAATCCCAAATCAAAACAATTTTCTGCCATCAAGTATGTTGTGAAATCCTTCCATTCACTATTATTTTCCCTTTCACTTTTTGCATATAAATCCACTAACTTAGTCTGATTCTTATAATAAGTGCGTCGACAACACACACAAGTGAAATTTGGCCTCTCACTTGATTTGACCTGAAACGTCGCAATTTCCCTCTGGAAATTATCTGTACTGGAAACCTGTACACTATCTTCCACATTACCCGCTTCTTCTTGGTCAATTTCAACATTCTCCTCTTTACTTCCAAAGTAACAAAACTCAATTTCTTCACATATATTCTTCACATCTATTTCAGAACCATGCAAAAGAGCAGAACATAATTGTTTAAGCATAATTGCTGGACTCTTAGCATAATACAACATTCTAACTAATTTCCTCACTTTATTATGATGCACTGCTAGCATCCTGAAATGATGAAAAACACTCTGGCATACTCTCCTGGAAAGACAAGCCAGTGAATGACCATGCAAACCTGTCACTTTTCTCACTCTGCAAGGATCTAATTCTTGCAACAACCTCATTTTCTGCTTCAAACGTTTCTTATTAAATGACCGTACAAAATCACAAAGCAAATTGATGGAATCCTGTCGCACACTGCAAATACTACTACACTTCCAGGTGTACACAGGACCCTTAGCACGTCTTCCTAAAACCTCATTACCTAACACCTCTTCTGCCTCTGTTGTCACAAGTTTTTCTTTTTCAACTGGACAACCATCTTTCACTTCATAAGCACGACCACTGGTGTCAACTGCATGCACCAAATCATTATCCTGGAAATAACTCTCCTCATTAAAAAATGCCTCACAGCTTGAACTATGCATCCCTTCTCCAGAAAAACTTCACAAAGATTACTACGATTAACTATTCTCTTCCATCTACTATTTCTTTTGAAATCATAAATTGCCTTGTTTAGCTTCCTAATTCTATTGATTATCAAAATAAATAACTTACGTTTAATTTCAAATGCCTGATCAATAACTTTCTCAACTTTTTTTTTTCTCTTATAAAAAACCACTTTCTGTTGACCTTTCTTAATATTTTTTAACAAATTACCAATTATCCTGTTGCGGAACATTCGTTTACGAATGTCCCTAAACTGTTGTTTCCTTCTAATATCATGCACAGAGTTATCTCTTGCTCTAGCAGTAACATTTTTCATTGGCATTTCCTTTCCGTTTGAATTGCTTCTCTTTTTCTGGACTGAAACATTTTCTGTAGTAATATTTTTTTTACTACAAATATTTCTTATGAATGTTTTTGTACTCTTACCCGGTGCTTTCTTGGTGACTTGACAAATCTTTTTATTAGAGGACTGCTGCTTTTTTTCATTCACCTGCTGTCTTTGACGTTTTGCAGCCTTTCTCAGTCTTTCTTTCGTTGGCATGGTGAAATCTTGAAATGATCTGCAGTTGAATCTGTGGTAAAATATATTAAAAAATATTATTAACCACTATTACCCAACAGTAAATCAATAACAGTAATCAAAAACTTAAAACACTACTTGACATTTTTACATAGAAGATTTTTTAGTGCTTGGCAAATTTAGAATACAGAAATAGCAGAAAAGAAATGGAATTTATATTCATGTTACCTGTGCTATTTTATATGTGAATCTGATCTAATTTTATGAGCATATTTTAATATTTTATTGAAGACACTACACATAACCTGTTTTTGAAGGTGTCTTTATTTTTAAATTAAACGGTTTACATTTTTACTTTTTATTTATTATAAATTTTTAAAATAAATGTTTATAGTTCCATAGGCTCAAGCAGGTCAGCTTCCCACCCTATGTCATACAATTCTGACAAATCTGCATCCTCATCATGTTCTTCTTCATCCTCAGGATTTAAATCATCCAAGGGATCAACATCCACTGATGTTTCAATTACGAGTTCAATGATGAGGTCAAAATCAACTGATTGCTGATTGTCGCTCATGTTGATGTTGTCTTTATCTTTAAAGAAAGATAACAACAATGAGATGTTGCAGAGTAAGAGACAAATCTCAGAGATTATAATAGTAAAATTGTTTAACAAGAGTAACATTTTGCAGCTATTATATAGCCATGTCCAGCGATGCTGAGCAGGTGAAGCCTATGTCTAATTTTTCAGTGAACAGGACTCATCTCTTCTTAACCTTGGATAAGCCTCACCGACTCTGTGTCCCCTGCACATACTTAAATGTAAAGGGGCAGATTTATGTTAAATGGCACATCCCCAGGCATGCACCAGTTAACGTGCACCGCTGCTCTGCCACCCATGGTGTGCCGCATTTACAATCAGATAGGAGAAAGCTACGTCAAAACCCTGCGCCTGCTTGAAGCAGGCATAGGTCTTGACGCAACATTGTGGAGATGGGGCACCCCTGAGCCTTGCTGGAGCTGCATCACGCTTGCGATACAACTCCAGCAATGCGCCACCTTTACGGCACAGATGCGTCACGCATCTGTGCCATTTTTGCCCCATGCTGCGCCGCATTGTAAATGCAGCACACCATGGGTGGCGGAACAGCAGCGCAGGATGACTGGCACATCCCTGGTGATGCGCCAGTCATCATAAATCTATCCCGAAGCTTCTTATCTTGTTAGAGATGAACCGCCATATGTATCATCAAACTATTTTGCATTTCCTAAATAGCGAATTTTAAGGGATAAATAGCGATTCTTTACCATTCCTAATTTGCGATGAGAAAATTGCTAATTGCAAATTACCCATTCATTTCCATGGGCCAGGAGGCCCATAGGAATGAAGGTGCAATTTGCGATTAGCAATTAGCTCATCGCAAATTAGGAATTTTTCCAAAGGTGCAGGGGTGTCTCAAGAACACCCTGCTGCACCCCTGAAAAAGAAATTTGGGGGCATATGGCGCACATACATGCCCTAAGGGCATGTATGGGCGTCATATGGCACCTTTTGTTTTTTGGAAAAAAAGCTTTTTGAAAAGAATTCGCAAATTACCACCAACTAGAAGTTGGTGGTAATTTGCAAATCCTTAATGGCATTTTTTGCATATTTTTTGTTTGATACATTGCATTTAAGGAATCACAAAATTAGCAAATCCTTCAGTGCAATCGCAAAATAAGGAATAGCAAATTTTGCTATTCCTTATTTTGCATCAAACTTGTTTGATACATACCATTTGTCTAATTAGCATTCGCAAAGGCCGAAATTCACAGAACTTCGGCCTTTGCAAATGCTAATTAGCTTCATACATATGGCCCCAAGTGAGGCCTGTCTTGCAACATGGTGCATCTTTTGCATCACTGCTGCATCAGTTTCATGTGGCACGGTGTTTTTTACACCATGACACATCTGCCTAAATGCATCAATTTGTAATTTTGTCGCCTCATAGCAAATCTTTTGCACCGCCGCTGCATCAGAAAAGTGACGCACAGTGGCGCAAAAGAGGCATACACCTATCATAAATCTGTCCCTAGCATTTTAAATGATTAATTCAGGATGACGATAAGGTGTGGCCTATCCAGAGGTTTGTTTAAGGTGAGGCCTACTCAGGATTGCAGATTAAAGTTACGCTTGATGAAGAATACAGAGGAGATAATACATGTAAAGGCCTACCAATGAAGTAAGTTATGTCCACTTCATTGCGCCAGTCATCATAAATGTATCCCTAAGCTTCTTATCTTGTTACAGATGAACCGCCATATGTATCATCAAACTATTTTGCATTTCCTAAATAGCGAATTTTAAGGAATAAATAGCGATTCTTTACCATTCCTAATTTGCAATGAGCAAATTGCTAATTGCAAATTACCCATTCATTTCCATGGGCCAGGAGGCCCATAGGAATGAAGATGCAATTTGCGATTAGCAATTAGCTCATCGCAAATTAGGAATTTTTCCAAGGGTGCAGGGGTGTCTCAAGAACACCCTGCTGCACCCCCTGAAAAAGAAATTTGGGGGCATATGGCGCACATACATGCCCTAAGGGCATGTATGGGCGTCATATGGCACCTTTTGTTTTTTGGAAAAAAAGCTTTTTGAAAAGAATTCGCAAATTACCACCAACTAGAAGTTGGTGGTAATTTGCAAATCCTTAATGGCATTTTTTGCATATTTTTTGTTTGATACATTGCATTTAAGGAATCGCAAAATTTGCAAATCCTTCAGTGCAATCGCAAAATAAGGAATAGCAAATTTTGCTATTCCTTATTTTGCATCAAACTTGTTTGATACATACCATTTGTCTAATTAGCATTCGCAAAGGCCGAAATTCACAGAACTTCGGCCTTTGCAAATGCTAATTAGCTTCATACATATGGCCCCAAGTGAGGCCTGTCTTGCAACATGGTGCATCTTTTGCATCACTGCTGCATCAGTTTCATGTGGCACGGTGTTTTTTACACCATGACACATCTGCCTAAATGCATCAATTTGTAATTTTGTCGCCTCATAGCAAATCTTCTGCACCGCCGCTGCATCAGAAAAGTGACGCACAGTGGCGCAAAAGAGGCATACACCTATCATAAATCTGTCCCTAGCGTTTTAAATGATTAATTCAGGATGACGATAAGGTCTGGCCTATCCAGAGGTTTGTTTAAGGTGAGGCCTACTCAGGATTGCAGATGAAAGTTACGCTTGATGAAGAATACAGAGGAGATAATACATGTAAAGCTCTACCAATGAAGTAAGTGATGTCCACTTCATTGCGCCAGTCATCATAAATGTATCCCTAAGCTTCTTATCTTGTTAGAGATGAACCGCCATATGTATCATCAAACTATTTTGCATTTCCAAAATAGCGAATTTTAAGGAATAAATAGCGATTCTTTACCATTCCTAATTTGCGATGAGCAAATTGCTAATTGCAAATTACCCATTCATTTCCATGGGCCAGGAGGCCCATAGGAATGAAGGTGCAATTTGCGATTAGCAATTAGCTCATCGCAAATTAGGAATTTTTCCAAAGGTGCAGGGGTGTCTCAAGAACACCCTGCTGCACCCCTGAAAAAGAAATTTGGGGGCATATGGCGCACATAAATTTTAACAACATTCCTTTACCTCAAAAACAATTTTCAAGTCATAATTTGAAAACACTGCCCACGGGGAAATGACTTAAAATGTCCTTAAGACACATGAAAGTGTTATTTTAAAGCCTTTGCAAGTTTTTGGGTCACTTTTAACATGGCTATGTAACTCAAACAGTCAAAATCTAAATTTACCATGCACAGGTGGGACCATATTTACAAGGAATGTGCCCCACGGGGAAAGGTCTTTTAATGTAATATGGGAAAAATGACATCAGAGACACTGAAATGACTTATAAAGAAGCATACACCATTATATCCTTGTCATAAATTTACAAACCATACCTTTTCCCCAAAAACGATTTTCAAATCATAATTTGAAAACACTGCACATGGGGAAATGACTTAAAATGTCCTTAAGACACATGAAAGCGTTTTTTGATTGCCTTTCCAGCATGGTTGGGTCACTTTTAACATGGCTATGTAACACAAACATTCAAAATCTAAATTTGCCATGCACAGGTGGGAGCATATTTACAAGGAATGTGCCCCAAGGGGAAAGGTCTTTTAATGTAATATGGGAAAAATGACATCAGAGACACTGAAATGCCTTATAAAGAAGCATACACCATTATGTCCTTGTCATAAATTTAAAAACCATTCCTTTTCCCCAAAAACGATTTTCAAATCATAATTTCAAAACACTGCACATGGAGAAATGACTTAAAATGTCCTTAAGACACATGAAAGCGTTTTTTGATTGCCTTTCCAGCATGGTTGTGTCACTTTTAACATGGCTATGTAACGCAAACATTCAAAATCTAAATTTGCCATGCACAGGTGGGAGCATATTTACACAGAGAAAGGTCTTAAATTAAAATGGGAAAAATAACATCAGAGACACTCAATTGCCTTATAAAGAAGCATACACCATTATGTCCTTGTCATAAATATTATAACCATTCATTTTCCTCAAAAACGATTTTCAAGTCATAATTTGAAAAGACTCCACAGCTCCTATGCACAATAACACCCTGTCAGTACTAATACTTCACATTTTCTCCAATTACATTTTCTCAAAGAAACAAAATCTATTTGTAAAACACTTGAGACAAAGCAACATTTGAAAAACACAACTTTCTTCATAATTTTCTCCTTAAAGCACACTATTCTCTATCTAAATTAAAGAAATCTTTTCTCACCTTAGCAAATACTTTGAGTTTCAAAACAGTCTCAGAAACACACCAATTTGTCTTCAGCAGAGCAAAAGGTATGCACTCCAGAGTCTGCAGCTATCAAAAGCACAGAAATGCTGTAATTCTTCACACATATCTCTCATGTCACCCAATCAAAACTCTTCCCTCACTTTTTTCAAATCAAAACCCTTCCCCCCTCTGCCCTTTCTGCCTTTTTTGCATAGCAACCACCTCCTTGAAGGCCTCTGGTGTTTGCAAGTTCACACAACAATGTTGCAATTGAACTCTGAACTCTCAGTGCACCTCATATCCAGTGCATTCTTTCATTTAATGATTTTTTCTTGACTACTCAAAATACATCTTTCAAAGAACTCATCCATGCACCCTAACTTTCTGTTTTCAGCAATCAAAATCCACCAATCACTGTTACTGCTTCATTAACACAGAAACTCCACCGTTTTTTTCATTATAAACTCTTATTTTTTCAACTGCCATTTCATTGCCACACTTCATCTGACTGCAGGAGAACCTTCTCTCACCATGTTTTCTGTCTGGATTGTTGGACATAGTTACATCTATTGGGCTCAGAGGTATGCTGAGAACAGGAATTTACCTAACCTCAATTTACAAGATGTGGAAATTAAGTGGTTTGGCCACAGAGGATTAAAATGTCACCAATTGATACCATTGGTGAAAACCTTTATGCATTTGCCAAAACCTGACCTGTTAATTGTGCACTGTGGAGGTAATGATTTGGGCACTTTGACTGGGGTAGGTCTGGAAATGCTTTTAAAGGACACCTTTGAGCAATTAATGGCACTTTTTCCTCAGACTGCCTTGGTATATTCAAATATATGCCAAAGACAGAAATGGAGGTGGTCAAACCAATTTTGTCCACAAATTGAGAAGTCGAGGAAGCATGTAAACAAATCTGTTTCAGCTTACATGAGAGACCATGGAATGGGCTCCCTGTACAACAATAACTTGCGTTACTACATGCAAGATATCTACAGAGGAGATGGAGTTCACTTCTCAGATGAGGGCAACAGAATTTTCATTCTGAATTTAAGACTGTGCATTGGTACCTACTTATAAGTACCTAAATGTACCATAAACCCAAAAGCTCTTCTCAGACCTACCCTACATCTGATCACTCACAATTATTATTTTACTCTAACATTTTCCACTAATTTTCAACAAAGTACGCTCCCTGGGGCGCTACCCGGTCCGCGAACCGGGAGCTAACCTCGCTAAATTTAAAAAAAAAAGGTTTTTTTTCGCACATATGGGCCTCCTCAGCCACCCTCAGAAAACCTAGGGGGTCAAGATAAGTCTACCGTGCCCCCTTCTACCCATTCTGAACATTATTTGCCCTCCATCTTGTATCTTAATTCGACCGAAACACAAAATGGTGGACTCCCGTAACGCTTAAGGTTCGCGAACCGGGGCGCTCGCCAGTTCGCGTACCGGGTCGCTCCCTGGGAAGCGCACCATCAAAAAAGGTGGGAAAGTAGTTTACAGAAAAGGGACTGGAGACAATTTCACCAAATATAGATTAGCTCATACTACATACCAATGCCTACCATTTTCACAAATTTGATTGAAATTCCATTTAACCATTTAGCCTGTAGACCTCTCTAAATACCCTGAGGTAAATTACTTCACAAAACACATCTGAAGTGTTGGAATTGACAACCAATTAAAATGTTACTTTCATTTTCTACTTTTTTTACCTGACATTTGATTGGCTATGTACCTGAATATATATAAAGGAAGAGAGAGAAACACAGCCATTTTGACTACTACTTCCTGAACTACATTGCAAGATCATTTTCACTCACAACTTAAACTTGTTTTTAGAAGGTGAGATATTATTTTATAAATTTGAAAACATTTTCAGATAGTTATATACTATCCCTCTGTAAGAGTTAGACATTGAGAAAGGCTTCTTTATTATAATTATGGATTGATTTAGGTTTCTGTGGTATAATTATGAATTTACTTAGGCTTCTTCACAGGCACTTTTTAATAGTACTACTTCACGCCTGAAACCATACAGTGCCCATAGATTACTTCTCTGTTATAAACTCACAAGTACCTGTCTGAACTTAAACCCAACAGTGCCCTATCTCTACTGATATATTTATTTGTTATGCAAATTACAGCAATAAAATGGAAGGTGAGCAGAATGTTTCCTTCGAAATTGTTCTGGAGAATAACACAGAAAAAGATATTGAGGACAATGATGACTCAGATTTCATGGATGAATCACGGGACCATGAATTAGTTCAATGTGTAGAATCTGTGGATCATTTACTTCATTATGATGACGGTCAAATGTGGGAACTTATGTTCACTCAACAAGAGGACATATCGGACAGTCAAATGCTAGACGTTGTATTAAATTTTGAAAAACAATCCGAAAAATAAAATTGTATGTAATATTAAAAAATTGTTTGAGTCTTTAATCATTTTTATATGTAATTCATAAACTAGTTAAATGTTAGAAATGTTATTAAATTTTGAAACACAATCACAATAATAAATAATTGCTTAAAAAATAAAAAAATTAAAAAATAATCAACAAAACCAACAATCAATTAACATACAGTATTTGAAAAGTCTATCATTCTTTTTTCCTTATAGTACGCTGCCCAGAACGCTTCCCGGTTCGCAAACCGGGCGCTACCCACGCAAAAAAACAAAAAAAAAATTTTTTTTTTTTTGCCCCGCTGGGCCCTTTTAAAGCCTCCACATTAAACCTAGGGGGTCAGGGAGGATCTACTATGCCCCCTTATGGTCATTTCCCCCTTTGTTTTGGCCTCCTCTTGTCTCTCAATCCTACCAAGAGACAAGATGGCGGCCGCTCCGGACTGTTTAGAATGTTGACAGACACCGGAGAGCCAATCAGCTTCGCTACGCGAAGTTCCGTTACGCGTAAAGTCCGCGAACCGGAGCGCTGCCCGGTCCGCTGTTACAGATATATATCTTTTTTTGAACGTTAATTTCTCAAAATCCACTGAAGCACATATATTGAGACCTAGCAAAGGCACATCGGGCTACCAGTCCCTACAATTTTGCCAAGTTTCGTGGAAATCCATTCAGCCGTTCGGGCTAAAAGTGAGGCCAACCGCCCTATGGAAAACTCAATGTTAAAAACACGTTTTGGGACCCCCCTTTTTTCTCGGCCCCCCCTTGACGAACCCCCCCCATATTTTTAGGGGCTGCTCAGAAACAAAATGTTCCATTTTCCAGAAAATTTCAGCCAATTCCGTCCACAAACGCCAAAGTTATTAGACATAGAATTTTCAAAAATCCCATAGGGAAAAAATCCTAACTATATATACCTACTGGCGACCGCCAGTAGGTAATATATATATATATATATATATATATATATATATATATATATATATATATATATATATATACAATTATGTCGACTCACAATGATTGGTCTTTCACCTGAAAGTATTCAAATTGTGCCCTAAATTTTTGTTAGATAATTTTCATTGGGCTAAAATGGATTTGAAACTTCTGAACATCCTTTCCTTTCCCTGTTCAATAAAGGAGACATTGTGGAAAACGGAACCTCCAGGGACACAAATAATAAATATTTGATAAGGGACAGCAAAAAGATACTGTAAAAATCCCAAAGTAAGAAATCTATATCTATCACAATGTGTAGTCTTTTACCTGGGTGTACAAGTGCCTGTCTAATGTTTTTACCTCTGGCCTTTCTCTGTAAGGCTAGCTTGTCTCCGCACCAAGGGCTCCGGCATTCATATCAATAATGCCCTTGTCCAGCTTCACTGTGGAGGACTCCCGAAAAAAGAACTGTTACAATATAGAAAGAACAACAATATTAGCTAAATGTCACTTGCATAAAGTACCATTACAAAACCTCCAAAACATAATGTAACTCAATCACAACACCTGATTTTTTCTTGAAAGTGTGCATCTTTTCTCCACAGGACTTTACAGGATTAGTTCTAAAGTATTGGAGTGCATTGAAAGTTTCTGTGGATCATTGGCAACTCCTGGTTCACATGGGATGGATGAGTGGGCTAGAATGTAGAGAAAATAATTGTTGGAAAAAAATAACAGATTAGGACCTACCAAAGAATGCTCCCAAAAAACAAAACCATTAACTCAAGCCAGCATAATTTGCTATGATTTACCTGAATTTATGTACCTGTTTGAATAAAGTCTTCACTAGGCTATCTGTTGAAGACTGGATTGAATCTCATTATTGTCTTCAACATTCATGTAGATACATCTCTTGTTCAAATTCATTACTAAGGCTCTAGAGAATATAACCTGTACCAACAGATAAAATAAATAATAAAAACAAAATCATACAAAATCGAGCAACATACACAAAATCTGATTCTTTTAGTATATGAGGTATTCTGCTTAATCATTTGCAGCTTTTAGGCACACTCTTCATTGGGTTTTCTCCAATAGATTAATTAATTCATTAATTAATTGTGGGTTTCTAAAGCCCTAGAATCGACTCCCGAAGGAGTATCTCTGCGCTGTAGACCGCTGGGGAACCCGTCCTGGCTTTCCCTGTGAGATGGTCCCTACTGGGTATCTCCAAGGTGAAACCAGGCATCCCCGGCGTATGTGGGGGGCCGTTGTGGAGATGAGGCAAGCTAATGCCCAGAGTTGCAGAGTGTGATCCCTGGTTAGAGTAGGCACCGAGGCGAGAATTATCGAGTCCGCTGACCCTGGTCCACGACCCTGCCGCGTCGAGGATAGAACCCTGGTCCCGGGCCGTCCTCTGCTTCCGGGTCTGCCGTCTCTAACCAGTGAGCCACACCACTCCACATTTTGAGTGAGTTTTGGTAAAAGGAGCAGATTTGAAATCAATGTGGCATCTCCTATCAGATATTCTTGTAATTCTTCTTTTGAATTCACAAACGAGGAAAAGGCAATTTGGGGTGTTAAGAATGCTGGAAAAATATATCCATAAATTCTAGTAGTAAATTTGTTCCACAGCCAACAGTTGATGTTCATATACAAAAAAAACACAGCTTTGTTAATATCTGTTGCTTCAAGTCTGGGCCACGGGGAGACTGAGGATTACTCAATCAAGAGTTCATATAGCAATGCACTTTTTTTTCATAACCAAGTCAATAATGTTATAGGTTTTCAACTACTGAGACAACACATTCCATTCAACTAACATGAGCATAAAAGCGTCAAGGTTGACCAATTTGGTTTCTTAGGCGTGTTTGGATGCACTTCAGTTTCGAAAAACATCTCTCACCAGCTACTTGTGTTCAGGATAAGGTCAAGACATATTTCTATGCCAAATGCAAATGCTGATATGCACTGCTGAAAAGAAGCTTTTTCTTTCAAGCTAGAGTAATAGCAGACAGCACAGTCACTGCAAATATTGCACTTTGTTGGCCCTGTCTCAGGTTGTTGGTCAAATTGACCTACTTGCAGTGATTTGTCTTAATTAGTCTGATCTTCTCTGTCATACTCTTCAGGTAGTGTCCCATTTAGCAGCAAAATCTTGAAGTTCTTCATGCTAACTTTGCACAGTTATGGAGCTATCTATGTTTTGCAGCAAGGAGCAAAGACTCACAAGAGAATTGCCTGGGAGACTATGATTGAAGGTCTTTGGGTCAAAGCAGGCTATATTCTGTAGCCAAAGTTAAGTGTGTCTTGAAACACGTGTCTTGAAACATGTGGCCAGACTTTAAATAACCATGTCCCTTCCTGTATTATTCAATCCAATACAAAATCGATCTTTGGCTAGCGTTATTGGCTCATCCTTTGTGCTTATCCCAGGCATCTTTTTAATAGACACTCTTCCACTGCCATGTCTACATCATGGTCACAGTTTCTTTCTTCTAAACTTTTGTTGGCTCACTCTGCAAATTCTGTGGCAGCAGAGTACACAGCATCCAAATTATGTGAATCGGTGGCAAGGAGTTTAATAGTGTCTGACACCATTCTCTGTGCTTGCAGGATATCCATTTCACTTGTTTGGAGATACTGAGACAGTGGTGTGGTTGAAGAACAATATGGAAAGATACAATTGGGCTGTTAGGACTGGTTGAAATTTGCATAGCCCCTCAGAAAATTGTAAGGCTTGGCAACGTACGTTTGGAATAAATCTAAGATTGTCGGATGAAATATTATGAAGGGCTTTAACCAAATCAATAAACATAGAATTGGCAGGGTTATTGGAAGAGCAAACAACTTTCCTGAGAGCAGCATCTTTTGCCCACGACCTAGTTTCTCCAATGATCTGGTCTGTCCGGCCATCCTTTGCCAGCTCACACCACAGATCTATCCTTTTATATGACTCCGGGAGAAAGACTGCATGTAGGGGTCCAAAGAGAGAGGTGGCCACTGTGTATGACTCCTGGAGAAAGACTGCATGTAGGGGTCCAAAGAGAGAGGTGGCCACTGTAGATGCTTGGGTCACATCAATAAGTACATCAATAAGTACAAGGTTTAAGTACAAGGTTTAACACATGTGCATAACACCAGACATGTATATGACTTGGAGATTCTTTGCTTAGACAAGTACTGAGTCTACTATAATGGCCTTGCATGTTGGAAGCTTGATCAGTTGACTTTGCAATGCACTTAGGGATATCAAGACCATTTTGTAGAATTGCAGTTTGTATCAACCTGAACAATCGTTTTCCAGTCGACAAATTGCAATTTCTGACTGCGTTCATGTACAGTGTTTTAGACATGTCGGATGATAACTGAACACTGGTCAGTAATTCTGTAAAACAAAATCTGTAGCAAATATCTGAAGCATGTTCTGTGGGCCACATGCATGATAACAAAACACAACCAACAAGAAATACTTGTGCATATAGCAATGGACCTCCTCTTGCTGCAGGCCGAATAGAGCCACATGTTTGGACATAACAGGGCCTAAGCCCTTAAACAGACCTGAGGCAATTATCTTTCAGAAAAACATCTCTATGGGTGGCAATAACCATGGCAATTATAGAAGATCAACAAATAGGACATATAACCTAAGCATGCTAGAAAAGGCAATCTTGCTTCACAGGAATAGAAGTCTCAAATTAGCAAATTTTGCTTAGTCCTCAAGCATGGGCTTGCTTTGAATGAGGATCAAACAGTTCTCTTTTGAGAAAGCACATTACACAAAGTCTTAAAAATATCCTGAAATCAACACACACACATGTTGTCGCATTCTGGCCTAGGAACTAAAAAGCGTCAAGTCACAATGACCTACAAACTACAGCCAAAAACTAACCAAAATATACTAATTCATATTCCTGGCATGCAGAGAAATAAGTCCATTGTGGATGAAGCCTTTAAAATAGAGATAAAACAGTGACGAGCGCACAAATGAATCAGCTAATTGTGCAAAAAAAGGTAAACAATCCCTACAAATGGTTCCTACCTGTTCCTTCATGCTTCAGAGGAAGGGAGCGGCTAGCAACACACTGCATGTCTGGTTGCTGGATGTGATCAGTCAGTAAAGCTTCGGGGAAGACGTACCGCACTGAGCCTAGTGCAGGATTTTCTGCATGTAGTGGGTCCGCAATTGAGGTGCCCTAGATGAAGCTTGGTGTACTGCCTTACTCAGCCTACTTTGGTCAGCTCTATGGAGAGTGGGGTGCCAAGGGGATTAAATGACCCTCTTGAGTTAGAGCTTGGCCTTGTGGTGCATCTGGTTTGAAGAGTAACTGAATAGAAAAGGCTGGGTGAACACTCTGTAGTTCTGTATTTTAGGGTCAGGACTGTCTTCTGCCTAAGACACAGGAGTTGGATTGGCCACTGAATGCCTAAGCATGGATTCCTTCCTCCTGGGAAGGGAAGGAAAAAGTTGAGGCTTAAAGAGATAAAGACGTAGGTTGAAGCAGCAGCCTGTTGAAACAGGTCTTCTGGGCACCTAAGGGATGGGCAGGTCTTTGCTTTGACTTCCAACTGTGATCTGGATAAGATTCTCCTGGTGGTGGGCGCTGTAGAGACCAACTTAAAGTTGTCTGATACACGCTGCTTGGCAGCTGCTTTTATGTCACTAAGGTGGGCTTGGTAATCAGGATGCAGGATGTAAATCTATAAATTCTCACCCCCACATCAATCCAGAAGCCACCTCTCACTGGCTGACTAAGACAGGGGGTGTGGTCAGAAGAGTGAGACAGAAACCCATAGGTCTAATCAGAAACCCATAGGTTTTTCAACTCATGCAGGCAATGAGTGCGGGGTGTGTCCATCTGAGGCTGGAAATTTGAGTGTCCCTTTCTGTTGGGGAGAGAAATGAAAGCCACAAATTTCACCCAACAAGATCCTCCATTGCAGGCTGAGGAGGGAGTCATTTTCAATCAATCAATCAATCAGTGAATTTGTAAAGCGTACTACTTACCCGTGGGGGTCTCAAGGCGCTGAGGGGAGGGGGTGCTGCTACTGCTTGAAGAGCCAGGTCTTGAGGATCTTCCTGAAGGTGAAAAGGTCCTGGGTCTGCCGCAGTTGGGTGGGGAGGGTGTTCCATGTCTTGGCGGCAAGGAAGGAGAAGGATCAGCCGCCGGAGGTCGTTTGTTGGATGCATGGGACGGTGGCAAGGGCGAGGCTGGCGGAGCAGAGCTGGCGGGAGGGTGTGTAGAAGTTGAGTCTGTTGTTCAGGTAGGCTGGTCCGGTGTTGTGAAGTGTTTTGTGTGCATGGGTGAGGAGCTTGAAGGAGATCCTCTTGTTGACAGGGAGCCAGTGCAGGTCTCTTAGGTGGGAGGTGATGCGGCTGTGTCAAGGGATATTGAGGATCAGGTGGGCGGAGGCGTTCTGGATGCGTTGCAGTCGTTGTAGGTGTTTGTTCAGGATTCCTGCGTGGAGTGCATTGCCGTAGTCCAGCCTGCTGCTGACGAGGGCTTGGGTCACGTTCTTCTGGTTTTGGTCGGGATCCACTTGTAGATCCTGCGAAGCATGCGGAGGGTGTTGTAGCAGGTGGAGGAGACGGTGTTGACCTGCTTCGACATGGAGAGGGAGGAGTTGATGATGAATCCTAGGTTGCGTGCGTGGCCCGTGGGTGTCGGTGCTGTTCCAAGTGAGGTCGGCCACCAGGAGTCGTCCCAGAAGAGGGGGTGGGACCGAGGATGAGGACTTCCGTCTTGTCCGAGTTCAGTTTCAGGCGGCTGCTCCTCATCCACTCAGCGACGGCCTTCATTCCCTCGTGGAGGTTGGTTTTGGCGGTGTGCGGTTCCTTGGTGAGGGAGAGGATGAGCTGGGTGTCGTCGGCGTAGGAGATGATGTTCAGGTCATGCTGGCAGGCCAGTTGTGCGAGGGGGGCTATGTAGATGTTGAACAGGGTCGGGATGAGGGATGAGCCCTGTGGTATGCCGCAGATGATGTCAGTGGCTTCGGATCGGAAGGGTGGGAGGCGGACTCTCTGGGTTCTGCCGAAGAGGAAGGACGTGGTCCAATCCAGGTCCTTCTTCTGGATTCTGGCTTCTTGGAGGTGTGTTCTTACTGTGCAGTGGCTGACCGTGTCGAAGGCGGCTGACAGGTCCAGGAGGATGAGGGCTGAAGTTTCGCCATTGTCAAGTTTTGGGAGTAAACGATGGAGTTCAAAGTCCAGTGATGTTGGCACATTTTGCTTTTTTTTTTTGTGTTCGCACGGGTTTCTGCAAGTTCACGAGGGTTTCGTACAATTTCGCAAATTGCGAACTTACTTGTCGGGTCACCAGTTTTGCAAACTTGTTGTTTCTACGTGCCCAGCCTGTTTGCAAGCCTTTCTTCATCACTGCCACCCTCTGTCACCACTGGCACTCTCTTTGTTCACCCATGCCACCCTCTGGCTCACCCATGTCACCCTCTGTGTCATCACAGCATCCTCTGGTTCACCAGTGTACATTATTGAGGGAAAGCAAAGCACTGCCATCCTCTGTCAACACTGGCACTCTGGTTCACCCATGCCACCCTCTGGCTGGCACACCCATGCCACCCTCGGTGACATCGTAGCACCCTCTGGTTGACCAGTCAGTGTACATTATTGTGGCAAAGCAAAGCACACCTGCTAAGTGCTTTAAGTTTTGCAAAATTAAATTACAACAACACCTGCCCTGCCCCAACTGACATTAATGAAGGCTGGCACCTGCTTGTCTGCTCCCTTTACTTTGTGTTGCAATGTAATTTTTTTTAACAGGATCTTTGTTGGCAATGGCATACTTGTAACTATTCTGTGACTGTCAGAGCAGGGTCACACAATTAGTTGCAAGTAGGCAACCGAATTCTGGAGGGCCCCTTCAGGAAGCACTACAGGGAATGGTTACAAATGATGAGCTTGAACTTTTGTACCTGCTCATTGGTTTTGCTTTTGCAAAAATCGTTTTTCGGTAATTTCGCGCTATTCGCGAGGCGCGGCGTCGTGCGAAATCGACCGTGGAAGCCGCGAACTCGTGCGAATTACCCCAAGGTCGAGTATGGGCGCCGCCATTTTGTTTGCGTGACGTATTTCCGTTTCCGCCCGCTATGTGTAATCTCGCGGAATGAGCGCCTTGCAAATACAAGTTCGCACGAGTTCGCGAGAGAAATCGCGTGCGAACTTACTTACGCGCACGTGATCGGGCCGCCATCTTGTTTTTCATTCATTCCTATGTGTCTGGGCATGGTGTTTCTATCCTCTCTATATCTCTGCCATCCTTTGCTTGTTTTAATATTTTTTTGATCTATTTAACTTATTATTTATCCCTCTAGTTTTCTAGCTCTATATTTTTGTGTTTTAGGCTACTTTTGTTTACTTTTCAACTACTTTTTTAAACTTTTATTTTCTTCTTCCCTAGTCTTATTCTTTTTAATTTTTTCTCCTTGTTGCTACCACCTGCCCAGACCATGGTGAAACAATCAGTCAAGCTGCCCAAGACGGGCCCCGCAGCCCGTGCCCGGCTCCCGTGTGGCCGTTTGAGGGCGGAAATGGTGGTGCCCAGGGAGATCTTCAGCCCTGAGGAGGTGGGCGCACTGGTTTACTTTGTACAGCGCCGCCTCCCCAGGACCATCGCGGCAGGCGGCAGGATCGCTCGTGGCTACAACCTCCAGGAGCGACGGAAGCAGTGGGAGGAGGTGTGCCGGGCCCTGTTTGACATCTCGTGGGTCCAGCGCACCTACAACCAGGTGACCCACCGCTGGACGGATCTCCTGGACCGGGAGCGCGACCTGCTCGACCTGCTGGGAGTGGATGTCCCCGGGCTTGGTGAGTAGTAGTAGCAATTTTTTCATCACTCACTACTCTGTTTTTTCTCCTGCTCTGTGTGTTATATTGCAAATGTTTGTTTTAACTTTTTTACAAAGAGCAATAATGCTGCAGATTACATTGATAGTAGAGGTAAATTAATATTTCAAAATCTTCTGTGCATTTCAGGTGCACTGCTCTCCTTCTCTGTGGCGGTGCCACTGCTTATTTGTTTTCTATTTTGTGTTCATTTAATTGTGCTGAGTAATGTATGAGTGTACTTTACAGAACTGCGTAATGCTAGACACAAAGGGGCAGATTTACAAGCCCCTTGCGCCACGTTTACGCTGCCTTACCTGACGCAATAGCGACGTAAACGTGATGCATCTAGGGAGATGCGCCACGTTAAGGCCTGGGCCTGCGCCACAATGGGTGCGTTCCCACGCAGGGGGGGGGGGGCGGTCAGGCAGCTGTGCGCCTCGCAAAAGTGCCTGCGTGAAATCTACAAGATATAACGCAGGCACTTCCGCGACACTGCTACGTCAATTCTTTATGCCTGCTTGCTTGAAGCAGGCGTAAGGACTGATGCGGTATGTTGAGTATTGGGCAGCCCTGAGCATTGCTAGAGTTGCATTGCGCCTGCGACGCGACTCTAGAGATGCGCCCCTCTTTCGTCACGAGATGCGTCATGCATCTGCCTACCCTTGCGCCAGGGTGTGCCGCATTGTAATTGCGGCGCATCTACCGTGACGCAAGGTTAGTTTTGCGTTACGCATTTGTTCTGGCACACCTCTGGAGGTGTGCAGCCCAGAACTCGTAAGTATGCCCCTAAGTGTCAGATTTGCAATTACCTGCGCATCCCTGCAAAGTGTGCGGCACGCCAGCACCACCCATGGTGCGCCGTATTTACAATGCGACACACCATGTTCCCAAAACGTCACCGAAGCGTTACGCATCGGTGCCGTAAGGCAGCACATTGATGGAGTTGCGTTGCAACGATGGCGCAGCTCCAGCAATGCTGCGTCAAGCCGTACGTCTGCTTCATGCAGGCGCAGGGTTTGAGTGACGCATCATTGTCCTAAATGACTGATTGAAATTTTATATATTCCCCATAGCCACTTTTAGCATGCGTTCCTGCGCAGGAACGTCCTCCCTTGCGCTGGAACGCTCCCTTATGGCGCAGGGCTTTAGAATGGGATGCATCTCCCATATGCGTCACGTTGTTAATATATGCCACACCATGGCGCCTCTCTTGTTGTGGCGCTGCGTCACAAAAGTGACGCAAGAACGTAGCAAAAGAGCTGCAAGGGGCTTGTAAATTTGCCCCTAGAGTAGAGGCTCAGGTGCAGTCCTTCCTTTGTAGCCCTCTTTTTGGCTGAAATAGTTGGTTCTTGTTCTTTCTAAATGTTTGATTTGGTTGACAAGGACATCGACAAGCAGCAATCATCAATGTTTTCTGTTCTTTCTTTCATGTTGTACGTCAGGTCCCCCCAGAGCAAGCGGACGGAACAGGAGGATGCTGTGGCTCCAGAGGAGGAGGAGGAGGATGCAGGCCAGGGCGGCGAGTGCTCCTTTGCTGGCCCCAGTAAGTTTTCATTTAAATATAGAGGACCTATTGTTGTCCAAGCGTTCCTAATTTAATTACTACTGTTGCAGGGACAATTCTCCACAAACCGAACTATGGACACTAAACACCAGAGTAATATATTTCAGAGTGGCGTGTTTGGCGCACTGTATAAACCTGGTAGTGTCAGAGGCACGGACTCCTCCTTGCAAAAATTGCAAAACCTTTTTGCTCAGTCACTCTAGTCTGGAGGACCAAAACCCACAGAGTCTATTCAAGTTTAAAAGCTTTATTAAAAGTAAACACATATATTAAAATTAAGTTAGCTGGAAAGGGAAAAGTGTTTGGTGCTGAGTTGATGAGTAATGGAACACATTTCTTGTGGTCGAGCCGAGCTTTCACCTGGTTTGAAGTTGATGTTGCTCTTGTCCTTAGAAGTCCAGCTTCTGTCTGTTCTGAGAAAAATGGTGTGTGTTAAAATTAAGCAAGCATTCATCAATTGTGACAAAAAAATGCAGCAAGACAACAGCCTTTCCGTGGAAGGAGGGACATTTTTACTTTAGATTAGACAGTCAATTACTTTTTCTGTTGTTTTCACATTTCTTCATTCCTAGACCAAATACTAGTGAGTGGTGTAATCTAACATTCTTAAATCTATATTGTAGGTGGAACATCTGGTGGCGGGGCCAGCTCGGATGTGGTGGTCGACTCCGAGGACAACTCTGGGGAGGAGGTGGCGCAAGTGGCCCAAGAAGATACTGTGAGGAAGCAGACAGTGGTGGTGGCGGGTACAGGTAAGCTGGATCATGGTACTATCTGACTCTTAGATAGCATATGATGTGTATCTACAGAGAGTAGACGGTCACTGGATGAACTACGTGTTACTTTGAAGAGCACGTAACACCGCACCCGCACGTCTGTTCCAGTGTAGGAAAGGCAAGGAAAAGAAGTTGTAATTTTGTCAAAAAACTACCATGAATAGTAGCAGTAGTTTTTATTGCAAGCACAGCATATATCCGGTTAATAGTACGTTGGCCACTCCCCACCTCTTAATAATTTTAGTAGTAGTACGTCATTCATGTGTGGATGTATCACTGGTCACTCAATAAAAAGCAAAGCACCTGAAGTCATCCCATATGTAAGCAAATACATCCCATGTGAAGTGATAGATAATCCCATTATTTAGCTCCTTGATTTTCTTTTCTTAGTGTTTATTTGTATTGTAGGGTGAAAGTTAAATTAATTAAGCAGTAGCCCTTGTAACAGAGTATTCTCAGTGCCACCCGTAATAGAAAAGTAAGAGCTTCACCACCTGCATGTACTGGACCGGTACAGTTACGCAAGTGTATGTCACTCATCATGGCGTGCGTCTGTTATTTTTCTCGGGTGCAAGTTCACTGTGCTGGCATTATGCCGGCTTGCAGATAACGTACCAAACAATTTTGCCCCCTTGCCCCTCCCTGCGGACGCCCATGATACTGGCCTCAATAGTTTTGTACTGCGCTGGCTAGTTGCTAGTTGTACTGTGACACAACTTTCTGCTGAATCATTTTGTGTTAATCATATTCTTAAAGAGCATTGGTTACAGATTATGTCTTTCTTTCTTCATATAGTTGGTCGTACTAAAACATCCAAACCATCCAGGAGTATGCAGGCTGTACTGGCCCGGCAACGGAGCCTGGATGCCACTGTTGCGGAATATCGGCGGCTGATGGACCTGGAGGGGGGAGGACACGCAGTCCAGTACATCTAATGGGACACCTGCATCCTCCTCCGCGCCCCCACGTTCTGCCGGTCAGCGCAGTGCTCCGGCGGTACGGAGCCGGGCTGGCAGACGCCACAGCCGAGCATCAAAGGCTGTCCCTCACAGTACTTTCAACGCTCGCTTGCGCCGTGCAACCCACAGAGTGTCCGACCTGGAGGCGGAGGTCCGCAAGTTGAAGGAACATCAAAATTTGTTGGAGGGCCTCCGCTTAGACCACGCCATCCTCCGGGAGCAGTACGATGCCCTGGCCCTAAGGCATGATGCCCTGGAGGCCAAAGTCCACAGCATGCATCCCTAGAGTGTCCCTTGCCCCTTTTTTAGAGACTTTTGGGGGGTGGGAATTGGGAGTTGGCGTTTTTGGGGACTTTTGAAGGACTATTTATTTGTTGGGGTTAGGGAGGGTCTTGCGGGAGATTATTTTTTTAGGGATACAAAAATATACTTTTTCAAACTTTATCTGAGCATACCTGTTTTTTACTACTTTTGAGCCTGGTGGGTGGTGGTTTTGCAGTAAGTTCGTTTTACTGAACACTGTCATCCTGTTGGTTCACGTGTAATTGGCCAAATGAGGAATGCTGCGGCATCAAAATCAAGACAGTTCTGCTGATGGGCTTGTTGTTGCTTGTGATGGGGTGATTACAGTTTTGTTGTGAATGTGATCAAGCACTTGCTAAACAAAGAAAGACAGACACACATGAATAACAGTGAATAAGGACGAAAAAAAGTTAATGAATCATTGACTCATTTTCAGAACTCGCTGTCAGGGAAGCAGAGCTCGTCCTCAAACTCTGCAAATTGAGTCGGTAGTACTTCTGGTAACTGAGGAAAACTTCCCTCAGGTAGGTCGGTGTCCTCCTCTTCTTCCTGCGTGCATTCTCGTACTTTGTAATCTGGTGGTATGAAGTGCTGGTTCATCTTTATCATGGTGAGCCGCTCCACATTTGCGGGCAAGAGGCGGGACCTTTTGGAAATCACAATGCCACCAGCAGAACTAAAAACACGTTCTGAAGACACGCTTGCGAGTGGGCAAGACAAGTATTGATAGCCAGGTTGGTGAGCTCTCGCCATATGTTTCTTTTCCCATGCCAATACGCCAATGGGTCCTCAGTAATATTGACCACTGTTGAGTCATCCAGATAGGCCTGCACCATTGAAACAATGTTCTCCCGGATTCCTGTACTTTGCACTTCTGTGTCCTTTCTGGGACAAGGAAACCCTAGCTGACTTAGCCAATCCTCTTCAGACATATCACCTGGGCCTGGTGCAGATGATACGGTTGCTGGTGTGGTTAACGGCTCAGAGGAAAAGACACTCACTTCTGCCACAGGCACAGATGCAGAAGTGCTTTTTTGGGACGCCTGATGTCCTGCTGATTCACTAGTAGTACTGTCTTCTCCTACAGTTTCCTTGCGCTCTCTTTCAAAACGAATGGCTGACTGAGTTAGCCAACGTTTGTACTCTGTAACATCTGATGTTTCAAAAGGAATTAATACTTTGCCAAACAATGGCTTTTTGTAACGTGGATCCAGAATAGTAGCACAAATGTAGTGCTGTTGTTTCTTGATATTTACAAGCCGTTCATTGCTAACTAGGCGTTGTAATAATCTCTGCGCAAACTCATATGCTTCATTCTTTCCATCGTCCTTTAATTTTGAAGACACCACCTTGACTTGGTGCTCGAGCTTCAGCAACAATGGGATAGCTTTGCTCAAAGAACAGTCCTCCCTGCTGACTTCACGCGTGAAGACCTCAAAAGGACGAAGCATGTCTGTCAGGCTTTTAACTAGCTGCCATTGCTCCACCGCTAGCATAATTTCTGTCGCACCACCACCCAGGTTGTAGACATACTCATTGACTACTGGAAACAGCTCATGCAGACGCTCAAGCATGTAGAAGGTTGAGTTCCAACGTGTTGCCACCTCCTGGATAAGTGCTTTCACTGGCATACTACGTTCATTTTGCTTGCGCCTCAGCTCCTTCCGGGCTTTAAAAGAATGGTTGAAATGTGTGCATATTCTTCTAAAATGGTCAGTATTTTGTCGACTGCAATTTCTTTTTTCAAGAACTTTTGCACGACCAGGTTTATACAGTGCGCCAAACACGCCACTCTGAAATAGTCACCGTCCTCCATGGCCTTAACTACATTGCTGCCATTATCAGTAGAAACATAACCAACCTTGCATTTTCTTGGGGGCAGCCATTGCGAGACCTTTTTGTTAAAGTCATCCAAAATGTTGTCTGCAGTATGACTTTTCTCCATGCCAAACATGGCTAATGTTGCATGTTTACGAGCACCCTTAAAAATCTCGACCAAGTCACCACCTGCATTTATCTGTTTTGCAACCCCTGAAAAAGAGACCCAGTGTGCAGTGATGCACATGTAATCAAGGGCTTGGCAACTGGTCCACATGTCTGTTGTCAGGTGTACAGTGTGAACAGCACTCTTCTGCAAAGCTGCCCCAATCAACTCAAGCACCTCTTTATGTAGTGCTGGAACAGCAACCCTGGCAAAATAGAACCGGCTAGGAACCTTCCATTTAGGGGCCAGTGTTGCCACGAGTTCAAGGAAACCCACACCTTCGACAAACGAAAAAGGGAGAAGGTCCACCGCTAGCATTTTAGCCAGCTTAGTGTTATACAGGCGCACAATTGGGTGGTTGCGTTGAAATGGCGCATCTGAGGAGAACATGGCTGTAATGGTGCGCTGGACAAATTTACTGGATGATGCTGATGCCTTCTTCGACCCAGTTCTGCTCAGTGTTGACATTTTCTGCATTGGTGTGTCTCCCAGACTCTCAGTGTGCCTCCTATGTGTTGCGGAGGGTGTGGTGCTGCCACTGCCAGGGGTACTGGGTGCAACCGGACAAATTTCTGACGCTTCTTCTACCTCCCCGTCATCTTCAGATGAAACATCTAGTACGGGTATATTTTGGCCACTTGCCCTTTGGGATTGCTTTCCCTCGATGTTTGCTAGGTGCGCAAACCATTCCATACTGTGCCTTCTTTGAAGATGACCTATCTGGCCTCCGGTACCATAGTTGGTACCAGGCTTACCACGGCTAACTCTAGTCTTACAAATGGAACAAATGGCTAAGTTTGCTTTGCATGGACACTAAAAAAGTTCCAAACTGGGGACTGGAAACTTCTGGTTTTGCCGCACGAGGTGATACTGCCAATGCCAGATGAAGCAGTCGTGGATGAGCCTTGCAGACATCTACTGGGTTGTGCAATTATTGCAGCAACCCTACTTGAGGGAGTCGAGCTGGATGGAGTTCCCCTCTGGGCAGAAAATATGGGAGCTGTAGGTTTTGTTGAACTTGTTGTACTACTTGACTGCGTTGGTGGTGCTACCAGTGCCACGTCGCCCGGGTCACGCTCAGCATGACGTCGGGATAGGGTATAAATGTCTGTCTGCTGCATGGCCGGTGTGGCTGGAATGATGTGTGTGATGACTAGGTCATTGCTGTCATCCTGTTCAACAACATCAGAATGCACCACTTCATCAAGTCCGACGTTCGGATCCATAAGTATGAGCTTTCCAGGGCCCTTCCTTTTAACATTTGATACCTTTCGCAGCTCATGATGTGCCTCCCTCTCAGACGTCGGAGATGGTTGCCAATCTAGATCCAGATCATCTGATGGAGCGGGGCTTGAAGAGGAACTTCTACACACACTCCTTGATCTTTTCCTTGCTGGGGAGCTGGGAGAAAATGAATCATCAAGAGGAGTGCCTTCGTCTTCCTGACATGATACCCCGGCTCCAAAGTCAATTTCCTCCTGTGCCCCTACTTCTGGAAGAACAACCATTGTGGGCACTTGCACCGCTCCATGCGCCGCTACAAGGGCCTCTTCACTGACCTCTACTTGCAACTCTCCATGGACCTCTCCTTCTCGGCCAGCTCCTTCTCGGCCAGCTCCTTCTCGGACAGCTCCTTGCGCATGTACTTGTGCTTGTACTAGTAGCCCATGCAGTTGTTGTTGCGGCTTTGATTGTTGAATAGTACTTTGGAGATGAGTTACAACCTGTGTTGATGGTGTGCTGCTACTTTCTTGCGATGAGCCAACATCACTGGTCGTTGGTGATTGAACCACTAAACAGGCTACCTGTGCAGCACTCATGGTGGACCTTTCTTTTTTCCACAAAAATTTAGTGGTCGAGCCACCAGTCTCCTTGGTAAGTGGTGCCACTTGCTTCTTCTTCTCCTTAGTAGAGACATCTTTCTTGCAAGAGGAGCTACGGGCACCTCTTTTTGGAGCCATCTTCTTCAGATGTCGGAACAGCAGGCCGCAGCAGGACTTCTTCCTGGCACTGATGCTCAACGATGATGCGGAGTTATTGACTTTGTGCACCTAAAAGCAAACGAAGACAGAGGAACATCAGTTAAATATATGTTGCATATGTAGCGCTTCAATTAATAGTTTGCAAGTAGGCATTTATGAATACACACGTGCACACCACACAATATGGAAATATCCAAAAATAAGAATTGCTACATTTTTGGGAAACAGGAATTTAACATTGATCCAAGAGAGCACACACAGAGAGGGTCGTAGTTTCATGTACCACTGACTCCCCCTGGGCACAATGGGTGAAAGCAAGGCAAAATGGGTGCAGGCCTATGGCACAAAGCTCACTGCCTGCCTTCAAAATGGCCGCTTGACCCCCATCCACATGGCTAGGACCATGCCTCAAAATGGCCCCCACCAACATAGCCAGCCCCCAACCCCTACTCCAAAAAGTCAAAAAACACAACACAAATCAAATCACCACAATCCAATGCCATCCATCAAGTTTCAGAAGGTTTATGCTGCCTGCTGGTGGTTTTCTGGTGCAGAATTGCAATTTTTGCAATTTCGCGAGTGCGAGATTGTTGCTTCACGACGCGAACGTGGCGAAAAACCAGCAAAATCCGCGAACAGACCGATTCTGGGCCCCCTCGGCATAATGGATGAAATCAAAGCACACTGGGTGCAGGCCTATGGCACAAAGCACACAAACTGGCTTAAAAATGGCCCCTAGACCCCCACCCACACGGGACCAGGGAATAAAATGGCCCCCACCCACATAGCAAGCCCCCAACACCACCCCAAAAAGTCGTAAAACACACAAAAATCACCACAATCCAATGCCATACATGCCCTGGCCAGAATCATGTTAAAATTCAACAAAACAGTTGTATCATGCATGCACCCATAACTAAGCCTGGTGGATTTCAATTCATGTGCAGAATTGTAATTTTTACAATTTCGCGAGTGCGAGATTGTTGCTGCGCGGGACGCGAGCAGTGCGAACACAGGCAATTTTTTTTTTTAAAAATCCGATTTTTGGTAAATCCGCGGGAGTTCTAGGCCCCCTGGGCATAATGAAAGAAATCAGAGCAGACTGGGTGGGCCTAGAGCACAAAGCACACTGCCTGACTTCAAAATGGCCGCTGGACCCCATCCACATGGCCAGGACCTGCAGGACCATGCCTCAAAATGGCCTCCCACCAACATAGCCAGCCCCCAACCCCACTCCAAAAAGTTGAAAAACACACACAAAAATCACCACAAACAAACAACATCAACTTATCAACTTACTTGTGAAATCAAATTTCGAATCCAAAAGTAATCCAAAAGGCCTCAAAGCCAAATATCCAGCAGCATCCACAAAAAGTAATCCTTCCCAGTCAAGATCGAATTCAAAGTGGCCAGGAAATGGACTAAGCAATGGGAGGAGCTTGCTGGACAGGAACAGGAAGTTGGAGACTGGGGCACTTCCTTCACCCCACCCCTATGGGAGGAGCTTGCTGGACAGGAACAGGAAGTTGGAGACTGGGCCACTTCCTTCACCCCTCCCCAATTGTAATTTTTGTAATTTTCGCGAGTGCGAGATTGTTGCTGCCCGCGCCGCGGACCGCGAGCAGTGCGAACACAAGCAAAAAATCCGCAGCGCGCGGATTTGCGTATTTTCGCTACATCCGCGAGAGTTCGCGGATTGCGGATTTACCGAAAATCCGAAAAATCCGCGAGCGGAACGGATTTTACGCCCACGCTTAATAATCATCACCCAGGCCAAATGAGCACAAAATTGAAAACAAGTAAGCATAGTAGCACCGCCAGTGAGCAGGCAAGCACCTGCAATCACAGAAGCTTTTGAAACATAATTTACCTGCAATGTAATCGGCAGCATTCTTGCTCTTCGGAAAAAAACAAATATTTGCAATAGCATAATAACACAGAGTAGGAGAAAACAAAGTAGTGATTAAATAGCTACTAATACTCACCAAGCCCAGTGATCTCCACGCCAAGCAGGTAGAGCAGGTCGTGTTCCTGGTTTAGGATGTCGGACCACCGGTGTGTCGCCTGGTTGTAGGTGCGCCGGACCCCAGACACCCGATACATGGCCCGGCACACCTTCCCCCATAGCTTGCGACACTCCCAGAGCCTGTACCCGGCACCGAGCCTGCTGCCTGCCATGACGGTCTTGGGGAGGTGGCGCTGGAAGAAAAAAACTAGTGCGGCCACCTCCACCGAGCTGAAAATCTCCCGGGCTATTACTGCCTCCCCCCTTAAGCGCCCGCCCTTTGCCATGGTCCTGGAATGGAAAGTTAAATAAAAAATATGAAAGAATAGGGAAAAAGTAAATAAAATAAAAGAGGTAAAAAAGTAGTTTTTAAAGTAACAAAAAGATGAAAAAAACACAAAATATAGATGTAGAAAAATAGAGGGATAGATAATGAGTAAAAAAGATTTAAAAAAAGTTCAAAGAAACAAAGGTTTGCAAAGATTAGGGGAGGATTGAAAAAGCATGCCCAGAACCATAGCAATGAATGAAAAACGAGATGGCCGCGCCCATTGCGACCACGTGGATACGTTTACGCGATATTTCCCCTGCGAGCACACAAAAACGCATGCAAACACGTAATTGCGCCCCGCACGTAGGAAATGCCCAACGCGAGCATGCAACGAGCGCCCGGAAACGAAAATACACAACGCGAACACTGAAAAGAAGATGGTCAGGCCCATGTACGACCGCATGCGTAACTTCGCGGTCGGCGCGCTGAATAAAACGCCGCGAACACGCAAAGCGCCCCGCGAACACGCAAAAACAAAAAAATCCGAAATTTGAAATTTCGCCCATACTTAGTGAAGTGGATGTAGCGGTGATCGGTCCAGTGGAGTTTGTGGTGTTATTGAATGCGACGTGGGTGCTTGTTGAGAAGACGGGGTCGAGCGTGTTGCCGGCGGCCTGGGTGGGTTCGGTAACGAGCTGTTTGAGGTCGAGGTTGTTGATCAGGGTGGCGGAGTTGGCGTTGTTGTTGTCCTCGAGGTGGAAGTTCAGGTCCCAGAGGAGGATGTAGTCCGTGGAGGGGAGTGCGTGGGTGCTGGCGAGGTCGGCGATGGAGTCGCTGAACAGGGCCCGTGGTCCGGGAGGTCTGTAGACGAGTGTTCCTCTGAGGGTGGTGTTGGGGTCGGTGTGGATCCGGAAGTGGAGGTTTTTGGCGGAGTTGAGGTAGTCGTCTGCGAGGGTGTGGACCTGGAGGGTGGACTTGTGGACGATGGCTATTCCTCCTCCGATTCCATTGGTGCGGTCTCTGCGGGAGATCTTGTAGCCGTCTGGGAGCGCTATGGCGATGTCAGGTGCTGAGGAGTCGTTCCACCAGGTCTCGGTCAGGAAGGCAACGTCTGGAGCAGACGTGAGTCCCTTCCTCACTTTGCCACTGGATTCAAGCAAGCCGGGCTGAAGACGGCTGTAATACTAGAAACCGGTCCTGTGAAGCTTGTTTCCGGTCCAGGGAAGGCATGGCTTGGCAGTTCGGGCTGGACTGTTCCCATGAGGCACAGGATCAGACTGATTTGCATATAGCCATGTCTGAACTGGGGTGGCAGAGTGGGATAAAGAACGGTGATGGATTAAACCCAGATCTTTTGACTGGGTGTTAGTGTTTGATTGGTTCAGATGCTCTGTCCATTACCACCCCCTTTTGTACCGCTTTTGGCCGCCATAAGTGTGGCAGGGTATGCTCAGACGTGAGTCCCTTGCTCACTTTGCCACTGGATTCAAGCAAGCCGGGCTGAAGACGGCTGTAATGCCAGAAAGCAGTCCTCGAGAGCTTGTTTCCGGTCCAGGGAAGGCATGGCTTGGCAGTTTGGGCTGGACTGTTCCCATGCGGCACAGGGTCAGACTGATTTGCATATAGCCATGTCTGAACTGGGGTGGCAGAGTGGGCTAAAGAACGGTGATAGATTAAACCCAGATCTTTTGACTGGGTGTGAGTGTTTGATTGGTTCAGATGCTCCGTCCATTACCACCCCCTTTTGTACCGCTTTTGGCTGCCATAGGTGTGGCAGGGTATGCTCAGACGTGAGTCCCTTGCTCACTTTGCCACTGGATTCAAGCAAGCCGGGCTGAAGACGGCTGTAATGCCAGAAACCGGTCCTCGGAAGCTTGTTTACGGTCCAGGGAAGGCATGGCTTGGCAGTTTGGGCTGGACTGTTCCCATGAGGCACAGGGTCAGACTGATTTGCATATAGCCATGTCTGAACTGGGGTGGCAGAGTGGGCTAAAGAACGGTGATGGATTAAACCCAGATCTTTTGACTGGGTGTGAGTGTTTGATTGGTTCAGATGCTCCGTCCATTACAACCCCCTTTTGTACCGCTTTTGGCCGCCATAAGTGTGGCAGGGTATGATCAGACGTGAGTCCCTTGCTCACTTTGCCACTGGATTCAAGCAAGCCGGGCTGAAGACGGCTGTAATGCCAGAAACCGGTCCTCGGAAGCTTGTTTCCGGTCAAGGGAAGGCATGGCTTGGCAGTTCGGGCTGGACTGTTCCCATGAGGCACAGGGTCAGACTGATTTGCATATAGCCATGTCTGAACTGGGGTGGCAGAGTGGGCTAAAGAACAGTGATGGATTAAACCCAGATCTTTTGACTGGGTGTGAGTGTTTGATTGGTTCAGATGCTCAGTCCATTGCCACCCCCTTTTGTACCACTTTGGCCGCCATAAGTGTGGCAGGGTATGCTCAGACGTGAGTCCCTTGCTCAATTTGCCACTGGATTCAAGCAAGCCAGGCTGAAGACGGCTGTAATGCCAGAAACCGGTCCTTCGGAAGCTTGATTACGGTCCAGGGAAGGCATGGCTTGGCAGTTCGGGCTGGACTGTTCCCATGAGGCACAGGGTCAGACTGATTTGCATATAGCCATGTCTGAACTGGGGTGGCAGAGTGGGCTAAAGAACGGTGATGGATTAAATCCAGATCTTTTCACTGGGTGTAAGTGTTTGATTGGTTCAGATGCTCCGTCCATTACTACCCCTTTTTATACCGCTTTTGGCCGCCATAAGTGTGGCAGGGTATGCTCAGACGTGAGTCCCTTGCTCACTTTGCCACTGGATTCAAGCATGCCGGGCTGAAGACGGCTATAATGCCAGAAACCGGTCCTCGGAAGCTTGTTTCCGGTCCAGGGAAAGCAAGGCTTGGCAGTTCGGGCTGGACTGTTCCCATGAGGCGCAGGGTCAGACTGATTTGCATAGAGCCATGTCTGAACTGGGGTGGCAGAGTGGGCTAAAGAACGGTGATGGATTAAACCCAGATCTTTTGACTGGGTGTGAGTGTTTGATTGGTTCAGATGCTCCGTCCATTACCACCCCCTTTTGTACCGCTTTTGGCCGCCATAAGTGTGGCAGGGTATGCTCAGACGTGAGTCCCTTGCTCACTTTGCCACTGGATTCAAGCAAGCCGGGCTGAAGACGGCTGTAATGCCAGAAACCGGTCCTCGGAAGCTTGTTTCCGGTCCAGGGAAGGCCTGGCTTGGCAGTTCGGGCTGGACTGTTCCCATGAGGCACAGGGTCAGACTGATTTCCATATAGCCATGTCTGAACTGGGATGGCAGAGTGGGCTAAAGAACGGTGATCGATTAAACCCAGATCTTTTGACTGGGTGTGAGTGTTTGATTGGTTCAGATGCTCCATCCATTACCACCCCCTTTTGTACCGCTTTTGGCCGCCATAAGTGTGGCAGGGTATGCTCAGACGTGAGTCCCTTGCTCACTTTGCCACTTGATTCAAGCAAGCCGGGCTGAAGACGGCTGTAATGCCAGAAACCGGTCCTGGGAAGCTTGTTTCCGGTCCAGGGAAGGCATGGCTTGGCAGTTCGGACTGGACTGTTCCCATGAGGCACAGGGTCAGACTGATTTGCATATAGCTATGTCTGAACTGGGGTGGCTGAGTGGGCTAAAGAACGGTGATGGAGTAAACCCAGATCTTTTGACTGGGTGTGAGTGTTTGATTGGTTCAGATGCTCCGTCCATTACCACCCCCTTTTGTACCGCTTGGGGCAATGGCTTGGCAGGGGAGGGGAGTAAGCATAAAACATATTTGCTGGGCCATCCATGGAGCTGGGAGAGAGGCTGAAGGGAAATGGTCCAAGTTTACAACATCACCTGGCCCCCACAGCGAGGCCCCAGCATAAACTTACTCGTATCCGCCCACCATGCCCTGAATGAGAAGGGCTGTAGGTGAGGTGTAAAATACAAACACTGTTTCTGAGCTGCATGGGCCCCAGGGGGGGCCGAGGTGGGAATGGTGTGAGAAGTTGGCCTGGTTACTAACACAACCCCTTCGCACTCTTTATGAGGTCAGAGTTTAAGATACGTTACAAGTTACTAATTAAGCATACTATAAGTTGCACAAATACAATTCTGTCCTGGGGGCCTCACAAACCATATACTAAGTAAGTGGTATAAGAACAACTTCAGGAACGGTGAATAGGCCTAGGGCCTAGGGAATTGCTGGGGCTACACTGGACAACCTAAGGTTAGGAAGTAGGAGTCCCACAGGATGCGTGTGCAGTGTCTAAACACACAGGCAAGTTACCATAGTTAGAATGGGAACTTAAAAGTTACAAAGTAGTACTTTTCGGACACTTCCGGATGAACTACGGGAAAACCCTGTTAAACTAGGACACTTGGATAGTTAATACTCACAGGAGCACTGGAGTACTCGAGGTACCTCAACCAGGGAAGCCGGGTGCATAGGTGTTCTTTCGTGTCTGGTTTCGTCACTGAATCCTATGGAGAGCTGCAAGAAAGTGCTGCAGGCGACCAGGAGGAAAGTGTTTGGGTGGATCCAAGGGTGGATCGGAATCAAGAAGAACCTGAAAGCAGAGGGGACAGAGTATGGGTCACTAGCCAGTTACAAGGAAGGAACCATAAAGGAACCAGGCGATGTTGAGCTGCAATCAGGTGAAGAGGTGAAGCTTGTCTCTGCAGCCACGTGGACCAGGAGGCGTCGACGACAACCAGGCGCTGGATACAAGCTGTCCCACAAAGGATCTAGGTGACTGCGGATTCAGTATCCGGATTGGGCCCAACAAGCTTTGGTAACTGCAACCCACGCAGGAAGTGAAGATGGGCTTCTGTTAAGACCAGCAAGGTCTGGGACACTTCTCCTTCACAGGGAAGCTGGAGCAAGACTGGAGCAACCAGGCAAGCATTGTTGATTCATAGGTTCGTCCTCGTAGGTCTCACGAGCCAATGGGCTAGCAACTTGGAAGACGTGTTGAGCTGAAATGCAGGAGCAGGCCCCACGCGGCACTCGTGGAGTGTGGAGGGCTGAGCTTTGGTGCAAATGCTGCTCGGGTCTGGGGCTTCTCAAACCTCAATGCACAACTTAGAGGGTACCTCAGAATCTGCACAGGTAGCAAAAAGCAAGTTGTCCAGGATGTCTGGTCCCACGTCTCTCGTGTCCACCACGGGTCTCAGCTTTGCTGTGGATGTGGATCGGATTCAGAGAAGTCTGAAAGTCCAGTTCCTGAGTCGCTAAGTCTTCGGGTTCCAGCGGGAGCGTCAACAAAGCAAACCATCAAGTTACTGGTGGTGCCTGTTTGCACAGGCTGGTCACTCCTTGACCACAAGGGAGATGTCTTCAGTCTTCCAGTCGATATGGAACGTTGAAGGTCAAAGACTTTCATTTCAGAGTTTCTTTCCAGGATAATCTAATGTCTCTAGACACAGCTCCTATCTTTATACTAAACTAAGGGGCTGGAATACCTGCTAGGAAACCCCTTTCCCTTTGTCCAGTTTCGTGCCAGAGCTGGGGCTGGAGCGCCCCAGCAACTGGTTTGAACCGGGCTATGCATGGAGCACCTGGTGTACCCCAGGCAGTGTCTGGAAAAGCATCTTTCCATTGAACCCACCCTGCCCCAACCCACTACAGGCTGTCTGAGGAAGGTGCTAGCACCTCCCTGGACAGGAAGCCTATTGTCCAGGCCTCCTCTGCTGGAGTTTCGTCCAGCAGCAGGAGGTCAGACTCGTGTATGTGGCAGCAGCATCCATTTTGTGATGCTGAGGCTCTGTTTAACTTTAACCGGGTAAAGCAGTAACTACATGTCTTCTCCCTCTAGAAGGGTGGAATGCTACCCCCGCCGCCAGGACTGGTGGGGGGGTAGTATTCCAAAGTGTTTGATGTAGGAGAGTAGGGTCTGCTATCCTATGGTCCCCCCTAATTTTTGCTTTTTGCTTCACTGGTTTATGACTTAATGTGGCTGTGGGCCCGCTAATCAGACCCACAGCCTGCTGTTCTCTCTCTAAACTAATGCCAATGCACACTAGGTGCATTACGAATTGGAACTGGTTCACCTTATTGGCCCCTGTAACAGTGTACCCCAGGTACCCAGGGCATAGGTGTTTCCAAGGCCTACCAGGGGCTGCAGCATGTATTATGCCACCCCTGGCCTGGCCTCCATATTTGACACAACTGGCTGATCACTCAGCTGGGGTAAGTCGGTGTAATCACCCCTTCCTTAGGTATAGTATGTCTATATCTAACTTAAAATGGACACATATGTTCCTATCAGCCACTCCCTTGGAAGGCCTCATCAATCCTGGAGGCAGAGTGCTTGGAAATATGTGAGATGGTGCTCTAGCATGAGCTGAGCCTGTCTGCAGCTTTCGGAACCACGTCCTTTAGCTGTTCCATGATATTGCCATACCATATACTCTTAAGTGCATTATGAACCTCGCAGTTAAATGCTATCTTTGGTTTGGCTTTATCAAAACATGTCGAGTAAGGTGTCATACGAATTGGAATACTAACCCCTCGCCAGTTCTGGTGACGCGGGTAGCATTCTACCCTTCTAGAGGGACACGACATGTACATAACCTGAACCCCGGTTAAAGTTAAACATGAGCCTCAGCATCACAAAATGGATGCTGCCACCACAGACACAAGTCTGACCTCCTGCTGCTGGGAGTCCTTCGGGCGAGGGAGGCTTGGACAAAAGGTTTCCTGCCATGGGAGGTGCTAGCACCACCCCAGACAGGATTTTGTGTATTGGGTAGGACAGGGCTGAATAGAATGAGACATGCCTGGGGTACACAAGGTGTCCCTGTGCATAAGCCAGTCCAAACCAGTGCTAGGGCTTCCCAGCCCCAGTCCTGGCGCGGAGACCTAGCAAGTAATCCGGCCCCTAGATTTGGAATAAGAGTAGGAGCTGTGTCCCAAGAATTCAGATCATCCTGAACTCGACTTGAAACTAAGAAGAAAACTGGACTTCGACATTCTGCTGCACAGAAGACTGAAGAGAATCTCCCTTGTGGCCAAGGAGTGACCACCCTGTGAATACAGGCACCAACCAGCAACTCGACATCTGCTTTGCCGCCACCTCCCGCTGGAGCCCGAGCCCAGAACCCAACAAGACCTGGATTCCCAGACATCTCACAGCTCAATCCACAGTCCCTGAAAAGAAGAGACCCGTGAAGGCATCGAGAGACGTGGGACCATCCATCTTGAAAGACCCCCGAGAAGCTGACTGCGCAGCACCCGAGGCTCCCTCAATGCTGTGCTTTGGGGTTTGAGAAGCCGCACCACCGAGCAGCATCTGCACTAAAGATCAGCCCCCCAGCATCTCCATGATCTGCGTGGGGCCCTTTTGCACTTTGCCACTCTACGCGTCTTCCCGGTCACTAGCCCGTTGGCTGGTGGCCATCTTGGCGACAAAATCTACAAACAACACTGCTGCTCTGGTTGCTCCAGAATGGCCCTCGCTCCCCTGAAAAGGAGCACCCGCTCTGACCTTGCTGGTCCGAGTAACAAGCTGTCTTTACTTCCTGCGTGGCTTGCATTAGCCAATGCCTGTTTGCTCCAATCAAGTTGCTGACACCGCCATCAGTTAGAGCCTTTGTGGGACAGATCGTGACCGACTCCTGGACGTCCTCGACCTCTTCGTGTTCACGTGGCTGCAGAGACAAGCTACACCTCTTCGCCTGTTTGCACCCGACATCGCCTGGTTCCATCCTGGTTCCACGGTAGTCACTGGCTAGTGACTTTGAACATTGTCCCCTCTGCTTTCAGGTCTTCACCTCTTCAGATCCACCCTTGGATCCACCAGAACTCTCCTCGACGACCCGCCTGCAGCATCTTCATCTTCAGGCACCCTCGACCTGCGTGACGAAACCCGACACAACTTCGCACCTGTGCACCCGCTTCCTGTGGGTGAGATAACTCAGCAACGCCGGTGTTCCTACACTGGTACACACCTCTAGTGCCTAGGTCTAAAGTTTTGTCCTTCTAAGTCAGTCGGAAGGTTCCTTAAACAGTAACTTTATAACTTTTACGCACCATTGACATTGCATTGGTGCATGCGTGTGCTTTAAGCGCTGCACCCGAGTCCCGCTGGCCTTTCCCGACTTCTTCACTGTTAGTCTCGAACAGCTCCAGCGATTCCCCAGGCCCTAGGCATATTTCCTTTCCGATTGGTGGTTCGTATACCACTATTTTAGTATATGGTTTAGGTGGCCCCTAGGGCTCATCCATATTGTGCAACTTTTGTATATTTAAACTGTGTTTTGTTTTAACGCATTTGCTTCTGTGCTCATAACGAGTATAGGGGATATTTGTAGTAAATAAATATATATATATATTTTCAATATATAACTGTGTGGTGTCCTTTCATTTGGTATTCAAGGGGATTGTATATGGTAAAACAGCTTGCTTCACATGCCTTTACAGAATTTAGCCTAAGACTGCTTTGTCCATGCTACCACTAGGATAGCTGGTCTATAAGGTTGACTTACAACCAATCATCATAAGGGTTGCTTGGCATGGTACAAGGTGATCACTAGCTAGAACTAGTGAGCATCATATTCCAGGCCAACTTCTCATATTGGTGAGCAGCGGTTGGGATTTGAGCTTGCTGTTGTTTTACCATTACAATCTTTGAGACTATCATTTGAAAGATCATACAGGTACCTGTTAGGTACATATAAAACAAGACTAGTATACTTAAGTTCTACTGAACTTAGTTGTTGTAGAGGATAGGGAGTAGCACACCCTGACTACAACTACTAGATAGGTTTAGTAGGTAAACCCCAGTGTAGGTATATTGCAACATATCCACCCACACTAGAGCAATGTCTGGAGCAGAGGGGTCCACTGGACCTGTCCCTGTTGAGAGTGACCCTCCAAAGGCACCATCCAAATTTGCTATGTTAAACTTTAAAGAAATGAGGCAGCTGTGTACCTTAAGAGGTCTCAAGACGGGTCCAACCCCTACCACAGCACACCTCAGAGAGCTTTTAGACCAGTCTGAAGCTCTAAAGACCTTCAATCCTGACCCCAAAGGGTCTGGAGAAGGAGGCTCTCCCTCTGAAGATGATAACACTGATGCCCCTGTCCCTGTCGTCCAGATAGATGAGGAAAACCAGAACACTGGAAATACTCAGCCTGAGGATGAGGAGGAGGAAGAGGAGGAAGAAGAAAGTGATTCTGATGATGAGAGACTAAGTCAGGTGCCAGTCAGGAGACTTAGCCAGGCTAACTTAAGCCAATTTGGGACTGAGTCTGGGTCAAACCCACTCAGACCCCCAAGTGGACTTAACCAGGAGTCTAGGAGGAGAAGGAATCACTCAGGTGAATCTGACACTTTCCATGCTTCTAGAGGTTCTCATGGTCACTCCAGAAGGAGAATGACATCCCCTCAGAGGAGGGAACATGAGGCCAAAATGAGAGAGGCTGAGCTTAGGATCCAGAAGCAAGAATTAGAAGTTGCCCTGGCCCAAGAGAAACTTGCTAGAGCAAGACAGCCTAGAGAGAGTGGATTAGGATCCACTGGTGGCAGCACTATCCCTAAGGATAAAGACATGTCCTATGACAATAGAAACATGAGTAAGATTGTGCCCCCCTACAAAGCTGGGGATGACATGCACAAATGGATAACTGTACTTGAGAGAGCCTGCAGAGTACAGCAGATCCCTCAGGAGCAGTGGGCAGCAATCTTGTGGCTCTCCTTTGAAGGTAGAGGCCGAGACAGACTCCTCACAGTTAGTGATGGGGATTCTAGAAACTACCTGGTCCTAAAGAGTGCTCTGATAGATGGGTTAGGCTTAACCACTGAACAGTACAGGTTAATGTTCAGAGAAACCCAGAAGACACAGACTCAGGACTGGTCTGAATTTGTTGAATGTGCCACTAAGGCTCTGGAGGGCTGGTTGCTGGGAAGTAAGGTTACAGACTATGAAGGATTGTACAATTTACTTATGAGAGAACAAATTTTAAATAATTGTCAGAACCAGCAGTTGCATCAACATTTGGTTGACTCAGATCTGACCTCTCCCCAAGAATTGGGAAAGAGGGCAGACAAATGGGTTAGAACCAGAGTTAAGCAAAAGAACCAGAACCAGAACCAGGGTGGTGACCAAAAGAAAACAGACCAGAAGGGTGGGGAGCAGAAAGCTAAAGACCAGATGTCTTCGACAGGGCCTCAAACTAATACTGAGAGTGGGTCCCAAACTTCCAAGAAAGAAGAAGAAGAAAGAAGGTCAAAGGAAACCCTGGTGTAGTACTTGTAAAAACACCTCTCACTGGACCAGTGAGTGTAAAAAGGGTGGAGCCCCCAACACTGCAGCCCCTAAGGCACCTGCACCCAATAGTACAGTCAGCAGTGTTGGTCCACAAACTAAGGGGGTAGTAGGTATCACCTTGGGAACTGAGGGAGAGTCTGGCCTAGTCAGAACCCCTACACAGGCTGTTCTGATTTGTGATGTGGAAATAGATTTGTCCACTATTGTCAGCCCCAGTAATCTGGGCAAGTACAGGCAGACGCCTTTGATTAATGAAAAAAGTGGCTCAAGCATACAGGGACACATGTGCCAGTGTCACTATGGTGACACCTAACTTTGTGGACCCTGGACAATACATACCAGGTGATAATTACCTGGTGACCAATGCCAGCAATGTCACTACTACACATAGTGTAGCAATTGTTAATTGCTCCTAGGGAGGGGTAACTGGCCTAAAAAGAGTTGTGGTTAGTGCTGATCTCCCAGTTGAATGTTTGTTGGGCAATGACCTGGAGAGCTCTCTATGGTCAGAAGTTGAGTACAGGACTCATGCAGAGATGTTAGGGATATCATCACATGTCCTTGCTGTGACCAGGTCACAGGCCAAAAAGTGCCTCTCTGAACCTCAGGTCTTGGATCCTGGAACAATGGACCAAGCACCTTCCAAGAAGAACAGGAGGGTAAAGGCTGTGCCTTCCCAACTGCCTACAATTGAGGATCAGCCTTCACAGGAAGATGATCTTGAGACCCCTGAAGGAACTGTCCCTGAAGAACTTGAACCTGATCAGGTTGAGTTTCTGGGGACAGTGGGACCTTCTAGGGCAGACTTGGGGCAGGCTCAGTTAACCTGTGCTTCTCTTGAACCCCTCAGACAGCAGGCTGCGGCTGAGGCTGCTGGGAATGCTCAAGGTACCCATAAAGTGTATTGGGATGATGGGCTCCTTTATTCGGAAGGTAGAGACCCCAAGCCTGGTACAACCAGGAGGTTGGTTATACCTCTGCAATTTAGGGGCTTCCTTCTAACCTTGGCCCATGATATTCCCTTAGCAGGACACCTAGGCACGAACAAGACATGGGACAGGCTTGTCCCTCTCTTTCACTGGCCTCACATGTCTGAAGACACAAAGGAGTTTTGTCACTCCTGTGTAACCTGCCAAGCCAGTGGCAAAGCAGGTGGAACCACAAAGGCCCCCCTGATACCACTACCTGTGGTGGGGGTCCCCTTTGAAAGAGCGGGGATTGATATTGTAGGTCCAATGGATCCCCCTACAGCATCTGGGCACAGATTCATACTGGTGGTGGTGGACCATGCCACCAGGTACCCAGAGGCAATTCACCTTAGGACCACTACAGCTCCTGTTGTGGCCAGGGCCCTCCTTGGAGTTTTCTCCAGAGTGGGGTTTCCTAAGGAGGTAGTATCTGATAGAGGTGCCAACTTCATGTCAGGATACTTAACAGCTATGTGGAAGGAATGTGGTGTCAACTACAAGTTCACCACTCCTTATCATCCACAATGCAATGGGCTTGTTGAAAGGTTCAACAAGACCCTAAAGGGTATGATCAAAGGATTACCAGAAAAGCTCAGGCGAAGATGGGACATCCTTCTACCCTGCCTTCTGTTTGCTTACAGAGAGGTCCCACAAAAGGGGGTTGGCTTCAGCCCCTTTGAATTGTTGTTTGGGCACCCTGTAAGAGGACCCCTATGTCTGGTGAAGGAAGGATGGGAGTTACCTCTCAAAAAGCCTAAACAAGACATAGTGGACTATGTACTTGGTCTCCGCTCCAGGATGGCTGAGTATATGGGGAAGGCATCCAGAAACCTTGAGGCTAGCCAAGAATTACAGAAAGCTTGGCATGACCAAAAGGCTGTCTTGACTGAGTATCAGCCTGGACAGAGAGTATGGGTGTTGGAACCAGTGGCCCCAGCAGCACTCCAAGACAAATGGTCTGGGCCCCATACTATCATTGAAAAGAAGGGAGAGGTTACCTACTTGGTGGACCTAGGAACTCCCAGGAGCCCCCACAGGGTGCTCCATGTGAACAGATTGAAGGCATATGTTGACAGGGCAGACATGGGCTTGCTCATGGCTACAGATGAGGGGCAGGAGGAAGAGAGTGACGCTCTTCCAGACCTGCTGACTCAGAACCCTGAAGATGACTCAGTTGATGGTGTGGCCTTAGATGGCAGCCTCACTGAACATCAGCAAAATGACTGTAGACAAGTTTTGCAGTCATATAGACATATGTTCTCATTGACACCCAGTCAGACTAACTGGTGTACCCATGTGGTGGACACTGGTGACAGTCTTCCTGTGAAAAACAAGATTTACAGGCAACCTGACCATGTCAGGGACTGTATAAAGACTGAGGTGCAAAACATGCTGGAATTAGGTGTTATTGAGCCTTCAGAGAGCCCCTGGGCTAGCCCAGTGGTTCTGGTCCCCAAACCTCACACCAAAGATGGCAAGAGAGAGATGAGGTTCTGTGTGGACTACAGAGGACTCAATGCTGTCACCATGACAGATGCACACCCTATTCCAAGGGCAGATGAGCTCATAGACAAGTTGGCTTCTGCCAAATATTTGAGCACACTTGATCTGACAGCTGGCTATTGGCAAATCAGGTTAGCTGAGGAATCCAAAGCCAAAACAGCATTTTCTACCCCAGGAGGTCATTACCAATTTGTGGTGATGCCCTTTGGTTTGAAAAATGCACCTGCCACCTTCCAAAGGTTGGTGAATCAAGTCCTTACTGGGTTGGATGACTTTTGCGCAGCATATCTGTATGATATTGCTGTCTTCAGCTCCACCTGGGAGGATCACCTGGTCCACCTGAAGGAAGTGCTAGAGGCTCTGCAAAAGGCAGGCCTCACTATCAAGGCCACAAAGTGCCAGATAGGGCAGACTAAAGTTGTATACTTGGGCTACCTTGTAGGTGGAGGCCAAGTTCAACCACTGGAGAGTAAGATCCAGACCATAAAGGACTGGTCCCCTCCAACTACCCAGACTCAGGTCAGAGCTTTCTTGGGCCTGACTGGGTACTACAGGAAGTTTGTTAAGAACTATGGGTCCATTGTGACTCCTCTTAATGATCTGACATCCAAGAAGATGCCCAAAAAGGTTCAGTGGACAGTAAACTGTCAAAAGGCATTTGATGACCTGAAGAAGTCCATGTGCTCTGCACCTATCCTGAAGAGTCCTGACTACTCAAGAGAGTTCATTGTCCAAACAGATGCTTCTGAGTTGGGAGTGGGAGCTGTGCTTCCACAACTTAATGTAGATGGTCAAGACCAGCCCATTGCTTTTATTAGCAGAAGGCTGACCCCCCGAGAGAAACGTTGGTCAGCTATTGAGAGGGAGGCCTTTGCTGTGGTGTGGGCCCTGAAGAAGTTGAGACCATACTTGTTTGGCACTCACTTCAAGATTCAGACCGACCATAAGCCCCTCTTATGGCTTAATCAGATGTAGGGTGAAAACCCCAAACTGCTCAGGTGGTCCATTTCCCTACAGGGGATGGACTTTACAGTGGAGCACCGCCCAGGGACTGACCATGGTAATGCAGATGGTCTCTCCAGGTACTTCCACTTAGAACATGAAGACACAACTGGTCAAGGTTAGTCTAATGTCCCTGCGTTTGGGGGGGGGGTTGTGTAGGAGAGTAGGGTCTGCTATCCTATGGTCCCCCCAAATGTTTGCTTTTTGCTTCACTGGTTTATGACTTAATGTGGCTGTGGGCCTGCTAATCAAACCCACAGCCTGCTGTTCTCTCTCTATATTAATGCCAATGCACACTAGGTGCATTACAAATTGGAACTGGTTCACCTTATTGGCCCCTGTAACAGTGTACCCCAGGTACCCAGGGCATAGGTGTTTCCAAGGCCTACCAGGGGCTGCAGCATGTATTATGCAACCCCTGGCCTGGCCTCCATATTTGACACAACTGGCTGATCACTCAGCTGGGGTAAGTCGGTGTAATCACCCCTTACTTAGGTATAGTATGTCTATAGCTAACTTAAAATGGACACATATGTTCCTATCAGCCACTCCTATGGAAGGCCTCATCAATCCTGGAGGCAGAGTGCTTGGAAATATGTGAGATGGTGCTCTAGCATGAGCTGAGCCTGTCTGCAGCTTTCGGAACCACGTCCTTTAGCTGTTCCATGATACTGCCATACCATATACTCTTAAGTGCATTATGAACCTCGCGGTTAAATGCTATCTTTGGTTTGGCTTTATCAAAACATGTCGAGTAAGGTGTCATACGCATTGGAATACTACCCCCTTGCCAGTTCTGGTGACGGGGGTAGCATTCCACCCTTCTAGAGGGACACGACATGTACATAACCTGAACCCCGGTTAAAGTTAAACTTGAGCCTCAGCATCACAAAATGGATGCTGCCACCACAGACATAAGTCTGACCTCCTGCTGCTGGGAGTCCTTCCAGCGAGGGAGGCTTGGACAAAGGGTTTCCTGCCTTGGGAGGTGCTAGCAACACCCCAGACAAGATTTTGTGTATTGGGTAGGACAGGGCTGAATAGAATGAGACATGCCTGGGGCACACAAGGTGTCCTTGTGCATAAGCCAGTCCAAACTGGTGCTGGGGCTTCCCAGCCCCAGTCCTGGTGCGGAGATGGACAAAGGAAAGGGGGTGTAACCACCCCCCTTCCTGGTCCCACCCAGAGGAGGGACCTAGCAGGTAATCCGGCCCCTAGATTTGGAATAAGAGTAGGACCTGTGTCCCAAGACTTCAGATCATCCTGAACTCGACTTGAAGAAGAAAACTGGACTTCGACATTCTGCTGCACAGAAGACTGAAGAGAATCTCCCTTGTGGCCAAGGAGTGACCACCCTGTGAATACAGGCACCAACCAGAAACTCGACATCTGCTTTTCCGCTGCCTCCCGCCGGAGCCCGAGCCCAGAGCCCGACAAGACCTGGATTCCCAGACATCTCAAAGCCCAATCCACAGTCCCTGAAAAGAAGAGACCCGTGGAGGCATCGAGAGATGTGGGACCAGCCATCTTGAAAGACCCCCGAGAAGCTGACTGCGCAGCACCCGAAGCTCCCTCAATGCTATGCTTTTTGGTTTGAGAAGCCCCACCACCGAGCAGCATCTGCACTAAAGATCAGCCCCCCAGCATCTCCACGATCTGCGTGGGGCCGTTTTGCACTTTGCCACTCGACGCATCATCTCGGTCATTAGCCCGTTGGCTGGTGGCCATCTTGGCGACAAAATCTACACACAACACCACTGGTCTAGTTGCTCCAGACTGGCCTTCACTCCCCTGAAAAGGAGCACCCGCTCTGACCTTGCTGGTCTGAGTAACAAGCTTTCTTCCCTTCCTGCGTGGCTTGCATTAGCCAAGGCCTGTTTGCTCCAATCAAGTTGCCGACACCGCCATCAGCTAGATCCTTTGTGGGACAGCTCATGACCGACTACTGGACGTCCTTGATCTCTTCGTGTCCACGTGGCTGCAAAGACAAGCTACACCTCTTCGCCTGTTTGCACCCGACATCGCCTGGTTCCATCCTGGTTCCACGGTAGTCACTGGCTAGTGACTTTGAACATTGTCCCCTCTCCTTTCAGGTCTTCACCTCTTCAGATCCACCCTTGGAACCACAGGAACTCTCCTCGACGACCCGCCTGCAGCATCTTCATCTTCAGGCACCCTCGACCTGCGTGACGAAACCCGACACAACTTCGCACCTGTGCACCCGCTTCCTGTGGGTGGGGTAACTCAGCAATGCCGGTGTTCCTACACTGGTACAGACCTCTAGTGCCTAGGTCTAAAGTTTTGTCCTTCTAGGTCAGTCGGAAGGTTCCTTAAACAGTAACTTTATAACTTTTACGCACCATTGACATTGCATTGGTGCATGCGTGTGCTTTAAGCGCTGCACCCGAGTCCCGCGGGCCATTCCCGACTTCTTCACTGTTAGTCCCGAACAGCTCCAGCGATTCCCCAGGCCCTAGGCCTATTTCCTTTCCGATTGGTGGTTCTTATACCACTATTTTAGTATATGGTTTAGGTGGCCCCTAGGGCTCATCCATATTGTGCAACTTTTGTATATTTAAACTGTGTTTTGTTTTAACGCATTTGCTTCTGTTCTCATAAATAGTATAGGGGATATTTGTAGTAAATAAATATATATATATATTTTCAATATATATCTGTATGGTGTCCTTTCATTTAGTATTCAAGGGGATTGTATATGGTAAAACAGCTTGCTTCACATGCCTTTACAGAGTTTAGCCTAAGACTGCTTTGTCCATGCTACCACTAGGATAGCTGGTCTATAAGGTTGACTTACAACCAATCATCATAAGGGTTGCTTGGCATGGTATAAGGTGATCACTAGAACTAGTGAGCATCATATACCAGGCCAACTTCTCACATTTGACACCTTACACGACATGTTTTGATAAAGCCAAACCAAAGTTAGCATTAATCGCGAGGATTATAATGCACTTAAGAGTATATGGTATGGCTATATCATAGAACAGCTATAAGGACATGGTTCAGAAAGCTGCAGACGGGCTCAGCTCATGCTAGAGCACCATCTCACATAACACCAAGCACTCTGCCTTCAGGATTGTCAAGGCCTGCCATAGGAGTGACTTATAGGCATATATGTGTCTATATATAAGGGTAGACATAGGAATACTATATGTAAGCAAGTGGTGATTATACCACCTTGCCCAAGCTGAGTGATCAGCCTGTGGTGTCAGTTTGGATGGCCAGCCAGGGGTGGCATAATTCATGCTGCAGTCCCTGGTAGGCCTTGGATGCACCTATGCCCTGGGTACCTATGGTACACTATACAGGGGCTCACAAGGTGACCCAATATCCGATTAGATATGTACCTAAAATACATGTAGTCCATTTTACAAAGAGAGCAGATAGCCTGGAGCCCTGAATAGCAGGATCCTAGGCCAACTAAGTCAAAAACCAGCTGAAAACTAGGCAAACAGTTGGGGTAACCATTTAGTCAGATGTCCACCTTCCTACACAACCCCTCCCCCAACGAAAGGAGATAAGGCTATCCTTGACCAGATAAGCCTATATTGCCTAATTGGCCATATAAGGAAGTACCTGCACAAGCATGGTTACCCCCTATCTCATGGTCCACTAAGCAATCCCTCACCCTAAGGGGATCATAGGGTCTCCAACATAGGGAATCTCTACCTGTGGTGTGTTTTGGCAAAGTAAAATGCTGGTGTTGAGATGGAGTACTGAAGTGAGGATCCTCTAATGTATGCCTTTCTTTCCATGACTGAGTTGCACTGTGCTCTCAGCGTCAACCTCCGGCTACCTACAGCTGGATGCTGGGTCCCTTTTGTTGGACCACTGGAGGGACAGGTCAGGTTCTGGGCCATTAGGTCCCAGGTTTGGCTGTGCAAAAACAGAGTCCCTCTGGGGGAGGTTCCTACCTAAGGGGAAGGGAGATCCCTCAGAAGTTTTTGGAATGTTCACTTGGCTAGGGCTGCTAGCTTTGGTGCCCCTAATCTGCTGGCCTCCCTGACCTCTACAGCCCTGGGCTGACTGAGGCAGTGTAGAGAGGGGTAGGTTACCTGCTCCAGACTTGGTCCCACCTTGGAAGGGTCCACTGACATCAGGGGCTCTGCCAGGCTAGGCCTGACTATATCTGGGGCAGTTCCTTCACAAGGGGTAGGTTCAGTTCCCTAAGAAGGCTAACCCTCACCTAATGTCTGGTGGGAGGGAGACTTCTCTTCCTTCCCAATACTCTCTGTCTGAGTGGAGTGATGCATAGTTTCAAGCTCGACAACACTAAAATCTGTGTGAGTTTGGGCTGTGACCATCACAGCTCTACCAACTTTTTCAGGAAGGAACTCTGTTTGAGTGTGGGATGTGACCATTCACAGCCCTGTCAACCTTTTCAGGGAAAAAGTCTGCGCAGCGCAATCGTCATCTAAACTAGTCCAGTCTGTCTGTTGTTGCTCGCCTATCATTGACTCTTTCTCCTCACTCCCAGTTTTTTTATCTACTGTAATCAACGAAGTTAAGCTACTGAAGGGAGACCGAGTAATGGAACGCCCCGACCAGTTACCTCAGAAATCCCAATTGCCCAACCCGGAATTGGTCGACCCCTCGACCACGTCCACAACCGGGCCCTCGGTGATCGGGGACCCACGACCTTCCCCAAATCAGACCGACCATCTCCAAGTCTTCCCCCAAGAACAAGGGCATCCATCTCCTGCGGCTCTTAAACGACAGTTGGCCATAAGGCCTCAGTCAGAGAGAGGGGATTCTCATCTCACCAGTAACAACGCGGTAGAATCTCCCGCCAAATCAGCTGCTGCTCCAGCTCTTAACCCTACAGCATCTCCAGTCCCCTTGGTAGCTCGCAGCAAGAGAGAACGAAAACGTCTACGCAAACAAAGAAATAAACTAAAACTAAATTCATCAGTGGACTTTCCCAAACTATTTCAACTGTTCATAACTGCTGATAATAAAAAGGTCAAAAGTGTCCCGGATCCACCACGGATCCCAACAGGCATTTGTCAAAATCCCCTAATGGCCAAGCTAGCCTCAAACGCCAGTCAACCTATCTCCATGCGGCATCTGGATCCAAAAGCTTCAACTGAGGAAACAGAGGCTCCTGACTCACAGTCCGGGATTGAAAATAGAAGGGGCACCATTAACATTCCATCTTCATTGAGGTCGACAGACACGTCAACCCAACAACAATCAGTTTCCCTTTCAAGTCTTTCTTACTCTGAAAAATCAAACACTAGTACCATCCCCTCGAAAGTCTTTTTTACCAATGTTTCAACTGTTCCTAAGGAACCCCAGACATTTAGCCAAGGTTCCCGAGACTCATTACAATACCATCAGGGTTCAGACTTAAGCTTTCGAGTTGAAAAGCCCATCCTGCCTAAGTCTAGCCCCACCACTCAGAGCGCCAAATGTGACCTTCAACATCACAAAATACTTCTTGTTCCTGAATACATATCAAAAGGACAGCACAATATCTTAAATAGATCAAATATAATTAAACTAGCAAACGGTGCCCCAGGGCTTGACGTATTGACATCTGACGAGATAGAGTCCATTGAATTCCTGCCACCAAGAGGAGCTCAATCCTCTGAGCCTACTTTGATGACATTTAGATCTGACACATGGCCTCGACTATTTTTAGCCCAAAAGGGGACCTTTCAGCAATGGGGAATCAAAATCCAGCCTTATTCTACTCCTGGCTACCCCACAGTGCTATCGCAGGCCCCAGTCACCTCGACAAGATCATCTGGTGTAAAAAACGGGCCATACTCTATTCTAAAAAATGCCTTAGGCACGTCTCAACTGACTGAAAACCCATGGGCCAAAGCCCCCATCACCGAAAAAACTCCAGACTGGGGATGGCTGCCGTCCGCCTTGTCCCAAAAAGCATCAGTCTGACCACCGGGATACCACCTTGCACTTCCAAACTGCAACGATTCGGCTCAATCAAGATCTCAAACACCACCGCCTACAATTCTTTCCAACTCTGACTCGCAGCCACCTTTTACACTGTGTTCATGGAACATTAGTGGTCTCCATCAGAAAACAATCAATTTGGAGACGCACAATTTCATTTTTGGGCATGACCTAATAGCCCTCCAAGAAACATGGGCTACTCGAAACTGCCCAGTGACGGGCTTCATGGAACATTGGAAACCTGCAACTAGAGTCTCTACCTATGGCCACCCTAAAGGCGGTTTATCGATCTACGTCTCAAATAATCTAAAAGGCCCGATCGAGCAACTGAATTTTGAGGAAGACTGGTTACTCGGAGTAAAAATCAGCTCATGGAGCAAACATCGATTGCTCCTTCTACTAAACGTCTACATCAACCCAAGTACACGTTCGAAAAAGGAGCATCTTACACGTTTAGTTAAAATCGTGTGTGACCTGGCTATTGATTATCCTCACTCGGATTGTATGATCACCGGAGACTACAACACTAACCTCTTTCAGGGAAATCCCGCTGATTTCGAAGGGCTCTCTCCATTTACATCATCAGAAATAGAGGCACAGTCAAAACCGCCAAACCAAGCATACTGCGGCCTAGGAGAGCTCTGTGTGTTGCAATTTTATAGTGCAGGTTTTTTGGTAATGAATGGGAGATCTTTGGAAGACACCCCACCAAAGTGGACCTGGACAAATGGTAGTAAACAATCTTATCTTGATTACACCATTTGTAATGCAGCCCTGTTGCAACACTTGGGCAATTACAGCATTCACCCTCGAACGGAAAGCGACCATCGCCCACTAGTCGTTACTCTTAATGTGAAGCCAACCTATCACAATACTGCCCCATCAACATGTACAGGAACCTACATGGAAAATCTAAAACGACTTAGATGGAGCGAAGTCATTTCCGTAAATGTAATGAAGGAATGTGTGACCTTTACAGCAGGAGACCCAGACTTGGTGGCACCCCCCACCGAAACATGGCCCACTTTCTGCTCCCACTTGATAAGACTTTTTCCGTCTAAACAGCCCTCCCACAAGGCCTACATAGGCCCTCAGTTTTCGATCTCCATTCAAACTATGGCATTAAAGAAAATGAGAAACAAAGCCCTGCGCTCTTCCAAGAAATTCCCAGAGAACTTCGAGCTCCTGAATACGTATAAAGCAGTCCAAAAGTCATATAGGCTGGCTCAACAAAAATACCAACGCCTCCACTTGGATCAATTTTGGTGGCAGTTACTATGGGAGAGTAAAAACCGCAATTCAAGAACATTTTGGGCCTTAATCCATCGCCAAAACTCAGGTCCGCTTACCTCCGGGAGCGCAAACATTTCAGAAGCGGACTGGGCTGCTTTCTTGACCAACCACTTTAGGGCTACATAGGGAACGGCCTCCACTGACTTAGGCATTTCCGATGCGACAATGGTAAGTCAGAGTAATAGATGGAGTACCCCCACTGAATTTTCGGAATTTCCGAGGGCAGATTTGATGATATCGGAAGAAACGCTGACTAAAGTCCTACTAAAAGCAAGATCTGATGGAGCACCTGGCCCAAATGGCCTACCACAAATCTTATTTAAAACAAATATAACCCTTTGGCCGGGGTACCTAACCAAGCTTTTTAACTGTGCATTAAGCAACTCAACCATACCGGACTCTTGGCGGGGCGCGATAATCCATCTTATCTACAAGTCAGGGTCGCATGCCTCTCCAAACAACTATCGATTAATTGCTCTTTTAGACATTGAGGCAAAACACTATGCATGCATTCTACTGGAGGAACTGCGATCTTGGGCAGAGCTGAATAACCTGATTCCAAAGAACCAGACAGGCTTTACTGCAAATTCGGGCACCACGACCAACTTATTGACACTGTCTATAATCATTGAGAAAGCACTTACTACATCTAGGGCTATTTTCAGCTGCTTTGTAGATTTTAAAGCCGCCTTTGATCGGGTCCCCAGGGCTGCTCTATGGGTAAAGTTAAAGAAATGGGAGATCCCGGCACATGGATACAAGTGAAGCTGGGGTCTGGCACACATATCTCTCGGAAAATCATGACAACCAGAGGCGTCAAACAGGGATGTGTGCTGGCCCCATTACTTTTTAACCTGTTTATAGCAGACTTACCAGCCACCCTTGAGGAAACAAACAGCCACCCACCCAAGATTGTTGGCGAGTCAATTAGTAATCTCCTATATGCAGACGACTTGGTTCTATTTAGTCTCACCCGGGTAGGTCTGCAAAGGCTACTTAACAAATTAAACAGCTACACCACTATGAATTCATTAGAGGCAAACCTAAAGAAAACCCAAGTGGTAATCTTCGGGAGAAAACGCAATTTGGGAGGCGGATGGCTATATAATAACATGAACCTTACAATTGGAAAAACATACAAATACTTAGGGGTCAATTTTGACTCCAGGGGTTCTTTTGCTAAACAACGCAGTGAAATATCACTAAAAACCATGAACCTTCAGGTAACTTTTTCTAGGCTCTCAAAAAAACTGTCCGGTCCAAGTCTATCTCCATTACTGGAAGTTATGAAAGCAAAAATCGGGCCAACTTTGTCGTATGGCATTGAAATATTTAGAGGAAAACTCAATGCTAACCTAAAGCAACATGTGACCAAAAATCTATAAAAAAAAACCTCCATATGCCTAAATCTGCTTCTGCAGCACAGATCAGATTATAACTGGGTCTTTTAAACTACGAATTTTTGAATACTGGCTCTTATTTGAATCTGTGCCACAAACTAAGGCAAGCAGAGCCAGGTACTCTGGAGTCACTACTCTGGTCAGACATTTCTCAGAAAAACGCAAGGGGGTCATATGGCTGTTTCTTCAGGGATGCAGTTAACCAATTATCAATGGGCGAACTATGGGATCTCAACCCTAGCAAGGTCGTTTTTAAAACCAGTATCAAGAAACGTACCCGACTGAGGTCTCGAATGGCTGACAAAGCTCATTTTTCTAAACGCAAGCATGCCTGGGCAATAATGAATTCTTATGGGCCGGCCACTCCCCTCCCCTATCTGTCTTGCACTTATCCCTTGTATTTAAAGCTTAGTTCTTGGCTCTTAGACTGGGTGACTGGCAATTTCTAAAGGATTTACCTCACTGGCGTCGTACGTCAGAGGATGTAATATGCAGGTGGTGTGGTAAGGTGGCTGAGACTTTAGAGCATGTGGTCTGTCTTTGTCCCGCAATTGCGCTACAGCGCAGATGAAAATTGAAAGTCGAGTGGAATAGGCTGGGAATCCGGACCTGCAGGCAGGCAGTAATTGCAGCCCTGAATCCAGAGAACACAGTTTTAAACATAGGCCTCACAAGTCTTATACGCTACGCATACCGCAATTTTACTCAATAACGGGCAGTGCTGGTCAACGTTTCTATTTTAAAGGTATACAGTCTACTCTAAACCGCACTTTTATCAAATGCTGCTATAACTGGTTATACTTGACTGCGTTTTTCTAGAACTAGCTGCTAGTAGTTGTCTTCTGACTGTACCCATCAGCATAACACCGCTATTGTTAAGTCTTCAAATTTGTTTTCTGCCCAAACGCCATTCTGGTTACATTTGCTGTGCATATTTTGCCTTTTTTAACACATAACGTTACTGAAGTCCGCAAATGGAATTCGAAAGTTTTAATGTACCGACTGTTTTTATGCTGTGCTATTTTAATAATTTGCACTGTTGTTGGTATCTTCTGACCTGTACTTTTATAGATGTTTTATATCTAAATAAAGTTATACTTTAAACCTAAACCTAAACCTTTGGGTAAGTGTTGGAGGTGGGTTATAGGGAGTGATAGGTAGGCACCTAACACAAGCAACAAGGCCACCAACATGGCACTGGGTCCTAAATAGGTTGTTTATAATTGAGTCTCTTGCTCAACCCTTGGAAGCTAACACAGAGCAAAGGGACTTAGGACAGCGGGAGCAGTTTTCCCCAGGCAGGCCATTGAGTGCAGATCAGGCAGGATTCCACTGGACAATTTAGAATTTTCACAGCCTGGTAGGGAGAAAATCTGAATTTTATAAATAACTTGGAGGCTAAAATTCTGCAAATTTCCTTTTTTGCCAGCATACAAACACAACAATTGAAGAATGTAGAACTGCAAGGAGCTTTCTATCAAGGTATCAAATCCCCCCATGCACAGCCTTCTTCCTTCTTTCAGTGCTTCAACTAAGATAACTCCAAAGAAACTTAAACTTATTGAAACTTTGATATCATTAATACCACTATGGTGGGGAACAATGTGATATGGAGGGATAATTTTAGCCACTCTATCTTTAATATAATACAGGTTTTCTACCCACCTGGCAGTGAAAAATGGAAATTTTATGACATGACACAGTGGCTAACATTATGCAAGTTCAAAGTGTATTTAACACATTATTAATCATGTTTGTTATTGGTCTAAAATACCAATTCTTAAGCATACTTTCATTGGACCAATTGCGGCCCTAAGAATATCCTGCAAACCTCCCGCCAAGATAAAAGGTTTGGAAGCTGATGCACCCCTAAGTGAGCGTGCGCCAAAAATAGAGACAACCACACCACTCTCGATCAATATTTCACTCATCTTGCTAGGTTAGGTGAAGAAATGGCTCTATGAGGCTTTTTATGGGAAATTAAAAGTTGCACCGCATTTCCTCTCAAACTCTCAGTTCTCCTCACATTTTCTTGCAAGCACTTCACCTTGCAGAGTCTCTAGTTTTGAGAAAAGAAAGGATAGAAGACAGAAGATGACATGCTTTTGTTCTTCTTTTAAGATAAAAATAAACTCCTTCAGGTTGATAGGCCCTGCTAGTGACATCTAAGACATTCACGTCTGCGGTCCTCCTAAAAGACACATGGCAGAGTAGGACTGTAAGTTTCCTAGTGATGTGTTTGTACCCATTGACCATGTCCAGAACCCAAGAGCCCTGATTTACTAAGTTCCAATCCGCACCTCTTTGGGCCAGTCTGCCTCCCACCTTTATTGGGGTACCTGAAACGTTTATCCATGCCTTACCTGCAGAGAATCCTCTCTGCTTGTGATCAACTCTGAATGGTCTCCCAACATTCCTCTGCTTTTGTGGATGGAAGGTTTGGCGGGTGCTGAACTTTGACTGTCGAAATCTTCCTCCACAGCACAGGAAGGGTCTTGTTGTGGTTTGACCATAGCCGAGGAACCACTCCCTTGTTCTCTTGGCCCAGCCAAAATCCTTATCCTGAATAACCCTCTTAATGTCTTTTTGGGATTTTTTAATGCAGATAAATACCCATATATTTGGCCATGTCCCTAATTAAATTGCCGCCGAAGAGGAGCCCCTGAAATGTGGGGCCTCCTTAAATGTTATCCAACTCTACTAGCTGAGGGTCTATTTTGAGTAAGACACCCTTCTTCTATTGTTTGATATTGCAGTATTTGCATTGCCTAGAAAGCAGATGGCCCATTTGGGCCATTGGCGCAGCTCTTTGTGGTAAACAGATGTGTCACCAAGGTAAGCTACCTCGCCCATTTAGAACATTTTGGTTAGGGGTCCAGTGATGTCAAGCAGACAATCCTGGCAAGACTTCAGGCCCTTGTGATGCCCTTTCCTAGAGTCCTTCTTTCCATCAAGGTCCAGGGTCATTGCGACCTTGTCAGGAAGGGAGTGGTGTGGACATTCGGATCTTCAGCAAGACCTGACCTCCTTTGGGATATCTTTTCTAAGCCAAAATGAGAGGTACTCAGCAACGTGCTGAGAGGGCATCCATTCAGGACACATGGGGTGTTTGATAAGCAGTTGGTCAAACATATGATCTTTGAGGCGATCTAAGATACCCATTTTAGATCCTGAGGCCTTACATGCTTCCTCAGATGATCCAATTCTCCTGACCTCCAGCTCCTCAGTATCAAAATTGAATTCAGAGGAGCTGGACATCTCTATTTCAGGCTCAAGGGCTTCCAGACTATCACTGAGGATGGGAACCTCTGGGCCTGTATCCTGCCCATCTGAAGGGCCAAAGGCACCGTTTTTGTCACCTCCTGTAATGCCTGATAATATCGCCTAGGTGGTTTTTGGCTTTTTTGCACCCTTTAGTAGGTTTCCCCCTGCAGTCCACTTCCTCGGGCCTTTAATCACCCTACTGAACCTTCTGGCTGTCCTGGACCTGCAACAGCCCATGCTTTTTGTGAAAAGCTTTCAATTTTTTTAATAATGGCCTCATCCAGGGACCCATAACATTTTCTAAGGCCTTGTTGACATTCCGTCGCCTTCTTCACGGAAACATGGACCAACGCCACCTTCGCCCCCGACATACGGATACCAGTTTCAAAGAAAGAACTGCTCCCACAGCCCAGGAGGAGGACTCACCATCACACGCGAGTGCCCTCTGACTCTACACCTCCAGCACGAACGACACCCTCTCCAACACAGAGCACCTCCACTTCCAAATCCAGACCAGCCCCTGAACAATGCTGCACAGAACCCTCATCTACAAACCCCCCCGGGCCTCGCGCCTCATCCGCCACCACCATTGCTGACCTTGCCGCACCCCACACCATTGCAACCTTCAAACTACTCACCCACGCCTACAAATCCCTCCACAACATCGGACCCAAACACCTCAAAGAGTGAGTCTCCTTCCACATACCCAAAAGGAATCTCAGCTCCGCCAACCTCACCCTGGCAGGGACCCAACGCATCCGCAGAACCAGAGCAGGAAGAAGAGCATTCTCCTACATCACAGCAAAGACCTGGAACAAGCTCCCAGTCAACATCAGAAGCTCCCCTGCTCTGCACACCTTCATGTAGAGCCTCAATACCTGGCTCTTCAACTGATCTGGAGCTGCACCCCCTGCCCCCTAGCGCCTTGAGACCCTCACGGGTGAGTAGCGTGCTATATTAATTGATTGATTGTCTGTAGTTAAGTAATTAGAGGGAACATAACTGGTAACAATTAAATATTTTTGCCCCTGTAGAAAAGGAAAGGAAGTTGGTAATTTAATAGGTCAGCTGTACCTTGACCTAGCGTGAACTGCAACTGACTACAACTGCCAGAATTCACTGTTTATGGCAACCAATATGTTAAAAGGGCTGCTGAAAGGAACCTGGCACGAGAAATAGAGCCGCCAACCTGCCCCTAATTGAAAAATAAAGAAAAGTCCACAACAAGCCTTAACGCCTTCGGTGCTCAGGACGGCCCCCGGCTGTCTGACGTTACAGTGGGCATGAGCTAAGGACGGCCGAGGGCCGTCCGAATCCCGCCCACTTGGTAATTCTCCCGCACAGCGTGCAAGGGGTTAAAGCAGAGTAAAGTAATGCTAAAAAGCCATCCTCCCCCAAAAGAAAACAAATGATATTGTAGAAAGGGGAAAGTAGGAATAGTTTCTGACAAGAGGGGGGTGGGGAAGGGCAGACAGTAGGGTAATTCAGTTAGTGAAAGAAACTAGTATAAGTATAAGCCGCCATATACTTATCTTGTGAGCAGTAGCAACAAAGAAGAAGGAAAAATGCTGCCCATGGGGGGAATGTATACTTTGTTAGACCGTTCTTTGAATATCAATATTCATCAATTGTGGCTGTTTTGAGCAGGCAATAAAGGATATTTGCATAATTTAAGCTTGCGTGTTATGCCATAAAATCCTCCTTCTTGTGGTTTCAATCAGCAGATCTGAGAGGCTCTACACCGCTCATATATTTATCCAGTGTTCTCTGGTGACAAGTAGGGGACCACACCTTTCCAATGGGGTGCAGGGCAATGCCACAAAGCATGACAACTTCCTCCAACGTGTGGCATAGTTGTTTCCTAGAAAGCACTATTCTCTCTAAGTCCAGCATGGCTGAAATTTCAGCAGAGCAGCAAGAGATAACTAAACCAAACTCAGAGTATGGCTCATTTCCACAACTCCACCCATTCACATCTGGGAAATCCTTTGTTAAGACTCCCATCGGGCAGGGAAAAAGGGTGGCCCTGGCTGACAGGCTTTCTTGACCTGGTCAGTGTTTGATTGATATATTCCATAATCCATAATGTCCATAACATATTGCCATATAAGCCTATGAGGCCAACTGTCTTCAAGGGGAAAATGAAATGTGCAATTTGTTCCTCAACAGGGTTTATAAAACCTTGTTTATAAGGCCCCTGTTCACAACTACAGGACCGCCACCCCTGCAACTCTTAGGGAAAACTTGGGGGATTTCTAATATGTAAAAATAATTTTGGTTGTTATTTCACAATGCCCACACCACCAAAGTCAAATTTGAAGTTAATTTCCTGGACTGGGGATCAGAAATAGGCAGCTTTTACTCACCATTGTTTATGAACCTCCTATATAGGGAGACTCCTCATAGTTACTTGACCCCCCACCTCTGGAACACCTAAGGGAGAACTTGGGAATACCACCAAAGTCTAGTTTGCAGTGAATGTTACTTTTAAAAGCAGTTCTGCAACACAGGGCTGCTTTTAAAATGCCCTCATGCTCATGGCAGCGCACACATGCAAGTGCAACAAGGCTGCTGGCCTCTAAACTGCCATGCCCTATTATATACTAGGGACTTAAAGGTAGTTTTAATTGACTATCCCATTTATCTACTAGAAACCTATAGGGTAGGTCATGCCAATTATAAGTGTAGCTCAATATATGTGTTTATGTTTAAGATAGCACTGGCCCGGCGCCTGACTAGCAGAGCCAAGGACATAATAAGAGTCAGCTACCACCAGTTCTATTCAGAACCAGAAAATGGGGGTGACAGGCTAAACTGGTGAATTTTCTAACAGTAGGCAAGCTGGGACATAGGCTTCTTAAGAGTTCGATATCCCTGCTGCCATGCTGACATTAGCTTAGTGCGAGGGAAACTGCTTGGAAAGTAAATCCAGTGGAGGAGAGGGAATGAAAAATATATAGAGAGTTTGTGTGTAAAGTAAGAGTGTAAAACTATGTGTTTGTGCATATGTCTTAGCTGCTGATCCCTGACACTGAGCATTCTTGACAAAGTTTTGGCTATCCCTTCCATAATGCTATTAGAGGTATAAATGTAGAATGTACCAGTGAGGTGGCATCTGTGTACTGTTGCTAGATGGCACTCGTAATCATTACTAGAAAGGATGCATTGGGCCTGGAGCTGTACTAATCAAGGTAGACCATCAACATATAGTTGCCAATATTGATATTATTCTGAATGTCTCAGGCTTATTATAGGGACGAGATGGGCTTGAACCAGTACCCATTATTATTTTCTCCCATATCCCAGCGACTAAAGAGACAAAACTTTACAAACATTAAATGTGTTTAAAAAGCCAGAGGCCTACAAGCAACAGTAGCTGATCATTCATTGGACAGATCATGCTGACCACAATTGACTAAAAAACAAAAACCTGTTGATGGAGTTTAGATCTCAGTTTCCAAGGGTCAAAGAGACTACTCATAAAGCCACCTAAAAAAGAAGAAGTCTGCCTGCCAGGACTACAATATCATCTTGCCTATCAACTCAGCCATACTCCCACACTCACCTTCTTTCAGACCTTCTCCTTTACTTTCCTTCCTCTCTCTTCCCTTCCTTCACTCCTTCACTCTTTTCCCTTCCCTTACTCTCCTTAATCTACTTCATTAACTCCTTCTCTTACTCCCTCTGTCCTCTTACTTCTACACTCCCCTTCCCTCATTCTCTCTCTGTTAGCCTCATTCTCTCCGTCCCCTTAGTCTCTCACTCCTCTTCTGTCACGCTCACTGCCTATAACTCAGCCATACTCCCACACTCACCTTCTTTCAGACCTTCTCCTTTACTTTCCTTCCTGTCTCTTCCCTTCCTTCGCTCCTTCACTCTTTTCCCTTCCCTTACTCTCCTTACTCCACTTCACTAACTCCTTCTCTTACTCCCTTTGTCCTGGCTTGCTGTGAACATACAATAACACTATTATTGCATCTTGTCTCTGTTATATTGTAAAGCTATCAATTTTATATTGTAAAGTGCTCTCTTTTATATTGTAAAGCTCTCTCTTTTATAATGTGAAGCTCTCTCTTTCATATTGTAAAGCTTTGTCTTTCATATTGTTAAGATCTCTCTTTTATATTGTAAAGCTATGTCTTTTATATTGTAAAGTTCTGTCTTTCCTATTGTAAAGCTCTCTCATTTATATTGTAAAATTCTCTCCTTCATATTGTACAGTTATGTATTTTATATTGTAAAGTTCTTTCCTTTTTATTGTAAAGTTATCGTCTATAGAATTAAGCTCTCTGTTTTATATTCTGAAGTTTTCTATTATAAAGCTATTTATTTTATATTGCAAAGCTTTCTTTTATATTGCAACGATCTATCTTTTATATTGTAAACCTCTCTCTTTTATATGTACAGCTATGTCTTTTATATTGTACGGTGCTCTCCTTTGTATTGTAAAGCTCTTTTATATTGTAAAGTTCTCTTTTATATTATAAAGCTCTCACTTTTATATTGTAAAGCTATAACTTTCATATTGTAAATATCTCTCTCTTATATTGTAAAGCTACATCTTTTATAATGTAAAGCTATTCCTTTAATATTGTAAAGCTCTCTCTTTTATATTGCAAAGCTATTTATTTTATATTGCAAAGCTCTCTCTTTTATATTGCAAAGCTATTTATTGTAAATTGTAAAGCTATCTCTTTTATATTGTAGAATTCCCTGTTATATTGTAAAGCTATCTCTTTTATATTGGAAAGTGCTCTCTTTTATATTGCAAAGCTCTCTTTTATATTGTAAAGCTCTCTCTTTTATAATGTAAAGTTCTCTCTTTCATATTGTAAAGCTTTGTCTTTCATATTGTAAAGTTCTCTCTTTTATATTGTAAAGCTATGTCTCTTATATTGTAAAGTTCTGTCTTTCCTATTGTAAAGTTCTCTCATTTATATTGTAAAATTCTCTCCTTCATATTGTACAGTTATGTCTTTCATATTGTAAAGTTCTCTCCTTTTTATTGTAGTTATCTTCTATAAAATTAAGCTCTCTGTTTTATTTGAGAAGTACTCTATTATAAAGCTATTTATTTTATATTGCAAAGCTTTCTTTTATATTGCAACAATCTATCTTTTATATTGTAAACCTCTCTCTTTTATATATACAGCTATGTCTTTTATATTGTAAGGTGCTCTCCTTTGTATTGTAAAGCTCTTTTATATTGTAAAGTTCTCTTTTATATTGTAAAACTCTCACTTTTATATTGTAAAGCTATAACTTTCATATTGTAAATATCTCTCTCTTATATTGTAAATCTATGTCTTTTATATTGTAAAGTGATTCCTTTAATATTGTAAAGCTCTCTCTTTTATATTGCAAAGCTATTTATTTTATATTCTAAAGCTCTCTCTTTTATATTGCAATGCTATTTATTTTAAATGGTAAAGCTATCTCTTTTATATTGTAGAATGCCCTGTTATATTGTAAAGCTATCTCTTTTATATTGGAAAGTGCTCTCTTTTATATTGTAAAGCTCTATTTTTATATTGTAAAGCTATATCCTTTATATTGTAAAGCTCTCTTTTATATTGCAAAGCTCTCTTTTATATTGTAAAGCCCTCTCTTTTATAATGTGAAGTTCCCTCTTTCATATTGTAAAGCTTTGTCTTTCATATTGTAAAGATCACTCTTTTATATTGTAAAGCTATGTCTTTTATATTGTAAAGTTATGTCTTTCATATTATAAAGCTCTCTCATTTATATTGTAAAATTCTCTCCTTCATATTGCACAGTTATGTCTATTATATTGTAAAGTTCTCTTCGATAAAATAAAGCTCTCTCTTTTATATTGTAAAACTCTCTTTTATATGTACAGCTATGTCTTTTATATTGTAAAGTGCTCTCCTTTGTATTGTAAAGCTCTCTCTTTTATAATGTGAAACTCTCTCTTTCATATTGTAAAGCTATGTATTTTATATTGCAAAGATCTCTCTTTTATATTGTAAAGCTATGTCTGTTATATTGTAAAGTTCTGTCTTTCATACTGTAAAGCTCTTTCATTTATATTGTAAAATTATCTCCTTCATATTGTACAGCTATGTCTTTTATATTGTAAAGTTCTCTCCTTTGTATCGTAAAGTTCTCTTCGATAAAATAAAACTCTCTCTTTTATTTTGTAAAGCTCTCTCTTTTATATGTACAGCTATGTCTTTTATATTGTAAAGTGCTCTCCTTTGTATTGTAAAGCTTTCTTTTATATTGTAAAGCGCTTCTTTTATATTGTAAAGCTATCTGTTTCAGTGGCAGATCTTAGCAATGTGTTCAGCAATTTACAGAAACACAAGTGCGTAGAGAAACTTTATCTTGTGAATTGTGCTTAACCCCAAAAAAAAATCAATACATCAAATGTGGCCTAGCCTTAAACTAATTGAGGGCATTTGTGGTGACATTTTGGCTCTCCTTGGACATAACCAAGTCCCATACTTGACATTTAGAAACCATTATTGATGTTACCGATTATTCTTTTGTTTTTTTTTAGATCTTTACTGGATTTTTAACAGCAGATATACTCCAGAGTCTAATTTATAATATGCAACAAATATAACATTTTCGCCACCAGAGTATTGCTATTTTATGAGATTTAATAGTGCTATATGCTAATATCGCTTAAGTAAAATGGGTACATTTTGGAATCTCACATGTATTTTAAACCATCCAATCTAACTGAAATGCAACCCTGAAACCTGAATAGTTGTTAATAACCCACTGTGCTATCTTGCCAGCAGTTTTAAGACATGCTAGTCTTATAGTTCATTCTTCAAATTGCAATGTGTATGTCACCTGTACTTCCTGCTCTGCACAGCCGCATTCGGCCCCTTTCTCCTGTCCCATTCATTGTGCAACTGACAAATATTATGTTTTATGTATGTTTTAGTGCAGGAAGGTGCACTTTTCTGCACACTAACACTCCTACCTGCAACACAGGCACCCATGCACTATGGTACAAGCGTGCTTGCATTGGCATTAGGCAGCCAAACGTGCACCAGCACTTGAAAAGAGCAGGAAAGCATCATATATTTAGGGGCTATAGTGTAACAACTTCATCTGCGGCACTGCATTAAAATTCACTTATGTCATGTGACACAATATTTATTCAGATTCTGTGTTATTTTTCCCTATTTGCAACATTAAATCTATTTACACATGCCCCAATTAAATTTTTTTTTCTCGAAAAAGCATAGATTGCAAAACCATGTTTTTCCTGTATTTTAGCCAGAGGTCATCATTTTATTTGTTTTAAATTCTGCTGTCTTTTAATCTTACAAGTAGTGTTTAAGTTTAAGTGGTCAGCTCTCCAGTGTTGACCACTTTATTATTCATTTATAATAGTTGGCAAGTCTATTGCACATGTTGAGTTTTTTTTTAACAGAATAGAAGTTTTTTCAAGTAACCCTCATTAGATTTACAAGAAAGAAACAGCAGCATATGTTTGACTCCACTGTTACAAGCAGGAATTTGGTGTGTTGTGGGAGAACACTCATTACCCCTTTGGATCTTTGGATGCTGTGAGGCCAATTCTTAGATGAGACTTCTGCCTCTGACTTCAGGCTGCTGCCAAACTCTTCAGAGCAACAGGCTTCAGACAGTCAAAAGCAGTGGACTTAGAGTTACATTCAAATTACCCAATATCCCCCCAAAAAGGGAGCTGAACAGTAACAAATGAACTTTCGTCCAAAAACATCTTTTGGAAATATCACCTGAAATAAACCCTTTTTGCGCTGCTCTGCCACATTACCTCATTGAAGACTTCACAGCTTAACCTCATTTGACAGCTCTGCAGAAGGAGTGTACTTGCAGTACCACAGATGAAGCAAGACAGAAGTACTCACAGCTATGCAAAGCTGTCAGAGATGTTGAGTGGTTGGAGCCCTCGCTCATCACTAAAATGCAATGAAGACTCCATCCTATCTCTTAAGTTTCCAGAAGTAAAAAGCCAGTTTTCTGGACATTAAGAGCTCGCAGAGGCTGTTGAGGCTCAGTGAGATGTTGTACCTTGGGTTGAGGCTGCTCTTAGAAGCATCTCTCACCTTGAAGGGCTCCAGGCTTCAAACATGCACATGTGCAGGAGCTATGTTTTCCACTTCATTTTTACTGAAAAAGTATGTTAGCTCCTGTCCAGCTATACGACTCAGCACACATTACACACAGCTGGGATTATATCTCAAAAGTTACATTTAAGCAGAAACAATAATAGCAGTCCAGAAGCTCAGGAAATCCAGCAGCGCAGGGGTTTTATAACCAGAAGACTCATCTGAAAAGAATGTAACTAAATGGGCATAACTTTTTAGTTTTACATGAAAGGGTCAAAGGGTCACTCGTAAGGCACTGAAGTGTTTCACGCAATCACAGTACACACATGGAAATGACACACATATACAAACTTGTCAGCTATGATCTTCTCCAATGAATCTTAAATTAATTTATTAACTTAGAGCATGTCATCATGAGCCTAAGTTGAGTGTTTTGAAAAAATTACAGTGGGGCACTAAGTTACACCCTTCCATTTCTGATGCTTTGCAGCAGTTTTAAGATGTTCTTAGAGATTCTTGCTGCTCAAATGGGTGTAATTTCTGATATGTATATGTTTTTCTCATCTACATTGCTTGGTTGTGCTCACAAAAAAATGTCACTCATAGTCGCTGAATGTCACTCATAATTGCACTGAAATTATGAAAATGTCAATCATAAGCAGTTTGAAACCTTGGCAGTTATGTAGGTCCCAAGACCCAGTGCTGGGGCACCAGAGGCTTCCTGTTGATCTCTTGGTGGTAGTGCTGAACTTCGTGTAGAGGACTTCATCTGCCGTGTCTTACCTCGATCGTGTCACAACACAATGTCACCTCCACTATCTAAGTGGTCACAATATGAAATGGATCATCTGCTCCAAAACAGACACCATATGAGACTTTTAAGGAATTGCAGGCTGCATGATGATCTTTGAGTCATAGTTCTAAGCCTCATGCAGAAGACTCCGGGTTTCTCTTATAAGTGGGCTCCACTGAAGATGAGCCCGTTTTTTTGATGCTACAGATGCGCAAATACTTCAATCACACCTATGGGGTGAAGCAAAGCTACTCTGCGTGCCTGTGCATGGCCCCATAGCTAAAAAAAGAAAAGCAGCACAAGTTGCTGTCTTGCCTTAGTCTACATCACTGAGGCATTCCATGGGCATTGATGTCGGTTTTCCCACACGACTCCCATGGATTTTGATGCTGCCTCAGATTTGCTTAATCATGTAAACCTGGGGGAGAGCCAAAAACATACACTTCCCTAGAGCAGGTATATCAATGAGAAATATTTTTACTTCGCATTGTGCAGCACACATAGAAAGAGTAAAAAGCCTTTCGAGATCGTTTTTGTGTGGGAAAGTATCCCTTCCAGCGCAAAAACAATCCTCCATGAAATGAAGACACCCTTGCACCATGGTGAAAGGGTGCATACATTGGTGCTAGGCAGCAAATAGTGTGCCACAGCAGGGGGAAAAGGACAGGAATCCACCTTACTTCATGAATACGGTACATTCCTGCCCTTTCACATTGGCAAAGGGAAGCACTGCAAGACGACCTGTGGTGCTGTCCTACGTCAGTTCCTCATAAGTGAGTCCCTTAGTCTGCCCAATAAATTCTTAGATGTACTGGTGAGACAAAGCGTTAAGTATTTTTTAGACTGAAAATCCCATGGTTAGTGATCCAAGCAGGTGCATTATTTGTTGAACATACACCAACTGTATTTTATTGCCTCATCTCACCAAAATACTATTTCATGCTAATTGGAGCCTTGAGAAAGGTCATTGGATACACACTAGCTCAGTGGCAAAATGATTCTCTCTCTGACACATTCAGCTTGTTCTACAACAGTCTCAACCCAATGCCCATTGGTTTCCTCTTCAAAGGTGCTTGCTAGCTTTTAGACACTATAGAAGCAAGTAACTAAATGGTAACAGAATGCCTAGTGTTGCTGACATCTTCAGTCAACTCTTATACACGCTTGTGCAAGAATTTCAGAAAGGTGGATGACATGCTGTACCACTACCCATTGGTTTCTCCAGGTAACAAGTTCTCCATTCAATAGGCAGCAGTTTGTGAGCTCTACTCTCCCCAGTGGGTCTGCTCTGGAAACAGCTATATGTCATAATATCGTTTTTATTTGTTGAAAGAAAAAACCTTCTTTACACATATAGAGCCCCAATGGGTGTCGCTTTTTTATATATATAACCAATGGAGCAATAGTGTTTTAAATGACATTTAAGATACAAAATTTATATCAGTCAATATTCTGGTGATGCTGTTCTAGGGCCACACCATGGAAGCTCGCTCTGCCTAGTATGAAGCAGGCATTCACTTAGAAGCAGAAGTCTTCTTTCCCTGCACCTCAGCCGGGTAAACACTTCCACACATCAAACTCAGTGTGTATTAGGACTGAAATGTTACTATCTCCCTACTTTAAAGAAACACATGACTGCTTTCCCATCACACACAACCATTTAACAGTCTGTGTGTGTCTACATCAGAGAAATTAAGGCAGTGGCCCAACGACTCACCTTATTGATGCACTTTACTAGACTCACAACAGCATGCCTCATCCTTCTTGGTGTAAAATGGGGGATGAGTCCACAGACCTCAGTCCCTCGAGCTCACTCTCCCCGGGTTCGAGCACAGCCAAACTATGGTCCTTGCTCTGTGAGCATTCGTGCTCCTTGGGTGCTTTAATTTTTTAGTAGCGTGCCTGCCCCACTTTGTGTGTTTATTTCACCTTATTGTGCCTGCTGCTGTTAGTTTTCCTCTTGTTGTTCCCTCATTCTGGTTTAATTTTCTTCTGACCCGTGACTCCTCTCCCTACCGCCTAGCTCCCACCTCCCAGCTACACATCCATCCCCTTCAAATGGCAGCCGCTGCGCAATAGTGCCACTGGTGCGCCAAAGGCACGCCTAAAGCATGCCTGTCTGCACCTGTCGGCGCCTGGACCGCGCCCAGCGCCAGACGCCCTGGCCCCCGCGAACACCAAGGCGCCAGACGGTGCTACAACACGAACACACTCTGCGCACTCAACGCCGGCCGATCCCTCACCAGCCTCCAGGCCACCCCAAAGTTCATCCATGTACCCTTCGCCTGCCGAAGCTGCAGCAACACCTGCCAGTACACACTGACACATCCCGCACACCCCACCAAAGCAGACCACAACCACCTCAGATGCATACTGCTAAACACCGGCTCCATCCACAGGCACGTGGTCGAACTCTGGGACTTACTTGACACATCCTCCCCAGATGTTGCCTTCCTGACGGAGACCTGAATGAACTCATCATCCCTCAGCACCAACGAACACATGCACTTCCAGATCCACATAGATCCCAACACCACACTCAGAGGAACCATCATGTACAGACCCGGACCAAGATCAAAGTTCATCGACTACATCACAGACACCGTCAGCACACATGCCCTGGCCTCCACAGATTACATCCTCCTCGGAGACCTGAGCTTCCACCTCGAGAACACCAACAACAGCAACTCCTCCACACTACTAGACAACCTTGCCAACATCGGGCCTCATGCAAATCGTCACAACACCCACCCACTCTGCTGGACACACGCTCGACCCCACCTTCTCCGCGACCAGCAGCCATGTCTCCATCAGCCACTCCACTGAACTCCACTGGACCAACCACCGATGCGTCCACTTCTCCTTCAAGAAAACCACTGCACATGACCACCAGTAAAGAATCCCCGGCCGCAGCTGGAACAAGGTCACTGAAGAACAGCTAATCACCACCCTCGCCCGAGACCCACCAACACAGCCGCCCACAACCTCAAGAAATGGATTGATGACTGCACCAACACTCTCGCCTGATTGAAAAATCCACGAACAGATGCACTGACAGAAGAGCCATCTGGTTCACCGCCGACCTTCAAACATCCAAGCAGACCCGCTGGAGATTAGAGAAGAAATGGCGCCACGAGCAAACCCCGGACAACCATGCAGCCTTCAAGAACCCCAGTCGCAGACACCACCATCTCATTCATACGGCCAAAAGGACCTCCTTCAAAAAACGCATAAACAACAATGCACACAATAGCAAAGAGTTCTTCAACATAGTGAAGGAACTTGCCAATCCCAGCTCCAACGACATCCTGCCATCACAAGACCTCTGCGACTCTCTAGCTACCTTCTTCCACTGCAAGATCGAAGACATTCATGACAGCTTTAACACCCACACCTCTCCGACAGCTGCCGACACCCCAGACTCACCGCACCCCAGTCACACAGGCCGCCTGACCTCCTGGAACTAATTCAACGACGAAGACACCATTAAGACCATGAACACCATCCACTTCGGCTCAACATCTGCCACCTGCCCCCACTACATCTTCAACAAAGCGAGCTCCATCAGCGCACCCCAACTCCGCAAGATCTTCAACAACTCATTCGAGACCGCCACCTTCCTGGAAAGCTGGAAACACGCAGAGATCAAGCCCTGCTCAAGAAACCCAAAGCCGACCCAAAGGACCTCAAGAACTTCCGGCCCATCTCCTTGCTCCCGTTCCCAGCAAAAATCGTCGAAAAGATCGTCAACAGACAACTGATCCAATTCCTCGAACAAAACAACATTCCACACCAACCATAGCACTGAAACCGCCCCCATCACCGTCACCAACGATATCAGGGCTCTGCTGGACAACGGCGAAACTGCGGCCCTCATCCTCCTGGACCTCTCGGCCGCCTTTGGCACTGTCTGCCATCACACCCGTCGCACATGCCTCTACAATGCAGGGATCCACGACAAAGCCCTGGACTGGATCACCTCCTTCCTCACCGACAGAACCCAGAGAGTCCGCATCCCTCCATTCTGATCCAAAGCCACCATGATCACCTGTGACGTACCCCAAGGATCATCTTTCAGCCCGACCAGCTTCACTGTCACCGCTCACTAACATTGTCCGATCGCACGACCTCAACATAATCTCCTACACTGACGACACCCAGCTGATCCTATCTTCACCAAAGACCCCGCCACCGCCAACACCAACTACCACGGAGGGATGAAGGCTGTTGCCAAATGGATGAAGAGCAGTCGCTTGAGGCTGCGCCCGAACAAAACAGAGGTCCTCATGCTCGCCTCCACCCCTTCTGCCTGGGAGGACTCCTGGTGGCCAGCCTCGCTGGGAGCTTCACTGACACCCACCAAACACGCACGCAACCTCGAGTTCCTCCTGGACTCCCTTCTATCATTGACCCAACAAGCCAACACCGTCTCCTCCTCCTACTTCAACACCCTCCGCATGCTTTGCATGATCTACAGATGGATCTCCACTGAAAGCAGACAGATGGTCACCCAGGCCCTCGTCACCGGCAGGTTGGACTACGGAAACACCCTCTATGCGGGAACCACAACCAAACTCCAGAAGAGACTCCAATGCATACAAAACACCTCTGCAAGCCTCATCCTCGACATCCCCCACCGCAGCCACATCACTGCCCACCTGAAGGACCTACACTGGCTTACCGTCAAAAAAGGATCACCTTCAAGCTCCTCACCCGCGCTCACAAAGTACTACACAACGCCGGACCAACATACCTCAATATACTACTCACCGTCTACACCCCCAACTGCCAGCTCCGCTCTGCTGACTTCACCCTCACAACCATCCCACGCATCCACCGAACAACAACCGGTGGCAGATCCTTCTCGCACCTCGCCGCCAAGACTCGGAACATCCTTCCTATCCTCCTGCAACAGACCGAGTACCTGCTGACCTTCCGGCGACTCCTCAAGACCTGGTTGTTTGATCAGTAGCTGCTCCCCTTTACCCCCAGCGCCTTCAGACCCTCACTGGTGAGTAGTGCACTTTACAAATATCTGATTGATTGAGCCCAAAGTTATTGTACAAAACTGAATACATGTGGTGCTATCTACTGGGACTTACAAATAAATTAAATGTGCAGCTTAGTGGTATACCAATTCTAACATTTTTAGAGATGAGATCACAAGCACTTTATATGTATCAAAAAGAACTAGCTACGTTTGACTTGTATGGGACTCTGAAAAGTAATGTCCAGTGGCACCGGTTGGGTGTCTTCATGAATCCCTCACCCACCAACCTAGTTGGTGGCATGCTTCATCATCGTGCCCACCCAGTGACACCTATGTGTCCCGGGTGTGCTTCAAAGCCTGATTACAGCGGAGCAGGTATCTTACTGAGAGTGCAGTGCAGTGAGAATGGTGAAGTGAGATTAAAACAGCTGACAGGAGTCCCAGTCCCCGAGGGCTAAATTAAATTTTAATTAATGGGCTCCTGTCAGCGGTTAAAAACAAGGCAGGGTGGATGTGATGGTGGCGAATTACGACCTCCTGCATCCGGTGTTGGTCGACATGTTTCAGCCAGTGGTTGGTAGGTGAGGGCTTCATGAAGACACCCAACCGGTGCCACTGGACATGACTTTTCAGATCCCATACTAGTCAAACGTAGCTAGTTCTTTTTGATACATATAAATACCCCTGGGGATTCGAACTAGCTATCTGATCCTCTCTCTCTCTCTAAATACGCTATCACAAGCACTTTGCCACTGTTTAGCAGTGGCAAGGTGTACACAGTCCTATGGCCATCAAAAAGGGATAAAGCAAAAGAAGTCAGAAATCTGCGGGAATACCACACAAAAGATGATCATGATCAACAGTCATGAAGGCTCTAAGATACATGAAGAAAGCTGCTTCTAATTTCCAAACCAAAAATGTGTCACGCTGCCATCACCACAGTTGCCAGGTTCAAAAGTATGAAAAGTGTCCCACTGATGTCTACTGTTTTCTTCCACTCTGGTCTACCCTTTTCTTGGAAGTCAGCACCTAGACATCTGCGGGTAGTAGTGTGCTTTATAAATCATAATTTAATTTCATTATCAAAGGAAATTTAATGACAGATTTGTTTGCCCAGGCCGCTTTCCCTGTGTTTGCTTGTTACAGCCCACAAAACGTGATGTGGCAGAGCGGGATGGATATGGGAACACACAGGAAAGACCCACAAATATAAGTGCATTTTATGTTGTAGAAGTGTGGAAAATTAGTGTGGGAGGACATTGGCCAGAGGTAGAGAAGAACATGGGGATGATCAGCTACAGTGTTTGATCATCAGCACTTTTCAGTGTTGTGAGAAGCTGGCTTAGGATATGGTGCACACTTATGGAAGTGGGCACCCTGCACTAATCCAGACAACCCTTTTGGTAATGTTAGACAACCTTAGAAAGCTCTCTAAGTGGTAGCTGTGGAGAGCAGCCTTTTGTCTTAGTCCAGAATGAGTGTATAGCAGTTTGTTTTACCAAAACATAATCTTATTGGTAGGGATTGAGTGAAAAAGAATCATGCAGTGTATTTATAAAAATATGTATTTATTATAAGACACTCACTAATACATACAAATATCTCCTACACGGAGATATACACAATGCACACAATACTTTGCAATAAAAACAGGTAGGTAGCACAAATACACAGTGGTTGCCATGGGAAGGCAAAACCATGTGCTAAAATATTGATATGTGAACCATGACTCAATTCAACACCCAGGAGATGCAGAAGTGCCAGGGACCCAAGGAACTATCTAATAAGTAACTAGGACCGCAGGCTCATTATAAGTCAATGGGTAAGTCACAGTTGCAATTTGAAAGAGAAAGACCCTTCCCAGCAGACCCTGAGGAAGCCCCATGGAAGACAGAGGGTTAGAGAGCCACTCCACCCATGGATGCCCTAGAAACGATGAAACCTCCACCACGGAACCCAGGTGCATAGGTGTGAAGCAGCTTTAGAAACCACAGTCAAACTCAAACGAGGACTTCAGGAAGATGCCGCTGCTGGAGAAGGAAACGGTGTCAGGTGGAACCCAAAGGTGGCCTCAAGATGAATTGTACCTGCAAGCAGAGGGTATAGAGTCTATGCCACTCAGGAGTGACCAGGAAGCACAGAAGACAAATGTCCACCGATGTCAGGAGTTGCAGAAGAATTGACCGTGATCTTGGAGCTGCAGATGTGAGGACAAAGCAGTGCTGTGGAAGACCAGGAGCTGTTCACAAGCTGTCCCGTGTCTGATGTTGAGAGCTGAGGGGTCGGTGTGCATCGGGAGCACCAGCAAGCCTTGGCAGCAGCAAACAATGTGGAAAGCAAAGAAGGTGTAGTGACGGGACTAGCAAGGTCTAGGTGACTCACCACAAGCAGGGGAGTCAGGACAGACCCCGAGCAATCATGGGAGCCCACATAAATCAAAGAAGAACCTCAAGAGAACCCAGAGGTCGGAAGCACTGGAGGCGCAGGAGGACCTCGAGCAGCTCACCAAAGATGCAGGCTCACGGTGCAAGTGATGTGGTGAGGAAGAAGATCAAGGTCACAGGAGATACTTGAGGTTGGGGCTATTTGGAGCCCGAAGGTCGTAAAGGAAGGAAGCCAATATGTCTTTGCAATGGCAAGTCGACACGGAGCACAGGGGTTCCGTTCCTGCAGCTCCGACAAGGAACACTGGCCTCAAACTTGGTGAGAAGAGAGGGCAGGCCTCAAGGGATGTGAAGGTCTACCACCAGTGTTGCTGAGCCTTTCGGAGTCCAGGGGAGCCCAGGATCAGCAGACATGTCAGATTAGTTGCAGTGCCTGCAGATAAATGGAAGTAACTCCTTCACTTCAAGTGAAACTCCTTCAGGTGTCTTGGATGTCCACAGGACTTGTAAGGTTCCTGTATGGAGCACAGGCACGGATATTACAGCAGACTAGCAGGGTGACAAGACCAGAAGCAGCAGGAGTCGTTCTAGTTGCAGCGAAGTTCAAAGTGCCCAGACGGTTGAAGAAGAAATGGTGTCTTGAAATTAATCTTGTCTCACAATAACTCTAGGGACCTACCTACAGGTAAGCCCTTAAGTACCCTAAGGAAAGTGTTGGGACGATTCAGGAATCCCTCTCAGGGGAGTGGTAGGACAGTGACGAGGATAATCCCATGTCATTTGTCCAGTTTCACATCGGAGCGGGAGCCAATGGCTCCCTGAGCTGGTTTGAACTGGACTATCCAAGGAGGGCACCAAATGAGCCCCTCAAGCAGACTGAGTGGTGCTGGCAAGCTCTCCCACCGTCCCCAATCCACTAAATCCTATCTGGGAGGTGGCCACACCTCCCTGTGACATGATACTTATTGTTCTGCCTTCCCCTGCTTGAGCTTGACTCAGCAGCAGGAGGTAAAATTTGTTTCTCTGGTCAGCAGCAACCATGATGTGCTATACGGGTCTAGAGACTGGCAATGGGAGCACTGGGGGACTCCCATAGGAGCTTCACAGTACATGGAATCATACGTGTGGGGGTATGATTCACAACATGTTTGATACCAAACATGACAGGGTTTGTTACAGCCAATTTAACAATGGTCATCAATTAATGATGCATGGCCACTCTATGTTTTATAATGGCTGATGCCTTTACAAACCAGGAAAATGGACTCCAAAGGTTGTAGAGGTGTCCTGCTCATGCAGGGGCACCCTCACACTTAGAACCGAGAACCCTGCCTTCAGGATTGAAAATACTGCTTTAGGGGTGACTTATAGATTGTAAGTACAGTGACCTCAGATATATGTAAACCTATATCTGTTGTAAGAAGTGCTAGCACCAGCGTACGCAGGCTGCAATGGCAGGTCTGTAGTTACAGTTTGTGATCCCCCATGGATGGCTTAATGCATGCCTTATTAGGGTACACCATTGTCCAATCTGGGATGTACCTAAGTATTTACCATACCAATTTAGGGGAGAAAGCCCAAAGACTGGGGTTCTAATTAGTTCAGTCAAACTAGTCAGAAACAGCATAGCACCAGGCAAAAAGTGGGGGGAACCATAAAAGCAGATCCTACATTCCTACAAGAGTCCTCTCTCAGAGGTGAGTGGGCCTTTTCTTGCTGGTCCTCATAGGGGCTGTTCACGTTTGAGATGATACTGGGAAGAAAGTGATGCATTAGATAGCCATGCAGCCTGCACCATATTGCAAGGATAATCAGGAACAGCCATGGCATCCCTCTTTCAAATTCTCATTTGTCTCAGATACAATGTCAGTAGGAAGTTAAACCACTTTGAAGTCTGGTTCATTGGTCAAACCTGCCCAAAGCATCCTGCCTCTGGGACCAATGACATCAAAAATGTTGGACAGTACTAAAATAACTTATGCTTAAGTTTTGACTAATCATATAGATGTTCAACATATACTCATGGTCGCTATCATCTTTATGGCTCTTCAAAGTTCACCACTCAGAGCTGTATCCTTGTTCCAAAAATTCCATCTCCTCTTTGTCTGCCCGCTCTGTATTGTCAAACTCTATCATCCACATCACTCCATTTCCTCTCTATAAGTGACATACATATACACATAAGGATAATAAATGCTAAATGTGTCAATGTGCCTACAGGTGGAACCCATCCTACAGACAAAGCTGGCCCAATGGAAATGGGATTGGCCCACAAACAGCATGGTGTATTTACAATGTGCTTCACTTTGGCCTAATTAGTCGCCAGGATGGTGATAAGGAGATGTGGTTAGTTCAAACTGTTGTCCTGTTCATAAAACCTGACTCTTGGCATAAGATGGTTCCGGTGACCACAGTAAATTATCAATGATGCTACGTATGATTAACAAGACTGAGAAAACAATGGATTGTAAATTTCAAGGGGCATTTTAAACTTTATTGGAAGGAATACACTTTGCATCATACTGATATGTTTTAGATGACGCTATGTTGAAGTGTCCACCATCACAGGCATCCATGGTAGCACACCCTTTAATGCTGAGCTTTTTCACTGGTTTACCTGAAACACAAAGACAGCACACCTCAGTTTCTCATCCTCTAGTGTATTTTGTAAGTTGGTAACACTGTAGAACTCTACATAACATGGATTTTTGACTGGGTGAGATAATGTGTGAGTATGAAAAGCTGTACATCACATAGTTTGCATGTTTGATGATTGAACTGACACTTTTTTCTACATAAAGAAGACACAGAACAATGGACTTATTTCTGTTCAGTTATGATACTAAGAACATAATAAGAGAACATAATGTGCTTTTGACTGCACTTGTTCGGAACCTCATACCCTGATGGGTAAATTTCTAAGGGCGAAAATAACACATCTCTAGAATGAACACTTTTGCTGCAATAAGTCACTTCAGTATTATATTATTTGTTCATTATTTGTTCATTGTAGCTTTCTAAAGGATGGATTGGGCAATAAAACAAGAAATCAAAAGTTTAAACAAATAAAAACCTCTTTCCAAAGTTTATCTTATATTTTCTCAGGTATGCAGTAAGTATATTAGTGGAATTAAGGCATCATTTGCTTGGCTAACAATACATTTTAAGAGCGCATACTTCCACAGCAATAAGTGCCAAACAGCCAGGACACTGAGATATAAGGATATCAGTGATGTATATTTTAGTGGAAAGACAGCAGGTGCACTTAAAGGGGTAATCACTTGGTATGTGGTTATCAAAGCATAGTGTTTCATATATGTGTTGTAATATCATAGCTGCTGTGGCTGTTCAGGATAGCATTTACTTAACCATTGTGCATTTTTCTAACTGTTCTCCCCATTGTACATATGGGGGCTCAACAACGTTTTATCTTTTAAAGTTCATGGTAAGAAGAAGCTAATCTTGGGGAGATTCACTTTGGCTTTCCAGGCAAACAAAAATAAAAGCATCTCACACCGGTCTACAGATGACTACATGTTTGCCATCCCCAAGTCGTCCATGCCAAAGCTGTTCCTACTGTGAAAATGGTGCAAGTGCAGGGCCTAGTTCTGATTGGGTGAATGCTTCTTCAATCTGATTCTTCAACAACATGATCCTTCAAAAATTCTGTATGGGCATGCTTTCAACCAATTACTAGATATTTCATACAGTTAAGTCGATTCTGATCTGGCTGCTACTGATTGTTTGTGACTGGGTGCATAACCTGCATTTTCTGCCTTTCTCTAGTCTGCTCTTGGGGCGTATTTTTTTGCAGTTTTATACCCAGTGATCTTGGTTCACAAGGAGAGTTCTACCTTAGACTACGTTAGATATATACGTGTGTCTTGTAGGGAAGCATAATGTAAAGATCTACATTGGTAGTCTCTAGTTGGGGGATAGGTTCAGAAAAGAGAAGCCAAGTAACAGTCAGTGGTGAGGCTGTATATGGCCCAGAAACATAAGATCTTCAATAACCAACACATGCTCATATGGAGCAAGTAAAGGAGAGCAAGATGGACAGAAATGCTAGTTTTCCTGCTCTGCCCCAGAATCAGCACTCTGGTTAAGTTGTAGTTTTTAGCGGAACTAGATGACAGTTCTACAAAAAAGAATTGCAATAGTTCAACCTAGTGATGATGAGGGCCTGAAATAGGTTTTTTCTAGAGCAGCTCTCCAAGAACTGAGAAATCTTCCTGATTACTTTAAGCATAAAGAAGCAGGTTGTAAGATTCTCAATATGTACCACAAAAGAGTTTGTCATAAAAAACTAATGAACAGAATTATTAGACTTACCTGTGAACAGTAATTCGGTAGACCCTAAAAACAAATCACCGCGCCCATAATCCCCTACGTATGCAAAACAGTCAAATAGATCCTGGAGAGATACACATACTGCATTTTTTTTAGGGCAATGCATTTGTCACATTTTTTAGGCTAATGCATTTTGTCACATTTTTAGATGATCTACTTGAAACAAATGCCTTTTTCTTTCAAATGGCTGCAAGTGCTGTAGTATTAAACTAGACAAGATGTATCACAGAATTTCACATCTCCATTATTCTCCTACATTTAAAGGTAAAGCATCATAAGTGTTTGCACCCAAGTGACTTATAGTAAATGTGATACAGTGTTCATCAGTTGTATACAAAATATGTCACATACATCAGAATTCGAGTACACTACTCTACTCACAAACACTCAATACCTCACTTCCACCACATTTATAAAAACTGTACAAAACGGCAGACACAATAGGCAACCTTCAAAAACTGAACACACACTAGGCAACCTTCAAAAATGGTACACACTATCGGAAATCTTCTTAGGACAACTACAAGAAGATATCACCACCGGAACATTACTTTTAGCGATGTTCTTGTGGTGATATGCCCTTCTTCATACTTACAAAGTAGCAATAAGCCACTTCTTGTGGCTTAACACCACCTTGTAAATACTACCCCTTTACATGCATCACTTAGCGTGAAAAGGGTATGCAGTGGGTGTATCTGTGGGCTTTCCACTGCAACATCCATTGCTTTTGATGCTGCCTGAGATGTATAATAACAGGCATTAGAATGGCGAAATGAGGAGAAATAGCCTCCAGGTGTACATCAAGAATCGTGAGGAAGAGAACACTGCATTGTCTGGTAACACTTCTTAAAATTCTGTATGCAGTCCTAAAATTCCCAATCCGCAAATTGCAGCAAATCCTATTTCTTCTGATACTTAGGTATGTTGAAGAGAAAAATATGACATGTTCAGTCGATTCTACCACCTCAGGGCAGAACAGGCAGAATCTGTTACAATTGCTAGAGTAACAATTCCATTTGACTGTAAAAAAGCAAATAGGCAAGATCCCCTTGAAGAAGTTAACATAGAAAGGCTTTACAAAGTGGAATTTGATCTCATCCAAGAATGTTTCCGGGAGGTAATCTACTTTGAACTATAAAAAAGAAACAGTACGATAAGTGGCCATAAGAGGGTATAGAGTTTGTTTGTCCGTATACTACCCGCCAATAGGTGCCTTTTAGCTCACATTTCAAATTAACCCAGCATCTGTCGGGAAAACCAAAGATTCTTGTACCCAGTCTGGCACAGCCGGTCTTTCATTTTCTGAAGCCAAGCAATCTTACAGGTCCTCTATGGCCATATGAAATGTCATGAGCTCTGGGGTAACTCAGTCTCAACCTGCACAAAGGTGGCACTCGGTGAACAGCCTTTACAACGAAACTTTTTACAACGCACTACCTTTACAACGCAACTTTACAATGCAAACTATTATAACGCATTGCTCTGGGGGGTGCTCTAGGATAGGGAATAGGTTAATTTACTATCCAATAACCTTCCCTAGTCTCCGCGGGGACTGGAGTTGGAATAGTAAATTAAACTATTCACTATCCAGCACCCCAAATCACTATGCGTTGTAATGGACTGCGTTGTAATACTTACGTTGTAAAGGCATGCGATGTAAATGCATGCGTTGTAATGTCATACATCCGGGGAGAGAGCATTCTCGGTGGCAGCAAGCAAGCTCTGGAACTCCCTACCCCTTGCTCTCAGATCTATCTCCCTTCAGCTCCCCTTCAGAAAAGCTCTTAAAACCTGGCTTTTTGTGTCTAGCATCTAGCTGGAGAGTCTATCTCTTTCTATTTCCTGTGTGTGGATGACTGGTATCTAGCACCTTGATGCCTTAGGGCAATTGCTGCGCTTTCTAAATCTCAAATCAAAAGCAGTCTTAACCCAGCTGTGACACTGATGCATCTAAGGCCATAATCTAAATGTAGGGGGACTAGCGGGGTGCTAGCTGGCAAGCTACTTAGGTTCCTCATAAAAACTATTTTCTATATTCCCTAAGGGTCTAGTGCCCCCGAAGCCTAAATGTTCTCCACTGTACAGAGTGGCTCCTAGTGCCTGATTTATCAAGGACTGCAGTCACCAGATGAAAAAAAAGGAGCCGCGGAGAGCCCTCAAGATAACCCCACAATGTAGTTTGCGTCCACACATCTGCATAATCAATCAGATCATTATGTGAGTGTAACTCCCAGATCATCGAATATCTGAACACTCTTAAGAAGAGCCACTCCACTGAGAGTCGGTTTTGCATGGGTAGTTGGGCAGGTGTTGAAAGCCATGTATTTTGAAATGCTGAGGTTAATCATCAGCCTCTGCTGCTGTCAGAAGGACCCAAAACAATCTATGAGATCTAGAGTCTTATCGGAAATTTTGTAATAAAAGGGTGTTGTCTGCAAACAATACGGTTGGGATCTTAACCCAGGCACGACGACGGGCGTCACTCTCACCTTTCTCAAGCTGTGATACTAAATCTATATATATAAAAACAAAAGTATGTCTTTTAGTCCTTTATGCATTACTACACCATTCATCTGATCGGCATGAAACTTTGGGAAGTTGTTGAGTACACTCCCGCAAAGGTTTCTGGCAAAAACAAAATTTAAAACGAAAAACAAAATGTGTTAAAAGTTGTTGAGTACACTCCCGCAAAGGTTTCTGGCAAAGAAAAAGAAAAAAAAAGAAAAATGTGTTAAATATCGGCCCCCAGGCCCTCCAGGGCCCTCATAATCTTTCCAATACTGAACATTTACAGTTTCAGGTGTGACTCGCTTTTGCAATGACCATCAACAAAGCACAAGGACAATCGCTGCAAGTGTGTGGACTAGATTTGGAGAATCTGTGCTTCTCACATGGACAACTGTATGTGGCCAGCTCATGTGTCGGAAAACCTCCTGATTTATTCTTGTATGCACCAGACAGAAAAACAAAAAATAACGCGTATCCACAATCACTCGAATAAATAAACAGAATTAAAACAACACTTTAAAATGTTTTCCATATTAAAATGAATAAATGTTATCATAACAAGTTTCCTTAAATTTCCTTTCTTCTGAGATCGCAGCAAAGCGTGACGGGTAAGCTAGTCATTAATATATAAGAAGAAGAGGATAGGAGCCAGCGCACACCCCTGCTGTACTCCCTGATTATATGGGATGGGATGGGATGTGTTAGTTCACCCTGGGGCCCGCATCTGACCTGGGCATAATTGGTTGAATGTAGTCAAGTTAAAACTTCTATAAGATACTCAGGGACCTCCATCTCTGCCAATACCTTCCACAGAGATTCTCTGGGGGCTAGATTAAAAGCAGACTGAAGGTCCAAAAATATAACATAAAGTCTGCCACCTCCCCCAAGTGAATGTATATACACCTCAAAATGCAGCTTTTGGAAAGGTCATTTGAGGACTTGAGGCAGCTTTGTAAACTAAAGAAAATGAAAGAAAATGTGCCTGTACTGTGCTGTTTAAAAGAAAGGAAGGGATGAAGGAAGGAATACATTAAAGAAGTCAGCAAAAAATAAATGCAGGCAGGAAGGGGAGCACAGGAGAGAGGAAATAAATAAGTAATGGATGAAAAAAGGATGAAATAAGAAAAGAATGTGAAAAGAAGAAATTATGGGGTAGAGGGTGAAAGGAAGTGAACAAAGTGTGATGGATGAATAGAAAAGAGGTAGAAAAGCATGAGGAAGGGTTAATGATAAGAAAGGAAGAAATTAAAGAAGGGGTGAAGGAAGAAGCAGGAAAAAAGAAAGTAAGTAACTGATGAAGGAAGAAGGAAATAATACACTGAGGGAGGAAGAATGGAGAATGAATGAGGTAACAAGAATGGAAAGAAGAAAGTAGGCATGGAGGTACTGGGTCACTGAGGGACAGAGATAATAAAAACAGTGTAATATTACAAATAATATTAAAAAAACAAAAGATTAAAAAACATTTCTGTGTCCTTAACACGCCATGTATGCTTGTAAAGCAGAGAGGTGCTTGACACCAAAATAAAAATGATCTTATCCAACTCAAAAACAACAGTTGATGGACAGAATGCAGAGCAATGTCATACATTCACCCCAGTACAGAGGTCTGGGCCTAAATCCATCGTTTTTTGCACTCCACACCATCCCAGTTCAGACATGGCCATATGCAAAGCAGCCTTGACCCTGTGCCTCATGGCAACAGTCCAGCCCGAACTGCCAAGCCATGTATTTCCTGGACCGGAATCAAGCATCCCAGGACCGGTTTCTGGCTATCAGCCATCTTCAGCCTGGATAGCTTGACTCCAGTGGTGTGGAGAGCATGGGACTCAACTCTGAGCATACCCATTCCACTCGGAGTGACAAATGCAAAAACAACAGTTGACGGAGAGAATGCAGAGCAATGTCATACATTCACCCCATTACAGAGATATGGGCCTAAATCCATCATTTTTTTTGCACTCCACACCACCCCAGTTCAGACAAGGCCATATGCAAATCAGCCTTGACCCTGTGCCTCATGGGAACAGTCCAGCCCGAACTGCCAAGCCATGTCTTTCCTGGACCAGAATCAAGCATCCCAGGACCGGTTTCTGGCTATCTGCCATCTTCAGCCAGGATAGCTTGACTCCAGTGGTGTGGAGAGCATAGGACTCACGTCTGAGCATACCCATCCGAACCAGGGTGACAAATGCAAAAATAACAGTTGATGGACAGAATGCAGAACAATGTCATACATTCACCCCAGTACAGAGATCTGGGCCTAAGTCCATCGTTTTTTGCACTCCACACCACCCCAGTTCAGACATGGCCATATGCAAATCAGCCTTGACCCTGTGCCTCATGGGAACAGTCCCGCCCGAACTGCCAAGCCATGTCTTTCCTGGACCGGAATCAAGCATCCCAGGACCGGTTTATGGCTATCAGCCGTCTTCAGCCAGGATAGCTTGACTCCAGTGGTGTGGAGAGCATGGGACTCACGCCTGAGCATACCCATCCACTCGGGTTGACAAATGCAAAAGCAACAGTTGATGGACAGAATGCAGAGCAATGTCATACATTCACCCAAGTACAGAGATCTGGGCCTAAACCCATCGTTTATTTGCACTTCACACCATCTCAGTTCAGACATGGCCATATGCAAATCAGCCTTGACCCTGTGCCTCATGGGAACAGTCCAGCCCGAACTGCCAAGCCATATCTTTCCTGGACCGGAATCAAGCATCCCAGGACCGGTTTCTGGCTATTATCTGTCTTCAGCCAGGATAGCTTGACTCCCGTGGTGTGGAGAGCATAGGACTCACGTCTGAGCATACCCATCCCACTCAGGGTGACAAATGCAAAAACAACAGCTGATGGACAGAATGCAGAGCAATGTCATACATTCACCCCAGTAAAGAGATCCGGGCCTAAATCCATAGCTTCTTTTTGCACTCCACACCACCTCAGTTCAGACATGGCCATATGCAAATCAGCCTTGACCCTGTGCCTCATGGGAACAGTCCAGCCCGAACTGCCAAGCCATGTTTTTCCTTGACCGGAATCAAGCATCCTAGGACCGGTTTCTGGCTATCAGCCGTCTCCAGCCAGCTTGACTTCCCATGAGGCACAGGGTCAAGGCTGATTTGCATATGGCCATGTCTGAACTGGGGTGGTGTGGAGTGCAAAAAAATGATGGATTTATGCCCAGATCTCTGTACTGGGGTGAATGTATGACATTGTTCTGCATTCTGTCCATCAATTGTTGCTTTTGCATTTGTCACCCCGAGTGGGAAGGGTATGCTCAGACGTGAGTCCCGTGCTCTCCACACCACTGGAGTCAAGCTATCCTGGCTGAAGACGGCTGACAGCCAGAAACGGGTCCTAGGATGCTTGATTCCGGTCCAGGGAAGACATTGTTTGGCAGTTCGGGCTGGACTGTTGCCCTGAGGCACAGGCTAATTTGCATATGGCCATGTCTGAACTAGGGTGGTGTGGAGTACAAAAAAACAATGGATTTAGGCCCAGATCTCTGTACTGGGGTGAATGTACAACATTGTTCTGCATTCTGTCCATCAATTGTTGTTTTTGCATTTGTCACCCCGAGTGGGAAGGGTATGCTCAGACGTGAGTCCCGTGCTCTCCACACATCTGGAGTCAAGCTATCCTGGCTGAAGACGGCTGATAGCTAGAAACCGGTCATAGGATGCTTGATTCCGGTCCAGGGAAGACATGGCTTGGCAGTTCGGACTGGAATGTTCCCATGAGGCACAGGGTCAAGGCTTATTTGCATATGGCCATGGATGAACTGGGGTGGTGTGGGGTGCAAAGAAACGATGGATTTAGGCCCGATCTCTGTACTGGGGTGAATGTATGACATAGTTCTGCATTCTGTCCATCAATTGTTGATTTTGCATTTGTCACCCCGAGTGGGAAGGGTATGCTCAGACGTGAGTCCTGTGCTCTCCACACCACTGGAGACAAGCTATCCTGGCTGAAGAAGGCTGATAGCCAGAAACCGGTCCTAGGATGCTTGATTCCGGTCCAGGGAAGACATGGCTTGGCAGTTCGGGCTGGACTGTTCCCATGAGGCACAGGGTCAAGGCTGATTTGCATATGGCCATGTCTGAACTGGGGTGGTGTGGAGTGCAAAAAAACGATGGATTTAGGCGCAGATCTCTGTACTGGGGTGAATGTATGACATTGTTCTGCATTCTGTCCATCAATTGTTGTTTTTGCACTTATCCAACTCATTGGCATTAATTTTACCTTTCAAGTTAACTCAGTGCTCAACTCTTAACCCCTTGCATTCTTATGACGGCCCCCAGCTGTCATGCATCACGGTGGACCTGTGCGGAGGACGGCCCCGGGCTGTCCTAACCCTGCCCAATTATAAAAATGCTCTCACAGCGCAAAAATTTGCTGCTCATTGAACGGATTTAAAGTAAGTACAGATGAGGGCTAAAACCACCAGCTTTAGGCAATTCTGCGTATTTATGCACCAACCAGAACATTAAAATAGCATTGGTCCCATTAGAAACCGATCAGGTGGCAACCCTAGAAAGTGCAGCGAATGTGGCAAATACATTTTTGGTGGAGCTTTGCGGGGTCAGGGGTATATGCCCACATCTCAACAAAAGCAGGGCAGACTCCATTGAATTTTATGCTTTATTAGTTCAAAAGTGCATGTTGATTCCTCTCTGAACGGAATTGAATGTCTGACTGCATTTTGAAATAGGTGGCAATGAGATTTTGTGTCTCATGGCCAGATCATGCAACAGAACTATTTGTTTGCATTGATTAGACAGGCCCAAAAATGATACAGCCCTCTCATCCCTCAACTTTACAACATTAATTACTCTATATTTAATAAAGCAGAGGTGTACTCTTTTCTTCCTCTCCCTCCGAATCTGCTTTTATTCCTCCCCTTCACACCTCACTCCTTCCCTTGTGCCCAAGCTCCCTTCACTTTCTGACCTACATCTGCGTTTCCGCTTAATTGCAGCCTCCCACACTAACTGCTTTTCATTTTTCACCTTCCCATCTTTCCCTTCAACTCGCCTTTCATGCGTTCCTAGCTATCCGATTTTCTTCCCTTGCTTTTCTCCTCTTTTCACTTTTAATTCTCATCATGTTCCACTCCAATCTTGCGCTCCCAATCTGTGCTTTCCCCACTTCTCTTCACACTCTTTGTCTCCCATATCTACCTTTGCTCTCAGACCTCTCCTACTTCATCACTCTACCTTTTATGTTTTTTGCTTCTTGCACATATCTTTATATCCACTCCCGGAATCCCCATTTGAGTTCAGGGTCTTAAATTAAAATCTTGGAGCGGCCACTCAGTCTTTCATCTTTCTGAGGACCCAGGAAAGCCCAGCCAACAGTGTCAAATGACATCAAATGATCCTTGGAAAAATCCTGAAAACAGAGCAACTTGGAGAACAGCGGCCACTTACAAAAGAATGCAAACGCCTTGCGCACACCTGGACACTGGTTTATAAATTACCTTTCAAGTTAGAGCACAGGACCCTAACTCGGTTATACGATCTACAGGAAAGCTAGAAGGGATGGCGGAGGAGGGGGACTGGCCATTACGTTACACTCTACTAACTTTGACCTCAACACAATTAAGGGAGCGGAAAGCCTTGGCTTTTGCCTCCCCCTAAATGCCTCCATCTCCTTCTCAGGAGTCCTGATTTACCGTCCTCCGGGTCAGAGTACCACCTTTATAGACTCACTTAGGGATGCCTTTAGTCATCTCCTGCTCAGATACGCCGATTTTACTTTGTTAGAAGATTTTAACCTCCACTTGGAAGGCAGAACCGAACCAGGTGTAGACAACTGTCTTCAAATTATATAACTATTCTCATTTCACCAACTGGTGGAGGGCCCAATACACCGGGCGGGCCATACATTGGATGGGGTCTGTATCAACTTTGCCTCATTATCGGTTGACAACCCCACATGGTCAGACCACCTCTTTGTCCCCCCTACACTTAGGGTTCCACAGATGAGCTGCCCTTACAAGTCACCCCTCCGAACCCCAACAGGGGCGCAAATGGGCACAATTCGCTCACAGCCCTAAGCTAGCAACCTCTGCCCAAGCTCAAATCCCCATTCTAACAGGAAAAACAGGGTTGGACTCATGCCTCTTCCACTCCTGGTTAACCACTGTTTGCAATAAACTTATTCCACCAGAAGAAACCAAAAATTCAGAAAGTCCCTTGGTTTACGCCCGCCCTGGCACAAGCACATTTACTATGTAAGCAGCATGAGCATAAGTGGAGAAGATGGTACAATGCTGAAGAAAGAATAGCTTATACAAATAGTAGAAAGCTTTATCACCACCAGATCAAAATCGCCAAAAAAGAGTACTACTCAAAGAAAATACAGGAGGCTAACCAAGACCAAAAAGTAATCTTCTCGGTCGTACAGTCCTTTACAAACCCTAAAGCGCTACAGAAAGTATTACCCCCTCGCAAAAACTTTATGATAATATTTCAGTGTTTTTCTAAGAAAAAATTTAAAAAATCCAAAAGGACTTTTCAATGGCTCCTCTCCAGGACCTAGATGTCACCCCAAGCTAGTTCTCGTGACCACCGCTCATTCTATCCAAACTTTTGAACCAGTTTCACTAGAACAGACTCGCGAGGCCATAGGAGCATGCAAATCAGGCTCACCCTAGGACGTCTGCCCCCCCATGCTTCTCCACTAAATCATAAATACGGTCAATCCAATTATAAATCAGATAGTAAACTCTTCTCTAAGCTCAGGAATAGTTCCAGATGAATAGAAGTGTGCACTGGTAAAACCAATGAAAAAGAAGCAAAACATCGACCCCTCTGTGCTCTCAAACCTCTGCCCTATTTCCCTACTCACCCTGTTAGGCAAAATCTCCAAAAGATTTGTTCACAAAGAACTAACCGAATTTATTGAAGACACTAATATCCTTCACCCTCAACAATCTGGCTTTTTCCCCAAACATTTCACAGAATCGGCTTTCCTGGAACTAACCAACGCACTAAATACTATAGCCGACAGTGGCAGGAAAGCGGTTTAGATCCTACTCGACTTGTCGGTCACGTTCGATACCATCTCGCACAGTACCCTCCTGAAGCGACTCGAACGCTGCAGCATCTCTGGTACGGTCTGGAATGGATAAAATCATTTCTCACCAACCACAGACAAGCGGTTATCCTTGGTACTTTCCTCTCGGTAGAACGGTTGAGCCCACTGTTGTTCAACATTTATATGACCCTGCTAATCTCCCTGATAGGATCCTTTGGTATTGAAGTTACATCCTACGCAGACGATACCCAAATGATCTTTCTCTGGATAACAATTTTACAGAGGCCGAACTTAATTTTAAATACTGCCTATCTGTAGTCATCCAGTAGATGAGGGACAACCACGTTAGATGCAACACCGACAAAAGTGAAATCCTCCCTATAGGGAAAGATGTCCTATTCCAGCCTTGTAATTGGTGTCCTAAGGGAACAACACCCCCGCCTGACATAGTCAAAGTAGCCAAAAAACTAGGAGTAAAATTTGACACTGCGCACTCCTTCCTTCCACATGCTACGTCCATAGCAGGGACCTGATTTAGCCTCATCAAATCACTAAAAAAATTCTTTAATCTAATACACTTGCCGCAAGGAAATCAGTGGCAGTGGCCTTGATTCTCTAGCGCCTAGAGTATTGCAACAGCCTTCTGGCAGGAGCCAAAAAATCAATGCTAAAGAAGCTACAACTTGTCCAACACACTGCGGCCCGTTTAGTTCTAAAACTCCCACGAAGATTTTCGGCATTTGCGGCATTAAAAGTTATTCACTGGCCTCTTCTGCCAAAGAGAATTCTCAATCCTCCTAATCATCTATAGAGCCGGGCTTAAATGGGGACTTAAGTATCTCTCGACACGGTTCACTCCTTACATCACAACCAGGACTCTCAGGTCCTCATCAGCCAATCTCCTTAAACCGCCCATGTTTAGATGTAAAACTAAAGGAGGAAAAACACTGGCTGCCTTGGGGACCAAAGCCTGGAACCTGCTACTACCTCATCTAAGATTGCTAAAAACAGAAACACAATTCAGGAAGGCTCTGAAGACTTGGGTATTTAGCACCCTAGACAAATTATGCCTTTCTCTTATTTAGTATCCTTAGGGCCCCCTCTTACCTCCAACCAACCAGTGTGGCAGTCAGCGCTTTACGAATACCAACTTACATTACATTACAAATGAGCTAGGAGGTACAGGGATGGAAAATGACCAAGAAGAGACCAGGGACTAAAACATCCTCTATTAAAACCAACACTGTGAGAACGCCATCTATGGAGACTCAAGCCCAACTCAAGTCCACCCCAAGTCCACCCCGGTCATACATTCAAACTCCAGTGTCATGACAATCTGCAAGCACTTCAGGCCAACACCTGCTGCGCTGAGAACATTAGTTAAAGGGGAGCCACACAGTAAGACTACACCTAGCGAGCCATCCTTAGCAAATCAGGTCAGAGTCTGGAACCTAACTCGCACCATTGTGAGAAGCCGGCCAATGGGAGTACTTCCTGCCCCTTGAATAGTGGCGCAAATTGCCTCTTGATCCAGGAATCCCAGCAGGGCGAGACCGGGCAAGGACAACCCAAAGTCCTAGGAATATTAACAGCACTGCACTCCCCGAAAGGTAAAATGCAAAAACCCAGAAGGGAAAAAGCAAGGCGACCCAATGGATGAGTGGCAGTGGCCCTCATTACGATCTGTCACTTTCAGAAATTATGTTAGCAATGAAGCCCTACACTCTCAACCAAAGTTCATCTCTTTTGGGACTGGGAGACAATAGTCCCTTGGGGGACCAGAACGCTTACCAGCTACTTGACGAGAAATAGCTCACAACTCAATCTGACTGCTCTCACCAAAATTCTCTCGTATCCTCAATAAACTCAACATTAACAACCGCCATTAATGCTCTCACTCGGCAAACACAGAAACTTGAAATTCAAATGGACACCAATGCAGGCAAAAGCAACAGCTATAAAGAACATAGCAGCCAAAATTGATAACTTAGAAGGAAAGCTAGAAATGTTGAAGAAGCGGTGTTCATGCCTTCCAATCGATGACAAGCTCAGCTCTCTGCCAGACTTTTTTACATCAGTAGTCGCAGAATTAAAACAAAGACAAATAGTGATCACAGACAATCAGGATCATCGCATAGAGAACAGGGCTCCGACCAAATTAAACAACAACCATCCCACAGTCGATAACAATGAAGATCCCAAATCATGCTCCACATTATCAATGAGTAGAAATCAAGTCTCCTACCCACGTTAAAAACCAAGCTAGTAACCTTATTGCAGGCACGGACACCCCTCCTACCTCTTCGCAGCAGGCAACTGCAAAGACTCAAAATAAAATCCCTTATGACTCAACAGCAACGGGCAAAGCCACGCTTAGGAGCAAAGGTCAGACGGACAACCTTGAAGAGAAAGCAGAACCTATTAAATTGCTTTCCAGAAGGGCAAACAAAAACCTGAAGAAGCATTCAAAAAACAATAAACACTGTCATTGTGTAAAGGAACTACAAATGCGCCTGGAAGCATTCAGACGTGAACCCTGGTTGCAAAACGGACCCAAAGGTTGACCAACAACCAAAACCACTTAGGCCACAGAAACTCTACCCAATCTTTCAAAAGGCGAGGTCCACCATCAGTCCAGGGAATGACCAGCCAACCATTGCACCTGTAACACAACCACTCACAATACAGCGCCGTGGAGATGGTTCGGCTGACAAAGGGCGGAAGTAAGCCCCACAGGAGATCGATCTCCCTTACCAAATTGACAGTAGGGAGGGCAACAACAAAGCACATCATCTAAACAGGCAGGAGCAAGATGTGCTTCCACCCAATACAGATGTCACAATAACACTTCTCCCCTAAATAAACAGTAAGGGACTTTGGGAGATCAATGCAGCCCAAACAGACATCAGAGCAAATGTAAGAAATAGATACTGGCCGGAAACATACGCCGTTACAATAAGGCCAAGGGTCCACACCGGAAAGGAATCAGAAATCTACATCAAAGTGCTTATACCTAATTATACATCTCACGGAGGTTTAGATATATTAAATAGGGCTAATATTTTACATGTTCTCAAATATATTCCAGAGTTAATACACCGCACAACAGAAGATCTTATCCGCATTCAATTCAAGGCCATGAACAACAATATAACAACAGAATCAGCAATAGCAACATGGAAAAACCAGCACAATAGCACAAATGATTATGACAGAAAAGGCCTAATTTGCAAAATGGGGTATCAATGTACATGAACCGGAAGAGGAAAAATACCCACACATGCTAACAGGCAGGCCCAGCAACAGAAATACACAGTCACAGAGAAAGTCCATTTTAAGAGGCTCAACTCAAGCTGCTTATCCTAAATCATTCTCCAACTTGAGAATACATTTCTCATCTATCTCCTCTGCAACAGGGTGCAAAATCATCAAAAGGGGAAAAGCTGAGCTGCAGATATATGATCAGGATGGAGCAGTAATTACACTGTCAGATCGGCTACCAAACTGCTCCTAGCCGAAAGAGATCCTTATCGCCTGCGAGCAGACCGAACAAGACCATAAAAATAATTTCATCGAACATGTATAGGCTGAAAACTATGCTACAGAACAGAACTGCCTTTGAATTTTTACAGACAGGGGACCTTGCTGTGTATCGAGGAAACCTGGCTTCTCGCCCCATTGGTTATACCAGGATTTGAGGAATTTCAACAACCAGGCTAAAAAGCATGATGTATTCCGAAGACCATAGGGGGCCTATCATTCTACGTAAGCTTGGGTACTACCATAACGTCAGCAAAATCCCCAATAAGCACCGACATGACCCAAGCCTTATACTTGCAAGGCCTGAAATTGAATGTGACCCCAATAACAATCCTGCTCTTGAATGTTTACTTCAATTGCAAAGATCACCCGAGACATGTCAAGATGAGGCAACTGGTTGACACACTTGAAGAGATGTTCTGCAAACTACCTGAATTGTGGAATAATAATGTTAGGCGTCTTCAATACTCATAACCTGGGAACAGAAATAGACATCCTACCACAAAGGAATTGCGCTGGTAATTTGCCTAATAAATTTCAAAACACTTACAGACTAAGGTACGTACAAGAGGCACAAGCCGCAAACCACGGTACAATTAAAGATTCCCAGGGTAAACCCAAATCAACTATTGATCACATTTTTATGAGCTATTGCCTTCAAGTAAAAGTGGTAGAGTTTTTAAAACTAGTACAGCAGACCAGTGATCAGATCCCACTGTTCACAGCTATTTCTTTGCAAACGGTTAGCCTGCAACACATTATTCCCCTGTGCGCATCTAATGGGGAGGAAATACACACGTTCCTAAGTCGACTAAAGTAAAAATTGGCCAATACTCAACATCAACTACACTAAGGTGAATATATCTGCAAATTGGTCAAAACTGGTGCCGGAGCTGTACCACCTTCTACTAGGCACAAAACCAAACCATCGGTCAGAATCCAAAGAAAGGGTGTACTGCCAATTTCAGACAATTGTAAAAATATCCAACAAAGCAAGAAGGCACTGAGACAAGCCAACTGCAACTACAAACGTGTAAGAGATGAAACTCCAAAAACAGCTGTCAGCCAGGAATACGCACAGAAGAAACATATGGAACTTTAAAAGATTCCCAATGGCTGTATATCCACAGTCTTTTAATGCCAAGTAGACACGCCGAATTTTGGCTATACATCAACATGCTGTTGAGGCACCGTCACAACCGGCAAAACGGAGTTCCAAGTCACACAAAGATTACCATGTGGAAACACTCTACTGCAAGTCTTCTTACTATCCCTTCCAGAGTATCAATGATCACTTACAAGCACCAGCCAGCACAATGTCACTGGTAAAAAAATTTAGGCCAAATCAAACAATCATGGAAGAAACAAGTAAACTTCCTGATGTGTACAACCGTGTGCTAATAATATTAAATAACATCAGAGCCAATGGAGTCCCTTGGGCCCATCGGCCTACCCGGACACCTTTATGATTAAGTCAACAACATCCGTAGCCTCAAAAGGCTTCCTACTACAACCAATCCATAAAAAAGGCAACACTGGAGATCCAACCAACTACAGGATGATTGCTCTTCTGGACATTGAGGCAAAGGCAAGCTAAAGTCTCCTCTTACAAGATCTACTAATGATGAGCGAACACAACCAGTTTACCAATCTGGCTTCAGGGCAGGAGAATCAAAATTGGGTAATATTCTAGCCCTAGCCTACCTGGTTGAACAGTCCACCTGGGAAAAACAGCGTTCCCTTTTTGCATGCTTCATTGACTATTCTGCGGCGTTCGACTGTGTCAATAAGAATTTATTTTGTCAAAAACTACAAAACTGGGGGATACCAACCATGTAGTTAAATGGCATCATTTCCTTCTACACCAGAACATGGGTACGCGTTAAACTAACTCGGGACACAGCAACAAAGAAGGTGTACATTGACCGAGGGCTGAAAACAAGGTTGCGTATTGGCACCTTTATTGTTATCTTATATACTGCAGGCTTTGGCAAATCAATAGCAAAAGCATCTTGTTAGCACCATAAATTGGGCTGACCCAACAGTTCTTAATGTTATACGCTGATGGCATGGATTTGATGGACCACACGAAGATGGTCCTGCAAAGAGCACAGGACACAGTAAGCACCTACAATGCCTCTTGGAAGAGCTGCAAGATTGGGCAAAATCCAATAACATAATCCCTAGTTTCCAAATCGGATTCAGACAAGGGATGGGGACGTTAACAAATCTGACCATCTTGGGACTGCTAACGGAGAACGCCAAAAAAAAAAACACCGTCTATACGGGTGCTTTGTTGATATAAAAGCAGCCTTTGACCACGTAATAGGTCAAGACTATGGGGAAAGTTAAGAAAATGGGGGCTGCCGGATATCCTACTAAATGCTATAATTTGTCTGTACAGCGACACACGGGCAAAGGTAAAACATGGGAACGAGTCCAGCCTAACAGAAAAAATTGAAACCCAGGACGGACTAAAACAAGGCTGTGTCCTAGTCCCCAGTCTATTTAACCTATATTTAGCAGACATTGGAAGTAACCTAGAAAAAATTGAGAGTCACGCCCCGAAACTTGGCAATGTTTCAGTTCCAATTCTGCAGTATGCAGACGATGTAGTACTACTAAGCAAAACACCAATAGGTCTGCAACGCCTAATAAACATGTTATCATCTTACTTAGCACAAGAAAATTTGGAACTGAACAAAGAAAAAACAAAAGTGCTCCGGCTATTGGAGGGGAAGAAATTGAAATTGAAATTGTCAATTTACGACTCAGTCTTTGAAGAACAGGACTCATACAAGTATTTGGGGATAACCCTTGGGAAAGGCAATTCAAAAAAGAAGCACTCTCTGGCACTAAAAGGGAAGGCGCAATCGTTAATCTACGCGCATAGGCAACTACAATAAAAAATGGCTGGTCCGAATTACGCCCACCTACTAAAAGTAATAGCGTCACAAATTTTACCTACTCTGTCATACGGGTTAACTACGTGGCTAGGAGGGGAGGCAAAAACTTTAAACAACCTACAAAACAAAATCTACAAAGTAGTGTTCAATCTGCCACACTCAGCCTCGCCCGCACAAGTCCGCCTTGAATTTGTCCTACAAAACGAAAAAATTCCGGTCAATGTCCAACTTTGCCAAACTATGTCATAAAATTCGTTCCGCCCCAAGTGAGTCAATGGATAACATCTGCTGGAAGGAAATACATCATCAGGAAAATCAGCCAAATACCAACTCATAGGGAAGCTACCTCAGTACTTGCTTGACCAAATTGGACCTACTTTCTGACATCTTTATTTCAACATGGTATGTCATTTTAGACAGAAATAAAACATTAAAACTATACATGAAAAATTATAAAGTTAAAAGAGCAGATGATAAAACTAGTCCATAATAATATCAGTTGGACCCACATACCCTGCTAAAGTTGTGGGGGCAGCCTCAAGACAGTTCTAAAGTTATGCCCTCTTTGTCCCGACCTAAAAATTGAGCACCAGTGACCTTCGGGTATTCCACATTGCTGCTAGGGATTTGGTAACAGCGAAGACCACAACAGGTGAGAGGTCGGACTTTAGAATTCTGAATGCATTAGAACAGTGAGTTATTCCCATATTTTTGCATATCGGGATTATCCATCTCCGCCTCGGGTTCTGATAGGCTGGGCAAAAGAAGACGATGTGCACCTCCCTTTCCACGTCTGCGGTGCACCCAGGACAGTTCTTGGGAGATGCTGGGCACCACTTAGTCGTAAATGATCTAATGGGGAGGGATCCATGCCACCATTGAAGATAGAGCTTCCTTGAGACAGTAGGGCTAACATCATCCAGAACACTCGCGAAATAATACGAGTTCTTTGTCAATAAAAACTTGGCTGTTAGAGTTCTCGATTGAGAGCTGGACACCAAAAGAACCCTTTTATTGTCCCGGAACAAGTGGACCAGCTGTTGCCGCGAAATTCCTGCATAAGATTGCTCCGGCTTTGACCACATCGAAGCAAGGTCGAGTCTCTCAAGCTCCTCTCGGACATATTTAAACCAAGGAAGTTTACCCGCATTAGGCAGCCCCAGGACTTCAATTAGTTCTTGCCTATATACATTCAACTCTGGGGAAACCCAGAGTCTCCTCCAGAAGGTAATGGGTATGAGGGCCAGATCATCTTCAATTGGTCTAAGGCCAAGATCGAGTCGTAGCGGTACTAATAGGGTACTAGGGGGTAGGGCTACCAGCTGTCTTATAAATCTATTCTCAGCTACAGCAATCGCTGGGCTACTCTTGTAGCCCCACAGCTCAGCCCCATAGGTCACTGCCCCACGTGCCCGCAGTTTGTAAATTTCAAGTGGTGGGCCAATCGGCTTAACCGATGATTTGCTCAAAAGCTTCAGAATTCCCTCGGCTATCTGGGTCATCTTAAGTTGCGATTTTAGCTGGTGCAGGACCCAAGAAAATGATTCATTGAGGGTGAGCCCCAGATATTCAAAAGTATGTACCTTTTCAAGCCGGACTCCATATATAACAGGGTTTGGGCGAGATGTCAGGGGGGATTAAAAATCATAAATTTAGTTTTTAAGGTGTTAATTTCCAAACCGCGCTCCCGACAAAAAGAGACAAACCCATCCAAGACTCGCTGGATACCCATCGGTGTCTTGGAGTGTAAAAGGGTATCGCCCGCGAACATAATTGCGGAGATCCGAGACCCTGCAAGCTTAGGGGCGTCACTGTCTGAAACCGCTGCCAGGTGTGCAATAACCCCGTTGACATAGAGGCAAAACAGGGTTGGCGCCAGAACGCCACCCTGCCTTACCCCCCTGCCAACGGGGAACTAAGTTGACAACAAGCCATTGCTACCACACCTGACCTGTGCATAGTTCTCCACATGCAGGCGGATTAGCATGTCCCGGAGAGGGGGTGGAACGCCAAGCTCCCTTAATACAGTCCACAGCTTCTGTCGTGGGACCAAGTCAAAAGCCGCACGTAGATCTACAAAGACTGTATAAAGTGACCCACCCCCGATCTTAACAGTTTTCCAGTAGAGAATATGTAAGCGGAAAATCTGATCTATTGTGGAGACATTCTTTCTGAATCCAGCTTGGTATGGACTCAGGATGGAGTGCTCCTCCGCCCATTCCAAAAAACGATTAAGGATCAGCCTTGCAAAATGTTTTTGGGGCACATCAATAAGACTAATTGGCCTGTAGTTGGCTGGCAGCAGGGGCGAGCCCTTCTTAAAGATAGGGACAATCTCTGCCCCCATCCAAGTACTAGGTACCTCCATGCCTTCTCATATAGCATTAAAAATAGCTGTTAGATAGGGAGCCCAGACCGCAGGTTCGTCTTTTAGAAGATCACCCGGCACTTTATCTAAGCCAGGAGCTTTTCCTGACGGTAGATTGAGGATAGCAGTCTCAACCTCCCTCACTGAAAACTCAGGCCCTGGTGTTCCGCTCTGAGTAGTAGGGGCTGATGCCTTCCAGCGGAATTCACTATATTGGGTATCTACCTGGTATAAGGTGCTAAAATGCTCTTCCCACACCTCGTCAGCAATACTGGGTGCCACAGCCTCAACAGGTTCAGCCGACCCAGTATTTACAATTTGCCAAAAATTCCGGGCATCTTTTGCTGCCAGGGTCGTCACTAGGTTAACCCAGTGATCCAATTCCCATTCTGCTTTGGCATGATGAATTAGCTGCCTATATACTGTCCTTTTTACTTTAATCAATGCCCTACTATGATTATGTTTCAGGGCACGAAGGAGCTCTCTTTTCGCCTTCCTACATGCTGGATTAAATCAGGTAGATTTTTTACCTGTTTTTTCCCTTTGCCTAAGGGATTTAGGATTCTAGCTAGACTAGTGGTCAGTTCCTGATACAGAGCCCTGAGCTTAGCAAATAAGAAAGGGGAAGTATTTTCAGAGGTCAAGGCACCAGTAGCTTCCAATGCCGTGACTACATGGGCATAAATCTCAACCACTAATTCTGTGCAGTTTACTGCTTTGTCCCATCTGATCCTTCGTCTGTTGCTTGAGAGTAGTGCCCGGTTATCTGAGCCACACCTACCCCTGGGACCATCTCTAGAAAAACCAGGGAGGAGAAACTCTAAGATCAGGGCATTGAGGTCGCTTTCGACCCTAACTTCCACCTTAAAATCCATGACCTTATCCCAAGCACAGGACTCTACAAATATGTAATCCAGCCGGGTCTCCTGACCAGGTTTGTTGTACGTACACCTAGCTTGTATGTCTGAAGTTACTTGGCCAACACATGCCCTAATTGAATGGTTCAAGGTTAGCGAGAGGATTTGAACAGACAGTGGCGCCCAAGACTTCGGCGAAGGGCCGGCCACCGGAGGTATTTACCAATGGTCATCCTCGTCCGACATTACACCATTCATTAGATCGGGCAATGGCTCAAAATGGGAATTAAGGTCACCACCTATCACAAGGATGACACCCTGAGGGATCCTATTTCGGAACAGGGAGAGCTCATCAATAGTTTTAGACTCTGCCGTGATTCTCACTGGTCTGGAGTAAACATTAATCAGAGCAAGTCTAGAGCCATTGGGCCACTCCAGTAGGATGCATTGTACATCCTCCGAGGTGGTCTCTAAGATCTTAGCACTGCATCCCATGTGAGTTTTTACCCAGATTGTAAGTCCCCCCGATGGTCTTCCCCTCCCCCCCACCTTGTAGGCACAGAGAAAGAAGCAAAGCCGATCCGAAATTGCTTCTCTCTAGCCCAAGTTTCCTGGAAAAGGCAAACATCGTTTGTATCAATAAAGGAACCCCAATCTGGCAGGCCAATTTGTTACATAACCCTGCAACATTCCAGGACAGGATTTTGAGGGGTAGTTTATCAGTAGTTGGATTTGGAGGTGGCATAATGTGTTCCTTCACCCTTTATTGAGCGGATTCTATAATTGGGGTGACAACCCCTCTACCATGGCCCCCTGGGGATCCACCAGATCTTTCTTCGGCACTTTACCCTCTTCCTGAATGGGCTGTCGGTTCATGCTACTCGCAGAGCCATTATTACCCTCCACTCTGTCTTCAGTGTAAAGTCAATCTACTTGATCCAGGAACCAGAACCTATTATCATGAAGATAATTGATTGGCAGCATGGGGGTATAAGAATTCGGCCTAAAACCTCCATTATGTCTCCTATGACCCACCCTAGTCCACCCATCTTCGCATCCTGTGTCAACTGATTTACTTACAATAAAAAATGGCCGGCTCAAATTACGCCTACCCACTAAAAGTAATGGCGTCACAAATTATTATTTAAAAAAAAAAAAAAAATCTTTGTCCTCATCTTTCGCCCTTGGTGATCAACTAGTAGCGTGTGGAAAATAACCTTACTGTCTCAGATAATCTGGAAGGAGCACGAGAGAAACCACCCTAATTGCCCCACAGTAAGTAGTGTCATAGTCCATCTAAGCCACTTTAGAACCACCGTGTGGGACATATGCTGCGTTCATATACCGAGTCCTGCACCGGTTCCAACTTTGTTGGGTATAGTCAAATAGAGGAGAAGATACCAAGCAGCGTAATCATTGGACCTTGGGGGGAAAAAACCAAAACAAAAAAAAAACCCAAGATCAAACCAAAATGTATTACCAATTTAGTAGCCTCCAGAAGTTTCTCTTATTTTGATTTCCTGATCTTAAAAGGTCCATCTTTGATACTTGTAGCACTGATGTTTGCCAGTCCAGCAAGGTAGGGGGTACGGGGTCTTTCCATTTCTTACATATTTCTCTCCTTGCCAACACATACAAAACAAAATTAGATCTTTTGCAGGACCATGAAACTCTGGAGAAATACCAAAGATAACCAGGGCAGAACATAGAGTTAATCGGGATCCCAAAGAAGTGGATATTAAGGTAGTAACTGAGGTCCAAAACGATGATAGGAGTGGGCAATCAAAAAACATGTGTAAGTCCGAAGCCTCTGCCAGTCCGCACTTTGGACATAAAACCGGCGAACTATCCGAGAACTTCGATAAACGTTGGGGCGAGTAGTTGGCCCTGTGTAACGTAAACAGATGGTTACGACGTAGCCAAGATGGTTTTACAATGCTCCACATGATCTTAAAAGAATCGTACCACATATTTTCCACACTAATATCCATAATATGTGTAGACCACAATTGCTCTGGCAGCTGGAACTCGCCCTCTACCTCATCTAGTATAAGATTATACCAGAATGAGACCTCTTTCTTAAATGGAGGCTTATCTGTTAGGAGAGACACCAGTGTACTATCCCCTCCCAGCTGAAATCTGCCTTTAAGAGAGGTCTGTGAATGTGAATGTGCCCAGCTTTGCATTTGAAGGTATTTAAATCTAGAGAGCCGAGACCCCACTTTTAGACTCAATACCTCCCATGGCAGTAGTGTTCCCTCCACAAAAATGTCTCCCCAAACTACCAAATCTAACTCGCGCAGCGGTGTTGCAAGACTATCTAGCAGCCAGGTCGGGGAGCCAGGAGAGTTCCATAATGGAGCCTTACCAGAGTAGTAGTCTATTTTAATGGTGCCCCTCAGTTTAGCCCATGTTCTACATGCGTCTCTAAGCACCTTTAGTTTTATTTTCTTAAAAAACTTGGGGTCCCCAAACTTAAATAAAAATTCTCGATCAGCCACTTTTTCTCCTCTAAGTAATGCAGCAAACATATGCCCACAACCTAGATTTGTTGGGGATTTTAACAACATCCTAGCATGAGACATCTGGAAGGCCCACCCGTAGAGCTGTAGATCAGGGGCTGCCAAACCTCCCTTCTCTCTACGTCGCCTGATCTTCTTCCAGGCAATTCTCGGGTTGCGGTTGTTCCAAATAAAAGAGCGAATATCGCTTTGAAGCTTAACTATCATAATGGGATTGAAAAAAAGGGGAATAGTATTAAATACAAATCTTACCTTGGGTAAGATCATCATTTTGACTAAGTTAGATCTACCCAGCAGAGATAGTGGGAGTGTAGACCATGATTTCATTAGTCTACGACATTCTTTGGCAATAAGCGAGAAATTTGCTGGAACTATCTCATCTATGTCTTTATATATATTCAGACCCAGGTAACGGAGGACTGAGCTCATCTGGGCCCCTGCCACGGGCTCAGGGTCGTTCCAGACTATTATGTCTGTCTTGGCTGCATTGACCTCGTACCCCGATAAGGCTCCAAACTCTTTAGCCAACGTAATTACTGCCGGAAACGCCGAACGTAACTCTGATGTAAAAATGAGAATATCATCCGCATATAAGGCTACCTTCCTCTCCCAACCCTCAAACACAAAAGACTTGATGTTGTTATTGTCTCTTATCTTCTGAGCAAAAGCCTCTATATAAAGAGGAAGAGGTGTGGCGCCGCGACCAGGGCGACTGACTCCGGAATCTGGGGATCACGGTTCGATCCCCGGCACCGGCGGCAGATTAGCCCAGCACCATGTGACTCTGGGCAATAGCTTGCTTAATCTTCCCGACGGCCCCCAGCGCCTAGAGACCCTAACGGGTGATTGTGCGCTTTACAAATGTGGATATTATTATTATTATTATTATTATTATTATAAAGATCAAATAAGAGGGGGGAGAGGGGGCAGCCTTGGCGGGTACCCCGAGTGATGTTAAATGGGTCTGATAGTTCTTCGTTGACAAGTTTAGATGCTGACGGGTTCATATACAAGAGTTTGACTGCATGCCTGAATTTTTTACCAAGATTAAATTTCGCTAAGACCTACGATAGGTAAACCCAGTTCACCCTATCGAAAGCCTTGGTGGCATCCAAGGTCATTACTGCTAAAGGAAGTGATGCCACCGTTGCCATATCGATCGCGCCTACAAGGTCGTAGGTCAGCTCATACAGCTGGCGCCCTCCTACAAACCCTTTTTGGTCTGTGTGCAAGATGTTTGTCGCTTCTGCCCCCAACCTATTTGCCAGTACAGATGTAAAGATTTTATAGTCTGTATTTAATATGGAGATTGGTCTATAAGACCCACAGTTTGATGGTGATTTTCCTGGTTTTAAGATCAATGTAATTGATGCATTATCCCATGATTTAGGAGGGGCATCCCTTCCAGGGGAATCTTGTTGAACAACTCAGTCAAAAAAGGACTAATAGTTAAAATCAAAACCTTATAAATTTCAGATGGCAATCCATCGGGGCCCGATGCCCTACCTTTTTTGCTGCTGGCTATAGCTACCCTGACTTCTTCTTGTGAGATCGGATCGTCCAGCTTTTTACTTTGTTCTAAAGACAAGGCAGGAAGAGAAACGCCCGCAAGCCAGTCTTCGGCCTGCTTTGACTCAACGTTATTGTCCTCACAGTAAATTTCACTAAAGAAGTCACGAAGCGTTCTCCTAATTTTGACATCAGTTGATAGTGTATTTCCTCCAGTCGTAATTGAGTTAATAATATTACGCACTAACTCAGTCTTTGTTTTCCAAGCCAGCAGTTTACTTGCTCCTTCGCCATATTCAAAATGTGCCAGTCTGCTGGCCTCCCATCTCTCTTGAACCCTAGCATTTAATACTGAGCTTAGCTTTCCTTTCAATATGGTCACCTTGTTCTGCTTCTCATGGACTATAGATGCGCAGGGATCAGGGTGACTTGCAATTTCTATTTGTAGATTAGCCAACTCCGATTCTAAGGAGGTCACTGTTTCCCTGTAAATTCTGTTCTTATATATGGCCTCATTATTAATCTGACCCCTTAAGAATGCCTTATGTGTATCCCATATAACACCTGAAGAGGCAGATCCTATATTTTCATCCAGAAAAAACTGGGTCTCTACCTTAAGGGCATCCATGGTGTTAATAGATGACAATAGTGATCGATCGAATGACTAGTTACTTGATCGAGTTTTTGGAAACCCTTCCAGGTCTAATAGAATTGCAGTATGATCGGAAAGATGAAATGGTAAATGGGATACAGATTTAACCAGCTGGACTAAGGATTGACTGATCAGAATAAAATTGATTCGATACTGATGATGAAATCTATAGTTTTGAAATGTAATTCCTCTTTGTAGACCATGCATTGTTCTCCAGATGTCATTATATCCAAGCTGCTTCATGTTATCCTGCAGGTATGCCCTAGTTTTCGACAAGACTTTAGCTCTATTAGATGGTGATTTATCCACTAAGGGATCTAGAACTATATTGAAATCGCCCGCCAAGATAACTGGATCAGGAAATGAATATAGATGTGAGAAAAGGGCCTTCAATGCCGAGGGATCATCCAGATTAGGACCGTAGTAACACACTATGGTTATCGGGGTCCCATATATTATGGCTGACACAAATGCCCATCGTCCTCCTGGGTCTACCAGTTTAGAAACTAGTCTCGCTTTGATGGATTTTCTGAATAGAATTGCCACACCTCTAGTGTGTGTTGTTTGTGACGTCATTATACAAGCATCAATCCATCTATTCATCTTTTTTTTCTTTTTTCTTTTTCCATCTTTTTATTTGCAGGATAACATTGCACAGATATTACATTACAGGTCAGCACAGTTTGGCATTTGGTCCAGTAACACATTGCAATAATACTGTTATTATTCATTATTAATTATTATATTATATTATATATATATTATAAAAAAATAAACTATTCATCTTAACCAATATTTGTATCTCTGGCTCGGTCAAATGTGTCTCCTGGAGTACTATGATCTGCGCACTAGAATCTCGAAGATATTGCATAATATTATTTTTCCTAGGACTAGTTTGCAGACCATTAATATTCCATGAGAGGATAGACAATTTACTCATAGGAATACTGTTTTCGATTTTCCCATGTAAAAATAGATTTTAACTGAGACATATTTTAACAATAACCCCTTCACACAAAAAACCAACCCAACGCGAAAGAGAGGACTCTTTTTTAGTTTTTCCCCCTGCAACTCCCCCTAGTGCCCCTGTCTAACCCTCCTCCCCCCCTGGAAAAGCCTTGTTTTATCTATCTGGAAAACCAGATGATAGCACTCTGTTGTGAACTCCCTTCTTGTACATTTTATGGCCGGAAGACATGGACATAAAGAAAAATATAAAGAGAGAAAAAAGAAAACTTCTTAAACTCTGGTTGGAAGAAGGAGAAGTCAACCTATGTAACTCATGTCCCTTATCTAAATCCTTTTAAGAGGGTATATGCGGTGCACTAGTTCTCTTGTGCATATTACCTGACCTCAACCTGACCTCAACCTTTTTTCTCATCTTCTTCCTTCAACTATACCCTTGCTATATGTCCCCATACTTCCCCATGTTTTTTTTTATATGTATTTTTTTTCACCATTGCTTCTACTGTTTTTTTTTTTAAATGCCTAACAAATTAGCTTTAACTATCCTAAAAAAAGAGGCATCATCTAATTACCTGCTCCCTTTTCTCTACCTATTGTAAGCAATAATTTGTCCGCTGCATGCTCTGATCTTACATTCTGCATGGTGTTATTGTACATAATTCTCAATGCTGCTGGAAAGACCAATTGGGCCACTGCCCCATAGCTTCTGAAAGCCTCAAGCCTTTTCCCGAGTTCCCATTGTTTGTCCAGTGTAACCCTGGACAAATCTGATCGAACTTGAAAGTTAAAGCCCTTTGCACTGACAGTTTTCTGTTTTAGAGCCAGGTTTAGGATGGTTTCAGTATTAACAAGCCCTGCCTTATCTTCAGATATTATTGATGTTTCGACATTTTCCTTAAACACCTTTGTGAGATATTCTGCCTATAAAGCCGGACTTTTTTGGTATAATGCGAATGGAATGCCATTGGGACCAGAGGCACCATCTTTATGTTTTTTAATTACTTTGCATACTTGATTGGGTGTTATATCAATTTTGTAGTCAAAATCCTTTATTAACACATCAATCACCTTCATACTGTAGTCCTTTTTGGTGATTTCACAGTTGGAGCTAAGGTGTGTTGTCAAAAATCTGATACAATCTTGTTTACTTAATGTAGATGCCACAGCTGTTTCGGAGGTTTGTGATAAACCATTTATCATTTTCCCAAAATCCCTTGACTCTCTTATTTACTTGTATACAGCACCTAAGCCCAGAAATCTTGCTTTGCTTTGTTTTGTTCCTCCCAGATTAGCTTTTGCAGGATACAATTAATACTTTTAAAATTAAAACGTAGAACCTTATCATTTAGGCGTTTTTTTATCTGTCTCCGAAGTCTATTACTAGATCTTCTCAGTATCCGCGTCAAGTGTAATAACTTGATTTTATATCTCGGTTCGCCATGTCTATTTTGAACTTCTTATAATGAGGTTTAGATTCATATGTATTTACTTGTTTTTTATGAAGTTCACCCATCTTTCCATTGCAGTCAAACGTTCTTCTTCAAAGCATTCTTTAACCAAGTTATGAGCCAGCTTGTAAGCCTTTTTTCCAGTATAGTCTCCTGTAATTAGTTGTTCCCATCTGGCCAGGGACAGTTGCACACATTTTATGTTGCGTATAATGCAGCTTTATAACAAGTATTTGCTGGCTATGGTTGCTATCAATCACTTTTTCCATATGGAAAGATGAAAATTTGTTAAAAATATTCAAAGATGGGAGCGTGGCTTGGAGAGCCAGCATGGCGGACGTGCTCTAGACGAGCTCCGTCCGGCCCGCCGTTTATCCGCCGATTATCCTGGTTCCCACAGCCATTTGGGGCTCGAAGTGTTGCCTGACCCTTGCTGTTTCCCGGCCCGGGGCTCTGGTGGTGTTTTTCGGTGCCCCGTACTTGTTTCCTGGAGTCTGGTGACCCGGGTGCGGAGGGGCCTGGCCGTGGCTGGTGACGCCAGGGCCTGGAGTATTGTGGCTGCCCGGCCTGGTGAGAGGGCGGACCTGGCCTCGGGGCGCCTTCCGGGGCCCAGACTATTTTGGCTGCGAGCGGAGGGGGGAAGCCTCTGCTCTGCTGCAGCTGACTGGCGGTGACGGTGAGCGGAGCGGCTGCCCCGTCGAGGAGCGGGCAGCGGGTGGAGTTTGGAGGCCCCACTGACGGCAGTGGCGACTGGGCCTGGAGAGGTGGGGCTGGCGGCCGAGGCGCGGCGGGCCCAGTGAGCGGAGCCCCCCGCTTCACTTGCAGTGCATGTTGGGACCCCCCGGCTCACTTTCTCCTGTCGGGAGAGGGCCGCGTGGGGGACAGGGCCAGTAGAGGCCCGGGAGCCGAGAGCTGCGGCACCGGTGCGCCTGGTGAGGCAGTGTTGTGGAGCGTCCTGCTCTGATGATCGGCCCCTGCGGCGGTTGTGTTGGGAGCGCCGCCACCTGGCGGAGACCACGGACACGGGGCGCGACGAGTCCCTGGGGCCATTTGGTGGATTGTGGCACCGGTGCGCCGGGTGAAGCGGTGTGGTGGAGTGGCCTGCCCTGATCTTCGGCTCGTGGCGGGCGCGCTGGGAGCAACACCGCCTTGAGGAGACCACGGACACGGCATGTGGCGGATCCCTGGGGCCTTAAGATAATATGTGAGGAAGTTAACCAAGAAATGTTACCTACTCTGTCATACGGGTTAACTACGAGGCTAGGAGGGGAGGCAAAAACTTTAAACAACCTACAAAACAAAATCTACAAAGTAGTGTTCAATCTGCCACACTCAGCCTCGCCCGCACAAGTCCGCCTTGAATTTGGCCTACAAAACCAAAAATTCCGGTCAATGTCCAACTTTGCCAAACTATGTAATAAAATTCGTCCCGCCCCAAGTGAGTCAATGGATAACATCTGCTGGAAGGAAATACATCATCAGGAAAATCAGCCAAATACCAACTCTTAGGGAAGCTACCTTAGTACCTGCTTCACCAAATTGGACCTACTAGAAGTATGGAAAAAAAATAGACCAGGTACACTTCTATAAGGTAGCCAACGGTTCAGCGAAAAGGAAATCTCTGTTAGGGAACAAAATATCTCTAACGAAACGGCGCCACGCACGGACAGTAATCACCTCCTATACCCATCAAAAACCACAGGGATACTTAGCCTCACATTTTAGTCTACATTTAAAGAAAGCTTTTGTTGCTTACCGAATGGGCTTGCACTATTCAAAGGATTTAAGACCTTCTTGGAAACATCAAAATGAAAGCCCCCACTGTAGACTGTGTGGTTATCAAAAAAAAACTTTAATGCACTTGTTATGTGCATGTCCGGCTCTATTGGCTTTAAGAAGACGATACCTACGGGCCATCTATATCACGTTAAAGATCAGCACTTGCCGGCAAGCAGTAACAAGCTGGCTAGGAGGCACCTCCTCCATCTTGGCATGTCGTAGACTCAAATTTATGACCAAGGTAACAAAACGGCTACAAGAAATTTAACTGACAAAATGCTTTTAAAGTCTAGCACAAAGAGCGGATCGAGGCTTGAAGGCCGCTGCGGCATAAACGACATTATCAAAGTCTTGCTAAAGAACTTGACCTTAACAATATACTGGATTGGACGAAATAAGATTGGTGTTGTCTCTTTTACCAGCGACAGAATGCTTATTCTTTTATATTGCACAAAACTTTGTAATTTTAATCTGTTCGAAGATTGTAACGATTTTTATTAATCACACAATAAAATCAACTTGTAGACTCTCTATCAACTGCCCCCACTGAATTGCACTTTGTCTAACTTGGGGAATTTTATTAATCAACCGGGATTTCTAAAAAACTGTTTTAGGAAATGAAAAAGACCATTATGCAAGCGAGATGACTTGGGGTTTATAGAGTCCTCTAGTAGCAACATTGGGATTTTAGCCAGTTCCTACAAGGATAAATTGAGGCAGCCATATCTTGAATCAGTTCTGAATGAATCAATTCTAAAGGAAATCCAGACTAATGGTCATGCCAATAAAAAACATAAATATTCACTGGAAATAACTGGAGGCAGTCACCTTTTGCAGATTGTGTCATCGCTACGAGGAGTTTTTGGCCCACCTAGTTTGTATTTGCCCTCGACTGAGTCATGCAAGCTGTACTTTATCGAAACCTTTGATTTTATTATAGGGCACCTGTAACTGCCTAGACACAATGAAACTCCTTTTTAACTTTGAGATCCCTGTGGAACTGGCCAGATGAGCAAAATTTGCATGTAAACTTAAAGAACTTAAGCCTTGATCCAAAGGCAGACCTTAGGCCCAATTTTGCTGCATGTATTACATTTTCTGGATTCCTACTTTTTTTTTTTTTGCCCTGTGTAACTGGTCGAAATTTACTAAATGAAATGATACAAGGTTGTTTTTATTAACGACCGAAGATTCTTTAAATCTCAGCCTTGTGTAGACGAGATGATCCTTTATCATCAAATAGTACTCGCAGATATTTGAAAGTTCTTACCTGTTCTAATGGCAAATTTTGGAGGAACCATTTATACTGATACTTTGATTTTAGGTTTTTGTTAACCTCCATAATTTCTGTCTTGGCATCGCTTATAACCATACCATTGTCTTGGGAGTAACTTGAGATCTTAGTTATCAGGCATGTGTAGCCCAGCCTTTGTTAGGCTTAATGGGATAACATTCTCTGCATATAACAGATTTGATATATGAGTACCAGCTAATTTTGGTGGATAGGTATTCATTTCATCCATTGCTTGTGTTAGGTCCAGTAGAAACAGATTAAAAAGCAATTGGACAAGACACACCCATGCTTGAGGCCACTGAAAGTTGGAATTTCCTTAGATACATACAAGCTTTCACCCATCCAAACTCTTACCAAGGTCTCTGAACAGAGTAGTTGGACCGATTTTAAGAGGGAAGGTGGAATTCTTTGCTCTTTCAACTTCTGCCACAGTAGTTGCCTTTGGACACAATCAAAAGCCAATTTAAAGTTCACATAGCACAGATACAACGGTTGTTTTATTTTTTGCAGCATATTTATTCATTAATACGAATAACACCAATATGTTTGTTGTGGTTACTAATCCTTGTATGAACCCCGTTTGTTTCAGAGGGATTATCTGTTTCTCCATTGCCCATGTGGTTAATTCTGCGAGTAGGACTCCAGAAAATAATTTAGCTTCAGTATCCTGTAAGGCAATTAATCAGTAAATACCAGGGTGTGCCCAATCTCCTTTTTTATATATTGGTGATATTAACAAGCCCTGCCTTATCTTCAGATATTATTGATGTTTCGACATTTTCCTTAAACACCTTTGTGAGATATTCTGCCTATAAAGCCGGACTTTTTTGGTATAATGCGAATGGAATGCCATTGGGACCAGAGGCACCATCTTTATGTTTTTTAATTACTTTGCATACTTGATTGGGTGTTATATCAATTTTGTAGTCAAAATCCTTTATTAACACATCAATCACCTTCATACTGTAGTCCTTTTTGGTGATTTCACAGTTGGAGCTAAGGTGTGTTGTCAAAAATCTGATACAATCTTGTTTACTTAATGTAGATGCCACAGCTGTTTCGGAGGTTTGTGATAAACCATTTATCATTTTCCCAAAATCCCTTGACTCTCTTATTTACTTGTATACAGCACCTAAGCCCAGAGATCTTGCTTTGCTTTGTTTTGTTCATCGCAGATTAGCTTTTGCAGGATACAATTAATACTTTTAAAATTAAAACGTAGAACCTTATCATTTAGGCGTTTTTTTATCTGTCTCCAAAGTCTATTACTAGATCTTCTCAGTATCCGCGTCAAGTGTAATAACTTGATTTTATATCTCGGTTCGCCATGTCTATTTTGAACTTCTTATAATGAGGTTTAGATACATATGTATTTACTTGTTTTTTATGAAGTTCACCCATCTTTCCATTGCAGTCAAACGTTCTTCTTCAAAGCATTCTTTAACCAAGTTATGAGCCAGCTTGTAAGTCTTTTTTCCAATATAGTCTCCTGTAAATAGTTGTTCCCATCTGGCCAGGGACAGTTGCACACATTTTATGTTGCGTATAATGCAGCTTTATAACAAGTATTTGCTGGCTATGGTTGCTATCAATCACTTTTTCCATATGGAAAGATGAAAATTTGTTAAAAATATTCAAAGATGGGAGCGTGGCTTGGAGAGCCAGCATGGCAGACGTGCTCTAGACGAGCTCCGTCCGGCCCGCCGTTTATCCGCCGATTATCCTGGTTCCCACAGCCATTTGGGGCTCGAAGTGTTGCCTGACCCTTGCTGTTTCCCGGCCCGGGGCTCTGGTGGTGTTTTTCGGTGCCCCGTACTTGTTTCCTGGAGTCTGGTGACCCGGGTGCGGATGGGCCTGGCCGCGGCTGGTGACGCCAGGGCCTGGAGTATTGCGGCTGCCCGGCCTGGTGAGAGGGCGGACCTGGCCTCGGGGCGCCTTCCGGGGCCCAGACTATTTTGGCTGCGAGCGGAGGGGGGAAGCCTCGGCTCTGCTGCAGCTGACTGGCGGTGACGGTGAGCGGAGCGGCTGCCCCGTCGAGGAGCAGGCAGCCGGTGGAGTTTGGAGGCCCCACTGACGGCGGTGGCGACTGGGCCTGGAGAGGTGGGGCTGGCGGCCGAGGCGCGGCGGGCCCAGTGAGCGGAGGCCCCTGCTTCACTTGCAGTGCGTGTTGGGACCCCCCGGCTCACTTTCTCCTGTCGGGAGTGGGCCGCGTGGGGGACAGGGCCAGTAGAGGCCCGGGAGCCGAGAGCTGCGGCACCGGTGCGCCTGGTGAGGCAGTGTTGTGGAGCGGCCTGCTCTGATGATCGGCCCCTGCGGCGGTTGTGTTGGGAGCGCCGCCACCTGGCGGAGACCACGGACACGGGGCGCGACGAGTCCCTGGGGCCATTTGGTGGATTGTGGCACCGGTGCGCCGGGTGAAGCGGTGTGGTGGAGTGGCCTGCCCTGATCTCCGGCTCGTGGCGGGCGCGCTGGGAGCAACGCCGCCTTGAGTAGACCACGGACACGGCATGTGGCGGATCCCTGGGGCCTTTTGGTGGATTAGCAGCGGAGCCAGGATCGGCGTGGGAAAGCCGGTTTGGGGCCCATTGACTCTCCTGAAAATACCTGGGGCCGTCCCTGGGAGGCCTTCCATTCCCTGGCGGGGGGTGCGTTGGTGCCTGGCTGTGGTGGGCCCTTCCCCGGCTCGGCTAGACTCTCAGCTGCACCTGCTGCGTGGCCACTGGTACTGGTGGTGGCGGTCGAGTGGGTGCCCCCTCTCCACGTGAGTGTAAGTTGGAACAGTGCCTAGTGGAGTGGCCGGCCTGAGACCGGCGGTCATGATGAGAGGGAAGGGTGGCACGGCGCTCCATGGGCCCATTGACAAATACACTGAGCCTGGTGGGGGAGCTGGAGCACCTGGTGGACGGCAGGAACCCGGGCCGGACAATGCGGCCCTAATGGCAGCGATCACGCAGTCCCGGGACACGCTTCAGGCGGAGATCGGAGCAGTGGGGGCTGATGTGTCTCTCCTGTGGCAAGACCTGTGTAATGCAGTTTCCCGCATCTCTGAGGAGGAGGAGAGAATCTCAGGAGTTGAGGACGATGTCGCTGCCCTGAAACAGCAGGTGGCCAAGATGGAGGGGGTCCAGAAGGGGCTGCCCCTGTGGGTCGAGGATGCAGAAGGGCGCGCGTGGCTCAATAATCTGCGCTTTGTTGGCTTTCCGGAGGGCTGCGAGAAGGGGGACATGGAAGCCTTTTTGACCCGCTGGTTGGAGAGCTGGCTTCCCCCTGATGCTCTGACCCGTTGCTTTGTAGTGGAGCGGGCTCACCGGTCTCTCATCCAGACACCACCGGAGGAGTCCCACGCGCGACCGGTCATTGCAAAGCTGCTGAACTACCATGACCGCGATGTCATCTTGAAGCAGGCTAGGCTTCGGGAACCAATCTTATTTGAGAACACTCGCATTATGGTTTTCCCGGACTACACACGTCTAGTTCAGCAGCAGCGCCAGTCCTCCCAGGCAGCTAAGGCCCGTCTTGGTGAACTTAATCTCCCCTATGCTCTCCTCTTCCCGGCCCGACTGAGAGAGGTGTTCCCATCGCGCACACATTTCTTTGATACACCGGAGGAGGTTTTTCAGTGGACTGACGAGACCATGCGGGTACGGCCACATACACCGCCTGGACTGCATGCTGACTCCTCAGCTAGGGGAGCTCCATCTGGGAAGGCTCGGGGCTCCTGCCGAGAAGGGAACTGGCGGTCCAGATTGCGGCAGCGCTCCGGCCCTGGTGGGGCAGATGATCCGAGACCCCCGGCATCCGAACATTGAGCAGTGACTTTGGGCTTGGCTTGCTATATATGCTCTGTGCTGCTCTGCTTAGGCCCCTTCTGCTGATATGGTTTGGCTCTGACTTTGAGTGGTTGGCTGTGGGGAAAGGTTTCTGATGTGGGCAGCTCTCATTCCTCCCCTTTCTTAGGGTTTGGTGGTGGGAGGGGGTAGGTCTAGGAGGTATGGTTTGTTGAGAGGGGATCCATTGGCGTGGGGGACCCCGAAACCCGCGATGGGGCAGGGGTACCAACCTAGATGCAACAGATACTTCAACAGTTTTGAGGTATGGGGGTGGGGGTTGGGAGTTTCTGGTTGGGGGGTGTCTGGTAGGGGATGGGGGGGATTGCACAGCTTGGGGGGGCCGGAATCTCACTTTTTGTTCTGTCCTTTTGTCCTCATGTTCATGTATTCCTTGAAGCAACTCTCAGATGATGCCTTGCGTTGATACGCCCCGGGGGGCCCGGGCACCCTGCGTGTCCTTAGCTGGAACATTCAGGGTGTTTTGGATAAAATCAAGCGTGGGGCTGTGTTGCGACAGGCAAAGCGTCTAGGGGCTGACATCCTTCTGCTCCAGGAAACACACCTGTTGGGCACTAAGGTACTGTGCCTGCAGAGATTTGGCTACCAACAGGTTTACCATGCTGGGTTTGCGCGGGGGTCCAGGGGCATTGCTATCCTGGTTCATCTTAGGGTCCCTTACACCCACACGAAGCTCTGGTAGGACACGCAGGGGAGATATGTAGTGGTACAGGGGGTGGTGGGAGGGACTCCCATAGTCTTGGGTTGTGTATATGCCCCGCCGCCTTTGCAATGGTCCCTCATAGAGAAGATATACACTGTGTGGGCTGATGTCCCGGATGTGCTGATGGTGATTGGTGGTGATTGGAATGATGTTATGGATGCTGCTAGGGACAGGTTCCGGCGGGGAGGTGAGGTGCCGGTGGGCCGCCCCACAAAGCTGCAGGGTTTGGGGGCTGGTATGGACTGGATTGATTCATGGAGGCATACTCACGGCGCTGCTCGCGAATATACATACGTTTCGGCGGTGCATGGGTCCTCCTCGAGACTTGACTACATTTTCATTCCCAGGGCAAGGGTGGGCTGCCTGGAGTGGGCGACGATCCATCCCCGGGGTCTCTCGGATCATTCCCCGGTGTCAGTGGAGCTGCAGCTAGGTTGGGGGAGACAGCCATTTCGGTGGCGCATGTCGGTGTGGCATCTTCAGCAGGAGGACTATAGGCGACACATGCGGGAAGCCCTGAAACCTACACTGAGGGGAGTGGATATCGCCTGGTGTGTGGAGGCGCGGAAGCGCAAACAAGAGGCATTGATGCGTGCAGAGGCTGAGGTGGGGGACTTGGAGTGCAGTAGTAGACAGACGGGTGAGGCTTTTGATGTGAGTCAACTCCTGCTGGCGCAACAGTCTTATGCTGCGTTACTAATGGACGAGGCTCGTCAGATGTGGCTTGCCACACGTAGTTGAATCTGCCAGTGGGGAGAAAAGTCCAGCAAAATGTTGTATAGGCTCTGTCAAGGGGTCTTTCATGCGCAGCAGTTACCAGGGCTACTGGATGATGCAGGGGAACCATTGATGGACCCCGGTAGTCTGGCCAAAAGCTTTGCTCAGTATTATGCCGAGCTCTATGCCCCGCGGGTGTGTCTCCTGCCTGCCCAGATTGATAAGTTCCTGGCGGATCTGCCTCCCAAGGCGGTGACGAATGACGTGCGTGACAAGTTAGATCTTCCCCTGTCAGCTGAGGAACTGGGCACTGCACTGGGAGAGCTGAACTCGGGGAAGGCCCCTGGTCCAAATGGCTTCCCCAGTGAATTTTTAAAGAAATATAATACCCAACTGGCTCCTCACTATCGGGCGGCCTTGGAGGAGGCTAGGGATCAGGGAAGGCTTCCCCTAGACTGGAGGCACGGGGAGGTGGTGGTATTCCATAAGCCGGGACGGCCCCCAGAGCAGCACTCCTCCTATCGCCCCATCTCGCTTCTGAATGTGGAGGCCAAAGTGCTGGCCAAGGCTCTGGCCAATAGGCTCCTTCCATATATATTAGACCTGGTGCATCCCGATCAGGCTGGCTTTATGCCACAAAGGGCGACCAGACACAATATTAGACGGGCCCACGTGGCGATGGAGGCGATTAGGGTCACGGGCAGCAGGCGGGGCTTCTCCTGGCCGATATTGACAGAGCGTTTGATTCCCTCAGTTGGGTATACCTGTTTTCATTGCTCCCGCGGCTTAACTTGGGCCCTCGCTTCCTCTATTATGTACGTCTCTTGTATACCGACCTGACAGCTTCGGTTCGGGGGGCGGGAGCGGTGTCCTCCACATTCCACATTCGGCGCGGCACCCGACCGGGGTGTCCGTTGTCGCCCTACCTGTTTGCCCTGGCCATGGGGCCCCTCGCTGCATGGGTGCGGATGGACGGTCAGCTGAGTGGATTTGACTGGGTCGGGGGTCCGTCCGACAGAATAGCGCTCTACGCAGATGACGTCCTCTTCTTCCTTACAGATCTCCATAGATCAGGGCCGCGCCTTCTAGAAATTCTACAGATCTTTGGTGAGAACTCAGGCTTATATATGAATCCCCGCAAATCTACCCTGTGGGTCTTTGGTGAGCAGATGTCGGTTATCGGTGGTTGGGCCACGTCGCTTCAGGTAGCAGTTGGAGGGCTCCAATATTAGGGGGTCTTCCTGTCAGATGCGTCTTGGGAACAGAACTTGGTGCCAGTATGGGATCGGGTACGAGCAGACATTAAGACCTGGGCGCGTATGCCACTTACCATTTATCGCAGATCGGCCATCTTTAAGATGGTGGCGCTCCCGCGCCTGCTTTATCAACTCCAGAACCACCCCTATCCAATTTCTCCGAGCTGGTTTCGTCAGGTCAATTCTCACTTGGGACAGTTCTTGTGGGATGGGGGTGCAGTTCGGGTGGCGCTGTGCACGTGTTTCCTCTCCCCTTACTGTGGAGGACTTGCCACGTCAGACGTTCTCTCCTAATATCAGGCCTCTCATTTATTGATATTGAATGAATGGTGGTACGGTGACCGTGCGGATCCGGCTTATGCCATGGAGCGCTTCTTGATGGGCTCCAATACGCTTCATAATATCCTTTACTCTGCGCCCCTGCGTAGTGCACTGCCCACAGTTACTCGGGCGGTATTTCTCATCTGGAAGCAGGCCCTGTGCCGCGTGGGGTGATGGAATGTCCTGACTGCGGAGATGCCTTCATGGCACAATGGCGCCCAACTCTGGTCTCCCTACAGGGTTTTGCGGGGTGGGACAGGGTGGGTATCTCGACCTTAGGGGATGTGATGCATCACACCACACTGAAATCTTTCCAAGAACTCCGAGATGAATTTGATATGCCCAACTACCAATTTTTTCGTTACCTTCGGTTTCGCCATGCCCTATCCCCCAGTTTGGTGGGTTTGGAGATGTTGCCAGACTTCAATCCCCTGGAGGCGAAAGTATTTATGGCATATACCAAACACTGGTCATTTATAGCTCATTCATAGCTCTCCTACATTTCAGAAACTCAGCGACCACTGGGAGGGAGATGTGGGGGAATTGGAGGAGGAGGACTGGAGGGAGGCACTGGGGCGCTGCTGTTGCGATGCGCCTCCGCTTGGTCCAGTTCAAATACCTGCATAGGGTCTATTATACAAGAGTTCGTCTGTTTCGGGCGGGCCTGATTGCCTCGCCGGTGTGTCTTCGCTGCCAGAGTGAGGAGGGGACGTTCCTTCATACTGTATGGAGTTGCTGGATCGTAGCGCATTTCTGGAGAGGGGTTTTCGCCTGTTTAGCAGAGGTGTTGGGGTGGGAGCTCCCGAACACACCACAGTTTGCCTTATTGCATGTCATGGATGGGGTGGTGGGCAACATATACAAGAGACATTTGATGTTACTAGGCCTTACCACTGCTAAGAGAGACATAGCCAAAGAGTGGAAAGATCTCCGTGCCCCTAAGATGACGATCTGGAAGAGGGGACTAGATTTTTATATGGGCCTGGAACGCCCGATCTTTGTAGCTAGGGGTTGCCCTCGGAAGCATTTTAAAATTTGGAAACGCTGGGCAGATTACAGGGGGGTGTGGTTGGAGCCTCCAGCGGAGCAGGATGATCTCCCTTAGGATGGGTGAAGGGGCTGAGTAAGAGAGTCTGGAGTATGGTGGGGACGGGATGCATGGACTACATGTGTACGATTATATGTATTGTGTAATACATGTTCGGTGTGGTTTTCTTTTCCTAGCTATTTTTCCCTGGTACTATTGAAAGCTGTGCGACTGTGGGGGGAGGGGTGGGGGAGAGGAGGGGGAGGGGGAGTTGGGGAGTGGGGGGGTTGGGAGGGGAGAGTGGGTGGGGGTAAAGTTGGGTGGGTTGGGGGTGATTCATGTTTTCTTTGTAGTGTTTGTCTATACAGTGGAAAAGTCAAATGCTAATGATATTGTGATGTTTATTGTGACAGGCTCCCCTGGGAGTCAGGGCCCTGTGCTGCATCTGCAACTATGACAATAAAAATGTTGTTTTCAAAAAAAATATTCAAAGATGCTATTGTATAATCAATTTGTGATTTAATGCTGTGTGAATGATATGTCCATGCTGGGGGTGTATCTTGTGGAAACCTCCCTTTTAAAATTCTTGATCCCAATACTTCTATATCTTTAAAGAAAGTGAGTCCTATTTTACTTTGTGTAATACTCATTTCAGCAGGTAATATTTGTTGACGAATTGCCCATGATAATCCTGTTTTACGATTGAGTCATCTCTAAAATAGGGCACTAATAGATTTACATTGAAATCCCCTAGAATATATATTCAATAAATGGATCCTCAATTGTTTGCTGCAGTAAGAAACTAATAAGGATAGAACACATGTTCTTCCTTGAGCTTACTGTAGGATGTATATATAAGTTTATAAGCAATAATGGCTTTATTTCTTGTTTTCCATATAACGTAGCCTTACTATTAGCAAGTTGTTATAATTTAAAACAAGTGCTCCATTTTCAGATCTATAGCTATAAATGTTGGTGGGTCCAACTAGGGCCACCATATTTATTTAGTTTAATTGGCTGCTCAAAGTATCCTTTATAGCCTTCAAGCATGTGTGAGTTTGTAGCCCAAGTTTCCAGTAAGAATATAATATGATAGTTATTTAGCACTGAAGTTAGATATGCATTTTTTATTTTTGTACGTATCACATTTATGTTCCAAGAACAAAGTTGTATAGATTCACTAAGTTTATTTATTTCCTCCTTAGGCCTTTTAGAGTTATACTGTCAAGGTTGATTTCTCCTGTGAAGTCTGGCTGTAATCCATCCTTAATTTAACCTGATTGCCATTTCTTTTTTGGTTTTATCCTTTTTTCCTATAGAGTTTTTCAATATTGAGAAGACCTGTTGATTTATATTTTCCTGTTGATATTTGGGGCTCTCTTTTGAAGTAAACGGACTTGGGTATGATGTTTGGTAAGGCCTACTAATTTTTGTTCCCCAACTTAGGAACGGAGACAGAATTCAGAGTTATCAATGTAATTTTTTGGGTACTTTCTTTATTTGAAAGAAATTCAATAACATCGATGTTCTCACTTGTGATATTTTCAAGGGAAGGGATAGCTTTAAAAAGACGTAGGATATTCTCTCAGTTTAATATATCACGTCTTCCCCTTGAGCAATATTCAGGATTAAATATGAGTTGGATATTACCATTGATTGTTGATTTCTCACTTCCATCCTTTACAATGATTACTTAAATGTTTCCCTTTTTGATAAGTTCCAGTAAACATTTATTGGCTCCATTGATCCCTTTGGTGTCGGCAACATACTCTTATTTGGGCGGTTTTGGTTATGATATTGTTTTGAACTTTGTCTTAGACTTTGGTTTAAATTTTGATGTACCCGGATTGTTCTTTGTATTGGAAGCATTGGATAACTTTCTGTTTCATGATTCCCAGGTTCTTTAGTTTTCTAGCAGTATATCTGCTCTAGCAACTGACATCTTCTCTATTGGTTTATGATCTTCTAACTACACTACTACTTTTTCCGTTTTGTTTATATGAATCCCTTCTATTTCTGGTTCATAAGGATGTACTCCACTTTTTTCTTCCTTCAAAGGTGAATTCTGTTGATCACATGATTCAGTGTCCACTTTACTCAGTTTCTTTAGCGTTTTCTTTTTCATTTTTACCCTTATCGAATAGAAAAAAGTACTTCATGCTTTTTTCTGTTAGATTGAATAGACTTTTTTTCTGTGTGATTCTGTATTCTGATTTCCTGATGGTTCATTACATTGGTTTTTACTGATTGTTCTAGTCTCCTTGCCTTCCAATTTCTTGGTGTTGTATACTGTTATATGAGTTACGTTTAGCCTTGTTTCTTGCTGTACGCAGCTTTTTGCTATTTTTTTTTACAATGTAGAAGTTAATTGCTTGTCCTCAGTGTTTTCATCTCTAGACAATTCTATGGGTTTTTGATGATTGTTTGGCATCATTCCTTCTTGTTGTTAGTCTTGTCCTAGTGCCAATTTTGTATTATGCGTATTTATTCTATTTCCCCAGTGAGTTCAATTGAACTACATCACTTTGTAGGTTTATAGTTCTGATTGATTCAATATCCTTTATTTTCCTATTTTCCAGTTGTTCATTCGACCTTTCTATTTAAAGACTTAGGGGCATATTATCAACAACGAGCAATATTTATCGCTAAAGAAGCTTAGCAAAATTTTTTTATCGTCAAGCATCGCCGGATTTTATCGCAGAGATAACGTGCTATTAGCAAAGTTTATCTCCAATGCGATAAAATAGCCGCCGATAGTGGCGAAATGCGTGAATATCACTGGAAAACCAGCGATATTCACGCATCATCACCAATAGGGTCTTAGCCAGAATATCCACCTCACATTGGATATAATGACTAATAACCGGTCTGAGCAGGTGTTAGTTTTTAGCGATATTCGCGCTTAGCGCGAATTTTTTTATCGCTACTTCTGCCTTGCTAATAGGTGATAGCGATGTTAGCGACTGCTTTCAGTCGCTAACTGGTTGGGTACGCCCACTTTGCATGTCATTAGCGATAAATATCACTGACATGCAAAGCAGGCCCCAAACTGCTCGCTATCACCTAAAAGCCATCGCTAACTGATGTTAGCGACAGCATGCTAATAGGGCGATGAAATTATCGCCACTTTGCCTGCCTTGATAATATGCCCCTTAATTTTAAGACTTTGAGGATAGTATTCATCACATCCGGTAATGTTGCCAATTTATTGATTAGTGGGGCACATGTACATTCTAAATAGGAGGCAGCTGCTTGTGTTTGAGCTCTAATTATCAGGCTGTTTAGCATTGCTAGTGTCTGATGTATTCCGGCCACCGCATTTGCCATGACATTGAGTAAATCAATTGGTACCTCCATTTTATTTGATTGAAGCATAAGAGCTTTTAATGTTAAATGTGAAGTTCTATCAAATATGTCCCATATTGACCCTAAATCCTGTTTACCCAAATTTAGTGAGTTTTGAGTTAGCTGGCATTCAGAGTCACATAGTGCTGTATTTATGGAGCCAACTAGATAATTTAATTGCTCATCCTCTTTCTTTTTTGTCATACTTGGACGCTTTCTTTAGTCCCTGTAGGTATGATTGTTATTTGGAGTACTCCTGAAATGGGTATGCTGTTCCCCGGATCTTGTCTTATCTCTAAGCTAAGACCCAAGGAATTCTTACTGCCACTTTTAACTCTGTACTGGAGATCCTGAGACTCCACTAGTATTGGCTCTTGGTTACCCTGGTTAATTTCAGCAATTAGCGGCGTAGATTCGGTTTAGGTCTTTTTAATTTCTACTTTAACTTCCAGGGGTAGGGGAGCCTCGATATCAGTACTTGCTGTGGTATCCCTAGTACATCCAACTCCTCATGTGTACTTTGCATTATTGATGCTAGTGTTTGCATTTCCGAGTCCATAATATGCCCCTCTGAAATGCCTTCCTTTTCCCTTTTCCCATGGTAGTTAGAGTTTGTCATATTTGTTGATTCTTGTGTTATGCAATAAGTTTTAATCGGGCATTGAAGTTTATTTGTTTCTGTCTCTGTTTTTGTGGACAACATGGCGACATGGCCATCGCGGCGAGAGCCATTGTTGGCTTACCTCGAAGGAGTTCTGTCTCGGGAGTCTTGAGATCTTTGCATTGGCTCCCCATCAAATCACGCATCCAGTTTAAGGTGTTGTGCTGGGCGTTCAAGATCTTGAGGGGAGTAGGTCCGCCAATTCTCGCTGATCTCTTGTCGTGGTATGTTCCTTCCCGTGCTCTGAGATCGGGAAGCCAAGCGCTCGCTGTGGTTCCCCGATACAGGCTTTGTCGGGTTGGTGGTCGCTCTTTTCGGGTTAGGGCGGCTGAACTTTGGAATTCCCTCCCAGTGGACTTGCGGCTACTGGACGACCTCTTGGCCTTCCGCAAAGCACTGAAAACTTTCATTTTAAATAAACTCTTTTATCTGTGTTGTGTTTCTGCTAAACTGTTGCACATTGCCTGCCATGCGCCAGGACGCCCCTTAGCTGGGGCAGCTGTGCGCAATACAAAAGTGCATAACATAACATAACATAACAATGGGATCTTTCATAAACTCAAATTTGTGTGGAATTTTCAAAGATTTTTCAAACATGCGTTCAATTGGATATAGCGATTGATTTCCTCCTAAAGTATTTGCTTTTACTTTTTTTGATTTTATTGAATCCTGCAATTTTTTTGTTCTTTTTGTGGGGGGGACAGGAGCTTTTTCTTTACCTGTGCACATGCAACCTACTATCAACGGTGATGATATTGGTGCACCGATCTGTAAACACATTTTGGAGTCTCTTAAGGTTCGATGAAGTACCGACCGCAGGGAGTACAGTTTGGTGCCGAAAATGACTAATATGGGCTGTACTTGACTCTCCTCTGGTCTCGAGAACATGCGTTCCCAAACACAGCACTGTTTGATGTACCCACAACCCTGGTCTTGAGAGTTGAAAAGATAGCAACGATAATAAATAGCAGAAAAATGGAGACTCTATTGCGTTATTGAGAAGCAGTTAAGAGTGGGGCGACCTGGGAGAGCCACAGACTGCACCCGGAACTCACTGGGCCACCTCCGTGGCTCTCTTCAGGCATCACTTCCCAGCCACTGTTTAATGGCAGCCACACTCGTGTTCACAAGCCATATCCAACAACGTTTGTGGCAACTGGTGGCAATTGACCTGGCAGAGGTACAGGAGTACCAAAGTCACTGGAAGTCAGCAGAGAGGGGGTGAATACCAAGACCGTACCCCTTGACTCACCGGCTTAGACGCTTCCTCGGTACTTATTCCTTAATCCGTGGGCCATTGTGCCAGAGCTGTTATGCCAAAGCCAGCACAAGAATGCCCACCATAAAGGTGCTTGCTGCTCAATGGTGATGTTGCCGCAGGTGCGAGATTCTTGGATTGCAGCTGATTTTATTACCCTGCCCCCGCTCCTGAGCCCAATTTGCCATGAGCCCCCGCTGACCCGGTTAACGCGAATGGCACAGGCTACAGGCTACAGGAAAGTGGAGCAGCGGGAGTATGGCGGGAATACAGCGGCTTCAATGGTCGGGGGTCCACTGCAGCCTTTTCCCCGCTCCCTGCTTCTCTACTGCTTCTCTACCACCTGCAGTGTCTCTGGAGCTCCGTGGGATGTGGTGCGGGTACGGTACGGGAGCAGCGAGGCTTCTGCTCTGCCGCTCTCTAACTCGCTCCCTCGCTCGCCCAGCTCAGATCAGAGTCGAGCAGTCGACTGTCGAAAAGAACGAGCTGGGCATTCATGGAGTAACACTGATCATACAAGAGATTTCTTGAGACAGAAGAGAGTGTTACACACAAAGTATAGTAGTCTTGGTTTTCAAACAACAACACTATCTTGCACTAATAGGCAATGACTTTAACTAGCAGATCTATACCCAGGTAACACAGAACATACATAGATCGGATTTGGTATGACACAGAAGCATTATGGCCCACATTTACTAAGGCTCTTTTGCAATGTGACACAAAGCGATGTATAGGTATTCATTTTCTAGTACAAGTTATGTTTTACGCAGTGAAGGTGCTCTTTTCTGACAAAAAAGCTTTTCACTGCTTCGTATTGCTTTAGTTATTTGGGTGGATCAGTGCACACCCCCATACGTCAAACTTGTCTTCGCATAAAAAAACACAAAAAATAACACCACATTGAAGAAAGGGGCTAACAAGGGGAAATGTGTTTATTCCTCAAAACACACATGCAGGCATGTGCGCTGAAGTGCACAGCACACATCCAATGCCAGGGGCCTGTTTGAGTTTGTCTAGGAACAGAATTTTGCACTAGAAAGGTATGGTTCTGGTGCAAAGGCTATGCAGGACAATGCTCACTCACCTCTACGCCATAGTGTGTCATGCAAGGCAGTTTTATTAGAGTAAGACTGCAGAGCAGCAGGTCAATCTTAGTAGATATGGGTCTCCGATGCTTTTTCTGCATTGTGCGATGCAGCACTGCACATTTGGTTACTGTGCTATGTTGCTTCAAAATAAGTAAATCTGGTCCTGTGTCTCATGTTACAAGGAACTGGGCCAGTCCCCTTAAAGAGTTATTGCTCAACAAACAACATAAACCTCCAGGTTATAGACAACAGTCTAACTCTCAGGTGACATATATGGGGCAATGTAGCTACTCTTCCGGGTACACTGCTCTCATTGCCTGAGGGTGAAACCCAACAAACTCCTAAAGAGTGCATAAGTAGTCTCTTTATAAAGACAGTCTCTGGTTTCCTGCCTTAGACCCTGTGCTTCATTCCTCATTGGATACTGCACTACTCACTGTGCTGCACCATTCATTCTGGACTCCTTCCCACTTCCTCAGCCAGTGCTGTTTGCCACTACATCAAGTTGCCCTGGACTCTGTGCTGCCCTCTGCTACTGGAACCTGTGCTGCTCCCAACTCCCAGTGAATCCAGTGTTTCTCTCTGCCCACTCTAAGGTTCCCTGGTCTTTCCAATCTGTGCTCCTCACAACGACTCTCTCCAGCCCCTCCCCCTCTGAGCTGCTACCCTCCCTTATGCACCATTCTCGTACTTGGCAACATTTTGTGACCAGAAAAAGGTTGGATCAACATGTTTTAAAATTACTAGTGATAATAATGATCATGTCACCACAACGACACCAATTGATCTTACCTCCTGTGATGTCACTACAGAGAAGGAAATCACATGGGTTGTGGAGAGAGCTTTCCCAACTGACTTCCCAGTGGTAACAGGGTGATGTATGACAGTGGTCAGAGACACAGAGGCCCATCATGAGGACACATGGCGAGCACTCAAACACCTGCCTTTTAAACGTACTGCTCTCCAACCCTTCTTTACTCTGCAATGCTCATGTTGCCCATTTTCACCCTGTGCTGGCCTTCCAGCCCTTGGAACCCTTTAGTGTTCTGTCCCCTCCACCGCCCCTGGCCTGGCAGTGTTCTCTATTTTCTTTCGACCCTGTGCTGCTCTTTGCAGCATGCTATTGTCTGCCCTCTGAGCCTCTTGGCACCCTGCTGCACTCTGTCAGTCTCTGCTCTTCTCTGACCCTCAGTGCTGTTCTCTGCTCCTCTTTGTTGCCCTCTGCTACTTTCTGCCACTCTCTGCTCTTGTCTGCCTTCTGTGCAGCTCTCTCTGCTCCTCTCTGCCCCGTTCTGCCCTCTGTGCAGCTCTCTCTGCTCCTCTCTGCCCCGTTCTGCCACTCTGTGCTCCTATTTGCCCTCTCTGATCCTCTCTGCTGCCGCTCTCTCTGTTGCCCTCTGCCCCTCTCTGACACTCTCTGCCCCTGGCCCTCACAGCTCCTGTCTGCCCTCTGTGCAGCCCGCTCTCCTCCTCCCTGCTCCTGTCTGCCCTCTGTGCAGCCCTCTCTAATCCTCCCTGCTCCTGTCTGCCCTCTGTGCAGCCCTCTCTCCTCCTCCCTGCTCCTGTCTGCCCTCTGTGCAGCCCTCTCTCCTCCTCCCTGCTCCTGTCTGCCCTCTGTGCAGCCCTCTCTCCTCCTCCCTGCTCCTGTCTGCCCTCTGTGCAGCCCTCTCTCCTCCTCCCTGCTCCTGTCTGCTGTTGTATAGCTCCTATATATCCTTATATCGTGTTAAGTTAGCATAGGTACATTTGAGATTTAAACGCCATTTTTCCTTTCTTGCAACTTCTGCACACGACCCTTAATTGTTGACTTAGCTTTCAACCTAGTTGTTTGCCGTGGTGTATGTGAGAATAATATGTTATTGCTCTGATATCAGTTTTGTTTAATAAACCATGTCTGCACGGAGAGTGCTGAAGTTTCAGGAGCAACACGATATGGAATTGTTATGAGGTCTGATCTCCACGCCTTCATAGTCATAACACAAGTGCAGCCTTTGCCAACTTGGGCTTGAGGCGGGATTGATATTGCTTTGCACGAGAATTGTTAACACACTTGATGCGGTGCACATGCAGAGAGAGCTGGTGTATGCTGATGTGATTCCTTCATGCTAGGACACTAAGGTATGGGCCCGCCCTAAAACAACCCAAAGAGACCTTCTTAGCTAATAATATAATATATGTGTTAGGGAGGGTGAGATATAAGTGTTGTTAACTCTTATTCATTACAGCATGTTAACATGCTGTCACCATTCGCTTTTTATGTCTTAGTAACTATGCTGATAATTTTGATACTGATAATAAGTATACTTGTATTATCTAAGATACTGCGCCTGAGAAGACGGCATTAGTAAATAAACATTTCAAATGCACATGTGTCTTCTTTACTCCATGTTCTGGTTTGTAATGATAATATAACGAAGGAGTGTTCATGAGTCCCACGTACCCTGAGGTACTGTAAGTTCATGTTCTGGTTTGTCTAAACATTGGGAGTTTGATATGTCCAATGAGACACTGTAGCTAGCTCGGTAAGGGGTGAGTTGGTTGCTAAGGTAAGTTTTGGGACACCCTAATTTGCCGAGGTTCCACTCCTCTGTGCACAGTTCTGTGTGAGTACAGAAACCCTGCAACATGGCGCCCAACGGTTTCGGTGGTCTTATATCATGACACTCGAGTAGTTTATCGTTCATGCCTTAACCCCTTCACATCCGTTTCCGGAAAACGGGGTGTCGGTGAAACCTACCTATTTTTTGAAATAGGTCTTTATTCAAGCTTGATTCTTTCTTAAACGGTTTCTTTGAATTACTACCCAGTTGTGCTACAAAGTATTCTTTGTGTGTTCTTGTTTCCAGTGTTGTCATGGCGGCGGTGGCTATTGCGCAGCATAGTCGCGTAGCGGTACGCAACCATCTTCAGACGTACCAGGTCCCAGTAGATGGGATGGCTGTGATTTTCGTGGTATGTGCAGATCCGGCGTTTCCTTACGAGTTGTTTTACTCTTGGGTTACGTTTCCGGCTGTGGACGCTAATTCTGGTTTGTTCCACTCCTACACCGCCTCGGATGTCCCGGCTGTATATACGCCGTACAGGGCATTGGAAATACCTATTGATCATTGGCAGCATCGAGTTTGGTTTGATGGCGCCCTCCCCCACTCTTTGTCCACTGCGAGGTTAGGTCCACTCTCAATTCCAGGTACAAATTGGCCTGCGTTGGGTGGCTTTACCCCGCACCCGAATCACGGGGCTTGTACCCTAGCAGAAATACGCAGGCTACATGTTGTTTCCATTTCCGTGATTCGTGCTTTAGTGCAATACATCGGTCGACATCTTCCTGGTGGTCCCCAGGGGGGTGCGGCCGCTCCCATGGAACGAGGCGGAATGCGTCTCAATCCAGTGATGGTTAATTCGGTTTTTGGTGCGCGTCCAGTTGACAACGATGACTTCCCATTCTGGCTAGCAGAGAAGTTTGATCAACTGGAGGCGGTTTTTCCGAATTCTACTCCTGCTGATAAACATAGAATGTTAACGATTACTCTACCGAAGGATATAACTCCTGAACTTGCTGACTGTGAAAGCTGGGGAAAAACATTTGCGGCAGTTTATACGAGGTGCTTCGGCACCCCGTCTATGAATGCCCTGCCTGAAATCATTAGACGTGTTCAGAATGATCACGGTCCAGAGGCAGCGGTTGAATTGGGTATGCGCCTGTGTGGTTCTTTTGAGATTGTAAGTGATCTCATTCTCTCCAATGTTAAAGGAGATGCAGTTAACTTTCAGGTGTCGAATGCTTTGGCTGCTCTGCCCGATGCCGACAAACCCCGCCAGTTAGCAAAGATTGTGGTGGCCGCTTATAAGACAATTGGCCGCACAAGTAGAGGTCTGAAATATTTTCCGGTGAAGGAGAAAAAACAACCTCAGGGGCAATCTGCAGTGTCAGATGCCCAGCCCAAGTTCAAAAAACAGAATTGGCCTAAAAAACAGACACAGGGGAAGCAGACTAGGCAAACTCAGGATTCTGTTCCTGCAATACAAGCTCCTGCGCCGGCAGACAAAGTTTATGATTTGCGCGATCGCGCGATGATTAAATCACCTGATCGTTTTCAGGGTTCTGATCAACGCTCTCCTCGTTCCTTTCAGGAAACATCGGCCCAGAAGACCGGTGGTGGAGGAGGGGGTGGACGTGGACGTGGTGGCCAGCAAGGACGTGGTCAGTCCCGCCAGACAGACGGCGCAGTGAAGCAGGAGGATTCTACGCCTAAGCGTCCGCAGTTTGCGAAGAAGAAAGTCGCGGCCTTAACAGCGCATAGATATGCCACAGATAGTGAGAACGCGGCTTCGGAATCTGACGTGGGCTCTGACCTTGCTGGACAGCGCGGCGGAGATTACCATAGTCAGAGAGGCGCTCCGTCCACTACTGAGGGTGACAGCGACTGAAGTGTTTGTTGTAATAGAAACAGCCGATACGAGATTAGCTCCCCCTGAAAGACTTTTTGAAATTGTCCTGTTAATTGAAGGTGACATACAGCGTACTGTCAGAGGGGTATTTTGGGAGAACCTTTCGTCTACGTACGACATTTTGCTTTCCGAGGCTGACTGGCCCCCACCTTTTGTGCTCGCGGCGCCGCGAGGGGAGGAGGTGATCCTACCCAGTTTCGCGAACACTGTCTCGAAAGAGCATGCGCAGCATTTTGCAGAAGAGTGGGCTCGGGCTCTCGCGCCGGCTCTGTACCGTAACCAATGTGGTTGGGATAGATTGTCGCCTTGCCACGAAATTCCGTTGCGGTCTCAGCCGCAGCCTCAACCTCAATATCCCATTCGGCGTGAAGCTAAATCTTCCGTCGCGGAAATCCTTGAACAATTGGAATATCAGGGAGTTATTGAAACGTGTGTGTCACCGATGAATAATCCCCTTTTTACTGTGAACAAACCTGACGGATCATATCGTTTGGTTTTGGATTACCGGCATTTAAACTCGCATTGCCGTAACTGTGCTGTACAGAATACCCACGGCTCTGCCCTAGTGGATAGTCTCGTGCGTAAGCGTTTCAAGACAACGCTTGACATATCCAATGGTTTTTATGCCCACAGATTGGACAGCTTTAGCTCCCAATGGACCAGTTTTACGAGCGCTGGAGTCCAAAAGCAGTTCAGGCGTCTTCCAATGGGCTATAAGAATAGTCCTGGTATATTTACCGCTCGCATTGTCGCTATTCTGGAGGCACTCGACCCTGATGCTTTTTCGTATGTGGATGACATATATCTCACAGACGACGATATTTGGGAGCATCTGTGTCGTGTAAATTCTGTAATTTGCAACTTCGCTGACATGGGTTACAAATTTAACTTTGCAAAATCGCACATTGCTGAACACACAGTGTTGTTTTTGGGCTATGAGCTCAACAATGAAGGTAGAGGTTTGGCTCCTCACTTCTTAGAGAAGTGCGCTCAATTGCGCGCTCCTACAACACTGAAAAAATTACAATCTTTACTGGGCTTTTTGAATTTCGGCAGAACTTACATTCCGGAATATGCCCAGCGTATCAAGCCTTTGTATGCTTTGATACAACCAACTTTCTCAAAATCATGCTGGCTGCCTGAGCATTCAGCCATTTTGCAATCCTTGCAGGCTGATCTGCTCGCTTCTAAATATTTACTGACTCGTGATAACCACACCAACCTGGTAATAAGAATAATTCCTGGGACGGTGGGTTTCACATACCTCACTTTTAATGAAGGTGACACAGTACCTATTGCTTACAAGTCACACTTGTACACTTCGGCTGAGATGCGGTTTCCCACAGTGGAAAAGGTTTTAACTGCTGTACAGATGGCAATTCTAAAAGAACGAGCACTGTCTCAGGGGAAACGCATGCTAGTGGTAACACCCTGTCCTCACTTGGAGGCAGTCACGAAAGCCAGTGTACCGAATTCGAAAGCTTTGCACCCTCGGTGGATTCAGTGGGCTGCGTCATTGTCATCCACGGATGTCATGTTTATTTTTGACGCCTCCCTACGGTCGCAAGAGTACTTGCAGTATGAATTCGTTCATCCTGCTCCTCTGGCTATGCGACCTTTGGAGGACTTCCATTGCATCATTTACACTGATGGGTCGGCGCAGGTTGCGCATGGCTCTAAACATGCCTACGTTTCCACATGCGCCATTGTGGTCGGTGCTATGTTGAATGATGAGTTCATTTCCAGGGAAGTGCACACGTTGCCCCTGGGCGATTGCACCGCACAATTGGCGGAGCTTCGTGCTCTCTTACTGGCTTTGGAGTACGCAGATCCAAGTGTTACTACTCTAATTGTAAGTGATTCTTACTACTGTGTCCAGTCTTACAATGAAAACTTGTTCTTTTGGATTCAAAATGATTTTCATGATTCCAAGGGTAGCACAATAAAACATAAAATGATCTGGGTTCGAGTGGCAGAGCTTAAGGCTATGTTGCCACTCGTTTATGTGATTCATACTCTCGGTCATCAGCGCGTAGGAGTTCACGCTGTTGGCAACTCGCTTGCTGATGAAGCAGCAAAATCAGCAGTATCTACATACTTAGTTGCAGCAGTTACTAGATCTAAAACCAAGATTGATAGCGACATCTTGGCAGCGATTGCTGCCTCTGAGAAGGGAAGTAAACATCCTGCGGGATTCCCTTCAAAGTATAAATACCACTTAAGTCCCGAAAAGGTTCCTTTTGTGACAATTCCTGATGTTGGGGAACGGCTGATTCCCAACTCGGATCGCAGAGCAGAATTGATTACAGCGGCTCATGAAGGTGTGGCGTCTGCGCATGCGGGCGTCTCGGCCACTGTAACTCAATTACAACTACGTTTCTGGTGGCGGGGACTGTACAAACAGACGCGTGATTATGTCCTTCTTTGTGACATATGCCAGCAGATTAAACCTTCAACTGCTACGCGTCCGCCACAGACTCAGTTGTACATTTCTAATAAACCGCTAGGCTGTGTTTATTTAGATCACTGCGGTCCTTTTTCATCTGATACTGCGTATAAGTACATCTTAGTAGCAGTTGACTCATGCACACGCTTTGTGTGGGTATGGCCACATCGCAGCGCTGATTCACGGACTGTCATTAGAGATTTGCGTATCTTTATAGGGATTTTTGCCTGTGGTACCTTCCATTCGGATCAGGGTCCGGCTTTCGCCTCTAAGGCGTATAAGGATGCCATGACTTCGATGGGGGTCCAAGTCAAGTTTTCGTCACCCTACAGACCTGAGGGTAATAGTGTAGTTGAACGAATGAACCGTGATTTAAAGCAATCTTTGACAGCCCGAGTTATAGGCACTGGCAGAAACTGGCTGGCTCACCTCTATGGCGTGCAGCGTGCTCTTAATAATCTCCCTAGAAGGTCTCTGGGTGGGCGGACCCCATACGAAATGCTCTTTGGCATCAAGATGTACGTCCCTGACCTTGACGGTCTAGACTCTGTGGTTCGCGCCACTTCCTTTGACGCAGATGAACATTGCAATGTTTTACAGAATCTACAAAAGACCAGAGACAGTCTTGCAAAGGAACATTTGCCCTCCACATCGGATGATGCGTTGCAGATCCCGGTAGTTGGCTGGCTACCCCAAGTTGGAGAACTGGTTCGAGAGAAGATCGACAACAAGAAAGAGTTTGGTCCCTCCTATCGAGCTCCGGTCCCAGTGCTTGGAGTGAAGGGCACAAGAACAGTCATTTTACCACCACTTCCAGGTCGTAAGGAAAACAGGTTTATTTCTATTGACAATGTCAAGATACACAGAGTGGCCGATTCTTCTTAGCATGACACCAGCTGTTTCCTGTCCTTCCATTGTGAGAAATTCAATTATGCCCACTGCTTCTAATATTGAACCTGAAGTGGCCATCGAATTACCTGCTGTTTCCAGTCCATTATTAATTAATTTACCCGGAACTAACGTTGATGAATTGGACTATACATACCCCACTGATTTGTCCATGCCTGACCTGCAAGCTCGTTTAGCCACGGAATCCAGATTTTCATTTGACTCTGCTTCCCTTGCCTCGAAAAAACCCTCTCAAATTGCAGTATATGCTAGCCTGTTTAAAAAACATTTTTTGATACCTCCTTGGATATACATTTGGCTGGTCCTTTTTTCGGTTTACCTTTTTATGTCAATTGGTTTTGTGTTTTATTTTTTTCGGATTATGAATGGACACTATGTCGAGGAGAGAACTTGCATTACTCACTTAAATGGAACTTTGGCCCCACTTTCCTCTTCACATTCTACACACAGATTAAAAAGAGACTTGACTTTGGTTAACATCACAGCATGGCCTGTTCTGGATGGAATCGCGTGGGATGCAGTTCGGTTTCAAATTCATGGCCCAACGGAAGTCGTTAATGTTCCTAATGTACTAAGAGTTAATATGGGGGATGTGGTGAAACAAAACATTCGTTCTGATGATTGGGATGTTAATGCTGTGGAAAGTTTGTTTTCTGATTTGAAGTACTATGCTGCATTTGACGCTGAGGATTTATATTTAGAATCTGCTAATTATGGTGAATTGTTCTGTTACCAACATTATGGCAATCACTTCTTACACAAGACATCTTCCCGAAGGGATGCTGTTAATTTTACTCAGTGGGAACATTGCCCGGCACCTACACAAGGGAGTTCGGAAACGTTTCTTAAAAAGTATACTTATTTCACTGACTTTAACCAGACCAATCCCGAGTCCTTTTATTTTAAATTTCACAAACAGCCACTGTCCAAGGTTAGACTTACCGATACAAAATTGTTGTATTCAAAGGCCTTCCTAGATCAATTAGTTACTGGGGGCTATGAGTTATGGAAGGAAACAATAGACCTTAAATAGGTTTGGGTTTCAAGGGCCTGGCAGGTACGAGGCACTGAGGCTTTGCACCGTGCATGTCTCATCCCGAATCATATGTTGTTTTTAAATGAAACCATTTCCCAGACCACATGCTTTGGATTGGCTACATCTAAAAGGTTAAACACCCCGTCTTTCCCGGAGTTGGAGGAATATGAGAATTGGAGTAATTTTACTCAATTGTCCATTAAAGATATACAGGCTCTGCTTCTTAATTCCTCCTTTAACATTTCCAGTATGAATCCCAAGGGTTGGCTGCTTTGGCACCGTAGTGCTGATTCTTGCCAGAAAAGATTTTTAAATATAACTGACGGTTTTAAGACTGTTAGATCTGATCCCCGGTTTGATTTGAGTCATACTGTCACCTCTTACTCTGTGGGCAAGTTGTGTCAAGCTTGGCTGAAACATTCGACTTTACCTGCGGTTAAGTATCACCTTTCCAAACTGAATGCAGACGTGGATTTGAATGATTTCATTAAAGGCCCAGCTAGTGGCAGGTCGAAAAGGTGGTTATATGGGGTTTACAATGAAATTTGGAAACTGTCACAGATTGAGGCTGCTTCACGCCTTAGGGCTATTGATCAGGCGAATCTTGAGAAAGTGCTTGCAGTTGTTGACAATAGCATTAACGTGCTTTCCTCTAGAATTTACACATTAGATAATATTGTGTCGTCTGTTGTTGATATTGTGCATGATGAAGTGTCAGTATTATACCATGGTCAAAATCAATTACGGTCAATCATGCAGTTTGCATGGACACTTCAGACTCTGAAAATGGGTAAAGTTCCCTGGGGATACATGAACGTTTCCTCTTTATTTGCACCGTTTAATTTGACAGACAAACAACGCTTGCTTTCAATGCGTGATGCTTCCTTTTCTATGCTACATATTGAAAGGTTGGAATCTTTACCTTTTTCTGTGGCAGAAGCCACTGCTGCTACGTGGCTTGTCCACGGTTTAATAACACTGCCTTTTGCTTTATATAAGTTTTCAAATTGTATGAAATATGTGCCAATAGGTCGTTTTGAACCTTTAGGTAGCGGTTTTCTTCATGAAGTCTGGTCACTCCCATACACATACAGATGTTTCAAGGATGAACAGGAAGTTTATCTAACAGGGGATGAGTGTACTGAGACGCCAGATCATTCTTTAATGTGCAGACACATACAGTTACACGGTTCATGTAACAAGGACCGACCGAATATGGCTTGCGTTTTACAGGGCACGCCAGTTCCTGCTATCATCCCCACGTTTAAATTATTAGAGAATGGTAGTTATTTAATGCTCAATAATGAAAACTGTTGCGGTTTAATTAAAGGTATAGCTTTCATAGTAACTGTAAGTGAGCGAGTTATTTGCTGCAGAAATGTTCTTTATCCTCCCACACGTGAACATAGGGAGTCTTCCATTTGGCCACAGATACCGACCTTGGGAGCAGAATTCAGCGGCATGGCTAGAATAAGAGCTCTATTGTCCCAGAAAGAGGTGGCCTTGAGCTCGGCCCGTGAAACTTTCGTGCTTCACATTGCTAACACCCGTATGGAGGTTCAGGCTCTTTTAAATACTGATTTGCCTTTGCATTTCGGAGCCATGGTCCGTTCTATCTTTAACGCATCCTCCACAACGGGCCTAGCACATTTTTTTAAAGTTGTTAGCGGTGGTCTCGTGACTTCCTTTGAGAAGATTTTTGGAGTCATCCCTGCCTTCTTCCATTCTATTTTTTCATCCTTATTTGGAGGGTTCCCGTTTTTACTTGCATTAGCGGCTGGCGCATTGGTGGTTTTCTGCCTTTTTAAATATGGATGCCCTTCCTGTGCAAGACCACGATCAGCTGCTACTGACGCGGTTTCGCAACCGCATGCTTGATTATTATGGCACACTGCCGCTGGCCACTCGAAGCACGGCGTTTGGATTATCTTTTCGGTTCTCCTATTTCACCTGTGTCCAGCCTGTATTTCGCTGCCTGACCTGTGATTTCCTTTGGGCCATTGATTTGTGTCTCTGCGGACCAATATCTTCTGACGTCGATTTTGATCAACTGATGAGTCCTATCATTGCTCACGAGTTGGTTTGTTCTGACGAAAGGATTATGGCCTTGGCGGTGGCACATGGACTAATGGGTCCCTGGGATGTGTTGTCGGCAGCGCAAAATTTCTTGGAACAAAGTTTTCTTGAAAACCCACCGAGCTGTCCTCTGATGGTTATAGAGGATCCGGTGCTGGAAGATCACGTATGTTCCTTTCATCTTTTAAATTGGATGGCTGAACTGTTTTCGGATGAGGACAGTGACTTCCTCCTGGAGGCTGTTGCAGCTTACTTTTCATATACAGTCTTATCATAGACACTGCCTCAAATTGACATGCTGATTGATAGCATTTCCTTGCTTTAATTGACTTTTGGTCAAGACTTTTATTTTTGCTTGCCTATTGGCTTGAGCCACATTATACTTGTGGGCTATTTTTTAGCATTAGTTTTTATAATTGAATTTTTTTTCATGCTCGTTTATAATTGGATTCTGCTCTCATGTGATGGCACTTCTGTTATCTTATTTAGTCCGTTCTCGGATCATGGGTGGGTGTTGTATAGCTCCTATATATCCTTATATCGTGTTAAGTTAGCATAGGTACATTTGAGATTTAAACGCCATTTTTCCTTTCTTGCAACTTCTGCACACGACCCTTAATTGTTGACTTAGCTTTCAACCTAGTTGTTTGCCGTGGTGTATGTGAGAATAATATGTTATTGCTCTGATATCAGTTTTGTTTAATAAACCATGTCTGCACGGAGAGTGCTGAAGTTTCAGGAGCAACACGATATGGAATTGTTATGAGGTCTGATCTCCACGCCTTCATAGTCATAACACAAGTGCAGCCTTTGCCAACTTGGGCTTGAGGCGGGATTGATATTGCTTTGCACGAGAATTGTTAACACACTTGATGCGGTGCACATGCAGAGAGAGCTGGTGTATGCTGATGTGATTCCTTCATGCTAGGACACTAAGGTATGGGCCCGCCCTAAAACAACCCAAAGAGACCTTCTTAGCTAATAATATAATATATGTGTTAGGGAGGGTGAGATATAAGTGTTGTTAACTCTTATTCATTACAGCATGTTAACATGCTGTCACCATTCGCTTTTTATGTCTTAGTAACTATGCTGATAATTTTGATACTGATAATAAGTATACTTGTATTATCTAAGATACTGCGCCTGAGAAGACGGCATTAGTAAATAAACATTTCAAATGCACATGTGTCTTCTTTACTCCATGTTCTGGTTTGTAATGATAATATAACGAAGGAGTGTTCATGAGTCCCACGTACCCTGAGGTACTGTAAGTTCATGTTCTGGTTTGTCTAAACATTGGGAGTTTGATATGTCCAATGAGACACTGTAGCTAGCTCGGTAAGGGGTGAGTTGGTTGCTAAGGTAAGTTTTGGGACACCCTAATTTGCCGAGGTTCCACTCCTCTGTGCACAGTTCTGTGTGAGTACAGAAACCCTGCAACACTGCCCTCTGTGCAGCCCTCTCTCCTCCTCCCTGCTCTTGTCTGCTCTCTGTGCAGCCCTCTCTAATCCTCCCTGCTCCTGTCTGCCCTCTGTGCAGCCCTCTCCACTCCTCCCTGATCCTGTCTGCCCTCTGTGCAGCCCTCTCTACTCCTCCCTGCTCCTGTCTGCCCTCTGTGTAGCCGTCTCTCCTCCTCCCTGCTCCTGTCTGCCCTCTGTGCAGCCCTCTCTAATCCTCCCTGCTCCTGTCTGCCCTCTGTGCAGCCCTCTCTCCTCCTCCCTGCTCCTGTCTGCCCTCTGTGCAGCCCTCTCTACTCCTCCCTGCTCCTGTCTGCCCTCTGTTCAGCCCTCTCTCCTCCTCCCTGCTCCTGTCTGCCCTCTGTTCAGCCCTCTCTCCTCCTCCCTGCTCCTGTCTGCCCTCTGTGCAGCCCTCTCCACTCCTCCCTGCTCCTGTCTGCCCTCTGTGCAGCCCTCTCTACTCCTCCCTGCTCCTGTCTGCCCTCTGTGCAGCCCTCTCTACCCCTCACCGCTCCGGTCTGCCCTCTGTGCATCCCTCGCTACTCCTCCCTGCTCCTGTCTGCCCTCTGTGCAGCCCTCTCTACTACTCCTTTTTGCTCCTTTCTGCCCTCTGTGCAGCCCTCTTTGCTCCTTTCTGCCCTCTGTGCAGCCCTCTCTACCCCTCACCGCTCCGCCCTCTGTGCAGCCCTCTCTCCTCCTCCCTGCTCCTGTCTGCCCTCTGTGCAGCCCTCTCTACTCCTCCCTGCTCCTGTCTGCCCTCTGTGCAGCCCTCTCCACTCCTCCCTGCTCCTTTCTGCTCTCTGTGCAGCCCTCTCTACTCCTCTTTGCTCCTTTCTGCCCTCTGTGCAGCCCTCTCTACTCCTCCCTGCTCCTGTCTGCCCTCTGTGCAGCCCTCTCTCCTCCTCCCTGCTCCTGTCTGCCCTCTGTGCAGCCCTCTCCACTCCTCCCTGCTCTTTTCTGCCCTCTGTGCAGCCCTCTCTACTCCTCTTTGCTCCTTTCTGCCCTCTGTGCAGCCCTCTCTACTCCTCCCTGCTCCTGTCTGCCCTCTGTGCAGCCCTCTCTACCCCTCACCGCTCCGGTCTGCCCTCTGTGCATCCCTCGCTACTCCTCCCTGCTCCTGTCTGCCCTCTGTGCAGCCCTCTCTACTACTCCTTTTTGCTCCTTTCTGCCCTCTGTGCAGCCCTCTCTACTACTCCTCTTTGCTCCTTTCTGCCCTCTGTGCAGCCCTCTCTACCCCTCACCGCTCCGCCCTCTGTGCATCCCTCTCTACTCCTCCCTGCTCCTATCTGCCCTCTGTCAGCCCTCTCTCCTCCTCCCTGCTCCTGTCTGCCCTCTGTGCAGCCCTCTCTAATCCTCCCTGCTCCTGTCTGCCCTCTGTGCAGCCCTCTCTCCTCCTCCCTGCTCCTGTCTGCCCTCTGTGCAGCCCTCTCTCCTCCTCCCTGCTCCTGTCTGCCCTCTGTGCAGCCCTCTCTCCTCCTCCCTGCTCCTGTCTGCCCTCTGTGCAGCCCTCTCCACTCCTCCCTGCTCCTTTCTGCCCACTGTGCAGCCCTCTCTACTCCTCTTTGCTCCTTTCTGCCCTCTGTGCAGCCCTCTCTACTCCTCCCTGCTCCTTTCTGCCCTCAGTGCAGCCCTCTCTACCCCTCACCGCTCCGGTCTGCCCTCTGTGCATCCCTCTCTTCTCCTCCCTGCTCCTGTCTGCCCTCTGTGCAGCCCTCTCTACTACTCCTTTTTGCTCCTTTCTGCCCTCTGTGCAGCCCTCTCCCCTCCTCCCTGCTCCTGTCTGCCCTCAGTGCAGCCCTCTCTACTCCTCCCTGCTCCTGTCTGCCCTCTGTGCAGCCCTCTCTACTCCTCTTTGCTCTTTTCTGCCCTCTGTGCCACCGCTCTCTTTGCTGCTGCACTCTGCTCCTCTCCTGTGCTGCACGTTTGAGCCTGAGCTGCTCCGTTTTTCATCTCCTTTGGACCCTGCACAGCTCCGTCCATCCTCCTCACACCCATAACTGCTTTCGACCCAAAGCCTGACCGCAGTCCACCCACAGAATGTGTCAGTGAATTAGCCTTTGTATTGTGATGAGATATTTACCAAGCTTCACTAACGGATAATTCAGGCATTAAATTGGCAGCAGCAGTGGCAGCTGCAATATAACAGGAGCAGAAGTAGCCATTACTGCCACCCATGTGCTGCTACCTGTTATAAGTTGGCAATATGTAAAAACCAAAACGATTGTGGAAGGGCGAGATTTTGATCGATACCTCATCACTATTGATCCAAACCTCGATCTGGTCGACTGAACCTTTGTTGCCTGTCTTGGAGGAAGAAAGTGCCCCTGTTACCAAACCAGTTCACCCAATAAAGGACTCTGCTCCCAAAGATCACAAACAACTTCTAGCTTTCAAAAGTTTATTGTAAGGATATGATAAGCTGCAAATACAGGCATCTCAGAATGAGATTCACGAGATACACAGGTCCAATTACATACATGTGCTCTCGGAAAGCCCTCAGACGAGCAACGGAAATCACTAACACAAGTTCTAAGAATAATAAAGCTATCAGCATTGACGCATATCTCTCCTTCATTTAAGTTGGAGGAAAACGCACAGGTTAGGCTGTCCCTACCCTGCTCTAGATGGTATCCCTACTTAACCAAGTCCCAACCTAACAAAGGTGTCAGCAGTGAATAACCCCCAAGGGAAGTCACTCACTCTAAGTCTCTTGGTGAAAACCTATAGTTCTCCAGTCATGACCCCTCTCTGCCTACCCATCCGCTCTCTAAAGGGTCCTCAGGTATCTGCTCTAACCCCACCCAGGGGTGCTGTCCCTAATACAAAACAGTCAACAACATTTGAGACGCCCCTTACGAGACGCCCCTCACGTGGTGTAGCTTCTGGCTTTTTCCATGATGCTTTGTATTGGGCCTCATACGTTAGAGTTGACCTTGCTTCTCAGACTCTTCTCCGGCCCGCTGATACCCCTTAAACATTCCGGAACCCTCCTCCATGTCTGGGCCGTCTACTGAACAGACCTCTATTCATTCATTTATAATTGGATCCCCCCTTTCCTTGCAGACAGACATCTGCAGCCAAGAACCCAACTCTCATAGACTTCCAAAAAGGCTTGCAACATTTCTTGGCCCAGACATGTACGTGTAAATCAATGTTAAAACATTTCAGGCCTACAATATTTCTCATCATGATTATAGCATTCAACTTCTTCATTAATTAAAGCATGTTAATACTCTTATTCTATTATTCAGTAAACATCTCTAAAAATCATGGCCCATTTAATGCAATGACCAAAACATTAATACAATCTATGTCGTGAAAAGAAACACCTTCCCTTTTAGCTCTGGCCCTGAGGCCTACCACATTCTGCGTTTAACCACATACCATCTTACATTTTAACAGCTACACGACATGAATTCAGAAATAATCACATCTACTAAAATCATATAGTGTCACACATTTCTGTATTAGTTCCACTTCTACTTAAATCTCTACATTAGCTATACATTCAGAATATAATTACAGATACTATTAGCACTCATGGCATTTCTCCTCATGATTTGTGCTTACTACAGGTAAGTGTGATGTACTCATACATTTAGGTCAGTTTGCGCTCTCTCAGTTCCCCCCTTTGATGACCTCTCGGGGTCATCACTAACATTTAAACTGCAGTTATTGCTGGCATGATTTGTCTCTGCGCTTCCAGAGCCCTCAGGCTCCTGTACTGATTATCTTGTATGGCAGCCAATCTCTGCAGCTGTTCTCTTTGGGCCCTTTCTGACCTTCTTGCTCTGTACCATTTGAATACCCTCACCAATCCCCACAATATAATCCCACAGATCAATATTATGATGATAGGTTTTAGTATATACCACACAAAGCTTTTGCCTAAGGTGGAAATCCACCCTCCAACTGCACTCATTCCGTGGCCCACCTTTTCCCAGACATTTTCTCTACTCAAGTCTTCGATCTCCTTGTGAATATTAGTTATGTTCCTAATAACTTTCCCAAGGGGCTTCGAATTGTCTGGAATGTAAGTACAACATTCCTGGACCTTCAAAGCCTTACAGACTCCGCCCTCTTTTGCTAGTAGGACATCTAACGCAAGACGGTTCTGAAGAACCATAGCCCTTATCGATTGCATCTCTCCTTCTACCAGCATTAAGGACTGAGCAGTGCTGGCAGACAACCTGTCGACAACTGTTGCCAGTCGTCTAATTTTAACATCATTAAGGATTACTCCCAAAAGAGGGAACATAGCTCCAAAGACATCTCCAACCATTTCTGCATCTCCTACATCTCTCCTTCCCCTCGAAGATGTCTTGCCCTCAATGATCACTAAGTCTTGTGCATGATATATTTTGGGGAAGACAATTGCTAAGTAACATGATCCATACCAGTTGTCAGGTAGTCTCACGTAGGCATTTCTTCCACATACAAAATACACATTTGGAATCACTTGCATTCCCTTCAGGAAATCTTTAGTATAGTACTCTATATTGAAAGCATGTTCACAGTCGACTTCTCCCACGTATACATTTTCATAATACGTTTTGGCTCGGTGAAGACATAGCTTTCCTCTCTGCGTTTTATCTAAAGCTATTGGACCACTACTACCCTTTCTCTTGTGTGCCTTCTCTTCCTTGGTCCAATCTGTTTTCCATTGTCCTGATTTTTTCAAAATCTTTTGTCTCCTGTAACGATCATCCACCTGCCCTATGAACTTCTTCTCGACTTCTGACACCTTGCATGTCAGGTTATTTCTACGGGCATGTGAAGTATCTAAGGTAATCCAAGGAATGAAGAACTTGGCCAATCTGTCTTCACTCTTCCAGTAGTCCCATTTGTTCATCTGCTTATAATTTGGGACTTCTGGCAACACTGAATCATAATTGGAGAAATAGTATTCGAAACTATCTCTCTCATAAAATATACTAAGCAATAAGCTACATGTAATGCCATATGTCAGCGGGAGGTGATGGTATCTAATGCCTTCATCTACAGACGCCGGCAACTGCATGCAGACGTAACAATCCTTAACCTCCATGGCATCCGCGTATTCATATAAAAGTTTAGCATAAGCATTTGACCTAAAGTCTCCTTGGGACTCATCTACGTGTAACCTGCGGGCTTCTGCAGCTAATAACGCTTTCTCTTGAGTGTTTTCCCTTTTCTCACCAGCAACAGTAGGTGTAAGCGTTTCTACAGAATTCACATCAGTTACCTTTGCCTCTTCCTCATGTCCCTTTACATAAGAAATTGTTACCACTAAAGCTATTAATATTATCACTCCTACTATTAGTGTACCTATTATACATTTAGCTCTGCGGTTCTGGGTGCCGGCCTCCATTTCGTCAGACAATATGGCTCTCTCTTATCTTAGCAAAAAGTTCTTTTCCTCTCGTTTCTTTACAGTCTCTTTTTAATCCTTTTGTCTTTAGAATCCACACAACTGGAAGCTGACAACCTTCTTCGCAAAAGTCCTTTAACAGTTCAATAAAGACAACCCTAGCCCTTCTCCATCAACTCAAGGGACGTTCCCTAAAATTCTCTGCTTCCTGGGCGCTAGGTAATCTTCTTTTTCTGTTCACTTTATTTACAAAGTCCTTTAACAGTCTACTATCAAGCCTGTTCCTGCAGCTTCGATAGCAAAGTTCAGTATTTCCAAACGAAGATTGTGCTCTTCATGTGCTGTTATCGTTGTACCAAAGTCGGGGAATTGCAATTCTGAAAGAAACATGTGTTTTAACTTGCTGAGGCGGGGAGGTCTGGGGAGCATGAATGTTAGTGACCCTTCTTGTTCGACTCCGGGTACCAACAGTCGTATTTCCACGGTGACAATGGGCTCAGAACTGGACACCACCACCGCTCGGATCCTCCCTGTCTCCGGTTTCACAGACATTTGTCGCCAGATATGTCCACTCAGGTGTGGAGTATCTTCTGTTAGGCACACGCACTCTTCTTGACCTTCTTCGGTCGGGTGCTTCAGCGCCCTGAGCACCTTCTTCCGGGTCTGAGTCTTCTGATATCGGAGGAAGGGTTACCTCTGGAGTTGACCTCAGGCTAGAGCTCCTTCTTTGCGGCCAATTAGCTTCTCCACGTGCCCTTCTACTCCTTCTCCTTCTTGTCTGTTCTCGCTCTCTGTCAGACCTGTCAGTGTCTGACTCGTACTCCCAGCTACTTTCTCCTTCTGTAGCGTCTTCCGTTTCGCTGTTGTACTGACCGTCCTCAGCTTGGTCAGACTCGTTCCCTGCTTCCGCTGGCACCTCTACAGCTTGGCTAGCCCCCTCTATGGCTTCTCGGTCCTCTTCTGGACGTCTATCCGAGAGAGGAGCTGTTTCTTCCCGAGGTGCTGGAACCCTTCGCGTATGTGACGCGTGGATCCAATTGGGCAGGCCTCCCACCTTCACAGCTGTGTTCGTGATCAGGATGATCTGGAAGGGCCCACGCCAACGAATATCCAAGCAGCTTCTTCTCACATGTTTTTTCACCAGGACCCAGTCCCCAGGGTACAGGTCATGGCACGGGCCCTGGCACGATGGAACCTCGGCAGCCTGCACCTGAAGGGACACAGAACGAATGGCGTCAGACAGCCCCTTACAATAGTCCAGGATCATATCATCTGTGATATTTAACAGTGCAGTAGTTGGGACAGATGGCAGCCTCATTGCTCTCCCCATTAACACCTCATGTGGTGATAACCCCGTTCTTCTGTCTGGGGTACTACGAAGGCTCATGAGAACCAATGGCAGGGCGTCAGGCCAACTCAGGGTCGTTGAGGAACAAACTTTGGCTATTCTGGCCTTGATCGTGCCATTGATCTGCTCCACAATTCCTGAGGCTTCTGGTCGGTAACTGCAATGCAACTTCTGATCGATATTCAGAGCTGCACAAATCATTTTCACAAGCTCGCTGTTAAAATGTGTTCCCCTATCTGATTCCAAAAAGGCCGGCACCCCGAAGCGCGGAATGAGTTCCCTAAGCAGTAACTTGGCCACTGTGAGGGTGTCGCACCTACGTGTAGGGTATGCCTCAACCCATCTGGAGAACACACAAACAACCACCAGGACATAGCGGAGGCGGTTGCACCTTGGCATTTCAATGAAATCTATCTGCATTCTATTGAATGGACCTCCAGACCTTCCTATGTGGCTCAGTGCAACTGGTGTTCTTTTTCCTACGTTCAGCTGCTGGCAGGTCACACAACGCTGGCACACTGCTTCTGCTGCTATTCTAAACTTAGGATTGTACCAAGTCTGTCTAAACACTCTCAGCATAGCATCTCTCCCTAAGTGTACGGGACCATGTATGAGTCTAGCCATTGGACTCACCATCTCATTGGGCAACACTGCTCTGCCGTCTGCTGAGACCCAAAAATGGGACTCACCCATTACACATCCTGCCTTTTCCCATGTTTCTTTTTCAATATCAGGAGCATTTTCTTGCATGTTTGACAGTTCATCCCAAGTATCAACAGTTTCCAGTATCATGGCTAATTCAGTCCTTACATTTATTCCACCCACTTCCACCTCTGTGAAAGAGTACCCTTGTTCCGCGCAATACCGCGCAACTTCATCAGCATATCTATTGCCTTTCGAAACGAAGTCCTCATTTCTGGTATGTGCGGTGCACTTTACAACTGCGATACCTGCTGGGCACTGCAACGCCTCTAACAACAGGCGCACAAACTCTCCATTGCGAATGGGAGAGCCTGAAGAGGTCATGAAGCCTCTTTGAGACCATAACTGCCCGTAATCATGAACTACCCCATAACCATATTGGCTGTCGGTGTATATGGTGACTCGAATTTGATTGCTTGCCAAGCAAGCACGTGTCAAGGCAACAATCTCGGCTACCTGAGCGGAGTGTACTCCTTCCAGGCACCCAGCTTCCACAACTCCAGCAATTGTACAAACAGCATAAGCTGCTCTCAACTGCCCAACTTCGTCTCTTACACATGAGCCATCGACAAAGAAAATTTCGTCTGGGTCGGTCAGTGGCTCATCTACGATGTCGGGTCTGGGTTTGGTGCATAGTTCAGTCACATCGAGGCAGTCATGGTCTGTACATTCATCATCATCCTCGATATCATTTGGGAGTGGCATCAAGGTAGCAGGGTTCAAAACAGAGCATCTCTTGAGGGTCACATTCTCTGCAGCAAGAATAACTTGCTCATATCGCGTGAGCCTGCTGTTGGTCAGATGCTGTGTTTTGGTCCTGGTCATCAACAGTTCAACAGAATGGGGCACGCACACCTCTAACGGGTGCCCCATGACGATATTTTCACATCTCTCAATGCTGACACCCGTTGCAGCAACGGATTTGAGACATCCGGGCAACGCTGCGGCTACTGGGTCTAAAGTAGCCGAGAAATAAGCAACTGGTCTACGGGCATTCCCATGGATTTGGACTAACACAGACAACGCGCAACCTTCTCTCTCACAACAGTAAAGAAAAAATGGTTTATTGTAATCAGGCATTCCCAATGCCGGAGCACGACACAGGTCCTCTCGCAGCTGTAGGAATGCCATCAAACAGTCTTTGTCCCATGGTACCGGATCGCTCACCTCCTTGTGCGTCAGTTTTTGCAAGGGCTTTGCTTTCAGTGAAAAGTTCACGATCCACTGTCGGCAATAACCCACCATCCCTAGGAACATCCTGACCTCTCTCTGTGTCTTAGGCGCATTCATTTTCATGATCGCCTCTATCCTGTCTGGTGACACCTTTCGTTTGCCTTTCTCTATTCTGTGTCCCAAGTACTGCACCTCTGTCAGGCAGTACTGCAATTTTCCCGGGGACACCTTGTGCCCATTGGCAGCTAGGTGATTTAACAAAGCAATGGAGTCCTCCCTGCAAGCTTCTTCTGTTTCTGACGCCACGAGGAGGTCGTCTATGTATTGGACCAGAACTGACTTCTGGGGCAGCACTAGACTTTCAAGATTTTTCTTCAAAAGCTGGTTAAAGATCGATGGGCTCTCTGTATACCCCTGAGGGATACGACACCATGTTAGGACGCGATTTTCCAGCTTAAATGCGAAAAGAAAATGGCTTTCTTCGTCCAGAGGGATCGAAAAGAAAGCCTGACAAAGATCGATCACAGTGAACCACTCAGCTTGGAATGGAATCTGAAACAGTATCACTGATGGATTCGGTACCACTGGACAACACGAAACGACTATGTTATTAATCTTTCGAAGGTCCTGTACTATCCGAAATTTCCCATTTGGTTTCTGCAGACCCATAATCGGGGAGTTGCATGGACTACCCACGATTTCTTTCAGTATTCCCTGTTTAATCATGGACTCGATCACGGGTTTTATGCCTGCAATCGTTTCTGGAGTCAATTTATATTGGGGTGTTCTTGGGAACTCAGCATGCGGTTTCACTACAATTTTCACTGGGTCCACCCCTTTGACCAATCCTATCTCTTCCCCAGTGAAATCCCATACTTCTGGTGCCACTGTCTCTCTCAAGTCCCAGGGGAGCTCATCTACTGTTAAAGTAGGATACAGCTCCACGCATATTCTTGAGTTTGCAACTTTGAAGTCTGCATCATCATCATTGGTCAATACCTCCACTCCCTGAGGTGTACAATATATAGTACAATTCAATTTACACAACAGGTCTCTTCCTAGCAGACACACAGGACTTGAATCGCAAACCACAAACTGGTGCTCATCGCTGTACTTCCCTATTTTCACCTGTACCGGTTCTGTCAATTGGCTGGTTATTCTCCTGTTTGCGACCCCCACCACCTGTATGGTCTCTCCAGACATGGGCAGGTCTGGAACTGCAGCTGATCTGATCGTGGATCTAGTGGCTCCTGTGTCCACCAGAAATGTCGTAGGGCACCCTGCTACTTCTGCTTCCACATAGGGTCCCCTCTGGTCCACCTCCAAGGCTGCCCCGAGGGTGCAGTCTTCTCTTTCCACTCTCTGTCCGGTTAATGGGTCCACATAATAGCACTCTTCCCCTTCTACAAACAGGGGCATTTGTCTATAGGTCTTACCCATAGTCCCTACTCGAGGAGGTTGCGGGAACTGGGCTCGGGGAGGAGCCCCCCCCCCTTTGAGCACCTTTCCTTGGTATGGCGTCACCCCTCTTGTAGGCGCGCTCTGGACCTCTTCCTCCTCTATCTCTTGCTCTCCTATCTCTACATTGTAGGGGCACTCGCGTTTCCAATGCCCCACCTCGTTACACTGGTGGCACCTAGTCGTTTTCTTCAAGGCAGCTATGTCTGTTCTGGGTCTAAAGGTGGAACTCTCCTCATTACCCTTGTTCTGACTATACTGCTTCTTTCCTCCTGTACCTGTCCCTTGCTGCTGTTGCTGCTGTCCCCCCTTTCCTGCTGCCTGCATCTGTACCACCATCAACTTTTCTTTTAGTTTCTTAGCCTTGGAGTCTATCTCATCACAGCAGTACCTGGCATATCTCAGTATTTCGTCTAGGGGTTTACTTTGCCAACAAATCGAGTGTTGCTGAATCATTAAACTAATATCCGGTCTCAGTCCCAGGACGAACTTGGACACGAATTGCCCTATGTCTTTTGGATCCATTACATCCAAGCCGCTATACTGTTTAAACGCCTTCAGCAATCTCTCGTAATATTCGTGGACTGTCTCTTTGGGTTCCTGTCTTGTTCGGTCTATTCTGACCCAATCTATGTCTTGCATTGGCACTTTCTCTTTCAGCCAAGTCATCACTCTCTCGAATTTTGCCATCACAATCTCGGACGGCCCATTAGTCTTAGCATCTCTCTCTGGCTCCGTTGTGGGCCACTCAGCGCTAACCTTGCATGCTGTCCACAGATCTCCTGGTACTACAATGTCAAACAGCGTGTTCAGATCTATCCATAGGACCTTTGAGATTTTTACAAATCTCTCCACTTGCTTGTACCACTCCACTGGGTTTTCCCGTAATTTGGGGAAGGAGGTGGTAAAAGCAGCTAAATCTCCCCTACTCCAAGGGACATGTACATAGTTCCCATTTGCGACTTCACGCAAAGGGTAAGCTTCTATTCCCTGCTGTCCTCCTGGTGTCATACCAAGCGTGCTTCTCCTGCCGGTCCCTTTCTTGGACCACCTCTCTTCCCACTTATCTAGTGCCCTCCATGTCCTTATTCCAGCGATCAGTTCCCTTATGTGCGTTTTCAGCCCAATCGTTCTCCTCTCATCTAGGTCTCGATCTGTATAATGTAGCCTGTGGTTACCCTGTAATGCTTTGGTTCTTGACAAGTCCACCATATATTTGCCTGCTAGTTCGACTAACTTCTCATGGACTGCTCTCGCTTTTCGAGTAATGTCCTTTGCCATATACAGTATTTCATCCTGTTCATACATTTCCATTCTTTCTAAAGGCAGGGTACCATCTACCATGTCATCCAGGTCTGACCTTAAACTGGCGACATCGAGTCTCTTGGCTTTTATCTCAGCTCGCAATATGTCTTTCGAAGGGGGCTCACTGGTCTCCCTACCATCCCAACTTCGAGCTCTACGTTTGGGCTCGGGAGAGTTAATGGGTGCCCTCCCTTGCTCCCATCTCTCCAGGTCCCATGCTCGGCCATCCGATCTTGGAAGGTGATGGAACACGGGCCTGTTACCCCTACTCTTGCTCTGCCCACTCTCTTCTTCTTCTCTCCTCTCACCGCACACCTCTCTGTTATTTTCCCTCTGGTCTCTACTCTCTCTTTGCCTAGTATCGCTCAGTATCTGATACGATCCTTCCTGGTTCCCCATATTCCCTGGGCTGCGCTCATTTCCGTCATCACAGGGACTATGGTGCGACCTCTCACAACTCCCATTCAGTTCTCTGGTGCCGGGCACACAGTGTGGACACTTAAAGCTGTTTCTGTACTCTTGCGCTCTCCTCTCCCCTTCACTGAGTATTGGGCACGCCACCCCTCCACTCCCGGGGCCCCCGTTTTCCAAATCTATTCTATTCCCACTCCGGGCCCAATGGGTGACTCCCCTACTATCTCTCTCTCTACAGTCCCACTCCGGGCTGCTCTCCCCAGCCCCGCAGTGAGTCCGAGCTCGGCTGTCCTGACTTTCCCTTTCAGCTTCCGCAGCTATGATGCTCTTTTGAGCCTTCACTGCCTCATCCCACTGCTTCATGTACTCATTTAGCCCTTGAAAGGATTTTCGTCCAGATCCCCTCAGATCCACTGGCCATCTAGGGCCCCCAGGATCTCCTCCTGGGTCCCCTGCTGTGTGCATCGGGGTGCTCCACTCTCTCGGTATCGGCATCTGACTTGGGGAATTGATCGTATCGTTCCTTCTTGCCTTCTCTGCTCTTTCTCTGTCCTTCCGTACCCGTTCTTCCCCTCTTGCTCTCTCTTGGTCATATATCGATATTATAGGACCTATGGTAACAGGTACCTGTAGTGCATCTGGTAATGCGTAGGATGTGGCGCTTTCCGTTTCCGGCGCTCTTTGTACCACAAACCTCCCGACTACCTGTTGCACCTGACTAGGCTGGGACAGCTCTTTCTTTGCCTCAGGATCCCACTCTGAACTGGGAAGCGGTCTATGCTCTCCTGCATTGCCCCCCTTTTCTCCTTCTGTATGCTCGACCTCTCCCCCTGCTCTATTATACGGGGGTGGCCTGTCTGTCAATAATCTGTTTATCAGGCTGTCCTCTGTTTCGCTCTCATCATCTTCTTCTAGGGGGCTTTTATTTACGGGCACCTCTAACACTGGATACAGTTTATTTACTTCCATGTTATGCACTCTCCATCTTTTAGCATCCGCATCCCACCTGGCATCCTGTACTGCCCTTACCGATCGTTTCACCCTTTCTTGTCGTCTGTTCATATTCTTTTCATGCGCTGCCCTAATCCATGCATCAAGAGCTTCAAACTGGGTCGGTCTAGGCAAGGGTCTCATTGAGGTCATGACTGATTTTAATCGATGTAACACCTCTAATCTGAACGTCCCGTACTTCGGGAACGTCAGTTCCTCATTTCCTTCAGTAATCTTACTCCACTCTGATATCCAAAGGATCGTATGCAGCCCAACATTCACTGCCATGTAACGAGCTGGCGTACCCTCCGGCGGGGCTTCTTCCCCTTCATACGATCCCCGCTTCTCTTTTTTAAACACCGCTCTCAGCCATTTAAAACACTTCATAATTATGCGCACAATATCCAGCCTCGCTACTCTGTTTACTTCCTGATGACAATCCACCAATCCTGTCGCGGCTTTGCTAGCTTGGCCTATCGCAGCGCGGTCTTTCTCCGGTCGGCCAATCACGTCGCGACCCTGTCTGACGTCTTTGCTAGCTGGCCTATCACAGCGCGGTCTTTCTCCGGTCGGCCAATCACGTCGCGACACTTTCTGACGTCACTTTTCTCCGCTTCGCAGCAGCACCCCTCCTTTCTCAACTCGTCTCCCGGTTATGCATGTGTCCCATTCATACACCGAAAAATGACTACTTCCGACCAAGCGGTCACTTCTCTCGACTGTACGTCCACAGTCTATATGTAATTGTCAACACAACTGACGAAATGTCTATCGTCTCTCTGATAGGTTGCTTACACACACAGTAACTTCCGACCAGCGTCCGTTACTCACGCACTCACTCTTACGGTCCCCCTATCTCGGTCTTTCGGGTGATCAATGGTACCTCATGACCCCCTTCACACTAGTTAACAATTACTCTGGGTGTCCGATACACCCGAACCACTTAAGCTCTCCTTGAACTTAAGATTTCCACCGGTTGCGCGCGCTCACAACCTGTTCCACAGTCACTCTACAGACATTCAACTCCGCCAGACATTACAACATAGATACAATACAAAACACCGCAATCTAACACGCATAACCCTTTATACTCACTCTCGACCGATACTGCTGCCTTTTCTGTCTCACGTCATCCGGATCTTCTTCAGCGGGCTGTTCTTCCGATCATCGATCTCTAGGGGCCTTGGGGTAAGCTAACCTGGCCTAGGTCACCGTCCTCAAGAAGGCAACCATCCTCTATAGCTACCAACTGGAAGGGCGAGATTTTGATCGATACCTCATCACTATTGATCCAAACCTCGATCTGGTCGACTGAACCTTTGTTGCCTGTCTTGGAGGAAGAAAGTGCCCCTGTTACCAAACCAGTTCACCCAATAAAGGACTCTGCTCCCAAAGATCACAAACAACTTCTAGCTTTCAAAAGTTTATTGTAAGGATATGATAAGCTGCAAATACAGGCATCTCAGAATGAGATTCACGAGATACACAGGTCCAATTACATACATGTGCTCTCGGAAAGCCCTCAGACGAGCAACGGAAATCACTAACACAAGTTCTAAGAATAATAAAGCTATCAGCATTGACGCATATCTCTCCTTCATTTAAGTTGGAGGAAAACGCACAGGTTAGGCTGTCCCTACCCTGCTCTAGATGGTATCCCTACTTAACCAAGTCCCAACCTAACAAAGGTGTCAGCAGTGAATAACCCCCAAGGGAAGTCACTCACTCTAAGTCTCTTGGTGAAAACCTATAGTTCTCCAGTCATGACCCCTCTCTGCCTACCCATCCGCTCTCTAAAGGGTCCTCAGGTATCTGCTCTAACCCCACCCAGGGGTGCTGTCCCTAATACAAAACAGTCAACAACATTTGAGACGCCCCTTACGAGACGCCCCTCACGTGGTGTAGCTTCTGGCTTTTTCCATGATGCTTTGTATTGGGCCTCATACGTTAGAGTTGACCTTGCTTCTCAGACTCTTCTCCGGCCCGCTGATACCCCTTAAACATTCCGGAACCCTCCTCCATGTCTGGGCCGTCTACTGAACAGACCTCTATTCATTCATTTATAATTGGATCCCCCCTTTCCTTGCAGACAGACATCTGCAGCCAAGAACCCAACTCTCATAGACTTCCAAAAAGGCTTGCAACATTTCTTGGCCCAGACATGTACGTGTAAATCAATGTTAAAACATTTCAGGCCTACAATATTTCTCATCATGATTATAGCATTCAACTTCTTCATTAATTAAAGCATGTTAATACTCTTATTCTATTATTCAGTAAACATCTCTAAAAATCATGGCCCATTTAATGCAATGACCAAAACATTAATACAATCTATGTCGTGAAAAGAAACACCTTCCCTTTTAGCTCTGGCCCTGAGGCCTACCACATTCTGCGTTTAACCACATACCATCTTACATTTTAACAGCTACACGACATGAATTCAGAAATAATCACATCTACTAAAATCATATAGTGTCACACATTTCTGTATTAGTTCCACTTCTACTTAAATCTCTACATTAGCTATACATTCAGAATATAATTACAGATACTATTAGCACTCATGGCATTTCTCCTCATGATTTGTGCTTACTACAGGTAAGTGTGATGTACTCATACATTTAGGTCAGTTTGCGCTCTCTCAATTGGAATCACAATGTGAATTAGTGTAATACTTCTGAGCCTAGCCACGTCCTAGCACTCCGAGCTTTGTTAGATATAAAATCAGAGCTACACTGACACAGTTGACCAGGCAGGGAAACAGAATTTGATAAAGTGGGATCAAGAGCCAGCATCCTTTCCCAGGTTTGTAGATTTCAACGTTGCGAATGGGATAAAAAAACAATCACAATACAAATATTTATAGGTGCGTCTCACACTGGCACTACTTTTTCTTTTACATAGTAATCTGTACCGCAGTTGAGTGACAGTACAAATCACAGTTTTTTTCTATTACTATACAACTTTTAAATACACATTTATTGATGCTAGATGCATGAAAGGCTGTCCTGGCACAACGAGATTCAACCGTGTGACCTTTCGGCTGTCCTCAGCAAGCAGTACAATGTGCTACACAAATGTATCTGTAGAAGACTAGCACAAAGGGTTAAAGTCCCATTGCAGCAACTGCACTTCTTCTGTATGACGCAGGTCTCTGCTCTTCTGGTAATATTGCTAGGGTGGTTCATGTCCTTCCTGCAGGTACCTAAGTGGAACCTGCTGATCGCAGGTTTACATCATAAAAATCCCTGGAATATGAACATGCCTGCTGCTGAGCCGTGTGAAAGATAATGTCAAGCGCCATCATCCAAGTATCATAGCTTAGCATGTTCATGTGCTTGCTGCTGTGATTCATACGTAACTTTGAGCTCACAAGGCATACAGTTTAATCTTTGAGGTGCTATGTCAAGCTTTCATTCTTGATTTCAATGTAAATGCAGTGAGTGGGAAAGCAAATACCAACCCTCCAAAAGTGGAAACAATACTGTGGCCTGAACATCTACTTCTCCAGATGCACAAACGTGCTCTACTGTTGCCCTACTGACCCTGACTGATAATTAAAGTAAACGTAGACAGACATCCCATGCTAGAATTAGTAGAGACCTTTTCCTATGACGTTTTTCCTACAAATCCTGTCCAGTCCTCTGTAGAATGTTAAAACATGAACTGATGATCTTTACTTTTCTCTGGGAAGGTTGGCAACACTAAGCACAGTCAAGAAACATAAAATAACAAAATGAGGCCAGCAGGACAGAGCTGCCTTTACTTTGAATTACATTATTTCAAAGCAGGAAGGCAGAGCACAGCGCCTTGCAGCACCTCTGAGTGCTGTGCGGATGGAAAGAAGGTCCATATGCTTTACTAGCACAGCCCAGCTCAACAGTTTGGGGTGAAGGCTGGTACAGAGAGCTGTAGCTTCAAGGGGGCCAGGTCACTTCATCCAACCAAGGGATCCCCCATTCAGTCCTGGAAAGAAAAGTCCTGGCCTCCTGCCTCATCAATAGATTCATTTCTGTTCCAGAAATGACATCACCAGCAGGGTTCAGCCTGGCAGCAGCAGCTGCAAATAGTTTTTCATAATATTGTTGTAATACAGAAGGCAGGCTGAGAGCGACCGCTCTAGGCCCCCGCCGCCCCGCACTGCAGGGCTGCGAGCCGTTATTTTATGCCTCTGCATTAAAAAAATGCTGATGAAATGGACCAAAGCTTTCTCCTCTCGCCCGCCAGTGAGCTTGGCCCGAATTTACAGTGTCCAAGCAGCAGAACTTCTCTTTCCCTCTCAGTCACACTGCGAGTGACCACTCAGCTTCCGCTCTCGTTGTGAAGCGGAGATAATAATGTAGGATGGGAGAGATAGAAAATGGAATATGAAAACATACACCTTAGACACCATCAAGCATTGGCAAACACAACCAGTGTCCCGAGATTCAATAGACCCGGCCCTGTGAAATTAGTGCCGGTGTTGAACACCTCAAACCACTGGCACAAATTAAGCACTGTCCCTACCCAAGTTGAAGGCATAGATGCACAGATTACTATAGCTCCAAAGAACAGAGAAAAATAGGGATCCCATACATCTCTATAAGTCTTGAAAAGATCACCTGGCATATTTTCCAAACCTCTGCCTTTATTTGGTATAATCCGATCTAATGTTTTAGATCTCAATGTTTTAAATACTGTAGGCTGTTTGCGTCAACGACTCAATGAAATGCTCAGCCATGAAATTACGAAAGGGGTTTATACTTGCCACCCCGGTGGCTTGGGTATAAAGGGCGGCGTGGGACAATCCCTGGTCAATAGCTCTCGAATATAACTGGGAGAACTGCTCAACCCAAGCAGCAGCAAAATGTTACTATCCAATAGGGCATGGATGCCAAAGTCCACATTGGGGATGATGGACCAAAAAGAACGATAATACTTGCATTTGATGGTACATAAGTAGTTATTTTTTATTTTATTTTATTTTTATTTTAAAGGTTTTATATAGCGCTGGATAGACCCGGAGGTATCAGGGCGCTTTACATGAGTATCAGACCATAGCTGCAGGTTACATTGCTATAAAGGTTACACAGTTGTTAGCGCATGCAACATAGTTACATGTAAGGTTGAGGCAGACAAAAAGGACAAAGACGTAAGGGAGAAAGCAGGCAAGGGGAGAGATTCAGGGGAGGGGTGGGAAGGAGCAGGGGAAGTAGACAGAGAATGGAGGAGGGAAAGAGGATGGGAGGGTGAGAGACACAGCATCGAAAGAGGAGGGGGAGGGTGACGGGGACACAAACTGTTAGACGAGTCAAAGCTGTGTCCAAAGTCCAGTAAGCTGTGATCCCAGGGGAAGTGGTATCATTTTCCCATCTCTTTTGCTAGAGGTTCCCTTTACACAGTGGACTCTCTCAGAGGGGTCTCTGAGACTCCTAGACCTACATACTGGGTCCTTCCCCACAAAGGGGAGAGGGAGTGCTTTGGCAAGGGGTGCCATACCATACCTCAAGTGTGAGTGGCTCCCTTGGCGCTGTGGACTCTCTCAGCAGGTTCGCTGAGACCCCAGAGTGTAAATATTGGATCTTTACCCAACAAGGGGAGGAGTGTTTAGTCAAAGGGCACAAAAAGACAGGGGGTTAGGCGGTGTAGCAGGCAAGGGGAGAGATTCAGGGGAGAAGGAATAGGGGCAAAGGAAGTAGACAAAGAAAAGAGCACTCAATGGGAACAAACAGTATCAGTTTGGGGAACAGACTGTTTTCTCACATTGGTCATGAGTTTGCCTCATCTCTAAGGTAAAAGCCTAGCACAGGCCATTCCAGAACTTTTGCCATCCAGGACATGAAGCACACAGTTTGTAATTCAAATTATTTTTCAAAATTCACACAAGTTTATAGTACACTGCACATCAGCAATCCAGATGTTTTCATATTAAGTTCTTGGGTGCAGAGGATGATGCTCAGAACTAACAGTGTTTAACCCAATCATCATCCAGGGGAGATAGTTCAGAATCATGAGACTGAGGGAGAAGATCATGAACCTGATGAAGGCCAAGTACCCTGTAGAAGGTTCCCAATCTCTTTTAGAATTAACAATTGATTTTTGTTGAGTGGCCTGGCTATCCAGATGGGGACTTACACGCAGTTTTGATGGATCTGGAAAGGGCCCACTTGGCCACTCAGCAGGCGTGGCAGGGGGCCTCTTTCTTCCTAATGGGAATGGGCCTAGCTTTTATCAAGAATAAGTTCCTTAGTGAGGAAAACATAAGCTTTCAAAATTCACTCAATCTCAACAGGGAAGTTGAGTCATCTGGGGTCCTAAAATCTGCTGCAACAGCATCCAAGTTAACAGACACAAAGATTTTTTCCAATGCTACTTCTGATTCTGTCAGAGAGCTCCACTTGAGTCTACACCAATTATTGGTATTCAGAAGGGTGTTGCCCAGAGCACCCAACGTCATCCCTAGAGAATGATGATCACTATCCTGCCTAGGGAATACTGACAGAATAACGACAGTCAGAATATCTTAGTACAGAAATATCGACACAAGAATATTGATGTCCAGAATATCGAAGTCCAATCTATTATTGAAAGTAAAAAAATATTAGAAAAAAAATATTGATGTCAAAAATATCATTGTTAAAAATATCGTTTTTTATGTTAAAAAATGTAAAATAAAGTAAATAATACATATAATTAAAAGAAACATAGTTAAAAATATTTTAAAATGTTTAATAATTATAACTACTACATACAATGTTAAAATAAATTTAACATATACCTTTAAAATGTAACATATATACTTACTTAATAATATTCATAAATACATATTTTATTAACGTATAAATTGTAAAACACATTTTATAAATTATAAATACATATTCACACATACATGTAATAAAAATAAAAATATAAAAAAATATATATAACAAACAACAGTAGGGAAAGTGTTGGATAGCGTAGGGGTAAAAATGACTATTACCACTCCAGAGATTGCAACAGTAGGTAAAGTGTTGGATAGCGTATGTCAAGGAACCTCTTCCACGTGGCAGAATAACCAATATCCTCAGGAGCAAAGAGCTGGCCCCCACGCTCCCCTAACGTATAGTCACCGTCAACCAATAAAAAGTGCACAAAAGGTATGACTACTAGCCCCCAGGAGAGAAGAGATGACTCAGAACCACCAGGAAGATTTCCAACAGGGCACGCAAAATGAAGGAGCAAAAACCAGGAGGGTGTGTTCGTGCACTGCAGAGTTCAAGAAAATAATAAAATGAAAGAAGAAAAGAGACAAGAATGAAAGAAGTTTTTCCCCTGCAATCGTGCGATGGGCATGACACGGTTTTACAAAGGTTAGTGAATGTGAGTTGTGTGCTCTCCCATACCCACCTGTATTTGAGAGTGTGTCCCAGGTGAGCAGAGGTCAGTATGATGGAAGAAACTGATATCAGTCTTATTATCCCTTAACGTGTAAGTGGTAATGAAACAAAAGTCCACAGGCATACGCCTGCTAGTAGAAAGCAATTACTATGGTGCCGTAGAATCCCTAGGTTGCAGGATTTTCCGAATTAAAAAAAAAAGATATGTGGAAGACTTAATAACATAAAAAATAAAAGGCTCCACTGCCTCTACCCTAAGCGTTCCACGCAGTGGAGCAGAGTAGCAACCAATTCTATGGATACACAATAGAGTTATCAAAGGGCTGACAAAAGAGTTTACATTGTAACATTCACTTTAGAGCCTGTGAGTGAAAAAACAAAAGAAAAGTCAATCGCACAGTAGCAGCGCTGCTGAAAAAGAAAAAGAAGGCTAGTAGCACAGCCTTGCGCTTAATTTAAAGTCTTCCCAACAGGGTTCAAGGGTGTTGAAGGAATCTCCAAACACAAACGATCCAGCACAGAGGGGCGTGGTCTACCGGAAGAAGGGAGCCAAGTACCTGAGAACGGGGGCAGACTGCTTATAAGCCATAGAGGTCATCTGACTGTCTTCTCAGCGCAGTATGGGACAGCACACAACCCACCCACCATTCCAATGCATTATGGGAGAGGTAGTACCCTATTGGGGAACAGAGATAAGATGCAGGAAGCCTGGCGCGTGACAGTGTAGGGGTAAACATTACTATTCCCACTCCAGAGAGTGCAACAGTAGGCAAAGTGTTGGATAGGGAAATGGTTAACATTACTATTTCACTCCACTGAGTTCAACAGTAGGGAAAGTTTTGGATAGCAAAGATGTAAAAATTACTATTCCCACTCCAGTGACTGCAACAGTAGGGAAAGTGTTGAATAGCGTAGGGGTAAACATTATTATCCCCACTCCAGAGAGTACAACAGAAGGGAAAGTGTTGGATAGCGTTGGGGTAAAAACTACTATTCCCACTCCAGAAAGTGCAACAGTAGGGAAAGTGTTGGATAGTGAAGGGGTTACACATACTATTTCCACTCCAGAGAGTGCAACAGTAGGGAAAGTGTTAGATAGCGTAGAGGTTAAAATTACTACTCCAGAGAGTGCAACAGTAGGTAAAGTGTTGGATAGCGTAGGAGTAATAATCACTATTTCCACTCCAAAGAGTGCAACAGTAAGGAAAGTGTTAGATAGCGAAAGGGTTAAAATCACTATTCCCACTCCAGATAGTGCAACTGTAGGGAAAGTGTTGGATAGCAGAGGGTTAAAATTCACATGCTTATCAATTAAATAATGTTTTAATTAAATAAGCAATTAATAACTATTTAAAAATATATTAATTATGAATACCAATAAATTAAAATAATATTTACTTTAATACAATTAAATTACTTCCCACCCTATTCCCCTATAAACCCACAACCTACTCCAAAAATAAATTAACACATTTAATATAATAAACGATACATTAATACAAAATACCAATTATTAATTAATCAACAATACATTAATGATCAATAACAATAAATAACAATTCATGACTTTATTATAATTAATTTACTTCCCACCCAAATCCCTTATAAACCCCTAAAAAACTTAACACAATTCATATAATTATCAATTATTCAATTAATAATTAATGACCAATTAATAATTAATTAACAATAAATCAAAATTCAATACCAATAAATACAAATGTATAATTAATTTATTAAAATTTACCTCTCACCCTATTCCCCTATAAATCATCCACAAAATACGCCCTATAAAAATTAACATAATTCATATAATTATCATTTAATAAATTAAAAATAAATAATTAATAAATACATATTCAACAATACATTAATTATCAATGCCAATAAATAAAAATTTCGAATTAATTAAATATAATAAATTACTTCCCACCCTATTCCCCCAAAAACCCACAACCCGCTCCTAAACTAAATTAACACAATTAAAAAGTAATCAATTAATAAAAATGAATTACCAATTAATAACTAATAATAAAACAAAAATTATTAATACTAAAACATATACATTAATAATTACTTTATTATAATTAATTACTTCCCACCCTATTCCCCTATAAACCCACAACCCCCTACAGAACTAAATGTAAACATTTAATTAAAAATAATTAATCATTTCCAAAAACTGTTATTTAATTTACTATAATTAAATTACTTGCCAACCTATCAACCTATCCCCCTATAAACTCACAACCAGCTACGTTACTAAAACACAAAATTTACTTTGAAAAAAAATAACTAACCTCTAAAAATGTAATAGAATTTGTTTTTAAAAAAAACACTACATAACAGAAAATATAAAACACATACATAACAAAAACATACTAAAATACATAACACTAATGTAAACATCGATATTACTAACAACAATATTTTTGCAAATGATATTACTGACTTCGATATTAACATAAATGATATTTCTTACCTTAAGGTCGATATTCTGGTCACCGAATTCTTGATGTCGATATTCTGTCCCTTCGATAATCACAACTCCATATTACTGTACTTCGAAATTAAAAAGTCGATATTGTGTTTGTACACCTCTGCCTGAGGACTACTGCCATGTCTGCCAAAGATTGCCACAACCTAATGTCAAATATGATTTAGCCAAAAAGGCTGCTGCACTGTGGGCGATGATATGTGTGGCTCCCCTCCCAGTCAGAATTGGTTCTCCCATTGAACACTATATTTAGCTATAATACAGACCACCTCTTGACCAGGAGGAGTGTGAGGCCAGGAACACCCCAGGCTTCATCCTCATCAGCTATAGTATCTTCTAGCAGGGCAGACAACAGCTCAAATTTTCAATGAAAAAGTACCTGTCTCTATTTTAAAAGAATCTGCGGGCAGATCAGCCGTATGTTAACCAAGCTCAGCACCAATACACCCATGCCTGCTGTACATATTATATATGTAGTATACACTTGTTTCTCCCATTGCGCCTTTCCTGTATAAAATACAACTATGACGCAGCGGACGCACACAGCAGGCGCGCCATAGGCGCACCAAAGGTAAGCCCGTCTGCGCCCCTCGTGCCTGGCCCGTGCCTAGTGCCGGTCCCCCTGGCAGTTCCTCCATTCAATACCATAGGGCCTTTAATTATTCCAAAGATTCACTTCTAGAACTTAACTCAGGTAGGACCTGCAATGGCCAAGCCTTATCACCTGAGGACTGTGATGAGTCAGTGACTTGTCATATATGTAACATGTGCCTTCTTAACCTGAAAGTGAGTACTCTCTATATACCTGAAGGAAATATTGCCACTGACACAAATCTGGGTTGTTGCACCCTTATAAATGCACATTTCCTTGATAAAGCACGCTCTGGAGTTTGCGGACTTATTAGATGCTCAGTGCCTAGACATAGCATTTGTCACAGAATCCTGGGCTGACGCAGGGGCTGGACCAGATCCGGCCCTAGCGGTCCTCTCAGGCTTCCTCTGTCATAGGGTAGACAGGATAGGAAAAAAAGGGGGAGGTATTATAATAATATTCCACCAGACCTTTACAGGCTCCTTTACGGACCTAAAAGAGGTTAAGGTGCTAGCCTTTAAAATTCAACTGTCAAAGCATTATTTCCTTTAATTTTTTGTTTAAATCTGTTTCATTAATATTTTTTAAAGATTGCATCATCCTGAAAGATAAAATGTAGGTATCACATAAAGTTGCCAACTAAAGGAAGGGAACCGGTCTATTTGGTGTGATAGAAAGACCACAAATGTAAAAGCAACTACAGTTCACCAATGATACATAACTCGCACAATCTCAGGCTTGAGCATGGTTTCCATCAGCCCACCCATTTGGCGGAACTTTGTCATCTGGAAAACCAAGAGAGCAGGGTCGTCACTAGCCAAGGATGATACTTGGGCATAGATACTGGGCATCTTGCTCTCAACCATCTATCTACATTGAAGATATATTACAGTTGAACAGGGATATATGGCAGAGAAACATTTTGATGTTGTTACAGGCTCAGCTACCAACTGAATCCCGACAGGACAGTGCATGTTCAACAAGGATAACAGCCATTATATATTATTGATGTGGCTCCATTTGCGTTTCGTGCAGATTCTTTGCGGATCATACAGTTCGGGCAAGTGTACAGACGTTGCAAGCAAAAAAAAAAACAACAAAAGCTCAAAACTAACACCAGCAGCTTGTACCGACTTCCAGGTGTGTGTTCTTCCCCCTGCCTCTTCCCCCCTTTTTACCCCCATGGCCTCCTCCCCTTCCCCAGCACCTCAGGTCATCCTTCCCACCTACTACCCATGCCGTAGCGCACCCCAGGTGCCAGCTGGTATGCGTGCACTTGCATGTCATTGCAGATGTTTGAAATCGGGCTACCGACCCCCCCTATCTGGATGTCTCCCCCACTTCCTGGCCGCCTCTCAGGGTCGTCTCCCCCAATTCGCATCAGGGCTTGAAGGAGTCCCTCCCATTGCACTGCTATAGGTGTCTTTTGCAGCCCTAACGTCTCTTCCCGCAGAATGGCGATTCCTTCTGGTTTGGCCCATGCTACGAGCGAGTACCTCTATGCCCGTATGTGTGGTGGGTCTCACGCCTTCTATTTCCTGGTTAGGAGCCGCTTATCTAACACTAAACCTAGGTCTAAGAAGCAAGAGGGGACCTTTGTGGTCAGAGACCTGTGGTAGTGGTGTAATAGGTAAACAGGTCATTTAAAGGGAATGTTGCGGTCCGTGCAGGTATGCAGCGCTTCGACCACCGCTTGCCAAATAGGTGTGTAACTTGTGACAGCCCCATAGCATGTGTACCAGTCCAACGCCCACTGCCTCGCACTGAGGCACATCGCATCTGTGCGGTGAAAGTAATTGTTTATCTTTTCAGGTGTGAGGTATGCTCTGTGGACTATAAGTAGTTGTATTTGTCGGAACCTCATGTTTCTAGGATTTCGCGTTGGGCTCTATAGCAACTTTTTTCATTCCCTGTCCTCTAACTGCTGCTCCAGGTCTGCTTCCCATCTGCGTCGCAGTGGGTCTAAAGTTATCGCTGCATGTGTACAAAGGGATGCTGCAAACCAATGGACCAAGTGTCTACCACGTCCCATGACATGGAGGTACTGTATGGTTAGGTGCTGGCTTGGTTCTGCTTCCAGGTCTCCCCATCTAGAGGTTAGTGTCTGAATCAGGGAGCGGTGTCTTAGAAATTGTCCCGGCAGCAGCCCCACCTCGTCGACCAGGGACTCATATGGTATGAGCGTGCCATCCCGGTACAAGTCTCCCAATGTCTGTATGTCAGCTTCGTGCCAGTCCACTAGTTCAAGAGATGTGAGCAACCTAGGCCCGCTGGGGAAGCCCACTAATGGTATAGCCTGTGCGTAAGGGACTAGTGTTTTGGTGAGGTGCAGGTAGCGGCGATAGCAACTATAAGCCACTGCCATGTGGAGAGGGGTAGGCATTGGGGCTTTAAAGGCTGGGTGGAAAAGCTTGGTGATATCATTCAGAGAGAGGAGCGGGGCTCAGGTCGCAGTGTCTTCACGACCCCTATCAGCAAGCCAGCGTGCTATCCACTGCAACTGTGCAGCCAAATAATAGTGCTTGATACAAGGCGCGGCTAGTCCCTCTTGATCGGTGGGCAAGTATGACTTTGCTAGTGTTATCTTATGAAGTCCCTGAGCAGTTTAGTAAGTGTGGCGAAGAAGGCCGCTGGTACATAAATAGGCAGGTTAGTAAAATAATACAGGAGTCAAGAGGAAGTATCACCATCTTGGATAGTGCCACCCTGTCAGTGACTGACAGCGGTAGCGTTCTCCAAAAGTTCACTTGCGATTTGATGACTGTCACTGCTCGTCCCAGATTTCCATCAAAAAGGTCTGCTGGTTGGCGGTATATCTGAATACTGCGATAGCGGAAAGTGTCCCCCCTTCCACTGTACCCTCGTGCCCTCTGAGATATAACTCGGATCTTGAGTGTCTCCATTGAATGCTTAAAGGCAGGACTTGTTGGCATTCACTTGAAGGCCTGAGAGAGTGGCAAAGTCGCGCAGTGTATGCTCCAATTGGGCCGGTATGCTTCCCACATCTCTCACAAATACTAGGAGGCCGTCTGCGTATAGCGACACCTGGTGTGTCACATCACCTAAAGGTATTCCATCACCCAGCGTCGCTCGCAGGCCGCTGCCAGGGGTTCGATTGTGAGTGTGAAAAGGAGAGGCGATCGAGGGCACCCCTGTCTAGTGCCTCTGTGTATAGGTATGGCGTCTGAGATGTATGGTCCCAACTGTGGGGTTTTTGTATAACAGGTGAACCATCTGGAGGAAATACCAACCTAGATCAGCCCTGCTATTAGATAGCTCGACTCCATGTAGTTGAAAGCCTTCTCAAGGTCCAACACCAGGCATCCCGCCCTGGGCCCCCCCTCAAACTGTCCAAAGCCACCCTGAGGAACCTCCATAAATTCAGCAATGTGCTACGCTTGGGCGCAAACCCATTCTGGTCGGTATGGACCAACTTGGGAACCACGGGCGCCAACCGCTCCACCAGTACATTGGCAAGTATTTTGTAGTCCACATTTAGGAGTGCCAGTGGCCTGTATGATCCTAAGTTTTCAGAGTTTCTATCAGGTTTTAGCAGAGACACCAGGTAAGCCTCTTGCAACGACGGGGCCTATGTTTGTTCCTCCAGGACTGTTGCGTACAGGGTATGTAGTCGCTGCACCAGTGGCTCCCTGTAGGCTTTGCAGTATTCAGCCGGCAGGCCATCTGGCCCCCGGCGTTTTCCCAGACGCCATTGACCCTATTGCTTTGCCTATTTCCTCTAGGGTGAGGGGAGCATTAAGGGCCTCTTGATGTGCTCCTGAGGCCGTGGGTAGGTGAACAGGTTCTAGGAACTTCTCCAGGTCAAGGCTTGAGCATCGTCCTTTGGATTGGTATAACAGTGAGTAATAATCCGACCTTACCTTATGTATCTCCCTCAGTGTGCACACTAGGGCCCCCTCTGCTTTCCTGCTTCAGTAGCCAGGGTAGTAGGCGACCTGCTCTATCCGCTTTGGCATGGGTGCGGGCTGTGTGGGCAGTGTAGTTGTGGCACCTTAGTTTTCTATGAGTTCGGCATGTTGTGTCCTAAGCTTTTCAAGTAGGCTGGATTGCCCATCGCCACCCTCCCCCTCACGTTCATACTGCAGTAGTTATGATTCCAGGCGAGCAAGTGACAAAGATAACTTTTTGAGTATGTTCCATGTGGCACCGAGACAGTGGCCTCAATTTTGTGGGCAACCCATTCCACTAGTTTGGAGCTCGCCAATCCCTCGTTGAGATCAAAGTATTCGAGAACCGTCATCTCCAGGGATGCTCAGAACTCTGGATCCTCCAGCGCAGTTGGCTCGTAGGTGCCAAGTAGGTATGGGGGGGTGGTCAGGCTCCCAGTTCAACCAAAGCATCATGGGTTATGGTCATAATGTGTCCACCCCAGGTAGTCTACTGTCTCAACTAGGAGAGATAGCGACGGGGAACCCACAACTCTATCCAGCCATACATGAAAGTCATGTACCGCTGAGTAGTAGGAGTAGATGCGGTCAGTGGGATGGAGGACCCACCACAGGTCCATTAACGCCCATTGCAACAGCCAGTCTGAAAGCGCCTGTGCAGTCAACACAGCTGCCGTTGTCCGGAGGAGTGGGAAGGATCTATCCATGTGCACACCAAGCACCGAGTTGAAATCCCCGCCTATTAGCCAAGGGAGTCCAACGTAAGGGGGGTCAGTCTTGTAGACAGTTCCACCAGAAACAAGTGTTGGTCTGTGTTCTGGGCATATATGGAGCCTAGGAGTACCTGCTGTCCATTGAGTGTCCCTTTCACTAAGGTGTGCCTGCCTGCAGGATCTATCATTGTCTCTGCGCAGCTGAACAGGGTGCCCACTCTCACCCAAATTAATGTGCCCCTCGCATGCGTCAAGTATGTTGTGCCATATATTTGTCCCCTTTAACGTTTGCGTAGCCTGTCCAGTTCCGGCTGGGTCATTTGTGTTTCCTGCAGCAGAGTGATTGCAGCTGAGTGTCTCTGGAGGTACGCAAATATGGAATAGCGACGCACAGGTCTGTACATGCCACGTATGTTCCATGTGATTATGTCATTTCTGGCTGAGTTGAGCAACTGGGACCGAGGGCGGGGTACACCACAGGGCATGGTGGTCAGGGGCATGAGTGAGCATGTCAGTATGCTGCAATAAAATCAATAAGAATAAGCAAACTGAAAACAACATAACATCTGGGGCAGACATTGCGCAATGTCTGTCCAAACCTCAACAACAAATGAGTAGTACAAACTAGGTCAGTGTGCTGCCTGTTGGGGTATGTGTACTAGTGGTGTTGAGTTATGGCCACGCCCTTAATTCCAGTTTGCGTGGTGCGCCATCTATCTATCATGGAAATCATCTCGTAACTTGCCTTCCAATGTTATGTGTGCTATGGCTAACAGCGGGCATGTTAGAACCCGCCAGCTCAATGTGAAATGTGTTGCATTTAACCCAGTGGGTCCTACTCGTCACATTTCAGCTAGCAATATCATAGGCGTCAATAAACAGAGTTCTATTTGCGTAAGCTGCTTACGTCAGCATCTGTCTTGGTAGTCCCACCTCATATGATACCATCAGCAGTCTGTAGGATAATTGTCGGCAAGTTGAGCTCTTCGGACATCTCTGTTGACGGCGACAAGGATCCACTGGCCACCAACATTTCCTGTATGTAGAAGTCCGGTCTTTCTTTAGGATGAGTAGATCCAAGAGTTGTGACTGCTGCCAGGGCGCCCTGTCTTTCCTTCCTCATGTTCTCCGGACTCGGTGCCGCAGTCCCTGGCTTTGCGTTCCTTAAGGGTCCTCGCCTTCATCATTTCCTGGGTCGTCTGCATGCTGTGTTGTCTCCTTCTGGGCTTGAGTGCCTCATGCCTGTCCACAACCCCGACTCCTCCAGCCAGTCCCACGCGTCTTCGGAAGAGGCAAAGAAGCAAGTCCCTTCTTTCGTGATCACTCACAGTCGGGCTGGGAACAGCAGCAAATAAGGCAATTCTAGAGTTCTGAGTTGGTATTTCACCGCCGTATAGTTACTCCTGTGTCTCTGCACTAAAGCAGTGTAGTCTGGGAAGAGCATAACCTGACTGCTGCTCACTGTGAGGTAATCCATCTTGCGTGTTTTTTACGGAGCACTGTATTTTTGTCCCTGTAATTTAGCAGTTTGAAAATGGGCGAGGTCTGGCTCCTGGTTGGGGTCTCTGTGCCGGCATGCGGTGGGCTCTCTCGACTGCAAATTGCATTGACAGTGTTCCTTGAGGTAGTAGATCGCGCAGCCACCGCTCTGTGAATTATTCCGGGTTTCTCCCTCCTTCGCCTTCCAGCAGGCCCACTACGAGAACGTTGTTGTGGCGGCAACGTCCCTCTGCATCTTCCACTCTGTCTTCCAGGTCGTGAACACAGTCTATCAAATCATGCAATGCAGCTGCATTGTTTTGCTTTATAAGTTGGAGTTCCTTCAGCGTTTGGCCTTGTGCCATGACTTTGTTGGTCAACTTGCGGTGGTCCACATGTAGTAAGGTGAAGTCCTAGGTGACTTTATCTATCAGGGTCTCTAGATATGTCCTTGTGTGATCTAACGCAGTCCCGATCCTTTCCACTGCTGCGACTACTGAGTTGATTTTGGCCTCCAGGGCGGTGGTCGCTGGCTCCATCCCCCCTCCAGTGCTCATATTGAAGGGGTCCAAACAGCCAGTGTGCAGAGACCCTTGCTGTAATTTGGCTCTCATCCGGCCCATTACAAGCTGCTGCGCCATGGGCATTCGCAATTAACTGCCAAGGGGGTCAAGACATTGTCTATAGTCACCACTATACTGCGGTGTGGTCAAGGCTATGCTCTCCGGTGGTGGATGCCCGTGTGGATACTGTCTCCACAGGCCACAAGGGTGTACGTGTGTGGGAGTGGGAGATTGCAGTGCTTGCTCACAGTCAGTGTTTCCACCCCGCACCTGTTCAGCTGTGCAATGTTGGACCAACTCCCAGAGTCCAGCTGAGGGGGTTGCGAGGTTCTCTGCGGTAATCTCAGCAGGCCGCTCGTGCCCTCTCAAGTCTATTCTGTTATCTCTCGATAGGCACTACTGGTGTGTTGATCTCAGACTGCTTACTGGTGCACAGTGCTGTTAGGTTGTACTGAAGATGTGGGACTGCTCTAGTCACAACCTTGAAGTGCCGTCGCCCTCACAGTGGCCCAGGCCCAGCCACATTGCACAGGGCCTCATAGTTCCATCTAAGCATGGGCTGAAAATGTGTTCCGCTCGTGAAATTTGCGAATATTTGGCAATTTCACAATCCGCAAATCGCGCGAAATTGTCAAACAATTCGCAATTCGTGAGTTGACAATTTTTTTTCCTTGTTCGCGCTTCAAAAATACAATCTCGCGCTCGCGTCGTTGAATTACCGTGATTCTGAGTTTGCCGAGTTGTTTTCCTCCCGATTTGCTTGCGCTGCGCCATTTTGTATCTGGCTGCGTGATCGCCATCTTGCACTGCGAGACTTTGAGAACGCAAATACGTCATAACGGCCCGCAATCACATATCGCGAGAGTAGACAATAGCGAATATGTAGATGCGGCGTTCAGCTGACATCCGGCGGGAGATTTGAACAGCTCGCTTTCACAAAGTCGTAAAAATTGCCATTCTGCACAAGAAATCTATCGCTGGCAGCATAAACCTTCTAAAAATGATGATTTGGATCAGAATAACTCCTCAGATTGACATTTGGCTGCACTTTTTTGTGCAAGCAGTCCATTTTTTGGGTTGGTGGGAGGAAGGAAGTGCCCCAGAGTCTCCAACTTCCTCTTCCTGTCCAGCATGCTCCTCCCAGTGCTTTGTCCATGTCCTGGTCACTTTTCATTTGGATCTGGAGCTGGAAGGATTACTCTTTGTGGCTGCTGCTGGATATTTGTATTTGAGGACTTTTTGTTTGGATCACTTTTTCAAACTTTAAAAAAAATATATTGTGGGTAGCCACAGTATCCATTAGGCCCAGGGTTAGTCATGGGTGCATGATACAACTGTTTCTGTGAGTTTTGTTGAACTTAAATATCATTTACGGCATGGATGGCATGGAATTGAATAGCTCACTGTTATATGTGGATGTTTTTTTTTAATTTTGGGGTGCGTGCTAAAGCCACACTAGCCAATAGGCCCAGGGGTAGTCAGTGGTGCATTGACCAAGTCTTTCTGTGGGGTCTCTTGAATTTAAACATCATTTAGGGCATGGATGGCATTGGATTGAGGTGATTTTTCTGTGTATTTCGATTTTTTGGGTGTTGTTGGGGCCTGGTCCAGGGCCTGGCCATGTGGGTGGGGGCCATTTTGAGGCCTGGTCCAGGGACTGGCCATGTGGGTGGGGGTGTAGGGGCCATTTTGATGCCAGGTAGTGTGCTTTGTGTCATAGACCTGCACCCAGTCTGCCTTGCTTTGATCCATTATGCCCAGAGGTAGCCAGTGGTGCATGAGCCAAGTCTTTCTGTGGGGTCTCTTGAATTTAAACATCATTTAGGGCATGGATGGACATGTGAGTGGGGGGGTATATTGTGTTGAGGCCAGGCAGTTTTTGCCATAGGCCAGAAAGGTTGCGGGCCAGTAGGCCTAGGGTTATGAATGGGTGCATGAAACAATTCTCTCTGTGTGGTCTCTCTTCTATTAATTTAATATACATTTTTATTTTGGGTCTTTCGGTTTTTGGGTGTGTTGTGTTAATAATAATAAATGCCTAGTGACAATAGTATTAATTGAAGCACGACATATGCAACATTTATTTACTGATGTTCCTCTGGCTTCCTTGCTTTTAGGTGCACAAAGACGGAGAACCAGGAATCATCCTCATCTTCATCACTTCTTGTAGTGCCAGGAAGAACTCCTGCTGCGGTGTGTGCACAACGTCACGTGACTTCACGTGAGGTCTCAGACAACTCTGCAACTCGTGCAACTGCGTCCTGCTGTTCTGACATCTGAAGAAGATGGGCCCAAAGAAAGGTAGCCGTAGCTCCTCTACCAAAAAAGTTGCCAGTGCCACTGCCAGTAAAAAGGAGCAGAAGAAGCAAGTGGCACCACTTACCAAGGAGACTGGTGTGCCGACCACCACTTTTTTTGGAAAAAAAAAAACTACGCCTGCAGCATCGGTGTCTGCCGGGGACAAAGCTGGGAGCAGCACCTCCGCTTCATTGGTCTCAGTGCCACCACGCCAAGTTAGGCCCAAGCCCATGAGTGCCGCAGAGGCAGCCACTTTAATTGCTCTTTCACCATCGACCAGTGATGTTGGCGTTAACTCATCGCAAAGTAGCATCCAATCAACGCAGGTTGTAAGTCATCTGACATAGGATATATTGCGCACACATACAGTTTCTGTTTCACCCACCCAGGCAGTACTCTTTTCTTTCTCCTTCCACCCATCCTTGCTTTAACCGGTCATGCATCAGATTCCTACCAGCCACCTCTGCCTGCATTCAAAAACACGTATCATTCTTTGCCAGTCATTAATTTAACTCGCTCCTCCTTCCTCCTTCCTCCTTCCTCCTTCCTTACACCCTTCTTTCCCTTTTCGTTCATCCCATCCATCAAGTTCATCTCTGATCTGACTTGGTTTCTGGATAAAACTTTCACAGCTGAGTTGAAGTCAAATTTAGAGGAAGCCATTGGTTACTCATCAACTCCCGCCACTAATGCTATTGCTAATGCGAAGTCAAGGGTGACTGTCTTCTACCTGGTTGACAAAAACTTAGTTCTAAATTTGTAAGACTTCTTAACAGTAAAGTGTACTTGTACTGTACAACATACACCCCTGCAGCGAGCCTACTCTGCAATCTCAATAAGTAAAGAATATAACAGCTTACCACTGCCCACCACTACCAAGGCATTCCCCACAGCAGTTCCTGCGGCCACTGGTGGCACCGCATCCACCCCTGGAGTGACCACCCCGGCGCTGGCCCCGGACTGGTGTATGTCTGTGCCGATGGTGTTCCGCCTAGAAAAAACATTTCATATTTTTAGATGCCATATACACCACTCCCTATTTTGTCTAGGAATTAAAATTTTTTTTACAAAATAAGGAAATTTAATTATTTGTGACTCTCTAGTCTAAACTAAAAGTTCCCCTTTCGGAAAGGGGGGGGGTGTTTTTATTTATGTTTAGCCATAAAATGCTACACTATTTGGCACAACTGATGAATGCTTGCTTTTTAACGCGCACCTTTTTTCGCATAACAGACAGAAGATTCCCTTCTACAAACAAGAGCAATATGTTACTCATCATCATCACCACCAGTACTTTAAGTTCCAACCAGGTGAGGGGTCTTCTACAATTAATGTGTAAATCAGCCACTGTTCAGTTTTCATGAGTTCACTGTTTCTCTTCTAGTATGAAGTTGATTTCAATAAATGTTTTTATATAAAGCACAATTGAAAATTAATATACAGAGTACACACAGAGCTAGTTGTTTTACTTTTAATAAACCTTTAAAACTTACATAGACTCTGTGGTTTTTGGTCATGAGTGAGTGAGCGAAAGGGTTTGCAATTTGCAAGCATGATTCCGTGACTCTGAGAGGTTGGGACTCTGACACCGTAGTCTTATGTTCTGGGTTGTATAATCATTGGGGACCATCGCTACATTCGGGAGCTAAATAATGACTCTGACACACTAGCTAGTTAGTAAGGAGATTGGGGGTTCAACGTCTGTTATGACTGAGGTATGTTGAAAGTCTAACTGCGCCTATTATCACCAATGCCCTATTTCTTGTCCATAGTACTGTATGTGCAGAATAGTCCCTGCAGCGGTAGTATTTTTGTCCTCCTATCCAATCAAAAAGTAAACTAGTATCTTATTCTTGGTGGCTATTGACATTTTATTGTTGGGAATTGTCAAAGCATAAACATTAAGAAGACTTCAATAGACATTATGGACAACCCAGAGGACTGCACTCAGTGCCTAGAGCTATTGCTGAATAGGAGTTTTATTTAACACCTTTTGCCAACTGTGCAAGCTAAGCTAGCTACACAGACAGACTAATAATAATAAATAGTAGTAGCACAGAGAGTCATAGCAGAGGCAGGATAAGAATTTAGAAACAGTCTACAAGAAGATCAAAGACGATTTGGGAAAAATAGAATTAGGATGAATATTTTTAAAAATTAGGTGCTGTAAAAGTTAGGGAAGAATATTTATTAATATTAACAGGAAAACTTACTGGGGCCAGCAGAAGAGCCCTCAGTGGACCGATCCTGGCCTTCCTGCTCCGCCGGCGCCGCCACCTCTGTCCTCTTGCCCCTGGGAGGTGCTGATGTACATGAAAGAAAGACACAAACATGGATGATCGTTGTCAATGAAATCAAACATTTCAAAAAAACAATAACAAATTATTTCGGGGAAATAAACAACAATTGCACTAAATGTATTGACCTACCTGATGTGGTCTACTAGGATATTAGTATTTCTGGATTCCCGGACTGTCTACTTGGAAAGTTATGTAACTCACTAAACCAACTATAAAAAGGTTCTACTAGGACTGGCAGCACTCAGCAGCACGCGAAGTGACAGACACAGTCCGTCATGATTGCAGACCACTAAAAATGTTCCTACTAAATAACACTATCTCCTCTTAGTTGTATGAGTAGAAAGGAAGGACTGGACTTGAGTCTCTAGTCTCTAGCATTATGCAGTTCTGTAAAGTACACTCATACATAATCACTCGGGTCAAATGAGCACAAAATTGAAAACAAGTAAGCATAGTAGCACCGCCACTGAGCAGGCGAGCACCTGCAATCACAGAAGCTTTTAAAGCATAATTTACTTTCAATGTAATTGGCAGCATTCTTGCTCTTCGGAAAAAACATATATTTGCAATATAACACAGAGCAGAAGAAAACAAAGTAGTTATTAAATAGCTACTAGTACTCACCAATCCCAGGGATCTCGACGCCAAGCAGGTCGAGCAGGTCTTGTTCCCGGTCCAGTATGTCGGACCACCGGTGCGTCACCTTGTTGTACGTGCGCCGGACCCCTGACTCCCGATACAAGGCCCGGCACACCTTACCCCATAGCTGGCGACGCTCCTGGAGGCCGTACCCGGTACCGCACCTGCCACCTGCTGCGATGGTCTTGGGGATGTGGCTCTGCACGAAGAAGACCAGTGCCGCCAACTCCACCGCGCTGAAGATCTCCCTGGGAATTACAGATGCCCCCCTTATACGCCCGCAGGGGAGCCGGCTGCGGTGTGCGGGACTCTTCCCCTTGGACTTGCCGGCTCCCTTTGCCATGGTCCTGGGTTAAAGAAAAGAATAGAGAAAAAGTAAATAAAAGAAAAGAGAGAGTTAGAAAAAGTAGTTATTAAAGTAATGAAAAGTAGAAAAAAACACAAAATATAGATGTACAAAAATAGAGAGATAGATAATGAGTAAAAAGATAAAAAAAAGTTCAACCAAACAAAGGATCAAAGAGATTGAAGGCATGCCCAGAACCATAGCAATAAATGAAAAACAAGATGGCCGCCCCCATTGCAACCAGGTGGGTAAGTATGCGCGATATTTTCCTTGTGAGCACGCAAAAACGGATACGAACACGCAACTGCGACCAGAAACAGGAAATGCGCAACACAAGCATGCAACTAGCGACCGGAAATGGGAATACGCAACGCGAACAGTGAAAAACAAGACGGCCGCGCCCATATACGACTGCATGGGTAACTTCGTGGGAGCCGCGGTGAAAAAAATGCCGCGAACTCCCAAAAATAATAAAATCCGCAATCTCACATAAGTTCACGTATTTTGCGAACCGCGAGTACGCTTTCGTGCAAATTCATGTATCGTGAATTCACAAAATGTTCCCATACTTAGTTCCGTCACCCTACAGCCACACGCCTTTCGCCACAGCAAGCCATCTCCAAGAGCCACAATTTACCAGGGCCCGTGTCACTCAATTTCAATGGGGTGCTCTGTGCGTGTGCTATGCCCGCTAGGCTACAGGGTCCCGCACGAGTTCCAGTCTTGTGTCTGTCGCTCCCACCGGCTCAGGCAGCCCCCCTCCAATCGGCTGTTGACTCCACATGGCCCCAGCGTGCGGGCCCCTACATAGTGTTGCCACTATAATCCGTGTTCCGGCAGTCAGGGGCTGCGGGCAGGGGAGTTGATTGGGCACCTCAGTGTCCCCAGCAGCAGTCTCTGCACGATGTTAGTGCCATGCTCCACCCCTCTCCTCTGCTACCATTGCCGCCGCCCTGCATGGGCAAACATATCTCAGGGGGGTCGGTTGCCACCCCCTTTATTGAGTCAGCTACATCTTCAGGAGGGTGTTGTAGCTCAATTCCGGGCCTCTCTCTTTTGGCGGCAGTCCTGTCGCGCGATGCCAGGCCCGGGAAAAAAAGGCCCTCACAGCTCCGGGTGCTGACACCTAGGCGCAGGCTTTCCTCCTCCAGCATCAGTCTCCTGTGTATGGCAGACAGGGACATACAGTTCCGGAGAGTGGCGTTCCTCAAAGCCAGTCTCCCGCTTGTGGTGGTGTCCTTACTCCGCTGCAGCATTTCCTGGCAGAGGCCCCCCACAGCACCGGGTGCAGGCACTCAGGCGTGGGCGGCCATTCCCCAGCACCAGGCATCCGCGCTCAGCCTCACAGTGTATAGGGCCGTAGAGCTCCGGGAGGCGACGCGGCCAAGTACCGGGTACCCTCCTTCCATGCGGCGCCAGGTCCTGGTGAAGGTTCCCCACAGCACCAGTCTCAGGCAGTCAGGCGCAGACGTCCATCTTCTAGCACCGGTCGTCCGCGCATGGCCACACAGTGGATAGGGCTGTGGAGCTTCAAGAGGTGGCACAGACAAGTACCAGGTCTCCTGCCTGTAGTGGTGCTCTCTTCACGCAGCATTAGGTCCGTGCGGATGCAGCCCACAGCTCCAGTCGCAGGCATTCAGGCGCGGGTGGCCATCTTCTACCACCAGGCGCCCGCGCGCGTCCACACTACGGCCAGGGACAGATGTTCGTTGCTTACATATTCATGGCATCAATGGGTCAATTAGCCCAGTATTATAATCAGCAGGTGCCGCTGGGTTTCAGGGGTACAGTCCCAATCAGCATTCGTTGAGATGGCGCTTGTGCAGGATAAATATATTGGAGTTTTAGGGGATGGTGAATGGAGCTTAAGATTTGTGTCTGCCATTTTGGCTAGCTAGCCACACCCCGTAAAAAACATTATTTCCTTTAATGGAATACTTTTGTGTTCCGGAACCCTGGGACTTGTTATGGTTTCTTCTCCACTTTTTTTCAGTTCTTAGATTTAGAAATTGAGTCACCAGATTTTACAATTCTATGTGATTTTAGTATGCACCTAGAACACTCTGTGAATACGGACGCGACATGTCTCATGCTGCTTAGTCTAGGGTTGGAACAACGGGTAAATGAACCAAAGCATCAGGAAGGTCATCTTCTTGATGGGATCTTTTCTGACTGCCTCACTTATCCACACCAACAGTCCTACCCTTGCTATGGTGTGATCATAGAGCAGCTAGTTTTATTTTAATGTAGCCTCTTTAAAGACACCTCAGAACAAAATGGATCCAGCAAGGCTTTCACATAACTGGCATCTGATAAAGGAGATATCACTAGAAGCTACCTTATCAGAAACACAGCCTTGCATAAACACGGAACCCGACAAAGCAGGTAACCTATTAGGGTTGGCTGGAGAACGCCACAGATAAAATTGCACCAATCAAACCCCATAGGAGAAACCAGGACATCCCCTGCAAACCTTGGTTCACAGAAAGCCTAAGACTGCTTAAACAAGCATGTTGCTGGCAGGAAAGGAAATGGGGGCGTTATTATGAGGACTCATAAAAAAAGTAGTTATGAGCCTATTTTAGCCTCATATGAAAAATGTATTTTTAAAGAAAAATCCAAATACTTAATTCAGAAGATAGAAACTTTCAAAAACTCTACAAAAGAACTTTTTGTATCTGTCAAACAGCTTTCTAAACCTCTCCAAAAGGGGTTTCAGGGAATGGATCAAACTTTTTGTAATTCACTGGCCTTAAGATAAGGTTAAGTCGGTCTTTAATCTTTTTTCCTCTAATCCTTTGAATGATCATAACGACTACCCAATGTAAGACCATTGAATGTCATGTTGACTCCCAACTCAATAATAATGAATGCAAGTCTCATTTAATCTCTTTCCCTGAACGTTCCCAGGGCCAAATTAAAACCATCCTCCTGCAAACTAAATCAGGCTCTCCACACAATCCATGCCCACCAAAAACCACACATTTAGTGGCTGACACTATTTTCAGACTACCTAACAGATATTTTTAATCTTATGGTTAGGTCATGAAAATTCTCTAGCACCTGGAAAATAGCGCATATTCTCAGTTTAATCAAAAAAGGCAACATAAATCCTCTAGATCCTGGGAAATATTGTCCTATTTCCAGATTTCCTGTTCCGGCAAAAATAATCGAGAAAGCTCTTAAATCACAGATCACAGCTTTTATCGAGGACCAGATCCTTGCCAAATCGGATTTAGGAAGCATCACAACACTGAATTGGCTTTGATAAGTGCCTCAGAACAGATTCGGGCTACTGGGGCCCTTGCAATGCGAAATGCATTGGGTTTAATAAACTGCTTTGGAGAAACAATGCATCTGTACGTGTTCTTGAGGAGAGGTCCGCATGGACACAACTTGAACATGAGAAACCTTTGAAAATAGCATCACCTTGCGTGTGGCAAAAAGGGGACCAATGTGAAAGAGCGGATTAAATATGAGTACAATGTGAAAAATGGAGTATAATGTGTTGGATGTAATTGAAGAGACAGTATAGGGCTGTGCCACTGGTTTTGGGACGGAACTCCACCCCATAAACGAAGTATTTTAGAACAGACATCAAAACAGATCCTTTTTGGGGTATATATTCATGCCCTTGATTTCCATCAGATTTCTGAGCAATAAATAGAGTTTTAGGTAATCCATGTCAGTGATTCAGTTCAGATTTCAGATTGTGTTCCGAATCTTCCACTCCATTAGAGTGTTGGCTACTTCCGGGATGTTGCTTTTGGTGTATTTTTTTTAGCATATTACTCTTCTACGGTGCATACTTTGGACTAAGCCATCTTCAGGTGTTTATAACAGCTGCGACTAAGAGCTCTCACACAGAAACTGTTTGTGTTTAAGTCACAGCTATAACTGCAAAGGCCACACCCATTTCAGAGATCCCCCATATTTTAACCCATTTGAGCTCTGCATGCAGTTCTTCTTAAGAGTACAGCTATGTCAGTTGTGCCTATGTACCTCAAGCAAGGAGTCATTTGCCCGTTACCTTGACCTGTTAACATGTTTCAGGTTCGACGGTACTCACATATCTATGACCATGTTGTTTCTGTTCCACTCTACCCGTTTTCACTCCCATGAAATAAGTGTATTCTTTCTTTAATGTACAACACTGTTTTTCAAAATGTAAAATGCTGCTGCATTTAAATAAATGCATATTTTATTTTATTTAATAAATAAAAGCTTATTTTATGTTAGCATTCTTGTCTAGTGCTCTTAGACACAGCATATCAGTTCGCTGTACAATTATACATCATTATGCACAGCTTTTTACTGGGATCTGTTAATAAGTAACATTAAGAAATAACTGATAACAATGATGCATCATCCATGAGGGTTACCTTTTTTGTGGCTTGTTCTAGTGTAGGTGGCACACTGGTCCGCCATGCCTACACAGAGAAGGTCGTCCACAGGTTTACATTCATTAGCGGAATTGTTCAAGGAGCAAGTTGGACACTTATATCCGTTCTCCGTCACATTTACAGGAGGCACTAAAGGGACAAGGAATATACATCTCAGTTTTTTTCCCACTACATTTGAGGAATTGAAAACATCATAAAAGGTGTTGATTTCTGACCCAACATCAACGGGATATGAGGACCTGTCTTTACATGGACCACATCACTCCCTGTAAGACTGTCCCAGTTAGCCACCTCCATTAGGTAGCTAGGAACCCCAGTGTACATTCCTGGACAAACATACATTATCCAGACTGGGAAATAAGCAAGTCCATCAATACATCTCCTCTACTGTGGACGTGCAGCACCAAAGGTACTGCCAGTCTCACCTGCAATGCATGGATTAACATTTTCCCCAGAACCTCTGACCACAACATTGTTGCCCATGGACTCCACAGGATAAACCTTGGAGCCAACACCATATACTTCATAGAATGTCGACTGTGAGGCCTTTTCACTCTCCACTGGGATAGTGAAGCCACACCATCAAGTCTTATTCTTGGAGAAGTATTTAATAGAGATTAAGATATAGCCCGATAAAGTAAATAACACTCAACAAACTCAAGATGGCACAGTCTTTTATTTACATGTGTGTCAAATAGTAAATTAAACACAATACAAAGAGAACCCTGAAAGGCCCCAACACTTTCTTGGGTTGAGGAATAACCTAGAGCACTCATATAGTGTTCATACATGTGGTTGCTAAAACTTTGGTGTTCCAATGGGCTATGATTGAGTTGAGTCAGGGAAATTTGGGACTTTCTACAAGTGATGCAATGTTACATTATTGCAACAATCTTATGATTTTTCCAAATCTGTTTTAAAGGCTCTGGCCTTGGGTGGACTAGTCTGCTGGTAGAAGCTTCAGCTACTCCATTTTTAGTCAGTACCCTTTTTTAAAACCTATTAAGGCTGTCATCTCTGCACAGCCTCTCTCTCACATGTACTTTATTTTGTTTTATAGCACCTCTCATACCATTGTAGGTTGTTGAAACACTACACACACACTCACATACAGAGAAAATTTACCATACATGTGTATTAAGAGTATAGAAACTGTTACATAAGGCAAAGGGGACTATAAGATGTAGGATTCACATGCTACTTATGCTGGGAGGCAGGTTTTAAGAGTGCTTGGTCTGGAGAAGCACACATCTAGGATTCAGAACATAACACAGTGGTTAGGGTTGACTTTATTAATAAGAATGTATTTCTACCCAAACAAACCTGTTTTTTTTAGCAAAATCAGGATAAAGAAAGATTGGGAAAAACATAACTTTCTAACCTATACCATCCATATTTATACAGCTCTTTGTTGGCAGTTCATAGCTCACTGTGCTAGGTTACCATTGCAACCTATGAACTGTACAGTTACAAAATAATCTCTGTGACTAAAGAAGTAGCCAACTGAGCTATGCACATAAAATACTGTTGTGAGAAAATGCATAGTACATGTTCTTTGCAGCAGGCATATTAATCCTCTGGACTACCTTCGGTGAGTCAAAACTGGCACTAGCCAAAACTCCCATCTCTTGCCAGCAGGTACTTTAATCACTAGAGTAATCTTAACACTTTTATTGTTGCCTGAAAACTGCTGAATACAGAAGAAACTTGCTGTGCTTTTTTTTAGTAAATTCCACTTTGCTGGCACTTTCAACTTACAGCAATGACTTAGATTCTTGTAGGATCTAGTGCTGGTATTTCTCTTCCTCAACCATATATGAAGGCACCTAAGATAGCACTCCTGTCATACCTAGACCTACCAAGCCACTTCCATGTCACACGGTGGAAACGGTGCACAGACATAATATCGACTCCAAAATATCGTTTGGACAGAATATCGAGTTTTAAATATCGTTTGGACAAAATATCGACTAGACAGAATATCGACAGCCAAAATATCGTTTTTAAGGTAAGTGAAGTAATATCGACTGTAAATAATATAGACAGTGAAAATATCCAAGTATATAATCTAGATAGTAAAAAATATAGTTTTTTAAATAATATTTAATTATTTATAGTGTTTTTATGTTATAATATGTGTGAAAAGTGTCATTTTATTTTATAATTAATTTTAATTTATGATTTTTTTTAATTATTGTGTAATTTTATTCTGTAGCGGGTTGTGGGTTTATAGGGGAATAGGGTGGGAAGTAATTTAATTATAATTAATTAAATATGTAAATTTATTAATTGGTAGTAATAATTAATTAATTGGTAATTAAATAATATATGTTAATTATTTAAAATGTAATTGGTAATTAATTTAATTTAATTGATTAATTGCTAATTATGTAAATTAAAATAATGTATTTTCTGTAGCGGGTTGTGGGTTTATAGGGGAATAGGGTGGGAAGTAATTTAATTATAATTAATTAAATATGTAAATTTAATAATTGGTAGTAATATTTAATTAATTGTTAATTAAAAAATATTTGTTAATTAATTAAAATGTAATTGGTAATTAATTTAATTTAATTGATTAATTGCTAATTATGTTAAATTAAAGGGGTATTTTTAGGGTTCAGGGTCAGTTTTTAGTTTTTGGGTAAAGGGGTATTTTTAGCGTTCAGGGTCAGTTTTTAGTTTTTGGGTAAAGGGGTATTTTTTGGGTTCAGGGTCAGTTTTGGGTTTTTGGGTAAAGGGGTATTTTTAGGGTTCAGGGTCAGTTTTTAGTTTTTGGGTAAAGGGGTATTTTTAGGGTTCAGGGTCATTTTTGGGTTTTTGGGGTACATATACAATATTGGCTATTATTTAATTAAATTTTGTTACTATATATATATGTTTTAAGAAATATGATTAAAAATATTATTTTTTTACTTTCATTAATTATTTAATTATTAAAAGTTATTTTAAGTATTGTTAATTATATTTTAGTAATTAATTTTTTATATTAATGTAATTAAACATTGTTTTTAGTAAAGTCGATATTTTTTACAACGATATTTTTGTAAACGATATTTTGTACTCGATATTTTTGTACTTACCTGTTTGTACATACAAACTCGATATTTTGGTTGTAGATATTTTTTCCTCGATATTTTGGGTAGTCGATATTTTGGTAGTCGATATTATTTCAGTGATCCGGTGGAAACATACTCCAAGTAGTTTTCATGTGGCCCCTTGTGCTCAGTTTTTTTTCCAGGAGTTTTATTTAGCAGAAACTTGACCCGAAGGTACCAGATATCAGAGCGCTTTACATGAGCACCAGTTGCATTACACAAGATCACATTCATTTTTTGTTAGGCACGGGGAGATTACGTGATTTGCCCAGAATTACAGGATGTTGGGCTTCATTGCAGAGACTCGAATCTGGTTCCCCAGATTTGAAGTCAACCGCCCTTGCCTTTAGACCACGTCCTCTCTCTAGAAGGTTAGCACTACCTCCACTTCTAAGACCCTAGCCCACCAGGTATTCTATACCTAGACATTATTTTAGGGCAACAGTACCTGGCCTGGTCTCATCATTCATCCTCAGCTAGACATTGCTGATAGCCTCATCAGTTGCAATGATTATGTATGTGACAGGGGATTGTGAGGACATTCTTTGACTGGCCTACTGTTTCTGAAAGAGACATAGTTGGACAGGGAGTGGTGGTGTTACAAGTGAGCCAACCTGATGCTGTTTACAGACACAGGCTCCAGGTGTTTCTGGCTGTTGGTTGGGGTTTGAGGTTTGGTACCTTATCTCCTATCCAATCCACCCACAGCAAGATCTATTACCTCAGAGGGGCTTCTAAAGTTACTCCGATTAATCTGCTGGACTGAAACCTGTACAGCTGGGTGATTATTTGGGACATTACACTTTAAGTGACCATGTGCCCCACAGAAATAATGCCTATACCTATTGACCTGAGGTGCCTCCTTCCTTCCTCCGCCATTCACATTTTTGAGAAACTTAAAAAAGGGAATTACTGTTTTTATTCTTGACATTTCGACCTTTTGCCACATGTTCTTGCCACCAAGGTTGCTTCATCTGGTCTCCCTGTTCACAACTCACTTATTAGAATGTGCTGTAAATAGTGTATTGCCAATGCTCAGTGAATCAATCATGACAAAGAGTTTCTGAACTAAGTAGCAAAATTGATTTATGCACATCAGATTAAGCAATCCATGGAAGATTGTCAGTTAATTTCCCTTTGCATACTGCCCAAACTTAAAAAATTCTCTCAATAAATGCTTTCCAATTCACATTCTGTATCTTCTTAGGACCTTTAAATAGTTTTAATACTGATTGGAACATTGGAATGATGGATGCTCCATTGAAAACAATGGAGTGCTCAGGGCTTCTCACGCCCGGTTGAAGCACTGAGCATCAACATTCCAATGCTTAATAAAGACCTCATGATGCCCAAGGGGATTTCAACCCCCTCGGCTCCGTGTAACAGATTAGAACATTTAGCCCTCTATGGGAGGAATGTTCTAATAGCCTTAGAGCCCTCCGTAGTCGAATCTACTGGCCATTAAAGGCCTACGTCCTTGTTAAAGGCCCTTGAATTTGGCTTGGACCTTTAACACTGCAGGAGGCCTTTAATGGCCAAGTAGAGTCTGTTATTGCGGGCTCTAAGGCCATATTAATGTTCCACCCAATTCCGAAAATGATAGAAACCTTCAGGCGGGTCTACTATGCTCCATTGGATCTATGTTGCCTTGTAAAGAAAGTGCTTAGTAAAGCAACTATATTTTCGTATCTACACATTATGGAAACAGGCTAGCTGCCAGTTAAAAAATAGTCACCAATGAACTTACTGGACATGGAGGGGTACTAGTCTGAGATGCATCTCTCCCCGTAAGGCACTACAGTGGCAGTTGGAAGCTCATACTGTCTCAATTCTAGGGCAAGCTTCATCTCCTGTATCTTCCTCTTTCTGCTAAATGTCTTCCACTCTGTCCATTTCATTCTGTTTTATCCTGTGTGTCTTTTATTTTTTTTCACTAGTAAGCCTTTGTTTCTTGATTTGAAACTCTACATCCCACTTGCGCGCTTTGAACCTCCACCTTTCCCTTTATCTTTTAAAGTGGGCAACCCTATCTATAAGGGAAAGCAATGCTGCGGGATTTGGTATGTACCCAGTGGGGGGAACCAGGGGCACAGGAATAGCAAAGGTGGAGAGCCAGAATCTGAAGAGACTATACCTACTGCTATTTCTATGCTTGTGATGACGATATTTTCACTATTAAAGCTTTTGAAATTCATACTTATATTAACATTTAACACGCAGATTTACTAGGTGTATACTATTCGCGTTTAGACTGACAACAGCTAATGTATGCCTTTCAAAAGGGTTAGTGCAGTGTCTGGCTGCCATCTTGTTCCATCTTGTGTATCTTTCTTTATTTCAGGAGAAAATGAACCAGCAATCGCAAATGGTGCCACTTTTGTTTTCTGTTCTATGTGTAAAGTTGTCTTTACACATTCTCTTCAGAACACACTAACAATCATGTGCAGAGCATTTCTCGGATCAAGCATATATCATTATGTTCCAGATAACCGTAAGTAGAAAGTATGTTTAGAGTTGGATCATTGCGCAGTAGCCTGTGAAAACAATACATTTGTGTTATCTTCATGTCCCCTAAAGTGATTGACCCTTCGTGTGAGAATCATGGGCAGGTGTATCAAGTGTTGGAATTGTGTGATTTAAACGGATGCAATGTAGACAGAGATTCAGGTGCATACCACAGATGCCCTTTCACTTGCCTTTACAGCAGAATCCTTTTTACTGACATCCTAACAGAACCTTTCCATGACTTAGCAAGGTAGGGTGGTCTCTTTATGGTAGAACAGACCTTGCTTACTTTGCCTTTAAGACGTATAATAATGTTAATTCATGATCTTTGATTTGCTTTGAATATATTGACTAGCACATTTATCTATTGAATAAAAACAGATTTGATGATTTGAGTTTAAAACTTTGCTAAATCTTTGATAAACCATTATGGTTTTAAAACTTAACCACTCTCTGTCTTACTTGTGGAGCCAAATGGGTTTTACGTTATTGACTTGTATTGATGATTGATGCCAGCCTCAGTCAGAACTGAAGATTCATCGAAGAGTGCTTTCCAAACCTAAATTTGTACAAGACTTTTCAAGGAGCAAAGCACTCTTTCACTGGTCACATTATGGACATAATATCACATCAAAAATTCAGTCACAAAAATCTGCCTTATGCAGCCCTGCATATGTCAGCAGCATTCTGTACAAACTGCTTTCAGCTGATTGCTTGTCCTTTAATTGGTGCATGTGCAGTTCTTCTTTGACGGTCCTATTAAGATTTGTCAAATAACTGCAAATGTATCCAATAATAAGTCTGCGGATTGAACTACCTGCTGGGTTCTAAAAGTATGTGTTGGTAACACTACTATGGTGGATTTATAAGTACACATTTTACAAACTGAGGTTCCCTTTAAACATTTTTAAACCTTATTCATTTTCAAAAACCCGGTCACATGTTGGATGACCAGATCAGTCATGTTCCTTACCCTCAATTTCGATCTGGTTACATTTGTCAGAGTCACAGCACTTTCGTGAGATCTGCATGGAACCATCGGTACTTGTGACCACAACTTCTTTATCACAGGAGACCTGTTTGGCAGGCTTCACGCAACCCTTGAACGCAGTTATTTTGACTTTTGGACCTACGTGAAAATAAAAAAAATTCTGGTTAAAAGAAAAGGGAACAGCAGCAACAAGCAGCCTAATATGTAACACCTACACAAGCACATGCACTCTATCTCCGAATGACACTGTGGCAACTTAGCCCATTTTTAGACTATTTTTAGCATATTTTTATCCTTTTTCTAGCCCTTCAGTACATTATAAACTTGCTTCTCTCAGTGCAATGTGTGTTGTTGAGACCAACAGCTATTTTTCTGAGTTCTAACAGCAGCAAAAGTTGCTTCTGGCATGGCAATAAAGTTCTATAAATGTTCCAGAGGTTAAAATATGTCATAAGTGTAAGAGGGCACGACTGATTGATGTGGAATACACACGAAGTGACATACAATTACATTTAAATATGGAGCTAGTAGTGTGTGGGTGAGTAACACACACTTCTCTCCCCCATAGATCCTAACACATTTTTAGAAAATTCAAGACCCTTAGCTGTTCTCCATCTGCACTGTGTACCAACTTCTTCCAGCATTTTGTAAATGGTCTCTCTAACCTAATTTCCAGACTATCATCTCAGCAATGCCCTTTAAACCAAGTTCAAATGCATTTTGATATAATTGCTGTTATCGGACCAGCCCATCCATAAGTTTGGATTGACTGTCTCACCAATGTTCCAGTACTTTACCTTTCATAAATGCTATACCGAAGGGGCGCAAAATCTCATCATTTTTAACCCAAAATTTTGTAAAATGTCACAAAATTGTGGAAAAATTACATGTAATGTACACAAAAGGCACTTTGGGTGATCTCGAGTGAACACTGAACGCAGGTGCATTCCTCATTTTCAAAAAGTCTCAGAGAAGGGGAATGGTTCATATTGGAAATTTCTCTTATGGCACATTTCTTGCCAGAATCGGTCTCCCGCAAGACTGTTTATGCTTGAACAGCTTCCACTTCAGAAAATTTGATAAATTACACAATGGCGTTACCTCTGACATTTTGTGAAGCATTCATAATGGGAAATTACACAAGCTTTCCGAAAAATTAGCATGGTCTTACTTATCACAAGCTGTGCTGAACTGTGCCCTGAGCAAATGAGGAAAGTCCAGAATATTTGAATGAATGTTCTGCCCCAGAACAGCCGCCAGGGACTCGCATTCATTGAAATATGGATCAGCTGTTTTAAAGTTGCTTCATGTTTCACAGTGCAATTGGCAAACCACCTTAATTTTTAAGGGAGATTAGAGATCCCCTTGCAGTCAGGTGCAGTGACTGCACCCGTATGCTGGGTAACGTCGGAGGAGGTCATTAGGACCCGGTTTTCTCCCTCGAGAGGGCTGCTGTTAGGAGGCGCACTGAAAGTGCACTACCTTTTTTTGGGGCACTTTCAGAACACCTCTTAAAGGCATGTTTGCATCTGTTCCCACATCAGTAACACGGCATGGGCGTAGAGGCAAAGTGATTCCCTCATTTACATGGAGCCACGCCCCCATGCAAATGTGGAAACGCCCTCTCATGATAGCACTGGAGCAACTTGTGCACCAGTGCTATCTGTATTACAGAAGGTCCCACTCAAGCGTCTTCGGATCCTTCTGTAGTACCATTGTGCCCGGGGGAGCTCGAAGTGGGTGCACATGCCTTTTGTGACCGTGGGCACAATGTATAAAAAGAGCCTAGGTCGGCAATGAAGATTCAATTAATCCATGCATCCATGGACACCTACCTGTTGTTTTATTCCGCAGGCCACTGACGCAATGAGTCACTCCTTTACGGCACAGTTTAAGACTGCCAGAGCAACTGGTATTGTCGACACTTAAGCAACGCTCACAAGTGAGGGAACTCCCTGAAAAGAAAAGAACATTTATTTTGTCAGATTTTGTGTGCATTTAGATTTCTGATTATGCAACTATTTTACTACTGGTCCCATCATGTTTGTCAGAAACTAATATTTATGATATATGTTGGCTCTGAGAACATTGTCAAAGGTACACTCTGGTTCTACTGTACAACATATTGTACTATATATATTGGTATTCGATTAAACCGCACCTAAATGTATCTTTTTGAGACAATTGTCCACTTTGGGAACTGTGTACATTAAATGATGCTGAGCCACAGGCTGGTGAATCGTTTTCTATATTTTATGCACCTAAGAATTGGCGTGACAAGGACATTGCTTAAAATAAACGAGCACTGGCAGTGCAAATAAGTCTGGCTTATAACTGAAACTTCCTCTTCTGTCATTTATGTACTTTAGGAACTCACGAAGGGGCATATTATGATGGCGGGCAGATCGCCACTGCCGGGCTGGCAGTGGCCTTGGCATGCGATCGAAACCTTGAAATCTTTAGGTCAGATTATGATGGCAGTGGTGACCACGGCGGTGTGAAAATACGTCCACCGCTTTCCCACCGGTAGCAATCCACTCGCTGGCCTGGCGGGCAGGGCTAGACCACTAAAATGGTGCTGGTGCCTAGCTTTTTCCGCCGTCCGGATTAGGATACATGCGGAAGTCAGCTTTTCTGCGGAGGTCTCTCCGCTTTGGAAAGGCTGCCTGAGATTGTTTTTGGGGGCCTGTTGCGGGCCTCTGCATGTTGGGGGGGGGTGTGGGTGCACTGGGGGCTACTTTCCACTGTACCATTTAGCCAAATATACACCCACAATAAAACATACTGACAAATTCCCACATATACGATAACTAAAATGAGTGCACATAGAAAAATGAAAACATACCACCTCCTAAATTTGATGAGAAAAAGCTAATATAATATTAAACATTAGAAGAGGCAGTCATCTTTCAATGGTATTGTACACCGTTTACAACTGTTTTACATTCTTCATAGATGCCTCATTAAGAAGCAATGTGTTAGCCACAGTAAAAGCAATGACACAGGGTGCAAAATAAAATCTGAAAATGAAATTCTAAAGCCATATTAAGCCAAGGTGGCCGACATAACACTTCTAAATATGTTGACCATCTTGGAACTAGAAAACAATCATATATACTATGGACAATACCATTTCAAGATGGGCAGCTGGTTTAGAAATAGTCATTTGCAGTAGGATGCAGCAAATGGAATTTGGGGCAAGCGAGCAGCCAGCAGGAGTGTGTGTGTGAGATGCAGGATGCTCATGAAAAAGAGGTAAATAAATTAAAGCTGACATATGAAATGAAAGCATCAAAACTGATGGATTGGCCACCAGCCCAGACAAAGAAGAGCCCTTGTTTTCAGTTGGAGGTACACATATGAGCCAGACAAATGCTGTTACTCACTGCCAATTGCAGAAATGGGTGAAACAAATGCCCCATGCAGTATGCTGCCATGGGGAGAAGCAGAATAAGAATGACACTTGAACAGATAGAAGAGGCCAGCCCAAATGCCCTTTATGGATGTATGTAAGGAGAGTTTTATTTACAAGGACCTGGCAGACACCACCCCACTTAAGAAGGCCTAACAAGGATTACTACAATTCCAGTCTTCTACTCAAAGGGTTATTCAAGGTATCTGTGAGATTCCACGTAACAAAATAGATATCAGTCTACAGCCTTCAATACAGTGTCAAAACAATCCACCCATAAAGGCCTATTGGAGTTAATAAATCTATTTCATAATAAGTAGGCCAGGCCTACTCCCCTTGTAATGTTTAATAATAAACATATCACACCTTTGGCATCTGACATAATGTTTCCCAATGAATCAAGCAAGACTATAATCTTCATTATTGAGTTAACCCCATAACAAACTGAGGCCTTCTGTTTTGCACATAAGCCAGCAACCATCATCAACAGTCCAAGAATAACAAATATATACAAACTTGCCCTTAGCAAAGCAATAGACAACCCAGTGAAATCAAACTAACAAGGATTATCACATAGCAAATCTTCAACTACAAGTGTTTGTCCAAACTACACCCCTTGAGTACAATGTACATCTGTGATATTCCTTGTAATAAAATATCTGTCTGCAGCCTTTATCTAAGTGTAGTGGCTATCCACACTTAAAGGCCCGTTGGCATTAACCAACACTTTTCACAATAAATTAGTCAGCCTTACTGCCTTTGTCATAACTTTTCATAATAAGCATATCAAAGGCATATGGATGGATTGCTAATGTGCAGGAAACATTGTGGCAACACTATCCCACCCACTCAAGCTGCTGCCGGCGCTGTCACAGGAGTGTGCGCTGCAAGCACTGCTAGTACATGGAGACCACGAGGGCCTTCATGATCAAGGCCGCCTCATTGCCCTATCCTTTTGGTTCTTCAGGACCTCTCTAGGGGAGAAGTAGAATCCTATTGTCCCACGGGATAGACAACCACCTGCAGGCCCGCAGGATAGTTGTAAGTCGGCCCATCTGAAGACCCACATCAGCACCAATGCCAGGGAAGAAGAAGCAGTGCGAGGTATAGTGCCGGCACCAGTGGCTGGAGATTAGATCCTAATGGGGCACAAGAAGTGAGATGGCAGAGATAGGCAGCATTACTCCTTGTGCAGCTAGGTACCTTGGAGCATATGTTGGATCTCTGTGCACTGGATTCAAGCTATCCTGGCTGATAAGGGGAGAAACCCCGAAACCGGACATAGGATGCTTGTTTCCAGGCAGGGGAGGACCTGGCTTGGCAGTTCGGGTTGGACTGTTCGCATGAGGCACAGGGTCAAGACTGATGGCCAGGTCTAAACTGGGGTGGTATTGTGAGCAAAAGAATGATGGATTTAACCCAGTTCTCTTGACTGGGGTGAATGTTTTAATTTGTTCTGCATTCTGTCCATCAACTGTGCGTCTTTTGGATATACTGTCTGCTTTGAAGATTGGATTTAATTTTCACTCCTAAATACAAGTCCTTGGAACGGCATGATGTAATTAATAAAGGTTTCATGGTATTTATGACCCAGGATCACCTTTCTCTGCAACGCATCACTACCACTGACATTTTAACAGTTGCATTCCGGAGACCAGTGCAGAATAACATGGAAGTAGCTACCATTATTACAAATAATCAAATCGCACAGCAGGTATGGAAGAAGAAAACAACAAATAAGAGAGCGAGACCCTTCACACACAGAATGGAACTGGGTTACGGCAAATAAAAGTAAGATGTTCCCTGTTGTATTCTGTCTATTCAAGCTGTCCTTTTACATACACACCCGCTCATGTATTCCCCCATATTCAAACCAAATGCCTTGTTGATAGTACGAAAAATATTTCCTCTTTTACTAAAAATAAATATTTTACAAGATTTTTTTCATTTTGCACACCATAAATAATTCAAAAAAGCAATTTCACTTTCATCACAAAACAAATGCAATTCCTTAAATTGAAGAAGCAAACTTAGATACCACAGTCTCATTGACATATACATGACACAAAATGTGACACATTTCCTTATGTATCAAGTCATTACTGTTGCTGCATTACAATTTATGAACTTATATAATTAAAATATGTGTTTCTCAATATCACAGAAATACAAAATATAAAAACAATACTCAAAGAGAAAAAAGTTGTCAACGTGGCGTTTCAGTGGGATGAAATTGGTTGAACCACCTTCTTCAGGACTGACTCATGGGTTAAAAAAGCAGTTTTGTTGAATCTCTGAATATAAATGAAACAGGAAACAATGTATGTGTAAATATTCAATTAAAGGAGGTATTCTAATGACATACAAACAAGGCATCAGAATTGTTGTGACCAAGTTATGTATTAAAAGGGGAAAATTATCAATACAAAAATCGACCCTGTTTTGCAAAAAAGGGTCCCAATTTCTATAGCCAGGAATAAGATAGGGCCATAACCCATCCCATGTTATATATACTTCCATACACCATCATAATGGACAGTAACATACTTATGATAGAATTGTAGTATATGTATAATCACATGTATATCTTCATGTTGATTTGATTCAATTTATCTCCTGGGGTCTGGTTATACCTCCGGTTATCTAAAATATTATATAATTGATTCAATGGAAGATGGGGAGTATGTATTGTACCCTCAAACTATTCGAATAACTGACTAGGATTTTTGTTTGCCATAGGATTCATGACGGAATAAGCAAATCTTTAATTACAGGATGTCTAGATGTTTCAAAGTTTCATGATGATATTCATCAATCTCTCTACATTGTAATCTAAGTTAAGGATATATCTCCTTTTTAAGTCCCAATGATTGTTCTATCCACAAGGGGAAAAAATACAAAGGGATTTTATACATTATTATTCTATATATTCACAGTTCTATCAATCTTAAATGTCTAAAAGAAGAGGTATTTATGCTCACCCTTCGGTTTAGATAGGTTTATCATATAAAGTCGTTGAGGACCACAATTAATTTTGTAGGGAAAAAAAATACACTTCTGGTTTATTTTACTTCTCTCCTAACATTCTACTTTGAAGGCCTCAATATTTACTAAAACGTAAAGGCTGTTGGCTGCGTAAATCAGAAAATAAAAATGGAAAATAAATGCTTAGTAGATAGACTAAATCTATTCTAGTGCACCTTTTCTCCCATCTGATATTTTGTTACTTTAGTACCCATCCGGGAGAATATGAGCTATTGTCTTAAGCTATTACATTTCAAGCGAGTCATGAAATGTAACATTTAAGTTAAATAGAGGGTTTCATAGATCGAATGAATGAAGTAACTTCCTCCCACTCTATTTGCTTACTCCTACAAGCCACCAACAATGCTGGAATTACAAATGGAAAGGTACTCTAGGAAATTCTGTAGACCGGAAAGATTACGTATATGTTTCAAAGTTCATGTTTTAGTCATTGTTTACTTTATGTCCTTAGAAATGTTATTTCAATTAAAAGAAGATCCAGCCAACGCATTTTGTTTGAACAGGATTTTGAACTTCGCCGGTCTGTAAGTACCATACATACAACAAGAGTAAGACAATTCTTGGTGGCACATTGTGACAATATAACACTATTCAAATACATGAAAGGAAACAGAACAAACACTTCCTTTACTACCACACACATATTAAAACTTAATACAAAACAATTATATATCAACACAAATAAAATATGACAATACTTTGAATCTAAATTTAGAGAACAAGAATTACAAAAGAACAAAAAAATATCACATTACACAATTTTTAAAAATCATAACGTTTAATGAACTTTTGTACATGTTCAATGAACATGTAGAATCACATGTGTATTAAGGGAGACTTAAACACATGAAAATAATACACACACTCCCATCATCCAGTGCTTAGTTCTCAGTAACTCAAGCAAAGTAATACACTAATAATGTGTCTTGTACAAACAGTTCTCGGATAGTTTATGAGTAACTGAAACCCCAGTCATCATGTTTTGAGTACCTTCATTAACTATTATTCTCAACCACAGAGGGTTCAGCCACATTTTATCTACTGTTCCCCATATGAGGTTTAAATGGAACATACCTCATAAACATGTGTTAACTTTATACTCCTGGTCTGGAGACCATATACGTACTTTGTGAAATCCTTGCAAGTGTGTTGGAAAAATGTCTAATGTAAGAAACAGCTCTCATATTCATGGATGAGATCATGAGATCCATCCAGGGAAACAAGTTAGTTCTATCAGAAAATATTTTGGGAGTAATCCCTCCAGGGATGATACCTATAAGGATTATACAAATGTTATATAAATGAATGATTAAACACCGACATAAGAAATCAATATCCTGCAAATAGCACACAATATCAAAAGGATTATACGGCTGAAAAGCACAAAATCTCTATTATGAAAACCTCATGTGGCAACCCCAACAATGCTCTTAAAATCCTTACTTCATGAAGACTCACATAATTCAGTAACATAAGAGTAAACTGTCTGCTCTTTTGCAATTCTAGTTTTCTAAAGTTAGATTAATTTCTAAGTATTGTCATGTTTTATTTGTGCTGATATATCATTATTTTGTATTATGTTTTGATATATGTATGGTAGTGGACGAATCTCTTGTTCTGTTTCCCTTCTTGTATTTGTACATAGTGTTGTATTGTCGCAATTAGCCAGTAAGTATTGTCTTACTCTTCTTTTTTTTGTATTACTTATAGCCCTGATGAAGTTCAAAAATATGTTTGAACAAAAAACGTTGTCTGGATGTTCTTTGCATGAGAAAATATTTGGTATGGACATAAAGTAAATACAAAATAAAGCATACTTTGAAACATATACGTGATCTTTATGGACAATAGTATTTCCAGGTGCATATTTCCATTTGTAATTCTCATCTATTTCTACTGGACAAAGGTACTGAATGAGGGCGGGTACTGGAAAAGTAGTGCACTGGGCCGCAATTTGTTGGAGTTTTGAGTCAGGTGCGGTATTTTTAGTCTGCATTTAAAGCATGATTTTGGTTACTAAAGATGCAATGTTGAACTGCTGCCAGTAGAAGATGTCACTTATTAGAAATCTGTCCCAAAGCCAATGGAGGAAGGGGCTCCTACAACATCAGTGCTCAAAGAACTGTGGCAGCAACTGGGAGGGTAAGTGTAAACTAAGTGTAGTTCCACTGGATTGGGCATGGCTTCTGGGGGTATTGCACTGCAGTTCTAAGCACAATGCTAGCCACTGACCTGAGAACATAGTTCCCTTATCCCAGTCACAGCAAAAATTGAAAATGTGATCATGGAATGTAGTGGAAGTACAGACCAAAAAATGAAGATCGATAATTCCTGTATTACCTAAACACTTCCATTTAGTAGCAATGCAGGAAAGATGGGCACTAACTCCATCACACATTCGGGCATAAATAGGATTTATCAAGTTGGCAGTAAAAACTGACATACTGGTCCACCCAGCTGGTGACCTAGCCCTCTACATATCAGCTGACATTAACAGAAAAATAACAGAGATGCAAGATGAACATCCAAACTTACAAACTGTGTAGCTGTCGAAGTGCTTTCAAGACAATGTTAACCACTGCCAATAATAAACACATATTCACCCATTGTCAAAAAAAGAAAATAGCAACAATTGAAACCTCAAATGCCATTATCATTGGATATACAACAAACACGCCCACATCATATATCCTCTTGAAGGGATTTTAACATGAACCTGTTACAGGAATCCTAGCTGATCAAGCACTGGGTATATGAAACCAAATTTGGCAAATACAACATTTCATAACCTCGGCTTCCAAGAAAGGATAATTGGGGCCTGGCCTTAAGGGAAGTTATGGATCACCTGAGCCTGAGGATCCTAAACAGAAGAAATAGCAGTGAGGTATAAGCAGAATACACTTTTTATCCGGGCAAGGAACATTTAAACCCTGATTACACTTTGGGTGGCTTACATCTCTACCAAATGTTAACGAAATTCAAGATGAAAACTTGCCTTGAAAATGATCACCAACCAAAGGGAACCAGCCTTATTTAAGCTATTGACAGCATGCCAAATCATAGCTGGAAATCAGAATGGTCACCCCCACATGAATCAAAAAAGCTCAAATGGACACCAAGCTCAAATATTCACACTTAAGCTTACGCAAGAACTGTATGGGAAAATATAAGGTGGGTCAACATTGATCCAATAGCACAATGAACCCAATTTCCAGCTGCAATACTGTCTGCAAAAACATACGACCGCAGAGGCACACATGTTTGCCTATGTACCCGCCCAAGAAACGAACAACTGAGATTGCAGCTGCAAAACATTACTAAATAATGGCCTGAGTATATCGCGAAGCAGGCGCTTACCACTGGCCCATACAACTAGCTTGAGCAAGCTGAGAAGCTTGTACAAAAATCAATATATGAAAACTATGAGAAAGAGAGAGATCAATACTGGCAGAAACTGTTGGTAGAAAAAAGAAGGAAAAATGCAAAAGAGATCTTGAGACTTGTGAACAAGACTACTCAGACCGCCTCCAGCATCATTCAACACAGCTGATGAAATGTAGGCAGTCTACCTGCAGGAAACTGTAGTAATGTAAAGGTGCCATTTCTAAAACCATACAGGTGGGAGATAAACATGGCTATCGCCCATTCAGGGCCAGAACTCTACTCTGCTCAAGAATCAATCACCCTGAAAGCTGAAAGCTCCTGGCCCCAATGGCCTACCACAGGCCATCTTTAAAGAAAATTTGCAATACTCTGCAAAATATCTATGCTCGCTCTTTAATCATGTTCTTTTCCATCAGGCAAAACCCGCCAGCTGGCAAGGTTTGATAATAACCTCAGTTTACAAACCTCAGAACAAGCTTGAAAAGACCTATTTACAAAAATAGGTAGGTTTTTTACGACACCGCCGTTTTCTGGAAACGACAGTGAAGGGGTTAAGGATTGAATGATATACTACTCGAATGTCATGATATAAGACCACCAACGTATGGGCGCCATGTAGCGGGAATTCCGTTCTCCTACAGAACTGTGCATAGAGATTTGGAACCTCCGTGAATTAGGGTGGCCCAAAACTCACCTTAGTACCCAAAATCCCCTTACCGAGCTAGCTACAGTGTCTCATTGGTCATAACAAACTCCCAATGTTTAGACAGACCAGAACATGAACTTAGAATACCTCAGGTATCGTGGAACACATGAACACTCTTTCGTTATACAATCATTTCAAACCAGAACGTAGAGTAAAAGAGGACACGTGCACATTTGAAATATTTATTTACTAATGCAGGGTTCTCAAACGCAGTATCTTAGATAATACAAGCAAACATATTATAACAAGCAAAGTTATCAGCATAGTTACTAGTCCATAAAATGCGAAAGGTGACAGCATGCTAAAATGCTGAAATGAATAGGAGTTAACAACACCTAATTCTCACCCTCCCTATCTAGTATATATTATATCTACGAAGGTCTCTTTGGGTTTTAGCAGGGCGGGCCCATACCTCAAAATCTCAGTGGCAGAGGATCACATCATCTTCCACCAGCTCTCTGCATGAGAAGCACCATCAAGTGTGTAACGTGTGCTCTATGCAAAGCAATATAAAACGCGCGTAAAGCCAGATTTGGCAGCAGCTGCATTCATGTTATGTCTAGGAAGGTGCGAAGATCAGACCACACAACAACACTATGTCGAGTTATACTTGGAGGCTTCAGCACTCACTGTGCAGACAGTTTAGAAAGCAAAGCTGATATCAGAGCAATAACATATTATTCTCATGTACATCTCAACGCTCTTCTAGGTTGAAAGCTAAAATAACAATTATGTGTCGTGTACAAAAAGCAGCAAAAGGAAAAATGGCGTTTAAACATTTAATAAGCTCATGCTAACTTAACACGGTATATAGGTAAGCAGTAACTATATGACCCCCTGGGTTTGTAAAAGAAATTGTACGGAAAAGGTCCAAAAAATTCGTAATCAAGAACTGGCTATTAGCAAAAAGTCTCGAAGGCTTTCAGGACAGGACTGAATATGCAAAATATGCAGCAACAGCTTCCAGCATGAAATCACTGTCATCATCCGAAAACAGTTCAGCCATACAATCCATTAGTGGGAAAGAACATACGTGCTCCTCCAGCACCGGAGCCTCTAGCATCATCAGAGGACAACTCGGCGGGTTCTCAATATAGCTCTGTGCCAAGAAATCTTGTGCTGCTGCGAGTATGTTCCAATGACCCATTAGTCCATGCATCGCTGCCAAGGCCATAATCCTTTCGCCAGAACAAACCAACTCGTGAGTAACTATGGGACTCATCAGGTGATTAAAATCAACGTCAGGAGACATCGTCTTGCAGAGACACAAATTAAGGGCCCAGTCGAAATCGCAGCTCAGGCAATGAAACACGGGCTGGACACATGTGAAATAGGAAAATCGAAACGATAATCCATATGCCGTGCTTAAGGTCGCAAGCGGCAGTGCGCCATAGTATTCAAGCATCCGGTTACGAAACAGAGCCAGGTGGGGCTCTGCGGCTTCTAACACAGGACGGGCATCCATTTTTAATAAAACAAAATATCACCAGAACGCCTGCAGCCAGCGCCAGCAAAACTGGAAAGCCACCAAATAGGCTTGAAAATATAGAATGAAAGAAAGCAGGGATGACTCCAAATATTTTCTCGAAGGAAGTCACGAGACCACTGCTAACTATTTTAAAAAAGTGTGCGAGGCCAGAAGTGGAGGAGGCATTAAAGATTTGATTAATCAGCTCGCTGAATTGCATTGGCAAATCAGTATTCAATAGCGCCTGCACTTCTGTGCGCGTGTTAGCTATGTGAAGGACAAATGTTTCACGAGCCGCACTCAGGGCCACCTCTTTTTGAGATAAAAGGGCTCTTATTCTTCTCATACCATTGAACTCTGCCGTCAAGGTTGGGATTCACGGCCAGATGGAAACATCTGAATTCCCATGTGTAGGAGGATACAGAACGTTTTTGCAACACACTACACGTTCTGATACTGTTACCACATAAGCGATACCTCTAATTAACCCACAACAGTCTTCGTTATTCAAAAGTAAATAACTGCCGTTTGCCAGTAATGTGAAAGTAGGAACGATTGCGGGAACTGGAGTACCTTTCAAAACACAGGCTAAATTTGGCCGGTCTTGGTTACAAGAACCGTGCAATTGAATGTGTCTACAAATTAATGAGTGATCCGGTGTTTCCGTGCACTCCTCCCCTTTAAGATAAACTTCCTTCTCGTCTTTCAAGCATCGATAAGTGAATGGAAGCGACCATGCCTCATGCAGAAACAAACTACCTAGTGGTTCATATCTGCCTATCGCGATATATTGCATACAATTTGTAAATTTGTACAAAGCAAATGGTAATGTAAGCAACCCATGGATAAGCCACGTTGCAGCAGTGGCTTCTGCCACAGAGAACGGCAAGGACTCTAACTTTTCAATGTGTAGCATGGAAAAAGAAGCATCTCGCATTGAAAGCATGCGCTGTTTGTCAGTCAAATTAAAAGGGGCAAAGAGGGAGGGCACGTTCATGTAAGTCCAAGGACCTTACCAGACTTAAGCGTCTGCAGGGTCCACGCAAATTGCATAATGGAACGCAATTGATTTTGACCATGGTATAACACAGACACTTCATCTTGGACAATATCAACAACAGAAGACACAATATTATTTAACGTGTAAATGCGGGACGAAAGCATGTTAATACTATTATCCACAACTGCAAGTACTTTTTCTAAATTAGCTTGATCAATAGCTCTGAGGCGTGTAGCAGCCTCAATTTGTGAAGTCTTCCAGATTTCATTGTAAATGGCATAAATCCATCTTTTAGATCTACCACTAGCCGGGCCTTTAATGAAATCATTTAAATCCACATCATCAGTCAGTTTGGATAGATGCAGCTTAACTGCAGCCAATGTAGAATGTTTCAGCCAAGTCTGACATAATTTGCCTACTGAATAAGTGGTGACAGAATGGTCAGTATCAAAACGAGGATCAGGCCTGATTTGTGTAAATCCATCAGCTAAACCCAGAAAACGACGTTGGCACGAATCAGAGCTTCTGTGCCACATCAGCCAAACTTTTGGATCCAAAATGGATATATTAAAGGACGAATTTTGCAATAGAGCTTGCAACTCTCGAATGGAAAACTGTGTAATATTACTCCAACCAGAATATTCCTCTAAATCAGGGACGGTAGGTGTATTTAATCTTTTAGAAGTAGCCAATCCAAAGCATGTAGTTTGTGAAATGCTAGAATTCAAAAACAACATATGATTTGGGATGAGACATGCTCGGTGCAAAGCCTCAGTGCCTTGTACCTGCCAACTTTTAGAACTCCAAACTGATTTAAGGTCAATGGTTTCCTTCCATAGCTCGTAGCCTTCTACAGCCAATTTGTCTAGAAAGGACTTCGAATACAATAATTTAGTATCGGTAAGTCTAACGTTGGACATGGACTTCTGTGTCATTTTAAAATAAAAAGACTCGGGATTGGACTGATTAAAGTCGGTAAAATAAGTGTACTTTTTTTAAAAAGTACTTGAACTGCCTTGCAAAGGGGTTGGGCAATCTTCCCACTGCATGTAATTTACAGTACCCCTTCTGGAACTCGTTTTATGCAGATAATGATTGCCAAAATGTTGGAAGCAAAATAATTCACCATAATTAGCAGAATCTAAGTATAAATCTTCAGCATCAAAGGCAGCATAATATTTCAAATCAGAAAACAATGCTTCTACGGCCTGAATATCCCAATCATCAGAACGTATGTTTTGTTTCACCACATCTCCCATGTTTACCCTGAGCACATTAGGGACATTAACAAACTCAGTAGGGCCATGGATTTGAAATTTAACCGCATCCCACACAATCCCATCAAGAACAGGCCAAGCAGTGATGTTAACAAAATTCAAGTCTATCTTCAGTCTGTGTGCTGAATGTGACGAGGAAAGAGGGGCCAAAGTTCCATTAAGATGCTGAATGCATGTTCTCTCCTCGACATAATGGCCATCGACAAGACGAAAAAAATAAAACACAAAACCAATTGACATAAAAAGGTAAATTGAAAAAAGTACCAGCCAAATATATGTCCAAGGTGGGATCAAAAAATGTTTTTTAAATAATGTGGCATAAACTGCAAAACGTGAGGGTTTTTTTTGAATTTTGTGAAACAGTGTCAAAGGAGAATCTGGAGTCAGTGGCCAAACGTGTTTGCAAATCAGGCATCGATAAGTCAGTTGGGTAAGTGTAGTCAAGTTCATCAACGTTTTCAACAGGCAGAGGATTAGAAGCAGTGGCCATAACAGAATTTCTCACAATCGAAGGACAGGAGACCGCCGGAGTCATACTAAGAAGAATCGGCCACTCTGTGTATCTTGACATTGTCAATAGAGATAAACCTGTTTTCCTTACGACCTGGAAGTGGTGGTAAAATTACTGTTCTTATGCCCTTCACTCCAAGCACAGAAACCGGAGCTCGATAGGAAGGACCAAATTCTTTCTTGTTATCGATCTTCTCTCGAACCAGTTCTCCAACTTGGGGTAGCCAGCCTACTACCGGCATCTGCAACGCATCATCCGACGTGGAGGGCAAATGATCCTTTGCAAGACTGTCTCTTGTCTTTTGTAGATCCTGTAAAACATTAAAATGTTCATCTACGTCAAAGGTTGTGGCACGGGCCACGCCGTCTAGACCGTCAAGGTCCGGGACAAACATCTTGATACCAAAGAGCATTTCGTATGGGGTCCGCCCACCCAGAGACCTTCTAGGGAGATTATTAGGAGCACGCTGCACGCCATTGAGATGGGCCAACCAGTTTCTGCCAGTGCCTATGACTCGTGCTGTCAAAGATTGATTTAAGTCACGTTTCATTCGTTCCACTACACTGTTACCCTCAGGTCTGTAGGAGACGAAAACTTGACTTGGACCCCCATCAAATTCATTGCATCCTCATACGCCTTAGAGGCGAAAGCCGGACCCTGATCCGAATGGAAGGTGCCACAGGCAAAAATCCCTACAAAGACACGCAAATCTCTTATGACAGTCCGTGAATCAGCACTGCGATGGGGCCATACCCACACAAAGCGTGTGCATGAATCAACTGCTACTAAGATGTACTTATACGCAGTATCAGAAGAAAAAGGACCGCAGTGATCTAAATAAACACAACCTAGCGGTTTATTAGATATGTACAACTGTGTCTGTGGCGGACGCGCAGCAGTCGAAGGTTTAATCTGCTGGCAAATGTCACATTGAAGGACATAGTCGCGCGTCTGTTAGTACAGTCCCCGCCACCAGAAACGTTGTTGTAATTGAGCTACAGTGGCCGAGACGCCCGCATGCGCAGACGCCTCAATTTCATGCGCCGCTGTAATCAAGCTAGCCCTGCGATGCGAGTTGGGAATCAAACGTTCTCCAACTTCAGGAATTTTCACGAAAGGAACCTTATCGGGACTTAAGTGGTATGTGTACTTAGAAGGGAACCCCGTAGGATGTTTACCTCCCTTCTCAGTGGCAGCAACTGCCGCCAAGATGTCATCATCAATCTTAGTTTTGGACCGTGTAACTGCTGCAACCAAATATGTAGATACCGCTGATTTCGCTGCCTCATCAGCAAGCGAGTTACCCACAGCGTGAACTCTAAGCATGGGCGGATTTTGCGGATCCACGATCCGCGGATTTGCGGATTTGGGGATCGTGGATCCGCAAAATTGGCGGATTTGCGGATCATCGGATTTGCCCTGCTGCAGTCCTGAATGATACAGAAAAGGGGGTGGTGATGAACAGAGTGTCTGAATTAAGCAGACCACTCTTACCCAGTCCAAAGATCAGGGCTTGATCCATCACCGTTATTTATCTCACTGCCCCATCCCAGCTCAGAACCTGGCTATATGCAAATTAGTCTGTCCCTGGCCCAGTGCATCATGGGAACAGGGCAGACCAGACTACAAAGCCAATTCTTCACCAGAAAGGAGACAAGCTACCGGGGACCGGTTTCTGGCATTTCAGCCTCTTCGGCCCGGCTTGCTTGAATCCTGATGGAGCAGTGAGAAAGGGACTCATGTCTGAGTATACCCTGCCACACCTATAGTGGCCAAAAACGATACAGAAAAGGGGGTGGTGATGAACAGAGTGTCTGAATTAAGCAGACCACTCTTACCCAGTCCAAAGATCAGGGCTTGATCCATCACCGTTATTTATCTCACTGCCCCATCCCAGCTCAGAACCTGGCTATATGCAAATTAGTCTGTCCCTGGCCCAGTGCATCATGGGAACAGGGCAGACCAGACTACAAAGCCAATTCTTCACCAGAAAGGAGACAAGCTACCGGGGACCGGTTTCTGGCATTTCAGCCTCTTCGGCCCGGCTTGCTTGAATCCTGATGGAGCAGTGAGAAAGGGACTCATGTCTGAGTATACCCTGCCACACCTATAGTGGCCAAAAACGATACAGAAAGAAGCTTGTCTCCTTTCTGGTGAAGAATTGGCTTGGTAGTTTGGTCTGCCCTGTTCCCATGATGCACTGGGCCAGGGACAGACTAATTTGCATATAGCCAGGTTCTGAGCTGGGATGGGGCAGTGAGCTAAATAACGGTGATGGATCAAGCCCTGATCTCTTGACTGGGTGAGAGTACTCTGCTTAATTCAGAGACTCTGTCCATCACCACCCCTTGTTGTAAATAATTTTGTCCACCCTAAGCGTGGAAGGGTATACTCAGATGTGAGTCCCTTGCTCATTGCACCATCAGGATTCAAGCAAGCCGGGCCGAAGACGCCTGAAATGGCAGAAACCGGTCCCCGGAAGCTTGTTTCCTTCCCAGTGTAAGAATTGGCTGTTGTAGTCTGGTCTGCCCTGTTCCCATGATGCACTGGGCCAGGGACAGACTAATTTGCATACAGCCAGGTTCTGAAACTGGAATGGTGCAATGAGCTAAAAAACGGTGTTGGATCTAGCCCTGATCTCTTGACTGGGTGAGAGTACTCTGCTTAATTCAGAGACTCTGTCCATCACCACCCCTTGTTGTAAATAATTTTGTCCACCCTAAGCGTGGAAGGGTATACTCAGATGTGAGTCCCTTGCTCATTGCACCATCAGGATTCAAGCAAGCCGGGCCGAAGACGCCTGAAATGGCAGAAACCGGTCCCCGGAAGCTTGTTTCCTTCCCAGTGTAAGAATTGGCTGTTGTAGTCTGGTCTGCCCTGTTCCCATGATGCACTGGGCCAGGGACAGACTAATTTGCATACAGCCAGGTTCTGAAACTGGGATGGTGCAATGAGCTAAAAAACGGTGTTGGATCTAGCCCTGATCTCTTGACTGGGTGAGAGTACTCTGCTTAATTCAGAGACTCTGTCCATCACCACCCCTTGTTGTAAATAATGCAGTCCTGAATGAGTCACTGAGATTGAGCTTCAACTAGTTCCAGCGACCATGTGTGTGTTACTATGCAATCGCCCCGAGGGGCGCAGGGGTCCCTTGGGTGAGCTGTCCATCATAGTGGGTCAATGGCAGGAAGACGGTGCACACTGCGAGTGTGTGGGCGGGGCTTCCATGCGAGTGCACATGCCTCTTGTGTGTATAAATGGTCAGTGACCGATCAGAGCAGCAGATGAAGAGATAGAAGCTCCTGGTCACAGGAACAGCACGGGGATTGCGCTTGTGAAAGTCAGGGATGCAAAGGCCTCTATCCAGCATCACAGCTGATTTTCGACGGTAGATTTGGGAAGAAGGCACACCTGGCCTGCCTCGACGATGCTCACGATTGTTTTTGGGCTGATGAATGAGTCACTGAATTTGAGCTTCAACTAGTTCCAGCGACCATGTGTGTGTTACTAGTTGAAGCTCAAAATCAGTGACTCATTCAGCACTGCAGCAGGGCAAATCCGCCGGCACTTGACAGCAGTACTCTAAAACTCTGAGACAGGTGCTATGCAGAGGAGTATTTATCCTTAATGGGGCACTCAAGCAAACCCAACCAGTTGTCATCAGGCAACGAAACGACCGGGAATTCGTGGACAAAGTGAGGGTGTAGAAAACTGGGGTATTTACTGGAAGTTTCACAAAAAAGTACAATTTAACGCCAATATGCCATCAATTTTGAATTAAAAGGGCACAGGCACGTTTAGTTTTATATTTTGATGTTTTTCCTTCCTGACAAGTCCGTTTCAGCATGAATTGAGTGCACAGTCTCATCACTGTGGGATACCTGTCATCTCACTCTTCACTTTAAACTTCACGAAAGAGCGAGTGTTTTTTTAACAAAGCAAGATCCATTGCCCCCCTGTGCTTGCAATATTTGGCAGAGCATTTTGCCAAGGGTCACACCGTGCGGTCTAATAGGAAAATGAGACTCGAATCTAAGTGTTGTGAATCTAGAGCCTACCTCGGAGTCACTGAAGTCACAGGAAGGGCCTGATGTAACTATTTTACGATGGCGCCGGCAAGCTGCCAGCGCCATCCTAAAATAGTTACTAAATTAGCTTCAACAGGAAGCTCGAATAGATAAAATAAAGCAGGTGCTCGAGCACCTGCTTTATTTTATCTATTAGAGCTTCCTGTTGAAGCTAACTTAGTAACTATTTTAGGATGGCACTGGCAGCTTGCCGACGCCATCGTAAAATAGTTACAACAGGCCAGCCAGGCTTCAACTTTTGCCCCCGGAATCCGCCGCTCGCGGATTTGCGAATTCTCGGCAAATTCGCGGGAGTTCGCGGATCGCGAATTTACCAAAAATTCGCAAAATCCGCGAGCGGAACGGATTTTCCGCCCATGCTTAGTGAACTCCAACACGCTGATGGCCGAGAGTATGAATCACAAACACGAGTGGCAACTGCTCTTTGAGCTCAGCCACTCGAACCCAGATACATTTATGTTTTATTGTGCTACCCTTGGAATCACGAAAGTCATTTTGAATCCAAAAGAACAAGTTTTCATTGTAAGACTGGACACAGTAATAGGAATCACTCACAATAAGAGTTGTCACACCAGGATCTGCGTACTCTAACGCGAGTAAGAGAGCACGAAGCTCCGCCAATTGTGCGGTGCAGTCCCCTAGAGTCTGCGTGTGCACAACTCTGGAATTGAACTCATCGTTCACCATGGCACCGACCACAATGGCCATGCGGAAACGTAGGCGTGTTTAGGGCCATGCGCAACCTGCGCCAAGCCATCAGTGTAAATGATGCAATGGAAATCCTCCAAAGGTCGCATTGCTAAAGGAGCCGGATGAACGAATTCATACTGTAAATACTCCTGCGACCGTAACGTGGCGTCAAAAATAAACGTGACATCCTGAGATATCAAGGATGCAGCCCATTGAATCCACCGAGGGTGCAAAGCTTTAGAGTTTGGTACACTGGCTTTCGTAACTGCCTCCAAGGCAGGACACGGGGTAACAACCAACATGCGTTTTCCCTGTGACAGGGCACGTTCTTTAAGAATTGCCATCTGCACAGCCGTTAAAACTTTCTCCACCGTGGAAAAAGGCATTTCAGCTGAAGTGTACAAGTGTGACTTGTAAGCAATAGGTACTGTGTCTCCTTCATTAAAAGTCAGGTACGTGAAACCCACCGTCCCAGGGATAATTCTTATCACCAGGTTGGTGTGGTTATCACGAGTCAGTAAGAATTTAGAAGCGAGCAGATCAGCCTGTAAGGATTGCAAAATGGCTGAGTGCTCAGGCAGCCAGCATGATTTGTAAAAAGTTGGTTGTATCAAAGCATACAAAGGCTTGATACGCTGGGCATATTCCGGAATGTATGTCCTCCCGAAATTTAAGAAACCCAGTAAAGACTGTAATTTTTTCAGCGTTGTTGGAGCACGCAGTTGGGCGCATTTCTCCAGGAAGTGAGGATCCAAACCTCTTCCTTCATTGTTGAGCTCGTTAGCCCAGGAACAACACTGTGTACTCTGCAATGTGCGATTTTGCAAAGTTAAACTTGTAACCCATGTCTGCAAAGTTACAAATTATGCTATTTAATAGACACAGATGCTCCCAAAGTTCGTCGTCTGTGAGAAATATGTCATCCACATACGAGCATGCATCTGGGTCGATTCTCTCCAAAAGAGAGACAATGCGGGCAGTAAAAATCCCAGGACTATTCTTATAGCCCATAGGCAAACGCCTAAATTCTAATGTACACCGCCGCATGTAAAGGAGGTCCATTGGGAACTTAGGCTATTCAATCGATGGGCATAAAAACCGTTGGAAATGTCAAGCGTGGTCTTAAAGCGCTTACGCACAAGACTATTTACTAGGGCAGAGCCGTGAGTATTCTCTACTGCACAGTTACGGCAATGCGAGTTTAAATGCCGGTAATCCAACACCAAACGATATGAACCGTCAGGCTTGGTTACAGTAAAAAGAGGGTTATTCATTGGTGACACACATGTTTCAATTACACCCTGATATTCCAATTGTTCAAGGATTGCTGCGACAGAAGCCTTGGCTTCACGCCGAATGGGATATTGCGGTTAAGGCTGCGGCTGAGACCGTAAAGGAATTTCGTGGTTTGGGGACAATTTATCCCAACCACATTGGTTGTGGTACAGAGCTGGTGCTAGAGCCTTAGCCCACTCTTCTGAAAAATGCAGCGCATGCTCTTTCGAGACTGTGTTCGCGAAACTGGGGAGGATTACCTCCTCCCCTCGCGGTGCTGCGAGAACAAAAGGTGGGGGCCAGTCAGCCTCCGAAAGCAAAATGTCATACGTAGACGAAAGATTTTCCCAAAATACCCATTGTATGGTACGTTGTATGTCACCTTCGATTAACAGGACAATTTCATAAAGTCTATCAGGGGGAGCAACTCTTGTATCAGCTGTTTCTATCACAACATAAATATCAGTCGCTGTCACCTTCAGTAGTGGATTCAGGCCTCTCTCACAATGGTAATCTCCGCCGCGCTGTCCAGCAAGGTCAGATCCCATGTCAGATTCCAAAGCCGCGTTCTCACTATCTGCGGCATATCTGTGCGCTGTTAAGGCGGCGACTTTCTTCTTGGCAAACTGCGGTCTCTTCGGTGTCGAGTCGTCCTGCTTTCCTGCACCGTCCTTCGGGCGGGGCTGGTCACGTCCTTGTTGACCACCCCGACCCCATCCGCCTCGTCCACCACCGGTCGCCGAGGCCGATGAGTCCTGAAAGGAACGAGGAGAGCGTTGATCAGAAACCTGAAATCGATCAGGTGATGTAATCTTCGCGCGATTGCGCATGTCATAAATACGTTCTGTTTGCGCAGGTAACTAAGACGCAGGACGAGATTCCTGTGTCTGCTGTTGTTGCTGTTGCTTTCCCTGTTTTTGTTTTTTAGGCCAATTTTGTTTCTTGGACTTGGGCGGAACTTCTGTTTCTGAATTCTGCCCTTGGGGTTGCTTTTTCTCTTTGACAGAAAAGGGATTTAGACCCCTGCTATTGCGACCCACGGTTTTATAAGCCGCCACAATAATCCTCGCCAACTGTCGGGGTTTCTCGGCATCGGGAATCGCCGCCAAAGCATTAGCTACCTGAAAGTTCACTGCATCCCCCTTGACATTAGCAAGAATGAGATCGCAAACTATATCAAAGGTGCCACACAGGCGCATACCCAATTCAACCGCAGCCTCGGGTCCGTGATCATCCTGAACACGCTTAAGGACCGTAGGAAGGACAGCCATAGATGGAGTGCCGTAACACCTCGCATAGACCACCGCAAATGTCTTACCCCAGGTCTCACAGTCACCGAGTTCAGGGGCCAAATCCTTTGGCAAACTAAGTGTCAAAAGCCTGTGTTTTTCACCAGGAGTTGTATTAGGAAATACTGCTTCCAGCTGCTCAAATTTCTTGGCAAGCCAGAAAGGAAAATCATCCTTCTCCTGGGGACGCTTGCCCATTACAGCATTGACCATCACGGGACTGAGCTTCAATCCGCCCTGTCCGTCCGGAAGCGCCGCACCACCCGAGGGCCAACCCGGAAGATTGCGGGCTATGTATTGTACTAAAGCTCGAATCACGGCAATCGAGACATCATGTAGTGTACGAACTTCAGCAAGGGTACAATTGCCGTGTAGAGGATGAGGAGTAAATCCAGCCAAAACAGGCCAATTTACGCCCGGAATGGACAAAGGACCCAACCTCGGAGCAGTTAAAGAATGGGGTAGGCCGCCACCAAACCAAACGTGATGCTGCCAAGTATCAATAGGAACTTCCTGTGCCCTGTACTGAGTATATTCATTCGGCACAGGAGAGGGAGTGTAAGTGTGGAACACACCAGAATTAGCGTCCACAGCCGGAAACGTCACCCACGAATAAAACAGTTCGTATGGGTAAGCTGCCTCCGCACTCACCACCAATATCACAGCCAAGCCTTCCAAGGGTACTTGGTAAGTCTGCAAATGATTGCGCACCGCAATGCGACTAAGTTGCGGAATGTCCACTGCATTGGCCATGACTGCACAGAAAGGTAGAAAGACAAAGTAAACTTTGTAGCACAACTGGGTAGTAATTCAAGGAAACCGTTTTAGAAAGATGCAAGCTTGAAAAGACCTATTTACAAAAATAGGTAGGTTTTTTCCGACACCGCCGTTTTCTGGAAACGACAGTGAAGGGGTTAAGGATTGAATGATATACTACTCGAGTGTCATGATATAAGACCACCAACGTATGGGCGCCATGTAGCGGGAATTCCGTTCTCCTACAGAACTGTTCATAGAGATTTGGAACCTCAGTGAATTAGGGTGGCCCAATACTCACCTTAGTACCCAAAATTCCCTTACCGAGCTAGCTACAGTGTCTCATTGGTCATAACAAACTCCCAATGACCTATGAGACACTGTAGCCAACATTGGGCTGAGGAGGTGAGCAGGCACACGTACTTTCTCTCACCTGCTGCTGGGGCCCTGACGCTGCTCGTTCCCCCTGTCGCCGTAGTTTCCAGCTCCACGGCCGCAGTTGGGGGGAACTACAGCTCCCAGCAAGCCTTGGGTGAAGTTCCGGTCCCGCCCACACATCCACAGGATCAGCGCGCCCGGAGGCGCTCAAATTGAGGAAGCTCCCACGGAGGAGCGGGGGACGTTTTCACCAACATTGGGCTGAGGAGGGGAGCAGGCACACGTACTTTCTCTCACCTGCTGCTGGGGCCCTGACGCTGCTCGTTCCCCCTGACGCCGTAGTTTCCAGCTCCACGGCCACAGTTGGGGGGAACTACAGCTCCCAGCAAGCCTTGGGTGAAGTTCCGGTCCCGCCCACACATCCACAGGATCAGCGCGCCCGGAGGCGCTCAAATTGAGGAAGCTCCCTCCGCGTCGCGGACGCGCGGACGCCGGGCGAAGCCCGGGCAAAGGGCGGGCCCTCTGTGGCCCGAGGAGGACCCGAGGAGGACGGGACGGGCCACCCCACTTGGCCCCATCGAAGGAGGAGGTACAGAGACTCTAAATCTTTCTATCCTTACCGTTTTGATTTGCCTATTATCGTTTCCGGATTTCAGCTGTTCAATAATTATGTCCATCTGGGAGGAGTTGAATGCCCTGTGTGGCACAAACTATTCACCGGAGGTATCAACCCCCCCTATAGTGGGAAGAGACACCGACCAAATAATCTGCACTTCCCAGGATGTATCTTTATCCCCCGAAAAAATCCTTCCTCAGGCCAACATACTGTCCCGGGGTTCAACCAGTAAAAGGAAACATGATGAGGCTAATAACGATCAAATGTGCTGTAGCCCCTCATTATCCCCCTCGAACCAAACCTTATTAATGATGGATAAGGCTGAGACTAGAACAAATGACTCTGTGTCGCCTCTCCAATTGACCCTATTGGCTCAAATCGAACGATTGTTAAAGTCTGCATTATTACCTTTGGTCACTAAAATCAACGATCTGGGGGACAGGTTGTCCAGTATTGAAAAAACAGTAAATAGGATTTATCCATTACCTGAAAATACTGCTATACCTACATGTCCTATTCTCTCTACCAACCTCGAAAAGGCTAAATCCGTTGCAAGCAGGAAAGTTCAAACACTTGATTCCCCTCTTACCACACCCACTCCAAGTGGCCGCAATGTTACTTCTAATGCTGTATATGTCAATCACACAGCTCCTAGAATTATTCAAGAAAGAAGGCATCAAATTAATCTACCCCCTGAAGCCGCCCCATACGTGACGGTTCTATCTGGGGTCCCTGCACTAAAACAGGGCAAACTTGAAACACACCAGGACCTGCTGAACAAAGCCATCTTTTGGCTCCAAAATAACAGACCGTTACCACCTACTCTAGATGGCGGAATTATGAGCGTGAGGAGGGTGGGGTGGCTAGGTATGTTGCCTAAAGATATACCGGGGGACTTGATATTAATTAAATTCAAACACAGGAACATTGCCCCCTATTTACGATCTTCCCAGCCCAAAATTGGAGATGGTCCCATCTGTATCTGGGACTTGCATGACTTTTATCCTAGCCCCCAACCACTGAATTATAATACTTGGTGAAAGGGGACTGTGTGCACTTTGTGTTATTACTCTGATTAGCTGACTCGTTTTTAGTTTGTTTTAAATAGTTGGTTCTCTTTTAACTTTGTAATGAATTGTTTATGTATGTATGTATTTCTCTCTGTTGCTTTTATGATTTTAAACTTAAAAACCGAATAAAGCTTATTTGAAACTTTAAAAAAAAAAAAAAACATCCCAATGTTTAGACAGACCAGAACATGAACTTAGAATACCTCAGGTATCGTGGAACACATGAAAACTCTTTCGTTATACAATCATTTCAAACCAGAAGGTGGAGTAAAAGAGGACACGTGCACATTTGAAATATTTATTTACTAATGCAGGGTTCTCAAACGCAGTATCTTAGATAATACAAGCAAACATATTATAACAAGCAAAGTTATCAGCACAGTTACTAGTCCATAAAATGCGAAAGGTGATAGCATGCTAAAATGCTGAAATGAATAGGAGTTAACAACACCTAATTCTCACCCTCCCTATCTAGTATATAATATATCTACGAAGGTCTCTTTGGGTTTTAGCAGTGCGGGCCCATACCTCAAAATCTCAGTGGCAGAGGATCACATCCTCTTCCACCAGCTCTCTGCATGGAAAGCACCACAAGTGTGTAACGTGTGTGCTATGCAAAGCAATATAAAACACGCGTAAAGCCAGATTTTGGCAGCAGCGGCATTCATGTTATGTCTAGGAAGGTGCGAAGATCAGACCTCACAACAACACTGTGTCGAGTTATCCTTGGAGGCATCAGCACTCACTGTGCAGACAGTTTACAAAGCAAAGCTGATATCTGAGCAATAACATATTATTCTCATGTAAATCTCAACGCTCTTCTAGGTTGAAAGCTAAAATAACAATTATGTGTCGTGTGCAAAAAGCAGCAAAAGGAAAAATGGCGTTTAAACATTTAATAAGCTCATGCTAACTTAACACGGTATATAGGTAAGCAGTAACTATATGACAGAGACAAAATATTTTGCATCAGTGCTATTCGCTAATGAAAAAAAATCCCTATTGCCTCACAGCCAAACTGGCTTTATCAGGGATACAGGAACGTCAACTAATAATTTGATGCTTTCCCAAATAATTAAGGGAGTGGGACTGGAACTACACTTTTGTGGAAAATGCAAATTAGCATTGGCTTGAGACAAGGATATGTCATTGTGTTGTTCTTTTTTAAGTTATTTCTGGCAGAACTCACATCTACACTCAAGAAGGTAAACTCTCACACCCTAAAGGTGGCAGGTTTTAATGCTACATGTTGATTGCATTGTTGTGTTAAGCCATACATAGGTGGACATCCAGAGGTTAATAAACTTAATGGTGAAGTTCTGAGAGTGAGTGTTTGAAAAGGTTCAGTGCCCCGTCCATCTTCTCCTTGTGTTTGCTTTGTTCGCCCTAAGTTGGCAGGGTATGCCCAGACGTGGGTCCCTTGCTTACTTTGCCACTGGATTCAAGCTAGCCTGGCTGATGAAGGGTGTTACCCAGAAACCAGTACCAGGATGCTTGTTTCCGGTTAGGGAAGACTTGGCTAGGCAGTTCGGGCTGGACTGTTCCCATGACGCACAGGGTCAAGACTGATTTACATATAGCTGGGTCTAAACTGAGGTGGCAAAGTGAGCTAAAGAATGATGATGGTTTAAACCAAGATCTGTGACTGGGGGTGAGTGTCTGAAAAGTTTCTGCACTCCGTCCATCATCTCCTTGTGTTTGTGAAGTTCTCAGAATCACACAGTCTAGAAGTCAATCTCCAAAAAACAAAAACAATGTCTATCAGAACAGAGAGGTTTCCAGGACTGGTATACTATTTGAACAGTGATATGCTGGACTCAGAACCAGAGTACAAGTACCTGGGTATAATGTTTGATTCAAGAGGGACATTTGCAGCACGTAAATGTTCATGGCAAAAAAGAGAATTACCCTGTTAGCTGTGTTCTACACATTAAGGAACTCTCTAAATGGCCAATCTCTTCAACGTCTGATTGAGGTCGTCGCCACGAAGCTAGCCCCCACGGTAGAATATTGTGCGGCAGCACTCAATGGGGAGGGTAGTAGGAATCATTGAAAAATCCATTACAGACACCTACCTACACGTGTTTTAGTTGCTGTGCCATACATCCATTGCACAACTAAAGCTAGAATTCAGACTGTGCATACAAGACCTGTCAATCTTGGTTGCTTACTTGAAAATGTTTTATAAAATAAAAAGAGCAAGGAAGGCACACTAAAGAACATCTTGTGGAAAGCAGTACCTGGCACAGGCAAAACCCAAGCATGTGAATACATGATTTTAGCCATGCAAAGGCTGGAGATTGAACCACTATGGGTGCTTTCTGTCATTCAGGTTTTGTTTTTTGTATCAGAGCACTGAACTCAGGGGTCAAAATGTCCTCTATGTTGATAGACAAGGATTTGCTTACTAAAAGATCACGCTCACGGACGAGGATTGGTCCATATATTGGGCCACCTGAAACCACAGAGCCATTTGTGGAAACCTTTGGCCTTAAAGTGAATCTGAAATTGAAGGGCTATATATTTGGCTGCTATATCATTTTACATAACTCCCCTTCTTGACTATCTGTTGAGACTGCTTGTTGTCTGTGCAACTGCATGAGGGAGGACCTATTGCACTTTTGATGCATATACCCAACACTGATAGAAGAAAAATTACTACTAAAGTATCATTCTAAAAGAAAAAGCATTGGCACATGTAGGCAGGTTGATGTGAAATTCATGTCATTAGCCCTTAAAAAACTGCTAACGATATAGTCCTTGCTCATCCGGATGACCTAAGACTGGACAGTGTTGTTGAAATAGAATACAGTAGGGGAGGACCCTTAAACCTCAACTTGTACATTCTTGTAATTAGTGAGGTCTAAATGGCGAACTGTGGGATGGAAATTGGCACAACTCGACTTTAGAAAGTTTCCAATCTATGCCGAAACTAATGAGGATGCATTTACTGTGTACAATCTAGCACTTTTAGGATCTCTTTTAATGTTGAAAAGATCTGCCATAAAATGTTTTGTTCTTATTTAATGAGACCAACTTTCTTTTTACAATCAGCACTTTAAACACATAAGAATTGTGTTTTTTTTAATTGGTATAAAAAACTTTGGTTAATAGTGGATTTGTACAGAATTTATTTATTGAGTGTCATATCTGCTATTTACATTGTTTATGTGTTAAAACTTAATAAGCTACTATTTGCATCTGATGCACTGCACCATGTTGTTTTATTGTTTGATAGTTAGACAAGAAGCTCCCAGTTGATGTTCCTGTTGCACTGATCATTTATTTGTAAAGGTTTTTATTAGGTGACTGTGGTCACCCCTCCTTTTCCTCTGATGGACTTGGGGGCTCTGCTGGTACAATAGACGTCCTGTTCCTTGGGCTCGCCACCTTCCGCCTCAGTCTACCTTTCATCCACATCCACTACCCGACGGTCCTCAGTGTCTCCTCCCTTGTTACCATACAGACAGCATCCATCTTATGTCACCTTTTTTTCTGCACATACACCAGGGTCTCCTTCTCTGTACTACTGCTGTCTTCCCAGAACCAATGTGGTTCTTCCGTCATGGTGCCTACTCACTCAGGGGGCCATGTGATGCCCTCATGAGCCACAGAAGGACTGCAACTCCCTTTTCCTGGGTTGATGGTATCGGCAATCTAGGACGTCCTGGGCACAGTAGTCTCCTGACTACACTTCCTTCCCAACAAGAATGGACGTGTGGGGCATTCAGTGATGGGGCAACGTGACCGGAAATCCACATTATTCTGCAGCCTCCCGGAAACATGATAAAGACTGTTAGGACAGAAACCAACGGAGCACCTTAGAGTCAGAATCGCTATGCAGCACTAGCCAGGTGAGGGGGAATGATCTGTCAAAAGGATACATTTACAACCCAATAGGTCATACTGTAGGGTTTCTGCAGCCCTCTTGATGGTGAGGCATTCCTTCTCTATGGTGGCATAATGTACTTTCCTGGAGAACAACTTATTCCTGAGAGACAAGATTGGGCACTGGTCACCCTGCTATCGAGTTGTGATGAAACAGCACCCAAACCCTGACTAGAGATGACGGTCTGAAGCACAAAAGTCCTGTCAATGCTAGGACATGTAAGAACAAGGGCTTGACATAGTGCCAAATTCAATTGTTGGAAGCTATGCTCCTGAACCCCAGTCCATGGCACATATTTCCCTGTATACTTGTGAGATAGAAGGTCCGTGATTTCAGAAAACTGTGGAACAAACCTACGATAGTCCCAAGAAGGAGAATGTGTCCTTTTTCGTTGTGTGTCATGGTATCCTTTGCATGGCCTTGAGCTTGATCAGCTGTGGTCAGATGACCCCGTGCATGTATGGTGAACGCTAACTACTTGATGTATTCCATGGCAAGGGCAGTCTTCTTCGGATTCAAAGTGAGCCCCGCTTGATTCAGGGTATGTAAAACCTGCCTTAGGTGTTGCAAGTGTGTTCCCCAAACAGGCCTATAACCACTATATTGTCTTAGTATGCTACTGCGTAGGCCTGATGTGCCTATAACAATACATCCATTAGTCTCTGGGAGGTGGAAGGGCCCCATGAATGCCTAATGGCAGAACCTTGAAGTGCTAAATCCCCGAATGGGTTGCAAAGGCAGTCTTCTCTCGTGCTTCAGGCATAAGGGGTATCTGCCAATACCCTTTTGTGATGTCAATGGTCGACATGATACCCGCTACTCCCAGACTCTCCACCCATTCATCCAACTGGGTCATGGTATAAGTATCGAACTGCAAGATGGCGTTTAATTGGCGAACGTTAATACAGAAACAAAGACTCTTATCCCCAGTTGGTACCAAAACCATGGGTGAGCACCAAGCACTCTAGGACGTTTCTATTATGTCAGCTCTTAACATGCCTATCATGTTCCACTGCCTGTCTTCTTTCTGCTGGTATGAGGGATGGTTTAAGCTTAACCACACATGTCCCCTCCTTGATGATGTTGTAGGATACTAAGAACATGTTCGGGAACACCTCAAATGATGATCTAATAATGTAGCTAGGTGTTGTTTTGGCTCCGGATTAAAGTAATTCTCATTTGAACTGACTCACTGTGGTATCCTTCATAGTGCTACCCCTGTGTATGAGGGACTTGCTGCTTATAGAATGTTATCCTTAGAATGTTATGATGTAGTTATGTTGATAGTCTAATTGTGGCCAGTACTGAGTCAGTTACTGCCTGTGTCTCTTGTGGATGAGATCCTTTCTTCATGAGATGTTAATAAAGAAACTTTATATCATCACCCTGAATTTCCTGAATTTCTACTTCTTCACATTGGCGACGAGGACTGGTGAAGACTTATCTTTCAACTATCAATATTTATGTTGAAGAGGAAAAAGGTCTACATTGAAAGAAAATCTCTCTAAAGGATCTCAACACCAAGCCTCACCTTAAGGTACTTTGCGCAACTTTAAACTTAATACTTGGAACTGAGAAAAGAAGATTTTACATTCTTTTGGTAATGTTCTAGCCCTTTCTTCGTGCTTTTACTTTTTATGCGCTCCTCAAAATATTTCAAGTCTATGAACAATATTTTAGAGTAAACTTCTCCTGGGAGGCTTGAAAAGTTCTGACCGCTTGTTTACTTATTTTTATGAAAACGAGGCAGACTTCCTTTCCTTGTAAAGCGCATTGACCCTGTGAAAGCGGGTTGTAAGCTGTTAAACGTCTGAAGACTAGCGGCAGAAATGCTTTTGATTGGAGGGTATATTGGCTATATATCTGAGGACTAGCGGCAGAGTCGATTTTGATTAAAGGGGATATTCTCTTTTGAATTTTGCAGTTTACATATATATTGTGAAGGAAAAACTGAGAGCGTAACAAACTTGTAAGGAAGCATTTTTTAAAATCAATAACAACCTTCACTCGCGTGTCCTCTGCTCTCGTGTTCAGTCACGCTCCAGGCACTTCACCTCATGTCGTCATTGCGTTGCTACACTATGCACGCATGCTTCTGACGCTCTACGTGAACGCTGCATTCCAAACTGCTCTGCGCTGCACTCCAACGACGTCACATTTCGACAAGGCATCTTCCTTTGTTACGTTTGTTCTATCTTTACTTGACTATGCCGCGTCGGAGTGAAGCCTACTCAAGGACGCATCGGTTGCCGGTTATCTTTTCTCCTGACAGACTTGAATAAGAGAAGAACGAGAGAAGGTAGCAATATTTATTTTGGAGATTCACGAACATTTTGAACTTTTAGGTTCTCCTTATCCTGTTTTATCTTCACGTCGTGGGATTTGAAGGCTTTCACAATGGTGTGTCTATGCTGATTCACTCAGCTCTATTAGTGTGTCTACGCTGATACACTCAGTTCTGTTAATAGATTATTTATAGAAACGCTGATACTGAATACAATTTGTATGCTTTTTAATTATTATTTCTTTACAGGTCCATGGAAGTATTTGTTTTGATTCACTTATTAGTAATTTATAATACTTTGCTTCACTAAGAAGTCATCAGTTTATTTATACTGGTATTGTCTTCAACATTTAATTAGTTGACCTCATTACACTGAAATTACTTTGTTTTATTTTCTGTGCTCACATATTCTTTTACATTGTTAAAAGGAAATGCAAAACGTTACAGCTGCGCCTTTTCTCCTATCGAAACCAGGTGATCCACCTATTCGCTGGTCCAAATGGAAAAAGGTATTTCTAAACTATGCGAGAGTGTGCGGTACATCTCTCTCTGCAGAAAGGAAGTCTGCGCTTTTAATGCACTGTTTCGGCTCTGAAGGGCAAGAGGTATTTGAACACGTGCCTGAATTGATTACTGAGGAAGCCAACAACTTAAATGAATTTGAGATTAATCTTAAAAAACTGGACAAGCATTACCTACCAAAGGTGAGTACTATCTTAGAAAGGTACCACTTTGGTAGGCGCATGCAGAAAGATGATGAGTCAATAGAAACTTATGTCACGGCTTTACGCAAATTAGCTGCTACTTGTAAGTTTGATGGTACTTTAGAGGAAATAATACGTGATCAATTCATGTTAGGATGTTGTTTAGAGAAAATTAAGGACGAGCTTTGGCAAAAAGACGACCCAGATTTAAATGAGGCCATCACTATAGCCAAAAGATTAGAACATTCTCTTGCCTGTGTAAACGTTTTTAAGAAAGAAAAAGAAACATCTGAAGAAAAAGTCCTATTTGTCAATAAGAAAAAGTCTCTTGAAAAACCAGACTCTAAAACAACAACTAAATTTACTAAGAAACTGACAAACTTCACTCCTTCTTCTTATAATTTCTCGAGGCCCTCCACTAGTTCCAAACTGAAATGCTTTCGTTGTAATGATTCTGACCATCTGGCCAATGATAGTTCATGCCCTGCTTTATCTTCAAAATGTAGCAACTGCGGTAAGGTTGGGCATTACTCGAAGGCTTGCAGGTCTCAAACAAATAAGAAGAATAGGCGAGTAAAAGAAGTTTTAATTGATGAAGACTCTGATTCTGACTCTGATGATTTACATTGTGGGGAAATTTCCTTATATGATGAGAAAAAGTGTAAAGGTGCTATTGATGTGGTGCGTATAGAAAATTGTGAAGTCAAGATGTTATTTGACTCTGGGGCAAAAATCACTTTAATACCCAAAGCTTTCTTTGACAAAAAACTTAATGGAAAGGTAAAAGTTTTTAAGCCTGACATAAGGCCACTAGCCTTTGGAAGACAACCTATTAAGCTTGTAGGTTATTTCAATGGTCAGATTGACTACAAAGGAAGACTCACTGCAGGGAAAATTTACATCTCCTGCAGGGGGGACAGCATTCTTAGTTGGTTTCATCAGGCTGACTTACATGTCTCCTTAGCTCCTGGTGAAAACCCCTGCATTATTCTGAGAGACATTGTACCTGACTCTGGTGTGAATAACGCTGTGATGAGTAATGCGTCTCCATGTGCAGCTAGCTGTGATGTGGTTGGTGTACAAAAGGTCGCAAGTTCGACTTCAAATAAAGTTTCCTATCCTGATTGGTGTGACCAATTTAAAAATGTTTTTAGTGACAAACTAGGTTGTCTTTCTAATTATATACATAATTTTACCTTGAAGACAGATGCAGTTCCTGTGGTATGTAAAGTGCGCAACGTTCCTTTAGCCATGCAGGAACCTATGCGGTTAGAATTAGAAAAACTTTTGAATGATGGAATCATTGTGAAATCTGAGGCGAGTAAATGGGTTTCTCCCGTTGTTTTAGCGCGGAAACCCTCAGGCGAAATTCGTTTTTGTGTTGACCTTAGGGGTCTTAATAGGGAGGTTGTAGCGGATAGATACCCTCTTCCCAATATTAATACCATGTTGACTCAACTTGGGGATGCGTGCATGTTCTCCACTCTTGACCTTAGGGCTGCGTATCATCAGGTGAGGATTGATGAGACGTCCATGGGTCTCACAACCTTTATCACACCCTTTGGCCTGTATAAGTTTACCCGCTTACCTTTTGGCCTAATCTCTGCGGCCTCTGTATTTCAGAGAGTAATGGAGGATGTATTAAAGGGTATTACTGGTGTTAAGATTTATCAAGACGATGTGCTTGTATTTGGTTCATCACAAAGTGAACATGATCTTAGAGTTAAATCTGTTCTGGAGCGTTTTGCTGACAGAGGATTGACACTAAGGGAAAACAAGTGTAGATTCAATTTGACTGAGATTGACTATTTAGGTCACTGTTTGACCCCTGATGGTGTAAAACCTAAAGATAAGTTGGTGAAAACTATACACAGTCTGCCTACAGCAAAGTCTAGAGAAGAGTTGGTTACCTTCCTAGGTATTGCAGAGTAGTATAACAAGTTTGTGCCCCATTTTGCAAATAAAACCCTTAATATGAGAGCCCTGTTAAAAAATGAGTAAAGTTTACGTGGTCTCAAGTGTGTCAAAAGGAGTATGAACATGTCAAACAAGATTTAAGTCGAGCTCATTCTCTACAGAGTTTCGATGTGAATTATAATTCGATTTTGGTCACAGATGCTAGTTCTCGAGGTTTGGGAGCTGTACTCAAACAAATAAAGGATGGGAAAGAGATTACCATCTTTTTTCTGTCTAGATCTTTAGTTGGTCCAGAGTTGTCATATTCAGTGATTGAAAAAGAGGCTCTTTGTATTTATTGGGCAGTTAGGAAATTGAAGAAATTCTTGTGGGGTAATTCGTTTATGGTTCACACTGATCATAAACCGTTGAAAGATGTTTTTTGTAAAAAAAGTTTGGATGCTATTTCTTCTCATATTTGTAAATGGGTTATCGCTCTTCAGGATTTTGAATTTGAAGTGAGATATTTACCAGGTGTGAATAATAAGGTTGCAGATTGTCTCTCTAGGTTAGTTTCTGAACAAGATGCTCAAACTTCATTGTCATCTGAAGATTCTTGGGAAGTGGATGAGTTCAAGGTGTGTGAAATTGTTGAAGGCATTGTTCAAGAGAATGACTGGAGAGAGGCCAGGAGTACTGACACGGACTTACAAGAAGTTTGGGATTTGATTAGTAAAGGTTGGCCATGTCTTAAGAATTTGAGTGTTAGTGCTAAGATGTACTGGAATGTTAAGGACGAACTGTCATTAAAGGATGGTTTGTTGTGGAGGGGCACTAAACTTTTTCCACCTGCCCCGATTAGGAAGAACATTTTTCACTTAGCTCACCAAGGGCATCAAGGGATATCTAAGACAAAGGAGAGACTACGGTTACATTTCTGGTGGCCAGGTATAGATATTCTTGTGGAACGAATGATACATGATTGCGTTGAATGTAACTCATCTAACAAGGTGTGTAAGACAAGAACACAGCCAATGATTATTAGAGAAATGCCGGTACGGTGTTGGCAAGATGTAGCCTTAGACATTCTGGGGCCAATTTCCTGTGGTAGTGGGCAACGGTATGTGTTAGTCTTGATTGATATGTTCTCGCGATGGCCAGAGATAAAAATCACCCAGAATATTGAGACCAAGGACATAACCACATTTTTACAAGATGTGATTTGTAGGGAGGGATTCCCCGAAACCATCCTTACAGATAATGGTGTACAGCTGGTATCAAGGGAGATGGAGGATTTCCTGGCTAATAAGGGAATTAAACATAAGCGTTGTTCACTTTACCATCCGGAATGTAACTGAATGGTGGAGAGGTTCAGCCGAGTACTTAAGGAATCTATTCAAGTTTCTAAAGATCAGGGGACAGATTGGAAAACTAATCTTCTGGAAAGAGTAATGGTGTATAGAGTCACACCACATTCCACCACAGGCGAGATTCCTTTTGTGCTATTCCGAGGTCGCACACCGAACACATACATATTTCAAACTTGGATGAGGAATCTAGGGGTGGAAACTGAGAATCATAACAAGGCAGAGGCAGAAGATCAAGTCCACGGTTAGGAAGGAGAATTTTGATAACAGACATGCAGTTGCTCATACTAAGGTGTGTGTTGGGGATCGGGTGAGAATTCGTCTTCCACTTAGATCCTCTGGAGCAAACTTCTCTTCTCCTTTTTATGTCACAAAACTCTTTCGTAATGCTGTTAAACTAAATGATGTAAGGATATGGAATTTGAATCGAGTTGCTTCATTTTCAGGTCCAGCTTCAAAAGATAAGAGTTCGAGCAACGGTGTTATTTCTGCTGGGTCGACTTTAGCAAATAACAATTCAACCAATAGTGATGTTCATGCTGAGTCTGGTAGAAATGGTGGGCGGTGTGTGCCTTGTAATCCTGTCAGGAAAAGTACACATTTGACCTGTGCTCCTGCAGCTCTTAGTGACTATATTCTAAAATAACAATATTTGTGTTTCAGGGGGAGGTGTGTGGTATCCTTCATAGTGTATGAGGGACTTGCTGCTTATAGAATGTTATCCTTAGAATGTTATGATTTAGTTATGTTGATATTCTAATTGGGGCCAGTACTGAGTCAGTTACTGCCTGTGTCTCTTGTGGATGAGATCCTTTCTTCATGAGATGTTAATAAAGAAACTTTATATCATCACCCTGCATTTCCTGAATTTCTACTTCTTCACACTCACCTTTGTTGTCATGGTTGAATGTCAACATCTATGGGGTTACTGGTGTTCACGTAGCTTACAGAGACCACCAGGTCCATTTGAGCAGAGGGTTGATCCTCCCATGCTTTCCACAGATTTACGTGATACATTTGTCCCACCCACCCTCTGTGAGGGATGAAACCCTGTACATCACTGGGGTCACTTTTTCCAAAACCTGATAAGGACCTTGCCAAGTGGCTAGGAGTTTATTTTCTGTCATGGGTAGTAATATCTGAACCTTCTCCCTCACAGCAAACCCCCTTAAAATTCAGATTGTACAGGCAAAACACCATCGGAATTCAGCAGCTATAGAAATAGTTATCTCAAGTAACTCTTACTCTTACCCTAAGGTAACTAGAACTTGCACCCTGCCATGCACAGTTTTCTCACCAATAATTTCACTTAAATTGTTTCAGCGAAATTATCAATGATGTTGTAGAAGATGTTAGGTGTAATGTAATATGTAAGTAAATTAGCACTACATGGTGAGGGCATGCATTATAGTTACCTTAGGGCACTAGTTATAGTTACTTGAGATAACTATATCTGCTGAATTTCCATTGTTTTGTGTGTGTCAAAGCTGAACCTAACTATAACGTCCGTGTAAGTTTAGTTTTTTTTGTGAACTTCTAGTGTTTTTTTTAATACTATTTCCTACCAATAACGTCTCTGTAACCTTTGGCTTTTTCAGTGAATTTATTTGTTTTTTCAATGCTATTTACTAACTATAATATGTCCCTGAAACCACATGAGGACTTTGCAACTATGCCTTTTTACTGCACCTCTGTTGGTTCTTTCTGTATTTCTCTTGCCTATTTCTGCGCTTTCTTCCTCTTTCTTCACATGTCATACCTCTGTAGGCATAGTTATAAATTAGCATTTAAAAAACCTTTAAAATTCACTGAAAAAACCATACGTTTCAGAGACGTTATAGTTAGTTGGACATTTCACTCGTACAAAACCAGATAAATTTAGCTAATCATCAAATATTACATCATTCATTACATGGTGAGTGACATCACTGATGACATCTAAAAATGACATCACTGATGAGATCACTGGTGACATCCAGTGACTATGTGTGTTTGTAAAGTTTAAATACCTTGGCGCATATATATATATATATATATATATATGTATATATATATATATATTCACTGAAAAAACCATAGGTTATACACCATATATAGTTAGGAATTAGCATTTAAAAAACTTTATTTTACTCACACAAAACCAATGAAATTCCATATATAGTTAGTTGTACTAACTATATATCGCAAACCCGCAATCCACTGCTGATCATGTCACATATTACATCATTCATGACATGGTCAGTGACATCACTGATGACATCACTGATGACATCTCAAATGACATCACTGATGACATCACTGATGACATCACTGATGACATCACTGATGACATCTCATTTGATATTACTGATCACATCACTGATGACATCATTCATGTGATAATACGATGAACCTCTTCAGACTCTAATATAACCTTAGATACACTCAGTGTAAACAGACACTCACAGACTGTCACTCATCCATGGAGTTACTTACACACCTAGTCAGTCATGCAAAGAATCAACCACACCTCCATTTTCACAACTATACATTTATACACACCTTACTTATTCAAACATATACTAAAACATATTTACTCACTTATACAATCCTGGATACAAGTTCACAATGATCCATACAGCCACTCACACATTCACTGGCTCTTATGCACAGTTATTTATATATGTCAACTCTCACATGTACTGTATTTTACATATGTACTTACTTTGACATGTAGCACTGAGACATCTATTCACTCACCAATACAGTCATGCACACAGTCAACCCCCCATACAGCTGTTTCCACATGCACTTTTGAACCCATACATCTATGCAGAGAGTCATACACCTCCCAGCCACCCATACACACTCTCAGTCTCCCATACAAATACTTGGGCAACCAATCAATAACCCATATAGTTAATCATATAGCTACTGATCAACACATGCAGCAGTTTACAGAACAACAGACATAATGATGCACAAATTAAGACAGTTTAGTCACTAACCCATGCACTCAGTGAGACACATTTAATCACTCACTCATACAGTCAGTCATGCACCTACTAAATCCTTTGTTCAGACACTTCTACATCCACTCATTCTTCAATATGTAAGACATATTTTAACTTTACAGAAACATACAGTCACTGGATGTTGTCATCAGTGATGTCATCAGTGATGTCATTTGAGATGTCATCAGTGATGTCATCAGTGATGTCATTTGAGATGTCATCAGTGATGTCATCAGTGATGTCACTGACCATGTCATGAATGATGTAATATGTGACATGATCAGCAGTGGATTGCGGGTGCGCGATATATAGTTAGTACAACTAACTATATATGGAATTTCATTGGTTTTGTGTGAGTAAAATAAAGTTTTTTAAATGCTAATTCCTAACTATATATGGTGTATAACCTATGGTTTTTTCAGTGAATGTCATTGGTTTTTTAAAAGCTAATATCTATAGCTGTAAAATGTATTCTTCTTTAAATCCAAAAATATATTTTATATGTTTATTAATAATTTTTTTTAAATATTTTTTTTGTTTCGCTCCCGGTCCGCGAACCGGAAAGCTTTCCGTTAGCTCAAATTAATGCCGCGACCCGGTCCGCGAACCGGTAAGAAATCAACATCGTGACGGTATCGCGTTGCCGCGTAATGCATCTTGTGACGTACCGCGTTAGCGCACCCGGAAGTGCCCCGGGGCGCGGACCGAGGCGCGAAACGCAGCTCCCCGGAAGCGATCCGCGGCGCGTCGCGAAAGCGCGACGTATCGCGTTGCCGCGTAATGCGTCTTGTGACGTACCGCGTTAGCGCACCCGGAAGTGCCCCGGGGCGCGGACCGAGGCGCGAAGCGCAGCAACCCGGAAGCTAACCGGGGCGCGTTCCGCAGCGCGTAACATGAGCGTGAGAGGTCATGTGACTTGTTAATAAAACTTTTCATTGGTTCATTTCACTTTTGGTTTCATAATGATGTAAGGCTAGGTCAGGTGACCTAAAAATAACACTTTTCATTGGTTTAGAACTATTTTTTTTCCCAAATGATGAAAGCCCCCACCTTTTTTCTCACTCTGACTTTCAACTTTGAGAAAGGAAGACCTGATCATTTGCTCTGATTAAAAAATGGCTTCAATAGTAGCTTCAGCTTCTGCATCCCCACCACCACCACCACCATCTCGTCATAGGAAGAGAGGACCATCTGCACAGTTTATTGGAGACACAGAGGAGGAAGAGGAAGAACAAGACGGAGAGGAAGAAGAGGGACCACGATTTGTCAAAGAGTTACCCCGGGTATCTCATCGCAAAGTTAGCTTTATCTGGCAATTTTTTTCCATTCCACCAGGAGAGAAAAAAGTCAATGCACGCTATGCTACGTGCCTTATCTGCCAAGAAAAGTTATCCCGGGGCACTAATAAAAAATACAGTTATGGAAATCACACGATGCACCGACATATGCAGAGGTGGCATCCAAACAACTATAGTCGTGCAGAGATGCGTGAACTACAACAGAACCCCCCAACTTCGGTGACAAGAACATCTACTGATATCTCTCTCATATTTGGAGAGGCCAACGAAACAGTGCCAAATATTCAAAAACATTTTGTCCATATGAAGCTGACATGCTTATATTGTGGCACTTTAATTTCATGCGCAAACATGAGTCTGAAATTAATTAATTTGGCTTTCGAGAAACACCGATGCTCCAAACGCAGCAAGTTAAAAAAAAATGTTTTGCTCCTGTTGAGCCTTTTTCAATGCCTCTTTCTGTTCTTTCCCTTTGAAAAAAAACAAAAAAACAAATAAGTGTTCAAAAAATACAAAAAAAACAAATAATGTTCAAAAAAGAAAAAAAAAATATAAAACAACAAAAATATTTTTAAAAAAAGTTCTTTTCAGAACTACCTCCCCGTTATTAAAAAATTGCTAGAATGTTTAGCACTCTGGCAAGCTCTATTTCTTTTGGTTCGTTTCCCGGTTAGCTTCCCGGTACGCGGACCGGGAGCTAACCAGAAATTAAAAAAAAAAAAAAAATAGAGTAAGTAAGGCCCTTTTAAAACCTCCACATCAAACCTAAGAGGTCAAGGAGGATCTACTATGCCCCCTTATGGTTATTTCCCCCTTTGTTTTGGCCTCCTCTTGTCTCTCAATCCTACCGAGAGACAAGATGGCGGCCGCTCCGGACTGTTTAGAATGTTGACAGACACCGGAGGGCCAATCAGCTTCGCTACGCGAAGTTCCGGTACGCGTAAGGTCCGCGAACCGGGGCGCTGCCCGGTCCGCTGTTACAGATATATATCTTTTTTTAAACGTTAATTTCTCAAAATCCACTGGAGCACATATATTGAGACCTACAAAAGGCACATCGGGCTACCAGTCCCTACAATTTTGCCAAGTTTCGTGCAAATCCATTCAGCCGTTCGGGCTAAAATTGAGGCCAACCGCCCTATGGAAAACTCAATGTTAAAAACACGTTTTGGGACCCCCCTTTTTTCTCAACCCCCCCTGGACGAACCCCCGCCCAATTTTCAGGGGCTGCTCAGAAACAAAATGTGCCATTTTCCTGAAAATTTCAGCCAATTCCGTCCACAAACGCCAAAGTTATTAGACATAGAATTTTCAAAAATCCCATAGGGAAAAAATCCTAACTATATATACCTACTGGCGACCGCCAGTAGGTAATGTGTGTAATGTGTGTATATATATAATTGGTTGAAGCTTTTATTCGATATGCAAGATATCTTGAAAGCGCACACAAATACAACATTTAAAAACTAGAAAGAAAACATTAAAAACAGTATTGTGTACAATTAAAAACTATAAAAAGACATATGATGTCAGAATAAATTAACTAAAATACAAATTAAACCGCTATTGACAATCTCTTATATATATATATATGTATACCAAGGCAAGGTGTATTGAAGACAAAGTGTGGATATAAGTGTCTGAATGGATGATTTAGTAGGTGCTTGACTGACTGTATAAGTGAGTGATTAAGCGTCTCTTACTGAATGCATGGGTTAGTGTCTAAACAGCTGGCTCCTCCGCATTCCCATTGATGAGTGGGTTCCCTAGAGGCACCCACTTTAAATGGCCCGGCCCCAGGGGATGGGGTCCCGGGGCTAAAAATGGCCCAGGAGGGACCCACATGGACACCTCCCTTTTTCAATTTAAAAATACAAAAATAATACAAAGGTCATGCCTCGGGGATGTGGACCCCAGTGCCTTACTTTTTTTTAAATTAAAAATGGGTGAGGCCCCGCGGGATGAGTTGCTGGGGTTTAAAATGGTGCAGGGAAGGGGGCCACCAGGCCCCCCTTCCTCAAAAGTGGGAAAAAAGCTGGCAACTCACCAGAGTCTCTGCCTCCTTTCTCCACCACTCTGAAAACGCGCCTCCTGGTGCACTGCTGGTTGAGGGATAATGTTCCCATGGCTGCTGAGGGTCCTTAGGGGCCAACAAGACCTCCTTTTACCTCCTGTAAGCCCCTCACAGTGGGATTGCTGAGAGGTAGTCAGAGACACGACCCCTTTCACCACCACTCCGCAAGCGTGCCTCGTGGGTCACTGCTGGTGGGTAAATTAGTTCCCCTGCCTCCTGAGAGCCTCATGACTAAAGTAGAATTCTTCCCCCAAGCAAAAGTGCCCCAGGAGGCATATTTGCAGAGTGCTGGAGAAAGGGGGCATGGACTCTGACAACCTCCCACTAATCCAGCTGTTTGGGTCATAATGGAGGTAACAGGAGGGCTAGTTGGCCCCCAAGGACCCTCAAGAGCCAATGTAACTTTGTCCCCCAACTAGTAGTGCATCAGGAGGCAGGTTTGTAGAGCGGAGCAGAAAGGAGGCATGGGCACCGAAAATCTCTCAGGAAACCCACTATATGGGACTTGCTGTAGGTAACAGGAGTGGTAGTTGGCCCCCAAGGAACCTCAATAACCAAGGAGACTTCATTCCCTACTAGTAGTGCACCAGGAGGTGCATTTTCAGAGCGGTAGAGACATGGGGTGTTTCCTCCTACGAGGTCTCAGCAATCCAGTTGTGTGGAACTTACTGGAGGTAACAGGAGGTCCTTGGGGGCCTACTACGCCTCCTGTTATCTCTAGTAAGTCCTACACAACTGGATTGCTAGGAGGTCTAATAGATCTCAAAGGCCTCGCCACCATTCTCCACCATTCTGCAAACGGGGCTCATGGTTTACTAGTGGCTGGGGGATGAAGTCCACTTTACTCTTGAAGGACCTTAGAAGCCATGAAGCTCTCCTGGTACCCCCTGTAAGTCCTACACAGTGGATTCCTGAAAGCTGATCGGGGGTGACTATCAAAATTAATTCAATGAAAAAAACAAAAGTTACAAGGATGTAAAAGATGGGAATTAGCATTTAAAAACCTTTGCAAATTCTTCCTTGGGTCTTCGCACACTCTGGCCAATGAATTTCTCCTGTATGAGAGCTGAGAATCACTTGTGTATCATTTAGATGTTATAATGCATTATAAATAAGGCTCTCACACATGCATTTTAAATAAGGCTCCCTGTTTTCTGTCTGAATTTATTTGTAAAAGTGGATAAATACAGAAAATTGTGCTTCTTTTAAGTGACTTTCTCTGTGAAGTCTTTCATAAGTTATAGGCCAGCACCTGAACAGATGGACAGTACGGGAACTTGAAAAACAGGATGAAATTTCTTTTAATAACATACATTTATGTTATAATGCTAGTATTTACCAGTGAATGTATTGTCATGTAATATTTGACAGCTTAAATAGCTAAAACATGACAGATATCAAAGTATGATTGCGTGTCTATCAGTTACATGAATATGAAAATGTACAGTTTTGGATGAATACAGATAAAATGGCCCAAAAATAAATATGGATATATACAGATGGAAATGTTAAAAAACATAAATACCATAAATCCTGGAGCCCTAATTTCAAAGCATTTGTGAAACCTTTGAACATTTTTTTTTTAACTAATGTTATATGGTGGGGTAATGTTTTAATATGTAAATGTATATGCAATGGTTTTGATTGATCAAGCAATCATAAATGTACTAACTTACATAACTTACATATCTCTCTTTTAGTAGTAGTCCCAGGACAATGCGACCACCACCAAATTACTCAGCACAACACAGCTTTTCTTCCAAGCATACTTTCTGGGTGCTCACCCTAATTATCACCTCCCCTGGATTTTCAATGTCTTTTCAAGCACTCTCATCGTTGAAGATTTTGCTCTGCAGCAGGGAGTGTTATGCCCTCTGGGGGCAATGGGTATGGTGACGTTCTGGAAGGACTGAAAATACATAAATGTAAGGTTTATGTTATTATGCCCTCTACTGACTGCATTTATGGTTGCATTGCAATACTTCCTCAATGTGATTCTCTCTAGCTGCTGTTTGATTAATAGTAACTTCATATCAAATGCCTGAGAACTACACAAGCACAGTGCTTAATTCTCATGAATGCTTTATTGGTTATTAGTTCACCAAAATGATTGCACATATTGTATAGGTTCACTATAAATATGCATAGTGCTTTGTTGATCACTGCAATACTGACAATGATACCTGTTAAAGTTATGATTAATCTCACTTAGTATGTTTGGGCGGCCCTTCTAGGAGGTCACCAGTGGTTAAACAATGTAATCTCTTATGTGTTCCTTCTGCCACTTTACATATATTTAAAATACTGTGTATCATTTAGCAGTGTGTGTGTGTGTTTGTGTAATAAATGTACATCTCCAAAGAAAATGTACTGACGGAACAATGATTTATTCAGTGTTATTACTGCGCACCAGTGATTGGTGCTTACTAACCTACAGTAGGCCTTGGACTGTTATGCTTCGCTACCCTGTAAGAGTCAAGTGCTACAATGAGGTTAGGACAATTGTGGACATATTACTTGTAATGACCACATAATGAATAGCCCAATTTCCAACAATTTCTATCATATGTATTCTGTGCATACCCTCGTCGTAGGATTGCCACCGAAATTATGCGATTGTACAGCTGCAGAACTTTTCCCATAATTATAGATTTTCTGCATTGCTACACAATCCTTCATCTGCCGCATATTCTGCAGATTTTTACAAAAAAAGATTTGTTTCTAGCTCAAATGGTTTAAAAGTTACTAAAATGGGATGGCACATGTTGTTGCACAGTGGAAGGCTCTTTCAAAGCTGTACTGGTCACTTTTTTGTTGCTTCTTACTATATTTGGATGTCAAACTAGTACTAATGAGGTGCAACAAATGACCAGATAGTGTTACCAAGTTTAATTACACAATGGGCTTTATTGTGCCACATAATTTGCCTTTACGTGATGCATAATTTACTCAACCATGCTGCATAATTTGTCCCTCTCTTGCTGCATAATTCCATTTCATAGCTTCTTCTCTAAAGCAGCACAAACAGGTATGTCTAGCTAATGGTGTTGAAGGATTTCTCAAAGTTTATTGACACCACCAACGATTGGAGGTCTGAAATAGGGGTTGTCTACAGAATGTGAAAGTGCTGTCAGCTGTTGAGGAAGGTGCTCCTCCCTGGTACAAACCCACTTTGGTAGATGTATCCATTGCCATGATTAACTAAGGATAGCATTTGCCTGAAAGTTACTTAGTATATTATAGACTGTTCTTAGCACCGATGGCGGGAGGTACATTGACTGTTCCATTACGTCATGTTTTTGTTTTTATAGGGATCCTAAGGATCTGATTATGGTGGTCATTATTTTATTTACTTATTTATGGAGCGCTAACAATCATCCCGAAGGATATCACGGCTCTGGGTAGCAGGAATTTATTGTACAATTATTGGCGGGAGTGATGGGACTAGGATCTTGGAAATACATGGGTTTTACATTTTTTCCTAAAAAACAGATAATCTGATGTAAGGCGTAGATCTTGAGGTGTATCAATCCACTATTTTGCTGCCAGCTATGAGAATGAACGTCCACCTGTCCTCACTTTCTTTATGCGCTTTACCCTAGCTTGTGCTTGGTGAAATGATCGTAGGCACCTTGTATTATATTCCAACCAGTGCGTAAACCCTGTTCACACATTAGTTGCAATTACAAGTTGGTAGTTATTTAGCACATCAGATAATTATCAAATGTGTTAAATACCTCCACCTTTGTTACATTTTAAGCAGGTCAAACCTGCCAAAGGTTTACGGGCAAAAAGTATATAATATTTACTGTATCATGCAAAGTTTGGTGAGTTAAACACCAACCATTTGTTATTTCCCACCAACTTGAACAGGTTTTATTTCTCGCACCCAATAAATAATGTGCCTGTGGTATTGTTTTTTATCAGGTGTGTTAAATAGCACATAAACTCTTAATCAGGCCCTTAGTGATGCTACAAACTGGGGCAGATCCTATCAGAGTGCCCATCCGAATTCTACAATCACCTTCAGACTATGAGCACCCACTTTCTACAATCACCTTCGGTCTATGGGCACCCACTTTCTACAATCACCTTCGGTCTATGGGCACCCACATTCTACATTCACCTTCAGACTATGAGCACTCACATTCTACAATCACCTTCAGACTATGTGCACCCACTTTTTACAGTCACCTTCAGATTAGAGTGAAGTTCATTACGTCATCCTGTCTACTTTGGGTCTCATTTTCAGCACATTTACTGTGAAAATTTTAGTCTGACAATCCAGGTTCAAGCTACATTATATATCCTCTTTCAATCTGATTAGAAGGCCTGGGCGGTAAACTACGCTCCATTCGTGGAGTGTATGTTGAGCGGAGTTTTTTTCTCGCTCACAGACGGTAATTTGGCGAGCAAGGAAAATGCAACCCTAGACCGCTTCCCAGTGAGATTTCTCAACACGGGCGGTTGCGGATGGTCAGTAGCGCTCACGTTGTGAAACATTCCCTTTGCATTGAGGAAGCTGCTGCTTGAGTAGAACTTCTACTCGAGCTGCTGAAAGAAGTAGCGCCCTCTTGCACTGCACGTGATGCAGTTTGCGCTTATTTAACAGCGTGGAACAAGAACCGGGTGCTAAAAATTAGTGCGAGCAGCGTGAGGTAATGCACTAGGTAGCTTGCAGACGTCTGCCTAGCTTGGCAAGGTTTTTTTGTCACTTCCTGGAGTTTTACGCCGTCCAGGCCGGCTGATTAGTCACTGATTTGACTCCCCTTTCAATGTTTTTTATTTTATGAAAGTTCCACCTGCATTAATATTATTACCATTTTCTATGAATTTGTCAACATTTATTTTTTGTTCCGTGCAAAAACATGAACTCGTATTCGTTTGTCCTGTTATGTACAATTGCTCAAGAATAACCGCAAGGGGTTTGTTTTAATTAAGTAGCCAATTACAATGCATTCGTTATTCATTTATTGTTCTTTTGTAAAGTACCAAAAGCCCTGCAAAGGAGATACCATATAGTTGGGCACAGATGAACACCTGACATAGGAAAGGTAAAATTGTAATTATGTCTAAAGTGATAGAAAAAACCTTTGACTGATGACTGTAGGCATCAGTCTGACAAAATTGGGTCTAAATATCCCATGTTTTCCATTCAGTGAAACTGCATAGATACTGGAAGGCATAAGAGCTAGCATTTTAAAAGTCTAGTTTCCATTTTTGCCATTTTAATAGATATAAGGAAGCAGAGAAAATCATTTCTTTCTGTAAATGGGTAAAAGAAATCAGCAAAATTGGAAAACGGTCAGTTAGTTCAGATGCATGATTATTGGAAGCAACTGTCTATTAAAAAACATCAATGTCAAAAGTTGGAAAGCAATTAGTTAGTTGAAATACTATTTTTGTACTTACCCCCTCATTTGCCTGTACCCACACAGAAGCCATGTAGTCTATAAGAAATACCTTGTACATGAAACTGCTCCAACCCCATTATTCCCCACTAATTGAATTTATTCTTAGTGCATTCCCATCATCAAACATACACAAGGAGAGGTTCTCCTGCCCATTTCTCAAATGTTGGTAGCATGATTTGGCATGTACCTCTCTGGTCGGGTTGTTTAGCACTCTGGTACATGTTGTAAGCATGTACTGTTTTGCCTTTTCTTGTTGTGCATGTCAAAGTTGTTTTCTGGCAGAAGTCTTTAAAGTTTGTGTTTTGGACTATGTGATCCTGACTTCTACGAGGTGAACTAAAAATATTGAGAAGCTTCTGAGGTCTCACCTTCGTTTATCACAGAAGCTAGAAAGATGACGGTGGTGAAGAACACCCACATGGTGTTGGAGGAAGGATGGAGCTGGGCAGTGTAGAATATCAGAGTCTGAGCAGTTCTTCAGGCCTTCTCCACATCTGATTATCTGGCCATTGTATTTATTCAGTTGCATGGAAGGGAGGTCCTGCCTGAGCACCTCATGAAGAGACAAACGCTGATGTGGCAGTCTTGTTATGTTCCGCTGGTCAGTGATTGGGTATGACTCTCAGGCCTCTCAACTATCACTCCACCCAGTACAATATTGAAAGAACAGGTTGTCCTGATGTAATGTACTTTTCTCTACCCACAGCTTCTATTAGTAGCATAATGTATTATGTATAATGACACACATTTTCTGAGATGAGAATTAGTTTTGGGCATCTTGCCTGTGGTCAACTTCTAATGCAGTCTCTGAACAGCTCAGGCGGGACCCTCGGACTACCCAGCAGGTATTTGACCATAGGTGGCACTTCTTTTGGTGAGAAGAGTCCTAAAAATGGCTGAAGCCAAGTGATAGTTGCTGTGTCTTGGGGGCCATTTCAGTAATATGCTCGACTACATCTTGAATTTTTGACAAACATAGCACTTCTTGTTATAAAGGCAGAAACTGGAGTGATTGATGTCACTTGTGATAGCTCAGGATGATAAGGATAGTATTCGCACTGCACAAACTAGGCACAGTTTCCTGTCCTTGCTGCACTTACTCGGATGGACCGTAATCTCAAACGGAGGGTTAGAGTCATCTGTTTGAAAATTTAAATCACAGTTGTAGGAAATTGAGTTACTACTTGAGTGGGGTAAAACCTTATTCAAGCAGCAACCACAATTCTTGTCAAGGTGAAAAATAAGTGAACCTCAATTTAACCTGTGCTTAACACTCTAGTAGCTTGCAACAAAAGCTGTCATGCTTGACTTAGAAGCAATGTATAGTGTTTTTCTGCAGCAGTTAAATTACTAATAAAGTGAAAACACAACACAATAAAAATCCCACACCAATTTAGAAACGTAGAGTTACATTCAATTAATTACTTGTCACCAAAATAGCAAAAATTCAATCGGTAGAACCAATTATATGCAATTTTAAAGATTTAGATAAGAATAGGGCTGAAAAGCACAAATCGCCAACTGTGGATATCTGTTCACACTGAACTAGGACAAACTAGGACAAACTCATAAGTCCAGTTACTGATTTCCAATTGCTGCAGGTGTGCTGATCACGTGACACGCGAGACGGGAGCAGAGTGAAGAGCAAGGCTGTGAGCCGCTGCGGAGCCGCAGTGCCCCCCCCCTGACGGGGCCCAATTTACTGGGAGCCTCTAGCGCTGACCTTAGCGCCCCCCCCCGAAGGAGCTGAATGTACCGGGAACCCTATCGCCGACCTTAGCACTAGCTTTAGCGGCGACGGTTTTCACGGGCATTGCTCCACTGTTTTTAGCTCAGGAGTTCCACCTCCTGGTCTTGTAAGTGTCCCACAGAGAATTGGAAGGTGGGAGATGGTAGCAGCAGCGGTGCTGAGCGGAACCAGGAGCCGCGGCCGATATTTGCCGATAACCGCGAGAAAACAGCGGGAAAACAGCGGGAGAAGCACTGGGAAAACAGCGGGAGAAGCACCGGGAAAACAGCGGGTGAAGCAGCGGGACCAGGATCGGGTCCGGGACCCGCGGGGAGGGCCGAGTATTGCCGCAGAGGGCTGTGAGAGAAGCAAGCAGCCCCGGGGGAGCATTCACTCTCCACACTTACTCTGGACATTTACTCTGGGCACAACCATAAAGCCAAGTCCATCAAGCCGAGTGGGCAGATGAGTGGGCATGGGGGCTAGAGGATGCCGACAGCCTGATAGGAGCAACACTCAACCCCAGCCCAGCCCAGCCCAGCCTCGTTCAAAAGAGAGGCGCAAAGGCTCGGAGGCACAGCGGCATAGTGGTATGGCAACCAACAAGCGGAAAGGCTTCTGCTTCTGCTCTGGCCCCCTCCCCTGGCCTCTGCCGGTGCTGATGCCGGTTCAACAGCAGCGGCAGCTGTAGCGGAGGGCGTAGTGAGGCGGGGATTTTGGCCTCGGCCCCGGCTCCAGGAGGAGTGCGGCGCAGTGCGGCATAGCAGCGTGCAGTCCAGAGCACCGGAGGAGCAGAACGCAAAACGCCAAAACGCGAACAGCAGCCGCCACGTCACGAGTCTAGCGTCCAGCGGGAGATCAGTGGAGATCAGCGGTGTGCTGCAGAAAAACTAATCCCGCTTGACCTTTAGTGGCTCTGGTTGTGGAACCTGAGGAACCTAAGGAGCTGCTTGAGACTCAGTAGCCGCTGAAACCCCAGGCACGGGAGCCACAGAAAGCCGCTGAAAAGCCCAGGGGTAGCAGGAACCACCGAGAATCTAAACGCGGTTGAACGGCTGGGTACTGAATGCGGTAGGTGGCTCTGAAGGTTATGAGCAGAGGGCCTGCTTTCTTTATTATATATTCCTCATTTTCCATGCCTTAATAACTGAAAAGTACCAAGAGTAAGCGGGTTTCAAGTTTCTTATGCAATGGTAATGCCAGTCAGGGTTCTACGCTCACAGTTAAAAGGGAAATCAGTAATAAATCAGGGAGGTAGTAATCTGAGAGATAAGAACTCCCTTAAGCCACAGAAAATTATTCCCCGTAGAAGAAACGGTGAGCACCTTGAACTTGTCCTTCGGTATTGACAATGTTTTCTAAAGGGTTAAGAAGTTCTAAGCGCGGAAAAGGCTTAAAAGAGGAAGAGAAAACGGAGAAGTCAGGGGAAGAACTAATGGACACCCAAGTAGCAGCAGGATATAGGGTGGAGTGCCAATTTATAAAACCGTAGGCGCTTTACCCCGCTGTAATCATACGCCAGAATAATGGGGGTGAATCCGAGGTGGTACCTCCTCCAAGAGAAATGGAGCCACGGCAAGTAGAAAGGGAGGGTAATACCTCGGAAACGGAAATGGAAATAGTCTTGTCGAGGGTGGAGGAAGACTGTAACTTTCTGGAGAAAAACGCCGAAAAAAAGGTAGTCTCCCCATTTTCCCCACTAGCAGATTTGGTAACTCTTTTTGACAATACAAAAGTGACTCAGAAATCTGCTCCGTCCTGTCTACCCATATAAGAAACTGATCCTTTACCTAGGATAGATTGGCAGCTAGAACCCAGCCTTAATTCTGGGCAGGTGAAACCGGAGGATCTGACATTACCGGACATTGATATTCAAATAGAAAAGAATGCAGAATGAATGAAGCAGCTTGAAAAGTTTGGTACTTTGGAGATGAACATAGAATTGTCACCGGATATTCAGGCGTACCGGCCACTAATAGGAGCACAAACTCATATGCCAGCCATGTATAGTAGTGCACCAACCAATCTATCTTTGGCTGCTGATTTGTTATACCTCTCAGTTGAAAAGATATCAGGAGTTTCGGTGGCAGAGGACAAAAGGGTAGTGAATTCTTTGAACTCTGAATATGAGTGAGAATGTCTGGTCAGGGGGAATCATGGAGTCCTTTTTTAGATTGGAGAAAATCATGTCCGCAATTTTGTCTTTGTTGGAGAAAAGCTCTTTAAACTCTGATCATATACTGGAAGTCCTCTCACCTATATTGTAAGGGGTTCAAGACCTTAAACAGCTCAAACAAGCCCCAATATCCCCGGAAAGGCCCCATCAGTACCTAGTCATGCAGGTCAATTACATAATGAGATGCAAAATATTGATACAAATATAGCGGTGGGGGGACTAAAAGAACCGACTGATGGCTCTGAAAGGACTTCCCCCGAAAATAACCCAATATCCGGCTCGCCTTATCCAAATCCTAATGAGTGTGTCAAGCTTCCTATTTCGGGGGAAAAGATAAATACAGAGGTTTCCTCAGTTTCGAGTGCAGTACGTTTTTTTCCAATTTTTAATAAAATTAATTTAAAAGAACTAAGTCCTCAGCGATTGGATGAACTAGGTAACACCTTAGTAAGTGCACCTGTGGGGGAGGCCCCTTTAGTGAGTAAAGGAAATAACAAAAGTGGCCGTAGGGGGAAGAAGAAGAAGTTGAAGAACCGTCGGTTCCTGAAACGTAAACAGAAAAAAATGCGGTTCTATCCTGAAAATGAAATAGGAACTAGTTATTCATCCCCCACCATCAGAAAGAATACAGGGTCCGTGGTGCAACCAATAATGGAAGAGAGTCAAACTCATGGGCATGAAAATGATATTCAGCATAATAGCTCATCCACAATATTGAATGCCCCTTTGACTCAAGAGGGTAAGGAAGTTAGTGGGCAAATTTATGGCTTAAACAATGATCTAAGTTTAGGAAGTAAACTGGTTAAATCAAATAGCCCCGTAATAGACCTGAATGTAGTCTCAGGAGGTGTTGCTCAATATCCCTGTGGGCCTGTACTGCCTTTAATGACTGCTGTATCCGGCCAGGGTACGGGTGGGGGTCGGAGAATAACATCGATTGATAACAATAGTGGGGGCAAGCCAAAAAGTGATTTACCTACGGGAAAATTAGTCATGAATTCAATTGGGAACACTGATATAGGTGCTAGGCACGTGAACAATGTTCTAATTTTTAGCTCTCTTTTAGACGCTGAACCAATGATATTGAATAGAAATGCCCTCATTAGAATTATTTCCGAAATAGAGGATCTGGGGTTAATCACTACTAAAGACATCAAATTGGTATACTTAGATTGGAGGTGCTCTCCCCCTATTACTAAAGCCACTTTCTCCTCAGGGATAGTGTCAGCACTTGTTTTAGCGAATGTTGATAGCTTTAGGAGAAGAGGAATAGACATTTTACCTAGTGCTGTTCCTCATAGTACCCTGACCAAAAATTCTGGAGCAGGTTATCAGGTGCAAGGGAGGGGCTTCAAGGAGTATAAGGATGAAAATTCCCACATACAGTTTGAAGACATGGAAATAACGGTAGGAAGTAAAACCGGTGTGAGAAAAATTATGTTTCCAGTACTCGGGGTTCAGGAGGCCCCTGGAGAGGACATGGAAGATGAGGTGTCAAAATGGAGTTGGGTTGCAGGTACCTTGAATGGGGTAAAAACATCTAGCATAAAACCCGTAGAGCGGGGGTAGCCAACTGGGGAAAATCATATCATGGAACGTGGCGGGGCTAGGAAAATCTTGTTACAAGCTTAAATCATTGGTTGACTTAAATCCCATGATCATCTGTCTTCAAGCGACATGGGCGATGGAAGAGTTCCAGCTAAAGAATTATTATGTGTATTGCAGTATTGCGAAAAAATCTTTAAAGGGGCATGCAAGTGGAGATCTAGCCATTTTGATTAGTTGCGTGGGACCCCGTGATTTATAAACACCCCTCAAATTGCTGTATTTGTGCAAAATTGAAATTAGGAAAGAATAACTCAGGGCATGCAAAGTTTTTGCTTTTGGTAAATGTCTACATTCCCCCAGGGAGGACGTTTAACCCACTGGTTGATTCCATTTGCAGTTTCGTGCTAAGTTTATGTAACACGGAAGAAAGTGCACGTATATTGATGGTAGGGGATTTTAACGCTACGTTAAATAATAGCGCTGTTCTGTCCTTCTCTAATACGGATCTGGAGGAGGTTTGGGCTATTCCAGAGTCTGTACTCCTGGCACAGTTAAAATGTGATAAACGTGGCCTTCCCTTCTTGCAAAATCTTAGGAATCTTGATCTAGTCCTTTTAAATGGTAGATTCCCTGAGGATTCCCCCGCAGCTTATACTTTTAACGGGACATACGGTCATTCCCTTATTGATTACATGGCAGTTTCCATTCAACTGTTTAGTGCGTGTACGCAGTTTAAGGTGCTCCCATCTAGGTTGAGTGACCATAACATTCTTGAGGTAAATATGGTTACAAATATCGGGAAGCCTGAACTCTGGAATCAGAGAAATGAAAGTGTCACTTACTCTCGAAATAATGGCCGTACTTGTTGGTCGTATAAGGCACTCCCGAACTTCCAGAGGGTATTCAAGAATATCGTGTTTAGGCCAAGTATTGAGACCCCGGTCGTAAGGTATGAGAGAGTTTTGGCAGCAATTAGAAAACTGGGAAGAATAAAGCAAGGTATGAGAGCCTCCCCTATAGTATTAACCTCTTGGGAAATTAAAAAATTGAATAAAGAGATTAATGGGTTGATCAGACTCCAATTTAGAGTTCCTAGTTTACAAATGCAGAGAGAGATACACAGATTAAAACAGGCACGAAAAAGGAAAATAGCATCAGATAGGAAGGCCGTTGAAGATGAAAAATGGGTTACCTTACGTGAAGTGGCCCTATCTGGGGATATTAGAAAGTACTGGGCTCTGATTGTGAAGTTTTGTGATGGTAGAGAAAAATCACAACCCATTTCAATCTCAGAATCTGAGTGGTCCATTTATATTTCCCAACTGTATTCTCCCAATCCACCAGTAGATCAATTGGAGGGGGTTTTAATAACTCAGAATTGGGGGTGGATGTAGGAGAACCAACAGAATTGGAAATTGAAGGTTATATGAAGGGGGCAAGATACTCTGGGGCGATGGGGCCAGACGATGTTCCAGTAGCTATAATAAAACAGGATCGTGAAGACTGGGCAACATTTTTATATCCGTTGTTTGCCCATTGTTATGCTACTGGGGATATACCTTATTCCTGGAAGGGAAGTATATTGGTCCAGTTGTATAAGAAGGGCCCAAGAAATTCCCCGGGTAGTTTTAGACAAATCTCCCTCTTAGATGCAACGGGGAAACTGTTTGCAAAAAGTATCCTTGGCCACTTGCAAGACTGGGCTTTTGGAAAAAATCACATACCTCTGGAACAAACAGGATTCCGTAAGAACAGTGGCACTCTGGATAACATTTCCGTCCTAAAAACGTTAATTGAAAAATATCCTGTGGGCCGAGGTGTCCCGTTGTACACAGCCTTCATAGATTTCTCCACAGCATTCGATAGGGTAGATCGCGGGACGCTGTGGAGGAAATTGGTCACAATGGGGATCCCAGGGAACCTTTTAAGATTAGTAATTGCACTCCATTCTTCGACGTGGACAAAGGTTTTGTTGGGGGGATCTCAAGGCCTTTCAAGGAAAATAAGTACACACAACAGGCTGAAGCAAGGGTGCCTTTTGGCCCCTTTACTCTTTTCTATCTATATTAATGATCTGCCGAGTCGGGTAGGACGGAGTAAAGGGGACCCTCCCCAAATAGGTAACCTTAAACTAAGTTGTCTGTTGTATGCATATGATGCACTAATTATGGACTTAACACCAATTGGGTTGCAAAGAAGATTGACAGAGTTGGTAAGGTACACAGAAGTATACTTTTTGAAAATAAACATTTTAAAGAGCAAAGTTATGATTTTTAGCTATCAAGGGTGTAAGGTTAGAAAAAATTTGAGTTGGTATTTGGAAAAGGACAAACTGGAATTAGTGAAATTTTATCCATATTTAGGAAAAATATTTTCAAACAGGTGTTCTGCTGCGAGACATATGGACCATTGCAAAGGGAAAGCAATTTCACAAGCCTTGGCAATTAATCGCCTGTATATTCAATGTGGGAAAAGAAATTTTTCCCACATCATTTCAGTTTACAAAATAAAAATCCCACCGACTTTGTACTATGCTAGCGAAACAGTTGAGGAGTGCGAATGGGCCAAATTTGAGAACGTGGAAGGGAAGATCTGGCGCCAAATTTGTAATTTGAATTATGCTGCGCCTATCGCGGCGCTTAGGCTCGAATTTAGTCTTCTTTCGACATACGTGTTATCAATGGCTGCCTGCTTAAGGTGGTGTAATGCTATGATAAATGGCCCGATAATTTGTTACGGGTAGCATTACACAGTAAAATATTGGTAAATATGATGGGGAAAAGCACTATTTTTAGAAATTACATAAAGGCATTAAGTATGTTTGGTCTAGATACGGAAGGGGCAGCAGCTTTATGTAAAACCTGGTTAAAGAAGATAATTAAGAAGACAATTTATGTGGTTTCTCGCAAAAGACATATGATATTATGTGCAACGAATGGAAGGATGGACTGCATTGCTGGTATTTCTATTGTTAAAAACCCCCAACCGTATGTCCTATGGAACCTAGAACACGGAGTACGTAGGGTGATTTTGTTGTTAAGAATGAATTTATTACCCCTAAGAGTTGTAACAGGTTCCTGGATGGTATCCCCAAAAATGAAAGATAATGTCATCTGTGTAACTGCGATATACAAGATTTGAATCATGTTTTGATTGTGTGTCCTGCACTCCACCCAATCCGACGTAGATATTTAAGGACTGGTTTTTTAAAGTATAATATCTCCACAGCTGAACAGGCCCGTAATTGTCTTCTGTCCCCTCCATCCGCATTGATGTGTTTTAAAATTTTTCGTTTTTTCAAAGAGTGTTTAAATGTTTATTAGGATTGTAATATTTTAAAGTGACACAAGAGTTTACAATATCTCGATGTTAAATTATCTATACTGCTGCTAGGGTAGGGTGGGAAATATTCGCCCTAAAAAATTGCACAGAGCACTTGCACTTTTGAATCATAAGGTAGCGCTTTCCTCTTTTTCCTACATTCGGACTACAACTGTTTTTAATTTTTCTGTGTGCCCCTTTTTTTTAATTAGGTTTTCCAGACAGTTCCCAGTGTGGTTTAACTGAAAGAAGTTTGTTTGAGTTGTAAGCCTATCTGCATTGAAATGTTGTTGTCCAGTGTAGATCTCTTCATATCTTTTGTCTAGATTATCTATATAGCTGCTAGGGGAGTTCTGATAAATACTCCTCCAAAAAATTGTACAGAGCACTTGCACTTTTGTATGATAGGTCGTGTCTTCCTTTTTTCCCTAAATTTGGATCACAACTGTTATTAATTCTTCTATGTACCACTTTTTAATCAAGTTTTTCTGGCAATCCAAGGAGTGTTTTAACTGAACAAAAGTTTGTTTGAGTTGTAAGCTTTTCTGCATTGAAATGATGTTGTCCAGTGTAGAGTTTAGTCTACTGAAGGAAAAAGTGTTTTCTTCCAATTGTTTGTATCTTAGCACAAGATGGTACCTGTAATTTTATTCTGCATTTTTGTAGGCATTGAATGATGTTTTTACTCATGTACTTTATGTAGAATTCTTCGGAATTCTAAATCATAATAAATATTAATTAATTGGGATTGACCACAATGGACCACTGACCAGATACAGGAACCAGGGTAGGCCTGCTGAACAAAGTACCTTTGATCCAGGTCACAGAGGTTTGCGAAGTCCCACATAGAGGATGCATTGCACATCGGTGGTTCAGAGCTGAGATGCATGATCCTGCGTTGACAATTCTTTGTGCAGCAACAGTTCTGATTAGCTGATATAAGGTCCTACGATGAGGATGTGCCACGCTGCAACTGTTCCATCGAATTGCGATGCAAAATCCTACATCAAGGATGCATCTTGCAGAAGCATTTCCTATGAGATGTCGGGTCCTGCACTGTGGATGCAGCACACAGCAGCAGTCCTGCAAGCAACCAGGGCTTTTTTCAGTATCCCCCTTATGTTATTGGCCCCATTTTGACTGCTGGACACTGGTTTCCTGACTCTGATTGTGCCATGGACTTTGCTCGCAGACCCAGGGCATGTGCTCTGATCAAACGTACAACATAATTAGGTTTAATTACAATTGGTACTGACAGCCTACCTGTAGGTCCCTAGTAGATGGTAGGGCATGTAGATGTAGATGCCCAGTAGATGTAATGCACTTAAGTGTGCACTACTGTGTTTTCTGCTGTCGTTTTAAAGGCACCTCTGCTTTACAGGCTGCTTTCAAATTAATTTACATGCAAATTCGATTTTGGAATTAAAGGTGCTTTCAAAGTCTTAACCTACCTTATTATTTACATATACATCAACCCTAATGTCTACCACCAGGTTCACCCAGGGTAGGGAGCCATGTTAAAATAAGTAGGGACTTTTCAAAAGATGTTGTATATGCCCTGGTGAGGGAATAACTGCCCAATTATAGCACATTGGCTCCAGCGGTTAACATTGAAATACTTTAATAAAGTATAACTATCGACAGGAGTGAGCAAAATATATACATATGTGTGCATGCTTTTAACGAGGGGGCGTGGCTGAACACGCAATGGCGGCGGACGTGTCTGGGTAGAGCTCCGTGCTGAGCTCCCCAACCGCAGGTCAATTCTCCGTGCTGGTTACTCGGATTCGGCCCAAACTCACAGCGGAGCTGTGCAGGACCATCCCTCTGACCCTGCCAACGTTGGGGACGATCGGAGGTCTAGGAATGCTTCAGTGGCCATAAGGAGGAGCTGCCCCCTCCCCCACCTGCTCTCCCGGCCGACATGTGTGCAGATGCGAGGCCGGGGTTGAGCTGCTGCCGCAATGCCTCGTGGTTGTGGGCTGAGTGACGGAGCTGGCGGGGAGTGCTCCAGAAGCCGGTACCAGTTGCCAGCATGCCCGCCATAAGGTATTGTGAGGACCCCCGCCCACTCAGGGACTAGTCGGAGTTTACCGGACTTTCTGCGGGCAAAGTGTGCGGGTAGCCTATCCTGTTGGCCACCCCGGTGGGCGAGCGAGCAGGCGCGGAGCCAAAGCTGGGCCACGATAGCGGGACCTGGTTGGCATGATCCCGCGGTAGGGACATCCGTGACCCTGCTGTTGTGTCGCGGGCCTGGCCCCCGCAGTTGCAGATACCTCGTGAAGTGGCCCGGGGAGTTCCGCCATTGCAATAGGGGGCGGCGACACCCATAACGACCTAATTTGTGACGAGGGAAGCAACCCTGCAACCATTTTCCCTGGCTGATATGTATGTTGACGTGGGGCTGGGGCAGGACTTTGGCTGGCGGGCCCCGCTGCTGGTATCCACACTTGTGAGACGTGGTGTTGAAAAGTGAGGGGGACATCCGTGTCGTATCTGCAGAGCTGCTGGTCACCCCGGGCCCGGGTGCCCTTGCCCCCGTTAATGCTGGAGAGGGGGTGCTGCCCTGCGACCTTGGTGCACACCACGAAGCTATGAGACAGAAACCTGAGCAGTGCCTGGAGTGGGCATAGAACAGCGGTATCCTCCTCTTGGTGACCCCACGATTACCTGCACAAACACAGGAGCGGCTGCCCCTCCCTCCCCCCCTGCAGAGACCTGTGGGTGCTATGCAGGGCACTGATAGGACATACGGCGGTCACCGCTGGCCTCGGAGCTCGCATGGGGGTGGTCTAATACACCCGGGAAACCGGCTGGACCAGGGAGCCTGCGGGCGACGGCTGGGGGTCCGTGGTCCCAACTCCGGATTTCTGTGGCGGGGAGACGCCTGCTGCCCGGACACCCGGTGGGCTTTGGTCGCGTGACGAATGGGGACCTCGTATCTCCGTTGGCTCTTTTCCAGCTGCGGCCGTCTGACCTGCTACGGGACGGGGCCTCCCCTGTGGCCCGTCGGTGCTGCCATTCCACCCCACCCCGGAACTGGACTCTTTTGACCCCACGGCGGCCCGTGTCCTTGCTGGGGACCTGGGGGAGCTCCTCGGAGCATCTCATGCTGCCCATGTGTGGGGGACCCAAGACTAGAGCTGTCACTAGCGGCGTGCAGGTGAAAGGGAAGATGGCGAAATCGGCGGAGCAAGACCAGACTGCCTTCAAATTGGACGCAGTGCTGGCGGCGATGGAGCGGCTGGAGGAGTCAATGCAGCTGACCCGCACCTCCCTGGAAACAAAGATCAACAGTGTTGCCATAGATCTTACACACCTGCGAGCGGACCACAAGAAACTGTCGGAGAGCACAACTGCCCTGGAGGCCACTTTGGCGGACGTTGCACCCAAGATCACACGGACGGACGGGCATGTCCAAGACCTCCTTAACCGAGTGGAGTTCCTGGAGGACCGCGCGGAGGACGCAGAAGGGCGGGCGAGGAGGAACAACGTCCGCATTGTTGGACTGCTGGAGAGATGGGAAGGTAGGGAGCCGGAAGTGCACATGGAACAATGGCTTCTGGGCTTACTGCCTGAGGGTACCCTCTCTAGATATTTTGTGGAACGAGCCCACCGTGTGCCGACGCGGCCCCCTCCAGCGGGCTCTAACCCAAGACCCATGCTTATTCGAGTCCTGAATTATCGAGACCGCGACGCCATTCTGCAGGAGGCTAGGAAGCTGCCGGATATCAGAGTTGAGAATGCCAAGATCATGCTGTTCCCTGATTACACCATCCAGGTGCAACGACAAGGCCACTCTTTCCTGGCAGTGAAGCAGCGACTCCACCAGCTAACACTGAAATATTATCTACTCTTTCCGGCTACCCTAAGAGTGGTTGCCCGGGACAAGACTCTCTTCTTTAAGACTCCTTAGGCGGTCGAGGCCTGGCTGAACTCGGGTGTCGACACGGAGCCCAGTGTGACACCTTTGACGTCGGGGAACCCGACGCCGTCGTAGACTAAGATCTTCCCCGGCAAGGCGGACGCACACAGAGTCGGAATTGGGTCCCCCGGCAGTGCTCATACACAGTGAACAACAGGAGGCTCTCCGGATGGTGGCGGAAATCAGCGGCTCTCTGGAAGAGGACCCCATCATAGAAGCTAGTCCCGGGGATATCCCGAGTGACGATGAACCTATCTATGGCATACCAGACTCACAGGTATCGGTGGAACTGCCGGATGTCACCCCGCAAACTGCAGACCTCATCTCATTCATTGACAGATGTCCGGAAAGTTTGGTTCCCTTTGTTTGTCCCTGACGGCTCTTCTTGTCGAGTGGACTTCTGCTCCTGTGGGACACTACCAGGAAACTGGCAGGTCCATCTTGAACCAGAGGGGTGCTCAGATTTGGCTGCTGTGACTCTGTGAGTATTGCCCTGCTGGTCCAGATACAGTGCTAACGCAGGTCCTACCTGCATGCCGTGGAACGGCATTGTGGGGGCAGCCTGTTCCTGGAGGTGAGTGATGAGCTGGGGGTCGTCCTGGGGGACTGCTGGATGGCGGAATGCTGAGCCTGGGGGATATGGGACTTTACCTCATGGTCACGCCCACTGGAACTGGGCCAAATGACTTCAACTGCCTGCGGGTGGGGGGGGACACCCCCAATCTGATCGCACAAGTAAGCCTGTAGAGACGGAGCCAAATGTTCAGCGACCCTCCCCCTGAACTTCCGATTTCTTTAGATCTGTAGAGCGTTTGGACGATAACATGTTTTCCTGTCGACCTTTTGGAATTGTATCTTTGTTCCCCCTGTTTTTAGAGCCTGTTTGCTCTCTTTTATTTTCAACTGTTTCCCTCAAATGTTATGGGTGTGTGCGCAGAATTTTGGATGCTGTGATTGGATATCTGATATGCCGGGTAACCGTACTGACCATTGGTGGGTGGCGGGCGGGAGGAGCGGGGGAAGAACGGATGCGCTAAGTCTGCGATTAAACTCTGCACCTGGAACGTGCATGGAATGCATAGGTCATCGCCATTACCAGATATACTCATACCTTAAAAGACATCGTGTGCACATAGCATTGTTGCAGGAGACCCATCTGACCGGCCTGGAGACGCTAATGCTCCACCGCAGATGGAGGGGTCAGCTGTATGCTACCGGGTTCTCCGCTTATGCACGGGGGGCGTTGATCTGGGTGTGCCCTGGAGTTCCCTTCGCACTCTCCCGTTGTGAGGTGATTGTGGAGGGCAGATATGTGGTGATCCATGATAAATTGGATGGCCAGCTCATTGTTCTTGCCTCTCTTTATGCCCCTAATACAGAACAGGGCTGCTTCCTCACACGATTGTCATCAATACGAGCACCCTGGCCCGGTGTCCCACTGTTACTTGGGGTGATTATAACTGTGTTTTAGATACGTCACTAGATCGGTCGTTCCCTCCGCTAGCCAGTGCGCCAGCAAATGGGGCCATGAGGGCACTCAGGGACTGGGCGGCGCACTGGAACTTGCATGACGCTTGGCGTGACCGTAACCTAGAAGCAAAGGTATACTCCTACTATTCAGGTGCTCACACACTGCACGTTAGATTAGATAGATTCATGCTCACAGGCGACCTGCTCTCTCACGTCATGGACACTCATTATCTGGGCCGCACCCACTCTGACCATAACCCCCACACTCTAGACTTAGCCTGGGAGCGCCCACATCCACCAGTCCCCACTTGGAGACTCCAACCAGATTTGTTAGTGGACGCCCGTTCCGAGAAGCGCTATCGTCCCGCCTAATGCAATACTTTGAAGAAAACAACAATACTGCCTCCACTCCGCAATTGGAATGGGACACATTCAAATTGGTTGTGAGAGGGCACTGTCTGGGCACGCAGGCTGGCATGCGACGACAAATAGAGGGAGAGATGACACAGGTGGAATCTATGTTACTGACTGGGGAACAGGAAGCAGCACAGGGCGATGACGAGGTACTGGTGGCGGCTAGGGAGCAGCATACACAACTACTTGACAGGCTGAAAAATCTGAACTTCGCTGTACACTCGGCGCAAACTCATCACCTCGGGAATAAGCCTGGCAAATTACTATCGTGGTTACGCTCAGACTGCCCCAGTGACGTCCATCTGCGTGGCTCAAGGCACCACTCTATACACGCAGAGGGCTATCCATGACGCCTTTGCGACAGACTACGGGGCCCTTTATTGGTCTCGACTGCGGGTTTCCTCTGCCGATCTGATGATTTATCTGTCCGCTATACCCCTCCTGGGGATAACTGATGCACAACGCGATGACCTGGGTGCGCCGCTTACGTCGGAGGAACTCCGCACAGCCATATTCTCCCTTTCCAACGGTAAATCCCCAGTACCCGACGGTCTACCCGCGGAATTTTACAAAGCCTATTCCATTATTCTAATTCCGGAACTGCTATGTGCGTTTGGCGCGGCTATTGCGGACTCCGATCTCCCACCCGCACTGAACGAGGTGAATCTAATATCCCTCTTGAAGCCGGGTAGGGACGAGACCAACATGGACTCAAATAGGCCATTGGCCCTTCTTAATACAGATTATAAGATCCTGGCATCCACGTTGGCACAGCGTTTGGCCCCCCTGGTGCCCGCCCTTGTTCATGCTGACCAAAACGGTTTTGTGCCGACTCGCCGTACGTCCTACAATATCAGACGGCTGTTTAGTATACAGAGCCTAGCTACGCCCCGATGGCCTCACTCAGGATGCCTGATCCTTGATCTTGAGAAGGCGTTCGACTCCGTGGAATGGCCCTACTTGGGATCGGTGCTGCAGAAATACGACTTAGGCGACGACTTTTTGCAGATGGTGGAACTTCTGTACCACAGGCCCATGGTACGGGTTCGTACGGGCAGGCTGCTCTGGGACCCGATCCGAGTGTGCAGAGGCACTAGGCAGGGGTGCCTCCTTTCCCCCCTAATTTTTGATCTCATAATGGAGCCTTTGGCGACCCAGCTTCGCGCCTCTGGTGTGGACTGGGGCATCCCATTGGCCGATGGGATTCATGCGGTGTCACTATATGCTGACGACCTGCTGCTCTATATCAGAGATCTGACCCGCTTCCCTCCTGTGCTTACTAGTTCGGGGAGATGTCGGGCCTTAAGGTCAACTGGGCAAAGTCTGGGGTGTATTCCTTTGACGCTACCACGCCGGAATGTGCAAATACGGTACTGGAAGAGCAACTTGTCTGGTACCCCAACACTTTTCGCTATCTGGGGATATATCTCTACCGAGACCCTACTGACGTGTTAGGTGGCAATTTAACGTGAGCAATTTCATCGCTCAAGGCGCAGGTGACTTTCTGGAACTCTCTTCCACTCACTGTCCCAGGTCGGATTACCCTGACGGAAATGATTATGTTGCCAAACTATTGTATTTCTATGCTAACCTTCCAATCTATGTCCCGACCCGGACGTTTCGCGGCTTGGAAACCGTAGTCAGGAGATTGATATGGAACTCGGGAAGGCCCAGGGTCGCGCTGAAAACGTGATATGCGCGACGGAATCTGGGGGTCTGGCAGCTCCTAACCAGGAGCTCTACTACCTGGCTGCACAGTTACAGTGGGAGACCTACTGGTTGTGCGGGAAAAACCTAGGAGGCACAGCCACGGACACCACGGTCATGACGACGGCACAAATATACGCACTCTTTCTCCCTTTAGTTAAATCCCGCTGCCCGGAACAGCTGCACCTAGCGGTGGCGCGGAAATGTTATGTGAGGAGCTTGAAACTTACGAGCTCCATCGAGCCGTATGCTCCGAATTTGCTGTTACCGGGGACCCCCTGGGAAGATGGCACACTCACGGAAGCGATGTTGAACAGTTGGACTCGGGCTGAAATAGACACGCTGGGGGACCTATTTGCAGACGGCGCCATGATCCCCTTTGAAACGTTGGCTGCAGACACGGGTCTGCCAATGGAACAGTTCCTAACGCATGCGACACTCATACGCACGCTGACCCGGGCCTGGGCCGACCTCACAGACGAACCCCCGACCCATCTACTATTACAATATCTACATGTGATGGGACAGGGGTCCCACGTGGTGCGTTGGCTTGCACAGGCCCTGCACATACATACGCAGTTTTCCCCCCAGCGCCTGCGAGACAAATGGACGGAAGACAGGGGACGTGACTGGACCGATAAAGAATGGGAGGTAGTACTAGCTGGGGCACATCACATCCCTCTAAATTTGCGCTTCAAAATCATACAATATTACATCATACACCGTGCATATTTATTAAGCATGGGCGTTAAATCCGTTCCGCTCGTGGAATTTGCGGATTTTCATCAAATTCGCAATCCGCGAATACTCGTGAATTTGCCAAAAATTCGCAAATTCGCACACAGCGGATTTTTTTGTTGGTCCCGCTTGACAAATACAATATTGCGGCGCGCGGCGTCATTCAGCGTTTGAAGAGTTGTTTTTCTCCATGTTTGCGTGTGCTGCGCAAATTTGGATCTTGCTGCGTGATCCGGCGGGAGTTTGTCGACCGCGATTACGTCATAAAGGCCCGTGATCACGCATCGCGGGAGTAAACAATTGCGAACATGTAGATGCGGCGGGCAGCAACAATATCGCGTTCGCGAAATTGCAAAATTTGCAATTCTGCACAAGATATCCACCAGCAGGCAGCATAAACCTTCTGAAAATGATGATTTTTATCAGAATAACTCCTCAGGTTGACATTTGCCTGCACTTTTTTTTGCAAGGAGTCCATTTTGGGGGGGGGGGGTGGGAGGAAGAAAGTGCCCCACAGTCTCCAACTTCCTGTTCCTGTCCAGCAGGCTCCTCCCAGTGCTTTGTTCATGTCCTGGTCACTTTGACTTGGATCTTGACCTGGAAGGATTACTTTTTGTGGATGCTGCTGGATATTTGGATTTGAGGCCTTTTTGACTTTCTTTGGATCACTTTTGGATTAGAAATTTTACAAGTAAGTTTGTTTGGGGCATTACAGTTGCTGCAACTACAATTTTGGAACTTTTTCAAAACATTAAATAAAATATATTGTGGGTAGCCACAGTATCCAGTAGGACCAGGGTTAGTTATGGGTGCATGATACAACTGTTTTGTTGAATTTCAACATGATTTAGGGCATGGATGGCATTGGATTGTGGTGATTTTTGTGTGTTTTTCGATTTTTTTGCCTGTTGTTGGGGCCTTTTGCCCAGGGGTACTCAGTGGTGCATGGACTAAGTCTTTCTGTGGGGTCTCTTTAATGTAAACATCATGGAGGGCATGGATGGCATTGGATTGTGGTGATTTTTTTGTGTTTTTCGATTTTTGGGCTGTTGTTGGGGCCTTTTGCCCAGGGGTACTCAGTGGTGCATGGACTGAGTCTTTCTGTGGGGTCTCTTTAATGTAAACATCATGGAGGGCATGGATGGCATTGGATTGTGGTGATTTTTGTGTGTTTTTCGATTTTTTGGGGTGTTGATTGGGCATGGCCATGAGGGTGGGGGCCATTTTGAGGACTGGTACAGGCAGGGCCTGGCCATGTGGTGGGGGTCAAGCGGCCATATGAAGCCAGGCAGTGTGCTTTTTGCCATAGGCCTGCATCCAATGTGCCTTGCTTTCATCCATTATGCCCAGGGTTACTCAGTGGTGCATGGCCCTAGTCTTTCTGTGGGGTGTCTTGAATGTAAACATCATTGAGGGCATGGATGGCATTGGATTGTGGTGATTTTTGTGTGTTTTTTTATTTTTTGGGCTGTTGTTGGGGCCTTTTGCCCAGGGGTACTCAGTGGTGCATGGACTGAGTCTTTCTGTGGGGTCTCTTTAATGTAAACATCATGGAGGGCATGGATGGCATTGGATTGTGGTGATTTTTGTGTGTTTTTCGATTTTTTGGGGTGGTGTTGGGGCCTGTCCATGTGGGTGGGGGCCATTTTGAGGCCTGGTCCAGGCAGGGCCTGGCCATGTGGGTGGGGGTCTAGGGGCCATTTTGGAGCCAGGCAGTGTGCTTTGTTGTGCCATAGGCCTGCTCCCAGTCTGCCATGCTTTCATCCATTATGCCCAGGGGTACTCTGTCAGTGGTGCATTTTATTGGTCTTTCCATTTTGGGGGGTGGGTATAATAAAAATGCTTACTTGCAAACTATTAATTGAAGCGCTACATATGCAACATTTATTTAACTGATGTTCCTCTGGCTTCGTTTGCTTTTAGGTGCAGAAAGACGAATCATCAGCCTCATCGTTCCTCATCAGTGCCAGGAAGAAGTCCTGATGCGGTGTGTGCAGCACAATGTCACATGTGGCCACAGACAACTCTGCAACTTGTGCAACTGCGGCCTGCTGTTCTGACATCTGAAGAAGATGGCCCCAAAAAAAGTTGCCTGTAGCTCCTCTAGCAAGAAAGTTGCCAGTAAGGAGCAGAAGAAGCAAGTGGCGCCACTTACCAAGGAGAATGGTGTGCCGACTGCCACATTTTTTGGGGAAAAAAAAGTATGCCTGCAGCAGCAGCGGGGTCTGCTGGGGACCAAGCTGGGAGCAGCACCTCCGCTCCATTGGGCTCAGAGCCACCACCACCACGCCAACTTAGGTCCAAACCCTTGAGTGCTGCACAGGCAGCCAGTATAGTTGTTCAATCACCATCGACCAGTGATGTTGGCTCATCGCAAGAAAGAAGCAGCATCCCTCAATCAACACAGGTTGTTGTAACTCATCTGACGAGTGTTCAACAACCACAGCTGCAACAACTACCACATGTGCAAGTACAAGCCCGAGTACATGTGGAAGGAGAGGCAGCGCAAGGAGAGGCGCAAGCAGAGGTGCATGGAGCGGCACAAGTGCCCACAATAGTTGTTCCTCCCGAAGTAGGGGCACACCAGGAAATCGACATTCAAGCTGAGGTATCATCTGAGGAAGCCACTCCTCCTGATGATTCATTGTTTTCCAGATCCCCGGCAAGGAAAAGATCAAGGATGGTGTCTACATCTTCTTCAAGTCCCTTCCTTCTGATGATATGGATGAAAATTGGAAACCACCAGTGCTGTCTGAGAGTGAGGCACACCATGATCTGACAAAGGTAGCTAAGCGTAAAAGGAAGGTCCCCGAAAGTCTCATAGTTATGGAGTGTGATGATGACGCTGAATAAGAAGTGGCGTATACTCCTGCTGATGAAGACTCTCACGACGACAACGCAGTCATCATAGACGTCACTCCAGCCTCAGCGGGCATGCAGCAAACAGACATTTTTACCCTATCCCGAAATGCTGCTGAGCGTGATGTTGGCGACGTGTCAATTGGACCACCACCAATGCAGTTAACTAGTACACCACCACCTACAGCTTCCATATTTTCTCGCCAGAAGGGACCTCCATCCACCCCGACCTCCATTTTCTCAATTAGTGGTGCTGTAAGTGCACAACATACTAAATTTCGGCTACACACATCCTCCACTTCATCTGGCATTAGCATTCCCAGTATCGCCTCCTCCGCCACCCACAGAAATGTGAAGTCCGCAGTTTGGGACTTCTTTAGTGTTAGCCCAACAAGGGAAAACATAGCCATTTGTACCATTTGTAAGGTTTGAGTTAGTCGTGGAAGCTTGGTACCAACTATGGTACTGGAGGCCAGAGAGGTCATCTTGAGAGACGATTCAGAAAAGGGGGTGGTGATGAACAGAGTGCCTAAATTAAGCAGACCACTCTTACCCAGTCCAAAGATCAGGGCTTGATCCATCACCGTTTTTTAGCTCACTGCACCATCCCAGCTCAGAACTTGGCTATATGCAAATTAGTCTGTTCCTGTCCCAGTGCATGATGGGAACAGGGCAAACCAAACTTCCAAGCCAATTCTTGTGTGGTAAATAAATAAATAATACCCTATTTTTGACTAGACTTATAGCATAACAGATAGCTCAATAAAATAAGAGTCAAGATTCGAGGTAGTAGGAGTTTCTGCAGGTTTATTACAGCATAAGGACAGGATCAGGACAACCTGCATGGGAATAGGACAATAAGGCCCGGCAGCTGCCGGGGCTGGGTCTGGGATGAGCGCGCGCTAACATTCAATAACAAAACATTGATTTATATACATAGCGCAAACACATAGCATTACATTGCAGCAGGCGTAGCAGTGGGTGGAGCAGAAGGCGTGACGCGTAGCAGTCGCGAGAGATAACAGTAAAAAGAGGTGTAACTGGGCGTATACATAGACATGTGGTGCAAACGTAACAGAATATGTCATGAATGGGCGGAAACTTTGGAGGGGGCTACCTAAGGAGCCGGGACCTCTAACCTAATGGTGCGCGAAAACTGGCAATGACGTGTTACTAGGAGAAGCTGGGGGCTACGAACTCTGTGCTAGGAGCAGAGACTAGAGTCTGAAGGGTCGGAGCGACATGTACCTAAACCCTATCTGGTATCTGATGTTTAGGGAACATGTTGATATAAACTAGAAGTCATGAGGGGAAAAGCTAACTTGATTCTAAGACTGGACCATGCATTATTCTACATGAAGTGCGTGATGAAGAATACTAAATGACCATTAAATACAGTATTTCTCTAACGTGGAGCCGAGAAGGCTAGACAATGACGGAAACTATTGATGCAGTTCAGTAGTTTAGGAATGCAGAGGAGGAGGACTGAACTGATAACTGGAACTATAACATACTTTTGGCAGACTCAGAGGCAGGGCCAAGCTGCACCGGGCACTGCGAGGCAGGAAGTAAGTGAAGGGTCGAGGATACAGGTGGGGGCTGTATCGCTCCTCAGCGAGGCTTTCAGGAGACAGGAGCTGAATCTGTGGTCCGGGCCCTTTTGAGGCCTGGAAACGGGGATTTTATAATGGAATAACGTGCACACTAAGAAACGTGGCAACATTACTTTACATAGGCCTAATATTCGTAGTATTCACGAGGACTGGAAAATAGCATACTAGAGGTGGACACAACTGGAATTGCGTCATTAATCAGGCATGGGGAATAACATATGCATATTGGTCATGCACACATAACATATGATGGATGAAGCGTAGGGACACAGAACATGGCAAAATTTACTTTTCCACATTCCCTCCTTGTCGCTACGTTTCCATCAGGAAACATCAATTTTCATGATACCATCTATCATTTCATACAGTATCATTTGCTCGTCTCGAATTGTCTTGGAACGGGATTTAGAACGGGGCTTGGGACTAGGAATACAAGAGGTAGCACACATGCTGCAAATCGCAGGGCCACATTGTATACAGAGGCAGCAGCTAAATATGATCGCTACTGCAATACCTAAAAAGGACAGGACTTTCCATCCCCATGCGGAAATTACATTCCAGAACCAACCGGACCATGTCCAGGTGCCTGGATCTTGGTGTAACAGGTGGGCAATCTTATGGAGTCTGGTTATAGCTGAATAAACAGACGGCGCGTTATTTGGAATGAAAATGCAACAACTGGATCCGATGACTCTACAGGCCCCGCCCCTATCGGCCAGTATGACGTCAAGGACGAGACGATTTTGCAAAACGACAAATCTCATAGCAGATTGCTCTTCGGTTAAGTTACCTAGAGCGGAGGCAGTCTCATCTACTACTGCTTCAAGGGTTCTTGTTAACCTACGGATTAGCTTACTGTTTACAACTGTGCCTAAATAAGGGAACACACCTTTATCAATATCAATGAATTGCTCTGCAGCAGTTTCAGTATAATCGACAATCGGGAGATTTCTCTTGTGTCTGGTATGTACTAGGAAGGAATTCCTATGATAGTCAGGTGGGGCTAGGAAAACAGGTGGCAGTAGGAAGGCAATGTAACAGGTTCCCTCCCAATCGAGGGGCAGACGGACATATGCAGTTTGACCACAAATAAAATAAGAATGACGTGAAGCTTTGAAAATAGATTTCCCACTGTCACTATACTTGATAACAGTAGTACATTCACTATGACCTATGTGTACAGAACCATAACTACGGACACATAATTCGCCTTTGACAGGTAGTACTGAAATAGCAGGTAAGTCTGGAGTAGTATCAGACTGAACATTCAGGACCATGAAATTCGACGAATAATTACCTAAATTATAAACTTCATTTTCTAGATCTAAACCTGTTCTGTGGGGGAGACCTTGCTTGTCTGGAAAACATGTACTGTTAAGAAAAGACATATCTGTTGAGGATGACATTAACGTGGACCATGCTCCACACGAACCATTGTGTGAGAATGGATAAGGAAAAAGTGGCAGAACTCCCTTCGGTGTCTGGAAAGGGGGGAGTCGACCACACACCCAACAATTAGTGGCATTGCTGGTCTGGTGTGAATAATGTAACATACGGATAAATGTGTTGTTGCGCATAGCGAGGCGGTAAGAATATTCGTGAGGAGGCAGATCACTAAACGTGTGCTCTACTGTAGCATTAGCAGACATATTTGCATGAGGAACTGGAAAACACAGGAAAAGTGCGTAGCTGGTGCAGGAAATCATTATGCTGAGAAATAATATGAAACTCAGAAAAACGATACATTGAAGTGAACTTCGACTGACTCTCTCACTATGGGGGTCTATTTTATACATGTCAGAAACAATTTAACCGTTTCACCTAGGGGAGGACTTATACAATCAAACTGACTGACTTATTTTACTAGACCTGAGCTTCAACTTATACTCCTGTTGCGGAGTTTTCTCTAACAAGGGAGGGGTTGTAATAATGTCTTGTGCGGGACAGTCCTTTAAAACAATGTTCTGGCAGTCCTTTGAATCCTGGAAAATGTTTTTAGACGCTGGTTTCAATGGATTGAAAAGTTTTACATGAGAAAGGTGGACCCACCCCTTCCTGCCTTCCAACTTGACGGCAGTTCGGGTGGTCAAGAGGACCTGACGTGGCTCCTTCCAACGTGGTTCCAGCGGACTTGATCTGTCGAAATTTCTGATCATCACAAGGGAGCCTGGAACGATCTCGTGCGGTGCCACCTCGGTATTGTCTGGAAATGCGGCGGCAACCTGTGAACGACATGAGTTGAGGGCAGACATCAAGGAAGCTAGGTAATCTGTCAGCATATTACATGAAACATCGGTAATACTTCGGGGTCTAGGAGTACCCCACATGTTAGGGGGGCGGCCGAATACGACCTCATACGGGGACAGACCTGATCTGGAATGTGCGACCATGCGCATATAAAATAAAGCGACTGGCAGAGCTATTAACCAGTCCACACCTTTGTCCTTACAGACTTTTGCAATGCGGATTTTCAGAGTCTGATTATGCCTTTCGACTAGTCCAGCTGCTTCTGGATGGCGTACACAATGAAACTTCCACTGGTACCCTAACAACAGGGAAACGTGCTTCATTAACTCTGAGGAGAATGGCTGACCGTTATCAGAATATACGACTCTAGGGAGTCCGTATCTAGGGAAAAATTCACGAACCAACTGCTTGGCAGTGGTCGCGGCTGTGTAATCTGGGACTGGATATGCTTCTGTCCACCTGGACAAAGCGCATACTACTACAAGGACATACTTGAAACCTCGACATCGCTCCATCTGAATATAATCCATCTGGAGGACCTCAAAAGGGTGGTCAGGGGGCTGGAAACCACCTTGTTCCACCGGGACACTTTTACCTGGATTAAACTGACAACATATCATACAGGTACGGACTTTCTGCTTGGCTGCAGCTCGTAAATGCTTGTTGAACCAAATGTTCTGGATACTGTCTAACATAGCTTTTTCTCCTAAATGTGCTGGACTATGTGCGGTATTGATAATGACTTGAACCATAGAATCGGGGAGAAACCATGTGGCTCTACCCTTCGTTAACCATCCTTGATCTGTCTGAACCCCTCCTTGTTCAGACCATTTCTTGATTTCATCGGGAGTAGCATGTAACTGGATACCTATGACATCTTGAGTAGGGTCCTTAACTGTCATGCATGTAATCGGATCTGGAGTATGTGTCATGTTAACTGGAATGTCTGGAGTCTGTGCTGTAAGCTTGGCTGTGCGGTCTGCTAGATCATTACCCTGGGAAATAATGTCTGTAACTTTCGTATGTGCTTTGCATTTCATGATAGCAATAGATGTCGGTAAATGTATGGCATCTAACAGGGCTTGAATAAGGAGACCATGCTGAATCTTGGTTCCATGAGAAGTCATGAAACCTCTCTCCTGCCAGAGCACTCCGAAGTCGTGTACAACTCCGAATGCGTAACGTGAATCTGTGTAAACATTAACTTTCAGGTTCTTGGCATGTATACAGGCTTGTGTCAGAGCGACTAGCTCTGCTGCTTGAGCGGACAGGGTATCAATACGGTGTGTCTTGATAACTTCAGTGTCAGTAGTCACTGCATACGCGGCGACTAGTTCTCCTGTACTAGTTCTCATACATGAACCATCTACATAAAGTGTCAGGTCAGGATCTGGTAACGGAATGTCTGTCAGGTCTTGTCTTGGCTTCGTCGTAATGTTAACTACTTCCACACAATCATGTGGGTCTGGATTTGAATTAACTGATGGTAACAGTGTAGCAGGATTCAGAACGTTGCAGCGTCTGATTTCTATGTGTGGCTGGAACAGTGTCAATTCATAACCTGTTAAACGTGCAATTGTCAAGTGCTGTGTTTGTGTTCGGTTTAAAAGAACTTCTACTGAATGTGGGACTTGTACTGTCAGGGAATGTCCTAAAACTATGGAATCACTTTGTCTGATAGCTAGTGCTGTGGCTGCAACTGACTTGAGGCACGCAGGCAACGCCTGGGCGACTGGATCTAATGTGCTCGAAAAATAAGCACAGGGCTTGTATTGACCTGCTTGATCTTGTGTGAGAACAGATAATGCTGTACCTTCCCGTTCAGTAACGAAAAGTGTAAAAGGCTTACTGTAGTTCGGTGTGGCTAGAACTGGAGCTTGACATAGGGCTTTCTTTAACTCGTTAAAACTAAGTGTATGTTCAGATGTCCAAGGGAGGACAGTCGATACGGCTGCCTCCTGTGTCGTTAACTGTATCAGTGGCTTGGCTAGAAATGCATACTGGGGAATCCATTGTCTACAATAAGAAGTAAGGCCGATAAAAGCACGTACCTCCTTCTGGGTTCTGGGCTGGGGAAGACTCGCTATTAACTGGATACGGTCGGGTGTCAACTGCCTACCCCTCTTGGACAGCAAGTGTCCTAAGTATACCACTTGCTGGACACAGAATTGAAGCTTCGAAGGTGACACCTTGTGCCCCATCTCGGCTAGAAAATACAGAACTGTAAGTGATGCTCGCTCGCAAGCACGTTCAGAACGGGCTGTGATCAGTAGATCATCGACATACTGGAGCAGGGCAGTGTCAGTTGGCATGTGAATATTGTCTAGTTGTCTCTTGAGTGCCTGACTGTAAATACTAGGACTTTCTGTGAAACCTTGAGGAGCGCGTGTAAACATATAGCTCCTTCCATTTAAACAAAATCCGAAAAGAAACTGGCTGTCTGGATGAATTGGAACACTAAAAAATGCATTCTTGAGGTCTATGACAGTGAAAAACATGGCTTCGGAATCAATAGCAGTTAACAGGGAAGAAATATCTGGGACAACTGGGTACTGAGGAATAATACATTTATTAAGCTCTCGTAGATCAATCACTAATCGATATACTGGGGGTGCATTCGGATCAGTACGTTTCATGACTGGAATGATCGGAGAATTGCATACATTGGAGTCAGTTTCTACAACTACTCCTTGAGCCATGAGCTCGTCAATAATTTTGGATAAGGCTGCTACAGCCTCAGGTGGCAATCTGTACTGTCTGATTCGGGGTAACACTACACCTGGTTTGAGAGTCACACGATGGGGTGTGATTTGCATGTAACCTACATCAGTTGGACCTTGCGCCCATAAATGCTGTGGAACATTAAACAATCTTGAATCAAAATCTCGTAACACATAGTGACCCTTAAAGTCACGTAGGAACAGACGTATTCCCTCTGGGGAACAGCAAATAACTGCACCTAACTCTTTCAGTGTCTTAATACCTAATAGATTTTCTGGACATGACTTAGTAAGTAACAGATCAGTAGTACGGGACAATGGACCTACTTCTAGAGTAACTGGCTTAGATATCTCATTAACGATGGGTTTTCCTGAAAATCCAAGGGAAACATTTCTTGAGCCTGAGAGCGGAGCCCCTGGAACTTCGGCATGACTAATTGTGGTCCTACTTGCCCCTGTATCGATCAAAAACTTTCTGTCTTTCCCTAATACTTGACTGTGAACATAGGGACCTTCTTGATCTACAGGTATCTCGATGAGAGGCAAGCCTACCTCCCTCTCTAGGCTGTTTCATGAATATGACTGGTACTCTGGGTACTCAGACTGTGCATACTGGTACATCTGCGATGTAACATGCTGTGTTGCAGCAATAGGCTGCGGTACTGTAACTGTCTGTGGTGCATTCTGTAGCTGAGGAATCTGTGAAACTTGTTCTTGTCTAGGCGGACGTGGTCTTTCTTTAGTCTTACCAGTAGCTATGTTGTGTTTCAGAACTGCACACTCGTTTATAAAATGACCTGGCTGTTTACAATAATTGCAGTTCCCTTTAACGGGAGCTGCAGGATGACTGGCTTGATTCGGACCCCTCTTCTGACTGTCTTGAGGAACAGATTGTGCAACTAGCACTTTCATTTTTGTGTCTTTCATACGTTTTCTCTCGTGTTCTTGCTCTTCCCTGATTCTATTCTGGTGATACTGGAGCATCTGGAGCATCTGGGACGGAGTATTTGCTTGCCAGGTGCTTTCGACTTTCAAAACTCGATTTTTAATTTGTGGACTTGAATTCTCGACTAATTTGGTGACGAAAAGATGAGGGTATGACTCACTACTTGTCTTGAGACCACTGTTGATACTGAAACATTTTTCGAATCTAGAATAAAAATCACTAATATCCTCGTCTTGTTTCTGTTTACAGGCTGAGATTGCATCCCAGTCTTCTTTCCTTGTTGTCAATAATCTGGGTAAAACTTGAATCAATAATTCTGGTAAATCCTTACATTTATCTCCGAGACCGGTACCTGGTACTCGTGCCTTGTCTTCAGCTTCTAGAGCTGCCCAATCGATCTTTTTCTCTCCCACCTCCCATTCTTTTTCCTTTAACTTTTCATACACCCCTGCGGGTAACAGGACCTTTAACATTTTAATGATATCTGGGTAAGTGTATTCTCCCATACGGAGCATGTCTTTTAATTCTCTATGGAACCCTGCTGGATCTTTGTCATGACAGGGAATTAATTTCTTCATTTCAAGAAGTTCCATCTTTGATATTGGAGTGTATACAAACACTCGTTGCATTACGCCACCCGCCCCTTGGACTGGGTGGACTTCTCGTAACGGATTCTGTCTGTCTATGTAGAATGATTTACTTTCTGGGGGTGAGACATGAACAAAATGCGGGTTCAAAAACGTTCTATACTTGTGACGCTGTTCTAGAATGACACTAACTAAATCGGTACCTAGACCTCTCCATCTATACTGGAGTAACTCGTTCAGGATATCGTGCAACGGGCCTGGATCAGAATGTTGACCCTCATACAGAGTAATGAGGTGCTGGATCATATACATACCCACCAGTCGTTGCTCGGCTGGGGGCAATTTCAGAAACATTTGTGCCACTATTTCGTCTGGAAAAGTGGTAGAATCAGTAATCCATCGGACTGCTGATCGGGCTAGTTCTTGTTCATGCATAGTACTTAGTTCACTGTAACCGACTCGTGATTTCAGAATGTGATCGGTAGCTTGAAATACTTGTTCTAGGGAACCTTGTTCTGGTGCTAGATGTTGAAAAATAGACTTGGGTTCTAGACGTAAATGGCGATCTGGAAATCTGGATTTTCCTACATACGCTATTCTGGCGGGATTCTCGTTCTCTTCCTCTTCAGGATCAGAGATACTTTCTTTCTCGCTTACTTGTGCTGCTTTACGCTGGTCGTGTAACCTTATTATTTCTTTACGAATTTTCTTGTACATACTCTCCATGGCACTGACGGTCTTGTGCTTACCCTCGGCTATATTATCACTCCACCTTGTCAGGATTCTCATTTCGGCGGGATCTTTAGACGGGTAATCTTGTTCTCTTATTAAACAATTGATCAGGAACTTTAATATCATGAGCTGAATCTCGGCTTTCCTTTGAGACATAATCTCGCCAATACTTTCTGGATCATCCCCTGTACGGATGAAACGATATATTCTGTCTAGATCTTCTTTCATATTCGGCAAGGTGACTAGATACTGGGTCACTCTCCTTACACGTAAGGAATATAAAACCATAGTATATTCGCCTGGGACTGGATCATAGACACATTCGTTAAGGGCTTGCCTGATTTCTGTGACAGACTTATTACTTTTAGGAGTACGCTGTGATGCTTGAGCATGTAATTCGAGTGCTGATAAACGCTTGTGTGGCGGCGGGGTTTGAGGAGTAGCTCCTCCTGCGGCCCCTAGACTGGAGTCGTCTACTGAGGCTCTACGTCCTGGCAGAGTGGGAAATGGAACTGTAGGCTGGACCAGGGGTACCGTAACAGGTACTCCGGTGTCTGGAGGAACATGAATTACCTGGTTTACAGGGACTGGCGGAGCGCGAACAGGATTTGCATATTCGGGGACTGTGTCGTCCAAATAGGACGAAATAAAAATATCAGCTGCGGTCGGTTTGTGACGTAGCTTGGTCGGAATTAATGGCGGCGGGAATTTACTGGATGCCTCTGGGGTCGCTTTTGGCACTCCTTCGGCAAGAAGAGGATACATACCCTTAATAAGGGCATGCCTCTGTCTGTCTGACTGTTCGGCTTTGACTTGTTCACCTATCTCGATTAATTCTCTTTCTTGGGCTCGTTCTTGGGATTCTCTACTTAACTCTGACTTTCTGACTTCCTTTTCCGTTCTTTTATGCGCTTCCTTGCGCCATAACTCGATGGCATCTTTCTGTGACTGTCTGGCTTTCTTTTTCCATAATGCTTCTTCTACTCGCATGATACATTCGGCATCCCATGTACCCGATACGGGCCATCTGTACTTTTCTTCTAACTGTTTGGTATACTCTACCCATAAATCTAGATACATTATGGCGCTTATGCCATGTTTCTGATACATAAAATGACCTGGACTGTCCCTAGGCGGGACAGGAACTGCTTCCTCTAACAGACCGTTTCTAGTTTTTAACTGACGTAACTTGGAAAAGAGCGGCATTCTAAACTTGAATCGGAACACAATACAATACACAAAAAACAATAACAATTGGGAAAACAATTCAGGCATACCACGACATTGGAAATACACTAAACAATATCATAACATAACAGTTCGAACAGAATACTACCTGAAAATACTGAAAACAGAAACAGAACAGAATTCTCGAGAACGGAACAGACTAGAGTTACTGGATGCACTGCTGTAACAGTACGGAACATACCGGTCCCATAAAGGAACGCATCAAGACCCGTATCCACCTAGGTGAACACTTCGTTTGTGGGCTTGGGTACCACCAACCCACGGACCAGGAGTCAATTTAGATTGGTCCTGTCTAGATACTACCCCAGCAATGGTACTCACCGGGCAGCACGGAACGGAAGGCCTCGGACTGGACTGGACGACGACAGACTTCGGACTTCGGACTTCAGTTACGGGTGGGCCTCCGGATACCTCGGACCTTGGACTCTCGGCTTGGGCTCTGGTCGGGACTCGCCGCGTTCCTCCACCGTCTCGTTTGGATGCTGGACCGCCTCCTCCGTCTCCTCCGTGGGCCTGAGGGATACTTGGAGCAGAAATATCTGCCAGTGCACGGTATGGTTCCGTCACGACTGCAGAGGGTCAGGGGGTCGGCGTGGCTTCACCGACGCGTGGGGAAAGGGCAAGTCCCTGTTCGGGCGCCATTATGTGGTAAATAAATAAATAATACCCTATTTTTGACTAGACTTATAGCATAACAGATAGCTCAATAAAATAAGAGTCAAGATTCGAGGTAGTAGGAGTTTCTGCAGGTTTATTACAGCATAAGGACAGGATCAGGACAACCTGCATGGGAATAGGACAATAAGGCCCGGCAGCTGCCGGGGCTGGGTCTGGGATGAGCGCGCGCTAACATTCAATAACAAAACATTGATTTATATACATAGCGCAAACACATAGCATTACATTGCAGCAGGCGTAGCAGTGGGTGGAGCAGAAGGCGTGACGCGTAGCAGTCGCGAGAGATAACAGTAAAAAGAGGTGTAACTGGGCGTATACATAGACATGTGGTGCAAACGTAACAGAATATGTCATGAATGGGCGGAAACTTTGGAGGGGGCTACCTAAGGAGCCGGGACCTCTAACCTAATGGTGCGCGAAAACTGGCAATGACGTGTTACTAGGAGAAGCTGGGGGCTACGAACTCTGTGCTAGGAGCAGAGACTAGAGTCTGAAGGGTCGGAGCGACATGTACCTAAACCCTATCTGGTATCTGATGTTTAGGGAACATGTTGATATAAACTAGAAGTCATGAGGGGAAAAGCTAACTTGATTCTAAGACTGGACCATGCATTATTCTACATGAAGTGCGTGATGAAGAATACTAAATGACCATTAAATACAGTATTTCTCTAACGTGGAGCCGAGAAGGCTAGACAATGACGGAAACTATTGATGCAGTTCAGTAGTTTAGGAATGCAGAGGAGGAGGACTGAACTGATAACTGGAACTATAACATACTTTTGGCAGACTCAGAGGCAGGGCCAAGCTGCACCGGGCACTGCGAGGCAGGAAGTAAGTGAAGGGTCGAGGATACAGGTGGGGGCTGTATCGCTCCTCAGCGAGGCTTTCAGGAGACAGGAGCTGAATCTGTGGTCCGGGCCCTTTTGAGGCCTGGAAACGGGGATTTTATAATGGAATAACGTGCACACTAAGAAACGTGGCAACATTACTTTACATAGGCCTAATATTCGTAGTATTCACGAGGACTGGAAAATAGCATACTAGAGGTGGACACAACTGGAATTGCGTCATTAATCAGGCATGGGGAATAACATATGCATATTGGTCATGCACACATAACATATGATGGATGAAGCGTAGGGACACAGAACATGGCAAAATTTACTTTTCCACACTTGTACTGGGAAGGAAACAAGCTTCCGGGGACCGGTTTCTGCCATTTCAGGCGTCTTCGGCCCGGCTTGCTTGAATCCTGATGGTGCAATGAGCAAGGGACTCACATCTGAGTATACCCTTCCACGCTTATGGTGGACAAAATGATTCAGAAAAGGGGGTGGTGATGAACAGAGTGCCTGAATTAAGCAGACCACTCTTACCCAGTCCAAAGATCAGGGCTTGATCCATTACCGTTTTTTAGCTCACTGCACCATCCCAGCTCAGAACTTGGCTATATGCAAATTAGTCTGTTCCTGTCCCAGTGCATGATGGGAACAGGGCAAACCAAACTACCAAGCCAATTCTTGTACTGGGAAGGAAACAAGCTTCCGGGGACCGGTTTCTGCCATTTCAGGCGTCTTCGGCCCGGCTTGCTTGAATCCTGATGGTGCAATGAGCAAGGGACTCACATCTGAGTATACCCTTCCACGCTTATGGTGGACAAAATGATTCAGAAAAGGGGGTGGTGATGAACAGAGTGCCTGAATTAAGCAGACCACTCTTACCCAGTCCAAAGATCAGGGCTTGATCCATCACCGTTTTTTAGCTCACTGCACCATCCCAGCTCAGAACTTGGCTATATGCAAATTAGTCTGTTCCTGTCCCAGCGCATGATGGGAACAGGGCAAACCAAACTACCAAGCCAATTCTTGTACTGGGAAGGAAACAAGCTTCCGGGGACCGGTTTCTGACATTTCAGGCGTCGTCGGCCCGGCTTGCTTGAATCCTGATGGTGCAATGAGCAAGGGACTCACATCTGAGTATACCCTTCCACGCTTATGGTGGACAAAATGATTCAGAAAAGGGGGTGGTGATGAACAGAGTGCCTGAATTAAGCAGACCACTCTTACCCAGTCCAAAGATCAGGGCTTGATCCATCACCGTTTTTTAGCTCACTGCACCATCCCAGCTCAGAACTTGGCTATATGCAAATTAGTCTGTTCCTGTCCCAGTGCATGATGGGAACAGGGCAAACCAAACTACCAAGCCAATTCTTGTACTGGGAAGGAAACAAGCTTCCGGGGACCGGTTTCTGCCATTTCAGGCGTCGTCGGCCCGGCTTGCTTGAATCCTGATGGTGCAATGAGCAAGGGACTCACATCTGAGTATACCCTTCCACGCTTATGGTGGACAAAATGATTCAGAAAAGGGGGTGGTGATGAACAGAGTGCCTGAATTAAGCAGACCACTCTTACCCAGTCCAAAGATCAGGGCTTGATCCATCACCGTTTTTTAGCTCACTGCACCATCCCAGCTCAGAACTTGGCTATATGCAAATTAGTCTGTTCCTGTTCCAGTGCATGATGGGAACAGGGCAAACCAAACTACCAAGCCAATTCTTGTACTGGGAAGGAAACAAGCTTCCGGGGACCGGTTTCTGCCATTTCAGGCGTCGTCGGCCCGACTTGCTTGAATCCTGATGGTGCAATGAGCAAGGGACTCACATCTGAGTATACCCTTCCACGCTTATGGTGGACACATGGTCTCCATCCTTTGTAAGGTAAGTGATGTTGCGTCACAGGGTGATGCTGTAGAGCATGCAGAAAGCCATGGTTATTTGACACACCACCTTTGTTCAAACAACAACATCTGGCCTTTAGGAGCCCGAAAGCTCACACCTTTGGCCACCTTGTTCTTCAATGGGCCTCATTAAAGCAGAATTCCCCTGGTGTCATTGGATTCCTCAGCCCATGGTCAGTTGGGATAAGCTGAGTCTCTTTCAAATAGTAATACAATTTCAGATTGTTAAACTAGAAATTCCATATAATATATCATGAAATATTGTACTGACCTCAACCCGGGCCCTCTCAGGTCCAACGTGCGACATTTGCAGGGGTATGGTGCTGTTCTGTAGAACAATAAGATCATGAGCATAGTTGAGGAAACTTGCACAGATGCTTGTGATGTAATAATCAGGAAATCATGCACCTCACACAATAATCAAATGGAAGTATTTTTGATTCTGGTAGACATGTTACCTGATGCGTGGTGGCACTAAGGAAATATGTGTGCTATCAATTGCTCCATCCACATTTGGTAGCGACTGAAACTGTAGAAGTCCCCCTACAAATTGGCTGAATCCTGCTTTAGTGGGAACTGAATAAAGGTGTGGATATGTCTCATCACTGAAAAAAAGCACTTGTTATACTGTGTCTTAGTCTGTCTTCACCCCTAACTCTTGTGTCAGGTCTTCTGTGGAATGTGGGGTTATGACATGTGTGAGGGGTTCTATGTCAGTTGTTGGGGATACTGTTGATTGGTGTCTGGTTCCTCTGGAATGGGGTTCCTATGCTCCAGTAAACTATGTGCTAAACGTTCCTTCTCACTGCTCCATCAGGATTCAAGCAAGCCGGGCCGAAGACGCCTGAAATGGCAGAAACCGGTCCCCGGAAGCTTGTCTCCTTTCTGGTGAAGAATTGGCTTGGTAGTTTGGTCTGCCCTGTTCCCATGATGCACTGGGCCAGGGACAGACTAATTTGCATATAGCCAGGTTCTGAGCTGGGATGGGGCAGTAAGCTAAATAACGGTGATGGATCAAGCCCTGATCTTTGAACTGGGTAAGAGTGGTCTGCTTAATTCAGACACTCTGTTCATCACCACCCCCTTTTCTGAATCGTTTTTGGCCACTATAGGTGTGGCAGGGTATACTCAGACATGAGTCCCTTGCTCACTGCTCCATCAGAATTCAAGCAAGCCGGGCTGAAGACGCCTGAAATGGCAGAAACCGGTCCCCGGAAGCTTGTCTCCTTTCTGGTGAAGAATTGGCTTGGTAGTTTGGTCTGCCCTGTTCCCATGATGCACTGGGCCAGGGACAGACTAATTTGCATATAACCAGGTTCTGAGCTGGGATGGGGCAGTGAGCTAAATAACGGTGATGGATCAAGCCCTGATCTTTGGACTGGGTAAGAGTGGTCTGCTTAATTCAGACACTCTGTTCATCACCACCCCCTTTTCTGAATCGTTTTTGGCCACTCTAGGTGTGGCAGGGTATATTCAGACATGAGTCCCTTGCTCACTGCTCCATCAGGATTCAAGCAAGCCGGGCCGAAGACGCCTGAAATGGCAGAAACCGGTCCCCGGAAGCTTGTCTCCTTTCTGGTGAAGAATTGGCTTGGTAGTTTGGTCTGCCCTGTTCCCATGATGCACTGGGCCACGGACAGACTAATTTGCATATAGCCAGGTTCTGAGCTGGGATGGGGCAGTGAGCTAAATAACGGTGATGGATCAAGCCCTGATCTTTGGACTGGGTAAGAGTGGTCTGCTTAATTCAGACACTCTGTTCATCACCACCCCCTTTTCTGAATCGTTTTTGGTCACTATAGGTGTGGCAGGGTATACTCAGACATGAGTCCCTTGCTCACTGCTCCATCAGGATTCAAGCAAGCCGGGCCGAAGACGCCTGAAATGGCAGAAACCGGTCCCCGGAAGCTTGTCTCCTTTCTGGTGAAGAATTGGCTTGGTAGTTTGGTCTGCCCTGTTCCCATGATGCACTGGGCCAGGGACAGACTAATTTGCATATAGCCAGGTTCTGAGCTGGGATGGGGCAGTGAGCTAAATAACGGTGATGGATCAAGCCCTGATCTTTGGACTGGGTAAGAGTGGTCTGCTTAATTCAGACACTCTGTTCATCACCCCCCCCTTTTCTGAATCGTTTTTGGCCACTATAGGTGTGGCAGGGTATACTCAGACATGAGTCCCTTGCTCACTGCTCCATCAGGATTCAAGCAAGCCGGGCGGAAGACGCCTGAAATGGCAGAAACCGGTCCCCGGAAGCTTGTCTCCTTTCTGGTGAAGAATTGGCTTGGTAGTTTGGTCTGCCCTGTACCCATGATGTACTGGGCCAGGGACAGACTAATTTGCATATAGCCAGGTTCTGAGCTGGGATGGGGCAGTGAGCTAAATAACGGTGATGGATCAAGCCCTGATCTTTGGACTGGGTAAGAGTGGTCTGCTTAATTCAGACACTCTGTTCATCACCACCCCCTTTTCTGAATCGTTTTTGGCCACTATAGGTGTGGCAGGGTATACTCAGACATGAGTCCCTTGCTCAATGCTCCATCAGGATTCAAGCAAGCCGGGCCGAAGACGCCTGAAATGGCAGAAACCGGTCCCCGGAAGCTTGTCTCCTTTCTGGTGAAGAATTGGCTTGGTAGTTTCGTCTGCCCTGTTCCCATGATGCACTGGGCCAGGGACAGACTAATTTGCATATAGCCAGGTTCTGAGCTGGGATGGGGCAGTGAGCTAAATAACGGTGATGGATCAAGCCCTGATCTTTGGACTGGGTAAGAGTGGTCTGCTTAATTCAGACACTCTGTTCATCACCACCCCCTTTTCTGAATCGTTTTTGGCCACTATAGGTGTAGCAGGGTATACTCAGACATGAGTCCCTTGCTCACTGCTCCATCAGGATTCAAGCAAGCCGGGCCGAAGACGCCTGAAATGGCAGAAACCGGTCCCCGGAAGCTTGTCTCCTTTCTGGTGAAGAATTGGCTTGGTAGTTTGGTCTGCCCTGTTCCCATGATGCACTGGGCCAGGGACAGACTAATTTGCATATAGCCAGGTTCTGAGCTGGGATGGGGCAGTGAGCTAAATAACGGTGATGGATCAAGCCCTGATCTTTGGACTGGGTAAGAGTGGTCTGCTTAATTCAGACACTCTGTTCATCACCACCCCCTTTTCTGAATCGTTTTTGGCCACTATAGGTGTGGCAGGGTATACTCAGACATGAGTCCCTTGCTCACTGCTCCATCAGGATTCAAGCAAGCCGGGCCGAAGATGCCTGAAATGGCAGAAACCGGTCCCCGGAAGCTTGTCTCCTTTCTGGTGAAGAATTGGCTTGGTAGTTTGGTCTGCCCTGTTCCCATGATGCACTGGGCCAGGGACAGACTAATTTGCATATAGCCAGGTTCTGAGCTGGGATGGGGCAGTGAGCTAAATAACGGTGATGGATCAAGCCCTGATCTTTGTACTGGGTAAGAGTGGTCTGCTTAATTCAGACACTCTGTTCATCACCACCCCCTTTTCTGAATCGTTTTTGGCCACTATAGGTGTGGCAGGGTATACTCAAACATGAGTCCCTTGCTCACTGCTCCATCATGATTCAAGCAAGCCGAGCCAAAAGACGCCTGAAATGGCAGAAACCGGTCCCCGGAAGCTTGTCTCCTTTCTGGTGAAGAATTGGCTTGGTAGTTTGGTCTGCCCTGTTCCCATGATGCACTGGGCCAGGGACAGACTAATTTGCATATAGCCAGGTTCTGAGCTGGGATGGGGCAGTGAGCTAAATAACGGTGATGGATCAAGCCCTGATCTTTGGACTGGGTAAGAGTGGTCTGCTTAATTCAGACACTCTGTTCATCACCACCCCCTTTTCTGAATCGTTTTTGGTCACTATAGGTGTGGCAGGGTATACTCAGACATGAGTCCCTTGCTCACTGCTCCATCAGGATTCAAGCAAGCCGGGCCGAAGACGCCTGAAATGGCAGAAACCGGTCCCCGGAAGCTTGTCTCTTTTCTGGTGAAGAATTGGCTTGGTAGTTTGGTCTGCCCTGTTCCCATGATGCACTGGGCCAGGGACAGACTAATTTGCATATAGCCAGGTTCTGAGCTGGGATGGGGCAGTGAGCTAAATAACGGTGATGGATCAAGCCCTGATCTTTGGACTGGGTAAGAGTGGTCTGCTTAATTCAGACACTCTGTTCATCACCCCCCCCTTTTCTGAATCGTTTTTGGCCACTATAGGTGTGGCAGGGTATACTCAGACATGAGTCCCTTGCTCACTGCTCCATCAGGATTCAAGCAAGCCGGGCGGAAGACGCCTGAAATGGCAGAAACCGGTCCCCGGAAGCTTGTCTCCTTTCTGGTGAAGAATTGGCTTGGTAGTTTGGTCTGCCCTGTACCCATGATGTACTGGGCCAGGGACAGACTAATTTGCATATAGCCAGGTTCTGAGCTGGGATGGGGCAGTGAGCTAAATAACGGTGATGGATCAAGCCCTGATCTTTGGACTGGGTAAGAGTGGTCTGCTTAATTCAGACACTCTGTTCATCACCACCCCCTTTTCTGAATCGTTTTTGGCCACTATAGGTGTGGCAGGGTATACTCAGACATGAGTCCCTTGCTCACTGCTCCATCAGGATTCAAGCAAGCCGGGCCGAAGACGCCTGAAATGGCAGAAACCGGTCCCCGGAAGCTTGTCTCCTTTCTGGTGAAGAATTGGCTTGGTAGTTTCGTCTGCCCTGTTCCCATGATGCACTGGGCCAGGGACAGACTAATTTGCATATAGCCAGGTTCTGAGCTGGGATGGGGCAGTGAGCTAAATAACGGTGATGGATCAAGCCCTGATCTTTGGACTGGGTAAGAGTGGTCTGCTTAATTCAGACACTCTGTTCATCACCACCCCCTTTTCTGAATCGTTTTTGGCCACTATAGGTGTAGCAGGGTATACTCAGACATGAGTCCCTTGCTCACTGCTCCATCAGGATTCAAGCAAGCCGGGCCGAAGACGCCTGAAATGGCAGAAACCGGTCCCCGGAAGCTTGTCTCCTTTCTGGTGAAGAATTGGCTTGGTAGTTTGGTCTGCCCTGTTCCCATGATGCACTGGGCCAGGGACAGACTAATTTGCATATAGCCAGGTTCTGAGCTGGGATGGGGCAGTGAGCTAAATAACGGTGATGGATCAAGCCCTGATCTTTGGACTGGGTAAGAGTGGTCTGCTTAATTCAGACACTCTGTTCATCACCACCCCCTTTTCTGAATCGTTTTTGGCCACTATAGGTGTGGCAGGGTATACTCAGACATGAGTCCCTTGCTCACTGCTCCATCAGGATTCAAGCAAGCCGGGCCGAAGATGCCTGAAATGGCAGAAACCGGTCCCCGGAAGCTTGTCTCCTTTCTGGTGAAGAATTGGCTTGGTAGTTTGGTCTGCCCTGTTCCCATGATGCACTGGGCCAGGGACAGACTAATTTGCATATAGCCAGGTTCTGAGCTGGGATGGGGCAGTGAGCTAAATAACGGTGATGGATCAAGCCCTGATCTTTGTACTGGGTAAGAGTGGTCTGCTTAATTCAGACACTCTGTTCATCACCACCCCCTTTTCTGAATCGTTTTTGGCCACTATAGGTGTGGCAGGGTATACTCAAACATGAGTCCCTTGCTCACTGCTCCATCATGATTCAAGCAAGCCGAGCCAAAAGACGCCTGAAATGGCAGAAACCGGTCCCCGGAAGCTTGTCTCCTTTCTGGTGAAGAATTGGCTTGGTAGTTTGGTCTGCCCTGTTCCCATGATGCACTGGGCCAGGGACAGACTAATTTGCATATAGCCAGGTTCTGAGCTGGGATGGGGCAGTGAGCTAAATAACGGTGATGGATCAAGCCCTGATCTTTGGACAGGGTAAGAGTGGTCTGCTTAATTCAGACACTCTGTTCATCACCACCCCCTTTTCTGAATCGTTTTTGGCCACTATAGGTGTGGCAGGGTATACTCAGACATGAGTCCCTTGCTCACTGCTCCATCAGGATTCAAGCAAGCCGGGCCGAAGACGCCTGAAATGGCAGAAACCGGTCCCCGGAAGCTTGTCTCCTTTCTGGTGAAGAATTGGCTTGGTAGTTTGGTCTGCCCTGTTCCCATGATGCACTGGGCCAGGGACAGACTAATTTGCATATAGCCAGGTTCTGAGCTGGGATGGGGCAGTGAGCTTAATAACGGTGATGGATCAAGCCCTGATCTTTGGACTGGGTAAGAGTGGTCTGCTTAATTCAGACACTCTTTTCATCACCACCCCCTTTTCTGAATCGTTTTTGGCCACTATAGGTGTGGCAGGGTATACTCAGACATGAGTCCCTTGCTCACTGCTCCATCAGGATTCAAGCAAGCCGAGCCGAAGACGCCTGAAATGGCAGAAACCGGTCCCCGGAAGCTTTTCTCCTTTCTGGTGAAGAATTGGCTTGGTAGTTTGGTCTGCCATGTTCCCATGATGCACTGGGCCAGGGACAGACTAATTTGCATATAGCCAGGTTCTGAGCTGGGATGGGGCAGTGAGCTAAATAACGGTGATGGATCAAGCCCTGATCTTTGGACTGGGTAAGAGTGGTCTGCTTAATTCAGACACTCTGTTCATCACCACCCCCTTTTCTGAATCGTTTTTGGCCACTATAGGTGTGGCAGGGTATACTCAGACATGAGTCCCTTGCTCACTGCTCCATCTGGATTCAAGCAAGCCGGGCCGAAGACGCCTGAAATGGCAGAAACCGGTCCCCGGAAGCTTGTCTCCTTTCTGGTGAAGAATTGGCTTGGTAGTTTGGTCTGCCCTGTTCCCATGATGCACTGGGCCAGGGACAGACTAATTTGCATATAGCCAGGTTCTGAGCTGGGACGGGGCAGTGAGCTAAATAACGGTGATGGATCAAGCCCTGATCTTTGGACTGGGTAAGAGTGGTCTGCTTAATTCAGACACTCTGTTCATCACCACCCCCTTTTCTGAATCGTTTTTGGCCACTATAGGTGTGGCAGGGTATACTCAGACATGAGTCCCTTGCTCACTGCTCCATCAGGATTCAAGCAAGCCAGGCCGAAGACGCCTGAAATGGCAGAAACCGGTCCCCGGAAGCTTGTCTCCTTTCTGGTGAAGAATTGGCATGGTAGTTTGGTCTGCCCTGTTCCCATGATGCACTGGGCCAGGGACAGACTAATTTGCATATAGCCAGGTTCTGAGCTGGGATGGGGCAGTGAGCTAAATAACGGTGATGGATCAAGCCCTGATCTTTGGACTGGGTAAGAGTGGTCTGCTTAATTCAGACACTCTGTTCATCACCACCCCCTTTTCTGAATCGTTTTTGGCCACTATAGGTGTGGCAGGGTATACTCAGACATGAGTCCCTTGCTCACTGCTCCATCAGGATTCAAGCAAGCCGGGCCGAAGACGCCTGAAATGGCAGAAACCGCTCCCCGGAAGCTTGTCTCCTTTCTGGTGAAGAATTGGCTTGGTAGTTTGGTCTGCCCTGTTCCCATGATGCACTGGGCCAGGGACAGACTAATTTGCATATAGCCAGGTTCTGAGCTGGGATGGGGCAGTGAGCTAAATAACGGTGATGGATCAAGCCCTGATCTTTGGACTGGGTAAGAGTGGTCTGCTTAATTCAGACACTCTGTTCATCACCACCCCCTTTTCTGAATCGTTTTTGGCCACTATAGGTGTGGCAGGGTATACTCTGACATGAGTCCCTTGCTCACTGCTCCATTGTGGTATATAAATAAATAATACCGGATCTATTTTTGAATGAATAAATGAATAACAGATAGCTCAATAAATAAGAGTCAAGATTCGAGGTAGTAGGAGTTTTGCAGGTTTATTACAGCATAAAGGACAGGAACAGGACAACCTGCATAGGAATAGGATGACAGGGCCCAGCAGCTGTTGGGGCTGGATCTGGGATGAGCGCGCTAACATTTAATAACAATACACGATCATATATACTAAAACAGTTGCATTACAATACATACGATAGGCGGAGCAGTGGGTGTGATCAATAGCAGTCGCGAAAGATAAGGGTGAAAGTAGGTGTAACAGAGGCGTATACATAGACATGTGATGCAAACGTAACAGAATATGTCATGAATGGGGCGGAAACATGGAGGGGGCTACCTAAGGAGCCGGGACCTCTGACCTAATGGTGCGCGCAAGCTGGCAATGACGTGTTACTAGGAGAAGCTGGGGGCTTCGAACTCTGTGCTAGGAGCAGAGACTGAAGTCTGGAGAGTCAGGGCGACATGTACCTAAGCAGTATCTATCATCTGATGTTTAGAGAACATGTTGATATAAACTATAAGTCAGGAGGGGAAAGGCTAACTTGATTCTAAGACTGGAGCATGCATTATTCTACATGTAGTGCGTGATGAAGAATATTAAATGACCATTAAATGCAGTATTTCTCTAACGTGGAGACGTAAAGACTAGACAATGACGGAAACTATTGATGCGATTCAGTAGCTTTAGGAATGCAGAGAAGGAGGACTGAACTGATAACTGGAATCATAACATACTCTTGGCAGACTCAGAGGCAGAGCTAGGCTGAGCCGGGCACTGCGAGGCAGGAAGTAAGTGAAGGGTCGAGGATACAGGTGGGGGCTGTATCGCTCCTCAGCGAGGCTTCAGGAGACAGGAGCTGAATCTGGTGTCCGGGCCCTTTTGAGGCCTAGAAAAGGGGACTTTACAATGGAATAACGTGCACACTGAGAAACGTGGCAACGTAGCTTTACATAGGCCTGATATTCGTAGTATTCACGAGAACTGAAAACTGACATACTAGAGGTGGACACAACTGTAATTGCGTCATTAATCGAACATAGGGAATACATATGCATATTAATCATGCACAGATAACATATGATGGATGACGCGTAGGGACACAGAACATGGCAAAATTTACTTTTCCACACCATCAGGACTCAAGCAAGCCGGGCCGAAGACGCCTAAAATGGCAGAAACCGGTCCCCGGAAGCTTGTCTCCTTTCTGGTGAAGAATTGGCTTGGTAGTTTGGTCTGCCCTGTTCCCATGATGCACTGGGCCAGGGACAGACTAATTTGCATATAGCCAGGTTCTGAGCTGGGATGGGGCAGTGAGCTAAATAACGGAGATGGATCAAGCCCTGATCTTTGGACTGGGTAAGAGTGGTCTGCTTAATTCAGACACTCTGTTCATCACCACCCCCTTTTCTGAATCGTTTTTGGCCACTATAGGTGTGGCAGGGTATACTCAGACATGAGTCCCTTGCTCACTGCTCCATCAGGATTCAAGCAAGCCGGGCCGAAGACGCCTGAAATGGCAGAAACCGCTCCCCGGAAGCTTGTCTCCTTTCTGGTGAAGAATTGGCTTTTTAGTTTGGTCTGCCCTGTTCCCATGATGCACTGGGCCAGGGACAGACTAATTTGCATATAGCCAGGTTCTGAGCTGGGATGGGGCAGTGAGCTAAATAACGGTGATGGATCAAGCCCTGATCTTTGGACTGGGTAAGAGTGGTCTGCTTAATTCAGACACTCTGTTCATCACCACCCCCTTTTCTGAATCGTTTTTGGCCACTATAGGTGTGGCAGGGTATACTCAGACATGAGTCCCTTGCTCACTGCTCCATCAGGACTCAAGCAAGCCGGGCCGAAGACGCCTAAAATGGCAGAAACCGGTCCCCGGAAGCTTGTCTCCTTTCTGGTGAAGAATTGGCTTGGTAGTTTGGTCTGCCCTGTTCCCATGATGCACTGGGCCAGGGACAGACTAATTTGCATATAGCCAGGTTCTGAGCTGGGATGGGGCAGTGAGCTAAATAACGGTGATGGATCAAGCCCTGATCTTTGGACTGGGTAAGAGTGGTCTGCTTAATTCAGACACTCTGTTCATCACCACCCCCTTTTCTGAATCGTTTTTGGCCACTATAGGTGTGGCAGGGTATACTCAGACATGAGTCCCTTGCTCACTGCTCCATCAGGATTCAAGCAAGCCGGGCCGAAGACGCCTGAAATGGCAGAAACCGGTCCCCGGAAGCTTGTCTCCTTTCTGGTGAAGAATTGGCTTGGTAGTTTGGTCTGCCCTGTTCCCATGATGCACTGGGCCAGGGACAGACTAATTTGCATATAGCTAGGTTCTGAGCTGGGATGGAGCAGTGAGCTAAATAACGGTGATGGATCAAGCCCTGATCTTTGGACTGGGTAAGAATGGTATGCTTAATTCTGACACTCTGTTCATCACCACCCCCTTTTCTGAATCGTTTTTGGCCACTATAGGTGTGGCAGGGTATACTCATACATGAGTCCCTTGCTCACTGCTCCATCAGGATTCAAGCAAGCCGGGCCGAAGACGCCTGAAATGGCAGAAACCGGTCCCCGGAAGCTTGTCTCCTTTCTGGTGAAGAATTGGCTTGGTAGTTTGGTCTGCCCTGTTCCCATGATGCACTGGGCCAGGGACAGACTAATTTGCATATAGCCAGGTTCTGAGCTGGGATGGGGCAGTGAGCTAAATAACGGTGATGGATCAAGCCCTGATCTTTGGACTGGGTAAGAGTGGTCTGCTTAATTCAGACACTCTGTTCATCACCACCCCCTTTTCTGAATCGTTTTTGGCCACTATAGGTGTGGCAGGGTATACTCAGACATGAGTCCCTTGCTCACTGCTCCATCAGGATTCAAGCAAGCCGGGCCGAAGATGCCTGAAATGGCAGAAACCGGTCCCCGGAAGCTTGTCTCCTTTCTGGTGAAGAATTGGCTTGGTAGTTTGGTCTGCCCTGTTCCCATGATGCACTGGGCCAGGGACAGACTAATTTGCATATAGCCAGGTTCTGAGCTGGGATGGGGCAGTGAGCTAAATAACGGTGATGGATCAAGCCCTGATCTTTGTACTGGGTAAGAGTGGTCTGCTTAATTCAGACACTCTGTTCATCACCACCCCCTTTTCTGAATCGTTTTTGGCCACTATAGGTGTGGCAGGGTATACTCAAACATGAGTCCCTTGCTCACTGCTCCATCATGATTCAAGCAAGCCGAGCCAAAAGACGCCTGAAATGGCAGAAACCGGTCCCCGGAAGCTTGTCTCCTTTCTGGTGAAGAATTGGCTTGGTAGTTTGGTCTGCCCTGTTCCCATGATGCACTGGGCCAGGGACAGACTAATTTGCATATAGCCAGGTTCTGAGCTGGGATGGGGCAGTGAGCTAAATAACGGTGATGGATCAAGCCCTGATCTTTGGACTGGGTAAGAGTGGTCTGCTTAATTCAGACACTCTGTTCATCACCACCCCCTTTTCTGAATCGTTTTTGGTCACTATAGGTGTGGCAGGGTATACTCAGACATGAGTCCCTTGCTCACTGCTCCATCAGGATTCAAGCAAGCCGGGCCGAAGACGCCTGAAATGGCAGAAACCGGTCCCCGGAAGCTTGTCTCCTTTCTGGTGAAGAATTGGCTTGGTAGTTTGGTCTGCCCTGTTCCCATGATGCACTGGGCCAGGGACAGACTAATTTGCATATAGCCAGGTTCTGAGCTGGGATGGGGCAGTGAGCTAAATAACGGTGATGGATCAAGCCCTGATCTTTGGACTGGGTAAGAGTGGTCTGCTTAATTCAGACACTCTGTTCATCACCCCCCCCTTTTCTGAATCGTTTTTGGCCACTATAGGTGTGGCAGGGTATACTCAGACATGAGTCCCTTGCTCACTGCTCCATCAGGATTCAAGCAAGCCGGGCGGAAGACGCCTGAAATGGCAGAAACCGGTCCCCGGAAGCTTGTCTCCTTTCTGGTGAAGAATTGGCTTGGTAGTTTGGTCTGCCCTGTACCCATGATGTACTGGGCCAGGGACAGACTAATTTGCATATAGCCAGGTTCTGAGCTGGGATGGGGCAGTGAGCTAAATAACGGTGATGGATCAAGCCCTGATCTTTGGACTGGGTAAGAGTGGTCTGCTTAATTCAGACACTCTGTTCATCACCACCCCCTTTTCTGAATCGTTTTTGGCCACTATAGGTGTGGCAGGGTATACTCAGACATGAGTCCCTTGCTCACTGCTCCATCAGGATTCAAGCAAGCCGGGCCGAAGACGCCTGAAATGGCAGAAACCGGTCCCCGGAAGCTTGTCTCCTTTCTGGTGAAGAATTGGCTTGGTAGTTTCGTCTGCCCTGTTCCCATGATGCACTGGGCCAGGGACAGACTAATTTGCATATAGCCAGGTTCTGAGCTGGGATGGGGCAGTGAGCTAAATAACGGTGATGGATCAAGCCCTGATCTTTGGACTGGGTAAGAGTGGTCTGCTTAATTCAGACACTCTGTTCATCACCACCCCCTTTTCTGAATCGTTTTTGGCCACTATAGGTGTAGCAGGGTATACTCAGACATGAGTCCCTTGCTCACTGCTCCATCAGGATTCAAGCAAGCCGGGCCGAAGACGCCTGAAATGGCAGAAACCGGTCCCCGGAAGCTTGTCTCCTTTCTGGTGAAGAATTGGCTTGGTAGTTTGGTCTGCCCTGTTCCCATGATGCACTGGGCCAGGGACAGACTAATTTGCATATAGCCAGGTTCTGAGCTGGGATGGGGCAGTGAGCTAAATAACGGTGATGGATCAAGCCCTGATCTTTGGACTGGGTAAGAGTGGTCTGCTTAATTCAGACACTCTGTTCATCACCACCCCCTTTTCTGAATCGTTTTTGGCCACTATAGGTGTGGCAGGGTATACTCAGACATGAGTCCCTTGCTCACTGCTCCATCAGGATTCAAGCAAGCCGGGCCGAAGATGCCTGAAATGGCAGAAACCGGTCCCCGGAAGCTTGTCTCCTTTCTGGTGAAGAATTGGCTTGGTAGTTTGGTCTGCCCTGTTCCCATGATGCACTGGGCCAGGGACAGACTAATTTGCATATAGCCAGGTTCTGAGCTGGGATGGGGCAGTGAGCTAAATAACGGTGATGGATCAAGCCCTGATCTTTGTACTGGGTAAGAGTGGTCTGCTTAATTCAGACACTCTGTTCATCACCACCCCCTTTTCTGAATCGTTTTTGGCCACTATAGGTGTGGCAGGGTATACTCAAACATGAGTCCCTTGCTCACTGCTCCATCATGATTCAAGCAAGCCGAGCCAAAAGACGCCTGAAATGGCAGAAACCGGTCCCCGGAAGCTTGTCTCCTTTCTGGTGAAGAATTGGCTTGGTAGTTTGGTCTGCCCTGTTCCCATGATGCACTGGGCCAGGGACAGACTAATTTGCATATAGCCAGGTTCTGAGCTGGGATGGGGCAGTGAGCTAAATAACGGTGATGGATCAAGCCCTGATCTTTGGACAGGGTAAGAGTGGTCTGCTTAATTCAGACACTCTGTTCATCACCACCCCCTTTTCTGAATCGTTTTTGGCCACTATAGGTGTGGCAGGGTATACTCAGACATGAGTCCCTTGCTCACTGCTCCATCAGGATTCAAGCAAGCCGGGCCGAAGACGCCTGAAATGGCAGAAACCGGTCCCCGGAAGCTTGTCTCCTTTCTGGTGAAGAATTGGCTTGGTAGTTTGGTCTGCCCTGTTCCCATGATGCACTGGGCCAGGGACAGACTAATTTGCATATAGCCAGGTTCTGAGCTGGGATGGGGCAGTGAGCTTAATAACGGTGATGGATCAAGCCCTGATCTTTGGACTGGGTAAGAGTGGTCTGCTTAATTCAGACACTCTTTTCATCACCACCCCCTTTTCTGAATCGTTTTTGGCCACTATAGGTGTGGCAGGGTATACTCAGACATGAGTCCCTTGCTCACTGCTCCATCAGGATTCAAGCAAGCCGAGCCGAAGACGCCTGAAATGGCAGAAACCGGTCCCCGGAAGCTTTTCTCCTTTCTGGTGAAGAATTGGCTTGGTAGTTTGGTCTGCCATGTTCCCATGATGCACTGGGCCAGGGACAGACTAATTTGCATATAGCCAGGTTCTGAGCTGGGATGGGGCAGTGAGCTAAATAACGGTGATGGATCAAGCCCTGATCTTTGGACTGGGTAAGAGTGGTCTGCTTAATTCAGACACTCTGTTCATCACCACCCCCTTTTCTGAATCGTTTTTGGCCACTATAGGTGTGGCAGGGTATACTCAGACATGAGTCCCTTGCTCACTGCTCCATCTGGATTCAAGCAAGCCGGGCCGAAGACGCCTGAAATGGCAGAAACCGGTCCCCGGAAGCTTGTCTCCTTTCTGGTGAAGAATTGGCTTGGTAGTTTGGTCTGCCCTGTTCCCATGATGCACTGGGCCAGGGACAGACTAATTTGCATATAGCCAGGTTCTGAGCTGGGACGGGGCAGTGAGCTAAATAACGGTGATGGATCAAGCCCTGATCTTTGGACTGGGTAAGAGTGGTCTGCTTAATTCAGACACTCTGTTCATCACCACCCCCTTTTCTGAATCGTTTTTGGCCACTATAGGTGTGGCAGGGTATACTCAGACATGAGTCCCTTGCTCACTGCTCCATCAGGATTCAAGCAAGCCAGGCCGAAGACGCCTGAAATGGCAGAAACCGGTCCCCGGAAGCTTGTCTCCTTTCTGGTGAAGAATTGGCATGGTAGTTTGGTCTGCCCTGTTCCCATGATGCACTGGGCCAGGGACAGACTAATTTGCATATAGCCAGGTTCTGAGCTGGGATGGGGCAGTGAGCTAAATAACGGTGATGGATCAAGCCCTGATCTTTGGACTGGGTAAGAGTGGTCTGCTTAATTCAGACACTCTGTTCATCACCACCCCCTTTTCTGAATCGTTTTTGGCCACTATAGGTGTGGCAGGGTATACTCAGACATGAGTCCCTTGCTCACTGCTCCATCAGGATTCAAGCAAGCCGGGCCGAAGACGCCTGAAATGGCAGAAACCGCTCCCCGGAAGCTTGTCTCCTTTCTGGTGAAGAATTGGCTTGGTAGTTTGGTCTGCCCTGTTCCCATGATGCACTGGGCCAGGGACAGACTAATTTGCATATAGCCAGGTTCTGAGCTGGGATGGGGCAGTGAGCTAAATAACGGTGATGGATCAAGCCCTGATCTTTGGACTGGGTAAGAGTGGTCTGCTTAATTCAGACACTCTGTTCATCACCACCCCCTTTTCTGAATCGTTTTTGGCCACTATAGGTGTGGCAGGGTATACTCTGACATGAGTCCCTTGCTCACTGCTCCATTGTGGTATATAAATAAATAATACCGGATCTATTTTTGAATGAATAAATGAATAACAGATAGCTCAATAAATAAGAGTCAAGATTCGAGGTAGTAGGAGTTTTGCAGGTTTATTACAGCATAAAGGACAGGAACAGGACAACCTGCATAGGAATAGGATGACAGGGCCCAGCAGCTGTTGGGGCTGGATCTGGGATGAGCGCGCTAACATTTAATAACAATACACGATCATATATACTAAAACAGTTGCATTACAATACATACGATAGGCGGAGCAGTGGGTGTGATCAATAGCAGTCGCGAAAGATAAGGGTGAAAGTAGGTGTAACAGAGGCGTATACATAGACATGTGATGCAAACGTAACAGAATATGTCATGAATGGGGCGGAAACATGGAGGGGGCTACCTAAGGAGCCGGGACCTCTGACCTAATGGTGCGCGCAAGCTGGCAATGACGTGTTACTAGGAGAAGCTGGGGGCTTCGAACTCTGTGCTAGGAGCAGAGACTGAAGTCTGGAGAGTCAGGGCGACATGTACCTAAGCAGTATCTAGTATCTGATGTTTAGAGAACATGTTGATATAAACTATAAGTCAGGAGGGGAAAGGCTAACTTGATTCTAAGACTGGAGCATGCATTATTCTACATGTAGTGCGTGATGAAGAATATTAAATGACCATTAAATGCAGTATTTCTCTAACGTGGAGACGTAAAGACTAGACAATGACGGAAACTATTGATGCGATTCAGTAGCTTTAGGAATGCAGAGAAGGAGGACTGAACTGATAACTGGAATCATAACATACTCTTGGCAGACTCAGAGGCAGAGCTAGGCTGAGCCGGGCACTGCGAGGCAGGAAGTAAGTGAAGGGTCGAGGATACAGGTGGGGGCTGTATCGCTCCTCAGCGAGGCTTCAGGAGACAGGAGCTGAATCTGGTGTCCGGGCCCTTTTGAGGCCTAGAAACGGGGACTTTACAATGGAATAACGTGCACACTGAGAAACGTGGCAACGTAGCTTTACATAGGCCTGATATTCGTAGTATTCACGAGAACTGAAAACTGACATACTAGAGGTGGACACAACTGTAATTGCGTCATTAATCGAACATAGGGAATACATATGCATATTAATCATGCACAGATAACATATGATGGATGACGCGTAGGGACACAGAACATGGCAAAATTTACTTTTCCACACCATCAGGACTCAAGCAAGCCGGGCCGAAGACGCCTAAAATGGCAGAAACCGGTCCCCGGAAGCTTGTCTCCTTTCTGGTGAAGAATTGGCTTGGTAGTTTGGTCTGCCCTGTTCCCATGATGCACTGGGCCAGGGACAGACTAATTTGCATATAGCCAGGTTCTGAGCTGGGATGGGGCAGTGAGCTAAATAACGGAGATGGATCAAGCCCTGATCTTTGGACTGGGTAAGAGTGGTCTGCTTAATTCAGACACTCTGTTCATCACCACCCCCTTTTCTGAATCGTTTTTGGCCACTATAGGTGTGGCAGGGTATACTCAGACATGAGTCCCTTGCTCACTGCTCCATCAGGATTCAAGCAAGCCGGGCCGAAGACGCCTGAAATGGCAGAAACCGCTCCCCGGAAGCTTGTCTCCTTTCTGGTGAAGAATTGGCTTTTTAGTTTGGTCTGCCCTGTTCCCATGATGCACTGGGCCAGGGACAGACTAATTTGCATATAGCCAGGTTCTGAGCTGGGATGGGGCAGTGAGCTAAATAACGGTGATGGATCAAGCCCTGATCTTTGGACTGGGTAAGAGTGGTCTGCTTAATTCAGACACTCTGTTCATCACCACCCCCTTTTCTGAATCGTTTTTGGCCACTATAGGTGTGGCAGGGTATACTCAGACATGAGTCCCTTGCTCACTGCTCCATCAGGATTCAAGCAAGCCGGGCCGAAGACGCCTGAAATAACAGAAACCGGTCCCCGGAAGCTTGTCTCCTTTCTGGTGAAGAATTGGCTTGGTAGTTTGGTCTGCCCTGTTCCCATGATGCACTGGGCCAGGGACAGACTACTTTGCATATAGCTAGGTTCTGAGCTGGGATGGAGCAGTGAGCTAAATAACGGTGATGGATCAAGCCCTGATCTTTGGACTGGGTAAGAATGGTATGCTTAATTCTGACACTCTGTTCATCACCACCCCCTTTTCTGAATCGTTTTTGGCCACTATAGGTGTGGCAGGGTATACTCATACATGAGTCCCTTGCTCACTGCTCCATCAGGATTCAAGCAAGCCGGGCCGAAGACGCCTGAAATGGCAGCAACCGGTCCCCGGAAGCTTGTCTCCTTTCTGGTGAAGAATTGGCTTGGTAGTTTGGTCTGCCCTGTTCCCATGATGCACTGGGCCAGGGACAGACTAATTTGCATATAGCCAGGTTCTGAGCTGGGACAGGGCAGTGAGCTAAATAACGGTGATGGATCAAGCCCTGATCTTTGGACTGGGTAAGAGTGGTCTGCTTAATTCAGACACTCTGTTCATCACCACCCCCTTTTCTGAATCGTTTTTGGCCACTATAGGTGTGGCAGGGTATACTCAGACATGAGTCCCTTGCTCACTGCTCCATCAGGATTCAAGCAAGCCGGGCCGAAGACGCCTGAAATGGCAGAAACCGGTCCCCGGAAGCTTGTCTCCTTTCTGGTGAAGAATTGGCTTGGTAGTTTGGTCTGCCCTGTACCCATGATGCACTGGGCCAGGGACAGACTAATTTGCATATAGCCAGGTTCTGAGCTGGGATGGGGCAGTGAGCTAAATAACGGTGATGGATCAAGCCCTGATCTTTGGACTGGGTAAGAGTGGTCTGCTTAATTCAGACACTCTGTTCATCACCACCCCCTTTTCTGAATCGTTTTTGGCCACTATAGGTGTGGCAGGGTATACTCAGACATGAGTCCCTTGCTCACTGCTCCATCAGGATTCAAGCAAGCCGGGCCGAAGACGCCTGAAATGGCAGAAACCGCTCCCGGAAGCTTGTCTCCTTTCTGGTGAAGAATTGGCTTGGTAGTTTGGTCTGCCCTGTTCCCATGATGCACTGGGCCAGGGACAGACTAATTTGCATACAGCCAGGTTCTGAGCTGGGATGGGGCAGTGAGCTAAATAACGGTGATGGATCAAGCCCTGATCTTTGGACTGGGTAAGAGTGGTCTGCTTAATTCAGACACTCTGTTCATCACCACCCCCTTTTCTGAATCGTTTTTGGCCACTATAGGTGTGGCAGGGTATACTCAGACATGAGTCCCTTGCTCACTGCTCCATCAGGACTCAAGCAAGCCGGGCCGAAGACGCCTAAAATGGCAGAAACCGGTCCCCGGAAGCTTGTCTCCTTTCTGGTGAAGAATTGGCTTGGTAGTTTGGTCTGCCCTGTTCCCATGATGCACTGGGCCAGGGACAGACTAATTTGCATATAGCCAGGTTCTGAGCTGGGATGGGGCAGTGAGCTAAATAACGGTGATGGATCAAGCCCTGATCTTTGGACTGGGTAAGAGTGGTCTGCTTAATTCAGACACTCTGTTCATCACCACCCCCTTTTCTGAATCGTTTTTGGCCACTATAGGTGTGGCAGGGTATACTCAGACATGAGTCCCTTGCTCACTGCTCCATCAGGATTCAAGCAAGCCGGGCCGAAGACGCCTGAAATGGCAGAAACCGCTCCCCGGAAGCTTGTCTCCTTTCTGGTGAAGAATTGGCTTGGTAGTTTGGTCTGCCCTGTTCCCATGATGCACTGGGCCAGGGACAGACTAATTTGCATACAGCCAGGTTCTGAGCTGGGATGGGGCAGTGAGCTAAATAACGGTGATGGATCAAGCCCTGATCTTTGGACTGGGTAAGAGTGGTCTGCTTAATTCAGACACTCTGTTCATCACCACCCCCTTTTCTGAATCGTTTTTGGCCACTATAGGTGTGGCAGGGTATACTCAGACATGAGTCCCTTGCTCACTGCTCCATCAGGACTCAAGCAAGCCGGGCCGAAGACGCCTAAAATGGCAGAAACCGGTCCCCGGAAGCTTGTCTCCTTTCTGGTGAAGAATTGGCTTGGTAGTTTGGTCTGCCCTGTTCCCATGATGCACTGGGCCAGGGACAGACTAATTTGCATATAGCCAGGTTCTGAGCTGGGATGGGGCAGTGAGCTAAATAAAGGTGATGGATCAAGCCCTGATCTTTGGACTGGGTAAGAGTGGTCTGCTTAATTCAGACACTCTGTTCATCACCACCCCCTTTTCTGAATCGTTTTTGGCCACTATAGGTGTGGCAGGGTATACTCAGACATGAGTCCCTTGCTCACTGCTCCATCAGGATTCAAGCAAGCCGGGCCGAAGACGCCTGAAATGGCAGAAACCGGTCCCCGGAAGCTTGTCTCCTTTCTGGTGAAGAATTGGCTTGGTAGTTTGGTCTGCCCTGTTCCCATGATGCACTGGGCCAGGGACAGACTAATTTGCATATAGCTAGGTTCTGAGCTGGGATGGAGCAGTGAGCTAAATAACGGTGATGGATCAAGCCCCAATAATAAATAATAATAAAGGGGCTTATAAAGCAGCAGCATTCGACACGGTTTCGCACCCCATCCTCCTGGATCGCCTCAAGCAGATAGGCATTGGTGGCACTGCCCTCGGCTGGATCAAGTCCTTCCTCTCATCCAGAAGTCAAAGGGTACTGCTACGCCCTTTCAAGTCAGAGAAAAAACCTCTGTCTTGCGGGGTGCCGCAGGGCTCCGCCCTAAGCCCCCTGTTCTTCAACGTCTATCTGGCCCCCTTGGCGGACGTGGTGGAATCTTGCGGAGTCAGGGTGGTCTCTTACGCTGACGACACACAGTTGGTGTTTTCCTTTCGGGACCACTCGGACTCCGCATTTCTCCACTTCCGCCAATGCCTCCTTAACATCAGTGGCTGGATGACTACGAACCACCTTAGATTGAACGCAGACAAAACAGAGGTTCTGTTTTTCAATCAGAAAACCTCTATCCCCTCTCCTTGGTGGTGGCCTACGGCTCTTGATCCTGCCCCATCCCCGGTTCACTCGGCACGGAACCTTGGCTTCCAATTTGATGACTCCTTGTCATGTAAAACTCAGATCAACAAAGTTACTTCCGCCTGCTTCATGAAACTACGCATGATAAGAAAGATCCTTCCGTACCTCCCCATGGATTCCCGCCGTACAGTCACCCAGGCCCTTATCACGTCCCACCTGGACTATGCCAATAGCCTCTATGCAGGGGCCCCCCAGTACCTGATTGGTCGGCTGCAGATCGTGCAGAATGCTGCAGCCAGACTGATCGGTAATATCCCGTACCGTCAATCTGTCTCTGCATACCGGAGGAAACTCCACTGGCTCCCGGTGGCTAGCCGCATCCAGTTTAAGGTCCTCACTCTTGCCTATCGAGCCGTCAACAACCTCGGTCCTACTTACCTGCAAAATCGGGTCTCGATATCTCGCTCCACCAGATCCCTGAGATCCAATGACCTCCGCCTCCTGATCTCGCCCCGTTTCAGACTGTCCAGAACCGGCGGCAGAGGTTTCGGTGTCATTGCTGCCAGACTCTGGAATTCCCTTCCGCTTGAGCTGAGGTTCTGTCCCTCTGAAACCATCTTCCGAGCCAAACTTAAAACCTGGCTTTTCTCCGGACTCTAGTTTCCCCTTCATCTCCTTCTTTTTTCACTTCCCCTTTTCACTTGGGTACCCCTGGTTTTTAGCGCCGGGACACCCCCCTGGGGGTAGCTGCGCGCTCTATAAACTCCATAAAATAAAAAAATAAAAAAATAAAGCGCAATGGTGACGCCATCCCGGTGTGTCCCCGCGCTGTGGAGAGAGTGGCGGAAACAGAAGGCAGTATCCGGTCTACAGGGTGAACAAGTGAGTTTTTAGGAGCTTCCTAAATACCGTTTCGGTCTTGGCCAGCCTAATTTCGATGGGAAGAATGTTCCACTGGTTGGCTGCCAACACTCGGAAGGAGCGACCGCCCATTCTAGCCTTCTTTATACGGGGTACTTTCAGGAGGCCCATGCCCGTGGAGCGGAGTGCTCTGGTGGGCTGGTAGGGGATAGCTAAGTCCTTCAGATATTCAGGGGCTTTTGAAACGGTAATCCTGTAGCAGATTAAGAGTGCCTTAAATAGGATCCTTTTTTTTATAGGAAGCCAATGAAGGGCAGACAGAGTGGGTTTAGATGCCGTTCTTTTGGGGAGTCTGAGAACTAGCCGTGCTGCAGTGTTTTGTAGCACCTGAAGCCGTCTTAGGTTTTTCTCAGTAGTCCCCAGTAGCAGTACATTAGCATAATCTATGCGAGAGGTAACTAATGCTTGGGTCATGGTCCGTCTAGCCTCCAGGGGCAGAAGGTCCAAGGTACGGTTTAGGGTCTTCATTATCCCAAAGCATTTCCCTGCTACTTTGTTGACGTGGCTCTCAAAAGAAAGTTTCGGATCCACCCAGACTCCCAGATTTTTTGCCTCCCTGCCCGGGATAGGTGTAGGGCCAAGGCAAGGAGGCCACCAATCCTGAGTCCAACTGGCATCCTTTCCCCCTATCACTAGAACCTCAGTTTTAGAGCCATTGAGCTTCAGGCAGTGTTGGTTCATCCAGCCTGCAAGCGCCTGCATGCAGATTTTAAAATTGGCCGCTGCTAAGATGGGTGCCTGTGATAGGGAAATGAGCAGTTGAGTATCATCGGCATAGGATACTAATTCTATGCCGTATGATTGGACCACCTCTGCTAATGGAGCCATGTAAAGGTTGAACAGGGTGGGGCTCAGGGCAGAGCCCTGGGGCACCCCCTGTTCTAAGGCTATGCTGTCAGAGAGAAACGTGCCTCTCTGGACCTGAAAACTGCGGTCAGCGAGGAAGGCCTTGAGCCAGCCCAATGCCGCCTTGGTGACCCCAGCACTGCTCAGACACTGTAGCAAGATGGAATGAGCCACAGTGTCGAACGCAGCGCTGAGGTCCAGCATAATGAGAGCCATTGTGTGCCCTTCATCTGCACCAATCCGCAGAGTTTCGGTCGCTCGCAAGAGGGCCGTCTCGGTCGAGTAATTCTTCCGAAAGCCCGATTGGGAGCTGTGTAGTGCCTTATTAGCCTCTAGATGATCCATGAGCTGTATATTGGCTAGTTTTTCGGTCACTTTAGCAAGGAAGGGCAGGAGGGAAATAGGTCTTAGGTTCTCTAGTGTGTCCTGGCTAACATTTGGTTTCTTTTTTATTGGCAGCACTATAGCCTTCTTCCAGTCTCCCGGGAGAGAGGCCGAAGAAAACGAGAGTTGAATGATGTGTCTAAAATAGGGCTCGAGTACTTCCAAACTAGCAGTCAGAACTTTAGGAGGGGCCGGATCTCGAGGAGAGCCCGATTTGACACTTTGGCAAACATTTACCAATACATCAGGTGGAGGGACCAGGAAGCTGTGTAAACATGAGTCCGTGGGACTAACCTCTCTGTCTTCCGTGAGATCATAGGTGGCGGTCAGGTTTCCAGAGAAGCTTGCATAGATATCCGAGATCTTTCCCGAGAAGTATCTCGCAATCCTATTGCAGGTGTCTACTGAGTCACTGGAGGACCTATTATCAGTCGAGAGTACAGAGATCTCCTTAAAGATTTTAAAGAGCTCCTTCAAGGAGTTCTCTGCCTCATCAATCCGATTTTTGTAGTGGGCGGCTTTAGAGAAGCGAACTTCTCTATAGTACTCCCTCTGCATTTTTTAATATTTTGTTTTAATCATTGGGCAAAAGTTAACACGCCATGCACGCTCCAGCTTTTTACAAGCAGATTTGAGCGTTTGGAGTTCAGGAGTGTACCATGAAGTGGTTTTCCTCGTATTTTTAGGATTACTCCCATTACGAATGGGGGCGGTTTTATCAAGGGCGCCTAAAATGCGGGATTGTAGGTGACTGCTTAATTCAGACACTCTGTTCATCACCACCCCCTTTTCTGAATCGTTTTTGGCCACTATAGGTGTGGCAGGGTATACTCAGACATGAGTCCCTTGCTCACTGCTCCATCAGGATTCAAGCAAGCCGGGCCGAAGACGCCTGAAATGGCAGAAACCGGTCCCCGGAAGCTTGTCTCCTTTCTGGTGAAGAATTGGCTTGGTAGTTTGGTCTGCCCTGTTCCCATGATGCACTGGGCCAGGGACAGACTAATTTGCATATAGCTAGGTTCTGAGCTGGGATGGAGCAGTGAGCTAAATAACGGTGATGGATCAAGCCCTGATCTTTGGACTGGGTAAGAATGGTATGCTTAATTCAGACACTCTGTTCATCACCACCCCCTTTTCTGAATCGTTTTTGGCCACTATAGGTGTGGCAGGGTATACTCATACATGAGTCCCTTGCTCACTGCTCCATCAAGATTCAAGCAAGCCGGGCCGAAGATGCCTGAAATGGCAGCAACCGGTCCCCGGAAGCTTGTCTCCTTTCTGGTGAAGAATTGGCTTGGTAGTTTGGTCTGCCCTGTTCCCATGATGCACTGGGCCAGGGACAGACTAATTTGCATATAGCCAGGTTCTGAGCTGGGATGGGGCAGTGAGCTAAATAACGGTGATGGATCAAGCCCTGATCTTTGGACTGGGTAAGAGTGGTCTGCTTAATTCAGACACTCTGTTCATCACCACCCCCTTTTCTGAATCGTTTTTGGCCACTATAGGTGTGGCAGGGTATACACAGACATGAGTCCCTTGTTCACTGCTCCATCAGGATTCAAGCAAGCCGGGCCGAAGACGCCTGAAATGGCAGAAACCGGTCTCCGGAAGCTTGTCTCCTTTCTGGTGAAGAATTGGCTTGGTAGTTTGGTCTGCCCTGTTCCCATGATGCACTGGGCCAGGGACAGACTAATTTGCATATAGCCAGGTTGTGAGCTGGGATGGGGCAGTGAGCTAAATAACGGTGATGGATCAAGCCCTGATCTTTGGACTGGGTAAGAGTGGTCTGCTTAATTCAGACACTCTGTTCATCACCACCCCCTTTTCTGAATCGTTTTTGGCCACTATAGGTGTGGCAGGGTATACTCAGGCATGAGTCCCTTGCTCACTGCTCCATCAGGATTCAAGCAAGCCGGGCCGAAGACGCCTGAAATGGCAGAAACCGGTCCCCGGAAGCTTGTCTCCTTTCTGGTGAAGAATTGGCTTGGTAGTTTGGTCTGCCCTGTTCCCATGATGCACTAGGCCAGGGACAGACTAATTTGCATATAGCCAGGTTCTGAGCTGGGATGGGGCAGTGAGCTAAATAACAGTGATGGATCAAGCCCTGATCTTTGGACTGGGTAAGAGTGGTCTGCTTAATTCAGACACTCTGTTCATCACCACCCCCTTTTCTGAATCGTTTTTGGCCACTATAGGTGTGGCAGGGTATACTCAGACATGAGTCCCTTGCTCACTGCTCCATCAGGATTCAAGCAAGCCGGGCCGAAGACGCCTGAAATGGCAGAAACCGGTCCCCGGAAGCATGTCTCCTTTCTGGTGAAGAATTGGCTTGGTAGTTTGGTCTGCCCTGTTCCCATGATGCACTGGGCCAGGGACAGACTAATTTGCATATAGCCAGGTTCTGAGCTGGGATGGGGCAGTGAGCTAAATAACGGTGATGGATCAAGCCCTGATCTTTGGACTGGGTAAGGGTGGTCTGCTTAATTCAGACACTCTGTTCATCACCACCCCCTTTTCTGAATCGTTTTTGGCCACTATAGGTGTGGCAGGGTATACTCAGACATGAGTCCCTTGCTCACTGCTCCATCAGGATTCAAGCAAGCCGGGCCGAAGACGCCTGAAATGGCAGAAACCGGTCCCCGGAAGCTTGTCTCCTTTCTGGTGAAGAATTGGCTTGGTAGTTTGGTCTGCCCTGTTCCCATGATGCACTGGGCCAGGGACAGACTAATTTGCATATAGCCAGGTTCTGAGCTGGGATGGGGCAGTGAGCTAAATAACGGTGATGGATCAAGCCCTGATCTTTGGACTGGGTAAGAGTGGTCTGCTTAATTCAGACACTCTGTTCATCACCACCCCCTTTTCTGAATCGTTTTTGGCCACTATAGGTGTTGCAGGGTATACTCAGACATGAGTCCCTTGCTCACTGCTCCATCAGGATTCAAGCAAGCCGGGCCGAAGATGCCTGAAATGGCAGAAACCGGTCCCTGGAAGCTTGTCTCCTTTCTGGTGAAGAATTGGCTTGGTAGTTTGGTCTGCCCTGTTCCCATGATGCACTGGGCCAGGGACAGACTAATTTGCATATAGCCAGGTTCTGAGCTGGGATGGGGCAGTGAGCTAAATAACGGTGATGGATCATGCCCTGATCTTTGGACTGGGTAAGAGTGGTCTGCTTAATTCAGACACTCTGTTCATCACCACCCCCTTTTCTGAATCGTTTTTGGCCACTATAGGTGTGGCAGGGTATACTCAGACATGAGTCCCTTGCTCACTGCTCCATCAGGATTCAAGCAAGCCGGGCCGAAGACGCCTGAAATGGCAGAAACCGGTCCCCGGAAGCTTGTCTCCTTTCTGGTGAAGAATTGGCTTGGTAGTTTGGTCTGCCCTGTTCCCATGATGCACTGGGCCAGGGACAGACTAATTTGCATATAGCCAGGTTCTGAGCTGGGATGGGGCAGTGAGCTAAATAACAGTGATGGATCAAGCCCTGATCTTTGGACTGGGTAAGAGTGGTCTGCTTAATTCAGACACTCTGTTCATCACCACCCCCTTTTCTGAATCGTTTTTGGCCACTATAGGTGTGGCAGGGTATACTCAGACATGAGTCCCTTGCTCACTGCTCCATCAGGATTCAAGCAAGCCGGGCCGAAGACGCCTGAAATGGCAGAAACCGGTCCCCGGAAGCTTGTCTCCTTTCTGGTGAAGAATTGGCTTGGTAGTTTGGTCTGCCCTGTTCCCATGATGCACTAGGCCAGGGACAGACTAATTTGCATATAGCCAGGTTCTGAAATGGGATGGGGCAGTGAGCTAAATAACAGTGATGGATCAAGCCCTGATCTTTGGATTGGGTAAGAGTGGTCGGCTTAATTCAGACACTCTGTTCATCACCACCCCCTTTTCTGAATCGTTTTTGGCCACTATAGGCGTGGCAGGGTATACTCAGACATGAGTCCCTTGCTCACTGCTCCATCAGGATTCAAGCAAGCCGGGCCGAAGACGCCTGAAATGGCAGAAACCGGTCCCCGGAAGCTTGTCTCCTTTCTGGTGAAGAATTGGCTTGGCAGTTTGGTCTGCCCTGTTCCCATGATGCACTGGGCCAGGGACAGACTAATTTGCATATAGCCAGGTTCTGAGCTGGGATGGGGCAGTGAGCTAAATAACGGTGATGGATCAAGCCCGATCTTTGGACTGGGTAAGAGTGGTCTGCTTAATTCAGACACTCTGTTCATCACCACCCCCTTTTCTGAATCATCTTGAGAGACAGCACACTGTCAAATGGCATGCGCACCTAAGGGAGATCAAGGCAGCCCGAATCTCAAGTCAACAAATTGTATCCGTTGATGTTTCATCTGAGGATGACGAAGAGGAAGAAGCGTCAAACATTCCTTCAGGTACACCCAGTACCACTGTCAGCAGCACACCCCCTGCAAGACATATGAGCCACACTAAGAGTGTGGGAGAGAGTGAGACACCAATGCGAAAAAGTTCATCATCACTGAGCGTAACTGGGTCGAAGAAGTCATCATCATCCCGTAAAATGGTCCAGCCCACCATTAGAAGAATGTTGTTTTCAGATGCGCCATTTGAACCCAACCACCCAACGGCGCGTCTGTATAACACTAAGCTGGCTAAAATGCTAGCGCTGGACCTTCTCCCTTTTTCTTTTGTGGAAGGGGTGGGTTTTCTTGAAATGGTGGCAACGCTCTGCCCTAAATGGAAGGTTCCTAGCCGGTTCTATTTTGCCAGAGTTGCGGTTCCAGCACTACATGAAGATGTGCTGGAGGTGATTGGGGCAGCTTTGCAGAAGAGTGCTGTTCACACTATACATCTGACAACAGACATGTGGACCAGTTGCCAAGCCCTTGATTACATGTGCATCACTGCACACTGGGTCTCTTTTTCAGGGGTTAAAGCAAAGCTAGACGCAGGTGTTGACACGGACAAAGTTTATAAAGCTGCTCGGCAAAATGCAACACTAGCCATGTTTGCCATGGAGGAAACTCATACAGGAGAAAACATTTTGCATGAGTTTAATACAAAGGTTTTTCAATGGCTGTCCCCAAGAAAACGCATGATTGGTTATGTTTCCACGGATAATGGCGCCAATGTAGTTAAGGCCATGGATAAGGGTAACTATTTCAGAGTGCCGTGTTTGGCGCACTGTATAAACCTGGTTGTTAAAAAATTCTTGAGTGAAGAAAGTTCAGTCTCCAAGTTACTGACCACCTGCCGAAGAATGTGCACACATTTCAACCATTCTTTTAAGGCCCGGAAGCAGCTGCGGTGCCTGCAACATGAACGTAAAGTGCCAGTGAAAACACTCATCCAGGAGGTGGCAACACGTTGGAACTCAACCTTCTACATGCTTGAGCGTCTGTATGAGCAGTATGCGGTAGTCGATCAGTATTTCTTTAAACTGGGTACACATATGATAGACATGAGGATACAGGTGGAGCAATGGGAGCTAGTTAAAAGCCTGACAGACATGCTTCGTCCTTTTGAGGTCTTCACGCGTGCAGTCAGCAGGGAGGACTGTAATTTGGGAAAAGCTATCCCATTGTTGTGCATGCTAGAGCACCAACTGAAGGCCGTGTCTTCTACGTTTCAAAAAGATGGATAGGAAGAAGCCTTTGAGTTGGCGGAGAAGTTATTACAGCGCCTACTTCGCGATGATTGCCTTGAAACGATCCACACAGAACAGCATTTCATTTCTGCTACTATTCAGGATCCACGGTACAAAAAGGCAGTGGCAGGCAGAGTATTCTTTCCTTTTGATGACGCAGATGTTACAAAGTACAAACATTGGCTAGCTGTGTCAGCCAGTCGGTTTGAAAGAGAACGTCAGGAAATTGAAGGAAAAGGCAGTACATCAGCATCAGCAGGCCATCCGCAGTCAAAAAAATCCACTTCTGCATCTGTGGCTGTGGCAGAAGTGAGTGATTTTCCCTCTCAGCCATTAAAGACACCAGCAACCGTATCATCTGCACCAGACACAACAGTAATATTGTGTGAAGAAGAGGATTGGCTAAGTCAGCTTGGGTTGGCTTCTCAAAAGGTCCCAGAAAAAAGTAAGCAAAGTGGAGGAACCCTGGAGAACCTTGAGTCGATGGTGCAGGCCTATCTGAATGACTCAACAGAAGTCCATGTTCCTCATGACCCATTGGCGTATTGGCATGGGAAAAGAGATGTTTGGCCAGAGATCACCAACCTGGCTATAAATTACTTGTCTTGCCCACTCGCAAGTGTGTCTTCTGAACATGTTTTCAGTGCTGCTGGTGGCATTGTAACTTCCAAAAGGACCCGCCTCTCGCCCAAAAATGTGGAGAGGTTAACAATGATCAAGATGAATCAGCGCTTCAAACCACCAGATTACAAAATACGAGAATGCACGCAGGAAGAAGACGAGGTGGACACCAACTTAGATGAGGGAAGTTCTTCCCTGTTACCTGACCTACTCCTGTCTCAATTAGCAGAGTTTGAGGACGAGCTCTTCTTCCCTGACACCGAGCCCTGAAAATGAGTCAATGAATCACTAACTTTCTTTTTCGTCATTATTCACTTTTATTCCTGTGTGTCTGTCTTTCTTTGTTTTGCAAAATCTATATTAAGAAAAACTTTAATCACCTAATCACAAAAACAAGCCCATCAGCAGAACTATCTTCACATATTTGCTTATTGATTTGAAGGTGCCACAGTCTGCATTCCTCAGGTTCACAAGTTCACAAGAACATGCTCCTCTATCCTCCTCCTCCAGATTCCTATTTCCCTCAAAGCAGATGGCTGGATTACGCCCAATGAAGAAAGACTCTGCACTTGTGGGGGTGTTCTACTTCCTTGCGGGTGAGTTGACGGGTCTGGGGCATTGCTGTGAAGGTCTAATACCGGCTAAAAGTGGTTTGGAGAAAATCGGAGCAGAAAACGTTTTTGCGCTTTTTATCACTTGCCTGTCTTTGGGGTGCTGTTTGGGGGTCTTTTAGGTTGTTGGGGGTGGGTTTTGGGGTCTGTGAGCACTGCTGGCACATTCTAATGTTGATTGCATTTGTTTTACAGGAAATCCATGGTGGAAAAGGGGAGTTGGGGCCTAGCTGCAGAGCGCATTTGGCCTGAATTCCAGGTAGGCCCAAAGTTTTCTAAGTGTGGCTTTTCCCGAGTTTTGCCTTTTGGCTTGTTGGGGGTGTTAAACTTGTTTTTGCCCGGGTTGACAGTTCTGGGGCCATGGCTGGGAAGATCTAATACCCGAAAGAAAGTGGTTTGGAGACAATCCCTGGGGAAAAAGTTTTTGCATTTTCTGAGATTACGCTCACTCTACTGTTTTTGGGGGGCTGTTTGTGGGGGTTCCTGGTGTTTTTGGGGAGGTTTTGCGAGTCTTGGAGCAATGCTGGGTATGGATACTTTTGCTTGCTTGCAAGTGGTTTGAATACAATCCATGGTGGGTAAGGGGGGATTTGGGCCTACTTTACTTTCAAAGTACGTTTGGTCACCATTTTCTACTAGGCCTCTGACAGGTAGCAGTATCGCACGTTTTTAAGCTCGGATTGGGGGTCTTCTACATTTTTGCGACTGGGTTTAGTAAGGGTCTGGGAGCACTGCTGGGAAGGTCTAATTTTGTTCTAAAACGCAGTTACAGTACACCTAGCTTGAGGGGAAAGATCCGCTAAATTAATTCGCCCATACTTATTTATCCTTCAAAAGGAGACTCAGACAGAGTACGCACTTTCAAAAATATTGTACTGTCTATTAGGCGTACATACCTTATATTTATTTGTCAGTGGTGTTCTAATATAACTTCCTGTTTTTCCATCAATAATTACAGGCCGGGTTTCAGCCTGTGCAATGGGAAAAAAAGGATGAAGTCAGGCTTCACATTAGCGAGCCGCAATTCAGCATCCGCCAGGCAGGCAGTGGACAGGGTGTCTTCTGGTCACCAAAATTGATGGACGGAGCGTCAGATGGAATGGAGGAGTCCCGCTAATAAGAGGAATGGTGGATGCATGCAACTTCCCAAATTCAACAGGACAACTACAACAACATACAGACACAGTATCCGTTCTTTTCTAATTATCTTTTAAGTAATGTTATTGCTGTGAACTTCTATGAGTGTGACTCTGCATTTCTTTGATCTCTGCTTCTAAATTCATCCCTACAGTCATTGTATAGGTTTTACTTCTGCTATTTTTTAAACCTAATTTAATGTACGAAGTGTTTCTCTGAGTGCAGAGATAGTCAAGTGAAAACGCATAATTACTGCAGCCCTGTACTGTCGCATTCTTTCATTCACGGTTGTCTAAAGTACTACTTACTTTTCAGTAACCATGCATGCAGTAGTGCATGCACTTCCTTTATGTCACTTAGAAGATTTATGGATAGCTTTGTACCCAAAGATTTGTTTATCTTCAATTATTGTTTGTCAATGCTGTGCTTTTTTTTTCTTCTCTCAACAAAACTTTCCCAAAAAACCCCATTCCCATCCATTTTCCAAACCCTAACCCTCTTCCCCCGGGCTGTGTGGTTTTGATTGATGGGTGACTAAATGACAGCAATTATTCCACACACCTGCTGGGGAGGATAAAGTCATAGCAACAGGCTGGTGAAGGAATCCAAGGATATATTCTTACTCAGCTTGACACAGACCCATGACTGTTGGCAATTGGAAGCAGATTTTCATGTGTGCCATCAACTTGATTGCTCATCAAGAACATCCTCCTCCTAGGCGTGGCAAATGATTACGCTGCTGTGTCCTTCACCTTCAGCACTATTTCTTGTAGTAGTAGCCAATGTCAAAGAAATTCAATGCAAGTAGTAGTTATACTTTCAATAATTTACCATTTGTTAGGCTACATTGTGGCACTGTTCTAGTGTACTGTCACCTGCTATATTCTCTATCGTACCATTCTAATGCTACGGTAAGGACAAACAAGGTTTCATTTTCTTTTTTTTCAGATGCTGCAACTGCCACTGTGTAACACCACTAGCACCACCACAATGATGACATTTCATCCGCCCAGGATTGCCAACCCTAATCGCCATTTCCCGTGCAGCCAGCCCTGTACCTAGCCCTATTTCCAAACACAAATTACAGGTAAGATAAGCGTTTGGGGGGAGGTAGTATAATGGAGTATTAGGAAAGACGAGATACGGACGGTCCTAGGACTATTGAATTCACTTACTCTGTGAGAGGCACTTAGTTTTGAAAACATTTGGGCAATTACTTACACAACTTGACTCAAGATGCCACTTAAGTTTCAGGAAAACAAACTTACAGTTAAACCCCCACCCACCAGCCTCAAAAGCAGTAAAAAACACATATGCTAAGATAAAGTTTAAAGTATATTTATATCCCTAACATAAATAATCTCCCGCAAGACCCAACCCACCCCCCTTCCGAACCCCAACGAATGTCTGTGAAAACTAAGTCCAATAAAGTAATAAACCCAACTCCCAATTCCCACCCCCCAGAAGTCTTTAAAAAAGGGGCAAGGGACAGTCTCCTCCTACTGCTGCCTGCTGTTGACTTTTCGGGCCAGGTCGGCAAGCTCCTTGCGGAGGGTCTCGAGCAGGGTTTTGGTGTTGAGCAGCTCCTGCTCGAGGTAGGACACCCTGAGTGAAAGACGGTTCAACCTTTTTTTGGTACTGCTGTGGGGGGCAGCTGATTTTTTTGCTGCTCGGCGGTGGCGGGTGGCTGCGGTACCCTGGCTCTGTACCGCTGGAGACCTGCTGGGCTTACTGGCTGCCCCAGGGAGCGCGGAGGAGGATGCAGCTGTACCGGTCGATGTTGTGGTCGTCTGCGTGTCCCCCTCCTCCTGGGCCACCAGCCGCCGATATTCGGCGACAGTCGCCTCCAGCCTCCGTTGCCGGGCCCTTTTAGCCAGCTCCTTCCGTGTTGGTTTGGAAGGAGCATCTATATGAAGAAAGAAAGACATAGTCTGTAACCAATGCTCTTTAAGATTAACACAAAATGATTCAGCAGAAAGTTGTGTCACCGTAGAACTAGCAACTTGCAAGCTCAGTACATAACTATTGTGGCCAGTATCTATCAAACCTTCCACTTCTTCATACTTGCTCTAACATTAGTGGGAGTTTAAGGAATCAATTCTACGAGCACTATGGACTCACTCCATTAGAGTCGACAATGACAGTACACCAGTCTTATTCTTATTCTTCTCTCTTGTTTAGCAAAATTGGTACGTTAACTTCTGCAAGCCGGCAGAATGCCAGCGCTGTCAACGTGCACCCGAGAAAAACAGACGCCCGCCATGATGAGTGAGACAGACTTGCGTTACTGTACTGGTCCAGTACATGCAGGTGGTGATGCTCTTACTTTTCTATTATGGGTGGCACTGAGAATACTCTGTTACAAGGGCTACTGCTTAATTAATTTAACTTTCACCCTACAGTGCCAATGAATACTAGAAAAGGAAAATGAAGAAGATAAATAATCTGATTATCTATCACTGCACATGGTATGTATTTGCTTACATATGGGATGACTTTAGGTGCTTTGCTTTTTATTGAGTGAACAGTGATATATTCACACATTAATGACCGAGTTCTACTAAACTTATTAACAGAGGTAGTGAGTGTCCATCCTAATAGCCGGATATATGCTGTGCTTGCAATACAAACTACTGCTACTATTCATGGTAGTATTCGGACAAAATTAAAACTTCTTTTCCTTGCCTCCCTACACTGGAACAGACGTGCGAGTGCGGTGTTACATGCTCTACAAAGTAACACTTAGTTCATCCAGTGACCGTCTACTCTCTCTAGATACACATATGCTATCTAAGAGTCAGATAGTACCATGATCCAGGCATCCATCCATTCAAAGTATATGTCAATCATTCTTCTTCATGTCTCTCATCTGGACAAACCTTACATTTTCTCACGGGAAAACAACCTTTTCATTTTATTTGGGAAACCGCAAGCCATACATCCGTGCTTGAATTGCATTTGAATTTCAACCAAAGGATATATTGCGCACACATACAGTTTCTGTTTCACCCACCAAGGCTGTTCTCCTTCCACCCATCCTTGCTTCATCCTTCACCCAGCCATGCATCATATTCCTTCCCAGCCACCTCGGGCACCAATCAAACACGTATCATTCGTCTTTGTCAGTCATCATTACTTTTAACTTGCACGTCCTTCCACACTTACTTACACCCTTCTTTCGCTTTTCGTTCATCCCATCCATCAAGTTCATCTCAGATCTGATTTGGATTCTCGAAAAAAAATTCACCGCTGAGTTGAAGTACATTTAGACGAGGCTACTACCTGGTTGATAAAAACTTTGTTCTAAATTTGAAAGTCTTCTTAACAGTATAGTAACTTAACTGCACAACATATATACTACACCCGTGCAGAGAGCATACTCTGCAGTCTGCAATCTCAATAAGTAAGGAATATAAGAGCTTACCACTGCCCGCCACTACCGTGGCAACCCTCACAGCAGTTTCCTCCGGCACTTGCACCACCTCCTCCCCAGAAGTGTCCTCCTCCACCTCCGCGCTGGCCCCGGCACCAGTCTGCAATCTCAATAAGTAAGGAATATAAGAGCTTACCACTGCCCGCCACTACCGTGGCAACCCTCACAGCAGTTTCCTCCGGCACTTGCACCACCTCCTCCCCAGAAGTGTCCTCCTCCACCTCCGCGCTGGCCCCGGCACCAGATGTTCCACCTACAAAGTACATTAAGAATGTTAGATGTCATAGACATACACCACTCACTAGTATTTTGTCTAGGAAAGAAGAAATGTGAATACTGAAACCAATCTAATAATTTGTGACTGTCTACTCTAAAGTAAAAATTTCCCTTTTTCCAGGGAAGGGTGTTGTCTTGCTGCACTTTTTGGCACAACTGATGAATGCTTGCTTTTTAACACGCACCATTTTTCTCATAACGAACAGAAGCTTCACTTCTAAGAACAAGAGCAAGATCAGATCATCATCACTAGGACGGAGTGACCAACAATTCAGCACCAAAAAGAAAAATTAAAGTTCAAATAAATGTGTGAAATAAATCACTAAGCACTTTTCCATTTTTAATCAACCGTTTACGTTTTATGACAAACTTGATTTTTAATAAATACTTTTACTTTTAATAAAGCTTTAAAACTTAAATAGACTCTGTGGTTTTTGGTCAAGAGTGACTGAGCAAAAGGTTTTGCAATTTGCAAGCATGAGTCCGTGCCTCTGACACTTCTGGACTCTTACTCCGTACTCTTGTCCTGCGTTGGATAATCATCATTGGGGATCAATCATCGATGAATTCGGGAGCTAAATGACTCTGCCACACTATCTAGTCAGTAAGGAGATTGGGGGTTCTTCAAAGTCTGTTATCACTAAGGTATGTGGAAAGTCTACCTGCGCCTATTATAATTGATAAACAATGCACTATTAAGTGTCCATAGTTCTGTTTGTGCAGATTTGTCCCTGCAACAGTAGTAGTATTGGTTGTCCTCCTATCCAAACCAAAAGTAAAGTAGTATTGTATTGTTTCTTGGTGGTCTTTCGCATTTTATTGTTGGGAATTGTCAAAGCAGAAACATTTTGAAGACTTGAAAAGACATTATGGACAATCCCAGAGGACTGCACTCAGTTCATAGAGCTATTGATGACTAGAATGGGAGTTTCGTTTGACACCTTTTGCCAACTGTGCAATCTTAGTTAGCTACACAGACAGACTAATAAGAATAATCTAGTAATACCACAGGGACTCATAGTAGAGGCAGGATAAGAATTTAGATACAGTCTACAAGAAGATCAAAGACGATTTAGAAAAAATCGAATGAGGAACGCTAGGAAAAAATAGGTACTCTATATTAAAATGAAAACTTACTGGGGCCAGCAAAGGAGCCCTCGCCTGACCGATCCTGGCCTTCTACAGCAGCAGCAGCAACCACCTCCTCCTCTGTCCTCTAGCCCCTGGGGGGAGCTGATGTACAACATGAAAGAAAGAAAGACCCGAAAACATGGATGATTGTTGTCAACCAAATCAAACATTTCAAAAGAACAATAAGAAAATATTTTGGCGAAATAGCAAATAGATAACTATTCCACCGGATATATTGACCTATCTCATGTGGTCTCCTACGATATTAGTATTGCTTGATTTGCGGACCGTCGACTTGGAAAGTTATGTAACTCACTAAACAAAGTACTAAAAAGGTTCGCCTAGGACTGGTAGGCAGCAGTCCGCAGCATGCGAAGTGACATACAAACTCCATAGTGATTGCAGATCAGTGACAACACTAAAAAGTTTCCTACTACATTAACCAGTCATTAAAATACTCAAACTATCAATCCACCACCACTATTTCTTCCTATTGCCAGGTGTACAAAGGAAGGACTGGACTTGAGTCTGTAGGGGCAGATTTACAAGCCCCTTGCGGCTCTTTAACTCCGTTGTTGCGTGACTTTTGTGACGCAGCAGCAGAACAAAAGATACCCCATGGTGCGGCGTATATTAAAAACGTGAGGCATATGGGAGATGCATCACGTTCCAGCGCAAGGGAGGGCGTTCCTGCGCAGGAACGCATCCTAAAAGTGGCTGAGGGAAATCTACAAGATTTCAATCAGTCACTTTTAGGACAATGAAGCGTCACTCAAACCCTGCGCCTGCTTGAAGCAGCATTGGGGAGATACGGCACCCCAGAGCATTGCTGGGGCTGCTCCATCGTTGCAACGCAACTCCAGCAATGCGCCACCTTAACAGCACAGGTGCGTAACGCGTCGGTGACGTTCAGGGCCCATGGTGCGCCGCATTGTAAATACGGCGCACCATGGGTGGTGGTGGCGTGGCGCACAATTACTGGCGCATCCCTGCTACTTTGCAGGGATGCGCCAGTAATTGTAAATCTGCCCCTTAGTGCCTAGCATTACGCAGTTCTGTAAACTACACTCATACATAATTGCTCAGGCCAATGAAATGAACACAAAATCGAAAACAAATAAGCATAGAAGCAACGCTACTGAGAAGGAGAGCAGTGCGCCTGAAACGCACAGAAGATTTTTAAATATAATTTACCTACAATGTAATCGGCAGCATTATTGCTCTTGATAAAAAACAAAAATGTGCAATATAATAACACACAGAGCAGGAGAAAACAGATTAGTGATGAAATAGCTACTACTACTCACCAAGCCCGGGGATCTCGATGCCGAGCACGTCGAGCAAGTCGCGTTCCCAGTCCAGGAGATCCGTCCAACGGTGGGTGGCCTGGTTGTAGGTGCGCCGGACCCGAGAGTGTTCAAACATGGCCCGGCACACCTTTTCCCACCGCTTTCGGCGCTCCCAGGGCCCGTAGCCCCTTGCGATCTTGCCGCCTGCCGCAATGGTCCTGGGGAGGCGGCGCTGTACAAAGAACACTAAAGCGGCCACCTCCTCCACGCTAAAGATCTCCCGTGGCATCACTAGCTCCCCCTTCAAATGCCCGCACGGGAGCCGGGCACGGGGTGCGGGAACCTTCCCCTTCTCGGGGTGCTTCCGGGCTCCCTTTACCATGGTCTGGGCAGAAAGGAAGGTAAATAATAAAGAAGAAATAGAATAGGGAAGAAGAAAAGAAAAGAGTTTAAAAAAGTAGTTTAAAATTAACTAAAAGTAGCAGAAAACACAAAAATATAGAGCTGGAAAAATAGAGGGATAGATAATAAGTAAAATAGATCAAAAAAAACTTCAAACAAGCAAAGAATGGCAGAGATTGATAGAGGATACAGAAAGGATGCCCAGAACCATAGCAATGAATGAAAAACAAGATGGCCGCACCCGTTCACGACCGCGTGGGTAAGGTACTAGCGAGCCGCACACTTTTGCGAGATTACACATGGCGCCCGGAAACGGAAATATGTCACGCAAACAAGATGGCCGCGCCCATGTACGACCGCTAGTATAACTTTGCGTCGGTGCGCTACAAGCCGCTTGCAAAAACGCAAAAAATCACGTGAACTAACACGCCGCAAAAAAAAACAAATCGCATATTCGCACGAATTCGCGGCTTCCGAATTCGATCTCACGCAAATTTGCGTCCCGCAAAATTGCAGAAAAATGATTTTTGCAAAACTGAAAGCACTCAGCAGGTGCAAAAGTTCAAGCTCATCATTAGTAACCATTCCCTGCAGTGCTTCCTGAGGGGCCCCTCCAGAGTTCAGTTGCCTACTTGCAACTATTCTATGACCCTGCTCTGACCCTCACAGCAGGCTCAGAGAATAGCTACAAGTATGCCACAAAGGTCCTGTTAAAAAAAATTACACAGCAACAGAAAGCAATTACAGATAAGGAATCAGGTGCCAGACTGAAAGTTCAAATTCAGTGACACATTATTCAGCCCCTAATTCATTCATATCAGTTGAGGCAGGGCAGGTGTGCTAACAAATTTTACAAAACTGAAAGCACTTAGCAGGTGCAAAAGTTCAAGCTCATCATTAATCAGGAAGCACTTACAGCTAAGGAAGCAAGTGCCAGATCAAATTCAGTGACACATTAAACAGCCCCAAATTAATTCATGTCAGTTGACGCAGGGCAGGTGTGCTTTTTCCCCCATAATCTACAGTGATGAACCAGAGGGTGTGATGAACCAGAGGTGGCATGGTTGAACCAGAGGGTGGTAGTGGTGAAACAGAGGGTGCTGTGAATGATGAACCAGACGTAGAAACAACATGGTCGCGACCGTTGCGACCCAACAAGTAAGTTCGCATTTGCGAACTGGTAAAAAACCCTCAGGAACTGGCAGAAACCCTTGCGAACACAAAAAATATATATAATCCGCAAATTCACGAAAGTTCACGAATTTTGCGGATTGCGAATTCGTAAATACGTAAATTTGCAAATCGCGAATTCGCAAAATTCGCCCATACTTGATATTTATCCCCAGACAAGATCAACCGTTATTTTGGACTCACCACATCCTCGTGCCCCAGGTGTAGACTGGTTGATGCAGGTTTCCTACACATGCTCTGGTCCTGCCCTTTCTTACACGACTACTGGAAAGCGGTATCGACCTCCCTGGCAGCAGGTGCGGGGGGGAGGTTTACCACACACGTGGGAGGCATGTCAGCTTACAAATGCACAAAATAGACAAGAGTCCAGGCCAAGTTTTGGGACCTTGGATTAGTAACAGAGAAAAGGCTTATCACTAGGCGTTGGACTAATAGTCAGCCCCCCAGGCAATACACTGGTGCAACTCTTTCGACAATTGGGCAAGGGCGGAGAGTGTAGCTCTACACAGAGAAGAAACGGCGGGGCTCCATATGTATCCCATAGCCCAGGCCAGGGATGACACTTTAACCACTTTCCACCGGGTGTGCCTGCGGGAAGGTGTTACTTAGTTATGCCCCCCCTTTGATCTCTGCCCTGGCAAGGGGTGTCGATGCCGGAGGCTGCCCAGTGTGGTGACCCCACACGCGACCCCCAGTGGGGCAGCAGGACCTGTTGGTACTCACTCAATGGGCTCCCTGTTGCGTTTCAAGGGATGTGATCTTCATGACGCTGGGATAGAGCCCTTAGCCGCTCCCCCCCATCACCCCTTGGCTCCCCCACTGCAGCCCTTCTCCTCTCTCCTTTCCCTCCACTACCTGTGCGCTTCTCCCCTATGCCCCCACTAGGTCAAGTACCTTGCACTCCGCACCAGACACCCTACACTGATGATATGGCACTACCGGCATCCACACTTACACAGGCTATTGCGCACTTGATTTTATCTTAGGTTTTAGTCTCCCCTTATGGGAAATATAGTTCAGCGATTGTTAATTTACATTTCACATATTGAATATCGCTGGACGCGCGGATCCCTTTGGGCTCTCCCGTGCGTCCGCAGCCGCCAACTTAAGCATACTGACATTGCAACCCTGAGGGCACGGGACACTTCTTTGAGAACGGAATGGGAGGTATATCCAAGCAATGGGGAGGTAAACGAGTGATACATCAGATCATACACTCTGCACCGCCCCGGAAGCCCTACCTTCCTCTTGCACACTGTATCTTCTAATTCAGGCGGTACCCAATCGCTGGAGGGCACCCACATTTGATTTGTAGGATGTCATTTTTGTTTATTCCCAGGGAATCATCATAATTTCTGGACTGTTTATCTATTGTAAAGGTTGTTCTGCCATAGATGTTTCTTTTGCAGGACAAGTATGGATGGTCCATTCACCTTAGCGAACTACTGTTTTTTGTGTCTTTTTGTACGATACGACAAAGCATGTTGATCGTGTACAAATTACTGCTTTATGATGTATACGTAATTTCGAAATGCAATAAAATATATTCAAACAAAAAAAATGTGTGCATGCTTTTAACAATATGGAGAGACTTATAGTTGAGTCATGTAATAGTCTGCTGCTTTTGTAGTGTAGTTCCTATCATCCCAATAGGCTCTGCGCATTGGAATAATACCTACAGCAGTAAAGGCCTAGGCCAGACGTTAACTAGGTCTACTACTGTCGATACTAGACTTAAAGTTTTGGGTTTGCCAGCTTAGCTCAACGTTCACTAGAAACTTTCTCGAATGTTCAAGGAGGACTTAACTTCCCTGATTAGACAAGAAGGGATTTAGTTTCTGACAACCATAGAACATGACAACTTTGCTCTCCCCTAATCAAGAGTATATCTCGAGAGTCGTGTGAACAAAAGGCAATTTATTTTACTCAGTCAGTACGTGCATTCTTAGTCTCATCAGAATGTAGAGAAAAGGAAGAGACGGGCGTGTTCAATAAAAAGGTGTTATTTATTGATCAGTCTCTTTTCTCATACAAGAGAAATGGATCGATATTATTGCAATACTTATTGTTAAGTAAAGTGCATACATTAAAAGCAATAGTATAAAATAATACTGTAAAAACATTGATATGGTTTCTAAGCCATAAGATGTTTTAAAATGAATAAAATATATTACATACACATATACATTTGACTAAACGTGCTCAACTGGTGTTTCTAGATACGCCTACCCCGTGTACCTGACCTAAGCCTAATACGAGGGCGGGAATAGAAAGTTACAGTTTAAGTTAAGTTTGTTTTTGCCAAGTGAATAACTAAAGAATTCTCTGTGAGGGGTTATTCAGTTCTGTACCTGGAAGTTAGGATGAATGAGGAATGGTATCTCTTTCTCTGGTCTCGATATTCCAGGCTGCCTGCGAGGGCTACCCAGAAACGCCGGTGCTGGATTCTCGGCAGGAGAAAGCAGCGCGTCTCTCAGCGCGTCAGGAAGGCGGGGCTGCTGCCAGCGGGGTCTGCTCTGCTCTTGGCTTCGGCAAGTATGGCTGCTCCGTCTCGTCACCACGCGTGTGTTTGCATAGGGCAAGATCGGTAATATTTATACCTTTAAGGTGCCGAGATTGACGTAAGGATGGACATAGATACGTCAATAAAGATGTCATACGACTTGCTCGTTAGCACATTCTTTTACTGAAGTTCTCGGTGAAATCAAAACAATGGCCGCAGGGTTTTGCCCAGGTTGTCATAGGTTTGATTTGTTATGAGAACTCCGTATGCCTTATCAGGGGCTGGAGGAATATCGCTTGTCTAATTAGATCGCAAGCGTTATGACTTAATCAGATAACATGTTCCTGTGCCGTAGTGTGACTGCGTCAGATAACGGTATCTGCATCATGGGGGTTTTCTGCCTCATGGGCTGACTGCTAGTTAACTTGTTGGTTTGTTTAACTAGAATAGGGTCAGGAATAGGGGGATCGATTCAGAACCTATAGGAATACATAACACCCACTCCACGCTAACTATGGACATATTTACTAATCTAGGCATAGTATAACATAGTACAACATACTATAGAGTAGTGTGTATACCTTACCACCCCAAAATACATAAATGCATTTTGAAATTCTTCAAATATACGGAAAATTTGCAGACATATATATCGTATGCACTCAAGCTATGGAATAATGCTAAAGTAATCACGCATTTGTATACATTATTGCTTATTTGGTATATGAGAATTACACATGAAATGGTTTCTTAAATACAGAAAAAAGTTTCGAGACCATTCCTTCACAGAATAAAATATTTGTGAACATACCAGCGGGCAGCTAAAGTCTATAAAGTATCTAAAAATAGAAATCTTAGTTCTTTAGGAATAGTTTCTTACTTTAAGCAGAAGATAAGTGTCCCGAAAAACCGAAAAAATGAATTGGGGCTTCTGAAAGAGTTGCTGTCCGTGAACTGGAGTGAAAAATAGTTCATGTGACTTTATTATTTAAATTTGAAGGCCGAATTCAGGGAACGCTGTGTGCGAGCTTGCTCAAAAGTCTCTATTTCTGTTCGGGTGAGAACATCATATCATTTAGGCTTTCGAAAAAACTGTCAACAGCTTCCTGGGAAAGTTCCACTAACTCGGAAATAGGTGTAATCATGCATTCTTGTGCATGATTGTCTCCATTGACATTCTGATTCGCATTGCTGACAGAAGGTCGTACCTGTTCGATGCTGCTTTCATCTTGAACTTCACTACCCATCAATCGCAGTGGTGAAGCTTCCACGAATGCCGTCATCAGGATTGGTAGCCTTTGAGGGCAGCACAAAGCATGAACCTTGATCGGGCTCAACAATGTTTCTGCATCCATCGGCGCATCCGATTGTAGCGTCAGACATGTGTCTAACACGCATTCTTCTCTGCATAGCAGACACCTTAATACAGGTAAAACACATCTTTGCCACATTGGTCGAAATGATAGAAACCAAGTCATGTTCAGGTCTCTAAGCCGGGAGAGTCCCAGGATTTTTGATATCCGGTCCCGGTATCCAACGGCTAGGATTGTTTCTTCTCTTGTCGCCAGAGTTTTGTCTGTGACATGGGTTGCCATAACGAAAAATAAGGACCAAGAATAGGATTCCTGCAATTAGTCCCAAGATCAGGGGAAGTCCGCCAAAAATCGAATGGACGAAATCTGGAAAAATACCCAGTATGGCTTTGAATGGTGTTAATGCCATTGAAAATACTGTCTTAAATACCTTTGAGACCCCATTGGTATCAGAAATATTTAAGATTTCATTCAGGATTTCCGCGAAATGTACGGGGGAATTAGTTGATAATAATGTATGTATCTCTGCAGTCGTCCTTGCGACTTGTAGATCATACGTCTCTTTTGATGACGAGAGCCTGGTAGGCGTCTGAAGAAGCACTGTTTTCATTCTGCTTAAAGTATCTATTCGAATAGAAGTAATTTTCAAATCGGGCCATGCACTTGCCTCCCTGTCTGGGAAGGAGCTGGGGAACAACGAGCGTCCACAGCACTTGACCTTCGCAGTGGTAGTTACTAGATAAGGAGTCCCGGGCATAAGACTACAACATCCGCGGTCTACAATAAGAATGTAACTCCCATTATAGAGTCTTTGAAAGAATGGTTCTATTTCTGTTGCAGGTGCGCCTTGCTGGTGACATGAAAGGTTGTATGAATTCCCTTCACAGGCTCCATGCAAACTAATTCCGTTACACAGAAGTGTGCCACTTAGTGACATCGCACAATTGTTGCCACTAAGAAACACTTTCTGTCCTTTATTACTGACACATGCATGTGAATAGGGCAGGTTCCATGTTGTTTTAAGGTACCCCTTTCCCAATTTCTCGTACATGCCAGCCTGTATATATTTTTGGCAGTATTGAAACCTGAAGGTTGAGATTGGAATATTTATTATCCCATGTATTATCCATTCACTGACAGGTCGTTCTGACATTGTCACTGGTAATCTTTCGAGTTTTTCAATGCTCAAGATTGTATAATCAGCACCCTTTTGTGCCATACTGATTTGTCTATCAGTAAGGTTAAAGATTTGGAATAATGACGTTGTGTTGATTAGACGCCAAGGCACATAGCCTGAACGCAGATTTTGTAACGTCCAGCCAAGCTGTACAATAGAACGCAATTGTGACTGACCGTGTTGTAATAACAGTAAGTCTTGCGATAATATATCGATTGCTGAAGACACAATGCTGTCCAAAGAAAAAATTCTGGAGGACAGAGTCATTAACCCATTGTCCACTACAGAAAGTGATTTTTCCAAATTAATACGGTCTATTTCCCGTATTCTCTCTGCTGTTTCAATTTGAGTAACCTTCCAGGCCTCATTGTATGCTGCATATACAGAGGCTGCTATGAAACGCTTTTGACGCTGTTTGCGTGGTCCCATAGTGAAATCACGCAAGTCAGCACCATCAGTAAGTAAAGTTAGGTGTTGCTTAATTTATGCCAGTGTGGAAGTTTGTAGCCATTGAAGGCATAATTTGCCCACACCGTAGGTGGTTATTATCCCTGGGTGATGTCTTTGAGGATATCTAGGGTCTGGCCTGGTCATTTTTAACCCCTGCGTTTTGTTCAGGAATCTGTCTTGACAGTTATTAGTATCTGTGGGCCAGATCAACCACTGTTTCCAATCAGGATGTGTTCTGTTTTGGTTTAATATATGGTTTACGTCTATCTCTTCATCTGTATCAGAGTTATTGCTAAGCATTGTTGGCTTTGGAATAGACGGTTTATTTAAATCTTTGATTTTGGCTAAGCCAAGACAGGTGGTCTGTTGAACAGTGTCATTTAAAAATATCATTTGTTCTGGGATCATGCAGGCTCTAAACAAAGCTTCTATACCCTGTACTTGCCAATCTTTTGTACCCCAAACACTTTTCAATTCAACATTTTTGTCCCAATAATCAAAACCAAAAGTATTCATTTGTTCAAAGAATGAGTCTGAATATATCAATTTTGTGTTGGTTATCATGGTCTTGGTCCCTGTCTTGTTTGACAATTTAAAATAAAATGCTTCAGCATTACTTGTGTTAAAACCTGAAAAATATGAATATTTGTCGTAAACGGTTCTTGAGCTCCCTTTTGGAGGTGTTGCACAATGTTCCCATTGATTATAATTTAAAACATTTCTAGGTTGTGCAGATCTATGTAAAAAATGGTTACCATAGTGGTTATAACAGTACATACTATCATAATTTGAAGAACCCTGCAAATAATCATGTTTGGTAAATTTAGCAGACATTACTAAATCAGACATCATATTATTAATGCTTTCGAAGTCCCAATCATCAGCAAATGAGTTTGGTTTTACAAAGTCACTCAAGGAGATCTTAATTTGGTGTGGATATTTCAGGATTTTGACCGGACTATAAATTTCATAGTCAGTGTTGTCCCAGGCTACCCCACCCGGTATCGGATTGGCTGTGAAGTTGGCTGAAGAAAGTTCTCTTTTCTCGACGTGTGAAGATGTGTGTGGTTTGAGGATCAAGTTGATTTTCTGACTTGCTGTGTCCATTTTTGCATATTTTCCCTCAATAAAGCGTCCCAATGTTAGTATCATGATGAGCCAAAGTATGAGGATAAATGCACCAAAACCCACCCAAAATTCAATCCATGGAGAAATCAGATATGTTTCTTTCAGTTGTTTCAAAAGTTCTTTAGCTTTATCTTTAAAGGTTTTTGATGATGGCTGTGTTTTTGATTCACTGAAGCCTTCAGAGGAATCATCGAAGTTTATGAAGTAGCCGGATGCAGTTCTGTCAATTGTTCCAATTGGTTCAGGATTTCTGTTTCTTGCATTTTCACTTGGTACTTCATTGTAGATTGGTGTGTCTCTGCTAAATGTTTTTATTTGGGTTTTCAGAGGTCTGAGTTCTATTGCATTGTTGCATAGTCCTTGTTGTTCTTCTGTAGGCGTTTCGAATGTGATGAGCCTCTTAGTTAGGACCTCTGTACTGGTAGCAAACCTTGGTGTTCTGCTACTTATTGGGAGTCCACTTGGCCTACTGTTTGTTATCGGCCACATGTTGTGGTTTTACCAGGTCGATGGATACAACTCGGTTCTCCTTTTTACCAGCAAGTGGCGGTAGTACAACTGATCTTGTCCCGTTGACAGACAAGACAGGAACTGCTTTTCTGTAAGAAGGCCCAAATTCCTTCTTTACCGCGATCTTCTCCCTGACTAGATCCCCGACTTTAGGAATCCAGACAGGTCTTGCTGGGACAGGTGGTGGTTCTTCAGTGGTTGTTGGCTGTTGTTTCAACTTTATGTTGCTCAGGTCTTTTCTTGTTTTGTTTAAGTCCTGCAAAATAGCCAAACGGTCTTTGATATCAAAGCTTTTTTCTTTCACCACTGAAGTCTGACTGTCAAGGTCAGAGATAATCATCCTAGTTCCGAATAATAATTCGTACGGACTGAATCCCTTCAGAGAATTTCTTGGCAAGTTATTGAGACTACGTTGGACACTTATTAGATGTTTGACCCACCCAGCTCCCGAACCTAATATCCTTTCCGTTATAGATTGCTTTATGCCTTGGTTTTTTCTTTACACCATCCCGTACCCTCAGGAAGGAAGTGAGAAGATTCCCGCTGGGCTATGCTCATTTGGCCATGTTTCCCCCCATGCTTGAGGGCTAGAGTGGAGACAATGGTCAAACATAGCATGCTCTTAGCGTATATGCCATTTAGACTCGCAAATCTTTGTATAACAGTCCGGACGTCAGCCGAGTGCTGGTGATCTACATTATAAGTGGAACTAGCCTGTATAAGTTAATCGCAACCCTTCCTTTTTACTCCTGTAAACCAACGAGGTATTAAACTGTTTCTCTCCCCACTGCGATCTCTGTTGCAGTTTGGGCAGTTTTTTACAAACATGGTGTGACGCAGGCTCATGCCTGGCCACCAGTACCGCGATTGTAATTCTTCCAGAGAATCTTTTAGTTTGAGGTGTCTGAGACCCTCGCCCATATGTGCGTCTGCGATTAACAAGTTTCTCCTGTCCATGTTTGGGATCACTCTATCCCCCACTCCAGGGATTCGAGCAAAAGGGACGGAGTTTGCATCGATTATGTATGTATAATTGAGTGGATAGTTGATCGGTAACGCTGAGCAGTCGCCTTTTGATGACGTTTTCACTGCCAGCCCTGTTTCACCGTCAATGTATTTTAATGTACGCTTTTTTCGATCTACGGGAGCCGTTTTAGTGGCTGCCGCTGTGGCTGTTTCAGCCAATGAATTTCCTGCAACGTGAACGCCATCATGCTGATGACTCAGTGAGTGTGTCACGTGAGTCTTTGGTAGTTCTTTTTGTAAAAGAGCTATTTGTTCCCAGAGCAGTTTCTGCTTTATTGGTGCATCTGTGTCATCTTTGTAACCGTTTTGAATCCATGTCTGCAAATCCTTGTTATATGATTTGACGCAGTAATATGAATCTGACACTATAAGTGTCGGGAATTCGCGATCCGCATTATCTAGCGCCATTTTCAATGCTATTATTTCTGTTTGTTGTTCAGAATTAGTTTCTACTGAGTGTGTTTTTGTTAATAGAGGTTTTAGTTTACCTCCGCGCCACACTTCTTTTGTAATCCCACATGTGGGGTTGTTAGCTTGTTCTCCCCAAACGGGAGGTTGAGCATGTCCGTCTGTATAAATTACACAGGCGTAATGTCGTAAAGGCAGAATATCGATTGGCAGAGGATATGTTTCTTCATATTCTAGATTTTTTAATTCTTCTAGTTCTGGATCAAGGTAATAGTATACTTTGTCCGTTGTGATTGAATTCACCCATTGTATCCACTTTGGATTCAATGTTGTTGTTGGTAAATTACACGGTGTTGTTAGTGCCTCAAAGGCTGATTCTGCTGTTCTGACTGTGATATGTCTACCGTCAGCTTGATCTTTTTCTCTAGCTATTGCGGTTTGAACTGCATGAACAATTTTTTCTTTGTTGCTGAATTTCTGTTCAGCTTCTGTGTACAAGTGTGATTTGAATGCAATTGGTACCTTTTCTCCCTCATTAGAGGTCTGGTATGTGAATCCGCATCTTCCTGGGATGACTCGAATCACAAGATTGCGTGTGTTATCACGTGTTTCTAATTTTGTTTTAATTAGCATGTCTGTTTGTAGGGATCTCAAAATTTCTGTGTGTATTTGAGTCCAATTGGATCTTTTAAAATCTGGTTTTATCAGATCATAAAGGGGTTTGACCCTTTCTGCGTAATTTGCAATGTATGTTCTTCCGAAATTTAGGAAGCCTAGAATCGACTGTAGGTTTTTTAGTGTTCTAGGTGCTTGGATTACGGCACATTTCTCTAGGAAATTGTCAGCCAGGCTTTTGCCTTCACTTGATAACTCATATCCTAAGAATAGGACTGTCAGATGGGCAATTCTGGATTTTTTAAAGTTGAATTTGTAACCCTCTGCTGCGAACCCAAGTATTATGGTGTTCACTCTCTTCAAGTGAGTCTCCAAGTCATCATCTGTTAAGTAAATGTCATCGACATAAGATAATGCTTCATCATCATATAGTTGTAGTAATTCTGTTACTCTCGCTGAGAATACCCCCGGGCTGTTCTTGTACCCCTGGGCTAACCGACAGAATTGTTTTTGAGTGCCATTTATTGAGAATGCAGTTAAATATCTGCTCTCTGGTGCTATGTTTTGACAAAAGAATCCATTAGAGATGTCCAAGGTTGTTTTATATTTTTTGCGCACTATGTTATTCATTAGTGCAGCACTGTGTGAGTTTTGCACTGCAAAAGTTTTGCAACATGTGTTAAGGTGTCGGTAATCCAAAAGTAGACGATATGAATTGTCTGGTTTGGAGACCGGAAACAAAGGGTTGTTCATTTGTGAGGTGCAAGTTTCAATCACCCCCTGGTATTCTAGCTGATCTAGTATTTCATTTACCTGTTTTTTAGCTTCTTGCTTAATTGGGTACTGCCTTTGTGCAGTTGGTTGTGATTTTAACTGGATTTTGTGAGGAGGAGAGTCCTCATCCCATCCTACATGATTTTTATATAAGGCAGGAGCTAAAGCCACCGCCCATTTTCTGGCAAGTGTGTATTTTTTATGAATCGGGATATGATTCGAGAAGGCAGGCATAGTTACTTCTTCGCCATGAGGGCACTCCCTTACAAACTCTGGTGGCCAGTCTTTTTCAGCTAGAAGGATATCATAGCCCTTGGAGAGATTATCCCAAAATAGTCCCCTTATTTTCCTAGTCTTATCTCCCTCTATACGCAATGTTATTTTGTATATTTTGTGAGGTTTGCTAACTCTGGTGTCAGCAGTTTCCACTTGAAGATATTCATTCGTGTCCACTGTCTCCAGATGATTCATAAGGACTTTGCGAGCTATGCTCACTTCTGCTGCGCTGTCTAGCATTGTCTGAGCCCACTCTCCGTTTTTCAGTTGTGTCCTCAGTATTCTCGGCATTGTTAACTACCTTGATACTGGCTACCTTCTTTTTTGGAAATTGTAATTTCTTTTTTAGCTGAGCAGGTTCCTTGTCTTTGGACTTGGTGTGCTCTTCTCTTTGTTCTGATCGTCCTCTTCTTTCCGATTTCTGCTAGGAAGTCTGAAAAGATTGAGAGGGACGTGTATCAATGTCTTGATATCTATCAGGCTTTTTTATATTATCCCTATTTCTAAGGTTATATCTTTTCCCAGAGGGGTCACTCTGGGGTGACCTGTGTCTTTGGTTCGGAGATTTTTCTCTTCGCCTAGGAGACCTTCCTCTGGACTGGAATTTCTTTTCTTTAGGATTGGATTGTTTGTTTCCATCCCAGTTCTTTTTTGGTGAATTATTATTAAAAAATATTTTTTCTGGACTTTCAGTCAGTTGTGGTTTTACTGGTATTCCACCTAAACTATCTCTACCTAGTTCCTCATAGGATTTTTCTATGATTCTGGCAATTTCAGCTGGTTGGTCTGCTATATCTGTCTCTTTTAACCTCTGGCGGATCGCCACGTTTGCTGCTTCTCCCTTTATGTTGGCTAATAATATAGCCGAGACCTGCTTGAAGTCTTTTAGTAATTTCATACCAAAAGTTAAAGCGGGTTCAGGTCCATATTCATCTTGAATTTGTTTTAGCACATCTGGTATTACCGAAATGGATGGAACACCGTGCGTTTTTGTGTAGATGGAAGCAAAGACTGTACCCCAAGTGTCACAGTCCTCAATGTGTGGTGCGATTCCCATTGGAAGGCAGATAGTCAGAATCCTGTGCTTTTCTAGCGGGGTGGTGTCAGGAAACACCGCCTCTATTTGGGTGATTTTTTGCGCTAGCCAGAATGGTATTTGTTCCCGTTTAGCCGGTACTTTACCTAGGCAGGATTGGATGTTCTGTGGTGTAATTTTATTTGTGTTCCCCTGGTGAGGGGTCAGCTGTGGAAGTTTAATCGCTGGCTGAATTGTTGATGTCCGCATCACATACTGAACTAATTGTCTATGAATTTTTATTAATTGTTTTAGCTGTGTTAACAGCTCTGCTGCAGACATCCCATTGATGTCTGGATGTGGTGTGTATCCGGCTAGGACCGGCCACGTTGCTCCTGGTCTACCTAAAGGACCAAGCCTGGTGATGTGATTATTATGTTTTAGGGCGCCATCAAATAAGAGCAAATGCTCTTGAAATTTGAGTGGTACTTCCACCTCCTCGAAAGGAGTGTACTCATTAGGAGGTTCCTCTATTTTGTAATAGTGGAAGTACTTTGTTACAGCATTTGCTGCTGGAAAATGTATCCATGAATAGTATACCTCTGTCTGCCGATATTCGTGTGCCTCAATTACGAATATGACTGTGCCACCTCTAGGTGTCAGTCCATCTTCTATAAGTTTCAGGGTTATAGATCTCCTTTTGATGACCGGGATGAGTATTATATCCGGGTCTGCGTCTTGCATGGTAGCATCAGCCGCTGCGAATTCAGCTGCTAATCTAACTGCCTCTCTTTCTTCTTCATTGTCTGACATTTTACTGTCCTGAAGGTTATTTCTTTGTTTGTTTGCAGATCAGGTTTCTTATGGAAACAAAGATTAGATGCACAATATTTTGGAACAGTGTATCCTTCAACGTTGACTATACCAAGAACCATACATAGGAGTTCCCTCCTGCGAGGTCTGGCGGATATAACCTTTCACCCACTCCAGACGTCTTTGGAGTATTTGGGAAAAGGGGTCTGAGTGAGAAAGCACGACTGAGTTACTCTAAATGTCTTACGTTAGTTTTATCGCCCTTTCCAAACGCGTTGGGCGCCATGTAGTGTAGTTCCTATCATCCCAATAGGCTCTGCGCATTGGAATAATACCTACAGCAGTAAAGGCCTAGGCCATACGTTAACTAGGTCTACTACTGTCGATACTAGACTTAAAGTTTTGGGTTTGCCAGCTTAGCTCAGAGTTCACTAGAAACTTTCTCGAATGTTCAAGGAGGACTTAACTTCCCTGATTAGACAAGAAGGGATTTAGTTTCTGACAACCATAGAACATGACAACTTTGCTCTCCCCTAATCAAGAGTATATCTCGAGAGTCGTGTGAACAAAAGGCAATTTATTTTACTCAGTCAGTACGTGCATTCTTAGTCTCATCAGAATGTAGAGAAAAGGAAGAGACGGGCGTGTTCAATAAAAAGGTGTTATTTATTGATCAGTCTCTTTTCTCATACAAGAGAAATGGATCGATATTATTGCAATACTTATTGTTAAGTAAAGTGCATACATTAAAAGCAATAGTATAAAATAATACTGTAAAAACATTGATATGGTTTCTAAGCCATAAGATGTTTTAAAATGAATAAAATATATTACATACACATATACATTTGACTAAACGTGCTCAACTGGTGTTTCTAGATACGCCTACCCCGTGTACCTGACCTAAGCCTAATACGAGGGCGGGAATAGAAAGTTACAGTTTAAGTTAAGTTTGTTTTTGCCAAGTGAATAACTAAAGAATTCTCTGTGAGGGGTTATTCAGTTCTGTACCTGGAAGTTAGGATGAATGAGGAATGGTATCTCTTTCTCTGGTCTCGATATTCCAGGCTGCCTGCGAGGGCTACCCAGAAACGCCGGTGCTGGATTCTCGGCAGGAGAAAGCAGCGCGTCTCTCAGCGCGTCAGGAAGGCGGGGCTGCTGCCAGCGGGGTCTGCTCTGCTCTTGGCTTCGGCAAGTATGGCTGCTCCGTCTCGTCACCACGCGTGTGTTTGCATAGGGCAAGATCGGTAATATTTATACCTTTAAGGTGCCGAGATTGACGTAAGGATGGACATAGATACGTCAATAAAGATGTCATACGACTTGCTCGTTAGCACATTCTTTTACTGAAGTTCTCGGTGAAATCAAAACAATGGCCGCAGGGTTTTGCCCAGGTTGTCATAGGTTTGATTTGTTATGAGAACTCCGTATGCCTTATCAGGGGCTGGAGGAATATCGCTTGTCTAATTAGATCGCAAGCGTTATGACTTAATCAGATAACACGTTCCTGTGCCGTAGTGTGACTGCGTCAGATAACGGTATCTGCATCATGGGGGTTTTCTGCCTCATGGGCTGACTGCTAGTTAACTTGTAGGTTTGTTTAACTAGAATAGGGTCAGGAATAGGGGGATCGATTCAGAACCTATAGGAATACATAACACTTTATATTTGACTAGGCCCAACACTCATGCAGTTATAAACACACTCAAGAACTACCCATGCAGTCTTCCAATTATCCAGTCACTATATATACACTGCTGTAATCACTCAGGCATTACTCCTGCACTAATGCAAACACCCAGGCACTACCTATGCACTTATACAATAACCAAGGTATTACCCATGCACCCTTTGAATCATGTGGCCAGAACTCATGCACTTATATTATTACTCAGGCACTAATGTTGCACTCTTTCTGTCACAGAGGCACTAGCATTGTCCTTATGTAATCACTCTGCCAACAAAACCAAAAAAAATGTGTGCATGCTTTTAACAATATGGAGAGACTTATAGTTGAGTCATGTAATAGTCTGCTGCTTTATATTTGACTAGGCCCAACACTCATGCAGTTATAAACACACTCAAGAACTACCCATGCAGTCTTCCAATTATCCAGTCACTATATATACACTGCTGTAATCACTCAGGCATTACTCCTGCACTAATGCAAACACCCAGGCACTACCTATGCACTTATACAATAACCAAGGTATTACCCATGCACCCTTTGAATCATGTGGCCAGAACTCATGCACTTATATTATTACTCAGGCACTAATGTTGCACTCTTTCTGTCACAGAGGCACTAGCATTGTCCTTATGTAATCACTCTGCCAGTAGTCATGCTGTTATGAAATCACCCAGACACTACCTTTGCACTCATTTACTCATTCAGCCGTTGCCTCAGTAGTCCTGCAATCACCCAAGAAGTACCATGCATTTATAAAATCACCAAGTCACTTTCTATGTAGTTATGTAAATCCCCAGATATGACTTATGTAGTCATACAATCACCTAGTTGTTCCCTATGTACTCATTTATTCCCCCAGAGCTTACCCCTGTATTCACCAATGCATTATTTATATGGTGTTTCAATTACTTAGGTACTATCCTTGCACACTTTCAATCATGCTGGCACTACTCTTGTACTTATATAATCACTCTGCCAGTACTCATGCACTTATCAAATCACCTAGGCACTACCTTTGCAGTTTTATAATCACTCAGGCAGTACCTTAGTACTTCGATAATCACCCAGCCAGTACTTATAGACTTATAAAATCACCCACTCACTCTTTATGTACTCCAGTAATGCCCTAAATATTATCTCTGCAGTCATGTAATAACCCAGGCACTAGTTATGTACTACCCCCTGCAGTCATGCAAACATGCAGGCTGTACCTATGCACTCATGTAATAACCCAGGCACTACCCTTGAAGTCGTAGATTCACCCAGGTCCTACTGTAACAGTCATCTATTCACCTAGGCACTGCTCAATGATTCATCATCCAGGCATTACCCCTGTAGTCATTAAATCACCCAGGCACTACCTATTCACTCATGCAATTACCCAGGTATTACCCATGCACTCACCCAGCCACTACCCATTAACGCATATAATCTCTCACGCACTACCCTTGCACTCCTTCAATCATGCGTGCACTTTCCTTATACTTATTTGATTACTCAGCCAGTACACATGCACTTATAAAATCAAATCTGCCAGGCTCTATATTTCCACTCCTCCAATCACTCATGTATTCCCTCAGTACTCCTGTAATCACCCAAGCAGTATGCATGCAGTTCTAAAATCACCTACTCATTTACTATGTACTGCTGTAATCCCCCAGATATTACCCCTTCAGTCATGCAATCACCCAGGCACTAGTTATGTACTACTCTTCCAGTTGTAGAATCGCCCAGGTCCTACTGTTGCACTCATCTAATCACCTAGGTACTACTCAATGTATTTCCTGGTTTAAATATGACAATATTTGTTTATAAATATTTTATTAATATAAAACAACATTTAGAAAGATAATACACTTTACTTTTTTTAGATATTCTTCATGATTATTAAGAAATATTCAGTATGACAGGAAAAGTTGCAAAAAGAAGACAACAAAGAAAACAGAACTATTTAAAGGAGAGAAAAAAGGAGAAATTAGTTGAAGTACAACATGTGACGTTAAAGAACAAAATAATTTATTAAAAGTCTTTTAGAATATGTAATTGATTTTCAGAATGGGGAAAAGAGAAAGAAAAGTACTACAAGCAATCTGCAGAAAACGGAAAAAGGAGAAATTAAGGCAAAATCAGGTTATAGGAAAACTGTAAATGTTGAAAAAAGGATGAAAGAATATAAACACATTAGGAAGAGAATGTATATGGTTAGAAAATGTTGTCCAATTGAAAAAAGAAAAGATGGTTCTTAAAAATGTGGAAGAAGTAATAGCTGAAGAAGTTCAAGGGAGAAGTGCACAAACTCCAGTGTATAAGTGGGAATGTAGTAGTGTTCGTAGTATGCAACAGGAATCTATTGATATAGTATGAAATTTCCTATGAGATTATGGTAATAAAAGTGTTAAACAGATTAAGATATTACAAGGAATAGATCCTTGTGAAGTTAGAAATTATAATGGCTTGCAGGGTCATTCTCTGGCATGTCTTTCTAGAAAAGTGTGTCGAAGTACTTTTCATCAATTAAGAATGTTAGCAGTACATCTCTCAGAAATGCGGAAGTTGGTAAGGAGATTGTACTATGTAAAAATAAATGCATTATCTATAAGTGAAATAAACACTGCTCTTTTGCACGGTTCAGTATTGTATGTAAATAAGGTTTCTGATGATATACAGTTTTGTTTCTTCGGTCCTGAAGAGAAGTGCTTAGAAAGTGAGAGTTTGATAAGTGTAGGTGTTGAAGAAGAGGTTGAAGATAGTACTACGGAGAAGTTTGAAGAAGAAATTACAAAGGTACTTCCTCGTGAAAAAACAAACTAAGAGGCCTATTAGGATGGTCGCTGCAAAAATACTCCTGAACGCTCCGCGGATAATCCGCGGTAGCAATTAGGATATTTCCGACATCAAACACCGACCGCGGTGGACGGATCACATTAAACACCGACCGCGGCGGACGGATCACATCAAACACCGACCGCGGCGGACGGATCACATGAAAGATCGCCGCAAGCAGACAGTACCACAGAAACACCCTCCGCCGCGGACACATTCACCGCGGAAACAGGCCCAACCACCGCAAGACCTGCGGAGGGTCCAGCCGCACGATTAGGATAACCCCGCCATCCCAACGGAACTCACCACCTCCCTCGACCGCCGCGGAAAAAAAGCATCGCCAAATGGAGTATGACTGTGGAAGGACCAAACGAACATCACCCCTGCCATCAAACCGATTCAAAAATGGAAGACGGAAGTAAATAGAAAACACACAAAACAGGACACACGCCCACCTGAAACACCCACCCCCCAATAACTACATGCCCCAATGAAACCCCCACAGCACAAACAAGAGCACCCAAGTCACCACACCCACAGAACACCTGACTGGCAACAACCATTGGGACACAACAACCACACAGAGTATAAAATGAATCCCTCCCAGTACCACAATCCTTTGCATCACGGCACAGCTGGAAGAAAGAGGCAGAATAGCACAAACAGCAGACACACACAAACACACATACAACCTGCACACCAACACACCCACCACACAAACCCCCGCAACACCATCCCTACATATAATTCAACAATTCTCAACCGGAGCAAATCTAGTCAAAAAGTCAATCAAGTCCAATCAAAAAGTACTGATTTTCAATCAAGTAATTTCAAAAATATAGTCTTCTTTATTTCTTCAATGGTTCATTTGCAGTCACAACGCACAGTTTCTTCAAATCTTTATCTTAGTGTACAATTCGTTGCCAACACGTGTTTCGCCCAGCTAATAAGCTTAAGGACTTCGTCAGGGCTAAAAATAAGTGACACATACACTTGATTAGATGTTTATAATAAACTATAATACAAGCATTTTAAATTTGATGCTGTATACTAGATGTTCATTAAACTCTTCTGACAAGACACAGGGAAAACAATTCATAAAATTGTAACACCTCTCAGGAGTATTTAGGTTAAACACTATAACAGCAAGATAAAGTGCTAATTTACTGCATGAATCAAGAAACAAACTAATAAAAATATACATCTACAAATACATCGTACTGTTTAAGAAGATACTGGGATGGTATTGTGCTTCCTCTTATAAGTAGAAAGGACTAATACATAATAGAGCACGATGATGAGAAAAAGACTCCTCAAAAGAGGAGTTTTACTAAAAGTTAAAAGTTAAACTAGTGCTAGACTTACCAGTTTGACAAGGTGTTACAATTTTATGAAATGTTTTCCCTGTGTCTTGTCAGAAGAGTTTAATGAACATCTAGTATACAGTATCAAATTTAAAATGCTTGTATTATAGTTTATTATAAACATCTAATCAAGTGCATATGTCACTTGTTTTTAGCCCTGACGAAGTCCGTAAGCTTATTAGCTGGACGAAACATGTGTTGGCAACGAATTGTACACTAAGATAAAGATTTGAAGAAACTGTGCGTTGTGACTGCAAATGAACCATTGAAGAAATAAAGAAGACTATATTTCTGAAATTACTTGATTGCAAATCAGTACTTCTTGATTGGACTTGATTGACTTTTTGACTAGATTTGCTCAGGTTGAGAATTGTTGAATTATATGTTTAAGAGTCATACTTGGTATGCCTGTTTGATTACAACTGTTGACAAGGGTTGTATCTCCACCTTAGAGCATTTACTAGATTACCTAATAAGTTGGATTAGATATATGAACACTATTCATTGCACATAAGATTCCCTCTTGTCAGTTCTTGTTTCAAACCATCCCTACATACCACACACCTGGACACCCCACCCCACCCCACCAACACCTTGCACATCACACACCATGGTACCCAAGAACAACCCCAAGTTCACAGAGAGTGAGTTGAAGGTCATGGTGGATGAAATCATCCGTGTCGAACTACATCTGTTCGGTACCCTAGTCCAGCAGACCACCTTGGCAACCAAAACCAACACGTGGGACAGGATAGTGACCAGAGTGAATGCTTCAGGGACCGTGCCATGCACCAAACATGAGATCCAGAGGCGGTGGCACGACCTCAAGGCAAGGGTGAAAGGCATCAGGGCCAAGAACCACCTACGGGCACACCACACTGGCGGCGGCACTCCCCCAGAGCCCATACCATTTGCCGAATGGGAGGAGAAGGTGCTGGGCATACTGCACCCTGAGAGCCTGGAAGGAATAGAAGAGGGACTTGAGGCTGGTAAGTACAAACCAATGACCACTATCACACTGTCATGGTCTGCCTTGCACAACTGCCAAGACACATCTCCCAGGCTCCAATCCATGCATGTGGACCACACAGTCACCCAAATGTGAAGGCCTGGGCTCAAATACACCCACCATGACCAACCACCTATGTTGCCTCCTACATTCCCAGGCGTGCATGTTGTCAAAGCAGCCAACACCACAACTCCCAACAGGCCCCCATATCTGCAGGGAGGGTGGGGGTGGGTGGGGGATTGGGTCCAGCACTACAACTCCCAACAGTCCCCCATGTCTACAGGGAGGGTGGGGGTGGGTGGGAGGGGTGGGTGAGAGACCAACACTACAACTCCCAACAGGCCCCCATGTCTACAGGGAGGGTGGGGGTGGGTGGGGGTGTGGATCCAGCACTACAACTCCCAACAGGCCCCCATGTCCACAGGGAGGGTGGGGGTGGGTGGCGGGGGGATTGGGTCCAGCACTACAACTCCTAACAGGCCCCCATGTCCACAGGGAGGGTGGGGGTGGGTGGGGGTGGGTCCAGCACTACAACTCCCATCAGGCCCCCATGTCTATAGGGAGGGTGGGGTGGGTGGGGGGGTGGGTCCAGCACTACAATTCCCAACAGGCCCCCATGTCCACAAGGAGGGTGGGGATGGGTGGGGGGATGGGTCCAGCACTACAACTCTAAACAGGCCCCCATGTCTACAGGGAGGGTGGGGTGGGTGGGTCCAGCACTTCAACTCCCAATAGGCCCCCATGTCTACAGGGAGGGTGGGGTTGGGTGGAGGGGTGGGTCCAGCACTACAACTCCCAACAGGCCCCCATGTCTACAGGGAGGGTGGGGGTGGGTAGGGAGCATGGGTGAGAGACCAGCACTACAACTCCCAACAGGCCCCCATGTCCCATCCCAGAGCAAGATGGAGTCCACCCACCATTTGCTGACCAGTGCATCTCCTACTACAAACCTGCAGGTAGGTAGCCATCTTCACAGGGGCACCATGCACTGGCAGGACCGGAACACACATATCCAAGTATTGTCTCCCCACCTCCACACCACCATAATTCCCAGTTCTGTCTACCACACAAACATGATGACACCGACAACCATGTCCTGATTCCATAGTAATTTGTAATGTAACAACAACAAACCTGTCATGTCCACAGCATTGATTCTTAAATTCTTGTCCCTCAGGTGATCACAACTTGACAGGCGAAACCAGCAACCGCCAGCACCAGTCGCCCCCCTCACAGTCAGGACTCTCAGTTGAGGATTCCATGGACACCTCGGGTGCAGAGGACGATGCTGGCCCAAGCACACTCCCAGGGCCATCAGACTCCTAGGACATCCCTGCCTCCACCACCTTGGCCAGTGTCACAACAACAACACCTGCCATTGTGAGCTGTGCAGCTACCACCACCACCACCACCACCACTCCTGCCTGTGCCACCCTGCCTGACCCATCATATGATAATGGGCCATCGACATCTCAGGCTAGCAGGGAGAGCGGACGGGGGAGGACACAGGTGAGGCCACAGTTCACAAACAGGAGTACAGCTGCAAGGCGAGGTCAGGAACAACACCCAGCCCATCCTGGGACCGAGACCCTGGATGCAATTGGCAGACTGGAAGCCTCCTATGAGCGGTCGCAGGCACAGGCAGATCGGGCACACCATGACTCGCTACAGACCTGCCAGCACGTGCGGTCCATGGACACCCGAATGGGACAAATTGTTGACCTCATGGGGCAGCAAACAGCTCTTTGGATGGAGTGGATATCCCGGGCCACACCACCTCCCCCTCCCCAAAGGGGCCAGCGGAACAGGGCACCAACACCACCTCCCCTTCCCACAAGTGGCCAGCGCGAAAGGCCACCAGCAATACCTCCCCCTCCCCCAAGTGGCCAGCGGAACAGTCCGCCAACACCACCGCCACCATCACCTGAGGCCACTGACAGGGATGTCGTCACTGAACAACCTGCCCGCACAGCTGGTCCCGCTCCAGCTCCAAGACGGAGGGGCCGTCCGAGGCTGGATCCAGTTGAGAGCAATGGCAATGCATCATCCACCCGCTCGAAGAGGGGCCGCCACTGACTTCACCCTTCCTTGAGCCTGGCATTCACTCTGCGAACTATCTTGCCCCACAATGCCAAGCATTGGCACACGTCTGTTGGACTAGGTGTACACACACACAATGTGGTGTCCCCACGGTGTTTTCATCTGACATGACCTTCAACTCTCACTTCCGCCCAACACCTATTTGTAAATATGCACAAACAGTAATCCACACCCTGTAAATAAACACCACGTAAACACTCAATGCTGTGTGACCTCCATGTTTTAAACACAGGTTTGTCTTGGTAGTTGTCATTACCACGTGCAGGGATCAATGTTCTTTAGAATCATGCCTCTGTGGGAGTGACCTAGGGATAATGAGAGAACAACAAGCACAGGTCAGGAAACTGAATTACACCATCTCACCACACCGTACTGCAACATCCCACATACCACACTCATCACTAATTAAGCGGATCACAGCACACACATCAGGGAGCATTACATGTACACCCTCTCCCACACCCATTTGTCAACAGAACATACCAGAACAGGCAGCATTCACACACCGCATCCACACATCACCAGCAAACACACATCAAACATTGAACACCAGCACAAGAGGTAGTTACTCACATTCAAGGAAAGTAGCGAGCAATGAGCTGACGCCTCTGGTCCAAACCTTCTTCCTCCCCACTCTCCTCATCACTGGACATGGGTGGTATGGGAGGCGGAGCAACCTGTTGGTCGGCAGGGTCCATGACCAGTGCAATATTATTGCATTAGGCCAGGTTGTGGAGCATGCAGCAGGCGATCACTAATTTTGCATACTTTGCCGGGTGAGTATGGCAGGGCCCCTCCGGTTTTATCCAGGTAGCGAAACCTAGACTTCAGCAGTCCAAATGTACGTTCCACCACCCAACGTGTCCTCCCATGGGCCTCATTATAGCGCATTTCACCTGGGGTAGTAGGATTCCATAGGGGGCTCAGCAGCCACGGTTGGTTTGGGTATGCAGAGTCGCCTAGGTGGTGGGATGCCAGACACATACATCATTACCAGGATTAGTGGGAACAGCATGGCACACTTACAACACAGTAGTCATCACAGCACACTCACCTACAAGCCACGCACGTTCTTGATGCAGATTAGCCATCAGTTGTGGGACAATGCTGCTCCGCAGGATGTGGGAGACATGTGCGGACCCAGGTAATCTTGCACACACATGGGAGATGATGTTGACAGCCAGGCACACCGCTTGCACATTGAAAGAATGGTAGTGCTTCCGATTGCGATACACGGGTTCACGTGCCTGGGGTGGAATCAGACCAATATGTGTGCCATCAATGGAACCCACTATGTGTGGGATCTGGCCCAGGGCATAGAAGTCACCTTTCACTGCAGCCAGCTCTGCCGGACATGGAAAATGTATGTAATCATCCTTGTAACGCATCATGGCATCCAGCACATCCCGCAGTACCATGCTGAACATGGATTGGGACATTCCCCCGGCATGACCAACTGTGTACTGGAAAGTGCCTGTTGGGAAGAAGTGAAGTGCCACCATCACCTTTGCTGTGGGTGTAATAGCTCCTGGATATGGCCTGCGTGGCTGCAGATGAGGTGACAATTGGGATACAAGGTCCTGCAATCTCCGTCTGTCAAGCCGGAATTTGAGGATTACCTCCTCTTCAACCATGTTCTCCAGCACAGTGTATGGTCGATGCACATTTGGAGCCCTCCTGTGTGGGAGTAGATGGGAGCAGATGTCAATTGACCAACAACGCACACTATCACATCTTAACCAACACAATGCAAAAAATACATGTTGCATACACTGATTGTGTGTGTGACGTGACCGAAATCTAAGGCACTACAGCTGACTACACACACAATGTTCAACCACAAACAACATCCTGTGTGCAAACATGTCCAATGTACATGTACAACTATGAACATTACATGTGTGCGGAGACATGCAGTGTGTGTACACACGCCATCCGGGTACGCCTTCCCCAACACAGAAGATGATCCTTGATACTGCAATAGTGCATAACATTTGCTGCATGGTCAAGGACCATCACGGTCACACCCCGCAAACCGCATGTGCGCACTACCGCGACGGTGCATCATTTGAAAATCATCACTCACTGGCATCGCAATGGCGGAGCACGCATTCCGCGTGGGCGGGGCAGGCTAACACATACATTTGAATGTACAAGTTGAAATGACAGTTGGTATCCCCCTTTCAGTCATATAGTAGCACCCACCGCAGACCGCCGTGTGCGGGTGGTCACCCACCGCCGGGTGTGGGCGGTGGGTGACCGACGGGTGCGGGCAGTGGGTGACCGCCCTGTGTATTGATGTAACCCTGGCATGGATGGCCCTGGCTGGTCACCCACCGCTGGGCCTGGCCGGTCACCCACTGCCGTGCCTGGCTGGTCACCCACCGCCGTGCCGGGCCAGTCACCCACCGCCGGATGCGGGCGGTGGGTGACCTCCCTGTGTATTGATGTAACCCTGGCATGGATGGCCCTGGCTGGTCACCCACTGCCGGGCCTGGCCTGTCACCCACTGCCATGCCTGGCTGGTCACCCACCGCCATGCCAGGCTAGTCACCCACTGCCGGGTGTGGGCGTGTATTGATGTAACCCTGGCATGGATGGCCCTGGCCGGTCACCCACTGCCGGGCCTGGCCGGTCACCCACCGCCCGCACCCGGCGGTGGGTGACCGGCCAGGCACGGCGGTGGGTGCTGCAATGTGACTGAAAGGGGGTTACCAACTGCCATTCCCATTTGCACAATCAAATGTGTTAGCGTACTCTGCCATTGCGACGCCAGTGAGTGATGAATTTCAAATGATGCACCATCGCGGTAGCGCGCACATGCGGTTGCCGGAGTGTGACCATGAAGGTCCTTGCACATGTAGCCAATGGAAACAGGTAACGCGGGGCATGTAAGCGATTTCAAAAATATCGGAAGCCGTGCACCGCCACAGCAGGGCTAGTCATTGTCTCATTTCGAATGAGGCAGCCCGGGAAAACCAATTGCTGCAGACGTGTGCCACTGATATCAGCTCAGGGACCCAATAAATGTGTGAATTTCTGCAGCACACATCTACTGCTTCCAGCCACTGCTGCCTGCACCAATCACCTCTACCTGCTGTTGCTGAGCAATCCACCAACTGCTGCCTGCACCCATCACCTCTACCTGCTGCTGCTGAGCAATCCACCAACAGCTGCTGTTGCCACAGTCCTGGACCTTGCCATGCAGAGAGTGCGAGAGATCCGTTCTCGTCCCTTCACCGCAGCGGAGCTGGATGTCCTTGTGGACGGTGTGCTCAGCCACTATGAACAGCTCTACGGTGCCCCCGACAGGTGGTAAGTGCAGTGGGGGACATGTTGGTGTGCATGAGGTGGTCACTGACTCCTGGCTTCTGCAATCTTGGCGGTGTGCTGTGGGACCTTGACATGTGCTGTACTGTGCATGGCTGCTGAAAGATACGTGTTATTCCTATCTATGTGAATGTCCAAATGTCCACTGACTTTCCCCTCTTGTCTCCCATCATGGTAGGTCAAGCTGCACCTTCGCAAGGCCATGTGGAGGACCATAGCACGTGATGTACGGGCAGTGGGGTTTGCAATAGACGACACACACACTGCCACAAGTGCTGGGACGACATCTCCAGGCTCAGCAAGAATGTGGCGGAGATGACATTGGGCAGATTCCAAGATCATCCCGGCTTGCACGACGCACCATGACCCCTTTAATGCTCCGTATCATTGCTGTGATGCATCCAGACCTGTCTGCCCGGTTGAGAGGGGAGCAGCAGCAAACTAGCGGTAAGCACACTGAATGTGTTTGTGACTTCTGAGTGCATGCATGTATTGCTGCTGAGACACAGTAGTGACATCCGTGGTGTGTATATTGTGCTGCAATTGCATGTTGGTGCCATTAGCGGAGTGAGCGTTAGCATCCATGTCAGCCAGGTGGACATACCAGTTCCATTGTAGTGCAGGGTCCCAGGACATGCCGTTAAGGTCTGTGGTCCCATAGCATCACATGCGTGGTGGGCTGCATGCACTTGCCCTGTTTGTTTGATGTACATGTTTCACAGGCACCCCCGGTTCTTTGACATGAGGATGTCTGGTAGGGGTGGTTCGTGTGCAGGATGTGTGCTACATGTTGGTCAGCAGTCAAGAAAGTTTTGATTTTATAACTTACAGTACGTGAGTGTGGCACTTTGGTATACCTCTTTTCTCTCTCTTTCAGCTTTGGCCAAGGGCACTGACCCACAAACGACAGAGCTTGTGTGGATCCGAGATCAAACACACGCAGACTGAGACTGAAGAGAGCAGCCCCGGAGAGGGGGACAGAACTGTCCCTGAGAACTCACATGTGGAGACACCATCGTCCTCATCTTCAGACAGTAGTGGTGAGTCAGCTCTGTTGGTAGACACAGGGAGTGGAAAATCTACACCTTCAGTCGGTACACAGCACACAGGGCCCACACTGCCACCAACTGCAACAAGTACTGCTCGTGCTCGCCAGAGTAGGGGGAGCAGAGTGGCCTTCGGTGCAGGCACCGCTGCCCCTGCCCCTGTGACACAAGGTGCCCTTTGTGCTGAGGCGGTTGATCTGCTGTGACAGCTGTGTTTAGGGCAGACCAACATGATCAATGCATTCCTAGACCACGATAGGAAGTTGGGGCAGGTGGAGGGGATGCATGGCGATGTTGCTGGTTTCCATAGAACAGTGCAGTCATTATACAACACAGCCATTCAACAGTCGCATGGACAAGGTTCTACTTCAGTTCCCCCATCCACCCCACTTGATGTCTCAGCGGAGAGTGACATTTCTGAGCAGGCCTAATTTTTCGGGGTATTGCACTAGAAGCAGCCACAGGCAGTAAGGCAGGGCACGGAGGGCACAGACACCATCCCCTAGGACAGGGAAATTTTTCACCGAACACGACATCAGCTACCCTGGAGTTGACACACAGGATCCTCAAGGGGTGTTGTGGGACAGGGATTCACATGTGACACAGGAATCCCCCTCAAAAGGTACTCCCAAGGCAAGGGCACCTCCCAAGGCCAGGGACACTCCCAAGGACAAGGACATTACAAAGGAAAGGGCGCCTTTCAAGGCCAGGGACACTCCCAAGGACAAGGACACAGCAAAGGAAAGGGCACCTCCCAAGGCCAGGGACACTCCCAAGGACAAGGACACTACAAAGTAAAGGGCACCTCCCAAGGAAAGGGACACTCCCAAGGACACAGCAAAGGAAAGGGCACCTCCCAAGGCCAGGGACACTCCCAAGGACAATGAAACTACAAAGGAAAGGGCACCTCCCAAGGACAGGGACACTCCCAAGGACAAGGACACTGCAAAGGAAAGGGCACCTCGCAAGGACAGGGACACTCCCAAGGACAAGGACACTGCAAAGGAAAGGGCACCTCCCAAGGCCAGGGACACTCCCAAGGACAAGGACACTGCAAAGGAAAGGGCACCTCCCAAGGTGAAGGACACTCCCTAGGACAAGGACACTGCAAAGGAAAGGGCACCTCCCAAGGCCAGGGACACTCCCAAGGACAAGGACACTGCAAAGGAAAGGGCACCTCCCAAGGCCAGGGACACTCCCAAGGACAAGAACACTGCAAAGGAAAGATGCAGGACACTACAAAGGAAAGGGCACCTCCCAAGGCCAGGGACACTCCCAAGGACAAGGACACTACAAAGTAAAGGGCACCTCCCAAGGACAGGGACACTCCCAAGGACAAGGACACAGCAAAGGAAAGGGCACCTCCAAAGGCCAGGGACACTTCCAAGGACAAGGACACTACAAAGGAAAGGGCACCTCCCAAGGACAGGGACACTCCCAAGGACAAGGACACTGCAAAGGAAAGGGCACCTCCCAAGGCCAGGGACACTCCCAAGGACAAGGACACTGCAAAGGAAAGGGCACCTCCCAAGGCCAGGGACACTCCCAAGGACAAGGACACTGCAAAGGAAAGGGCACCTCCCAAGGCCAGGTACACTCCCATGGACAAGGACACAGCAAAGGAAAGGGCACCTCCCAAGGCCAGGGATACTCCCAAGGACAAGGACACTGCAAAGGAAAGGGCAGGACACTACAAAGGAAAGGGCACCTCTCAAGGCCAGGGACACTCTCAAGGACAAGGACACTACAAAGTAAAGGGACACTACAATGGACAGGGACACTACAAAGGACAAGCCAACTCCCAGGGACAGGGCACTGCCCACGGATCAGGCACATTCCAGAGACAGGACACCTCCTACGGCCAAGGCACCTCCCAGTGCCAAGGGTACTCCCATGGACACGAGCTCCACCAAGGAAAGGCATATATCACCCCTGCGTGCCCTGAGGCTGATGTTGGTGAAGGAACGTAAAACACATGTGTCAGCGGTGGAGTCCCCCCATACCTCTACTCCCATCCACACCCCGCTGAAGCAGAGGAAGGAGTACACTGTTGTGGCATCCCCCATTACACATGATGTAGAGGGCAGAAGGCAGGGCCACAGCAAACGTCAAGCAGGGTCCAGCACATCCCCAGAGAGCAGACCCCACTAGCACATGATCCACCTTTGATGGGTGATGTTTCTGATGAGGCCACACCACTTACCAGTCCAGTCATGTCCAGTGTGCCCTTACATATCCCAAAGAAATGGAGACACACACCAGTGACACCTGACCACCCCAATGTCGCTCCAGTACAGCTGTCCCCAGCTCCCAGAGCCACCCTGCCTCCTGGACCATACAGCCCTGTGGCTCATCATTTCAGTGGTCCTAGTGGGTCAGCTGCAGTTCACTCTCATGTGTCCGATAGTGGCACCATGTCTGTTGTTAGCTGTCATGCCTCATGTAGTAGCACTGTGTCAGTTGTGCCCTCTCCTGTTTCAGGTACTGCCAATGTGTGTGTCCGCCACTCTCATGTCTCAGATGCTAGCATGGTATTTGTTGGTCACTGTACAGGGACATTTCCTGACAGTGTGCCTGGGTCTATGGCTCATGTGTCAGTCACTAGAGCTGCGGCTGTGTCTCACACTCCTGTATGTGGTTCTATGGCTCATGTGTCAGTCACTATAGCTGTTGCTGTGTCTCACAGTCCTGTATATGGTGCTGGCAGTGTTTCTGGGTCTATGGCTCATGTGTCAGTCACTACATCTGTGGCTGTGTCTCACACTCCTGTTTCTGGTTCTGGCAGTGTGTCTGGGTCTATGGCTCATGTGTCAATCACTAGAGCTGTGGCTGTGTCTCACACTCCTGTTTCAGGTGCTGGCAGTGTGTCTGGGTCTATGGCTTATGTGTCAGTCAATAGAGCGGTGGCTGTGTCTCACACTCCTGTTTTAGGTGCTGGCAGTGTGACTGGGTCTATGGCTCATGTGTCAGTCACTAGAGCTGTGGCTGTGTCTCACACTCCTGTTTCAGGTGCTGCCAGTGTGTCTGGGTCTATGGCTCATGTGTCAGTCACTAGAGCTGTGGCTTTGTCTCACACTCCTGTTTCAGGTGCTGCCAGTGTGTCTGGGTCTATGGCTCATGTGTCAGTCACTAGGGCTATGGCTGTATCTCCCAATCCGGTAACAGATCCTGCCACTGTGTCCGAGGCTACTAGGTCAAGCACTCCACCAGATTCTGTGCTGTGAGGTGTAGTTCCCATCACTCACATGTCATTGTACTTGGTGTGTAGATAGCCCATTGTAACTACCCTTGCATTATTAATGTCCATGGGATGGGGCGCATGACACACGTACTTGTGCTGCCTCAGATGTACCTGCTCTGTTATGAACACTGTCCTGTTGCTGTTATGATACTGCATTGTGCCCTCTCATGTGCTGCCTCTGATGTACCTGCTCTGTGCCATGGACTGTTGATGCACTTAGCCCCTCTCATGTGCTGCCTCAGATGTACCTGCTCTGTGCCTTGCCAAGGACTGTTGATGCACTTAGCCCCTCTCATGTGCTGCCTCTGATGTACCTGCTCTGTGCCTTGCCATGGACTGTTGATGCACTTAGCCCCTCTCATGGACTGCCTCAGATGTACCTGCTCTGTTATGAACACTGCCCTGTTGCTGTTATGATACTGCATTGTGCCCTCTCATGTGGAGCTTCTGATGTACCTGCTCTGTGCCTTGCCATGGACTGTTGATGCACTTAGCCCCTCTCATGTGCTGCCTCAGATGTACCTGCTCTGTTATGAACACTGCCCTGTTGCTGTTATGATACTGCATTGTGTCCTCTCATGTGCTGCCTCTGATGTACCTGCTCTGTGCCTTGCCATGGACTGTTGATGCACGTAGCCCCTCTCATGTGCTGCCTCTGATGTACCTGCTCTGTGCCTTGCCATGGACTGTTGATGCACGTAGCCCCTCTCATGTGCTGCCTCTGATGTACCTGCTCTGTGCCATGGACTGTTGATGCACTTAGCCCCTCTCATGTGGTGCCTCTGATGTACCTGCTCTGTGTCTTGCCATGGACTGTTGATGCACGTAGCCCCTCTCATGTGCTGCCTCTGATGTACCTGCTCTGTGCCTTGCCATGGACTGTTGATGCACTTACCCCTCTCATGTGCTGCCTCTGATGTACCTGCTCTGTGCCATGGACTGTTGATGCACTTAGCCCCTCTCATGTGCTGCCTCTGATGTACCTGCTCTGTGCCTTGCCATGGACTGTAGATGCACGTAGCACCTCTCATGTGCTGCCTCGGATGTACCTGCTCTGTGCCATGGACTGTTGATGCACTTAGCCCCTCCCATGTGCTACCTCTGATGTACCTGCTCTGTGCCTTGTCATGGACTGTTTATGCACTTAGCCCCTCTCATGTGCTGCCTCTGATGTACCTCTTCTGTGCCTTGCCATGGACTGTTGATGCACTTAGCCGCTCTCATGTGCTGCCTCAGATGTACCTGCTCTGTTATGAACACTGCCCTGTTGCTGTTATGATACTGCATTGTGCCCTCTCATGTGCTGCCTCTGGTGTACCTGCTCTCTGCCTTGCCATGGACTGTTGTTGCACTTAGCCCCTCTCATGTGCTGCCTCTGATGTACCTGCCCTGTTATGAACACTGGCCTGTTGCTATTACGATACTGCATTGTGCCCTTTCATATGCTCCCTCAGATGTACGTGTTCTGTTCTACAACAACAACACACCGATCAGATTAAGGACCCACGGTAATATTTAAAGACCTCAACTCTGGGAACATTCCCGAACTGTATACAACAAAAAAAGGGTTCCAGAGGGTCTAAAGGTACAGTGAGTCAACCGTGTAAGTCACCGGAAAGCACAACAACCTACCAACTGACTGAGAAAGATGGTAAACAAAGACATCCTAGTAGATGGTCTAAGGTACCCATCAGTCACCACTCAGAACCGCCCTTGATCATTTGGGATTCCTTTATTAGGCCATATATGGGAATGTGCTATTCTCATGAACAAAGGTAACCAGGATGGTGAAGTGGTTCCTTTGACTGGAATAGAGGGTAGTATGGTCCTATACTTCCTTAGAAAGGTAAGTGGCAAGTCATTTAGTGACTAACAGTGTGCAGTGCAAAAAAGGAAACTAAATACAAAAGAATAAAAAAGTGTGCAATTAAAATTGAATTGGGGAGTAATGAACAATTTTATTTGAGTAATACTCGCCCTACCAATGTTTAAAAATTTGCCAAGACAGGTTGAAAAGTAGCTGTCTAGATGTGGTACCAGGTCGTGTTCTATTCTATCCAGTGCCAGTGCTCCTGCCTACTCTAGGAGTCTTTTACTAATATGTGCAATAAAGCAAGTTATTTGTGTGTAGTGGTTTCTCAGTGTCATTCCTGGTTGTCTCCTTGCATTGTTGATATATTGGTGCTATTGTAAATGTTGTTTCCCCAACATGCACCTCCCCCTCCCACGTCACAGCCCGGGCAGGTACTCCCCTTCCGACGGCGATTGGTGTGTTTGCGTACCTGCGTCGGCGACGGTCCATGACATGCTGGTGGTGGAGCACGAAGAGTATCGGAAATGCCTGTAGGGCTGGGTCCATTACGGCGATCTGCCTGTGGTGGGTATCTCTGGAATGTTTTGCCTCTGCACTGTGGTGTATCTGCCGTGTTCAGGCTGGTGGTTTTTCCGCAGCGATTTGCGGTGTCTTTTCCGCCATCGTGATTTGGAGGACGGTCAGAGACGACATTCCGTATGGTGGTGTCTCTGGATTGGTTACGTCCGCCGCGGGGTCGGGTGTATTTCCATGGCGTGCATGTTCTTCCATGGTGTACGGAAATTTGACAGTGTTTCCCATCCTAATATGGCAGACGGACTGCCCGCGGCTGGCGAACTGTAATAAGGCAATTTCCGCCTACTCAAGGCCGGCGGTCGTCCTTCCGTCTGCCATCGTAATCGACCCCTATGTTTGTATTTGTTGTCGACATACTCACTATAGAAGTCAAACTTGGAATGTTGATGTGTATTTCAAAAGTGAAAAGGAAAACAATGATAACTGGGAGCAATTTGGTACTTATTTGTTGGTTATAGGTCATTTTGAGTTGTGTAGTGATCAACATATTTGAAAATATTGTTACAACAAATTAGAAGAGAACAAAATGTCAGCTAGAGCTGTACAAAACAACCTAGAGTTGGTAGCTATTCCTCCAGGACTGGTAGATTTAAATACAACCATTCTTATGCAATCTGTGCATCCTTTTCAGGCTATAGCTTGTATGGATCCAAAAACAGGTAAACTGCCTCCAACAGATTTACAAAGAGGTTTAAAAGGAAGAGTTGTGTGTTTACCTTTAGATTTTAAGAAAAATATTGAAACGTTCGGTGTAGACAGAGAGGAAAGAAAACCTGCAGTTATTCTAGTTAATGTTGTACCACCAAAGAGTCAGAAAGTATGGCAAGAGTTAGTAGATGTCACCATACTTCAAACAGTTGCATTATTTCTTGTACAAAAGAATATTTATTATAAAAACTGTATATGTTGAAGAGCAAGAAATGTCTTTAGAAGATGAAAGAGAATTTTCAACTGGCCAAATAGAAAACTGGACAACTCCAGGAGTGAATAAATGTATGAACATTATAGTATACATCCTCTACATTCAAAAGAAGTGATAGGAAACACTATTGAATTATTCCAAATGAAAAAACCGAAGGGAACTCCCATGAGTGTATGGGGAAAAAGTTTGAAAGCTTGCTGTTTTCCATAGCTCTTCCCATTTGGAAAAGATGGACGACATGATGAATAGCCTGTGCAGATTCCATCTCCAGAATATCATACAAGAAGATTGTACTCAGAAGATCCAAGATTTTGACAGCGTATTCCATATTTATTTCATCTTCTGTTTGAAAGTGACTTGTCTGGACTTTCATATGTAGTGAACCACCTATTAAAAACAGGATTTCATCTTACACATCTGTCTGCAAAGGAATTTCTGGACAAAGCTCAACAAAGAGACGATCTTTTAGAATCTCAGTTTATTAATTTGATGGCGTGTCAATGTGGTAATAATGAGTATTGTTATCAACATCATGGAGAACTTAAATGTATGTTAAGGAACTTAGGAACCCCCACGGGGTTTGTAGACAACGGAACAGGTTTTTTAGTTGGTGATCTAAAATTTGGCGCCTCCCGTGTGTAACGCTAATATTTACTCTCAACTTACTAGTCTGACGGTGCCACAGAAGGGAGGAGAACCCAAAACCTCCAATTAGGACAGATATCCATACATAATTAGTACAACTGAGATCTGTGCACACGTACAATTATTGCAGTATAAATCCTGTAAATCGTATTACAACACAAGCACAAAGAACAACACAAAAAATGCAGAGGAGGTCTTGATAGATGTATTCCTTCAACTCAGATTCTTCAAGTCAGATTTATTCACAACGCCCAGCCAACACGTGTTTCGTCAGGGCACTTTGCCCACGACTTCATCAGGGCTCCAATGGGCAGTAGTCCCAGAACTTTTGCCACAATGGCTGTATACTCTCAGCCGGTTATACTTCCGTCCCGGCTGCCGGGTGATGAATTAAAACGTTTCAGCAGTTCGTATATGTCGGTCAATACCAAAATTGTGGCACACAAAAGAAGTATCCCTCTGTGACGCAGCTCGACTCCTTCTGCCTTTCAGCGTCTCCGCGTGTGTATGCACTCAGAAGATCCAAGATTTTGACAGTGTATTCCATATTTATTTCATCTTCTGTTTGAAAGTGACTTGTCTGGACTTTCATATGTAGTGAACCACATAATAAAAACAGGATTTCATTTTACACATCTGTCTGAAAAGGAATTTCTGGACAAAGCTCAACAAAGAGACGATCTTTTAGAATCTCAGTTTATTAATTTGATGGCGTGTCAATGTGGTAATAATGAGTATTGTTATCATCATCATGGAGAACTTAAATGTATGTTAAGGAACTTAGGAACCCCTACGGGGTTTTGTGACGCTTAGCTGTGCTGAATACGCATGGGAAACTTTACTTGGATTTCTACGACAAGCAAGTCAAGTCAAGTTAGAAAGCTGTATAGCGCGCTACTCACCCAGAGGGTCTCAAGTCGCTTAAGGGAGAGGGGTTTGCTACTGATCGAACAGCCAGGTTTTGAGTTTCTTTCTGAAGGAGAGGTGGTTCTGTGTAAGGCGGAGGTGGGTGGGCAGGGAGTTCCAGGTCTTGGCCGCTAAGTAGGAGAAGCATTTTCCTCCCATGGTGGCTCTTCGGATGCGTGGAATCGCGGCGAGGGATTGGTTGGACGATCGTAGTTGGCGGGTGGGGGTGTAGAAGATCAGGCGAGTGTTGAGGTATTTGGGTCCTAGATCGTGGAGGGCTTTGTGTGCGTGGGTGAGGAGACGGAACGTGATTCTTTTGTTGACGGAGAGCCAGTGCAGGTCTCTTAGGTGACCGGATATGTGGTTGTGGTGAGGTATATCTAGGATGAGCCGAGCGGAGGCGTTCTGAATGCGTTGAAGTCTTTTCTGCATTTTGGCTGTGGTTCCGGCATAGAAGGTGTTTCCGTAGTCTAGTCGGCTGGTGACGAGTGTTTGGGTGACCGACTTCCTTGTTTCAGTGGGGATCCATTGGAAGATCTTACGGAGCATGCGCAGGATGTTGAAACATGATGAAGAGACGGCGTTGACCTGTCTGGTCATTGAGAGGGAGGAGTCTAGGATGAAACCCAGGTTGTGAGCATGGTCCGTTGGTTTGGGTGCGTTGCCTAGGGCCGGGGGCCACCATGAGTCGTCTCAGGCAGAGGGGGATGATCCTAGTATGAGTACTTCCTTCTTGTCAGAGTTCAGTTTTAGGCGACTGTTCTTCATCCACTCTGCTACGTCTTTCACCCCTTTGTGTAGGTTGGATTTGGCGGTGGTTGTGTCTTTGGTGAGGGAGAGGATCAGCTGGGTGTCGTCTGCGTAGGAGATGATGTTGAGGTTGTGTTGGCGTGCGATGGATGCGAGGGGACTCATGTAGACATTGAAGAGGGTGGGGCTGAGCGATGATCCTTGTGGCACGCCGCATATGACTCAGGTGACCTCTGAACTGAAAGGGGGGAGGCGGACTCTCTGAGTTCTTCCGGTGAGGAACGAGATGGTCCAATCCAATGCTTTGTCTTGTATCCAGACGTCCCTGAGGCGTTGTACAAGTGTGCGGTGGCAGACCGTGTCGAACGCTGCTGAGAGGTCCAGGAGGATGAGGGCCGCTGTTTCACCGTTGTCGAGCAGTGTTCGGATGTCGTCTGTGGCTGCGATGAGGGCGGTCTCGGTGCTGTGGTTGGCTCGGAAGCCGGACTGTGAGGGGTCGAGGGAACTGTTAGACTCAAGGAAGGCGGCGAGTTGGCTGTTGACGGTCTTCTCAATGACTGTGCCGGGGAACGGGAGGAGCGAGATGGGGCGGTAGTTCTTAAGTTCGGTGTGGTCAGCTGTAGGTTTTTTCAGGAGGGCGCTGAGCTCGGCATGTTTCCAGCTTTCTGGGAAGGCAGCGGTGTTGAAGGAGCAATTGATGATGTCCCGGAGTTGGGGTGCTTTGACGGAGTCGGCCTTTTTGAGATGTGATGGGGACATGGGTCAGTTGGCGACCCGGAGTGGATGGAGTTCATCAAGCGGATGGTGTCTTCGGTGCTGATCGGGGTCCAGGCGCGGAGGGTGGTGGTGGGGGGCTTCGGTTCAGTGGTGAGGGGAGTGGGCTGGTCGCCGAAGCTGTTGTGTATGTCTGCGATCTTGCTGTGGAAGAACGAGGCTAGAGAGTCGCAGAGGTCTTGAGAGGGAGTGATGTCGTTGTTGCCGGCATTGGGATTAGTGAGTTCTTTGACAATGTTGAAGAGTTCCTTGCTGTTATGTGCGTTGTTGTCAAGTCGATCCTTGAATGCTGATTTCTTGGTGGTGCGGATTAGCTGGTGGTGTTTGCGGGTGGCATTCTTGAGGGCGGTCATGTTGTCTGTGGTTGGGTTTCTTCGCCAGGATTTTTCGAGGGTGCGGCAGTTCTTTTTGGAGTTTTTGAGGTCGTCGTTGAACCAGGAGGCTTTTTTGCTTCCAGTCTTGTTGGGATGATTTTTCAAGGGTGCTAGTTCGTTAGCGCAGTGGGTGATCCACTGTGTGAGATTAATGGCTGCTTGATTTGGGTCTTTTGATGTGGCGGGAGGGTTTTGGTTCAGAGATGTGGTGAGCTGGTCGGTGGTAATTTTGTTCCAGCTTCTGCGGGGAACTTGTTGTGGGTGGTGGTGGGTCGTGGTCTTTCTGAAGCTAAAGTGGATGCAGCTGTGGTCTGTCCATTGGAGTCTCGTGACGTGATTGAAGGAGATGTGATTGCTGGAGGAGAAGATTGGGTCGAGCGTGTGTCCGGCGTAGTGGGTGGGGGTGTTCACCAGTTGTTTGAGTCCGAGATTGGCGAGGTTATCCAGCAGGGTGGTGGTGGTGTTGTCGTTGTTATTTTCCAGGTGGAAGTTGAGGTCCCCTAGGAGAATGTAGTTATCGGAAGGGAGGGCGTGTGGGCTGACAAAGTCAGCAATGCCTTCGCTGAATTGTGTGCGGGGGTCTGTACATGAGTGTGCCTCTGAGTGTGGTCTTGGGGTCGGTGCGTATCTGGAACTGAAGGTTTTCGGCGGCAGCGAGGGTGTCGTCGGAGATGGTCGTGATGCGGATGGTGTTCTTGTGGACGATGGCGATGCCCCTTCCTGTTTGGTTGATACGGTCCCTTCGGATGATTTTGTAACCGTCCGGGATGGCTATGGCAATGTCGGGCGCTGATGAGGTGTTCATCCAGGTTTCCGTGAGAAAGGCGATGTCCGGCGAAGTGGTGTCGGGTAGGTTCCATAGTTCAATGGCGTGTCTGTGGACCGAGCGGGTGTTGAGCAGGATGCACTGCAGGTGGTTGATGTTGGAGCTCAGTTTGGCGTTTGTGGTTGTGGAGTGAGACTTGATGCTGCAGAACTTGCAAGATTGACAAGTGAAGGGTCCATGGGTACGTCCTGGGGCGGCTCGGTGGCAGTTGTGGAGGCGGCCGGGGTGGAGTGCAGTGAGAATTGCGGCGTCGTAGGTTCGGCGGGGGGGAAGGTCTCTGCGGGAGCCAGGGGTCTGGTGCTGGGTGCGGACCAGGCGCGGACGGGCGTAGATGGGCTTAACTTTGTTAAGCCATTCCGCTGCGCGTATGCGTCTTTGCCTTAAGGGGAGAGCGGAGGGGGGGCGGAGCGAGGGAGGAGCAGCTGGGAGGCGGGAGCGGGGTGGCGAGTGGGGAGGGGATCGGTCGGCGATGCTGTAGGGAGCGGGGGTGAGGCCGTGGGGGAGCAGCGGCAGGGAGCGGGGTGGAGAGACGGGCTGGGACAACAAAATGGCACCAAACAACAACAAAAACAATTCAGGGCGAGATTGGGGGCACAGTCTGGCACAGATACTTAATTAAAGCAGGGTCAATATGATAAAATGCACCATCTGGCACAAATACGATGCAGGGGAGATCGGGGGCACAGATACGATACCACAGGAAGCGGGCAGAGTCAAAACGATATCAGCACAGGATGCAGGCAGTGTCAATGCGATATCAGGACGGCCTGGAGCGGGTGGAGCGACCGGTTCTGACCAGGTCAGGACGGTCGCAGCTCTTCACCTCCTCGGGTCTTTCCTTATGTTCCAGTGGGAGGGAGGAGCAGCTGGGAGGCGGGAGCGGGGTGGCGAGTGGGGAGGGGATCGGTCGGCGATGCTGTAGGGAGCGGGGGTGGGGCCGCGGGGGAGCAGCGGCAGGGAGCGGGGAGCGGGGTGGAGGGACGGGCTGGGACAACAAAATGGCACCAAACAACAACAAAAACAATCCAGGGCGAGATCGGGGGCACAGTCTGGCACAGATATTTAATTAAAGCGACCGGTTCTGACCAGGTCAGAAACTCAGCAAAACTCAAATGTAAAATCATTTAATTGAAGACAACTAGAGAACTGTGTTTCTTGGATCCTGTAAATGTGTGCAGATATTTTAGACTATGATGTATTTTATCTGCAATAAAAATAATCTACCTCTTGAAGAAGTTATTGCTTTGTTTTGGAGAAAGGAGTACCAAGCCAAAGGTGATTTTCATATACATATTTCATTATTGATTAAGGATGCACCTACATTTGGAACTGATACTGATGAAAGAGTGTTGTCTTTCATTTAAGAATATGTTACTTGTGCCATTCCAAAAGAAGGAGAAGAAAACAACTTGAGAGAGCAAGTTTCATGGTTTCAAAGTCATCGATGTAGAAAATATTGTCGACAAAAAGGGAAGAGTTTATACAAAATGTCGTTTTGGATTCCCACGTCCAGTAATTTCAAAAGGAAGAGTTAACAATTTGATGTCAGCAGTAAGGCATACTATAACTCGAAAATCTCAGAAGAATACATACAGCATGAATAGAACTGAAGATTCAAAGTATATTAATGACTACAATCCAGTGTTTTTGACAATGTGGAATACAAATATGGATATCCAGTATGTTGTAAATTGTTTGATTGCTGTTGTTCACTTAGTTACATCATTTATCATAAAATCTGAAAAGACGGAGTTGAAAGAAATGTGGGAAGAAATTTCACAAGAGAAGACTGTTAGTAACAAATTGTACAGCTTTAGTTTGAAGATGCTTTCCCATCGAGACATTGGATCCTACGAATGTTCGGATCAGTTGAGCTCTGCAAGTTTATATTCAAAGTCAATAGGAATCATTTGGGTAAGTGTAGGTCTTGCTGCAACACGAAATTGAGTATTGAAATTTTTACAAGAAATTGAATACTTAGCATCGACTGAACCAGAAAGTACAGATATTGTTAAAATGAATATGTTGGATGCATACTATCCTAAAAGAAGTCCATATCTGGAAAATATATGTCTCTATGAAGTACTGCAACATTAAAGCTTTAAGAGACATTTCACAGAAAATATAAATGAAGAAACATATGCTGTGATTGGATGTGAAGGTTGTTTGATAAAAGAAGTTGCGAAACACCAGATGAAAAGGAATTTTTCCATTTAGCACTTATGCAACTTTTCAAGCTTTGGCGTAATGAAATGGAATTACTTGGAGATTTTGAGTGCTATGAAGATTCTTTTAATGCATTTAAAAACAGATTGCATTCAATGCCTAATGTTTCCAAATTATCTACACATGCTAAATGGAGAGATTGAACAAGATACCACTATTACAGCTGAAATAGCTAGAGACAGTTCTCAAGATAGTCAAAGTTCTGCTCCTCTAAGTCAAGATCCACTAGGACATCCAATTCTTGAAAATGAAGCAGCAATAGCTAGGAATGAAATAGAAACAGCAATGCAACACGCACAACAGGATATTATTGAGTTGAGAAACTTGGAAGAAAAACTACATTTTGATCAAAAAGAAATATATCACCAGGTGATACAACAGATAAAGCATGGTTTACTTCATGAAAAAAGATAGCAATTGCACATCATTTAAACCTATTCGAATGTATATCAGTGGTCAAGCTGGAACAGGAAACATTTTCTTGATTAATGTTTTGACCAGTTATCTACAGAAAACCAGTGAATCACATGTATCTTGTGTTGCAACTGCTCCAACTGGGTTAGCAGCACACAACAATAAAGGGATTACATTACATTGTTTACTCATGCTAACAGTTGAACAAGAAAGTAAGTTGGAATGTCACAGGCTATCTGGAGAAGCTTGTTATGAAGTCTCAAGAGTACTAAAGAAAATGAAACTTCTGATTATTGATGAGGTGAGCATGGTCTCAAATGTAATGCTTGCCCTTGTACATTTAAGAATGCAACTGTCATAGTTTATTTTATTTGTTGATTCATTAAAATCATTACAAACAGCCGGAAACAAACTTGATTTAAAATCTGATAAAAAAACGAAAAAGATACAAAACCAGCGCAATATTAAAATCCGTGATGAGATCCACAAAAACACTTTTACATAATTTGCTCAACTGCAGTAAGTCAATTTACTAATAAGCAATTTAACAGCAAAAGGAATAAAGTGCAATGTGCAATCTGAATCAAGATCAAGTGCTTTAAAATAGGCAGCAAAGATTTCTGACAAAGCCATTTTAGATTGGTAATAAACATAATATACTATCCATCAACCAGATTTGATGTACTTTGTAGTAGCAGCATTGAGATCATTGAATAATTAAATCAGGACAATACATAGAATAACAGTTAAGGTGCCATGTGTGAGCAGCAGAGGTTGTACCTCGACTTGTGCGTACTAAAGCAAATACTATTACTATTAATCAAGTAACACCCAAGATTAAAGTAGCGAGTGCTATCAGGAAATATTATCCAAAAAGTAGGTATAAACCACTATAGGGAAGTAACATTAAAGTGCAGTTTGGTCCCTTTTTTAGTAATTACGCTTAAACTTGCTTTAAGATAGACCACACAATCCCTAAAAACATTTAAAATCAATCATTAAATATTCATCTCTTTAGTTAGCATTCATAAGAGGGATTTCATCAGTTGAGATGTCTTCCTTACATAGTTTTGTTTCTGCTCTAAGAATATACTTAACAAACTGATGAATTAAACGAGCGGTAACACCTCTTAAATATACAATAATTGCGGTTCTGCAGGTTCTTACTCCCATTTCCTTAAAAATCGGCTTTAAAATCATCTTTCGTTCTGAAAGCAGTTTTGGGCACAAAGTTACTATGTGCTGTATGTTTTTTTCGCTCTTCCCACATAATCTACAAACATTAGATGGCCACTTTTTTCCCCATTTTGGAATTCCATCTTTAGTTGGGTATCTCCCAAACCTTAAAAACATAAATGTATTCTTAATCAAAGGTTTTAAATGAAATAGCAGATAAGGTTGGGGATACAGTTTAATAAAAGAATTAGCTATTGACCAAAGATGTTTTTTTCCCTTAGTTCATCTTTGTCCATTATGGAAGACAACCGGGGTGCTGATTGATTAATGAATTTTTTATAGACCATTTTACTCCTCGTTTCATCCACTAAATTTGGGCAGTCAAAGGTATGTAAACACTCATCTAAATAGATTTGCCAGCTTTTCACATATACTCCTCTTTGGATCTCAAGCCAACACAGATTTGCCAACGAACCTTCCTCGGATCTGGATAATGACAATAAGGACTTTAAAAATGTAGATTGTCTAACTAGAAACTGTTTCTTCAATCCAAATTCGAGTCTAACATTCGCACGGCTAATGTGTTTTGGGATTCTAAAGACCGATTTATATGTCCTTATTTCAATATCATCAAGTAATTTCGCATCTTTGCCCCGAAAAATAATAGAACCGTAGTCCAAAGAGGGAATTAACTTCGCTTTCATGCCTTTTATCAAGTGATCATAGTTTGGGCATATTAATCTATCTCTCAGTTTTCTAAAAGCAAATGTGAGATATGTGCCTTTAGCTTCAAGATTATTAAAATGTTTCCTAAAAGATAAATTATAATCAAATGTAATTCCCAAGTATTTATAAGATTTTACACACTCAATAACCAGACCATTGATGTTCCATTCTTTTACTCCTAATTTACCTTTTCCCATGATCATTATTTTCGTTTTGTTTGTGTTTATTTTTAGGCCATTTCTTGTAACATATAGATTAAATGAGTCTATTAATCTTTTGAGACCTATAACAGTCTGGCTCAGTAAAATAGTGTCATCAGCATATTGTAAGTATTTGATCTCTTTACCCATCACCGAGGGGGAGTGACCATTAATATCTTTAAAATGGGCTGGAAGGTCGGACATAAAAAGATTAAAGGCAAGGGGCCAAAACACATCCTTGTTTCAAGCCGATATTGGTTTCAAAGCGACTGATTTTAAACAGATTATGATGTTTTATTAGGGGGAAAACACGTAATTGTATTTGACAATCTACTACAACTTACTCCTGTGAAAAGACAACCCATTTTTAAAACACTTGTCTATGAAGACAATGAGAAATCTTTGGGAAGTATTGGAAATGTAAACATTTGGTCTCATTTTGAATATAAGAACGTATTAAGAATGTGAAACAAGCATGTGATGAATATTATGGAAACATTCTTCAAGATATAAGAATTGGTGTTTTGACATAACATGGTAAAGAAGCTTTATAAAGTCGGGTACTAACGAACTTGTTTTGAAATGAAAACATTGCACCTGAAATAATGTACAAAAAAATTGGAGAAAAGAGCGCTACAGTTTGCCTAATGCCAACACTGCAAGAGTGTTTTACATTCAATCAAGAACTTTTGAAACTGGAAAAACAACCAATAGTGAAAATGGAAGCCACTGATAAAATTGAACACGAACAAGTTAATATTCTTCTCTCCGAGAAATTACAGTCAACATTGGATTCTTTGGAAAAGTCTGTGTCTAAGACTTCAAGTTTAAAAAAGACTTTATATGTATGTAAAAACTGTTGGGTCATTTTATGGTGTAATTTGGATGTAGAAAAAGGTTTAGTAAATAGAGCAATGGAAAAAGTTGTTGATTTTGTTAATTATCAGAACAGAGGTGGAATGGAATTTTTGAAGATTAAATTTGATCAGATTTAAGAGGTAAAACAGATTGGATGCTGTGCTGTTCGTTTTGTGCTGGTAAAATACTTTGATGTTCGTAGAAAACGGTTTTCTCTTTCCTTATTATAAGCAGTGACCATTCATAAATCTCAAGGTTTAAGTGTAGACAGTGCTTTGGTAAATATTGGAAGTACAGTGTTTAAAGAGGGCATACCATACATTGCATTGTCTCCAGTAAGTACATTTTCTGGTTTCTATTTGATTGATTTTGATGAGAAAAAGATTAGTGTTGATGCAAATTGTGTAAATGAGTATAATATCCAATTTGAGGGGTTGATGTGAGGGGTTGTGTTTGCTGGACCTGTGCAATCCTGAGTGTGCCTCCACCCCAGGGGTAACCTTGTTTGGGGAATTTAAGTAACAGGCCCCGGTCATGGATGGCACCAATGCAGCAACGTTGCTGGTCCGCTGCCACCAAGAATTTAAGCGGCGGCGTTGAGCAGGAGGCGCCTTGTACTGCATTTGCATTTCTGCATGACACTTTTCCCCATTAAATTGTTTTTACTTCTACGAATGGTGATTGATGACAGCACCCCATTTTGGGTTGATTGAATACAGAGCTACCAGCCCCATAATGCTTTGCAGTTATCTGTTTTAGAGTTATGGCAAAAAAAGAAGGGAAAACACTGGTCGTAAATACGTCATCAATTTTGGATCGCAGACTTCCCATGAGAAAGGGCAGTTAGCCCAAAACGCGCTGACAGCAGATTTTAGGGCTTGTGTTTGCTGGACCTGTGCGATCCTGAGTGTGCCTCCAGCCTAGGGGGAACCTTGTTTTTGGAATTTAAGTGACAGGCCCCGGTCACGGATGGCACCACTGCAACAACATTGCGGGTCCGCTGCCGCCAAGAATTCAAGCGGCGGCACTGAGCAGGAGACGCCTTAAACTGCATTTGCATTCCCGCATGACACTTAAATTGCTTTTAATTCTACAATTGGTGATTTATAACGGCACCCCATTTGGGGTTGATTGAATACAGAACTACCAGCCCCATAATGCTTTGTAATTATCTATTTTAGAATTATGGCAATAAAAGAGGGAAAATTCTGGTCATCTGCACATCATCAATTTTGTGTCAGAGGCTGCCCATGAGGAAGGGAAATTTGCCCGAAACCTGCTGGCAGCAGATTTGAGTCAAGTCAAGTCAAGTTAGGATTTGTATAGCGCACTACTCACCCAGAGGGTCTCAAGGCGCTTGAGGGAGGGGGGTACGCTATCTATCGAATATCCAAGTTTTTAGTTGTTTTCTGAAGGAGAGGTGGTTCTGTGTAAGGCGGAGGTGGGTGGGGAGAGAATTCCAGGTCTTGGCCGCTAAGTAGGAGAAGGATCTTCCCCCCATGGTGGATCTTTGGATGCGTGGAATCACGGCGAGGGCTTGATTGGACGATCGTAGTTGGCGGGTGGGGGTGTAAAAGGTCAGGCACGTGTTGAAGTATTCGGGTCCTAGGTCATAAAGGGCTTTGTGTGCGTGGGTGAGGAGACGGAACGTTATTCTTTTGTTGACGGGGAGCCAGTGGAGGTCTTTCAGGTGATCGGAGATGTGAGCTTGGCGGGGGCTGTCTAGGATGAGTCTGGCTGAGGCGTTCTGGATGCGTTGGAGTTTTTTCTGAAGTTTGGCTGTGGTTCCGGCGTAAAGGGTGTTTCCGTAGTCCAGTCGGCTTGTGACCAGTGCATGGGTGACCGTCTTTCTTGTTTCGGTGGGGATCCAACGGAAGATTTTTTTGAGCATACGTAGGATGTTGAAGCATGATGATGAGACGGCGTTGACTTGTCTGGTCATCGAGAGGGAGGAGTCCAGGATGAAGCCCAGGTTACGAGCGTGGTCCGTTGGTTTGGGTGCATTTCCCAGGGCCGGTGGCCACCATGAGTCGTCCCAAGCGGAGGGGGATGATCCTAAGATGAGGACTTCCGTTTTGTCCGAGTTCAGTTTTAAACGGCTGTTCTTCATCCACTAGGCCACTTCTTTCATCCCATCGTGTAGGTTGGTTTTGGCGGTGTTTGGGTCTTTGGTGAGGGAGTGGATCAGCTGGGTGTCGTCTGCGTAGGAGATGATTTTGAGGTTGTGTTGGCGCGCGATGGATGCGAGAGGGCTCATGTATACGTTGAAGAGGGTGGGACTGAGTGATGACCCTTGTGGTATGCCGCAGATGACTTCAGTGGCTTCCGATTTGAAAGGGGGGAGTCGGACTCTCTGGGTTCTTCCGGCAAGGAACGAGATGATACAGTTCAATGCTTTTCCTTGTATTCCGACGTTGCTGAGGCGTTGTATAAGGGTGCTATGACAGACTGTGTCGAAGGCTGCGGAGAGGTCAAGTAGGATGAGGGCCGCTGTTTCTCCGTTGTCCAGTAGAGTTCGAATGTCGTCTGTTGCTGCGATGAGGGCGGTCTCGGTACTGTGTTTGGCTCGGAAGCTGGACTGTGATGGGTCGAGGGAGCCGTTGGATTCGAGGAAGGCGGCGAGTTGACTGTTGACGGTTTTCTCAATGACTTTGGCAGGGAATGGGAGGAGCAAAATGGGGCGGTAGTTCTTGAGTTCAGTGGGGTCTGCTGTGGGTTTCTTCAGGAGGGCGCTGAGTTCGGCATGTTTCCAGCTTTCCGGGAACGTAGCGGAGTTGAGGGAGCAGTTGATGACATCTCTGAGATGGGGTGCGATAATGGAGTCTGCTTTGTTGAAAATGTGGTGGGGACATGGGTCGGTTGGCGATCCTGAGTGGATGGAGTTCATCAAGCGGATGGTGTCTTCAGTGGTGATTGGTTCCAGGCGCAGAGGTTGTTGGAGGGGGGTTTTGGCTCGGAGGTGGGTGGGGTGGACTGGTCTCCAAAGCTGTTATGTATGTCAGCCATTTTGTCGTGGAAGTACGAGGCTAGAGAGTCGCAGAGGTCTTGAGAGGGAGTGATGTCGTTGGTGCCGGCGGTGGTGTTGGTAAACTCTTTGACGATGTTGAATAGTTCCTTGCTATTGTGGGCGTTGTTTTCGAGTCGATCCTTGAATGCAGATTTCTTGGTGGATCGGATGAGTTGGTGGTGTTTGCGGGTGGCGTTCTTGAAGGTGCCCAGGTTGTCAGTGGTTGGGTTTTTTCGCCAGGCTTTCTCGAGGGTGCGACAGATCTTCTTGGAATTCTTGAGGTCATCATTGAACCAGGGGGCTTTTTTGCTACCTTGCTTGATTTGATGGTTTTTCAAGGGTGCTAAATCGTCAGCGCTGTGGGTGATCCATTGTGTGAGGTTGATGGCTGCTAGGTTAGGGTCCGACGATTTGGCAGGAGGGTTTTGGTGAAGTGATGTGAAGAGCTGGTCGGTGGTGATTTTGTTCCAGTTTCTGCGGGGAATTGGGTGTGGGTGGTTGTGGGTCGTGGTCTTTTTGTAGGTGAAGTGAACGCAGCTGTGGTCCGTCCAATGGAGTCTTGTGGCGTGATTGAAGGAGATGTGCTTGCTGGAGGAGAAGATTGGGTCGGGAGTGTGCCCGGCATAGTGGGTGGGGGTGTCTACAAGTTGTTTGAGTCCGAGATTGGCGAGGTTGTCCAGTAGGGTGGTGGTGTTGCTGTCGTTGTTCTTTTCCAGGTGGAATTTGAGGTCTCCCAGTAGAATGTAGTCCTCGGAGGGGAGGGCGTGTGGGCTAATGAAGTCAGTGATGTCTTCGCTGAATTGTGTGCGGGGTCCTGGTGGCCTGTAGATGAGGGTGCCTCTGAGTGTGGTCTTGGGGTCTGTGTGGGTCTGGAAGTGAAGGTGTTCGGCTGCTTTGAGGGTGTCGTCGGAACTGGTCGTGATGCGGATGGTGTTCTTATGGACGATGGCGATGCCTCCTCCTGTTTGGTTGATGCGGTCCTTTCGGATGATCTTGTAGCCGTCCGGGATGGCTATGGCGATGTCGGGCGCTGATGAGGCGTTCATCCAGGTTTCTGTAAGAAAGGCGACGTCCGGTGTTGTGGTGTCTAGTAGGTTCCATAGTTCAGTTGCGTGTTTGTAGATCGAGCGGGTATTGAGCAGGATACACTTCAAGTGGTTAGTACGGAGCTCTGTTTGGAGTTTGTGGATTTGGTGTGGGTCCTGATGCAGTCGAACTTTCAGGAGTGGCAGGTGAAGGGTCCATGGGTGTGTCCTGGGGCGGCTTGGTAGCAGTCTGGGAGACGGCCGGAGTTGAGTGCTGAGAGGGTTGCGGCGTCGTACGTTATGCGGGTGGAGTGGATTTTGCGGGGGCCCGGGGTTTTGACGCTGGGCGCGGTCCAGGCGCGGACGGGCGTAGACTGCGCATGAACGCTGCGCGCAAATGCATTCGGCATAAGTGGATAGTGGAGGGGGCGGAGCGAGGGAGGAGCAGCTGGGAGGCAGGAGTGGGGTGGAAAAACGGGCTACGAGGCATAACAACAAGATGGCAGCAAAAGCAAAACCGAAACAGGACGAGATTGGGGCACAATGTGGAATTTTGCTATGGGCAGTGGCACCGGCACAATCAGGCACTAATTATTTATTTATACCAAGCAATGCGAGCGCTACGATATTAAACTGGCACAAATACTTTTAAAGGCAATGCGAGCAATGCACAAATACTTTAAAGGCAATGCGAGCAATGCACAAATTAATTCTTGGCAGTAGTGAGCAATAGAGCGCTACGATACTGAAGCAGGCACCAATTATCTTAAAAGCAATGCGAGCAAAGCACTACGATACCCAAGAGACCAGGGAGCGTGGGGAGCGACCGCTTCTGAGAGAGTCAGGACGGTCACAGCGCTTCTGCAGACGGTACGAGCCTTAGCTATCAGTGGGAGGGAGGAGCAGCTGGGAGGCGGGAGCGGGGTGGAGAGACTGGCTACGAGGCACAACAACAAGATGGCAACAAAAGCAAAACCGAAACAGGACGAGATTGGGGCACAATGTGGAATATCGCTATGGGCAGTGGCACCGGCACAATAAGGCACTAATTATTTATTTATACCAATCAATGCGAGCGCTACGATATTAAACTGGCACAAATACTTTTAAAGGCAATGCGAGCAATGCACAAATTAATTCTTGGCACAAATACTTTAAAGGCAATGCGATCAATGCACAAATTAATTCTTGGCAGCAGTGAGCAATAGAGCGCTACGATACTGAAGCAGGCACCAATTATCTTAAAAGCAATGCGAGCAAAGCACTACGATACCCAAGAGACCATGGAGCGTGGGGAGCGACCGCTTCTGAGAGAGTCAGGGGTTGTGTTTGCTGAAATTGTGCGATCCTGAGTGTGCCTCCACCCAAGGGGTAACATTGTTTTTAGAATTTAAGTGACCGGCCCCAGTCACAGATGGCAACACTGCAACAACATTGTGGGGGATGGCTGCCACCAAGAATACAAGCGGCAGCATTGAGCAGGAGACACCTTGAACTGCATTTGCATTTCCGCATGACACTTTTCCCCATTAAATTGTTTTTAATTCTACGAATGGTGATTGATGACAGCGCCTCATTTGGGGTTGATTGAATGCAGACCTACTGTTATGTTTCGATTTAGATACCCGTACATACGTTTCCCGAATCATGTCCTTATATAGGCACAACTCACATTGTCCTTGTATAGGCACATAATTCCAGTCCTTATTTAGGCATTAGCCATGCCATCCAAATTCAGGCATGGTCACCTACATCCGTCCATCCCACGTCACAATGAGTTCTTAGAAACCAGACCCTCAAGTCATTGGGTCTTTCCCTGCTTGGATTATTGATTTTGCCAAGAACTCATTTATTATACATGAACTGCTATACCCAAAGGGTTCTTTCATGACATCTTCCTCTGCCCGACTTTACGTCTTTGCTAGCATTTCGAAGTATCTTCCAGGTATAAATATACCTTCACTTACCATGGCAAACCACGGTTGCGGTTACATGCTTGTAGGGCTCGCCACAGCAAGTTCGGAAGGACTTTGAATCCCCACCTGACACACTGACCAGTCGCTGTCATCCTGGTCGCAGAGAATCCAGCTTCCAGTGTCCTGACTCCCTTCACGGGTTGTTAAGGATTGAGGTCCAGAAAAAGATTCCACCTCTCTCATTCTAAGGTATGGAGCAGACTAGAACCCAGAGGGACTCTTGGCATACAAACTATAGCTTACCATACTAAAGAAAACAGCACCTACTTCTTACCTCGTACTACACTTAGGTTAGGTACACTGGGGTAGAACAATTAAGAAGCACCAGACGAGTATTCACATTTTAGCCTGTGTTATTTATGTATGTTGATATGAATATATGTCATAGCTAAAAGACCATGCTATTGCAGTATTATTACTTCCTACTGCTTACCATGTACATTTTATATCTTGCATTCTGTCTTGTGATTGTAACAGCTCATATCTCTTGCACAAGAAATAAGACTGTTCAATAAATCCTTTTATTGAAACGCTTGTCTATTCTTTTTGTGTAACTCTGCAGAAAATAGGTATGCACGATTAGCTGAGTGAAACTGTTATCTATTGTTTCCACGATTCTGAGAATGGTTCCGATTCTAAAGGGAAACAAAGGTGTCATTTTTATGGAGTTGTCAGAAACGAATCCCTTCTTGTTTATTCAAGAAGTTTCTAGTGACTTCTGAGTTAGCTGGCAAACAAAGTAATTACAATTAATATACTTGATAGGAGCATACTGACCTCAGTCCTATGCTAAACCTATAGTGTATATTATTCCAATGTGCAGAGCTTATAAGGGAAATAGAAACTACATTATACCCAACAGTTTGGTAAGACACTAATGTAATGCTAGATACCGAAGTAACTCAGTTGTGCTTTTCTCAGAGACCCCAACTCATAATACTCCATAAGAAATCTGGAGTGGGTAGGAATAATATCCGCCATAGCTGAGTAGGATGAAATCCTATGTATTAGCTGTTTGGTTTGTTCAACATTGAGGGATACAGTGTTCCAAAATATTGTACACCTTAACACCTTATCTTTGTTTCCTTGAAACTTGGTCAGCATTTTTCATTAAACAATGTCCGATATCGACAATAACACCAGGACCGGTGGAGCTGCAGCTAACCCAGTCGTAACAGCTTTTGATCATACAGGTTTTAATGAAACCGATGCAGATGTTATAAATATCCCTCCAAATTTAAGGAAAGCCATCACTCTATAACTGAAAAAACCTGGTCTAAAACTTAGGGCTGGTAGAGCAGGTTTCATGATAGAGGCACATGAATCTTTTCAGACAGAGGTATTCTATTTATGGATAGTATTCCCAGAATCAAATCCAGTAAGAAAAATGTTTCACTTCTATAAATAAGATGAACCACCTAAGGAATACATTCCTTTTGAGAATGTTGGAATTCCACTCACATACCAGGAGCATCAACTCTGGTTTAAAGGCGCCCTAAAACATTACAATCACATCATCAGGCTCCTCCACTAGGTAGACCCGGAGCAACACGGCCGATTGTAGCCTGGTACACACCTCATCCTGACATTGAAGAGATGTCTGAAGATGAATTACTTTCTCAACTAAAGGAATTCATAAAAATTTACAGACAATTAGTCCAATATGTAATGCGGACTTTCACAGTCCAACCACCATTAACCATTCCAAATCAAACCGTCAACAGGGTAATACACAAAAAATTACTCCACAAACTTTACATGCAGTCATGGGTAAAATGCCCACGAAACTAGAACAAATTCCATTCTGGATACCTTCATAAATTACTCAAATCGAAGCAGTGTTTCCTAATACTAGCCCTTGAGAAACACAGAGTACTAGCAAGCTGCCACGAAAACTCTCACGTGAATTCCGTCCTGTTCCTTTCTTGGTGATGCTTTTCCTCTACTCCCCTGAAAAAACTGTCGAACCCAGCAAGATAATAAAACTCGCTGTTTCCAAAAGATTCCCAAGGGAAGGGGGGAATTGGAAGAGAGAGAGAAAAATACTGCCTCCTGCGTAAGCGATTCTTCTTGCGATATCTCTTTGGGGACTGATGGATGACTCTGGGAACAGCTGTGGTGTTAGGCCTGGTCAAGGTTGTCGGTAATATCCTAGAAGGTAAGTAACAATATTTAGACCTATACTTCTATTGAATGTGTTAACAGCAACAACTTCTAGTAACTTGCTTGATTAATTACATACCATCTCATGAAGTCTTATCATTGAGTGCAACATGTGTAATCCCACTTGTTCTTTTACCTGGATTTATCTAGGGTGACAGATAAACATAATTGACACTCAACACTAATTCTAAATAATTGTGATTCATATTAAAAACATACAAGGTATGAGTTTTTACCTTAAAAACACCTGTCCCAGGTTCCAAAAGTGGTTCTGTAATTATAAACAAGAGCAGAAGAGAAACAACAACAAGGTATATGCACGATCAATAACTAAACCTATCAGTATAGATTCACACTGTGGCTCTTTGGTCTTCCTAAATGCTCAATCAAATAGTCATATACTCTATTAACATTAAGTTCTTATACTCTTTTTAACAATAAGCCTTTTTAAAATCTTTGAAGAAATAAGTCTTGCGGAATGCACTTGAACATGAAACAAAAGTCTTAAATAAGTCTAATGAATTCTCTTGAGCGTTAAAACAAACGTCTTTCTAAGTAGCACTCAATCGTGAAAATGAATGCCTTGATTGATGTCCTTCAGCGTTAAACAAATAAACTCTTAAAAGCACTCAAGTGTGAAATGGTTTCTCTGTGGAATGCTTCCGAGCGCTAACCAAACGTCCTTGAATAAAGCACCCAAGCGTGAAATGACACAAGTGCAAGGTTTCTTTCTTTTAACAAATCCAAGATGCCTTTAGGAACAATTCAGAATGTTTTAGCTTACCGATTCCTGTGGAATACAAATATCGCAAGCTCATGTTGTTTGCTCAGCCAAGCAATGTTGTTGTTCTTTTCTTTTGGCAGGAAGCGGAAGGCGGAGATTCCATCGGAGGTCCTTCGCCGAGGAGGGAGCTGAAGAGGGAGAGCTGGAGTCAACAGGAGAGCGCCGGGCGAGAGTGAAGATGTCTGCCGGATGCCTCCTGTCAGCCAGTTGTCAGGGAATGCACGGAACAGGTGAGGATCGCATCAGATGAAGCGAAGCATTGAAGGGAGGACGGGTGGGGTTTAAATAGTCTCTGCTCATGTTTTTCGTTAGAAGCGCACACGTTCAGCCAAGCGTGCACAGGCAGTTGGAAATCCTCACCCAAAATACTCCAGACCCACACAATGAGACAAAACATCACTGGTAGCATAAAAGGACACTTTATTAATAAGATCAGGCAATTTCTTAACTATCCATAAAACCTAAAAACACTTGTTTATCACTTTTCTTCTGAACCATACAATTTTGCAATTTGTACCAAAACCTTATCATTTATTTGAACTTATTTGTTTGTACTGTATTGACCAAAGAACCATCATAACTTCATTTCATGAATTCACCCCATGTTTCCAAAATCTTTCAATTTTCCTTCTTTTCCTTTCCTTTCCCCCATCCTGTTCCTCCCCCACCCGCTCTCATGAAGGACGATCAAGTCCGCTCTAGACCTTGACCTCCCCCTATTCCGCCACTCAGGAAAACCCCCCGGAGTTTTCCTGACCCCACCCAAAACCCCCTCTTTTTAAAAAAAATGTTTTAATCCTTTTTAACCACATGTTTTTTTTTGTTTTTTTTATGTCTTCCACTCTTGAAGATACCCACAAATCCACTTGCAACTCTTTTGACAACATGTCTCTTCTTTCAAGGACAGAATAAGCCATTCCCAAATGGGTATATGTACTCCGTCTTCTCTAAACAAATGGCCTTCCCTACCAGTGACGTTGTCATGTACTATGGTCTGAATCCCCAAACCCACACAAAAGATTTTCATAGCTCTGTTCAGTTCCTTCCTTGCTCTCTCCATAGCACTGAGGTTCCTTGCGTTCCACCACTGCTTTCTAAAACAAATTCAGTCCACACCAACCTGGTCCCTAGCCAATCGTTTGTGCTAACAGCTAAATCTAACTGCATTTTTTATACTTAAACCTGATAATGCTACCAAATCATTCTCTCCTAAATGGAGTATTAGCAGGTCAGGGCCATCTCTGTCGTACCTGATTTTGGCTAGCAATGGAAACAAGTTATACCATCTCATCCCCCTTCCCGTAACTCCATCAAATAATAAGATTGCCCCATCTGGGACAAATGCACCCCATCATTACGAAAAAGGTGTTCCTCAGTACCTGTTATAGTCTCATGCAGTAAAATTCCAAAGACCCATCGCTGAACAGAAAAATCCCATTGCTCCAATCATCTTCCGGCGAGCTTTCTCCACTGCTGTATGGTTCCGAGCCCATTTCCAAAGCTGACGCTTAATGAATTCTGTCCAAACTAGAGATGGTCCTGACCCATTACTCTTCAACACCGCCCAATCCAATTTCATTCCTTGTTAAAAAGAAACCTGACAGTGCTACCAGATCAACCTCCCCTAAGTGAAATTCAACAAATCTGCAAATCCATTCTCCCGTGACAAATTGGACTACACAGTAAATAGAGCACCCCATTGCATCCCCCCCCCTCCAACCCCTTCCAAAACACTTCATGACCTTTGCTGTGTAAACCTAATGCACGGCCACACTTGTGTCGCTCCGCATATGTAACCGACCATTTGACAAAAGAATGTCCTATAATCCAGGTCCTCCTTTTCCGGTAAGGGCATAACTTGATCTAAGGTAAAAATGACAACAATAAGCTGGCATCCCCACCCAGTAAATTGCAAACTACCGACGAATAGAACGAGAACAACCATCAGACTTCCATCTACCGATTTTTATTTTTTTATCCCAACCGTGACGCCTCCGATCACATCTCCAATTCTAACAGAATGGGTCCAATGCTATAAGGGATTCTGACCCACTAACGTCAACAACTTTACGGAAACCCGCCAGCACATGAAAAAACAGACGATATTGTCCCAGTTTGCATGACAAAATACCACCCGTGCCTGAAATGAGGGGATATTATAAAGGATTTTCCATTCTTGCCGTGGACAACAAACCCCTATGCCACTCCCACTCAGTGAAAACCATGTCTACCCACCCCTTAGATCTGTTTTTAATGTCGCAACCAAATTCGCAAATTACCTTCTGAAACCTGTACCTTTGTAGATTGCCTGATCACTTGAACCCGTAAGCCCGTCAAATCTGAAAACCGAAATGCCCCAAAGAACCAATGTCATACGCAGCCGAAAACGACTAAGCTCCCACCCATCAAACCAGCAAACGAGCAAGTACCGTAGAAGCTGTTGTAACAATCAAAAGTAATTGACTCCCGCTAATGCAAACTGATGAGCCCTCTCTTTACTGAAACTTTGAACATTCGCTTCAAGAAAGCCCCACCCTTCAACTCCCTACCCCACAACAACTGCCCCCTAAAAAGAAATACTAGAAAACTTGCCAACAAAACGTGGTATAATGACAAACATTTGTTTGCTACAGGTCGTGACCACGCAGCCTACTAGCAATCCCCTACCTGACGTTAGCTGCGCAGCCCGCTGCTGAAAATCCTGGGGATCATCACGCCCACGATGTCCCACTTGCTGACCTTGATCCGTCGTGAAATCCGCTCGTGATCTCTGAAAAATACTGGCAGACGTGAATTTGCCCCGAACGCCCGACCCCAAGGCCTGAGTGACCACTACCGGAACCGCATTTTTTCAATATAAATCCCATATTATTATTACCACTGTTCATTCATAGCCAAAATTTGACTCCTTTTGAGTAACCAGAAAATGTTCAATAGTATCGTAGCATTTGGCAATTCGCCATCACCAATTTCGCCATCACTCCATCAAGAGGTCACAGCTCGCTTCGCAACTGTTAATAAAGACACCTTAGGACCTGCCTTAGGAGCAAGTTCCGCCACCAATTTCTAACCGCTCCTGCTAGAAACCGCCATATACTTACCCTTCGCAGTAACCCTGCAAAATACCTTTCGTCACCACAGTTGAAACGTCCGAGTGTGCAACCCCACACCCCAAGGGGCCACATTGAGGATTAAAAGCAGAGACCACCGCACTAATAAAGTCTTGTGAATACTGTGACCTACACAAAGCCGCTCCTGCTTCACAACTGTTGATAAAGAAAACTAGCACCTGCCCAAGGAACATGTCCGCCACCAAATTTTAACCGCTCCGGTCAAAGCCGCCATATACTTACTCCTCGCAAGAACCCTGCTGATACTTTCCGTCTCTGCAGTTGTTACAAACCACCCCCATTGAAGCAGAGTCAAAGTCCACTTGAGGGTGGCAGGTGAATGACGGGATTCCCTCTTGACGCTGCACGCCGTGGCCAGTTAGCTCCTCCGTCTTCTTACATAACCGAGCCCGTCCGAAGCAAGTCAATGACTATGGAAGTGCCTTCCCAGTGTGTCCTTGAGGTTTGATAGACTGCCATTATTGTAGTACTACCCTCTACCTGTGTTCAGCAACCTTTGGTAACATGCACATGTCACTGTCCTCTTGTAACACCGTTTTCTACCTCCTGATTTTGCTTGCTGTCGGTACTTGCACAAGTGCCGCCATTGCCCACGTCATGTGCATTCTTGTGTTTGAGTGTCCTTCATTCACTGCAGTAGTATACCTCCACTTGTACTTTGTACACCTTGCAACCTGCTCACAGGACAGTTCGTTCCTCATGTAATGCACCGTTTGCCACCTCCTGAAACCTGGTCAATCACGACCGTCCCCCCTCCCCGTGCAAGGCCACCCCCGCTATTTGCCAGTTGTTCAGTTGCAATGCTCCCCTACATCAGCTGTTCCCCCCGTGAAGCACTCCAACACCCCCCCGCCAAAGTCCACGCCATACAAAAGACGCACAATTTAATCAATAAATAGAGTCACTCTGCCCTTCCTTCAGAACCGTTCTCACCGCATCCCTCCGACTCGCTCTTCCGACATGACAAGCGACTCCTCGTACCGCAGACTCCGACTCCGCCTCTACGACGCCCTCGCCTAAACACACCTACCTCCTAAGCTGGAACCTAAAATGGCACCTTTCCCCTGCCTAAAGCCTACGCACCTACCTGTCACGCGCTGCAACATACCTACCCAATCGCCGCGCTGGGTCTGATCCATTTGGGCGAAAATCCCCAGGTGAGACCGCTTCTCGCTCTGCTCCCCCCGAGGATCCCATTGAGGCAACGTGAGAGGAACACCAGCTAACTATCCTTAGCTCAAGACACAGCAGGTTAGTGGAAAAACAAGCATTGGTAACTACAAATGAACACACTTTAGAGATGAATCAGTATAAGCATTAGTGCTTTATCTTGAGGGCATGTTTAAATTATTACTTTGTCAGCCAGATGATGCCCTTTTCGTAACACAAGCTGTTTACCGATGGAGATCGTACTACATCTGGAAGACTGCACCACTTGGGGCACAGTCTTTGCTGCCGTCTATACTAAAACACATTGTGTTCCGTCTATTGCGGTAATACCTGATGTCTTGAAAGAAATTCAAAATGAATACAGGGCAGAGCCTGCTCTAAATTTAGGTATGAAAATACTGAAGATTTTCAGCCAGGTCTCAACAATAATATTATCTAATAATAAAGATAAGGCAGCATCAGTGGCGATCCGCCAACGCATAAGGGAATTTGATGTAACAGAACATCTACAGGAACTACCCAGAATAATTCAAAAATCCTATGAAGAATTAGGCAGAGACGGTTTGGGTGGAAAACCAGTTGAACCACAACTGTCTGGAGTTCCTGATGAGGACTCTATTAAACAAAATCCTACATCTTCTTAAAAGACATGGAAAAAAAAATTCAAAAGAGAAACGTTCTCAATCCAGAGGAAGGTCTCCTCAAAAGGAGCCCTCTGAAAGGTGGTATAACTTCACCGATAGGGATAATTTGAAAAAAACTGACAGATATCAAGATAGTGATACACGTTCCTCTCGTTCCTTTCAGATATCATCACAGACATCCAAAAAAAAGAGGACAATCAGATCAAGGAGAAGAATGCGTGAAGTCCAAAGACGATCAACACGTTCAGAAAACAAACCAAAACCTCAATTCTCCAAGAAGAAGGTAGCAGGTCTGAAGATCAGACATGCCGAAAATTCTGGGAACACAACTCAAGAATGGAGAATTGACTCAGACAATGCTGGATATTGCAGCAGAACTAAAAAAAAAAGCTCGCCAGAACCTAAAGGAACTTCTGGAGACAGTGGACTTGAATGAGTGCATACAAGTAGAGACTGTAGACACCAGGGTTAGTTCTCCACCAAAGTTATATGAAATAACTCTCCGGATGGAGGGAGACATACCAAAAAAAGTGAAAGCACTCTTTTGGGAGAGACTATCAAATAGTTATGATATACTTCTAGCAGAAAGAGGACTGGCCACCAGAATTTGTCGAGAAGTGCCCACATGGCAAAGACATAACTATGCTAGCCTTCTCCAACCATGTTCCAGTACATTTAAAATATACTTATGCCAGGAAATGGGCAGTTGCCAAGGGCCCAGCATTCTATAAAAATCATGTAAAATGGGATGAGGACTCACCTCACCACAAAATCCAGTTAAAAAATCAACCTACTGCACAAAGGCAGTATCCAGTAAAGTAAGAAGCTAAAAAACAGGTCAGGGAGATCTTATATCAACTTTAATACTAAGGGGTGATTGCAACATGCACCTCCTCAATGCACAATCCTTTGTTTCCTGTTTCCAAATCAGACAACACATATCGTCTAGTTTTGGATTACAGACACCTGAACTCTTGTTCAAAGACATTTGTGGTGCAAAATGTACATAGTACAGCATTAATGATTAACATTGTGCGTAAAAAATAATAAAAAATATAAAACCACATTAGACATTTCTAACGGTTTCTTTTGTCAAAACATAGCACCTGAAAGCAGGCACTTGCGTCGACTCCCAGAAGGGTTCAAGAACAGCCCGGGATTATTCTCAGCAAGAGTAACAGAGTTACTACACATTTATGAAGACAAGGCATTGTCATATGTCGATGACATCTTTCGGACAGACAATGACCTGGATAGGTACTTGAACAGGGTAAATACCATAATATTGGACTTCACTGCTGAGGGTTACAAATTCAATTTCAAGAAATCAAGAATTGCCTACCTCAATGTCCTTTTCCTAGGATATGAGCTTTTAAGTGAAGGTAATAGCCTGGCAGCTAATCGAATCTAGGTTTCCTAAATTTTGGAAGAACTTAGATTTTAAATTAGACAGAAAGGCTTAAACCTCTCTATGAATTAATCAAACCTGGTTTCAAAATAAAAAATTGGACACAGGAACACACAGATATCCTGCATTCACTACAAGCTCACATGTTAGCAACAAATCATTTCCAAACACGCGTAAACGTATGCAATTTAGTGATCAGAATCATTCCAGGTCAATGCGGATTCACATACTTAACTTTTAATAAGGGTGAAAAAGTACCAATTGCATACAAATCACATTTGTATACACACATGGAAATGCACTTCACATCAACAAAAAAAATTCTGATAGTAGTTCAAACCGCTGTAGCAAAAGAAAGAGCTCTAGCTTAGAAGAAACGCATAATTGTCGTGACTCCAGTACCAGTCTTGGAGGCAGTTACAAAAGCGAGCATTGGAATGCAAAAGCTTTACATCCAAGATGAATGAAATGGGTTAATTCTCTTGCTGCAACAGATGTTGAATATGTTTTTGATCCTTATTTAAAAGCACAAGCATTCCTGCAATATGAATAAGAATGTCCTCTGCCTACTGAGATTCTCTATCTTGATCAGTACGAATTTATAATTTATACTGACGGATCAGCACAACTGACTATGGAAAGTAAGCAAGCTTACAGGGCAGCATGCGTGATCGTTAAAGGTCGTATGCGCGATGGTAAATTCCGACTGATGGTCACAAAAACACAATATCTAGGAGATTGCACAGCCCAGCGAGCTGAACTACAAGCATTCAAATTGGCACTTGAAAATACAGATCGCGAATTCCCCACACTTATTGTGTGTGATTCTTTTCAGTGTGTTCAATCATATCATGAATATTTACAGAATTGGCTTCAAAATGGATTCAAAGATGCAAAAGGTGGCACAATCAAGCATAAAACGCTATGGAAACAAGTAGTTCAGTTGCAAAACTGACTACAAACTCTCACATGATACACACGATGAGTCATCAAAGTGATGGCGTTCATGTTGCAGGGAATTCATTGGCTGATGAAGCCGCGAAGGGGGCTGTGCAAACAGCTTTGTAGCTGCGATCACTCGTAAAAACGAGAATAGACAGTGAGATATTATTGGCTGTCAATGCTTCAAGTAAAGGCAGCGGTGCAACGTTACCTAAAAAGTTTCCACTCAAATACTTGTATTTAATTGAGGAGAACAACATTCCGTTTGCTCGAATCCCTGGAATGGGGGATAGGGTAATTCCAAACATGGAAACCAGAGCAGCTTTGATTTATGAAGCACATCTAGGAAAGGTTCTGACACATCAGGGGATCTCTAAAACAATATTGACAATAAAAGAGATGTACTGGTGTCCAGGAATGAATACACTGATTCACATTTTCATCAATTACTGCATAAACTGCAATAGAGATCACAGTACAGAACACCACCAGACACCAGATTAGGAAGTAGTCTGCCCAGCACAGACACCATTGTTAGACAGCATTAGACTATCTATGTGCAGGCGTCCTTTTGGGCAAATGCAGTCCCGCAAACACTAAGTAAAGGTTCCTGTGGATGTGGCCTCAGCGCTCGGCAGACGTATCAACTATTATAAAAGATTTGCAAGTCTTTATCACACATATGCAAAAGGCACACTACACTCTGACCAGGGTCCTGCATTTAGCTCTTGAGCTTCCAAAGAAGCGATGGCCAGTTTGGGCGTAGCATTGCGGTACTCCTCTCCATTCCATCCTGAGGGAAATTCTGTTGTGGAAAAGAAAAACCGGAATATAAAGCGGTCTATAACAGCTAGGGTATTAGGTTTAGGTGATGGGTGGGTCAAACATCTTTATGGGGTCCAATGCTCATTAAACAATTTGCCAAGAAGTTCTCTAGGGGGTGCCACTCCATACGAGGTCCTGTTTGGGACAAGAATCTGGGTCCCAGGTCTCGATTGTAAAGGCTCAGTGGTGAAAAATAAACCTTTTGATATAAAAGATCGTTTTGCTGTTTTACAGGACTTAAATGAACTAAGATTGAAACAAAGCAACGTGTTCCTGAAGCCAAACACCACTGGGAAAAATCCAGGCGTCCCAGCAATGCCTATCTGATTCCCAAAGCTTTGGGACCTAGTCAGAGAGATTGCGGACAAAAAGGAATTTGGGCCTTCTTGCAGACAACTAGTACCTGTCATAGCCATCCACAGATCAAGAACAGTACTTCTGCCACCCCTTGCTGGTAAAGAGGAGATTTGTGTCCATCGACCTCATCAAACCACACTATGTGGCCAATACTAAGCAGTAGGCCATGTGGACTCTGACCAATTAGCAGACTCACTCCTCTAGCTACTATCCAAGAGGTTCAAACTGAAAGGACTAAGCAACAATGCTATGGAACCTTTTTCTCTTGAAACCCAAATAACAGTTTGTCCTTTTACACCTGTCTACACCAACGTAACACGTGTTCAACTGATTCCAGTGGTTTCATTGAATCCTGATGCAATTCCAACCATTGACAGAACTGCCTCTGGCTATTTCATTAACTTTGTCACGTTTTCTGAGGATCCAGTGAACCTGAAACGATGCCAGCACAAAGAACTTTCAAAAAACAAATAACAGACTTATTTATCTCCTGAAAAAGACTTATCTGGTTTCACCATGGATTGAACTTCGGATTGTTTCTGAAATATTTTTCTTTCTGCTTTGGCTAACTTTAGTAATGACTATGCGTATGCTGATAAATGGAAGATATATTCAAACGGACACAGCAAGTAAAAAAGTGAACTTACTTCTGAAACCACACAAATCATCCCATCGTGAAGTAGGAGACTTGTCAACAGTGAACATCACAGCTGTTTCTATACAAGATGGTATAGTTTGGGATAAAACTGAATATGACATATTTGGCCTATCTGAACTTTTGAAGATTCCACACTTATTTAAATATGCATTAAGTGACTTTATTACCTCTAGTACCTTTTCTGTTGATTGGGACTTCAAGACTGTCAATAACATGATGTCTGATCTAGAAAACTCAGCTGCATTTCCTAATCATGATTATTTAGAGGGTACAACAGACTATGAACAGCTGCATTGTTACAATCACTATGGTCATCATTTCTTGCATAAATCGGCAACACCTAGAAATGTATTTATGTATAACCAATGGGAACATTGTCCTACACCACCAAAGGATAGCTCAAAATCGTTTGCAATGAAATTTCCATAATTTTCAGGTTTCAACATATCCAATCCAGAAACATTTTATTTAAAAAATGTGAACAAAACAGGAATGAAAATTATGTTCCCCAATACAAAACAAATTTATGCTGCAGCCTTTATTACCCAATTGTCTAGACAGGGTTTCAACTTTTGGAAAGAACAAAGGGGATATAAGCTTTATTTAGACCCCGTATCATCCCACAGCAAATATTGTTTTTGAATGACACTGTCCAACAAACGTCTTGCCTTGGGTTAGCCAGGATCAAAGAAATGAACACTCCGTCCATACCTGCACCTGCAAGTAATAGTACTTCACAGGAGGAGGTCGATGTACAAACTATTTTACATCACAACAGATCAGATCCTGAGAGGGAAAATTGGTTGCTCTGGCCCACAGACACAAACATCTGTCGAGAACTATTCTGATCTAAATACAGGGTTTCACTATCAATAGGCCAGACCCACGCTATGTTCAAAGACAGCATCTAGGGGTAATAATAACATACAGTGTAAGAACATTGTGTCTTGATTGGCTCCCGAAATTTACAACACTTATCTTTACTTAAAGAAGGTGCAGACCTTAGGGATTTTTTCTAGATCAAAGAAAACCGCTTCAAAAACGTTTCATATATGCAGGTATCTACGCTGCTTATAATGAAATATGGAAGGTTACCTAGGCAGATGCTGCAGTAAGAATACAAGAAATTGATCATATTAAATAAGAGAAATCGCTTGTTGTGGTCGACAATGGGTTAATGACTCTGTCATCCAGGATATATTCATTGGGCAACATTGTATCCTCTGCCATATACATTATGGAACAAGACTTGGTCATGCTGCGACAAGTCCAGTCTCGGCTACGTTCTATTTTGCTATTAGGCTGGAAAACTTGCGTGCAGGCTATGTGCCTCGGCGTTTTATCAACACAAAGTCTCTGTTTTCAGAATTCAATCTCACTGAAAAAACAGGTCGAACTGGCACAGATGGGAGCAAAGTATACAGTGCAGAGCATTGACAAACTGGAAAAATTGCCATTTTCGGTAGCAGAAAAACCGTGCTACTGAATGAATCATCCATGGCAAAATAACTCTGCCTGTTACAACTTTCCATTTTCAGTATTGCATCAAAAATATACCAGCAGGCAAAAATGAAAGGTTGGGTAAAGAGTACATCAAGACATCCTGGGATTTACCTTACACACACAGATGTTGGAGTGGTGGGTGTGTAGTGTTTCTTAGCGGTACACACTGAAAATGCACTAAGCGGTTCTCTCCTATGTCAGGGTATTAATTTACATGGGGATTGCAAAGGTTCCACTGTAAATTTGTTCTGTCACCTGCAATGTTCACCAGCCGCAGTGATTAATCCAATTTTTGGACAACTTTCAAATGGAAGTTACATTATGTTGAATGATCACAGCTGCTATGGCATGTTGCCAGGTATCCCATATCTAGTAACGGTTACTTCCAGGGTCACTTGCTGTATGCAAGTCTTGTTCCCCAAAATAGACACAATCAGGGAGTCGCCTTCATGGCCTTCACTGAACATCTCTTCTAAACGAATTGATACTTTAAGCAGAATGAAAGTCATTCTTTTACAACAAACAGTGCCTTCGACCTCGGCCAAAGAAACCTATGATCTACAAATTGCAAGGACTTCGGCTGAGATACAGGCTCTGTTAAGTACAAACTGCCCTACACATTTCACAGAAATGTTGGGACGTATCTGAAACATGCCTGATACGAGCGGAATTGTGCATGTACTTAAGAACGTATGTTCAGGACTGTTAACACCTTTTCATGTAGGCCTCAGAATCATTCAAAACTTTTTGCACTCGGTGTTTGGTGGCACTCGTTGCAGGAATTCTGTTTTTATTCCTACTGCTATGCTATGGCAAGCCAATCCACCGGCGTCACTCCCAGCACAGTGGAGAAAGCTCTCCTGGAAAGGAAGTGTCATGAGCGCATAGTACAACTTTTGGGTTTACCTTGTCTACGAGAATTAAACACCATACGGTTTCTGTCATTCAGACCAATCTGGCAAGATTGCATCTTACCTGTTCTACATTGCCTGCTTTGCGATGAAGATTACGTGCTAGATATCTGTCTAACACTCCCGTCAGTCATGCCAATGGATGTCGATTCTCTGCTGGACCCGATAACGGCCCATGCTCTGTGTTCCCCTGAGGCTACCAATCCTGATGAGCGCATTCATTGAGATCTCACAGACGCAATTTGTTCCTACTGAGGTATGAGAGAAAACAACGGGCATGCAGGCAACATCGGAAACGATTATTGCTGATGCTTCCAATGCTGAAGGCAATGCTTTGCATGTATGTGCGGTTAATCTTCTAAATGAGGTATTCCAAGTTTCATCTACAACGGTAGATGTTTTATGTATACATGAATAGAGGATTTCATGTTTTCTTCATTCCTATACACTGAATTTTGATTCAGCACACAGTGTACCGGGAAGACTCTGAATTTGGCCTTCATTTTTCCCCTCACTCATGTGACATTATATGTTCACATGAGTGATAGCTAACACTCATGTGAACATATAATGCCTCAGGCACTATGCCACTACTTATTGAGCCGATACAACAAATGTGGATTCACTAAAACTATATTGTAAATATGTAAAATGTGCACTATAAATATTGTAACTTGCTGCATAAATAGAACCACATCTCTCATAATGCCTCATAATGGCCAATCAATCAATCAATCAATCAGAGTACTTGTAAAGCATGCTACTTACCCGTGAGGGTCCCAAGGGCAGAGGGGGGACTGCTCGAAGAGCCAGTTCTTGAGGAGTCTTCTGAAGGCGAGTAGGTCTTGGGTCTGCCGTATGTGGGTAGGGAGGGTGTTCCAAGTCTTGGCGGCAAGGTAGGAGAAGGATCTGCCACCAGAGGTAGTTCGATGGATGCGGGGGACAGCGGCGAGGGCGAGGCATGCAGAGTAGAGCTGGCTGGTGGGGGTGTGGAAGCTGAGTCTGCTGTTGGGGTAGGCTGGTCTGGCATTGTGGAGTGCTTTGTATGCATGGGTGAGGAGCTTGAAGGTGATCCTCTTGTTGACTGGGAGCCAGTGTAGGTCTATCAGGTGGGAGCTGATGTGGCTGTGGCGGGGGACGTTGACGATCAGTCGGACGGAGGCGTTTTGGATGCGTTGTAGTCATCGTAGGTGTTTGGCTGGGATTCCTGCGTAGAGTGTGTTGCCAAAGTCCAGTCTGCTGCTGACGAGGGCCTGTGTCACCGTTCTTCTTGTTTCGGTCGGGATCCACTTATAGATCCTGCGGAGCATGCAGAGGGTGTTGTATCGAGAGGAGGGGACGGCGTTCACCTGCTTAGACATGGTGAGGGAGGAGCCGAGGATGAATCCTAGATTGTGTGCATGGTCGGTGGGTGTTGGTGCTGTTCCCAGTGTGGTCGGTCACCAGGAGTCGTCCCAGGCTGAAGGGGTGGGTCCGAGGATGAGGACCTCTGTCTTGTCCGAGTTCAGCTACAGACGGCTGGTCCTCATCGAGTCGGCGACGGCCTTCATTCCCTCGTGGAGGTTGGTTTTGGCGATGTGTGGGTCCTTGGTGAGGTAGAGGATGAGCTGGGTGTCGTCAGCGTAGGAGATGATGTTGAGGTCGTGATGGCGGGCCACTTGTGCGAGAGGGCCATGTAGACATTGAACAGCGTTGGGCTGAGGGATGAGCCCTAGGGGACTCCACAGATGATGTTGGTGGCTTCGGATCCGAAGGGTGGCAGGCGGACGCTCTGGGTTCTGCCGGAGAGGAAGGACGTGGTCTAGTCAAGAGCCTTCTCTTGGATTCCAGCTTCTAGGAGGCGTGTCTTTAGAGTGCTATGGCAGACCGTGTCAAAGGCGGCTGAGAGGTCCAGGAGGATGACGGCTGATGTTTCGCCGTTGTCTAGTTGGCGCCTGATGTCATCTGTGGCGGTGATGAGGGCTGTCTCGGTGCAGTGGTTTCGTCTGAATCCGGACTGGGACGGGTCCAAGATGTTGTTGTCTTCCAGGTGGTGGGCCAGTTGCATGTTGATGATTTTCTCGATGACCTTTGCCGGGAACGGGAGCAGGGAGATGGGCCGGAAGTTCTTGAGGTCCTTGGGGTCCGCTTTGGGCTTCTTGAAGAGGGTGTTGATTTTGGCGTGCTTCCAGCTTTCCGGGAATGTCACTGTTTCGAAGGAGATGTTGATGACCTTCCGTAGTTGGGGTGCAATGGCTGCGTCTGCTTTGTTGAATACGTGGTGTGGGCATGGGTCAGACGGAGATCCTGAGTGGATGGAGTTCATGACCTTGCGTGTCTAGTCGTCGTTAATGTTGGACCAGGAGGTCAGGTGGTTGGCGCTGGTGGTGTTTACAGGGGAGGTGTAGTCTGGCATAGGCGGGGCGGTCACCTGGGCAATTGTGTATATATAGACCCCAAAATGTGGCCTAAAGAATGGAAAAGGTGTGATATTATTAACTTGTAAATATTAAGACTGTGCACTGGAAATACTGTCACAATTTATATGTTTCTGCATAAAAAACACATTTCCCAGAATGCATTATAATGACCACATGGACAATTGTGTATATAAGACCAGAAATGTGGATCACTGATAACCATGATCAAGACCAGAGTGGTTGACACGTGTTGAGAGGACCTGATATTGATGGCTGTATCATACTGAAGTAAAAAGTCTTGATACAAAACTCCTGTAGTGCGAGTTATTCTTTTCTTTGGTGAAAAAGTATTTTGCAGATCTCGATCTCTTATCTGCATTACTCACACCAGTCATATGTGTATATATATATATATATATATATATGACTGCTTCAAAAGTTCCGTAGTGTTACGCTACAAGAAACAGCACTCACGGTAGCGAGCTTCAGTTTTTATTAAGCTCACGGTGTTCAGACGCGTTTCGGCATTCGCCTTCCTCGGTGTTAACATGGCGTCGCCGAAACGGCCATTATTTATATTCAAACATTAAAGTTCATGGATACAGAAAAAGGACACCACTAAACAAATGCGGGCGCCATCTTGGAGTGGAGTATTCCATCACCTTACATTTCCAAAGCAAAATCGTAATGCACACAGGTATCATCAAACTACTGAATGAGTTCATGACCCTCCCACATTCAATGTATAAATGACATTGCTTTTATAGAGCCCTGAATGGGCTATTCGCATTTCATCCACAATATCCATGAATGTAAACAACCCCCACAAAACTCCACATTCCCATTTATCAAAACTCATCCATATAAAAGTTACAGTTCCTTTACAATTTCCAGTTTACCTAAAATCAAATCAGTTTAAATTAATTGTCCCCCAAATGTACCGCCAATTCCTCATGTGAATTCAGGCCTGCTGGTGTCTTAGTGTTCAAATCAATGATATATCTTGACTCTAACCTTCTGAGAGTCGTCAATCTATCACCTCCCCTGGGATTCTGTGGTACATGGTCTAAGCAAAAATAAGTCAGAAGATTCCTATCCCCATTGTGCCAGTCCTTAAAGTGGCGAGCCACTGGATACGTAAGGTCCCCATTATTAATGGCTCTGGCATGCTCTAAAACCCAGATTTTTGCAGGATGAATGGTACTACCTACATATTTCAATCCGCACGGACACTGCAAGCAGTATACTGTGTACGGGGTGGTACATGTCAGAAATTTGTTAATCATCCTAGGTTTACGCAATCCTGGTACCTGGAATGTCGAAACTTTCTTGCTGCCAGCACAGGCCTTACATTTTTTGCAGGGATGGAAGCCCTTGATCACATTCTCGAAGTTCTTCGGTTTTCTCTTTTGTACATAACTACTTGTTACGCTATCTCTGACAGATCTTGCTTTGCGGTAAGTTATGAGGGGTCTTTCAGGAATATCTGATCCGATAACCGGATCCATCTGTAGAAGTTTCCAGTGTCTGTTAAATATATTCCTCAATTTGGTCGCACCTTGTGAGTAGGTGGTGATCATTCTGAAATTATTCACTCTCTCTTCCTCACCCACTCCTTTGGTGCTCACCTTTAGGAGACTCTCTCTCGTCACAGTGTCTACTCTGCGTTTGGCACCTTCCAAGACCTGGGGGCTATATCCCCTCTCTCGAAATCTAGCCATGCTCTCAGCCGCATATTTCTCATAGTCACTGCTCCTAGTGTTGTTTCTCTTAATTCGGAGCAGTTCCCCATATGGGATACTATTTTTCAATCTAGGAGGGTGTCCGCTGTGAGCATGCAAAATGGAATTTCCCGCAGTGGGTTTCCGATATAATTTAGTGCAAACTCTCTTGTCGACAACTGTGACTACCAAATCTAAAAAATTCACAGATGCCTCACTAATGTCAGCTGTGAATTCCAGATTGTTATCATTCTGGTTCAAGGCTCCTATATACTCAAGAGCACTCTCCTTTGTCCCTCTCCATATGACGAAGAGGTCGTCGATATATCTATGCCAGGTGACAATTTTCTCTGTCCATTGATCTTTATCTACTGCCCAGGCCACCTGCTCCTCCCACCAGCCCACAAATAAATTAGCGTAGCTGGGGGCGAAGCAGGTTCCCATCGCAGTCCCGGACAGTTGTTTAAAGTGTTGGCTCTCCAATAGAAAGATGTTATTGTGTAAACAGAATTCTAGGAATTCTACCAACATGGCATTGTGCTCAGTATACTTGGCTTCTCTATTTCTCAGAAAGTACTGTACCGCTTTTACTCCTTGCTGATGTGATATGCAGGTGTACAGACTGGTAATATCCATAGATATCATTACATCTCCTTCTCTCCATACAACATTATCCAATTTGCCCAAAAAATCCTTGGTATCTTTTGTGTACGATCTCAATTTCACCACAAAAGTAGACAAGAAATGATCGATATATATAGAAACATGTTCGAGCAAACTGCCTTGGGACGAGACAATAGGTCTCCCTGGGGGACACGTAGCGTTTTTATGAACTTTTGGGAGATGGTAGAAACAGGGCGTGACAGGGCTAAGCTTTCTCAAATACAAATACTCCTCCGTCTCCAACATTCCCTTCTCATACCATTCCTTAAGCATCATATAGCATTCCCCAATACTGTTCATATAAACATATTTCTTCACTTTCATATATGAAGTCTCATTATTCAATTGCCTCAGTGCTTCTTTATTATATGCCTCAAGTGTTTGTACGACAACGTTTCCACCTTTGTCTGAAGGTTTTATAATTAACAAAGGGTCATTATTCAAGCCAGCCATCGCCTGATACTGTTCTCTCGTAAAGTTACCATCCTTCTTCAAAAAGTCATTGTCATTGCCTCCCAACAATGTCAAGTCTCTTATAACATTGTCTACAAATGTATCAATAATATCATTAGGCATCTGTGGAACAAAGGTAGATACTGGCCTGAATGTAGTCGATGCACTCTTTTGTTCAATTCCCGAGGGATCAGCCGACCCCCCTAACTCGATTCTAAGTTCCTCCAAAACCTGAATCGCTGGAAGGTCTCGCTCCAGTAGAACATCCGTTCTCTCCTCTGTTCCTTTTTTCGACAATCCAGTGTCTTTTTTCGGACGCAACTTGAAAAATTTATGCAGCTTTAGCTTTCTGGCGAACTTGAATAAGTCTATCCTCGTCTGTGTGTATTCCAGTTTCCTCTTAGGACAGAACGATAGTCCTAGCTGCAACACACTCTCTTCTGTCTTCGTTAATACACGCGGGGTCAAATTGATGATGGTCAAGTTGTCAGGAGTAGCGCTACTTAACGTTCCCTGGTAAACTTCTTCCTGCTTCTGGTAAGCATTGGTGAGCCTATTCCGCTTGCTCCGGCGGCCCCCCCTCCTCGTTTTCCTGCATCTTTTTGCCCAGGTTCCGGGGGCTTCCCCCTCGTGTTGTTCTGCCACGACTGCCGGATTACTTGGAACTCGCTTTGAAAAAGCCCCGGTTTGTTCCCCAAGCTTTTGCCTGGTTGGTTATCCTCATCGGAATGTTCTGGTGTCGTTACCTCAGATTCAGATGTCTCACGTTCCTCAGTGGGCTTTTGCGCTGTTTTTTCTTGCAGCATCTTTCTTGGTGCGTCATATTTCTTTGCGAACGTCAGGATTCTACCCGCCGAGTAATCCCGTTCGTCCCTTTCAAACTTCTCTTGCTTGCGGGCTCGGATTTTACCTTCGTATGTTTTAAGGCGCTTCTTCATGCCTTCTCTGAGGGTGTCCTGTTTCTCTTTGTCCGCATCTTTCCCAATTTCCAATTCGAGTTCCTCGATATCTTTACGGACCTTCATATGGTCACTCCAGGCAAAGTCAATAAGAATCTTTAGCATTCCTTCACACAAGAGCGCTGTATGCTCGGACCATTTTTGAAGGAGCAGTGGGTCGGGGTTCTCGTATGCCGGGACCGTATATATTCTCAGGCCCCGGGGGACCCTTTTGACCTCTACATAGTTCTGAAGTGAGGTACCCTCCCACCATTTACGGATTTCCCGTTCGTATAGTCTCTCCAAAGCCACAAATTGTTTGGTCAGGGTTGTGGGTTTCTCAGTATTCTCCCGGGGCAGTGCGCCCTCCTTCGGGGTTGGTCTCTTTTTGAAGACTTCTAAGGCCGTTTCCTCGCGGTCCACGTCACAATACATTCCAGTTGTATATTCAAACACCGGAACTATGTAGAGGTCAAAAGGGTCCCCCGGGGCCTGAGAATATATACGGTCCCGGCATACGAGAACCCCGACCCACTGCTCCTTCAAAAATGGTCCGAGCATACAGCGCTCTCGTGTGAAGGAATGCCAAAGATTCTTATTGACTTTGCCTGGAGTGACCATATGAAGGTCCGTAAAGATATCGAGGAACTCGAATTGGAAATTGGGAAAGATGCGGACAAAGAGAAACAGGACACCCTCAGAGAAGGCATGAAGAAGCGCCTTAAAACATACGAAGGTAAAATCCGAGCCCGCAAGCAAGAGAAGTTTGAAAGGGACGAACGGGATTACTCGGCGGGTAGAATCCTGACGTTCGCAAAGAAATATGACGCACCAAGAAAGATGCTGCAAGAAAAAACAGCGCAAAAGCCCACTGAGGAACGTGAGACATCTGAATCTGAGGTAACGACACCAGAACATTCCGATGAGGATAACCAACCAGGCAAAAGCTTGGGGAACAAACCGGGGCTTTTTCAAAGCGAGTTCCAAGTAATCCGGCAGTCGTGGCAGAACAACACGAAGGGGAAGCCCCCGGAACCTGGGCAAAAAGATGCAGGAAAACGAGGAGGGGGGGCCGCCGGAGCAAGCGGAATAGGCTCACCAATGCTTACCAGAAGCAGGAAGAAGTTTACCAGGAAACGTTAAGTAGCGCTACTCCTGACAACTTGACCATCATCAATTTGACCCCGCGTGTATTAACGAAGACAGAAGAGAGTGTGTTGCAGCTAGGACTATCGTTCTGTCCTAAGAGGAAACTGGAATACACACAGACGAGGATAGACTTATTCAAGTTCGCCAGAAAGCTAAAGCTGCATACATTTTTCAAGTTGCGTCCGAAAAAAGACACTGGATTGTCGAAAAAAGGAACAGAGGAGAGAACGGATGTTCTACTGGAGCGAGACCTTCCAGCGATTCAGGTTTTGGAGGAACTTAGAATCGAGTTAGGGGGGTCGGCTGATCCCTCGGGAATTGAACAAAAGAGTGCATCGACTACATTCAGGCCAGTATCTACCTTTGTTCCACAGATGCCTAATGATATTATTGATACATTTGTAGACAATGTTATAAGAGACTTGACATTGTTGAGAGGCAATGACAATGACTTTTTGAAGAAGGATGGTAACTTTACGAGAGAACAGTATCAGGCGATGGCTGGCTTGAATAAGGACCCTTTGTTAATTATAAAACCTTCAGACAAAGGTGGAAACGTTGTCGTACAAACACTTGAGGCATATAATAAAGAAGCACTGAGGCAATTGAATAATGAGACTTCATATATGAAAGTGAAGAAAGATGTTTATATGAACAGTATTGGGGAATGCTATATGATGCTTAAGGAATGGTATGAGAAGGGAATGTTGGAGACGGAGGAGTATTTGTATTTGAGAAAGCTTAGCCCTGTCACGCCCTGTTTCTACCATCTCCCAAAAGTTCATAAAAACGCTACGTGTCCCCCAGGGAGACCTATTGTCTCGTCCCAAGGCAGTTTGCTCGAACATGTTTCTATATATATCGATCATTTCTTGTCTACTTTTGTGGTGAAATTGAGATCGTACACAAAAGATACCAAGGATTTTTTGGGCAAATTGGATAATGTTGTATGGAGAGAAGGAGATGTAATGATATCTATGGATATTACCAGTCTGTACACCTGCATATCACATCAGCAAGGAGTAAAAGCGGTACAGTACTTTCTGAGAAATAGAGAAGCCAAGTATACTGAGCACAATGCCATGTTGGTAGAATTCCTAGAATTCTGTTTACACAATAACATCTTTCTATTTGAGAGCCAACACTTTAAACAACTGTCCGGGACTGCGATGGGAACCTGCTTCGCCCCCAGCTACGCTAATTTATTCGTGGGCTGGTGGGAGGAGCAGGTGGCCTGGGCAGTAGATAAAGATCAATGGACAGAGAAAATTGTCACCTGGCATAGATATATCGACGACCTCTTCGTCATATGGAGAGGGACAAAGGAGAGTGCTCTTGAGTATATAGGAGCCTTGAACCAGAATGATAACAATCTGGAATTCACAGCTGACATTAGTGAGGCATCTGTGAATTTTTTAGATTTGGTAGTCACAGTTGTCGACAAGAGAGTTTGCACTAAATTATATCGGAAACCCACTGCGGGAAATTCCATTTTGCATGCTCACAGCGGACACCCTCCTAGATTGAAAAATAGTATCCCATATGGGGAACTGCTCCGAATTAAGAGAAACAACACTAGGAGCAGTGACTATGAGAAATATGCGGCTGAGAGCATGGCTAGATTTCGAGAGAGGGGATATAGCCCCCAGGTCTTGGAAGGTGCCAAACGCAGAGTAGACACTGTGATGAGAGAGAGTCTCCTAAAGGTGAGCACCAAAGGAGTGGGTGAGGAAGAGAGAGTGAATAATTTCAGAATGATCACCACCTACTCACAAGGTGCGACCAAATTGAGGAATATATTTAACAGACACTGGAAACTTCTACAGATGGATCCGGTTATCGGATCAGATATTCCTGAAAGACCCCTCATAACTTACCGCAAAGCAAGATCTGTCAGAGATAGCGTAACGAGTAGTTATGTACAAAAGAGAAAACCGAAGAACTTTGAGAATGTGATCAAGGGCTTCCATCCCTGCAAAAAATGTAAGGCCTGTGCTGGCAGCAAGAAAGTTTCGTCATTCCAGGTACCAGGATTGAGTAAACCTAGGATGATTAACAAATTTCTGACATGTACCACCCCGTACACAGTATACTGCTTGCAGTGTCCGTGCGGATTGAAATATGTAGGTAGTACCATTCATCCTGCCAAAAAATCAGGGTTTTAGAGCATGCCAGAGCCATTAATAATGGGGACCTTACGTATCCAGTGGCTCGCCACTTTAAGGACTGGCACAATGGGGATAGGAATCTTCTGACTTATTTTTGCTTAGACCATGTACCACAGAATCCCAGGGGAGGTGATAGATTGACGACTCTCAGAAGGTTAGAGTCAAGATATATCATTGATTTGAACACTAAGACACCAGCAGGCCTGAATTCACATGAGGAATTGGCGGTACATTTGAGGGACAATTAATTTAAACTGATTTGATTTTAGGTAAACTGGAAATTGTAAAGGAACTGTAACTTTTATATGGATGAGTTTTGATAAATGGGAATGTGGAGTTTTGTGGGGGTTGTTTACATTCATGGATATTGTGGATGAAATGCGAATAGCCCATTCAGGGCTCTATAAAAGCAATGTCATTTATACATTGAATGTGGGAGGGTCATGAACTCATTCAGTAGTTTGATGATACCTGTGTGCATTACGATTTTGCTTCGCAAATGTAAGGTGATGGAATACTCCACTCCAAGATGGCGCCCGCATTTGTTTAGTGGTGTCCTTTTTCTGTATCCATGAACTTTAATGTTTGAATATAAATAATGGCCGTTTCGGCGGCGCCATGTTAACACCGAGGAAGGCGAATGCCGAAACGCGTCTGAACACCGTGAGCTTAATAAAAACTGAAGCTCGCTACCGTGAGTGCTGTTTCTTGTAGCGTAACACTACGGAACTTTTGAAGCAGTCATAGAGGCGGGGGCGCCACCCGCTAAAGGGCACCCGCTCGAGAGTGCTGGGAGTTTGGTGCACAACACAGGAGCGACATATATATATATATATATATACATATATATATATATATATATATATACACATATATTATCAACTGGCGGTCACAAGTAGATACTTATAGTTAGCACCTATTATCCATTGGAAATCTGCAACATTTTATTTGGAATAACTTTGTCGCCGATTGGCGAATATACGCAACATTTTCCAAACTTTTGTCCAGCTCCGTCCGCTCCTATCCTGAAAGTTTCATGATGATTCATGAAGCGGGGGGGGGCAAAAGAAATGGGGGGTCCCAAAACACATTTCCCCATGCAATTTTCCATAGGACCTTTAGCCGCAGCTACAGCCCAAACTGCTGAACGGAATTACACCAAGAGATAGTCCTCAGTTCAGACTCGTGCCTTTTGCTTATTTGGTGTAAATCCGTTTGGTAGTTTCTGAGAAAATGACATTTAAAAGCACATATATATCTATGGGAAGGTGGATCCGCGGACCTATCCGCGTACCCTAAGCGCAGCCTGCACGCACCCTGCCGTGCGCGAGCTGTATGGTAATTGGTTAACAACAGTCAAAATCAGGAAGTGTTGGCAGCCATCTTGTGCCTCGAGGCACACAAAACCAAAAACAAATGCTGCAAAATGCAAAAAGGGGGCAGGGTAGACACACCCTGACCCCCTAGGCCTGCTCAGGGGGTCCCACAAGGGATTCACGTAGGATCCGTGCATCCTAGCGATAGAAAAAAAAAAAGAAACGCGTCTCCCGGTAAATATGGTAATTTGCCCCCTGGGGGCCAAATCCTGGGGGCATTATTAAAAAAAAGTGGGGGGGTCCACACTGCCCAGGGGACCACCACCCCTGGGGCTCTAATGTAATGTATGTGGGGGGCTCACAGGGAACCCCCGCAGCCCCGGGGATTACCACCCACCAGGGCTTTTTTAAATGGTTGGGGGGCTTTAAGGCCCCCCAGCCCCAGGGACTGCCACCCCCGGGGCTCTAATGTAATGTATGCGGGGGCTCATGGGAACCCCCTTGCAGCCCCGGGAACCGCCAGCCCCAGGGCTTTTTTTAAAAGGGTAGGGGGGCTTTGAGGCCCCCCAGCCCCAGGGACTGCCACCCCCGGGGCTCAAATTTAATGTATGCAGGGGGACTCACAGGCCCCCCCCCACAGCCCCAGGAACCGCCACCCCGGGGGCTTTAATTATAAGTCGGTGGGTGGCTCAAAGGCCCCCCGAAGCCCCGGGGACCACCACCCCCGGGCTTTTTTTAAAATAAAAAAACCTGTGTGGGGAGGGCTTGAGCCCCCCCCCCACACGCCCCAGGGACCGCAGCCTCTCCGGCGCACTACATTTTTAATTTGGGGGTCTGTTATGGACCCCCAATCCCTGGGGACCACCACCCCCTGGGGCTTTACAATTGATGGGGCCTTATCTAGGCCCTGGGGACCGCCACCCTCCAGGGCCAGCTCCTGCTTTGTCCTGAGGTGCCCACCCCGGGACACTGCCGTTTTCAATGGCAGGGCGGTAACCTCGCGGCTCCCACCCTGTCATTGCAAATTGCGTTCCTATTTGGAAGGTCCCCGGGGCAGATTATGGCCTCAGGAGGGGGGCCAACATGGCCCCCTTCCCAATACTTTAATTGTAAAAAAAAATTGGGGGCAGGCCCTGGGCGATGGGGTCCCCAGGGCTAAACAAATTTGAAAAAGAAGAGGGGCTACACAGCCCCCCTACTTAAATTCCTTTTTTTTGTTTTAATTGGGATCGCAGCCAGAGGCCACGCCTCCTATTTCACCACTTTGCAAATGCGCCCCATGTCGCGTTTGCAGAGGGGGAACAAATTCCTCTTAAATACTGGGGGTCCCTGGGGGCCAAGTAGCCCACCAGGTACCTCCAGTATGCCCGAGGGAGCTCCGTTGCAGAGAGGTGTTCTGAGGCCATGCCCCTTTTTACACCTCTCTACAATGCAGCTCTGTGGCAGTTACTGAGGTAGCTGGTGGGCTAGTTGCACCCCAGGGACACTCAGTATTCAAGGGGACTTAATCCCCCATTTTAAAACGTGCCACGGGTGCGTTTGCACAGTGGTGAAGGGAGGGGGTGGGGCCTGAGTTCACATGTGTGCAAACACACCCTGTGGCGCCGTTTAAGTTGGAGAATTAATTCCTTGTCAATACTGAGGGTCCCTGGGGGCATACTAGCCTACCAGGTACCGCGATGGAGGTGCGTTGCAGAGTGTTGTAAAAAGAGGCGTGGCCTCAGAACACCTCTCTGCAACACAGCCTCTTGGGGCAACCTGGAGGTACCTGGTGGGCTAGTTGGCCCCCAGGGACCCACAGGATGGAGGAGAAATGAATTATCTAACTTAAAACATGCCACAGGGTGTGTTTGCAGACATATCACCTCAGGCCACGCCCCCTTCCTTCACCACTGTGCAAACCACCCTGTGCAGCGTTTTAAGTTAGGGAATTAATTTTCTTTGAATACTGAGGGCCAAATAGGCTAACAGGTATCTCCAGTATGCGCCAGGGAGCTGCGTTGCAGAGAGGTGGTCAGAGGCCACTCCCCTTTTTACACCTCGTTGCAACGCAGGTCTGTGGCGCTTACTGGAGGTACCTAGTGGGCTAAATTGTCCCTAGGGACCCCTAGGATTGAACGGGACTTAATCTCTCAACTTAGAACGGTGACAGGCTGTATTTACACAGTGGTGAAGGGAGGGGCCTGAAGTGATGTGTGCAAATACGCCCTGTGGCGTTTTTTATGTTGGGGAAAAAATTCCACTTCAAACCTGAGGGACCATGGGGGCCAAGTAGCCCACCAGGTGCTTCTAGGAAGTGCACTATGCTGCGTTGCAGAGAGGTGGTGCAGGCCGTGCCCCTCAGTGCAACATCTTTGAGCCCAGTACTGATCCTGAAAAGTAGTTCTAACCATACTTACCAGTAACTTGAATTTCCTTCCATAGGCTAACATTGACTGGTTCCACTTGGAAATTCCTCTAAGTGTGGAGTTTTGCAACTTTTAAATATTCACCTAAAACCATCCAAACAACGAATTCCGATTTACTCACCTATTATCAGGAGATAACCCAGTGGTGCATCTTTTAGCCCAGCACTGACCCAGTAAAGTAATTCTAACCATACTTACCAGTAACTTGTATTTCCTTACATAGGAATCCATTGTCTGGTTTTCACCAGAAAAGTTTCTTATTGTCTATTTTCACAAACTACAAATATTCCAATTGTTTAGAGGAGATGCACCAGTGCTGGACCAGGGATCCACCACTGAGTAAGAAAAAATAACGATAACACTACTTACCTGCTAAGTGAATTTCCTTCCATAGGGTAACATTGACTGGTTTCACTTGGAAATTCTTCTAAGTGTAGAGTTTTGAAACTTTTAAATATTCACCTAAAATCATCTGAATAACGAATTCCGATTTACTCACCTGTTATCAGGAGAGAACTCAGTGCTGCATCTTTTAGCTCAGCACTGACCCTCAAAAGTAATTGAAACCATTCTTACAAGTAACTTGTAATTCCTTCCGTTGGAATCCATTGTCTGGTTTTCACCAGCAAAGTTTCTAAGTGTCTATTTTCACAAACTACAAATATTCCTTCAAAATCACCTGTATGACTTAAACACATTCTTTCAACTTTGTACAGGAGATGCACCAGTGCTAGATCAAGGATCTACCAATGAGTAAGAAAAAGTAATGACAGCACTACTTACTTGCGAAGTAAATTTCCTCCCATAGGATAACATTGGTGATTATATGTGAAAAAATTTCAGTGTCAACTTTTAAAATACAAGAAAATTCCTTGAAAATCACTACTGTAACCAAAACGCTTTTACTCAACTGTTTACATGAGATGTCCCAGGACTGAATCTAGGATGCAGTCCTGTGGCTAGAAAAGAATTCCATAAAGTAACTAAATGCATTTAACTAGAAATTCCCATTCAGCTCAATGTTGCATTGTGTTTGAAATTGTGTTGTCCATTGCAACAACTGTAACTACTGTACTCAAAACTCTAAAACTCTATCGCCTATTTGCAAAGTATTTAAACTAAAGTAATTCATTCTGAGAAAGTATATTTTGTAATGTAATGTATAATGTAATTATAATGTAATTTTAAAAATAAAATATCTAAAAATAAATAGTTTTAAAAAATGTAGTAAATCAGTATCAAAAAAATAAATATAAGAATGAATACATTTAAAAATGGTCATTTACAAAACCTTTGAAATTCACTGAAAAACCATAAGTTTCAGACATGTTACAGTTAGGACTTAGCATTTAAAAAACCTTTGAAATTCACTGAGAAAACCATAGATTTCAGACATGTTATAGTTAGGAATTAGCATTTAAAAACCTTAGAAATTCACATTCACTGGATGATGTCATCAGTGACGTCATCAGTGATGTCACTGACCATGTAATGAATGATGTAATATGTGACATCATCAGCAGTGGATTGCGGGCGCGCGAGTTATAGTTAGTACTAACTATAACGCAGGAATTTCAATGGTTTTGTATGAGTATGTCCAACTAACTATAACACCCCTAAAACCTATTGATTTTCAGTGAATATATATATATATATATATATATATATATTACCTACTGGCGGTCGCCAGTAGGTATATATAGTTAGGATTTTTTCTCTATGGGTTTTTTGAAAATTCTATGTCTAATAACTTTGGCGTTTGTGGACGGAATCGGCTGAAATTTTCAGGAAAATGGCACATTTTGTTTCTGAGCAGCCCTTGAAAATTTGGGGGGGGTTCGTCCAGTGGGGGCCGAGAAAAAAGGGGGGTCCCAAAACGTGTTTTTAACATTGAGTTTTCCATAGGGCGGTTGGCCTCACTTTTAGCCCGAACGGCTGAATGGATTTGCACGAAACTTGGCAAAATTGTAGGGACTGGTAGCCCGATGTGCCTTTTGTAGGTCTCAATATATGTGCTCCAGTGGATTTTGAGAAATTAACGTTTAAAAAAAGATATATATCTGTAACAGCGGACCGGTTAGCGCTCTGGTTCGCGGACTTTTCGCGCAACGGAGCTTTGTGAAGCGAAGCTGATTGGTTCTCCGGCGTCTGTCAACATTCCAAACAGTCCGTAGCGGCCGCCATCTTGTCTCTCGGTAGGATCGAGAGACAAGAGGAGGTCAAAACAAAGGGGGAAATAACTATAAGGGGGCATAGTAGATCCTCGCTGACCCCGTAGGTTTGATGTGGAGGTTTTAAAAGGGCCCCGCGGGGCAAAAAAAAATAATAAAAATAATAATTGAACGGCTGAATGGATTTGCACGAAACTTGGCAAAATATTAGGGACTGGTAGCCCGATGTGCCTTTGCTAGGTCTCAATATATGTGCTCCAGTGGATTTTGAGAAATTAACGTTCAAAAAAAGATATATATCTGTAACAGCGCTCCGCTTCGCGTAACGGAGGTTTGCGAAGCTGATTGGTCATTCTGTCACTGGGCTATAGTTGGGCTACATCTGGCTGATATTTGGGCTACATTTGTTTTTTTGTGTGTCTGGCGGCCATCTTTGGGCTACATTGGGCTACATTGGGCTTCATTGGGCTACATTCGGCTAATTAGCAAATAGCTCATCGCAAACTAGGAATGGTAAAGAATCGCTATTTATTCCTTAAAGTTCGCTATTTAGGAAATGCAAATAACTTTGATGATACATATGGCGGTTCATCTCTAACAAGATAAGAAGCATAGGGATAGATTTATGATGACTGGCGCATCACCAGGGATGTGTTAGTCATTCTGTGCCGCTGTTCCGTCACCTATGGTGTGCTGCATTTACAATGCGGCGCATCACGGGGCAAAAACAGCACAGATGCGTGATGTATCTGTGCCGTAAAGGTGGCGCATTGCTGGAGTTGTATCGCAAGTGTGATGAAGGTCCAGCAAGGGTCGGGGGTGCCCCTGTCGCAGGGTTTCTGTTCTCACACAGAACTGTGGACAGAGGATTGGAACCTCGGCGAATTAGGGTGTCCCAAAACTCACGTTAGTAATCAAAAACTATTTAGCAAGCTAGGTACAGTGTCACATTGGATATAACAAACTCTCAATGTTTAGACAATCCAGAATATGAACTTATAGTACCTCAGGATACGTGGAACTCATGAACAGTCGGTCGTTATATATTTCTTAGAAACCAGAACATGGAGTTAAGAAGAACACATGTGTATTTGAAATGTTTATTTACTAATGCCGTCTTCTCAGGCGTAGTACCTTAGATAATAAAAGTACACATATTATCAGTAGCAAAATTACCAGCATAGTTACTAGTACATAAAAAGTGAATGGTGATAGTATGTTAACATGCTGTAAATGAATAAGAGTTAGCAACACTTATAAGCAGCCGCGGGCCGTGGAGGGAGTTACGGTGAGGCAGGGAGGCGGGGAGGGGGAGAAGCAGGGTGGAGAATACAAGTACACATATTATCAGTAGCAAAATTACCAGCATAGTTACTAGTACATAAAAAGCGAATGGTGACAGTATGTTAACATGCTGTAAATGAATAAGAGTTAGCAACACTTATAAGCAGCCGCGGGCCGTGGAGGGAGTTACGGTGGGGCAGGGAGGCGGGGAGGGGGAGGGGCAAGGTAGAGAGGGCTCCACCCTGCTTCTCCCCCTCCCCGCCTCCCTGCCTCACCGTAACTCCCTCCACGGCCCGCGGCTGCTTATATCTCACCCTCCCTAATACACATATTATATTATTTGCTAAGAAGGTCTCTTTGTGTTGGTTTAGGGCGTGCCCATACTTTAGTGTCTTAGATTTGAAGGAATCACATCAGCATACACCAGCTCTCTCTTCATGTGAACCGCATCAACTGTTGTGTATGTGTGTTCGGCAAAGCAATATAAAACCCGCCTCATGCCCAGAATTGGCAGAAGTTGCACTTATGTTATGAGTATGAAGTCGTGGAGATCAGACCTCATAACAATTCTGTACCGTGTTGTTCTTGAAACTTTAGCACTCGCTGTACAGATATAGTTTAACAAGTAAAGCAGATAGTAGACCAATAACATATTATTCTCATGTAAACCACGATGAACTACTAGGTGGAAAGCTAAAGCAACAACTAAATGTCGTGTGCAGAAGTTGCAAAAAAGGAAAAATGGCGTTTAAACCGGTAATGAGCCCATGCTAACTTAACACGGTGTAAAGATATCCAGGACCTAGATGACACCTCCTCATGATCCGGAAACGAACTGAATAAGATAATAGAAGTGCCATCTCATGAGAGCAGATTGCAAGTTTATATGTGGACGGTCCGCAAGGTAAAGCATTAAAAACTAGGAAAATTCAATGCTAAAGAAAAATAAAACAGCCAAGTACTTTATCGAGTCTTAAGCCAATAGGCAAGGTAAATAATAAAAACTTGACAATTAAGTCAATGAATTGTCAATGAAATGCTAGTACTCAGCATATGAAACATGAAAAAGGTCTATGACATAACTGTGTATGCAAAATAAGCTGCAACAGCCTCCAACAGGAAGTCACCGTCTTCATCCGAAAACAGTTCAGCCATCCAATTTAAAAGCGGAAAAGAACATACGTGCTCTCCCAGCACCGGATCCTCTATCACCATCAGAGGACAGCTCGGTGGGTTTTCAAGAAAGCTGTGTTCCAAGAAAGACTGTGCTGCCGCCAGTAAATTCCAGGGACCAAGTAGTCCATGCATCAATGCCACAGCCATAATCCTTTCGCCAGGACAAATCAACTCGTGAGTAATGATAGGAGTCATCAGCTGATTAAAGTCGACGTCAGGAGAAACCGGTCCGCAGAGACACAAATCAATGGCCCAATCGAAATCACAGGTCAGGCAGTGAAATACAGGCTGGACACAGGTGAAGTAGGAGAACCGAAAAGATAATCCATATGCCGTGCTTAATATCGCCAACGGCATTGTGCCATAATATTCTAGCATGCGATTGCGGAACAGTGTCAGCAGCTGCAGGGTCGGAGGTTGCATAGGAGGGACATCCATATTTAAAAATGTAAAAAAGTACAAGAGCGTCCGCTGGTAATGCAAGTAAAAATGCAATCCACGAACCAGAGTGGAGAAAATGGAATGAAAGGGAGCAGGGATGACTCCAAAGATTTTCTCAAATGAAGTCACGAGACCACTGGTAACAACTTTAAAAAAGTGTGCCAGGGATTTTGTGGAGGATGCGTTAAAGATAGTCGGAAACATGTTGCTGAAATTGAAAGGCAAACCTGTGTACGGGTGTTCGCTATGTGAAGTACGAAAGTTTCACGGGCCGAACTCAAGGCCACCTCTCTCTGAGACAAAAGAGCTCTTATTCTTGTCATGCCGTTGAAACGTGTCCCAAGGTTGGTATTTGTGGCCAGATTGAAAACTCCCTATGTTCATGTGTGGGAGGAAATAGAACATTTCTGCAGCAAATAACCCGTTCACTTACTGTTACGATAAAAGGAATACTTTTAATTAACTCAGAACAATCTTCATTATTGAGCATCAAATAACTACCATTTTCCAACAACTTGAACGTGGGGATGATAGCAGGAACTGGCGTGCCTTGCATCACGCAAGCCATATTTGGTCGCTGTTTGTTGCATGAATCGTGTAACTGTATGTGCCTACACATTAGTGAATGATCTGGCGTCTCAGTGCATTCCTCTCCATTCAGATAAACTTCTTGATCATCTTTGAAACATCTGTATGTGTATGGAAGCGACCAGACCTCATGAACAAAAGCACTAGCTAAAGGTTCATAAAGACCTATTGGTATATATTTCATACAATTTGAAAACTTATATAAAGCAAAAGGCAGCGTTATTAAACCGTCGATAAGGCATGTTGCCAAAAAACCCGCAATCCTCTGCTGATGATGTCACTGAGCATGTCATGAATGATGTAATATGTGACATCATCAGTAGTGGATTATGGGTAATAGTATCTCTAGTTTACTCCCCTATAGCTGTCTTTCTTTTAACATAAGTGTGTGTTTCCTTCCCTTATACTTACTGTTTTTGGTTCGCTTCCAGTTCGCGTACCAGCGAGCGAACTAGGAAGCGAACTAAGAGAAATAGAGGTTGGCACAGTTCCAAATATTGTACCAATTTTTTAATAACGGGGAGGTAGTTCTGAAAAGAACTTTTTTTTTTATTTTTCTGAACATTTTTTTACTGTAAGGTTCCCGATTTGCGAAGCGGGAACGAAGAAAAAAAAATATTTAAAAAAATAATTATTCATAAACATATAAAATATATTTTTGGATTTAAAGAAGAATAAATTTTACAGCTACAGATATTAGCTGTTAAAAAACCAATGAAATTCACTGAAAAAACCATAGGTTATAGACCATATATAGTTAGGAATTAGCATTTACAAAACCTTGAAAATTCACTGAAAAAACCATAGGTTATAGACCATATATAGTTAGGAATTAGCATTTACTAAACCTTATTTTACTCACACAAAACCATTGAAATTCCATATATAGTTAGTTGCACTAACTATATATCGCGCACCCGCAATCCACTGCTGATCATGTCACATATTACATCATTCATGACATGGTCAGTGACATCACTGATGACATCACTGATGACAACATCCAGTGATTATGTGTTTCTGTAAAGTTTAAATATGTTTTACATATTGAAGAATGAGTGGATGTATAAGTGTCTGAATGAAGGTTTTAGTAGGTGCGTGATTGACTGCATGAATGAGTGATTAAATGCGTCTTACTGAATGCACGGGTTAGTGACTAAACTGTCTAAAAGTGTGCATCAGTATGTCTGTTGTTGTGCAAGCTGCTGCACGTGTTGATCAGTAGCTATATAAGTAGCTATATGGGTTATTGATTGGTTGCACAAGTATTTGTATGGGAGACTGAGTGTGTGTATGGCTGGCTGGGAGGTGTGTGACTCTGTGCAGATCAATGTGTACTTGTATCAGTGATTCTATAAGAGAGTAACTATGTGTTAGTATATGTTTCAAAAATGTAAGGTGTTCTGTGTTTAACTGTATAGATGAGAAAATGGAAGTGTGATTGATTCTTTTCAGGACTGACTAGGTGTGTGAGTAACTCCATGGATGAGTGGCAGAGTGTGAGTGTCTGTATAGGTGTATGAGTGCATATGATAGTGTTGTAAAGATGAGTGATTGTATGTATGAATGATTGTATGAGTGAATGTGTGTGTAGACATAGGAATCAGTGAGTGCGTATGTAGTAACTAGTATTGGTGTGTCAATGGTTTCAAAAATGATACTCTCTATTTAACACTGGGTGTAACGGAGGTTATATTAGAGTGTGAGGAGATGCATTGTATTATCACATGAATGATATCATCAGTGATGTGATCATTGATATCAAGTGAGATGTCATCAGTGATGTCATTTGAGATGTCATCAGTGATGTCATCAGTGATGTCACTGACCATGTCATGAATGATGTAATATGTGACATGATCAGCAGTGGATTGCGGGTGCGCGATATATAGTTAGTGCAACTAACTATATATGGAATTTCAATGGTTTTGTGTGAGTAAAATAAGGTTTAGTAAATGCTAATTCCTAACTATATATGGTCTATAACCTATGGTTTTTTCAGTGAATATATATATATATATACATATATAAATGTAGAGATATATATACATAGATATAAATATAAGGAAGTTTGTGTATTTACTGCTGCAGAAGCGACGGTATTGAGAGTTGATATATATATATATATTACCTACTGGCGGTCGCCAGTAGGTATATATAGTTAGGATTTTTTCTCTATGGGATTTTTGAAAATTCTATGTCTAATAACTTTGGCGTTTGTGGACGGAATTGGCTGAAATTTTCAGGAAAATGGCACATTTTGTTTCCGAGCAGCCCTTGAAAATTTGGGGGGGGGTTCGTCAAGGGGGGGCCGAGAAAAAAGGGGGGTCCCAAAACGTGTTTTTAACATTGAGTTTTCCATAGGGCGGTTGGCCTCACTTTTAGCCCGAACGGCTGAATGGATTTGCACGAAACTTGGCAAAATTGTAGGGACTGGTAGCCCGATGTGCCTTTTGTAGGTCTCAATATATGTGCTCCAGTGGATTTTGAGAAATTAACGTTTAAAAAAAGATATATATCTGTAACAGCGGACCTGGCAGCGTCCCAGGACGCGTACTTTTCGCGCAACGGAGCTTTGTGAAGCGAAGCTGATTGGTTCTCCGGCGTCTGTCAACATTCCAAAAAGTCCGTAGCGGCCGCCATCTTGTCTCTCGGTAGGATCGAGAGACAAGAGGAGGTCAAAACAAAGGGGGAAATAACTATAAGGGGGCATAGTAGATCCTAGCTGACCCCCTAGGTTTGATGTGGAGGTTTTAAAAGGGCCCCGCGGGGCAAAAAAAAAAAATAATAATAATAATCGAACGGCTGAATGGATTTGCACGAAACTTGGCAAAATATTAGGGACTGGTAGCCCGATGTGCCTTTGCTAGGTCTCAACATATGTGCTCCAGTGGATTTTGAGAAATTAACGTTCAAAAAAAGATATATATCTGTAACAGCGCTCCGCTTCGCGTAACGGAGGTTTGCGAAGCTGATTGGTCATTCTGTCACTGGGCTATAGTTGGGCTACATCTGGCTGATATTTGGGCTACATTTGTTTTTTTGTGTGTCTGGCGGCCATCTTTGGGCTACATTGGGCTACATTGGGCTTCATTGGGCTACATTGGGCTACATTTGGGCTCCAACATATATATAGGCCAATGTAGCCCAATATATATTTTTCAAAGTTAATTTTCGTAAAAACCACTGGAGCATATATCTTGAGACATAGCAAAGGCACATCGGGCTACCAGTCCCTACAATTTTGCCAAGTTTCGTGGAAATCCATTCAGCCGTTCGAGCTAAAAGTGAGTCCAACCGCCCTATGGAAATGAAGGAAATTAATGGGTAATTTGTAATTAGCAAATAGCTAATCGCAAACTAGGAATGGTAAAGAATCGCTATTTATTCCTTAAAGTTCGCTATTTAGGAAATGCAAAAAACTTTGATGATACATATGGCGGTTCATCTCTAACAAGATAAGAAGCATAGGGATACATTTATGATGACTGGCGCATCACCAGGGATGTGTTAGTCATTCTGTGCCGCTGTTCCGTCACCTATGGTGTGCTGCATTTACAATGCGGCGCATCATGGGGCAAAAACAGCACAGATGCGTGATGTATCTGTGCCGTAAAGGTGGCGCATTGCTGGAGTTGTATCGCAAGTGTGATGAAGCTCCAGCAAGGGTCGGGGGTGCCCCTGTCGCAGGGTTTCTGTTCTCACACAGAACTGTGGACAGAGGATTGGAACCTCGGCGAATTAGGGTGTCCCAAAACTCACGTTAGTAATCAAAAACTCCTTAGTAAGCTAGGTACAGTGTCACATTGGATATAACAAACTCTCAATGTTTAGACAATCCAGAATATGAACTTATAGTACCTCAGGATACGTGGAACTCATGAACAGTCGGTCGTTATATATTTCTTAGAAACCAGAACATGGAGTTAAGAAGAACACATGTGTATTTGAAATGTTTATTTACTAATGCCGTCTTCTCAGGCGTAGTATCTTAGATAATACAAGTACACATATTATCAGTAGCAAAATTACCAGCATAGTTACTAGTACATAAAAAGCGAATGGTGATAGTATGTTAACATGCTGTAAATGAATAAGAGTTAGCAACACTTATAAGCAGCCGCGGGCCGTGGAGGGAGTTACGGTGAGGCAGGGAGGCGGGGAGGGGGAGAAGCAGGGTGGAGAATACAAGTACACATATTATCAGTAGCAAAATTACCAGCATAGTTACTAGTACATAAAAAGCGAATGGTGACAGTATGTTAACATGCTGTAAATGAATAAGAGTTAGCAACACTTATAAGCAGCCGCGGGCCGTGGAGGGAGTTACGGTGGGGCAGGGAGGCGGGGAGGGGGAGGGGCAAGGTAGAGAGGGCTCCACCCTGCTTCTCCCCCTCCCCGCCTCCCTGCCTCACCGTAACTCCCTCCACGGCCCGCGGCTGCTTATATCTCACCCTCCCTAATACACATATTATATTATTTGCTAAGAAGGTCTCTTTGTGTTGGTTTAGGGCGTGCCCATACTTTAGTGTCTTAGATTTGAAGGAATCACATCAGCATACACCAGCTCTCTCTTCATGTGAACCGCATCAACTGTTGTGTATGTGTGTTCGGCAAAGCAATATAAAACCCGCCTCATGCCCAGAATTGGCAGAAGTTGCACTTATGTTATGAGTATGAAGTCGTGGAGATCAGACCTCATAACAATTCTGTATCGTGTTGTTCTTGAAACTTTAGCACTCGCTGTACAGATATAGTTTAACAAGCAAAGCAGATAGTAGAGCAATAACATATTATTCTCATGTAAACCACGATGAACTACTAGGTGGAAAGCTAAAGCAACAACTAAGTGTCGTGTGCAGAAGTTGCAAAAAAGGAAAAATGGCGTTTAAACCGGTAATGAGCCCATGCTAACTTAACACGGTGTAAAGATATCCAGGACCTAGATGACACCTCCCCATGATTCGGAAACGAACTGAATAAGATAATAGAAGTGCCATCTCATGAGAGCAGATTGCAAGTTTATATGTGGACGGTCCGCAAGGTAAAGCATTAAAAACTAGGAAAATTTAATGCTAAAGAAAAATAAAACAGCCAAGTACTTTATCGAGTCTTAAGCCAATAGGCAAGGTAAATAATAAAAACTTGACAAATAAGTCAATGAATTGTCAATGAAATGCTAGTACTCAGCATATCAAACATGAAAAAGGTCTATGACATAACTGTGTATGCAAAATAAGCTGCAACAGCCTCCAATAGGAAGTCACCGTCTTCATCCGAAAACAGTTCAGCCATCCAATTTAAAAGCGGAAAAGAACATACATGCTCTCCCAGCACCGGATCCTCTATCACCATCAGAGGACAGCTCGGTGGGTTTTCAAGAAAGCTCTGTTCCAAGAAAGACTGTGCTGCCGCCAGTAAATTCCAGGGACCAAGTAGTCCATGCATCAATGCCACAGCCATAATCCTTTCGCCAGGACAAACCAACTCGTGAGTAATGATAGGAGTCATCAGCTGCTTAAAGTCGACGTCAGGAGAAACCGGTCCGCAGAGACACAAATCAATGGCCCAATCGAAATCACAGGTCAGGCAGTGAAATACAGGCTGGACACAGGTGAAGTAGGAGAATCGAAAAGATAATCCATATGCCGTGCTTAATATCGCCAACGGCATTGTGCCATAATATTCTAGCATGCGATTGCGGAACAGTGTCAGCAGCTGCAGGGTGGGAGGTTGCATAGGAGGGACATCCATATTTAAAAATGTAAAAAAGCACAAGAGCGTCCGCTGGTAATGCAAGTAAAAATGCCAATCCACGAACCAGAGTGGAGAAAATAGAATGAAAGGAAGCAGGGATGACTCCAAAGATTTTCTCAAATGAAGTCACGAGACCACTGGTAACAACTTTAAAAAAGTGCGCCAGGGCCTTTGTGGAGGATGCGTTAAAGATAGTCGGAACCATCTTGCTGAAATTGAAAGGCAAATCTGAATTGAAAAGGGTCTGCACCTCTGTACGGGTGTTCGCTATGTGAAGCACGAAATTTTCACGGGCCGAACTCAAGGCCACCTCTCTCTGAGACAAAAGAGCTCTTATTCTTGCCATGCCGTTGAAATCTGTCCCAAGGTTGGTATTTGTGGGCAGATTGAAAACTCCCTATGTTCATGTGTGGGAGGAAATAGAACATTTCTGCAGCAAATAACCCGTTCACTTACTGTTACGATAAAAGGAATACTTTTAATTAACTCAGAACAATCTTCATTATTGAGCATCAAATAACTACCATTTTCCAACAACTTGAACGTGGGGATGATAGCAGGAACTGGCGTGCCTTGCAACACGCAAGCCATATTTGGTCGGTGTTTGTTGCATGAACCGTGTAACTGTATGTGCCTACACATTAGTGAATGATCTGGCGTCTCAGTGCATTCCTCTCCATTCAGATAAACTTCTTGATCATCTTTGAAACATCTGTATGTGTATGGAAGCGACCAGACCTCATGAAGAAAAGCACTACCTAAAGGTTCATAACGACCTATTGGTATATATTTCATACAATTTGAAAACTTATATAAAGCAAAAGGCAGCGTTATTAAACCGTGGATAAGGCACGTTGCCAAAAAACCCGCAATCCTCTGCTGATGATGTCACTGAGCATGTCATGAATGATGTAATATGTGACATCATCAGCAGTGGATTACGGGTAATAGTATCTCTAGTTTACTCCCCTATAGCTGTCTTTCTTTTAACATAAGTGTCTGTTTCCTTCCCTTATACTTACTGTTTTTGGTTCGCTTCCGGTTCGCGTACCGGCGAGCGAACTGGGAAGCGAACTAAGAGAAATAGAGGTTGGCACAGTTCCAAATATTGTACCAATTTTTTAATAACGGGGAGGTAGTTCTGAAAAGAACTTTTTTTTTTATTGTTTTTGTTGTTTTATATTTTTTTTATTATTTTTCTGAACATTTTTTTACTTTTTTTGAATTTTTCTGAACAGTTTTATATTTTTTTGGGTTTTTCTTGGAGGGGGCAATGAAAACGATTCATTGTAAAGGGCTCAACAGGAGTAACAAAACAAAAAAATAAGTATTTATTATTTTGGGCGTTTCGTACAAACTTGCATATGATAGTCAATAGCTCTGTTGATCAGAGTGATGCTTCTTTCTCCGTAGGAAATGAATCCATCGCAAAATACGCAGATGTGTTTTACTTCACCAAATTTCATTTGTATATTTGGCACCATCTCCCTGCCCTCTGGTCCCGTTACTTCCGGTACAACAGATCTTCTGGCCATAATAGGGAGATTATCTAGGTCGTTCCGAAACTGTGCAGCACTGTAGTTGTTAGGATGCCACCTAGTCATATGGCGATGCATTGTGTAGTTTCCGAAACTGTATTTTTTCTCGGTTCCTCTGGACAGTCTATCTTGACATATAAGGCAAGTTACGTATCTTGCATTTACTTTTTTCTGACCTTTGGGAATTTTAAAAAATTGCCAAATGAAGTTTTCTTTCCGGTGAGACGTCCTGGGCTGCTCAGGCAAAAACTGCCTCTCTTCGTGCTCGTCGTCCTGTTCCTCTTCTTCCTCTTCTTGTTGAATTATAACTTGAGCAGGTGGTCCACTCTTCCTTGGATGTGGTGGAGGTGGTGGGGAAGCACCAGCTGAAGCTACTAAAGAAGCCATTGCTCAGTGATCACAAAGGGTCTTTCTCTCACAATGATGAAAGTCAGAGTGAGGAAAGAAGGAGGGATTTTCATCATTTGGGAAAAACAAGAGTTCTCAACCAATCAAAAGTGTTCATTTTAGATTATATGACCTAGTCTTACATCATTAGGAAACCAAAAGTGAAATGAACCAATGAAAAGTGTTATTACCAAGTCACATGACTTGCTGTGTTTACGTTAAGCACTTTGCAGGGCCTCCCGGTTTGCTTCCAGAAACCTGCGCTTTGCGACTCGCTTCGCGTACCAGTTCGCTAACGTAGCACGTCATATGACGTATCACGCGACAACGTGAAACGTCATGCGGACAGAAGGCGTCACGATGTTGTTTTCTAACGCGGCACTTGCGGTAAAGAAACGTTTACCGGCTCGCGGTCTATTTCGCGGCATCAAGGTCAGCTAACGGGAAGCTTCCCGATTCGCGAAGCGGGAACGAAGAAAAAAAAATATTTTAAAAAAAATGTATTCATAAACATATAAAATATATTTTTGGATTTAAAGAAGAATACATTTTACAGCTACAGATATTAGCTGTTAAAAAACCAATGAAATTCACAGAAAAAACCATAGGTTATAGACCATATATAGTTAGGAATTAGCATTTACAAAACCTTGAAAATTCACTGAAAAAACCATAGGTTATAGACCATATATAGTTAGGAATTAGCATTTAGAAAACCTTATTTTACTCACACAAAACCATTGAAATTCCATATATAGTTAGTTGCACTAACTATATATCGCGCACCCGCAATCCACTGCTGATGATGTCACATATTACATCATTCATGACATGGTCAGTGACATCACTGATGACATCACTGATGACATCTCAAATGACATCACTGATGACATCATCTAGTGTCTGTGTGTTTTTGTAAAGTTTAAATACGTTTTACATATTGAAGAATGAGTGGATGTATGGAAGACTGAGTGTGTGTGTGGCTGGCTGGGAGGTGTGTGACTCTGAGCATATCAATGTGTACTTGTATCAGTGATTGTATAAGAGAGTAAGTATGTGTTAGTATATGTGTGAAAAGTATGGTGTTCTGTGTTTAACTATAGATGAGGAAATCGAAGTGTGATTGATTCTTCACAGGACTGACTAGGTGTATGAGTGCATATGATAGTGTTCTAATAATAACTGACTGTATGTATGAGTAATTGTATGGGTGAATGAGTGAATGTGTGTGTAGACGTACGAATCAGTGAGTGCGTATGTAGTAACTGGTATTGGTGTGTCATGATGTCATCAGTGATGTCATTTGAGATGTCATCAGTGATGTCATTTCAGATGTCATTAGTGATGTCATCAGTGATGTCACTGAAGTATGGTGTTCTGTGTTTAACTGTATAGATGAAGAAATGGAAGTGTGATTGATTCTTTACAGGACTGACTTGGTGTGTGAGTAACTCCATGGATGAGTGGCAGTGTGTGACTGTCTGCATAGGTGTATGAGTGCATATGATAGTGTTGTAATAATGAGTGACTGTATGTATGAGTGATTGTATGGGTGAATGAGTGAATGTGTGTGTAGACGTAGGAATCAGTGAGTGCGTATGTAGTAACTGGTATTGGTGTGTCATGATGTCATCAGTGATGTCATTTGAGATGTCATCAGTGATGTCATCAGTGATGTCATTTGAGATGTCATCAGTGATGTCATCAGTGATGTCACTGACCATGTCATGAATGATGTAATATGTGACATCATCAGCAGTGGATTGCGGGTGCGCGATATATAGTTAGTGCAACTAACTATATATGGAATTTCAATGGTTTTGTGTGAGTAAAATAAGGTTTTCTAAATGCTAATTCCTAACTATATATGGTCTATAACCTATCGTTTTTTCAGTGAATTTTCAAGGTTTTGTAAATGCTAATTCCTAACTATATATGGTCTATAACCTATGGTTTTTTCTGTGAATATATATATATATTACCTACTGGCGGTCGCCAGTAGGTATATATAGTTAGGATTTTTTCTCTATGGGTTTTTTGAAAATTCTATGTCTAATAACTTTGGCGTTTGTGGACGGAATTGGCTGAAATTTTCAGGAAAATGGCACATTTTGTTTCTGAGCAGCCCTTGAAAATTTGGGGGGGGTTCATCAAGGGGGGGCCGAGAAAAAAGGGGGGTCCCAAAACGCGTTTTTCCCATGTTAATTTCCATAGGGCGGTTGGCCTCACTTTTAGCCCGAACGGCTGAATGGATTTGCACGAAACTTGGCAAAATTGTAGGGACTGGTAGCCCGATGTGCCTTTTGTAGGTCTCAATATATGTGCTCCAGTGGATTTTGAGAAATTAACGTTTAAAAAAAGATATATATCTGTAACAGCGGACCGGGCAGCGCTCTGGTTCGCGGACTTTTCGCGCAACGGAGCTTTGTGAAGCGAAGCTGATTGGTTCTCCGGCGTCTGTCAACATTCCAAACAGTCCGCAGCGGCCGCCATCTTGTCTCTCGGTAGGATCGAGAGACAAGAGGAGGCCAAAGCGAAGGGGCAAATGACCATAAGGGGGCATAGTACATTGTCGCTCACCCCCTAGGTTTGATGTGGAGGTTTTAAAAGGGCCCCGCGGGGCAAAAAAAAATAAAAATAATAATAATCGAACAGCTGAATGGATTTGCACGAAACTTGGCAAAATTGTAGGGACTGGTAGCCCGATGTGCCTTTGCTAGATCTCAATATATGTGCTCCAGTGGATTTTGAGAAATTAACGTTCAAAAAAAGGTATATATCTGTAACAGCGCACCGCTTCGCGTACTTTTCGCGTTACGGAGCTTTGAGAAGCGAAGCTGATTGGCTCTCCGGTGTCTGTAAACATTCCAAACAGTCCGTAGCGGCCGCCATCTTGTCTCTCGGTAGGATCGAACAGCTGAATGGATTTGCACGAAACTTGGCAAAATTGTAGGGACTGGTAGCCCGATGTGCCTTTGCTAGGTCTCAATATATGTGCTTCAGTGCATTTTGAGAAATTAACGTTCAGAAACAAGATATATATCTGTAACAGCGCTCCGCTTCGCGGAGATAAAATTATATGTGTATTACCTAGCTGTTGCTAACACCAGTTAGCGACGGCTAGTAGAAGATAGCGACCATCTTGGGCCCCACTTTGCATGTGAGTGATATTTATCACTAATGACATGCAAAGTGGGCATGCCAAGATGTTAGCGACTGGAAACAGTCGCTAACATCGCTATCTCCTATTATCAACTTTTGGAAATATTCGAGATAAGGGCGAATATCTCTAAAAGCTACCACCTGCCCTGAGCAGTTCTTAGCCATGTTATCCAATGGGAGGTGGATAACATGGCTAAGAGCATTAGCTCGGTAATGCATGAATATCGCTGAGTTTTCAGCGATATTAATGCATTGCGGTCGTTTTTTATCGTATTTCCGATAAACCTTGATAATAGCAAGGTTTATCTGCGATAATTTCTGACGGTAAAAAAATCGTTGCTAAGCATCGTTAGGGATAAATATCGCTTAACTTTGGTAATATGCCCCAACGTCTGTTAACGTTCGATTCGAAGGAAATCAGGAAGTGTTGAAAAACATTGTCTGCGCCATCTTGTCTTTTTTCAAATGCCACACTTTTGTCGTGCACGGCAGCCATTTTAGATGCCTTGACCAAACCCACTCTGTGCACGCTGTCGATCCTTAGCATGGCTCCCCACCCTCGCAAACATCTCCCCCAGGCAGTGGTCACCCCCGCTCTCTGTCTTATGCATGGGTAATAAACCTCCCCCATCTGCGCTGCTGTTCCCTGAGAATCACACCCTGTGCCCGCCCGACACCTCCCTTTCGCCCTATTCACTACCGCACCCTCTGACACTCCTTTTCCTCTGTGTCCGATTGTCCAGGCTGGTCCTAGGGTATCAGCTAGCCCTGCAGATGTAGTTTATGGCCACAGCTGTAAAGAATCACCCCTCTTCAAAGGAGTTATAGTAGATCAGAGCCTGAAGCGGAAGATTCCAGGGATGACTGTTTGTACATCAAAGTTTTTACAATTATGTGTCACATTAAAAATATATAGCACTCCGACAAAGTAGTAAGATTATAAAACTTTAATAATTTATAAATATATACAAGAAAACAAAAATAGTAATAACATATAAACATTTTTAGGGAAAAACAACGAAGTAGCGGTCGGCTGTGCGAATAGTCCCAACGCAGCACAACGTCCAGATTTCCGGCGTGGGGCGTCGCGGGGGGTGGGTCATCAGTAGCAAACTGTTGTGCGAATAGTTCCAAGGCAGCAGAACGCGCCGAAATCTAGATGACACGAAAGTGATGTCTAGTAAGTTGCCACCCAGCAAATAACGGCATGGGGCGTCGCGGGGGGTGGGTCATCAGTAGCAAACTGTTGCGCGAATAGTTCCAAGGCAGCAGAACGATGGCACCAAGGTGATGTCCAGTAAGTTGCCGCACTGGTTTTGGTATCCTACAATGCTGCTCCGAATAACGGCGTGGAGCGCCCCGGGGGAGGCGGCGTGAACGGGCCTCTCCAGGTGGAGTGTCATCTGTTGTAGTGGGGCGCCCCTTTACCGTTTCAGTTGCCATTCCGTCCGTTTTTGGTCCACTGTGTCAAAAGCCGCAATTCAGCTGAGTTGCGCCCACTCTTGCGGTGCAGCGATAGGCGGCTGTCACAGGACTCTCAAAATGGCGGCAGGCTGTTTCCTTTTTGGGCCTGGTCCACTGAAATGGCCCTGGGACACCTTGGAAATCGGACGCTTGTCTGCTAGGTCTTGGACCTCATTCTCGAAAGCGTCCCCTCCGCCTTGAGAATTCATCAAAAGTTTTGGGGGCTCCGACTCCTGCAGGCTTCTGGTGGGGAGCGGCTGCCATGATTGCTCGCGGAATGACCACGACTGAGCTACGAGATGGTGGTGCTTTCATGCTGACGCCAGCTTCAGTCTGAAACATCCAGAAACAAGGTGGGGCTTTCATCGTTTGGGGAAAAAAAAAAGTTTTCATCCTATGAAAAGTGTGCCAGTAGGTAATATATATATATATTCACAGAAAAAACCATAGGTTATAGACCATATATAGTTAGGAATTAGCATTTACAAAACCTTGAAAATTCACTGAAAAAACGATAGGTTATAGACCATATATAGTTAGGAATTAGCATTTAGAAAACCTTATTTTACTCACACAAAACCATTGAAATTCCATATATAGTTAGTTGCACTAACTATATATCGCGCACCCGCAATCCACTGCTGATGATGTCACATATTACATCATTCATGACATGGTCAGTGACATCACTGATGACATCACTGATGACATCTCAAATGACATCACTGATGACATCATCTAGTGTCTGTGTGTTTTTGTAAAGTTTAAATACGTTTTACATATTGAAGAATGAGTGGATGTATGGAAGACTGAGTGTGTGTGTGGCTGGCTGGGAGGTGTGTGACTCTGAGCATATCAATGTGTACTTGTATCAGTGATTGTATAAGAGAGTAAGTATGTGTTAGTATATGTGTGAAAAGTATGGTGTTCTGTGTTTAACTATAGATGAGGAAATCGAAGTGTGATTGATTCTTCACAGGACTGACTAGGTGTATGAGTGCATATGATAGTGTTCTAATAATAACTGACTGTATGTATGAGTAATTGTATGGGTGAATGAGTGAATGTGTGTGTAGACGTACGAATCAGTGAGTGCGTATGTAGTAACTGGTATTGGTGTGTCATGATGTCATCAGTGATGTCATTTGAGATGTCATCAGTGATGTCATTTCAGATGTCATTAGTGATGTCATCAGTGATGTCACTGAAGTATGGTGTTCTGTGTTTAACTGTATAGATGAAGAAATGGAAGTGTGATTGATTCTTTACAGGACTGACTTGGTGTGTGAGTAACTCCATGGATGAGTGGCAGTGTGTGACTGTCTGCATAGGTGTATGAGTGCATATGATAGTGTTGTAATAATGAGTGACTGTATGTATGAGTGATTGTATGGGTGAATGAGTGAATGTGTGTGTAGACGTAGGAATCAGTGAGTGCGTATGTAGTAACTGGTATTGGTGTGTCATGATGTCATCAGTGATGTCATTTGAGATGTCATCAGTGATGTCATCAGTGATGTCATTTGAGATGTCATCAGTGATGTCATCAGTGATGTCACTGACCATGTCATGAATGATGTAATATGTGACATCATCAGCAGTGGATTGCGGGTGCGCGATATATAGTTAGTGCAACTAACTATATATGGAATTTCAATGGTTTTGTGTGAGTAAAATAAGGTTTTCTAAATGCTAATTCCTAACTATATATGGTCTATAACCTATCGTTTTTTCAGTGAATTTTCAAGGTTTTGTAAATGCTAATTCCTAACTATATATGGTCTATAACCTATGGTTTTTTCTGTGAATATATATATATATTACCTACTGGCGGTCGCCAGTAGGTATATATAGTTAGGATTTTTTCTCTATGGGTTTTTTGAAAATTCTATGTCTAATAACTTTGGCGTTTGTGGACGGAATTGGCTGAAATTTTCAGGAAAATGGCACATTTTGTTTCTGAGCAGCCCTTGAAAATTTGGGGGGGGTTCATCAAGGGGGGGCCGAGAAAAAAGGGGGGTCCCAAAACGCGTTTTTCCCATGTTAATTTCCATAGGGCGGTTGGCCTCACTTTTAGCCCGAACGGCTGAATGGATTTGCACGAAACTTGGCAAAATTGTAGGGACTGGTAGCCCGATGTGCCTTTTGTAGGTCTCAATATATGTGCTCCAGTGGATTTTGAGAAATTAACGTTTAAAAAAAGATATATATCTGTAACAGCGGACCGGGCAGCGCTCTGGTTCGCGGACTTTTCGCGCAACGGAGCTTTGTGAAGCGAAGCTGATTGGTTCTCCGGCGTCTGTCAACATTCCAAACAGTCCGCAGCGGCCGCCATCTTGTCTCTCGGTAGGATCGAGAGACAAGAGGAGGCCAAAGCGAAGGGGCAAATGACCATAAGGGGGCATAGTACATTGTCGCTCACCCCCTAGGTTTGATGTGGAGGTTTTAAAAGGGCCCCGCGGGGCAAAAAAAAATAAAAATAATAATAATCGAACAGCTGAATGGATTTGCACGAAACTTGGCAAAATTGTAGGGACTGGTAGCCCGATGTGCCTTTGCTAGATCTCAATATATGTGCTCCAGTGGATTTTGAGAAATTAACGTTCAAAAAAAGGTATATATCTGTAACAGCGCACCGCTTCGCGTACTTTTCGCGTTACGGAGCTTTGAGAAGCGAAGCTGATTGGCTCTCCGGTGTCTGTAAACATTCCAAACAGTCCGTAGCGGCCGCCATCTTGTCTCTCGGTAGGATCGAACAGCTGAATGGATTTGCACGAAACTTGGCAAAATTGTAGGGACTGGTAGCCCGATGTGCCTTTGCTAGGTCTCAATATATGTGCTTCAGTGCATTTTGAGAAATTAACGTTCAGAAACAAGATATATATCTGTAACAGCGCTCCGCTTCGCGGAGATAAAATTATATGTGTATTACCTAGCTGTTGCTAACACCAGTTAGCGACGGCTAGTAGAAGATAGCGACCATCTTGGGCCCCACTTTGCATGTGAGTGATATTTATCACTAATGACATGCAAAGTGGGCATGCCAAGATGTTAGCGACTGGAAACAGTCGCTAACATCGCTATCTCCTATTATCAACTTTTGGAAATATTCGAGATAAGGGCGAATATCTCTAAAAGCTACCACCTGCCCTGAGCAGTTCTTAGCCATGTTATCCAATGGGAGGTGGATAACATGGCTAAGAGCATTAGCTCGGTAATGCATGAATATCGCTGAGTTTTCAGCGATATTAATGCATTGCGGTCGTTTTTTATCGTATTTCCGATAAACCTTGATAATAGCAAGGTTTATCTGCGATAATTTCTGACGGTAAAAAAATCGTTGCTAAGCATCGTTAGGGATAAATATCGCTTAACTTTGGTAATATGCCCCAACGTCTGTTAACGTTCGATTCGAAGGAAATCAGGAAGTGTTGAAAAACATTGTCTGCGCCATCTTGTCTTTTTTCAAATGCCACACTTTTGTCGTGCACGGCAGCCATTTTAGATGCCTTGACCAGACCCACTCTGTGCACGCTGTCGATCCTTAGCATGGCTCCCCACCCTCGCAAACATCTCCCCCAGGCAGTGGTCACCCCCGCTCTCTGTCTTATGCATGGGTAATAAACCTCCCCCATCTGCGCTGCTGTTCCCTGAGAATCACACCCTGTGCCCGCCCGACACCTCCCTTTCGCCCTATTCACTACCGCACCCTCTGACACTCCTTTTCCTCTGTGTCCGATTGTCCAGGCTGGTCCTAGGGTATCAGCTAGCCCTGCAGATGTAGTTTATGGCCACAGCTGTAAAGAATCACCCCTCTTCAAAGGAGTTATAGTAGATCAGAGCCTGAAGCGGAAGATTCCAGGGATGACTGTTTGTACATCAAAGTTTTTACAATTATGTGTCACATTAAAAATATATAGCACTCCGACAAAGTAGTAAGATTATAAAACTTTAATAATTTATAAATATATACAAGAAAACAAAAATAGTAATAACATATAAACATTTTTAGGGAAAAACAACGAAGTAGCGGTCGGCTGTGCGAATAGTCCCAACGCAGCACAACGTCCAGATTTCCGGCGTGGGGCGTCGCGGGGGGTGGGTCATCAGTAGCAAACTGTTGTGCGAATAGTTCCAAGGCAGCAGAACGCGCCGAAATCTAGATGACACGAAAGTGATGTCTAGTAAGTTGCCACCCAGCAAATAACGGCATGGGGCGTCGCGGGGGGTGGGTCATCAGTAGCAAACTGTTGCGCGAATAGTTCCAAGGCAGCAGAACGATGGCACCAAGGTGATGTCCAGTAAGTTGCCGCACTGGTTTTGGTATCCTACAATGCTGCTCCGAATAACGGCGTGGAGCGCCCCGGGGGAGGCGGCGTGAACGGGCCTCTCCAGGTGGAGTGTCATCTGTTGTAGTGGGGCGCCCCTTTACCGTTTCAGTTGCCATTCCGTCCGTTTTTGGTCCACTGTGTCAAAAGCCGCAATTCAGCTGAGTTGCGCCCACTCTTGCGGTGCAGCGATAGGCGGCTGTCACAGGACTCTCAAAATGGCGGCAGGCTGTTTCCTTTTTGGGCCTGGTCCACTGAAATGGCCCTGGGACACCTTGGAAATCGGACGCTTGTCTGCTAGGTCTTGGACCTCATTCTCGAAAGCGTCCCCTCCGCCTTGAGAATTCATCAAAAGTTTTGGGGGCTCCGACTCCTGCAGGCTTCTGGTGGGGAGCGGCTGCCATGATTGCTCGCGGAATGACCACGACTGAGCTACGAGATGGTGGTGCTTTCATGCTGACGCCAGCTTCAGTCTGAAACATCCAGAAACAAGGTGGGGCTTTCATCGTTTGGGGAAAAAAAAAAGTTTTCATCCTATGAAAAGTGTTGTTTTTAGGTCACATGATCAAGCCTTCCATCATTAGGAAACCAAAAGTAAAATGAACCAATGAAAAGTTTTATAAACAAGTCACATGACCTGTTATGCGGCATAGGGTGTAAAATTAGGAGAAAATACGTTGGCACGTGAGGCGGCGTCAGTAGCGGACCGATGTGCGAATAGGCCGAAGGCAACACAACGCGCCAAGATCTGGATGGCACCGAGGTGGTGTCCAGCAAGTTGCAGCACTGGTGTGGCCATCCTACAATGCTGAAAGTCGGCGTGGGGCGCCCCGTTGGCCTGTGAGTTTGCGTCAGTAGCGGACCGATGTGCGAATAGGCCGAAGGCAGCACAACGCGCCAAGATCCGGATGGCACCGAGGTGGTGTCTAGTAAGTTGTCGCACTGGTGTGGCCATCCAACAATGCTGAAAGTCGGCGTGGGGCGCCCCGTTGGCCTGTGAGTTTGCGTCAGTAGCGGACCGATGTGCGAATAGGCCGAAGGCAGCACAACGCGCCAAGATCCGGATGGCACCGAGGTGGTGTCTAGTAAGTTGCCGCACTGGTGTGGCCATCCTACAATGCTGAAAGTCGGCGTGGGGCGCCCCGTTGGCCTGTGAGTTTGCGTCAGTAGCGGACCGATGTGCGAATAGGTCGAAGGCAGCACAACGCGCCAAGATCCGGATGGCACCGAGGTGGTGTCTAGTAAGTTGTCGCACTTCTGTGGCCATCCTACAATGTTGAAAGTCGGCGTGGGGCGCCCCGTTGGCCTGTGAGATGGCGTCAGTAGCGGACCGATGTGCGAATGGGGCCAAAGGCAGCGCAACAATATTTTCTGATTTGAAGACACCACAAGGCGCTGAGATGCCAAGATCCGGATGGCACCGAGGTGGTGTCTAGCAAGTTGTGGCACTGGTGTGGCCATCGTACAATGGTAAAAGTCGGCGTGGGGCGCCCTGTTGGCCTGTGAGATGGTGTCAGTAGCGGACTGATGTGTGAATGGGGCCAAAGGCAGCGCAACAATATTTTCTACTATATTTTCGGAGTAGAAGACACCACAAGGCGCTGAGATGCCAAGATCCGGATGGCACCGAGGTGATGTGTAAGTTGCGGACGGATGTGCGAATGGGGCCAAAGGCAGCTCAACAATATTTTCTGAAGAGAATACACCACAAGGCGCTGAGATGCCAAGATCCGGATGGCACCGAGGTGATGTCTAAGTTGCGGACCGATGTGCGAATGGGGCCAAAGGTAGCGTAACAAGATTTTCTGTATGGAAGATACCACTAGGCGTTGAGATGCCAAGATTCGGATGGCACCGAGGTGATGTCTAGGAAGTTGTGCCACTGGTGTGGCCATCGTACAATGGTAAAAGTCGGCGTGGGGCGCCCTATTGGCCTGTGAGATGGTGTCAGTAGCGGACTGATGTGCGAATGGGGCCAAAGGCAGCGCAACAATATTTTCTGACTGACACCACAAGGCGCTGAGATGCCAAGATCCGGATGGCATCGAGGTGATGTCTAAGTTGCGGACTGATGTGCGAATGGGGCCAAAGGCAGCGTAACAATATTTTCTGTATGGAAGATACCACTAGGCGTTGAGATGCCAAGATTCGGATGGCACCGAGGTGATGTCTAGCAAGTTGGTGTGGTCATCCTACAATGCCGAAACTCGGCGTGGGTCACCCCATTAGCCTGTGAGATGGCGTCAGTAGCGGACCGATGTGCGAATAGGCCGAAGGCAGCACAACGCGCCAAGATCCGGATGTCACCGTGGTGGTTTCATAGTTGAGAGGCACTTCATCTGCAGTGGGGCGCCGAGATCCGGATGGCACCGAGGTGATGTCTAGCAAGTTGCTGTACTTGTGTGGTCATCCTACAATGCTGAAACTCGGCGTGGGTCGCCCCATTAGCCTGTGAGATAGCTGTTCTTTGGATTTGGGCCTGGTCCACTAAAATGGCCCTGGGACACCTAAGAACTCGAACGCTCGATTTTTTTTTCCTTTCCTGTACATGCAAAAAAAGGTAAATGCCCGGTATGTTACACGCTTCATCTGCCACGATGAACTCTCCAGAGGAACCGAAAAAATATATAGTTGTTGGTGTGGTCATCCTACAATGCTGAAACTCGGCGTGGGTCACCCCATTAGCCTGTGAGATGGCGTCAGTAGCGGACCGATGTGCGAATAGGCCGAAGGCAGCACAACGCGCCAAGATCCGGATGTCACCGTGGTGGTTTCATAGTTGAGAGGCACTTCATCTGCAGTGGGGCGCCGAGATCCGGATGGCACCGAGGTGATGTCTAGCAAGTTGCTGTACTTGAGTGGTCATCCTACAATGCTGAAACTCGGCGTGGGTCGCCCCATTAGCCTGTGAGATAGCTGTTCTTTGGATTTGGGCCTGGTCCACTAAAATGGCCCTGGGACACCTAAGAACTCGAACGCTCGATTTTTTTTTCCTTTCCTGTACATGCAAAAAAAGGTAAATGCCCGGTATGTTACACGCTTCATCTGCCACGATGAACTCTCCAGAGGAACCGAAAAAATATATAGTTGTGGTAACTATACCATGCATCGTCATATGGAGAGGTGGCACCAATTAATTATAGTGCTGCATAAAAGAGAGATTTGGAGGAGAACCCCTGACCTGCTAGTACATTCATCAAAGAAGTGGCACTGAGAGCTTCAGAGGCAAGGGAAACGGTCCCAAATATTTAGAAGAACTTTGGAAAGATTAAAATGACATGTTTAGATTGTGGTAAATTAATTTCATGTGGGCAGATGAGTGTTACTCTAATAAATACAGCATATGAACATCATCATAGTCGATGGTTGGTAGAGACATTTTGACTATATCCTGGACCTGCCCGTCCTCGCCCAAAATGGCGCCGGAATAAATGGGACTCGTAACTCCTTGTTGTGTACTGGTTGCAGAACCTTGAAATCACGAGATACGTATGCAGTTTTGAAGCACATGGCGGGCGGGGACGAGAATTGATTGAGTATTTCGACATCCCTATTGATATTAAGTTCTGATGTGTTATTGATTACTGTACTATTGAAAGTTCGAATTAACGTCACGCATGGTACTTGCCCGCAAATGTATATCTAGATAATTTTATTGTAACTGGCTCTGTCGTATTTTAATTATAAAATGTACGTCCACCGATTCCGTAACTGTTAGACACCTTAGTTTTTGCAACCTAATGGCCCGCCCGTTACGTTCCTCTACAGTGTAAATGTCTATTCATCATATACGATTACAGTTTGCTCCGTGGCAGGCCCACGTGGTTATAGGCTCGTATTTGTATAATGAAATTTTCACAATAAAGGTTTTTAAAAGAAAACATGGTAGTAGTGTATACATTGGTAAAGTTTTTAATAATAGTCACTGTTTTAGAATCATTAAAAGGCAAGTGAAATAAAGCAGACCAATTACATGAAGGGTAAAAGGTATAATACGAAGGAACGCAGTAAAGATAAATGGTCAAGGGCTGTTGTGTTTTCTATTCCTGCAACATAAAGTGATCGATAAGAATCTCATATTCAGGCGTATCGGCGACTAAGACAGCAGGTCGACCCTCTTTTGCTCAACGGCTCCGTCATGGGACGAAGAAACGCTCTTTTTCTCGAAAAAAGAATATATTTTACTTGCAGGACAGTTGTAAAATTTCCGGGAAAGTACATTAGCTTGGAACATTATAACATATATTTAAGAGAAAATAATGTTCGGAAGTAATTAAAAGCGTAATTTTTAGGTGATATGACCAAGGCTTTCATCATTAGAATAAGAAAAGTAAAATGAACCAATGAAAAGTTTTATTAACAAGTCACATGACTTGTTATGCTTACGTTACGCGCTGCGCGCCCCGGATGACTTCCGGATGCGCTAACGCGGCGCGTCATATGACGCATTACGCGACAACGCAGGTCCAGAATATAGTCAAAATGTCTCCACCAACCTGCGGTCGAAACACAACCCCTTTCAGCAGGCTAAATAGTTCTGTTAAATGACAACAGAAAGGACAGGCAACAAGAACCATCAGTCAAAGAGGGGAGGGCTAGTTCTTCTCTACCGGGTTACATTGGGGCGCTACCGGAACTGATCAAATTGGTAGTCTACAGTGTTTCTGGATGTTTCAGACTGAAGCTGGGGTTAGCATGAGAGCAGCACCATTTCGTAGCTCCGTTGTGGCCATTCCGCAACCAATCATGGCAGCCGCTCTTTATCGTTATTTTGGGCGGGGTGGGTGGCGGAGCCGAGCTGTTTTGCAGCCATCATTGTGTGGAGTTCAGTTCATCTCACTAGTTTTGTATTTGTCATGAGGGGTTGTTCCTAATGTTTCTATTTTAGCGAGGTCAAAAAGAGATCCCATTAGTGGCCTACTGATTTTGCTCGATTCCTTTTCTTTTTTTTTACACGATTTTTCGTTATCTGCAAAGACTAAACAGAGTATTGCGACTCTGTGTTTGTTTGTAAATAGAGAATGAACCAAAGAGAACTAATTCTAAAACAGTAAATACTTGGATAACAATCAATCAAATGGAGAGAGAAGCAGGCACGACGGATTACAACGGGGGCAAAGGCCTGCGTTAACTACCTTTCACTATCTGCAAAGAGAGAGTACTCCTAATAGAAATGAGGGGGGGGGGCACCATTCAAAGCAGATCAGTGTGCATAAACACGAAAATGTTTTCACTTACCACGTACTTGACATTCGACAGCTTATGATATTTGCTATTAAAAAACCATTGAAATTCACTGAAAAAACCATAGGTTATAGACCATATATAGTTAGGAATTAGCATTTACAAAACCTTGAAAATTCACTGAAAAAACCATAGGTTATAGACCATATATAGTTAGGAATTAGCATTTAAAAAACCTTATTTTACTCACACAAAACCATTGAAATTCCATATATAGTTAGTTGCACTAACTATATATCGCGCACCCGCAATCCACTGCTGATCATGTCACATATTACATCATTCATGACATGGTCAGTGACATCACTGATGACATCACTGATGACATCTCAAATGACATCACTGATGACATCACTGATGACATCTCATTTGACATCAATGACCACATCACTGATGATATCATTCATGTGACAATACAATGCATCTCCTCACATTTTAATATAACCTCTGTTTCACCCAGTGTTAAATACAGAGTATAATTTTTGAAACCATTGACACACCAATACTAGTTACTACATACGTACTCACTGATTCCTACGTCTACACACACATTCACTCATTCACCCATACAATCATTCATACATACAATCACTCATCTTTACAACACTATCATATGCACTCATACACCTATACAGACACTCACACTCTGCCACTCATCCATGGAGTTACTCACACACCTAGTCAGTCCTGTAAAGAATCAATCACACTTCCATTTTCTTGTCTATACAGTTAAACATAGAGCACCTTACATTTTCAAACATATAGTAACACATACTTACTTTCTTATACAATCATTGATACAAGTACACATTGATCTGCACAGAGTCACACACCTCCCAGCCAGCCACACACACACTCAGTCTCCCATACAAATACTTGGACAATCAATCAATAACCCATATAGTTAATCATATAGCTACTGATCAACACATGCAGTAGTTTACAGAACAACAGACATAATGATGCACAAATTAAGACAGTTTAGTCACTAACCCATGCACTCAGTGAGACACATTTAATCACTCACTCATACATTCAGTCATGCACCTACTAAATCCTTCGTCCAGACAGTTATACATCTACTCATTCTTCAATATCTAAAACATATTTAAACTTTACAGAAACACACAGTCACTGGATGATGTCATCAGTGATGTCACTGACCATGTCATGAATGATGTAATATGTGACATGATCAGCAGTGGATTGCGGGTGCGCGATATATAGTTAGTGCAACTAACTATATATGGAATTTCAATGGTTTTGTGTGAGTAAAATAAGGTTTTTTAAATGCTAATTCCTAACTATATCTGGTCTATAACCTATGGTTTTTTAAGTGATTTTTCAAGGTTTTGTAAATGCTAATTCCTAACTATATATGGTCTATAACCTATGGTTTTTTCAGTGAATATATATATATATAGAGAGAGAGAGGCATAGTAGTTTTTGAGAAACTAAGGTTCAAAATATTTGTATATAACAAGTACATTAATTCCACAGATTTACGCCAATCTGTACAATCTCATTAGCGCCCACCATTTTGGGACTAGGAGACTCAATCCCCGTGCCCTCGACAGAGGTCCGAAGGTTTGGTGCCTACTTTCATAGGGAGTGCCCGCAGGCACCACTTGAGCTGTTTTTTCTGCAGCAGTCTCCAAGTGTGGCCAGGTGTTGCGAATAGTTGGGAGATGTTTGCAGCTGAGAGGGAGATCAGCAAAACAAAAAAACCTAAAATTACTATGGTCTCATGGCAAGTCCCTCTATTACATTTGCGCTCGCCAAGATCCTGGCCTACCTGCTTTCTTGTAGCTGCCGTTGCAGCTGTTGATTATATTGCTGTTTTATTTCTGCACAAGCTAACTTAGAATCTCGAGGGTGAAAGATCCCAGGAGGAGATATAGACGAAGGACAAGCACAAAACATGGCACCAATTATATCCTAACAGTCTCATAATTAGCGTCATACATCAAGTATATGTGTAACATACCATGCTAGTGCCTTATTAAAGGTAGTCTGTGGGTTATTAGTCTCTTTCCTGACAAACAGTGTTATCCAAACCTTGCTGAATCCACAAGGTCCTAATGGCTGAAGATTTGTTTTGTTGTTGTGCTCTCTTTTTTAAATTACAGAAGTTGTCCTTTTGAGTTATGTTATTTACATTCTTTAGGCTGGTAGTTTCTGATGTGGAGCAATATGAATGATTGGCAAAGTCCCAAGGAATGTTCCTTGCTCGAAAAACAAATGAAGGACTGAACTGATTGAGTCAGGGTCGTACTATCACTACTTCCGTGATCCAATGAAGAAGGAGGCTTCCAGTGCAGAGTCATCGAATCTGAAAATGCAGAGGCAAAACCGAGTTGAAATCCTCTCAAGACTGAGCTCATGCAAATGGGTTCCCATGATTTGTCCTCAGATCTGGTTCCTTTCCAGGCCAACAGAGGCCACGTTTAGAATCCGATGTTCAGAATCCAACACTTTTCAAACTCTGGACTCTGCATGTCCAGGAGTGAGTACTGGTGGAGGTTTTTATAAAGGTTAGATTTTTTCTGGTATGAGCCGTGAGGTATGAAACAGTGGATGAATTCACATATTAGCCAGTAAATTCAAGTCTGAAGCTGACTGGTTTAATTAAGTGTATTATGGGGTAAGGGCCTATGAACTGTGGGTGGAAGTTCCTTGTTTCCTGAAATATAAATTCCAAGTGGCCAGCCAAACATAATCTCCTATTTGATAATCTGGACATTTCTGACTTTGATTGGCAGCCTGCAACTTGTAAGATACTTTAGCTTCAGTAAGATGTTGAATTTTTTATACGCTGATTTCCTGACTCTCTCAGATATGGATGGACTCTTATTACACAATGATATTTGGTTCAAAGGCAAGACCCATTGGTGTTGTCCAGAGTTGCTAAAAAATGGGGAGTACCTGGTGGAAGAATGCATTGCAGTGTTATATGCAATTTATGCCAACAAAAGCAAAGCAAACCACGGGTCACTGGAGTTGGCCAAGTACCAAAGCAAATAGAGCAGGAGTGTATGAAATTAATGGTGAAAGAAGTCAATGTGGAAGCTCACTCGGAGCAAAGCAGTATAGTGAGCTCTGAGGCTGAAACAAGTGCTGAGGAACGCCCGGGTGGGCAGGTAAAAGGTCAAGCTCCATCTGTAATCGGAGAGCTGAGTATTTTATGCAAAGAGAGATGCTTCAACCTGAGCCCTTGACAACCGGCACAACACCCTCCAAGACGAAGAGGCAAAGGCGCAAGAGGAGGCAGGGGGCAAAGCGCAGGAGTACTATCAGAGAAGAAGAAATGGAGCAAACAATGAATGAGGATGGAGGCAATATTGACAACACTATCATAAGCCTCACGAATATTGTTATTTCTGAACAAGCGACTAAAATTCCCTCTTTAAGAATATCATATTGCATTGAATAAAAAATTAATTATGTGCAAACGCTGATCAATCTTTTCAAATTCATGAGAATGCTCAAATAAAAAAAAACAGTTTATGACACAACAATTCAAGCCACAAATTACCAGCCGCAACACCGGAGCAGAAGAGGATGGGCTTCAGGTACAAGACATCAGGCTGATGTTAGACCTAAGAGATCTAGAAATTAAAAGTGAGCAAGTAGGAGCAATGCCAAGAGAGGAAAGCACTATGACAGTAGAACAAAGTGTGGATCTTTATGGCAGGGAATCAACAAACTTTAGACCAGCCTCTCGGTATATGCCAATGACAAGTCGAGATGCTATCGATGTTTAAAATGATCTAGTGACAAATGAACTAAAATGCTTATATAAGAGTACTAATAAACAGTGTTGCAGTAATTCAAAGCAACAATAAGATTATAATGCACTAGTGAACAGACTGTTGAGCAATGGCAACTGCATTGTGAGGAACTCTGATAAGGGGGGGCTATGTAGTTTTATGGTCAAAAGAGAAATACCTAAAGGAGCCATACTCTCAATTTAATAACAACACATGTTACATACCAACAGTAAAAGAGATTATGGTTGAGTCACATTTGAAGTATAACATAGAACTACAGGGATGGCAAATGCAGGGTTTAATTAATCAGAAAGTTATGTACCTAATACCAAAAGTCCATACAGTTTTAGAAAACCCACCGGGGCGCCCAATAATATCGGTTATAGGCAGTGCCTTTGAGCATACATCCACATATGTTGACTCTTTTCTACGCACTTTTGTTAAAACATTACTGTCCTATAACAGGACACCGGAGATTTCCAAACAAGAGGCTATGAATAGTCATGAGAGGAGAATCTGTTGCTAAAGACAATTAATGTATCCACACTGTATACACATATTGCTGTCACTGATGGTCTTAATGCAGGTAAACACTTTTTAGGTGCGAGGTCTCTGACACTGTGGCATCATACATTAATGCTACTTAGAATGGTGGAAACCTGTTTCAACAGCAACTTTTTCCTATTCAATAATGAATTGTTTCATCAAAGAATTGCATATGGGCTAGTGGGAGCATCAGGTGCTCCAATCTCAATACCAGGAAGTATGGGATAACAATGTGGTTCAATGGTACATATATGCAGATGATCTTTTTATTATTTGGAGGGGTACCACAACAGAGGCAGAATGTTTTCTTAAGCAGATAGAGAACAATACCTTCAATCTGCACTTCACCAGCAAGATTAGTGCATACAGTTTAAACTTTTTGGACCTATCATTATATGTATCCAACAAGCGACTAGAAACCAAGCTGTATAGAAAACCCACTGCGTGGAACACACTCCTGCACGCAACTAGTTTTCATCCTACTAATTTAGTAAGAAGCATCCTATATGATGATGGTTTAAGAGTAAAAAGGAACTGTAGTGAGAATGTAGAGGCACAAAAATAAATCAATACCCTCAAGATCAGATTCCACAAGAGAGGTTTGCCAGACGAATGGGTGGAAACTGCACTTGCCAAAGTAGAGAAACAGCGAAGGAAGCAAGTACTATTCAAGGATAATAAGTGGGATAAAGAGAAACAACAGACCCACTTTAGATTAATAACCACATATAGGGGGTCATTATGATGGCGGATTTTCCGCTTACTCCGGGCCGGCGGAAGCCACCGCCGGCCCGGAGTATGCGGGAAATCCGACGAGGAGGCCTGAAAGACCCACCGCCAAATCAGGATGGCTGGTGGGTCTCACAATCTGTCCGCCACTTTTCCGCCGCGGTCGGAAGGCGACCACGGCGGAAAAGCACTAACATGGCAGGCGGTGTCTATCAGACACCGCCAGCCATATTAGGATTTAGGGAAAGTCATGCTTTTCCGCGGCGGCTTTTCCGCCGTGGAAGAGCATACGGACAATCACTTTGGGGGCCCGTTGCGGGCCCCCTGGGTGAAGGTTGCGTGGGGGGTGCACATGGTGGGTACCTATGGTACTGTGGTAAATAAATAAATAATACCTCTATTTTTGACTAGATATAACAATAACAGATAGCTCAATAAATAAGAGTCAAGATTCGAGGTAGTAGGAGTTTGCAGGTTTAATACAGCATAAAGGACAGGAACAGGACAACCTGCACGGGCAAGATCTGGGATGGCTAGCCAACAGGGGGGCCCCGACAGCTGTCGGGCAGGAGCTGGAATGAGCGCGCTGGCTTTTAATAACAGTACACAAGTATATATAGTTAAAACAATTGCATTACAGTACATACAGTAGGCGTAACAGTGGGTAGGGCCTGTAGCAGTCGCGAAAGATAAGGCAGAAAGTAGGTGTAACAAGAGGCGTGAACATAGACATGTGATGTAAACGTAACGGAATATGTCATAAATGGGGCGGAAACATGGAGGGGGCTACCTAAGGAGCCGGGACCTCTAACCTAGTGGTGCGCGCAAACTGACAATGACGTGTTACCAGGGAGAAGCTGGGGGCTATGACTTCTGCGCTAGAAGAAGAGACTGAAGTCTGGAGAGTCAGAGCGACATGTACCTAAACACTATCTAGTATCTGGTGTTTAGAGAACATGTTGATAGAATCCAAAAGTTATCAGGGTAAAGGCTAACAGACACTAAGACTGGTGCATGCATTATTCTACATGTAGTGTGTGTTGAGGAATATTAAATGACCATAAATACAGTATTTCTCTTACATGGAGACGTAAAGGCTAGACGATGACTGAAACTATTGATGCGATTCAGTAGCTTAGGAATGCAGAGAAGGAGGGCTGGACTGATAACTAGAATCATAACATACTCTTGGCAGACTGGAGGCAGAGCCAGGCCGAGCCGGGCACTGTGAGGCAGGAAGTAAGTGAAGGGTCAGGGATATAGGTGGGGGCTGTATCGCTCCTCAGCGAGGGTTCAGAAAACAGGAGCTGAATCTGAGTCCGGGCCCTTTTGAGGCCTAGAAACGGGGACTTTACAATGAAATAACGTGCACACTAAGAAACGTGGCAACGTAGCTTTACATAGGCCTAATACTCGTAGCTTTCACGAGAACTGGAAACTGGCATACTGGAGATGGACACAACTGTAATTGCGTCTTTAATCGATCATGGGGAATACATATGCATATTAATCATGCACATACAACATAGGATGGAGGACACGTAGGGACACAGAACATGGCAAAATTTACTTTTCCACATTCCCTCCTTGTCACTACGTTTCCATCAGGAAACATCAATATTCATGATACCATCTATCATTTCATACAGTATCATTTGCTCGTCTCGAATTTTCTTGGAACGGGACTTAGGACTAGGACTTGGAATACAGGATGTAGCACAAATGCTGCAAATCGCAGGGCCACATTGTATACAGAGGCAGCAACTGAATATGATCGCTACTGCAATACCTAGAAATGACAATACTTTCCATCCCCAGGCAGAAATTATACTCCAAAACCAACTGGACCATGTCCAGGTGCCTGGATTCTGGTGTAACTGATGGGCAATTTTATGAAGTCTGGTTATAGCTGAATAAACAGACGGAGCGTTATTAGGAATGAAAATGCAGCAACTAGATCCGATGACTCTACATGCTCCTCCTCTATCGGCCAGTATGACGTCAAGAACGAGACGATTTTGGAGCACGACAAATCTCATAGCAGATTGCTCTTCGGTTAAGTTACCTAGGGCAGAGGCAGTCTCATTCACTACTGCTTCAAGGGTTCTGGTCAATCTACGTATTAACTTACTATTCTGGATAGGTCCTATAAAGAAGAAGAAACCTCTATTGAAATCTGTATACTGTTCTAGAGCAGTTTCAGTTTGATCGACAATCGGGGACTCGATCTCCCTTCTATGTCTAATGTGTACTAGATGTGTGTTTCTGTGATAATCAGATGGGGCTAGAAAAACTGGTGGCAGTAGGAAGGCAATGTAACAGGTTCCATCCCAATCGAGGGGCAGACGAACATATGCGGTCTGACCACAAACAAAATAAGAATGACGTGAAGCTTTGAAAATAGATTTCCCACTGTCACTATACTTGACAATAGTAGTACAATCACTATGTCCTACATGTGCGGAACCATTACTTCTGACACATAATTCGCCTTTGACTGGTAGTACTGAAATAGCAGGTAAGTCTGGAGTAGGATCAGACTGAACATTCAGGACCATGAATTTCGAAGAATAATTACCTAAATTATAAACTTCATTTTCTAGATCTAACCCTGTCCTGTGGGGAAGACCTTGCTTGTCTGGAAAACATGTACTGTTCAAAAAAGACATATCTGTTGTGGATGACGTTAACATGGACCAGGCTCCACATGAACCCTTATGTGAAAACGGATAAGGAAACAGTGGCAGAACTCCCTTCGGTGTCTGGAAAGGGGGGAGTCGACCACACACCCAACAATCAGTGGCATTGCTGGTCTGGTGTGAATAATGTAACATACGGATAAATGAATTGTTGCGCATAGCAAGACGATAGGATAGTTCGTGAGGAGGCAGATCACTAAACGTGTGCTCTACTGTAGCATTAGAATACTTATTTACATGAGAAATTGGAAAACATAAATGAAATGCATAGCTCGTGCAGGTAACCATCAAGCTGAGAAACAATATAAAACTTAGAAAAACGATACATCGGATTGAGTTTTGACTAACTCTCTCACTATGGGGGTCTATTTCATACATGTCAGATACCTGTCTAACCGTTTCACCTAGGGGAGGACTTAGACAATTAAACTGGCTGACTTATTTTACTAGACCGGAGCTTACTTTTATACTCCTGCTGTGGAGTTTTCTCTAACAGGGGAGGCTTTGAATCAGAGTCAATAGCGGGACAGTCCTTGATAATAGTATCTTGGCAGTCTTTAAAATCTTGACAATCCTTGGAAATGTTCTTGGAAACAGTTTTTAGTCCGTGAAATTTCTTGACGTGTGACAGGTGCACCCACCCCTTCCTGCCTTCCAACTTGACGGCAGTACGGGTGGTCAGGAGGACTAACTTCGGCTCCTTCCAGCGAGGCCACAGCGGACTCGAACGATCAAAATTCCGGACGAGAACCAAGCTTCCTGGAACGATTTCATGCGGTTTCACCTCAGTATTGTCTGGAAATGCGCCGGCAACCTGTGAACGACAAGAGTGTAGGGCAGACATCAAGGAAGCTAGGTAATCTGTCAGCATATTACTGGAAACATCTGTAATACTTCGGGGTCTGGGTGTACCCCACACGTTCGGGGGGCGGCCGAATACGACCTCATAAGGGGACAGACCTGATCTGGAATGTGCGACCATGCGCATATAGAACAGGGCAACTGGCAGGGCAACTAACCAGTCTACACCTTTCTCTTTACAGACTTTGGCAATACGGATTTTCAAGGTTTGATTATGTCTCTCTACGAGACCGGCTGCTTCTGGATGGCGTACACAATGGAACTTCCACTGGTACCCTAGTAAAAGGGAAACGTGCTTCATGAGTTCAGATGAGAATGGCTGGCCGTTATCAGAATATACGACCCTTGGGAGTCCATAGCGGGGGAAGAACTCACGAACCAACTGCTTGGCAGTGGTCGCGGCTGTGTAATCTGGGACTGGATATGCTTCTGTCCACCTGGACAAAGCGCATACAACTACAAGGACATACTTGAAACCTCGACATCGCTCCATCTGAATATAATCCATCTGGAGGACTTCAAAAGGGTGGTCAGGAGGCTGGAATCCACCTTGTTCCACCGGGACACCTTTACCTGGATTGAACTGGCAACATATCATACAGGTACGGACTTTATGCTTGGCTGCAGTTCGTAAATGCTTATTAAACCAAAGGTTCTGGATACTGTCTAACATGGCTTTTTCTCCTAAGTGTGCTGGACTATGTGCGGTATTGATAATGACTTGAACCATTGAGTCGGGGAGAAACCATGTGGCTCTACCCTTCGTCACCCATCCCTGATCTGTCTGGACCCCTCCTTGTTCGGACCATTTCTTGATTTCTTCGGGAGTAGCATGTAACTGGATATCTATGACATCTTGAGTAGGGTCCTTAACTGTCATACAAGTAGTCTGTTCTAGAGTGGATGTTGGTGTCTTGTTAACTGGTATGTCTGGTGTCTGTGCTGTAAGCTTGGCTGTTCGATCTGCTAGATCATTACCTTGAGAAATAATGTCAGTAACTTTCGTATGTGCTTTGCATTTCATGATAGCGATAGCTGTTGGTAAATGTATTGCATCTAACAGAGCTTGAATAAGGAGACCATGCTGAATCTTGGTTCCATGAGAAGTCATGAAACCTCTCTCCTGCCAGAGCACTCCGAAGTCGTGTACAACTCCGAATGCGTAGCGTGAATCTGTGTAAATATTAACTTTCAGGTTCTTGGCATGTATGCAGGCTTGAGTCAGAGCAACTAGCTCTGCTGCTTGAGCAGACAGGGTGTCAATACGGTGTGTTTCAATAACTTCAGTGTCAGTAGTCACTGCATACGCGGCTACTAGTTCTCCTGTACTCGTTCTCATACATGAACCATCCACATAAAGTGTCAGGTCGGGATCTGGTAATGGAATATCTGTCAGATCTTGTCTTGGCTTAGTCATAGTGTTAACAACTTCCACACAGTCATGTGTGGCAGGATTTGAAGTAACTGACGGTAACAGTGTAGCAGGATTTAGAACGTTGCAGCGTCTGATTTCTATGTGTGGCTGGAACAGTGTCAGTTCATAACCTGTCAAACGTGCAATTGTCAAGTGCTGAGTCTGTGTTCGGTTTAAAAGAACTTCCACGGAGTGTGGAACTTGTACTGTCAGGGAGTGTCCTAATACTATGGAATCACTTTGTCTGATAGCTAGTGCTGTGGCTGCAACTGACTTGAGGCACGCAGGCAGAGCCTGGGCTACTGGATCTAGTGTGCTCGAAAAATAAGCACAGGGCTTGTACTGTCCGGCTTGATCTTGTGTGAGAACAGATAATGCTGTACCATTACGTTCTGTGACAAAAAGTGCGAAAGGCTTACTGTAGTTCGGTGTAGCTAGAACGGGAGCTTGGCATAAAGCTTTCTTTAATTCATTGAAACTAAGTGTATGTTCAGATGTCCAAGGGAGGACAGTCGATACGGCTGCCTCCTGTGTCGTTAACTGTATCAGTGGTTTGGCTAGAAATGCATACTGAGGAATCCATTGTCGACAATAAGAAGTGAGGCCGATAAAAGCACGTACCTCCTTCTGGGTCTTGGGCTGAGGAAGACTCGCTATTAACTGGATACGATCGGGTGTCAACTGCCTACCCCACTTGGACAGTAAGTGGCCTAAGTAGATCACTTGCTGGACACAGAATTGAAGCTTCGAAGGGGACACCTTGTGCCCCATCTCGGCTAGAAAATACAGGACTGTAAGTGATGCTCGCTCGCAAGCACGTTCAGAACGGGCTGTGATCAGTAGATCATCGACATACTGGAGCAGGGCAGTGTCAGTTGGCATGTGAATGTTGTCTAGTTGTCTCTTAAGTGCTTGACTGTAGATGCTAGGACTTTCTGTGAAACCTTGAGGAGCTCGTGTGAATTTATAGCTCCTTCCATTTAAACAGAATCCGAAAAGGTACTGGCTGTCTGGATGAATGGGGACACTGAAAAATGCGTTTTTGAGGTCTATGACTGTGAAAAATGTAGCCTCAGAATCAATGGCTGTCAATAGAGATGAGATATCTGGGACTACTGGATACTGGGGAATGATACATTTATTGAGTTCTCGAAGATCAATCACTAATCGATATACTGGGGGTGCATTTGGATCAGTACGTTTCATGACTGGAATGATAGGAGAATTACATACATTGGAGTCAGTTTCTACAACTACTCCTTGAGCCATAAGCTCGTCAATAATTTTCGATAAGGCTGCTACAGCCTCAGGTGGCAATCTGTACTGTCTGATTCGTGGCAGGACTATACCTTGCTTGAGAGTCACACGATGGGGTGTGATTTGCATGAAACCAACATCAGTTGGACCCTGCGCCCATAGATGCTGCGGAACATTAGACAATCTTGGATCAAAATCACGCAAAACATAGTGACCCTTGAAGTCACGTAAAAACAAACGTATTCCCTCTGGGGAACAGCAAATAACTGCACCTAATTCTTTCAGTGTCTTAATACCTAACAAATTTTCTGGACATGACTTCGTAAGCAATAGATCAGTAGTTCGGGACAATGTACCTACTTCCAGAGTAACTGGCTTTGATATCTCGTTTACAATAGGCTTTCCTGAAAATCCAAGGGAAACATTTCTAGAGCCTGAGAGCGGAGCCCCTGGAACCTCGTCGTGACTAATAGTCGTCCTACTTGCCCCTGTATCAATCAGAAACTTTCTGTCTTTCCCTAATACTTGACTATGAACATAGGGACCTTCTTGATCTACAGGAATCTCGATGAGAGGCAAGCCTACCTCCCTCTCTAGGCTGTTTCATGAATACGCTTGATACTCTGGATACTCTGTCTGTGCATACTGGTACATCTGCTGTGTAACATGCTGAGTTGCAGCGATAGGCTGCGGTGCTGGAACTGTCTGTTGTGCATTCTGTGGCTGAGAAGTCTGTGAAACTTGTTCTTGTCTAGGCGGACGTGGTCTTTCTTTAGTTTTACCAGTGGCTATATTGTGTTTCAGAACTGCACACTCGTTTATAAAATGACCTGGCTGTTTACAATAATTGCATGTCCCTTTAACGGGAGCTGCAGGATGACTGGCTTGATTCGGACCCCTCTTCTGACTGTCTTGAGGAACAGATTGTGCAACTAGTACTTTCATTTTCGTGTCTTTCATACGTCTTCTCTCGTGTTCTTGCTCTTCTCTGATTCTATTCTGGTGATACTGGAGCATCTGTAACATCTGGGACGGAGTACTAGCTTGCCATGTACTTTCGACTTTCAAAACTCGATTCTTAACTTGTGGACTTGAATTCTCGACTAGTTTAGTAACAAAAAGATGAGGGTATGACTCGCTACTCGTCTTCAAACCACTGTTTATTATAAAACATTTCTCAAATCTAGAATAAAAATCACTAGTGTCTTCGTCTTGTTTCTGTTTACAGGCTGAGATTGCATCCCAGTCTTCCTTTTTAGTGGCTAATAATCTAGGTAAAACTTGTATTAATAATTCTGGTAATTCTTTACATTTGTCTCCAAGACCGGTACCTGGTACTCGTATCTTATCTTCAGCTTCTAGAGCTGTCCAATCGATCTTTTTCTCTCCCACCTCCCAATCCTTTTCCTTGAGTTTTTCGTATATGCCCGCAGGCAACAGGACTTTTAACATTTTAATTATATCTGGATACGTGTATTCTCCCATACGGAGCATGTCTTTTAATTCTCGGTGGAACCCTGCTGGATCTTTGTCGTGACAGGGAATTCATTTCTTCATCTCTAAGAGTTCCATCTTGGTAACTGGGGTGTAAACAAATACTCGTTGCATTTCACCATCTGGTGTCCTAACTGGGTGTACTTCTCGTAACGGATGCTGTCTGTCTATGTAAAACGGTTTACTTTCTGGAGGTGAGACATGAACAAAATGCAGATTCAGAAACGTTCTATATTTGTGGCGCTGTTCTAGAATGACACTAATTAAATCGGTACCTAAACCTTTCCATCTATACTGGAGTAGCTCGTTCAGGATATCATGTAACGGACCTGGATCAGAATGTTGACCCTCATACAGTGTAATGAGGTGCTGGATCATATACATACCCACCAGTCGCTGCTCGGCTGGGGGCAGTTTCAGAAACATTTGTGCCACTATTTCGTCTGGAAAAGTGGTAGAATCAGTAATCCATCGGACTGCTGATCGGGCTAGTTCTTGTTCATGCATAGTACCTAATTCACTATAACCGATTCGTGATTTCAGAATTTGATCGGTAGCTTGAAATACTTGTTCCAGAGAACCTTGTTCCGGTGCTGGAAGATAAAAGACTTTCTTGTGTTCTAGGCGTAAATGTCGGTCTGGAAATTTAGATTTACCTACATACGCTATTCTGGCGGTATTCTCATCGTCTACCTCTTCAGTAGAAGAGTCATTTTCTTTCTCGCTTCCTAGAGCTTCTTTGCGTTGTTCGTGTAACCTTATTATTTCTTTACGAATTTTCTTGTACATATTCTCAATACTATTGAGTGTCTTGTGCTTACCCTCGGCTATATTATCACTCCACCTTGTCAGAACTTTCATTTCGGTCGGATCTTTAGTCGGGGAATCTTGTTCCCGTATTAAACAATTGATCAGAAACTTTAATAACATGAACTGGATCTCAGCTTTTCTGAGAGACATGACTTCAGCAATACTTTCTGGATCTTGTCCTGTACGAATGAAACGATACATTCTGTCTAGATCTTCTTTCATATTCGGTAGGGTGACCAAATACTCGGACACCTGTCTTATACGTACGGAATATATAACCATACTATCCTCGCCTGGGACTGGATCATAACAGCATTCAGTAAGAAGTCGCCTGATTTCTGCAATGGACTTATATTTGGGCGTACGCTGTAACGCACGTTCATGTAACTCGACTGCTCCTAAACGTCTATTTGGCGGCGGGGTACCAGGAGGACCTCCTCCCGCGGCCCCTAAACTGGAATCGTCGACTGATACTCTTCGCGCTGGCAGAGTGACTGATGTGGCGGGAATTTGTACTACGGGCTGGACCGGGGGTACCGTAGCAGGTACTGCAACAGGTGCCCCGGTGACTGGAGGAGCAGGATTTACATTATTTACAGGAGCTGGTGGAACAGGATTTGCATATTCTGGGACTGTGTCGTCCAAATAGGACGAGAGAAAAATATCAGCTGCGGTCGGTTTGTGACGTAACTTGGTCGGAACTAAGGGTGGCGGAAAATTACTGGATGCCTCCGGGGTTGCTTTTGGCAAGCCCTTGGCAAGAAGAGGATACATACCCTTAATGAGGGCATTCCTCTGTCTGTCTGACTGTTCGGCTTTAACTCGTTCACCTATTTCGATTAGTTCCCTTTCTTGGGCTCTTTCTAAGGATTCCCTACTTAATTCTGACTTTCTGATTTCTTTTTCGGTTCTTTTATGAGATTCTTTGCGCCATAACTCGATGGCATCTTTCTGTGACTGTCGGGCTTTCTTTTTCCATAATACTTCTTCTACTCGCATGATGCACTCGGCATCCCATGTACCCGATACGGGCCATCTATACTTTTCTTCTAACTGTTTGGTGTACTCCACCCATAAATCTAGATATAATATGGCACTTATGCCATGTTTTTGATACATAAAATGACCTGGACTGTCCCTAGGCGGGACAGGAACTGCTTCTTCTAACAGACCTTTTCTAGTTTTTAACTGACGTAACTTGGAAAACAACGGCATGACTGGGCTGGAGTCTAGACACAATACAATACACAATGAACACAATAATTACACCACTTTCATACCACGACATTGAAATACATGAATGACATTTAAAATAACAGTTTTGACAAAATACTACCTGGAATACTGAAAACAGAATACATGAATTTCTCGAGAACAGAACGGACTAGAACAGAAACTAGATGCACTGCTAAAACAGTACGAAACTTACCGGTCTCATAAAGAGACACATCAGGACCCGCATCCACCTAAGTGGACACTTCGTGTTGGATCTGTGTACCCAAACCCACGGACCAGAGACAATGCAATTGACCCTGTCTAGATACTACCCCAGCAACGGTACTCACCGGGCAGCAAGAACGGAAGGCCTCGGACTGGACTGGACTGCTATGACGCCGGATGGACGAACTTCGGACTTCTGTTACGGGTGGGCCTCCGGATACCTCGGACCTTGGACTCTCGGCTTGGGCTCTGGTCGGGACTCGCCGCGTTCCTCCACCGCCTCGTCTGGATGCTGGACCGCAACCTCCGTCTCCTCCGTGGGCCTGAGGGATACTTGAAGCAGAAATATCTGCACGTGCACGGTATGGTTCCGTCACGGCTGCAGAGGATCAGGGGGCTTGCGTGGCTTCACCGGCGCGTGGGGAAAGGGCAAGTCCCTATTCGGGCGCCATTATGTGGTAAATAAATAAATAATACCTCTATTTTTGACTAGATATAACAATAACAGATAGCTCAATAAATAAGAGTCAAGATTCGAGGTAGTAGGAGTTTGCAGGTTTAATACAGCATAAAGGACAGGAACAGGACAACCTGCACGGGCAAGATCTGGGATGGCTAGCCAACAGGGGGGCCCCGACAGCTGTCGGGCAGGAGCTGGAATGAGCGCGCTGGCTTTTAATAACAGTACACAAGTATATATAGTTAAAACAATTGCATTACAGTACATACAGTAGGCGTAACAGTGGGTAGGGCCTGTAGCAGTCGCGAAAGATAAGGCAGAAAGTAGGTGTAACAAGAGGCGTGAACATAGACATGTGATGTAAACGTAACGGAATATGTCATAAATGGGGCGGAAACATGGAGGGGGCTACCTAAGGAGCCGGGACCTCTAACCTAGTGGTGCGCGCAAACTGACAATGACGTGTTACCAGGGAGAAGCTGGGGGCTATGACTTCTGCGCTAGAAGAAGAGACTGAAGTCTGGAGAGTCAGAGCGACATGTACCTAAACACTATCTAGTATCTGGTGTTTAGAGAACATGTTGATAGAATCCAAAAGTTATCAGGGTAAAGGCTAACAGACACTAAGACTGGTGCATGCATTATTCTACATGTAGTGTGTGTTGAGGAATATTAAATGACCATAAATACAGTATTTCTCTTACATGGAGACGTAAAGGCTAGACGATGACTGAAACTATTGATGCGATTCAGTAGCTTAGGAATGCAGAGAAGGAGGGCTGGACTGATAACTAGAATCATAACATACTCTTGGCAGACTGGAGGCAGAGCCAGGCCGAGCCGGGCACTGTGAGGCAGGAAGTAAGTGAAGGGTCAGGGATATAGGTGGGGGCTGTATCGCTCCTCAGCGAGGGTTCAGAAAACAGGAGCTGAATCTGAGTCCGGGCCCTTTTGAGGCCTAGAAACGGGGACTTTACAATGAAATAACGTGCACACTGAGAAACGTGGCAACGTAGCTTTACATAGGCCTAATACTCGTAGCTTTCACGAGAACTGGAAACTGGCATACTGGAGATGGACACAACTGTAATTGCGTCTTTAATCGATCATGGGGAATACATATGCATATTAATCATGCACATACAACATAGGATGGAGGACACGTAGGGACACAGAACATGGCAAAATTTACTTTTCCACAGTACCCCCCTGCCTTTGCGTGCACGAAGCGGCAGGCACCGCGCGGTGCCTGCCGCTTTGTGCATGCAAATGCACAGCTTTCGTTTTTTACATTGCGGCGGGTGCTGCTTCAAGCAGCACCCGCCGCAATGTAACACATACAGGATGTGACCGCCAGGGTGGCGGTCACATCCTAATTGCCATGGAGGGACCGCCGCTGCCCATGCGGACGGTCCCTCCTACTCAGGGGTGGCGGATGGACGCAAGTCTGTCCGCCATCCTAATCGGCCCCATAGTACGCAATAAGGCTACTAATAGAGGGATCATTAATAAATATTGGTACTTGATTCGTAATGATCCACTGTTGGGTAAAAAATCACCCCGTAATCCCGCAATAACATTCAGAAGGGTGCCCTCTATGAGGCAGAGTTTAGTGAGCAACACACTCAAGGAAGTCAAGGCCCCAAGTGGTGCAGCTTGGTTAATAAGAAAACAAGGCTTAATAAAAAAGATCTAAGAAAATCAGAGGCAGATATACCTACAAAACTACAATGCAATCTATGGTGTGCAATCTCCCTGTAAATGAAAGCATGTGGGCAGTACAAAATTAGAGGTGCATAAGCGCATCTTACAGCACATTTGTACGATAAAAAATGGGGATAAAAATTACCCTGTAGCACATCATTTTAAGAAACAGCATAACCAAGATGCCAAGGGACTCACATTTTTTGTGATTGATTTGTTGCAAATGAGAGAGAAGGGAGGCAATCGGGAGAAAGCTCTGAGAAGGTTGCAGTCACGATGTATAATTGAATTATTCTCTAAGAGCCCTAGTGGTCTGAATATTGGAGAGGAGCTTCCTCTTCCACTTCTCTTTAGTGGTGAGCAACAGTATTGAAGTAAGCTATACTGTACACATGTTTTTAATCAAGAGATTTTAATTCACTATCACGTAAAGCACTGGCACTTAGAATAAGAGATGTACAACTAGTACCCGCAATCAGGCAGCCACTGTAACATATGACAACTGGCTATATTTGTATTTAATTCCAATGGCATAAAAATAACTTGAGATTGATGGCCTGTCCACTTGGGCACAACAAACATAGGATTTGCCTCGCAATAATGAATGGTGAAATGCAATGCCGAACATTATGAATACCCGCGGGTGGGGTGGTAGAACGAGAGTCGGCTGTTGAGGTAGTTTGGGCCCATGTTGTGGGGTGCTTTGTGTGCGTGGGTGAGCAGTCTGAACGTGATCCTTTTCGTTGACGGGGAGCCAGTGGAGGTTTCTTAGGTGGGTGGTTATGTGGCTGTGGTGAGGGATGTCGGGGTGAGTCGTGCAGTGTTGTTTTGTATGTGCTGGAGCCTAGTCTGGAGTTTTGCGGTGTTTCCTGCGTACAGGGCATTTCCGTAGTCCAGTCGGCTGATGACGAGGGCCTGGGTGACTGTTCTACTGTTTTCTGTGGGGATCCACCGGAAGATCTTCCGAAGCATTCTCAGGGTGTTGAAGCATGAGGATGAGACAGCGTTGACTTATTTGGTCATCGTGAGGGAGGAGTCCAGGATAAAGCCCAGGTTGCGTGCCTGGTCCATGGGTGTCAGTGTGGTTCCCAGCGCCGGGGGCCACCAAGAGATATCCCAGGCAAATGGGGATTGTCCGAGGATGAGGACTTCCATCTTGTCTGAGTTGAGCTTGAGACGGCCGTGCTTCTTCCAGTCTGCTACTTCTTTCATCCCTTCCTGGAAGTTGGTTTTGGTGGTGGCTGGGTCCTTAGTGAGGGATAGTATCAGCTGGGTGTCGTCGGCGTAGGAGATGATGTTGATGTTGTGTTTTCGTGCGATGGTGGCGAGGGGGCTCATGTAGATGTTGAAGAGTGTTGGGCTGAGTGAGGATCCTTGAGGAACACCACAGATGATCTCGGTGGCCGTGGATCGGAAGGGGGAGAGGTGGACTCTCTGGGTTCTTCCGGAGAGGAACGAGATGATCCAATCCAGGGCCGTCCCTTGGATTCCAGTGTTGCTGAGGCGCTGTATTAGTGTGCGGTGGCATACGGTTTTGAAGGCTGCTGAGAGGTCCAGGAGGATGAGGGCAGCTGTATCCCCATTGTCTATCAGCGTTCTGATGTCGTCTGTGGCTGCAATGAGGGCGGTCTCGGTGCTGTGGTTGGCTCGGACTCCGGACTGGGAAGGGTCGAGGGAGTTGTTGTCCTCGAGAAAGCAGTCAGCTGTTTGTTGACGGTCTTCTCGATGACTTTAGCCGGGAAGGGGAGAAGAGAGATGGGGCGGAAGTTCTTGAGGTCCTTTGGGTCTGCTGTGGGTTTCTTCAGGAGGGCGTTGCTCTCTGCGTGTTTCCAGCTTTCAGGGAAGGTCGCTGACGTGAAGGAGCTGTTTATGACGTTCCACAGGTGGGGTGCGATGGTGGTGCCGGCTTTGTTGAAGATGTGGTGGGGGCAAGGGTCGGAGGGGGAACCGCTGTGGATGGTGCTCATGACGTGGGTGGTGTCATCGTTGCTGATGGGGGTCCAGGAGTTGATGGTGTTGCTGGGGGTCGTTGGTTTGGTGTCCTGAAGTGGAGTTTGGGGTCCGAAGCTGTTGTGTATGTCTGCAATTTTGCGGTGGAAGAAAGTGGCGAGGGAGTTGCAGAGGTCTTGCGTAGGGGTGATGTTGTTGTTGCCGGCGTTGGGGTTGGAGAGCTCTTTGACGATGCTGAAGAATGTTAGGAATTTGTCCAGTCCTCTTTCTATAACCATGTTGCATGCATCACATGACTTACCTGATGGGGTTAAAGACTCTGCACGCCCTGCCTCGTTTCTTGGTTTCTTTTCCTTGTTGGGTTTTGCTCCAGGTATTGGCTATAGCTCCGAGTTGGGGATCTTGTACTCTTGTTATTCAGTGCTCACGGGCTCGTGAGCTTTATTTCTGCTTTTCCCCGCATTTGTTCCTGGTCCCCTGCCATTTCATTCCCCTTTTGTTGTTTTCTGTTTCCGGGACTATCGGGGGTCACTGGGGCTCCAGTACTCCCTTTTTTCAACCTGCATCCTACAGCAAATGCTTCATTACGGGGCTTGGATACACCCCGCGGCTCCATTTCTTCAATTGACACGTGGATGCGTGTAGGAGCTGCGAGTTCTGCTTCCCCATCTTTTGTACACTATCCTCGTTGTTGTGTTTTTTTTTTTACCTATTCCGAGTTCCTGTCCCTGAACGGCGTTAGCGGCTGCTGCGCCTTAGACTCGAGAGAGTTCCTTCCCTTTTTTTTTGTCTTTCCCCGTGGATATCTACATAGTAAAAGGTTTTTTTTATGTCCGCAAGTGACTTTTTCCCCCTCCTTTGTACCGGAGACGGCTGGGAGAGTTACTATTACTTTCCTCTCTGCATTGCGGGAATTCACCTCCACCTATTGCCTGAAGCTGCAAGTACTCCACCTTGAGTATCACGTGCCAAGACCATCGGTAAGGAATTCCGTTTTTTACTCTCCTTTTACTGTGGGTGCAGCATGGTCATAGAGAAGGGAGGGAGGGGTTCCATGTATTGTGGCCGAATAGTAATCTTGTGTCTTATCTTGTAGGTGCAGTTATTTGGTGGCAGTGTAGGCTCCTTAGTGTTTCTACGTCCAACACAGCAGTCTCCTTGTTTTTTTCCCTTTGTTTCTCCCACCCTCTCCCTGTGCTCACTTGTTTGCTCATTGTGTTATTCCAGTGGGCTGCATAGGGGCATGGGTAGTGGATTGGGCCATACTTCGTTCCTGCAGTGTTACGGGCATTAAGGTAAAACCTAACAAAGAGTGCCTTGCTGTTATGGGTGTTGTTTTCCAGTCGCTCTTTGAACGATGTTCTCTTGGTGGTCCGGATCTGCTGATGGTATTCGCGGGTGGCGGTTTTGAGGGCAGTCATGTTTTCTGTCTTGGCGCCAGGTCTTTTCGAGTGTTCGGCAGGTTCTCTTTGCGGTTTTGAGGGCGTCTGTGAACCATGAGGGTTTTGTGGTGGTGGTCTTGCTGTGGAGGTTTTTCAGTGGAGCGAGGTTGTGTACAACGAGCAAGGGCAGGAAACAATGGAGAAATATATATATATATCGGACCTAGTTTTCATAGGAAAAGCGTTTTTTGATTTGCCAATATCGTTGTCGCAGTTTGACGAATATTCACGTAATTTTCAAAACTAATGGGGCACTCCATTCAGCTACTGCATTTTCTCCATGTTAATTTCCATAGGAACTTTTGTTGCGGCTCAAGCCTGAATTATTGAACGGAATTATATCATATTTTGCAGAGTGGTAGCTCTTGGTCCAGAGTGCACTCTTTGCTTTTAAAGGTGTGCAATTACTGAGAAATGTAAAAATAAAAAATATTGATATCTGGTGATGCGGTGGATCCGCGAACCCTCCTGATCACGAGCTTCATTCTGATTGGCTCCCAACACTCTAAACCAGGAAGTGTTTGCAGCCATCTTGTAGAACCGAGTTACAAGAAAAAATATTAAAAAAAGAAAGTTTTGCAGGCAGAAACACCCTCACCCCCTAGGCCTGCTCAGAGGGTCCTACTGGGACCCCTCAGGCCCAAAAAAGCATTTTTTTTTTCCCCTGAAATTATTTTAAAAAATGAAGTGCGTCTACAGTGCTTTGTTTTATTAAGCCCCCAGGAGGGCCAGGTACCAGGGGCAATATGTGGGGGCTGCATGGGCCCCTGCAGCCCTGGCGATGCCACCTCCCTGGTGCCTATTTATTACTATAAGCATGGAGGGCTCCTTCCCCCCATGCTGCCACAAGGGACCACCACCTCCCACAGGGCATTGGAAAATAATGGCTGGGGTGTTCACATGCCCCCCAAGCCCCAGGGACCACCACCACCACGGGGCTTCAATGTTTAAATGTGGGGGGCCGCATGCCCTCCCCGCAGCCCCAGAGTCCACTACCTCCTCGGGACTACATTCAAAAACTGAGAGTGGGGGGATCAATCCCCCCACACTGCCCTTGGGACCACCACCTCCCCAAGGCATAGATCATTGAAGTGCGGTGGTCTGTTGCAGACCCCTGGCAAAGGGGACCACCACCTACTCAGAGCTTTAAACATGTTGGAGGGGTATGACACGGCTCCCTACGTGGAGCCCTAGATGGCCCTGAGGCTCCAGGGGATAGGGTCACCAGGCCAATAGTGGCCAAGGAAAGGGGGACCACCCTTCCATTAAATAATACAGATAATTAAAAAAGAGAGGCAAAGTTCTGGGGGATAGGGTCCCCGGGGCCGAAAAAAAGCTCAGGGGGGGCCGCATGACCCCCTCCTTTAAATGTAGTTTAAAAAAAAATAAGTTTCCATGCCCAGGGGGATCAGGTCCCCGGGGACGAAATCGTCCTTGGGAGGGGGCCCACAGACCCGTTCATGTTTTTTTTATTATTAAAAAGAAGGCTTAGGTCCTGGGGAGAAGTGCATCTCGCCGGTGGCCCTGCCCCCTCCCTGCACCACTCTGCAAACATGCCTCCTGGAGCATTCTGAGTTGGGGATTAAGTCCCCTAGAATCTAAAAGGTCATTAGGGACCAACAAGCCCACCAGGTACCTCCAGTAAGCCCCACACTGTGGGATTGCTGAGAGGTGGTTTTAGGAATGCCCCTAATTACACTACTCTGGAAACGCGCCTCTTATTGCAATGCTGGTGGGATGATGAGGTCCTCTTGTGTCCTGAGGACCTCAGGACTGAAGTGGACTTCATCCCCCGAGCAGCAGTGCACCAGGAGGCGTGTTTGCAGAGTGGTGTAAATAGGGGGCGTGGCCTCAGACCACTCTCCGCAATCCAGCTGTGTTGGGCTTATTGGAGGTATCTGGTGGGCTAGTTGGCCCCCAGGGACCCTCAGGAGGCAAGAGGACATCATCCCTCAATCAAGAGCGCAGCAGGAGATGTGTTTGCAGAGTGGTGGAGAAAGGGGGCATGACCTGTGTCCACCTGTCAGCAACCCCACTATCTGGGGCTTACTGGAGGTACCAGGTAGGCAAGTTGGCACCTAAGAACCGCCAGCAGTGAAATGGACTTAATCCCCATCCAAGAGTGGGCCAGGGAGAGTGTTTGCACAGTGGTGGGGAAAGGAGGTGTGGCCTGCTATGAGACTTAGCAATCCAGCTGTGTGGGACTTCCTGGAGGTAATAGGAGGAGTAGTTTGCCCCCAATGTTATCCTTTAGGGCCAATTACCCCTCCTGTTACCTCCACTAAGTCCCATACAGTGGGATTGCTAAGAGGTTTTCAGAGGCCATGCTCACCTTTCTCCACTACTGTGTAAACGTGACTGCTGGCACAGTACTGGTTGGGTGATGAAGTCCACTTTACTCCTGAGCAACTTTGGGTGCCAAGAAGCCCTCCTGGTACCTCCTGTGAGTCATAGTCCAGCCCCCTTTCTCCACCTCTCTGCAAATGCAACCACTAGGTAAAGAAGCATTTGCAATGTAATAGGATTCACATTTGCGAGAGTTAAAGCTATTGGCGTTGTAAATGTGAAAGTCTTTTACTAATGTTTCTTGGAGCGGAGTGGATGTAGGTTGTGTTTATTGAAATTTTTTGTGGTATGATGTATTGTGAAATTATCTGGATAGGCTTTCACTTTGACTTTGATGTGGATGGAAAGTATGTGTTATTTAGTGTATAGGAATAATGTAGAGTGGGATTATGTGTTATGGATTGTAAATATGTGGTATTGTAATCTGTGTTGTAAAGTGGTTTAGTCTTCCTTGTTTCCGTAGAAGCTAAACTATAAACTCAATGAGTCAAAAAAAGAAGTAACCACTGAAGAGCACTTCTGGACCTAGCCAGAGGTATGAGCAGGGCCACTGGAATTATGCGACTGTTTGGCTGCACCGACTTTTACACAATCCATTATCTGCTGCATAATCTGTAGAATTCTAGCTCAAATGGTTCAAACTCTATCAAAAATGCAGCAACAAGTGTTACACCATGGTAGAAGGACCTTTGCAAATTAAGAATGGCCACCTGTTACTCATTGCTAAATGTGGGTATTACATTGGTACTAATGGTGTGCAAACTACTCTTGCTTCTTTCTGCACATCTCTTCCTCTTTCTGCATTTCTATTGCTTCTTTCAGCACCTTTTGTTCTGTACTTTTTTGTCTATTTCTGCTCATCTATTCCACTTTGTGCACCTCTCTTGCCTCTTCTGCACATCATTTGCTTATTCCTGTACCCCTCTTGCCTCTTTCTGCACCGTTCTTCCCTCTTTCTGCACCTCTCTTGTCACTTTCTGCACCCTGTTCCCTTTTTCTGTAGCTCTCCTGCCTGTTTCTGCACCTCGATTGCCTCTTTCTGGACTTCTCATGCCTCTTTATGCACCTCTGTTGCTTCTTTCTGCACCTCTCCTGCCTGTTTCTGCACCTATCTTGCCTGTTTCTGCGCCTCTCTTGCCTCTTTCTGCACCTCTACTGCTTCTTTCAGCACTTTGCTTGCCTTTTTCTGCACCCCTCTTGACTCTTTCTGCACCTCTGTTGCTTCTTTCTGCACTTCTCTTGCTTCTTTCTACACCTCTGTTGCTTCTTTCTGGACCCCTCTTGCCTCTTTCTGCACCCTTCTTCACTCTTTGGTCAACTCTATTGCTTCTTTCTGCTCCTCTCTTGCCTATTTGTACACATCTCTTGTCTATTTGTGCACCTCTGTTCTTTCTTCTGCACTTCTCAAGCCTCGTTCTGCACTCCTCTTCTGCACCTCTGTTGGTTCTTTTGCACTGCTCTTGTTTCTTTCTGCACCTCTCTTGCAAATTTCTGTACCCCTCTTGCCTCTTTCTGCACCGTCTTCCCTCTTTCTGCACCTCTCTTGCCTCTGTCTGCAACCCTCTGCCAGTACCTCTTTTGCCTGTTTCTGCAACTCTCTGGCCTCTTTCTGCGGTACTCTTGCCTCCTTCTGCAACCCTGTTTCTTTCTGGACCTGTCCTGCTTCTTTTTGCACCCCTGTTGTCTCTTTCTGCACATGTCTTCCCTCTTCTTACACCTCTCTTGCCTCTTCCTGCATCTCACTTGCCTCTTTCTGCATCTCACTTGTCTCTTTCTGCACTTCTACTGCTTCTTTCTGCACCCCTCTTGCTTCTTTCTGCACCCTCTTCCCTCTTTCGTTATCGATCTTGCCTCTTTCCCTACCACTGTTCTCTTTCTGTGCCTTTCCTGCCAGTTTCTGCTCCACTCTTGCCTGTTGCTGTACCTTGTTGTTTCTTTCTGCATTTCTCTTGCCTTTCTGCACCTCTGTTGCTTCTTTCTGCACTTCTCCTGCCTTTTTCTATACCCCTCTTGGCTCTTGGCCCTGTCCCTTTCTGTATTTCTCAGGCCTCTTTATGTACCTCTGTTGGTTCTTTCTGCAGTGCTCTTACTTCTTTCTGCACCTCCTTTGCAAATTCCTGCACCACTCGTGCCTCTTTCTGCACCCCTATTCCCTCTATCTCCTCCTCTTGCTTCTTTGTGCACCTCTCCTACCCCTTTCTCCACCTCTTTTGCTAATTTCAGCACCTCTCCTGCTTCTTTCTGCACTGCTCATGCTTCTTTCTGCACCTCTCTTGCAAACTTCTGTATCCCTCTTGCTTCTTTCTGCATCTGTGGCCTATTTCTGTACCTTTCTTGCCTTCTTCTGCACCTCTCTTGCTTATTTCTGCATTTCTTTTTTACCTCATTCTGTACCTCTATTATCTCTTTTAGCACATCCGTTGCTTCTTTCTGTACTTCTCTTGCCTCTTTCTGCACCTCTCTTGCTTCTTCCTGCACCCCTCTTCCCTCTTTCATTATCGCTCTTGCCTCTTTCTCCACCACTGTTCTCTTTCTGTACCTTTCCTGTCTGTTTCTGCACCACTCTTGCCTGTTTCTGTACCTTGTTGCTTCTTTCTGCATTTCGTTTGCCTCTTTTTGCGCAATTTGTGACTCTTTCTGCACCTCTGTTGCATCTTTCTGCACTTCTCTTCTTTCTTTATGCACTCCTCATGCCTCTTTCTGTACCCTTCTTGCCTCTTTGTGTACCTCTCCTATCCCTTTCTGCATTCCTCTGGCCTCTTTATGCACCTCTGTTGGTTCTTTCTGCAGTGCTCTTGCTTCTTTCTGCACCTCTTTTGCAAATTTCTGCATACCTCTTGCCTCTTTCTGTACCCCTTTTCCCTCTTTCTCCACCTCTTGCTTCTTTGTGCACCTCTCCTACCCCTTTCTCCACCTCTTTTGCTAATTTCTGCATCTCTCTTGCTTCTTTCTGCACTGCTCTTGCTTCTTTCTGCCCTCTCGCAAACTTCTGTATCCCTCTTGGTTCTTTCTGTACCCGTTTCCTATTTCTGCACCTTTCTTGCCTACTTCTGCACCTCTATTGCCTCTTACAGCACATCCGTTGCCTCTTTTGTACCCCTTGTGCCTCTTTCTGTACCTCTTCTGCATTATTCTGTACCTCTCTTGCCTTTTTCTGCAATTCTCTTGCCTGTTCCTGCACCTTTTATGCTTCATTCTGCACTTCACTTAACTCTTTCTGTACCCCTCTTGCCTCTTTTTCAATCTCTGTTGGATCTTAAGATTACTGCTGAAACTGTAAAGCCAAATCTAAAGTCCAGAAGCTCAGAAAATCCTGCAGCATAGGGGCTTTATAACTAGAAGACTCATGTCTGAAATGACTTTAACTAGATGGGCATAACTTTTTAGTTTTACATGCATAAATGTGTCACTCAAAGGGTCACTCTTAAGGCATTGAAGTGCCATACATCATCACAGTTCACACAACGAAATGTCATACCTATGCAAACAAAATTTGGCAGCTATGATCTGCTCCATTGAATCCTAATTTCATTTACTAACTTAGAGCATGTCATCATGAGCCTAAATTTAGTTTTTTTAACATATTACAGTGAAGCACTAGGTTAGCACCCCTTCCATTTCTGGTGCTTTGCAGCAGTATTAGGATCTTCTCTGAGATTCTCGTTGCTCAAACGGGTGTATATATGTTTCTCCCATCTACATTGCTTGGTTATGCTAGCAGAAAAGTGTCATTCATTCACTGAATGTCACTCATTAATACACTGAAATTATGAAAATGTCAATCCTAAGCAGTATGATACCTTGGCAGGTCTGTGGGTCCCACAGCCTTCCTGTTGATCTCTGGGTTGTAGTTCTGAACTTCGTGCAGAGGACTTCATCTTCTGTCACATCCAGGTGTCACCTTCTCTATCTCAGTGGTCACAATCTGAAATCGATCTTCTGCTCCAAAACAGACACCACATGAGACTTCTGAGGAATTGCAGGCTTCATGATGATCTTTGAGTTGCAGTTCTAACCCTCATGCAGAAGACTCAGGGCCTCACTTACTAGCGGGCTCCACCACAGTTAAGTCTGTATTTTTGATGCTAAAGCGGCGCAAGCACTTCAATCACACCTATAAGGTGAAGCAAAGCTACTCTGCTTGCCTTTACATGGCCTCATTGTTGGAACCAGAGGTCTCTGGTTGGCACAGGTATGCACTTGTGACAAACAGGGACCCTCTCTTCCTGTCAGGGCAAGGGAACTACTCCTTCGAATAACCCCTGCTCACCCTCTAGGTAGTGTGGCGCGAGCAGACAAGGCTAATACTCAGGGCGATAGTTAGTTAAGCATTTATGATTACGCACAGTAAACCCACTGACCCACCACAAATGGACACCAGTCGTAAGTTGTATAAAAAATACGTAGACTTTATATAAAGGGTATATTCATATGCAGGATTAACACAAGACCATATAACGTTTAGCGATTTGAGGCCACCAGATTTAAAGAGGCAATTAGTCTTTGAATGTTCGTTGTTCAGCAAGGTACGATGACAGGGAAATCAGAACGTTGCGGACCCTGGATCCGATATGAACTCGAGACGGAGTTCAAGCGTACCTTATTTGTGGAAGTCCGAGGCGTTTCAGGCGTGGCTACTGGTGAGGGCGGACCCGGGACGAGGCTGACGGTTCTCCAGAGGATCTCTCTGGCTCGAGCCCCCTCAAGGTGCGAGGTGGGTGAGCAGGGCTGTTGAGGGTTGTGGCGATCCGGGGTTGATGCAGCTCACGGGGCGAGGCGCCGTTCAGGCCTGCGGGGTGTACTACTTCTTAGCACGCCAAGTCGTACTCGTGGATCTGTGAGGGGCGTTGCGTTCTCGGGCAGACGGGTGCAGCAACAGGCTTCCGGTACCACTCTACGGGGAGGCCTTTCTTGAGGTGCGGCACGCGCCTTGGTATGCAGTAGGGCAAAGCGAGACAGTCTGGTACGTTATGACGTACGGACCGTCCGAGGCTATGGAATGCGCTCCGTGCAGATTCCGGACGGAGAAGATGAGAGGCGCACTACGCGCTCCGTTAGCAGGCGAAGTGACAGGAGAGCGGGCGGCCCGGCACTGAAGTGAAGAGCGACTCAGGGATGAGCGGGGGCTGTATGCGGCGGGGCGACCAGGCTCCGAGCTGTCACCACCTTGGGAGGGGCGAAGGCACCCGAGTCACAACTCTGGCGAGGGAATAAGAACTAAGGCCCAACAGCAGACGGGCACAAGCAGAATAGAACCCAATGGTCCTGGGGTTCCCTTCAGGGGTCAAGCTCTCAATCAAGCCCTTGGAGAACGTCTTAGGCACTAGTCTACAAAGTCCTATCAGGTCTTTTTCTCTCCGTTCTCAACAAGGAACCACTGCAGGCCAGTCTTACAGGATACAGACTGGTTTCCGTCCTTCAGCTTCTCTTGGTCCTTCTAGTCAGGCAGAGGTTTGTCGTGGTCAAAACGGGATCTGATTTGTAAGGAGCGGAGCTCCTATATTTATACTGCGTTTCTTTTGTCTTTGCAGGCTGGGGGGCCTGAGCCTGGTTCAACAAAGTTTCGGAGCACTCTGTTGACAGGACGCTGCTGTCTTCTTTCAGGGTGCAGGGCAGGGACATCAGACGCTCTGCAGGAGGAGGAGCCAGATTGTGGTGGTGGAGAACAACCCTATTCAGAGTCAAGGACTACTCCGCCCACCCATCCTGAAGTAAGCACCCTATTCACCACCTGGTAACCCCGACTGTCCCCGGGAATCTCCCAGCCCTGTCACTCGCACTAACCCAGGCAGCAGATACACATTCTGGCAGAGGCGGCCTGAAACAGTTAGGCGAGCAATTGCTAACTTTCTAAACGTAGCATTTGCAAACACAGGATATTAAAATAAACCTTACTAAAGGAAGTATTTTATTATTCTGAGTTCAGGCCTACTAAACTCGATGTGCTACCGTGTTCCCTGAGTCTGCCGGGACTATAGCGTGTAATAGTCCCGGCAGCTCACCTTGGCCTAAGAGAACAGGTAGCCCTTCAATAGTGAAGAACGAAAAGGGCGGTGATTCACTACTAGGACATGCCACACACTAGGCTTGTCCTACCTTATGCTTGCAATGCACCCTGCCCGTAGGCCTACCATAGGGGTGACTGATATGAAAGTTAGGGAAGGTTTAGGGACTGGCAAGTGTGGGCACTTGTGCAGTCAGCGTGACAGTACGAGACTGTACGCAGGTTCTGGAACGGCGGACCTGAGACACATCTTACGAGGCCGCTTCTATGGATGGCGCAACCAGCGCTGCAGCATTTGTATCTACAAGCCCCGGCACTCCTCGTGCACGTTACTGGGGACTGACAGTAAATCATATAAGCCAATCGTTGAATTCAATTACATATACACTTTACATTAGGAGAACTTGCACTGCGGCACAGGTTGGTCTAACACGTGTTCCCTCCAGCTGAAATGTGAGGAGAACTATCCTTCCCCAGGGAGTTCCTCATCACTAAGGCAGAAAAACCTTGACAGACCGTCAGCATTGGCGTGGTCTATGCCAGGGCGGTGTTCCAGCGTGAAGTCCATACTCTGTAGAGAAATGGACCACCTCAACAGTTTCGGGTTCTCACCCCTCATTTGCATCAACCATCTGAGAGGCTTGTGGTCTGTCTGAACTCGGAAGTGAGACCAAAACAAGTAGGGTCTTAGCTTCTTCAGGGCCCAGACCACAGCAAAAGCTTCTCTCTCGAATGCACTCCACTTCTGTTCCCGTGGAAGTAACCTCTGACTGATGAAGGGTACAGGTTGGTCCCAGCCCTCCTCAATCGTCTGTGATAGGACAGCCCCTCCCCCATGCTCTGAAGCGTCGGTCGGCACCAAGAACTCTTTGGAGAAATCACGAACCAGGAGCACGGGCGCCGTGCACATGGCCGTCTTCAGATGGTCCAATGCTTGCTGACAGGCGTCAGTCCAGATCACTTTCCGGGGCTGCTTCTTCGAAGTCAGCTCTGTCAAGGGGGCAACGATGGTGCCGTATCCCTTGATGAACCTCCTGTAGTACCCGGTGAGTCCGAGGAAGGCCCTCACCTCCGTTTGGGTCTTGGGGGGTTCCCAAGCCAGGATGGTCTGAATTTTTGGCTGAAGGGGCGCCACCTGGCCGCTCCCAACTTGGTGTCCCAAATACACCATGGAACCCTGCCCGATTTGACACTTGCTTGCTTTGATCGTGAGGCCTGCCTTGCGCAGCGCCGTCAACACTTCCCAAAGGTCTCGCAGGTGTTCCTTCCACGTACCGCTGAACACCGCAATGTCGTCCAGGAAGGCGGCACTGAACGCGTCCAGCCCAACCAACACCTGGTTGACCAACCTCTGGAAGGTGGCAGGGGCGTTTTTCATCCCAAATGGCATGACCCGGAACTGGTAGTGTCCATCTGGGGTTAAAATCACTGACCTCTCTTTGGCCCGTCAGTTAAGGCGATCTGTCAGTATCCAGACGTTAAGTCAAACGTACTGAGATACCGGGCAGCCCCCAACCGATCGATGAGCTCATCAGCTCTAGGGATGGGGTGCGCGTCAGTCTTCGTGACCGAATTGAGTCCTCGATAGTCCACACAGAACCGTAGTTCGGGTGTGGCTCCCGGCGTCGCAGCCTTCGGGACCAAGACCACTGGGCTGGCCCAAGGACTGCTGGAGGACTCAATCACCCCAGGAGCAAACATCTTTGAGACTTCCTCCTTGATGCAGGCTCGTCCCCTGTCAGTCACGCGGTAAGCCTTGTGCTTCACTGGCAAACTGTCTCCCGTGTCCACATCATGGATGCACCAATCTGTGACACCCGGAACCAGGGAGAACAAGTCAGAGAATTGCCCCAGCAGCTGGCGGCAATCACTCTGCTGCTCAGGGGTCAGGGAGGGTGAGAGGTTGACTCCATCCACTGACCCGTCTCGCTCGGAGGCCACCAAGAGGTCCGGAAGAGGCTCGGTCTCCTCCTCCATTCCGTCATCGGTTGCCAACAGCATGCCCACTTCGGACCTCTCCAAGTGGGGCTTAAGGCGGCTAACATGTAGGACCCTCAAAGGGTTCCTGGGAGTCTGCAAGTTCACCAGGTAGGTGACAGGACTCTTGCGCTCCACAACCTCAAATGGACCCGTCCACTTATCCTGAAGTGCACAGGGCTCCACTGGGGCCAAGACCCACACCTTTTGTCCAGGTTGAAGCTCTACCAGAGTGGCATTCTGGTTGTACCACCGCTTCCTCTCTTCCTGGCTGGCTTCCAGGTTTGCCTCAGCAAGTTGCCTGAATCGCCTGGTCTGGTTTCGGAAGGCCAGCATGTAACTGTATACATTCTGCGGAGGTTTCCTGGGAGATTGCTCCCAGCCTTCCCTAACCAGATTCAGAGGTCCGAGTGACCGAGTGACCGTACAAAAGCTTGAAGGGACTGAACCTGAGCGACTTCTGCGGCACCTCCCGGTATGCAAACAGTAGGCATGGTAAGAGGACATCCCACTTACGCCTCATTGGTGCTTCTAGGCCCAAGATCATGCCTTTCAGGGTTCGATTGAATCTTTCAACCAACCCGTTTCCTTGGGGGTGGTAAGGGGTGGTAAACTTGAAGGTTACACCACACTCTTGCCAAAGGGACTTCATATTTTTCGATATGAAATTGGTGCCCCTGTCAGACACCACCTCTAGAGGGAATCCTACTCGTGAGAAAATTCCCATCAGTGCTCGTCCCACCACAGGGGCTGTCACTGTCCTCAGAGGGATGGCTTCAGGGTACCGGGTGGCATGGTCCACGAAGACCAGGATGAACCTGTTGCCAGTGGCTGTCTTGGGGTCCAGAGGCCCCACAATGTCAATTCCCACTCGCTGGAATGGGGTGCTGACGATGGGGAATGGTTGAAGGGGAGCCTTGTTCTTCCCTCCACACTTACCACTTGCCCGAAAAGTTTGGCAGGTCCTACAGTGAGCATCTGAGCTCCTGTGCATTTGGGGCCAATGAAAGTGGGTGACAAGCCTGTCATAGGTCTTGTCCATCCCCAAATGTCCTGCTAAAGGTACATCGTGAGCCAAACCCAGTAGGAAGGCTCTGAACTTCTGGGGTACCACTAGCACACGGGCTGACCCAGGTTCAGCAGCCTTATGCTCTGAATACAGGAGATCATTCTCCCAGTAGACCAAGTGTTTTCTAGACTGAGCACCATTGGCTTGTCCTGCAGCCTGCTGCCGCATACCCACAAGAGAAGGCCATTCCTTCAGCGCCTTGCAGAATTTCTCCCTGGAGGGGCCTCCATCTTGCTGCCAATGGGTCAGCTCAGGCAGGTCTCCCAGTTTGGCCATCTGTTCCCCGGTAGGCTCCAGGGCATCCCCCTCGAGGTCTGCTTCCTCCTGGGCCGTGGGAACTTCGGGGGCCGGCTGTCCGTGCCCCCGCGCCTTCTCTCTAAGGCCGGTTCCTGGGCCTCTCCTTCAGGCTCCAAAACTTCTTCAACACCCCTACTGGCTGCCATGGAACGCGTGGTCACGCACGCCCAGTCGGGTAGACCCACCATCCGCAGATGAGTCGTTTTCTCCACCTTTCCCCAAGGGGAGTACTCCAAATCGTTCCCTAGCAAACAATCTACAGGCATGGAGGTCCTCACAGCGACTTGCAGAGTACCAGGAACCTCCCCCCACTCAAAGGAACTTGAGCCATCGGACACTGGCTCTCAGAATTGTCAGCATTGACAACCCTACAGTAGGCGTGTGGTACCACGTGCTCTTGAGACACCAGGTGCTGCCACACTGCAGTCACACTGGCTCCTGTATCTGGAAGAGCCTCCTCCTTCTTACCGTTGATGGCCACCACCTGCCCACATTTCTTAGTGTTACTGGGTAGGTAGTTCTCGGGGACCATCTCACTGTCTCCTAGCAAGACTAGGGTCATCTGTACAGAATCCCCACCCCTTTGGAGGGCTACTTCCTCCCCAAAATTAACATTAGCTATTTGCCGGGGTGGAGCACCAGTGGGTGCGGGTTTTGCGAACAAGCGACACTTAGGGTCAGAGGCAACGTGACCCGGGTCGCCAAACCTAAAACAGGTCATAGGCCCTCTCTGAACAGGTTTACCTGTCGGGGCCCCGGTCTGCTTCGGGGTTTGAGGAGGCTGAGAACCTTTCCCTTGGTTCTCTTGGGGATTACTTTGGGGGCCTTTGTGGAACCCTTTCTGTTTCCCCCTGTCCCCCCCACTCTTCTGCTGGAGACCCTGCCCACCTTTGGCTGACTCTCCCACTGGACGTTTGTGGACCCTGGTGCTGAGCCAGCGGTCCGCTTCCTCAGCAAGCTTCCTCGGGTTGGACAGCTTGCTATCGATCAGGTGCTAGCGTGACTCAGGAAAAAAATTAAGCGACAAGTGCTCCCATGTCATTAAATCAAGCAGCCCTTGGAAATCATTCACCTTGCTACCCTTCACCCAACCATCCAGCGCTCTGCAGAAAAAGGTCACATAGTCCAAATACGTACCCCCTTGAATCTTCATACAATTCCTAAACCGCTGTCGGTACATTTCTGGGGTTAACCCAAATCGGTTCATCAGGGCATCTTTCATATGCTGGTAGGAGTTGGACTCTTCAGAGGGAAGATCTAGCAGGGTATCGCGCCCCTCGGTCAGGAATCGTCCACACAACCCTGCTCCCCAATCTCGCACAGGGACCCGGTGGGAGGACATGGCTACCTCGTAGGCCCGAAACCACTGCCCTATGTCATCCCCCTTAAAATACTCCTTTACCACATCCTTTGGTACGTAGACCCTTGACTCTACCTGGGCTGGCGTGGTGCTGCCACCAGGAGCTGTGTCCAAGCTCTTTGCTTTCATCTCCAATTCTTTGATGCGTATTTCATGCTCTAGCTGGAGTTTCTTCTCCGCCATCGCCATCTGTCCTTTCAATCTTGCCATTTCCACTTCATGCGCTCTGGTTGCGGCCCTGTCCGCCAGCTCTTCTGAAGACGGGCTCCGGGGTACTTCGACAAGGCTATCGGGTGGATCCAATACCACCTGATTTTCTGGCTCTCTCGACTCTTTCCAGGCTCTCAGTGCCTTGATGGTCTGGGTTTTGTTTTTGCACCCGGTTTGGGCGACTCGGAACTTTAAGCAGAGGGCTTTCAACTGATGGGCTTTGTAATTTTCAAGTCCTTCCCAGTCAACATCATCGAGTCCAGAGACGACAGAGGGTGCTCTCGCGGGGAATGAACCAGGCATGGTTTGAAGATTGGAGATCGCTCGAAAAGATAATAAATCTGTGGCTTTGTTATAGGTCTGCTCTCACTACGTGGTGATCAGTAATTCACTGTACATGAATCATAAATGCAAATCCGAAATCCTCACCGCTGCCTCCAATGTTGGAACCGGAGGTCTCTGGTTGGCACAGGTATGCACTTGTGACAAACAGGGACCCTCTCTTCCAGTCAGGGCAAGGGAACTACTCCTTCGAATAACCCCTGCTCACACTCTAGGTAGTGTGGCGCGTGCAGGCAAGGCTAATCCTCAGGGCGATAGTTAGTTAAGCATTTATGATTACGCACAGTAAACCCACAGACCCACCACAAATGGACACCAGTCGTAAGTTGTAGCAAAAATAAGTAGGCTTTATATAAATGGTATATTCATATGCAGGATTAACACAAGACCATATAACGTTTAGCGATTTGAGGCCACCAGATTTAAATAGGCAATTAGTCTTTGAATGTTCGTTGTTCAGCAAGGTACGATGACAGGGAAATCAGAACGTTGTGGACCCTGGATCCGATATGAACTCGAGACGGAGTTCAAGGGTACCTTGTTTGCGGAAGTCCAAGGCGTTTCAGGCGTGGCTACTGGTGAGGGCGGACCCGGGACGAGGCCGACGGTTCTTCAGAGGATCTTTCCAGCTCGGGGCCCCTCGAGGTGCGAGGTGGGTGAGCAGGACTGTGGAGGGTTGTGGCGATCTGGGGTCGATGCAGCTCATGGAGCGAGGCGCCGTTCAGGCCTGCGGGACGTACTACTTCTTAGCACGCCAAGTCATACTCGTGGATCTGTGAGGGGCGTCGCGTTCTCGGGCAGATGGGTGCAGCACCAGGCTTCCGGTACCACTGTACGGGCAGGCCTTTCTTGAGGTGCGGCATGAGCCTTGGTATGCAGGAGGGCAAAGCGAGACAGTCGAGTACGTTACGACATACGGACCGTCTGAGGCTATGGAATGCGCTCCGTGCAGATTCCGGCTGGAGAAGATGAGAGGCGCACAACACACTCCGTTAGCAAGCGAGGTGACAGGAGAGCGGGCAGCCCGGCACTAAAGCAAAAAGCGACTCAGGGATGAGTGGGGGCTCTCTGCGGCGGGGCGACCAGGCTCCGAGCTGTCACGACCTTGGGAGGGGCGAGGCACCCGAGTCACAACTCTGGCGAGGGAATAAGAACTAAGGCCCAACAGCAGACGGGCACAAGCAGGATAGAACCCAATGGTCCTGGGGTTCCGTTCAGGGGGCAAGCTCTCAATCAAGCCCTTGGAGAACGTCTTAGGCACAAGTCTACAAAGTCCTATCTGGTCTTTTCCTCTCCGTTCTCAGCAACGCACCACTGCAGGCCAGTCTTACAGGATACAGACTGGTTTCCGTCATTCAGCTTCTCTTGGTCCTTCTAGTCAGGCAGAGGTTTGTCGTGGTCAAAAGGGGATCTGATTTGTAAGGAGCGGAGCTCCTATATTTATACTGCGTTTCTTTTGTCTTTGCAGGCCGGGGGGCCTGAGCCTGGTTCAACCCAGTTTCAGAGCACTCTGTTGACAGGACGCTGCCGTCTTCTTTCAGGGTGCAGGGCAGGGACATCAGACGCTCCGCAGGAGGTGGAGCCAGCATTGTGGTGGTGGAGCACAACCCTATTCAGAGTCAAAGACTACTCCGCCCACCCATCCTGGAGTAAGCACCCTATTCACCACCTGGTAACCCCGACTGTCCCCGGGAATCTCCCAGCCCTGTTACTCACACAAACCCAGACAGCAGATACACATTTTGGCAGAGGCGGGCTGAAACAGTTAGGCAAGCAAATGCTAACTTTCTAAAAGTAGCATTTGCAAACACAGGATCTTAAAATAAACCTTACTAAAGGAAGTATTTTATTATTCTGAGTTCAGGCATACTAAACTCGATGTGCTACTGTGTTCCCTGAGTCTGCCGGGAGTATAGCGTGTAATAGTTCCGGCAGCTCACCTTGGCCTAAGAGAACAGGTAGCCCTTCAATAGTGAAGAATGAAAAGGGCGGTGATTCACTACTAGGACATGCCACACTCTAGGCTTGTCCTACCTTACGCTTGCAATGCACCCTGCCCGTAGGCCTACTATAGGGGTGACTGATATGAAGGTTAGGGAAGGTTTAGGGACTGGCAAGTGTTGGCACTTGCGCAGTCAGCGTGACAGTACGAGACTGTACGCAGGGTCTGCAATGGCGGACCCGAGACACATCTTACAAGGCCGCTTCTGTGGGTGGCGCAACCAGCGCTGCAGGCCCACTAGCAGCATTTGTATCTACAAGCCCCGGCACTCCTCGTGCACGTTACTGGGGACGGACAGTAAACCAAAAAGTGGAAATCAATTACCTATACACTTTACATTGGGAGCACTTGTACTGCGGTACGGGTTGGCCGTGGCGCTGTGCCCTGAGCATCGAATACCTGCAAAACATCTGAGGCACATCAGCAAAAAGTGGAAGGGAGACTCACGCCAAGGTGCCAGGTCTAACACTCATAAATATGAAGTAAGACAAAACAGCACACGCTGCTGCCTTGCCTTACTCTACCACAAGGAGGCATTCCATGGGAATTGATGTGGGTTTTTCCATGCAACAGCCATGGTTGTTGACGCTGCCAGATCAGGCGTTACAAAGAGACACATAGAAAGAGTATAAAGTCTCTCAGGATTGTATTTGTGTGGGTGGCGCAAAAACACCTTCCAGCGCAAAACAATCCTGCATGAAACTGAAGCCCACTTGCACCAGGGTGAAAAGGTGCCTACATTGGTGCTAGGCAGCAAATTGTGTGCCACAGCGGGATGAAAAAGAAAGGAATGCACCTTATTTCATGAATACGGTGCATTCCAGCCCTTTCATATTGGCGTAGGGAAGCACAGCAAGAAGACTTGTGGTGCTGCTCTACACCAGTTCCTCATAAATGAGTCCCTTAGTCTGCCCAATAAATTCTTAAATATCCCATACACTGGTGAGACAAAGTTTTAAGTCTTTTTAGAGTGAAAATCCAGTGGTTAGTGATCCAACCTGATACATTATTTGTTGAACATACACCAGCTTTATGTCATTGCCCTATCTCACCAAAATACTCTTTCATGCTAATTTTAGCCTTGAGAAAGCTCATTGGATACACACTAGCTCAGCGGCACAATGATTCTCATGCCGTTCTATCTAGGACACATTCAACTTCCTAGATGACAGTTTCTACCCAGTGTCCATTAGTTTCCTCTCTGAAGCTACTTCTTAGCTTTTCAACAATATAGAAGCAAGCAACTATATTGTAACAGGATGCCTAGTGTTGCTGACACCTCCAGTCATCTCTTAACCCTTTCGAGTCTCATGACGAGCTCAGCTCGTCATGAGCCACGGTGCTAGTGTGCTCATGACCTTTAGAAGAAACGGGTGTGAGCACACGAGCACTGTGCTGCATGACGAGCTCGTCATGAGCACGGGGACGATGTGCGCGGGCCCGCCCCACCCCCAGCATAGCAGGGGAATTTGCCCAGCTGTGAAGGGTTTAATCACGCCTGTGCCAGAATTTCAGAAAGGTGGAAGACCTGCTGGACCCCTATCCCTTTGCTTCTCTCGGGATCACGTTTTCCATTCAATAGGCAACAGTTTGTGGGCTCTAACCTCTTCAGTGGGTCTGCTCTGGGAATAGTTCCAAAATGTTATGCCAGAATATCATTTTTAAAAGTATTGGCTCAAAGAAAATACATGAATTTACAAATATGTAGCCCCATTGGGTGTAGATTTTCTATTATTAACCCCAAGGAGAAATATTTTAATAAATGACATTTAAGATACCATATTTTTGTCAGTCAATATTCTGGATGGCCACACCCTGGAAGCTTGCTCTGTCAAGTATGAAGCAAGCATTCACTCAGAAGCATGAGTGTTCTTCCCCCTGCAACTTAGCAGGGCAAACACTTCCAAACATCACACTGACTGAGTATTAGTATGAAATGTTATCTATCCACATGAAAGAAACACAACTACGTAGTCTGTGTGTGTCTGTATCATAGTAATGAAGGCAGTGGACCAACAACTCACTTTATTGATGCATTTTACCACACCCACAAAAGCATGCTTCATCTCTCTTGGGGTAAAGTCATTGTACGAAACTGGATACATGTGGTCCTATTTACTACAGACTTACAACTAAATTAAATGTGCCGCTTATATATCAATTCTAACATTTCTAGAGAGGAGATCACAAGCACTTAGCCACTGGTTAGTAGTAGTAAGGTATACATGTCATATGGCCCACAAAAATGGATACAGCAAAATAAGGCAAAGATCTGGGGGAATACCACACAATATATGATCATTACCAACAGTCATGAAGGCTCAAACATACATGAAGAAAGCTGCTTCTAATTTCCAAACCAAAAATGTGTCACGCTGCCATCACCACAGTAGCAAGGTGCAACAGTATGAAAATTATCAAGGTCAACTTAATGACAGATTTGTTTGCCCAGGCCACTTTCCCTGTGTTTACTTGTTACCATCCACAAAACAAGATGTGGCAGAGCAGCCTAGATATGGGAACGCACAGGAACGTCCCACAAATATAAGTGCATTCTGTGTTGCAGAAGTGTGGAAAATCGGTGTGGGGGGACATTGGCCGGAGGTGGAGAAGTACATGGGGATGATCAGCTACAAAGTTTGATCATATGCACTTTTGAAAATCCTCTCGCAGAGGTGAGTGGGCCTTTTTTTGCTACTCATGGGAAGGAGCTGCTCCAGTTTGAGATGATACTGGGAAGAAAGGGATGTGGTTAGCTAGCCCTGCAGCCTGTAGCATATTTCAGGATTAATCAGACAGGTTAACCAGGATCAGCCATGGTATCACTCTTTCAAATTCTCATTTATCTCAGATACAATGTCACTAGGAAGTTAAACCCCTTTGAAGCCTGGTTCATTGGTCAAGCCTGCCCCATGCACCCAGCGACTCCCACTGAGACCTCTAATACCAAAACATCACAAATGTTGGGCAATACTAAAATAACTTATAATTAAGTTTTGACTAATCATATACATGTTCAATATATTTCTCATGGGGGCTGTCTTCTTTATGGCTCTTCAAAGTTCACCACTCAGGGCTGTATCCTTGCTCCACAAATCCCATCTCCCCGTTATCTGCCAGCTCTGTACTGTCGTCCTCTATCATCCACATCACTTCATTTCCTCTCTATAAGTGAAATACACATATACACACCTATAATACATTTTCAAGACTTCAATGTGCCTACAGGTGGAACTCAACATGCAGATAAAGCTGGCCCAGTGGAAGTGGTATTTGAACCCAAACAGCATGGTGTCTATCCAATGTGCATCACTTTGGCCTTATTATTTGTAGCCAGGATGGTGATAAGGAGATGTGATTTGTCCAAATGATGGTCCTGTTTATAAAATCTGACTCTCTGCATCAGATGGTTCCAGTGGCCACAGTGAATTATCGATGATGCTACCTATGATTAACAAGGCTGAGAAAAAGATGGATTGTAGACTTCTAGGCCATTTTAAACTTTATTGGAAGGAATACACTTTAAATCAAAATGATATGATTTAGATGACGCCATGCTGAGAAGTCCGACATCACAGGCATCCGTGGTAGCACACCCTTTCATGCTGTACATTTTCACGGGCTTACCTGAAACACAAAGACAGCACATCTCAGTTTCCCATCCTCTAGTGTACTTTGTATGTTAGTATAACTGTAGAACTCTGCATATTATGCATTGTTTGACTGGGTGAGATATTGTGTGAATATGAATAGCAGTACATTGCATGTTTGATGAATGAACTGAGACTTTTTTTCTTAAAACAGAAGGCACAAATAATTGGATTTATTTTTGTTCTGTTATGATACTAAGAACCTAATTAGAGAACATCATTTGTAATTGACCGTACTTGGTGGGAACCTCATACCCAGATGGGTAAATTTCTCGGTCGAAAATAGCACATTTTTAAAATGAACACTTTTGCTGCAATAAGTCACTTCAGTATTATATTATTTGCTCATTATTCGTTCATTGTACTATATTCCGCAGTCTTAAAACCTTTAAGCTGACACATGTTTTGCTTGATGTTTGGATTGATCGAATAAGCTTTCTGAAGGCTGAATTGGACAATAAAACAAGAAACCAAATGTTGAAACGCATAAAGAACCTCATTCCAAAGTTGATTTTATATTTTTTCAGGTATGCAATAACTATATTACTGGATGTAAGGCATCATTTGTTTGACTAATAATACATTTTAAGAGCATAACCTTCAACAGCATTAAGTGAGGATGGGTGCCCAACGGCTAGGACACTGAGATATAAGGATATCAGTGATGTATATTTTATTGGAAAGACAGTAGGTGCACTTAGAGGGGTAATAACTTGGGATGTGGTAATCAAAGCATAATGTTTCATATATGAGTTGTAATACTATAGCTGCTGTGGCCATTCAGGGTAGCATTTACTGTACCATTGTGCGTTGTTCCGACTGTTCCTCCCATTGCACATATAGGGGCTCATCCCCAGATAGTCCATGCCATAGCTGTTCTTACAGGCTACTCAGAGCCGTTGAAATGTTGCGCATGCAGGGCCTTGTTCTGATTGTGTGAATGCTTCATCATTCAACAACATGATCTTTCAGCAATTCTGATTGGGTGTGCAATTAGAAGATATTTCATACAGTTAAGACCATTCTGATCTGGCTGCGAGTGGTTTTATGGGTTTTGGTGCAAAACCTGCATATTCTGCCTTTCTCTAGTCTGCTCTTGGGGCATACTGTTTTGCAATTTTATACAATGTGATCTTGGTTCGCAAGGAGGGTTCTACAAGGAACCCGACTATGTTACACATATATATTTTGCTCTTGTAGGGAAGCATAATGTAAAGATATGGATTGGAGGCATCTAGTTGCGGAATTGGTCGATAAAAGCAAAACCAAGTAACTCTCAGTGACAAGTCTGTATTCGGCCCAAAACATAAGATCTTCAATAACCAACACGTTCTTATAGGGAGCCAGTAAAGGAGAGGAAGACGGACATAAATGATAGTGGTCCTTCTCAGGACCAGAATAAACCCTCTGGTTAAGTTGTAGTTTTTAGAGGAGATAGATGACAATCCTACAAAGAAGAATTGCAATAGTCCAACCTAAAGATGCTGAGGGCCTGAAATAGGTTTTGTTCTGGATCAGCTCTGCAGAAACAGAGTAATTGTCCTGATTACTTTAAGCATAAACAAGTAGGTTGTAAGCTTCTCAACATGTGCCACAAAAAAGTTTGTCCATAGTCAACTTGACCATGGACAATAATTTGGTAGCACCTCAAAACAAATCACCAGGCCCATAATCCCCCACCTATGCAATATAGTCAACTAGATCCTGGTGAGATGAAAATACTGCTTTTGTATTGAAGACAGTGCATTCGTCACAATTTCAGATGATCTACTAGAAACAGAAATTACAAAAACATGGTAGTGATGGGAAACTAATCGCACTTCTTTCATCATGTGCAAATTCAGTAAAAGATTTGATTCATATGTATTTTTCAGGGTGCAGGCAGGTACATTTGCATCCTACTACCCAAAATGGAAAAGCTAGAGACCAATCCACTCCTGTAGACAATCTTAAAACAGTCCATGTATATATTTATGATACAATCCGTATAGCACAAAGAAATGTTCCACACAGCAAATTCCGTTGTTATTCAGATTATGTTTATGTATTTTTCTTAGATGACAGCCGACACATGTTTCGTCAGGACGGTGACTTTTTCAAGGCTCGATGGTCACTGGTCTGAAAGGCAATACCAAAAGGTAATCCCCAAGTAAGATGGGAGATACAGTGTTGGAAAATTCCTAATCAGTCTGTGTGATAGTTTCACTCTACCTAGTTCAAGTGGTTGACCTCAAAAATGTTCAAAACAAAGTAAGCAAGAACATATGCAATCCCCTCTTGCGGTGGAGCAGTAAATTACTCTCTCTATATAAGTGGTGTCCTCCTGCAATCCACCTATGAATATATTTCAAAGTCGATAAGCCCTCTCAATTACAGAACTGCTGTGTCCTCCAAGCGGGCAACGTACAAGCGCCTTTTACATTGGACGTTTCATCTTACCCTATTCCAGTACTCAATGTTTGCTCACCCCTTCTTGAGCTTCATTGCACCCTTTCAGTCCACAAAACACAGAGGGGCATATTTAGAAGAAGACATTGCCACCAGAATGTCACTTTTAGCAATGTTCATGTGGCCGATATCCCATTCTCCATACTTACAAAGTGGCATTAAGCCACAATACATTTCATAAAAGCAATGCACATAATACTAATAAAAAGAATAAAACAATGAATTTAAAATGTGCTTATTTCAGAAACACAAGCTGTTCTATAATCTCTAAGGGTCTAGTGTCTTGGAAGCCCAAAAGCTCTCTGCCGTACAGAGTGGCTGCTAGTGCCTGACTTTTGTTGTTTTCAAGGGCAGGAGTCACACGGTGAAAAAAAGAGCAGCACTCACCCCCAGTCAAAATGCCCCCACAATGTAGTATGCGCCCACGCATCTGAACATGGGGTAACCAATCAAATTGTTCTGAGAGGGTAACCCTCAGAAAATCGAACATCTGAACTCTGTCAAGAGCCACTCCACTGAGAGTCTGGTGTGCATGGGTAGTTGGGCAGGAGTTGAAAACCATGGCCCACATGCATCAAATAAAGATTTAGCAATTCTAAAATAGCGAGAAATAAGGAATCACTAACACTGATTCATTAAACCGAATGCATCCATTACATCGGTAAATATTTGCAACTCCTTAAATATCGCTAAAATCGCTTTACCAATTACATATTTACAAAATCTGTATTTGCGAATTCACAATTACAGAATCAGTAATTGTGAAAGCGTCAATCGTCTCGTGGAGATGACATCACAAGCTGGAAATGATTCTCAGATTCAACACACCTGAGATATTGAGGAGGAGAAAGACTGTTGGTGCTCAGCCTAGAAAACACTTTTTCCTGCAGAAGTTGAGACAAACAAACACCATGGACACAGGAAACAACAGCAAACAGGAGAAGGCAGTAAGAGGAAGATTACGTTCAGTGAGAGGGAACTTGAAATAATCACTGAGAAAGTGGTTCAAAAACATGACCAGCCATTTGGGAAACTATCCCTGCATGTTGCAGAGTCAGTGAAGAGGAAGATCTGGCTTGGGATACAAGCCAGGGTCAATTCTGTGGGGGTAACATACCGTGACATCACCAACCTACAGAAGAGATGGTATGAGCTACGCAGCTGGGCAAAAGAGAGAGTGTCTCAATGGCTGGCCTCTGCAAGTAAAACAGGAGGGGGAACATCCACTCAGCTTGCAAACACCCCACTGGACGACTTGGTGGAATCCAATCTGAAGCCAGAGGCAGTTGTCGGGATAACGTAGATTGTCACCTCAGGACATGCGGGGACCTCAAAAGGTAAGAGCACAACCAAACATAGTTCTATAGAAATGTAACCCAAACTGCCACAAGTGCATTCCCTGCGTAGTGTAGCAGACATGAGTCCAGTCCACCTCTTACTTGCAACCCCCTAATGCATTGTGGGAGTTGTATGCATACAAATGATATGGTAAAGCATGGAGGGAGTAGCACAGCTCAACTGCAGCAGAGCACAGCAAGGAAGTGACAGTAGACTTTCTACATCACAGAAGTCAATTTATTTGGCCTTTGAAAACGCAATGTCACAAATGTGCCCAAAAAATATTTCATGTTTCTAAAAAAAATTATCTTTACTGTTCTCCTCACAGATGCATCACAGGATGGTGATGTGGCAGATGTCCATGATTCTGAGGGACATACAGAACAGCCATATGAATAACAGGAGATGCCGGCATCCTCGCCTCTACCTGTTCCCACTCATCGCACGAGAAGAGTCCAACCACTGCCCGATTTGGATAGTGAGGACACCCAAACAGGAGGGCACCCACAGGGCACTGCCCATACACCACCACCCCCAACACCAGAGGTAATAATCCCGCAACATCAAGTGCATTTCTGAGGTCTGCTGAAAACGATGGTGAAGCAGCCTGCTATGTGCTGGTGTCCAAGATGCTGAGGGTCCAGTGTCTGCAACAAAAGAACATGCGTATTATGTAGGAGCAACTGGGAACAATGGTCACACACATGGGTGGTATACGTGACTGCATTAAGGAGCAGATAACTGCAGTCGTTGAGGGGCTCAGGGCAAATGGGAAAGAAACTTGACCGTGTAGCAACAGCCATTGGACGGATGTGCAGGGTCATCCAGGCTGAGCATGTCTCTAATGCCAGGAGGCAACACCCTTCTATGAGGTGCATGCGCGGATACACCAGGGCCATCAACAGGCTGAGTACTACAGCAGATCAGCTTTACAGGTGTCCAGTCGGCATGTAGGTTGAGATGACCCACTGCTGTGGGGATGTGGCCAGGGGCCTAATCCAGGTCCCCACTGCTGTGGAAGGGCTACAGACAGCAGCAGCCAGTGGAAACCTCATGCATCGATGGGGGAGAGTGAGGAGGCCTCTAGCCTCAGCAGCCTACTGGAGCCTGTTGCACATAGCTTGAGGCTCAGTAGCAGGAGTAAGGCAGGTACAGAAGGCACCATGTCAGATGTAGCTGGGCCTACTACAAGGGCCACAGGAGAGCGTCACAGGAAGAGTTAGACATTTGGACATTTAAACAATCTGGCGAGGTAACCAGATATGCAGTACTTTTTCACACTGTAATTGCAGTCCCAAAGCAATGAAAAGTAATTGTCGGTACATGGTATGTGTGCATTAACACACCCACACAACTGTCACATTTAACCTTTAACCAAATGTTGTGTTGTCCTGTGCTTACTCACCTTAGAAGTAATGTTGCGTGATTTCTGCTCCTCTTTTTCAGCCCTCTGCTGCATTTGGTCCGCTTGCTGCATGCGGTTGTTGTGTCGGCTGTATGTCCTGTTCTGGCTCGCTCTTAGAGTCCACCAAGGGTATGTCTCTATTAGTGGCTATGTTTTGCAACTTAGCACACATTGACACAATCTTACAGCATGTCTCTGGCCTATACTGTAATGCCTCACCGGTCTTGTGTAGGATGCAGAATCGTGATTTTAGTACCCCAAATGTCCTTTTCTATCACATTGCGCAGCGCAATGTGCGCACAATTGTAACGTCTCTCCCTTTAGGGGCAGGATTCAGGTATGGGGTGAGTATGTAAGACCTCACAGGGTATGCGCTACCACCTACAGGATGTAAGAGATAAACATACATTAGTCACTGCTATGTGTCACCATGGTGAACAGTTTTGTAATACAGTATTACATTGATTTACTAAAAAGATATCCTTCTCCAAAATCCCCCTCAAGTAGACGTCTTTGTATACCACTGTGCCGGAAGATGAAGGCGTCATGTGCACTGCCAGGGTAACTTGCCACTATGTCAGTGATCAGTGTTTTGGAGTTGCATGTTACCTGTATGTTGAGTGAATGGTAAGATTTCAGTTGTAGTAGATATACTCATTCACTGCATATGGACAAATGGATACATGCGTCCTATCGATACAACCAATCACATGTGGGAAATGTGAAACCTGATAAAAATCTAATTTGGTTTGCATCAATTCCTGTGGTGTCCTGGGGAACCTGATGTGGTGGTGTATCCTCTGCAACATGGCATTAAGTAAACTGTTAAAAAAAGCATGATATGGCACTTTGGGAGACCTCTCCAGCTGCAGCAATTACTCCCTGGAAGGTCACTGAGGCTAGGAGATGCAGGGAAGACAGGACCGGCACATGGGTGGGTATGGCATGCGTCCTGCGGGTCTGCTGCTGCAGTATAGGGTCTAACTCAGCAATTAGATGAGGGGCCGATTACGATGGAGGGTGGTCTGCCACCGCCGGGCCGGTGTGGCCCCCCCCCCCGGCCTGGCGGGTGTAGTTTTGCCAACCACGGCAGCGAATCCCCCACCGCTACATTACGATGGGCAGACATAGCCCAATTTCCGTCCGCCATGGTAAATCCATTTCCACCAGTAGTTTGGTTCCGTGATGAGGGCGGACTTAGCCAATAGCCAATAGCGAGAGACTGCTGTACCAATTACAATGCCACCCATCGAAACACGGTGGAAGCAACACAGCAGAGCAAAACGGGAATCCCAGAGTGCTCCACGCGTTCGCGAACACAATGGATCCTGCCCTACAGGCCCTACCGCTGCTGTTCCTGATCCGCCATCAACAAAGACGCTGTCGCCGTTCACAATGCCGCAGGTACGTCAATGACACACATCCGCACACAACACCAACACACAACACCTGAATTGCAAATGTCTTCCTGTCCTGTCCACTCCAGACCTCCAGGACCATATCCACCAGTGTCATTGCAAGGCGCCACCGGTTGTGAACACACTGCTACGCACCGGTACCATCCATCGACAAAGTAAGCACTGCCATCTCCCCGTCATGTCACTGCAGCGTAGAGGACACGGGGAAACATCCGCACAACCCAGTAGGCATGGCCAGCGTCACACATGCGCAGTGTCAGTGAGCGGGTAAGGATTGAGTGGGACCTGGGCCCAAAGTAAATAGCGTGTCCACATTGGTAGCAGCTGTCATTCCCTGATACAATCACAGCAACTAGCATCATATCCTACACCACATACAAATGTGTGCCCATCTGACAATCGGGGAAAGTAATGTCTGGCAACCAGGTCATAGGTGTAATGTGGCTAAACAACACCTGTATTGACGTGCCACACTGGTGCCCCTGGTGTCAGCCCCCCTCCCTGCTAGTGGCAAGGTGAGTGTCAGGGACCAAAGCCAACCAGCATTCAGGTGCCCCTGGTGTCACATTAGATTCTAGTAACGCCCTGTACCTAGGTGCTCCGGAGTACACACTACGGAAACTGCAGATTATTCAGAACTGCTCTTTCTGCACGCTGCTTCAGTTGCCCCGCAGATTGTCAGCAAAGCCTGGGCTTAGGAGCCTACATTGGCTCCCGGTGCGGGAAATAATTTACTTTAAAGCAATGTGCATCTCCCACCAGGCTTATTGGCAGACGGGTCCAGCAATCAGCCGTAGACTGATTACACCTTACCACCCGAGCAAACAACTCCGTTCATGCCATGCCTTTTTGGCCACAGTTTCCCGAGTCAAAGAAACCAGAGCAGGCGGTAGGCTATTTTCTTACAATGCCGCCAAATTGTGGAATCGGCTTCCGCTCCAAATCAGGGCCAACCCCAATTTGCTTTCCTTTCGTAAGCAACTAAAAACTTTTCTCTGTAATATATGTGACTAGTTCTCCACGACGACTGGTTCAGCAGTTATCACCACTCTTTTGTAGCGCTTGGACACCCCAGGGCAGCAATCGCGCTTTATAAATTATCTTTTTATTTAATTTCAATTCATTCCAGCCATCCTCCCTGCTAGTGGGAGGGTGAGTGTCAGGGATCAAAGCCCACCAGCATACTGGTGCCACACAGGTGCCCCTTGTGTCAGCCCCCCTCCCTGCTAGTGACAAGGTGAGTGTCAGAGACCAAAGCCAACCAGCATACTGGTGCCACACAGGTGCCCCTGTTGTCAGCCCCCCTCCCTGCTAGTGGTAAGGTGAGTGTCAGGGACCAAAGCCCACCAGCATACTGGTGCCACACAGGTGCCCCTGGTGTCAGCCACCCTCCCTGCTAGTGGCAAGGTGAGTGTCAGGGACCAAAGCCAACCAGCATACAGGTGCCCCTGGTGTCAGCCCCCTCCCTGCAAGTGGCAAGGCAAGTGCCAGGGATCAAAGCCCACCAGCATACTGGTGCCACACAGGTGCCCCTGGTGTCAGCCACCTCCCTGCTAGTGGCAAGGTGAGTGTCAGGGACCAAAGCCAACCAGTATACAGGTGCCCCTCGTGTCGGCCCCCCTCCCCGCAAGTGGCAAGGTGAGTGTCAGGGATCAAAGCCCACCAGCATACTGGTGCCATACTGGTGCCGCTGGTATCAGCCCCCCTCCATGCTAGTGGCAAGGTGACAAGGACACGCCAATCACACTGTCTGACTACTCAACTGCACACATACAAATATACCTATGTGAGTATGCAGACAGGCCTACACAAGATTACAACACACACTACTGTTCACACATCCAAACTCATCACACAGATAACACCAACCATGGTCACCCCGCAAGTCACACTGTGTGTACAATACACCTTGGTTGTGGCATAGCCTCCTAACATCTCATGTATACAATTGAAGGAATCTCAAGGTGATATGATGAGTGTAAGAGTACATCAACACAAACAAGCATAATTGCACTCCCAAGCCACATAGTTGACATTAACAAAAGTGAGTGTTACGTCAGTCAAACTGTTACAAGCCTAATCAATGAAATAGCAATGTGGAAGTGCCATGCAGAGCATGTTACATATTGAGCCATACATACCCATAAAACTGTTTAGTTCAGCAAGTGCACCAATGAAGTATACAATAGGAGTAACAGTTTTTATTGCAAAATAACATGATAGCCATCAAATTGCCAACAAAGGAAATGACATTGTCCAGTCCATAGTTCAAACAATGCACATGTGTGCATGAAAATGTACACAGTGAATGTGCCACACAGTGCACTGACATGTGAATCCAAATGCTACGGTGATACCAGAGCTCCGCCCAGGCAAAGCTGTGGGAGAGATGGGAATGTGGGAAGCATTTGGCATCAGACCTGCCTGTCTTCTGGACTTTGAGGGGGCAGAGTGTCCAGCCCAGTGGTAGGACCTGACCTCGGAGACAGAGGACCAGCAGTGGCAGTGGCAGTAGTGGCTGTGCCATGCGGAGGGATGAATGGCCCGGGTGGCATGGTGGCACGTGGAGGCGTGCATAAGCTGCCATGAGACAGGGTGGGTGAGGTAGAATGTAGAGGTCTGACTCTATACTTCTTAGGGATACGATATTTCAGAATTATCTTGGGCTGACTGGGAAGTGGTGTGGGCACAACAGATACGCCCTCCGACAAAGGTGTCCAAGGTGCAGGTGTCTGTCCCTGTGGGGATTTGACAGATGTGGTTTTAGCCTTAGTGTTGGCCTTACTTTTGCTCCCCATCCCCTGTAGTCCTGTTGTCCCCGGCACATTGCTCTCCTGACTACGCTTCACAGGGGTGTTGGTGGGAGTGGAGGTTTGTGGTGAGGGTGTCTTAGGGAGATGTTGTTGCTTCGACTTCACTGGCACCTGCACCACAGCAGGCACGGCAACTGACTTTGTGTCTTAAGTAGCAGTGTTCTGGATGAGAGGGTCCTGTGCTGGGTGTGATGTCTTGGAACATGAGCTAGAGGCCTGCTTCTTTGCCTGATGCCCCAGAGTCTCATCTGAAAGTCTTGTTTCTTTGTCTCGCTCTCTACCTGTGTCCAGTTTAGGGGCTGGTGTTTGTGGTCTGCCATGCTTGGGGTGGTGCTGGTGTGGGCTGCGTCTCACCAACTTGGAGCCTGAGGGCTCTGTTGTGTCTACACTCTCCACAGGTGTTGCCACTGGCGGGGTGCTTGTTGATGGTACAGGAGCCAGACTTTGAGGCCGGGATCGCTGAATGGCATCAGTCACGGTCGAGGACAAACCCTGGAGAGTCCTGTGTAGCCCACCCACGTCCGAATGAATGCCCTCCATGAATGCCAGGACTTGTCCCACCTACTTGTTCCAATCTTAGTATGCAATGAGTAGAGCTGTCTACCCCACACAGAACTGCCGCAAGAGGTCTACCGCCTCAGCACTGAGGACAGCAGGGGACACCGGGGCAGGGGCAGTAGTGCCTGGGGTGAATTAGACTCTAGCCTTGACAGCCCTGCGTGCACTGAATGCAGTAGTGGTAGTAGGCCGGATGGTGGGCACTGGCTGATGTGTTGTGGATGCATATACTGCATTGTCACTCCCTGTGGCCACCATTGCTGCGGACTCCCCACAGGAGTCATCGGATGTAGATGTTGGGCTCTCAGGGCGCGATTCTTCATGGACACTCCTGTCCCCCTCCGAGGCGCTGTTCACTTCTGTGTCAGTGACATCATGTGACTCATGCGTGCCAGATCCATCTCATTGCCTCCTGTGCACTCAGTAGATTCTGCAATGGACAGAGACATAGGTTTAGTACAGTGCAGAGACACAAAGAACGTATGCATGCACAACACCAAAGTACATAATGACAACACCATGTTGCACAACAGCCTGAGCAGTGAGCGTTTGTAACAACAATGCTAGGTACAGAGGTAGTTGCAAAAATGCATTGTTGACAGTAAGGTCCCATGTGACGTACACACAGGCAAACATCCTGGCCGTGTTCCCTATGAACCCAACATGGACATCCCTGTAGGCAAACCCACAATCCTGTATGTGATGGAGGCATATAACACAGCCCGTTGCCCCTGTCATGTAAACTCTCACTGTAAGGAGACAAACCAAATACTAGGAATTGCATCTTACATTGTACCAGAGCTAATGATGCATATCAAATCGTGCAAGCAATCACAAAAACAATTGCACGTTGTTGTCAGAAGTGTAGGTCACATCATTTCAAGGTCCTACAAGGGACAGATCATCAAATGCACACTTACATGTTGCACACTGCTGTAGACTGCCTGCTGATGTTGTTAACACCCAAAAATGCACAACTGGTCATTATCGCACGTCATGACGCAAAATAAAGGGCCATTGTTTCTTAAACATGTGGATTCACATCCATGGAAGTAACATGACACCTGTACTCCACACATAGGCCACTAAGCTAAGTAATAATCTCATCGGAATTGACACATCAACAACAACAGAAGTGGCTCACGGATGCCATTCATGCAGTCAGTCAGTCACAAACAACGTCAGCCTTCTCAGAGTACTCACCAAATATATCCTGCTGATGGTTCCTCAAACGTCCATACAGTGCTGGATGTGTCACAGCCAAGATGCGGGACATAATTGGAGTCAGGGTCCATCACGGCAGCCTGCCAGTCCGAGGTGCCAGCCCCAACGTCATCTCCCCCACTGTCTTGCTGAGACGGGAGATGTCGTCCCACCTCTTATGGCAGTGTGTGTGCCATCTGTTGGATACACTGAGGGCCCGCACCTTCCGTGCAATGTCCTTCCATGCGGCCTTATGTTGGTTGACCTTCAACTGCAGGCATGGGAGACATGAAAAGGAAGTATCAGACACCCTGTGTGAATTCACAACGTGTGTCAGTACAGGAGAACAGAAATGCATGCCACACGAAGAACAACATCCGCATCACAGGCCATAGAGCATTACACATTGTACATTTGCATTAGATCACTACATACATATGTATGTATGTTGCAGGACACAGGACATGGCCATCACCTACACAGGCACAATGGCAGCACTGAAAGCTATGTGCAGTAGGCATCAATCGGTGACGCAGTCTGTGAGTGAGCAACACATGTAACATAGTGCAAGAGATGTGTTGTACCTGAATGACTGTGTCAACCACTCCGCCCACATCCCAATGCCCTTGGCATGGTGATGCCTCACTGCCTCGTGTATGACGCATTTCTTGACATATTCATAGTCATCATGCCCTTATCACAAAGTCAATACCTGTATTGTGCAGTCCTATGATGGCTCTATGGGTAACAGGTGTGTGGAGTTGCACAACTAGAGAACTGGGTAACAGTCATGCATAGGACTGTTGAACATGCTGCACACCTTAACCCCATGCGCTATAGCATTTCACACACACATCATCCATTGGCCTATTACACTATGCATATGAACATCCACGAGTGAGTCTGCAATAACATCACATGGTACAATCAGAGTAAGTCCTGTATCTAAACAACATTTGTCTGTGTGCCAGCTTTTAAAAATACAAGGCACTCCCTACCCTCTGCCCTGTCAGCTATGTTGCCTAATGAGGCTACAAACATCATTTACATTACATTGCCATGCAGGGAAGTGTGACCCAGATTTACAATAGCTAATCTCACAACAACATGTTCATTGCTGTAGTGCAGAAATGGCGGGAGAGGTATACAAATTACCTCCTCAGCACATGTGTCCCAATGTAATTCACAGGGCCCATGTATGGTGCATGCAATGATACCTATATGGATGCCTGCACATGAACTTGCACTCACAGGTACATACTAGTGCACAGGAACATCAAGGTGACATTCTAAGCAGTATCACACTTGTATTCCGTCACACTTACCAGTACACCTGGCGCAACAAAAAGCCGCCCATACTGTCCAAGGACCTCGCCTACCAGAACCTCAAGCTCCTCCGTAGTGAAGGGACTGGCCCTGACTTTCTCCGTCCTTGACATCACAGTATTCAGGAATCTGGGAAACAAGCAGTTGCTGTGGAGTAATGGCAGTCAGCAGTGTCTGAAGGCATGTGAGATATGTTGGGCTTTCACAGACATGTATAGGCCCCTGGGGTTGTTACAGTGATAGCCAGCTACTGTAATTGGGCTGGCTGGCTGGCATCTTTCAAGTATGTCCAATGAGCAGACCCGTGGATGCAGAGCACGCCTACCACGGTTTTCAAATATTGCATCACACCACTGCGATCGCAGCTCCCATTGGCTGCAATGGCATTGGCGGTGTCACACCGCGGAGGCCAGGCGGTCGCTACCGCTATGTTGCATCTTACAAGTATGTCCAATGAACTGACCCGCGGATGCGGAGCACGCCTACTGTGGTTTTCAAATATTGCATCACACCACCGCGATCACGGCTCCCATTGGCTGCAATGGCATTGGCGGTGTCACACCGCGGAGGCCAGGCAGTCGCTACCGCTATGTTGCATCTTACAAGTATTTACAATGAGCTGACCCGTGGATGCAGAGCACGCCTAACGCACATATGGACACTGTATGCACTAGTAATGTTACTAAGTGACTTGTCTAACTGGACCATATGGCACCACAGTGTCTTTTTGCAGTTGTATCTCAATATGAATGCTAATGTGACATACAACTCACTGATGCCTACACATGTCATGTGTGTGCAAGTGAAAAGCCTTGACATGCACTTACTCCTGTCAGCCATGACATGTGTGTGCATGTACATCTCTTGCTCCTGTCATATGGTACAATGTTTACCATGTAATCACTGTGTGAGAGGGACAATCAGTCCACACACATGATTGCATGGACATATACTGCGGTCATTTTGATGTGCACAATTCTGAATGATGTAGTACATGTGGGGTGCTTACACACTCTGTTTACATTGTGGTGAACACTAGTGGTCTGTGCAAGTTGATCAGCAAGGTGTGGCAGGCACTGCAGCTACATGTTTGTCAGCAGTGTAGCTGTATCATACATCTGCTGTGTCACCTACTCCTAGGGCTTGGTACACAAGATGCATTGGTGTGTCGTTCGAAACGTCCAAATGTGTTTTTGAGTTAGTCAGTATGTGCAACATGACCTGATGTAACCCAACATGTGTTCAATGTGTACCTTCATCTGACTTGTGGTTTTAAGAATGGTTGAAGTCCCTGAATTGTTTGTGCTGCATAAGTCAATATGTGATATGTTTATACAAAACCAATGGCGAGAAACACGCTTTTAAAATTCAGTAGCCACCACCCCCGAAATCTACGTGACAATCTCCCTTTTGGTCAGTTTCTCCGCATCCGTAGGAACTGTACCAAAAGGGAGGATTACTTTAGAGAGGCCAAGATACTTCAGGCTAAACTTGTTATGAGGTCGTACCCATACAGATTAGTCAAACACGCCATGAAGCGTGCATGGTTTTATGACCGGCAAGCTTTGTTACAAAAAACTAAACCTGAAAGTACGAGCGATGACAGTACACAACCCATCACATGTGTCATGACTTATGGTACAGAGTCAACATAAATCAGCAAAATCATCAGACGCAATTGGCATCTGATTAGAAAGGTAGAGCCGCAATTACCTATCCCGTGTTTTGCATTCAAGAGGGGTAGAAATTTGTGTGATCATCTTGTAAAAGCTTATGTTGAGCCTAGGACCAGTACCTTAACCAACCTCTGGGGCTTGGCACCCGTCGTGGGACATTTCCCCTGTGGTAGGCATACGGCATGTGCAACAACTGAGGTAACTAAGACTTTCTGCTTAAACGGTAGACAAATAACGTTGAAACATCACTCTAACTGCATGACTAAAAACGTAGTCTATTGTATACAGTGTCCTTGCACCCTAAACTACATTTGTAAAACAACGCAAGAAATAAAAAAACGCATCATACAACACCAATCACGCATTCGGTGCAATGTAAATACGGCTCCGCTGGTTGAACATTATAACAGCATGTCACATGGGCCATTAGACATGAAGTGGTTTGTCATTGAAGTTGTAAAAGGTACAAGGAGAAGACAGAATGTGGACAAGTTGCTCACGCTGAAAGAGAACAAATGGATTTGGTTGTGCAACACGGTTGAAAATGGTTTGAATGCCCTTATTGAATGGCATACATTGGCCACTCTAAGATAATCTAGGGTATTAAATCATGTTTCCCGATTACCTCCCGTTACAGTGATAGTTTAAGTTATGTGGTCATCAAGCTGAACCTTTGCCCTTAACGTGTATGGGTTCTGAAACTTTTTTAAATTTTAAATTTTATAGAGTTTTTGGACTTTGGATAGTTGGTTAGTGTATTAGCTCTGCCGGACACACGGCTGTGTGTCCCAATATCTTACATGTACTAAGTTGGTATGTGCAGTCACTTAGTCGACTCCTATGACGACGAGTCTTTCGATTGTTTTATGCAAAATGGGCAAGCCTGATCTGACGGCTAGTATTTTGTATTGTTCGTGTATTGTTTATTGCTTTGTTTATTTATCATCTGTTACACAAATCCGTAAACAACAGTGCAACTTTCATGTTCCTGAAATCGGCCTTACATACAGATATGTTTATAGTAACCTGTGGTCCACTTTAAGATGGCCGCCACATTAGCCGACTTGTGACGTCATTTCTAAACGGCGTCTTAACCACGGTGTGCGTGCCATGTCAGTGATTCCCAGACTTTGTGTCGGGTTTAGCGGGGACCGAGTACTGCCGGTTACTTTGCCGCTCAAGTAAGAATCCACTGTATTATTTGGTTGTCCATGCTGTATTTTTATTCGGATTTGGCATTAATGTTGGTATGTAATTTTCCATACCCGCAGGTTGTATGGTGGCTTTCAGATACGTAAGTTGCATGCAAAACCTCATATTTGGGTGTCTTAGTAACTTTGGTGTTAAGTCGTAATGCACAGCGTGTTAACGGGGCTCTTTGTTGTCATTTATAGATGACCAGTCTGGCGTGTTCTGAACGTGAGTAATACTCTTACGTGGACGAGGCGCTGACATTGTAATAACCTAGTGCCTCTGGCTCATTATTGTCCTATATTTCTATTTTTCTCATTAGACTATCAGTGAGTCCAATTAAAGGGACATGTGAGTAATTTTACTGTCGATTCTATACATTGGCACAGTCTTGGAACAAGGTTTCAGATAAATCGCGTTCTATTTTGGCACGCTATTGGTGATGTGACTAAGGGTATATTCACTAGGTGATGGTGTTTTTGATTTTGATTTAGCTAACTCTCTGCATGAAGTTGGTCATGCTGTTTTTACTTTGTTGTCTTTTTGTGTTGGGCTGACTGCATAATTCTCCTTGTACCTTAGGGTATAATTTATGCTTTTGCTGTTATGTTTGTATTAGATATTCCTGTGCAACTATTCTGTCCTGAAGATGGTCCTAAGGATCGGTTAGACCAACGAGGACCGAAACGTCGACGCACAACGCCTTTTTTGCAAACAAATTGCAAATTCACTTGAATATAATTTGTGAATTTCATTGTGTTCATTCACCTGAATGTGGTTCTATTGTTTGCCCACATTGTATGCAAAAGGTACTACCATTGTACCTCCAGTGATTATTATGTTAGTATTTCTGTTGCCAGACTTTTACCTCTGAAAAAAGCTACTTATTCATTGAAAATTAAAAATAATGTATATTTTTGATACAATTGGAGTGTTGTCATTGAATCCTTAGGGTTACTATAACTAAGTGTTCACGTTTGTGACACATATAACAGTGAAATTATATTGAAATGATTCCTTCCTGGACATTTTGCTTCTAATGTTTGACACATGTCATAGCGTTATCTGAATTACATTATTCCTCTTCTTTGTCAATGTGCACCGTCCTCTCACAGTGCTGGCAGAGATGGAGAATTTGGACGTCATCATGAAGTTCTGTCTTTATCGCTCAACACTGCAAGAGCTGTTTGCTCAGTTGGAGCCCTATCTGACCCCTCAACGGACATATCCAACTGCCCTGTCCCCAACAGTGAAGCTCATGGCAGCCCTGTATTTTTTTGCTACGGGCTCTTTTCAATACACGGTTGCCATTGATGGTGGTATGGCGCAATGCATGTTTAGCATGGTGATGAGGCAGGTTGTGTCGGCAATGATGCTGTACAAGGACCAATACATTAGATTCCCAAGTACACAAGATTTGCCAGCTGTGAAGGCTGGTTTATATGCCCTTGGCCGCATTCCTCATGTAGTGGGGTCCATTGACTGCACACACATTGGCCTTGTACCACCACAAGCATGTGAGTAGATGTAAAGGAACAGGAAGCACTACTATTACAGGTTATGTGTCAAGTTGATTTAATCATCAGCCATGTGTGTGAGAGATTTGCCGACTCTGCCCATGACTCCTACATCCTGCAGAGCAGCGTGGTACCGCAGTTGATGGCAGATCTGTATCCAGAGCCTGCTTGGCTTGTAGGTGAGTAGACTGCTGTGTGTGACATGTTGTTCTCTTTCACTGTTTGTATCACTAACTTTCTCTGTGTATGCCACACCTAGGTGACTCAGCGTATCCCAACCGGCCTTGGCTGCTGAGCCCAATTAGGAATCCAGGAACCACGGGTGAAGTCAACTACAGCGAGGCACATGTAAATATAAATGTAAATGTAAATGTATTTGCATTTTTATATAGCGCCTTCTACTCAGAGGTCTCGTAGCGCTGTATTCATACCGCTGTGGAACCCTTCCTGGCTTTCCAGTGAGATGTCCACTCCTGGGCACCCCCAAGGTGAAGCCAGGCATCCAAGCGCTGCTGCCGTTGTGGAGATTAAGCAAGCTATTGCCCAGAGTCGGAGAGTGGGACCCATGATTAGACTAGGCACCGATGCGAGAATTATCAGGTCCAGGGAGATTGAGTCCAAGAGCAGCCGAGGCGGGAATTGAACCCTGGTCCCCGGCCAGACCTCTGCATCAGGGTCTGCCGCTCTAACCATTGAGCCATGCTACTCCACATGTGATTGAGCACACCTTCGGCCTGCTGAAGGCCCGATCCCAGTGCTTGGAAAAAAGTGGAGGTGCACTGTAGTATTCCCCACAGAAGGTGTGCCGCATAGTAGTGGCATGCTGCATGCTCCACAACCTTGCCGTGCGCAAAGCGGTTCTACTCATCCAGGATGAGGATGAGCAGCAGATGTCCCCTCCTGCAAACCCACACACCTCCAGTGATGACGATAGTGGTGAAGGGGAAGGTGGTGACCTGCAACAACAGCTAATTGCCAACTACTTCCCTTGAATGTAAGTGACTTGGTAGGACAGGGAGATCATCTGTTGGCTTGGATGTCAGTGTGAAGGCATTGATGTTCTAGACTGCTTGCTGTTGAGATGATGGCTGATGTGTGTTGCGCAGGGTATTTGTCTCCAGGTACTTCATGTCTATGTTGAGTTTATTGTGCATTGCTATGCGTGATTGTCTAAGTACCATTGATGACTATTGATGTGTTTCAGCTGCAATGGCATGACATGAGTAGTAAATGTCATTCTCTTCTGTCTTTCCTGGTTCATTCACACTGTCAAGGCCTCTTCACATTCACTGCTGGTGTTACGGTGCACACTGAATTGTCATTGTACCTAGGTAAATAAACATGGCGCAGACACAGACATAGGTACGTTATGGGTGTTTATTGAAACAGAGGATTTGTGCAAGTGAAGCGAATATGTACACAATTGTGAGGAGTGTATACATTGTTTGTCTGTCATGGTAGATAAGATAAATGTAGTAGTCTGCAAAAGCAGGAGTCCCACAGTCCAACATACTCAGGCCATTAACTTGGCAACGTGGGCTAACAGAGTCTACATAGTCCATGCAAGGGTGAATAACAAGGTACCATCATGGCTGGCTCCTTGTGTGGCATTGGTATGGTGGCCTGCCACAATATCCTCCCCTGAGGATTCCCGGATGGCCCCTGGTGCATTTGGCAGAGGCTGCACTTGCTTCAGGTTCAGTGGTGTCTGAGGACTCCTACTCTTCCTGCACAGCCCTCTCTGTATCTATGGCTGATTCGTTGTTCTGCCTGGCAGGCATGCCACTGGAGGAGGGGTGATCTGCACTTGTGCCTGGTAGCCTGTCCCTCAGCACATCCACTAGCTGGCCATCAATGTCGACCAGTTGACCCATCCGTGTGTCCATGGACTGCTGCAGCATGTGGCTCTAATGCATGTCCCCTGCAAGCTGGCACATTACTCCATGATTCTCCTGGTAGGAACCAAGGACTCTTGCAATGGTGGCCAGGGATTAAGGGTCACTGTCCTCCTGTGTCTTCGCCCCATGTCTCCTCCCACCTGCCCTCCTGCCATGTCCCTGTGGCCTTGTCCCATGACGCACTGGCACACTCTCCCTGCCATGCTGTGAATGTGCGGTGGTATTGGTAACCACCATGCAGGGCAATTGTTACAGGCAGTAGTGGTGATGGGGTTGTTGGAGGCCACACAGGTCGTGGTGGCAGGGGTGAGCACAGTTGTCGCCGTGGTGGAGAGAATGGTGGTGGAGGCCACACAGGTCATAGTTTTATCAAGTAACAAAGGCCCTTGATTAAGCACAATAAATACAAGTGAAGGCTAAATTATAGACAAGAATCTGTCCTATAATAAAGAAGGTGTCCAGCCGGACACTGATTTAATTGATTGAAAGAATGACACAAAATTAAAGACAGACAATTATAAAGTGGGATACAAGCCTGTATCCTGTACGTACAACATTTAGGAAAAGGTAAAAAATCATACCATAAAAAGGGGGAATCAACAGGCAAGTATGTATAGGGCAGCTAGTTGGAAGATAACAATTGGTCTAGCTAAGCTCGTGTAGATAACACAGTTTTATATCACATTGGAAGCTTATGTGTTACTACATTAACAGTCGACGGCGTTTCGATCCTATAACCAATAAAGGATCATCATCAGGACTACAAATAACATTGCCTTAATTATAAGCCTATTAAGCCAATTAAGGGGAAGGTCAAGGCTGGACCGTGTAGTAGTTCAGCGAGTCCAGGGGCATGGAGGATTTCGTACCACGTGCTTCTATTTGTGAGTGGAGGCATCCACAGTATAGGTAGACCGTTCGAGGCGTCTGGATGGCGCTGAAAGGGAAACGTGTATTCAGTAAATGCACCTCATTTAAGAAGGACCTCAAGCATTAGAGGGCAAGCGCAGCAAGGGTTCGTATCTCGAATTGGAGATTTCAACAAGAGAGAAACTGGAACCTTCAATGAAATACAAAACCTGGGCACACATATATATATATCAACAGTACAAAAGGTAATACGTAAGTATAGTCGACACCGGATTTATATTTTGCACATTTTATACGTGTAGATGATCTTTAAGAAAGACAAACGCCAGCCGACACGTGTTTCGTCAAAGGACAGTGCCTATGACTCTTCAGGACTCAATAGCGTCCTAACGGTATCGTTGATCCGGTGATAATTCCAACCCGGAAGCGGGTAAAATATGAGGAAAACAGATAATAAGCAGTGGTCAAGCGGGCGGGTGCGTCTGGGACCATGGAGGAATCTGTGCAAGCAGAGCTCCTCCTGTCAGCGTCTCGTCGGTAAGGGTAAAAACCGAGCCTTGCTCCTGATCTTCTTAGGGGTTCTGGGTGTTTCCCCTTTCCTGGCAGCATCATATTCCTAAACGACATCCTTTAATCAGTCACCCCTGTTTAGCTACCTGTTTGAGCGCCAATAGCCTGTCACACCAAACCCTGCATAGTAACCATTGGAACGTTCAATGAAGTTCGCGATAAGGGAGGGGAATTACCCGTATTAGCTCGAATTAGAACATCCTCGGTGACTGCTGGGCACATTCTCTCCTGTCAGGTCATAGTGGCAGGGGCCAGCCCAGTTGTTGTTGCCGGGGTGGGGAGGATGTTGGTGGATGCCACACAGGTTGTGGTGGCAGGGCCAGGCCAGTTGTTGCCGTGGTGGAGACAATGTTGGCAGATGCCACACAGGTTGTGGTGGCAGGAGACAGGCCAGTTGTTGTTGCTGTGGTGGTGTTGACGGTGAGGGCTCGAGCCATGTTATTCCCTGGCACACCAGAGGGGCCAGCTTCAGAATCTAGGTCGGAGAATATGAGTGAATTTGCATTTGAGTGCTCATGTTCTGGTGGTGGGAACTGGCTCTACATGTTGTCATCATCCTGTTTATTTCGTTGTCATTCTTCTGTTGGACAGAGGTCATATGGAAATTAAGTTGCACGCAACAAGCTTGATGTTACACTGATATTTGTGACATTTGATGCAACATATGATTGACAATGATATGGCTTTGCATGTCTGCAAGAAGACAGTGCTCCATGACATGATGTTGAGGTACATACCTTAATAGTCCATGGCATCTGCTGTGAATTTGAACTTGGTACCGTGTACACACGGTGGGACAACACAGACATGTCGTCATGTACATGATTTGCATTGCTGTTGTTGGCATGTGGCAACATGCATTTGGGAAAGCTGAGCATTCTGCACATGGTTCCTACCTACCTGTAAGTTTTACAATAGCATTGAGAGAGCTTCCCCATGCTTGGTGGTGTGGGGAGTGCTACATTCTGCTCAGCTGTGGGACAAGGGGGTATGGTGGGATTGGTAGTGCAGGCCTCCCACCACAAGACAGCCCTCCCATGCAAGATGGCTACCTACCTGTTAGTTAGGTTGGTGTGCTGCAGTGGCATCCAGGTGCTCCTGGGTGGGGTGGGAGAGAGTGCTCCATCTTGGTAGGCTGTGGGACAGGGACATGGTGGGAGTAGTGGTACAGGCCTCCCTCCCCCAAACAGTCCTACCTGTGAAGATGGCTACCTACCTGTTAGGCGAAGGTAAACTATGCAATGGCTTCCAGGTGCTCCTGGGTTTGGTAGGAGGGGGGGATCCATCTTGGTAGGCTGTGGGACAGGAGCATGGTGGGAGTAGTGGTACAGGCCTCCCTCCCCCAAACAGGCCTCCCAGGCAAGATGGCTAACTATCTGTTTGGTGAAGGTGAACTGGGCAATGGCTTCCAGGTACTCCTGGCTGGGGTAGAAGGGGAGTATCTATCTTGGTAGGCTGTGGGACAGGGGCATGGTGAGAGTAGTAGTATAGGCCTCCCTCCCCGAAATAGCCCTCCTTGTGAAGATTAAAGAAAACAGTGGTTCTGTTGGGTGGCAGAATGCATTGCTTCAAAGAAAGGCAATATTAGCTCATAACACAATAGATGAATTAGGTTCAATCAAATTCAATAAAAACTTCTCTGAAAACAGACAAAATTCAAAGCTTTTATATAGTAAACAGTCACAGATGCAATATAAAGGAATTACTTCATTCCGTATGCGTTTCAGTAAATGATAAAAACAAGTGAAGAGTGACTGTTGGTGAACAAAGTGAATAGTGCAATAATATTCAGTGACACTTTTATAAAACTTTATACAGTATTGTACACCAGGGGGGAGAGAAGGGAGGAAAGTTTTGTAGTTGAACGGTCAGAGTTCTGAGTTAATGCTCCAAGGAAACAGATGGTTACTGTGCCTGTTCCTGGAGGGTACTTGACCAAGGTTATACGTCGACGTTTCGACCCTGATGCGCCCCGATTGATGGTCATGGCGGGTCTTTATCAAGACAGTGGAAGGAGAGGAGGGGAACAGGTGGGTCTGGACTTGCAGGCAGGAATTATCGCACCCTGGAGGATAGCCTGAAGGTCAATCCTGAGTCAAAGAATACGCGTGCCTTCACTGCAAAAAAGCCGACCGCCGTCTGACATGTCATGCAGGAACTGGATAGAAGATGGCTACCTACCTGTTAGCTGAAGGTGAACTGTGCAATGGCTTTCAGGTGCTCATGGGTGGGGTTGGAGGCAGTGCTCCATATTGGTAGGCTGTGGGACAGGGGGCATGGTGGGAGTGCTTGTACAGGCCTCCCTTCCCCCAAACAGGCCTTCCAGGCAAGATGGCTACCTACCTGTTTGGTGAAGGTGAACTGTGCAATGGCTTCCAGGTGCTCCTGGGTGGGGTAGGAGGGGGGATCCATCTTGGTAGGCTGTGGGACAGGGGCATGGTGGGAGTAGTGGTACAGGCCTCCCTCCTCCAAACAGCACTCCCTGTGAAGATGGCTACCTACCTGTTAGGAGAAGGTGAACTGTGCAATGGCTTCCAGGTGCTCCTGGGAGGGGTGGGGAGGAGGGCTCTAACTTAGTAGTCTGTGGGACCGGGGGCATGGTGTGAGTGCTGGTACAGGCCTCCCTCCCCACAAAAAGGCCTCCCAGACAAGATGGCTGCCTACCTGTTTGGTGAAATTGAACAATGCAATGGCTGACACATGCTTCTGTGGTAGTGCTACATCCTGCTCAGTTGTGGGACAAGGGGGCCTGGTGGGAATTGTAGTGTAGGCTGCATGTACATGTTCCACCACTTAAATACTGCTAGGGACATTTGTACTGAATGAGAGGGAGTTGATGTGGGATCTGTGAGACCTATTTGGGGGTAGTGATTTGGACATGAAGACATTTGGGCCTAGTTGCTTTACAGTTGTGCAAGATCCGACATTGCAGTGTTATGGCACTATTTTGTTAGTACTTACCAGACTCCAACCCACCCTCAATTCAAGTGCAACTCTCTGGATGCAGTATACCCAGCACCTCTTCCTCCCATGACTTGAATGTTCTTGGTGGGATGGGAGGTCCACTGCCAGTACGGTTGGCCAGTTCACAGTTCTTGCTGTTCTTCTCCTTGACCTTGCGGTCAATCAACCTCTTCCTGATCTCCTTCCTGTTGCGTGGAACTTTCCCTACAGCACTGACTCTGTCCACTATCCTTTGCCACATTTGACTTTGCCTGGCTGCTGGGGTATGTTGTACCTTGCTTCCTAAGATCTATGGCTCTACTCTTATGATCTCATCGACCATGACTGACAACTCACCATCAGTGAATTTTGTCATTTTTTGTGCCATGGTGTCTGATGTGCTGAGTGGTTGGGGGTGCAGTTGTGGGTATGGGTGATGATGATGTGTGTGCTGTGGGTGTGTTTGTGATGGGGTGATGTGTTCAGGTTTGGCTTTTGTTTGTGTGATGAGGTAGGGCCCTTTGCTTCTGAAGTTTTGATGGGAGTGTGGATTAGGCAGGGGCTGCTTTTATGCTCAGCTATGTGGGTGTGTTTTTAGGGAATATTCATATCAGGTGTGTTGTCTGTGTTGAGCTGGGATTTGTAGTTTATGTGTGCCAGGGGCATCTATCAATGGGATGTGTTACTTGTTTCTATTGGCTGAGCCATTCACACTTCCACATTAGTTGGTTTTGTACTGTAGTAGCATTCGACCGCCATTACTATTTCCGATGGACGGCTGCGGTTGGTTTGCCCTGGTCCGGTCTCCGTGGCTCACAGTCATCATTGTTGGCATTCGCAGCAGTTGGTAACAAGCGGTCGCTATCATGATTGCACTAGCGGGGATTCCGCTGGTGTATCGACGGTTTGTGGGCTTGTCGCGGCAAATAGGACCACTGTGTATGGTGTTCCAGCTTTTCCGCATGTGCACGGCAGTGTTTCATGTATTCTGACTGCGGCGGGTGTTTTATCCCCACGGTGCATCGCCATGGGACCGGCGGGCCCGCCGCGAGCCACAGAGGGGGGTCTTGTCGAATTGCCATGGTGGTACGGACGATGTTCCACCCGCCATCGTAATCGGCCCCTTGGATAGCTGCATCATTCAGCCTATATTTATCATAGATCTCCTCCTCTATCAATGTGACAAGCACTCTAAAGATTCTCTCCTGGATCCTCCTTCTCCTCTGTGCTGCTGCTCTGATCCTCATCCTCCTGGCCACGACATAGAGCGCTGCCATAGTGAGACATTGTGATGCATTCTGGGACTGTTTAAGTAGTTTGCTAATGATTTCCACCTGTTTTTGCTTATGTGTACTTTTTACCACCTGATTTGAATTCTTCTAGTTTAATGAATGCAAATAGTGATTTTTGAGTTCTGTATTTGCAAAAACTTGATGCATCCCATTTTGCGATTTCTTAATTGCGCTTCCTAAAATACAGAATCGGTATTACGAAAACTACTATTTTATGCGAATTTGCTTCATGCATTAGAATTAGCCATTTTGCGATCGGAACCGGCATTTTTTACTGATTCGCAATATTTCTGGTAGTAAATTAGCTTGATGCATGTGGGCCGATATATTTTGTCTTGCCGAGATTAATCTTCAGCCTCCGCTGCTTGCAGAGGGACCCAAAACAATCCAGAAAAATCTAGACCCCCCTATAGTGAATTTCAATAATAAAAGGGTATTGTCTGCAAACAATGGGGTTTGGATCCTAACCCTGGCAAGACGTGGGGCGTCACTCACATTTCTCAAGCTGTGATACTAATCCATAACTATATAAGAGAAACAGGGTAGGAGCCAGCACCCACCCCTGCCTTACTCCCTGATTATACAGGATGGGATGTGTTAATTCATGCAGGGGCCCGCATCTGGCCTTGGCATAATTGGTTGAATGTAGTCTAGTTAAAACTTCTATAAGATACTCAGGGACCCCCATCTCAGCCAATAACTTCCACAGGGAGTCTCTGGGGGCTAGATCAAAAGCAGACTGAAGGCCCAAAACTATAACAAAGTCTGCCGTTGTCACATATATGTATTCCCTGTATAACAATTACAGGTGTAACACCTGGCCAATTGTTCCTAAGCCATCCGTGAAACCCACCTGCAAGGAAGTTAGCACATTCAAATCGGACATCCACTCATTCAACCTATTCAAAATTAACCTACCAAACAATTTTTATCAACTAAAAATGATGATTATGATCCCTATCCTGCCTGGGAACTACTGCCATGTATACCAAGGATTACCACAACCTAATGTCTAATAAGGTATTAGGTATAGCCAATAAGTCTGGTGCACTGTAGGCGATGATACGTGTGGCTCCCCTCCTGGTCAGAACTGGTTCTCTCTTTACACGTTCATAGATGATTCCTATATGTAAAAGCAATTCGCTGCAATACATCAGCAGACTCCCTCTTGACCAGGGGGAGTGTTTGGCCGGGTACACCCCAGGCTTCGGCTCACAGACAGAAAAGCGAGGAGAAGAATATTGAGCTGCCACAATATCGAGGTAAAAATATTGAGTGACAGATTATCAACTTCCTATCTACAAATAGGCAAGGTCAAAAATATCGAATCCTAAATAACGTTGTTGATAATATAGTTTGCTAAAATATTGACTTTCTAATATGTCTTAAAAGTAATATAAAATTAATGAAATAATAAATATAATTAAGTAAAACAAACTTAAAAATAATTTAAAAAGATTAAAATTAATGAAAAATAATTGTTATATAAAAAAGTAAACATACATTTTTTATATATATTAACTCAATATTAAAAAATAATCAATATTTAAAATATTAAAAACATAACTTAAAATATAATCTATACTAATATAATAAAGAGAGAGCCCAAACCTTTGAGGCGGGTAATCTCAGGAACCACAGCACCAATCACAACACCCACTACAGCGTTGGAAAGGGCAGTTGCAACAGAAGGACATAGGCTATGCAGACGCCCACCATATACATTTAAAAGGTAAAAGAACCGTGCCAGCAAAGTAGTCCCTTGTGGGTGTGTCTGCGTTGTGCTGTGGGCGTGTGCTGGGGGCGTGACAAACGCTGGGGGCATGTGGTACGTTCCGCACTTCATGCCATGTCTCATATCGTGTGCTAATCCCACCCTGCTTCGTTTAAATACCCCTGCACCCCATAATCATAACCCACCCTCACTCCTTAAAATACCCCAACACCCTTAAACACTAACCCATCTTAACCCTATAAATATACCCTGTACCCCAAAACCCAAACCTATCTCTAAACCCTAAAAATACCCCTGTACCCCAAAAACCAAACCTAGCCCTGAACCCTATAAATACCCCTGTACCTCAAAACCCACACCTACCCCTGTACCCCAAAACCCAAACCTACCCCTGAACCCTAAAAATACCACTGTACCCCAAAACCCAAACCTAGCCCAGAACCCTAAAATAGCCCTGCACCCCAAAACCCAAACCTAGCCCCGAACCCTAAAAATACCCCTGTACCCCAAAACCCAAACCTAGCCCTGAACCCTAAAATAGCCCTGTACCCCAAAACCCAAACCTAGCCCTGAACCCTAAAAATACCCCTCTACCCCAAAACCCAAACCTAGCCCTGAACCCCTAAAATACCCCTGTACCCCCAAACCTAGCCCAGAACCCTAAAAATACCCCTGTACCCCAAAACCCATACCTATCCCTAAACCCTAAACTACTACACTACAGAACGCGCACTCTTAAGTGCATCAGCAGTGCACTGTGAATCAGAGCGTTTCACAGGCCAGTCACAGATAAGAAATGCTACTAAAACGAAATCCTACAAAACAATATACTACTGGCCGGCAGCAATTCATACCCAGACAACGTCGGGACGGGCTGCTAGTTACATATATATAAATAAACCTATATTATAAATATAAAAAATCATTATATATTTTAAGTTAAAGCAGTAAAATAAATATTTAAACAAAAATAATATAATTTTAAATATAACAATACTAAAAACGTTCCATAGCGTAGGGGATAAAATTGCTATTCCTACTCCAGTGAATGGTACAGTAGGGAAAGTGTTGAATACCGGGTGGATAAAAATGACTATTCCCTCTCCAGCGAGTGGAACAGTAGAGAAAGTGTTGGTTAGCAGGTGGGTAAAAATTACTATTCCTGCTGCAGCGAGTGCAACAGTAGGGAAAGTGTTGGATAGAGGGTGGGTAAAAATTATTATTTCCGCTCCAGCAAGTGTAACAGTAGGGAAAGTGTTGGAGAGAGGGTGGGTAGAAATTACTATTCTCACTCCAGCGAGTGCAACAGAAGGGAACGTGTTGGAAAGCGGGAGGGTAAAAATTACTGTTCCCACTCCAGCAAGTGCATTAGTAGGGAAAGTGTTGGATCGCGGGTGGGCAAAAATTACTATTCCCACTCCAGCGAGTGCAACAGAAGGGAACGTGTTGGATAGCGGGAGCAGGGCCGGCCTTAGGCATGTGCAAGCTGTGCACCTGCACAGGGCCGCCAAACCTCAGGGGCCGCCACGCCAATATATATCCTTAATTGTGGCGGCCCCTGGCAGGGATTTTGCGGTCTTGGGGCCCCCTATCCGTGCTCCCTGCCCAGGGCCGCCTTGAGCCTAGAGCCGCCCCTGGCGGGAGGGAATTTTTCAAAATGAATTTACCTCCCACCATTTTCCCTTATAAACATCACCTACAATATTGTAAAATATTAATAAATTTACATATTTACTTACCAAATAATTAACTAATAACAATTAACAATACAATTAATAACCATCAAATCTAAATTAATTCACACAATGAACAATATAAAATAACTTTTAATAAATATTATATAAAAAATAATTACAATTATATTAAAATTAAATTACTTCATACCCTACTCCCCTATCAACCTTTAACCCACTCATAAAAAAAGTACAAAATTAACATATTTACAAATGAATTATTAATAATAAATATCTAATTAATACAAAAAATCTACACAATTAACATATTTACCGATCAATTATTAACTGTATTGAACAATTTATAATTAATTAATGATAAATTAATTAACTTAATTAACAATATAAATGATTAAATACTAAATTATTAATTAATACAATAATTAATTTCAAATAAATTACTTCCCAACCTATTCCCCTATAAACCCACAACCCGATACAACATTTAATTCCAGAAAAAGTAATTAACATATCATTAATTATTTCTAAATAATTTAAAAAAAAATATTATAAATACATTACTTCCCACCCTGTTCCCCTATAAACTCACAAACCGCTACGGAATTGAATTACGCAAAAATGAATTAACAAAAAATACATTACTTAAAAAACATTCAAACACACCTTACAAAATATATCCATACTTTTAACAGAAATACTAACATACAAAACACTAAAAAAAGTTGGTTTTAATAACAACAATATTTTGACAATCGATATTACAGACTTTGATATTATTAAACTCGATATTTCCTACCTGCATGTCGGTATTCTTAGCCACTATATTTTTGCAAGTCGATATCCTGCCCACTCGATATTAAAAACTCAATATTTTGTCCATTCAATTTTTTTAATTCAATAATATGACTAGTTACCAAGGCTTCATCCTCATCACCGATAAGATCTTCTAGAAGAACAGACAATGGCTCAAATTTTCAATTCAAAAGTGCCTTTCCCTATTTTAAAAGAATCTGCGGGCAGATCAGCCGTATGTGAACCAATCAAATCAGTTACTTGAAGCTCAGCACCAATTCCGCCATGCCTGCAGTACACATTATATAAGTAGTATACACTACCTGTAAGAAAGGAAAGGGAAACACCTAGTACGTCAGCACTACCCAATGCAAACTCCCTAGACATACAGCAAATAGTACTTTTGATCCAAACTGGCAACATTCCCATGGGTCTTCCCTTCCCTGTGGTAGTAGCAGTCAGGTTAAAATTAACAAACCCTGCTTGGTGTCTGGGGCAACTGACCGAAAGGCAGATTCACTAAGATGTAATGCTTTGTTTGTGTCACAACAGTGAAGTCCTTTTGTCCAATTTTTTTTCAAGCGCTAAACTGGTTAAGCACTGGAAATAAAGTGCAAGTATCACTAAGCAGCACATTGCGCTACTTTGCATTACTTAGTACCAAGGGGGCATAGCATTGGTGGTGCATGGGCATTCTAATGCAACCATCCAAGGTTTCTGACGCTAAACCCAATTTCCTAAATAAAGTAGACAGAGTTTAGTATCAGAAATTACGCACCCTTCAACTAAGCGCTAACAAGGAGAAATTATTTTTTTCTCCTTTATATTCCGACTTCACGTGTGCTACACTATACAGCACACATACAAAGTGGGAAGATGTCTAAGCATAATATTTTGAACTAGAAGGGTATCCTTCTAGTTCAAAACCTATGCTTGACTCATGGAGACACATTTGCACTATATCGCAAAGGTGCCTCCGTGGTGTACGGCAGCTAATACAGGACTGCACTAGGGAGAGGGTAAGATAGTGCCATATTTCAGTAAATGTGGTGCTCTCTAGCTCTCTCCTTCTCACGCAAGGCAGGATTTGCGGCTGCTGCACTGCATGATAAATTGGCAAATCTGGCAGAAAGTCTCTTGGAACAAGCAGATGTCAAATGAATCTGTGGAAAGACCCAAATCAGGGTACTCAAGTTTTGACACCAACCCAGCAACATTCCAGGAGATTATCTTAGTATGGGAGTGCAGGTGCAGTGGAATGTCGCCCAAAACGTGAGACTCCAAGGCTATGAGGGATATAAGAGGAGGCCCAATATAACTAAGGAAGGGAATACAAACTCCAGAAGGCCTAGGGCAGAACATGGGAATTAGTATGACGGCTGCACCTTGGTGGGAAGGAATTTAGAGACTAGCAGCCATAATATTGCTATTGCTGGGGGACAGACCAGGGTGTCAGTCTACTAAACTATTCAGGTTAGAGAGAGGAAGAAAAGTGTTGGAGGTTGAGACTGAAAACCCATCTCCAGCAGCAACCCTGGAGGGAAAGGGCCTGGATCCCACCCTTTCCCTGGGTGACAAATGCTTATAAAAACATGCCAGAGGGACAAGGTTAATGTAGTCTCTCACTAAACTGGATGGATCCTCACTCTTGACCAACAACGGAGCAAGACCAAGGTTCCTACAATTGATAACAACACAATCCTCTCTAAAAAGAAAACAAAGATGGGAGCACACTGTGAAGAAGTACATCTCTGATATAAGTTGAATCAAAGGTTTCTTTATTCATTTCAAAGAAGGAAAGGATCTCATCCACAGGAGGCACAGGCAGGCAGCAGCAGCAACTGACAGAGTCCTGGCCACCCTTAGAATCATCACAAGATTACATCATGACATTCTATACATAACATTCTATAATCAGAAACTACTACACATACATGGCACATAGAAGGATACCACACACCTTCCCCTGAAACACAAAAAAAAACTATTTCAAAATATAATCTTTGAGAATTGTAGGAGCATGGGTCAAACGTGAACTTCTTCTGACAGGAACATCAGACTTGACATGAACTTCCTTGTTAATCAAACTGCTATTTGGTAAGGTTTTTCCAGAAGAACCTGAAATTGAAGCAATACGATTCAAATTCCAAATTCTTCCATCATTTAGTTTAACAGCATTATGGAAAATTTTTGTGACATAATAGGGGGAAGAAAACTTAGCCCCAGAAGATCTAAGTGGAAGACGAACTCTTACCCGATCCCCAACACACACCTTGGTATGAGCAACAGCATGTCTCTTATCAAAGTTAACTTTCCTCATATTGGATTTCATCTCCTGTTTCAATGAACTTAGGTCCTTGCTGTGATTCCCTGTCTCCACCCCTAAATTTCTCATCCAACTCTGAAATATAGAGGTGTTTGGAATGCGACCTCGGAAAAGCACAAAAGGAATATCACCTGTGTTGGAATGTGGTGTAACTCTATAAATCATTACTCTGTCCATCAGATTATTTTTCCAATCCGAGCCCTGGTCTTTAGAGATCTGAATAGATTCTTTAAGTACGCGATTGAACCTCTCCACCATTCCGTTACATTCCGGATGGTAAAGTGAACAACGCTTGTGTTTAATACCTTTACTTGCCAAGAAATCCTCCATTTCTTTTGACACTAGTTGCACACCATTATCTGTAAGGATAGTTTCAGGGAAACCTTCCCTACCAAAAATCTCTTGCAAGAATTTAACTACATCTTTGGTCTCAATATTTTTGGTTATTTTTATCTCCGGCCATCGTGAGAACATATCCATCATGACTAGAACATATCTCTGACCACTCCCAGAGGAAATGGGACCTAGAATGTCCAAAGCTACATCCTGCCAACAACGTACCGGCATATCCCTAATAACCATCGGTTGCGTCCTTGTTTTACACACTTTGTCAGAAGAGTTACATTCAACGCAATCACGAATCATTCGCTCAACTAGAAGATCAATGCCTGGCCACCAGAAATGTAACCGTATTCTCTCCTTAGTTTTGGAAATGCCTTGGTGTCCTTGGTGAGCTAAGAGAAGAATTTTTTTCCTAATGAGAGAAGGTGGAATAAGTCTAGTGCCTCTCCACAACAAACCATCCTTTAAAGACAGCTCATCCTTGACATTCCAATACCTCTTAGCCGGAACATTCAAATTCCTATGACATGGCCAACCCTTACTTACCAAGTCGCAAACTTCTTGTAACTCAGGGTCAGTACACATAGCATCCCTCCAATCACTTTCTTGTACAACTCCTTCAACCACCTCGCAGACCTTGAACTCATCTACTTCCCAAGAATCATCACATGGTAAAGAATTCTGGTCAGTTTGTTTTACAACTAGCCTAGAGAGACAATCTGCAACTTTAATATTCACTCCAGGTAAATATCTCACATCAAATTCAAATTCTTGGAGAGAGATGACCCATTTGCAAATACGTGAAGAAATGGCATCCAAACCCTTTTTATAAAAGACTTCCTTTAATGGTTTATGATCTGTGTGAACCACAAACGAATTGCCCAACAGGAATTTTTTTAGTTTCCTAATTGCCCAATAAATACAAAGAGCCTCCTTTTCAATCACAGAATATGACAACTCCGGGCCAACTAAAGACCTAGACAGAAACAAAATGGTAATCTCTTTCCCATCTCTCATTTGTTTGAGCACAGCCCCTAAACCTCGAGAGCTAGCATCTGTGATCAAAATTGAATCAATATTCACATCAAAACTCTGTAAAGAAGGAGCTGAACTTAAATCATGTTTAACAAGCTCATACTCCTTTTGGCACATCTCAGACCAAGAAAACTTGGATCCTTTTTTTAACAAAGCTCTCATGTTAGAAGTTTTATTGGCAAAATGAGACACAAATTTGTTATAATATTCTGCCATACCTAAAAAGGTAACCAATTCTTCCCTAGATTTCGGCGTAGGTAAGTTTTGTATGGTCTTCACCAGTTTATCCTTTGGTTTTACACCATTAGGAGTTAAGCAATGACCTAAGTAGTCGATCTCCGACAGATTAAATCTGCATTTATTTTCTCTCAAAGTCAGACCTCTGTCCTCGAAACGCTCCAAAACAGATTTAACTCTAAGATCATGTTCACTTTGTGATGAACCAAAAACAAGTACATCATCCTGATAAATTTTAACGCCAGTGATACCCTTCAATACATCCTCCATCACCCTCTGAAAAACGGAAGCAGCAGAGACTAAACCAAAAGGCAAACGAGTAAACTTATATGTGCCAAAGGGTGTGATGAAGGTAGTAAAACCCATGGACGTCTCATCAATTTTCACTTGGTGGTATGCAGCCCTCAAGTCCAAAGTCGAGAACATGCAAGCATCCCCAAGCTGAGTAAGCATGGTATTAATATTGGGAAGAGGGTATCTATCAGCTACAATCTCCCTATTAAGACCCCTAAGGTAGAGACAAAAACGAATCTTGCCTGAGGGTTTACGCGCTAAGACAACAGGCAAAACCCATTCACTTGCTTCAGATTTCACAATGATTCCATCACTCATGAGTTTCTCTAATTCTAAGCGCATAGGTTCCTGCATAGCTAAAGGAACACTGCGGACCTTACATGTCACCGGAACAGCATCTGTCTTCAGGATAATTTTGTGAACATAACCAGAAAGACAACCTAGTTTATTACTAAAGACATTTTCAAACATTCCTCGCCAATCAGGATAAGACACCTCATTTTTACTCAGATCAGAGACTTCTTGTACACTTATCACATTACATCCAGATGTGATTGAAGACAGATCATTTGAGACAAGATTGTCTTTCCCTGAGTGAGATACTATGTCTCTTAGAACAATGCAGGGATTCTCACCAGGAAGTAAGGCGAGATGTAAGTCCGCCTGGTGAAACCAACTTATGATGCTATCTCCCCTGCAAGAGATGTAAATTTTCCCAGTAGTAAGTCGTCCCTTGTAATCAATCTGTCCATTGAAATAACCCACGAGTTTAATAGGTTTCCTCCCATAGGCCAAAGGCCTTATATCTGGTTTGAGAACTTTTACTTTTCCAAAAAGTTTCTTGTTAAAGAAAGTTTCAGGAATTAAAGTAATTTTCGCTCCAGAGTCAAATAGCATTTTGACCTCACAATTATCAATGCGCACAATATCAATAGCACCTTTACATTTTTTTTCATCAGATAAGGAAATTTCAGCACAATGCAATTCATCTGAATCAGAATTAACAGTTTCATCAAATATGGAAATCTCACCACAATGTAACTCACCTGAATCTGAATCAGAGTCTTCATCAATTATCACTTCCTTCACTTGTTTCTTTTTTTTATTGGTTTGAGACCTGCAGGCCTTCGAGTAATGTCCTACCTTACCGCAGTTGTTACACTTAGAAGATAAAGCAGGACATGACTTATCATTAGCAAGATGATCAGAGGCATTACAACGAAAGCATTTTAGTTTGGAATTAGAGGAGGATCTTGAATAATTGTAAGAAGAAGAAGCAGAGTTAGATATTTTCTTAGCAGTATTTGATGCAGTTCTCTGATCAGTTTTTCCCAGGGATTTCTTCTTAACAACTAAGACTTTTTCTTCAGATGCTTCTTTTTCTTTTTTAAAAACCTTTACACATGCATCAGAATGTTCTAATCTTTTGGCTATAGTGATAACCTCATCTAAATTAGGATCATCTTTTTGCCACAGTTCATCTTTAACTTTTTCTAGACAACATCCTAACATGAATTGATCACGTATCCTTTCTTCTAAGGTACCCTCAAATTTACAAGTGGCAGCCAATTTGCGTAAAGCTGTGATATAGGTTTCTATAGACTCCTCATCTTTCTGCATACGCCTGCCAAAGTGCTACCTTTCTAAAATGGTACTCACTTTTGGCAAGTAGCTTGTAAAATATATTGCCATCGCATAATCATTGGATATAGCGCATTGCATGGTATATATATAGGAAACAGCATTTAGTTTGCAAACTGAGAATCCTCCCATATGTCCCAGAAGTTGTACTTCCTACTAGGTTTCCCTTTTCTGTCCATCTTGTTTACTCTGTTTACAGAGGCAACCCATTCTAAGTGTGTAGGAGGAACCGGTCTTATCCACTTAATGCAGAGTTCCCTCCGTGCCAGCAAAATCAACAAAAACAAAAGATTCGCTTCATTTTTTGTTAAGTTTGTTTCCCCTTCCTGCGCCTTATCCCAAAAATAACAAGGTCTATACTTACATTTGTCGTTTTTCTTAGTACTGTGTCTAGGATTTTACTCACTTCCGGCCAGAAGACGTCGAGCTGGGGGCACTGCCAAAACATATGTACATCGTCTGTTCTCAGTAAACCGCATTTGGGACAGCTCTTTGTATTCGGCCCACCGTATTTAGATAACCGGTTCGGTGTCCAGTAGGCTCTATGGGAGGTAAAAAGGTGATTTCTCCTTAAGGCAGCAGATTTCACATTTGACCAGCATTTACTCATAGATACTTGCCACAGATTCTGGATATCCAGCGAAGGCAGTTCTTTCCCCCAGGTCGCCTCTGGAATCAAGAAGTCTTCCTCTCCTGCTAAGATTAGGGCCCAATACCAGCACGCTATTTCCTTTTTCTTCGAGGGAGGGGGGTTCTTTATCATAATTGTCTCTATGGTATTATATCCACCTGTTTTCTCCTTCAAAGCTTTTGCCCAACTCGCAAGCTGGTAATATTTAAATTTTGCAAGGGACGCGTTTGTCTTTGCTGACAGAGTTTCCCAGTCCACTATGGTGTTCATGGTGAAATACTTACAAACTTTTTCCTAAATCTTCAAGTTATACGCACTGCATGTACCAGAATGGAAAGGGGTGATCCAGCTGAGGGGCTAGGAGTGTGCTCCTATCTTTGTTTCCTGTTAAAGGGCTCCAGCGAGCCTCCGTAGCTGACGAGCTATTGGTGATGCACCTGTGCGCCGGAGAGGCAACGAAGCCTGTGACTGTTGTTTGGCAGCCTCTACAGCTACCCCAAAACTGATCTCTACTGATGAAGGATATTGTCCTGAAACACAAGTCTTGTCTAGAGATACCAAGTACTTACTTGCACCAATCATGGTGAAATACTTACAAACTTTTTCCTAAATCTTCAAGTTATACGAACTGCATGTACCAGAATGCAAAGGGGCGATCCATCTGAGGGGCTAGGAGTGTGCTCCCCTCTTTGTTTCCTACAATCCTCTCTAAAGATTCTTGGTGATGGGCCAACCCAAACGCTCTCACTACCAATAGCATGTTGTGATATTCAGGGATTTTGAAATTCGTATGATTGATCAACCAATTACATACCTTTTTTTTAAACATTCTTTATTACACAATTTATAATACATCCCCTCCCTTGCCCACCCTCACTCTTCCTGATCCAAGCCCACCACACAAATAAAAAGAAAATTTCACCCTTAGGCAGATTATATACATCGATACATAAACAAAATAGATCCCAACAGAGAATTAATCTAACAAATTCCTATTTAGATTCAAATCAACAAGCTGCGCTTACAGATCCTCAAATTAACCCCGAGCTAGGTAGCCCCTGACCGATTCCCAATGCTAAACCCCCATGGCGGTTTCGCATACCTTATTTTTAAGGTGCCTATAAAACTCTTCGTGGCATCCCTGGGGTGGGGCAATACCAGTGAAATTGACCACATAGGAACAGCAGGCAGGGGGGAGGTACAGGCAGGACTGAGGCTTAGAGGGGTCGCTTAAATCTACGAGTCAGGCCCTTATCAATGTGCTCTGTGCAGGGCACCAGATCCTAAAGTGTGAACCCCTGGACCAGCTATTCCTCTTGCTCCTGATTTTGGAGATCACAACTCCCTCATACTTGGGAGGACTGGTCAGGACCTAGGCTATCCAGTAACCTTGAGGGACAGCTGAAGGAGTACTATTACCAACAGTGCTAATCAACTGTTTCTACGCCGAAACCTGCCGACCTGAGGCAATGTTTAAAGAAGACATCAACTGGCTAACAGTATGCTACCAAAAACAAATCTTATACAACAAGGAAGAAATACATGCATGCACAGAAGATGAACATCTGTTCAAAATCACATCCCAGTCGATAGGTGGCGGTACACCGTAATCAGCGAAAGGTCTAATTGAAGTTTGCCCAGAGAGCACCCAGAGGGGGTCTACAGACTCCTTGCGACCAGTACTATGACTAAAACTGCATTGTAATTTCGCACAGCACAATGCTTTGCTTTATGCTTCCTTTTGGAGCTAGGTTCGCTGTCACTGCTTTGTACAACATCCAGATTGCAGAACGATGTAGGAGTGGGTAGGGCAGCCATCTGATCTGTAGCCATATCCTGCATTAATCCAGGGGTGCTAGGTGGGACTGAAATGGTGGGACCTGCAGATGGACCGGGTCGAGAAACTAGAGGACAACTTCAAAATGCAGAGAGAGATGACCTTCTGCCAGTTCTATTTCCTTGTAATAGCATTGACAACATGAATCAAAAAAAGATTCCAGTGTTGTACCTCCTGAGGTATTGGCAGAAGTACTGGCTCTGTCCCTTGGAATGTTCTTTTTGCCCACTATTCTTTCCCCACTATGCAAGGATCGAAAACAATCTAGAGATACCATAGCCAGGGCACTATACCACAACTACAGGAGGATCAGCGTGCTCCAAATGATAAAAAATAGGCCAAGCCTCTTATAGCACTAGGAGATTCACAGGAAACTTGCAGTAGCACATCACCTTCTTCGCTCCTAGGCCCCCACCTTGCACTGGAAATGTCAGAGGGACGTAGTCTCACCGGAAATCGATACAGAGACAAAAGGTTTAGCAGTTATGTCCAACCCCCACGAGCCCGTGTCTACATAGTAGTGGAAACTTTCAATGAAATTATAGCTAAGGATTTTCTGGTGGGGGATAGGATGAGCAGCATAATCGGGAGGCAGCAGCAAACCCCTCTCCCCAGTATTTGCCTTAAAATATATAATTCCCTGATAAGCTACAGGATTCAATAGAGGGACAAGCGTTCCTGTGCTCATGTGCACAATAGCACTCAAACAAGGGTCCTTACCTGAGGCCCCTCTGGCAATTAAACAATGAAGGGGGCCACAAAACACACAAGGCACTGTAGTCACAATACCTTTATGAGTTCCAGATGGTCTAGCGGGATCAGGGAGGTAGATGGGCCAAGTTTAGAAAAGCAATAGTGTGGCCCAGCCCAACCTTCTGTGGGCTCCGACAGTCCTGGAGTGGCCCAGCATTGGCCCGGGAATTGCACAGGTACAACCCATGCGTGTCCTGCACCACAGACTCAGGTGCAACACTTTGTAGCACTAAGGATCGAGCAGCCTAGCCCCTCTCTGAGCGTTGGTGCTCTGACAGCTCAGGGACCTCTGGGACTGAAGGTCCCTTCCATGAATGCAGAGATGTTCAATATGTCAGGGGGCATCGTACACCCACACACAGCAGCAGTAGTCCGCATCTACTATTACCACTACTCCTAGGGATATACAGTTTCGTTCTAATACAACAGCATTTAACACTACCACAATTTTATTACCACCAAAGCCATGCATAAAATCCTAAATCTGTGAAAAGTGCATTGTAGTTCCACTTCTGCGGAGAGATTCTCTTCTGCACAGAGATGCCCCTTCTGTACAGTCCAGGTTGTAATTAACTCATTCATTATCAGGAATTTGTGCTACTCTTTAGTACTTTAGTGGCCCTTCTATATCACTTACTCACCACTAGAGCACTATGCCCTCTGGCCTGAACACCCCAGGCTGGATTCAGAAAGATTGATGAATAAGGAGTGCGACAAGTGTAATCACATCAACATCTTTGTGAATCAGCCACCTCTCCCTTCATACTATTGCCAAGTTGACTGGCTCTTCATTAAGGACAGGGCCCTACCTCTACAAAGTATGTGCAATTGTCCTCGAAGCCATTTAAGGTAATCCCAAAATTGTCTTTCTGATACCAAAAATATCTCTTCCTGCAACTTAATATCAGCTAATCCATGCTTCTTAACTGCAGATAGCCTACCCCATGCTCCTCTGAGTGTGGTCCTTCTGGGACCAAAACACTGGAACCTTCTTCCACTGGCTACCAGGGCCAGCCAAACAGGATAGGAGTTCAAATGTCATGTACTTAGCTGTTTATTCAGTCAGGGATTTAAATAGACTGGGTCCCTCCTGCTCTCAGACCCGACAGTGTTTTAGAACAGACATTGAAATGGGTCCCTATCGGGGTCTAATTCATGCCCTTGACTTTCCTGGAATTTCTGAGCAATAAATGTAATAAAGGTTTGGGAATTTCATGTAGGCGATTGTGCTCTGGTTTATATTTCACATCTTGTCCCGAATCCTGCACTCCATTAGAGTGTTAGCTATTTCCGGGATATCGCCTTTTGTGTATATTTTTGTAGCATATTACTCTTGCAAGGTCAATAATTTGGACTAAGCCACCTTCAGGTGTTTATAACAGCTGCGACTGAGAGGTCTGGGCTTGATAATAAGGGAAGTGTGAGTTTATCACAAGCCTGTCAATGGGATGCTCAGAATACATGGTCAACCAATCTGTGGCTTCTCTCCACACAAACAACCATTGGTAAAGCCAATAGTCTTGTCTAGTTTTAGGTGTACTTATGTTGTTGTGTTATAATATGGGATACAATAACAGAACGCTCTGAGAAAAACTAAAACATTGGTCATGTGGCACACACACATAAAATGCTTGCGTTTTAGTCACACCTATTTCTGCAAAGGCCAAGCCCTTTTCAGAGAAATCCCCCCAACTTTTATTTGAGCTCTGCAGTTCTTCCTAAGAGTAAAGCTATGTTACTTGTGCTTATGTACCTTAAGTGAAGAAGTCATTTACCCGCTACACTGACCTGTTAACATGTTTCAGGTTCTACGGTTCTCACATATCTATGACCTTTTTGTTTTCTATTCCACTCCACCCGTGGCCATAGCTGTGGCCAGTGCAGGTAAGAGTGGTGGGGCGGTGGGGTCTGGTGGGGGTGCGCATTTCGACAGACGATGACGAGGAAAAATTAACTAAATAATTATTTTATTTTAGCATTCTTGTCTAGTGCTCTTAGCCACAGCGTATCAGCACACTGTACAATTATACAACATGAGGCACAGCTTTTTACTGGGACCTGTTAATAAGTAACCATAATAAATAACTGATAACGATGATGCATCATGATAGGTTACCTGGTCTGGAGCCTGATCTAGTGAAGGTGGCACACTGGTCCTCCTTGCCTACACAGAGAATGTCCCCCGTAGGTGTGCATTCATCAGATGACTGATCCGTGAAGCAAGCTGGACATTTGTGTCCGTTTGCGGTCCCTTTTACATGCTGTGCTAAAGGAAAAAGAAAAATACATCTGTTTCTACTACATTTGAGGAATAAACAATGTCACGTAGGTGATGATGTCCGATCACATGCCAAAGAGATATGAGGACCGGTCCTTACAGGACCACATCACTCACGGTAATACTGTCTCAGTTAGCTTCCTCCCCGAGGTAGCTACTCACTTCTCAAATCTCTCATAGAGTGGGAAGCCCAGTGTGCACTCCTGAACAAACATGCAGTGTCCATACAGGGGTTAAGCAAGTCAATATGTATATGGTGAAATGAAGCACCAAAGGTCCCGCCAGTCTCACCTGCAATGCCAGCTGTCACAGTATCTTCATAAATGAATGGATTAACATTTTCCCCAGAAACTCTGACCACAACACTGTGACCTCCACAGAATAAACTTTGATGCTGACCCTATAGACTTGATATAATGTCAACTACAGGTGTGTTAAAGAGTAAATTAAAAACAATATATAGAGAACTCTGAGAGGTCCCAACACCTTCTCAAGTTGAGGAACAAGATAGAACACTCATATAGTGTCCATACACTTGGTTGCTATAACATTGGTGTCCCAATGGGCTATGCTTAAGTTGAACCAGGGATCTTTGGGACATGCTACAAGTGATGCAATGCTACATTACTGCAATATTCTTATGATATTTCTGACTCAGTTCTAATGGCTCTGGCCCGAGAGGACTAGGTTGAAGCTTCAGCTACTCGGTTTTTAGGCATAACATTGGGAGCCCAATTTGAACTTATCGGGTGCTGTTCCCGGGATCGTTTCCTTCCTGCTACTGACCCGCCAGGATATATGACCTGGTCTTTGCCGCAGAGCCGTGTACCTGCAGGCTGGAGTGAGGTGCTTGGTAACCGCCATTGTTGCCCGCCCGACTGCTTGCTCAAAGACTACAACCCCCCAGCATTCTGTGCGGTGGGCACGCCGTGCACCGCACCGTGAGCGCCAGGAGGCGCACAAAAGGGGGCTAGGGCTCCCGCGCGACCGGAGCCCAATTTGAACTTACCGGCTGCTGTTCCCAGGCTGGAGTGAGGCGCTTGAGAATCGCCATTGTTGCCCGCCCGCTTGCCCAAAGACTAATACCCCCAGCATTCTGTGCGGTGTGCACACCGCGCACCGTGAGCGCCAGGAGGTGCACATAAGGGGCTAGGGCTCCCTCAGCGCGGGACGTCTGTGCCCTTCCGAGCCAGGCAGAGGCTGGGCTGGGCCACCCCCCTTTCTTCTGTCCTGAAGTGGATCCTTGTGCAGGTACTTTTTATGTAGGAACTCTTTCAGGACCATCCACGAGTCACCTATCAAGTGAAAGAGGGAATGAGTTAATGCACACTCCAGTATTGTGGTCATATTAATCTTGGGAAAATATGTTTTGTTTTTATACCTGTTGAGCTTTCTTTTTCTATTATCTTCATGTTTTGTCATGGATATATTCTAACAGTGTATTAGATATTTTACTTGTTGATCGCTAATTTGCATTAGTCCAGAGTACAGATTCTGTGCTTTTCAATTGTTCAAAAATGTTCAGTTACAAAATGAGTAGGCGGAAAGCTACTGTGGGGAAAGGAGTAGTTGGAACTTTAGATGCCTTTTTAACCAGGTCTGAATCTGTCCTTAACAACGAAATTTTGTTTACAGAGCGTAGGTTATCTTTGGAGCCCCCTACCTTACACGGCAGGCTTTACCTCACCCCTGTTATTTCTGATGTCTCATTTGCCCCTAATCAGGAGATGCCACTAGAAAAGCGTAGTCACTCACCAATCACTGATATAACACCGTTGAACGATACAGTCCCCTCTATAATTTTAGAGCAGGAATCGAGCCCAGTTCAACATAAATCTAGAACAAAAGCACAAGAAGAAAAAGCAAAGCCCACCCACCCTACCAAACCCCCAGTTGTAACTAAGAAAAACTGGGGGACTAGGCAGGCAAAGAAATCCGCGAAGAGTAGTCCGGGGAGGAGTAGGGTAGAAGCTCCCACTTTGGGCGATGTTAACGATGTAAATTCAACTATTCAGAATCATGCTAGGACAGGGATACCATCTGCTGGTTATCTAGAGGAGGACTACTGGGCGAGATTAGAAACCATGTTGACTACCCTAATTGAACCTATATTTAACAAAATAGGTCTGATCGAAGATAGGCTGTCTAACTTAGAAACGCTGGTGGCAAATATACCCCAGGATAGTGCAACAGCAAACGTAACGAAGACCAATACTCAAGTTACCACTGAAAGAGCTATAGCGGGGTTGGACAGAGATGGGGGAGCTGGTGCTGTGAGTTTAATATCTAATAGCAGGTCACCAAAAAAGAGCCGTTTAGGTAGTCACATGCCAGGAAATACCAACACCTTAGACTGTACACAGGCCACATCTATCAGAACAGGACCTCCTACGCGGCAGAAGGACAAAAGTCCAAAAGTGAAGTCTCTACAGTCAACCATATTGACATGAAGACGGCTGATAGCCAGAAACCAGTCCTAGGATGCTTGATTCCGGTCCAGGGAAGACATGGCTTGGCAGTTCGGGCTGGGCACAGGATCAAGACTGATTTGCATATGGCCATGTCTGAACTGGGGTGGCTTGGTGAGCAAAATAATGATGGATTAAACCCAGATCTGTGACAGGGGGTGAATGGTTGCCATTGTGCAGCATTCTTTCCATCATCTTAAGTGTTTTGCTTACCAATTATACACCCGGGAATTCAACGGTACAAAAGGGGGTTACCAGCTGGGGACTGGTTAACTTTTATAACTCTGTTTCTCCCTCATACAAGCCCAGTAACGTAACCACCCTTAGCGAAACCATAATCCAATTCCTGGGCCAAAGCTTACCTAGCCTTGTGGTTGCCGGTGATTTTAACATACGTCCTTGTGGTGAGCCTCTAATGTCTTGTATATCTGACATGGGCTGTCTTTGCATGCACGGTTTCCACTTTGAACACACGGTTGAAGGGGAGTTATTAAACACTCTGATTAATGATTTAGATCTAATGGCAACAATGGTTTTAACGGGCCATTGCATCAAATTTACAGTACCTCCGTTTAAAGGACACTGGAAGGGGTCATTTATTAATTATGTCTTAATTTCGTCTTCCCTATAATCTTTAGTAAGTTCTTTCAAAATCCCAGAGAGTGAATTCAGTGATCACAATCCTATAACAGTCCATGTGACCAGCCCCCTTGCTGAACAAATGGGGGTTGCACCAAAACTAGGCTCACTGCGTCCAACTGATGGAATGAGCAGATTGAAATGGTCGCAGGTGACCCCAGAAATAATCTTTGATAGAATTAAAACTGTATGTGCTGTCAAATTATCTCTCTGCACAATGGAAAGGTCCTCACCAAAGGGGGTTTTGGATGCCTTTAAATCTATTTCAGAAAAGGTTGCAGGGCTGTTATCTGCCCCAGCTAAGGGTCAAACCATGGCCGGCCCCAGATGGTTTGATACCCACTGCTCCAAAGCAGCTAGGAGGCTTAGGGAAGCTTTTGCACTAAAACCAAGAGTGCAAGCCGATGTCTCCGCTTGCCATAGGGAATATAAGTTGGCCCTTGCCGTACGAAGAGGATCACTGAAGGACGAAGCATGGAGGGAGTTGTTGGATCCTGGCACTCTTAGAAACAGCTCAAAGTTCTGGAGTGTGTTAAATAAGCCGCTGTTTGACCAGGAAGGGGGGGGGGGCCTCGACTGTCACATAACAGAGGAGGAGTGGGATTCACACTTTGAACTTATGTTTGATTGTCTGCCTATGCAAAATCAAGGAACTCCTTATGGTACTCAGAAGGCAGCATTACGATTTGAGAGGGGTGTGATCCTGGAAGGTATAACAGGCTTAACTACTGGAAAAGCACCTGGCCTTGACGGGATCCCTGTACAACAATAAGTACCTCCTCCAACAGACACCAACATGTCAAAAGACCTGGGGCAGGGTTACACAATCAGGCATACTCCAACTCCAAATGTGTTTACTTAACACTAGTCTGCAGGTCGTGGTGTATATACTACAATATTTACTACAGTCTTATCTAATTCCCACTAGTGAAAGAAGAGTGAAAAATGTGAAAACAAAGAGAAAGCGCCTCACGGTAGTAACACCCGAGGGGGTTCCTGGCATGAAAATTGCCAGTTTACCCACTTCTCATCATTGGTCACTTTCTCTTCGTAGTGACAAAAGAATGGAGAAAAACAACAAAGGAAATGTAAAAGTGAAATATCAACTCATACAAAGTGCCGTGTATATAAACAATCTAACTGTCCACTCATCTATATCTATATCAAAAGTAATGAAGTGAGTGTGTGCACCTAAAACCCCTGCAATGGCCAAAAAGGCGAAAATTGGCCACCGCTGCTAAAATGTGGAGCCACTTGCTGGCTGTAATAACTTTATTCTGCTGCTGCAAGTAGTCCAAGTTTAAAAATGGTTCATATTATACCATGTTTGGATGATGCCGACATGTTTCATTGCTAATACTTTAGCAAATTCGTCAGGGCAAATTCGGGGATCTGAGTTCAGGTTTTGTTTTTCTCAGTTCACTCGACCTGTAGTAAGATTAAAAAACCTACACACATACAACACAGTGGAAAGACAGTGTGAGTCATCAGTGTATAGCTGCCAGAATTTCAACTGGTACACACACACCGGCCCATTTGAGAAACATGAATATAATGTTACCTGATGGCTGCCCAATTGCCGCATACCAGCAACCATCATAGGCTTTGAGCAGCATGTCAGAAGATCACGCGCTTACATATAAAACGCATATCAATACCAGGGGGGGCGCTGGTCGCGTTATCTAAACAGTTGCCCTGCCTTGTATCAAAAGGTACCCATCCTGATGTCCCAGAATGGTTCTGCGGTAAGAATTGCCTTCCCTTACTGACGATAATACACCCTTAAAAGAAGCTAATCAGAGCCGTATGAAAAGTGGAGAGAAAATGTTCAAACTCCCCAGGGTTACAACGCTCAACACCCATGCAGCGTGAGTTCCATAGTCTCGGGCACTCCACCCCGCTCCCGCTGTGAGACTGAAAATGCAGACTCCGTCATGGAAACGCTCCCCACAAGCTGCCTTACCGCTACCGGCTATGCTCGGTCCAAAAAAGCTCCCGCTCGGGAATCCACCTGGCGTCTCTACTTAAACTGGTATGCGTGATGACGCACAGCACGCTGTGTGATGCAGCGTCACGTGGCCATTTTGGAATGGGAAATGATGCATAAAGTTTCTATTAAAAAATCTGATAACGCAGACAGGGGAGGAATACGCCATTGTGGGTGATGTTACAAACCAGGTCGCCCCCATTTATATAAAGTTATAATTGAAGTGTCTACTCACACAAGCAGGGGGGAGATGAGCCAAAATGTATAGTCTGACAACACACTCGCAAAAAAACGTAACTACGCTCAAGGAATGTAGAGGGGACTGATCTATTAGGTGCACCCCGTATATTTAAACAACCTTATAGATGGCCTCAGATGTCTTTAACAAATTCATTTGATTGGGGTGGCATTTATCAGCTCAGAGTGAATGCAGGGAGGGGAGGGAACAATTTCTGTATTGATGGAAATGCCAATAATAATGGCCCTGATTCAAGAAAAAGCACATTGGAAGTGGTGCCGGATCCTTCAACTCGTATGTAAACATTCAATGCAAGGACCACTCACCGCCTACTCACTTTGTTCCATTCAATGCTGTCATTAAGCCCATCACGCTCTGCTTTTTCAGGAAAAATCTATTTGACTTCCTTCCGGGCCAGAATGGCTTCAATGTTATGCGTTTCACCGACCACTTTTTCCAAAATGGTCCACTTGAAATCCCTATGACCATGGCCTTGTTCAATGAAATGTTGCACAATTTGAGTGGGGAGTTTTTTGGCCTTAAGGGTGCTGATATGTTCCTGAATACGAATTTTGGCTTTACGTGAGGTGAGCCCGATGTAATACAGCCCACAGCTACACGTCAGCCTGTAAATTACATGGGGCGTGTTACAGTTGCTGAAGTGATTCAAATGCCAAGTTCTACCATCATGAAGAATGACACTTTTAGTAGCAATAGTCAGATCACATACCGAACAACATCCACAAGGATGATGTCCTGTGGGGAGAGTACCTGACTGTGATTTCACAGGAGCACGGCTATGGACAATTTTGTCTCGCAGATTTGATGCCCGTTTCAAAGCAAAGCGAGGGATGGGCATTTTGCCCGGATTTTTTCTGATAAAGCAGAGCGTGATGGGCCAGGAACCCCCTCGGGTGTTACTACCGTGAGGCGCTTTCTCTTTGTTTTCACATTTTTCACTCTTCTTTTACTAGTGGGAATTAGATAAGACCGTAGTAAATGTTGTAGTATATACACCACGACCTGCAGACTAGTGTTAAGTAAACATATTTGGAGTTGGAGTATGACTGATTGTGTAACCCTGCCCCAGGTCTTTTGACATGTTGGTGTCTGTTGGAGGAGGTACTTATTGTTGTACACTGATTGAGTGGGGGGATGCCTCCTCCTTCTTAGTGCTTTCCCCCTTGAGCTCCTTTTGCTTGGTATAGTTGTTTTGTACGGCGGCTCAGCGGTCAGGATACTCCATTGAGTTCCAGCATTTCATACACACCACGGCCTTTTCTGTGAGTGACAGTTTTGTTAAGAATGTATACTGTAATGAATTGCCTTGCCTTTTCTGAGGAACAAATAGCGCTGATCCTTGCCGCCCCCCTTACTTTCGGATATACCTCTTACCACTGATAGTACAGCAAGAGAAGAATGGGATAAATTAACTAACCTAAAAAAACGACAGATTCGGGTCGCCCTTAATGGGGCCTTGATGACTGAATATCTTCGGGCTGGAGCATCACCCCCTAGCTTGCTGGTGAGATTAGAACCAGGATCTTCCTCGAGGACAAACAATTTCGGGTGGATTGGAGTTTCATCGCAAATAAATGCACCCGAGATTGGTTGATTTTGATCCAAACGACTAAGTGAAGAGCTACTCAGGGAGATCCTAGAGTTAGAAGATACACTGAAAAACAACACAGTACTTACAGACACCAAGGAACAACTGGCACGCATTCAGGGAGATCTTCTTGAATATAAGACGTACATGGTTAATCAGAAGATCAAGGGGCTCAAAAGAAATTTAGAACGCTACACACACACATGGGCGTTCCCTTACACTGAAGATGAATATTACGATGTCCCGTTAGTACAACCAAGAGCGCAGAATTTCCAAAGGAGGGGACAGAACTTTCACAGAGGGGCCCAACGAGGGATCCGACGCATTCCTAACAATTGGAGATTTGACAATGTAATAAATGAAGGATGCCAAGTCCACTTAGTAGTTAAGATCCTTTATTCAGGTTCCTTCCAGGTTAGACAGACAGGTTAAGATTGTAAGTAGATAGATAGGAAACCCCACCAGGAGCTCGCTGTTGGTAGCTCAGCCTCAGGTGACCAACTGCCACAACAGGGAATAGAAAGGTACAATCAGCTAGAGAGACACCTTGGCATTCTATGATGTCATAAGTATAGTAGTATTGTCTAGCCAGAGAGGAACAGTGAAGATAGTATTTACTACACATCCTCCCTCTTTATGGAGTAAAAGCAGAACAAAGGAATAATCAGCAACAATACCTAATATGCCTCAGACAGCAAAGAAGTACACAATTTAGAATAACTAAAAGTAGTAGTGTACAACAAAAGATGACTTTAACATGAGGTATTATTATTTGAGAAAAGAACAAAGAATAAGCATTATGACATCAGCATTATGACATAATCTGCCACATCCCCTCTCCTTAACAAAAGAGTAAGAATTTGAAACATAACTAAGACTACCCTTAACACTACCCTCGATGAAGATATGTCGACACTAGATGTAAGATAAAATAGAACTCAAAATCTCACCTAAAAGAAGCCCTGGCCAGTAGCTACAAGAAGGTAGACTCAGATAAAACACAGTGTACAAACATTATCTCTACCAATAAGAGGAGACATTGAACCTCTCCTAAAAAGGGTACGCTGCAGGACAGCATGGGCGTTGACTACCCAAAAAAAAACCACAAAGTTTCCCCTGAAAAGGGTACACCACAGAGCAGACTAAATATCTCTGGGAACAAAGGCATGGAGTAGCCATTAAAACTTATAAAACACACTATGGGCGTTGACTACCCAAAAAGAACACTTTACCTCCCCTGAAAAAGGGTACACCACAGAGCAGACTAAATATCTCTGGGAACAAAGGCATGGAGTAGCCATTAATACTTATAAAATATACTATGGGCGTTGACTACCCATCAACATGTCTGAACAACCAATGAACAACCACAGACACTAACGTCCCCTTGAGAGGGTACAGCGTAGAATAAAGACCATAACCCTGGGACAAACGATGGGATTTGGACTACCCACAAACACCAACTTAGACGGGACATTGTACTTTCGTATACTAGCCCTGACAAAATAGAAGAAGACACCCCACAACATGGGCATGGACTACCCAGACAGAAACTACTTCCCTTAGAAGGAGTACATTTCAGAAAACCAGCCCTGACAATAGAAGAGAATACACCAAAACGTGGGAAATGGACCACCCACACAGACACCACCACCAGCATTGACCACCACCACACCATACTACGACACACTTTGTAAATAAGCACAAGGATATTACCATGCTAGAAATACACTCCTAAACAAAACAAAACTGTGTTAGACGATACACATTTAAATTTAAAAGAAACACATTAGGCGTTAAGAACTGCTACATAAATACATTAATAACATAAGCTCTGGTGAGCGACCTCTCACCTGGGATCCAAACGCCCAGACTCGTTCCAGACCGGTTGCTCCCACCCTCGCTCCTCTCCCATTACTGCTGCCTGCTGTTGGTGATTGCACCCCTAACTGGACACAACGGTATCGCCTGCGCTCTGCAGTATTTACCTAAGTGATATTTTAATGCTGTTTGACTTTAAGCAGACTCTGCTTTGTAACTGACCTGGAATTATAGCGCATTGATTCGGAGCGCCGCCCGCCCTGCTTTGTGCATTGTACACGCGACTTTGGCTTTATTTTCATCAGCCTGCAAGTAGTAAGATAGCACTCTCGGTGCCACAGTCGATTTGCTGCCCCTGCCTCGCCTCCCCTCTGACCTCCATTTTGTTGTGTGTTGTTCTTCCCAGGCACGCCCCTCCTCCCCGCTACCGCCTCCCTGCTGCTGACCCTCCCACCCACGTTCAGAGAGCCTGCCACCTCCTCTAACCCCTTGTGACCGCCCGGACTCGTTCCAGACCGGTTGCTCCCACCCTCGCTCCTCTCCCATTACTGCTGCCTGCTGTTGGTGATTGCACCCCTAACTGGACACAACGGTATCGCCTGCGCTCTGCAGTATTTACCTAAGTGATATTTTAATGCTGTTTGACTTTAAGCAGACTCTGCTTTGTAACTGACCTGGAATTATAGCGCATTGATTCGGAGCGCCGCCCGCCCTGCTTTGTGCATTGTACACGCGACTTTGGCTTTATTTTCATCAGCCTGCAAGTAGTAAGATAGCACTCTCGGTGCCACAGTCGATTTGCTGCCCCTGCCTCGCCTCCCCTCTGACCTCCATTTTGTTGTGTGTTGTTCTTCCCAGGCACGCTCCTCCTCCCCGCTACCGCCTCCCTGCTGCTGACCCTCCCACGCTCCGCCCCCTCCTCTGTCCATTAATGTCAGATGGTCCCACGCGCAGCGTCCACGCGCTACGGACACGCCGAAGGTGCGCCAAAGGTAAGCCCGTCTACGCCCGTCCGCGCCTGTCCCCCTGCCCCTCGCTCTGCCCAGCCCTCCCGCATTACCTACGATGCCGCCACCCTCCTAGCCCTTAACCCCGGTCGCACCCCCAACTGCGTCCAAGCCGCTCCTGGACACACCCATGGACCTTTCTCCTGCTACTCCTTATTTATTTATTTATTTTATTTAAGGTTTTTATAGAGCGCGTAATCACCCGGGAGTATCTCAGCGCTATACCTAGTAGTCAGACGGGGGCACAGAGCAAGAGATTAGGAGGATTTGGGAAAGAGAAGGGTTTTAAGTGACTTTCTGAACCAAAGATGGTTAGGTTCCGTTCTAAGTTTCAGAGGCAGCACATTCCACTGCTTGGCTGTGTGCACCGAGAATCGGCGTCCTCCAGCCCGGGCTTTCTTCACTCTCGGTACCACTAAGAGGTTTTCGTGTTCCGATCTGAGCGCTCTGGCCGGTCTATAGGGGGTGATGCAGTTTTTGAGGATTGGAGGACCTTCTTCGTGAAGCGTTTTGTGGGCCAGGCAGAGAGCCTTGAACACCACCCTCTCCCTGACCGGCAGCCAGTGCAGCTTCATCAAGGCGGGTTTCGCGGATGTTCTGGCTGGAGTGCCCGTGAGCATCCGGGCAGCAGCGTTCTGAATTTTCTGCAGAGTGTAAAAGGTTGCTTCCGGGGCTCCCAAGTAAATGGCATTACAGTAGTCCAGCCTGGCCACAATCAGGCCCTGGATCAACAGTTTCCGGGAGTTAAAAGGTAGCAGGGGGAGGACTTTCCTGCATGGCCTGAGAAGGCCAAAGCAGACGCCGGCCGTCTTCTTTGCCTGTGTCCTAAAGGTGAGATCTTTCTCCAGCCATACCCCTAGGCTCTTCACCTCAGTTTTGGGGGAAGGTGGTTCACCAAGGCAGGCAGGCCAGGTGTTTGGGGGAAGGGAGATCTCTCTGTGCCCCAAGAGTAGGATCTCCGTTTTTGACCCATTGAGCTTCAGGGCAGAGTCATTCATCCACTGATGAATTTTGGAGAGGCAGCCATGGAGGTCCGAGGGGTCTTGCTTGGGGTGGGAGAGCGTTACCACCAGCTGTGTGTCATCAGCGTAACTGATGATGGTTACTCCAAATGGAGTAACCACTTCCTCCAGTGTGGCCATGTACACGTTAAATAACGTGGGGCTGAGTGACGAGCCCTGGGGCACGCCACACCGGAGAGGGATGGTCGGAGAGCGGCTGTCACTTTCCCAAACTTGGAAGGAACGTTGGTCGAGAAATGACGCCAGCCACTCCAGGGCTTTGTCCTTCACTCCGACATTCCCCAGGCGTTGGATAAGGACCTGGTGGCTGACAGTGTCGAAAGCCGCACTGAGGTCTAGGAGGATCACTGCCACTGATCCTCCCGTGTCCAGAATGTCTCTGGCCTTCTCCACTGCTGCCAGGAGTGCGGTGTCAGTGCCTTGGCCTGGTCTGAAACCGGTTTGAGAGCTCTTGAGCAGATGGTTGGTTTCCAAGAACTCAGACAGTTTTTTGTTGACCAGTTTCTCCGCGACCTTGCCCGCCCATGGGAGGAGGGAGATGGGCCTATAATTAGATAGATCTGCTGGATCTAGGGAAGGTTTCTTGAGGAGACCCTTGACTACCGCCGCTTTCCAGCTCGGCGGTACTTCTCCTTAAAGTAAGGAGGTATTTATCAATGCGGTCAGCGGGGGCACTATGGTCTGGATGATTTTTTTTAGGAACCGTATAGGCACCGGGTCGCTAGGGGCGCCACTCTTGATGGAAGCAAGAGTGGTGGCTACTTCCTCCCTGGTAACCGGTCCGAATGAAGGCAGGTGAGGGGGGGATGGTTTCCGGGGGTTCGGGGGGAAGAAGCCGTTTTCCCCTTCATTAAAAACGGCAGCGGTAGCAGGGAGGGAGGCGAGAATCTTTTTGATTTTCTCATCAAAGAATGAGGCTAAGTTGATGCATTTGTCCTCCGCTTCTTTGGGGCTCAGATGTTTCTCAGGGGGGTCAGGGACTTGAAGGAGCTCTTTAAGAATAAGGAAAGTCTCCCTGGCGGAGCAGCAAGAATTTTTTATTTTTTCATCATAGAAAACGCTTTTGGCTCTGCGGAGTGCCATTTTGTATGTTCTCATGGCTGTCTGGAATAATTCTTTTTTATTTGCGGACTTGTCCTTCCTCCATAACCGTTCTGACTTTTTGCATTCCTTTCGTAGGGCATTTAGTGCAGGGGTATACCAAGGGGCGGGGTTGATCCTCTTGGCATGTTTGAGCGTGCTCGTTTGGGGGATGAGATCTTCTAAGGAATGGGTGAGCCAGTCGTTAAATTCTCTATCCGCCGTTTTGGGGTCCAGAGAGGGGAGGGGGGTGGATTCTCTCAGCTTAGCTTCCCATATCTCGGGTACCAGCTTGTGCCAGCGGCGCGCAAGTGTCCTGGCTTTAGGTGTTTGCGTCGGAGTGGATTTGAGACGCCAGTGCATGGGGATCAAAAAGTGATCAGTCCATGGGTAAGAAATGGGTGTCTCAGTTTTAAAGTTATTGAGATTCGTGAAGATCGGATCCAAAAGCTGGCCTTTTTCGTGTGTAGCTTGTGTATTCATAAGATGCAGGTCAACTGAGGAGAGGTCTGTCAATATGTTGGCTGCAGGGTGATCCGTGGGGTCAAGGAAATGGATATTGAGATCTCCAAGGAGAAGGAAGTTGGAGGCAATGGATGCCTTTAGTGTCACGTGGTCCATCAGAGAACTGGGAAATTCCCCGAGTGGACCTGGCGGTCGGTAAACTAGCAGTCCGGGAAGGGAGACTGTAGGCGAAATTTGTAGGGTGAAGTCACAACTCTCACAGTCTTTGATATTGCCAGAGTGAATCCTACAGGTGAGATGGTCCTTGTATAGGATGGCTAAGCCTCCGCCTCTACCGACCGGTCTATTTGCGAGACGTATTTGGTATCCAGGGGGAACGGCGTTGACTGTATCAAAGTCGCTGTGCGGCGTTAGCCATGTTTCTGTAAGAAACAATATATCCAGCAGAAGATTTTGAGCGAGGAGGTTTATTTCGTGGGCATGTCTAGCTAGGGACCTGCAATTAAGAAGTCCTAGCCGGAGGGTTTGTTGGTGTGCCAGATCCTCCGGTGGGTTGCATAAGGTGCAGCCCAAAAATGGGATATCTTCCCTGAGGATATGTGCGCAATTGGGGTGTTTGCTCGGGTTCAAAGCACGGAGCCTATCCTGCGAGTAAGAAATACGGCCTTGGGAATCGGGCATAGTGTCTGGGCCTAGGGCCGTCTGGGCCCGGACGGGCCCAGACGGGCGTGCCTTAGGCGCGCCTTCGGCGCGCAGACGGCGCGCCCGCTGCGCCCGTCCGCTGCGCGTCCGGTGGAGGCACATGTGTTTATGGGGATTTCGGAGGGAGTGGCCTCAGAAAAAGAGGCGTGTCCTACACCGGAAATCCCTCTCCCGCGTCAGCGCTGACCTCGGCTGGGCGGGGGGGTCAGGTCTGATAAAGTGCCTAAGTGTAGCAGCGTTTTTCAAGTAAGCAAGATTAAAAACACAGTATACACAAGTAAAAGCAGAAAGTTCTAAAGTTAAAAACCTCCCGGCTGTGCCTCAGGAGTCTACCAGGTATTATGGCGCGGCTCGTATTCAGCGCGTCTAAATACTGAAAAGGGGCGTGGCTTAGCTCAAGGGGCGTGGCTCCACGGCGGGCGGGAACTGTGCCTACACCGGGAATCCCTCTCCCGCGTCAGCGCTGACCTCGGCTGGGCGGGGGGGGTCAGGTCTGATAAAGTGCCTAAGTGTAGCAGCGTTTTTCAAGTAAGCAAGATTAAAAACACAGTATACACAAGTAAAAGCAGAAAGTTCTAAAGTTAAAAACCTCCCGGCTGTGCCTCAGGAGTCTACCAGGTATTATGGCGCGGCTCGTATTCAGCGCGTCTAAATACTGAAAAGGGGCGTGGCTTAGCTCAAGGGGCGTGGCTCCACGGCGGGCGGGAACTGTGCCTACACCGGGAATCCCTCTCCCGCGTCAGCGCTGACCTCGGCTGGGCGGGGGGGTCAGGTCTGATAAAGTGCCTAAGTGTAGCAGCGTTTTTCAAGTAAGCAAGATTAAAAACACAGTATACACAAGTAAAAGCAGAAAGTTCTAAAGTTAAAAACCTCCCGGCTGTGCCTCAGGAGTCTACCAGGTATTATGGCGCGGCTCGTATTCAGCGCGTCTAAATACTGAAAAGGGGCGTGGCTTAGCTCAAGGGGCGTGGCTCCACGGCGGGCGGGAACTGTGCCTACACCGGGAATCCCTCTCCCGCGTCAGCGCTGACCTCGGCTGGGCGGGGGGGTCAGGTCTGATAAAGTGCCTAAGTGTAGCAGCGTTTTTCAAGTAAGCAAGATTAAAAACACAGTATACACAAGTAAAAGCAGAAAGTTCTAAAGTTAAAAACCTCCCGGCTGTGCCTCAGGAGTCTACCAGGTATTATGGCGCGGCTCGTATTCAGCGCGTCTAAATACTGAAAAGGGGCGTGGCTTAGCTCAAGGGGCGTGGCTCCACGGCGGGCGGGAACTGTGCCTACACCGGGAATCCCTCTCCCGCGTCAGCGCTGACCTCGGCTGGGCGGGGGGGTCAGGTCTGATAAAGTGCCTAAGTGTAGCAGCGTTTTTCAAGTAAGCAAGATTAAAAACACAGTATACACAAGTAAAAGCAGAAAGTTCTAAAGTTAAAAACCTCCTGGCTGTGCCTCAGGAGTCTACCAGGTATTATGGCGCGGCTCGTATTCAGCGCGTCTAAATACTGAAAAGGGGCGTGGCTTAGCTCAAGGGGCGTGGCTCCACGGCGGGCGGGAACTGTGCCTACACCGGGAATCCCTCTCCCGCGTCAGCGCTGACCTCGGCTGGGCGGGGGGGTCAGGTCTGATAAAGTGCCTAAGTGTAGCAGCGTTTTTCAAGTAAGCAAGATTAAAAACACAGTATACACAAGTAAAAGCAGAAAGTTCTAAAGTTAAAAACCTCCCGGCTGTGCCTCAGGAGTCTACCAGGTATTATGGCGCGGCTCGTATTCAGCGCGTCTAAATACTGAAAAGGGGCGTGGCTTAGCTCAAGGGGCGTGGCTCCACGGCGGGCGGGAACTGTGCCTACACCGGGAATCCCTCTCCCGCGTCAGCGCTGACCTCGGCTGGGCGGGGGGGTCAGGTCTGATAAAGTGCCTAAGTGTAGCAGCGTTTTTCAAGTAAGCAAGATTAAAAACACAGTATACACAAGTAAAAGCAGAAAGTTCTAAAGTTAAAAACCTCCCGGCTGTGCCTCAGGAGTCTACCAGGTATTATGGCGCGGCTCGTATTCAGCGCGTCTAAATACTGAAAAGGGGCGTGGCTTAGCTCAAGGGGCGTGGCTCCACGGCGGGCGGGAACTGTGCCTACACCGGGAATCCCTCTCCCGCGTCAGCGCTGACCTCGGCTGGGCGGGGGGGTCAGGTCTGATAAAGTGCCTAAGTGTAGCAGCGTTTTTCAAGTAAGCAAGATTAAAAACACAGTATACACAAGTAAAAGCAGAAAGTTCTAAAGTTAAAAACCTCCCGGCTGTGCCTCAGGAGTCTCCTGCAAATTCAGCGGCACCGACAACATCTCCGCTACGACCACTCCACAGACTCCCGACCCCAACCACCTACAATGCATCCTTCTCAACACCCGCTCGATCCACAGACACGCCATTGACCTATGGAATCTACTAGACACCATCTCTCCGGACGTCGCCTTCCTAACAGAAACATGGATGAACGCTTCCTCCGCCCCAGACATCACCATTGCCATCCCTGAAGACTATAAGATCACACGCAAGGACCGCACCGACCACACAGGAGGAGGCATCGCTATCGTCCATAAGAAATCAATCCGCATCTCAACCAGCTCTGACACCAACCTCGCCAACTCCGAACACCTTCACTTCCAGATCCACATCGACCCCAAGACCACACTCAGAGGCACCCTCTTCTACAGACCACCAGGACCCCGCGCAAAATTTAGTGAAGACATCACGGACTTCATCACTCCTCACGCGCTCCCCTCCAAAGACTACATCCTTCTGGGAGACCTCAACTTTCACCTTGAAAAGATCAACGACCGCAACACCACCACCCTCTTGGACAACCTCGCCAACCTCGGACTTAAACAACTGGTCACTTCCCCCACCCACATCGCAGGTCACACACTCGACCCCATCTTCACCTCCAGCAATCATGTCTCCTTCAGCCACACTACGGATCTCCTCTGGACTGACCACAGCTGCGTTCACTTCACCTACAACAAGCCAAAACCCATCAACCACCTCCAACCAACTCTGCAAAGAAACTGGAACAAAATCACCACCGACCAGATCTCCTCATCGCTCCTTCTAAACACCCCAGCCCACTCTTCTAACCCAGACCAAGCCGCCGCCAACTTCACCCTATGGTTATCCAACACCGCCAACACCTTAGCACCACTGAAAAAACGTCAAAGCAAACCTGGCAACAAGAAGGCCTCATGGTTCAACGATGATCTTAAGAAGTCCAAGAAGCTCTGCCGCTCCCTTGAAAAGGCCTGGAAAAAAGACCCAACCACTAGCACCAAGGACGCCTTCAAAAACGCCACCCGCACTCACCACCAACTTATCCGAAAGGCCAAGAAAACAGCATTCAAGGATCGACTTGACAACAACGCCCACAACAGCAAGGAACTTTTCAACATCGTCAAGGAATTTTCCAATCCCTCGGCCAACTCCAACGACATCACCCCCTCTCAAGCCCTCTGCGACTCCCTAGCCTCATTCTTCCACAACAAGATTGCAGACATCCACAACAGCTTCGACAACCAACCCGGAGACCAACCCAACCAACCATTTGCTGAACACTCTCCCCCCGAGAACACCCTTAATGACTGGAACCCAATCTCCACTGAGCACACCATCCGCCTGATGAACTCCATCCACTCAGGATCCCCCACAGACCCATGTCCTCACCACATCTTCAACAAAGCAGACTCCGTCATAGCACCGCACCTCCGGGACGTCATCAACTGCTCCTTCAACTCCGCCACCTTCCCGGAAAACTGGAAACACGCTGAACTCACCGCCCTTCTGAAAAAACCCACAGCGGACCCCACCGAACTCAAAAATTACCGCCCCATTTCGCTCCTTCCATTCCCGGCCAAAGTCATCGAGAAAGCTGTCAACAACCAACTCGCCGCTTTCCTCGAAGCCAACAAATCCCTCGACTCCTCACAATCTGGCTTCCGAGCAAAACACAGCACTGAGACCGCCCTCATCGCAGCAACAGACGACATTCGAACTCTACTGGACAATGGAGACACAGTCGCCCTCATCCTCCTCGACCTCTCTGCAGCATTCGACACAGTCTGCCACAGCACCCTTTTACAACGCCTCAGTAACATCGGAATACAAGGAAAAGCACTTGAATGGATCACCTCGTTCCTCACCGGAAGAACCCAGAGAGTCCGCCTTCCACCATTCAAGTCCGAGGCCACTGAAGTCATCTGTGGCGTACCCCAAGGGTCCTCACTCAGCCCCACCCTCTTCAATGTATACATGAGCCCCCTCGCGGCCATCGCCCGCCAACACAACCTCAACATCATCTCTTACGCGGATGACACTCAACTAATCCTTTCTCTCACCAATGACCCCAGCACCGCCAAAACTAACCTACACGAAGGAATGAAAGAAGTTGCCGAATGGATGAAACACAGCCGTCTGAAACTGAACTCAGATAAAACAGAAGTCCTCATCTTAGGCACATCCCCCTCTGCATGGGATGACTCTTGGTGGCCGGAAGCCCTTGGAAAAGCACCCATCCCGACAGACCACGCACGGAACCTAGGCGTCATCCTGGATTCTTCTCTCTCAATGAACAGACAAGTCAGCGCCGTATCCTCATCCTGCTTCAACATTCTTCGCATGCTCAAAAAAACATTTCGCTGGATCCCCACCGAAACCAGGAAAACTGTCACCCATGCTCTGGTCACGAGCCGACTGGACTACGGAAACACCCTCTACGCAGGTACCACCGCTAAACTCCAGAAGAAACTCCAACGAATCCAAAACGCCTCAGCCAGGATCATATTGGACATCCCACGCAACGAACACATCTCTGGTCACCTGAAAGACCTCCACTGGCTACCCGTCAATAAGAGAATCACTTTCCGACTGCTAACCCACACACACAAATCACTCTACGACATCGGACCAGAATGCCTCAACTCTCGACTGTCCTTCTACACCCCCTCCCGCCAACTGCGTTCTTCCAGCCAAGCCCTCGCCACTGTACCTCGCATCAACAAGACCACCATGGGAGGCAGATCCTTCTCATACCTGGCTGCTAGAACATGGAACTCACTCCCCACTTACCTTCGCCTTACCCAAAACCACCTAGCATTCAGAAAGCAACTTAAAACATGGATATTTGACAAGTAATCCTCCTCCCCTTCCTAAGCGCCTTGAGACCCTCTGGGTATGTAGTGCGCTATATAAATTCTCTGACTTGACTTGACTTGACCATAAACCAAACAGGACATACATAAAGTCAACTTGCTGTGTCCCATTAGAAGGCTTGTGGGTCGATGTATTGACAGAACTGGTGTCCATAGTTAGCGCTGAGCCTTGCCACACAAACAAAGTATTAGGCCATCTATTTGATGCCATAACTGAAGAAAAGACCATAGATGTAGAACTCCACTCTTCAAGTCAGATATCGCTCAATATTATCCGCATCGTAAAGAAATTGAAGCACTGAAATGCAGGTGAAATCTCTTTTTTTTTTTTTATCCCGCCAAAAACAGAGATTTTTTTTTTATTTTTATTTTTTAAACCCGCACTGAGACAGTCGCCTTCTGAACCTTACCCCTTCCGGTTGTTGCTGGCAGCAGTGTTGGATAAGTATCTCCAAACCAAGCGACATTTGTGTGGAAAGACGCTGTGCAGTAACCGGGAGGCGTACAAAGCAAGCTGTTGTCTTGGCAACCAAATTGCAGTCAAAATGGCCGCCCCGTCGACCGTAGTAGCGTAAGAAGCGTGGGGTACAAGCTTGACGTGTCTCCAAAAGAAAGCGTCACAGGCGTCACAAACGTCACAGGAGCGAAGGACATCAGAGGAACTTTGCTGCGTGAGGAGACATTCACCAACACTCAGAAGTATTCTACGACGTCATCAGATGGACGGGAGCAGGGAAACAGAGCAGATCGCTGCTGGCCAACCGTCGGCCAACCGTCATTAACATCCAGTACGGTGAGTAACTGATCAAGGCTAAACGCAGTGAAACAGTAAGCCCATGCTGAAGCGAAACTGTATTTACGCGCTGCTGAATGACTTCCGATGCTTGAAGAGCTCGCATATAAAAGTTCTCATGCAGAACAACACGCAACTATCGTAGAACCAGACTAATGTGCAGCAAGTAGCGAGTTCTGGTATTGTAAAACGCTATAACATAAATGCAAGGACTCACCAGAGAGATTGTTCTTCAAAGGTTTTTCAGTGATTCAAATCAGAAACGTGCACAGCATTAGTCACTCATGCTGTTAATGAAGCACATCACCCATAAATCGCCAGTTTCTGTCAACGCTTGACACTTCCCACACTGAAAGAAGGTCAGATGAAATAAAAAACACCACAGACCTCAGGGAAGAGTAAACTTTTTCCAGACAGGAGCAAGATGACAGCAGGCAAATTGGTAACACAGGCGGTTGCAGACTGTAGAGACACACGCCCAGAGTGCAGGCTGTCCAGGTGGAACAGGACACTGGTGGGGTCAGCAGGGCGTTACCTTCAGTCTGAAAACAGATTTTCTTGTTAATTCTTGATTCCTTGAGTTCCTTCCTTTAACTTAAGTAGTCTTTACCACGCGTAGGTTCCTCCTTTTAAAAATCGTCGCCAAGCTGTAATAAATGAAGGATGCCAAGTCCACTTAGTAGTTAAGATCCTTTATTCAGGTTCCTTCCAGGTTAGACAGACAGGTTAAGATTGTAAGTAGATAGATAGGAAACCCCACCAGGAGCTCGCTGTTGGTAGCTCAGCCTCAGGTGACCAACTGCCACAACAGGGAATAGAAAGGTACAATCAGCTAGAGAGACACCTTGGCATTCTATGATGTCATAAGTATAGTAGTATTGTCTAGCCAGAGAGGAACAGTGAAGATAGTATTTACTACAGACAACATCAGCAGTGAAGACGAGGAGGTTTCCGACCGCCCTTTAGCATCTAATCAGAGTAGAGTTAATTTTGCTCCTGAGAACAAATCGGACGAGGATTTGGGGGTGTTACTGAGGGCTTTTTTTAAGTCAACCTCAACGAGGGGGAGGAGGGGGAGGAGGTCAGGCCCAGCGAGGACGAGGCAGGGGCAGAGCTCAAACAACATGGCAGACACACTCCCCCCGCGTCACACGCAGCAGGGGCCGAACCTTCCAGAACTGAGCAATGACAGCAACCCCTTTTCTGAGGATGGGAATGACATTGTGGTCAACCTATCTTCATATGATTTAACTGTTAAAGAGAGGGAAGTCCTTAATAAGGGACTCGGGTTTGTCCCGACTCCCAAACATGACTCTTTTTTGTGCAGAATTGAACTGGCAGAAATGATGAGAAAGATCAAACTTCACAAGTTCTTTGCTGAGCAGGTTAAAACCCCCCTCTCAATTTTTGACACCAATCTTCTACATCCATCGAATTTTTGTCCCCCTCTCACTTCTGTTGGACCAGAGGTTGCAGTCTTCGAACAACGAGTACTGGGAGAGATAGAGAACCTGGAACAATGCAGCAATCCACACTCTACCCACAACATGACTAGGGCGGACTGGGCGGCTGTTAAATCTTTACAAGACAATTCTGCCATCACAATAAAACAGGCTGATAAGGGGGGTGCGGTCATCGTGCTTAACACCAACTACTACGAGAGTGAGGTTATGAGATTATTGGGAGTCCGCACCAATTACCATCCCCTCATGCGAGACTCCACGCCCGCCCTACAGGACACCATAAAGACTATGGTGGCGGACGCAGTGGTGAAGAAATGGATCACTCCCAAGGAAGCGGATTTTATCACCAATACCAAACCGCGGGTACCGGCATTTTACATCTTGCCGAAGATTCATAAGCCACAGCGCCCGCCCCCGGGACGTCCCATCGTCTCGGGCATTCAGTCTATCTTGGAACCTTTGTCCCAGTACGCTGATTTTTTTCTCATGGAGGCCGTAGTCACCCAAGACTCTTATGTTCAGGATACTACTAACATACTTAGCATCATTAAGACATTGAGTATGAGCCAGAATACCAACTACTGGTTACAATTGACATTGAGTCGTTGTATACAAGTATCCCCCAGGACGCGACGTTGGTGGCAGCAGCGCGCGCCCTGGGGTCCTTGGAGTTGTTTTATGATACCCCGCCGTCCTTTGTCATGCAGTGCATAGAATTGGCACTGACAAAGAACTTTTTTGAGTACAAAGGGCAACTGTACTTACAAACGTCTGGGACATCTATGGGGGCCACATTCACCTCGAGTCTGGCCTGCATTTATGTGGGCCAGTTTGAGGAGAATGTGGTCAACCACCCCACTAACCCATATTTGAGTAACATCCCAATATGGAAGAGATACATCGATGACGTCCTCTGTATCTGGACAAGTACAGAGGACCGATTGTCTTCATTTTTACAGTGGCTCAACCAGGCTGATGATAGCCTGTGGTTCACTTGGACCATCAGTAACACCACCGCTGTGTATTTGGATATTAACATCTCCGTGGTTGGCTCTAAATTGGCAACCAACGTGCACCATAAGAACACCGACAGAAACTCTCTCCTCCACTATCGCTCTTTCCACCCGAGGGCGTTAAGGGATAATCTCCCAGTGGGGCAGTTTTTGCAGTATAGGCGCAACTGCTCGACAACTGAGTCCTTCTTAGAGCAGTCTGAGGGCTTGGTCACAAAACTCAAGGAAAGGGATTACCCTGCCAAAGTGATCAAACAAGCCCGGAAAAGAGCGTTTAATACGCCCAGGGAGGCCTTACTTGAGAGGAATGTAAGGGAACGCCAGGCTTGTCTCCCCATTGTAACTACTTTTGATCCTCTGTCCACCAGGATGCGCCAAATCATTAGAAAGCATTGGTCCATTCTAGACACAGCAGCGGGCAAAATGCCCATCCCTCGCTTTGCTTTCAAACGGGCATCAAATCTGCTAGACAAATTGGTCCATAACCGTGCTCCTGTGAAATCACAGTCAGGTACTCTCCCCACAGGACATCATCCTTGTGGATGTTGTTCGGTATGTGATCTGACTATTGCTACTAAAAGTGTCATTCTTCATGATGGTAGAACTTGGCATTTGAATCACTTCAGCAACTGTAACACGCCCCATGTAATTTACAGGCTGACGTGTAGCTGTGGGCTCACCTCACGTAAAGCCAAAATTCGTATTCAGGAACATATCAGCACCCTCAAGGCCAAAAAACTCACCACTCGACTTGTGCAACATTTCAATGAACAAGGCCATGGTCATAGGGATTTCAAGTGGATCATTTTGGAAAAAGTGGTCGGTGAAACGCATAACATTGAAGCCATTCTGGCCCGGAAGGAAGCCAAATGGATTTTTTCCAAAAAAGCAGAGCGTGATGGGCTTAATGACAGCATTGAATGGAACAAAGTGAGTAGGCGGTGAGTGGTCCTTGCATTGAATGTTTACATACGAGTTAAAGGATCCGACACCATTTCCAATGTGCTTTTTCTTGCATCAGGGCCATTATTATTGGCATTTCCATCGATACAGAAATTGTTCCATCCCCTCCCTGCATTCACTCTGAGCTGATAAATGCCACCCCAATCAAATGGATTTGTTAAAGACATCTGAGGCCATCTATAAGGTTGTTTAGCTATACGGGGTGCACCTGATAGATCAGTCCCCTCTACATTCCTTGAGCGTAGGTACGTTTTATTGCGAGTGTGTTGTCAGACTATACATTTTGGCTCATCTCCCCCTGCTTGTGTGAGTAGACACTTCAATTATAACTTTATATAAATGTGGGCGACCTGGTTTGTAACATCACCCACAACGGCGTATTCCTCCCCTGTCTGCGTTATCAGATTTTTTAATTGAAACTTTATGCATCATTTCCCATTCCCAAATGGCCGTGTGACGCTGTGTCATGCAGCGTGCTGTGCGTCATCATGCATACGAGACTCCAGTCTACCAGTTTAAGTAGAGACACCAGGTGGATTCCCGAGCGGGAGCTTTTTTGGACCGAGCATAGCCGATAGCGGTAAGGCAGGTTGTGGGGAGGGTTTCCATGACGGAGTCTGCATTTTCAGTCTCACAGCGGGAGCAGGGTGGAATGCCCGAGACTATGGAACTCACGCTGCATGGGTGTTGAGCGTTGTAACCCTGGGGAGTTTGAACATTTTCTCTCCACTTTTCATACGGCTCTGATTAGCGTCTTTTTAGGGTGTATTATCGTCAGTAAGGGAAGGCAATTCTTACCGCTGAACCATTCTGGGACATCAGGATGGGTACCTTTTGATACAAGGCAGGGCAACTGTTTATATAACGCGACCAGCGGCCCCCTGGCATTGATATGCGTTTTATATGTTGCAGGTCGCACTAATTAAAATTGCACCGCCTGTAAGCGCGTGATCTTGTGACACGCTGCTCAAAGCCTATGATGGTTCCTGGTAAGCGGCAACTGGGCAGCCACCAGGTAACATTATATTCATGTTTCTCACGTGGGCCGGTGTGTGTGTACCGGTTGAAATTCTGGCAGCTATACACTGATGACTCACACTGTCTTTCCGCTGTGTTGTATGTGTGTTTTTTAATCTTACCTCAGGTCGAAGGATCTGAGAAAAACAAAACCTGAACTCAGAACCCCGAATTTGCCCTGACGAATTTGCTTAAGTAATAGCAATGAAACATGTCGACATCATCCAAACATGGTATAATATGAACCATTTTTAAACTTGGACTACTTGCAGCAGCAGAATAAAGTTATTACAGCCAGCAAGTGGCTCCACATTTTAGCAGCGGTTGCCAATTTCGCCTTTTTGGCCATTGCAGGGGTTTTAGGTGCACACACTCACTTCATTACTTTTGATATAGATATTGATGAATGGACAGTTAGATTGTTTGTATACATGGCACTTTGTATGAGTTGATATTTCACTTTTATATTTACTTTGTTGTTTTTCTCTATTCTTTTGTCACTACGAAGAGAAAGCGACCATTGATGAGAAGTGGGTAAACTGGCAATTATCATGCCAGGAACCCCCACGGGTGTTACTACCGTGAGGCGCTTTCTCTTTGTTTTCACATTTTTCACTCTTCTTTCACACGTGGGAATTAGATAAGACCGTAGTAAATCTTGTAGTATATACACCACGACCTGCAGACTAGTGTTAAGTAAACACATTTGGAGTTGGAGTATGACTGATTGTGTAACCCTGCCCCAGGTCTTTTGACATGTTGGTGTCTGTTGGAGGAGGTACTTATTGTTGTACACTGATTGAGTGGGGTCTGCCTCCTCCTTCTTAGTGCTTTCACCCTTGAGCTCCTTTTGTTTGGTATACCTGACGGGATCCCCCGAGATCTTTTTAAGTCAGACCCATCCTTCTGGGCCCCGATACTGGAGTCAGTTTTTAACACAGCGGCACAGTACGGATGCCCTCACTCTTGGGCAACCTCCACCATAGTTCCTGTTTTTAAAAAAGGCGATAGAGGCAGTCCCAACTGCTATAGACCCATTTCTCTTATAGATTCAGTGGCAAAAGTGGTGGATAGGGTCCTCCTTCAAAGTTTATCATCCTGGGCAGAGGACAATAGGTTACTGTGGGAATCTCAGTATGGGTTTAGACAGGGACAGTCTACAGTTGCCCAGTGTCTTAATCTTTTTTTGCTACGGAGCAAATATACAGTCTCTTGCCCTGGGACCATTCACCTTGTCTTCGTGGATCTGTCATCGGCTTTTGATTGCATCAACAGGACTAAGATCTGGCAGTCTATGAGGTCAATGGGTGTGTAGACCAGTATTTTAAATTTTTTAGAGGACTTACACAAGTTAACAAAAGCCAATGTTAGGTTCTCACAAGACCTGTGAGTAACAAGGGATTTTAACATTAAGAAGGGAGGCCGAGAAGGTTGTATATTGGCTCCCTTTTTATTTAATTTTTATATTAATGAATTGGATAGTGTCTTACAGGCATCTGGGGCTGACAGTCCTAGGGTTGGAAGGCGAGGGATCCCCGTCCTGTTATATGCGGATGATGCAGTCCTCATATCCAGGACAGAAATGGGTTTACAATCACTTTCAACCGCCTTTTCTGGCATCATGTCAGATAGGGATCTGGCAATTAACAACACCAAATCTTATGTTATGCAAGTAGGGCAGCCAGTAAAGAAGAAGTTTCAATTTAGAGAGGGAGACTCCGAAATTCCCCACACTAACGTGTTTTCATATCTAGGGGTCCTCTTCGATAATAAGCTCAACTGGGGTCCACTATTATGGAAAAAAGGGGATCTTCACAGGGTGAATGCAGAAATGTTTTATTTTGCTTCCAAATTAGGGAAGAAACCCACGGGATCTCTGCTGCAAGTATACCAGGCTAAAAGCCTGGCTATTGCTTCATATGGCAGGGAAATTTGGGGATACAACATTGGAGAATCCCTCCAAATAACGGAAAATTACTTCCTGTAACGGATTTTGTGTGTTCCACGTGGTCTGTCTAATTAAGCGGTCCATGAGGAATTGGGGGTCCCGTATGTAAATGATGCACTCTCCCTGCGCCCCCTGATCTATTGGTTAAAGTGCTGGCTGAACCCAGACCTCCCCGTGACCCACATGATCATAAAAGATTGAATGTCACTTGACAACTCAGCTCATATTCCGTGGCTGAGGTATGTTAAGGAAAATTTTGGCAGGTTAGGGCGAGGGGATATATTTTCTAACCCTGAATGCATTACTAAGAGCGATGTGAAGGAAATCAAAACCGCCTTTTTGGCAGGTAGGAATCTGGACAGAGACGCAAAGCAGGTACAGAAACCAAGTGTGCGCACGTACATAACACTCAAAACAACCCCAAGAGCAGAGCCTTATCTAATGGGGTCACTGTCCACGCACAAAAAATTTCTTCTAACCAAGGGGCATATTACCAAGGGCAAGTATCGCCGTTTTTTCACCGAATCCACGTGGTATGTCTAATTTAGCGGTCCATGAGGAATTGGGGGTCCCGTATGTAAATGATGCACTCTCCCTGCGCCCCCTGATCTATTGGTTAAAGTGCTGGCTGAACCCAGACCTCCCCCTGACCCACATGATCATAAAAGATTGAATGTCACTTGACAACTCAGCTCATATTCCGTGGCTGAGGTATGTTAAGGAAAATTTTGGCAGGTTAGGGCGAGGGGATATATTTTCTAACCCTGAATGCATTACTAAGAGCGATGTGAAGGAAATCAAAACCGCCTTTTTGGCAGGTAGGAATCTGGACATAGAGGCAAAGCAGGTACAGAAACCAAGTGTGCGCACGTACATAACACTCAAAACAACCCCAAGAGCAGAGCCTTATCTAATGGGGTCACTGTCCACGCACAAAAAATTTCTTCTAACCAAGGGGCATATTACCAAGGGCAAGTATCGCTGTTTTTTCAGCGAATTGTGCCGAGAAAGCAGCGATACTGCTAGAGCCCTATTACCAAGTGCATTTTAAAGCCTGGCCCAAGCCCACTTTGCATGTCAGCGATAAACATCGCTAATGACATGCAAAGTGGGCGTTCCCACGTCCAACCGCATGAAAAATGTGGTTGGAGGGGGAAACACCCTATTACCAAGGAAGGCGATGGGAGGAAAAGACCTGCGATAAACTCATTTATCACAGGTCTCCCAATACCTGCTCTGACCAGGCGTAAGGCATTGATAACATGGGGGTGTGTAAAATAAAGCTGAATCCACCCCCCCATATTGTCAAGGCCCACATTAGCACGTGAAAATAACGTTTGTTTTCATGCGCTAATGTGCCATAGCGCCGACTATCGCCGGATTTCTATTCGCCTACCTGATGCGCATTGATAATTGCGTGCTAAAACGGCAATGAAATCCGGCGATAGCCGGCGATAAGGGAATGTGCGTTGTCCGTTTTCCAACGCACTCCTTGGTAATATGACCCCAGATTTTGATTGAACCTTTTTCACCTTCTGCTTGCCAGACCTAAATGTTTTCCTACAAATAAAGTGGCAGCTCCCTGCGGCTGTGACAGAAAGTCTCCGGAGGATATGCTGCATTTTATGTTTTTATGTCAAATGTATGAATTTCCTCGTAAACGCTATCTGGTTCCTCTTTTAAAAAGGCAGAATTTTAGGCAGGTTTCAACCACATTGGCGTATCTCCAACTATTGACAGAGGACTGCTTGTTTTTTATTGTGGGTTTCTTAAAAGCAACCGCCAATTGTAGACAATATATGGACCAGTAATGAGTGCTCCGCATGTTTTTTAACATTTAATTTTTTTGCTGTTTTGGATGTCATTTAAATAATGCACTGTCATTTTTATTGTATTTTGTCGTGTAACTTTTATGGTTTACATTTTTAAACCGAATAAAGTTTTTATTGATTGATTGATTGACATAACTCTGTTTAAAACCTATTAAGGCTGTAATAGTTTTTTAGTATGTAGCAATATAGGGATGTGATAGTAGATCAATACTCACTGTGATGCCCTCCATTGATTATGGATGGTGTTATCACACTACCGGTCACAACTGAAATCTTCTAGTTGTAAGGTACACCAGTCCCCATGGAAACCGGATTTTATGAAGGCGACCCAGCACAAAGAAAATAGTATCATCTCTTTAAGATTCACCATCTAGTATTCTTCTTTATGTCCATGGATGTGGAGGTGGGCTCTATTCATTGACACATCCAAACAAGGTAGGATTGGGAATCCAAAGCAGCCCTAGCAAATTCTGTCAGACCAGCCCTACGGTGCATAGCATGTGGAGTGAGAGAGCCTGACCGCTACAATGGGGGGCATTGGTGGGAATTTTCCCTGAGAAAATTTGAGGGGAAATGGTGCTTTGTACAACATATTTTTCACTTTATATATTCAATTATATTAACTTTTAAAGCATAGTAAATGATGACCTTACCATGCATTAGGATACAGCAATCTTAATTCGGGTTGATTGATTTCCTCACTATCACCTTTCACCAGTGTCTCCAATCTCTGCACAGCCTTTCTCTCACATGTATTTAATTTGTTTTATAGCAACTTTCATACCAGTGTAGGGTGTGGGAACACTTCACACACATACAGAGACAATGTATCATACATGTGTAATCAGAGTTTAGAAAATGTTTCATAAGGCAAAGGGGACTATACTATGTAGGATTCACATGTTACTTATAATGGTAGGCATGATTTAAGAGTGCTTGGGCTGGAGAAGCACACATCCAAGATTCAGAACATAACACAGTGGTTAGTGTTGACTTTACTAATAAGAATTTATTTCTATCTAAACAAACCTTTTTTATTATCATCAGGATAAAGAAAGCCTGGAAAAAACATATGTTTCTAACCTATACCATCCAGCTTGCATGTAGCTCTTTGATGTCAGTTCATAGCTCACTGTGCTAGATTACCATTGCAACTTATGAACTGCACAGTCACAAAAGAATCTCTGTGACAAAAGAAGTAGCCAAATGAGCTATGCACATAAATTACTGTTCTGTGAAAATGCATGGTACATGTTCTTTGCTGCAGGTTTATTAATACGCTCTGCGCTACCTTTGATTAGTCAAAACTGCCATTGGACAAAACTCCCATCTCTCTCCAGCAGGTACTTTAATCACTAGAGTAATATCACGCCTTTATCGATGCTTGAAAACGTCTGAGTACACAAGAAACTTGCAGTGCTTTTAAAATTGGTCCCCACTAACAACACCACCCGCCCACCCTTTCATCCTCCAGGGGAAACACCTGATGCCCAGTAGGGCCATTCCAGCCTGGCATCCTCCATAGCCTCCATCCTGCTAGGCCTTGTAACACGCAAATGTGCTAAGTGTGTGCTATTCACGTTTAGACTGACCTTAGCTAATGTAGGACTTTTAAACTGGGTAGTCCAGTGTCTGGCTGCCATCTTGTTCCATGTAGTGTATCTTTCTTTATTACAGGAGAAAATGAACCAGCAATCTCACATGATGTCACTTTTGTTTTCTGTTCCTATGTGAAAAGTTGTATTTACGCAATCTGTTTATCTCTGACCTCCTTGTTTGCCACCTTTGTCTATCTACCCCCTTTTATTGGAAATCTGTTTTATTCAAGTTTTCAATTAGTTACATTCTAACACACTCCCCTACTCCCATGACCAGGTTTACATGGCAACCATGTGAAAAGCCCATTAACTACTGTACTAATACATTTCATTCCCTAGGAGATTAACCTATTGACCTAGTGTGTTGTAATTTGTCGGCGATTGGGATTGGCATGTAGCTGACGCCATCTTGAATTTGGCAGCCATTTTGTATGCCATGTGCTACCTCGTGCTAACCATGTGCTCTGTCCTACCTTTCTGTCATCTGTTCTTGTATTCTGCCTAGTGACAAGATATATTTAGCCTCCTCTACTTTGCACATGATCAGTTGAGCTTGCAGCTGTCTTTGCCTGTAACTGTCAGGATGTGTTTACTAGAATTAGCAACTGTTAGCTCCTCCCACTTGTTGATTGTACATTTTCGGTATGACCTTATATGTACCTAAAACCTTCTTCTTGTACTTGTACCGCTTTCTTTTGAGCTCCTGTGTGGGTATAAAAGGACCATGCTCCTTCAGTTCAGTGTGCTACTTCATACACTACCGAAGGGTGCTGTGTGAATGTAGTTCCACCTCATGAGGTTAATAAAGTACTCTGTTTTATATTCCAGTTTCCATGGCAACTTCTTCCTATTGGTCTAAGGACTTTGTGCAGAGAAGGGTGAACCCCTAGCACTGGTAGGCCTAGCTGAGGCTCACCACGAAAAGTTGGTTCGATGTTGTTCTAATAGTCTTCTTATCTCACTCCTTTTACCTCCCCTCATGTTACCTAGGCCTTTTTTGTTCTTCTCATTCTTCCATACTTCCTTCTTTCTCTACTCTTTTCTCTCCTTTTTATGTTTCACATCCCTTTCTTCCTTTCCCTTGGTATTTCTGGCTTATTCACGTTTTCCTTTTTACCATCTCGCTTCCATAGCTCATCCTCCCCATACATGCCCCCTTTTCTGTCTGCACTCAAATTTCCCATTTCCCTCGCTCTCCCATCCAAATATTCTTCCCTCTCCATCTTTCTGTTATGTATATACTTCCTATTTTTCAGCTTTCCTATCCCGCGCATTTTCTTTCTTTCCAGTCCCCCTTCTTATATTTTCACCTTTTCTCTGCTCTCCAATCTTTCTTTTCATTCTGTCTTTCCTATATCCCTTGTCCATTTGTAACGCTGTGACTCCCCTACCTTCATTCTCTCTGGAATATCCAATTCTCACCCACCCTTCTATGTACCTCTTTATTTCTTTCCTCAATATCACTCCTCCATTGTTGTCCCATTCTCTCCCAAACCTCTTTCTAACCAGCACTATTGCATTCCAACCTTCTGTTTTTCTTAATGTCCTATGTCCTTACAACTAATCTAGCAACTTCTACTGTGTCTCCTTGTCCTCTTTTCTTTTCTACCTCATGACAAGCTCCTACACAAACCCAGTGAAGGAAAATTTGGCCTATGCAGTCGGGGTGACAGCCCTCGTTGTGGCTGACCTCACACATTCCGAGTAGCCTCTGGCTCATATGTTGGCTGGCCCAGACTCCTGCACCTCCTGGCCCCAGGCTACTGGCTTCCAACCGTTGTAGGTGTACGGGGCCTAGGTTTCAAGCTGGGTCCCATTGGTCACAATGCATCTGCAAGCAACCTCAGCATGGGTCTGGCCTCGGAAGGTACTTTCAATACAGTAAGCCCCACTGTGGGCATATACATGATGGAATATGTGAAAGGCAGTGTGTAGGAGTGCAAATCAGACTTCAAGGCGTATGTGCTGAGGTTCCTCTCTTCACAGAGCCGCAACTCCATCCAACTGTGCTAAGGTTCTTCCTTTGGGCCCTCCAGAGCTCAGTGCTGATGTCCACATTTCCTCATGCTCTCCACAGTACAGATGCGCTACTACTCTGCAGTCCCTTCATATCCCTGCCCCAGTGCTGACATGCCCCTTCCTGAGCATCAGCCTTCCAAACTCGAACTCCAGTGCTGACCCCCGCCCACTATTGAGAGAAAACTGGTTCGTAAAACTCTATTTCACATGGGTATGGATGGATGGATGCCTAGTTCTGACATCCTAATAGACCCATTCCATGACTTAGCAAGGTATGGTGGTCTCTCTATGGTAAAACTGACCTTGCTTAATTTGCCTTTGAGATGTATAATAGTGTTTGTTCATGATCTTTAATTTTATTTCAATATATTGACTAACACATGTATATATTGATTAAAAATAATTTTGATGATTGGAGTTTAAACCTTTGATAAACCTGTATATGTTTGAAACTTAAGCCCTCTTTGTATTACTTGTGGAATCAAATGTGCTTCACCTTATTGACTTGTATTGATGTTTTCTTGCTAGCCTCAGTCTTTTCAAAAGATTCATCAGAGTGCTTTCCGAACCTGAATTTGTACCAGAGTTTTCAAGCAGCAAAGTGCTCTATCACTGGTCACATTGTGGGCATCCTGTCATCTCAAAAATTCAGGCACAAAAATCTGCCTTATGCAGCCCTGCATATGTCAGCCGCATTCTGCCCAGGCTGCTTTCAGCTGATTTCCTGTCCTTTAATTGGTGCATGTGCAGTTCTTCATTGACAGTCCGAATAAGATTTTCCAAATAACTGGAAATTCATCCAATAATGAGTCTGCGGATTGAACTACCTGCTGGGTTCTTCGGTGATGGTAGGCGGATTGCTTTCCTTGAGCTTCCAAATCGCAGCCATCTCAGATCTAAAAGTATGTGTTGGTAACACTACTATGGTGGATTTTTAAGTACACATTTTACAAACTGAGGTCCCCTTTAAACATGTTTAATCCTCTTTCATTTTCTAAGAACCTGGTCACATGTTGGATGGCCAGATTAGGCACCTTCCTTACCCTGAATTTCGTGATGGTTACAGTTGTCTGAGTCGCAGCAATTTCGAGTCATCTGAAAGGAAATGCCAGCGCCCGTGATCACAACTTCTTTTCCACAGGTGGCCAGTTTGTCAGGATTCACGCAACCTTTGAAAGCAATTAAAGCGACTTTGGGCCCTACTTAAAAAGAAAACATAGTCTCGTTAATAGAAAAGGGAACAGCAGCAACAATCAGCCAAATATCTAACACCTACACAAACACAGGCACTCTATCTCCGAATGACACTTTGGTGACCTGTGTAATTTGTACAATGTTTTCATTCCTTACTCTAGCCCTTCAGTACATTATGAACTTGCTTCTCTCAGTGCAATGTGTATTGTTGAGACCAACAACTACTCTTCTGAGTTCAAACAGCAGCAAAATGTGCTTCTGGCATGGCAATAAAGTTATGTAAGTGTTCCAGATGTTAAAATGATGTCATATTAAGTGGAAGAGGGCAGTATTGATTGATGTGCAATAGAAACGAAGGGCAAAACACACAAGATGATGGACGGAATGTTGCCCTTGCTCACTAAGTCACTGGAGTTAAGCTATCCTGGCTGAAGACGGCTGATAGCCAGAAATCGGTCCTAGGATGCTTGATTCCGGTCCAGGAAAGACATGGCTTGGCATTTCGGGCTGGACTGTTCCCATGAGGCACAGGGTCAGACTGATTTGCATATGACCTTGTCTGAAGTGGGGTGGCTTGGTGAGCAAAATAACGATGGATTAAACCCAGATCTGTGACTGAGGGTGAATGTTTTGCCATTGTGCAACATTCCGTCCATCATCTTGAGTGTTTTGCCAATAGAAACGAAGGGCAATACAATTAAATGTATGTATTGAGCTAGTAGTGTGTGAGTGAGTAACACACACTACTAGCTCAATATATACATTTCTCTCTTTACACTTCTCTCCCGCATGAAGCCCAAGATATTTGTAGCAAATTCAAGACCCTTAGCTGGTCTCCCTTTGCGCTGTTCACCAACTTCTTCCAGCACTTTGTAAATGGTCTTTAAAACCTAATTTCCGGAATATATTCTCAGCTATGCTCTTTAAACAAAGTTTGAATGCATGTAGGGTTAATTGCTGTTATCGGCCAGCCCATCCATAGGGTTGAGCTAATTGTCTCAACAATGTTCCAGTACCTTAACAATATGGTGCCAAATTTGCATCTTCCATAAATTCCACACCAAAGGAGTGCAAAATCTCATAATTGTTATCCCAAAATTATGTGAAATGTTAAAAAAATGACATGCAATTGTACACAAAATGCACTTTGGTTATCTCGAATGGACACCTAAAGCAGGTGCATTCCTCACATTCAAAAGTCGCTGACAAGGAGAATGGTTCATATTGGAAATTTTTCTTAAGGCTCATTTTCTGCCAGATTTGATCTCCCGCAAGACCTTTTCATGCTCGAACAGCTTCCACGCCAGAAAATGTAATAAATTACACAATGGCGTTAGCTCCGACATTTTGCAAAGCATGCATAATGGACAATTACCTAAATGCATGGTAATACTTTTCACACGCGGTGCTGAACTGTGCCCTGAGCAAAAAAGGAAAGTGCGCCATATTAGAATGAATGTGCTGCCCCTCAGAGCAGCTGTGAACTTACTCTGCCCTGAGGGCAGCACATTCACTTGAAATACGCATCAGCTGTTTAAAAGCTGATCTGTGTTTCACAGTACAGACGGCAACCCACCTGCCCTTGTAATGGAGATTTGAGATCTCCTTGCAGTGGGGTGCAGTGAGTGACTGCACATACAGGGTAATATCTACGTAGGTCCATCAGTCCCCGTTTCTGTCCCCTGAGAGGGCTGCCATTAGGAAGCGCGCTAAAAGTGCACTACCTTTTTGTGGCGCACGTTCAGTACACCTCTTAAAGGCAGGCTTGCGTCTGGGCCCACGTCAGTAATACGGCATGGGCGCAGAGGCAAAGTGATTCCCTCATTTCCATGGAGCCACGCCCCCATGCAAATGTGGGAACAAACTCTCATGGTAGCACTGGAGCAACTTGTGCACCAGAGCTATATGTATTACAGAAGGTGACACACAAGCATCTGTGGCTCCTTCTGTAGTACCATTTTACCAGGTGGAGCTCGAAGTTGGCCCACATCCCCTTTGCGCCCCCTAGGCACAATGTATAAAACAGGCCTAGGTCGGCAATGAAGACACAATTCATCCATGCATCCATGGACACGTACCTGCGGTTCTATTCTGCAGGCCACTTACGCAGTGAGTGACTCCTTGGGGGCACAGGTCAAAACTGCCAGAGCAACTGATGTTGTTGATGCTTAAGCAATGCTCGCAAATGAGGGAACTCCCTGAAAAGAAAAGAATGTTTATATTGTCAGATTTTGTGTGTTGTTAGATTTTCCATTATGCAACTATTTTGCTACAAGCCAAGCATATTTATCGGACACTTATATTTATGATATGTGTTGGCACTGACATTATTTTCAAAGGTACACCCTTGTTCTACTATACAACATATTGTAGGATATATATTGGTATTCAATTAAACTGCACCTTCATTTTCCATTTTGAGACTATTGTCCAATCTGGGGACTGTGTACATTAAGTGATGCTGAGCCACAGGCAGGTGAATCATTTTGTATATTTTATGCACCATAGAAATTGGCGTGGGAAGGAAGTTGCTAAAAAGAAACAAGCAATGGTAATGCTAATTAGCCTGGCTTGTAATTGAAAGTTCCTCTTCTGTCATTGATGTATTTTGGAACTCACTAAGTCATCATTCTTTTTTGTTTACATCTGTTTTTATTGATTTTAGTATTTCCATAGTCATGACAGGCAACTTACCCAAGAACATAAAGTTGTGCATGAGATCATGCACCAACATCCCGTCGCTTATTATCTTTCGGTTCACATGCATACTGATAGTTCCGTAATTGGTGATGGGAGTGCTCACGCAGGAGAGCACTTAACCTTGATACGTAGTCATATTACAGGAAACAAAGGTTACAGCTCAGTAGCACTGTATCAGCATCATGACAGTGTGTAATGTCTTTCCAGTTCATTTAACTTGGACCTTTAAACAGATGGCATACAAAAGAACATAGAAAACCATAACAAAGGCAGCATTGACCAGTGCATGTACTTTTAACTCCTTCACCCCCTCCCCATACCCCATCCCCAGTGAACATCATTTATTCAGTGGTTGTGACTGTGTGTTAGCTGCGACTATACATGCGTAGGAGCTCAACCAAGTTGTGAAGTCGTATTGGAATATTACGGCGGGACATTGGTGGAAGGCTCATCCTCACCTGTGTGTTCAGTATCCGTTCTCTCCCTAGTTTCTCCCTCTCCAGCTGTTGTAGCGCACCAAGCATTCCTTCCCAGCAGTCTGCCATAGGTTCTTTCCTCAACCCCAGTGTTTCCTTCCTTTGACTGGCGATTCACTCCGCCCTAGCCCATGCCAAAAGCGAATAGCTCCATTCCTGCATGTGCGGGGGGTCCTCTCCTTCCACCTCTTCGTTAGGAGACACTTCACAATCACTAGTCCCAGATCTAAAAGCTGGGATGCCGCGTTTTCCGCAGGAGACCTTCTGAAGTGGTGCAGCAGGTGTACAGCTCATTCAAATGGTTTAGTGCGGCCTGTGCAGCCCTGTAACAGCCTGTGGATTGTGTACCAGTATGTACCCAGCCTAGGACAACTTCATAACATATGAAGTAGCCCTGCCCCTTGCTCACTACACCTAGGGCACGTCGCATCCCTGCGGTGAAAATACATGTTAATAAGCTCGGGTGTAAGGTACGCCCTATGAACAATAAATAGGTGTATTTGGCAGAATCTCATGTTTCTGGGTTTGCGCACCAGGCTTTCAGTATCCTCTCCCATTCCTTATCCACCAGCTGCCGCCCCAGATCTAGTTTCCGTTTGCGGCAGAGTGGGTCTAGGCTTATTGCTGTGGGTGTTCGGAGCAACGCCGCAAACCAGCGCACAAGGTGCCTGCCTCTCCCCATGAGGTGTAGATACTGTATGATTAGGTGTTGGCTGGGTTCTGTGGTCATGTCCCCCCCATTTAGCGGTCAGCTTCGCCACAAGGGAGCAGTGTGCTAAAAATGGCCCAGGTGGGAGCCCCTCCTCCGCCACCAGGGACTCATATGGTATGAGTGTGCCGTCTTGGTATAAATCCCGAGGATATGTATATCAGCCTCCTGCCATTCTGCGAGCGTGTGAGGTGCGAGCACTCCTTCTCGACTAGGGGATCCCTCCAGTGGTAATGCAGGTGCATAGGGAACAATAGTTTTGGTGAGATATAGGGCTCTACGATAGCATTTGTAGGCCAGCGTCAGTAGAAGTGGCACTGTCGGCATGACGTTGGCAGGAGGATGAAAGAGTCTAGTTATGTGTTCCAGTGAGCAGGGTGGTAGTATTGTTGCCGTCACCTCTCGGCTCCTGTCTGCAAGCCAGCGGGCTATCCATTGCAGCTGGGCGGCAAGGTAATAGTGTTTAAAACAGGGCGCGACCAGACCTTCCTCGTCTGTTGGCAAATAGAATTTCGATAGTGCCTGTCTATGCCGAGCATCACCCCAGATAAAGTCCCTCAACAGTTAAGTAAGTGTGGCACAGAAGGCTGCCGGATTAAACAGGGGTAGATTGGCAAAATAGTGCAGGAGTTAGGGGAGTATGATCATTTTAGCAAGCGCTACCATGCCAGTAGTTGTTAGCGGCAATGTGTTCCAGAAGCGCACACGTGACTTAATCGCTGTTACAGCCCTCCCCAGATTCCTGTCAAACAGGTCCTTTGGTCGGCAGTATATCTGTATCCCCAGGTAACGGAAAGTACCCTCCCTCCACTGCACTCTCGCAGCACTAAGAGTGGACCTCGGTTAACGGTCTCCCTCACAGGAAGCATAAATGCAGGATTTGCCCACATTCACTCGGAGTCCCGAGATGGCTGCAAAGTTTTGCAGCAGGTGAGCCAGCTGATCAGATATGTTCTCAATGTCCTTCACATAAACGAACAGGTCGTCTGCATAGAGCAACACTTGGTGAACGGCGTCCCCCAGTGGTACTCCATCCCCCAGCGTTGCATGTATTGCCATGGCCAGGGTCTCAATCGCCAGCGCAAACAATAGCGGGGACAAGGGGCACCCTTGCCTGGTGCGCCGTCTCACCGGTATGGCGCTGGATATGTATGGGCCCAACCGTACTCAAACTCTAGGATTCTTGTACAGCAAATCTACCATATGGAGGAACCCCATGTCCAGTCCGTATCTTAACAACACTGCCTACAGGTAGCCCCATTCTAAGCAATCAAATGCCTTTTCCAGGTCCAGAATAAGACATCCCGCCCTGGGCCACTCCCGTTCTGCCTCAGTCGCCACCCTGTTCAGCGACATGCACCGTGCGGGCACAAACCCATTTTGGTCAGCGTGGTCTAGCTGGGGACCACTAGCACTAATCTGCCCACCAGCACTTCAGCAAGGATCTTATAGTCCACATTGAGCATTGCCAAGGGTCGGTACAATCCTAGGGCTGTGGAATCTCTGTCTGGTTTTAGCAGGGAGACCAGATTCGCTTCCCGCATCTAAGGGGGCAACGTGCCCTCCTCCAGCGCTGTGTTGTATAGCGTGTGGAGGTATGGCACCAGGGATTCATGATATGCTTTGTAGTATTCGGCAGGCAGACCGTACGGCCCGGGTGTTTTCCCGTAAGCATTGGCGTTGATCGCCTCCCCAATGGTTGAGCATCTCCTTGTGTTTCTCCAACACCATGGGAAATTGTACAGATTCCAAAAATCTCTCCAAGACATGCCTGGGGCCGCTTCCACTAGATGTGTAGAGTTGGGCGTAGTGGTCGGTCAAAGCTTGGTGTACACCAAGGTCACCTCCGACGTACGTATAGCTCCTATCAGTGTGTGGCTGCCGTCCTGCTGCAGCAGCCAAGCGAGCAATCGGCCTTCTATGTCGGATCTGGCGTGTGTACTGGCCGTATGCGCTGTATAGTTATGACACCTCAGACGCTCCAGGAGCTCCGCATGGTGGCCACGTAGCTCCTCCAGTTAGACGAGTGCCTGCCACTCCGCTCCCCCTCTCGCTCGTATTGTAACAGCTGGGCTTCCAGTTGTGTAAGTGAGGTTGATAACGTCCTATGTATATTCCACGAGGCTCCCAGACAGTGTCCCCTGACAGACACTTTATGGGCATCCCATTACACTAGGGCACTGCTGACCTTCCCCTCGTTGATAATGATAATGATAATGATAATGAAATTTATAAAGCGCACGAATACCAAAAATGGTGTCTCAGCGCTAGAACCATGAACAGACACCCTGCCAGCCCCCCTCACTGAAACAACCAGATTTTTTCTAAAGCCATAGGAGAGCTAGCCTTCCTAATTTCTGGTGGCAGCAGGTTCCACAACTTAGAGGTGCCATGTTGGAAACTACGTCCTCCCCAGTGCAGTGCAGAGTTCGAATCTTTGGCACTGCAAGGAATTTTGCCCCTGAGGAACAGCTGATACCAAGCAAAAAGCTCCCTCATGAACAGTGGACCCTTCTGTGTCAAAGCTTTAAAAGCCACACAGAGTGCTTTAAATTTGATACGCTGCATCACTGGAAGCCAATGAAGCTTCCGAATCTCTTCTGAGATAGATTTGTGCCAGGATAGACTCAGCAGTAGACGAGCCGCCGAGTTTTGGACAGCCTGAAGTTTTCTCAGGCACTGCGTTTGGGTGTTCAAATACAGCCCGTTGCAGTAATCCAACTTGGACTGTATCAGGGACCTGATGACCACTTTCCTGGTTTCTTCCGGAATATAGGGAAGTACCTTCCTGATTTTTTTTTATCAGGAAGTGAGAGGCAGACACGATGGCATTTGTTTGAGGAATAAACGTGAGCCTATTGTCTATCAAAATGCCCAGGTTTTTTGTCTTGCCGTAGGGACGGGCGGGAGGCCCATTTCCAAGCTTACTCCAGGAAGGTTGCAAGTTGCCAAAAATCAACACTTCCCTCTTTTCAGAATTTAATTTAAGGCAGTGACTGCTCATCCAGATGTTAATGGCGGCCATGCAGTTGTAAAACTGCACCGCAGGGGAGCTCTGTTTCTTATGAGCTGCAACCACAATCTGCGAGTCATCTGCATATGATGTTAATGAGAAGCCGTAGTCCCTGACAAAAGATGCAAGCTCAGTAACATAGACATTGAACAGCAGGGGGCTTAATGAACTACCCTGCGGAACCCCACAAGGCAGCACATAGGGTTCCTAATTAAACCCATCAAGTGACACCATCGATCTCCTCTCCTGCAAAAAGGAGGCCAGCAAGGCCAGCGCCATGCCATCCACATCAAGAGTTTTTAGTCGGCGAGTCAGGAGAGTATGATCAACGGTGTCAAATGTGGCGGAGAGGTCAAGTAATATTAATGCCGCTGTGCCACCAACATCCATGACTGCTCTAATTTCTTCAGTCACCTTAATGAGAGCTGTCTCGGTACTGTGTTCCTTGCGAAAGCCAAACTGAGAGTGGTCCAACAGCCCGTTGTCATCAATGAACTGGGACAGTTGGATGTTCATAATCGTGTCCACAATTTTGGCTGGAAGAGGAAGGCGTGCAATGGGGCGATAGTTTGAAGTCATGGAAGCATCTAAAGAGGGTTTTTTGAGAAGCGGGAGAACGGAAGTCTACTTCCAAATAGTGGGAAAACTTCCTGAGGAAAACATCTTATTTAAGATGTCTGTCAACACAGGACTCACCAGGTCTGCCAGTTCTATCAAAAAACCTGATGAACAGGGATCCAAAGGTGAGCCCGATTTAGAGGCCAGAATGTAGTGACTCACTGTGTCAATTGACACAGGGGAAAACTCCAGGAATCTGCTTGTTTCGGCAACTATCGCCTGCGTATTAGAAGCCGGCTGAACACTTAAGCCATCTTTAAAATTACAGACAATGTCCAATACTTTGGTTTTAAAATTGGACGCCATGTCATCCACAATTTGTTGACTGCCCAGTTTATTCAGAGCCTTGGGGACTGTTAATTTATTTATAACTGTAAATAACTCTTTAGAAGAGTATTTAGCTGAGTCAATCTGGGCTTTAAAGTATTTACTTTTCTCTGCAATTACTAATGCTTCGTAGGACCTGAGTGAAGTCTTATAACTCTGTTTATCGGAATCATGATAGTTCAGACGCCAACGCCGTTCCACACGGCGGCACTTCTGTTTCTCCTTACGAAGGAGATCCGAGAACCAGGGAGCAGATGGCGCCGCCCGGTTGCCGGAGATACACTTAGGCGTCGATTCCGATCCGTTAAAAAACGCTCCGAATAGCGGTTGGGAGCGTTTTTCCCCGTATGAATCGTACCCGTAGGCGTCCACGTACGAATCTGCAAGTACGATCACAATCTAAAGCGTCACTCCGTACGGCTCGGAAAAAACGCCGTCCGAATCGAAAGTCCATACGATTTGCAGTCGGCTGACGTTACACGCTACGTTCGGACGTAAAAAGACCGCGTCTCCCGAACCAGGAAGTACGATCCATGTAGAACACACTCCGTACGGCTCTTTTTCTACGAGAGCTCAAAACTACCGTAAAACCACACTCCTGCACGAACCGCACGCCGGTACGCGACAAGCAGGACATGAACGCCATCGTCCGTCTCATCCCTATCCTGTACGGCCACCACCTCGTACTTAGAAACCGACGACGGCGCAGAAGGTGAGTACAACGAACTTCAACATACCTGTACGTGTTGCCACACGCGCACATCTCCATTGCACGACTGTAATGTGTGGGTACGTTGCGCCACACACTCACGCACTTCACCAGTGGAATTCGGAGACGTACCGCACCTACGTCATCGACCTCGGGGTACGGTACGTCACCGCACAACACCAGTGGAATACGTGCCGCATGTACGTCATCGACCTCGGGGTACGGTACGTCACCGCACAACACCAGTGGAATACGGAGACGTACCGCACCTACTTCATCGACCTCGGGGTACGGTACGTCACCGCACAACACCAGTGGAATACGGAGACGTACCGCACCTACGTCATCGACCTCGGGGTACGGTACGTCACCGCACAACACCAGTGGAATACGGAGACGTACCGCACCTACGTCATCGACCTCAGGGTACGGTACGTCACCGCACAACACCAGTGGAATACGTGCCGCATGTACGTCATCGAAGTACGTCACCGCACTTCACCAGTGTAATAGACGTGTGGGACATACGTCTGCTAAGTAATTGTATGTGTAAGTATCAGAGTGTGTGGCTGAGACCCCCCCCTGCCCACCAGTGCCCAGCATCAGAGTGTGTGTATGGCTAACACCCCCCCCACTGCCCACCACTGCCCAGCATCAGAGTGCCCACCACTTCCCAGCATCAGAGTGCCCACCACTGCCCAGCATCAGAGTGCCCACCACTTCCCAGCATCAGAGTGCCCACCACTGCCCACCACTGGCCAGCATCAGAGTGCCCACCACTGCCCAGCATCAGAGTGCCCACCACTTCCCACCACTGGCCAGCATCAGAGTGCCCACCACTGCCCAGCATCAGAGTGCCCACCACTGCCCACCACTGCCCAGCATCAGAGTGCCCACCACTGCCCACCACTGCCCAGCATCTGAGTGCCCACCACTGCCCAGCATCAGAGTGCCCCCCACTGACCACCAGTGCCCAGCATCAGAGTGTGTGTATGGCTAACACCCCCCCACTGCCCACCAGTGCCCAGCATCAGAGTGGGTGTATGGCTAACACACCCCCCCACTGCCCACCAGTGCCCAGCATCAGAGTGGGTGCATGGCTAACACCCCACCCCCCCACTGCCCACCACTGCCCAGCATCAGAGTGTGTGTATGGCTAACACCCCCCCCCGCCCACCAGTGTCCAGCATCAGAGTGGGTGTATGGCTAACACCCCCCCTGCCCACCAGTGCCCAGCATCAGAGTGGGTGTATAGCTAACACCCCCCCTGCCCACCAGTGTCCAGCATCAGAGTGGGTGTATGGCTAACACCCCCCCCTGCCCACCAGTGCCCAGCATCAGAGTGGGTGTATGGCTAACACCCCCCCCTGCCCACCAGTGCCCAGCATCAGAGTGGGTGTATGGCTAACACCCCCCCTGCCCACCAGTGCCCAGCATCAGAGTGGGTGTATGGCTAACACCCCCCCTGCCCACCAATGTCCAGCATCAGAGTGGGTGTATGGCTAACACCCCCCCTGCCCACCAGTGCCCAGCATCAGAGTGTGTGTATGGCTAACACCCCCCCACTGCCCACCAATGTCCAGCATCAGAGTGGGTGTATGGCTAACACCCCCCCTGCCCACCAGTGCCCAGCATCAGAGTGTGTGTATGGCTAACACCCCCCCACTGCCCACCACTGCCCAGCATCAGAGTGCCCACCACTTCCCAGCATCAGAGTGCCCACCACTGCCCAGCATCAGAGTGCCCACCACTTCCCAGCATCAGAGTGCCCACCACTGCCCACCACTGGCCAGCATCAGAGTGCCCACCACTGCCCAGCATCACAGTGCCCACCACTTCCCAGCATCAGAGTGCCCACCACTGCCCACCACTGGCCAGCATCAGAGTGCCCACCACTGCCCAGCATCAGAGTGCCCACTACTGCCCACCACTGCCCAGCATCAGAGTGCCCACCACTGCCCACCACTGCCCAGCATCTGAGTGTCCACCACTGCCCAGCATCAGAGTGCCCCCCACTGCCCACCAGTGCCCAGCATCAGAGTGTGTGTATGGCTAACACCCCCCCACTGCCCAGCAGTGCCCAGCATCAGAGTGTGTGTATGGCTAACACCCCCCCACTGCCCATCAGTGCCCAGCATCAGAGTGGGTGTATGGCTAACACCCCCCCACTGCCCACCAGTGCCCAGCATCAGAGTGGGTGTATGGCTAACACCCCCCCCACTGTCCACCACTGCCCAGTATCAGAGTGTGTGTATGGCTAACACCCCCCCTGCCCACCAGTGTCCAGCATCAGAGTGGGTGTATGGCTAACACCCCCCCTGCCCACCAGTGCCCAGCATCAGCGTGGGTGTATGGCTAACACCCCCCCTGCCCACCAGTGCCCAGCATCAGAGTGGGTGTATGGCTGACACCCCCCCTGCCCACCAGTGTCCAGCATCAGAGTGGGTGTATGGCTAACACCCCCTGCCCACCAGTGCCCAGCATCAGAGTGGGTGTATGGCTAACACCCCCCCCCACTGCCCACCACTGCCCAGCATCAGAGTGCCCACCACTTCCCAGCATCAGAGTGCCCACCACTGCCCAGCATCAGAGTGCCCACCACTTCCCAGCATCAGAGTGCCCACCACTGCCCACCATCAGAGTGCCCACCACTGCCCAGCATCAGAGTGCCCACCACTTCCCAGCATCAGAGTGCCCACCACTGCCCACCACTGGCCAGCATCAGAGTACCCACCACTGCCCAGCATCAGAGTGCCCACCACTGCCCACCACTGCCCAGCATCAGAGTGCCCACCACTGCCCAGCATCTGAGTGCCCACCACTGCCCAGCATCAGAGTGCCCCCACTGCCCACCAGTGCCCAGCATCAGAGTGTGTGTATGGCTAACACCCCCCCACTGCCCACCAGTGCCCAGCATCAGAGTGGGTGTATGGCTAACCCCCCCCCCCCCACTGCCCACCAGTGCCCAGCATCAGAGTGGGTGTATGGCTAACACCCCCCCCTACTGCCCACCAGTGCCCAACATCAGAGTGTGTGTATGGCTAACACCCCCCCACTGCCCACCAGTGCCCAGCATCAGAGTGGGTGTATGGCTAACACCCCCCCCACTGCCCACCAGTGCCCAGCATCAGAGTGTGTGTATGGCTAACACCCCCCACTGCCCACCAGTGCCCACCACTGCCCAGCATCTGAGTGTCCACCACTGCCCAGCATCAGAGTGCCCACCACTGCCCACCACTGCCCAGCATCTGAGTGCCCACCACTGCCCAGCATCAGAGTGTGTGTGTGTGTCTCTTACACCCCCACCACTGCTCACCACTGCCCAGCATCAGAGTGTGTGTGTGTGTGTGGCAAACACCCCCACCACTGCCCAGCTCGTACATCAAAAACATACCATTGTCAACCTTATTACCCTCAGGAGATAGACACATTTTAGCAGACCTAAATATGAACATCACACCACCTCCCAGGCACACAGCAGTCACAGACATCATCACACTAACTACAAATCTGAAAAGCAAAATATTAGCTTTATTCAGCGGATTCACAAAAGAAAAGCAAAAGAGAGTCCTCGCTCATTAAAGGCCAATGGCCAGTCCAATAAAGTATCTGCAACAGTTTGTGCCTCCATGGGTGTTATCTCACCCAAACCTGCCTGCACATGGCGTTTAATCCGCTGTGGTGACTATGGGGGCACCATCTGTGGAATCCTCCGGCACCGCATGGACAGGAGAGGGAAGGACAGGTGGAGTGGGTGCAGGTGAAGTGGATTCATCCACACTGGTTGGGGCATCGCCGAAAGTAGATTCAAAAACCTGGCTGCACACCTCAGCCAGTGCGGAAAAACTACCACCTGAACCCGGGGACACATTGGGGGTGGAGGTACAGGGCTGTGAGTCTGTTCTACTGGGTGTGTGGATGCGTGTGTGAGGTGTCTCCCCTCTCCCTGTGGGTGTGCCTACTTGCCCTTGAGACTGTGTGCGTGGAGCTTTGAGCTTCTTATGCTGTGTGTGTGCGCTGGGTGTATCTGACCTGTGGCGTGTGCATGTATGCTTTGTGGGTATGTGAGAGGCAGAGGTGGATGGCTCTGAAGGATGGGGGGGGACAGATGCTGCTGGGTGTACATAGCTGCCGTCAGTGTTGATTCAATGGCAGCCACACTCCGACGCAGATCAGACATGGCTGATGACATGCCCTCCATAAACGACACCACCTGTGTAATCAGTTGTGTATGTCCATGGAGGACAGTCAGCATGGATGTCTGACCTACTGCAATCTGCCGGAGTAGGTCCACAGTCTCAGCTCTGAGGGCAGCAGGGGACACAGGGGCAGGGGCTGCGGTGCCGGGAACAAAGGAGACACGGGGGCTAGCACGGACCCTAGGCACACCAAGGACTGGGAGTGTGGAGATGGGACTGGAGGAGGGGAGGGCAGCCAAAGATGAAGGAGTGACCATTGCTGCATATTCCACCCCCTCCTGAGAGTCTGACTCGGAGTCGTCGGCATGGTAAGATGTGTCAGTCACATGTCGTCCGGCCTGCAGACTCTCCTCACACTCTGTGCCACTGCCTCCCTCTGACACCTCAAAGCAGGTGGCACTGTCGCTGGGTCCCTCTGCCTGGTCCGCGCCTGTGTCTCCTCCAGATTCAGATGATGGTGCTGTGAGCAAGGAGAAGAATGAAAACATATCAGTCACCTGTACACATCAGACATATCAGCTGCAAATCATTTTGCCTCAGTTCTCAACATGGCATGCATCATGAGTCACATGACACTGAACTCTGCATAATGACAAGTCTACTTGTGGACAAATGTCAGAGACACAACGCTCAATGTATGGTAGGAGACAAGGTACAGGCAAGGCAAATACTTGTATGAGAGACACAATCATGATCCACTGCCTGACAACAGGATAGCTGATGATGCATCACAGTTCATTAGCCAACCCTGCCACCCAAATCAAGACCTGGTCATGTTTGAATAGCTTTGACTCTGTGCCACATTAGAAAAGTCCTGCCCGAACTGCCATGTGATGCCATCCTGGGACCTGAAACAAGTGTTCCATCACCTCACACTGCCATCACAACTTTCTCCACCCAAAGTCACATTGTGTGGCAGACCATCAATACTATGTACAAACAACATGCAACAGATTTTGAGAATATGCACAGTGTGAGTATGCATAATGCCAAAATATTGCACATGTACATTGTGCACCTGTAGCTAACACAAGATAATTAGAAAGTGTACCATGGACAAAGGCCACTGAGGCTGACTTGCGCAGAAAACACATGTTGAGACTCAAGAACAGTTCCAAAATATGAAGAAGGGCAGACACAGTGCACATGTGGTGCTACATTTAAGGTACCAACAGGTGTCACAGACCCCCCTACAACATGATGATGTGCAAAGGAAGATGCATACTGAGACATTGCACCATAGGAGTACATGTCAAAAACAAGCATTAGCCAAATCAAAGCTCTAATGACGAGTAGGGCAAGGCATGTAAAGAAGCAGCTGCTGACACTGGGACATTCAAATGCCAATGCATGAAGTGCCTGTCTGACCACACCACTCAAACTATGGGAGTGTTACCATGCCTTTGAGCACTTCAGGTACCATTTCACACACACATGGCAACAAACAGACATGTACCTACCCCCTTCGTGCTGCTGTCCCTCCTGCAACTGCCTATGGAGGTCTGGGAACACCACTTCCAGGACCCGGAGCATGTCGGGGGTGAGGTGGCGGCTGCCGCCATGCCGGCGTGGAGCTTCCAGCTTCAGCTGGACTCTGGCGATGCGGCGGGTCCAGCACCGGATGTCCTGCCACCTCTTCTTGATGTTTCGGAGCCTCCTGCGAGGCCCCCCCCTCTCCTGACAGCCCTGGCGATGTCCACCCAGATTTCACCCTTCTCATAGGCAGATACCTGTCACAAATGTAAAGTAAAAGAACATCAGTATACCTGGTCCATGTTCCAAAGACACCCATATGTGCACAAAATACATGAGGACAACAGGGCATCGTATGCCACACACATTTGCATCATTGTCCAGGAGTATGTGGCCTGTGTGCAAACACAACCGCATTGCATCACATTGAAATTCTACTGATGACATGAGGGCTGCAAAACACTCTTTGAGCATGGCACTCACTGAACAATATATGCTACATCTGGGTGCACTGCAGCACGTAACATGCTGTCACACACCACACTACAACAAATAACTCTCTTGTAACAACACTGTGCACCCTGGCACTCACTCACAACAACATTGCATCTATCCACTATACATACACAGTGGCTATGATGTCACACACACAACAGGTGCACACTCCAAGGTATTGCACACATCACTCACCTGATCCTCTGGTCTCCCATACAGCTTGCTGAAGTTTGGCAGGAGGGCATCCAGCAGGGCCTTGTTCTCACCATCAGTGAATGCAGGTGCCCTCTCCATGCTCAGCTAATCAGGGTCCAGAGGATTTAGAGACAGCAGCTGTGGTTACCACAGCAATGTTGTGCAGGTAAGTGCCCTCCCACAGCCACATGCTGCCTTATATCTGTGCTGCTGAGGGTCTGTGAGTCCAAGGAGTAGTGTGTGATAGGCCACCATAGTTAGCATCCTATGTTCCATCCAATCACATCACAAATAAGCCCATTACACACATATGCATGGTTTGAAAATTGAGCCTGAGCTGAACAACAACTTTTGCAACATTGTATACTTTAGCCAAACTGAATTTTCTAGAACACCTGTAGGAGCCTCAAAAAACTCTGTATCCATGACAACCTGGTTGCATTTTGATCAGTACACTGTTCCCCTAGTTGTTCACTATTATTTATCTAAAATGCCCACACAAGTATGGTGACATAGCGTTGCTAATGCAACCCAGTCAATGGTGTAACGAGGCGTACACACGCACGTACCTTGGGGTACGCTTTGCTCGAGCATGGCCGAAAAGCAATAGGGAAATGAGGGTACACACGCACGTACCTTGGGGTACGCTTTGCTCGCGCATGTCCGAAAAGCAATAGGGAAACGAGGCGTACACACGCACGTACCCTGGGGTACGCTTTGCTCGTCATGGCCGAAAAGCAATAGGGAAACGAGGCGTACACACGCACGTACCTTGGGGTACAGTGCGTCAGACATGGTCAAGTGAAGGGTTGTGTAGCCTGCGTCCCTGTCCACCTTCATGTCACCATTGGGAGAATCACACCAGGAAATCACATAGCAGGGATGTAGTCTACACTCATGTCGACGATGTGGTGCATACATCAGCATGGCATACATACATCAGGATGCCCATGGTGTGGCAGACATTGAAGAAGCACAGGGATTGTGACCTTGTGCCTCAGTTGATGTGTGAAGAGCTTGCGAGACATGTCATCAATCATATTGCACATGTGCATCACATGCAGTCAACACTTTGCACCGGAGTAACGTCAGCAACATGTTGCAAGGAACATCAACACTGGAATGGCTCACCATTCAGTACAGGGAACTGGCACATGATGACAGCAACATGCCCACTGTCACTGAGGTGTAATAGCCGCACAGCATGACCCTGTGTGACCACGTCATGTGTGTGCCATGAGCGACATTGTGCATGCCGTTTGCATATGAAATGAACAGGTCAGTATTCTATAACTCACCTTAGAATATCCCCACATGTCATCCTGGATATGTCAATTTCCGTTCTGTAGTACAATTGTGTGTCGGTAGGCATGTCCTGTGGCTCTGCATGGGTTGTTGGCGTCATGTGTGCCGTGATGACGTTGTCAGAGTACTCATACGTCACCTCTGTGTGCACACGTCAGGTCCTCTTTTTTAACAACACCAGCGCTGGTCCCGTATAAGTGTAACCTTACACACTTTTGTTGCCACTTTCATAGTACAATCACTTCAGACCTTTTACCTTGGATTCTCTGACTCTGGCCGGTGCCAATAGGGATGTCATTTTCAAAGCCTGTGAGGAATACAAACTAGTCATGTTGGTGACTGACCCTCACCGTCTGTGTCTCCACTCTTATCACGTCAAGCACAACAACAAGAGCAGCTCCCACTGCCGGGACCAGACATATGAATCCAGGTGTGATTGGTCCCACAAGCCACTCTGACTCCAGCAGTTGGAACTGCACCACAATAGCTCATGGGCTGGACGTAGGATGAGTGCATGGGCGTTGTAGTTGAGACATCACTGCCCCTTAATTTGACATCAGTGCTCCCGGGCAAAGTTGTCAGGTTAACAAAATAAGTCAGATATATCTGATCGCAAATCAAAAACACCACAATGCACGTGCAATGCTGCATGGGATTTGGGTGACACCAACCACGCGTCTCTGTCAGAATTGCAGCCGTCGTAGCCAGCACCACGACCTCCGGTCCCTGCCCTGCATGTTAGTGCACTTCCTCATGTCCATGATGTCCCTCACCCCACCAACGGCCTACGCGTTGGCTTCTGGCACAGCGGACCCGTCTGGGGGCACTAGAGCGTCTGTTGAATAGCTCCTGACGCCATCACTCGCTTACTACTGGACGCAGGCGGCGCATATGTCCCAAACCGCCGGGACAGACAGGATCTGAATGTTCATCCTGGTCCCCGCTGGTTGAACTCGCAACCTCACTGGCAACTATCCCCCAGGTGTCAGCCGTGGCGCCGTTCTCGGGTGGTGATGTCCCCGATACCACACACTGTACGGCTCCGGCGTGGGTAATGTGCAGCAGAACACCCCTAATAATGCTGCATGGGGAGTTTAACTTCAATGAGCCGGGCAATGCTCATTACAATGGTTGTCAATGAGTATTGGGAGGGTCATGAGGAACCATTGGCACGTGAGTGTCAGTCCCAAGACAACAGGACAGATGGACTGGGGGATGCAAATGGTCTGGACACCTAGCCAGACACTGGTGATGTCTCTACTCCTAACGTGTCTTAGGATGAGCGGGCAACGTACAGTGCTGTGTTAACGTGGGCTGCCGGAGCCTTGGCCCTTCATCTCCCCGTTGCTGCCATGAGGACCAACTCCTCACTGAGGTCCTTAAACTTCACTCCGGCTCCGCTGATCCTCTGCAGGCCTATCTTGAGGAATGTACTGTATCTATATTGGGCAGCCTGTACAGGCACGCATCATGTTTGGCTGTAGATAGGCACGTTGTCAGACCCCCATACCCTGCCCTGGACTGACCATGTTCCCTGTCCTCCCACCCCACCCCAGAGAGCATGGGCATCCAGGCCTCCAAATCACAGTCCACATTCCCGTTAGCTCTGCTGTAGAGGGTATCCAAGAGGTATGGGCACTACGGAAAGATGTCATCATCCTCCCTGAGTCTGGGACTGAGGTCTTCCAACATTACATGCATCTTAGTCCGCTACCCACACTCTCGGTGGGACATGGTTGTGTAACTGCTGGCAGAGTGTGCTCTGTAGGTACGGGCAATACTTGGGCATGCCCTTGTAGGATGCCAATCAGCGGCACTGTCATTTTTCCGGTGTGGCCTGGATACCCCCGACTCACTGTGCAGAGCGATGGCATCCAGGGATGCAAATAGGTCAAAAGCCTGGTATGTATTGAAAGTCGGGAATATGCTTCTAACTACTGTTGCTTACTGATATTTTGTTACAAAAGGTAAGTAATCCGTCCTTACTGTTCAGTACATCTGCTGTAGGAGCATCTATGTAGTGTCCTTGCCGTGATGACAGGGTTACTAATGTATGCACACCATGCCACGTGTGTTAATGACCTGTTCATATGTGTGATGGCATCACAGACCATTTGTGAGAATAAAACATTTATGCTGTATGATGATGGATATGTAATAGTTAGGGATGCTACACACCGCAACATGACTAAGGCAGAACTGTGCAAATGATGGCACATGTGGTGTGTGTGTGTGTTTATTGCTGTCAGATGTCTGGTTGTGCAGACAACCTGCTACAGACATTCACATGACGTTTGTCACTGACATGATACATTGTCATGCTCACTAAGACCTTTCCATCAGATTGTTTGTATGCATGTCATATCCATTCCACACACCACAGGTCTTTAATTATTCACGGAGGAGTGGCTGGGAGCTGGCACACGTTACTTCAGTGTGTATGCCACGCCACACTCCAAATTGTCTAGATTATTTGAAGCAGTCTTGCTCGTGCCATGTACATTGTTACAGTCTCAGTCAGACAGTTGAAGACATTTCCAATAAATTGTGTATTGCAGGGCACCCCCTCTGGAAAGGCCGTTGCCTGACTTGGAAGCCATGAGGGAGCGCAATTGTATTCGTCGCTATCACTTCAACAGGCAGTTGATCAAGGAGCTGACGAACAGGCTTGAGGCTCACCTACAACCACGCCACAGGTATCCAACTGCACTGACACCCAAGGTAAAGGTGATGGCAGCCCTCCATTTCTTTGCCACAGGTACGTTCCAATTTACCATTGCTGATGTGGGAGGGATGTCTCAGACAATGATAAGCCGGGTGTTGAGTGATGTTTTGGCTGCTATGTTGCTCCACCTAGATGAATTCATTAGATTTCCGACTCCTGAAGAGTTGACAGATGTCAAGGGGGAATTCTATGCCCTGGGCCGCATGCCACATGTAATTGGTGCAATTGATGGTACACATGTTACTCTGGTGCCACCACAGGCTCAGGAGCAAGCGTATCGCAACAGGAAACACTACCACTCGATAAATGCCCTGGTGGTGTGTCTTGCCAACATGATTATCTCACATGTTTGTGCACGTTTTCCAGGATCGTGCCACGATGCTTTCATCATGAGGCGTAGCAGGGTACCACAGATGATGTTGCAGCTGCACAACCACCGGGCATGTCTAGTTGGTGAGTATACACTGTCAGCTCTGTATGTCAGTATGTCACAACTTCATGATCTGCATCATATTAATCACTTTTGTACTTGATGTCAATTTGCAGGAGACGCTGGATATCCTAACATGCCGTGGTTAATGACTCCACTACGCAACCCCAGGACAGCTGCAGACTAGCGGTACAACAATGCCCATGGGAAGACCAGGCGGGTGATTGAGCGAACCTTTGGACTCCTGAAGAGCCGGTTCAGGTGCCTGGACAAGACAGGCGGAGCCCTCCAATACAGCCCAAGCAAGGTGTGTGACATCTTCACCGTGTGCTGCATGCTACACAACATGGCAGTGGAGAAGGCCGTGCCACTCTACCTTGATCCTGATGAGCTAGAACATCCGCCCGTTGAGGATGAAGGCCTTGCCCAGGATGCCAGTGACGAGGAGGATGAAGATGATATCCGGAGTCACCTAATCCGCAACTTTTTTGCATAATGGTGAGTCATAGCAGCTTTTCAGTAACAAATGGACTCTAGAGTAGCATGGGTAGCATGCTGTGTATGCAACAGACTGTATGCAACGTCACTTGGATGTGTGTTGTGCAGTGTCACACATGTGCAGTTCTAATGCAACACACATACGTGCTATGTGTGCACTTGGAATGTACAGGTGTTCTACAACATCTGGCTATTCAACAGGACATTGTGATAATGACATTATACAGAACTTGACCCCTTGTGTGCCACTCTCATCCACAGCTCGCCCTGCCTGTTGTCCGTTGGGGTCATCGTGGTCATCCTGCTATTGCTCATTATGATTGCAACGTCAGCCAAATCAACGGAGCATGCATGGACATGTGTAGAAGTCAATTTGGGTAAGGACGCATATGAGGCTGTTTAGCGTTGGTATGTTTAGAAACGTGTGGTACATGTTCATGTGCATGTAGTGAGACCATGCATACATGCAACTACATTATGTTACTTATTACATGTATGCCCACTCCCATGACAGGATATTCACCCCATCTGACTGTCATCTGTTGTAGTTAGAGACTCTGGTGAATGCATCAATGTGTGTAGACATTGGCACTGCAACATTGCAAATACCTTGGGTTTACATTGTGTCAGAGGTCACAACCACGGACTCTGTGGGGGATTGCAGCCTCACTGTGTGCATTAGATTGTGACTGGATCCTCACCTCCAGCTTGTGGCCCAGTCCAGTTTGATTACCATGAAACTATGTGGTGTGGGTGTGGCCCAGTGTATGTTCCACATGTTAAGACAACTGTCCTGTGAATCAGTTAACATGGATGCATTGCCCCTTGTAGCAGTATATCATGTCACTGTCATGTCGTTACCTCAGTGCAGGTTGAGAATACTGCTACGCCAGCCTTCACAGTGAGTAGCAGTGCTGTTTAGACTCACATGATGCCAAGTATGTTTTGCATGTAAAGTCAAATTGTTGGGATGATGCATATGTGATAAATTGTGTTGCACCAGTGGAGTGCAGTCATTCACATGAATCTCTGGTCCCGTGCTGCATTCCTGTGTAATGGTAAGGTCTCATTATGTGGCTCGGATCAACATCACTAGCACTTTATAGTTCTTCTACTAGCATGTGATGTTTTGCATACTAGTGCTAACTTGACAGATCAAAAGACTGGCTACAGAGGGCCTCCATTGCATGTTGGTCATTAGCTCCTCTACATATGTGATAGTTACAGCTGTTGTGGCTGAAGTCAAGTTTGCCTACATGGCCCTTATGGGTAACCAATATCAGACAGACATTACAGTTAGGGTAAGTAGCATTTCCATATGTTTCCATTTGTTTGTAAGGTCCACCTCATCTGAGCCATTGAAAGAGTTTTTTACAACATAGATCTAATTGCATGGTAGCTCAGTTGTGAGCGGTACACATGACTCTAATGGATGACAGACTGTCCTTGGTTTTATGTGTCCGTGTCATAGCATCAGATCTCATGTGATGGCATGATTAATCATCTAAAATTGTCTCCAGTTAGTACACTTCACAGGTGTGAGTGGTACAGTGTATCAAATGAGGTATTTGAAATGTCAGTGACATGAGAATGTAATCCTAATGGTTATATGCCTGTGTTTCAGGTCTCCCTCCCAGCAGTTCCCATCCTCTCCTTCCCTCGCCTGATCACCCTTTTGTGTCTGTCGTTTGTACTCAGACCAAGGGGCTATTTGGAGGTGAAACCCTTTGAGCATCACACCACTCTGAAGAAGAAAGGTATGGCCAGTCCTTGACAGGCTAGTAGGTAATAGTACTGCTGCATTACAGGTGACATCAATAATAGTGTAATTTGGACTTCTTGCCAATGCACATGTATGTTTCATGATGCTCCATGGGCTCACAATGTAAATAATCATGTTGTGCATGACGTCTGACTTCTACGGAATATTGTGTCGCCTTGATGTCAACGCACATGTCCTTCTAATGTGCATCTATACTATTTGTCATTAACTTAGCTTATGCTTGTTATGTGTTTACCTGTAAAGTGACCACACGCATGGGGTTGGGGAAGGCTAGTATACTATGTTGTGTGTGAGGTAGATGGCTTTGTAGCTGCTGTTTAGCTTTGAAAACACTAGCTGTAGTCTACACCTGATGATGCTGTGTGTCCTGTGCCCCACTTGTCCGTAATGGCCCTGATCCAGTGACCTTGGTGATTACTGTGCCATTTAATTGTCAGTGACCCTGAGTGAGGCAGACACTCCAGCCTTCACATACACATGTCACTTTGTGGCTTGCAAATGGCGTTGTGGTATGTGCTTGTTTTGCAAGTTGTCACACCCCTCCTGCCGTCATGTCTTCAGTCATTGCTGCTGCTGCATACACAGCTACCATGCAGCGCACACCATTCAGGAACACTGACACCTACAGGATGACCCTCCTTCCATCCATTTATGGAGCATGCTCCTGCCACCCTACACACAGACAAAACCAGACAATCAGCATCCTGGTATCACAATGCTTCGGACTCAGCCATTGCTGCTGCTATGCCTGTGTGTGCGACACATACTGGCACGACTATGCAGATTCACATGACATTGGGTCTACGTACCACCAGGTCATGTGCCGTGTCCAGCACAGCCCACCCTTCCACGGCACAATATTGTACAGGGTTACCTTGTTAAGACCACTAAAGCACTAAAGTGCTTGCTTACAGTCACGTGGCTGTACACAACCTGCTGACACCACTGCAACATGTCTGTCACAGTCAGTTAAGTTGCCACATGGAACACACACCATGAGCATGTCTCTTGGGTGTGGTGTGATTTCCCCGTTGTGGTGTAGGTATTTGTCAGACGTGTGTAGTTGTTCTGTATGCATAGCTACCATTACAGTAGTATAGTACTTGTAGCTACATAGGGGTAGGTCACCTATTCAGGTGTGCTTGTGTGGAGTGCTACAGCCCATTGCCCACAGTCTGTCCTGCCAGCCTTGTCCTGTGCGCCACACATCACATCCACAGCACTGCATCATGCTGATGATAGCTCACATGCCTGAGGACACAGTTGTAGGTACTCCCTATGTGGACCACTACTTTTGTGCCACTGATATGTATACCTCAAAGAGACTCTCCTGGGTCAGCCTGTGATAGAATTTTTGGGATCCATACCCCCTCCAGCATTTACTGTCCCACGCAGGTGTGTATTTCTATCCATGTATGTAGTTGATACTGACCAATGTGTTCCTCACTCAAATTCTGATTGAAGTGTGAGGCTGACTGCTGTTTGTTGTATACCCTTGCATTTTATACATTTGCACACACATATCAGTTTATGCTGTTTCAAAGATAACTCACCAAAAGCGTATGAGGTGTAGAATATTTATTGGGTGATATTGTGCAGGAAACGTGAATAGATGCTGTACAGGAAGGGGTGGAATCCAAAGTTCACTGCTGGAGATGAGATGCCTTACACTTTGAGTCACAAGAGTCCAGGCCACAGTGTTTGGCAACATTGGGCAGACTGTGACCAGCAAGTCCATGTGGGAGAGTCTCATAGGGGATGCTGTTGCACCCAGGGGCAATATGCCAGGTCCAGTGTCCTGGGAGATGTCCATGGCCCACTGCCCCTCAACGTCTTTGCCGTGGACGACCCACCTTCCTTGGGGGACCCTCATGTGCAGGCATGGACGGTGCATGGGACGCTACGTCAGAGGGTACCTCCTCCTCCTCCTCCTCCTCCTCCCTCCCTGTGGCTGGTGTTGCACTTTGCCGTGATGTTGCTGGCCGTGTGACACAGGGAGGGGGCCGCATGTTGGCAGCTATCTGACGTAGCATATGGCAAATGTCCCGATGCACCATCAAGAGCTGAGCCTGGTGTGCCTCCACCCATCCATAATGCTGGTCTTGCCTGGCTATTTGCTCTGCCTGCTGTTGTCTGACCTGGTTGAGGGCCTCCGCAAGCTGACTTACCTCCCTGGTGTCCCGCCGGTATGCCTCCAGGATGTTATCGAGTTCAGGCATACCGGGTGCTGCAGCTGACTGTCCAGATTCTCGCCTCCGCCTTCTGCCACTTCCACCACCCTGACCCACATGAGCACGGCCTGCGCTAGTGGGCACATCCGCTCGACGGGCCCCCCGATTGCTGGCAGGGTGGAGGTCGTCACCAACCTCAGGGGCGCCCGACAAAGGGTGTCCCTCATTTTCAGACTGGCTCTCTTGTGGATCATGGGCAGGGCTCTGACCTGTCTGCTGGGATGTGGTGGGAATGGGTCCGGTGGTTGGCTGAGATGTAGCTGGTTCAATTCCTGCAGGGGTTTGGGATTCAGAGGAGTCAGGTTGGTTGGGGTCATCCACAGTGCGTTGAGGGACGGCGCTTTTGGTGGGGTCTGGGTCCTGCTGAGCCTGGGACTGGGATCCTTCTCCCCCCTGGTTGGGGGGGAGCGCCGCACGTTCCCCTGTGTGTGGGAGAGACAGACACTGTTAAGGCACTATCAAGTGACATCTTGTTTACTTATCCATTATCAGCTTCACAGTTCCACAAGCTTTACATTGTTGACATTGTTAGGTTGTGTATGTAGTGGTACAAAATTCAAATGTACTCTGGGGTATTTACATTCTTCCTTTGTCTTGACAATGACTGACACAGCCATTGCTGTGTCTTGTGTTGCCGGCACCACACGTGTTAAGCATTGCTCAGTTTCACGCAAGATCCAGGATACGGTGTAAATCCTTATGTCTGCGTCATGCATGCACAGAGTTCATATGCAGCGTGTTGATGTAAGAGACAGAGCATCATTAATTTGCATGTCCTCTACTACTTTGGATGTCTTTTGCTGTCCCGTGCTGGCCAAACAATGCCAACACACCTGGACCTGTAGACACACAGTTATAGATCATGGCTTTTGAACTTGGCACTTCTCAAACACGCATCACCTTGTCGATACCCATGTCCATGTGAGTACTTACGTGCATACACAAAGTTCATGAGATGGGACACGTGCATTGTTTGAGAGGCACAATGGACTAGAGCATCTGCTATGTGCATGTATGAGTTGTATGCATATTCATATGAGTGAGTGTTTTGTTGTGGTACATGACAATTGGGACAGTGTTGCACTCCATTGCCTGTCCCCAGGGGCTGACTTTCTGTATGGGGGTGTATGACAAGGCATGCTATTACTTAGCTTGGGAATTGGAAGCGTCAATCGTTCATGATTTGGCTGTCCCCTGATGTATCATGCTGGCATGATCGTGTTTTTGTGTTGGTGCCCAGGATGTGTGACCTTGTCCTGGTGTTTGTGTTAGCAGTGATCACAGGAGGGACTTGTGCTGCCTACACCTGTGCCCATTGTGTACTACAGAGCATTCCGAGAAGTGTGTCCTAACACAGTACAGTGAGGACTGCAAATGGTGGGTGTGTTGCAGGCACATAGCAGATGACTGCTGGTACTTGTGAGACATCCCTTAACATTCTGATCTATGGTGTTTGTTAGGCCTGTGCAGTGCTTAGGTGCAACTGTGTGTGTGCCCAGGGAGCTGCGGTGAGGTGACAGAGGGAGGAACACTGAGGGATGGATACAGAGGGAGATGGCGACAGAGGGAGAGGGCGACAGAGGGAGAGGGCAACAGAGGGAGATGGCAACAGAGGGAGAGGGCGACAGAGGGAGATGGTGACAGAGGGAGAGGGCGACAGAGGGAGAGGACGACAGAGGGAGAGGGCGACAGAGGGAGAGGGCGATAGAGGGAGAGAGCGACAGAGGGAGAGAGTGACAGAGGGAGAGGGCGACAGAGGGAGAGGGCGACAGAGGGAGAGGATGACAGAGGGAGAGGGCGACAGCGGGAGATGGCAACAGCGGGAGATGGCAACAGAGGGAGAGGGCGACAGAGGGAGAGGGAGACAGAGGGAGAGGGCGACAGAGGGAGAAGGCGACAGAGGGAGAGGGCAACAGAGGGAGAGGGCAACAGAGGGAGAGGGCAACAAAGGGAGATGGCAACAGAGGGAGAGGGCGACAGAGGGAGAGGGCGACAGAGGGAGAGGGCGACAGAGGGAGAGGGCGACAGGGATGGAGACAGGTTGTTTGTGCTTGTTTGCTTGCTACACTGCCTTACTGTGTCACAAAATATCGCATCTCGGGAAGGTGTGTCCACAACATGAAATTGATTAGGAGCGGTGGTCTACTATCTTGTGTGATATTTCCCTATCCCTGTACATTGGGCATGGTGCTTGAGTGAGGCCCTGGGACATATGGGATGAGTGCAGCCTCCTACCCTCCACCTTACACCCTTTGTGGGTTCCACTTGCAACAAACCACTTTTAGATGTGTCCTGCTAGGACTCATGGCCACACACCCCATGCTGCTGGGCACTGTTGTAAGTCCACCCATGTGACATGTATTTTTTGTACACTCACCAGACTCAACGGCTCCTTCTATTCCATGTACTCCCACCGGTGGCAGCAGGGCCATGACTCTCTCCTCCCAGGGACGGTATACAGGAAGTCTGCGGGGACCGCCGCCTCCTGTGTGGTGTGCAGAGGCGTAGTCCTGGTCCATTTTCTTCTTGACCATCCTCCGCAGCTCATACCACCTGGACTGGCATTCCGCCCTGGTGCGCCGGATGGGTGCAACAGCATTGACCCGGTCTACGATCCTCTCCCACAGGCGTGTTTTTTCTGCCAGGCTGGTCTGTCTGACCAAAGCTCCAAACAGCTGTGGCTCGACTCTGATGACTTCATCTGTAAGTATCTCATTCTCCGGGTTAGTGAACTTTGGATTCTTGGGTGTGGTCATGGTGTGGGGTGTATGTGATTGAGGGTGTGATGGTGTGTATGGATGAGGGTGTGTGGTTGTGATTGTGAAGGGGGTGGTGTGGGTGTAGATGTGATGGTGTATGTGTGAAGGTATGTGGCTGCAATTGTTGGTGTGCTCTCAGTTTCCTCGCAAGAATGGGTATGTTGCAAAGGATGATGGGTTGTATGTGTGGACCCTTTTATTGGCCAAAATGTGGGTGTGGCTTAATTTGAATTGGGGTGGTGTGTGTTATATGGGGTGGGTGTTGGTGTTGACCTCTGTTTGGCTGTGACCAGGACAGTGATTCTCAATGGAGTGTACACAGGAGACATGTTCAGTGTTGTTGTGCGACCTGTTTGGTAAGTCCTTGTGCTGCTTTGGGTGTTGGCGTTATTTGTGCGTGTCGTACTTGTGCGTGCGGTTGACTTGTACGGGCAGTTGGCGGTTGGGGCTGTTCGCGTGGGCTGGTTGGGGGGGTGTGCGTGTCATACTTGTGCGTGCGATCGACTGGTACGAGTCGTTGGCGGGTGGGGGCGTTTGCGTAGGGGGTGTGCGTGTCCAGTTGTGCGTGCGATCGACTGGTACGAGTCATTGGCGGGTCGGGGGGTTCGCGTAGGGGGGTGTGCGTGTTGTACTTGTGCGTGCGGTTGACTGGTACGGCCTTTGGCGGGTCGGGGGATTCGCGTAGGGGGTGTGCGTGTCGTACTTGTGCGTGCGGTTGACTTGTACAGGCCGTTGGCGGTTGGGGCTGTTCACGTGGGCTGGTTGGGGGGGTGTGCGTGTCGTACTTGTGCGTGCGGTTGACTGGTACGGCCGTTGGCGGGTCGGGGGGTTCGCGTAGGGGGGTGTGCGTGTCGTACTTGTGCGTGCCGTTGACTTGTACGGGTCGTTGGCGGTTGGGGCTGTTCGCGTGGGCTGGATGGGGGGGTGTGCGTGTCGTACTTGTGCGTGCGATCGACTGGTACGAGTCGTTGGCGGGTGGGGGTGTTCGCGTAGGGGGGTGTCCGTGTCGTACTTGTGCATGCGATCGACTGGTACGAGTCGTTGGCGGTTGGGGCTATTCGCGTGGGCTGGTTGGGGGGTGTGCGTCTCGTACTTGTGCGTGCGGTTGACTGGTACAGTCATTGGCGGGTGGGGGGTTCGCGTAGGGGGGTGTGCGTGTCGTACTTGTGCTTGTGCGAGGGGTACACGTGTGGTATGGTTTGATGCTGCTTGATGCAACCCGATATTTGACGTACGAATCATTGTTTATGTCCGAATACTTTGTCCCGTCCGAATCGCTGTCAGGCTTCTCGTACCGGATCGTACTTGTGTGTTAGTACGGGCAGTTTACGAATCGTACGGTAGGATTCCCGATGCATGTTCGTACGGATCATTGACTGTGAATCGGACGGTTCGATGATATTCGTACGGAAATAGACGGGAACGGATCGGAATTTGCAGGTCGGACGTAAAGTTCCCATTCGTACGGATTCGGATACGAATGCGATTTGTACGGCAGATTATTTTACGGGATTGGAATCGGCCCCTTAATAGGAAACGCTATGCTAATGGCGTTGGATAACCAATTGTTATAGTTATTAACTGCATTGTCCACATTAGCCTAACTTAAGGGAACGGAACAAGCCAGTTTGGTTCAAAGGGCAGTTTTGTCCACTTTACTCCAGGCTCTACAAGGGACTGCTTGAGACATAGGTAAGTGGTCCTGTTGACCAATATTTATGGGAAGGGTGAAACTAATGAGTGAATGATCGGACCAAGGAAGTAAAAACCCTTCACCAACTTTAAGTCCAGAACAAGAAGAGAAGATCCCGTCCAGCGTGTGCCCCGCTTCATGGGTGGGAACACCGATCAGTTGGGCCAACCCTGCGGCACCCAAAGTGTCAACGAGCACCGCAGTATCTTTGTTTTCATGATCTTCTAAATAAAAGTTGAAATCACCCAAGATGGTGAATTCCTTATTGACTAACACTGATTCGAGAAGTTCATCAAGTTTGTTCAAGAATACAGCTTCGGCTCCAGGCGGACGGTACACCAAAATGCCTTTAAATGAAAGGTTGGCACTAAGTTTGGCGGTGAAGTGTAATGCTTCACAGCCCGAAAGCTGAACCGGATGGACCGTAACCGTATAACAGTTTTTAAATATAATATAATTAATGTCAAATTACGTAAGAATAGCCATCCCCAGCAATGAGCGAAACTCCGTATCCTCCAGCATGCTTGGCTGATGCCACCATGTGGGCACAGGGGGGGCAGCCCGCCTCCCCACTAATCTGGAACCACAGGGGGTTATAATCGGAATGTGTCCGCCCTAAATATTCAGAGTTCGCAACTAGCGGGAGCAGGGACTGGGAACCCACCAACCTGTCCAGCCGTTCATGTAGATCATGTACTGCAGAGTAATAGGAGTAGATTCGCTCGGTTGGGTGAAAGATGCGCCACAAGTCTTGTAGCGCCCAGTGGGAGAGCCAGTCTCTGAACGCTTGTGCATCTGACACCGCTGTTGTCGCGTGGAGGGGGGGAAATATCTGTCCAAGTGAACATCGAGCACCATATTGAAATCCCCACCCAGCAGCCACGGGAGCCTGGCGTATGGAGTCAGAACCCTTGACAATCGTGTTAGGAATGGCGGTTGATCTATGTTGGGTGCATATATTGACCCCAGCAGTATCACCTGACCATTTTACTTCCCAAGCATGAAGGTGTACCTGCCCTCCCGGTCTGTTACTACCTCTTCACATATAAATGGAGTGCCTGCCCACACCCAGATCAGTGTACCTCGCGCGTGCGCTAAAAATGTTGTGTCGTACATCTGTCCTCTCCAACGTCTGCGAAGCCTGTCAAGCTCTGCCTGTGTCATGTGTGTCTCCTGTAAAAGGGTGATACCCAATGAGTGCTGCTGAAGGTAGGAAAATATAGAGTAGCGCCTCGCGGTGTAGTGAAGTTCCTATATTCCCAATAGGCTCTGCGCATTGGAATAATATATTCAGCAGTTTAGACGTACGACAGAGGTTAACTAGGTCTCTACTGACTATATTAGACTTAAGGTTTGCCAGCTAGCTCAGAGGTCCCTAGAAACGTTCTTGAATGTTCAGGAAGGAATTAACGTTCCTGATTAGACAAGAAGGGATTAGCTACCGAGAACCATATAACATGATAACTTTGCTCCCCCAGAATAGGAGTGTATCTCTAGAGTCGTGTGAAAACAATAGACAGCTATTTCACTCAGTCAAATGTGCGTACTTAGTTTCACCAGAATGCAGAGAAAAGAAAGACAGGCGTTTTCAATAAAAAGGTGTAATTTATTGAGCAGTCTTCTTCCTCATACAAGAGAAATGAATTGCCACAATTGCAATACTCATAGTAAAGTAAAGTGCGTACAGTAAAAGGAGGAGTATAAAATAATACTGTAAAAGCATTGATATGGTTTCTTAGCCATATGATACTTTAAAATAGATAAAATATATATACATATATACATTGACTAACGTACTCAACTGGTGCTTCTAAATATGCCTACCCCTGTGTACCTGACCTAAGCCAATACGTGGGAAGGAGTAAGTAATTAGCAGTTACGTTTTTTTTGCCAAGAATCTAACTCAAGAATTCTCTTTAAGGGTTTAGTCAGCTCCGTACCTGGGTAATAGAAAGCAGGAGGTCTTGTATCGCTCTCTTAGGACTCGATATCCCAGTAACCCGCGAAGGTATCTGGAAACACCGGAGCTGGATTTCTCGGCAGGAGAAAAGACAGCGTCTCTCTCAGTGCGTCAAAAGGGAGGGGCAGCGTCTGTGGGCTCTTGCATCAGCTGGGTTCTCGGGCAAGTAGATAGCTGCTCCCAATACCACCACCGTGTGTTTGCTTAAGGCAACGTTGGTATATTTCTATCTGTAAGGTGCCGGGTTTGACGTAAGGCTGGACATAAGACGTCAATAAAGATGTCACTAAGAACTGGCCGTTCTTACAGTGCTTTACAGGAGTTCTAGGATGAAATCCAAACAAAGCAAGGGGGATTTCCCAGGTTGCTGGAGGTTTGGATTGTTTAGAGAACTCGTTTTGCTTTCTAGGTGGCCGGGGAAGTAGCCTTGCTTAATGTGACAGCATGTGCTACGACTGAATATGGATATGATTATTATGCCGTTGTATGGATATTATTGATTATAACCGGACAAGGGCATAAAATAGGAATATCGATTTAGGCTCCTAGATAAAAACACAATAGCGGGTGTCTGCATGCCGCGTATATTCCATGTTATTACATTAGTTTGTGTCATCGCGAAACTGTTCAGTCAACATAAGTGTCTTGTGTGGGGGTCGCTCTGGAGACCGGGTGTCATGGTCAGGGGAGAGTACATCGATTTGCTGCAATGTAAACAGCGTAACATTGGGGCATAACCCCAGAAGGGTGTCCGTCCAAACATCTGTAACAATAAATGAGTCTGAGCTAGTCCAGTGTGATGCCTGGTGGGGTTCTCACGCTAGCGGTGTCTTGTCTGTACCATCATCCCTTATCATCTCCAGTGTGTGAGGGAGATGCATCATCTTGCTGGTGATCTAGGGCGGCGCACAGTTCTGGTTCGGGGCGTGATGTAGGTCTTCTATCTTAGAGTCATCGATGTGTGGAGTACGATACAGTCGGGCCTGTGCTCAGCAGGCCCCTAACTGCTTCCTAATGTATTGTGTGTGCCCATTTACTCCTTGATGACACCCCTGACACGCGGTGCAGTCTAACAGCAAGTGCGAGGGGACTAGTAAACAAAACTCTACTTGCATATATGGATTATGGCTGAGTTTGATGCAGCATTTTAATATCACATAATATCATCTGCAGTTTGTGGGCTTACCACTGGCAGGTTCATATCTTCAGAGATTGCGGTTGATGGGGATGATGGGCCGCTGGTTCCTGATGCATCTCATATGTAGGCTTCTATGCGGTCACTGTTATGTGCAGTTCCAAGAGTTGCCACTGCCTCTAAGACATCCTGTCATTCCATCCTGGACTGGGCGCTACTGGGCCGGGCCTTACAGACTGGAGCATCCCACACCTTCTCCGTCGTCAGGTTCTCCGCTCCATCAAGTTGCCAGTTTCCTGGCCCGGGGGACTCCTCCAGCCAATCCCACGCCTCCACCAGAAAGTCGAAGAAATGGGTCCCCTCTTTTGTCACCACTCTCAGCCGGCCGGGAATAGCAGGGAGTAGGGCAGCCCCAGGTCCCGAAGTTCATGCTTCACTGCCATGTAATTGCTTCTGCGCCACTGTACGAGTGCGGTATAGTCTGGGAAGAACATGACTTGGCTGCCCCCTTTATTATTAAAGGGGTTTGTAAAAGCGCCTGGTGACGCCTCCCGGCGTGTCCCCGCGCTGTGGAGATAGAGTCTTAAGAGGACAGAGACATATGACAAGCAGCTAGAGAGTGAAAAGATAGGTTTTCATCAGTTTTCTGAAGGAAACCTCATTTTTTTCTAGTCTGATATTCATGGGGAGGGAATTCCATTTCTTGGCTGCAAGGGTGCGGAAGGACCTGCCTCCCATTCTGGCTCTTTTAGGGAGCGTTGTTTTAAGCAGACCCATTCCCTTGGAGCGAAGGGATCTGTTGGGCTCATACAGCAAGGCTAAATCAGACATATAGGATGGAGCTTTTTGATAGATAATCCTGTGGCACCAGAGGAGTGCTTTAAATAGTATCCTCTTACCGATAGGTAACCAATGGAGGGTATCTAAGGAAGGTTTGGAGGGGGCTCTGCGGGGGAGTCTTAGCACTAGACGTGCGGCTGAGTTTTGTAGGACTTGTAGTTTTCTGATGTTTTTTTCAGAAGTGCCCAGCAGCAGCACGTTGCCATAGTCTATCCGGGAGGTAATAAGTGCCTGGGTCATGGTGCGCCTGGAATTCACAGGAAGCAAGTCCAGGGTGCGGTTAAGAGTTTTCATGACTCCAAAGCACTTCCCTACTGTTTTTTTGACATGGCTATCACAGGAGAGCTTGTTGTCTATCCAGACACCCAAGTTCTTAGCTTCCTGACTGGGAGTTGGTAGGGGTCCCAGACAGGTAGGCCACCAGTCTTTAGTCCATGTTGTGTCTTTTCCTCCTATTATTAGTACCTCAGTTTTAGTGCCATTTAACTTGAGGCAGTGTTCGGTCATCCAGCCTGCAAGCTTACTCATGCAGGATTTAAAGTTGTCGGCCTCAGAGGAGGGAGCTTGAGACAGGGAGATCAGAAGTTGAGTATCGTCGGCGTAAGAGACAATCTCTACGCCGAACAATTGGACCACCTCTGCCAACGGTGCCATGCATAGGTTAAACATGGTGGGACTCAGGGCAGAGCCCTGAGGTACCCCCTGTTCTAATGTCATGCTGTCCGAAAGGAAGGTCCCTCTCTGAACCTGAAAACTCCTGTTGGTAAGGAAAGCCTTCAGCCATCCCAGCGCTTCTTTGATGACCCCCATTTTGTTTAGACACTGTAGCAAGATGGAATGTGCTACAGTGTCAAACGCGGCGCTGAGGTCCAGCATGATAAGAGCCATGGTCTTGCCTTCGTCAGCACCTTCCCGCAGAGTTTCAGTAGCTCTCAGGAGTGCTGTCTCTGTGGAGAAGCTTGATCTGAAGCCCGACTGCGATGGATGATAAGCACTTTGGGCTTCAAGATGGGCCATAAGCTGGACATTAACTACTTTCTCTGCCAATTTTGCTAGATAGGGTAGCAGGGAGATCGGGCGTAGGTTCTCCAATATGTCTTGACTAATGTTAGGTTTTTTTTTATTGGAAGGACTATAGCTTTCTTCCATTCTGCAGGTAAAGAAGCAGTGGAAAAAGATATTTGGAGCAGATGTCTGAAGTGGGGCTCTAAGACAACAAGACTGGCTGCTAGAATTTTGGGTGGAGCGGGATCTCGTGGAGAGCCGGATTTGATACTTTTACAGGTTTTCACTAGGATTTCAACAGGAGGAACGGAGAAGATACGTAGACAGGATTGTGTGCGTATAAAGTCTTCACTTTCTGCAAAATCAATGCCAGATTTTATTTTGTTAGAAAAATTAGCATATATGTTCGTGATCTTGCCAGAGAAAAACGTAGCAATTTTATTACAAGTTTCTACTGAGTCATTATGGGAAGTAGAGTTAGAATCAGTTATTGAAATTTCTTTGTAAATTTGGAAGAGCTCTTTCGAGGAGTTTTCAGCTTCCAAGATCCGATTATTATAGTGAGATGCCTTGGACAAGCGTATCTTTTTATTGTATTCTTTTTGTGCTACTTTATAACGGGCTTTGATTTCAGGGCAGAAGTTGAGACGCCATTCCCTTTCGAGTTTTTTACAAGCGGTTTTGGCAAGTTGGAGCTCCTGACTAAACCACGGGGCCGTTTTTTTAGTCCTAGTGGCATTAGTTACCGTACGATTAGGGGCAGTGATGTCCAAAGCTTTCGTGATGCATTCTTGTAGATGCTCATATGCTGTCTCGCAGTCGGATCCTGTAGGAGGACCTGTGTCTAGGAGAATTTTTTTGAAGGAATCTATAGAGAAGTTTTTCCATTTCCTTCGTTTATAGCGCTGTGAGCTTTGTTTGTACTGTTCCGTACCATCTAGTTGGAGTTGTATAGGAACAATGAAATGATCAGACCATAGTACTGGCTGGGGAGATAGGGTCTGAACTCCCTTCCAGTTCTTAAAGACCGGGTCCAATAAGTGTCCATGTTGGTGTGAGGGATCATTATTTTTTATCTCTAGTTGTAGGGAGAGTAACTCGGCTTTGATGTCTACCGCCTCCTTATCGATGGGGTCATCAAAGTGGACATTTAAATCACCTAGTACTAATAAATGTGTTTTCCTAAGTGCTAGATGGGTCAAGGTTTCCATAAGAGTGGAAGTGAAGTCATAGAGCCTACCAGGGGGACGGTACATGAGAATGCCTGAGAAAGAGTGGTTGGGTCCAATAGTGATGGTAAAAGACCCAGCTTCACTATGGTCAACAAAAATAGGAGAGAGGGAACATTCTAGAGGAGTTTTAGTGGCAATGGCAATACCCCCGCCTCTACCATCCTTCCTATCCAATCTGGAGAGGGAGTAACCGGGAGGTAGGGCCTGAATGATATCGGGATCTGAGTATTCGTCCAGCCATGTTTCCGTAAGAAACAGGGCATCAATCTCGTCATCCTCGAGCAGGTGAAAGATTTCTATACGATGTTTTCGAAGGGACCTGCAGTTAAGTAGGGCTGCTTTTATTGTGCATATCGCACTATTAGTTTTTATGTTTTTTCCTGGAACAAATGTGCATGTCGTACATTTCTTTAGCGATAGCGCCTTCATACAATGTTTGCAGCATAAGGGAATATTGGACTGAATGTCCAACAGTTCTTGTCTGTCATACCTTATGATGGCAAATGTAGGAGAGCCAGGGTTTATGGCCCCGCGCCCCGTCCGGCCGCGGACGGGCGCAGACGGGCTGGACTTTGGCTCGACTTCGGCGCGCTTCCGGCGCGCCCGCTGCACGCGTCCGCTGCGCGGTCGCTGACCCAAACACATTTATAAGGGAAGTAGGGGTCGCTAGAGCGCTGACCTGTGAGCCCTGAGCCTGGAAGTGCTGGGCTCCTCCTCACCCTCCGCTTCAAACGCCCATGATTGGAAGCGGCGGAACGGGGCGGGAGTGGGCGGACTACGTGGTTTCCCAAGCTCTAACTCAGCCTGGAGGTGGGGTACAGTTTTCAATTTTAAAATATAGAACACACAAGAACGTTTTAAAATGAGCCTCAGTCGCTACATTAAGAAAAACAGTACGCTAGAAGTGCAGCGCAAACAGTGTAACCGATAGCATACAAAGCGCCAAGTAGATAGAGCCTGCCACTGCCACCGGCAAGACTCTTCTCCACAGCGCGAGTGCGCTTTACCTGATCTTAAATAATGACCACACACAGTGTCGCTAGAGCGCTGACCTGTGAGCCCTGAGCCCGGAAGTGCTGGGCTCCTCCTCACCCTCCGCTTCAAACGCCCATGATTGGACGCGGCGGAACGGGGCGGGAGTGGGCGGACTACGTGGTTTCCCAAGCTCTAACTCAGCCTGGAGGTGGGGTACAGTTTTCAATTTTAAAATATAGAACACACAAGAACGTTTTAAAATGAGCCTCAGTCGCTACATTAAGACAAGCTGTACGCTAGAAGTGCAGCGCAAACAGTGTAACCGATAGCATACAAAGCGCCAAGTAGATAGAGCCTGCCACTGCCACCGGCAAGACTCTTCTCCACAGCGCGAGTGCGCTTTACCTGATCTTAAATAATGACCACACACAGTGTCGCTAGAGCGCTGACCTGTGAGCCCTGAGCCCGGAAGTGCTGGGCTCCTCCTCACCCTCCGCTTCAAACGCCCATGATTGGACGCGGCGGAACGGGGCGGGAGTGGGCGGACTACGTGGTTTCCCAAGCTCTAACTCAGCCTGGAGGTGGGGTACAGTTTTCAATTTTAAAATATAGAACACACAAGAACATTTTAAAATGAGCCTCAGTCGCTACATTAAGAAAAACAGTACGCTAGAAGTGCAGCGCAAACAGTGTAACCGATAGCATACAAAGCGCCAAGTAGATAGAGCCTGCCACTGCCACCGGCAAGACTCTTCTCCACCTACCGTGAGGTCACTCAGTTTCCAGGTTTCGCGCAGTACCACTTCTCTGTCCCTGTAGTTGAAGAGCTTGAAAAGGAACGGGTGGGGCCTGGCGCCCGGCCGGGGCTTCCGTGTGGCACCCTATGCGCTCTCTCCACCACAAATTGCAGTGACAATGTCCCCTGAGGCAGCAAGTCTCGCAGCCAGCGCTCTACATTTTGCTCCGGGTTTCTACCTTCCTCCCCCTCCGGAAGGCCCACCACGCGAACATTGTTGTGGCGGGAGCGCCCTTCCGCATCCTCCACTCTTTCTTCGAGCTCATATACGCGGTCTATCATGTCCTGCAGTGCAGCAGTATGGTTCTGGGTGATAGACTGGAGCTCCTGGATTGTTTGACCCTGTACCTTAACTGTCTCGGCCAGTTTACAATGATCTGTGTTAAGGAGAGTGAAGTCCAAGGTGACTTTATCAATCCATGTTTCTAGGGACGCTTTGGTCTGTTCTAGAGTGGCACCAATCTTTTCCACCGCTGCGAGCACCGAGTCCATTTTTGCCGCAAGCGTCAACACTTGCGATTCCATCTCTCTGCCTTGTCGTGTGTGCAGGGGGTGGAGACTTCCCGTGCCTGGCTGTCCGTGCTGCGACTTGTCTCGTAGCCGGCCCATTACAAGCTGCTGTGCAGTTGGCATCCGTGGGCAGTCGGTGGTTACTGATCTCGGTCTTGATCTGAGAGGCTCTGAGCTCACTCGCAACCGCGAGTCACTTGTGCCTCATAATGAGGATCACACCCAGCGGCGCGTGGTCAACGTCTCGGTTGAGGAACAAACTTCTCAGTGGGCAATCTCCGAGGCCCCCCAATGGGGGAACACCCGTGTCCCACTGGTGGCCAGTGGGGGCATCACTAATGCCCCGTTTCACCTGGATCTAAATAGTGCCCCGGCCTCGGTACAGTCTGCTCATGGTGTGTGTCAGCCACCCACCTCTACTTATGGTCGCTGAGCCAGGCTGCTTCACAATGTCCCAAGGGGGCCACACTTCCCACATCACCGTCCCTGCAGAGTTTGAACGTTGGAGGACCCCTCTTCAGCACATTTCTCATGCGCACTGCTCAGGCTCTTCTGTTATAAGGCGGGCCCCCACCAGGTGCTGATTACTCTGTCTGGCAGCAGGACACCCCATCAATGGCCGGTCTCCATGGCTGCTTGGGCTCCCTCAACTCACTCCACACTACAGCTTTGGGCCTGTGCCTCTCATCAATCACACACCCCACCTCTGGTGCAGAAAATGGTGCCCATCTTGTGGTCCAGCGCCTCCTCCTGGTGTGTTGATGCCCTCATCGCTAGGCACCACTGATCACTGGCGGCTGCTTCCCAGGACCACCCCCGAATTTGACTGTATGCCGCTCTCCCTATCCATGGCTAGGGGTACAGCTGCAGGCTTCAGGCTGCAGCCCCTCACCATGCATTGCCTCTCCGCATGCCCACTTCTCCTCTGTCTCTCAGTTACCCTGGGCCTCGGCTTCAACCTCACCCGCCAGATGTGTCCTCTAGCCGGCCCTCCGTGGCGTCTCTCAGCCCGCCAGCGCCAACAGGCACCAATGCAGGGTTCTCGCTGGGAATTTTCTCTTCACCGCACTTCTGACTCGCACTGTCCGGGCCCTCAACAGCTGGCCTGATGGGCTTGACGTCTGTTGCCAGAGGTGCAGCTACCGGTTTCAGCTCCTCGCCACACGCTGCCTCCCCGCACGCTCACCCCTCCTGGGTCTCTCCGCTCTCTCAGGCCCCAACCGCGACCACGTCTGCTGAAGGCACACTCGACAGCCCCCCGGGTGCCTCTCCTTGTTGTCCCGCCAGTCCTGTGTAATTGTAGCATGAGTGTCACCTCCTCAGGATCACTTTATCGGATAATTAGGGGTTTTTGGCCAGAGCCCTAAAGATTTGCGTCCGCCATGATGGCTTGCTAGCCACGCTCCCTCACTAAGTCATCATGATTCATGAATGCACTCTGTCACTCATTCCTGGACTGATAGATCAATTCATCCACCCAACGGGCTATTCTTGCATTTAGCCAATTATCCCCCCACAATAAAACATACTGGCAAATGCACACATGTACGATAAATAAAAAGGATGCACATAGAAAAATGAAAACATACCACCTCCTAAACCTGGTGAGAAAATGAAAATATAATATTGAAAATTGAAAGAGGAGGTCATATTTCAATGGTATTGTACAGAGTGTACAACTGTTTTATATTTTCAACATAGATGCCACATTAAGTAGCAATGTGTTGGCCACGTTGGAACGGTAAAAGCAATGACACAGTGTGCACAATACAATCTTAAAATGCAATAGCCATAATAAGGCAAGGTGGCTGACATAACACTTTTAAATATATTGACCAACTTGGAATTATAAAACAATGATACACGCAAGACAATAGTTTAAAAATAGTGAACACAGAGGATGCAGCAAATTACATTTTTGGGCAAGCCAGCAGCTGGTGGGAGTGTTGCAAGACGCTCATGAAACAGAATGGAAGAAATGAAAGCTGAGCTGTGAAATGAAAACAAGGAAAACTAATGGATTGGTTACCAGCCCAGATAAAGAAATGCCCTAATTTTCAGATGGATGTGCATATATGCTCAGGACAAATGCTGTTACTCTCAGCCAATTGCAGAAATGGGCAAAACGATTGTCCCTTGCATTATGCTGTCATGGGGAGAACCAGATAGAAGAGGACTGGCCCAAAGGCCCTTAATGTATGTACTAGCTTACCAGTCGCGTGTTACTGCTTTTGTTGCTCTCCTGTTTCATTCGAGTGGGCTTTAGCAGTGCGTAATTGTTCTGTTTCCAATCTTGATTCTCGTTGCTCTCCTGTTTCATTCGATCGGGCTTGAGCAGTGCGTAATCTATCTATTTCCAATCTTGATTCTCGTTGCTCGTTCGTTTGTGAAGAACGTGCTTGACCAGTTTGTGTTCAAACAGCTTCTAATCTTGCTTCCCGAAGATCGGTATCCAATCTTGATTCTCGTTGCTCTCCTGTTTCATTCGAACGGGCTTGAGCAGTGCGCAATCTATCTGTTTCCAATCTTGATTCTCGTTGCTCGTTCGTTTGTGAAGAACGGGCTTGAGCAGTGCATACTCGATGGGCTTACAATCATGATTTTCGTTGCTCGTTCGTTTGAGAATAACGTGCTTGACCAGTTTGTGTTCGAACAGCTTCTAATCTGGCTTCCCATTGCTCGTCTGTTTCTGAAGCTTGTAATGCCTTTTTTCTTTCGTGCTTTAGATGTAGCTCGACAAATCTATTTCCGTTTGGGGTCTTAACTGTCGACGATGCTCGCAAATTCGCTGTCTATTTCAGTATTGGAAAGATTATGAGGGCCCTGGGGGGCCGCTTTTTAAAAAAACATTTTGGCAGAAACTTTCGGGGGAGTGTACTCAACAACTTCCCAAAGTTTCATGGCGATCGGATAAATGGTGTAGTAATGCATAAAGGAAAAAATTTAAGTAAACTTGTTATGATAACATTTAATTTATATTGTGTCATTTTTATTGAAACCTATTCATTTTAATATGGAAAACATTTTAAAGTGTTGTTTTAATTCTGTTTATTTATTCGAGTGCTTGTGGATACACAGTATTTTTTGTTTTTCCATCGGGTGCGTACACAAATAAATCAGAAAGTTTTCCGACATGTGAGCTGGCCACATACAGTTGTCCATGAGAGAAGCAAGGATTCTTTAAATCTAGTCCACACACTTGCAGCGATTGTCCTTGTACTTTGTTGATGGTCATTGCAAAAGTGAGTCGAATCGGAAAGTGTAAACGTTCAGTATTGGAAAGATTATGAGGGCCGTGCGGTGCCGGGGGGCCGATATTTAACAAATGTTTCTCTTTTTTTTTCTGCCAGAAACCTACGCAGTAGTGTACTCAACAACTTCCCAAAGTTTCATGCCGATCGGATGAATGGTGTAGTAATGCATAAAGGCCAAACAGACATACTTTTGTTTTTATATATATAGATGTGAGGAGAGTTTTTTTTTACAAGGACCTGGCAGACACCATCCCACTTAAGAAGGCCTACCTAGGATTACTACAATGCGAGTCTTCTACTCAAAGGGTTGTCTGAGATATCTGTGAGATTCCACGTAACAAAATATCAGTCTGTAGCCTTCAATACAGTGTCAAAACACTCCATCAGTTTGATTTTGCCCCCTGGAGAGGGCTGTTTGTTGTGGGCCTTTATATGTCATTTGTGTTGCTTTTGAATCTACAGCTCTACATTCCAAGAACAGATGCTTACTGGGTAAGTAACATTATCCGTTCAAGGCATGTGAGCTGTAGATCATATACTTTTCATAGACTATTTAGCAAATTCTGCCAAAGCGGAGCCTTACCTGTAGCTGTTGCCTGAAAAAGTGTTCTAAATACTGCCTGGCCTACATTGGCTTGTTGTCTCGCTAACACATCTACAAAATAGTATTTGGTGAATTTTGTGGTGTAGACCATGTTGCAGCTTTACAGATGTCAGCTATGGGGATGTTTCCTAAGAAAGCCATAGTAGCCCCTAATTTGCGGGTGGAATGCGCTCTAGGGGGTTTTGGTAGTCCTCTTTGCTTTTGCATAACATATTTGGATACATGTAACAATCCACTGAGCAATACCAGATTTGGAAATAGCATTCACTGTGCGTGGTGGAGCAAAAGCCACAAAGAGTTGTTTAGTTTGACTAAATGTTTTTGTTCTCTCTTTGTAATATAGTTTGGCTTGTCTAACATCTTAAGTGTATAGAGCCCGTTCTGCCACCAATCTTTTTTGAGCAATGAAAACAGGCAAATCAACTGATTGATTGATGTGAAAGGCAGATACCCCTTTGGGTAAGAATTTAGGGTTTGTACGGAGAACCACTTTGTCTTTGTGAAGTTAAAAAAAAGGTTATTCTGTGGTTAGTGCCTGAAGCTCACCCACTCTCCTCAGTGATGTAATAGCAATGAGGAAAGCAACTTACAAAGTAAGGAATTGCAATTTACACTTATGCAATGGCTCGAAGGGTGGACCCATTAGTAAGGACGAGGTTAAGACTCTATACTGGATCATGTGGAAGTCTTACTGGAATAACTCTGTTAAGTCCTTCCATAACAGCTTTGATAACAGGTACTCTGATAAGGGACAGATGTGGTATATTTTGCAAGGTATGCAGATATTGCAGCAAGATGCATGCTTATGGATGTGTAAGCTAGCACTGACTGTTGCAAGTGTAGTAGGAAACAAATCACATTTTGAATGGAAGCATCTAAGGGATTCATATGATGTTCATACAGTCTGGTGGAAGGTTCAGATAAAGTCAAACAAAGAGGGAGGGCAGCCAGGAGCTGGTTAAGGTCCAGTGCCCGTGCTCCGGTTTCTAATATTACAACCAAATAGGGGGGGATCACTGTTCCATCCGAGTGTGCGCTGTGAATTTCACTTCCACAATCAGATAAAGTAAAGAGAGGGGTTAGAAATCCTAGAGAAGGATGAGAAAGCTAGGTATGGTCTTGGACCCTCTCAAGTGAAGCAAGATGGGATGGGGAGAGACATTTGTTGTCTCTTGTTGCCCTCACACACCCCGAAGGATGTCATGCTTCATCATCGGGCGGTGCTCCTCGTCGGGCCGGCACTGTCCAAAGGGTCACTTTATCGGAGATCTTTTAAGAGAACGGCAGTATGATGAGTGCGGGTATGTGGGGAGGGTCCTACTATAGAGTGGCAGTGTAGGTGGGGGTGGGTAAAAATGGCTAGGGGATACCAAAGGACAGTCATTTTATTAGTGAAATATGGGTTCCCCTGTCATGTTAAAAAACCCGGGGCCCAACTCACAGAACTAACTTAAGACAAAATCCTAAACTTACTACCATTTTGGTATTCACAGAAGGCACTTAGTAATTTTGATATTCACAGAAGGCACTTACTCATTTTGGTATTCACAGAAGTTAGGAGTCCTAACTTTAGGACTCCTAAATACCTTCAGTGAATACCGAAAGTCTTAAAATTGAGATTTTTCTCAGTTTAGTAGTAGTAAAGTTAGGACTCCTAACTTTAGAACTCCTAAATACTTTCTGTGAAATCTGAAAGTCTTAAAAATTGGGATTGTTCTCAGTTTAGTAGTAGTAAAGTTAGGACTCCTAACTTTGGTACTCCAAAATGAGTAAGTGCCTTCTGTGAATACCAAAATGTTAGTAAGTTTAGAATTTTGTCTTAAGTTAGTTCTATGAATCGGGCCCCTTGAGCTTGTGTGTAACAATATGGGTAATAATGTACCCTGGGGAACATAAGGTGTGGTCAGTTCGACATGTTTCGTGCTATCGTGGTCAAGAAGATCCAATCCGTTTCATCAGGACCAGTGCAGAGAAAGGTGGTAATAGAGTAATCTAAAAATAGTGGTTGTTGACCCCTAAGTAATACTGGAGGTACATGCGGTTCTAAGCTCCTACTAGAGCGCCGCAGAGACCAGACAATTAGTCTTCTCTTCAATGAAACCTAAATAGTAGAGGAGTATTACTCCATGGGTGGTGGCGTAGGTATCACCGTCAGATCACGGTCAATCTGGTGATACAGAGGCACTGTTCAGCACCTACCAATCATACGCCGGCCCGGAGAGATTTCTAACCTCTGTCTTTACTTTATCGGAAGGTTCACATAACCAAATATTATGACTTCAGGTGCCAGATCGCCAGATTGAGTTCTTTGGGAGCTGGATGTCTTATGTCTCCATGACTCTCAGTAAGGAGACTGAATGTGAGATCCAACAGGATAATGTACCAAGGTTGGCGAGCCCATGTGGGAGCTACTAGGATCAGTGTGAACGATGTTTGTCTAAGCTCCTGAACGGATCACTGACATAATATCAAGGGACATAATATCGACTACCAAAAATATCGGCGAAAAAATATCGACAGACAGAATATCGACTTTGTATCTACAAACAGGTAAGTACAAAAATATTGAGTAAAAAATATCGTTTACAAAAATACAGTTTATAAAAATATCGACTTTATTAAAAAACAATGTTAAATTAAATTAATATTAAAAATTAATTACTAAAATATATTTAAAAATACTTAAATTACCTTATAATAATTAAATAATTATTTAAAGTTAAAAAAATGTACAATCATATTTGTTAAAACATATATATATAGTAACATAATATAATTACAAAATATCCAATATTATTACCGTAGGATAGCTGAAGTGTAAAAATGACTATTCCCACTCCAGAGAGTGCAACAGTAAGTAAGGTGTTGGATAGCGTAGAGGTAAAAATTACTATTCCCACTCCAGAGAGTGCAACAGTAGGGAAAGCGTTGTATAGCGTAGGGGTAAAAATTACTATTCCCACTCCAGAGAGTGCAACAGTAGAGAAAGGGTTGGATAGCGTAGGGGTAAAAATGACTATTCCCACTCCAGAGAGTGCAACAGTAGGGAAACCGTTGGATAGCGTAGGGGTAACAATTACTATTCCCACTCCAGAGAGTGCAACAGTAGGGAAAGGGTTGGATAGCGTAGGGGTAAAAATTACTATTTCCACACCAAAGAGTGCAACAGTAGGGAAAGCGTTGGATAGCGTAGGGCTAAAAATTACTATTCACCCTCCAGAAAGTGCAACAGTAGGTACGGCGTTAGATAGCCTAGAGGTTAAAATTACTATTCCCACTCCAGAGAGTGCAACAGTAGGGAAAGGGTTGAATAGCGCAGGGGTAAAAATTACTATTCCCACTCCAGAGAGTGCAACAGCAGGGAAAGAGATGGATAGCGTAGGGATAAAAATTACTATTCCCACTCCAGAGACTGCAACCGTAGGGAAAGCGTTGGATAGCGTAGGGGTAAAAAATACTATTCCCACTCCAGAGAGTGCAACAGTAGAGACAGGGTTGGATAGCATAGGGGTAAAAATTACTATTCCCACTACAGAGAGTGCAACAGTAGGGAAAGCGTTGGATAGTAAAGGGGTAAAAACTTAATATTCCCACTCCAGAGAGTGCAACAGTAGGGAAAGCGTTTGATAGCGTAGGGGTAAAAATTACTATTCCCATTCCAGAGAGTGCACCAGTAGGTAAAGCGTTGGATAGCGTAGGGGTAAAAATTACTATTCCCACTCCAGAGAGATCAACAGTAGGGAAAGGGTTGGATAGCGTAGGGGTAAAAATTACTATTCTCACTCAAAAGAGTGCAACAGTAGGGAAAGCGTTGGATAGTGTAGGGCTAAAAATTACTATTCACACTCCAGAAAGTGCAACAGTAGGTAAGGCTTTAGATAGCGTAGAGGTTAAAATTACTATTCCCACTTCAGAGAGTGCAACAGTAGGGAAAGGGTTGGATAGCGTAGGGGTAAAAATTACTATTCCCACTCCAGAAAGTGCAACAGTAGGGAACGCGATGGATAGCGTAGGGATAAAAATTACTATTCCCACTCCAGAGAGTGCAACAGTAGGGAAAGCGTTGGATAGCATAGGGGTAAAAATTACTATTCCCACTCCAAAGAGTGCAACAGTAGGGAAAGCGTTGGATAGCGTAGGGGTAAAAATTACTATTCCCACTCCAGAGAGTGCAACAGTAGGGAAATCGTTGGATAGCGTAGGGGTAAAAATTACTATTCCCACTCCAGAGAGTACAACAGTAGAGACAGGGTTGGATAGCATAGGGGTAAAAATTACTATTCCCACAACAGAGAGTGCAACAGTAGGGAAAGCGTTGGATAGTGTAGGGGTAAAAACTTAATATTCCCTCTCCAGAGAGTGCAACAGTAGGGAAAGCGTTTGATAGTGTAGGGGTAAAAATTACTATTCCCATTCCAGAGAGTGCACCAGTAGGTAAAGCGTTGGATAGCGTAGGGGTAAAAATTACTATTCCCACTCCAGAGAGATCAACAGTAGGGAAATGGTTGGATAGCGTAGGGGTAAAAATTACTATTCTCACTCAAAAGAGTGCAACAGTAGGGAAAGCGTTGGATAGCGTAGGGCTAAAAATTACTATTCACACTCCAGACAGTGCAACAGTAGGTAAGGCGTTAGATAGCGTAGAGGTTAAAATTACTATTCCCACTTCAGAGAGTGCAACAGTAGGGAAAGGGTTGGATAGCGTAGGGGTAAAAATTACTATTCCCACTCCAGAGAGTGCAACAGTAGGGAAAGCGATGGATAGCGTAGGGATAAAAATTACTATTCCCACTCCAGAGAGTGCAACAGTAGGGAAAGTGTTGGATAGCATAGGGGTAAAAATTACTATTCCCACTCCAGAGAGTGCAACAGTAGGGAAATCGTTGGATAGCGTAGGGGTAAAAATAACTATTCCCACTCCAGAGAGTGCAACAGTAGGGAAATCGTTGGATAGCGTAGGGGTAAAAATTACTATTCCCACTCCAAAGAGTGCAACAGTAGGGAAAATGTTGGATAGCGTAGGGGTAAAAATTACTAGTCACACTCCAGAAAGTGCCACAGTAGGTAAGGCATTGGATAGCGTAGAGGTTAAAATTACTATTCCCACTCCAGAGAGTGCAACAGTACGGAAAGGGTTGGATAGCGTAGGGGTAAAAATTGCTATTCCCACTCCAGAGAGTGCAACAGTAGGGAAAGTGATGGATAGCATAGGGATAAAAATTACTATTCCCACTCCAGAGAGTGCAACAGTAGGGAAAGCGTTGGATAGTGTAGGGGTAAAAACTTAATATTCCCACTCCAGAGAGTGCAACAGTAGGGAAAGCGTTTGATAGCGTAGGGGTAAAAATTACATTCCAGAGAGTGCACCAGTAGGTAAAGCGTTGGAAAGCGTAGGGGTAAAAATTACTATTCCCACTCCAGAGAGATCAACAGTAGGGAAAGGGTTGGATAGCGTAGGGGTAACAATTATTATTCTCACTCAAAAGAGTGCAACAGTAGGGAAAGCGTTGGATAGCGTAGGGCTAAAAATTACTATTTACACTCCAGAAAGTGCAACAGTAGATAAGGCGTTAGATAGCGTAGAGGTTAAAATTACTATTCCCACTTCAGAGAGTGCAACAGTAGGGAAAGGGTTGGATAGCGTAGGGGTAAAAATTACTATTCCCACTCCAGAGAGTGCAACAGTAGGGAAAGCGATGGATAGCGTAGGGATGAAAATTACTATTCCCACTCCAGAGAGTGCAACAGTAGGGAAAGCGTTGGATAGCATAGGGGTAAATATTACTATTCCCACTCCAGAGAGTGCAACAGTAGGGAAAGCGTTGGATAGCGTAGGGGTAAAAATTACTATTCCCACTCCAGAGAGTGCAACAGTAGGGAAATCGTTGGATAGCGTAGGGGTAAAAATTACTATTCCCACTCCAGAGAGTGCAACAGTAGAGACAGGGTTGGATAGCATAGGGGTAAAAATTACTATTCCCACTACAGAGAGTGCAACAGTAGGGAAAGCGTTGGATAGTGTAGGGGTAAAAACTTAATATTCCCACTCCAGAGAGTGCAACAGTAGGGAAAGCGTTTGATAGCGTAGGGGTATAAATTACTATTCCCATTCCAGAGAGTGCACCAGTAGGTAAAGCGTTGGATAGCGTAGGGGTAAAAATTACTATGCCCACTCCAGAGAGATCAACAGTAGGGAAATGGTTGGATAGCGTAGGGGTAAAAATTACTATTCTAACTCAAAAGAGTGCAACAGTAGGGAAAGCGTTGGATAGCGTAGGGCTAAAAATTACTATTCACACTCCAGAAAGTGCAACAGTAGGTAAGGCGTTAGATAGCGTAGAGGTTAAAATTACTATTCCCACTTCAGAGAGTGCAACAGTAGGGAAAGGGTTGGATAGCGTAGGGGTAAAAATTACTATTCCCACTCCAGAGAGTGCAACAGTAGGGAAAGCGATGGATAGCGTAGGGATAAAAATTACTATTCCCACTCCAGAGAGTGCAACAGTAGGGAAAGCGTTGGATAGCATAGGGGTAAAAATTACTATTCCCACTCCAGAGAGTGCAACAGTAGGGAAAGCGTTGGATAGCGTAGGGGTAAAAATTACTATTCCCACTCCAGAGAGTGCAACAGTAGGGAAATCGTTGGATAGCGTATGGGCAAAAATTACTATTCCCACTCCAAAGAGTGCAACAGTAGGGAAAATGTTGGATAGCGTAGTGGTAAAAATTACTAGTCACACTCCAGAAAGTGCCACAGTAGGTAAGGCGTTAGATAGCGTAGAGGTTAAAATTACTATTCCCACTTCAGAGAGTGCAACAGTAGGGAAAGGGTTGGATAGCGTAGGGGTAAAAATTACTATTCCCACTCCAGAGAGTGCAACAGTAGGGAAAGCGATGGATAGCGTAGGGATAAAAATTACTATTCCCACTCCAGAGAGTGCAACAGTAGAGACAGGGTTGGATAGCATAGGGGTAAAAATTACTATTCCCACTACAGAGAGTGCAACAGTAGGGAAAGCGTTGGATAGTGTAGGGGTAAAAACTTAATATTTCCACTCCAGAGAGTGCAACAGTAGGGAAAGCGTTTGATAGCGTAGGGGTAAAAATTACTATTCCCATTCCAGAGAGTGCACCAGTAGGTAAAGCGTTGGATAGCGTAGGGGTAAAAATTACTATTCCCACTCCAGAGAGTGCAACAGTAGGGAAAGCGATGGATAGCGTAGGGATAAAAATTACTATTCCCACTCCAGAGAGTGCAACAGTAGGGAAAGCGTTGGATAGCATAGGGGTAAAAATTACTATTCCCACTCCAGAGAGTGCAACAGTAGGGAAAGCGTTGGATAGCGTAGGGGTAAAAATTACTATTCCCACTCCAGAGAGTGCAACAGTAGGGAAATCGTTGGATAGCGTAGGGGTAAAAATTACTATTTCCACTCCAAAGAGTGCAACAGTAGGGAAAATGTTGGATAGCGTAGGGGTAAAAATTACTAGTCACACTCCAGAAAGTGCCACAGTAGGTAAGGCATTGGATAGCGTAGAGGTTAAAATTACTATTCCAGAGAGTGCAACAGTAGGGAAAGCGTTGGATAGTGTAGGGGTAAAAATTACTATTACCACTCCAGAGAGTGCAACAGTAGGGAAAGCGTTGGATAGCGTAGGGGTAAAAATTACTATTCTACTCCAGAGAGTGCAACAGTAGGGAAAGGGTTGGATAGCGTAGTGGTAAAAATTACTATTCCCACTCCAGAGAGTGCAACAGTAGGGAAAGCGTTGGATAGCGTAGGGGTAGAAAATAATATTCCCACTCCAGAGAGTGCAACAGTAGGGAAAGGGTTGGATAGCGTAGGGGTAAAAATTACTATTCCCACTCCAGAAAGTGCAACAGTAGGGAAAGCGTTGGATAGCGTAGGGGTAAAAATTACTATTCCCACTCCAGAGAGTGCAACAGTAGGGAAAGCGTTGGATAGCGTAGGGGTAAAAAGTACTGTTCCCACTCCAAAGAGTGCAACAGTAGGGAAAGCGTTGGATAGCGTAGGGGTAAAAATTACTATTCACACTCCAGAAAGTGCAACAGTAGGTAAGGCGTTGGATAGCGTAGAGGTTAAAATTACTATTCCCACTCCAGAGAGTGCAACAGTAGAGAAAGGGTTGGATAGCGTAGGGGTAAAAATTACTATTCCCACTCCAGAGAGTGCAACAGTAGGGAAAGCGATGGATAGCATGGGGATAAAAATTACTATTCCCACTCCAGAGAGTGCAACAGTAGGGAAAGCGTTGGATAGCTTATGGGTAAAAATTACTATTCCCACTCCAGAGAGTTCAACAGTAGGGAAAGGGATGGATAGCGTAGTGGTAAAAATTACTAATCCCACTCCAGAGTGTGCAACAGTAGTGAAAGCGTTGGATAGCGTAGGTGTAAAAATTACTATTCCCCCTCCAGAGAGTGCAACAGTAGGGAAAGCGTTGGATAGCGTAGGGGTAAAAATTACTATTCCCACTCCAGAGAGTGCAACAGTAGGGAAATCGTTGGATAGCGTAGGGGTAAAAATTACTATTCCCACTCCAAAGAGTGCAACAGTAGGGAACATGTTGGATAGCGTAGGGGTAAAAATTACTAGTCACACTCCAGAAAGTGCCACAGTAGGTAAGGCATTGGATAGCGTAGAGGTTAAAATTACTATTCCCACTCCAGAGAGTGCAACAGTACGGAAAGGGTTGGATAGCGTAGGGGTAAAAATTGCTATTCCCACTCCAGAGAGTGCAACAGTAGGGAAAGTGATGGATAGCATAGGGATAAAAATTACTATTCCCACTCCAGAGAGTGCAACAGTAGGGAAAGGGTTGGATAGCGTAGGGGTAAAAATTGCTATTCCCACTCCAGAGAGTGCAACAGTAGGGAAATCGTTGGATAGCGTAGGGGTAAAAATTACTATTCCCACTCCAAAGAGTGCAACAGTAGGGAAAATGTTGGATAGCGTAGGGGTAAAAATTACTAGTCACTTTCCAGAAAGTGCCACAGTAGGTAAGGCATTGGATAGCGTAGAGGTTAAAATTACTATTCCCACTCCAGAGAGTGCAACAGTACGGAAAGGGTTGGATAGCGTAGGGGTAAAAATTGCTATTCCCACTCCAGAGAGTGCAACAGTAGGGAAAGTGATGGATAGCATAGGGATAAAAATTACTATTCCCACTCCAGAGAGTGCAACAGTAGGGAAAGGGTTGGATAGCGTAGTGGTAAAAATTACTATTCCCACTCCAGAGAGTGCAACAGTAGGGAAAGGGTTGGATAGCGTAGTGGTAAAAATTACTATTCCCACTCCTGAGAGTGCAAAATTAGGGAAATCGTTGGATAGTGTAGGGGTAAAAATTACTATTACCAGTCCAGAGAGTGCAACAGTAGGGAAAGCGTTGGATAGCGTAGGGGTAAAAATTACTATTCCACTCCAGAGAGTGCAACAGTAGGGAAAGGGTTGGATAGCGTAGGGGTAAAAATTACTATTCCCACTCCAGAGAGTGCAACAGTAGGGAAAGGGTTGGATAGCGTAGGGGTAGAAAATAATATTCCCACTCCAGAGAGTGCAACAGTAGGGAAAGGGTTGGATAGCGAAGGGGTAAAAATTACTATTCCCACTCCAGAGAGTGCAACAGTAGGGAAAGCGTTGGATAGCGTAGGGGTAAAAATTACTATTCCCACTCCAGAGAGTGCAACAGTACAGAAAGGGTTGGATAGCGTAGGGGTAAAAATTACTATTCCCACTTCAGAGAGTGCAACAGTAGGGAAAGCGATGGATAGCATAGGGATAAAAATTACTATTCCCACTCCAGAGAGTGCAACAGTAGGGAAAGCGTTGGATAGCGTATGGGTAAAAATTACTATTCCCACTCCAGAGAGTGCAACAGTAGGGAAAGGGTTGGATAGCGAAGGGGTAAAAATTACTATTCCCACTCCAGAGAGTGCAACAGTAGGGAAAGCGTTGGATAGCGTAGGGGTAAACATTATTATTCCCACTCCAGAGAGTGCAACTGTAGGGAAAGCGTTGGATAGCGTAGGGGTAAAAATTACTATTCCCACTCCAAAGAGTGCAACAGTAGGGAAAGTGTTGGATAGCGTAGGGGTAAAAATTACTATTCACACTCCAGAAAGTGCAACAGTAGGTAAGGCGTTGGATAGCGTAGAGGTTAAAATTACTATTCCCACTCCAGAGAGTGCAACAGTACAGAAAGGGTAGGATAGCGTAGGGGTAAAAATTACTATTCCCACTCCAGAGAGTGCAACAGTAGGGAAAGCGATGGATAGCATAGGGATAAAAATTACTATTCCCACTCCAGAGAGTGCAACAGTAGGGAAAGCGTTGGATAGCGTATGGGTAAAAATTACCATTCCCACTCCAGAGAGTACAACAGTAGGGAAAGGGTTGGATAGCGTAGTGGTAAAAATTACTATTCCCACTCCAGAGAGTGCAACAGTAGTGAAAGCGTTGGATAGCGTAGGTGTAAAAATTACAATTCCCACTCCAGAGAGTGCAACAGTAGGGAAAGCGTTGGATAGTGTAGGGGTAAAAATTACTATTACCACTCCAGAGAGTGCAACAGTAGGGAAAGCGTTGGATAGCGTAGGGGTAAAAATTACTATTCCACTCCAGAGAGTGCAACAGTAGGGAAAGGGTTGGATAGCGTAGTGGTAAAAATTACTATTCCCACTCCAGAGAGTGCAACAGTAGGGAAAGCGTTGGATAGCGTAGGGGTAGAAAATAATATTCCCACTCCAGAGAGTGCAACAGTAGGGAAAGGGTTGGATAGCGTAGGGGTAAAAATTACTATTCCCACTCCAGAGAGTGCAACAGTAGGGAAAGCGTTGGATAGCGTAGGGGTAAAAATTACTATTCCCACTCCAGAGAGTGCAACAGTAGGGAAAGCGTTGGATAGCGTAGGGGTAAAAAGTACTGTTCCCACTCCAAAGAGTGCAACAGTAGGGAAAGCGTTGGATAGCGTAGGGGTAAAAATTACTATTCACACTCCAGAAAGTGCAACAGTAGGTAAGGCGTTGGATAGCGTAGAGGTTAAAATTACTATTCCCACTCCAGAGAGTGCAACAGTAGAGAAAGGGTTGGATAGCGTAGGGGTAAAAATTACTATTCCCACTCCAGAGAGTGCAACAGTAGGGAAAGCGATGGATAGCATAGGGATAAAAAATACTATTCCCACTCCAGAGAGTGCAACAGTAGGGAAAGCGTTGGATAGCTTATGGGTAAAAATTACTATTCCCACTCCAGAGAGTTCAACAGTAGGGAAAGGGATGGATAGCGTAGTGGTAAAAATTACTATTCCCACTCCAGAGAGTGCAACAGTAGTGAAAGCGTTGGATAGCGTAGGTGTAAAAATTACTATTCCCCCTCCAGAGAGTGCAACAGTAGGGAAAGCGTTGGATAGCGTAGGGGTAAAAATTACTATTCCCACTCCAGAGAGTGCAACAGTAGGGAAATCGTTGGATAGCGTAGGGGTAAAAATTACTATTCCCACTCCAAAGAGTGCAACAGTAGGGAAAATGTTGGATAGCGTAGGGGTAAAAATTACTAGTCACACTCCAGAAAGTGCCACAGTAGGTAAGGCATTGGATAGCGTAGAGGTTAAAATTACTATTCCCACTCCAGAGAGTGCAACAGTACGGAAAGGGTTGGATAGCGTAGGGGTAAAAATTGCTATTCCCACTCCAGAGAGTGCAACAGTAGGGAAAGTGATGGATAGCATAGGGATAAAAATTACTATTCCCACTCCAGAGAGTGCAACAGTAGGGAAAGGGTTGGATAGCGTAGGGGTAAAAATTGCTATTCCCACTCCAGAGAGTGCAACAGTAGGGAAATCGTTGGATAGCGTAGGGGTAAAAATTACTATTCCCACTCCAAAGAGTGCAACAGTAGGGAAAATGTTGGATAGCGTAGGGTAAAAATTACTAGTCACTTTCCAGAAAGTGCCACAGTAGGTAAGGCATTGGATAGCGTAGAGGTTAAAATTACTATTCCCACTCCAGAGAGTGCAACAGTACGGAAAGGGTTGGATAGCGTAGGGGTAAAAATTGCTATTCCCACTCCAGAGAGTGCAACAGTAGGGAAAGTGATGGATAGCATAGGGATAAAAATTACTATTCCCACTCCAGAGAGTGCAACAGTAGGGAAAGGGTTGGATAGTGTAGTGGTAAAAATTACTATTCCCACTCCAGAGAGTGCAACAGTAGGGAAAGGGTTGGATAGCGTAGTGGTAAACATTACTATTCCCACTCCTGAGAGTGCAAAATTAGGGAAATCGTTGGATAGCGTAGGGGTAAAAATTACTATTACCAGTCCAGAGAGTGCAACAGTAGGGAAAGCGTTGGATAGCGTAGGGGTAAAAATTACTATTCCACTCCAGAGAGTGCAACAGTAGGGAAAGGGTTGGATAGCGTAGGGGTAAAAATTACTATTCCCACTCCAGAGAGTGCAACAGTAGGGAAAGGGTTGGATAGCGTAGGGGTAGAAAATAATATTCCCACTCCAGAGAGTGCAACAGTAGGGAAAGGGTTGGATAGCGAAGGGGTAAAAATTACTATTCCCACTCCAGAGAGTGCAACAGTAGGGAAAGCGTTGGATAGCGTAGGGGTAAAAATTACTATTCCCACTCCAGAGAGTGCAACAGTACAGAAAGGGTTGGATAGCGTAGGGGTAAAAATTACTATTCCCACTCCAGAGAGTGCAACAGTAGGGAAAGCGATGGATAGCATAGGGATACAAATTACTATTCCCACTCCAGAGAGTGCAACAGTAGGGAAAGCGTTGGATAGCGTATGGGTAAAAATTACTATTTCCACTCCAGAGAGTTCAACAGTAGGGAAAGGGATGGATAGCGTAGTGGTAAAAATTACTATTCCCACTCCAGAGAGTGCAACAGTAGTGAAAGCGTTGGATAGCGTAGGTGTAAAAATTACTATTCCCACTCCAGAGAGTGCAACAGTAGGGAAAGGGTTGGATAGCGTAGGGGTAAAAATTACTATTCCCACTCCAGAGAGTGCAACAGTAGGGAAATCGTTGGATAGCGTAGGGCTAAAAATTACTATTCCCACTCCAAAGAGTGCAACAGTAGGGAAAATGTTGGATAGCGTAGGGGTAAAAATTACTAGTCACACTCCAGAAAGTGCCACAGTAGGTAAGGCATTGGATAGCGTAGAGGTTAAAATTACTATTCCCACCCCAGAGAGTGCAACAGTACGGAAAGGGTTGGATAGCGTAGGGTTAAAAATTGCTATTCCCACTCCAGAGAGTGCAACAGTAGGGAAAGTGATGGATAGCATAGGGATAAAAATTACTATTCCCACTCCAGAGAGTGCAACAGTAGGGAAAGGGTTGGATAGCATAGTGGTAAAAATTACTATTCCCACTCCAGAGAGTGCAACAGTAGGGAAAGGGTTGGATAGCGTAGGGGTAAAAATTGCTATTCCCACTCCAGAGAGTGCAACAGTAGGGAAATCGTTGGATAGCGTAGGGGTAAAAATTACTATTCCCACTCCAAAGAGTGCAACAGTAGGGAAAATGTTGGATAGCGTAGGGGTAAAAATTACTAGTCACACTCCAGAAAGTGCCACAGTAGGTAAGGCATTGGATAGCGTAGAGGTTAAAATTACTATTCCCACTCCAGAGAGTGCAACAGTACGGAAAGGGTTGGATAGCGTAGGGGTAAAAATTGCTATTCCCACTCCAGAGAGTGCAACAGTAGGGAAAGTGATGGATAGCATAGGGATAAAAATTACTATTCCCACTCCAGAGAGTGCAACAGTAGGGAAAGGGTTGGATAGCGTAGTGGTAAAAATTACTATTCCCACTCCAGAGAGTGCAACAGTAGGGAAAGGGTTGGATAGCGTAGTGGTAAAAATTACTATTCCCACTCCTGAGAGTGCAACAGTAGGGAAATCGTTGGATAGCGTAGGGGTAAAAATTACTATTACCAGTCCAGAGAGTGCAACAGTAGGGAAAGCGTTGGATAGCGTAGGGGTAAAAATTACTATTCCACTCCAGAGAGTGCAACAGTAGGGAAAGGGTTGGATAGCGTAGGGGTAAAAATTACTATTCCCACTCCAGAGAGTGCAACAGTAGGGAAAGGGTTGGATAGCGTGGGGGTAGAAAATAATATTCCCACTCCAGAGAGTGCAACAGTAGGGAAAGGGTTGGATAGCGAAGGGGTAAAAATTACTATTCCCACTCCAGAGAGTGCAACAGTAGGGAAAGCGTTGGATAGTGTAGGGGTAAACATTATTATTCCCACTCCAGAGAGTGCAACAGTAGGGAAAGCGTTGGATAGCGTAGGGGTACAAATTACTATTCCCACTCCAAAGAGTGCAACAGTAGGGAAAGTGTTGGATAGCGTAGGGGTAAAAATTACTATTCACACTCCAGAAAGTGCAACAGTAGGTAAGGCGTTGGATAGCGTAGAGGTTAAAATTACTATTCCCACTCCAGAGAGTGCAACAGTACAGAAAGGGTTGGATAGCGTAGGGGTAAAAATTACTATTCCCACTCCAGAGAGTGCAACAGTAGGGAAAGCGATGGATAGCATAGGGATAAACATTACTATTCCCACTCCAGAGAGTGCAACAGTAGGGAAAGCGTTGGATAGTGTATGGGTAAAAATTACCATTCCCACTCCAGAGAGTACAACAGTAGGGAAAGGGTTGGATAGCGTAGTGGTAAAAATTACTATTCCCACTCCAGAGAGTGCAACAGTAGTGAAAGCGTTGGATAGCGTAGGTGTAAAAATTACTATTCCCACTCCAGAGAGTGCAACAGTAGGGAAAGCGTTGGATAGCGTAGGGGTAAAAATTACTATTACCACTCCAGAGAGTGCAACAGTAGGGAAAGCGTTGGATAGCGTAGGGGTAAAAATTACTATTCCACTCCAGAGAGTGCAACAGTAGGGAAAGGGTTGGATAGCGTAGTGGTAAAAATTACTATTCCCACTCCAGAGAGTGCATCAGTAGGGAAAGCGTTGGATAGCGTAGGTGTAAAAATTACTATTCCTACTCCTGAGAGTGCAACAGTAGGGAAAGCGTTGGATAGCGTAGGGGAAAATTTACTATTACCAGTCCAGAGAGTGCAACAGTAGGGAAAGCGTTGGATAGCGTAGGGGTAAAAATTACTATTTCACTCCAGAGAGTGCAACAGTAGGGAAAGGGTTGGATAGCGTAGGGGTAAAAATTACTATTCCCACTCCAGAGAGTGCAACAGTAGGGAAAGGGTTGGATAGCGTAGAGGTAGAAAATAATATTCCCACTCCAGAGAGTGCAACAGTAGGGAAAGGGTTGGATAGCGTAGGGGTAAAAATTACTATTCCCACTCCAGAGAGTGCAACAGTAGGGAAAGCGTTGGATAGCGTAGGGGTAAAAATTACTATTCCCACTCCAGAGAGTGCAACAGTAGGGAAAGCGTTGGATAGCGTAGGGGTAAAAAGTACTGTTCCCACTCCAAAGAGTGCATCAGTAGGGAAAGCGTTGGATAGCGTAGGGGTAAAAAATACTATTCACACTCCAGAAAGTGCAACAGTAGGTAAGGCGTTGGATAGCGTAGAGGTTAAAATTACTATTCCCACTCCAGAGAGTGCAACAGTACAGAAAGGGTTGGATAGCGTAGGGGTAAAAATTACTATTCCCACTCCAGAGAGTGCAACAGTAGGGAAAGCGTTGTATAGCGTAGGGGTAAAAATTACTATTTCCACTCCAGAGAGTGCAACAGTAGAGAAAGGGTTGGATAGCGTAGGGGTAAAAATGACTATTCCCACTCCAGAGAGTGCAACAGTAGGGAAACCGTTGGATAGCGTAGGGGTAACAATTACTATTCCCACTCCAGAGAGTGCAACAGTAGGGAAAGGGTTGGATAGCGTAGGGGTAAAAATTACTATTTCCACACCAAAGAGTGCAACAGTAGGGAAAGCGTTGGATAGCGTAGGGCTAAAAATTACTATTCACCCTCCAGAAAGTGCAACAGTAGGTACGGCGTTAGATAGCCTAGAGGTTAAAATTACTATTCCCACTCCAGAGAGTGCAACAGTAGGGAAAGGGTTGAATAGCGCAGGGGTAAAAATTACTATTCCCACTCCAGAGAGTGCAACAGCAGGGAAAGAGATGGATAGCGTAGGGATAAAAATTACTATTCCCACTCCAGAGACTGCAACCGTAGGGAAAGCGTTGGATAGCGTAGGGGTAAAAAATACTATTCCCACTCCAGAGAGTGCAACAGTAGAGACAGGGTTGGATAGCATAGGGGTAAAAATTACTATTCCCACTACAGAGAGTGCAACAGTAGGGAAAGCGTTGGATAGTAAAGGGGTAAAAACTTAATATTCCCACTCCAGAGAGTGCAACAGTAGGGAAAGCGTTTGATAGCGTAGGGGTAAAAATTACTATTCCCATTCCAGAGAGTGCACCAGTAGGTAAAGCGTTGGATAGCGTAGGGGTAAAAATTACTATTCCCACTCCAGAGAGATCAACAGTAGGGAAAGGGTTGGATAGCGTAGGGGTAAAAATTACTATTCCCACTCCAAAGAGTGCAACAGTAGGGAAAATGTTGGATCGCGTAGGGGTAAAAATTACTAGTCACACTCCAGAAAGTGCCACAGTAGGTAAGGCATTGGATAGCGTAGAGGTTAAAATTACTATTCCCACTCCAGAGAGTGCAACAGTACGGAAAGGGTTGGATAGCGTAGGGGTAAAAATTGCTATTCCCACTCCAGAGAGTGCAACAGTAGGGAAAGTGATGGATAGCATAGGGATAAAAATTACTATTCCCACTCCAGAGAGTGCAACAGTAGGGAAAGCGTTGGATAGTGTAGGGGTAAAAACTTAATATTCCCACTCCAGAGAGTGCAACAGTAGGGAAAGCGTTTGATAGCGTAGGGGTAAAAATTACATTCCAGAGAGTGCACCAGTAGGTAAAGCGTTGGAAAGCGTAGGGGTAAAAATTACTATTCCCACTCCAGAGAGATCAACAGTAGGGAAAGGGTTGGATAGCGTAGCGGTAACAATTACTATTCTCACTCAAAAGAGTGCAACAGTAGGGAAAGCGTTGGATAGCGTAGGGCTAAAAATTACTATTCACACTCCAGAAAGTGCAACAGTAGATAAGGCGTTAGATAGCGTAGAGGTTAAAATTACTATTCCCACTTCAGAGAGTGCAACAGTAGGGAAAGGGTTGGATAGCGTAGGGGTAAAAATTACTATTCCCACTCCAGAGAGTGCAACAGTAGGGAAAGCGATGGATAGCGTAGGGATGAAAATTACTATTCCCACTCCAGAGAGTGCAACAGTAGGGAAAGCGTTGGATAGCATAGGGGTAAAAATTACTATTCCCACTCCAGAGAGTGCAACAGTAGGGAAAGCGTTGGATAGCGTAGGGGTAAAAATTACTATTCCCACTCCAGAGAGTGCAACAGTAGGGAAATCGTTGGATAGCGTAGGGGTAAAAATTACTATTCCCACTCCAGAGAGTGCAACAGTAGAGACAGGGTTGGATAGCATAGGGGTAAAAATTACTATTCCCACTACAGAGAGTGCAACAGTAGGGAACGCGTTGGATAGTGTAGGGGTAAAAACTTAATATTCCCACTCCAGAAAGTGCAACAGTAGGGAAAGCGTTTGATAGCGTAGGGGTAAAAATTACTATTCCCATTCCAGAGAGTGCACCAGTAGGTAAAGCGTTGGATAGCGTAGGGGTAAAAATTACTATTCCCACTCCAGAGAGATCAACAGTAGGGAAATGGTTGGATAGCGTAGGGGTAAAAATTACTACTCTCACTCAAAAGAGTGCAACAGTAGGGAAAGCGTTGGATAGCGTAGGGCTAAAAATTACTATTCACACTCCAGAAAGTGCAACAGTAGGTAAGGCGTTAGATAGCGTAGAGGTTAAAATTACTATTCCCACTTCAGAGAGTGCAACAGTAGGGAAAATGTTGGATAGCGTAGGGGTAAAAATTACTAGTCACACTCCAGAAAGTGCCACAGTAGGTAAGGCATTGGATAGCGTAGAGGTTAAAATTACTATTCCCACTCCAGAGAGTGCAACAGTACGGAAAGGGTTGGATAGCGTAGGGGTAAAAATTGCTATTCCCACTCCAGAGAGTGCAACAGTAGGGAAAGTGATGGATAGCATAGGGATAAAAATTACTATTCCCACTCCAGAGAGTGCAACAGTAGGGAAAGGGTTGGATAGCGTAGTGGTAAAAATTACTATTCCCACTCCAGAGAGTGCAACAGTAGGGAAAGGGTTGGATAGCGTAGTGGTAAAAATTACTATTCCCACTCCTGAGAGTGCAACAGTAGGGAAATCGTTGGATAGCGTAGGGGTAAAAATTACTATTACCAGTCCAGAGAGTGCAACAGTAGGGAAAGCGTTGGATAGCGTAGGGGTAAAAATTACTATTCCACTCCAGAGAGTGCAACAGTAGGGAAAGGGTTGGATAGCGTAGGGGTAAAAATTACTATTCCCACTCCAGAGAGTGCAACAGTAGGGAAAGGGTTGGATAGCGTGGGGGTAGAAAATAATATTCCCACTCCAGAGAGTGCAACAGTAGGGAAAGGGTTGGATAGCGAAGGGGTAAAAATTACTATTCCCACTCCAGAGAGTGCAACAGTAGGGAAAGCGTTGGATAGTGTAGGGGTAAACATTATTATTCCCACTCCAGAGAGTGCAACAGTAGGGAAAGCGTTGGATAGCGTAGGGGTACAAATTACTATTCCCACTCCAAAGAGTGCAACAGTAGGGAAAGTGTTGGATAGCGTAGGGGTAAAAATTACTATTCACACTCCAGAAAGTGCAACAGTAGGTAAGGCGTTGGATAGCGTAGAGGTTAAAATTACTATTCCCACTCCAGAGAGTGCAACAGTACAGAAAGGGTTGGATAGCGTAGGGGTAAAAATTACTATTCCCACTCCAGAGAGTGCAACAGTAGGGAAAGCGATGGATAGCATAGGGATAAACATTACTATTCCCACTCCAGAGAGTGCAACAGTAGGGAAAGCGTTGGATAGTGTATGGGTAAAAATTACCATTCCCACTCCAGAGAGTACAACAGTAGGGAAAGGGTTGGATAGCGTAGTGGTAAAAATTACTATTCCCACTCCAGAGAGTGCAACAGTAGTGAAAGCGTTGGATAGCGTAGGTGTAAAAATTACTATTCCCACTCCAGAGAGTGCAACAGTAGGGAAAGCGTTGGATAGCGTAGGGGTAAAAATTACTATTACCACTCCAGAGAGTGCAACAGTAGGGAAAGCGTTGGATAGCGTAGGGGTAAAAATTACTATTCCACTCCAGAGAGTGCAACAGTAGGGAAAGGGTTGGATAGCGTAGTGGTAAAAATTACTATTCCCACTCCAGAGAGTGCAACAGTAGGGAAAGCGTTGGATAGCGTAGGTGTAAAAATTACTATTCCTACTCCTGAGAGTGCAACAGTAGGGAAAGCGTTGGATAGCGTAGGGGAAAATTTACTATTACCAGTCCAGAGAGTGCAACAGTAGGGAAAGCGTTGGATAGCGTAGGGGTAAAAATTACTATTTCACTCCAGAGAGTGCAACAGTAGGGAAAGGGTTGGATAGCGTAGGGGTAAAAATTACTATTCCCACTCCAGAGAGTGCAACAGTAGGGAAAGGGTTGGATAGCGTAGAGGTAGAAAATAATATTCCCACTCCAGAGAGTGCAACAGTAGGGAAAGGGTTGGATAGCGTAGGGGTAAAAATTACTATTCCCACTCCAGAGAGTGCAACAGTAGGGAAAGCGTTGGATAGCGTAGGGGTAAAAATTACTATTCCCACTCCAGAGAGTGCAACAGTAGGGAAAGCGTTGGATAGCGTAGGGGTAAAAAGTACTGTTCCCACTCCAAAGAGTGCATCAGTAGGGAAAGCGTTGGATAGCGTAGGGGTAAAAAATACTATTCACACTCCAGAAAGTGCAACAGTAGGTAAGGCGTTGGATAGCGTAGAGGTTAAAATTACTATTCCCACTCCAGAGAGTGCAACAGTACAGAAAGGGTTGGATAGCGTAGGGGTAAAAATTACTATTCCCACTCCAGAGAGTGCAACAGTAGGGAAAGCGTTGTATAGCGTAGGGGTAAAAATTACTATTTCCACTCCAGAGAGTGCAACAGTAGAGAAAGGGTTGGATAGCGTAGGGGTAAAAATGACTATTCCCACTCCAGAGAGTGCAACAGTAGGGAAACCGTTGGATAGCGTAGGGGTAACAATTACTATTCCCACTCCAGAGAGTGCAACAGTAGGGAAAGGGTTGGATAGCGTAGGGGTAAAAATTACTATTTCCACACCAAAGAGTGCAACAGTAGGGAAAGCGTTGGATAGCGTAGGGCTAAAAATTACTATTCACCCTCCAGAAAGTGCAACAGTAGGTACGGCGTTAGATAGCCTAGAGGTTAAAATTACTATTCCCACTCCAGAGAGTGCAACAGTAGGGAAAGGGTTGAATAGCGCAGGGGTAAAAATTACTATTCCCACTCCAGAGAGTGCAACAGCAGGGAAAGAGATGGATAGCGTAGGGATACAAATTACTATTCCCACTCCAGAGACTGCAACCGTAGGGAAAGCGTTGGATAGCGTAGGGGTAAAAAATACTATTCCCACTCCAGAGAGTGCAACAGTAGAGACAGGGTTGGATAGCATAGGGGTAAAAATTACTATTCCCACTACAGAGAGTGCAACAGTAGGGAAAGCGTTGGATAGTAAAGGGGTAAAAACTTAATATTCCCACTCCAGAGAGTGCAACAGTAGGGAAAGCGTTTGATAGCGTAGGGGTAAAAATTACTATTCCCATTCCAGAGAGTGCACCAGTAGGTAAAGCGTTGGATTGCGTAGGGGTAAAAATTACTATTCCCACTCCAGAGAGATCAACAGTAGGGAAAGGGTTGGATAGCGTAGGGGTAAAAATTACTATTCCCACTCCAAAGAGTGCAACAGTAGGGAAAATGTTGGATCGCGTAGGGGTAAAAATTACTAGTCACACTCCAGAAAGTGCCACAGTAGGTAAGGCATTGGATAGCGTAGAGGTTAAAATTACTATTCCCACTCCAGAGAGTGCAACAGTACGGAAAGGGTTGGATAGCGTAGGGGTAAAAATTGCTATTCCCACTCCAGAGAGTGCAACAGTAGGGAAAGTGATGGATAGCATAGGGATAAAAATTACTATTCCCACTCCAGAGAGTGCAACAGTAGGGAAAGCGTTGGATAGTGTAGGGGTAAAAACTTAATATTCCCACTCCAGAGAGTGCAACAGTAGGGAAAGCGTTTGATAGCGTAGGGGTAAAAATTACATTCCAGAGAGTGCACCAGTAGGTAAAGCGTTGGAAAGCGTAGGGGTAAAAATTACTATTCCCACTCCAGAGAGATCAACAGTAGGGAAAGGGTTGGATAGCGTAGCGGTAACAATTACTATTCTCACTCAAAAGAGTGCAACAGTAGGGAAAGCGTTGGATAGCGTAGGGCTAAAAATTACTATTCACACTCCAGAAAGTGCAACAGTAGATAAGGCGTTAGATAGCGTAGAGGTTAAAATTACTATTCCCACTTCAGAGAGTGCAACAGTAGGGAAAGGGTTGGATAGCGTAGGGGTAAAAATTACTATTCCCACTCCAGAGAGTGCAACAGTAGGGAAAGCGATGGATAGCGTAGGGATGAAAATTACTATTCCCACTCCAGAGAGTGCAACAGTAGGGAAAGCGTTGGATAGCATAGGGGTAAAAATTACTATTCCCACTCCAGAGAGTGCAACAGTAGGGAAAGCGTTGGATAGCGTAGGGGTAAAAATTACTATTCCCACTCCAGAGAGTGCAACAGTAGGGAAATCGTTGGATAGCGTAGGGGTAAAAATTACTATTCCCACTCCAGAGAGTGCAACAGTAGAGACAGGGTTGGATAGCATAGGGGTAAAAATTACTATTCCCACTACAGAGAGTGCAACAGTAGGGAACGCGTTGGATAGTGTAGGGGTAAAAACTTAATATTCCCACTCCAGAAAGTGCAACAGTAGGGAAAGCGTTTGATAGCGTAGGGGTAAAAATTACTATTCCCATTCCAGAGAGTGCACCAGTAGGTAAAGCGTTGGATAGCGTAGGGGTAAAAATTACTATTCCCACTCCAGAGAGATCAACAGTAGGGAAATGGTTGGATAGCGTAGGGGTAAAAATTACTACTCTCACTCAAAAGAGTGCAACAGTAGGGAAAGCGTTGGATAGCGTAGGGCTAAAAATTACTATTCACACTCCAGAAAGTGCAACAGTAGGTAAGGCGTTAGATAGCGTAGAGGTTAAAATTACTATTCCCACTTCAGAGAGTGCAACAGTAGGGAAAGGGTTGGATAGCGTAGGGGTAAAAATTACTATTCCCACTCCAGAGAGTGCAACAGTAGGGAAAGCGATGGATAGCGTAGGGATAAAAATTACTATTCCCACTCCAGAGAGTGCAACAGTAGGGAAAGCGTTGGATAGCATAGGGGTAAAAATTACTATTCCCACTCCAGAGAGTGCAACAGTAGGGAAAGCGTTGGATAGCGTAGGGGTAAAAATTACTATTCCCACTCCAGAGAGTGCAACAGTAGGGAAATCGTTGGATAGCGTAGGGGCAAAAATTACTATTCCCTCTCCAAAGAGTGCAACAGTAGGGAAAATGTTGGATAGCCTAGGGGTAAAAATTACTAGTCACACTCCAGAAAGTGCCACAGTAGGTAAGGCATTGGATAGCGTAGAGGTTAAAATTACTATTCCCACTCCAGAGAGTGCAACAGTACAGAAAGGGTTGGATAGCGTAGGGGTAAAAATTGCTATTCCCACTCCAGAGAGTGCAACAGTAGGGAAAGTGATGGATAGCATAGGGATAAAAATTACTATTCCTACTCCAGAGAGTGCAACAGTAGGGAAAGCGTTGGATAGTGTAGGGGTAAAAACTTAATATTCCCACTCCAGAGAGTGCAACAGTAGGGAAAGCGTTTGATAGCGTAGGGGTAAAAATTACATTCCAGAGAGTGCACCAGTAGGTAAAGCGTTGGAAAGCGTAGGGGTAAAAATTACTATTCCCACTCCAGAGAGATCAACAGTAGGGAAAGGGTTGGATAGCGTAGGGGTAACAATTACTATTCTCACTCAAAAGAGTGCAACAGTAGGGAAAGCGTTGGATAGCGTAGGGCTAAAAATTACTATTTACACTCCAGAAAGTGCAACAGTAGGTAAGGCGTTAGATAGCGTAGAGGTTAAAATTACTATTCCCACTTCAGAGAGTGCAACAGTAGGGAAAGGGTTGGATAGCGTAGGGGTAAAAATTACTATTCCCACTCCAGAGAGTGCAACAGTAGGGAAAGCGATGGATAGCGTAGGGATAAAAATTACTATTCCCACTCCAGAGAGTGCAACAGTAGGGAAAGCGTTGGATAGCATAGGGGTAAAAATTACTATTCCCACTCCAGAGAGTGCAACAGTAGGGAAAACGTTGGATAGCGTAGGGGTAAAAATTACTATTCCCACTCCTGAGAGTGCAACAGTAGGGAAATCGTTGGATAGCGTAGGGGTAAAAATTACTATTCCCACTCCAGAGAGTGCAACAGTAGAGACAGGGTTGGATAGCATAGGGGTAAAAATTACTATTCCCACTACAGAGAGTGCAACAGTAAGGAAAGCGTTGGATAGTGTAGGGGTAAAAATTACTATTCCCACTCCAGAGAGTGCAACAGTAGGGAAAGCGTTGGATAGCGTAGGGGTAAAAATTACTATTCCCACTCCAGAGAGTGCAACAGTAGGGAAATCGTTGGATAGCGTAGGGGTAAAAATTACTATTCCCACTCCAGAGAGTGCAACAGTAGAGACAGGGTTGGATAGCATAGGGGTAAAAATTACTATTCCCACTACAGAGAGTGCAACAGTAGGGAAAGCGTTGGATAGTGTAGGGGTAAAAACTTAATATTCCCACTCCAGAGAGTGCAACAGTAGGGAAAGCGTTTGATAGCGTAGGGGTAAAAATTACTATTCCCATTCCAGAGAGTGCACCAGTAGGTAAAGCGTTGGATAGCGTAGGGGTAAAAATTACTATTCCCACTCCAGAGAGATCAACAGTAGGGAAATGGTTGGATAGCGTAGGGGTAAAAATTACTATTCTCACTCAAAAGAGTGCAACAGTAGGGAAAGCGTTGGATAGCGTAGGGCTAAAAATTACTATTCACACTCCAGAAAGTGCAACAGTAGGTAAGGCGTTAGATAGCGTAGAGGTTAAAATTACTATTCCCACTTCAGAGAGTGCAACAGTAGGGAAAGGGTTGGATAGCGTAGGGGTAAAAATTACTATTCCCACTCCAGAGAGTGCAACAGTAGGGAAAGCGATGGATAGCGTAGGGATAAAAATTACTATTCCCACTCCAGAGAGTGGAACAGTAGGGAAAGCGTTGGATAGCATAGGGGTAAAAATTACTATTCCCACTCCAGAGAGTGCAACAGTAGGGAAAGCGTTGGATAGCGTAGGGGTAAAAATTACTATTCCCACTCCAGAGAGTGCAACAGTAGGGAAATCGTTGGATAGCGTAGGGGCAAAAATTACTATTCCCACTCCAAAGAGTGCAACAGTAGGGAAAATGTTGGATAGCCTAGGGGTAAAAATTACTAGTCATACTCCAGAAAGTGCCACAGTAGGTAAGGCATTGGATAGCGTAGAGGTTAAAATTACTATTCCCACTCCAGAGAGTGCAACAGTACGGAAAGGGTTGGATAGCGTAGGGGTAAAAATTACTATTCCCACTCCAGAGAGATCAACAGTAGGGAAAGGGTTGGATAGCGTAGGGGTAACAATTACTATTCTTACTCAAAAGAGTGCAACAGTAGGGAAAGCGTTGGATAGCGTAGGGCTAAAAATTACTATTTACACTCCAGAAAGTGCAACAGTAGGTAAGGCGTTAGATAGCGTAGAGGTTAAAATTACTATTCCCACTTCAGAGAGTGCAACAGTAGGGAAAGGGTTGGATAGCGTAGGGGTAAAAATTACTATTCCCACTCCAGAGAGTGCAACAGTAGGGAAAGCGATGGATAGCGTAGGGATAAAAATTACTATTCCCACTCCAGAGAGTGCAACAGTAGGGAAAGCGTTGGATAGCATAGGGGTAAAAATTACTATTCCCACTCCAGAGAGTGCAACAGTAGGGAAAGCGTTGGATAGCGTAGGGGTAAAAATTACTATTCCCACTCCAGAGAGTGCAACAGTAGGGAAATCGTTGGATAGCGTAGGGGTAAAAATTACTATTCCCACTCCAGAGAGTGCAACAGTAGAGACAGGGTTGGATAGCATAGGGGTAAAAATTACTATTCCCACTACAGAGAGTGCAACAGTAGGGAAAGCGTTGGATAGTGTAGGGGTAAAAACTTAATATTCCCACTCCAGAGAGTGCAACAGTAGGGAAAGCGTTTGATAGCGTAGGGGTAAAAATTACTATTCCCATTCCAGAGAGTGCACCAGTAGGTAAAGCATTGGATAGCGTAGGGGTAAAAATTACTATTCCCACTCCAGAGAGATCAACAGTAGGGAAATGGTTGGAGAGCGTAGGGGTAAAAATTACTATTCTCACTCAAAAGAGTGCAACAGTAGGGAAAGCGTTGGATAGCGTAGGGCTAAAAATTACTATTCACACTCCAGAAGGTGCAACAGTAGGTAAGGCGTTAGATAGCGTAGAGGTTAAAATTACTATTCCCACTTCAGAGAGTGCAACAGTAGGGAAAGGGTTGGATAGCGTAGGGGTAAAAATTACTATTCCCACTCCAGAGAGTGCAACAGTAGGGAAAGCAATGGATAGCGTAGGGATAAAAATTACTATTCCCACTCCAGAGAGTGCAACAGTAGGGAAAGCGTTGGATAGCATAGGGGTAAAAATTACTATTCCCACTCCAGAGAGTGCAACAGTAGGGAAAGCGTTGGATAGCATAGGGGTAAAAATTACTATTCCCACTCCAGAGAGTGCAACAGTAGGGAAATCGTTGGATAGCGTAGGGGCAAAAATTACTATTCCCACTCCAAAGAGTGCAACAGTAGGGAAAATGTTGGATAGCGTAGGGGTAAAAATTACTAGTCACACTCCAGAAAGTGCCACAGTAGGTAAGGCATTGGATAGCGTAGAGGTTAAAATTACTATTCCCACTCCAGAGAGTGCAACAGTACGGAAAGGGTTGGATAGCGTAGGGGTAAAAATTGCTATTCCCACTCCAGAGAGTGCAACAGTAGGGAAAGTGATGGATAGCATAGGGATAAAAATTACTATTCCCACTCCAGAGAGTGCAACAGTAGGGAAAGCGTTGGATAGTGTAGGGGTAAAAACTTAATATTCCCACTCCAGAGAGTGCAACAGTAGGGAAAGCGTTTGATAGCGTAGGGGTAAAAATTACATTCCAGAGAGTGCACCAGTAGGTAAAGCGTTGGAAAGCGTAGGGGTAAAAATTACTATTCCCAATCCAGAGAGATCAACAGTAGGGAAAGGTTTGGATAGCGTAGGGGTAACAATTACTATTCTCACTCAAAAGAGTGCAACAGTAGGGAAAGCGTTGGATAGCGTAGGGCTAAAAATTACTATTCACACTCCAGAAAGTGCAACAGTAGGTTAGGCGTTAGATAGCGTAGAGGTTAAAATTACTATTCCCACTTCAGAAAGTGCAACAGTAGGGAAAGGGTTGGATAGCGTAGGGGTAAAAATTACTATTCCCACTCCAGAGAGTGCAACAGTAGGGAAAGCGATGGATAGCGTAGGGATAAAAATTACTATTCCCACTCCAGAGAGTGCAACAGTAGGGAAAGCGTTGGATAGCATAGGGGTAAAAATTACTATTCCCACTCCAGAGAGTGCAACAGTAGGGAAAGCGTTGGATAGCGTAGGGGTAAAAATTACTATTCCCACTCCAGAGAGTGCAACAGTAGGGAAATCGTTGGATAGCGTAGGGGTAAAAATTACTATTTCCACTCCAAAGAGTGCAACAGTAGGGAAAATGTTGGATAGCGTAGGGGTAAAAATTACTAGTCACACTCCAGAAAGTGCCACAGTAGGTAAGGCATTGGATAGCGTAGAGGTTAAAATTACTATTCCCACTCCAGAGAGTGCAACAGTACGGAAAGGGTTGGATAGCGTAGGGGTAAAAATTGCTATTCCCACTCCAGAGAGTGCAACAGTAGGGAAAGTGATGGATAGCATAGGGATAAAAATTACTATTCCCACTCCAGAGAGTGCAACAGTAGGGAAAGGGTTGGATAGCGTAGTGGTAAAAATTACTATTCCCACTCCAGAGAGTGCAACAGTAGGGAAAGGGTTGGATAGCGTAGTGGTAAAAATTACTATTCCCACTCCTGAGAGTGCAACAGTAGGGAAATCGTTGGATAGCGTAGGGGTAAAAATTACTATTACCAGTCCAGAGAGTGCAACAGTAGGGAAAGCGTTGGATAGCGTAGGGGTAAAAATTACTATTCCACTCCAGAGAGTGCAACAGTAGGGAAAGGGTTGGATAGCGTAGGGGTAAAAATTACTATTCCCACTCCAGAGAGTGCAACAGTAGGGAAAGGGTTGGATAGCGTACGGGTAGAAAATAATATTCCCACTCCAGAGAGTGCAACAGTAGGGAAAGGGTTGGATAGCGAAGGGGTAAAAATTACTATTTCCACTCCAGAGAGTGCAACAGTAGGGAAAGCGTTGGATAGCGTAGGGGTAAACATTATTATTCCCACTCCAGAGAGTGCAACTGTAGGGAAAGCGTTGGATAGCGTAGGGGTAAAAATTACTATTCCCACTCCAAAGAGTGCAACAGTAGGGAAAGTGTTGGATAGCGTAGGGGTAAAAATTACTATTCACACTCCAGAAAGTGCAACAGTAGGTAAGGCGTTGGATAGCGTAGAGGTTAAAATTACTATTCCCACTCCAGAGAGTGCAACAGTACAGAAAGGGTTGGATAGCGTAGGGGTAAAAATTACTATTCCCACTCCAGAGAGTGCAACAGTAGGGAAAGCGATGGATAGCATAGGGATACAAATTACTATTCCCACTCCAGAGAGTGCAACAGTAGGGAAAGCGTTGGATAGCGTATGGGTAAAAATTACCATTCCCACTCCAGAGAGTACAACAGTAGGGAAAGGGTTGGATAGCGTAGTGGTAAAAATTACTATTCCCACTCCAGAGAGTGCAACAGTAGTGAAAGCGTTGGATAGCGTAGGTGTAAAAATTACTATTCCCACTCCAGAGAGTGCAACAGTAGGGAAAGCGTTGGATAGTGTAGGGGTAAAAATTACTATTACCACTCCAGAGAGTGCAACAGTAGGGAAAGCGTTGGATAGCGTAGGGGTAAAAATTACTATTCCACTCCAGAGAGTGCAACAGTAGGGAAAGGGTTGGATAGCGTAGTGGTAAAAATTACTATTCCCACTCCAGAGAGTGCAACAGTAGGGAAAGCGTTGGATAGCGTAGGGGTAGAAAATAATATTCCCACTCCAGAGAGTGCAACAGTAGGGAAAGGGTTGGATAGCGTAGGGGTAAAAATTACTATTCCCACTCCAGAGAGTGCAACAGTAGGGAAAGCGTTGGATAGCGTAGGGGTAAAAATTACTATTCCCACTCCAGAGAGTGCAACAGTAGGGAAAGCGTTGGATAGCGTAGGGGTAAAAAGTACTGTTCCCACTCCAAAGAGTGCAACAGTAGGGAAAGCGTTGGATAGCGTAGGGGTAAAAATTACTATTCACACTCCAGAAAGTGCAACAGTAGGTAAGGCGTTGGATAGCGTAGAGGTTAAAATTACTATTCCCACTCCAGAGAGTGCAACAGTAGAGAAAGGGTTGGATAGAGTAGGGGTAAAAATTACTATTCCCACTCCAGAGAGTGCAACAGTAGGGAAAGCGATGGATAGCATAGGGATAAAAATTACTATTCCCACTCCAGAGAGTGCAACAGTAGGGAAAGCGTTGGATAGCGTATGGGTAAAAATTACTATTCCCACTCCAGAGAGTTCAACAGTAGGGAAAGGGATGGATAGCGTAGTGGTAAAAATTACTATTCCCACTCCAGAGAGTGCAACAGTAGTGAAAGCGTTGGATAGCGTAGGTGTAAAAATTACTATTCCCCCTCCAGAGAGTGCAACAGTAGGGAAAGCGTTGGATAGCGTAGGGGTAAAAATTACTATTCCCACTCCAGAGAGTGCAACAGTAGGGAAATCGTTGGATAGCGTAGGGGTAAAAATTACTATTCCCACTCCAAAGAGTGCAACAGTAGGGAAAATGTTGGATAGCGTAGGGGTAAAAATTACTAGTCACACTCCAGAAAGTGCCACAGTAGGTAAGGCATTGGATAGCGTAGAGGTTAAAATTACTATTCCCACTCCAGAGAGTGCAACAGTACGGAAAGGGTTGGATAGCGTAGGGGTAAAAATTGCTATTCCCACTCCAGAGAGTGCAACAGTAGGGAAAGTGATGGATAGCATAGGGATAAAAATTACTATTCCCACTCCAGAGAGTGCAACAGTAGGGAAAGGGTTGGATAGCGTAGGGGTAAAAATTGCTATTCCCACTCCAGAGAGTGCAACAGTAGGGAAATCGTTGGATAGCGTAGGGGTAAAAATTACTATTCCCACTCCAAAGAGTGCAACAGTAGGGAAAATGTTGGATAGCGTAGGGGTAAAAATTACTAGTCACTTTCCAGAAAGTGCCACAGTAGGTAAGGCATTTGATAGCGTAGAGGTTAAAATTACTATTCCCACTCCAGAGAGTGCAACAGTACGGAAAGGGTTGGATAGCGTAGGGGTAAAAATTGCTATTCCCACTCCAGAGAGTGCAACAGTAGGGAAAGTGATGGATAGCATAGGGATAAAAATTACTATTCCCACTCCAGAGAGTGCAACAGTAGGGAAAGGGTTGGATAGCGTAGTGGTAAAAATTACTATTCCCACTCCAGAGAGTGCAACAGTAGGGAAAGGGTTGGATAGCGTAGTGGTAAAAATTACTATTCCCACTCCTGAGAGTGCAAAATTAGGGAAATCGTTGGATAGCGTAGGGGTAAAAATTACTATTACCAGTCCAGAGAGTGCAACAGTAGGGAAAGCGTTGGATAGCGTAGGGGTAAAAATTACTATTCCACTCCAGAGAGTGCAACAGTAGGGAAAGGGTTGGATAGCGTAGGGGTAAAAATTACTATTCCCACTTCAGAGAGTGCAACAGTAGGGAAAGGGTTGGATAGCGTAGGGGTAGAAAATAATATTCCCACTCCAGAGAGTGCAACAGTAGGGAAAGGGTTGGATAGCGAAGGGGTAAAAATTACTATTCCCACTCCAGAGAGTGCAACAGTAGGGAAAGCGTTGGATAGCGTAGGGGTAAAAATTACTATTCCCACTCCAGAGAGTGCAACAGTACAGAAAGGGTTGGATAGCGTAGGGGTAAAAATTACTATTCCCACTCCAGAGAGTGCAACAGTAGGGAAAGCGATGGATAGCATAGGGATAAAAATTACTATTCCCACTCCAGAGAGTGCAACAGTAGGGAAAGCGTTGGATAGCGTATGGGTAAAAATTACTTTTCCCACTCCAGAGAGTTCAACAGTAGGGAAAGGGATGGATAGCGTAGTGGTAAAAATTACTATTCCCACTCCAGAGAGTGCAACAGTAGTGAAAGCGTTGGATAGCGTAGGTGTAAAAATTACTATTCCCACTCCAGAGAGTGCAACAGTAGGGAAAGGGTTGGATAGCGTAGGGGTAAAAATGACTATTCCCACTCCAGAGAGTGCAACAGTAGGGAAATCGTTGGATAGCGTAGGGGTAAAAATTACTATTCCCACTCCAAAGAGTGCAACAGTAGGGAAAATGTTGGATAGCGTAGGGGTAAAAATTACTAGTCACACTCCAGAAAGTGCCACAGTAGGTAAGGCATTGGATAGCGTAGAGGTTAAAATTACTATTCCCACTCCAGAGAGTGCAACAGTACGGAAAGGGTTGGATAGCGTAGGGGTAAAAATTGCTATTCCCACTCCAGAGAGTGCAACAGTAGGGAAAGTGATGGATAGCATAGGGATAAAAATTACTATTCCCACTCCAGAGAGTGCAACAGTAGGGAAAGGGTTGGATAGCATAGTGGTAAAAATTACTATTCCCACTCCAGAGAGTGCAACAGTAGGGAAAGGGTTGGATAGCGTAGGGGTAAAAATTGCTATTCCCACTCCAGAGAGTGCAACAGTAGGGAAATCGTTGGATAGCGTAGGGGTAAAAATTACTATTCCCACTCCAAAGAGTGCAACAGTAGGGAAAATGTTGGATAGCGTAGGGGTAAAAATTACTAGTCACACTCCAGAAAGTGCCACAGTAGGTAAGGCATTGGATAGCGTAGAGGTTAAAATTACTATTCCCACTCCAGAGAGTGCAACAGTACGGAAAGGGTTGGATAGCGTAGGGGTAAAAATTGCTATTCCCACTCCAGAGAGTGCAACAGTAAGGAAAGTGATGGATAGCATAGGGATAAAAATTACTATTCCCACTCCAGAGAGTGCAACAGTAGGGAAAGGGTTGGATAGCGTAGTGGTAAAAATTACTATTCCCACTCCAGAGAGTGCAACAGTAGGGAAAGGGTTGGATAGCGTAGTGGTAAAAATTACTATTCCCACTCCTGAGAGTGCAACAGTAGGGAAATCGTTGGATAGCGTAGGGGTAAAAATTACTATTACCAGTCCAGAGAGTGCAACAGTAGGGAAAGGGTTGGATAGCGTAGGGGTAGAAAATAATATTCCCACTCCAGAGAGTGCAACAGTAGGGAAAGGGTTGGATAGCGAAGGGGTAAAAATTACTATTCCCACTCCAGAGAGTGCAACAGTAGGGAAAGCGTTGGATAGTGTAGGGGTAAACATTATTATTCCCACTCCAGAGAGTGCAACAGTAGGGAAAGCGTTGGATAGCGTAGGGGTAAAAATTACTATTCCCACTCCAAAGAGTGCAACAGTAGGGAAAGTGTTGGATAGCGTAGGGGTAAAAATTACTATTCACACTCCAGAAAGTGCAACAGTAGGTAAGGCGTTGGATAGCGTAGAGGTTAAAATTACTATTCCCACTCCAGAGAGTGCAACAGTACAGAAAGGGTTGGATAGCGTAGGGGTAAAAATTACTATTCCCACTCCAGAGAGTGCAACAGTAGGGAAAGCGATGGATAGCATAGGGATAAACATTACTATTCCCACTCCAGAGAGTGCAACAGTAGGGAAAGCGTTGGATAGCGTATGGGTAATAATTACCATTCCCACTCCAGAGAGTACAACAGTAGGGAAAGGGTTGGATAGCGTAGTGGTAAAAATTACTATTCCCACTCCAGAGAGTGCAACAGTAGTGAAAGCGTTGGATAGCGTAGGTGTAAAAATTACTATTCCCACTCCAGAGAGTGCAACAGTAGGGAAAGCGTTGGATAGTGTAGGGGTAAAAATTACTATTACCACTCCAGAGAGTGCAACAGTAGGGAAAGCGTTGGATAGCGTAGGGGTAAAAATTACTATTCCACTCCAGAGAGTGCAACAGTAGGGAAAGGGTTGGATAGCGTAGTGGTAAAAATTACTATTCCCACTCCAGAGAGTGCAACAGTAGGGAAAGCGTTGGATAGCGTAGGTGTAAAAATTACTATTCCTACTCCTGAGAGTGCAACAGTAGGGAAAGCGTTGGATAGCGTAGGGGAAAATTTACTATTACCAGTCCAGAGAGTGCAACAGTAGGGAAAGCGTTGGATAGCGTAGGGGTAAAAATTACTATTTCACTCCAGAGAGTGCAACAGTAGGGAAAGGGTTGGATAGCGTAGGGGTAAAAATTACTATTCCCACTCCAGAGAGTGCAACAGTAGGGAAAGGGTTGGATAGCGTAGAGGTAGAAAATAATATTCCCACTCCAGAGAGTGCAACAGTAGGGAAAGGGTTGGATAGCATAGGGGTAAAAATTACTATTCCCACTCCAGAGAGTGCAACAGTAGGGAAAGCGTTGGATAGCGTAGGGGTAAAAATTACTATTCCCACTCCAGAGAGTGCAACAGTAGGGAAAGCGTTGGATAGCGTAGGGGTAAAAAGTACTGTTCCCACTCCAAAGAGTGCAACAGTAGGGAAAGCGTTGGATAGCGTAGGGGTAAAAATTACTATTCACATTTCAGAAAGTGCAACAGTAGGTAAGGCGTTGGATAGCGTAGAGGTTAAAATTACTATTCCCACTCCAGAGAGTGCAACAGTACAGAAAGGGTTGGATAGCGTAGGGGTAAAAATTACTATTCCCACTCCAGAGAGTGCAACAGTAGGGAAAGCGTTGTATAGCGTAGGGGTAAAAATTACTATTTCCACTCCAGAGAGTGCAACAGTAGAGAAAGGGTTGGATAGCGTAGGGGTAAAAATGACTATTCCCACTCCAGAGAGTGCAACAGTAGGGAAACCATTGGATAGCGTAGGGGTAACAATTACTATTCCCACTCCAGAGAGTGCAACAGTAGGGAAAGGGTTGGATAGCGTAGGGGTAAAAATTACTATTTCCACACCAAAGAGTGCAACAGTAGGGAAAGCGTTGGATAGCGTAGGGCTAAAAATTACTATTCACCCTCCAGAAAGTGCAACAGTAGGTACGGCGTTAGATAGCCTAGAGGTTAAAATTACTATTCCCACTCCAGAGAGTGCAACAGTAGGGAAAGGGTTGAATAGCGCAGGGGTAAAAATTACTATTCCCACTCCAGAGAGTGCAACAGCAGGGAAAGAGATGGATAGCGTAGGGATAAAAATTACTATTCCCACTCCAGAGACTGCAACCGTAGGGAAAGCGTTGGATAGCGTAGGGGTAAAAAATACTATTCCCACTCCAGAGAGTGCAACAGTAGAGACAGGGTTGGATAGCATAGGGGTAAAAATTACTATTCCCACTACAGAGAGTGCAACAGTAGGGAAAGCGTTGGATAGTAAAGGGGTAAAAACGTAATATTCCCACTCCAGAGAGTGCAACAGTAGGGAAAGCGTTTGATAGCGTAGGGGTAAAAATTACTATTCCCATTCCAGAGAGTGCACCAGTAGGTAAAGCGTTGGATAGCGTAGGGGTAAAAATTACTATTCCCACTCCAGATAGATCAACAGTAGGGAAAGGGTTGGATAGCGTAGGGGTAAAAATTACTATTCCCACTCCAAAGAGTGCAACAGTAGGGAAAATGTTGGATAGCGTAGGGGTAAAAATTACTAGTCACACTCCAGAAAGTGCCACAGTAGGTAAGGCATTGGATAGCGTAGAGGTTAAAATTACTATTCCCACTCCAGAGAGTGCAACAGTACGGAAAGGGTTGGATAGCGTAGGGGTAGAAATTGCTATTCCCACTCCAGAGAGTGCAACAGTAGGGAAAGTGATGGATAGCATAGGGATAAAAATTACTATTCCCACTCCAGAGAGTGCAACAGTAGGGAAAGCGTTGGATAGTGTAGGGGTAAAAACGTAATATTCCCACTCCAGAGAGTGCAACAGTAGGGAAAGCGTTTGATAGCGTAGGGGTAAAAATTACATTCCAGAGAGTGCACCAGTAGGTAAAGCGTTGGAAAGCGTAGGGGTAAAAATTACTATTCCCACTCCAGAGAGATCAACAGTAGGGAAAGGGTTGGATAGCGTAGGGGTAACAATTACTATTCTCACTCAAAAGAGTGCAACAGTAGGGAAAGCGTTGGATAGCGTAGGGCTAAAAATTACTATTTACACTCCAGAAAGTGCAACAGTAGATAAGGCGTTAGATAGCGTAGAGGTTAAAATTACTATTCCCACTTCAGAGAGTGCAACAGTAGGGAAAGGGTTGGATAGCGTAGGGGTAAAAATTACTATTCCCACTCCAGAGAGTGCAACAGTAGGGAAAGCGATGGATAGCGTAGGGGTAAACATTATTATTCCCACTCCAGAGAGTGCAACTGTAGGGAAAGCGTTGGATAGCGTAGGGGTAAAAATTACTATTCCCACTCCAAAGAGTGCAACAGTAGGGAAAGTGTTGGATAGCGTAGGGGTAAAAATTACTATTCACACTCCAGAAAGTGCAACAGTAGGTAAGGCGTTGGATAGCGTAGAGGTTAAAATTACTATTCCCACTCCAGAGAGTGCAACAGTACAGAAAGGGTTGGATAGCGTAGGGGTAAAAATTACTATTCCCACTCCAGAGAGTGCAACAGTAGGGAAAGCGATGGATAGCATAGGGATAAAAATTACTATTCCCACTCCAGAGAGTGCAACAGTAGGGAAAGCGTTGGATAGCGTATGGGTAAAAATTACCATTCCCACTCCAGAGAGTACAACAGTAGGGAAAGGGTTGGATAGCGTAGTGGTAAAAATTACTATTCCCACTCCAGAGAGTGCAACAGTAGTGAAAGCGTTGGATAGCGTAGGTGTAAAAATTACTATTCCCACTCCAGAGAGTGCAACAGTAGGGAAAGCGTTGGATAGTGTAGGGGTAAAAATTACTATTACCACTCCAGAGAGTGCAACAGTAGGGAAAGCGTTGGATAGCGTAGGGGTAAAAATTACTATTCCACTCCAGAGAGTGCAACAGTAGGGAAAGGGTTGGATAGCGTAGTGGTAAAAATTACTATTCCCACTCCAGAGAGTGCAACAGTAGGGAAAGCGTTGGATAGCGTAGGGGTAGAAAATAATATTCCCACTCCAGAGAGTGCAACAGTAGGGAAAGGGTTGGATAGCGTAGGGGTAAAAATTACTATTCCCACTCCAGAGAGTGCAACAGTAGGGAAAGCGTTGGATAGCGTAGGGGTAAAAATTACTATTCCCACTCCAGAGAGTGCAACAGTAGGGAAAGTGTTGGATAGCGTAGGGGTAAAATGTACTGTTCCCACTCCAAAGAGTGCAACAGTAGGGAAAGCGTTGGATAGCGTAGGGGTAAAAATTACTGTTCACACTCCAGAAAGTGCAACAGTAGGTAAGGCGTTGGATAGCGTAGAGGTTAAAATTACTATTCCCACTCCAGAGAGTGCAACAGTAGAGAAAGGGTTGGATAGAGTAGGGGTAAAAATTACTATTCCCACTCCAGAGAGTGCAACAGTAGGGAAAGCGATGGATAGCATAGGGATAAAAATTACTATTCCCACTCCAGAGAGTGCAACAGTAGGGAAAGCGTTGGATAGCGTATGGGTAAAAATTACTATTCCCACTCCAGAGAGTTCAACAGTAGGGAAAGGGATGGATAGCGTAGTGGTAAAAATTACTATTCCCACTCCAGAGAGTGCAACAGTAGTGAAAGCGTTGGATAGCATAGGTGTAAAAATTACTATTCCCCCTCCAGAGAGTGCAACAGTAGGGAAAGCGTTGGATAGCGTAGGTGTAAAAATTACTATTCCCACTCCAGAGAGTGCAACAGTAGGGAAAGCGTTGGATAGTGTAGGGGTAAAAATTACTATTACCACTCCAGAGAGTGCAACAGTAGGGAAAGCGTTGGATAGCGTAGGGGTAAAAATTACTATTCCACTCCAGAGAGTGCAACAGTAGGGAAAGGGTTGGATAGCGTAGTGGTAAAAATTACTATTCCCACTCCAGAGAGTGCAACAGTAGGGAAAGCGTTGGATAGCGTAGGGGTAGAAAATAATATTCCCACTCCAGAGAGTGCAACAGTAGGGAAAGGGTTGGATAGCGTAGGGGTAAAAATTACTATTCCCACTCCAGAGAGTGCAACAGTAGGAAAAGCGTTGGATAGCGTAGGGGTAAAAATTACTATTCCCACTCCAGAGAGCGCAACAGTAGGGAAAGCGTTGGATAGCGTAGGGGTAAAAAGTACTGTTCCCACTCCAAAGAGTGCAACAGTAGGGAAAGCGTTGGATAGCGTAGGGGTAAAAATTACTATTCACACTCCAGAAAGTGCAACAGTAGGTAAGGCGTTGGATAGCGTAGAGGTTAAAATTACTATTCCCATTCCAGAGAGTGCAACAGTAGAGAAAGGGTTGGATAGAGTAGGGGTAAAAATTACTATTCCCACTCCAGAGAGTGCAACAGTAGGGAAAGCGATGGATAGCATAGGGATAAAAATTACTATTCCCACTCCAGAGAGTGCAACAGTAGGGAAAGCGTTGGATAGCGTATGGGTAAAAATTACTATTCCCACTCCAGAGAGTTCAACAGTAGGGAAAGGGATGGATAGCGTAGTGGTAAAAATTACTATTCCCACTCCAGAGAGTGCAACAGTAGTGAAAGCGTTGGATAGCGTAGGTGTAAAAATTACTATTCCCCCTCCAGAGAGTGCAACAGTAGGGAAAGCGTTGGATAGCGTAGGGGTAAAAATTACTATTCCCACTCCAGAGAGTGCAACAGTAGGGAAATCGTTGGATAGCGTAGGGGTAAAAATTACTATTCCCACTCCAAAGAGTGCAACAGTAGGGAAAATGTTGGATAGCGTAGGGGTAAAAATTACTAGTCACACTCCAGAAAGTGCCACAGTAGGTAAGGCATTGGATAGCGTAGAGGTTAAAATTACTATTCCCACTCCAGAGAGTGCAACAGTACGGAAAGGGTTGGATAGCGTAGGGGTAAAAATTGCTATTCCCACTCCAGAGAGTGCAACAGTAGGGAAAGTGATGGATAGCATAGGGATAAAAATTACTATTCCCACTCCAGAGAGTGCAACAGTAGGGAAAGGGTTGGATAGCGTAGGGGTAAAAATTGCTATTCCCACTCCAGAGAGTGCAACAGTAGGGAAATCGTTGGATAGCGTAGGGGTAAAAATTACTATTCCCACTCCAAAGAGTGCAACAGTAGGGAAAATGTTGGATAGCGTAGGGGTAAAAATTACTAGTCACTTTCCAGAAAGTGCCACAGTAGGTAAGGCATTTGATAGCGTAGAGGTTAAAATTACTATTCCCACTCCAGAGAGTGCAACAGTACGGAAAGGGTTGGATAGCGTAGGGGTAAAAATTGCTATTCCCACTCCAGAGAGTGCAACAGTAGGGAAAGTGATGGATAGCATAGGGATAAAAATTACTATTCCCACTCCAGAGAGTGCAACAGTAGGGAAAGGGTTGGATAGCGTAGTGGTAAAAATTACTATTCCCACTCCAGAGAGTGCAACAGTAGGGAAAGGGTTGGATAGCGTAGTGGTAAAAATTACTATTCCCACTCCTGAGAGTGCAAAATTAGGGAAATCGTTGGATAGCGTAGGGGTAAAAATTACTATTACCAGTCCAGAGAGTGCAACAGTAGGGAAAGCGTTGGATAGCGTAGGGGTAAAAATTACTATTCCACTCCAGAGAGTGCAACAGTAGGGAAAGGGTTGGATAGCGTAGGGGTAAAAATTACTATTCCCACTCCAGAGAGTGCAACAGTAGGGAAAGGGTTGGATAGCGTAGGGGTAGAAAATAATATTCCCACTCCAGAGAGTGCAACAGTAGGGAAAGGGTTGGATAGCGAAGGGGTAAAAATTACTATTCCCACTCCAGAGAGTGCAACAGTAGGGAAAGCGTTGGATAGCGTAGGGGTAAAAATTACTATTCCCACTCCAGAGAGTGCAACAGTACAGAAAGGGTTGGATAGCATAGGGGTAAAAATTACTATTCCCACTCCAGAGAGTGCAACAGTAGGGAAAGCGATGGATAGCATAGGGATAAAAATTACTATTCCCACTCCAGAGAGTGCAACAGTAGGGAAAGCGTTGGATAGCGTATGGGTAAAAATTACTATTCCCACTCCAGAGAGTTCAACAGTAGGGAAAGGGATGGATAGCGTAGTGGTAAAAATTACTATTCCCACTCCAGAGAGTGCAACAGTAGTGAAAGCGTTGGATAGCGTAGGTGTAAAAATTACTATTCCCACTCCAGAGAGTGCAACAGTAGGGAAAGGGTTGGATAGCGTAGGGGTAAAAATTACTATTCCCACTCCAGAGAGTGCAACAGTAGGGAAATCGTTGGATAGCGTAGGGGTAAAAATTACTATTCCCACTCCAAAGAGTGCAACAGTAGGGAAAATGTTGGATAGCGTAGGGGTAAAAATTACTAGTCACACTCCAGAAAGTGCCACAGTAGGTAAGGCATTGGATAGCGTAGAGGTTAAAATTACTATTCCCACTCCAGAGAGTGCAACAGTACGGAAAGGGTTGGATAGCGTAGGGGTAAAAATTGCTATTCAAACTCCAGAGAGTGCAACAGTAGGGAAAGTGATGGATAGCATAGGGATAAAAATTACTATTCCCACTCCAGAGAGTGCAACAGTAGGGAAAGGGTTGGATAGCATAGTGGTAAAAATTACTATTCCCACTCCAGAGAGTGCAACAGTAGGGAAAGGGTTGGATAGCGTAGGGGTAAAAATTGCTATTCCCACTCCAGAGAGTGCAACAGTAGGGAAATTGTTGGATAGCGTAGGGGTAAAAATTACTATTCCCACTCCAAAGAGTGCAACAGTAGGGAAAATGTTGGATAGCGTAGGGGTAAAAATTACTAGTCACACTCCAGAAAGTGCCACAGTAGGTAAGGCATTGGATAGCGTAGAGGTTAAAATTACTATTCCCACTCCAGAGAGTGCAACAGTACGGAAAGGGTTGGATAGCGTAGGGGTAAAGATTGCTATTCCCACTCCAGAGAGTGCAACAGTAGGGAAAGTGATGGATAGCATAGGGATAAAAATTACTATTCCCACTCCAGAGAGTGCAACAGTAGGGAAAGGGTTGGATAGCGTAGTGGTAAAAATTACTATTCCCACTCCAGAGAGTGCAACAGTAGGGAAAGGGTTGGATAGCGTAGTGGTAAAAATTACTATTCCCACTCCTGAGAGTGCAACAGTAGGGAAATCGTTGGATAGCGTAGGGGTAAAAATTACTATTACCAGTCCAGAGAGTGCAACAGTAGGGAAAGGGTTGGATAGCGTAGGGGTAGAAAATAATATTCCCACTCCAGAGAGTGCAACAGTAGGGAAAGGGTTGGATAGCGAAGGGGTAAAAATTACTATTCCCACTCCAGAGAGTGCAACAGTAGGGAAAGCGTTGGATAGTGTAGGGGTAAACATTATTATTCCCACTCCAGAGAGTGCAACAGTAGGGAAAGCGTTGGATAGCGTAAGGGTAAAAATTACTATTCCCACTCCAAAGAGTGCAACAGTAGGGAAAGTGTTGGATAGCGTAGGGGTAAAAATTACTATTCACACTCCAGAAAGTGCAACAGTAGGTAAGGCGTTGGATAGCGTAGAGGTTAAAATTACTATTCCCACTCCAGAGAGTGCAACAGTACAGAAAGTGTTGGATAGCGTAGGGGTAAAAATTACTATTCCCACTCCAGAGAGTGCAACAGTAGGGAAAGCGATGGATAGCATAGGGATAAACATTACTATTCCCACTCCAGAGAGTGCAACAGTAGGGAAAGCGTTGGATAGCGTATGGGTAATAATTACCATTCCCACTCCAGAGAGTACAACAGTAGGGAAAGGGTTGGATAGCGTAGTGGTAAAAATTACTATTCCCACTCCAGAGAGTGCAACAGTAGTGAAAGCGTTGGATAGCGTAGGTGTAAAAATTACTATTCCCACTCCAGAGAGTGCAACAGTAGGGAAAGCGTTGGATAGTGTAGGGGTAAAAATTACTATTACCACTCCAGAGAGTGCAACAGTAGGGAAAGCGTTGGATAGCGTAGGGGTAAAAATTACTATTCCACTCCAGAGAGTGCAACAGTAGGGAAAGGGTTGGATAGCGTAGTGGTAAAAATTACTATTCCCACTCCAGAGAGTGCAACAGTAGGGAAAGCGTTGGATAGCGTAGGTGTAAAAATTACTATTCCTACTCCTGAGAGTGCAACAGTAGGGAAAGCGTTGGATAGCGTAGGGGAAAATTTACTATTACCTGTCCAGAGAGTGCAACAGTAGGGAAAGCGTTGGATAGCGTAGGGGTAAAAATTACTATTTCACTCCAGAGAGTGCAACAGTAGGGAAAGGGTTGGATAGCGTAGGGGTAAAAATTACTATTCCCACTCCAGAGAGTGCAACAGTAGGGAAAGGGTTGGATAGCGTAGAGGTAGAAAATAATATTCCCACTCCAGAGAGTGCAACAGTAGGGAAAGGGTTGGATAGCGTAGGGGTAAAAATTACTATTCCCACTCCAGAGAGTGCAACAGTAGTGAAAGCGTTGGATAGCGTAGGGGTAAAAATTACTATTCCCACTCCAGAGAGTGCAACAGTAGGGAAAGCGTTGGATAGCGTAGGGGTAAAAAGTACTGTTCCCACTCCAAAGAGTGCAACAGTAGGGAAAGCGTTGGATAGCGTAGGGGTAAAAATTACTATTCACATTTTAGAAAGTGCAACAGTAGGTAAGGCGTTGGATAGCGTAGAGGTTAAAATTACTATTCCCACTCCAGAGAGTGCAACAGTACAGAAAGGGTTGGATAGCGTAGGGGTAAAAATTACTATTCCCACTCCAGAGAGTGCAACAGTAGGGAAAGCGTTGTATAGCGTAGGGGTAAAAATTACTATTTCCACTCCAGAGAGTGCAACAGTAGAGAAAGGGTTGGATAGCGTAGGGGTAAAAATGACTATTCCCACTCCAGAGAGTGCAACAGTAGGGAAACCATTGGATAGCGTAGGGGTAACAATTACTATTCCCACTCCAGAGAGTGCAACAGTAGGGAAAGGGTTGGATAGCGTAGGGGTAAAAATTACTATTTCCACACCAAAGAGTGCAACAGTAGGGAAAGCGTTGGATAGCGTAGGGCTAAAAATTACTATTCACCCTCCAGAAAGTGCAACAGTAGGTACGGCGTTAGATAGCCTAGAGGTTAAAATTACTATTCCCACTCCAGAGAGTGCAACAGTAGGGAAAGGGTTGAATAGCGCAGGGGTAAAAATTACTATTCCCACTCCAGAGAGTGCAACAGCAGGGAAAGAGATGGATAGCGTAGGGATAAAAATTACTATTCCCACTCCAGAGACTGCAACCGTAGGGAAAGCGTTGGATAGCGTAGGGGTAAAAAATACTATTCCCACTCCAGAGAGTGCAACAGTAGAGACAGGGTTGGATAGCATAGGGGTAAAAATTACTATTCCCACTACAGAGAGTGCAACAGTAGGGAAAGCGTTGGATAGTAAAGGGGTAAAAACGTAATATTCCCACTCCAGAGAGTGCAACAGTAGGGAAAGCGTTTGATAGCGTAGGGGTAAAAATTACTATTCCCATTCCAGAGAGTGCACCAGTAGGTAAAGCGTTGGATAGCGTAGGGGTAAAAATTACTATTCCCACTCCAGAGAGATCAACAGTAGGGAAAGGGTTGGATAGCGTAGGGGTAAAAATTACTATTCCCACTCCAAAGAGTGCAACAGTAGGGAAAATGTTGGATAGCGTAGGGGTAAAAATTACTAGTCACACTCCAGAAAGTGCCACAGTAGGTAAGGCATTGGATAGCGTAGAGGTTAAAATTACTATTCCCACTCCAGAGAGTGCAACAGTACGGAAAGGGTTGGATAGCGTAGGGGTAGAAATTGCTATTCCCACTCCAGAGAGTGCAACAGTAGGGAAAGTGATGGATAGCATAGGGATAAAAATTACTATTCCCACTCCAGAGAGTGCAACAGTAGGGAAAGCGTTGGATAGTGTAGGGGTAAAAACGTAATATTCCCACTCCAGAGAGTGCAACAGTAGGGAAAGCGTTTGATAGCGTAGGGGTAAAAATTACATTCCAGAGAGTGCACCAGTAGGTAAAGCGTTGGAAAGCGTAGGGGTAAAAATTACTATTCCCACTCCAGAGAGATCAACAGTAGGGAAAGGGTTGGATAGCGTAGGGGTAACAATTACTATTCTCACTCAAAAGAGTGCAACAGTAGGGAAAGCGTTGGATAGCGTAGGGCTAAAAATTACTATTTACACTCCAGAAAGTGCAACAGTAGATAAGGCGTTAGATAGCGTAGAGGTTAAAATTACTATTCCCACTTCAGAGAGTGCAACAGTAGGGAAAGGGTTGGATAGCGTAGGGGTAAAAATTACTATTCCCACTCCAGAGAGTGCAACAGTAGGGAAAGCGATGGATAGCGTAGGGATGAAAATTACTATTCCCACTCCAGAGAGTGCAACAGTAGGAAAAGCGTTGGATAGCATAGGGGTAAAAATTACTATTCCCACTCCAGAGAGTGCAACAGTAGGGAAAGCGTTGGATAGCGTAGGGGTAAAAATTACTATTCCCACTCCAGAGAGTGCAACAGTAGGGAAATCATTGGATAGCGTAGGGGTAAAAATTACTATTCCCACTCCAGAGAGTGCAACAGTAGAGACAGGGTTGGATAGCATAGGGGTAAAAATCACTATTCCCACTACAGAGAGTGCAACAGTAGGGAAAGCGTTGGATAGTGTAGGGGTAACAACTTAATATTCCCACTCCAGAGAGTGCAACAGTAGGGAAAGCGTTTGATAGCGTAGGGGTAAAAATTACTATTCCCATTCCAGAGAGTGCACCAGTAGGTAAAGCGTTGGATAGCGTAGGGGTAAAAATTACTATTCCCACTCCAGAGAGATCAACAGTAGGGAAATGGTTGGATAGCGTAGGGGTAAAAATTACTATTCTCACTCAAAAGAGTGCAACAGTAGGGAAAGCGTTGGATAGCGTAGGGCTAAAAATTACTATTCACACTCCAGAAAGTGCAACAGTAGGTAAGGCGTTAGATAGCGTAGAGGTTAAAATTACTATTCCCACTTCAGAGAGTGCAACAGTAGGGAAAGGGTTGGATAGCGTAGGGGTAAAAATTACTATTCCCACTCCAGAGAGTGCAACAGTAGGGAAAGCGATGGATAGCGTAGGGATAAAAATTACTATTCCCACTCCAGAGAGTGCAACAGTAGGGAAAGCGTTGGATAGCATAGGGGTAAAAATTACTATTCCCACTCCAGAGAGTGCAACAGTAGGGAAAGCGTTGGATAGCGTAGGTGTAAAAATTACTATTCCCACTCCAGAGAGTGCAACAGTAGGGAAAGCGTTGGATAGTGTAGGGGTAAAAATTACTATTACCACTCCAGAGAGTGCAACAGTAGGGAAAGGGTTGGATAGCGTAGGGGTAAAAATTACTATTCCCACTCCAGAGAGTGCAACAGTAGGGAAAGCGATGGATAGCGTAGGGATAAAAATTACTATTCCCACTCCAGAGAGTGCAACAGTAGGGAAAGCGATGGATAGCGTAGGGATAAAAATTACTATTCCCACTCCAGAGAGTGCAACAGTAGGGAAAGCGTTGGATAGCATAGGGGTAAAAATTACTATTCCCACTCCAGAGAGTGCAACAGTAGGGAAAGCGTTGGATAGCGTAGAGGTTAAAATTACTATTCCCACTCCAGAGAGTGCAACAGTACGGAAAGGGTTGGATAGCGTAGGGGTAAAAATTGCTATTCCCACTCCAGAGAGTGCAACAGTAGGGAAAGTGATGGATAGCATAGGGATAAAAATTACTATTCCCACTCCAGAGAGTGCAACAGTAGGGAAAGCGTTGGATAGTGTAGGGGTAAAAACTTAATATTCCCACTCCAGAGAGTGCAACAGTAGGGAAAGCGTTTGATAGCGTAGGGGTAAAAATTACATTCCAGAGAGTGCACCAGTAGGTAAAGCGTTGGAAAGCGTAGGGGTAAAAATTACTATTCCCACTCCAGAGAGATCAACAGTAGGGAAAGGGTTGGATAGCGTAGGGGTAACAATTACTATTCTCACTCAAAAGAGTGCAACAGTAGGGAAAGCGGTGGATAGCGTAGGGATAAAAATTACTATTCCCACTCCAGAGAGTGCAACAGTAGGGAAAGCGTTGGATAGCATAGGGGTAAAAATTACTATTCCCACTCCAGAGAGTGCAACAGTAGGGAAAGCGTTGGATAGCGTAGGGGTAAAAATTACTATTCCCACTCCAGAGAGTGCAACAGTAGGGAAATCGTTGGATAGCGTAGGGGTAAAAATTACTATTCCCACTCCAGAGAGTGCAACAGTAGAGACAGGGTTGGATAGCATAGGGGTAAAAATTACTATTCCCACTACAGAGAGTGCAACAGTAGGGAAAGCGTTGGATAGTGTAGGGGTAAAAACTTAATATTCCCACTCCAGAGAGTGCAACAGTAGGGAAAGCGTTTGATAGCGTAGGGGTAAAAATTACTATTCCCATTCCAGAGAGTGCACCAGTAGGTAAAGCGTTGGATAGCGTAGGGGTAAAAATTACTATTCCCACTCCAGAGAGATCAACAGTAGGGAAATGGTTGGATAGCGTAGGGGTAAAAATTACTATTCTCACTCAAAAGAGTGCAACAGTAGGAAAAGCGTTGGATAGCGTAGGGCTAAAAATTACTATTCACACTCCAGAAAGTGCAACAGTAGGTAAGGCGTTAGATAGCGTAGAGGTTAAAATTACTATTCCCACTTCAGAGAGTGCAACAGTAGGGAAAGGGTTGGATAGCGTAGGGGTAAAAATTACTATTCCCACTCCAGAGAGTGCAACAGTAGGGAAAGCGATGGATAGCGTAGGGATACAAATTACTATTCCCACTCCAGAGAGTGCAACAGTAGGGAAAGCGTTGGATAGCATAGGGGTAAAAATTACTATTCCCACTCCAGAGAGTGCAACAGTAGGGAAAGCGTTGGATAGCATAGGGGTAAAAATTACTATTCCCACTCCAGAGAGTGCAACAGTAGGGAAATCGTTGGATAGCGTAGGGGCAAAAATTACTATTCCCACTCCAAAGAGTGCAACAGTAGGGAAAATGTTGGATAGCGTAGGGGTAAAAATTACTAGTCACACTCCAGAAAGTGCCACTGTAGGTAAGGCATTGGATAGCGTAGAGGTTAAAATTACTATTCCCACTCCAGAGAGTGCAACAGTACGGAAAGGATTGGATAGCGTAGGGGTAAAAATTGCTATTCCCACTCCAGAGAGTGCAACAGTAGGGAAAGTGATGGATAGCATAGGGATAAAAATTACTATTCCCACTCCAGAGAGTGCAACAGTAGGGAAAGCGTTGGATAGTGTAGGGGTAAAAACTTAATATTCCCACTCCAGAGAGTGCAACAGTAGGGAAAGCGTTTGATAGCGTAGGGGTAAAAATTACATTCCAGAGAGTGCACCAGTAGGTAAAGCGTTGGAAAGCGTAGGGGTAAAAATTACTATTCCCACTCCAGAGAGATCAACAGTAGGGAAAGGGTTGGATAGCGTAGGGGTAACAATTACTATTCTCACTCAAAAGAGTGCAACAGTAGGGAAAGCGTTGGATAGCGTAGGGCTAAAAATTACTATTCACACTCCAGAAAGTGCAACAGTAGGTTAGGCGTTAGATAGCGTAGAGGTTAAAATTACTATTCCCACTTCAGAGAGTGCAACAGTAGGGAAAGGGTTGGATAGCGTAGGGGTAAAAATTACTATTCCCACTCCAGAGAGTGCAACAGTAGGGAAAGCGTTGGATAGCGTAGGGGTAAAAATTACTATTCCCACTCCAGAGAGTGCAACAGTAGGGAAATCGTTGGATAGCGTAGGGGTAAAAATTACTATTTCCACTCCAAAGAGTGCAACAGTAGGGAAAATGTTGGATAGCGTAGGGGTAAAAATTACTAGTCACACTCCAGAAAGTGCCACAGTAGGTAAGGCATTGGATAGCGTAGAGGTTAAAATTACTATTCCCACTCCAGAGAGTGCAACAGTACGGAAAGGGTTGGATAGCGTAGGGGTAAAAATTGCTATTCTCACTCAAAAGAGTGCAACAGTAGGGAAAGCGTTGGATAGCGTAGGGATAAAAATTACTATTCCCACTCCAGAGAGTGCAACAGTAGGGAAAGCGTTGGATAGCATAGGGGTAAAAATTACTATTCCCACTCCAGAGAGTGCAACAGTAGGGAAAGCGTTGGATAGCGTAGGGGTAAAAATTACTATTCCCACTCCAGAGAGTGCAACAGTAGGGAAATCGTTGGATAGCGTAGGGGTAAAAATTACTATTCCCACTCCAGAGAGTGCAACAGTAGAGACAGGGTTGGATAGCATAGGGGTAAAAATTACTATTCCCACTACAGAGAGTGCAACAGTAGGGAAAGCGATGGATAGCGTAGGGATAAAAATTACTATTCCCACTCCAGAGAGTGCAACAGTAGGGAAAGCGTTGAATAGCATAGGGGTAAAAATTACTATTCCCACTCCAGAGAGTGCAACAGTAGGGAAAGCGTTGGATAGCGTAGGGGTAAAAATTACTATTCCCACTCCAGAGAGTGCAACAGTAGGGAAATCGTTGGATAGCGTAGGGGTAAAAATTACTATTTCCACTCCAAAGAGTGCAACAGTAGGGAAAATGTTGGATAGCGTAGGGGTAAAAATTACTAGTCACACTCCAGAAAGTGCCACAGTAGGTAAGGCATTGGATAGCGTAGAGGTTAAAATTACTATTCCCACTCCAGAGAGTGCAACAGTACGGAAAGGGTTGGATAGCGTAGGGGTAAAAATTGCTATTCTCACTCAAAAGAGTGCAACAGTAGGGAAAGCGTTGGATAGCGTAGGGATAAAAATTACTATTCCCACTCCAGAGAGTGCAACAGTAGGGAAAGCGTTGGATAGCATAGGGGTAAAAATTACTATTCCCACTCCAGAGAGTGCAACAGTAGGGAAAGCGTTGGATAGCGTAGGGGTAAAAATTACTATTCCCACTCCAGAGAGTGCAACAGTAGGGAAATCGTTGGATAGCGTAGGGGTAAAAATTACTATTCCCACTCCAGAGAGTGCAACAGTAGAGACAGGGTTGGATAGCATAGGGGTAAAAATTACTATTCCCACTACAGAGAGTGCAACAGTAGGGAAAGCGTTGGATAGTGTAGGGGTAAAAACTTAATATTCCCACTCCAGAGAGTGCAACAGTAGGGAAAGCGTTTGATAGCGTAGGGGTAAAAATTACTATTCCCATTCCAGAGAGTGCACCAGTAGGTAAAGCGTTGGATAGCGTAGGGGTAAAAATTACTATTCCCACTCCAGAGAGATCAACAGTAGGGAAATGGTTGGATAGCGTAGGGGTAAAAATTACTATTCTCACTCAAAAGAGTGCAACAGTAGGAAAAGCGTTGGATAGCGTAGGGCTAAAAATTACTATTCACACTCCAGAAAGTGCAACAGTAGGTAAGGCGTTAGATAGCGTAGAGGTTAAAATTACTATTCCCACTTCAGAGAGTGCAACAGTAGGGAAAGGGTTGGATAGCATAGGGGTAAAAATTACTATTCCCACTCCAGAGAGTGCAACAGTAGGGAAAGCGATGGATAGCGTAGGGATAAAAATTACTATTCCCACTCCAGAGAGTGCAACAGTAGGGAAAGCGTTGGATAGCATAGGGGTAAAAATTACTATTCCCACTCCAGAGAGTGCAACAGTAGGGAAAGCTTTGGATAGCATAGGGGTAAAAATTACTATTCCCACTCCAGAGAGTGCAACAGTAGGGAAATCGTTGGATAGCGTAGGGGCAAAAATTACTATTCCCACTCCAAAGAGTGCAACAGTAGGGAAAATGTTGGATAGCGTAGGGGTAAAAATTACTAGTCACACTCCAGAAAGTGCCACAGTAGGTAAGGCATTGGATAGCGTAGAGGTTAAAATTACTATTCCCACTCCAGAGAGTGCAACAGTACGGAAAGGATTGGATAGCGTAGGGGTAAAAATTGCTATTCCCACTCCAGAGAGTGCAACAGTAGGGAAAGTGATGGATAGCATAGGGATAAAAATTACTATTCCCACTCCAGAGAGTGCAACAGTAGGGAAAGCGTTGGATAGTGTAGGGGTAAAAACTTAATATTCCCACTCCAGAGAGTGCAACAGTAGGGAAAGCGTTTGATAGCGTAGGGGTAAAAATTACATTCCAGAGAGTGCACCAGTAGGTAAAGCGTTGGAAAGCGTAGGGGTAAAAATTACTATTCCCACTCCAGAGAGATCAACAGTAGGGAAAGGGTTGGATAGCGTAGGGGTAACAATTACTATTCTCACTCAAAAGAGTGCAACAGTAGGGAAAGCGTTGGATAGCGTAGGGCTAAAAATTACTATTCACACTCCAGAAAGTGCAACAGTAGGTTAGGCGTTAGATAGCGTAGAGGTTAAAATTACTATTCCCACTTCAGAGAGTGCAACAGTAGGGAAAGGGTTGGATAGCGTAGGGGTAAAAATTACTATTCCCACTCCAGAGAGTGCAACAGTAGGGAAAGCGATGGATAGCGTAGGGATAAAAATTACTATTCCCACTCCAGAGAGTGCAACAGTAGGGAAAGCGTTGGATAGCATAGGGGTAAAAATTACTATTCCCACTCCAGAGAGTGCAACAGTAGGGAAAGCGTTGGATAGCGTAGGGGTAAAAATTACTATTCCCACTCCAGAGAGTGCAACAGTAGGGAAATCGTTGGATAGCGTAGGGGTAAAAATTACTATTTCCACTCCAAAGAGTGCAACAGTAGGGAAAATGTTGGATAGCGTAGGGGTAAAAATTACTAGTCACACTCCAGAAAGTGCCACAGTAGGTAAGGCATTGGATAGCGTAGAGGTTAAAATTACTATTCCCACTCCAGAGAGTGCAACAGTACGGAAAGGGTTGGATAGCGTAGGGGTAAAAATTGCTATTCCCACTCCAGAGAGTGCAACAGTAGGGAAAGTGATGGATAGCATACGGATAAAAATTACTATTCCCACTCCAGAGAGTGCAACAGTAGGGAAAGGGTTGGATAGCGTAGTGGTAAAAATTACTATTCCCACTCCAGAGAGTGCAACAGTAGGGAAAGGGTTGGATAGCGTAGTGGTAAAAATTACTATTCCCACTCCTGAGAGTGCAACAGTAGGGAAATCGTTGGATAGCGTAGGGGTAAAAATTACTATTACCAGTCCAGAGAGTGCAACAGTAGGGAAAGCGTTGGATAGCGTAGGGGTAAAAATTACTATTCCACTCCAGAGAGTGCAACAGTAGGGAAAGGGTTGGATAGCGTAGGGGTAAAAATTACTATTCCCACTCCAGAGAGTGCAACAGTAGGGAAAGGGTTGGATAGCGTACGGGTAGAAAATAATATTCCCACTCCAGAGAGTGCAACAGGAGGGAAAGTGTTGGATAGCGTAGGGGTAAAAATTACTATTCACACTCCAGAAAGTGCAACAGTAGGTAAGGCGTTGGATAGCATAGAGGTTAAAATTACTATTCCCACTCCAGAGAGTGCAACAGTAGGGAAAGCGTTGGATAGCATAGGGGTAAAAATTACTATTCCCACTCCAGAGAGTGCAACAGTAGGGAAAGCTTTGGATAGCATAGGGGTAAAAATTACTATTCCCACTCCAGAGAGTGCAACAGTAGGGAAATCGTTGGATAGCGTAGGGGCAAAAATTACTATTCCCACTCCAAAGAGTGCAACAGTAGGGAAAATGTTGGATAGCGTAGGGGTAAAAATTACTAGTCACACTCCAGAAAGTGCCACAGTAGGTAAGGCATTGGATAGCGTAGAGGTTAAAATTACTATTCCCACTCCAGAGAGTGCAACAGTACGGAAAGGATTGGATAGCGTAGGGGTAAAAATTGCTATTCCCACTCCAGAGAGTGCAACAGTAGGGAAAGTGATGGATAGCATAGGGATAAAAATTACTATTCCCACTCCAGAGAGTGCAACAGTAGGGAAAGCGTTGGATAGTGTAGGGGTAAAAACTTAATATTCCCACTCCAGAGAGTGCAACAGTAGGGAAAGCGTTTGATAGCGTAGGGGTAAAAATTACATTCCAGAGAGTGCACCAGTAGGTAAAGCGTTGGAAAGCGTAGGGGTAAAAATTACTATTCCCACTCCAGAGAGATCAACAGTAGGGAAAGGGTTGGATAGCGTAGGGGTAACAATTACTATTCTCACTCAAAAGAGTGCAACAGTAGGGAAAGCGTTGGATAGCGTAGGGCTAAAAATTACTATTCACACTCCAGAAAGTGCAACAGTAGGTTAGGCGTTAGATAGCGTAGAGGTTAAAATTACTATTCCCACTTCAGAGAGTGCAACAGTAGGGAAAGGGTTGGATAGCGTAGGGGTAAAAATTACTATTCCCACTCCAGAGAGTGCAACAGTAGGGAAAGCGATGGATAGCGTAGGGATAAAAATTACTATTCCCACTCCAGAGAGTGCAACAGTAGGGAAAGCGTTGGATAGCATAGGGGTAAAAATTACTATTCCCACTCCAGAGAGTGCAACAGTAGGGAAAGCGTTGGATAGCGTAGGGGTAAAAATTACTATTCCCACTCCAGAGAGTGCAACAGTAGGGAAATCGTTGGATAGCGTAGGGGTAAAAATTACTATTTCCACTCCAAAGAGTGCAACAGTAGGGAAAATGTTGGATAGCGTAGGGGTAAAAATTACTAGTCACACTCCAGAAAGTGCCACAGTAGGTAAGGCATTGGATAGCGTAGAGGTTAAAATTACTATTCCCACTCCAGAGAGTGCAACAGTACGGAAAGGGTTGGATAGCGTAGGGGTAAAAATTGCTATTCCCACTCCAGAGAGTGCAACAGTAGGGAAAGTGATGGATAGCATACGGATAAAAATTACTATTCCCACTCCAGAGAGTGCAACAGTAGGGAAAGGGTTGGATAGCGTAGTGGTAAAAATTACTATTCCCACTCCAGAGAGTGCAACAGTAGGGAAAGGGTTGGATAGCGTAGTGGTAAAAATTACTATTCCCACTCCTGAGAGTGCAACAGTAGGGAAATCGTTGGATAGCGTAGGGGTAAAAATTACTATTACCAGTCCAGAGAGTGCAACAGTAGGGAAAGCGTTGGATAGCGTAGGGGTAAAAATTACTATTCCACTCCAGAGAGTGCAACAGTAGGGAAAGGGTTGGATAGCGTAGGGGTAAAAATTACTATTCCCACTCCAGAGAGTGCAACAGTAGGGAAAGGGTTGGATAGCGTACGGGTAGAAAATAATATTCCCACTCCAGAGAGTGCAACAGTAGGGAAAGTGTTGGATAGCGTAGGGGTAAAAATTACTATTCACACTCCAGAAAGTGCAACAGTAGGTAAGGCGTTGGATAGCATAGAGGTTAAAATTACTATTCCCACTCCAGAGAGTGCAACAGTACAGAAAGGGTTGGATAGCGTAGGGGTAAAAATTACTATTCCCACTCCAGAGAGTGCAACAGTAGGGAAAGCGATGGATAGCATAGGGATAAAAATTACTATTCCCACTCCAGAGAGTGCAACAGTAGGGAAAGCGTTGGATAGCGTATGGGTAAAAATTACCATTCCCACTCCAGAGAGTACAACAGTAGGGAAAGGGTTGGATAGCGTAGTGGTAAAAATTACTATTCCCACTCCAGAGAGTGCAACAGTAGTGAAAGCGTTGGATAGCGTAGGTGTAAAAATTACTATTCCCACTCCAGAGAGTGCAACAGTAGGGAAAGCGTTGGATAGTGTAGGGGTAAAAATTACTATTACCACTCCAGAGAGTGCAACAGTAGGGAAAGCGTTGGATAGCGTAGGGGTAAAAATTACTATTCCACTCCAGAGAGTGCAACAGTAGGGAAAGGGTTGGATAGCGTAGTGGTAAAAATTACTATTCCCACTCCAGAGAGTGCAACAGTAGGGAAGGCGTTGGATAGCGTAGGTGTAAAAATTACTATTCCCACTCCTGAGAGTGCAACAGTAGGGAAAGCGTTGGATAGCGTAGGGGTAAAAATTACTATTACCAGTCCAGAGAGTGCAACAGTAGGGAAAGCGTTGGATAGCGTAGGGGTAAAAATTACTATTTCACTCCAGAGAGTGCAACAGTAGGGAAAGGGTTGGATAGCGTAGGGGTAAAAATTACTATTCCCACTCCAGAGAGTGCAACAGTAGGGAAAGGGTTGGATAGCGTAGGGGTAGAAAATAATATTCCCACTCCAGAGAGTGCAACAGTAGGGAAAGGGTTGGATAGCGTAGGGGTAAAAATTACTATTCCCACTCCAGAGAGTGCTACAGTAGGGAAAGCGTTGGATAGCGTAGGGGTAAAAATTACTATTCCCACTCCAGAGAGTGCAACAGTAGGGAAAGCGTTGGATAGTGTAGGGGTAAAAAGTACTGTTCCCACTCCAAAGAGTGCAACAGTAGGGAAAGCGTTGGATAGCGTAGGGGTAAAAATTACTATTCACACTCCAGAAAGTGCAACAGTAGGTAAGGCGTTGGATAGCGTAGAGGTTAAAATTACTATTCCCACTCCAGAGAGTGCAACAGTAGAGAAAGGGTTGGATAGCGTAGGGGTAAAAATTACTATTCCCACTCCAGAGAGTGCAACAGTAGGGAAAGCGATGGATAGCATAGGGATAAAAATTACTATTCCCACTCCAGAGAGTGCAACAGTAGGGAAAGCGTTGGATAGCGTATGGGTAAAAATTACTATTCCCACTCCAGAGAGTTCAACAGTAGGGAAAGGGATGGATAGCGTAGTGGTAAAAATTACTATTCCCACTCCAGAGAGTGCAACAGTAGTGAAAGCGTTGGATAGCGTAGGTGTAAAAATTACTATTCCCCCTCCAGAGAGTGCAACAGTAGGGAAAGCGTTGGATAGCGTAGGGGTAAAAATTACTATTCCCACTCCAGAGAGTGCAACAGTAGGGAAATCGTTGGATAGCGTAGGGGTAAAAATTACTATTCCCACTCCAAAGAGTGCAACAGTAGGGAAAATGTTGGATAGCGTAGGGGTAAAAATTACTAGTCACACTCCAGAAAGTGCCACAGTAGGTAAGGCATTGGATAGCGTAGAGGTTAAAATTACTATTCCCACTCCAGAGAGTGCAACAGTACGGAAAGGGTTGGATAGCGTAGGGGTAAAAATTGCTATTCCCACTCCAGAGAGTGCAACAGTAGGGAAAGTGATGGATAGCATAGGGATAAACATTACTATTCCCACTCCAGAGAGTGCAACAGTAGGGAAAGGGTTGGATAGCATAGTGGTAAAAATTACTATTCCCACTCCAGAGAGTGCAACAGTAGGGAAAGGGTTGGATAGCGTAGGGGTAAAAATTGCTATTCCCACTCCAGAGAGTGCAACAGTAGGGAAATCGTTGGATAGCGTAGGGGTAAAAATTACTATTCCCACTCCAAAGAGTGCAACAGTAGGGAAAATGTTGGATAGCGTAGGGGTAAAAATTACTAGTCACTTTCCAGAAAGTGCCACAGTAGGTAAGGCATTGGATAGCGTAGAGGTTAAAATTACTATTCCCACTCCAGAGAGTGCAACAGTACGGAAAGGGTTGGATAGCGTAGGGGTAAAAATTGCTATTCCCACTCCACAGAGTGCAACAGTAGGGAAAGTGATGGATAGCATAGGGATAAAAATTACTATTCCCACTCCAGAGAGTGCAACAGTAGGGAAAGGGTTGGATAGCGTAGTGGTAAAAATTACTATTCCCACTCCAGAGAGTGCAACAGTAGGGAAAGGGTTGGATAGCGTAGTGGTAAAAATTACTATTCCCACTCCTGAGAGTGCAACAGTAGGGAAATCGTTGGATAGCGTAGGGGTAAAAATTACTATTACCAGTCCAGAGAGTGCAACAGTAGGGAAAGCGTTGGATAGCGTAGGGGTAAAAATTACTATTCCACTCCAGAGAGTGCAACAGTAGGGAAAGGGTTGGATAGCGTAGGGGTAAAAATTACTATTCCCACTCCAGAGAGTGCAACAGTAGGGAAAGGGTTGGATAGCGTAGGGGTAGAAAATAATATTCCCACTCCAGAGAGTGCAACAGTAGGGAAAGGGTTGGATAGCGAAAGGGTAAAAATTACTATTCCCACTCCAGAGAGTGCAACAGTAGGGAAAGCGTTGGATAGCGTAGGGGTAAAAATTTACTATTCACACTCCAGAAAGTGCAACAGTAGGTAAGGCGTTGGATATCGTAGAGGTTAAAATTACTATTCCCACTCCAGAGAGTGCAACAGTACAGAAAGGGTTGGATAGCGTAGGGGTAAAAATTACTATTCCCACTCCAGAGAGTGCAACAGTAGGGAAAGCGATGGATAGCATAGGGATAAAAATTACTATTCCCACTCCAGAGAGTGCAACAGTAGGGAAAGCGTTGGATAGCATATGGGTAAAAATTACTATTCCCACTCCAGAGAGTTCAACAGTAGGGAAAGGGATGGATAGCGTAGTGGTAAAAATTACTATTCCCACTCCAGAGAGTGCAACAGTAGTGAAAGCGTTGGATAGCGTAGGTGTAAAAATTACTATTCCCACTCCAGAGAGTGCAACAGTAGGGAAAGCGTTGGATAGCGTAGGGGTAAAAATTACTATTCCCACTCCAGAGAGTGCAACAGTAGGGAAATCGTTGGATAGCGTAGGGGTAAAAATTACTATTCCCACTCCAAAGAGTGCAACAGTAGGGAAAATGTTGGATAGCGTAGGGGTAAAAATTACTAGTCACACTCCAGAAAGTGCCACAGTAGGTAAGGCATTGGATAGCGTAGAGGTTAAAATTACTATTCCCACTCCAGAGAGTGCAACAGTACGGAAAGGGTTGGATAGCGTAGGGGTAAAAATTGCTATTCCCACTCCAGAGAGTGCAACAGTAGGGAAAGTGATGGATAGCATAGGGATAAAAATTACTATTCCCACTCCAGAGAGTGCAACAGTAGGGAAAGGGTTGGATAGCATAGTGGTAAAAATTACTATTCCCACTCCAGAGAGTGCAACAGTAGGGAAAGGGTTGGATAGCGTAGGGGTAAAAATTGCTATTCCCACTCCAGAGAGTGCAACAGTAGGGAAATCGTTGGATAGCGTAGGGGTAAAAATTACTATTCCCACTCCAAAGAGTGCAACAGTAGGGAAAATGTTGGATAGCGTAGGGGTAAAAATTACTAGTCACACTCCAGAAAGTGCCACAGTAGGTAAGGCATTGGATAGCGTAGAGGTTAAAATTACTATTCCCACTCCAGAGAGTGCAACAGTAGGGAAAGGGTTGGATAGCGTAGTGGTAAAAATTACTATTCCCACTCCTGAGAGTGCAACAGTAGGGAAATCGTTGGATAGCGTAGGGGTAAAAATTACTATTACCAGTCCAGAGAGTGCAACAGTAGGGAAAGCGTTGGATAGCGTAGGGGTAAAAATTACTATTCCACTCCAGAGAGTGCAACAGTAGGGAAAGGGTTGGATAGCGTAGGGGTAAAAATTACTATTCCCACTCCAGAGAGTGCAACAGTAGGGAAAGGGTTGGATAGCGTAGGGGTAGAAAATAATATTCCCACTCCAGAGAGTGCAACAGTAGGGAAAGGGTTGGATAGCGAAGGGGTAAACATTATTATTCCCACTCCAGAGAGTGCAACAGTAGGGAAAGCGTTGGATAGCGTAGGGGTAAAAATTACTATTCCCACTCCAAAGAGTGCAACAGTAGGGAAAGTGTTGGATAGCGTAGGGGTAAAAATTACTATTCACACTCCAGAAAGTGCAACAGTAGGTAAGGCGTTGGATAGCGTAGAGGTTAAAATTACTATTCCCACTCCAGAGAGTGCAACAGTAGGGAAAGGGTTGGATAGCGTAGGGGTAGAAAATAATATTCCCACTCCAGAGAGTGCAACAGTAGGGAAAGCGTTGGATAGTGTAGGGGTAAACATTATTATTCCCACTCCAGAGAGTGCAACAGTAGGGAAAGCGTTGGATAGCGTAGGGGTAAAAATTACTATTCCCACTCCAAAGAGTGCAACAGTAGGGAAAGTGTTGGATAGCGTAGGGGTAAAAATTACTATTCACACTCCAGAAAGTGCAACAGTAGGTAAGGCGTTGGATAGCGTAGAGGTTAAAATTACTATTCCCACTCCAGAGAGTGCAACAGTACAGAAAGGGTTGGATAGCGTAGGGGTAAAAATTACTATTCCCACTCCAGAGAGTGCAACAGTAGGGAAAGCGATGGATAGCATAGGGATAAAAATTACTATTCCCACTCCAGAGAGTGCAACAGTAGGGAAAGCGTTGGATAGCGTATGGGTAAAAATTACCATTCCCACTCCAGAGAGTACAACAGTAGGGAAATCGTTGGATAGCGTAGGGGTAAAAATTACTATTACCACTCCAGAGAGTGCAACAGTAGGGAAAGCGTTGGATAGCTTAGGTGTAAAAATTACTATTCCCACTCCAGAGAGTGCAACAGTAGGGAAAGCGTTGGATAGTGTAGGGGTAAAAATTACTATTACCACTCCAGAGAGTGCAACAGTAGGGAAAGCGTTGGATAGCGTAGGGGTAAAAAATACTATTCCACTCCAGAGAGTGCAACAGTAGGGAAAGGGTTGGATAGCGTAGTGGTAAAAATTACTATTCCCACTCCAGAGAGTGCAACAGTAGGGAAAGCGTTGGATAGCGTAGGTGTAAAAATTACTATTCCTACTCCTGAGAGTGCAACAGTAGGGAAAGCGTTGGATAGCGTAGGGGTAAAATTTACTATTACCAGTCCAGAGAGTGCAACAGTAGGGAAAGCGTTGGATAGCGTAGGGGTAAAAATTACTATTTCACTCCAGAGAGTGCAACAGTAGGGAAAGGGTTGGATAGCGTAGGGGTAAAAATTACTATTCCCACTCCAGAGAGTGCAACAGTAGGGAAAGGGTTGGATAGCGTAGAGGTAGAAAATAATATTCCCACTCCAGAGAGTGCAACAGTAGGGAAAGGGTTGGATAGCGTAGGGGTAAAAATTACTATTCCCACTCCAGAGAGTGCAACAGTAGGGAAAGCGTTGGATAGCGTAGGGGTAAAAATTACTATTCCCACTCCAGAGAGTGCAACAGTAGGGAAAGCGTTGGATAGCGTAGGGGTAAAAAGTACTGTTCCCACTCCAAAGAGTGCAACAGTAGGGAAAGCGTTGGATAGCGTAGGGGTAAAAATTACTATTCACACTCCAGAAAGTGCAACAGTAGGTAAGGCGTTGGATAGCGTAGAGGTTAAAATTACTATTCCCACTCCAGAGAGTGCAACAGTACAGAAAGGGTTGGATAGCGTAGGGGTAAAAATTACTATTCCCACTCCAGAGAGTGCAACAGTAGGGAAAGCGATCGATAGCATAGGGATAAAAATTACTATTCCCACTCCAGAGAGTGCAACAGTAGGGAAAGCGTTGGATAGCGTATGGGTAAAAATTACTATTCCCGCTCCAGAGAGTTCAACAGTAGGGAAAGGGTTGGATAGCGTAGTGGTAAAAATTACTATTCCCACTCCAGAGAGTGCAACAGTAGTGAAAGCGTTGGATAGCGTAGGTGTAAAAATTACTATTCCCACTCCAGAGAGTGCAACAGTAGGGAAAGTGTTGGATAGTGTAGGGGTAAAAATTACTATTACCACTCCAGAGAGTGCAACAGTAGGGAAAGCGTTGGATAGCGTAGGGGTAAAAATTACTATTCCACTCCGAGAGTGCAACAGTAGGAAAAGGGTTGGATAGCGTAGTGGTAAAAATTACTTTTCCCACTCCAGAGAGTACAACAGTAGGGAAAGCGATGGATAGCATAGGGATAAAAATTACTATTCCCACTCCAGAGAGTGCAACAGTAGGGAAAGCGTTGGATAGCGTATGGGTAAAAATTACTATTCCCACTCCAGAGAGTTCAACAGTAGGGAAAGGGTTGGATAGCGTAGTGGTAAAAATTACTATTCCCACTCCAGAGAGTGCAACAGTAGTGAAAGCGTTGGATAGCGTAGGTGTAAAAATTACTATTCCCACTCCAGAGAGTGCAACAGTAGGGAAAGCGTTGGATAGTGTAGGGGTAAAAATTACTATTACCACTCCAGAGAGTGCAACAGTAGGGAAAGCGTTGGATAGCGTAGGGGTAAAAATTACTATTCCACTCCGAGAGTGCAACAGTAGGAAAAGGGTTGGATAGCGTAGTGGTAAAAATTACTTTTCCCACTCCAGAGAGTGCAACAGTAGGGAAAGCGTTGGATAGCGTAGGTGTAAAAATTACTATTCCCACTCCTGAGAGTGCAACAGTAGGGAAAGCGTTGGATAGCGTAGGGGTACAAATTACTATTACCAGTCCAGAGAGTGCAACAGTAGGGAAAGCGTTGGATAGCATAGGGGTAAAAATTACTATTCCACTCCAGAGAGTGCAACAGTAGGGAAAGGGTTGGATAGCGTAGGGGTAAAAATTACTATTCCCACTCCAGAGAGTGCAACAGTAGGGAAAGGGTTGGATAGCGTAGGGGTAGAAAATAATATTCCCACTCCAGAGAGTGCAACAGTAGGGAAAGGGTTGGATAGCGTAGGGGTAAAAATTACTATTCCCACTCCAGAGAGTGCAACAGTAGGGAAAGCGTTGGATAGCGTAGGGGTAAAAATTACTATTCCCACTCCAGAGAGTGCAACAGTAGGGAAAGCGTTGGATAGCGTAGGGGTAAAAATTACTATTCCCACTCCAAAGAGTGCAACAGTAGGGAAAGCGTTGGATAGCGTAGGGGTAAAAATTACTATTCACACTCCACAAAGTGCAACAGTAGGTAAGGCGTTGGATAGCGTAGAGGTTAAAATGACTATTCCCACTCCAGAGAGTGCAACAGTACAGAAAGGGTTGGATAGCGTAGGGGTAAAAATTACTATTCCCACTCCAGAGAGTGCAACAGTAGGGAAAGCGATGGCTAGCATAGGGATAAAAATTACTATTCCCACTCCAGAGAGTGCAACAGTAGGGAAAGCGTTGGATAGCGTATGTGTAAAAATTACTATTCCCACTCCAGAGAGTTCAACAGTAGGGAAAGGGTTGGATAGCGTAGTGGTAAAAATTACTATTCCCACTCCAGAGAGTGCAACAGTAGTGAAAGCGTTGGATAGCATAGGTGTAAAAATTACTATTCCCACTCCAGAGAGTGCAACAGTAGGGAAAGCGTTGGATAGTGTAGGGGTAAAAATTACTATTACCACTCCAGAGAGTGCAACAGTAGGGAAAGCGTTGGATAGCGTAGGGGTAAAAATTACTATTCCACTCCAGAGAGTGCAACAGTAGGGAAAGGGTAAGATAGCGTAGGGGTAAAAATGACTATTCCCACTCCAGAGAGTGCAACAGTAGGGAAAGGGTTGGATAGCGTAGGGGTAAAAATTACGATTCCCACTCCAGAGAGTGCAACACTAGGAAAAGCGTTGGATAGCGTAGGGGTTAAAATTAGTATTCCCATTCCAGTGAGTGCAACAGTAGGTAAGGTAGATACTTCATATATTATTTATAAATATAATATAATAATTAATTAATTACAAATACTAATTTAAATTAATCATTAAAATTAGTTATCTATTAATACTAATTAATTTCAAATAAAAAATTAATTAATTAGTACTTAAAAAGGTACTTAACAATTAAAATCTAATAAATACCCAAGAAAATTAACATATGTAATTAGTTATAATTTAATTACTTCCCCACCCTATTCCCCTATAAACCCACAACCCACTACAGAAAATAAATTAGTAAAATTAACATAATTATCAAGTAATACATTTAATAAAATTAATTGTCAATTAAAATGTAATTAATTACCAAATAACAATTATTTAACAATTCATTATAAATAAATAACAATACATAAATTAACATATTTAATTAATTATAATTAAATTGCTTCCCACCCTATTCCCCTATAAACCCGAAACCCGCTACAGAAAATAAATTAGTTAAATTAACATAATTATCAATTAATCAAATAAATAAAATTTATTTGCAATTAACATTTAATTAATTACAAAATAAAAAATAATTAACAATTAATTACAAACAAATAACAATAAATAAATTTACATATTTAATTAATTATAAATAAATTACTTCCCACCCTATTCCCCTATAAACCCACAACCCTCTACAGAAAATAAATTAGTTAAATTAACATAATTATCAATTAATCAATTAAATAAAATTAATTGGCAATTAACATTTAATTAATTACAAAATAAAAATTATTTAACAATTAATTATTAACAAATACCAATAAATACATTTACATATTTAATTAATTATAATAAAATGTTATCCCACCCTATTCCCCTATAAACCCACAACCCGCTAAATAATTAAATTACGCAAAATGTAAATAACATTTAATTCATTAATTAAATTACATTATAACATAAATAAACACTTTTAACACATAAAATACACTATAAAAAATTTGATATTATTAAATTTTCGATATTTTTATTAACCTATATTATGTACTTCGATATTTTGACTATCTATATTTTAAAATTCGATATTACATTACTTACCTTCAAAACGATATTTTTGATGTCTATATTCTGTCCATTCGATATTTTGTCCAGCCTATATTTTGGACTCGATATTATGTCCATTCGATATCGTCTTTTTACCCTTCTGAACCACTATCGGAATGAGTTGGAGAGGCAAAAGAGTGTAGGCAAATTTCCCTGACCAATTCATCCATAGTGCATTGCCCTTGGACAATGGGTGTGAATACCTGGAGGCGAAGCTTCGGCATTTTGTGTTTTAGTGTGTGATGAACAGATTTATTTGGGTAAAACCCCACATTTGAAGAATGGGAGAAGAACCTGTTGTCTCTGCCTGCTAAGCAGGTCTGCTATTTGATTGTTTACTCCTGGGAGGGGCTCTACTAGGAAAGAGATTTTGTGATGTATGGCCCACCTCCATATGGCTTGTGCAAGGTGTGACAGCTGGAAAGAGTGTGTCCCCCCTGCCTTTGTGACTAAGGTGAGTCTGAAGGGATTTTAGAGCTAGAAATACTGCTAGCAGCTCTAGATGATTTAAGTGAAGTTGTGTTTGATTCTGGCTCCCTAAACCTTGAACAGTATGAGTTTGGAGATGAGCTCCCAACCAGTGAGCGATGCGTCTGTTGTTAGCACTGTGTGTAGAATTGGGTCAACGAAGGACCGCCCTTTGGAATCATTCAGTGGATTCCGTCACTGCAGAGAGTGATGAGTGCAGCGGTCTACTAACACTAGATCTGATGATAGACCCTGGGACTGATTCCACTGTTGTGCTAAGCATTCTTGAAGGGGACACATTTGAAGTCTTTTATGGGGAACTATCATGATGCAAGACGCCATCATCATTTCTAGCAGCTGCATGTAAACTAGCGCTGGAAGAGACTGGTTTGGCTGAATATTGCAAATTATGGCTGCATTAGGACATGCTAGAGCTTTTGTAGTATAGAGAGTGGCTCTGAGATATGCTTGTGTGTTATAGGGCTGGAGATGTGATTTTGCCACATTTAATATGAAGTCTAGATCATGCAGTAATTGCAGTGTTATCTGAGTGTGCTGGAGACACTATAGGTAAAAGCTGCCTTTGATTAGCCAGTTGTACAAGTATGGAAAGACATGAATATATTGTCTTCGCAGGTGAACTGTGTCTACTGCCAGGGATTTGGTGAATACTCTGGGAGCAGTGGCGACTCTGAATGGAAGCACCTGGAACTGGTAGTGTTGTCCCGCTATCACAAACCTGAGGTATTTGCAATGAGTAGTATGTATTGGAATATGGAAGTATGCACCCTTTACATCTAAAGTGGACATTACATCGCCTTGTTTTAGGAGTGGGAGTACTTGCTGAAGTGTGACTATATGAAAGTGGTCCAACTGAATTTACTGATTAAGTTCTCTTAGGTCTAATATAGGCCTTTTTGCACATGTCGCAGTCTTGTTCGTTGTGCTCCGGGGAGAGGCACAAGTTGCAAGCTTTGTGCGACTCGGTGCGCGGTAACTCAGCATTAGACAGAGGACATAATTTGAATGGAGTCCGTTCCATCGACTGCAAGATTTTTCAGTGCGGTTGGGCCAAATGTCCTTCCATGAAGATTCCCTATCGATGGAGTTTTTTGTGAAAGTGATACAATACGCAGAGAATGGGAAACACGATCGAATAACAATACCGTTGAGGGTGAGTGGGTTGTGTACCGAGGTGAACCCAAAGAACGGAGTCGAACTGGAGCGCAGCAATACACGTCGGAACCGGTGGCGGAAAAAACTATCTAACAATGGAGTCGATGCCCATGCGAACTATCACCTAAAGGAGGAGTCACCTACCTCGTGACTGGAAAGACTTCTTCCAAGAAAAACAACATACAAACATCCAGGCCCAACACTAGATGGCAGGAGTATGCAAAGCATGTGATCGACAGCTCACATGCCTCAAACATTAATTTTCACACAAAGTACATTTTCTTTATTTGCTGATTAATTAAAATCATTACAAAAAGATGGACCTTTACAATTTCTTAAAAACCTGTAACAAATAAGACACAATTTCAATTGATACAGTTTGCTTTCTGTTATAAACGAAAAATTAATTCAAAAACCGATTAAAACTCTCATGGGGCAGAGAATACCCATAATACTAGGATGCAGTACAGTTGTTTCTAAGCACAAATCTGTATGACAGGAGCATGAGATTGCATTCCATGCACTGGGCTGCCACTCAAGGTCCCCATACGGTGCCCTGCTGTGCTTGTAACAGTCTATTAACTTGTAGCAGGAACTTTTTTGCCCTGCAAGAGAGCTGGAGCAACTGACTGTTCAAGAGTCTTATCAAGATAGGGTTGTGGGCCTCAATCTGCGTAGGTTTGCAGAATCATCTATCTGTGTTTCTTTCGAGCCATTTATTCTTTGTCTAGCATCCAGGCTTGGAATTTGGCTTTTTTATTAACAATTTTTTTAAACGAGGTAAAACTGATGTCTAGTCCCCACGCTTTGGACAGGTTAAGGGTGTTTAACACTTGCTGAAGCACTGTTAGCTAGTCATTTTTGGTTGTGTGCTGGTTCTTCATTTCTGTCCAGCACAAGGCAGCCAGTGAATCTGGTTTTGCAGATCTCAAGTTACAACACAGTTTGGTATGTGCCACCATCCTTTCTAGGGATTGATGGAATAACCCAAATTCCAATCGAATCTGAGCTTGAGAAGTGTATCGCAGAAGGCGTAAAATGCATTTGAACAGGGTAAACTGAAGTTGGTTTAGAGTGGTTGCATCCTTTCCCTTTAAAAGTTCAAAACTGTAAGTAAGTGTAGGGAGACACTTAGCTGCAATTACTCGTAGTTGGGAGTGTGATATGTACTCCGGCGGTGTTCGCAGTGTGTTAAACACGAAACACTTTATAAGCCTGAGCCCTCCTTTAAACTAGGAGCTCTTTAAACTTTAGTCTTGAGTCCAGGACCACTTCTAGGATATTTGTAGGATCTGATCAGCTCTTGTTTGTTCCCTGCTGTCTTCCACTTGAATTTGATATTGTGATTATAGGCATTTGCATGGAAACAGATGACCTTTGTTTTATTATAGTTCAATTCTAGACCCAGCCCTTCTGTGTATGGAAGTAATTTGGTTATCATGTGCTGAAGATCAATTAAGGTCTGGCTACATCGAACAATGTTGTCCACGTATTGTAGGCACCTCACTGGGCTCTTTGCTAATTTTTGTGGATCGCTTTGTTCTTCAGATAACTGTTCATCTAGGTCTGCCATGAAGATCTTAACTAAGCAAGGGGCGAGCACACACACCCTTGCTTTAGGCCAATGTGTGTGAGGTTCTTCCCTATTGTTCTGTTGCCCTTGCCTAGTTTGACTCTAACCTATGTCTCTGAGTATAAGTTGACTATGCCCCCAGTAGCTTTGGTGGTGCACCTCATCTGGCCATCTTTGCCCGAAGGCGCTCTCTCAGAACCATGTCAAAAAGAAAATAGCAACAATAGAAACCTCAAAAGCCTTTACTATTGGATATATAAGCCCACATCATACATACTTTTGACGGGATTTCAACATGAACCTGCTACAGGAATTCCAGCTGATCAAGTGCGGGGTATCTGAAACCAAATTTGGCAAATACCACCTTTAAAACCTCGGCTTTCAAGGAAGGACTAGTGTGCCTGGTCTTTATGGAAATAATGGAGCACCTGGGCCTGAGGACCCTAAACAGGTGCAAAAGCAGTGAGGTATCAGCAGAATACACTTTCCATCCGGGCAAGCAGAATTTGACCCTTTATTACACTTTGGTGGGCTTACCTTTCTACCAAATGCTAACATATTTTAAGTTCAAAACTTGCCTTGAAAGTGATCACCAACCACATGGGATCCACCTTAACTTAAGCTATCGGGAGCATGCCCGAGCACAGCTGGAAATCAGTATGGTCACCACCACATATTACAGAAAGCTCAAATGGACACCAAGCTCATTTTCTCACACTTAAGCTTACGCAGGAACTGTATGAGAATATATAAATAAGGTCAACATAGATCTGATAGCACAATGAGCCCAGTTTCCAGCTACACTACTCCCTGCAAAAACATATGACCACAGAGGCACCAATCTTTGCCCATATGCCCGCCAGAAGAAACGATCAACTGAGATTGCAGCAGGAAATATGTACTAAATCATGCACTGAGGATATCCCAAAGCACGCGCATACCACTGGCCCATACAACTAGCTTGAGCAAGTGGGGAAGCTTGTACAAAAATCAATATATGAAAACGTTTGGAAAGAAAGGGATCAGTACTGGCAGTCACAAGAAGGAAAAATGCACATGAGCTCTGGAGACTTGTGAACAAGACTATGGGACTCAGACCAGCTCCAGCATCATCCATCATAGCTGATGAAGTGTAGGCGGTCTACCTGCAAGAAACGTTTAGTGATGTAAAGGTGCCATTTCTAAAACACTACCTCCCCTCTTCTCAGGAACCTATCTCCCTGAAAGTTATCACAAAAGCAATCATGTCAGGGTGCCGAGACAGGGCTCCTGGCCCCAATGGCCTACCACAGGCCATCTTTAAAGAAAATCTGCACTACTCTGCAAAGTATCTGAGCCAGCTCTTTAACCATGTTCTTTTCCACCAGGCAATGCCTGACAGCTGGCGGGGTTTGATAATAACCTCAATTAACAAAGCTGGGAACAAGTCCCTACCATCAAATTAAAAGCTGATTTCCTTGGTGGATAGGGAGACAAAATATGTTGCATCAGTGCTATTCGCTAATGAGAAAAAATCCCTAGAACCAAACTGGCTTTATAAGGGATACAGGAATGTCAACTAATAACATAGGGGCATAAGTACATAAAATCATTTTTGCGATTCTGAAAATGCGAATTTCAGCAAATCGCATTTTCGGTATCGCAAAACGCGATGTAGGTAAAAAATCACTAAAAATTTGCAGAATCAAAGAGCGATCACTCACACATCAATTCCTTAATAGCGAATTCGCTAATAAGGAATCGCAAAACGGGAAAAAAGCAAGTCAGGTGCAGAATGATGACATCACAACCAGGAAGTGTGGCTGCTAATGCTGCACCTGATTGCCTGCACCTGTTCCTGACCCATTTGCTGCCTGAGAGACTGTGAGGAGGGAGTGTGCTTTTGACTCTGTATCTCAAAGGAGCTGAAATGGATTCACAGGATGGTGACAAGCAGGCAGAGGAACACAGCAGGAAGACAAAACAAAAGTTCTCTGAGAGGGAGCTTGAGGTGTTGACAGAGGAGGTTGTGAGGCAACATGACCTCCTGTTTGGTAAAAGCTCAATTCGTATTCCTGAGGCCAGGAAGAGGAAAATTTGGATTGACATCCAAGAAAAAGTCAATGCGATAGGCGTAACCCACCACTCCATTGAAGAGTAGAGGTGGTACGATATGAGCCAAAGAAAAAAGGAGAGGGTGGCCACCCGATTGGCAGAGGCAAAAGCGACTGGAGGTGGGACCTCAACTGCACCAGAGCCGACGCCCCTGGAGGAGTTGGTGGAGGGCACACTGATGCCTGAGTCTGTGACGGGCATGGCTAATCTTGACAGCTCAGAAAATAGAGACACCAGACACGGTAAGATGCATGCCAATATCCCCAAAACATACCCATCCCACTCACAGCCCCAAATCCAGTCCATGTATTCAAGGTCACCCAGAATTGCATTATGGGAAATGTAGTCCCATGCACTGAAACTTGGTCCTGGGACACATACAAAGGGTACATAGGGAATAGTAATACTTGCAATGTTCAAAATAGACAAGTAGTCATGTCATTAGTTATATAAAGAACTTTAATGCTTAAAAAAAATGACACACAACTCATGTGTGCATTTAGTTTTACAGCTAAACCAACAACACAGGATACAGTGGCTGAAGGGTTGGAGACAGCTACAGATGTGGATCAGGCAGGGCAGGAGGAGCAGGGTGCAACAAGGGAAACACAATCAGTGCCACCCAAACAGCGCAGACTCGTTCCACCACTGCAACCAATGGCGTCAGAGTCAACGGATGCTGATGAGGACTCACAGGCTGGTCCAACCCAAGTCCCAAGGCAGAGCATACCACAATCCAGGGCACAAACCGCAACCGGCAGTGGTGCAAGACACAGGGCACGGGCCACCACTAGCAATGCATCCTCAGAAACAGACTCAGTCTTTGCAGGCCTGGAGGGCAGCATTTTGCGTGCACAGCGCCTGCAAGGCAAAGGGATCATGTCAATTCAGCGCCAACAGCCCAAGATAACCGCCACATGTCAGAGTTGAGGCTTGGGGTGACTACCATGTCACAAGTTTTGGAGGCTAATTTGAGGGAGAACAGAAGAGATAGGCTGACCAGGCGCAGGGAACAACATCGCCTAAACACCCACCTGGATCACTTCACTAAGGCCGTGACCCGCAAATCTACCGCAATCTCCATGCTAGCTCAAAGATGCATCAGCATGCAACATGAGATGGCACACTGCTGCCAGGATGTGGCTAGGAGCCTGGTGCAGGTCACGCATGCACTTGATCAACTGCGTTCTGTAGTCACTGGTGGCATTGGAACACCAGGGAGCTTGGACACTGATGGCCAGTCCAGCAGGAGCAACCCAACTCTTCCAATACCTGCTGAAAGGCGCCGGAGTGGGCGTCAGGCCAGAGCAGAGGGAAGACAACAGTGAGGCAAGTGCGCATCCAGAAGGGGGAGCAACAGGGTGTGCAGGCCGGAGGTAAAGGGGCACATGCACCTATGGCATCTTGTGAGGCAACACATGCCATGTGGACTAACTGACTCAGAACTATGATGGCACTGTGATGAAAACAACATGTGCTACCAACATACTTACAGTCACACTGTGTGACATTAGTTATCCTGCTGTTAAGGGAATAAACCTATTTTCTTTGACATCATCATTTGGCATTGTGTACTTATTTGTCACCTAGAGGTAGTTCTGTGTGATGTCCTCACGTCTCAGGCACCCAGCAGCTGCCCCGGCTCCACCTACACGTCTGAGTTGGGGAGCTGGATCCTCCTCATCTGATGTGTCTGCATCTGTCAGATCCACTGGGGTGCCCTTCTTGGTAGCGATGGTGTGTAGCATTGCACAGGTCACCACAATTTTGCAACAAGTCTCAGGGCTGTACTGTAGGGCACCTCCACTCTTATGGAGGCACCGGAAACGGCTTTTGAGAATTCCGAAGGTCCTCTCAATGGAGGATCTTGTGGCTCTGTGGGCACTGTTGTACCTCCGCTGGGGCTGGATTGAGGTAGGGTGTGAGGATGTAGTCCCGCACAGCATATGCACTGTCTCCTGCAGGGATAAAGTAGGTTGATGTTTAGTGATATACTGCCAGTTCAGACATTTCATACTAGTGTTTGTGTGTGCCATACAATTACCTAGCAGGTATCCAGGATACTTTCTGGGTGCAGCCTGTAGTGCACATGGATGTCCTCCTCAGTGCGCTGGAGGAGGGTGATGTGTGTTCTGTAGATCCTCTCCTGGCGTCTCCTTCTCTGTTCACCCTCTCGGATACGCAGCCTTCTGGCTATTACATACAGGCCAGCCATTGTGAGAAGCCACTGTGGCATTGTGGGCTTGTTTAAATAGGTTGCCCCTGGTTACCACCTGTTCTGAGTTGGTGGTATTTGAGAAGTGCAAAATTGCGAATCTCGTCAAATCACAATTGCGATTTTTTCCTACTTAGCAAATTGCGAATTCGCAATTTGCAGGACGCTTTTTGCGATTTGCGATAGCAAACACCCTGGATTCTGCGAATCGCAGGGTTTGCGATAGCAAAACACCTACCTACACATGGCCCTTAATTCTTTTCCCAAGAATTAACTAGGCATTGCTCCAGCGAAAGAACCTACGCCTACAAGTTTTGTGGACTTTCAGTCTGAATTTGAGGCTGTCCAGCTTCACTTAATCTGGTACAAACTTAGCAAGGTGTTATTGCACCAGCACTTCTAAATTCAATTCAGCTCTTATATTCCAACACATGGATAAAAATCAGGATTGGGACCAGAACAACACTTTAGCTGAAAATACACATGAGCAATGGCTTGAGACAAGGCTGTGTCCTTGCGCTAATCTGGATGAGGATTATGAATCCGAAACCGGTCCCAGGATGCTTGTTTCCGGTCCATGGAAGACATGGCTTGGCAGTTCGGGCTGGACTGTTCCCATGAGGCACAGGGTCAGACTGATTTGCATATAGCCATGTCTGAAATGGGGTGGCTGAGTGGGCTAAAGAATGGTGATGGATTAAACCCAGATCAGTTGACTGGGGGTGAGTGTTTGATTTGCTCAAACGCTCCGTCCATCATCCCCTTTTGTATCGCTTTGTTCGCCCTAAGTGTGGCAGGGTATGCTCAGACGTGAGTCCCTTGCTCACTTGGCCACTGGATTCAAGATAGCCTGGCTGATGAGGATTATGAATCCGAAACCGGTCCCAGGATGCTTGTTTCTGGTCCATTGAAGACATGGCTTGGCAGTTCGGGCCGGACTGTTCCCATGAGGCACAGGGTCAGACTGATTTGCATATAGCCATGTCTGAAATGGGGTGGCTGAGTGGGCTAAAGAGTGGTGATGGATTAAACCCAGATCAGTTGACTGGGGGTGAGTGTTTGATTTGCTCAAACGCTCCGTCCATCATCCCCTTTTGTATCGCCTTGCGCTAATCTGTTACATTTATATCTGGCAGAAATAACACCTACACTTAACAAGGTAAACTATCAATCCCAAAAGGTGGCAGGTTTTAATGCTGCAAACATGATATATGCTGTTGATGTTGATTTGTGAAGTCACACAAAGGTGGGCCTGTGTTGTATATTTATACTTACATCAAAATGACTACCTGGTGTCTGTAGTCCTTTCTTAGTGTTCCTACCTTCTCTATCTCCCATGTAACCTATGTGTGTTCTACCAGTTGTGTTGAGGATTCCAGCCCTGGCAGTTGGTCTGGTCAGCTGTGGGGTTTTACTGCTCTGCTGTCTTATCTTGTCTAACTTAATAAATATATCTTAATAACATGAAGACATGTCCTGCTGCCTACCTAACCAATTTACAATATTTTGGCAACGAGGATGGGATTTTACAACAGCCTCCAAAGGTTAATAAACTCCATGGTGAAGTTCTCAGAAACACAAGGGCTATTAGTCACTTTCCTAAAAAGAAAAACAATGCCTATTAGAACACACAGGTTTCCGGCACCATTATACTGATTGAACAGTGATGTACTGGAATCAGAACCAGAGTTCAAGTACCTGGGGATAATGCTTGATGCAAGAGGGACATTGGCAGTGAGCAAATGTTCAATAGCAAAAAGGAGAAATAACCTCTTAGCTGTGTTCTACACAGTAAGGAACTCTCTTAATGCAAAACTAGCCTCCACCTAACATTTGGTATAGACGCACTAAAGAAGGGAGGGTAGTTGGAATTGTTGAAAAATTGATTATAGACATCTACTGACGAGTTTTCTAGTTGCTGTGCCATACATCCACTGCACAACTAAAGCTAGTATTCAGACTGTGCAGACAAGACCTGGCAAGCTTGGTTGCTTACTTGAAATGTGTTATAAAATGAAAAGAGCAAGGAAGGCGCACTAAACAACATCTTATGGAAGGCAGTACCCAGTGCAGGCAAAACCCAAGCAAGTGAAAACATGATCTTAGCTATACAAAGGCCACAGATTGAACTCCTATGGGTGCTTTCTCTTAGTCAAGGGGATTTTAACGGTGTAGAGTCAAAATATCGAGTTTTTAATATCGACTAGACACAATATCGAGTAAAAAATATAGAATGGACATAATATCGACTAGACATCATATAAACAACAAAAATATCGACTAAAAAAAATTAATATCGAATAGAATGTACATAATATCGAATCAAAAATATAGAATGGACATAATATCGACTAGACATAATATAGACAACAAAATATCGAATTTAAGGTAAGTTAATATTATTTTTTTATTTTTTGTGTAATATAAATCTGTAGCGGGTAGTGGGTTTATAGGGGAATAGGATTGGAAGTAATTTAATTATAATTAATTAAATATGTTAATTTATTGATTGATATTTATTTAGAATTAATTGTTTATTAATTATTAATTGGTAATTAATTAAAATATAATTGGTAATTAATTATAATTGTATAATTGATACATATTTAAATTTTAGTAATTTATTTTCTGTAGCGGGTTGTGGGTTTATAGGGGAATAGGGTGGGAAGTAATTTAATTATAATTAATTAAATATGTTAATTTATTTATTGATATTTATTTATTCAGAATTCATTGTTAATTAATTATTAATTGGTAAATAATTAAAATATAATTGGTAATTAATTATAATTGATTAATTGATAAATATTTTAATTTTAGTAATTTATTTTCTGTAGCGGGTTGTGGGTTCATAGGGGAATAGGGTGGGAAGTAATTTAATTATAATTAATTAAATATATTAATATATTTATTGATATTTATTTAGAATTAATTGTTAATTAATTATTAATTGGTAATTATTTAAAATATAATTGGTAATTAATTATAATTGATTAATTGATAAATATTTTAATTTTAGTAATTTATTTTCTGTAGCAGATTGTGGGTTTATAGGGGAATAGGGTGGGAAGTAATTTAATTATAATTAATTAAATATGTTAAATTATTTATTGATTTTTTTAGAATTAATTGTTAATTAATTCTTAATTGGTAATTAATTTAAATTTAATTGGTAATCAATTATAATTGATTAATTGATAAATATGTTAATTTCATTAAATTATTTTCTGTAGTGGGTTGTGGCCGGGTTTATAGGGGAATAGGGTGGGAAGTAATTTAATTATAATTAATGATGATATTTTAAATTGAAAATTAATTTATTGATAATAGTTAATTAATTAGTATTAGTAGGTAATTTTTATAATTAAATATATATATTTTTTTTCAATTCAAATACGTTTTTTATTGGATGTTTCAGTAGCAAATAAAATAAAATACAGGTAGTACAGACTTAAAGACATACATTGTTACAACAGAACAGTACAGTACAGTAAAGCGAAAGGGGTAAAACGTAATGAACAGTAGGTTACACAATAGTAACACTTACATCATCATATATACTTCATTGGTCCTACAGACAACAATAATAGTCGGCCCATCCAGTAGATTATAGATAGAGTGCACTGATCTGACCGGATAATTCCACACTATCAGGTTGAGGTGGTGACAGAGCAGAACAAGAGCTACGGGAGAGTATATCTAAGGTGGTTTATGGGTGGTGAAATAACTGTCCAGGGTAGACCACATCCTTCTTGTAGGGGGGTGCCAAGGTGATTGTTGGAGGGCTATGTTATCCGCACCCCTGAGGCTAATTATCCAGTTGAGCCAGCAAGCAAAGGTAGCTTTATATAATTAAATAATTTTAATTTTGATTTATAAATAAGTATTTAATATATTTTATACAATTGGAAAATATTTTAATTAATTTGTAATTGGTATTACTATATATGTTATTTATATTTATATATGAAGTATTTACTGACCGTACTATTGCACTCACTGGAGTTGGAATAGTAATTTTAACCCCTACGCTATCCAACTCTTTCCCTACTGTTGCACTCTCTGGAGTTGGAATAGTAATTTTAACCCCCACGCTATCCAACTCTTTCCCTACTGTTGCACTCTCTGGAGTTGGAATAGTAATTTTAACCCCTACGCTATCCAACGCTTTCCCTACTGTTGCACTCTCTCGATTGTGGGAATAATAATTTAAACCCCTAAGCTATCCAACGCTTTCCCTACTGTTGCACTCTCTGGAGTGGGAATAGTAATTTTTACCCCTACGCTATCCAACGCTTTCCCTACTGTTGCACTCTCTGGAGTGGGAATAGTAATTGTTACCCCTACGCTATCCTACGCTTTCCCTACTGTTGCACTCTCTGGAGTGGGAATAGTAACTTTTTACCCCTACGCTGTCCAACGTTTTCCCTACTGTTGCACTCGCTGGAGTGGGAAAAGTAATTTTTACCCCTACGCTATCCAACTCTTTCCCTACTGTTGCACTCCCTGGAGTGGGAATAGTAATTTTAACCCCTATGCTATCCAACGCTTTCACTACTGTTGCACTCTCTGGAGTGGGATTAGTAATTTTTACCCCTACGCTATCCAACGCTTTCCCTACTGTTGCACTCGCTGGAGTGGGAATACTAACTTTAACCCGTACGCTGTCCAACGTTTTCCCTACTGTTGCACTCGCTGGAGTGGGAAAAGTAACTTTAACCCCTATGCTATCCAACACTTTCCCTACTGTTGCACTCTCTGGAGTGGGAATAGTAATTTTTACCCCTACGCTATCCAAATCTTTCCCTACTGTTGCACTCTCTGGAGTAGGAATAGTAATTTTAACCCCTACGCTATCCAACGCTTTCCCTACTGTTGCACTCTCTGGAGTGGGAATAGAAATTGTTACCCCTACGCTATCCTACGCTTTCCCTACTGTTGCACTCTCTGGAGTGGGAATAGTAATTTTTACCCCTACGCTATCCAACTTTTTCCCTGCTGTTGCACTCGCTGGAGTGTGAAAAGTAATTTTTACCCCTACGCTATCCAACTCTTTCCCTACTGTTGCACTCCCTGGAGTGGGAATAGTAATTTTAACCCCTTCGCTATCCAACGCTTTCCCTACTGTTGCACTCTCTGGAGTGGGAATAGTAATTTTTACCCCTATGCCATCCAACGCTTTCCCTTCTGTTGCACTCACTGGAGTCGTTACAGTAAATTTAAACCTCTTGCAATCCTACGGCAAAAATATTGTATATGTTTTGTTAATAATATGTATATATATATATATATTACCTACTGGCGGTCGCCAGTAGGTATATATAGTTAGGATTTTTTCTCTATGGGATTTTTGAAAATTCTATGTCTAATAACTTTGGCGTTTGTGGACGGAATTGGCTGAAATTTTCAGGAAAATGGCACATTCTGTTTCTGAGCAGCCCCTGAAAATTTTGGGGGGGTTCGTCAAGGGGGGGCCGAGAAAAAAGGGGGGTCCCAAAACGCGTTTTTCCCATGTTAATTTCCATAGGGCGGTTGGCCTCACTTTTAGCCCGAACGGCTGAATGGATTTGCACGAAACTTGGCAAAATTGTAGGGACTGGTAGCCCGATGTGCCTTTTGTAGGTCTCAATATATGTGCTGCAGTGGATTTTGAGAAATTAACGTTTAAAAAAAGATATATATCTGTAACAGCGGACTGGGCAGCGGCCCAGGACGCGGACTTTTCGCGCAACGGAGCTTTGTGAAGCGAAGCTGATTGGTTCTCCGGCGTCTGTCAACATTCCAAACAGTCCGTAGCGGCCGCCATCTTGTCTCTCGGTAGGATCGAGAGACAAGAGGAGGTCAAAACAAAGGGGGAAATAACTATAAGGGGGCATAGTAGATCCTCGCTGACCCTCTAGGTTTGATGTGGAGGTTTTAAAAGGGCCCCGCGGGGCAAAAAAAAATAATAATAATAATAATCGAACGGCTGAATGGATTTGCACGAAACTTGGCAAAATATTAGGGACTGGTAGCCCGATGTGCCTTTGCTAGGTCTCAATATATGTGCTCCAGTGGATTTTGAGAAATTAACGTTCAAAAAAAGATATATATCTGTAACAGCGCTCCGCTTCGCGTAACGGAGGTTTGCGAAGCTGATTGGTCATTCTGTCACTGGGCTATAGTTGGGCTACATCTGGCTGATATTTGGGCTACATTTGTTTTTTTGTGTGTCTGGCGGCCATCTTTGGGCTACATTGGGCTACATTGGGCTTCATTGGGCTACATTCGGCTAATTAGCAAATAGCTCATCGCAAACTAGGAATGGTAAAGAATCGCTATTTATTCCTTAAAGTTCGCTATTTAGGAAATGCAAAAAACTTTGATGATACATATGGCGGTTCATCTCTAACAAGATAAGAAGCATAGGGATACATTTATGATGACTGGCGCATCACCAGGGATGTGTTAGTCATTCTGTGCCGCTGTTCCGTCACCTATGGTGTGCTGCATTTACAATGCGGCGCATCATGGGGCAAAAACAGCACAGATGCGTGATGTATCTGTGCCGTAAAGGTGGCGCATTGCTGGAGTTGTATCGCAAGTGTGATGAAGCTCCAGCAAGGGTCGGGGGTGCCCCTGTCGCAGGGTTTCTGTTCTCACACAGAACTGTGGACAGAGGATTGGAACCTTGGCGAATGCATTGCTGGAGTTGTATCGCAAGTGTGATGAAGCTCCAGCAAGGGTCGGGGGTGCCCCTGTCGCAGGGTTTCTGTTCTCACACAGAACTGTGGACAGAGGATTGGAACCTCGGCGAATTAGGGTGTCCCAAAACTCACGTTAGTAATCAAAAACTCCTTAGCAAGCTAGGTACAGTGTCACATTGGATATAACAAACTCTCAATGTTTAGACAATCCAGAATATGAACTTATAGTACCTCAGGATACGTGGAACTCATGAACAGTCGGTCGTTATAGATTTCTTAGAAACCAGAACATGGAGTTAAGAAGAACAGATGTGTATTTGAAATGTTTATTTACTAATGCCGTCTTCTCAGGCGTAGTACCTTAGATAATAAAAGTACACATATTATCAGTAGCAAAATTACCAGCATAGTTTCTAGTACATAAAAAGTGAATGGTGATAGTATGTTAACATGCTGTAAATGAATAAGAGTTAGCAACACTTATAAGCAGCCGCGGGCCGTGGAGGGAGTTACGGTGAGGCAGGGAGGCGGGGAGGGGGAGAAGCAGGGTGGAGAATACAAGTACACATATTATCAGTAGCAAAATTACCAGCATAGTTACTAGTACATAAAAAGCGAATGGTGACAGTATGTTAACATGCTGTAAATGAATAAGAGTTAGCAACACTTATAAGCAGCCGCGGGCCGTGGAGGGAGTTACGGTGGGGCAGGGAGGCGGGGAGGAGGAGGGGCAAGGTAGAGAGGGCTCCACCCTGCTTCTCCCCCTCCCCGCTTCCCTGCCCCATCGTAACTCCCTCCACGGCCCGCGGCTGCTTATATCTCACCCTCCCTAATACACATATTATATTATTTGCTAAGAAGGTCTCTTTGTGTTGGTTTAGGGCGTGCCCATACTTTAGTGTCTTAGATTTGAAGGAATCACATCAGCATACACCAGCTCTTTCTTCATGTGAACCGCATCAACTGTTGTGTATGTGTGTTCGGCAAAGCAATATAAAACCCGCCTCATGCCCAGAATTGGCAGAAGTTGCACTTATGTTATGAGTATGAAGTCGTGGAGATCAGACCTCATAACAATTCTGTATCGTGTTGTTCTTGAAACTTTAGCACTCGCTGTACAGATATAGTTTAACAAGTAAAGCAGATGGTAGACCAATAACATATTATTCTCATGTAAACCACGATGAACTACTAGGTGGAAAGCTAAAGCAACAACTAAGTGTCTTGTGCAGAAGTTGCAAAAAAGGAAAAATGGCGTTTAAACCGGTAATGAGCCCATGCTAACTTAACACGGTGTAAAGATATCCAGGACCTAGATGACACCTCCCCATGATCCGGAAACGAACTGAATAAGATAATAGAAGTGCCATCTCATGAGAGCAGATTGCAAGTTTATATGTGGACGGTCCGCAAGGTAAAGCATTAAAAACTAGGAAAATGTAATGCTAAAGAAAAATAAAACAGCCAAGTACTTTATCGAGTCTTAAGCCAATAGGCAAGGTAAATAATAAAAACTTGACAAATAAGTCAATGAATTGTCAATGAAATGCTAGTACTCAGCATATCAAACATGAAAAAGGTCTATGACATAACTGTGTATGCAAAATAAGCTGCAACAGCCTCCAATAGGAAGTCACCGTCTTCATCCGAAAACAGTTCAGCCATCCAATTTAAAAGCGGAAAAGAACATACGTGCTCTCCCAGCACCGGATCCTCTATCACCATCAGAGGACAGCTCGGTGGGTTTTCAAGAAAGCTCTGTTCCAAGAAAGACTGTGCTGCCGCCAGTAAATTCCAGGGACCAAGTAGTCCATGCATCAATGCCACAGCCATAATCCTTTCGCCAGGACAAACCAACTCGTGAGTAATGATAGGAGTCATCAGCTGATTAAAGTCGACGTCAGGAGAAACCGGTCCGCAGAGACACAAATCAATGGCCCAATCGAAATCACAGGTCAGGCAGTGAAATACAGGCTGGACACAGGTGAAGTAGGAGAATCGAAAAGATAATCCATATGCCGTGCTTAATATCGCCAACGGCATTGTGCCATAATATTCTAGCATGCGATTGCGGAACAGTGTCAGCAGCTGCAGGGTGGGAGGTTGCATAGGAGGGACATCCATATTTAAAAATGTAAAAAAGCACAAGAGCGTCCGCTGGTAATGCAAGTAAAAATACCAATCCACGAACCAGAGTGGAGATAATGGAATGAAAGGAAGCAGGGATGACTCCAAAGATTTTCTCAAATGAAGTCACGAGACCACTGGTAACAACTTTAAAAAAGTGCGCCAGGGACTTTGTGGAGGATGCGTTAAAGATAGTCGGAAACATGTTGCTGAAATTGAAAGGCAAATCTTAATTGAAAAGGGTGTGCACCTCTGTACGGGTGTTCGCTATGTGAAGTACGAAAGTTTCACGGGCCGAACTCAAGGCCACCTCTCTCTGAGACAAAAGAGCTCTTATTCTTGCCATGCCGTTGAAACGTGTCCCAAGGTTGGTATTTGTGGCCAGATCGAAAACTCCCTATGTTCATGTGTGGGAGGAAATAGAACATTTCTGCAGCAAATAACCCGTTCACTTACTGTTACGATAAAAGGAATACTTTTAATTAACTCAGAACAATCTTCATTATTGAGCATCAAATAACTACCATTTTCCAACAACTTGAACGTGGGGATGATAGCAGGAACTGGCGTGCCTTGCAACACGCAAGCCATATTTGGTCGGTGTTTGTTGCATGAACCGTGTAACTGTATGTGCCTACACATTAGTGAATGATCTGGCGTCTCAGTGCATTCCTCTCCATTCAGATAAACTTCTTGATCATCTTTGAAACATCTGTATGTGTATGGAAGCGACCAGACCTCATGAAGAAAAGCACTACCTAAAGGTTCATAACGACCTATTGGTATATATTTCATACAATTTGAAAACTTATATAAAGCAAAAGGCAGCGTTATTAAACCGTGGATAAGGCATGTTGCCAAAAAACCCGCAATCCTCTGCTGATGATGTCACTGAGCATGTCATGAATGATGTAATATGTGACATCATCAGCAGTGGATTACGGGTAATAGTATCTCTAGTTTACTCCCCTATAGCTGTCTTTCTTTTAACATAAGTGTCTGTTTCCTTCCCTTATACTTACTGTTTTTGGTTCGCTTCCGGTTCGCGTACCGGCGAGCGAACTGGGAAGCGAACTAAGAGAAATAGAGGTTGGCACAGTTCCAAATATTGTACCAATTTTTTAATAACGGGGAGGTAGTTCTGAAAAGAACTTTTTTTTTTATTTTTCTGAACATTTTTTTACTGTTTTTGAATTTTTCGGAACAGTTTTATATTTTTTTGGGTTTTTCTTGGAGGGGGCAATGAAAACGATTCATTGTAAAGGGCTCAACAGGAGCAACAAAACAAAAAAAAGAAGTATTTATTATTTTGGGCGTTTCGTACAAACTTGCATATGATAGTCAATAGCTCTGTTGATCAGAGTGATGCTTTTTTCTCCGTAGGAAATGAATCCATCGCAAAATACGCAGATGTGTTTTACATCACCAAATCTCATTTGTATATTTGGCACCATCTCCCTGCCCTCTGGTCCCGTTACTTCCGGTACAACAGATCTTCTGGCCATAATAGGGAGATTATCTAGGTCGTTCCGAAACTGTGCAGCACTGTAGTTGTTAGGATGCCACCTAGTCATATGGCGATGCATTGTGTAGTTTCCGAAACTGTATTTTTTGTCGGTCCCTCTGGACAGTCTATCTTGACATATAAGGCAAGTTATGTATCTTGCATTTACTTTTTTCTGACCTTTGGGAATTTTAAAAAATTGCCAAATGAAGTTTTCTTTCCGGTGAGACGTCCTGGGCTGCTCAGGCAAAAACTGCCTCTCTTCGTGCTCGTCCTCCTGTTCCTCTTCTTCTTCTTCTTGTTGAATTATAACTTGAGCAGGTGGTCCACTCTTCCTTGGATGTGGTGGAGGTGGTGGGGAAGCACCAGCTGAAGCTACTAAAGAAGCCATTGCTCAGTGATCACAAAGGGTCTTTCTCTCACAATGATGAAAGTCAGAGTGAGGAAAGAAGGAGGGATTTTCATCATTTGGGAAAAACAAGAGTTCTCAACCAATCAAAAGTGTTCATTTTAGATTATATGACCTAGTCTTACATCATTAGGAAACCAAAAGTGAAATGAACCAATGAAAAGTGTTATTACCAAGTCACATGACTTGCTGTGTTTACGTTAAGCGCTTTGCAGGGCCTCCCGGTTTGCTTCCAGAAACCTGCGCTTTGCGACTCGCTTCGCGTACCAGTTCGCTAACGTAGTACGTCATATGACGTATCACGCGACAACGTGAAACGTCATGCGGACGGGAGGCGTCACGATGTTGTTTTGTAACGCGGCACTTGCGGTAAAGAAACGTTTACCGGCTCGCGGTCTATTTCGCGGCATCAAGGTCAGCTAACGGGAAGCTTCCCGATTTGCGAAGCGGGAACGAAGAAAAAAAAATATTTTAAAAAAAAATTATTCATAAACATATAAAATATATTTTTGGATTTTAAGAAGAATACATTTTACAGCTACAGATATTAGCTGTTAAAAAACCAATGAAATTCACAGAAAAAACCATAGGTTATGGACCATATATAGTTAGGAATTAGCATTTACAAAACCTTGAAAATTCACTGAAAAAACCATAGGTTATAGACCATATATAGTTAGGAATTAGCATTTACAAAACCTTGAAAATTCACTGAAAAAACCATAGGTTATAGACCATATATAGTTAGGAATTAGCATTTAAAAAACCTTATTTTACTCTCACAAAACCATTGAAATTCCATATATAGTTAGTTGCACTAACTATATATCGCGCACCCGCAATCCACTGCTGATCATGTCACATATTACATCATTCATGACATGGTCAGTGACATCACTGATGACATCACTGATGACATCTCAAATGACATAACTGATGACATCACTGATGACATCTCAAATGACATCACTGATGACATCACTGATGACATCTCAAATGACATCACTGATGACATCACTGATGACATCTCATTTGACATTACTGATCACATCACTGATGACATCATTCATGTGATAATACGATAAACCTCTTCAGACTCTAATATAACCTTAGATACACTCAGTGTAAACAGACACTCATAGACTGTCACTCATCCATGGAGTTACTCAGACACTTAGTCAGTCATGCAAAGAATCAATCACACCTCCATTTCCTCAACTATACAGTTATACACACCTTACTTATTCAAACATATACTAAAACATATTTACTCACTTATACAATCCTGGATACAAGTTCACAATGATCCATACAGCCACTCACACATTCACTGGCTCTTATGCACAGTTATTTATATATGGTAACTCTCACATGTACTGTGTTTTACATATGTACTTACTTTGACATGTAGCACTGAGATATCCATTCACTCACCAATACACTCATGCACACAGTCAACCGCCCATACAGCTGTTTCCACATGCACTTTTGAACCCATACATCCAGTCAATCAACTGCTCACACATCTATGCAGAGAGTCATACACCTCCCAGCCACCCACACACACACTCAGTCTCCCATACAAATGCTTGGGCAACCAATCAATAACCCATACAGTTAATCATATAGCTAATGATCAACACATGCAGCAGTTTACAGAACAACAGACATAATGATGCACAAATTAAGACAGTTTAGTCACTAACCCATGCACTCAGTGAGACACATTTAATCAGTCACTCATACAGTCAGCCATGCCCCTACTAAATCCTTCATCAAGACACTTATACATCCATTCATTCTTCAATATGTAAGACATATTTTAACTTTACAGAATTATACAGTCACTGGATGACGTCATCAGTGATGTCATCAGTGATGTCATTTGAGATGTCATCAGTGATGTCATCAGTGATGTCACTGACCATGTCATGAATGATGTAATATGTGACATGATCAGCAGTGGATTGCGGGTGCGCGATATATAGTTAGTGCAACTAACTATATATGGAATTTCAATGGTTTTGTGTGAGTAAAATAAGGTTTTTTAAATGCTAATTCCTAACTATATATGGTCTATAACCTATGGTTTTTTCAGTGAATTTTCAAGGTTTTGTAAATGCTAATTCCTAACTATATATGATCTATAACCTATGGTTTTTTCAGTGAATATATATATATATATATATATATGTATTACAAATAAATAAAAAAAATTAAAGTTATATTAATTATTTTTTAATGTTACATTTATTTAAGTATTTTAAATAAGTTAAAAATACTTTTATTTATTATTATATTACTTTTAAATAACTTTTAAGACATTTTAAAAATTCGATATTTTGACAGTCTATATTTTTTACACTCGATATTTTGGATTCGATATTTTTGTACTTACCTGTTTGAAGATAGGAAGTCGATATTTTGGCAGTCGATATTTTTACCTCGATATTTTGTCATTTCGATATTGTGACTGTCGATATTCTGTCAGTGATCCGATTTTAACAAAGCGGCAAACTGCCTCGATTCCGATCCGGTAAAATATTCCGCCGTACGACTCGCATCCGTATCCGAATCCGTACGAATGGGAACTTTACGTCCGAACTGCGAATGCCGATCCGTTCCCGTCGATTTCCGTACGAATATCACCGAACCATCCGAATCACAGTCGATGATCCGTACGAACATGCATCGGGAATCCTACCGTACGATTCGTAACCAGCCCGTACAAACACACAAGTACGATCCTGTACGAGAAGCCTGACAGCGAATCGCACGGAACAAAGTTATCGCACTTGAATAATGATTCGTACGGCAATATGCGGCTCGCATCTAGCAGCGTCAACACATACCACACGCGTACCCCTCGCTCACGCACAAGTACGACACGCACACCCCCCCAACAAGCCTACGCGAACACCCCCACCCGCCAACGGCCCGTACCAGTCAATCGCACGTACAAGTACGACACGCACACCCCCCTACGTGAACACCCCCACCCGCCAACGGCCCGTACCAGCCAATCGCACGCACAAGTACGACACGCACCCCCCCAACAAGCCTACGCGAACACCCCCACCCGCCAACGGCCCGTACCAGTCAATCGCACGTACAAGTACGACACGCACACCCCCCTACGTGAACACCCCCACCCGCCAACGGCCCGTACCAGCCAATCGCGCGCACAAGTACGACACGCACACCCCCCTATGCGAACACCCCCACACGCCAACGGCCCGTACCAGTCAATCGCACGCACAAGTACGACACGCACAACCCCCCCAACAAGCCTACGCGAACACCCCCACCCACCAACGGCCCATACCAGTCAATCGCATGCACAAGTACGACACGCACACCCCCCTACGCGAACACCCCCACCCGCCAACGGCCCGTACCAGTCAATCGCACGCACAAGTACGACACGCACACCCCACCAAAAAGCCTACGCGAACGACCCAACCCGCCAACGGCCCGTACCAGTCAATCGCACGCACAAGTACAACACGCACCCCCCGACAAGCCTACGCGAACACCCCCACCCGCCAACGGCCCGTACCAGTCAATCGCATGCACAAGTACGACACGCACACCCCCCCAACAAGCCTACGCGACACCCCCACCCGCCAACGGCCCGTACCAGTCAATCACACGCACAAGTACGACACGCACACCCCCTACGCGAACACCCCCATCCGCTAACAGCCCGTACCAGTCAATCGCACGCACAAGTACGACACGCACACCCCCCCTACGTGAACACCCCCACCCGCCAACGGCCCGTACCAGTCAATCGCACGCACAAGTACGACACGCAGACCCCCCCAAAAAGCCTACGCGAACACCCCCACCCGCCAACGGCGCGTACCAGTCAATCGCACGCCCAAGTACGACACGCACACCCCCCTACGCGAACACCCCCACCCGCCAACGGCCCGTACCAGTCAATCGCATGCACAAGTACAACACGCACCCCCCAACAAGCCTATGCGAACACCCCCACCCACCAACGGCCCGTACCAGTCAATCGCACGCACAAGTATGACACGCACCCCCCCAACAAGCCTACCCGAACACCCCCACCCGCCAACGGCCCGCACCAGTCAATCGCACGCACAAGTACGACACACACACCCCCTAAGCGAACACCCCCACCCGCCAACGGCCGGTACCAGTCAATCGCATGCACAAGTACGACACGCACACCCTCCTACGCGAACACCCCCACCCGCCAACGGCCCGTACCAGTCAATCGCACGCACAAGTACGACACACACACACCCCCAACAAGCCTACGCGAACACCCCCACCTGCCAACGGCCCATACCAGTCAATCGCACGCACAAGTATGACACGCACACCCCCCTATGCGAACACCCCCACCCGCCAACGGCCCGTACCAGTCAATCACACGCACAAGTACGACACGCACCCCCCCAACAAGCCTACGCGAACACCCCCACCCGCCAACGGCTCATACCAGTCAATCGCACGCACAAGTACGACACGCACACCCCCCCAATAAGCCTACGCGAACACCCCCACCCGCCAACGGCCCGTACCAGTCAATCGCACGGACAAGTACGACACGCACACCCCCCCAACAAGCCTACGCGAACACCCCCACCCGCCAACGGGCCGTACCAGTCAATCGCATGCACAAGTTCGACACGCACCCCCCCAACAAGCCTACGCGAACACCCCCACCCGCCAACGGCCCGTACCAGTCAATCGCATGCACAAGTACGACACGCACACCCCCCCAACAAGCCTACGCGAACACCCCCACCCGCCAACGGCCCGTACCAGTCAATCACACGCACAAGTACGACACGCACACCCCCCTACGTGAACACCCCCATCCGCTAACAGCCCATACCAGTCAATCGCACGCAGAAGTACGACACGCACACCCCCCTACGTGAACACCCCCACCCGCCAACGGCCCGTACCAGTCAATCGCACGCACAAGTACGACACGCAGACCCCCCCAAAAAGCCTACGCGAACACCCCCACCCCCCAACGGCGCGTACCAGTCAATCGCACGCCCAAGTACGACACGCACACCCCCCTACGCGAACACCCCCACCCGCCAACGGCCCGTACCAGTCAATCGCATGCACAAGTACAACACGCACCCCCCAACAAGCCTATGCGAACACCCCCACCCACCAACGGCCCGTACCAGTCAATCGCACGCACAAGTATGACACGCACCCCCCCAACAAGCCTACCCGAACACCCCCACCCGCCAACGGCCCGCACCAGTCAATCGCACGCACAAGTACGACACACACACCCCCTAAGCGAACACCCCCACCCGCCAACGGCCGGTACCAGTCAATCGCATGCACAAGTACGACACGCACACCCTCCTACGCGAACACCCCCACCCGCCAACGGCCCGTACCAGTCAATCGCACGCACAAGTACGACACGCACACCCCCCCAACAAGCCTACGCGAACACCCCCACCTGCCAACGGCCCATACCAGTCAATCGCACGCACAAGTATGACACGCACACCCCCCTATGCGAACACCCCCACCCGCCAACGGCCCGTACCAGTCAATCACACGCACAAGTACGACACGCACCCCCCCAACAAGCCTACGCGAACACCCCCACCCGCCAACGGCCCGCACCAGTCAATCGCACGCACAAGTATGACACACACACCCCCTAAGCGAACACCCCCACCCGCCAACGGCTGGTACCAGTCAATCGCATGCACAAGTACGACACGCACACCCTCCTACGCGAACACCCCCACCCGCCAACGGCCCGTACCAGTCAATCGCACGCACAAGTACGACACGCACACCCCCCCAACAAGCCTACGCGAACACCCCCACCCACCAACGGCCCATACCAGTCAATCGCACGCACAAGTATGACACGCACACCCCCCTACGCGAACACCCCCACCCGCCAACGCCCCATACCAGTCAATCACACGCACAAGTACGACACGCACCCCCCCAACAAGCCTACACGAACACCCCCACCCGGCAACGGCCCATACCAGTCAATCGCACGCACAAGTACGACACGCACACCCCCCCAATAAGCCTACGCGAACACCCCCACCCGCCAACGGCCCGTACCAGTCAATCGCACGGACAAGTACGACACGCACACCCCCCCAACAACCCTACGCGAACACCCCCACCCGCCAACGGCCCGTACCAGTCAATCGCACGCACAAGTTCGACATGCACCCCCCCAACAAGCCTACGCGAACACCCCCACCCGCCAACGGCCCGTAGCAGTCAATCGCACGCACAAGTACGACACGCACCCCCCCAACAAGCCTACCCGAACACCCCCACCCGCCAACAGCCCGCACCAGTCAATCGCACGAACAAGTACGACACACACACCCCCCTACGCGAACATCCCCACATGCCAACGGCCCGTACCAGTCAATCACACGCACAAGTACGACACGCACACCCCCCTACGCGAACACCCCCATCCGCTAACAGCCCGTACCAGTCAATCGCACGCACACGTACGACACGCACACCCCCCTACGTGAACACCCCCACCCGCCAACGCCCCGTACCAGTCAATCGCACGCACAAGTACGACACGCAGACCCCCCCAACAAGCCTACGCGAACACCCCCACCCGTCAACGGCCCGTACCAGTCAATCGCACGCCCAAGTACGACACGCACACCCCCCTACGCGAACACCCCCACCCGCCAACGGCCCGTACCAGTCAATCGCATGCACAAGTACAACACGCACCCCCCCAACAAGCCTACCCGAACACCCCCACCCGTCAACGGCCCGTACCAGTCAATCGCACGCCCAAGTACGACACGCACACCCCCCTACGCGAACACCCCCACCCACCAACGGCCCATACCAGTCAATCGCACGCACAAGTACGACACGCACACCCCCCCAATAAGCCTACGCGAACACCCCCACCCGCCAACGGCCCGTACCAGTCAATCGCACGGACAAGTACGACACGCACACCCTCCTACGCGAACACCCCCATCCGCCAACGGCCCGTACCAGTCAATCGCACGCACAAGTACGACACGCACACCCCCCCAACAAGCCTACGCGAACACCCCCACCCGCCAACGGCCCATACCAGTCAATCGCACGCACAAGTATGACACGCACACCCCCCTACGCGAACACCCCCACCCGCCAACGGCCCGTACCAGTCAATCACACACACAAGTACGACACGCACCCCCCCAACAAGCCTACGCGAACACCCCCACCCGCCAACGGCCCATACCAGTCAATCGCACGCACAAGTACGACACGTACACCCCCCAATAAGCCTACGCAAACACCCCCACCCGCCAACGGCCCGTACCAGTCAATCGCACGGACAAGTACGACACACACACCCCCCCAACAAGCCTACGCAAACACCCCCACCCGCCAACGGCCCGTACCAGTCAATCGCATGCACAAGTTCGACACGCACCCCCCCAACAAGCCTACACGAACACCCCCACCCGCCAACGGCCCGTACCAGTCAATCGCACGCACAAGTACGACTCACACACCCCCTAAGCAAACACCCCCACATGCCAATGACCGATACCAGTCAATCGCATGCACAAGTACGACACGCACACCCTCCTACGCGAACACCCCCATCCGCCAACGGCCCGTACCAGTCAATCGCTCGCACAAGTACGACACGCACACCCCCCCAACAAGCCTATGCGAAACCCCCACCCGCCAACGGCCCATACCAGTCAATCGCACGCACAAGTACGACACGCACACCCCCCTACGCGAACACCCCCACCCGCCAACGGCCCGTACCAGTCAATCGCATGCACAAGTACGACACGCACACCCCCCCAACAAGCCTACGCGAACACCCCCACCCGCCAACGGCCCGTACCAGTCAATCGCATGCACAAGTACGACACGCACCCCCCCAACAAGCCTACGCGAACACCCCCACCCGCCAACGGTCCATACTAGTCAATCGCACGCACAAGTACGACACGCACCCCCCCCAACAAGCCTACGTGAACACCCCCACCCACCAACGGCCCGTACCAGTCAATCGCACGCACAAGTACGACACGCACACCCCCCAACAAGCCTACGCGAACACCCCCACCCGCCAACGGCCCGTACCAGTCAATCGCACGCACAAGTACGACACGCACACCCCCCTACGCGAACACCCCTACCCGCCAACGGCCCATACCAGTCAATTGCATGCACAAGTACGACACGCACACCCCCCAACAAGCCTACGTGAACACCCCCACCCGCCAACGGCCCGTACCAGTCAATCGCACAAACAAGTACGACACGCACACACCCCCAACAAGCCTACGCGAACACCCCCACCCGCTAATGGCCCGTACCAGTCAATCGCACGCACAAGTACGACACGCACACCCCCCAACAAGCCTACGCGAACACCCCCACCCGCCAACGGCCCGTACCAGTCAATCGCACGCACAAGTACGACACGCACCCCCCCAACAAGCCTACGCGAACACCCCCACCCGCCAACGGCCCGTACCAGTCAATCGCACGCACAAGTACGACACGCACACCCCCCCAACAAGCCTACGCGAACACCCCCACCCACCAACGGCCCGTACCAGTCAATCGCATGCACAAGTACGACACGCACACCCCCCTACGCGAACACCCCTAACCGCCAACTGCCCATACCAGTCAATTGCACGCACAAGTACGACACGCACACCCCCCAACAAGCCTACGTGAACACCCCCACCCGCCAACGGCCCGTACCAGTCAATCGCACAAACAAGTACGACACGCACACACCCCCAACAAGCCTACGCGAACACCCCCACCCGCTAATGGCCCGTACCAGTCAATCGCACGCACAAGTACGACACGCACACCCCCCCAACAAGCCTTTGCGAACACCCCCACCCGCCAACGGCCCGTACCAGTCAATCGCACGCACAAGTACGACACGCACACATAACGCCAACACCCAACCCAGCACAAGGACTTTGCAAACAAGTGGCACAACAACACTGAATATGTCTCATGTGTACATGCCATACAGAATCAATGTCCTGGTCACAGCCAAACAGAGGTCAACACTAACACCCACCCCATATAACACACACACAACCAATTCAAATTAAGCCACACCTACTATTTGACCAATAAAAGGGTCCACACATACAACCCATCATCCTTTGCAACATACCCATTCGTGCAAAGAAACAGAGAGCACACCAGCTATTGCAGCCACATACCTTCACACATACACCCTATCACATCTACACCCACACGACCCCCTTCAAAATCACAACCACACACCCTCATCCATACACACCATCACCCCCTCAATCACATACACCCCACACCATGACCACACCCAAGAATCCAAAGTTCACTAACCCGGAGATGGAGATACTTACAGATGAAGTCATCAGAGTCGAGCCACAGCTGTTTGGCGCATTGGTCAGACAGACCAGCATGGCAGAAAAAACACGCCTGTGGGAGAGGATCGTAGACCGGGTCAATGCTGTTGCACCCATCTGGAGCACCAAGGGGGAATGACAGGCCAGGTGATATGATCTGCGGAGGATGGTCAAGAAGAAAAAGGACCAGGACTACGCCTCTGCACACCACACTGGAGGTGGTGGTCCCCGCAGACCTCCTGTATACCAGCCCTGGGAGGAGAAAGTCATGGCCCTGCTGCCACCGGTGGGAGTACATGGAATAGAAGGAGCCGTTGAGTCTGGTGAGTGTACAAAAAATACATGTTACATGGGTGGACTTACAACAGTGCCCAGCAGCATGGGGTGGGTGGCCATGAGTCCAAGCACGACACAACTAAAAGTGGTTTGTTGCAAGTGGGACCCACAAAGAGTGGAAGGTGGAGGGTAGGAGGCTGCTCTCATCCCATATGCCCCAGGGCCTCACCCAGGCACCATGCCCAATGGAAAATATCACACAAGAAAGTAGACCACAGCTCGTAAACAATATCATGTTGTGGACACACCTTCCAGAGATACAATATTTTGTGACACAGTAAGGCAGTGTAGCAAGTGAGCAAGCACAAACAACCTGCCTCCAACCCTGTCTCCCCCTCCCACTGTCGCCCTCTCCCACTGTCGCCCTCTCCCACTGTCACCCTCTCCCACTGTCACCCTCTCCCACTGTCACCCTCTCCCTCTGTCACCCTCTCCCTCTGTCACCCTCTCCCTCTGTCGCCCTCTCCTTCTGTCGCCCTCCCTCCCTCTGTCGCCCTCCCCCACTGTCACCCTCTCCCACTGTCACCCTCTCCCACTGTTGCCCTCTCCCTCTGTCGCCCTCCCTCCCCCGTCACCCTCTCCCTCTGTCGCCCTCGCTCCCTCTGTCGCCCTCCCTCCCTCTGTCGCCCTCTCCCTCTGTCACCCTCTCCCTCTGTTGCCCTTTCCCTCTGCCACCCTCCCTCCCTCTGTCGCCCTCTCCTTCTGTCACCCTCTCCCACTGTCACCCTCTCCCACTGTTGCCCTCTCCCTCTGTCGCCCTCTCCCTCTGTCACCCTCTCCCTCTGTTGCCCTCTCCCTCTGTCGCCCTCCCTCCCTATGTCGCCCTCTCCCACTGTCACCCTCATCCACTGTTGCCCTTTCCCTCTGTCGCCCGCTCTCCCTCTGTCGCCCTTCCTCCCTCTGTCACCCTCTCCCTCTGTCGCCCTCCCTCCCTCTGTCGGCCTCCCTCCCTCTGTCGCCCTCCCTCCCCCTGTCACCCTCTCCCTCTGTCACCCTCCCTCCCTCTGTCGCCCTCCCTCCCCCTGTCACCCTCTCCCTCTGTCACCCTCCCTCCCTCTGTCGCCCTCCCTCCCTCTGTCGCCCTCCCTCCCACTGTCACCTCACTGCATCTCCCTGGGCACACACACAGTTGCACCCAAGCACTGCACAGGCCTTACAAACACCATAGAGCAGAATGTTTAGGGATGTCTCCTAATTACCAAAAGTCATCCACTAAGTGCCTGCAACACACACACCATTTCCAGCCAACACTGTACTGTGTCAGGACACACATATTGGAAACCTCTGTAGTACACAATGGCCACAGGTGTAGGCAGCAGAAGTCCCTCCTGTGATCACTGCAAACACAAACACCAGGACAAGGTCACACACCCTGTGCATGAACACAAAACAACAATTATGCCAGCATGCTACATCAGGGGGCAGCCAAATCATGAACAATGGACGCTTGCAAATCACACACAAACTACTACCATGCCTATCCTACACCTGCCTTACAGAAACTCATCCCCTGGGGACAGGCTTTGGAGTGCAACACTGTCCCAATTGTCATGTACCATAACAACACACTCACTCATATGAAAACTCATACTACTCATACATGCACATAGCAGATGCTCAAGTCCATTGTGCCGCTCAAACAATGCACGTGCCCCATCTCATGAACGTTGTGGATGCACTGAAGTACCAACATGGACATGGGTATTGACAAGGTAATGCGTCTTACAGAAGTGCCAAGTTCAAAAGCCATGATCTATAAGTGTGTGTACAGGTCCAGGGGTGTTGGCATTGTTTGGCCATCACGGTACAGCAAAAGACATCCAAAGTAGTAGATGTCATGCAAATTAATGATGCTCTGTCTCTTACTTCAACATGCTGTATCTAAACTCTGTGCATGCTTGACGCAGACATAAGGATTTACACCGTATCCTGGATGTTGCGTGAACATGACCAATGCTTTACATGTGTTGTGCCGCCAATACAAGACACAGCAATGGCTGTGTCAGTCATTGTCAAGAGAATGGAAGAATGAAAATACCCCAGAGTACATGTCAATTTACTACCACTACACACACAACAGAACAATGTCAACAATGTAAAGCTTGTGGAACTGTGATGCTCATAATAGCTAACTAAACAAAATGTCACTTGATAGTGCCTTAACAGTGTCTGTCTCTCCCACACACAGGGGAACGTGTGCCCCCCTCCCCCAACCAGGGGGGAGAAGGATCCCAGTCCCAGGCTCAGCAGGACCCAGACCCAACCGACAGCGACGCCACTCAACGCACTGTGGATGACCCCAACCAACCAGGCTCCTCTGGATCCCAAACGCCTGCAGCAACTGTACCAGCTACATCTCATCCAACCACCAGACCCATTCCCACCACATCCCAGCAGACAGGTCACAGCCCTGCCCATGATCCACAAGAGAGCCAGTCTGAAAATGAGGGACACCCTTTGTCGGGCGCCCCTGAGGTTGCTGACGACCTCCACCCTGGCAGCACTCGGGGGGCCCATCGATTGGATGTGCCCACAAGCACAGGCCGAGTTAGTGTGGGTCAGGGTGGAGGGAGTGGCGGAAGGCGGAAGGCGGAGGCGAGATTCTGGCCAGTCAGCTGCAGCACCCGGTATGCCTGAACTCGCTAACATCCTGGAGGCATACTGGCGGGACACCAGGGAGATAGGCCAGCTTGCGGAGGCCCTCAACCAGGTGAAAGAACAGCAGGCAGAGCAAATAGCCAGGCAAGACCTACATTATGGACGGGTGGAGGCAAGTCTGGCTCAGCTCTTGACGGTGCATCGGGAAATGAGCCAATCGCTATGTCAGATAGCTGCCAACATGCAGCACCCTCCCTGTGTCACAAGGCCAGCAACATCACGGCAAAGTGTGACACCAGCCACAGGGAGGGAGGAGGAGGAGGAGGAGGAACTCTCTGATGTAGCATCCCATGCATCGTCCAGGCCTGCACCTGCGGGTCCCCCAAGGAAGGTGGGTCGCCCACGGCTTAGATGTTGAGGGGCAGTGGGCCATGCACATCTCCCAGGACACTGGACCTGGCATATTGCCCCTGGGTGCAACAGCATCCCCTATGAGACTCTCCCACATGGACATGCTAGTCACAGTCTGCCCAATGATGCCAAGCACTGTGGCCTGGACTCTGTTGACTGAAACTGTAAGGCATCTCATCTCCGGCAGTGAACTTTGGATTCCACCCCTTTCTGTACAGCACCTATTCACGTTTCCTGCACAAGATCTCCCAATAAATATACTAATCCACATACGCATGTGGTGAGTTATCTTTGAACCACAGCATACATTGATATGTGTGTGCAAATATATGAAATGCAAGGGTATCCAAAAAACAGCAGCCAACCACACACTTGGATCAGAATCTGAGTGTGGACACACATTGGGCCAAAAATCCTAACAACTAGATACATGGATGGAAAGACACACCTGTGTGGGATAGTAAATGCTGGAGGGGGGTTTGGAGCCCAAAACTGCTATCACAGGCAGGCCCAGGAGAGTCACTTTGAGGTGTACAGATCAGTGTGACAAAAGTAGTTGTCCACGTAGGGAGTACCTACAACTGTGTCCTCAGGTATGTGAACTATCTTCTGCATGATGCAGTACTGTGGATGTGATGAATGGCGCACAGGACAAGGGTGGCAGGACAGACTGTGGGCAATGGGCTGTAGCACTCTACACAAGCACACCTGAATAGGTGACCTACCCCTATGTAGCTACAAGTACTATACTACTGTAATGGGAGCAACGCATACAGAACAACTACCCACATCTGACAAATACCTACACCAGAACGGGGAAATCACACCACACCCAAGAGACGTGGTCATGGTTTGTGTCCCCTGTGGCTACTTGACTGACAGTGACAGCTATGTTTTTGCTGCTGTGGCGTTCACAAGGTAACACTGTACAATATTGTGCCTATGGAAGGTGTGTGTGTGCTGTACACGGCACATGACCTGGTGGTACATAGACCCAATGTCATGTGAATCTGCCATAGTCGTGCCAGTATGTGTTGCACACACAGGCATAGCAGCTGCAATGGCTGAGTTAGAAGCGTTGTGATAGGAGGAGGGTGAATGTCTGGGGTTGTCTGTGTGTAGGGTGGCAGGAGCATGGTCTATAAATGGATGGAAGGAGGGTCATCCTGTAGGTCTCTGTGTCCCTGGATGATGTGCGCTGCATGGTGGCTGTACATGCAGCAGCAGCAATAAGTGAAGACATGCTGGCAGGAGGGGTGTGACAACTTGCAAAACAAGCACATACCACAAGGGCATTTGCAAGCCACAAAGTGACATGTGTATGTGAAGGCAGGAGTGTCTGCCTCACTCAGGGTCACTGCAAATAAAATGGCACAGTAATCACCAAAGATCACAGCCACTGGATCAGGGCCCTTACGGACAAGTGGGGCACAAGACACACAGCGTCAGCAGGTGTAGACTACAGCTAGTGTGTTCAAAGCCAAACAGCAACTACAAAGCCATCTACCTCACACACAACATAGTATTCTAGCCTCCCCCACACCATGCGTGTGGTCACTTTACAGGTAAACACATAACAAGCATAAGCTAACTTCATGCTAAATAGTATACATGCACATTAGAAGGACATGTGCGTTGACATCAAGGCGGCACAATAATCTGTAGAAGTCAGACGTCATGCACAACATGATTATTTACATTGTGAGCCCATAGAGCATTATCAAACATACATGAGCATTGGCAAGAACTCCAAATAACACTATTAATGATGTCACCTGTAATGCAGCAGTACTATTGGCTACAAGCCTGTCAAGGACTGGCCATACCTTTCTTCATCAGAGTGATGTGATGCTCAAAGGGTTCCACCTCCAAATAGCCCCTTGGTCTGAGTACAAACGACAGACACAAAAGGGTGATCAGGCGAGGGAAGGAGAGGATGTGAACTGCTGGGAGGGAGACCTGAAACAGAGGTAAATAACCATTAGGAGTACATTCTCATGTCACCGACACTTCAAAAACATCATTAGCTACACTGTACCAGTCACACCTGTGAAGTTTACTGACTGTATACAATTTTAGATGAGTAATCATGGTATCACATGAGATCCGATGCTATGACACAGACACATAAAACCTAGGACAGTCTGTCATCCATTCGAGTCATGTGTAATGCTCTCAAGTGAGCTACCATGCAATGAGATCTATGTTGTTACAAATCATTCACTGGCTCAGATGAGGTTGACCTTACAAACAAGTGGAAACATATGGCAATGCTACTTACGCTAACTGTAATGTCTGCATGTGATTATGGGTACCCATAAGGGCCATGTACCCCACCTTGACTTGACCCACAACAGCTGTAAGTATCACATATGATGACGAAGCTAATGATCTACATGCAATGAAGGCACTCAGTAGCCAGTCTTTTGATCTGTCAAGTTTGCATTACTATGCTAAACATGATATGCAGGTTTAAAAGATATAAAGTGCAAGTGATGTTGATCCAAGCCACATAATGAGACCCTAGCATTGCCCAGTAATGCTGCACGGGACTAGAGATTCATGGGAATGACCGCACTCCACTGGTGCTACACAATAAATCCCATATGCATCACCCAGACATTGTCATTTCTCATGCTAAACATTCATGGCATCATGTGAATCAAAACAGAACTGCTACTCACTGTGAAGGCTGGTGTAGCTGTATTTTCGAGCTGCACTGCGGTAACGACATGACAGTGACATGATATACTGCAACAAGGGGCAATGCATCCATGTAAACAGAATGACAGGACAGGTATCTCAACATGTGGAACATAGACTGTGCCACACCCACACCACATGGTTTGATGGTAATCAAATGGAACTGGCCCACAAGCTGGAGGAGAGGATCCAGTCACATTCTAATGCACACAGTGAGGCTGCAATCCCCCACAGAGTCCGTGGTTGTGACCTCTGACACAATGTAAAGCCATGGTATATGCAATGTTGCATTGTCAGTGTCTACACACATAGATGCATTCACCAGAGTCTCTAACTACAACAGATGCCAGTCAGATGGGGTGACTATCCTGTCATGGGAGTGGGCATACATGTAATAAGTAACATTTTGTAGTTGCATGTATGCATGGTCTCACTGCATGCACATGAACATGTACCACACGTTTCAAAACATACCAACGCTAAACAGCCTCATATGAGTCCTTACCCAAATTGACTTCTCCACATGTCCATGCATGCTCCGTTGATTTGGCTGACGTTGCAATCATGATGAGCAATAGCAGGATGACCACGATGACCCCAACGGACAACAGGCAGGTCGAGCTGTGGATGAGAGTGGCACACAAGGGGTCAAGTTCTGTTTCATGTCATTTTGACAATGTCCTGTTTATTATCCAGATGTTGTAGTACACCTGTACATTCAAAATGCACACATAGCACGTATGTGTGTTGTATTACATCTGCACCTGTGTGACACTGCACAACAAACATCCAAGTGAGCTTACATACAGTCTGTTGCATACACAGCATGCTACCCATGCAACTCTATAGTAGATGTTTCAGATTACAGCTGCTATGACTCACCATCATGAAAAGAAGTTGCGGATGAGGTGACTCCGGATATCATCTTCACCCTCCTCGTCGCTGGCATCCTGGGCAAGGTCTTCATCCTCAACGGGCGGATGTTCCAGCTCATCAGGATCAAGGTAGAGTGGCACGGCCTTCTCCACTGCCATGTTGTGTAGCATGCAGCACACTGTGAATATGTCACACACCTTGCGTGGGCTGTATTGGAGGGCTCCGCCTGTCTTGTCCAGGCACCTAAACCGGCTCTTCAGGAGTCCAAAGGTTCGCTCGATCACCCGCCTGGTCTTCCCATGAGCATTGTTGTACCGCTGGTCTGCAGCTGTCCTGGGGTTGCGTAGTGGAGTCATTAACCACGGCATGTTTGGATATCCAGCGTCTCCTGCACATTGACATCATGGAAATGAGTGTGTAATATGATGCAGATCATGAAGTTGTGACATACTGACATACATAGCTGACAGGGTATACTCACCAACAAAACATGCCCGGTGGTTGTGCAGCTGCAGCATCCTCTGTGGTACCCTGCTACGCCTCATGATGAAAGCATTGTGGCACGATCCTGGAAAACGTGCACAAACATGTGAGATAATCATGTTGGCAAGACACACCACCAGGGCATTTATCGAGTGGTAGTGTTTCCTGTTGCGATACGCTTGCTCCTGAGCCTGTGGTGGCACCAGAGTAACATGTGTACCATCAATTGCACCAATTACATGTGGCATGTGGCCCAGGGCATGGAATTCCCCCTTGACATCTGTCAACTCTTCTGGAGTAGGGAATGTAATGAATTCATCCAGGTGCAGCAACATAGCTGCCAATACATCACCCAATACCCGGCTAAACATTGTCTGAGACATCCCTCCCACATCAGCTATGGTGAATTGGAACGTACCTGTGGCAAAGAAATGGAGGGCTGCCATCACCTTTACCTTGGGTGTCAGCGCAGTTGGATACCTGTGGCATGGTTGTAGGTGAGCCTCCAGCCGGTCCGTCAGGTCCTCCTTGATCATCTGTCTGTTGAATCGATATCGACAGATGCAATTCCGCTCCCTCATGGCTTCCAAGTCAGGCAACGGCCTTTCCAGAGGGGGTGCCCAGCAATACACAATTTATCAAATATGTCTTCAACTGTCTGACTATGACAATAACAATGTACATGGCACAAGCAACACTGCTTCAAATTATCTTGACAATTTTGAGTGTGGCGTGGGATACACACTGATGTAACATGTGTCAGCTCCCAGACACTCCTCCGTGAAAAGTAAAAGACCTGTGGTGTGTGGAAAGGATATAACATGCATACAAATGATCTGATGGAAAGGTCTTAGTGAGCATTGACAGTGTATCATGTCAGTGACACATGTCATGTGAATGTCAGTAGGAGCTTGTCTGCACATCCAGACAGCTGACAGCAATACACACACACACACCACATGTGCCATCATTTGCACAGTTCTGCCTTAGTCATGTTGCGGTGTTTACTTTCCCTAACTATTACATGACCATCATCATACATCATAAATCTTAGATTTGTGACAAATGGTCTGTGCTGCCATCACACATATGAGTGGGTAATTAACACACGGGGCACGGTGTGTGTACATTAGAAACCAGGTCATCACGCCAAGAACGGGGAACATCACTTACAACGAATTTTTTACAACGCACTACCATTACATCGCAACCATTACAACGCAAACCATTACAACGCAATGCGCTGGGGGGCGCTCTAGGATAGGGAATGTATTTAATATACTATCCAACACCTTCCCTGCTATCCACGGGGACTGGAGTTGGAATAGTAAATTAAATAATTCACTATCCAGCGCCTAAAAGCATTATGCGTTGTAATGGTATGCGATGTAAAAACCGCGTTGTAAAGGCATGCGATGTAAAAGCATGCGTTGTAGTGACACCAATCCGCCAAGAACACAACATAGATGCTCCTACAGCACATGTACTGAACTGTATGGACTAGTTACTTATGTTTTGTAACATGATATCAGTAAGGAACAGTAGTTAGTCGCATAATCCCGACTCTGAATACATGACAAGCTTTTGACAAATTTGCCTCCCTGGATTCCATCGATCTGCCCAGTGAGTCGGGGCTATCCAGGCCACACCGGAAAAAAGACAGTGTGGGTGATTGGCATCCTACAAGGGCGTGGCCAAGTATTGCCCGTACCTACAATGCACACTCTGTCCGCAGTTACACAGCCATGTCCCACAGAGAGTGTGGGTAGCAGACAAAGAGGCATGTGATGTAGGAAGAGCCCACTCCCAGACTCAGGGAGGATGATGACATGTTTCCGTAGTGCTCATACCTCTTGGATAACCTCTACAGCGGAGCTAACGGGAATGTGGTCTGTGATTTGGGGGCCTGGATGCCCATGCTCTCTGGGGTGAGGTGGGAGGACAGGGGACATGGTCAGTCCGGGGAGGGGTGTGGGCGTCTGACAACGTGCCTATCTACAGCCAAACATGCAGCATGCCTGTACATGCTGGCCAATATAGATACAGTACATTCCTGAAGATAGGCCTGCAGAGGCACAGCGGAGCGTGAGTGGAGTTGAAGGATCTCAGTGAGGAGGTTGGTCCTCACGACGGCAACGGGGAGATGAAGGGGCAAGGCTCCGGCCACCCACGTAAACACTACACTGTACGTTGCCCGCACATCCAAAAACACGTTTGGAGTAGAGACATCACCAGTGTCAGGCTAGGTGTCCAGACCACTCGCATCCCCAGTCCACCTGTCCTGTCGTCTTGGGACTGACACTCACGTGCCTCTGGGTCTTCATGACCCTACCAATACCCATTAACACCCATTGTAATGAGCTGTGGCAGGCTCATTGAAGTTTTACTCCCCATGCAGCCTTAATAGCGGTGTTCAGCCGCACAGTCTCCACGCTGGAGCCGTACAGTGTGTGGTATTGGGGACAGCACCACCCAAGAACGGCACCAAGGCTGACACCTGGAGGACTGTTGCCAGTGAGGTTGTGAGGTGAACCAGCGAGGACCAGGATGACCATTCACATCCTGTCTGTCCCAGCGGTTCCGGGACGTATGCGCCGCCTGCGTCAGGGACAAAGCGAGTGATGGCGTCAGGAGCAATTCACCAGATGCGCTCGTGCCCCCAGATGGGTCCGCTGGGCCAGGAGCCGACGCGTAGGCCGTTGTTGGGGTGAGGGACATCATGGACATGAGGAAGTGCACTGACTCCTCCTGCTTCACATGCAGGGCAGGGCCCGGAGGTCGTGGTGCAGGCTACGACGGCGGCTAATCTGACAGAGCCGCATGGCCGGTGTCACCCGGATCACATGCAGCATTGCACGAGCATTGTGGGGATTTGGAAGTGCGATTACATATCTTTGACTTATTTGGGATACCTGACGACTCAGCCCTGGAGGACTGATCTGTAATTAAGGGGCTCTGATGTCTCAACACCCACGCCCAGGCACTCGTCCTACGTCCAGACCATGAGCTATAGTGGTGCAGGGCCAACTGCTGGAGTCTGAGCGGCTTGTGGGTCCAATCACACCTGGATTCATAGGTGTGTTCACGGCAGTCAGAGCAGCTCTTGTTGTTGTGCTTGACGTGAAAACAGTGGAGACACCAACGGTGAGGGTCAGTCACCAACATGAGTTGTTGGCATTCCTAACAGGCTTTGAAACGGACATCCATATTGGCACCGTCCGGAGTCAGACAATCCAAGTGAAATGGTCAGAAGTGAACGTACTATGATTTTGGTGGAAAAATGACTAAGCTTACACTCATACGGGACCAGCGCTTGTGTTGTGAAAAAAAGTTCCTGACGTGTGCACGCAGAGGTGACGTCTGAGTACTCAGACAACGTCATCACGGCACACACAACGCCAACAACACATGCTGAGCCGCAGGCCATGCCTACCGACACACAAGTGTAGTGCTGAGCGGTAATTGCCATATCCAGGATGACACTTGGGGATATTCAAAGGTGAGTAATATGATACTGACCTGTAAATTTCATATGCTAACATCATGCACAATGTCGCACATGGCACACACATGACGTGGTCACACAGGGTCATGCTGTGCGGCTTTTACACCTCTGTGACAGTGGGCATGTTGCTGTCATCATGTGGCAGTTCCCTGTACTGAATGGTGTGGCATTCCAGTGTTGATGTGCATCACAATATGTTGCAGACTTTACTCCGGTGTGAAGTGTTGAATATATGTGATGCACATGTGAAATATGGTTGATGACATGCTTCTTCTATGTCTGCCACACCTTGGGCATGCTGATGTATGGATGCCATGCTAATGTATTCATCCACATCCTAGACATGAGTGTAGACTACATCCCTGCTATGTGATTTCCTGGAGTCACTCTCCCAATGGTGACATGGGGTAGGACAGGGACGCAGCCTACACAATCGTACACTTGAGCATGTCTGACGCACTGTACCCCAATGGTACGTGCGTGTGTAGGCCTCGTTTCCCTATTGCATTTCAGCCATACGCGAGCCAAGCGTACCCCAATGGTACGTGCGTGTGTACGCCTCGTTTCCCTATTGCATTTCAGCCATACGCGAGCCAAGCGTACCCCAATGGTACGTGCGTGTGTACGCCTCGTTTCCCTATTGCATTTCAGCCATACGCGAGCCAAGCGTACCCCAATGGTACGTGCGTGTGTACGCCTCGTTTCCCTATTGCATTTCAGCCATACGCGAGCCAAGCGTATCCCAATGGTACGTGCGCGTGTACGCCTCGTAACACCATTGGATGGGTTGCATACGCAACGGCAATGTCACCGTACTTGTGTGGGTATTTGAATAAATACATAGCCAACATCTAGGGGAACAGTGTACTGATCAAAATGCTACCAGGTTGTCATGGATACAGAGTTTTTTGAGCCTCCTACCGGTGTTCTAGGAAATTCAGTTGGGCAAAAGTATACAATGTTGCAAATGTTGTTGTTCAGCTCAGGCTCAGTTTTCAAACCATGCATATGTGTGTCATGGCCTTATGTGTGATGTGATTGGATGGAACATAGGATGCTAACTATGGTGGCCTATCACACACTACTCCTTGGACTCACAGACCCTCTGCGGCACAGATATGAGGCAGCAAGTGGCTGTGGGAGGGCACTTGCCTGCACAACATTGGTGTGGTAACCACAGCTGCTGTCTCTGAATCCTCTGGACCCTAATTTGCTGAGCATGGAGAGGGCACCTGCATTCACTGATGCTGAGAACAAGGCCCTGCTGGATGCCCATAAACATAAGGATTCTATCAATGTGTGGTGGTGATAATTTTATTTTTAGTTTTTTATTATATATGGATATATGCGGATGGTTTGAATAATAAGCTCTCTCTTAGGGTGATAAAGATGAGAGCACAATGTGCTTGTTAAAATACCCCTCACACACTAAAAAAATCCTTTAGTGTCATGCTTCATCATGGGGGTCTTCCCGTCCCTCTACGGGGCGGGGCGTGCTACGACCTACGAGCTATGCGGGAGCACTGTTGTTTGTGACGGAGGCCCTGTGTCAGTGCAGTGTAAGTGATGTCAGTGAAGTGTAGGGACCTAGTTATGTGAGTGTTCAATAAAAAAAGATTAAAAATTCCCTGGCTAGTAGAAAAAATATATTTTATTCACTTCTCTGGCTGGGAACGTTAAGAAGGGGGTTTTGGGATAGAGCGATTAGCTTGCTACCTGGTCTACATGTTTTGTAAGCAGTCCCCTACTGCTTACTCATCAGGACCTTCTAGTGGTCCCTGCTGAAAAATGCTCGGTTTCTAAAGTAGTAAGCCTACAGTCATACAAACTAGCAGCAATAATCAGCTGGTAGTTTTGGCTCCAGGGCATGAGCTGGCCAAGTTGAAGCGGGATAAATTTATCAAAAAAGTGGACCTATTGCGGTCTCTGTAAAAGAAAATGGAAAAAAGGAGAGAAATACACCAGATTTATACAAATATATAGATAATCTGTCGTTCAGCACAAGTTAATAACGGTGGCACTGGTCTCACTATACGTCCGTATTTGCACGTTTTAGCTTAAAACTTCATGTGCAGAGGAAAGGTGCACTATACCATCCCCTGATTGTTCGTTTGCACGTAGTGACCGAACATCGTATGACCCCACAGATTTAGGGCTGACTTGTATCAACACACACACCCATAACTCAATGCACACATCAGCAACCCACAGGGTTAAGACTGGAGGGACCCGATTCATTCGAGGGAAATGTTTTCTTTAAAAAAGGAATTATTTTAAAAAAGTAATAAAAGTTACTACTAGAGAAGGAAAAGGGTTGTGATACATACTACTTTGGCAAACGTTGTATGCCCCATGAACTGGCAGGCGATGGGTATTCCACTCGGTAATCTGTAAAAGAAAGCCGTGCCCTTTGCGTGAAATACAGGTGCCGTGGTAGTTCGTTTCTGCCTCGTGGACCATATTTATTAGAGACTCATGGTCAGAGTCTGTTACTCACATTTGCCGCATAAGTACACTGCCTTGATCCTACCCGTGCTGCCGCTCCGAGGATTAATGGCATCTTGCTCTCAGCATCAATATAGCCTCTGAACTGCACTGTCATCCCAATTGACTTTTGACGGCAAAACACTAGAGCGCTGACCAGAGATAGCCGCCATTGGCGGAACATCGGGTGGTACATTAGCGGAAGTCTTTCTTCCATGGTTATTGTGTGCAATGAAGATTACTGATAAATCATGTTCATCAATAAGGATTACTGATAAGTCATATTCATCAATTATTATTATTTGTAGTGGCCAAGGCTCACAAAGGAATCGAGTGTTTCCTGTATGTAGAAATGTTTGGAAAATGTTCCTGTTCGTGTCTGTGGTTGGTGGCACAGTGTAGAGTCCGATATCGATGCATATAGTGAACTGCTTTCGGGACTGAATAAAAACGCTGGAGTGAGCAGGCTGTCTTCCGATTTTTTTATGGAGCTTGCATATTTGGTAGGGGGCTGTTTCTAGCCATATGCGGTAAATGTGAGTAACAGACTCTGACCATGAGTCTCTAATAAATATGGTCCACGAGGCAGAAACAAACTACCACGGCACCTGTATTTCACGCAAAGGGCACGGCTTTCTTTTACAGATTACCGAGTGGAATACCCATAGCCTGCTAGCTCATGGGGCATACAACGTTTGCCAAAGTAGTATGTATCACAACCCTTTTCCTTGTCTAGTAGTAACTTTTATTACTTTTTTTATATAATTCCTTTTTTAAAGAAAACATTTCCCTCGAATGAATCGGGTCCCTCCAGTCTTAACCCTGTGGGTTGCTGATGTGTGCATTGAGTTATGGGTGTGTGTGTTGATACAAGTCAGCCCTAAATCTGTGGGGTCATACGATGTTCGGTCACCACGTGCAAACGAACAATCAGGGGATGGTATAGTGCACCTTTCCTCTGCACATGAAGTTTTAAGCTAAAGCTTTATGAAACGTGCAAATACGGACGTATAGTGAGACCAGTGCCACCGTTATTAACTTGTGCTGAACGACAGATTATCTATATATTTGTATAAATCTGGTGTATTTCTCTCCTTTTTTCCATTTTCTTTTACAGAGACCGCAATAGGTCCACTTTTTTGATAAATGTATCCCGCTTCAACTTGGCCAGCTCATGCCCTGAAGCCAAAACTACCAGCTGATTTTTGCTGCTAGTTTGTAGGACTGTAGGCTTACTACTTTAGAAACCGAGCATTTTTCAGTAGGGACCACTAGAAGGTCCTGATGAGTAAGCAGTAGGGGACTGCTTACGAAACATGTAGACCAGGTAGCAAGCTAATCGCTCTACCCCAAAACCCCCTTCTTAACGTTCCCAGCCAGAGAAGTGAATAAAATATATTTTTTCTACTAGCCAGGAAATTTTTAATCTTTTTTTATTGAACACTCACATAACTAGGTCCCTACACTTCACTGATATCACTCACACTGCACTGCCACATAGCCTCCGTCACAAACAACAGTGCTCCCGCGTAGCTCATAGGTCGTAGCACGCCCCGCCCCGTAGAGGGATGAGAAGACCCCCATGATGAAGCATGACACTAAAGGATTTTTTTAGTGTGTGAGGGGTATTTTAACAAGCACATTGTGCTCTCATCTTTATCACCCTAAGAGAGAGCTTATTATTCACACCATCCGCATATATAATAAAAAACTAAAAATAAAATTATCACCACCACACATTGATAGAATCCTTATGTTTATGTATATCTATTTGGAGGGTGATTCTGTCAATACATCTATACTTCCTCTATTGTTTTGGACCTGCTGGATGCCCTCCTGCCAAACTACAGCAAGCTGTATGGGAGACCAGGGGATCAGGTGAGTGATGTGGGCAATACCTTGGAGTGTGCACCTGTTGTGTGTGTGACATAATGGCCACTGTGTATGTATGGTGTATAGATGCAATGTTGTTGGGAGTGAAGGCCAGGGTGTACAGTGTTGTGTAAAGAGGGTTATTTCTTGTAGTGGGGTGTGTGACAGCGTGTCACGGGCTGCAGTGCACCCAGATGTAGCAATCATTACTCTGTGAGTGCCATGCTCTAAGAGTGTTTAGCGCACGTCATGTCATCTGTAGCCTTTCAATGGCATGTACTGCAGCAGTGTTTGCTCACAGGCCACATACTCCTGGACAATGATGCAAATGTGTGGAGCCTACGATGCCCTGTTGTCATCAAGTATTTTGTGCACATATGTGTGTCTTTTGAACATGGACCAGGTGTATTGATGCTCTTTTACTTTACATTTGTGACAGGTATCTGCCTATGAGAAGGGTGAAATCTGGCTGGACATCGCCAGGGCTGTCAGGAGTGAGGGGGGGCCTCGCAGGAGGCTCAGAAACATCAATAAGAGGTGGCAGGACATCCGGTGCTGGACCCGCCGCATCGCCAGAGTTCAGCTGCATCTGGAAGCTCCACGCCGGCATGGTGGCACCCGCCACCTCACCCCCCCACATGCTCCGGGTCCTGGAAGTGGTGTTCCCAGACCTCCATGGGCAGTTGCAGGAGGGACAGCAGCAATTAGGGGGTAGGTACATGTTTGTTTGTTGTCATGTGTGTCACATGCTCCCTGCAGTGCTTCAAGTCATGGTAAACCTCCCATAGTTTGAGGGGTGTGGTCAGACAGGCACTCCATTCATTGGCCTTAGAATGTCCCAGTTTCTGCAGCTTCTTCTTTACATTTTTTGCCGTACTCCACATTTGCCCTGCGCTTTGGCTGATGTTTGTTTTTCACATGTACTCCTATGGTGCAATGTCTCAGTATGCAACTTCCTTTGCACATCATCATGTTGGAGGTGGGTCTGTGACACCTGTTGATACATTACATGTAGCACCACATGTTCATTGTGTCTGCCATTCTTCATATTCTTCTGTCCATCATTGTTGTGTTTGCAGTTACCGCTCTAAGTGTACTGGGGATGCTCAGACGTGAGTCCCAGGCACTCCACACCACTGGAATCAAGCTAGCCGGGCTGAAGAGAGGTGTTACCTCGAAACCGGGCCGGTCCTCGGATGCTTGTTTCCGTTCTGGGAAGGACATGGCTTTTGTAGTTCGGACTGGACTGTTCTCATGGGGCACAGGGTCAGCGCTGATTTGCATATCGCCATTGTCTAACCCAGGGTGGTGTGGAGTGGAAAAACGATGGATTTGGGCCCAGATCTTTGGACTGGGGTGAATGTGTGACATTGATCCACATTCTGTCCATCATTGTTGTGTTTGCAGTTACCGCTCTAAGTGTACTGGGGATGCTCAGACGTGAGTCCCAGGCACTCCACACCACTGGAATCAAGCTAGCCGGGCTGAAGAGAGGTGTTACCTCGAAACCGGGCTGGTCCTCGGATGCTTGTTTCCGTTCTGAGAAGGACATGGCTTTTGTAGTTCGGACTGGACTGTTCCCATGGGGCACAGGGTCAGCGCTGATTTGCATATCGCCATTGTCTAACCCAGGGTGGTGTGGAGTGGAAAAACAATGGATTTGGGCCCAGATCTTTGGACTGGGGTGAATGTGTGACATTGATCCACATTCTGTCCATCATTGTTGTGTTTGCTGTTACCGCTCTAAGTGTACTGGGGATGCTCAGACGTGAGTCCCAGGCACTCCACACCACTGGAATCAAGCTAGCCGGGCTGAAGAGAGGTGTTACCTCGAAACCGGGCCGGTCCTCGGATGCTTGTTTCCGTTCTGGGAAGGAAATGGCTTTTGTAGTTCGGACTGGACTGATCCCATGGGGCACAGGGTCAGCGCTGATTTGCATATCGCCATTGTCTAACCCAGGGTGGTGTGGAGTGGAAAAACGATGGATTTGGGCCCAGATCTTTGGACTGGGGTGAATGTGTGACATTGATCCACATTCTGTCCATCATTGTTGTGTTTGCAGTTACCGCTCTAAGTGTACTGGGGATGCTCAGACGTGAGTCCCAGGCACTCCACACCACTGGAATCAAGCTAGCCGGGCTGAAGAGAGGTGTTACCTCGAAACCGGGCCGGTCCTCGGATGCTTGTTTCCGTTCTGGGAAGGACATGGCTTTTGTAGTTCGGACTGGACTGTTCCCATGGGGCACAGGGTCAGCGCTGATTTGCATATCGCCATTGTCTAACCCAGGGTGGTGTGGAGTGGAAAAACGATGGATTTGGGCCCAGATCTTTGGACTTGGGTGAATGTGTGACATTGATCCACATTCTGTCCATCATTGTTGTGTTTGCAGTTACCGCTCTAAGTGTACTGGGGATGCTCAGACGTGAGTCCCAGGCACTCCACACCACTGGAATCAAGCTAGCCGGGCTGAAGAGAGGTGTTACCTCGAAACTGGGCCGGTCCTCGGATGCTTGTTTCCGTTCTGGGAAGGACATGGGTTTTGTAGTTCGGACTGGACTGTTCCCATGGGGCACAGGGTCAGCGCTGATTTGCATATCGCCATTGTCTAACCCAGGGTGGTGTGGAGTGGAAAAACGATGGATTTGGGCCCAGATCTTTGGACTGGGGTGAATGTGTGACATTGATCCACATTCTGTCCATCATTGTTGTGTTTGCAGTTACCGCTCTAAGTGTACTGGGGATGCTCAGACGTGAGTCCCAGGCACTCCACACCACTGGAATCAAGCTAGCCGGGCTGAAGAGAGGTGTTACCTCGAAACCGGGCCGGTCCTCGGATGCTTGTTTCCGTTCTGGGAAGGACATGGCTTTTGTAGTTCGGACTGGACTGTTCCCATGGGGCACAGGGTCAGCGCTGATTTGCATATTGCCATTGTCTAACCCAGGGTGGTGTGGAGTAGAAAAACGATGGATTTGGGCCCAGATCTTTGGACTGGGGTGAATGTGTGACATTGATCCACATTCTGTCCATCATTGTTGTGTTTGCATTCTTCATATTTTGGCACTGATCTTGAGTCTCAACATGTGTTTTCTGCACGAGTCTGCCTCAGTGGCCTTGGTCCATGGTACTCTTTCGAATTGTCATGTGTTGGATACAGGTGCACAATGTACATGTGCAATATTTTGGGCTTATGCATACTCACACTGGGCAGTGCGTGTGTGCATATTCGCCAAATAAGTAGAATGTTGTTTCTAACTAATAATGATGGTCAGCCACACAATGAGGCTTTGGGTGTCAACAGCTGTGATGCCAGTGTGAGGTGATGTTATACTTGATTCATGTCCCAGGATGGCATCACATTTCAGTTCAGGCAGGACTTTTCCCATGTGGCACAAGGTGTAAGCAATTCAAACATGTCCAGGTCTGGGTTTGGGTGGCAGGGAGGGAAAATGAGCTGGGATGCATAATCAGCTATCCTGTTGTCAGGCAGTGGATCATCATTGTGTCTCTCATACTAGTTTTTTCCTTGCCTGTTGCTTGTATCCTACTATACATTGAGCGTTGTGTCTCTCACAATTGGCCACAACTAGACTTTGCATTGTGCAGAGTTCTGTGTCATGTGACTCATGATGCATGCCATGTTTAGAAATGAGGCAAAATGTATTGTAGCTTATATGTCTGATGTGTACAGGTGACTGATATGTTTTTGTTGTTCTCCTTGCCCACAGCATCATCATCTGAATCTGGAGGAGACACAGGCGCGGACCAGGCAGAGGGACCCAGCGACAGTGCCACCTGCTATGAGGAGTCAGAGGGAGGCAGTGGCACGGAGGGTGAGGAGAGTCTGCAGGCCGGACAACATGTGACTGACACCTCTTACCATGCAGACAACTCCGAGTCAGACTCTCAGGAGGAGGGGGAATATGCAGCAATGGTCACATCTTCTTCTTTGGCTGCCCTCCCCTCCTCCAGTACCATCTCCACCCTCCCAGTCGTTAGTGTCCCTAGGGTCCGTGCTAGACCCCGTGTCTCCTTTGTTCCCGGCACCGCAGCCCCTGCCCCTGTGTCCCCTGCTGCCCTCAGTGCTGAGACTGTGGACCTACTCCGGCAGATTGCAGTAGGTCAGACATCCATGCTGACTGTCCTCCATGGACATACACAACTGCTTACACAGGTGGTGTCCTTCATGGAGGGCATCTCATCGACCATGTCTGATCTACGTCGGAGTGTGGCTGCCATGGAGTCAACACTGACGGCAGCTCTGTACATCCAGCAGCATCTGTCCCCCCATCCTTCAGACCCATCCACCTCTGCCTCTCACATACCTACACAGCATACACGCACACGCCACAGGTCAGAATCACCCAGCGCACACACACAGCATAAGAAGCTCAAAGCTCCACGCACCCATTCTCAAGGGGAAGTAGGCACACCCACAGGGAGAGGGGGGACACCTCACACACGCATCCACACACCCAGTAAAACTGACTCACAGCCCTGTACCTCCACTCCCAATGTGTCCCCAGGTTCAGGTGGTAGTTTTTCGGCACTGGCTGAGGTGTGCAGCCAGGTTTTTGAAGCTACTTTTGGCGATGCCCCAACCAGTGTGGATGAATCCACTACACCTGCACCCACTCCACCTGTCCTTCCCTCTCCTGTCCATGCGGTGCCGGAGGATTCCACAGATGGTGCCCCCGTAGTTTCCACAGCGGATTAAACGCCATGTGCAGGCAAGTTTGGGTGTGAGCACACCCATGGAGGCACAGACTGTTGCAGAGACACCTTTGGACTGGCCATTGGCCTTTCATGAGCGAGGACTCTTATTTGCTTTTCTATTTTGAACCAGCTGAATAAAGCTATTATTTTCCTTTTCTGAACTTTAGTTTGTGTGAAAATGTCTGTGACTGCTGTGTGCCTGGGAGGTGGTGTGATGTTAAAATATAGGTATGTGGACATGTGTCAATCTCCTGGTGGTAATGTGGTTAAGAATGGTAGGTTTTTGTTGTAAAGGCTGGCCACTGTTGGGCAGTGGGGGGGTGTTATACACACACACTCTGATGCTGGGCACTGGTGGGCAGTGGGGGGTGTTATACACACAAACACTCTGATGCTGGGCACTGGTGGGCACTGGTAGGGGTGTTGTCCACACACACACTCTGATGCTGGGCACTGGTGGGCACTGGTGGGGGTGTTGTCCACATACACACTCTGATGCTGGGCACTGGTGGGCACTGGTGGGGGTGTTGTCCACACACACACTCTGATGCTTGGTACTGGTGGGCACTGGTGGGGGTCTCAGCCACACACACACTCTGATGCTGGGCACTGGTGGGCACTGGTGGGGGTCTCAGCCACACACACACTCTGATGCTGGGCACTGGTGGGCACTGGTGGGGGTGTTGTCCACAGACACACTCTGATGCTGGGCACTGGTGGGCACTGGTGGGGGTGTTGTCCACACACACACTCTGATGCTGGGCAGTGGTGGGCAGTGGTGGGGGTCTCAGCCACACACACACTCTGATGCTGGGCACTTGTGGGCACTGGTGGGCACTGGTGGGGGTGTTGTCCACACACACACTCTGATGCTGGGCACTGGTGGGCACTGGTGGGCACTGGTGGGGGTGTTGTCCACACACACACTCTGATGCTGGGCACTGGTGGGCACTGGTGGGCACTGGTGGGGGTGTTGTCCACACACACACTCTGATGCTGGGCACTGGTGGGCAATGGTGGGCACTGGTGGGGGTGTTGTACACACACACACTCTGATGCTGGGCACTGGTGGGCACTGGTGGGCAGTGGTGGGGGTCTCAGCCACACACAAACTCTGATGCTGGGCACTGGTGGGCAGTGGTGGCAGTGGTGGGCACTGGTGGGGGTGTTGTCCACACACACTCTGATGCTGGCCACTGGTGGGCACTGGTGGGGGTGTTGTCCACACACACACTCTGATGCTGGGCACTGGTGGCCACTGGTGGGCACTGGTGGGGGTGTTGTACACACACACACTCTGATGCTGGGCACTGGTGGGCACTGGTGGGCAGTGGTGGGGGTCTCAGCCACACACACACTCTGATGCTGGGCACTGGTGGGCAGTGGTGGGCACTGGTGGGGGTGTTGTCCACACACACACTATGATTCTGGGCACTGGTGATCACTGGTGCGGGTGTTGTCCACACACACACTCTGATGCTGGGCATTGGTGGGCAGTGGTGGGAACTGGTGGGGGTGTTTTCCACACACACACTCTGATGCTGGGCACTGGTGGGCACAGGTGGGGGTGTTGTCCACACACACACTCTGATGCTGGACACTGGTGGGGGTGTTGTCCACACACACACTCTGATACTGGGCACTGGTGGGCACTGGTGGGCAGTGGTGGGGGTGAGATGTGCGCGTGTGGCAACACGTACCGGTATGTTGGACTTCGTTGTACTCACCTTCTGCGCCGTCGTCGGTTTTTAGGTACGAGGTGGTGGCCGTACAGGATAGGGATGAGACGGACACACACTCTGATGCTGGGCACTGGTGGGCACTGGTGGGGGTCTCAGCCACACACACGCTCTGATGCTGGGCACTGGTGGGGGTCTCAACCACACACACTCTGATGCTGGGCACTGGTGGGGGTGTTGTCCACACACACACTCTGATGCTGGGCACTGGTGGGCTCTGGTGGGCAGTGGTGGGGGTGTTGTCCACACACACACACTCTGATGCTGGGCACTGGTGGGCACTGGTGGGGGTGTTGTCCACACACACACTCTGATGCTGGGCACTGGTGGGGGTGTTGTCCACACACACACTCTGATGCTGGGCACTGGTGGGCACTAATGGGGGTGTTGTACACACACACACTCTGATTCTGGGCACTGGTGGGCACTGGTGGGGGTGTTGTCCACACACACACTCTGATGCTGGGCACTGGTGGGCACTGGTGGGCAGTGGTGGGGGTCTCAGCCACACACACACTCTGATGCTGGGCACTGGTGGGCACTGGTGGGGGTGTTGTCCACACACACACTCTGATGCTGGGCACTGGTGGGCACTGGTGGGGGTGTTGTCCACACACACACTCTGATACTTACACTTTAAATGACATAGCAGACGTATGTCCCACACGTCTATTGCACTGGTGTTGTGCGGTGCCGTACCGTACCCCGAGGTCGTTGACGTACCGTACCCCAGCTGGATGGCGTACATGCTGCACGTAATACACTGGTGAAGTGCGGTGACGTACTTCGATGACGTAGGTGCGGCACGTCTCTGTATTGCACTGGTATTGTGCGGTGACGTACCGTACCCCGAGGTCGTTGACGTACCGTACCCCAGCTGGATGGCGTACATGCTGCACGTATTACACTGGTGAAGTGCGGTGACGTACTTCGATGACGTAGGTGCGGCACGTCTCCGTATTGCACTGGTGTTGTGCGGTGACGTACCGTACCCCGAGGTCGTTGACATACCGTACCCCAGCTGGATGGCGTACATGCTGCACGTATTACACTGGTGAAGTGCGGTGACGTACTTCGATGACGTAGGTGCGGCACGTCTCCGTATTGCACTGGTGTTGTGCGGTGATGTACCGTACCCCGAGGTCGTTGACGTACCGTACCCCAGCTGGATGGTGTACATGCTGCACGTATTACACTGGTGGAGTGCGGTGACGTACTTCGATGACGTAGGTGCGGCACGTCCCCGTATTGCACTGGTGTTGTGCGGTGACGTACCGTACCCCGAGGTCGTTGACGTACCGTACCCCAGCTGGATGGCGTACATGCTGCACGTATTACACTGGTGAAGTGCGGTGACGTACTTCAATGACGTAGGTGCGGCATGTCTCTGTATTGAACTGGTGTTGTGCGGTGACGTACCGTACCCCGAGGTCGTTGACGTACCGTACCCCAGCTGGATGGCGTACATGCTGCACGTATTACACTGGTGAAGTGCGGTGACGTACTTCGATGACAAAGGTGCGGCACATCTCCGTATTACCCTGGTGAAGTGCGGGAGTGTGTGGACCAAGGTACCCAGACATTACAGTCATGCAATGGAGATGTGCGCGTGTGGCAACACGTACCGGTATGTTGGACTTCGTTGTACTCACCTTCTGCGCCGTCGTCAGTTTTTAGGTACGAGGTGGTGGCCGTACAGGATAGGGATGAGACGGACAATGGCGTTCATGTCCTGCTTGTCGCGTACCGGGGTGCGGTTCGTGCCGGAGTGTGGTTTTACGGTAGTGTTGAGCTCTTGTAGAAAAAGAGCCGTACGGAGTTTGTTCTACACGGATCGTACTTCCTGGTTCGGGAGACGAGCTCTTTTTACGTTCAGACGTTGCGTCGAGCGTCAGCCGACTGCAATTCGTATGGACTTTCGATTCGTACGCCGTTTTTTACGAGCCGTACGGAGTGACGCTTTAGATTGTGATCGTACTTGCTGATTCGTACGGGGACGCCTACGGGTATGACTCGTACAGGCAAAAACACTCCGAAGCGCAATTCGGAGCGCTTTTTACCTGATCGGAATCAACCCGGGGTTAAAATGTCCTCTATGTTGATGGACAAGGATTTGCTTTCTAAAAGATACCGCTCACTGAGGACGATTGGTCCATATAGTCACCTGAAACCACAAAGTCGTTGGAGGTAACACTTTGGCCTTAAAGCGAATCTGAAACTGAAGGGCTATAGATTGGCTGCTTTATTATTTTATATAACTCCCCTTCTTGTATCTATCAATACTGCTTGTCATCTGTGCAACTGCATGAGGGATGATCTATTGCACATTTTATGCATATACCCAACATTCTTATAAGAACAAAAATAACTATTAAGGTATAATTTTGAAAGAAAAAGCATAGGCACATGTAGGCAGGCAGTAATACCCTTCCTTCAAGGAGATGATTTTGTACTCAGTGAAAGAATTTAGAAATTCATGGCATTAGCCGTAAAAACAAAATTGCCCTCAATATGGCCCTTGCTCACCGGGATCACCTAAGACAAGACAGTGTTGTTGATGTGGAATACAGTAAGGGAGAAACCTTCTACCGCAACGTGTACATTATTGTAATTTGTGAATCCTTAATTGCAAACTTTTGATGGAATTTGGCACAACTCAACTTTCGAAAGTTAAAAATCTGTGCCTAAACTAGTGAGGATGCCATCTGCAATTCAATTTTTAATATGTTTTGTTCTTACATAATGAGACACAGTTTCTTTGCACAGTAAGCACTTTAAGCATGTGATACTCTAGTTGTTTTAATTGGTATAAGACACTTTGATTAATAGTGCATTTGCACAGAATTTATTTACATAACGTCTTACCTGGTATTTACATTGTTTATGTGTTGAAAATTGATACGCTTCTATTGGCATCTGATGCACTGCAACATGTTATTTTATGGTTTGATATATAGAAAAGAAGCTTCCAGTTGAAGGTGCTGTTGCAATGATCTTTTAATTGTAACAGTTTTGATTAGGTGACTGTGGCCATCACCCCCTTCCCTCTGATGGACACACCCAGCCATAGATATGGTTTGATTCTGTATTATAAAGGTATAGAGCTGGGGTTTTGTTTTTTGTTGAATTTTCCTACAAGGTTCTCAAGTCCAGTATGGATTTTCCTCTCCTCACTCTGTGCTACTGGCTATGTTATCCTGGGCTTGATCCTTGCTCCCCTTCGACGGTCTCACCATCCTCTTTGGATCCTCTTATTATCAGAGATCAGGCATATTTTAGTCCTCAAAATAAACAATACAGTAAAGGATACATTATATTTCAAAAGGTGCCAGTCATGCCAGTCACTGTGCTCGTGGATCAGGTGATGCCCACCTATTCAAGAGTGCTTCCTTGTCCCCATAGGCCCCGTTGTGGTAACCGTATACCAGCCCACCGCCTCTGTAATGTGAACAAATGAAAAACTGGGATTTGCCTGAGGCTACGGATTCCAGGGTCGCAGTATATGGAGCCACAGTGTCTGCCTGCTCTCGGGGACCACTGGACTTGGGGGCACTGCTGCTACAATAGTCGTCCTTTTCCTCAGGCTCAGCGCGTTCCGCCTCATTCTCCCCTTCACTCACGTCCAATTCCTCCCGGCGGTCCTCATTGTCCCCTCCCTTGCTCGCATACAGACAACATCCGTCTGACATCCCTTTCATCCTGTACACTTGCCATGTCTGCCTCCTCTGTAATATTGTGCTCCTCGCTGAACCACTGCAGTCCTTCCTTTATAGTGCTGATGCACAGAGGGGGCCATGTAATGCCCTCATGAGCGACCGGAGCTCTTCAACTCCCATCTCCTTGGTCAATAGTGCCGGTAATCTAGGAGGTCCCAGGCGAAGTGGCCACCTGACTACTCAGCCTTCCCAACAAAAATGGACTTGTGGAGCATTCCGTGATGGGACAATGGGACAGGGAATCCACATTAGTCTGCAACTTCCTGAGACCATGGAAGGCCTGAGACGGAAAAGGCTGTAATGCCAGGAACCAACAGAGCACCTTAGAGTCTGAATAATTATGCAGTGTCAGCCAGGTGAGGGGGGCAGGATCTGTCAAAAGAATAGATGTACAACCCAATAGGTAATACTGTAGGGCTTCCATGGCCCGCTTGATGGTAAGGCATTCTTTCCCTATGGTGGCATAATGTATTTCCCTGGAGAACAACTTGCGGCCTATATACAAAATCGGGTGCAGGTCACCCTGCTGATCGTGTTGTGATGAAATGACACCCAAACCCCAACTAAAGAAGTCGGTCTGAAGCACAAAAGTTCTGTGAATGTTAAGACATGTGAGAACAGGGGCTTGACATAGTGCCAAATTCAATTGTTGGAAGGTATGCTCCTGAACCCCAGTCCATGGCGCATGTTTCCCTGTATACTTGTGAGGTGGAAGGTCCATGATTTTAGAAAATTAAGGAACAAACCTGCAATAGTATCCCAGTAGTCCAAAAAAGGAGAGTATCTAATTTTTCGTTGTGGGTCATGGAATCCTGTGAATGGTCTCAAGTTTTTTTAGTTGTGTACAGATGACCCCTGCATGTATTTCTGAACCCTCCAAATTCGATGTGTTCCATGGCAAGGTGGTCTTCTTCGAATTCAAAGTCAGCCTTCTTGATTCAGGGTATGTAAAACCTGCCTTAGGTGCTACAAGTGTGCTCCCCAAACAGGCCCTATATACAACTATATTGTCTTAGTATGCCACTGCATAGGCAAGATGGGCCTGTAAGAATAAGTCCACGAGTCTTTGGACGGTGGCAGGGGTCCTACGAAGGCCTAATGGCAGTATCTTGGAGTGATAAATCCCTGAAGGGGTTGCAAAGACTGTCTTCTCTCATGCTCCAGGCATAAAGTGTATCTGCCAATACTGCTTTGTGAGGTCAATGGTGGACATGATACCCGATACTCTCAGCCTCTCTACCATTTCATCTAACTGGGGTATGGTATAGGTATTGAACCATAACATGGCGTTCAATTGGAGGATGTTAATACAGAAATGAAGACTCCCATCCCCTGTTGGTACCAAAACACTGGTGGAGCACCAAACACTCTGGGAGTGATCAATTATGTCAGCTCCTAGCATGGCCTCCTGTTCCACTGCCTATCTTCTGGTGGCTGGTATGCGGGATGGTTTAAGTTTAACCACTCAGGTCCCATCCTTGATGATGTTGTGGGACACTAGGGACGTGCAGCTGGGAACACTTAAAATGATGGTCTAATAATGTAGCTCTGTGTTGTTTTTGCTCGGTATTAAGGTATTCTCCATTTTAACTGACTCATCTTTGTTGTCATGGTTGAATGGGCATATCTAAGGCAGAGGTCTTCAAACTTTTGAAGGTTGAGCCCCCCAGCTGAATTTCTTTACATGTCGGGCTCCCCCCACCACCTGGCAGAAATTTCTGGAATCTGGTACACTACATAATCGACCGCCACCCACAAATCCCACGCCATATCCGGTAAATAATGTTCAAAACAATGAGTGTTTCCTCCTTCTCCATGAATTCCCTCACTACCACTCACCAACAATGCACCTCATCTCTATATAGCACCTTTCTGTCAAACATATAATTTTTTTATAGTGCTACTCATAATTTCATCATACTCAGGGGCATATGTACAAGCCCCTATAGACACCACACTGTCACTTTTTACGACGTTGTGGTGGCGATAGGGTCATTGCCGTATATACAAGGCAGAGTTAAGCCACTTAACTTGGCTTAACTCTGCCTTGTAAATAAGGCCCCCTTTCATGCTATGCTTAGCGTTAAAGGGTGGGCAGTGGGTGTTGCAGTGGGCGTTCCACTGTAACAGGCACTGATTTTGATGCTGCGCCCTATTTACAAGGGCAGTGTAAAAGTGGGGCAGCATTAAAATATAGAACAGGGAAAACCTGGTCTTAAGCTGGCGAAACTAGGAGAAATGCATTATTTCTCCTCATTTTTGCTTTATCCATGTGTGCTGCCATGTGCAGCACACATGGAAAAAGCAAAGCGCCTTGTATTTGGAATCTTTTAAAAAAAAACAATTTTGTGATTTCTGTGTGTGCTGCATTAAGCAGCACACATGGAAGTGGGACAAAAGGCATTTAAAGATTGTTTATGCACAGGAAAGTCCCCCTCCTGTACACAGTCTTTTCCCTATACCCAGACACCCTTGCACTATGGTGCAATTGTGTCTGCATTGGCGCTACACTGCTAAGTATCGCGCCAGCGGAGGGGAAACGCAAGGCTGCACCATATTGTTGTAAATATGGTGCAGCCTTCTGTTTCTGTAGTGGCGGAGAGAGGTCTTAACGCATGACTGCTAACGCCTCACTCAGCAACTTCCTTGAACATATGCCCCTCAGTTCTTTGATCTGCATGGTACACCCTCTTTGTAGCAGTCACATAACCCTCTGTGCTGTGAGGGTGGCAGGAGTGCTCATGTGAGTGCACAGTGAGGTATGCAACAGTGTGAGAGTAGGGTAAGTGGAGTGACTGCAGGTTGAGTAAGGTGACCATATGAATTTGGGTGTGCATGTTAGTGCAGAGTGGGACTAATGAATGCATGATTAGTGATGGGCTTGTTTAAGTGAGATTGCAGATTGAGCAGGTAGGGGGACAGGTGAATGAAGTGCCACATGAGTTCAGGGTTGGTAGTGTGCTTGTGTGGCTGCAGGTTGAGGTACAGGGAGAAACTCGCAAGTGCTTTGTGAGAGCAGAGTGATCACTGAGTGCAGGGTGAATGGTGTGAGTGCATGGGGGTCAGTGCGAGGGCATTGTGATCGTTGTGAGTGCAGGGAGAGCATTAAAATGTGAAGGGCAAGAATGAGGAGCAACTTGTCTGAATGCAGGGTGCATTCCCAGACACTTGCAGTAGCTCAGCATGCTATTGACGGCAGCGCAGGGTTTCAGATATGTTAAATATTGCTATTGCAATTATTGCATTAATCAGAGAGCAAGGGTGGAGGAAATAAATACTGGGCTGATCTTGCAACAAACTTCCAGTTTTATGATTAGGGTTGCCAGCTCATTATTTTGATGTCCCAAGTGCAAGCAGTCACCTAAAGCTCTATTTTCACCACTCATCTCTGCATTCTCTGAACAGCAAATATAAATAGAAAGCACTTTAAATTGTGTTTTAGGGCTGCCTGAATGATATGTCTGATAATAAAAGAGAATAAAGACAGAAAAGTCACATCATACATGAATACATACTTCTTTATTACTCATATTTAGTGTCAAGAGGAGCAATTTGCAGGCTGTTTAAAGAAACACCTGACTGGGATTTGTCTTTTGGCAACTTAAAACCCTTTTAGCCCTGTGATCATTGCGCTCCTGCCGGTGTATTTAAAAAACAACATTGTCGTCTTTCTGGGAAGAGCTGTCCCTCCCTGGACAGGGTTAAATTTTGAGAGCTGAAATGCTTCAGCTGCAGTGGGAGGCAGGAAGCCTTTTCTGCTAAAACTGAAAGCAAGTAACAGACATTCATTTCATCTGCAGTGTGAGGCAAGGAGTCTCCTCTCCTATGAAATTGTTGCTTTCAGTTTTAGCAAAGGGGGCTCCTTGCCTCCCACTGCAGCTAAAGCATTTCAGCTTTAGGAATTAACCAGGATCGCCCCTCCCCCAACCTTGGGTGTGGCAGCTTGATGAGACAGATTCCCAGTGCGCACACAGCCCACCTGAGTATTTCACAGGTCTTTAAAAGACCTTTTTCTTGTTAATGAGGCTTTGATGGTTTTCACCCCTTCTTAGGGCCCCTGCAGCTCCACTCTGACGTTTGTTTGAAGAATCAGTAGAGGACAAAGGTCAGATTTTAGAGTGGAGTGTGTGCCCCCCTGAGACCATGTCGCTCCCCCCCAGGGGGGCGCGCCCCACAGATTGAAGAACTCTGATCTAAGGGGTTACTGGCCTTTCCATAGCTTACAGAGACTACTGGGTCCTTTTGAGTGGGAGGTGGCTCCTCCTATGCTTTCAACAGATCTACATGATACATTTTTCCCACCTGGCCTCTGTATAGGATGAATACCCTGTACGTCACTGGGGTAACTTTTTCCAGTACCTTATAAGGACCTTGCTAAGTGGCTAGGAGTTTCTTTTCAGTCATGGGTAGTAATATCTGAACTTTTTATCTCACAGCTAATGTCCTTAGCATTCAGATTTTACAGACTCAAAACCATAAAATTTCAGAAGCTATAGTTATAGTTAGCCTAAGGTAACTATAACTTGCACCCCGCCATGCACAATTTTCGCACCAATAATTTCACTTCAAGGGTTTCAGCAAAATGATCAATGATGTTGTAGAAAATGTCAGGAGTAATGCACTATGTAAGTAAATTAGCAGTGCATGGCTAGGGCTTGCGTTATATTGACCTTAAGGCATTAGTTATCGTTACTTGAGATAACTATATCTGCTGATTTTCCATAGTTTTGTGTGTGTAAAATCTGAACCTAACTGTAACGTCCATGTAAATGTTGTTTTTTAGTGAATTTCTAGTGTTTTTTATACTATTTCCTAACAATACCGTCTCTGTAACCATTGGTTTTTTCTCAATGAATTTATATGGTTTTTAACGATATTTCCTAACTATAAGGTCCCTGTAACAATTGTTTTTTTAAGTAAATTTCTATTTTTAATGCTATTTCCTAACTATAACATCCGTGTAAGCTGAGTCTGTAGGTGGGTGTTTGTGTGTGTGTGTGTGTGTGTGCGTGTGTGAGTGGCTGTGTAGGTGTGAACATGTGTCTATGAGTGGCTCTCTGGGTTTGTGAGTGGGTGTGTGAGTTGTTCTCTGGAACTCTGAATGGGTATGTGGTTGGCTGTATGAGTACATAAATGGGTGTATCAGCTATTTTCTGGGTCTCTGAGTGGGTGTAAGAGTTCCTCTATGGGTGTATGTGTAGGTGTGTGAGTGTTTATGTGGGTATGTAAATGGTTGTCTAAGTTTGTGCATGGCTGAGAGAGTGCATGTGTGAGTGGTTGTGTGGGTCTGTGAGTGTATGTGTTAGTGGTTTTTGGGTGTCCAAATGGTATGTGAGGGGCTGCATAGGTGTGTGAGCAGATGTGTAAGATATAACATCGGTGCTTACGTGCGTATATGAGTAGGTGGCTGACTGCCTGTGTTGGTCTGTGAGTGGGTATGTGAGTGGTTAGCTGGGTCTCTGTGTAAGTGTGTGAGTGGCTGTATGGGTGTGTGAGTGGTGTTGTAGGTCTCTGAGTGGGTATGTGAGTGGCTTTATGAATTTCTCAGTGAGTATGTGAGTGGTTGTGTCCGTGAGTGGGTGTCTTTTTTTTCAATTGGGATCTGGATCCACAGATCTGCTGCAGATCCACACGGGGTGCAACACTGAGAACCGCAGATGATCCGCAGATCCTTACACATATAAAAAAGAAATTGGGACAACTTTTTGCCCATGAGGGTCCCTCACAGACGCCCTCCATCTGTTCCCTGAGGTCAGGCTACATCTATCCTAACCACTTTATTCCCGCCCCCAGGAACCATGTCCTGATTGTCAAAATGGTGGCCGCAACATTTTTCATGAATTTACGTAAATCTTTTTTCTTTAATACCTACAAACGTCTGAACAGATTTACACTAAAATGCAAAAAGCACTCTTCATGGATAAAGACTTGCATTGGGAAAAATGCTTTTGGGACCCCTCCCTTTTACTCTGCCCCCACTTGACAATTAATTCCTAAAATTTCTAGACAGCACCTGGAGGAGGGGCAGCTGAGCTGAGAGCAAGCAAGCCAAGCCAAGACCACGGAACGCGGACCACAGGCTGCAGCAGGGGAAGACGCCGAAGACGCCGAAAGACGCCCGAGGCCGGGTGCCGAGTGCTAGGTGCCGTGGTCAAGGGAATTGCCACAACCACAGGCCGCTGTTGCCAAGAGGGCCAAGAGGGAGAGAGGCGGAGCGAGTAGAGCACAGGGGGTCTGATTAACAAGCCGCTAAGTGGCGCTAAGAGACGCTCGACTCGGCTTGGTTTTGGGGGATCGGAGAGGTCAACTACCTGACTGTTCTCAGAGCGACCTGCTGACAACAGCCAAGAAGAGCTACCAGAGTGAAACAACAAATATATATATCTATTTTAAAACCCCTAAACTACTGTAGTTCAAGGAGACACAGAGTCACAGAGAGGCACTACCCCTGCTGAGGTGGAGGTGGGTGGGGAGAATCAAATGCGTGTGCAGTAAAAAAAGCGGCAGAAAAGGTAGAAAGGCAGATGGCGCGAGTAGTGGGCAGCTAAGACAAAACCCCGAGACTCCTCTTGCTGCTGGTGCCCTCAATGGGGCATTGTCGTGTCTGTAGTGGGCACTGACGGGCTGCTAGTTCCCGAAGGAGGACAACTTTGCCCGCGGACCCGACTGGCGTTCTACCATATAACAGGGGAGCGCAGGAAGGGTAAAGGAAGGGCTAAGGGAAGGACAAGAGGTGGGCAAAAGGCAAAAGGTAAAAGGAGAAGAAAGCCCACGCCCGACCCCAGACCTCAGACCCCTGACCCCAGCACTGGCTAGTTGCTAGCCTTACAAAGGCACGTTTTTTTTTTTTTTTTTTTGGAGAGCGGGGAGAGTTAGACAGGCCCCAACTCAGAAAACTCAGAAAACCAAGAGTGATAAGCAGACCAGGAAAGAAAAAAAAAGGTGTGAAATCAGAAGCAGAAGGCTGTGCCACTAAGCAAAAAAAGCCCTCTAATAACACCGATAACAACAATGTTTAGAAACGTAACGGAAGGCGCCAAAAGAAAGCTAGCGCTGGGCGAAAGACTGCTATTGCTTAAAGACCCTGGTGCAGCTATTTACTCTACAAGAGCGGAGATTCCAGGCCTTAAGACTCCTCTGGCTCCCCAGACTCTTTCTCCGCCTAAGAACGGAAAAAACAGGGTGCAAAACGAAGTGGGTCAAAAATCAGATGGCTCCATCAAACAGTGGCTTTTACGAAAACCAAGCCAGAACGAGGAAAAGTCCGGCCTGACCAGTCTGACCCTGGCAGAAATGGAGGAGTTGATCAACTGCACTAGTGCAGGTATGGACCACAAAGATGTCTTAAGCCTGAGCTCGGATCCCGTTCAAATAGACGGGAACAAAAATGAGGGTACTCCATACAACACTATTGAAGACAATTCAGAGCAAATGAACCAAACGGACCATCAGAATCAGACAGCAGGCGGATCAAACCCCGAGCAAAGGGCAACAAGCTTCAGGGAAAAATCCTACTCGCCAACAACAATTCTCAAAACGGCTCAAGGGGACCTTACATCTTCTACCCCAAAGCCAGTAACAAACAACGCAAGACTAATACGGCTCCAGACAGCCGCCCATGTCCACCAGTTGGACCACGAAGACCAAGAAGGAATAGACAATGCCTGGCTAACTGAAAGAATGCCACCTACAACCAAAAACACCACGCAAACAACTCCCTCCGAAGTAATAGCCCAATCGGGCAGAAAATTCCAAGATAATCCCAAAAAAATACAACTTTAAACAAATCCTTTCAGGGAACTAAAACTACGCAAAGAAACACCAACAACAACTCCGGCAGGGAGGGCGACGAAAATCAATTGGCTTGACCAAGATCAAGACCCAAAACAGCCCCAGGCATCAAATCCGCAGTACCAACAAGGAGCGACAGCCAGTAGTCGAAGCGTTTTTACTGAGACATCCAAATCCTTATTGAACACCCTACGGACAACAATAACTGCATTCAATATGCAAAATGACAAGATGGATATCCAAATAGACCTTATGAACATCATAGCAACACAAACGCTGGGATCAACACCAAACTGGATAACATGAACAATCTCATTTCAAGAGCCCAGGCAAAATATTCTGTCCAGTGTGCATGCAGCCCAATAATCGACAAACTAAGCCTGCTTCCCACACTCCATGAACAGATAATCCAAATAAATAAATCTACCTTGGGTGTGAATGTAGAAAAAAAAGAAAATGAACCAACAAACCTTATAACAGAAAACAACCAAGTTCTCCTAAACCCAGAGTCTTGCGAGGACGATAAAACAGGCAAGCAGGAGAGAATAAGCAATGAAGATCAAAAACTATCACGTAAACAAAAAAAACGCGATAGGAAAGCACGCAACAAAATGTCCCTCCCCTCCCTACAGAGCAGCCCACAATAAAGACCTACCCAATGTTCTTCCAACTAAAGACAGGTAACACAACAATAGCCTCAGTTAGTTCAACATACGATCTCTCTGCCAGTTCCATTAGTTCAGAACTGGCAGAAAAGGATAAACAACCCGAAAGAAAAGGAGACTACAAACAAGGGCCAATTAAAAAAAAGCCACTGAAGCCGGATTCCACCAAACAATGAAGACCTATTATTTGAAAAACTCACAGAACAAAAGTGGACAACGGTCTGAAACCACTAAAGAAGACAAGAGAAGACAAGAGAAACAAGGAACTTCGTCCAGCATTTCAACAGCCCACAATTGTCTTGTGGAAATAGGCCCAGGAAAAAAAGCAGCAAATAATCAGGCGCAACTCAAAACAGAAACGGACCATGACACCAAAAAAGATTGTGCAGATGGATGGCGAGAAACAAGAAAGGTCCTTGTCAATCAAGGTAATTCAAAAACTGGGAACCAAAAAGACGGCAATAGCACGACAGATGGCCAGAAAAAGGCCACCCCAAAACTCCAAAGGATATCGCAATTGGAACAGGATGGCGATACAACTCGAAGGAACACGGCCCAGGAAGCAGAAACCATCTATAGTTCAGATTGCCAGGTGGATAATCTCTTGGTCGATCTCATCGCAGAGGATTTCAAGACCCAACAGGTCAACATAAAAGTTGAAATCACAGACGACCGAAAGCAAATCAAAGTTGGGAACAACAGCCTGTCCATTGTAATGCTCCAACAGAACGGAAATTACTGCTAATCCCAGAATATGACTCAAAAGGTCGACAGGACATACTGAACAGGGGGAATATATTGAAACTTACAGCAAACATTCCAGCGCTAAAACACTTAACCTCAGCGAACCTACTGGCAGTAGAATTTATAGGAGTGGTAAATCAAAAAAGTAAGGAGCAAACACTGACAACCTGGCAGAGTGAGGAAGACGCTCAGCTCATCATGGCTTCTAAGGTGCAATTTGAAGCTTGGGGAATTAAACTGCTAAAACCAGTTTCACCACGCTATCCTGGCCCCTTGAATACCATTCTTAACTCCAGCAACAGAAACGGTCAAAGGCGAAAAGACGCTACGCCGAACACTCAAACATACCTCAAAGGAGCAATTGGAGGCAGTCTGTCTTCAATACAGAAAAGGGTGCCACAGAGCAACCTGGTAAACGGAATGGAAGGTGCTAAGGACAACTGGGGTTGGCTGCCAGGTGTTCTAAACTCGACCTCACGCCACTGACCAACGGTAAACAATCTATCAACTCAAGACCCAAGTAATATACAGATGCTCTCGTGGAACATCGCAGGTGCAAAAATGGCTGGAGAACGGATCACACCCAAAAAAATGGGGGAACTATGACATAATAGCTCTGCAAGAAACTTGAGCATTCGAAGCTCTCCCTTTGGCAAAATACATCCACTACATAGTTCCAGCCACCAAAACCAAAACCTTTGGGCGGCCAAAAGGAGGCCTGGCAGTCTACATATCTACAGAGTTAAAAATTGACAGTGAACAAATGGCCTCAGTAGGACCAAACATTCAACTAATCAAAATTACAACGGGGCCTGCTAGCAGAACAAAAACCGTCCTCTTGATTAACACATACGCACATCATACGGCCAGGAAAAAACTGGCCCGCAATAAACAACTAATTGCAACTATCATAAACATCCGGAGCACCTTTCTCTTGTGGGATCTGATACTCACAGGGGACTTTAATGCAAAGTTAATTCACACCCCGGATGAGGACGAAGCTCTAGCCTCGGACAACATATGCTGGTCCGTTCCTCGCCAATACCAGCCAACGAGGCCAAAAGTGGACCTTGCAGGCCCGGGATTGGTAAATGCCCTAGAGTTTCTTGGGTTAAGAGTAATAAATGGAAGAACGCCAGACGATTTCCCCCCTAAGTATACATTCCACGGGGGGAAGACAAGATCTAGACTGGACTACACAGCAATCTCAGTATCACTGATCCCATGCCTCGCCCACTTCTCGATAGAGTTCACAACCAGGAGCGACCATTCATACCAGCTGATACATTTTAGACTAAAAAAAACCAAACACCAGGTAAACGCAACGGTTGAAGGCAACATACAGACGGTTGACCTAAAACGCCTACAATGGTCCAACGATACAATTGAAACCTTACAGTTACAAATAAAAAAGACGTTAATCACTAGCAATTCCGGGGCCCATAACAAAATCCATGCATGGGAAAACTTCACAGCAGACTTAACAAAATGAATGTCGTCTGTACAAACGCATACAAACAATCTCAGCCAAATAAACGACCCGGGAAAAACATCATCGGCAGGGCTGCGGACCCTGAAACGTAAACTCAAAAAATCCATAAGGATGCTAAAAAGAACAGCTCCTGACACAGCCGCATGGGAAAGGGCAAGGCTGCTCAGGAAATGTTACAAAAAAGACCTCTGGGAAGAAAAAAGAAAGACCAACGACAAATTCTGGGCTGAACTCCTCTGTACCTCAAAGAAATCCAACTCAAAGCAGTTTTGGATAATCATAAACAGCTTGAATCGACCAGCAAGATGCCTATCATCAAACATACAAGAATCTGAGTGGGTGGAATTTCTATCCATGAGGTTTATGGACTCAATCCATCAAGAAACAATCGTGGCGAACACCTATGACGCAGTTGTGGGAAATGGCAAGCCCAACGGGTCCACAGATACTACCAGCCCAGATGACGCTGCAACTCAACAAGAAAAGGAGCAACCACACGCCGATACAATCCCAACTGAGGGAAATACCTCCCCGACACCAGGAACAAGTCACTCATCCCCCTCAAGTGAATGAGTCAGACGCCTCATTAAGAAAGGTAGGAACGATGGTGCGCCAGGCCCCAACGGAATTCCCCAAGCGATCTTCAAACATGATATTCCGTTTTGGGGTAATCACCTCTCTGAACCATATCAAGAGATAGAGATTCTAAACCTAATACCAGTGAACTGGCAAGGTTCGATTCTGATTTCTGACCCCCATATCTAAAGGAGGAGACAGAGCAAATCCAGCTCACTACAGGCTGATTGCCCTGCTAGACGTAGAGGCTAAATATTATGCATCCCGGGTGCTGGAAGATCTCAAGGCATGGTCTGACAACCTTAATCTCATCCCTGTCAACCAGACGGGTTTCAGACAAGGCTTAGGGACGACGACGAACATATTAGGTCTATCACTAATTGCAAACAAGCTTAAGCAGAGGAAACTACACCTCTACCTCTGCTTTATAGACCTAAAGGCAGCCTTTAACATTGTTGACCGCCACCTCCTATGGAGAAAGCATGCGAGCTTGGGATGTCCCAGAAAGGCTACTAAAAGGCATATTGCTGTTCTATTCAAACACCTGGTTAAGGATCAAGATCGGTGATGGGACCAGACTATCAAGGAAGCTGACAACAACCATAGGCTTAAAACAAGGGTGTGTCCTGGCCCCTCACCTTTTTAATATGTTTCTATCTGACCTCTCTCAAAGGCTGGACAGCACTAATTCCCATCTACCAAAGCTTGGCGATCTTAGACTCTCGCATCTTTCATATGCGGATGACGTGGTGCTAATGAGCCAAACAAAGATCGGTCTCCAAAGATCCCTGAATGAAATGTCAGCTTACATTTCAGAAAACAAACTTGAAATAAACATATCCAAAACCAAACCGATGGTGCTTGGGAGCCAACAGCGAAGAAAACAGACAATCTGGCTCAACGGAAACCAACTAGAGGAGGTTAAAAAATATAAATACTTAGGCCTCTACATTGACAACTCAAGAAACCTAACGGAGCAAAAAAAGTACATGTCGCTGAGAACAAGTGCCCTTACGTTTGCCTTCAGCTCACTGGCCAGAAAGCTAAAGGGCCCCTCCTATAAACCCTTGCTCGCTGTAATGAAGGCAAAAATCCTGCCAACTCTGACTTATGCCAGCACTGCCTTCCACGGCGAGAATGGAGAACTTTTAAACCAACTAATAGCCTCCATCTATAAAAAGGTATTTTACATTCAAATGTCGGCCTCTCCAGCCCAGGTTCGCCTTGAATTCGGCCTGATAAATGAAGACATAGGCAGAATGTACGCGACAGTGAAAACCTGGTACCGATTGAAGCAAAAGGTAGCCACATCAAAGATCAACGAAGCCCTCTGGTGTGAACTAAATGAAGACCAAACTTCTCCTTTTAAGCAATATCTCTGTAAATCACTGTCTATTACATGCACAACGGAACTATGGAATAAAAACTTGCCATACCAATCTTTCAAACAAGCGGTAAACAAAGTTTCAAAAACCCATTCATCGCTTCTGAATAAAAACCTTTTTAGACTAAGGTCGCATGCCTGGATGGTGATGAATCACTATAAGTCCTTTGCACCGGCGGCATATTTGAGCGAAACATTTTCAATCAACGTAAAAAAGCAACTTATGACATTACGCTTTGGATCTTTACCATCCTTGGCCAACCAACCCTCTTGGCTGCACACAGGACCCAAATCATGTCGGCTGTGCAATTTTCAAAAAGAAGATTTCATCCACATAATCTGCACCTGTAAAAAAATGCAGACGGAACGAGTAATCCTTCTAAAAACATGCTTCAATGAAAGAGGTATTCGATCCTGCAGAGCCGCAATAATGGCATGCCTAAACCCCTCAGACCCTCCACTGAATTGCAGGCTGATTAAATTTCTTTAAGCATTCACAAAGTTGTGCTAAAAGGGTCGGAAGCACGGAAAATGGGGACTAACTCACTACACTGAACCTTTATTAACACAGAATTTGTCTTTTTTTTAGAAACCCTGGGAAGATATAAAATGATAGTATGTTTGGATCTTCCCTTTTAACCTTTTGTTACAATATTGTTCTTACTCGCTTTTGCTACCTGTTCTAAATTGTTATGGTTTAAATTAACTAAACAATAAATATTACATAACACATAATAAATAAGATTTGAAAACTAGTTTTGAAAAATTCATGAAGTTTCCTCAAACAGCGCCAAAGTTATTAGCACAATAAAAAATGCTTTCCCAGTGGAAATTAGGTCTTAATTATAAATACCTACCGGCAACTGCTAGTAGGTCGCCAGTAGGTAGTTATAGTTAGGACCTAGTTTCCATAGGAAATCCGCAACATTCTATTGGGAATAACTCTGGCGCCAGTGGAGGAATTTGCGTGTAATTTTCTAAAATTTTGGCCAGCTCCACTCCGCTCCTTCCCTAAAAGTTTCGGGGGGATTCGTAAAGTGGGGGCTAAGAAAAAAGGGGGTCCCAAAACGTGTTTTCCCCATGTTATTTTCCATAGGACCTTTAGACACGGCTACAGCCCGAACGGTTGAATGGAATTATAAGAAATTTGGCAAAAAGGTAGAGTCTGGCTCGCAGATTGCGCTTTTGTTTAAATGGTGTAAATCCCTCCATTAGTCGCTGGGAAAATTAAAGTTAAAATCAATTATATATATCTATAAGCGCGCACCGTGTGCGCACGGGTGCGCGCACCTTCCCGTTCGCGAGCGGAATTCTGATTTGTTGTTTGACGTTTGTCAACATTCGATTTGGAGGAAATCAGGAAGTATTGACCGCCATTTGGGTGCACGATTGGGTGCTATTTAAACGCCCTATGATGACGCGCAGCGGTGACGCGCAGCGGGCGCGCCATAGGCGCGCCGGAGGCTCGCCAGAGGCGAGCCCATCTTTGCCCATCCGTGACCATCCGGGGCCCGGGGCCAGTACCCCTGGTCAATACTTGCCCTACTCCAGAGGTGAACTATTGGAGCTTAATAGGGGCAAGTCTTTCCTTGAGCGGGATACTATACATCGGTTGGACCGGGAGGGCTTGTTGATTTCACCAAAGGGCATAAGAGCGCGTCAGTGCGACTCTAATACCTATACTTTGAACTATGGCCTGCTGAATACTCGCTCACTGCAGAGCCATAAGTTGGAGGTTTTTGCACTTCTGGAAGACGGGGAGCTAGATGCCCTTGCACTCACCGAAACATGGCTGGGGGATTGTTCGGCGCCGGATCTTGTGGCGGCCCTTCCAGCTAATTATTTGGCACTCCATTTCAACAGGGAGGGAGCCAAGAGAGGAGGGGGAGTAGCCCTTCTTTATCAGGCACGTCTGCGTGCCGAAAGGTTTCTTTTCGAAACCCTAGGGGGGGCTGAGGTTATGGGGGTTAAGCTCAGGAGGGGAGCGGTATGTGTGGTGTTTTTGGTGGTATATCGGCCGCCTTGGGCGTCGCCAGAATTTCCTACTCTCTTCACAAGATTGGTCCAGGACTTGTGTACGAGATATGATAAAATGGTTGTTGTCGGGGACTTCAATTATCACTGGGAAAAAATCCCCAAGGAGGGACAAGCACTACAGATCGAGGAGGCTATTTCCTCCTTAGGTCTTACCCAACAGGTGAAGGGACCAACACATGAGAAAGGACATGTGCTTGACTTAGTCTGGACTACCATGCCAGCTCAGGGCGCTACGGAAATCCTGCCTTGTGCATGGTCTGACCACTTTTTAATAAAGGGCAGACTCATACTGAAGGGCCACTCGTCCAAGCCTGGAGATGGCTGGAAAATGGCCCGGAAGTGGAGAAACCTTGATGGGGAGAAAATGGTCTACCTCTTGGAACACTCCCCTTCAGTGAAGGAGCAGGATGTTAACATCGATGTCCTTTGTGGTCACCTTCAGCACAAATTGGGGAGCGCCATTGATGTGGTGGCACCCCTTCGCAGGGTGAAGAAGGTGGCGAGAGGAGCTGGGGCTCCTTGGTACATTGATTCCCTAAGGGAGATGAAACGTGGGGTGAGGAAGAAAGAACGGGCATGGCGCAAACAGTATGACGCCATAGCCAAGAAAGAGTATATCTCATCCTTAGCTAATTATAAACTAGCCATACAAACCAGGAAGGCTGTGTTCTTCGAGGAAAGAATAGCTGCAGCGAGAAGTCCGCAGAAGGAAATCTTTCGGGTCCTGGCGGAGCTCGGGATAAACAAAGAGCAAAGTGCTGAGTTCACCCAGGAGGATTGCCAGAGGTTTCAGGATTTCTTTGTAAATAAGATCTCCGATATTCTGGGTGAAATTGCTGCAACTATACCTCTCGAATGTCCCTGTCCACCGGACCTCACTGCTCCGCTAGATATTCCATCATTAGTGGAGTTTTCCCCAATCTCTACACAGGAACTATTTAAAATCATGGACCGAGTTAAATCGGGTTCCTTGGTGGATCCATGCCCTCCTGATGTATTCAAGCTGGCAGTACCAGGAATTGAGGGAGAGGTTTTGCATTTATTGAATACCTCCCTTCGTACAGGACAGGTCCCTTTAGCTTTTAAAGAGGCTCGTCTGATTCCCCTACTAAAGAAACCTGGATCGGACACGAAGTGTTTGAAAAACTTCCGGCCCATCTCCCAGTTGCCTTTCTTGGCTAAGGTGATTGAGCAGCATGTGTTAACATCACTCTCGGGTCATCTAGAGAGTAACAACCTGCTGGAGACCAATCAGGCAGGGTTCCGTGCTAATCATAGCACAGAACTAGTTATGCTATCTATCCTAGATGAACTGAGAACTCGGGCTGATGTAAAAACACCGAGCGCCCTGATACTACTGGATCTCTCCGCGGCTTTTGATACCGTGTGTCATGAACAACTTTTGTCGCGGTTGAGAGCCTTTGGTATCAGGGGTACAGCACATGCCTGGCTCACATCATTCTTGCAGGGCAGGATGCAAAGAGTACAGTTGGGTGATTTACTTTCTACCTCTGCTCCGATCACCTGCGGGGTTCCACAGGGATCTGCCTTGTCACCCCTACTTTTTAATATTTACCTGCAGCCATTAATCGCTCTCCTGAACAGGATGGATTGCCTGGTGTACAATTACGCCGATGATACTCAGATAATCGTTCGGCTGGACGATGGTCTGGGAGCGTCTACCAGGTTGCAGGACATACTAAAAGCTACGGTCAGTTGGATGTCCGAGAACCATTTAAAAGTCAATTCCATCTCGGGCAACCCCTGGAGTGAGAAATTTTGGCCTGTGGAGCTGGGTGTGCCTCCGAAACCGGCGTCCGCAGTCAAAAGTCTAGGCCTTTACGTGGATGACAAACTATCCATGAACAAACAAGTCACCTCGGTAGTGGGCACTTGCATTGGCCTGTTACGACAACTAAGGAAGATCTCTGCCTTACTTTCATTCTCCACTTTGAGACACGTGGTCTCAGCCACAATTTTGGCTAGGCTGGACTACGGGAACTCCCTATACATAGGCCTACCCCAGCGGCTGCTGGACAAACTACAGGGGGTTATGAATGATGCAGCCAGGTTGATCTATAAAAAACCCAGATCTGCCCGTTCTTCCCCCCTGATGCAGGAGCTACATTGACTCCCGATTCGTCAGAGGGTTGTCTTTAAAGGAATGTGCATCGTACACAAGGCGCTGTATGGCAAAGCACCAAGATATGTGAAATCCCGCCTGTTCCCTTACATACCTGGAAGGACTTTGCGCTCGTCGGACGCTACCCTTTTGTCCCAATCCCGCTTCAAATTGACCACGGTGGGGGGTCGTGCTTTTTCTAACACACTCCCAGCCCTGTGGAACAAATTGGCTCCAGAACTTAGGAAGGAAAGTAATTTACTATCCTTTAGGAGAAAATTAAAAACTGTACTTTTTAAACAAGCATGGAGCAGATCCTAGGTGCAGAAGTGGGATCAAGTGAATGCTATACCTCATTATGTAAATCTGGACAAACAGCGCTTAGAGACCCCGGTGGTTATAACGCGCTATATAAGTTAAATAAATAAATAAATAAATACATTTTGTCAGTGCGAGTCCACATATTGTAGATAACAAAGGGGCACAACATGGAAAGGGGGCAGAGTGGATGTATTTTCAGGGGGTCCATTAAGGACCCCCAAGGCCGAAAAAAAAACCTTAATTTTTTCTAAAAAGTTGCGGGGTACGCGCACCCGATCGCGCACCCCGTCTCAAAATGGCGTTTCACTCGATTCAAATAAAACTTTCAAAACGTGAGAAGGAGGCTTGATAGACAGTCCCTGAACCCCTAGGTATTGTCAGGGGGTCCATTAAGGACCCCCAAGGCCCCAAAAAATCTTTTTTTTTTCTAAAAAGTTGCGAGGTGCGCGCACCCGGTTGCGCACCTCAATTTACAAGACTATTAAAAACTATAGCGGAGATCGTGGAAAGGGGGCAGGGTGGAGACTCCCTGACCCCCTAGGTTTTCTCAGGGGGTCCATTAGGGACCCCCAAAGCCAAAAAGAAACATTTTTTTTGTTTTCTTCTAGCAAAAAAGTTACGAGGTGCACGCACGGTGCACGCACGGCGACAAAAAAAGATTTTAAAAAATGGAGTTAAATTACAAGTTTGAGTGTTTAGATGTTAGATGGCTCTAAAAAGACCCGTTGTGTTTATTGGGTGTTTTTGGTACTTACAAGTAAGTACCGATGCAGAGTCTTATGTTACAGAGGAAGACTCTATTCCCCTCATCGGTGAAATGTACACCATCTCTCCTATAGATGCCTTGCATGTTGTAACGCAAGTTGTTGTGGTATATACTACCCATTCCATAGTCTCTCATGTACGCAGAAACAGATTTATTTACATGTTTCCTTGCTTTCTCAATCTGTGGACAAAATTGATTGGACCAGTTCCATTTTTGCCTTTGGCATATATTAGAATATACCATGCAGTTTTTGGAAAAAGTGTCATCAATTGCCCAAAGATGTCCTTTAAAAGCATTTCCAGACCTACCCCAGTCAAAGTGCCCAAGTCATTGCCACCACAGTGCACAAATATAAGGTCAGGGTGTGGAAGATGCATAAAGGATTTTACCAATGGTATCAATTGGTGACATCTCAATCCTCTCTGTCCAATCCATACAATGTTCACATTTGGTAAATCAAGGTTGTAATTACCTCTGTTAGCTGTGTATTTTTGAGCCCAGTGGACATAGCTATGACCCACAAACCAGACTTTTTGCATCTTCAAGGTAGATGTGCTTGGGGGCGTGGCTTGGCGCCGTGGGTGATGGCGGCGCCTGGGTGAAGCTCCGCTGCGGCACCGGGTGACTCACCTCCACACACCTTCGGTTCCTGTGTTGACAGCTAGATACTGCCGTCGGAATACCTCCGCTATGCTCCAGGACTCTTGAAATGTCCCAGTAGGGGCGGAAGACGGAGATATTCGAAGTTCTGCATCTGAGGACGCTCCGGTGCTCGCGGCCGCCATTTTGTGGGTCCCAACGCGGAGCGTCCGTCTCCCAAAGGCGAGTGCGTTTCGTTTGCATTTCTCCACTTGCCAGTCATTGCACCCCTTGAATTGCCTCTACATCCTCCTCGAGGTCGACGCCTGCTACACTGCTTAAATGGCCATGCAGTTTTCTGAATGACTATTTGCCTTCGCAGCGAGACCGCCATTTTGTGCACCTCAGAGTTCTTCTGCCTGCATGCTGGTATGCTGATTCCGCTCTCCTTGTCCTTTATGGCTTTACTTGGCGCAATGTGATATCTTTTGGTTACCTTTTGGAATTTTCTCATTACTCTACGCCAGCGTTTTCTTGAAGAGTGGAGGCAGTAGATTACTTATTGCCCCTACTAGCAGATAACTTTCCATGCGCATTACCTTGATGTTGTAGAGGCTCTTTTCTTGGCTATTTTTCATTTTCTTGGAGTTTTGTCGCAATTCATTGCAGGCTTAGCTCATTGCCTGCTCTCTCTACAGCAGCTGGTCGCACTTCTTCTCTGACACAACTGGCTATATAAAAGCAACCTAAAAATGTACTCTTTCCCTACTGGCAGTACTGCCTTGGCTGATTTCGCCTCTTAACGTTCTTCTTGGATGTTCTTGCTTACACCCCTCTCTCATATTACTTCTGGTTGACGCCTCATCACTGAACTGATCCACAAGCAGCTACAGTTCCTATACAAGGTGTCTTTTTCTTTTTGTTGCCCAGTGTTATTGCATTGCTTTTCCTGTGCGTCTCTCAGCCTTTTTTGTATGGGACGACAAAAACACATGTCTCGCTTCTCCTCCAAATCGACTACAAGGGTGGCTTATGTTAAGAACTCTAAAGTTTTCTCAGCTTTCTCCCAGTTGGAAGACTCCCTTGCTTCATCGGGTTCGGAAGCAGCCATGGACTCATCTTCTCAACCATCCTCAGGTACGACAACTGTTAAACGACTAAAGAAACATCCCCCTTCACCACCCAAGTCATCGTCCCCAGTATCCATGGAGCTTTTATTGGAAGAAATCCGATCATTTCGTCCTTTTCTCGAGGAAATTGGGACGCTGCGCCCTTTCATGGAGGAAACTAATGCCAAACTTCAGGTTCTAACAGACAATTGGTCCCAAATTGAAACAAGGGTTTCTTCGGTGGAGCAGTCTGTCGCATCTTTTCAAGAATCTCAAACCACAGTTATGCATCTGTCTTCGCAGGTGGGTGCTCTTCAGAAGCAAGTGGAGGAGTTAGAAAACAGAGGAAGGCGTAATAATCTTCGCATTTACGGCCTGGTGGAAGGTCTTGAAGGGTCTGATCCACTTGCTTTCTTCAAATCCTTCCTTCCTAAATTGCTCCACTTACCAGAGGATACATCCCTCAACATCCAACGTGCACATCGACTAGGTCGCTTACCTACGTCCCTCTCCATGTCACAAAGACCAAGAGGTGTTATTCTTTATTTCCTGGAGTACACTGATCTCTTGAAAGTTTTAGCTGCTGCCAAAGCTCTTCCTAAACTGACATGGTCTGATTCTCCGTTGTTCTTCGCTCAGGACTATGCCAAAGCAACTGCCAACCGTAGGAAAGCCTTCCTAAGCATGAGAGAGGTCCTTCGCTCTATGGGTGCTCGTTATGGTTTGTACCATCCTTTTTTGTTCAAAGTCACTTACAATAACAAAACCACCACCTATGAAGACCCAGTGAGATTGCAAAGCTTCATCAATGCACACAGCACCTCTGCCATGGATGCCTCTGGTCCTTCGTCCTCTTCTCCTGGCTGACTTTTAATACCTTCTTAATGCTCTTCATATTGCCTGTTTGAATGTTCCATTGTTTGCATTGCAATGTTGCTGTTTGCCCTTTGCCTCTGGCTGATAGCTGTTTGCATTAGCTAGCCTCGATGCTTGTCTTACGAGTTGTTGTAATGGTTCTTCCCTTTCTGAACTTCCCTACCTGTTTTGATTGTTTTTATTCTTTGTTGCTCTCCTACAAGATGTGTTTCACAGTCCTTTTAAAGATTATGGTCTTATGTAATATTTTATTCTTTTTCCCCACCTTTGTCTCCACAGAAACCCTTCGTTGTCTAATGACGTCTTCCCGGTTCCCTGCCCAGCTGACCTCAGTTGTGTCGCCTTGCCTACCTGGCCCCTTCCTCCCCTCCATTTCTTCTCGTGTTTCTCTTTTGTAGGTATGTTTTCCTCACGTTTTCTGTTTCTTTTTTGTTTGTACCTCCTTTATTTTTTGATCTTGTCCCCTTCCCCTCCCCCGACTAACCATTTCCTATTCATGCACGATGATGATGATTTTCTTTTTTCAGGTTGTATTTTTTCTCTCCTCAAAACCAAGCATATATACTCTTCACTCTTCTTTCCATCTATCTACATTGCTTTTCCTTTCTTCACTTCTTACGCTTTACTCTTGGGTTTCCTCCTTGTTCTTGTATTTCTTTTCCTTACATATTGCTTCTCTCATGTTCAATTCGTTCTTCTTCCTCTCCTTTCACTTTGGATTTTTCCCTTCTCTTTCTCTGCTTTCCTCTTTTTTACATTTAATATTTTGGATTTCTTAATGCAACAAGTTATTGCTTTCTCATGTAAATTATGTCTTTAAATATCGTTTCCTGGAATGTTAAGGGTATTAACTCCCCGGTTAAAAGACAGCGCATTTTATCTCACCTAGCCAAATTAAATATTGACATCGCATTTCTTCAAGAAACTCCCCTCACAGACACGGAGTCTGAGAAACTTAAGAAAGGCTGGGTGGGTGATGTCTTTTACTCGCAGGGTGATGGTAAACGGAATGGTGTTGCTATTTTATGTCGCAAGTCACTCCCTCTCACACTCATTTCTCAAACCTCAGATACTAACGGCAGATGGAATCATGTCAAATTATCACTTAGAGGTGTTCCAATCTCCCTTCTTAATGTCTATGGTCCCACAAATGGTGAACCCCTTTTTTGGGCCGAATTTTCTCCCCGCATTACCCAATTCATGGATGATAACTTTATTCTTGCAGGAGACTGTAATCACCCTCTTGATCCCTTTCTGGACAGAAAGTCTGATGCCTCCTATATTCCCACAAAACCACACAAACTATTTACTCAAGCCATTTCGCAACATAAGCTTGTTGACTCATGGCGCTTATGTAACCCGACCCTACAAGAGTTTACTTTTTATTCACCCCATCACCGCTCCCAATCACGTCTTGATTATATTTTTGTTTCCCATGCACTCTCTCAAACGCTTCAGGCGGCAGAAATTGGTCCGATTTTGCTTTCTGATCATGCCCCTGTGGTGGTTAGTCTTGAGGTTTTACCCAAAATTGATGGTCCTAAAAGGTGGCGTTTTAACAATGCCCTCCTTCTAGACCCCAAATTTTCTGCTTCTTTTTCTAACTTTTTTGATGAATTTTTTCTTTTCAATGATATCCCACCTATTTCACGACATACCCTTTGGGACACCTTTAAAGCGGCTGCACGTGATTTTATCATCAGTTATGTTGCTAACAAATGTAAAGCTGCTCGCCTTTTTACCAAGAACCTCCTTCATGACATTAAACGATTGGAACACGCCTACTTTACCTCACATTCCTCAGATAGTTTGACATCTCTGGTCGCTGCCAAAATCAAATTTAATGAAAAGTCTACTGAAGATGCTTCTTTATATTTGCTTAAATCCAGTGCTAAATTCTATGGTGGTAGGAATAAGGCCGGAAAAATTCTTGCTAATTACTTGAAGGTCAAACATAACAAAATGAACATTGAGTCGATTTATGATGATGATGCACATCTACAACACAAGGATGCTGACATTCTTAACACTTTTTCCCATTTCTATGAGACCCTATACACCTCAGACACCTCATCCTCTCCTCAAACTCTTGCTCACTTTTTCTCTACCATTCAATCCCCCCCTCTTTCCCTCTTGACCTCTCTTCCTTAGAATCCGATGTTTCACAAACAGAATTGCTTGCTGCTCTCCAATGCTTAAAACTCAATAGGGCTCCCGGCCCAGATGGTTTTACTGTTGAGTTTTACCTTCATTTTTCAAAGTTACTCATTCCAAAACTCCACTCCCTCCTCCACTCCTTTGCTGAATTTGGCTCTTCCTCTGGTACCTTCTCAGATGCACATATTTGTTTAATTCCTAAGCCTGGGAAAGACGCCCAGTATTGTAAAAATTACAGACCTATTTCCCTAGTCAATATAGACTACAAAATTTTTGCTAAATCACTGGCGATTAGATTAGATCACATGCTTCCTGACCTATTAGGAGATGAACAATCAGGCTTTGTTAAGGGGCGTTACATTACTGATAATACAAGACTCTTATTTAACATTTTAACAAAATCCTCACGTCTCCAACACCCCCTCGCAGCAATTGCCTTAGACGCTGAGAAGGCATTTGATAGGGTCGAATGGCCTTACCTCTTCCATACCCTTAATTGGTTTGGGTTTGGCCCTAAATTTGTCTCCTTAGTTTCCTTATTGTACTCCCGTCCACGAGCTGCAGTTTTTGCCAATGGCCAAACATCTCCTTATTTCAATCTTGGCAGAGGTGTCCGTCAAGGATGTCCTCTTTCACCTTTTTTATTTAACTTGGCCCTAGAACCCTTTTTGTCCAAACTTCGCCAAAATCCTAATATTCACGGATTTCAGACCAAGGATCTTTCCATCAAGCTTGCTGCGTATGCAGATGACATTTTACTTTTTATCTCCAACCCCACTGTTTCTATTCCTGCTTTTTAAGCAGAAGTACAGCATTATTCCTCCATATCTGGTTATAAACTAAACCATGATAAGTGTGAGATTTTGCCATTGACAAAGTTCACTTTTAAGAATGACTTTAGTGCCTCTAATTTCACCTGGAGTTTGTCCCATATCAAATATTTGGGATTGCACATTACCCCCTCCATCCCTGACACTGTTTCCTTATGCCTAACCAAGTGTATTCAGAAACTATCTGACCTCACGGCTAAGTGGCACCCTCTTTATCTGTCCTGGTGGGGTCGCTTAGATACTATTAAAATGATGCTATCCCCTGTTGTTCTCTACACCCTCTCCAATATCCCCATCGCCATTCCGGCTAAGTACATCAAAAAAATAAACTCCGTTTTATCTTCCTTTTTGTGGCATAAGAGTAAACCCAGAATGTCCCTTGCTAGACTTACCCGTCCGGCTTCTGAAGGTGGTGTTAATTTTCCGAATTTCCTAGCATATCACAGAGCCTTTTTGCTGCGTCAATCCTCCTTTTGGTTACAAGATCCTGATTCCTCCTGCCCATTGTGGACTAAGGTGGAGCGCCTTTTTCTATCACCTTTCTCTTTTGCTGAGTGTATATCCTTTTCACGTAAACCCTCCTCACTTTTTACTCCTATACATAAATTTACTCTCAAACTTCTCTTATCCTCTCACCCTCCTCCTCCTGTTTGCGCTACTGATTTCCTTTCCTCCACCATCTGGCATAATAAATACCTCTTAATCCGAGGCAAACCTATTTTCTGGAAATCCTGGAAAATCAAGGGCTTGCTTTGGATTTCACAATTGTTTGCACAATCCACTTTCTTACCTTTTCATGCCCTCCGCTCCACTTTTGGCTTATCCCTCTCTTCTGCTCCCCAATATCTCCTCCTCAAAGAATCGGTTATGGAGATCTACAATAAACTCCCCAAATCACACCCCTCTCCATCTTCCCCTGACCCTACTACTCAACTCCATTCTACTTTACTTACTCTCCCAAAAGCTTCTGTCCTATACAAACGCCTCAACACACACACTCATCCCAGACTTAAAAGTACAGTGGAGGAACACTGGGAAAATGATCTTTCCTTATCTTGGCCGACCTTATTATGGGATAAGATCTGGACGAAGGTTCGTAAAACCTCCAGATCTGCTTCTTTGACGCAAACTATATTCTTTATTTATAATCGTTTATTGCATACTCCTTCCACCCTTCACAAACGCTTCCCTACTACACCAGACACATGTTGGTCATGCTCTTCCCCTAATGCTACTTTGTTTCACATGCTGTTTCTTTGCAAAAAGGTACATGCCTTCTGGTTGCAAGTTTGGGCTCAAATTAACGTTATCTTCTCCACTAGCATTCCATTTTCACCTGCACGAATCTTTCTGGGAAGCCTCGCCCCTTGTTGGGATCAGATAGACCTAAATGTTCGTATTGTTGACTTATTATTAGCAGTTGCTTTTCAACAAATTACTGTTAACTGGAGGTCTACGTCCAGCATCACTTTCAAAGCTTGGTGGTATAATGTCTGCCACAACCACAGACTTGATACTGCTTTTGTTTTTCCTGCACAGTTGGCAGCTAAACGTGCTGAGTTATGGCTTCCTATTACGTTATATTTGGATAATTGTAAAACCCGTTCCTTCCGTCCACGACCTGATCAGCAGGAGGTTTCTAAACCTCCTTGATTCCCTTTCCATTCCCTCATGTTCAGCTAAACTGTTTTACTGCACAACTCTAGTTGCATTTGTTTCCATTATTCATATATTATAATATTTACTTTTTTCCTATTGATACCCATGATTGATCCATTCTGTTCTATATTGTTAATATTGTATTGCATTGTTTCCTTCCTTCTTCTCAATTAATCATCATCTGCTTCCCTTTTCCTTCTTTTGTTTTTCCCCGTAATATTATGTTCCTATTTTGAACTATTATCTTGTATTTTCTTTAATAAACTTATTTTGAACTGAAAAAAAAAGTTAGATGTGCTTGTATTTAGATGAGTTGTGGAAATGAAATGGCAGTTTGAAAGTGGGAGTTATGAAAAAAACTGGTTGAGATTCAGTGCACTCGAAAAACAAGAAATGATAGGAACTTTCTTAAAATTCAGCACTTAAAATTAATGTGCATGCCTTTTTTTGTTTAAAGAAGTCATTTCAATGGTTGAGAAAAAGTCATTAAAAAAACATGGCACATGATTAGGTAGTACAGTGAGAGGTCAAACACCCTTGATGGAATATTTTGCAACATTGTATGATGAACTTCTGCAGGTGTGCTGGGTTAGGAGGGAGTTACCATGGTTACAGGGGATTGAGCACTGGGGGGATGGGTGAATGTTATGTGACTTTCAAAGTGTTCAAATGTACAACCAATTAAAATGTGCAGTTTGGTTTTGAATTTGTGTGGGAAGAATTTTTATTGGCTATGTACAAGAATATGGGTCTGAAATGAAAAAGAATCTAAGCCATTATTATCAGGCTCTAGTGTCAGAAGCATAATTCTGAGATTCTGCTTCAGAAAATCTGTTGACTGTGATTGACACTGTCTACATCTTCCAAAGCATTTTTGAAGGTGAGTAATTATTATTTTAATAAAGATAGAGTGCTGTATGCACTATGGGGAAGATTAGAAGCTTATTGTGCTTCTTTATTCTTGTATTTCGTGTCATGTTATTTTGTAATGCTGTTTAAAAATAGAATGATGCATATTGGAAATGTATTTTCAAAATGAGTTAGGTTTCTGCTTTGTTTCTGTAGTGGTAATTTAAATGAGCTGTGCTCTGTGTCAAAAACGATTTACTGTGGAAAATGTTTTCTGGTAAAAAGTGTGATGTTTAAATTTTGGTCAAGGATAACTCTGAGTGTCTGTTTAAAGTCAGAAATTATATATTTATATAATTTTCAATAATGTCACATGTGCTTTGTAACAGTTTGCCTCTTTTAGCTTAAAGGGTTTTCTGTGCCTGTGTCTCATCTTACTCTGTGCCTGTGTGGTATCTGAAATATGATTTATTTAATGAAGATACACTGCCGTATGCAGTATGGGGAAGATTAAGAAGCATATTGTGTTTTTGTATGGTGTATATTGGAAAATAATTTTTGAAATGAGTTAGGTTTCTGCTTTGCTTTGTAGTGGTCATTTAAATGGGTTGTGCTCTGTGTTTTCTGGTAAAAAGTCTGGTATATATATATGCTAATATATAGGTAGCCTGTTTTTGGCCAGTAGAGACAGTGACATATTATGAGCACAGACACACATACTGCTTGCAGAGACAGAGATGGTAAATTACACATACTGCTTGCAGATACAGAGATGGTAAATTACATGCAACATGCTGCTCATGTGTTTAAAATGACTTAAAAACGATTTAGTATGGAAAATGTTTTCTGGTAAAAAGTCTGGTATATATATATGCTTATATATAGGTGGCCTGTTTTTGGCCAGTGGAGACAGTGAAATATTATGAGCAGAGACACACATACTGCTTGCAGAGACAGAGATGGTAAATTACACATACTGCTTGCAGAGACAGAGATGGTAAATTACATGCAACATGCTGCTCATGTGTTTAAGATGACTTAAAAACGATTTATGAGCAGAGACACACATACTGCTTGCAGAGTCAGAGATGGTAAATTACATGCAACATGCTGCTCATGTGTTTAAGATGACTTAAAAACGATTTATGAGCGGAGACACACATACTGCTTGCAGAGACAGAGATGGTAAATTACATGCAACATGCTGCTCATGTGTTTAAGATGACTTAAAAACGATTTATGAGCAGAGACACACATACTGCTTGCAGAGACAGAGATGGTAAATTACACAACTGCTTGCAGAGACAGAGATGGTAAATTACATGCAACATGCTGCTTATGTGTTTAAGATGACTTAAACACGATTTAGTATAGAAAATGTTTTCTGCAAAAAAGTCTGGTATATATATATATATATATATGCTAATATATAGGTGGCCTGTTTTAGACCAGTAGAGACGGTGAAATATTATGAGCAGACACACATACTGCTTGCAGATACAGAGATGGTAAATTACACATACTGTTTGCAGCGACAGAGATGGTAAATTACATGCAACATGCTGCTCATGTGTTTAAGATGACTTAAAACGTTTCAGTATGGAAAATGATTTCTGGTAAAAAGTCTGGTATATATATATATATATGCTTATATATAGGTGGCCTGTTTTTGGCCAGTAGAGACAGTGAAATATTATTAGCAGAGACACACATACTGCTTGCAGAGACAGAGATGGTAAATTACAAATACTGCTTGCAGAGACAGAGATGGTAAATTACATGCAACATGCTGCTCATGTGTTTAAGATGACTTCAAAACGATTTATGAGCAGAGACACACATACTGCTTGCAGAGACAGAGATGGTAAATTACATGCAACATGCTGCTCATGTGTTCAAGATGACTTAAAAACGATTTATAAGCAGAGACACACATACTGCTTGCAGAGAAAGAGATGGTAAATTACATGCAACATGCTGCTCATGTGTTTAAGATGACTTAAAAACGATTTATGAGCAGAGACACACATACTGCTTGCAGAGACACAGATGGTAAATTACATGCAACATGCTGCTCATGAAATATTATGAGCAGAGACACATACTGCTTGCTGAGACAGAGATGGTAAATTACACATACTGCTTGCAGAGACAGAGATGGTAAATTACATCCAACATGCTGCTCATGTGTTTCAGATGACCTAAAAATTATTTAGTACGGAAAATGTTTTCTGGTAAAAAGTCTGGTATATATATATGCTTATATATAGGTGGCCTGTTTTTGGCCAGTAGAGACAGTGAAATATTATGAGCAGAGACACACATACTGCTTGCAGAGACTGAGATGGTAAATTACACATACTGCTTTTATAGACAGAGATGGTAAATTACATGCAACATGCTGCTCATGTGTTTAAGAGGTGATGCACCGTTACATCGCAACTTTTACAACGGGACTCTTTTACAACGGAATTTTTACAACGCAGGATCCATTACATCGGATGCCATTACAACGCATGGCATTACATAGCAGATGCTATTACAACGCATGGCATTACATCGTAAGTATAGGTAAGTATTTAATTTTTTTTAATTTTATTAATATTATTTAATTTTATTAATATTAATTATAATTAAATATATTTATTTATGTTTTTTAATATTATTAATTTATTATTTATTATATTAATTAAAGTAATTTTTAAAATAAGTACAGGTGTACAGGGGTGTTTTTAGGTTTCAGGGTAGGGTTTGGGGGTACAGGGGTGTTTTTAGGTTTCAGGGCAGGGTTTGGGTTTTGGGGTACAGGGGTGTTTTTAGGTTTCAGGGCAGGGTTTGGGTTTTGGGGTACAGGGGTGTTTTTAGGTTTCAGGGTAGGGTTTGGGTTTTGGGGTACAGGGGTGTTTTTAGGTTTCAGGGCAGGGTTTGGGTTTTGGGGTACAGGGGTGTTTTTAGGTTTCAGGGCAGGGTTTGGGTTTTGGGGTACAGGGGTGTTTTTAGGTTTCAGGGCAGGGTTTGGGTTTTGGGGTACAGGGGTGTTTTTAGGTTTCAGGGCAGGGTTTGGGTTTTGGGGTACAGGGGTGTTTTTAGGTTTCAGGGCAGGGTTTGGGTTTTGGGGTACAGGGGTGTTTTTAGGTTTCAGGGCAGGGTTTGGGTTTTGGGGTACAGGGGTGTTTTTAGGTTTCACGGCAGGGTTTGGGTTTCGGGGTACAGGGGTGTTTTTAGGTTTCAGGGTAGGGTTTGGGTTTTGGGGTACAGGGGTGTTTTTAGGTTTCAGGGCAGGGTTTGGGTTTTGGGGTACAGGGGTGTTTTTGGGGTACAGGGGTGTTTTTAGGTTTCAGGGTAGGGTTTGGGTTTTGGGGTACAGGGGTGTTTTTAGGTTTCAGGGTAGGGTTTGGGTTTTGGGGTACAGGGGTGTTTTTAGGTTTCAGGGCAGGGTTTGGGTTTTGGGGTACAGGGGTGTTTTTAGGTTTCAGGGCAGGGTTTGGGTTTTGGGGTACAGGGGTGTTTTTTGGTTTCAGGGCAGGGTTTGGGTTTTGGGGTACAGGGGTGTTTTTAGGTTTCAGGGTAGGGTTTGGGTTTTGGGGTACAGGGGTGTTTTTAGGTTTCAGGGTAGGGTTTGGGTTTTGGGGTACAGGGGTGTTTTTAGGTTTCAGGGTAGGGTTTGGGGTTTGGGGTACAGGGGTGTTTTTAGGTTTCAGGGCAGGGTTTGGGTTTTGGGGTACAGGGGTGTTTTTAGGCTTCAGGGTAGGGTTTGCGTTTTGGGGTACAGGGGTGTTTTTAGGTTTCAGGGCAGGGTTTGGGTTTTGGGGTACAGGGGTGTTTTTTGGTTTCAGGGTAGGGTTTGGGTTTTGGGGTACAGGGGTGTTTTTAGGTTTCAGGGCAGGGTTTGGGTTTTGGGGTACAGGGGTGTTTTTAGGTTAAATTAAATTAATTATATTATATTAATTACATTTCTTAATTAAAATAATTAAATTAAATAAATTATTTTAATTAATTTAATTTAATTACAATTAAAAAAAATTTAATTAAATTAATTTCATTATATTAATTAAATAAAATTAATTACAATTGTTATTACAATTAATTTAAATAAATAGATTTAAATGTATTAAATAAAATTAATTACTATTTTAAAATGTATTTGAATTGAATTAATTAAATTAAATTAATTAAATTAACTTAATTAAAAATTTTTTAAAAAGGTATACTTACCTATACTTACGATGTAATGCCATGCGTTGTAATAGCAACTGCTATGTAATGCCATGCGTTGTAATGGCATCCGATGTAATGGATCCTGCGTTGTAAAAATTCCGATGTAACGGAATGCGATGTAAAAAACCGCGTTGTAGTGACACCAATCCATTTAAGATGACTTAAAACGATTTATGAGCAGAGACACACATACTGCTTGCAGAGACAGAGATGGTAAATTACATGCAACATGCTGCTCATGTGTTTAAGATGACTTAAAAACGATTTATGAGCAGAGACACACATACTGCTTGCAGAGACAGAGATGGTAAATTACACAACTGCTTGCAGAGACAGAGATGGTAAATTACATGCACCATGCTGCTTATGTGTTTAAGATGACTTAAAAACGATTTAGTATAGAAAATGTTTTCTGCTAAAAAGTCTGGTATATATATATATATATATACTTATATATAGGTGGCCTGTTTTTGACCAGTAGAGACAGTGAAATATTATGAGCAGACACACATACTGCTTGCAGATACAGAGATGGTAAATTACACATACTGCTTTCAGAGAGAGAGATGGTAAATTACATGCAACATGCTGCTCATGTGTTTAAGATGACTTAACAACGATTTATGAGCAGAGACACACATACTGCTTGCAGAGACATCGATGGTAAATTACATGCAACATGCTGCTCATGTGTTTAAGATGACTTAAAAACGATTTAGTATGGAAAATGTTTTCTGGTAAAAAGTCTGGTATATATATATATGCTTATATATAGGTAGCCTGTTTTTGGCCAGTAGAGACAGTGAAATATTATGAGCAGAGACACACATACTGCTTGCAGAGACAGAGATGGTAAATTACACATACTGCTTGCAGAGACAGAGATGGTAAATTACATGCAACATGCTGCTCATGTGTTTAAGATGACTTAAAAATGATTTAGTATGGAAAATGTTTTCTGCTAAAAAGTCTGGTTTATATATATACTTATATATAGGTGGCCTGTTTTTGGCCAGTAGAGACAGTGAAATATTATGAGCAGAGACACACATACTGCTTGCAGAGACAGAGATGGTATATTACACATACTGCTTGCAGAGACAGATATGGTAAATTACATGCAACATGCTGCTCATGTGTTTAAGATGACTGAAAAACGATTTATGAGCAGAGACACACATACTGCTTGCAGAGACAGAGAGGATAAATTACAGGCAACATGCTGCTCATGTGTTTAAGATGACTACAAAATGATTTATGAGCAGAGACACACATACTGCTTGCAGAGACAGAGATGCTAAATTACATGCAACATGCTGCTCATGTGTTTAAGATGACTTAAAAACGATTTAGTATGGAAAATGTTTTCTGGTAAAAAGTCTCGTATATATATATATATATATATATGCTTACATATAGGTGGCCTGTTTTTGGCCAGTAGAGACAGTGAAATATTATGAGCAGAGACACACATACTGCTTGCAGAGACAGAGATGGTAAATTATACATACTGCTTGCAGAGACAGAGATGGTAAATTACATGCAACATGCTGCTCATGTGTTTAAGATGACTTAAAAACGATTTAGTATGGAAAATGCGTTCTGCTAAAAAGTCTGGTATATATATATATGCTTATATATAGGTGGCCTGTTTTTGGCCAGTAGAGACAGTGAAATATTATGAGCAGAGACACACATACTGCTTGCAGAGACAGAGATGGTAAATTACACATACTGCTTGCAGAGACACAGATGGTAAATTACATGCAAAATGCTGCTCATGTGTTTAAGATGACTTAAAAACGGTTTATGAGCAGAGACACACATACTGCTTACAGAGACAGAGATGGTAAATTACATGCAACATGCTGCTCATGTGTTTAAGATGACTTAAAAACGATTTATGAGCAGAGACACACATACTCCTTGCAGAGACAGAGATGGTAAATTACACATACTGCTTGCAGAGACAGAGATGGTAAATTACATGCAACATGCTGCTTATGTGTTTAAGATGACTTAAAAACGATTTAGTATGGAAAATGCTTTCTGCTAAAAAGTCTGGTATATATATATATGCTTATATATAGGTGGCTTGTTTTTGGCCAGTAGAGACAGTGAAATATTATGAGCAGAGACACACATACTGCTTGCAGAGACTGAGATGGTAAATTACACATATTGCTTGCAGAGACAGAGATGTTAAATTACATGCAAAATGCTGCTCATGTGTTTAAGATGACTTAAAAACGATTTATGAGCAGGACACACATGCTGCTTGCAGAGACAGAGATGGTAAATTACATGCAACATGCTGCTCATGTGTTTAAGATGACTTAAAAACGATTTAGTATGGAAAATGTTTTCTGGTGAAAAGTCTCGTATATATATATATATATATGCTTACATAAAGGTGGCCTGTTTTTGGCCAGTAGAGACAGTGAAATATTATGAGCAGAGACACACATACTGCTTGCAGAGACAGAGATGGTAAATTATACAAACTGCTTGCAGAGACAGAGATGGTAAATTACAAGCAACATGCTGCTCATGTGTTTAAGATGACTTAAAAACGATTTAGTATGGAAAATGCTTTCTGCTAAAAAGTCTGGTATATATATATGCTTATATATAGGTGGCCTGTTTTTGGCCAGTAGAGACAGTGAAATATTATGAGCAGAGACACACATACTGCTTGCAGAGACAGAGATGGTAAATTACACATACTGCTTGCAGAGACACAGATGGTAAATTACATGCAAAATGCTGCTCATGTGTTTAAGATGACTTAAAAACGATTTATGAGCAGAGATACACATACTGCTTGCAGAGACAGAGATAGTAAATTACACATAATGCTTGCAGAGACAGAGATGGTGAATCACATGCAACATGCTGCTCATGTGTTTAAGATGACTTAAAAACGATTTATGAGCAGAGACACATATACTGGTTGCAGAGACAGAGATGGTAAATTACACATACTGCTTGCAGAGACAGAGATGGTGAATCACATGCAACATGCTGCTTATGTGTTTAAGATGACCTAAAAACTATTTAGTATAGAACATTTTTTCTGCTAAAAAGTCTGGTATATATATGCTTATATATAGGTGGCCTATTTTTGGCCAGTAGAGACGGTGAAATATTATGAGCAGACACACATACTGCTTGCAGATACAGAGATGGTAAATTACACATACTGCTTGCAGAGACAGAGATGGTAAATTACATGCAACATGCTGCTCATGTGTTTAAGATGACTTAAAAACGATTTATGAGCAGAGACACACATACTGCTTGCAGAGACAGAGATGGTAAATTACATGCAACATGCTGCTCATGTGTTTAAGATGACTTAAAAACGATTTATGAGCAGAGACACACATACTGCTTGCAGAGACAGAGATGGTAAATTACATGCAACATGCTGCTCATGAAATATTATGAGCAGAGACACACATACTGCTTGCAGAGACAGAGATGGTAAATTACACATACTGCTTGCAGAGACAGAGATGGTAAATTACATGCAACATGCTGCTTATGTGTTTAAGATGACTTAAAAACGATTTAGAATGGAAAATGTTTTCTGGTAAAAAGTCTGGTATATATATATGCTCATATATAGGTGGCCTGTTTTTGGCCAGTAGATACAGTGAAATATTATGAGCAGAGACACACATACTGCTTTTATAGACAGAGATGGTAAATTACATGCAACATGCTGCTCATGTGTTTAAGATGACTTAAAAATGATTTCTGAGCAGAGACACACATACTGCTTGCAGAGACAGAGATGGTAAATTACATGCAACATGCTGCTCAAGTGTTTAAGATGACTTAAAAACGATATATGAGCAGAGACACACATACTGCTTGCAGAGACAGAGATGGTAAATTACGTGCAACATGCTGCTCTTGTGTTTAAGATAACTTAAAAACGATTTATGAACAGAGACACACATACTGCTTGCAGGGACAGAGATGCTAAATTACATGCAACATGCTGCTCATGTGTTTAAGATGTTTTAAAAACAATTTAGTATGGAAAATGTTTTCTGGTAAAAAGTCTGGTATATATATATATGCTTACATATAGGTGGCCTGTTTTTGGCCAGTAGAGACAGTGAAATAATATGAGCAGAGACACACATACTGCTTGCAGAGACAGAGATAGTAAATTACACATACTGCTTGCAGAGACAGAGATGGTAAATTACATGCAACATGCTGCTCATGTGTTTAAGATGACTTAAAAACGATTTAGTATGGAAAATGCTTTCTGCTAAAAAGTCTGGTATATATATATGCTTGCAGAGACAGAGATGGTAAATTACATGCAACATGCTGCTCATGTGTTTAAGATGACTTAAAAACGATTAATGAGCAGCATGCTGCTCATGAAATATTATGAGCAGATACACACATACTGCTTGCAGAGATAGAGATGGTAAATTACACACACTGCTTGCAGAGACAGAGATGGTAAATTACATCATGTGTTTAAGATGACTTAAAAATGACTTAATATGGAAAATGTTTTCTGGTAAAAAGTCTGGAATATATATATGCTTATATATAGGTGGCCTGTTTTTGGCCAGTAGAGACAGTGAAATATTATGAGCAGAGACACACATACTGCTTGCAGAGACAGAGATGGTAAATTACACATACTGCTTTTATAGACAGAGATGGTAAATTACATGCAACATGCTGCTTATGTGTTTAAGATGACTTAAAAACGATTTAGTATGGAAAATGTTTTCTGGTAAAAAGTCTGGTATATATATATGCTTATATATAGGTGGCCTGTTTTTGGCCAGTGGAGACAGTGAAATATTATGAGCAGAGACACACATACTGCTTGCAGAGACAGAGATGGTAAATTACACATACTGCTTGCAGAGACAGAGATGGTAAATTACATGCAACATGCTGCTCATGTGTTTACGATGACTTAAAAACGATTTATGAGCAGAGACACACATACTGCTTGCAGAGTCAGAGATGGTAAATTACATGCAACATGCTGCTCATGTGTTTAAGATGACTTAAAAAACGATTTATGAGCAGAGACACACATACTGCTTTTGCAGAGACAGAGATGGTAAATTACATGCAACATGCTGCTCATGTGTTTAAGATGACTTAAAAACGATTTAGTATGGAAAATGTTTTCTGGTAAAAAGTCTGGTATATATATATGCTTATATATAGGTAGCCTGTTTTTGGCCAGTAGAGACAGTAAAATATTATGAGCAGAGACACACATACTGCTTGCAGAGACAGAGATGGTAAATTACACATACTGCTTGCAGAGACAGAGATGCTAAATTACATGCAACATGCTGCTCATGTGTTTAAGATGACTTAAAAACGATTTAGTATGGAAAATGTTTTATGGTAAAAAGTCTAGTATATATATATATGCTTACATATAGGTGGCCTGTTCTTGGCCAGTAGAGACAGTGAAATAATATGAGCAGAGACACACATACTGCTTGCAGAGACAGAGATAGTAAATTACACATACTGCTTGCAGAGACAGAGATGGTAAATTACATGCAACATGCTGCTCATGTGTTTAAGATGACTTAAAAACGATTTAGTATGGAAAATGCTTTCTGCTAAAAAGTTTGGTATATATATATATATATATATATGCTTATATATAGGTGGCCTGTTTTTGGCCAGTAGAGACAGTAAAATATTATGAGCAGAGACACACATACTGCTTGCAGAGACAAAGATGGTATATTACACATACTGCTTGCAGAGACAGAGATGGTAAATTACATGCAACATGCTGCTCATGTGTTTAAGATGACTTAAAAATGATTTAGTATGGAAAATGTTTTCTGCTAAAAAGTCTGGTTTATATATATACTTATATATAGGTGGCCTGTTTTTGGCCAGTAGAGACAGTGAAATATTATGAGCAGAGACACACATACTGCTTGCAGAGACAGAGATGGTATATTACACATACTGCTTGCAGAGACAGATATGGTAAATTACATGCAACATGCTGCTCATGTGTTTAAGATGACTGAAAAACGATTTATGAGCAGAGACACACATACTGCTTGCAGAGACAGAGAGGGTAAATTACAGGCAACATGCTGCTCATGTGTTTAAGATGACTAAAAAACGATTTATGAGCAGAGACACACATACTGCTTGCAGAGACAGAGATGCTAAATTACATGCAACATGCTGCTCATGTGTTTAAGATGACTTAAAAACGATTTAGTATGGAAAATGTTTTCTGGTAAAAAGTCTCGTATATATATATATATATATATTCACTGAAAAAACCATAGGTTATAGATCATATATAGTTAGGAATTAGCATTTACAAAACCTTGAAAATTCACTGAAAAAACCATAGGTTATAGACCATATATAGTTAGGAATTAGCATTTAAAAAACCTTATTTTACTCACACAAAACCATTGAAATTCCATATATAGTTAGTTGCACTAACTATATATCGCGCACCCGCAATCCACTGCTGATGATGTCACATATTACATCATTCATGACATGGTCAGTGACATCACTGATGACATCACTGATGACATCTCAAATGACATCACTGATGACATCATCCAGTGACTGTGTGTTTCTGTAAAGTTTAAATATGTTTTACATATTGAAGAATGAGTAGATGTAGAAGTGTCTGGATGAAGGATTTAGTAGGTGCGTGACTGACTGTATGAGTGAGTGATTAAATGTGTCTCACTGAGTGCATGGGTTAGTGACTAAACTGTCTTAATTTGTGCATCATTATGTCTGTTGTTCTGTAAACTGCTGCATGTGTTGGTCAGTAGCTATATGAGTAACTATATGGGTTATTGATTGATTGCCCAAGTATTTGTATGGGAGACTGAGTGTGTGTGTGGCTGGCTGGGAGGTGTGTGACTCTGTGCAGATCAATGTGTACTTGTATCAATGATTGTATAAGAGAGTAAGTATGTGTTAGTATATGTTTCAAAATGTAAGGTGCTCTATGTTTAACTGTATAGATTAGAAAATGGAAGTGTGATTGATTATTTACAGGACTGACTAGGTGTGTGAGTAACTCCATGGATGAGTGACAGAGTGTGAGAGTCTGTATAGGTGTATGAGTGCATATGATAGTGTTGTAAAGATGAGTGATTGTATGTATGAATGATTGTATGGGTAAATGAGTGAATGTGTGTGTAAACATAGGAATCACTGAGTGCGTATGTAGTAACTAGTATTGGTGTGTCAATGGTTTCAAAAATTATACTCTGTATTTAACACTGGGTGTAACAGAGGTTATATTAAAGTGTGAGGAGATGCATTGTATTGTCACATGAATGATATCATCAGTGATGTGGTCATTGATGTCAAATGAGATGTCATCAGTGATGTCATCAGTGATGTCATTTGAGATGTCATCAGTGATGTCATTTGAGATGTTATCAGTGATGTCATTTCAGATGTCATCAGTGATGTCATCAGTGATGTCATTTGAGATGTCATCAGTGATGTCATCAGTGATGTCACTGACCATGTCATGAATGATGTAATATGTGACATCATCAGCAGTGGATTGCGGGTGCGCGATATATAGTTAGTGCAACTAACTATATATGGAATTTCAATGGTTTTGTGTGAGTAAAATAAGGTTTTTTAAATGGTAATTCCTAACTATATATGGTCTATAACCTATGGTTTTTTCAGTGAATTTTCAAGGTTTTGTAAATGCTAATTCCTAACTATATATGATCTATAACCTATGGTTTTTTCAATTAATTTCAATGGTTTTTTAATAGCAAATATCATAAGCTGTCGAATGTCAAGTACGTGGTAAGTGAAAACATTTTCGTGTTTATGCACACTGATCTGCTTTGAATGGTGCCCCCCCCCCCTCATTTCTATTAGGAGTACTCTCTCTTTGCACATAGTGAAGGGTAGTTAACGCAGGCCTTTGCCCCCGTTGTAATACGTCGTGCCTGCTTCTCTCTCCATTTGATTGATTGTTATCCAAGTATTTACTGTTTTAGAATTGGTTCTCTTTGGTTCATTCTCTATTTACAAACAAACACAGAGTCGCAATACTCTGTTTAGTCTTTGCAGATAACGAAAAATTGTGTAAAAAAAAAAAGAAAAGGAATCGAGCAAAATCAGTAGGCCACTAACGGGATCTCTTTTTGACCTCGCTAAAATAGAAACATTAGGAACAACCCCTCATGACAAATACAAAACTAGTGAGATGAACTGAACTCCACACAACGATGGCTGCAAAACAGCTCGGCTCCGCCACCCACCCCGCCCAAAATAACGATAAAGAGCGGCTGCCATGATTGGTTGCGGAATGGCCACGACGGAGCTACGAAATGGTACTGCTCTCATGCTAACCCCAGCTTCAGTGTGAAACATCCAGAAACACTGTAGACTACCAATTCGATCAGTTCCGGTAGCGCCCCAATGTAACCCGGTAGAGAAGAACTAGCCCTCCCCTCTTTGACTGATGGTTCTTGTTGCCTGTCCCTTCTGTTGTCATTTAACAGAACTATTTAGCCTGCTGAAAGGGGTTGTGTTCCGACCGCTGGTTGGTGGAGACATTTTGACTATATTCTGGACCTGCGTTGTCGCGTAATGCGTCATATGACGCGCCGCGTTAGCGCATCCGGGTGTCATCCGGGGCGTGCAGCGCGTAACGTAAGCATAACAAGTCATGTGACTTGTTAATAAAACTTTTCATTGGTTCATTTTACTTTTCTTATTCTAATGATGAAAGGCTTGGTCATATGACCTAAAAATTACGCTTTTTATTACTTCCGAACATTATTTTTTCTTAAATATATGTTATATTGTTCCAGGCTAATGTACTTTCCCGGAAAATTTACAACTGTCCTGTAAGTAAAATATATTCTTTTTTCAAAAAAAAGAGCGTTTCTTCGTCCCATGACGGAGCCGTTGAGCAAAAGAGGGTCGACCTGCTGTCTTAGTCGCCGATACGCCTGAATATGAGATTCTGATCGATCACTTTATGTTGCAGGAATAGAAAACACAACAGCCCTTGACCATTTATCTTTACTGCGTTCCTTCGTATTATACCTTTTACCCTTCATGTAATTGGTCTGCTTTATTTCACTTGCCTTTTAATGATTCTAAAACAGTGACTATTATTAAAAACTTTACCAATGTATATACTACTACCATGTTTTCTTTTAAAAACCTTTATTGTGAAAATTTCATTATACAAATACGAGCCTATAACCACGTGGGCCGGCCACGGAGCAAACTGTAATCATATATGATGAGTAGACATTTACACTGTAGAGGAACGTAACGGGCGGGCCATTAGGTTGCAAGAACTAAGGTGTCTAACAGTTACGGAATCGGTGGACGTACATTTTATAATTAAAATACGACAGGGCCAGTTACAATAAAATTATCTAGATATACATTTGCGGGCAAGTACCATGGGTGACGTTAATTCGAACTTTCAATAGTACAGTAATCAATAACACATCAGAACTTAATATCAATAGGGATGTCGAAATATTCAATCAATTCTCGTCCCCGCCCGCCATGTGCTTCAAAACTGCATACGTATCTCAAGATTTCAAGGTTCTGCAACCAGTACACAACAAGGGTCCCATTTATTCCGGCGCCATTTTGGGCGAGGACGGGCAGATCCAGGATATAGTCAAAATGTCTCTACCAACCATCGACTATGATGATGTTCATATGCTGTATTTATTAGAGTAACACTCATCTGTCCACATGAAATTAATTTGCCACAATCTAAACATGTCATTTTAATCTTTCCAAAGTTCTTCTAAACATTTGGGACCGTTTCCCTTGCCTCTGATGCTGTCAGTGCCACTTCTTTGATGAATGTACTAGCAGGTCAGGGGTTCTCCTCCAAATCTCTCTTTTATGCAGCACTATAATTAATTGGTGCCACCTCTCCATATGACGATGCATGGTATAGTTACCATAACTATATTTTTTTCGGTTCCTCTGGAGAGTTCATCGTGGCAGATGAAGCGTGTAACGTACCGGGCATTTACCTTTTTTTGCATGTACAGGAAAGGAAAAAAAAATCGAGCGTCCGAGTTCTAAGGTGTCCCAGGGCCATTTTAGTGGACCAGGCCCAAATCCAAAGAACAGGCCGCCATTTTGAGAGTCCTGTTGCAGCCGCCTGTCGCTGTAGCATCAAGAGCAGCCGAAACTCAGCTGAATGGCAACTGAAACGGTAAAGGGGCGCCCCACTACAGCAGACGAGCCTCCACCTAGGAAGGCCCGTTCACGCCGCCTCCCCCCCCCCCTTCGGGCACCCCATGCCGTTATTCGGAGCAGTATTGTAGGATGGCCACACCAGTGCGGCAACTTGCTAGACATCACCTCGGTGGTAACCGAATCTCAACGCCTTGTGGTGTCTTCTATTCAGAAAACATTGTTATGCTGCCTTCGACCTATACGCCGCAAGTGCGCACACAACTCAACTGCATAGCTTGCTAGACATCACCTCGGTGCCATCCGGATCTCGGCGCCCCACTGCAGATGAAGTGCCTCTCAACTATGAAACCACCACGGTGACATCCGGATCTTGGCGCGTTGTGCTGCCTTCGGCCTATTCGCACATCGGTCCGCTACTGACGCCATCTCACAGGCTAATGGGGCGCCCCACGCCGAGTTTCAGCATTGTAGGATGACCACACCAGTACAGCAACTTGCTAGACATCACCTCGGTGCCATCCGGATCTCGGCGCCCCACTGCAGATGAAGTGCCTCTCAACTATGAAACCACCACGGTGACATCCGGATCTTGGCGCGTTGTGCTGCCTTCGGCCTATTCGCACATCGGTCCGCTACTGACGCCATCTCACAGACTAATGGGGCGCCCCACGCCGAGTTTCAGCATTGTAGGATGACCACACCAGTACAGCAACTTGCTAGACATCACCTCGGTGCCATCCGGATCTTGGCATCTCAACGCCTAGTGGTATCTTCCATACAGAAAATATTGTTGCGCTGCCTTTGGCCCCATTCGCACATCGGTCCGCAACTTAGACATCACCTCGGTGCCATCCGGATCTTGGCATCTCAGCGCCTTGTGGTGTCAGTCAGAAAATATTGTTGCGCTGCCTTTGGCCCCATTCGCACATCAGTCCGCTACTGACACCATCTCACAGGTCAACAGGGCGCCCCACGCCAACTTTTACCATTGTAGGATGGCCACACCAGTGCCACAACTTGCTAGACACCACCTCGGTGCCATCCGGATCTTGGCATCTCAGCGCCTTGTGGTGTCTTCTATTCCGAAAATATTGTTGCGCTGCCTTTGGCCCCATTCGCACATCGGTCCGCTACTGCCGCCATCTCACAGGCCAACGGGGCGCCCCACGCCGACTTTCAACATTGTAGGATGGCCACACCAGTGCGGCAACTTACTAGACACCACCTCGGTACCATCCGGATCTTGGCGCGTTGTGCTGCCTTCGGCCTATTCGCACATCGGTTCGCTACTGACGCAAACTCACAGGCCAACGGGGCGCCCCACGCCGACTTTCAGCATTGTAGGATGGCCACACCAGTGCTGCAACTTGCTGGACACCACCTCGGTGCCATCCGGATCTTGGCGCGTTGTATTGCCTTCGGCCTATTCGCACATCGGTCCGCTACTGACGCCGCCTCACGTGCCAACGTATTTTCTCCGCATTTTATACCCTATGCCGCATAACAGGTCATGTGACTTGTTTATAAAACTTTTCATTGGTTCATTTTACTTTTGGTTTCCTAATGATGGAAGGCTTGATCATATGACCTAAAAACAACACTTTTCATTGGATGAAAACTTTTTTTTTTCCCAAACGATGAAAGCCCCACCTTGTTTCTGGATGTTTCAGACTGAAGCTGGCGTCAGCATGAGAGCACCACCATCTCGTAGCTCCGTCGTGGTCATTCCGCGAGCAATCATGGCAACCGCTCCCCACCAGAAGCCTACAGGAGTCGGGGGCCCCCAAAACTTTTGATGAATCCTCAAGGCGGAGGGGACGCTTTCAAGAATGGGGTCCAAGACCTAGCAGACAAGCGTCCGATTTCCAAGGTGTCCCAGGGCCATTTCAGTGGACCAGGCCCAAAAAGGAAAGAGCCTGCCGCCATTTTGAGAGTCCTGTGACAGCCGCCTATCGCTGCACCGCAAGAGTGGGCGCAACTCAGCTGAATGGCGGATTTTGACACAGTGGACCAAAAACGGACGGAATGGCAACTGAAACGGTAAAGGGGCGCCCCACTACAACAGATGACACTCCACCTGGAGAGGCCCGTTCACGCCGCCTCCCCCGGGGCGCCCCACGCCGTTATTCGGAGCAGCATTGTAAGATACCAAAACCAGTGCGGCAACTTACTGGACATCACCTTGGTGCCATCGTTCTGCTGCCTTGGAACTATTCGCACAACAGTTTGCTACTGATGACCCACCCCCCGCGACGCCCCACGCCGGAAATCTGGACGTTGTGCTGCGTTGGGACTATTCGCACAGCCGACCGCTACTTCGTTGTTTTTCCCTAAAAATGTTTATATGTTATTACTATTTTTGTTTTCTTGTATATATTTATAAGTTATTAAAGTTTTATAATCTTACTACTTTGTCGGAGTGCTATATATTTTTAATGTGACACATAATTGTAAAAACTTTGATGTACAAAGAGTCATCCCTGGAATCTTCCGCTTCAGGCTCGGTCCCCTCCCCAATCACAATACAGGATGGTTTTCAGATAATAGGAACGCGTCTGCTGTGACGGATCTCATCGAGTGTGGGCCTTGATCTACTATAACTCCTTTGAAGAGGGGTGATTCTTTACAGCTGGGGCCATAAACTACATCTGCAGGGCTAGCTGATACCCTAGGACCAGCCTGGACAATCGGACACAGAGGAAAAGGAGTGTCAGAGGGTGCGGTAGTGAATAGGGCGAAAGGGAGGTGTCGGGCGGGCACAGGGTGTGATTCTCAGGGAAGAGCAGCGCAGATGGGGGGAGGTTTATTACCCATGCATAAGACAGAGAGCGGGGGTGACCACTGCCTGGGGGAGATGCTTGCGAGGGTGGGGAGCCATGCTAAGGATCGACAGCGTGCACAGAGTGGGTCTGGTCAAGGCATCTAAAATGGCTGCCGTGCACGACAAAAGTGTGGCATTTGAAAAAAGACAAGATGGCGCAGACAATGTTTTTCAACACTTCCTGATTTCCTTCGAATCAAACGTTAACAGACGTTGGGGCATATTACCAAAGTTAAGCGATATTTATCCCTAACGATGCTTAGCAACGATTTTTTTACCGCTAAGCATCGTCAGAAATTATCGCAGATAAACCTTGCTATTATCAAGGTTTATCGCAAATACGATAATAAACGACCGCAATGCATTAATATCGCTGAAAACTCAGCGATATTCATGCATTACCGAGCTAATGCTCTTAGCTATGTTATCCACCTCCCATTGGATAACATGGCTAAGAACTGCTCAGGGCAGGTGCTAGCTTTTGGAGATATTCGCGCTTATCTCGAATATTTCCAAAAGTTGATAATAGGAGATAGCGATGTTAGCGACTGTTTCCAGTCGCTAACATCTTGGCATGCCCACTTTGCATGTCATTAGTGATAAATATCACTCACATGCAAAGTGGGGCCCAAGATGGTCGCTATCTCCTACTAGCCGTCGCTAACTGGTGTTAGCAACAGCTAGGTAATACAGATATAATTTTATCTCCGCGAAGCGGAGCGCTGTTACAGATATATATCTTGTTTTTGAACGTTAATTTCTCAAAATCCACTGAAGCACATATATTGAGACCTAGCAAAGGCACATCAAGCTACCAGTCCCTACAATTTTGCCAAGTTTCGTGCAAATCCATTCAGCCGTTCGATTATTATTATTATTTTTTTTTTTCCCCGCGGGGCCCTTTTAAAACCTCCACATCAAACCTAAGAGGTCAAGGAGGATCTACTATGCCCCCTTATGGTCATTTGCCCCTTTGCTTTGGCCTCCTCTTGTCTCTCGATCCTACCGAGAGACAAGATGGCGGCCGCTACGGACTGTTTGCAATGTTTACAGACGCCGGAGAACCAATCAGCTTCGCAAACCTCCGTTACGCGAAGCGGAGCGCTGTTACAGATATATATCTTTTTTTGAACGTTAATTTCTCAAAATCCACTGGAGCACATATATTGAGACCTAGCAAAGGCACATCGGGCTACCAGTCCCTAATATTTTACCAAGTTTCGTGCAAATCCATTCAGCCGTTCGATTATTATTATTATTATTTTTTTTTGCCCCGCGGGGCCCTTTTAAAACCTCCACATCAAACCTAGGGGGTCAGCGAGGATCTACTATGCCCCCTTATGGTCATTTGCCCCTTCGCTTTGGCCTCCTCTTGTCTCTCGATCCTACCGAGAGACAAGATGGCGGCCGCTACGGACTGTTTGGAATGTTTACAGACGCCGGAGAACCAATCAGCTTCGCTTCACAAAGCTCCGTTGCGCGAAAAGTACGCGTACTGGGGCGCTGCCCGGTCCGCTGTTACAGATATATATCTTTTTTTAAACGTTAATTTCTCAAAATCCACTGTAGCACATATATTGAGACCTACAAAAGGCACATCGGGCTACCAGTCCCTACAATTTTGCCAAGTTTCGTGCAAATCCATTCAGCCGTTTGGGCTAAAAGTGAGGCCAACCGCCCTATGGAAAACTCAATGTTAAAAACACGTTTTGGGACCCCCCTTTTTTCTCGACCCCCCCTGGACGAACCCCCCCCCCCAATTTTCAGGGGCTGCTCAGAAACAAAATGTGCCATTTTCCTGAAAATTTCAGCCAATTCCGTCCACAAACGCCAAAGTTATTTGACATAGAATTTTCAAAAATCCCATAGGAAAAAAATCCTAACTATATATACCTACTGGCGACCGCCAGTAGGTAATATATATGCTTACATATAGGTGGCCTGTTTTTGGCCAGTAGAGACAGTGAAATATTATGAGCAGAGACACACATACTGCTTGCAGAGACAGAGATGGTAAATTATACATACTGCTTGCAGAGACAGAGATGGTAAATTACATGCAACATGCTGCTCATGTGTTTAAGATGACTTAAAAACGATTTAGTATGGAAAATGCTTTCTGCTAAAAAGTCTGGTATATATATATATGCTTATATATAGGTGGCCTGTTTTTGGCCAGTAGAGACAGTGAAATATTATGAGCAGAGACACACATACTGCTTGCAGAGACAGAGATGGTAAATTACACATACTGCTTGCAGAGACACAGATGGTAAATTACATGCAAAATGCTGCTCATGTGTTTAAGATGACTTAAAAACGATTTATGAGCAGAGATACACATACTGCTTGCAGAGACAGAGATAGTAAATTACACATAATGCTTGCAGAGACAGAGATGGTGAATCACATGCAACATGCTGCTCATGTGTTTAAGATGACTTAAAAACGATTTATGAGCAGAGACACACATACTGGTTGCAGAGACAGAGATGGTAAATTACACATACTGCTTGCAGATACAGAGATGGTGAATCACATGCAACATGCTGCTTATTTGTGTTTAAGATGACCTAAAAACGATTTAGTATAGAAAATGTTTTCTGCTAAAAAGTCTGGTATATATATGCTTATATATAGGTGGCCTGTTTTTGGCCAGTAGAGACGGTGAAATATTATGAGCAGACACACATACTGCTTGCAGATACAGAGATGGTAAATTACACATACTGCTTGCAGAGACAGAGATGGTAAATTACATGCAACATGCTGCTCATGTGTTTAAGATGACTTAAAAACGATTTATGAGCAGAGACACACATACTGCTTGCAGAGACAGAGATGGTAAATTACATGCAACATGCTGCTCATGTGTTTAAGATGACTTAAAAACGATTTATGAGCAGAGACACACATACTGCTTGCAGAGACAGAGATGGTAAATTACATGCAACATGCTGCTCATGAAATATTATGAGCAGAGACACACATACTGCTTGCAGAGACAGAGATGGTAAATTACACATACTGCTTGCAGAGACAGAGATGGTAAAAAACATGCAACATGCTGCTCATGTGTTTAAGATGACTTAAAAACGATTTAGAATGGAAAATGTTTTCTGGTAAAAAGTCTGGTATATATATATGCTCATATATAGGTGGCTTGTTTTTGGCCAGTAGATACAGTGAAATATTATGAGCAGAGACACACATACTGCTTTTATAGACAGAGATGGTAAATTACATGCAACATGCTGCTCATGTGTTTAAGATGACTTAAAAATGATTTCTGAGCAGAGACACACATACTGCTTGCAGAGACAGAGATGGTAAATTACATGCAACATGCTGCTCATGTGTTTAAGATTACTTAAAAACGATATATGAGCAGAGACACACATACTGCTTGCAGAGACAGAGATGGTAAATTACGTGCAACATGCTGCTCATGTGTTTAAGATGACTTAAAAACGATTTATGAACAGAGACACACATACTGCTTGCAGGGACAGAGATGCTAAATTACATGCAAAATGCTGCTCATGTGTTTAAGATGATTTAAAAACAATTTAGTATGGAAAATGTTTTCTGGTAAAAAGTCTGGTATATATATATATGCTTACATATAGGTGGCCTGTTTTTGGCCAGTAGAGACAGTGAAATGATATGAGCAGAGACACACATACTGCTTGCAGAGACAGAGATAGTAAATTACACATACTGCTTGCAGAGACAGAGATGGTAAATTACATGCAACATGCTGCTCATGTGTTTAAGATGACTTAAAAACGATTTAGTATGGAAAATGCTTTCTGCTAAAAAGTCTGGTATATATATATGCTTGCAGAGACAGAGATGGTAAATTACATGCAACATGCTGCTCATGTGTTTAAGATGACTTAAAAATGATTAATGAGCAGCATGCTGCTCATGAAATATTATGAGCAGATACACACATACTGCTTGCAGAGATAGAGATGGTAAATTACACACACTGCTTGCAGAGACAGAGATGGTAAATTACATCATGTGTTTAAGATGACTTAAAAATGATTTAATATGGAAAATGTGTTCTGGTAAAAAGTCTGGAATATATATATGCTTATATATAGGTGGCCTGTTTTTGGCCAGTAGAGACAGTGAAATATTATGAGCAGAGACACACATACTGCTTGCAGAGACAGAGATGGTAAATTACACATACTGCTTTTATAGACAGAGATGGTAAATTACATGCAACATGCTGCTCATGTGTTTAAGATGACTTAAAAACGATTTATGAGCAGAGACACACATACTGCTTGCAGAGACAGAGATAGTAAGTTACATGCAACATGCTGCTTATGTGTTTAAGATGACTTAAAAACGATTTAGTATGGAAAATGTTTTCTGGTAAAAAGTCTGGTATATATATATGCTTATATATAGGTGGCCTGTTTTTGACCAGTGGAGACAGTGAAATATTATGAGCAGAGACACACAAACTGCTTGCAGAAACAGAGATGGTAAATTACACATACTGGTTGCAGAGACAGAGATGGTAAATTACATGCAACATGCTGCTCATGTGTTTAAGATGACTTAAAAACGATTTATGAGCAGAGACACACATACTGCTTGCAGAGTCAGAGATGGTAAATTACATGCAACATGCTGCTCATGTGTTTAAGATGACTTAAAAACGATTTAGCATGGAAAATGTTTTCTGGTAAAAAGTCTGGTATATATATATGCTTATATATAGGTAGCCTGCTTTTGGCCAGTAGAGACAGTAAAATATTATGAGCAGAGACACACATACTGCTTGCAGAGACAGAGATGGTAAATTACACATACTGCTTGCAGAAACAGATATGGTAAATTACACAACTGCTTGCAGAAACAGAGATGGTAAGTTACATGCAACAAGCTGCTCATGTGTTTAAGATGACTTAAAAATGATTTAGTATGGAAAATGTTTTCTGCTAAAAAGTCTGGTTTATATATATACTTATATATAGGTGGCCTGTTTTTGGCCAGTAGAGACAGTGAAATATTATGAGCAGAGACACACATACTGCTTGCAGAGACAGAGATGGTAAATTACACATACTGCTTGCAGAAACAGATATGGTAAATTACATGCAACATGCTGCTCATCTGTTTAAGATGACTTAAAAACTATTTATGAGCAGAGACACACATACTGCTTGCAGAGACAGAGAGGGTAAATTACATGCAACATGCTGCTCATGTGTTTAAGATGACTAAAAAACGATTTATGAGCTGAGACATACATACTGCTTGCAGAGACAGAGATGCTAAATTACATGCAACATGCTGCTCATGTGTTTAAGATGACTTAAAAACGATTTAGTATGGAAAATGTTTTATTGTAAAAAGTCTAGTATATATATATGCTTACATATAGGTGGCCTGTTTTTGGCCAGTAGAGACAGTGAAATAATATGAGCAGAGACACACATACTGCTTGCAGAGACAGAGATAGTAAATTACACATACTGCTTGCAGAGACAGAGATGGTAAATTACATGCAACATGCTGCTCATGTGTTTAAGATGACTTAAAAACGATTTAGTATGGAAAATGCTTTCTGCTAAAAAGTTTGGTATATATATATGCTTATATATAGGTGGCCTGTTTTTGGCCAGTAGAGACAGTAAAATATTATGAGCAGAGACACACATACTGCTTGCAGAGACAGAGATGGTAAATTACACATACTGCTTGCAGAGACAGAGATGGTAAATTACATGCAAAATGCTGCTCATGTGTTTAAGATGACTTAAAAACGATTTGTGAGCAGAGACACACATACTGCTTACAGAGACAGAGATGGTAAATTACATGCAACATGCTGCTCATGTGTTTAAGATGACTTAAAAACGATTTATGAGCAGAGATACACATACTGCTTGCAGAGACAGAGATGGTAAATTACATGCAACATGCTGCTCATGTGTTTAAGATGACTTAAAAACGATTTATGAGCAGAGACACACATACTCCTTGCAGAGACAGAGATGGTAAATTACACATACTGCTTGCAGAGACAGAGATGGTAAATTACATGCAACATGCTGCTTATGTGTTTAAGATGACTTAAAAACGATTTAGTATGGAAAATGCTTTCTGCTAAAAAGTCTGGTATATATATATATGCTTATATATAGGTGGCTTGTTTTTGGCCAGTAGAGACAGTGAAATATTATGAGCAGAGACACACATACTGCTTGCAGAGACTGAGATGGTAAATTACACATACTGCTTGCAGAGACAGAGATGGTAAATTACATGCAAAATGCTGCTCATGTGTTTAAGATGACTTAAAAACGATTTATGAGCAGGACACACATGCTGCTTGCAGAGACAGAGATGGTAAATTACATGCAACATGCTGCTCATGTGTTTAAGATGACTAAAAAACGATTTATGAGCAGAGACACACATACTGCTTGCAGAGACAGAGATAAAATTACACATACTGCTTGCAGAGACAGAGATGGTAAATTACATGCAACATGCTGCTCATGTGTTTAAGATGACTTAAAAATGATTTAGTATGGAAAATGTTTTCTGCTAAAAAGTCTGGTTTATATATATACTTATATATAGGTGGCCTGTTTTTGGCCAGTAGAGACAGTGAAATATTATGAGCAGAGACACACGTACTGCTTGCAGAGACAGAGATGGTAAATTACACATACTGCTTGCAGAAACAGATATGGTAAATTACATGCAACATGCTGCTCATCTGTTTAAGATGACTTAACAACTATTTATGAGCAGAGACACACATACTGCTTGCAGAGACAGAGAGGATAAATTACATGCAACATGCTGCTCATGTGTTTAAGATGACTAAAAAACGATTTATGAGCAGAGACACACATACTGCTTGCAGAGACAGAGATGCTAAATTACATGCAACATGCTGCTCATGTGTTTAAGATGACTTAAAAACGATTTAGTATGGAAAATGTTTTATGGTAAAAAGTCTAGTATATATATATGCTTACATATAGGTGGCCTGTTTTTGGCCAGTAGAGACAGTGAAATAATATGAGCAGAGACACACATACTGCTTGCAGAGACAGAGATAGTAAATTACACATACTGCTTGCAGAGACAGAGATGGTAAATTACATGCAACATGCTGCTCATGTGTTTAAGATGACTTAAAAATGACTTATGAGCAGAGACACACATACTGCTTGCAGAGACAGAGATGGTAAATTACATGCAACATGCTGCGTATGTGTTTAAGATGACTTAAAAACGATTTAGTATGGAAAATGCTTTCTGCTAAAAAGTCTGGTATATATATATATATGCTTATATATATGTGGCTTGTTTTTGGCCAGTAGACACAGTGAAATATTATGAGCAGAGACACACATACTGCTTGCAGAGACTGAGATGGTAAATTACACATACTGCTTGCAGAGACAGAGATGTTAAATTACATGCAAAATGCTGTTAATGTGTTTAAGATGACTTAAAAACGATTTATGAGCAGGACACACATGCTGCTTGCTGAGACAGAGATGGTAAATTACATGCAACATGCTGCTCATGTGTTTAAGATGACTAAAAAACGATTTATGAGCAGAGACACACATACTGCTTGCAGAGACAGAGATAAAATTACACATACTGCTTGCAGAGACAGAGATGGTAAATTACATGCAACATGCTGCTCATGTGTTTAAGATGACTTAAAAACGATTTAGTATGGAAAATGTTTTCTGCTAAAAAGTCTGGTATATATGTTCGCTTATATATAGGTGGCCTGTTTTTGGCCAGTAGAGACAGTGAAATATTATGAGCAGAGACACACATACAGCTTGCAGAGACAGAGATGGTAAATTACACATACTGCCTGCAGAGACAGAGATGGTAAATTACTTGCAACATGCTGCTCATGTGTATAAGATGACTTAAAAACAATTTATGAGCGGAGACGCACATACTGCTTGCAGAGACAGAGATGGTAAATTACACAACTGCTTGCAGAGACAGAGATGGTAAATTACATGCAACATGCTACTTATGTGTTTAAGATGACTTAAAAATGATTTAGTATAGAAAATGTTTTCTGCTAAAAAGTCTGGTATATATATATATATATATATGCTTATATATAGGTGGCCTGTTTTTGACCAGTAGAGACGGTGAAATATTATGAGCAGACACACATACTGCTTGCAGATACAGAGATGGTAAATTACACATACTGCTTGCAGAGACAGAGATGGTAAATTACATGCAACATGCTGCTCATGTGTTTAAGATGACTTAAAAACGATTTATGAGCAGAGACACACATACTGCTTGTAGAGACAGAGATGGTAAATTACATGCAACATGCTGCTCATGTGTTTAAGATGACTTAAAAACGATTCATGAGCTGAGACACACATACTGCTTGCAGAGACAGAGATGGTAAATTACATGCAACATGCTGCTCATGAAATATTATGAGCAGAGACACACATACTGCTTGCAGAGACAGAGATGGTAAATTACACATACTGCTTGCAGAGACAGAGATGGTAAATTACATGCAACATGCTGCTCATGTTTTTAAGATGACTTAAAACGATTTAGTATGGAAAATGTTTTCTGGTAAAAAGTCTGGTATATATATATATCTGCTTATATATAGGTGGCCTGTATTTGGCCAGTAGAGACAGTGAAATATTATGAGCAGAGACACAGATACTGCTTGCAGAGACAGAGATGGTAAATTACACATACTGCTTGCAGAGACAGAGATGGTAAATTACATGCAACATGCTGCTCTTGAAATATTAGGAGCAGAGACACACATACTGCTTGCAGAGACAGAGATGGTAAATTACACATACTGCTTGCAGAGACAGAGATGATAAATTACATGCAAAAGGCTGCTCATGTGTTTAAGATGACTTAAAAACGATTTATGAGCAGAGACACACATACTGCTTGCAGAGACAGAGATGGTAAATTACATGCAACATGCTGCTCATGAAATATTATGAGCAGAGACACACATACTGCTTGCAGAGACAGAGATGGTAAATTACACATACTGCTTGCAGAGACAGAGATGGTAAATTACATGCAACATGCTGCTCATGTGTTTAAGATGACTTAAAAACGATTTAGAATGGAAAATGTTTTCTGGTAAAAAGTCTGGTATATATATATGCTCATATATAGGTGGCCTGTTTTTGGCCAGTAGATACAGTGAAATATTATGAGCAGAGACACACATACTGCTTTTATAGACAGAGATGGTAAATTACATGCAACATGCTGCTCATGTGTTTAAGATGACTTAAAAATGATTTCTGAGCAGAGACACACATACTGCTTGCAGAGACAGAGATGGTAAATTACATGCAACATGCTGCTCATGTGTTTAAGATGACTTAAAAACGATATATGAGCAGAGACACACATACTGCTTGCAGAGACAGAGATGGTAAATTACGTGCAACATGCTGCTCATGTGTTTAAGATGACTTAAAAACGATTTATGAACAGAGACACACATACTGCTTGCAGGGACAGAGATGCTAAATTACATGCAACATGCTGCTCATGTGTTTAAGAAGATTTAAAAACAATTTAGTATGGAACATGTTTTCTGGTAAAAAGTCTGGCATATATATATATATGCTTACATATAGGTGGCCTGTTTTTGTCCAGTAGAGACAGTGAAATAATATGAGCAGAGACACACATACTGCTTGCAGAGACAGATATAGTAAATTACACATACTGCTTGCAGAGACAGGGATGGTAAATTACATGCAACATGCTGCTCATGTGTTTAAGATGACTTAAAAAATATTTAGTATGGAAAATGCTTTCTGCTAAAAAGTCTGATATATATATATGATTGCAGAGACAGAGATGGTAAATTACATGCAACATGCTGCTCATGTGTTTAAGATGACTTAAAAACGATTAATGAGCAGCATGCTGCTCATGAAATATTATGAGCAGATACACACATACTGCTTGCAGAGATAGAGATGGTAAATTACACACACTGCTTGCAGAGACAGAGATGGTAAATTACATCATGTGTTTAAGATGACTTAAAATGATTTAATATGGAAAATGTTTTCTGGTAAAAAGTCTGGAATATATATATGCTTATATATAGGTGGCCTGTTTTTGGCCAGTAGGGACAGTGAAATATTATGAGCAGAGACACACATACTGCTTGCAGAGACAGAGATGGTAAATTACACATACTGCTTTTATAGACAGAGATGGTAAATTACATGCAACATGCTGCTCATGTGTTTAAGATGACTTAAAAACGATTTATGAGCAGAGACACACATACTGCTTGCAGAGACAGAGATAGTTAGTTACATGCAACATGCTGCTTATGTGTTTAAGATGACTTAAAACCGATTTAGTATGGAAAATGTTTTCTGGTAAAAAGTCTGGTATAAATATATGCTTATATATAGGTGGCCTGTTTTTGGCCAGTGGAGACAGTGAAATATTATGAGCAGAGACACACATACTGCTTGCAGAGACAGAGATGGTAAATTACATGCAACATGCTGCTCATGTGTTTAAGATGACTTAAAAACGATTTATGAGCAGAGACACACATACTGCTTGCAGAGTCAGAGATGGTAAATTACATGCAACATGCTGCTCATGTGTTTAAGATGACTTAAAAAACGATTTATGACCAGAGACACACATACTGCTTGCAGAGACAGAGATGGTAAATTACATGCAACATGCTGCTCATGTGTTTAAGATGACTTAAAAACGATTCATGAGCTGAGACACACATACTGCTTGCAGAGACAGAGATGGTAAATTACATGCAACATGCTGCTCATGAAATATTATGAGCAGAGACACACATACTGTTTGCAGAGACAGAGATGGTAAATTACACATACTGCTTGCAGAGACAGAGATGGTAAATTACATGCAACTTGCTGCTCATGTGTTTAAGATGACTTAAAACGATTTAGTATGGAAAATGTTTTCTGGTAAAAAGTCTGGTATATATATATCTGCTTATATATAGGTGGCCTGTATTTGGCCAGTAGAGACAGTGAAATATTATGAGCAGAGACACACATACTGCTTGCAGAGACAGAGATGGTAAATTACACATACTGCTTGCAGAGACAGAGATGGTAAATTACATGCAACATGCTGCTCATGAAATATTATGAGCAGAGACACACATACTGCTTGCAGAGACAGAGATGGTAAATTACACATACTGCTTGCAGAGACAGAGATGGTAAATTACATGCAACATGCTGCTCATGTGTTTAAGATGACTTAAAAACGATTTAGAATGGAAAATGTTTTCTGGTAAAAAGTCTTATATATATATTTGCTCATATATAGGTGGCCTGTTTTTGGCCAGTAGATACAGTGAAATATTATGAGCAGAGACACACATACTGCTTTTATAGACAGAGATGGTAAATTACATGCAACATGCTGCTCATGTGTTTAAGATGACTTAAAATGATTTCTGAGCAGAGACACACATACTGCTTGCAGAGACAGAGATGGTAAATTACATGCAACATGCTGCTCATGTGTTTAAGATGACTTAAAAACTATATATGAGCAGAGACACACATACTGCTTGCAGAGACAGAGATGGTAAATTACGTGCAACATGCTGCTCATGTGTTTAAGATGACTTAAAAACGATTTATGAACAGAGACACACATACTGCTTGCAGGGACAGAGATGCTAAATTACATGCAACATGCTGCTCATGTGTTTAAGATGATTTAAAAACAATTTAGTATGGAAAATGTTTTCTGGTAAAAAGTCTGGTATATATATATATGCTTACATATAGGGGGCCTGTTTTTGGCCAGTAGGGACAGTGAAATAATATGAGCAGAGACACACATACTGCTTGCAGAGACAGAGATAGTAAATTACACATACTGCTTGCAGAGACAGAGATGGTAAATTACATGCAACATGCTGCTCATGTGTTTAAGATGACTTAAAAACGATTTAGTATGGAAAATGCTTTCTGCTAAAAAGTCTGATATATATATGATTGCAGAGACAGAGATGGTAAATTACATGCAACATGCTGCTCATGAAATATTATGAGCAGATACACACATACTGCTTGCAGAGATAGAGATGGTAAATTACACACACTGCTTGCAGAGACAGAGATGGTAAATTACATCATGTGTTTAAGATGACTTAAAAATGATTTAATATGGAAAATGTTTTCTGGTAAAAAGTCTGGAATATATATATGCTTATATATAGGTGGCCTGTTTTTGGCCAGTAGAGACAGTGAAATATTATGAGCAGAGACACACACACTGCTTGCAGAGACAGAGATGGTAAATTACACATACTGCTTTTATAGACAGAGATGGTAAATTACATGCAACATGTTGCTCATGTGTTTAAGATGACTTAAAAACGATTTATGAGCAGAGACACACATACTGCTTGCAGAGACAGAGATAGTAAGTTACATGCAACATGCTGCTTATGTGTTTAAGATGACTTAAAAACGATTTAGTATGGAAAAAGTTTTCTGGTAAAAAGTCTGGTATATATATATATGCTTATATATAGGTGGCCTGTTTTTGGCCAGTGGAGACAGTAAAATATTATGAGCAGAGACACACATACTACTTGCAGAGACAGAGATGGTAAATTACACATACTGCTTGCAGAGACAGAGATGGTAAATTACATGCAACATGCTGCTCATGTGTTTAAGATGATTTAAAAACGATTTATGAGCAGAGACACACATACTGCTTGCAGAGTCAGAGATGGTAAATTACATGCAACATGCTGCTCATGTGTTTAAGATGACTTAAAAAACGATTTATGACCAGAGACACACATACTGCTTGCAGAGACAGAGATGGTAAATTACATGGAACATGCTGTTCATGTGTTTAAGATGACTTAAAAATGATTTAGTATGGAAAATGTTTTCTGCTAAAAAGTCTGGTTTATATATATACTTATATATAGGTGGCCTGTTTTTGGCCAGTAGAGACAGTGAAATATTATGAGCAGAGACACACATACTGCTTGCAGAGACAGAGATGGTAAATTACACATACTGCTTGCAGAAACAGATATGGTAAATTACATGCAACATGCTGCTCATCTGTTTAAGATGACTTAAAAACTATTTATGAGCAGAGACACACATACTGCTTGCAGAGACAGAGATGGTAAATTACACAACTGCTTGCAGAGACAGAGATGGTAAATTACATGCAACATGCTGCTTATGTGTTTAAGATGACTAAAAATTGATTTATGAGCAGAGACACACATACTGCTTGCAGAGACAGAGATGCTAAATTACATGCAACATGCTGCTCATGTGTTTAAGATGACTTAAAAACGATTTAGTATGGAAAATGTTTTATGGTAAAAAGTCTAGTATATATATATGCTTACATATAGGTGGCCTGTTTTTGGCCAGTAGAGACAGTGAAATAATATGAGCAGAGACACACATACTGCTTGCAGAGACAGAGATAGTAAATTACACATACTGCTTGCAGAGACAGAGATGGTAAATTACATGCAACATGCTGCTTATGTGTTTAAGATGACTAAAAATTGATTTATGAGCAGAGACACACATACTGCTTGCAGAGACAGAGATGCTAAATTACATGCAACATGCTGCTCATGTGTTTAAGATGACTTAAAAACGATTTAGTATGGAAAATGTTTTATGGTAAAAAGTCTAGTATATATATATGCTTACATATAGGTGGCCTGTTTTTGGCCAGTAGAGACAGTGAAATAATATGAGCAGAGACACACATACTGCTTGCAGAGACAGAGATAGTAAATTACACATACTGCTTGCAGAGACAGAGATGGTAAATTACATGCAACATGCTGCTCATGTGTTTAAGATGACTTAAAAACGATTTAGTATGGAAAATGCTTTCTGCTAAAAAGTTTGGTATATATATATGCTTATATATAGGTGGCCTGTTTTTGGCCAGTAGAGACAGTAAAATATTATGAGCAGAGACACACATTCTGCTTGCAGAGACGGTAAATTACACATACTGCTTGCAGAGACAGAGATGGTAAATTACATGCAAAATGCTGCTCATGTGTTTAAGATGACTTAAAAACGATTTGTGAGTAGAGACACACATACTGCTTACAGAGACAGAGATGGTAAATTACATGCAACATGCTGCTCATGTGTTTAAGATGACTTAAAAACGTTTTATGAGCAGAGATACACATACTGCTTGCAGAGACAGAGATGGTAAATTACATGCAACATGCTGCTCATGTGTTTAAGATGACTTAAAATCGATTTATGAGCAGAGACACACATACTCCTTGCAGAGACAGAGATGGTAAATTACACATACTGCTTGCAGAGAGAGAGATGGTAAATTACATGCAACATGCTGCTTATGTGTTTAAGATGACTTAAAAACGATTTAGTATGGAAAATGCTTTCTGCTAAAAAGTCTGGTATATATATATATATATGCTTATATATAGGTGGCTTGTTTTTGGCCAGTAGAGACAGGGAAATATTATGAGCAGAGACACACATACTGCTTGCAGAGACTGAGATGGTAAATTACACATACTGCTTGCAGAGACAGAGATGGTAAATTACATGCAAAATGCTGCTCATGTGTTTAAGATGACTTAAAAACGATTTATGAGCAGGACACACATGCTGCTTGCAGAGACAGAGATGGTAAATTACATGCAACATGCTGCTCATGTGTTTAAGATCACTAAAAAACGATTTATGAGCAGAGACACACATACTGCTTGCAGAGACAGAGATAAAATTACACATACTGCTTGCAGAGACAGAGATGGTAAATTACATGCAACATGCTGCTCATGTGTTTAAGATGACTTAAAAATGATTTAGTATGGAAAATGTTTTCTGCTAAAAAGTCTGGTTTATATATATACTTATATATAGGTGGCCTGTTTTTGGCCAGTAGAGACAGTGAAATATTATGAGCAGAGACACACATACTGCTTGCAGAGACAGAGATGGTAAATTACACATACTGCTTGCAGAAACAGATATGGTAAATTACATGCAACATGCTGCTCATCTGTTTAAGATGACTTAAAAACTATTTATGAGCAGAGACACACATACTGCTTGCAGAGACAGAGAGGGTAAATTACATGCAACATGCTGCTCATGTGTTTAAGATGACTAAAAAACGATTTATGAGCAGAGACACACATACTGCTTGCAGAGACAGAGATGCTAAATTACATGCAACATGCTGCTTATGTGTTTAAGATGACTTAAAAACGATTTAGTATGGAAAATGCTTTCTGCTAAAAAGTCTGGTATATATATATATGCTTATATATAGGTGGCTTGTTTTTGGCCAGTAGAGACAGTGAAATATTATGAGCAGAGACACACATACTGCTTGCAGAGACTGAGATGGTAAATTACACATACTGCTTGCAGAGACAGAGATGGTAAATTACATGCAAAATGCTGCTCATGTGTTTAAGATGACTTAAAAACGATTTATGAGCAGGACACACATGCTGCTTGCAGAGACAGAGATGGTAAATTACATGCAACATGCTGCTCATGTGTTTAAGATGACTAAAAAATGATTTATGAGCAGAGACACACATACTGCTTGCAGAGACAGAGATAAAATTACACATACTGCTTGCAGAGACAGAGATGGTAAATTACATGCAACATGCTGCTCATGTGTTTAAGATGACTTAAAAACGATTTAGTATGGAAAATGCTTTCTGCTAAAAAGTCTGGTATATATGTTCGCTTATATATAGGTGGCCTGTTTTTGGCCAGTAGAGACAGTGAAATATTATGAGCAGAGACACACATACAGCTTGCAGAGACAGAGATGGTAAATTACACATACTGCCTGCAGAGACAGAGATGGTAAATTACATGCAACATTCTGCTCATGTGTTTAAAATGACTTAAAAATGATTTATGAGCAGAGACACACATACTGCTTGCAGAGACAGAGATGGTAAATTACTTGCAACATGCTGCTCATGTGTATAAGATGACTTAAAAACGATTTATGAGCAGAGACACACATACTGCTTGCAGAGACAGAGATGGTAAATTACACAACTGCTTGCAGAGACAGAGATGGTAAATTACATGCAACATGTAAATGTAAATGTACAGGAATTTATATAGCGCAAATCACCGAGCGGTTTCTAAGCGCTTGCTTAGGGAACCCGTCCTGGTATTCCCCTGTGAGATAACCCCGGCAGGGTATCCGCAAGGTGAAAACCAGGCATCCCGCCGTGAGGGGCCGTTGTGGAGATTAAGCAAGCTATTGCCCAGAGTCGCAGAGTGTGAACCCGTGAATCAAGTAGGCAACGGAGCGAGAATTGTCAAGTCCATGGACATTTTAGGACTCAAGACCCCGCCGAGCCGGGAATTGAACCCTGGTCCCGGGCTGACCTCTGCTTCAAGGTCTGCCTCCTCTAACCAGTGAGCCACACTTCTCCAACGATTTATGAGCAGAGACACACATACTGCTTGCAGAGACAGAGATGGTAAATTACATGCAACATGCTGCTCATGTGTTCAAGATGACTTAAAAACTATTTATAAGCAGAGACACACATACTGCTTGCAGAGACAGAGATGGTAAATTACATGCAACATGCTGCTCATGTGTTTAAGATGACTTAAAAACGATTTATGAGCAGAGACACACATACTGATTGCAGAGACAGAGATAGTAAATTACATGCAAGATGCTGCTCATGAAATATTATGAGCAGAGACACACATACTGCTTGCAGAGACAGAGATGGTAAATTACACATACTGCTTTTATAGACAGAGATGGTAAATTACATGCAACATGCTGCTCATGTGTTTAAGATAACTTAAAAACGATTTATGAGCAGAGACACACATACTGCTTGCAGAGACAGAGATGGTAAATTACATGCAACATGCGGCTCATGTGTTTAAGATGACTTAAAAACGATTTATGAGCAGAGACACACATACTGCTTGCAGAGACAGAGATGGTAAATTACACAACTGCTTGCAGAGACAGAGATGGTAAATTACATGCAACATGCTGCTCATGTGTTTAAGATGACTTAGAAACGATTTAGTATGGAAAATGTTTTCTGGTAAAAAGTCTGGTATATGTATATATATATATATATATGCTTATATATAGGTGGCTTGTTTTTGGCCAGTAGAGACAGTGAAATATTATGAGCAGAGACACACATACTGCTTGCAGAGACAGAGATGGTAAATTACACATACTACTTGCAGAGACAGAGATGGTAAATTACATGCAACATGCTGCTCATGTGTTTAAGATGACTTAAAAACGATTTAGTATGGAAAATGCTTTCTGCTAAAAAGTCTGGTATATATATATCTGCTTATATATAGGTGGCTTGTTTTTGGCCAGTAGAGACAGTGAAATATTATGAGCAGAGACACACATACTGCTTGCAGAGACAGAGATGGTAAATTACACATACTGCTTGCAGAGACAGAGATGGTAAATTACATGCAAAATGCTGCTCATGTGTTTAAGATGACTTAAAAACGATATATGAGCAGGACACACATACTGCTTGCAGAGACAGAGATGGTAAAGTGCATGCAAGATGCTGCTCATGTGTTTAAGATGACTTAAAAACGATTTATGAGCAGAGACACACATACTGCTTGCAGAGACAGAGATGGTAAATTACATGCAACATGCTGCTCATGTGTTTAAGATGACTTAAAAACGATTTATGAGCAGAGACACACATACTGCTTGCAGAGACAGAGATGGTAAATTACATGCAACATGCTGCTCATGTGTTTAAGATGACTAAAAAACGATTTATGAGCAGAGACACACATACTGCTTGCAGAGAGAGAGATAAAATTACACATACTGCTTGCAGAGACAGAGATGGTAAATTACATGCAACATTCTGCTCATTTGTTTAAGATGACTTAAAAACGATTTAGTATGAAAATGCTTTCTGCTAAAAAGTCTGGTATATATGTTCGCTTATATTTAGGTGGCCTGTTTTTGGCAAGTAGAGACAGTGAAATATTATGAGCAGAGACACACATACAGCTTGCAGAGAGAGAGATGGTAAATTACACATACTGCTTGCAGAGACAGAGATGATAAATTACATGCAAAATGCTGCTCATGTGTTTAAGATGACTTATTAACGATTTATGAGCGGAGACACACATACTGCTTGCAGAGACAGAGATGGTAAATTACATGCAACATGCTGCTCATGTGTTTAAGATGACTTAAAAACGATTTAGGAGCAGAGACACACATACTGCTTGCAGAGACAGAGATAGTAAATTACATGCAACATGCTGCTCATGTGTATAAGATGACTTAAAACGATTTATGAGCAGAGACACACATACTGCTTGCAGAGACAGAGATGGTAAATTACACAACTGCTTGCAGAGACAGAGATGGTAAATTACATGCAACATGCTGCGTATGTGTTTAAGATGACTTAAAAACGATTTAGTATAGGAAATGTTTCCTGCTAAAAAGTCTTATATATATATATATATGTTTATATGTAGGTGGCCTGTTTTTGACCAGTAGAGACGGTGAAATATTATGAGCAGACACACATACTGCTTGCAGATACAGAGATGGTAAATTACACATACTGCTTGCAGAGAGAGAGATGGTAAATTACATGCAACATGCTGCTCATGTGTTTAAGATGACTTAACAACGATTTATGAGCAGAGACACACATACTGCTTGCAGAGACAGAGATGGTAAATTACAAATACTGCTTGCAGAGACAGAGATGGTAAATTACACAACTGCTTGCAGAGACAGAGATGGTAAATTACATGCAACATGCTGCTTATGTGTTTAAGATGACTTAAAAACGATTTGGTATAGAAAATGTTTTCTGCTAAAAAGTCTGGTATATATATATATATATATATATGCTTATATATAGGTGGCCTGTTTTTGACCAGTAGAGACGGTGAAATATTATGAGCAGACACACATACTGCTTGCAGATACAGAGATGGTAAATTACACATACTGCTTGCAGAGAGAGAGATGGTAAATTACATGCAACATGCTGCTCATGTGTTTAAGATGACTTAACAACGATTTATGAGCAGAGACACACATACTGCTTGCAGAGACAGAGATGGTAAATTACATGCAACATGCTGATCATGTGTTTAAGATGACTTAAAAACGATTTAGTATGGAAAATGCTTTCTGCTAAAAAAAAGTCTGGTATATATATATATGCTTATATAGAGGTGGCTTGTTTTTGGCCAGTAGAGACAGTGAAATATTATGAGCAGAGACACACATACTGCTTGCAGAGACAGAGATGGTAAATTACACATACTGCTTTTATAGACAGAGATGGTAAATTACATGCAACATGCTGCTCCTGTGTTTAAGATGACTTAAAAACGATTTATGAGCAGAGACACACATACTGCTTGCAGAGACAGAGATGGTAAATTACATGCAACATGCTGCTTTAGTGTTTAAGATGACTTAAAAACGATTTATGAGCAGAGACACACATACTGCTTGCAGAGACGGAGATGGTAAATTACATGCAACATGCTGCTCATGTGTTTAAAATGACTTACAAACAATTTATGAGCAGAGACACACATACTGCTTGCAGAGAGAGAGATGGTAAATTACATGCAACATGCTGCTCATGTGTTTAAGATGACTTAAAAACGATTTAGTATGGAAAATGTATTCTGGTAAAAAGTCTGGTATATATATATGCTTATATATAGGTGGCCTGTTTTTGGCCAGTAGAGACAGTGAAATATTATGAGCAGAGACACACATACTGCTTGCATAGACAGATATGGTAAATTACACATACTGATTGCAGAGACAGAGATGGTAAATTACATGCAACATGCTGCTCATGTGTTTAAGATGACTTAAAAACGATTTAGTATAGAAAATGTTTTATACTAAAAATTCTGGTATATATATATATATATATACTTATATATAGATGGCCTGTTTTTGGCCAGTAGAGATAGTGAAATATTATGTGAAGAGACACACATACTGCTTGCAGAGACAGAGATGGTAAATTACACATACTGCTTGCAGAGACAGAGATGGTAAATTACATGCAACATGCTGCTCATGTGTTTAAGATGACTTAAAAACGATTTATGAATAGAGACACACATACTACTTGCAGAGACAGAGATGGTAAATTACATGCAACATGCTGCTCATGTGTTTAAGATTACTTAAAAACGATTTATGAGCAGAGACACACATACTGCTCGCAGAGACAGAGATGCTAAATTACATGCAACATGCTGCTCATGTGTTTAAGATGACTTAAAAACAATTTGTATGGAAAATGTTTTCTGGTAAAAAGTCTCGTATATATATATGCTTACATATAGGTGGCCTGTTTTTGGCCAGTAGAGACAGTGAAATAATATGAGCAGAGACACACATACTGCTTGCAGAGACAGAGATAGTAAATTACACATACTGCTTGCAGAGACAGAGATGGTAAATTACATGCAACATGCTGCTCATGTGTTTAAGATGACTTAAAAACGATTTAGTATGGAAAATGCTTTCTGCTAAAAAAGTCTGGTATATATATATATATGCTTATATAGAGGTGGCTTGTTTTTGGCCAGTAGAGACAGTGAAATATTATGAGCAGAGACACACATACTGCTTGCAGAGACAGAGATGGTAAATTACACATACTGCTTGCAGAGACAGAGATGGCAAATTACATGCAAAATGCTGCTCATGTGTTTAAGATGACTTAAAAACGATTTATGAGCAGGACACACATGCTGCTTGCAGAGACAGAGATGGTAAATTACATGCAACATGCTGCTCATGTGTTTAAGATGACTTAAAAACGATTTATGAGCAGAGACACACATACTGCTTGCATAGACAGAGATGGTAAATTACATGCAACATGCTGCGCATTAAATATTATGAGCAGAGACACACATACTGCTTGCAGAGACAGAGATGGTAAATTACACATACTGCTTGCAGAGACAGAGATGGTAAATTACATGCAACATGCTGCTCATGTGTTTAAGATGACTTAAAACGATTTAGTATGGAAAATGTTTTCTGGTAAAAAGTCTGGTATATATATATATATATATATATATGCTTATATATAGGTGGCCTGTTTTTGGCCAGTAGAGACAGTGAAATATTATGAGCAGAGACACACATACTGCTTGCAGAGACAGAAATGGTAAATTACACATACTGCTTGCAGAGACAGAGATGGTAAATTAAATGCAACATGCTGCTCATGTGTTTAAGATGACTTAAAACGATTTATGAGCAGAGACACACATACTGCTTGCAGAGACAGAGATGGTAAATTGCATGCAACATGCTGCTCATGTGTTTAAGATGACTTAAAAACGATTTATAAGCAGAGACACACATACTGCTTGCAGAGACAGAGATGGTAAATTACATGCAACATGCTGCTCATGTGTTTAAGATGACTTAAAAACGATTTATGAGCAGAGACACACATACTGCTTGCAGAGACAGAGATGGTAAATTACATGCAACATGCTGCTCATGAAATATTATGAGCAGAGACACACATACTGCTTGCAGAGACAGAGATGGTAAATTACACATACTGCTTGCAGAGACAGAGATGGTAAATTACATGCAACATGCTGCTCATGTGTTTAAGATGACTTAAAAACGATTTAGAATGGAAAATGTTTTCTGGTAAAAAGTCTGGTATACATATGCTTATATATAGGTGGCCTGTTTTTGACCAGTAGATACAGTGAAATATTATGAGCAGAGACACACATACTGCTTTTATAGACAGAGATGGTAAATTACATGCAACATGCTGCTCATGTGTTTAAGATGACTTAAAAATGATTTCTGAGCAGAGACACACATACTGCTTGCAGAGACAGAGATGGTAATTTACATGCAACATGCTGCTCATGTGTTTAAGATGACTTAAAAACGATATATTAGCAGAGACACACATACTGCTTGCAGAGACAGAGATGGTAAATTACATGCAACATGCTGCTCATGTGTTTAAGATGACTTAAAAATGATTTATGAGCAGAGACACACATACTGCTTGCAGAGACAGAGATGCTAAATTACATGCAACATGCTGCTCATGTGTTTAAGATGACTTAAAAACAATTTAGTATGGAAAATGTTTTCTGGTAAAAAGTCTGGTATATATATATGCTTACATATAGGTGGCCTGTTTTTGGCCAGTAAAGACAGTGAAATAATATGAGCAGAGACACGCATACTGCTTGCAGAGACAGAGATAGTAAATTACACATACTGCTTGCAGAGACAGAGATGGTAAATTACATGCAACATGCTGCTCATGTGTTTAAGATGACTTAAAAACGATTTAGTATGGAAAATGCTTTCTGCTAAAAAGTCTGGTATATATATATATGCTTGCAGAGACAGAGATGGTAAATTACATGCAACATGCTGCTCATGTATTTAAGATGACTTACAAATGATTAATGAGCAGCATGCTGCTCATTAAATATTATGAGCAGAGACACACATACTGCTTGCAGAGACAGAGATGGTAAATTACACATACTGCTTGCAAAGACAGAGATGGTAAATTACATCATGTGTTTAAGATGACCTAAAAATTATTTAGTATGGAAAATGTTTTCTGGTAAAAAGTCTGGTATATGTATATGCTTATATATAGGTGGCCTGTTTTTGGCCAGTAGAGGCAGTGAAATATTATGAGCAGAGACACACATACTGCTTGCAGAGACAGAGATGGTAAATTACACATACTGCTTTTATAGACAGAGATGGTAAATTACATGCAACATGCTGCTCATGTGTTTAAGATGACTTAAAAACGATTTATGAGCAGAGACACACATACTGCTTGCAGAGACAGAGATGGTAAAATACATGCAACATGCTGCTTAAGTGTTTAAGATGACTTAAAAACGATTTATGAGCAGAGACACACATACTGCTTGCAGAGACGGAGATGGTAAATTACCTGCAACATGCTGCTCATGTGTTTAAAATGACTTACAAACAATTTATGAGCAGAGACACACATACTGCTTGCAGAGACAGAGATGGTAAATTACATGCAACATGCTGCTCATGTGTTTAAGATGACTTAAAAACGATTTAGTATGGAAAATGTATTCTGGTAAAAAGTCTGGTATATATATATGCTTATATATAGGTGGCCTGTTTTTGGCCAGTAGAGACAGTGAAATATTATGAGCAGAGACACACATACTGCTTGCATAGGCAGATATGGTAAATTACACATACTGATTGCAGAGACAGAGATGGTAAATTACATGCAACATGCTGCTCATGTGTTTAAGATGACTTAAAAACGATTTAGTATGGAAAATGTTTTCTGCTAAAAATTCTGGTATATATTACCTACTGGCGGTCGCCAGTAGGTATATATAGTTAGGATTTTTTCTCTATGGGATTTTTGAAAATTCTATGTCTAATAACTTTGGCGTTTGTGGACGGAATTGGCTGAAATTTTCAGGAAAATGGCACATTTTGTTTCTGAGCAGCCCCTGAAAATTTCGTCAAGGGGAGGCAGAGAAAAAAGGGGGTCCCAAAACGTGTTTTTAACATTGAGTTTTCCATAGGGCGGTTGGCCTCGCTTTTAGCCCGAACGGCTGAATGGATTTGCACGAAACTTGGCAAAATTGTAGGGACTGGTAGCCCGATGTGCCTTTTGTAGGTCTCAATATATGTGCTTCAGTGGATTTTGAGAAATTAACGTTCAAAAAAAGATATATATCTGTAACAGCGGACCGGGCAGCGCTCCGGTTCGCGGACTTTACGCGGTACGGAGCTTTGTGAAGCGAAGCTGATTGGTTCTCCGGCGTCTGTAAACATTCCAAACAGTCCGTAGCGGCCGCCATCTTGTCTCTCGGTAGGATCGAGAGACAAGCGGAGGCCAAACCGAAGGGGCAAATGACCATAAGGGGGCATAGTAGATCCTCCCTGACCCTCTAGGTTTGATGTGGAGGTTTTAAAAGGGCCCCGCGGGTCAAAAAAAAAAAAATAATAATAATGGAACGGCTGAATGGATTTGCACGAAATTGGCAAAATTGTAGGGACTGGTAGCCCGATGTGCCTTTGCTAGGTCTCAATATATGTGCTCCCGTGGATTTTGAGAAATTAATGTTCAAAAAAAGATATATATCTGTAACAGCGCTCCGCTTCGCGTACTTTTCGCGTTACGGAGCTTTGCGAAGCTGATTGGTTCTTCGGCGTCTGTAAACATTCCAAACAGTCCGTAGCGGCCGCCATCTTGTCTCTCGGTAGGATCGAGAGACAAGAGGAGGCCAAAGCGAAGGGGCAAATGACCATAAGGGGGCATAGTAGATCCTCCCTGACCCCCTAGGTTTGATGTGGAGGCTTTAAAAGGGTCTCGCAGGGCAAAAAAAAAATATATCGTTTTTTTAGTTTTTTTGCGTGGAGTGCGCCCGGTTCGCGAACCGGGAAGCGTTCTGGGGAGCGTACTTTCTTGAAAATTAGTGAAAAAAGTTATAGTAAAATAATAATTGTGAGTGATCAGATGTAGGGTAGCTCTGAGAAGAGCTTTTGGGTTTATGGTACATTTAGGTACTTATAAGTAGGTACCAATGCACAGTCTTAAATTCAGAGTGAAAATTCTGTTGCCCTCATCTGAGAAGTGAACTCCATCTCCTCTGTAGATATCTTGCATGTAGTAACGCAAGTTATTGTTGTACAGGGAGCCCATTCCATGGTCTCTCATGTAAGCTGAAACAGATTTGTTTACATGCTTCCTCGATTTCTCAATTTGTGGACAAAATTGGTTCGACCACCTCCATTTTTGTCTTTGGCATATATTTGAATATACCAAGGCAGTCTGAGGAAAAAGTGCCATCAATTGCTCAAAGGTGTCCTCTAAAAGCATTTCCAGACCTACCCCAGTCAAAGTGCCCAAATCATTACCTCCACAGTGCACAATTAACAGGTCAGGTTTTGGCAAATGCATAAAGGTTTTCACCAATGGTATCAATTGGTGACATTTTAATCCTCTGTGGCCAAACCACTTAATTTCCACATCTTGTAAACTGAGGTTAGGTAAATTCCTGTTTTCAGCGTACCTCTGAGCCCAATAGATGTAACTATGTCCAACAATCCAGACAGAAAACATGGCGAGAGAAGGTTCTCCTGCAGTCAGATGAAGTGTGGCAATGAAATGGCAGTTAAAAAAATGAGAGTGTAAAATGAAAAAAAATGAGGAGTTTCTGTGTTAATGAAGCAGTAAGAGTGATTGGTGGATTTTGATTGCTGAAAACAGAAAGTTAGGGTGCATGGATGAGTTAGTTGAAAGATGTATTTTGAGTGGCGAAGAAAAAATCATTAAATGAAAGATTGCACTGGATATGCAGGTGCACTGAGAGTTCAGAGTTCAATTGCAACATTGTTGTGTGAACTTGGAAACACCAGAGGTCTTGCAAGAGGTGGTTGCTATGCAGAAAAAGCAGAGAGGGGGCAGAGGGGGGAAGGGTTTTGATTTGAAAAAAAGTGAGGGAAGAGTTTTGATTGGGTGACATGAGAGATATGTGTGAAGAATTACAGCATTTCTGTGCTTTTGATAGCTGCAGACTCTGGAGTGCATACCTTTTGCTCTGCTGAAGACAAATTGGTGTGTTTCTGAGACTGTTTTGAAACTCAAAGTATTTGCTAAGGTGAGAAAAGATTTCTTTAATTTAGATAGAAAATAGTGTGCTTTAAGGAGAAAATTATGAAGAAAGTTGTGTTTTTCAAATGTTGGTTTGTCTCAAGTGTTTTACAAATAGATTTTGTTTCTTTGAGAAATTGTAATTGGAGAAAATGTGAAGTATTAGTACTGACAGGGTTTTTATGTGCATAGGAGCTGTGGAGTGTTTTCAAATTATGACTTGTAAATCGTTTTTGAGGAAAAGCAATGGTTTTAATATTGATGACAAGGACATAATGGTGTCTGCTTCTTTATAAGGTAATTGAGAGTCTCTGATGTTATTTTTCCCATTTCAATGTAAGAAGTTTGTCTGTGGAGCAAATTGCTTGTAAATATGCTCCCACCTGTGCATGGCAAATTTAGATTTTGAATGTTTGCGTTACATAGGCATGTTAAAGGTGACCGAAACATGCTGCAAAGGCAATCAAAAAACGCTTTTATGTGTCTTAAGGACATTTTAAGTCATTTCCCCATGTGTAGTGTTTTCAAATTATGAGTTGAAAATCGTTTTTGAGGTAAAGGAATGTTTTCAAAATTTATGTGCGCCATATGCCCCCAAATTTCTTTTTCAGGGGTGCAGCAGGGTGTTCTTGAGACACCCCTGCACCCTCGGAAAAATTCGTAATTTGCGATGAGGTAATTGCTAATCGCAAATTGCACCTTCATTCCTATGGGCCTCCTGCTGCATGGAAATGAATGGGTAATTTGTAATTAGCAAATAGCTCATCGCAAACTAGGAATGGTAAAGAATCGCTATTTATTCCTTAAAGTTCGCTATTTAGGAAATGCAAAAAACTTTGATGATACATATGGCGGTTCATCTCTAACAAGATAAGAAGCATAGGGATAGATTTATGATGACTGGCGCATCACCAGGGATGTGTTAGTCATTCTGTGCCGCTGTTCCGCCACCTATGGTGTGCTGCATTTACAATGCGGCGCATCATGGGGCAAAAACAGCACAGATGCGTGACGTATCTGTGCCGTAAAGGTGGCGCCATGCTGGAGTTGTATCGCAAGTGTGATGAAGCTCTAGCAAGGGTCAGGGGTGCTCCTGTCGCAGGGTTTCGGTTCTCACACAGAACTGTGGACAGAGGATTGGAACCTCGGCGAATTAGGGTGCCCCAAAACTCACCTTAGTAATCAAAAACCCCTTAGCAAGCTAGGTACAGTGTCACATTGGATATAACAAACTCTCAATGTTTAGACAATCCAGAATATGAACTTATAGTACCTCAGGATACGTGGAACTCATGAACACTCGGTCGTTATATATTTCTTAGAAACCAGAACATGGAGTTAAGAAGAACACATGTGTATTTGAAATGTTTATTTACTAATGCCGTCTTCTCAGGCGTAGTATCTTAGATAATACAAGTACACATATTATCAGTAGCAAAATTACCAGCATAGTTACTAGTACATAAAAAGCGAATGGTGACAGTATGTTAACATGCTGTAAATGAATACGAGTTAGCAACACTTATAAGCAGCCGCGGGCCGTGGAGGGAGTTACGGTGGGGCAGGGAGGCGGGGAGGGGGAGGGGCAGGGTGGAGAGGGCTCCACCCTGCCCCTCCCCCTCCCCGCCTCCCTGCCCCACCGTAACTCCCTCCACGGCCCGCGGCTGCTTATATCTCACCCTCCCCAATACACATATTATATTATTTGCTAAGAAGGTCTCTTTGTGTTGGTTTAGGGCGTGCCCATACTTTAGTGTCTTAGATTTGAAGGAATGACATCAGCATACACCAGCTCTCTCTTCATGTGAACCGCATCAAGTGTTGTGTATGTGTGTTCGGCAAAGCAATATAAAACCCGCCTAATGCCCAGAATTGGCAGAAGCTGCACCTATGTTATGAGTATGAAGTCGTGGAGATCAGACCTCATAACAATTCTGTATCGTGTTGTTCTTGAAACTTCAGCACTCGCTGTACAGATATAGTTTAACAAGTAAAGCAGATAGTAGAGCAATAACATATTATTCTCATGTAAACCACGATGAACTATTAGGTTGAAAGCTAAAGCAACAACTAAGTGTCGTGTGCAGAAGTTGCAAAAAAGGAAAAATGGCGTTTAAACAGGTAATGAGCGCATGCTAACTTAACACGGTGTAAAGATATCCAGGATCTAGATGACACCTCCCCATGATCCGGAAACGAACTGAATAAGATAATAGTAGTCCCATCTCATGAGAGCAGATTGCAACTTTATATGTGGACGGTCCGCAAGGTAAAACATTAAAAACTAGGAAAATTTAATGCTAAAGAAAAATATAACAGCCAACTACTTTATCGAGGCTTAAGCCAATAGGCAAGCTAAATAATAAAAACTTGACAAATAAGTCAATGAATTGTCAATGAAATGCTAGTACTCAGCATATCAAACATGAAAAAGGTCTATGACATAACTGTGTATGCAAAATAAGCTGCAACAGCCTCCAATAGGAAGTCACCGTCTTCATCCGAAAAGAGTTCAGCCATCCAATTTAAAAGCGGAAAAGAACATACGTGCTCTCCCAGCACCGGATCCTCTATCACCATTAGAGGACAGCTCGGTGGGTTTTCAAGAAAGCTCTGTTCCAAGAAAGACTGTGTTGCCGCCAGTAAATTCCAGGGACCAATTAGTCCATGCATCAATGGCACAGCCATAATCCTTTCGCCAGGACAAACCAACTCGTGAGTAATGATAGGAGTCATCAGCTGATTAAAGTCGACGTCAGGAGAAACCGGTCCGCAGAGACACAAATCAATGGCCCAATCGAAATCACAGGTCAGGCAGTGAAATACAGGCTGGACACAGGTGAAGTAGGAGAATCGAAAAGATAATCCATATGCCGTGCTTAATATCGCCAACGGCATTGTGCCATAATATTCAAGCATGCGATTGCGGAACAGGGTCAGCAGCTGCAGGGCGGGAGCTTGCACAGGAGGGACATCCATATTTAAAAATGTAAAAAAGCACAAGAGCGTCCGCTGGTAATGCAAGTAAAAATGGGAATCCACCAAGCACAGTGGAAAAAATAGAATGAAAGAAAGCAGGGATGACTCCAAAGATTTTCTCAAATGAAGTCACGAGACCACTGGTAACAACTTTAAAAAAGTGCGCCAGGCCCTTTGTGGAGGACGCGTTAAAGATAGTCCGAACCATGTCGCTGAAATGCAAAGGCGAATCAGTATTTAAAAGGGTCTGCACCTCTGTACGGGTGTTCGCTATGTGAAGCACGAAAGTTTCACGGGCCGAACTCAAGGCCACCTCTCTCTGAGACAAAAGAGCTCTTATTCTTGCCATGCCGTTGAAATCTGCTCCCAAGGTTGGTATTTGTGGCCAGATTGAAAACTCCCTATGTTCATGTGTGGGAGGAAATAGAACATTTCTGCAGCAAATAACCCGTTCACTTACTGTTACGATAAAAGGAATACTTTTAATTAACCCAGAACAATCTTCATTATTGAGCATCAAATAACTACCATTTTCCAACAACTTGAACGTGGGGATGATAGCAGGAACTGGCGTGCCTTGCAGCACGCAAGCCATATTTGGTCGGTGTTTGTTGCATGAACCGTGTAACTGTATGTGCCTACACATTAGTGAATGATCTGGCGTCTTAGTGCATTCCTCTCCATTCAGATAAACTTCTTGATCATCTTTGAAAATCTGTATGTGTATGGAAGCGACCAGACCTCATGAAGAAAACCACTACCTAAACGTTCATAACGACCTATTGGTATATATTTCATACAATTTGAAAACTTATATAAAGCAAAAGGCAGCGTTATTAAACCGTGGATAAGGCACGTTGCCAAAGCAGCCAACCTTTTGGATTTATACTGGAAATGTTAAAGGAAGAATTACGGAGTAGGGCCTGTAAATCTTTCATGGACAACCGAGTAAAATTACTCCAACTATCATATTCCTCTAACTCCGGGATAGTAGGGGTGTTTAATTTTTTAGAAGTAGCCAATCCAAAGCATTTGGTCTGGGAAATTGTTTCATTCACAAACAACATATGATTTGGGATGAGACGTGCACGGTGCAAAGCCTCAGTGCCTTGTACCTGCCAGGTTCGTGAACCCCAAACTGATGTAGATCCTGGATATTTTTACACTGTGTTAAGTTAGCATGGGCTCATTACTGGTTTAAACGCCATTTTTCCTTTTTTGCAACTTCTGCACACGACACTTAGTTGTTGCTTTAGCTTTCAGCCTACCTGCGTCAAGATCTATGCCTGCTTCAAGCAGGCGCATGGTTTTGATGCAGCTTTGTCCTATCTGATTGTAAATGCGGCACACCGTGGGTGGCAGAGCAGCGGTGCACGTTAACTGGTGCATCCCTGGGGATGTGCTAGTTAATATAAATCTGCCCCTTTACATTTAATTATGTGCAGGGGACACAGAGTCGGTGAGGTTTATCCAAGGTTAAGAAGAGATGAGTCCTGTTCGGTGAAAAATTGGAGATAGGCTTCACCTCCTCACAGCCGCGGGCCGTGGAGGGAGTTACGGTGGGGCAGGGAGGCGGGGAGGGGGAGGGGCAGGGTGGAGGGACCTAAAAACTGGCATATGGATAATTGCAGGTAAGTACACAATTTAATTATTTAAACAAAATTCGTAGCGCGCACAGCATCGCATTTTGCGATGCTGTGCGCGCTACGAAATTCGTTTGAATAATTAAATTGTGTACTTACCTGCAATTATTCATATGCCAGTTTTTAGGTCCCTCCACCCTGCCCCTCCCCCTCCCCGCCTCCCTGCCCCACCGTAACTCCCTCCACGGCCCGCGGCTGCCTCCTCAGCATCGTTGGACATGGTTAAATAATAGCTGCAAAATGTTACTCTTGTTAAACAATTTTACTATTATAATCTCTGAGATTTGTCTCTTACTCTGCAACATCTCATTGTTGTTATCTTTCTTTAAAGATAAAGACAACATCAACATGAGCGACAATCAGCAATCAGTTGATTTCGACCTCATCATTGAACTCGTAATTGAAACATCAGTGGATGTTGATCCCTTGGATGATTTCAATCCTGAGGATGAAGAAGAACGTGATGAGGATGCAGATTTGTCAGAATTGTATGACATAGGATGGGAAGCTGACGTGCTTGAGCCTATGGAACTATAAACATTTATTTTATACATTTATAATAAATAAAAAGTAAATATGTAAACCGTTTAATTTAAAAATAAAGACACCTTCAAAAACAGGTTATGTGTAGTGTCTTCAATAAAATATTAAAATATGGTCATAAAATTAGATCAGATTCATATATAAAACAGCACAGGTAAAATGAATATAAATTCCATTTCTTTTCTGCTATTTCTGTATTCTAAATTTGCCATGTACAAAAAATTCTTCTATGTAAAAATGTTAAGTAGTGTGTTAAGTTTTTGATGACTGTTATTAATTTACTGTTGGGTAATAGTGGTTAATACCATTTTTTATTATATTTTACCACAGATTCAACTGCAGATTATTTCAAGATTTCAGGATGCCAAGCAAAGAAAGAGTGAGAAAGGCTGCAAAACGTCAAAGACAGCAGGTGAATGAAAAAAAGCAGCAGTCCTCTAACAAAAAGATTTGTCAAGTCACCAAGAAAGCACCGGGTAAGAGTACAAAAACATTCATAAGAAATATCTGTAGTAAAAAAAATATTACTACAGAAAATGTTTCAGTCCAGAAAAGGAGAAGCAATTCAAACGGTAAGGAAAGGCCAGTGAGAAATGTTACTGCTAGAGTAAGAGATAACTCTATGCATGAAAGTAGAAGGAAACAACAGTTTAGGGACATTCGTAAACGAATGTTCCGCAACAGGATAATTGGCAATTTGTTAAAAAATATTAAGAAAGGTCAACAGAAAGTGGTTTTTTATAAGAGAAAAAAAATAGTTGAGAAAGTTATTGATCAGGCATTTGAAATTAAACGTACGTTATTTATTTTGACAATCAATAGAATTAGGAAGCTAAACAAGGCAATTTATGATTTCAAAAGAAATAGTAGATGGAAGAGAATAGTTAATCGTAGTAATTTTTGTGAAGTTTTTTCTGGAGAATGGATGCATAGTTCAAGCTCTGAGGCATTTTTTAATGAGGAGAGTTATTTCCAGGATAATGATTTGGTGCATGCAGTTGACACCAGTGGTCGAGCTTATGAAGTGAAAGATGGTTGTCCAGTTGAAAAAGAAAAACTTGTGACAACAGAGATAGAAGAGGTGTTAGGTAATGAGGTTTTAGGGAGACGTCCTAAGGGTCCTGTGTACACCTGGAAGTGTAGTAGTATTTGCAGTGTACGACAGGATTCCATCAATTTGCTTTGTGATTTTATACGGTCATTTAAAAAGAAAAGTTTGAAGCAGAAAATGAAGTTGTTGCAAGAATTAGATCCTTGCAGAGTGAGAGAAGTGATAGGTTTGCATGGTCATTCACTGGCTTGTCTTTCCAGGAGAGTATGCCAGAGTGTTTTTCATCATTTCAGGATGCTAGCAGTGCATCATAATAAAGTGAGGAAATTAGTTAGAATGTTGTATTATGCTAAGAGTCCAGCAATTATGCTTAAACAATTATGCGCTGCTCTTTTGCATGGTTCTGAAATAGATGTGAAGAATATATGTGAAGAAATTGAGTTTTGTTACTTTGGAAGTAAAGAGGAGAATGTTGAAATTGACCAAGAAGAAGAGAGTAATGTGGAAGATAGTGTACAGGTTTCCAGTACAGATAATTTTCAGAGGGAAATTGCGACGTTTCAGGTGAAATCAAGTGAGAGGCCTAATTTCACTTGTGTGTGTTGTCGACGCACTTATTATAAGAATCAGACTAAGTTAGTGGATTTATATGGAAAAAGTGAAAGGGAAAATAATAGTGAATGGAAGGATTTTACAACATACTTGATGGTAGAAAATTGTTTTGATTTGGGACTGGATCAACGTGTGTGTACTTATTGTTGTAACAAATTGAATCAAAACCAGATGCCTGCTAGAGCAGTTCATAATAATCTGGAATTGGTTGAGATTCCTTCTGAATTGAAGGATTTAAATACTTATGAATCTATTTTGATTCAAAGTATCCATCCCTTTCAGGCTATTGTAAGAATGGAGCCAAAGACAGGGAAATTGCCTCCATCAGATTTACAGAGAGGATTAAAGGGAAGAGTTGTTTATTTGCCTCTAGATTTGAAGAAAAACATTAACACAATTGGAGTAGAAAAAGTGGAAGAGGAACCTCTTGTTATCTTAGTTAATGGGGTTCCGACAAAGAATAAGAAAACATGGCAAGATTTAGTAGATGTTAGGAAAGTCAAAAGGGCAACATTGTATTTGAAAAAATATAATAAATACTATAAAAATGTATATGTTGCAGAAGAGGAAGTAAGTGAGGAAGAGGATAGCGATTTGTGTGCTGGTCAAATTGAGAAAGTAGAACCCTGTACTAGTGAAGAAATATATGAACATTATAGTGTTCATCCTTTGCATTCCAAGGAAGTCATGGGGAATGCTATTGAGTTGTTTCAAATGAAACAAGCGAAAGGGAGTCCCATTAGTGTTTGGGAGGAAAGTTTGGAAGCTCGGTGTTTCCCACAGCTTTTTCCAACAGGTCAGGGAGGAAGATATGATGAGCGACCTCATCAAATTCCTGCTTCTGAATACCGGACTTTGCGATTGTATGCAGGAGATCCTAGGTTTCAACAATGCATTCCTTATTTGTTTCATCTCCTGTTTGAAAGCGATCTGTCTGGACTGTCATATGCAATGAACCACATCTTGAAAAGTGGTATACACATGCAAAACATCTCGGCAAGTGACTTTATGGATAAAGTCAATGTCCAAGACAGTATTTTGGATTCTCACCTGATTAATCTCATGGCGTGTCAGCGTGGTACTAATGAGTACTGGTACCGTCGTCATGGTGATTTAAAATGTATGCTGAGGAACTTAGGAACTCCCACATGGTTCCTCACTTTGAGCTGTGCTGAGTATGGCTGGGAAGACTTACTTGAATTTCTACGAGAGGCAAATGCTAACGTAGAAAACATCGAATTCAAGACACCCGGAGAACTGTGCTCTTTGGATCCAGTCAATGTATGTAGGTACTTCAATCATAGATTTGAAGGTATGATGTCTTTCATCATGAATAAGAAGAATCCACCTCTTGGAGAGGTGTTGGATTTCTTCTGGAGGAAGGAGTACCAAGCAAGAGGTGCTCCTCATATACATATGTTGCTGTGGATCAAGGATGCACCTAAATTTAGAACGGATACAGAAGACTCAGTGATGAGTTTCATAGAACAGTATTCTACGTGTGCTGTTCCAAACGCAAAGGAGAAAAAAAGCCTAAGAGAAAAAGTTCTACGTTTCCAAAGCCATCGATGTGGAAAGTACTGTCGTCGTAAATTCCGGAACAAAGACAAGTTCTACACCAAATGTCATTTCGGCTTTCCACGACCGGTGATTTCTAAAGGAAGAGTGAACAGTTTGATGTCTTCGCTGCGACATAATGTGATGAAGAAATCACCTAAAAACACATACAATTTGAAGAGGAACGAAGAGTCTAAGTACATCAACGACTACAACCCGGTGATTTTGTCCATGTGGAATGCTAACATGGATATACAGTTTGTGGCTGAGAACTGTATGGCTGTGGCTCGGTATGTGACATCTTACATCACCAAAAAAGAGAAGACAGAATTGAAGGATATGTGGGAGGACATTTCCCATGAAAAGAGCCTCAGCAAGAAGTTGTACAGTTTCAGTCTGAAGATGTTGTCGCATCGAGAAATTGGAGCTTACGAATGTTCTGACCGGTTGTCTTCAGCAAGTCTCTATGCCAAGTCCAGGAGTATCGTTTGGGTGAGTGTTGGTCTTGCTGCAACGCGTAATCGAGTTCTCAAACCTGTGCGGGAAATTGAGTATTTGGCGGAAAAGGAGCCAAACAGTACCGACATTTTGAAGACCAACATGTTGGATACATATTATCCAAATCGAAGCAGTCACCTCGAGAATGTTTGTCTGTATGAGGTTCTGCAAAATTACATATTCAAGAGGAACATCAAAGAAGATACTGAGAAAGGAGTGTATGCTGTAATAGGAAGTGAGGGATGTCTGGTCAAGCAAAGAAAATGCCACTTGATAAACCATCGAAAATTGAGTGGCGAATCTCCTGAAAAAAGGGAGTTTTTCTATTTAGCACTTTTGCAACTTTTTAAGCCTTGGCGTGCAGAAGAGGAACTGCTTGGAGATTTCCTTTGTTACGAAGACTCATTCAATGCTGCCAAGGAGACCATAGAATGTCCTGCTTTTCCCAAATATGTAGAAATGTTGAATGTGGAAATTGAGCAGGAAGCAACGATTGCAGCCGAGATTGCCAGAGACAGTTCCCAGGACAGTCAGAGTTCTGCTTCATTGAGTCAGGATCCACTAGGAGGACCTCTTATCGAAAATGAAGCTGCCACTGCTATGAATGAAGTGGAAAGAGCCATGGCACATGCTCAGGAGGATGCAGTTAACTTAGAAGAGTTGGAAAGACAACTCAACGTTGAGCAGAGGAAAATATATGACAAACTTACCATGCAAATTAATCATGGATTAAGTCATGACAAGAAAGAGTGCTCATGTACGTCGTTGAAGCCTGTCCGACTGTACGTGAGTGGAGAAGCGGGAACTGGAAAAAGTTTCCTTATTAAAGCAATTTCATCTTATTTGCAGGAAAGGACAGAGTCATCGCTGTCTTGTGTTGTCACGGCTCCAACTGGACTGGCAGCACATAACATTAAAGGGATTACTTTACATCGTTTACTGATGCTGCCAGTGGAGCATGATAACAAATTAGAATATCACAAGCTATCTGGAGATGCTTGTTTTGAAGTTTCAAGAGTCTTGAGGAAAATGAAACTTCTTATCATTGACGAAGTAAGCATGGTTTCCAATGTCATGCTTGCCTTTGTGCATTTGAGAATGCAAGAAGTTCTCAAAACAGAGTATGATGTGTTATTTGGTGGCAAACACATCATTGTTTTCGGAGATCTTCTGCAGCTGACACCAGTGAAAGGGCAACCTGTGATCAAAATGCTCACGCATGAAGATACCAGGAAGTGCTTAGGGAGCATTGGCAACGTCAATATATGGTTAAACTTCAATTATGCTGAACTGCATGAAAATATGCGTCAGGCAAAGGATGAAGTTTACAAGACTATTCTACAAGATGTTAGAATTGGAAAAGTGACCGAGCATGGGAAAGAAGCTTTACATGCACGATTACTGACAAATTTATATCCAGACGAAGATGTTGTGCCTGAGAATATTTTTCAGAAAATTACTGAGAAAAAATCTGGAATATGTTTGATGCCAACTCTTGCAGAATGTGCCAAATTCAACAACAAAATGTTGCATTGAGAAAAGCAAGAGATTGTGAAACTGGAAGCTATTGACAGAGTAGAGCATATGGGATCAACAATTATTTTGTCTGAGAATCTGAAAACAAAATTGGATTCATTAGAGAAGAGTATAACTAAAACTGCAGGTTTTGAAAAGACTCTGAATGTGTGCTTGAACTGCCGTATAATTTTAAGAAGGAATTTACATGTTGAAAGAGGTCTGGTAAATGGATCAATGGGTAATGTTGTTGATTTTGTGAAATACAGAAATAGAGATGGAATTGAATTTTTAAAAATTAAATTTGATGGCATTGAGGAAGTACAGCTAATTGGTCGTTGTTCTGCTAGATTTTTGCTTGTAAAAGACTTATATGTTCGTCGTAAGCAGTTTCCTGTTTGCTTGGCATATGCGGTGACAATCCATAAATCGCAAGGTTTAAGTGTAGACTGTGCATTGGTGAATATTGGCAGTTCTGTGTTCAAGGAGGGTATGGCATATGTAGCATTGTCACGAGTTAGAACTTTATCGGGATTGTACTTGATTGAGTGTGATGTCACAAACATTTGTGCGGATCTAGATTGTGTTAAGGAATACAATAGGTTAAGAAGAGAGTATGCGCCACATTTGCCTCAGTATCCTTTGTTTGAGAAACGTGTGGTAGGCCGGAAACGAAGAAATGTGACCAATACTGAAGAGGTTGTAGCAAAAAGACGAAAAGTCGATGAACCTGAAATTATAAGCAGAAACAAAAAGGATTCTGTTGAAGATGTTGTTGGTTTTCAATTTGAAAACAGTTCTGGTGTCAACTGCTATGCTAATGTAGTGGTTAATGTTTTGTTTTCTCTAGAAAATGTAAAAGAAGAGATTGTGGTCAATTCTGATCAAAGATTTTGCAGTTTGTTAAATTCTGTGTTATAGAAATGTAGCACTGATAGAACAAACATAGAAAGTGTGTCTGAAATTCGAAATCTGTTAGACAGATGTTCAGGCCAAACACAATTCTCTCAAAATAGTCAGCAAGATTGTCAGGAGTTTTTAATGTATATGCTTGATGTATTGCATGATGAAGGTGTAGATGTAGATCACCTGTTTGGGCTTTCTTATCAATGGCAGCATGACTGCGAGAACTGTAGGGTATCAAGTACTACTAGTGTAGACTCAGAAAGATTTATATATTTAACTTTGCCAGACAGTAAATCAGTCTCTTTTAATAAGCTAGTAAAAGCAGCTGATCACAACATGGAGTGTAGCCAATGTAAATCTGAAATGATGTCCACATTATTTATACGAACATATGGCCAGTATGTCATTTTAATGTTCCAACGATGTATGCCTGATGGAACAAAATTGACAACTTTAATTAAAAATGTTGTGGCTTCACAGTTGTCAATATCAGGAAGGACTTTTGTAACTGTAGCAATTATATATCATGATGGTCCTTCAATAACATCAGGACATTACACAGCTTATTTAAAGTGTAGAAATGGCTGGTCATTCTGCAATGATTCTGTTTTAATTTTCAAAAAAAAATTGCCGTATGACCTTAAAAACTCTTACCTGGTGTTTTTAAAACCAAAATTTTAGGGACAGAATCTCGGGATGTGCTCTGAGGAATTTCAAGAAGTTCTAATGGCTCCTACACGATTTGGCCTTGAGGATAAGTGTAGTACAGAGACATAACTTCTTACCATAACACTGGACGTCATGGAGACATACGTGCACTTTGAATGAGTTCAGAAAAACTGTTTCTTTTTATAAGCTAATTGAAGCAGCCAATCAAAACATGGAGTAGAGGGAATGTAAGTGTGCAATGCTGTCTACTGTTTTACATTGCTTTGTGATTAAAAGTGATGTAGAGAATTAAATAATTGTACTAGTCATAAAGGTAGTGTAAGTCTGCTTCATAGTAAGCAGTATCAGTGTGATAGGAAATGTAGAACATGATTGAGCAAGAAGGGGAAGATATTACTAGTCCAGGATTGTGAAAATGATCTTCAACATTTTAATTGTGAAAGTTGCGGAAATACAACATGACGGGATTGGCTTAAAAGAATTCTAAGAGTTATAAATGGCTCAGACACGATTTGGCCTTGTGGAAACGTGTGGTAGAGAGCGAGAAGTCATTTATTGTATGTAACATGTTTTTGAAAACGATGGAGGTTTTCTTTCAGAAAGTGGCGGGTTGAAAGTAATAACAGCACAACAGAGTGTAAGCTGTTCATAGGACATCCTTGGCCGTCATGGAAAGTAAGTTAACTTTAAGGAGTTCTGAATTCTGATTTGTTATGTTGTATGGGTTTTTTAAACACAATCATTTTGATCGTGTTTTTTTTCCCCGCTGTTATATGATGAATACCTTCAAGTCACTGTTTTAGTGAAATTTGATACATTCTGAGAACAGCAAAAATAAACCATTTAACATGTATAATTAATTCTGTTCTGTTTGCATTTATGATGTACATGTAGAACTCTGTAGGAGGCATGGAGAAGGTGAGGCTTCTGTAAGTGTCAAAGTTGTTGCATACAGTGCTCATATTCTACGTAGTCTTTTATATTTCATTACTTTCACTGTTTCTGACTGATCTAAACATTTTTTTTTTAAAAGAACAGTAAGTATAAGGGAAGGAAACAGACAGTTATGTTAAAAGAAAGACAGCTATAGGGAATAAACTAGGGATACTGTTACCCGCAATCCTCTGCTGATGATGTCACTGAGCATGTCATGAATGATGTAATATGTGACATCATCAGCAGTGGATTACGGGTAATAGTATCTCTAGTTTACTCCCCTATAGCTGTCTTTCTTTTAACAAAACTGTCTGTTTCCTTCCCTTATACTTACTGTTCTTTTAAAAAAAAAAAAAATGTGGTTCGCTTCCGGTTCGCGTACCGGGGAGAGAACTGGGAAGCGAACTAAGAGAAATAGAGGTTGGCACAGTTCCAAATATTGTACCAATTTTTTAATAACGGGGAGGTAGTTCTGAAAAGAACTTTTTTTTTTATTGTTTTTGTTGTTTTATATTTTTTTTATTATTTTTCTGAACATTTTTTTTGAATTTTTCTGAACAGTTTTATATTTTTTTTGGTTTTTTTTCGGAGGGGGCAACGAAAACGATTCATTGTAAAGGGCTCAACAGGAGCAACAAAAAAAAAAAAAGAATTTATTATTTGGGGCGTTTCGTACAAACTTGCATATGATAGTCAATAGCTCTGTTGATCAGAGTGATGCTACTTTCTCCGTAGCAAATGAATCCACTGCAATGTACGCAGACTTGTTTTACTTCACGAAATCTCATTTGTATATTTGGCACCATCTCCCTGCCCTCTGGTCCCGTTACTTCCGGTACAACAGATCTTCTGGCCATAATAGGGAGATTATCTAGGTCGTTACGAAACTGTGCAGCACTGTAGTTGTTAGGATGCCACCTAGTCATATGGCAATGCATTGTGTAGTTTCCGAAACTGTATTTTTTGTCGGTCCCTCTGGACAGTCTATCTTGACATATAAGGAAAGTTACGTATCTTGCATTTACTTTTTTCTGACCTTTGGGAATTTAAAAAAATTGCCAAATGAAGTTTTCTTTCCGGTGAGACGTCCTGGGCTCCTCAGGCAAAAAGTGCCTCTCTTCGTGCTCTTCCTCCTGTTCCTCTTCTTCGTCTTCTTGCTGAATTATAACTTCAGCAGGTGGTCCACTCTTCCTTGGATGTGGTGGAGGTGGTGGGGAAGCACCAGCTGAAGCTACTAAAGAAGCCATTGCTCACTGGTAACAAAGGGTCTTTCTCTCACAATGATGAAAGTCAGAGTGAGGAAAGAAGGAGGGATTTTCATCATTTGGGAAAAACAATAGTTCTCAACCAATGAAAAGTGTTCATTTTAGATTATATGACCTAGTCTTACATCATTAGGAAACCAAAAGTGAAATGAACCAATGAAAAGTGTTATTACCAAGTCACATGACCTGCTGTGTTTACGTTACGCGCTTTGCAGGGCCTCCCGGTTTGCTTCCAGAAACCTGCGCTTTGCGCCTCGGTAAGCGTACCAGTTCGCTAACGTAGCACGTCATATGACGTATCACGCGACAACGCGAAACGTCATGCGGACGGGAGGCGTCATGATGTTGTTTTCTAACGCGGCAGTTGCGGTAAAGGAACGTTTACCGGCTCGCGGTCTATTTCGCGGCATCAAGGTCAGCTAACGGGAAGCTTCCCGATTCGCGAAGCGGGAACGAAGAAAAAAAAATATTTAAATTTTTTTTTATTAATAAACATATAAAATATATTTTTGGATTTAAAGAAGAATACATTTTACAGCTACAGATATTAGCTGTTAAAAAACCAATGAAATTCACTGAAAAAACCATAGGTTATAGACCATATATAGTTAGGAATTAGCATTTACAAAACCTTGAAAATTCACTGAAAAAACCATAGGTTATAGACCATATATAGTTAGGAATTAGCATTTAGAAAACCTTATTTTACTCACACAAAACCATTGAAATTCCATATATAGTTAGTTGCACTAACTATATATCGCGCACCCGCAATCCACTGCTGATGATGTCACATATTACATCATTCATGACATGGTCAGTGACATCACTGATGACATCACTGATGACATCTCAAATGACATAACTGATGACATCACTGATGACATCTCAAATGACATCACTGATGACATCATGACACACCAATACCAGTTACTACATACGCACTCACTGATTCCTACGTCTACACACACATTCACTCATTCACCCATACAATCACTCATACATACAGTCACTCATTATTACAACACTATCATATGCACTCATACACCTATGCAGACAGTCACACACTGCCACTCATCCATGGAGTTACTCACACACCAAGTCAGTCCTGTAAAGAATCAATCACACTTCCATTTCCTCATCTATACAGTTAAACACAGAACACCATACTTCAGTGACGTCACTGATGACATCACTAATGACATCTGATATGACATCACTGATGACATCTCAAATGACATCACTGATGACATCATGACACACCAATACCAGTTACTACATACGCACTCACTGATTCCTACGTCTACACACACATTCACTCATTCACCCATACAATCACTCATACATACAGTCACTCATTATTACAACACTATCATATGCACTCATACACCTAGTCAGTCCTGTGAAGAATCAATCACACTTCGATTTCCTCATCTATAGTTAAACACAGAACACCATACTTTTCACACATATACTAACACATACTTACTCTCTTATACAATCACTGATACAAGTACACATTGATATGCACAGAGTCACACACCTCCCAGCCAGCCACACACACACTCAGTCTTCCATACATCCAGTCATTCTTCAATATGTAAAACGTATTTAAACTTTACAAAAACACACAGACACTAGATGATGTCATCAGTGATGTCATTTGAGATGTCATCAGTGATGTCATCAGTGATGTCACTGACCATGTCATGAATGATGTAATATGTGACATCATCAGCAGTGGATTGCGGGTGCGCGATATATAGTTAGTGTAACTAACTATATATGGAATTTCAATGGTTTTGTGTGAGTAAAATAAGGTTTTCTAAATGCTAATTCCTAACTATATATGGTCTATAACCTATGGATTTTTCAGTGAATATATATATACTTATATATAGGTGGCGTGTTTTTGGCCAGTAGAGATAGTGAAATATTATGTGAAGAGACACACATACTACTTGCAGAGACAGAGATGGTAAATTACACATACTGCTTGCAGAGACAGAGATGGTAAATTACATGCAACATGCTGCTCATGTGTTTAAGATGACTTAAAAATGATTTAGCATGGAAAATGTTTTCTGGTAAAAAGTCTGGTTTATATATATGCTTATATATAGGTGGCCTGTTTTTGGCCAGTAGAGACAGTGAAATATTATGAGCAGAGACACACATACTGCTTGCAGAGACAGAGATGGTAAATTACACATACTGCTTGTAGAGACAGAGATGGTAAATTACATGCAACATGCTGCTCACGTGTTTAAGATGACTTAAAAACGATTTATGAATAGAGACACACATACTACTTGCAGAGACAGAGATGGTAAATTACATGCAACATGCTGCTCATGTGTTTAAGATTACTTAAAAACAATTTATGAGCAGAGACACACATACTGCTTGCAGAGACAGAGATGCTAAATTACATGCAACATGCTGCTCATGTGTTTAAGATGACTTAAAAACAATTTGTATGGAAAAAAAATTCTGGTAAAAAGTCTCGTATATATATATGCTTACATATAGGTGGCCTGTTTTTGGCCAGTAGAGACAGTGAAATAATATGAGCAGAGACACACATACTGCTTGCAGAGACAGAGATAGTAAATTACACATACTGCTTGCAGAGACAGAGATGGTAAATTACATGCAACATGCTGCTCATGTGTTTAAGATGACTTAAAAACGATTTAGTATGGAAAATGCTTTCTGCTAAAAAAGTCTGGTATATATATATGCTTATATATAGGTGGCCTGTTTTTGGCCAGTAGAGAGAGTAAAATATTATGAGCAGAGACACACATACTGCTTGCAGAGACAAAGATGGTAAATTACACATACTGCTTGCAGAGACAGAGATGGTAAATTACATGCAACATGCTGCTCATGTGTTTAAGATGACTTAAAAACGATTTAGTATGGAAAATGCTTTCTACTAAAAAAAGTCTGGTATATATATATGCTTATATAGAGGTGGCTTGTTTTTGGCCAGTAGAGACAGTGAAATATTATGAGCAGAGACACACATACTGCTTGCAGAGACAGAGATGGTAAATTACATGCAACATGCTGCTCATGTGTTTAAGATGACTTAAAAACGATTTATGAGCAGGACACACATGCTTCTTGCAGAGACAGAGATGGTAAATTACATGCAACATGCTGCTCATGTGTTTAAGATGACTTAAAAACGATTTATGAGCAGAGACACACATACTGCTTGCAGAGACAGAGATACAATTACACATACTGCTTGCAGAGACAGAGATGGTAAATTACATGCAAAATGCTGCTCATGTGTTTAAGATGACTTAAAAACAATTTAGTATGGAAAATGCTTTCTGCTAAAAAGCCTGGTATATATGTTCGCTTATATATAGGTGGCCTGTTTTTGGCCAGTAGAGACAGTGAAATATTATGAGCAGAGACACACATACAGCTTGCAGAGACAGAGATGGTAAATTACACATAATGCTTGCAGAGAACAGAGATGGTAAATCACATGCAACATGCTGCTCATGTGTTTAAGATGACTTAAAAATGATTTATGAGCAGAGACACACATACTGCTTGCAGAGACAGAGATGGTCAATTACATGCAACATGCTGCTCATGTGTATAGGATCACTTAAAAACGATTTATGAGCAGAGACACACATACTGCTTTCAGAGACAGAGATGGTAAATTACATGCAACATGCTGCTCATGTGTTTAAGATGACTTAAAAACAATTCATGAGCTGAGACACACATACTGCTTGCAGAGACAGAGATGGTAAATTACATGCAACATGCTGCGCATGAAATATTATGAGCAGAGACACACATACTGCTTGCAGAGACAGAGATGGTAAATTACACATACCGCTTGCAGAGACAGAGATGGTAAATTACATGCAACATGCTGCTCATGTGTTTAAGATGACTTAAAACGATTTAGTATGGAAAATGTTTTCTGGTAAAAAGTCTGGTATATATATATATATATCTGCTTATATAAAGGTGGCCTGTGTTTGGCCAGTAGAGACAGTGAAATATTATGAGCAGAGACACACATACTGCTTGCAGAGACAGAGATGGTAAATTACACATACTGCTTGCAGAGACAGAGATGGTAAATTACATGCAACATGCTGCTCATGTGTTTAAGATGACTTAAAAACGATTTATGAGCAGAGACACACATACTGCTTGCAGAGACAGAGATGGTAAATTACAAGCAACATGCTGCGCATGAAATATTATGAGCAGAGACACACATACTGCTTGCAGAGACAGAGATGGTAAATTACACATACTGCTTGCAGAGACAGAGATGGTAAATTACATGCAAGATGCTGCTCATGTGTTTAAGATGACTTGAAAATGATTTATGAGCAGAGACACACATACTGCTTACAGAGACAGAGATGGTAAATTACATGCAACATGCTGCTCATGTGTTTAAGAAGACTTAACAACGATTTATGAGCAGAGATACACATACTGCTTGCAGAGACAGAGATGGTAAATTACATGCAACATGCTGCTCATGTGTTTAAAATGACTTAAAAACGATTTATGAGCAGAGACACACATACTGCTTGCAGAGACAGAGATGGTAAATTACACATACTGCTTGCAGAGACATAGATGGTAAATTACATGCAACATGCTGCTTATGTGTTTAAGATGACTTAAAAACGATTAGTAAGGAAAATGCTTTCTGCTAAAAAAGTCTGGTATATATATATATATATATATGCTTATATAGAGGTGGCTTGTTTTTGGCCAGTAGAGACAGTGAAATATTATGAGCAGAGACACACATACTGCTTGCAGAGACAGAGATGGTAAATTACACATACTGCTTGCAGAGACAGAGATGGTAAATTACATGCAAAATGCTGCTCATGTGTTTAAGATGACTTAAAAACAATTTAGTATGGAAAATGCTTTCTGCTAAAAAGTCTGGTATATATGTTCGCTTATATATAGGTGGCCTGTTTTTGGTCAGTAGAGACAGAGAAATATTATGAGCAGAGACACACATACAGCTTGCAGAGACAGAGATGGTAAATTACACATAATGCTTGCAGAGACAGAGATGGTAAATTACATGCAACATGCTGCTCATGTGTTTAAGATGACTTAAAAACGATTTATGAGCAGAGACACACATACTGCTTGCAGAGACAGAGATGGTAAATTACATGCAACATGCTGCTCATGTGTTTAAGATGACTTAAAAACGATTCATGAGCTGAGACACACATACTGCTTGCAGAGACAGAGATGGTAAATTACATGCAACATGCTGCGCATTAAATATTATGAGCAGAGACACACATACTGCTTGCAGAGACAGAGATGGTAAATTACACATACTGCTTGCAGAGACAGAGATGGTAAATTACATGCAACATGCTGCTCATGTGTTTAAGATGACTTAAAACGATTTAGTATGGAAAATGTTTTCTGGTAAAAAGTCTGGTATATATATATATATCTGCTTATATAAAGGTGGCCTGTGTTTGGCCAGTAGAGACAGTGAAATATTATGAGCAGAGACACACATACTGCTTGCAGAGACAGAGATGGTAAATTACACATACTGCTTGCAGAGACAGAGATGGTAAATTACATGCAACATGCTGCTCATGTGTTTAAGATGACTTAAAAACGATTTATGAGCAGAGACACACATACTGCTTGCAGAGACAGAGATGGTAAATTACATGCAACATGCTGCTCATGTGTTTAAGATGACTTAAAAACAATTCATGAGCTGAGACACACATACTGCTTGCAGAGACAGAGATGGTAAATTACATGCAACATGCTGCTCATGAAATATTATGAGCAGAAACACACATACTGCTTGCAGAGACAGAGATGGTAAATTACACATACTGCTTGCAGAGACAGAGATGGTAAATTACATGCAAGATGCTGCTCATGTGTTTAAGATGACTTGAAAACGATTTATGAGCAGAGACACACATACTGCTTACAGAGACAGAGATGGTAAATTACATGCAACATGCTGCTCATGTGTTTAAGAAGACTTAACAACGATTTATGAGCAGAGATACACATACTGCTTGCAGAGACAGAGATGGTAAATTACATGCAACATGCTGCTCATGTGTTCAAAATGACTTAAAAACGATTTATGAGCAGAGACACACATACTGCTTGCAGAGACAGAGATGGTAAATTACACATACTGCTTGCAGAGACAGAGATGGTAAATTACATGCAACATGCTGCTTATGTGTTTAAGATGACTTAAAAACGATTTAGTATGGAAAATGCTTTCTGCTAAAAAAGTCTGGTATATATATATATATGCTTATATAGAGGTGGCTTGTTTTTGGCCAGTAGAGACAGTGAAATATTATGAGCAGAGACACACATACAGCTTGCAGAGACAGAGATGGTAAATTACACATAATGCTTGCAGAGACAGAGATGGTAAATTACATGCAACATGCTGCTCATGTGTTTAAGATGACTTAAAAACGATTTATGAGCAGAGACACACATACTGCTTGCAGAGACAGAGATGGTAAATTACATGCAACATGCTGCTCATGTGTTTAAGATGACTTAAAAACGATTCATGAGCTGAGACACACATACTGCTTGCAGAGACAGAGATGGTAAATTACATGCAACATGCTGCGCATTAAATATTATGAGCAGAGACACACATACTGCTTGCAGAGACAGATATGGTAAATTACACATACTGCTTGCAGAGACAGAGATGGTAAATTACATGCAACATGCTGCTCATGTGTTTAAGATGACTTAAAACGATTTAGTATGGAAAATGTTTTCTGGTAAAAAGTCTGGTATATATATATATATCTGCTTATATAAAGGTGGCCTGTGTTTGGCCAGTAGAGACAGTGAAATATTATGAGCAGAGACACACATACTGCTTGCAGAGACAGAGATGGTAAATTACACATACTGCTTGCAGAGACAGAGATGGTAAATTACATGCAACATGCTGCTCATGTGTTTAAGATGACTTAAAAACGATTTATGAGCAGAGACACACATACTGCTTGCAGAGACAGAGATGGTAAATTACATGCAACATGCTGCTCATGTGTTTAAGATGACTTAAAAACGATTTATGAGCAGGACACACATGCTTCTTGCAGAGACAGAGATGGTAAATTACATGCAACATGCTGCTCATGTGTTTAAGATGACTTAAAAACGATTTATGAGCAGAGACACACATACTGCTTGCAGAGACAGAGATACAATTACACATACTGCTTGCAGAGACAGAGATGGTAAATTACATGCAAAATGCTGCTCATGTGTTTAAGATGACTTAAAAACAATTTAGTATGGAAAATGCTTTCTGCTAAAAAGCCTGGTATATATGTTCGCTTATATATAGGTGGCCTGTTTTTGGCCAGTAGAGACAGTGAAATATTATGAGCAGAGACACACATACAGCTTGCAGAGACAGAGATGGTAAATTACACATAATGCTTGCAGAGAACAGAGATGGTAAATCACATGCAACATGCTGCTCATGTGTTTAAGATGACTTAAAAATGATTTATGAGCAGAGACACACATACTGCTTGCAGAGACAGAGATGGTCAATTACATGCAACATGCTGCTCATGTGTATAGGATCACTTAAAAACGATTTATGAGCAGAGACACACATACTGCTTTCAGAGACAGAGATGGTAAATTACATGCAACATGCTGCTCATGTGTTTAAGATGACTTAAAAACAATTCATGAGCTGAGACACACATACTGCTTGCAGAGACAGAGATGGTAAATTACATGCAACATGCTGCGCATGAAATATTATGAGCAGAGACACACATACTGCTTGCAGAGACAGAGATGGTAAATTACACATACCGCTTGCAGAGACAGAGATGGTAAATTACATGCAACATGCTGCTCATGTGTTTAAGATGACTTAAAACGATTTAGTATGGAAAATGTTTTCTGGTAAAAAGTCTGGTATATATATATATATCTGCTTATATAAAGGTGGCCTGTGTTTGGCCAGTAGAGACAGTGAAATATTATGAGCAGAGACACACATACTGCTTGCAGAGACAGAGATGGTAAATTACACATACTGCTTGCAGAGACAGAGATGGTAAATTACATGCAACATGCTGCTCATGTGTTTAAGATGACTTAAAAACGATTTATGAGCAGAGACACACATACTGCTTGCAGAGACAGAGATGGTAAATTACATGCAACATGCTGCGCATGAAATATTATGAGCAGAGACACACATACTGCTTGCAGAGACAGAGATGGTAAATTACACATACTGCTTGCAGAGACAGAGATGGTAAATTACATGCAAGATGCTGCTCATGTGTTTAAGATGACTTGAAAACGATTTATGAGCAGAGACACACATACTGCTTACAGAGACAGAGATGGTAAATTACATGCAACATGCTGCTCATGTGTTTAAGAAGACTTAACAACGATTTATGAGCAGAGATACACATACTGCTTGCAGAGACAGAGATGGTAAATTACATGCAACATGCTGCTCATGTGTTTAAAATGACTTAAAAACGATTTATGAGCAGAGACACACATACTGCTTGCAGAGACAGAGATGGTAAATTACACATACTGCTTGCAGAGACAGAGATGGTAAATTACATGCAACATGCTGCTTATGTGTTTAAGATGACTTAAAAACGATTAGTAAGGAAAATGCTTTCTGCTAAAAAAGTCTGGTATATATATATATATATATGCTTATATAGAGGTGGCTTGTTTTTGGCCAGTAGAGACAGTGAAATATTATGAGCAGAGACACACATACTGCTTGCAGAGACAGAGATGGTAAATTACACATACTGCTTGCAGAGACAGAGATGGTAAATTACATGCAAAATGCTGCTCATGTGTTTAAGATGACTTAAAAACAATTTAGTATGGAAAATGCTTTCTGCTAAAAAGTCTGGTATATATGTTCGCTTATATATAGGTGGCCTGTTTTTGGTCAGTAGAGACAGAGAAATATTATGAGCAGAGACACACATACAGCTTGCAGAGACAGAGATGGTAAATTACACATAATGCTTGCAGAGACAGAGATGGTAAATTACATGCAACATGCTGCTCATGTGTTTAAGATGACTTAAAAACGATTTATGAGCAGAGACACACATACTGCTTGCAGAGACAGAGATGGTAAATTACATGCAACATGCTGCTCATGTGTTTAAGATGACTTAAAAACGATTCATGAGCTGAGACACACATACTGCTTGCAGAGACAGAGATGGTAAATTACATGCAACATGCTGCGCATTAAATATTATGAGCAGAGACACACATACTGCTTGCAGAGACAGAGATGGTAAATTACACATACTGCTTGCAGAGACAGAGATGGTAAATTACATGCAACATGCTGCTCATGTGTTTAAGATGACTTAAAACGATTTAGTATGGAAAATGTTTTCTGGTAAAAAGTCTGGTATATATATATATATCTGCTTATATAAAGGTGGCCTGTGTTTGGCCAGTAGAGACAGTGAAATATTATGAGCAGAGACACACATACTGCTTGCAGAGACAGAGATGGTAAATTACACATACTGCTTGCAGAGACAGAGATGGTAAATTACATGCAACATGCTGCTCATGTGTTTAAGATGACTTAAAAACGATTTATGAGCAGAGACACACATACTGCTTGCAGAGACAGAGATGGTAAATTACATGCAACATGCTGCTCATGAAATATTATGAGCAGAAACACACATACTGCTTGCAGAGACAGAGATGGTAAATTACACATACTGCTTGCAGAGACAGAGATGGTAAATTACATGCAAGATGCTGCTCATGTGTTTAAGATGACTTGAAAACGATTTATGAGCAGAGACACACATACTGCTTACAGAGACAGAGATGGTAAATTACATGCAACATGCTGCTCATGTGTTTAAGAAGACTTAACAACGATTTATGAGCAGAGATACACATACTGCTTGCAGAGACAGAGATGGTAAATTACATGCAACATGCTGCTCATGTGTTCAAAATGACTTAAAAACGATTTATGAGCAGAGACACACATACTGCTTGCAGAGACAGAGATGGTAAATTACACATACTGCTTGCAGAGACAGAGATGGTAAATTACATGCAACATGCTGCTTATGTGTTTAAGATGACTTAAAAACGATTTAGTATGGAAAATGCTTTCTGCTAAAAAAGTCTGGTATATATATATATATATGCTTATATAGAGGTGGCTTGTTTTTGGCCAGTAGAGACAGTGAAATATTATGAGCAGAGACACACATACAGCTTGCAGAGACAGAGATGGTAAATTACACATAATGCTTGCAGAGACAGAGATGGTAAATTACATGCAACATGCTGCTCATGTGTTTAAGATGACTTAAAAACGATTTATAAGCAGAGACACACATACTGCTTGCAGAGACAGAGATGGTAAATTACATGCAACATGCTGCTCATGTGTTTAAGATGACTTAAAAACGATTCATGAGCTGAGACACACATACTGCTTGCAGAGACAGAGATGGTAAATTACATGCAACATGCTGCGCATTAAATATTATGAGCAGAGACACACATACTGCTTGCAGAGACAGATATGGTAAATTACACATACTGCTTGCAGAGACAGAGATGGTAAATTACATGCAACATGCTGCTCATGTGTTTAAGATGACTTAAAACGATTTAGTATGGAAAATGTTTTCTGGTAAAAAGTCTGGTATATATATATATATCTGCTTATATAAAGGTGGCCTGTGTTTGGCCAGTAGAGACAGTGAAATATTATGAGCAGAGACACACATACTGCTTGCAGAGACAGAGATGGTAAATTACACATCCTGCTTGCAGAGACAGAGATGGTAAATTACATGCAACATGCTGCTCATGTGTTTAAGATGACTTAAAAACGATTTATGAGCAGAGACACACATACTGCTTGCAGAGACAGAGATGGTAAATTACATGCAACATGCTGCTCATGTGTTTAAGATGACTTAAAAACAATTCATGAGCTGAGACACACATACTGCTTGCAGAGACAGAGATGGTAAATTACATGCAACATGCTGCGCATGAAATATTATGAGCAGAAACACACATACTGCTTGCAGAGACAGAGATGGTAAATTACACATACTGCTTGCAGAGACAGAGATGGTAAATTACATGCAACATGCTGCTCATGTGTTTAAGATGACTTAAAACGATTTAGTATGGAAAATGTTTTCTGGTAAAAAGTCTGGTATATATATATATATCTGCTTATATAAAGGTGGCCTGTGTTTCGCCAGTAGAGACAGTGAAATATTAAGAGCAGGGACACACATACTGCTTGCAGAGACAGAGATGGTAAATTACACATACTGCTTGCAGAGACAGAGATGGTAAATTACATGCAACATGCTGCTCATGTGTTTAAGATGACTTAAAAATGATTTATGAGCAGAGACACACATACTGCTTGCAGAGACAGAGATGGTAAATTACATGCAACATGCTGCTTATGTGTTTAAGATGACTTAAAAACGATTTATGAGCAGAGACACACATACTGCTTTTGCAGAGACAGAGATGGTAAATTACATGCAACATGCTGCTCATGTGTTTAAGATGACTTAAAAATGATTTAGTATGGAAAATGTTTTCTGGTAAAAAGTCTGGTATATATATATATGCTTATATATAGGTGGCCTGTTTTTGGCCAGTAGAGACAGAGAAATATTATGAGCAGAGACACACATACTGCTTGCAGAGACAGAGATGGTAAATTACACATACTGCTTGCAGAGACAGAGATGGTAAATTACATGCAACATGCTGCTCATGTGTTTAAGATGACTTAAAAACTATTTATGAGCAGAGACACACATACTGCTTGCAGAGACAGAGATGCTAAATTACATGCAACATGCTGCTCATGTGTTTAAGATGACTTAAAAACAATTTAGTATGGAAAATGTTTTCTGGTAAAAAGTCTTGTATATATATATATATGCTTACATATAGGTGGCCTGTTTTTGGCCAGTAGAGACAGTGAAATAATATGAGCAGAGACACACATACTGCTTGCAGAGACAGAGATAGTAAATTACACCTACTGCTTGCAGAGACAGAGATGCTAAATTACATGCAACATGCTGCTCATGTGTTTAAGATGACTTAAAAACAATTTAGTATGGAAAATGTTTTCTGGTAAAAAGTCTCGTATATATATATGCTTACATATAGGTGGCCTGTTTTTGGCCAGTAGAGACAGTGAAATAATATGAGCAGAGACACACATACTGCTTGCAGAGACAGAGATGGTAAATTACATGCAACATGCTGCTCATGTGTTTAAGATGACTTAAACACGATTTATGAGCAGAGACACACATACTGCTTGCAGAGACAGAGATGGTAAATTACACATACTGCTTGCAGAGACAGAGATGGTAAATTACATGCAACATGCTGCTTATGTGTTTAAGATAACTTAAAAACGATTTAGTATGGAAAATGCTTTCTGCTAAAAAGTCTGGTATATATATATATGCTTATATATTGGTGGCTTGTTTTTGGCCAGTAGAGACAGTGAAATATTTTGAGCAGAGACACACATACTGCTTGCAGAGACAGAGATGGTAAATTACACATACTGCTTGCAGAGACAGAGATGGTAAATTACATGCAAAATGCTGCTTGTGTGTTTAAGATGACTTAAAAACGATTTATGAGCAGGACACACATACTGCTTGCAGAGACAGAGATGGTAAATTACACATACTGCTTGCAGAGACAGAGATGGTAAATTACATGCAAAATGCTGCTTGTGTGTTTAAGATGACTTAAAAACGATTTATGAGCAGGACACACATACTGCTTGCAGAGACAGAGATGGTAAATTACATGCAACATGCTGCTCATGTGTTTAAGATGGCTTAAAAACGATTTATGAGCAGAGACACACATACTGCTTGTAGAGACAGAGATAAAATTACACATACTGCTTGCAGAGACAGAGATGGTAAATTACATGCAACATGCGGCTCATGTGTTTAAGATGACTTAAAAACGATTTATGAGCAGAGACACACATACTGCTTGCAGAGACAGAGATGGTAAATTACATGCAACATGCTGCTCATGGGTTTAAGATGACTTAAAAACGATTTATGAGCAGAGACACACATACTGCTTGCAGAGACAGAGATGGTAAATTACACAACTGCTTGCAGAGACAGAGATGGTAAATTACATGCAACATGCTGCTTATGTGTTTAAGATGACTTAAAAACGATTTAGTATAGAAAATGTTTTCTGCTAAAAAGTCTGGTATATATATATATTACCTACTGGCGGTCGCCAGTAGGTATATATAGTTAGGATTTTTTCTCTATGGGTTTTTTGAAAATTCTATGTCTAATAACTTTGGCGTTTGTGGACGGAATCGGCTGAAATTTTCAGGAAAATGGCACATTTTGTTTCTGAGCAGCCCTTGAAAATTTGGGGGGGGTTCGTCCAGTGGGGGCCGAGAAAAAAGGGGGGTCCCAAAACGTGTTTTTAACATTGAGTTTTCCATAGGGCGGTTGGCCTCACTTTTAGCCCGAACGGCTGAATGGATTTGCACGAAACTTGGCAAAATTGTAGGGACTGGTAGCCCGATGTGCCTTTTGTAGGTCTCAATATATGTGCTCCAGTGGATTTTGAGAAATTAACGTTTAAAAAAAGATATATATCTGTAACAGCGGACCGGTTAGCGCTCTGGTTCGCGGACTTTTCGCGCAACGGAGCTTTGTGAAGCGAAGCTGATTGGTTCTCCGGCGTCTGTCAACATTCCAAACAGTCCGTAGCGGCCGCCATCTTGTCTCTCGGTAGGATCGAGAGACAAGAGGAGGTCAAAACAAAGGGGGAAATAACTATAAGGGGGCATAGTAGATCCTCGCTGACCCCCTAGGTTTGATGTGGAGGTTTTAAAAGGGCCCCGCGGGGCAAAAAAAAACCAAAATAATAATAATCGAACGGCTGAATGGATTTGCACGAAACTTGGCAAAATATTAGGGACTGGTAGCCCGATGTGCCTTTGCTAGGTCTCAATATATGTGCTCCAGTGGATTTTGAGAAATTAACGTTGAAAAAAAGATATATATCTGTAACAGCGCTCCGCTTCGCGTACTTTTCGCGTTACGAAGCTTTGCGAAGCTGATTGGTTCTCCGGCGTCTGTCAACATTCCAAACAGTCCGTAGCGGCCGCCATCTTGTCCCTCGGTAGGATTGAGAGACAAGAGGAGGCCAAAGCGAAGGGGGAAATGACCATAAGGGGGCATAGTAGATCCTTCCTGACCTCTTAGGTTTGATGTACCATTTTGCCAAGTTTGGTGTAATTCCGTTCAGCCATTCAGGCTGTAGACGTATGTAAATGTCCTATGGAAAATTGCATGGGGAAAACACATTTGAAAGTGTTGAAATTTAGAACCAATTAAAATGTTACTTTGGTTTTGTATTTGTGTGTGATGAAAGTTAATTGGTTATGTATATATGTCAAATGAGAGGAAACCACAGCCATTTTGTGATACTACTGTCTGAGGTACATTTGTGAGGAATTTTTGGTGGTGAATTTCTGGTGTTTGATTTACACAGTACTAACACTTCTGCTACTTTTAAAAAGGTGAGTTGTTAATTTGTAAGGGGAACTATGTTGTACACTTGAAGATAATTTGAAAAATGTTTTCTGTTATTTATTTGCTGTCCTTCTGTTATACTAAATACTTGATGAAGTTAGTTTTATATTATGTATTACTAAAAACGATAAATGAAAGTGATTATTTTTTTCTGCAATTTACAGCAAGCAATTTCAAAATAAAATGGCTCACAATGAAGAGACCGTGGCAATTTCTTTTGAATTGTCCACTGCATTGATTGAAATTGAGAGCACCAATAATGAAATATTGTCACAAGGAGGACATGACTTGTATGATTCCATTAGATTGATTGAAATGGACAGCACCAAGAATGAAATATTGTCACAAGGAGATGACTTGAATGATTCCACTACATTGATTGAAATTGAGAGCACCAATAATGAAATATTGTCACAAGGAGGAGATGGCTTGTATGATTCCATTAGATTGATTGAAATGGACAGCACCAATAATGAAATATTGTCACAAGGAGGAGATGACTTGAATGATTCCACTACATTGATTGAAATTGAGAGCACCAATAATGAAATATTGTCACGAGGAGATGACTTGAATGATTCCACTACATTGATTGAAATTGACAGCACCAATAATGAAATATTGTCAGAAGGAGGAGATGACTTGAATGATTTTTTTGATCAATCTCTTGATGGCGAATTTATCGAGTGTTTGGAGACCATAGAGTTACAAGAATCATCATTGCAGACTTTTAATGAGGAGATTCCAGATGAGATGATTGAAGAGGAAATTACTGATGAGGACATGTTAGTAGTTGTTTCAAATTTAGAAAATTCTGAAGAATAAATTTATATTTAGAAATCAAAAATTGTTTGAGACATTATTTATTTTTATTTTTAATTTATGAGGTTGTAGCGAAGTGATTGTAGTATAAAATGAGACTTATAGTATAGAGTGCAACATTTTTATGTTACATGGTAAGTTTACTCATATTTACTTCCCTTCTGCCACTATATTATCTCCAATGTGTATTTGACATGTCTTCTTCATCTCCGGCCTCCTTTCTCTCACTGTGTGTCTCCGATGCATCTTATCGCTGGTATTTTGTGTAATTACAGAAGAGAGTAAAATAAAATAGTTCGGAACGTGAAAAGGGGGCAAAGTAGAGTACTCCTCACCCCCTAGGCCTTTTTAGGCGGTCCCAAAAGGATCAGTTTCTGCTTTCCTGAGAGATTATGGTATGAGTTCCATATACCACAATAACTTGCATTACAACATGCAAGATATCTATCTCCTATTACCAACTTTTGGAGATATTCGCGCTAAGCGCGAATATCTCCAAAAAGTAACACCTGCCCTGAGCAGTTCTTAGCCATGTTATCCAATGGGAGGTGGATAACATGGCTAAGAGCATTAGCTCGGTAATGCATGAATATCGCTGAGTTTTTAGCGATATTCATGCATTGCGGCCGTTTATTATCGCATTTGCGATAAACCTTGATAATAGTAAGGTTTATCTTCGATAATTTCTGACGATGCTTAGTGGTAAAAAATTGGTTGGTAAGCATCGTTAGCGATAAATATCGCTTAACTTTGGTAATATGCCCCAACGTCTGTTAACGTTCGATTCGAAGGAAATGAGGAAGTGTTGAAAAACATTGTCTGCGCCATCTTGCCTTTTTTGAAATGCCACACTTTTGTCGTGCACGGCAGCCATTTTAGATGTCTTGACCAGACCCACTCTCTGCACGCTGTCGATTCGTAGCATGGCTCCTCACCCTCGTAAGCATCTCCCCCAGGCACTGGTCACCACCGCTCTCTGTCTTATGCATGGGCAATAAACCTTCCCCCATCTGCGCTGCTCTTCCCTGAGAATCACACTCTGTGCCCGCCCGACACCTCCCTTTCGCCCTATTCACTACCACACCCTCTGACACTCCTCTTCCTCTGTGTCCGAATGTCCAGGCCGGTCCTAGGCTATCAGCTAGCCCTGCAGATGTAGTTTATGGCCCCAGCTGTAAAGAATCACCCCTCTTCAAAGGAGTTATAGTAGATCAAGGCCCACACCCGATGTGATCCGTCACAGCACACGCGTTCCTACTATCTGAAAACCATCCTGTATTGTGATTGGGGAGAGGACCGAGCCTGAAGCGGAAGATTCCAGGAATGACTCTTTGTACATCAAAGTTTTTACAATTATGTGTCACATTAAAAATATATAGCACTCCAACAAAGTAGTAGGAATATAAAACTTTAATAACATATAAATATATACAACAAAACAAAAACAGTAAAAACATTTAAACAACGAAGAGACCGTGGCAATTTCTTTTTAATTATCCAATAGATTTATTGAAATTGACAGCACCAATAATGAAATATTCTTGTCAGTAGCGGTCTGTTGTGCGAATAGTTCCAAGGCAGCAGAACGCGCTGAAATCTAGATGGCACGAAAGTGATGTCTAGCAAGTTGCCGCCCAGCAAATAACGGCGTGGGGCGCCGCGGGGGTGAGTGAGTCCAGTAGGCACCACAGCTATTCTTACCGGCATTGCAGAATTACTGCTGGGGACAATGCCTGTGCTGTAGCAGGGTCACAGCAGAAACAAAAAGGATTCTGTTGAAGATGTTGTTGGTTTTCAATTTGAAAACAGTTCTGGTGTCAACTGCTATGCTAATGTAGTGGTTAATGTTTTGTTTTCTCTAGAAAATGTAAAAGAGGGGGAGGCAGTCCAAAGTTCCGTTAAAAGGGCAAAGGAAAGGATCGGTGGTTTGAACTATCAGTCAAAAAGGGGAGGGGGTGCAATAATTTTTCCTACCGGGTCACACTGTGCTTTCACCGGAAGTGAGGTCTGCAGGATTGTAGTAATTCAAAGTGAGGCTGGCGCCAGCATGGGAGCGCCGACGTCCCGCGGATACAGTTTCGTCACTCCACGGGCGATCATGGCAGTCATTCCCCATCGGGGGTCGGAGACTCCCGCGGCTCCTCTAGAATCTTCAAGGTCGTGGAGGACTACGGTGGTGGAGTCAACCAGTGACCGGGCCATTTCTTTATGTTGGGCCCGCTCTTGCCAGGTCGACCGCCATTTTGAGAGTTCGGCAGCTACCGGCGATCGCGGGGTCACATGAGCGGACGGGCTCCACCCTGCCGGGCGAGACGTTGCAGCATGGCCACAGTGGAAGAACCGTTATCTAGGTCGTTCCGAAACTGTGCAGCACTGGAGTTGTTAGGATGCCACCGCCTGGAGCGCTGAGGGTGCAGCTGGGAAGCCTCCACCTGGGGAGGCGGGAGAGGCCTGTTCGCACCGTCTCTCCCTCCCAGTGCACCCCACGGCGTCTCGCTTGAGATTTGTTATGGCCGGACCAGGCGATGAGGACGAGGGGGGGTCGGAGGCATGTGCAAGACATCCCCCTCCAGTGTTGTCGCAGCCATTATAAAAGAAAGAAGTGTCCCGTCCGTCTTCGGGCCGGGCTTCCGGTGGATGTCGGCCGGACGCCCCTGGCTCTGGCCCCATGAACGGGTTTCTTGGTTTATCGGCTGCAGCCGGATCCCGTCGGCCTCGGCCCCCCGACCGTTGGTGGTCGGACCGGAAGAGCATGTGGCGGGACTACCTGCAACTCTCAAGGGCCACCGCGGCCGGACTGGGAGAGAGAGGGGAGGGTCGAGGAGACATTCCCCCCCCCTGCAACTGTTCAGCGTTGTAAAGGCAATCCCCTGGCCGGGTCCCGCTGGTCTCGGCCTCTCCTCCGGCTACACCCTACGTTAGGATCTCCTGGCCGAGGCGTGGCAGCAGAACCTGCCTTATATGGGCTGCTCCCGGCTGGGCGTAGCCGGAACCCTGCCCCACCTTGGAAGTTTCCAGAGTGGGGGTGGATGTTCTACTGACTTGCATTTTCCCTAGTCTATCGATTTTTTTGGCGTGGCAGGCGGTGGGACAGCGAGGGGTGATTTGGTTTCTCTTACTGTTTTTCTGGTCTCTCACCACTGGCATATTTTAACGTTTTCTTGTTTCTAGGACATTAATAGGTTTTATCATTACGTTATGTTATCGTTTCTTTGTTCGTTGTTTAATAAAAGTTCATGTTCATCAGTGGCCTACTGATTTTCGTTTTCCTATTTTTTTCTTTCCAGGTTGTTTCATGGTAAAGTTTCTGTTAACAGGATACAGTGATCACTTCGTTATTATTGCATATGTCCTTTTCACTAGGGGTGCTCTCTGGTCGGGCCAGATGACGTATCTCTAGTAAATGGTCCGGGTGAAAAAGGTGCATCAATCAGTGGGGAGTAGATAGGCATGACAGATTACAACGGGGGAGAACGGTCCGCATTACGTACCCTTTCACTACTTGCAAAGATTTTCCTACGTTTATTTGCAAACAGGGAATACCTCCAAAAAGAACTAATTCCCAAACAGTCAATGTTCGGACAATCAATCAATCAATGAGGAATGAAATAGGTACGACGTGTTAAAGGCTTGCGTTACCTACCCTTCACTATCTGCAAAGGGAGATAGAATATTCCTATTCTTCCTCGTTTGCAGGTAGAGAAGATCGTTAAGAGAATTAACTTCGAACAATTCAATGCTCGATTGAAACAATCAACAAGGGGTACTGTGAACACAAATGAACGCCGCTTATATACATACGCATTGCTATTTTCAACAGGTTGTTCCTAATGTTTCTATTTTAGCGAGGTCAAAAGAGATCCCATTAGTGGCCTACTGATTTTGCTCGATTCCTTTTGTTTTTTTACACGATTTTTCGCTATCTGCAAAGACTAAACAGAGTATTGCGACTCTGTGCTTGTTTGTAAATAGAGAATGAACCAAAGAGAACAATCAATCAAATGGAGAGAGAAGCAGGCACGACGGATTACAAAGGGGTAAAGGGCTGCATTAACTACCCTTCACTATCTGCAAAGAGAGAGTACTCCTAATAGAAATGAGGGGTGGGGGGCAGCAATCAAAGCAGATCAGTGTGCATAAACACGAAAAAAAAAATTCTTACCACGTACTTGACATTCGACAGCTTATGATATTTGCTATTAAATAACCATTGAAATTCACTGAAAAAACCATAGGTTATAGACCATATATAGTTAGGAATTAGCATTTACAAAACCTTGAAAATTCACTGAAAAAACCATAGGTTATAGACCATATATAGTTAGGAATTAGCATTTAAAAAACCTTATTTTACTCACACAAAACCATTGAAATTCCATATATAGTTAGTTGCACTAACTATATATTGCGTACCCGCAATCCACTGCTGATGATGTCACATATTACATCATTCATGACATGGTCAGTGACATCACTGATGACATCACTGATGACATCTCAAATGACATCACTGATGACATCACTGATGACATCTCATTTGACATCAATGACCACATCACTGATGATATCATTCATGTGACAATACAATGCATCTCCTCACATTTTAATATAACCTCTGTTTCACCCAGTGTTAAAAACAGAGTATAATTTTTGAAACCATTGACACACCAATACTAGTTACTACATACGTACTCACTGATTCCTACGTCTACACACACATTCACTCATTCACCCATACAATCATTCATACATACAATCACTCATGTTTACAACACAATCATATGCACTCATACACCTATACAGACACTCACACTCTGCCACTCATCCATGGAGTTACTCACACACCTAGTCAGTCCTGTAAAGAATCAATCACACTTCCATTTTCTACTCTATACAGTTAAACATAGAGCACCTTACGTTTTCAACCATATACTAACACATACTTACTCTCTTATACAATCATTGATACAAGTACACATTGATCTGTACAGAGTCACACACCTCCCATCCAGCCACACACACACTCAGTCTCCCATGCAAATACTTGGGCAATCAATCAATAACCCATATAGTTACTCATATAGCTACTGATCAACACATGCAGCAGTTTACAGAACAACAGACATAATGATGCACAAATTAAGACAGTTTAGTCACTAACCCATGCACTCAGTGAGACACATTTAATCACTCACTCATACATTCAGTCATGCACCTACTAAATCCTTCGTCCAGACACTTATACATCCACTCATTCTTCAATATGTAAGACATATTTTAACTTTACAGAAACATAGTCACTGGATGTTGTCATCAGTGATGTCACTGACCATGTCATGAATGATGTAATATGTGACATCATCAGCAGTGGATTGCGGGTGCGCAATATATAGTTAGTGCAACTAACTATATATGGAATTTCAATGGTTTTGTGTGAGTAAAATAAGGTTTTTTAAATGCTAATTCCTAACTATATATGGTCTATAACCTATGGTTTTTTCAGTGAATTTTCAAGGTTTTGTAAATGCTAATTCCTAACTATATATGGTCTATAACCTATGGTTTTTTCAGTGAATATATATATGCTTATATATAGGTGGCCTGTTTTTGACCAGTAGAGATGGTCAAATATTATGAGCAGAGACACACATACAGCTTGCAGAGACAGAGATGGTAAATTACACATACTGCTTGCAGAGACAGAGATGGTAAATTACATGCAACATGCTGCTCATGTGTATAAGATGACTTAAAAACGATTTATGAGCAGAGACACACATACTGCTTGCAGAGACAGAGATGGTAAATTACATGCAACATGCTGCTCATGGGTTTAAGATGACTTAAAAACGATTTATGAGCAGAGACACACATACTGCTTGCAGAGACAGAGATGGTAAATTACACAACTGCTTGCAGAGACAGAGATGGTAAATTACATGCAACATGCTGCTTATGTGTTTAAGATGACTTAAAAACGATTTAGTATAGAAAATGTTTTCTGCTAAAAAGTCTGGTATATATATATATATATGCTTATATATAGGTGGCCTGTTTTTGACCAGTAGAGATGGTCAAATATTATGAGCAGAGACACACATACAGCTTGCAGAGACAGAGATGGTAAATTACACATACTGCTTGCAGAGACAGAGATGGTAAATTACATGCAACATGCTGCTTATGTGTTTAAGATGACTTAAAAACGATTTAGTATAGAAAATGTTTTCTGCTAAAAAGTCTGGTATATATATATATATATATGCTTATATATAGGTGGCCTGTTTTTGACCAGTAGAGACGGTGAAATATTATGAGCAGACACACATACTGCTTGCAGATTCAGAGATGGTAAATTACACATACTGCTTGCAGAGACAGAGATGGTAAATTACATGCAACATGCTGCTCATGTGTTTAAGATGACTTAAAAACGATTTATGAGCAGAGACACACATACTGCTTGCAGAGACAGAGATGGTAAATTACATGTAACATGCTGCTCATGTGTTTAAGATAACTTAAAAACGATTTATGAGCTGAGACACACATATTGCTTGCAGAGACAGAGATGGTAAATTACATGCAACATGCTGCTCATGAAATATTATGAGCAGAGACACACATACTGCTTGCAGAGACAGAGATGGTAAATTACACATACTGCTTGCAGAGACAGAGATGGTAAATTACATGCAACATGCTGCTCATGTGTTTAAGATGACTTAAAACGATTTAGTATGGAAAATGTATTCTGGTAAAAAGTCTGGTATATATATATATATCTGCTTATTACCTACTGGCGGTCGCCAGTAGGTATATATAGTTAGGATTTTTTCTCTATGGGATTTTTGAAAATTCTATGTCTAATAACTTTGGCGTTTGTCGACGGAATTGGCTGAAATTTTCAGGAAAATGGAACATTTTGTTTCTGAGCAGCCCCTGAAAATTTGGGGGGGTGGTTAGTCAAGGGGGGGCCGAGAAAAAAGGGGGGTCCCAAAACGTGTTTTTAACATTGAGTTTTCCATAGGGCGGTTGGCCTCACTTTTAGCCCGAACGGCTGAATGGATTTGCACGAAACTTGGCAAAATTGTAGGGACTGGTAGCCCGATGTGCCTTTGCTAGGTCTCAATATATGTGCTCCATTGGATTTTGAGAAATTAACGTTCAAAAAAAGATATATATCTGTAACAGCGGACCAGGCAGCGCTCCGGTTCGCGGACTTTACGCGTTACGGAGCTTTGTGAAGCGAAGCTGATTGGTTCTCCGGCGTCTGTAAACAATCCAAACAGTCCGTAGCGGCCGCCATCTTGTCTCTCGGTAGGATCGAGAGACAAGAGGAGGCCAAAGCGAAGGGGCAAATGACCATAAGGGGGCATAGTAGATCCTCCCTGACCCCCTAGGTTTGATGTGGAGGTTTTAAAAGGGCCCCGCGGGGCAAAAAATAAATAAATAATAATAATCGAACGGCTGAATGGATTTGCACGAAACTTGGCAAAATTGTAGGGACTGGTAGCTCGATGTGCCTTTGCTAGGTCTCAATATATGTGCTTCAGTGGATTTTGAGAAATTAACGTTCAAAAAAAGATATATATCTGTAACAGCGCTCCGCTTCGCGGAGATAAAATTATCTCTGTATTACCTAGCTGTTGCTAACACCAGTTAGCGACCGCTAGTAGGAGATAGCGACCATCTTGGGCCCCACTTTGCATGTCAGTGATATTTATCACTAATGACATGCAAAGTGGGCATGCCAAGATGTTAGCGACTGGAAACAGTCGCTAACATCGCTATCTCCTATTACCAACTTTTGGAGATATTCACGCTAAGCGCGAATATCTCCAAAAGCTACCACCTGCCCTGAGCAGTTCTTAGCCATGTTATCCAATGGGAGGTGGATAACATGGCTAAGAGCATTAGCTCGGTAATGCATGAATATCGCTGAGTTTTCAGCGATATTAATGCATTGCGGTCGTTTTTTATGGCATTTGCGATAAACCTTGATAATAGCAAGGTTTATCTGCGATAATTTCTGACGATGCTTAGCGGTAAAAAATTTGTTGCTAAGCATCGTTAGGGATAAATATCGCTTAACTTTGGTAATATGCGCCAACGTCTGTTAACGTTCGATTCGAAGGAAATCATGAAGTGTTGAAAAACATTGTCTGCGCCATCTTGCCTTTTTTCAAATGCCACACTTTTGACGTGCACGGCAGTCATTTTAGATGCCTTGACCAGACCCACTCTCTGCACGCTGTCGATCCTTAGCATGGCTCCCCACCCTCGCAAGCATCTCCCCCAGGCACTGGTCACCCTCGTTCTCTGTCTTATGCATGGGTAATAAACCTCCCCCCATCTGCGCTGCTCTTCCCTGAGAATCACACCCTGTGCCCGCCCGACACCTCCCTTTCGCCCTATTCACTACCGCACCCTCTGACACTCCTTTTCCTCTGTGTCCGATTGTCCAGGCCGGTCCTAGGCTATCAGCTAGCCCTGCAGATGTAGTTTATGGCCCCAGCTGTAAAGAATCACCCCTCTTCAAAGGAGTTATAGTAGATCAAGGACCACACTCGATGAGATCCGTCACAGCACACGCGTTCCTACTATCTGAAAACCATCCTGTATTGTGATTGGGGAGGGGACCGAGCCTGAAGCGGAAGATTCCAGGGATGACTCTTTGTACATCAAAGTTTTTACAATTATGTGTCACATTAAAAATATATAGCACTCCAACAAAGTAGTAAGATTATAAAACTTTAATAACTTATAAATATATACAACAAAACAAAAACAGTAAAAACATTTAAACATTTTTAGGGAAAAACAACGAAGTAGCGGTCGGCTGTGCGAATAGTCCCAACGCAGCACAACGTCCAGATTTCTGGACGGCACCCAGGTGATGTTGCCTGGGTGCCGCACTGATTTCGGCATCCGGCGTGGGGTGTCGCGGGGGGTGGGTCATCAGTAGCAAACTGTTGTGCGAATAGTTCCAAGGCAGCAGAACGATGGCACCAAGGTGATGTCCAGTAAGTTGCCGCACTGGTTTTGGTATCCTACAATGCTGCTCAGAATAACGGCGTGGGGCGCCCCGGGGGGGGGGGGGGTAGGCGGCGTGAACGGGCCTCTCCAGGTGGAGTCTCGTCTGTTGTAGTGGGGCGCCCCTTTACCGTTTCAGTTGCCATTCCGTCCGCTTTTGGTCCACTGTGTCAAAAGCCGCAATTCAGCTGAGTTGCGCCCACTCTTGCGGTGCAGCGATAGGCGGCTGCTACAGGACTCTCAAAATGGCGGCAGGCTCTTTTCTTTTTGGGCCTGGTCCACTGAAATGGCCCTGGGACACCTTGGAAATCGGACGCTTGTCTGCTAGGTCTTGGACCCCATTCTCGAAAGCGTCCCCTCCGCCTTGAGGATTCAACAAAAGTTTTGGGGGCCCCCGACTCCTGCAGGCTTCTGGTGGGGAGCGGCTGCCATGATTGCTCGCGGAATGACCACGACGGAGCCACGAGATGGTGGTGCTTTCATGGTGACGCCAGCTTCAGTGTGAAACATCCAGAAACAAGGTGGGGCTTTCATCGTTTGGGAAAAAAAAAAGTTTGCATCAAATGAAAAGTGTTATTTTTAGGTCATATGATCAAGCCTTCCATCATTAGGAAACCAAAAGTAAAATGAACCAATGAAAAGTTTTATAAACAAGTCATATGACCTGTTATGCGGCATAGGGTATAAAATGCGGAGAAAATACGTTGGCAAGTGAGGCGGCGTCAGTAGCGGACCGATGTGCGAATAGGCCGAAGGCAACACAACGCGCCAAGATCCGCATGGCAACGAGGTGGTGTCCAGCAAGTTGCAGCACTGGTGTGGCCATCCTACAATGCTGAAAGTCGGCGTGGGGCGCCCCGTTGGCCTGTGAGTTCGCGTCAGTAGCGGACCGATGTGTGAATAGGCCGAAGGCAGCACAACGCGCCAAGATCCGGATGGCACCGAGGTGGTGTCTAGTAAGTTGCCGCACTGGTGTGGCCATCCTACAATGTTGAAAGTCGGCGTGGGGCGCCCCGTTGGCCTGTGAGATGGCGTCAGTAGCGGACCGATGTGCGAATGGGGCCAAAGGCAGCGCAACAATATTTTCGGAATAGAAGACACCACAAGGCGCTGAGATGCCAAGATCCGGATGGCACCGAGGTGGTGTCTAGCAAGTTGTGGCACTGGTGTGGCCATCCTACAATGGTAAAAGTCGGCGTGGGGCGCCCTGTTGGCCTGTGAGATGGTGTCAGTAGCGGACCGATGTGCGAATGGGGCCAAAGGCAGCGCAACAATATTTTCTGACTAGAAGACACCACAAGGCGCTGAGATGCCAAGATCCGGATGGCACCGAGGTGATGTGTAGCAAGTTGCTGTACTGGTGTGGCCATCCTACAATGCTGAAACTCGGCGTGGGGCGCCCCATTAGCCTGTGAGATGGCGTCAGTAGCGGACCGATGTGCGAATGGGGCCAAAGGCAGCGCAACAATATTTTCTGAATAGAAGACACCACAAGGCGCTGAGATGCCAAGATCCGGATGGCACCGAGGTGGTGTCTAGTAAGGTGCACTGGTGTGGCCATCCTACAATGCTGAAAGTCGGCGTGGGGCGCCCCGTTGGCCTGTGAGATGGCGGCAGTAGCGGACCGATGTGCGAATGGGGCCAAAGGCAGCGCAACAATATTTTTGGAATAGAAGACACCACAAGGCGCTGAGATTCGGTTAGCACCGAGGTGGTGTCTAGCAAGCTATGCAGCTGAGTTGCGTGCGCACTTGCGGCGAATAGGTCGAAGGCAGCACAACAATGTTTTCTGAATAGAAGACACCACAAGGTGCTGAGATTCGGTTACCACCGAGGTGGTGTCTAGCAAGTTGCTGCACTGGTGTGGCCATCCTACAATACTGCTCCGAATAACGGCGTGGGGTGCCCGAAGGGGGGGTGGGGGGGAGGCGGCGTGAACGGGCCTTCCTAGGTGGAGGCTCGTCTGCTGTAGTGGGGCGCCCCTTTACCGTTTCAGTTGCCATTCAGCTGAATTTCAGCCGCTCTTGATGCTACAGCGACAGGCGGCTGCAACAGGACTCTCAAAATGGCGGCCTGTTCTTTGGATTTGGGCCTGGTCCACTAAAATGGCCCTGGGACACCTTAGAACTCGGACGCTCGATTTTTTTTTCCTTTCCTCTACATGCAAAAAAAGGTAAATGCCCGGTACGTTATACGCTTCATCTGCCACGATGTACTCTCCAGAGGAACCGAAAAAAAATATAGTTATGGTAACTGTACCATGCATCGTCATATGGAGAGGTGGCACCAATTAATTATAGTGCTGCATAAAAGAGAGATTTGGAGGAGAACCCCCGACCTGCCAGTACATTCATCAAAGAAGTGGCACTGACAGCATCAGAGGCAAGGGAAACGGTCCCAAATATTTAGAAGAACTTTGGAAAGATTAAAATGACATGTTTAGATTGTGGCAAATTAATTTCATGTGGACAGATGAGTGTTACTCTATAAATACAGCATATGAACATCATCATAGTCGATGGTTGGTAGAGACATTTTGACTATATCCTGGACCTGCCCGTCCTCGCCCAAAATGGCGCCGGAATAAATGGGACTCGTAACTCCTTGTTGTGTACTGGTTGCAGAACCTTGAAATCTTGAGATACGTATGCAGTTTTGAAGCACATGGCGGGCGGGGACGAGAATTGATTGAATATTTCGACATCCCTATTGATATTAAGTTCTGATGTGTTATTGATTACTGTACTATTGAAAGTTCGAATTAACGTCACCCATGGTACTTGCCCGCAAATGTATATCTAGATAATTTTATTGTAACTGGCCCTGTCGTATTTTAATTATAAAATGTACGTCCACCGATTCCGTAACTGTTAGACACCTTAGTTCTTGCAACCTAATGGCCCGCCCGTTACGTTCCTCTACAGTGTAAATGTCTACTCATCATATATGATTACAGTTTGCTCCGTGGCCGGCCCACGTGGTTATAGGCTCGTATTTGTATAATGAAATTTTCACAATAAAGGTTTTTAAAAGAAAACATGGTAGTAGTATATACATTGGTAAAGTTTTTAATAATAGTCACTGTTTTAGAATCATTAAAAGGCAAGTGAAATAAAGCAGACCAATTACATGAAGGGTAAAAGGTATAATACGAAGGAACGCAGTAAAGATAAATGGTCAAGGGCTGTTGTGTTTTCTATTCCTGCAACATAAAGTGATCGATAAGAATCTCATATTCAGGCGTATCGGCGACTAAGACAGCAGGTCGACCCTCTTTTGCTCAACGGCTCCGTCATGGGACGAAGAAACGCTCTTTTTTTTGAAAAAAGAATATATTTTACTTACAGGACAGTTGTAAATTTTCCGGGAAAGTACATTAGCCTGGAACAATATAACATATATTTAAGAAAAAATAATGTTCGGAAGTAATAAAAAGCGTAATTTTTAGGTCATATGACCAAGCCTTTCATCATTAGAATAAGAAAAGTAAAATGAACCAATGAAAAGTTTTATTAACAAGTCACATGACTTGTTATGCTTACGTTACGCGCTGCGCGCCCCGGATGACTCCCGGATGCGCTAACGCGGCGCGTCATATGACGCATTACGCGACAACGCAGGTCCAGAATATAGTCAAAATGTCTCCACCAACCAGCGGTCGGAACACAACCCCTTTCAGCAGGCTAAATAGTTCTGTTAAATGACAACAGAAGGGACAGGCAACAAGAACCATCAGTCAAAGAGGGGAGGGCTAGTTCTTCTCTACCGGGTTACATTGGGGCGCTACCGGAACTGATCGAATTGGTAGTCTACAGTGTTTCTGGATGTTTCAGACTGAAGCTGGGGTTAGCATGAGAGCACCACCATTTCGTAGCTCCGTCGTGGCCATTCCGCGAGCAATCATGGCAGCCGCTCTTTATCGTTATTTTGGGCGGGGTGGGTGGCGGAGCCGAGCTGTATTGCAGCCATCATGGTGTGGAGTTCAGTTCATCTCACTAGTTTCGTATTTGTCATGAGGGGTTGTTCTTAATGTTTCTATTTTAGCGAGGTCAAAAAGAGATCCCATTAGTGGCCTACTGATTTTGCTCGATTCCTTTTGTTTTTTTACACGATTTTTCGTTATCTGCAAAGACTAAACAGAGTATTGCGACTCTGTGTTTGTTTGTAAATAGAGAATGAACCAAAGAGAACCAATTCTAAAACAGTAAATGCTTGGATAACAATCAATCAAATGGAGAGAGAAGCAGGCACGACGTATTACAACGGGGGCAAAGGCCTGCGTTAACTACCTTTCACTATCTGCAAAGAGAGAGTACTCCTAATAGAAATGAGGGGGGGGGGCAGCATTCAAAGCAGATCAGTGTGCATAAACACGAAAATGTTTTTACTTACCACGTACTTGACATTCGACAGCTTATATTTGCTATTAAAAAACCATTGAAATTCACTGAAAAAACCATAGGTTATAGACCATATATAGTTAGGAATTAGCATTTACAAAACCTTGAAAATTCACTGAAAAAACCATAGGTTATAGACCATATATAGTTAGGAATTAGCATTTACAAAACCTTGAAAATTCACTGAAAAAACCATAGGTTATAGACCATATATCGTTAGGAATTAGCATTTAAAAAACCTTATTTTACCCACACAAAACCATTGAAATTCCATATATAGTTAGTTGCACTAACTATATATCGCGCACCCGCAATAGACTGCTGATGATGTCACATATTACATCATTCATGACATGGTCAGTGACATCACTGATGACATCACTGATGACATCTCAAATGACATCACTGATGACATCACTGATGACATCTCATTTGACATCAATGACCACATCACTGATGATATCATTCATGTGACAATACAATGCATCTCCTCACATTTTAATATAACCTCTGTTTCACCCAGTGTTAAATACAGAGTATAATTTTTGAAACCATTGACACACCAATACTAGTTACTACATACGCACTCACTGATTCCTACGTCTACACACACCTTCACTCATTCACCCATACAATCTATCATACATACAATCACTCATCTTTACAACACTATCATATGCACTCATACACCTATACAGACACTCACAGTCTGCCACTCATCCATGGAGTTACTCACACACCTAGTCAGTCCTGTAAAGAATCAATGACACTTCCATTTTCTTGTCTATACAGTTAAACATAGAGCACCTTACATTTTCAAACATATACTAACACATACTTACCTTCTTATACAATCATTGATACAAGTACACATTGATCTGCACAGAGTCATACACCTCCCAGCCAGCCACACACACACTCAGTCTCCCATACAAATACTTGGGCAATCAATCAATAACCCATATAGTTACTCATATAGCTACTGATCAACACATGCAGCAGTTTATAGAACAACAGACATAATGATGCACAAATTAAGACAGTTTAGTCACTAACCCATGCACTCAGTGTGACACATTTAATCACTCAGTCATACAGTCAGTCATGCACCTACTAAATCCTTCGTCCAGACACTTACACATCCACTCATTCTTCAATATGTAAGACATATTTAAACTTTACAGAAACAAAAAATCACTGGATGTTGTTATCAGTCATGTCATCAGTGATGTCATTTGAGATGTCATCAGTGATGTCATCAGTGATGTCACTGACCATGTCATGAATGATGTAATATGTGACATCATCAGCAGTGGATTGAGGGTGCACGATATATAGTTAGTGCAACTAACTATATATGGAATTTCAATGGTTTTGTGTGGGTGAAATAAGGTTTTTTAAATGCTAATTCCTAACGATATATGGTCTATAACCTATGGTTTTTTCAGTGAATTTTCAAGGTTTTGTAAATGCTAATTCCTAACTATATATGGTCTATAACCTATGGTTTTTTCAGTGAATATATAGTTGGCCTGTTTTTGGCCAGGAGAGACAGTGAAATATTATGAGCAGAGACACACATACTGCTTGCAGAGACAGAGATGGTAAATTACACATACTGCTTGCAGAGACAGAGATGGTAAATTACATGGAACATGTTGCTCATGTGTTTAAGATGACTTAAAAATGATTTAGTATGGAAAATGTTTTCTGGTAAAAAGTCTGGTATATATATATATGCTTATATATAGGTGGCCTGTTTTTGACCAGTAGAGATGGTCAAATATTATGAGCAGAGACACACATACAGCTTGCAGAGACAGAGATGGTAAATTGCACATACTGCTTGCAGAGACAGAGATGGTAAATTACATGCAACATGCTGCTCATGTGTTTAAGATGACTTAAAAACGGTTTATGAGCAGAGACACACAAACTGCTTGCAGAGACAGAGATGGTAAATTACATGCAACATGCTGCTCATGTGTATAAGATGACTTAAAAACGATTTATGAGCAGAGACACACATACTGCTTGCAGAGACAGAGATGGTAAATTACACAACTGCTTGCAGAGACAGAGATGGTAAATTACATGCAAAATGCTGCTTATGTGTTTAAGATGACTTAAAAATGATTTAGTATAGAAAATGTTTTCTGCTAAAAAGTCTGGTATATATATATATGCTTATATATAGGTGGCCTGTTTTTGACCAGTAGAGACGGTGAAATATTATGAGCAGACTCACATACTGCTTGCAGATTCAGAGATGGTAAATTACACATACTGCTTGCAGAGACAGAGATGGTAAATTACATGCAACATGCTGCTCATGTGTTTAAGATAACTTAAAAACGATTTATGAGCTGAGACACACATATTGCTTGCAGAGACAGAGATGGTAAATTACATGCAACATGCTGCTCATGAAATATTATGAGCAGAGACACACATACTGCTTGCAGAGACAGAGATGGTAAATTACACATACTGCTTGCAGAGACAGAGATGGTAAATTACATGCAACATGCTGCTCATGTGTTTAAGATGACTTAAACGATTTAGTATGGAAAATGTATTCTGGTAAAAAGTCTGGTATATATATATATCTGCTTATATATAGGTGGCCTGTTTTTGGCCAGTAGAGACAGTGAAATATTATGAGCAGAGACACACATACTGCTTGCAGAGACAGAGATGGTAAATTACATGCAACATGCTGCTCATGTGTATAAGATGACTTTAAAACAATTTATGAGCAGAGACACACATACTGCTTGCAGAGACAGAGATGGTAAATTACACAACTGCTTGCAGAGACAGAGATGGTAAATTACATGCAACATGCTGCTTATGTGTTTAAGATGACTTAAAAACGATTTAGTATAGAAAATGTTTTCTGCTAAAAAGTCTGGTATATATATATATGCTTATATATAGGTGGCCTGTTTTTGACCAGTAGAGACGGTGAAATATTATGAGCAGACACACATACTGCTTGCCGATACAGAGATGGTAAATTACACATACTGCTTGCAGAGACAGAGATGGTAAATTACATGCAACATGCTGCTCATGTGTTTAAGATGACTTAAAAACGATTTATGAGCAGAGACACACATACTGCTTGCAGAGACAGAGATAATAAGTTACATGTAACATGCTGCTCATGTGTTTAAGATAACTTAAAAACGATTTATGAGCTGAGACACACATACTGCTTGCAGAGACAGAGATGGTAAATTACATGCAAAATGCTGCTCATGAAATATTATGAGCAGAGACACACATACTGCTTGCAGAGACAGAGATGGTAAATTACACATACTGCTTGCAGAGACAGAGATGGTAAATTACATGCAACATGCTGCTCATGTGTTTAAGATGACTTAAAACGATTTAGTATGGAAAATGTATTCTGGTAAAAAGTCTGGTATATATATATATCTGCTTATATATAGGTGGCCTGTTTTTGGCCTGTAGAGACAGTGAAATATTATGAGCAGAGACACACATACTGCTTGCAGAGACAGAGATGGTAAATTACACATACTGCTTTTAAAGACAAAGATGGTCAATTACATGCAACATGCTGCTCATGTGTTTAAGATAACTTAAAAACGATTTATGAGCTGAGACACACATACTGCTTGCAGAGACAGAGCTGGTAAATTACATGCAAAATGCTGCTCATGAAATATTATGAGCAGAGACACACATACTGCTTGCAGAGACAGAGATGGTAAATTACACATACTGCTTGCAGAGACAGAGATGGTAAATTGCATGCAACATGCTGCTCATGTGTTTAAGATGACTTAAAAATGATTTAGTATGGAAAATGTTTTCTGGTAAAAAGTCTGGTATATATATATGCTTATATATAGGTGGCCTGTTTTTGGCCAGTAGAGACAGTGAAATATTATGAGCAGAGACACACATACTGCTTGCAGAGACAGAGATGGTAAATTACACATACTGCTTTTAAAGACAGAGATGGTCAATTACATGCAACATGCTGCTCATGTGTTTAAGATGACTTAAAAACGATTTATGAGCAGAGACACACATACTGCTTGCAGAGACAGAGATGGTAAATTACATGCAACATGCTGCTTATGTGTTTAAGATGACTTAAAAACGATTTATGAGCAGAGACACACATACTGCTTGCAGAGACAGAGATGGTAAATTACATGCAACATGCTGCTCATGTGTTTAAGATGACTTAAAAACGATTTATGAGCAGAGACACACATACTGCTTGCAGAGACAGAGATGGTAAATTACACAACTGCTTGCAGAGACAGAGATGGTAAATTACATGCAACATGCTGCTTATGTGTTTAAGATGACTTAAAAACGATTTAGTATAGAAAATGTTTTCTGCTAAAAAGTCTGGTATATATATAAATATGCTTATATATAGGTGGCCTGTTTTTGACCAGTAGAGATGGTCAAATATTATGAGCAGAGACACACATACAGCTTGCAGAGACAGAGATGGTAAATTACACATACTGCTTGCAGAGACAGAGATGGTAAATTACATGCAACATGCTGCTCATGTGTTTAAGATGACTTAAAAATGGTTTCTGAGCAGAGACACACATACTGCTTGCAGAGACAGAGATGGTAAATTACATGCAACATGCTGCTCATGTGTATAAGATGACTTAAAAACGATTTATGAGCAGAGACACACATACTGCTTGCAGAGACAGAGATGGTAAATTACACAACTGCTTGCAGAGACAGAGATGGTAAATTACATGCAACATGCTGCTTATGTGTTTAAGATGACTTAAAAACGATTTAGTATAGAAAATGTTTTCTGCTAAAAAGTCTGGTATATATATATATATATGCTTATATATAGGTGGCCTGTTTTTGACCAGTAGAGACGGTGAAATATTATGAGCAGACACATACTGCTTGCAGATTCAGAGATGGTAAATTACACATACTGCTTGCAGAGACAGAGATGGTAAATTACATGCAACATGCTGCTCATGTGCTTAAGATGACTTAAAAACGATTTATGAGCAGAGACACACATACTGCTTGCAGAGACAGAGATGGTAAATTACATGTAACATGCTGCTCATGTGTTTAAGATAACTTAAAAACGATTTATGAGCTGAGACACACATATTGCTTGCAGAGACAGAGATGGTAAATTACATGCAACATGCTGCTCATGAAATATTATGAGCAGAGACACACATACTGCTTGCAGAGACAGAGATGGTAAATTACACATACTGCTTGCAGAGACAGAGATGGTAAATTACATGCAACATGCTGCTCATGTGTTTAAGATGACTTAAAACGATTTAGTATGAAAAATGTATTCTAGTAAAAAGTCTGGTATATATATATATCTGCTTATATATAGTTGGCCTGTTTTTGGCAAGTAGAGACAGTGAAATATTATGAGCAGAGACACACATACTGCTTGCAGAGACAGAGATGGTAAATTACACATACTGCTTGCAGAGACAGAGATGGTAAATTGCATGCAACATGATGCTCATGTGTTTAAGATGACTTAAAAACGATTTATGAGCAGAGACACACATACTGCTTGCAGAGACAGAGATGGTAAATTACATGCAACATGCTGCTCATGAAATATTATGAGCAGAGACACACATACTGCTTGCAGACACAGAGATGGTAAATTACACATACTGCTTGCAGAGACAGAGATGGTAAATTACATGGAACATGTTGCTCATGTGTTTAAGATGACTTAAAAATGATTTAGTATGGAAATTGTTTTCTGGTAAAAAGTCTGGTATATATATATATGCTTATATATAGGTGGCCTGTTTTTGGCCAGTAGAGACAGTGAAATAATATGAGCAGAGACACACATGCTGCTTGCAGAGACAGAGATGGTAAATTGCACATACTGCTTTTATAGACAGAGATGGTAAATTACATGAAACATGCTGCTCATGTGTTTAAGAAGACTTAAAAACGATTTATGAGCAGAGATACACATACTGCTTGCAGAGACAGAGATGGTAAATTACATGCAACATGCTGCTCATGTGTTTAAAATGACTTAAAAACGATTTATGAGCAGAGACACACATACTGCTTGCAGAGACAGAGATGGTAAATTACATGCAACATGCTGCTCATGAAATATTATGAGCAGAGACACACATACTGCTTGCAGAGACAGAGATGGTAAATTACACATACTGCTTGCAGAGACAGAGATGGTAAATTACATGGAACATGTTGCTCATGTGTTTAAGATGACTTAAAAATGATTTAGTATGGAAAATGTTTTCTGGTAAAAAGTCTGATATATATGCTTATATATAGGTGGCCTGTTTTTGACCAGTAGAGATGGTCAAATATTATGAGCAGAGACACACATACAGCTTGCAGAGACAGAGATGGTAAATTACACATACTGCTTGCAGAGACAGAGATGGTAAATTACATGCAACATGCTGCTCATGTGTTTAAGATGACTTAAAAACAGTTTATGAGCAGAGACACACATACTGCTTGCAGAGACAGAGATGGTAAATTACATGCAACATGCTGCTCATGTGTATAAGATGACTTAAAAACGATTTATGAGCCGAGACACATATACTGCTTGCAGAGACAGAGATGGTAAATTACACAACTGCTTGCAGAGACAGAGATGGTAAATTACATGCAACATGCTGCTTATGTGTTTAAGATGACTTAAAAATGATTTAGTATAGAAAATGTTTTCTGCTAAAAAGTCTGGTATATATATATATATCTGCTTATATATAGGTGGCCTGTTTTTTGCCAGTAGAGACAGTGAAATATTATGAGCAGAGACACACATACTGCTTGCAGAGACAGAGATGGTAAATTATACATACTGCTTGCAGAGACAGAGATGGTAAATTGCATGCAACAGGCTGCTCATGTGTTTAAGATGACTTAAAAACGATTTATGAGCAGAGACACACATACTGCTTGCAGAGACAGAGATGGTAAATTACATGCAACATGTTGCTCATGAAATATTATGAGCAGAGACCCACATACTGCTTGCAGAGACAGAGATGGTAAATTACACATACTGCTTGCAGAGACAGAGATGGTAAATTACATGCAACATGCTGCTCATGTGTTTAAGATGACTTAAAAACAATTTATGAGCAGAGACACACATACTGCTTGCAGAGACAGAGATGCTAAATTACATCCAACATGCTGCTCATGTGTTTAAGATGACTTAAAAACAATTTAGTATGGAAAATGTTTTCTGGTAAAAAGTCTTGTATATATATGTATATGCTTACATATAGGTGGCCTGTTTTTGGCCAGTAGAGACAGTGAAATAATATGAGCAGAGACACACATACTGCTTGCAGAGACAGAGATAGTAAATTACACATACTGCTTGCAGAGACAGAGATGGTAAATTACATGCAACATGCTGCTCATGTGTTTAAGATGACGTAAAAACGATTTAGTATGGAAAATGCTTTCTGCTAAAAAGTCTGGTATATATATATATACTTATATATAGGTGGCCTGTTTTTGGCCAGTAGAGACAGTGAATTATTATGAGCAGAGACACACATACTGCTTGCAGAGACAGAGATGGTAAATTACACATACTCCTTGCAGAGACAAAGATAGTAAATTACATGCAACATGCTGCTCATGTGTTTAAGATGACTTAAAAACAATTTATGAGCAGAGACATGCATACTGCTTGCAGAGACAGAGATAAAATTATACATACTGCTTGCAGAGACAGAGATGGTAAATTACATGCAAAATGCTGCTCATGTGTTTAAGATGACTTAAAAACGATTTATGAGCAGAGACACACATACTGCTTGCAGAGACAGAGATGGTAAATTACACAACTGCTTGCAGAGACAGAGATGGTAAATTACATGCAACATGCTGCTTATGTGTTTAAGATGACTTAAAAACGATTTAGTATAGAAAATGTTTTCTGCTAAAAAGTCTGGTATATATATATATATATATATATGCTTATATATAGGTGGCCTGTTTTTGGCCAGGAGAGACGGTGAAATATTATGAGCAGACACACATACTGCTTGCAGATACAGAGATGGTAAATTACAGATACTGCTTGCAGAGACAGAGATGGTAAATTACATGCAAAATGCTGCTCATGTGTTTAAGATGACTTAAAAACGATTTATGAGCAGAGACACACATACTGCTTGCAGAGACAGAGATGGTAAATTACATGCAACATGCTGCTCATGTGTTTAAGATGACTTAAAAACGATTAATGAGCAGAGACACACATACTGTTTGCAGAGACAGAGATGGTAAATTACATGCAACATGCTTCTCATGAAATATTATGAGCAGAGACCCACATACTGCTTGCAGAGACAGAGATGGTAAATTACACATACTGCTTGCAGAGACAGAGATGGTAAATTACATGCAACATGCTGCTCATGTGTTTAAGATGACTTAAAAACGATTTATGAGCAGAGACACACATACTGCTTACAGAGACAGAGATGGTAAATTACATGCAACATGCTGCTCATGGGTTAAAGATGACTTAAAAACGATTTATGAGCAGAGACACACATACTGCTTACAGAGACAGAGATGGTAAATTACACATACTGCTTGCAGAGACAGAGATGGTAAATTACATGCAACAAGCTGCTTATGTGTTTAAGATGACTTAAAAACGATTTAGTATAGAAAATGTTTTCTGCTAAAAAGTCTGGTATATATATATGCTTATATATAGGTGGCCTGTTTTTGGCCAGTAGAGAAGGTGAAATATTATGAGCAGACACACATACTGCTAGCAGATACTTAGATGGTAAATTACACATACTGCTTGCAGAGACAGAGATGGTAAATTACATGCAACATGCTGCTCATGTGTTTAAGATGACTTAAAAACAATTTATAAGCAGAGACACACATACTGCTTGCAGAGACAGAGATGGTAAATTACATGCAAGATGCTGCTCATGTGTTTAAGATGACTTACAAACGATTTATGAGCAGAGACACACATACTTCTTGCAGATACAGAGATGGTAAATTACATGCAACATGCTGCTCATGTGTTTAAGATGACTTAAAATCGATTTAGTACGGAAATTGTTTTCTGCTAAAAAGTCTGGTATATATATATACTTATATATCGGTGGCCTGTTTTTGGCCAGTAGAGGCAGTGAAATATTATGAGCAGAGACACACATACTGCTTGCAGAGATAGAGATGGTAAATTACACATACTGCTTGCAGAGACAGAGATGGCAAATTACATGCAACATGCTGCTCATGTGTTTAAGATGACTTAAAAACGATTTATGAGCAGAGACACACATACTGCTTGCAGAGACAGAGATGGTAAATTACATGCAACATGCTGCTCATGAAATATTATGAGTAGAGACACACATACTGCTTGCAGAGACAGAGATGGTAAATTACACATACTGCTTGCAGAGACAGAGATGGTAAATTACATGCAACATGCTGCTCATGTGTTTAAGATGACTTAAAAACGATTTAGTATGGAAAATGTTTTCTGGTAAAAAGTCTGGTATATATATATATGCTTATATAGAGGTGGCCTGTTTTTGGCCAGTAGAGACAGTGAAATATTATGAGCAGAGACACACATACTGCTTGCAGAGACAGAGATGGTAAATTACACATACTGCTTGCAGAGACAGAGATGGTAAATTACATGCAACATGCTGCTCATGTGTTTAAGATGACTTAAAAATAACCCTGGGCGAAGCACTACGCTACGCTCGCGGAGTTTGCCAAGTTTTCGCAGCTTCGCACTACGCGAGCTGCACGTAGCACAGTGCAAACATGCGTAGTGCAGCGTAGCGTAGTGCAGCGGTCATTTTTTGCTTGTTCGCGGTCCTGATCGTCATGTTCGCGACCGTGAGCAAGCTAAATGACATCCCGGCGAGATTCTCAACACGAGGAGGTCAGGTTTCTCATTGTGAGTGGTTGCGCATGCTCGCGACCGCTCTCAATGAGAAACTACCTGTTCGCGTTGAGAAAGCTGTCGCTCGAGTAATAATCTACTCGAGCAGCAGAAAACTACAGCTCGCACTGTGCAAGATGCCGTTTTCAATGCTTGCACAGTGCCGGATGCTTGTCCGCACTGTGCAATCATTGAAAATGCATCTTGCACAGTGCGAACATGCTACTACGCAGCTCGCGTAGTGCTACATGAAGTTCGCGTAGTGCGAAGTGCACTTCGCGTTGCTTCGCGTAGCGCTACTACGCGAACTACACCCAGGGTTACTTCAAAACGATTTAGTATGGAAAACGTTTTCTGCTAAAAAGTCTGGTATATATATATATATATATATATATACTTATATATAGGTGGCCTGTTTTTGGCCAGTAGAGACAGTGAATTATTATGAGCAGAGACACACATACTGCTTGCAGAGACAGAGATGGTAAATTACACATACTACTTGCAGAGACACAGATGGTAAATTACATGCAACATGCTGCTCATGTGTTTAAGATGACTGAAAAATGATTCATGAGCAGAGACACACATACTGCTTGCAGAGACAGAGATGGTAAATTACATGCAACATGCTGCTCATGAAATATTATGAGCAGAGACCCACATACTGCTTGCAGAGACAGATATGGTAAATTACACATACTGCTTGCAGAGACAGAGATGGTAAATTACATGCAACATGCTGCTCATGTGTTTAAGATGATTTAAAAACGATTTAGTATGGAAAATGTTTTCTGGTAAAAAGTCTGGTATATATATATATGCTTATATAAAGGTGGCCTGTTTTTGGCCAGTAGCGACAGTGAAATATTATGAGCAGAGACACACATACTGCTTGCAGAAACAGAGATGGTAAATCACACATACTGCTTGCAGAGACAGAGATGGTAAATTACATGCACCATGCTGCTCATGTGTTTAAGATGACCTTAAAACGATGTAGTATGGAAAACGTTTTCTGCTAAAAAGTCTGGTATATATATATACTTATATATAGGTGGCCTGTTTTTGGCCAGTAGAGACAGTGAATTATTATGAGCAGAGACACACATACTGCTTGCAGACACAGAGATGGTAAATTACACATACTACTTGCAGAGACAAAGATGGTAAATTACATGCAACATGCTGCTCATGTGTTTAAGATTACTTAAAAACGATTTATGAGTAGAGACACACATACTGCTTGCAGAGACAGAGATGGTAAATTACATGCAACATGCTGCTCATGTGTTTAAGATGACTTAAAAACGATTTATGAGCAGAGACACACATACTGCTTGCAGAGACATGGTTTGCTAAATTACATGCAACACGGTGCTCATGTGTTTAAGATGACCTAAAAACGATTTAGTATGGAAAATGTTTTCTGGTAAAAAGTCTCGTATATATATATATATATATATGCTTACATATAGGTGGCCTGTTTTTGGCCAGTAGAGACAGTGAAATATTATGAGCAGAGATACACATACTGCTTGCAGAGACAGAGATGGTAAATTACACATACTGCTTGCAGAGACAGAGATGGTAAATTACATGCAAAATGCTGCTCATGTGTTTAAGATGACTTAAAAATGATTTATGAGCAGAGACACACATACTGCTTGGGGGGACAGAGATGGTAAATTACATGCAAAATGCTGCTCATGTGTTTAAGATGACTTAAAAACAATTTATGAGCAGAGACACACATACTGCTTGCAGAGACAGAGATGGTAAATTACATGCAACATGCTGCTCATGTGTTTAAGAGGACTTAAAAACGATTTAGTATGGAAAATGTTTTCTGTTAAAAAGTCTGGTATATATATATATATGCTTATATATAGGTGGCCTGTTCTTGGCCAGTAGAGACAGTGAAATATTATGAGCAGAGATACACATACTGCTTGCAGAGACAGAGATGGTAAATTACACATACTGCTTGCGGAGACAGAGATGGTAAATTACATGCAACATGCTGCTCATGTGTTTAAGATTACTTAAAAATGATTTAGTATGGAAAATGTTTTCTGCTAAAAAGTATGGTATATATATATATGCTTATGTATAGGTGGCCTGTTTTTGGCCAGTAGAGACAGTGAAATATTATGAGCAGAGACACACATACTGCTTGCAGAGACAGAGAAGGTAAATACACCTACTGCTTGCAGAGACAGAGATGGTAAATTACATACAAAATGATGCTCATGTGTTTAAGATGACTTAAAAACGATTTATGAGCAGAGACACACATACTGCTTACAGAGACAGAGATGGTAAACTACATGCAACATGCTGCTCATGTGTTTAAGATGACTTAAAAACGATTTATGAGCAGAGACACACATACTGCTTTGAGAGACAGAGATAAAATTACACATACTGCTTGCAGAGACAGAGATGGTAAATTACATGCAAAATGCTGCTCATGTGTTTAAGATGACTTAAAAACTATTTATGAGCAGAGACACACATACTGCTTGCAGGGACAGAGATGGTAAATTACATGCAACATGCTGCTCATGTGTTTAAGATGACTTAAAAACGATTTATGAGCAGAGACACACATACTGCTTTCAGAGACAGAGAAAAAATTACACATACTGCTTGCAGAGACAGAGATGGTAAACTACATGCAACATGCTGCTCATGTGTTTAAGATGACTTAAAAACGATTTATGAGCAGAGACACACATACTGCTTTCAGAGACAGAGATAAAATTACACATACTGCTTGCAGAGACAGAGATGGTAAATTACATGCAAAATGCTGCTCATGTGTTTAAGATGACTTAAAAACTATTTATGAGCAGAGACACACATACTGCTTGCAGGGACAGAGATGGTAAATTACATGCAACATGCTGCTCATGTGTTTAAGATGACTTAAAAACGATTTATGAGCAGAGACACACATACTGCTTTCAGAGACAGAGAAAAAATTACACATACTGCTTGCAGAGACAGAAATGGTAAACTACATGCAACATGCTGCTCATGTGTTTAAGATGACTTAAAAACGATTTATGAGCAGAGACACACATACTGCTTTCAGAGACAGAGATAAAATTACACATACTGCTTGCAGAGACAGAGATGGTAAATTACATGCAAAATGCTGCTCATGTGTTTAAGATGACTTAAAAACGATTTATGAGCAGAGACACACATACTGCTTACAGAGACAGAGATGGTAAACTACATGCAACATGCTGCTCATGTGTTTAAGATGACTTAAAAACGATTTATGAGCAGAGACACACATACTGCTTTCAGAGACAGAGATAAAATTACACATACTGCTTGCAGAGACAGAGATGGTAAATTACATGCAAAATGCTGCTCATGTGTTTAAGATGACTTAAAAACAATTTATAAGCAGAGACACACATACTGCTTGCAGAGACAGAGATGGTAAATTACATGCAAGATGCTGCTCATGTGTTTAAGATGACTTAAAAACGATTCATGAGCAGAGACACATACTGCTTGCAGAGACAGACATGGTAAATTACATGCAACATGCTGCTCATGGGTTAAAGATGACTTAAAAACGATTTATGAGCAGAGACACACATACTGCTTACAGAGACAGAGATGGTAAATTACACATACTGCTTGCAGAGACAGAGATGGTAAATTACATGCAACATGCTGCTTATGTGTTTAAGATGACTTAAAAACGATTTAGTATAGAAAATGTTTTCTGCTAAAAAGTCTGGTATATATATATGCTTATATATAGGTGGCCTGTTTTTGGCCAGTAGAGAAGGTGAAATATTATGAGCAGACACACATACTGCTTGCAGATACTTAGATGGTAAATTACACATACTGCTTGCAGAGACACAGATGGTAAATTACATGCAACATGCTGCTCATGTGTTTAAGATAACTTAAAAACAATTTATAAGCAGAGACACACATACTGCTTGCAGAGACAGAGATGGTAAATTACATGCAAGATGCTGCTCATGTGTTTAAGATGACTTACAAACGATTTATGAGCAGAGACACACATACTTCTTGCAGATACAGAGATGGTAAATTACATGCAACATGCTGCTCATGTGTTTAAGGTGACTTAAAATCGATTTAGTATGGAAAATGTTTTCTGCTAAAAAGTCTGGTATATATATATACTTATATATCGGTGGCCTGTTTTTGACCAGTAGAGGCAGTGAAATATTATGAGCAGAGACACACATACTGCTTGCAGAGACAGAGATGGTAAATTACACATACTGCTTGCAGAGACAGAGATGGCAAATTACATGCAACATGCTGCCCATGTGTTTAAGATGACTTAAAAACGAATTGGTATGGAAAATGTTTTCTGGTAAAAAGTCTGGTATATATATATATGCTTATATATAGGTGGCCTGTTTTTGGCCAGTAGAGACAGTGAAATATTATGAGCAGAGACACACATACTGCTTGCAGAGACAGAGATGGTAAATTACACATACTTCTTGCAGATACAGAGATGGTAAATTACATGCAACATGCTGCTCATGTGTTTAAGGTGACTTAAAATCGATTTAGTATGGAAAATGTTTTCTGCTAAAAAGTCTGGTATATATATATACTTATATATCGGTGGCCTGTTTTTGACCAGTAGAGGCAGTGAAATATTATGAGCAGAGACACACATACTGCTTGCAGAGACAGAGGTGCTAAATTACACATATTGCTTGTAGAGACAGAGATGGTAAATTACATGCAACATTCTGCTCATGTGTTTAAGATGACTTAAAAATGATTTATGAGCAGAGACACACATACTGCTTGCAGAGACAGAGATGTTAAATTACATGCAACATGCTGCTCATGTGTTTAAGATGACTTAAAAACGATTTATGAGCAGACACACATACTGCTTGCAGAGACAGAGATGGTAAATTACATGCAACATGCTGCTCATGAAATATTATGAGTAGAGACACACATACTGCTTGCAGAGACAGAGATGGTAAATTACACATACTGCTTGCAGAGACAGTGATGGTAAATTACATGCAACATGCTGCTTATGTGTTTAAGATGACTTAAAAACGATTTAGTATGGAAAATGTTTCTGGTAAAAAGTCTGGTATATATATATGCTTATATAGAGGTGGCCTGTTTTTGGCCAGTAGAGACAGTGAAATATTATGAGCAGAGACACACATACTGATTGCAGAGACAGAGATGGTAAATTACACATACTGCTTGCAGAGACAGAGATGGTAAATTACATGCAACATGCTGCTCATGTGTTTAAGATGACTTAAAAATAACCCTGGGCGAAGCACTACGCTACGCTCGCGGAGTTTGCCAAGTTTTCGCAACTTCGCACTACGCGAGCTGCACGTAGCACAGTGCAAACATGCGTAGTGCAGCGTAGCGTAGTGCAGCGGTCATTTTTTGCTTGTTCGCGGTCCTGAACGTCATGTTCGCGACGGTGAGCAAGCAAAATGACATCCCGGCGAGATTTTCAACGCGAGGAGGTCAGGTTTCTCATTGTGAGTGGTTGCGCATGCTCGCGACCGCTCTCAATGAGAAACTACCTGTTCGCGTTGAGAAAGCTGCCGCTCGTGTAATAATCAGAAAACTACAGCTCGCACTGTGCAAGATGCCGTTTTCAATGCTTGCACAGTGCCGGATGCTTGTCCGCACTGTGCAATCATTGAAAACGCATCTTGCACAGTGCGAACATGCTACTACGCAGCTCGCGTAGTGCTACGTGAAGCTTGCGTAGTGCGAAGTGCACTTCGCGTAGCTTCGCGTAGCGCTACTACGCGAACTACACCCAGGGTTACTTAAAAACGATTTAGTATGGAAAACGTTTTCTGCTAAAATGTCTGGTATATATATATACTTATATATAGGTGGCCTGGTTTTGGCCAGTAGAGACAGTGAATTATTATGAGCAGAGACACACATACTGCTTGCAGAGACAGAGATGGTAAATTACACATACTACTTGCAGAGACACAGATGGTAAATTACATGCAACATGCTGCTCATGTGTTTAAGATGACTGAAAAATGATTTATGAGCAGAGACACACATACTGCTTGCAGAGACAGAGATGGTAAATTACATGCAACATGCTGCTCATGAAATATTATGAGCAGAGACCCACATACTGCTTGCAGAGACAGAGATGGTAAATTACACATACTGCTTGCAGAGACAGAGATGGTAAATTACATGCAACATGCTGCTCATGTGTTTAAGATGATTTAAAAACGATTTAGTATGGAAAATGTTTTCTGGTAAAAAGTCTGGTATATATATATATGCTTATATAAAGGTGGCCTGTTTTTGGCCAGTAGAGACAGTGAAATATTATGAGCAGAGATACACATACTGCTTGCAGAGACAGAGATGGTAAATTACACATACTGCTTGCAGAGACAGAGATGGTAAATTACATGCAAAATGCTGCTCATGTGTTTAAGATGACTTAACAACGATTTAGTATGGAAAATGCTTTCTGCTAAAAAGGCTGGTATATATATATGCTTATATATAGGTGGCCTGTTTTTGGCCAGTAGAGACAGTGAAATATTATGAGCAGAGACACACATACTGCTTGCAGAGACAGAGATGGTAAATTACACATACTGCTTGCAGAGACAGAGATGGTAAATTACATGCAAAATGCTGCTCATGTGTTTAAGATGACTTAAAAACGATTTATGAGCAGAGACACACATACTGCTTGCATAGACAGAGATGGTAAATTACATGCAAAATGCTGCTCATGTGTTTAAGATGACTTATAAACGATTTATGAGCAGAGACACACATACTGCTTGCAGAGACAGAGATGGTAAATTACATGCAACATGCTGCTCATATGTTTAAGAGGACTTAAAAACGATTTAGTATGGAAAATGTTTTCTGTTAAAAAGTCTGGTATATATATATGCTTATATATAGGTGGCCTGTTTTTGGCCAGTAGAGACAGTGAAATATTATGAGCAGAGACACACATACTGCTTGCAGAGACAGAGATGGTAAATTACATGCAACATGCTGCTCATGTGTTTAAGATGACTTAAAAACGATTCAGTATGGAAAATGTTTTCTGGTAAAAAGTCTGGTATATATATATATATATATATATATGCTTATATATAGGTGGCCTGTTTTTGGCCAGTAGAGACAGTGAAATATTATCAGCAGAGACACACATACTGCTTGCAGAGACAGAGATGGTAAATTACATATAACATCCTGGTCATGTGTCTAAGATCACACTGTGAGTCAAGCTTGATTTTAAATGAATATGAGTGTATGTGTTTAAAAATCATTTCTTGAAGTCAGTTAGGGTTTATGATATGTACTGCTAGAGAATCTTAGGTAGCATGTCTGTTAGGCCTCTTACTCTCCAAAAAGGCTCTATGCTGTGTAATAAAGATGTGTGTAACACGGTATTAAAATTTGTGAATGTTTGGTTTTTTTAGTGTTTGCTGCTCAAATCCAAGAATCTAGAGTGTAATTGAGAGTGTTCTGAACCTTCAAAACCATTTTTAAAGGTGAGTTGCTAATTTGTAAAGGGGATCTATTTTTCTGTAGTTTAAAATAATAATAAAAAATTATCTCAATGTTTCCACCATTTGTTTTGTGTTGTATCATTTTATCTTTTATGTGTACCTTGTCTGTATCTGCTTGCATTATTTATGTATGTTCTCATACTATTTTACTGTCTCTCGGCACTTTCTTTTTAAGGCACTGCTCCATGTGTTGTATTCTTTGCAGTCCTGCTTTATCTATCCTTTGCTTGTAACAGTTTACTGTCTGCATGCATTATTTCTTCTAAATCTGCATTATCTCTCTTACTCTGGCTGTACTGTCTGTCTGCATCCGTTCTTGTGTAATTGCAGAGGCCTATTATGATATGGCTGTTGGTGTGTGTTATGCAGTCCTACCATGATAAATATTTTTCTTCTCTCTCTGTAGTTTCGCACTCTCTGGTTGTACTGTTTTCTGTCTGTGTTCTCTATCTGCGCCTCTGTGTGCTTCTTGTAGCCTCTGGATGTAACATTTCAGTGTCTGTTTCTAGTAATTTTTCTGTATTATACTATTTTATCATCTGTGTCTGTTTTCATACCATTTCACCGTCTCTACTGGCAAAAAACAGACCATATACATGCACAACATAGAGCCTTTTTAGCAAATAAGAGGCCTAACAGATGTGCACTTAAGATTCTCTAACAGTACATATCCTGAAGCCTAATTGTCTTCTAAACATAATTTTAAAACACATCAACTAAGCAGATTATTCACCCAGATTAATTTAAAATCAAATTTGACTCACAGTGTGATTTTAGACACATGACCAGCATGTTACATGCAATCTACTATGTCTGTCTCTGCCTGCACTATGTGTCTCTCTGCTCATACCATCTCACTGTGTCTCTACACCTTCTTTTTTTGTAACTGCTACATCTGTTCTTTTACTTACAGCACTGCACCATCTATTCTCTGACTATAACAGTTTACTGTCTGCCTGCGTTATTTTATTTTTCGTCAGCACCATCTCTCTATATGTGTGCCTATACCATCTCTCTAGACCCTTTTATATGCATTTGCAGAGGTCTATTATGATATAATTGCTCATGTTTAGCATGAAATTTTGTACATGCTGTGCAATTTAGATTCTGAGTGTGCTGTTCAAAGGCAAAAGCAACTGTCTCTGTGGCAAGTAGTAATCTTTTTAGTGAATTTACATTTCTGCACTGTGAGTTCCACCTTCAGTCTGTACACAGTTTAAACACCAGTTCATTGTGCTAAACTTAGAAAATCCATTCCTAGAAATAAATTATAAAGTCTTTCATCAGTTCTATAGTCCAGAAAACCCTTAAACAAAACTCACAGTAAGACCTCCTTTGACTGCAGTAATTGCAAAGGATAGTTTTATGTTTTTGCAAAGGATAGTTTTATGTTTTTTTGACAATAAAATCATCAAAATCCAAGAGGAGCTCCAAAATTCTTGTGGTCTTCTTCAGCCCTTGTCACCCTTCGCCAGTTCTGGTGGGAAGCAATCTACCAGTCAATTTTCCACCTTTGAGCCAGCTTTGCAAGCGGACGTGCTGGCTATCCTGGAGTCACTAAAGTCGGGTTCACCCTCTGACCCGTGCCCCGCCAGGGTTCTGGGGGGAGCTGCGAGCTTGGTATACCAGGAGGCCACTCAGGTGGTTAATCTGTCTCTGGCCTCTGCCTCTGTGCCCCCTTGCTGGAAACAGGCGAAATTGCTTCCCCTCCTTAAGAAGCCTGGCCTGGACCCTCTAGCCACGTCCAGCTATCGTCCGATATCGCTGCTCCCGGCACTGGCGAAGGTCTGTGAAAAGGCTGTCTTTAGGCAGCTGAATAATTTTATTGAGTCCTCTCAGGCCCTGCACCCGGCTCAATCGGGTTTCAGGGCGGCTTTCAGCACCGAGACGGCCCTGGTGGAAGTTTCAGAGGCCATCAGGGAGTGTCTGGACGGAGGCGGCAGAGCGGTCCTGGTTTTGCTGGACTTATCTGCCGCCTTCAATACGGTACCCCATGCTCTGCTGCTGAATCGGCTGGCAGAGGTGGGACTGTCAGGCGCGGTTCTGGCTTGGCTGTCCTCGTTTCTGTCGGAGCGGACGCAGCAAGTATGGATCCCTCCTTACACCTCGTCTCCCAAGAAGCTCAGCACAGGGGTCCCTCAGGGGTCGACGTTAAGCCCCTTGCTGTTTAACGTTTATATGACCCCGCTGATCCATCTGGCTGAGCAGTGGGGAGCCAAAATAATGGCGTATGCCGATAACACACAGCTGTTGTTTACCTGGCCTAAGAATTGCTTAGATGCCAGTGTCGTCTGCTCCTGTCTATCCAACGTCTTTCGGTGGCTCCTTTCAGCCCAACTTAAATGCAACGAGGACAAGACAGAGCTGCTGTTTTATGGCAACTTTCCGGCCAATTTTAAGGATCTTATTTGGCCGCCTGATTTTGCTTGTCCCAGCTCTCTTGGAGGCCCGGCCAAAAACTTGGGGGTCTGGTTTGGACAGGATCTTAAGTTTGAAGTACATCTAAAAAAACTTACGGCGACCTGTTTTTCGACTCTCAAGTCACTAAAAAGGTTCCTTCCACTGCTCCATAGGGAAGCAAAAGAGACGGTTCTGTGTGCTCTGATTCTATCAAGGCTGGATTATGCCAATGCCCTCTTTAGCGGTCTCCCTAAATATCTCATCATCCGAATGCAGATCATTCAGAACGCGGCGGTTCGACTTCTATTCCATCTCCCGAGAAGAACTAGCGCATCTGTTCATCTCCGAATGCTCCATTGGCTTCCAGTGGCCCATCGTATTGTGTTCAAATCACTGGTCCTGGCCTTTCGCGCCCTGCACCAACAAGGACCACAATATTTGCACAAGAGGTTCACTTTCTATACCCCTCGCCGTGCACTCCGATCAGCTAATCTCCTTCTGATGTTCACGCCTAAAATCAGATATGTGAGATTGGGTGGTCAGTCTATTTCTGTCCAAGCAGCTCGATCTTGGAACGCCCTGCCGCTCTCTTTGCGAGCTTCAGCCACACTGACAGAATTTAAGAAGGGGTTAAAAACCCACCTTTTTAATCTCAGTATCTAGTTGCTTTTCTTCTCCCTCTGGTTTGGCTCTGTTTTAGCTCACATATCGCGCCAGGATACTCTGTAGTAGCAGAGCGCGTAATAAAATATTTTATACATTATACATACATACATATGTGACTAGGATCACAGTGTGAGCCTGTTTTCAAAAAAGAGGAAGGTGGCAGATTAATTTGTGTAGTTAATGTATTGAAAAGTATGGTAATGTATGTACTTATAAAATTGGTAAAGGTAGTTTTTAATTATCTATTTGTGAAAAAGATATAATTAAGTCTTTATATTTTTTTGGAAGGACCAGCAACATAATATTACAATATACAATGGAAGAGCATCAAGAAAACGTTGCTTTGAATTTTGAAATCTCAAGTGATTTATTAGAGGAACTGAAAGATGAACTTTTTCCGGAGGAAAATGATACTGTAAATGAAGATTTTATGGATGAGAGTTTGGACAGTTCTTTTGTTGAAGTGGTAGAAGCATTTGAATTGGAAAATCAAAATTTTGTTTATGATCAAAATGAAATACCGGATGATGTCATGTTGCAAGTTTTATTGGACTATGAAATGTTTGACGAATAATAAAACATTTTTGAGTCAGCCTTTTTGTAGTATTGATCGTTCATGTTTTTAATTAATATGAGAATAAATGTTTTAATGAAGTGTGTTAGAGATTAGGGTCCTAAACATTAATTCCACTATAATCCCCTACACCGCCTGAGAACTACTGTACTATTTTTAACCCTGAAATATTATTCTCAACAAATACGTCTATAATTTTGACATATCAATGCTCTGCCATCAAGTCAGAAACAGCACTCACTACATGATTTCCTACACTGTTCAGAGACTGTTGCTATGCCTTAATTTTACTTATAAACTGAACCAGTGTTTACATTATTTAGTGGTTATAATTTCTATGTTATATGTTAGTAGAGGTCTATATTATTTTTTTTCTTTATTCATAACAGATTATAATTTTGAACAGAAAGAAAAATCAACATGCCGAACAAAAATGAAAAAAGGAAAAAACAAAAACAAACATACTATTCCAAGAGAAAACAATTAGAAGAATTACGTAATCAACAAAAGACGGACAAAAAGAAGAGTGCTCCTGGTAAGACAACTAAGGATTTTCTAAAAAAAATGATGTCAAAGTAAAAAAAAAGGATAATGTGGGAAAGGAAAAACATTTGGCAGTAATTACAAGGACAAATCAGGGAAAAAAGAAAATTGTTTCCCAACTCTGCGGTGAACAAATTAATAGACGTACTAATCAGTTTGCGGAAATCAGGAAACGTATGTTTTATAATAGAGTAGTTTCGAATTTGTTAAAAATTGAAAAAAATTCCTAAAAGGAAATCTGCTTTTTATAAGAAAAAAAAGTATATTGAGAATGTTGTTGAATGCGCATTTCAGACAAAAAAAAGTTATTTGTTTTAGTAATTAATAGAATAAATCCACTGAATAAGGGAATCAAAGTTTTAAAAGCTAAGTATAAATGGAAAAGAGTAATTAATCGGACTAATTTCTGTGATGTTTTTTCTGGAAAATGGATGCATAGTTCAGCTTGTGAGACAGTTTTTTAATGAAGAGTGTGACTTTCAAACTAATGATTTGTTGCATGCAGTTGACACCAGTGGTCGAGCATATGAGGTGAAGGATGGTTGTCCTATTGAAAAAGAGAACATTTTAACTAGAAATACAGAAGAGCTAATAGCTGATGAAGTTTTAGGGAGACGTCCTAAGGCTCCTGTGTACAGTTGGAATTGTAGTAGTATTTGCAGTGTACGACAGGATTCAATTGATTTCTTTCACAATTTCTTATGTAAGTATGCTAAGAAAAGTCTTAAACAAAAAGTTAAAATGTTGCAAGAATTAGACCCTTGCAGAGTGAGAGAGAAAACAGGTCTGCAAGGGCATTCTCTGGCTTGTCTTTCTAAAAAAGTATGCCAGAGTGTTTTTCACTATTTCAGGATGTTAGCAGTGCATCATACCGAAGTAAGGAAATTAGTGAGAAAGTTGTATTATGCAAAAAGTCCAGCACTTAAGCTCAAACAGTTAAATAGAGCGCTTTTGCATGGATCTGAATTAGATGTAAAGAAGATATGTGAAGACATTGAGGTTAGTTACTTTGGTCCAGAAGAAGACAGTGCAGAAACTGATACAGTAATAGATAGAAATGTGGTAGAAAATGTCTGGAATTTTAATACTGAAAATTTTGACGCACTCATTACAAAAATCAAACCAGGTTAGTTGATTTATATTTAAAAAGTGAAGAGGAAAATAATAGTGAGTGGAAAAATTTTGCAACCTATTTGTTGGTAGAAAATTGTTTTGATTTGGGTTCTGATCAACGTATTTGTAAATATTGTTATAATAAATTAAGTGATATTAGAATGCCTGCTAGAGCTGTACATAAGAATCTTGCGTTGGTGAGTATTCCATCTGAACTGAAGGATTTAAATACCTATGAGACTATTCTGATTCAGTGTGTGCATCCATTTCAGGCTATTGTTCGTATGGAGCCTAAGACAGGGAAATTAAATCCTTCAGATTTTCAAAGAGGATTAAAGGGAAGAGTTGTGTATTTGCCTCTTGATTTAAAGAAAAACATTGAGACAATTGGTGTTGAAAATGTACAAGAGGAACCTTTAGGTATTCTAGTTAATGGTGTGCCTACAAAGAGTAAGAAAATCTGACAAGATTTAGTGTATGTTAGAAAAGTCAAAAAGGCAACGTTGTATTTGGTCAAAAACAATAAATACTATAAAAATGTATACGTAGGAGAAGAAGAAATAAATGAAGAAGAGGAAAATGATTTGCCTGCTGGACAAATTTACAAAGTAGTTGTGTCCAGAAGTGAAGAAATTTATGAACATTACAGTGTTCATCCACTGCATTCCAAAGAAGCAATGGGGAATGCTATTGAATTATTTCAGATGAAAAAAGCAGAAGGAACTCCCATTAGTGTATGGGAAGAGAGCTTGGAAGCTCGTTGTTTTCCTCAGTTATTTCCAACAGGTCAAGGTGCACGATATGATGAACGACCTATGCAAATTCCTGCATCTGAATACCGTACAACAAGATTAAATGCAGAAGATCCGAGATTTCGTTCATGTATTCCATGTTTGTTTCATCTTCTGTTTGAAAGTGACTTATCTGGACTTTCTTATGCAGTAAACCATATACTAAAAAGTGGAGTACATCTGCAAAATGTTTCAGCAAGGGAGTTTATGGATAAAGTCGAACAGAAAGACACTGTTTTGGATTCTCACCTAATTAATCTAATGGCATGGCAGCGTGGTACTAATGAGTATTGGTACGGTCGTCATGGAGATTTGAAATGTATGCTATGAAACTTAGGAGCACCTACATGGTTTCTAACTCTAAGCTGTGCTGAGTATGCTTGGGAAGATTTACTTGAATTTCTTCGAGAGGCAAATGCAAACATCGAAAATATAGAGTACAAGACACCTGGAGAACTGTGCTCTTTGGATCCAGTTAATGTTTGCAGATATTTTCATAGATTTGAAGCTATGATGTCTTTTATTACAAACAAAAAATATCCTCCTCTTGGCGAAGTTCTGGATTTCTTTTGGAGAAAAGAGTATCAAGCGAGAGGTGCTCCTCATATTCATATGCTATTGTGGATCAAAGATGCTCCCAAATTTGGAAAAGACTCAGATGACACTGTACTGTCTTTCATTGAAGAATATGCAACATGTGATATACCCAAAAGTACAATTGATAAGGACTTAAGAGGGAAAGTGTTACGCTTTCAAAGCCATCGTTGTGGCAAATATTGTCGACGAAAATTCAAATCAAAGGATAAATTCTATACCAAATGTCGTTTTGGATTTCCACGAGCAGTAATTCCAAAAGGAAGAGTGAACAATTTTATGTCGTCTTTGCGACATACTGTTACAAGAAAATCACCAAAAAATACGTACAATTTAAGAAGAAACGAAGAGTCAAAATACATAAATGACTATAACCCAGTCATTTTGTCCCAGTGGAATGCTAACATGGATATTCAATATGTTTCGGACAACTCTATTGCTGTGGCTCGATATGTAACATCTTACATCACCAAATCTGGAAAGACGGAACTAAAGGATATGTGGGAAAACATTTCTCATGAAAAGAGCCTAAGTAAGAAATTGTATACCTACAGTTTGAAGATGTTATCTCATCAAGAAATTGGAGCATATGAATGTTGTGATCGATTATCATCAGCAAGTCTTTACGCAAAATCTCGAACAATCATTTGGGTGAGTTTAGGACTGGCAAGATCACGAAACCAAGTATTGAAAACTGTTCAAGAAATTGAATATTTAGCAGAGAAAGAACCAAACAGTACAGACATTCTGAAGACAAACATGTTGGATACATACTATCCAAATAGAAGTAATCTGCTTGAAAACATTTGTCTGTATGAAATACTACAAAACTACACTTTTAAAAGGAATATTACAGAGGATATTGATAAAGGTGTATATGCTGTGATTGGATGTGAAGGATGTGTGGTGAAACAAAGAAAAGGATATTTGATTAATCACCGAAAGCTGAGTGGTGAAACTCCTGACAAAAGGGAATTTTACTATTTAGCTTGTTTGCAACTCTTTAAACCATGGCGTAAAGAAGAGGAACTACTTGGTGACTTTGACAGTTATGAAGATTCATTCAACGCATCTCAATATAGTATAGAATGTCCTTTTTTTATTAATTATCTGGAAATGTTGAAGGATGAAATAGAGCAAGAAGCAACAATAGCAGCAGAGATTGCTAGATACAGTTCTCAAGATAGTCAAAGTTCTGCATCGTTGTGTCAAGATCCACTTGGACAACCAATTATCCAAAATGAAGCAGCCACTGCCATGGATGAGGTGGAAAGAGCAATGGAACAAGTCCAAGAGGATGTAATAAACTTAATCTTGAGCAAAATCAAATATATGATGAAGTAACAGAGCAGATTGAGCATGGTTTTTGTCATGAGAAAAAAGAATGCTCATGTATGTCATTTCAACCTGTCCGACTATATGTGAGTGGAGAAGCTGGAACTGGAAAAAGTTTTCTAATTAAAGGAATTGCTACATATCTACAGCAAAGAACGGAGTCATCACTCTCTTGTGTTGTTACTGCTCCAACTGGGTTGGCAGCACACAACATTAAAGGAATTACTTTACATTGTGTATTGATGCTGCCAGTTGAACATGAAAATAAATTACAATACCACAAGCTATCTGGAGAAGCTTGTTGTGAAGTTTCTAGAGTTCTTAAAAAAATGAAACTTCTCATTATTGATGAGGTAAGCATGATATCAAATCTAATGCTTGCCTTTGTGCATTTAAGAATGCAACATCATTTTTGGAGATGTACTGCAGCTAACTCCTGTAAAAGGACAACCTGTATTTAAAACTGTGACACATGAAGACACCAGAAAGTGCCTGGGAAGTATTGGAAATGTTAATATATGGTCACATTTCAAATATACTGAACTTATTCAAAATATGCGACAGGCAAAGGATACTAAATATGGGAATATTCTCCAAGATATAAGAATTGGAAAACTAAGTGAACATGCCAAAGAAACTTTACACACACGATTACTTTCCAATTTGTTTCCAAATGAAAATAATGTGGCAGAGAAAATATATAGTAAAGAGGCAGAAGATAAATCAGTTATATGCCTGATGCCAACTCTACACGAATGTTCTATGCACAATAAAAAAATGTTGAAGTTAGAAAATCAAGAAATTAAGAAACTGGAAGCTAAAGATAGGATAGAGAATGAAGGAAGTACTATTATTTTGTCAGAAAGGTTGAAGTTAAAATTGGATTCTTTAGAGAAATCAATATCTAAAACTGCTGGTTTAGAAAAGAATCTGTATGTATGTTTTAAATGTCGTATTATTTTACGAAGAAATTTAAATGTGGAAAGAGGTTTGGTGAATGGAGCAATGGGTAATGTTGTTGATTTTGTGAATTAACCAAATAGAGATGAGATTGAATTTTTAAAAATCAAATTTGATGGAATTGAAGAGGTACAACAAGTCAGTCGTTGTTCAAATCGATTTTTGCTTCTAAAAGATTTATATGTCCGACGAAAACAGTTTCCTGTTTGTGTGGCATATGTGGTGACTATTCATAAATCTCAAGGTTTAAGTGTAGATAGTGCTTTGATTAATATTGGAAGTACTGTGTTCAAAGAGGGTATGGCCTATGTTGCTTTATCTCGTATTAGAACTTTATCTGGATTGTATCTGATTGATTTTGATGAGACAACGATTAGTGCAGATCTAAATTGTGTGAAAGAGTATAACAGGTTAAGAAGAGAATATGCTCCTAGTTTACCTCAATATCCTTTAATTGAAAAGTGTGTGGTAGGTCGAAAAAGGAGATAGGAGAAAAAATGTACTGAAGTAGTTGAGAAACGAAAAAAAATAAATGAACCTGTGATTGGTAGCAAAAAGCAAAAAGTTACTACTGAAGAGATTGTGGGATTTAAATTTGAAAACAGTTCTGGTGTCAACTGCTATGCAAATGTAGTGGTTAATGTTGGTTTTTTTCTTAAAAGTTTACAGCAACAGATTGTTGAAAATCGGGACCAAGCATTTTGTTGTTCACTAAATTCTGTGTTTCAGAAATGTAACAGTGATAATAGTCAAATAGGAAATGTTTCTGAACTTCGAAATGTTTTAGACATATGTACTGGACTAAATCAATTTTTTCATAATATTCAGCAAGATTGTCAAGAATTTATTATGTATATGCTTACAGTTTTACAAGATGAAGGTGTAGATATTGATAGTCTTTTTGGCCTTTCTTATAAATGGCAACATAACTGCGACAATTGTTCATTGTCAAGTTTTACTGATATACACACTGAAAGATTTATATATTTAACATTACCAGACTGCAAAGCAGTGTCTTTCAATAATCTAGTTAGAGATGCGCATCAAAACATGGTCTGTTCTCAATGTAACTCAGAAATGTTATCAACATTATTTATCAGAAGATATGGACAGTATGTAATTTTAATGTTCCAACGGTGCAGACCTGATGGAACAGAATTGACAACTTCAATAAAAAAATGTGTGGCTTCTCAACTGTCAATTTCTGGAAGAACTTTGGTAACTGTAGCAATTATCTTCCATGATGGTCCTTCAACAACATCAGGACATTACACAGCTTATTTGAAATCTCCAACAGGCTGGACTCACTGTAATGATAGTCAATTGACTTTTAAAAAACGTTTGCCTTTTGACAATTCTTATCTGGTGTTTTTGCAACCCAAATTTCAGTAAAATTACTTGGCGTAGGAAGATTACTACTGTTAAGAAAATATACTCTGTTGGTCAGAAATATCATGCGAGTGAGGGTGATGGAATGTAAAAACTGAAAATTGTATTTGGCATAGTGAGAGTATCAGGTACAGGTTTAAGTAATGTTTCATGGAACAGAACACGTTAGAACGTTTTATTCTAAAGGTCGGGAAAAGAATGGTTAAGAGTACAATTAAGTAATTTGCAAAATAAGGACTCTACTCATACTATTTGGCCGTGAGGAATAGTATCTGAGAACAAAATGACTACTTCAGATAAATGTTGGTAAAACATGCTTGTACAGAAGTTTATTGAGAGGTATTTAAAAATAAGTCATATTATTTTATTACTTTGTGATTGTTGAAGATGTAGAAAACTTACACAAGAAATTGCGATTTAGAGAAAATCATTTAAGACGTTTTTTTCTCATATTTACATTATGTAATCAAATGTTGTCTGGGTTTTTTAAACACAATCATTTTGATTGTGTTTTTTTTTTCCCCGCTGTTATATGATGAGTAGTATTGAGCTCACTATTTATAGTGAAAATCAATATATTCTGAGAACAGCAAAAATAAATCATATAACATATTTACACGTTATTTTGTATTTTGTATTCACAAATATTTATTATAACTGTTTTGTTTATTCTCTTCCACAGATATTACATTTATAAGGTAAGTACGACTAATAAAAAATACTTTTTCATTAGTTTTTTATTTCTGTTTCTCCCTATACTTCCCTCACTCCCTCTCTGTTACCCTAACTCCCTTCATCTCCTCACTTTGTCAGTCCCCTTCTCTCACGGTCACTCCCTTTAACTCATCTACATTTCGTCATTTACCTTTCTTTGCTCCTTCCCTGAGTCCCCATCTGTCACTGTTTCATTCACTCCCTCTGTCTCTTTCCTTTCTCACTCCCCTTGTCTCATGCTCACTCGCCTTAATCCACCCTCTATCACCCCTGTTTCCTCAATCTCAATGCCCTTCTCTTACCCAACCTCACCCATGTTCCCTTACTCTGCTTCCTTCACTTCTCCTCATTCTCCATACTTCAATCCATACTTCAGTTCCCTTAGCCTACTCTATTTCCGTTTGTCCATCCCTTACACTCCTTCCCTGTCTCTACCCCATTCACCTTCTCTCACTCACTCTTCTTAACTCTATTTCTCTTAGTGCCTTAACACTCTTCTTAACTCACTCCTCTGCCCTTAGTCCTTTTGTTTTACACATTGTTTCTCTCATCTTCCATTTTCTCATCACACTCTCTTTTCCTCCCTCACCATACTTTCCTTTCAACAGTCATTCCCTCAGTCCCTTCATCTCTTTCACTCAGTCATCTCATTCATTGATTTATACACTACACATTCTGTCTCTCTCTCTCTCTCTCCCTTTCTCTTCCTTTATTTCACTTTCTGTTTCCTGCAGTCCTACTTTTTTTTTGTTTTATGAAATGTATATTATAACTCAATTTTTTCTTTTCTTCCACAGATAGTATATTTTTAAAAGAAATTTACTATTAGTTTGTTACTATTTCTAAGGTAAGTATGAAAAACAAAAATACTTTTTAATCACTCCCTTACTTCTCTTTGTGTCTTGGTCATTGTTAATTCTATCTCTTATTCGCCTTCCTTAACTCTTTTTACTTTCGTTAAGTTTCCTTTACTTATTCCCATTATTTCCCTTCTTTCTTCTTTACAGTCTTTCTGTCATTATTAATACTGTTTTTTAAGCCTCACTCACCTTGTCTAACTACCTTTTTCTCTCTCTGTCCTTTACTTGTCTTTCCTATCTTCTACTATCACTACGTTTGTCTTGCTTTTATTTCCAATACTCTTTTCCCCTCACTCTTATATACCTTCCCTCACTATCACTGCCCTTTACTGAATCTCACTTGTCTAATCCCACAACATGTTCTCTTCTCTGTGCATCACTCCCATTCCTTTTCTTCTTCTCCAATTTCTTCAGTACCCCTCATTTTCTTTTCCTCACTTCATCTGTCAATCTTGCTCCCTAATTTATTTTTCTCATTCCCTTGTGCTACCTCCTTTTCATTTACTCTCTCACTCATATTTTGAATATTTTTTTCTCCTTCTTTTATTGTGTGTAACTCAGTCTAACTTCTCTTCCTGTCTGTATCTCACCCCTTTTCTCTTTTCCTCTCTCTTCCTATTACTCTCCCTCACACTCTTTCACTCATTTAATTCCTCAGGGGCAAATTTAAAAAACCCATTGTGCCTCTTTTATACCGCCTGTGCATCACTTTTCTTACGCAGTGGCAGTGCAAAAGAAGTGCCATAGTGCAGAGAGATGCATCACGTTGTAAAACCCTGCACCACATGAAACCAGTCTCAGGTTTCATATGGGCATTTCCACGCAGGGGTAGGCGTTCCGTCACAAGAACTCCTTTGAAAAGTGATTCAGTGAAATCTACAAGATTTCACTGAGTCACTTCACCAACATTAATGTGTCAAAACATTGCATCTGTTGAAGCAGGTGTAAAGGTTGACATAGCACGTTACAGATAGAGGAAGTTGGAAAAGTGCTGGAGTTGCGTCCTGCATGCAACAGAATTTCAATACTGTGCAAACTTTCAGCCCTAGATGTGATGTGCATCATGAGTGGTGCAAGGATTAATTTGTGTTTCGCATCTTTCCTGGTGCATCTTTACTATTTTGCAGAGATGTATGGGGTAACATAAATCTGTCCCTCTGTTCCATTCCCTTTCTATGCTTTCCTAAGTCCCTTCATTCTACTATTCAATTTTTTAATCACTAATTTACCAATTCTCACTTTAACTTACCTCCCTTTTATAATCCTCAAATCTCCTTCCTTCATCATCTTTCCATTTTCTTTACCTTCACTCCCCTAACCCTAATCTATGTATCTCTCTTTGTCCCTTACTGTCCGTCCATATATTCATCCTCTCTCCCCTTCTGTGAGTCCTGCACCTTTACTTTCTTTTCCATACTGTTCTTCCCATAATTTTTAATTTCCTTTAACTCACTACCCTACCTTTAAACATCTTGGGGCAGATTTACAAGCCCTTTAAGCATCTTTTGCGCCATTGTTGCATCACGTTTGTGACACAGCGGCGGTGGAAAAGATGCACCATGGTGCATGTTATTTACAACGTGATGCATCTGGGAGATGCGTCACGTTGTAAAGCCCTGTGCCTTAAGGAGGCGTTATGGTGCTGGGGGGGTGGGGGCGTTCCTGCGCAGGAACGCCTGCTAAAAGTGGCTAAGTGAAATCTACAAGATTTGACTCAATCACTTTTAGGCCATGTCAAAACCTTGCGCCTGCTTGAAGCAGGCGTAAGGCTTGAAGCAGCATTGAAGCAGCATTAGTTGAATGACCCCCCAAGGAGCATTGCTGGAGCTGCATCGCGCATGTGACGCAACTCCAGCAATGTGACACCTTTACGACACAGATGCGTCACGCATATGTCACGTTTTTGCCCCATGGTGCGCCACATTGTAAATATGGCACATCAGTGGTGGCACACAGGTGGTTTTGCTTGTCATAGGTTATTTGGCGCATCCCTGCTAATTTGCAGAGATGTACGATGTAACGTACATCAGTCCTGTAGTTTCAGTCACTCTTTTACTTCACTATCTTCAGTTACTATACTTCCTTTATCTCACTCATTTGCTCAGTCCCTTACTCCGTTTTTGTCATTCATTTCATTTAGTCATTTATACACTACACATTCATACAAAACAAAGATGACACAGTGCGTAACAGATAGAGCTCTTTTTGGAAAAATAAGTTAGTTCTGAAAAGAACTTTTTTTTTTTGTTTTGTTGTTTTATATATTAATTGTTTTTTTGAAAAAATTATATTTTTTTTGATTTTCCTACAGGAACAGAAATCTTCAACTGAAACACTGTTCAACAGGAACAAAATAAATCCAAACTTTGAAAAAATGTATCTTCTCTGGGAGCATTGATGTTCATTAATTCTGCGCTCAACCAGAGTAAGGCTCTGCTCCCCGTTCACAACAATTTCAAAACATTTGTTGCATCTCATGTGGACTTTGAACAAGAATGGTCTTAGGTCCATCTGTGCAGTTGATGGAGATGCAGGTCGTCCTCCAAATGATGTGCTGGCCACAGCTAGTGGTATTTGGGTGGCCAGAGCTCTTGTTGATGCCTGTGCAAATTACACAGGGTGCACTTGTCTGACATGCCTTATCATAGTATGAATTGAAAATGAGTACTTTTTTGATGGATATCCTCTGGATAAAACAGTGCCACATAGAGTACAAGTGACTTTCGGGGCATTCACTTTTTTAAGTCTTTCAGGAAACGTAAAACATTTCCATATAAAAGATTCCTTGCCTTTTTTTTGTGGAAGCTGATAATCTTCCCCAGATTCAGAAGAAGAATCCTGTCTTGCAGCCATTTCAGAAAATTCTCTGGAAACTTCAAAAAGGCTCCTTCTCCCATGAGAGTAAGACAGATAGTGAGGGAAGTGGGTGGGGTTCCTGAAGATTCTAGAACTGAAACTACTATGAACCAATCAAAAGTGTTGTTTTCGTGTCACATGATTTGACGTGCGCGCTCGGGTGCGCGCACCCGGTCGCGCACGTCGCTTTAAAATGGCGTTTTTTCCGATTTTCATAAAAGTTTCAAAACGTGGAAAAGAGGCAAGGTAGAGACACCCTGACCTCCTAGACCTTCTCAAGGGGTCCCAGAAGAATCTCGACAGGCCAAAAAAACGTTTTCTTTTGTTAAAAAATAGCAGGGTGCGCGCACCTGGTCGCGCACGTCGGGTTAAAATGGCGTTTTACCCGATTTACATAAAAGTTTCAAAACGTGAAAAGGAGGAAAGATAGACAGTTCCTGACCCCCTAGAGTTTCTCAGGGAATCCCTAAACAACTCCGACGGGCAACAAAACCTTTTTATTTATTTTTTTTTAAATTGCGGGGTGCGCGCACCTCATAATTGAATAAAAAAAAAAATCAAGTCATGTGACTCAAAAACAACATTTTTCATTGGTTTATATTAGTTTCAGATCTAGAATCTTCAACACCCCACCCATTTCCCTCACTATTTGCTTTTTGGAGCTGGAAGCAGAAAAAAGAACAGGATGGCAGAAAGACAAGAAACATCATCTTCTTCTTCTGACTCCCACATGGAATATCGCCAGCCAGCTAAGAAAGGGAAATCTTCTTTTATTTGGAAGTTTTTTACTTTTCCTGAGCATCAAAAAAAGGTAAATGCCCCTAAAGTAATGTGTACCCTTTGTGGTACTGTTCTTTCAAGGGGAAACCCTCTTAAAAAATACTCTTTTTCTATCCATACCATGTTAAGACACGTAAAAAATGTGCACCCTGTGCAATATGCCCAAGCAGCCACAAGAGCTCTGGCCCAGCAGATTCCACCAGCTGTGGCCAGCACATCTACAGCTCCACCTCCATCGCCAGCAACAGCAGAAATGGACGTTAGGCCATATTTGGCACATGTGCATATGCGGTGCAACAAATGTTTTGATATTATTGTTTATGGAGAACAGAGCCTGAATCTAATTGAAAGCATGATTCAGAATCATAAATGCTCTGAAAGGAGATATTTTTTTTTCTATTTTTCATTTATTTTGTTCCGGTTGAACAGTTTCCTTGTTGCAGTTCCTGAATTTTCTTCCAAAAAAAAAAAATTCTCAAAATTTAAAAAAAAGGGAAAAAAAATATAAAACAACAAAAGAAAAAAAAACAGTTCTTTTCAGAACTCATTCAATTCTCTAAAAAGAGTTATATTCTTAAAAACTGTGTCGTTCATTTTTTTGAATGAAAGTGTAGTGCATAAATGAGTGATTGAAATGACTGACGGAAGGAAGGGACTGAGGGAAAGAGTGAGAAAAGGGGAGTATGGTGAGTGACAAAAGAGGAGTTGAAGAGTAACTGAAAGAAGGGGACTAAGGGTAGGGGAGTGAGGTAAAGGGACTGAAAAACTAAAGGAAGGGCAATAAAAAAGGAGAAAAAAACTACTTTCAGTGTTTTGATGTTGTATTTAAATTCATAATAAAAAAAAAGAATTGTACACATATTTTATTTAGGGGTTAGCATTTAAAAAACCTTGCAAATTCACTAAAAAAAACATAGGGGCATATTATCAAGGGGGTTTATCTCCGCTTTTTTGGCTTTAAAAGCCAAGAAAGCGGAGATAAAATTATCTCCCATTACCAAGCTGTCGCTAACACCAGTTAGTGACAGCTAATAGGAGATAGCGACCATCTTGGGCCCCGCTTTGCATGTCAGTGATATTTATCACTAATGACATGCAAAGTGGGCGTGCCAAGATGTTAGCGACTGGAAACAGTCGCTAACATCGCTATCTCCTATTACCAACTTTTGGAGATATTCGCGCTAAGCGCGAATATCTCCAAAAGCTAACACCTGCCCTGAGCAGTTCTTCACCATGTTATCCAATGGGAGGTGGATAACATGGCTAAGAGCATTTGCTCGATAATGCATGAATATCGCTGACTTTTCAGCGATATTCATGCATTGCGGCCGTTTTTTATCGCATTTGCGATAAACCTTGCTAATAGCAAGGTTTATCTGCGATAAAAATCGCCGATGTGCGGCGATAATTTTTGTCTCTAAACAAGTTAGAGACAAAAATTATCGCTAGTTGTTGGTAATATGCCCCATAGTTTTTACACACGTTATAGTTAGGAATTAGCATTTAAAAAACCTTGCAAATTCACTGAAAAAAACATAGGTTTTACACACGTTATAGTTAGGAATTAGCATTTAAAAAACCTAGCAAATTCATTGAAAAAACCATAGGTTTTATATCAGTTATAGTTAGCTGGATAATTTACTCATACAAAACCATTGAAATTCCCACGTTATAGTTAGTTGGACTCACTATAACTGGCGCGCCCGCAAAGCACTGCTAATGACGTCACATATTACATCACTCATGACATAGTCAGTGACATCACTCATGACATCACTGATGACATCTCAAATGACATCACTGATGACATCATCCTTGTGAAAAAATGGCAGACTCTCTCTCAGTGTAATATACGTTTTGCTACACACATTGAAAAATAGAATCAATAATTACAAAACAATGGAGAAATTAATTCCACTTACAACAATCTATTCAGAAATTGCAAAATCTACATACGCATTCGCACATTCACCAACATATCTATATAGTTACTCATACACATACTCAATCATCATAAATACTCATTCATCTATACATTTTGTTAGAAAACGACACTCATCCTTAGAGTTACTCACACACATACTCACACACGCAAATAAACTATAAAACAACCATACACTTGCTTATACAGCTATACATACACCACTACTCTTACTTCTACAGAAACGTACACATACTTTTTTACTAAAACTATCTCTTATAGGAACAAAAAAGTATTTATACAGAAACTCTTACAATTTCTCACCCTCACACATACTTACCTATATGCATCAATTCTTACTTATAGTAATTTAAAACATATGTAGTTACTTATAAAGAAATGATTCTGACAGTCATTCACTCACTAACACACCTATACACACACTCATCCATCTATACAGTCGTGCACACATGCTGTCTTCAAGACATATGCAAACAGTAAGGCACTCTTTCATTCATATATGCACAAAGTAATACCTCCCACCAAACTTAACAGACACTCATACTAATACTCAAAAAACTAACTAATAACCTATATAGACAATCATGTAGCTACTCACCAACCTAAGCATCCGTCTATAGATAAAGGGAGACAGTGATACAGATATTTACAACTTTAAACCATAAATGGTAATACATATATTTATTAACATACACTTAATAAATTAGTTATACAATCAATTAAAATACCCCATCCATTTAAACTCTAATTTAATCGTTTGTTCTTCCATCAATTTTTAGGTACACTTATATAAAATATATATTTTTTTATCAGAAAGATACACATTCACTGGATGATGTCATCAGTGATGTCATTTGAGATGTCATCAGTGATGTCATGAGTGATGTCACTGACTATGTAATGAGTGATGTAATATGTGACGTCATTAGCAGTGCTTTGCGGGCGCGCCAGTTATAGTGAGTCCAACTAACTATAACGTGGGAATTTCAAGGGTTTTGTATGAGTAAATTATCCAGCTAACTATAACTGATATAAAACCTATGGTTTTTTCAATGAATTTGCTAGGTTTTTTAAATGCTAATTCCTAACTATAACGTGTGTAAAACCTATGGTTTTTTCAGTGAATATATACATATATATATTCACTGAACAAACCATAGGTTTAACACACGTTATAGTTAGGAATTAGCATTTAAAAAACCTTTGAAATTCACTGAAAAAACAATAGGTTTCACACCAGTTATAGTTAGCTGGACATTTTACTCATACAAAACCATTGAAATTCCCACGTTATAGTTAGTTGGACTCACTATAACTCGCGCGCCCGCAATCCACTGCTGATGATGTCATATGTTACATCATTCATGACATGGTCAGTGACATCACTGATGACATCACTGATGATATCTCAAATGACATCACTGATGACATCATCCAGTGAATGTGTGTTTCTGTAAAGTTAAAATATGTTTTTTATATTGAAGAATGAGTGGATGTATGAGTGTCTGGTTGAAGGATTTAGTAGGTGCGTGACTGACTGTATGAGTGAGTGATTAAATATGTCTTTCTGAATGCATTGGTTAGTGACTAAAGTTTCTGAATGTGTGCATCAGTATGTCTGTTGTTGTGTAAGCTGCTGCATGTGTTGATCAGTAGCTATATGAGTGGCTATATGGGTTATTGATTGTTTGCCCAAGTATTTGTATGTGAGGGTGAGTGTGGGTGTGGGTGGCTGGGAGGTGTGTGACTTTGTGCATAGATGTGTGAGCAGTTGATTCACTTGGTATATGGGTTCAAGAGTGCATGTGGAAAGAGCTGTATTGGTTGACTGTGTGCATGGGTGTGTTGGTGAGTGAATGGATATCTCAGTGCTACATGTCCAAGTAAGTACATATGTAAAACACAGTGCATGTGAGAGTTGGCATATATAAATGACTAAACATGAGAGCCTGTGATTGCGTAAGTGACTGTATGGATTAATGTGTACTTGTATCAGTGATTGTAAAAGAGAGTAAGTATGTGTTAGTATATGTTTGAATAAGTAAGGTTTTGTGTGTATAACTGTATAGATGAGGAAATGGGAGTGTGATTGATTCTTTGCATGACTGACTAGGTGTGTAACTCCATGAATGAGTGGCAGTGTGTGAGTGTCTGTATAGATGTATGAGTTCATATAATAGTGTTGTATTGATGAGTGACTGTATGTATGAGTGATTGTATGGGTGAATGAGTGGATGTGTGTGTAGACTTAGGAATCAGTGAGTGCGTATGTAGTAACTGGTATTGGTGTGTCAATGGTTTCTGGAATGGTAGTCTGTATTTAACACTGGATGTATCAAAGGTTAGATTAGAGTGTGAGGAGGTGCGACGTATTATCACATGAATGATGTCATCAGTGATGTCATCAGTGATGTCATTTGAGATGTCATCAGTGATGTCATCAGTGATGTCATTTGAGATGTCATCAGTGATGTCATCAGTGATGTCACTGACCATGTCATGAATGATGTAAAATGTGACCTCATCAGCAGTGGATTGCGGGCGCGCGAGTTATAGTGAGTCCAACTAACTATAACGTGGGAATTTCAATGGTTTTGTATGAGTTAAATGTCCAGCTAACTATAACTGGTGTGAACCTATTGTTTTTTCAGTGAATTTCAATGGTTTTTTAAATGCTAATTCCTAACTATAACGAGTGTTAAACCTATTGTTTTTTCAGTAAATTTCAAAGGTTTTTTAAAAGCTAATTCCTTACTATAACGAGTTTATAACCTACGATTTTTAAAGTGAATTATTACGTTTTTTTAATAGCTATTTTTTCTAAAATTATTATTATTATTTTTTTCTAAAAGAAATTTTTGAATGTATTTTTCCTGTTAGTTTTTTTTTTACATTTTACCTCGGAGCGCTCAGGGAGCGTGCACCCGTAAACGCACCCGTACACGTAGCGAGAGTGCTATATCGGCGTGCGAAAAAAAATATAAGTATGTATTTAAAGTAAATAATAATGCAAGACATTCAGTGGCATACTTATAAAAGTAGTATTCTTGATTTTAAATAACCGTATTTTAAATTCAAAAGCATTTCCTAAAATCAAACAAAACGTCATTCAGGCGCCCCGCGTAAGCGCCCCCGGTAGCGCCTACGTATGTGCCATGTAAGCGCTCCCGGAAGCGCTCCGGTGCGCGCAGCGTAAGCGCGTCAATTCATGTGACCTTAAAATAACACTTTTCTTTGGTAGTTAACAGTTTTTTTTACAACTAATGAAAACCCCATCAATTTCCTTCACTACCTCTTTCACTTTGAAGAGAGCAAGACCTGTTCCCTTTTTCTCCTGTTTTTTGAAAGAATGGCTGCAAGAGCACCAAGCAGCAGTGACTCTGATGAGTTTCTCCATGAGGATCCTCCTCAACCAAAAACGAAGGAGCACTTCATCTGGAAGTTTTTTAGCATTCCAGAAGGGGAGAAGAAGGTAAATGCTCCTAAGGTGGAATGCAAGATATTCCACACTATTCCTTCTCGTGGTGACCGCACAAAAAAATGCAGTTTTGGGAATTCCACCATGATCAAACATGTGCAAAGAAGGCACCCCCCAGAACTATGCCCGGGAGAGTGTCAGGGACCTGGCACGGAATGCACCGAGAGATGGCGCCTCGACTTCCACTGGAGGAGCAACATCATCGGGGAGAGGAAGATCAGTCGAGTTAATACCAAACATTCAGCCTGTTTTTTCGGACATTACAATTAGGTGTAAGCAGTGTGACGAACTGCTTTGTTTTGGGCAGCAGAGCATTCTATTAATTGTTCAAAAAAGGGAAGAACACCGCTGCCCTCCCCAGCCCTAATTTTTCCCCTTTTGTTTTGCTCCTGTTGAACAGTTTGACATTCCCTATTTTTGTTTTTGTTCTGATAAAAATACCAAAAAAATGTAAAAATGTTCGAAAAAGTAAAAAAGAAAAAAAAAAGAAGAAAAAAAACAGTTCTTTTTAGAACTACCTCCAATTCTCCAAAAAGAGCTATATTCTTTACAAATTCTAAAAGAGTGAGTGAAGTGAAGTACAGTGAGAAAGGAAAGGAAAATGAGTGAGGGAGCAAAGAAAGGGACGAGAGGGGAAGGGAAGTGAAGTAGGGGGACTGAAAGAAGGTGAGTTTTGGAGGTGAGTGAGGGGAAGGGGAGTGAACATGGGGAACGAGGATAAGTGAGGAAAGCGGAGTAAGGGAACGGGGGTGAGGAACGGTAAGAGAAGAGCAGTGAGGTTGAGGAAGAGTGGTGAAAGAGAGTGGATAAAGGCAAGTGAGCGTGAGACAAGGGGAGTGAGGGAGTGAGGAGACAGAGGAAATGAAGAAAAGAGTGAGAGAAGAGGACTGAGTGAGGGAGCAATGAAATATAAGTGAGGGAGTGTAGGTGAGTTATAGGGAGTAAGTGTGATGGAAGAGGAGTGAGAGAGTGAGGGGACGGAGGTAGTGAAGCAAAGAGAGAGGGAGTGAGGGAAGGAGAATGCGGATATGACAGGACAGAGGTAGTGAGAGAAAGAGTGAGTGAAGTGGAGTAAGGTCAGTAAGGTAAGGGGAATGAGTGAGTGAGCGAAGGAAGGGAAGAGAGGGGAAGAGGACTGAAACATAGGTACTGAGAGAAGGTGAGAGGGGGATGAAAGTAAAGGGAAAAGGAGAGAAAGATATGGAATGAGGGGTACTGAGGGAACCAGACTAAGAGAATGGGAGTGAAAGAACAGCGGAGAGCATGAGTAAAGAGGGATGAAAGAGGGTGGATAAAAGTGAGTGAGGGTAAGACAAAGGGAGTGAGGAAGTGAGGGGATGGAGGTACTGAAGGAAAGAGTGACAGAAATGGACTGAGTGAGGGAGCAAAGAAAGATAAGTGAGGGAGTGTGGCTGAGTTATAGGGAGTGAGCGTGACAGAAGAGGAGTGAGAGACTAAGAGGACGGAGAGAATGAGGCTAACAGAGAGAGAATGAGGGAAGAGGAGTGAGTAAGTAAGAGGACAGAGGGAGTGAGAGAAGGAGTTACTGAAGAGGAGTAAGGAGAGTAACAGAAGGGAAAAGAGTGAATGAGCAAAGGAAGGGGAGAGACAGGAAGGCAAGTAAAACAGGAGAGCTGAAAGAAAGTGAGTGTGGCTGCGTTATAGGGAGTGAGCATGACAGAAGAGGAGTGAGAGACTAAGAGGACGGAGAGAATGAGGCTAACAGAGAGAGAATGAGGGAAGGGTAGTGTAGAAGTAAGAGGACAGAGGGGGTAAGAGAAGGAGTTAGTGAAGTGGAGTAAGGAGAGTAAGGGAAGGGAAAAGAGTGAAGGAGCAAAGGAAGGGAAGAGAGAGGAAGGAAAGTATAGGAGAAGGTCTGAAAGAAGGTCAGTGTGGGAGGGGAGTGACGAAAAGGGGAGTAAACGAGAGGATTGAGAATAAGTGAGGGAAGCACAGTAAGGGAACGAGGGTGTGGGTGGGTGAGAGAAGAGTAGTGAGATTAAGGAAAAGAGTGATGAGAAACTAAATTTTGTATGTCATAAAAGGGTAGTAAGAGATAAAGTAGGAGTGAAGGACTCAGAAAGGAAAAAAGGGAATGGTGAAGGTCAGAGAGAGTGAAAAAGAAATAGAGGGAGAGAAAATTACTAAGAGGATAATGAGATGGATACATTCAGTGACAGAGAAGAAGAGAAGGAGAGAGAAATGAAGTGAAGGTGAGTAAGATACTAAAGGAATGTGCATTAGGAAAACTAAAGGAAGAAAGGGGAGTAAAGAAAGGGGAGTGAGTGACAGGGAAGCAGGAGTGAGTGTCAGTGGATTTATGAAATGAGGGATGGAAGGTGAGTGAGGGTGAATGTAAGGATGTAAGACAGTGAGGGGACAATGGGAGTGAGGGTAACAGAGAGGGAGTGAGGGAAGACAAGTGAGAATATGAGAGAACAGAGGGAATGAGAGAAAGAGTGAGTAAAGGGGAGTAAGGTGAGTGAGGAAAGAGGAATGACTGAGGGAGCAAAGGAAGGAAAGAAGGGGAAGAGAAGTGAAGCAAAGGGACTGGGAAAAGGTGAGTGCATGAGGAGAGAAAGAGGAAGGGGAGTTAAGGATGATGAATGAGGATAACTGAGGGAACCGGAGTAAGGGAACAAGGGTGAGGGAGGGTGAGAGAAAGGCAGTGAGGTTGAGGAAAGAGGAGTGATAGAGGGTGGATAAAGGTGAGTGATTGTAAGACAAGGGGACTGAAGGAGTGAGGACATAGAGGTAGTGAAGGAAATAGTGAGGTAAAAGGACTGAGTAAGGGAGCAAAGAAAGGTAAGTGAGGGAGCGTGGGTGAGTTATAGGGAGTGAGCGTGATGGAAGAGGAGTGAGAGAGTGAGAGGACCAAGAGAGTGAGGCTAAGAGAGAGGGAGTGAGGGAAGGGGAGTGAGGATGTGAGAGGACAGAGGGAGTGAGAAAAGGAGTGAGTGAAGTGGAGTAAGGTGAGTGAGGGAAGGGGAATGAGTGAGGGAGCGAAGGAAGGAAAGAAGGGGAAGGGGACTGAAGTAGAGGGACTGAGAGCTGGAAAGTGGTGGATGGGACAGAGGGAAAGGGCAGTAAAGAAGTGGGGAATGAGAATAAGTGAAGGAAGTGGAATAAAGGAAGGGAGGTGAGGGAGGGTGAGAGAAGGGCAGTGAGGGTGACTTAAGAGGAGTAATAGATGGTGGTAAAAGTTGAGTGAGTGTGAGACAAGGAGATAATAATATATATTTAATAATGCAAAATATAATTTAACTTGTACAACATGTTATATGGTTAATTTTTGCTGGTCTCAGAATATATTGAAATTCACTTAAAACAGTGACTTCAATACTACTCATCATATGACAGCGGGCAAAAAAAAACACGATCAAAATGATTGTGTTTAAAAAACCCATACAACCAATCAATAAATAATGTAAAATTTAGAGAAAACATATCTTAACTCACTTTTGATCCACGCACTTTTCCACGAGGCCAAATAGTATATGGAAAGTCCTTTTCTTTGGAAAATACTCAATAGTATTCTTATTCTTCCATTTACCCGAGTTTCTGAAAGAAAATCTCCAACATCTTTTACATTATGAAACAATACTTATATTTCCACCTCTGGCTTACTTATGACTAATATTTCTTATAATACTCACATCACACACTACGTGATACACTTACACTACCTCTATCACAACTACAAGTTTTTTAATTTCTTAATCAATCTCACTCACAAAGTAATTTTGAACAGCAGACTAAGTTTTATTAACTGCTCCAATCTTCATAGGCCAATCACCTTTCCTAAAATTTTGGTTGTAAGAATACTACGTAAGAATTTGGTAACTGATAAGGCAAACGTTGTGTGAAAGCCAATTGAGTATCATTGCAATTAGTCCAGCCTTTTTGACATTTTAAATAAGCTGTGTAATGTCCTTATGATGTCAAAGGACCATCATGGAAAATAATTGCTGCAGTTGCAAAGGTTCTTCCTGAAATTGATAATTGAGAAGCCACAACATTTTTTATCAAAGTTGTCAATTTAGTTCTATCAGGTCTACATCGTTGGAACATTAAAATGACATACTGTCCATATCTTTGTATAAATAATGTTGATAGCATTGCAGATTTACATTGAGTACAGACCATGTTTTGATTTGCTCCTCTAACTAGATTATTAAAAGACACTGATTTGCAGTCTGGTAAAGTCAAATATAGAAATCTTTCAGTGTCTATTGTAGTACTGCTTGAAAAGGAGCAATTGTTGCAGTCATGCTGCCGTTTATAAGAAAGGCCAAAAAGATTTTCTACATCTACACCTTCATCTTGCAATACACCAACAGTTTGTATTTATGTTCTATCACTGCTACATTTCTCAAACACAGAATTCAACAAAGAACAAAATCTTTGATCCCCATTTTCAGCAATCTGTTCTTGTACAGTTTTGATAAAAAAAACATTAACCACTATATTAGCATAGCAGTTGACACCAGAACTGTTTTCAAACTGAAATCCAACAACATCTTTAACTGAATCCTTTTCCTTTCTGCTTACAATTACTGGTTCATCTACTTTTTTTTTCTTTTTGCTACAACTACACTACAATTTTTCTCATTTCTTCTTTTTCGGCCTACTACACACTTTTCAAATAGAGGATATTGAGGTAAATTTGGAGCATACTCTCTTCTTAACCTTTTATAATATTTTACACAATTTAGATCAGCACTAATCTTTGTCTCATCAAAATCAATCAAGTACAATCCAGATAAAGTTCTGACTCGAGATAAAGCAACATATGCCATACCCTCTTTGAACACAGAACTTCCAATATTCACCAAAGCACTATCTACACATAAACCTTGAGATTTATGAATAGTCACTGCATATGCCAAAGAAACAGGAAACTGTTTTCGGCGGACACATAAATCTTTCACAGGCAAAAGTCTAGCAGAACAGCGACTGATTTGTTGTACTTCTTCAATACCATCAAATTTAATTTTTAGAAATTCAATTCCATCTCTATTTCGGTAATTCACAAAATCAATAACAGGACCCATTGCTCCATTTACTAAACCTCTTTCCACATGTAAATTCCGTCGTAAAATTATACGACAATTCAAAGATACATACAGAGTCCTTTCCAAACCAGCAGTTTTAGATATTGTCTTGTCTAAAGAATCCAATTTTGATTTCAACTTTTCTGACAAAATAATAGTTGCTCCTTCATGCTCTATTTTATCAATAGCTTCGAGTTTCACAATCTGTTGATTTTCTAACTGTAACATTTTGCTGTTGAAGATTGAACTTTCTTGCAGAGTTGGCATCAAACATATAACAGATTTGTTTTCAGGAATTTTCTTAAAAATATTCTCTGGGAGAATGTTTTCATTTGGAAACAAATTTGAAATTATTCTTCCATGTAAAGCTTCTTTGCCATGCTCAGTTAGTTTTCCAATTCTTACATCTTGTAGAATATTTTTATAATCTTCATCCTTTGCCTGTCGCACATTTTGAAGCAGTTCTGCATATTTGAAATGTAACCATATGTTAACATTTCCAATGCTTCCTAGGCACTTCCTGGTATCTTCATGTGTAAGCATTTTAAACACTTTCTGTCCTTTCACTGGAGTTAGCTGCAGTAGATCAATGACAATGATGTGTTTACCTCCAAATAACACATCATACTCTGTTTTAAGAATTTCTTGCATTCTTGAAAGCACAAAAGCAAGCATTACATTTGATACCATGCTTACCTCATCAATGATAAGAAGTTTAATTTTCTTTAGGACTATTGAAACTTCACAACAAGCTTCTCCAGATAGCTTGTGGTATTGTAATTTATTATCATGCTCTACTGGTAGCATCAACAAGCGATGTAAAGTAATCCCTTTGATGTTATGTGGTGCCAACCCAGTTGGAGCGGGAACAACACAAGACAGAAATGACTCCGTTCTTTTCTGCAGATACGTTGCAATTGCTTTAATCAGAAAACGTTTTCCAGTTCCTGCTTCTCCACTCACGTACAGTCAGACGGGTATAAATGATGTACATGAGCACTCTTTTTTCTCATGACATAAACCATGCTCAATCTGTTCTGTGACTTCATCATATATTTGTCTCTGCTCAACGTTTAGTTCTTTTTCCAAATCTTCTAAGTTAACTACATCCTCCTGAGCTTGTTCCATAGCTCATTCTACTTCATTCATGGCAGTGGCAGCTTCATTTTGTATAATTGGTCCTCCTAGTGGATCCTGACTCAATGAAGCAGAACTCTGACTGTCTTGAGAACTGTCTCCAGCAATCTCTGCTGCAATTGTAGCTTCTTGCTGTATTTCCTCGTTCAACATTTGCAGATAATTTGAAAAAACAGTACATTCTATGGTATCCTTGGTTGCATTGAACGAATCTTCATAAGTAAGAAAATCTCCAAGTAGTTCCTTTTCTGTACGCCATGTTGCAAAAGAGCTAAATAGTAAAATTCCCTTTTGTCTGAAGATTCACAACTCAATTTTCGATGATTAATCAAATGGCCTTTTCTTTGTTTCACCAAATTCTCTATTTCTTGTACAGGTTTCTAAACTCTGTTTCGTGTTGCATCAAGACCTAGACTCACCCAAATGATGGTTCTAGATTTGGCATATAGACTTGTTGATGATAACCGATTAGAACATTCATATGCTCCAATTTCTCGAAAAGGATGCACACATTGAATCAGAATAGACTCATAGGTATTTAAATCCATCAATTCAGAAGGAATGTCTACCAACTCCAGATTATTATGAACAGCTCGAGCAGGCATTCTGTTTTCATTTAATTTATTATAACAGTATTTACAAATACGTTGATCAGAACCCAAATCAAAACAATTTTCTACCAACAAATAAGTTGCAAAATCCTTCCACTCATTATTATTTTCCTTTTCGCTTTTTACATATAAATCAACTAAACTAGTCTGATTCTTGTAATGAGTTCGTCGACAACACATACAAGTAAAATTAGGCCTTTCACTTGAATTGACCTTAAACTTTGTAATTTCATGTTCAAATTTTTCTGTACTTGAAATCTCTACATTCTCTTCCACATTACCTTCTATTACTGTATCAGTTTCTGCACTGTCCTCTTTTTCACCAAAGTAACAAAACTCAATTTCTTCACAAATGTTCTTCACATCTAATTCAGTTCCATGCAAAAGAGCACTGTTTAACTGTTTTAGCTTAAGTGCTGGACTTTTTGCATAATACAACCTTCTCACTAATTTCCTCACTTTATTATGATGCACTGCTAACATCCTAAAATGGTAAAATGGTGAAAAACACTCTGACATACTTTTCTTGAAAGACAAGCCAGTGAATGCCCATGCAAACCTGTTTTTTTCTCTCACTCTACAAGGATCTAACTCTTGCAAATTTTTCATTTTTTGCTTTAGACTTTTCTTAGTATATGTCCGTAAGAAACTGAGAAACAAATCAATTGAATCCTGTCGCACACTACAAATACTACTACAATTCCAAGTATACACTGGAGCCTTAGGACATCTCCCTAAAACTTCATCAGCTAACACCTCTTCTGTATTTCTAGGCACAATTTTTTCTTTTTCAACCGTACAACTGTCCTTCACCTCATATCCTCGACCGCTGGTGTCAACTGCATGCACCAAATCATTATCCTGAAAGTAACTTTCTTCATTAAAAAATGGCTCACAACTTGAACTATGCTTCCATTCTCCAGAAAAAAACATCACAAAAATGAGCCTGATTAATTACTCTTTTCCACTTACATTTTGATTTGAACACATTGATTACCGTATCTAGTGTACAAATTCTATTCATTACTACTCCATATAACTTATTTTTCACTTTAAATGCTTCATCCACAATCTTCATTATTTTTTTTTCTTGTAAATAGCGGTCTTTTTTTATACATCTTTACATTTTTTAATGAATTTGAAACTATTCTGTTATAAAACATTCGTCTACGAATTTCAATAAATTGATTTCTCCTATTGCTATAGACAATATCATCTCCTTCTACAGGTCTAACATTTTTTGAGGGGCAGAATTTTTTCTTTCTACTAAGAGATCCATTATTCTTCTTTGAAACAACATCTTTTTTTTGACATTTCAATAATTTTCTTAAAAAGTCCTTAGTTTGCTTACCAGGAGCATTATTTTTTTTCACAGAAGATTGTGTTTTGGATGAGTCTTGTATTTCTGTTTTCTTGGACCTTAAATCCTGTTTATGTTTCTTTTGAAGTCTTTCCTTTGACGGCATATTCTTTTATCTTTCTATAGATGATTACAATCTGTGGTAAGGAAAAAATAACATATTATAGACCACTACAAACATACTACATAGCAATTACAATAACTGAACGATATAAACACTAGTTTACAACATAAGTTACTTTATACCACAGCAACTGTGTCACAGTAACAGTGCAGTACAGTTTCATTATTAATCTTACTCTCTGCCTGCACCATGTCACTCTGTGCCTGTGTCTTATGTCACTCTGTGCCTGTGTCTCATCTCACTCTGTGGCTGTGTCTCACCTCACTCTCTGCCTGTGTGTCATCTCAGTCTGTGACTTCCCCATCTCTCTCTTGCTCTTTCTGTGTGTCATTTGTCTGTTTGCGTGTGTCTCATCTCACTCTGGTAAATGCTTCATGGTAAAAATTATGGCTTTAACATTGTTGACATGGATCACACTGACTGTCTGTATGAAATAAGGAATTATATTTTCACATTTTTCAATAATGTCACCTGTGTCTGCTCACAGTTTGCATCTCTAAGCTAAAAGGGTACTCTGTGCCTGTGTCTCACCTCACTATGTTCCTGTGTGTCATCTCAGTCTGTGCCTGCCCCATCTCTCTCTCTTTCTGTGTGTCATTTGTCTGTTTGTGTATGTCTCATCTCACTCTGGTAAATGTTTTATGCTAAAAAGTATGGCTTTAACATTTTTGACAAGGATAACACTGAGTGTCTGTATGAAATAAGGAATTATATTTTCACATTTTTCAATAATGTCACCTGTGTCTGCTCACAGTTTGCATCTCTAAGCTAAAAGGGTACTCTGTGCCTGTGTCTCACCTAACTCTGTTCCGGTGTGTCATCTCACTCTGTGCCTGCCCCATCTCTCTCTCTTTTTTTATGTGTCATTTGTCTGTTTGTGTATGTCTCATCTCACTCTGGTAAATGTTTTATGCTAAAAAGTATGGCTTTAACATTTTTGACAAGGATAACACTGAGTGTCTGTATGAAATAAGGAATTATATGTTCACATTTTTCAATAATGTCACCTATAAGCAAGACATAACATTCCTTTTTCATTTCAAAGGCACACCCTGGACCTTGATTGCACAGCATAGAGCCTATTTGTGAAGTAAGAGGCCTAACAGACATGCTGCCTAAGATTCCCTACTAGTACATATGCTAAAGCCCAACTGACATTAAAAATGCATGTATTCCATACTTTAAACACATCAACTAAGCAGATTATTCACCCTGATCCATTTAAAATCAAGCTTGACTCACAGTGTGATCTTAGGCACATGACCAGGATCTTACATGTAATCTACCATGTCTGTCTCGGCATACAATATGTGGGTCTTTGCTCATACTATTTCACTATGTCTACTGGCAAAAAACAGACCACATATATATAAGCAAGACATAACATTCCTTTTCATTTCAAAGGCACACCCTGGATCTTGATTGCACAGCTTAGAGCCTATTTGTGAAGTAAGAGGCCTAACAGACATGCTGCCTAAGATTCCCTACTAGTACATATGCTGAAGCCTAACTGGCTTTAAGAAAACATGTATTTCCATATTTTTAAACACATCAACTAAGCAAATTATTCACCCAGATCCGCTTGACTCACAGTGTGATCTTAGGCACATGACCAGGATCTTACATGTAATCTACCATGTCTGTCTCTGCATGCAATATGTGTGTCGTATTTTCAAATTTTTCAATAATGTCACCTATAAGCAAGACATAACATTCCTTTTTCATTTCAAAGGCACACCCTGGATCTTGATTGCACAGCTTAGAGCCTATTTGTGAAGTAAGAGGCCTAACAGACATGCTGCCTAAGATTCCCTACTAGTACATATGCTAAAGCCTAACTGACTTTAAAAATACATGTATTTCTATACTTTAAACACATCAACTAAGCAAATTATTCACCCAGATCCATTTAAAATCAAGCTTGACTCACAGTGTGATCTTAGGCACATGACCAGGATGTTACATGTAATCTACCATGTCTGTCTCTGCATGCAATATGTGTGTCTATGGTCATACTATTTCACTGTGTCTACTGGCAAAAACAGACCACATATATAAAAGCAAGACATAATATTCCTTTTTCATTTCAAAGGCACACCCTGGATCTTGATTGCACAGCTTAGAGCCTATTTGTGAAGTAAGAGGTCTAACAGACATGCTGCCTAAGATTCCCTACTAGTACATATGCTAAAGCCTAACTGACTTTAAGAAAACATGTATTTCCATATTTTAAACACATTAACTAAGCAAATTATTCACCCAGATCCATTTAAAATCAAGCTTGACTCACAGTGTGGTCTTAGGCACATGCAAAAATCAAGTGGGGAAGGATCACTTGTCCTGCATGAACCAGGGTATGCAGGAGATCTCACGAAGGTGTCTCCAGTAAAAAACCCTCATGCACGTGTTGGGTAGTGAGGAAAATGAAATTTTGCCTGACCAGGATGCCCCCTACGTATACCCTATGTTACATGTGTGTGCATGTCATCCATGCATACTTCCTCGTAGTGGCCTGAATCACTAGGCCCCTGCAATCATGTCCTGCATTAGAAATGCCAGTCATCAAAGTCTCCCAAACGTTAAGGTAGCATAAGGCCCATGTATTTGCATTTCATGACTCCTGATACACTGAAGCTGCAGTTACGTCCCTCTGACCTCGCATACTTCTAGCTCAGCCGAGAGAAGCCCAGCAAGAGGCCTGCCAAGACAGTATTATGAATAACAGTTATCTGTTTGCTTTACAGAATCACGTTTCAGTCTGGTGAAGAAGGTACACAGAACCCATCTGCATAGATAGGGCCCAGCCATTCTGTCTCTGTTTGAGTGGATTACAGTGCTTGCATCCACAGAAAGCTCATGCAACGAACGAATAAATATGCCCTTTCTGTCATTTAGTGACAAGCAACCTTTGCTTCAGATAATACATCCCCTGACTCAAGATATCAGTTAGTACTAGATGTGCTGGTCGCCCTGACACAAGAGATCTCTCTTCTAGACTGAAAGTCAGCTCTCCTCCCAGTTACACGTCAATTGCACGTCATGCTCATGTTGCACACAAGTAGGACAAAGTTCGAGCTGGTCATGCAAACTCCTCCTCTAAGTACCCACCTACCTATCACCTACCTACGACTCATCGAAGTACACACCCTCATGTACGCCCACATGCTCTTATCTCTTTCTTTCTTGCTCTGCCTGGAGCGCTCCGCCCTATGTACAAGGAATAAAATGTATATATTCTGTTCATTGTTATTAAATGTTAGATGACCCTTCCTGAACCTCTGTGGTGATGGAACTGATTCTCCCTTTGACTCGAGTTATTGGAATAAAGCCCATTTAACTTGGACACCACGGATCCTGTCTCTCATTTGATGCATGATACTTTGTTAATGCCTAGAAATTCTGCCAGGGTAATATTTTATTTACCACATAATTTGGCGCCCGAACAGGGACATATCCCTTTCCCCACTCGCCGGAGGAGTGGGTCTAGTCTTTGCCCCCTTCTACAGCCGTGACGGACTTCAAAGTGCGCACGCCATCAGGATTTCCCGCTACTCCCTCAGGCCCAGGAGGAGGACGGACTGTGACCAGGCATCCATACGAGGCGGTGAGGAACGCGGATCGTCTCAACCAGAGCCCAGCCCGTGAGAGAGCAAGGTCCGAGGTCTCCAGAGGTCCAAATGTTCCAAGGCGCAAGCGTAGTCAAGTCAAGTTTCCGAGGCCTTCAAGTTTCAAGTTCTGCTTTCCCGGTGAGTACCACTATGGGGAATGTATCAAGTTTCAAGACGGGCTCATTTTAAATGAGAACGGTCAAGACGGGTCCACTGTAAAAGGTGGAAACGGTCAAGACGGGTCCACGGTTAAACGTGGGCCCGGTAAAGACGTGTCTCATTTTTTGGGACCGGTATGGTTGTACTGTATTCCAGTGCACAAAGTTTATTGTTTTCAAGTACATGTTTTATTCCATGTATCAGGTTAGACTGTGTCTGTTTTAGTGTTATAATGTTTCTTGTATGAATGATTGTTGATTGTTTCAGTCTATTTTTGTGTATTGTGTTTTCATTGTATTGATTTCAAACATGCCACTGTTTTCAAAATTACGTCATATAGGGATCAGGAAAGGTATACTAGAAGAGTCAGTTAACATCCCGCCAAGAGATACACCTGGTCATGATATGTATAAAAGAAGTCAAGACCCTCTCAGAAAGACGCTATTGAGTTATGGCGCAAAGAGTCACATAGGAGATCAGAGAAAGAATACAACAAAGTAGAGAGAAATAAACTAGCAGAGGAAAAAGCCAAAGAAAAAGAATCACGTCCTCTCAGAAGAACTAGCTAGAGTTAGAGTTAGAGCTATAAGTTTACTGTGGAGTTCCTTGTAAATAGCGCCTTGTAAATATGCCTTGTGAATAGCGTGTCATTTTTGTGACATGTTGAGTTTCTTGTAAATATGGCTTGTGAATAGCGCCATATGGTTATGTTTTGTGCAGTGCTTGTTATCATTACGTTAGTCAGGAGAGAGCTGGATCTCTTTCAAGTACTTGGAGAAAATGTTTTGAAGATGTGCGTACGTGTTATGTGATAACGTGGAGAAATGAGTTCATGACTTTCCCATGTACTGCAGTCATTGAGGAAAGATTGTGCTTCAGCTGCCAAAGAGTTAATATCTTGTACTGAGTAGGCAGTATTTGTTTTAACATGCTGTTTAACAAGGTGTTGAGGGATTTTGGCGTTTTTTGGTGTTTGCGGGGGGCGTGTTTTTGAGCGGAAATTCGTACCCGTTCCAGTGGAGGGATTTGGTTGTTTTTTGGTGAGGATTTAGGGAATAGCTTGGACTACTGTGATGCAAAATTTGAAAAGGATCTGAGCTGTGGAAGTGGTGGAAAAAGCATGTTTTGTGTGGAGGTGCGATTTGCCATGTTATCCAAAGGGCGTATTTCTGAAAATTGAGATAAAGGTTTCCTTGATTTTTCATTCTGGGTCTGCCTATGTGCTTTGTCAGTTTGCAGATTGAATGGTAAAATCTTGCATGGAGAGTAAAGAAGTGTATTTGTAAAGGGTTTGCCTTGGAACACTTGATTTTATTGTGTTTAACTCAGAGGTCGGTAGTTGTAAATAAACCAGTCTTATTGAGATAAGGGTTTTTACACGGAGAGTGCTTTAATGTTTTTCACGGTTGAGAAGAAATGATAGAATAGACCCATTAGAGAATGTGCTATTAATTAGTGTACTGCAACCGTGTGTTTTTTTAAATAGGAATGTTTCTACAGAATATTTTTCCCAATGCAAGCTGCCCTTTAGAATAGCGTTGTGACAGTTTTATATTTATTTTGTTTGAAAAATTATGAATCTGGCCCTTTGAATAGGTAGAATAGAAGAGCTTGCACACTTAATTAGGAATAATGGCTATTTGTAAATTAATGAACGTGGCCCTTTTTGATAGCTATAATACATTACCATCTTAATGCATTGCTATGTGTCCCCTACATTAGTTAAATTTGCATTTAGTTTCAAGGCTCACCTATGTACTTTGACAGGCTGCTGATAGAAAGGTATAATCTTGCACGGTAAAAGCAGTATTCATTAAACAAGACTTGGAAAATAGGATTTATTATGTCTGATTCAGAGGTCAGTTAGGCTGCAATGCTTACACAGATGGTTTCAGATAAACATTTAGTGGAGAAGCTTCAATTGATGTATGCAGAGAACAGTCCCAACCCAACAGTCCATGATAATTTGTTTTTTCTCTCAACTGCAAAATGCATAGCCTTGTCTGCAGAAGCACATTGTCCCATATTTGTGTGTTAATTTGCATGCTAAACAAATGCCCATGTTTCAAATGTCTTGCCTTCTAGCTGAATTAGTTAGACAAAAAGTGTTTATTAGAAAGTGGAGCTTTTAAGTAGCAGGACAGGATTATTTTAAAGTACTAGCATGTCACTTAGTTACAGAAAATATGTCCTTATTAAATTGGCTTCAGTGAAATTAGAGAATGTTGGTTTAGCTCCCTGGCCTGGGTACAGATATGTTTTGAATTACAGAGAATGTGTTTTTCGACCTTGAAGGTCCTGGCTTCCAGTATATGTTTATGTAAAGGGAGGGTTGTTCCCTCTTGCCGTGCCTGTCTTGTTATTATTGGCCATACTCCAATTCTTTTCCGCGGACGAGACCGAGCTCTGTCTTCAGTAACTTGGCAGCTGTTCTCAGCTCTCAGAGCCTCCGTGATGAGCCGCAGAGAAATGTTTATGTAAAGGGAGGGCTACTGCTCCGACTTACACTAGCTTCCTTCGAATGTGGAGGGAGGAGGCTTGCAGCTCACTCTTTAAGAAACTTGGCAGACGTTTGGCTCTTTCAATGAGCTCAGCGTTGGCAGCGACCCAATTTTAGAGAAGCAGAGACGAGTGAGAGGCTTGTCTCCTCTTAGTGATGTTTGACACTGAGCCATTTCCTGGCTCTGAGGGGAGGGGTAGGTGAGCAAGGAGTGAGTTCGTAGCGAAGTTACCTCCCCAGCCCCTCTGACTTCTGTACAAAAAAATTGTTCTTCCTTACAGTCAACACTAAAAGCTTCATTGACTTCAGATAAATTCACGCTTGCAAGTGAATAAGTTTTTCCTTCAGTAGTGTAAACAGCATAATTGGCAGGAGTCTTGCTCTTGCAATGGGTTCAGCATCTGGCAGTCATTCAATTTTAGGTCACAGTGAAGCCCGGCTTGGATTTGATTCAAAACTCCGAGCGCGGACATCTTTCAAAAGGGAGGGGCTGGTTTTCACAGAGGTGAGGAGGAGCGAGGTTCCAGCCTTCTGTCTATGCTGGGATATTTGGATTTTATTCAAATACATTTAGAGAACATATTGTAGGTAGTATGGTCATACTATTCCCAAGATTTAGAGTAGGATTTTTTTTTTTTTTTAAACTGCAGAGCTTTTGGAAAGAGGTTTCCCCAAAATAAAAATTGTGCTTTTGAATTGAAAATTCATTTTTTTTGTTTATTTATTTCTATATAATTTATTTTTGCTAGATTGATGACAGTGAGCCCTAGTATTTACAGTCAGACACTAAAGAAACGGCTAGACAGTATTCACATGCCTGCCAACACAGGACTGATACAGTACGTAGACGACATCCTGGTTACAGCACGATCAGACACAGAATGAGAGAATGCATCACTGACAGTTGCAATTCTGTGAAAAGCAAGTGGTGTCACACTTGCTTTCCAAGGGGGGTAGTCAGCTGTAGACAGCTAACACAAGAACGTATTCAGTTACTTACTAACCTTTCACAGCCCATGACACAAAAGGAAGTTTGTGCATTTATTGGCCTCACTTCTTACTGTAGGCAATGGATTCCCCAGTATGCGTATCTAGCCAACCACTCATACAGTTAACTACACAGGAGGCAGCCACTCTGACTGTACGCCCTAGGACACAAGAACACACCTTGGCATTTGAGGAATTAAAAAGAGCATTATGTCAAGCGCCAGTTTCAGCGACTCCATGTTACAGTAAACATTTTATGCTTTTTTATTTTTATTTATTTTTACATTTGACTGTAGCGAGACTGACATGTTATGAACTGACATTATTTCAGCCACACATAGAGATCAGACGTTGTAACATTCTGAATCCTGCAAGAATAAATAGACACACTGTCAGCACAAGCAGCAGAGCCCATCGCTCTGACACAAGCCTGCATAAGAGCTAAGCACTTGAAAGTAAACATTTATACTGACTCACAATACGCTTTTGACGTTGTTCATGATTTTGGGGTCCTGTGGCAAAAGAGAGGTTTTTTGACCTCTCATGGGACCAAGATTCAGCACGGCCAGCTTATCCAAGCCCTGTTAGAAGCCATACATTTACCTACAGCTATTTCTATCCTGAAGTGCAAAGCCCACACCAAAGTGACAGACATCATTTCCCAGGGTAATGACCTGGCAGACCGAACAGCAAAACTTACAGCCCAGACAGCACAGACACCAACAGACACGACAAGGACAGAGGTACCGTTACTGACAACATGTATGGCAGTCAGGGATCCCACACAAGATGTACTCGACATACAGACACATGCCACAACAGATGAGATAAAGAATTGAACTGAACAAGGAGGGGTCCAGACTAACCAAGGTTGGATGACTAAGGGAAAAAGTACATGGTCTCTTTCAGAATCTATGGTACAAATAATCATAAACACAACACATAGCCCCGCACACTTCAGAGAAAAGGCAATGCTAGACAGCTTACAGAACATTTGGTTTAACAAGCACCTGCGTGCAGCAGCGAAACAGAAAGTATGATCTGTTGCCAGTTCAATCCAGGTAAAGGCATTCCGGTGGATCAAGGCGGATTTCATCCTCCTGACCACCCTTTTGAAGTTCTCCAGACGGATTATATCCAAATGGACAGATGTAGAGGTTACAAATATGTCTTAGTAGTTGTGTGTGCACTATCTAGATGGACAGAAGCATATCCAGTTCCAGATTATACTGCTGTGACAACAGCCAGACAATTAGTGCGCGAGTACTTCCCCAGGTATGGATTGCCGCGTGTGATCTATTCAGATAACGGTCAGCCATTCTCTTCCGAATTAATGAAACAAGTGTCTCTTCTGTTAGGATATACTTGGAAATTCCATTGTGTACGACACCCAGAAGCAGCAGGCCTTGTAGAAAGACATAATCAGACAATTAAGACAAACATTGCTAAGATCTGTGCAGAAAAAGGCGTGGATTGGATGGTTGCCTTGCCGGTTGCCCTCTTTTACATGCGTATGGTAGCTCATTCCAGAACAGGCCTATCTCCTTATGAAGTAGTTTTCGGTAGACCGCCAAATATGTGAGGTACGCCTATGCCAAAGATAATACCTGATGTTGACAGTAACATGCTGACAGATTACCTGGCTTCCTTGATTTCTGCACTACTCTCTTGTTGTTCACAGGTTGCTGCTGCCTTCCCTGACAACACCCGGGTCAAGGAACACGCCATTGTCCCCGAGAATTTTGTATGCATCCGGAATTTTGATCGTTCAAGTCCCCTTGAGCCACGTTGGAAGACGCCGAAGTTGGTGGAAGGACGTAAAGGCCGAACTCACCTTCATCACTACAAAAGATACTTTGGACTATTTGGAACTTTGGAACTTTTATAAAGAACACTGACCTTTGCTAGAAAAGACTCCACAGCAGGAGTATAGGTTTAAGTTGCGATCTAGTAAGTCAGACGTAGTTTAATTGTTTAAGCCCACCCTGTGGTGAATCGGTTAGACTTGATTTCTGACATGTATAAGATCACATATGAGAATAGCAAGAAGAGAGATAAGAAGGAAAAATACTGCAAGATATTACGCAGTAGATGTATAGTTACTTTGATCATTCTTTTTATTCTGTGCATTGTTATAATCTGTGTTAGTTTAATGCTACATGTTTTCTTTCCCATTTCTTCACATATACATTCTTCCAGTAATAGCACCGCAGAGCATACATTCAGTGACCTGCCTCCTCATGAATTGTCATATCGACTTGCACTACGTAACAATACATTTATTCGAATGTTACACCATTCTCACCAGACCAGCAATGCAACTGATTGCTGGGTATGTGGCCAACTGCCCCCTTACCAGAAAACGAAGGGAGTTCTGCCATTCTATCCTTTACCGTTCTCACACAATGGTTCATGTGGAGCATGGTTTGCTCTAATGACCTCAATAGATAGAAGGTACATAGCTTATCCAGGTGGCTGGATATATGGAAACCTGAACGAAGTAATGAATGAAGCATGCTTTCCAGACAAAGACGGATTCCCCCAAAGAAAGGGAACCGATTTAGAGAATGAAGAGTACGAACAGGGAAATGCATCTGTTAATTTTATGTTCAGCCCAAACAAAATACAGGTCCACCGTTTATATCAGTCCTGCCAGCAAAAGGTGACCTATGTGTTAGTAAGAAAGGCTCAGTACATATGGGACACAGCGAGTGTAACACTGTAGTAGAGTTTGACGATAAAGGACTTTCTTCTTTCAAAACATCACGCCATACCTATTTCATTTGCGGTCAGACAGCCTATGTACATCTGCCCTTAGACTGGGGTGGGACTTGTTATATAGCATTCTTATTGCCACCTGTTTTCTTGGCCCCATCCCATTATCACAGAGATTCACAACTAGAACATGTTAGACAAAAGAGAGAGACAGATTCTGCAGGGATTGATCAGACTGAAAAAGCTTGGGAGCAATATACAGACTTCAACAAAGGTTTCTTTTTATTCTTGGCCCCGTCCAAAATAGTAAGCTGATACGCAAATTAACAAGAACCCTGGAAGCAGTAGTGAATGTGACTGCATCTGCCCTGGCGAACTTAACCCAGGAGCAATCTGCTATGAGACTTGTCGTTTTACAAAACCGCCTCGTTCTAGACGTCATCTTGGCGGATAGGGGCGGAGATTGTAGAGTCATCCGATCTAGTTGTTGCATTTTCATCCCAGATAATGCACCATCTGTGTACGAAGCAATAACAAGGCTCCACAAAATTGCTCATGCCATACATCAAGATCCAGGCACATGGACTTGGTCCAGTAGGTTCTGGGGTGTAATATCGGCATGGGGATGGAAAGTGCTGACCTTCCTAGGAATGATCCTACTTATGATATTTGGTTGCTGTCTCTGTTTACAGTGCGGCCCGGCGATTTGCGGCCTGTGTGCTGCTGCCTGTATTCCACATCCACGTAAACAAAGGATAAAAGATGAACAAATGATGCTGTATGATGAACTATACGGTCTCATGAATATAGATGTATCCTGAAGGGTTAAGTAGGGGACAAGGAGGGAATGAGGAAAATTAAATTTTGCCTGACCAGGATGCCCCCTACGTATACCCTATGTTACATGTGTGTGCATGTCATCCATGCATACTTCCTCGTAGTGGCCTGAATCACTAGGCCCCTGCAATCATGTCCTGCATTAGAAATGCCAGTCATCAAAGTCTCCCAAACGTTAAGGTAGCATAAGGCCCATGTATTTGCATTTCATGACTCCTGACACACTGAAGCTGCAGTTACGTCCCTCTGACCTCGCATACTTCTAGCTCAGCCGAGAGAAGCCCAGCAAGAGGCCTGCCAAGACAGTATTATGAATAACAGTTATCTGTTTGCTTTACAGAATCACGTTTCAGTCTGGTGAAGAAGGTACACAGAACCCATCTGCATAGATCGGGCCCAGCCATTCTGTCTCTGTTTAAGTGGATTACAGTGCTTGCATCCATAGAAAGCTCATGCAACGAACGAATAAATATGCCCTTTCTGTCATTTAGTGACGAGTAACCTTTGCTTCAGATAATACATCCCCTGACTCAAGATATCAGTTAGTACTAGATGTGCTGGTCGCCCTGACACAAGAGATCTCTCTTCTAGACTGAAAGTCAGCTCTCCTCCCAGTTACACGTAAATTGCACGTCATGCTCATGTTGCACACAAGTAGGACAAAGTTCGAGCTGGTCATGCAAACTCCTCCTCTAAGTACCCACCCACCTATCACCTACCTATGACTCATCGAAGTACACACCCTCATGTACGCCCACATGCTCTTATCTCTTTCTTTCTTGCTCTGCCTGGAGCGCTCCGCCCTATGTACAAGGAGTAAAATGTATATATTCTGTTCATTGTTATTAAATGTTAGATGACCCTTCCTAAACCTCTGTGGTGATGGAACTGATTCTCCCTTTGACTCGAGTTATTGGAATAAAGCCCATTTAACTTGGACACCACGGATCCTGTCTCTCATTTGATGCATGATACTTTGTTAATGCCTAGAAATTCTGCCAGGGTAATATTTTATTTACCACAGTAGCGTGGTAAGCGGTATATCTTGGTTCTCCGCTCTTCGTACACGTGTGTGCATAATCATCGGGTTAGTTTTGGTATGCAGCCTCCACCAGGAGGATATTACCTTTGGTTAAAAACAGTAGTGAGCCAGTGATGTGGACAAAGTGCAGAAGAAATGTTAAAAATCACCCGGATAACCAGAAAGTAACTTTTATTAAGTCTGGGTTCGGGTGAGTCCCATGAGGGAATGCTCAAAGTCTGTGCGTTCTGTTGAAAAGTATTAGGTTTTCAGGACGCACGAGCATTAGTAAAAATTAAAAATGGCCGACATGTTTCAGCCCTCTGCCGGGATTCGGACTTAGGGGCTTTCTTCAGGACCAATAGTGGTGGGTGAGAGTGATACTAGGTTACTAAATTTTAGCAAGCAAGTGTTTAGAAAAGGGAAATTATCAACCTGTTTCTGTTCTTCAAGGTCGCGATGTACCTGTAAATCAAATGTGATATATGTATACAGACAAAGGGAGAGAAAAGGGTAAGGGAGACAAATAACGTAGTGAAATCACTACTTGACAAACGGAAATTGAAGCAACTTAAAATGGCAATACTTCATAACCCCCAGTAAATGGCAGTGTCAACTCTCTCTTTCTCCAACAAACATGTGCCATGCAAAAAGAGGGTTTTGTAGTGATAGTACGTGCTACAGTCATGCACGGCAAGGTGGAGCTTAAAGGTCTCCTTTCAGTCTCTTGACCACTTTTGTAGAAATAGTCATTAGGCTCTTTATAAAATAGATACTGCGGTAAGATCTCATGCAATAACGTTTTAAATTATGTGCAATATCTAATTAATCAATTCTTGTGGCATTTACATTTCTGAGAAAATTAACTCGTGTAGTGCGCGCCTCGCAATGATCTATGTAAAGCTCAAGCCATTCTGCTATTCGCGCTCGAATGCATACCTGAAGTATAAATCAATTACACCTCCTTCGGGTGTGACAAGGGCTTCGAGGGGGCTAAATGTAAAAGAACGTATAAATATTAGCAAGGTAGAGTAGATGATACTTGCGGTTTAGTAGCTGAAGTGGACTGGGATCGAGTACCTAATGCTCCGCTCCTCGCGCTTTGCATAACGCTTCAGCTGCCTCTTGTGACCCGGAAGTAGCAGAGCTCCTCTTCCGGGTCGCATTTAAGGTCCCGAGTCTGAAGTAATAGAAAGGGGACTAGCCGTCTACTGTTGTGTTAGGTATCGGAATGTTCAAAATGGTACCACAATTAAAAAACGGGGAAGTTAAACAAGGGGTTATTCTTAATCCGAAATTTGTATGAGCTATTTGTAAGGTCATCAAAAATTTTCTGAGGTGGTTTTCTTAATCAGAAGATTAAATCTCTTATTGTGGCCCTAAGACTTGCAATTATTTCTCATTCGAAAAATCAACAAAAGGACCACTAAGTGGACTGAATGAAAAGGAGTTATTCTTAACTAGAACGATTGTATGGGTTATTTATATTCAGGTTGTGAAAATTATCAAAAGTGATTTTCTCATATGACAGACTAAGTCTTTATTGTGACTATGTTATTATGACTCTTAGACTTGTAATTATTTCCCGTATTTTGGAAAACGTCAAGGGGATCACTGGGTAGACTGAGTAAAGGGGTTCAAGTATCGTATGGTAGTTACAGATAGATAAAACGTTGTGTGGTTAGCTGTACACTCAAATATTGAATTATTTGAAAGGACCACGTTGGTGCTTTTTCAGCTGTGAGAGAGGAATCTGTTCATAGAGATACTTCTATAAGTGAGTTATTTGAGTGTGTACCAAGACGTCTTCTGTTTTTAAATTTCAGTTCTTATCTCAGCACACTCATCCAAGGAATATTGTCGTTCAGACCTCTCGTATCTGTCCCCAATCGATGTATCCAACGTTGTTCCTTTTCAAAAAGGATCCTTTCTGCATTACTGTCCTTTGACTCTAACGTTTCAAGAACGACCCAATTAAGTTCATTCACTGTGTGGTTCTTTTCTAAATAATGACTAGCCATCTTGGTTGTACTCTTTTTACATTTTACGTTGCTCCGGTGCTCTCCAATCCTTTGTTTAACTTTCCGGCACGTCATACCGATGTAGTTGAGGAGGCAAGGGCAGGTTATCATGTATATTACATGACTGGTGTTACAGTTGGTGTGTCTCCGTATCTTCCATTTGAAATTGGGAAGTAATTGTAGTTCTTTTGTTGGCTGAGTCAAACTGCAAACAGAGCATGAACCGCACGGGTAATGTCCAGTGATCAGAGGGTTCCCCCATAGATTTTTTCTATCCTGTTGTTTCACGGGAGGAGGTCTTGTATGTACCAAGATATCTTTTAAGTTTCGGCTCCGTCTGTTGGCAAATCTTGGTTTTGGCCAAGAAAGGGTACCGGATGTGAGAATTTTCCAGTTTTTGTTGATAATCTTCTTGACTTTGCCAGTTACTGGACTATAGGTGGTGACACATGTAGTCAGACTCTCTGGCTCTGTTACTGTTGTTGTCTCCAGTAGGCCTTCTCTGTTTTGGTTACGCGCTCGTTTTTTGCACTTATTTACCACTCGCTTCGGGTAATCTCGATCTTCCAGTTTTTTACACAAGTCTTCTGCTTGGGCCCGATATTCATTGGTCTTGCTACAGTTCCGCCTTAGTCTAAGGAATTGACTGTAGGGGAGATTTTCCCTCAGAGGACGGGGATGAAAACTCTTAAAGGATAAGAGACTGTCCTTTGCTGTTTCTTTAAAAAAGGTGCGCGTTTGTAGATATCCATCTTCTGCATAAATCGTGACATCGGGAAAATCTAGGCTCATGTTGTTTGCGTTGTACGTGAACTTCAAGCAGTTATCTTTTGTGTTAATCCAAGTGTGGAAATCTTTGAGTTATTCTGCGGTTCCTTGCCAAATTAGCAGAATGTCGTCAATATACCGCTTCCAGAGCAGTATATGACGAATGTAAGGGTTGGTTTCTGTGTGGATATGTGTCCCTTCGAAGGTGCTCACATATAGACCGGCCATGCTCGGGGCAAATGTGCTGCACATCGAGGTTCCATGGCTTTGCAAGTACATGGTCTCATTATATTGAAAGTGATTTTCCATGAGGGCGAGGCAGCAACATTCCAGGACAAAGTGCCTAGGGGTTTTGTGTGGCCAGTCTGTGTCAAAAAGAATTTTCTCTAGCATATCGAGGGTCTCTTGTTGAGGTAGGCTCGTGTAGAGACTCTCTACATCGAGTCCTACCAGCATCATGGAGTCGGGTGAGTATATGACATCTTTAAGTAGATTCAACAGATCTCTAGTGTCTTTTAGATAGGTTGGTGTTTTCTGTACCATTGGTTTTAAGTAGTGGTCCGCAAATTGTGAGAGAGGCTCTAAGACTGACCCGATGCCTGAGACGATTGGTCTTCCAGGAGGTGGTATGCGGGCTTTGTGTATTTTCGGCAACGAGTACAAATAAGGAATTTTTGGATTCTTTGTTACCAGAAAATCTGCTTCTTTTTTAGATAGCCAATTGTGGGCTTCTGCTTCCTCAATCATCATCCTTATAATGGTTTGTAACCTTCTGGTAGGATCTGTGGCAAGTTTTTTGTAAAACTTTTCATCTGATAATAGATCAAGGCACTGTTGGGTGTATCCGGCTGCAGATAGTATGACTACACCTCTCCCTTTATCAGCTGGCTTGATTATGATTTGTCCATCATTTCTCAATTCATCCAGTGCTGTCTGTTCTGCTCTTGTTACATTGTGAAAAGGTCTCCGTTGGTTTAATGCTAATTTGTCCACCTCTCTCATGATTGCTTGCTCAAAAGTGGCAATCTCAATTGGGATTTGAGAGTTCAGTGGACAAAAGGTGGACTTATTCCTCAAAGATGTATCGCCATCTGGGATGTATTTTGGTTGGTCCTTGAAAAAGGCTTTCAACTTCAGTGTACGACAGAATTCTGCCAGTTCACATTTGGTTTTGAAGATATCGGTCTTTGGGATCGGGACGAATCCTAGGCCTTTATTAAGGATGTCTTCGTGTTCTTTTGTCAAGACTTTATCAGTCAAGTACACGATGAGGGAGCAGTGTTGGCTTTTGTTACGCTCCTCGTTTGGACCTGACGTGTTTGGTTGGACCTGGTTATTCCTTGTTTCTTCCCTCGTTGTTGAGGTTGGCCCCTCCCTAAAAAAGGAACCCTGGGTTGGAAGTTCTGTCCTTGTTGATGGGGCCCTTGTTGGTTCATTGGAGGGGGCCCTGGGAAGAAAGGATTCATCCAGCTTTGATATTGAGGATTGAAGGGTTGAAATGGTATCCCTTGGTGATCTACCTGGAAAAAGGGTGGACGCCAATTGTTCCTGCCTCTTCGGTTACCTCTTCTGTTTTGTGGTCTACCCCTATTGTAGTTGGGGAATTCGTCACCACTTTGATCCGACCCATCAACTGAGGATCCACTGGTTGACCCATAGTTTGATGCATTTTCATTAAATTTGTGATCCTTATAACTATAAGTGTGTACACGTTCCAAAGAGAACCTTTTCAGCTCCTTAGCAAGCTTTTGTAGCTTTGTCTGGGTGAGGTACTCCTGGGTATCTTCCATCTCTTTGTTTATTTCTTCAAGTCTTTTTTTGTAAATGGTTACATTTACTGTATTGTTGAGTTTAGTTTCTTAAATTTGAATTTTTATAGTGAGTTTGTCTGTTAGTCTCGTTGCAGTTTTTATAATTAGGACTAAATAGTCCCTTGTGCACTTCCAGGATATAGCCGACCAGTCTTTTCTAAATGCCAGATCTTTCAAGAAAATTCGAGGGGCATTTGTGACCCAGAGGCCTCTGGGAGCCGCATTTACCCTCAAATACTCTGTCATAATGATGCCGTGGACGGCGGTTCTTACTTGTTCTTTCTTTATCTCAGTCAATTCATCCCAATCTGTGGTGCTCGCTAGAGTCTGAGTGAGGTCACTGTCCAAAAAACGCGGGGGTCTTGCTAGTATTGCATCGATTTCTTCAGTTGTGTACCTTAATCCAAAGTTTTCAGCCATAGTTGGTTCGTACTAAGGCGGGGGACTCAATCCGAATCTGGAGAGTCCGGGTCTGTTTATTCTCCCACAGCTGTGCGCTGCTTAGAATCTACTAATCAAATGGCGGGGGAGTAGGAAATATCTGATCCTTCAGTTTCCTTGATTTAATGCAAAAAATCAAGTGGGGAAGGATCACTTGTCCTGCATGAACCAGGGTATGCAGGAGATCTCACGAAGGTGTCTCCAGTAAAAAACCCTCATGCACGTGTTGGGTAGCATGGTAAGCGGTATATCTTGGTTCTCCGCTCTTCGTACACGTGTGTGCATAATCATCGGGTTAGTTTTGGTATGCAGCCTCCACCAGGAGGATCTTACCCTTGGTTAAAAACAGTAGTGAGCCAGTGATGTGGACAAAGTGCAGAAGAAATGTTAAAAATCACCCGGATAACCAGAAAGTAACTTTTATTAAGTCTGGGTTCGGGTGAGTCCCATGAGGGAATGCTCAAAGTCTGTGCGTTCTGTTGCAAAGTATTAGGTTTTCAGGACGCACGAGCATTAGTAAAAATTAAAAATGGCCGACATGTTTCAGCCCTCTGCCGGGATTCGGACTTAGAGGCTTTCTTCAGGACCAATAGTGGTGGGTGAGAGTGATACTAGGTTACTAAATTTTAGCAAGCAAGTGTTTAGAAAAGGGAAATTATCAACCTGTTTCTCTTCTTCAAGGTCGCGATGTACCTGTAAATCAAATGTGATATATGTATACAGACAAAGTATCCGAGATGGCGATACATCTTTGAGGAATAAGTCCACCTTTTGTCCACTGTACTCTAAAATCCCAATTGAGATTGCCACTTTTGAGCAAGCAATCATGAGAGAGGTGGACGAATTAGCATTAAACCAACGGAGACCTTTTCACAATGTAACAAGAGCAGAACAGCCAGCACTGGATGAATTGCGAAATGATGGACAAATCATAATCAAGCCAGCTGATAAAGGGGGAGGTGTAGGCATACTATCTGCAGCCGGATACAACCAACAGTGCCTTGATCTATTATCAGATGAAAAGTTTTACAAAAAACTTGCCACAGATCCGACCAGAAGGTTACAAACCATTATAAGGATGATGATTGAGGAAGCAGAAGCCCACAATTGGCTATCTAAAAAAGAAGCAGATTTTCTGGTAACAAAGAATCCAAAAATTCCTTATTTTTACTCGTTGCCGAAAATACACAAAGCCCGCATACCACCTCCTGGAAGACCAATCGTCTCAGGCATCGGGTCAGTCTTAGAGCCTCTCTCACAGTTTGCGGACCACTACTTAAAACCAATGGTACAGAAAACACCAACCTATCTAAAAGACACTAGAGATCTGTTGAATCTACTTAAAGATGTCACATACTCACCTGACTCCATGATGCTGGTAGGACTCGATGTAGAGAGTCTCTACACGAGCCTACCCCAACAGGAGACCCTCGATATGTTAGAGAAAATTCTTTTTGACACAGACTGGCCACACAAAACCCCTAGGCACTTTGTCCTGGAATGTTGCCGCCTCGCCCTCAGGGAAAATCACTTTCAATATAATGAGACCCTGTACTTGCAAAGCCATGGAACCTCGATGGGCAGCACATTTGCCCCGAGCGTGGCCGGTCTATATGTGAGCACCTTCGAAGGGACACATATCCACACAGAAACCAACCCTTACATTCGTCATATACTGCTCTGGAAGCGGTATATTGACGACATTCTGCGAATTTGGCAAGGAACCGCAGAAGAACTCAAAGATTTCCACACTTGGATTAACACAAAAGATAACTGCTTGAAGTTCACGTACAATGCAAACAACATGAGCCTAGATTTTCTCGATGTCACGATTTATGCAGAAGATGGATATCTACAAACGCGCACCTTTTTTAAAGAAACAGCAAAGAACAGTCTCTTATCCTTTAAGAGTTTTCATCCCCGTCCTCTGAGGGAAAATCTCCCCTACAGTCAATTCCTTAGACTAAGGCGGAACTGTAGCAAGACCAATGAATATCGGGCCCAAGCAGAAGACTTGTGTAAAAAACTGGAAGATCGAGATTACCCGAAGCGAGTGGTAAATAAGTGCAAAAAACGAGCGCGTAACCAAAACAGAGAAGGCCTACTGGAGACAACAACAGTAACAGAGCCAGAGAGTCTGACTAAATGTGTCACCACCTATAGTCCAGTAACTGACAAAGTCAAGAAGATTATCAACAAAAACTGGAAGATTCTCACATCCGGTACCCTTTCTTGGCCAAAACCAAGATTTGCCAACAGACGGAGCCGAAACTTAAAAGATATCTTGGTACATACAAGACCTCCTCCCGTGAAACAACAGGATAGAACAAATCTATGGGGGAACCCTCCGATCACTGGACATTATCCGTGCGGTTCATGCTCTGTTTGCAGTTTGACTCAGCCAACAAAAGAACTACAATTACTTCCCAATTTCAAATGGAAGATACGGAGACACACCAACTGTAACACCAGTCATGTAATATACATGATAACCTGCCCTTGCCTCCTCAACTACATCGGTATGACGTGCCGGAAAGTTAAACAAAGGATTGGAGAGCACCGGAGCAACGTAAAATGTAAAAAGAGTACAACCAAGATGGCTAGTCATTACTTAGAAAAGAACCACACAGTGAATGAACTTAATTGGGTCGTTCTTGAAACGTTAGAGACAAAGGACAGTAATGCAGAAAGGATCCTTTTTGAAAAGGAACAACGTTGGATGCATCGATTGGGGACAGATACGAGAGGTCTGAACGACAATATTCCTTGGACGAGTGTGCTGAGATAAGAACTGAAATTTAAAAACAGAAGACGTCTTGGTACACACTCAAATAACTCACTTATAGAAGTATCTCTATGAACAGATTCCTCTCTCACAGCTGAAAAAGCACCAACGTGGTCCTTTCAAATAATTCAATATTTGAGTGTACAGCTAACCACACAACGTTTTATCTAACTGTAACTACCATACGATACTTGAACCCCTTTACTCAGTCTACCCAGTGATCCCCTTGACGTTTTCCAAAATACGGGAAATAATTACAAGTCTAAGAGTCATAATAACATAGTCACAATAAAGACTTAGTCTGTCATATGAGAAAATCACTTTTGATAATTTTCACGACCTGAATATAAATAACCCATACAATCATTCTAGTTAAGAATAACTCCTTTTCATTCAGTCCACTTAGTGGTCCTTTTGTTGATTTTTCGAATGAGAAATAATTGCAAGTCTTAGGGCCACAATAAGAGATTTTATCTTTTGATTAAGAAAACCACCTCAGAAAAATTTTGATGACCTTACAAATAGCTCATACAAATTTCGGATTAAGAATAACCCCTTGTTTAACTTCCCCGTTTTTTAATTGTGGTACCATTTTGAACATTCCAATACCTAACACAACAGTAAACGGCTAGTCCCCTTTCTATTACTTCAGACTCGGGACCTTAAATGCGACCCGGAAGAGGAGCTCTGCTACTTCCGGGTCACAAGAGGCAGCTGAAGCGTTATGCAAAGCGCGAGGAGCGGAGCATTAGGTACTCGATCCCAGTCCACTTCAGCTACTAAACCGCAAGCATCATCTACTCTACCTTGCTAATATTTATACGTTCTTTTACATTTAGCCCCCTCGAAGCCCTTGTCACACCCGAAGGAGGTGTAATTGATTTATACTTCAGGTATGCATTCGAGCGCGAATAGCAGAATGGCTTGAGCTTTACATAGATCATTGCGAGGCGCGCACTACACGAGCTGATTGTCTCAGAAATGTAAATGCCACAAGAATTGATTAATTAGATATTGCACATAATTTAAAACGTTATTGCATGAGATCTTACCGCAGTATCTATTTTATAAAGAGCCTAATGACTATTTCTACAAAAGTGGTCAAGAGACTGAAAGGAGACCTTTAAGCTCCACCTTGCCGTGCATGACTGTAGCACGTACTATCACTACAAAACCCTCTTTTTGCATGGCACATGTTTGTTGGAGAAAGAGAGAGTTGACACTGCCATTTACTGGGGGTTATGAAGTATTGCCATTTTAAGTTGCTTCAATTTGCGTTTGTCAAGTAGTGATTTCACTACGTTATTTGTCTCCCTTACCCTTTTCTCTCCCTTTGTCTGTATACATATATCACATTTGATTTACAGGTACATCGCGACCTTGAAGAACAGAAACAGGTTGATAATTTCCCTTTTCTAAACACTTGCTTGCTAAAATTTAGTAACCTAGTATCACTCTCACCCACCACTATTGGTCCTGAAGAAAGCCCCTAAGTCCGAATCCCGGCAGAGGGCTGAAACATGTCGGCCATTTTTAATTTTTACTAATGTTCGTGCGTCCTGAAAACCTAATACTTTTCAACAGAACGCACAGACTTTGAGCATTCACTCATGGGACTCACCCGAACCCAGACTTAATAAAAGTTACTTTCTGGTTATCCGGGTGATTTTTAACATTTCTTCTGCACTTTGTCCACATCACTGGCTCACTACTGTTTTTAACCAAGGGTAAGATCCTCCTGGTGGAGGCTGCATACCAAAACTACCCCGATGATTATGCACACACGTGTACGAAGAGCGGAGAACCAAGATATACCGCTTACCACGCTACCCAACACGTGCATGAGGGTTTTTTACTGGAGACACCTTCGTGAGATCTCCTGCATACCCTGGTTAATGCAGGACAAGTGATCCTTCCCCACATGATTTTCTGCATTGAAACAAGGAAACTGAAGGATCAGATATTTCCTACTCCCCCGCCATTTGATTAGTAGAGTCTTAGGCACATGACCAGGATGTTACATGTAATCTACCATGTCTGTCTCTGCATGCAATATGTGTGTCATATTTTCACATTTTTCAATAATGTCACCTATAAGCAAGACATAACATTCCTTTTTCATTCCAAAGGCACACCCTGGATCTTGATTGCACAGCTTAGAGCCTATTTGTGAAGTAAGAGGCCTAACAGACATGCTGCCTAAGATTCCCTACTAGTACATATGCTAAAGCCTAACTGACTTTAAAAATACATGTATTTCTATACTTTAAACACATCAACTAAGCAAATTATTCACCCAGATCCATTTAAAATCAAGCTTGACTCACAGTGTGATCTTAGGCACATGACCAGGATGTTACATGTAATCTACCATGTCTGTCTCTGCATGCAATATGTGTGTCTCTGGTCATACTATTTCACTGTGTCTACTGGCAAAAAACAGACCACATATATAAAAGCAAGACATAATATTCCTTTTTCATTTCAAAGGCACACCCTGGATCTTGATTGCACAGCTTAGAGCCTATTTGTGAAGTAAGAGGTCTAACAGACATGCTGCCTAAGATTCCCTACTAGTACATATGCTAAAGCCTAACTGACTTTAAGAAAACATGTATTTCCATATTTTAAACACATTAACTAAGCAAATTATTCACCCAGATCCATTTAAAATCAAGCTTGACTCACAGTGTGGTCTTAGGCACATGACCAGGATGTTACATGTAATCTACCATGTCTGTCTCTGCATGCAATATGTGTGTCATATTTTCACATTTTTCAATAATGTCACCTATAAGCAAGACATAACATTCCTTTTTCGTTTCAAAGGCACACCCTGGATATTGATTGCACAGCTTAGAGCCTATTTGTGAAGTAAGAGGCCTAACAGACATGCTGCCTAAGATTCCCTACTAGTACATATGCTAAAGCCTAACTGACTTTAAAAATACATGTATTTCCATACTTTAAACACATCAACTAAGCAAATTATTCACCCAGATCCATTTAAAATCAAGCTTGACTCACAGTGTGATCTTAGGCACATGACCAGGATGTTACATGTAATCTACCATGTCTGTCTCTGCATGCAATATGTGTGTCTCTGGTCATACTATTTCACTGTGTCTACTGGCAAAAAAACAGACCACATATATAAATAAGCAAGACATAACATTCCTTTTTCATTTCAAAGGCACACCCTGGATCTTGATTGCATAGCTTAGAGCCTATTTGTGAAGTAAGAGGCCTAACAGACATGCTGCCTAAGATTCCCTACTAATACATATGCTAAAGCCCAACTGACTTTAAAAATACATGTATTTCCATACTTTAAACACATCAACCAAGCAAATTATTCACCCAGATCCATTTAAAATCAAGCTTGACTCACAATGTGATCTTAGGCACATGACCAGGATGTTACATGTAATCTACCATGTCTGTCTCTGCATGCAATATGTGTGTCTCTGCTCATACTATTGCACGGTGTCTATTGGCAAAAAACAGACCACATATATATAAGCAAGACATAACATTCCTTTTCCATTTCAAAGGCACACCCTGGATCTTGATTGCACAGCTTAGAGCCTATTTGTGAAGTAAGAGGCCTAACAGACATGCTGCCTAAGATTCCCTACTAGTACATATGCTAAAGCCTAACTGACTTTAAGAAAATGTGTATTTCCATATTTTAAACACATTAACTAAGCAAATTATTCACCCAGATCCATTTAAAATCAAGCTTGACTCACAGTGTGATCTTAGGCACATGACCAGGATGTTACATGTAATCTACCATGTCTGTCTCTGCATGCAATATGTGTGTCATATTTTCACATTTTTCAATAATGTCACCTATAAGCAAGACATAACATTCCTTTTTCATTTCAAAGGCACACCCTGGATCTTGATTGCAAAGCTTAGATCCTATTTGTGAAGTAAGATTTTCTACTAGTACATATGCTAAAGCCTAACTGACTTTAAGAAAACATGTCTGTCTCTGCATGCAATATGTGTTTTATATTTTCACATTTTTCAATAATGTCACCTATAAGCAAGACATAACATTCCTTTTTCATTTCAAAGGCACACCCTGGATCTTGATTGCAGAGCGTAGAGCCTATTTGTGAAGTAAGATTCCCTACTAGTACATATGCTAAAGCCTAACTGACTTTAAGAAAACATGTATTTCCATATTTTAAACACATTAACTAAGCAAATATTCACCCAGATCCATTTAAAATCAAGCGTGACTCACAGTGTGATCTTAGGCACATGAGCAGGATGTTACATGTAATCTACCATGTCTGTCTCTGCCTGCAATATGTGTGTCATATTTTCACATTTTTCAATAATGTCACCTATAAGCAAGACATAGCATTCCTTTTTCATTTCAAAGGCACACCCTGGATTTTGATTGCACAGCTTAGAGCCTATTTGTTAAGTAAGAGGCCTAACAGACATGCTGCCTAATATTCCCTATTAGTACATATGCTAAAGCCTAACTGACATTAAAAATACATGTATTTCCATACTTTAAACACATCTACTAAGCAAATTATTCACCCAGATCCATTTAAAATCAAGATTGACTCACAGTGTGATCTTAGGCACATGACCAGGATGTTACATGTAATCTACCATGTCTGTCTCTGCATGCAATATGTGTGTCTCTTATCATACTATTTCACTGTGTCTACTGGCAAAAAACAGACCACATATATAAATAAGCAAGACATAACATTCCTTTTTCATTTCAAAGGCACCCCCTGGATCTTGATTGCACAGCGTAGAGCCTATTTGTGAAGTAAGAGGCCTAACAGACATGCTGCCTAAGATTCCCTACTAGTACATATGCTAAAGCCTAACTGATATTAAGAAAACATGTATTTCCATATTCTAAACACATTAACTAAGCAAATTATTCACCCAGATCCATTTAAAATCAAGCTTGACTCAAAGTGTGATCTTAGGCACATGACCAGGATGTTACATGTAACCTACCATGTCTGTCTCTGCATGCAATATGTGTGTCATATTTTCACATTTTTCAATAATGTCACCTATAAGCAAGACATAACATTCCTTTTTCATTTCAAACGCACACCCTGGATATTGCTTGCACAGCTTAGAGCCTATTTGTGAAGTAAGAGGCCTAATTTATTTCTGCCATTTATAGAGCGCGTACAATTACCCTTGGGCGTCTCGGCGCTAGAAAGTGCATTGAGGTCTCACCTTGATCAGGAAGTACGGAAATGGATCACTGACTGAATAACCATGTTTTCAGTTTTTTTCTGAACTGAAGAAGTGTGGGACTTGCTTTTATATGGTTAGGTAAAGTGTTCCAAAGTCTAGGGGCTGCAATTGAAAAGCGGCGATCGCCCCAGGAAACTGTTCGGCTTCGTTGAACCACTAATTGGTTAAGAGAGGTGGATCTGAGAGTTCTATATGGATTGTAAGGGATCAGTTGATGTTTGAGGTGACGGGGTCCTTGATCCTGTAGGGATTTATATACTGTACACAAAGATTTAAATTTTACCCGGTTGTGGATGGGCAGCCAGTGGTAACTTTTTAGCGTGTCTGAAATAGGTGCAAACTTGTTTTTTTTTTACAGAACGCGAGCGGCAGCATTCTGCACGGTCTGTAGTTTTTTGGTAACTCTGCTCTGAGCATTGAGCAGCAGACCGTTGCAGTAATCTAGCGAGGTAAGCACTAAGGAGGTGACTAAAGTTTTTGCTGCGGAGTCTGGTAGATAGGGTATCATTTTTCTTACCATCCTAAGCTTGAAATGGGCGTTAGCTGCCACCTTGTTTGCATGGGCCATAAAGTTAAGCTGGTCATCGAAAGTAACCCCTAAGTTTCTGACTTTGACCGTGGGACTGGGAGGTGTGCCCAAGGCCGATGGCCACCAGGTAGCCGACCACGCTGGGGAGAGATTACCAAAGATGACCACCTCCGTTTTATTGGAGTTGAGCTTTAGGCAATTCTTTGCCATCCACTCGCCGATGGCAATCATGCCACTTTGGAATCTTTCTGCCACCCTTTGTCCGTCGCCCTTTATCGCCAGCACCAACTGAGTGTCGTCAGCGTATGAGGTTAGGCCCATCCCGTGTGCTTTGATGACACTAGCAAGGTCCGACACATATATATTGAATAGTGTCGGACTTAGGGATGAGCCTTGAGGAACCCCACACGGCAGCGACAGGTCAGCCGACTGGAAAGGGCCCACTGTGACCGCCTGAGTTCTGTTGGCCAGGAAAGAAGCCAACAGGTCCCTGGCCGTGGACGTGATGCCCATCTTCTCCTAACAGACATGCTACCTAAGATTCCCTACTAGTACATATGCTAAAGCCTAACTGACTTTAAAAATACATGTATTTCCATACTTTAAACACATCAACTAAGCAAATTATTCACCCAGATCCATTTAAAATCAAGCTTGACTCACAGTGTGATCTTAGGCACATGACCAGGATGTTACATGTAATCTACCATGTCTGTCTCTGCATGCAATATGTGTGTCTCTGGTCATACTATTTCACTGTGTCTACTGGCAAAAAACAGACCACATATATAAATAAGCAAGACATAACATTCCTTTTTCATTTCAAAGGCACACCCTGGATCTTGATTGCATAGCTTAGAGCCTATTTGTGAAGTAAGAGGCCTAACAGACATGCTGCCTAAGATTCCCTACTAATACATATGCTAAAGTCCAACTGACTTTAAAAATACATGTATTTCCATACTTTAAACACATCAACCAAGCAAATTATTCACCCAGATCCATTTAAAATCAAGCTTGACTCACAATGTGATCTTAGGCACATGACCAGGATGTTACATGTAATCTACCATGTCTGTCTCTGCATGCAATATGTGTGTCTCTGCTCATACTATTTCAGGGTGTCTATTGGCAAAAAACAGACCACATATATATAAGCAAGACATAACATTCCTTTTCCATTTCAAAGGCACACCCTGGATCTTGATTGCACAGCTTAGAGCCTATTTGTGAAGTAAGAGGCCTAACAGACATGCTGCCTAAGATTCCCTACTAGTACATATGCTAAAGCCTAACTGACTTTAAGAAAACGTGTATTTCCATATTTTAAACACATTAACTAAGCAAATTATTCACCCAGATCCATTTAAAATCAAGCTTGACTCAAAGTGTGATCTTAGGCACATGACCAGGATGTTACATGTAATCTACCATGTCTGTCTCTGCATGCAATATGTGTGTCATATTTTCACATTTTTCAATAATGTCACCTATAAGCAAGACATAACATTCCTTTTTCATTTCAAAGGCACACCCTGGATCTTGATTGCAGAGCTTAGAGCCTATTTGTGAAGTAAGATTACCTACTAGTACATATGCTAAAGCCTAACTGACTTTAAGAAAACATGTATTTCCATATTTTAAACACATTAACTAAGCAAATATTCACCCAGATCCATTTAAAATCAAGCGTGACTCACAGTGTGATCTTAGGCACATGAGCAGGATGTTACATGTAATCTACCATGTCTGTCTCTGCCTGCAATATGTGTGTCATATTTTCACATTTTTCAATAATGTCACCTATAAGCAAGACATAGCATTCCTTTTTCATTTCAAAGGCACACCCTGGATCTTGATTGCACAGCTTAGAGCCTATTTGTTAAGTAAGAGGCCTAACAGACATGCTGCCTAATATTCCCTATTAGTACATATGCTAAAGCCTAACTGACATTAAAAATACATGTATTTCCATACTTTAAACACATCTACTAAGCAAATTATTCACCCAGATCCATTTAAAATCAAGCTTGACTCACAGTGTGATCTTAGGCACATGACCAGGATGTTACATGTAATCTACCATGTCTGTCTCTGCATGCAATATGTGTGTCTCTTATCATACTATTTCACTGTGTCTACTGGCAAAAAACAGACCACATATATAAATAAGCAAGACATAACATTCCTTTTTCATTTCAAAGGCACCCCCTGGATCTTGATTGCACAGCGTAGAGCCTATTTGTGAAGTAAGAGGCCTAACAGACATGCTGCCTAAGATTCCCTACTAGTACATATGCTAAAGCCTAACTGATATTAAGAAAACATGTATTTCCATATTTTAAACACATTAACTAAGCAAATTATTCACCCAGATCCATTTAAAATCAAGCTTGACTCAAAGTGTGATCTTACTCACATGACCAGGATGTTACATGTAACCTACCATGTCTGTCTCTGCATGCAATATGTGTGTCATATTTTCACATTTTTCAATAATGTCACCTATAAGCAAGACATAACATTCCTTTTTCATTTCAAAGGCACACCCTGGATCTTGATTGCACAGCTTAGAGCCTATTTGTGAAGTAAGAGGCCTAACAGACATGCTGCCTAAGATTCCCTACTAGTACATATGCTAAAGCCTAACTGACTTTAAGAAAACATGTATTTCTATATTTTTAAACACATCAACTAAGCAAATTATTTTTCCAGATCCATTTAAAATCAAGCTTGACTCACAGTGTGATCTTAGGCACATGAGATACATGTAATGACACACACACACAGAGAGAAATGACACACAGAAAAAGAGAGATTATGCACGTGCAAAGTGACATGAGACACAGGCACAGAGTACCCTTTAAGCTAAGAGAGGCACACTGTCAGCAGACACAGGTGACATTATTAAAAAATGTGAAAATGTAATTCCTTATTTCACACAGACACTCACTGTAATCCTTGACCAAAATTTAAAAGCCAGACATTTTACCAGAAAACATTTTCCATAGTAAATCATTTTTATCACAGAGCACAGCCCATTTAAATGACCACTACAAAACAAGGCAGAAACCTAACTAAATTCCAAAATACATGTCAAATACGCCCCATTACATTTTTTAACAGCATTACAAAAAAACATGACACAACAATGCAAGAATACAGAAGCACAATATGCTTCTTAATCTTCTCCATAGTGAATACAGCAGTCTATCTTTATTAAAAGAATCATTACTCACCTTTAAAAATGCTTTGGAAGATTTAGAACAGTGTCAGCCACACACACCAGATTTTCTTAAGCAGAATCTCTGATTTTGCTCCTGAAACACTGCAACCAGAAATGGCCCTGATTCCCTGTAACGCTTCACACATATCCCTGGACTTAACCAATTAAAATTCTTCCCACACTATTTCAAAACCAAACTAACATTTTAATTGGTTCTACATTTCAACACTTTGAAACTCACATAATATTCACCCATCCCCCCAGTGCTCGTTCACCCTGTTACCATTGTAACTCCCACCTAACCCAGCACACAGTTGAAAAGTTCATCATACTATGTTGCAAAATAATCCAGCAAGGGTGTTTGACCTCTCAATATACTAGCTGATCATGTGCAATGTTTCTTTAAATGACTTTTTCTCAATCATTAAAATGACTTCTTTGAAAAAAAAAGCATGCACCCTAATTTTCAGTGGTGAATTTTAAGAAAGCACCAATCATTTCTTGTTTTTCAAGTGCACTGAATCTCAACCACTTTTTTTCATAACTCCTACTTTCAAACTGCCATTTCATTTCCACAACAAATCTGAATACAAGCACATCTACCTTCAATATGCCAACAGTCTGGTTTGTGGGTCATAGCTTTGTCTACTGGAGTGAAAACCTTGATTTACCAAATGTGGACATTGTGTGGATTGGACAGAGAGGATTAAGAAGTCACCAATTGATACCATTGATAAAATACTTTATGCATCAACTACACCCTGGCCTCATAATTGTGCACTGTGGTGGCAATGACCTGGGCACTTTGACTGGGGTAGGTCTGGAAATGCTTTTAAAGGACATCTTTGGGCAATTGATGTCACTTTTCCCAAAAACTGCCTTGGTATTTTCTAATATATGCCAAAAGGCAAAAATGGAACTGGTCCAACCAATTTTGCCCACAGATTGAGAAAGCAAGGAAACATGTAAATAAATCTGTTTCTGCTTTCCTCAGAGACTATGGTATGGGTTCCATTTACCACAACAACTTGCGTTACAACATGCAAGGCATCTATAGGAGAGATGGTGTACATTTTACAGATGAGGGGAATCGAGTCTTCCTCTTGAATTTGAGTCACTGCATTGGTACCTACTTGTAGGTACAAAAAACACCCACATAACACAACAGCTCTTTTCAGAGCTACCCTACCTTTAAGCACTCTAGCCCAGGGTGCGCGTACCGGTAAGCGTACATGGGAACGCACCCAGCGCTTACCCCACGAAAATTCCAAAATAGTTTTTTTGCCCTTCAGGGTCCTTCTAGGCCTCCCTCAGAAAACCTAGGGGGTCAGGGGGTGTATTCCCTGCCCCCTTTTTAATCATTTCCCCCTTTTTATTTTCACCTCTTGTGTCTCGATTCTACCGAGACACAAGATGGCGGACTCTCTGGACTGTTTAGAATGTTGACAGACACCCGAGAGCCAATCAGCTTTCCGCTCACGCACTTCCGTGGCGCGCCGGGTGCGCTCCCCGGTACGCGTACCGGCGAGCGCTCGCAGCGCGCCTATAGATATATATTTTTTAGTTCAAACTATTTTTATTTTGAACACAGCGTTACGCCTACAACCTCGTGCCGAGGCCAGCCGCATATAGGGTAGCTCTTGTGGTTCTGCGCCCGCGTGGGCGAAAGGGGATCTTTAACACAGCGCCTTGCCTACAACCCTCCAAGGAGGGCCGGCCGCGTGGCTTAGGGGCGCGTGTCGCAGGGGCTTGTCGCAAGTGAGCGCATATCCGCTTTGCAATGAGGGTATCCGGCGGGCAACCAACCCAACTGACTCAAACAGCCCAACAGGGCACAACTGTCTCCAAGAGAGACGAAGGCCAGAGTGGCAAGTAGGAAAACAGGAAGAAGATGAGTCAAGGCGGCCTAAGAGCAGGCGAAGAGAGGGAGAGAGGCTGGTGGGTATGCGCGGCATGCCAGGGTGCGAGACATAGGGGGGCGCACGTGGCAGCAGCAGCAACTATAGCGAGCATGACATTCAAGAGTTTAGCCTGGCAGGGTCAGCAGGGACGAGTGCGTCCTCGAAGAGGTGTAGAGCGCGGAGTCTAGGGGGCATGTGGCGCGCGTATTCTGTGGAGCAGAGGTGCCGCACTAAGGGCTCCCAAACCGCGTTGAAGCGTGTGTCCCGCGCCTGTAACCGTGCCGTGAGCAATTCCATTGCTAGGACCTGCCAAAGGCGCACAAACCAAGAAGCTATGGGCGGCGCCTCCGTTCGTTTCCAGTATAGGGCGATGAGTTGCTTAGCTCAACCCAGCATCTGGAGCACAAGGATCCAGTCGCTGCGGGTGAGTGCCTTGAGTGTGGTAGGTCGAATGCCGAGTAGAATCGTGCTCACGGCCTCGGGTAGGGGAAAACCCAGTACCCCTTTGATGTGGCTAAGCACCTCCTTCCAGAAAACAGCCAGGGTCGAACACGTCCACCATATATGCACAAAGTCACCAGTCGCAGAACCACATCTCCAGCACATGGGCGAAGCATTGGGGAACATCTTGCTAAGGCGCAGTGGGGTATAGTACCATTGAGTGAGCAATTTGTAGACGTTTTCGCTCTGCGGGATACTGCGATATATTTTGGGTATATCCCGCCATAATCCGTTCCACTGGGAGATGTGGATGTCTGTGGCTGCCGCCAGTTGCCATTGCCTCTGGTAGGGGTGAGCGGGCGTCGATGCAGGGTGCTGCAGTATGTAGTATATTTGCGAGATCAGCCTCTTCAGCCCCCCAAGGGAACGCGCCAACTTCTCAAAGGGCGTGTAGGCCCGAGTGGCTGCTTGGTACATGTCGTCCCCCGTGGTCCAGTGGCGCAGCTGAGTGTGCTGTAAACCAGCCGTCAGCGGTACCTTAAATTCCTCCCTGCAGTCTTTCCAAGTTTTGGGAGAGCCCCCGAGGAAAAGATCCCCAACGACTCTGCAGTTCCCTTGCGTCCAATTGTCGAACGCCCGAGACCGGTAGGCCGGGGGGAACTGTGGGTTTCCCGCTATCGGGGTGTGTGGGGATGGGAAGGTAGTGAGACCCCTAGACACAGCTACTGCATCCCAGATATCCAAGACCGTTTTTGTGGGAACCGCCATGTACACACTTCTGGAGCGTGCTGTCCGTGGAAGCCAGGGTAGGTCCCATATGGTACGTCCTGTGACCGCCCGATCCATATGGAACCAATGTTTGTCGCTTTCGCGCGCGCCCCACTCCACCACGAAGCAGAGATACGCTGCCCAGTAGTAGTTCACCAAATTGGGGCATGCCAGGCCGCCTCTATCTCGCGGCTCCATAAGAACCCTCTGCGAGAACCGGGGTCGCTTCCCGCCCCAGATGAAGGACGTGATTTCGCGCTGAAGGCTTCGAATACAGTGGAGCGGAATAGGGGTGGGCAGACATTGGAATACGTATAGAATTCTAGGGAGGATCGACATTTTAACCGCGTTGAGGCGCCCCAGCCAAGAGATCATCAGAGGCTTCCACCTCCGAAGGTCCTCCAGCACTGCCTTGCGGCACTCCGTCCAGTTCACCGAGGACCAAGAGTCCAAGTGGGATGTTAAGGTAAGGCCCAGGTACTTGATGTGGTCCTCTGCCCATTGGTAGGGCACAGCCTTCCTCAGGGTTGGGATTTCCACCACAGGGATAGTGAGGTTGAGCGCCCAGGATTTAGTGTGGTTTATTTTAAGACCCGACGCATGCTCATAGAGACAGAGCACCTCGTGGACCGCTGGTAAGGACTCACTAGGGCGCGTGAGGGTGAGGATCAGGTCGTCAGCAAATAGGGCCACCTTGTTGTCTCTCCCCCCGTGGGCGATGCCATGTATTCTAGAGTCGCGCCTGATCATTGCCGCGAGTGGTTCCACTGCGAGGGTGAACAGGAGCGGCGAGAGTGGGCACCCCTGCCTCGTGCCTCTGTGTATCGTTAGCGGTTGCGTTAGTTGGCCATTTATTCTAATTCTGGCTTGTGGCCCTAGGTATGGGGCCATGATACTCGCTATCATTTTGGGACCTAGACCGAGCTTCTGGAGTACCTCTTTCAGGAAGGCCCAGTCCACCCGATCAAAGGCCTTCTCCGCGTCAAGCGAGAGGAGGCAAGCCGGGATGCCCCAATGCCTCACCTTGCCTACGAGATGTGCCAGTCTGCGTACATTGTCCGCCCCCTGTCGGTCCCGGATGAACCCCACCTGATCCGGGTTCACCAACCCTGGCATGTATGGTTCAAGTCGTTTAGCCAGTACCTTGGTATAGATCTTTAAGTCAGTGTTCAGGAGGGCGATAGGACGGTAGGAGGCACATAGCGCAGGGTCCTTCCCTGGCTTCGGTATCAATGCGATCTCCGCCATTCCCATATCAGGAGACGGGCCAGATGCGTCCGAAAAAGTGTGGTATAGCCTCAATAGGTAGGGGCGAAGTTGAGTCTGGAAGAGTCTGTAAAAGGTCAGTGGCAAGCCATCTGGCCCTGGCGTTTTCCCGGTGGGAAGATCTTTAATAGCCGCAGAGACCTCATCTTCCAGTATGGGCTCTTCTAGCACTGACGCGCATGCCGGCGGCAGCGGAGCCCCCTCATAGTCAGCGAGGACGGCCGCCCGTGCTTCCACTGACGTAGATTCCTCCGCGTAGAGAGAAGCGTAGTAGGCCACAAAGGCGTCCTGTTTGGCTCTTTCCGTGACGGCTCTAGAGCCGTCCTGACGTTGAATATTGGCAATATGGGCTCTGGCTGCTCTCGCCCTCAGCCTTCCTGCCAGCAGGCGCCCCACCTTATCTCCTCCCTCATAATATTTTTGTTTTAATGCCAGTAGGGAGTGTTCCGCCTTGTTGGTGCGTAGGAGTCGAAGCTGCCCCCTAAGGTTAGCTAACGTTCTCCAGGACGCCAGGGAAGGCCGGACTCTGTCCTGCGCCTCCGCCTGTTTGATCTCACCCGCTAGGTCAGTCTCCAGCTTGTAGGCTGCCCGTCTCCCCTCTATCGCCAGGGAGGTAATGTGGCCCCGTATGGTGGCCTTAAAGGCATCCCACACTACCGGGAACGACGTTTCCGAGTTGTCGTTAATGGCAAAGTACGAGTCTATGGCCTCCCGGATGCTGTTAACATTCTCCGGGTCCCGAAGAACGCTCGGTGGGAGGGTCCATCGTCGCTCCCAGGGGGCGTGTGCTAGTGGATCCAGATATATATTTTTTAAGTTAATTTGGGTAAAAACCACTGGAGCAATTTTCACCAAATATAGCAAAGGTACTTCTGTGTAGCAGTACCTACAATTTTGCAAAGTTTGGCATAATTCCGTTCAGCGGTTCAGGCTGTAGCCTTGTCAATTCGTCCTATGGAAATTAACATGGGGAAAACATGTTTTGGGACCCCCCTTTTTTCTCGGCCCCCACTTCATGAATCCCCCCGAAACTTTCAGGGAAGGAGCGGAGCGGAGCTGGCCTAAATTTTGGAAAATTACACGCAAATTCCTCAATCGGTGCCAAAGTTATTCCTAATAGAATGTTGCGGATTTCCTATGGTAGCTAGGTCCTAACTATAACTACCTACTGGCGACCGCCAGTAGGTAATATATATATATATATATATACATATATATACATATATATATATATATATATATATATATATATATATATATTGTCCTAATTGCCTAAGCTTTCCAGGGTGCACTCGACAGCGCACCACCTCAAGGGGCATTAACATTCATCTTGCCCTCACCTTCCAGCTAATTAAACTCGCCTGATGCGTTTCTGTGGCCCATTACCACTTCATCAGAGGCTTTCTCCTGCATTCTCTGAATTGCGCTCTTTGTAGTGCATGTTGAATCGTTAGCTTCCTTGCGTGGGTCTGACTTAGTTCTTAATTAGTCCACATAGCATGCTGGACTTTGTAGTTCCTTTGCCCTCCATTAATCACCTTCTGTAGAATTCAGTTTGTGCAGACATTGGAGATTATATTTCAAATCTTAGTAGGAGTCCGATTCGTGAGAGCGAGTTATTTTACATATCACGCACTGAGCTGACAAGAGCAGGAAAATTCCTCTTCCCCAGCTGCTCAACTCTTTGAGCGGGTGCATCCTGAAGGCCACAGAAACACGCCAGGCGAGTTTAATTAGCCGGATGGTGAGGGCGAGATGAATGTTAATGTCAATATAAATATATGTATATGACTAGAGGCAGACTCAAAATTCTGTGCTTGTAGTTTATTCAGCAATTACCATGTCGCCATGACACATTTCGGCCGTACAACGGCCTTGATCACATGTCAGCGCCTTAGGGCGGAAGTTACCCTTTTAAAGTGCTAGTGCAAACTATTAGCAGCAATAGACATGGAAGACATATTAAGTTTATGTATACGTTAATGCTTGAAAGCATTCTTTTCTAGACAAAATGTCCGAAAACATACATACCAGCATAAGACAACATAAGGTCAGATTGGCTATAATCCATATGTGTTGTGATAAAATAACACCTATAAATACATAAAATCCTATGTAATTACAGATGTTCACATCCTAGCTAAAAAACGTTATTCTGTCTATTGTACTGCTATAAATAAAGTGACAAGTGCAAGATATGGACCTCTCCTATTCAACTATGTGCAAGTCACTAATATTAATGAATGTACAAAGTTGTGCAAATACTAGTATAAAAAAATAATGCAAATATGCATAGTAGCTAGCAGCCGAGACTGGTGAAGGCTAATGCCCCTTACATATTATAGGTTCCAATCCTTATCATAATCCGTAAGAATGCATGGAGTTAATGATGACTGCTTAACTATTGGTCTATATTTCTAAATGTCTTTCTAGGCTATACGGTTGATTCCCACAAATGAGGATATATAGTATAACATATTATATAACAACATTTCAACCCTGTTAGAATTTGGGGTCTCTAGTTGGCACAGGCAGGTACTTGTGACAAATAGGGACCCTCTCCTAGTGAGTGTAAGGGGTACACTCCTAAAATAACCCCTGCTCACCCCCTTGGTAGTCAGGGGTATTTTTTTACGAAGTCAGCAGCAGTCGGTCAGACCAGTACGAGTTGGTATAGTGAGGCGTTGCATGTCGAGGTGTCCACAAGTCCCAGTGAAGGCAACAGGTCGGCGACGGTGTCAGGAAGGAGCCGGTGAGCTCAGAGCTTGTGTTATGAGCTCAGAGCTTGTGTTGTATCGATGCAGACGTTGGTCGATGCGGTGCCTACAGGATACCGGGTCAATCGTAAGAGTCGGTAACAGCTCTATGCCTCTGTAGCCACTGAAACAGCATTTCCAGCAGCAATCCACAAAGGCAGGTGACGTCTACTGGTCCTGAGACTTCGGTCAGGGGGCAAAACTCTTTTCCAAGCCCTTGGAGATCCTTCACAAGTTGAAAATAAAGCACACAACATTCCTTTCTCCTTCCTTTGGCAGCCAGGCAAGCACTGCAGGCCTATCCCCTAAGCAGCACTTCAGCTTAGGGATAGTCTCTCCTCAGTTTCTTCAGGTTCCTCTCCTCAGCAAAGGTTTCTTCTTGTAGTCCAAAAGTTATCTGGGTCCCAATATTTATACCCCAACATTTTTTTTCCTCTGAGGGCAGAGGGGCCTTTGCCTAGTCCAAACCAGTTCTTGAGCACTCTGTGTACATGACTCCTTTCCTTTCACAGTGCAGGGCAGAAACATCAGACACCCCACAGGAGGTGGAGCCAGCTTTGTAGAGAGAAAGCACAGCCCTGGAGCACTTTGTTGGCATGATTCCTTCCCTCCTTTCACAGTGCAGGGCAGAGACATCAGACGCACCACAGGGGGTGGAGCCAGCACTGTGGGGGGCAGGCACAGTCCTATTCAGTTCCCAGGTGCAACTCGTCCCTCCCATCTAGATGCAGATATCTCTATTCACAACTGGGCGGACTCACCCTGTCTCCTGGAATCCCCAAACCCTGTCACTCAATCTTCAGACAAAGTAAACACAACCTAGCACAGGCAGGCTTGGAAAGTTAGACAAGAAAATTCCTACTTTCTAAAAGTTGTATTTTCAAACACAGAATGTTATTAGGACATGCCACACACACCAGGTCATATCCTACCTTATACTTACAATGCTCCCTGCCCTTGGGCCTACCATAGGGGTGTCTGATATGAAGAAAAGGGAAGGTTTAGGGACTGGCAAGTGGGTGGACTTGACCAGTCAACATGGCAGTACCAGACTGCACACAGGCTCAGCAATCGTAGGCCTTAGACACATTTTACAAGGCTGCTTCTGTGGGTGGCACAACCAGTGCTGCAAGTCCTCCAGCAGCATTTGGATTTACAAGCCCCGGGCACACTCATTGCACTGCACTAGGGTCTAACAGGTAAAATACTGTCCATACTCTCAGGATCCACCAAGCAAATCCATGGGGAACCCTTCTCCTCACCTGTGGCCACCACCTGTGCAACATCTAACCTTAGCTTGCTCACAGGTGTGTCCCAACAGACAGACATCAAGTCACAGTGGCCACTGATAGTAGTCAGGGATGAGACCCAGGCCTTATGCCTCTCAGGGCTCTCAAACCTCTGTGGTGTCAGAGAGCGGGGGGTAGTAGCACCAGGTGCTTGGCACCCTTTGCCCACTCTCCCTCCTGTCAGGTCAGGTATGACATCCTGGCTGTGACCCACCGGCCGTAGGCATGTACCCGGGGGCTGGACCAGAGACTGGGGTGGGCTCTCCTACATCTAGTCCTCCTCCTTGGGGCTCTGTACCCTCCCACCTGGAGCGGTACCCCCTTCGAGAATTGTCATAGTGCCTGTAGAAGGTGTCCTGCACAATTCTCCCACCAGTTCAGGGGTTCTATCCTGCAACTGGGCTACCAGGTCAGGGGGGACACCCCGAACCTGGCCCTTCAACCTAGAGTCTAAACCCCCAGGCTGCACCGGGGTCAGAGGCGAGGACTCCCTCCCTCTGCACCCCCTTCCAGAGCACTGCACCCTCCACACTGGAGGGGTACCCGTGGAAGCCACCTCGGTCAGGACTCTGATTACAGTCGCCCCTTTTGCCAGCTATTAAACACTAACTAAATACATGCTCTATTTCTTTACTTCGCCATTCAGAAATGTTGGTGGATATGATTAATTTTTGCCTTACCAACTATTTCTTTATTTTTGATGATTCGGTGTACCGGCAGTCACAGGGCACCGTGATGGGCTCCTGCTTCGCCCCCAGCTATGCCAATCTATTCATGGGCTGGTGGGAGGAGCAGGTGTCCAAGCAAATGGACTAGTTTAAGAACAATGTGGACCTGTGGTTGCGGTACATCGATGACATCTTCATGGTGTAGAATGGTAGTGCTGAGGCATCAAAAAACTTGGTGAGCAAGTGAAGTGAACAATTGTAATCTTTAATTCACCGAACAGATTAGTAATACATCTATTGAATTCTTAGACGTCATGGTGGAAATTATGGGAGGAGTATTGGCAACTAGTCTGTTCCATAAAAAGACATCAGGCAATAGCATACTGAGTGCTAGAAGCTCACACCTCCGTAATCTGGTTGACAGCATCCCATATGGGGAGCTGTTACGTGCTAAACGGAACTGTAGCACAGGGTTAGCATATGAAGTAGAGAAAGAAATCATGTGTAACCGTTTTAAGGAACAGAAATACAAACCTAAAACTATCAGAGAGGCCTGCTGTTCCGATGCCGACCAGCCCAACACCGCAGGAGTGAAGAACGTCCCAATCCTCTACCCTCACCGTGACCCCCAACACCCGCAATCAAAACGGATGGTGAAGAACACGACACCGGGAGAAGGTGGGTAACAAAACAAGGGAACCCAAGGTCTTGGGGAACACAACTCGTCTCCTCTGGCTTCTTGGCAGCTGACAGCTTGACACAGACGAGACCGCTAAAATGAAAGAAGGAGACAAGATTAAACACACCCCTACTACTATTACCAGTGCCAAGTACACACACGAACCACCGACCTCCCTGCTTACCCCAGATAACAAACGGGAGTGGCCTGATTCGAAACAGGAATTCTTCCACTGCAATCGTATTAGTTGTTTCTTGCGTAACCCCAGACCAACCACGCCCCCTCGGGAAACACCGAGAATGACAAATGGGGTGGAATTCACAATTCTTAGGACAAAAAAGGACAGGGGATAAATGGTATCAAAGGGAATACGAAAGACACCCAAAAAAAAACCTGGAATCTAAAAAGAACACGAAGGTAGCACAAAAATGGCCGTTATTCAGCTCCTTCGTGAAACCACCCAAACACAGCGTATAACAAGATGGTTTGGATACAAAAAAGGGATAATAACGGGACCTTAAAACTCAAAGGAAACACAGCCGCGAATCCCAGAACGTCACCGAAGATCAAAAACAGGTCCCCAATAAAGGGTTCTGAAATGCCCAGGGGAATAGGAAAACAAGGGAGCAGGGGAAAAAGGGGATCAAAACCCAGCACTAGAAAAGACCGCTGGAACGGAGCTCGAAGGAAGGGAAACAAGGTAGAACCACAGGAACAGGAAACACACGGCAAGGGACCAATAAAGAAACCAAGCACCTGTTTCCTGTTGGCAGCCCCCTTTGAAAGCGAGCGTCCATAAATTCGCATATGCACTTGGCACTTTTGAGAAAAACCGCTAGCGGGGAACTAGAGAGAAGGAACCAGGACCCCTTGAACCCCAACACCTGCAGCAGAGTTGAGAAAACTACAAGAAATGAGCTGTCACATCCCAACAGACAAGAGAAAACTGAGGAGACAGTGAGATTTATAACTACTTTTTTAAATATTTCACAAGCAATTAAATATTTCACAAGCATACATGGGGGACCGAGTACATCTGTTGGAGTAAGCAGAAAGTTGCATATTATACTGGGCTTTCCGGTAACCCCAACTCGGACCGCCCGTGAATCGGCCAGGCGTATCCTGTAACCGGAATTGGTGACGATATATATATATATATATATATATATTGATCCTGATTTGGTTCGTTGGACATTGGCGCTCTCTCTGGCGGTGCATTCTCTAACCGTGGGCAGAGCTCGCATAGTGCCTCTGCGCGGAGTTCCACAGAGTTTGAAAAAACTCTGTGGAGCTATGCATTGCTCCGCTCTCTCCCAGCTCCCCCCTCTCAAATGCTTCAAAAATAATAAAAAGTAGGCACTTAACTGTGTTTCTGCTGCCTCCCCTGCCTGGCCGCTTCCCTTCTTGCTCTTAGCTGCCTCGCTACCTTCTTCATTGAAAAAAACACTACATTGTACGTCTTGCGCGTGCGAATGTGCATCTGCAAGACGTGCAACATAGTGTTTTTTTATGCAAAAGGTGGCGCGAGGAGCAGGAATGAGAGCGGCCAGGCAGGGGAGACAGTAAAAACACAGTTAAGTGCCTTATTTTTATTATTTTTAAAGTATTTGGAAGGGGGGGAGCAGCTAACTCTGCTCCGTCATGAAGGCAGAGTTTTGCTTATCTCCGCGTTCACCATGGAGCGTGGAGTAGGCAAATCTCTACAAACTCCGCTGGCGGAGCGGAGTTACCCACCCAGGATTAGCGTTCTTAGTAGCAGAACCATGCTGCGTAAACATAAAACAAACACCTCTAACCGAAAGAAAAGAGTCTCACTCCTGGATGCAGTGGTAAATAGCTTTTAATCTTCAACTTATATCGGCAATTCTAATGCATTTCTGTTGCATGTCCTTTATCAAAGGAAGTCCGGCAATCTGATAAGTGTAGTGGTGACCATTCTTCCCTTTACTCAATTTATAGTTTTGGTCCTCTAGTGGACCTCCCGGGTGGAAAACCTAGTTGCATTCTGGGACTTGTGGTCACACAAATACTATGACTGCAATCCAGTGAGCGTTTGATGCCTTTTTCTTTGCCGTTATTATTGCCACTCACAGTTCATACTTGAACAAAATTTTGTACAAGGATGAACTTTGAACGGCGGAGTGGTGGAGAAAGGGGGTGTGGCCTTCTACCAGGTCTTAGCAATCCTGCTGTGTTGGACATACTGGAGGTAACAGGAGAGGTTTTTGGCCCCTGAGGACATCCTTGTGGGACAACTAACGCTACTGTTAACTCCAATAAGTCCCAGAAGCGGGATTGCTAATAGGTGTTCGGAGGCCCAGCCCCCTTCCTCCACCACTCTGCAAACGCAGCTTGTGGTGCATCTCCTGTAAGTCCCATACAGTGGGATTTCTGAGAGCTGGTCGGAGGCCCAGCTCCCCTTTCTCCACCACTCTGCAAACACGACGACTATCTGTTAAAAAACCTCTGAAATTCAATGAAAAAGCTAAAGGTTATAATTCTGAATTGCATTTGAAAAACCTTAGAAGTCATTGAAAAAAAAAACAAGGTTACAGAGACGGTATAATTAAGGGCAGATTTTACTTGTACAAAACCAGAGAAATTCAGCAGTCATAGTTAGCTGAGCTAACTATAACTTGTGCTTCCGCAATCCACTGCTTATGACCTCACATATTACATCACTCATGATATGGTTAATGACCTAGAAAAGGGGGCAGGTTAGGAATACCCTGACCCCCCATATATGGTGGGGGAGACCCACAGGTACCCTACCACGTTTTAAAAGCATTTCATTTTCTTTCTTATTTTACCGCGGACTCACAGGTGGATCCGCAAATCTGTGGCAACATGTAAAAAAAAAGACATGCGGGCACCCAAGCATCTTTTTTAAAGTCCCCCGGTGGGCCGAATCCCGGGTGCATGAAGGAGAGGGGATCATGGGGCCCCCCTCTTGGGCTTAAGCAAAGCCCCAGGGACCAGCACCTTGCCAGGGCTGTGAATAATAAAAAGGGAGGGACCCCAGGTACCACTACCGCTCTAGGACAATGAATACTCAAAATATTGGTGCCCACTCGGCCCCCCACCCCCCTGGTGATGGCCAACTCCCCTGGGTAAAGATATGAAAAGTGATGGAGCAACTGCTACTTTCCCAGGGCTCTTGAATAAAATGAATGCCCACAGCCCTGATGAACACCACCTACCCGGGGCTAAATATGACATATGCAAGTAGGCCACTCCGCCCCCCTTGCAGCCCCAGGGACTGCAACCTCCCCGGGGCTATAGTGAAATATTAATCCAAGGGGCATATCTTTAAAATGTAATGAGGGGGCCATGCGGCCCACACAGCCCCAGGGAGCACCACCTCCATGCAGCGAAATTACATTGGAAGGGGCAACTCCGCCCCCCTCATGGAGCTGTACAAGGCCCTGGGAACCTCATTTATCCAGGGCCGGCTAAAGCAATGTCCGGGATACCCACCCCCGGAACAGTGCAGTTTGCTACAGTGCATCTGCTAAGCAACAGCAAACTCAGCTCTCCTTTCAGCAAGCAAGAACAGAAAATGATCTTGTTTGCTGGAAGCAGAGCATGTCTGTCCCTGTACCCGCTGTGAAGTTAGCAGGGAAACAGACATTGCTTTGAGATCCAGGGAGAAGCATGTTAGCAGCTCCCTGGGTCTCTAAGCAATGCCGGCTGCCGCAGGAGGCAGGGTGCCATCAGGGACAGGGGGCCCTGAGGCTCCCTGCAGTCCCCAACGTTCCACAAGTGTGTACCCAGGGTGGGATATGGGGCACCCACATGAGGTGGGCACTGTGGGATGGGGTCCCCAGGGCCAAAATCAGCCTGGGAAGGGGGCCGTGCAGACCAGGGGGTGAAAATCAGCTCAGGAGATGGTCAATGCACCCCCCTCCTTTTTTTAAATAAAAAATAAACAAAAGGGGCTGGCCCAGGGGCATGGGGTCCCCAGGGCCCTAAATGGCCATCGAAGGGGGAGCATGCAGTCCCCTTTCGTTAAAACTAGAAAAAATCAAAAACTGCTGGCAACTTGCTGGAGGCCCGCCACCTTTCTCCTCTACTCTGCAATTTGTCCTCCTGGTGCACTGCTGGTTGGGGGATGAAGGTCCCCTTCCTGCTGAGGGCCCTTAGGGACCAACAAGACCTCCTGTTACCCACACAGTGGAATTGTTGAGAGCTGGTCAGAGGCCATGCCCCTTTTTTCCACCACTTTGCTAATGTGCCTCTTGAGTCACTGCTGGTTGGGGGATTAGGTCCTCTTGCCTCCTGATGGCTTCAGGATTAAAGTAAACTTCTTTCCCCAAGCAGCAGTGTGCCAGGAGGCGCGTTTGCAGAGTGGTGGAGATAGTGGGTGTGGACTCTGATAATTGAAATGTATCAATCCGTATCTAGCTAATAGTGTTGAATGATTACTCAAAGTTTATCAACACCACCAATGATTGGAGGTCTGAAAACAGGGCCGTCTCCAGGAAGTGAAAGTGCTGTCTGCTGTTGGGGAAGGTACTCCTCCCTGGTAAAAACCCACTTTGGTGGATCTATCAATTGTCATGATTAATGACGGATACTATTTGCCTGGACCTTACTCAGTATGTTACAGACTGCTCTTAGCACTGATGACGGAAGGTACTTTGACAGTTACATTACATCTTGTCTCGGTTTTCATAGGGACCCTAAGGCTCTGATTATGAGGTGGTCTTTATATTCCTACCAGTGCGTAAACCCTGTTCCCACATATAGGTTGCATTTACGAGTTGGTAATTATTTAACGCATCTGATATTTATAGAATGTGTTAAATACCCCAACCCTTGCTACATTTTCAGCAGGTCAAACCTGCCAAGATTTAATGGGGGGAAAGTATACAATATTTATGGAATCATGTGGATTTTGGTGAGTTAAACACCAAAGACCATATGTTATTCCCCACCAACTCAAACAGGTGTCATTATCCCACCGGATAAATAACGCGCCCGTGGTATTGTTGTTTATCGGGTGTGATAAATAGCACCTAAACTCATAATCAAGCCCTTATTGGTGCTGAGGACTGGTGGAGCTGTTTTCAGAAGGCCCACCCACATTCTACAATCACATTCAGACTATGAGCACGCACTTTCTACAATCACCTTTAGTCTGTGGGCACCCACATTCTACAATCCCCATTAGACTATGAGCACTAACAATCTACAATCACCTTCAGACTATGAGCACCTACATTCTACAAACTCCTTCAGGCTATGAGCACCCACATTCTACAATCACCTTCAGCCTTTGAGCACCCACATTCTACAATCACCATTATACTATGAGCACCTACATTCTACAATCACCTTCAGACTATGAGCACCCCCATTCTACAATCACCTTCAGACTTTGAGCAACCACTTTCTACAGCAACCTTTAGACTAGAGTGAAGGATATTAACTCATCCTGTCTGTGTTGGTTCTCATTTTCACCTAAATTTACTGTGCAAATTTCAGTCTGACAATCCAGGTTCAAGCCACATTAGATGTCCTCTTTTAATCTGATTAGTAGGCCTGGACAGTGAACTCCGCTCCGTTCGAGACGTTTACGGGAAAAATAGTTTTTTCCTCGCTTACCAGTGGTAATTTGGCAAGAGCGAGTGAGGAAAATCCAACACTAGACCGCTCCCAGCAAGTTTTCTCAACATGGGGACTCGCAGATGGTAGTGTTGAGGAAGCTGCCACTGGAGTAGAACTTCTACTTGAGCAGCAGAAAGAAGCAGCACCCTCTTGCGCTGCACGTGATGCCATTCATTTTGAATTAACAGCGTGGGACAAACACCCGACACTAAAAATCTGTGTAATCGGTGTTAGGTAAAACACTCCACTGCTTGCAGAACTTTGCATAGTTTTGCAACGTTTTTTTCTCATTTCCAAGAGTTTCACTCCAATCAGGTCTGCTGATTCGACTTCCCATTCAATATTTTTATTTTCTAAAAATTTCACCTGCATTTACTTGTTTTACTATTTTCTATGAACGGTTATGTACAATTGCACAAGAATTACCGCGAGGGGTGTGCTTTAATTAATAGGCCATTTAAAATACATTACTTATTCATTTATAGACTAATACTGAAAAGGAGGTACCATATGGTTGGGCACGGATGAACACCTGACATAGGAACGGTGAAATATTAATTATGTCTAAAGTGATGGAAAAAACCTTTAAATGACGACCGTAGGCATCAGTCTGACAATCGGGTGTAAATGTCCCATGTTTTCCATCCAGTGAATCTCAATAGCCACTGCAAGGTTTAGGAGCTAGAATTTTAAAAGCCTAGTTTCCATTTTTGCAGTTTTAATAGATGTAAACAAACAGCAAAAATCATTTATTTCTGTAAATAGGTAAAGGGAAAACAGTCAGTTAGTTCAGATCTATGAATATTGGAAGCAACTGTCTTTTAAAAAACATAAAGATGAAAAAGTTGGAAAGCAATTAGGTAGTTGAAATACTGTTTTTCCACTTCATATGCCTTTACCCACACAGAGAGGCCATGTAACCTGTTAGAAGAAATACCTTGTATATTAAACTACTCCAACCCCATTATTACCCACTAATTTCAGTGCATTCTCATCATTCAACATATACAGAGAGAGAGTCTCCTGCCCATTTCTCAAAAGTTGCTAGGATGAGATGGCATATACCTTGCTGGTCGGGTTGTCTAGCATTCTGGTACATGCTGTAAGCATGTATTGTTTTGCCTTTTCTTGTTGTGCCGGTCAGAGTTGTTTGCAAATCTGGCAGAAGACTTTTTGAGTTTTGGACCATGTGATCCTGACTTATATGAAGTGGACTAATAATACTAAAAAGCTTCTGAGGTCTCACCTTTGGTGATTACAGAAGCGAGAAAGATGGAGGCGGTGAGGAACACCCACATATTGTTGGAGGAAGTATGTAGCTGGGCAGTACAGAAGATCTGTGTCTGAGCAGTTCTTCAGGCTTTCTCCACATCTGATTATCTGGCCATTGTATTTATTCAGTTGCATGGAGGGAAGGTCCTGCCTGAGCACCTCATAAGGAGACAAACGCTGATGTGGCGGTCTCCTCATTTTCCACTGGTCAGTAATCGGGCGCAACATTATTAAAAGAACAGGCTGTCCTGATGTAATGCACTTCTCTCTACCAACAGCTTCAATTATTAGGGTAATGTATACTGACACACCCTTTCTGAGATGAGAATTAGTTTTGGGCATCTTGCCTTTGGTCAGCTTCCAATGCGGTCTTTGAACAGCTGAGGCAGGCCCCTCGGTCTATTCAGAAGGTATTAGACCATGGAAGGTGATACTTCTTTTGGTGAGATGAGTATAAAAAATGGTTGAAGACAAGTGATAGTTGCTCTGTTTTGGGGACTGTTCCAGTAAAATGGTTTATTAGCTTAGTAACTGAAGTGATTGATGTCACACTTGAAAGGTCAGGAAGATAAGGATGGCATTTGCACTGCGGAAACTAAGCACAGTCTCCTGTCTTTGCTGCACTTACTCGGATGAACTGTAATCTCAAATTCAGGATTAGGGACATCTATTTGAAGATTTGAATCACAGTTGTAGGAAATTGAGTTACTAGTTGAGTAGGGTGAAACCCTATTCAAGCAGCAACCACAATTCTTGTCAAGGTGAATGTTAGATTTGGGGGTCTCTAGTTGGCACAGGTAGGTACTTGTGACAAATAGGGACCTTTGTCTCTAGTCAGGGTAAGGGGGTACACTCCTAAAATAACCCCTACTCACCCCCTTGGTAGCTTGGCACGAGCAGACAGGCTTATCTCAGAGGCAGTGTGTAAAGCATTTGTGACCACATACAGTAGCCCAGTGACAATACCACAGATGGACACCACACAGTTGTATAATAAAAATAAGTATTCTTTATATAGACTTAACACAGACCACAAACAACAAAAATCCACAATACTATACTTAGAATGGTAGCTTTAGCTTAGTGCAGTTTAGTTCTTAAGATGCAACACTTTAAGTCAATGTACCTTACGATGCGTGAGGCTTCCACAGCAAAAGTGTTGCAGCGATGGAAATGTGGCAAAGTTTCGGTGCAAAGAAATAAAGATGTGAAGATCTTCCAGATGCGGCACGCTTCTCCGAGGATGCGAGGAGTCTCGGTTCGATGCATCAGCTGGAGTGCCGACACCCTTGTTCAGCGAAACGACGGCAACAGCCTTGACTGCGGCACTCTTTTCCGACTTTGCAAGAGGCTTCCACACAATGCGATAACTACAGCGGCGACATCCAAGATGCGACGGCAGCGCGTTTCTCCGGGGATAGAGGTGCTTTTTTTGATGCAATGCAATACGACAGCTACAGCACCGACTTTCACGATGCAATGGCAACAACAGCGATGGTGCAATACGACAGCTACAGCGGCGGCACCCTCCTTCGGAGTTGAGTAGCGCTTCATGCTCCTTGCGGCACGCAGTCCCTCAGAAGGCCCAAAAACAGCAGCAGGCACTGCCAAAGAACTCTGGGGAGATTGGGTTTGAAGTCTGTTGTCCCCGAGACTTCAGCAGAAGGCAAGCTCTGTTCTAATCCCTTGGAGATCCTTCACAATTTGGAAATAAAGCACACAAAGTTCTTTCTCCTTTCTTTGGCAGTCAGGCAACCACTGCAGGCCGATCCCCCAAGCAGCACTTTAGCTTAGGGATAGTCTTTCCTCAGTCTCTTCAGGTTCCTCTCCACAGTAAAGGTTTCTTCTTGTAGTCCAAAGTGATCTAATTTCTTAGGATCATGGTCCCAATATTTATACCCCAAAATCTTTTGTCCTCTGAGGGGCCTTCACCTAGTCCAAACCAGTTCTGGAGCACTCTGTTTACAAAACTCCTTCTTTCCTTTCACAGTGCAGGGCAGAAACATCAGACGCCCCACTGGAGGTGGAGCCAGCCTTGTGGAGGGAAAGCACAGCCCTGGAGCACTTTGTTGACATGATTCCTTCTCTTCTTTCACGGTGCAGGGCAGAGACATTAGATGCACCACAGGGAGTGGAGCCAGCATTGTGGCGGGCAGGCACAGTCCTATTCAGGTCCCAGGTGCAACTCCTCCCTCCCATCTAGATGCAGATCTCTCTATTCACCACTAGGTGGACTCATTCTGTCTCCTGGAACCCCCAGCCCTGTCACTCAAACTCCAGACAAGGAATACACAACCTAGGAGAGGCAGGCGTGGATAGTTAAACAAGAAAATACCTACTTTCTAAAAGTGGTATTTTCAAACACAGAATGTTAAAACCAACTTCACTAAAAGATGTATTTTATCATTCTGAGTTCAGGCATACTAAACTCGAATTTCTACCATGTTCCCTGAGTCAGTTAGGATTATAAAATTAAATTATCTAACTGCCCATTCTGGCCTGTGGAGAACAGGTAGCCTTGTAATAGTGAAAAACGAAAATGGCTGTAATTCACTATTAGGACATGCCACACACCAGGGCATGTCCTACCTTATACTTGCAATGCACCCTGCCTTGGGCCTACCATAGGGGTGTCTGATATAAAGAAAAGGGAGGATTTAGGGCCTGGCAAGTGGGTGCACTTGCCCAGTCAGCATGGCAGTACCATACTGTCCACTGGCTCTGCAATGACAGGCCTTAGACACTTTTTTACAGGCTGCTTCTGTGGGTGGTACAACCAGTGATGCAAGCCCACTAGCAGCATTTAGTTTACAAGCCCTGGGCACAGTCAGTGCACTGTACTATGTTCTGACAAGTAAACCAAACCAGCCAATCATTGAATCACCAATTCATACATCAACTTACAATAGGGAGAACATATGCACTTTAGCACTGATCAGCAGTGGTAAAGTGCCCAGAGTCATCATTTTGAAACTTTATTTCGATTCATTAGGACAGAATAATAAAAGTATAACAAGACATTAGATAATTTAAAAACTTTCTACAATTGATTTCAGACCGTTATAAATTTTGTCAATACATCATTTACAAATCAATTTAGTACAAATACAATAAGTTAATGTCGGTGCCAAGCTATGAGCTAATTGCATTTGTGAGGGTCAACAGTCTATAACAGTAGTTAATTAATATCGGTTTCTAATGCTGAGTGCTACTCTAATAAAACTAAGAACAGCATTGCATATTACTGGAGTTGATAATGAGAGTAGATGTTCATATCCCTCTTTAAAATTATGGGATCCAAGAGATAACAAGATTGGTCTAATAAATCTATTCCTTGGATCTTTGTACAGGGAACAAAAAAGTATTAAATGAAGAGTATTTTGAGACACTTGATTGTTACAAGCACACAAGGGTAAACTCTCACACCAACCCACCTGTTGTGGAAATGCAAATAAAAAATGCAATGTGTTCAGACGAAACCTAGTTAAATAAAAACGCCATTGTGTCTGCTCTATATACGAAAGATAAGGTTGATGATACAACCTCCCCCTATGGTAGGCCGCACTCTCACTATTTCGCAACATCCCTAAGTCTAAACGGTACGCCTCTTTAGTTAATTGCTTTGATTCAGCACCGATGGTCTCAACTTTCGAAAAAATGTGACCCAAGCCTATTCTAAGTAAAGTATCCCTAACATATGATAACCATGGGATCTTATCGTAATGTTCAAGGTTAAGACAATCTAGTAATATTTCCCTAGTAAGTTTCAGATCATCAGAGCGCCAGACCTTAATCCAAAGCAACAAAGGAGAAACAAGGATAATGTCACTCACAAATTCCAAGCCTACTTCAGTATGGCAAAAAAGATTAGAAGCGCTTGGAGGGACACATAAGAGGCGTTTTATAAACTTATTTTCCATTACTTGGATGTTGTTGCAGGGTTGAATACCACATACACCCGCGCCGTATGTTACAACCGGGATGCATTTAGCTTTGTATAGGGATTTCAAATCTACAACCGGCTTCTGCCCCAGTTTGCTAGAAAAACGAAAAATAGCTTCAACAGTTTGGGTAGCTTTTTGTATATGCGCTAACTTTAACGGATCCCAACTTAGTGTTTTGTTAAATAAATTCCCCAGATAGTTGAAATTATCAACTTTCTCGATAGTCGAGTCCCTTACCACGAGCCTGCGAGATTTAACCCCTTTGGGGCCGCAGACCATAGCAAAGGACTTGGCAAAGTTGACCCTTAGATCTAACACCTGCATAAAAATCTCAAAAGCATTTAGGCAAATCTGCATGCTATTTGCAGTTAGGGTCATTAAAACCGTGTCATCCGCATAGGATAACATCGGTATACATTTGCCATTTACCTGGGGAAAATCAGCACAACTTTCTAATAAAAAGGCTTCCAACCCATTGGTATAGACCAAAAACAAAAAAGGGGCCAATATGCACCCCTGGCGGACACCCTCAGTTGATGGTATGGGCTTTGTCGTCTCCCCTGTGGGGCCAAATCTGATCTTTACTGTGGTGGCAGCATGAATTCTGCGAAGTAATGTGACTAAGGGCTCCTCAAACCCCATAGACTCCATTATTTGCCATAATTTTCCCCTGCACACAGTATCGAAGGCACTGGATAAGTCCATGAAAGCCAGGTGGATACTGCCACGCTTGGCTCTCATGTACTTACCCATGATCAGCGCCAAATTTAGGCACTGATCATTTGTGCCTTTACCCCGCCTAAACCCATATTGGGATTCGACGATGATTCCATTGGATTCGGCCCAAGTTTCTAAACGAGCCAGAATCACTCTGCCCATGAGTTTGCAGGACGCGTCTATTAGCGATATTGGTCTATAACAACTAGGATCATCTTTGTTGCCTTTTTTGATTATCGGGACCAATACAGCTTCTTGCCATGAGGTCTGGATACGACCAACCACAACTGCTTTAAACAGAAGTAATAAAAGGGGAGCCCACTCATCTGTGTTGTATTTAAAGAGATCCAAAGGCACTGCATCCGGTCCTGGGGCTTTCAAAGCTATACCCTTTCTAAGAGCAGCCTCTACCTCTGAAAGAGACAATGAGAGACTAAGCGTGTCTGCTGATTCCCTCCATGTATCAGGGAGCCCTTCAATACAGGAGACAAAAGAAGAAACCCCCTTAGGGTTAAAAATTCCCCCATAATATGCCTCCCATATGCTCCCTGGGATGTGCATCTGCAAGGTTTCCTTTTCCTCACTTTTTAAAAAGGGACGATTCACGACATCCCAAAAGAGTCGACTGTCTTTTAATTCTGACGCTCTGCCCAAGTCGTCCCATGCCTGTCTTTTTAGTTCAGTTTTACGTGTGATAATGGCATCTCTATAGGTTTTCCTTGCCACTCTGACCAAATCCCTATCACGGGGCTCCTGACGTAGGGCCTTCGTTAGACTAGATTGTGCTCTGGAGCATTCAGAGTTAAACCACTTATGAGTATAACCATTTTTTGACCCCTTTGGTTTCAGTAGATGGGAGGCCACATTTATTAAAAGAGCTTCAAAATTATCAACTATTAAATACGGCTCGGTTGACGGCGTTAAGCAGACTTCGAGCGATTGTTTATTTAGTGTAAAAATCTCTTTCTCCAGGAGTTTTGCGTCAGCCTTATCCCACCTTAAGGTAACCCCCTTATTCTGACTAAACTTAATTGGATGTTCTACGGTCTGCGTTCTCTCAAATGCAGGACACAGGCTCAAAACAAGTGGGTTATGATCACTTGTGGCATTAACCTGAATCTGGAAATCTTTGACAAGATGAGCGTATTTTCTTGAAACTAAAACTAAATCTATAACACTCGTCTGGCCTCCTGCACCATGAAAGGTAGGAATACTCAACATTTTCGAAAAGGTAGACATATCAAAAACACAAAGATCATTAATGATTATGATATTATTTAAGGCCTCACCTTGCTTTGTATGCTTAAAATGTGCAAGCGGCTGCTTGTCTAATTCGGCCAAAACCACAAACTCTTGAGTCACTGAACTTACACAAACAACAGTTAAAATCAACTGCCCACATAATCAAAAGAGGAGATATGCTGTTCGTTGCTTTAACAATCTCATCCTGTAGTCTCTGTATCACCACTGTAGATTGGGGGTCGAATATGTTATAATACCAATTTATTAGAAGGAGAGGGACCGAGAACAAGCCCTTTAACACAAGTAATAAGAACCAAGGACATGACATCAGTATCTCAGTTTTTATATTGTCATATTTTACAGAGATGGCCGTCATAAGGCCACCCTTAGCTCTTCCCGATTGTGAGGGTTCTGCTGCAATGTTAAAGGTTTGATAACCATCTAATCCAGGGGATCCCGTACTCCATGTCTCCCTCAGGCAAACAATACCAAAGGGTTCCACAAATTTTAACCATTCCTGATCCTCCAGTCTCCGCGAAAGACCAGATATATTCCACGAGATCAGACAAAATAAGTGGCCATCAGTCATACCATCTAAATCCACCTCAGCACTCTGGGTCACAGCCACTGGGCTGCTGCCTAAGTCCAGTGGAATGGGTTCTACCAGACGGGGGGAAATTTTTTCGCCATGTGGCAAGGTACCCGTAGTCTGCCACCCCCCATCCTTCCGATAACCATTTGGGGTTGGTGGTCAGTCCACCATCTCCAGACAGCTATATCTATTTGTGGTAGGAACTCCACTCCAGTGATCCCTAAAGGAAAGTTCTTGTGTAGGATATCTGGTAGAATTTCCTCCCCAATCCGCCCTGGGTGTATATGCAATGCGGTTGCCACCCCAATCTTCCCAGTCTCTATCCAGTGCTAGGTTACCTACTGTTTGCCAATTTTGTCGGTGACCTAAGTCATTGTGTGTTCCAGGAGGGTAAAAGAAGGAAAGGCGTTTGGTGTCTATTCCCTCAATGATGTTTCGGGGGCCCCAAGAGCAAATGTAATTCACTTTACGGGGATCCTTGTAATTGACCAGTATACAGTCTCCCTGAATCGATTTCCTTCCATAACCCACCCAGGGGACTCTACGAACCGTTAAAATCTGGCACGGGGTGTAAGGTGGTAGAGGACGATTCTTATTCAGCCAGTGTTGAGCCTTATTCATTAATGCCCAGGGAGGTACGTCTGTGGTGTCAGACAACTCCGGAACCCCAGTCAGCACTACCACAAAGGGGCTAGCCTCTGGGGGAAGATTGACGGGACGTCTACTATGATGTATTTCCCTACGAGGGTCCCTATTATCATTCTTTGTGGGTGCTATGGGGGTATTACTGATCACCTTATCCTGCGCAGCAGGGTCTTTGGGTTTTTCAATAATTTTCTTCTCTGCTGCTGTTGCTATAGCAGGAGATTTAGGTAATATGGAATGCCCTGTAGCCACTGCTTTAGTTACTTTTGAGGCCACAGGTTTGTTTGTGGACAATTTGTTTCCTCCCTGCTTTAGAATCCCCAATGTTAATGGATCTTTCTTTTTGGATACACCAACGAATTCGGCTAGTTGTCTTTCAATGCGTAATAAACTAGTTTCTAACGGAGTGAGGTAGGATTTAATTAGCTCTCCCACTTTTATCAAAAGTAGGTTATCTACCCCTCGATCAGTCTCATTTTCTTTTTCCTTTTCACTCCCTGCTGAAATAGTCAAAACATCAGTGGTCATATTTCCCAATGGCTCATTAATAGGAGGGTTTGATGGATTTAAGTTTCTATTTTCCCCCTTCTTCAATACTGGATTAGTTAGATTATTTCCCCGGTGAGTAGCTAGCTTGTGTGTCTTTTTTGCCCTTTTGTTTTTCTGTTGATTCCTTCTTTTCTTAACGGCCCCCTCCCTGTTCCCTCTCAACTGTCTTGTGACCTCTGGTGTAGTTTGCAATGATAGGTCTGGAGTTTTTTCCAGCTCTAGGCTAGTTAGAGAGTCTGATAGGCATACCGATGCTGATAGGTCCACCACGTTTGGTAGACTATGCACATCAGCACTAACCTCTATTAGGGTGGGTTTCCTAGTTTGATCCGGTGTTTTAGCAGTAGCTAAATGGCCCAAAGAAGAACGTTTTTGGTAGGCAACTGCTAGATCTTGGGAAACTCTTCGTTCAAGGTCAGCGATTCCTTGATCAATAAAAGAGTTCGCCTTCATGAGGAAACTATCTAAGGGTCCTACTATCTGGCACCCTTCAGCGGCAGTTTTACTCCTGCTTCCGCGAGTGGTCATTTTCACAGGAGAAATTATACTAATCCAACCAACTATCTAAGTAACAACATACACAGATATTTGATACTAGGGGCAGGAGAACATGCACACAAATCTTTTAGCATAAGGAAATAGGGTTAGAGAGTGGGCCCGGTCCGGTCTTACACGGGCTCTAACGGGCTACAACGGGCCCGCCCTTGGCCCGGGCTTAGCCCCGGGCTGAGTCCCGCACGCGTCCCGCGATGCGCGTTGGGAATTCAATTAAGTACAAGAAAGAGGAGGGGCCGGAGCACGCACGGGAAGAGGCACCAGCTGTGGATGGAAGGGAGAATGCTGGTCCTCGCAGTCCCGGGCGCCCGCTCTGTCTCCTCGCAATCAGGAACTTCCCCGTGCAATCTCAGCCTCTCAGCGTCCAACACGGCAGGAGTTTTAAAAGAGTCACCAGGCAGGGTAAAACTGAGAACCAAGGATCCAACAACTGCTGCGAGCGGCACCCGCGAAGCAAGGGCCACGAGCAGTAATGAGGCGGTAGATGGGGGCGGAGCATGTCCGGGAAGAGGCACCAGCTGTGGATGGAAGGGAGAATGCTGTTCCTTGCAGTCCCGGGCGCCCGCTCTGTCTCCTCGCAATCAGGAACTTCCCCGTGCAATCCCAGCCTCTCAGCGTCCAACACGGCAGGAGTTTTAAAAGAGTCACCAGGCAGGGTAAAACTGAGAACCAAGGATCCAACAACTGCTGCGAGCGGCACCCGCGAAGCGGGGGCCGCGGGCAGTAATGAGGCGGTAGATGGGGGCGGAGCACGCCCGGGAAGAGGCACCAGCTGTGGATGGAAGGGAGAATGCTGGTCCTCGCAGTCCCGGGCGCCCACTCTGTCTCCTCGCAATCAGGAACTTCCCCGTGCAATCCTAGCCTGTCAGCGTCCAACACGGCAGGAATTTTAAAAGAGTCACCAGGCAGGGTAAAACTGAGAACCAAGGATCCAACAACTGCTGCGAGCGTGCCCAGAGTCATAAAACCAACAATAACAGGTCAGACAAAATACAGGAGGAAGGCAAAAAGTTCAGGGATAACCCTGCAAAAAGGGCCAAGTCTAAGAGTGAAAAACAAGCAAACCCCAAATTAACCTGTTCTTAAGCCTCTGGTAGCTTGGCACAAAATCTGTCAGGCTTAACTTAGAAGAATTTGTAAAGTATTTCTGCAGTACTTAAATTAGTAATAAAGTGAAAACGAAAGACAAGAAAAATCCCACACCAATTTAGAAACATAAAGTAACATTTAATAAAATATTTGTCACCAAAACAGCCAAAGTCCAATTGTTAGAACCACAGATATGCAATTTTAAAGATTTAGGTAAGAATACGTCTGAAAAGCACAAATCGCAACCTGAATATCTGGTAACACTGAACTGGGACAAGTTCAGAATGACCACGATGGAGCGCTGACCAGGGACCACATTAGGCCTTCTGAACAAAGTATCTTAAATCCAGGTTACGGAGGGTTGTGAGGTCCTGTGTAGAGGATGTGTTGCACTTGAGTGGTTCAGGGCTGTGCTGTGTGGTCCTGCGTCGAGAATTTATTGTGCAGCAGTTTTTCCGACCAGCTGGGGAGCAGTGATTTAACACCTTCCCTGCTGCGCACATTCCCCTGCAGTGCTGGGGGCGCGCACAGTGCCTCCATGCTCATGACGAGCTCAGCTCCTCATGTAGTAAAGTGCTCCCGTGCACATGACGAGCTGAGCTCATCATGGCCACACCCGTTTCTTTAGAACGTTCGCACAGCAGGGTAATTAGTCCAGCGTGCGAACGTTCTAAAGGCCATGACGAGCTGAGCTCGTCATGAGCACAGGAGCACTGTAGCTGATGACGAGCTGAGCTCGTCATGAGCATGCAAGAGGTTAAGATCCTACAATGAGGATGTGCAATGCTGCAGCTGTTCCATGGAGCTGCAATGCAAAATCCTAAGTTGAGGATGCATTGTGTAGCGGTATTTCCAATGAGATGTGGTGTCCTGCATTAAGGATGCAGCGTGCAGCAGCAGTCATGTAGGAAACCAGGGCTTTTTGCAGTGTCCCCTCTAATTTTTTGGCCCCATTTTGACTGATGGAAGCTGGTTTTCTGATTCTGATTGTGTCCAGGGCTTGCTAACCATACTCAGGGCATGTGCTCTGATCAAAAGTACAACATAATTAGGTATAATAAAAAATGCTGAAGACACCCTACCTCTAAGTATGGTAGGGTATGTACATTTAGAGGCGCTGCAGATTTAATGCACTTCTTTGTGCACCGCTGTGTTGCCTGCTGTCATTTTAAAGGAAGCCCTGCTTTGCAGACCGCTTTTAAAATTAATGTATATGCAAATTCGATTTTGGAATTAAAGAAGGTACTTTCAAAGTCTTAAACTACCTAATTATTTACATATATGCATCCTTAAGGTCTACCCTAAGTGCCTGCAGGGTAGAGAGCCATGTAAAAATAAGTAGGGCCATTTTAAAAGATGTGTTATATGCCCTGTTGAGGGAATAACTGCCAGTCTCGTTCTTCCTCATTGTAGCACATTGGCTCCATGGGCTAACATGGGAATAATTGAATAAAGTATAACTTTTTACAGGAGTGAACAAACAATATAATTAAAAGACTTAAAAGAATAGTTATGATAAATCCAACACCATGCCAATGTTAGATTTAATATAACTATTGCAGAAAATAAGTTATAGAACGTATCTTCTGATGTGCCAAAATACAGCCTTCCAGCAGGCTCTCCTGATTGACCCACCAAGCTGCTCTAGTGAGGTGTGAGTGACCTGCATAGAGACAAAGGACATCTGATGGGAGGAGATCTGCTGCTGCACAAGACAATGGTTGTGCACAGGGCCTAGAGGCAGTGATAGTGCTTGCACACATGGTCTGTTTTTCCAAAATAGTTGCTGCACAGAGGTGACAATAATTGCATGCAGTAAAATGATTACAGGCACCTACCTTGTGCAGCATGAACCTGCTGACAGTGCAACTGGATGAGGTCTAACCCGTATAACGTATAACCATGAAAGTCATTTCTATTTTATCGTTCACAATATGGACCATGGATATAGAGTGTATGTAAGTTGAGAAGCAAACAGAGGGTATTTCCGTTTATTATATCTTTCACTTAAGATTCACTGCTTTAGTGTATCTTAGAGATGTTGGACATCATTTATGAGAAGTGTTGCTTCACTGCATGAAAGCAGTGATGCAACACTTCTCAGTGCACCGTCTTGCGACACCATAGATGCGTCATATTTACTGTATGACGAATCCTGTCAGAAGGAATGATAGATACATCAGTACTACTGATGTATCTGTTGCCGCAAGACGTATGCATTGCTCGAGTTGTGTCGGAAGCATGACGCTACTCCAGCAATGTTCCTTTCACATGGGGTCAGACTCATGTGAAAGGAACATTGCTGACCTGCGTCACCGTTACACCTGCCATGAGGCAGGTGTAATGTTTTGATGCATTGGCATCCTAAAAGAGGCGCAGTAAAATCTTGATGATTTTATTGCGTCCCTCTTATGACCCTCTCTTGCGGGGGAACGCCCACCCTGCATACATTATACACAATGCTTGTATAATGTAGCACAGGGGTTTCCGAAGTGACACCTTTGACTAGATGTGTCACTTCATAAATATCGCTCAACATGGTGCATTATTTACGCTACAACAAATTATCAGGTAAGAAAAAAGGGTCTGCGAGAGGCTTACAAACCTGCGCAGATGCGTCCCCCTACCATATATTTCAATAACATAGAATCCGTGGGTCCCTGGAAAATTAATTATACACAGAGAGTAACCAGCGCAAACCAACAGGAAAGCAGAAAATGGGGAAGTCCTTTTTAAGAGAACGGAGTCCCATTACCCACCGAAGTGGCATGCTTCATCATTTGGGATCTCCTCTTGGCTGCAACCTAGTGTAGCCAAGGAGCTACAACTCCTTGATAGTGTAAAGAAGGAGCTCGCGGATGTTTTAGTGTGATCCGCGGGCTAGATCTCCTAAGACGAAGCATGAAACAGTGTGGTAAAAGTACGTGATGCAGTGTATGGACAAAGTGAGGTAAGATTGACTACCAAGGGAAAAATGAGTTTATTAAGTATCCCGTTAAAAACAGTAATAGCGCGGTCTGAGTAAATGTACGAGCGCGCTGCTTCAGCGCTGGTTCCATGTATGTGTATAATTAATTTTCCTGGGACCCTCGCATTATTTACGCTGCCACTACATCACTAAAAGTGACACACCTGCAGCGCAAATGTGATGCAGGCCTTTATAAATAAGGCTGTTCATTTTTTTCATTTGCAATTCTGTTACACTACATACTTTCAAAATGGCTGCCACTGTTACAAATGCTATACAAACGAAGAAAAGATCAGCTATGCTCTTGTAGAATTCAGGGGCAGATACACAAGATAAAGTGCCGCAGCATGGCACTTTCAGAACACAGGAATGTGACATATCTACAATGATATATCACATTCCTGTGCTCTCCACTGCTCTGGCGCACAAACAGCTGTCATGCGCCAGCACCCTTGCACCATGGTTCAAGGATGTCTGCGCCATGGGGAGATTGTTTTTGTGCAGGAAGGGGCACCCAGGGTGGCATAGCAAATTGACACATTTCCTGGTTTCCCATTTCTCGCAAATCTGGAAATGTGTCTTGTTCTACAGCAACACCCTTGGAACGCCCCTTTCATGCAAAGTGCTGCGTGTAAAGGGGCAATATATCCAAGGACAGGAAAAACCATGCAGGGTGGCTTTTCCTGTCTTGTAAATATGGGGCAAAGAAATGGGCTGCCAGTGCATCACAAAAAAGTGACATACTGGCAGCGCAAGGGGCTTGTAAATCTGCCCCAATGTTTCTTACTAAACCAAGACTTTCAGAATGAGTGTCCCTTAATTTTGAAATTGCTGCAAAAACAGGGGTGTGTGCAGAGGTTGTATTTACAGGATGTGCTAAGTATGTACCCTGTTATTACCAATCGTGATAATGTCTGCCCCCGATATTGTCCACTGGTAGATATTGGTAAGTAAAACATGCCAATATTTCCCTTAGTGAAAATGTCCATAAAATATGTTGGTGTGGAAAGCATGAATATGTGCATGCTAAGTCCCTATTTTAAAGATTTACATAGAAAAAGAGACACTTATGGCACCTGATAAAGTTTGAACTTTGGTGTATAGGATATTCAATAATTATCACATACGGGTTGGGGGACCATAATCAAGGCCTAAGGGGGCAGCTATCACTATACAGAGTTGGTGCAGTGGCACCGGGTCCAGGCCTGTGAGGGGTCCTCTGTACACCAAGTAAGAGTGGTTTTGCCAAATGCTTCAAATCCTTTAGGTCAGTCAAGTTTGTGCTCTATCAAAATGCTGCAAAAAATTTATCTGGCATTGTGTAATATAACTAGTGCTCATATAAGACAATCCAACAACTTCGGGTTACTTGAGTTAACATTATATAAATAAGCATCAGAGAATATGTGATGGGAGTGGCTTAGGACTTGCTCCTAATTGTGCTACAAGTTTGGGTTGCTGTAGGTCTGGTGACCAGTGCTCACTCAAGCAACAAGCAGTGAAGTTTGAGGGGTTTGGGGGAAATCCTTGCACTTTGAAGTCGGAGAAAATGTAAGAGGCAATTTCGTAAACAATGTCTCAAGCTTCTGACATTTCATCTCAGTATTTGAACGAGACGGAGAGATTAACGCCTTAACCGCGGCGGTTTTTCCGCCATGGTGCAGGCGTTCTATTGAGGGGGCGGGCTCCGTCGGCCGTTGGCCGACGGCAGCACTGGGGAGGGAGTGGCCGACGGGAGCACGGAAGGAGTTAAGTGACAGGTGCCGAAGCTAAACCACCGAAGAATGGCAAACAGTGACACGAGCAGCAGCCACAAAAAAAATAGTCCCTCAAATCAACACAGAAGCCTTATCTTAACAGTAATTGGGTGATGCTCTGTGGGAGGAAACTAAACACAAGAAGGAGGGACAAAAAGGAATAATTACCCACGAGCATGAAAGCATTTTTGAATGATAAAATGAACAAATAAGAAGGCAATGGATGCCCTTAAGCCCACAGAGAGATTATAACATATCTCAGAGACACAGCGCATGCGTTGCCTAGGCTTGACCAAATGATAACACGTTTGTCAACTGAGGTGCTAGTCAGCTAAGCTTAATTTGTAAAGAGAAGTCATATTCGGCATGGGAGGAAAAATAGGTAGATCCTGGAAGGCTGAGGTTTCATTGCGGAAATACCAGGGCCATGTTTGCATGCAGTTCATGGGGAGAAGCAATCACCTGCCACCCATGTCAGCATGGATTGGACTTGTTTGATAGTCTGGGCTGTTATTACAACAAACCATGCTGCAAAATATGCTAGGTATATTGGCAGCCTCACCCTTGACATGCTCCTCTCCCCCCCACCTTTGATAGTGCTGTATCTAACCTTAATGGCTCCATTGACTAGAGTGGCTAATGGGTGCCAATGTAAGATTTGAAGGATATCTAAATGAGATAGGCAGGCTTACAATGAATCTGAATGGGTGCAATTTATATCGCCAGTTGTGAAGAAGAAAGTGTGATATAACACCCCCTCAAGTGATGATATATTTGTTTCTGTATATGGCCTTCTTAAAATTCCCAAGAAAAAACACATCACGGGTTCCCAATATGAAGGCGCCAACTCATAGTTCAGTCAACTAAAACAAAGCCACAATTAGTTTTGTCTTCTTACATCAACATACAGTGCATACCTTTTAAATGCAAGTAATGGAGCCTGCACTGTGTGTTTTGCAATGTCATTTCAGTGCAGATGGGCCAGGCTTTCCAACACAAGGACCTGAAACCCCATCTCTTCAAGTAAAACCTCATCATAGAGTTGCTATCAAGTTTGCTAGACCTCCCCTGGTGGGTTTTCACCCCCACTTTTACCAATTCCACTCACCTCACTATCTTGCCTCACCCTGGAAAGGGCACCGTCATTACCCCCTCATATTCAATCCCTTCCAGCTGCTTCAAACAACATTCAGTAGCCACCTCCTGAGATGATGCCAAGGGATATTTCCATGATATCTTGCAAGAGAGCCTTTAGTTCAGAAGACCCAGCCTTTCTGACATCACTATTAGAATAACATGAAAAGAGTTCAAGTTCAAACTTGTCTTGAAGAAACCAAGTATTTGTTGTGGACTTGGATGGATGCAGTCTGAAGGTTTAATGTGTCCTGTGTAAGAGATATACTGATCAGCCACATAGACATAGGTGGCCAGCAGAGGTGTGAGTGGCCACTAAACAGCATGAGTGCTTCAAAATTTGATAGCCTGTTAGACTATTTATTTGTGGCCGGATAGTGGCGTGTAGATTCTGATTGGTCAAGGGGTGCATTGAAGATGATGGTCTGTGCAAAAAAGAAATGGTGCTACTTATGAATTCGGAGATGTGTGTGATGCTAAACTTTAATGACAGGAGAACAGTTTAAAATAAAATTATACGTTTGTGATGCCTCCATGCTGAGAATTCCAAATCTGCAGGCATCCAGTATGACACATCCCTTAACGCTGTACCTCTTCACGGCCGCACCTAAAAAAGGAGAACAGAGTAGAACATTTATGCAATTATATTCTTAATTGTATAGGACACAACTATTTACAATAAAAAACACATCAGACCTTTGCTTCTTATTGAATGAAACCTAAAAAGTATTAGTAATCTAGTCAGATGAATTAAACAAGAGTGCATACAATATACAAAATTCCAAAGATTAGCCCCTATATTCTCGTATGAATAGGGATAAGTAATCCCTATTCATCCGCTCCACCTTATGTTGGTGCTTTACTCTGTTCTAACTTCCTGCCAGTCCAAAAAAGGTATTTATTTCTACAATCTTCAGCAATATATCTACAATTGTTTCTAGAGTACTATGTGCATAGAGCGAAATGTGTGAATACTTAAAAACGTGGGTGTTCACAAACTTCTAAGGCATTCCTACACACAGTCACAAGCAAACATCTGTGTGAATAAATCCTTTTACTAGTGTGAAAATGACTGTTGTGAAATGCAAAAGTACTTTTACACTCACAAAGGATTCTATCAGTTCATGTAATCCAAATGTACATGCACAGCTAGCTTCCCTGTTTACTCTGTCCGAAATAGAAGTAAAACAAGCTTTGGCAAAGCCAATAGTTCTCACCTTTGGGATCTTATAAGTGTTTAGCCATGCAGGACATTATCCTCGGTGCTGTGCTGCCAGGCATTGAAAAGTTATACAATTACTACACACTGGGTCATGCAATGTGATTCAGGAATATGTTTGAAATCTTTATTAGATGCTTTATTGTTAGTACCATGAGCTATGCAAAAACAACAGCTGATGGACAGAATGCAGAACAATGTCATACATTCACCCTACTACAGAGATCTGAGCCTAAATCCATAGTTATTTTGCTCACCATGCCATTCCAGTTTGAACCCAGCCATATGCAAATTAGTCTTAACCCTGTGCTCAATGGGAACAGTACAGCCTGAACTGCCAAGCCAGGTCCTCCCTGGACTGGAAACAAGCATCCTAGGACCGGTTTCGGGCTTTCAGCCCTCATCAGCCAGGATAGCTTGATTACAGTGGCATGGAGAGCACGGGACTCACGTATGAGCATACCTGTCCCACTCGGGATGACAAATGCAGAATCAACAGTTGATGGACAGAATGCAGAACAATGTCAAACATACACCCCAGTACAGACACCTGAGCCTAAATCCATTGTTTTTCTGCTCACCATGCCATTCCAGTTTGAACCCAGCCATATGCAAATCAGTCTTAACCCTGTGCCTCATGGGAACAGTCCAGCCTTAACTGCCAAGCAAGGTCCTCCCTGGACTGGAAACAAGCATCCTAGGACCGGTTTTGGGCTTTCAGCCTCATCAGCCAGGATAGCTTGATTCAAGTGGCATGGAGAGCACAGGACTCACGTCTGAGCATACCCGTCCCACTCGGGGTGACAAATGCAAAAACAACAGTTGATGAATAGAATGCAGAACAATGTAATCAGATCTGTGACTGGGGGTGAATGTGTTGCTATTGTGCAACATTCCGTCCATCATCTTGTGTGTTTTGCTGTTCACCCTATATTGGAACGGTACGGCCATACGAGGGTCCCGTGCTCACTACGCCACTGGAGTCAAGCTATCCTGGCTGATGAAGGCTGATAGCCAGAAACCGGTCCTAGGATGCTTGATTCTGGTCCAGGAAAGACATGGCTTAGCAGTTCGGGCTGGACTGTTCCCATGAGGCACATGGTCAAGACTGATCTGCATATGGCCATGTCTGAACTGGGGTGGCTTGGTTAACAAAATAACGATGGATTAAACCCAGATCTGTGACTGGGGGTAAATGTTGTGCCATTGTGCAACATTCCGTCCATCATCTTGTGTGTTATGCTGTTCACCCCGATGTCCAGAAAGGCTTTAGTTAGTTTGCCTGTTTTAGAGCTGGAGTGCAATAAAGCCATTCTGTTGTTCTCATAATGAGCCTTCATTTGTTTCCTGGAGATTAATGGACAAGCTAGCTCTGGTTCAGCCCAGCACTCCCCCAGGCCCATATCTATCAACAAATGCTTAATGTGGGCAAACCAGGGCAATCTAACAGCACCCCTCGTCTTCAGAACTTCAGACAATTCTTCTTTGTTTGGGAGAAGTTCAAGAGTCGACCACAGACGACGCCAGTACAGTAGTGGTCTAAGACTCAACACTTCTGCTAATGCCATTAGTCCTACATCTAATCGAAGTGGAATTAAAGGAGTGCTGCGCGGTAGCCTTAATAAGTTCCTAATATAATGATTCTCAACCTGTGATAATGGCTCGGAGTTGCAATGACCCCAGAGCTCTGCGCCATATATTGTGCCCCCTCGTACCTGAGTCCAGTAGATTTCTAGCGCTGGGTTGACAGCGCTCTTGTCTGACCTGTAAAAAACCTTCATGATGCCCCCTGTCGACGGGCCAAATTTAGTGTTGACTTCACCATGTGAGCCCCCCAGTCCATAGTCTCAGTAATGGTGATGCCTAAGTATATAAAAGATGATACTCTTTCAAGGGGTTTACCGTTAAGTGAAGGATTGGACGGGTGCTCTTTGATTTGTTAAACACCATAAATTTTGTTTTCTGTAAGTTTATCTCAAGACCTCTTTCCTCACAGAATAACTGAAATCTATCCAAAACCCTTTGAATCCCCATAGGTGATTTAGATACCAAAAGGGTGTCATCGGCAAACATCATTGCTGAGATTCTGCGTGAAGCTAATTTTGGGGCATCTAAATCTCATTTCTAGTGACAGAGCGTCTATCAGGCCATTAATATAGAGGCTGAACAAAGTTGGTGCAAGAACACAGCCCTGGCGTACGCCATGTTTAATAGGTGTGGGTGCTGTCAATTTTCCATCCCTTCCATATCTTCTTTGCGCATAATTATTTTCATGTGAGCGGCTAATAAGTTGAATTAGATACACAGAGGCCCCCAACTCAAGTAAAACTGACCACAATTTTTCCCTTGGCACCAAGTCAAAGGCAGACCTCAGGTCTACGAATATTGAATAGAGGCTACCCTCCTCCAGGCAGACCATCTTCCAGTACAGCAGTTGTAATCTTATTACTTGGTCCAGGGTCGACAATTTTTCCCTGAACCCTGCCTGGAGGGGCAAAAGTACACTCTTATCATCCATCCAGGATTGAAGCCTGAGGAGCAAGACTCGTGCAAAGATTTTCTGAGGGATGGGGGCGCTAGAGGGCGCACTTGCAGAATGGCCGCACTGATGTGAGGCTCCTGAAGCCTGGAATAAATATCCTACTTTTTCACCGTCTTGGATTGTTGAGGCAGCGCTGACTGAGAGAGGGTATCCAGCCTGGACTTTGGTGAAAGAAGCAGCGCTCCAGTACCTCCCTGCCCGGAGAAACGGCTGCCGACAGATCTGCCCGAAGTGGAGCACGGAGCGGTCGGAGGGAGAGGACGGCCTGCTGAGCTACGCGAGGCCGCTGCGAGACACGAGGCAAGTGGGCCCGGCACTGCGACCCAGACAAGCCCCCACTGTGACGCCTGCGGTGAGTGATCCGCGCCGCACGACGGGAGTGCTCTGTGCGTGAACCGGCACTGCGGTCTGTGTGGCGGCCGCTGATATCTCCGCTGCACCTCCCGTGACGGATACAACGACTTGGCTGACTGACGGCGGCCATTTCACGCTGAGGTGGCGGAGGACTGTGTATAGAGGAGCGCTCCAGACGGCTGTTCCTCGCGTACCTGCACCATTGCGTGCTGACCTTGCATACGGAACTGTTTGAGCTCTGCCACCGCTACGAGATCGCTGAGCATGACAGCCTTCCCCTGTGCCCAGCCCCAGGCCTGCACTCAGAAGGTACAGCGCGGGAATCGGGACGGCGAGAGACTACATGTATATTTGAGGCCCCACCGCCCATTGCAAACGTCGTCAACGCGCTGATCTGCCTCCCAGTGCTGCGAGTGCAGGCTGGCAAGCGACTTTATCGTGGAAGTGCTCACTGGTGCACTAACTCCTATAATCCCTCTGAGCAGCTGTGCAGGGTCTGGCTGATTACACTTCTAATTCGTCCTTTGTCTGCTAGCATTGGACAAGAAGGCTGCTGAAGGCAAGTCTAAGCCCAAATAACTAGCTGATTGTGACACTGCAGGGGACCCTTAGCACTGGAGTGGCGGCAAGGGATATGCTTTTACCCACAGAAACAAGAGCACTCCCAGGCTTTAAAGCCGAGGCAGGAGCTACATCACTGACGATTCTGCGATCGGTGCTGAGTGTGGCGAGCATTAGAGATGACGACTACCCTATCTGCCTCGGGCAATACACCTTCCTGACTGCTGCAAGCCTTGCCCAACTCTCAGCATGGGGAAACCGGACAACAGACAGCCCAAATTGTCGTTTGAATCGACTGCCAATAACAAGGGGTTACGGAACACACAAGAGGCGGGCATCTCCCAAGCCCCTACTCCGCCGGACACTGAGACTCACGCTGACACCTCGGATGTCTAACAGATGATGCAAGAGATGCGACAAGGGTTTGCTACCATTGTTGATAAGGTAGACAGAATGTCATCTAGAATGGACGCAATAGTGCATAAAGTGGATGTGCATGAAGAGCGTATCACCGCCACAGAGCAACGCATATCAGACAATGATGACACCACGGCTACACACACGACCCAAATCGCGAGAATGGACAATGTGCTCAGGATCATAGCCGCGAAGAATGAGGAGTTGGAAGCTAGAAGCCGTCGTAATAATATACGCGTAGTAGGAGTGCCGGAATCGACCAACACGGGGCGCATGGAGGACTATTTTAAGAAGATATTCACTGCTGCAATTGGCCCTGAGGCGTTCTCCAAACAACTTATTGTCGAGCGGGCGCACCGATCACTAGCGCCGAGGCCATCTACTGGAGCCCCCCCCACGGCCCATCATTGCCCGCCTCCTCAATTATCGAGATCGAGACGCTGCGTTATGGGCAGCCCGAACCAAGCGCACGCTGTCCTGTGACGGAGTCAATTTTTCCATTTATCCGGATTTTACGCCAGTGGTGCAAGAACAACGGCGAAAGTTTTTGGAAGTCAAGGAGAAGCTGCGGAACCTGCAAATTGACTATGCGCTCCTGTATCTTGCCAAATTAAGAGTGACACACCAGGCGAAGCAGCACTTCTTTACTAACCCGCAACAGGTCGAGGACTTTGTAAAACAACTTAAACGGGAACGCGCGGAAAATAGACGACATGGAGAAGACAGGCAAGAAGACTTTCACTCAGCTAACGAAGATGAATGACATTACTCATCGCCTACGCGACCCCCTGCTCTAATTTGGAGGCGACAACATGGCTGAATGAGGCCCACTCTGCTGTTCTGCCGCATACTACAACCGCTGTCCAGATTTTCACTAGAAGATGGTGGTAATGTATTCCAGGCTTCCCCCCCCCACTACCTGAATCGGGACTGGTCTGGGTATCGGAAACAGGGCCAAGGAGTGGGGGGAGGTTAAGTGCGCTACTAGACTGCACCCTGCAGGGTGTACCCCATTGACTGCAACTGATGCAAATGTTGGGGAGTTTAGGTCTTGTTAAGGGTGGGGGGAGGGAAGGGATTACTGGCAATTTGGGATTGCTCCAGTGGGTGGGGGGTGGGGGCACTAACGTTGGTGCGCTTTGGATTGTTGATTGTGTTCTGCCTTTCTGTAGAAACCTAACTACTGTGATGTTTATGCTTGGCTACTTTTGCTGCGGACTCTGGTCAGTTTATGCTTTGCCAGGTAGTGTCTGTTGTGCGGTATTCATGGCGCGCTCTACACGTAGGGCCTCAGTATTTCATTTCCTCTGCTGTATGACCAGACAACGATGGGCACTTCCAGGCTGCTATACTATGTGCCTATATGCTAACTCTGTGCTTGTGCCGCTGCCCGCTATGTTTGAGGTCTCGTGTGTCTCAATGGAGACGAGGGACCGCGCTGTATGTACCTCAGTGGACTATAATGCACTGAATGTCCCTCATGTTTGGCCAGTTGCTAGCACTAAATCACTACGGTTTCTGCAAGGTTGGGGGGAGGGGGATGGGATTGTTTGGTTAACTCGGTTTGTTCTACTGAGGATTGAGATACAGATTGCAATATCACTAACTGGTGATTTGACTAATTTACCTTGTCGTATACGAGATTTAGGGCATGCAGTGCAGGTTGCACACACGGGTCACAGATTACTTATGCACACGGATGTACATTTCAAGACCTCCTTGGACACAGATGGACGAGTCATAGCAGAGGGGTTGACATTTGGGATGATGCTGCGTATTCCTGATGGGTGACACTGATCTCAATATTTTAACTTGGAATGTTAGAGGGCTTGGAGATCCCAGGAAGCGACGGCAAGTACTATCGTACTTAGATAGGCACTCAATACACATAGCTTTTCTGCAGGAAACGCATCTTAACAGTTCCACCAATCACACCTTTGCCAGTAGATGGGCAATGAATGCTGTATTTTCCTCTTACTCTACGTACGCTAGGGGGACGGCAATTCTGGTTAAGCGGAACACACCATTTGTCTTGGCTGGCTCCAAAGTGGACGATCAGGGACGCTACTGTATACTATGGGGAAGACTGGGGCACACGACAGTCACCCTGGTGTGCTGCTACGGACCTAAGATAGATGACCCGAGATTCTTTACGGAATTATGGGCAGCCATTCTGGGGACGGGACCACACCAAATCATATGGGGGGGACTTTAATACGTCGCTAGACCCCACTTTAGATAGGTCACACCCTTCCCCACACCACTACACCAAGGCGCGTGCGGAACTGCGCGCAGTAATTACTGATTATAGCTTAGTGGACGCCTGGAGACAGCTCCATGGAGATTTTAGGGAAGGCACCCACTTCACCGCGCAGGCGCGCTCATGGGCCAGACTGGATTATATATTCTTGACATCCCACCTCTACACATCCCTTCTTCGTGCACACCACCTCCCTAGAACCTACTCGGATCATTCCCCTGTGAAAATCACACTGCGCGCAGCCGAACTAGGCCCCCCTTCTACTGCTTGGTGGATGCGCCCCTCACTACTACTAGACGACACGTTTCAGGAGGAACTCCGAGATGAGTGCCTAGAATTTTTAGGTTTAAAGCATTTTATTGCAGAGTTATATAGGAGGAAAACAATACATACAACATAAACTCGTCGTCAAAAAGATGCTATTCAGAGTCTCTACATCATGAGCGCCATCAGAATTGCAGACATTACACTCAGAACATGTTGTGGAGCCACATGCTAGGCGTAGGAGCAATGACGACTGACCCCAAAACCAACCCCCCCCTCAACGTAACTGCCCCTCCCTGCCCTCCCCCCGAACCCCCCTTACTCCTTCCTCCCCCCCCCCCTCGGGGTTGCGCCGAGCTAATGTCATGTGCCCTTGTCAACATTTTAGTGAAACTGCCTCCTTTCTTCACAGATATCATCCAGGGCGACTAAGCCTGCGGAGTGGTTAGGGATGTCAATCGCATGAGCCTGAGGTACCGGGGACAGGTAATTTCCTTGAATTCCGACTCCAATAAGGTGAGAAAGGGGTGCCACAATTCTTCAAACTTATCCACCTCTCCCGCCACTGTGAGGGATAGTTTCTCCATACCTAGAACGTGCCATAACCTGTGTAGCCAGCCGGTAGTGTTGGGAATGGTGGTGGTGCGCCAATATATGAGTATGTTCTGTATCGCTGAGCCTAATGCAATTGCTATCTGCCTACCCTTCCTGGACCTCAGAGGATACATCAACCCGTTGGGTAACCCTAATAGGATATAGGCTGGGAAGCGAGGCAGTTCAATGTCAAAACATTGGTCAACTTCATCTAAGACCTCTTTCCAGTAGGGATCCAGCAACGGACAGTCCCATAAGATGTGCGTGAGCGTGCCAGTCTGTCCACACTCGCGCCAACAGGTATCTGGGAGGCCATGATTCATGTCATGCAATCGTTGAGGCTTGTAGTACCAGTATGTAGTTATTTTAGTGAAAGTCTCAGTGAGCCCAGTGTGGTAAGCCGAGTGGCGTGCGCGGTAAGATATGTCGTCCCACTCTTTGTGGCTCAATTCCCTCCCCAGTTCCCGCTCCCAGCGCTCCCTCCCGGGGTTATGGATGTGGAAGGTGGGGGGCTGCAAAAGCTTGTACAGGTCCGAAACGAGCTTGGCATCCGAGGAGCGAGTCGCTAGCCACATCTCGTAGGGTGTAAGTTTCCGGTCTGACAACTCCCTCACCTGCGGCTGCAGCGCCCAGTGGCGAACCTGTAAATATCGCATACGTTCAGTCTCAGGCAGGTGGTAATCCCGTCTGAGGTCCTGGAACGACACAATCCCCTCCGAACCATACATGTGAAACAAAGCGCAGCACCTGGCATCCCGCCAGAGAGCGAACGCGCCAGGCTCCATCCCAGGCTGGAAGTCCGGGTTCCCGATCAACGGCGTAAAGGGCGACGGGAAGGTGGTAAGTTCCCGCGTAGCGTTCACTGCATCCCACACTCTGAGCGGGACCTGGGTGACCAGAGACGCGTAAAGGTTGCGAGGCCGATGAGCCCTGCGCATGAAAGGTATCTCCTGTAAAGTCCTACCCGCCACCGCCTGGTCCTGAAACAGCCAGTGTCTGTCAGATTCCCATTTGCTCCACTCCACGAAGAACCGAAGTTGCGCCGCGTGAAAGTACTTTTAGAGATCTGGAATGCCAAGGCCGCCGGATTCCGGAGCCAGAGTAGACAAGGCTCTCCTAAGCCTGGGTTTGCGACCCTGCCAGACAAAGCGGGCGATGTCCGCCTGTGGCTGACGGATCCAACCTTTCGGTGGTTGAAGCGGTAGTGCCCGAAACAAGTACAGGACCTGCGGCAGGAGAGTCATCTTCACTGCGGCAATCCGTCCCAGCAACGACAACGTGCCCTTGTTCCAGCGGGTCAATTCCTCCTTCAGCTTACTGCCCAATGCCGTGTAGTTTGCCGTCACCATAGCGGGCAGGGAGGGCGCCAGCAAGACACCCAAGTACGGGATCAGATCTTTAGACCAACTCATGGGGAAGCGCCTCTGTAATTCAAGTCTCGTTGCAACGGACAGCGAGAGGTAAATGTAAATGTAAATGTACATGTATTTATATAGCGCAAATCGCCCACATCGCAGGCATCTATGCGCTTGCTTAGGGAACCCGTCCTGGTATTCCCCTGTGAGATACCCCGGCAGGGTATCCACAAGGTGAAAGCCAGGCATCCCGCCGCGAGGGGCCGTTGTGGAGATTAAGCAAGCTATTGCCCAGAGTCGCAGAGTGTGAACCCGTGAGTCGAGTAGGCACCGGAGTGAGAATTATCGAGTCCGTGGAATTATTGAGCCCAACCCCCGTCGGGGCGGGGAATTGAACCCTGGTCCAGGGCCGATCTCAGCTTCCGGGTCTGCCGCCTCTAACCCCTGAGCCACACTTCTCCACCAGGTCTAGGGCAGACGATTTCCTCATATTCATTTTGAAGCCCGCTACCGCGGCGAAGGCGTCCATCTCGGCGATGCAAGCCGGGAGTGCCTTCCCCGGGTCTTCAAGCATGAAGATCACGTCATCCGCGTACAGGCTAATGGTGTGGACGTGGCCTCCCATCCGGACGCCAGTCACCCTCGGGTCCTGTCTGATCCTCTGGGCAAACGGCTCCATGTAAAGAGCAAAAAGAAGTGGGGACAGTGGGCATCCCTGCCAGGTCCCCCGTTCAATCGCAAAGCGGTCGGAGCTGCACCCATTTACCCGCACCACCGCTGCCAGGTGTTTGTAACAGTTAAATACGAGTGTGCGGAATTTCTCCCCTATACCCACTTTGCAAAGCACTCTTTCAAGGTAAGACCAACGCACTCGGTCGAACGCCTTTTCAGCGTCGACTGACAATAGCATGCGTTCCCCAGGGATGCGGGAGGCCTTCTCCAGGACGTGCACCACTCTCTTAGTGTTGTCCACTGTTTGCCGACCGGGGACAAACCCTGCTTGATCCGGGTCCACAAGTCCCGGCAGATATTGCGCCAGACGAGTCGCCAGGATCCCCGTGTAGAGCTTGAGATCCACGTTCAACAACGAGATTGGCCGGTAGGAGCCGCACTCGGTCTTATCTTTCCCTGGTTTGGGAATAACCGAAACACTCGCCCAGAGCAAATCCGGAGGAATGGCTCCCGGTTCCGCGAAGGAGTTAAAGAGTCGCGTCAACAGAGGGACCAGGTCCTGACAGAACGTCTTGTAGAAAAGTGGGGAATAACCGTCAGGGCCCGGAGCCTTCCCATGCTTAAGCCGGGAGATAGCCGCAATCACCTCCTCCGGGCGAATGTCTCGCTCCAGGTACTCCGCCTGCTCCGGGGTGAGAGCAGGGAGCTCGACTGACTCCAGGTAATCTGCCTCAGCTAACACCGAGGGGGGCTCGCCTGTGTATAAGTCGGCATAGTAACCGCGGAATCCCTCCGCGATCTGAGGGTCATCCGTAGCCTTCGCCCCGCCTGGAGTCGATAACTCCGCAACCCGCATACGCTGATGTTTCATACGGAGTTTGTTTGCCAGGAGGCGGCCGCACCTATCGCCGCCAGTGTAATATGCATGCTTCAGGCGCAGCGCCGCATATTCCGCTCTGTCCATATCTAGCGCGGAGGGCAATTTCCGGGTTGCCTTAAGCTGCCTCCAAACTCTGGGGGCCCCTGTTCTCTGGTGCATCTGCTCCAGCTCCCTCACCTGGGTCGTAAGCTCATCCCGTTTCCGCTGTCGTTCTCTATTCTCCACAGACGAGACGGCGATGAATTCCCCGCGGAGCACCGCCTTCAAGGCAGCCCACTGTGTCGCCCAGGATGTGTCCCCATTATCATTATGGGACCGGTATGCAGAAATCGCGTCGTGTATCTGCTTTACCACCGCTGGCTTATGCAACAGGGTGTCTCTGAGGCACCAAACTCCCCGAGAGGGCGATACCGGCGGCAGTTGAAAGGAACCCGACACCGGGGCGTGATCCGACAACGAGAGAACCCCTATGTCGGAAGCCGTCGCCAGCGCAGCCATCGGCCCCGTAACTAGGATGTGATCCAGTCTCGCGTATGTCCTATGCGCATGGGAATAATAAGAATAGGCTCGGGTAGTGGGGTGCAGGCGTCTCCATAAATCATGCATATCAAGATCACCTAGGCGGGAGTGACTTAGTTGCGAGAACTCCCCGGTGTGTGGGCGTCGTTGCGTGGACCTGTCCAGGAGCGAATCAAAGACCATGTTCAAGTCCCCCCCGATGAGTATGTGTCTGTCCGGCGTAGTCGCTATGTGTTCGAGGGCTGAGTGTAGGAATAGGTCCTGGCGGTCATTCGGGCTATAGACGGAACCCACAGTGAACAAAAAAAAACCCAGCTTGACCCTATAAGCTAGGAGCCTCCCCTTCTGCTCCGCAACCTTGTGCAGGACCTCCCCCCTAAACTTTCTAGAGACTAGGATAGCAACCCCCGCCGTCTTAGTGGGCCCTGAGGAGAAAAATTGTACTGGGAACTTCGGTGATCTCATTCTAAGGCAGTCCCGGGCCAAGAGGTGAGTCTCCTGTAAAAGACATATGTCCGCCTGGGCGTTCTCAAGGAGGGATAATATCGCCCTACGCTTAACCGGGTTGTTCAGTCCCTTCACATTGAGGGTGACTATCTTAAGGGCCATGAATAGTCGTCACAAGAACAGCGAGCAATGAGGCTATGTCGGCAATGATCGTCGTGAGGATCAACGGCATAAGGCCGAGCAAATGCAGTAGCCCGATAGCACCGGATCCGGAACCCAATGCGTGCAATGCGCGGCTAAAGGAGGAATAGCAGTTAAACATGACAGCCCAGCACAAATCCCAAAGTCCCCTCCAAGCAACCCCCAACCAAACCAACACCCAGCCACTCCACCCCAAACTTCTGGACCCGTGGCTCCCCCAAACCCCTCCCTCCAATCCCAACCATCTCCCCCCCCTCACCCCACCCGGTACCCCAACGTCCCCACCTCCCCAACTTCCCTTGAACGAAGGTCATTGTCCCAGTCCGGTCCCTATTGGACAAGTCTGTGGTAAGTTATTCGAGTGGACGTCCAGCCACCTCCTGCACTCCCCCGCCGCCCCCTCCCTCCCGGAACCCCCGCACCTGCTATGAAGATGAGGCCATCAAGATCTCCCCCCGGAGTGTGCTCAGGCCGTTAGGGCCACATCACCAGACGACGTGTCTCTGGAAACCACCAATATTGCGTCGTCCCTTTCAGCTCTGACCGTGGGTGAGTCCGGTCGCGCAGGTAAAGCAGTGGGCCGGCACCGTCGGACAATCTGCCACCCACCTCTGGTGACGCGTCGTTGGGAGGGTGTAAGAGTGTCGGCTTCTGTTGCTGTGATCCCCAGCACCTCGCAAGTGTCCTGAAGGGACCGGAGTTGATGCAAGGTGCCGTTCCAGCAAAAGATGAGCCGAAAGGGATGGCCCCAGGAGTACTGTGTGCCGTGTTCTCTCAAGAAGTCTGTGGCTATCTTGAAGGACTTGCGCTTTTGAAGGGTGATCGTGGATAAGTCCTGAAACAGCGCCACTGGATGATTCCGGAAACTTAGCGGTTGCCGGCGTCGAGCCTCGCGTAGGATTTGTTCCTTCAAGGGGAAATCCGGCAGGAAGGCTAAGATATCTGGGGCAGGTGCAGAGGCTCGTCGCTGTGGCCCCACTCTGTGTGCTCTGTCTATCCTCATCGGGAAGTCTCCAGGCTCCCCCAAAATGTCGCGAAACATACCGCCCAGGTACGCTGCCACGTCTTCCCCTTCTTCTCCAGAAGGAACGCCCCGAATTCTAATGTTGTTGCGCCTGGACCTATTCTCGAGATCTTCTGCGTGGGCCTGGAGGTCAATTTGCTGGTCTCTAAGTCGTAGAGCTTCCTGCTGCAGGTGCGTTATCTCATCATCACGGGTTTGGCCAGATTCTTCCATAACGGTCACTCGCTCCCCAAGGGAATCGACCTCTCGCCGCACCTCACGGACTTCCCCCGCCACCTCCTGCTTCAGCGCCTGGAAGTCCTCCCTAAGGGTGCTGAACAACGACTCTAGAAATGATCGGGTCACCGGGGGTTCCCCTCCTTCGGCCCCTCGAGAGCTGGACGGAGGGCTCGGGCGGGCTGGTTCCTATCCTGTCTGGGGGCGACTCTGTTCAACATATCAGGCAAGGTGCGGTCACCTTTCTTACCCCCTCGGTTGCGCGACATCGCAGCAACAGGCGTGGACCGCGACACAAAGGGCACCGATAAGGTTCTGGGCAGCGTGGGCCGAGATGCATGCGTCAGCACTCCTCGCTGCGGCACTCCGTGAACTGAGCACAGCTGTGGGTCTCCTTCCACGTCGCCACCCCGAGGTGGGTGCCGTCGTCCGCCCCGAACGCGGGATATCACCTCCGGCCCACCACGAGGAAGAGAGCGTCTAGGGACAAAGGTAAGTAGGCCACGCTGTCTTTCCACCCCTGTAAGAGCTGTAGGAGTGGGGTCTGCTTGGAAGGGCCCGGATGGCCTCTCTCCGCACCGCGACAGAAGTGGCACAGGTCTATGTCTCTCGCGGCCGATGCCCCTTACCGCAGTTCTTGAGCCGCACAATGTTCCCCCCAGGCCTATAGCCCGTCACCTGGAGTGTCCACGCCGGGGAGGGCCACGGCCCGGCTCCGGTGCGAGGCGTGATGAAGGAGGGAGGGCCCCGTCGCAATCAAGGCCCTTGGGCCGAGCGTCGCCTTCGCTCCGTAGGCCTACCGAGGTCCACTGAAGAAGGGGATGGTGGTGTGGTCCCCACAGCCCGCCCGGGCAGCACAGGGAGTCGTGGCGCGCTCTTTGTTCGTTGCGCCGACCCTCCAGACAGATTGAGGCGCACTGGAGGGCTCCAGAAGCCCAGGCTCCGGGGTAGGCCTCACCGTCCCCCGAATCCCCGGGGGTCGCGTAGTTGGGGCTTCCCGGGTTCGGCGCGGTGTGTTTCGGCCGGTGATTCGCCGGCCCGCCGTGGTGTGCTCCTCCGCCGCCTCCCGATCGGCTCACTCTGGGGGGCGCTTCCCCTGCGGTCGTCCCGGTGGCTTCGCTGGGGCTTCCGGGTGCACCGCCGGCTGGCTCCGCAGGGCGGCCCGCCGGGGCTCCCGGCTCGGCGACAGGCCTCACTTCCGGGGATCGCTCGGCCCGGCTCCGCTGCACCCTGGAGGGCACCGAGATTCTCCAAGTCGCGTCGCTGCACTCCTGTTCGCGCTGGGCACCGTTTTCCGCCTGATCTGGGGGAGATCAGCGGTAATTGGCGGTGCGTGGGCTCCGGGGCTTCGGGAGCTCACGAGGGATGCGTCCTCTTAGCTCGCCATCTTGGCCACGCCCCCCCTAGAATTTTTTAGGAGAAACAAAGACTCTGTTAAAGATGTTGAGACTATTTGGGATGCATTCAAAGTAACATTAAGGGGGATTTGCATCGCTAAAGGGTCAGGGTTGTTGAAAGACATTACCTCCCGCATACGAACTATTGAAAGAGAGCTTAAAGATTTAGAGACGACATTGGCCACTACCCCATCCGACTCTACGCTACTTACGATCCGAGATAAAATCTCTGAATACACGACTGAAGCGGCAAGAGAATCTAAATTCCGGAGCAAGCACTGGACTGCTCGCCGCTACGGTGAAGGCGACCGTCCTGGGAAAGCTCTAGCCTCCACGATTAAATTGATGCGTGAGCCCAACATCATACTTGAAATAGAGGGTCCGGATGGTGTGGTGGTTCGTGACACGACGCAAATCCTCAACTCCTTTATTTCCCACTACAGCGCACTATATACCTCCTCTAGAGTGGGAGAACTGCAATTACAGGATTATCTAGCAGACATATCACTGGGCTGGCTCAGTGAGGCCCAAAGAGCCTTCCTGAGTGCGCCTTTTGAGCTAGATGAGGTGCGGGATGCAATTATGGGAATGCAGTCAGGGAAAGCCACGGGGTTGGACGGAATCCCGATAGAATTTTACAAAACTTATATCGACTTTATGGCCCCTGTACTCCGAGAGGTATATGAGGATGCCCTGGAGGTGGGCCACCTACCGCCCTCAATGAGAACTGCTCTTATTATCTCTCTCCTTATGCCACCGCATATGTGTGACTCATACCGCCCCCTGTCCTTACTGAATTGCGATGTTAAGGTGCTAGCCAAGCTCATTGCTAACCGCATCAGCCTTCTACTTCCCAATTTGATACTCCCAGATCAGTCTGGATTCGTCCCTGGCAGGGCTACCTCCCACAATTTGCGTACCTTCTTTTCTGTTCTCAACTCGGTGCATGAAGACCTGCCCATGGCGGCCGTCTTTCTTGATGCCACCAAGGCGTTTGACTCCCTGGAATGGGACTATGTGTTCCGAGTGTTAGAGAGAATGGGATTCCCGGCAAGTTTCATCGCCTGGATATAACTCCTGTATGAACGCCCTACGGCCGCAGCCCTTATCAATGGTAAACTGTCTGCCACATTCCCCATCACGAGGGGGACTAGACAGGGATGCCCCCTTTCACCTCTCCTTTTTGCGATTGCCACGGAACCCCTGGCCGCTAAACTGAGACAACATCATAATGACAGTGCTCTCCGCTGCTTTCAATGACAAATCTTAATCTCACTGTATGCTGATGATATCACTTTATACATCCGAAACCCTTGCGTAAATCTCAACCCCATCCTCAGAGAATTCGTGCGCTTTGGTAGACTGTCAGGGGTCCAGATTAATTGGAGTAAGTCCTGCATCTTTCCGCTTACACCTTCTACTGAGCAGTTTGACCTAGACTTCCCTCTTACCTGGAGCGAAGGTGATTTTAAATATCTCGGGGTCCACATAGAGAAGGGCAGAGATGAGCTTATGCGCGCCAACTATGGCACTGCCATGAATCGCATAATGGATAATGTGGCGCGTTAGATCACCTTGCCTTTATCGATGGCAGGCAGGGCCTCCCTGATAAAAATGGTAATCCTTCCGAAATTATTGTACCTATTTTTGAACATCCCATTTTATCCGGGTAGATCCTTTTTTAGCCAGCTTCGCTCTGAACTCATCAAGCTAGTATGGGGGGGGAAATCGCCACGGCTCAAATGGGACACCCTAACTCGCCCCTACTCACACGGAGGCTTCGGAGAACCCAATTTTGAACTGTACTATCAGGCGGCACAAGCCCACTAGGCTTATTTTTGGGTGCACCAGCCCAGGTACATGCCCCAACTAGCCGCGAAACACTGGTTAGCCCACCCTATCCCTATAGATGGTGCACTTTACGCGGTGGTCTCCGGCAGGCACAAAATGCCTACGACAGTACTTAGCACAGCCACTGCATGGGCCCAAATACTGGCTAAAATGGGCCAGACGCTATTATATGCTCCGTCATTACCGTTGAGCTACCATCCGGACATGCCCCTATTACAGGAACCGGGATTCCGCAAACTGTTACACAAATTACGAATCATGACCTGGGGTGATCTATACCGCGCCGGTATATTCCGCACCATGGAGCAATTATATGAAGGGATACAACCCACTCCACTTGAAATGTTTTTATATATCCGGCTCCGTCAAGGTGTGAAAGCACTTACACCTGACTTTCCACAGGAACCAGAGGTGTTGGCCACCTTGCAGGCCCTGCTCCAACTGGAGGCTCAATATAGATTGGTATCGACAATTTACAGGGCAGTACACACGCAAATGGACTACACGGCGCTACCCGCTAGGCTCAAATGGGATCAAGAGCTTGATAGCCCCCTCACGGACAGGCAATGGGTGTTCTCCCTTCAACACACAGAACACATCTCGGCTAGTAGTAGACACAGCTCGAATGTGCAGACTTCAGCTACGAGCAACGGACAACTGCGATAGATGTCATGCCTCTGGGGCGGACTTCTTACATCTCGCCTGGGCGTGTGACACAGTAAACCAATACTGGATTCAGGTGATAAACACACTTTCTGAGATGACTCACACTACAATACATCCCTCCCCGGTTCTGGCGCTACTGGGATACGTAGAGCCCATACAAGCGACACATCGCAGATTTATTGCGCTGGCCCTTCTGGTGGCTAAAAGGAGAGTGGCGTGTCGCTGGGGCAGAGGCAGGGCCCCTAAATTTAAAGACTGGATGAATGATTTAATATATTGTCAAGATCAATTAAATACTTATTCGGAATTATTGCCGATTGCTTCTCGACCATGTGACATTTGGGCTCCATTGCGCAGATACCTTGCTAGGAATGCTGCAAACTCTGTAGAGGGGACACCCACCTAACATCACACCCGACCAACACGTTAGATACAACAATGCTGGGCCTATACGAGGTACTACTGTGTGCTGTTATTGGGAGGTGGGAGGGACACTATTAGTGTCTGGTTCACCTTCGCACACCATACTGCGGCTCTGGGCCCCGCTGAAGAGACTGCCCTTGTAATCCACTGTGTCCGTTTGAATTGTTAGAGACTCTTGGGATCTGCGATGTGCAGGAAAAGGGAATCATTGTGCTACGAACTTTACTTGACTGTCCTGCTTCCCTTGATGGTTATGCCAACCCTGGTGTGTTTTGGACGAAATGTACTATTTCTTTTTCCTTTTCATACATTGTTTGTGATATGTGCCTGTGCCGCACCTGCGTAACGTTACTGCATTTTCTGTTGTAAATCTGTGTGACCACGAAAATTACAAAAATAAAGTTTAAAAAAAAAAAAGTTTGGATGTCAATTAAACTAATTGGTCTATAATTACTCGGTAATAGAGGGTAGCCCTTTTTGAAAATCGGGATTATCTCCGCACCGACCCAACTAGCGGGGATCTTCATACCCATCAATATTGCGTTAAAGAGTACCCAGAGATACGGAGCCCAGATGGATGGCTCACTCCTGAATAGATCCCCAGGAAGCTTGTCCAAGCCTGGGGCTTTGCCTGGGGCTATTTTTGCCACTGCTCCCTTTATTTCCTGTAGGCTAATACTCGGTCCTGAGCTGCCATCAGAATAATAATCTATATCCCTTATAACTAGGGGGTGAACCACTAATGGAGGGCATCCAACTATTGGAAGTGCCTCTGGTCTCCCTTCTTCCTTGTAAAGGGGTTCGAAGTACTCCCTCCAGACCTCTTCATCCAGATTTGGTTCTAGTGCTCTTTTGGGTATGGTCAAACCAGAATTTACAACTCCCCATGTCCATTTCCCACCTATGTTTCACCTCATGGACAACCGCTTTATAGGCCCTTCTCAAAATTTTAATTTGAGGGTGATCCTTTGCTTAAGTAGAAGCCACTAATGCACTTTTAGCATTGCAGCAGAATGCGTTATACCACGGGTGGGGCACTGGCCTACCAGGTCTGTTAGGTTTATTGGGAAAAAAGAAATTTAATAAGATTTCTTTTAATTTATCAAAATTTTACCCAATCGCCTCATCATCCATAAGCTCCCTATTATAATTATATAGGCTAGAGGCTTCTATAAATACGGGTTATATAGAGCATCATAGAGACTGCTCATGTTTTCCTGTGATTGGTTAAAATTAATCCAATGTACTCTCCTCCTGCAGTTCGAAACAATTAACTTAGAATCGTTAGGAGTGTCATCAGAATGAGCTCTCTCGGGGTTTAATATTTGGAGATCTACTACTAGCGCATCTCGGTCACTATCTGCACGAGGAAGAATTCTGAAATCAGCCATCCTATCCCAAAAGTTAGTGTTGATAAGAATATAGTCAAATCAAATCAAATCAAAAGAGACTTTATTTCGGTTATATTTCAAACCATAAACGTACACATATATACAACAGTTTAAAAACATTACAGACATTATTACCATGTATAAAATCATTATTCAATACATGTTTCCTTTGTCCCACTATCGATATTTATTTATTTATTTATTTATGGTTTTTGTATAGCGCGTAGTCACCCTTGAGTATCCCAGCGCTGAAACCTCGAACTCCTAATGGGGGCACAGGAAAAAGGAAGAAAAAAAAAAAAATTCAAAGAGAATCAGGGAAAAAGGAGGGTTTTGAGGGACTTCCTGAATCGAAGGAGGTTTGGCTCAGCTCTGAGATTTAGGGGGAGAGCGTTCCATTTTCTGGCTGTGTTCACCGAAAATCTACGGCCGCCTATGCGGGTCTTCTTCACCCTGGGGACGACAATAAGGTTTCCTTGTTCGGACCGAAGCGCTCTCGAGGGTCTGTATGGGGTGATCCAGGCGCTCAGAATGGGGGGACCTGTATTGTTCATGATCTTGTGTGCCAGACAGAGGGCCTTGAAAACGACTCTTTCCCTTACGGGGAGCCAATGAAGTTTTTTCAAGGCAGGTTTGGCCGAAGTTCTTGCTGGGGTCTTTGTCAGCAGGCGGGCTGCGGCGTTTTGAGTTTTTTGTAGTGTTTGCAGGGTGGCTTCCGGCGCCCCGAGGTAGATTGCGTTACTGTAATCCAGCCTTGCTAGCACTAAGCCTTGAATAAGTAGCAGCCGGGACTGGAATGGAAGTAGGGGGAGTACTTTCCTGCATGATCTCAGGAGCCCATAGCAGATGCCGGCTGTTTTCCTGGCCTGTGTCCGGAAAGTAAGATCTGTCTCTAGCCACACTCCCAGACTCTTGACCTCTGTCTTAGGGGAGGGGGGGTCACCCATACAAGCGGGCCAGATGTTCGGAGGGAGACTCGGAGTTTTGTGTCCGAGAAGCAAGATCTCTGTCTTTGACCCGTTCAGTTTTAGGTCGGAGTCGCCCATCCATTGATGAACCGTGGACAGGCAGTCTTGCAGGTTGGAAGGCTGCAGCTTGGGGTGGGAGAGGGTCACCACCAATTGAGTGTCGTCAGCGTAGCTGACGATCGTGACTCCAAAAGGGGCGACCAGCTCCTCCAGGGGGGCCATATATACGTTAAAAAGCGTGGGGCTTAATGAGGAGCCCTGGGGCACTCCACATCGGAGGGGAATTGAGGGGGATCGGCTTTCTCCCTCCCAGACTTGGAAAGAACGTCGGGAGAGAAAGGATGTAAGCCATCTCAGCGCACTGTCTTGTATGCCAGTGCTCTCTAGGCGCTGGACTAGGACCTGATGGCTGACAGTGTCGAATGCTGCGCTGAGGTCCAGGAGGACCACTGCCACTGATCCTCCTGTATCCATGATTTCCCTCGCTTTTTCTACGGCCGCCAGGAGGGCGGTATCTGTGCCCTGGCCTGGTCTAAAACCTGTTTGAGAGTTCTTTAGGCAGTGGTTTGATTCCAGGAAGTGGGACAATTTTTTGTTTGCGAGCTTCTCCGCGACCTTACCTATCCAGGGGAGGAGCGAGATGGGCCGGTAATTAGATAGGTCTGTAGGGTCTAGTGACGGTTTCTTCAGCAGACCTTTAACAACGGCCTCCTTCCAACTTTGTGGGACTATTCCTTGGGAAAAGGAGGTGTTGATGAGGGCCGTGAGTCTGGCTGTGATGGTTCGTGCTATGTCTTTCGTGAAACGTACGGGAACTGAGTCACTGGGGGCTCCGCTTTTCGTGGCTGCTAGAATGGTTGCCACATCTTCTTCTGAAACTGGTCCGAATGCGGTTAAACGAGGGGATACCGAGTTGTCCATGGGGTTTCCAGATGTAGGGGTGCGGTCCTTAGCGACTCCCGGGGTGGTCTGATTAGTAGCAGGTAGAGAGGAAAGGATTTTCTTGATTTTGCTATCAAAGAAATTGGCCAGGTTGACACATTTCTCCTCGGCTGCTTTGGGGTCCAGGGGTGTCTGCGGAGGGGGTGGGACATGGAGAAGCTCCTTAAGTATGGAGAAAGTCTCTTTTGCTGAGCACGAGGAATTTTGTATTCTTACCTCAAAGAAGGAGCTTTTAGCGCTGAGGAGGGCTTGTTTATACGCCTTCATGGCAGATTGATAGGCGTTTTTGTCCGTTGCTGTTTTATTTTTTCTCCATGTTCGTTCCGTCTTTTTGCACTCTTTTCTCAGAATGTTCAGGGCTGGGGTGTACCAGGGAGCGTGATTGATCCTCTTTACATGTTTAAGTGAGCATGTTAATGGAATAAGGCTATCTAGGGGGTTGGTGAGCCAGCTGTTAAATTCCCTATCAGCGGTGTTAGGGTCAGCTGCGAGGGGGCCATCGGAATCCCTAAGCTTCGCTTCCCATTTTTCTGGATCTAACTTGTGCCAGCGTCGGGTTAAAATCCTGGTTTTCTGTTTGGGAACGCAAGCGGGTAGATAGGACCAGTGCATAGGGACCAGAAAGTGGTCTGTCCATGGGAGGGGGGAAGGGTCTTGGGTTTGGAAATTCTTGATATTGGTGAAGGCTGGGTCTAGGAGATGACCTTTCTCGTGTGTGGGTTTCGTGTTCCGGAGCTGGAGGTCAGCTGACGCGAGGTCTGCTAGAAGATTCGCGGCGGTGTGGTCTGCCGGATCTAGGAAGTGAAGGTTCAAATCTCCTAGAAGAAGAAAGTTAGGCGTTGATATTGTTTTTAGAAGGATGTGGTCCATCAGGGTGTTTGAGAAATCACCTATTGGGCCTGGTGGTCTGTATACCAGAAGGCCCGATAGTGAAGTAATAGGCGAGATCTGAAGGGTGAAATTACAATTTTCACAATCCTTGACCGTACCTTCGGTGATATACAGACAGGATAGTTATAAAGTGCAAACAGTGCTTGATAGGATGCAAAAAAGGCATAATTAAAAAGGTCCAATGAGTTTGCCAGTTAGACAGATAAAATTCATAGGGTCATTGATCCAAACAGGTTCTCATTCTGACGGCTAGTTTTAAAAATGATATTATTTGGAGAACACTGTCCTGATGCAGAAGCTGTAGATAAATAAGAGCTGGTCTGATTTGATTAAAATCAAGTTTTCTTAGTAAGGCAACAAGATAACGACGGCGGGGATATTCATAAAACCTACATAAAAACATAAAATGCAGCATATCCTGTAGTCTAATAAGAACCCTCGGTCCTTACTATGGAACGTGTAACCATGTGATGTTTCAGAGACTGATCTTCCGTTACACGCTCTTAAAGAATGTTTAAGGACAAGGCAATTCATCTGAATTACAAGGGGAGACCATGTATTCACTATTGGGCATCTAGATTCCGGTATTTCAAAAAGGAGGTCCTCTTCAAGAAGACTGTGAAGATACAAGCCCTCAAGAGGCTCAAACTGACAGTTCAAGTCCCCTCCTACTATGACCATTTGTTTTAAAGCGATGATGGATAGAAGTATATCTAATTCCTCCACAGTAGTGGACTCCATTAATCTCCAGGAAACAAATAAAGGCTCATTATGAGAACCACAGAATGGCTTTATTGCACTCCAGCTCTAAAACAGACAAACTAACTAAAGCCTTTTTGGAAATAAAGGATAGTTCTACCTTTGAGAAGGTCTTAGATCTTATTAAACCTGTGACCGCAAGAAAACTTTATTTACAATTTAGATTTGGGGTCCTGCCTCTCTGCTGTTTTACATCGAAGTGGAGAGCTCAGAATGCGGCCCGGTGCCATGCCTGTGATTATCCAGAGGAATCAGAGTTGCATGTTTTTTTTAGTTGCCCAGGCTATAACAAAGTGAGGAAAAGATGGCTGGTGCAGATTTGCAGGACCCTGGGCAGTAGGCGCTGTATTGAAGTGTTCAGGATACTGAAGTACAATGTTAATATCTCAGTTGTCGACTCAGTCGCAGGATTCCTGTTTTCTATGTGGTGCAACAGAAGGGAAATTTTGAAAGCATCTACCGAACCATATGATAAGTTACAGTAAATGATAAGACTATTATTGTCATCTGGTATAATCTCCCTCTGTACTATAGTACACAATTCTCCACTGAAGGGTTTTCCTGTCGTTTTTTATCAAAGTTTTTTACTTAAGCTATTTATTTATTTAAAGCACGATGCTCCCTTTAATAAAGATAAAGATAAACTGATCAAAAATAATGTTGTATCTCAACAAAGGTTTAAATAACAAACACTGTCACCACTCATGAAGTGTAGAGTACGTTCATGTCGGTATGTGTAGTTCACTCTCAGTGGCCATGATATGACCTCATGCAATGAACGGTGTGTGGATGTTGTGAGGGCTGGCAGGGAGATACCCTGAAAGAGAGACTCAGGATCCGAAGCTCTGTGAATTTAAAGTGAAAGCGGTTGTTCTACACTTCTGTGTAATGAAGGGAACACCCTCCCCATACACTTACAGGTGGGGTGGTGCTCCGGGTAAGAAAAGGGAGAAAGGGGTTTAGGGTGGAAGCATGGTGGGAGGGTGACTCAGTGAGGGAAGTGGAGATACATTCCCCCCAAAAATCAGATTGTCTTGGAGCGAGGATGTGGCATAACATCCAAAGCTGTCGACTTTGGAACTAGGGAACCAGGTTAGAGTCACTGCAGCATTTCAGAACAGACGAGACAAGTTTTTTTAAAGTAAACAGAACGTAACAGAAAATAACAGAAGAGAACACCTACATGTAACAGCACCAGTCCCATGGGAGGGAACTAAACACCCAATGGAGGGACAAATACAACATATGAAACACCAAAAAGCCAGCATGTGCTCGAAGCCCAAAGAAGAGATAAACCATGTCTTGTAGACAGCGCATGACATAACTTGGCTTGACATAAAAACAACTAAACAAATAATTTCTTATTCCAGAGTGGTCTAGAATGTGCCATGTTTTTCTTGCAAATATAAATCTAATCGAATTAAATATGCATATTTCTCCTCATTGAGTATTTTTATTTCAGTACCAAAAAGTTGCTGCCTACTCCATTGGTAGCAGCCGCATCATATCCGTATAGGCTTAGTATAGTGTGATCAATTTTTTATAATAGGTGCAGAGAGACATGCACAAGGAGTTATTACGGCATCTACACATTTTTTCATCTTGATTTCTATTCCTTACATAAAGTGCCTTGCCTGGTATAACTATGTTTTGACTGCAAAACATCTAATTCCTCCATGCAACTAAATTCATGTAGGAGTACAAAACTGGCATTCTGTAATTTGAAAAGTAGTTTGTACTTATAAGTCAGGCCGTTTCTTTAAGTAAGTCTGATTTACACTCGTGATAGATTTAGGAACAAGAACTCAAGCTTTTCTTGTCTGTTTTTATCAATTTTTATTCTTATTTATTTATTCTAGCCACTCAGTTTTCCGTTCTTACTTGCACCTTAAATGTTGAACATTCTGATCTAAACATTTGTGTTGTTTGAGAAGGCACGTATTACCCAGACAATTATTATTATTTTAAATTTATAAGGCGCATAGCTACCTGGCGGTTTCCTGGCACCATCGGACACAGTGCAAAAGAAAGAGATAACATCTACTGATTAAATAGCCAAGTTTTAAGCCCTCACTGAAGTTTTTACAGCTGGTTTCGTGCCAGAGCGAAGCGCTTAGCGAATTGCACAGTGAGGCGGCCAGATAAGAAAAGGACCGCCCACCCATACGTGACAGTTTGAACCTGGGAACTAGAAATTTGGCTTGAGAGGAGGAGAGATGCAGGCGTGTCGGAAGATATGAATGGGCTAGGGAGCTCAGATATTGAGGAGCAGTGCACAACTTGATCTTATGCATATAACATAAGGCCTTAAATTTAGTACGATTCTCTATCCTGAGCCAGTGGAGGTCACGGAGAGAACCTGCGATGGAGGACTTTTTCGGCGCATGGCAGAGCAGTCTAGCCGCAGAGTTCTGAACCACTTGCAGGTTACGACCTACCTCCTTATTTGCTCCTAGGTACAGGATGTTGCCATAGTCCAGCCTGGACATAATCAATACAAAAGGGGGTGGTGATGGACGGAGCATCTGAACCAATCAAACACTCACACCCGGTCAAAAGATCTGGGTTTAATCCATCACCGTTCTTTAGCCCACTCTGACACCCCAGTTCACACATGGCTGTATGCAAATCAGTCTGACCCTGTGCCTCATCGGAACAGTCCAGTTCGAACTGCCAAGCCATGCCTTCCCTGGACCGGAAACAAGCTTCCTAGGACCGGTTTCTGGCATTACAGCCGTCTTCAGCCCGGCTTGCTTGAATCCAGCGGCCACCCCCTTTTGTACCGCTTTGGACATAATCAAGGCCTGGATCACAGTTCTTTGTGTGGGACTAAGCAACATCCAAAGTACTTTACGGAGCCATTTTAGGATGGTGATGCAAGTTGAGGCGACCCTGACTGCTTGCTGCCTCATAGATAGCTGATGATCTATGACTATGCCTAGATTGCATGCTGTTTGCACCAGTAGAGGCCGAGCGTCCATTTGGGGGGCCAATGACGGGGGCCCCAGAAATCTTTATTTTTCCCCAGGATCAGAACCTCAGTCTTTCCACCGTTTAACTTTAACCAATTAGTGTGCATCTAGCTAGCTATCTTTTGCAGCCCTACCTGGAGAGATGACACCATGATTGACTCGTTGGAAGACAAGGAGAAGATTAGCCGGGTGTCATCTGCATAAGAAAAGATAGTCAACCCAGCCTCTTCCGCTATTGTAGCTACAGGGCTAACATAGAGATTAAATAACACTGGACTAAGGATCAAGCCATGTGGTACCCCATAAGGAGAAGCATGGGTCTTAGAGCTAGAAGATGAGGAAAAGATCTGAAAAGTCCGACCAGTTAGACAATCTTTAATCCAATTAAACGCTGAGCCGACTATGCCCAGAGATTGAAGTACTTTTAATAGAGCAGCTTGTGACATAGTTTCAAAAGCGGAACTCAAGTCACGCAAAATGAGTGCCACCATTTCACCCATGTCAAGATGTTGGCGCAATGCTTCAGTAACTCCCAGGATCGTGGTTTCTGTGGAGTACCCTGCTCTAAAGCCCGATTGTGACGCATGTAAGATTTGATGGGTCTTCCACAAACTGCATAAGTTGTTGATTAACATGCTTTTCCAAGAATTTTGAAAAAGCAGGAATTAATGAGATCGGGCCGAAGTTTGTGGGTTCAGCCGGATCAGCATTGGGTTTTTTCAGAAAAGGAAGAGCCATGGCGTGTTTCCACGCAGCTGGTAAGATTGCTTCCCTCAATGACGCATTGAGTAACTCCATGATAAGTTTCAATGAAGTAGGTTCTAGTATTTGGAGAAGGGGAATCGGGAGAAGATCGTTAGGTGAACGCGATTTAAGGCTATTTAAAATTAGATTAAATGACAAAATGTCCAGTGGCAGCCAAATATTTATCGTATTAGTTGGTTCCATGCCCTTAGTCCCTGGTGGAATAGCATAGCCTAATGTGGAGGGAAAGCTTTTCATTTGCTGCTCCATATTAGTTGTTACTATATTTAGTTCTGAGCAGATCTTCCCTACTTTGTCAATAAGGAACATTGGCATGTCCTCACATTGTACTTCATCAAGCACAGGTGGTGTCGGTAGGTAAGTTGCTCCTGAGAGGTCCTTTACTATTTTAAATAGGACTTTGGAGTTATTATGTGGCCATGTAATTGTGTTATTAACATATTCTGCATGAGCCACTTTGCACAGGGAATGATAGTCCCTCTTGGCAAGTTCGTAGCTATGCTTGGATTCAGGCACATAATCCTTCCTCCAACGTCTTTCCAAGGCTTTACATTTAGTTTTTTCAAGTTTTAGCTTTTCCGAGAACCAACGTCTTTTTATAGACGTTGGAAGGCATGTATTAACAGATGTCATGATCCAAGTGTAGATGGTGTCCAAATTCGATGTTTTAATGGAATGTAATTAATTATACAGTGCAGAAGCGGGCCTTTATAATTAGGGTAAATTGTTGCTATGTTTTACATTGTGTTGCACCGCCCAAGTGCCCTACAGCACTTTAGTAAAGTTACCCCTTTGTGCCTCGAATATTAAATCAAATCAAATAGGATTTGTAAAGCGCTGCTTATCACCCAAAGTGTATCCTGGTGCTGGAGTGGGGGTGCGGGTGGTGGGGTGTTGCTTCTGTGCTGAATTAGTCAAAGAGCCAGGTCTTCAGTTCTTTCTTGACGTTTTGCAGGGTGGGTGATGTGTGAAGATAGAGGGGGAGGTTGTTCCAGGACTTGGCTGCCAGCTGTGAGAAGGTGCAGCCACCGTTAATGCTTCTGTGGATGCAGGAAGGGTGTGCCATATAGAGAGATGAGGAGCGAATTATCCAGATGGGCTGGTGGAGGGTCATCCTGGGGTCGAGGTGGGCTGGGCTCTTGTTATGAAGAGCTCTGTAGGCGTAGGTGAGCAATTTGAACTGGCAACATTTGCTGACGGGGAGCCAGTGTGGGGCTTTGATGTGTGGTGAGATGTGGGTCCTCTCCAGGAGGTCGTGGATGAGCCTGGCTGCTGTCATTCTTGATGTTTTGGAGTCCGTTATGAAGTTGAGTGGTGATTCTCACATAGAGGGAGTTTGCGTGGTCCAGGCTGGTGGCGATAAGGGCCTGGGTGATGGTGCATCTGATGTCAAAGAGTAGCCATTTGAAGACTTTTCTGCACAGGTGCAGGGTGAGAAAGCACGCACGTCAGATGTACAACATAGTGTTTTTTTAAATTACAGAAGGACGTGAGAAGCATAACTGAGAGTGGCCAGGCGGGGAGGCGGCAGACAACAGGTAAGTGGCTTCTTGTACATTTTTATGGAGGCGGAGTTTTTGCGTACTGTGCATTCGCCAAGGAGCGTGGAGTAGGCAAATCTCTGCAAACTCCACTGGCAGAGCGGAGTTACCCGCCCAGAGTTAGGACTGTGTAGTGGAATTATGTGGCATGGTGGATAGATAGTGGAGAGAGTTGCACAGAATAGATAGACAGGAAGACAGAGAGGGTAGGTAGTTTGTGCCCAAAGTGCTGATTGAGATCCAGACAGAGGAGAAGAAAGAGCGTGTGAGAAAGAAAGAAGGGGAGAGCAGGTGACAGATGCATAAATAGGGAGCGCCTATGTATGCAGCAGGCACCCCTGGAAGAGGAGGAGAGTGTGGTATGTAGGCACGGAAAGCTTGAAATGGTACAGGAAAGAAACTGTGCTCGAAGACCTAAAGTCAAACACATGAGAGAGGCAGGAAGAGTGTGTGAGAGAGCAAAAGAGAGGGGTGAGAGAGAGCACGAGAGAGAGAGAGGGACTGGTTGCTCTTCCCAAAGAAACCTCATTAACCACAAAGTAAGGCAAGTGGTCAAGGGGGAAAGGACCACCCACTGTCTGACGGTGGAGCACCGAGGATGGGCACAGGAACAAGAGAGATGACAGAGAGAGAAAGGAAAGAGATGGGCTGTGCACTTCTTCCAGTTTCCGACCATAAATGAGAGAAACACCAAGGCAGGTGGGAGGGGCGCCTAGACGGGGGGGACAAGAGGTGTACAATTACACATCAGAAAGGTAGCATGCATGAGCAGGAAGAACAGAGAGGAGACAGGAAGTGTGAGGGAGGGATGATAGGAGGCAGTGGGAGTGTAAGGGAGAGATGAGAGGAGCAGGGGGTCTGGAGAGAGATGAGAGGGTTGGTGGAAGTACAAGGGAGAAATAAGAGTAGGCTGTGGGATTGCAAGTGAGAGATGATAGTGTCAGTGGGAGTATGAGGGAGAAATGAGAGGTTGTTGTGGGAGTGAAAGGGAAAGGGGACAGGGTTGGTGGGAGTGCGAGGGAGAGGTGAGCAGATTAAACACAGACAAATATACTTTTTGGAGAAAGATCCAAAAATCTTTATTGAAAAGATGAAGAGCCATGAAATAGGTATATTCTCTTCGAGACTCCTATCGCAGCATTATTTACAGTCTGTGTGCGGGTGCACTGAGCTCACAATTCACTATTTACAGAGTGAGTTTTGTGCATGTGGTGACCACATGATACCAATTATGCAGGGTCAGGCCAATAAACTTTCCACAGACTTACAGTCTGCTAAATCTGATGGTAGCAGTAAAATGACGAATCATCCACTCCTACTGGAAATACAAGTCACATAGACTGCAACATGTAAATAGCAAAACTGAAGAGTCTGTTTTGCAAAATCACACTGTGCCCATCCCCCAAACATAAAGCGCTTACAACGTCTTCCACTAGGGAAACCTTTACATAGGTAAACACAGAAACACAGTAACTCTCAGAAAAAATCAGTCTATGGTTACATCTGCATGAAGTGCACAGAAGAAAAGACAAGATAAATATTAATTACTGAATGCCAGTTATAATTCATTGGGTCAATCCCAGAGAAAGAGAGATATAACAACACAAACTGGAACCTTACAGGAGGTACAAAATTCAACTGCTTTGTCCAAAACCCTAATCACCCCAACTGCCAACTATTGTATCCTTGGAGAGTTTTAAACTTGCTAATATGATTGTCAGCCATTGCTTGAAACTATTTTCTTTCTTGGTGAATGTCTTTTGTTCTGGTATTTTATGGTTGGGTTCAAACCTAACAAACATGTGACAGACCAGAATGGATTTCTTCCACCTTTTCTGCAGTCACTTTACATAGGGAAACATATAGACAACGCCATTAAGTGCTGTTCTTCCATCTCTATGGAAAGTATGACCACTATACGTCTCTGGCGTGGGAAACATGCATGTGCTGAGGGTATCAAAATGTGTAACCCATTATTGGCGAATTATGAAATTGTCTGTTGAAAGACACTTGTAAATAAATCAGCCTTCATCAGTTACCAACCACCATTTAATGTAAGATGTCAAATGTCTAAACATCGTAAACTGTTTAAAAACAATACAACGCTTAATCACACTTAGCCGCTCGGTAACGCTGCAATCATGGACATCATCAGTGCTCAACACAAAATCTTCATTTTGAGTTGGATATCCTAAGAATGTGGGCCATTGGATCCAGGCTCTGTTGATCTGAAACATGCTCAGTGGAGTACTTATAAGAGTTGAGAACAATATGGTCTTAAGATAGCAATAGATTTGTCTCAATACTTACATCTCTGGTTCTTTTGTCAGGCACTTAGCTGGAAGTACAGCTTGTTGAGACAGGTCTGTGAGATACCTCACCTCTACCTGGCGACAGCTCAGGGAAGGGAACACTGCTCTCTCCGTCGGCATCCCAGGCAGCGTGAAAGCTGCAACAGGTTGCAGTTTTAAACCCATACTGCAGGTGCACTGTTTATTACCCTGGCAGCGAGAACAAGCCAATAAAGTAAAAATGTTGCTTTTGCTAGTTAGTTTTAATATCACTTCCTACACAGTTATTTTCTGCTGTGCTGCACCCTCACCGCAACCTGTTCCTCTCATCTGCTGGATTTAGAGTATCCTTTATAGAGTAGATATACAAAAACATCCCTGAGCTCCTCCCTCTCAGAGATGGGGTTGTTGCCCTTGGCGGGGCTAGGTTTTTCTGCCACGAGGAGAATCCCAGATGATGAAGCAAGCCACCTTCGGTGGGTGGGGGATTACGTTCTGAAAGGGATTATCCCACAGTTATCTCTGTGTGTGTTTTTTTTAGTATCTATGACTGTTTGCCTCACTATTCTAGACCCAAGGATTTCTATGTTGTTTTTATAATATGGACAGTGTCAAGGCATACTCACGACAAAGGAGACTATTTGCCATTAACAAGTGGATTGGAAGACCAGTGCTGTACGGAGTCTGCCTTCTGCCTGATGCCTCACATAATTGGGAGCCGCCGAGAGAAGAGTGTAGGATGGGCAGATTTTGGGCTAATTGGGAATACACTATGTTGCCTTAGTAAGGAACAAGATTCATTTGAAGGGCATAAACAGGAAAGGCAAGGCAAGGTGAGCTTACTGCAAATATATTGAATGACACTACAGCCTCTGCCTCTAACTGCAAGGCAATGGGCATCACATGAGATAAGAGCAGCCAAAGAAATCTGCAGGCAAATGGTGGGCCAGCATGAATGGAAGCTGATCAGTCTGGCCATCAAGGAGACCTAGATATTTTTACAGGAGAGGAATGAGGTCTAGCTGCACAAGAAGACCTTACAGTGCAGAGGCTGGCACTGGCTTTGGTGAAAACTAATACAAACATGCCCTGATAGCCAAGCATGGCAGTGGTGAGGACTGGCCATTTTCAACGATGGGGGGCTGTGGGTATTGAATGAGCTGCTGCCCAGCCGTGGCATGTGCCTTGCTTCCACTACACCACCGATGTTCTGAAGCAGGGGGGTAGCTAGAATGGGCATTGGTAGCGGGGTGGCTCAGGCAGTAAGGGCAGGGATGTTGGCATTGAAAGTGGATAGACGCAGTATGCAAAAGGCGAACAAGTAGCATGTTTGCCCAGTGTAGAACGGCTCATTACCTGAAACACACAAATGACAAATCAGTGGGCGAGCTGAAAGTCCACAAAGAAATATGTTCAAGTAACAAGAGGTCTTGAATGTTCGCCCTAAAAAGATCTTTGTGTTCCTTGGGCACTCACAAACACGTTGCTGGGCCAAAACTATGAAACACTGAAATGGGAAAACGTCCCTGAGCTTTCTTTCACACAGTTAACTACAGGGGAGTGGGTGTGCTGACTGAAAAAGGGGAGGAAGAGAAGAGAGATGATTTACTACTCAAAACAAATTGGGCTGAGTCACCACTCAGGAGATTGGTATGGACCCAAAAATGTTTTTTGAGACTGTGCACCATGGGAAAAAACAATAAACAGATAAGGGAAAATGCATATGTGTCAAGTTCATAGACATTTAACATGATAAACAGCAGAACAATAAACATACGTTTAAAGATAAAACCATGTAAGAAAGGACACTTAGATCGCCCAATGGCAGCAACAAAAGAGGATTTGCTTGAACCAGATAAGTAGACTACAGGGATGCATAGCTAATCATTGGTTCATGATTAAACTATTTTGATTGGTGCATCCACTTCTGTGGACATCTGAGAAGGGTAAATGTTCTCGTACGAATAAATATGTTTATTGTTCAATTAATTAAAACTTACAATCTAACACACGTAAAACACATTGTGCATAAATATCATCAAAAAAATCTTAAAATACAGTTAAAATCCTTTTTGATCTATTCGAGGCTTCAGATTAAATACTATTTGAAGACACAATCTACAATAGTTTCATCTTCTAGATCCTATTGTGCTAAATAGGCCCCTTATGATGAAGGTATCCTATTTACACTGTTATTAGTTAAACCACAAGTCATTTAATACAAAATAGGCAATAACGTGCCAAGAGCCCTCCTGGATCCCTCTATTGTCCGATTACTATTTAATGGTCGTAGATTGAGCCGACATAATTACTAAATGCAATCATGCACCAGAACTAATTTTAAAGGCAGCAATCTTCTGTTGTTGCATTTTGTTGACCTTGTTGTCCATGCAGTGGCATAGCTAGACCTAGTGCCGCCCGCGGCGGTCCCTGCGATTGCCGCCAGCGGCAGCCACATGTCGGAGAGGGGGGGTCCTGGCGATTCCTGTGATGGCCGCCCAGCGACAGCCCAAAACTAGTGCTGTATGGGCCGGACTGCCCTCCCCAACTCCTCTTTGCTACGCTACCTCGCCTATGGTTAAGTACCATTGCACCTAGAGTTAGGTACTGACCCTGGAATAGGGGGACGAGAATATAAATTATCCAGAAAATTAAAGTGCAGCATGCCTTTTATAAAATCATTTCACGTCTTAATACTATATGTTAGTTAAAAAAACCTTCCCATTTAATTGTATATCGGAAAAGCCCATTGGAAAAAAGAAAACACTTGTTCTAGTTGTGCCTTGTATGGTCTACTAGCGTCCCTGTCAGCAGGCATTACTGTTCGCACTTTACAAGTTTCCACTGGGCTATGGACATGTATTTTAGACATTTCCCAGAAACTATTCGGTCCTCTCCCTGAAGACCAGCTATAACTGCTTGTTGACATGTAGGTATAGTGTTTAGTTTAACATATTGTTGTAACAAAGTTTTTTGTTGGTCCGTTAGGGATGGGCAACAGCAGACAATATGACAGATTTCTTCCCTACAATAATTACAAATGATGGCATGACATTTCTTTGCTCAACCTTTTCCAAGCTGGTAAATTACAGTGAAATTGGAAATTACCAAGCTGGAGTTGAAAAAGCTTTAATTTTTCTTTTAATCCGCTCAGGCCACCCAGATAATTCTGGGATTTTGATGCGCCAAACGTAGCAATAACCATCCATGTGTGGGCTATTTTTGAAAACACCTCTCTGTCCATCAAAGCTGAGACCTTTTTGCTCATACCATCAATACCTTTATTAAATGCAGTTTATGAAAGGGAAATAGCCTAAGGTTCCTCTGCTTTAAAAGTAGAACCAGCCAGTTTAAAATATGTGTATGCTGCAATTTTTCTAGAATCACTTTTAGCCTCCAATGCTCTTCTACTTACTAAGTATGGATATTGTATCAGTTTTTAATTCATGACAACATTTCACGTATGCTCCATGGCTACTTATAGTTTGTCTCCTAATGCCAAATTTGGGCTGGCAAGGCCTGCAGAGGTAGGTTAAAAAGGCGACGATAAGTTCCTACCATGAGATTATCTATGGTTTTATCAACTCGACCTCTTCTCCACACCGTGCATCAATGAAGGAGCATGTTTAGCTGCAATTACTTGCAAAAGAGGCTTAAGGGACAAGCCTTTTAAGGTGTTCCATAGAAAGGTAAACGCAACTACTAGTGAATTGTTCCTTCTTGAAATTGCATCACACTGTTTCTTAAATTCACCTCTAGAGTCAAATATCAACCCCATATATACATACTCTGATACTGATTCTAGCGCTTTCTATTCTATACAAAATGTTGGGTGAGAAACTATTCCCCTTGAAATTAGCATGGTTTTAGTTTTGCTTAAGTTGGCTTTTAACCAATCATCAGTTGCATACTGTAGAGTGTTGTTAATTAAGGGCGAAAGCCTCAATATTGTACAGCTAGTCAAGACAATATCATTGGCATACAGTAGATGGGAAACATTAAAACCAGCCACAGTTGGGGAGTGCAAATTAATTCTGTTCAAAGCAGGGATAATATCAGCAAGGTACAATTTAAACAGAAGGGGTCTAGTGCACAGCCTTGTTTCAAACTGTTCCTTGTAAGGATTTTTTTTTAGACTGTTGAACCGTAGCCCAGTCTGACTCTTGTCTAGGTATCTGTGTACAGAAGTTGGATCGCTCTGAGAATGTAGGAAGAAAATCCCCAGTCCATCAGCTTAACCCAAAGAATATTTCTCTGTGCAGCATTGAATGATGAACGAAAGTCAACATAACACACATGAAGGTTAACTGAGCGACACCTTGCTTGTTCTATTGTTTGAGCCAGCATTTGGATGTTGGTGGTTGTACCAATTCCTTTTAGGAAACTGGTCTGTTTTTTGGCAGCAGAGCATTGGATTCCACCCAAGCCATAAGATCTGTCAGGAGGTATTTAGCAAAAAACTTAGCCTAACAGTCCATTAAGGCTATCAACCTGTAGCTGGATGTAGAGAGATTTGACCGGCTTTGTGTATAGGGGCCAATATTGATCGCCTCCAGCTATTAGGTATTTCTTAGATGAGGAGGATGTGCTGACTGTATTTGTACTATTCACTTTCCTGCTTGTTGTGGCACATATACTGCATGTTAGGGCATGTTAGTTAAAATAAATATTTTAAACTGTTTTGTGTCCCTGTCCGATCCTATTGTTGAGAAGTACAAGAGAGTGAGTGAAAGGTTTGTGTCTTGAGCGGTTTGACCGGCTTGGTGTATACGTGCCATTATTGATCGTCTTCAGCTATCAGGTATTTCTTGGATGAGGAGGACATGATTAAATAAGGTGACCACCTTATCTGCCCAGAATTGTAAGTTCTGTTTGTAGAGCTGGATTCCTGAGAGAACTGGGAGCGTTGTATTCTGGGGTGTATAATCACTTGTTTCTCTGTGAGTGAGGAGGAAAGTAAGTGAGACGTTATAGCTTATCGGTCCTGGGTTTATGGGTATTAAGGTGGTAGGATGACTCAGTCCCTATACATCAAGGTGCTATAATCCTGTGCATAGTTCTGTTTCTGGGCAGAATCCCTGCAACAGTGATTTGTCCTCCAGCTGGCTGTTGTGCACTGGGCAACAGTGTGATGGGTTTGAAGACCTTATTGATCATTAGAGGGGCTGCAAGTTGGGTCTGATGCATCCAAACTTGACAATTGTTTCTGTTATCTTTGTAGGAGATTGCCTTTTCACTAATGGGTGAATGCACCCCCCTTACAGAGTGACAGGCCCTGGATTTGTTTTCCTTATTTATCAGATGAGCAGTTGTAGAGGCCTGGTTATTTATGAAAAAATACTGATTCCCCACGTGTGGGGCTGTTTCTTCCTGCTGGGCTTTCTCTTCCTTTAACCCTACTGTATTAAGACTCTTGTTTCCCTGTGGAGGGAGGACTTCCAATAGCGGGTTTCACTTGTTTTGATTGTGGTGACCATATTTGCTAGGTTGGTGACCGTGTTGATCACATTGTTGTGAATATCTGCCTCCTCAGTATGATCCAGTTCCTCTTCCGGCATTTTGACTGATCCTGTTGTGTTTACTATTGTTATTGTAATTACCATTGTTTATAAGATGCTTTCCTGAGCCTCTTGCGCTGTCTTTTACTTGGCTGAGCAGTATCTCAAGTGGAGCGGTCCTTAGTGAAATATGTTTCACTGGTTCTCTCAGACCTAAGCAAGTGTTATGGGGTGGTTGAGGCGCGGGTCTGTCACTGCTTTCAAAATTTATGAGATGCTTATTAGTTGAATACCTTCCCGCTCCAATACCCTGCTGTTCCAATTCTGAAATACTCAAACTTACAGTGGCATTTACAGTTTATGTTGTTTTTTGGTAATATATTGCTAGGAACATGTTAGAATTGGGGGTCTCTAGTTGGCAAAGGTAGGTACCACTGTCCAAATAGGGACCCTTGCTTCTAGTCAGGGTAAGGAGGAAACCTACTCACCCCCTTGGTAGATTGGCACGGGCATTTAAGGCTTATCAAAGGCAATGTGTAAAGTATTTGTACCAACACTCACAGTAACACAGTGTAAACACCACAAACTGATTCCACAACAGTTTAGAAAAATAACGATATTTAATCTAAACTAAACAAGACCAAAACGAAAAAAATTCCACATACACGGTTCAAGAATATGCTTTCAAAAGTGTTCTAAAGGTTGCGATAAAATAATCCACGGTTGCGTGAAAAGTTCACAGTTGCGTTACGTTTAGCCAACAGTACCTTTAAATGTGACAAGGTTCCAAAACAGAAACGGGTGCAGTGGAAAACAAGCGATGCGTCACTCCTGAGACCCTGGGGAGGCGATGCGACACCCCCACTGGATGTAGCATGCATGGTGCGGTGACTCCGGTCTGTATGGGGAGGGATGCGATACCTTGTATGGATTCCGGTGCGGAGGTTCCGTAGTGAAAAAAGTGATGATCTTTGGGACTGCGACGATCTCCGGGGCGACAATGCGAGGTCCAGCGGTGATCCTCCTCTCGCAGCTCCTTGATGCAATGGCTCTGCGGCGATGTTCGCAGCAACATGACGCAAGTAAGCGGTGCAACGATCTCACCCAGTGACGACAGGCTCTGCGACAACACTTGCAGTGATGGTAATCTTCCCGCACCGGACTGGTGCGTCCCACAAACGAAGGATGCGACAACTCTGGCAGCGGCAACAGGCGCTGCGACGATCTCGGCCTTCCGAGAGGCGGGAATTTCATCTCACTGACGGGGATGCGCTCCGCAAGCGAACGATGCGACGCGACAAAACTTGCAGAAAGTCTTTAAAAGCTTGGTTTCCAGCTTCCCAACACAGGTACAACTTCCAGAGGCACCACGACTGGCCCAAACACTCTAGGAAGGACACAACTCTCTCAGCAGAGTTCCGAGAAGCTGGGTGTGAAGTCCTTTTGTTCCTGGGACTTCTTAACAGGGAGCCAGCTCTTCTCAGGCCCTTGGAGATTCCTTCAAGCAAGGGGACACAGCACCAAAAGCAAAGTCCTTCCTCTCTCCTTGGCAGCAAAGCAACGACAGGACAGTCCAGCAGAGCAACAGCAGGACAGTCTACCTTCCTCAGTTTTAGCTTTCTCCTTGGCAGAGATTCCTTCTTGATTCCAGGATGATTACCTTTCTGTAGTCAGGGGTCCTGTACTTATACCCCTAAAGGTTTTTGATCCCTTTGTGCAGGAGGGCTCTGAGCCAGGTCGGAACCAGTTCTGGGTGTTCCTTGAGCACTTCCTGGCCTCTCCTTTCCTTTCAGAGAGAGGGGCAGGGTCATCAGCTGCCCTGCAGGACGTGGAGCCAGGATTGTGGAAGGCAGGCACAGCCCTATTCAGGCCCAAGTGCTACCCCCTCACACCACTCTAGATGCAGAAGGAGCTATTCAGCCCAGGGATGGCACACTCAGACTCTGGAAGCCACCGAGCCCCTGTCACTCACAAACTAGACAGTCAATACACAAACAGGTCAAGGCACACAGAAAGGTCAGGCAAGAGAACAGCAACTTTCTAAAAGTGCTGTTCTCAAACACAGGATTCAAAAACAACTTTTCCTAAAAGATGTGTTATTGCATTCTGAGGTCAGGGATACCAGACTTTTATGTCCTATCTTTCTCCTATGGGAAGATATGCTGGTAGCCACTGTAGCCCGCATCCCCCATGATAGCCTATGGGGCAAGATAGCCTTACAATAGTGAAAAACGAAAATGGCTGTAATTCACTACCAGAGCATGTCACCTGCAAAAGTACATGCTCTACTGTTCAAATACACTGCACCCTGCCCAAGGGGGTACCTTGGGCCTTCCATAGGGGTGACCAATGTGTACAGAAAGGGAAGGGTTAGGCCTGGCCAGTGGGGACACTGACCAGGAGGACATGGCAGTACACAGACTGCACACAGGCACTGCGGTGGAAGGCCTGAGACACCATTTTAGGGCTACTCATGTGGGTGGCACAATCAGTGTTGCAGGCCCTCTAGTAGCATATGTTCTCACCAGCCCTGACACACTCAGTGCACTTTACTAGGGACATCTTGGTGACACAAATATGCCAATCATGGATAATTAATCATAATAACAATTACACAGGGAGCATTGCACTTTGACACTGAACAGCAGTGGCAATGTGCCCAAAGCATCTAAACCAGCAAAAACGAAATCCAGCACAGCTTCCAAAAATACAGGAGGTAGAGGCAAAAAGATAGGGGAAACCACACCAAAGATGCCAGGTCTAACACGTGTCCCCTCCAGCTGAAAGTGGGGAGAACTACCCACCCTCTTAGGAGTTCTCTTCACTAAGGTGGAAAAACCTGGACAGATCATCACGATTGGCATGTTCTGTGCCAGGGCTGTGTTCCACCGTGAAGTCCATTCCCTGTAGGGAGATGGACCACCTCAACAATTTTGGTTTGTCACCCCTCATCTGCATTAACCATCTGATGGGCCTGTGGTCTGTCTGAACACGGAAGTGAGTCCCAAACAGGTAGGACCTCAGCTTCTTCAGAGCCCAGACCACAGCAAAAGCTTCCCTTTCAATTGCACTCCACATCTATTCCCTGGGGAGTCGCCTCCAACTATATAAAAGCTACAGGTATGTCCCAGCCCTCCTCGTTGATCTGTGAGAGTACTGCTCCCACACCATGCTTTGAAGCGTCGGTCTGCACTATGAACTCACTGGAGAAGTCAGGTGCCTTGAGCTCCGGTGCTGTGCACATGGTAGTCTCCAGGGCATCAAAAGCAGTTTGGCAGGTTTCGGTCCAATTCACTTTCCTGGGCTACTTCTTGGAAGTCAACTCTGTCAAGGGGGCAACCCGGGGCAACCTGGTAAGACCTAAAAAGGCTCTCACCTCTGTCTGTGTCTTGGGGGACTCCCAAGACAGAATGGTATCAATCTTTGCCTGTAGGGGCGCCACCTGGCTGCTCCCTACTTGGTATCCCAAGTACACCACATATCCCTGAGCTATCTGGCACTTGCTCGCCTTGATAGTGAGGCCAACCTTTTTCAGAGCCTTCAACACTTCACAGAGGTGTTGCAAGTGTTCTTCCCACGTGGAGCTGAACATAGCAATGTCATCCAGGTATGCGGCGCTGAATTCCTCCAGCCCGGTCAGTACTTGGTTTACCAGTCTCTGGAATGTTGCATGGGCATTCTTCAACCCAAAGGGCATGACTCGGAACTGAAAGTGCCCGTTTGGCCCCCTCAGTTAAGGCAATCTGCCAGTACCCAGATGTTAAATCAAACGTACTGAGGTACTGGTCAGCTCCCAACCGATCCACGAGCTCATCAGATCTGGGGATGGGGTGTGTGTCAGTCTTGGTGACCGCATTGAGCCCACAGTAGTCCACACAAAATCAGAGTTCTGGATTGGCACCGGGGGCAGCAGCTTTTGGAACTAAGACCACTGGGCTAGGCCAGGGGCTGCTGGAGGGCTCAATTACCCCTAGCGCCAACATCTTGGAAACCTCTTCCTTGATGCTGGCCCTGACCTTGTTTGCTACTCTGTAAAGTCTGTTTTCACAGGCAGACTATGTCCAGTGTCCACATCATGGATGCACCAATTGGTGACACCTGGGGTCAGGGAGAACAGGGAGGAAAACTGACCCAACACCTAGCGACAGTCCCTCTGCTGTCTGAGGTAAGGCTTGGCAAGAGGACCACACCATTCACTGACCCGTCTTGCTCTTTGGCTGCCAGGAGGTCAGGGAGAGAATCACTATCCTCTTCCCTTCCAGCATCTGTAACCATGAGCGTTGTCACTTCAGACCTCTCAAAGTGGGGTTTGAGGCGGTTCAAATGCAAGACTCTCAGGGGCTGCGTAGGAGTCTTCAAGTTAACCAGGTAGGTTACATCGCTCTTGCGCTCCACCACCTCATATGGCCCAGTCTACTTGTCTTGGAGCACACAAGGCTCCCCTGGCGCCATCACCCACACTTTTTGCCCAGGTTGAAATTCGACCAGAGTGGTATTCTGGTCGTACCATCATTTCATTGCTTCCTGGCTAGCTTCTGGGTTCTCCTGTGCGAGCTTCCTGAAGCATTGTGTCTGATTGCGGAAGGCCAACACGTAGCTGAACACATCCTGGGGTATCCTCCCACGGGATTTCTCCCACCCCTCCTTCACCAGTGTGAGAGGTCCTCTAACAGGGTGGCCATACAGGAGTTCAAAGGAACTGAACCCTAAGGTCTTCTAAGGCACCTCCCTGTAGGCAAACAACAGGCATGGTAGAATGTCCCATTTCCGCCTCATGGGCTCTGCTAGGCCCATAATCATATCTTTCAGGGTGCAGTTGAACCTTTCAACCAACCCATTTCCTTGAGGGTGGTAAGGAGTGGTGAACTTATAAGTTACCCCACAGAGACTTCATGTACCTAGAGATGAAGTTGTTACCCTGGTCGGAAACCACCTTTCTGGGGAACTCCACACGGGAAAAGATCGCCATCAATGCACGGCCCACCATGGGTGCTGTGATTGTCCTGAGAGGGACTGCTTCCGGGTACCGGGTGGCATGGTCCACCAAGACCAGAATGAACCTGTTGCCTAAGGCTGTCTTGGGGTCCAGGGGCCCCATGATGTCGATGCCCACCCACTCTAAAGGGGTGCTCACCACAGGAAAGGGTTGGAGGGGTGCCTTGTCCTACCTGACATTTTTGGCAAGTTCTACAAAAGGTACCAACGTGCTTCTTCATCTGGGGCCAGTAGAAGTGGGTGACATGCCTTTGGAAGGTCTTGTCTTGCCCCAAATGTCCTGCGAGAGGCACGTCATGAGCCAGACCCATTAGGAAGTTCCTGAAGCGCGTGGGTAACAACAGCACACGGGCTGCACGGGCTCAGCAAACTTAGGCTCACTATATAACTACTAATCTTCCCAGTAAAGGAAATGATTTTTGGACGCTCCACCTGCTGCCTGGCCTGCAGCCTGTTGCCGCACACCAATGAGGGAATGGCACGCTTTCTGCACCTTGCAGAATTCCTCCCTGGAGGGCCCACCTTCTTGCTGCCAATGGGTCAACTCAGGCAGGTCACCCAGTTCGGCCACCTGTTCCCCTGTAGGTTCCAGGGCATCCCCCTCAGGTTGTGCTCCTTCCTGGACCGTGGGAACAGCTGGGGCTGGTTTTCCACGCCCCCTGCCTCTTCCTCTCATGGCAGGTCTCTGGGCCACTGTTTCAGGCTCCAGTTCTGCTGAATCACCCTTACTGGCTGCCATAGCACGCATGGTCACACAGATCCACGCAGGCAAACCCAACATCTCCAAATGAGTTTGGTGTTCCACATCCTTCCATGGAGAACTCTCCAGGTCAATAGCTAGCAGACAGTCTACAGGCAAGGCATCACTGACAACAACTTCCATGAGACCAGAGACCCCTCCCCATTCAAAGGGAACACGCACCACTTTGCAGAGTTGCACTGAGCTGTCAGCTGCCACTACAGGGTGGAGTACATTGGGAATGACATGCTCCTCAGACACCCACTGACACCTCACGGATGTCATGCTGGCTCCTGTGTATCTCAGAGCCTTTATCACTCTCCCATTGAGGATCACCTTCTGCCCATATTTCTTAGTGTTAGGGGGCAGTAAGGGTTCCTGGACCATCTCTTGGTCTCCTAAAGAGACAAGGGTCTTAACTGCTAGTACCTCCTCCCCACTAGAAATCAAATCCCCTCCCAAAGCTACACTTGCTAACCCTGGGGCTGCAGCACCAGTTGGGTGCTGGAGATTTCTTTGGACATTTAGGAGCTAAGTGGCCCACCTCATTGCAGTGATAGCATGTAGGGGACCTTTGTTGTCCCTGTTGTCTCTATTGTCCCGCCTGTCCCTAGGGGCCATGGCTGTTTAGGTCTGGGGGGTTGGGATTCCTTTCCCTGGGAACTATTTTGGGGCCCTTACGAGAACTCCTTTTGGTAACCCTTGTCCCCCCCACTCTTATGCTGGGGACCCTGCCCACCTTTGGCTGTGGTACCCACAATTCCTCTATGGACCCTAGTACTGGTCCAGTGGTCCGCCGCCTTGGCAAGCTCAATGGGGTCTGTCAGCTTGCTGTCTAAAAGATGCAGGCGCAGCTCTGGAACACAAAGACTACTCAAGTGCTTCCAACTAATTAAATGCAACAACCCCTTATAATCAGTTACTTTGCTGCCATTCATCCAACCTTCCAGTGCACGTGAGTACAAATTCACACACTCTATCCAAGTCTCAGACTCTCTCTTCTTAGAGTTCCTAAACTGCAGTCTGTACTGCTCTAGAGTAAGTCCATACATGAGACATAAGGCCTTCTTCATATTGGGGTAGGTCATGGTACCTGCTAACTCTAAGGGCTCTAGAGCACTCCGTCCAGAAGCCTCAAAATGTTTCCACAGGCCCGCCCCCCAATGCTGTTCAGGCACACCGTTCATTCTCAATGCAATCTCATAAGAAGTAAAAAAGGCATAACTATCCTCACTCCTAAGGTAATTCTGTACCAGATCCTTGGGAATATATACTTTACCCACCTGCACTGGCTGTGCGCTGCCACCATTTGAACTGGAATCGACCTGCTTGGCCTTGATATTCAGTTCCCTCATGCTCACTTCATGAGCCAAAAGCAATTTATTTTTCTCCAGGGCACGGGCATTTTTGCTCTCCTCCGCTGCCTTCTCTTTTTCTACCTCCAATTGCTTCATTTTCATTCTCAAGATTTCAATATCGTGGTCTATCACTTTTTGATTTTCTTCTAACTCTTCTGGGGTCAGACCCCGGCCAGAGTGGTTGCTGCCAGCCCTTGAATCTGGTCTGCTCACAGGCAATTCATGGGGCTGAAACCCCCTCCCCCTTCCACTTGCACCATCTCCTTCTTGGGTCTCCCAATAGGCCTTCAAGATGCTCTGCAGGTCCTCCTTCCTGAGGCTGCTCTTAATGGGGCACTCAAACTGACTGCAGAATTGTTTAAGCTGTGTAACCTTGTAGGAATACAAATTCTCAATGCAAAATTCCAATTCTGCCTCTTTCACACTGGGTGCCTTTCCATTCACAGACATGATGCTTTGAAGAGTTAATCAAAAATAGAACCAACCAAAAAAACATAACCGTAGTATGTGGTGGCGTAGTGGTCTGCACTCACTATTGATGTACACCAATCACTTTGGGTCTAGTGCAAATACAAGTTCAATTCCCACCGCTGACCAACAATGTTAGAACTGGGGATCTCTAGTTGGCAGAGGTAGGTACCACTGTCCAAATAGGGACCCTTGCTTCTAGTCAGGGTAAGGAGGAAACCGTCTGAGATAACCCCTGCTCACCCCCTTGGTAGCTTGGCACGAGCAGTCAAGGCTTATCAAAGGCAATGTGTAAAGTATTTGTACCAACACTCACAGTAACACAGTGTAAACACCACAAACTGACTCCAAAACAGTTTAGAAAATAAAGGTATTTAATCTAAACTACACAAGACCAAAACGGCAAAAATCCAACATACACTGTTCAAGAATATGGTTTCAAAAGTGTTCTTAAGGTTGCGATAAAATAATCCACAGTTGCGTGAAAAGTTCACAGTTGTATCACGTTTAGCCAACAGTACCTTTAAATGCGACAAAGTTCCAAAACAGAAACTGATGCAGTGGAAAACAAGCGATGCGTCACTCATGAGACCCTGGAGATGCTATGCGACAGCCCCGCTGGATGTAGCGGGTGTGGTGCGGAGACTCCAGTCTGTATGGGGAGGGATGCGATACCTTGTATGGATTCCGGAGATTCCGTAGTGAAAAAAAAAATCGCAAAGGCACGACGTGATGATCTTTGGGGCTGCGATGAGCGGTGATCCTCCTCGATGAGATGGCTCTACGACTATGTTCGCAGCAATGTGATGCCGTTCGCAAGCAAGCCGTGGGACGAACTCACCCAGTGACGACAGGCTCTGCGACGACACTCGCAGCGATGGTAATCTTCCCGCACTGAACTGGTGCATCACCCAAACGAAGGATGCGACGACTCTGGCAGTGGCAACAGACGCTGCGACGATTTCGGCCTTCGTAGCGGCGGGAATTTCCCTGCACTGACGGGGAAGTGCTCCACAAGCAAACAATGTCACAAAACTTTCAGCAAGTCTATAAAAGCTTGGTTTCCAGCTTCCCAACACAGGTACAACTTCCAGAGGCACCACAACTGGCCCAAGCACTCTAGGAAGGGCAGAACTCTATCAGTAGAGTTCAGGTAAGCTGGGGGTGAAGTCCTTTTGTTCCTGGGACTTCTTAACGGGGAGCCAGCTCTTCTCAGGCCCTTGAAGATTCCTTCAAGCTAGAGGACACAGCACCAAAAGCAAAGTCCTTCCCCTCTCCTTGGCAGCAAAGCAACAGCTGGTCAGTCCAGCAGAGCAACAGCAGGACAGTCTTCCTTCTTCAGTTTCAGCTTTCTCCTTGGCAGAGGTTCCTTCTTGATTCCAGGATGATCTAATTTTCTGTAGTCAGGTGTCCTGTACTTATACCCCTAAAAGTCTTTGATCCCTTAGTGCAGGAGGGCTCTGAGCCCGGTCTGAACCAGTTCTGGGTGTTCCTTGAGCACTTTGTTTTCCTGGCCACTCCTTTCCTTTCAGAGAGTGGGGCAGGGTCGTCAGCCACCCAGCAGGAGGTGGAGCCAGCATTGTGGAAGGCAGGCACAGCCCTATTCAGGCCCAGGTGCTACCCCCTCCCACCACTCTAGATGCAGATGGAGCTATTCAGCCCAGGGTTGACCCACTCAGACTCTGGGAGCCACCCAGCCCCTGTCACTCACAAACCAGACAGTCAATTCACAAACAGGCCAAGGCACACAGAAAGGTCAGACAAGAGAACAGCAACTTCCTAAAAGTGCTGTTCTCAAATACAGGATTTAAAAACAACCTTTCCTAAAAGATGTTATTAAATTCTGAGGTCAGGTACACCAGACTTTTATGTCCTACCTTGCTCCTATGGGAAGATATGATGGTAGCCACTGTAGCCAGCATCCCCCATGATAGCCTATGGGGCAAGATAACCTTACAATAGTATAAAACGAAAATGGCTTTAATTCACTACCAGAGCATGTCACCTGCACAAGTACATGCTCTACCTTTCACATACACTGCACCCTGCCCAAGGGGGTACCTTGGGCCTTCCATAGGGATGACAAATGTATACAGAAAGGGAAGGGTTAGGCCGGGCCATTGGGGACACTGACCAGGAGGATATGGTAGTTCACAGACTGCAAACAGGCACTGCGATGGCATGCCTGAAACACCATTTTAGGGCTACTCATGTGGGTGGCACAATCAATGCTGCAGGCCCACTAGTGGCATTTGTTATCACCAGCCCTGGCAAACTCAGTGCACTTTGCTAGGGACTTCTTGGTGACACAAATATGCCAATCGTGGATAATCAATCATAATAACAATTTACACAGGGAGCACTTGCACTTTGACACTGAACAGCAGTGGCAAGGTGCCCAAAGCATCTACACCAGAAAAAACTAAATCCAGCACAGCATCAAAAATACAGGAGATAGAGGAAAAAAGGTAGGGGGAAACCACGCCAAAGATGCCAGGTCTAACAGAACACAATAGTCAAATGTATTGGTATTGGTGTGTCCTCTGCTCATGAGGCTGTTTTTAACTACAGCTTACTGTATGCTAGCACAGATTCTAAAATTACAGGGAGAGATGCTAGTTTATTTAAAACTGGACTGCAGGTACAAGAAGAAATATATTGAGCATCAGCTTGTGACCTCTGGACCAGCGAGTTTAATGCACCAAATGTTGGATCAATTGCAGTGATGTAAAGTGCCATTGTGTTGAGTAGGTCTGCTTGGATGTCTAACTTACTAGACTGATATGTTAGCTTGTCAACTACAGCTTGAAATGAATGAGGCAAGATGTCTCAAGTGTTGCTGTCTTTGCTACCTGGCAAGGGGATTGTCTGTGTGATGTATCGGCTTATGAAGACATGTCTGGGGTCACCAATAAAGGGGAACCAGCCAAAGGCATTCCTTCATCGTGTTTCGCCACAGGCTTCACCCGTGGCTCTACCTGTGAGAGTGGAAAGACCTCATCCAACCAAGACTCTTGCACCAAGGATATGTTGGTATGTGGCTGTCCTATGAAAGAAACACCCTTAGCTGTTTGCTGTTCAGTTCCCTGGGAATAAGCACTGGCAGCGAGGCCTGTTAGTTCAGACTAAAAGCGGTTATTATTGTAGGTCAAATGGTGGTGCACCTCTACTGCTCCCTCAGTAACCTTGCCCTTTGCTGGGACAAATGTTGGCTCCATGCTGTATTAGCTATTACTAGCCCACTAGGGTTTAAATTATCTCCCTCAAGAACTTTGTCCAGGCGAGGCTGAGAAACCTCTAGGTCGTTGTTGCTTTTTGATGAACTGAGCTCCTGAGGTGGCCTTACCTGCAAGACTTGGATACTCCTTTTTGCCAAATCCTCCCACGGAAAGGCAGTTTTTTTTCGGGTTTTTTTCTTCAGGGATAACAGCCCCCAAGGAATTATTTTGCACTTAAGGTAGTAAGTCAGAAACACCAGGTGAAAGCAGTTGTAACAGGCTTTTTAATCCACTTGCATCTTTGTGATATGCAATTAACATATTCACTGAATTAATCCAAAAAGTAATCTGATTTTCGTTTTCCCCTCTGATTTTTGGCTGATAGTCTGGACCTCTGTTTTAATACGAGGAAATCCTCCTTCTTGTTGAGCAGCGGCTGTCGCAGCCTCTACTTGCTCATGTGCGACTTTGTTTGAAATTAGCCCATTGGGTCGCTCATGTCTATGCCGGGCAATTGTTGAAAGTAACCCTTCTAGACCTTCCTGAGCGCATGACGGAAGTACTAAATAGTTTAATGAACACAAAGGTTGTGATGGTAGTTAAATAGTGGACACCTTTCCGGGTTGCACGCTTTATGTGCTGCCTGAGGCTTGGAGTTAACACTGAGCACCCTGCATTGTAGCAAATAAGGGTTGTTAGAGCGTGAAGAATCTCACACAAGTCACAACATCAGCAGAGTTGTTTATCAGATTAAATTGAGAAGAGTTGTAAAAAGACAAGAGAGGTTAAATTATGTGTAACAGGAGTTCGTATATTAAGAGTGTAGGTGTTTTTTTCACACTGGGCTCCTGGCGTTTGGACGACAGCAGCAGGAGTGGACCTCTGAAGGTGCAAGCTGCACCGGCCTAAGGCTGCCCACTTTCACACCTATCGAAGGTTACCGCGGCACTAGCCTTACCTGCTGCCTGCAGCTGGGCTCCCAGTAACGTTCCCCGGCTTTGGCTACTTCGGGCGATACTACCTTCTTCTTGCACCAAGCTCCGAGCCCACTCACCAACCTCTCTCCTCTGCCTCTGCCCATTCTCTGCCGACTGCCTCTGCCCACTCTCTGCCGATGTCTTCCTCAGCCCTTTTCTTATGTTGCGTAACTGCTATGGAAGTAAAACAAAAAATGATAAGCATTTTAGGAGCGTCCCATCTAGTTATAAAATAATCTCAACTTAATGAGATCATTGCTTTTCATGTAAGTCACGTGCCTGTCTTTGCTCAAGGTGTAGACCATAAGGATAAGATAAGAAGAAACATGTGTCACTGTGAGAGAGCGCCATTTACAGTGAAATTTGTAGGGGTGCAGCATATGTACAAGTAGTCAGCACCCGCATATATAGAGGCCTGTTAATCATAGTTAGATGCAAGATGTGAAAAGTGCTAAAGTGAATTGGTATCAGAATATGTGCAGAGCCAACGTTACAAAGTGCAATCCATGCTTGCTGACATATATAGATGCTTTAAAATGAAACCTTCTCCTAATGCAACGTGTGTTTAACAATGCAATAGAACTTGAGATCTGCTTTATCTGAAACGTAACGAATTACATACATATATATATATGATTTGCTTAAAGTAGAAGATGCATTTATTGTTTAAGGTTGATGTCTAGTGAACTAAGAGAACAAGTTAATGTAAAACGTTGGGCCTATAACACAAGCAGAGGCCTAGTTAATGGAAACAGTGCAGGCCTGTTGAGAAATGTCTTGTTTAAACATTGAGCTGTAGACAGGAGGGATAGATGTGACCTTTAAGAAATGTTGCAATAATCATAGACTGCGAGTTATTTGCGTATATTCCTTTGCAGGCGCCTCATCAAGCAGATAGTAGAGTAGAAGGGCCCATTGTGTGAGTATGTTAGGATTCTAGACTCAGACATGGAGGAGTAGACCAGGAATTTACAGAAGCAACTTGAAAGGATGAAGAGCCTGAGACCCAAGGACGGCTGAACGGACAAAGATGGATCCTCGCCATGTGGAATTTTACAGAACTTAACACCTTCTAGAGGGCGTACCTATAGGCGTGTCAACAACATTGTGGGGTTTTGTATTAGGGACAGTGCCCCGAGGGTGGAGGCAGAGCAGATGGCTGAGGGACTAGAGAGAGCAGTCGCATGGGCAAGGAGCTTAACAGCAGTGATGGAAATTTTAGTCTAAGAGAGAAGGTGGAGAACTTCTTAGGAAGTCTCCACGACTGACACCTTTGGTTAGGTTGGGCTATTGTTGAGTGGGGATGTCATCTAGTCTAGAGTAGGGACAGACTAATCTGAATTGATGTCTTTTATCCTGATGAGCACCAGAACACAAGTTATAGCTATCCTGTTTAGTTTAATGGTTCTGGAATTGATTCTCGTTCTTTTCATTAGTCGATTGAGACTTTTCCGTAGGATTATGTTTGTACTAGTACCTGTTTATCTTCTGAACCTCTTGTTGAGGTGCCTGTATCTTCAGTTATTTTTGGTTATGTAATAAACCCTTTAAATTCAGTCTTTAGTCAGTGGTTCTTTGGGGAAAGCAATTGGGTATTCTGAAATTGATTTATTTAGTTGTGACTTGATTGCCTAAATTTACTCTATGACAGGTAAAAAGGTTCAGTCGACCTGTGACGGGATTCTGGAGAATGATAAGCCGACTCTAGAAGTTAAATCCCGCCTTTTCAGTTGGTAGCAGAGGATGGTTACCTTCTAGAGAAAGGGTAATCTAGAAGTAGGTTGAGATTTCCCCGAGGCCCATAGAGAAGAACATGAAGAGTGTCCAGAGAGCCACGGACGGAGGATGGCGTTCCATGGAATCTGACGGAGAGTAACAGTGCGGCGGAAAGCAGCAGGTCGGAGGAGAGTGAGTATGAAAAGGGTCATGCGTTGCTAGATTGCGGTGTTATGTTGTGTCATTGTGTTGTAATGTCTTGCGGAGTTGAATGCCTGTAGTGTGAAAGGAGATCAGGTTGTGAGCGCGCGCAACCGGTGAAAATCTTAAGCTCAAGGAGAGTTTAAGTGGTCTGGGTGTATCGAACATCCAAAGTAATTGTCGACTGTTGTGAAAGGGGGTCATGAGGTACCATTGATCGCCCGAAGGAGTGTGTGGGTAACGGACGCTGGTCGGAAGTTACCGGATGTTGAACAGTTGAGGTGACTGTCTGTTCGCTCGCGGACAAGCATTTGCTGGGAAAGGTGACAATTACAGTTAGACTGTGGCCGTACAGTCAGGGAGGTGGTTGCTTGATCGGAAGTAATCATTTCTAGTGTATGATTGGGACGCATGCGTGACCGGCGAGACATGGGAGAAAGGTTGGGAACTGCTGCAAAACGGAGGCGAGTGACGTCAGAAGGAGCCGCGCTGTGATAGGGCGGTTGGTGTGAAGCCGCGCTGTGATAGGGCGGTTGGTGTGAAGCCGCGCTGAGATTGGTGGATTGTCATCAGGAAGTAAACGAGGGTTGTAAACAAGGAAACGTTGTGGTTTTCAACATGAAATGTTTTAAAGTATTGCGGAAATGTTTCAAAGGAGAAAACAAGATAGAACCTCGGGGCGGGGAGGAGGCTCCACCCGAGGATACTCCAGCTTATTACATGGCAACGAATGTTGGGTTGCATACCATATTGTGGCTTGATAATTGGTGTAAGATGACGGATGGAAATGAGGAATTGACTTTTCCTAAATATGGAACGTTTAGACTAGAAGTGTTATACCAGTTGAAAGCAATTATGGCTGCATTGCGACCTTTGCCCAGACCAACACAGTTTGAAGCGCTCAATGCATGGATCAGAGCAGCCCACGACAGGAACAGAGACAGGAGACAAGAAAGAGTGAAGCGATCGGTAAGGGCGGTTCAGGAAGCGAGATGGGATGCCATGGAAAAGAGGTGGAGGGTACAGACCATTACAGTAGATAAGTTGTATCCGTTACTGGAAAGTACAGGGGATGGGAGGAAAAAGAGTACAGAAGAGGAAGACAGCAAGACAGATGACAGCCTGATAGAGAGGCTGTTGTCAGAAAGGCCACCCCCATACAATCCAGAGCTAGAGGGAACGCAACAACCGAGAAAGCATTGGGAAGCCCCAACAGGGGAAGGCGGAGTTCCAATGGGGAACGGATGGGACACAATAGGGGACAAGTTTACCCCAGATAAGGGAGAAAAGGCACCTCCACCCTCACCCGTAAATAGAGTAGTGGGAAGATTTACAGTACAGAAGGTACGGGTGGAAGAGGGTGTCCATTCTCAGAAACTGCCAGACGCACTTACAGTACCGGTTACTATAGGTCCTATAGTATCAGTGTACAATCCAGAACAGACACATCATGAGAATTTACCCCAGAGGGGGAGTGAGAGAAGTGCAAGTGATGGTAGAACTCATGTGGCAGATGGGTGGAAGACATTACCTCGACCTGTAGAACGGAGCACCCCATTGGTAACATCGGCAGACCCTTCGGAAGACAGAGGGGGTTGGAGGGGATTGATGGATCTGAGAGGACCAAGGCCGAAGTCGATGAGGGAGTTGAGGCCAGATTTGAGAACCTGGGAAACAGTTGTGGATACCCAGAGCGATCGGTCGAGGAATGTGTTTGGGTCGGAGAACGAGGAGAATATAATGGTCTCTCACTGTGCAGCTAGCGAAAGCAGACAAGAATGGGAACGAGAAGGTGTGGGAAGTAGGGGGACGTCCCACCACACCTCTGGAAACAGCAGACAGGAGTGGGACTGCAAGACCTGTGAGGGTAAAAGGGTTCCTTCTAACACACCTGAAGAGAACAGGGGAGGGAGTCAGAACGGCAGCGGGAGGGACTCTAAGGAAACTTCTAGCCAAGGCACGTTGAGAGCGGCAATAAAGGCAAGAAGGTTAGATGTGCTGAGACTAAAGTCAGAAGTAGAGGAGATTGTGGAAGGTACACTGCCACTAGAAAGGATTGAATTATACGAACCAGATGAGCTATTGTTTGTGGCAAAGGATGTCACTCGGAAGGCTAGGACTGCTCATGAGAAACTCTCAGAATTAGCGAACAAGTATGAGGTGGATTTGACAAAAATGAAAGCCCTACAAGGGGGCCATAGGTTACAGTACTCAGATCAAGACCTGAAAGAAAAGAGGGTGATCGGGTTAAAGACCCATATTAGGGAACTGATCATGGGAATCCGAACATGGTCCAACTTGGAGAGATGGGAGGAAAGGTGGTCAAAGAAAAAGACAGTTAGGCGGAGTGTTATTGGGACACCCCCGGGAGGAGGGTTGATGCATGCTGAAGCGTACCCCTTGCGGGAGGTGGCCCATGGGGGATATGTACATGTACCCTGGAGCAGGGGAGACCTGGCTGCCTTTACTAACACTTTCCCAAAGTTGCGAGAGAGCCCAGTGGAATGGTACAAGCAGGTAGAGAGGTTCCTTAAAATCTCAAAGGTGCTGTGGATTGATTTAAACACACTGTTTGACATTGTGGTTCCAAGTGATTTGTGGATAGCGTGCAAAGTCAGTGTCGAATGGCCCACAGCGGAGCCAGAGTGAGATAAAGCCACAAACGGGCCGTCACCTAGGGTAATGGCAAAGGACGAGCAGGCGGTCACGTGGCTGAAGACTAAAGTACCGCCACAGGACATAGACTGGGTAAAAATAGATCGGACTAGGCAGGAACCAAAAGAGACGGTGCATGAGTACTATGAGAGGCTATTGCTGATTTTTAAACAGTACAGTGGATTAGATGGATATGGGACAGTTTGTATTCAAGTTTGTGCTGGGATTGAGGCCTGATATCTGCCTCATGATACATCAACATTTGATCTGTTGGCAAAACAAGCCTTTAGACGAGATTTTGAGGTATGCAAGGTACTGCAGTGATGAGATAGATTCGAAAACGAAGAAGCTTAAGGACAAACTGATGCTAGTTCAGATGCAAGCAGGAGGACAGGGCCAATCAGGAAATGGCACCTTGGGAAGGAAGTCAGGGGGACAGAAAAGAGACAATGAGGAAGGTCCGAGACCTAGGATAGATATAGCGACCCTGAAAAAGACGACCAAGTGCCATCAGTGTCACGAGGTCGGGCATTGGAAACGCGAGTGCCCCCATAATCCGGACAACCAGGTGCAGGAGGAGGAGGAGGAGGAAGTCGAGGAAGTCGAAGCCCCTCCGAGGAGGAAGGTGACAGTGACTAAGCCCCAAATGACAAAAGGGGGGACATCGGCCCCTAGGGCTCCGGTTCCTCAACCACCTAAGATTTCAGTAGGGAACAAGGTTTACAAGCAGATGCCCTTCATAGTCGAGGTAGATGAGCATTATTACTTTGATCCAGTGTCAGGACGGTGCCTGAATGGGGAGGAAGACTGTACCCTTGGAGCGGTACTAGAGGTAAATCAGAGGGGACCCTTTGTGGAGGCTGACGTAGACGGACACCCCACCACCTTCCTGGTAGATACTGGAGCTTCCAGGTCTACTGTGCGGTCCGCAGTGGTCCCCAATTTGCCCCTTTCAGGACAGACTATTCAAGTGGTGGGGGTTGCAAACAGAAGAATGACAAATCCCCTGACAGAGCCAGTTCCGGTAAAGATCGGAAGTTTCAGAGATAGACATCAGTTTGTGGTGTGTGATTCTAGCCCCGTATGTCTGCTAGGAAGAGACCTTCTGTGTAAGCTGAATTGCACCATCTATTGTACCCCCAAGGGAGTAGAGTTGCAGACTAATGATGATGATGCCGATTTCAAGGTTGCAAATTCGCATGTGTGCATTGAACTGTACCCTGCCATAACTGTGGAAGAACTTCCCTGGGATTTGAGAGACTCAGTCGCACCGGAAGTGTGGGACTTTACGGGGGAAGAGATCGGACTGATCAAAGGAGTAGAGCCTGTTAGAATACAGATAAAGAAGAATGCTGACTTCCCTAGAACGCCACAGTACAAGCTGACCCCAGAGACACTTGAAGGTATAAAACCTGTGATTGAGTCCATGATTAGACAAGGGATCCTGAAGGAGGTTATGGGCAGCCCTTGTAACTCTCCGATAATGGCCTTGCAGAAGCCAAGCGGGAAGTATAGGATAGTACAGGATCTACGAAAAATTAACAACATAGTTGTCCCATGTTGTCCAGTGGTACCGAATCCAGCAGTAATACTGTTTCAGATACCGTTCCAAGCTGAGTGGTTTTCTGTGATTGATTTGTGTCAAGCTTTCTTTTCCATCCCACTGCATGAGGAAAGCCAATTTCTTTCTGCGTTCAAAATAGAGAGTCGCGTGTTAACATGGTGCCGTATCCCACAAGGGTATACAGAGAGCCCATCGATCTTTAATCAGTTGCTGAAAAGGAATTTGGAGAGTCTAGTACTGCCACAGAACTCAGTTCTCGTACAGTACATAGACAACCTCCTTGTTGCGTCAGACTCCGAAGACGCTTGTAGGATTGACACCATAGCCTTGTTGAACCATTTGGGAGAGAATGGGCACAAGGTATCACCTAGCAAGTTACAGTACTGCCTGCAAGAAGTGCAGTATCTGGGTCACAGAATAGAGCAGGGAAAGCGGAAAGTGTCACCAGACAGAATAGAAACGATCATGAGATTGACTGTGCCCTCGACCCAGAGAGAGGTTAGAATGTTCTTGGGCATGGTTGGCTACTGCCGACAATGGATCGCAAACTTTTCTCTGAAAGCAAAACCCTTGCAGAAACTGACGCACAAGGACGTAATAGATCCGGTACCATGGGACACAGACTGTATGATGGCTTTTCTCGAGCTGCGAGAGGACTTGTGTCGTGCTCCGGCTCTGGGAATGCCAGATTACCACAAATCATTTGCATTATTCTGCTGCGAAAGGGAAGGATGTGCTTTAGCAGTTTTAGTGCAGGATCATGGAGGAGTGCGTAGACCAGTTGCCTACTTTTCGGCTACCTTAGACCCAGTAGCCGCAGCGTTGCCCGGATGTCTCAAATCCGTTGCTGCAACAGGTGTCAGCATTGAAAGATTTGAAAGCATTGTAATGGGATATCCACTGACAGTGCATGTACCTCATTCTGTGGAATTGTTGATGAACAGGACCAGGACGCAGCACTTAACCAACAACAGGCTCACACGCTACGAGCAGGTCATACTTGCTGCGGAGAATGTGACTCTCAGGAGGTGCTCTGTCTTGAATCCTGCTACCTTGTTGCCATTACCAAACGATATAGAAGATGATTGGGAAGACCATGATTGTCTTGATGTAACTGAACTGTGCACGAAGCCTAGGCCGGATATTGTTGATGTGCCGTTGACCGACCCAGATGAAATTTACTTTGTCGACGGCTTATGCATAAGAGACAATACTGGTCAGTTGAGAGCAGCGTTTGCTGTTTGTACTATTTCTGGAATAATTGAAGCAGCCTGCCTGGAAGGAGTTCACTCTGCACAGGTGGCTGAGATCATTGCGTTGACGCGTGCCTGTTTGGCAGCCAACGGAATTCGGATTACCATCTACACCGACAGCCAATATGGGTTTGGGGTGGTTCATGACTTCGGTCAGTTGTGGTCTCAGCGGGGTTACATGACGTCATCTGGCTCCCCAATCAGGAATGGCGAATTTGTCAGGTTATTGCTGGAGGCCTTGCAGGGTCCTGCAGCGATAGCAGTGGTTAAATGTACAGCACACACCAAAGGCACAGACTTCGTGACTATGGGGAATCGCTATTAAGCATGGGCGTAAAATCCGTTCCGCTCGCGGATTTTGCGGATTTTCGGTAAATTCGCAATCCGCAAACTCTCGCGAACTTACCGAAAATTCGTAAATCCGTGCGAAGCGGATTTTTTTGCTTGGTCGCACTTGCCAACTAGCATACTATACAATTTCGCGGGAGTAAACACTTGCGAAAACGTAGATGCGGCGGGCAGCGACAATCTCGCAATTGCGAGATTGCAAAATTTTCAATTTCGCAGCAGAAATCCACCAGCAGGCAGCATAAACCTTGAAAATTATGATTTTTATCAGAATAACTCCTCGGGTTGACATTTGCCTGCACTTTTTTTTTGCAAGGAGTCCATTTTGGGGGGGGTGGGAGGAAGGAAGTGCCCCACAGTCTCCAACTTCCTGTTCCTGTCCAGCAGGCTCCTCTCAGTGCTTTCTTCATGTGCTGGTCACTTTGATTTGGATCTTGACCTGGAAGCACTCAGCAGGTGCAAAAGTTCAATCTTATCATTAGTAACCATTCCCTGTAGTGCCTGGAAGGATTACTTTTTGTGGATGCTGCTGGATATTTGGATTTTTGCAAAACTGAAAGCACTCAGCAGGTGCAAAAGTTCAATCTTATCATTAGTAACCATTCCCTGTAGTGCTTCCTGAGGGGCCCCTTCAGAGTTCAGTTGCCTACTTGCAACTATTCTATGACCCTGCTCTGACCCTCACAGCAGGCTCAGAAAAAGCAATCACAGATAAGGAAGCAGGTTTCAGCCAGGAAGTTCAAATTCAGGAAAGAGAGATTCAACGAGCCCACAGATTTCCCTTTACCATCAGAAAAGGTTGAGGGGGCGAGGGACAGGTAGCTCAACATGCATTGCCTAGGGCTATCTTGATCTACGTTGGGAATTACCTGCTCAGGGAGGAAATAATGGACAAGGCCAGACCTGACAAGAAAAGATCTTTTGAGGGAATCACCTTCTTTGCCAGGCCAGACTTCTGCCACGTGACGGTGGAGAGAAGATGGAGACTTAGGCAGTTGATTAAACCCTTTCAGGCCCTAGGCTCCGAGGCGTTTGTGCTATTTCCCGCAAGATTAAAAGTGGTTACAAAGGGCAGAACAAATATCTTCTTGTCTGAGATTAAGGCTCAACAATTCCTGGAGGAAATCAAGTCACAGAAAGGGGGTTGAGAAGTATAGAACTGTTAAAACCCCAGGGAGAAGGAAGGAGTACACGCGGGGGGTATGCATGGTTAGAGGAAGTATTAAGGGGGCAGCACATGCAAAATAGTGAAATATATAAGTGGAAGACATAGAGGGGGGACATACACTCAACAGGGTGATGGGTGAAGCGGGGAGAGAGGAGCGATCCCCACGAGCTACTGCGGCTACACATAGGTCCATTGGACCTATTTGCCAGTAAGTGGGGGAGGGGGGAGGGAGCCAGAGGGGGGGTAGGGCGGGAGCAGGGGGAATGGGGGTTAAAAGAGGGTTAAAAATGTAAAAAAAAGTGAGGGAGGATGTAAGAAGGAGCACAGGAAAGCACATTTCAGAGCACAGAGAATTCACATTTGCCAGTATGTATTAGCCAGAAGGATGGTGATACATGATAACTACTGGACTCATCATCAAAGCAAAGCATTAGATTGGATAGGCTATGCAGAGCTGGGCAAAATTTACGATATATTTTAATGACTTGTAGGATTGTAACTATTAACATTTGCGGTCTCAACGACTTGGGGAAAAGATTGAGAGTGGCTGCATTACTTAGGACTTTTAAGTTGGATTTGGTTTGCCTCCAAGAAACGCATGTTGAAGCTTCTAAGGGTTATCTTATGGACCAATTAGGGTTCTCGGTATTGGCAAATACTAAGCAAGGGACGAGGCATAGAGGGGTGGCGGTACTAGGAAGACCCACTGACGTAGAGGTAATAAGGAAATCAGAGGATCAATGGGGAAGGTGGGTAATATTGGAAATAAAGTTTAAGGGAGAAAAATGTACCATAGTTTCGGTGTATGGTTCGACAGAAGATGATCCTGACCTTTTTCAATTTTTAGATACTGAGTTGGCACTATGGCCCGAGCCAATCATATGCTGTGGAGACTTTAATATTCACGATTCCAGTAGCTCTTTTGTACAGATGGGGAGGGTATATGCAGGGAGAAAAAAGAGAACCCATAGGGCACTGTCAGATATGGTATCAAATAATTCCTTAGTGGATCCATGGGTTAAGTTGCACCCAGGTATTGATGGTAGTACATTCTACTCGGCCCCTCACCAAGTACTTGTTAGACTGGACTACTTCTTGATTTCATCCCCTTTGTTATCAGAGGTACAAATAGAAAAACAACCCCGAATTGTCCGCTGATACTAACCATTAGATTGGGCCAGGCACGGCAAAAAGCTATGCAGTGGACATTCGACAGAGCCCTTTTGAAGGATGAAGGATATAGGGCTTACATGACAGAATGGATTAGGGCCTACTGGGAGATTAATAAAGGTACGGCCCCCGTAGGAGTGGTGTGGGATGCCTTTAAGGCTAGGGCACGAGGTGAGACAATGAGTTATGTGTTTTCAGCCCAGAAAAGGACACGACTTAAAATTAACGAAGTGTATCAAAAGCTAATAAGAGTTGAGGAGAAATTGGCGCAGGATTTAAAAAACAGGGCACCAATAGAAGAACACTTGCTAAATATAGTGGCTCTTAGAGCGGAGGCAGCGGAAGGTATCTCAAAGAAAGCAGCAGAAAACTACCTAACTAAGAGGGAAGCCGCTTATGAGTTTAGCGAGAAGGTAGGCCACTTACTAGCAGTACGCACCAGACAGAGATTAGCAGCATCAGACATTGTGGAGATTATGGACAAGAATGGAATCATGGTCACTGAAACAACTGAAGTAAGGGAAGTGTTTAGGCAATTCTATGAAGAATTATATACTAGAGGTAGTACAGGAACAGCTAGTGAAGTTGGCAGTTATTTAAGAGATATTATCCTTCCGGGGGTATCTGAGGAAGAAAAGGGTTGGTTGGACTCCCCTTTTTCTTTGGAGGAATTTCTTACTGCATTAAGCATGTTACCCTCGGGCAAAGCAGCTGGCCCAGACCAGCTCCCGGTGGAGTTTTATAAAGTATTTTATCAAACTGTGGGAATTGAAATGTTTAATGTCATGCTGGAGGCGCAGAAGGGGGATAAGATACCCGAGTCATGGGGGGAAGCAGATATCATTGTTATCCTAAAAAAAGGGAAAAACTCGACACTCCCAGGGTCATATAGGCCCATTACACTAATGAATGCAGACACTAAGGTGTACTCCAAGATTTTAGCGACAAGATTGGCAGAGGTAATAGAGGGATTAGTAAGTCATACTCAGCATTGGTTTATTTCTGGAAGACACTACGCAACATATTAGACAGGTGATTACAACTTTTGACGCAGCAGAGGTCCTGGGGGACTCCATCGCGGCACTTTTTTTGGATGCCGAAAAGGCGTTCGATAGAGTCTCCTGGGAATACTTATGGCAAATACTAAAATGGAATGGATTCGGGAATAGTTTTATAACTGCAATACAGACTCTTTACAAGAATCCGTCAGGAAGGATTAGAGTCAATAGAGGTAAATCGGCAGCACTTAGGATTGAGAGAGGGACTAGGCAGGGCTGCCCATCCTCCCCATTACTATTTGCTCTCTATCTGGACCCATTGATAAGGAAAATGGAAAGCAATGGTAGGATTCCTTCAATAAGGTTGAATGGATGTGGGGCAAAGACTCTTGCCTATGCCGACGATGTGGCCATTTTAACACCCAATCCCAGCATGGCCATAGAGGAAATCGAGTCCGAAGCACAAAGGTTTGGGCAAATATCTGGGTATAGTCTAAATAGTTCCAAAACTCAAATAGTATGTAACCAACATAGCGTGTTCAACGATCAAAGAGTTGTGGACTCAGCGGTATATCTGGGGGTTGCGATCACAGCTAATTTAGACTTGTTGGTACAGAACAATCTAGCCCCCCTGATGTCAAAGGTTAAGCTGGATTTGGACAGAATGAACAATCTGCATTTGTCCCTAGTGGGGTGCACTAACGCTATAAAAATGTTAATATTGCCAAAATGTTTGTACTTCTATAGGACCATACCTTTATTTTTTGAGGTAAAATGGGTTAAAGATCTTGAAAAAATGTGGAACAGATTTATTTGGGCCCATGGTAAGACCCGTAGGGCATACCGCCTTATGTCTCTGCCTAGAGAGAGGGGAGGTTGGGGGGTCCCTGATTTCATATTATACTACTGGGCCTCTGCACTGCAATACATGCAGGGATTGATAGGTGGGGGTGGCTTAGACGCTAGAACAGCAAATGATTCATCCAGGATATACTCTATTGTGTTGGGACCAGAGGTAGAGAACTCCTTTTTCAAATGTATTGACTTTGCATATTTTAAAAGAACAAGATTCAAGACAGTTCAAGCGGCAATGAAGATTTGGAATGCCGTAATGAAGAGAATTGGACTGGGCCGATATAATTGGTATACAAGGTTGTATAAAAACGTGTCCCTCCCAATGCAGATTTTTGGTGATAGTATAATGGCGGGCTGGATGGAGAAGGGGATAGTACAGATTGGCGATGTGAGGAATACAGAGGGGGTGTTCCAATTCACAGACCTGATTACCAGATTCGGATTAGATAGGAGGGATCTTTTTAAATTTTCCCAGATAAGAAGTTTTCTGGGGAATAAGCAGGGTGGGAGCGTAGGGTTTACTAAGGTAGAAATACTAGAGAAAATAAGGTTAGGGGGAGACTGTTCTATATGGTCGTTTTACGCAAACTTGCTAGCAGGGAAACCAGATGATATGGACAAGTACAGTGAGAAGTGGGCAGACAAGCTGGAAGGTGAGGTTACTTGGTTTAAAGAGTCACTGGAATTGGGGCAAACTCTTCTCTGTACAGCACCACTGCTATCACAGCAGTATAAAACCCTTTACTCATTATACTTCACCCCTGCAAAGATAGCAAAATGGAGGGGTAGCGTAGGTACTACATGCCCAAGATGTAGTTCCCTTGATGCAGACTTAATACACTTATTTGCTGTATGCCCGCAGATACAAACGGTGTTAAAAGACATAGAGAAGTTTTTTGATGCAACCCTGAATATCCAGATTATCCTAAAACCACCAGAAATATTGCTAGGGATAGTCACAGATCCTAATGTTATTCAGAAGGAGTTCATTTTTGTCGCAATGGCAGTTTTTAGACTATGTATAGCCAGGGCTTGGCTGGACAAAAATCCCCCAGCAATGCAAGTTTGGCTGGCTAATCTGTTGTCAATTTATAATCTGGAAAAAAATATCTACGCCCGGAAAGGTAGAAAAGGGAGGAGATTAGGGTTAAGGATATGGGACCCCATTATAAGATGGAGAGAGGGCCTGGGATTGAGGGATTAGGTTAGGCATGTTTGGAGGAATATATGTGACTTTTGCTGTATTAATCTGTGTTGATATTAATTTATTGTAAAATGTAGGATGCTTTGATGAATTTTGGGTATGATGTAATACGCTATATGAATTTAATTGTAACTTCGGAGAATGTGCTATGAAGTGTGCGAACTGTGCAAGGATGCAAATAAAAAATATAAAAAAAAAAAAAAAAAGGAAGTTCAAATTCAGAAACACATTAATCAGCCCCTAATTCATTTATGTCAGTTGAGGCAGGGCAGGTGTGCTTTTCCACCCATAATCTACAGTGATGAACTAGAGGGTGGCATGGGTGAGCCAGAGGGTGGCATGGGTGAGCCAGAGGGTGGCAGTGGTGAAACAGAGGGTGGCAGTGGTGAAACAGAGGGTGCTGTGATGAACCAGATGTAGAAACAACATGTTCGCGACCGTTGCTACCCGAAAAGTAAGTTCGCGTTTGCGAACTGGTACAAAATCCTCACGAACTGGCAGAAATGCTTGCGAACACAAAAAAAATTTAAAAATCCGCAAATTCGCGAGAGTTCGCGGATTTTGCGGATTGCGAATCCGTAAATACGCAATTTTGTGGATTGCCAATTCGCAAATTCCGCCCATGCTTAATCGCTATGCTGATGAAGTTGCACGTTACTGTGCAGAGCAGGGATATTCATATACTGAACAGACGATCGAGGGGCCAAAGGAGAGAACTGAGCTAAGCATGATGCTTGAAGTGGCAGATACCTGGGAAGAATTGAGAGACATGCAAGGACAGATGTCAGACTATGAGAAAAGGGTGTGGGAATTGGCTGGTTGTGTCAAGGGAGATCTGGACATGTGGATTTCAGCGGATGGAAGAGCTGTGTTGCCGAATGAGTTGGTGAGTGCGATGGCACAACAGATACATGGTCCTGTGCATCTGGGAAGGGATGCGATGTTGCGTGTGTTCAGACAGACATGGTATAATCCCAAATTTAGACAGGCTGCGGAAGCAGTATGTCAGAGATGCGTGACATGTCAACAGATAAATGTTGGGAAAAGAACACCAGTTACACTGAGTCACATTGGAAGGTCTGGCGGACCTTTTTACAGGATGCAAATAGATTTCATTGAAATGCCGAGGTGTAATAGCCTTAGGTATGTCTTGGTGATTGTGTGTGTGTTCTCTAGGTGGGTTGAGGCATACCCTACACGCAGGTGCGATACACTCACTGTGGCTAAACTATTGTTGAGGGAATTGGTGCCACGATTCGGGGTTCCGACCTCTCTGGAATCGGACCGAGGAAAACATTTTAATAGCGAAGTTGTGAAGATGCTTTGCTCTCCTCTGAACATTGATCAAAGACTGCATTGTAGCTACCGTCCAGAGGCTTCTGGCATAATAGAGCAAATTAATGGGACCCTGAAGGCCCGAATGGCAAAAGTGTGCTCATCCACGTCCCTGAAATGGCCTGATGCACTGCCGTTGGTATTAATGAGTATGCGTAGTACCCCGGATAGGAGGACAGGGCTCTCACCTCACGAAATCCTGATGGGGAGGGCTATGAGACTGCCATCTATTCCTACAACTGCCTTGCTGAATATCACAGATGACCTGATTCTTGATTATTGCAGGGGACTATCTGATGTCATCCATTCTGTGTCCCTTCAGGTGCAGGCTGCTGAAGTTCCGGCTACTAGCGACCTCTGTCACAACCTGTGTCCAAGAGATTGGGTTTACGTGAGAAAGCACGTGAGGAAGAGCTGCTTAGATGTACGCTGGAGAGGACCTTTCCAGGTGATACTCGTGACCACTACTGCTGTGAAGTGAGGCGGATTGCCGAATTGGGTCCATGCTTCTCACACCCGACGAGCTCCAGCACCTAAAGAAGGAACAGCTCCTCCCCTGGATGAGAACAATAACGACGAAGAAGATCCAGAAGAGGGGACAAGTCAAGCTGTGGGGGTGCCGGTAGAAGTTGGGAACTCCCCTGATCAAGCTGTGTATGATCACGACGACAGTGACACTGAATCAGAAGAAGGAAGTGGCGGAGAAGGTGATCTGAGTGCAGAAGAGGCTGACCAGGAGGACGAACAGGGTGTGCAAACGAGAGGCCGGCGAGCAAGAAGTGCAGAAGCTCATTGGCCCGAAAGGCGGAGGCGAATGAATGTAAGATTGGCTTCCGAAAGAGAACTCGCCCCTGTGTCCGAAGAGTCCGATCTGGAAGGAGAAAACGAAGGAGCGGCGCAGAGTGGACCGAGAAGGTCAAGGAGGGTGCGAGTGCCGTGCCAAAGATATGCCACTCCAGAGTGGACCTATCCTTTCACAAATGTTAGGATTACCAATGCCAGGGGTACTGAGGTCCAGGAGGGTGAGGTCAGTGGAAGTGACCAGCACAATCCCCAATGTTAAGCTGCAGGTGGTGCTGTTGATACCTGGACTTGAAATTGAAGGTATCCTGACACTCACCATTCCTAATCCCCCTCTCCTAAGCAAGATACGTGATTTACTCCTGGAAAGACTGATTTTTCCTACCTTCTTTCCGGACATGCCAGCCTATGATGTAGTTGTGCTTCGCATGGAACTTTTGGATTATGTGTTGCAGGCAATCGGATCAAGCATAATCATAGACTATTAAGAGCTGTAAAATTGAACTTTGAACTTTTGAAAAGAACTTTGAGTTTTAAAATGTGCGTTGAAAGACTCTGAAAAGACTGTTGTGAATAACTGTTAAAAACTAACCTAGAGCCGAGTGGAAGAAGAACAAAGTTAGGGACTTTCCACAGAGGACGGAGAAGGGTTAGGGCTGTCTGTTGATTGAAGAAAAAGAAGAACTGAAACAGAATATTCAAGTTGCCAGGTGTGGTTTAAGAGACTCAAATAGCAAAGAAAGAGACTTGGGTGCTTTCCGAGCATGAACTGCTTGAGCCGAAACCAGGGACAGACTAATTTGCATATAGCCAGGTTCTGAGCTGGGATGGGGCAGTGAGCTAAATAACGGTGATGGATCAAGCCCTGATCTTTGGACTGGGTAAGAGTGGTCTGCTTAATTCAGACACTCTGTTCATCACCACCCCCTTTTCTGAATCGTTTTTGGCCACTATAGGTGTGGCAGGGTATACTCAGACATGAGTCCCTTGCTCACTGCTCCATCAGGATTCAAGCAAGCCGGGCCGACGAGGCTGAAATGCCAGAAACCGGTCCTCGGAAGCTTGTATCCTTTCTGGTGAAGAATTGGCTTGGTAGTTTGGTCTGCCTTGTTCCCATGATGCACTGGGCCAGGGACAGACTAATTTGCATATAGCCAGGTTCTGAGCTGGGATGGGGCAGTGAGCTAAATAACGGTGATGGATCAAGCCCTGATCTTTGGACTGGGTAAGAGTGGTCTGCTTAATTCAGACACTCTGTTCATCACCACCCCCTTTTCTGAATCGTTTTTGGCCACTATAAGTGTGGCAGGGTATACTCAGACATGAGTCCCTTGCTCACTGCTCCATCAGGATTCAAGCAAGCCGGGCCGACGAGGCTGAAATGCCAGAAACCGGTCCCCGGAAGCTTGTATCCTTTCTGGTGAAGAATTGGCTTGGTAGTTTGGTCTGCCTTGGCCCCATGATGCACTGGGCCAGGGACAGACTAATTTGCATATAGCCAGGTTCTGAGCTGGGATGGGGCAGTGAGCTAAATAATGGTGATGGATCAAGCCCTGATCTTTGGACTGGGTAAGAGTGGTCTGCTTAATTCAGACACTCTGTTCATCACCACCCCCTTTTCTGAATCGTTTTTGGCCACTATAGGTGTGGCAGGGTATACTCAGACATGAGTCCCTTGCTCACTGCTCCATCAGGATTCAAGCAAGCCGGGCCGACGAGGCTGAAATGCCAGAAACCGGTCCCCGGAAGCTTGTATCCTTTCTGGTGAAGAATTGGCTTGGTAGTTTGGTCTGCCTTGTTCCCATGATGCACTGGGCCAGGGACAGACTAATTTGCATATAGCCAGGTTCTGAGCTGGGATGGGGCAGTGAGCTAAATAACGGTGATGGATCAAGCCCTGATCTTTGGACTGGGTAAGAGTGGTCTGCTTAATTCAGACACTCTATTCATCACCACCCCCTTTTCTGAATCGTTGAGCCGAAACCATGGCACCTGGAAACCCGAATCGTAGAGCCAAGTGCATAGTAGGCACCCTTTTAGCAGGAGTGATCCTCCTTATAGTTATAGTAGTTTCAGTTTCCTATTTTGCACCACACGAACCAGTAGAGAAGGCTCAGGGGACACAGGCACCTGACACCCCTAGCCAGAAGGAAGAAAGAGAAAGAAGAGAGAAGGCCTTACTGGCTGCAGAAGGTCGTAGGTTGCATACTGACCTGTCTAAAGGAAATTTTGGACAGAATGCTTATGCAAAACTGTTGTATGAATACATTGATGCGATGGATGCGAAAGACTGTTATGTGTGTATGCAATTGCCAGCCTCAGTAGATGAGGGTATTAGATATCATCACCTTCCGTTGACATATGGATTTTCCTGTAGTTTGTTGATTAGCATATTGTATGGTAGAAATCATTTTGAATATTATTTTTCAAATTATGATGCTGTGTTACCAGAAGTCCCAAATTACAAGCATTTGAATAAGTGGGACTATTATAAATCGGAAGACAGACTGGGATATTTTTTCATTCCCACACGAGAACTAGACACACCGTATGCACACCGACACAATTTGACTTGCTCATTGTCAGAGGTGGAAAAGAAGTTCATTGAGCAGGTGGAAGATAGGTACACGAAGCAAAAACAGTTGCGAGATTCAGGACAAGGAAAGGTAGATTGGACCGAAGAAGAGAAGAAGCACAAGTCAAAAGGGAGTTACGGTCCAATAGCTTTAGATGAAGTACAGAAAGGGAAGTTATGTCTCCACAGACCACAGACGTATTATGAAAATGTGTATGTGGGTCAGACCACGTGCGAACACACCTTTACATTAGAGTACTACACGAAGGACTTCTTGAAGAGCGTGGTGCAAGTGATCCCTACTGTATACTTTGTCTGTGGAAAGAATGCGTACGTGAGATTGCCAGAGAAGTGGTATGGAACATGTTATCTAGCAATTATCTTTCCCAAGATTTACCATACTGAGGATTTTGCTCTCTTGGAGGGAGGGTCTCAGAGGAGGGTAAAGCGGGGGGAGAGTGCTGGAGCAGTGATTGGAGATGTGTTTGGAGCAGCGATACCTATGTTAGGAGTCATTTTGAATGACATCAAGATAAGACGGTTAGCAACTGTAGTGGATGAACTGTCAATGAATACAGCCAAGTCTCTAGTGCTGGTTGAGGGTGAGATGTTGTCGATAAGGACAATGGTTTTACAGAACCGTCTTGCCCTAGACGTCCTCCTAGCAAAAGAGGGCGGAGTCTGTAAACGTTTGAAGATTCAGGAATGCTGCACTTATATACCAGACAACTCTAAGGATCTGGAGACATATATAAGCAACATTACTGCGATCCATTATGAGATCGAGGACTTGACCCAAGAGAATACATGGGAGACTGTTGGCAAGGGATTTGGGAAGGTTGGAAACTGGTTTGCCAACCTAGGAAAGGGTTTCCTTGGTTTCGTACTGAAACCCCTTATCATAGCAGTGGCATGTGTGATCGCCTTGTGGGGTTTAGTGAGGTTGTGCAAGTGGTACAAAGCGAATAGATTGGCGAGATCCATGAGAGTGCAAGAGATGCGAATGGAAAGACTGCAAGATAATCAATATCGCAGTTTGAGAGCATTGGAGATACTCAAGAGGGGAAAAATGGCAACAAGCTCTGTTTAGTTCAGTTCTCATCCTGAGGATGATGTGAGGGTGGTGATGACATGGGTCATCAAAGGGGGGAACTGAGAGAGCGCCATTTACAGTGAAATTTGTAGGGGTGCAGCATATGTACAAGTAGTCAGCACCCGCATATATAGAGGCCTGTTAATCATAGTTAGATGCAAGATGTGAAAAGTGCTAAAGTGAATTGGTATCAGAATATGTGCAGAGCCAACGTTACAAAGTGCAATCCTTGCTTGCTGACATATATAGATGCTTTAAAATGAAACCTTCTCCTAATGCAACGTGTGTTTAACAATGCAATAGAACTTGAGATCTGCTTTATCTGAAACGTAACGAATTACATACATATATATATATATGATTTGCTTAAAGTAGAAGATGCATTTATTGTTTAAGGTTGATGTCTAGTGAACTAAGAGAACAAGTTAATGTAAAACGTTGGGCCTATAACACAAGCAGAGGCCTAGTTAATGGAAACAGTGCAGGCCTGTTGAGAAATGTCTTGTTTAAACATTGAGCTGTAGACAGGAGGGATAGATGTGACCTTTAAGAAATGTTGCAATAATCATAGACTGCGAGTTATTTGCGTATATTCCTTTGCAGGCGCCTCATCAAGCAGATAGTAGAGTAGAAGGGCCCATTGTGTGAGTATGTTAGGATTCTAGACTCAGACATGGAGGAGTAGACCAGGAATTTACAGAAGCAACTTGAAAGGATGAAGAGCCTGAGACCCAAGGACGGCTGAACGGACAAAGATGGATCCTCGCCATGTGGAATTTTACAGAACTTAACACCTTCTAGAGGGCGTACCTATAGGCGTGTCAACAACATTGTGGGGTTTTGTATTAGGGACAGTGCCCCGAGGGTGGAGGCAGAGCAGATGGCTGAGGGACTAGAGAGAGCGGTCGCATGGGCAAGGAGCTTAACAGCAGTGATGGAAATTTTAGTCTAAGAGAGAAGGTGGTGAACTTCTTAGGAAGTCTCCACGACTGACACCTTTGGTTAGGTTGGGCTATTGTTGAGTAGGGATGTCATCTTGTCTAGAGTAGGGACAGACTAATCTGAATTGATGTCTTTTATCCTGATGAGCACCAGAACACAAGTTATAGCTATCCTGTTTAGTTTAATGGTTCTGGAATTGATTCTCGTTCTTTTCATTAGTCGATTGAGACTTTTCTGTAGGATTATGTTTGTACTAGTACCTGTTTATCTTCTGAACCTCTTGTTGAGGTGCCTGTATCTTCAGTTATTTTTGGTTATGTAATAAACCCTTTAAATTCAGTCTTTAGTCAGTGGTTCTTTGGGGAAAGCAATTGGGTATTCTGAAATTGATTTATTTAGTTGTGACTTGATTGCCTAAATTTACTCTATGACAGGTAAAAAGGTTCAGTCGACCTGTGACGGGATTCTGGAGAATGGTAAGCCGACTCTAGAAGTTAAATCCCGCCTTTTCAACTGTACACTGCTCCAGCTGATTGAAGTGGTCTGCATCTAACTTTTGAAGATGGTTGCACCTAGCGCAGAACTGATTATTACCTGCTGAGACCTGGAGTGTGCAGGTATGGTGGAGCTGCCTTAGGGCCTCTGGAGCTAGGAATCCCGGCTGCTCACCTACCTCTCCTGGTGCGGCTTTACTACCTTCCGCCCTCACAAACAGAATGAAGGTTGTGAAAAGCGCATGCGTGGGCTGTGCGCACGGGTAGTCTGTTCAACTCTTAATAATACCCCAGGGGTAGTTATAGAAGCTCTGTAAAACAGGTTAAACAGTCCACTGTCACAAACTCAGACAGACATTTATGCCTAAACAAGACAGAGAAACAAGAAGGCATGCATAATATAAGAAAGGGGCTTGGCGTCACACAGCGGCAGCTATGCCGCACAGAAATAAAGTAAGGGTGCGGCCTCCCTAAGTGACCCCTTGCAGAAAGATGAATGAGGGAAACTTGGAGCAGTGATCTATAAGCAGCATTACTTAGTCTCTAGGTGGCACTGGCAGATAAGTGAACTTAACTGCAAACAGTAACACCAGCAGGAATCAAAGAAGAAAATAGTCCCACAAAACACCAAGAGAAACAGACAAAGCATAATGTTACAAATGACAAAGCAGGTGGCAAGTTGTAGGTAGGTTGACCAACCGTCCGGAAATTTCACTGACCGTCCGTAATTTGGACCTCACGTCCGTTGTCCATGGGGATCCCTTTTACGGACGCATTTTAGCCATCACAGGGAGCAGTGCTGCTCCCCTGTGAGAGGCCTCACCCCCCTGATGGGGCCACCTTGCCCTCCTCCTGGAGCACAAGAGCCGCCCCACCTGCCCATTGTCATTCTGTATGCTGGCTAATTGCCACATACAGAATGTCAATGGGGCAGTCTGGGTGTTAAAGCATGTGGGGGCCTCCTCCTGCTTCAGTGTACAGCAGGGTATTCTGTAAGATAAAAGGTAAAACGCCCATGCTGCAACGTTAGTAAACAGTTTACATAAAGAAGCCTGTAAAACAAGTTAAAAAGAACGGGTTATCGTTCTTTCACTGTCTCATCATTTTAGAACTGAAGTATTTTCAAAATTATATTCAACAAAGCCATGGTTGTTGCTTTTTTATTTTAATCAACTAACAACCATTGAAAAAGCCAATAGTCCTGGCTTGGGATGCAATGACAGAAACAACATAATACGACTCGGGCGGAACACAATGCTAAGTGCAGATTTTTACCCAAGGTGTTTTAAACCACGCCCCTAATTACATTGAACACCCCCTCTGAAGAGACCCCCAGTTATTTTACACCACTTAAAGCCCTGGAAACAACACAATGTCACAGTCACCTCACATCCTGGCACTGTGCATCATGCATGACTCATGACTTCTATGTTTTCAGACTGCCTATGTGCAGGGGCATAGTGAACTCTCCCCCACCCCACCCCACCCCAACCCTTGCTTTAGTAACTACAGCGAGGTGAAGTTCTTGATGGGTCTATTCTGTCTGCAACTCTGCAGACAAAGGCTCAGCTCATAATGTGAAAAGGTGGGTGAGTAAATATGTGAAGGAATGTGTGAATGACTGGATAGATCATGGAAAGGATGAATGAAAGGGAGAATGGATAGATAATGAAAGAAAGGATGGATGGATGGATGAGTGACTGAGTGGAAGTATGGATGGGAGAAAAGGTAAATAGATGGATGTATGGGTGGAGGGTAAAAGGGTGGATGGGTGTGTGAAAGGATGAATAGATGAGTGGAAGGGTAGATGATGGGCGAGTGAATTGATGGATGGATGAGTGAAAGGATAGATGGATTGATGAATTGATAAGTGAAAGGGTGAATGAATGAATGAGTGAAAGGGTGGATGTAAGGATTGATGAGTGAGTGAAAGGGGGTAGATGCACAAAAGAATGGATAGATGAGTGAAGAAGTGAAAAGGTGGATGGATGAGAGATCGGATGGATGCATGAGTGAAAGGATGGATGATAATAGGATCAATGGATGGATTCATGAATGGATAAGTAGATGGATGGGTAGGTGGTTAGATGGATGGATCCGTGAAAGGGGGATGGAGAGAGAAAGGGAGGATGAATGACTGAAAGGGTGAATGGGTGGAAGGCTAAGTGACTGGGTGGATGGATGAGTAAGTGAAAGGATGGGTGAAAGGGTAAATGGCTGGATGGATGAGTGAATAGATGGATGGGTGGAAGAGTAGATGGATGACTGTACGGATGGATGGGGTAAAAGGGTGGGTAGATGAATAATGGATGGATGAGTGAAAGGGTGGATGGAGGGATGGATGAGTGAAATGATGGATGAAGGCTACGTGGTGGATAGGTTTGCAAATGATTGAACATGTTTGCATATAGATGGGCACATAGATGGAAGGACAGAATGAATGGTGACAGGCTGAATGATAGATAAAAGAATGATTACACCTTGTAGCACCTATTATCTTAAGTAACATTTCCTATACATTGACTTTCACGTTAATATCAGTCATTGTCTCCATATAATGTGTGTGATGTACTGCATTCCAACACCCTCCCCTACATATTTGGGATGACTATCACTATAAAAGAAATTAAATACACATAAGAGAAGGTCTATGTGAAGATGAGGGGCACCATTGGAGGGTGGTAGCAAAGCCGGACTGGCAGGACTGGGCATCAGGTGTTTCCCTGGGAGGCTGGAAAGGGGGGAGCAGTTTTGTTAATGGGGGCTGGCACTGCAAAGTTCCTTGTATATCAAGTAGTTTTCAATCAACAATAAAAGCGGCCATTGTCTGGTGACTAATGTACCTGCTGGAGTGAGATGCAAATTTTCAATCGACTAAGGTAGCAAGCTGCAGCCATACTGAAAAATCGTGAAGTTCAAGATTGTCTCAACCTAATATAAACTTATTTTGACTTGTACTTAAATAGTTGTCTATTTACTTACTTATATACTATTGCGCGACCTCCTCTGACGTGTCTGTAAAACTTACCTTTTGTCCCAAAGTTTTGTCCTGAATTTTGACCTTTTGTCCTGAATTTTTGTCCTGAATTTTGTCCCTTTGTCCTGAATATTTACACTCACCGTCCTGAATCTGCACCTATGCCAGTTGATCAACCTAGTTGTAGGCCACAAAAGAAGTGTACTAAATTATACAAGACGTCTTGAGTGCTCAACCTAAAAAGGGGATAGATTCAATAGTTTTGAATAGAGGTTATTTCAAGGTTTTGCATTAATACAAACCAATGGCAGTCCATTAAATTATTTTGGTGTTGGAACATTATTTAGAAATGTTCATAATGTTCTCAAAGGTCAAATGTCTTTCCAGTGTGAAAGCCTTCAAAGCACAGGTTGTGCTGTAAGTGGTCTGTGACAGCAGGGCCAGAGGCTTGTGATGAAAGAGATTTCACAGCAAAGAACATCAATGTGATATGTCCTGAGCTAAAAGACTTCCACTGCCTTGGATCAGAAGTAATGTCAGTGTAGAACATTGCAATGTTATGAAGAGATCCTAGTGGGAGCAGGCGCACCTGGATTCAGGGGCCGGGTGTATGAAGTTGGTACTCCAATACGGTTGTCTGGATGCAAGCTTCCGGAAATCAAAGCTCTTTTGCATTCATTGTGTCTCATGTCTTAACACAGTTTTAATCTGACTGGGGCCTTAAGTTGATAAACAACTGGAGCAGTGGTTTTTTACCGCCAAAGACACTGGTAAATGGTTGTTTGTCTTATGAACTTTCAAGAAATGTGCTGCTTTTAGCTGGAAATATAGTAGCCTGTGTTGACTTATACTAAGTAAACTAGTTAACATGAGAAAATAGTATAAATAAAGCTAAATACCAACACAATTAAAACATAACAGAGCACACCACAGTAAAAAAAGAATGTAACATAGCATCCACAGTACAGCACAAATCACACTGCAATAATGCAGCAAAAATACAGGAAAGCACAAAAAACATCACCATCACAACAAAATGCCACACAAGAAATATGCACAACCGTTCATGTCAGACATTGCCACCTAAAGAAACCTGTTTCCATAAAACATTGGTAAAAGGCGTTTGGAGCAAGCTCTGCCTTAAACGTATCTTCACTGTCATGACATAGCACAAGTCAAAAATGGATTGTCGTCCAGTCCGTTGTCTTAATGTCCTTTGGCGAAGTTCCTGATTGTTTCCTCAGCAGACCTGATACAACAATGCATGCCACTGGCTCAGGTGCTTCCTTCTATATGAGGTGGGGAACAAAGCTTTCATTACACAAGGAAAATATTGCATAGTTTTCAATTATAGGCCTTCACTTAGAATATCCAAAATACCCACAATGTTCACCCGAGTATGATCTCTTTTATGAGAGCTAGTTGGTTGCTGGAAAGACATGTGCTTTTTAAGTCTCGCACCACACAACACATGTGATTAGTCTGCCCAGTATTTACCATTGGTTGATTTCATTGTTGGGGCAGGCTTTAGCATTGGTGGTGCCTGGTTTTATGTGCACCTCCCATATGACCTCCTCCTCAGATTCCCTCATTCCCACCGGGCAAAAGTACCCCTCAGCTCTCCATAGACCCCTTTCTCAAATACATTTAATTTTAATTTATTTTTAAGCGCTGGTAAAGTCTGGTTTTACTAATTTACTCAGGTATCTACATAAAGCACAGATCTGTTATTTGCAACAGGCATTTTAACCCTCTGCACTACCTTATGGTGAGTAAAAACTCTGATCTCTCTCTCTAGCAGGGACATCAATCACAAGAGTTATCTTGCCATTTTTCTAACTACCTAAAAGCTGGACGCACAAGGAACACTGCAGTAGGTGCGTTTACATTTTAGGTTATTGCTAAACACAGTGCCCCCCATGAGGTCTATGGCCTCCCCTCCAGGTCAACACCCACTGCAGTCACACTGGTCGCATTGCCCTAAAGCAGGCCTTGTTCTTTGTCACTCTCATTTGCTTGCTTCTAGTTTGATATTGAGCGTAAGCTTCACCACCTATTCTTAGATCCTGGAGCATGGTCCCATTATTTGTATCTTTCCATTGCTCCATTTTCAGGTGCTACTTTGTTAGGTTTCACTTGCACAGCATGAGATCTCCTGTATTTATTATATATTTTAGAAGGGGGCTCATATCAGTTCCCATTCCCCAAATACTGTGTTATTTCACATTTGTGTGGAATGATAAGATTTCCTCCCACGGAAAAAGCAGCTAACTTCTAACAGTATGCTTGAATGCTTACTGTTTATTACTTAGTTGTGTAAAGAAGATGCTTTAGCCTTAGAACATTTGTGACATTTCTGATTCATGCCTCAGTACCTTTCTTTGCACCTTGTAGGCATTATCAGAATGATTTTTTCAACTTAATCTATTTGGTCACTATGATAAAATTCAAAATGTTGCAATAAACTGTGCACATTAAAATAAAATGTATATACAAGTGCTATCCTATATTTTATGACTAAAAAAGCAGCCACACGTGCAGTAAACAGGGTCATGATTTGAATGGTGCAACAGGTCCAGAAGCACCCGGCCCAAAAGTTGTCAGAACTTCTCTAAACACTTAATATTGCAGTATTTGAGTACTAAACAGGCAGTTACCTTGCAGTTGAAAGGGGCCTGACTTAAATGGTGCAACTGGTGTCGTGCCACCAGGGCCAAAAGTTGTCATAAGTCTACTAACACCAAATATTGATATTTTTTACTACTTAACAAGCAGTCATATGATCAGTTATCTAACGAGCACTTGGGTCATGATTTCAATAGTGCAGCAAGTGCAGTGGCACTCAGGGATGGCTCCTCTACTTGGGCGTCCGAGCGTCGCCCCACTGCTTTCTCGCAGTAAGAGAAGCAGAAAAGTAAAAATTTAGAGATACAATTTTACATTTCTGCTTCTAGCACAGCGAGAAAGCAGAGGAAGTGTATGCCTGGTTGGGGGTGGGCGGGTGTTTTTTTCAGGGAGGACTGGACATCTCAATGTTATGAGTGCTGAGTGTATGGCGGCCCCAGGGCCAACCAAACCAGTCATAGCACTCTCCGTTTTCTTCATGCAGGCTCCTGTGCAGCCTGCATGAAGACAACGGCATCCCCATAGACACCTGTAAGGATGGCGTTCTAGTCAAAAGCAACACTGCCATTGCAGCATTGTGATTGGCTTAGGGGAAGAGAGGGAGGCTGCCTGCTCCTGCTTCCTGTGAGCAGAGAGCACGAGACACGACGCTGGAGTCCAGGACCAAAGTAGAAGGTAACTTTGTTTAAAAAAAATATATATAATAATTAAATTAACCCCCTCCCCGCATGAACCTCTGCCCCCCACTCCCCACCTAAGATTCATGCTGACTGTGACTGGCGGCACTTGGACCCAAAGCTCCGGACACCCCACTAAACACTTAATATTGCTCTATTTTATTCCTAAACAGGCGATCACAAGTGCATTTATCTTTAAGGCACTAGGATCTTGATTTGAATGGAGCAGCTGGTTGTACTAGGCCCGAAAGTTGTCAGGACTCGTCTAAACACATAATATTGCTATAGTTTACTACTATAGGCAATCACTATAGTACTTGCTGTTTGAATGATGCGCCAGGTGCAGTGGCACTGGGGCCAAAAGCTCTAGAGATCCCACTAAACCGAAATTATTGCTACATTTTACTACTAAACAAGACAGTCACAAGTGCATTTATCTAGCAGGCAATAGAGTCATGATTTGAATGGTGAAGATGGTGCTGTAGCGCCCGGCCCATAAGTTGTCAGAACTCCTATAAACACATAATATTGCTATATTTGAGTACTAAACCGACAGTCACAATTGCAGTTACGTTGCAGTTAAAAGGGACTTGATTTAAATGGTGCAGCAGGTGCAATGGCACCAGGGCTTAAAGCTCCAGGGACCCCACTAAACAAAGATTATTGTTATCATTTTGAACTAAACAGATAGTCTCAAGCGCAGTTACCTTGCTGACAACAGGGCCATGATTTGAATGGTGCAGCAGGTACAGTAGCACAAGGCTGTAGGTAGCTGGTTCTGTATACACTATACCAAACTGAGGTATAGTGTGAAAAGAGTCCAGTGGAACTCCCAAAGGAAGGCAGAGGTAAAAGAAGATAGCACCTTACTCTCTATTTGTGGTAGTGAGAGTGAGCATTAAGCATTATACGAGGGTAGTGTTAAGCATTTGTTGTACACACTCAGGCAACAAATTATGTCACACACTCAAAGACTGAACTCAGACCAATTTGTTTGTATCAAAAATATTATTTGGGTATTTTGTTTCTAGAACCAAACCAAGCCTGGTGCAGGTAAGTGAAATAATACTTTACAAATTCGTATGCAGTGATTTACATTTGAATGCAGGTTGAAAAGCAGTCGGTTGAATTACAGGTAAGTCAACATTTTGAAATAACTTTTTAGTTACTTTACAGATTACTGTTCACATTACTTTTTAGATCACATTTTAAGTTACTTTTTCTAATCAGGGTGCTATGACTGGATATCAGACTGAGACATTTCTTAGACAAAAGGTAAGTAATTTACTTTTGTACATTTGTAGTTTTTAAATGTTTCATACAAATCAACTCCACACTTAGAAGACTGTTTAAGGAAAAACAGTCACCACAATCCTATGGGAGGAAATGGGGATAACAGTTTGCAGGTAAGTACTTATTTGTGGAAGTTTGTTTTCTGGGCATACAACCAGAGTTCCCCTAGGGTCAAGGATGCACTCTCAGAATACCCTAAGTAGCACTAGCCATGAAGACATCCATTTTCTAGTGGACAAAATGCGTTGGCTGGTTTTAAGAACACCCATAAGAAGCAAAAAAAAAAAAAAAAAAAATCTTACTGTATTGTCCGGAATTCCTTACCATCTGCTTCCAAGCAACATTTGTGCTTAATACCTGTTTGTATGTGGTGCATCCCTGGACTTTAAGAAATATGCAATGTTCAAAGAACAAAGCTTCACAATTTTAATACCCCCTATGTTATAAGAGTCAGCAGCACAACAGAAGTTTACGTACACTATAACACAGTGTCCACTCCCTGAAACCCCCGCCCTAATGCATTCATCTCAGCACTTAGGAAACAGATGGTTGGATATGCTCTGGGCCCAGAGAACAGGACACCCGCTGCCAGGCACAAATAAACATTTTACGGCACTGGAATGGATGCTATATAAGATTTAAATAAGAGACGAGGGCCTTTTGGCAGGTTTATGATTGAAGTCCAATTCACAAAGTCAATCACAACTATGGGTGGGATGCACAACGTACCTACGCTGTCACATTTAAGATGTGTATACAGTAAAGGCACAGAAAGAGATATTAGGCAAACTTTGACCATGCTGCCCAGACGCTGCGAGCAGTCACCACTTGCGCACATGCTGCAGATTAAAGGCAAATAGAAGTGGACATTTTAATGCATCTGTTCTGGGAAGATTTACAGTATGGCTGTGCCAAGCTGGTTACAGAATCTACACATTTTGAAAACAAACACTTCAGTCACAAGTAAAGATCAATATGTGCAATGGATTGACATATTTAGCTTCACCAAAATTCAGTCTCTATTAAAAATGACATAGCCAGGGACCTAAAATCCGGGGTAAGGTGTTTACTTGATGAGAAGCCTGGGACAAATGCACCCTGGAGCAGTGCTTAATTGTGGAAAGATAAGTGCAGGGGCCCACCTTTTGTTGTTAGGAGCCTGCCACAAGCACTGGAGGATTCTAAGGTTGTGGGTAGAAATAATGCCTAGTGGCAGTTTCTGGGAGGGTTACAATGCCGGCTGAGCCTACCTCTTGCTCCGCTGAGGCCCCGCTGAGGCGTGCTGTCTGTTCTTCGTGGCTGTTGGGCGGCCTGGGCTTTGCTCCACTGCAGTCCATCTCCCTGCACTTCCGACTGGCCGGGCTTGGCTCTGCCGCAGTCCATCTCCCTGCACTTCCGACTTGCCGGGCTTGGCTCCGCCGCAGTCCATCTCCCTGCACTTCCGACTGGCCGGGTTTGGCTCCGCCAGTCGGGAGAACAAGCGCACTACAGCCCCCAGCAGCCTTCATGCCAGGACGCCTCCCCCATCCTCATCTTGCAGCGCCAGGAGGCGCATAAAGCTACCCCCACTTCCTCGTCCCGTGAGGACGCGCGCGGGACGCGCCGGGCTAAGCCCGGGCAAAGGGCGGGCCCTCTGAGGCCCTCAGAGACCGAAAGAGACTGGGCTGGGCCACCCCCCCCCCTTTGGCTTCATTAGTATTCCAACAAAGGTAATACCCCCTCACGTCTGAGTGTAAAAAGTATAATTAGTAGCGGTTTGTACCAGCTCCGATGGAGGGTAAAGGTAAAAGTAGAGCTGTAGTTAAAAAGGCACCTATGTATACACGTTCTGCTACCAAAAACTAACATTGGTGCCAACTCCACTACCTACCCTAACCGCCATCGACAGAATGCTGCAGCAAACAATTGGGGTTGTTGTTAATGCGATTGAAAATACTGAAAGAAGACTATCATTACCATCTAACATGTGTTTAATAACCCAATCGCCAAAAGTAGCCAATACACCTGCAAATATTACAAATGAAACAACGTTATCACATGACTCCCTCTTATTACAATCTTTCGCAGGTTTGCCAGGGAATGACCAAAATCAGATTGTTGTACTACAAATTTTGGAACCTACTGTGTTCTCTGCTAGGGAGAGTAGATTATCATTAACGCCCAATTTGACAACTAGTGTCATACCGCAACCCATAACACTGAATGATGTGTCTAATGACATAGGGGAGCTGGATGGCTGTGACATCAATGGTGTTATCCCTATTGCAGACTCAACCAACACTAGTCTGTCAAGTAGTGCAATTGATCACGGGTCCGTCCGGCACAAAAGGAAATCTACTCATAGTAGGAAAATGCTGGTCGTTAGTAAGCAGGGTAAGAGATACAGACGCAAAAGAAAGAGAGAAGTCCAAATTTCAATAGACCATGAGAGGGAGGGTGAGGTACACCAAAATAGTGGAAATACACACTCAAAGGAAAAACTATCCCCAACCAGTACCGAGGGACTGGTGCAATATTTAGAGAAAATGATAAAATCCTATATTGCACCAGTAACTGAAATCTTAGAATGCCTAAGTAAAAAGGTAGAGAACCTAGAAAAACTGGGCATAGCTAAGTTAGATATTTTAGAACATCTGGGCACGCAAGTCAAGTCTCCCACAAGTAATGTACCGACTGGGAGATTGAGCGAAAATACACCCAATATGGCAACTAGAGTCCCTAGTGGGCCCTCTGTAATAGTGAACTCGGCACCAATCACAAGTGGAATGAATACGCTAGCAACCACCGCCCCAAATATAACAACTGGTCAGAAAGTTGTCGGGGGACAAAGGGAGACAGGTGACCGCATTCATAACAACAAGAACTTGTTAGCCCCCAGGCGCCACACTAATAACATCATTCCTGCCACAATTAACTTACCACCGGAATGCAGACCGAATGGTGCTATCCTTGCAAATGTACCCAAACTGCAGCCTACCCAATTTGAAAACCAGGAAACCCTGAAAAATAAAACCTTGCACTGGCTTGTGAAAAATTGCGGTTTCCCAACACGAGGAGCTAGCCAGATTATTTCTACACAGAGGGTAGGATGGGTGGGACCAAGTAAAAAGGAGATAAATGGGGAGTGCATAGTTATAAACTACAGGACCACTGAATGGGCGAGAGATTCGATTCTAAATGCACCCATACCATCTAACCATGAATATAACATCACGTTGTTCCCACTTTATTATTTCTATAGGAACCAGTCAGGAAGACAAATTACAACGCAGTCTTTCCAGCATCCCAGAGCTATACATATCAACTATCCCAATGTTCCCCCCATTCCATCTCCACTATACAATATATATCACAACTTTACAGTTCCGATTTGTAACAGATTTCAGGTGTTCAACTCATTAGAGGAGAACGATTGACTGAATGTTTCATCTATGGTCCCACATCCTGAAATTACTGTATCTGGTGTCATAGCTACAATCGAACAAGAGTTAGGGGGCCGAAGTGGGGTAGAAGATGTAACTGAGTTAAATTCAAACTTGACTAGCATTGAACAATGCAAAGATAATGGTGTAATTGTGACAAATGTAAACATACCTACAGATATTAACATGATTGCGAGTCTAGGAACATCATTATTGACTGACCATCCTGAGGTTATACGAGGCAACCCCATCAATTCCCTTATGGTCACCACTTGGAATATAGCGGGAATTGCCTCTAAACTAACTACCCCGTTTTGGGAAAACTTTATTATACAGGGCTACGACATAATATGTCTGCAAGAGACGTGGCACAGAGATCAAATACAAGTAGATGGTTACACTTCTTATAGCGTGGCAGCAGTAGCATCCAAGGCAGGCAGAGCAAAGGGCGGCCTACTGACCCTGGTTTCCACTAAATTAACGGAATTTAATGCTGGGGGATATGTGGAGGTGGGTGAGCATGCGTCAGTCTTGCGATTAACACACAGTAAAGGTAGGGATTTAGTTATTGTGAATTTTTATAATAATATTGTGGGGCCCAATCGGGGTAAGATTGTACCGGATGTTGAGTGTGCAATAGAAGAAACAATCGCACTTTCAAACAAAAGTCCTGTAATACTCTGGGTAGGAGATTTTAATATCAAAGCATGTAATCACGCCCGGAAGGGGATTTGTGGACATCGAGAAGAGTACCCGGGTGCTGATAGTACCATCTTTAATCACTTCCCCCACAGTAATTACGGTAGTGCACTGAACAATCTGGTAGCTAAATTAAATCGGAGCTACTAGAATGTACAAAGAATAAAAATAATGAAAAGTGCCCAACATTCAGAGGGAGAGACGCCCATTCAAACATTGATCATATTTTGGTGTCCAATGGCTCTGTTTATTCTAATGTCTGGGTTATAGAGCAGCCAGTGAGTGACCATAATAGTATATCAGTGGAATTAATGGGTTGGGGCCCAAAAACAAATGTGTATGGTAGACCCGTCCAAGGGATCTCGGCCGAGAGACCAAATGGCATGAGGATCAAATGGACCAAAATAGACCCCAATAAATTGATGATGGATACTATCTGTAAATGGGATCACTGAAATATTATCGACGGTCACATTATCGACTAGCAATAATATCATTGAATAATTATCGACTACAAAAATATCAACTTTGTATACTTATTACACAAAATACAAAAATATCGACTAAAAAATATCGAGTATTTAGAATATCGAGTACATAAATATCGTCTTATTAAATATCGACTACTAATATATCGTTGTTCATGAAATTACACCTAACACTACAAAAATATCGACTACTAAAATATAGAGTACAAAAATATCGTTTCTAAACAAATATCGAGTTATTTTTTGTACCCTTTCATGTCTAAAATACCATATTAATGGTCTATAAAAGTCATTGCTCTATACAAAAAACATTTTACATATAATACCTGTTACTTTTATAACATTACTATTTATCATCATTGCTATACATTATATTAAATGCGTTCTATCATTTTAAAAAGAATCCTTGTAACTAAAATTTTCATAATATTTTTACACTTACACATCTATTTTATTTAACAACTAACCTGCTTTAATGCGGAAAGCACCACATACCACCATTCTCACATCAACAAACACACCAATTAACATAAAAAAAATCAAACTAGCCTATGCAATCCTTCCTTTCATCCTACAACCAATCAAATCCAAGCACACAAAATACACATACTATAAAAGGGATAAATGCATTCTACCATTTGCTGCTGCTAACTCCATAGAAAGAAGATGCCAACACTCTGAACATTTTGTTCCTGAACAAACATCTTTAAAGATCCAGCTCACTAGCTAATCATTCAAGTAAGTTACATTCCATTATTTAACAATGTAAATTAGTAGTCTATTATTTTACTTATATCTCCTAACTCTTCCACTTATTTAATTTTTATCTCCTCCTACTTTTCTGATAGAAAGTACTACAAAAAAATTCCTAATACATGCTCCTATTTCTTCCCCTGCAAAATAAGATTGTAAGTATATATTAATGGTCTGTTATACAACAACAGCTGTTTTTAAACAGTACTTCACAAGATTAATACTTAGGGGTCCATTAGGATAGCGGGCGGTGGCACTACCGCAACGATGGCGGGGTGGAAAAACAGCTTTTTCCGCCCGCTAGCAGTGGAATTCACGTCCGCCACATTAGGATATGTAAACACAGGTCATTTCCCGTCCGCCGCGGAGCGCCGCGCTCCGCCATCAAGGTGCGCCCGCCACAGCGCCGGCTGCAGCCAATCGAGACCCTCCGCCGCGGGCGATGACGTCCGCCCCGCTCGACAAATTAGGATGGGCCAAACAAGCTGACGCACCGCAGCGGACACACCGCACAGCTCTAGCAGGCGGAAAGTCTACAGCGGAGCACGCACGACGAGACCCGACATGAACCCCATGGACCCAGCCCTCCACATGCATCCGGTCATGTACCTGCTGCACCACTATCGCCAGATGGGCCGCCGTGGACGCCGCCGCAGGTACGTCACTACACATATACACCACACAACACACATGCCGACACAGGTCCCAAGCACCACACTGGCATCCTGCAGGGGGGCACAACACATCCACATGGGCACCCACACATCACCCACCTCAGAACAAGGCATCCGGAACACACAACGTCGGCCAACCTGCAGCAACGTCACGGTCACGGACACGTCACCGCCGCGGTCAACACATGCGCACTATGCAGAAGGCAGGGCAACACCAAGGCATGGACACTTTCCAAACATCACAGCGACACACCACCCCGACCAACACTGCACACCACCCGAAGTAGTCACAGGCCAGGTGCCTATCCCGTGCACCCCCTTGCACATCAACAAGCACTGTAACAACAAGCACAATACACACACACTGCGACACACAACCAGGGACAAAGGCACACCAGGATTGCCTGACAACGGACACACAACACCAGTGCACTCCCCACAGCCCACACAATTGTATACAAACATCCACACAGGGCAAGACAAAACATACAACAGGCATACAACTCCTGCCTGACACATGTGTGTCTCACACCATACAGGGGCACACATACATACACTACAAACTAACACCCTTCACACTGCACACCTCTGCCACACACATGCCATGTAAGCCATGCCACCAGGACCAAGGGCCAACACAAGACGACCATACACATACACGCCAGGGCACACAGAAAGGGAAACACACACCTCATCACATCATAAACATCGACTACACCACAGCACAGCTGCACACCCTGTGCTGCCAGTGTCCCCCAAGGTGACCTGTGAACAGTGTATGCAGCAATAGCTATTCACCCACACGAAAACTGCATGGACTGCCAAATAACCATCACAGAGTACAACATCAGCAGGGCCACAATGGACTGAAGAACCTGTCCCCCTGTCTAAAAATCATATGGCCACATAGAACCTTGCAATGGTGATGTACAAAATAGACCATGGAACTCAGTCAAACAAGAAAATGACTTTAATCAGTAAGGAGACAGAGAAAACACACCATAATGTACTGTATTTATTCACATATTGCACAGATGTAGCTACACAACATAAGTAGACACCAGCAAGTCTCAAAATCATGTGCAAATGCCATAGACTATGCACTGGTGAATCACAATCGGGAAGTGCAAAGTCCTTGGCAGGGCAGGGGAGAGCACATCAGAGCAACAGGCCCAGTGTCCTTGGCAGGGTACAGCACATCAGAGCAACAGGCCCAGTGTCCTTGGCAGGGGAGAGCACATCAGAGCAACAGGCCCAGTGTCCTTGGCAGGGGAGAGCACATCAGAGCAACAGGCCCAGAGTCCTTGGCAGGGTACAGCACATCAGAGCAACAGGCCCAGAGTCCTTGGCAGGGTACAGCACATCAGAGCAACAGGCCCAGTGTCCTTGGCAGGGGAGAGCACATCAGAGCAACAGGCCCAGTGTCCTTGGCAGGGGAGAGCACATCAGAGCAACAGGCCCAGAGTCCTTGGCAGGGTACAGCACATCAGAGCAACAGGCCCAGTGTCCTTGGCAGGGGAGAGCACATCAGAGCAACAGGCCCAGTGTCCTTGGCAGGGGAGAGCACATCAGAGCAACAGGCCCAGAGTCCTTGGCAGGGTACAGCACATCAGAGCAACAGGCCCAGAGTCCTTGGCAGGGTACAGCACATCAGAGCAACAGGCCCAGTGTCCTTGGCAGGGGAGAGCACATCAGAGCAACAGGCCCAGTGTCCTTGGCAGGGGAGAGCACATCAGAGCAACAGGCCCAGAGTCCTTGGCAGGGTACAGCACATCAGAGCAACAGGCCCAGAGTCCTTGGCAGGGTACAGCACATCAGAGCAACAGGCCCAGTGTCCTTGGCAGGGGAGAGCACATCAGAGCAACAGGCCCAGTGTCCTTGGCAGGGTACAGCACATCAGAGCAACAGGCCCAGTGTCCTTGGCAGGGGAGAGCACATCAGAGCAACAGGCCCAGTGTCCTTGGCAGGGGAGAGCACATCAGAGCAACAGGCCCAGTGTCCTTGGCAGGGGAGAGCACATCAGAGCAACAGGCCCAGAGTCCTTGGCAGGGTACAGCACATCAGAGCAACAGGCCCAGGAACACACCCACATCGCTAACAATGGTGTACTGTAGCACACCTATGTGTGGCACAGGCGTCTGAGGGTGTTGACAACTCACTCCTGGCTGTCATGTGGAGTGGAAGCTGGCTGTGTGTCAGGGACTGCAGGTCCACTTGACTGGTGTGACAGAGGGACATGTGATGTGGCTATAACAGAGGGCCTGCAAGGTGGAGGGCTGTGCGGACCAGGTGGCACCGTGGCACGTGGAGGTGGAGTCATGCACGCCCTTGACACAGTGTGGGTGGGAGAGGTAGGAGGGGTGCCCTTCCACTTCTTTGGAATATGAATTTGCTTCCCTGTCATGGGGTTGATGGGAAGTGGCGTTGACACCACCTGCACACCCCCCAACTGTTCCACTTCAGGGGCAGACACTGCCACTCCCTCTGGAGAAGTGCTTGATCCTGCAGTACGCTTGGGCTGGCTACGCCTCCGGACCACTTTACCCTCTCTGGAAGGTGTATCCCCCACAGTGACCACCTTCCCACCTACCCCAGGGGTGGTGTCTACACTGCCCTCCTGTCCCTTCTTGCCAGGGATGGCCACTACACTGACCTTCTTTGCCACAATGACTGGGTTGGTCACAACAGGGGTCTCCACTGCCACAATGACTGGGCTGGTCACAACAGGGCTTCCCTCCACCTGCCTCAATGTACTTTGTTCTGGGGTTGATGTGGTAGGTGGGTGTGTCCCTGTGTTCTCCCCAGGTGTAGTCATGACATCCCACACATCCTCTGTGGGCATAGCAGAGTCAATATCTGGTGATGGCTCAGCAGCATGTGAGCCTGATGTCTGACACAATGCCCTTCTGGCCTTGCTCTTCTGCGACTTCACCTTGTCTGTGCATATTGGGGGGTCCCTGCCCTTCTTTGGGGATGGAGTCTGTGGACGGGATTGTTTGCTTTGGGTCTGAGCTGTGCTCCTAGTGTTGTAACGTTGACTTGATGTATGTCCCAAGTGCCCACTGTCATCTGATGTGGCCACTGACTGGGTGGACGTCACAGGCACCTGAGCTGCAAAGGGGGCATGTTGGAGGGCTGACGTCACTGTACCTGACAATGACAGGAGTGTACGATGTAGGCCACCCACGTCAGAGTGTATGCCCTCCATGAATGCCAGAACCTGCCCTAATTTGTTATCGTGGGCACTGAAGGCATTCAGCAGGGCGGTCTGGCCCACGCAAAGTTGGCGCAGGAGCTCTACGCACTCTGCACTGAGGGCAGCAGGGGGGACAGGTGCAGGTGCTGCGGTGCCATGTGTGAATGTCACACGTCCCCTCTTAGTGACACGGATACGGCCAGCCCCAGAGGAAATGGATGGGAGGGTGGGCAGTGGCCGTTGGTAGTCAGATGCAGCAGCAGAGTCCCCATCCCCTGTGGCTTCTAACAGGGACTCATCCCCCCTGCCATCAGATGAAGTGGTACTCTGTGTCTCAGCCACAGATTCCTCATGCATACTCCTGTCACCCTCATCAGCGCTGGTGTGGTCAGTGTCACTTTGCTCCGTCTCACCCTGCTCTGCTGCCGCTGTCGTGCTGGTCTCACCACCACTTTCAGGATCATGTTCCGCCGTGGTGTCTTCCGAATCTGCATTAGCGACAGAAACATGGTTGTATAAGTGTCATTGTCTGGTCACACGATATCAGAGCAATGCAGCACATGAGAGGCCTACAGCTACATGGTAACCACCACACCCTCAAATCATTGTGCAGCTACACACCAGTTACACCACAACTGTGCCTGTCATGCGGACAAACAGGCAGGAGTGGACCAATGTCGATGACACACAGCACCACACCCTGCCCAATGGATGGTGTTCCCCCAGCCCACATGGACCTGCCCCATGGACATGATGTAGCCACAACTAACATCACCACTTACAGAGCCTAAAGGGATCCAGAGGGGAAAACACACACCTGTTTTGTCTACACATGCCACATTGTCAAATAGTCCATTACAATCACCATGTGCCAATGTGGGTTCACATTGTTGTCAGATGTGTGGGCCACTACCATGCAGGTGCATGCAAAGTAGACTGACATGGTGTAACACTCATTAAGTGGACACAGCTGTACAGCATAATAGGGACTACACCCACCATCACAAAGGAGAGTGACCATGTGGACAACAAAATATATGTCAAGGACTGAAAACTGCAGCCAGGAGCTGCAGAGTAAGGCCATGGTGGTCCAATGCCTCATACAGACACACATCACAGTTGCCACTCACATCACATATCACAGCATGGCAGCACAGGCACATCACATGTGTCACCGCAGACACAGGCACTCTACACATGCATCCACTCCCAGACAAGCTATCCCTCCCCGGATACTCACCATCTCTGTCTTGCTGCTGAAGCCCCTTCAGACGTGCATCCAGGTCTGGATAGGTCACTGCCAGTATGCGTGCCATCAGCGGAGTCATGGTGCGGCGCGCCACACGCCCTGTGCGTGGTACCATCCCCAAGTTCATCTCTGCCACTTGCTTAGCCAGCCGGCTGATGTCGTCCCACCTCTTGTGACAGTGTGTGTGTCGTCTGTTTGATACCCCCAGGGCTCGCACCTTTGCTGCTATGGCCCTCCAGACAGCCTTACGTTGGTGTACTTTGAGCTGCAGGTATGAGAGTAAAGAAGGACTAATGAACATTTACACATTGTCATATGTCAGCATCTATCAGTACAGCAGCCAGACACTGAATCTGGACGCACAGTGACCTCCCTCCCTCCAGAACTGGGGGTACCCTCACAAGGCCACTCTGCATGGCATAAACATTAGTGAATGCATGCACACATTGAGCTTCGTAGTCTCCATGATTATCACACTGAAGAATGATGATTGAACACAAATGCATCGACAGCACTGTGTAAATCAGAAATTGTACAGGGCATTGATGTGGCATATCCACTAATCAGTGTGCAGCAACTGTAGCATGTAAGTTGGCTGATGGACAAACTTTGGTAGGGCAGCCACTGAACCTACTCTGTGGGGCACACTGACTATGACTACAGGGGCACCCTGAAATTACATCACAAGCGGACACTGTCCAACCAGCTACAAGGCAAACAACCGTTGGTCATGTCTGCCCCAAAAAGTAGCACATCCCACTCACACATACAAGTATAGGCCTAGGGCAGAGTCATAATGCAAAACACACACTCCCACCACCTGGAAACATCTTGTCTGTCAGTGTTTGTCTGCACCCCACATCCAAAATAACATACTGCAGCATCATGAATACACGTCTAACACCACCCTGCCCTACTGCTCCCTACATGGTGACTTACCACGACATTGGGGCCACCAAACAGCCGTGGGTACTGTGCCAGCACCTCGTTCACAAGGACATCCAGCTCCTCACTCGTGAATGGACTGGCACGGATCTTATCTGTTCTTGACATCCCTGTGGATATGGCAGACCTGTGGCGGAAGTGAGTTGTGAGGTGTCCCAGGCAGCAGGCTCTGTGAGCAGCAGGAGAGGGTCTCAGGCAGCAGCAGGAGAGGGTCCCAGGCAGCAGCAGGAGAGGGTCACAGGCAGCAGCAGGAGAAGGTCCCAGGCAGCAGGCACTGTGAGCAGCAGGAGAGGGTCTCAGGCAGCAGCAGGAGAGGGTCCCAGGCAGCAGCAGGAGAGGGTCCCAGGCAGCAGCAGGAGAGGGTCCCAGGCAGCAGGCACTGTGAGCAGCAGGAGAGGGTCTCAGGCAGCAGCAGGAGAGGGTCCCAGGCAGCAGCAGGAGAGGGTCCCAGGCAGCAGCAGGAGAGGGTCCCAGGCAGCAGCAGGAGAGGGTCCCAGGCAGCAGCAGGAGAGGGTCCCAGGCAGCAGGCTCTGTGAGCAGCAGGAGAGGGTCTCAGGCAGCAGCAGGAGAGGGTCCCAGGCAGCAGCAGGAGAGGGTCCCAGGCAGCAGCAGGAGAGGGTCCCAGGCAGCAGGCACTGTGAGCAGCAGGAGAGGGTCTCAGGCAGCAGCAGGAGAGGGTCCCAGGCAGCAGCAGGAGAGGGTCCCAGGCAGCAGGCTCTGTGAGCAGCAGGAGAGGGTCTCAGGCAGCAGCAGGAGAGGGTCCCAGGCAGCAGGCTCTGTGAGCAGTGGGAATGTGTGGCTCACTCCCACAGATTTATAGGCCCATGGGGTCGTTAGGAAGCTGATAAGGTGCTACAATTGGTTGTCTGGGTCAGCCTTATTCAAAAGCATCCAATGACCGCCTCCGCGGTGGCGGCGCGCCGCTTCCGCATTTTTCAAATCTCCATCATGCCACATTGAACACCCATGCCATTGGCTGTATGCAATGCACCACGGCGGTGACGCACCGCGGGTGTCCGGGGTGCGCTACCGCGATGGTGCATCATTCAAAAGCATCCAAAGCCCGCCTCCGCGGCGGTGGCGCGCCGCTTCCGCATTTTTCAAATCTCCATCATGCCACATTGAACACCCATGCCATTGGCTGTATGCAATGCACCACGGCGGTGACGCACCGCGGGTGTCCGGGGTGCACTACCGCGATGGTGCATCATTCAAAAGCATCCAAAGCCCGCCTCCGTGGCGGCGGCGCGCCGCTTCCGCATTTTTCAAATCTGCATCATGCCACATTGAACACCCATGCCATTGGCTGTATGCAATGCTCCACGGCGGTGACGCTCCGCCGGGGACCGGCGGTAGGTACTGCGACTGATGCGGCGGAGCCTAGCCAGCGGCATGGACACCAGTCCATGTGCCAATGGCTACCTTGGCTGGGTAGATGGTGGTGCTGGGGTCACACCGCCGGGGACCGGCGGTAGGTACCGCGACTGATGCGGCGGAGCCTAGCCAGCGGCATGGACACCAGTCCATGTGCCAATGGCTACCTTGGCTGGGTAGATGGTGGTGCTGGGGTCACACCGCCGGGGACCGGCGGTAGGTACCGCGACTGATGCGGCGGAGCCTAGCCAGCGGCATGGACACCAGTCCATGTGCCAATGGCTACCTTGGCTGGGTAGATGGTGGTGCTGGGGTCACACCGCCGGGGACCGGCGGTAGGTACCGCGACTGATGCGGCGGAGCCTAGCCAGCGGCATGGACACCAGTCCATGTGCCAATGGCTACCTTGGCTGGGTAGATGGTGGTGCTGGGGTCACACCGCCGGGGACCGGCGGTAGGTACCGCGACTGATGCGGCGGAGCCTAGCCAGCGGCATGGACACCAGTCCATGTGCCAATGGCTACCTTGGCTGGGTAGATGGTGGTGCTGGGGTCACACCGCCGGGGACTGGCGCTAGGTTATGGCATTTTCGTACACATTGCTGTGTATGTCAATCATGGACAATGTATAAGTGCCATGCAGCTACATGGTGTAGGGCACATCATTGTACACACGATGCCACAGAGCCATTGCATCCACAGGAGGACGCACGTTCAGTCTGAGCCACTTTAGCATGTGTTTGTGCCATTTTAGTAAGGCTTTTGATGGGTGATGATTGCCAGACGTCATGCTCTACATAGATGTAGTGAGGTTTAATGTGTTGTTGGTCAGTGCAGACCTTGACCGGGCTGGGGGCACTGCATTGTATCGTACCTGACTTGTGCATTCAGAACTGATCATGCACACAACCAGAAGTGTCCCTGCTATTGTGATCATTGTGTTGATGAATGCTTCCACAATGTACATGATGCATTGAGGTCTGGCAGGTACGGCAGATGGGTATGACAGACATGTTAAGTCACATTAGATTTGTGGCTCTTGTAGCTCCATGTCTGCGCATGTCACTAGTTCAATCATTGTATCCACATTATTGTCACTTGGGTATTGTCACTGGAGAGGCCTGCCCTCTGTGTGTAGCTATTGGGCAGCCATGTAACCAGATGTGCCATGCATCTTTCTGGCCATTGTTTTTTACCCATTACATCATTGATGCTTTGTGCTATGGCCATCTCATGATGCTTGTCATTGACCTATTGTTTTTAATCCTAAACTAGGAGGAGGCCAAATCTCCTACGTCAGGTGATTGTGCTTGAGGACATGGAGAATGAGGCAATCATCAGGAAATTCCGGTTGGACAGACCGACATTGAAGATCTTGTGTGATCTATTGGAGCCCCACCTGCTGCCTCGCCGTCACTATCCTACGGCATTCACACCCGCCCACAAGGTAATGGCAGCACTACACTTCTTTGCGACTGGTTCCTTCCAGGAGACCGTGGCTAACGCTGGGGGAATGTCGCAGCCCATGTTCAGCATGGTGCTGAGGGATGTACTCGAGGCCATGATGATCTATCGGAATCGCTACATCCATTTCCCCCGGGGACGTGAATTGGCTGCCGTTAAGGGGGACTTCTATCCACTTGGGCACATCCCACATGTAGTCGGTGCGATCGATTGCACCCATGTGGCTCTGGTGGCACCGCAGGCGACGGAGCACATTTATCGAAACCGGAAACACTACCACTCCATGAATGTGCAGGTGGTGTGCCTTGCAGACATGACAATTTCACATGTGTGTGCTAAGTATCCCGGTTCGGCACATGACTCTTTCATCATGAGGAACAGCATGGTGCCACGGATGATGGAGAATCTGCATCCCGAACGTGCCTGGATTGTGGGTGAGTTACACAACTGCTATCACGTGCTGTGTGTCACTGCCTTTACTGTGGCCGTACAGCATTGCAATGTGTGTTTTTTATTCACAGGGGACTCTGCTTATCCCAGTAGGCCATGGCTGTTGAGCCCACTCCGTAATCCCCAGACACCTGCAGAGATCCGCTACAATGAGGCCCATGGCAGGACACGACGGGTAATTGAACGTACTTTTGGGCTGCTGAAGGCAAGGTTCCGGTGCCTTGACAGGACTGGAGGCGCACTTGCATACTCGCCTGGGAAGGTGTGCAAGATCGTTGTGGCATGCTGTATGCTACACAACCTGGCCATCCACAAGGGGGTCCCCCTGCTCCTGGACGACGGTGAGGAACCAAGGCCACAACCTGCTCAGGGACCTGAATCCAGTGATGAGGAGAGTGGAGAGGAGGAAGGAGTTGACCAACGGCAGCAGCTAATCCAACGCTACTTCACTTGAAGGTGTGTGACGAGTTACAACGTCTACATAGTCTAGTGTGTTAGCTTATGTTGTGAATGGTTATGCGCAGATGTTCCCAATAGCCACATGTTCTGTCACCTATGTATGGTATTGTTGGAATGGACGTTACGTCCGGAGATGTATTATGGACGGCATTACAGCATTTCAGATAGACACTGTGTAGGGTACCTGTGATAATTAGGATATTTGTGGATCAGTGATCTGTGTGTGTTGCCACGATGAGACCAGTGACTGTAGTTCTGTTGTGTCTCCCTAGGTGCTCCAGCGTGTTCCTGCCCTGCATACTGTACATCATGTTTACATATCATGGACATTATCATCATTGTAAATAATGCACTAAAGAATTCACTACACAAAATCTGGATTGTAAGGTATTTTATTTACGGGGTGGACATGTGAATTGTGCGTGAATATTTGCAGGAAGGTGGGGAATGAGCAGTGAGTTGACAGTCATGGTCGCTGAGATGCAAGAGTAGACACCACATGAATGTGGTGACCCAGTCCAACAGACAGGTGCCATTGCCAAGGCAATGTGGGGAAAGATAGTCCAAAAGAGTCAATGCAGTTGGGGAGAGGGTTGTCTTCAAGGCTGGCTCCGTGACTGGCGTGTGGCAGGTGCTTGGCTTCCAGAGACTCCCAGGCTCTTCTTCGGACGCCCCCTAGATCTTTTTGGCAGTGGGGGCCTGCTGAATGGCCAGCGGCGTCAGAGGACTCGCCCCTCTCTGTTGGCGCAGGGGAGGATGGTGGACTGTCATCCTGCTGCACAACAGGAGGGGACGGCGGTGATGGTTGGGACACAGGCCTGTCCCTCTGCAACGCCACTTGCTGGCCCATGAGGTCCACCATCTGTCCCAGGCGGTTATCGATGGACCTCATCAGCAGGATGAGCTCCCTGAAAAATTCATCCGACCGGCCACTTTGTCCCTGGACCTCTTGGTAGGCATCCACAACTCTGGTGAAGTGGTCCAGGGATGGTGTCCACTCCTCCCGAGGTCTGGTGTTGGCCCTGGCCCTCCCACCTGCTCTGCTGCCACGGACCTCTTCCCTCGCCACTGGTGCGCCACGCACTGGCTCCCTGCCCTCCACAGTTGTTGGTGTGGGCTGGTCATCCCTAGGGACAGGGAGGGTGCTGCAGGTGGTACTGGTGGTAGTGGTGGTGTTGGTGGCAGTGGCTGCGGTGGTGGTTGCGGTGGAGGCAGAGGCCGTGACAGCAGGGGTCTGCTGCGTTGTCGTTGCAGCAGAGGTGGTGGTGGGGAGGATGGGGGCCTGGGACCTCTGGGTGTGTGGAACACCGGATGGGCCGGCCTGGAGCTAATCGTCCAAACTGTCCTGGGAGTCTGCATCTGTGAGTCCATGTGCCGGAGGTGGAGACTGGCTCTGCAGGTCGTTGGTGGTGTCCCCAGCAGTGAGTTCTTCATCACCTGTGGAGTAGATGGGGAGTGGTCAGTGTTTGTGTCATCTGTGTATCATCAGCTGTCTGTACACTAGTGCATTGTGCTGTCATCAGTTGTACAAATCATGGCAACATCGTGTTACATTACATAGTGGATAGTTAGATCATGGTGTCCTAAAGGTTGATTGTCTATGCATTTTGTACAATAGTAAATAGTTTAATACACACACACTTCATGAAGATAAACGGTAGTTACATACCTGTAAGGTGAGCGTGCAGGGTATAATGGCTGACACTTGCTCCTGGGTGGGGGAGGCCTCCATGCTGCTGGGCTGTGGGACAGGGGGGCATGCTGGGAGTAGTGGTACAGGCCTCCCACCCACAAACAGGCTCCAAGTGAAGATGGCTACCTACCTGTAAGTTTGTTTGTTAAACAGTGCAATGGCTGACACTTGCTCCTGGGTGGGGGAGGCCTCCATGCTGCTGGGCTGTGGGACAGGGGGGCATGCTGGGAGTAGTGGTACAGGCCTCCCACCCACAAACAGGCTCCAAGTGAAGATGGCTACCTACCTGTAAGTTTGTTTGTTAAACAGTGCAATGGCTGACACTTGCTCCTGGGTGGGGGAGGCCTCCATGCTGCTGGGCTGTGGGACAGGGGGGCATGCTGGGAGTAGTGGTACAGGCCTCCCACCCACAAACAGGCTCCAAGTGAAGATGGCTACCTACCTGTAAGTTTGTTTGTTAAACAGTGCAATGGCTGACACTTGCTCCTGGGTGGGGGAGGCCTCCATGCTGCTGGGCTGTGGGACAGGGGGGCATGCTGGGAGTAGTGGTACAGGCCTCCCACCCACAAACAGGCTCCAAGTGAAGATGGCTACCTACCTGTAAGTTTGTTTGTTAAACAGTGCAATGGCTGACACTTGCTCCTGGGTGGGGGAGGCCTCCATGCTGCCGGGCTGTGGGACAGGGGGGCATGCTGGGAGTAGTGGTACAGGCCTCCCACCCACAAACAGGCTCCAAGTGAAGATGGCTACCTACCTGTAAGTTTGTTTGTTAAACAGTGCAATGGCTGACACTTGCTCCTGGGTGGGGGAGGCCTCCATGCTGCCGGGCTGTGGGACAGGGGGGCATGCTGGGAGTAGTGGTACAGCCTCCCTCCCACGCCCCCACAAACAGGCTCCAAGTGAAGATGGCTACCTACCTGTAAGTTTGTTTGTTAAACAGTGCAATGGCTGACACTTGCTCCTGGGTGGGGGAGGCCTCCATGCTGCTGGGCTGTGGGACAGGGGGGCATGCTGGGAGTAGTGGTACAGGCATCCCTCCCACAAACAGGCTCCAAGTGAAGATGGCTACCTACCTGTAAGTTTGTTTGTTAAACAGTGCAATGGCTGACACTTGCTCCTGGGTGGGGGAGGCCTCCATGCTGCTGGGCTGTGGGACAGGGGGGCATGCTGGGAGTAGTGGTACAGGCCTCCCACCCACAAACAGGCTCCAAGTGAAGATGGCTACCTACCTGTAAGTTTGTTTGTTAAACAGTGCAATGGCTGACACTTGCTCCTGGGTGGGGGAGGCCTCCATGCTGCCGGGCTGTGGGACAGGGGGGCATGCTGGGAGTAGTGGTACAGGCCTCCCTCCCACACCCCCACAAACAGGCTCCAAGTGAAGATGGCTACCTACCTGTAAGTTTGTTTGTTAAACAGTGCAATGGCTGACACTTGCTCCTGGGTGGGGGAGGCCTCCATGCTGCTTGGCTGTGGGACAGGGGCTATGGTGGGAGTTGTTGTACTGACATTCCGGCCCAATACAGGCATCCTCAGCAGAATGGCTGGCTACATGTTGGTTAGGGATGGACAGTGTATTGGTGGTTGGGTATTGCAAGGAGGTAAAAGTCAATGTGGTCTTAAACATTTGTCTGTACTTACCAGCCTCCGCTCCCCCGGCTACTCCTGTGTAACTCTCAGGTAGCAGGATAGCAAGCACCTTCTCCTCCCATGGTGTAAATGTCTTCAGTGGGATGGGAGGGCCACTGCCAGTCACGTTTGCCAGATTCCAGTTCTTGCTCCTCTTCTCCTTGACAACCCTCTTGAGATCATGCCACCGCTTCATGATCTCCTTCTTGGATCTTGGGGTGGCCCCAACTGCATTCACTCTTTGGACAATCCTTTCCCACATTTGTGTCCTGGTGGCTAATGGTGTCTGTTGGACTAGGTTCCCAAATAGTTGTGGTTCTACTCTCACTATCTCGTTGACCATGACTGTCAACTCACTCTCTGTGAATTTTGGCATTTTTTGTGATGTCATGGTGTGGGGGTGTTGAGGTGTTTGTGGGTGCAGGGGTGTGTGGGTGCAGGGGTGTGTGGGTGCAGGGGTGTGGTGATGAGGTGTGTTCTGTGCTGGGGGTTTGATTGTGATGGTGTGATGGTGGTGTTGATGGTGCTGGTGGGTGGGTGGGTGTTGTGTGCGATTTTGCCTCTCCTCTCAGATGTGGTGTGTGGCCTTCTGTTCTGGAAAGATGCAAAGGAATGTGGTGAGTGGAGGGTGTGGCTTTGTACTCAGCTGTGTGGGTGTGTCCAATTGGATAGTGGTTGTCAGGTGTGTTGTGGGTGTGGTTATAGAGTATTGTGTATTTATTTGCCATTTCTGTATCTGTGTGTGTGTGTTGTATGTATTTGTGGCTGGGCTACTTTGTTTATGCAGTATTTGGCATTGCTGCGGTGCTTTGACATCGACCGCCATGGATTTCATGTTCGTCCGCTGCAGTGACTTTGCTGGTGCTTGTCCGCCATTTATCCCATGCATGCGGCGGTCGGTGCCTGCGATTCCGCCCGCGCCACCCTCGGGGATATCGTAATTTACTGTGCGGTGTCTCCGCTTTCCCTGTGGGCGGTTTTGTATTTTCAGCTGCTTTTCAGACCGCCGCGGTCGGAGTTTTGTCATCACCGCACACGTCGGGCGGTTTCATATTCACCGCTACCGCCGCGGTCGGTCTCCAGTGGCGGTCGATCCTAATTTGTCTGCCGGTTGCACCGCCTCCATGGCGGGCGGTTGTTTCCCGCATCCATGGCGGGCGGGGTGGTTTTCCGCCCGCTATCCTAATGGGGCCCTTAATTTAAAACATTTTATTCACAGATATTCAGCGATTTTCCGATTTCAACACTACAAATGTATAGAACTACACTAATTAAACATGTAAGTATATATGTTTTTGTTAGTAAACAACCAATATTTAAAATGCTAATTTCTAAACAACATATCTTGCATATTACATCTTCCCTACAGATCCAATAAAAACATCCTACATCAACTATACCAAAAGACAAGACTACCCTTGTAAAAAATGTAAGTATACTTCAATTTGTCTAAAACTTCCAATAAAAACAAGAACTATGTTCTTAACACCATGTTATGTATTTTATATTTCCTCTACAGATATTGTGAATGCATCTTACATCTATTCTACCTACAGCAAAGAAAAGTACATATTTAGAAGTTAGTATACTTTTAAATATTTCCAATTTCCCAACGCTTCAAAATAATTTTTATCATATGTGACATGTATTTATTCTATCTTCTCTACAGATCTAAACTTTACTACCTTGATGTACTCCACCAAATACTACAACTCAACTATTTAAACAAGTAAGTATATGTAATGTTCACATCAAATGTTTGTTATGTATAAACATTAACTTAGCATTTCTATATTTTCATACCAACAGTAAATAAAGAAATACATACAAGAAAATCCTTCAAAATACAGTTCTGCATTTGTGATTACTACTTTTAGTAAACGTAAGTATAAATACAACATTAATTATGTTAGCACCACTAAGTGAAATATATGTTATTTGATTTTGTTTCTTTCTACTCTTTCCTAGAACAAGTAAAACAAAATGACAGAAGGTGCAGAATTTGTTATGTCACAGAAAAATAAATTACTGTTATGTTATATGGGTTATGTTTATAGCCAGGAAAGACAAAGTGGTAGAAAAGTTTTCTGGAAATTTACAAAATATTACTCAAACAAATGTTATGGAAGGGCTACTACAGAGGAAACTAATGTGCCATTTACCAGGGAACACAATCATCCCCCCAATGTCACAGAAATTGAAATAAGAGATGCTTTAGAAAGTATAAAGACTGCTAGCACACAAAGTGATAGACCAACAACACAAATCCTTAAAGTGGAACTGTTAAAAGTCCCAGCCCATGCTTCAGGTCAACTACTGATCACGAGCAGCGGTTATTGCTTTTTCCATCCATCCAGTGGCCCTGCTGATCACTAGCCACCACACGCTTCCTGATAGCCTGTTTAAAGCCAGCACTTACCGTGGGCTGTCCACTTAACGGCGACCCCCGGCGACTGTGGGTGCCATTTTGGGTTGGGCAGTCGGCCTGGAACATCCGAGCCACTCCCCCTGTTCCCATCTCTACTTAGATGGCCACCACGCGTCAGCGCAGCGGACGAGCGCAGCGGGCGCGACGTAGGCGCGCCAGAGTCGCGCCAGAGTTAAGCCCGTCTGCGCCCGTCCGCGGCTGGCCGGGGCCCGGGCCCGGTCACTATGCCCATCATACCTTTATGTACTCTCCGGCAATGCTTCTTTCTCTGTGGCATTCCCGCTTCCCGCCAATTTCTGTATTGGAACGCATTGCCTCACTTGGCCTACGCAACCCCAACCCGGTTGACTGCTGTCCTTGTACTCCATCATTGCAGTCATATCATACCTCCCCTCTCCTTGCTAGGCCACCCTCTAGACCTGATAACACCTCCCTATGTACCCCTGACATTCTTAAATCCGGCACATCTGCGATCCTCCTTAATACCAGGTCTGCGGTTGGGCACCAACTCGAGCTTTTCCATCTGCTCGATTCACGCCAGCCTGACCTGTTATTCCTCACGGAAACATGGTTCAGGGACGACTCGTTACCCAGCCTGCTGTCCATTCTGCCGCCCACTTACTCGGCTATTAGGAGGGACCGCTCTGGGGGAAAGACTGGGGGGCGGGGTGGCCCTAATCACTCGCACGGATTTCCTTTTCCAAACCTTACCGTCCCCTGTAATCCCGGCTGTGGACTGCTTAGTAGTTCGCTCCACTTCTTTTGGGGTACCTTTAACCTGCGTACTCCTTTACCGCCCGCCCCAGTCCACCCCTGATTTTTTACCTGCCATGGAGGACCTTTTGGCCACTCTTGTGGTGAATAACTCCGCTATTCTATTACTCGGAGACCTGAATTATTGGCCGAATGATCAAGCTGAAGACATAAGATCAAAGGAGTTTACGGCCTTGCTCACCAGCCTAAACTTCCTTCCTCAGCTCCGTTCGGCCACCCACATCAAAGGTCATCAACTTGACCAAATCTGGTCCTTCAATATCCCTATGGATCTTCCAGTTATCTCCCCGTGTTCATGGTCAGATCATTCCCTTATTTCTTTTACAGCCGAACTCGGACGGCCGCCCAAACCCCCTTTGCCCAAAAACATCTGGGCCAGAAAGTGGGACAAGGCGGTCCTCCCCGCGGTCTGCTCTTCCCTTGCGGCTACCAGCCCGGAGCTCTCTGACCTTCCCCTTCCCACTCAGCTCTCTGCCATTAACAACTGGCTGTTAAAGGCGTGCAATTCCACCGTCCCCCTTAAGAGAGTGTCCATCAAACGTGCCCATGCGGCCAATCGATGGTTTACCCCGGCCTTAAGGGACAAAAAGCTTGCCACCCATAGAGCCGAACGTGCCTGGCGACGTACCTACTGTCCCCTTCTCAAAACCAACTTCTGCCAGTCTCTAAAAGAGTATAAACATGATATAATTAAAGCTAAAATGGAGTACTTCTCAGGTAGAATCCTGACAGCAGACAACCAATCAAAAGAGATCTTTGCCACTGTTCACGAGCTTGCTGCTTCGGACAGGGCGACCCCCAAAATCCCCCCATCCCAAACCTTCTGCAATTCCCTGAATTCTTATTTTTTCGAGAAGATCGCCCTGATCAAGGCTAATATCCCCCCCTCTCCACTGACCCCTCCCCCCGCCCCTCCTTCTCCCCCTATTCCCACACTTACTGAGTTTCCCCTTCTCACTCGAGACTCCCTGCTCCCCCTACTGGCCCGGATCAAATCGGGCTCTCCCCAGGACATAGGCCCGGCATTCGCACTAAAAGAGCTTTTCTCCAATTGTCACTCCCCTCCTCTCACCCTCATTAACCACTCCCTCAGTATCGGTACTGTCCCCTCTGCTCATAAGTCGGCAGTAATCATCCCTATTTTGAAAAAGGCAGGGGCGGACCCTTCCCTGCCCTCCAATTACCGCCCTATCTCCCTTCTCCCGTTTCTTGCGAAGGTCTCAGAGGCTCATGTCACCAAGTCTCTCAGTTCCTTTGTAGAAACCACGGGCGCTCTCTCCGCCCGTCAGGCGGGCTTCCGCCCGCTGCATTCGACCGAGAAGGTAGTGGTGTCGGTGATGGATCAATTAAGGGAGGGGATCGACACCGGACGACCTCAGGCCTTAGTCCTGTTAGACCTGTCCGCCGCGTTTGACACGGTGGACCATGACATCTTGTTAACCCGTGTCGAAGCGGCGGGCATTGGGGGCACGGCCTTTGCCTGGCTCCGCTCCTTTCTGACCGACAGGGAGCAGGCCGTTCAACTCGCAAACTTCACGGCCCCGCCTAGGAGGGTGACCTGTGGAGTCCCGCAAGGCTCCTCCCTATCCCCTTTATTATTTAATTTATACATCTCACCCCTCATTTTTTCTTTACAGCAAATGGAGGTCTCGGTGTTCAATTACGCCGATGACCTCCAACTCATTTTCAACCTTTCATCTTCCCCTTCCTCATCTTCAAATTTCCAGAAGGTTATGCTTTTCATCCAAGGGTGGATGAACTGCAACCACCTCAAATTAAACCCGGACAAGACCGAACTGGTCCTGACGGGGGGTGGTTGCAGTCCTTGGTCCCCCTCCTTCTGGCCCCCCTCACTCGGTTCCCCTCCCCTCCCAGTCCCCAAAGTCAAAACTCTGGGCATTTTCATCAATTCACAACTTTCCCTCCATACTCAGACCAGTTCGGTTGTGTCTGCATGCTTTTTCTCCCTCCGGATTATCCGGAAGCTTTCGCGTTTTTTTTCTGCTGATGCACTCAAACTCATTCTCATGGCCATGGTGCTTTCGCGCCTTGACTATGGGAATGTTATCTTCAATGGTGCACCGGCTTACCTTATCCGCCGACTCCAACTGATCCAAAATCAGGCGGCCCGCCTGATCTTTGGGCTCTCTAGGTTTAATCACACGACCCCCTTGTTGCAGTCCCTCCATTGGCTCCCTGTGAGGGAGAGGGCGCTCTTCAAGCTGGGCTGCATCACCTACCAAGCTAGATCTGGGACCGCCCCCGTCTTCTTGTGTAAAGCCATCTCCCCCTATCTCCCGTCCAGAGAGCTTCGCTCCACCCACCTGGCCCTTCTGTCAGTTCCTTGGTTCAGGAAACAGAAGTCCGGAGGGGCCAGATTTGCAGTGCTGGCTCCATCTTTTTGGAACTCACTCCCACTTGCACTCAGGATGTCTCCCTCCTATTTGGATTTCCGTAAGCAATTGAAGACCCTGCTATTCTCCAGATTCGCTGCAGCTTAACCCGTCTCCCACTGACCCTCAGCTATCTAGCGCCATGAAACCGATCCGGTATAAGAGCGCTCTACAAATATTTTAAAATTCAAATTCAAGAAGACATTTCCTAACAATTCAAATAACACTAGAACTAAAACATACACGACGCATCTATAACGACGACATTACACCTAAACGCTACATTAACAAATCATACATACACACAAAAACACTACACAGTTCGAATATACCCTCAAACATTACCACTCAGTCATAAATGGTATATAAAATTTACCTTACCTCTCTCCACACAAAGCAACTCCCAACCGCGAGCTTCTCCAGTCTTGAATGAAGCGCAATAACCTTACGCGGTAAAAAAGTAGTCCCCTTAAACCAATTTTGAAAAGGTATCATAGAAAATACAATGTTATAGTATAAAAATATAATACATACACATTGTTATTGTAACAAATTAATAAAGTAGACTCATTATAATTTAAACTGTTAAAAAAATTACATTTATTTAATATTAATTAATATATATTAATTAATATATATTAATAATATTAAAAAAGTATGTAACACTTGAAATGATTTATGTAAAAAAAATATTTTTGTGTACATTTATAGGAATAAGTTTGTGTTTGTTTATAACTATTATTAATTGTTTTGTAAATAATTAATAATAATACATAATATAACTTGGGTTCGCCACCTTGTCGGTGCGCCGGGACGCTCCTTTGCTGGAGCAGCCGTGCGCAATACAAATAGCCCTAACATAACATAACATAACATACCCAAAAACTGAAAACTGACCCTGAGCCCTAGAAAATACCCCTTTACCCAAAAACTGAAAACTGACCCTGAACCCAAAAAAATCTCCTTTACCCAAAAATTTAAAACTGACCCTGAACCCTAAAAAATACCCCTTTATCCAAAAACCCAAAACTGACCCTGAACCCTAAAAATTCCCCTTTACCCAAAAACTAAAAACTGACCCTGAACCCAAAAAATACCCCTTTACCCAAGAACTGAAAACTGACCGTGAACCCAAAAATATACCCCTTTACCCAAAAAATGAAAACTGACCCTTACCCATTAAATATACCCCTTTACCCAAAAACTTAAAACTGACCTTGAACCTAAAAATATACCCCTTTACCCACAAACTTAAAACTGACCCTGAAGCTTAAATAAACCCCTTTACCCAAAAACTGAAAACTGACCCAGAACCCTAAAAATACCCCTTAACCCAAAAACTGAAAACTGACCCTGAACATTAATTATACCCCTTTGACCAAAAACTGAAAAGTGACCCTGAACCCAAATATATACCCCTTTACCCAAAAACTGAAAACTGACCCTTACCCATTAAATATACCCCTTTACCCAAAAACTAAAAACTGACCCTGAACCTAAAAATATACCCCTTTACCCACAAACTTAAAACTGACCCTGAAGCTTAAATAAACTCCTTTACCCAAAAACTGAAAACTGACCCTGAACCTTAAATATACCCCTTTACCCACAAACTGAAAACTGACCCTGAACCCTAAAAATACCCCTTTACCCAAAAACTGAAAACTGACCCTGAACCTTAAATAAACCCCTTTACCCAAAAACTGAAAACTGACCCTGAACCTTAAATATACCCCTTTACCCACAAACAGAAAACTGACCCTGAACCCTAAAAATACCCCTTTACCCAAAAACTGAAAACTGACCCAGAACATTAATTATACCCCTTTCCCCAAAAACAGAAAAGTGACCCTGACCTTAAATATACCCCTTTACCCACAAAATAAAAACTGACCCTGAACCCTAAATATACCCCTTTACCCAAAAACTGAAAACTGACCCTGAACCTTAAATATACCCCTTTACCCACAAACTGAAAACTGACCCTGAATTCTAAAAATACCCCTTTACCCTAAAACTGAAAACTGACATTGAAACATAAAAATACCCCTTTACCTAAAGAGAGAAAACTGACCCTGAACACTAAAATTCCTCCTGTACCCAAATTTAATTAATATTATTTAATTAACTATTAATGATTAATTAACTATAATTAATAAGTTAATATATTAGCAAAATAGCTGTAATTAATTAAATATAAATATTTATAATATTTATTCCCAAACAAATATTTAATAATAACAATATATGGAGAATTTTTTTTATTAATAATTAAATCAAGTAATTAATATTAATTAATTACTATTTATTTACTAATGATAAATATGTACCAAATTATATGAATTAATTAACAAATTAATATTTAATCTTTACCAATTAAATGATAATTTAAATTTCTCACAAACATATCATAATTAATTATTTCTTTTTAATTACTCCCCACCCTTATCCCCTATTAACCCAACATCCCGCTCCTAAACATTACCTACAATTTATACCAATAACAACTATGAAATTTTTTTAGCACATTAGCTGTAATTATTTTCATGTAATTATAAATAATTTTTTCACCAATTATTTAATGAACTATAACAAAATATTATATATATAACAATTACTCTAAATAATGTAATTAACTAATTAATATTAATTATTTACCAATTAATTACTAATACAAAATTTATACCAAATTATATTAATTAATTAACTAATTTATAATATTTATTTTCCAATTAACTAATTAAGAATAATTAATTACCAATTAATTACTACATAAAATTTTATTACCAATTATATTAATTAAATAACTAATATTATGTTTTTTCCAATTAACTAATTAATAATAATTAATTACCAATTAATTACTACATACAATTTTATTACCGATTATATTAATTAATTAAATAATTAATATGATTTATTTTCCAATTAACTAATTAATATAATTTAATTACCAATTAATTACTAATAAAAAAATTATAGAAATTTATATAAATTATTTAACTAATTAATATTAATTATTTCCAAATTAATTAAAATATATAAATATTTCCAAACATATATTAATTAATTAATTATTTTAAATTACTCCCCACCCTTATTTTAAATTACTCCCCACCCTTATCCCCTATTAACCCAACATCCCGCTCCTAAACATTAACTACAATTTATATTACTATTACACTTTATTTATATTTTTTACCTTTTTTCAACATAATATCGATATTTTTTACTTAGACTATTAATCGATATTTTGTCATGTCGATATTTTTGAGTCGATATTTTTGGACTCGATATTTTATTATCATTATTGTAATCGATATTTTTACCAACGATATTTTTGTTCTCGATATTTTATTATATTCGATATTTTTTACTCGATATTTTGTCCATTCGATATTGTGGAGTCGATATTATGTCTGTGCACCCTGTAAATGTAGTAGAGGTTGACTATTGCCTAACACCTAATGTGATCGCGTCCACCTTACTTTCTAACTTTTTGAAAATAACGAGTACTGTTGAGAACTCCTTGGCTGTAAGAAATAGAAAGCCCAAGAGAAATAAAACTGTGTGGTTTGACAAGCACTGTGCTCAGACACTAAAAAAGTTAAAAACAGCGCTTGACGATAAACCTAGAGATAAAGATAGAATCAGAGAAGAGCGAATTAATTATAAGGCTGCCTTAGCATCTAGGAAAAAAGAGTTGCAAAATGATGCCTGGTATAAATTGGATATAGCTGCTGAAACAAAAAATCACAAACCATTCTGGGAAACTATAAATGGTACTTTTCTAAAGAATGACAATATTCCCGAAGTCAGTTCACATGTTAGTTGCCACGCATGGATTGTTCATTTCTCAGGAATTTTTAACTCTGATTTTAATCCAGATGGGTCTTTTTTAAATGCTGATATAGTACCATGCCCTAAATGGGAGAAAATGCAGTTATTTTTAACTTTGGATGAAGTCATAGAGGCGATCAAAAACAGTAAGGGTGGTAAAGCACCTGGGCCTGATGGGGTACCCATGGACTTTTATGAACACGAAATGACTCTATGGGCGCCAATATTGACACGCTATTTTAATGCGGCTGTGGAAGACAGTCTACCACTGACATGGGGTCAGTCAATTATTGTACCCCTCTACAAAAAGGGATCCAGGTCCGAAGCTCGAAACTACCGTCCCATCTCACTTCTGGACTCGACAGTTAAAATCCTTAGTCGAGTCCTATTAGTGAGATTGGAAGCCTGGGTTGAGGAAAACGACATCCTATCCCCAGTGCAGTATGGGTTTCGTAGAGGGATGGGTACTATGGAGCAGTGCGTGAACCTGGAACTCATAGTCGGCAAGTATACTAAAGCTAAAGATGGTAATCTTTTCTTGTGCTTTGCCGACTTGAGTTCAGCATTCGATCTGGTGGAACACGCACTGCTCTGGCCTATTCTGTTGGCGATGGGTGCCCCTACTGAAATCATCCATCTGCTTGCCAGACTGTACAATAATCAATCTAGTAAAGTCAGATTTGGAACAGATGGAGAGTGCACCCCTTTTTTAAAATCAGGAGAGGTATCCGACAAGGATGTGTACTCGCCCCTCTCTTGTTCTCCCTTTTTATAAATCAAGTTGACCAAATTTTAAGACAGACTAATGCAGATGCACCTACCATTAATGGTAACCCAAATCCCAATCCTCTTATATGTGGATGACGCGGTCCTTCTTTCCAGGACTCATAACGGATTGCAACATCTAATTAATCAGTTCCACGTATTTATCGAAAGTAGGAAGCTGAAAATTAATAAAGGAAAGACGGTTACAATGATATGTGGCAAGAAACCAAGAAAATGCAAGCCCTTTTTTTTAGATGGGGAGAGATTAGAATCTGTCAGGAGTTTCTGTTATTTAGGTATTACTTTTTCAGGAGACGGGAGATGGGCTAATGAACAAAAAAGTATCCCTTTTAAAATGGCTCGGAATACAAGTTGTATTTTTAGATTTTCTGCCAAATTAGGGGGCCGCAGAATTCATGAAATGTTGTCTATATTTAATGCAAGATGCATAACATCAGCCATATACGGGGCCGGGGTACTGGGGCATGATGCCCAGAGTGCTAATTTGATTCAGCGTTAGGAGAATGAGTACAGCCTCAACTGAGATAAAACATAGGGAATTTGACATAAATTATGTTACTGATCTAATTGTTTTACGTCCTTTGTCCCTATGGCGCTCAATTTGGGCAAAGGAAGAGACAAAGTTCACTCAGGATGTAATTACTGATTGTATTAAACTCGATCGCCGATCAAATATCCCCTGGTTAAGCCATATACAACATTGGTATAAGACACTGTATGGTTTTAACATCTTTAAATATCAAACAACGGGGTCTACACTGTCGAAACGGGAGCTTAAAGTCTCATTCCTTAAATATACAGTTGGGATTAGAATGAAAAGATATATAAAACAAAGTACGTTTAATCTCTACCTGGAATATAATATTAATGAGGGCTTCCAAACTTATCTTACTGTTGTTAGTATTAACTCCCACCGTTTTGTATTACCCGTCTCCGGTTGGGAATCGTGTATCATTTAGAGGCTTTCCCCGTGGCTAAGAAACCCGGTACCTGTCTTTGTCCCTGTGATGATAAATCCAAACAGAGCACATGTCATTTTATGTTATCCTGTAACTTTTATACTTCTTTTAGGAAATTTTATCTGAAACCCATCTTTTTAAAATACAATACGCGTGATATACAAACAGCGATGCAACTGATGTTTAATTTAGAGACCCCGGATGTATGTTTTCATGTGGCAACTTATATTTTAAAATGTATTTCTGTACGAAAATCAATCATCGTATGAATTCAATCAATGATGCTTTTTTTAAACTTTTTATTACGTTGAAATTGAACACTTTTACCACTTATACCACTTACAGCTAATAGAACGTGGTGATTAAGATTGTTAAAGTATTCGAACTTGTACTGTCAAATGCATATCGCACTTTAGGAAGGATGGTATTGTCACTCCGCACTTTATTATGCTAAATTTGCACATCTACTAATGCCGGACAAATGCTGCTACTGTATATTGCAGACAGAAAGAACTGTATAGTTGCTTTGCACTTTATCTTGCTATTTTGCACATGTTCGAGTGGAAGTATACCCAAATGGAAGCCATGCATCTGTAAGGATGACATAATTATCTTTGCACTTTAATATTGCTAAATTTGCACAGACATTAGTAGGCAAGTGTACATGTATTGGTAGAAATTCTCCCTAATGTAAGTTATACATCTGTAATTGATCTGCACTTTGATATTGCTAAATTTTGCACATACATTAGTTGACAAATGTACCAAAAAGCACTTTAAAGGTTGACGGATATGTGTTGTTAATGTATAATGTATTCAAGCAACCAAGATATTTGGCAAACCATATTGATACATATGTATGTTGTATTTATTTTTTATGTATGTTGCTATATGGTTGTATTTCTACATACCGAATAAAGCATCTTTGAACTTGAACTTGAAATAATGCCTAGTCTTGCTGCCACTGAGGACAAAAAGTATTTGAATGGATTCAGTCATATTGGTACCAATTGCTCTTGACAATGAATGGTACTGGGCATCAGCATTGTGATTGAACATGATAAGAAACTCTGTAAAGAGATTGAAGATCTCGAGAAACAGACAAGGGAGTCTAGCTCAATCCCAGACAGGATAAAACAAGAAAAGAACAACATTAAAGTAAAGAGAGACATTAAGAAGTACAAGATAGAGAAAGCCTGTCCACATCACTCTGAGAACTTTTTTACCCATTAGACATACAAATGGGCACATTTTGCCCGTCCTTGGGGCAGATATAATAAAAAAATACTCTGGTCACTTTTTCAGACTCTTCTTGCAAATAATCAGAAAACTCGGGAGAAGGTACCAACTCAAACAAAAATCAGACATTTTTAGGTACGTCTTGGACCGCCAGCCAGATGGGGGTCGAGGACGAACATAACCTTGGTACAGTTCCCCAGGGGAATGCCAGACTGAACAGAAATATTACAGATGGTGACATGCATCACCCTTGATAAGTAACACATTCATAGATACCATGACTGACCAAAACTGTTAAAAATTTCAATCTATCGACCCACGTACATTCTAGAGCTGAGACCACCTAACTTACTGGAGAATTATTGTTTATCCCGACTACAAGAACTGATTTTCTGGAACTCTAAACTGAAATATTAAGGTTCTTTCGCAAGATTTGTTTACATGCACATTTTAGTGACAATCCATATCGCCCCAGTTCATCTAATACATAATTCTGACCGCCATCTACATTCAACGAACCGTACAGCTGTATACCTTCAGAAATACATATATATTCGAAAGACTGGTCTTGAAACAGACTACAGAGTTGGAACATAAACATAATTTTGTTCCATACAATCTTCACAGACAAATATGCACTGAATGGTCTCAAACAGAACCATTCAATGGTTATCAAGCCAGCTGATAAGGGTGGAGGGCTGGGTATACAGGACATTGTTAGCTACAAAGCAGAGATTCACATAACTTTCTAGACTTGTTGCAAATCCTACAAAAGATATGCAAAGACGTATCTTTAGACTTATTGAAACAGGTAAAGCAGAATGCTTGCTGTCAGCAAATTAGTGTACATTTTTGAATCAGAAATCACCTAGGACACCTGTTATATAGACGCTGCCCAAGGTACATAAAAATATGAACAATAGTCTCTGGTTGTGGCTCTGTTGGATTTGGGCCTTGTTGCCGGGTTATCCCTAAACTTTTGCTTCTTCCTTCTATTTTTTCCTGACCTGCTGTTGTTGGTTTTAGGACTCTGGGCCAGCGACGGCCCGTGTAGGGCGTTACTCCGGACGGTGACGTGGGGCAGGGGAGGGGCATGGTGGCGGTGTAAAATATGGGAAACAGACGAGTACAGGTAAGTAACGTAAAAAATAAATAAAACAAATTTTATTGCGCGTGCTCCATCACATTTGGCGTTGCAGCGCGCGCAACGAAATCCCTGAACCTTCCCTTTTCTACGTGTTAGTCACCCCTACGGTAGGCCCAAGGTAGCCCTGTGGGCAGGTGCATTGCATGTGAAAGGTGGGACATAACCTGGTGTGTGTGGCATGTCCTGATAGTGAATTACAGCCAATTTAGTTTTTCACCATTGCAAGGCTACCTGTCCCATAGCTAGAATGGGCAGTTTGATTATAACATCTTATAATCCTAACTGACCCAGGGAACATGGGAGAAAAACGAATTTAGTATGCCTGTACACAGAATGATAAAATACATCTTTCAGTGAAGTTGGTTTTAATATTCTGTGTTTAAAAATACCACTTTTATAAAGTAGGTATTTTCTTGCCTAACCATCCAGCCTGCCTATGCTAGGTTGTGTATTGTATGTCTGGTTTGTGAGTGACAAGGGCTGGGGTGGCTCCAGGAGACAGGATGAGTCAGCACAGTGCTGAATAGACCCTTCTATATGTAGAGTGGTGGGAGGAGTAGCACCTGGGTCTGAATAGGGCTGTACCTGGCTTCCACAATGCTGGCACCACCTCCTGTAGTGTGTCCGAGGACCGAGGCCCAACCTGACAAAGAAAAGAAGCAGTATTGTAAACAAACTGCTCCAAGACTGACCAGAACAGGTTTGGACTGGGTACAGGGACTTATGCCTTCAGAGGGCAAAGGATTGGTGGTATACATTTTGGGGCCCAAACCCCAGAACATCAGAACTCTTTTTCGAAGACTTGCAAGAAGAAGAGCTGGAGAAGCTGTGAGGAGGAACTACTACTTTGCTGTGGGCTTTGCTGTGTTGGCCTGCAGTGGCTGCTTCTGTCTTGGGCAGTGAAAGGACTGGACTGAACCATCTGCAATCTACTTTTATGAGTTTCTCCAAGGGTTTGGGGTAGAGCTTGCCCCCTGTTCAAGAAGTGTCAGAAAAAGCAAAGACTTCTAGCTCTTCTGAGCTCAGCACTGTGTGTTTTGTGCTGCAACAGAAAAAAAGCAACTCGCCGATGTCGATGACGGCACTGCTGACTCTGTGTCCTGACGGCACCGCAGAGGGTAACTCCGCACTGCGACACTGGTCACACCAACAACGCCTGCTGGCGCCACCACTGAGCCACTGCTCGCACCGCAACCTGTGGTCAAAGCAGTCCGCACGTCTTGCTTCATGACGACGCCTTGGTATCCACGACGACAACGCTCCCCGCCGGAATCGCCGCCACTGCTAGTACTGTGGTTCGAGGGCACTGCTTGTAAAGTTACACGACGCACCGCCCTCATCCCACACCGCAGCCTAGGCCTACCAACGCCGGTGTCATCGACTCCAGTTAGTCAGCCTACGACAGCACTTCAGCAACGACAACGCTGTTGCTTGCACCGTGACGTGCCAGCACTGTGACAAGCACCGCCTTCATCTGGCACCGCCACCCTGGTCTCACCGACAATGCCATTTGATGCCGCCACTGAGCTGCTGCAGCACCGGACGCCTGCCGACGCCAGCGCTCCTGGCTTCAACAAAGAGGAGTTCGATCTGCAACATGTGTGACTTCGAGGGCCCCGCCGACTCCTACACTGACCTCCGTAACTGACGCCTGCATACGCCGTACTTCTGGATGCTCAACAAGAGGTCGCTGATGCTCTGCATTTCTAAAAGGTTATGTTTGCGGATCCTCCCGACACCGGAGCTGGCCCGTAATGCCGTGATCAACCAGAACTGTTTGGGTTTGTTTGCTCACGACGCCGTGATAGCCACTGGCGGAGATATCGACATAAACAAACAGTTTTTTAAGGTTATTTTGATAACTTAAGATTTCTAAGTACTGTATTGTGTATTTGTATTGCTTTGGTCTTGTTTTAAGTATATAAAAATATTGGATAATTTTCTAAACTGGTGTGGTGTCCTTTTGCAGTGCTAACACTGTATTACTGTTTGTTTATATGCAAATGCTTTACACACTACCTCTAAGATAAGCCTGACTGCTCATGCCAAGCTACCAAGGGGGTGAGCAGGCGTATTTTTTGGAGTGTAACTCCCTTATCCTGACTAGGAAGAAGGGTCCCTATTTGGACAAAGGTGCAAGCCCTTGCCAACTAGAGACCCCCATTTCTAACAGGCTTCATATTGGAACCTCTTGGAAATAAGTTGATCACTTCATTAAAGATTTTGGGCTCACTATACCTTATTGCATAAAGGACACAATGAACATGAGTGATAAAACTGAGCATTTATCTTTTGGGCCTGAAGACAGTATCCTATGTACGTTATGTGTTGAGTCTATGAACACCAATATTCCCCAAGAAGAGCGTATGGAGACGGACGATCTCCTAACTCTTGATTCAAGGAAACAACCAAATGCAGTCCCAACAAACTTCATTATGGCACTAATAGAACTCTGCCTGACTAAGAATTCTTTTGAATTTGATGGGGAATTTTTCCAACAAACGAAAGGGACTTCGGCAGCAGCTGTTTTGCACCTAGCCTTGCCATACTCTATGTGAACCGCTTAGAAATTGAAGTCATCCTATCCTGCAGCAATCATTTTTCCATTAGATTGGCCACTGAGGTCAATATATTCACGATATTTTCATAATTCGGCATGGTTGCAAGGTCACACTCTCGAGTTTTGTGGACTGGCTTGTTAATCATTGTAGTGGACTTAAATTCTCGGTATCACACAGTAGGAAAGAGATCCATTACCTTGACCTAATAATTCAGTTGTCCCCTGGTGGTCTTTTCACATCATTATTCCACAAACCCACAGAAAGGAATACTATCCTTAAATACGCAAGTCAACACCCTAGGGCCTTGGGAGATTCTTTACCATTCTTCCAATTTCTCAGGATTAGGAGAAACTCTTCTGATAAAATTACTATTTTATTGAAGCCAAAGTTCTGTGTACTAAATTACATGGTAGAGGTTACCCTAAAAAATTGGTTAAACAATCTATGAAGAGAGCATGGTATTGCCCACAAGAGGAATTGTTGACTCCAAAATAAAAAGAAAAGCCATAAATAGTAGGATGGTGTGCATCACCACCTTTTCCCCAGTATTCAATCAAGTCAAAAAAGGCATACTTAAGATTTGGCCAGTTGTAAATGCAGGTGAATTGCAAATTGAGAAACCACTATTTGCCTTTTGTAAAAGCAAGAGTATCAAGGATCACTTAATAAAAGCAAGCCTTCACTCAATGAAACCATCACAAACCTTACCTGAAATCTGGGGATTACCACCCTGATTGGGTCAGTTTAAATGCTGCAACTGCAGCGTTTGTCCATTTACGTGTGATACTAAAAGCTTCACATACTATAATGTTAACATTGTGTTGAACTAATTTTGAAATTGTATCACTATGAATGTAATATAAGCCATCATATGTCCGTGGCATTTGTTCTACACCAGACAAACTACGCAAAATGTATGCTTACACATCTGCCAAAATAGAAGTCATATTTTTTGTAAAGTGAACGGCACTCCATTGGTGGATCATTTTCATATTAAAGGACACGCAGAGGATGACTTGCGGTGGCAGGTCATTAAGGTGATTAAACCCCCACCCAGAGGTGCTGACATCAACTCGCTTCTGAACAAAGAAGAGCTGAAATGGATCCATCGTACCAACAGCATTCAGAACTGGTTAAACAGATCGGAGGATTGGACTAATTTGCTATAATCCTCTGAGGAACTTTTATCACTACCTGTGTTACACTGACGGTTCTTAGATATAGCCTGGTTGAGCCTTTAATGCTATTTTATGCTTCTGTATTTGACACTTTCTACATCTCCCATAGCTGGGTATTTGTAAACTTGAATTTGACATACATGTCGGAACAACAACAAGCTGTATCTCCCATACTGGAAAAGTGTGGCTCAATGGTTAGAGCGGCAGACCCTGATGCAGAGGTCTAGCCCGGGACCTGGGTTCAATTCCCCGCCTCGGAGGGTCTTGGGCTCAAAAATTCCACGGACCTGATAATTCTCGCCTCGGTGCCTATTCCAATCATGGAGTCCCACTCTGCAACTCTGGGCAATAGCTTGCTTAATCTCCACAACGGCACCCACAACGCTAAGGATGCCAGGCCTCCACCTTGGGGGTGCCCAGGAGTGGACACCTCACAGGGAAAGCCAGGATGGGTTCCACAGCGGTATTCGTACAAGCGCCTTGAGACCCTTGTGGGTGAGTAGTGCGCTATACAGGTATCAATTTAATTTACATTTACTAACATGCATTGGTGATATTTTGTCTGTTTTGTAAATCCAATGTATTGCACACTAGATACTGTTTGCATCTGCCAATTTTCTAGAAAATTGTGTTTTTATCGCCTTCTTTCACTAACTTTCTTTCCTCTCTACATTATTCCTCTTTTTCAAAATCTTCTCTCTAAGATGGCCGCCCCTTTCTTGCGCTCAGGACTGTCACATTAGGCCACGCCCACTTCCAGGTCTCCTATTACCAGAACTTGCATATATTCGGTTACCAATGTGAGCTGCACATCAATGCTGCTCTTGTGCCACTCATCTTCACCCCGCTACGTGGAGCAGCAGAACACTGCCGCTCACCGATCGGGAGCATTTGGATATCGAGCCATTTCGGTTCACAGCTGTAGTGCCCCACTGGACACATCCGGCACAAACCCTCAATCTATCAGGTACAGTGATAGTGTCATGCTTACTGGATTCAGAAACAGGGGGGAGCTCCAAACCAAGCCAGTCCTGTGTGCACCTCCAGGCTATCAGTGACCAGTCTGTGGATGTCCTTATGATGAAGAGTTTGGTTTGGAGCTCCCCCCTGTTTTTGAAGTTGTCATTCTGAAAATCAAGACACAGTCAATTTATGACAGGGCTCCTAATTCCAAATATTTTCAGTCTAACAGTTTACTGTAAACCATGTATCACAACAAGCGGCTCTCGCACGCCATCATGACAACATGGCAACTCTTTTGCCACAATGAGACACCTACACGACTGATCTGACAACACATGACCGCAAGATGATGAATTCTCCTCTCGTTCTTGGCCATAGTTCACACTTTTCTTTGAGTATATCTATAAAATAGGCTAAGTGCCATGATGTACCTTTATTATTACTTTTATTTTTGCCTTTAGATACGCAAAAGTCAGGGGCAGTAATGCTATAGTAACCATTGGGTTTTAGTCTATTCCCTTGGCCATAATAAACACAATTAAGTAATAACATTATCCATTAAAAATAACTTTGTTGGCCAACATGATGAAGGGGACATACTTTGATGATCACAAGCGCTCTAACTCTCTAATTTTTCTGTATGTAATCCTCATTATTGCTTCATAGCACGATAATAGATACACAAAAATAAGTGTGTTCAGATCACAACTTTTGGTGATAACTCACAGTGCAGGCAGATATTACAATAATCGTTCTTAGTGTAATCCATTTTGATTACACACAATGCCTGCTTACGAAATAACAGCAATAGGACGGGACTATAACTCCCATCATCCTTTGTGAAAGCAAGCGAAATGCACATGTAGGCGTCACATGATGACGTTGTTTACCAAAAGACAAACGGCGCAAGCTCTAAAAAGAGCGATTCTGTAGACGTTTTCACCCATCACATGCAATCCCCGGTTTTTATTTTTAGTGAGATTGAGGGCAACCATAAGGTTTGTGGAAACACTCAGCACAGACATTAATACAAACTCATCATGACTACATACACTGCATCTCATAAACGAAATCGGATGGGTGGTACTACTATTCACATCATCCTTTGCAAGAATACGCACAATACGTGCGTACGATGTCACCTCTGTGATGCTGTTTTGACAAAATAAAAAATGGCGCCACGTACCGGACAGGTACCTCCCCGAGACGGCTCGGAGGGACGCCCGGAGTACAGACGGTCAGGTGAGCAGCCATCATTCTCCTTTTTTTGTTGCCATTAAGCGTTCTCGCTAGTATGCTTAGCCTTTAAACAACGAACAGACAACCGCTTCATCAGGTCTAGACGTGTGCTATTAAGCGTCCTCACTTGCGTGCTCAGCCTTTAAACACATACACGCGACCACTTTACCCGGTCTAGATGTGTGCAATCAGGTTCTGCTCCAACTACTTTCCCACATGGTAACCGAGAGAGAGGAAATTTTATGGCAAGACCGGAGGCTCCTATTATGCTTTCTAATCTTGCGTTTAATCAAACAGCAGCCAAGATAAGCAATGAAAACTACAGTTCCCAGAGGGCCAGAACAGCTGGGCCATGGGAATGTGAAAAAAAAAACGCGATAGTACAGTAACCAATCATAGAAGACCTATCAAATAAAGGCAACTAACTGACTGCGCAGCTTCCTCTTTTCTTGCTGCTCGCAGTCAGATAAGTGCCTTTATTCCTGCTCTCAGTTATTTATTTATTGAAGTATTATTATTGTACCTCGTATTTCACTTGTGGCGCTATTGTTTACACGCATTTGCTTCTAGCGCGTCTTCGCGCCGCTGTACCACGCTTCCAGCGTGTTTATTTGGTTTCTTGTCTAGGTACCCCCCCCTCTCCCTTGGTCGCTCCCTCGCTCACGCAAGTCAGCGCTGCCTTCCCCTTCCTTCGCGCGTCTTCACGCGCCTTCCTACTCGCCTCTCACCTTCCCAGTGCCTTTCACCGGCTCCTCAGTGTTGCTGACGCGCCTTCCTCTCCTTCGGTTCTGGCTCACGGCTGACGCTCGCTGCTCGGCCCGCCTTCTGTCACGCCCCTGCTGGCTGCATTAACCCTCGCCTGCCTCCTCTTGTACCTTCCCTTGTTTTTTCTCGTTTTTGCTCGTTTTTTCTGTCATTCTGACCATGGAACACGACAGTTCCTCTGAGGAGGTCCCTGTTGAGGACTCTCTTAATTTTAAAAAACATTTAAACAAATTTATTAATACCTCTGTTGAGTCAGCAGTCGAGGTGTCTATGAATCGAATGTCCAAAAATATGGAAAATTCTATGTTGAGCGTCATGTCCAAATTACTGGCCCATTCTGCGGGGGAAAGCAGAAAGAAAAAGGTGGACCACTCTGCTAAGGCTCGTGCCTCAAAAACTGCGTCATTGGTTGGCGAGTCTTCCTCGCTTTTGACTGAGGACTTTGTGCCTCCCAGGCCTCCTACCAAGGAGGGGTTTGTTGGTTCCGAGGGCAAGCGAAAGCAAAAAGATAAACACGCAGAGTCTCCTAAGAGGAAACTGGTCATTTCCACCATTATGGACACTGACGATGATGATGATGACGGTGATCATATGGATGCCGCTGATAAATTATTTGATTTGTTTGACGCAGTTGATCCTTCCTCTCCTCCTTCTAAATCTGCCAAATTGGATTCTTTTTCTTCTGACCCAGTCTTCGACTCTGAGGGTTTTCCCATGTTTGATCCCTCTACCATCCGTCATCCGAATTCTACGGAATGGTTCCCTTCCCATCATGTTGGAGAATATATTACGGCCAGACTGCGTCTTCCCCTGGAGACCTCAGTGAGATCCAGACTCAAATCGGAGTGTCCCAAACCAACTCTTCCCGACAAAATCACCTTGGTTCCTTCCATTGACCAACCTCTTCTCACATTCTTTTCTAAATTTGGCAAGGACCCTCGCCGAGGGGTCGACAAAGCTTGGTCCACTTGTCAAGACAAGTTACTGGATGTTGTGGGCCCTCTCGCCCGCATTTTTGATTTGGCGGAGGCCGCGCGCTTGGAAGGTTCGGAACTCTCGGCTGAAGAGGTATCCATGTGGGCCCAACGCGCTTTTTGTCTCCTAGGTAATGCAAATTCCGCCATTACTCATGAGCGCCGCAAAGGTCTCCTTATCAAGCTGGATCCAAAGCTCTCCAATCTCGCCCCTATGGATCCTGGTCCCAAAGCTAATGGTCTCCTGTTCGGAGACAACTTGGTCCGTGACCTCAGCAGATTTGTCTCCACTTTCGCCTCTTTGGACAAAGCCCAACAAACTGTCAAAAAGGTTTTCGCCCCTCGGGTTTTTGGACGGGCCGGCAGAGGCAGGGGCCGCTCTTCCGGCCGTCCCTACAATCAAGGCTCCAGAGGTTCGTCCCACGCCAATCAAGACTACAAGCCACAATTCTATCCCCAACGTGGCCGTGGCTTCAGAGGCAGAGGTCAAGGAAACTTTCGTCACAACAACCCCAGACAACAAGGTAAGCCTTTCTTCTTCCCCTCCTGTGGGGGGTCGCTTAAAACTTTTCCTTCCAAAATGGTGTGCTCTCAGTTCAGATCCCTGGGTCTTAAACACCGTACAAGGCTACCTGATCGAATTTCTCTCCCCCCCGTTCAAACTTCCTTCCCACCCCCCCTCGTTTTTTCCACTCTCATGGCCTCTCAGATTTCAACCGAAATCGAGGTTCTTCTTCAAAAACAGGCAGTTCAAATTTTTCCCTTCGACTCCTCAGGCTTTCTAAGCTCCATTTTTCTTGTTCAAAAGAAAAACAAGAAACTCCGCGCTGTCATCAACCTGAAGTGGTTCAACCAATTTGTGGTTTATCGTCATTTCAAAATGGAAACAATTTTACATCTACGAGACACCCTTCGCCCACACGATTGGATGGTCCATCTGGACCTTCAGGATGCTTACCTCACGGTTCCCATTCATCATTCCCAATGGAAGTTTCTTCAATTCCAATGGGCAGGTGTCAATTACTGTTTCACTTCTCTTCCCTTTGGCTTATCTTCCGCGCCATGGTGCTTCACAAAACTCTTAAAACCCGTGGTCGCTTATCTTCGACCCCTTGGCATCAGACTGATAATTTACTTGGACGACATCCTCCTCATGAATTCGGACAAGGAGAATCTTCTTTCAGATTTACGCCTAACCCAATCTCTCCTTTCAGACCTCGGCTTCCTCATCAACACGGACAAGTCGTCTCTCATTCCATCTCAGAACATGGAATTCTTGGGTTTTCTGGTGGACTCCGCAGCAGCGTCTCTTCGCCTCCCCCTTTCCAAAGTTTCCAAAATTAAAGCGGAAATTGTGTCCGTTCTTCAGTCTTCTCTCTTATCTCTCCGATCCTTGGCGAGGATCGTCGGTCTCCTGTCCTTCTCCATTCAGGCCATCTTCCCCGGCCCTCTCCATTATCGCGCTCTCCAACGTCTGAAGATAAGACACCTCAGGCAAGGCCTCGCTTATTCAGATCTCGTTTCCCTAGATCCCGAATCCCGCATCGAGCTCCAATGGTGGACAGACCATTTAGATGCGTGGAACGGCCAGACTATCTTCGCCACGGCCCCAGATCTTGTCTTAGAATCCGATGCAAGCCTATCGGGTTGGGGCGCCCGCTGTGGGCCAATCTCGACTGGGGGCTCATGGTCCGCCGAGGAGTCTAGGCTGCACATCAACTGTTTAGAGATGCTTGCAGGCTCCTTTGCGATCAAAAGCCTTTCAAAGAACAGGATTCGCTGTTCAATCCTCCTACGCATGGACAATGTTTCTGCGGTCCGCTATATCAACCATCTAGGCGGCACCAGGTCAAAGCCTCTGGCAGACTTAGCGAAAAGTCTGTGGGAATACTGCCTCGCCCATCACCTTTCCTTGTCCGCGGAGTATCTCCCAGGGGATCTCAATTCTGTGGCCGATTGGCACTCAAGATTCCTTCGAGATTCCAGCGACTGGAAGCTCTGTCCATCCGTTTTTCTTTCCCTCTCCCATCTTTGGGGCCCTTTCTCCATCGACCTTTTCGCGTCCCGGCTCACCTCCCAATTGCCCCGGTTTTACAGTTGGCGTCCGGACCCTCTGGCCTTGGCGACAGACGCCTTCCTGCAGGATTGGTCTCGTCATCTGCATTATGCCTTCCCCCCTTTCTTGATGATCAACAGGGTCCTCTCTCAAATTCGCCGCCAGTCTTCGTCCCTGGTTCTCGTGGCTCCTTTCTGGCAGGCTCAGGTTTGGTTTCCGTCTCTTTTGGAGATGGCGGTGGACTTCCCGGTCCTTCTTCCCTCCTTCCCAGATCTCCTCCTCAATCCTCAGGGCGAACAACACAGTCTCATTCTCGACAACACTCTGACCTTGTCGGCCTGGAAAGTTTCCGGCCTCCCCATTCTCACGTCCTCATTTCACAAGAGGCTTCGCTCTTTATCAGCCAGGCCTGGGCCCCTGGCACCTCCAAGGCGTACAAATCCGCCTGGTCTCTTTGGGCAGGCTGGTGTTTGGAAAGGGACCTCAATCCCATTTCAGCCCCTCTGAATTTTGTCATTAATTTCCTCGCTTCCGAGGCAAGCGCAGGTAAGGCTTATCGCACTGTCAATCTATATCGTTCGGCTATCTCCCTTAACCACTCCCAAGTTGATGGAAAACCAGTTGGTGCTCATCCCCTCATTTGTCGTCTCCTGAAAGGTGTTCGATGTGCGAAACCACCGTTGGCTAAGTATACTTCTTTATGGGACGTTACAGTTGTTCTTAAATTGTTCACAAATTGGCCTGACAATTCTGTTCTTTCACTCAAAATGTTGTCTGCCAAACTTACCATGTTACTGTGTTTGATTTCCATTAAGAGAGTTTCTGATGTCAAAGCTCTAGATGTTTCTGCTCGCCAATTTTCCCCTACAGGTGTAATGTTTCAAATACGCAGATGCACAAAAACTAATTTGGAATCAGTGTTTTATCCTTATTTCCCTGCTCAACCCAAACTGTGTGTTGGACAATGCTTAAAAGTGTATGAAGAAAGGACCGCCAATCTCAGAACGCCCTCTTTTTCTCAACTCCTGATTTCATTTCGTAAACCCCATCTCCCTGTCTCTTCCCCTTCCCTTGCCCGTTGGGTTCGCTGGGTCATGTCTCTTGCCGGAATTGATGTCTCCATTTTTGGGGCTCATTCGGCCAGGGGAGCCATGGCTTCTAAAGCCTTTTGGTCTGGCTCTCGATTGGAGGACATTCTCAGATCGGCAGATTGGTCCAATGACAGTATCTTTCGCATGTTCTATTGTAAACCAATCCATACTGTGGCTTCTGATGTTGTTAATATGCTTTGAACAAGCATAATAGGAGCCTCCGGTCTTGCCATAAAATGTAGATTTTCCTAGTATTCATGACGGAAAGTCTTAATTTTATTAAAGACACGGAGGCGAGTATTATCCCGCCGCAACATTACTGACATTTGTTTCTCCCTCCCTACAGCAAATCCAGCCTTACCACCGGCTTCGTCTTAGGAGTTCTACTCTTCGACTGCTGAGGTCTTCGCCTCCACGTCCTCCACTTCCAGTGCCTCCGGATCCTTCTCCTGGTCTCCTGTTCGATCTTCTTCCTTGGATTCCTCTGATGCAAGACTTATGTTCCTGGACTTTGGCTCTGGCCTTAATTATGTTAATTTGTCCTTTATTCACTGAACCTTTATGACTGGCTCACAGCGAAAAGAGGAAGCTGCGCAGTCAGTTAGTTGCCTTTATTTGATAGGTCTTCTATGATTGGTTACTGTACTATCGCGGTTTTTTTTTCACATTCCCATGGCCCAGCTGTTCTGGCCCTCTGGGAACTGTAGTTTTCATTGCTTATCTTGGCTGCTGTTTGATTAAACGCAAGATTAGAAAGCATAATACTCGCCTCCGTGTCTTTAATAAAATTAAGACTTTCCGTCATGAATACTAGGAAAATCTACATTAGCACATTAGCACCCAGACTTCATTTGCTTTATGGAGCCTAATTTTACTTACCTCTAAAAACCAGCTTTTTGAGTATGTTTGGAAATACGATACCTTGCTAGTACCGCGAGGTTTTGTTAAGGACAAGACCACACGGACTCTGTGGCCACGACACATATTAAGTCACAATGTGTCCCTAATACCGATGTTTTTGTGTTTCATTCTGAAGCGTGCTAAACCAGCACAGCGCCAAGAAAGTGAAATAACATTCTAGTACAGACGTAGACTGAATAGCGATACCAGATGCACTTTTTTCATATTGATAAGTCGAGTCAGGGATACATGCTACTCATCCCTGATGTTTCCTTCTTTGCCTCTTGTTTTTATCATAGCGGTGCTCTACCTGCCTGAGCCGCAGCCAGGCGAGGCGATGTACCATCCTCCTACCTAATAGGTAAGCGGATTGAGGGCTCGTGTATGGGCTGAATATGTGCATTGAATCACACATATGGTTCAAACAGTATTTGTAACTGCAAATTGGTTGTACCTAATATTTTTGACACCAATTTTTGTTCTCTTTCCTTGTTCCCTTCTTTGTCTGGCACAATCACTCAAAAACCCTGGACACCATCAAGTTTCCTGGAGGAGTTGCATGCACCTAAGACGTCCAGGTGACATAATTGTAATATTAATTTTCTTCACTTATATTCATGCATTAGCGATGTAGTGGTCCTGATGAAAGCAGCGGATACTTTTTGGGTCCACATACTGCCGAAACATGTCGACCTAGGAAATCCGTATAGTAGCTATTTGCTAAACCTACTTTTTTCCTGCACTTGTTTTAAATATTGGAAGTCTGAGAGGCATCTATTAAACTCTTTTTCTCTCAACTCTTCAATTTGATATATCTCACCACTCTCACACTCTCACCTTTTTTCCGCACTGCTATTCAGTTATCCGAACACTGTCCTTCCATACACACCCTTAAACACTGGTGCATCCACTTCCAAAAAAAACATCAAGTGGCTGAAAGTATATTTTCCTTGGTGTGAGGCGTCCCGGATGATGCCAAGGGCGGTATCGGACAATAACTGATGGGTACCCTGGAGGTATTTTGTTGTGCTTGAATCACACTTATGATTAGTTTCCATTTATTACAGTGTTAGGGTTTTTTTGCCAGTCATAGGAGAGCAAGTTGATTGCCAAATACTCATTGTTCTTTTGATTGACTCTTTTTTTGGGGGCCTTATCTGTGTTGGTCTATAAATATACCCTAGGACCCTCCTTCTACCGGTTTTCTTGTATATTTTAAAAAATACTAAATTTCTTTAAATTGGCGTGGGATTTTCTTATGCAGTGTTTTTACTTTATTACTGTCATGTGTTTCTTGCAATGTCTATTGTAGTTTCCCTATGTTAGTCTCACAGTGCACGGCACAGAACACATTAGCTTTGCACACGTTACCACATAATCACATTTGCTTTTGTGTCATATTATATTTTCACATAGAACCTGCAATTGTTTTCTTACTCTGTTCTTTCCTGGAATTTAGTCTGAATGGAAGACAAGGTCAAACAACAGTGGCCCTTGTTATTTTCTTCTGGTCATTTACACACACCTAGAAACAACACAGAAATGCAGCTGTTGTTCATTAACATGTGAACCTTGTCATATATAGATCCACATCATTATAACACGCAGAGAGAAACCAATCTCTCCCTAGAGTGGATCACAGCTGTATCTGAGATTTAATACATTCATCTGTGTATGCTAAGGTATGGGGTCCACTGATGAGCCCAGAAACCCTTGCTGGATAAACAGCTTGCTTCTGTAGAGGGTCCCAAGCATAGTTGCGTTCCTAAGCAGACTCACTGCAACAATATGGTTTGTGTAATGCATTAATCCTTTACATATTTCCTATAAGTTAAACCTGACTGCTTTTTTTACAGAGGGTTAAGCACAGGTTAATTTTGTGACTTTTGTGGTTCACCCTAATAAAGGTTTGTGGTTGTTGCATGAGTGGCTCCCACCCCCTTCAACAAATAACCTAATTTCCTATTCAGGAGGAGGGCTCAGACTGCAGAATAATTCCGCAATCAACACTACTACATATGTTGATAATGTAACAGAACAAGCCACTCACCTACTCTTGGGGTAAGTACTCCAACTAAGTGTAGCTTCAGTTCTTCCTATGCACATGCAAAGAGATCCACCTTCATAAAACCAGCATTGAGAACTAAATTACTTAATGCATCGCAAGGCCTTTGAGACCGCATATACCAGTGGAAAGCAGAAAGAGAGCAATACAGGCACTATAGGTAATACACATTCTCAGAACCTTGACCTACCACTGTACTGTACGTGTATCATAGTAATAATAACATGGGGTGGCATTTACTGGACTAGAATGCTGTGGGTATAACCTTGGGGAAAGGCAGACGAGTCTTGTGCTCGGTGGATGTGTAGCCACTTTGTTGGATTAAAGCTTCTGATAGATGCTTGTGGTGCTCCTTGGTGGTTTTTCCAGAGTTACTTGTCAGACCACCATTTGAGGAACCAGCCAGCTTGCCAGGAATTTCATACTCTGCCTGCAAGGCCGCAGAGGAATACTAGATCCTAAAGACACCATTTCATTGAGTGGAACTGTGAAGGTTTTGGGGCCAGGGAGATCGTGATGTAAACTTTATCTAATATTAGATCACTATTTGGCAAGTTCCGAACATGCAAGGAGATTTCAGTAGTCGCAGCTTCTACGTTCTAGAGCTGCTTTGTTTACTGGCAGTATAAACAGAAATGTGTAAATCAGCACCCCAAAGCTATAGCCACCTCAAGCACCTAATGTGTGTACGTAGTGAAGATAATCAAATTTGCTCCTGTAGAAATTAATGGTTGATGGAGTGTTCACCCTGCTGATTTTGCACATTGAATGAATTTTAGAACATTATCACAAACTAAGAGCGAAGTGCTCATCCTGCCGTTTTTGCACATTGCATTCATTTTAGAATATATTGAATATGATAAATTTGCTCCTTTAGAAATAATGGTTGACGAAGTGTTCACTCTGCCGATTTTTCACATTGAATTAACTTTAGAATAACTTATTACACTATCCCAGGCAAATAACAAAGTTTGTTTGCCTTCAGCCCCTGACACCTAAGGACTCTATGGCCTAAAATCACTAACATTATCTGATTTACACTGCTTAAAGTAAAAAAAAAAACAATGTGATGAAGCCAACATTTACCACGTCATTGTGCTTTTTTTTTTTACTTCAAGCCATGTTGCACTGTTATACAACATGTATTAAACATTAACAACGTAAATGGATTTCACATAGGCGAAACATATATAGACTGTGCCAATGCTTGTTTAACCAAGTTATTTGCTTTTATGGTGATACTATGTACATAATATATTATCGGCGGCCATCTTATATTGGGGAAACTGACACTTGCAAATATGGATCTCATATGAAATTGAGTATGATGTATTCAAATTTTGTTCTATCAACTGGAAATCATCTTTGTTGAATTAACTTTTCTACTTCTTCCTTTTACTATTGAAGATTCTATCCATTATCCGACATCCCCTCATTTCTTACAAATGGTGGGTGATCCTCCAAAGGAGTGGGAACTTAGGTATGCGATCGTACTTGAAGAGGAAGAATGCTCAACGCAAAGGAAGTTGCCTTTGATTAAATAATGCTTAGGAGGAATGCGATTAAAACAATTCAACAATTCAGCTCCACATTTGAGGAGGCCATAAAGCAAATGTGTGGAAGATTTGGAAATACATTGAATACTGTAATGGAAATGTTCAAGTTTTATTCTTGTGTTTAAAAGGAGGATGTATCCTATGAGGACTACATGACAACTGTATTTGTTTTAGCTAGGTTTTGCAAATGTAAAACCTTTGACTAGGGTCTACGGAACAAAATTATGCTGAAACCGAGTGGTAATAAAATTAAAGAATGGTTATGGGCTGGTACTGAAATTACCTTGATTGCTGTTATTGGTATTGTAAAGGTATAGAGTGATCTAACAATTTTTGGAGTAGGATTAGAGGACATTCCATCAAAACAAGCGACATAAGCACTGAGGTTTATGTTATGAAGAATAATTCCAATGTCATATATAAGATAGATATTGACAACAGAGGATTTAAAAGGAAGACTAATCCAGTGTGTCACAGATGTGAAAGGTCTTTCCATGTTGGAAATTTGAAATGTTGTCTTTCAGTCAATAAAATATAATTTAAATGCAAAGAGAAGACAGAGGCTGTAAAGCAAGTGTGTCTAATAGAGTTAATTGCTTCATCAGAGATGAACGTGAGAAAGATGTAGGTAATATCAATTCTATTCTTTGTGTGACTGACAAAGTATGTAAAGTATTTCCAAACTGTATTGTTAAGATGGATGGGAAGGACAAATCTATGGTGATGGATTCATGTGCATGGTATATCAGTAATGAGAAACCTGTTTTATGTGAAATATGGGAGTGGAGGAATATTTTACCTCCTTATGTACAACAGGGATGATAATCCGGACATACAATCGAGTTAGAAGGATATGTTGGAGCTGATTTGGAAATTAATGGGAGAGGAACTAGAGCAAAGATTTATGTGGCAAAAAAGAGGAAGGTCATTAAGTGATGTCCTCATCAACAGAAGTTGGGCATGAAGCTTGTTCCGAATGCATATACATCTGTGCAGGTAGTCATGTCTGGAATTCAGGGTTCTAATTTTGTTTCCGAGAAAAACTTGTAATTTCTCACTCTCTTTTATGAGGAGTTAGGAAAGTTTAAGGCTTTGAAACACAAAATAATTCTCATGCACAGAGCAATTTTGGTTAGGGGTAATGTAAGAAATGTGCCTGTAGCCTATTAGGGAAATTAAAAGTGATGTTGAATGATTTGTGTAAAAAAAAAAAAAAATAACAATTGAACCACCTTCATGGGTGTCCCACGTGGTTATCTGTGAGAAAGGTCAGTGGAAAAACAACTTTGAATGGGTCAGCGAAGCCTTAATGATGAAATTTGAATTGATAGGCATCCTTTAGGAAATTTCTATGAAATGGTTTATACTCTTTCTAGTGCAGCTGTATTTTTAATGATAGATCTTGCATGTGTGCATCACTAGGTTGGCTGCATGAGAATTCTAAATAGCTCACAACATTTGTAACTCCGGAAGGAATGTTCCAGTTTTTGCAAATGCCTTTTGGTTTAGCAAGTGCTTAATCAATATTTCAACATTTAATGAAACCAACTCTTGAGGATGTTATGTGCAGAGTCGCATTCCATGGTGATGTTCTGGTATTTGGAAAGACATATGAGGAACATGATCAAAATGTGTGTGCTTTGTTGAAGAAACTTCTATTGAAGGGTTTGACCATGCAAGTTTTAAAATGTAGTTTCTGTAAGAAGAAAGTTGAATTATTGGGCCATGACATTTTTCAAAGTGGTATTAAACATAAAAGGAACCATGGTGGAGCCTTTGTAAAAGCTGTGGCACCATATTCTAAAATGATCAGCTGTTATAATTTATTGATTTAACAGAGGTTTCTGTCAAGATTGTTGAGAAAATGTTTGAATATTGAATGGGGAGAAAGTTAACTAATGAGATTTGAAATGTTGACAGAAATGATGGGAGTATCTTGCCTGATAACAGATCTGGGTTGAACAGAGTGTGTAGTGGTTGCGGATGTAAGCAGTGTGGGTTTAGGTGCTGTTTTAATGCAAAGAAACAAGGGCAAATAATCAATTATATTGTATCATATTATATTGTATTGCATCACATACTTTAAGATCTGCAGAAACACGTTAAGCTGTGATAGAAAAGGAGTTGGCAGCCTGTACTTGGGCAGTAAATCACTTTCTGTAATTTCTGTGAGGAACATGATTTTTCCTGAGGACTAATCACAAGTCTTTGGTGAGCATGCAATCAGCAAGTGGGGGAGAAGCTTGGCTGCACGTTTAGCTCATTTGGCAGCTAAATTGCAAGAATATCAGTACATTTTCATTGTGTTTCTAGAAGTAATAATGTACATGAGGAACAAGAGTGTGATGTAGCATACACTGTAGCCAGTGTGAGAGAGGGGTGAGAGAGTATGAGGGGGGATGTGTGCAATTATGTAAAGTGAAAGGAAAGAGTCATTACTATGTGATCACAATTTGAGTTTGGTTCATTGTTTTTTGACTAATAGATAGTCTGAAGAATGCAAGTTGAGCAAGAATTTAGCCTCTAAAATGAGAAATGAATTGATGATTTGTGATGGCATTGTGGTAAGAATGCTTCCATTGTCTCTTGAAGGTCATCAACTTCTAGCTTTATCATATACAGCAAGCTAAAGCAGTGTTTTAGTGTCCGAATGGTACCTCTGCTTCTTTGGGTAAGCATATGGACAAATCCCCCAGCCACACTCTGTAGAGAGATTATTTTAGAATGTCTCCTTCTGGACAATTGGGGTCTATATGTGGAAAAGTAAATTTTGCCATGTTCTGTGTCCCTACGTGTCCCCCATCTCATGTTATGTGTGCATGATTAATATGCATATGTATCCCCCATGTTCGATTAAAGACGCAATTACAGTTGTGTCCATCTCTAGTATGCTAGTTTCCAGTTCTCGTGAAAGCTACGAGTATTAGGCCTATGTAAAGTTACGTTGCCACGTTTCTCAGTGTGCACGTTATTTCATTGAAAAATCCCTGTTTCTAGGCCTCAAAAGGGCCCGGACACCAGATTCACCTCCTGTCTCCTGAACCCTCGCTGAGGAGCGATACAGCCCCCACCTGTATCCTCGACCCTTCACTTACTTCCTGCCTCGCAGTGCCCGGCTCGGCCTGGCTCTGCCTACGAGTCTGCCAAGAGTATGTTATGATTCTAGTTATCAGTCCAGCCCTCCTTCTCTGCATTCCTAAGCTACTGAATCGCATCAATAGTTTCCGTCATTGTCTAGCCTTTACGTCTCCATGTAGGAGAAATACTGTATTAATGGTCATTTAATATTCCTCAACACGCACTACATGTAGAATAATGCATGCTCCAGTCTTAGAGTCTGTTAGCCTCTCCCCTCCTGACTCTTAGTTTATATCAACATGTCCTCTAAACATTAGATACTAGATAGGGTTTAGGTACATGTCGCCCTGACTCTCCAGACTTCAGTCTTTACTCCTAGCGCAGAGTTCATAGCCCCCAGCTTCTCCTAGTAATACGTCATTGTCAGTTTGCGCGCACCATTAGGTTAGAGGTCCCGGCTCCTTAGGTAGCCCCCTCCATGTTCCCGCCCCATTTATGACATATTCTGTTACGTTTACATCACATGTCCATGTATACGCCTCTTGTTACACCCTCTTTCACCCTTATCTTTCGCGACTGATATTGACCACACCCACTGCTCCGCCTACTGTATTCACTGTAATGCAATTGTTTTAGTATATATATGTTGTACATTGTTATTAAAGTTGGCGCGCTCATTCCCTGTCCCCCCTGCAGGGCCCTGCCATCCTGTTCCCGTGCAGGTTGTCCTGTTCCTGTCCTTTATGCTGTATTAAACCTGCAAACTCCTACTACCTCGAATCTTGACTCTTATTTATTGAGCTATCTGTTATTGCTATGTCCAGTCAAACCTAGATCCGGTATTATTTATTTATATACCACATAATGGCGCCCGAATAGGGACTTGCCCTTTCCCCACGCGCCGGTGAAGCCACGCCGGCCCCCTGACCCTCTGCAGCCGTGACGGAACCATACCGTGCACCGGCAGATATTTCTGCTTCAAGTATCCCTCAGGCCCACGGAGGAGACGGAGGTTGCGGTCCAGCATCCAGACGAGGCGGTGGAGGAACGCGGCGAGTCCCGACCAGAGCCCAAGCCGAGAGTCCAAGGTCCGAGGTATCCAGAGGCCCACCCGTAACAGAAGTCCGAAGTCCGTCCGTCCGGCGTCAAAGCAGTCCAGTCCAGTCCGAGGCCTTCCGTTCTTGCTGCCCAGTGAGTACCGTTGCTGGGGTAGTATCTAGACAGGGTCAATCTAATTGACTTGGTCCGTGGGTTTTGGTGGTACACAGACCCAAACGAAGTGTCCACTTCGGTGGATACGGGTCCTGACGTGTCTCTTTATGAGACCGGTAAGTTTCGTACTGTTTTAGCAGTGCATCTAGTTTCTGTTCTAGTCAGTTCTGTTCTCGAGAAGATTCATGTATTCTGTTTTCAGTATTCCAGGTAGTATTCTGTTCGAACTGTTATTTTAAATGTTCTTCATGTATTTTTAATGTCGTGGTATGAAAGTGGTGTAATTATCGTGTTCATTGTGTATTGTATTGTGTCTAGATTACAGTTCCGTCATGCCGTTGTTCTCCAAACTACGTCAGTTGAAAACTAGAAAAGGTCTGTTAGAAGCAGCAGTTCCTGTCCCGCCTAGGGACAGTCCAGGTCATTTTATGTATCAGAAGCATGGCATAAGTGCCATATTATATCTAGATTTATGGGTGGAGTACACCAAAGAGTTAGAAGAAAAGTATAGATGGCCCGTATCAGGTACGTGGGATGCCGAGTGCATCATGCGAGTAGAAGAAGCATTATGGAAAAAGAAAGCCAGACAGTCACAGAAAGATGCCATCGAGTTATGGCGCAAAGAATCTCATAAAAGAACCGAAAAAGAAATCAGAAAGTCAGAACTAAGTAGAGAATCCTTAGAACGAGCCCAAGAAAGGGAACTAATCGAGATAGGTGAACGAGTCAAAACCGAACAGTCAGACAGACAGAGGCATGCCCTTATTAAGGGTATGTATCCTCTTCTTGCCGAGGGCTTGCCAAAAGCGACCCCGGAGGCATCCAGTAATTTTCCGCCACCATTAGTTCCGATCAAGCTACGTCACAAACCGACCGCAGCTGATATTTTTATTTCGTCCTATTTGGACGACACAGTCCCAGAATATACAAATCCTGTTCCGCCAGCTCCTGTAAATAATGTAAATCCTGCTCCTCCAGTCACCGGAGTACCTGCTACGGTACCCCCGGTCCAGCCCACATTACAATTTCCCACCGCGCCAGTAGTCGACGATTCTAGTTTAGGGGCCGCAGGAGGAGGTCCTCCTGGTACCCCGCCGCCACACCAACGTGTAACGTTAGTCGAGTTACATGAACGTGCGTTACAGCGTACGCCCAAATATAAGTCCGTTGCAGAAATCCGACGAGCCCTTACTGAATGCCGCTATGATCCAGTTGCAGGTGATGATAGTACAGTTATATATTCCATCCGTGTAAGACGGGTGACCGGGTATTTGGACACCCTACCGAATATGAAAGAAGATCTAGACAGAATTTATCGTTTCATCCGTACAGGGGATGATCCAGAAAGTATTGGCGAAGCCATGTCTCAAAGGAAAGCTGAGATCCAGCTCATGTTATTAAAGTTTCTGATTAATTGTTTAATAAGAGAACAAGATTCTCCGACTAAAGATCCGGCCGAAATGAGAATCCTGACAAGGTGGAGTGATAATATAGCCGAGGGTAAGCACAGAACCATCAGTAGTATAGAGAGTATGTACAAGAGAATTCGTAAGGAAATAATAAGGTTACACGAACAACGTAAAGCAGCACAAGGAAGCGAGAAAGAGAATGACTCTTCTACTGAAGAGGTAGACGACGAGAATCCCACTAGAATAGCGTATGTAGGTAGAACTAGACTTTCCGACCGACATTCACGTCTAGACTACAAGAAAACTGTTCATCATCCAGCACCAGAGCAAGGTTCTCTAGAACAAGTATTTCAAGTCACCGATCATATTCTGAAATCACGAATCGGTTACAGTGAGTTAAGTACTATGCATGAACAAGAACTAGCCCGATCAGCAGTCCGATGGATTACTGATTCTACCACTTTTCCAGATGAAATAGTGGCTCAAATGTTTCTGAAACTGCCCCCAGCCGAGCAGCGACTGGTGGGTATGTATATGATCCAGCACCTCATTACTCTGTATGAGGGTCAACACTCTGATCCAGGTCCGTTACACGATGTCCTGAACGAGTTACTCCAGTATAGATGGAAAGGTCTAGGTACCGATTTAATTAGTGTTATTCTAGAACAGCGCCACAAATATAGAACGTTTTTGAACCCGCATTTTGTTCATGTCTCACCCCCAGAAAGTAAACCCTCTTACATAGACAGACAGAATCCGTTACGAGAAGTACACCCAGTCAGGACAGCAGATGGTGAAATGCAACGAGTATTTGTTTACACCCCAATTACAAAGATGGAACTCTTAGAAATGAAGAAATTAATTCCCTGTCATGACAAAGATCCAGCAGGGTTCCACCGAGAAGTAAAAGACATGCTCCGTATGGGAGAATACACGTATCCAGATATAATTAAAATGCTAAAAGTCCTGTTGCCCGCAGGGGTATATGAAAAACTCAAGGAAAAGGAATGGGAGGTGGGAGAGAAAAAGATCGATTGGGCAGTTCTAGAAGCTGAAGATAAGATACGAGTACCAGGTACCGGTCTTGGAGAGAAATGTAAAGAATTACCAGAACTGTTAATACAAGTTTTGCCGAGGTTATTAGCAACTAAAAAGGAAGACTGGGATGCAATCTCAGCCTGTAAACAGAAACAAGACGAAGACACTAGTGATTTTTATTCTAGATTTGAGAAATGCTTTAGTATAAACAGTGGCCTCAAGACAAGTAGCGAGTCATACCCTCATCTCTTTGTTACTAAATTAGTCGAGAATTCAAGTCCACAAGTTAAGAATCGAGTTTTGAAAGTCGAAAGTACCTGGCAAGCTAATACCCCGTCCCAAATGTTACAGATGCTTCAGTATCACCAGAATAGAATCAGAGAAGAGCAAGATCATGAAAGAAAACGTATGAAAGACACGAAAATGAAAGTACTAGTTGCACAATCTGTTCCTCAAGACAGTCAGAAGAAGGGTACGAATCAAGCCAGTCATCCTGCAGTTCCCGTTAAAGGGACCTGCAATTATTGTAAACAGCCAGGTCACTATATAAACGAGTGTGCAGTTCTGAAACACAACATAGCTACCGGTAAGACTAAAGAAAGACCACGTCCGCCTAGACAAGAACAAGTTCCACAGACTTCTCAGCCACAGAATGCACAACAGACAGTTCCAGCGCCGCAGCCTATTGCTGCAACACAGCATGTTACACAGCAGATGTACCAGTATGCACAGTCCGAGTATCCAGAGTATCAGCCATATTCAGGAAACAGCCTAGAGAGGGAGGTAGGCTTGCCTCTCATCGAGATACCTGTAGATCAAGAGGGTCCCTATGTTCACAGTCAAGTATTAGGGAAAGACAGAAAGTTTCTGATTGATACAGGGGCAAGTAGGACGACCATCAGTCACGCCGAAGTTCCAGGGGCTCCGCTCTCAGGCTCTAGAAATGTTTCCCTTGGATTTTCAGGAAAGCCTATTGTAAACGAGATATCTAAGCCAGTCACTCTAGAAGTAGGTCCATTGTCCCGCACTACTGATCTGTTACTTACGAAGTCATGCCCAGAAAATCTGTTAGGTATTAAAACACTGAAAGAATTAGGTGCAGTCATATGTTGCTCCCCAGAGGGAATACGACTGTTTCTACGTGACTTCAAGGGTCACTATGTATTACGAGATTTTGATCCGAGATTGTCCAATGTTCCACAGCATTTATGGGCGCAAGGTCCAACTGATGTAGGTTATATGCAAATCACACCCCATCGTGTGACTCTCAAGCCAGGTGTAGTGTTACCACGAATCAGACAGTACAGATTGCCACCTGAGGCTGTAACAGCCTTATCCAAAATTATTGACGAGCTCATCGCTCAAGGAGTAGTTGTAGAAACTAACTCCAATGTATGTAATTCTCCGATCATTCCAGTCATGAAACGTACTGATCCAAATGCACCCCCAGTATATCGATTAGTGATTGACCTTCGAGAACTCAATAAATGTATTATTCCCCAGTACCCAGTTGTCCCAGATATCTCTTCCCTATTGACAGCCATTGATTCCGAAGCCTCATTTTTTACAGTCATAGACCTCAAGAACGCGTTTTTCAGTGTCCCCATTCATCCAGACAGCCAGTTTCTTTTCGGATTTTGTTTAAATGGAAGGAGCTACCAATTTACACGAGCTCCTCAAGGTTTCACAGAAAGTCCTAGTATTTACAGTCAAGCACTTAAGAGACAACTAGACAACATTCACATGCCAACTGACACTGCCCTGCTCCAGTATGTCGATGATCTACTGATCACCGCCCGTTCTGAACGTGCTTGCGAGCGAGCATCCCTTACAGTCTTGTATTTCTTAGCAGAGATGGGGCACAAGGTGTCCCCTTCGAAGCTTCAATTCTGTGTCCAGCAAGTGATCTATTTAGGCCACTTACTGTCCAAGTGGGGTAGGCAGTTGACACCAGACCGTATCCAGTTAATAGCGAGTCTTCCTCAGCCCAAGACCCAGAAGGAGGTACGTGTTTTTATCGGCCTTACTTCTTATTGCAGACAATGGATTCCTCAGTATGCATTTCTGGCCAAGCCACTGATACAGTTAACGACACAGGAGGCAGCCGTATCGACTGTCCTCCCTTGGACATCTGAACATACACTTAGTTTCAATGAGTTAAAGAAAGCTTTATGCCAAGCTCCAGTTCTAGCTACACCGAACTACAGTAAGCCTTTTACACTTTTCGTCACAGAACGTGAAGGTACAGCATTATCTGTTCTCACACAAGATCAAGCAGGACAGTACAAGCCCTGTGCTTATTTTTCGAGCACACTAGATCCTGTAGCCCAGGCGCTGCCTGCTTGCCTCAAGTCAGTTGCAGCCACAGCACTAGCTATCAGACAAAGTGATTCCATAGTATTAGGACATTCCTTGACAGTACAAGTTCCACACTCCGTGGAAGTTCTTTTAAACCGAACACAGACTCAGCACTTGACAATTGCACGTTTAACAGGTTATGAACTGACACTGTTCCAGCCACACATAGAAATCAGACGCTGCAACGTTCTAAATCCTGCTACACTGTTACCGTCAGTTAATTCGAATTCTGCCACACACGACTGTGTGGAAGTAGTTAACACTATGACTAAGCCAAGACAAGATCTGACGGATATTCCATTACCAGATCCCGACCTGACACTTTATGTGGATGGTTCATGTATGAGAACAAGTACAGGAGAACTAGTAGCCGCGTATGCAGTGACTACTGACACTGAAGTTATAGAGACACATCGTATTGACACCCTGTCTGCTCAAGCAGCAGAGCTAGTTGCTCTGACCCAAGCCTGCATATATGCTAAGAACCTGAAAGTCAATGTTTACACAGATTCACGTTACGCATTTGGAGTTGTACACGACTTTGGAGTGCTCTGGCAGGCGAGAGGTTTCATGACTTCTCATGGAACCAAGATTCAGCATGGTCTCCTTATTCAAGCTCTGTTAGATGCCATACACTTACCGACATCTATTGCTATCATGAAATGCAAAGCACATACGAAAGTTACAGACATTGTTTCTCAAGGTAATGATCTAGCAGATCGCACAGCCAAGCTTACAGCACAGACTCCAGACATGTCAGTTAATCCGACACAGACACATACTTCAGATCTGACTACCTGTATGACAGTTAAGGACCCCACTCAAGATGTCATAGATATCCAGTTACATGCTACTCCCGATGAAATCAAGAAATGGTCCGAACAAGGAGGGGTCCAGACAGATCAGGGATGGGTGACGAAGGGAAAAGCCACATGGTTTCTCCCCGACTCTATGGTTCAAGTCATTATCAATACCGCACATAGTCCAGCACATTTAGGAGAAAAAGCTATGATAGACAGTATCCAGAACATTTGGTTCAACAAGCATTTACGAGCTGCAGCCAAGCAGAAGGTCCGTACCTGTATGATATGTTGCCAGTTTAATCCAGGTAAAAGTGTCCCGGTGGAACAAGGTGGATTCCAGCCCCCTGACCACCCTTTTGAAGTCCTCCAGATGGATTATATTCAGATGGAGCGATGTCGAGGTTTCAGGTATGTCCTTGTAGTTGTATGCGCTTTGTCCAGGTGGACAGAAGCATATCCAGTCCCAGATTACACAGCCACGACCACTGCCAAGCAGTTGGTTCGTGAATTCTTCCCCCGCTATGGACTCCCTAGGGTCGTATATTCTGACAACGGCCAGCCATTCTCATCTGAGCTCATGAAACATATCTCCCTGTTGTTAGGATACCAGTGGAAGTTCCATTGTGTACGCCATCCTGAAGCAGCCGGTCTAGTAGAGAGACATAACCAGACCCTGAAAATCCGTATTGCTAAAATATGTAAAGAGAAAGGTGTGGACTGGCTAGTAGCTCTGCCAGTCGCTTTGTTTTATATGCGCATGGTCGCGCATTCCAGATCAGGTCTGTCCCCGTACGAGGTCGTATTCGGCCGCCCCCCTAACATGTGGGGTACACCTAGACCCCGAAGTATTACCGATGTTTCAAGTAATATGCTGACAGATTACCTAGCTTCCTTGATGTCTGCCCTACACTCTTGTCGTTCACAGGTTGCCGCCGCATTTCCAGACAATACCGAGGTGGCACCTCATGAAATCGTTCCTGGAAGTTTGGTTCTTGTAAGGAACTTTGATCGTTCAAGTCCGCTGGAGCCCCGCTGGAAGGAGCCCAAGCAGGTCCTCCTGGCCACCCGTACTGCCGTCAAGCTGGAAGGCAGGAAGGGCTGGGTCCACCTGTCTCATGTGAAAAAGTTTTACGGACTAAAGACTGTTTCCAAGAACATTTCCGAGGATTTTAAGGATTGCCAAAGTACTATTCTTAAGGACTGTCCCGCAAAAGACAATGATACAGATTCCTCCCTGTTAGAGAAAACTCCGCAGCAGGAGTACAAGCTAAAATTAAGGTCTAGTAAAATAAGTCAGCCAGTTTGATTGTCTAAGTCCTCCCCTAGGTGAAATGGTTAGACCGGTTTCTGACATGTATATAATAGACCCCCACAGAGAGAGAGTTAGTGAGAACTCTAAAAGTTGCACTATTATTTTATGTTTTCTGCTATATCTCAGCCTTATGATCACCTGCACAAGTTATGCATTTTATTTGTGTTTTCCAGTTTCTAATGTAAATGAGTCTGCTAATGCTACAGTAGAGCACACGTTTAGTGATCTACCTCCTCATGAACTCTCATATCGTCTTGCTATGCGTAATAATTCCTTTATCCGCATGTTACATTATTCACACCAGACCAGCAATGCCACTAATTGTTGGGTGTGTGGTCGACTCCCCCCTTTCCAGACACCGAAGGGAGTTCTGCCACTCTTTCCTTATCCATTTTCACATAACGGTTCATGTGGAGCATGGTCCACGTTAACGTCATCCTCAACAGATATGTCTTTTCTTAACAGTACATGTTTCCCAGGCAAGCAAGGTCTTCCCCACAGAACAGGGCTAGATCTAGAAAATGAAGTTTATAATTTGGGTAATTATTCTTCGAATTTTATGGTCCTGAATGTTCAGTCTGATACTACTCCAGACTTACCTGCTATGTCAGTACTACCAGTAAAAGGTGAATTATGTGTCCGAAAGAATGGTTCCGTACATGTTGTCGTGTATTTCTATAGGTTCTGAATCGATCCCCCTATTCCTGACCCTATTCTGGTTAAACTAACTATCAAGTTAACTAACAGTCAGCCCATGAGGCAAGAAAACCCCCATGATGCAGATACCGTTATCTGACGCAGTCACACTACGGCACAGGAACGTGTTATCTGATTAGGTCATAACGCTTGAGATCTAATTAGACAAGCGACATTCCTCCAGCCCCTGATAAGGCATACGACGTTCTCATAACAAATCAAACCTATGACAACCTGGACAATCCGTGCGGCCATTGTTTTGATTTCACAGAGAACTTTTGCAAAAGAATGTGCTAACGAGCAAGTCGTATGACATCTTTATTGACGTACCTATGTCCATCCTTACGTCAATCCCGGCACCTTTAAGGTATAAATATTGCCGACCTTGCCCTATGCAAACACACGCGTGGTGACAAGACGGAGCAGCCATACTTGCCGAAGCCGAGAGCAGAAGCAGACCCCGCTGGCAGCAGCCCCGCCTTCCTGACGCGCTGAGAGACGCGCTGCTATCTCAAGCCGAGAGACCCAGCACCGGCGCTTCCGGGTAGCCCTCGCAGGCAGCCTGGAATATCGAGAGCAGAGAAAGAGATACCATTCCTCATTCATCCTAAATTCCAGGTACAGAACTGAATAACCCCTCACAGAGAATTCTTTAGTTATTCACTTGGCAAAAACAAACTTAACTTAAACTGTAACTTTCTATTCCCGCCCACGCATTAGACTTAGGTCAGGTACACGGGGTAGGCGTATTTAGAAACACCAGTTGAGTACGTTTAGTCAAATGTATATGTGTATGTAAATATATTTTAATCATTTTAAAACATCATATGGCTCAGAAACCATATCAATGTTTTTACAGTATTATTTTATACTATTGCTTTTAATGTATGCACTTTACTTAACTATAAGTATTGCAATAATATCGATCCATTTCTCATGTATGAGAAAAGAGACTGATCAATAAATAACACCTTTTTATTGAACACGCCCGTCTCTTCCTTTTCTCTACATTCTGATGAGACTAAGAATGCACGTACTGACTGAGTAAAATAATTGCCTTGTGCTCACACGACTCTCGAGATTGACTCTTGATTAGGGGAGAGCAACGTTGTCATGTTCTATGGTTGTCAGAAACTAAATCCCTTCTTGTCTAATCAGGGGAGGTAATTCTCTCTTGAACATTCGAGAAAGTTTCTAGCGAACTCTGAGCTTAGCTGGCAAACCCAAAAATTAAGTCTCGTATCGACAGTAGTAGACCTAGTTAACGTCTGGTCTAGGCCTTTACTGCTGTAGGTACTATTCCAGTGCTCAGAGCCTATTGGGAAAATAGGAGCTACACTACATGGCGCCCAACGTGTTTGGAAAGGGCGATAAAACTAACGTAAGACATTTAGAGTAACTCAGTCGTGCTTTCTCACTCAGACCCCTTTTCCCAAATACTCCAAAGACGTCTGGAGTGGGTGAAAGGTTATATCCTCCAAAACCTCGCAGGAGGGAACTCCTATGTATGGTTCTTGGTCTAGTCAACGTTGAAGGATAAACAGTGTTCCAAAATATTGTGCATCTAATCTCTGTTTCCATAAAGAAACCTGATCTGCAAATAAATATAATACCATTCTGTCAGTAAAATGGACAGCGATGAAGAAAGAGAGGCAATTAGATTAGCCACTGAAATAGCAGATGCTGATGCTACCATGCAAACAGCAGACCCGGATATAATACTCATCCAGGTCGCCAAAAGGAGATCTATAACCTTAAAACTTATAGAAAATGGACTGACACCTAGAGGTGGCACAGTCATATTCGTAATCGAGGCACACGAATATCGGCAGACAGAGGTATACTATACATGGATACATTTTCCAGCAGCAAATGCTGTAACAAAGTACTTCCACTATTACAAAGTAGAGGAACCTCCTGAAACGTACACTCCTTTCGAGGAGGTGGAAGTACCACTCAAATTCCAAGAGCATTTGCTCTTATTTGATGGCGCCCTAAAACATAACAATCACATTACAAGGCTCGGTCCTTTAGGAAGACCAGGAGCAACGTGGCCGGTCCTAGCCGGATACACACCACATCCAGACATCGATAGGATGCCTGCAGCAGAGCTGTTAATACAGCTAAAACAACTACTAAAAATTCACAGAAAATTAGTTCAGTATGTAATGCGGACTTCAACAATTCAGCCAGCGATTAAACTACCACAGCTGACCCCTCACCAGGGGAACACAAATAAAATTACACCACAGAACATCCAATCCTGCCTAGGTAAAGTTCCAGCTAAACGGGAACAAATACCATTCTGGTTGGCACAGAAAATCACCCAAATAGAGGCGGTGTTTCCTGACACCACCCCATTAGAAAAACACAGGATTCTGACTATATGTCTCCCAATGGGAATCGCACCACACATTGAGGACTGTGACACTTGGGGTACAGTCTTTGCTTCCATCTACACAAAAACGCACGGTGTTCCATCCATTTCGGTAATACCAGATGTGCTTAAACAAATTCAAGATGAATACGGTCCAGAACCTGCTTTAACTCTTGGTATGAAATTACTAAAAGACTTCAAGCAGGTCTCGGCTATATTACTAGCCAACATAAAAGGTGAAGCAGCAAACGTGGCGATCCGCCAGAGGTTAAAAGAGACAGATATAGCAGACCAACCAGCTGAAATTGCCAGAATCATAGAAAAATCCTATGAAGAACTAGGCAGAGATAGTCTAGGTGGAATACCAGTAAAACCGCAACTGACTACAAGTCCAGAAAAAATATTTTTTAATAATAATAATTCACCAAAAAAGAACTGGGATGGAAACAAACAATCCAATCCTAAAGAAAAGAAATTCCAGTCCAGAGGAAGGTCTCCTAGGCGAAGAGAGAAATCTCCAAACCCGAGACAAAGATCACCCCAGAGTGAACCCTCTGGGAATAGATATAACCTTAGAAATAGGGATAATATTAAAAAACCTGATAGATATCAAGACATTGATACACGTCCCTCTCAATCTTTTCAGAATTCCTCGCAGAAATCGGAAAGAAGAGGACGATCAGAAGAGCACGCCAAGTCCAAAGACAAGGAACCTGCTCAACTTAAAAAGAAATCACAATTTCCAAAAAAGAAGGTAGCCAGTATCAAGGTAGTTAAAAATGCCGAGAATACTGAGGACACAACTGAAAAACGGAGAGTGGGCTCAGACAATGCTAGACAGCGCAGCAGAGGTAAGCATAGCTCGCAAAGTCCTTATGAATCATCTGGAGACAGTGGACACGAATGAATATCTTCAAGTGGAAACTGCAGATACCAGAGTTAGCAAGCCCCACAAGATATACGAGATAACATTACGTATAGAGGGAGATAAGACTAGGAAAATAAGGGGACTATTTTGAGATAACCTCTCCAAAGGCTATGATATCCTTCTAGCTGAAAAAGACTGGCCACCAGAGTTTGTCAGGGAGTGCCCTCATGGCGAAGAAGTAATTATGCCTGCCTTCTCGAATCAAATACCGATTCATAAAAAATATACACTTGCTAGAAAGTGGGCAGTGGCCTTAGCACCTGCTTTATATAAAAATCATGTAGGATGGGATGAGGATTCTCCTCCTCACAAAATCCAGTTAAAATCACAACCTACTGCACAAAGGCAGTACCCAATTAAGCAAGAAGCTAAAAAACAAGTAAATGAAATACTAGATCAGCTAGAATACCAGGGGGTGATTGAAACTTGCACCTCACAAATGAACAATCCTTTGTTTCCGGTCGCCAAACCAGACAATTCATACCGTCTAGTTTTGGATTACCGACACCTTAACACATGTTGCAAAACCTTTGCAGTGCAAAACTCACACAGTGCTGCACTAATGAATAACATAGTGCGCAAAAAATACAAAACAACCTTGGACATCTCCAATGGATTCTTTTGTCAAAACATAGCACCAGAAAGCAGATATTTAACTGCATTCTCAGTAAATGGCACTCAAAAACAATTCTGTCGGTTAGCCCAGGGGTACAAGAACAGCCCGGGGGTATTCTCAGCGAGAGTAACAGAATTACTACAACTATATGATGATGAAGCATTATCTTATGTTGATGACATTTACTTAACAGATGATGACTTGGAGACTCACTTGAAAAGAGTGAACACCATAATACTTGGGTTCGCTGCAGAGGGTTACAAATTCAACTTCAAAAAGTCCAGAATTGCCCATCTGACAGTCCTATTCTTAGGATATGAGCTATCAAGTGAAGGTAAAAGCCTGGCAGACAATTTCCTAGAGAAATGTGCCGTTATCCAAGCTCCTAAAACACTAAAAAACCTACAGTCAATTTTAGGCTTCCTAAATTTCGGAAGAACATACATTGCAAATTACGCAGAAAGGGTCAAACCCCTTTATGATCTAATTAAACCAGACTTTAAAAGATCCAGTTGGACTCAAACACACACAGAAATTTTGAGATCCTTACAAACAGACATGCTAATTAAGACAAAATTAGAAACCCGTGATAATACACGCAACCTTGTGATCCGAGTCATCCCAGGGAGATGCGGATTCACATACCTGACCTCTAATGAGGGAGAAAAGGTACCAATTGCATTCAAATCACACTTGTACACAGAAGCTGAACAGAAATTCAGTAATACAGGAAAAATCATTCGTGCAGTTCAAACCGCAATAGCTAGAGAAAAAGACATAGCTGACGGTAGACATATCACAGTCAGAACAGCAGAATCAGCCTTTGAGGCACTAACAACACCGTGTAATTTACCAACAACAACATTGAATCCAGAATGGATACAATGGGTGAATTCAATCACAACGGACAAAGTATACTACTACTTTGATCCAGAACTAGAAGAATTAAAAAATCTAAAATATGAAAAGACGTATCCTCTGCCAATCGACATTCTGCCTCTACGACATTACGCCTGTGTAATCTATACAGACGGACATGCTCAACCCTCCGTTTGGGGAGAACATGCATACAATCCCACATGTGAGATTACAAAAGAAGTGTGGCGCGGAGGTAAACTAAGACCTCTATTAACAAAATCACACTCAGTAGAAACTAATTCAGAACTACAAACTGAAATAATAGCTTTGAAAATGGCGCTAGATAATGCGGATCGCGAATTCCCGACACTTATAGTGTCAGATTCATATTACTGCGTCAAAGCATATAACAAGGATTTGCAGACATGGATTCAGAACGGTTACAAAGATGACACAGATGCACCAATAAAGCAGAGACTGCTCTGGGAACAAGTAGCTCTTTTGAAAAAAGAACTACCAAAGACTCACGTGACACACTCACTGAGTCACCAGCGTGATGGCGTTCACGTTGTAGGGAATTCATTGGCTGAAACAGCCGCAGCGGCAGCCAGTAAACCGGCTCCCGTAGATCGAAAAATGCGTACATTAAAGTACATTGACGGCGAAACATTGCTGGCAGTGAAAACGTCATCAAAAGGCGACTGCTCAGCGTTACCGATCAACTATCCACTCAATTACACATACATCATAGATGCAAACTCCGTTCCTTTCGCTCGAATCCCTGGAGTGGGGGATAGAGTGATTCCAAACATGGACAGGAGACACTTGTTAATCGCAGACGCACACATGGGCGAGGGTCCCAGACACCTTAAATTAAAAGATTCTCTGGAAGAATTACAATCACGGTACTGGTGGCCAGGCATGAGCCTGCACTACACCATGTTTGTAAAAAACTGCCCAAACTGCAACAGAGATCGCAGTGGGGAGAGAAAAAGTTTAATACCTCGTCGTATCAAGGCAGATAACATTACCACTAAAAAGAATGGCTTGCGATTAACATATACAGGCTAGTTCCACTTATAATGTAGATCCACAGCACTCGGCTGACGTCCGGACTGTTATACAAGATTTGCGAGTCTAAATGGCATATACGCTAAGAGCATGCTACGTTCGACCATTTCTTTCACTCAGGCAATCCAGCCTGGGGGGGAAACATGGCCAAATGAGCACAGCCCAGCGGGAATCTTCTCACTTCCTTCCTGAGGGTACGGGATGGTGTAAAGAAAAAACCAAGGCAGAAAGCAATCTATAATGGAAAGGATATTAGGTTCGGGAGCTGTGTGGGTCAAACATCTAATAAGTGTCCAACGTAGTCTAAATAACTTGCCAAGAAATTCTCTGAAGGGATTCAGTCCGTACGAATTATTATTCGGAACTAGGATGTTGATCTCTGACCTTGATAGTCAGACTTCAGTGGTAATAGAAAAAACCTTTGATGTCAAAGACCGTTTGGCTATTTTGCAGGACTTAAACAAAACAAGAAAAGACCTGAGCAACATACAATTGAAACAACAGCCAACAACCACTGAAGAATCACCACCTGTCCCAGCAAGACCTGTCTGGATTCCAAAAGTCGGGGATCTAGTCAGGGAGAAGATCGCGGTAAAGAAGGAATTTGGGCCTTCTTACAGAAAAGCTGTTCCTGTCTTGTCTGTCAACGGAACAAGATCAGTTGTACTACCGCCACTTGCTGGTAAAAAGGAGAACCGAGTTGTATCCATCGACCTGGTAAAACCACAACATGTGGCCGATAACAAACAGTAGGCCAAGTGGACTCCCAATAAGTAGCAGAACACCAAGGTTTGCTACCAGTACAGAGGTCCTATCAAAGAGGCTCATCACATTCGAAACGCCTACAGAAGAACAACAAGGACTATGCAACAATGCAATAGAACTAAGACCTCTGAAAACCCAAATAAAAACATTTAGCACAGACACACCAATCTATACTAAAGTACCAAGTGAAAATGCAAAAAACAAAAATCCTGAACCAATTGGAACAATTGACAGAACTGCATCCGGTTACTTCATCAACTTCGATGATTCCTCTGACAGCTTCAGTGTATCAAAGACACAGCCATCATCAAAATCCTTTAAAGACAAAGCGAAGGAACTTTTAAAACAACTGAAAGAAACATATCTGGTTTCTCCATGGATTGAATTTTGGGTGGGTTTTGGTGCATTTATCCTCATACTTTGGCTCATCATGGTATTTACTTTGGGACGCTTCATTGAGGGAAAATATGCTAAAATGGACACAGCAAGTCAGAACATCAACTTGGTCCTCAAACCACAGACATCTTCACACATCGAGAAAAGAGAACTTTCTTCAGAACTTTCTTCAGCCAACTTCACAGCAAATCCGATACCTGGTGGGGTAGCCTGGGACAACACTGACTATGAAATTTATGGTCCGGTCGAGATCCTTAAGTACCCACACCAAATCAAGATCTCCTTGAGTGACTTTGTAAAACCAAACTCATTTGCTGATGATTGGGACTTTGAAAGTATAAACAATATGATGTCTGACTTAGTAATGTCTGCTAAATTTACAAAACATGATTATTTGCAAGGTTCTACAAATTATGATAGTATGTATTGCTATAACCATTATGGTAACCATTTCTTGCACAAATCTGCACAACCTAGAAATGTTTTAAATTATAATCAATGGGAACATTGTGCTACACCTCCAAAAGGGAGCTCTAGAACCGTTTATGACAAATATTCATATTTTTCAGGTTTTAACATAACTAATGCTGAAACATTTTATTACAAATTGTCAAACAAGACAGGGATGAAAACCATGATAACCAACACAAAATTGATATATTCAGAGTCGTTCTTTGAAAGGATGAATACTTTTGGATTTGATTATTGGGACAAAAATGTTGATTCGAAAAGTGTTTGGGGTACAAAAGAATGGCAAGTACAGGGTTTAGAAGCTTTGTTTAGAGCCTGCATGATCCCAGAACAAATGATATTTTTAAATGACACTGTTCAACAAACCACCTGTCTTGGCTTAGCCAAAATCAAAGATTTAAATAACCTGTCTATTCCAAAGCCAACAATGTTTAGCAATAACTCTGATACAGATGAAGAAATAGACATAAACCATATACTTAACCAAAACAGAACACATCCTGATTGGAAACAATGGTTAATCTGGCCCACAGATACAAATCACTGTCAAGATAGATTCCTGAATAAAACACAGGGTTTCAAAATGACCAGGCCAGACCCTAGATATCCTCAAAGACATCACCCAGGGATAATAACAACCTACAGTGTGGGCAAATTATGCCTTCAATGGCTACAGACTTCCACACTGCCTGAAATTAAGCAACACCTAACTTTACTTACTGATGGTGCTGACTTGCGTGATTTCATACTGGGACCACGCAAACAGCGTCAAAAGCGTTTCATAGCAGCCTCTGTATATGCAGCATACAATGAGGCCTGGAAGGTTACTCAAATTGAAACAGCAGAGAGAATACGGGAAATTGACCGTATCAATTTGGAAAAATCACTTTCTATAGTGGACAATGGGTTAATGACTCTGTCCTCCAGAATTTTTTCATTGGACAGCATTGTGTCTTCAGCAATCGATATATTATCGCAAGACTTACTGTTATTACAACATGGTCAGTCACAATTGCGTTCTATTGTACAGCTTGGCTGAACGTTACAAAATCTGCGTTCAGGCTATGTGCCTTGGCGTTTAATCAACACAACGTCACTATTCCAAATCTTTAACCTTACTGATAGACAAATCGGTATGGCGCAGAAGGGTGCTGATTATACAATCTTGAGCATTGAAAAACTAGAAAGATTACCAATGACAATGTCAGAACGACCTGTCAGTGAATGGATAATCCACGGAATCATAAATATTCCAATCTCAACCTTCAGGTTTCAATACTGCCAAAAATATATACAGGCTGGCATGTACGAGAAATTGGGAAAGGGGTACCTTAAAACAACATGGAACCTGCCCTATTCACATGCATGTGTCAGTAAAAAAGGACAGAAAGTGTTTCTTAGTGGCAACAATTGTGCTATGTCACTAAGCGGCACGCTTCTGTGTAACGGTATTAGTTTGCACGGAGCCTGTGAAGGGAATTCATACAACCTTTCATGTCACCAGCAAGGCGCACCTGCAACTGAAATAGAACCATTCTTTCAAAGACTCTATAATGGGAGTTACATTCTTATTGTAGACCGCAGATGTTGTAGTCTTATGCCCGGGACTCCTTATCTCGTCACTACGACGGCGAAGGTCAAGTGCTGTGGACGTTCTTTGTTCCCCAGCTCCTTTCCAGACAGGGAGGCAAGGGCATGGCCCAGTTTGAAAATTACTTCTATTCGAATAGACACTTTAAGCAGAATGAAAACAGTGCTTCTTCAGACGCCTACAAGGCTCACATCATCAAAAGAAACGTATGATCTACAAGTCGCAAGGACGACTGCAGAGATACATACATTATTATCAACTAATTCCCCCGTACATTTCGCGGAAATCCTGAGCGAAATCTTAAATATTTCTGATACCACTGGGGTCTCAAAGGTATTTAAGACAGTATTTTCTATGGCATTAACACCATTCAAAGCCATACTGGGTATTTTTCCAGATTTCGTCCATTCGATTTTTGGCGGACTTCCCCTGATCCTGGGACTAATTGCAGGAATCCTATTCCTAGTCCTTATTTTTCGTTATGGCAACCCATGTCACAGATCAAACTCTCGCGACAATGGAAGATACGATCCTAGCCATTGGATACCGGGACCGGATATCAAAAATCCTGGGACTCTCCCGGCTTAGAGACCTAAACATGACTTGGTTTCTATCATTTCGACCAATGTGGCAAAGGTGTGTTTTACCTGTACTAAGGTGTCTGCTATGCGGAGAAGAATGCGTGTTAGACACCTGTCTGACGCTACAATCGGATGCGCCGGTGGATGCAGATACACTGTTGGTTCCTACCAAGGTTCACGCTTTGTGCTGCCCTCAAAGGCTGCCAATTCTGATGACGGCATTCCTGGAATCTTCACCACTGCGATTGAAGAGTAGTGAAGTTCAAGATGAAAGCAGCATCGAACAGGTACGACCTTCTGTCAGCAATGCAAATCAGAATGTCAATGAAGACAATCATGCGCACGAATGCATGGTTACCCCTATTTCCGACTTAGTGGAACTTTCCCATGAAGCTGTTGACAGTTTTTTCGAAAGCCTGAATGATATGATGTTCTCTCCAGAACAGAAATAGAGACTTTTGAGTAAACTCGCACACGGCGTTCCCTGAATTCAATTACAATCCAGTTCACGGACAGCAATTTTTTCAGCAAGCCCCTAAAATATTTTTCTATATATTTTTTCCCCGGGACACTGATCTTCTGCTTAAAGTAATGAACTATTCCTAGAGAACTAAGATTTCTGTATTTAGATACTTTATAGACTTTAGCTGCCCGCTGGTATGTTCACAAAATATATTATGTGATGAAATGGTTTCGACTTTTCTTTCTGTATAGCCATATTAAGAGCCATTTCATGTGTATTTCTCATATACCAACAAGCAATAATGCATAAAATGCGTGCTTACTTTTGCATTTAATTCATAGCTTAAGTGCATACAATATATATGACTGCAATTTTTCAGTATATTTGAAAATTTCAAAATGCATTGATGTATTTTGGGGTGGTAAGGTATACACTATACTCTTTAGTATGTTGTACTATGTTATACTATGCATAGATTAGTAGATATGACCATAGTTAGCGTGGAGTGGGTGTCGTGTATTTCTATAGGTTCTGAATCGATCCCCCTATTCCTGACCCTATTCTGGTTAAACTAACTATCAAGTTAACTAACAGTCAGCCCATGAGGCAAGAAAACCCCCATGATGCAGATACCGTTATCTGACGCAGTCACACTACGGCACAGGAACGTGTTATCTGATTAGGTCATAACGCTTGAGATCTAATTAGACAAGCGACATTCCTCCAGCCCCTGATAAGGCATACGACGTTCTCATAACAAATCAAACCTATGACAACCTGGACAATCCGTGCGGCCATTGTTTTGATTTCACAGAGAACTTTTGCAAAAGAATGTGCTAACGAGCAAGTCGTATGACATCTTTATTGACGTACCTATGTCCATCCTTACGTCAATCCCGGCACCTTTAAGGTATAAATATTGCCGACCTTGCCCTATGCAAACACACGCGTGGTGACAAGACGGAGCAGCCATACTTGCCGAAGCCGAGAGCAGAAGCAGACCCCGCTGGCAGCAGCCCCGCCTTCCTGACGCGCTGAGAGACGCGCTGCTATCTCAAGCCGAGAGACCCAGCACCGGCGCTTCCGGGTAGCCCTCGCAGGCAGCCTGGAATATCGAGAGCAGAGAAAGAGATACCATTCCTCATTCATCCTAAATTCCAGGTACAGAACTGAATAACCCCTCACAGAGAATTCTTTAGTTATTCACTTGGCAAAAACAAACTTAACTTAAACTGTAACTTTCTATTCCCGCCCACGCATTAGACTTAGGTCAGGTACACGGGGTAGGCGTATTTAGAAACACCAGTTGAGTACGTTTAGTCAAATGTATATGTGTATGTAAATATATTTTAATCATTTTAAAACATCATATGGCTCAGAAACCATATCAATGTTTTTACAGTATTATTTTATACTATTGCTTTTAATGTATGCACTTTACTTAACTATAAGTATTGCAATAATATCGATCCATTTCTCATGTATGAGAAAAGAGACTGATCAATAAATAACACCTTTTTATTGAACACGCCCGTCTCTTCCTTTTCTCTACATTCTGATGAGACTAAGAATGCACGTACTGACTGAGTAAAATAATTGCCTTGTGCTCACACGACTCTCGAGATTGACTCTTGATTAGGGGAGAGCAAAGTTGTCATGTTCTATGGTTGTCAGAAACTAAATCCCTTCTTGTCTAATCAGGGGAGGTAATTCTCTCTTGAACATTCGAGAAAGTTTCTAGCGAACTCTGAGCTTAGCTGGCAAACCCAAAAATTAAGTCTAGTATCGACAGTAGTAGACCTAGTTAACGTCTGGTCTAGGCCTTTACTGCTGTAGGTACTATTCCAATGCGCAGAGCCTATTGGGAAAATAGGAGCTACACTACAATGTAGGCCATAGTGATTGTACTACTATTGTCAAGTATAGTGACAGTGGGAAATCTATTTTCAAAGCTTCACGTCATTCTTATTTTGTTTGTGGTCAGACCGCATATGTTCGTCTGCCCCTCGATTGGGAGGGAACCTGTTACATTGCCTTCCTACTGCCACCAGTTTTTCTAGCCCCACCTGACTATCATAGGAACTCCCACCTAGTACATACTAGACACAAGAGAGACCTCCCGATTGTCGATTATACTGAAACTGCTCTAGAACAATACATAGATATCAATAAAGGTGTCTTCCCCTATTTAGGTACTGTCGTGAATAGTAAACTGATACGTAGATTAACGAGAACCCTTGAAGCAGTAGTGATTGAGACTACTTCTGCTCTAGGTAACTTAACCGAAGAGCAATCCTTTATGAGAATTGTCGTGCTCCAGAATCGTCTCGTCCTTGACATCATACTGGCCGATAGGGGCGGGGCATGTAGAGTCATCGGATCTAGTTGCTGCATTTTCATTCCTAATAACGCACCGTCTGTTTATTCAGCTATTACCAGACTCCATAAAATTGCCCATATGTTACACCAAGATCCAGGCACCTGGACATGGTCCGGTTGGTTCTGGAATATAATTTCCGCCTGGGGATGGAAAGTATTGTCCTTTCTAGGTATTGCAGTAGCGATCATATTCAGTTGCTGCCTCTGTTTACAATGTGGCCCTGCGATTTGCGGCATTTGTGCTACCTCTTGTATTCCTAGTCCCAAGTTCCGTTCTAAATCCAGTTCCAAGACAATTCGAGACGAGCAAATGATACTGTATGAAATGATAGATGGTATCATGAATATTGATGTTTCCTGATGGAAACGTAGTGGCAAGGAGGGAATGTGGAAAAGTAAATTTTGCCATGTTCTGTGTCCCTACGTGTCCCCCATCTTATGTTATGTGTGCATGATTAATATGCATATGTATCCCCCATGTTCGATTAAAGACGCAATTACAGTTGTGTCCATCTCTAGTATGCTAGTTTCCAGTTCTCGTGAAAGCTACGAGTATTAGGCCTATGTAAAGTTACGTTGCCACGTTTCTCAGTGTGCACGTTATTTCATTGAAAAATCCCTGTTTCTAGGCCTCAAAAGGGCCCGGACACCAGATTCACCTCCTGTCTCCTGAACCCTCGCTGAGGAGCGATACAGCCCCCACCTGTATCCTCGACCCTTCACTTACTTCCTGCCTCGCAGTGCCCGGCTCGGCCTGGCTCTGCCTACGAGTCTGCCAAGAGTATGTTATGATTCTAGTTATCAGTCCAGCCCTCCTTCTCTGCATTCCTAAGCTACTGAATCGCATCAATAGTTTCCGTCATTGTCTAGCCTTTACGTCTCCATGTAGGAGAAATACTGTATTAATGGTCATTTAATATTCCTCAACACGCACTACATGTAGAATAATGCATGCTCCAGTCTTAGAGTCTGTTAGCCTCTCCCCTCCTGACTCTTAGTTTATATCAACATGTCCTCTAAACATTAGATACTAGATAGGGTTTAGGTACATGTCGCCCTGACTCTCCAGACTTCAGTCTTTACTCCTAGCGCAGAGTTCATAGCCCCCAGCTTCTCCTAGTAACACGTCATTGTCAGTTTGCGCGCACCATTAGGTTAGAGGTCCCGGCTCCTTAGGTAGCCCCCTCCATGTTCCCGCCCCATTTATGACATATTCTGTTACGTTTACATCACATGTCCATGTATACGCCTCTTGTTACACCCACTTTCACCCTTATCTTTCGCGACTGATATTGACCACACCCACTGCTCCGCCTACTGTATTCACTGTAATGCAATTGTTTTAGTATATATATGTTGTACATTGTTATTAAAGTTGGCGCGCTCATTCCCTGTCCCCCCTGCAGGGCCCTGCCATCCTGTTCCCGTGCAGGTTGTCCTGTTCCTGTCCTTTATGCTGTATTAAACCTGCAAACTCCTACTACCTCGAATCTTGACTCTTATTTATTGAGCTATCTGTTATTGCTATATCCAGTCAAACCTAGATCCGGTATTATTTATTTATATACCACATATACCATGGTTAAAATACATTTACACAACCTTTCAAGGGTTGGGGTTGTCTCCGCTGTTGCTGTCTCCTACCAGTCTATGGATAGGAGACAAATCACTTATAACAAGGCTCTTTTCTAAATGGTGTGCTGAGATAAGAACGCAGAAAAAGCTGGTGAAGAGCAATGTTTTGACTAATTATCAGATTGTCGTCAGCCCAGCGCTTGTTTTTTTATCTCCCTCTTGAGCTAACGAAATCGGAAAGGTACCTTCTGTTTCTGTTTAGATCAGGATCCTTATTACGGCTTGTGAGTTTTACAATGCCAACTGATGCCTTGGGAGGCACCTCCAGGGCTGGTCCCTGCATAACGGCATCCTCAAAATCACTAATACACTAGATCCTTTTTTGTAACTATTTTAGCTGTGCCCGGAGACACTTTTTGAAACCGCTTTTAAAATCCTTGGGGCATCGAAGCTGCGACAGGCTTTGCACAACCTGCAATTATTAGGTACCCCAATAGCCAGAGTGAGTTATTTCCTCAAAGCTGCTGATTTAGCTCTTGGATCTTCACTCTGGTTTTAGATATTTATTTTTCTTGATTAGCTTACATTTTATAGCTGCACTATGCACTTTATATGATTCAAAAGATTTATGTGATGTAAGTTCTATCTTTTTGAACATCAGCTATTATGTTTTATGGTCATTGGGTTATGTATCTCATTGATTATGTTGTGGGTAATGTAGTTATTTTAATTTTGTAAAGAAAGTATAGGGGGACCCCTTAAGTACAAATTGGGACCAGGGGAAATGACAGAGAAAACGTATTGCAATGTCCCTACGTTAGAGAATAATCAAAAGGTGGGGTACCTGCTAAGTAGGCTGCCCACTAAGCAAATTCCTTTACTGGACACAACCACTAGAACTCAGTTGCAAAATAAGTAAGTTCTCATAACAACAGGCTTTTGTTTCAATCATGGACATATTAACATATCACTGGATAGAAGCTTTCATGTGACAAGAAACACTCTAAAAAAAGGTTTGATATATATAAAATAAACATAAGTTTATTACACATGTGTCTTGAATTTTTTAAAAAGCAGGTATATTGTACACAACAAATACAACAAATACATAAAAATTATACACAAAAATTTGTTAAAAATGTTCAAAGGAACACAGGTCGACGCGGCGTTTCGGTTTAAAAAACCTTCATCAGGACAGTTTCTGAAAAGAAACATAATATTACTACAATATCATGACAAACATGTGTGCATCCATAGAAAACAATAAAGCAGCTGTCACCTAATATGTCACTTCATTTCATTTCAGCGATTTATCCTAATGTCCTCTCATGAACAGTTACGAGAGATGTCAACTTGAGAAACATTATTGGTATCGGGAACAGTCATTTTTTTATGCTAATGGTTGTACCATTGAATTTGCTTAAAGAGTATACAAAATTTGGTAATATTACTGGGAGTCTCCAGAATAAGAGATCTATTTTATTTATTACTGGGCGGGTATATCTATAAACCGGCCACTCTTATGAAGATGTCTTACCTTCAGATTTGGTGACTGAATTCGCTATTTATTCAGTGACCGGCTTTTGTGATGACAAAGCCTAGATGTGTCCTGGTTTAGGTCCACATATGAAGATAGTGATGTCCCATATATTCGGGATGGGGTAAAAACGTTTCACTATGGAGATACAGATAAAGACCAGAGATGAGATGGATATCCACTGTTATTTATGCACAAGATGTAAATAAAGAATCGGTTGGCGACATAAATACCTCAATTGTGAGTATTGATTATTTATCGCTGTATCGGAGGGGCCACCAGAAGATTCGTACACTATTGCATTCTCTAACGTAGGGACATTGCAATACGTTATTTTAATTTTGCCTATTGACCGTTTAACTGCTCTGCATTATTTTTGTCTTTTATGGCCATATGTGGCTGACTAAAGATTTATTGAATTGGATTAAATTGACACATGAAGGTCATCTTTCTATGTTGTTACTAAACAGAAATGTAGAACATTTTATTGGTGGCCAAAAATTGATGATATAATTAATGGTTTGTTGAGGGATTGTGCATCATGTGTGGTAATGACAAATCAGCTAAATCATGTGTTGTTGTAATGGGACCGGTGCAGTGTGCCAATGGTTTGTGGAGGAAGTTGGGCATTGGTATATATAAGGGAGGGGTCAGTAGGTCCCTACTTCCCAGCCCATTTAAGGCCCCAGGACCCTATCTTCTGGAGTCGAGTATATTTAAGCAGAGGTAGCACACTGCCTCACTCCCCATGCTGACGGTGTCCCCAGGGACCTCAACACCCATGGGCAATGTTGTAAAAATGTAGAGGGGGCAGCGCAGCCCTCCCTCCCTATGCTTGTGAAGGTCCCGGGCTCCCATCTATAGGGGCTGACTATTTTTTAAGAAAGGGAGGGGAACCATGCAGCCCCGACTGCCCTCCCAGAGCCTTTAATGGCCTCGGGGATCCATCCCTGGGGCCAGCTTATTTACTGTGTCCCGAGAAGCCCACCCCCAGGACACAGAACTTTCCGCATCTGCTTCCAGATTGCAGGTGTTTATAAAGACTTGCTCTGGCTGAGAGAAGTGTCCATGTTTCTCCTGCATAGAAGGAGCTTGCAGAAAACAGCTGCTCCCTCCATACGGGGACAATGCCGGCTCCAGCACCGTGTGTGGAACTGGCTGGAGCTGTAGGGGCCCTGAAGCCTCCACTGCAGACCTAAACATTGTGCTTAGTTGGCACCATGCACCACCTATAAACAATGGATGCCCTGGAGAATCGGATCCTGGGGCAATAATAGGCTTTGAAGGCTCGGGGAGTGGGATGCTCAGCCCCCTCCCCATTTTAATAAAATACTATGCCCTGCTCTTTAAAAAATGGCCAAATGGATGGGCTCCCTGGGGCCAAAATAGTTCTTTTAAATAAAGCATGGCCCTGGAACGTTTGTGGCTTGGCCCCTCTCCTTTTTAATATCATACAGTCTCATGTAATGGAGCCCCCGGGTATAATAAGTCTCAGTGAGGGGTGTTGTGCAGCTCCCTCCCCTTTTATTATTATTATATTTGGCACCCGGGGTGGAGCCCTTAGACATATTAGCTCTTAGGGGCAGGGGACACATGGCCCCTTCCCCTTTTTTTTATTGTATTTGGCCTGAGAGGCTGAGGTCCAATGTTCCCCTGTTTAATTTTATTTATCCCAATGGGCAGGTCTCTGGGGTCCTTTTAGGCGTGTAAAAAACAGACCGTGCTGTCACCTCTCCTTTTTATTGCAATCAGCCAAGGTGGATGGGGTTCTTATGGCCAATTAATGCTCATAATGGGTGCTGCATGCCTATCTTCCCTTAATGCAGACTGGAATTTCAACATCGAAATAATTACCTTCCCAGTGCATTATGGACAATGTATTATTCTATGACTACGAAGTGACGTCGAAGTCCTTGATAAAGCGGGAATAATCAAGGTCACGCCCTCATTGATCCACAAGGCTCACACGTGACCAAGGCTCTCTGCGAACTGAATCATGTTAGGATAGAACTTGCTGCCATGCTGATGAATCTGCAATAAAAGCTACTGTTTTCTACAAAATCCGGTGTGCGGCGTTCTTCTTTGGTGCTTACAAGGAAGGTGTTGTTGATATATATATATATATTGACAGTGATGAACAGCCGATTAACGGAGCCATCAACAGCAAGTTGGAAACACTGCATGCTGGGGATGTAGTCCAATTGAGGAGACATGGTGACTCCGTGCCACGTTTTTAGGGTATCCCACACTACTTTAGTGATGGAGAATAATAAAGACACTGAGAGAGGACTGATGTAACAGTGGCAATCTGAACATCGAGGGCGTCTGATGAAGGAAACCCTCCGAAACGCGTCATGCCCTGATGTTGAAAATAAAGAAAGATGGTGTCATGAATCCCGCTGTGCCTCCTGAGTCTGATTCTATTGATGAAGATTGCCTGTGGAAACATTTAGCGTGTTGCGGCTTTGCTGGGGCACGTTTGGATGGCACTCCCTGAAGCATCTGTTGGGAGTCGTTGGTTTGCACGGAGACTCCCTGATCACCTCGCAATACGGAGGCAACAGAGTCACGCTGACAGATGGACAGTCCATACTTTTATGGAGAGAAGTCGCTACTTTACCGGCTTCCCCGTCTCTGCGGCCAAAGGAACTGTGAGGTTGGGAAATGCGGGACAAGAACGCCAGTGAGAAAAGCCCAGAACAGGTACATCAGCCCTTACCTAAATCCACGGCATATCGGCTTCCCAACAGGGACAGTGATGAACAGCCGATTAACGGAGCCATCAACAGCAAGTTGGAAACACTGCATGCTGGGGGATGTAGTTCAATTGAGGAGACATGGTGACTCCGTGCCACGTTTTTAGGGTATCCCACACTACTTTAGTGATGGAGAATAATAAAGACACTGAGAGAGGACTGATGTAACAGTGGCAATCTGAACATCGAGGGCGTCTGATGAAGGAAACCCTCCGAAACGCGCCATGCCCTTATGTTGAAAATAAAGAAAGATGGTGTCATGAATCCCGCTGTGCCTCCTGAGTCTGATTCTATTGATGAAGATTGCCTGTGGAAAAATTTAGCGTGTTGCGGCTTTGCTGGGGCACGTTTGGATGGCACTCCCTGAAGCATCTGTTGGGAGTCGTTGGTTTGCACGGAGACTCCCTGATCACCTCGCAATACAGAGGCAACAGAGTCACGCTGACAGATGGACAGTCCATACTTTTATGGAGAGAAGTCGCTACTTTACCGGCTTCCCCGTCTCTGCGGCCAAAGGAACTGTGAGGTTGGGAAATGCGGGACAAGAACGCCGGTGAGAAAAGCCCAGAACAGGTACATCAGCCCTTACCTAAATCCACGGCATATCGGCTTCCCAGCGGGGACAGTGATGAACAGCCGATTAACGGAGCCATCAACAGCAAGTTGGAAACACTGCATGCTGGGGGATGTAGTCCAATTGAGGAGACATGGTGACTCCGTGCCACGTTTTTAGGGTATCCCACACCACTTTAGTGATGGAGAATAATAAAGACACTGAGAGAGGACTGATGTAACAGTGGCAATCTGAACATCGAGGGCGTCTGATGAGGGAAACCCTCCGAAACGCGTCATGCCCTGATGTTGAAAATAAAGAAAGATGGTGTCATGAATCCCGCTGTGCCTCCTGAGTCTGATTCTATTGATGAAGATTGCCTTTGGAATAATATATACATATATATTACCTACTGGCGATAGCCAGTAGGTATATATAGTTAGGATTGTTTTCCATAGGGAAATCGCAACATTCTATTTGGAATAACTTTGGCGCCGGTAGAGGGATCTGCCTGTAATTTTCCTTAACTTTGCCTCGCTGCGCTCCGCTCCTTCCCTGAAAGTTTCGGGGGGATTCGTCAAGCGGGGCCGAGATAAAAGGGGGGTCCCAAAACGTGTTTTCCCCATGTTAATTTCCATAGGGCGGTTGGACTCACTTTTAGCCCGAACAGCTGAATGGTTTTCCACCAAACTTGGCAAAATTGTAGGGACTGGTAGCCCGATGTGCCTTTGCTATGTCTCAAGATATGTGCTCCAGTGGATTTTGAGTAATTTAGGTTCAAAAAAATATATATATCTATAGCAGCTTACCCGTGAGCTTACCCGTACGCTTACGGTACGCTTACCATACGCGTACCGTACCCGCACCTACGCGTACCGTACGCGTACCTCTAGTGCGCAAGCTGCATTCTGATTGGCTGCCAATGTCTGTCAACACTCCAAAACAGAAACTGTTGGTAGCCATCTTGTGCCTCGGTAGACTGAGGCACAAGAAAGCAGAAAAACAAACGTGTAGAACTCAAAAAGGGGGCAGGGTAGAAGCATCCTGACCCCCTAGGCCTGCTCAGGGGGTCCCACAAGGACCCCCAAGGTGCACGTACCTCATTTTTTTAAATGAAAAAAAAATGATTTGGGGGCCTTGTAGAAGCACCCTGACTCCCCTAGGGCTGTTCAGGTGGTCCCACAAGGATGTTAACATATATAAACGTTATCCGCTAATAGAATTAGCATTTAAAAAACCTTGCGAGTTCACTGAAAAAACCAAAGGTTTCAGGCCTTATATAATTAGGAATTAGCATTTAAAAAACCTTTGAAATTCACTGAAAAAACCATAGGCTTCACACCAGTTATAGTTAGGAATTAGCATTTAAAAACCTATGAAATTCACTGAAAAACCATAGGTTTCACACCAGTTATAGTTAGGAATTAGCATTTAAAAAACCTATTCAATTCACTGAAAAAACCATAGGTTTGACACCAGTTATAGTTAGCTGAACATTTTACTCATACACACCCACACCCCACACACTTACCCCCCCCCACACACACACACCTCACACCCACACACCCCACACACACCACCCACACATACCTCACACACCCACACCTCCACCCACACCCAAACACCCCACACACCCACACACACACCTTACACACCCACACCCCCACCTATACCCACACACCCCACACACCCCCACCCACACACACCTCACTCCCCCCCACACACACACACACCTCACAGACACACCCCACACATCCCCCACACACACCTCACCCCCCACACACACCTCTGACACACACCCCACACACACACACACACCACACACACCTCACACACACACACACACCCACACACACACACTCCTCACACACACACACCCACACACACACCCCCAAACACACACATCCACACACACACCCCACACACACACCCACACATCCTACACACACACACCCCACACACATACCCCCCCACACACACACCCCACACCCACCCCCCCACACACACACACCACACACACACACACACTCATTATTTTTTTTATTTTTTTGAGGGGGTGCGCGCCCTGGTACACGTATTGGTACACGTACCGGTACGCGTACCCTGGAGAAAAAAAGAAAGACAGAGCTTTTTAAAAATGTAGCATTTATATATAAATTGGAGGTACCCCGCAACTTTTTTTTTTTTTTTAAATATTTTTTTTTTGCCTTGGGGGTGCAGGCCTAGGGGGTCAGGGTGCTTCTACTCTGGCCCCTTTGCAAGTTTCACACCTTTGTTTCACTGCTTTCTTGTGCCTTGGTTCTAACAAGGCACAAGATGGTTGCCGACACTTCCTGGTTTTGAGTGTTGACAGACAGTGGCAGCCAATCAGCATGCCTTCCCGAGAAAGCTGCATGGTCATTGGCTGTCAAGACTTCTAACCAGGAGGTGTTGGCATCCATCTTGTGCTAGTGTTGACAGACAGTGACAGCCAATCAGCATGCCTTCCCGAGAAAGCTGTATGCTCATTGGCTATCAACACTTCTAACCAGGAAGTGTTGGCATCCATCTTGGGTCTTAGTAGACTGAGGCACAAGAAAGCAGAAAAACAAACGTGTAGAACACAAAAAGGGGGCAGGGTAGAAACACCCTGACCCCTTAGGGCTGCTCAGGTGGTCCCACTAGGATATTAATATATTTCAACGTTATCCGCTAATAGAATTAGCATTAAAAAAACCTTTGAAATTCACTGAAAAAACCATAGGTTTCAGGCCGTATATAGTTAGGAATTAGCATTTAAAAAACCTTGCGAATTCACTGAAAAAACCATAGGTTTCAGGCCTTAAATAGTTAGGAATTAGCATTTAAAAAACCTTTGAAATTCACTGAAAAAACCATAGGTTTCAGGCCTTATATAGTTATGAATTAGCATTTAAAAAAACCTTGCAAATTCACTGAAAAAACCATAGGTTTCAGGCCTTAAATAGTTAGGAATTGGCATTTAAAAAACCTTGCAAATTCACTGAAAAAAACATTGGTTTCAGGCCTTATATAGTTAGGAATTAGCATTTAAAAAACCTTTGAAATTCACTGAAAAAACCATAGGTTTCAGGAGTTATATAGTTAGGAATTAGCTTTTACAAAACCTTTGAAATTCACTCAAAAAACTATAAGTTTTAGTGGTATTATAGTTAGCTGGACATTTTACTCATACAAAACCATTGAAATTGCTCCTATATAGTTAGTTGTACTAACTATATTTCGCGCACCCGCAATCCACTGCTGATGATGTCACATATTAGATCATTCATGACATGGTCAGTGACATCACTGATGACATCTCAAATGACATCACTGATGACATCACTGATGACATCATCCACGTGACAATCACATACACCTTTTCATACACTATTACAATTTTTCATCACTCTTTGTAAAATACAGAGTATCATATTTAAATCCATTGTCACAGCAATACAAGTATCTAAAAATCCACTCAGTGATTCATAGATGTATACACACATCTAATCACTTACCTATGGATTCACTCATACATGCTGTCAATGAACAATAGAACACTATCAAAAATACTTATACATCTATATCGACATTAAACAACAGCACGCATCCTATTCACATATGAAGTCATCCTACTCACTTATGCAAACAATGGATCATACTTACATATTTACTTAGCAAAACACTTATACAAACACCACTTCTTCTATTCATTTAGATAGTAAGTCATACTTAGTGAATTATAAAATCATTATTACAAGTATACAGTTATCCATACAGTCACTCACACAATCATTGTGTCTTATGTATACTTATTTATATACAACAACTGACACATACACTGCCTTTTATTTTTCTAGTTTGTTGGACCTGTACCTTTGCGAAATATATTTGCTCATCAACACACCCATAAAGAGATTCCCTCACCCAAACTGTTAGAACATGTACTTTTAACTTCATATATCTACTGAATCAACTATTCACACATCTTTGGACAGTCACACCCCCCCCACCGAACCACACACACTTTCACACTCCCATACAAATACTCAGTTAACTAATCAATAACTAATATAGACTTTCACATAGCTAGTAACCAACTGTAAAATCAGTTTACACAACAACTGACAAAGTGATACAGATATTCACACAGTTTAGTCACTATCCACTATATTTAGTGAGACATTATAAATGGGTCAAGTAAACAGTCAATTACACTGCTACTAAATCCTCCATCCAAATATTTATTTATATATATCCACTCATTCTTCAATGCAAATTGCTATATATATAATGCATATTTAAATAACGAAGCAAACCACATTCACTGGATGATGTCATCAGTGATGTCATCAGTGATGTCATTTGAGATGTAATCAGTGATGTCACTGACCATGTCATGAGTGATCTAATATGTGACATCATCAGCAGTGGATTGCGGGTGCGCGAAATATAGTTAGTACAACTAACTATATAGGAGCAATTTCAATGGTTTTGTATGAGTAAAATGTCCAGCTAACTATAATACCACTAAAACTTATAGTTTTTTGAGTGAATTTCAAAGGTTTTGTAAAAGCTAATTCCTAACTATATAACTCCTGAAACCTATGGTTTTTTCAGTGAATATATATATATATATATATATATATATATATATATATATATATATATATATATATATCCACAGCGGTTTCTTCGTGTGCAGGAGCCCATGACCCTGCAGGGCAGCCTCGGACGACCACGGGAACGAAGCATCCCGCTTGGTTGCATCCAGCAATGTGACAGAGAAAAGCCGAGGCACAGGTAGCATGTCAACAGGCATTTATTATTCATTTGGGCGGCAACACGCAAAGATTGGTCTGACGCGTTTCAGCTGGATTAGCCTTAATCATAGACCTGCTTGAGCAGCTTTGCCAATAAGTCTCAATGTCCCACAATCCATCATTTCGGTAAGTACCGGTGCAGGCAAAAGTGAATAAAATTCAAATTCAAATTGCTGCTATCTTGTGTTGCCGCAATACCAGAAAATGTCTTGTTACATGTGTACAAGGGGTGATGAAATATCCCCCCTGCATCCCTTGCTCCTTTTTCATTTTTTTGTCGAGTGATCTCGGGGAAATCCTGAAATTGGAGTTGGTCAGCCTCCCAACGTTCAAATCCACAGCAGTTTCTTTATGTGCAGGAGCCCATGACCCTGCAGGGCAGCCTCTGAAGACCACGGGAACGAAGCATCCCGCTTGGTTGCATCCATCAATGTGACAGAGAAAAGTCGAGGCACAGGTATCATGTCAACAGGCATTTATTATTCATTTGGGCGGCAACACGCAAAGATTGGTCTGACGCATTTCAGCTGGATTAGTCTTAATCATAGAACTGCTTGAGCAGCTTTGCCAATAAGTCTCAATGTCCCACAATCCATCATTTCGGTAAGTACCGGTGCAGGCAAAAGTGCATAAAAATTAAAATTCAAATTGCTGCTTTCTTGTGTTGCCGGAATACCAGAAAATGTCTTGTTACATGTGTACAAGGAGTGATGAAATATCCCTCTGCATCCCTTGCTCCTTTTTCATTTTTTTGTCGAGTGTTCTCGTGGGAAATCCTGAAATTGGAGCGGGTCAGTCTCCCAACATATACATATATATATATATTCACTGGAAAATCAAATGCTATAGGGACATTATAGTTAGAAAATAGGTTTAAAAAGCATTCAATCAATCAATCAATCATGCCATTTGTATAGCACACTACTCACCCGGGAGGGTCTCAAGGCACTTGGGGGGAGGGGTATGCTACTGCTCGAACAGCCAGGTCTTGAGTTGTTTCCTGAAGGCGAGATGGTCCTGGGTCAGCCGAAGGTGGATGGGGAGGGAGTTCCAAGTCTTGGCAGCCAGGTAAGAGAAGGATCTTCCTCCGGCGGTGGCTCTTCGGATGCGTGGTACGGCTACGAGGGCGAGGCTGGTGGACCGTAGCTGGCGGGTGGGCGTGTAGAAGGTCAGGCGGTCGTTGAGGTACTTGGGGCCCAGGTCGTGGAGAGACTTGTGTGGGTGGGTGAGGAGCCGGAACGTGATCCTCTTGTCGACGGGGAGCCAGTGCAGGTTCCTCAGGTGGCTGGAGATGTGGCTGCGTCGGGGGACATCCAGGATGAGTCGGGCGGAGGCGTTCTGGATGCGCTGGAGTCTTTTCTGTAGCTTGGCTGTGGTTCCGGCGTAGAGGGCGTTTCCGTAGTCCAGTCGGCTGGTGACGAGTGTCTGGGTGACAGTCTTCCTGGTCTCGGTCGGGATCCAGCGGAAGATCTTGCGAAGCATACGCAGGGTGTTGAAGCACGATGAGGAGACGGCGTTGACTTGTCTGGTCATCGAGAGGGAGGGGTCCAGGATGAAGCCCAGGTTGCGTGCGTGGTCGGTTGGCTTGGGTGCGGTGCCCAGGGCCGGGGGGCACCAGGAGTCGTCCCAGGCGGAGGGCGAAGATCCCAGGATGAGGACTTCCATCTTGTCCGAGTTCAGTTTCAGACGGCTGTCCTTCATCCACTCGGCGACGTCTTTCATCCCTTCGTGTAGGCAGGTTCTGGCGGTGTCGGGGTCTCTGGTGAGGGAGAGGATCAGCTGGGTGTCGTCGGCGTAAGAGATGATGTTGAGGTTGTGCTGGCGTGCGATGGCTGCGAGAGGTTTCATGTAGATGTTGAAGAGGGTGGGGCTGAGTGAAGATCCTTGCGGGACGCCACAGATGACTTCGGTGGCCTCGGAGCGAAATGGGGGAGGCGGACTCTTTGTGTTCTTCCGGCGAGGAACGAGATGATCCACTCCAGTGCCTTCTCTTGGATACCGATGTTGCTGAGGCGCTGGACTAGGGTGCGGTGGCAGACCGTGTCGAATGCAGCGGAGAGGTCCAGGAGGATGAGGGCCACTGTTTCCTCCTTGTCGAGCAGGGTCCGGATGTCGTCGGTGGCTGCGATGAGGGCGGTCTCGGTGCTGTGGTTGGCTCTGAAGCCGGACTGCGAGGGGTCAAGGGATCCGTTCGTCTCGAGGAAGGCGGTCAGCTGTCTGTTGACGATCTTCTCGATGACTTTAGCAGGAAAAGGGAGGAGCGAGATGGGGCGGAAGTTTTTGAGATCGGTGGGGTGCGCTGTAGGTTTCTTCAGGAGGGCGCTGATCTCAGCGTGCTTCCAGCTCTCCGGGAAGGTGGCGGTGTTGAAGGAGGCGTTGATGATGTTCCGGAGTTGGGGTGCGATGGTGGAGTCGGCCTTGTTGAAGACGTGGTGTGGGCAGGAGTCGGTCGGTGATTCAGAGTGGATGGTATTCATCGTGCGGGCTGTGTCTTCGGTGGTCACCGTGGTCCAGGTGCGAAGGGTGGCGGTGGGGGGCGTTGGTTCGATGGTTGGGTGCGTGGGTGGGGCGCCGAAGCTGTTGTGGATGTCGGCGATCTTGCGGTGGAAGAACGAGGCGAGGGAGTCGCAGAGGTCTTGTGACGGAGTGATGTCGTTGGTGCCGGTGCTGGGGTTGGAGAACTCCTTGACGATAGTGAAGAGCTCTTTGCTGTCGTGGGCGTTGTTGTCCAGTCGTTCCTTCAGGGATTTCTTCTTGGTGGTGCGGATGAGCTGGTGGTGCTTGCGGGTAGCGTGTTTGAGGGCCGTCATGTTGTCGGTGGTCCGGTCCATTCGAAATTTACTAAAAATCAAAGGTTACAGGGTCGTTATAGTTAGGCTCAGATTATACACACACAAAACCATAGAAATTCCGCAGTTATAGCTAGTTGAGCTAACTACAACTTACACTCCGGCAATGCACTGCTTATTGCAAAAGAAGCCATTCCTACCAAACCCAAGGGAAAGTCTTGAAGAAAACCCGAGTGTGCCTAAGGTTAAGAGAAGGTAACATCTCGATGAGTAATTGGAGTATCACTTCCCTGTCCATTATTCCCACCAAGACACCGATAAGTCACTCGACTGTAGAAACTTATTTAGTACCAAATATTGCCAAATTGCAGGATCTGTGCATTAATCGTAGATCACATTTAATTCCTTCTTACTAATTTAGATACATTTTAAGCCACCGTTTTTTTTCACCGCTCTGCTTCACCTCTGGTTTTTTTGTATTGATTACCCAGCCTTCAATATGGTCACAATTGAAGATAAGTACTTTCTTCCTTTGATCCATGTGTTATTAGAGTAAGTCAAAGAAGTCAAGATTCACACCAAGCTAAATTTTAGGAGGGTTTACCACCTTGTTCGGATTGGAAAAGGTGACAAGTGGAAGACTGCATTTAAGACTAGATCTGGATTATTAAAATATTGTGTAATGATGTGCGGCCTGAGCAATGCACTAGAGGCATTCCAATATTTTATAAAATATGTACTGTGATAGTTTTTGGATCTTTTTGTAATTGTCTACATAGATGCCATTTTGATTTGTTCCCCCAATGAGACCATGTTCAAAATGTGTCAGCTGTCCTCCTAGTTCTAAAGATTTTTTTTTATTGCAGACTCTCAAAATGAGATTGTAATTGACCAGGGTAGAATGTCTGGGAGTTATTTTACCACCCTCTGGGATGAGCAATGCTGAATATAAGGTACAGACCGTTAAAGACTGGGCAACCCCAAAGAACATAAGATACTTTTAGTTCTACAATCAAAGAAACAGCACGTTATGTGGTCAGAGGAAGCTGATGACCCTTCCTGTTTCTAAGAAATTCCTTCACTGAGGCACCAATCTTGATGCATCTTAATCCCGCACTTCCTTACTATGTTAAAGCTGACTCTTCAAATGTAGCCATTGAAGCCATTCTGTTGCAAAGACACAGGAAAAGTAAACAAATTCATCCAATGGCCTATATGTCCAAAAAACTCCACACAGCTGAAGCCAATTAAGTAGGTGCGGAAATGAACTACTCGCTATCAAGGAAACCTTTTCTGATGGTCAATATTTGTTGATGGGGGGCAAACACTGTCTTACGGTGTATACGGATCATTACAACCTGCAATATATGAGGTCTGCAGTATTACTTGCAGCCCTAAAAGTGCACTGGATGCATTTCTTGCTGGGTTCGATGTCATGAAATAGTATACAATTGGTTCTGTCGGGTGTGTGATATTTCTTCAAATTATTAGGGATATTCAAACAATTATACACAGATACATAGATAATCAAGAGTAATACCAAAACAAACCATCTATGGTATTGCAAAAGTCTTCTTTATATATAAATTACCTCATTTATAAATACGATATTTCAATGTTTTTTCGGCTGTTAGAGGGACATGGTGACATATAATATGTGAAGAAAGTGACTTTTTAGTGCACGGTGATATTGTGAAGGTGTAATATATACAAAAGTGATTGGGGGGAAGAGGAGGGGGAAAAAAGAGTTGGCCAGAAATGCACAATATATCAAGTAATTCTGTGGACTGAACGAATGAGTCTCTTCACAGAACGCTGTAGCTGATCCAAGTAGTGTATTGTCGATGTTTCAACCCTTGATCTGCATAGTTGGTGGGTCAATGTGGGTCTTCATCAGGACTAGGGTAGAGGGTTAACAACCTGTTAAATCAAAGTCTGGTGATCAGGTTGGTTTGGGAAGCGAGAAGTGTCAAAACGTTGATGTAGCACTTACGACGGTGAAAACTCACCTAAGCATGCTGCTGTTGGGGGTACCAGTGGTTCCCTCCATTCTGTGGTACTAAAGAAAAAGAATGGGCGTAACATTACTATCCCATTTTATATACCCCTCTTATGTGTCGGAAAAGGTGGTTGGGAGAACTCACCTTAAATACCAAAGGAGGCCATTCTGCAATAAAATCTGCTTTCAGGTTATTCCCAATGTCCTCAAATGCAGGTGTAATCAACTTCAGACCTGTCTCTAATCTGTGAGGAGAAGAATGTGGATTAATCATCTCCAACCCTTGATAGTATTAATACAGGTAATTACAGAGGAAATAGAACATTATTTCCTCTATTCTGAGGATGCTCACCTCTTGAATCAAAGTAGAATTCTTTTGGGTTGCAGGGATCATCCGGTATGTAATTCCTTTAACCGCCACCACGCTTGCAATACGTGGACAATTGCGGCTGGGCACAGGACCCGTTATATCCAGGTTAACGTGCTTGAGGACGCATCCCCAGGACGCAGGGAGCGGTTGCCTAGCAATCCTTTCTGCGTAATGAGTCACATGGTCTGTTTAGGCCGTTGGGACTAGTTTCGAGTCTGCAGTGAGCCAAGCACGAACATTTGCCGATTTAAAAAGGGACTAATCCCGTGTTAACAATTAAATTACAGTAAGTGTTTAAAATGTTGTTTTAATGTTTCGCTGTGTGCTTATTGTGGCCAGGAGTGGGGCGGTTGCCTAGCAATGCGTTCAGCATAGCCAAATCACGTGGTTTGCCAGGGGTTCAAGGTGGCAGTCAGACGGGCTTAATACTCCGAACCTATTATTGACAAGATGAGCAATATTTACAGTGTATAGTGAATTATACATGAATCCAAGAAGACGTGGAGTGCATCCGGGGAAAGGTTCCACAGTTTCTTGGACCAAAAATGGCTAATTACAAATGCATTTGGATTACATATTTACAGTCAACAATAAACAATGTCATCAATTGGATAGCGCATCCAAACATAAAAACATGGCAATTGGCAGTAAACACAATTTTGTGTGGCGCATGATGTGATTAATAAAAAACATCCATGGGCGAACCAATTCCCGAATGATAACCATGCATATAAATGAAGTTTGAATGGTACTTGATTATTAAAAAGCTTAGGGATGCATGACACAGAGATAAGCAAGTAACGAATACTTTTTGGGCAATATTCTGTGGTATGCACTGTGGTTAGTCCAGGTGTATAGAAGGCGAATTTCGAAACAGTTCTCATATGAGGACCATACATTTTACTGATGCCTGAATCACAGATCAGTTGTTTCACAACACGAGGATTCCTGGATGTCTCTCAAAGCCTTTTCTGACAACACTAGATAAATCAAGAAATGCATCTAACAACACAACGTGATGATTATGTACAGTGTAGATTCAAAAAGGAACAAGTTGCCTATTGGAAGGTCATATCTCCAGGTGAGGACATCATAAACCCTACTACTGGATGGGGAGATGCAGTGAGTGGAAATTCTGTAGCATTCCAGAATATTCCTCATGTGGGTCAAGTGTGTGGTTAAGGGCCATGTAAGAGGAGCATGTATAGTTGTGTGGCTGGATTAACTAAAGCTGCCCAATTTGTCTAGCGGTTTCTTCCATTTCATTAAGCCCAAACTGTACTGACTTGAGAAAATGGGTCCATTTACAGTTTTTGTAGTTTAGTGACCTGCCCATGGATCCTCCCCCTGCGTGTGGGCAGATCTTCTATAGAGAAGATCTGCCCACACACAACTACGCAGCTAAGGACATCAAATGGGTCATAGGACCCATTTGATGTCATTTGGTGCGTAGTTGTGTGTTGCAAAGTGTACAACCAATGGTGCCCCAGGCTTCTTACATCTTATTCTGCTCATGTGTTGCAGGATCCTGGTTTTAACTTTCTGAGTTGTTTGACCAATGTATATTTGCGCACAGGGGCAGAGAATTGCATAGATCACATCAGAACTGTTGCAGTTCGTAAAGAGTGGAAATGTATAAGTCCTGTTGTTGAGTGTGAACTCAGTTCCCTCCTGACATTGTTCACACGCTTTGCAGCTTCCACATCTATGGTGTCCCATCACAGGTGGGAGGCCAAGGTAGCCTCTCAGGTCCTGTTGTTTTGATGGTTCCAGGAAGGCTTTCACCAACAGTGTCCTTAATTTGCCTTCCCCTCTTGAAGGCAAACATAGGTTCAAGGGTAGTGTGCAGTTCACTAGCATCAAGGTACCAATACTTTTTTATGATTCTTTTGATATTATTGCTCTTTGTATTGAAAGTTGTAACACACACAATATTGTTTGTTGCATTGGGTCTTTCTTTGACCTCCAGTAGCTGGTCCTGGGGGTTGTTCTAGGCTCTTTTTTTCGCATGTTTCAGTAGACCGGTAGGGTATACTCTTTCCTTCAGACGCATGGTGAGTACTTCTGACTCTATTAGAAAAACATTTCTCATGGAAAAGTTTCTTTTCAGCCTCAGATATTGGCTGTAAGGGAAGTCCTTTAATTTGCACGGATGGTGTGAACCGTGGAGAAGCAGCGTATTTCTCTCCATAGGCTTTTGGTAGAGGTCACAGTATAGTAACCCATCCTCTTGCCTTGAATGTCAGATCCAGGAAATCTATAGAGTTTTTGCCGCTTGTCATAGTAAATTGGATATCGTTACTTATGTTGTTCAGTCATACATGAAATTCAAACAGTTCATTTTCTCAGCCTGACCATACCATTATCAAATCATCGATGTTTCTTTTCCAAAGATCAATTTTGCTCAGGTAAGGGTTTCTATGACTGTACAGATGCTCCTCTTCACAGCTGTCCATGAAAATATTTGCCAGGCTAGGGGCATAAGTTGTCCCCTTTGCTACTCCCTTGCATTGGTAGTAGAACTTCTAAACACGAAATAGTTATTTTTCATTGCTATCTCCAAAAGGGAGATCAGGAAGTTTGTAGGTATCCAATGTGATCCGGGTCTTGAATCCAAAGTAGTTTTAATTACTTCTGTCGTTTAGTCCTGTGGGATTGACGCGTACAAGGACGACACTTCCATGGTGACCAATTTCTGGGTTTGCCATTCAAACGTCTGGCCTTCCAATAATTACATGATATGCATACTGTCTCTCACGTAAGATTTTGTTTTGGGGACACATGGTTGTAAGAAATGATCTGTAAATTGGTTGAGTGGTTCCAAAATTGAACCGCAGCCAGACACAATAGGTCTACCTGGGGGTCTGTCCAGTCGCTTGTGTACCTTTGGTGGGTTTTAGAGTAGGGATCCTAGGTTCCTTTTTGTTCAAGAATTCATATTCCTGGCGACTCAGGCAACCCTCATCCCTGCCTCCTTGAGTAACCTCTTCTATCCGGACTCTGAGATCTGGGGTTGGATCTCTTGGGGTAGGTTGATAGCGTTTATGAACTCCCAGTTGTTGTTCTATCTCTTTGACATAATCATCTGTATCCTGTAACACCACTTCACCACCCTTGTCGGCTGCCTTGATGATTATGGAGTAATTTCTCCCCAGGGAATTGAGTGCAGATTTTTCCTCCTTGCTGATGTAATAACGGAAGTATTTCTTTCCATTCAAGAGGTGCATGGTTTCTTCCAAGACAACTTTCTCAAATGCAATATTCTCTCGCTCCTTAGAAATGTCGCCGGCGTGAATGTTGAGGCAGGTCTGAATGTGGTTGCTGCTGATTTCGGGATATATGTGCTCTTGTCAAAGTGGTACTTCAATCTTATCTTGTGAAAGAAGTATTAAAGTTCAAGTTTCACTTGGAATGAGTCTGGTATCACAGTTGGTACAAATGAAAGACCCTTAGAGAGGACATCCCTCTCGGCTTGTGTCATTATATGGCTCGATAGATTGATCACAGGGTCTGTTTGGTCAAGTACCTTTCTGAACTGACTTCCCTCATTGTATATGGGCAAGATTATATTTTGACCCTCAGGGATTGGGTCTGTGTGGTTCCGCATGTCCCCTTGTTGTACTGGATCTGCCTCATTGGGTGTCTTGGTGGTATTTGAATTAGCTTGTGTGGGCATGTCCTGTGTCATGGAGGCTTGTGTCTGCCTGTTTGGAGGACCTGTGTGGGTGCTATATACTTTGTATGTGTCTACCATCTGGAAGTTTGTCTCCTGGTGGAGATCTCTCCATGTGTCTCAGGTTGGTAGAAACGTACATGTGATGCCCCTTGTTGCATATTTCTTCCACTACCCCATCTCCTTGGTCTCTTCCAGTCCTGTTGCCTCCCTCCTCCCCTGTTTCCTCGATGGAAACCCTCCCCTAAAAAATGGGTGCCCTGGTTGTCTTGGTTGTTAGTGGAAGGCCTCTTGTATTCAGAATCTGAACGGCTTCCTACTCAGGAGTCTGAGAATGTGTTATATCTCCTGGGTCCCTGTCTGCCTTTGTTCGAGAATAAACCCTGACTATCCAGTTGGAAGTAGTCTTCCGAGAGGTAGGGATAGGTTATCTTTTTGTCGCGGTTCCTCAGATCCTTTGATAGTTTATCTAATTTCCTATTCAGGGTAATGGTGTTCAAGTCAGCCAGTGCCTTCTCTGCACGCTCAAATGCTTCCTTAGTATTCGTCAGTGCTAAGTCTCCAAGTATTTCCCTCTTAAGGTCTGCTATTTCCGGTGTTCGTTTTTTTACATACTCAATCGCGGTTTCTACTCCAAGCACCATCCAGTGCCCGGAACAGTTGTTTGGTACAACACTGAAGCTTTCCCTGAATTTGGGGACATGTATAAAGATAGCTGGTTTGTTACCGACCTGCAATCCTTTGGGGATTATATTAGACTCCAGATATTTTGTCAATATATGCCCGTGAAGGCATGATCTTAATAATTTTTTCTCAAGTCTCCCTATTTTGTCTAGTTTTTCACTCAAGCTTGCATCTGCTGGTAGCCTATGGGTACCTAGAAGGAAATTAGAGGCACCTTGCTCTTGGATTAACCTTGCTATGTATTCCTCGCTGTAGGCCGAGGTTTCTTTGATGGACATACTCACACAAAGCAACACAATACTAAACAAATCACAAACGAAAAACAATTAATGAGAGTAAAAAATACAGCCTTGCAGGTCAGCACCTGCACTCAATTAGCTTAAGTAGCAATTGGGTAACCCAGTATCCCTCAGAACCAGGGCAGTCATGAAATAGTATACCATTGGTTCTGTTGGGAGCCTGATATTTCTTCAAATTATTAGGAATATTTAAGCACTTGTACACAGATACACAGATTAATCAACAGTAATACCAAACCAAACCATCTATGATTGCAAATGGTTTGGTTTGGTATTACTGTTGATTAATCTGTGACATCAAATGGTGGGTCATAGAGAAGATCTGCCCACACGCAAGGGGAGGATCCATGGCCAGGTATCTAAACTACAAAGAGTGTAAATGGATTCATTCTCTTAAGTCAGTACAGTTTGGGCTTAATGAAATGGAAGAAACCGCTATACAAATGTGACAGCTTTAGTTAATCCAGCCACACAACTATACCTGCTCCTCTTACATGGCCCTTAACCACACACTTGACCCACATGAAGAATATTCTGGAATGCTACTGAATTTCCACTCAGTACATCTTTCCATCCAGTAGTAGGGTTTATAATGTCCTCACCTACCGATATGACCTTCCAATAGGCAAGTTGTTCCTTTTTGAATCTACACTTATTTATTTATTTATTTTTTTTAAACTTGTAGGGCGCAACAGCTACCCAAAAAGGGTTTCTCGGCGCCTATACCACAGCACAAAATATGGAGAGCATTCATCTGAAAGTCGTTCAAGATTATTGATCGAACAACCAGGTTTTTATTTCTTTCTTGAACCTGGAGTAACTCCCCTTCTTGCGTATATGGGGTGGTAATGCGTTCCAGATGGATGGACCCTGATGAGCAAAGGATCTCCCTCCCATCCTGGAGAGCTTGAATCTGGGCACACAGAAATTTGCTGCTGATTGCGACCGTAGATTTCTTTTTGGGATGTAGGGATGCACTAAAGTCTGCAGGTATTTAGGTGCAGTGCCGGCTTTTATTTTAAACATATAGTTTAGGGTCTTAAATCGAATGCGGTTTTCCACCCTAAGCCAGTGGAGTTCACGCAGGTAGGGGGACACGCAGGTGTTTTTTGGTATGTGACAAAGAAGTCGAGCAGCCGAGTTTTGTACAAGCTGTAGTCTCTTTATAACTGCTTTGTTTGCACCTAGGTACAGGATGTTCCCATAGTCAAGCCGAGATGTAACAAAGGCATTGACAACTGTTTTCTGCGTGGAGCTGGGCAGCATCCATAAGATCTTTCTGAGCCATTTTAGGATAGTGAAACAGAGGCCGACTACTTTGCTGACCTGCTGCTTCATGGACAATGAATTGTCCAAAATTACCCCCAGATTCCTAGCATGGGTGACTGGTGTAGGCAGATTTCCCATCTGAGAAGGCCAGTGTGAGGTGTTCCAAAGATCTGGCTGCTTACCCAGAAGGAGAATCTCCGTCTTGTCTCCGTTTAATTTCAACTGGTTTGAGGTCATCCAGTTAAAGATGTTCAGTAGACCTTGTTTGAGGAGGGACGGAGATGAAGGATGGGATTCAGACAACGAAAAAATAATCTGTGAATCATCTGCATACGTCATTAGGGTAAGTCCTGATTTCTCCACTAGGTCCACCAGGGGTCTAAGATAGAGGTTCAAGAAAAGCGGGCTGGGGATAGAGCCCTGCGGTACTCCATTAGGGGAATTGACAGGTCCCGAGCACGCAACGGATGATGCTACTTGGAACGTCCGTTGGGCCAGAAAGGATCTAATCCATTGTAAGGCATCACCACGAATTCCATTATTTTCTAACGTGGAGAGCAGCCTTTGGTGCGACACAGTGTCAAAGGCTGCGCTTAGATCGAGAAGAATAAGCGCAACCGTTTGACCGTTGTCGAGGAGTTTCCGAATGGTTTCTGAGACACCCAGCAGAGCCGTTTCCGTGGAGAAGCCCGCTCGGAATCCTAACTGGGTTGGATGGAGAAGGGAGTTTTCTTCCGAAAAAAGGGTTAGGGCGGAATGCACATGTCTTTCCAGACATTTAGAAAAAGCTGGGAGAAGTGAGATGGGCCTGTAGCTAGCTAGTTTTTCCGGGTCTGCTGTAGGTTTCTTTAAAAGTGGGGTCACTATGGCATGCTTCCATATGGTGGATACCGTGGCGAGCTCCAGAGACGCGTTTAGTGTGTCAACAATAATTTCAAGGGAGGGGGTGTCCAATAGTTTCATAATATTGATAGGAATGGGATCCTGCGGAGATCCAGATTTGATTGTCTTCATGATGGATTGTAAAGTGTCAATTGTGATAGGTGGCCAGTATTGTAAAGGTCTGATTTATAATAGGGGTATACTCCAACTCTTCCTGTAGAGTGGAATCAATGTTGTTACTATCTATTTCGACGATTAGTTTATCTATTTTATCAGAGAAAAATTGGGCGAGATCCTGGCATTGCCTCTGTGGTTTGAGCCCCAGCTAGATCTTTAACCGTATTAAACAGTGTTTTGGCTTTGTTAGCGGCTTCCGTGATAGTATTGGAGACATGCATGGCGCGTGCTTTCTTGCATGCGGTGTGGTATAGGTTTCTAGCAATTTGGTAACTTTTTTTCTTGTCGGGAGCGAAGTCTTTTCGCCACAGTCTTTCAAGTATCTTCCATTTGGTTTTTCCTCTTTAAGTGATTCGTTGAACCACGGGGCAGGGGGACGATGTCTATTGCCCTTGGGGGTATGTCTATTGCCATTAGGGGTAGGTAGGCAGGACTCGTCCACCTTGCTAAGCCATTGTTGGGTAGCAGTTGCGATATTTTCCATATCTTGGTTTTTATTGGGAGGGTTCATGCTGAGTGCTGTTTTGAGTTTTGAAATGTCTAGGGATTTCCAATTTTTCTTTAATGAAGCCGGGAATTCAGATTGATCGTATGAGGTGGTAGGTGTTTTAAGATTAAATTTAATTAAATAATGATCGGACCAGCATACGGGAATGGTGTCCTGCCAGGTGAGTTCTGGGAGATTAGAAAATAGTGGGTCGAGCAAATGTCCTGCCTTGTGGGTAGGTCCTGAGTTAAGGAGATTGATGCTTAACGCTGTCAGATCTTCCAGAAAGTTAGCGCAAGTCATGTTAGATTGGTCCTCTAAGTGTAGATTTAAGTCTCCAATAAGAGAATTTTTTTTAGAGGCCAGGTAAAAAGGGGTAATACGGTCAACTAATTCGGAAGCCCATTTAGTGCCATTTCCGGGAGGCCAATACATTAAGATGCCTGATAGCGTCAAGTTGGGATTCACGCAAATTTTAAAAAGTGCGGCTTCGCAATCAGGGATGTCTAGCGGCTCAAATGTACATTTGAGTCTTTTGTTATAGATAACAGCAATTCCCTCCCCCAATTTTGAGGGTTCTATCCTTCCTGACAATTGCATAGTTTGCTGGAAGGGCCTGAGCCCTCATGTAGCCAGGTTTCTGTAGGGAACATTGCAATAAGTTTATCATTTAGTAACAGATTGAAAATGTCCAGTTTATGTTTGGATAGGGAGCGGCAGTTAATGATGTAGAACAATAAATTTTTGTCAGTGGGACAGGACTGTTTGTGACGCTGCACTGTGCATAATCATCACGTTGTGTTGTTAGATGCATTTCTTTATTTATCTAGTGTTGGCAGAAAAGGCATTGGAAGACATCCAGGAATCCTAGTGTTGTGAAACAACTAATGTGTGATTCAGGCATCAGTAAAATGTATGGTCCTCATATGAGTACTGTTTCGAAATTCGCCTTCTATACACTTGGACTAACCACAGTGCATACCACAGAATATTGCCCAAAAAATGTTGTTAATTGCTTATCTCTGTGTTATGCATCCCTAAGCTTTTTAATAATCAAGTACCATTCAAACTTCATTTATATGCATTGTTATCTTTCGGGAATTGGTTTGCCCGTGGATGTTTTTTATTAATCACATCATGCACCACACGAAATTGTGTTTACTGCCAATTGCTCTGTTTTTATGTTTGGATGCTTATCCAATTGACAACATCGTTCATTGTTGACTGTAAATATGTATTCAAAATTTGCATTTGTAATTAGCCATTTTTGTCCAAGAAACCGTGGAACCTTTCCCAGGATGCGCTCCACGTTGTCTTGGATTCATGTGTAATTCACCATACACTGTAAATAGTGTTCTCCTCGTCAATAATAGGTTCGGAGTATTAAGCCCGTCTGACTGCCACCTTGAAGTCCCGGCAGACCACGTGATTTGGCCACAATAAGCAAACGCCGAAACATTAAACCAACATTTTAAACATGCACTGTAATTTAATTTTTAACACAGGATTAGTCCCTTTTTAAATTGGCAAATGTTCGTGCTTTGCTCACTGCTGACTCGAACACTAGTCCCAACGGCCAAAACAGACCACGTGACTCATTTACGCAGAACAGATTGCTAGGCAACCGCTCCACGTGTCCCGGGGAAGTGTCCTCAGGCACGTTAAACTGGATATAACTGGTCCTGCGCCCAGCCGCAATCGTCCACGAATTGCGGGCATGGCGGTAGTTAAAGGAATTAGATACCAGATGATCTTTGCGACCCGAAAGAATTCTACTTTGATTTAAGAGGTGAGCATCCCCGAAATAGAGGAAATATTGGTCTATTTCCTCTGTAATTACCTGTATAAATACTATCAAGGGTTGGAGATGATTAATCCACATTCTCCTCCTCTCAGATTAGAGATAGGTCTGAAGTTGATTACACCTGCATTTGAGGACATTGGGAATAACCTGAAAGCAGATTTTATTGCAGAATGGCCTCCTTTGGTATTTAAGGTGAGTTCTACCAATCCCCTTTTCCGACACATAAGAGGGGTATTTAAAATGGGATAGTAATGTTACGCCCATTTTTTCCTTTAGTACCACCGAATGAAGGGAACTACTAGTACGCCCCAACATCAGCCTTGTAAGTGACACTCCTCGTGCTAGCTCTGGTAAGCCCAATTGGGCCTGCTTAGGTGAGCTTTCGCCGTTGTAAGTGCTACATCAAAGTTTTGGCACTTCTCACTTCCCAAACCAACCTGATCACCACACTTTGATTTAACAGGCTGTTAACCCACTACCCTAGTCCTGATGAAGACCCGCATTGACCCACCAACTATGCAGATCAAGGGTTGAAACGTCGACAATACACTACTTGGACCAGCTTGAGCATTCTGTGAAGAAACTCATTCATGCAGTCCACAGAATGACTTGATATATTGTGCATTTCTGGCCAACTCCTTTTTCCCCCTCCTCTCCCCCGAATCACTTTTGTATATATTACACCTTCACAATATCACCGAGCACTAAAAAGTCACTTTCTTCACATAATATAGGTCACCATGTGCCTCTAACAGCTGAAAAAACATTGAAATATGGTATTTATAAATGATGTAAGTTATATATAAAGAAGACTTTTGCAATATCATAGATGGTTTGGTTTGGTATTACTGTTGATTAATCTGTGTATCTGTGTATAAGTGTTTGAATATCCCTAAAATTTGAAGAAATATCATTCACCTGGCAGAATCAATTGTATACTATTTCATGACTGACCAGGTTCTGAGGGATACTGGGTTACCCCATTTCAACTTAAGCGGGTTCGATGTCATAGCAACTTTTGACTCAGTGTGCAAAACCGCAAAGCTGGAGCTTTAAGTTGACAAGACACAACAGAAACTGATATGATGTGAGATATACGCTCAATTCCAAACCCAAAACCAGTGATAGGGTTAACTTAGCATGAGACATTTTTAAACAAATTAAATCAAAAATTCTGTATCTGAAATGGCTAAAACACCCAGAATTTATCTTAAAAGATGGTTTACCATTAAGTAACAATTCATTGTTTGTACCTACTAGGAAGATGCATTTTGACTTCTTTACTAAATTACCCATCAACCATAAAAAATATACAATCCTGGTTGTGGTTGACAGTCTAACAAAAATGTCTGATTGCATGGGATTACAAACATTATAATTTATGATAGGAGCTCACAAAATACCTCTAAATTTTGGAAATCTTAGTGTTCCACATTACGATTTGCAACAGTTTTGTTAAAGAGTTACCATTCACGATAGTACAGCCAAACTGAAAGTTTAAACCATGCACTCAAGCAATATTTACGTTATTTGGCGAACTCCACTTGTTGGTGGTTTGTTCTGCTTTTGCTGGCAGAAACACATATAACACTGCTGTGCATTCTTCCACTGGGAATTCCCCATTTTTCAGCAACTGGGTCTTGCCTTTCAGTCAAATATCATTGTGTAATAAGGTATCAACCATATCTGAGAGAGTCATGAAATCCACTTATACAAAATTCAACGACAGCTTACAGGCAGACTAGAAGAGACAAAAAAGTCCAGTTCATCACGTAGGAGATTATTTTTAGCTGTCCACTCGGAACTTAAAATTCAGGAAACAGGGAACTTCCACCTACTGTTCGTTGGCCCTTACTCCGTGATACAACAAATTAAACCAGTATGCTTCAGAATTGAATTTACGAGCCAATATGTGAATTCATCCAGTGCGTCATACCTCATGCCTCATACCAGTAAAAAACAAACCATCAAAAAAAACTCCACTAACACTCATTCATGGACCAGCAGAGTTTGGAGTTCGGAAGGTGTTGGATTCTAAACATTGGATTCTAAACGTGGCATCTGTTGGCCTTGAAAGGATATAGATCTTAGGACATCTTGGGAAACAGCTTCCTACTTTTTTATATTCCACAATTAGTCAAGTAATTCCATGCTCAACACCCATGTAAACGTTGGCCTGTTAAAAGGTGTAAAGGAGGAAGCACTGTCAAGAATACATCCCCATATTACTATCTTGATACTGCTCTTAACCTGTTTCATAACCCCAAAGTAAGGATACCCATGATGATCCTATTGCAGTTTCCTTACATGGAACGCCTATCAGTGCCTTCAAGTTAGCCTTCACATGATTGTAGATGACTTCCCTATTGGAGAACTGTAGGAGAGTAGGGTCTGCTATCCTATGGTCACCCCACATTTTTTCTTCACTGGTTTATGACTTAATGTGGCTGTGGGCCTGCTAATCAGACCCACAGCCTGCTGTTCTCTCTCTAAATTAATGCCAATGCACACCAGGTGCATTACGAATTGGAACTGGTTCACCTTATTGGGCCCTGTAACAGTGTACCCAGGTACCCAGGGCATAGGTGTTTCAAAGGCCTACCAGGGGCTGCAGCAAGTATTATGCCACCCCTGGCCTGGCCTCCATATTTGACACAACTGGCTGATCACTCAGCTGGGGTAAGTCGGTGTAATCACCCCTTACTTAGGTATAGTATCTCTATATCTAACTTAAAATGGACACATATGTTCCTATCAGCCAATCCTATGGAAGGCCTCATCAATCCTGGAGGCAGAGTGCTTGGAAATATGTGAGATGGTGCTCTAGCATGAGCTTAGCCTGTCTGCAGCCTTCGGAACCACGTCCTTTAGCTGTTCCATGATACTGCCATACCATATACTCTTAAGTGCATTATGAACCTCGCGGTTAAATGCTATCTTTGGTTTGGCTTTATCAAAACATGTCGAGTAAGGTGACATACGAATTGGAATACTACCCCCTCGCCAGTTCTGGCGACGGGGGTAGCATTCCACCCTTCTAGAGGGATACGACATGTACATAACCCGAACCCCGGTTAAAGTTAAACATGAGCCTCAGCATCACAAAATGGATGCTGCCACCACAGACACAAGTCTGACCTCCTGCTGCTGGGAGTCCTTCCAGCAAGGGAGGCTTGGACAAAGGGTTTCCTGCCTTGGGAGGTGCTAGCACCACCTCAGATAGGATTTTGTGTATTGGGTAGGACAGGGCTGAATAGAATGAGACATGCCTGGGGCACACAAGGTGTCCCTGTGCATAAGCCAGTCCAAACCGGTGCTGGGGCTTCACAGCCCCAATCTTGGCGCGGAGATGGACAAAGGAAAGGGGGTGTAGCCAGCCCCCTTCCTGGTCCCACCCAGAGGAGGGACCTAGCAGGTAATCCGGCCCCTAGATTTGGAATAAGAGTAGGAGCTGTGTCCCAAGACTTCAGATCATCCTGAACTCGACTTGAAACTAAGAAGAAAACTGGACTTCGACATTCTGCTGCACAGAAGACTGAAGAGAATCTCCCTTGTGGCCAAGGAGTGACCACCCTGTGAATACAGACACCAACCAGCAACTCAACGGTCTGCTTTGCCGCCGCCTCCCGCCGGAGCCCGAGCTCAGAGCCCGACAAGACCCAGATTCCCAGACATCTCACAGCCCGATCCACAGTCCCTGAAAAGAAGAGACCCGTGGAGGCATCGAGAGACGCGGGACCGGCCATCTTGAAGACACCTGAGAAGCTGACTGCGCAGCCCCCGATGCTCCCTCAACGCTGTGCTTTGGGGTTTGAGAAGCCCCACTACCGAGCAGCATCTGCACCGCAGATCAGCTCACCAGCATCTCCACGATCTGCGTGGGGCCCTTTTGCACTTTGCCACTTGACGCGCCATCCCGGTCTCTTGCCACGCGGCTAGTGGCCATCTTGGCAATGAAATCTACAATCTAAACCACTGGTCTGGTTGCTCCAGACTGGCCCTCGCTTCTGTAAAAAGGAGCAGCCCCTCTGACCTTGCTGTTCCGAGAAATAAGCTTTCTTTACTTCCTGCATGGCTTGCATTAGCCAAGGCCTGTTTTCTCCAATCAAGTTGCCGACACCGCCATCAGCTAGAGCCTTTGTGGGACAGCTCGTGATAGACTCCTGGACGTCCTCGACCTCTTCGTGTCCACGTGGCTGCGGAGACAAGCTGCACTTCATCGCCTGTTTGCACCCAACATCGCCTGGTTCCATCCTGGTTCCACGGTAGTCACTGGCTAGTGACTTTGAACATTGTCCCCTACGCTTTCAGGTCTTCACATCTTCAGATCCATCCTTGGATCCACCGGAACTCTCCTCGACGACCCGCCTGCAGCATCTTCATCTCCAGGCACCATCGACCTGCGTGACGAAACCCAACACTACTTGGCACCTGTGCACCCGCTTCCTCTGGGTGAGGTAACTCAGCAACGCCGGTGTTCCTACACTGGTACACACCTCTAGTGCCTAGGTCTAAAGTTTTGTCCTTCTAGGTCAGTCGGAAGGTTCCTAAAACAGTAACTTTATAACTTTTACGCACCATTGACATTGCATTGGTGCATGCGTGCACTTTAAGCACTGCACCCGAGTCCCGCGGGCCTTTCCCGACTTCTTCACTGTTAGTCCTGAACAGCTCCAGCGATTCCCCAGGCCCTAGGCCTACTTCCTTTCCAATTGGTGGTTCTTATACCACTATTTTAGTATATTGTTTAAGTGACCCCTAGGGCTCATCCATATTGTGCAACTTTTGTATATTTAAACTGTGTTTTGTTTTAACGCATTTGCTTCTGTGCTCATAAAGAGTATAGGGGATATTTGTAGTAAATAAATATATATATATTTTCAATATATATCTGTGTGGTGTCCTTTCATTTGGTATTCAAGGGGATCGTGTATGGTAAAACAGCTTGCTTCACATGCCTTTACAGAGTTTGGCCTAAGACTGCTTTGTCCACGCTACTAGGATAGCTGGTCTATAAGGTTGACTTACAACCAATCATCATATGCCACACCCATGAGCATGTGCTCAGTCTTGAGCGGATTTCAACTCGAGTGATGCAGTATTCGCTTCTGCTGTTCCAGATTCGGTCACTATGCACTGGGAGACTCCTTCTTCATGGGATCGCAAAAGGAACATTCCTTAATACTTTTCCTTTGCCAATAATTTATATTGCTACACATCAGAAGCTACCGGGCTACAGCAATTCAATAGAGGAGAAAGCAGCCTAAAGCAAGTAAATCACAAAACTCAATAAGGACAAGTTGTGTAATTTTTTAAAGGAGAGCACAAGAACAAAACTCATCTTCTGCGATCAGAACTTTGTGGTTTCAGCAAGGTTTGAATAGGTTTGTTTGTCGGGAAAGAGGGTGTAATAGACCAGGGGCTACCTTATGTTGCAATAAGGCACTAGCATGTTATGTTAACCATAAATTTCATGTGTGATGGTAATTATGAGATTATTATAACATAATTGTTGGCTTGTGTTATACTTATCCTTTGTCTATATTGTATATCCTTTTGAGACCTTTTACCCTTGAGAGGCTAAGTTAGCTTGTCAAGGAATAAAACAGCAATATGATGAACAGCTGCAAGGGCTGCGTACAAGAAAGCAGGTATACAAGAGAACTTAGTGAGCATAAAGGTAAAAGAAGGACTTGCCATGAGACCATAGTAATTGTTGTTTTCTTTGTGTTGCAGATCTCCTTTTCAGCTGCACCCATCTCCCAACTCTTTACAAAACCTGCCCACACTTTGAGACTGTCAGGCACTCTCGAGGAAAGTAGGCATCAAACCTTCGGACTTCTGTCGAGGGCACGGGGACTGAGTCTCCTAGCCCTAAGATGCCGGCTGCCAATCAGATTGCCAAATTTAGTCTTACAGATCAGCGTAGATCTGTTGAAGTACTGTTGTTGTTGTATATACAAATATTTTGAACCTTAGTTTCTAAAAAAGGACTATAGTGGCAGTCATCACTGTGTAGCAATTGGTAGGCATTGTTTGGCTTGCCAATAACATTTGTTCCATTTGACTGAATTTTCACAAAACGTTCCCAAAATGATTCGCATTCACCTCAGCTTCTTCATGGAAGTTTTCGGGGTGACCCATCTAGCACTGCACAAATAAAAAATAGAGTGTCCCAGGATGCTTTTTCCCCATGTAATTTTCCATGGGATAATTAAATAGTGCTGCCACTAAAACAGCTAAACAGAATTGCACCAAATTGGGCAGAAAGATATGTATTGATACAGAAAATGTGCTTTTTGTGATTTGGTGTAAATCTATTTGTTTGTTTTTGGTCGGCTGATCCAGGTGCTTAAGCACGTGGTATGATTTGCCACAATCTGTGACAGTGCTCTCATCAGTGACATCATTTCAGATGCCATCAATGATGTCATCAATGATGACCTATACCATATTATGATTGATGTTCTATGTGAGGTCAGTAGCAGTGCATGGCAATGGTACAAGGTACAGTTAGATCAGTAGTATGAAACATTTAAGGTGAGCAGTTTTAGAGTGCCAGAGGTGTTGTAGAGTGTTCATTGCAAGCAGCTGCTCGCCACCGAAAACGTGGGAACTACCCAGAGTTCCTGCTTCTTTTAAATAGGAGAGTTTTTCATTATTTAGTGTAAACCTGTTCAGTCTTTTTCAAAGAATTGTGTTTAAAAAGTCGCTTGGGTGGATCATGCAAGGGGTTGACCTCCTGGAAAAGTTTGAGATGTCTGTATGGTTGGTGTACAGATATCCTCTGATTGCCCACTTTAGAGGGCACTAGTCAACACTGGTTCACTGGCCACAACATGAACAATATGTTGTGGTAGCCATTACAGGACTCAGGAACATGGTACCTGCATCCTGAAAATAAATAAAAGTATAAGGGGGTGGTGTGAGCATGCAGGGGAATGTATCCCAAAGTGGCACACATTTGATTGGCGGGCCACAACTTGGACAACATGTAGTGGAAGACATTACAGGACATTGGGATGTGGTACCCGTTGAAATGCATTGTGTAAAAGCCAGGTTTTGAGGGTCACAAAAAGGAGCATGTATAAAGAGTGGTAACAGATTTTAGCAATAACATAATATAAATAATTTGTTGGTGGTGTAATTTTGGAGAGTATGGTGAGTTGTCAGGAGATTTTACACTGTGAAAAATGCTGACTATTTGCTGGGATTTCCTGAATAATGGGTTTCCAAAGGGGGGGAGGCGAAAGGACACTATTTACCACTCAAGGTGGTGGAAGGTCCAGTAGCAGCTTAGTGTCCGTACTAAGTACTAGAGATACCAACAAAAGGAGAGGGTGCTGCACTGTTCCTGAAAAGAGGTGAGGATTTAAGGAAGGTTTTGGGAAAAGATTTACCTGGCGTGACCAAGGGTGTTGTAATGGTACCCTGGGGCATCCATTATGTTGGATGTAATTGCCTCACACACCCCGAAGAGTGTCATGCTTCATCATCGGCGGTTGCTCCTCCTTCAGCGCTCCGAGTCCGTGTGCGTTGACCTACCCCTTACCGACTCGAGCTCGGCGGTAAGGGGTAGGTCAACGCACACGGACTCGGAGCGCTGAAGCCACATCATATGGGCTCAACTCTGGAGTACCACACCGCCGATCCCTCATGTGGCCTCTCACATATGACCATTAGGCATAGGAGGATCCACTAAGGTAACAAATACAACATATATGAGATTAGCATGTTGTTGCTTTCACTTTGGTCCTGAAGAATCGCGGTTACTATAGCCCTAGCGAGAAACATGTTGACCACATGCACCCCTAGCCTCTTCTAGGGTCACACAACCCTAACTAGTTGACACCTAGGAAGCTAGCCCCACCTTTTAACTGTAGCCAGAGGACCACTAGAATAAAGGTAATTCCGGTACCCCTTGCTACATTTTTAATCAGTTCAATAGGAATACACCATCCTGCCCACATACCCCCACTTCACCAAAAGGCAGTTGGAAAAAGATCTCCGCCAAAGAGCCCCTCTTTGAGGTGAGCCCGTCGGGGGTTGCACCGCCTCCCCGACGAGGAGCAACCGCCGATGATGAAGCATGACACTCTTCGGGGTGTGTGAGGCAATTACATCCAACATAATGGATGCCCCAGGGTACCATTACAACACCCTTGGTCACGCCAGGTAAATCTTTTCCCAAAACCTTCCTTAAATCCTCACCTCTTTTCAGGAACAGTGCAGCACCCTCTCCTTTTGTTGGTATTTGCTGAATAATGTCAGAAAGAAAATTGTTCACACGATTGAAAAGGTTTTTTTCATACTAAATGCTTTGCATCATATTGACAATAACACGAAAACATTAAAATGTATTAACTGTGTAGTTGTGATGAATTTACTGCACAGGATTCCATGCATTTTATTATGTTTTGCAGCCTGTACACGGCACCTAGGAAGAAATATTTGGCACCTCTATTAAGAGAGGCGGGTTTTATCCAAGTCAGGCCTGCCTATGTCTATTTACAGTCTTTATGTAGCTCTCGTGTCATTTATTGTGTGGCCAGTTTCCTAGTGGCGGCCTACAGAATTAAATTAAAAGTGCCCACTAAGGGATCCTGTACCGTTGAGCCTGCAACTCACTGAAATATTTACAACACTTTTAGATTTGCATTTGTTTTTAATATGTCCTATCACTGATTTTGCAATGATTGTGTATATTCATGAAACAAGAGTTTTTATATTGTATATAAATGTTTTATTGCTTTTATGATTTTAACGAATCGAATAAAGTGCAATTGACTGACTGACTGTATTAACTGTGTATTATTCACATTCATATTCAGCATAGCATATGTAGGCAAGTGTTTAAAATGGCTAACGTTAATTGCCATCTTGCTTATTCAAAGATTACATTTATTCCTAGGCCAAACTGACACACAAATTAGCAAAAACAGTGTTCCTTGCTTTCTTTCTCATGCAAAATGTGTTTTTTTTTCCAGACAGCCATAGAATGTTATAATTGTTTGCAAACGTACACCTGCAGGTAGAGACTCGTCCAACATATCTTTTTTTGTTGTACATAAATGTAAGCTTGAAGAATGCAGAAGGAAGCTTTATTGTGGAGGATCCGGAACTAATGAGTACAAGATATTAGCTTTTCACTCTACTCTGACTGGATTGTTTTGTGTAGGTGTAGCAAATGGTAAAGCTGTGTCCTTTAAGCTTGTGCAGCGAAACTTACAGTTCAGGGATGCTTTTGTAGTGTAGTTCCTATATTCCCAATAGGCTCTGCGCATTGGAATAATAGATACTGCAGTATAGACGTAGGACTGAGGTTGACTAGGTCTCTGTAGCATGTATTAGACTTAATTGTGAGTGCCAGCCAGCTCAGAGGTCACTAGAAACGTTCTTGACTTCACAAGAAAGGATTAGTTTCTGACAACCGCATAAACATGACAACTTTGTTTCCCAAGAATAAGAAATCAATCTCTAGAGTCGCGGAAACAATAGATAGCTATTTTACTCAGTCAATCGTTCATGCTTCGTTTCACCAGAGGTGCTGAGAAAATAGAGAGACGGGCGTTTTCAATAAAAAGTATTTATTTAACAGTCTACCTTCTCAAGCATAAGAAATGTACTGCTGCAATCGTAATACTAGTTATAAAGTACATGGCATATAATACGAAAGTATTATAAATTAATACTGTAAAAGCATGATATGGTTTCTAAGCCATTACTTGCCTAAAACATATAAAATGCATACAGTCATAAAATAATGACTAAAAGTACTCAACTGGTGCTTCTAAAATACGCCTACCCCGGTGTACCTAACCTAAGTCTAGTACGAGGGAAGGAGTAAGTGAGGAGTAGCTTAAGTTTAGTAGTTCTCTGACAAAATCTATCCAAGAATTCTCTAAGGGTCTAATCAGCTCCATACCTTGGTTTAGAATAAAGGAGATCTGGTATCTCTACCTCAGGACTCAATTTCCCAGCAACCCGCAAGGGTAGCCTGGAAACACTGGAGCTGGATTTCTTTGCAGGAGAAAAGACAGCGTCTCTCAGTGCGTCAGCTGGAGGGTCGGCTCCTTCGGCACTTGCTACTGCAGGGCACTGGGCAATTAGTTAGTCGATCTGCTCCAAACCACCGTGTGTTTGTCTGGGCAAATCTAGGCATATTTATACTTTGAAGGTGCCTAGTTTGATGTGTGATTGGACTTAATAATTCATGATTTCCTAGATAAATTAGTATTCAGGCAAGTGGAGGTCCCTGGATGCTGAAGGTGGGTTTTTCTAAGAAATCGTTGTTGATTCTTGGAACTTAGTGGAAGTAGCCATGCCGTATTTGGGCTGCATAGGCTCAGTCTAAATATGGTAATGATTTCTATGCCTATATAAGGATTGGATAATGTATACCTATATAGGGCATGAATTGAGAACTTTTACACTAGGGTCCTAGATTCATTTACAACACCCACTTCACGATTTTAAGTTCAATAAAACTAAACCTATAAGCACTGAACATATCCAAAGCTAGTGTTTACAATCCCACCCAAAATACAAAATACAAATTGCATTTGAAAAGGCTTGTTTAAATGTAACCAGTAGAAACTTGTATGAACAAACAGCTGTCCATAGACATGAAGTATAGTGTAGGGGAACACACTCTATTATTCATAAAATATAACATCACATTCATGAAATGTCTCTGCAGTTTACAGAAAAAAGATTCGAGACCATCCGATAGCATCATGTTTAAACCATTTTTTGTTATGATGATTTAGGCCAAATATTGTCATTTAGGAAGTTTTCAAAAGAAATCTTGTTCTCTAAGAATAGTTCTACTTTAATCAGATAACCCTGTGCCAAAGTTCTATTTTGGAAAAAATTCAAAAAATGTTATCGTAGAAAAAGTTCTCTAGTTGGATGGTTTGTTTTTAAACAATCAAGGCCGAATTGCAGAGTTCAGGGAACGCTGTGTGCATGAATCAAAAGTTATTCTCGGTGTCAGGAGAAAACATCAGATCGTCGAGGCTGGCAAAGAAACCGTCTGCCATAGTAGGCGAAAGTGGAACTACTTCAGTTAGCAGGTCAATGTGCAAAGGTGAGGATCACTGCCGTCAGCGTTTGATGCATTAGCAACGTCTGCAGTAGGTGGGACCTGTGTGCCTGTAGTTTCTCGTATCTCACCCTCAGTTAAACTTGCCGGTGAGACCTCAATGAATGCCGTCATCAGATTTGGCAGCCGTTGGGGACAACACGATGCATGAGTCGTTACCGGACCTAGCAAAGTGTCAATATCCGATGGCAGGACGGATTGAAGTGTAAGACAAATGTCCAACACGCATTCTTCTCCGCAAAGCAGGCATCGCAGAACAGGTAAGATGCAATCTTGCCAGATTGGTCTGAATGATAGAAACCAGGTTGTGTTCAGATCTCTTAAACGAACCAAGCCAAGAATCTGTGTAATTCTCTCACGATACCTCATGGCCAGGAGGGTTCTTTCCATGGTGGTCTGGGTATCGCTGGTGACTGGACTTGCCATATTGGAGCAGAAGGAATAAAAATAGAATTCCTGCTACGAGTCCCAAGATGAGAGGCAGGCCGCAGAACACAGAGTGCACGAAATTTGGAAAAATGCTGAGGACTGCTTCAAATGGTGTTAACAGTCCCGAAATGTTTTTCTTAAATACATGTGCGATGCCGCTGGTATCAGATATGTTTAAGATTTGACTTAACATTTCTGCGAAATGTACTGGGCAGTTTGTTGATAATAATGCTTGTATCTCTGCAGAAGTCCTTGCAACTTGTAGATCACACGTTTCTCTAGACGAGGTCAGTGGCACAGTTTTTTGCAAAAGAACGACTGCTTAAAGTATACATTCGTATAGAAGAGATATTCAGTGAAGGCCATAATGCCGTCTCCCTGTATGTCTTGCTCTTTGGATACAATAGTTGCATACAACAAGTGACCCTGGATGAGACACTGACTAGATACGCATTTCCTGGCAACATGCCACAACAGCTGTGGTCATTGAGCATAACGTAGCTGCCATTGGATAGCTGCCTGAAAATTGGTTCTGTCATTGTGGAGGGTGTACCGTGCTGGTGGAATGAGAGGTTATTTGCAGAACCTTCACAGGCTCCGTGTAAAGTAATACCTTGGCACAAAAGTGTACTACTTAGTGACTTCTTACAATTTTTACCACTAAGCAATACCTCCTTTCCCCCAATCTAACATTTGTGTGTGTATGGTAAAGTCCAGGTCGACTTAATGTATTCTTTACCCAACCTTTCATACATGCCTGCTGGTATATGCTGTGGACAATTCTGAAATTGGAAAATCTTCACTGGTACCGTGATGGTGCCATGTATTATCCATTCAATGACAGGCTTCTCAGAAACTGTGAAAGAGATTTGTTTATCTGTAAGGTTAAATACAGAAAACAATGACGTTGTGTTGATTAGACGTCATGGCACGTAGCCTGAACGGAGATTTTGTAACATCCAGCCTAGCTGCATTATAGAACGTAATTGAGACTGGCCATGTTGTAACATTAGCAAGTCCTGCTCTTTTATGTCAACTGCAGACGATACAATGCTGTCCAAAGAATATACTCTGGAGGACAGAGTCGTTAATCCACTGTCCACTACAGAGAGTGCTTTCTCCAAATGAATACGATCAATTTCTCGTATTCTTTCTGCAGTTTCTATTTGCGATATTTTCCAAGCTTAGTTGTACGCAGCGTATATACCGGCGTACATGAAACTCTTTTGCCATGGTTTGCCAGGCCCCATTGAGAAATCTCACAAATCATTGCCTTCTTTCAGTAAAGATAAGTGTTGTTTGATTTCTGGAAGTGTAGATTTCTGAAGCCACTCAAGGCATAGTTTTCCTACACTGTAAGTAGTTACTATCCCTAGATGTTGTCTCTGGGAGTATCTTGGATCTGGCTTATTCACTTTGAACCCTTATGTTCTGTTCATGTATCTATCTTCACAGTTATTCGTGTCTGTGGGCCAGATTAACCATTTTTTCCAATCAGGATTAGTTCTGTTTTGTTTCAAAATATAGGGTACGTCTACCTCCTCTTCTGTAGTATCATTACTGTCAGATGTGCGTTTAGGTATTGATGGTTTATTAAAATATTTTATCGTAGCCAGGCCAAGACAAGAAGTTTGCTGAACAGTGTCATTTAAAAACATTATTCGTTTGGGTATAATGCAGGCTCTGAACAGGGCTTCTAAACCTTGCACCTGCCAATCTTTTGTGCCCCAGACAGTTTTTGTCTCAATGTTGTCTTTCCAAAAGTCAAAACCTAATGTAGACAGCTGAGCATAAAAGTTTGCCGAATAAATTTGTTTAGTATTGTTCAGCATTTTTTTATTCCTGTCTTATTCATATTTTTAAAATAAAACATTTCTGGATTTGTAACATTGAACCCTGAGAAGTACGGAAACTTTTCCAAAAATGTTTTGAGCTACCCTTTGGTGGTGTTGGACAATGTTCCCATTGATTATAAGTAAAAACATTTCTAGGGTTTGCCGATTTATGCAAGTAATGGTGACCATAATGATTAAAACAATACATTTGTTCAAAATCTGATGAACCTTCTAAGTATTCATGTTCTGTAAATTTTGCTGACATTTCTAAATCTGTCATCATGTTATTAACAGTTTCAAAGTCCCAAAATGTGCTGGGTGATGCAAAGTCACTAAAAGAAACCTTGAACTGGTGTGGAATCTTAAGCCGCTTCACCGGGCTATAGATGTCATCATCAGTTCTGTCTCATGCTATACCACCCAGGTATAGAAATGGCTGTGATGTTTACTGATGATAGGTCTCTTTTTTCACGATGGGATAATTTGTGAGGTTTCAGGACCAAGTTGATTTTATTACTTGCTGAGTCCATTGTACTGTATTTTCCATCTATGAATTGTCCCAAACTTAAAACCAGAATGAGCCAAAGCAGGATAAAAATGACCCCTAACCCAATCCAAAATTCAACCCATGGTGAAACCAGATATGTTTTTCCAAGTTGATGAAAGAGTTCTGTTATCTTTTCTTTGAAAGTTTTATTTGTTGGCGTTTCTTCAGGTTCGCTGGGATCCTCAGAAAATATATCAAAGTTGATAAAATAGCCAGAGGCAGTTCTGTCAATTGTTGGAATTGCATCAGAAATGTTAGTAATCTTTGGAGCTGCTTCTTCCTTTGTCATATTGGTATAGTCAGATGCTACATCATTGTAGACAGGTGAGTCATGACAAACTGTTAGTTGGGTCTCAAGAGGCACAAGTTCCATGGCTTTGTTGCATAATTCTTCTTTCTTTACTGCATGTTTATCAAAGGTGATAAGTCTTTCAGTTTGAACCTCTTGGATTGTAGCAACATTTGGTCGTCTGCTACATCTTGGGAGTCCACTGGGCCTACTACTTATTATCGGCCACATGTTGTGGTTTGACCAGGTCGATTGATACAACTCTGTTCTCCCTTTTACGAGCAAGGGACGGTAGTACTATTGATCTCGTTTCTTGGATTGCCAAGACAGGTACTGCTTTTCTGTTAGAAGGCCCAAGTTCAATCACCCCTTGGTATTCAAGTTGATTTGAAATCTCCCTGTCCTGTTTTTTAGCTTCTTGCTTAACTGGATACTGCCTCTGAGCAGTAGGTTGAGTTTTTAACTGGATTTTATGGTGAGGAAAATCCTCATCCCATCCTGCGTGATTTTTATATAATGCTGGAGCCTGGACCACAGCCCATTTTCTGGCATATGTGTATTTTTTATGAATTGGAATATGATTTGAGAAGGCTGGCATAATTATCTCTTCGCCATGTGGGCACTCCCTGACAAATTCACGTGGCCAGTCTTGTTCAGCTAGAAGAATGTCATAACCCTTAGAAAGCTTCTCCCAAAAGAGTGCTTTTATTTTTCTAGGTTTGTCCCCCTCCATCCGGAGTGTTACTTCATATAACTTGTGGGGTACACTAACCCTGGTATCTGCAGTTTCAACTTGAATGCATTCATTCAAGTCCACTATCTCCAGATGATCCATCGGGATCCTGCGAGCTATGGTCACTTCTGCTGCGCTGTCTAGCATTGTCTGCGCCCACTCCCCGTTCTTGAGTTGAGTCCTCAAGATCCTCAGCATGTCTGATTTTTATGCTCGCTACCTTCTTCTTGGTGAATTGAGTTTTCTTATTTTTTGGAACATGCTGTTCTTCTTTGGACTACATGCGTTCCTCTTTTTGTTCTGATCGTCCTCTTCTTTTGGATTTCTGCCAGGAATTCTGAAAGGTACGAGAGGAACGTGTATCAGTATCTTGATATCTATCAGGTTTTCTTAAAGTATCCCTATTCCTCAGGTTATACCTTTTTTCAGAGGGCTCCCGTTGGGGAGACCTTCCTCCCCGTTGGGGAGATCTTCCTCTGGACTGAGAACGTTTTTCTTTAGGAAGTGTTTGTTTAGTATTTTCCCACTTCTTTTTAGGAGTAGTGAGATTATTTTTTTAAAAACTTTTTCAGGATTTTCAGTTAGTTGGGGTTTTAACGGTTTCCCACCCAAACTATCTCTGCCTAGTTCTTCATATGATTTTTCAATAATCCTTGCAAGCTCATATGGTTGGTCTGTCGTATCTGTTTCTTTTAACTTTTGGCGGATTGCCACCGATGCTGTTTCACCTCTAATGTTGGCTAATAGTATAGCCGAGACCTGTTTGAAATCTTTCAGTAGTTTCATACCTAGATTTAAGGCCGGTTCTGGACAGTATTAATTTTTAATCTGTCTAAGAGCATCTGGTATTACCGCCATAGATGGAACACCATGTGTTCTTGTGTAGATTGAAGCAAAGACTGTACCCCAAGTGTCACAGTCCTCCACATGTGGTGCTATCCCCATTGGTAAACAGATTGTCAGAATTCTGTGTTTCTCTAGAGGTGTACTATCAGAGTTATTGTTTGTGCTAAGCAAAAGGGAATTTGTTCCCTCTTTGCGAGCAAATTACCAATGACTGATTGTATAGTCTGTGGTGTGATTTTGTTTGTGTTACCCCGGTGAGGGGTGTGCTGTGGAATCCTTACAATAGGTTGGACTGTTAATGTCTGCATAACATATTGAACCAATTGTCTATGTATTTTGATTAACTGTTTCAGCTGAGTTCACAGTTCTCGACCTGTCATGTTTTCAATGTCAGGATGTGGTGCATACTGTAGATTAACGGAGTCCTCTTTTGACCGTCTCCATAGATGCTCTAGATTTTGACACTTTCTTTTGAGCACTTTGAGTGGTGATTCCAATTAGCGAGAGGGCGGAGCCAGGCTCCCGTGATCGCCGCTACTTCAGTGCTGAGCAACATGGAATGGCAACGCTACTCCGGCTGTGAAAATACTATTGCCATCTATTGCCTGACAGAAACTGGGGTTTAAAAATGATTTAGGTATTTTTAACCCCACTCACCCTTCACTGCACGTTCTTCACTGCCCTGTCCTCCTCGCCCCATTCCACCGCGGCTGTGTGCCGATTGAGTGGAGGGCGGAACAGGAGACAGGTGGGCCAATCACGAGGCACTTCCAATTAGCGGGAGGGCGGAGCCAGGCTCCCGCAATCGCCACTACTTTAGTGCAATGTGCCAATGACCGCGCAGCGGGCGTGCCAAAGGCACACCCAACGCAAGCCCGTCTGTGCCCATCCGCGGCGGGCCGGGGCTAGGGGCCAGAACCCCAACATATGACAAACCAACCACAGATAGTACTTACATCTACTCGCGAGACGAACTGCTGGCATACTCGCACATTAGAGGCACCAAAAATACACATTGTGCCTCGATGTATCCTGGTATCACGCATGGCCCAATCTCATGCCTTGCCTGCAAATGGTGCAGTATCACCCGAAGCATGACAGGCAGCCAGATTCCCCCCAGTACCAACGAATTACCATGCATTTATTTTAATGCAAGATCAGTCCCAAAACATGCCACCGACTTTTGGGACATTCTTAAGGAAAGGGACCCTGACTTAGTGTTCATCTCAGAAACATGGCTGAATGATAATAACTCTCCAGACATTGCCAACACACTACCAGCTAATTATAAAATGGTGAAACAAGACAGAATTGGTCAGAAGGGGGGAGGGGTTGCAATTATCCTTAAAGAGCACTTGACCTGTCTACCCGTCCAAATGGCACCACAGAAAGACTATGAAATACTACCCTTCCAATTAATGCAGACCTGACCATCTAGGCGGGCGCAGTGATATGCAATCCCCCAGGTCACCAAACCGGACTCAGCTCGAGATTACTTACTCAACTCTTTCTGGTATATCTGAAATACAAAAACTACCTAGTGATAGGGGATTTTAATGTGCATTACGACAACAAAGACAACATGGCCGTATCCCAACTTGAGAGCGACATGCAAATTCTTGACCTCAAGCAGTGGATCAGAGGGTCTACCCACATGGCGGGACATACCCTCGATCTACTTTTTTCCAACATCGAAGCCACCTATATCCAAGAGATCAAACCACTACTTTGGACTGACCACGCTTTGATATCTTTTACACTCGATATACCTGCAAAACCAGCCAAACCTGGTAAATCACAATGGTTGACCAACCGTGCCTGGAAATTAGTCACTGAAACTTCATTTCAATCCCATTTCCCGCATCAAAACACACAGGCAATAGATAATATTCCTGTGAATGCTGGCGCAGTAACTCTCGAAGCTGAAATAAGTGCAACATTAGACACTCTAGCCCCCAAACAAAATCAAAAACTTAGGAAATCATCTAAACCAGCCCCAGAGAAGTGGTATACATCACCACTCAAAGTGCTCAAAAGAAAGTGTCAAAATCTAGAGCATCTTCGGAGACGGTCAAAAGAGGACTCTGTTAAACTACAGTATAAAACCAAACTCAAGGCCTATAATTATGCCAAAAGAAATGCCAAAAGAAGCTACTGCGCACAACGAATTAATGACAACTGCAACACGGCGAAAGAGCTATTTAAAATAGTTAAAGAACTTAGTAAGCCAGCTGGTCTGTCCCAAACTCTACCCGCATCAACAGTAGCCTGCGAAAAGATAAGTAACTTCTTCTCTGACAAAATTAGTAAAATCTACTCCTCTTTCAATTCTACTACACATACAAACATAGCTACTTTGGACTCACAAATCCCACATCCAGAGACCCTATAAGAAATGAGTAACTTCACACCACTGACCGAAACTGAGGTTCTCAAAGCAATGAGAGAAGTGAAATCTGTCTCTCCCCTCGATCCCTGCCCCCACTTCATCTTTGCTCAGATTGCCCCCCTCCCCTGCCCATACGTCACCCAGCTGTTCAACAACTCCCTCAATACCGCCACCTTTCCAGATATCTGGAAACAGGCAATAGTAACCCCCCTGCTAAAAAAAGCTGGATCGGATGTCCTCAACCCGGAAAACTATCAACCAATCTCTCAACTTCCCTACCTATCTAAAGTTTTGGAGAGACTGGTAAATAAGCAATTGACACTCTACCTGAAAACAAATAATCTATTCGATCCATCACAGACGGGTTTCAGGGCCACCAATAGTACGGAGGCCACGCTGCTGGCAGTGCTGGATAACATCAGAATAAGCACTGACCAAGGCAGAGCACTCACACGGATATTGTTGGACCTGTCGGCAGCGTTCGACACGGTCTCACATAACAGAATGCTGGAAATCCTCAGTGATAACGGAATCCACTCCAACGCTTTGCAATGGCTTGAATCATTCCTAAGCAACCGAACCCAATCAGTCCGCCTGGGCCAATTCCAATCTAAACCTAGCACCTCCAGGTGTGGTGTCCCTCAGGGGGCATCACTTAGCCTGACCCTATTTAATGCCTATGTTTCATCTTTGGCCAAAATTAGCAGGAAGTGGGGAATCGGCATCTGCTCATACGCAGATGACAAGCAATTAATGGTAGCACTGGAGGAAAGGCCTGAAGTCTCCAAACATAAACTTCATAATTGCCTGACAGAAATGTCCCAATGGATTCATCCTCTTTTGTACCGCTTTGTTCGCCCTAAGTGTGGCAGGGTATGCTCAGACGTGAGTCCCTTGCTCACTTGACCACTGGATGCAAGATAGCCTGGCTGATGAGGATTATGAATCCGAAACCGGTCCCAGGATGCTTGTCTCCGGTCCAGGGAAGACATGGCTTGGTAGTTTGGGCTGGACTGTTCCCATGAGGCACAGGGTCAGACTGATTTGCATATGGCCATGTCTGAACTGGGGTGGCTGAGTGAGCTAAAGAATGGTGATGGATTAAACCCAGATCAGTTGACTGGGGGTGAGTGTTTGATTTGCTCAAACGCTCCGTCCATCATCCCCTTTTGTATCGCTTTGTTCGCCCTAAGTGTGGCAGGGTATGCTCAGACGTGAGTCCCTTGCTCACTTGGCCACTGGATTCAAGATAGCCTGGCTGATGAGGATTATGAATCCGAAACCGGTCCCAGGATGCTTGTTTCCGGTCCTGGGAAGACATGGCTTGGCAGTTTGGGCTGGACTGTTCCCATGAGGCACAGGGTCAGACTGATTTGCATATGGCCATGTCGGAACTGGGGTGGCTGAGTGAGCTAAAGAATGGTGATGGATTAAACCCAGATCAGTTAACTGGGGTGAGTGTTTGATTTGCTCAAACGCTCCGTCCATCATCCCCTTTTGTATCGCTTTGTTCGCCCTAAGTGTGGCAGGGTATGCTCAGACGTGATTCCCTTGCTCACTTGGCCACTGGATTCAAGATAGCCTGGCTGATGAGGATTATGAATCCGAAACCGGTCCCAGGATGCTTGTTTCCGGTCCAGGGAAGACATGGCTTGGCAGTTCGGGCTGGACTGTTCCCATGAGGCACAGGGTCAGACTGATTTCCATATGGCCATGTCTGAACTGGGGTGGCTGAGTGAGCTAAAGAATGGTGATGGATTAAACCCAGATCAGTTGACTGGGGGTGAGTGTTTGATTTGCTCAAACGCTCCGTCCATCATCCCCTTTTGTATCGCTTTGTTCGCCCTAAGTGTGGCAGGGTATGCTCAGACGTGAGTCCCTTGCTCACTTGGCCACTGGATTCAAGATAGCCTGGCTGATGAGGATTATGAATCCGAAACCGGTCCCAGGATGCTTGTTTCCGGTCCTGGGAAGACATGGCTTGGCAGTTTGGGCTGGACTGTTCCCATGAGGCACAGGGTCAGACTGATTTGCATATGGCCATGTCGGAACTGGGGTGGCTGAGTGAGCTAAAGAATGGTGATGGATTAAACCCAGATCAGTTAACTGGGGGTGAGTGTTTGATTTGCTCAAACGCTCCGTCCATCATCCCCTTTTGTATCGCTTTGTTCGCCCTAAGTGTGGCAGGGTATGCTCAGACGTGATTCCCTTGCTCACTTGGCCACTGGATTCAAGATAGCCTGGCTGATGAGGATTATGAATCCGAAACCGGTCCCAGGATGCTTGTTTCCGGTCCAGGGAAGACATGGCTTGGCAGTTCGGGCTGGACTGTTCCCATGAGGCACAGGGTCAGACTGATTTCCATATGGCCATGTCTGAACTGGGGTGGCTGAGTGAGCTAAAGAATGGTGATGGATTAAACCCAGATCAGTTGACTGGGGTGAGTGTTTGATTTGCTCAAACGCTCCGTCCATCATCCCCTTTTGTATCGCTTTGTTCGCCCTAAGTGTGGCAGGGTATGCTCAGACGTGAGTCCCTTGCTCACTTGGCTACTGGATTCAAGATAGCCTGGCTGATGAGGATTATGAATCCGAAACTGGTCCCAGGATGCTTGTTTCCGGTCCAGGGAAGACATGGCTTGGCAGTTCGGGCTGGACTGTTCCCATGAGGCACAGGGTCAGACTGATTTGCATATGGCCATGTCTGAACTGGGGTGGCTGAGTGAGCTAAAGAATGGTGATGGATTAAACCCAGATTAGTTGACTGGGGGTGAGTGTTTGATTTGCTCAAACGCTCCGTCCATCATCCCCTTTTGTATCGCTTTGTTCGCCCTAAGTGTGGCAGGGTATGCTCAGATGTGAGTCCGTTGCTCACTTGGCCACTGGATTCAAGATAGCCTGGCTGATGAGGATTATGAGTCCAAAACCGGTCCCAGGATGCTTGTTTCCGGTCCAGGGAAGACATGGCTTGGCAGTTCGGGCTGGACTGTTCCCATGAGGCACAGGGTTAGACTGATTTGCATATGGCCATGTCTGAACTGGGGTGGCTGAGTGAGCTAAAGAATGGTGATGGATTAAACCCAGATCAGTTGACTGGGGATGAGTGTTTGATTTGCTCAAACGCTCCGTCCATCATCCCCTTTTGTATCCCAATGGATGAATAAGCACTGCTTAAAACTAAATGCAGGGAAATCTGAGATTCTAGTTTAAGGAGGGGTTAAGCTTCTCTGGAACACCACGTGGTGAGCTAGGCTAAGCGCGAATATCTCCAAAAGCTAACACCTGCCCTGAGCAGTTCTTAGCCATGTTATCCAATGGGAGGTGGATAACATGGCTAAGAGCATTCGCTCGGTAATTCATGAATATCGCTGACTTTACAGAGATATTCATGCATTCCGAACGATTTTTATCGTTTCAGAGATAAACCTTGCTAATAGCATGGTTTATCTGTGATAAAAATTGTCGCAGCTCGGCGATAAATTTTTATCGCTAACCAAGCAATAGCGATAATTATCGCTATTGCTTGGTAATATGCCCCACAATTTCCACGTAATGAAATCCAAAGACGCAAATATATGGGGGTGGTAAGAGGTTAACAGACTTTGATGATGAGGGTAACCATGCTGACAAAGAAGAGGACATGAAAAGCACTGTTAAACAAATAATTTTAGGAATGAATGATGGGCATTTACGGAAGAAAGAATGTAGCGAAGAGAACGGTAAACTATGAATAATAGAACAAAACCTATTTGCTATATCTTAGTATATATATATATGAGCTTCAGTTGGGTGACATTAACCTATGAGCAACACAGCTGAAGCAAATACTAGAAAAAGAAAAAGATAAAGCCACCAGTCATTCTTGCCTCCCTTTCCTTCCTTGGCTGTAGGTGGTGCCCTAAGAGGTGCTCCCCTACACGCAGGTCCATTGATGGTGCCCTCCTCTCACATAGTGTAGTCAAGGTGCGTTGAGGAGTGTTCGCTGGTGAGGGGGAGGCAGTGAAGAACATGTTGAGCTGGTTGCGCTGGCATACAGTAAGCTTGGTTCGATTTTTGAAATTGCACTGCTATAGGAGGGGTTTGGGGCTGATCTCTGCCATGGTTGATCAGCGGGTGACGTGAGTATGGCATGTGGGCAGGGAGTTGGCTCTCACCCAGGAATGAGTTTGGTCACATGGTTATTTGGAGGTCACAAATCTGGATCACAGGAGCTCAGGAGCACTGGTTTTTATCAGTGATTTACTGCTGGAGTGTTTTAGTAGGGCAATTGCGGGGCTACTGCACCAATCAATTCCAGGTGGAGGGCAGAACGTGCCCCTTTCATTTAAGCTAATCTACGGTTGGGTCAGTTTCAGACAGTTGAGGAGTTTTTGCCTTCAGGGTTGCTGATTCTTAGAAGAGTAGGCTTAAAATTTCTTAGAGGGGCTTAGTGGTGGGTGGTTTTCTTTGGCCCAACTCTCGCTTTGCTATCGGTTACCCAAACAACTGGAAGGATGACAGCTAACAAACTGAGGTCAGGATGTACACTGGCCACCATACTGTGCCAAAAGACTAAAGCTAACCCGCTGAGGAATAGATCTCTCAATTTAGGTATACTTAAAGATGATGGTAAAATACCAGCATTTTTTCAAAAACTATCTGATGATAAACCCACCGTTAGGGAAACTGCACATTCATTTCAATTGATTTTAAGTGTCATCTTCTGCCATGACAGCGCGTTATCTTCCAGGGGAGTGGTCTTTTTTAAGTACATTATCAGGGGGAAATTATATTGAGGTTTCATTTGACCCCCAGGTCTAAAAGCCCTCATTAATTATTGACTATACTTTACCTGGGATCTCATCTTTTAAACTAGTGTCCCCGGTTTCCGTCAAGAGGGTTGAGGTACCGCCTAAATTGCCAAAACAGCAGAAAAAATCTATTGCCCTGTTCTCAAGTACATCCAAGCTTACAACCTTGAATCTTTCTGCCTCACTTGACTTCTTGCTGAAATCTCCTGTTAATATCTCAGCTGACTATTTATCCTTCTTCAGGTTTTTGCAGGGACTTTAGCGTATTTTATCATCCATTCTGTCTTTATGGGAAAATAATGCTAAAAGCTCAAACCACATTTGCTACATTCTATCAGTTATATTGGATTAACTTCTTGTAATTCCAAACAGGGAAGAGAATAGATCCATGGTAAGGAGCTTTGTAACCAGTACAGCGATATGAGTCCCCAGCCATGTGAGACTAGAATCTTTCCACATGGAAAGGATAAAGGATGGGAGAAGTCCACTGTGCTGCCCTCTTGTATTACTGAAAGGTCTTCTGTATCCCTGGGTACGGCTTCTCCTGGTGTAGCTGCAATTCCAGCTGAGCCTGTGGGGTTGGATAAAAGGGTATTTATTAAGCCTGATCAGGTCGATCATGGTGCATTCTCAGCTAACTAGGTAGAGGGGGCACTCTCTGTGGGATGTGGGGTGGGGCATGCTAGATCGGAAGAGGACGAATGGTGGAGGTTAAAATCCACTGCCAATCCTTATGATGATGTCTTTTGAGGTCAACAATTCATGGATATGTTTGCAGATTTGTAATTTATCTCTTGTTCAATCTATTCTATAGCTGGCTAAAATCTCTTCCAAAGATATCTCTTTGGCCTTCCAACCTGAAAGTAGTGTGCCAGCCTTGCTGGCCATCCATATGGGTTCATTTCTATTCTAGGGTGGTGGCGGAAGAAGCCCTGAAATTGTTGGAGGAGCTTAGGTGGTCAAGCTTTGATATTTATTCCACATTTATCCATTAGCAGGTTTTCCGCTCAGCCTACCCAATGTTTGAAATGATTGTGGGGACTGGCTTGGGATTCATCCCTCCCTAGGCAATCATGTTCCCATGACTCCGGGTGATGGCTGCCAGGTGGGAGCCAGTTTAGAAAAGATCGTTGTTGTGACGACGAATAAGGGCAGGCAAATATTTACTAACCGGGTGGAGCCTCACAAAAAGAGTGAATCTACATGAAACATGATTGTGGGTAAAATCTGTTCAAAAAGAGAGTTTTCAAAGCCCCTATTTTATATATATTGAGGTCTCTGGGGTCAATCTACTGTCCTGGAAAATTGCTTGGCTGAAAAGGAACTTTGATTCAATCTTGACAGTTATCAAGGAAAAGAAAGTTACAATTGCTGCCCTATAAGAAAGCTGGAAACGGAGAAGTGGGTGCTGCCTGACTATGTTGTGTTCAGTCTCAAAGCAGTCAATGGGGAAATAAGGGTGACCAGCGGGGGGGTCTAGCTTTTTTCTGTTAAACATTATGTTGTGGCACCTTAGTTTTTTAGGAATCCCACTAACTTTCTAGTATTATCTGTCTCTGGGCTTCTTTTAACTAATATATATATATATAAGTAGGGCCAAAAGGGGTGACCTGACTTGATACTGGTCAATACGTACTTCTCTCTGAAACAAAACAGAGAAAAGCAACTTAAGGAGTTGCCACTATTATTGGATAAGATTCAATTCTCACTCCACTATATGCCTGTTCTTATGATGGGTGACCTAAATGTAAAGATCCCTCTTAACCAGCTGAGAAATTGTATCCAAAAGGACAAAGAAATTGCATTGAACATTCCCTGCTAGTTCTTGTAGAGTCAGGGGAGGAGACATGAGCAGCGGGCATACCAATGGTGTGCCAAAGAAATATATGACATTACTACGCATACCATTACATCGCATTCCATTACAATGCATACTAATGCTATGCATATTGCAACAGTAGTGAAATTGCTGGATATTTGATGATTAAAAATTACTTTTCCTACTACAGTGAGTGCAACACTATAACTAACCCTTGCACCTCAAAACACACTGTGAACCCTAAATTTAATATTTTTAACCCCAAAACACACCCTAAAATGTATATCTGTCCCTCAAAACACACCCTAAAATTAATCTCTGACCCCTAAATTACACTGTAAAATTCATCTCTGACCTCCAAAACACACCCTAAAATTCATCTCTCACCCCAAAAACACACCCTAAAATGTATCTCTGACTTCCAAAACACAACCTAAAATTAATCTCTGACCCCCACCCTAAAATTCATCACTGACCTCCAAAACACACCCTAAAATTCACCTCTGACGCCCAAAACACACCCTGCAATTCATCTCTGCACACATGAACACACCCTAAAGAGTCTTCTCTGACCCCCAAAACCAATACCCACCCTAACACTCCATCAGATTTCACTGCAACAATTGTGGGACGCCACTGCGTCAATACCTTATGCCTGCCTCATGGTAGGTGTAAGGGTGACACAGTGCCACAGGGATAGGCTGTCCCCATTAATTGCTGGTGTTGCGTCATGCTTGTGACACAACTGGAGCAATGCATGACTTTAGAAATTACAGATTCTTCAGGATTCCAGACATATCTGTCATTACTTGCAACATGGAGCGCTCTCCAGTGATTACAGTGCATCCATGATATAGCACGAAGGGCGTAGTGAAAAGTGTTGCAACACTGTCTTGTTGCAGAGCTGCAACATTTTTCATTAATGAAGCCCAGGAATGCACACTATCTTATTGATGGTGTGCAGTCCTGCCCTATAGTTTTGTCGCAGGACAGCGCAGCAACATTCCTTACAGCGCTGCCCATCACAAAATCTGCTGAAATGAGGCCCCAAGAGATGGCTCAATTTTTGAGTATTTTCTGGTCTTAAAAAACAGCCTTTAACTGCAGTTAGAGGCAGTTCATTTGGTCTTGCTCCTTGCAAGTATTTCCTTGTAAAGATCGCAAAGTGGGATTTGGGGCCATTTTGGCACAGAAACGGCTACCTTGCATCTGATTTTCATTAGTTGACGCTAACAGATTTTTATAATGAACATATTTACAGGTAAACTGACACTAACTGAGGTTAGCAGCAGCTTGTACATATAGTGATGAAGAAATTGACACAGTACTGTACAAAAAGTGCTGAAACTGTGGCATTAACTCCTAGTACATATCTCCCTATGTGTCATGTAATATAACATCCTGCACAGGCACTGAGGGTTAATGTTATGAGTACCTAGAACCACCAGTGAAATAATTGTAATCCTGTTTTCAGTGATACACATGTGTTGCAAATTGCTTGTTGATACCCTCATATATTTCATATATTTATTGCCACATTGCCCATTCAGGCAGACTTGCCCCATGGTGCTGGACTGACAGCTTGGTGGTTAGTTTTTTTTTGTACATGATGGTGCACCTTCATACACATGAACAATCTGTTGTCATTAAGTTATCTTACGATACATGCAGTGGAAAACATTTTGCATTTGACAGGAATAAATAAGCTGGGCACATAAGAACATTCATCCTTGTTCCTCATCAGTAGGCCAGCTGTAGTGTTGCATGGCACTCAGATGCATTTTTAGATTGGGAATTGTTATTTAATCTGAACATGCATCAGTCGACACAAATGGTGCATGGAAAATACCCACAAATGTTTGCATGACACACCACTGACAAACAAAATGTAGCATTGACAGGTTGTTATTTACAGGCACAGGTTTAGACACACAAGGTGGCTTTACCTGTCCTTGTTCAGCACACACAAGTGTGCAGCACTGGTGCCTGTTACAACTTATTGCTCGGATGTGAGAACAGGATTGTGGACATCATTTATGGAGTCCTTGCGCCAACCGGTCTTCACTTTAAACATTCCCAAAAGTCACATACCAGTGGTGCAGGGCCATTCATAAACGAGGCCCAGAATATCTGCTCCATCAGAGATGGACATGGCAGTGCTGTTTAGACATTTGCAAGGTGTTATTGTCATTTGTAATTTACTAACATTAAGAATAGTTGTGACTGTGGACAAGTCCGAGGACACCAAGATGCACACATCGGACTGTGTCACAGTGACATTTCTAGCTGTGATCACCACCATGACCCGTTACTGGCATATGAGCATATGTGCACTTATGGTAACTTACCATTGTCTGCTCTTCCCTTTCTAAAGCTGTACTGTCCTTTCCTGATATTTCTGTGACACAAACCTGCCTTACGTGACTTTTTAGGCAGTTACTTCACGCTGTCTTGCGGCTGTATAGCAGCACCTATACCAGGCTAATACATTGCGCCGTATTGCGCTGCGTTGCACTGCGGTCTGCTAAGATGTAAATTTGCTGCATCCTCGAAGAATTGTGTTGCCGCAGTGTGGCCATAAATTTTTAGATGAATTGCTGTGTTGCACTAGCGATGCCTCACTTCTTGTAAATCTGTCACTAAATGTCTCAAATTAATTACCCCTGGCTGCTTCACGGTACAACTATCTAGGTATCGTGGTACACAAGCACTTCGAGGTGACCATCAAGTACTGCTCAGAGTTCCAAGAACTAGGCTGGATTGAGAAAGGAATCACTGTTTTACTGTCTTGGGAACCCACTACTGAAGAAAAACAAAGTTTCCCACAACTGTGAGATTTTTTAAGTTTATAAAAGTTGACTTGTATATTGTAAAGCTAACTCTTTTAAAGCTATCTCTTTCATATTGTAAAGCTCTCTCTTTTATATTCTAAAGTACTCTCTTTTATATTGTAAAGCTATGTCTTTTATTTTGTAAAGCTCTCTATTTTATATAGTAATGTATCATTTTACATGGTAAAGCTCTCTCCTTTAAATTGCAAAGCTATTTCTTCTGTATTGTAAAGCTCTCTCTTTTATATTGTAAAGCGATTTATTTTAAATGTTAAAACTGTGTCTTTTATATTGTAAAGCTTTCCTTTTTATATTGTAAAGCTATGTCTTTTATATTGTGAAGCTCTCTCTTTTGTATTGTGAAGCTCCCTTTTATTTTGCTAAGCTCTCTTTTATAATGCAAGCACTTTCTTTTATATTGCAAAGCTCGCTCTTTTATAATGTGAAACCCTTTCTTCTATATTGTAAAGCTATGTCTTTTACATTGCAAAGCTCTTCCTTTTATAATACGAAGCTCTTTTTTATATTGTAAAGCTGTGTCTTTTATATTGTACAGCTCTCTCCTTTATATTGTAAATCTATTTCTTTTAAATTGTAAAGCTCTATTTTTTATTTTGTAAAGCTCTCTCTTTTATATGTACAGCTATGTCTTTTATATTGTAACGTTCTCTCCTTTGTATTGTAAAGCTCTCTCTCATACTGTAAAGCTCTCACTTTTATATTGTAAAGCTATCTCTTTCAGTGGCAAATCTTAGCAATGTGTTCATCAATTTACGGAAATAAATAGTGCTCAGAGAAACTTTATCTTGTGAAGTGTTCATAACAAAATAAAATCAATACATCCATTGTGGCTAAGCATTAAACAAATTGTGAGCATTTGTGGTGACATCCTTGGTCATAACCGAGGCCCTTACTTGACATTTTGAAACCATTATTGATGGTGTTTTAGTTAAAATTATTCTTTAGTTTTTTTTTTAAATCTCTACTGGATTTTTGACATCTAATGTATAATTTGAGGCAAATATAACATTTGTGCCACCAGAGTATAGCTATTTTTATGAGATTTAAAAGGGCTATGTGGTAATGGGAAACAGTGTTTACAACGCTGTCTCGACAATGCTGTCTCTACAATGCGGTACCATTACAATGTGGTTGTTACAATGGCAAGTTTGTTACCACGCATATCTCATTACATCGCTAGTCATATCAGCAATTATGTGCATGTCACCTGTACTTCCTGCTCCGCACAGCAGCACATGGTCCCTTTCACTTGGCCCTTTCATTGTGCACATGAAAACCATAATGTTTTATGTATCTTTTAATGCAAGAAGGTGTTCCTTCCTGCATACAAACAATCCTGCAATACACGCACCCATGCACTAGGCAGCCAAAAGTGCTCCAGCACTTTAAAAGAGCAGGAAAGCACCATATTCTTGTAGATATGGTGCACTATGGCCCTCTCCCTTTCATGCAGCACAGAGAGGCAATGTGGCTACATTGCATTGCCTGAATAATCATACATATGGCTCCTCATGCATAGCTCTTTCATAGGAAAGAAAGAACATGTTTGGGAAATGAAGAATAAAAATGGAATTTTTAGTACAACATTAAACATATCAAAAAAGCTATTAGATATTTTTTGTAAGAAGGTATTCAAATCTGTTTATATCAAGTGAGTTCTTAAATGAAAAAAAAGCTGCAGTGGATCACAGGGTGTAGAAACATGCAGAAAGATTCCAACTTTCCTATAATTACCTAAGGAGGGGATAAATAAACATGTTGCTATAAATATGTTCTTCCTGCTTCTCACTGTAAGCTAGTAACAGCTGTTTTAATTATGCTCTGTGATCTGACATCAGAACGTCTGCAAAAATTCTTTATACAAGTGACTGGGTACATCACAACTCACCTATTATAAAGAAATTAAAGACAGATATTTATAAAGGGACTGTAGAATCCCAAGTATTATAACTCACTTTTGCTCGCCCCCTTGCTTTGCTACTCTGTGCTAAATTTTTAAATCTTTTTAATAAAGGTTTATCCTTAATCTCTTTTGTATACTAACAGCTCAAATATATATTGTTATAAGCTATGCTTTTCAGGGATGGTTATGGGCCTGATTTAAAATTTCCAGTTTCTGGACAATGTACAAAATATGCCAACTGTTGCTGGAGGATCCAAATTAGGTAATAAGCAAGAAATAAGAATTAAGAGGCTGTCATGTTGATCTGTTGGATATTTCACCTGTAAAAGAAGATAAGGTGGTTTTATAGTGTTTGATGGGCGGATAATGTTTTGAGGATGGCAGAAGGATTAGAGTTACTTGTTATTACAATATAAAGGACTTGTAGAGAGTCTCTTCATGGCCCTTATATTCAGAAAATAGCAAAGCAGAAAGTTGATGTATTATAAATACAATAGGCCTTATTTATGAGAAAGTCATGCAGTGCAGTGCAGCAAGTCACCATGCTGTGCTGCGTGACAGGGAAAGGACAGGAATGCACCGTATTTATTTCAATTTGGCACATTCCTGTCCTGTCTCTTGTGCTGGCACCCTTTGGCAACCTAGATCAGGCCCCCTTGCACCTTCCTGCACAAAAACAATCCTGTGAGGCATATTCCGCTTTCTATGAAATAAAGATATTTCTCCTTGTAATGCCTACTTGGGAAGGTGTATCATTTTGGTGCATTCCCAGGCTTACTAGATCTTGTAAGTCTGGGGATTTGTCACAATCCATGGGCATTGCATGGGAACACCCAGGCAACATCCATGCAACGCCTTCCCAATGCAGATTAGATCTGCATTGCGTTATTGCAGGTTTTTTAAGCCACACAGAGCCACACCAAGGGCCAGATGTAGGTGGCCAATTACCGGAAGGTAACGGCCGAATTCGGCCGTTACCGACCGGTAATTGGATTTTGAGATGTAGGTCATGCATTTACAGAATCGGTATTTTACCGATTCTGTATTTACCGATTCGGTAAAATTACCGAATCGGTAAATACAGACTCGGTAAAATACCGATTCTGTAAATGCAGATGTAGCTGGCACATGTCAGAGTGCCACAGGGCTTTAGGAATCGGTATTTTACCACCCAGTCCAATTGGGTGGTAAAATACCGAATCCAGGTGTGCATGCACATGTGTGCATGCACACCTGTGCCATGTGACACACAGACATGCCCTTAGGGCATGTCTGTGTGCCACATGGCGCACATGCCTATTTTTGGGGTGCCAGAGGGTGTCAAAGTGACACCCCCTGCACCCTTGCTAAAATCGATATTTACCGATTCTATAATTACAGAATCGGTATTGCCCATTGATTCCTATGGGCTGCAAGGCCCATAGGAATCAATGGGCAATACCGAATCGGTATTTACAGAATCGGTAAATACCGAATCTTAACGATTCGGTATTTACAGAATCTGAAATACCTACATCTCCCCCCTCTATTTTACCACCTCTTAAATACCGATTCGGTATGAATCGGTATTTAAGAGGTGGTAAATTAAAATTACCTACATCTGGCCCCAAGTATCTTTGAAAATCTGACTTAAAGGTTTGTGTCACACATTTACCAGTTGGTGATGCAAATATGACGCACCCTCTCATAAATAAGCCCTTATTTGCTCTAAAAAAATATTTACAAACAAGCAAAAGTTGTTCTTCACCAAAGGAAGAGCTCGGAATAAATAGTGCTCTGCTGCCCCCTGGTGGTTAAATTGCATTAATGCTCTCAGGAAATTACTATTGTCAAAGAAATAACACAATAATAAATTACCTGTTGATGGTCTATGGTGGAAATTGTCTTGGCAGACTGTGCAGGAGAGAAGTCACAGACTTGTGAACTGCAACTGGTTTCCTTAGTGCCCACTCCTCACAGATAAATGTGTTTCACTGAAAGTATTTCTGCTCTCCTTTGGATAGGACAACCATCAGGACACTGCTCCTGAATTTGATCCATCCCTGCCAACTGCCACGCGTCAGGGATTAGACTAATGCATTTCAGTGGGTTGGTCCGCATCACTGCACTGTCACACATTTTTAGCAGCTTTTCAGCTGTATCAAACCAAGCAATAGGTGCTAATTAGCACCACTGACAGTAAGCTGGCAACGAGCAATCCACACTGCTTGCGCATGTTTGGGGGCTAGTTCAGCTTCCTCTGGGCTGGATGTGTGGACTACAGTGTAACAACTTCATCCACGGCACCCCATTCAGATTTATTTATGTCGCGTGATTACTCGAGTGAAACAGTGTCTGCATGATTATCCCTGCCCAATGGTTTCTGATCACTGCAAGCACACTATCATAGCTTACTGAGTCCGAGGATGGTGGCCATAACTCAGGTTGGGAATTCTGAGGACAATAGACCCTCATCTTGCTGAATTTTTTCCCGCACTGGGGCAGTTAAATAAACAAACCAACCATATTATTTTCATTGGAATTCATCAGCTCCTCTGAATGTAAAAAACAGATATCTCAGTTTCAAGAAAACAATATTTTTTTTGATTCTGTGTTATTTTTCCACATGTGCAAAATGAAGTCTTTTACACATTACCCCCCAAAAATATTTGTTTCCACAAATCATACATTGCAAAACCATGTTTTGCCTGCATTTTAGGTGGGGTCATGATTTCATTCGTTATTAGTTTAGAATTCAGCTGTCTTTTAATCTTACAAGTAGTGTTTAAGTTTAAGAGGTTGGCTCCTCAGTGCTGATCGCTTCATCATTCCTTCATAATAATGGCAAGTCTAATGCACATGTTAAAATTTTTATTTTTTTTAAATGCAATAAACATTTTTCAATAACCCTCATTAGATTGACAAGAAAGAAACAGAAGTATATGGTTGACTTCACTGTGACAAACAGGAAGTTGGTGTGTTGTGGGAGAGCACTCATTACCCCTTTGAATTACTACTAATGCTGTAAGGCCAATTCTTATATGAGACTGGAGCCTCTAAGTTTAGACTGCTGCCTAACTCATCAAAGCAACACGCTTTAGGCAAAAGTAGTAGACTTAAGGTTACATTCAAATCAGCCTATTTCCCCCCAAAGTGGAGATGAACAGTAACAAATGAACTTTCATCCAATAACATCCTTTGGAAGTGATTAAGTGATATCACCTGAAATAAACACGTTTTGCGCTGCTCTGCCACCTTACCCCATTGGAGGCTTCACAGGGTAACTCATTTGACAGCTCGGTAGAAGCATTTTTTGTCAAATGTTTTAGGCTGCGCGATTAATATAAATGTGTCCTTAATAATATTTGGTCTCACAGAAAACATCACCGGGCTTGCCGAGACTTTACTCTATTATTCTGTTTTGTTAGCAAGGAGGCAAATCTGTATAAAATGGACGGAATCTAGCGCTCCTACATTTGTGGATTGGCAGTCTTCAGTTTTAGCAGCTTCAAAGTTGGACTTGGCCAGACAAGGAAGCAGAAAAAAGAAGGCATTCTTGAATCTTCTGGAAAATGGATGATTTTTTTTTCCAAGTCTTATGATTATGCCGTTAACACTCCATAGGCTAAGCTGCACGCTGCCAGGTATGGCGGTGGTTAGGCAGCAGAAGCCATCCAGTCCTTGAGTTTGGCATGTGGAGTATCTCAGAGGTTTCTTCTTTTGACACCAAGGGCAGATCTGGTACTAGTAGGCGGGGCCACATTCCAACACTCCAAAGGCCTACTCCCCTCAGGGTAGAGTGAGTACAGACGTCCACGGTCGATATCGAAGTGAGATAGAAGGGGAATGAGGACAAAAAAAATGTCTTTTTTATTTTACACCGTTATATATAGCGCAAACTTGACCCGAAGGTATCGTGTATCACAGCGATTTACACCAGCACCAGTTGGGTTACATGAGGACACATTAATTTTTTTGGTAGGCACAGGGAGATTAAGTGATTTGCCCAGAATCAAAGGATGTTGCACATCCTTGCCGAGACTCGAACCCGGGGGCATATTACCAACAACTAGCGTTAATTTTTGTCTCTAACTTGCTTAGAGACAAAAATTATCGCCGCACATCGGCGATTTTTATCGCAGATAAACCTTGCTATTAGCAAGGTTTATCGCAAATGCGATAAAAAACGGCCGCAATGCATGAATATCGCTGAAAAGTCAGCGATATTCATGCATTATCGAGCAAATGCTCTTAGCCATGTTATCCACCTCCCATTGGATAACATGGCTATGAACTGCTCAGGGCAGGTGTTAGCTTTTGGAGATATTCGCGCTTAGCGCGAATATCTCCAAAAGTTGGTAATAGGAGATAGCGATGTTAGCGACTGTTTCCAGTCGCTAACATCTTGGCACGCCCACTTTGCATGTCATTAGTGATAAATATCACTGACATGCAAAGTGGGGCACATGATGGTCGCTATCTCCTATTAGCTGTCGCTAACTGGTGTTAGCGACAGCTTGGTAATAGGGAGATAATTTTATCTCCGCTTTCTTGGCTTTTAAAGCCAAAAAAGCGGAGATAAAACCCCTTGATAATATGCCCCTTAAAGCCAAAAAAGCGGAGATAAACCCCCTTGATAATATGCCCCCCGGTTCCTCAGATTAGCATTGTACTTGCAGTGTTACAGATGAAGCAAGACAGCAGTACTCTCAGCTATGCAAAGCTGTCAGGGGTGTTCTGTGGTTGTGGCCGTCTCTCATCACTAAAGTGCACTGAAGACTCTATCCTATCACTAAAGTTTTCAGAGGTAAAGAGGCTGCTTTTCTGGAGATTAAGAGATCTCAGAGGCAGTTGAGGCTCGGTGAGACGCTGTGCCTTGGGATGAGGCTGCTTTTAGAAGCATCTCTCACCTTGAAGGGCTCCAGGTTTTAAAGCTGCACATGTGCAGGAGTATATTTTCCACTTCCTTTTAACTGGAAAAGTGTGCAACCTCCTGTCCAGTTACAAGACTCTGGCACACATTTCACACAGCTGGGATCATACCCCATAAATTACATTAAAGCATATAACTAAATGGGCATAACATTTTAGTTTTACATGCATAAAGGTGTCACTCAAAGGGTCACTCGTAAGGCCGTGTCCCACACGATCACAGTGGACACACAGAAATCCCACACATATGCAAACAAACTTGGCAGCTATGATCTCCCCCAATGAATCCTAATTTTATTTACTAATTTAGAGCATGTCATCATGAGCCTAAGTTGAGTCTTTTGAAAAAATTATGGTGGGGCACTAGGTTAGCACCCTTCCATTTCTGGTGCTTTGCAGCAGTTTTTAGATGATCTTAGAGATTCTCGCAGCTTAAATGAGTGTATTTTCTGATATACGTTTCTCTCATCTGCATTGATTGGTTTTGCTCAGAAAAAAAGTGTCACTCATAATTACACTGACATTATGAAAATGTCAATCATAAGCAATCTGAAACCTTGACAATCATGTGGGTCCCAAGACCCAGTGCTGAGGCACCACAGGTTTCCTGTTGATCTCTGGATGTTGGTCCTGAACTTCGTGCAGAGGACTTCATCTGCTGTCTTTTACCACAACTGTGTCACATCAAGTGTCACCTAATCTATCTCAGTGGTCACAATCTGAAATGGATCGTCTGTTCCAAAATTGACACCACATGAGCCATCTTAGGCATTGCTGGCTTTATGATGATCTTTGGGTCGCTCATTTGGAAGTGAGCTGTACCGCTGTTGAGTCACTTTCTTTGATGCTGCAGTGGTGCGACCCCTTCAATCACATCAATGAGATGAAACAAAGCCACTCTGCAGGCCTTTGCTTGACCTCATCGATATGGAGTAGGAAAAAGCAGCCAAAGTCACTGCATTGCCTTACTCTATGTCAAGGAGGCGCTCCATGGGCATTGATGTGGGTTTTCCCAAGGAGCACCCATGGATTTATTGACGCGGCCCCAGATTGCTTAATCACGTAAATCTGAGACAGCGCCAAAAACATACACCTCCCTAGAGCAGGCGTAACAAGGAGAAATATTTTTACTTCTCCTTGTTTCTTCTGCTTTGCTGCATGTGTGCTGCATTGTGCAGCACACATAGAAAGAGTATAAAGCCTCTCTGAATTGTGTTTGTGTGGGAAGGTGCCCCTTCCAGTGCAATTCCCATCCTGCATGAAACAGAGGCAGCGTTGCACCATGGTGAAAGGGTGCTGACATTGGAGCTAGGCAGCAAATTGTGTGCCACTGCAGGGGAAAAAAGACAGGAATGCACCCTACTTCATAAATACGGTGCTTTACTGCCCTTTCATATTGGCGTAGGGAAGTATTGCAAGAATACTTGTGGTGCTGCCCAATGTCGATTCCTGAAAAATGAGTCCCTTTGTCTACCCATGAAATTCTTAGATGTCCCATACACTGGTGGGACAACGCTTTAAGTCTTTTTAGAATGAAAATCCCATGGTTAGTGATCTAAGCAGAGGCATTATTTTTTTAACATACACCAACTTTGTTTCATTGCCCCATCTCACCAAAAAACTATATCATGCTAATTCGAGCCTTGAGAAAGATCATTTGGTACACACTAGCTCAGTGGCACAATGATTCTCATGCCGCTCTCTCTATGCACATTCAGCTTGCTATACAACATTCTCAACGCAATGCCCATCGGTTTCCTCTCGGAAGCTGCTTGTTAGCTTTTAGACACTATAGACGCAAGCAACTACATGGTAACAGAATGCCTAGTGTTGCTGACACCTCCAGTCAACTCTTAAGCATGCCCATGTCAGAATTTCAGAAAGGTGGAAGACCTGTGGTAAATAAAATATTACCCTGGCATAATTTCTAGGCATTAACAATTAGCATGTATCAAATGAGAGGCAGAGAGTCCGTGGTGTCCAAGTTAAAAGGGCTTTATTCCAATAACTCGAGTTAAGGGAGAATCTGTTCCATCACCACTGAGGTTCAGGAAGGGTCTTCTAACATTATTTACAGAGAACAACACATATATACATTTTTCCTTGTACATAAGGAGGAGCGCTCCAGGCAGAGCATGAAAGAAAGAGATAAGAGCATGTGGGCGTGCATGAGGGTGTACACTTGATGAGTCACAGGTGGGTGATAGGTGGGTGGCTACATAGAGGAGGAGTTATATGGCAAGCTGGAACTTTGCCCTACTTGTGCACGCAATTTGAGCATGACGTGCAATTGACGTGTAACTGGGAGGAGAGCTGACCTTCAGTCTAGTAGAGAGATCTTTAGTGTCAAGGCGACCAGCACGTCTGGTACTAACTGATATCTTAAGTCAGGGGATGTATTATCTGAAGCAAAGGTTGCTCATCGCTAAGAATCAGAAAAAGCATATATTTCTCCGTTCATTGAGTGGGGGCTGTGAGCTTTCTATGGATGCAAGCACTGTGATTTACTTCAATGGAGACAGAGAGGCTAGGCCCTATCTTCCGCGGACGGGTTTTGTTTAACTTCCTCACTGGGCAGGAATGTGACTCTGTACAGCAGGCAGATAACTGTTATTCATAATACTATCTTGGCAACCCTTGCTGGGTCTCTTTCAGCTGAGCTAGAAGTATGCGAGGTCAGAGATACGTAACTGCAGCTTTCAGTGTGTCAGGAGTCATGAAAACCCTAATTCAGAAAGTGGCTCAGACTGAACCACAAAAAGGGTTTATTACGATATTTATTTAAAAGTGCACAATGCAAATACATGGGCCTTCATGTTAGCTTAACGTTTGGGAAACTTGATGACAGGCACCTTAATGCAGGCCGTGATTGCAGAGGCCTTGTGATTCAAGCCACTAAGAGAAATATGCATGGGTGACATGCACATACATGTAACATAGGGTACACGTAGGGGGCATCTTGGTCAGGCAAAATTTCATTTTCCTCAGACCTGCTGGACCACTACCCCTTGGCCTCTCCAGGGATCAAGCTCTCCATTCAATAGCCAACTGTTTTTGGGCTCTTACCTCCCCCGTGAGTCTGTTCTGGAAACAGATACATGTCAGAAGAATTATTTTTAAAAGTATTTTCTCCTAGAAAAAACATGAATTTACACAGAAATCGCCCCATTTAGTGTAGATGTTCTATGTTCAACCCCAATGGAGCAATATTTTTGTAAATTACATTTAACACACAATATTTATGTCAGTCAATATTCTGGTGATGATGTTCTAGGGCCACACCCTGGAAGCTTACTCTGCCTAGTATGAAGCAGGCATTCACTTAGAAGCAGAAGTCTTCTTCCCCTGCACCTCAGAATGGCAAACGCTTCCAAACATCAAACTGACTGAGTATTTGGACTGAAAGGTTATCATCCCCCCACCTGAAAGTAACACATGACTGCTTTCCCATCACACACAATGATCTAACAGTCTGTAGAGTCTGTGTGTGTCTACATCACAGTAATGAAGACAGTGGAACAATGACACACTTTATTAATATATTTCACCAGGCCCACAACGGCATGCCTCATCCCTCTTGGGACAAAGTCATTGTACAAACCTAGATACATGTAATGCTATCTACTAGGGGCTTACAAATAAATTAAATATGCCGCTTAGTGGTATACTGATTCTATCATTTTTAGAGAGAAGTTCACAAGCACTTTGCCACTGGATAGCAGTAGAAAGGTGTGCATTGCCCCATAGGCAGCAAAAACAGATACAGCAAAAGAAGGTAAAAATCTGGGGTAATACCACACAAAAGAGGATAATTAAAATGAAGAAAGCTGCTTCTAATATCCAAACCCAAAATGTGTCATGCTGCCATCACCACAGTAGCCAGGTGAAAAAGTATGAAAAGTATCAAGGTCAATTTAATGACAGATTTGTTTGCCCAAGCCACTTTTCCTCTGTTTCCTTGTGACCATGCACAAAACGTGGCAGAGCAGGAAGGATGTGGGAACACACAGGAAAGTCCTGAAAATATAAGTGCATTCTTTGTTGCAGAAGTGTGGAAAATCAGCGAGGGGGAACATTAGCCAGAGGTGCAGAAGAACATGGGTATGATCAGCTACAGCTACAGAGTTTGATCACTTTTCAGAGTCCTCTCTCTGAAGTGAGTGGGCCTTTTCTTGCTAGTCCTCGGAAGGAGCTGCCCACATTTGAGATTATACTGGGAGGAAAGGAATATGGTTTGCTAGCCATGCAGCCTGCAACATATTTCAAGGTTAATCAGACAAGTTAATCAGGATTAGTCATGGATTCGCTCTTTCAAATTCTCATTTGTCTCAGATACAATGTCAGTAGGAAGTTAAACCCCTTTGAAGCCTGGTTCATTGGTCAAACCTGCCCCATTCACCCAGCGGTTCCCACCGAGACCTCTGGGACCAAGTATATCACAAATGTTGAACAATGCTAAAATAACTTATGGTTAAGTTTTGATTATCAAATAAATGTCAACTATAATGCTCATGGTGGCTGTCTTCCTTATGGCTCTTCAAAGTTCACCACTCAGGGGTGTTTCCTTGCTCCATAAATACCATCCCCTCTTTTGTCTGCCCACTCTGTACTGTCAAATTATACCAACCACATCACTCCATTTCTTCTCTGTAAGTGACATACACACATATATATATATATATACAGACAAAGCTGGCCCAATGGAAGTGAGATTGGCCCACATTCAGCATGGTGTCCCTACAGTGTGCATCGATTTGGCCTAATTATCTGTAGCCATGATGGTGATAGGGAGATGTGGTGGGTTCAAATTGTGGTCCTGTTCATAAAACATGACTCTGTGCATCAGATGGTCGATGGTTGGTGGCCACAGTGAGTGCTATTTATAATTAACAAGGCTGAGAAAAGCATGGATTGTGGACCTCTAGGGACATTTTAAACTTTATTGGAAGGAATACACTTTAACTCAAAATTATGTGATTTAGATGACGCTGGGCTGATAAGTCCGCCATCACCGGCATTCGTGGAGGCACATCCTCTTATGCTGTACCTTTTCACCGACTTATCTGAAACACAAAGACAGCACACTTCATTTTTCCATCCTCTAGTGTACTTTGTAAGTTGGTAAAACTGTAGAAAATTCATTGTTTGAACAGGTGAGATATTGTCTGAGTAAGAAATTCTGTGCATCACAAAACTTGCATGTTTTATCATTGAACTGACTTTTTTTTTCTACAAAAAGAAGGTACCAAACAATGGACTTATTTCTGTTCAGTTTTGAGACTAAGAACTTAATAAGATAACATAATATGCTATTGACTGCACTTGGTGGGAACTTCATACCAAAATGGGTAAACTGCTCAAGGCAAAATTAACACTTTTGCTGCAATAAGTCACTTCAGTTTTATATTATTTATATATGATTTGTTCATTATTTGCTCATTGTACTACATGCTACAAACCTTTCAGCAGTTCTTAGCGTGAAAGGGGCATGCTGTGGGCGTTCCACTGCAACATCCATTACTTTTGACACTGCCCCAGATTTGCAAGGAGGTGTAAACATGAGGAAGAGTCCAAAAATAATACCATGTAAGAGCAGGCATTAGAATCGCAAAATGAGAAGAAATACTTTTATTTCTCTTTGTTTTTGCTTTTTCGTTGTGTGCTGCAGCACACAAAGAAATAGTCTCCACGTGTACTTCAAAAATTGGGAGAAAGAGAACACAATGTATTTTCTGGTAACAAGTCAAAAAAATTTGAATGCAGTCCTAAAATTCCTAATCTCCAGGTTGCAGCAAATCCACTTCCTTCTGATGGTTTGGTATGTTGAACAGAAAAATAAAACAGGCTCAGTGGATTCGGCCACCTGAGGGCAAAATAGGCAGAATCTTTCTCAATCGCTAGAGTGGCAATTCCATTTGTCTGTAAAAGAGCGAATAGGCAAGATACCCATGCAGAATTTAACATAGGGAGACTTCATGAGAGGGGTTCGATCTCATCCAAGAATTCTTCCAGGTGCTAATCTACTTTGAACTCTAAAACAGAAACAGTAAGAAAACCGGCTAAAAGAGTGTACAGAGTGTGGTTGTCAGTATAACGCCAATAGGTGCCTCCTAGCTCCGATTAAAGATTAACCCCGCATCTGCAGGGAAAACCCAAAGATTCCTGTACCCAATCTGACCTAGCTGGTCTTTCATTATTTGAAGCCAGGCTATTTTACAGGTCACCTTTGGCCAGATCGTGAAAAAATTAACAAAACCTCCCCCAGCCTGCAGGCTACTAAATCCACCACTCACTGTAATAACGTTGCTGAGTTCTTCCACCAGAAAGTGAACACTATCTACTCAGCTTTCCCCCCGAGAGACCTCAATTCCTCAGCCCAATCCAATAAAGCCACAGCCCCTCCCCCTCCTCAGCCTCAAACCATTCTGACTCACTTTCCCCCCCTAGACATTGCAACCCTTGAATCCATAGCTCAGAAAGTAAAATCCGGATCCAGCCCTGCCAGACATAATAATGGCAGCCTCACAGATCATTCTGCCGACAATTAGGGAGGTATTAAACGCATCCATCACCTCCGGCATTGTCCCAACGGTCTGGAAGCAGGCCATGGTCAGATCATTATTGTAGAAACCTAATCTAGACCCGACTGACCTGGGTAACTATCGACCCATCTCCCTGCTCCCTTGGGTGAGCAAGATCCTGGAAAAATATATAAATCTCCAGCTGGTAAACTTCTTAGAAGATCACCATCTACTAGACCCCACCCAGACGGGCTTCAGACCTAAACACGGGACCGAGACCGCCCTCCTCATGGTCACCGAGGAATCCAGAAAAATCCGGGATCAAGGAGGATCAGTGGCAGTGATCGTCCTTGACCTCAGCGCGGCATTTGACACGGTCAGCCACGACACCTTGCTGTACCGTATGTCTTGCGCCGGGATTAAGGACAAAGCCTGGTTGTGGTTTAAGTCCTTTCTAGAGGACATATCCTTTCGAGTCTTCGAGGGTGAGTCTGTATCCAACAGCAGACCTTTGAAGTGCGGAGTCCCCCAGGGCTCTTCTTTAAGCCCCGCACTTTTCAAACTGTATATGAGGCCACTGGCTGAGGTTGTCCGTTCATTTGGGGTCAAGACTATCTCTTACGCTGACGACACGCAACTGGTGGTCTCACTGGCGCAAGAGGCCAACTTGCCTGCGTCAGGCGGGCTTAGAGAATGCCTAGAAGAGGTGAAAAGCTGGATGTCCTCATCATCCCTCAAACTGAATGGGGACAAAACAGAGCTGGTGCTCCTATGCCCCCCGGATCTCTGCTTCTCAAACTCTCTGTGGCCCCCTTGTCTAGGCCCCCCTCCAACCCCAAAAAACAACATCAAGAGCCTTGGGGTTTGGTTGGACAGATCCCTGTCCTTCAACGTTCAGGCCACAAAACTCTCAGCCACCTGTTTTGGCCTCATGAGGATGCTAAAGAAAATCCTCCCCCTCCTTCCCATGGAAGCCAAACAGGTGGCTATACAGGGGTTAATACAGTCACGCCTTGATTTCAACAACGTGCTCTACCTCGGCGCCCCAGAGTACACCCTGCGCAGACTCCAGACAGTGCCGAACTGCGCAGCTCGCATACTGCTCGAGCTTCCTCGCAGACAATCAGAGAGGGCCGGGCTGGCCAGCCTTCACTGGCTACCGGTGCGCCAGAGAGTTCTTTTCAAGGCTATGTGTATAGCCCATGAGGCCTTCTGGGACACAGGCCCCAGGATTACCCGTGACTTAGTCACCCACTACCTTCCCAGCAGAAACCTCCGCTCCAGCCAGACCTTTTTAGCTTTGGCCCCTAGAATAAAAAGGACCAGATCTGGTGGCAGGACGTTTGCCTACAATGCATCTAGGACTTGGAACACCCTGCCCCTACATCTCAGAGCCAATTCCAATCTTGCGGTGTTTCGCAAACAGTTAAAAACCTTCCTCTTTAACCTACCCCAGTAACCTCAGCTATTCTCCCTTATAGGTCCCTTGTAGGTTCTGGTTATTTTAGCGCTTGGATGCCTCCGGGCAGCAATTTGCGCTCTATAAATTCACATCCATTTCCATTTCCATTTCCATATGAAACGTCGCAAGCTCTGGGGTAACTCAGAGTCTCAACCAGTACAAAAGCAGTATTAACTCAGCTGTGTCATTGATGCATCTAAGGCCATGATCTAGACGAAGGGGGACAAGTGGGGGTGCTAGCTGGTAGGCTGCATAGGTTCCTTATAAAAACTATTTTCTATAATCTCTAAGTGACTGGTGTCTTGAAAGCCCAAAATGTCTCCACCGTTCAGAGTGACTACTAGTGCCTGACCTTTGTAGATTTCAAGGGCTGGAGTCGCTGGGTGAAAAAAGGAGCAGCGGTGAACCCTCAAAATACTGCCACAATGTAGTTTGAGCTCACTCATCTGAATATGGGGCAACCAATCAAATTGTTATGTGAGCGTAACCCCCAGATAATCGTACATCTGAACTCTTTCAAGAGCCACTCCACTGAGAGTAGGGTTTGCATCGGTAGTTGGGCAGGGGTTAAAAACCATGTATTTTGTCTTGCAGAGGTTAATCTCCAATCTATGCTGCTTGGAGAAGGACCCAAGACAATCCAGAAGGATCTTGACCACTATGGGGGATTTCGATAATAAAAGGGTATAGTCTGTAAACAATAGGTTTGGGAACTTAAACCTGGCAAGACGTGGGGCATCACTCTCACATTTCTCAAGCTGTGATACTAAATCATTAATATATAAGTGAAAGAGCACACATCCCTGCCTTAATCCCTGATTATATGGGACGGGATAAGTTAATTCACCCTTTGGCCCTCATCTGGCCTGGGCATAATTCGTTGAATGTAGTCCAGTTAAAACTTCTATAAAATACTCAGGGACCCCCATCTCCGCTAATACATTCCTCAGAGATTATCTGGGGGCTGGATCAAAGGCCGACTGAAAGTCCAGAAATATAACATAAAGTCTGCTGCCCCCCACATCAATGTATTTCCAGTATAACAATTGCAGGTGGAAAACCGGGTCAATTCTTTCCAAGCCATATGTGAAACCCACCTGCACGGAAGTTAGAATATTCAAAAGGACATCCACTCATTCAACCTATTCGAAAATATCCGACTAATCAATTTTTATGAACTTTCAATGAGGCTGATTGGTCTATAGCTAGAGGGTAGGGACATAGAACCCTTTTTAAAAATTGGGATCATTTCAGCCCCCGCCAAAGTGGAAGGCATAGATGCACCGATCACTATAGCACTAAAGAACAGTAAAAAATAAGGACCCATTCATCTTTATAAATCTTGAAAAGATCACCTGCCATCTTATACAAACCTTTATTTGGCATGATTCAATCTAATGCTCTTGAGATCTTAATGCTGGAAATACTGGTCTGTTTGTGTCACCGACTCAATGGAATGCTCAGCCATAAATTAACAGAAGGGGATAATACTTGCCTGCCATGTCTACCAAGAATTGCCACAACCTAAATATATAGCCAATAAGGCTGGGGCACTGTGGGCGATGATATGAGTGGCTCCCCTCCCGGTCAGAATTGGTTCTCCCATTGCATGCCCGTAGACCATTGCTAACTGTAAAAGCATTTAACTGTAACACAGCAGCAGACCAGCATTTGACCATGGGGAGCGTGAGGCCAGGAACACCCCAGGCTTCATCCTCATCACCGATAGGATCTTCTAGAAAGACAGACAGTGGCTTGAATTATCAATTAAAAAGTGCCTGCTGCTATTTAAAAAAATCTGCGGGCAGATCAGCCATATATGAACCAATCACATCAGTGACTTGAAGCTCAGTATCAATACTCCAATGCCTGCAGTACACATTATATAAGTAGTATACCCTACCTGTAGGAAAGGAAAGGGGAACGCCCTGTATATCAAAACTGCCTAATGAAAACTCTCCAGGCATGCAGCAAACAGTAGTTTTGATCCAAACTGCCAACGCTCCAGATGGTCTGCATTTCCCTGTGTTGGTAGCAGTCAGGGAAATATTGACAAATCCTGTGTGGCTTCTGGGGCAAGTGACCAAAAGGCAGATTTCCTAAGATTTTATGCAGTGTTTGTGTCACAAAAGTGAAGCATATCGGCATCAAATCAATTGTCTTTCCAGCTCTCAGCTTGTTTAGCGCTGGAAATAATGTGAAAGTAACTCGAAGCAGCGCATAGCGCTCCTTTGTATTACTTAGAGCCAAGGGGTCCTACCATGGGTGGTGCATGGGCATTCCCCTGCAACTATTCAAGGTTTCAGATGCTAAACCCAGTTCCCTAAATAAAGTTTACAGAGTTTTGCATCAGAAAATGGGCGCAAAAGTGTCTCTGTGGTGTAGCAGTTAATTTCAGCGCTGCTCTAGTGAGAGGGGAGGAGAGTGCCATATTTCAATAAATATGTTGCTCTCCTGCTCTATCCTTCTCATGCAGGCAGAATTTGCAGCTGCTGCACTGCACTGCATGGGACATTTGTGAATCTGTCTGAAAGACTCTTGCAACAGGCAGATGTGATATGATTCTGTGGAAAGACCCGAATCAGGGTACTCAAGTTTTGGCACCAAGCTAGCAACATTCCAGGAGACGACTTTATATGGGAATGCAGGTGTAGCACAGTGTTGCCCAAAATATGAGACTCCAAGGCTATGAGGGATACAAGAGGAGGCCCAACATAACTAAGGGAGGAGATACACACTCCAGAACGAGTAGAGGCAGAACATGGGGGATTAGTAGGGGAAGGCTCCACCTTGGTGGGAAGGAATTTGGAGGCCAGAATATTACTATTGCTGGTGGACAGAGCAGGGTGTTAGTCTAAACTATCTAGGTTAGAGAGAGGAGGAAATCTTTTGGAGGTCAAGACTGAAAAACCCACCCCCAACAGTAACCCTGGGCAGAAAAGGCCTGATGCCACGCTTTCCCTGGGTGCCAAATGCTTAATAAATAATGCCAGGGGGACAAGTTTAATGTTGTTTCCCACTAAACGGACTTTAGCCCCACTATTGATCAACCATTGAGCCAGACCAGGGTTTCGACAATTATTAAAAACACAATCCCCTCTAATTTCTTTGGGTGATAGGACCAACCAACCCACCCTGCTTACCAATAGGATATAATCATTTCAGGGATTTTGAAATCTGAATGATTGATCAACCAATGACATACTTTATTTTTAAGGTGCACCTAAGACTCTTCATGGCATCCCTGGGGTGGGGAAACTCCAGTTAGCATGACCACATAGGGACAGCAGGTAGGGGGGAGGTTCAGGCAGGACTGAGGCTGGGGGAGTCTCTTGAATCTGTGAGCTAGGCCCTTATCCATGTGCCCTGTCCAGGGTACCCATTCCTAAAGTTTGAACCCCTGAACCATTTACCCCTCTCGCTCCTGACTGTGGGTGTCACACATCACCTCAAATTTGGGAGGATGGGCCAGGACCTATGCTATACAGTAACCTTGAGGGGACAGCTGAAGGAGCACTATTAGCAACAGTGCTAGTTATCTGTGGCTATGCTGAAACCTGCCAACCTGAGGCAACGTCTAAAGAAGAAATCAACTGGCTAACAGTATGTTCATGGTAACACATCTTATCCAACAAAGGAGAAATGCATGCATGTACAGAAGACCAACATCTCTCCAAAATCCTATCTCATACGATAGGTCGTGGTGGTACACCATCCTCAGCTGTAGGTCTTATTGAAGCCTGCCCAGATGGCAGCAAGGGGGGGGGTCTACAGACTCCTTGCAACTTGTACTACAACTGAAATAGCATTGTAATTTAGTATGTCCCCCATGCTTCCTTTTATGCTTCCTTTCGGAGCTAGGGTCACTGTCACTCATTTGTGTAACATACAGATTGCAGAAAGAAGTAGGAGTGGTCAGGGCAGCCATCTGGTCTGTAGCCATAGCCAGCATTGATCCAGGGGTGCTGGGTGTGACTGGAATGATGAGACCTGCAGATGGACCTACTGGGGAAGCTACAGGACAACAAGAGGCGACTCTGAAATCCCCAGAGAGATGCCTTTCAGCCAGTTCTATTTCCTTTGAAACAACATTGGCAACACAAATCAAAAAAAGAGTCCAGTGTTGTACCTCCTGAGGTAGTAGCAGAAGTAATGACTCTGTCCCTTGGAATTTTCTTCTTGCCCATTATCTTTTCCTGCTATGCAAGGACCACAAGAACATGTAGGGTAAGGGGGAAATGAAGGTGCTGAGCACACCAGAGCTGACAATGACCTAAAAATAGCACAGCCAGGGCACTACACGACAACAACAGGAGGGTCAGCGAGCTACAAATGAAAGAAAATAGGCTGGGCCTCTTCTAGTGCTGTGAGACTCATAGGAGACTTGGAGTGGCACGTCACTTCCTCTGCTCCTGGGCCACCGCCTTGCACTGGAAATGTCTGGGAAAAGTAGTCCCGAATCAAAGCGGTGCAGATATAAAAAGTTTAGCAGTTATGTCCAACCCCCACTAACCCATTGTGGAAACGTTAAATGGAATTATAGCTAATTTCAATTTTATTCACCTTCGTAGAGGCATAGGCTTTTTCATGAGTTTTTGCAATCTGATGTTAAGGGCACCTGAAGACACTAAATGTATTTTCAGAGCCACCATCATAATCATGTGTGATGCATCATCCGTGAGTGTTACCTGGTCTGTAGGCAAATAAAGTGCAGTTGGCACACTGCTTCTCCTTGCCTACACAGAGAATGTCCCCTGTAGGTGTGCATCCATCAGGGGACTGGTCCGAGAAGTAAGCTGGACACTTGTATCCATTTGCCGTCACTTTAGCAGGATACACTAAAGGAACAAGGAAAATACATCTCAGGGGTTTTCCACAACATTTGAGGAATACAAAATGTCACAAAGGTGATGATGTCTCATCCAACTGCAATGGGATGAGGACCTGTCCTTACATGGACCACATCACTCCCAGTAAGATTGTGTCTGTAAGCCACCTCCAAGAGGTAGCTACTCACTTCTCAAATTTCCCATATGAAGGGAGGCCCAGTGGGCACTCCTGGACAAACATACAGTTCCAAACAGTGGATAACCAAGCCCATCTGTACATCGCCTCTACTGGCGTCATGCAGCACCAAGGGTCATGCCAGTCTCATCCTCCCTCCGCCCCACAATCTTCAACATCTACGTGGCCCCCACAAACATTGTCAGAAAACACAGACTCAACAGAGTCTCATACGCAGATGACACCTTGCTCATTTTCTCATCACCAGGTGCAGTTTCCAAGAAGGGATTAAAGATATTGTAACCTAGATGAGTAGCAGCTGAATGAAGCTCAGCTTGGAGAAAACAGAGGTCCTCATCCTTGGCTCCAACCCCTCCACATGGGATAACTGCTGGTGGCCTCCAGCCCTCAGGAATCCATCTACCCCAATGTACCACACTCACAACCTTGGCATCATACTCCACTCTTCACTGACCATGAACCACCAGATCAACGCTGTGTCCTCTACTTCTTCAATACCCTCTGAATACTTCGTAAGACTTTCAAATAGATCCCCCCGACACCAGGAAGACTGTCACCAACGCACTGGACTACAGAAATTCCCTCTATGCCAGAATCAACAAAAAATCTTCTGCACACTCCAGATCATCCAGAACAACGCAGCCAGACTTATCCTTGAATACCCCAACATGACCACATCACCCAACAGCTCTGTGACCTCCACTGACTTCCGGTCGAAAACAGAATAACCTTCAAACTGCTCACACGCACCTACAAAGCCCTCCATCACTTCGGACCTCAATACTGCAATTAACTAATCTCCTTTCACATCCTCAAGAGAAACCTCCACTCTACCGACCTAGCCCAAGTGCCGGTCCCCCACATTTAGAGGGCCAGATAGGGTGACAGATCCTTCTCCTACCTCACGGCCAAGACCTGGAACGAACTCCCAGTCTCCATCATACGAACCCCGACACTGCACCACTTCAAAAAGGACCTCAAGACTTGGCTCTTCGAATAACCTACAGAGCAGCTCGGATACCCCCCTCCAGTGCCTTGAGACCCTCATGGGTGAGTAGCACGCTTCAAATACCCTGATTGATTGATTTATTGATCTGCAATGTGTCAGTTACGCCAGCATCTTTATAAAAGAATGGATTACCATTTTCCCAGACACTCTGGCCACAACACTGTGGCCTGTGGACTCCACAGAATAAACTTTGGAGCCAACCCCATAGACCTCATATAATATAGAATATGAGGCCTTTTCATTCTCTGATGGGGTAGTGAAGCCACGGAATCAAGACTTATTCAGACCCATTACAAATGGACCTTTCCTGGGCAAACTGATAGAAAGAGCAGCGTTCGCCCAGACGTCACAATTCATTGAAGAGAATGACATACTTTCAGGATTCCGTCCGGGAAGAGGCACTGAATCTGCCCTCCTTGCCATCTGGGATGACCTAAATGATACAGTTGACCGCAACTTGGTTGCTGCACTACTCCTCTTGGACCTCTCAGCTGCCTTTGACACGGTTGACCATGACACTCTGAAAAAAGACTTCATGAAGCAGGCATAGAGGGAACTGCTCTATGCTGGATCGCGTCCTACCTTTGAAACAGAACTAATATCATCCACACCCAACCTTTCTCATTCAAACAGTACTCCACAAAAGCAGGGGTCCCTCAAGGTTCAATCATCTCGCCCATGCTTTTTAAAATCTACATGAAGTCTTTACCAGTACTGATCAATACATTTCACCTCACGTGCTACAACTATGCAGATGACACGCAAATACTCCTTCAACTGGAATGCCCCAAAGACATGGGAAAATCACCAATTTTCAGCTGTCTCAGAGCCGTGGATCAGTGGATGACTTGGAGCCATCTCAAATTGAATGCTTCAAAAAGTGAAATACTCATGTGTGGCAATTGGAAAAATTACAACCCGCTTGCCGCATGGCCTGATAAACTGGGATCATTGCCAAAAGTATCAAAGGAAGTAAGAAACCCTATCTGCCGTAATCTAGAGACGTGGCAAGACGACCGTATGCCTCCACCGCGACAGAGAAACCAGGTTGAACGATTGAAAGATCGATACGCTCAAAAGAAAGACAAAGTGTGCTCCGCGCTGTAATACAAAAGAAGATTTAAGTATTTGGAAATCCCCCTATAAACTACAGGGATTATTTCGATAAGGACCCTGCCAGGAGACGTCTTGCCAGACAAAATAAACTGAGCCAAATAATATTTCGCATTGAGGCTTTTTTAATAAACCTAAGGATGTAATTCTAAAACTGCTTACAACAGTGGGAAAGTTTCCTTATTGGTACAAAGATATGCAGATACCCTCACCATACAACAAAAACTAGGTACCCTGTATGTACACAGAAAGGAAGAAATAGAACTTTGTACCTTGGTCCTGAGGAAGGTGGTCTCACTCCACCGAAACGCGCGTAGACCTGGCGTATAATCACACACAAGCAACAACTGTGTTACCTCATGTGTAGGATCTGGTTTTGATTGGGAGAAGATTAATAGTAGTATGAGTGTGAATTGGTATGATTGAGCAAGTGTGACTGGTAATTCATGTGTGTATATCAGGGTTATGTTTTGTATTATGTTACTCTCTAAACTAAGTTTTTTGATATGATGCAATGTACTTTTTATAAATTAATCAAATTTGTACTATCAATTATGTCACTGATATATATGGAAGAAATGATCTAAATTCCCAAAAAAAAAATATATATATTTTTGATACACGACAGAAAAAAATAAAAACAAATAAAATTGCAAAATGAAAATCATGGATTGTGTTGTACCTATATGGATTAGAAGTCTAATGAAATAATTTGATGAGACTGATCACATGATAAAGTAAATATAGACAACGGGGGAATCTCTCATATGTTGAGAAACCTTGGCATGACCATGGACTCTAAGCTGTAGATGAATGTCCAAGTGGATAAACTAGCAAGATCAAGCTTTGCTACTATAAAAACGCTGCAACGAGTTTTCCCTCATTTGGGATTTCCGCACAAGGTCCAAGCTACCATCTCCCTTGTTCTATCCAAACTCGATTACGCCAATAGCCTCTGCCCCGGATCACCTTTAACGACAATGAAAAGACTACAATGGATTCAGAACTCGGCTGCCAGACTACTCTTTCATATCAAACCATGAGACCACATCTCCCCTGCCTTGAAAGCCCTGCATTGGTTACCGGTTGCCAGAAGATCCACGTTCAAGCTGCTTTGTTTTACCCACAAAGCAATACATGGAATAGGACCACTCTTCATCAGGAATAAAATCACCAAACACATTCAACAAAGGAACCTCCGCTCTAAAGGAGCATCTCGCCTCAGAATCCCACCATACAAGAAAAAATCATGGGTTGCACATCCTTCTCTGTTCAAACCGCCAAACTATGGAACTCTTTACTCCCCAACATAAGATTCACCGACAACCATCTTATCTTCAGAAAACTACTCAAAATCTGACTCTTCCCCACATAAGCACCATAAGGAAACAGAAATTTACAGCATATCCCTCTGTATATAAGCATTTATTTTCACTATAGATATGTACCTATCTTTGTGTATAACTTTATAAAACATGTAAAATAATTATGTTGTTAAGAGAAAATAATAAAAAAAATAATAAGAAGAATCTGTGTGTGTTACTTTTCTCCTGAAATAGCATATCCAATACACTATCCTATTTCTCATCCTGTGCCTCTATCAATATATTCAATCTAAATATACTTACTTCCTTTATGTATCTATATACTTTCAATGTACCTATGGAAAATATATATATATATATATATATATCACTTTCTTCTAATTTAGCACTTCCAATGCACTAGCCTATTTCTCAGCCTATACTTCGCTCAATATATCTTCTAGCCCAACCTTCTGACTCATCTCAAACTTCTTTCTACTACTCCTTCTAATGCACTACCCTATCTGTCATCCTATACATCTATCAATATATCCTCTACATCCACTCTCTCATTTATCCCAAACCCCATACCACTACTATGATCGTCAAAATAACCCTTTCTAGACTCTCTCCTACTCTACCCCTCCTTGCATTATCTAACACCTCTTTTTACTACACCAATCCCCTAAAACAAACCATTCTAAACTCTCCCCTCTGACTCCTTCCCTCCAAAACTCCTTTTTACTCATCCAAAAGCCTCTTCCTACTGCTAAGACCTAAAAACAAATCCTTTGCTCTTTTATCCCTCCACTATCCTTTTCAATCAAAATTAACAGACTAACATGTTCACTTCTCAAATTTCATATTCCATATTCAACTATACTAATATACTGCCCAAATAACTGAATAACATATCTACTACTCAAATTACTTCATATTTATACTATACTAATTTTCAACACTAATCCTTTATAGGTTCCGGAGTGGCGTGCTACTCGCCAGAAAAGCGCTTCAACACCCATCAAGGGTAACAAGTGCTATATGAATGCAAATCTTTCTTGCCCTTTTATCCCTCCGCTATCCTTCTCACTCCAAGTAACAGACTAATATCCACCACTGAAATTACCTCATATTTCACCATATTAATTCACCACTAATCCTTTATAGGCTTCCTGAATAGCGTGCATCAACAAGCGAGTGATAAATAAATACAAACCTTTGTCCTCCTCTATCCTTCTGCTATCATTCCAAATCCAAATAACTGACTAACCTATCCACCACTTAAAATGTACTTGCATGTTTCACTATACTAATTCAACACTAATCCTCTATGGGTCCCGGAGTAGCGTGCTACCTGCCGAAAAAGCGCTTCGACGCCTCGGCAGGGGTAGTAAGCGCTATATAAATGCAATTACAATACAATTCAATACAATGAAGTAAATAACACTCAGCAACCTCAAGATGGAAAAGGCGGGGCTTGGCTATCAGCTGATGAAGATAGCCGCCTTCTAAGAACGCTCTGCTAACCGCCAGTGTCCAAGCTTCAAAAATCCAGCATAATCCTGAGCCCGAAGGCTGTGATATGCAGGAGACCGTGAAGGAAACCTGCGGCTGTCTGGCGGTGGGTCCCAGCCCCATGACCTGAGGAGTGGGTGGCAAGGAGGAGACGGGCGAGGCGAGCAGCCTGCAGCGGAAAGATGGCACCGTCCCGATGATCGAGGGACTGAAGAGGCCTGTTGTTTGAGTGCAGCTGTAGTTGCGAGAGGTGGAGGAGCGGGGAGTGGTTGCTTGAGAACTTCAACCTGCCCTCGGAGAGCAGCTGAGCTCTGACTCAGGCAGACTGGGGTGTGAGCGTCTCTGACTGCGGACTCGGGGCATGGACACCAACAGGACTGTAACATTGCGGCCGGGTGTCCCGCTCTGATCCCTGTCTCCGGGCTGTGTGCCCGCACATCTTTCCACTTGCTCGCTACCATCCTACCCTATGAAGTAACCTGTACGTTTATATCCTGGATGGTCGCCTGTGAGCCGGGGCCCGCACACACAACTCCTGACTCTGACTCTGCGGTACACTGTGCCAGGTGCGACTGCCGGACGCAAGATTAATAGAGGCCCTCAGCCCCAGAGAGTGATTGGGAATTCGTGAAGATCTCTGCTGGTCCCACACGCAGTAATTACGCTGGTACACTGCCTGCGATGTGCGGGGGTGTTCTTGTCTCCTCCCCCCACCATATAGGTGAATTGGATACATCCCTCGGTGCCCGACTTTAGGGGGACCGTCAGCCGTGTAAACGAAATAGGCGCCAGAACAACGGGGCTTGCCTGAACACAGCTGTTGGTTGGGACAGCGGTCCAGAGTGAGCATTGCGGTGGACAGTGTCCTGACCTAGCCAAGGACCATTACTTCTATGTTGGCTTCTGTGCACGGTGGGGTACCGAAGGGCGGGTGGTGCTCCTGCAAAGTGGAGGACAGACATGCGAGAGCTAGCTGTTACAGGACAATCCCCTGTTATGTGGACATACTGTGAGAAATACGCAAATTGTGAACATGGTCCGAAACAGAGTTCTGGGACCTGGACAGGCCAACCATATCGATAAGTACATGGTGGCCATGGCTTGTGAAGTTGGAGCGACGGGAGGGAGTCCACAGGAGGACTTGGAGGATCAGACCCCGGACCTATCCTTAAAGGTCATTATGAAAGCGATAAGGGAAATGAAGGGGACCCTACAGCCAAAACTGAACTCCATCACTTGTGCGCCGACCTTAGGAAAATCTCTGACAATGTATCTATGGTGGAAACAGGCTTTGGGGGCCTACAATTCAAAACTAAACATCTGGAAGACCAGGTTGCCGTGCTCACAAAGAACCAGTCAGACATTTGCGCCAGACCACGTAGAGAGAGCCCGGCGCAATAATATTTGTGTTGTGGGAGTGCCAGAAGGAATGGAGGGGCCGTCCGATAATTTATTTTTGTTAAACTTGATTTTAAACCACCTGAAGCCCAAACGTCTCCCAAACTTTTTTTCAATAAAACGTGCACACAGGGCCTTGTGAGGTAGGCCCCGCCCTGGAAGGCCCCTGCACACAATTATTGCCCGTATTTTAAACTTCAGGGACCGGGATGCCATCCTGCAGGTGGCGCAATTGCATGGAGACCTAAAGCACGAGAATGCCGTCATCCTCTTTTTTCCGGACTTCACACTCTAGGTTAAGCGCCAGAGGTGAACGTTCAACGCAGTAAAAAATGTGAAGTGTATGATGCTCTTTCTGACTAAACTCAAGATTTTTGACGAAGGAAATACCTACTTTTTTGATTCACCAGCAGAAGCGAGTGAATGGTTTGAGGGCTGGCATACCATTAGTCGCAAGGGAGGCAAAAATCCTAGCAGCTGCAGAGAGTGGCCACGTTGTGGAGGAGCAGGAGGTGGAACAGATATCTGGTGTCCAGACGCAATGACAACAGGCAGATAAGTGACTTGTGGGACAATCCATGAGTATCTTGAACCAAACTTTTCCTCGCTGTGGGCTTTGTGGGGTGCGGTTTGGACGGGGGGGTGGTCCGGGGAGCAGTGGCTCCCCAGTACATGGTCATGGGCTGCTAAACGGACATCTGTGGTGTCAGGGCTCCCCTACCCTGACCCGTTGCTCTAAGACCAGACAGGTCATTCATATGTTTTAATATATGTGGAGGTTCTTGTACTACTTGGTAGGGGCTTGATACCATTCGCTAGCAGACAATCTATGCTTCATGCTGGAGGCTGGCTCACGGCTTCCCACACTGTTTGGGCTACAGGTACTCTGCATGTTTGGTAGGTGGGAGGTTGAGGACTCACCCAGCAGGGTTGTGGGAGGGGGTGTTGGGTAAATTGTTTGTTTTGTTTGTGGGAAAGGGAACCACGCTCAATACAAAGATGGCCAACACTTGCAGGAGGTCACGTGATGGAAATCCATCTAGCAAGGGAAAACTTAATTACTAATCATCCCATCCGAGGCCATGGGGGACCTATCTTGCATACAGGTAAGGACCTGGAATATGAATGGTCTGGGGAACAAGATCAAGCGTACTCTAGTCCTACAGCATGTCAAGAGGCATTGATTCAGGAATCACATTTAAGAGGGAGCAAATGTAAGGCACTAGATCGATTTGGGTACAGGCTCACTCCGGGTACACGTATGGGGCTCTTAGGGTGAGCATCCTGGTGCACAAATAGCTGCCCTTAGTTATTACGGACACTTGGACGGATGACGCGGGCTGCTTGGTGGCAGTGGTTGGCAAATAGGAGGGACGTCTACTGGTGTTGTGTTCATACAATATTCCCCTGGGACTTCACACAGTCAACTGCCCGAAGCTAAGCTCGTTTTTGACAGACCTGCCCCTATGCACCCTCTTGATTGGGGGTGATACTAATGCTGTCATGAACCCGACACTTGACCAATCTGGTTCTCATGCAGGCTGCAAAAGTGAGCGTGGTCTTGCTGATTTTACTATGGCCACGGGTATTGTGGACATATGGCGGGCGCACAGTCCATTGTTACAGCCGTACACTTACTACTCTGCACAACACGACTCCTTCTCTAGGATAGATAATTTTTTCACAGGTGCCGATAGGGTGAGGGATTTCTTCGACCCCAAGCACATGGCGAGGGGCATTTCAGACCATTCCTTGATATGTGTTACTATTACAGGCCCACTCTGAATAGAGCTGCATTCCAGAGAATCGACCCCTGGTGCCTGCGCGATCCAAAGCTTAGAGACAAACTCCGAGAAGACTCAGAGCTCTACTTCAAGGAGAACAGGGGATCCGTAGACTCGCACATTTCCTTGTGGGAGCTTACAAGACGGTTTTGTTAGGGCAGGCACAGGTGCGGATTGGGCCCAGAAGAAATGGGAATCCCTGCAACTTTGGCTGCTAGAGCAAGAAATTCACCAGCTGGAGATTGACAACGCAGTAGCAACTAGTGCTGACATTCAGCATAGGCTAGTGCTGAGACAGATGGACCTGAGAGCTCTGGCAGATAGGGAGGCAAGGGCATATGCCCTGGTGACCCAACACCGCTTGTACGACGTGGGGGATAAGGCATTGAAGCTCCTTGCCTGGCTGGAAAGGCGTGACAGGGAGTGATTCTGGGTGACTGGGGTCTGTGACCCAATGGGAGTGTTAAAAACCACCAGCACCGAAAAAGCAGAAGTATTTGCCACGCACTTCGAATGTGTCTATGCGCCCATGTGCACGAGGCCTGAAACTGACTGTGAAGAGATACTAGGGGACTTTACCCTCCCCATGTTGGCAGGGGAGGCGTGCAATGCACTGGAGGCTGACCTCACAGAGGTAGAGCTGGGTGGCACCTTGGGGTCTCTGAAATCTGGGAAGGCACCGGGCCCAAATGGGCTTCCAGTGGAGATATACAAAGGACAGGTCTCAAACATAATACCGCCTTTACTTGTGATGTTGATTGAGGCACGCGGAAAAGGGAAGCTCCCTCTCGACCTACCGGCAGCCACGATAGTGGTAATCTATAAAGCCGGGAAGCCGCCGGATCAATTTAGTTCATATTCTCCTTTTTCTCTTCTTAATATGAAGGCCAAGGTCCTGGCCAAGGGATAGTGTCAGTTATTGCGGACCTGGTCCATGTTGATCAATCGGGCTTTATGCCCTGCAGAAGCACCCGGCACAATCTTCGGAGATTATATGGCATACTCCACATGACGAGCGATTCAACAGACCAACAGATGGCATTTATACCACTGGACGCATTAATGGCGTTCGATAGCATTGAATGGCCCTATTTGTTCATGTTACTTCGGCTGTTTGTTTTTGGTCCTAACTTTTGCGGTTGTGTACCGCTTTCATATAATGCACCCACGGCTCGCGGGCGAGTTAATGGAACACTGTCACGCTCCTTTCAACTGCGGAGAGGCACTAGAAAGGGTTGTCCCCTGTCTCCGCTATTGTTTGCCCAGGCTCTAGAGTCACTGGCACACTGGATCAGGAGGGACCCGATGATCTAGGGTATAATGGCGCCAAAGGGATGGGAGGAGCGAATTTCGCTCTATGCTGATGAAATCGTTTTATACCTTGCACTACCCTATCATTCGACGGCGCGGGTACTCCACATCTTCGAGCTCTTTTGTAGCTACTCGGGTTGCAATACCAATTGGTTCAAGTCTGTGATATTTCCACTGTCTGGTCTTCCCCCCCAGGGTCCCAGCACGGTGCCCAGCCCCAGTAGTGTCGGACGGTTTCAAATACCTGGGGATCCACATTATGCCCAACCATGGGGAGTTTCTAGAGAAAAACCTCGGCCCCAGCTACGCTGAATCAGCGCCGATGTCGGGTGTTAGCATACTTTACCTCTTTCACTGATGGGTCGAGCGGCCCTGTTTAAGACGATGACATGGACGCTCCTCCTATACGTTCTACAAAACACCCCGCATCCGGTCCCCCAACAATTTTCAAACGAATATCGCAAAAAGTCAGAACGTTGTTGTGGCAGGGTGGTTCTCCTAGAATTGCGCTTCACAAGCTACAGAAAGGCGTATACAATTGTGGCCTGGCGATTCCAGATATCAGGCTATATTAGCGGGCCTCGCAGCTCCAGGTCATGAATGACTGGGTATACATTGATGTCGCAGAGCTGACTTACAGAGCAAAGCAGGCCGTCATGCTAGGGGGAAACTGTGAGTCACTTCTCTACCCGCGGAAGCCACGTCCTGAGTGGCCTATATATACTAAAGTAGTGCTACAGTGCTGGAGGGAGGCCAATAAACTACTCGGCTGGCCAGGAAAACTGACTGGCCATACCCTGTTATGGGTGGGTGAACCTCTTCGTGAAGTGGGGGCCCTTACAAGCTTTAAGGGGTGGAAATTGATTGGGATTGAGTACTTGGGTGATGCTTGGAAGGGTGACGAACCCCTCACTTTTGAGAAGATCCAACAGAAATACAGAATCCACCAGACCCAGAGATATCACTATTTGAGATTAGTGCACCCTCTCCGAGTCCACATCCACAGCTGCACCTCCCGGAATACTTCACGTTAGAAGACAGGCTACTATTAGACCCCATTCCTGAGAAGGCGACCTCCACGATTTATGATAAATTATTAAACAATATACCCGACCCACTGACAGTACTTAGAGAGACATGGTTTAAAGACCTAGCTAGCATTGTTGATGAGGAGTGGCAGGAGGCAATCCAGAGCCCAAGAGAGATCGCAATCGGATCCAGATTTAGGATGATACAACTGAACCTATTATCCTCACACACACCTCTTCACCTGGGGCAAAGCCCCTACAGCTCTGCCTGTCAGGGGATGTCAGCAGGAGGGAACCTTTCTGCATATTTTATGGGAATGCCCAGAAATTGTGTGATACTGACATAGTGTCTCGGACACGATGTCTAGGGTGGCGGGAGAGAGGATTCCATGGAGGCCAAATGGAACCTATTAATGGGAAATGAGGAATTCGACTGGCCCAGGTGTAAGGGTATTTGGTTGGCCCAAGCCGCAGGGATCGCTAAGCGCAATATTGGCAGAGGGTGGGGGGCGCCCCTACCCCGACGCTGGAGGAATGTAGATGTGACCTTGATTGGTGCCAACAGGCAGAAGAAACTGTGTACAAGAGCAGGGTGTGCGTTAAAAAATTGGAACGAATTTGGGCACCCTGGCGAAGGTTTAGGGGGTCGGCTGTGGGAGATTGATATGAAGCAGCTGGATTGTCGGGACTGGGGGGTGAGATGGGTGTCACAAGCAGTGTTTCCAGCTCCACAAATTTGCCATGGGGTGTAGGCTCACCCAGGGCACTAATTCTACTGTGGTTGTTATGATCACCTATTTCCTCGTGACTGAACTTCCTATTGTTGAAAAAGTATAAACCTCACTGTATACTACTGCAAGTATTTAATGAAAATGTGGATTATTGAGCTATGTTAATAAAAAATTTTTTTTTTATAAAGATGGAAAAGGCTTTCATATACAGGTGTGTTGAAGAGTAAATTAAACACAATACATAGAGAACCCTGAAAGGTCACAATACCTTCTTGGGTTTAGGAACAACATAGAGCACTCATTTAGTGTTCCTGCACTTGGTTGCTATACATTGGTGTCCCAATAGGCTATGCTTGAGTTGATCCAGGAATCTTTCGAACTTGCTACAAGTGATGCAATGTTACATTATTGCAACAATCTTATGATATTTCTAACTCTGTTCTAATGGCTGTGGCCCAAGAGGACTAGTCTGCTGGTGGAAGCTTCAGCTACCGAGTTTTGAATCAGAACGCTGTTTAAAACCTATTAAGGCTGTAACTGTTTTTCAGTTTATAGCAAAGAAGGGATGTGATAATACAGCAATACTCACTGTGAAGCCCTCCATTGATTATGGACAGTGTTGCAACACTCCTGGTCACAACTGAAATCTTCTAGTTGTAAGGTACCTCAGTCCCCATGGGAACAAGACTTTAGGATGGAGACCAAGCACAAAGAAAAATGATATAATCTTTCTAAGTTCCACCATCTATTATTCTTCTTTGCATCCTTGATGGCTCTGAGAGGGGCTCTATTCATTCAGGCATTCTCCCAGGGACGGACTGGGAATCCAAAGCAGCCCGGTGCATAATGTGTGTAGCAAGAAAGCCTGACCACTACAAAGGGGAGCAGGAGTGGGAATGTTCTCCCATCAAGAAAATGTGGGGGAAAATGGTGCATTGCAAAACACATTTTTCACTTTATATATTCAATTGTATTAGCTTTTAAAGCATAGTAAATGATGACCTTACTGTGCACAGGATACAACAATCTTAATTGGGGCTCTTTAATGATTTCCTCACTATCACCCTTCAACAGTGCCTCTCATCTCTCTACAGCCACTCTCTCACATGTATTTGATTTGTTTTATACCACCTCTCATACTGGTGTAGGGTGTTGGAGCACTTTCCATCACATACACATACAGAGACAATGCATCGTATATTTGTAAATCAGAGTATACAAAATGCTACAGAAGGTAAAGGGGAGGATTCACACCATCCGTAATGGTAGGCACGTTTTAAGAGTGCTTGGTCTGGAGGAGCACACATCCAGGATTCAGAACATAACACAGTGGTTAGAGTTGACTTTACTAGTAAGAAATAATTTCTTCCCAAACAAACCTCTTTTAGCAACATCAGGATAAAGAAAGACTGAGAAAAACATAACTTTCTAACCTATACCATGCAGCTTGCATGAAGCTCTTTGATGGCAGTTCATAGCTCACTGTGCTAGATTACCATTGCAACTTATAAACTGCACAGTCACTAAAGAATCTCTCTGACAAAACAAGTAACCAAATGAGCTATGCACATAAAATACTGTTATGTGAAATGCATGGTACATGTTCTTTGCAGCAGGCATATTAACCCTCTGTGCTACCTTTGATGAGTCAAAACTGCCACTTGACAAATCTCCCATCCCTCTCCAGCAGGTACTTTAATCTTAACACTTTTATTGTTGTCTGAAATCTGCTGAATACACAAGAAACTTGCAGTGCTTTAAAAACCGGCCCCCACTAACAAAACCACACCCCCACCCTTCCATCCTCCAGCGGAAACACCTGATACCCAGTAGGGCCAATCCAGCCTTGCATCATCCAAGTTCTCCATCCTGCAGGGCCTTGTGCAGATCATGCCAATTTTAAGACAGCCTCTGTTCAGCTCCTTGTTTTGCAGAGGAAGTCACCTCCTCTACTCCTCACTGGTCGCACTAGCCAAGCATATTCTAAGAGTTCACATTTTGTCCCCAACCGGGTAGGGAAATAGCAATCCTACAGAGGTTTGTATCAAAGTAATGCACTTTTTTTTTTAGCTGGTGCAAAGATATCAAAACGAAAGGCCCTCTAGAGTTGTATCCCCCTTTAGTGGTTTAGTGGTCAGGGCAAGGAGTCTGACACAATGAAGTGCTTCTTCATTTTTAACAGGCCAGACACTTTTCAGTCACTGGTGAAGTACGTCTCATCATTCTGTCTGGGCTCCACAGGCTTCTCCGGTGACCATAGAACAACTGTCTCCTCTAAGCTACAGGTTCAGGGTATGCTATCTCACTGGAGGGTAGTCTGTATTCGTAACAATTCTTAATTCACAGGATTTCCACGATTGGGCTTGTGCTGCTACAGTCTGGTGGAGTTTTTGTTAATTCCACTTTTTAACTTAAGCAATGTCTTACATTCTGGTAGGGTCTACTGCTAGCATTTCTCTTCCTCCACCATATAGGAAGGCACCTGATATAGTGCTCCTATCATACCTAGACCTACCAAGAGGCACTTCCACGTCACTGGGTTTCTTGTGACAGCTTGTGCTCTGGTTAGCACTTTGTCTGCTTCTAAGACCCCTTGCCCACCAGGCATTTTAGACCTAGACCTTATTTTAGGGCAAGAGTAGCTGGCCTGGACTCATCACCCATACTCAGCTTGACATTGTTGATAGCCTCATCTATTGCAATGATTACGTGCCGAGGTATTCTGAGGAAATTCTTTGGCTGACTGACTGTTCCTGCATGAGTCATAGTTGGACAGGGAGTGGTAGTGTTACACGTGAGTCAACGTGATGCCATTTACAAACACAGGCTCCAAGTTTTCCTGGCTGTTGGTTGGGGTTTCAGGTTTGATATCTTACCACCCATCAAAGCCATTCACAGCCAGCTCTATTACTTCGAGGGGCTTCCAGGGCAATGCTGATGATACTTCAGGACTGAAATCTGTTCAGCTGGGGGAATATTTGGCCCCACAACAATAATGTCTATCCTTGTTGATCTGAGGTGCCTCATTCCTACTGCCAAAAACACAGTTGATGGACAGAATGAAGTACATTCACCCCAGTACAAGGATCTGGGCCTAAATCCATCGTTTTTTTGCACTCCACACCACCCTGGGTTAGACACTGGCTATATGCAAATCAGCTCTGACCCTGTGCCTCATAGGAACAGTCCAGTCCGAACTATCAAGCCATGTCTTTCCCAGACCGGAATCAAGCATCCAAGGACCGGTTTCTGGCTATCAGCCTTCATCAGCCTGGATAGCTTGACTCCAGTGACGTGGAGAGCCTGGGACTCACGTCTGAGCATACCCAGTCCACTCGGGGTGAAAATTGCAAAAAACACAGTAGATGGACAGAAAGTAGAACAATGTCATATATTCACCCCAGTACAAGGATCTGGGACTAAATCCATCTTTTTTTGCACTCCACACCACCCTGGGTTAGACACTGGCTATATGCAAATCAGCTCTGACCCTGTGCCTCATAGGAATAGTCCAGTCGAACTACCAAGCCATGTCTTTCCCAGACCGGAATCAAGCATCCAAGGACCGGTTTCTGGCTATCAGCCTTCATCAGCCTGCATAGCTTGACTCCAGTGACGTGGAGAGCCTGGGACTCACGTCTGAGCATACCCAGCCCACTCGGGATGAAAATTGCAAAAAACACAGTTGATGGACAGAATGTAGAACAATGTCATACATTCACCCCAGTACAAGGATCTGGGCCTAAATCCATCGTTTTTTTGCACTCCACACCACCCTGGGTTAGACACAGGCTATATGCAAATCAGCTCTGACCCTGTGCCTCATGGGAACAGTCCAGTCCGAACTACCAAGCCATGTCTTTCCCAGACCGGAATCAAGCATCCAAGGACCGGTTTCTGGCTATCAGCCTTCATCAGCCTGGATAGCTTGACTCCAGTGACGTGGAGAGCCTGGGACTCACGTCTGAGCATACCCAGCCCACTCGGGGTGAAAATTGCAAAAAACACAGTTGATGGACCGAATGTAGAACAATCTCATACATTCACCCCAGTACAAGGATCTGGGCCTAAATCGATCGTTTTTTTGCACTCCACACCACCCGGGGTTAGACACTGGCTATATGCATATCAGCTCTGACCCTGTGCCTCATGGGAACAGTCCAGTCCGAACTATCAAGCCGTGTCTTTCCCAGACCGGAATCAAGCATCCAAGGACCGGTTTCTGGCTATCAGCCTTCATCAGCCTGGATAGCTTGACTCCAGTGACGTGGAGAGCCTGGGACTCACGTCTGAGCATACCCAGCCCACTCGGGGTGAAAATTGCAAAAAACACAGTTGATGGACAGAATGTAGAACAATGTCATACATTCACCCCATTACAAGGATCTGGGCCTACATCCATCGTTTTTTTGCACTCCACACCACCCTGGGTTAGACACTGGCTATATGCAAATCAGCTCTGACCCTGTGCCTCATGGAAACAGTCCAGTCCGAACTACCAAGCCATGTCTTTCCCAGACCGGATTCAAGCATCCAAGGACCGGTTTCTGGCTATCAGCCTTCATCAGCCTGGATAGCTTGACTCCAGTGACTTGGAGAGACTGGGACTCACGTCTGAGTATACCCAGCCCACTCGGGGTGAAAATTTCAAAAAACACAGTTGATGGACAGAATGTAGAACAATGTCATACATTCACCCCAGTACAAGGATCTGGGCCTAAATCCATCGTTCTTTTGCACTCCACACCAACCTAGGTTAGACACTGGCTGTATGCAAATCAGCTCTGACCCTGTGGCCTCATGGGAACAGTCCAGTCCGAACTACCAAGCCATGTCTTTCCCAGACCGGAATAAAGCATCCAAGGACCGGTTTCTGGCTATCAGCCTTCATCAGCCTGGATAGCTTGACTCCAGTGACGTGGAGAGCCTGGGACTCACGTCTGAGCATACCCAGCCCACTCGGGGTGAAAATTTTAAAAAAACACAGTTGATGGACAGAATGTAGAACAATGTCATACATTCACCCCAGTACAAGGATCTGGGCCTAAATCCATCTTTTTTTGCACTCCACACCACCCTGGGTTAGACACTGGCTATAAGCAACCGGTCCTTGGATGCTGGATTCCGGTCTGGGAAAGACATGGCTTGGTAGTTCGGACTGGACTGTTCCCATGAGGCACAGGGTCAGAGCTGATTTGCATATAGCCAGTGTCTAACCCACGGTGGTGTGGAGTGCAAAAAAACGATGGATTTAGGCCCAGATCCTTGTACTGGGGTGAATGTATGACATTGTTCTACAATCTGATTTTGGAAAAGGGGGGTGGTGATGGACAGAGTTTCTGAATGATGCAGAATACTCTTACCAAGTCAAGAGATCATGGTTTTAATCCATCACCGTTTTTTTAGCTCAATGCACCATCCCAGCTCAGAACCTTCCTATATGCAAATTAGTCTGTTCCTGTCCCAGTGCATGATGGGAACAGGGCAAACCAAACTACCAAGCCAATTCTTATACTGGTAAGGAAACAAGCTTCCGGGGACCGGTTTCTGGCATCACAGCCTTCTTCGGCCCGGCTTGCTTGAATCCTGATGGTGCAATGAGCAAGGGACTCACGTCTGAGCATACCCTCCCACACATAGGGGCCGATTAGGATGGCGGTTTTTCCGCATCCTCCGGGCCGGCGGAAGTGTCCGCCGGCCTGGAGGATGCGGAAAAACCGCTGCGGAGCCTCCAAAGACCCACCGCCAAATTAGGATGGCTGGTGGGTCTGGAATTCCGTCCGCCGCTTTTCCGCCGCGGTCGGCTTCCGACCGCGGCGGAAAAGCTATAACATGGCAGGCGGTGTCTATGAGACACCGTCCGCCATATTAGGATGTTCGTAAATACATGCTTTTCCACGGCGGCTTTTCCGCCATGGAAAAGCATACGGACATTCACTTTGGGGGCCCGTTGCGGGCCCCCTGGGTGAATGGGGGGTGGGGGGTGCACATGGGGGGTACCTATGGTACCCCCCTGCATTTGCGTGCACAAAGCAGCAGGCACCGTGCGGTGCCGGCCGCTTTGTGCATGTAAATGTAAAACATGCTTTTTTAACATTGCGGCGGGTGCAGCTTGAAGCTGCACCCGCCGCAATGTTAAATATAGAGGATGTGACCGCCACCCTGGCGGTCACATCCTAATCAGCACGGAGGGAACGCCGCAGCCCCTGCGGACGTTCCCTCCTCCTCAAGGGTGGCGGACGGACGCAAGTCCGTCCGCCATCCTAATCGGCCCCATAGTGTGGATAAACCGATTTTGGAAAAGGGGGGTGGTGATGGACAGAGTTTCTGAATGATGCAGAATACTCTTACCAAGTCAAGAGATCATGGTTTTAATCCATCACCGTTTTTTTAGCTCAATGCACCATCCCAGCTCAGAACCTGGCTATATGCAAATTAGTCTGTTCCTGTCCCAGTGCATGATGGGAACAGGGCAAACCAAACTACCAAGCCAATTCTTATACTGGTAAGGAAACAAGCTTCCGGGGACCGGTTTCTGGCATCACAACCTTCTTCGGCCCGGCTTGCTTGAATCCTGATGGTGCAATGAGCAAGGGACTCACGTCTGAGCATACCCTCCCACACATAGTGTGGATAAACCGATTTTGGAAAAGGGGGGTGGTGATGGACAGAGTTTCTGAATGATGCAGAATACTCTTACCAAGTCAAGAGATCATGGTTTTAATCCATCACCGTTTTTTTAGCTCAATGCACCATCCCAGCTCAGAACCTGGCTATATGCAAATTAGTCTGTTCCTGTCCCAGTGCATGATGGGAACAGGGCAAACCAAACTACCAAGCCAATTCTTATACTGATAAGGAAACAAGCTTCCGGGGACCGGTTTCTGGCATCACAGCCTTCTTCGGCCCGGCTTGCTTGAATCCTGATGGTGCAATGAGCAAGGGACTCACGTCTGAGCATACCCTCCCACACATAGTGTGGATAAACCGATTTTGGAAAAGGGGGGTGGTGATGGACAGAGTTTCTGAATGATGCAGAATACTCTTACCAAGTCAAGAGATCATGGTTTTAATCCATCACCGTTTTTTTAGCTCAATGCACCATCCCAGCTCAGAACCTGGCTATATGCAAATTAGTCTGTTCCTGTCCCAGTGCATGATGGGAACAGGGCAAACCAAACTACCAAGCCAATTCTTATACTGGTAAGGAAACAAGCTTCCGGGGACCGGTTTCTGGCATCACAGCCTTCTTCGGCCCGGCTTGCTTGAATCCTGATGGTGCAATGAGCAAGGGACTCACGTCTGAGCATACCCTCCCACACATAGTGTGGATAAACCGATTTTGGAAAAGGGGGGTGGTGATGGACAGAGTTTCTGAATGATGCAGAATACTCTTACCAAGTCAAGAGATCATGGTTTTAATCCATCACCGTTTTTTTAGCTCAATGCACCATCCCAGCTCAGAACCTGGCTATATGCAAATTAGTCTGTTCCTGTCCCAGTGCATGATGGGAACAGGGCAAACCAAACTACCAAGCCAATTCTTATACTGGTAAGGAAACAAGCTTCCGGGGACCGGTTTCTGGCATCACAGCCTTCTTCGGCCCGGCTTGTTTGAATCCTGATGGTGCAATGAGCAAGGGACTCACGTCTGAGCATACCCTCCCACACATAGTGTGGATAAACCGATTTTGGAAAAGGGGGGTGGTGATGGACAGAGTTTCTGAATGATGCAGAATACTCTTACCAAGTCAAGAGATCATGGTTTTAATCCATCACCGTTTTTTTTTAGCTCAATGCACCATCCCAGCTCAGAACCTGGCTATATGCAAATTAGTCTGTTCCTGTCCCAGTGCATGATGGGAACAGGGCAAACCAAACTACCAAGCCAATTCTTATACTGGTAAGGAAACAAGCTTCCGGGGACCGGTTTCTGGCATCACAGCCTTCTTCGGCCCGGCTTGCTGGGACAGGAACAGACTAATTTGCATATAGCCAGGTTCTGAGCTGGGATGGTGCAGTGAGCTAAAAAACGGTGATGGATTAAAACCATGATCTATTGACTTGGTAAGAGTATTCTGCATCATTCAGAAACTCTGTCCATCACCACCCCCCTTTTCCAAAATCGGTTTTATCCACACTATGTGTGGGAGGGTATACTCAGACGTGAGTCCCTTGCTCATTGCACCATCAGGATTCAAGCAAGCCGGGCCGAAGAAGGCTGTGATGCCAGAAACCGGTCCCCGGAAGCTTGTTTCCTTCCCAGTATAAGAATTGGCTTGGTAGTTTGGTTTGCCCCGTTCCCATCATGCACTGGGACAGGAACAGACTAATTTGCATATAGCCAGGTTCTGAGCTGGGATGGTGCAGTGAGCTAAAAAACGGTGATGGATTAAAACCATGATCTATTGACTTGGTAAGAGTATTCTGCATCATTCAGAAACTCTGTCCATCACCACCCCCCTTTTCCAAAATCGGTTTTATCCACACTATGTGTGGGAGGGTATACTCAGACGTGAGTCCCTTGCTCATTGCACCATCAGGATTCAAGCAAGCCGGGCCGAAGAAGGCTGTGATGCCAGAAACCGGTCCCCAGAAGCTTGTTTCCTTCCCAGTATAAGAATTGGCTTGGTAGTTTGGTTTGCCCCGTTCCCATCATGCACTGGGACAGGAACAGACTAATTTGCATATAGCCAGGTTCTGAGCTGGGATGGTGCAGTGAGCTTAAAAAACGGTGATGGATTAAAACCATGATCTATTGACTTGGTAAGAGTATTCTGCATCATTCAGAAACTCTGTCCATCACCACCACCCTTTTCCAAAATTGTTCTACAATCTGTCCATCAACTGTGTTTTTTGTCATTCCTACAGCCGCCATTCACATTTTTTAGATACTTGAGAAAGGGAATTACTGTTTTAGGGAATTACTGTTTTCATCCTTGACATTTCGCTCTTTTGCCACACGTTCTTGTCACCAAGGTTGCTTCTTCTGCCCTTCCTGTTCACAGCTCACTTATTAGAAAGTGCTGTAGATAATTTATTGCCACTGCTCTGTGAAGTCATGGCAAAGTTTTCCGTGGCAGACATAGCAAAGTTGATTTATGCACATCAAATTGAACACCCCATGGAAGATTGTCAGTTTCTTTCCCTTCACATACCACATATTCACATTAAAAAATTCCACAAATAAATGTTTTTTCAATTCAAATTCAACATTTTCTTAGGACTCTTACATTATTTTAATACTGATTCATGTTCCACCCAAGTCTGAAAATGATAGGAACCTTCAGGTGGTTCTACTACGCTCCTTTGGAGCCATGTTGCCTGCTAAGGAAAGTGCTTAGTAAAGCAGCTATATTCTCATCTACAACTAATGGAAACAGGTTAGGTGCAAATTAAAAAACATTCACCCATGAACTTACTGGACATGGAGGAGTGCTAGTCTGAGATGCATCTCTCCCCGTAAGGCACTACAGTGGCAGTTGGAAGCTCACACTGTCTCAATTCTAGGACAATTGCAATTTTCATCTCCTGTATCTTCCTCTTTCTGCTGATTGTCTGCCACTCTGTCGTTCTTTCTGTTTTATCCTGTGTGCCTTTACCTCTTTTTCACTAGCAAGCCTTTGCTTATTTACTTGAAACTCTATATCTCATTTGCCCTCTTTGAACATCCACCTTTCCTTTATCTTTCAAAGTGTGCAGCTCTATCCATGGGGATAAGCACTGCTGCGGGATTAGGTATGTACCCAGTGGGAGAATCTGGGGGCCCAAGGGTGGAGGGTCAGTATCTGAGGGGAATATTTCCTACTTCTATTTCTGTGCTGGTGATGGCAATATTTTCACTATTAAATGTTTTTAAATTCATACCGAGAGCAATATGTGACACACAAATGTACTACGTGTGTACTATTCACGTTTAGATGGACCAAAGCTAAGGTAGGCCACATTTTAAAATGGTTAGTGTCTGGCTGCCATCTTGTTCCATGTTGTGTATCTTTCTTTATTTCAGGAGAAACTGAACTATCAATCTCAAATGTTTCCCCTTTTGTTTTCTGTTCCTGTGTGAAATGTTTTCTTTACACAATTCGTTTAGAACACGCTAACGAGCACATGCAGAGTCCTTCTTGGACCAAGCGTAGCTCATTATGTTGCAGATAACCGTAATTCCAAAGTATGTTTAGAGTTGGATCATTACGCAGTAGCCTGTGCAAACAATACATTTGTGCTATCTTCATGTACCTTAAAGTGACTGGCCCTTCGTTTGAGAATCATGGGCAGGTGTATCAAGTGTTGGAATTGTGTGATTTAAACTCATGCAATGTAGAGAGAGATTCAGGTGCATTTACAGCAGATGCCCTTTCACCTGCCTTTACAGCACAATCCTTGTTACTGACATCCTAACAGAACCTTTCCCTGACTTAGCAAGGTAGGGTGGTCTCTTTATGGTAGAACTGACCTTGCTTACTTTGCCTTTGAGACGTATAATAGTGTTTGTTCATGATATTTGATTTGCTTTGAATATATTGACTAGCACATGTATCTATTGAATAAAAACAGATTTGAGGATTTGAGTGCTAACCCTTCGAAAAACGTTAATGGTTTTGAAACTTAACCAGTCTCTGTCTTAATTGTAGAGCCCAATGTGCTTTACATTATTGACTTGTATTGATGTTTGGTGCCAGCCTCAGTCGGAAGTAAAGATTCATCAGAGTGCTTTCTGAACCTGAATTTGCATCACAAATTTTAAGGAGCAAAGCACTCTGTCACTGGCCACATTGTGGGCATCTTGTCACCTCAAAAATTCAGTCACAAATGTCTGCCTTATGCAGCCCTGTATATGTCAGCAGTATTCTGTAAATGCTGAATTCAGATGATTGCTTGTCCTTTAACTGGTGCATGTGCAGTTCTTCTTTGACAGTCCTATTAAGATTTGCCAAATAACAGCAAATTCATCAAATAACGAGTCCGCAGATTGAACTCCCTCCTGGATTCTTTGGTGATGGTGGGTGCATTGCTTTCCTTAGGCTTCCAAATAGCAGCCATCTTAAATCTAAAATTATGTGTTTACAAATTAAGGTCCCCTGTAAACATGTCTAAACCTTTTTTATTTTCAAGAGATCTGTCACATATTCGATGGCCAGATCAGGCATGCTCCTTACCTTTGATTGCTTGACCTTTACATTTGTCTGAGTTGCAGCACTTCCGTGTGATCCGCACAGAAACACCAGTGCTCCTGAACACAACTTCGTTTGCACAGGTAGACCGTTTGCTTGGCACCACGCAACCCTTGAACGCAGTTAAGACGACTTTGGACCCTACTTGAAAATGATAAATGTAATGGTTAATAGAAAAGCAGCAAGTAGCAGCCTAATATCTAACACCAACACAAACACAGGCTCTCTATCTCCGAATGACACTGTGGCAACCTGGGTAATTTTTAGACTGTTTTTAGAATTTCTTTATTCCTTTCTCTAGCCTTTCATTACATTATGAACTTGCTTCTCTCAGTTTAATGTTTGTTGTTGAGATCAACAGCTACTCTTCTAAGTTCAAATAGCAGCAAAATTTGCTTCTGGCATGGTAAGAAAGTTCTATAAATGTTCCAGAGGTTAAGACAATGTCATGTTAAGCATTTGTAGCATTTTGTAAATGATCTTTCCAACCTACTTTCCAGAATATCTTCTCATCTATGCTCCTAAAAACCAAGTTCGAATGCATTTAGGTTTAATTGCTGTTTTCGGACCAGCCCATTCCATAAGTTTGAGCCAAATGTGCATCTTTCATGAATTCTACACCATAGGAGTGCTAAATCTCATAATTGTTATCCCAAAATGATGTAATATGTCAGAAAATTGTGAGAAATTCCACAATGTACACAAAACGTACTTTGGGTTATCTCGAGGGAACATTGAGCGCAGGTGCATACATTGCATTCAAAAGCCGCTGACAAGGGGAATGGTTCATATTGAAATTTTGTCGAACAGCTTCCAGGCCAGAAAATGTACTAACTACACAATGGCATAACCTCTGAAATTTTGCAAAGTATGCATAATAGAAAAGAATATAAATTACACAAGCTTTCCTTAAAATTAGCATGGTCTTACTTTTCACACGCCTTGCTGAACTGCACCCTGAGTAAATAAGGAAAGTGCGCCATATTAAAATGAATGTGCTGCTCCAGGAGCAGCCGTGAACTTGTGCTGCCCAGGGGGCAGTGCATTCAAGTGAAATACGGATCAACTATTTAAAAATTGCTTCATGTTTCACAGTGCAGGAGGCAACTCATCTGCACTTTTAAGGGAGATTAGAGATCCTCTTGCAGTTGTGTGCAGTGAGTGGGTGCACCCGCATGCAGGGTAATGTCTGAGGCGGTCCATGGGACCCTGTTTCTCCCCCCGAGAGGGCTGCCGCTAGGAAGTGCACAGAAATTGCACTACCATTTTGTGGGGCACCTTTAGTACACCTCTTAAAGGCATGTTTAGTTCTGTACCCACATCTGTAATAAAGCACGGACGCAGAGGCAAAGTGAATCCCTCGTTTGCATGGAGCCAAGCCTCAATGGAAATGTGGAAGCACCTTCTAATGATGCCACACTAGCTATCTGTATTACAGAAGGGGAAGCACAAGCGGCTCCTTCTGTAGTACCACTGTGCCTGGGAGAGCTCAAAGCGGGCCCACATGCCTGTTGTGCCCCCTCGGCACAACGTATAAAATACGCCTAGGTTGGCAATGAATTCCCAATTCACCCATGCATCCATGGACACGTACCTGATGTTTTATTCTCCACACCACCTATGCAGTGAGTGACTCCTTTGGGGCAAATTCCAAAACTGCCAGAGCAACTGTCGCTTTTGACTCTTAAGCACTGCTCACAAATGAGGGAACTCCCTGAAAAGAAAGAAGTGTTTATATTGTCAGATTTTGTCTGTTGTTAGATTTTCCATTATGCAACTTTTTTGTTACTGGACCCAGCATGTTTGTCAGAAAATTATATGTGTGATATGTGTTGGCTCTAAGAACGTTTTCAAAGGTACACCCTGGTTCTACTGTACTATGTATTGTAGAATATACATTGATATTTGATTAAACTGCACTTACATTTCTCTTTTTGAGTCTATTTTCCAATCTGGGTACTATGTACATTAAGAGATGGTGAGCCCAGGCTGGTGAATCATTTTCTATATTTCATGCACCATAAGAATTAGATTGAGAAGGAAATTGCTAAAAAGAGACCAGCACTGTCAATTCTAATAAGCCCGGCTCATAACTGAAAGTTCCTCTTCTGTCATTGATGTATTTTAAGCACTCACTAAGTAATCATGAATGCATCTGTCACTCATTCCTGGACTGATAGATACATTCATCCACCCAATGGCAATTCTTGCATTAACCAATTAACCACACACAATAAAACATACTGACAAATGCCTGCATGTACAATAAATAAAAAGAGCTCACATAGAAAAAAGAAAACATACCATCTCTTAACCTTGGTGAGCAAATGCTTAAAATACAAATATAACATTGAATATTGAACATAAGAAGAGGCAGTCATCTTGCAATGGTATTGTAAACAGTGTACAACTGTTTTACATTTTCAACAGTGGTGTAACAAAGGCGCATTACATTTATGCATAGAAGCTACATTAAGTAGCAATGTATTGGCCACCTTGAAGTGGTAAAAGCAATGACACAAAGTGAACAAAACAATCTAAGAATGCTAAAGTGTATAGTTTATCAATGTTGTATTAAACCAAGGTGGCTGGCTTAATATATGTTGACCATCTTGCAACTGTAAAACAATGATTTTTTTTATAGCAGATAATTTTATTAATATCAATAAGACTGTGGACACCATATTTACTAGGATAAGTAAAGAGAAAACCGCCGGAAACAAAGGATGGTTTGATCATGCATGTACAGCCCTCCACTCCAAATTGAAACAGGGTTTAGCTCTTAGAACCAGGGATAAGGATAGGGTAACATTCCTGAGACATGAATATAAAATGGTTGTCTCCAAAAGGAAGAGGGAGTTGAAGCTGAAAGCCTGGGACAATCTAGCGCAGGCAGCGGATACTTCCGACTGCTGCCTGTTCTGGGCTACGATCAACTCCCCCTTTCTTAGGGATGACAAAGCCCCCCATCTTGCGTCCAACGTTAGTAGTGAGGCTTGGGTTTCCCACTTCTCAAATATATTCCAGGCAGTTGTTCCAAATAATCAAAATATAACATCTTGGACAATAGTCCCTTTGGATATTACCTTAGCTGAGGTAGAAAGCAGTATTGAAACTAGCAAGGGGGGTAAGGCCCAGGGACCGGACGGGGTTCCCATTGATGTTTACAGAATTCTCCCATTGCTATGGGGCCCTATACTTACCTTGGTTCTTAATGCTGCCGTAACTACCATGATTCCGCCAACATGGGGTGGTTCTATTATTGTCCCAATCTATAAGAAGGGGGAGAAGTCAGAAGCATGCAACTATCGCCCAATCAGCTTACTCGACTCGTCTGTGAAAATTTTGAGCAGAGTGTTGCTGACCAGGTTGGAAGAGTGGGCGAACGAAGAGGGGATACTGGCGACCTCCCAGTATGGTTTTAGAAAGGGCCGCGGTACATCGGATCAATGCTTAAATCTAGAATTATTAAATGGCAAATACACCAAGGCCAAGCGCAGCACCCTGTATCTTTGCTTCGCTGATTTGAGCAGCGCATTCGATCTGGTTGACCATTCCATTCTATGGCCCGTCTTGTTAGACCTTGGTGCACCAGAGGGAATTATTTTCTTTTTGGCCCGCTCATATGGAAAGATGCAAGCCTGTGTGTGATATGGGGCAAGCGGGGAGTGCACCCCTAATTTTAATGTTAAGCAAGGAATAAGACAATGTTGTGTTCTCGCCCCCCTGCTATTCACCCTCTTTATAAATGCTGTTGACAAGATTTTAAAAACTGTCAAAGCTGATGCACCCCAGGTAAATGGGTCTGTAGTGCCAGTACTGCTTTATGCAGATGATTCTGTGCTTCTGTCCCGGACTCCCATAGGACTCCAGCGCTTGATGGATCGATTTTCTGCTTTTATTAATGAAAGGAAACTATTAATTAATAATAGCAAAACCCATACAATGACTTGCTGTGCCAGGACCAACCAAAAACATCTATTTTATATAGAAGGGGTAAAAGTGCAGCAAGTTGAAAAGTTTTGTTACCTGGGTGTGACCTTCTCTAGTGACGGTAGCTGGTCCAAAGAGCTTGCTAGTGTAAGGTCCAAGATGTCCAAAAGTGCCTACGGAATATTCAAATTCGCCTCTAAAATCGGCGATAGACGAATTAATGACATGATGCAGATTTATAAGGCAAGAAGTGTCTCGACTGCACTATATGGGGCAGGGGTGTGGGGTTTTTCCAACGTAGGCAGTTTGCAAATGGAAGAAAATATCTTCCTGAAAAAACTTCTCTGCTTACCTGCCTCGGCCGCAACTGATTTGACCCATAGGGAACTGGGGGTTGATTATTTGTCTGATCTTGTCTCATTAAGGCCCTTAATGATTTGGCGTGCCATATGGCACAAGGAAGAGACACTTTTTAACCAACATGTCATCCGGGATTGTCTTAATCTGGCTAACTATAACAAGATCCCTTGGCTAAAATATACCGTAGATTCTTTTCAGGCTATTTTTGGACTGGACATAATAGAGAATCCGTGTGGTTCAGGAGATATTCCTAAACAGGTACTAAAAAACAAATTCTTGGCATATCAAGTGGAGAGACGTCTAGTCAACAACGGCCACCTGACTTCTGTTAATCTCTATAACAAATATATTGACTGCGAAGGTTCGCAGTTGTATTTAAGCCAGGTATCTAGCCGGCCCACAGATTCATTCTTACAAGACTTAGATGTGGACTGGCCCACGTCTTGGTGGCCTTTCCTCATCCCAAGAAACATCATGTTGGCCCCTGCCCATGTGACGGGCATTCAAAGCAAAGCACACTGCACTTTATGTTAATGTGTACTTTATTCTTGAACCTCAGATTGGTCTATCTTAAACCAATATTTATAAAATATGGCATCCACAGCGTTGATGAGGCCATGAAATTGATCTTCAATGTGAACTCACCGGATATATGTATTTTTACTGCTAGTTTTATATGTAAATCTATTTATCATCGGAAAAGTATGATGTTTTAATACTGTTCTTTTTTATTTTCTGTATATTATCATGTAATTGTTTCTTTTTGATTGTATGCTTTTATGGTCATTTGTATAACATGTACCGAATAAAGCTTCATGAAATGAAATGAACTGAAAGTTCCTCTTCTGTCATTGATGTATATTAGGCACTCACTAAGTAATCATGAATGCATCTGTCACTCATTCCTGGACTGATAGATACATTCATCCACCCAATGGGCAATTCTTGCATTAACCAATTAGCCACACACAATAAAACATACTGACAAATGCCTGCATGTACAATAAATAAAAAGAGCTCACATAGAAAAAAGAAAACATACCATCTCTTAACCTTGGTGAGCAAATGCATAAAATACAAATATTGAAAAACACAAAATGCCAACACCCACTTATTACTTTTGAAAAGAAGCCAATTATTTAGGGACAATAGGACAAACAATATTTCTTTATATTTGACCTGGTATATTTATTTATACCTATCTACTTCAGTATTTGTTTTTTTTTATACTTTTTTTGTCAGAGATGAAAAAAATACATTCAACTACTCACAATGAATATATACATTACTATATACAAAACACTTACAGCCAGATTCATGAAGCTAAATTGCGATCGCAATAGCTGCGAAAAAGCAATTGCGATTGCAATTTCCAAAAATGGAATTCAAGACAGTTGAAATCCAAAAATCGCGAAATCGCAAAACATTTTTAGCGATATCGCAATAAAATTCGCAGAATTCTTGAAGAAGCCCATTAGCGATTCTGTAATAGCGAGAAAGCACGGATTCTGCAAATGAAACTGCGATATCGCAAATAAATCGCAATCGCTATTCATGAAAAATCGCAATTTGCGAAAAACCCCAAAATCGCATTTTGCGACGCGCAATTTAAGGAGAACCCAAACCAGGTGGTAACTAGTAAGGAAAAAATATATATATGTGAAAAAACGTGACCTAATTAGCAACAGGTGCAGGCCTGACCAAACATACTTAAGGACATGCAGCTGGAGCCTGAGGACTCTCAAAATGCCGGTACTCTACATGGTGGTCAGGCGGCGAAGGCTACAGCGAGCAGCACGGAACAGATGTCGCATCCAGGAGCGGTTATTCCGTCAGCGGGTCACCCTACTGGGCCAAACCAGGGAGCAAATATACGCCAAGTACCGGCTGAATGGGCCAATGATCCTGAAGCTGATCTGGGACCTAGACCCCCTCCTGCAGCACCCAACAAGGAGGACAAATGCCGTTCCCACCCACGTGCAGGTATTGTGCAGCCTGCACCTACTGGCCTCCGGAAGCTTCCAGTGGATAGTCGCTGTTGCAGGGGGAATATCCCAGCCCACCATGTCCCGCTGCCTAAGGAGTTTCCTGGAGGCCATGCTGACCCGCCTACACCACTACATCTCATTCCCCACCAGCCAACAGGACTTGAATGACACCAAGCTGCAATTTTACAATGTAGCACAATTCCCACATGTAATAGGATGCATTGACTGTACCCACATCCACATCTGCCCACCAGCACAAACGGAATACATGTATCGCAACCGCAAGTCCTACCACTCCCTCAATATCCAGATGGTGTGCAATGCAAAGACAATCAGCACGGACATAGTGGCACAATACCCGGGGAGCACACATGACTCCTTCATATTCCGGCACAGTGGCATTCACACACGACTGGCCAGGGGAGACTTTGGTGAAGGACACCTACTGGGTAAGTACACATGCCCCACAATATAAGTATGTGATAATGATGCTGCGCAGCACAGGCACTCACCCTCTGCTCCTATCATTCAGGTGACAGCGGCTACGCCCTCTGTGAGTACCTCCTCACACCATACCTCAATCCTGCAACACCACAGCAATGGTGTTACAATGCAGCACACATACGCATAAGAAATTGCATTGAGAGGACATTTGGCCTTTTGAAGAGCAGATCCCGCATACTGCACAAGACTGGGGGAGCCCTCAAATACGACCCAGAGGTCTGCTGCCGCATCGTGGCTGTGTGTACTATCCTCCACAACATTGCTACCAAGCGCAGGATACCTGTAGACATCTCTGGTAGTAAGTCGGAAGGGGACAATCAACCACCTGCACATGTGCGCCACGCACGCGGAGAGAATCCTGCTGAAGGACAGAGGCGCCTCAACCAAATCAGCATGAACTATTTTTAGTGCACCCACTCCCCACACCCATTACTCAGCTCATGCATGACAACATTAATAATGACATGAGTCAGATTAAGTTAATCAGAATTTTTTTTATATGTTACTGCACAATAAAATGGTCATTCTGTTAACTTCAACAAGACTGACATATTGTGTCATATGTCTGTATGTCTGTAGGGCATGCTTGTGGCGTCAGCATGTACCCTCATGTGAATGTTCAACAGTTCAGTGGCGTCTCCGGGTAGTTGCCCCTGACCTCCTCTCAACGTCCTCCTCCTGAGTCTGCCGTGAGGCAGCAGAGGGCCTGCTGCTGCGACGGTGTGCTGCAACCGGTGGAAGGGACTGGCTGCTGTGCCTTTATGTAGCCTCGCTGGTGTCGTCTGCCCCCCCCCGCCTGGCCATGGCCGGTAGCCTGCATGCCCTGCATGGCTGTTGAAATATGCTCCAGGGCTGTCGCAACGTCCTGGCAGCACTGGGCCATTTGGACCTGCATGGCCAGGGAGCGTCGGGAGATCTGGGAGGTGGCGTTGCCCATAACATAGTATGAGCGCGTGTACGCCGACAGGCGGGTCATCAGTTGTCGGTGCCTGCGGCGATTGAGATCGCGCTGTCTGGACATGGCCTGTGTGTTGGCCTCAAGAGCTGCAGTCATCCTATCCACATTACGTGCGGTCTTGTCAAGTTGTAGATGGATGGCGGCTAGGTGACGGGCCTGAGTTTGGTGCACATGTAACATCCTGCGCTCGATGGAGAGCCCACCAGCACGCACGTTTCTGACCCTGCCAGCGCTGGAGGTGTTGGTGCGCTGCTCTCTCGCCAGTCCACTAGTCTGGCTCCTCACAGCCGCAGGGTGGCGGGTTGGTTGGCGACCTGCTGCTGGTGTTGCAGGCCCCACTGATGGTTGAGTGCGGCGCGGTGGTACAGCAGCGCCTGTTGGCACAGGGGTGGTAGGGGCCACAGGGTCAGGTGGTGGGATGACCGCTGGCACAGCAGCTTGCCCTGATGGTCCGGACTGTGGGGTATGTTGTGTGTCTCCCTCCGTGTCCTCCAAGTTGTCATCAATCACCAGGGCCTCGCTGTCCGCGCTGGGGACATCAGCGCCACCTGTGATTTAAGGTGGACGTTGATTAGTGACATGTTCCGTAGATGGTTAGGCTTGCTACATGCATGCAGACTACCATTCCCTGACTCGCTGCAGGATTGACTCACACTGGGCATGTCAGGCTTAATGGTACAGGATGGTAATTGAGGTCAGACTACATGTCCCACAATCCAATAGCGCTATAGTGGTGTGCTTTGGCAGCATGATTGGGGTTTGCTATGGGATGCACTGGAGTCATGGACATTGTTAGGGGACAGGGGGTCGCTGTCGCATGGCACTTACCTGTTGTGTCTTTGGTGGGTCGGGAGGAGTCCAGATGGGTCACACCCACGCAGGCCTGTGGATTGATGGTCTTCTCCACGCGGTCCTCCAGTGGTGTGTTCTGTGGGACAGTGGGCTCCCCTCCACCTGTCGCCACATGCTCCCCCAGCCTCTCCGCAATCTTTTCCTTTGCCCGCCCTCTTAGGTCGTACCAGCGCTTCTTCAGCTCGTCCACCGAGCGCTGGGTCCCCCCTACTGCGTTCACTTAGGCGCGGATGCGCAGCCATATGCGCCTTTTGTCGGCCTCAGGCACCCGTCGGGAGTCACTGCCAAATAGCCTGTTGTGGTCCTTTGCTACTCCTTCTATGAGGTATTCGAGCTCCTGCTCAGAAAACTTAATTTTCCGCTTTCTCCCACTGGTGGAAGCTCCTGCTGCATCCTGTGACATGCTTGCCACTGTGGTGTCTCCTGCAGTACTCATGTGGAAAACACTGGAGGGGAGCTCTGACACTGCTGCCTGTACTTCAGTCTCTCACTGCAGAATGAGGGTGTAACCTGCCTACTTCCTGGTTGTGAAGTCATCACTGTGCTCAGGATGCGACTTCCCATTTTTGTGATCTCGCAGTTAGCGAGATCGCAATTTGCGATTTCAGTAATTGCGAGATCGCAATTTCAACACGGGAATCGGCGGATTCTGCGATTATTTACCGATTTTTTGGGACTCGCAAATCGCCGATTGCGGCCGCTTGCGAATCGCATTTTTTTCTCGCTAAAATTCATGAATGCCGTTCTGCAATTTCTAAATTGCGATTCGCTTTTAATCGCAATTTAGAAATCGCAGATTGAGGCATTGATGAATCTACCTGTTAGTATATACAATTCGATTATACAATTACAAACATTCTACATGTAATACAAAACATACACGAAAATTAATTCAAAGCGATCTTGTGCATAAATGATCAAATCAATATTCATACAGAAGAAAAAGAGACAAAGTCAATAGGGGAAGGAGTAATAGCTTATTCTTGAAAACGTTTAGTGTTACGAATAACTCCCTCCAATGTGCCGACGCGTTTCTAGTCCAAATAACTCAATTTCTGGACTGTCATCAGGGCTCTGTCACTTATCTGTATTAACATGCAGAAAAACAATAAAAAAAAATATTATTTTACTACACTCCATTTTTATGAGCGAAAATAGATCGCAACACCAATTTATCACACTGGGAAATACCTGTCGGTTTTTAAAACCTGATCCCACTTGAAATTATCCGGGCTTGCAGCTTCTATGCTGTCGCATTCCTTTTTTAATAGAGAAAGGTCTCCACCTACAACAAAGGGACGAATGTGGATGCTTACATGTCCTCTCTCAAGTTTAACGGAAAAATCATTAAGGGTAGAGCTCACAGTCCTGTCCTACCTGTCTCATCGACGGATTAAATTCAATGGCGGCTGTCACTCGACTTTTCTGTCCACTTTTTGAGAAGTAATCTGCCAATGTTAAATAATCTTATTACTCCATAGTTCTCATATGCTAGCTTCCCAATTTGACAACAACGCATCAATAGCCAACGTACCTTCATTCAGACAATACGTGGAGTTCTTATTTAACGTGGTTCTGCCACTTAATGCGGGGCTTCGCCGCGCAGCGCACACCGCGCTCCTGTTTGAAAACAGCTATTTGCGCATCGAACGCTCTCCAGTAGTCCTTGGCGGTATCTAAAATTACAACAAATGCTGCTGTTTGGAAGGTCTTAACGCTAGGGTGCAACCCCCAGGATGAGCCCAAAGAGTCTAACACATACCTGAATAGCTACAGCCTGTCCTGCACCAATTCACTCAATGCTGATGTGGTGGGTGCCATTTTAAATTCTCCATAAACATGCATCTTGGTTGCCCCATAGGATTGTGGGACCTGTAGTTTCTACAATAATTATCACCGCTTGGATGAGGCTCAAAAAGGAGGCAAATCGGCTCAAATATGGGAATGGAGTAGATTATTACTCTTTAATAACGCTATATTCAATCAAAACAGGAATATTCCAACAATTAAATTTGCGTTATATTTATAGTCGTGATATTTCGGACAGGTTATTAAGTCCGGTCACTGTACTGTTGAATTTAAGAATGAGGTACGCTTCTTTTTGCAACAGAAGTCTCTCTGTATCTAGTCTGACTGATGGAAAAAAGAACGGACCATTTGAAATCGTTCTCGCTATGGCCTTTCTCAATGAAATGTTCAACCATGGGGGTCGTTATTACTTTTTTCTTTATTCTTTACCTGTGCTGACAGATTCTCAAATTGACCTGTTGGTTTGTTTTACCAACGTAGATTTTACTACACGGGCATATTACCACGTACACCACATTTTTTGTTTTACTGGTTGTAAATCCTAGATGTTTCCACTTATTGCTCAAATGTTGGAACTCATTTCCTTCTATCGTACTGGGGCAGGCAACACAGTTACCACACCTATGATGTCCTTCAAGTGGCTTCATTTTTAATTGACTCCGTAGATCATTTTTAGCCTTAGGGGCAACAATGTCAGCTCTAACAATTTGCTGCACAAGATCGCTTTGAATTATTTTCGTGTATGTTTTGTATTACATGTAGAATGTTTGTAATTGTATAATCGAATTGTATATACTAAGTGTTTTGTAGATAGTAAGGTATATATTCATTGTGACTAGTTGAATGTATTTTTTTCATCTCTGACAAAAAAAGTATAAAAATAAACAAATACTGAAGTAGATAGGTATAAATAAATATACCAGGTCAAATATAAAGAAATATTGTTTGTCCTATTATCCCTAAATAATTGGCATCTTTTCAAAAGTAATAAGTGGGTGTTGGCATTTTGTGTTTTTCAATTTATAAATAGGGTCCTGCCTCCCCCACTCCTTGTTTGGACCTAACTCCTTAGCTTTCAAAAATAAAATACAAATATAATATTGAATATTGAACATAGGAAGAGGCAGTCATTTTGCAATAGTATTGTACACAGTGTACAACTGTTTTATATTTTCAACAGTGGTGTAACAAAGGCGCATTACATTAGTGCGTACATGCTACATTAAGTAGCAATGTATTGGTCACCTTGGAGTGGTAAAAGCAATGACACAAAGTGAACAAAACAATCTAAGAATGCCTAAGTGTATTGTGTATCAATGTTGTATTAAACCAAGGTGGCTGGCTTAATATACTGTAAAACAATGATACACTATAGGCAATACCATATATAGATGGGCAAAAAGTTTGGAAATATTGACAACAGAGGATGCAGCAAATGGAATTTGGGGCAAGGGAGCAGGCGGTAGAAGTGTGTGTGAGCTGTAGGATGCTCATGAAACAGAATAAAAGCAACTAAAGCTGACCTATGAAATGAAAGCATGGAAAACTAATGTATTCATCACCAGCCCAGAAAAATAAGTGGCTTTATGTTCAGATGGATGCACACATTGATCAGGGCAAATGCTGTTACTCACTGCCAATTGCAGAAATGGGCAAAACGATTGCCCCATTCAGTATGCTGTTATGGGGAGAAGCAGACTAAGAAAGACAGTTGAACAGATAGAAGAGGCCTGACTAAAGAGCCCTTAATGGATGCATGTAAGGAGAGTTTTTTTTTACAAGAACCGGACAGACCCCACCCCACTGAAGAAGGCCTAACAAGGACTACTACAATGTTAGTCTTCCCCTCAAATGTTTATCCAAGGTATCTATGAGATTCCATGAAATAAAATAAATATCAGTCTACAGCCTTCAATACAATTTCAAACACCGCACCCGTAAATGCCTATTGGCTTTAATACATGTATTTACACTATAATTAGGCGGCCAGGGCTACTCCCTTTATAATGTTTAAAAATAAACTTATCACGCTTGTGGCAATTGGCATACTGTTTCCCAATGAACCAATCAAGACTATAGTCTTCTTTATTGAGTTATCACCATGACAAACTGAGGCCTCCTGTCTTGGACATAAGCCCACAGCCAACAACAACAGTCACAGAATAACCATTATATACAAACTTGCACTTGGCAAAGCAATAGAAAACCCCAGTGAAATTAGCCTAACAAGGATTATCACAGTGCAAATCTTCAACTACATGTGTTTGTCAAAGGGAAAATCCAAACTGCACCCCTTGATTACAATGTTCATCTGTGATATTCCTTGTAATAAAATATCTGTATCAAGCTTTTAACTAAGTGTAATGACTATCCACACTAAAAGGCCAGTTGGCATTAACCATTACTTTGCACAATATATTAGTCGGCTTACTGTCTTTGTCATAACTTTTCATAATAAGCATATCAGAGACAGATGGCTAGACTGATGACGTGCAGGAAACATCAGAAACATAGTGGCCACACTGTCCTGCCTACTTGAGCTGCTGCCAGCACTGCCACAGCCATGGCCGCCGCAAGTACTACTGGTACATGCAGGCAGGGGGCCTTCACGATCAAGGCACCTCTCTGTTCCAGCGTTTTGGCTCTTCGGGACCTCCCTAGGGGGCAACTTGAATCCTGTTGTCCCACGGGATGGAAAACCACCTTCAGGCCCGCTGAATAGTTGTAAGTTGGCCCAATCGAAGGTCCACATCAGTGCCAAGGCCAAGGAAGAAGAAGCAGTGTGAGGCAGAGAGGCAGAGTGGCTGGACACTCAGCCTTACAGCAACAGCATCAGCGGCTAGAGATTGGATCCTGACAGGGCACAAGAAGTGAAATGGCAGAGGGAGGTGGCAGTACTCCTTGTGCAGCTAGGTACATTGGAGCATGGGTGAAAGTTTTAGCGCTCTTTCTGAGCATTGAGCTGGCAGAGGGTAGAAGTAGCCCACCTAGGTCTGTGGTGCAGCTTGTCCCCCCCCACTGCGTGCTCCCCCCGCACCTGGTCCTAGGCTAACATTCCATAACCTTCCTCGCATGCCCATACAATACACCGCATATTCCAAAGAAACCGGGATCTTGCTCTATGAAGGCACCCTCAGCTTTATTCTTGGCACACAGTATCAGTTTCATTGATTGACAAGAGCTGTACATGGCTGTCTATTCAGAGGCATGCAATGTATGGTTTACAACTCATGGAAAACAGAAAAGTGGCTGCCTTCTGCAACCCCAATAAGACCCATGTAAGGGTACCATCCAAACATCACCTAAAGAATTAGAGGGAGAGAGACAGGTGTTCTTTGGGAGTGGAGGACATCTCTCCCACTCTCCCTTGATACCCAAAAGTGGTTGGTGGCATCAAACCCAACAAACTAGGTCGGTCAGGGAAAACACAGGTGGCACTGAAAACCACTGGACGTAAGCAGAGGTGCACACATGCTGCTAAAATTAACAGTGTTCCAGAAGGTCCACACAAATTGTACAGCAGGAGGAGGGGCCCTTATTATCACCTGCTGCAGTGGAACACCCTAGTTGAGCAAAGCTGATATCACAGAATAAATGTAGTCTTAAAAAAAAACAATGGATTCAATATTTTCATACAATAAAGAAGTCAAAGGATACCAAGCTCCCCTTCAACCTCACACTACTCCCTCTAATGAATAGCAACTTGAAGGCAATCAGGTTGTCTCAGTACAGAAGATAAAATCAGAAGGCACAGCAAATCATCATTCCAATGGGAAGGCTGGGCACTAAGAAGTGTTGAAGCAAAAGAGTGGCCAAATACATTGAAAGCAAGCCCCCGTATGCAGTACCAGCAGTGAAAAGTTTAGGTTAGGGGTACACTCTCGAACCTCAAAAGAACAACCCGGTGGGACTATCAAATGGACCCTCCAGTATTAATGAGAGAAATACAAACTGGACTCCGATCAAACTTCCCATAGAAAAGAGAGAGCATGTAGTTGAAGAAGAAGTACACCACGCTCCATTATTACCAGCAGCTATATCATAGTACTTTAGCGCTCCATTCAATCAATTGACAAACAGTATCCACGAGTAAGGGTACCTTGGCCCCTGGAGCATACACTTAACTAACCTACAAATCACTCTATATTATTGTTGGGCAGGCTGGCCTCTTCCGCCATTTCATTTTCCTCTACCTTGGAAGCTACCCCTAGTTCCAAGAAATGTGTCTGGTCGAAACAGGTACAATAGCTCAAACTTTGGTCTCTGTGGACACATCTCCAGATCTGGCTGAAACTAGTGTAATATTAAACAGCACTCAAAACTCCCTAAGGCAGCAACATCAAATAGATGAAACGCGAGGGACTTGGGAGGGTCTGCTAAATTTATTCCAAGCAGCAGTAGGTGTTCTAAAGTATAAGTCAACAAACTTGGCCTGCGGGTCAATTTACTTAGTACATTGGCAATTTATGTTACTGCGATCGATACTAAAATAGCAGTCTTAATTATTTTGATCCTGCGAGCACAAGCAGATGTGGCACAGTCGTCAGTAGCCTGTACCTGTGGTCAATTGATTGACACATTTTTCACCCTTTTGCATAATTTGATGGGGTACTAAACAAAATAAAACTCTCAGAAACTGTGATCCACAAAATAAAACTACCTGCAATTATAACCAGGTAATGATAGTACCTAATGACCCCAACCTCCGAGTAGGTCGAGACAATAGATCTCTCCAAAAAGACCTCCCCATGTCATCAGTATAACTGATTTTTGGGCCGGGGCTAACTCGTTATTCTCTATCAAAAACACAACATATATTGCAAAGAAAGGCCCACAACAAGCAGCCCTCTCAAAGGGGTAAAACCAAACAGATGCATCAGATATTTTCCATCTTCAGAAGAGCATCCAAAAGAAGGAGTGCCAGCTTTGGAGTCACCCATTGAGGCCATAGCAAAAGCAACAAGATGGAGTTTTCAAACAATAGCAAGGTCCACCTTGCAAAATAAATGTACTGTAAAAAAAGTGTGCGTGCCTTGTCCTTCCGGGACAAAAGAAGTGACCAAAAGTACACGAGATACAAGCAGAACCGTGGGTTATCCAGAAGGAAACAGGTCCCAGTGATCACCATCAGCAATTAGACACGTGTGAAAATGCACCTAAAACCACCAAATGGACGGCACACCATATCAAAGAGTACTGCAGCTCTAAACACCATCAGTGCAGGAGGGTATTATATATGGAGTAGAACAAGTGAGGTACTTCCAGACCTACCAGGCATCATGAAGTTAACAGAACGAAGCAACAGTGCCATCCTGCAGGTCACAAAAACTCAGATCGAATGATGATCAGAGTCACTTGAAAGCTGAGATCAAGGACCAGAAGGCCGTGAAGGCGCAAAACACCTGTATCTTGCAGAATAAATTAATTTATACCCAATTTAAATTACTAGGATACAGTACTGTTGTTTCTAAGCAAATAACTGCATGGCGGGAGCTTGAGATTGTATTCTGTGTGCTGGACTGCCACTCACAGTCTATTACCGTGTAGTAGGAACTTTGTTTCCCTGCAAGGGAGCTTGAGCACTGATAGTTCAAGAGTGTTACCACAGTGGGGTGGCAGGATCTTATCTGGACAATCCAGGGGGCTGATTGTAGCAGTTTCCGTCTCAGCTGACTATTGGCGAGGCAAGTGCGCAAAAAATGCGATACCGTCTCACCTCTTACACGACAGTAAGGGTCCAACCAGGTTTGTTTCCAGACTGGAACCTGGTCTTTTGATGGGAAGACTCCCAGATGGATTAGAAGCAGACAATGTTGTATTGATGGGGACATATGACTTATGAGGTAGGGTTATGGGCCCCAATCTGCGAAAGTTTGCACAACCATCCATCAGATGTTTAGGTCCCATGCTTTGGACAGGTTAAGGGTTGTCAATGCTTGCTGAAGCACAGCTGGCCAGTCATTTTCGGTTGTGTGCTGGATTTTCATTTCTGTCCAGCACAAGGCAGCCAGTAAATCTGGTTGTGCAGATCTCAATTTCAACACAGTTTGATAAGTTCAGCCATCCTTACCAGGGATTGATGGAATAACCCAAATTCCAATCAAACCTGAGCTTGAGAAGTGTATCACGGAAGGCGAAAAATGCATTTGAATACAGTAGACTGAAGTTGATTCAGAGTGGTCACATCTATTCCCTTTAAAAGTTCCGAACCGTAGGTAATTGTAGGGAGAAACTTAGCTGCTATTACTCATAGTAGATGAGAGTGTGACGTGCATCTCAGCTTTGTTCTTAGTGTGTTAAGAGCAAAATGCACTTTATTAGATTGAGCCCTCCTTTGAACTAGGTGCTCTTTAAACTTTAGTCTGGAGTCCAGGACCACTGTTATATTCCATTTGGTACTCCAATATAGGCTCAGGTAACATCGTAACCTTCACCTATACTCTCCTCTCCATTACATACATAACGCTTCTTGGGGACTGACCTTTTACCTAAATACGACACTGCATACAGAATGTGGGATTTTCCCTGGTAAAAGCATCATACATTATGCATGAGGTTTCTTGGAAACTCAGCTGGACCACCATCTCCTGTATTATAACTATGTATAAAGTCCCTTCCCGACGTCATCCTAAGTCCGACAAGTGGCACAGCAAGGTACAACCCCCGGGGAAACCTTTGGGTATATAAACCTCACATCTTGCTGAGACAAACAGAGGAGGTCAGGATTTCCAAGCATACACACTGACGTGAGACTCTGAGGTTCTTGCTGGCAGATACTCCAGCTCGCAGTGGTCTGACATCCCTTGCGTGGTGTCCAACTGGAGACCAAGACAGGGTCCCACAGTCTCTCACTTCAGGTAATGGGGTTGACTTTATCCTAGAGGGATTCTTGGCTTAAAACCTACATACATGCTAGGTACACGTAGGTACAACTTGTTAGGGGGCACTGAGTTTGTGAAGTGGTCCTGGTGCTCAGGTGGGGAATTACAGAGCTCGCCAGGGCCTTTACACCCCAACCGGAGAGGATCAAAAAATGTATAACGTATTCTTAACCAATGTGCCGAGGATAGCCCTGAATAGTAGAGAAGATAGGGAGTCTCTTGTAAATAAAGTAACACATTGGATCAGGAAGGAAAGGCAGTGTCTTTCTATAATAAGATCTGATATAAAAAATGTGGAAAGGATCCCGCAGGACACTGGGAACTTGGATGATATAAGGGTAACATTTTGTTCTAAACACATCGCCGAGAACCTAATTATCATGAATGTAAGATCCCACTCCCTCTTTGATTCAAGAATTAGCATTAGACAGAGTAGAACTGATAGAATCAGTAATGCCTATCGAAATGATAATCTAAGGGGCTACAGTGACCTTAAAGCTATTGATTGAATACCCCAAGTATGGAACCTGTACCTTGAAGCGAGTGAGACAACGCATCTTTTGACGCAGGCACATTGGGTCACATATCTTGATGACCAACTTAAAATGTGTACTTCATGTGATGAACATATGCTTGAGGGTAAACAAGTAAATTACATTGCGCTCCCAGAAAGTTCCCCGCATTTTATTAATATTAGTCCCCGAATTGAAGCATCTACAGATTCTATATCTAAAAGTGAAGGCCCTGATATCTTAGCACTACACCCAACTCCACGTCAAATAAAGATGGTATCTTGGAATATAGCTGGGCACACAAGAAAATTACAAGAACCTGTTTGGCAGACTTACATTGAATCCTTTGATTTCTGCCTTCTTCAAGAAACTTGGGCAAGGGATCCACTGTTTAAAGTTGGCTATAGGACATTCAGTATAGAGGCTCACCAATCACCTAGAGGAAGACCATTTGGAGGCCTATTAATCTGGATAAAAAACAATATAAATGCTTCTGTAGTTATCTTTCCCACTGCCACTGATGACATCCTGGGTCTTAGCTTTAAACTTCCGAATAAGTCCCGGCTCCACCTGTTTAATATATATAGAAGCCCAGTGAATCCTCAAAGGACGCAGTAATAATCACTCAGTTAGAAGAAGCTCTTGATTCTATCCATTCTAATGAGTTCATCATACTTGGAGGCGATTTCAACTGCTGCTACAAGCCATTGCAGGGATTAAACATGGTCACTGAAGAACAAGACCTAGCAATGGGCATCCCACTTTTGGGGATGGAAGAAATGATGAGACTTTCTGCCTCTGCATTTCAAATATTTAATTTCACTATTGAAAAGGGATTAAGATCATGTAATGGCAGAACTTCCTCCGACCCCAAATGTTCAAATACCTTCTCAAGTGGGCTATCATCTTCCCAGATAGATTAAATCATGATAAGCACCAGTCACTGGGACCTTGTGCAAGATTTTAAGGTGGATACTAGCAGAAGAGAAAGTGATCATTTCCCTTTGTGCTTAGATCTTGTAGAGAAAGACTTCCTGCTGCATTCCCCATCTCAAATGGGTAGGGACTCAGATGTTATACAGCCTGAAGGTGTCCAATAATAGGAGGGCACTAAAATGGCCATCCATTCTGGGAAAGGTTGAACCACTTACGTATGTTTATAATATATTTACTGACTTGGTTTCACTCTTTTTAAAAGAGCGTACAAGAGACCTAACTATAACCCAGATTCACCAGATGTTGACGAAGAGTATGAAGCCTTATTTAACTAAGCCAGTGTCCAGGAATACCAAACACAATACTAAGATTGAGCAGTCTAGCCCATGGTTTGACAAGGAATGCATTCTTGCCAAGCAAAATTTGGTTTGGTATGGCGCCCCTTGCCAAAGCCCTCCCTCTCCCCTTTTTGGGGAAGGATCAAGTAGATAGGCCTTGGAGTCTCAGAGACCCTTCTGAGAGAGTCCACTGCGTAATAGGGAGCCTCTTGCAACGGAGATAGAGGAATGATGCGACTTCCCATGGGATCACAGTTTACTGGACTTTGGACGCAGCTATTTGGCGTCTACCGGTTTGTGCCCCCGTCACCCTCCCTATCTTCTTTCTTACTTTGTCTTTCACCCTCTCCCTCATCTTTCCCCCCTTCATTCTCTGACTACTTCCCCTGCTCCTACCCCCTCTCCCCTTGAATATCTCCCCTTGCCTGCTTTTTCTCTCACCTATATATGTCCTTTTTGGTTGTCTCGACCTAACATGTAACTGTGTAGCTATGCTCTAATAACTATGTAAATTGTAAATTGATATGTAAATTGATACTTGTATAGCGCACTACTCACCCGCAAGCATCTCAAGGCGCTTGTACGAATACCGCTGTGGAACCCACCCTGGCTTTCCCTGTGAGGTGTCCACTCCTGGGCACCCCCAAGGTGGAGGCCAGGCATCCTTAGCGTTGTGGGGGCCGTTGTGGAGATTAAGCAAGCTATTGCCCAGAGTTGCAGAGTGGGACTCCATGATTGGAATAGGCACCGAGGCGAGAATTATCAGGTCCGTGGAATTTTTGAGCCCAAGACCCGCCGAGGCGGGGAATTGAACCCTGGTCCCGGGCTAGACCTCTGCATCAGGGTCTGCCGCTCTAACCATTGAGCCACACTTCTCCACTATGTAACCTTTGTAACGATGTAACCTGCAACTATAGTTCTGATTCTCATGTAAAGCGATCTGATACTTCCGGGTCTAGCCAGTGCTATATAACGCCTTACAAATAAAAAATAAAACTAAGGATATTACTCCGATCAGGCAACCAAGGAACATGTATAACAAAGTCCAGAAAGTTGCATGTAGAAGGTGGGAAGATGAAAGCTGGGAACAACTGATAACAGCTACCAAGAGGGGTGACCAATTCCTGTTTTGAAAAATAGTTGCAAATGGCACCAAGGCAAACGTCCCGGCCCAAGATTATAACCTGGATCCTAGGTCTTGGTACGATCAATTTGCCCATCTATATGCCCTTCCGGTTGCATTGACTGGAGTCTCTCCAGACAGCATCAAAACCCTTCTGTTATCTAATCAAACTACACCACTTGAATTTAGTATAGAAGACACAATAAAGGCAATAGCTGCCATTAAATCTTCTAAAGCTCCTGGCCCTGGTAAGATCCATGGCGATCTGTTTAAACATGAGACAGACGTATGGGCCCCATACATCAACCGTCTTTGCAATGAAATCTCTAGAGGCCAGCCCATCCCTGATTCATGGAAAGGAGCAGAGATCGTTCCGATCTACAAGAAAGGCTCCAGGGACGACCTCGCCAATTATAGACCTATTATCTTGCTAGACATATTACAAAAGGTCTATGCAAAACAGATCTTAGATAAGCTAAATGAGTGGATCTTAGATAACAATGTACTCTCCGCATGTCAAGCTGGTTTTAGAAAGAGAGTAAGCACCATAGACCAGATCTTTAGGCTAATAATTATAGCATGGAAATATACAAGGTTAAGACGTGGCCACCTATATGTGGCCTTTATAGACTTAAAGGCTGCATTTGATTCCATCCCTAGAGATCTATTGTGGGCCAAACTACTCCAGCAAGGGGTCCCAAGAAACATTGTTACACAGCTAGTTAGGCTCCACGAGAATACATTTGCAAAAGTGCGATGGGGGAAAGGAGGAGAACTGATGGTAGAGATACCAGTAAAGAGGGGTGTGCGCCAGGGCTGAGTCCTGGCGCCAACTTTATTCCTCTTGTATGTCAATGATATTATAGAGTCCCTCCAAAATGCCAAACATGATTTTCCGAAATTAGGAGGTGAACATATCTGTGCACTAACTTACGCTGATGATACCATGTTGTTATCTCAAACATCCAAGGGTCTCCAAAAACTCCTAAATTCACTGGAACAGTATTGTAGGCAAAAGAGGCTGGAAGTAAATCCATTAAAAACTAAATATATGACTATTAGGCCTCATAAATGCTTTAAAAACATATTGCAGTTGAATGGAGTAACCTTGGAGCGTGTTTCTAATTTTGTCTATCTTGGGGTAACTATCGATTCCAAACTCTCATGGAATCCTCAGATCATGAAATCTAAATCGAATTTAATACAAAATGCAGCTCCTGTTACAAAAAAAAATTCTACTACAACAAAGGCTCTTACGCCAGCCCTCCAAGCTTATAAATCCAGGGCCTAAGCAGCCGCCCTTTATGGTTCGGAGTTATGTCGGGGCGCGGGCCTCTTACCTCTAACTACGGGGGAAAATAGGATCATGAGGAGGTTTACTGCCCTACCACAAAATACACCTGTGATCCCCCTAATGTTAGATCTGGTCATTAGACGGATTGAACATAGGGCTATCTGGATGACCCTTTTGCACTGGATAAGAATATGGACCACGGAGGAATTGCAAATATACAGACAAGCATTAAGTGAGTTGATCACTCTTGATACTTTTGTTACTTTCCCATGGTTGGTTCATATCCGTAGATGGTTTTTGGATTTGGGTTTGACCAGGGTTTGGGAACAGCCAAACCTGTTAATCCCTGAATCCACACAGGAATGGAAAATCATCTTCTGGAATTTCATTGAGGAGAGCGCCACTTTAAACTGCAGATCTGGCTCGCTCACAAACCGGTTTTTGATGTTTAAACTAACCCCCTGCTTTGAACCATTCTTAGACGAGATTGAGCCTTTACTCGCCATAGTGCTGTACCTAAAATTTAGATACGGCACATTGCAAATTAAGACATTTACATCTAGGTGGGAGAAAAAGGATGGCAAGGAAAGTGATTCCAAATGTATCCAGTGCTCTTCATGAAGAGAATAGGATATCTCTCATGTACTATTTTTATGCCTGTTATATGAAAACCCAAGGAAGAAATGGTTAGAACCTTTGGGTAGGAATCTGTGCCTTAGAAAATATACTGAAATGTTGCGTATCCTAAAGTCTGATACTTCTAAGTTGATTGTATTTGGAACAAGTAGATTTTTATTGGCAGTTAATTTCATCAGGCTAAAGCGAGGTTTAAAGTTTTAAAGTTTTTATTAAATAACGAAATAGGGCAAACCTTAATCTTTCGATTTTTCAGTGGGATTGACATCTCTTTTCGCAGCACTTGCACTTTATGATATCAATCCTCTTTGTAGTTGATTGCTAAAATCTAACTCCAATGATAAATATGTATGTGGCACTTGCACTTTATGTAATTAATATTCCGTAGTTGGCTGTTAAAACTAATATTCATGATCGGCAGCAAATTTTAAACTTTACATTTTAAATGTTAATTGTCCTACTGTTGGTTATTTCTTTCATCTAGTTATTATAGGAATAACTGCAAGTTGTCAAATTCTTACAGGATGCAAGATATTGACATTAACATGAGATTATCAGGCACTTTGCACCTGATATCATTTATGCTTATGCTGCTAAAACTGTAAAATTGCACTTTAGGTGATGCATTGTAACTGAAATGAAGATCGATATTTGTATTTTTTTATTTTTAATGATAATGTCTTGTATTTATTGCTTTGATGATTCTGTGAATCGAATAAAGATGCTTTATAATACATCTAGTTAGGGAAGCATTGTAGGAGTAAGCACTTTAATGTCATGTATTTTATATACTTGCCGGCATTCATGGTTATAGCACAATGGTAGAAATCTACCATCATTTTACTTTCCTAGTGCTTCTAATCATGTATATCTGTTACTGTCTGATTGTTGTTTCAGCACACCTATTTTATGCTACAATAAGGACTGTTCAATAAATGCTAATTGAAAAACATCCATACCGTTTATTCTGTGTATCTCTCAGAGACTAAGTGAATACGAGTGACAGAGCGAAAAGTAGTACACTATTACCACGGTCCTGAGGGATCAGGGTTGTCATGTTCAATAGTTGCTAAGAACTATTCTCTCCCTGGTAAGAGGAGTTTCTAGTTGCACTGTGAGATAGCTGGAACACAGGCCAAAATACCCAGTGGGGGTTTCTAAAATCAGTCTGACATCAATTCTACAGTGAATGTTGTCTAATCTCGCAGATCCTATTTAGGTTTTATAGGAACTACACAACACTACTCTAAGTATTTGTAGGATCTGACCAGCTCTAGTTTGTTCCCTGCTGCTTTCCACTTGAAATTGATATTGTGAAGACACAAGTTGGCAAAGAAACTGATGACCTTTGTTTTATTATGGTTCAAGTCTAGACCCATCATCTCTGTGTATGGAAGTAATTTGGTTATCAGATGCAGAAGACTAATTGGTATCCGGCTTCATAGAACAATGTCGTCCATGTATTGTAGGCGCATCACTGGACTCTTTGCTAGTTTGGGTGAATCGCTTTGTACTTCAGTTAACCATTCATCTAGGTCCCCTAGGACCATGTTAAATTAGCAAGAGGTGAGCACACATCCTTGTTTTAGGCTGGTGTGTGTGGGGATCTTCCCTGTTGGTATGTCACCCTTGCTTAGTTTGACTTAAACCCTGTCTCTGAGTGTAAGTTGTCTATGGCCCCCAGTAGCTTTGGTGGAGCATCCCATATGGCCATCTTTGCACAAAGGCATTCTCTCATGACTAAGTCAAAGGCTGTTTTTAGGTGACAGAACCAGGTGTGTAATTAAGACGCCTTGTGAATAGCAATTTCAACGAGGAGACTCAGGGCAAGAAGGTTGATCATTGTGCTCATGCCAGCTCTAAATCCCATTTATGTATTTGGAATAATGATGCTGGCTGTGGCCCAAGCTTCAAGTTCTAATAGTAGATTGGAGGCATGCAATTTGTATTCAACGTCAATTAGCGCGATCAGTTGGTAGTTTGATCTACTGCCTACTTTGAAGATTGGATTACATTTTCATCCTCAATGCAAGTCCTAGGGACAAAATGATGTTATTAATAAAGGCTCAATGTTACTTATAAACCAGGAAAATCCTTCTCTACTGCACATCACAACCACTGACGTTTTAGCAGTTGCATTCCGGTGACCAGCCCAGAACAACACAGAAGATTCTACCATTATTAGTTGGGCAAATAATTAAATCCCACAGCAGGTGTGAAAGGAGAAAACAACATTTGAGAAATGGGGCATGTAAATTGCACAACAGAAGGAACTTGCATATATTCTTTATTCTCAGCTTCAAGCTGAAGGCAACAAAGATACAACGTTGGAATTACAAATGGAAATGTGCCATCAGAAATATTGTAGTCCATAAAGATCGCGTATATGTTATTATTATTATTATTATTGGGACATTTGTAAAGCGCTGCGTTACGCACACCGGCGTGTCCACGCGCTGAAAGTGAGAGAGGCAGAAAACAGGAAACACAGTAGCTTACTAGTCCTTTTACTTCGTATACAGGTAGGTTTTTAGTTTCGCTCGAAACCTCGTTTCTTCAGGTTCCAGACGTAAATCCACTGGGAGTTTATTCCAGTAGTTTGCCGCTAGACACCTGAAAGATCTGCCTCCCATGCGCGCTTTCTTCACCCTGGGGACCCTAAGCAGACCCCCATCGGCAGATCTGAGCGCTCGGGCAGGTATGTAAGCTTCAACCAGTTTCCTAAGTGGTCGAGGAGCCCGATCATACAGGATACAGTGACACGTGCAGAGGGCTTTATATTCAACTCTGCGCCTCACCGGGAGCCAATGTAGCTTCTGCAGAGCCGCCATCGATGGCGCCCTTTTGGGCAGCCTGAGAATGAGACGGGCTGCCGCATTTTGCAGCACCTGGAGGCGAGCCATGCTCTTCTCTGGCACCCCCAGGTAAAGCAAATTCCCGTAGTCCATCCTGGCGGTTACCAAAGCATGTACCAGGGTTTGGCGAGCTTCCGTCGGCAATAAGTCCAGGACTTTTCTCAACCTTTTCAGTACCCCAAAACATACGCCAACCACCCGGTTGATCTGGGGCCCGAAAGTGAGACCTGCATCAAACCACACCCCTAGATTTTTTGCCTCCTTGCACGGGGTGGGGGTAGGTCCTAGACAGGGTGGCCACCATGCCGATGACCATGCAGACTGGGCTCTCCCTACCACTAGCACCTCTGTCTTGCTGCCATTAAGTTTCAAACAGTTGGTGGCCATCCAGTCGGCAAGTTCTTTCATGCACGACCGGAAGCCATCTGCAGCAAGACAGGGCGCGTGCGACAGGGAGATGACCAGCTGCGTATCATCGGCATATGAAACCAATTGGAGACCATAGTTCTCTACAATGGAGGCCACCGGCGCTACATATAAATTAAAAAGGGTTGGACTCAGAGACGAGCCCTGAGGCACGCCCTGGCCCAAAGGAACCCCCTTTGAGTAGCAGTCGCCTTGCCTCACTTGAAAGCTTCTTCCTGTGAGGAAGGCCTGGATCCACCTCAGCGCGGTGTTGGTGATACCGCCTCTGTTCAGACACTGTAGCAAGGTGGTATGTGCTACAGTGTCGAACGCCGCGCTGAGGTCTAGCAGGATCAAGGCCATCGTTTGCCCCTTATCTACGCCCTGTCTCAGATGTTCCGTTGCCATGAGAAGGGCGGACTCGGTGGAGTGGCGCGGTCTAAAGCCAAACTGTGTGGCATGGAGCAATCCCAACTCCTCCACATGTTTCATGATTTGGGTGTTAACCACCTTTTCCGCCACTTTGGACAGAAAAGGCAGGAGGGAAATGGGCCTCAGATTTTCCAACACCTCAAAGTCAATGTGGGGTTTCTTCCGGAGAGGGAGTACCACAGCCTGTTTCCACCCTTCAGGTAACATACCCGATTTGAAGGAGGTATCCAGGACATGCCTTATGTAAGGCTCCAACACTTCCAGGCTGTCCCCCAAACGTTTAGGGGACACCGGGTCCAAGGGGGAGCCCGATTTGACAGAGAGACACACCCTGACTAGTTCTTCAGGAGGGGGGGTGCTAAAGTTCGTGAGAGACCCCTCTGTCTCCGTGCCCTCCGGGGCTGCCACAAACTCAACCCCTACAGGGGGAGGATTGGGGAAAGTCGAATAGATTTTCTCGACTTTGGTGGAGAAATAGTCGGCGATTCTATCGCAAGTTTCGGGCGAACAATTCTCTGGGTCTGCCAATGCGTCTAGAGTAGTCAAAGACTTATAGATGCCAAAAAGTTCTTTGGCTGAGTTTTTGGCCCCTGCAATTTGTTCTGCATAGAAGGCGGCCTTAGACTTTTTAATCAGCCTATGATGCTGCCGCCTTTTTTCTAGGAATAGTTCCCTGGCCTGGGTATCATATGACACCCTCCACACTCTTTCGGCTCGCCTGCATTCCGCCTTTGTTTGCCTCAGCTCTCCACTAAACCAGGGGGCAGATCTTTCTTTACGGCCGGATGCAAGTGTTCGGCAGAGTGGGGCGGTCTGGTCCAGCGCTTGAGTAATGCGCTGATTGAGGTTCGAAACCGCCGTTTCAATATCCTCCCCTCCAGGTTGACCATCTCTAGCCAAAGCATGATTAAAATCCTTCAGTGAGAACTTAGCCCACTTCCTCCTTAAATAATTTAAGGGTGCCTGACTGGATTTCGTGGTCTTGGAGGTCTTTATAGAAAAGACCACCAAAAAGTGGTCTGTCCAGGGGATAGGTTCAATAGTGGACACCTCCACCCCTTCCCAGTTAGCAAAAACCGGGTCCAGGAGGTGCCCCTGCCTGTGCGTGGGGCTCGAGAACTTGAGTTCAAGCTGAAGGGCTTGAATATCTCGACAAAATTCCTCCACTCCTTTATCCTCTGGGCAATCCAGATGCAAATTTAAATCGCCCAATAGGAGGAATGTATCCCTACGCAACGTTGCCTCTGTTAAGTTCTCTACCAGACTCTCCCTGAACTTGGCGCAAGGCCCTGGGGGTCTATAAACTAGAAAGCCTTTGATCGTCTTGCCCCCATTGACTTTGATAGTGAACGCTCCTACCTCACTCTCAGCAACCGGCGTGCTTTCCAACAAACATCCCAAGGGTTTCCTAAAAATAATTGCAATCCCCCCTCCCCTCCCTGCTGGCCTGTCCTGCCTAACCATCGAGTAGCTCTCAGGCAAAGCCTCGATGATGTCCGAATCAGAAAACTGGTCCAACCATGTCTCCGTAATAAACAGTAGGTCAAACTTTCTCTCCGCAAGCAGCTCGAAGATATCGATTCTGTGCCTGCGCAGTGACCTCACGTTAAGGAGACCACAGTTAAGAGCAGCTAGCTCCCCGGCGTCTGTCGACATGGTAGTAAAGCAGAAGCCACAGTGGGCACAGTCTATGTCGTCCCTAGACATACCGTGCCTGCATGTTGGTAAAATGGGCGGACATAAACTGAGGAGCTGCTCCCTATCCCAGCAGATCTTAACAGCCGGACCAGGGGTTATCGCCCTAGCCCGCAGCCGGCCGCGGACGGGCGCAGACGGGCTCGACTTTGGCGACACTTCGGCACGCCTTCGTCGCGCCCGCTGCGCTCGTCCGCTGCGCTTCCGGGGGTACATCCTCTTTTTAACGGCCGCAGCCCGTCTGCCTCACACCCACTAGACCGCTAACCGGCCACTCACAGGCGGAAGCGGAAGTGACTGTCTCTCACCTCCACGCCCTCCGCTCAACGGTGCTAGCCACCCTGTCGGACCGAGGCGTGGAGGAGGGAAGACAAGACAGCCACCCCAAAGCGCCGGTAAGTTGGAAACACGGGCACGGGGGACACGGGGGGAATTAATCAGGTCTCAGCACACTAAAGCCTTGACCCCAGCGGAATCACCGTGAAAAAGCAGCCACGAAGCAATCCAGATGGAAAAGTAAAATTAAAGTTTAAAAGTTAAAAGCAGCACAATTTAAAAGCGCCGCGTTACCGCTTTGGATCGCTCTTACTGTGCACAAAGCAGCTGTGAGCCCTGCCACTGCTCACTCACCGCCACTCGTCCCAGGTCTCAGAATCCCTTTTAACGGCCGCAGCCCGTCTGCCTCACACCCACTAGACCGCTAACCGGCCACTCACAGGCGGAAGCGGAAGTGACTGTCTCTCACCTCCATGCCCTCCGCTCAACGGTGCTAGCCACCCTGTCGGACCGAGGCGTGGAGGAGGGAAGACAAGACAGCCACCCCAAAGCGCCGGTAAGTTGGAAACACGGGCACGGGGGACACGGGGGGAATTAATCAGGTCTCAGCACACTAAAGCCTTGACCCCAGCGGAATCACCGTGAAAAAGCAGCCACGAAGCAATCCAGATGGAAAAGTAAAATTAAAGTTTAAAAGTTAAAAGCAGCACAATTTAAAAGCGCCGCGTTACCGCTTTGGATCGCTCTTACTGCGCACAAAGCAGCTGTGAGCCCTGCCACTGCTCACTCACCGCCACTCGTCCCAGGTCTCAGAATCCCTTTTAACGGCCGCAGCCCGTCTGCCTCACACCCACTAGACCGCTAACCGGCCACTCACAGGCGGAAGCGGAAGTGACTGTCTCTCACCTCCACGCCCTCCGCTCAACGGTGCTAGCCACCCTGTCGGACCGAGGCGTGGAGGAGGGAAGACAAGACAGCCACCCCAAAGCGCCGGTAAGTTGGAAACACGGGCACGGGGGAAATTAATCAGGTCTCAGCACACTAAAGCCTTGACCCCAGCGGAATCACCGTGAAAAAGCAGCCACGAAGCAATCCAGATGGAAAAGTAAAATTAAAGTTTAAAAGTTAAAAGCAGCACAATTTAAAAGCGCCGCGTTACCGCTTTGGATCGCTCTTACTGCGCACAAAGCAGCTGTGAGTCCTGCCACTGCTCACTCACCGCTGTTTAAAAGCGTATGTTTTATTCTTTCTTTACTTTATGTCCATAGAAAACTTTTTCTCATACATAGAACATCCAGCCATCGCATTTTGTTCAAACAGGATTTTGAGCTTCGTCAGGTCTGTAAGTAACATACAAAAAACAAGCGTAAGACAATTCCTACTGGCACATTGTACAAATACCTGAAGGGAAACAGAACAAGAAATGTGTTCACTGCCATACATATATCAAGACATAATACAAAACAATCAGATATCAACACAAATAAAACATGCCAATACTAATCGCAAGTAAGTAGATGCAGACTCAAAGATCTTTATGGACTACAATATTTCTGGGTGCACCTTTCCATTTTTAATTCTTATCTATTTCTGCTGGACAGTGGTACTGAATGACAGTGTTACCAGAAAAGAAGTGCGCAGGGCAACAATTTGTTGGAACTTTGAGCGTGGTGCGGTCTCTTTAGTCCACCCCTGATGTGGTTGCTAAAGATGCAATGTTGAACTCCTGCCAGTAGAATATGGCACTAACGAAAATCTGCCTCAAAGCCAATGAAGGAAGGGGTTCCTACAATATCAGTGTTCAAAGGAGCAAGAAGTCACTCAGATTTATCATCAGCTGAAGCAGTGTCCAATTGTGGCAGCAACAGCAAGGGTAAGTACAAACTAACTGTGGTTCCACTGGATTGGGCATGGCTCCCGGGGGGTGCTGCACCGTTGTTCCAACTACAGTGCTAGCCAATGACCAGAGAACATCATTCCTGTACCCCAGTCCCACGAACACTCTTAAATTTGCTCATGGAATGTAGAGGGAACACAGACCAAAATTGAAGAATGGCTATTTCTATATTATGCACTGCAGGAAACATATGCACTAATTCCATCACACATTCTGGCATACATATGATTTTATAATCTGTCAGCAAAAACTCACATACAGGGCCTAGCCATCTATATATCAGCAGAGACAGAATATCGACCGGGAAATATTGTGGAAGAAAAATATCGAGGTAAGTAATATCGATGTAAAAAATATAGACATTTGTGTAAGTATGAAATATCTAATTTGAAAATATCTATGGTAAAAATATAGTTGTTCATAATATCGATGTATTAGCAATTTTATTTTGAAGTTTAATATGTAAGTTTATTTTTTATGTTATTTGTAGTTATTTTATGTTATTATTTATTTAATTTAGGAAATAATATATATATTTTTTTATTTATATTTTTTAGGAGCAGGAGTAATTTAAAACATATATTTGTTTTAAATATGTGCATTTTATAACATTTTAAATTTCAATGTATTTTTAAATGAATTGATAAAAAATATTCTGAATAATATAATTTTTTTTTGTTTTGGAATTTTATTTTATTTTGTTTGGTTTTGAGGGGTTGATAATTTACACAGAAAGGCAGATGACATCATAATCCCGAGGTCGAAACACCCTTAATAGAGGTGTACAATTCAGTTCCGACCGACACGAATCCTCTGAGGGTAGGTCGGGACCGATTCGGAATGACCACGCGGTTTACCTTCCGACAGTGAACATCGTAATCGGTTGGGCGTACTATAAACCGACGAGTCGGTAGGAAGGGCTCCGACAGGGTCGAGGAGAATCCGACTGTTGGGAGGAGGTTTTTGCCTGGCATCATAATTGCCGCAACGGCTAGTATTCAGACTGTGCAGACAAGACCTGGCAAGCTTGGTTGCTTACTTGAAATGTGTTATAAAATGAAAAGGGCAAGGAAGGCACACTAAGGGGTCCATTACGAAGTCGGGCGGATTATCTCCGCCAGGCTGGCGGTAGCCACTGCCGGCCTGGCGGAGGCAATCCGCCCTACATCACACTAGTTTTCCCCTCTGCCATATTATTATGGCTGGGGGGGACCTCGGCGGACGGAAAGACCGTCCACCGCTTTTCCGCCACGGTCGCCTGTGCGGCCGGGGCAGAAAAGGAATAATATGGTGACGGTGTCTATCAGACACCGCCAGCCATATTATGATGGGCATGTTTCAATGCCTTATTGCCGCAACAGAAAAGCATGTGGAGAATCCCTGCGGGGGCCCGTTGCGAGCCCCCAGGGACTCCGGGGAGGTGGGGAGTGCACATGGGGGGTACCTATAGTACCCCACAGCAGTTCCATGTACAGCATGGCAGGCACAGCGCGGGGCCTGCCATGCTGTGCATGGAAGTGTACAGCATGCTTTCCTGCCATTGTGGCGGGCGGTGCTGAGTGCACCGCCCCCACAATGGTAGGAATGCAGGACGCGCCCGCCACTGTGGCGGGCGCATCCTAATGCTGGTGATGGGACCCCCACCCTTACGGCGGCCGGTCCCTATTACCACGAGGATGCCGGATGGGCAAAGTCTGCCCGCCATCCTAATGACCCCCTAAGTAAGTAAGTAATACTTTATTGTACAGTTAATAAAAACCATTACAAAACCAGCAGTGATAAAAACAATTGTAAGTATCTATAGCAGCATTGGGAATGATGCTTTAGATAAGTTAAAAATTTGGACTATACTAAAAATTAATGTTTAAAATGGTTAAGAAAGAGTGTTTGTCCGCCGCTAGGCACTTCTGCGTTTCCTCAGGGAAAATTTATTGTGATTATCCAAGCCTTCTTTCCCATTCAAAGTGTGTTTGCAGTCATCATTCCTTGTAGGAGGCAGGCCATTCTTTTCCCTGTAAGCTGGTGACTTTTAGTAATATGTCCTTGTTTGATCTTGTTAGCCAACTGTGCCTCTGAGCAGTCTTAGCGTTTTGGCTCTAGGGGTATGCAGGATGCATTATCTTTATCCATTTGTTCTTTCATTGTGTTAATTCTGGTTTCTACGGCTTCGAGGTATTTTACCAATCGACAAGCCATTTGGACTTCGTCGCCTGAGAAGCAGGCCAGGGCTGCTTCTCTGCATGACCTGATCCCTTTTTTATTGAATAGTGGTCTCAACAGGTTCCTGCGGTCATGCTGCAGCTCCTTGCAGATGGTAAGGAGGTCTGCAATGTTTTCCTCGTCATTCCCGCACCGGCGGCATTTTGCTGGATTTGGGGAACCCAGCCAAGGGGCCATATGGTCTGCTGAGGGCAATACACCTAGCCGAGGAATGACTCTTTTGTTTTTTTGGTGAAGCTGGTCAAAAGATATGACTGTGGTGTAAGTTTATTGTAGGTTTGTACAGTTAGCCAGCCGCGTGCACGCTCCGTCAGTGAAGCTTTGTCCTGTAAGAGAGATTCTTTCCTGACAATGTTTTTTACTGCTTTTTTAAAGCCTACCAGGTTCCCTTGTAGATCCCACAGTTGTCGCACCCCCAGTTGTTTTATTGTGTCCTCCAGAAAAAGCCTTGCTGGGCTGTTGTCTTTACTTTGTAGGTCTTTCCAGAGGAGTGAATTAAGTGTATTTGCCTCTCCCCTGCTGATTTTATACCAACGTGTGAGGTATGCTCCCTTGCGTGCAAGCTCTTCTTTTACCATCCCAAATTCAAGTCGAATCTGCGCTGGAGAAGTATACCTCGGGAGGCCAAACATCATGCGCATCGCTCTTGTTATTACTCCTTCTAATGTTCCAGAGTCCCTGCCTCTCATTGCTTCACTTCCATATGTAATAGATGGAATCAGTTTGGCTTGGATCAGTTTTATTAGTGGGGAGAAGTATGGTCGAGTGATCTAGTTTTTTAAATTTCCCAGGGAAACAGCTGTCATTAGGCCTCTCTTTTTTATCTCCTCGCATTGTGATATAAAGCTGCCCCTGTGATCTATAATCACTCCCAGATAGCGATATTTATTTGTGACTTCCAGTTTCATTGTGTCCAAGTACCAACTGGGTGTTGATATCTTTTTGTGGTAGTTAAGGCACATGACTTTTGTTTTGTTATAGTTGATACTAAGTTTATTTGTTTTGGAGTATAGCGAGGTGATGTTGAGGAGTCGCTGTAGGCCAATCGGAGTCCGGCTGATTAGGACCAGGTCGTCCGCGTAGAATAGGTTGGACAGCCGGATGCCCCCTAATTTTGGTGCGTGTGTGTTGTTTTCGTTTAGTGTGGTTGATAATTCGGCCATAAAGAGGTTAAATAGACTTGGCGCTAGTACGCATCCTTGCATTACTCGTGTGCTAGTTGGGATTTTCTTAGTTTAGAAGTCCCCAGTTCCTAATTTAACCTGGACCCAAGTATCACTGTGCAAATGGATTAGTTGATTCAGCAGTGTTGAAGGAATTTTCGTTCTCTTTAGTTTTTGCCACAGCAGATTTCTATTTATGTGATCGAAGGCGGAGCTATAGTCAATATAGCACAGTTATAGGGGTTGTTTTCCCTCTAGCGCTGAATCAATCAGAAGTGATAAGGCAAGTATATTTGTGGTCGTCCCCATATTTTTCCTGAAACCAGTTTGATTAAATGGGATTTCAGATGTTTCTTCCGCCCATGATCGTGGAATTGTTGAGGTCTGCCATATTTTTTCAAACATGGGTTTGAAGGCAGTGGCCCAGAATTCTGGTTTTTTTTGAATACGATTGGAGTTATGTCGTTTGGGCCAGGGGCTCCATCTGTTCTCCCTTTTGTGATTCTATTGGATATATGTGAGTTTGTGATTAGTAGTTCCTCGTGACTTACGAGGGTTTCTTTGTCTGAGGACATATGTTCTTTGCTACTGATTTTAGGGTTGCATGTTTCTTTCTGCGGTTCTTGGGCGTCATTAAACTGTGTGCTACGATAAGTTGTCCAGGCCTCTTCTGTCACGTGGGATTCGATCCCCTGGCTTTGCTCGTTGATCAGGCTATTGATCTTTTGCCAAAACTGTGCACACTAAACAACATCTTATTAAAGACAGTACCCAGTGCAAGCAAAACCCAAGCAAGTAAATACATATTCTTAGCTATGCAAAGGCTGCAAGTTGAACCACTATAGGTGCTTTCTTTTAGTCAGGGGGTTTTAACAAAGCAGTGAACGCAAGGTTAAAAAGTTCTCCATGTTAATGGACAAGGATTTGCTTTCTGAAAAGATCTCACTCACGGAGGGCGATTGGTCTATATAGCCATCTGAAACCACAAAGCCATATGAGGGAACCCTTTGGCCTTAAAGTGAATCTGAAACTGAAGTGCTATAGATTGGGCTGTTTTTTTTATTATACATAACTCCCTTTCTTGGAGAAGACCATCTATCAAGACTGCTTGCTGCCTGTGCAATTGCATGAGGAAGGACCTATTGCATATTTTAAGCATAAACCTAGCATTGATAGAAGAACGAAAATGGCAAATAATGTATCATTTTGAAAAGAAATAGCCTGCTTTTAAAGAGATGACTTAGTACTCAGTAAAATATTTTTCGAAATTCATGGCATTAGCTGAAAAAAACTGCTAACGATATAGTCCTTGCTAACTTGGATGACCTAAGACTGGACAGTGTTGTCAATATAGAATACAGTAGGGAAGGATCTTTAAACTTCAACTTTGGCATTGCTGTAATTAGTGAGGCCTAAATGGCAAACTTTTGAACGTTTAAAAGCTGTGTCTAAACAAGTGAGGTTGCATTTATCCTGTACAATCTAGCACTTTCAAAAGGTGGGATCTCTTTTAAGTTTTGAAAACATCTGCCATTCAATTTTTTATTTGTTTTGTTCTTACATAAGTGAGATGCACTTTCCTTGCACAATCAGCACTTTAAACACATGAGAATCTTGTTTTTTTAATCGGTACAAAAAACTTTGATTAATAGTACATTTGCACAGAATTTATTTATAGAGTGTCTTATCTGCTGTTTACATTATTTATGTGTTAAAAAAATATAAAATTCTATTGGCATGTGGCACACTACACCATGTTGTTTTATGGTTTGATATATAGAAAGTGGCTTTATCTCAGTTAACTCATGGATGGTGGAGAGACTTCTTAGGAAGACTCAACGTACTGACACCTTCCTATTGAGAATGCTTATGTAGGGGTGTCACCTTGGAGCTATAGTAGGGATAGATTTAATGATTTTCACTCACCAACCCTTGATGCAGGAAACATTTGGACTTATGATTCCTTATGTTCTGTTTTCTACTTTTTGAATTATTAGTTTTGTTCATGCTGCACCGTCTAAATTGTATGCATAGATTTGACTTCATGCCAATTTCTTTGTATTTCTATGCGCTCCTGTTGAGGTGTCTATATGTCGAGTGGTATAGAGTCAAAATATCAAGTTTTTAATATCGATATGCATTAATATCGATAAAAAAATATAGAATGGACACAATATAGACTGGACAGAATATAGACTACAAAAATATTGAAAAGGATAGCATTAACATCGAATCAAAAAATATAGAATGGACATAATATCGAATGGACAGAATATAGACAACAAAAATATAGAATGACAGAATATAAACAACAAAAATATAGAATGATAGAATATAGACAACAAAAATATAGAATGGACAGAATATAAACAACAAAAATAACGAATTTGAGGTGAGTTAATATTATTTTTTTAAGTATTTTTTATGTTAGTATATGTGTGAAAAGTGTATATTTATTTTATAATTTATTTTAATTAATTAATTTTATGGTATTTTTGCGTAATATAATCCTGTAGCGGGTTGTGGGTTTATAGGGGAATTGGGTGGAAAGTAATTTAATTATAATTAAATAAATATGTTAATTTATTTATTGGTATTTATTTTGAATTAATTGTCAATTAATAATTAATTGGAAATTCATTAAAATTTAATTTATAATTATTTTAATTAATTGATTAATTAAAAATTATGTTAATTATCTTAACTTTATTAATGTTTTTTCTGTAGCGGGTTGTGGGTTTATAGGGGAATAGGGTGGGAAGTAATATAAATATAATTATTTAAATTTTTTAATGTATTTATTGGTATTTATTTTGAATTCATTGATATTTACATTTTTAATTGGTAATTAATAAAAATATAATTGGTAATACATTTTAATTAATTGCTTAAATAATAATTATGTACATTTTATTAATGCATTTTCTGTAGTGGGTTGTGAGTTTATAGGGGAATAGGGTGGGAAGTAATTTAATTGTAAGTAATTAAATATTGTTATTTTTTTATTGGTTTTGTTTTGTTGTAATTTTTAATATTTTTTAATTGTTAATTAATTAATTGGTAATTGGTAAATAATTTGTATTAATAGGTAATTATTTGTAAAAAAAATTGTATTTTTAATTTATTAATTATTATATTATATAAAATTGTTAATTACTTTTAATTAATTTGTATTTGGTATTAATATTTTATTTATTTTCATTCATATATAAAGTATTTACTTTCCCTACTGTTGCACTCTCTGGATTGTGAATAGTAATTTTTACCCCTACTCTATCCAACGCTTTCCCTACTGTTGCACTCTTTGGAGTGGGAATAGTTATTTTTACCCCTACGCTATCCAATGCTTTCCCTACTGTTGCACTCTTTGGAGTGGGAATAGTAATTTGTAACATATGCTATCCAATGCTTTCCCTACGTTTGAACTCTTTGAAGTGGGAATAGTAATTTTTACCCTTACGCTATCCAATGCTTTCCCTACTGTTGCACTCTTTGGAGTGGGAATAGTAATTTTTACCCCTACGCTATCCAACACTTTCCCTACTGCTGCACTCTCTGGAGTGGGAATAGTAATTTCTACCCCTACGCTATCCAACGCTTTCCCTACTGTTGCACTTTCTGGATTGGGAATAGTACTTTTTACCCCTAGGCTATCCAATGCTTTCCCTACGGTTGCATTCTTTGGAGTGGGAATAGTAATTTTTACCACTACGCTATCCAATGCTTTCCCTACTGTTGCACTCTTTGGAGTGGGAAAAGTAATTTTTACCCCTACGCTATTCAACACTTTCCCTATGTTACACTCTCTGGAGTTGGAATAGTAATTTTTACCCCTACGCTATCCAACGCTTTCACTACTGTTGCACTCTTTTGAGTGGGAATAGTAATTTTAACTCTCCCGCTATCCAACGCTTTCCCTACTGTTGCACTCTCTGGAGTGGGAATAGTAATTTTAACCCTCCCGCTATCCAACGCTTTCCCTACTTTTGCACTTTCTGGATTGGGAATAGTAATTTTTACCCCTATGCTATCCAATGCTTTCCCTACTGTTGCATTCTTTGGAGTGGGAATAGTAATTTTAACTCTCCGGCTATCCAACTCTTTCGCCACGGTTGCACTCTTTGGAGTGGGAATAGTAATTTTTACCCCTACGCTATCCAAAGCTTTCCCTACTGTTGCACTCTTTTGAGTGGGAATAGTAATTTTTACCCCTACGCTATCCAACACTTTCCCTATTGTTACACTCTCTGGAGTGGGAATAGTAATTTTTACCCCTACGCTATCCAACGCTTTCTCTACTGTTGCACTCTTTGGAATGGGAATAGTAATTTTTACCCCTACGCTATCCAACGCTTTCTCTACTGTTGCACTCTTTGGAATGGGAATAGTAATTTTAATTCTTTCCCCTATCATACGGTAAAAATATTGTACATTTTTTATTAATATTGCGTTTATATATATATGTGTATTAACAAATCAATTTGTATTATTTATTTTTTTACTTACATTAATTATTTATTAATTTTAAGGTTATTTAAGTATATTAAGAATGTTTAAGTTAATTATATTTATTATTTCATTATTTTTTATTAATTTAAAGCATTTTTAAAAATTCTATATTTAGACTAACTATATTTTTTACATCGATATTTTTGATTCAATATTTTTGTACTTACCTGTTTGGAGATAGGAGGTCGATATTTTGGTATTCTATATTTTTACCTCATTATTTTGGCAGGTCGATATTTTGGCATTCTATATTATGTCAGTGATCCGAACTTCCCTGGGTAACAATTTAGGGCTATCGTACAAGATTGGGTGCAGGTCACACTGCTGATCAGGTTGTGATAAAATGGCACCCAAACCCTAAACAGAGTCGTCGGCCTCAAGCACAGAAGTCCTGCCAGCATTAGGACACATGAGAAAAGGGGCTTTATATAGTACCAATTTCAATGTTTGGAAGCTATGCTCCTGAACCTCATTCCATGGCACATGTTTACCCATATACTTATGAGGTAGAAGGTCCGTGATTTTAAAAAACTATGGAACAAACCTGCGATAGTATCCCAAAAGACCCAAGAAGAAGCATAGCTCCTTTTTCGTTGTTGGTCGTGGAATCCTTTGAATGGCATTGAGTTTGTTCAGCAGTGTCAGATGACCCCCTGCATGTATGGTGAACCCTAGATACTCGATGTGTTTGGTGGCAAAGGTGGTCTTCTTCAGATTCAAAATGAGCCTGATTCAGTGTATGTAAAAGCGGTCTTAGGGGCTGCAGGTGTGTTCCCCAGTCAGGACTATCTACCACTATATAGTCTAAGTATGCCACTGTGTAGGACTGATGAGCCCGTAACAATATGTCCATGAGTCTCTGGAAGGTGCCAGGGGCCCCATGAAGGCCAAATGGCAGAACCTTGAAGTGATAAATCCCTGAATGGGTCGCAAAGGCTGTCTTCCCCTGTTCTTCAAGCATAAATGGTATTTGTCAATATCCATTCGTGAGGTCAGTCGTGGACATGATACCCGCTACTCCCAGCCCCTCTACCAGTTCATCTACCTAGGGAATGGGATAGGTATTAAACTGCGAGATGTCATTATATTGTCAAATGTTAATACAGAAACAAAAACTCTGGTTCCCTCTCGGTACCAAAACCATGGTTAAACACCAAGCACTCTGGTAGGGTTCTATCATATGAGCTCACAGCATGTCTTCTACTACCTTTTCCACTGCCTGTCATCTCACAGCTGGTTTGTGGTATGGTTTAAGCTTAACCACACAGGTTCCGTCCGTGATGATGTTGTGGGACACTAGGAGCGTGCGTCCAGGAACACCTGAAATGATGGTATAATAATGTAGTTACCTGTTGTTTTTGCTTGGTGGTTACGGTATTCCCCTTTTTAACTGACTCATCTTTGTTGTCCAAAAATGGTTGACTGGGAATATCTAGGGAGTTACCGGTGTTCACGTAGCTTACGGAGACTACCTGGCCCATTTGAGCAGGAGGTGGCCCTTCCCATGCTTTCAACAGATTTACATGATACATTTGTCGCACCCACCCTCTGTGTTGGATGGATACCCTGTACGTCACTGTGGTCACTTATTCCAGTCCCTGATATAGGCCTTGCCAAGTGGCTAGGAGTTTCTTGTCAGGTGTGGGTAGTAATATATAAACCTTCTCCCCCCACATTAAACCCCATTAATCTTCAGATTTTACATGCACAAAACCATAGAAATTCAGCAATTATAGTTATAGCTATCTCAATTAACTAAAACTCTTGCTCTAAGGTAACTAGAACTCACACACCTGCCATGCATTGTTTTCGCACCAATAATTTCACTTAAAATTTTGCAGCGATATTATCAATGATGTCACAAAAGAGTTACCAAAGGGCACCTGTTATAGTTATTTGAGATTACTATGTATGTGCCTTTGTGGGTCTGTGAGTGTGTGTGTGAGTGGTGTTCTGGTTTTCTGAATGGGTGTGTGAATGGCTGTATTTATGTGTAAGTGGGTGTGTCAGTGGGTGTGTGGGTGCTTAAATGGATGTGTTAGTGAGTGTGTGAGTGGGTCTATGAGTGGATGTAGTTTTTTAAAATTGTGATTGGGATCTTGGGATCTGCCATGGATTCACACAGTGGGCAGCGCTGAGAACGTCAGTGAATCTGTGGATACTAGCTCACATATATATATATATATATTTTTAACTATTCCTTGCCCACGAGGGGTCCTTCACAGACTCTTCCATCAGTCTCATGGGCTCAGGATTTCTCCTCCGGCAACTATGTCCCAATTGACAAAATGGCAGCGGCCAGCCAATCACAGCATTGCTGCTGGTGCGTGGGTCCAAGGATCCACCATAGTGGATTTGTGGCGGATCAAAGTCTCTATATATACATCATTTGTATTTTTTTCTTTAATAACTCCAAAATATCTGTATAGATTTACAACAAATTACAAAAAGCATTTTCTGGACCAAAATCTAGCTTTATGCCAAATATGGTGTGCTTCTGTCCAGCATTTCAAGTTGTAGCTGTGTCTAAAATACCTTTGGGAAATTGCATGGGGAAAATGCGTTTTGGGACCCCACCTTTTTCTTGGTCCCCACTAACCGAATCACCTCAAAACATTTCAGACTGCAGCTGTAGTAAGTGGCAAAATGGTCATGAAAATGTCATAAAGATTGATCAAACAGCACTGTTAGGTTCCATATAGGTGCCACAATATAGGCTCAGGTAGTCACCTAACCTTTCACCAATGCTCCCCTACCATTATACTACATAACGGTTCTTAGTACTGACCTTTTACCTAGTTACGATAATGTCCAAAGATAACATGGGGTTTTCTCCGAAAAGCTTAAGCCTCATTCATTATGCATGAGGATTCTTGGAAACACAGCAGGATAGCAGGCCTACCATCTCCTGCATAATAACTATGTATCAGGTTCATTCCTTCCGTCATCCTAGTCCGACATGACACAGTAAGGTCTATCCGAGGGGGCACCACTTTGGGTATATATATACACCATATCTTGCTGCGGTAGTCAGAGGAGAAAAGGACTTCCATGCAGTCACACTGACACAAGACGCTGAGGTTCCTGCATGCAGACACTTCAGCTGGCAGTAATCTGACATCCCTTGCAGGGTGTCCATCAGGAGACCAAGACGGGGTCCAACAGTCTCTCACTTCAGGTAATGGGGTTGACTTTATCGTAGAGGGATTCTTGGCTTCTACACCTACATACATGCATACATTTAGGTACATCTAGTCAGAGTCACATCGTACAAGTATCCATTCTACTGTCATGTATTTTATATACTTGTCTGTATTCATTGTTTTAGCACAATGGTAGAAATCTACCATCCTTTCACTCTGTTAGTACTTATGATCATTTATATCTGTTACTGTCTAATAGTTGTTTCAGCACACCTATTTTACACTAGAATAACGCTGGTTCAATAAATGCTTATGGAAAAACTTCCCCACCATTTATTCTATGTATTTCTTTGAGACAAAGTGAGCACGGGGTCCTGAGCAAAATCTAGTACACTGTTTCCACGATCCCTGATGGGACAGGGTCGTCATGTTCGATAGTTGGCAGGAACTATTCTCCCCTTGATAAGAGGGGTTTCTAGTGGCCCCGTGAGCTGGGTGGTATACAGGCTAACATACCTGGTAGGCGTGTCTAGAATCAGTCTGACACCAATCCTTTATTGTATTTTGTCTAAAAGCCCAGATCCTATATAGGTTTTTAGGAACTACACAACAGCACCATAGTTATCAACAAAATAAAAAACGCCTTTCTTGTGGAAAATAGGCCATAACTATAACTACCTACTGGCAACTGCCAGTAGGTAATTTTATGTATGTAGGCCTGCAGTAATTTATTCTGACACTACATAGTGTGCCTAAATATATGCTGTAGACCACTCTAGACCTCTAACTTGTGGGTCCTGAGTACATTTTAGGAACAATATTTTGGGACTTCTAGATGAGTTAAGTATGCCAATTAAGGGTGGGCTTAGTTGGCGGAGTACAACTACACGAAATTCTGCTGAATTGATCAAAAACCCTGCAATTCTGTCTCACTGCAACTTATAAAACATACACCACACAAAAAACTCTAATATTACATGCCAAAATGCTTAAAATTATCTCACAAAAGTGAGAATGAAAAAACAGCAAGCAGTGAGAAAGGTGATGATTTTGATGTCCTCACTTACCTAGGGAGAGAACCAAGCAGATGCCATGAACATAAAGAGCACATCATGCTGAATGATTGGTGGCGTTCCCATCCTCCTACGACCAACCCAAGAAAGTAATGGGCAAACAAAAATAGAATCCCAACCAAAAGCCCAGCAAAGCATTATGGGACAATATTCTAGTGTGCAGTGAACATTATAGTATCTAATATCAAACTATTCCTCAAGGGGCAGGCTCTCGGGCTCAGCTGAGAGCTAATACTATAATATTCACTAAACTCTAGACACTTGGCACACAATGCTTTGCTGGCCCTATAGTTGGCATTGCATTTCTACCCATAAATTTGCTAGGGGTGGGCCTAGGAGGATGGGACCTCCACAATAGTTGAGCATGATATGCTCTTTGTGAGCAAGGCACCTGCTTGGTCATCCCCCTAGGTTGGGGGGGGCTAGAATCATTACCTCTCTCATTGACTGATATTTTTTTAAAGCCCACTTTTGTGAATTAGTTACATGCTTTGTAGCATGTAAAGGTACACTTGTTTCATCAATGGAATGTGGGTACAATAGCTGAATCCAGAATTTTGCTAAACACTGTTGTCCATTATTACTAAAAGTTTTAAACTAAAATCTCACATACCATTAGTAAAATAAAAAATAATTATTTTTGCATTCTAATATACATATAGCCATCTCATGAAAATATAGCAAGCAGTGCCTTTAATTAAACATTAAAGATTTCTATCTTTACATGCTAAAATGCATGTATTTATCTCACCAAATTGGGGGAAAAAATAGCCAACAGTGAGAGATGTGATGATTTTGGGGTCCTTCCTAACCTAGGGAGAGGCCCAAGCAGATGCCTTGAGCACAAAAAGCCCATCATGCTGAGATTATTTGATGGTGGTCTTATCCTCCTAGGAACACCCCAAGCACAGTTATGGGCAAAAATACAATCCCAATGAAAGGCCCTGCAAAGCATTATGGAACGATATTCTATAGCGCAGTGAATAATATAGTATGCAAGATCAAAACATTCCTCAAGTGGCAGGCTCTCAGGCTCAGCTGAGAGCTAATACTATAAGATTCACTATTCTCTAGAATCTCACCCCATAATGCTTTGCTGGGCCTTTGGTTGGCATTGTATTTTTGCCCATAACTTTGCTTGGGGTGGTTGGAGGAGGATGGCATCACCACAATTGTTAAGCAAGGTATGCTCTTTGTATTCAAGTCACCTGCTTGGTCCTCCCCCTAGGTTAGGGGGAACCCCAACATCAATTCCTCTCTCATTGACTAATACTTTTCAGAGCTCACTTTTGTGAATTGGTTACATGATTTGTAGCATGTAAAGATAAAATTGTTTTATCAATGGAATGTGGTTGCAGTAGTTTATTCCAGAGTGTTTGCATGAAATCTGTTGTTGTATATTAATAAGAGTTCTAAACAGAAATCTCAAATACCTTTAGTAAAAAAAATATCTTAGCATGCTAAAATACATATAGCCATCTCACAAAAATGAAAATAGAGCAAGCAGTGCCTTTAATTAAACATTGAATAAATGTATCTTTACATGCTAAATGCACTAGTCATCACCACAATTTATAAAACAGAGACCTCACAAGTAACTCTAATATTACATGCCAAAATGCATATAGTCACCTCACAAAAGTTAAAATGAAAAATAGCAAGCAGTGAGAGATGTGATGATTTATTTGTGGTCCTTCCTAACCTAGGGTAAGGGGTGACCCCAAAATCATCAACTCTCTCAGGTGTGTAAGTTAGTGTCGGAGCTACACAGTACTGTAAGATACTCCTATTACTGGTCATTTACACAGAGGCTGTATAAGTTCATAGTTGGATAGATGCAAATAGTCCAGAATTCAAAGTATTTGCTTTCTCTACTAGAACTGGAGGTGCAAGCCGGGAGAACGTTGATTCAGTCATTAATGTTGCATCTTATGCTAGGCCTGATATCCACCCCTGGTTTCTCAGATAATCACTCAGTTCCTTCTTTCCGACTTAAAACTCTACTAGGAGTATATCTTAAGGCCACTGCCTTTCTCTATGTGTAACATGGCTCTTTCTTGGATAGCCCAGTTGTCACTCCTTTCAGTCATAGAGCAGGTGCTTTAGGTGACTTCCAGCTCATGGCTATCCCTCATTGGGCTAGGAAAAAAAATGCGTTCAACAAATTGGCAAACCAGTGTTCAAATTAGTTTTTCAATTATTTTTGGGAGTTTTCCAGCTAGAACACCCCTGTACTATACAATAATCCGGTGTATGCACAACCTGTACCAGAAGTTTGCATTTTCAACTTAACATTATGGGCATCACCCAGAGTCAATGAATATTTTATGACTACCCACTTCAAGATTAAAGATGTCCTATATAGAATATTGATTTAGAGTAATTTAATTTGGTATTTCTGGGCACCATTGGTATACAATTCAATATAACTGTGGAGTCCACGTCTTCGAGGCACTGTGTCCCTCGAACCACCTCTCCCAACAGAACTCTTTTGGTTCAGTCTATTAAAACTGTAAATAGATGTGAAGCTGCTCATTTCTCAGTTCCTATCATGTTTAATTGATTCCATATTTCATGTGTCGGGGATTCTTCACTTTTGCTGCCCCAAAGCTCTTGTACCACTTTAGTAATATTAATTGTGAGTTAAGAACTGTCACCCTGATACCTGAAAACCCATTTTCATGTGTCACGTGCTTGAGAACCCTGTTGCTGTAGACTTTTCCAATGTGTAGTCACCCCCATCGAGGTCCACTGCTCTGCACAAGCCCTACTGGAAATATGCTAGATATGGGCCAATTTGCCTTCATGCCCGAGAGAATCCCTGAACTCTTCCATACCTTCCATTGATGCTACTAACCCTGACTTCATACCCTCAAAAAAATCAGTGTATCATCTGCTTAGAAGGTAATAATGCCTAGCCTGTAATCTCCTAGTTCCTGCATTTCGATTCCATACCACTGGCTAATGGTTCCTTTCCAATTGCAACCTTGAGGGGTCCTTAACTCTACTCTGCATGACTCCTGTTGCACTAGGCTACACCGGATGTTTTGCTTTTTTGATCACCCAGTTTTTGAACATTTTACGATGGGTGAGTCCCACTGCTAGTGTCTGACCCATGATAATCACATGGGGAACAGTCTGAGTGTGTTTACCACCAGTGTCTGCCTTTTAAAGGAAGGCCGCTGTGATACAGCAAATATAAGAAGCACTTGACTGTAGACAAGTGACCACGTGTGCACACGGGTATGCACACATCTCCGGGTTGTGCGTGTCAGATTATTGTTGTGCTCGGCCCTGTAATAGTGCACAGGTAATGGGGTCTCTACAGGATTAGGTATTCATCGAAGATAGACCTTATGAGGGCAGTGTACACTAAAAGGGGAAGTCAGTGTGCTTTGCTGTTTTTCCTGTAGTGGCACCCATTATACACATGGGGAGAACTGCCTAAGAGTGTAGTTTCACTACCCCTTGGCCTACAGATACCATTGATGTCTTGAATTGGAGTGTAACCTGTGCAGGAACTGTACAGGTTTCCATATTTTCCTGGATCATGCCAGTATCATAGCCCAGGAGGCCCTCGTCATCCTGCTGTGCCCAGTTATTTACATTTTCTCCATCAGTTCAAGTTCAAGTTCCGAAATTTGTATAGCGCACTACTCACCCAGAGGTCTCAAGGCGCTTGAGGGAGGGAGGTGCTTACTTATCGAATATCCAGGTTTTTAGTTGTTTTCTGAAGGAGAGGTGGTTCTGTGTAAGGCGGAGGTGGGTGGGGAGGGAATTCCAGGTCTTGGCCGCTAAGTAGGAGAAGGATCTTCCTCCCATGGTGGATCTGCGGATGCGCGGAATTGCGGCGAGGGCTTGGTTGGACGATCGTAGTTAGCGGGAGGGGGTGTAGAAGGAAAGTCGCGTGTTGAAGCATTCGGGTCCTAGGTCGTAGAGGGCTTTGTGTGCGTGGGTGAGGAGACGGAACGTTGTTCTCTTGTTGACAGGGAGCCAGTGGAGGTCTCTCAGGTGGCCGGAATTGTGAGCTTGCCGAGGGATGTCCAAAATGAGTCTGGCTGAGGCGTTTTGGATGCGTTGGAGTTTTTTCTGTAGTTTGGTTGTGGTTCCGGCGTAAAGGGTGTTTCCGTAATCCAGTCGGCTTGTGACCAGTGCGTGGGTGACCGTCTTTCTTGTTTCGGTGGGGATCCAACGGAAGATTTTTTTGAGCATGCGTAGGATGTTGAAGCATGATGATGAGACGGCGTTGACTTGTCTGGTCATCGAGAGGGAGGAGTCCAGGATGAAGCCCAGGTTGCGTGCGTGGTCCGTTGGTTCGGGTGCGCAGCCCAGGGCAGGGGGCCACCAGGAGTCGTCCCAGGCGGAGTGTGATGACCCTAAGATGGGGACTTCCCTTTTGTCCGAGTTAAGTTTAAGACGGCTGTTCTTCATCCACTCGGCTACTTCTTTCATTCCTTCGTGTAAATTGGTTTTGGCGGTGTTTGGGTCTTTGGTGAGGGAGAGGATCATCTGGGTGTCGTCTGCGTAAGAGATGATGTTGAGGTTGTGTTGGCGTGCGATGGATGCGAGGGGACTCATGTATACGTTGAAGAGGGTGGGACTGAGTGATGATCCTTGTAGTACGCCGCAGATGACTTCGGTGGCCTCTGATTTAAAAGGGGGGAGGCAGACTCTCTGGGTTCCTCCGACGAGGAATGAGATGATCCAGTCCAATGCTTTTCCTTGTATTCCGACGTTGCTGAGGCGTTGTATGAGGGTGTTATGACAGACTGTGTCGAAGGCTGCGGATAGGTCAAGTAGGATGAGGGCGACTGTTTCTTCGTTGTCCAGTAGTGTTCGGATGTCGTCTGTTGCTGCGATGAGGGCGGTTTCGGTGCTGTGTTTGGCTCGGAAGCCGGACCGTGAAGGGTCGAGGGATTTGTTGGATTCGAGGAAGGCGGCGAGCTGACTATTGACGGCTTTCTCAATGACTTTGGCGGGGAATGGGAGGAGCGAGATGGGGCGGTAGTTCTTAAATTCGGTGGGGTCTGCTGTGGGTTTCTTCAGAAGGGCGCTGAGTTCGGCATGTTTCCAGTTTTCCGGGAAGGTAGCGGAGTTGAAGGAACAGTTGATGACATCGCGGAGGTGGGGTGCGATGATGGAGTCTGCTTTGTTGAAAATGTGGTGGGGACATGGGTCGGTAGGCGATCCTGAGTGGATGGAGTTCATCAGGCGGATGGTGTCTTCGGTGGTGATTGGGTTCCAGGCGCAGAGGTTACTAGAGTGCGGTTTTGGTTCGGGGGTAGGTGGAGTGGACTGGTCTTCGGACTGGTTTTCAAAGCTGTTATGTATTTCGGCGATTTTGTTGTGGAAGAATGAGGATAGAGAGTCGCAGAGGTCTTGGGAGGGAGTGATGTTGTTGGTGCCGGCGGTGGGGTTAGTAAATTCTTTGACGATGTTGAATAGTTCCTTGCTGTTTTGGGCATTGTTGTCAAGTCGATCCTTGAATGCTGATTTCTTGGTGGATCTGATCAGTTGGTGGTTTGGGGTTTTTTCTCCAGGTTTTCTCGAGAGTACGACAGAGCTTCTTGTATTTCTTAAGGTCATCCTTGAACCAGGGGGCTTTTTTGCTACCTTGCTTGATTAGATGGTTTTTCAGGGGTGCTAGTACGTCGGCGCTGTGGGTGATCCATTGTGTGAAGTTAGTGGCTGCTTGGTTTGGGTCCGATGATATGGCAGGGGGGTTTTGGTGAAGCGATGTGAAGAGCTGGTCGGTGGTGATTTTGTTCCAATTTCTTCGAGGAATAGGTTGTGGGGGGTTGTGGGTCGTGGTCTTTTTGTAGTTGAAGTGAACGCAGCTGTGGTCCGTCCAATGGAGAGCTGTGGTGTGATCGACGGAGATGTGCTTGCTGGAGGTGAAGATAGGGTCGAGCGTGTGTCCGGCAAGGTGGGTGAGGGTGTCAACAAGTTGTTTGAGTCCGAGATTGGCCAGGTTGTCTAGGAGGGTGGTGGTGTTGCTGTCGTTTTTCTTTTCCAGGTGGAAGTTGAGGTCTCCCAGTAGAATGTAATTCTCGGAGGGGAGGGCATGTGGGCTGATGAAGTCAGTGATGTTTTCGCTGAATTGTGTGCGGGGTCCTGGTGGTCTGTAGATGAGGGTGCCTCTGAGTGTGGTTTTGGGGTCGGTGTGAATCTGGAAGTGAAGGTGTTCGGCGGAAGTGAGGTTATCGTCGGAACTGGTCGTGATGCGAATGGTGTTTTTATGGACGATAGCGATGCCTCCTCCTGTTTGGTTGGTGCGATCTTTTCGGATGATCTTGTAGGCGTCCGGGATGGCAATGGCGATGTCGGGTGCTGATGAGGCGTTAATCCATGTTTCTGTAAGGAAGGCGACGTCCGGCGATGTGGTGTCGAGTAGGTTCCAGAGCTCAATGGACTGTCTGTGGACTGAGGGGGTGTTGAGCAGGATGCACTTCAAGTGGTTAGTGTCGGAGTTCTGTTTGGCGTTTGTGGATTTGGTGTGGGTCCCCATGCAGTCAAACTTGCAGGAGTGGCAGGTGAAGGGTCCATGGGTGTGTCCAGGCGCGGCTAGATAGCAGTTTGGGAGTCGGCCGGGGTTAAGGGCTGAGAGTGTTGGGGTGTCGTAAGTAATGCGGGTGGAATGGGTTTTGCGGGGGGCAGGGGGTCTGGTGCCTGGCGCGGTCCAGGCGCGGATGGGCGTAGACGGGCTTACCTTTGGCGCACCTTCGGCACGCATTGGGCGCGTCCGCTGCGCGTGAACGCTGCGCGCAAAAGCATCTGTCATATGTGGATAGTGGAGGGGGCGGGGGCGAGGGAGGAGCAGCTGGGAGGCGGGAGCGGGGTGGAGAGCCGGGCAGGGAGGCACAACAACAAACAACAAGATGGCAGCAAGCCAAAAGCGAAACAGGATTGGGGCACAATCGAAATGAACACGATGAAAATGGCAGTGGCACCGGCACAGACAAGCACAACTGAAATATTCTGGCAAAAGGCAGCGCAGCACAATTTAAATCTCTTGAAAGCGCACTTTCGCAATAGCGCTACAATATCAATGTAATATGCAATCAGGCACGAATAATAGCGCTACAATACCAATGTAATATGCACTCAGGCACTGATAATTATGGGAGCAATGCGAGGTAGCAGAGAGCAATTCGGGAGTATAGCGCTACGATACCACAGGCGGCAAGCAGATCAGGGAGCAGCGTGAGGAGCGACCGCGTCTGAGGGGATCAGGACGGTCAGCAGGAGCAAAGATTGTCACACACAAAAGGAGCATAAGTACATATCTTCTTCCATCTCCTGAGGAAGAAAGGGGTGGGGCGGAATGATCTCCATTAATCACTCATCTGTCACAATGTACCAGGAATGGGGATGCCCTAGCTCACTGAACAAAGGAGAGCGTCTAGAAAACTGGAGCCAACTCAGAGGGGGGCTGTCTTTGAAATTCTAGTGTGCAAGTTCCTGGCAGTGAGGTCAGTGAGGGGTGGAGCTGAGACCCCAGGAGCTGTTGTGACCAGTGCCTCCTCGATGACGCCATTTTGGATTGTCCCAACATGCTGTGCAGGAAGGTGGGGACATGAGTGCAGAGGTGATCTGGCACCCCAGTATTGGCCAATACTGCCTGTCTTCTGGAACCTTCCTCTTCCCTTTAAAAACTCTTGCACAAGGAAGAGAGACTCTCTTGCCTGTGGATTTCTATACACTTTATTGTGGGGCAGGGCGACACCCCAGAGCATGACCACTTCCTTCAAAGTGTGACATAATGGTTTCCCAGAGAGCACTATTGTTCCAAAAATTCAATATGGTTGAAATGTCAGCAGACTATGAGCACACACATTCTACAGTCACCTTCAGACCATGAGCACCCACATTCTACAGTCACCTTCAGACTATAGTGAAAGTCATTACCTCATCCTGTCTGCTTTCGGTCTAATTCTCACCTATATCTACTGTGCAAACTTCAGTCTGACAATCTAGGTTCAAGCTACATTATATGTTCTCTTTCAGTCTGATTAGATGTTGATTAGACTCCCCATTCAATGTCTCTTTATTTTCTGACAATTCCACAAGCATTAATTTTTTACCGTTTTCTCTTAGTTTGAACATTTACTTTTTGTTCCGTGCAAGAAAATGAACATGTATTTGTCCTCTCATGTACAATTGTACAAGACCGACTGCAAAGCATTAGATTTAATTAAGTAGCCATTTACAGAGCTTTATTTATTCATTTACTGTTCATTTTTAGTTCTTTGTAAAGCACCTAAAGCCTCGACAGCGTGATGACAAACAGACTAACACTGCAAAGAAGGTGCCATATAGTTGTGCACGGATGAATACCAGACATTGGAAAGGTGAAATGTTTATTATTTCTAAAATGGTAGAAACAATTTTTCATTGACATAACTGGATGTAAACGTCCAATGGATCTGCCAGGCAATCATAACTACTGCCTGTGGCGGATCTGTGGCAGATGGACTTTGCCTCTGCCAGCACACTGCCCGCCATTGTAATATGGCGGGCAGAGAAGTGCTTTACGATGGTGCTGCCAGTGGCGGTTTCAGTGCCATTGTAATGACCCCCTTTGTTTTATAGATGTATTCAAACAGAGAAAATCATTTATTTCTGTAAATAGGTGAAAAAAAACTGCAAATTTGAAAAAGTTCAGTTAGTTCAGATGCATGATTATTGGAAATACCTGTCTTTTCAAAAACATCTATGTAAAACAGTTGAAATACTGTTTTTCTACTTTACCCATCATTTGCCTGTGCACACACAGAAGCCATGCATTCTACTGGGAGAAATACCTTGTACATGAAACTACTCGAGCTCTATTATTCCCCACTAATTGAATTCATTGCCTGTGTATTCTCATTGTCAAACATACACAGGGGAGGGTCCCTGCCTAATTCTCGAATGATGCTAGGATCAGATGGCATATCCCTCACTGGTCGGGTTGATTGGCACTCTGGTACATGTTGTAAGCATAACGTTTTTTGGCTTTTCTTGTTCTGTCAATCAGAGTCGTTTTCTGGCAGAAGACTTTAAAGTTTGTGTTTTGGACTATGTGATCCTGAGTTCTACAAAGTGAACTAAAATTATTGAGACGCTGCTAAGGTCTCACCTTTGGTGATCTCAGAAGCGAGAAAGATGGCGGCAGTGAGGAACACCGGCATTGTGTTGGACGAAGGATGGAGCTGGGCAGTGCACAAGATCTGTGTCTGAGAAGTTCTTCTGCTCAACATCTGATTTTCTGGCCATTGCATTTATCCAGTTGCAGTGGATGGAGTGGAGGTCCTGCTTGAGAGCTGATGTGGCAGTCTCCGAGACCCCGAGCTTTCTGACGTGTGTGCGGCATGTATCACTATTGCAATGGTGATATGCGCTAGCGTGTGACGCACCGTACCCGAGCTTTCTGACGTGTGTGCGGCACGTATCCCTATTGCAATAGTGATATGCGCTAGCGTGTGGCGCACCGTACAGGTATACTTCCGTTGTTGCGGTGGGTTGTACTTACCGTCTGCGCCATCGTCGGTTTCTATGTACGAGGTCGTAGGCGTACAGGGCTCGTATGACACGGTCAATGGGGTTCATGTCGTGTATGTCGCGTACCGGGGTGCAGTTCGTGGCGGACTCTGGTTTTACGGCAGTTTACAGCTCTCGTAGCAAAAGGGTCGTACGGAGTGTCGTCAACACAGATCGTACTTTCTGGTTCGGAAATGGCTGTATATTTACGTACGGATGTGGCGTACTGCGTCGGCCGGAGTGAATCCGTACGTAATTTGTTGTTGTACGGTGTTTGGTACGAGTCGTACGGAGTGGCGCTTTGGGTTAGGATCGTACTTGCTAGTTCGTACGGGCACGTTGTAGGTGTACGATTCATACGGGAAAAATCCTCTGTACAACTAATCGGAGCGCTTTTTACCGAATCGGAATCGACCCCAAAGTGAGCACGAGTGACTGAGCAAAATCTAGTACACTGTTTCCACGATCCCTGATGGGACAGGGTCGTCATGTTCGAAAGTTGGCAGGAACTATTCTCCCCTTGATAGGAGGGGTTTCTAGTGGCCCCGTGAGCTGGGTGGTATACAGGCTAACATACCTGGTAGGCGTGTCTAGAATCAGTCTGACACCAATCCTATATTGTATTTTGCCTAAAAGCCCAGATCCTATATAGTTTTTTATGAAGTACACAACAGCACCATAGTTATCAACAAAACAAAAAACACTTTTCTTGTGGAAAATAGGCCATAACTATAACTACCTACTGGAAACTGCCAGTAGGTAATTTTATGTATGTAGGCCTGCAGTAATTTATACTGACACTACATAGGGTGCCAAAATATGTGCTGTGGACCACTCTAGACCTATAACTTGTAGGTCCTGAGTACTTTTTTGGAACAATAAATAGGGACTTCTAGATGAATTAAGTATGCCAATTAAGGGTGGGCTTAGTTGGCGGAGTACAACTACACAGAATTCTGCTGAGTTGATCAAAAACCCTGCAATTCTGTCTCACTGCAACTTATAAAACATACACCACAAAAAAACTCTAATATTACATGCCAAAATGCTTAAAATTATCTCACAAAAGTGAGAATGAAAAACAGCAAGCAGTGAGTAAGGTGATGATTTTGATGTCCTGACTTACCTAGGGAGATAGCCAAGCAGATGCCTTGAACATAAAGAGCACATCATGCTGAACGATTGGTGGGGTTGCCATCCTCCTAGGACCAACCCAAGAACAGTAATGGGCAAAAAAAAATAGAATCCCAACCAAAGGCCCAGCAAAGCATTATTGGACAATATTCTAGTGTGCAGTGAACATTATAGTATCCAATATAAAACCATTCCTCAAGGGGCAGGCTCTCGGGCTCAGCTGAGAGCTAATACTATAATATTCACTAAACTCTAGACACTTGGCACATAATACTTTGCAGGCCCTTTAGTTCGCATTGCATTTCTGCCCATAAATTTGCTAGGGGTGGGCCTAGGAGGATGGGACCTCCACAATAGTTGAGCATGATATGCTCTTTGTGAGCAAGGCACCTGCTTGGTCATCCCCCTAGGTTGGGGGGGGGCTAGAACCATTACCTCTCTCATTGACAGATTTTTTTTAAAGCTCACTTTTGTGAATTAGGTACATTCTTTGTAGCATGTAAAGGTACACTTGTTTCATCAATGGAATGTGGGTACAATAGCTCAATCCAGAATTTTTGCTAAACACTGTTGTCCATTATTACTAAAAGTTTTAAACTGAAATGTCACATACCGTTAGTAAAATAAAAAATATTTTTTTTTGCATGCTAATATACATATAGCCATCTCATGAAAATATAGCAAGCAGTGCCTTTAATTAAACATTAAAGATTTCTATCTTTACATGCTAAAATGCATGTATTTATCTGACCAGAGTGAGGAGATAAATAGCCAACAGTGAGAGTTGTGATGATTTTGGGGTCCTTCCTAACCTAGGGAGAGGACCAAGCAGATGCCTTGAGCACAAAAAGCACATCATGCTGAGATTATTTGGTGGTGCTCCTATCCTCCTAGGAACACCCCAAGCACAGTTATGGGTAAAAATACAATCCCAACGAAAGGCCCTGCAAAGCATTATGGGACGATATTCTATAGTGCAGTGAATAATATAGTATGCAAGATCAAAACATTCCTCAAGTGGCAGGCTCTCAGGCTCAGCTGAGAGCTAATACTATAAGATTCACTATTATCTAGAATCTACCCCATAATGCTTTGCTGGGCCATTGGTTGGCATTGTATTTTTACCCATAACTTTGCTTGGGGTGGTTGGAGGAGGATGGCACCACCACAATTGTTAAGCAAGGTATGCTCTTTGTATTCAAGTCACCTGCTTGGTCCTCTCCCTAGGTTAGGGAAGACCCCAAAATCATTTCCTCTCTCATTGAATAATATTTTTCAAAGCTCACTTTTGTGAATTGGTTACATTATTTGTAGCATGTAGATATACAATTGTTTTATCAATGGAATGTTGTTGAAGTAGTTTATTCCAGAGTGTTTGCATGAACTCTGTTGTTGTATATTAATAAGAGTTTTAAACAGAAATCTCAAATACCTTTAGTAAAAAAAAATATCTTTGCATGCTAAAATACATATAGCCATCTCACTTTAATGAAAATAGAGCAAGCAGTGCCTTTAATTAAACAATGAATAAATGTATCTTTACATGCTAAATGCACTTAGTCATCACCACAAATCAAAAACAGTGACCTCACAAGTAACTCTAATATTACATGCCAAAATAGATATAGTCACCTCACAAAAGTGAAAATTTAAAATAGCAAGCAGTGAGAGACGTGATGATTTATTTGTGGTCCTTCCTAACCTAGGGTAAGGGGTGTCCCCAAAATCATCAACTCTCTCAGGTGTGTAAGTTAGTGTCGGAGCTACCCAGTACTATAAGATACTCCTATTACTGGTCATTTACACAGAGGAATTATAAGTTCATAGTTGGATAGATGCAAATAGTCCAGAATTCAAAGTATTTGCTTTCTCTACTAGAACTGGAGGTGTCATTAATGTTGCATCTTATGCTAGGCCTGATATCAACCCCTGGTTTCTCAGATTATCACTCAGTTCCTTTTTTCCGACTTAAAACTCTACTAGGAGTATATCTGAAGGCCACTGCCTTTCTCTATGTGTAACATGGCTCTTTCTTGGATAGCCCAGTTGTCACTCCTTTCAGTCATAGAGGAGGTGCTTTAGGTGACTTCCAGCTCATGGCTATCCCTCTTTGGGCTAGGAAAAAAAAAAAGTTCAACAAATTGGCAAGCTGATTTTTGGTTGCTAAAATTATTTGGCATCAAGCTGAAATCACACATTTCACCAGTGTTCAAATTAGTTTTTCAATTATTTTTGCGAGTTTTCCAGCTAGAACACCCCTGTACTATACAATAATCCGGTGTATGCACAACCTGTACCAGAAGTTTGCATTTTCAACTTAACATTGTGGGCATCACGCCAGAGTCAATAAATATTTTTTGACTACCCACTTCAGGATTAAAGATGTCCTATATAGAGTATTGATTTGGAGTAATTTAATCTGGTATTTCTGGGCACCATTGGTATACAATTCAATATAACTGTGCAGTCCACGTCTTCGAGGCACTGTGTCCCTCGAACCACCTCTCCCAACCAGAACTCTTTAGGTTCAGTCTATTAGAACTGTAAATAGATGTGAAGCTGCTCATTTCCCAGTTCCTATCATGGTTAATTGATTCCATATTTCATGTGTCGGGGATTCTTCACTTTTGCTGCCCCAAAGCTCTTGTACCATTTTAGTAATATTAATTGTGAGTTAAGAACTGTCACCCTGATACCTGAAAAGTACCAGGCTTGAGAACCCTGTTGCTGTGACTTTTCCAATGTGTAGTCACCCCCATCGAGGTCCACTGCTCTGCACAAGCCCTACTGGAAATATGCTAGATATGGGCCAATTGGCCTTCATGCCCGAGAGATTCCCTGAACTCTTCGATACCTTCCATTGATGCCCCTAACCCGGACTTCATACCCTTAAAAACATCAGTGTATCATCTGCTTAGAAGGTAATAATGCCTAGCCTGTAACCTCCTTGTTCCTGCATTTCGCTTTCATACCACTGGCTAATGGTTCCTTTCCAATTGCAACCTTGAGGGGTTCTTAACTCTACTCTGCACGACCCCTGTTGCACTAGGCTACACCCGGATGTTTTGCTTTTTTGATCACCCAGTTTTAGAACATTATACGATGGGTGAGTCCCACTGCTAGTGTCTGACCCATGATAATCACATGGGGAACAGTCTGAGTGTGTTTACCACCAGTGTCTGCCTTTTAAAGGAAGGCCGCTGTGATACAGCAAATATAAGAAGCACTTGGCTGTAGACAAGTGACCACGTGTGCACACGGGTATGCACACATCTACGGGTTGTGCGTGTCAGATTATTGTTGTGCTCAGCCCTGTAACAGTGCACAGGTAATGGGGTCTCTACAGGGTTAGGTATTCACCGAAGATAGACCTTATGAGGGCAGTGTACACTAAAAGGGGAAGTCAGTGTGCTTTGCTGTTTTTCCTGTAGTGGCACCCATTATACACATCGGGAGAACTGCCTAAGAGTGTAGTTTCACTACCCATTGGACTGCAGATACCATTGATGTCTTGAATTGGAGTGTAACCTGTGCAGGAACTGTACAGGTTTCCATATTTTCCTGGCTCATGCCAGGATCAGAGCCCAGGAGGCCCTCGTCATCCTGCTGTGCCCAGTTATTTACATTTTCTCCATCAGCAGGAGCAAAGGCTGTCACACACAAAAGGAGCATAAGTACATTTCTTCTTCCATCTCCTGAGGAAGAAAGGGGTGGGGCGGCATGATCTCCATTAATCACTCATCTGTCACAATGTACCAGGAATGGGGATGCCCTAGCTCACTGAACAAAGGAGAGCGTCTATAAAACTGGAGCCAACTCAGAGGGGGGCTGTCTTTGAAATTCTAGTGACCAAGGGGCATATTAGCAACCAATAGAGATAATTTTTGTCTCTAACTTGTTTAGAGACAAAAATTATCGCCGCACATCGGCGATTTTTATCGCAGATAAACCTTGCTATTAGCAAGGTTTATCGCAAATGCGATAAAAAACGGCCGCAATGCATGAATATCGCTGAAAAGTCAGCGATATTCATGCATTATCGAGCAAATGCTCTTAGCCATGTTATCCACCTCCAATTGGTTAACATGGCTAAGAACTGCTCAGGGCAGGTGTTAGCTTTTGGAGATATTCGCGCTAGGCGCGAATATCTCCAAAAGTTGGTAATAGGAGATAGCGATGTTAGCGACTGTTTCCAGTCGCTAACATCTTGGCACGCCCACTTTGCATGTCATTAGTGATAAATATCACTGACATGCAAAGTGGGGCCCAAGATGGTCACTATCTCCTACTAGCTGTCGCTAACTGGTGTTAGCGACAGCTAGGTAATAGGGAGATAATTTTATCTCCGCTTTCTTGGCTTTTAAAGCCAAAAAAGCGGAGATAAACCCCCTTGATAATATGCCCCCAAGTTCCTGGCAGTGAGGTCAGTGAGGGGTGGAGCTGAGACCCCAGGAGCTGTTGTGACCAGAGCCTCCTCGATGATGCCATTTTGGATTGTCCCAACATGCTGTGCAGGAAGGTGGGGACATGAGTGCAGAGATGATCTTGCACCCCAGTATTGGCCAATGGTGCCTGTCTTCTGGAACCTTCCTCTTCCCTTTAAAAACTCTCGCACAAGGAAGAGAGACTCTCTTGCCTGTGGATTTCTAAACACTTTATTGTGGGGCAGGGCAACACCCCAGAGCATGACCACTTCCTTCAAAGTGTGACATATTGGTTTCCACGACTGACCCGAGGATCTGTTGCAGTACTCTCCCCTTTGCCCAGTGGACCAGCTCGCCTCCCCACTCGGCCGCACTCGCTGGTGGGAGCGCACTCTGCAATCGGCAGAAGTACACACTGCTCCCAGCTGAGAGCGCTGTGGGTTGAGGCTCGAGGGGGTTATTACTTGAACTACACCGTCCGGGGGACTGCGAGGACCAGCAATCCCAAAACTACCGTAGCTGGTGCCTCTTCCCCCGGCGGCCACGCCCACACCTTCCAGCCATTTACTTTTCGCGACACCCGCTCCGCGGGTGCCGCTCATATTGATTTTCCATGACTGACCCGAGGATCTGTTGCAGTACTCTCCCCTTTGCCCAGTGGAACAGCTCGCCTCCCCACTCGGCCGCACTCGCTGGTGGGAGCGCACTCTGCAATCGGCAGAAGTACACACTGCTCCCAGCTGAGAACGCTGTGGGTTGCGGCTCGAGGGGGTTATTACTTGAACTACACCGTCCAGGGGACTGCGAGGACCAGCAATCCCAAAACTACCGCAGCTGGTGCCTCTTCCCCCGGCGGCCACGCCCACACCTTCCAGCCATTTACTTTTCGCGACACCCGCTCCGCGGGTGCTGCTCATATTGATTTTCCACGACTGATCCGAGGATCTGTTGCAGTACTCTCCCCTTTGCCCAGTGGACCAGCTCGCCTCCCCACTCGGCCGCACTCGCTGGTGGGAGCGCACTCTGCAATCGGCAGAAGTACACGCTCCCAGCTGAGAGCGCTGTGGGTGGAGGCTCGAGGGGGTTATTACTTGAACTACACCGTCCGGGGGACTGCGAGGACCAGCAATCCCAAAACTACCGCAGCTGGTGCCTCTTCCCCCGGCGGCCACGCCCACACCTTCCAGCCATTTACTTTTCGCGACACCCGCTCCGCGGGTGCCGCTCATATTGATTTTCCACGACTGACCCGAGGATCTGTTGCAGTACTCTCCCCTTTGCCCAGTGGACCAGCTCGCCTCCCCACTCGGCCGCACTCGCTGGTGGGAGCGCACTCTGCAATCGGCAGAAGTACACACTGCTCCCAGCTGGGAGCGCTGTGGGTTGAGGCTCGAGGGGGTTATTACTTGAACTACACCGTCCGGGGGACTGCGAGGACCAGCAATCCCAAAACTACCGCAGCTGGTGCCTCTTCCCCCGGCGGCCACGCCCACACCTTCCAGCCATTTACTTTTCACGACACCCGCTCCGCGGGTGCCGCTCATATTGATTTTCCACGACTGACCTGAGGATCTGTTGCAGTACTCTCCCCTTTGCCCAGTGGACCAGCTCGCCTCCCCACTCGGCCGCACTCGCTGGTGGGAGCGCACTCTGCAATCGGCAGAAGTACACACTGCTCCCAGCTGAGAGCGCTGTGGGTTGAGGCTCGAGGGGATTATTACTTGAACTACACCGTCCGGGGGACTGCGAGGACCAGCAATCCCAAAACTACCGCAGCTGGTGCCTCTTCCCCCGGCGGCCACGCCCACACCTTCCAGCCATTTACTTTTCGCGACACCCGCTCCGCGGGTGCCGCTCATATTGATTTTCCACGACTGACCCGAGGATCTGTTGCAGTACTCTCCCCTTTGCCCAGTGGACCAGCTCGCTTCCCCACTCGGCCGCACTCGCTGGTGGGAGCGCACTCTGCAATCGGCAGAAGTACACACTGCTCCCAGCTGAGAGCGCTGTGGGTTGAGGCTCGAGGGGGTTATTACTTGAACTACACCGTCCGGAGGACTGCGAGGACCAGAAATCCCAAAACTACCGCAGCTGGTGCCTCTTCCCCCGGCGGCCACGCCCTCCACCTTCACGGTTAATAGTGACGTGCTCTCCTCCGCGACGCGGGACTCGTGCGGGACCGAGCACGGGGCGAAGCCCGGGCCAAGGGCGGGCCCGTTTAAGCCCGTTCAAGACTGGGCAAGACTGGACTGGGCCACCCTATTTGGTATTAATTTTTATTTGGCCCTGATTATTGTATTGCTTTCTAGTTGAAGTATGTCCCCGAGGGGTACTAGGAGCAACAAAGCCCTTCGCACGGCCCAAACCACCGGCCCAATTGACCAATTTATCGCCAAGGCAAATGATGCCATTAATCAGGGCGTACTTCTTCTGGAACGGAGGGTGTCTCAGGATTTGAACGCCGCTAAGCGTTCCTCACTGGGCCTCCTGGCGACGGTCAAATCCCCTGTAAACCCTGTAGCTCCCGTCACACTTCTAGCTAACCATGCCGACCCTCTCTAGGTTTTAGCCACAGTGGACTTATCAGTCTCACTTGAATTTTCAGCCATCCAGCAATCCCAACTATCTCCGTCCCTGGAGCAAACCCCGGCTCTTTTACCAGCCCGAGCCGGGTTGACCCTATTTCTACTGTCATACGGGGCATTAGGGAGGGTGCGATTCCCAAGAACAAAAAGTCAAAAAAGATCCCCCGCCATATCAGGAGTCCACAGCTCAATAACCACTCTCAAATTGGGTCTCCAAAAAATCCACATCCTAATTCTCATTTAATTTCTGTTCCCCACTCTGTTAACCAAGCAGTCCCCCCGCCTATTGAAGGGGCCTGCACTCCCATTGTCACCCAAAATCCTTCCCCCACACCACTCATCTTTAGTCCCCACCTTAGTTCCAGTTCCATCGCAGACTCTAGTAGTTGTCCCTCTGAGCTTAATAACGAACTTCTCGACAGCATCGGGGCACTATTTAAATCTTATCTTCAACCGTTCGAACATATTCTCACCAATATAGCGAAGCAGTTAGATGTGCTATCGTCATCACTAAAACCTATCATAGGGCCCCCAACAGCCCAAACCCTGGTCACCAAACCTATCCCTAAAAATTCTAGCAATAGGGCCCTGGCAACAAGTCGCCCTGCCACAGCAGCTACCAGATCTACCACAGTAGCATCATCCAGACCCAATCCCTCCCCACCAAAGACAGTAAATGTTCCCACCCCAGTAGTCACCTCTCTTCCTACCCCTGTTCTTTTACCAGTTCACCCCACTGTCCCATCCACTAAACATCCTAATACACGTGACCAACATATTGCCACCCATAGGACTAGGAGGAAGGGGACCCCTCCTATCCATCTTCCTCCCGAAGCAGCTCCCTTCGTCGCAATTATGACGGGGGTTCCAGAGCTGAATCCAAGCTCGGACGAACCCAGTTGGTCCCTTAGAAATAAGGTTCTTCACTGGTTATCTAGTAACAGGCCCCTTCCCCCTTATGCCAACAATAGAGTTACTTCAGTACGGCGAGTTCCCTGGCTAGGTAAAGCACATAAAACACTCCAGGGCGATTGTGTAATTGTGAATTTTGAAGATCCTCACACAGTAGAGCACATATGCTCCTGGGGTCCTCAATACACATCCGATGGTATTAGTATTAGAAGACTTTCCTTTTTTTATCCTCCAGTCCAGCACTATAATACCGGGCCAGAGTGGAACTGGACCCAAGTTGGAAACTGGAACCCTAGGCGGGACTGGAACAGCAGGTCAAGGTTTGGGGGGACTGATGTTGCTCCCTCATTTGGCTGGGGCGGAATCCCATTGTCCAACAGATATGACTGTTTGGAAATGGTTGATTGACCATCACCCGTCAGCCTTTATGTTAATCTCCCATCACCTACCCCCGATCATTGCGATATAGTGCAGACCACGGTCTTGCTGCCGAGCACAACATCTTTCTCTGCTGCACCTAACTTAGATGCACCCATTCCAGACCTGTTAACTGCCACACCCATCCCTCCTCGGTCTTCATTCATTACCAAACATGTACTTACTACCTCCGATCACCAACCCACCAATACACCTGCCTCTCACTTTCCTCTAAAATACTGTCAATCCACACACGCCACTTCACCTAAACCTATTATTATTAAGAGCTCTCCTCCATCATTCCATTTTTCCGTTCTTTTTTGGAACGTAGCGGGTCTCCGCTCAAAACTGAAAATCAAATCCTGGCTGGATCTTGTTTCTTCCTTTAAAATAATCTGCCTCCAGGAAACGTGGGCTATAGACCCGATACACCTGCAGGGCTATATTACGTTCCACTCACCTGCCAGTCCCACTACTCATGGCAGATCCAAGGGGGGTTTAGTTGTTTATTTGTCTAATACCTTACCTTCGTTGAAATCACTTGTTCTTCATAACACCCCGAATTTCCAAATTATTCTGGTTGAATTTAGCAAAAGTACTGTTTACCTTTTTATTAATTTTTACAACAATTTTAGTTTATCTGATTGTATCAAATGTGTGAAAGAAATTTCTTTTCTAATTAATGAATATCGTAATAATCCGCTCCGGGGGACTCCAACTCCCGGCAGGCTTTGCGGCGGCGCGTTCTGAGTGACGGGGAACGCGCCAGAGAGCGCCAACGAACGGGGATAAAGCCGGCAGAACCCCGGCAGAGCGGGGGAGAGACACGTGAAAGCGCCGCCACCGCCGAGAGTCACGCAGGGGCAAGACTTACCTTATCTACAAGTGCCGCCACCGCTGAGAGTCCCGCAGGGGTCCACAAAGGCGACCTGACTTTGCCGCCACCGCCAAGAGTCACTAAGACGCCGGACTCCGCGCCGCCGCTCCGGGGGACTCCAACTCCCGGCAGGCTTTGCGGCGGCGCGTTCTGAGTGACGGGGAACGCGCCAGAGAGCGCCAACGAACGGGGATAAAGCCGGCAGAACCCCCGCGACGCGGGACGCGAGCGGGACGCCCGGGGCTAAGCCCGGGCAAAGGGCGGGCCCTCTACGGCCCTCATCGGCAGGAGGAGGCAGGGGCAGGGCCAGAAACGCTGCCAAAAAGTATTTAAGTAAGTGAAACATTCCCTCCAAACCCTGAAAAAGCCTGGGATACTACATTGACTACAACCCCTTGAATTTGCCTTGTTGCCACCTTGTAAAATGTCTAAAGCAAAAGCATATTCAGCTCCATTGAATACAATTGACAATTACATGGTACAGAAAGTTGCCAAAATTAACCAGCATAGAAGAACATCTTTGGGTCTTAGCTACTCGCCAGATATGCTTATTGACAATACGCCATTATCTACCTCAGCTCTTGATATTAGTAATGAGGTCTTCCAGGCTCCAGATACTAACTCATTAACGCAACTACTAGTTGCAATCAATGAACCCGTACCAGATTGTCCAAATGATACTGACATTATTATGGTAGAAGAAGAAACCCCTATACCGGTCCCAGCTCCTAGAGTAACAAAGGGAGGGGGAAAGAATGTACCAAAAAGGGGGGGTCTTCGATCAGGCAAGAAGCGCCCTGACCCTTCACCCCAGAGGAACATTGAAGATAAAACTGGGAATAATGGGGAAGTCAAGGCCTATCTGGACGAAGACCAATTCAAGAAGCTACTGAATGCCATAGATAATAAAATCAAATCTATCACGAAACCACTACTAAGTAAAATTGATCAGCTCACAGAGGAGGTTACTAGATTGGGGGTACTTTTGCAAGAAATAACAGAGGAAAGCCCAAACACCGCTTTATTAAATCCGGTTATAGCTGACCCGAAAATTACCAACATCGTATCTGGGTCAGATCTTCAACCAAGTACTTCCCAGAATACTATGTGGAGGCCTGCCCAAGGAGGAGTGGGGCTAGGATCCACAAACCCAGCTATTATTGTTAAGGACCTTGCAGGGCCCACTTCCAGAAGCGTTAAAGATCTAGATAACGTAGAGAAAGGCCCTGTTGAATTAGTAGTGGAAGCTTCCCCACTAATTTTGGTTCTAGCAAATGTTCCTCAACTTGAATCAGGGCATACAGAGAACACTTCTTCTTTGATAAATAAATCACTCCATTGGTTATCAAAGAACATGGCATTTAAACCTGGAGGCAGGGATCAGTTGGCACAGGAAGTAGTAAAAGCTAGAAGGGTTGCATGGATCGGGGGTGGCATTAAAAAGTTTAAGGGGGATTGCGTGGTGCTGCACTTCTCTGATCCTGAGGTGTTACCAAACATTCTAGCTAATATATATCCCCCTCAGCGTAGATCTACCGAAATAGTGCCACTAACGTTGGATTTCTTTTATGTAAAAAAGGGAATTATTCTAAATCCAACGTTATTAAAAACAAAATGGAACCCTGTAATAAGAAAAGCCAAAATCCCTGAAAACGCAAATAATTGGGGAATCTTGATAGAAAATAGGTTCTCTGCCCTTTCAGGTCTAAGTCAATGTGATTGACTGGAAAAAACAATGAGCATAGGGAAATCAAAGATCGTAAAGGCTAAACATGGAAATATTAGTACCCCCGCGATATTAGGATCAGATTGTTGCGAGGGAAAGACTTCTGACCCTAGGGATCACACCTCTAATGTAGTAAATAATAACTCATTAGTCGATTCTAGTAGTACTAAAGTTGTTGTAGCTAGTTCTCCACCCCGCCCGTTTTCCCATAATTTGACTATTCCCCTAAAAAAGAGGAGTGTGGAAAGCGAAGGTAGCATTAAGTTTTTATCATGGAACATTGCGGGTATCCTACATAAAATAGAGACCCCAGACTGGTGCGAGTTCATTGACAGTTACGATATTGTGTTGCTACAGGAAACATGGTCAGTGTCACCAGTCTTTCGACAGGGCTTCTTAAACGTTTATGTGCCCGCGAAAAAGAATATTAAGGGTCGCCCCTCAGGGGGTCTACTCATATGGATACGCCAATCTCTGCAATGTACCATCAAGCAGACCCATATTATCAATAGCGACCTACTTTCTATTGTGCTCAATTGGGGCGATGGCCACAAGATGGCAATATATAATATTTATGCAAGGGGAACCCAAGGGGGCACATCTTCTGATATAATAGGTGCCTTAGATAATGATCTAGAGATGTTAGCTACGCAGTATATCATCTTGGTGGGAGGAGACCTAAATACAACATTTGAACCTTTAGGCTGTGAGGACAGTGATCTGACGCAAGAGGAAGATACTAAGTGGGGAATCCCCCAGTTAGATCTTCCGATGGTAGTAAAGTGGACGGAAGTAGCTATTCAGACTAAAAGTTTATGCCTATCCAGAGGACTGAGGGCAGCCAATGGCCGCACTCTTTCTGACCTACAGGGCAGGCATACCTTTGATAACCTAAGATCGAGTAGTAGAATAGACTATATCTTGGTAGACGTTAGAGGTTGGAATAAAGTTGTTGATATGCAGGTCATCCCCAGGTTGGAGAGCGATCATCACCCCTTGTCATTGCTATTCAACATAGAACAAAAAGTAACTTTAGAAAATTCAGCTAGGAACCTGATGACCCTAGATGTTGTTCCAACTAACAATCCCCGTCATATTAGATGGGTAACTCTAGTAGATAATTTAGAGGCTAGGCAGGCCCTTGAGGGGCTAGTCATTGATGAAGTAACCAGACTACAGGTTTTAACGAACGATATAAATTTTAAGTCATGGATTGAAGAGTCACAGCCAAAGTTTTTTGCTAACATTCAGAAGCTATTCTTCAAAACAACCAAGAAGAGGAAGGGTATTGGACCACCCATAAAAAGGGGTTGGTACGATCAATCCTGCAGAATTGCAAGACAAAATCTAAGCATAGCACTAAGGTCAAAAATAGGAGTTTTAAATGCTAGGGACAAATATAGGAAAATTCAGAGCCAGGCAAAAAAGCGGTGGGATGAGAACCTTTGGCTGGATCTGAAGAAGGCATGTGCTGATAAACACCAGAAAGAGTTTTGGGCCATATTAAAGTGGGGCTCAGGGGGCATAGCAGACTGTCCAAAAAATCATGTAGCAAAGGAGTCCTGGGTGGACTTTTTCAAACCCCAATATGCAGACAATCCAGGCTCGCATACTGATTTCCCCCTAGAAAGGGTATTTTTTACTAATGAATTATTCTCTATGAAAGATGTACACGAGGCAATGGATGGTGTGACCAGAGGTAGGGCGCCAGGTATTGATGGAATACCGGCGGATGTTTTTTTAGCGGACAGAGAAAGCTGGTGTAAATACTTTGTATGGCTTGGAAATGCCATTGCACAAGGGGCAAAGATACCAGCAACATGGAAAGGTGCGGAAATAATACCAGTGTACAAAAAAGGGGATAAGGCTTTACCAAGTAACTATAGGCCCATCAGTCTCATTGATTGCGCCCAAAAACTGATGGGCAGGATGGTACAAAATAAGATACAAGCCTGGATAGTCGACAAGGACATCCTCTCCCCATATCAAGCTGGTTTTCGCCCCCTAACTTCCTCTGTCGACCAGGTATTCCACTTTTTAACCATATACTGGAAAAATGTAACCCTGCTAAAAGGTCCCCTTTTTGATGTTTTCGTTGACTTAAAGTCAGCTTTTGACCTAGTCCCCCGGCAAAAACTTTGGACTGTCTTAAGGGAACTAGGAATAAGCCCCGAATTATTGACTTTGCTTGTAAGGTTGCATGAGAACAACTATGCCCGGATTAGGTGGGGTGCCCAGGGTGATGTCACGGAATCCTTCCCTGTGGAGAGAGGCGTGAGACAGGGCTGCGTCCTGGCCCCCACCTTATTCTCTCTCTACATCAATGGCATAGTTGATTTCCTGAAGCAATCTCCGACGGACGCTCCACTATTAGACGGGAAACGAGTCCCAGTATTAATGTTTGCAGACGACACCTTGCTGGTCTCGCGGACCCCTAGCGGTCTACAAAAGACATTAAACGCCTTTGGTGAGTTCTGTCGGATTCCGGGCTTGGAAATAAATACATCTAAGACTAAATTTATTAATTTGAATCCCTCTATGAAATTCAAGGGGAAAATGGTCTACAATGGGGCTTATTTGGAAGAAGTGGATGCTTTTATCTATCTAGGCATCTCTTTAAATGCTAATATGAACTGGAGATCACATATGGACTCTGTAGTGCTAAAGTGTAACCAGTTGGCAGGGGCAATAGCCCAAAAACATAAATCTTCATTCACCAAACCAATCCAGCCCATAATGGAGATTTATGGTATGAAAGTTCTGGGTGCATGCCTCTATGGTTCAGAATTATGGGGTTTTTCCAACTTGAACACCTTAGCAGTTGCAGAGAACAAATTTCTACGGCGCCTAATTGGTGCTCCACAGAGTACTCCCTCGACCCCACTCCACTACGATCTTGGGAGGAAAAGGATCGAGGATATGGTCAGACTGCGTCCCCTCCTGTACTGGAGGCGCATAAAAACTACTCCTGAGTTGAGCCATTATGCAGCTGCCCTCTTGGATGTTGATAACTCTGATACCTTCCACAAAGTACTCTGGCTTAAAGAAGTGAGGACATTACTCCAAAAGTTGCACCTTGAACACTTATGGTCTGCAGTAGACCCAGATGATTTTCCTTCTAAGATTACATTGAAAAAGTTGTACTGGGACATGATAAACAATGCTGCATTGACTTCTGATCAATCATCTGCCCTGACATCCCAGTTTCTGGAAGTTAAAACAATCCTAAAATTTGAACAGTTTTGGGATTTGATCTCCAAGCCCCTAGATAGGAAACTGTATTTTCAGTTTAGAATTGGCTCTTTACCCTTAAATGCTTTCACGGCCAAATGGTGTCCTGACAATGTAAATACTTGTTTTTATTGTAAAACTCATGTAGAAGATATCCCACATTTTCTATTTGTATGCCCCTTATATGTTGCCCCAAGGAATAGATGGTTGAAGCCTGCTTGTAGAAATCTGGGCACAAGGAAATGTTTGGATGCTTTAAGGATTTTAAGATCGAATTGTGCCCCTAATCTTGCAATTGCAGTGGCTAAATACATGGGGTGGGCCTGGATAATACGCACGCGCACTTTAAAACTCCTATGAATTAATGAATTACCAGACCCTGTGCTTTAAACTTTGTGTTGTGGCCCTATTTTAAAAATGATCATTTTATTGTCTTATTCGCCAACAAAGTATAAACTGCTTAGAATTTAATATTTTTTTATTTTTAGATTAGTATTTATATTTGTATAGTTTAGGGATATGCTTTTATGACAATGTTGTCGAATAAAGTATTTAAACTTGAATATCGTAATAATCATCCAACATCTGTATGTCACACAATTTGGGGGGGAGATTTTAATGTTTCATTGTGCCCTAATTATAGCAAAGGAATTTGTGGTTTGCAGGACGAAAATGATTGTCCATTAACTCATTTTATTCATTCCTGTGTTGGTAACGCTTTGAATGATAGTTTGGCCGAAATGGAACTTGACTTTGCTAATGTGTTGGTAGATCCCCCTATTGATTTTAAGCCTACCTTTCATGCTAGGGGTATGCTGACCACTATTGATTTTATCTTATGCTCAACATTGCTAAAAGGTAATCTCCAACAGTTTAGCACGGGTTCTGACATTTCAAGCGATCATTACCCTAACAGTATCACTCTGTCCATCCCATATGGCGGCTCCCAACCTAATAAGATCAGTCACTTAACCCAGCAGTCATTGGCCATGGACAGAGTGAATGGCTTTTCAGTAAAATGATCCAAAATTGACCCCCTAGTTACCAGCGCCAAAGTCATATCCAATTCCCTCCATGGATAAACAACTGTCTTGCTGAAGACTCCTCACCCCAGTTGATTTTAACTAGTTTTCTAGAGATCTTATCAGTAATGCGCTCAGTGCTATTCCGAAACCATAATCCTGTTACGAAAGGTTCCATGGGATGGTTCGACAAAGCCTGTCGCAAAGCCCTATCAGCCTTAAAAAAGGCTACAAATAGCACCAACAGAATTCCTTCCCTGATAGCCAAACTAAGAAAGGATTACAAGGTGGCCCAACAGACCTGCAAAAAGGCTCTAAGAAAAAATTTATGGGCCCAATTACATGATAGCTGTCTAACCAAAGACAGCTCCCAGTTTTGGCGTGTCATTAAATCACCCTTTTTAGCAGATGATAATAGACCGCAGCACTTAGATGTGGCAATTTCTGCAGAGCTTTGGGTGTCCCATTTTTCGAAAATATTTGGGGGGCCCCCCGACCCTGCTCTATCAGTAGACACCCCACTTGTTGATCTCGATGGTGCTCCAACCTACCCCATCGACTTGCACTTTAGTGTAGGCGAGGTTTTGCACGCTTTAACGCGTTCTAAAACAGGAAAAGCGCCCGGTCCAGACGGGGTCCCCCTGGACATCTTCTCTAGCAACCTAGAATTGTGGGCTCCAGTCGTCACCCAGGTGATGGCGGCAGTCTCGTCGAATGGTCTCTTGGACTCCTGGTCCTCCTCCATATTATTGCCGATCTTTAAAAAGGGGGATCGCAGCAACCCTGCCTGTTACAGACCAATTTCCCTCCTGGACTCACTGGGGAAAGTCGCCGGGCGCCTACTCCTGGAACGACTCCAGGACTGGGCGTCGGAAAACAACATCTTAACCGATCTCCAGTATGGGTTCCAGGAGGGCCTTGGTACGATAGAACAGGCATTAAACCTAACCTTATTGATTGGCAAATATGTAGGAGCGAAGCGCGGTAACTTGTATGCAGTCTACATCGACCTCAGTTCCGCCTTCGATTGTGTGATCCACTCCAAGCTATGGTCCATTTTGAGTGATCTTGGAGTGGATCCCCCTCTCGTTAACTTCCTGCGCGAGCTCTACTCCGACGCTACTGCGTGCGTGAGGTTTGGGCTAGCCGGAGAATTAACATCTTCTTTTCCTGTTACGAGAGGAGTAAGGCAGGGCTGTGTTCTGGCCCCTTTCCTTTTCAACCTCTATACCAACGGGGTTGAAAAGGCTTTGTTAAAGGGAAGCCAGGACCTCCCTACTATCAACCATCACCCAATCCCTGCCTTACTGTACGCGAACGAGTCCGTCATTCTAGCTAGGACCCTAATTCAGCTGCAGAAACAAGTAGACAAGTATAATCAGTTCATGTCCTCCCTGGGACTAAAAGTCAACAAGAGCAAGACTTTTGTTATGCACTTTGGTCCTAACGTAAAACATCCCAAATCTATCTACCTAGAACAGGTCAGACTAGAGCGAGCCAGGGAATACCCCTATCTAGGCATCTTAATGGACGACCAACTAGCCTGGAAACAGGCTGTGGCTTGCAGAAAAATGCACTTTCAAAGAGCAACTTCACCCTTGGTTTCCTTTTCTCGAAAATTGGGTAAACCTGCTCCTAAAGAGCTACTCAAAATCTATCAAGCAAAATGCCACAGCGTAGCCACTTATGGCGCTCCCGTTTGGGGCCACGCCCAGGTTGATAGCCTACAACTAGTCCAATCTAAGTTTATTAAATACATCCTGGCTCTACCTAGGAGCGCTCCAATATACGGCTCCCATATCGAGCTGGGCATCGATTATATAATAGATTCCATCAGATGCCAGTCGATTCTTTTATGGCGCCGTATTTGGACAAAACCTCACTGTCACCTTACCCGCTCCCTTCTCCAGGATTGCCTTACCCTAGTAAATTGGCAAAAAATTCCTTGGTTAGTCTATGTCTCAAATTTCTTTAGGGATATGAACTGTGCTACTTACTTTTCAGACCCACTGTCTTTGTCCGACATCAGTAAAAAGGCGTTGAAAATTCTCTGTATGAACCATCTTAGACATCTCCGCCTCTATACAGAGATACTGAAGCCAAGTAACGTGCACATTTTATCCTTACAATCTACCCCTGGTACCCAGCCCTACTTATCTTTCTTCCTATCTAATTTTGAAAAGTATGTGTTAACAAGATTACGTTTCAATTTATTCTTCCGTCTTTTTACCTTTCCTAATGTGCATAATTGGTCGCACGAATTGGCTCGCTGTCCGTGCGATGGTGCTTCCGTTCAATCAAACATTCACACCATTTTTTTCTGTTATTTTTTTGTTCAACCACGTAAAAAATGGATAATTCCCCTCTTACGAAGCATGGGGTTGAGAACGTGTCGGCCAGCCTTTCTGGCTCTTCAGATGCTGGACACCCCCCATGCTGCTAAATGTGTGGCACTTTTCCTGAAATCCTGTTTAAAAATACGTTGTATGATTGGGTCTTCTACCACATGAATTGATATTCCTCACACTTTGTTTACTTTACTGTAATTACTGTTTTTTCTTTTAGTGATGTACTAAATTTGTATTTTATTTTTCTTTATAGCTTTACACGTGTATCCATAATATATATTTGACTTGTTAAACTGTACTTTTTATGATTGAATGTTCTGTCAATCGAATAAAAGTTTATGAGAATGAAAAATGAGGGTTTCCCGGAGAGCACTATTCCTCCAAAATTCAATATGGTTGAAATGTCAGCAGACTATGAGCACACACATTCTACAGTCACCTTCAGACCATGAGCACCCACATTCTACAGTCACCTTCAGACTATAGTGAAAGTCATTACCTCATCCTGTCTGCTTTCGGTCTAATTCTCACCTATATCTACTGTGCAAACTTCAGTCTGACAATCTAGGTTCAAGCTATATTATATGTTCTCTTTCAGTCTGATTAGATGTTGATTAGACTCCCCATTCAATGTCTCTTTATGTTTTGACAATTCCACAAGCATTAATTTTTTACCGTTTTCTCTTAGTTTGAACATTTACTTTTTGTTCCGTGCAAGAAAATGAACATGTATTTGTCCTCTCATGTACAATTGTACAATACCGACTGCAAAGCATTTGATTTAATTAAGTAGCCATTTACAGAGCTTTATTTATTCATTTACTGTTCATTTTTAGTTCTTTGTAAAGCACCTAAAGCCTCGACAGCGTGATGACAAACAGACTAACACTGCAAAGAAGGTGCCATATAGTTGTGCACGGATGAATACCAGACATTGGAAAGGTGAAATGTTTATTATTTCTAAAATGGTGGAAACAATTTTTCATTGACATAACTGGATGTAAACGTCCAATGGATCTGCCAGGCAATCATAACTACTGCCTGTGGCGGATCTGTGGCAGATGGACTTTGCCTCTGCCAGCACACTGCCCGCCATTGTAATATGGCGGGCAGAGAAGTGCTTTACGATGGTGCTGCCAGTGGCGGTTTCAGTGCCATTGTAATGACCCCCTTTGTTTTATAGATGTATTCAAACAGAGAAAATCATTTATTTCTGTAAATAGGTGAAAAAAAACTGCAAATTTGAAAAAGTTCAGTTAGTTCAGATGCATGATTATTGGAAATACCTGTCTTTTCAAAAACATCTATGTAAAACAGTTGAAATACTGTTTTTCTACTTTACCCATCATTTGCCTGTGCACACACAGAAGCCATACATTCTACTGGGAGAAATACCTTGTACATGAAACTACTCGAGCTCTATTATTCCCCACTAATTGAATTCATTGCCTGTGTATTCTCATTGTCAAACATACACAGGGGAGGGTCCCTGCCTAATTCTCGAATGATGCTAGGATCAGATGGCATATCCCTCACTGGTCGGGTTGATTGGCACTCTGGTACATGTTGTAAGCATAACGTTTTTTGGCTTTTCTTGTTCTGTCAATCAGAGTCGTTTTCTGGCAGAAGACTTTAAAGTTTGTGTTTTGGACTATGTGATCCTGAGTTCTACAAAGTGAACTAAAATTATTGAGACGCTGCTAAGGTCTCACCTTTGGTGATCTCAGAAGCGAGAAAGATGGCGGCAGTGAGGAACACCGGCATGGTGTTGGACGAAGGATGGAGCTGGGCAGTGCACAAGATCTGTGTCTGAGAAGTTCTTCTGCTCAACATCTGATTTTCTGGCCATTGCATTTATCCAGTTGCAGTGGATGGAGTGGAGGTCCTGCTTGAGAGCTGATGTGGCAGTCTCGTTATTTTCTGCTGGTCAGTGATTGGGCGTGACTCTCAGGCCTCTTAACCATCACTCCACCCAACACATTACTGAAAGAACAGGTTGTCCTGATGTAATGCACTTCTCTCTAACAACAGCTTCATTGGGTAATATATTATGTACACTGACACACCCTTTCTGAGGTGAGAGTTAGTTTTGGGCATCTTGCCTTTGGTCAACTTCCAATTCAGTCTTTGAACAGCTCAGGCAGGCCCTTTGGTCTAGCCAACATTTATTAGACAGTAGATGGTGGCACTTCTACTAAAAATGGCTGAAGCCAAGTGATAGTTGCTGTGCATTGGAGGCCGTTTCAGTAAAATTGTTGAATCCAACTTGAGATGTCGAGGACACTTCTTGTTATCAAGGCAGCAACTGAAGTGGTTGACGTCATACGTGATAGCTCAGGAAGATAAGGATGGTATTTGCATTGTGCAAACTAGGGACAGTCTCCTGTCCTTGCAGCACTTACTTGGATGGACCATAATCTCGAACTGAGGGTTGGAGTCATTTGTTTGAAAATGACAATAATTGTTGTAGGAAGTGTAGATTTTCCTAGTTGTTATGACAGAAAGTCTTAATTTTATTAAAGACACGGAGGCGAGTAATATGCCTTCTTATCTTGCATTTATTTTTTTACAGCAGCCAAGATAAGTGTAAAACTACAGTTCCCAGGGGCCCAAGGCAAACAACCTGGCTAATGGGAATGTAAGAATAACGATATCACATAGCCAATGGCAACATAGTAACCAATAAAACGTCACAACTGACTGCGCAGCTCAGATAAAATCATGAAACAAAGGAACAATAGCTAGTATGATAGAAAAAGTCAAAGTCCAGGAGCAAACTTCTCGAGCCACATTAATCCAGGAAACACGAACAGCAGGAGGCGGAGAAGGAGGCTCCGATATGGATGGAGATGAGAGTTGATGGGGAGAAGACCATATCCCTTACGACGAGGTCGGATTCGCTGAAGGGAGGGAGAACACAGGTTAGTAGTGTAGTGGTGGGATAATACTCGCCTCCGTGTCTTTAATAAAATTAAGACTTTCCGTCATAACATACTAGGAAAATCTACATTTTATGGCAAGACCAGAGGCTCCTAATATGCTTGTTCAAAGCATGTCAATCACTAAAGAAGCCACATTATCAACAGGTTCGCAGTAAAACATGCGAAAAACACTATCATTAGTCCAGTCTGCTGATCTCAGAATGTCCTCGAGATGGGAGCCTGCCCAAAAGGCCATAGAAGCCATGGCTCCACTAGTGGAATGAGCTCAGAAAACGGAGACGTCAATGCCAGCAAGGGACATAACCTAACGCACCCAGCGAGCAAGGGAAGCAGAAGAGACAGGGAGGTGAGGTTTACGGAAGGAAATGAGGAGTTGAGAGTGAAAGGACTTTCTGAGATTAGCAGTCCTTTGTTCATACATTTTTAAACTTTGTCTAACACATAATTTGGGATGAGAGGGGATATAAGGGTAAACACTAAATTCAGATTAGTCTTAGTTCTTCTATGAATCTGAAATTCAACTCCCGTGGGAGAAAATTGGCGAGAAGAAACATCCAAAGCTTTTACATCAGAAACACATTTGATGGAAACAAGGCACAAAAGCATGATGAGTTTCGCAGATAACATTATCAATGAGAGTGCAGCATTATCTGGGCAGTCAGAAAATAGTTTAAGAACCACAGAAACATCCCATAACTTGGTATATTTAGCCAACGGAGGTTTGGAACAGTGAACCCCTTTGAGAAGACGACAGATTAGAGGAGGAGCACCTACAGGCTGGCCGTCGATAGGCGAATTGTTTAGAGAAATGGCAGACCTATATAGGTTGACAGTATGATAGGACTTACCTGTGCTAGCTTCTGCAGCTAGGAAATTGACCACAAAATTCAGAGGGTCTGAAATGGGATCGATATGCCTTCCCAGATACCAGCTTGCCCAAAGAGACCGGGCGGATTAGTAGGTTTTAGAGGTCCCTGGGCCCCAGGCTTTGCTGATAAAGAGAGAAGCCTCTTGTGTAATGATGAAGTCAGCAGGGAGAGGCCGGGAACTTTCCAGGCTGACAGCACTAGCGACTTGTCTAGGAATGAGATTGTGTTGCAAACCATGCGGGTTCAGAAGTAAGTTCTCTCAGGCCGGGAGGAGAACTGAAAAATCCCCTGACATGGGAACCAAATTTGAGATTGCCAAACGAGACTACCAGAACTAGAGAAGTCGACTGGTGACAAACATGGGAAAGGACTTTGCTGATCATGAGGAAATGAGGGAATGCATAGTTGAGGTGAAGAGACCAATCCTGAAGGAACGCATCCGTAGCCAAGGCTGTGGGATACGGATGCTAACTGAAAAATCGCGGTAACTGAGCGTTGAGACGGGAGGCAAAGAGATCTATGAAGAAAGGGCCCCATTTTTGAGAAATTGAAGGAAGAAGCCTCCAGACACTGGAATCTTGTAGGGAACGAGAGTGCCAACCTGCCACGGAGTTGAGATCCCCCGGAAGATATTCCGCTGTTAAGGACAGTTGATTGGCAAGACAAAATTCCCAAAGGCTCTTTGCCAACTCCGCTAGGGATTTGGGCTTGGTGCCGCCTAGATGGTTGATGTAACGGACCACATAAACATTGTCCATCCGAAGGATAGAACAGCGAACCCTGTTTTTTTAAAGGCTTTGGATTGCAAAGGAGCCTGCAAGCATCTCTAAGCAATTGATGTGCAATTTTGACTCCTCGAGAGACCATGTACCTCCAGTCGAGATTGGACCACAGCGGGCGCCCCAACCCGACAGGCTGGCATCGGATTCTAATACAAGATCTAGGGCCGAGGCGAAAATAGTTCGCCCGTTCCACGCATCTAAATGGTCGATCCACCATTGGAGCTCTGCGCGAGATTCTAGGTCCAACTCGATAAGGTCGGAATAGGCCAAGTCTTGACGAAGATGTCTGATTTTTAGGAGTTAAAGAGCCCGATAATGTAGAGGGCCCGGAAAGATGGCCTGAATGGACGCAGAAAGCAAGCCTACTATTCTGGCCAGAGATCTCAGGGATAGGAGAGAAGTCCGCAGGACCTTGGAAATTTCCACTTTTATCGTAGCAACTTTTGATTGTGGCAGGAGAAGAGAGGGTGCGGCGGAATCTACCAAGAAGCCCAAGAACTCGATGGTCTGAGAAGGAATAAGCATCGACTTCTCTACGTTGAGGAGTAAGCCCAGATCTAAGAGGAGGGACTGAGTGGTAAGAAGGTCTGACTGAAGGAGCTGTTTGTCTGTGTTCATGATCAAAATATCTTCCAGGTAAATAATGAGTCTGATCCCGCGGGATCTCAGAAACGCAACCACTGGACATAATAGCTTTGTAAAGCACCAGGGAGCAAAGGAAAGACCAAAAGGGAGAGAGGTGAAGCGATAGGTCACAACGGACCACTGGAACTGGAGAAACTTGGAATGGGAAGGGTGAATGGGAACCGTGGGATAAGCGTCCTGAAGGTCCAGGCGGACTATCCAATTGTTCCAACGTAGAGTATCCCGTAAGTGAAGAATGGTCTCCATTTTAAAGTGATGGTACACCACAAACTGATTGAACCATTTTAACTTGATTACTGGTCGCAGTTTTTTGTTCTTTTTCTCTAGGAACTTAGGAACCCGGAAGGATCGAAAGGAGCGACCTGGATAGGTTGCTTGAGAAGGAGGGACTGAATTTCTGAAGAGATTAGAAGAGACATCTAGTTTGAGAAAACCAGAGGAGGTGGAAAGACGGTTTGAAAAGGCAGAGAATAAAGCTCTATAAGATAGCCTTGTACGGTATTTAGAACCCAAGGATCTGCGCTGACTGCCACTTTGAAAGAAACTATTTTAAACTCTCACCCTGCAGGGGGAGGAGGAGCAAGACCTACATTGTTGGTTGGAGTAATTGTTGTTGCTGTAATTCTTCTGTCCTCTACCGCGGAAGCCTCTACCCCGCTGGGGATAGAACTGGGGCTTGAATTCCTGTGAAGAGTTGTTAAAGTAACCTCTGGCGCCTTGGTTACCGTAGGAACGGCCGGAAGAGCGACCCCTACCTCTCCTGCCCGTCCAAAAACCAGGGAGTGAAAGACCTTTTTTATGGACTGTTGTGCTTTGTCCAAGGAAGCAAAGGGGGACACAAATCTGCTCAGGTCCTTAACCAAAGTGTCGCCAAAAAGGAGACCATTAACTTTGTTGCCTGGGTCTTGAGGAGCTAAATTGGCAAATTTTGGGAACAATTTGATCAAAAGGCCTTTACGGCGTTCAAGAGTAATGGCTGCATTTGCATTTCCAAGTAAACAAAAGGCTCGCTGAACCCACATGGAGACATCCTCCGCCGACAGGTCCGACCCGTCTAAGCGAGCAGACTCAGCCATGTCGTAAATGCGTCCAAGGTGCCTACAACATCGAGACGCTTATACTGGCAAATGGACCAGACTTTGTCCACCCCCTTGCGAGGGTCTTTACAAATTTAAAAAAGAAGGCCATTAAGGGCTGATCTATAGTGAGCACTGAGGTAACCTTGTCCGGTAAAGATGGTTTGGGGCATTCAGACTTACGACGAGCTCTGACGGAGGATTCCAAAGGCAGTCCAACCTGGCTGAAATGTGCTCCCCTACGTGAGAAGAGGGAACTCATTTGGTAGAATTTTGGTGTCGAATTAAAGCGGGATCAAACATAGGAACCCTGTCCGCATCAAATACAGGTTCAAAGTCAAAAGAATCAGATTTGGATTTTTTGAATGGGGGAGAAGGAGGGTCAGAGACATCAAAAAGATCAAAAAGATCAACTGCGTCTTGCATGTCATCGTCCGTGTCCAAAATAGAAGTAATTACAAATTTTTGTGGTGGCTGTGCGTGCTTCGTTTTCATTTTGCGCTTGCCCTCGGTAACTAAAAACCCCTCCTGAACAGGAGGCCTGGGAGGCACTTGGTCCTCATTCAACTGCGAGGAAACCTCGCTAACCAGCCTTGACGAAGTCTTTTTTGCGAGCAACGCAGCTGAGGAACCCACCTTTTTGTGTCTGCTATCCCCCGCAGACTGGGCCAGAGCCTAGGACAAGAAGCTCAACATGGAGTTTTCCATGCCCTTGGACATGCGTCTCATTGACACCTCTACAGCATTTTCTACTGAAGTGTTAATAAACTTATTTAAATCCTTTTTGAAGGCTTTGCCCTCTTCATAAACATGCCCCGACTTCGGAGAGCTATCTATCTCCATTATACACTCAATGCAGGCAGGAGGAAGGAAAGGTTTAAGCAAGGAGGCAGGAGGAGGAGCGGAGAGGGAAAGAACACCCACAGGGGCGTGTCCAAATTACCAGAGTGTCACTGGGCTCCCAGAAAGCGGCAAAGAACTGGCAGTGAAAGTGGCTCTATTTCCAAGCGCCTCAGCGCTGCTGCAACCGGAGCGTGAAAGAAAAACCTCACCCAACTGCCAGAGAAAGCAGCGCTCGACGCTGACCAAACAAATGTGAAACGGTGAGCGCGAGCGCGAGCGCGGCAGATGGGAGACTGAAAGCAGCCGCAACCACCGCGGTAAAGCCTGATAGCGCAGCAGAAGAAGGGGCACTGCAATAGAAGCGCAGCAAAGCGGGCAAACAAAGCAACTAATTCTTCAATAAAACATTACAATAAACAGTAAATATACATTAAACTGTGAGCAAAAGATGAGTCACTTACCTGACTGCAAGCAGCAAGAAAAGAGGAAGCTGCGCAGTCAGGGTTGACGTTTTATTGGTTACTATGTTGCCATTGGCTATGGGATTTCTTTCATTCCCATTGGCCAGGTTGTTTGCACATGTTCCATGGGAACTGTAGTTTCACACTTATCTTGGCTGCTGTTAAAATAAATGCAAGCTAAGAAGGCATAATAGGAACCTCCGGTCTTGCCACAAAATTGTACTGGTAGTCAAGTGAGGTGAAACCCTATTCAAGCAGCAACGACAACTCTTGTCAAGGTGAGAAGCAAGCAAACTTGGCCACTGGATTCAAGATAGCCTGGCTGATGAGGATTATGAATCCGAAACCGGTCCCAGGATGCTTGTTTCCGGTCCATGGAAGACATGGCTTGGCAGTTCGGGCTGGACTGTTCCCATGAGGCACAGGGTCAGACTGATTTGCATATAGCCATGTCTGAAATGGGGTGGCTGAGTGGGCTAAAGAATGGTGATGGATTAAACCCAGATCAGTTGACTGGGGGTGAGTGTTTGATTTGCTCAAACGCTCCGTCCATCATCCCCTTTTGTATCGCTTTGAGAAGCAAGCAAACCCCAAATTAACCTGTACTTAACTCTCTGGTAGCTGGGCACAAATCTTGTCAATCTTAGGCAATGTGTAAAGTATTCATGAAGCAGCATGCAAGGGTTTAAGGTACTTTGTTCGGCGGGCCTACCCTGGTCCCTGTATACAGGCATGTCTGTATGGATCTGTTTTTAGCAAGTTCGAGTAATTTATCTCCGCAGTTTGTACTAGACTTTTGTGGTGGACCAGACCAAAGTAAGTAATGCTACCCGAAACCCAGTCAAAGGCAAACCGGTTTCGGAGAGCCTCCACCGCCCGATGAGCGGCAGTGAGATTGAGCACCTGTGATTTCTGCATATTAATTTTGAAGCGTGAAAACCGGCTAAATACTTGGAGGTCTTCCACAACAGCTGGTAGAGAAGAGAGAGGATGTGCCCCCAAAAAAATAAGGTCTTCCGCATACAGACTAATAAGGTGCTGATCGAGACCAAATGGGACACCATGCACAAGAGGATTGTCACAGAGTCGCTGGGCCAGTGGTTACATTTAGAGGGCGAAAAGCCGGGAAGAAAGGGGGCAGCCCTGCCACTTCCCTGCCCTACGACAAAGTGATCGTAGAGGACACCATTGACTCGAACTTCCGCCTGAGGTGCGCTGTAAATGCTCGCACAATAGACTTTGCCCCGTCAGCCGTCGGAGTTCCTGTGCGAGGAATCCTACTTGCAGGTGAGGCCTCCGTCGAGTAACCCGGAGCCTCTAGTACTACTGTGAGGAACGCGGGCTGGAAACCCTTCACTGAACCTGTGCGGGCCGCTGCAGCTAAGAGAGAGCTGCCGTCGCTGAGAGCCCACCTTGATTTGAACTTTCAGAACCTTCGCTAAATCTGTGCTGATGATAGATATAGATCAAAGGATTAAAAGAATAGTTATGATAAATCCAACACCATGCCAATGTTGGATTCATTATAACTATTATTATTATACTGTTATAGAAAATTATTTTCTTGCTTCTCAAATAGCTCTTTTTTTAAGGTCTATTTCTATAGAAATAAGCAATTCCTGTTCATTCCTGCCTTATTTTGGGGAATTACCATGTTCAAACTTCATACCAGTCCTGAAAACTCATGTCTTTCTACCTTCATCTGAAAATTCTGTACAATTGTTTCTAATATACTAAGTGCATAGAGGTAAAAGTGTGACTACTTAAAAGCGTGGGTGTTCACAAACCTCCAAGGCATTCCTACACACAGTCACATGGAAACTTTTATGCGAATAAATGCTTTTACTAATGTGAAAATGACTTTTGTGAATTGCAAAATAACTTTCACACTCATAAAAAAATTCCATTGGTTGGTGCAATCCAAACGTACATGCACAGATAGCTTCAATATTTGTTTTGTAAAACAAGCATTGGTATAGCCAATAGGTCTTACCTTTTGGACCTCATAAGTGTTTAGCCATTTAGCACATCATCCTTGGTGCTGTGCTGCCAGGGATTGAAGAGTTATACAATTCCTAGACACTGGGTCATGCCGTGTGATTCAGGAATACATTTGAAATCTATGCTAAATGCTAAATTGTTTGTACCCTGAGCTAAGTAGATCCTGCTGGGATTCTATTGTAGTTGGTTCAGCCAAACGCTACAAATACATCACTAAATTCACAGCTACTAAAATGTGCACATAAATCCCAGAAAGGCAATACATTGTTCTTGCAATCCCCTGATGCTATCTTTAGGCCTTCCTCCTTTGTGGTGGTAAAGGAAGCAGATCATACAGCGATTTTTAAAAAAATTAGTAAAACTAGAGGGAATGCAATCTAAGGACTGGTGCATTGTTAGACGATCTATAATAAAACTGCCACCAAGAATCCGAAACATGCTATTATAACACAGTTTGGTTATCTTCTATAATGTAATGGATCCAGTAAAATGAAATCCACGTCTTCCTACATGGGAAACCTTGAAAGCTGCCAGCACACCGCAAACTCTTCCACACATGAAAGGGTGTCATACCCTGCTACTACTTTAAAAACACACACTCCCTATAATAAAGTTAAAGATAAACTGATCAAAAATTATGTTGCATCTCAACCATGGTTTAAATAACAAGCGCAGTCACCACTCATTAAGTGTAATCCTCCATCATTACTCATGCCGGCGTGTGTAGATCGTTCCCTGTGGACATGATATGACCTCATCTAATGAAGGGTGTGTGGATGCTGTGAGGGCTGGCAGGGAGGTGCCCCGAAAGAGAGACTTAGAGTCCGAGTCTTTGTACATTTATAGTGATAGCACTTTTTCTACACTTCTGTGTAACGAAGGGAAGGTCCTTCCCAAGCGCTGACAGGTGGGGTGCACTCAAGGAAACAAAAGGTAGGAATGGTTTAAGGGTGGTCCTTGGTGGGGGTACTCAGGGAGGGAAACTGAGATAAACCCCTCCAAAAACAGATTGTGTTGGAGCAAGGATGTAGCATAACATCCAGAGCTGCTGACTTTGGAACTGGGGAACCAGGTTCGAGTCTTGGCAGCATTTCAGAACAGACGAGACAATATTCATTTAGGTCTTTAGCCATCGATTCCCTTTTTCTGCCTAAAACGTGCATTCGTTGCATTGCTTTGAAAGGCAGCGAGTGCACGTTTGGTGATTCCCTTGCGGGAGCAAACTTTTACTGCTCGCTCCCACAAGGGAAACCGGCACAGGCCCCCTCCTCTCTCTCTCCCCCTGCTGCCCCCTTTCATCTTGAGGTGCGCGCTCTTGTTTATCCTGGGCACGGTCTTTCACGCAGCGTCTCGGTGCACTGCTCGCATCTCTCTCCCATCTTTATTTTCCATCTCGCTTGCTACCGCTGCCTACTGCCTCTCTCGGTCTCCCATTTTCTCTCCGTGTTTCAGCCCCTTCTTCGTTCCCTCTCACAGGCATTATTGTGGCCTCAGAATTCACTTTGGCTATAATATTCCTAAATGGTGGCTCGCATACATTCCCCTCTTCTCACTCTCTCTGACGCTCACCTCCTCGCCCCTTTCCCTGTTCCCGCACTCCACATCCATCATTCAAAAGATATGACCACACATCAGAACTAGATGCACGGATCAATACCACCATCTGAGCACTGAATTGAGAGCTCTGTGCAAGGTCTCGAAATGGTGTATAGCAGGGATTCTGCTCCTACACAGAATTGTGCACAGAGACTTGGAACCTCAGTGAATTAGGGGGTGCTAAAACTCACCTTAGTAGCCAAAATCCCCATACCAGACTAGCAATCAGTGCCTCATTGGTTCTTCCATAACCCCAATGATTAGACAACCCAGAACATGGACTTAGAATACCTCAGGCAATGTGGAACACATGAACACTCTTTGGTTATACAATCATACCAGTCCAAAACAGGGAGTAAAAGGAAACACGATCAAGTTTGTAATATTTATTTCTAATGCTGTGTTCTCATGCACAGTATCTTAGCTAATACAAGCAGACAAGATTATCAGCATAGTTACTGTTCCATAAAATACAAAGGGAGAAAGCATGTTACAATGCTAAATGGAAAACAGGTTAGAATACACCTATATCTCACCCTCCCTTGCTAGTAGGGTATTTTATATCTACAGAAGGTCTCTTGGGTTTACAAGGGCAGCCCCATACCTCTCGTCCTAGCAGAAATGGATCACATCAGTTTCTGCACCAGCTCTCTGCATGCAAATGTTCTCCAAGTGTGTTTGATCATGCCTACGCAGTGCATTATTAAACGCGCCAAAATCAGACACATCATCAGTAGGGTAAAACTAACCTGTCTCACGATGGTCTAAACCCAGCTCACGTACCCACAGCTGCATATATGTAATGTCTAGAACGTGCGCTGATCAGTCCGAACAACAACCACTGTGTTGAAATAACCTGGAAGGCCTCGGTCCAGAGCTGAGCTGTTGAAGGCTTCTCTGCGCAATAGAAAAGATTGGCTGTAAGTGCTGTGTCATGGGCCTGGCAGTAGTGGGCTTCGTGGGCTCCCCGAAGCCCCTGGGAACACCACCTCTCCGGGGTTTTGAAATAGAGGGAGAGGGGCTGTGCGGCTGCTCTGCTGGAGCCCTTGTTGGCTCTGGGGACCGCCACTTCCCATGGCTGGTTCTTGCAATGTCCCAGGGAGCTCACCCTGGGACATAGTTGTTTGCTAAGAGAGGGTGGAAGCATGTCTTGCACACTGTCATAGTAAACCCTGGTTGCTTTGTTGAAGCAAGAGGAAAACCTGCAATTAAGCAAAGAAGAATTGCTTTTGGGCAAGGGAAGCTGCATGTTAGCAGGTTCCATTGCCCACAAGGAATGCCTGCTCCCGCAGGAAGCGAGGAGCCAGCAGGTCCGTGGGGGCATTGGGGCTCTACCCCACGGTCAATAACAGAGAGGCCAGGCCCAAGGGGATGGAGTTCCCGGGGTCAGAAGTGGCCTGGGAGGGGGTTACAAAAATAATAAAAAAATATGTAGATGTGGGCATGCCTCAGGGGATGGGGTCCCCGAGGTGAATGTAAACTAAAGTGAATGCTTTTTATTTTTCAAAAAAGTATGGAGTCATGACCGCTCGAGACTAACTTTTGCTGCTCTGTTGTTTCCCTGAGGAGTGAAGACTGCGGGAGGGTCCCTGCCCTATTGGAACCTGTGGCTGTGTGCAGCTGAGGAGCGTTCGTGGCCGCAGAGGAGGTGAGAGGTGCGGTGACCGGGACTGCGAGGACCAGCATTCCAGAGTCATCGTCAGCAGGTTCCTCTTCCCGGCCGAGCCACGCCCCCTCCCAGTGCCACGCCCCCACCTACGTGATAAGCAGACCTGCAAACGCGCATCGCGGGACGCGCGCGGGTCGCAGCCCGGGGCGAAGCCCGGGCAAAGGGCGGGCCCTCTACGGCCCTCCAAGGCCATACAAGGCGTGGCGTGGCACATTCTCTAACGTGTACTACTCCGTACCTGGTTATACTGATCTTTATAAATGATGTCATCTGTTCCGGACGATCTGCCACCCAGGGTAGGTGTTTGTATCTTGGGCCCTTTGGACAAATACTTTCCAAGAGCCAATATGGAGGTCGATAGAGACATGGCACTTGCGGAGCGGCGGGCTGCCCGTCGTCTCTCTATTGAGATGTTAAAAAACACAGCAACTGCCTCTTCCAAGGTTACCAATAGTCCACATCTAGATAACGACTCCATGGGAAATACAGACGTTGATCTGTTTAATACCGACAGCATTCCCCTAATATTTCAAATCAGCTCGTCCCCCAAAAGTACCACACGCGCTAATACTCAAATAGATTTAGTTCCCCACAGTAGTAGCCTAATTATCGATCTTATTGATCTTGATACGCCCAAACCTCAGCAGGTGTTTGTACATCCTACTCTAAACCCAATTGGGGTAGAAGCATCGTGCGTGGGGGCTGAACAGCAAATGCATTCAGGTACTCTTCCTTCTGTGATTTCTAAAATAAAAGCACCGGCTGTAACAAATTTCATAAAAAAGAAACAGCAAACTATTCGCTCACCCCCAAAAAAACTTAGAAAAAGAGGCTTGGGAAATATAAACACTCCAGTCCGTAAATTACTGCCATCTAAAGACGTACTCAGAAAAGAACTATTAGGAATTGTAGAAGGGGTAGTTAATACTTCCGAAAACATAAACCCCTCTCATGCTCCACCTTCTATAAAAGACTTTGTTGACGCAATGGAACACCTATTGAAAGCTCTACTACTCCCAATAGTAGAGAGAGTTAAGAAAATTGGTGCGCAACTGGATACCCTTATGGAACGTCCTATTGAAAAAACTCCAACTAATAAGGATATAGCTAAATCAATTCCTACAAAGGAGCCAAAAAAATCATAAGCAAGGTTAAGAGTATACCTGTAGTTAGCACCTCTACTGCTCAATCTACTTCTAATAAATCAAAACCAGTCAATGACAAAGTTCCTATTGTGTCATCAAATACGCCTTTAAACTTACCGTCACAGTCTTCCCAGATAAATTCTCTTATGCAATCAGCCAGAATGGGCAACAAAAAGGTCGCATCGGGTACGAATAAGGATGGTTTAAAACCCACAACATTCTCACGTGAAAGAAACATGGATTTACCTCCAGCTGCATCACAAAATGTTATTGTGTTAACGGGGGTTTTGCCTTTACCTTCTGGTTCTCAGGAAAACCACACTAGCCTGAAGAATAAAGTTATTTATTGGATAAAAACTAATAGGCCATTGCCACCCCATATAGACGGCGACATTATAGCTGTGAGACGGACTAATTGGGTTGGAGTGCGCCCGAAAGATATAGAGGGTGATGTACTAATTATCACTTTTAAAGATCCTCGAGTTATGCTGCACATTAGGGACTGGTTTACAGACTATGACAGAGGCTCGATTTCACCTAAAGTCTTGTCTTACTTTTATCCGGAATCCCTAATGCCTCGCGAAAGGCCGCATTCTAGACAGCATTATGATAACTATTCTTTCCCTCGTCAACAAAGATTACCATATAACTCCTATCCCCCTAGGCATAGAATCATGGAAAATATATTTCCTTCTCCTTCTTTACATGATTTGTCTGGATTTGGACAATATCTGCCACCTACAACCCATCTCTGGAATATTCCTTGTCATAATTATTATGCACCTCTTTCAGGTCTGGACAATAACGAATGACTCTCCCCTATTGGTATAGATAGCTATGAGATGGAGAATGATTTTGGTAAAATCTCTGATGTATCACTGCCTAGCAGTGCCACCCTGTCCATAAAACTAGGTGATAAAGAGCCAGTAAGTGGAGAAATTTCCCTGGAGCCCATAATTAGTGTGTCTTGTGTTCATCAGACAAACACTAAAGAAATATCTTATTCCCATTCTGAAAGTCGAGTATCATCTCTCGAACTACAGATTCTTAGCTGGAATGTGGCTGGCCTTTCTACCAAAATAGCTATACCATCATGGCTGGAAGTGGTCAATTCCTTCTCAATCCTATGTTTTCAGGAGACATGGGTGCAAACTCCGATCCATCTTTTGGGATTCCAGACTTTCCATTCTCCAGCAATAGAGAGCAGGCAAGGTAGAAATAGGGGGGGTTTGTGTATATATGTTAATGTTGCTATAGCGTTGAAGGTTCGGAAACATTTTTGTAGCGATTCGTATCAAATAATTGCTATTCAAATAGGCATATCTTTGAGTTTACTAATAATACATTTTTACAATAATATGCAGGTACAGGGCCTGGAGAAAACGTTACATGATTTGTCCCAAGCAATTGTTTCTATTAAAGAGCAGTGCGGGGGGGAGTGGGTGCTTGCTTTTATGGGCGATTTTAACTGTCATACTTGTCAATATGCTCAAAGGGGAATATGTGAGTTTTCTTCCATTCCAGAAAATGAATCTGATGTCACTTTAAATCACTTTTTGCACTCAAAAACAGGGGAGATATTAAATAACTTTTTAGTTTCTTTTAACTTAACATTCGCTAATGACCTATGCCTTCCTCCGAGACCATTCAAACCTTCCTTTCATGGAAGAGGTTCAAACTCGACCATCGATTTTGTACTCCTCTCCAAGACACACGCATCCTTGGTATCCTTTTGGGATACTCTTGATCATATATACGGGGACCATTACCCTCTGGCCTTTTCCATACTGTTACCACCTTCTAGCAGTTGTCACAATATTCCCTCTATAAGATATGAACAACCAATTAATATAGGGGCAATAAATGGTTATACCCTAAAATGGGAAAAAATTGATCCTGCTAGCCTCCTCAAAAACTTGTTGCAACAGAGGTGGGAGGAGGTACACATTTGTCTAACCCCGACAGAGCATCCACAATTAATCCATACTGCTTTTTTGAAAATACAGGAAACTTTGAAAAAGTTACTTACCCGTCAGTATAAGACAGGTCCTACTATATCAAAAGGGTGGTTCGACAAAGATTGTACCAGAGCCTTAAAATATTTGAAGAAAGCTCTACACTCCATTCCAAAGTTACCTCTGGAGATTCGCCAGGCTCGTGCTCGATACCGCCTTGCCTTAAAAAATAGGAAAAACTCTTTGAAGGCGGAAGCTTGGCGGACCATGTTATTATCTTGTGAGAGCCGCAACTCCTCAGCCTTCTGGAAACTTGTGAATGCCCCACTTCCGTGGGTCACATTGCCTGAGAGGAGGTTGGACTTGGCTATTGATGGAGACACATGGGCCGCTTACTTTCAACAGCTATATAGCAAATCTAACCCCTTAAATACCTCTTTAGTGGACCCAACTCCCTGTACTAATAGCACCACTTTGGGTTTGAGTATGGGTCTCTCTAGCATTGTATTTTCATGTGAGGAAGTTATGCTCGCTATAAGAGAGAGCCCCCCTGGGAAGGCCCCGGGCCCTGACGCTATTCCGGCGGACGTTTTTAAGGCCGAAATAGACTTTTGGGCCCCTTTATTAACCTCCGTCTTAAATTCTGCAAATGTGCATGGGCAAATTCCAACTTGGTCTGAGGCGATTGTTGTACCCATTTATAAGAAGGGAGATAGGCATGTGCCCTCTTGCTACCGGCCTATCTCCCTTCTTGATTCGTTGATGAAGGTAGTGGGACGCATTATCTCGAAACGCATCCACAGATGGACAGAGGATGAGAACGTTCTTTCCAGACTTCAATATGGCTTCCGAACTGGTAGGGGTACAGTTGAACAGAGCTTGAACCTATACTTTTTAATGTCGAAATATGTGGAGGCAAAAAAGGGCAATCTTTTTGTAACATTCATAGACTTGAGCTCAGCATTCGAATGCGTGGACCATGAAAAGTTATGGAGTATTCTTGAGCAGCAGGGGATGAATCCATCTATTCTCAATTTTATTATCAATCTGTATAGGGATGCGGGGGCCAGGGTGCGGTACGGACAGAGGGGGGAATGTTCCCCAAGATTTACCATTATGAGGGGGGTGAGGCAGGGGTGCATATTGGCCCCCCTGCTCTTCTCCCTGTATATAAATGCTGTTGGTGATCATTTGCAGAGTGTGGAATGCGATTATCCGAAGGTGGGGGGACATGCCGTTCCAATCCTGTTGTATGCCGATGATGCGGCTATACTGTCTCAAACAAGATTGGGGCTGCAAAGGGCAGTCACTAATTTTACACTTTTTATGCATGAAAGGGGCCTGAAAGTAAATATTGGCAAGACGTTCTCCCTGGCGTGCAGTAAGGGAACAAAGAAAACTCCATGCCCAATATTTATTGAAGGCCAAAAAATAGATACAGTCGAACATTTTCCATACCTGGGCATCCACTTTCATAGAAAGGTGAGCTGGCAGTCTGCCGTTAAAGCAAGAAAACTTGCTTTCACTAGAGCTATTGGGGCGCTCCGTGACTTTGCCAGTAAATTAGGGGGGAGACCAGTTAAGCAGCTTATCACCATCTACAGGGCTAAATGTGTCTCAACCGCCATTTACGGGGCTGGCCTCTGGGGGATTGACACAATATCACCCATTCAGATAGTGGAAAACCAGTTCTTGAGGTACCTATTAGGGGTCCCAAAGTCTACATCAATCTATATGATCCACATTGAGTTGGGGCTATCTTACATCGCAGATGTAATTAAAACTGAGCCCCTCCTTCTGTGGCATAAGATTTGGACCACTACTGAAACTGCACTAAATCGAGAAATAATTTTGGATAACCAAAAATTGGAGGGGGCGAAACATACAAAATGGATGTCATATGTTAAAAATGTTTGTTGTGAAATTGGGCACCCAGAGTTTTTTAACGACCCTTTGACTATGGAGCATATCACAAGGAAAGCCCTGAGAAAGCTCCTAATGGACCATCTAGAAGCGAATAGGTGGACTATTCATAAATTTAAAAAATCAATTCTGGACTTTCAAAGGATTACTTTGAACCAGGGGCTACAATTATATCTTTTAACTGATATTCCTTGTTTTTCAAGAATGCTCCTTTCTAGATTTAGACTGGGCTCCTTTTTTTGATTAGTGACCTTTCCCTCCTGCAATGATTGGTCCCAAAATTTGACCCCCTGTGAATGCGATGACACCTCTCCCCAATCCAACATCCACTCCATACTATTTTGTAAATATTATGTAGCTCCTAGAAAATCTTTAGTGAAGCCATTATTAAAGAATTGGGGACTGAGGTCTTGTAAAGACGCCTTTGATCGCCTACAACAGTTGGAGGATAGGAATGTCATATCCATCATGGAAAAGTTCTTAAAATTGCTGCTAAAATTTAGGAATTCTATAGCATAGGTTGTATTTACTTGCGATTTTAGCCATGTTACTTATAAACTTTTTTTTTTTTTTAAAACACAGTTTTTATGATACATGTTTTATCTCCTGTCTTTGTGCTTTCCATTCCGGCTTTTGCCTTCTTTCATTCAATTAATGTAATGTATGCTTTTATGATATCCTTGTGATAACGAATAAAGCTTATTTTGATTTGATTTGATTTGACCCGAGAGTGGCCCCCTAGTGTGAATATGAAGGGTGCACGGCCCCCTAGTGTGAATACAAAGGGTGTGTTGTTCTCAGCGCGGCCCCCTAGTGTGAACTGAGTACTTCTCAGGTCTTCAAACACCGAGGGGTATATTCTCAAGGACACATTGCTGAGTTAACTGCACTTTACCACAGCCAAAATAGTGATACATTTAACACACCATTCACAAGCTGGTGCAAACAGCCCATATCACCAGTTTACCAGCAATAGCAGCCTCAAAAAGCATCATCACAGATGACCCCAGCAACTATTGCTAATGAGATGTGGAGTAGGCATTCCCATGCAAAAAGCAGCGAACACACTACTTTGGCAAATTTCTTAACCACCAGCAAGATCAGCGAAGAGAGTACAAAACAGGCGATAAGGTGCGTTAGCACCAGGAAGTTTACACCTGCTCTGACCTGGTGTAAAGTCGGACTACAACCTGCAATATGAAAGGCAGCCCAGCCCACAGCCCCACCTGAACGACAACAGATGCAATGTGTGAGAAGTTGGCCTGATATGCAGTGCTCACTATTCTAGTGATCACTATGTATCATTCCAACGACCCTTATTGATGATTGGTTGTAAGTCAACCTGATAGACCAGCTATCCTAGTAGCATGGACACGAGCAGTCTTTAGGCTAAACTCTAGAGGGCGTGTTAAGCCAGCTGTTTTACCATCACATTTACCCCTTGAACACCAAGTGAAAGGACACCACACAGGTTGTTATGAAAATAAACTATATTTATTTATAACAAGACTACCCTGAACTCTTTATGAGTCAGGGAGCTAAGCACATAACAAAACTCTTAAAGAAATACTGAAAGTCGCACAATTTACACAGATGCCCCAGGGGCACGGAAAACCATATATTACAAAATTGGAATGCAAAATTACTAGCAGGTAAGTACTACTTTCATAGGCTTTGGGATCGCTAGGACTATTCTACTGAACCTTCAGATTACAAGCAGGAGGCCTAGGGACGTCGTGTGCAGAGTGGGAACTCTCACGCGTAATGCGGGACAAAGTCTATGGATCCTAGTAAATGCAAAGTTAGTGTTATCGGACGAATCCGACTAGGTAGAGCTGAAACGACAAAGGATCTGGACACTTAGATAGTTAAGCTATGCTGGAGCACCGAAATGCTCAGGTTACCTAGCCCAGTGGCTGCGGCTGCATAGGTCTGAAAAGACGTCGGGAATCCTCGTTGCAGTCTATGGAGCCTGAAGGAAGAAGTTGCTGGCAGGCGACCAGTGAAGAGATTCGGAGGGATCCAAGCCTGGATCGGTGAAGAGGGAGACCTGTAAGCAGAGGGGACCAAGTTCTGAATCACTAGCCAGTGATTAGGTGGGCACCAGGATGGCACCGGACGAAGTCACCTCGACCAGGTGAGTGGGCGACGCTGGGCTCTGCAGTCTCTCGGACCAGGAGGCATTGTTGGCGACCCGGATGGAGGTGCGAGCTGTCCCACGGAGGTATCTGCTGTCAACGTCGCTGGACCCAGGATTGGGGAAACAACTCTTGGCCAATGCAAGCCCACGCGGTGGACTCAAAATGGCGTCTGGAGTGGACCAGGAGGGTCCGGGGTGCTCCTCTGTTGGAGGGGAGCAAAGGCCAGTCTGGAGCAACCAGACCAGCGGTGTTGTCGTCGTGGTTCGTCGTCAGAAGGGCCACTAGCCAACGGGCAAGTGACCTGGACAACGCGGTGAGCAGCAAAGAGCAGAAGGGCCCCACGCAGATCTCGTGGATGCAAGGGGGCTGGACTTCGGTGCTGGAGCTGCTCAGGGTCGGGGCTTCTCAAACCCCAAAGCACTCACGTGAGGATCCCTCAGTGGTCGTGCTGGGCAAGCGTCGTGCAGTCTTGAACATGGCCGGTCCCTCGAGGTCTCGTCACACCCACGAATCTCAGCTGGGCTGATGATGCAGGTAGAGGTCAGAGGTGCCAGGGAAGCCGGTTCTCATGGAGCTGGGCAGTCTTGATCTGGAGGAGAGACTTACAGCAAACCGCGATGCTTGGATGGTGCCTGCGGGTGCAGGGTGACTACTCCTTAGTCACAAGGGAGAAATCTTAGGAAGAAGTCTTGAGTTCCTTTCGTGGAAAGTAGTTTCAGGATTCAAAGATGATCTGATTTGGAAGGGGGCCTGCTCCTACCTTTATCCTGAGAAAAGGGGCTGGCACGCGACTAAGTCCTGCCCTATGGGTGGGACTAGGAGGGGGGTGGTTACACCCCTCTCCCATGCCGGACTTTCCCTAGCTAAGGGGCTGTGTGCCCCTGGAACTGGTTCAAGCCGGCCTATGCACAGTGAGCACCTGGGTGCCACTTGCAGTCACCTTCCTCTAAAGCCCTGCCTACCTAGGATACACAAAATCCTGTCTGGGACGGTGCTGGCACAGTCCCTGACAGGAAACCCTTTGTCCCTGCCTCCCACGCTGGAAGGACTCCCAGCAGCAGGAGGGCAGACTTGTGTCTCGGTGGCAGCATCCATCTTGTGGAGCTGAGGCTATGTCTGACTTTAACCGGGGTTACAGGTTACCAACATGTCTTCTCCCTCTAGAGGGGTGGAATGCTACCCCCGTCGCCAGAACTGGCGAGGGGGTAGTATTCCAAAGCGTATGACACCTTACACGACATGTTTAGATATTGTCAGGCCAAAGTTACCATAACCGCGAGGATTATAAGGCACTTAAGAGTATATGGTCTGACGCTATCATGGAAACGGCTAAGGGATAGATCCCGAAACCCGCAGACAGGCTCAGCTCATGCCAGAGCACTATCTCACACGATTCCAAGCACTCTGCCTCCAGGATTGTTAAGGCCTGCCATAGGAGTGACTGATAGGAGATCTGTGTGCCCATTTTAGGTTTAGATATAGGTATACTATATCTAAAGGAAAGGGTGATTACACCACCTTGCTCCCAGCTGTCTAGCAGCCAGTTGTGTCAGTTTTGGATGGCCAGCCAGGGGTGGCATAATATATGCTTCAGCTCCTGGTAGGCCCTGGGTACCCCTATGCCCTGGATACCTAAGGTATACTGTACAGGGACTCATAAGGTGACTCAGTATCCAATCAGATATGTACCTAGGGTACATGGGATCCATTTTAACAGAGAGAGCAGTGGGCCTGGGGTCCTGAATAGCAGGGCCCCAGGTCAACTAAGTCAGAAACCAGCAAAACACCAGGCAAAAAGTTGGGGGCAACCATAGTCATGGATCTACCTTCCTACACAATGGAGCAAACATCATGCAGCTCGGTCACCCAACACTGCCCCAACACCCCCTGCCACCAGCCCCTTGTCCGCCATCCCCCTGACCCCCTGACAAACAAATTTAACAGCAACCTTCCGAAATCTGGAACATAACAAATCGGCTGATGGTGCACAATTATAATAAAAAAGATGCATGTGAGGTTGGACACATGAGAATCTCAGTCATCTATGGATTTACACATAACACATTTAATTTAAACAAAACAACAAAATAAAATTGGGTACAGCCATGGTGTGTCAACCCTCAACAATTTATAAATCACAACCTGCATTACAAAAAGAAAGAAAACATTGTGCATCATGCGCCCATCAAAGGAGAAAGAGAGAGAGAAAGAGTGAGAGAGAGGAAGAAAGAAAGAGGAAGACAGAGAAAGAGAGAAAGAGTGAGAGAGAAAGGGGAAGAGTGAGAGAAAGAGAGAGAGTGAGAGACAGAGGAAGAGAGAGAGAAAGAAACAGTGTGAGAGAGAAGAGAGAGAGAAAGAGTGAGAGAGAAAGGAAGATAGAGAGAAAGAGGGAAACAGTGTGACCAAGAGAAAGGAAGAGATAGAGAGTGAGAGAGAGGACAAAAGCGAGAAAGAGTGTGAGTGAGAGAGAGGAAGAGATGGAGAGTGTCGACACTGTGGACAAAACCCTCACTGCTCACCTTTCTGCCATTGGTGTGTCTCCAACCATGTACCGGACATAGTGCAGCCCTCAAGGTCACTCAACTGAAACCTAGTATAGAATCAGAAATGGCAGAGTACATACAACTGCACATGCCTAAATTGCTGTCCCACCCCTGCACACCCAGGCTGCTGCACCCCATCCACTCCCGCCACTCAGAGGTGTCTGCCCACCCTTGCACACCCAAGCTGCTGCCCTCCATTGACTCCCGCCGCCTAGAGGTGTCTGGCCACCCCTGGCACCCAGGCTCCTGCACCCCATCCACTCCTACTGCCCAGAGGTGTATGCCCACTCCAGCTCAACCAGAATGCTGCACCCCATCTACTCCCACTGCCCAGAGGTGTCTGCCTGCTCCTGCGCACCCAGGCTGCTGTACACCATCCACTCCCATCGCCCAGAGGTGGCTGCTGCGCAAAGAAACCTCTCTGCTCGCCTTCTGCCACGGTGAACAGCGATTACCCCGCACTGCCATTACAACGCAGGAATTACAACTAAAGTTGTTACGACGACTTTCGCTGGAGGGCGATCTTGGATAGGGAATAGTTTAATTTTCTATCCAACTCCTTCCCTACTGTCAACGTGGGCTGGAGATGGAATAGAAAATTAAACTATTCCACTATCCAGCGCCCTCCAGTGAAAGTCGTTGTAACGACTTTCGTTGTAATTCATGCGTTGTAATGGCATGCGTGGTAATACCATGCGTTGTCATGTCATACAACCTCTGCCACCGGCGTGTGTCTAAGAGGGCCCACCATGTGCCCAAGCACCCTCCTCAGGTGTTGTACACACGTGGTCCACCCAAGCTCACAATTCTAATTGGGTCTTGATTGCCGGGATGGTGTATCAAGGCCACACATCATCACAGGCTGCACACCCACTCAACTCTGGGTGCACTAACTCAGTGGAACTCACGTCATCGGCACGTGGCGGGAGGTCCGTGTCGAGGGTAGGTTCATCAATTTGTAAATCATTGTCTGCTACACAAAAAGAAAGATAAGATTGAGAGAAAATGCGAACGAGTGAGTAAGATGAAGAGAGAGAGAAAGAAAGAAAGAGAGAGAGAGAGAGAGAGAGAGAGAGAGAAAAGACAGACGGAAACAGTGAGAGAGAGGAAGCGAGAGAAAGAAAGAAAGAGCGTGAGAGAGGAAGAGAGGAAGAGAGAAAGAGTGATAGAGAGAGGAAGTGAGAAAGAGTGAGAGAGAGGAAGAAAGAGAAAAAGAGAGAAACAGTGTGAGAGAGAAGAGCTATAGAGTGAGAGAGAGATGAAAAGAGAGAAAAAAAGTGTGAGGGAGAGAAAGGAAGAGATGGAGAGGGAGAGTGGGTGCTGACACTGTGAACAAAACCCTCACAGCCCACCTTTCCGCCTTCGGTGTATCTCCAACCACGTACTGGGACATAGTTCAGCCCTCAAGCTTACATATCTGAAACATAGTATAGAATCAGTAATGCCCCAGTGCACCAAGGCTGCTGCACCCCATCGACTCCCGCCGCCCAGAGGTGTCTGCCCTCCCCTGCGCATCCAGTCTGCTGCACCTCATCCACTCACACTGCTCAGAGGTATATGCCCACCCCTGTGCACCCAGGGTGCTGCACCCCACCCACGCCCACTGCCCAGAAGTGTCTGCTCGCTCCTGTGCACCCAGACTGCCGCACCTCATCCACTCACACTGCTCAGAGGTATATGCCCACCCCTGTGCACCATCCAGTTCCAGTGTCCAGAGGTGTCTGCCTGCTCCTGCACACCCAGGTTGCTGCACACCATCCCCTCCCATAGAGAAATGTGTCTAGTTCTACGGGTGTTGCGTTGGAACACTCACAGCAACACCTATGGAACACCCCTTCAACGCCAAGTTCTGTGTATGAAGGGGTCGTATTTACAAGGAGAGGAAAAACCACACAGGGTGGCTTTACCTCTCCTTGTAAATATGAAGGAGTGCCTGGCGCCATCACTACATTACAAAAAGTGACGTACTGGTGGCACAGGGTGCTTGTAAATTTGCCCCATAAGTGCTTAGGTAGTGGCAGACTGATACAATAAGGACATAGTGCTCGATGGATGATTGAAGAATTGCATGACACTGACAGAAGGTATCCTACGCTGCATGGATACTACTTCAGTATTTAATGGAGTGGACCAATAATATGTATCTGCTTAGAGATTTGTAGGGATTATGCACAGAATATTTTATGTGTACTTGTATCTGTGCCTAAGTCATTTTATAACATTACCACTAGTAACTGGAATGATGACAGTGCTGCAGAGTGAACACTTAATTTATAAGTGCTTACGTATTGGTGGAGTGATAGGATAAGTAGATAGTGGTGTTGTATAGCATTTTTGGACCCTAGTGTAATTTTTCCGATTCATATCCTTATATAGGCATAGAAATCAAAACCATATTTAGACATAACTCATGCAGTCCAAATACGGCATGGCTACCTCCACTAGTTCCGAAAATCCACAACAATTTCTTGGAAAACTCGGCTTCAGCAGTTAGGGACTTCCCCTTGCCCGAATATTGATTTTTCCAAGAACTCATGGAGTTTTCAAAGAACTGAGACTCTTTGATGACGTTATTATGTCTACCTTTACATCAAACTCAGCACATTCAAGGTATAAATATGCCCACACTTGCCCAAGCAAGCACATGGTGGTTTGGAGCAGTTCGACTATCTATTTGCCCGACGCATCTTGCTACAGATATTGCCGAAGGAAGGCGACCCTCCAGCAGACGCACTGAGAGAGACGCTATCTTTTTTCTTGCCGAGAAGTCCAGCTCCAGTGTTTTCAAGTTCCCCTTGCGGGGTATTGGGAAATCGAGTCCCGAGACAGAGAGATACCAGATATCCTTCATTCTAAACCATGGTACGGAGCTGATTAGACCCTAAGAGAAATCTTGGATAGATTCTTGGCAAAAGAATACTAAACTTATGCTACACTACACTTACTTCTTCCCTCGTACTAGACTTAAGTTTGGTACATCGGGTAGGCGTATTTTAGGAGCACCAGTTGAGTACTTTTAGTCTTTATTTATTTATGTATGTATTTTACGGGTTAGAAACCATACCTTGCTTTTACAGTATTTTTTTATAATACTCTTCTTGCTGTACGCATTAAACTTTGCAGCAGTTCATTTCTTCTGCATGAGAAAGAAGACTGTTCAATAAATACTTTTTATTGAAAACGCCCGTCTCTCTATTTCTCTGCACCTCTGGTGAAACGAAGCATGCACGAATGACTGAGTAAAATATCTATTGTTTCAACAACTCTGAAGATCAGTTTTATCTTGGGGAAACAAAGTTGTCATGTTTATGCGGTTGTCAGAAACAAATCCCTTCTTATTTATTCGAGAACGTTTCTAGTGACCTCTGAGCTAGCTGTGCACTCACAATTAAGTTTAATATATTCAATAGAGACCTACTAGACATAAGTCCTACGTCACATCTATAGGATATATTATTCCAATTCGCAGAACCTATTGGGAATATAGGAACTATACTACAGTGGTAAATAAGTGATTAAAGAAGTGCAGGGGAAATACTGAACAATTCCTACACTGCATGAGTACTAACTGGGTATTTAGAAGAGTGTATCAATAGTACGTAGCTAGTTAGAGGTCTACTTGGATAGTGCACAAAATATTATAGCTGTACTTGTGTTAGTAGCTAGGTCATTCCATAGGTTCATGACTAGTAATTAGAATAATTACAGTATTACAAACAGAGTGTATAGTGAATTTATAAGTGCTTAGGTATTGGTGGATGTTAGATCTGGGGGTCTCTAGTTGGCAATCGTTATCACCTTTGTCCAAATAGAGGCCCTTACTTCTAAGTCAGGATAAGGGCATTACACTCCTTAATAACCCCTGCTCACCCCCTTGGTCGCTTGGCACGAGCAAACAGGCTCATCTCAGAGGCAGTGTGTGAAGCATTTGTGAATATACACAGTAATACAGTGATAACACTACAGATGGACACAACAAAGGTTTTATAAAAATAGGTATTCTTTAAATAGACTTAAACACAAGACCACAAACGACAAAAATCCACAATACTACACTTAAGATTGCTTAAAAAGATGAGTAAAGTCTCTTAGTTCAAGTTGTTGGTAGATTTGACAAAGTTCTCAACAAAGTACCTGGATGCGGGACACAAAGTAAACAAAAGGACTCGCAGAAGAGGAGATGCGTCGGTTCCGTGACCCGGGGGAACGGTTGCGTCCTTCCTCAATGCTTGCGCAGAGTAGGGGACTCGTTGTGAACCTTACCGGTGCTGAGGTGACGAGTAGATTCTCAGCCTGCAGGCCCGATGCGGTGCGGAAGATGGCGCCTTGATGTGATGCGTCGATCCGGTTGCGATGCGAGAAGATGGTGCCCTTGATGCGGCGATGCGATGACGATGCGGTGACGCCCTGGCAGCCTTGCTTCGACTCTGTAATCTGGAGCCGCGACAGGCCCTGCGACGGGCTTCTCCGGTGATGCGATGATGGCTCTCTTGATGCGTCGCGCTTGTCCGGCGATGTGACGGCAGACAGCTTCGATGGACACACGCTTCCAGGGAGATGCGACGAAGGCTCGCTTCTCCGGTGTTGCGACGATTTCAGCTGCGACGGCGACACGCTTCTTCTCGATGCGTCGCGCGTCCAGTTCCCAGCGGCACGCAAGTGACTGGAGTCAGAATTCCCAGCATGGAAATTCAAGAGGGAGCTGGAGGTGAAGTCTTTAGGCCCTGAGACTTCAGCAGGAGGCAAGCACAGTTCAAGCCCTTGGAGAATATTCTGTAGATGAATGAAAGTCCTTAAAAGTTCCTTCTCCTTTCCCTTGGCAATGAAGCAACCACTGCAGGCCAACCCAGCAAACAGCACACTGGCAGAGGGGCAGTCCAACTCCTGCAGCTTCCTTGGTTCTTCTTCTTGGCAGAACGGTTTCTTGTTCCAGAAGTGATCTAAAGTCTGTGGGACTGGGTCCCAATATTTATACCCCTTAATCCGTTGTTCTCTGAAGGCAGAGAGGCCTCTGCCTAGTTCAAACCAGTTCCTGAGCACTTTGTTTACAGGACTCTTCTCTTCCTTTCACTGTGCAGGGCAGAAACATTAGACGCCCTACAGGAGGTGGAGCCAGCACAGGGGAGGGAAGATAAAGCTCTGGAGCACTCTGTTGACATGATTTCCCTTCTCCTTTCACAGTGCAGGGCAGAGACATCAGACAAGCCCCAGGAGGTGGAGCCAGCATTGTGGAGGGAAGGCCCAGCCCTATTCAGGTCCCAGGTGTACACCTCCCTCCCATCTAGGTGCTGATCTCTCCATTCACCACTGGGCTGTCCCATTCTGTCTCCTGGAATTTCCCCAGCCCTGTCACACACAAACCCAGACAAGGAATACACAAGTCAGCAGAGGCAGGCTCAAATGGTTAGGCAAGCAAAATACCTACTTTCTAAAAGTAGTATTTGCAAAGATAGGATATTAGAATAAACTTTACTAAAAGATGTATTTTATTATTCTGAGTTCAGTCATACTAAATTCGAATTTCTACCATGTTCCCTGGGTCAGTTAGGATTGTAAGAATGTAACAATCTTAACTGCCCATTCTGGCCTATGAGAACAGGAAGCCTTCAATAGTGAAAAATAAAAACGGCTGTAGTTCACTATTTAGGACATGCTACACACATCAGAGCATGTCCTACCTTACACTCACAATGCACCCAGCCATAGGGGTGTCTAATATGAAGCAAAGGGAAGGTTTAGGGACTGGCAAGTGGGTGCACTTGGCCAAGTCAACTGTGGTAAATAAATAATTAATTACCGGTACTATTTTTTAATACATTAATGAAAACAGATAGCTCAATAAATAAGAGGCAGGATCCGGGGTATCTGAGTCGAACAGGCTTTAATCAGGCATAAGGGAAGGGACAGGATCGGAACAGCCTGAAATAGAATGGCATGGAATGGCAGCTGCAACGTCTCATTGACAGTACAAGGTATATATAGTAAAACAGTACAATTGCATTGAATACAGTAGGCGTAACAAGTGACAAACGTAAGATAAGAACACATGGGCGTAAAAAGAAGGCGTGCACAGGGCGTGCACGAAGACATGTGATGAGAACGTCACAGAAGTGTCATAAATGGGTGGATACAGGGAGGGGGCTACCTGGGCAGCTGGAACCTTTAACCTAGTGGTGCGCGCAAACGGACCATGATGTGTAACTGGGGAGAGCTGGGGGCTCTGACTTCTGCGCTAGAAGAGGAGACTAAAGTCTGCGATGTCAGGACGACATGTACCTATAGCATATCTGGTATCTTGTGTTTGGAGTACATGTTGATAGAATCTAAAAGTTATCAGGGCAAAGGCTACTTGACACTAAGACTGGTGCATGCATATATTCTTCATGTATTGCGTGTGCTATGAATCTTCTATGGATATTAATTCAGTAATTCTCTTGCATGGAGACAGAAAGACTAGACTATAGTTGGAGATGTTTATGTATGTGAAGACGGAGAGCTGAACTGATAACTAGAGGCATAACATATTCTTGGCAGACAGGCAGGCAGAGCCAGGCCGGGCACCGCGTTGCGCGGCAGGAAGTAAGCGAAGGGTCAGGGATGCAGGTGGGGGCTGCATCGCTCCTCGGAGTGGGTTCAGGAAACTGGAGCTTGAATCTGGTGTCCGGGCCCTTTGAGGCCTAGAGACGGGGACAATTCGATGAATTAACGTGCACAATGTAAAACGTTGGCAACATAGGCCTAATACTCGTTGCTTTTAAAGGGACTGGAAACTGGCATACTAACGTTGGACACAACTATAATTGCGTCTTTAATCGATCATAGGGGGATATATATGCATATTAATCATGCACCTATAACATAGGATGGGGAACACGTAGGCACACATGACAAGGCAAAATTCAATTTTCCTCATTCCCTCCTTGTGCCCTACGTTTCCATCAGGAAACATCAATATTCATGATACCATCTATCTGTTCATAGAGCATCATTTGCTCGTCTCGAATTGTCTTGGAACGGGACTTAGGACTAGGAATACAAGAGGTAGCACACAAGCCGCAAATCGCAGGGCCACATTGTAAACAGAGACAGCAACTGAATATGATCATTACTGCTATACCCAGGAATGACAATACTTTCCATCCCCAGGCAGATATTATACTCCAGAGCCAACCGGACCATGTCCAGGTGCCTGGATTCTGGTGTAACTGATGGGCAATTTTATGAAGTCTGGTTATAGCTGAATAAACAGACGGTGGGTTATTAGGAATGAAAATGCAGCAACTAGATCCGATGACTCTACAAGCTCCGCCCCTATCGGCCAGTATGACGTCAAGGACGAGACGATTTTGGAGCACGACAAATCTCATAGCAGATTGCTCTTCGGTTAAGTTACCTAGAGCGGAAGTAGTCTCATTCACTACTGCTTCAAGAGTTCTGGTTAACCTACGTATTAGCTTACTATTCTGGACAGGACCTATGAAGAAAAAGAAACCTTTATTGAAGTCTTGATACTGTTCTAAGGCAGTTTCAGTCTGATCGACAATTGGGGACTCGATCTCCCTTCTATGTCTAACGTGTACTAGATGTGTATTTCTGTGATAATCGGATGGGGCTAGAAAAACTGGTGGCAGTAGGAAGGCAATGTAACATGTTCCATCCCAATCTTGGGGCAGACGTACATATGCGGTCTGACCACATACAAAATAAGAATGACGTGAGGCTTTGAAATTAGATTTCCCACTGTCACTATACTCGACCACAGTAGTAAAATCACTGTGTCCTACATGTACTGAACCATTCTTTCTGACACATAATTTGCCTTTCACTGATAGGACTGTAATAGCAGGCAAATCTGGAGTAGTCTCGGACTGAACATTCAAAACCATGAAATTCGAGGAATAATTACCTAGATCATATACTTCATTTTCTAGATCTAACCCTGTTCTATGGGGAAGACCTTCCTTGTCTGGGAAACATGTTCTGTTCAAAAGGGACATATCGTTTGAGGATGACGTTAACGTGGACCATGCTCCACACGAACCATTGTGTGAAAACGGATAGGGAAAGAGTGGCAGAACTCCCTTCGGTGTCTGGAAAGGGGGGAGTCGACCACACACCCAACAATTTGTGGCATTGCTGGTCTGGTGTGAATAGTGTAACATTCGGATGAAAGTATTATTGCGCAATGTAAGGCATAACTTATGCAGGTAACCATAAGACTCAGAAATAACATGAATAATAGAGTAACAATGCATCGACTTCGAAGATTCTTCTGATAACGTATTCTCTTAGAGTTTTGACTAACTCTCTCACTATGTGGGTCTATCTCATACATGTCAGGAACCTGTCTAACCGTTTCACCCGAGAGGGACTTAGACAATTAAACTGGCTGACTTACTAGACCTTAATTTTTCTTTATACTCCTGCTGCGGAGTTTTCTCTAACAGGGGAAGTTTAGAGTCAGTATCTGGGCAGTCCTTGAGAACGGGGCAGTCTTTGAAAAAAGTTTTTGTACGGAGTCCATGAAATCGTTTCACGTGACTGGAATGCAACCACCCCTTGCGACCCTCGACCTTGATTGCAGTCCTTGTTGTCATCAGGACGAGTTTTGGTTCTTTCCATCGGGGCTCCAGCGGACTTGAATGATCAAAATTTCGAATGAAAACGAGGTCGCCTGGTATGACCTCGTGCGGTTTCACTTGAGTGTTGTCTGGAAAAGCAGCGGCAACCTGTGAACGACAAGAGAGTAGTGCAGACATCAAGGAAGCCAGGTAATCTGTCAGCATATTACTGTCAACATCGGTTATTGTACGTGGCCTAGGTGTACCCCACATGTTTGGGGGACGACCGAAAACTACCTCGAAAGGTGAGAGACCTGAACGGGAGTGAGCGACCATTCTCATATAAAAAAGGGCGACTGGCAGTGCTACCATCCAATCTACGCCTTTCTCTGCGCATACCTTTGCAATGCGGATTTTCAGGGTCTGATTATGTCTCTCTACGAGACCAGCTGCTTCAGGATGTCGTACACAGTGGAACTTCCACTGGTACCCTAACAGAAGGGATACTTGTTTCATGAGTTCGGATGAGAATGGCTGGCCGTTATCTGAATACACGACCCTGGGCAAACCATAGCGGGGGAAATACTCACGAACCAACTGCCTGGCAGTGGTCGCGGCAGTGTAATCTGGGACTGGATATGCTTCTGTCCATCTGGACAAAGCGCATACAATTACGAGGACATACTTGAAACCTCGACATCGATCCATCTGAATATAATCCATCTGGAGGACTTCAAAAGGGTGGTCAGGAGGATGGAATCCACCTTGTTCCACCGGGACACCTTTACCTGGATTGAACTGACAACAGATCATGCAGGTACGCACTTTCTGCTTGGCGGCTGCTCGTAAATGCTTGTTAAACCAAATATTCTGGATACTGTCTATCATGGCTTTTTCTCCTAAGTGCGCTGGACTGTGTGCGGTGTTAATAATGACTTGAACCATAGAGTCGGGGAGAAACCATGTGGCTTTTCCCTTCGTCAACCATCCTTGATCTGTCTGGACCCCTCCTTGTTCAGACCATTTCTTGATTTCATCTGGGGTAGCATGTGACTGTATATCTAGTACATCTCGTGTAGGGTCCTTAACTGTCATACAAGTCGTCTGAACGGGAATGTCTGTCTGTGTCGTGTTAACTGGAATGTCTGGAGTCTGAGCTGTAAGCTTGGCTGTTCGATCTGCCAGATCGTTACCCTGGGAAATGATGTCAGTAACTTTCGTATGTGCTTTGCACTTCATGATAGCGATAGCTGTCGGTAAATGTATTGCATCTAACAGAGCTTGAATGATGGGGCCATGCTGAATCTTGGTTCCATGAGAAGTCATGAAACCTCTTTCTTGCCAGAGCACTCCAAAGTCGTGTACGACTCCGAATGCATAACGTGAATCCGTGTATATGTTTACTTTCAGGTTCTTGGCTCGTATGCAGGCTTGGGTCAGAGCGACGAGCTCTGCTGCTTGAGCAGACAGGGTGTCAATACGATGTGTTTCTATAACTTCAGTTTCAGTAGTCACTGCATACGCGGCTACTAGTTCTCCTGTACTTGTTCTCATACATGAACCATCCACATAAAGTGTCAGGTCGGGATCAGGTAATGCAATGTCTGTCAAGTCTTGTCTTGGCTTTGTCATGGTGTTAACAACTTCCACACAGTCATGTGTGGCAGGATTTGAAGTAACTGAGGGTAACAGTGTAGCTGGATTTAAAATGTTGCAGCGTCTGATTTCTATGTGTGGCTGAAACAATGTCAGTTCATATCCTGTTAAACGTGCAATTGTCAAGTGCTGAGTCTGTGTTCGGTTTAAAAGAACTTCCACGGAGTGTGGAACTTGTACTGTCAGGGAGTGTCCTAACACTATGGAATCACTTTGTCTGATAGCTAGAGCTGTGGCTGCAACTGACTTGAGGCATGCAGGCAGAGCCTGGGCTACTGGATCTAATGTGCTAGAAAAATAAGCACAGGGCTTGTATTGTCCTGCTTGATCTTGTGTGAGAACAGATAATGCAGTACCATCACGTTCAGTGACAAAAAGTGTAAAAGGCTTACTGTAGTTTGGTGTCGCTAGAACAGGTGCTTGGCATAAAGCTTTCTTTAACTCATTGAAAACAAGTGTATGTTCTTGGGTCCAAGGGAGGACAGTCGATGTGGCTGCCTCCTGTGTCGTTAACTGTATCAGTGGCTTGGCTAGATATGCCTACTGAGGAATCCATTGTCTGCAGTAAGAAGTGAGGCCGATAAAAGCTCGCACCTCCTTCTGAGTCTTGGGCTGTGGAAGATGTGCTATTAACTGGATACGGTCTGGTGTCAACTGCCTACCCCTCTTGGACAGTAAGTGTCCAAGGTAGACCACTTGCTGGACACAGAATTGTAGTTTCGAAGGGGACACCTTGTGCCCCATCTCGGCCAGGAAATACAAGACTGTAAGTGACGCACGTTCGCAGTCACGTTCAGAACGGGCTGTGATCAATAGATCATCGACATACTGGAGCAGGGCAGTGTCAGTTGGCATGTGAATATTGTCTAGTTGTCTTTTGAGTGCTTGACTGTAAATGCTAGGACTTTCTGTGAAACCTTGAGGAGCTCGTGTAAATTTATAGCTCCTTCCATTTAAACAGAATCCGAAAAGGAACTGGCTGTCTGGATGAATGGGGACACTAAAGAATGCGTTCTTGAGATCAATAACAGTAAAGAACGTAGCTTCGGAATCAATGGCAGTCAATAGGGAAGAAATATCTGGAACCACTGGGTACTGGGGTATGATACATTTATTAAGTTCTCGAAGGTCAATCACTAATCGATAAACTGGAGGTGCATTGGGATCAGTACGTTTTAGAATCGGAATGATAGGAGAATTACATATATTGGAGTCAGTTTCTACAACCACTCCTTGAGCCATGAGCTCGTCAATAATTTTGGATAAGGCTGCTACAGCCTCAGGTGGCAATTTGTACTGTCGGATTCGTGGTAATACAACACCTTGTTTCAGAGTGACACGATAGGGTGTGATGTGCATACAACCTACATCTGTTGGACCTTGCGCCCATAAATGCTGTGGTACATTCAATAATCTTGGATCAAAATCACGTAACACATAATGACCTTTAAAATCACGTAAAAACAATCTCACACCTTCTGGGGAGCAGCATATTACTGCTCCTAATTCTTTCAGTGTCTTAATACCTAGTAAATTTTCTGGACATGATTTCGTGAGTAACAAGTCTGTAGTTCCGGACAATGGACCAACTTCTAGGGAAACTGGTTTCGATATTTCATTAACAATAGGCTTTCCTGAAAATCCAAGGGAAACATTTCTAGAGCCTGAGAGTGGAGCCCCTGGAACCTCGTCATGACTGATGGTAGTCCTCCTTGCCCCTGTATCAATCAGAAACTTTCTGTCTTTACCTAATACTTGACTGTGTACATAGGGACCCTCTTGATCTACAGGAATCTCGATGAGAGGCAAGCCAACCTCCCTCTCTAGGCTGTTTCATGAATACTGCTGATAGTCCGGATATTCTGACTGTGCATACTGGTACATCTACTGTGTAACATGTTGTGTGGCAGCTATAGGCTGCGGTACTGTAACTGTCTGTTGTGCGTTCTGCGGTGTCTGGGCATTCTGCGGAACTTGTTCTTGTCTAGGAGGACGTGGTCTTTCTTTCGTTTTACCAGTAGCTATGTTGTGTTTCAGAACTGCACATTCGTTTATATAATGACCTGGCTGTTTACAATAGTTGCATGTCCCTTTAACGGGAGCTGTAGAATGACTAGTTTGTTTCGGACCCTTCTTCTGACTGTCTTGTGGAACAGACTGCGCAACCAGTACTTTCATTTTCGTGTCTTTCATACTTCTCCTTTCATGTTCCTGCTCTTCCCTAATTCTGTTCTGGTGATACTGGAGCATCTGGAGCATTTGTGACGGAGTATTAGCTTGCCAGGTACTTTCAACTTTCAGTACTCGATTTTTAACTTGTGGTAAATAATTCTCAACTAGTTTGGTAACAAGAAGATGTGGATACGATTCACTACTTGTTTTCAGACCACTATTAATAATGAAACATTTCTCAAATCTAGAATAAAAATCACTAGTCTCTTCATCTTGTTTCTGTTTGCAGGCTGAGATGGCATCCCAGTCTTCCTTTTTCGTGGCTAGTAATCTTGGCAAGACTTGTATTAACAATTCGGGCAATGCTTTAGCTTTTTCCCCAAGACCGGTACCTGGAACTCGTGTGTTATCTTCAGTCTCTAATGCGGTCCAATCTATCTTTTTCTCTCCCACCTCCCATTCTTTTTCTTTGAGTTTTTCATATATGCCCGCAGGCAACAGGACCTTTAACATTTTAATGATATCAGGATACGTGTATTCTCCCATACGGAGCATGTCCTTTAATTCACGGTGGAACCCTGCTGGATCTTTATCGTGACAGGGTATTAACTTTTTCATTTCTAGAAGTTCTATTTTCGTGATAGGGGTGTAAACAAATACTCGTACTAGATCACCCCCCTCTCCCTTAACTGGATGTACTTCTCGCAACGGATTCTGTCTGTCTATGTAGAATTACTTTCTTACTGGGGGTGGAACAGGAACAAAATGTGGATTCAGGAATGTTCTGTATTTGTGGCGCTGTTCTAAAATGACACTAATTAAATCGGTACCTAGACCTTTCCATCTGTTTAGGAGTAACTCGTTCAGTACATCATACAAAGGACCTGGATCCGAATGCTGATCCTCATACAGTGTAACGAAGTGCTGGATCATATACATACCCACCAGACGCTGCTCGGCTGGGGGCAGTTTCAGAAACGTTTGGGCCACTATTTCATCTGGAAACGTGGTAGAATCACTAACCCATCGAACGGCTGATCGGGCTAGTTCTTGTTCATGCATGGTACTAAGCTCACTATAACCTATTCGTAGTTTCAGAATTTTATCGGTGGCCTGGAATACTTGTTCTAGAGAACACGGTTCTGGTACGGGAGGAGGAAAAGCTTTCTTGTAATCTAGGCGTGAATGTCGGTCGGAAAATCTAGCTCTACCTACATACGCTATTCTGGCGGGATTCTCGCTGTCTACCTCTTCACTTGAAGAGTCATTCTCTTTCTCGGTTGCTCTTTTTGCTTCCTCCTTCTGGTGTATACTTATAATTTCCTTACGAATTTTTCTGTACATATTTTCTATACTACCTTGTGTCTTGTGTTTTCCCTCGGCTATATTGTCACTCCACCTAGTCAGGCCTTTCATCTCGTCTTTGTCTTTATCAGGATAATCTTGTTCTCTTATTAAACAGTTAATCAAGAACTGTAAAATCATATTTGAATCTCGGATTTCCTGTGTGCCATAGCTTCGTGAATACTTCCTGGATTCTCCCCTGTACGGACAAAATGATATATTCTGTCTAGATGTTCTTTCATGTCAGGCAGGGTGGCCAAAAAGTTGGCAACCCGTCTTAAACGTACTGAATATAATATCATGTGATCTTCGCCTGGAACTGGATCATATATGCAGTCAGTAAGATGTCGCTTGAGGTCTGCGTATGTAGCCACTTTTGGCGTGCGCTGTAACGCTGCGTCTCTCAGCGTCATTTGTTTTACTTGAGGCGGGGTGGTGGGAGCACCTCCCCCCGCTCCTCCTGAACTGGAATCGTCAGTTAATACTGTACGTGCTGGTAAAGTGACTGGCAAAACGGGCACACTTAATGTGGGCTGGTCCGGGGGTACTGGCACATTAACGTGGTCCCCGGGACCAGTGGCTGGAGGAACAGGAATTACATTATTAACAGGGTGCTGAGGGTGAGCAGGCGGAATAGGATTCGCATATGCTGGGACTGTATCGTCCAAGTAGGACGAAAGAAAAATTTCAGCTGCAGTCGGTTTATGACGTAGCTTAATCGGGACCAATGGTGGCGGTAAATTACAGGGTGCTTCCGGGGTTGCCTTCGGCAAGCCCTCGGCAAGAAGGGGATACATACCTTTAATAAGGGCATTTCTCTGTCTGTCTGACTGTTCTGCTCTAACTCGTTCACCTTCTTCTAGTAATTCCCTTTCTTGGGCTTTTTCTAAGGATTCCCTACTTAACTCTGCTTTTCTGAATTCTTTTTCGGTTCTTCTATGAGATTCTTTGCGCCATAACTCGATGGCGTCTTTCTGAGACTGTCTAGCTTTCTTTTTCCATAATGCTTCTTCTACTCGCATGATGCACTCGGCATCCCATGTACCTGATACAGGCCATCTATATTTCTCTTCCAGATTCTTTGTATAATCCACCCATAAGTCTAGATATAATATGGCATCCAAGCCATGCTTGTGATACATAAAATGTCCAGGACTGTCCCTAGGAGGGACAGGAACTGATTCTTCGAGTAACCCTTTTCTGGTTTTTATCTGACGTAACTTCGAAAACAGAGGCATGTCTGAATCGTACTTGAACTAAACACAATACACAATAATCACAGTAAAGAAATGGCAAACAAATCACTCATACCACGACATAAAAATACATTAATAACAGTTCGAACAGAATACTACCTGATACACTGAAAACATAACACTTGAATTTCTCGAGAAACGGACTTACTAGAATTACTGGATGCACTGCTAAAACAGTACAGAACATACCGGTCTCGTAAAGAGACACGTCATACCGTATCCACCTAGATGGACACGTCGGACTGGATCTGTGTACCCAAACCCATCGGACCAGGGACAAACTAATGAACCTGTCTAGATACTTCCCCCGCAACGGTACTCACCGGGAAGCAGAAACTGAAGGCCTCGGACTGGACTGGACTGCTACGACGTCTGGTTACTACGCATGCGCTTCGAACTTCGGGCTTCGGTTACAGGTGGGCCTCCGGATACCTCGGACCTTGCTCTCTCGGCTTGGGCTCTGGTCGGGACGAACCGCATTCCTCACCGCCTCATCTGGATGCCGGACCGCAGTCTCCGTCTCCTCCGTGGGCCTGAGGGAGACTTGATGAAGCAGAAATATCTGCACGTGCACGGTAGAGTTCTGTCACGGCTGTAGAAGGGTCAGGGGGCCTCCGTTACATCGCCGGCGCGTGGGGAAGGGGTTCGTCCCTATTCGGGCGCCATTATGTGGTAAATAAATAATTAATTACCGGTACTATTTTTGAATACATTAATGAAAACAGATAGCTCAATAAATAAGAGGCAGGATCCGGGGTATCTGAGTCGAACAGGCTTTAATCAGGCATAAGGGAAGGGACAGGATCGGAACAGCCTGAAATAGAATGGCATGGAATGGCAGCTGCAACGTCTCATTGACAGTACAAGGTATATATAGTAAAACAGTACAATTGCATTGAATACAGTAGGCGTAACAAGTGACAAACGTAAGATAAGAACACATGGGCGTAAAAAGAAGGCGTGCACAGGGCGTGCACGAAGACATGTGATGAGAACGTCACAGAAGTGTCATAAATGGGTGGATACAGGGAGGGGGCTACCTGGGCAGCTAGAACCTTTGACCTAGTGGTGCGCGCAAACGGACCATGACGTGTAACTGGGGAGAGCTGGGGGCTCTGACTTCTGCGCTAGAAGAGGAGACTAAAGTCTGCGATGTCAGGACGACATGTACCTATAGCATATCTGGTATCTTGTGTTTGGAGTACATGTTGATAGAATCTAAAAGTTATCAGGGCAAAGGCTACTTGACACTAAGACTGGTGCATGCATATATTCTTCATGTATTGCGTGTGCTATGAATCTTCTATGGATATTAATTCAGTAATTCTCTTGCATGGAGACAGAAAGACTAGACTATAGTTGGAGATGTTTATGTATGTGAAGACGGAGAGCTGAACTGATAACTAGAGGCATAACATATTCTTGGAAGACAGGCAGGCAGAGCCAGGCCGGGCACCGCGTTGCGCGGCAGGAAGTAAGCGAAGGGTCAGGGATGCAGATGGGGGCTGCATCGCTCCTCGGAGTGGGTTCAGGAAACTGGAGCTTGAATCTGGTGTCCGGGCCCTTTGAGGCCTAGAGACGGGGACAATTCGATGAATTAACGTGCACAATGTAAAACGTTGGCAACATAGGCCTAATACTCGTTGCTTTTAAAGGGACTGGAAACTGGCATACTAACGTTGGACACAACTATAATTGCGTCTTTAATCGATCATAGGGGGATATATATGCATATTAATCATGCACCTATAACATAGGATGGGGAACACGTAGGCACACATGACAAGGCAAAATTCAATTTTCCACAGGCTACCCATAGGCCTTGCAATGGCAGGCCTGAGATACAGTTTACAAGCAGCTTCTGTGTGTGGCACAACCAGTGCTGCAAGCCCACCAGCAGCATCTGATCTACAAGCCCTGGGCACACATGGTGCACTGTACTAGGGGCTGTAAAGAAAATCAAATAAGCCGATCATGGAATCCAATCAGTATATCAATTTAACATAGGGAGCACTTGCACTGTGGCACAGTGCCCAAAGCATAAATCCAGCAAAAACATATCAAAACAGAGGAGGCAATCCATCAAAAAATGGAAGAGAGACTCACGCCAATGTGTCAGGTCTAACAATGGAGTAATAGGATAAGTAGATAGTGCTGGTTGGGTGATTGGAGAAATGCATGGGACAGACAGGAGGATTCCTACACTTAATAGGTACTAACTTGGTATTTAGAAGAGCGTATCAATAGTTTGTAGCTGGTTAGAGGTGTGCATGCATAGTGTACAAAATATTGTACCTGCACGTGTGTTAGTAGCTAGGCCATTCCTTAAGTATATGACTAATTACTGGAGTAATTTCAGTGCTGCAAAGAGAGTGCATGCTAAATGTATCAGTGCTTAGGTATTGGCAGAGTGATAGGACGTGTAGATAGTGCTGGATGGTTGAATGGAGAAGTGCATGGGACAGACAGAAGGATTTAAAAGACTGTATCAATGCTATATAGCTGATTAGAGGTCTGCATGCATAGTGCACAGAATTTTGTAGCTGTACTGGTATCGGTGTGTCTATGATTCCGAGAATGGTAGTCTGTATTTTAGGGTGTGAGGAGGTGCATCAGATGATCATGTGGATGATGTCATCAGTGATGTCATTTGAAATGTCATCAGTGATGTCATTAGTGATGTCACTCGCCATGTCATGAGTGACGATGTGACGTCATCAGCAGTGCATTCCGGGGGGGGAGGGGGCGAGTTATAGTTAGCACAACTAACTATAATGGCCGAATTTCTCTTGCTTTGTACGAATGAAATGTAAATGTAAATGTATGTGTCTTGTAAAGCGCACTGCTGCCCTGAAGCGTCATGGCGCTGTAGACCGCTGGGGAACCCGTCCTGGCTTTCCCTGTGAGATGGTCCCTACTGGGTATCTCCAAGGTGAAACCAGGCATCCCCGGCAAATGTGGGGGGCCGTTGTAGAGATGAGACAAGCTAATGCCCAGAGTTGCCGAGTGTGATCCCTGGTTAGAGTAGGCACCGAGGCGAGAATTATCGAGTCCGCTGACCCTGGTCCACGACCCTGCCGCGTCAGGAATTGAACCCTGGTCCCGGGCCGTTCTCTGCTTCTGGGTCTGCCGCCTCTAACCAGTGAGCCACACCACTCCAAATGTCCAACTAACTGTGACGTCCATGAAACCTGTGTTTTTTTTCAGTGAATTTCTGAGGTTTTTTAAATGCTACTTTCTAACTATAATGTCCCTAAAACATGTATTTTTTTCTGTGAATTTTATATATATGTTTTTAATCTCCTCTCACTCTTACAAGGAAGGAATCAGCACTCAGGTTGTAGTTTGGAAGTATTTAATCTGCAAAGGACGTGATCCACACGTTTCGGCTCGTCCGAACCTTTATAATGATACAAGACGTCATTGTAGCATCCTTATTTAAATGTACAAATGCCTCAAGTTGCCAACATTAAGAAAGGAATACATATTACTTTAATCCAAAAAGCTGGCGGCCATATTGGCTGGTCATGATGGGAAAATTCAGGAATTGATACAATAAAGAAAAGAAATCAAGTGTTAATATGCACTTAATGTCATTTCAGCATATCTTGCCCCATGGCTGCTAAACCTGTATGTTCATCAACGTGACCTATTCATAATAAACATACTTAGGATTGCAAACATCAACATAAACAATGGACTACACGTTACTTTAAAGTGAAAGGCTATCAGCCATATTAATCTGGGCACGTTGCGTATTATAGTGGTTCTTACACGAAAGAAAAGAAAAAAGGGGTGTTAATGTACAAACACTATCCCTAAATAAAGTTCTAGTAATTAAAGTTCCATTCCATTCACAGCTCATTTGAGATGTCGTGAGTGATGTAACTGACCATGTCATGAATGATGTAATGTCTGAGGTCATTAGCAGTGCATTGTGGGGGCCTACGTTATAGTTAGCTCAGGTAACTATCCCTGGTTGTGTATGAGTGAAATCTGGGTCTAACTATATTGTCCCTGTAATCTTAGTTTTTTTCTGCAAATGTCTAGGTTTTTTTTAACGTTAAGTAAGATGCATATCATAATGGATGGTGGGGGGTTGGAAGCAGGGCCTGGGATTGTGCTGCCCCCACCCAAGCTTGCTGCTCTTGCCATCCCTCCTCCTAGCCATTCATTGTCCAAGTCCATGTCCCTGCTCCCTTATTACATCCCTGTGTGGCCGTTAAACTGCCACTGGCCTTCCCGCCTTCTCTGTTAGCTTGCTGCCCCATCCACCTCCTCCCTATCCTCAGTTGTCTGAATCCATGGATTAACCTCCTCCCTCCTGCCATGCATGGTCTGATGTGCTGCCACTGCCATCCATTTAGCATGATGTACCAGTCTACTCCTCCTGTCCTCCATTGCCCAATTCTATGCCCCATCATTGAACTCCTGGTTAGCTTCTGTGCTTAGCTTGCTGCCCCTATTCTCCTTCCCCCTGCCATCCGATGTCTGTGTGCCTGCCCCTGCTCCATTCTTTTTGCCCACCATGTTCCATGGACCTGCCACTCCTATCTACTCTGAGTTTTCTGTTGAGCTGCCACTCCCCTCCCACCTGCCCTGCAAACTCCACCCTGTCTGCCCACATTCCATGCCCCTGGCCCCTTCCTCCTGTCCTCCATGGTCCATTTTACTGCCACACCTTCTGCCCTCCTTGGTCTGTTGTGCTGGAACTGCTTTTCCTGCCTGCCCCACGTGGTCTGTTGTGAGGCCCCTTCCCCTGAGCTCTCTTGTCTGTGCCCAGGTCCTGACCCTCCCTTCTATCCTCCATGGACCTTTGTGCATACCTGTGTACCCTCCTTCTTGCCCATCATAGCTATTGTGCTGGCACTAACCCTCCTGCTTGACATGCATGGCCTTCTGTTCTGCCACGACCCCTCCTAACTGCCCTTGACCCCCTCTCACCTTCCCTCCATGGTCTGTGTGTATGCCATTATAGTCTCACTGTTGCTCTCCGAGGTGTATCTTGATTCTAATGCCCATCCTACTTGACCTCCATGGTCATCTTGCTGCTCCTGCCCTGCCCCCTTTCACCCAGCCATCTGTTTCCATGAGCAGACCCCTATTTCCTCCCTTCTGGTTTGTCTGTTCCATTGTAATGCCCCTGATCCGTCCCTCCTGCCCTTTATGGTCTGTTATGCTTCAGCTTTCTCTCCTGTCTGTCCATTATGGTCAGCTAGCTACCATTGCCTTTTTTCCCTCTGTTCTCTGTAGTCCAAGTGCATGGTCCTGTCCCCTCCCTATTGCTGTCTATGGATTGTTATGCTGCACTCCTGTCCCAGTGGGTGTATTGTGCTGCTGCAAACCCTGATGCTGCCCTGTAGGGTCAGTTTGGTGCACCTCTCCACGTCCCTCCTGTCCTCTGTTATCCGAGTCCATGTCCCTACCCCAATTCCTCCTGCCTTCCATGATCCAAAGTACCATACTTGCTAATATTTTAAACTTGGTAGGAGGGAGATTTTGAAACAAAACTGGGGTATTGATTTCCCCTTTGACTTACATTGAAAGACAGGAGACAGCTCAACTAAAGCCCATTTGGGCTTAAAAACATTGGACGTTTCTTGGCTGAATCAGGTGTGTTGGCATGATTGGTTGTACTACCACTGCCTCTTCCTTCTGCGCACAATGGTCTATTATATTGCCACAGCCTCTCTTGCCAGTCCTGTATTGTTGGTTTGTTGCCCCTGCCTCCCTTTCCACTGCCCTCCACAGTCTGTTGCACTGCCACTGCCCTTCTTGCCTGCCCAGTGTGGTCAAATTGTTGCCTCTACAACCTCTTACCTGCCTTCAATTTTCAGAGTCTGTGCCCCTGGCCTCTGCCTCGCAACAGTATCCTAATACATAACTTAACTGCTAGCATTCTATATTTATTACAAAAATCTGGAACGCCTGACGTCATCTTGATGTAATCAAAACTGTAATACCTAGAGCATTTCCTTCAGAAATTACATATATGAGAGGGTCTTATGTGCATCAAAATTATGGTTAGTGCTCTAAAAAACTAAAATGAGGACATATTTTCTGAGTTCTCAAATAGCGACAATGCACTTTTAAATTATTTGGTCTCTTTATTTTTTTATTCAGTTGACCACTTGATTAAATGTTGCACTTAGGGGAGAGGATGTGGTGTTACTTCCAAAGCTGCAGACTTTGCAACTGGGGAACCAGGTTGGAGTTTCTGCTTCACCTCGACATTCTGTGATTCTGGTCAAATCACTTAATCTCCCTGTGTCTACAACCAAAATGAATGTTTTCTTGTGATGTAACTAATGCTTATGTAAAGCACTCCAATACCTGACAAGTCTGCACTATATAAAACTGCAAAAACACAAAAAATAAAAAGTGTTTTGCACACTTCTGTCATTGGGCTACACGTGGGCTACATCTGGGTAATATTTGTGCTACATTTGGGCTCTTTTGTCTCTGCTGGCCATCTTGGGAGATTTATTTGTTATGAAGTTTACTAATTTCCTCATTTACTGCAGTCTCCTCAATAGGAAATGCTTTCAGTTTTGTACTTTGATTCCCTCAAGAAGGTATTCAGATATGTCATACATTTGCCATACATTCTTAATGTTCACACTCTAGTTGCTCATTAGATCACTGTAGTAAAGCTACTGCTCATGATGGACGTCTGCAGCTGGTAAGCTGGTATTAAAGGTGCATGTTTCAGTCTGCATGTCAGAATTTTTTAATGAAATAGAAGAGGATTTGAGAAGTCACTCAAAATGTCTACCCTAATTTTCCTTTCTTCAGCACTAATCATAATTTCTGTGGCAAAATGAACCCCCTCATTGTGTTACTTTTTAAATTACATGTTTTAAGTGTTGCCAGTTTATTCCATTCAAGATGGCTTCAGGTGTGCCATACTTTTGTCATAAGTAAGACAGTAAGTGCTCTAGTTGTTCTTAAGAACACTCTGGGACATTCTGTCATTGAGCTATACGTGGACTACATCTGGATTATATTTGTGCTACATGTGGGCTCTTTTGTCTCTGGTGGCCATCTCGGGAGACTTATTTGTTATGAAGTTTCCTAATTTCCTCATTTACTGCAGTCTCCTCAGTAGGAAATACTTTCAGTTTTTTACTTTGATACCATCAAGAAGGCTTTCAGATGTGTCACACATTTGCCACAAATTCAGAATGATAGCACTCTAGTTGCTTACTCTATCACTGTAGTAAAGCTACTGCCCACCAGGGAAGTCTGCTGCTGATATTGAAAGTGCATGTTTCAGACTGCATGTCATAATTGTTTTATGAAATAGAAGAGGATTTGAGAAATCACTCCTAATTTTTCTTTCTGCAGCACTAATTATACTTTCTATTGCAAAATGAACCCCCTCATTTTGTCCTTTTTAAATTAAATGTTTTAAGAGTTATCACTTTATTCCGATCAAGATGGCTTTAGGTGTGCAATCATTTGTCATAAGTAGGACTGTTATCGCTCTAGTTGTTCTTTAGAACACTCTGGGAAGCTGCAGTAGAACACAAAGGAATCAACTGACAGTCTATGCCCTTAATGGATGTACATGTTTTACTGAGAATGTCAGACTTCATTCTCACATGACTGAGAAAGATAATGTGAATTAGTTTAGCTTATAAATCAACTTCCAAACCTCTGTGAGAAAAGCATGACTCATAGTAGCCCAGCAGAAGGCTTTTTCACATGGTAAAATCACCTTAGAACACACCACAATTCCTAAAATGAGTATGGTACTGATAGAGCACGCAGGGACCAACTAGCTCAGTTTTACAATACTTACATTGGGCTACTACAGCATTCACACTTTGAACTAGTAGTCCTTGCCTAACTAATTTAATAATCACTCTATCACTTTGCCCAGAGGTCACGATTTAGGACTTATACCTGTAAACCATGAATTACCAATCCTTGTCACTTTACTTATAAGTCCTGGGGATCAGAGAGTTAGCCTAAACAGATAGTATTTAAACACATTTATTTTTCTTATAATAACTACAGACTGGGGGAAAGTTTTAAAACATTAATCTATGATAGATTTTCTGAGTCAAATGGGAAAATGCCACAATCTCGTGACCATAAATTTTACAAGCAAAAATATAACCAGCAGCACATAAAGTTTGTAAGAAATCACAGTAACACCTTTCGAGATTGGTACCTAGGAAGGGTGAGAAAGGGAAATATCACGAGGACGTATCACATTGATAATATTTACCTAGAATGGTGCAACGACCAATCCTGGCCACGGGCTGGGGCAAAAAAAGGCCCAGGACCAGGCTCCCGACTAATCAGGTGCCCACGGGAAAAGACAGGTGCAGAACAGGACACTTGACCTCAGCTAAGTGCAACACCAGCGTCATACCCCTCTCTCCAGATTAGGTAATCAATTATTCTGACAGAGTGCTCCAGCCGGCACCTCTGCTCTCGATCGCCTATTGAGTGCGTTGGGTCAGTGAAAGGTCAGCTATTCGGACAAGTCAGACAATTTCTCTATCTGAGCCTACCTTAGTTATACCATTTCGAGGGCAATGTACCACCCCTAGATGTTGCAAATCTATGTGTTCCCCTTCAGTGTTTGGTTGGAAAGACGAGGAGAGGTCATCACACCATACTAAGATGATGTATTTTCAATTCCAATCATATTGATTGAATCCCCACCCATAATTTACTTTCCCATGACTTTATTCCGCCCAACAATATTGGCATGCAAATCAAATACATTGTATTTATTTGAGTCTCTTTGCTTCCTCTTTAGAGGTCAGTAGAGCAGGTTCCCAGGAACATCGTGGGTAAGAAGGGTGTTGGCAATCACTCAATGCCAATGCTTCAGCAATTTCAGTGCCTGGGTGCGCGTGCGCAGCATTGTTCAAGATGGAAGATATAACAGTAGTCAGGCCCAAAGTACAAGCTAGTAGCAAAGTCAAAAATTAACATATCAGAATACAGAAATACATGAATGTACTGTATACCACTTATCTCTACTCTATCCCCATTACTTTAGTTGAACTTGTGCGTTAATGATTAAGCACAATGAGCAAGTTTAGTATGAGCTGCAGCACAAGCATTAGCATGTGAAATTTAAAGCAGCCATTTCTGGCACTAGTGCGTAGAAGCAAAGTTTTCCCACCAAGAAGAGAGGTATGTCATACCACATGAGTGTGGTAGACGCATGCGCAGAAGGTTTCCCGCGTTTTTGGCGGCCATTTTAATGCATTAGAGTTACTGTTAGTAAAAGCACATTAAAAAGCTTCCCCTAGATACTAGAAATGTCGTGAAATGTAAATATTAGTAAACAAAACATGTTGATTAATATTTTATACGTTATTTAGAGAGGGTTGAGTACAAGCAAGTTTCAGGATATGTGAATCCTTTCTCCATCGGTACCATCAACAAATAATTTATAATGTAACTAAAGTCTTACAACCTTCTCTTAATTGCCATGATTTTAATGAGGTGCTATTATGTATATTGATCTCAAGATGGCTCCCAACACTTCTTGGATGAAGTGCTGACAGCCAATCAGATCTCACGATGAGATGTGTGGTTAGGCTCAGCCCATATACATATATATATTTATTTTTCCATTAATATTTTAAAAACTACTGAACAGATTTACACCATTTAACAAAAAGGGCTCTTTATGAACCAAAGGCTACCTTTTTGCCAAATTTGGTGTAATTTCGTTCTGCAGTTTGGGCTGTAGCCGTGTCTAAATTTTCCTAACAAAAATTGCATGGAGAAAACACATTTTTGGACCCCTCTTTTTTTCTCGGCCCCTGCTTGCTCAATCACCCCGAAACTTTCAGGATAGAAGCGGACCAGAGCGGGCCATAAATTTTGAAAATTTTGCGAAGATTCATCAATCGGTGCCAAAGGTATTGGGAATAGAATGTTGCGATTTTCCTATGGTAACTAGGTCCTAACTATATATATATATATATATATATATATATATATATATATATATATATATATATACATAGTTAGGACCTAGTTACCATAGGAAAATATATATATATTGTATATATATATATATATATATTCACTGAAAAAACCATAGGTTATAGACCATATATAGTTAGGAATTAGCATTTACAAAACCTTGAAAATTCACTGAAAAAACCATAGGTTATAGACCATATATAGTTAGGAATTAGCATTTAAAAAACCTTATTTTACTCACACAAAACCATTGAAATTCCATATATAGTTAGTTGCACTAACTATATATCGCGCACCCGCAATCCACTGCTGATCATGTCACATATTACATCATTCATGACATGGTCAGTGACATCACTGATGACATCACTGATGACATCTCAAATGACATCACTGATGACATCACTGATGACAACATCCAGTGACTGTATGTTTCTGTAAAGTTAAAATGTGTCTTACATATTGAAGAATGAGTGGAAGTATAAGTGTCTGGACAAAGGATTTAGTAGGTGCATGACTGAATGTATGAGTGAGTGATTAAATGTGTCTCACTGAGTGCATGGGTTAGTGACTAAACTGTCTTAATTTGTGCATCATTATGTCTGTTGTTCTGTAAACTGCTGCATGTGTTGATCAGTAGCTATATGAGTAACTATATGGGTTATTGATTGGTTGCCCAAGTATTTGTATGGGAGACTGAGTGTGTGTGTGGGTGGCTGGGAGGTGTATGACTCTGTGCATAGATGTGTGAGCAGTTGATTCACTAGATGTATGGGTTCAAAAGTGCATGTGGAAACAGCTGTATGGGCGGTTGACTGTGTGCATGAGTGTATTGGTGAGTGAATGGATATCTCAGTGCTGCATGTCAAAGTAAGTACATATGTAAAACACAGTACATGTGAGAGTTGACATATATAAATAACTGTGCATAAGAGCCAGTGAATGTGTGAGTGGCTGTATGGATCACTGTGAACTTGTATCAGGGATTGTATAATAGAGTAAATATGTGTTAGTATATGTTTGAATAAGTAAGGTGTGTATAACTGTATAGTTGAGGAAATGGAGGTGTGATTGATTCTTTGCATGACTGACTAGGTGTGTGAGTAACTCCATGGATGAGTGACAGTCTGTGAGTGTCTGTTTACACTGAGTGTATCTAAGGTTATATTAGAGTCTGAAGAGGTTCATCGTATTATCACATGAATGATGTCATCAGTGATGTGATCAGTAATGTCAAATGAGATGTCATCAGTGATGTCATCAGTGATGTCATTTGAGATGTCATCAGTGATGTCATCAGTGATGTCATTTGAGATGTCATCAGTGATGTCATCAGTGATGTCATTTGAGATGTCATCAGTGATGTCATCAGTGATGTCACTGACCATGTCATGAATGATGTAATATGTGACATGATCAGCAGTGGATTGCGGGTGCGCGATATATAGTTAGTGCAACTAACTATATATGGAATTTCAATGGTTTTGTGTGAGTAAAATAAGGTTTTTTAAATGCTAATTCCTAACTATATATGGTCTATAACCTATGGTTTTTTCAGTGAATTTTCAAGGTTTTGTAAATGCTAATTCCTAACTATATATGGTCTATAACCTATGGTTTTTTCAGTGAATTTCAATGGTTTTTTAATAGAAAATATCATAAGCTGTCGAATGTCAAGTACGTGGTAAGTGAAAACATTTTCGTGTTTATGCACACTGATCTGCTTTGAATGGTGCCCCCCCCCTCATTTCTATTAGGAGTACTCTCTCTTTGCAGATAGTGAAAGGTAGTTAACGCAGGCCTTTGCCCCCGTTGTAATCCGTCGTGCCTGCTTCTCTCTCCATTTGATTGATTGTTATCCAAGTATTTACTGTTTTAGAATTAGTTCTCTTTGGTTCATTCTCTATTTACAAACAAACACAGAGTCGCAATACTCTGTTTAGTCTTTGCAGATAACGAAAAATCGTGTAAAAAAAAAGAAAAGGAATCGAGTAAAATCAGTAGGCCACTAATGGGATCTCTTTTTGACCTCGCTAAAATAGAAACATTAGGAACAACCCCTCATGACAAATACAAAACTAGTGAGATGAACTGAACTCCACACAATGATGGCTGCAAAACAGCTTGGCTCCGCCACCCACCCCGCCCAAAATAACGATAAAGAGCGGCTGCCATGATTGGTTGCGGAATGGCCACAACGGAGCTACGAAATGGTGCTGCTCTCATGCTAACCCCAGCTTCAGTCTGAAACATCCAGAAACACTGTAGACTACCAATTCGATCAGTTCCGGTAGCGCCCCAATGTAACCCGGTAGAGAAGAACTAGCCCTCCCCTCTTTGACTGATGGTTCTTGTTGCCTGTCCCTTCTGTTGTCATTTAACAGAACTATTTAGCCTGCTGAAAGGGGTTGTGTTCCGACCGCTGGTTGGTGGAGACATTTTGACTATATTCTGGACCTGCGTTGTCGCGTAATGCGTCATATGACGCGCCGCGTTAGCGCATCCGGAAGTCATCCGGGGCGCGCAGCGCGTAACGTAAGCATAACAAGTCATGTGACTTGTTAATAAAACTTTTCATTGGTTCATTTTACTTTTCTTATTGTAATGATGAAAGGCTTGGTCATATCACCTAAAAATTACGCTTTTCATTACTTCCGAACATTATTTTTTCTTAAATATATGTTATAATGTTCCAGGCTAATGTACTTTCCCGGAAATTTTACAACTGTCCTGCAAGTAAAATATATTCTTTTTTCGAGAAAAAGAGCGTTTCTTCGTCCCATGACGGAGCCGTTGAGCAAAAGAGGGTCGACCTGCTGTCTTAGTCGCCGATACGCCTGAATATGAGATTCTTATCGATCACTTTATGTTGCAGGAATAGAAAACACAACAGCCCTTGACCATTTATCTTTACTGCGTTCCTTCGTATTATACCTTTTACCCTTCATGTAATTGGTCTGCTTTATTTCACTTGCCTTTTAATGATTCTAAAACAGTGACTATTATTAAAAACTTTACCAATGTATATACTACTACCATGTTTTCTTTTAAAAACCTTTATTGTGAAAATTTCATTATACAAATACGAGCCTATAACCACGTGGGCCTGCCACGGAGCAAACTGTAATCGTATATGATGAATAGACATTTACACTGTAGAGGAACGTAACGGGCGGGCCATTAGGTTGCAAGAACTAAGGTGTCTAACAGTTACGGAATCGGTGGACGTACATTTTATAATTAAAATACGACAGGGCCAGTTACAATAAAATTATCTAGATATACATTTGCGGGCAAGTACCATGGGTGACGTTAATTCGAACTTTCAACAGTACAGTAATCAATAACACATCAGAACTTAATATCAATAGGGATGTCGAAATATTCAATCAATTCTCGTCCCCGCCCGCCATGTGCTTCAAAACTGCATACGTATCTCGTGATTTCAAGGTTCTGCAACCAGTACACAACAAGGAGTTACGAGTCCCATTTATTCCGGCGCCATTTTGGGCGAGGACGGGCAGGTCCAGGATATAGTAAAAATGTCTCTACCAACCATCGACTATGATGATGTTCATATGCTGTATTTATTAGAGTAACACTCATCTGTCCACATGAAATTAATTTACCACAATCTAAACATGTCATTTTAATCTTTCCAAAGTTCTTCTAAATATTTGGGACCGTTTCCCTTGCCTCTGAAGCTCTCAGTGCCACTTCTTTGATGAATGTACTAGCAGGTCAGGGGTTCTCCTCCAAATCTCTCTTTTATGCAGCACTATAATTAATTGGTGCCACCTCTCCATATGACGATGCATGGTATAGTTACCACAACTATATTTTTTTTCGGTTCCTCTGGAGAGTTCATCGTGGCAGATGAAGCGTGTAACGTACCGGGCATTTACCTTTTTTTGCATGTACAGGAAAGGAAAATAAAATCGAGCGTCCGAGTTCTAAGGTGTCCCAGGGCCATTTTAGTGGACCAGGCCCAAATCCAAAGAACAGGCCGCCATTTTGAGAGTCCTCTTGCAGCCGCCTGTCGCTGTAGCATCAACAGCAGCCGAAACTCAGCTGAATGGCAACTGAAACGGTAAAGGGGCGCCCCACTACAGCAGACGAGCCTCCACCTAGGAAGGCCCATTCACGCCGGCTCCCCCCCCCCCCTTCGGGCACCCCACGCCGTTATTCGGAGCAGTATTGTAGGATGGCCACACCAGTGCGGCAACTTGCTAGACATCACCCCGGTGGTAACCGAATCTCAACGCCTTGTGGTGTCTTCTATTCAGAAAACATTGTTATGCTGCCTTCGACCTATTCGCCGCAAGTGCGCACACAACTCAACTGCATAGCTTGCTAGACACCACCTCGGTGCCATCCGGATCTTGGAATGTCAGCGCCTTTTGGTGTCTTCTCTTCAGAAAATATTGTTGCGCTGCCTTTGGCCCCATTCGCACATCGGTCCGCAACTTAGACATCACCTCGGTGCCATCCGGATCTTGGCATCTCAGCGCCTTGTGGTGTCAGTCAGAAAATATTGTTGCGCTGCCTTTGGCCCCATTCGCACATCAGTCCGCTACTGACACCATCTCACAGGCCAACAGGGCGCCCCACGCCGACTTTTACCATTGTAGGATGGCCACACCAGTGCCACAACTTGCTAGACACCACCTCGGTGCCATCTGGAACTTGGCATCTCAGCGCCTTGTGGTGTCTTCAATTCAGAATATATTGTTGCGCTGCCTTTGGCCCCATTCGCACATCGGTCCGCTACTGACGCCATCTCACAGGCCAACGGGGCGCCCCACGCCGACTATCAGCATTGCAGGATAGCCACACCAGTACAGCAACTTGCTAGACATCACCTCGGTGCCATCTGGATCTCGGCGCCCCACTGCAGATGAAGTGCCTCTCAACTATGAAACCACCACGGTGACATCCGGATCTTGGCGCGTTGTGCTGCCTTCGGCCTATTCGCACATCGGTCCGCTACTGACGCCATCTCACAGGCTAATGGGGCGACCGACGCCGAGTTTCAGCATTGTAGGATGACCACACCAGTACAGCAACTTGCTAGACATCACCTCGGTGCCATCCGAATCTTGGCATCTCAACCCCTACTGGTATCTTCCATACAGAAAATATTGTTACGCTGCCTTTGGCCCCATTCGCACATCGGTCCGCAACTTAGACATCACCTCGGTGCCATCCGGATCTTGGCATCTCAGCGCCTTGTGGTGTATTCTCTTCAGAAAATATTGTTGCGCTGCCTTTGGCCCCATTCGCACATCGGTCCGCAACTTAGACATCACCTCGGTGCCATCCGGATCTTGGCATCTCAGCGCCTTGTGGTGTCTTCTACTCCGAAAATATTGTAGAAAATATTGTTGCGCTGCCTTTGGCCCCATTCGCACATCGGTCCGCTACTGACGCCATCTCACAGGCCAACGGGGCGCCCCACGCCGACTTTCAGCATTGTAGGATGGCCACACCAGTGCGGCAACTTACTAGACACCACCTCGGTGCCATCCGGATCTTGGCGCGTTGTGCTGCCTTCGGCCTATTCGCACATCGGTCCGCTACTGACGCAAACTCACAGGCCAACGGGGCGCCCCACGCCGACTTTCAGCATTGTTGGATGGCCACACCAGTGCGGCAACTTATTAGACACCACCTCGGTGCCATCCGGATCTTGGCGCGTTGTGCTGCCTTCGGCCTATTCGCACATCGGTCCGCTACTGACGCAAACTCACAGGCCAACGGGGCGCCCCATGCCGACTTTCAGCATTGTAGGATGGCCACACCAGTGCACCTTACTAGACACCACCTCGGTGCCATCCGGATCTTGGCGCGTAGTGAAGCTGCAGCAGCTGCAAATAAGCTTCAGACAGTGTTACAACCGCTGCTCAGAACTCTCAACTATGACACCACTTTGGTGCCATCCGGATCTTGGCGCGTTGTATTGCCTTCGGCCTATTCGCACATCGGTCCGCTACTGACGCCGCCTCACGTGCCAACGTATTTTCTCCGCATTTTATACCCTATGCCGCATAACAGGTCATGTGACTTGTTTATAAAACTTTTCATTGGTTCATTTTACTTTTGGTTTCCTAATGATGGAAGGCTTGATCATATGACCTAAAAACAACACTTTTCATTGGATGAAAACTTTTTTTTTTCCCAAACGATGAAAGCCCCACCTTGTTTCTGGATGTTTCAGACTGAAGCTGGCGTCAGCATGAGAGCACCACCATCTCGTAGCTCAGTCGTGGTCATTCCGCGAGCAATCATGGCAGCCGCTCCCCACCAGAAGCCTGCAGGAGTCGGGGCCCCCAAAACTTTTGATGAATTCTCAAGGCGGAGGGGACGCTTTCGAGAATGGGGTCCAAGACCTAGCAGACAAGCGTCCGATTTCCAAGGTGTCCCAGGGCCATTTCAGTGGACCATGCCCAAAAAGGAAACAGCCTGCCGCCATTTTGAGAGTCCTGTGACAGCCGCCTATCGCTGCACCGCAAGAGTGGGCGCAACTCAGCTGAATTGCAGCTTTTGACACAGTGGACCAAAAACGGACGGAATGGCAACTGAAACGGTAAAGGGGCGCCCCACTACAACAGATGACACTCCACCTGGAGAGGCCTGTTCACGCCGCCTCCCCCGGGGCGCCCCACGCCGTTATTCGGAGCAGCATTGTAGGATACCAAAACCAGTGCGGCAACTTACTGGACATCACCTTGGTGCCATCGTTCTGCTGCCTTGGAACTATTCGCACAACAGTTTGCTACTGATGACCCACCCCCCGCGACGCCCCACGCCGTTATTTGCTGGGTGGCAACTTACTAGACATCACTTTCGTGTCATCTAGATTTCAGCGCGTTCTGCTGCCTTGGAACTATTCGCACAACAGTTTGCTACTGATGACCCACCCCCCGCGACGCCCCACGCCGAAAATCTGGACGTTGTGCTGCGTTGGGACTATTCGCACAGCCGACCGCTACTTCGTTGTTTTCCCTAAAAATGTTTATATGTTATTACTATTTTTGTTTTCTTGTATATATTTATAAATTATTAAAGTTTTATAATCTTACTACTTTGTCGGAGTGCTATATATTTTTAATGTGACACATAATTGTAAAAACTTTGATGTACAAAGAGTCATCCCTGGAATCTTCCGCTTCAGGCTCGGTCCCCTCCCCAATCACAATACAGGATGGTTTTCAGATAATAGCAACGCTTCTGCTGTGACGGATCTCATCGAGTGTGGGCCTTGATCTACTATAACTCCTTTGAAGAGGGGTGATTCTTTACAGCTGTGGCCATAAACTACATCTGCAGGGCTAGCTGATACCCTAGGACCAGCCTGGACAATCGGACACAGAGGAAAAGGAGTGTCAGAGGGTGCGGTAGTGAATAGGGCGAAAGGGAGGTGTCGGGCGGGCACAGGGTGTGATTCTCAGGGAAGAGCAGCGCAGATGGGGGGAGGTTTATTACCCATGCATAAGACAGAGAGCGGGGGTGACCACTGCCTGGGGGAGATGCTTGCGAGGGTGGGGAGCCATGCTAAGGATCGACAGCGTGCACAGAGTGGGTCTGGTCAAGGCATCTAAAATGGCTGCCGTGCACGACAAAAGTGTGGCATTTGAAAAAAGACAAGATGGCGCAGACAATGTTTTTCAACACTTCCTGATTTCCTTCGAATCGAACGTTAACAGACGTTGGGGCATATTACCAAAGTTAAGCGATATTTATCCCTAACGATGCTTAGCAACGATTTTTTTACCGTCAGAAATTATCGCAGATAAACCTTGCTATTATCAAGGTTTATCGCAAATACGATAAAAAACGACCGCAATGCATTAATATCGCTGAAAACTCAGCGATATTCATGCATTACCGAGCTAATGCTCTTAGCCATGTTATCCACCTCCCATTGGATAACATGGCTAAGAACTGCTCAGGGCAGGTGGTAGCTTTTGGAGATATTCGCGCTTATCTCGAATATTTCCAAAAGTTGATAATAGGAGATAGCGATGTTAGCGACTGTTTCCAGTCGCTAACATCTTGGCATGCCCACTTTGCGTGTCATTAGTGATAAATATCACTCACATGCAAAGTGGGGCCCAAGATGGTCGCTATCTTCTACTAGCCGTCGCTAACTGGTGTTAGCAACAGCTAGGTAATACACATATAATTTTATCTCCGCGAAGCGGAGCGCTGTTACAGATATATATCTTGTTTTTGAACGTTAATTTCTCAAAATGCACTGAAGCACATATATTGAGACCTAGCAAAGGCACATCGGGCTACCAGTCCCTACAATTTTGCCAAGTTTCGTGCAAATCCATTCAGCTGTTCGATCCTACCGAGAGACAAGATGGCGGCCGCTACGGACTGTTTGGAATGTTTACAGACACCGGAGAGCCAATCAGCTTCGCTTCGCAAAGCTCCGTAACGCGAAAAGTACGCGAAGCGGTGCGCTGTTACAGATATATATCTTTTTTTGAACGTTAATTTCTCAAAATCCACTGGAGCACATATATTGAGATCTAGCAAAGGCACATCGGGCTACCAGTCCCTACAATTTTGCCAAGTTTCGTGCAAATCCATTCAGCTGTTCGATTATTATTATGATTTTTTTTTTTTGCCCCGCGGGGCCCTTTTAAAACCTCCACATCAAACCTAAACGGTCAGGGAGGATCTACTATGCCCCCTTATGGTCATTTGCCCCTTCGGTTTGGCCTCCGCTTGTCTCTCGATCCTACCGAGAGACAAGATGGCGGCCGCTACGGACTATTTGGAATGTTTACAGACGCCGGAGAACCAATCAGCTTCGCTTCACAAAGCTCCGTTGCGCGAAAAGTACGCGTCCTGGAGCGCTGCCCGGTCCGCTGTTACAGATATATATCTTTTTTTAAACGTTCATTTCTCAAAATCCACTGTAGCACATATATTGAGACCTACAAAAGGCACATCGGGCTACCAGTCCCTACAATTTTGCCAAGTTTCGTGCAAATCCATTCAGCCGTTCGGGCTAAAAGTGAGGCCAACCGCCCTATGGAAAACTCAATGTTAAAAACACGTTTTGGGACCCCCCTTTTTTCTCGGCCCCCCCTTGACGAACCCCCCCCAAATTTTCAAGGGCTACTCAGAAACAAAATGTGCACATTTTGTTTCTGAGCAGCCCTTGAAAATTTGGGGGGGTTCGTCAAGGGGGGGCCGAGAAAAAAGGGGGGTCCCAAAACGTGTTTTTAACATTGAGTTTTCCATAGGGCGGTTGGCCTCACTTTTAGCCCGAACGGCTGAATGGATTTGCACGAAACTTGGCAAAATTGTAGGGACTGGTAGCCCGATGTGCCTTTTGTAGGTCTCAATATATGTGCTCCAGTGGATTTTGAGAAATTAACGTTTAAAAAAAGATATATATCTGTAACAGCGGACCGGGCAGCGCTCTGGTTCGCGGACTTTTCGCGCAACGGAGCTTTGTGAAGCGAAGCTGATTGGTTCTCCGGCGTCTGTCAACATTCCAAACAGTCCGTAGCGGCCGCCATCTTGTCTCTCGGTAGGATCGTGAGACAAGAGGAGGTCAAAACAAAGGGGGAAATAACTATAAGGGGGCATAGTAGATCCTCGCTGACCCCCTAGGTTTGATGTGGAGGTTTTAAAAGGGCCCCGCGGGGCAAAAAAAAAACAAAATAATAATAATCGAACGGCTGAATGGATTTGCACGAAACTTGGCAAAATATTAGGGACTGGTAGCCCGATGTGCCTTTGCTAGGTCTCAATATATGTGCTCCAGTGGATTTTGAGAAATTAACGTTGAAAAAAAGATATATATCTGTAACAGCGCTCCGCTTCGCGTACTTTTCGCGTTACGGAGCTTTGCGAAGCTGATTGGTTCTCCGGCGTCTGTCAACATTCCAAACAGTCCGTAGCGGCCGCCATCTTGTCCCTCGGTAGGATTGAGAGACAAGAGGAGGCCAAAGCGAAGGGGGAAATGACCATAAGGGGGCATAGTAGATCCTTCCTGACCTCTTAGGTTTGATGTACCATTTTGCCAAGTTTGGTGTAATTCCGTTCAGCCATTCAGGCTGTAGACGTATGTAAATGTCCTATGGAAAATTGCATGGGGAAAACACATTTGAAAGTGTTGAAATTTAGAACCAATTAAAATGTTACTTTGGTTTTGTATTTGTGTGTGATGAAAGTTAATTGGTTATGTATATATGTCAAATGAGAGGAAACCACAGCCATTTTGTGATACTACTGTCTGAGGTACATTTGTGAGGAATTTTTGGTGGTGAATTTCTGGTGTTTGATTTACACAGTACTAACACTTCTGCTACTTTTAAAAAGGTGAGTTGTTAATTTGTATGGGGAACTATGTTGTACACTTGAAGATAATTTGAAAAATGTTTTCTGTTATTTATTTGCAGTCCTTCTGTTATACTAAATACTTGATAAAGTTAGTTTTATATTATGTATTACTAAAGACGATAAATGAAAGTGATTATTTTTTTCTGCAATTTACAGCAAGCAATTTCAAAATAAAATGGCTCACAATGAAGAGACCGTGGCAATTTCTTTTGAATTGTCCAACACATTGATTGAAATTGAGAGCACCAATAATGAAATATTGTCACAAGGAGGACATGACTTGTATGATTCCATTAGATTGATTGAAATGGACAGCACCAAGAATGAAATATTGTCACAAGGAGATGACTTGAATGATTCCACTACATTGATTGAAATTGAGAGCACCAATAATGAAATATTGTCACAAGGAGGAGATGGCTTGTATGATTCCATTAGATTGATTGAAATGGACAGCACCAATAATGAAATATTGTCACAAGGAGGAGATGACTTGAATGATTCCACTACATTGATTGAAATTGAGAGCATCAATAATGAAATATTGTCACGAGGAGATGACTTGAATGATTCCACTACATTGATTGAAATTGACAGCACCAATAATGAAATATTGTCAGAAGGAGGAGATGACTTGAATGATTTTTTTGATCAATCTCTTGATGGCGAATTTATCGAGTGTTTGGAGACCATAGAGTTACAAGAATCATCATTGGAGACTTTTAATGAGGACATTGCTGATGAGGACATGTTACTAGTTCTTTCAAATTTAGAAAATTCTGAAGAATAAATTTATATTTAGAAATCAAAAATTGTTTGAGACATTATTCATTTTTATTTTTAATTTATGAGGTTGTAGCGAAGTGATTGTAGTATAAAATGAGACTTATAGTATAGAGTGCAACATTTTTATGTTACATGGTAAGTTTACTCATATTTACTTCCCTTCTGCCACTATATTATCTCCAATGTGTATTTGACATGTCTTCTTCATCTCCGGCCTCCTTTCTCTCACTGTGTGTCTCCGATGCATCTTATCGCTGCTATTTTGTGTAATTACAGAAGAGAGTAAAATAAAATAGTTCGGAACGTGAAAAGGGGGCAAAGTAGAGTACTCCTCACCCCCTAGGCCTTTTTAGGCGGTCCCAAAAGGATCAGTTTCTGCTTTCCTGAAAGATTATGGTATGAGTTCCATATACCACAATAACTTGCATTACAACATGCAAGATATCTATCTCCTATTACCAACTTTTGGAGATATTCGCGCTAAGCGCGAATATCTCCAAAAAGTAACACCTGCCCTGAGCAGTTCTTAGCCATGTTATCCAATGGGAGGTGGATAACATGGCTAAGAGTATTAGCTCGGTAATGCATGAATATCGCTGAGTTTTTAGCGATATTCATGCATTGCGGCCGTTTATTATCGCATTTGCGATAAACCTTGATAATAGTAAGGTTTATCTTCGATAATTTCTGACGATGCTTAGTGGTAAAAAATTGGTTGGTAAGCATCGTTAGCGATAAATATCGCTTAACTTTGGTAATATGCCCCAACGTCTGTTAACGTTCGATTCGAAGGAAATGAGGAAGTGTTGAAAAACATTGTCTGCGCCATCTTGCCTTTTTTGAAATGCCACACTTTTGTCGTGCAGGGCAGCCATTTTAGATGTCTTGACCAGACCCACTCTCTGCACGCTGTCGATTCGTAGCATGGCTCCTCACCCTCGTAAGCATCTCCCCCAGGCACTGGTCACCACCGCTCTCTGTCTTATGCATGGGCAATAAACCTCCCCCCATCTGCGCTGCTCTTCCCTGAGAATCACACTCTGTGCCCGCCCGACACCTCCCTTTCGCCCTATTCACTACCGCACCCTCTGACACTCCTCTTTCTCTGTGTCCGATTGTCCAGGCTATCAGCTAGCCCTGCAGATGTAGTTTATGGCCCCAGCTGTAAAGAATCACCCCTCTTCAAAGGAGTTATAGTAGATCAAGGCCCACACTCGATGAGATCCGTCACACCACACGTGTTCCTACTATCTGAAAACCATCCTGTATTGTGATTGGGGAGGGGACCGAGCCTGAAGCGGAAGATTCCAGGAATGACTCTTTGTACATCAAAGTTTTTACAATTATGTGTCACATTAAAAATATATAGCACTCCAACAAAGTAGTAGGAATATAAAACTTTAATAACATATAAATATATACAACAAAACAAAAACAGTAAAAACATTTAAACAACGAAGAGACCGTGGCAATTTCTTTTTAATTATCCAATAGATTTATTGAAATTGACAGCACCAATAATGAAATATTCTTGTCAGTAGCGGTCTGTTGTGCGAATAGTTCCAAGGCAGCAGAACGCGCTGAAATCTAGATGGCACGAAAGTGATGTCTAGTAAGTTGCCGCCCAGCAAAAAACGGCGTGGGGCGCCGCGGGGGTGAGTGAGTCCAGTAGGCACCACAGCTATTCTTACCGGCATTGCAGAATTACTGCTGGGGACAATGCCTGTGCTGTAGCAGGGTCACAGCAGAAACAAAAAGGATTCTGTTGAAGATGTTGTTGGTTTTCAATTTGAAAACAGTTCTGGTGTCAACTGCTATGCTAATGTAGTGGTTAATGTTTTGTTTTCTCTAGAAAATGTAAAAGAGGGGGAGGCAGTCCAAAGTTCCGTTAAAAGGGCAAAGGAAAGGATCGGTGGTTTGAACTATCAGTCAAAAAGGGGAGGGGGTGCAATAATTTTTCCTACCGGGTCACACTGTGCTTTCACCGGAAGTGAGGTCTGCAGGATTGTAGTAATTCAAAGTGAGGCTGGCGCCAGCATGGGAGCGCCGACGTCCCGCGGATACAGTTTCGTCACTCCACGGGCGATCATGGCAGTCATTCCCCATCGGGGGTCGGAGACTCCCGCGGCTCCTCTAGAATCTTCAAGGTCGTGGAGGACTACGGTGGTGGAGTCAACCAGTGACCGGGCCATTTCTTTATGTTGGGCCCGCTCTTGCCAGGTCGACCGCCATTTTGAGAGTTCGGCAGCTACCGGCGATCGCGGGGTCACATGAGCGGACGGGCTCCACCCTGCCGGGCGAGACGTTGCAGCATGGCCACAGTGGAAGAACCGTTATCTAGGTCGTTCCGAAACTGTGCAGCACTGTAGTTGTTAGGATGCCACCGCCTGGAGCGCTGAGGGTGCAGCTGGAAAGTCTCCACCTGGGGAGGCGGGAGAGGCCTGTTCGCACCGTCTCTCCCTCCCAGTGCACCCCACGGCGTCTCGCTTGAGATTTGTTATGGCCGGACCAGGCGATGAGGACGAGGGGGGGGTCGGAGGCATGTGCAAGACATCCCCCCCCAGTGTTGTCGCAGCCATTATAAAAGAAAGAAGTGTCCCGTCCGTCTTCGGGCCGGGCTTCCGGTGGATGTCGGCCGGACGCCCCTGGCTCTGGCCCCATGAACGGGTTTCTTGGTTTATCGGCTGCAGCCGGATCCCGTCGGCCTCGGCCCCCCGACCGTTGGTGGTCGGACCGGAAGAGCATGTGGCGGGACTACCTGCAACTCTCAAGGGCCACCGCGGCCGGACTGGGAGAGAGAGGGGAGGGTCGAGGAGACATTCCCCCCCCCTGCAACTGTTCAGCGTTGTAAAGGCAATCCCCTGGCCGGGTCCCGCTGGTCTCGGCCTCTCCTCCGGCTACACCCTACGTTAGGATCTCCTGGCCGAGGCGTGGCAGCAGGACCTGCCTTATATGGGCTGCTCCCGGCTGGGCGTAGCCGGAACCCTGCCCCACCTTGGAAGTTTCCAGAGTGGGGGTGGATGTTCTACTGACTTGCATTTTCCCTAGTCTATCGATTTTTTTGGCGTGGCAGGCGGTGGGACAGCGAGGGGTGATTTGGTTTCTCTTACTGTTTTTCTGGTCTCTCACCACTGGCATATTTTAACGTTTTCTTGTTTCTAGGACATTAATAGGTTTTATCATTACGTTATGTTATCGTTTCTTTGTTCGTTGTTTAATAAAAGTTCATGTTCATCAGTGGCCTACTGATTTTCGTTTTCCTATTTTTTTCTTTCCAGGTTGTTTCATGGTAAAGTTTCTGTTAACAGGATACAGTGATCACTTCGTTATTATTGCATATGTCCTTTTCACTAGGGGTGCTCTCTGGTCGGGCCAGATGACGTATCTCTAGTAAATGGTCCGGGTGAAAAAGGTGCATCAATCAGTGGGGAGTAGATAGGCATGACGGATTACAACGGGGGAGAACGGTCCGCATTACTTACCCTTTCACTACTTGCAAAGATTTTCCTACGTTTATTTGCAAACAGGGAATACCTCCAAAAAGAACTAATTCCCAAACAGTCAATGTTCGGACAATCAATCAATCAATGAGGAATGAAATAGGTACGACGTGTTAAAGGCTTGCGTTACCTACCCTTCACTATCTGCAAAGGGAGATAGAATATTCCTATTCTTCCTCGTTTGCAGGTAGAGAAGATCGTTAAGAGAATTAACTTCGAACAATTCAATGCTCGATTGAAACAATCAACAAGGGGTACTGTGAACACAAATGAACGCCGCTTATATACATACGCATTGCTATTTTCAACAGGTTGTTCCTAATGTTTCTATTTTAGCGAGGTCAAAAGAGATCCCATTAGTGGCCTACTGATTTTGCTCGATTCCTTTTGTTTTTTTACACGATTTTTCGCTATCTGCAAAGACTAAACAGAGTATTGCGACTCTGTGCTTGTTTGTAAATAGAGAATGAACCAAAGAGAACAATCAATCAAATGGAGAGAGAAGCAGGCACGACGGATTACAAAGGGGGAAAGGGCTGCGTTAACTACCCTTCACTATCTGCAAAGAGAGAGTACTCCTAATAGAAATGAGGGGTGGGGGGCAGCAATCAAAGCAGATCAGTGTGCATAAACACGAAAAAAAAAATTCTTACCACGTACTTGACATTCGACAGCTTATGATATTTGCTATTAAAAAACCATTGAAATTCACTGAAAAAACCATAGGTTATAGACCATATATAGTTAGGAATTAGCATTTACAAAACCTTGAAAATTCACTGAAAAAACCATAGGTTATAGACCATATATAGTTAGGAATTAGCATTTACAAAACCTTGAAAATTCACTGAAAAAACCATAGGTTATAGACCATATATAGTTAGGAATTAGCATTTAAAAAACCTTATTTTACTCACACAAAACCATTGAAATTCCATATATAGTTAGTTGCACTAACTATATATCGCGCACCCGCAATCCACTGCTGATGATGTCACATATTACATCATTCATGACATGGTCAGTGACATCACTGATGACATCACTGATGACATCTCAAATGACATCACTGATGACATCACTGATGACATCTCATTTGACATCAATGACCACATCACTGATGATATCATTCATGTGACAATACAATGCATCTCTTCACACTTTAATATAACCTCTGTTACACCCAGTGTTAAATACAGAGTATAATTTTTGAAACCATTGACACACCAATACTAGTTACTACATACGCACTCAGTGATTCCTATGTTTACACACACATTCACTCATTTACCCATACAATCATTCATACATACAATCACTCATCTTTACAACACTATCATATGCACTCATACACCTATACAGACTCTCACACTCTGTCACTCATCCATGGAGTTACTCACACACCTAGTCAGTCCTGTAAAGAATCAATCACACTTCCATTTTCTAATCTATACAGTTAAACATAGAGCACCTTACATTTTGAAACATATACTAACACATAATTACTCTCTTATACAATCATTGATACAAGTACACATTGATCTGCACAGAGTCACACACCTCCCAGCCAGCCACACACACACTCAGTCTCCCATACAAATATTTGGGCAATCAATCAATAACCCATATAGTTACTCATATAGCTACTGATCAACACATGCAGCAGTTTACAGAACAACAGACATAATGATGCACAAATTAAGACAGTTTAGTCACTAACCCATGCACTCAGTGAGACACATTTAATCACTCACTCATACAGTCAGTCACGCACCTACTAAATCCTTCATCCAGACACTTCTACATCCACTCATTCTTCAATATGTAAAACATATTTAAACTTTACAGAAACACACAGTCACTGGATGATGTCATCAGTGATGTCATCAGTGATGTCATTTGAGATGTCATCAGTGATGTCATCAGTGATGTCACTGACCATGTCATGAATGATGTAATATGTGACATCATCAGCAGTGGATTGCGGGTGCGCGATATATAGTTAGTGCAACTAACTATATATGGAATTTCAATGGTTTTGTGTGAGTAAAATAAGGTTTTTTAAATGCTAATTCCTAACTATATATGGTCTATAACCTATGGTTTTTTCAGTGAATATATATATATATATATATATATATATATTGTTTCAGCAAATGTCCCAATACGAGAGGAGCAACTTGATGGCTGGTGCTCTCGGCGAGGTCCGGGACGCCCTCGCAGTCAATGTTTAGAACAAAAACCTTCCAATGGAAGATGCCGCACACCACTTTGTTTCTCAATCCTTATTTTATTTTCTGTAGGTTCCCCACCTACGTGTTTCGGACAGCAACTGTCCCTGATCACGGTACAAACAATTGTCCTTCATTACTGTTTACTATTTAACTGACGACACCACTTCACGTATTAGAATGCATTGTGGGCTCAGTAGTTAATATGTGGATTTCACACAATCTGGCTATTTGTTTCCACGGACTGTTGCAGTTTTCAACACAAACGGATATGTGATTATTCATGTTAGTCATATAAAGTGATTGCGCAAAATGAAGACAGGTAAATCCTTGTCGACATTTCTATCAGTTAAATGGCGCGCACGTTATACATTTATGGACTTAGTGTCCAAGTTAGAGTTACGGCTAAGTGCCTGAATAATTCGATTGTGTCGTCGGTGCCCCAATCACAGTATCAACAATGCCAGAAGAAAATTCTTTATCAATTTATACATTAGTCGCATAAGTTTCATTCTTTCATTTCGTTTTTCACCACCCATGTCTAAACTAGTTAGCATGAATACATTGCATTTCAATTGTCATTAGATTCAGTCAAAAGTTCAAAGTTATTTAATTTAACCAAAGTTTCATAAATGAACATATAGTTCTTCATCCGCGTTCAATCACCACGGGCTTCTAGTTTTAAATCTTATTATAAGCTTGGATTCCAAACGTCTCAAATTTCTAATCCGATCCCCTCCTCTTTCATTCTCACTCACCATGGCAATCCCAGCATACTTCATGTCTTTCCAAGTTTTACCTGGGTGAGTTTTTAGGTGTTGAGCAGTCGCATAGCTGAAATCATTTTTCTGAATAGCTCTTGTGTGCTCTAATATTCTCTTCTTGAGCGGACAGACTGTTGAGCCTATATATCTTTTACCACAAAAGCATTGTATCTGTTATACCACGAATTGTGAATCACAAGTTATTTTGTCTTTAATTTCGAAAATCCTGCCCTATGATCTTTTAGGGTCTTGGTGTTTTGTCCGATCTTACATACTTTGCATGTTAGGCATTTGGTAAATCCTCTTTGACCTTTCTCTAGCCATGTCACGGTTCTCACTTGTTTAAAGTGACTGTTGACTAGAGTATCCTGAATTGAGGGTGCTTTCCGATATGATATCAAAGGTCCATCACCAATTAGTGTGCCTATTTCAGTGTCTTTTTTTAGCACATTCCAGTATTTCATCAGGATTTGTCGTATTTTATGACTTTCTTTTGAATAAGTCAAGATTAATCATGGTTTGTCATCATCCATTTTTATTGAAGATCTATTTTTGGATATCAGAGTTTCTGCTCTTGATTTGGCTCTTGCTTTTTGTTCACCTCCTATTATGTCTGTATGTTTGTTTCCTCGTTTAGAGAAACGATCTTTAGTTTCATTGAATTTGTTTTCCATTTCACTTGATTCAGAACAATTGCGTTTCATGCGTATAAATTCTCCGTATGGGATGCTTTGTTTCAATGAGACAGGATGAAAGCTTGTCCCGTGAAGAACACTGTTAGTAGATGTCTTTTTTCTGAATACTGTAGTTTCCAATTTGTTATTCATTATATAGATTTTTGTATCCAGAAATTCTATCTCTTGTTTCTGAATGTTGGAGGTAAATTTCAGTCCTACCTCATTATCATTTAAGATGTCAATGTATTCGCTCAGTTTTTGTCTGGAGCCCTTCCACAGGAGAAATAGGTCATCGATAAATCTGAGCCATAACACCACGTCCGTGGTGTATGGCTCGTTTTCATCTCTCCAAGCTATGTTTTTCTCCCACCACCCCATGGTGAGATTGGCATAGCTTGGAGAGAATGAAACACTCATAGCGCAGCCGCATATTTGAGTATAGATGGACTTGTCAAAAGTAAAGACATTATTTTCAAGACAAAAGGTTATCATGTCCAATAGCATATTCGTATGCCGTAATGCTGTTAGAGGTCTTTGACTCAGAAAGTATATGATTGCAGTCAGACCTATGTTGTGTTGAATTGAAGTATACAAAGATACTACGTCTATGGTGACTAGCCAATATTCAGGTTGCCATTCTACTCCCATGATTATTCTTAAAAAGTCGCCAGTGTCTTTTATAAATGAATTCAGGGTCGGTACTATCGGGGCCTGAAAATGATCTACATAAGAAGCAACATTCTCGCACAATGATCCACAACTGGATATAATTGGTCGTGCGGGTGGTTTAACTAGAGTCTTATGTATTTTCGGCAGAAAATATATAGTTGGCATGATGGGATGTGATACTGTCAGATAGTTTTTCTCTTCCTTGCTAAGTAATCCATTTTCATGCCAAGTCTCAATGCGCTTGTGTAGAATTCTGGTCATTTCTGGAGTGGGATTTCGTTGTAACAGTTTATAATTAGTTACGTTGTTCAGTTGTCGATTTGCTTCTTCCAGATCATCAACTTTATTTTGAATGACGATATTGCTGCCCTTGTTTGCTGGCTTTATTTCTAAAATGGCATTTGACTGGAGATTTTTTAATGCTATCCGTTCTTTTTTGGATACATTTTCTTTCCCATTGATGGTATTTTTCATAGTTTCTAATTCTGTCATCACTAGGTCATGAAAGACATCTATGCAATTGCCTGGATACAAAACAGGACAACATTTTGATTTATTTTTCAAGTTTGTTTTGGGATGAGAGTCTATCACATGTCCCATTTGAGAAACTATCTGAGTGTTGGTCTGTTCTGTTTGTTCAATTTGATGTGATAATTCATAAGCAATTTGGAGACTGGTTGCATCCGCAACCAAAAATTCTTCTGATTCTCTATTGACAGTGGATTTATTTATTTATTTATTTATTACATTTATAGGGCGCACATCTGCCCAACAAAGGGTTTCCCGGCACAACAGATCCAATAATAGTGGGTTATAGCCTGCTAGATGTCAAATAGCCAGGTCTTTAAGGCTTTCCTAAACTTGACATAGCTCAACTCCAATCGTAATGTCAGCGGCATTGAATTCCAAAGTGATGGTCCAAGAAATGAAAAGGACCTGCCACCCATGTGTGACAATCTGAACTTTGGAATTTCTAAAAAAATAGCCACAGAGAATCGAAGAGATCTGGTGGGACGATAGGGACGCACTAGATTTTGCAGGTATTTGGGGGCGTTATTGGTGAAAATTTGGTGCATGAAGCATAGAGATTTAAATTTAACTCGGTTCTCGACCTTTAACCAGTGGAGCTTTCTTATGTATTTTGTAGTGGGCTTCGCAAAGGGAATTTTGCATAATAATCTTGCTGCAGCGTTCTGAATTGTCTGTAATCTACGGACTGTGATCTTATTTGCCCCCAGATACAGAACGTTTCCGTAGTCAAGCCTTGATGTTATTAGAGCATTGACAACAGACTTTTTGGTGTTTTCGGGTAGCATCCAGCAGATCTTTTTTAGCCATTTAAGTATGGTGAAACAGGTAGCCGAAGTTTTCACCGCTTGTTTGTGTAAATTGAGCGAGTCATCAATGATGACGCCCAAATTGCGAGCATGTGTAACAGGGGTGGGGGGTACCCATTTCAGATTGCCAATGTTGAGGGCCCGATAGCCCTGTGTTCTTTCCCAGCAAAATTAGTTCAGTTGTACCGCCGTTCAATTTAAAAAAAATTTGTTCATCCATTCTGAGATTTTGCTGAGTCCGAGCTGTAGCGAGGAGGAAGTGTTCGGGTCAGCTGATGAATGAGAGAAAAGCAGCTGTGAGTCGTCTGCATACGAAAACATAAGCAGTCCTGTTTCCTCCACTATTTTTGCTAAGGGGCTCATGTAAACATTAAAGAGTAACGGGCTAAGAATAGAGCCCTGTGGTACTCCATGTTTGAATGACATGATATCAGAACAGGCGGTTTGTGAAAAAATTTGAAATGTGCGGTCTTTCAGTAATGATTTTATCCATTCGGGAGCCGCGCCCCTGATGCCTATGGAATAGAGTGTCTGGGCGAGGACCACGTGCGACACGGTGTCGAACACCGCGCTGAGGTCAAGCAGCACAAGTGCTACTGTTTCGCCCTGATCAACCAAACGGCGGATGTTTTCGGTGACGCCCAACAGGTAGGTCTCGGTGGAGAATCCTGAACGGAATCCCGACTGATGGGAAGGTAGTAGGTCGTGAGTGGTGATAAAATCCGTGAGGCAACGGTGGACGTGCGTTTCTAATATTTTGGCAAAGGTGGGCAGCAATGAAATAGGGCGAAAATTGGATGGCAGATTAGGGTCAGATCCGGCTTTCTTTAAAAGAGGATGGATCATAGCGTGTTTCCATTCACTGGGTACAGTTGCTTCAGTCAGCGATGAGTTCAGAAGATCAGTGATGGTTTCAAAAACATTGCCACTGAGCAACCTTAAAACAGTGCATGGCAGCGGGTCTTTAGGTGAGCCTGATTTAATTGTCTTCATCAACTTCTGAACCATGTCAGGGTTAAAGAGAGGCCATTCTGCAAGAATAGCGATCGATGCATTTGATGAAGTGGAGCAATCTGACATATATATGTCATTGATGGGTTTGGAAAGTGCATTATTAGTTATGGCTGAAGTGACTGGAAAATGGTTATTGGGATCTTGGTTGATGTCTTGATGAATTAAGTCAACTTTATTAATAAAGAAGGTGGCCAAAAGGTCACATTGTGTTTTATTAAGTTCCGGTGGGGGTTGTGACGTGTTGGAGCCCGCCAACTCCTTCACCAATTTAAAAAGTGTTCTAGATTGGTCCAAGGCATTCGTAATTTTAGTATTGACGAAATCTGCTCTGGCTGTGCTACACATCTTTTGATATTTTGTTAGCTGTGTTTTATATTTATCCTTGTCTTCAGGAGAGTAGGTCCTTCTCCATTGTCTCTCTAGATTCTTACATCTGTTTATTTCTTGTTTTAAGGTTTCATTAAACCAGGGGGCAGGGCAACGATGTAAGTTTTGTTTTAACTTTGTTTTAGGTAAGATATGGTCAATGGCTTCTAAGAGGCATTTCTGAACTGTAGAAGAAAGCTGTTGAACTGAAGACTTGGTGCAGGGACTGTGTTCTTCTAGGAGAGCGTTGAGACTGTCCGTGTCTAATTGCTTCCATTTCCTTATGTACTCGAAAGGTGTATGCATGTTGTTTTTATTAGTTATATCACCTTGAAATGTAAATTTAACCAAGTAATGGTCTGTCCAGGGCAGGGGCAGAGCAGGGTATATAGTGATGTTGTTAAGGGAAGAAAATATGGGATCTAACAGGTGGCCTGCACGATGTGTTGGTCCTGAGTTTCTAAGAATCAGGTTCAGAGATGCTAGGTCACCAATCAGGTTTTTTGCCAGAGAACAGTCCTCATCCTCAAGATGTAAATTAGTGTCCCCCAGGATTGTGAAATTCGCAGTTTTTATAACAAGTGGTCCCATGAGGTCTAGAAGGTTAGTCAGCCATTTGGACGCTGACCCTGGGGTTCGATAAATGAGGGGTCCTGAGAAAGTAAAATTTGGTTGTTTTGTCTATTGTTTCACCACTTTTATTTTTAGAAAATAATTTTTTAAGTTTTAGCTTTCGGATGTACTTGTATACATCGATTCTTGTCTCCACTTGGTCCTGGTGTTTATCTGGACAGAAGGTTAATCCTTCTATGGTTTCAAGTCGCAATCACTTACCCGGGAGACTCCCGTCGCGGACTTCAAAGCACGAATAATTGGTGACACGCAGGCAATAATAGTCTGGTTTCTACCGGTCGATCGCCGACTGGATGTGTCGGAGGACACCTTCAGCGACGGGAGTCTCCCGGGTAAGTGTTTGCGACTTGAAACCATAGATTTAATTGCCAACACCATCTGTAAAGCTGTGGCGTGTGTCTTCTAGCTTACGACTTTGACCACCAAAATCGTATCTTTTCTGATCCTGCATTTAGTCTCAGATAGAAACTCACTTCGACTACACCTATTTTTCTGCAAAGGCTAAGAACTAATTTGTTCTGCATCAAACACGCTATTAAATTCCCACAAAACAAACTTTTGTCACAGCAGGAATTGCATAAAAGTTTCACAGCGATTGTAACCACTCTTTTGACACTTGTCAGACCTTACTACCTCTTAAGATAAACAACATGGAGCAACGAGCAGCAAAACGACTGAAAAAGGCAGAAAGTATGTTTGCCAAAAACGTGATGGGTTCAAATCCATCAACTGCGAAGGATACGACAAAAAAAAACGTCAAATTAACCACCAAACAGTTGTTTCAACAATTAGAAAAACTATTAAGAAAAGAAATTTCAAAAAGTTGGGAGATCATAACGCTAGAGAAATACATCGAACTGGGTTTAGTCCCAAGGGGACTACGTATATTCACTCTACCGAATCATCCAGACACGAGCTTGGAGATGCTTGAAGAGTGGGGACAAAATAATATGGATTGCTCACGGAGAATTATTCTCATGATCTTGAAATATGCTAAAAAAAGATGTGGAACAGTTGCATTATAAAAATAAACGAACTTGAAGACCAAATCCAAGTACAAGGAGAAAGTGAAGATACCATCAAGAATCTACGTCAAAATATGGACAAAAACCTAGATAGACATGACAGCGAGATTCAAGAGAGAAAACAACGCAAATTTAGACGTGATGAAGCAGACTTTGAGAATGGCACCATATTTACGTTTGCAAAACGCTTCGATGTTCTTAAACAACAACAACATTCAGGTCCATTAAACTGTCAACAAGACACAACCGTCAGTGAAACAGAATCAGAAGTGAGTGACGGAGAACAGAGGAGTCAGGGACCAAAAAAGCTGACTTTTTTAGAAGAGATGGAGATTCTCTACAAAGATCAACAAACTCCAAAAATAAAGGGAAGAGGACAAGGAAATGGAAGAATGAGAGGAAGTGGAAGGGGGCAAGTGGTGAACCCTACCCAAGGAGGAAGACCAGGAGAGGTGGGAAATCAAAGATATCCTCTCCGAAACAGGACAACCAAAAAATAATTAAATCAGACCCCAAATTGATCATTAATCTATCTGACTACAAATTGACAACAACTGAAGAGAACCTACTGAGAAAAGGATTAACCTTCTGTCCAGATAAACACCAGGACGAAGTGGCGGCAAGAATCGATGTATACAAGTACATCCGAAAGCTAAAACTTAAAAAGTTATTTTCTAAAAATAAAAGTGGAGAAACAAGAGACAAAACAACCGAATCCACTGTCAATAGAGAATCAGAAGAATTTTTGGTTGCGGATGCAACCAGTCTCCAAATTGCTTATGAATGATCACATCAAATTGAACAAACAGAACAGACCAACACTCAGATAGTTTCTCAAATGGGACATGTGATAGACTCTCATCCAAAAACAAACTTGAAAAATAAATCAAAATGTTGTCCTGTTTTGTATCCAGGCAATCGCATAGATGTTTTTCATGACCTAGTGGTGACACAATAAGAAACTATGAAAAATACCATCAATGGGAAAGAAAATGTATCCAAAAAAGAACGGATAGCATTAAAAAATCTCCAGTCAAATGCCATTATAGAAATAAAGCCAGCAGACAAAGGGCGGCAATATCGTCATTCAAAATAAAGTTGATTATCTGGAAGAAGCAAATCGACAACTGAATAACGTAACTAATTATAAAGTGTTACAACGAAATCCCACTCCAGAAATGACCAGAATTCTACACAAGCGCATTAAGACTTGGCATGAAAATGGATTACTTAGCAAGGAAGAGAAAAACTATCTGACAGTATCACATCCCATCATGCCAACTATATATTTTCTGCCGAAAATACATAAGACTCTAGTTAAACCACCCGCACAACCAATTATATCCAGTTGTGGATCATTGTGCGAGAATGTTGCTTCTTATGTAGATCATCTTCTGGCCCCGATAGTACCGACCCTGAATTCATTTATAAAAGACACTGGCGACTTTTTAAGAATAATCATGGGAGTAGAATGGCAATCTGAATATTGGCTAGTCACCATAGACGTAGTATGTTTGTATACTTCAATTCAACACAACATAGGTCTGACTGCAATCAAATACTTTCTGAGTCAAAGACCTCTATCAGCATTACGGCATACGAATATGCTATTGGACATGATAACCTTTTGTCTTGAAAATAATGTCTTTACTTTTGACAAGTCCATCTATACTCAAATATGCGGCTGCGCTATGGGTGTTTCATTCTCTCCAAGCTATGCCAATCTCACCATGGGGTGGTGGGAGAAAAACATAGCTTGGAGAGATGAAAACGAGCCCTACACCATGGACGTGGTGTTATGGCTCAGATTTATCGATGACCTGTTCCTCCTGTGGAAGGGCTCCAGACAAAAACTGAGCGAATACATTGACATCTTAAATGATAATGAGGTAGGACTGAAATTTACCTCCAACACTCAGAAACAAGAGATAGAATTTCTAGATACAAAAATCTATATAATGAATAACAAATTGGAAACTACAGTATTCAGAAAAAAAACATCTACTAACAGTGTTCTTCACGGGACAAGCTTTCATCCTGTCTCATTAAAACAAAGCATCCCATACGGAGAATTTATACGCATGAAACGCAATTGTTCTGATTCAAGTGAAATGGAAAACAAATTCAAAGAAACTAAAGATCGTTTCTCTAAACGAGGATACAAACATACAGACATAATAAGAGGTGAACAAAAAGCAAGAGCCAAATCAAGAGCAGAAACTCTGATATAAAAAAAGTAGAGCTTCAATAAAAATGGATGATGACAAACCACAATTAATCTTGACTTGTTCAAAAGAAAGTCATAAAATACGACAAATCCTAATGAAATACTGGAATGTGCTAAAAAACGACACTGAAATAGGCACACTAATTGGTGATGGACCTTTGATATCATATCGGAAAGCACCCTCAATTCAGGATACTCTAGTCAACAGTCACTTTAAACAAGTGAGAACCGTGACATGGCTAGAGAAACGTCAAAGAGGATTTACCAAATGCCTAACATCCAAAGCATGTAAGATCGTACAAAACATCAAGACCATAAAAGATCCAAAGGGCAGGATTTTCGAAAATAAAGACAAAATAACTTGTGATTCACAATTCGTGGTATAACAGATACAATGCTTTTGTGGTAAAAGATATATAGGCTCAACAGTCTGTCTGCTCAAGAAGAGAATATTAGAGCACACAAGAGCTATCCAGAACAATGATTTGAGCTATGCGACTGCTAAACACCTAAAAACTCACCCAGGTAAAACTTGGAAAGACATGAAGTATGCTGGGATTGCCATGGTGAGTGAGAATGAAAGAGGAGGGGATCGGATTAGAAATTTGAGACGTTTGGAATTCAAGCTTATAATAAGATTTAAAACTAGAAGCCCGTGGTGATTGAACGCGGATGAAGAACTATATGTTCATTTATGAAACTTTGGTTAATTTAATGAACTTTGAACTTTTGACTGAATCGAATGACAATTGAAATGCAATGTATTCATGCTAACTAGTTTAGACATGGGTGGTGAAAAACGAAATGAAAGAATGAAACTTATGCGACTAATGTATAAATTGATAAAGAATTTTCTTCTGGCATTGTTGATACTGTGATTGGGGCACCGACGACACAATCGAATTATTCAGGCACTTAGCCGTAACTCTAACTTGGACACTCAGTCCATAAATGTATAACGTGCGCGCCATTTAACTGATAGAAATGTCGACAAGGATTTTCCTGTCTTCATTTTGCGCAATCACTTTATATGACTAACATAAATAATCACATATCCGTTTGTGTTGAAAACTGCAACAGTCCGTTATAGCCAGATTGTGTGAAATCCACATATTAACTACTGAGCCCACAATGCATCCTAATACGTGAAGTGGTGTCGTCAGTTAAATAGTAAACAGTAATGAAGGACAATTGTTTGTACCGTGATCAGGGACAGTTGCTGTCCGAAACGCGTAGGTGGGGAACCTACAGAAAATAAAATAAGGATTGATAAACGAAGTGGTGTGCGGCGTCTTCCTTTGGAACGTTTTTGCTCTAAACAATATATATATATATCCTATGCTTAAAGACTTTGCTGTTTAAATGGCAAAAGACTTTGTCATTTTCTATCTCGGCGTGGATAGCACTGTGCTAATCCTATGCTTAAAAACTATGATAGAAAAACAGACATTTGAGGTGAGCAGATCTAGAGTGTCGCTGGTGTGGAGAGTGCTCTAACAAGAGCTGCTTTCCACCTAAACTGAGACCTACCCAGAGTTCTCTCCTTCTTTTTTGCATATATATATATATATTGCAGCACAAAACAACTTCATCAAGTTGCAAAAATGGTCAGCATGCTGGTTTCCGATTTCCAAAATTATTTATTGCAAACCCCCCCTCACCCAGACAGACGCGTTTCGCTCTACTAGCTTCGTCAGTGTCTATTCGTGTACTACCAAATTGCGCCATTTTAAACCCTGCCCACCATCATTTCATTCCACAAAATACAAAAAGGATTTCATTTGTAAAGGCGGTGGCCATCTTGCAGTGTACAAAATTTACGTAACATTTCATGGGTTTTCAATGGCGATCAATAAAGTGCTTAAGTGCTCATTTTAAAAGAAACATGAATTTTGGAACCACAAACATTTCATTTCTGAGTACATTCCATAGATATAATGTAAATGTGCATAAATCTCTGTTAGATCACAATAATATGCTTATAATGTTATTGTCGTCCCCTGCATGGGTATTCTTAACAGGTGATTCTTACCCTGTATGGGCAATGTCTACACTTTTATTCTTTGCTGAACTATTTTGTCTCATTTTGGGTATCACAGGGAGCTAAATTATATTTGTGTTGGAAGATGTTTCTGTTCTCTTGTTCCGGTAGATTGGGCTTTCATTATACATGATCCCATGTATTAAATTAAAGGTGAACCCACATCTCATCATCATTGTTCAGACCCCATGGTGTCAGTGTTTTGAGGTCAATGATGTATCTGGACTCTAAGGTTCGGAGTGCCTTGACCCTGTCTCCCCCCCATTCTGATCGGGTCACTTGGTCTATGCAATAGTAACTCAGAAGATCCCTATTACTTTGATGACATTCTAAGAAATGGCGAGCGACCGGATAGGATCTATCCTTGTTAGCGATCGCTCACATTTGTTCTAGGATCCTGAGCTTCGTGGGATTGGTGGTGCTCCCTATATAGCGCTTTTTGCAGGTACATACTAGGCAGTAGATTGTATAGTCCGAATTACAATTCAAGAGTTTAGTTATTTTCCTGTTGGGTTCACCAGTCCCCGTTCTACCTGGGTAAGAAGTGGCTTTTTTGCTGAATTTGTAAGCTTTGCAACGGAGACAAGGAAAAAATCCATTTACACCTGCCAGATTTTGGGGTTGAACTCTAGATGAAAAGTGGCTGTGGACTAGATGATCAGACAATGATTGGCATCGGTGGTATGTTATTAAAGGCCCGTCCGAAAGATGTTTCTTTAATACATTGTCTGTGGCTAAAATGTGCCAATTCTTTTTGAAACTTTGGATCAGCTCACCCGACTTGGTATTGAAGTTGGTGATCATTCTAACCTGATCTTCCTCCTTCTTGGCCTCTTTGTCCACCAAGAGGTCCCTCCTGTTCACTGTTTCTACTTTCTCTGCAGCAGATTTGAGAATGTTACTGGAGTACCCTCTGTTTTGAAATCTTTTAGTGACCTCTATTCGTGCCTGTTGGTAATCGGTGTTTGCTGAACAGTTTCTTTTTAGTCGCAGCAGTTCACCGTAGGGTATGTTTTTGATCAGACTTTTCGGGTGATAACTTGCCGAGTGTAACACGGTGTTACCCGCTGTAGGTTTTCTATACAGTCTGGTCTGTAGGGTATTATCTTGTATAAATACCTCCAAATCCAAATAACACACACTGGTTGCACTGATTGTACTAGTGAATCTCAGGTTTAAGTTATTATTGTTTAGAGTGGTGATGTATTCCTCAGCCGAGGTTTGATCCCCCCTCCACACAATAAACAGATCATCAATATATCTAGTCCACAAGAGTATTCTGTCACTCCATCTGTCATTCATTGCTCCCCATGCCTTGTGCTTCTCCCACCAGCCCACGGACAAGTTTGCGTAGCTGGGGGAGAAGCACGTGCCCATTGAGGTTCCCCTGATTTGTTTGTACAACTGTCCAGAGAAAATAAAGATATTTTTGTACAGGCAAAACCGTATCATACTTAACAACATATTGCTATGTGTCCTGTATTTCTCTGGTTTCTTATCAAGGAACCACTTCGTCGCTTTCAGGCCTTCTTCATGTGCTATACAGGTGTAAAGATTTACCACATCTAATGTTATAAGGAGCATGTCCGGTTCCCAAGAGATATTGTCCATCATCCGGAGGAAATCCTGTGTGTCCCTCACGTAGGAGGACAAGTCCCTGACAAATGGGGCCAGATAAGAGTCAATGAAGCGGGATGTGTTTTCTAAAAGACCACCAATTGCTGACACAATAGGTCTCCCTGGTGGCCTTTTGGCATTTTTGTGGATTTTCGTTTAATGATAAAATGTGGTGAGTACTGGTGATTCACATTGAAGAAAAAGAAACTCCTCTGTGCTTAGCATGTCTTTGTTTATCCATTCTATTAGCATTGCTTGGTATTGCGTCAAGCTATTGGCATACTCAGCTCTTTGTATGACCCTGTAACAGTCTGTGTCTTTTAATTGCCTGAGTGCCTCTTGTTCATAGTTTTCTTTGCTAAAAATCACTGTTTCCCCCTTTGTCCGAAGGTTTTATTTTTATGGATTTATCATTTTTGACGGATTTAATTGCCTCCCATTCCTTTCGTGTGATGTTTGACATCCTCATGTCCATCTTATCCTTTGCCATTCTTTCCAAATCAGAAAACACCACCTCACTGAAAACATCTATCGCATCATGACAAGCATTTGGCAGCCTTTTAGATTTGTTCTTAAGATGGCTGGGATCTCTTGTTTGTGTTCCTGATACTACGACATTTCCCTCATTTTGCGTTCCTCCTTCGAGGAGCTCTTGAGTGGGAGTCAACAAAACTTGTAATAAAGTATTGGATTGTTCTTCTGCTGATTCCTCCGTGGCGGATTCAGAATACGTTCCCACTTCCGTATTTTTTGGATTCAAGAGAAAGATTTTTTTGAACTTGAGTTTGCGTGTGTATCTGAACAGATCTATCTTTGTATTCACAAGGTTAAATTCACTCGCCGGACAAAAGCTTAGTCCCTTTTTCAATACCTTTATTTCATCACCCGTTAGTACTCTTTTAGACAGGTTGATGACGCTGTTATCTTCTTGTGATGTTATCTTCTCTTGCGGTTGGCCGCACTCCACGTTACTCTTGGTGAGGTGGCTGGTTGTGTGTTTGCCTTTGCCCCGCCTTGTCCTCCTTTTTGGCTTGTTGGTGGAGGGTGATTCCTTTGTTGCGGTCTTAGGCGGGTCTCCTTCATTATTTGGTATTCATCGAAAAAAGGTTGTTTAGTTGTTTTCTCTTTATTTGCCTGTGTTGGAGGTTGCTCTCCATCCGAGACTTCTACCTCCCATTCTTCAGTATCCACAGCGTTGATTGCTGCATTGCCTTGGGCAAGTCGTCTCCTTGTCGCATCAAATTTGCGAGCAAAGGTTAAGATTCTGCCTGTTATATATATATATATATATATATTCACTGAAAAAACCATAGGTTTCACACACGTTATAGTTAGGAATTAGCATTTAAAAAACCTTGCAAATTCACAGAAAAAAACCATAGGTTTCACAAACGTTATAGTTAGGAATTAGCATTTAAAAAACCTTGCAAATTCACTGAAAAAAACATAGGTTTTCAGCAGTGCATTGCGGCGCGCCAGTTATAGTCAGTACAACTAACTATAAAGTGGGAATTTCAATGGTTTTGTATGAGTAAATTGTCCGGCTAACTATAACTGATGTGAAACCTATGGTTTTTTCAATGAATTTGCAAGGTTTTTTAAATGCTAATTCCTAACTATAACGTGTGTGAAACCTATTGGTTTTTTCGGTGAATATTATATATATACAAATCAACATTTTGTACAACTATATTTTTAACATTAATATTTTTAGGGGGGTATTTTTTTTACCTGTTTAAGTATATAGAGTCAATTTTTCTGCATTTTTTATTTTTTTTATCAATATTTTGTACTTCTATATTTTTAACATTAATATTTTGTCAGTGAACCTATAGTAATCTACTCACTTTTGGACCACCAGGAATTCTCAAAAGGTCAGAATCTCCCTATGCTTTGTGTTCATGTCATACAGTGAGTCAATCCTCTTAATATTGTGGGGAACAAGCTTCATTTTTCATTATCAATAATACCAAACTTTCAATGCTTAACATTCATCACGGATTTAGCTTCTGCAGCCATGCAATTATGTTCAATTACATTCTATCTTAATCAATGATGTACCCCTAATAATGAGACAAGGGAAATGTAATTTGGTTTTATGTTCCACCTTTGTTACCTTAACCTTGTATAATCTGTGGTTATCAATGATATATCAGTGATCAACTTATAATGTAACCTTGGTTTGGATTCTGCAATCACATACGTGATTTAGCTGAAGGGGTTCTTATATTTCACATAACTGCAACTGATTTTCAAACACTCATCTTTTGAACAGATGCTGACCAAAAATAAATCTGAATTCAAAATGTGCCCTTAAGAAAACTTTCTGAAGAGCCATCTTCACATCCTTATTTCGTAGACTGTAGATAATGGGGTTGAGCATTGGTGGAGTCACAGTGTAAAACACAGAGATCAATTTATCCCAATCTTCAGAGTTTTTAGACACTGGTTTCATGTACATGTAGATGGCGGTGCTGTAGAACATGGTGACAATGATCAGATGAGGGGTACATGTAGAGAAGACTTTTAATCTGGCTTTGGAGGAGCGTATTCTCATAACTGTGATAATGATTCGGATGTAGGAGATTGCAGTGAAGAAGCTCGGTATCAAAAGTACAAAGATTCCTAAACAGAAGATGATCTTCTCTGTGACATATATATCCACACATGCCATCTTCAGAAGAGCAGTGGACTCACAATAAAAGTGATTAATTTTAGACCCACATATAGGCAATCGCAGTATAACAAATGTGGCTGTGAATGCTATTACACCGCCACATACCCAACAGCATGATGCTAATGTAATACAAATAGATCTGCGCATGTTGACTGTATAGTGCAGGGGAAATGCGATGGCTACATAACGATCATATGCCATAAGTGCAAGGAGCACACATTCTGTACCACCGAAAATCAATGAAGTGAACATCTGAGCGGCACAGCCAGTGAAGCTGATCCTACTTCTAACAAGAAGTTGGGCCAACATGTTAGGAACCGTCACAGATGCATAACAAATGTCCACCAATGAAAGGTTTCCCAGTAAGAAGTACATTGGAGTATGAAGCCGACGGTCACTGATACAGGCTATGGTAAGGCTTATATTTCCAATGAGAGTCAAAGTGTATACCATCAAAAATAAAAGAAAGAGAAAAATCCTTACAGTCGGGTCCTGAGATAGGCCACTGAGTAGAAACTCTGTAATCAAGCTTTCATTTTTCATTTTCATTGACTCCAATTTTTTATCAGCTATGAAAAAGAACACATACATTGTGAATAAAAGTGGCATGTGATCAGATAGAATGCATACAGTAGTAACACATCTTATGGACACACACACCACGCACACTTCAACCTGCACTCATCAATGCACACTCTTTAGTACTCCATTCTACATACTCCAGACTTACCAATATTTATCACTTATTACAACAACAATGCATTTTTTTAAATCACTGAAACATGGATCATCCTAATGTCCTTGTACATCATAATAATCCTCATTCCCACAGGTTACATCATTCAACATGTGGACCATGGTCAAAAGAAAGAATGTGGCCCTCACAATCCTCAAACTTCGGCTAAAATACAAATATCTTTATATTTCGGAGAGGTAGAGATGCAGAATCTGCAGAGGTCCAAAAATGTACAACCATCCAGCGTTCCGGCCATTCTCCTGATAAAAGTTGTATCCTATTTGTGTGAAAGGGACTAATATGTGCAACAGGAGAGGGTCCAAATCACAACATGTACACATCAAGATATTCTACTCAAAACCACGCAGTGGATTAGGGGCCCTAGCTCAACCAGCACCCAGGGAAACCTATCAAGCCTGCATGTTTCTGAAAACTATACTCGTGGAGAGTCTAGGGGGGTGTAATTTTGTCTGAATGTCAGCAGGTTTTCTCACCCAGAAGCATTTGTAAACCTCAAACTTTAATGGAAAAATAACTATCAATAGACCGAACACCAGGACATTTGACTGCCAAATTGTTTTCCCTTGACCGCAGATCATGCCCTCCTTGTGGGCATGATCACACCCCATAGGGGAAAACAACCATGCAAAAAAGTCCCCCAAAGGGTTCAGCTTTTATGCTACAAGGGCCAAGGCCCTAAAAATATATTTCTCATTTTGACTTCTGCAGGGGAAAACAAATATGCTGCAGAAATGGTATGTACCATCCAGGGGGTGACCTCGTATTCCAGAGGGCCATTCATTATGGTATAATGGGGTGACCGTACTAGTCCACGGACCTGGGTAATAATCGGTATAGGAAACAATGATCCTAGACTGCCTTATGACTTTGATTCTGTGTTGAAAAACAATCATTAGTCGAAAAACATAAATGTACCAACATTTACATGTAAATAGCAATATCCTCAGAAACCTCAAAAGGCACACAAATATCGCTACAAATAGTGACTGTTTATTATTCAAATTCTCTTATGACAGGTCACTATATTCAATATTCAATCTAAAGTAAAAGGTTGCTCCAAAGGGGAAAAGTGCTTGTGAAGTAGGATAGGTAAAAATAGAGGAGGGAAATCCAAATGGTAGATTCAATAATCATTCAATGTGTACATTGTAGAACTGGTCATAGTTTATAGTGGTGCCAGTTTATACATATCAGCCTGTCCATTGTGGATTCACAAAATATTATTATTTATGGTTTTCCGCTGTGATACAGAGAAGATTCATCTTTGGAAAGGCAAGACTGGGGTGCCATCAGGTACAGGCTCAGAGGGTGCGAGTGTTGACATTTCGACCCTGGTGCACTCGAAGAGGCCAGCTGGATCCCCCAGAATCCATGATTACTGCTCCATGAGATGCTATGGGTGATTAATTCCCCTGTGTTTAAAACTATCAACACTTCTGTTTCCACTTTCCTGAAATCAACTTAATATGCTGCAATTCCTCTGCGGGGCTGTATCCTGACTGAACCTCACTCTAAGTTGTCCCCTCTTCTCCCGCTCTCCTTATGTCCTAAGGAAGACCTGCCCCTAGAGGACTAAATTACCCTTATTGCAACAAGGTCAAAACGAACACTATCTCCTGTAGCTGTAACACCTCAGCAACCCTCAAATTAGGATACTTTTATAAACATTATGCAAACAATGTGACAGAAAGGTAACACAATTAACTAAATGCCTTCACTGGAACAATTGTGGACACCTTTCCTCTTACTAAGAATCCACAACTGTTACAGTGAAGGCCTTTAAATTGATTTTGTTATCTTTCTGTCACATTGTTTGTATAATGTTTATAAAAGTACCCTCATTTGAGTAAGATAAAAGTGAAAACATTTCTATATACACCTGTTTTTGCTCTTTATTTGCTCTGCATACTGGTGCATTGATGATTTGGATCATATAGGATAAAAGTCTTTATTCTGTGAACACCATTAGACTGAGGCATTAAAAAGCCGGAATTAACCACCACCTAGTGTAACCATTTATCTGACCTTATAAATTGATTACACAAATAATTCAAGTTAGAATACGTTAATAAATCCCTTGGAGGCACTTTTACCTTCCCATTGAGCTAACAATGGCACACTTATAGCCTTAGTGTCAACACACGGCAGTGAACAGGTCCTATGTAAACTTCAAATCCTCCTTCAAATCACAGTGCAAGTTGCCTTGGTACCAGATTTTTTTACCCAGAGTCTGTGTCTGTCAATCCCAGGATCATACCATGTTTCATTTGTACTTCTAAACAACAACATATGCCTGCAATTGTCACAACTCTTAAATTTCCAAATGAAGAGGATATGGTGAAGAAGCTTAATAAATATCAAAACCAAAGATTACCAATAACACATTGCATAATAGACACATACCAATATCAACTTTTGGAGAACACAGCTCCATAAAATAATGTGAGAGACACAATGTAACTGAGCACAGTTTCAATGTGTTTAAACCTTGAACAACAAACTGATTTGGCCTGAACTTGCCTTTCCTAAGACGTACCACCACATCATCACATTGATAGTTGGTTGAACTGAGAAATAATACCATGTACAGATACTTACAGTCATGAGAAGTTATCAATGATATCTTGAAGTTAGTCAACTCCTTCCTCTTCACCATTATCAACTTCATTTGACATTTTAGGATCCTCACCTGGTGGCTCAACATGGTCTCCATCCTTTGTAATGTAAGTGATGTTCCGTCGCAGGGTGATGCTGTAGAGCATGTAGAAAGCCATGGTTATTTTGACGCACCACCTTTGATCAAACAACAAAATCTGGCCTTTACGAGCCCGAAAGCTCACACCTTTGGCCACCTTGTTCTTCAATGGGCCTCATTGAAGCAGAATTCCCATGGTGTCATTGGATTCCTCAGCCCATGGTCAGTTGGGATAAGCTGAGTCTCTTTCAAATAGTAATACAATTTCAGATTGTTAAACTAGAAATTCCATATAATATATCATGAAATATTGTACTGACCTCAACCCAGGCCCTCCCAGGTCCAACGTGCGACATTTGCAGGGGTATGGTGCGGTTCTGTAGAACAATAGAATCATGAGCATAGTTGAGGAAACTTGCACAGATGCTTGTGATGTAATAATCAGGAAAGCATGCACCTCACACACTAATCAAATGGAAGTGTTTTTAATGCTGGTAAACATGTTACCTGTTGCGTGGTGGCACTAAGGTAATATGTGTGCCATCAATTGCTCCATCCACAATTGGTAGCGACTGAAACTGTAGAAGTCCCCCTACACATTGGCTAAATCCTGCTTTAGTGGGAACTGAATAAAGGTGTGGATGTGTCTCATCACTGAAAAAAAGCACTTGTTATACTGTGTCTTAGTCTGTCTTCACCCCTAACTCTTGTGTCAGGTCTTCTGTGGAATGTGGGGTTATGACATGTGTGGGGGTTCTATGTCAGTTGTTGGGGATACTGTTGATTGGTGTCTGGTTCCTCTGGAATGGGGTACCTATGCTCCAGTAAACTATGTGTTAACCGTTCCTGCTTTGGTGTCTTCCTTGGATGAATTTGCTCACTGCATTTTAGTGACAGGATGGGATGTGCCAGACACCACCATCGAGCCACCAGCTGTCTCCGGAGCCTGGAGCTTGTTAAAGGAACCCTGTGTCCTGCCTATGTTGCTTCATGCTGTCATTGGTGATGTAGGATTGCCTCACTTTCAAAGTATTTGTTCTTTCACTCAAGTGCTGCCCGGCTCAACCTCCGCTTGTCCTCCACTTCAACTATTTGTTTTAAATTAAGACCGCCTTCTTTTTCATACATCCCTCGAACACGCACCTCCTCGCGCCACCTTCCCATCATCGCCCTCTCTCACCGGCTCTGTCTTCAATCGCAAGCATAGTGAATTGACTCTTCTTTCCAACACACAGTACTCACAAGCCAGTGCAGATGTTGTGTCTTCCTTGTCAAGATGAATGGAGCGTCTTGGCGCCCCAAATCCAGACGCACTGCTGTAATCATTAATTTTGCGCTTATTGATATAAGTTCCATTATTTACTCCAAAGGATCCAAAAATACTCCATAGATTCGAATGATGTTATTTCCTTTATTTCCAATGTACTATCAACACATGATTAGCCAATGTTTATCGATGATACTTCTCCTACCACGGATATGCCACAACAGGCCTTTTTCCGGGCACGTATCTCAAACATTATACATCCTTAATATTCAATGCTGATGTAACCCAATGCATTTCAAACTTTTATAAGTTCTTCCTCAGGGGTCCACTGAAAATTAAACAAAAACATTGCTGTAAACATATTGCTTAAATTACTACAATTAAATACAATTTGCACCAAAGTAACATGGTTCTGCTGTTCGTTTAGATCACCCCATGGTTATACATGTTTTACGCGCTGCCCTCAGAACTCGGAGCTAAAATGCTACCGTAATTGCATTAAAGCGAATCACCTTACTGACTTAGCTATCCCAATATTAAACCCTTCTTGATCCAACACTCGGTCTCCCGTATGCCGCCCCCGTTGATAACCTCCAACTCTCAATCCTGGTTTACCTTGCCACAATTTCATACCTGTAATATTAAGTTCTTCAAACACGCACGGTGGCGTTGTCAAACTGCACGCCATCTTCTCCCGTGAAATAAACTGTTAGCATGGAAACCCGCCCTTTTTAACCTAGCCTATCCCAGCCTGTCATTACCTTCCACTCTGCAAGATACTACCTCTCCCATAATACATTTCTGCCCACAACCGGGTCTCTCTGCACCCACGTGATTCACCTGCTATTTTCTCGCTGTTCCCCGCCCACCCTGTTGATCATATCTACTGCGCATAAAAACGATCTTTCTGACCATGTAATGTTTATACATAAGATTTTTTACGTAACACATTCCAACGACGTAAAAAACAGTGATAAACCGCATTGTAAATAATAATTCATAAAGCTCATGTCCTTGCTCAATGAAAGCAAAATGCGTCCAAGCCAGTTTCATTAACTTTTTAAAGATGTGCTTTTCATGTGAGTTTTTAGTCCATCAGACGTGTGTTGATTTAGCTTATTCATTTCTTTCTGTGGGTGCTACTTGCAGGTCGGGCAGAGAAAAATATTCACAAATCTAGTCAAAGTTGCCGTGCACACCTAATTTCCACTGTTTAAACCGTTGTACTCCATTTTCTCCATTTTAAACGTTTTTGCGTGCACCCTGGATGTACGTGGTCCACCCGTTTGCCACGTAAAAGTTTAACATTAATCAAGATGAATGGAGCGTCTTGGCGCCCCAAATCCAGACGCACTGCTGTAATCATTAATTTTGCGCTTATTGATATAAGTTCCATTATTTACTCCAAAGGATCCAAAAATACTCCATAGATTCGAATGATGTTATTTCCTTTATTTCCAATGTACTATCAACACATGATTAGCCAATGTTTATTGATGATACTTCTCCTACCACGGATATGCCACAACAGGCCTTTTTCCGGGCACGTATCTCAAACATTATACATCCTTAATATTCAATGCTGATGTAACCCAATGCATTTCAAACTTTTATAAGTTCTTCCTCAGGGGTCCACTGAAAATTAAACAAAAACATTGCTGTAAACATATTGCTTAAATTACTACAATTAAATACAATTTGCACCAAAGTAACATGGTTCTGCTGTTCGTTTAGATCACCCCATGGTTATACATGTTTTACGCGCTGCCCTCAGAACTCGGAGCTAAAATGCTACCGTAATTGCATTAAAGCGAATCACCTTACTGACTTAGCTATCCCAATATTAAACCCTTCTTGATCCAACACTCGGTCTCCCGTATGCCGCCCCCGTTGATAACCTCCAACTCTCAATCCTGGTTTACCTTGCCACAATTTCATACCTGTAATATTAAGTTCTTCAAACACGCACGGTGGCGTTGTCAAACTGCACGCCATCTTCTCCCGTGAAATAAACTGTTAGCATGGAAACCCGCCCTTTTTAACCTAGCCTATCCCAGCCTGTCATTACCTTCCACTCTGCAAGATACTACCTCTCCCATAATACATTTCTGCCCACAACCGGGTCTCTCTGCACCCACGTGATTCACCTGCTATTTTCTCGCTGTTCCCCGCCCACCCTGTTGATCATATCTACTGCGCATAAAAACGATCTTTCTGACCATGTAATGTTTATACATAAGATTTTTTACGTAACACATTCCAACGACGTAAAAAACAGTGATAAACCGCATTGTAAATAATAATTCATAAAGCTCATGTCCTTGCTCAATGAAAGCAAAATGCGTCCAAGCCAGTTTCATTAACTTTTTAAAGATGTGCTTTTCATGTGAGTTTTTAGTCCATCAGACGTGTGTTGATTTAGCTTATTCATTTCTTTCTGTGGGTGCTACTTGCAGGTCGGGCAGAGAAAAATATTCACAAATCTAGTCAAAGTTGCCGTGCACACCTAATTTCCACTGTTTAAACCGTTGTACTCCATTTTCTCCATTTTAAACGTTTTTGCGTGCACCCTGGATGTACGTGGTCCACCCGTTTGCCACGTAAAAGTTTAACATTAATCAAGATGAATGGAGCGTCTTGGCGCCCCAAATCCAGACGCACTGCTGTAATCATTAATTTTGCGCTTATTGATATAAGTTCCATTATTTACTCCAAAGGATCCAAAAATACTCCATAGATTCGAATGATGTTATTTCCTTTATTTCCAATGTACTATCAACACATGATTAGCCAATGTTTATCGATGATACTTCTCCTACCACGGATATGCCACAACAGGCCTTTTTCCGGGCACGTATCTCAAACATTATACATCCTTAATATTCAATGCTGATGTAACCCAATGCATTTCAAACTTTTATAAGTTCTTCCTCAGGGGTCCACTGAAAATTAAACAAAAACATTGCTGTAAACATATTGCTTAAATTACTACAATTAAATACAATTTGCACCAAAGTAACATGGTTCTGCTGTTCGTTTAGATCACCCCATGGTTATACATGTTTTACGCGCTGCCCTCAGAACTCGGAGCTAAAATGCTACCGTAATTGCATTAAAGCGAATCACCTTACTGACTTAGCTATCCCAATATTAAACCCTTCTTGATCCAACACTCGGTCTCCCGTATGCCGCCCCCGTTGATAACCTCCAACTCTCAATCCTGGTTTACCTTGCCACAATTTCATACCTGTAATATTAAGTTCTTCAAACACGCACGGTGGCGTTGTCAAACTGCACGCCATCTTCTCCCGTGAAATAAACTGTTAGCATGGAAACCCGCCCTTTTTAACCTAGCCTATCCCAGCCTGTCATTACCTTCCACTCTGCAAGATACTACCTCTCCCATAATACATTTCTGCCCACAACCGGGTCTCTCTGCACCCACGTGATTCACCTGCTATTTTCTCGCTGTTCCCCGCCCACCCTGTTGATCATATCTACTGCGCATAAAAACGATCTTTCTGACCATGTAATGTTTATACATAAGATTTTTGTATAAACATTACATGGTCAGAAAGATCGTTTTTATGCGCAGTAGATATGATCAACAGGGTGGGCGGGGAACAGCGAGAAAATAGCAGGTGAATCACGTGGGTGCAGAGAGACCCGGTTGTGGGCAGAAATGTATTATGGGAGAGGTAGTATCTTGCAGAGTGGAAGGTAATGACAGGCTGGGATAGGCTAGGTTAAAAAGGGCGGGTTTCCATGCTAACAGTTTATTTCACGGGAGAAGATGGCGTGCAGTTTGACAACGCCACCGTGCGTGTTTGAAGAACTTAATATTACAGGTATGAAATTGTGGCAAGGTAAACCAGGATTGAGAGTTGGAGGTTATCAACGGGGGCGGCATACGGGAGACCGAGTGTTGGATCAAGAAGGGTTTAATATTGGGATAGCTAAGTCAGTAAGGTGATTCGCTTTAATGCAATTACGGTAGCATTTTAGCTCCGAGTTCTGAGGGCAGCGCGTAAAACATGTATAACCATGGGGTGATCTAAACGAACAGCAGAACCATGTTACTTTGGTGCAAATTGTATTTAATTGTAGTAATTTAAGCAATATGTTTACAGCAATGTTTTTGTTTAATTTTCAGTGGACCCCTGAGGAAGAACTTATAAAAGTTTGAAATGCATTGGGTTACATCAGCATTGAATATTAAGGATGTATAATGTTTGAGATACGTGCCCGGAAAAAGGCCTGTTGTGGCATATCCGTGGTAGGAGAAGTATCATCGATAAACATTGGCTAATCATGTGTTGATAGTACATTGGAAATAAAGGAAATAACATCATTCGAATCTATGGAGTATTTTTGGATCCTTTGGAGTAAATAATGGAACTTATATCAATAAGCGCAAAATTAATGATTACAGCAGTGCGTCTGGATTTGGGGCGCCAAGACGCTCCATTCATCTTGATTAATGTTAAACTTTTACGTGGCAAACGGGTGGACCACGTACATCCAGGGTGCACGCAAAAACGTTTAAAATGGAGAAAATGGAGTACAACGGTTTAAACAGTGGAAATTAGGTGTGCACGGCAACTTTGACTAGATTTGTGTCTTCCTTGTCCTCATATTCAGTCCCTCCGTGCCGGCATCCAGCAAATACTTCAAATAAAAAGTTCACTTGCCTCGGCAGCTAGTCCTCCCTACCGTCAGCTGCTCCCTCACCTCTTTTGAGTTCCTCACACTTGGCATTACCATAGAGCCTGATCCTACAGAGAGGGATATTGCTCATTTGTGAACACTGCCATTCTAAGGGAACTTGCTATAAAGTGCAAATTTGGTCCCATACGAGACCAGTTAATTGTTACAATGCAGAAATAAGAAGATGCAAAAACGACTGTGGGTGGCTGCGGATCCCCCTTTTAAGGAAGCCATAAAAATCACTAAGGGTGTATAAGAATCGCAGAAGTGCATGTAGAAAATGAAAAAAAAGGAGCATAAGGGAGCACATTGATGTAACGGAGTTGGACTATGAATCAGATTTAATTAACTTTGTCAAGATGAAATCAACCACTACTTCCTTTACTCGCAACCCTTCTGCAAGAACTAGTTGCTGCGCAGGATAGACCCAACACACACTTTTGCTATTGATGTGGCAGCAATTTCCACATAGCAGATTCCAAGTCTTGTTTCGCTTTGCAGAGTTTTTTATATAGCGCAAACTAGACCCGAACCGAATCAGGTATCAGAGCGCTTTACATATCACCAGTTACGTTACATGAGGACACACATTCATTTTAGGCACGGGAAGATTAAGTGATTTGCCCAGAATCACAGGAGGTTTTGGTGTCATTAATGAGACTCGAACCCAGATCCCCATGTCCGAGGTCGAGCGCCCTAGCCGTTAGGCCAACTCCTTTGGGCAAAGATTGCCATATGTGTGGTAGGAAGGGCCATTTTGTTTGCATGGCAAGCCAACAAAGCAAAGGTTGCTATGGTTGAAGAGTTAGAGGGTCTTATGGAACATATAATTTTATTGGTGAATTCTGACCTGTCTAATCAATTGGAACAAGATGAATTGGATGATTCAAAGAGGCGTTTATGCCCCAAAGCGGATTTTGTAGTGGATGGAAAGGTGGTGACTCTGATGGTAGACTCTGGCTCTCTGTACACCATCATTTCAAAACAATTGTTTGACACCGTGTGGCCTCGTAAAATGTTGAATAATGCCAATGTTGTACTAAAGGGTTATCAAGGAGTCAACATTGGTGTAATGGGGTATTTTGATGCTGATATCCTGTTTTACGAGCGTCACACTAAGGGGAAGATTCATGTTGCTGCTGATGGTCCACCTATTTTTGGTTGGTCTCATCAGTATGACCTACACATTGTAGTAAATCCCAGAGCAGCAGGCCTTGGTAGTGAGTGAGGATGATATGAACAAAGTATTAGAACAATTTGCACCAGTGTTTAACAGTAAGTTGGGAGTGGACAAAGATTATACCCACAAAATCATTTTAAAGAAAGAAACTATTCCAGTGATAAATACTTCTAGGAAAATTCCCATTGTCATGAGAGAGGAAGTCAAAACAATTGTTGATCAGATGGTATCCAATGGTGGCATTGAACCTGTTGAAGCCATACAATGGTTCTCTCCTGTAGTGATCACAAAAAAGGCTGATGGGTCCTTGAGAATTTGTGTTGACCTTTGCATATTAACTCAGAATGTAGTAATAGATTGGTTTCCCATACCAAGTATTACAGAGTTAGTCTTGTTATTGGCTTAGGATTTTTTTTTCTAAATTGGACCTCAAAAGTGCTTACCACCAGGTAATGCTCCATCCTGACTCTAAACACCTTACTGCTTTTGTTAAAGCTGAAGGTGTCTTTCAATTTAACAGATTGCCCTTCAGACTGTCATCCGCTGCAAGCGTGACTCAGAGACTTATCTCCACAATTCTGGTGGGTGTAAGGAATGCCATTTTCTTTCAAGATGAGATCCTTATATTCGGAGAAAGCATTGACTCTCATAATGACATGTTACACTAAATCTGAACCTTTATGAGATTTACTTAGGAAAGGGTAGACATTTGAGTAAGGATTCTCTCAAGATAATGCATACTCTGGTATTAAGGAAGAGATTTCCAATGCAAAAATGTTGTCTTCATTTTAGTGCAATTTAAAGACTATACTCACTGTGGATGCAAGCACAGTTGTGTGGGTGCCTTCCTATCACAGGTACATTATGGTGTTAAAAGGACAGTAGCCTTTGCATCCTGCTCCCTCTCAAACACCGAGAGAAATTACTCAGTCATCTAGCTGGAGGCATTGGCAGCTGTATGAGCTACTTTCCACTTTCACACTTTTATTTGTGGTTTAGAGTGATTCTAAGAACTGATCACAAGCCTCTGTTGAAGGTATTAGCACCCAATGGTTTTAGAAATTGCTCAACTCGTCTCTCAAGATTGGACGTCAAGTTACAAGAATGTGACTTCACAATTGAATATTTGCCTGGCTGGGAAAATAAAGTGACTTTCCAGGTTACCTGAAAAAACGTGTGAGGGTGGCAAAGTATTCAGTTGTGGCAAATATTGATGAAATCTTAACTGAAGGGCACAGTGCAATCTCCAAACGTGAATGAGTGGAATCTTTAGACAAAGATCAATAATTTAAAGCTGTAACCAGAATGGTCAAAGAGGGAGTCAAGAGGGAGAGTAGATATTCGGATAATGTTGGACCTTATTCTAAAGTGGTGGAAGAATTATCTGTTAATCCTGATTGCATTATCCTCGGGTGTGAGAGATGTGTTCATCCTGTGACTCTGATACCAACATTAATTGCCTTACCACATGAGGGCCACATGAAACAAACCTTCACTCTCAAAAGGGTGAAGGATAATTTCTGGTGGCCTAAAATGGATTCTGATGTAAAGAGGTGGGTTGATATTTGTATCACATGTACAAATTCTGTGAAAAGATTGAAAGTAGGTGGGTCTGTCAAGGCCACACTATTACATATGGGTGAAGCAGACTCCGTCTGGCAAAAAGTCAGCTTAGATGTCATTGTTCCTTTCACATTTTTGTCTGAGCAAGAACGGTTGCTGCTGTTTTGGTAGATGCCATATAACAGTGGTTTGAAGTAGTATTTTTGAGAAACATTAGTACCAAAACCACTATTGACTTATTGGAGGAGATTTTTAGAAGAGAAGGTGTGCCACTGAAACTTATCATCGACAATGGTGCACAGCTTACTTCATCTGAAATGGAAACCTTTTTGGCTCATCTGGGGGTGAAACATATCTGTACTTCCCTGTACAACCCACAGAGCAATGTACATGTTGAAAGAATCAATAGATTGGTGAAGGGTACCTTGAAGCTAGCCAGCAGGGCAGGGCAGAATGTGCAAAATGCTATCAAAGATATGTTGTGGGCATACCACACCACACCCAATGCGTAAACGACAAGACAGCTTTTGAAATGATGAGAGGCAGGAAACCATCCACTAAGTTGTATCCTTCATGGATGTGGGAAAGTGAAAGTAACTCAACTATCAAGGATTCCTTTCTTCGACCAAGGAGGGTATCCTAAGAGTAGGAGACTGGGACAAAGTCAAACCTGGTGGCGTCAAATCTGGTTTAAGTTCCGTGGTCCTTACAAGGTCATACAGATGGGCCATAATTGGTTAAAATTAGACAGTGAACGAAGCTGGAATATGAAAAGGTGGCACTATTTCAAAGGGATGGAGGTAGTCCCCCACTGGGAGGTGTGGATTCAGACTTGTCTTTGTAAGACTTGAATTCTAAAGTCTACCAGGTGATTCCACAAGAAGATGTTGGACGGGATGGCTTTAAAGTCCTGCCTTATGCCAAATTGGAGAGCGGCAGGAGGCCTGTGAGTTCTCCTGAGTGGCTCAAATATTTTGTTACTCGCTGATTTACTTTGCTGTTGTTTTGCTCTTCATTTATTTGTTCTGTGTGGGTGGTGGGTGGTGGGTGGTGGGTGGTGGGTAGTGTCCTGTGTGGGATTCCTTTTGCGTTTGTTTTGTGGTCCAGGTTCTGTTTCATTGAAAGAAGGGGGATGTGTTATTCGGTGTCTTAATCTGTCTTCACCCCTAGCCTTTTCGAATCAGGTCTTCTGTGGAGTGTGGGATTATGACATGTGTAGGGGTTCTATGTCAGTTGCTGGGGATACTGTTTGTTGGTGTCTGGTCCATCTGGCATGGAGTTACGATGCGCCAATAAACTAAGTGTTAACCATTCCTGCTTTGGTGTCTTCCTTGGATGTATTGGCTCACGACAGTACTTCTTGTAGCACACCACAGAAAGTTGGTTGTGACATTCTACCAGATACAGCCACAATGCATTGGAAGTATCCTCAGGCCACAGAATGAAGTACTGCCATGTGTTTGACTGTTGGTGTAATTGATGTGGGATTTCTGTTGTGAGGCTGAAGATCTGGCTGTAGCTGAAGACATAAATGTAATATTGTTTGTCCATTAAATCAGAACTTCTTTACCATATGTCTTTCCTCTGTGACTAGTGAAACAAAACAGGAGTGGGACCCATAAACCACGTGTAAAGGTGTCCTTCTCTGACTCTCCCTCTTCACTGCTGGTTTCCCTCAGATTCTCCCATTCTGCCAATACCTCTCCCCAGAGGTCTCATACTGCTGTTCTAGACCACTGAAGGGCTTACAAGCTGTCTGAATGCTGTCTGCTATTTTGCACATGTAATTTATGAGCAGCACTTTAACTCTCAATTGTACTGTATTTGCGGCGAACTACCAATTTCAAAAACGCTTTAGGTTTTTAAACTCTTTTAAATTGCTGCTGCTATTGGACTAAGATTATTTTGGCACACATACCTTGGCTTTCCCTGAGGCTTCCCCGGTCCCCCGCGGCTCTGCCGATTGCTGCGGAGGGAAGACCTCACAATATCCCACTTCCGGGCCCCTCCTTCCGCCCAGGTTAGCACGCTAGTGCCCAACCGGGCCTATTTAGAGGCGGGCTGGTCGGGACGCGCGGCGGTCTCATAATTCTGTTCTAGACCACTGAAGGGGTTACAAGCTGTCTGAATGCTGTCTGCTATTTTCCACATGTAATTTATGACCAGCACTTTAACTCTCAATTGTACTGTATTTGCGGCGAACTACTGATTTTAAAAATGATTTAGGTTTTTAAAATCTTTTAAATTGCTGCTGCTATTGGGCTAAAATTATTTTGGCACACATACCTTGGCTTTCCCTGAGGCTTCCCCGGTCCGCCGCGGCTTTGCTGATTGTTGCCGAAGGAAGACCTCACAATACCCCACGTCCGGGCCCCTCCTTCCGCCCAGGTTAGCGCGCTAGTGCCCAACCGGGCCTATTCAGATCCGCACTTGCCCGGAAGCGCTGCGGACGCGCGCAGCGGGAGCGCCGCTGGCGCACCAAAGGAAAGTCCGTCTGCGCCAAGACCAGGTCGAGGGCCAGAACCCCTGATCCTGGCAACACTGAAACTACCAAAGTAAGTTACACTGGAGAATCCCTTAGAGCACTACGCCCTCCTAAACAGAATGCATGCCATATATTTATGGGGGAAGATCTTATACAATTCGACTATGTGCAATATCGGGGGTGTAAAGCAAAACTATGCAAATCGCTTAACTTTGTGAGTAATCCAATTTCTAAGCTCAAAGACCTACAGTTAGCCATCATTAATGCCAGGTCCCTTGTAAAACACAGCTACGAAACAGCAGATTTTATTACCGATAATAAAATAGATGCTCTTTTTATCACTGAAACTTGGGGTAATGATGCTGTAGACCCTGATTTTAATTTTGCTGTCCCTATTGGATACAAAGTGTTTAGGCATGATAGGCCTTTGGCTAGAGGGGGTGGCCTTGCACTGATTCATAAAACTGAACTTAGTGCCCACTGCACTATAGTCACCTCAACCAACTGCGAAGCCTTTCATTATAAATTGTAATTTCAGGGCCAAGACTGTGACTGTCTTTTAATCTACCGGGCTCCTGGTTCAAGAACTAACTTCTTGACAAGTTTAAGCTCACTCCTTGAACGTAGTCTCCAACACAAATACTTACACTCTTGGGTGACTGGAATTTTCACCTGGAAATACCAGAGGACAAAGACACCAAGGAGCTATTGGAGTCGATGTCTGGGCTGGGCCTCACACAACTTATCCAAGGTCCCACACATATTGCGGGACACACCTTAGATGGTATTTTCTCCAATAACCCAGCTCTTCATTTTATCCACATCCTCCCTGTAACATGGTCTGATCACCAAGCTATTGTGTTTAGTTATAAAACCCAGCTACGTGATGAAAAGAACAATGCCCCCATTAAGACCACTGGCAGACACTGGCACCGTATCAATCCTGAGGTATTGATAGACCATTTGGCCCAAACCCAGTCCGATCTGGAGCCAAATACCGATTTAGCAGCCCTAAACTACACTTCATGGATGGAGGCTTACTGCCTCACCCTTGCTCCCACTGTGACCATCAACAGTAATAGGAAATTGCCCTTAGCCCCATGGTTCTCTGAAGCATTAAGATTGGATAAACAGGCTTGCAGAAGACAGGAAAGGGTTTGGAGACAACACTACAAAGCTCCAGAAAAAGCTAATTATAAAGCATTACTTTCAGATTTTAAAAGAAAAGTCATCGCGGAAAAAAGCCAGTATTTTACCTCATGGATTGAAAAAGCTGGTCACTCCAGTAAGGAACTTTTTCAAACAGTTAAACTTTTAACATCCAATAGTAATAACGACTGTGCTAATCACAATCAAGATTTTTGTAACGCCCTTGCTCACACCTTTAGAGACAAGGTGGTCCAAATGTTTAATCAATTCACTTTCTCTAATTCCTTAATTTTACCCCCACCTCTGATTGCCAAATAGTCACCTCTATTTCTATGGCCAAATCAGGTTCACCGGAAGACCCTTGCCCTCCCAGAGTCCTAAAAAGTATTGGCCACTTTATAGGACCTTATATGTCTAAATTGTTTAATCAAATGCTGGCACAAGAATGCTTTCCTTCGGTTTGGAAATGGACGTGCATCCTCCCTTTGTTAAAGAAATCCAATCTTGATGTCACTGAGCCCAATAACTATCGTCCTATTGCCAGAATCCCCCTACCAGCAAAAATAAAAGACAAAATCATCAACGAAGAACTCTCTACTTTCATCTCTAATACTGATGTCCTTGATCATAGTCAATTTGGCTTTAGGTCTAATCATAGTACGGAAACGGCCTTGATTAAAACTACGGAAGAAATCCGGTCGTCTCTGGACAGCGGTGGGTCAGCAGCTCTCATACTGCTAGACCTATCCGCTGCATTCGACACGGTAGACCACAACCTTCTGGTGCAACGGTTAAAATCAATAGGAGCTGGAGGAGCTGCTCTCTCTCTTCTCACCACTTTTCTAACTGGGAGAACACAAATGGTTCAGCTTGGCAATTTTAAATCGGCCCCTTTCTCTAATCATAGTACGGAAACGGCCTTGATTAAATCTACGGAAGCAATCCGGTCGTCTCTGGACAGCGGTGGGTCAGCAGCTCTCATACTGCTAGACCTATCCGCTGCATTCGACACGGTAGACCACAACCTTCTGGTGCAACGGTTAAAATCAATAGGAGCTGGAGGAGCTGCTCTCTCTCTTCTCACCACTTTTCTAACTGGGAGAACACAAATGGTTCAGCTTGGCAATTTTAAATCGGCCCCTTTCTCCTTGCCATGTTGTGTCCCACAGGGCTCTTCGTAGAGCCCTACCCTTTTTAACATTTATGTTGCAGAATTGGCCCCTCTTATCAGGAGTTTTAATGTTATTCCTACCTCTTATGCCGATGATACCCAATTGGTTATCTCGACAGTGGACAAGGGTATCAACTTCTCCACCAAGCCTCATGACTGTATGACCAAACTTAGCTCGTGGATGAGCGACCACTGTCTGAAATTGAATTCCACTAAAACAGAGGTAATCATGTTCAGGAATCTCTTTCCTCCCTGGTCCCCAGACTGGTGGCCAAACAATCTTGCCCCCCGCCCCCTCCCCAGGCCTGTGACCAAAGCTAAAAACCTGGGAGTTATTATCGACAATAAATTGGCTCTCAAATCACAAGTATCCAAAGTGGTGTCCACTGCCTACTTTATGATAAAGACGCTAAGAAAAATCTGCCCTTTTATTCCGCCTAAATCTAGAAAGACAGTGGTGACTTCGCTGGTTCTACCCAAAATAGATTACTGTAATGGGCTTTACATCAATATTCAGGCAACCTTACTTAAAAAACTTCAATCAGTACAAAACGCTGCAGCAAGACTTATACTAGATCTGCCAAAATATCATTCAGTCAGAAGTGGTATTCAGGATCTTCATTGGCTGCCAGTTGCCCAAAGGGTAAAATGTAAAGCCTTATGCATCGCCCACAAAGCTCTTCATGTGGAAGGCCCCATTTTTCTACAGGATCTTCTCAAATGGTATACCCCGATTAGATCCTTGAGATCCTCCAACTCTCACCTTAAGCGCTGCGAGGCCCCAGGGCAGTTATGTGCTATACAAATGCAATTTTTCATTTCATTTCATTTCATTTCATACCTATGACCAGTATAAGAAAGGTGAATTGGGGAGGACGTAGCTTTAGTTACAACACCTCTAAAGAATGGAACTCCCTCCCTCGCCATTTGAGGGAAATACCTACGCACCTTGAGTTTAGGAAGCAACTGAAGACATGGCTATTCTAATCACCTGAAGTGGTCTGAAACATAGTTAGGAGTACCAGAAGCGCCAAGACACCTACGGGTATTCGCGCGCTATATAAATTGCATATTACATAACATAACATAACATTGTTCTGCAATTGGGTGCAATCTCACACATTTGGCATCTTCCCACAGCAATGCTCTGCTCTATGCCACAGTCCATGCTATGACATCTCTGTTTCAGACCGCTCCTGTGGCCCTCTGGCTCACTTCCAGTCCATGGCTATCCTACGCTTAGCAAGGCACAGCTCAAGGTCTATCAGGCGGTTTACCACTTTACGCCTAGTGGGCCTAGGGAACAGACCCATCAAGCATATATGATGTGTCAGAGCCAATTCCCTTTCAAGTACATCGTTTATCTTGGCCAGTATCGCTTCCCAGTAGGGACCCACCAATTGGCCTTCCCAGGTCATGTGGGCAAATTCAGCGTCCAGGTGGGCACACCGGGAACACTGTTGCACTTCTCCTCCGTACATCACGTTAAGTCGATGTGGTGTCATGTGGGTGTAGTTGAATTGTGTGTATTTCAACCTGGTATTCCGGGAGACCTTCCCAGCGTAACGCAGAACTCTGCACCATTCGGCGTCTGTATAGGGCCTGTCACTGATCTTTCTCAAAGTGCCCGCAGACCGTCGAGGGGGCCGGTGACAGTCTCCACCAGCCAACATACAGCCATTTCACCAGGTCACCCGCTGTGCACAGGGTGAGCAGCGCATGCAGGACAGGGTGCGTATCAGGCTCCGCCCCCCAGTTCTCCATATTTGAATAAAGGTGCGCGTTAGCGCCTCGTGTAGTAGAAACTGGCCCATGGAGAGGCCACTATCCTCTGCCAGAGCCACAAAAGGAATGAATTCCTTATCCAGGTAGCAATCCCCGAGGCTGTCTAGCCCGGCCTCTGGCCACCTGGACAGCTCCATGCGGCAACCCCACCAGAGGTAACATGGCGGAGTATTTTGTGCAGTGTTGTCGATCGCTGCAGCATCTCCTCCACACCTGGAAGGCTGTGTTTTTGAGTAGGGAGCAAGAGGGGACCAGGGTGGACGGCAGCAAGAGCTTCATAGTCATCAACTCGTGACTCAGCGCTGGATCAGACAGGCACTTGCCCTCCTCATTCACTCCTTCCATCCACTGTGTTAACCATTGTATCTGGGCCACCAGCATCTAATGTTCGAAGTTAGGTACCCCAAGTCCTCCCACTGACATAGGGCACTGCAGGGTCTGTAGGGACACTCGTGGGAGCCCATCACCCTAGACCAGTTACAGCAGGAGTGAATGCAACTGTTAGAACCAGCTTCTCGGCATCAAGACCGGTAGGTTTATGAAAAAGTACAACAACAGGGGTAGTATAACCATTCTGGACAGCATGTTCCTGGCCATGATGGGTAGTTGCAATGTGCACCGGAACTGGACACAGGAACAAAGTATGCGCAACGCTCAACCAAGGTTCCCGTCCTACAGATCTTCTAGGTCATAAAAAATATTAATGCCCAAATATTTAAAGGTGCGCTGTGCACAGATTGTGTTGTCTGGCAATGGTTCCGGTATGGGCAGGGGCCCTGCTAAAGGGAAGGTTTTGGTTTTGGTAAACCGAAGGCCCAGGAGAAGAGTGAAGTCCCCTCGACCGCCTCCGCAAGATACAGCAGTAGTTTGTCTGCATATAATGAAATGAGGTGCTACCGCCCAACCAGCATCAATCCGAGCCCACTCCCGCCCAAGCAAAACCGTTCAGCCAGATGTTCCACAGCCAGAGCAAAAAGGAGCATGGACAGAGGGCATCCCTGAGGAGATCCTGTATGTTCTAGATATAGTTCGGACCGTCTTGACTCTCGCCGTAGGTGCAGTTTAGAGGAGTCGCACCCATCGCCCCCGTTCATCTCCTAGGCCCAAATGGCATATCACCTTGTAGAGGTATTCCCAGGACACTGTGTCAAATGCCTTCTCCAGGTCCACCGACAACACTGCCACCTGCTGGAGTGCGAGTACTCGTTTGTGGTAGAGCACTGAGTAAAGTCTGCGAAGATTGTATGAGGTACTACGTGAGGGATTTAACTTGCTCTGGTCCAGGTGGATCAAGGCCTTCATATGGGGGAGTAGCCTACCCCCAACACCTCACTCAGGATCTTGAAATCCAGGTTGAGCATGGAGAGGGGACGGTAGTCCCTGACTCCTGCATCAGGCTGCTTGGACATGGGGAGGGGTATCACAAGGGCCGACTGGGTGGTATCGGGAAAACCACCCCTCCGTCAAATGATTCTTTATATAAAGTCACCAGACTTGGGGACAGTGTATCGGTGAATTGCTGGTATACCTCAGCCAGCAGACCATCTGGCCCAGGAGTCTTACCAGGTGCCAATGCCGCGATTACCGCCTTGACCTCATGGATAGAGATGGGACCACCCAGGGCCTCCCTGTCCTCCTCTTCCAAAGTACGGAGCCCCAGGGGGGCTAGGAAGTGCTTTATATCTGACAGGGGGGCTGCTGTTGGGGTGCTATACAACTGTTCATAGTAGCAGAGAAAGAAGTCATTAATGGCCATGGGTCAGGGTCATGTACCACCTCACCCGTGTCCAGGCCCAAGCGCGTGATAGGCGTTCTCCCTGACTCAGGTTATATAAGTTGCCCTAGCAGTCGACCTGCCCTCTGCACCCTGTCCAGGCAGTCTTTGTAACTATAGCACTGTATTCTACCTAATACGTCTTTGTATTGGGTCCGCGCATATTTCAAGGACACCCAGACTGAGTCATCCATACCTTGCAAGTTGTCCAATCTACGAATAGTCCCTTCCAAATCCAAGAGTTCTTTATTCAGTACCCTGTGTGCCCCACATTTCTGGGCCATGCAATGACTCACACCACCTCCTTGAATGCTTCCCGCTCCACCTGCACCGAAGAGGCGGTGCCAGCATTGGCAGGGAAGTACATCTCAGTGAGCGACGACAGGGAAGCCCAAAAGGGGCCATCATCAAGCAGCGCGGGGTTTACCTTCCAAGTGGGAATCGGAGGGTGGCAACCCACGGGCTGGAGCACTAGAAGCAGTGAACTATGATCTGATAGTGTCCACCCTAGGTATTCCGTGTGCAAGACCAGGACATTAAGGGTTGGAGAGCAGAGACATGTGTTGGGTCTAGTATGGACCTGGTGGACCAGCAAAAAAAGGAATACTCCCTATCTGCCCTGTGAATAACTCCAGAAAACCAATTTGGTCATGAATAGGAACATAAACATTGCCCAATGTAACCTCCCGCCAGTAAATCGTCCATAAATAAGATGTACTGCCCGTCCACATCAATCCTTTAGCAGTTGAGGACAAAGGGGACCCAAAAGCAGCACCCTCATCAACACCCCCTTGTCGAAGGCTGAGTAGGTATTCGCAAATATCTGGCCCGCCACCTCTTCCTTAACTTCCCAATCTCCTCCCTGTTCAACTGCGTCTGTGCCTTTTGGACATCAATCCCATCCCCTGGATATTCCACGTGTGCCCCCCCCCCCCGCCCTCGGCCTGCACGCACTTGCCCCCGTGCAATGAAGCAAACAAAAAAAAAAGCCCATAACCGCCAATGGTGAACAAATCCCGGACCCCAGGGCAATCTGACAACGGTTATTCCCCTAAACATCATATAAAACATTTCACATAGGGAAACCCTACACTAGTAAGGCACCCAGGAGGGGGTGAGCAAAGGAGCTAATATAGGAAGAAACACAAATGAAAGGGGACACACAAACTGTTCTAGGCATGCCGGCCCCTTCAGTTCCAAATGGCCCAAGAACAGTGTCCCTCAGCGGCAGGCCAGCCATGACTCATGGATCAGGTAGTCCAAGCGGGATCAGATGACATCATCTGCCATGCCCGGGGTCACTACCGCCATCTTCATGCTACCACTGCCAGATGAGTCCGAGTCATTGCCCCCAGTGCCCTTCCATGTGTGGGTCGCAGCCCCCCTTGAGGGGCTCCTGCTCCTCATAATCGCTGCCAGAGCCTGCAGGGCATCTGCCCTCTCACGCACAGTTTGTGACGTAGTCTGTCTTGGGGGCCCCGTACGGGAGTGGCGGTGTGATTGCCATTGCTTTATCTCACCCCTGAGGCGGAGTGCCCATAGGCCGAGAAGATCCAGCCCTGTATGATTCAATTCAGTCTCAGTCCACCTCCGGGCTGTTGCAAAAAGTAGTGCTGCCATCCGGCTCAATCCACAACCGGGCCGGGAACTTCAGTGAGTACTTGAGGCCCTCAACACTTTGTCACTTGTCAACGGAGTAGGGGCCATCTGTCCGCGCCCTCCGCAGGAGCAGGTCCCTAACCCTGAAGTGGAGTAAGCGAGCCACCACCAGGCACGGAGGGCGTCACCACCTCTCGCAGCCAGCGCTCCAGGTAGGACACCATGTCTTTGTCCACAACTCCTTTTGGTAGGCCCAGGATTCGGACGTTGTTCTGCCAACTACAGACCTCCATGTCCTCAGCCCAGCACTCCCACCCCATCAAAGAGGGCTCCCACCTCCAGGGGTTTTTGGGCAGAGGTTATAGTTCCAATGGTAGAGTCGGTCTCCTTCACCTGCTCTTACAACTTCTTGTGATCCTCTTGCAGAAGACCCAGGGCCACCGCCACTGTGGTAATATCTTGGTGAAGGGTGGCCTTTGTATCTGCTATGGCCTCCAGTATCTTGCCCACCTGTTGTTGGAGCAAGCGTCTGGCACGGGCTACGACTGCTCCTGGGCGCTGTCCTCTGGGTCCTGTGAGGCCCCAGCCTGCAGGCCCTGCGGCTTGCCCATGATAGGCAGCAGATCTTTGGTAGTAAACTGTATCAAGACTCCAGAGGGGGCCAACACGCTGCAGGGCCTTATGTGATGAAAACACCCACAGGGCTGACAATAGGCCCACCAAGGCCCATGCACTTCCATGCCACCAGGTGTAGACTGGTAGTCTGGGCAGCATCCAGCGGGTCAAAGGCGACCGCAGTCCTCATCCGCCAGGGTTATGCACATCCCACCTGCTACCCCTCTAAGCCTCCCATGCATGTGGGGCCTCCAAGACTGCTCGGCCTAGCACCAGGGTACTCGTGTGAAAGGAGAGGGTAAAGGCGTGGTCTGGCAAACCGTGGGCCACCCCTGCGGTCATCACTGCAAACTACGGACCACTGCAGGTTCCCACCATTGTGGCGGTCTCCAGTGTGCGCTTCGTCATCATTTGAGACAACTGGACCAGCTCTTCTTTCCTTTACTGCGTGGTCAGCGGCTGGCCATAGGGCTACACCATTACATAGGCCGTGATCTCATGGGCCAGACTGCCCGCACAGCTCTCCCCCACCCAGAATGGGCCTCGGTGTCTGCTTGGTCTGCCCACAGAGCACTCAGGTGAGTGGGGAAGGTGCGCAGGCATAGCCCAAGAATCTGCGGGTTACCCCAAAGGCCGTTACTGCAGACTCCTCATCTCATCTTTCAAATAACACATTCTAAATGTATATTTGACACATATTCCTTTTGTGTGTTCTGTTCTTCTGTATATACTGTCAAGGGAGGTGGGAACAACACAGTGCAATTATTGGTTTTCAACACTTTAACACACTATGTGTAAATGTACATTGTTAAAAATTAGTGTCCTTTGAAGTTTAAATATGTCAATAAACTTCCTCTCAATTTGAGTGGGGTTGATGCGCTTGACAATCACAAACACACAATTTTGAACATCTAAAATGGAGGCTACCTGACCTCGCCGATAGGACATTTGAAAGCAGATGACTGCAGTAGACGTTTCACATGTAAAGGATGGTATACTCTATGACGGACATAGCCCTATGCTATTGTTGAAGACAGCAATGTATGAAGATCAATAGCTGTGTCCGTCTCCCCTGAGGATTGCTAAGTGGCATACTTATATTGGGCTGTTGGAAAAAAGCTCCCTTGCTTCCTAACACTTCTGCTAGTGAGGCCTCCTCTAGATTTTGCTGCTGTTTATCACTGCTGGGAGCAACCATGTCAGGGCAAGCAGGTGAGAGGACCTCTGCCTTCATGCCAAAGGAGTTTGAGGTGCTGGCAATGGAGATGCTTTCTCCATATGGCCAGCTCTATGGCTCACCAGAGAAACAATTACAACTCTGGATTAAATATGTGAATCTGTCTAACTGGCTCTTTTCTATTTATATAGGCTACAATATCCCACTGAGTTCCAGAGTGAATTGTAGTGAGCCATGTTAAGTCTTGCATTACATTGGGCAATTATGGAATGGATTTGTAAGCGCTGTACAATGTCATATAAACAAGATGTGCTGTGCGTTTAAAGACCAAGAGTCAAATTGGAGTGCATGTTCAGATCTATGAATGGATATGTCTGCTATACTTGTGATAATTTGCCAAATACCATCATGGTAAATTGTTAACACATGATATACTCTTTACACCTGGAGATATGTATGTACTGTATGAAAAACAATTCCAAGTTATGTTAATGTAGACAATCTAATTCCTTTAGTCTCTTCCTTTCAAAAAAAGAAGCCAGTAATCTGAGGTCTGCCACATCTTGTATTTATTTTTTAAACGCAGGTGCACATATTCACAGTGCCAGGATGACTATGAACAGAGTTGACATTGTATAAAGATCTACAAGGTTATTTACACATGTTGCATGAGCTGGGCATGGGCAAAATATTTACAGAAGGAGCAATCCTTGATTAGTTAACAAGGATATGCAATTGGTCTAATTCTCCTATCCTGTCAGATAATCAAACAAACAAGTATAAACATCATCAGTGGACATTGCTGGTTCCTCATAAATTGACAGAGAATCAAACAAACGAGTATGAACAGTGTACATGGAAATGTATTCTTCATTCTTATACATTGATGGACAATCGAAAACAATCAAGTACAGACATTACAAGTGAATCTCAGTTAAGCCTTTATATGAAGTCCCACAGACGCCGAGTGCAGGGACAGCGGCACGTCGGAGGAGCAGCACCCAATAATATGCTAGACGGTTGCAAATCTATGAGGATTGCTCCACGCGGGTTTCAACAGTGTGGACCTACGTCAAATATGATAGCTTTTCAATAGCTCCTTAACTGATGTTGGAGAGCAGGAAGGTTTTAACAGAAAACAAGATTCAGACACAATTTCAAATTACACATGGAATTTCTATAAGGGTCATTCAACACTCAAATTCATCGTCCTGAAGATGGTCTAACAGATGCGTACACCATATAGGCCAAAACGTCGACAACTACATCTATTTCCTCTGTGAGCTACCTTCCTTAAGGAATTGTTTTCTATGTTGATCAATTTCAATATTCTTTTATACATACCTAATATTTGGAATAGATGCTAACATTAGTGACCATGAGGTACTTGTAACAACAAATCACTTGTAAACCTCAGTCACTGTGTGCTGTTTTAGTCTTTTGTACCCTGTAATAAATAATTTTTCATTATAAAGTTTGTATTTTGAAAAATTTACACATGTTTGAAGAGTATCTGTAGCAGATTAATTCTGATATAAATGAGAAAATTCAAATTAAATTATGGCACTGAATGGTTTTCCCTGACTTCTTGAACTTGCACTTCTTTTTCATTTGAATCACGTTTAATAGCATGTCATGTCCAAACTGCCGGCCCCTCATTCACAGTGGCCACTATTCACTGTGCTATAGTTATTTATGTTCAGCCCACTGTAGATCACAATCTTTAGCAGTGATAATAAGTAGGTCACATCACAGATTATGTGGGGGCCCTTGGCTAGATGATGTCACAGGCTGGCATTTGTGTGTTTAGGCCATGAAATGGGATGAGGATGGGCAACAGGTCATTATGAAAGTATGTACACATGCTATATGTTATCCATACAGGTCAGAAGCGTAACATATGGAAGACCATCACCAGGAAGTTGTGACCCTGAGCATCTACAGTCTGTGCAGTGCCCATTGCTGCAAGCGGTGGGAGGACCTAAGATGCTAGAACCATAAGATCGCTGAAGGTCAGCTCTGGAAGTCCTCCCAACATCTGAGGGCCATGCCCCCCTAATGGCCCCCATCCTTGCAATGTCCTATCTAGAGCTTGATTGGCTGTTAAGGATCCTACAGCAGCATCATAAGGATACATTCTTTTCAGCGTTATATATGTTACATAACCAATTTATTGTTACAGCCATTATTTATGCCATCAACATTCAGGGTGTCTCATGTCCAATGCTCAAGAGGAGTTCTTTATAGAAGGTCTACGATGATGTGCTTTGTCTATTGTTTTTGCATAATGAGCCCACCTGATTGGACTTGTCTGGGCAGACACATGGCTGCCTAAACTTCACATATAGATAATGCTGTTTGATGTAATGAGGGACAATTGTAACAAACAGGCAACTGGTCTTCATTGTTCAGATGTGATGCTCCCTCACTGATGTGGATGATGTCATGTTGGCCCTAATATAAGTGACATAGCTTACTAGGCACTTATAAAACAGTGGATATACCAACCATATAATTGGTAAGTTAGGTTTCTACAGAAACCAGAGTGAGCATGTGTTTCTACATGACTAGTGACTGCATAATTGGTGTCTACATATTGGTATCACAACATATCCAAATTTTGATCAGCATCAGAAATACTGTTTCATACATGTTAAAAGTGACAGATTTGTATTATGTCTTACTGCTTCACAAATGTGTGTGCAACGCAGTCTGCTCAATTAATTGATATAAGCATACAGTATGTGATGAAATACAGGCAGGAATGTGCACACAATGGTAGCAGGGTGAAAACATACCCCCAAATATTCCTGGATGCCTTTTGTCGTGTCCAGATGAACTATCAATGATGCAGTAAAATTGGAAACTTGAAGGTATTTTGGAAGATGGAATGTTTCATTGTTGCTTGAATATGAATTTTAATTTAAAAAATGAAAAGACAAGAGACGTTTGGCAGAACAGGAACACGTTGGTTTAATAAACTCAGCAGCTGAGAGAGCAACGACATAGTAAGGTCTGAAGACAGTCTCGATGCACGGACGTTTTAGATGATTATAAATACAGTTTTTGAAGAACAATACAATTATTTCACATTCTTAGAACGCATGTGGGATTGGGCTAAGTAATAAATCATAAATACATCCATCTGATAAGGGGTACAAAGGTGACTTCTGATCTCAGTTAAACCTAGTGTGGGCCAATGTGTATGTATCCAGATATCTGGCATGGGGAACGTATAATCACTATGTGTGGCACGCATGCTGTGTCCTGATTGGCTGATTGGCATCTAACTTTGCGGTATTTTGGGAATGTGCTACTTTGGCCAAACATGTTTTATTGGGGCCAATTTTGTCCAACCTGTTTGTGGTGTAACTGCCTGTCTGTGGGATCGATCAGAGTTTTTCCTAGTTAAATATTTGTCTTCGGGCTAAGTGTCACCCCACCTGTTAATTATCAATTTGTTAACCTTGGATTGTATCACAGGCTCTGTCTGACCATGTATCCCTGACTCAGGGTTGATGGGGAGGTCATCTTGGGTGAACTCAACAGCAACAGTATGAGTTCATTATTGCAAGTACAAATAAGAAGGCGGTCATTGATATCATATTTACTGACATTCTCATTATTATGTGTACAGTTGCCATAGTGTACATCAAAATTGTTTTTACTGGTATTTACATTGTAATACATGCATAGTTTATGGTGTACATCAACATTGCATTTATTGGTATTTCCCTTGTTGTACATGCACATATTGTGGTGTACATTTACATCGCATCCACCAATATTAATATTATCACATTTATGTAGGCGTGTCATTTGGCAAATGTTGAAATGCATAAAGATGTAATATGGTGCATTTTTTGATTGACATTGCAAACTTTGATGTAAATATCATATGTGATGTGATGTGAATCATTGTATGTAATGGTTACTGTGATGTTCTACAACGTTTTGACTACAGTGAATGACAGTATATGCAGTGAAACCATTTCCCAAAGAAACAACAACGTTCAAATACATATATGTCTTTTGGAATCAAATGTGAAGATGCTTTTACTCTGTAAGGAAGTTATTTAGAGATGTTTCAAAGTCTATGTATTTCATAATGTTGTAGTAATTTTTCAGTCTCCAAAAATATTGGTTTCAGACTATATTCAACAGCATAGGTATGTAATCAATCAATCAAGAAATTTGTTAAGCGCACTGCATACCTGTGAGGGTCTCAAGGCGCTGGGGGGTGGGGAGCTCCTACTGATCGAAGAGCCAGGTCTTGAAAAGTCTTCTGAAGGCCAGCAGGTCTTGGATCTGTCGTCTGTTGGTGGGGAGGGTGTTCCAGGTCTTGGCGGCGAGGTGGGAGAAGAATCTGCCGCCGGCGGTCGTTTTCCGGGTGCGTGGGACCATGGCGAGGGCGAGGCTGGCTGAGCGGAGGCTGCGAGTGGGGGTGTAGAAGCTGAGTTGTCCGTTGAGGTATATTGGTCTGGCATTGTGTAGGTCTTTGTGTGCGTGATTGAGGAGTTTGAAGGTTATCCTCTTGTTGATGGGGAGCCAGTGTAGGTCTCTCAGGTGGGGGGTGATGGGGCTGCGTCAGGGGAAGTCGAGGACCAGTCGTGCCAAGGCGTTCTGGATGCGTTGTAGCCGTCTCAGGAGCTTGGTTGTTGATTCTGCGTAGAGGGCGTTTCTGTAGTCCAGCCTGCTGGTGACGAGGGCCTGGGTGACGTTTTTTCTCGTTTCGCAGCGGATCCACTTGTAGATCCTGCGGAGCATTCGGAGGGTGTTGAAGCAGGATGCGGAGATGGCATTGACCTGCTTGGTCATGGAGAGGGTGGAGTCGAGGATGACCCCCAGGTTGCATGCGTGGCTGGTGGGTGCTGGGGCTGTTCCCAATGAGGTAGGCCACCAGGAGTCATCCCAGGCTGAGGGGGTGGAGCCGAGGATGAGGACCTCTGTCTTGTCAGAATTCAGCTTCAGCCTGCTGTCCTTCATCCAATCGGCGACGGCCGTCATTCCCCAGTGGAGGTTGGCTTTGGCGTTGAGAGGGTCTTCGGTGAGGGAGATGCTCAGCTGGGTCTCGTCGGCGTAGGAGGCGATGTTGAGGCTGTGCTGTTGGGCGACGTGGGCGAGTGGTGCCATGTAGTTATTGAACAGCGTTGGGCTGAGAGAGGATCCTTGAGGTACGTCGCAGATGATCTCGGTGGTCTTGGAGCGGAAGGGTGGGAGGCGGATGCTCTGGGTTCTGCCGGAGAGGAAGGATGTGTGGTCCAGGTCAGGGCCTTCTCTTGGATTGCGGCGTCATGGAGGTGTGCTGTTAGGGTGTGGTGGCAGACCGTGTCGAAGGCAGCTGAAAGGGACAGAAGGATAAGGGCGGCTGTTTCTCCTTTGTCCATCAGGGTCCTGATGTCGTCGGTGGTGGCAATGAGGGCGGTTTTGGTGCTGTGGTTGCTGCGGAAGCCGGACTGGGATGGATCCAGGATGTTGCTGTCTTCGAGGTATGGGGTCAGTTGTCAGTTGACAATTTTCTCTGTGCCTTTCGCCGGGAATAGGAGCAGGAAGATGTGCTGGAAATTCTTGAGGTCCTTTGGGTCTGCCGTGGCTTTCTTCAGTACGGCATTGATCTCAGCGTGCTTCCAGCTCTCCGGGAAGGTTGCTGTCTTAAAAGAGATGTTGATCGCTTTCCGGAGATGGGGGGCGATTGCTGTGCTGTTTTGTTGAAAACGTGGTGTGGGCATGGGTCAGACGGGGATCCGTAGTGGATGGAGTTCATGGTTTTGATGGTGTCTTTGTCGCTGACATTGGACCAGGCGTTCATCCGCACCAGCCGCCTGAGAGTATGTGATACATTGCTACGCTATGTCTAGTGCACGATACATTGCTAAGCTACTTCAGTACACAATTCATGTATAACTTTTGACACTTGACAAATACTTTAGTGACTCGAAGTGAGTGCTACCATCATGAAATGTCCAAATGAAGGTGACTTGTTTTCAGTGTATGCTAATAGTGGTACAACATTGCAGTATACATTTTGACCAACATTCATTATTAAGTTGATACATTTAAAAAAAATATATATTTTATTGATGTTTCAACATAATCACAACACCCATATGCATGACATCGGGGGCATATTTCTTGATACAGCCATGTTTATCCATATCTTTCACTTGAGCTGGTTTACATTTCATAGCCTTCCCCACCGTACATCTTTGCACCAGCCCAGAGTAGTGCCCCTAGTTTGCATGCTTCCCTCCCTCTCCCTTCCTTTCCTCTTCCACCGGTGTGTTCCAATGAATCTAAACAGGATTAGCAATTGTCACAGATTTGTGAGCGTGAATGGCTTGCTCGTTCTTCCAGTGCAGCGCCCCAGGCTAAGTCATTCTTAACCCTGCATCCTAAACTCCAACATCTATTGTACCCTCATTATATGCGGTGTTCTCAGGGAGTCTCCTGCCGCACCTCCAAAGACTCAGTATCCGATTCCGGCTCAGGCAACGTCAACAACATAACCAATGCTTTCCATGCTTTGACGGTTTCCAGCGCCTTTTCGTTGTTGGCTCTCCTAGCCAGCTGGAACCTAACCACACTCTCGCTAGCTGCCCAAGTAGTGAACTTCGCCCTCCATCGCTCTATGCTGGGTCCCTGCCTGGCCTTCCAGTGCCTTGTTAGTTTCCTTTTAGCTAGCAGCAACCCCATGTAGAGGAACTTACTTGTGACCTTTGTTCGTGCCGTATGGGGATACCAGTGTAGTATGCATGCACCCATGTCGGGTTCTATCTGCCTATCCGTGACTCCGCACAGTACCTCAACCACTTCCTCCCAGTACGTCCCGAGCTGTGGGCAACTCCACATCATATGGTGGAAGTCAGCTGTGTTCGATTGGCACCGGGGACAACAACCTGTATCTACGTTAAAATATTTATTTATTTGCTCTGGAGTTAAATATGCCCTATGTACTGTGTAGAAATGAAAAAGTTGGAATCTAGCATTGTGCATGCCCTTCCACGCTCTTTCCACTATCTTAGCCCACGTCATTTCTGGGATGTCTTTGCCCAGGTCTGCCTCCCACTTCCCCCTCAATCGAGTCAGTGGCTGTAGCCCTTCTTCCGTCATTCTCCTTTATAAGCAGGTTATGGCTTTGACCGTCCCCAGGTTATGGCTTTGACCGTGACCGTCCCCGCCGCCATTATGACATATTGACATGTCAAAAATGTCTGTGGTTCCGATAGCACTCCTCCCCAATGCCGTTGGACTGCCGAGACAAGGGCGGCATGTATCAAGTAAGCACCCCTGGGTAAGTCAAACCTATCTCACAATGCCTGATAAGGCAAAAGGACTCCCCCTTCGTACAGATCCCCAACCATTTGCAGCCCCAATTCCTCCCACTCTGCCAGTGCGTACCAGTCTCCTCCATGTGGGAGGGCCGTGCACATTCCAGAGGAATCCCCGGGGCATATGGACGAGTGACGTCACCCCTTCGCCTGCTTCTGTTCCAGCACAATCTCAACGCTCTCTCTTCGTGTGTCAGTGAGCCAACACGCATCCGCAGGCAAAGGAGAACAAAGGACAGAACATGACCCGGGAACCATCGGTCCTCCGGACCATCCGGGCCCCGGAATTCCCTAGCCACTGCTTGTGTAAGCCACTGCAACTGGGCTGCTAACTAATACAATTCAAAGTCTGGGACTACCCAGTCACCTTCAGCTCGAGGTCTCATCATCGTGGTCAGTGCTACCCACCGCCTGCCGCCTCCCCACAAAAATCCTCCCACCATGGACCGAAGCGTCCTAAACACCGAGCCTGGTATCCAGATCAGCAACGCCCTGAAATAATATGACAGTCTGCACCGAGGGCGGCAACGTCGCCCAGAATGCCAGGCTCCCTTTAATTCCTTGCACCGCTCTGCCCACATTTCCCTCCAATGGGTCCTGCTGCCCATGGTAGATGTTAATCCCCAGGTAAGGCAGGCAGCTGGGCTCCCATTGTACTATGCCCAAGCAGGCAGGGCTCTCCATCGACTGATGTACCAGGAACAGGCAAGTCTTTGCCCAGTTCACTTGTAGCCCTGAGACCTCACCAAACTTTATTAAAAGCGTTGTCGCCTCCGATAAGATCCCACCCCGGGACGGCCAGAAACATAAGCAGGTCATCAGCATACAGCGATATGTACTGCATGTCCCTGCTTAGCTCCAAGCCTACATAATATCTCCCTGACCTAGCTCACGTGGCCGGTGGTTCATGAACAGCAACCGAGAAAGAGAACAACCCTGTCCCATCCATAGCCCTACCGAGCAGGGTGCTGACACCGTCGCTCCCGTCCGCACTCGGGCCGTCGCTGAATTGTATGGTATTTGGGTCCACCCCACAAATGCCTCCCCCAAGCCCATCATGCGCATGACTTGGAACAGATACGGCCATTCCAGGCTATTAAAAGCCTTCTCTATGTCGACCGATAGAATCATTGCAGAGTATGGTAACCTATGACGTTCCACCAGGATTCGAAGTAGCCGTCGCACATTAATTGACATGTTCCCTTAGGAATAAAACCCTACTGATCCTGACGGACCAGCTGCAACATGAACGGGAGTAGCCGAGACGCTAGGATCCTGCTCAAAATTTTGGATTCGGTCGTCAACATTGAAAGTGGGCAATATGCTTTCATGTCAGTGGGTTCCCTCGCCGGCTTCAGAAGGGGGATAATAATAGCCTCCCTAGTAGTCATAGGTAACTGCCCTATCTGGCGTGCTTCCCGATACACTATTTGTTGGCGCGGGGCCAGGCAATCCAAGTATTTGAGATAGAATTCTATTGGAAGGCCGTCCACCCCAGTCGTCCCATTATGGGCCATATGCTTGACTGCAGTCCTGATCTCTCCCACCGTGATCTCACCCCCCCAGCAGATCTTCTTGTTCCTTACCCAAACTCGGCAGGGCAACGTCAGCAAGGTACTCCCCTATGCTATTAATAAGTTGATAATTATAAGTATGCAGATTGATGGGCTTAGTGAACATAAAGTACAAGGTATTGTTGGTGTATATCCTTTTTGATTAAATCAGTCCACTATTCTGTAGAAAAAGGCCCACTATTCTGAGGTGTGAACCAGGTCCTGAAGAGACATACTAATGGATAAGGATAAGAGACAACATCATTCATCATAATGGAGCTATCAAGAGGAATAATATAAGTGTGACCAAGTGTCTTCTGAAAATGTTGCCTACATTCATGTACAGAAGCTAATATTGATCTAAAGTTTGAGAGGCTTGAAGCAGGTGAAATCTGAAAACTTGGTAACTGTTTTGTGGTCAAATATAATGATCTGTTCTGTTAACACAGATACAATAACACAATATGTCATTTCAGCATCATAATGGTCAGGTGAAGGAGAAGTTGCCTTTGCAGGTTCGAAGCATCTGGCCACAGTAGCTCTGGCACTGACGCTGAGGGACACGGTGGCCCAGAGGGTGAGGGGAGTACAATGAAGGCAACACTTGACTCCACATATTGTTCGGAGGCCTCCTCTAGTGGGATCTCCTTCGTGGTGGAGGACCCTACTGCTCTAGTTCCACCTGCATTCTGCCACTCAAATTCCTATCTCTGCCATCCCTCTTGATGCCCCCAGTTGGCTTACCCAGGGCCACGAAAAGGCCTGGGTTCTCCTTTGCTAATGGCACTTAACTCTGTGCCCCTATTTCCCCAACTGCAGTTAATGAGGACTGTAATGATCTCCTTCAGAGCATCCTTGTAAACCAAACTGCCCTGCTGAATGCCATCCAGGGCCTTAGCTGCCGTATGCAACAAATGGTAGCTTACCTAGATGGCATTCACGGGGATCATTTCAAGCTCTAACCTCCTCATTCACCACAGCATCCCAGCAATCTTCACATTCTGCTCTGCTTCCTGCTCCTTCCCCATCCCCATACCAATTCCCTATTCTTCCCTTCCCCAGTCCAAAGCATACGCACACCTTTTTATACACTCACTTAACCCCGCGTGTGTTGATGACGAGCTGAAATCGTCATGGCACACAGTCGCGCTGGCACACAGTCGGGGCTGGCGCTCCCCCCGTGGGCGTTCGATCGGCCCCTTTCTAATGGGGAAGGCAGAGGAAGACCTTCCCCTGTCCCCCCCGCAAAATAAATGGATGTTCCCTTTAGTTTACCGACGCGCAGAATGCCAGGCAAGTCAATAGCCAAGGGCCCAAAACATTTTTTGATAGGCAATGTTGATGTTGCTTCAAAATGTTTTGGGCCCTTGCCTGTCGCGGGTACTTGGGCCTCCCACACAAGTGAGGCACCATTTTCATCGGGAGACCCGGGGAATGCTGGGTGGTAGGAAATCTGTGTGAGCCCAGTGATGCCACACTTTCCCACACAAAAATGTGTGAAAAAACAGATTTTTCCTGCTAAAAATTAGGTTTGCAAGGGATTCTGGGTAAGGGAACGTTGGGGGATCCACGAAAGCCATACCTCCTTGGAAGCCCCCGGGTGTCTACTTTTCAGAAATGTGTGCGTTTGGTAGGTTTCCCTAGTTGGCCGTCGAGCACGGGGCCAAAAACCCAGGTGACCCCCCTTGCAAAAACAGGTGTTTTTGACATTGGCAATTTTGAGGTCGCCTCACTATGTTTTGGGCCCTTGCCTGTCGCGGGCACTTGGGCCTCCCACATAAGTGAGGCACCATTTTTATCGGGAGATCTGGGGGAACGCTGGGTGGTAGGAAATTTGTGTGAGCCCGGCGATGCCACACTTTCCTACACATAAATGTATGAAAAAACTGATTTTTTCTGCTAAAATTGATGTTTACAATTGATTCTGGGTAAAGGAACGTTGGGGGATCCACGCAAACCATACCACCTTGGAAGCCCCCAGGGGTCAACTTTACAGAAATGTGTGGGTTTGGTAGGTTTCCCTTGGTGCCGGCAGGCACTTTACCAAAAAAGGGTAATTTTTCACTGCGAAATTGAGGTGTGACTACGTTGTGTTTTGGGCCGTTTCCTGTCGCAGGCACTAGGCCGACCCACGGGGTACCGTTTTTGTCAGAAGACTTTGGGAAACGCAGGGTCGAAGGCAATTCAGGGTCTATGCAGATTCCAGAACTTTCCACCACAAAATGTGGAGAAAATGTGTTTTTTTTGTCCATTTTTTAGGTTTTCAAGGGATTCTGTGTAACAGACATGGTGGGAGGACTACAGCTAGGCACTTTGTAAAAAAAGGGCCATTTTTCACTGCAAAATTGAGGTGCGATCACGTTGGGTTTTACGCCGTTTCCTGTCAAAGGCACTAGGCCGACCCACACAAGTGAGGTACCATTTTTCTCAGAAGACTTTTGGTAATGCCGGTGGGTGGAAATTTGTGAAGCCACCAGATTCCAGAACTTTTCACCATAGAAATGTGAGGAAAATTTGTTTTTTTTGGTCAATTTTTTAGGTTTTCAAGGGATTCTGTGTAACAGACATGGTGGGAGGCAGTCAAGTAATCCCATCCTGGATTCCCCAGTGTGTCTACTTTTCAAAAATGTATAGGTTTGCTAGGCTTCCCTAGGTGCCGGCAGAGCAAGGGTTCAAAAACTACAACAAGGCACTTTGCCAAAAATGAGTCATTTTTTACTGCGAAATTGAGGTGTGACTACATTGCGTTTTGCGCCGTTTCCTGTCGCAGGCACTAGGCCGACCCACATAACTGGGGTACTGGTTTTCTCAGAAGACTTTGGGAAATGCAGGGTGGAAGGAAATTTGTGGATGCATGCAGATTCCGAAGACTTTGGGTAATGCCGGTGGGTGGAAATTTGTGAAGCCACCAGATACCAGAACTTTCCACCATAGAAATGTGAGAAAAATGTGTTTTTTTTGTCAATTTTTTAGGTTTGCAAGGGATTCTAGGTAACAGAACCTGGTGAGAGGCAGTCAAGTTACCCCATCCTGGATTTCCCTGGGTTTCTAGATTTAAAAAATGTATAGGTTTGCCAGGTTTCCCTAGGTGCCGGCAGAGCTAGGGTTAAAAAACTACAGCTAGGCACTTTGCAAAACAAGGGTAATTTTTCACCGTGAAATTGAGGTGCGACAACGTTGCGTTTTGCACCGTTTTCTGTCACAGGCAGTAGGCCAACCCATACAAGTGAGGTGCCATTTTTCTCAGAAGACTTTGAGGAACGCAGGGTGGGTAGAAATGTGTGGATCCACACAGATTCCAGAACTTTCCATTGCAGAAATGTAGGAAAAATGTATTTTTTGGGAAAATTGCTTAGGTTTGCAAGGGATTCTGGGTAACAGAACCTGGTGGGAGGCAGTCAACTCACCCCATCCTGGATTCCCCAGGGTGTCTAGTTTACAACAAGGCATAGGTTTGCTAGGTTTCCCTAGGTGCCGGCAGAGCTAGGGTACAAAAACTACAGCTAGGCAATCTGCTGAAAAAGGGTCATTTTTGACTGTGAAATTGAGGTGTGACCACGTTGCGTTTTGCGCCGTTTCCTGTCACGGGCATAAGGGCGACCCACACAAGTGAGGTACCGTTTTTATCGGGAGGCTTAGGGTAATTCATATTTGTAAAACAACTGTTATTACCTTTTGCGCTTTCATGCATTTCTCCCTTCCAAATGAAAGACACTGTGTAAAAAAGAAGTCATGCTGAAAAATGACCAATAATTCTCATGCTAGTATGAGTATTCCCAATTATGAAAATGTGCGAATATGTACTGTTTCTAAACTCTATAATTTGTACCCATTTCAGAAATACATAGGTGTCTTTCATACCAATTTTTCCATGTATACATTTTCCAAGAATAATTGCTCTATACCCGGTACATAATAAAATACCATTGCAAGTTACTGCTCAGTTTTTGGCTCTGGGTCCGTCGGGTTCTTGGTGAACTACAAGTCCTATATATCCCCACAACCAAGAAGGTCCAGCGGATGTAACGGTATATTGCTTTCAATGAGCTGTCATGATTACAGGAAGATACCGGTAAAAACTTTGACACAAAAGGCTGTTTTTTTCAAATAATTTTCATTTTTTCAATATTTACTGTTAGTTTCTATAAAGGAACCATCATGGATTTAGACAAATGACCCCTTTCTGAATTCAGAATTATGTCTACTTTCCTAAAATGTATAGCTTTCCAGGATCCATTATTGCTTTCATACTCATTTTTACCATTAACTGGAAGGAGGTTGAAAGCACTAAAAATAGAAAAAATAGGCTATGTCCCAGAAAAAAGCCAAAACTGTGTGAAAAATGTTGGTTCTCTGACAAAAGACTGACATTCCCTAAAAGCTGGGAAAATTGTTATTTTAGCCCCCCAAACCCTTTTTTGATAACAGTTGCAGGGAAATACTCAGAGGCTTTCATTTGCAGCCCGTTTTTCCAATTTTTCTGAAAAAACAACAATATTTTACTGTATTTTGCCTAATTTCTGAGACCCCTCCAAGGGAATCCACTAACCCTGGATACCTTTAGAATCCCCATGATGTTGGAAGAAAAGGATGCAAACTTGGCTTGGATACCTTATGTGGTCAAAACGTTACAGGGGCATAAGCACGCACTACCCCAAATAGCCAAAAAAAGGCTTAGCACAGGAGGGCAAAAGTCCTAGCAGCAAAGGTGCTAAGCAGACACAAGCAGCACACAGACACAAAAAGATACACCACAAAAAACCCAGGTGCTCATCCAAACATACAAACAGCGTACCTACCTCCACACTGACATGCCCCACACCTACTGACCGCACACAGACAGACATCATACCCACCACCACACACACATGCACCATACCCACCACCAGCACACTGATAGATGACACACCAACCACCACACTAACCACCAGCACACCAACAGACAGCACAGCCACCGACACACCCACACATGTATCACACAGACCACTAGCACATCAACAGATAACACACCCACCACCACACACCCATGCTTCGCACCCTCTACATGCACCATGACCACACCCAGTACCTCAATAGCACACGGATACACAAACCCCATTACCTTAGAATACACACTCAAAAAACAAAGTCACTCACAATCAAACACACAACAGGCATCTAGAACACACAAACATGCACAACATACACCAGACCCGCAGGTACCTGTACCCTTGAAATACTCAACAAACCCCACTCCCTCCTCAATAGCCTACTGAGTTTTCCATTAAGGATCTGAGTTTTAGGCTTGCCCTAACCCCTCCCATACCCACACCACCCCATCCACATTCCATTCATCCCATGCCAAACAGAAATCCACACCTTGTTAGTCTCAACCCACCCCTAAAAAATCCATGAGCACATCTCCCAAACCCAAGGGCATCCCTTCCAAACTCAATAACACCCTTCCAAAACCCAAGGACACCCCTCCCAAAACCATGGACACCTCCCCCAAACCCAAGGAAACCCCTCCCAAGTCCAAGGACTCCCTTCCCAAGTGCAATGGCACCCTTTCCAAACCCAAACCTCCACTCACATATAAGAACTTAAGGTGCCTGCTCTGCCACTAGATGCCCCTCCCTGAGGAGATCCCCTTTTGCAGATACATAGGAAGCAAGCAGAGTGCCACAGCACAACAGTCCCCAGGACTTTTGGGCCCAGGAATGGACTGCCATTTGGATTACTTTTTATTTTTGAGAGACGTATTCAAATGAATAAATACCTGTTTTTCATTTCACCATGTTTGTCCTGGCATTAACTTTCCTAAGCAATTACTTAATTCCTAGCAATATTTCTGAGTTGAATGTGAAGTACTTGCTTATATTTCCCATGATGACATATGATACAACAGATGTCTCACATGTGTACTTTGTTAGATGCATACACTGCTTAACATTGCATATAATGGTCATTTGGATTTAGGCAAGTATTCATCATATTTGATGTTACATTTGTTGAGATGTTTTACTACAGTTGTGTTTGTTTCACTTAAATTACTGATCAGTATGAGCACATGTATGAGCACATGTGCATGACACCTTAAAATTCAATTGTGACTATGGATATTGGATTGCAATAAACAAGAGGGAAATGTTACATGTATGTATATGTTGACTACTACTAATGTGTGACTGAAAATCATTTTACTGTTAAATTCCAAGGTACAGGTAACACCTCATCTAGTGCAATTTCTATATCATGCTATATTGCACTAATCCCTTTGATGTGTGTTTAATTTAGAATTTTCCACATTTCTTTAGACATACCTGTATGGTGACCTTTAGAACTATTGTATGATATTCTATTTGTGTGCAAGTGCCAGTTTTGTGGGAGGCAGCTGGCACCAAATTCATACATGTGTTGATATAGGGATTTTGCTTTAAATGTCTAAGATGTCACCATTACAGACATATGCATTGCACATTGTTATGCTATTGCTTGTACAAGCAATTTTTAAATGCACAAGTCATGTGCAAATGTTAACAGGCAAGTCAATGGCAAATAGGTAACAATGTTGTGGTGATTATAAGGGTACAGGGTAGAAAAGAATTTCATTTTGATTAATTAATAATTAACTGTTAGTTAATATGAATTATTAAATTAATAATGTTAATTGTGTAAATATTTGCTTTAGGTGTGGGTTGTGGGCCTTATACAAGTACAGGGTGGGATGTGAATTAATCCTAATTCATTATTATTAATATGTTTAATTAATAATGGTATTTAATTTGTAATTAATTACGTTAGTTGTGTAAGTAATTTTTTTTACTTGTTATTTAAACTAAAACCTAGGTTTAGGTAATAGAAATTCTGAGCCTGAAAGTGAACATATGGATCCAACTTTACTGGCCTTCAGAAATAGGTCCTACACCTTTTCCCCAAGATATGTGCTGAAAGTATTGGTGCTACTGTGGATATCCACTTCTCCATGAAACTGTAAATTGATCTTCAGTATTTAAATGCATATATGCAAAAAATGATTAGGAAATAAACTTCATTTATACCTCAGAAAAAACTAGAAAATGCAATAATTGTCTATATATCTTCCCAGCTTGACTATTTGGGACCACCTAACAAAGTGGTCCACAGGGTGCAAGTATTTTGAATACGGTCATTGGTTTAAAATATAAACTCCCTAAAGGTTCCCATGGCACCTCGTGATTAAAGTAACTCCATTGGCTACCTGTAGAGCAGAAAATTCAATTATATTTGTGACTTTAAAAAATAAAATACCCTGTTGGGGCCAGGGGGATTATGCACTACATACAATCTCACATCCTTCTGTCATCTTATTTTAGGTATCTGACCGTAACACGATTTTAGAAAGGTGTGGGTGAACATAGCTATGCAGTGCAAGCTCTATCTTTGTAAACTTAGACCGTTCAGGAACAAAACAAGGTTAACATTCCACATGTCACTTATTTTTAGTATAGCGCCATTCATTTCTAGTCAGCTAAGAAACATTCAGTGACATGTTGACTTGATAAGATTGTTTGACATAACCTACTTCTTTGTTATTAATTTTGCACACAACAAAATAATGATTGGAACAAGAAATAGGGATTGGATTTTGAATGTGCAATAAGTCGAAAGTGCTAAAACCTAGATATGAAGTGGTGTATTTGTTGTGGCTAGATCCTTAGACCCCTTGTTCACTGTTGCTTGTATTTAGCAGATATGTTGGTAACTAATTTTGCAGCAGTTGTGGGGGATCTACTTACATGTTACTTGTTAGTGTCACCTAATGTCAACAATTTCTGGAGAATTGTAAGATGATCACTGCTTTTAGTATTGTATCTCAATTAAGGGAATTGGAGAGACAGCAGGGAGGAATGCCTTCTAGTTAATTCAACATGAAATGTGATCCTTGCTAAAAATGTAGATGTTCTTATTGGCTATAGAAAATATGTGAGTGCTGTCATTTCCAGGACAAAAAATTATCCCCTCCTACTGGATGAAACAGGCTGACTATAGTGTGTACTGGCATCAAAGGCCCAATCACCCAGGCATTACCCATACACTCATTCACACACAGAAGCACTACCAATACACTCATGCAATCAAGCAGGCACTACTCATGTACTCATCCAATCACCCAGGAACTACCCATGCACTCATCCAATCACCCAGGCTGTACCCATGGATTCATGCCTTCACTTAGTAACTCCTAATGCAGCTTAGGAATCTACTAGGCACTCATCATAGCACTCTACTTACACTCATCCATTCACCTAGGCACTGCACTAGCATTCATCCAACTACCCAGGCTTCAGCCATAGAGCTGTCCATTCACTCAGGCAGGTCCCATGCAGTCATGCATTCACACAGGTGCTACACTTGTGCTTATCCATTGACCCAGGCACTACCCATACATACATCCGATCACTCAGGAACTACCCATGCACACATCATATCACCCTGGCACCTCCCCTGCACTCATCCAATCACCCAGGCATTACCCATGCACTCATCCAATAACACAGGCAGTGCCCATTCACTAATGTTTCCACTCAGGGACTATGCTTGCACTCTTCCAATTACACTGCCAATACCCATGCACTCATCAATTCACTTAGGCCCTACCCATGTGCGTATTTATTAATTCAGGAACTACCTTTGCCACCAATCACCAAGGCAATGTCCATACACACATCCAATCACCCAGGCACTAACCTTACACTCATTCATTCACTCAAGCACAACCCATGCACTCATCCTTTCACCTTAGAACTACCCATGCACTCATCCAATGACCCAGACATGACACTTCCACTCATATATTCACTTACTCACTACCCATGCATTTATCCATTCAGTCAGGCACTATGCAGTCACTCGTTCAATCAACCAGGCACTACCCATGCCCTCATCCTGTCCCCCAGGCACTACTCATGTACTCATCTAATCACTAAAGCATTACCCATTCACTCATCCTATCACTCAGGCACTACCCTTACACACATTCAATCACACAGGCACTACAAATGCACTCATGCAATTAAGCAAGTCATGACTCATGCACTCATCCAATCACCAAGGCACTGCCCATGCACTCATCTAATCACTCAAGCACCAGCTGTTTACTCATCCAGTGACCCAGGCACTACCCTTGTACTGAATGATCCATTCACTTAGGCCCTACCCTTCAATGCATTCAATTACCCAGGCACAACCCATGGACTCATCAAATTACCCATACACTACCCTTGCACTCATTCATTCACTTAGGCAATACCATTGCACTCATCCATTTACTCAGGTACAAACCAATCACTCACCCATTCACCCAAGCACTACCCATGCACACATCCAATCACTGGAGCCCCATCCTTGCACTACCCTTGCACTTATGAACTACCATTCACTCATCCAATAATTCAGGCTCTACCGTTGCAGTCATCCATTCAATTACACTGTACCCATATGCTAATCCATTCATGCAGGTACTAAACATGCACTCATCAAATCACTTAGGCATGACACATGCACTCATTAAAGCATTCAGGGCCTACCAATGCACTCATCCAATTACTTAGGCAAACACTTGCACACATCCAATGACCCAGGCACAACCCTTGCACTCATCCATTCAATCACGCACTACCCATGTAGACATCCATTCACTCAGGTACTATCCATTCACTTATGCAACCCCCCAGGCACTACCCATGTACTCATCCAATAACACAGGCACTACCCATAGACTCATCCAATCACACAGGAGCTACCAATGCACTTATGCAATCAAGAAGGCACTAGTAATGCACTCATCCAGTCACCCAGGCACTACCTGTGCACTCTTCATATCACTCAGGCACAATCAATGAACTCATCCAATCACCCAGACACTCCCCATGCATTCCTCCAATGACTCTGGCATTAACCTTGCACTTATCCTTTCACTCAGGCACTACACTTGCACTCATCCATTCACTTGTGCACATAAACTCATCCATTCACACAGGTACTATCCATGCACTCATCTAATCACACAGGCAGTAAAAGACTACACAAATTCATTATTGACTGTACAATTAATTAAAATCTTTACAGTAAAACGCAGTAAATATCTAAAATACAATAAAGTCACCATGCCAGCATGGGTGTAGTTTTTAGCAGTGTGCTCCTGAAAGTAATTGCATTACCATAAGTTTAAAATGATGTATGTGCTCCAGTTCACCCCAACATTTGCTTGGACCTATTTACATGGAATTCTTCAATCATTGTTACCAGGTCTGATTAAACCCCCTTCAAGGACCAACTCTCTCTTATAGTTTGTTTGGCCACAATGCAGGCCCTTAAGTTAGGTAACTTCCACCATGGATGGGGTGCCAGCTGATTTAATTGCTGGATTGATGAAGCTCTCCAGCCAGAAGCCAGTTGCTGGGAGTCGAGTGCTATTCTTATTTGGTGAATGAACTTGCTGACTCTAGCCAGTAGGCAATAAGTTGTTTCCAAAAAAGACCAGTACAAACCATCCCTGCACGTTCTGAAACCCTTGGCCTTTAGAGCTGGGCACAACAGATGATGACGATCCGCTGCTAGTTTTGGGCAACAACATAAAAGGTGTAGCCCGGACCCATGTCCCCTCATTACCACTTGGTTTGAGAGGTAGGATAACGCTAAGATGTTATCCATAGTAGAGCTGTTTGACCTGAAGCCGGTTTGATGATGTGGGAGGACGCAGTTCTTGTCCACCCAGTCTTTTGGATCACTTAGTAGAAGGAAGGCCTAGATCTTTGCTTCAATGCTAAGAAAGGCTATGAGCCTATAGTTGGAAGGGTTTGAATGATCATCTTTCTTGTACATAGGAAACAGAATGGAACCCTTCTAAGATTGTGGAACTGTAGCAGTGAAATATGAGTGAATGAATAGTGGAGAGAGGGTGTAAGCAAAATAAGTGCTAGCCAATTTGAAGACTTTGGCCGGAATGCCATTTCGTCCTGGGACCCCGTTGGTTCTGATAGCTTTGATGGTCCTGGATATCTCACCCTCTGTATATATACATCAGACTGACTGGGCGCTATAAATTCTTTCTGTGTCTTTTGTGGCTTATTACCTGTTTCTGTGACCAGGGCCTACTCTGAGCTGGACGGGCCCTCCTTCATCGGTACGCCTGTATACAGCCCCTTCACATACTGTTCACACACATAGCCCACAATGTTGTTTTCTTTTGGTGGGCTTCAAGAACTCAGCCAGTTGATGAAGCTCCATAGCTTGCCATTGTCTTTCCCTTTGAGTAGTGCAAACACTTTAATCCAGTTTGTTTCCGAGTGAGATCTCTTCAGCTGCCACACTTTCTTTTTATATGCAGTTTGCAAGGCAGAGATTAAATTTGACTGTGATCAGAGAGGCACATTCCTTTTTGCCTTAATAGCCTTTCTGAGTTCACATTTGCGCAGTTTCAAGCATATCGGTGCTCTACGTTTTGGCACCAATTGAGTGGGGTTATGGACCTATTTGGTCCGTTAACATTTCCTAGGTAGTGCAGTAGGTCCATTATCAGCATTTCCCAGAATTCAACAATGCTCTTAGTTTGTTTGGTCTGGAGAGCCTCTTCCCTTTTGGTTAGATAATCCAGTAGGTTGGAGATTAAATTGACGGTCCTTTTAGTCTTTTAAGTACCAGATGTCGTTCTTAGCCTACGAATGCACCAATTGATTCCAGGACATCTGCTGATTCTGACGCCTGATTAAAAGTGGCACCTAGTGGCCTGTGGTCGCTTTCATCTTTGTCATCCACTGCAAAGTCACTTAATTTGAGTGCCTTCTCTCTTTTGATAAAAATATAATCGATGGTAGATATGTCCCTGAAAGTCGGCAGTGGCTCCATGTGGGACAGCTGTTTTTTTAAGTTCATGAGTGGACTGAAATTTAAAGTTTTGGAGAAAGGATAGCAGCAAGCCTACCATCTACCCATAGCTGGGCAGCACTTAAACTTGCTCTAGACCCCTCGTGTTAAAGCCACCCGCAGTTATCACAATGCCTTTCTCAAATCTTATGAGTATGTCTTCCAATGTGTTAATAAAGGATTTCATTGCCTGTTGAGTTTGAAGTTTTGTTTGGTTGATGTAACAATTAATTAGTAGTAGAAACTGAGGCTGTGGACCCTTTCTTAGCCCTTCGAATGTGATAGCTAGGAGGTCTGGGAATTTTACTTTTATGACTGTCGTTTTGAATTTGCTTGCATGGTTTAGGAATATGGAAAGACCACCAGACTGGCGGCCAAATATGTTGTTTTTAGTAGCAGGTTTGTTATGTTCATAGAAGCCACTTATTGGAGTTGTTGACTTGGCCCGGGTCTCCTGAAAGCACAAAATGTCTCCTTTTCACACAGGCAGTAACCATGTACTCATTCAAACTCTCAGGTACTACACATGCCCTCATCACCCAGGCACTATACTTCCACTCATCCATTCACTGAGGCACTACCAAAGCAGTCCTCCAGTCTCCCAGGAACTACCCTTGCACTCATCCAATCACCTAGGTTTTACCATTGCAATTATCCAATCACCAAGGCACTACAATTGCACTCATTTAATCACGCAAGCACTATAAATGCACTCATCCAGTCACCCAGTCAAAAACCATGCACCCATCAAAATCACTTTGGGACTACCCTTGCACTCACCCATTCATTCAGCCACTACCCATGCACTCATCCATTCACTCATGCACTACCGTTGTACTCATCCAATCACCCAGGCACTACCCATGCACTCATCCAATTTACCAGACACTATCAATGCTCTCATCCACTCACACAGTCACTACCTATGCACACTTCTATTCACCAAGGCACGACACATGCACTCATCCATTCGCACAATCACTTCCATGCACTCATCCAATCACCCAGGCACTACTCTTGCACTCATTCATTCACCCAGCCAGTATCTACACATTTATGGCATCACCCATACACAACCCTTGTACTCATGCAAATACCCAGGCACTACCCACTCACTCATCCTATCACAGATGCACTCCTCATGCACTCGTCTAATCACCCAAGCACTACCCTTGTACTCATCCATCACCCTTCACTATTGATGCACTCAACCAATCTCCTAGGCACTATCCATGCACTCACCCAAACACCCACCGACTACCCTTGCACTCATGCAATTAACCAGGTACTACCCATGAACTAATCCAATTGCCCAGTCACTTCCCTGCACTCATCCGTTCACTTAGGCACTACCTTTGCAGTCATCCATTTACTCAGACACTACTCATGCACTCATCTATTAACCCAGGCACTACCCATGCATACATCCAATCACCCAGGTACTACCCTTGAACTAATCCAATTGCCCAGTCACTTCCCTGCACTCATCCATTCACTTAGGCACTACCTTTGCAGTCATCCATTTACTCAGACACTACTCATGCACTCATATATTAACCCAGGCACTACCCATGCACTCACCCAATCACCCAGCCAGAACGCTTGTAGTCATCCAATTTCCCAACCACTACTCTTGCACTCATTCAATCACTCAGATGCTACCCATGCACTCATCTAATCACCCAGACACTACCCATGCACTCATCCGATCACACTGGCACTCCTATACACTCATCCAATCACCCAGATACTACCTATGACTACATCCAATCAACAAGGCACTAACCTTGCACTCATTCATTCAGTGAGTTACTACCCATGAACCCATGCAATACCTGGCATTATCCATGCACTCATTCAATCACCCAGGCACTACTCATGCACTCATCCAATCACCCAGGCACTACCCTTGCACTCATCCATTCACTGAGATACTACCCTTGCAATCATCCATTCACTCAGACACTACCCGTGCATTCATCCATTCACCCAGACTCTACCCATGCAGTCATCCAATTACCCAGGCACTACTCATGCACTCATCCTATCATGCACTCACTATGCATACACTCATCTGAACACTCAAGCATTACCCATGCACTCATCTAATCACTTCAGCACTATCCATATACTCATCCAGTCACAATGGCAAAACCAATGCAATCATGCAAGCAATACTCATGCACTCATCCAATAACCCAGGCATTACTCATGCACTCATCTAACCACCCAGGCACTACCCTGCACTCATCCATTCACTCATGGACCACCCAAGCCCTCACCCATTCACTCAGGCACCTCTGTTAGAATAGAAATGTTTATATTTACACATTGCCCTATGCAAGTTAGCATTTGTTGCAACATTTTCTATTCAGGTACCGTTTCAAATCATGATCAAAACACATCCTTTGCTGTTTCTGAGAAAAAGCTTATGTTACTTTTTGTTTTTGCTTTAATCATGAATATACTGTTCATATTAGTACATACACTTATCACTAGATGGAGGCCCTCTCCCACTCTTCTGGTGGCGGGTGAGGATCAGGGGCGGTGGGTGACATTTGATAGTGGTGGGGCGCAAAGTCATTTGCATACAGCACCGTAGCGAGCGAGCGAGCGAGCCCGAACCCCTAAAGGGGGGCTTGGGGGGGTTACCTCCCCTAAGAAAAATTTGGAAAAAAAGAAGAAAAATCGTGCATTTTCAAGCAAATTTGAGAAAGCAGGAAGGTTAATAAAGCAATTGTGAAAGTGTAGTTATTACAGTAATAGATGGCATAACATAGGTAGCTGCTTATTCAGTATAACCACAGAGCTTCATACATTCTGTCCTATTGCACTCAGGTGCGGAATTCAGACTATAAGACTTTCATGAAAATCTCAGCTCTAAGGCCATATATAGGCCAACAACTGATTTTTCTATTTTTTGTTTTAAATAGCGAACTAGACCAGAGACGTCGGATGTCAGAGCGCTTTACATGAGCACCAGTTTCGTTACATATAAAATGTCCTAAATAAAACATATAAAACATATAAAGCAATCAACACCAAAAAAAATGATCATTAAAAAGTCACAATTTATTATCTAAGGAGTCATGATATTGTTAGAACAAGGTTGAACGGCCTGTGAAAGCACTGAAATATTTTGTCGCACAAATGAAATGGTCCATGTTAATTTCTTCTCCAGCTTTGGCAACCGCCTCTGACTAAGTCTCTTGATCCTATCTAAATGCCACACTTGAGACGTTCACTCTTAAGGACCACTTCATGAGAATGATTATGTGCTTTAGGCATGATGGTTCACAAGAAATAGAACTGATGAGATGTCTTCCACCTTGATCAAGGCACCCGCAAAACCTGTCCTCTTTCACAGCTATTAGTTCTTTTATCTATCGACCAACGTCTACAATACATCAATAACCACCCAGATATTACTGCCTTTAACTATAAATCACACACTCTTAAAGTGGCAGCATATGTGGATGATATTTTATTTTGTTGTGCCTATGAAGAAAAATCTATTCTAGTCCTTCTAGACATTATCCAAGAACAGTTACTCTCTGAACAGAGATAAAACAGACATTTTTCCACTTAACATGTTATGCCTCCAAGGCTTCATAAATAAGGTGTGCATCCACTAGCAACCTAAATTGATTAAGTGCTTGCTCATTTAGTTCTCCAGTGGCCTAGTTAAGTCGGTAAGGCAGAAAGAGAAGATTCTATCCAATATTGAAGACCACTTGAAATACTAGTCTCCAAAGTATATATCTTGGTGGGGGAGAATGGAAACTGAAAATTATAATCACACCAACTGTACTTTTCCTCTCCAAAATGATGCCGAACAGACATCTAATTTCTTTCCCAATCTGGATAAAAAGTGCTGTTCCTTTCTTTTTCATGGGAATAGAACAAGAATCTCAATAAAAAGCTCTGCTCAGGGTAGAAGTCTAGAGGATATAGACTACCCAACTGGGACAACTGTAAGCCACCTTTCCTGATAAGGTGGGTCTCTCTACTGTTTTCTGAACCCTCAATTACCCACCCTATTTGGGTAGATATCAAGATGGACTTGATACTCCCGACTCCCATCATCCTCACTCTTAAAATGAGACCACTCAGATCAGTTCAGACAATTCACATCCTACTTGATACAGCTACTGCTCTACTTGATACAGCTACTGCTCTACTCCAAACAGACAAAAAAAATACCCTTAACAAATCAAGCTTACAAGCATTCTTGCACAATAAGAGAATTAAAAATATTAAAATCATGTTATGGCCCTTCTGGATATAGAATGGCATTATGTTCATGAAAGATCTAGAAGTTTCAAAACACATCTCACCTTTGCAGAACTCCAAGCCAAAACATGCTCTCTCCAAGATAGAATTCAACAACTTTCTGCCACTCAAAGAAATAATTCAACGGACAATTTGCTATGCAATAGGTCTCGCATTTACACAAGTTTAAGCTATTGGCATTGTAAATGGCAATGCTTTTTATTTATATTTTAAAAACCAAAACATAAATAAAAGGCATTGTCTTTTTCAATGTCAATAGCTCAAACTCGCATAAATGCAAGATCTAGTGCATTGCAAATGCTTGTTTTAAGTGCACTCACCCTTTGTGCATACTGCTCCTCCCGCTGTTTTACTAGGCCCATTTTGTTTACCCAGGATTCTTACGTCGGGGTGGGGGAGTAGATTTCTATCCTTTCAGCGTAAATAACTTAGCAACCAACAATCCAATAAATAAGTAGTGTTGTTGTCTTCATGTTAAAATGATGGTTGTTGGTTGAAATTCTGAATAATGCCACTTGTAGGTCAGGCTCAATTTGGACTTTTAGTTTTGCGCTGATTGAGGTGAAGATCTTGTCCCAGAAAATACGAAGTATGTGGCACAAGAGCGTGACAGGACAGTCCCTTCGTTGATGCCCACATCAAAATCATAGAGCTGATGTTGCTGGAAACATTTGATGCAAGCCGTGCAGGGTATAACAAGGTCCATTTGGAACAAAATGCCATTCTTTTACAGTTCGCTCCTCGGATAGCTTTACGGGCCATAAGATTGGAACAACCCACAACAGCCTACGGTGAAATTAGAGCCAGTGCTGCAGCGTGATGCCAATAAAGATAAAGTACCTGGTACCAGCTGCCCAAACATAGGCTAAAGTCGAAATAATGTGATAATTTTTCCTTCTCGATGCATAAGCATTCCCTTCACTCTTATTCAACGTGATCCCAGGAGAGGCGCACAGGCTACCGTTTCACCTGCTCACAGCCTCTACCCAAACAAGAAGAGGTCATACGAGATGGGGTTGAAAATCAAGGAATATTGCTTCCCTTCACATGTACCTTGCATATCCTACCCGCCCCAGGAAACAGCGCAGCCTTTAATGCCACATAGCGGTTTGCAAGACAATTAAACTCAACCACATACTGAAACGTTTGCGTCATAACAAGGAACAGTTGTTCTGGGGAGAGAATGTTTCTCGACCCACCTGTACTTCATTTAAGATTTTCTGTTTACCTTCCGGCCTCCACCTCCATGCGTAAATAAATGGTTTACTCCACCTCACGCTGGGAGCACCCACAATGTAAACCAGCGTGAGTGGCACTAACCGTAAGCAGCCTGAAGATTCCTGGGAGCAGCACCCGCCCTGCAGGGATAGCTTAGACTAGAGTCCGAGTCCCCCTGCAGCCTTTGTGACCTCCGAGTGTTTGCACAACCACGTTCGATGCTTTGTACTGCTACCTCATGCTTCTACTGCTACATGGTTAAGGTGCAGGTCGGCGAGCTGTACATTTTTAAAAGTAGTCGACTCGCCACTACACCACATGTTTTGTCCCCTCACTCTACAACTGCGCGCTTACCTCAATTTACGTCAGGGCAATTTCCTCTCCCTCAGGTGCGAGTGTTACCGTCGTGACTCTGTTGCCTGTAGACAGTGGACCGTCGGACGTCTGCTGGCTGCTGCTGCGACGACGACTCGAGCCGGCCGCTGCCCTACACTACAAAGAAACAGAAACTACTAGTAGTGAAACTAAAGAACGTCACGGCGCGCGTCCCGAATGGCCAATCACTGCATGGCTTCATGCTGAAGTCACACAGTGATTGGCCATGGTATTGCAGCTAGCCAATCCTGGCGCTGCATGCAGCTCCAGGATTGGCTAGGGGGGCATACTGAGTACACGCCCTGGTGCCCTATATAAACCCCGGGCCCGGCTGAAGCAGCACCCCCGGTCCTCCCTCAGTTGCGGACCTTCACTGGTGTTTGGCGGGCATGCTCGGGCAAGTCACAGCCCTAACTTCCTCATGCACACAGTGCTGCTGGTCTGCTGCAGACTGTCACTCAAGCTGCAGCAGACCAGCAGACCTGCCCCCTGCACTCCGCATTCCATCATCGACGTGTCAGGATTGAAGCGATGCGCTGCGGCGCTTTATTATTGTTTGGGAATTTCTTCTAACTGTCTCAGTGTGCTTGCCACGGTGCGTCCAGGCTTAGTGGGGCTATGCCCCTATGCCCCAATGGACGCACCGCGGCTGTGCAGGATGAAATTACCTTGAGTTGTATTAGGTGGTGTGAGATATGAGAAACAAAACCTATTTTTTTGTTATTTCACTGTCCAGCTGCTTCTGCTTGAAAAATTCCTCTGTGGGTGTTCCTTTGCTCGATCATAAAATGTACATAATGTATCTTTATGCTTGTTGATTTCAGTCCTCGCTGGAGCACTCCTAGCGGCTGGACAGACTGGGCTCCGCTCTGAGTGTATATGAATAAACAGTTATTGGTTTGTATTCTCTACTGTCTGACCGACTCTTCATTTGGTACAGAAGGCTGAGAGGTGGTCACAGGACCCAGGTGACCCTAAACGGGTAACTTCCTTCAGTTGGTGCTGAACAGGGACTTATTTGGGTGACTGACGCATCCCCTTCCACAGATGGGCGTAGGTTGCCGCCATCGTCGGGTCGGACTGACGGTTCAGTGATCCCTGCATGAGGGGTATCAATTGCTCGCAGCTGCCCCTTCCTTCCTACCGGACAGTGCCTCACCCAGTGGTCATCCTGAGTGGAGTCCTAAACGGAGAAAACCTTGGATCAGACAGTTTGGTCTGAAGTGTGAGCAGTGGAGACCAAGTTTGTTTGTGTTGTGTTACTGATATCAGGTGAGTTTGTTTTGGTTCTTTGTGGATATGATACTATTGACTTGAGCTTGGCATGGCCTGAGGGCTGTTTTGGTAAAAAGTACATGCAACTGCCTTGCTAGGTAAGAATAACAAATTGTTTTTCTTTTCGAAACGCCTGGCCTCAGCAAAATATTGAATTTGTGTTGTCTTTGTTCTGCAGATTCTAAATTGGAAGAAGCTCAGCTGGCGCCTTCAGAAAGCAGTCCTAACTTTGATATGTATGTGAAGCATGGTCTTGGCCCTAATATGTTTAGAACATTATGGCACAAATATACAAGGGACAATGCTGAGTTACAGTGGCTGTTGATGGACACTTTTTTTGGGCAAAAGATCGGATTTTTACAGGAACACTTGTTTAAAAGATGAAGTAGGCAGTCGATCTTTGATTCTCTTTGAACTTGGCACAAGGAGGCTAGGCAGAGATTATTAAAAATTGAGAGGGACGCACTAAAAGGTAAGATGCAAACATTGACCCGGAAAGCTGTAGCATATGATAGAGAAAAACAGGGGACAGAAGTTGAGTGCGAAGACAGAAGGTTTCTGTTACACATTGATAAATCTTCTTTGGCCAGAGAGGAAAATGATACTTTTGTGGAGAAGCTGTTAGATACTCGACCCTCAGCTCCCTATCACCACAGAGGATATATTCCACTGTTCCATTACATACACAGCAGCCTGTTTGGTCTGCTTTGGCTATTACTATGTCCCCAGCTGTTGTTTCAATGGCTTCAGCTACTGCCCCTCCCACCCCTTCTTTATCCTCACCATCTTTGACGACTGTGACCCCTACTTCTTCTACTGCTCCAACTCCTGTATCTTATGTTCTTTCTCCTCTGGTACAGGAGTTGATAAGAATGGTGCCCAATACCTCTGTTGCATCTCCTTCTATGGTATTTTATCCTCCGACACTCTTAACTGCTGAGGCACCAGTACGTGGGTTTCAGGATAGAGATTGGGCGAAATTTAGGGAATTAATGGGCCCGTTAGTACGTTCTGATGTAGGAGTAGAAGAGAAGGATGTGTTAGCAAAGCCAGCTGTAAAGTGGGTTCATAATCAGATTTATAGCACTGAGGACATTTGGCAAGTTAATGTGAGATTTTTAGCCTTTCTTACAACAGCGTGTTCTTCAACATATGTCTACTGCGCTAATTGATCATAGTCATACCCACATTAACCCCTTCGGTGCTCATGACGAGCTCAGCTCGTCATGGTATATACCTCTCAGGTGCTCATGACGAGCTGAGCTCGTCATGACCACACCCATTTTGGTTGCTGTCCAGCACAGCAGGGGAATAGCTCTAGCAGCCATGTGGATGCCCCACAAGTGAAGTTTGATATTAAGGACCATGTTTATTCAGTAGATTTGGCTCCTGTGCAGGTGCTTGGAAATATTGCTACCATTATTGCTTATCGACTTCGATTATTTGAGAAAAGCCTCACCAAAGTTGTTCAGTTCCAGTGCCCTATGTGAGAGGTCCATCTGATATATCATCCAGAAATTCCTGAGTTGACTGATCAGCATGGTAATGTCACTAGAGCTGCCGTGCCTGCCTGTTTTCAGGAGCAATGGGTTTACACTCCATTGAAAAGGGGTGAAGTTTATCCCTTAAGACTAAGTTGCCCGATCCTAGGAAAAATCCCACAGCTTATTATAAGGAACTAACAGAGGCTACTTCTTCTACTGTAATGACTCATGCTGACATCAAAATGTTTTTTAGTCTTCTTATTCTGGTTGATATCTGGTAGCAGGCGCATACTCAAAATCATGTTTCAGAATTGGGTGGTACATGGGAGGCGATTAAAGGACTGGATCAGGCAAGGAAGACAGGTGATACGCCCTGTGTCGAAGATACTTTCCTTGACTGGTTGTATTATTATATACATGCACACTCTTATTAAGCCTAAGACGGTAAGTTGGGATAGGTTGACATGTGTAGGCAGAAAAAGGATGAGAGCGTATCAGGTTTCTCTACTCGCTTTGAAGATACGTTTTTGGATTATATTCAGCAGGATATGTCCACTGAGGGAGGAGTTCAGCAGTTTGTTGATAGGTTTGTTTCTGATCTTCTTCCTGAAATAATGACTCATTTGCAGGCATTGGAGAGTACTATGTCTACATCACTCCCCTATGTTATATTGAATATGGCTCGATACTATGAACATCGTGATCAGTAGAAGAAAGATAAGACAGATAAAAAAAACATAAGGATTTGAAGACGAAGGTGTTATTGCAGCAAGCGGGGGAAATATTAGGGGACGGGGTGGTCCTTCTAGGCAACTTCTACGAACTAGTAGGCAGCCATCAACGACACCTATAGGGCCAAATCAGTGTGCGTACTGTAAGGCGGAAGGTCATTGGTGTACCATGTTTCCTGTGCTTTTACAGAAGGTTGCGGCTCCTAGAGGGAAAGGTTCTTTTGGCAGAGGTTGTGGGACTGAAAGAGTTCAGAATGCTGCAGTTTCACAGGGTCGTTCCGATAACAATTATGTTGATGGCCCTCAGGATGGACAGTATTATAATGATGACTATGATACGGAAGAGAAGACAGGGATGTCTTACAGCTAGGACAGCTGGGGACAGGGTGAGGGACCAGTCCAGATACCTCTGAATCAGCGTGGTCCTTATGTCACCGTGGATTTGCAAGGCTAGACTAAGAATTTTTGGTGGACACAGGTGCAACAAAGAGTTCTGTTTCTTGACATATGATCCCTTGTGCAGCTCTGTCTGGCCATAAAAATATTTCGGTAGGTTTTTTAGATGTACCAGTTGTAAGCCCCATTTCATGTCCCCTTGCATTGACTGTTGGCCCTTTTGATGTGCATTCTCCTTTTTTGTTGACATCTAATTGTGGCAAAATTGTGATGGGTTTGGATTTGTTGAAGAAATCGCACGCTACTATTCATTCATTCCCCGACGGGCGTTTATCTTACCATGGACCCAGATGAAGGAACTACACAATGTTTGTCTCACGATACAACTCCTACTGCGTTTTGTTTCTGCAATGCTAGGTTTTGCTTCACTAATGAATAGACTCTTCATTTTGGTACATACTTTTCACAGTAGTTGAAGGCCCTCTCCCACTTGTATGGTGGCAGGAGCCGGGTGAAACGTCCTTGAGTTGTTTTAGGTGGTGTGAGATATGAGAAACAAAATGTATTGTTTGTTATTTCAGCTGCTTCTGCTTGGAAAATTCCACTGTGGGTGTGCTTTTGCTCGGTCATGATATGCACATAATGTATCTTTATGATGGTTGATTTCAGTCCTCTTTGCAGCACTCCTAGCAGCTGGTTGGACTGGGCTCATCTTTGAGTGTATATGAATTAAACAGTTATTGGTTTGTAAGCTCTACTGTCTGGCCGACTTTGGTACGGAAGGCTGAGATGTGGTCACGGGACCCGGGTAACCCTAAAGGGGTCAATTCCTTCACTACTTATTTACTCATCCAATTGCCCAGGCAGTTCCTTTGCACTTAATTATAGACATTTCATGTTATCCGCATTGTAATATATATTTTTTATTATTCTCTAAAATGCATACTCTAATTTTAAGGAACATGGTTTGAAAGTTGTCATGCAACACTGATCAGCAACAAGAGCTGCAGTGCAGCATTGTGTCAGAGGGAGAAAGCAAGACAACACCATATCTTCCAGGATAGGCTGCTGCCCTCCTACCCTAGTGCTGGACTTGTTTAGGGAAGACTTGTGCCACACTCATATCCTTGCAGAGTGGTGTAAGTGTGTTTGTATTATGTAGAGTATAATTTTTGTAACCCTTCATTTCACAATACTGTGCTCACACATACTAATCAATGGTTCACTCTTTGTACGTGTGCTGTAAAATTCACATGTGAAATATTTTGAAAATGTGAATTATTAAAACGTAATGTGTATCAAAAACAAGGGAACCCGCACAACTGTGACCTGGTGTAATAGTATAGTTAACAAGAACAATCGTCTGGGTGAGGTCCAAGGATCCTCTAGTAGCAAGGCTACAAACTATCAAGTTTAATTCAATTAAAGTCACTGAGGATCATTATTAGCCCTTCTCTATTTCAAACATCAGCAGCTCAAGCAGCGCCGACTGAAGCTGCTGAGGATAAACTTACCCAACTAGAAAACCTCAAGAAAAAGCACATTCGAACTGAACTACATGTGGGCATGCTTACAGAGTATCTGAAAGCAGACATTATTCCCCTAGGCTTACAAGTATGCAATACCCCAGCTATCTTTCTCCAGGACCCTAAATTCAGAAATGGCTTTGCACACATAGGTACTACATGCTCACGCCACTGGATGATCCTAGGTATAGACACTGCGCTTGAACAAAGCAAAAAAGAACTTGAAGAACTTGAAGAAATATTACTGCTAGAAAAATCCATCTTGGAAGTAGACAGCCTAGCAGATTCAAATTCAGTTCTTGAATAACTTGACAAAACTATCTCTGATTTCCACTAGTTTGAATACCACGAAAAAGCTGCCAAAGTGTCTAAAGATATAAAAAACTACAGTAAAAAAAAAACACCCATACCTCAGAGAGGACTATTTTACTCAGCTGCATTTTCCACAAAGAAAACAGGGAGGCACTTGGGGTATATTTAAAAATAAACAACAAGTCACTTTCTCTGACTCTTCTGCAGATCCTGACTCATCAGACCAAAGCGCAGACCCTAGCGCAGCCCCCAACACTCCCAATTTTTTAGGGAGAGGCCAACACTTCTAACCAGAGAGGGGGAGGAACAAACAGAGATACAATTTCCAACCAAGAGAACGTCAGACACATCGTAAATTTTATCAATGGGGCTACCAATACTGAATGTGCCCTTGATTGAGGATATCCCTCTCAGGCAACTCAATGAAATAATCCCTATTTTCAACCTCTCTAGCCATCAGCTGGCTTCTACTGAAATGTCTCCCCTCAGTAAAGGGCTATCCTACGTTCCTACTGAAAAAACGGATTGGTTTAAGATACAGAGTGAAATCTTCCGAATTCTATAGAAGAATTGGACTCCAGGGTTTTTTTCTTAATAGAGACAGGACCCCCAATTCAGACATCACGTGACTACGCCATGAATCCACTTTCAAACCCCCTAAAGGATCACTTCCTCCTGAGGTAGTCTCTTTTGAGCACCTTGTTCTGAAAGATTTGGACAAACTAAGAAACCAATTCAAATTTGTCCCTTACAATATAAGCCTTGAAGAGAAGAAAAGCCTTCCCAATCTAAAGAATGCCGATAACATTGTCATTAAACCTTGTGACAAAGGTGGTGGGATTGTGATCCAAGATAAGACCACATACAACAAAGAAATTATGCGGTAGCTTACCAACTCTCCCCATTACGAACCAGTAGACAACAACCCTCTCAATGACATAAAAAGCGTTATACAAACATCTACAAAGGCCGCAGAAGAAGAAGGCTACATTAGCCATAATTAATTTTTATTTTTGAAGAACAAAAATTCTAGAACTCCAGTACTTTACACATTCCCGAAGGTTCATAAGGATCTCAATAATCCTCGAGGCAGATCCATCCTTTCTAGATGTAACTCCATCCTAGAACCCTTAGGGAGATATGTTAACTACTTCATTCAAGACATTGTAACTGACACTATTGCCTATGTTAAGGATATCACACACTTCATTAACATAGTTGAAAAATAAACCTTTGACCCATCATGCGAACTCTTAGTCACTTTGGACATAGAGTCCCTTTATACTAACATTCCACAAGACAAAGGTATGGAAGTCATTGAAAAGCATCTAAAAATAGACCCCGACCACACAGAGTACCCACAGAATTTGTCATCTCCCTTCTCAAAATAGCTCTTTCTGAAAAATACTTTATGCTCACTGGGAAATATTATAAACAGAAAGAGGGTACTTCATGGGTGCAGTTTTTGCACCAAACGTTGCAATACTGTACGTCGGTGAAATAGAGAAAGATGTTATTCTCAACAACATTAACCCGCATCACAACAAAATCAAAAGCTCGCATCGATATATCGATGACGTTTTTATGATCTGGCAAGGCTCCACTCAAGAACTGGAAGAATTCTGTCTCTGGCTCAACAACTGTCAGCCAGACCTTAAATTCACACACAGCTCCTGCAATTACTCTATAGACTACCTAGATGTGACTGTCATTCAATCTGAGGGTGGCTTATACACCACCCTCTACAGAAAAACCACTGAACACAATATCCTACAACATTACAAAAGTGCCCACCCCAGAGCACTTAGAGATGGGCTTCCCTACTGTCAATTCCTAAGAATAAGAAGGAATTGTAAATTCAAAGAAGACTATTTTAAAGAGGCCAACACACTCTGTGATAAACTGCTCAATAGAGGTTACCCTAGACGCCTAGTCAAACACTCCATGAAAAGAGCATGGCACTCTCATTGAGGAATACTTTTGGATCCTAAACCCAAGAAAGTCCTCTCAAAAATCACTTGCTTAACCACATTCTGTCCGGCTACCAACAACATAACTAAAGTGGTAAAACATCACTGGCCATTCCTGACATCCATAAACATCAACTATGAAGCCCCCCTCTTTTCATTCAGGAGAGGTCGCAATATCAAAGACCATTTGGTTAGAGCCCAAAGACCAACACCTAAAAACAACAGAATACAGTCTTTTCTGGGATTACCTCCTGTTATAGGCCATTTTGAGTGTGGTAATTGTGCTGCATGTCCTTTCACAAATAACACAAACGTTTTTCAATATGACACTGTCATACATAATTTGACATTTTTCTCTAATTGTAACTCCACAAATGTAATCTACTGCATTCAATGTCCATGTAACTTAAAGTACATAGGCCAGACAACACAGAAAATCAAAGCAAGAATTGGACAACACAGAAGTAGAATTCGCTGTAAAGTCACGACTGCTCCTCTTGTGGAACATTACAAGGAGAAAGGCCACACAGAACAGGATATTCAATGGCAGGTGATCGACATGTTTCATCCCAACAATAGAGGTGGTGACCCCCACCTCATCCTAAATAGACTAGAATGCAAATGGATGTTCAATCGAAGATGGCCTCAACTCTATTGATGAGTGGAATATGATTCTATAAGATACGGCAACTGTGTTGACAATGTACAACTGCTACAGAACTTTCAATATGAGACCATGTTTTGTGTATACATTGAGCCAGTGCAACAGAGTAAAGTCCACTCGGCGCTTCCCGGAATTGCACATTGGCGCCATCAATGCTGTACATGGTTACTGGTTTTAACTTTTAATTGTAACTATATAATTTCACTAGTATGTATACACAAGTAGAACTAATTTTTCTCTCCATTAATTGTTTTGCCAAATAAAGCTGGATTATTATACTACATATTGAGGCCACGTATGAGGCATCTTATCCAACTTAGTCACGGGTACCACATGCGCAGTCGCATCTCATAGGCAATATCAGTTAGTCCCTGTTGCTGCCAGCGCGATTAACTCCCCACCATTGTACTCCTTCTAAAGTAACTCAAACACAAATAGAAGGAGCATCTGAGTAAACAATGTTATCTCGCATAATACAGTCATGCAGTCCATGAGGAATCAAAAAAGTTCCAAGCAACCTTAGCATTTGTATTCAGTTCTTTTATTGTAGTATTTCATTCGACAAAACAGTCTTCCTTGATGAAGATATCAGCCATGAAGATATTCAAAAGGTTGTACAAACAAATATTGCACAGCCAACAAATATTCCACACCCTACACGTTTCGTCCTATCAGGGACATCATCAGGACTGTAAATGAGAAAAAAGGGGATATTACAATCAAAAAATGATCTTAATAATTATATCCATACAACACATCTTTATCCCAACTTGGAAGCCTGCCTATATACCATTCTACACACCATGCAAATAGATCCAAAAACCTGCCTATATGACAATCTATATTCCACATGTTCCATAAGAAGTCTATTTAAAGGTGGGATCCAAAATAACTTTTATACTAGGAGTGAGTTTATATTGGTGAACACTACAGGACTTAGGGGGACGGGTCTAGTCAAATTTTGGGAGTGAGGGAGTGTACAACAGTGGCTTGGGTCATGGATCTAGATCATCTATAGGCTAATAGAAAGTTATCTTTACGTTATGCGGAACCATACTGTTGAGATGTTTATCAATTTGGCACAATTAGAGAGAATGTAACATTAATAGTGGGAGGGTATATTTACATCCTCGAGATTTCATAATATAAATGTGGATAGTGTGCGGGGAAGTCAATAATCGAAATCGCTGAATAATTATAAAAGTGACCAATCGCTGTATTTTTTACTGAGTCCTAAAGTATAAGTGGACGTAAGAAGGAACAGATTTAAGGATTTTTTAGATTGGTCATATGAATACAGAACCGGGTATGAGTTACTTCGTTCTGGCGGCAGATACGAAACGTTTTGATTTACATTTAAAACGCACATTGTGGTACAAAGTTGTTGTGAATGAAGTCTAGGGAAACAGGAAAATTGCCTACAGAAAGGCAAAGAATGTCAATAAAAGTGTAAGATATGCAGACTGGAGAAGCGCCATTTCTTTCTAGCGGTAATAGTTTAACATGGATAAACCGCGGATGCGCACCACCGAGCAGGGTGGGTGAAGACGCATTATGATTGGCCATTGAGTGCAATAGGAAACAAATAGTCTTTCCGGTTTTCGGTACTGTGTACGCTTATCAGGGCGGGTGAGGACTTGTCATGATTGGCCAGATACGAAAGGTTTTGATTTACATTTCAAACGCATATTTTGGTACAGAGCTGTTGTGAATGAAGTCAATACAAGTTTAAGATATGCAAATCGAGAAGTGTCTTTTCTTTTTAGCAGCAATAGCTTAACACGGATTAACCGCGGGAGCGCACCGCTGAGAAGGGCGGGTGAAGACGCTCTATGATTCGCTATTGAGTGAAATAGGAAACAAATAGAGTCTTTCAGCACGCCATTTTACCAGTTCTTGAATTACCGATGTCCAGCAAGACATTCATTAATACGTACGCCATAGCGTGTGTAAGTTACGAATTACCACTCCACTGCATTACCGACCTGGGCACGCCTGTCATGATCCTCTACTGCCTGCTCTCCTTGCCAGGTTGCACGATTCACTATACTCATGCAACCCACGCCATGTGCTCCCTTAATTATCATGCCAGGCATTGTATTGACTGGCTCCATGGCTACCAAGGCTTTCCTCCTCCACGAACGCATGCCCCTACTTGAGGGTTAGCACTTTTACTGGACAGCATCACATTTAATTTTTTGGTCCTAGGCAAGGCCATTAATTCTGTTAACTGCTCATTGCCCAACCCACCATGATTTTTAGCATCCTAGGCACCACTGGCACCATTCCCTCCTTGCTCCTTGCGGAATTAGATTCCTAGATTGCTGATACCGCGCATCGCATTTATCAGATAGTTGTTATATTATTCCACGAACACAGGTTTTAATTAACACTTTTTCCTCATTTTATATTCTACGTGCTCTCACTTCACAATGTCCTGATGATTATCTTGATTGACTAAGATCGAAACGCCGCCGACCACAATATCAAAGTTCCCTAAAACTATTAAATTACTTGGGGTCCTTGAGGTTTAATAAAATGTGATGCCTTCCATAAGGAGTATCCTGTTTCCTTGCATGTATTCCTGACTGAACCCATCTTGGCTTCAGTATCTCAGTGACTTTAATTGAATTAAACCTAATAGTTTGTAGCCTTACTACTTGAGGATCCTTGGACCTCACCCAGACCATTGTTTTTGTTAAAACCTAAGTCTGCATCAAGAGGTGCTTGTTTTTTAGACTAATCAGTCTCTACTAATGTTGTAATATTGAAATTCATGTCCAAAGAATATGGGTGTTTTCCTGGGCATACTCAATATTGCACCAATGGAATGACCACTTGATTCAAATTACTGGAAATTAAAGATGTGCACCACGTTATGTTATTTGGAAGCAAACTATCAGTACAAACGAGGCAAGTTCAAGAATAAATATCACTTTATTCTCTTTTCTGTCAACTTTGCTGAAGCGAAGTTTTTCTAACAATGACAGCAAACCTTTTCACCATACCAAACCTATATATCCCCAATTGTAATCAAACTGGAACGTTTCCCCAAATTGTGCACACATATTTACACCTGCTGGCAAGGTGTAAAGGAACTTGCATAAATGCATAAACATGATAAGGTGCACCAAGCAATAATTTGCGTATTGTCAAATCAGTAGTCCAAAACAGTCTTTCATTACATTTGACATCCAACACGTGTTGTCCAAAGATGGACTTCTTCAGTGCAAAAAACTGAGTGAATTGTGATTCAACATCTCCAGAACCTAAATCTCCACAGCAAAAAATGGTCCTTGGGCCATATATTGGTCCTTTAGATCAAGAAACAAGTAGAGTTGTGCTCTATCCAAACGTGCTAGGGGTTAAGTAACTAGTTTGCATGGAGCAGTCGCCTTTCATTATCAGAATTGACCAGACAAATTGTTCCACCAATTAAGAAGGGCCATGCACCAATACCCACGCATGTTCTGGAGATTTTGGATCACAATTCACTTAGTTTCTTGCCCTGAAGAAGTCCATCTTTGGACAAAATGCATTGGCTGTCAAATGCAATGAAAGATTTGGAAGAAAGGAAGGTTGAAAATGATTGAAGACTGTGATTGTTTTGGACTATTGATTTGACAATACACAAATTAACACTTGGTGCACCTTATCATTCTTATGTATGAATGCAAAGTGTTTGTCAATGTTAATCTCACAATTGCCAAATGTTCTTCCGTTGCAGTTAATTGTTTTAGTATGCATTGTTTTCCCATATACAGTTACCTAGGTGACCAGGGATATGCTCTGAGGTCATGATGGACGATGTAATTTTTTATAAACCCACAAAATTCAGCCCAGGACCTTTTTAACATTGCACATACTAGAAAATGGGGTACATTTTAACATTTTTTTTTAGAATTTTGGAATCAAAATTCAGCTATCTTGATCGTATAATAGCATAATATTGTTGTATGAAAGTACCTTTTTTGGCATTGTCACCCCCAATTTTGTGCCCTAGAACTGATGCTTAATGACTGAAGTTTCACTGGGTCCCTGCTAACCAGGGCCCCAGTGCTCTTTCCCGAAAAAGGGGTAAATGTTCAATTGTAAACCAGTTGGCAAGGACTTCAGAACCGTAGTAAGTCCTTTGTTATTGGTACCCCTGACACTCAGGGTATGGGTACTAATGAGGGCCCATGAGGGCAGCGGTGTGTATTATGCCACCCTAAGGGACCCACATGAAAACTACATGCAGTTTGCCATTAGAGGCTGCATGAAATGGTGCAACCCATTCTGAAACACAACATGGTACACTCCCTGTGTGCCATGCCAATATACACTGCATAAACTATATGTAATTCACCCCTACAGCATCCCTCAGAACCCTAAGGCAGGGTGCATTTTGTTATAGGGGAGGACGCATGTGCAATAGTAGATATGCCCCTGTGATGTCTAATTCCATTGCTAGATATTGCAAGTGCCAAGGCAGCCATCTAAAGTATATGTAGTGGGCACTGGTCATTACTAGTTACCCAGCTGCATGATGGCTGCACTGAAACTAACAGTGTTTGCTATCAAACACCTGTTAATACATCTGTAGTGATGTCAATACTAGATTTATTATGACATGCACCCGGAGGTCACAATAAAGGTACCCCCGAAACATACAAGTCCTCTAGTGGGCTGACTGACTAGTAACTGACAGGCCTGCCACCACAGGTGAGTTTCTGACCCCCTGCCGGTGACAGTCTGTGCTTTCAGAGGCCAGAAATAATGCCTGTTCCAGAGGAAGTTGATCACACCTCCTCCAGCAGGATGGTTAGTAAATTAGCATGTCCAGGCCACAGGTTTTAGATCCTCTGCCACTTTTAATATGTAAAAACAACTTCACCCCAGACCAGTGAATGCCACCTCCAGCTGTGACAGTGTTCCCTTCCTCTAGAGGTCATCATGAGCTGAGCCCACCTTTGGGTTCTGTGGGAGTTGATCCCAAGTCCTCACTTGCAATTTCTCCTGTGGATATATGTGCCACTGACTTTAACGTGTAGAGCTAGAGGCTACCAACACAACCACCACTCCTGCACACAGACACACCAGACCAGGTAAATCCAAACTGCTGGTGTATCTTGGGCCTTGGCCCCTCAGCACCCTAAATCTCAAAAGGTACCCCTTACCCCTACAGAACTAATTACAAGTAACTGAATGAAGCATATATTATTCCCATAGGGTAAATGTACTGTGTTTGAGGCTTATACCTCAAACAATATTATTCTAGTACTTTATTGTATTATTTCAACAATCTATATCTACAAAAGTTTTTACCTGATTCTGATGATTTTGGTATCTAAAATATATAAATGTTGTGTTATGTTTCTAAATTGGTCTCTTATTAAATTGTAAAAATTGTAAATTGATACTTGTATAGCGCACTACTCACCCGCAAGGGTCTCAAGGCGCTTGTACGAATACCGCTGTGGAACCCATCCTGGCTTTCCCTGTGAGGGCACCCCCAAGGTGGAGGCCAGGCATCCTTAGCGTTGTGGGGGCCGTTGTGGAGATTAAGCAAGCTATTGCCCAGAGTTGCAGGTGGGACTCCATGATTGGAATAGGCACCGAGGCGAGAATTATCAGGTCCGTGGAATTTTTGAGCCCAAGACCCGCCGAGGCAGGGAATTGAACCCTTGTCCCGGGCTAGACCTCTGCATCAGGGTCTGCCGCTCTAACCATTGAGCCACACTTCTCCACTTATTGAGTATGTGTGTAAGAAAGTAGGATCTGCTTCTATGGTTACCCCCACTTTTTGCTTGATGTAATACTGTTTCTGACTAGCCTGGCCGGGATCCTGGTAATCAGGGCCCCATTCTCTCTGATTTCTCCTCTAAATAGTTATGGTAACAACTTTGGTACATCCCAGATTGGATACTAGGTTACCCTTAAAAGTTCCTAGTATATAGTACTAAGGTACCCATGGCATAGGTACCCCAGACCATTCAGACTATGGCTACAGGCTTGCCATTGCAGCCTGTGTAAGCTGGTACTAGCACCACTTACCAAAGATATAAGTTTCCTTATATCTAGGGTCAATGCATTTAAAACCTATAAGTTACCCCTACAGCAGGCCTTTTTCAAACCTGAAGGGAGGGTGCTCTGTTCTAAGTGTGAGGGTGCCCCTGCATGAGCGGGGCGCACCTACAGCCTTCGGAGTCCATTCTCCTGGGTTTTAAGTGATTCAGCCATATAACATATAGAGGGGCACTGCTTTGTTACGCGATGACCATCTAGAAACTGGCTGTGATGAACCCTGTCATGTTTGGTATCAAACATATTGCAATCAGACCCCCTCACCCTAAACAGTGTGGGAGGTATGATTTCAAGCACTTTAACGGCCCTCCTTAAGGCCCCCAGTGCTCCCGGTACCAGTCTTCTACACCAGGGCTGCACAACATGGCTGCTGCAGACCAGAGACATGCTTCTGCCCTCCTGCTGCTGAGCCAAGCTAAAGCAGTGGAAGGCAGAACAATAGGCATCCTGTCACAGGGAGGTGTGACCACCTCCTAGACAGGGTTTAGTGTGTTGGGACAAGGTGGGGGCACTTGCCAGTACCACCAAGTCTGCATACAGGTCACATTTGGTGCCCTCCATGCATTGTCCAGTTCAAACCAGTACAGGGAGCCATTAAATGCCGCTCTGGCTTGAAACTGGACTGTCAGGGCACTCTGTACTTTGCTCTGGTCATCAAGTCTACAACTAGGAAGACTCCTGCTGCTCATGATTTCATTGCCCTACTTGTCTAATTCAAACATCCATGCATGTGCACAATACAGGACCCTTCCAAGGCTTGTGGGCATCCAAGACACGTTAAGGAATCTCCTTTGAAGTAGAGGGGTCACTTCCCTACATCTGTAAGCACCTCAACTAAGCTGAATGGTCGTCTGATTCCGAGTTCCCATGGACTCCAAAAGGCTCAGCAACACAGGTGGTGGTTTTTCACATCCCTCAAGGCTTGCCCTGTCCTATCCCCGAGTTTGAGGCCAGTGTCCCTTGTCGGAGCCACAGGAAGCAAACCCCTGTGCACCTCACCTACTTGCAGTTGCAAAGTCTTGATGGCTTCCTTTGTAGTCTTCAGGCTCCAAGTAGCCCCAATCTTAAGCATCTCCAGTGAACAAGATCTTTGTCCTCACCACATAAGCTGCTTGATGTCCTCTGCAACTCCAGTGCCTCGGGACTAGAGGGTCACCTTTGATTTCTTTGTGGCTCCCCTGATTGCTCGGGGCATGCCCTAATGCCTCTGCTTGTAGAGAGTCTCCTCGACCTTGCTGGTCCCAACATTGCACCTTCTTCAACTTCCTCATTGGTTGCTGTTGCCAAGACTTATTGGTGCCCCCACCCGACACACCCCTCAACTCTCGACATCCGACATGGGATAGCTTGTGTACTGCTCCTGGTCATCCACAGCACAGCTGCAGTTTCAAGGTCACTGTCAGCTCTCCTGCTACATCGGACATTGGTAGACATTTGTATTCTGTGCCTCCTGGTCACTCCTGAGTGTCATAGACTCTGTTCCCTCTGCTTGCAGGTTCTCCACATCTTGAATTTACCTTTGGGTTCTACCTGACTATTTCACCTTCCCCAGCAGCGGCATCTTCCGGAAGTCCTCCATTGGGTTTGACAGCGGTTTCCAGTGCCCCATCACACTTATTCACCCTGGTGCAGGTATCCTCTTTCGTAAGGTATCCACGGGTGGAGTTGCTCTCCAACCTGCTGTCTTTGAAGATGTTTCTTCAGGGTCCACTGGGAAGGGCCTTCTTCTTTAAAATTACATCCGTAACTTACCCTTTGACCTGCATTGATCCAACGGTCATGTTCGCACTCTGCATGCGGCCTCCGTGGGGCTCCTAGTTACTTACCTCAGGTGATTCCTTGAGTCTTCAGCACTTTTGCGTCTTCTGGGTATAGCCTTGAATCAGGTCATGGTTCACATACCACTGTTTTAGTCTATGTTTTGGTCTCCCCCTGGTGACCACTGTGTATTCTGTGATACCTACTTCTTCCTATTGTAAAGTATTGTGTGCATGGTGTATATCTACGGCTAGGAGATAACTGAATGTAAAGTAAACTAAAGTCCACATTTGTAAAGCGCACAATCACCCGTAAGGGTCTCTAGGCGCTGGGGGCCATCGGGAAGATTAAGCGAGCTATTGCCCAGAGTCACATGGTGCTGGGTGCCGCCGGAGCCGGGGATCGAACCGTGGTCCCCAGATTCCAGCGTCAGTAGCCCTGGCCGCGGCGCCACACCTCTTCCCACTAATGTGTTAGTGAGTGTCTTTTAACAAATACCTATTTTTATAAATACACTGTGTGGTACTGTTTCACCTAATCAATACCTATAAAATTATGTTCTGGTAGAGCAAGCTGCTTTTCACTCCTTCTGGACTAAGCCTGAAGGCTTCTCCCCACAGCTACCACTTAGAGAGCTTTCTAAGGTTGTCTAAGACCACTAAAATTACCATACAGGTTGTCTGGAATGTTGTAGGGTGCCCACTTATTTAAGTGTGCATCATATACCAAGCCCACCTATCACAGTGTGTCTCATTTATTGACTCTGTGTGTACAACAAATGCTCAACGCGCCCCTCTGATAAGCTTAAGCTGCTTGAACACACTACCACATAGAGAGCACTTGAGATTATGAAAGAAAGCCCAGTGTACAAAATAAATGTAACCTGGACTATGTGTGTGGTGTACCCTTAAACTGGTGTACTACATTAATAGCCAGCTTACTTCAGTTGTGCAAGTCAAAAATTATGATTAAATGAAGCAGTGAAACTAGTTTTCAGTAAGGACACTGGTGACAACAGGAGGTCAATATTAATTAATATCTTACACCTCCACAACATTGCTACCTTTCTGAAAGTCATTTGTTTAGTTTTCTTTTAAATTATTAAATGTTTTAATGAAAAACTAAAGTTGTGTGCCTGAGTGAAATAATCTTTATATAACAACATAGCCAACAGTCAACGCTAGTCATGTGGCACACACGTCATTTAAACAGAAGTATGGAGTGTGTTAGGTTATTGCAGTATAGTGCAAATAAAATGGTCAGAAATTACACTTTTATGATTTTCCTTTCAATGAAACCTATTATTTCTCACTGGCACCAACCAAGTTATCAATGGGAGGTAATACATTATTGCCTAGGTTGTAAATTGGAAGGGCGGGCAATTAGTGAACTGTATTCCTGACAACTAAGAGCAATAATGTTAGTAGCACAGGGGCACATTGTTGGTGCGCCAAGATTCTTCCAATGTTTTCCTGCTCTCACCTGTCATATATCCTCATATGTAACTGTCCAATTCCTAGCCATTTCCAGTCTGATGCATGGTTTCACCCTGCCTAGGTGAAATTGTATTTTGTCTAACCACATCTGCCCTTCTGCAAACCACATCTGCCCTTCCGCATAGCACACAAGGACAGTGGTACTTCCTTGGAATTGCAACATTTCTATCCGCCCTCACCCCCTCATAGGCATTAGCACTTATCCCACTTCAAGAATGCACTTTAACCAACTGCTGAGTCATGCAGTAATGTTATGCTTTGGCTCCTTTCCTATCAATAAACAACAAAGGGTGGCTAGGTTACACCTTGCGCAAAGCCAAAACATTAGTAACAGGTCCCATAGAAGAATTGCTCCAGGTAACAAAAAGGCAACGGTCACCCCGTTTCAAATTTCCTCTGTGTAAAACACAGTGAATAAGCAATCAACAAGTTAGTGTTCCCGAGCATAACACAAAATGAAGTTTTCTTGAATAGATCAGTTCAAAGAATAAACAGTCCAAGAATATATCTGATTTATTTTGGCTACATTATTGGTGATTCGAATCAACTTATCATCAAGAATCATCATTTTTTTAAAACTCTGCAATTGTGAAGAAAAAAGAAAAAGAAAGGAAAATAAATGAATTCATTGTTTGAATTTTCAAAAATCAGATATATTCTTGGACTGTTTATTCTTTGAAGTGATCTATTCAAAATAACTTTGTTTTGTGTTGTGCTCGGGAACAATAACTTGTTTATTGCTCCCTTCCTATCAACGCAGAGTACCCACTGTCTGAGGTAGATAGGTAGGTAGAATAGCTTTATTCGATTCCACAAGTTTATCAAATCATAAAAGCGACATTTCATACACAAGTTAATGCAGTTCCATAAATTACAATTGGTGCTAAGCCATAAAAGTGTTTAAGAACTTATTACACTTTTCCTTCTCCTCAAGGTACCTTTTAAAAAAAACAATTATTATACCAACACAATACATATCACTGCCTGAGGCTACTCAAAGCTTTTAAAACAGTATGAGCTCCATGTCCTTCAATAGGGAACTGGGATCTTGTCCCAGATCAGTTGCAATTGAATAAAACACGTACATTACACGAACTGATTCCATCATCTGTATAGAAACATGAACAAATGCTAGCACCTAAAATTAGCTAAAACCTTTTTTTTTCATTTCAACATGTTTTATTGAAATTTTACATGTAGAAAACATTTCAAACATAAACCAATGAAGGAAAAGAAGAGTAAAAGTGAAAGAAGCATACCTACATGAAATGTATATCGATGTCCAAAAAAAACACAGGAAGTAGAAGGAAATCAGATACAAAATGTCATTCACCACTGTGAAATTCACCACTGTGAAATAGTCGAAGAGGGCTGTAGCAAAATATATGAGCCCAAAAAGGCTCCAAAAGTTCATTTAAAAGAGCAAGACGGCACCTGAAAGGAATGCAAATAATATAATGATTTACAAAACAAATGAGGTACAAAGGAGGGTAGTAAAAGGCCCCACGTACAAGTAATACCTAGAATAACATGCACAGATCAAGGTACACTGTTAAAGAACTGTCATAACATCCTTCAGGAGAAAAGCGATGAACATGTTCATGGGGGTTTTGTAGCAGCAAAGTAAGTGTCAAGCCTATTCCATAATTGACCATGTTGTGGTTTCCAGGTAGAGTGTTGTTCAGCCCGGGTTTAAAGGAGGTGGATGCAGTGTGTTTCCAATAGGAAAGAATGATTTTACGTGCTACTTATTAATAAAATGCCTGACAAACAATAATGTGTCTGAATGGTACTGTATGCGAAGAAACCCCATCCTGCCTGGGTACCTAAACACTTTAAATGTAATGCTTGCATTTTAGATGACACACATTTTCACCCTTAGCCAACGCAGCCCAAGTATTGAAGTGACTCCTATCTCAATACCTCAGATTTGGAGAGATTCTTTGAGTGAACTCAGTCTGACCCTCTACAAAGCCCCTGTACCAAGCACCTGCACTAAAGGCTACTCATTATGGCCTGCCTTTTTTTTTAGCAAACATGAATACTTCCGACAAGGACTTTGAAGATGTTTTTTCAGCTCAACTCAGTGTGAAGGAAATGGGGAAAATGTGGCCTTTACAAGTCATTCGGCCACATGCATAATTGTAGGATTTTGCATTTCCTAAATTGCGAAAATTAAGGAATCGCAATTTAGGAATTGCAAAATCCTATGCATCAAGAAATCCTAATTTTTTTTAGGATTTCTTAATTTTCGGAATTTGCGATTCCTTAATTGCGAATCGCAATTAAGGAATGGCATTACATTGATTCCTATGGGCCTAGAGGCCCATAGTAATCAATGCCGTTTTGCATTTCTTTTTTTTTGAATTCGCAATTTGTTGATGCATTGGAAGGGTGCAGAGGGGGGTCCAAAGGACCCCCCCTGCACCCCTGAAATGTATTTTAAAGTGCATGTTTCACACACACATGTCCTAAGGACATGTGTGTCTGTAACATGACACTTTCCAAAATGCACTTTTGTGCTTTTTTAAAGAATTTTGCAAATTAACACGAGGGTCAACCTCGTGTTAATTTGCACTTCCTATTTCAAAATTCGCATTTTTTTTTAAATTGATGCATTGCATTTAAGGAATCGCACAAATGTGATTCCTTAAATGCATTCGCATTTTTAGGAAATGCAAAAAAAAGCGAATTTTGAAAAATTGTTTCATGCATCCCAAAAACGTATTTAGGAAGCGCAAACGGCCGAATTTACCGATTCGCACCGTTTGCACTTCCTAAATAGGTTGGTGCATGTGGCCGATTGTGTTTTGTACAGAGAACTGAACTGTAGGGTTTTTTACAATATTCTATGGGTGAAAGACTTTCATTTAAAAAGACTTAAGCAGGACCCCATTTATCAATCAACCATATCATCAATGCCTGAGTGGCTTATGGTTAAGAAGGTAGCGAACATGATGTGTTGAGACTGAGATTGCCAACATTAATTAAAAGGATAACTAATTTGCATCAGAGCAGGGGTACGTGGCTTGTACATTTGTTTTCCCATGAATGTTGAGTTTTGATGCAAATTCTTTTCTATTAACACTGGTAGGTACTGTACACCTTCTTGAGGCAGGCTTAGGGTTTGACGAAAATGATTTTTTTCATTGAAGCAACATAGGGCAATAACGTTGGTTGCAGCACTGCATTGCACAAAACTTGTAAATCTGCACTTTAGTCTACATATGCGGGCACATGCATCATTCATACATTTTGCATTTCTTAATTTGCCAAAATTACCGAATCGCAAATTAAGAATTGCAAAATGCTATGCATCATTTTTTTCGGTATTTATTTGTGATTCGGTAAAAATCGAAATTTTTACCGAATCGCAAATAAATACCGAATTCCTAACTGCTTTTTCGCAAATCCCATTGATTCCTATGGGCCGAAAGGCCCATAGGAGTCAATGGGAAGGCATTTACGAATTCGCAATTTGTTGATGCATTCCAAGGGTGCAGGGGGGGTCCAAAAGACCCCCCCTGCACCCCTGAAATGTATTTGAAAGTGCATGTTTCAAACACACATGTCCTAAGGACATGTGTGTCTGTAACACGACAGTGTAAAAAATGCATTTTTTTGCATTTTGAAAGATTTTCGCAAATTAACACGAGGGTCAACCTCGTGTTAATTTGCACTTCCAATTTCAAAATTCGCATTTTTTTTTAAATTGATGCATTGCATTTAAGGAATCGCACAAATGCGATTCCTTAAATGCATTCGCATTTTTAAGAAATGCAAAAAAATGCGAATATTGAAAAAGTGTTTGATGCATCCCAAAAACGTATTTAGGAACTGCAAACGGCCGAATTTACAGATTCGCACCGTTTGCACTTCCTAAATAGGTTGATGCATGTGCCCGATGGTCTTGGAATTGTCGTGCACTAGCATATGGACACAGTGCATGATGTTAGATGAGTTTTAGCATATCTTGTAAAACTGAGGCTTTGAGGTGCAGCTCAAATATTTACAACAAAATAGCATCATCAGCAAAGTGAGTGAGTCTTATATCTAGAATAAGTCTTGAACTGGAAGGTCTCCCTTCCATTCAAAATATTATGCTTAGACATCAGTGACAACCTTTCCAAGTTTGCATATGTTATGTGCATTATACCACACAGGCAACGTTGGAAATGGTTAGAGAATATACATCTTTTCTTTTTGTTATGTCTACCTCAAGAAAATATACATTTGTGATGCAAATGGCTATTCTCCATGTTTACCAGGTAAGGCTTTAGGCCAAACCTCAGGAGTTGGATTTAGTTGAGTAGAAACACCAATGTTCCAAACACGGGGCGCCCCCTCGACAGTGTAGTATTACTGGATCCTACTTTCCAGCACAAACAAGAATTCACGTTGGAAAGTAAATTCCAAGTCAAGCATTTGCACCGGTTTCCATCACTTTTTGTGACAGTGCACCGGAACAAAGGTTTGATCATTCTGGACATGCGTCTTTTTTGCTGGTTTTAAAAACCATTTCATGAGGGTGCTGCACTTCAATAAGCTTATAAAGCAAAGGCATAATAGTTAGATAGCATTATAAAGTTCAACTACACACAGCATGTTCTCTCTTTTTTTAGATAGATGCAATAATAATTATATCCAGTCATTCCAATCAGGAATCATAAATGTGAATACAAAAGTCTCAGTTTCATTTGTATTCCAGGGATCCCCCTTTCTGCTTTCTTTTGTTTTGACTGAAAATTGGTTTATTATAAATAGTGTCATATTAATCCAAAAGCTATAACTCCTCCCTAAAGGTAACATCGACACCAATGTATATCAATCAATCAATCAATCAATCAATCAGTAAATTTGTAGAGCGCGCTACTCACCCGTGAGGGTCTCAAAGCGCTGGGGGGGGGGCGGGGGTGCACCGCTATGCTGGAACAACCAGGTCTTGAGGTGTTTCCTGATGGTGAGATGGTCTTGGGTCAATCGTAAGTGAGCGGGGAGGGAATTCCATGTCTTAGCTGCCAGGTAGGAGAAAGATCTTCCTCCGGTGATGGTTGTGTGAATCTGTGGGATGGTGGCGAGGGCGAGGTTGGTGGAACGGAGCTGGCGGTGGGGATGTAGAACGAGAGACGGTTGTTGAGGTATTCGGGGCCCATGTTGTGGAGCACTTTGTGTGCATGGGTGAGCAGCCTGAACGTGATCCTCTTGCTGACGGGGAGCCAGAGCAGTTTTCCAAGGTGGGCGGAAATGTGGCTGTGGCGAGGGATGTCGAGGATGAGTCGCGCGGAGGCGTTCTGTATGCGTTGAAGGCGTTTCTGAAGTTTGGCTGTGATTCCTGCGTATAGGGCGTTCCCTTAGTCCAGTCGGCTGGTGACGAGGGCTGGGTGACCGTTTTTCTGGTTTTGGTGGGGATCCACCGGAAGATCTTTCGGAGCATGCGCAGGGTGTTGAAGCATGAGGACGAGACTGCGTTGACTTGTTTGGTCATCATGAGGGAGGAGTCCAGGATGAATCCCAGGTTGCGTGCGTGGTCCGTGGGTGTGGGTGCTGTGCCCTGCTTCGTGGGCCACCAGGAGTCATCGCAGGCGGACGGGGATTGTCCGAGGATGAGGACCTCCATTTTTTCCGAGTTGAGCTTCATATGGATGTGCTTCATCCATTCTGCGACATCTTTCATTCCATCCTGGAAGTTGGCTTTGGCGGTGAGAGGGTCTTTGGTGAGGGAGAGTATCAGTTGGGTGTCGTCGGTGTAGGAGATGATGTTGATGTTGTGTTTGCGTGCGATGCTGGCGAGGGGGCTCATGTAGATATTGAAGAGGGTTGGGCTGAGTGAGGAGCCCTGGGGTACGCTGCAGATGATCTTGGTGGCTTCGGAGCGGAAGGGAGGACGGCGGGCTCTCTGGGTTCTGTCGGAGAGGAATGATGTGATCCAGTCCAGGGCCTTTCCTTGGATCCCAGTGTTGTAGAGGCAGGCTATTAGGGTGCGGTGGCAGAAGGTGTCGAAGGCTGCTGAGAGGTCCAGGAGGATGAGAGCGTCTGTCTCTCCGTTGTCCATCAGGGTCCTGATGTCATCGGTGGCTGCGATGAGGGCGGTCTCGGTGCTGTGGTTGGCTCGAAATCCGGACTGGGATGGGTCGAGTGAGTTGTTTTCTTCGAGGAATGCAGTCAGCTGTTTATTGACGGTCTTCTCAATGACTTTAGCCGGGAAGGGGAGAAGAGAGATGGGGCAGAAGTTCTTGAGGTCTTTGGGGTCCGCTGTTGGTTTCTTCAGAAGGCCGTTGATTTCTGCGTGTTTCCAGCTTCCAGGGAAGGTGGCTGACGTGAAGGAGCTGTTGATGATGTTCCGGAGGTGGGGTGCGATGATGGTGTCGGCTTTGTTGAAGATGTGATGAGGGCATGGGTCGGACGGGGAGCCGGAGTGGATGGTGTTCATGACGCGGATGGTGTCTTCTGAGCTGATGGGGGTCCATGCGCTGAGGCTGTTGGTGGGGGTCATTGGTTTGATAGCTGGAGGTGGAGTCTGGGGTCCGAAGCTGTCATGTATCTCTGCGATCTTGCGGTGGAAGAATGTGGCAAGGGAGTTGCAGAGGTCTTGCGATGGTGTGATGTCGTTGTTGCTGGCGCTGGGGTTGGAGAGCTCTTTGACAATGCTGAAGAGTTCCTTGCTGTTGTGGGCATTGCTGTCCAGCCGCTCTTTGAACATTGTCCTTTTGGTGGTGTGGATCATCTGGTGGTATTGGGTAGAGAAAATGCAGTTGCTGGTGCTTCAGCTTGAGTTAGTGTGTTCCTACAAACAGATCACCCACAAAGATGCCTTTTGCGACATTTGTGATTGCTGGCCTCGTATACGCAGTATACAAGCACACACTGGCACCAAACAACTCATCCATAGGAAGGACTTGGATTGTTTCCCAGGGATCATAATTAGAGAGTGGGCAATCAACAAGCATTAGTGTCCTCAACTAATGCTAGCTGCACAAGCCGACCCTCTTGTGTCCCATTCCAGTTCTATTAGTCCTCTGCTGCTGCACACCATGCATTTGTCCTTGATCCCCACTACCCACTCCCTCCACACTGCAAGCTTGATGCATGAGTTCACCCATCGTAACACTGCACATCTACTCAGGGCCGTAGCCAGGAGCATTTGTTTGGGGGCGGCATGGCCCCCAGTTATAGCGAAATTAAGGATGATATGGGTAGGGGAAGTGCTATCTACTTAAAATATTTGATATAATGCTGAAGCACTAGGGAGGTTTTAAAGCATACAGTACATTTTCTTTTGTAGTTTTCATACCACAGTACTGTTGTCCTCCAATGACTTTTGGGAAACATTTGTGAAAAAAGTAGACTTGAAAGCATGTAAGACAACACAATATAGTTTCAAAACAATTAAACAGAAAAGCAGTCTTTCCACATAAATATTGGGAAAATGCTGGTCCTTTGTTGTGGATAAAGCATATAACCAACTTTGTGACAAATAGAAGACTGTACATGTGGGTTATGCGTTCTCTCTCAAAGGAGTTTCTTTTCAACTTATGTTGAAAATGCTGCGTCAAAGGTAAATTAGACTGATAACATTCATGAACATTGAATTGAAAGGTAATTCAAGTATTAGGAGACTGGGAAATTATTTCCAAGGAATATTTGAGAGAATTAGAGGGAAATGGTCAGTAGCAATCATCCCCAGTTTAGTTACACATTTGATAAACAGCTAGGGGCATCAGACGTACAGCTGTGCATAAACCCCTTCACAGCTGGGCAAATTCCCCTGCTGTGCTGGGAGCCGGGGGGCACGCACAGCGCCCCCCATTCTCATGACATGCTCAGTTCGTCATGAGCCACGGTGGTCGCGTGCTGACCACACCCGTTTCTGTAGAACGCTCGCACAGTAGGGGAATTAGCACAGCATGTGAGCTTTCTAACGGTCATGACGAGCTCAGCTCGTCATGAGCACACGAGCACCGTGGCTCATGACGAGCTGAGCTCTTCGTGGTACTCAAAGCAGCTCGTCATGAGACTCAAAGCTGTTAAGCACTGAGTCTGTATGCTCAGTGGGTGATCTAAAGACATCAACAGTACAAGGAATGGCTTAGACGTACTCCAACACATGACCAATAATGTTGTGGGTTTCGGAGTTCACTCAGAATAAGAAAACAACATGCAGAATATAACTGTTTGCTGAAGACACAAACAAAAATATCTGGTATATAAGTATTCCCTGATGTTTGTGATATTGGAGTTTGTGGTTAACATGAACAGAGGATTTGGCTAATAATGTCAAATGTGTAAGTGTGGATTTCCTTCAAAGTTGCTGGAGTTCACTACAGTCTCAGTCAACATAGTTTTGTGTGTAGATGTGCAAATAAGGCACACCAAAAAGCAGCACATGATTTGATATGTATTACAGACCTTTCCAATCCAATGTATGTGTGTCCTGAAGAAATGGCCAATCACATTAAGAACAAAGGGTCACACTAAAAACGTTTATATAATAATTTGAATTCTGGACCTTGAACATCTGGTGGGGTAACCTGAGAGGAACAACTACTCAGATGTAATATTTTATTTGGTTTCCAAACACCTTAAATGCATTTATTACACTTTTTCCAGTGAATCCACTAGTGAGTTGCTATGTATCAGCTTCTTGATTAACGTGTTGGTTTTGTCCAGCTCTTTTTCCTTGGTCTTGATGTGCTCTTTGCACTTCAGAATGTCCAATCTGCAGCCACAAGTCCAAAGGCAATAACCTCAAGGTGCACATCCTAGGCACCCCCCGCTCAGTACTGCCAGAAAAATAAGATACCAGAGATAGATCCACTGCAAGACACCATTTGGTACCAGCAATGAGGAGGGTTGACCGAGTTGACTGGCCAGCACCACAAGGGCAGATATCATTGATGAAAAGATCCACTTCTTGCTCTACCCATCATGCTGACCAAAACCACAGACAAATATCAAGATCACTCTTACTAGAGTAGGGCGGTTTAATTGCATGGCATAATCACAGAAACGTCCATTGATGGATAAGTATTAAAGTTGGACAGTTCCACTACACATACTGCAATGAACTAATGAAGCTAGCGTCTAATACTTTACAGAACGTTTGTAATAGTAAAGACTTGACAGGAAATGTCTAAGCTACCAGTGCTGGACAGGTTCACTGCACCATACTTTACTCAGCACACTGCTTGTGAACAGCTAATGCATATGCAACTCAGTCTACTGCAGGGATTGCAGAGTAGCAGCAATGCAGCTGCTACCCCCACAGCACTGCTTCTGCTGAAACTCTATAGCTTCTACAGGTTTATCTGAGTTGTTGTCTGCCTTTGAGAAATCTGTATTTTCAATCTGTTAGATCATAGCTAACCCTGAGCCTGAAGAAAATACCAAAATTGCTCTAAACATTATCTAGTGGTCTGAAATGTGTCTCATTAGCTGACTAACCAACCATACTCCACTCAACAGATATATTTGATTATATATTTGAACATGCTCATTCCATACATTGCTCTATTAGTGTGAGTCTCAGCCCAGAGACGGGAAATTACTTTCTACTCCTAAAAAACATAAACATTTGCTTTGTCCCTCCTCCCCTGAATGTAAAAGGACTCCGTCCCTACCCCATCCTGTGCATTAGCAAACAGACAGTTCATAAAAGAAGGGCACTAATGGGGTGGGCAGGAAAAGTGAACAACTGGTATGAGGATAATGAAGATTTTGAGTAAATGGAAGACTACCAGTGGATAATTGGCCCATCATTTTCTTACCCTTCATCCTTGACCTAGTCCTTACTCTTTGAGAATATAACAAGCACTGCCACCCTCCTTCACCACCACCAGAGACCAGACGATCCACCAGAACAGTCATGCATCTCGAAAAACAACTGACAGATCACATTTCACAAAATGTAGCAGAAACAGGAAATAGGATATCAACGTCCTCTCCTACACCAACGAAATGCAATTTGTTCTCTCCCTCACGGACAAGACGCCGAGTACCCAGATCAAGTTCAATGCCTGCAATGTTGAAACTGCCTATTCGATGAAGATCAAATTTCTGAAGCTAAGCAGCAACAAGAACAAAATCATGATGTTCAGGTAAAGTACAGTACCACGGGACTCCACCTTGTGGCCAACAGAGTTAGGACAAACATCCACGGCCACACCACACCAATAACCTCAGGAGCATTATTGTTGGCAAACTCGACATGATTGCCCAATTCAATGCTGTCACCTTCTCATGCTTCCATACCCTGAAGATGCGGAGGAAGATTTTCAAATGGTTCCCAATCAGCACCTGGAAAACTGGTCACAAACAAAGTGGATGACGGAACACCAGCTATACCGGGAATAATAAAAAACTCACCAGAAGGCTAGAAATCATTTTGAACTTGGCAGCTAGAATCCCACTTAACCTCTCACACCGCACTCACATCGAACCACACCTGATAGAACTCCACTAGCTCCCCATTAAAAAAAAAGCACAAATCAAACTCCTTGCCCATACTTTCAAGGCCTTCCATGACACTGGTCTAGCATACTGCAACAACCGCATCTGCTTTCACAAACTTTCTAAACACTTCCACTTGTCCGGACTCCTACTTACACAAATCCTACAAATACAGAAAACCATACCTGGCAGACGATTCTTCTCCGACATCTCTCCAAAAGCGTAGAATTTACTGCTGCTACACATAACTGCATCCTCCTCCCTTCTTGAATTCACACGATACTGAAGACCTAGCTTTTCGAATATTCCCGCTAGGCCCTAGGTGCGTCTAGACTCACACCGTATCATCACCAGGATAGCCTCCTGGGTGATAGTGTGCCCTACAAATCTGCATAACATAACCAAACTATAAAAAGGCCAGGAAAATCTCAAAGGGAGTCCACATAAATAACAGACACATAAGGACCCAGGACAAAAAGACCAGAAACCAGCCAACAGGAGCAATAAGCAGTGGGTGTCAAAAGCGAGGAAAAATCAGGTACAAATTCAGAGAGAAACATAGTGGTTCGGTACTAAACATTGCCACTATGAGCAATATATCAGAACAGGAGCAGCCAAGGATCAGTAAGGATAAGAGGCCAAATAAAAAAAACAAAGGTCCAGAAAAAGCTATGGAGCCTGAAAAACTCACATTGCCCGGTAGTATACACTGATCAGGTCAGCACCATGCATTATCTGGCAGCCAAGCAGACACCATCAGAAAATCCACTGAAGGGCATCAACCAGTTGCAGGCAGATCCATGTTCAGTACCACGAAAAGTACCGCCTTTTTGAAAAGAAGTACAGACTCTGCAAAGGATATGAGCCGCTGCAGCAAACACCTCAGAAATTAAAGGGCCCAAAACAACCTGCAAAACAAAAGCCACAGGTTAACAACCCCTAAGAACAGGCTGAACAGCGACCTACAACTCTAAACCATAGAGAAGAAACACAACCAGACACAGTTGAAAGAGCAGAGCCAAGAAACCCCTTGCCCAGAAAGAACATGTTATGATCAAGCACATCTGACCCACCGGATTAAACATCTAAAAAGGGCCACAACCACAGTGTGACCAAGGAAATAAAGAGACAGTGAGAGAGCCTGAGAAAGGAAGTCACAATGCAATTGATAGAACATTACCAGACATTGAGCAGAAGCACAGAGCTAATAAAAAAGGGAAACAGCATACAAACCAAAACAGTGACCACCCATGAAGAAAAGGAGGCCAAGACAACAGGGCCTAGTGGCGTAAGAGTACTAAAAAATACTAGGGCCAAGTCCCTGAAAGCAGACACCACAGCAAAGCTGCCACATAGAAGGAAGTTCCGATAAGGAGATAACCTGCTACTGCTGGGTAAAACCTGCAAACCATGAACCAACAGTTGGAATAGAGTACAGTACAGTAGAACAGCCCACTTGCAAAATTTCAAATGTAACAGATGCAGGGGACATACACTCACAATCCCTAGGGTATGCGAGCAATGTACCACTCACTTGAACACTGAAAAGGCACCTTCATAAGAAATACGAGCTTGAGAGGAGTGACAGCAAGACCAAATCACCCTGAAAGTGGGACACGAATACCAGTGTGAGAGGCTGGAGATATGGAGAACCCAAAGGAAGAGCCACCAATCAAGGTGGGAATGGCAAAGCCAGTGTGGCAGGCATGACAGTGGATTGCCTGCCATAGACTCCACCATCTGCATTAAGGCTAAGCAGCATCGAATCCACAGAGGGGATCTGTCAGGGCAAAGCCCAGCAGCAGTCTAACCAGAGCAATCAAACAAGCCCAAAAAGCAACGCAATGCACAAAAGTGCCAGCCAGGCGAGCCTAGAACATTACAAATCAAGCCAGAGAGAGGTGTAAAGACAAGCCTTTGGAATGGCCACAAACCCAAAATTGCAAGCCGGGAACAGAAGCAGGGAGCGAAAACAAATAGCTGACAAGGACTCTAACCCGCCAATTGAGAGCCTTGGTAGGGTAGGAATGGCTGAAGATAGTGACATCAGGTGCAATGCTCCAAGGAGCTGTGAGGCAGACCAGCCCAAAACAGAACTTCTCTTTCTACCTGCACACAACTAATCCTGCCTGTAATGTAGGCACCCTTGCACCATAGTGCAAGGGTGCCTACATTGGTGCGAGGCAGCACACTGTGCAGCAGAGATAGGAGACAGCAGAAATTCATAGTAGAAAGGGTGAATTGCTGTTGCCCCCTTACATGTAACAGATCACAGCAACTTTGCTTACTGCCTTGCTTTGTGTGAAAAATTATTAAATATCCCCCAGAATCTTAATCCGAACCTATGACATTTAAATTCAATTCAATTAATTAGTAAAACGCACTAAAATATGTACAAGGAATGTATGCATTCAAAAGGGTAGTTAAGTTCCGTTGAGTACTTGGGAAACAACCTTTTCACTGCTAGAGCCCACACTTTGAATTCTGCTCCTGAGCAGCCCCATCCTTTGCCTTCCAGCTCAACTAATGAACAGATTGGGGAGGCTTCTGACATCATCAGAACCCCCTTACATGTCTTAATTCATAGATGAGAGACCTAAGCCAGCATCTACTCTGATTAACTTACATTAGTAAAACGTGAGCTAAAGAGTTTGTAGTTACCGCTTCACAAAGGCTGGGCTACTCTTCTTGTGGCATCTGAAACACTTACAACAGGCAACAACAGCAAATGCTGCTCCTTGGGGCTGGGTTCCTGCTCTTTCGAATAGTTAACATATACAAAAAAGTTATAGAAATTCACCCAGAATTAATGACACACTATTAACCTACCCCTGCAGCCCCTCTACCTCTTCCTTCAATGTGAATTCAGTAAATGGCCACCTGCACTATCACAAGTGAAGAGCTGGCCACATCACAACAAAGTCACAGACACCCCCCTCCCCTCAACCAGTGGACAAACCTCCCCTTATTGTGACCAAAAAGTGTGATACAGAGTACGTCACTTTGGTCCATGCAAGCACAGAAAGCAGTGTGGTTAGGATACATCATGCGACTTTTAAGCAGAAACAATGTGAAGCTGAAAGGACAGGTACAAAACTGAACATTGTTTTGCCTCTTCTTTTGGAATTATTATTGCTCTTGTGCTAAACATACTCTTTTCATACTTCCAGAGTCCATCAAAGCTCTTGTTGACTTACTTGAGGTAAGGCGACACAATGATGACTGACAGCAGGTGGCAAATCAAAGAGCTAAATACACCCAGAATTAACTAAACACACAAAATAACCTACCCCTACAGCCTCTCTCCTTCTTCCTTCTGGGTCAATCCAGTAAAAGGGCCACTTGTGCTATCACACAAAGCACACTATTCTGACACGTACAGTGCCCACAGAAGTTCTTGTTGACTTACTGCAAGTAAGGTGTTCAGTCCAGCTGATTCATTTATGACTGACCGCAGATGTCAAATGAAGGAGCTAAATAAGTTTACTCTTGAAACAGTCACTCTGGCTTTTCACATCCTAATGCCCTGTTTAGGATGTTTCACACTCCAAGTGCATGGAAATCCCAAAATGATTGTCCCCATGCAACTTTGTAGCAACAATTTACTGAATACCATGCATGTACAGCTAGTGGTTATGTACAGAGAGAACAGTGTCATTTATAAATGCTTCAGCCCTTGTTATCCATGTTTGATGGCCCAGGCAGGATTTCCTGAGGGAGCTTTAAAATCCCAGAAGACCTTTCAGATACTGATTAATGAGGTAAACTTGAATACGTTTGCATGTTCCATATAGTCCGTGCTGGTGCACTTAACTTCTTTTCATGCCCCATCATCTCCTGACCTACCCCTTTCTATGAAGATGGACATCAGTGCCAAGAAAACATCACTATTTACACTAGAAAAAGATGTTTAAAGTCACAAAGGGACAATTTTATGGAAATAGTAACACTTGCTGCACTCCCCTGCTTCACAAGAAAAGGGCAGGAATGCACTGTATTTATCCAATGCTGTGCATTTGTGTCCTTTCCCCTGGCCCTGGCATCGTTTGAAGGCTAGTGCCAAACTAGACCCCCCTGACCATGTAACAAGGGCGCCTGTGTTGTAGGCAGGATTGTTTTTATAACAATCCATAGAGGCATTTTTTTTCTTTCTTGCTGTGTGCTGCAGAATACTCACAGAGTAGAAATATGAAAACATGAAGATAAATAATTCCACAACTCACATTGAGGAGGAAAAACAAGGTGAAATGAACATAATTTTCCTTGTTACGTCTTACCTTAGGAGGTGTAAGATTTTAACACATTCCCAGGTTTCCAAATCCTTCTAAATCTGGTAATGCATAAAGAACCATAGGGACACCTCCCTTGCACAGAATAAGGCAACAGAAATGTTGCAATACTCCATATTTTCCCTTTCCTTATCTGTCCTTTCCTGTCTGAGCAATGCAGACAATTCTCATGATACTTTGCCGAAGAAATGCTTCCTGCCCTTAATGATCTCCAAGCCTGAATTCCACCAAAAAGCTGCGTTCCTTGGCAGTCGTGCTCCTGTATCTCTTCAAGAGTTCATTCTGTCCTTGGACAGTGATAATGATATATGTATGGTAATCAACAACTAGCTTGACATAGAGTGACATGCCAGCTTCAATTTCAAGCAGCAGTCCTTCTTTTCAAGTCCACCATGTAAGCCACAGCAGGCTTGCATAGAACAGAACACTATCAATATGTCTTTGACTTTGAGGGAGGAACCAAGCAGCATTTGATGGACATTTTGGATGTGCATCCTAACATTGCAGGTATACAACATTGTGTCATTAGTAAAGGTGCATAGAAGCCACACTCAAATAATAACCACAGTCCTTAACAGGGTGAATGACAAGTTACCAAGCTTATCCACCTGATAGCTTGCACAAACTCAATTTAGGCTTAATATAGGGACAATGTGAAAAGTATGTATGCAGCAAACAAACAACAATCCCAAACACGTTCTGAAAAATACAGCAACTTGTAATACATAAAATGACACCACAACAATCAAAAACCCAATCAGCAGAGATATCAGTTTTTAGGGTTTGAGATACAAATAGCACTACAAGGTGTAATGCAACAACTGTGGGTATTCGATAAACGTCGATCGAGCACAGGCATGGTACATGATGAAGTTCAGCCCAATAAGAGAGATACCTTATGTCTTTTATGGGAGGTCTGTGAGATGTTGCTTTGCAAGGCTGTGCTTCACTCAGGGTCAGTTTCAATGAAGTTTTCAGCTGGCACAGTGAAGCTTTGTTGGGCTTAAGATTACCTGGAATCAGGTTCGATGAACTATCAGGCAGGAGCTTCACAGCTCTGCAGGGGTCAGCCATGGTCTGTGTTGGATCTAGTGAAGCTCTTTTGGGTGGGCTCTGCTCAGCATAGCTCTGCATGGCTTTTATAACTCTGAGTCACATCAGGTGAAAGCTTTAGTTTGGAGATGCACACCAATATGGACCCTGCATCTTCTAGCACTGGATCTGATTGAATTCTCAGTTAGACCGGAAAGGGTGCTCTCTGATACCAGCCTAGAGTCCAGGACTTGAGGGGCACCTCTTGGTGAGCAGGAGTCACTCCAGCAGAGGCCAGCATTGGGGCTCAGGCACCACCAGGCAGAGACCTGTTGTGCTGGTCAGTTGCAAAGCAAGCCCCTGGAAGCTGGTTGTGTCCCAGAATCTCAAACGACAGGTGGGTAACTCTGGTAGCCTGGTATCAATGCTAGGAGGCCCAACCTTCCTTCAGACATTAATGCAGGCAGTAATGCAGGCCTTCAAGCAGCAGGAAAGTCCTTCTGGTAGCAGCCAGTCCTTCTATTGAACCTTCCACAGACGTGTTCTGAAGAGCTGTTCTGCAGGGCCCATTTTGTACCCGTTGCCAGCTATTGTGTGGAGCAATTCCTTAACCTACCCCTAAAAATGGTTCTCATCAGTTCTTCCCTCTGGGTTTGCCTCAAAACTGGCAATGTTGACAAAAGGCAGGGCAGGGCTGATGTCAGGTTCTCATGTGTGTGCTACAGGCATGGTCCTTTGAAATATAATTAGATCAGATCAGGTACAACTCCTCCCCAGCCATTCTGTCAGGAAGACATTCTGCCTTCACACCTAGGATCCCTGTGCCTTACTATCAGGAAGCACACAGCTACAACAGCAACTCCACTCAGTCATTTGGACACTGGTAGAAAAGCACATTTGCTTAAGGCAGAAAAATTCCAACATTCAAAAATGTTCAGAATTCATAGAATTACATTTTACAATCTGACTTCACCATTAAAGAGAATTTTAAATTATATCTTGTTTGAGTGCAAACATACTTTTTCTACTTGCTTCCAGTGTCAATTTGGCACTTATTACATGTAATAACGTCACCCAGCGTTAGTCCATGGGAGATATAGGCCTTACAACAGTGGAAAAACAACTTTTTAAGTTGTTCACTGTCAGCATACTATGCACTTCCCCCATAAGTCTTTAGAGCCTACCTTAGGCGTGACATAAACAATGAAAGAGAAGCTTTAAGCCTGAAAGAAGTCTAATTTACCAGGTCAAAATGGCAGTTTAAAATTGCACTTCTGACTGCAGTAGAAGGCCTGGGACATGCTTTCAAATGTACTGAAGTGGGTGGCACAATGAGTGCTGCAAACTAGCAGCATTTAATTTACTGGCCCTGTGCACACCGAATACCATTTACTAGGGACTTAAAAGTATATTAAATATGCCAGTTAGGTATATAACAATTGTACAGTGCTTAATGGAGAGAGAGTACAATCAATGTACTACTGATTAGCAGGGAAAAAGTACACAAACACCTAAAAGACTACAACATTGATTTCAGCATAGGAAGGTAGAGGATGGCAAAAATCTGGGGTGATTGTGCAGCGAGGGCCAGGTCTAACAGAAGATTATGGTCTAGATGCACCTAACAGAAAGAGATACAGCAATGGGTCTAAAGTTATGTGATTGAGAGCAGTTAGGGGTTGAGTTATGATGTGATATACACAACGAGGATGGAACTGTGGAAACCTAGAGCAGTAGTAGAGCAAGGCAGTAACACAAATGCCAGAGTAAGAGGGGGGTGTGGCAAATTGATGGGGCATGTGAAAAATAGCTTCTAGAGGGACAGTTTTACAAAGAGTGTGGCGTCATGCTCCAGCTCCCCTCCTATGCTCATGACAAGCAGGGGTATAGGGTTTTCCCCTCGGCCCTTTGTTTGCACCTCGTACCCACAGTGAATGAACTGATTATTTTGCGCCAATTCTTAGCAGTGCGCCCTTTTCAAAATAATAACCCTTATCAAGCCAATACTATTTCTGATTTTGAGCAAGTACACTGTTGCTTGTTCTGGGCCCATTCACCTTGCCTTTATGGATCTGTCATCTGCATTTGATTGTGTTAACAGGATTAAGCTCTGGCAGTTCATGAGGGCAATGGGAGTGGAGAACAGTGTTGTTAACTTTTTGGAAGACCTGCACAAGTCCACTAAAGCCAATGTCAGGTTCTCACAGGATCTGGGTATTACAAGGGATTTTAATATTAAAAAGGGAGTCAAGCAAGGCTGTATTTTGGCCCCTTTTTTATTTAATTTTTATATTAACGAACTGGATAGCGTATTAAGAGCAACAGGGGTTGATTATCCCAGTGTAGGACGGCGTGGGATCCCCGTCCTGCTGTATGCGGACGATGCCGTTCTCATATCCAGGACTGAAAAGGGGTTACAAACGCTTTTGTCCGCCTTCTCAGGATTTATGTCAGACAGGGATTTGGCAATTAATAATTCCAAATCATATGTCATGCAAGTGGGGCATTCCTGTAAGAAGATTTTCCAATATAGAGTGGAAGACTCTAAGATTCCCCGTACAAACGTGTTTTCCTACTTAGGGGTCCTCTTAGATGATAAGCCTAATTGAGGCTTATTATTACAGAAAGAAAAGGGGACTTGGTTAGGGTGAATTCAGCAATATTACATTTTGCCTCCAAATTAGGGAAGAAACCCACAGGAGCTAAGCTGCTAGTGTACCAGGCCAAAAGCCTGGCCATAGCTTTGTATGGCGGCAAAATATGGGGATATAATGCTGGTGATATCCTCCAAGTAGTAGAAAACGACTTTTTGAAACGCTTATTATGTTTTCCACGGGGTACATCCAACTTAGTGGTCCACGAGGAGCTGGGGGTCCCTTATGTAAATTAAGTACTTTCTTCGCGACCCTTGATTTGTTGGTTAAAATGTTGGTTGAACATAGATCTCTCTCTCTCCCTCCCACCTGATTATAAGAGATTGCATGTCTCTTGATAACTCAGCTCATATTCCGTGGCTGATTTATGTTAAGAAAAGTTTTGGAATGTTAGGGCGGGGGGACCTGCATCACTAAAAAGGATGTGGAGGCAACTAAGGTAGCCTTCCTGTCGGAAAGGAATATCGAAAGGGAAGCCTAGTAGTTACAGAAACCTAATGTGTGGACGTACATAATGCTTAAAACAACCCTTAGGGCAGAGCCATACCTCATGGGGTCTTTGTCCACACATGAGAAATTTTTAATACCTAGGGTTTGGCTGAACCTTTTCCACCTTTTGCTTTTCAGACCCAAATGTTTTACTAGAGGCAACGTGGCAGCTCCCTGCAGCTGCGACGGACAGTCTTGGCAAGATATGCTGCATTTTATGTTTTAATGCAATTTATATGATTTTCCTCATAAACGCTGAAGAATTTTAACCAAGGAGCATCTATCGTACAAAAAATTATTAAAGCAATGATTTTGCCATTAATAAGTGATCAAAGAATAGGAAAAGCAATGAAAAATGTTCAAATGCATGCTCGCGTTCTTCTTTTAATCAATTCTTTAATGTTTCATTTGATAATGTGCATCCTCCTCCCTTCTTAGTCATACTCACTCTCATGAAGACCGCCGCAGATGAGCTTCGGAGCGGAGGGAGGGAGGCGGACTCTCTGGGTTCTGTCAGAGAGGAATGATGTGATCCAGTCCAGGGCCTTTCCTTGGATCCCAGTGTTGTAGAGGCGGGTTATTAGGGTGCGGTGGCAGACGGTGTCGAAGGCTGTTGAGAGGTCCAGGAGTATGAGAGCGGCTGTCTCTCCGTTGTCCATCAGGGTCCTGATGTCATCGGTGGCTGCGATGAGGGCGGTCTCGGTGGTGTGGTTGGCTCGAAATCCGGACTGGGATGGGTCGAGCGAGTTGTTTTCTTTGAGGAATGCAGTCAGCTGTTTATTGACGGTCTTCTTGATGACTTTAGCCGGGAAGGGGAGAAGAGAGATGGGGCAGAAGTTCTTGCGGTCTTTGGGGTCCGCTGTTGGTTTCTTCAGAAGGGCGTTGATTTCTGCGTGTTTCCAGCTTCCAGGGAAGGTGGCTGACGTGAAGGAGCTGTTGATGATGTTCCGGAGGTGGGGTGCGATGATGGTTCGGCTTTGTTGAAGATGTGATGAGGGCATGGGTCAGACGGGGAGCCGGAGTGGATGGTGTTCATGATGCGGATGGTGTCTTCCGAGCTGATGGGGGTCCATGCACTGAGGCTGTTGGTGGGGGTTATTGGTTTGATAGCTGGAGGTGGAGTCTGGGGTCCGAAGTTGTCGTGTATTTCTGCGATCTTACGGTGGAAGAATGTGGCGAGGGAGTTGCAGAGGTCTTGAGATGGTGTGATGTCGTTGTTGCTGGCGCTGAGGTTGGAGAGCTCTTTGACGATGCTGAAGAGTTCCTTGCTGTTGTGGGCGTTGTTGTCCAGCCGCTCTTTGAACGTTGTCCTTTTGGTGGTGCGGATCATCTGGTGGTATTGGGTAGAGAAAATTCAGTTGCTGGTGCTTCAGCTTGAGTTTGTGTGTTCCTACAAACAGATCACCCACAAAGATGCCTTTTGTGACATTTGTGATTGCTGGCCTTGTATATGCAGTATACAAGCACACACTGGCACCAAACAACTCATCCATAGGAAGGACTTGGATTGTTTCCCAGGGATCATAATTAGAGAGTGGGCAATCAACAAGCATTAGTGCCCTCAACTAATTCTAGCTGCACAACCCTCTTGTGTCCCATTCCAGTTCTATTAGACCTCTGCTGCTGCACACCATGCATTTGTCCTTGATCCCCACTGCCCACTCCCTCCACACTGCAAGCTCGATGCATGAGTTCACCCATCGTAACACAGCACATCTACTCAGGGCCGTAGCCAAGAGCATCTGTTTGGGGGCAGCATGGCCCCCAGTGATAACGAAATTAAGGATGATTTGGGTAGGGGAAGTGCTATCTACTTAACATGTTTGATATGATGCTGACGCACTAGGGAGGTTTTAAAGCATACAGTACATTTTCTTTTGTCGTTTTCATACTACAGTACTGTTGTCCTCCAATGACTTTTGGGAAACATTGGTGAAAAAAAGTAGACTTGAAAGCATGTAAGACAACACAATATAGTTTCAAAACAATTAAACAGAAAAGCAGTCTTTCCACATAAATATGGGAAAATGCTGGTCCTTTGTGGGTAAAGCATATAACCATCTTTGTGACAAATAGAAGACGTTCATAGAAAACTGTACATGTGGGTTATGTGTTCTCTCTCAAAGGAGTTTCTTTTCAACTATTGTGGAAAATGCTGCATCAAAGGTAAATTAGACTGATAACATTCATAAACATTGAATTGAAAGGTAATACAAGTATTAGGAGACTGGGAAATTATTTCCAATGAATATTTGAGAGAATTAGTGGGAAATGGTCAGTAGCAATCATCCCCAGTTTAGTTACTCATTTGATAAACAGCTAGGGGCATCAGAAGTACAGCTGTGCATTAACCCCTTCACAGCTGGGCAAATTCCCATGCTGTGCTGGGAGCGCGCACAGCGCCCCCTTGCTCATGACAAGCTCAGTTCGTCATGAGCCACGGTGGTCGTGTGCTCATGACGAGCTGAGCTCTTCATGACCATACCCGTTTCTTTAGAACGCTCGCACAGCAGGGGAATTAGCCCAGCATGCGAGCGTTCTAACGATCATGACGAGCTCAGCTCATCATGAGCACACAAGCACCGTGGCTCATGACGAGCTCAGCTCGTCATGAGACTCAAAGCAGCTCGTCATGAGACTCAAAGCTGTTAAGCACTGAGTCTGTATGCTCAGTGTGTCATCTAAAGACATCACCAGTACGAGGAATGGCTTAGACGTACTCCAACACATGACCAATAATGTTGTGGGTTTCGGAGTTCACTTGAGAATAAGAAAACAACATACAGAATATAAGTGTTTGCTGAAGACACAAACAAAAATATTTGGTATAAAGGTATTCCCTGATATTTGTGATATTGGAGATTGTGGTTAACATGAACAGAGGATTTGGCTAATAATGTCAAATGTATAAGTGTGGATTTCCTTCAAAGTTGCTGGCGTTCACTACAGTCTCAGTCAACGTAGTTATGTGTGTAGATGTGCAAATAAGGCACACCAAAAAGCAGCACATAATTTTATATGTATTACAGACCTTTCCAATCCAATGTATGTGTGTCCTGAAGAAATGGCCAATCACATTAAGAACAGAGGTCACACTAAAAACGATTATATAATAATTTGAATTCTGGACCTTGAACATCTGGTAGGGTAACCTGAGAGGAACAACTACTCAGATGTAATATTTCATTTGCTTTCCAAACACCTTAAATGTCATCCCCCTCTGCATTTATTACACTTTTTCCAGTGAATCCACTAGTGAGTTGCTATGTATCAGCTTCTTGATTAACGTGTTGGTTTTGTCCAGCTCTGTTTCCTTGGTCTTGATTTGCTCCTGATTTGCTCTTTGCACTTCAGAATGTCCAATCTGCAGCCACAGGTCCAAAGGCAATAACCTCATGGTGCACATCATAGGCACCCCCCGCTCAGTACTGCCAGAAAAAAAGATACCAGAGATAGATCCACTGCAAGACCCCATTTGGTTCCAGCAATGAGGAGGGTTGACCGAGTTGACTGCCCAGCACCACAAGGGCAGGTATCATTGATGAAAAGATCCACTTCTTGCTCTACCCATCATGCTGACCAAAACCACAGGCAAATACCAAGATCACTCTTACTAGAGTAGGGCGGTTTAATTGCATGGCATACGCACAGAAACTTCCATTGATGGAGAAGTATTAAAGTTGGACAGTTCCACTACACATACTGCAATGAACTAATGAAGCTAGCATCTAATGCTTTACAGAACGTTTGTAATAGTAAAGACTTGACAGGAAATGTCTACGCTACCAGTGCTGGACAGGTTCACTGCACCATACTTTACTCAGCACACTGCTTGTGAACAGCTCATGCATATACAACTCAGTCTACTGCAGGGATTGCAGAGTAGCAGCAATGCAGCTCCTACCCCCACAGCACTGCTTCTGTGAAACTCTATAGCTTCTACAGGTTTATCTGAGTTGTTGTCTGCCTTTGGGAAAGCTGTGTTTTCAATCTGTTAGAACATAGCTAACCCTCAGCCTGAAGAAATTACCAAAATTACTCTAAACATTATCTAGTGGTCTGAAATGTGTCTCATTAGCTGACTAACCAACCATACTGCACTCAACAGATATATTTGATGATGGCCTGAACAAATCCTGGTAACCTTCCTTACTCCAGGTTCAACATGCTCATTCCATACCTTGCTCTATTAGTGTGAGTCTCAGCCCAGAGACGGGAAATTACTTTCTACTCCTAAAAAAACATAAACATTTGCTCTGTCCCTCCTCCCCTGAATATAAAAGGACTCCGTCCCTACCCCGTCCTGTGCATTAGCAAACAGACAGTTCATAAAAGAAGGGCACTAATGGGGTGGGTAGGAAGAGTGAACAACTGGTATGAGGACAATGAAGATTTTGAGTAAATGGAAGACTACCAGTGGATAATTGTTCCATCATTTCTTACCCTTCATCCTTGACCTAGTCCTTACTCTTTGAGAATATAACAAGCACTGTCACCCTCCTTCACCACCACCAGAGACCAGACGATCCACCAGAACAGTCATGCATCCCGAAAAACAACTGACAGATCACATTTCACAAAATGTAGCAGAAACAGGAAATAGGATATCAACGTCCTCTCCTACACCAATGAAATGCAATTCGTTCTCTCCCTCACGGACAAGACGCCCAGTACCCAGATCAACTTCAATGCCTGCAATGTTGAAACTGCCTACTCGATGAAGATCAAATTTCTGAAGCTAAGCAGCAACAAGAACAAAATCATGATGTTCAGGTAAAGTACAGTACCATGGGACTCCACCTTGTGGCCAACAGAGTTAGGACAAACACCCACCGCCACACCACACCAATAACCTCGGGAGCATTATTGTCGGCAAACTCGACATGATTGCCCAATTCAATGCTGTCACCTTCTCATGTTTCCATACCCTGAAGATGCTGAGGAAGATTATCAAATGGTTCCCAATCAGCACCTGGAAAACTGGTCACAAACAAAGTGGATGACGGAACACCAGCTATACCGGGAATAATAAAAAACTCACCAGAAGGCTAGAAATCATTTCGAACTTGGCAGCTAGAATCCCACTTAACCTCTCACACCGCACTCACATCGAACCACACCTGATGGAACTCCATTAGCTCCCCATTCACAAACAAGCACTAGCTCCCCATTTACAAACAAGCACAAATCAAACTCCTTGCCCATACTTTCAAGGCCTTACATGACACTGGTCTAGCATACTGCAACAATCGCATCTGCTTTCACAAACTTTCCAAACACTTCCACTTGTCCGGACTCCTACTTACACAAATCCTACAAATACAGAAAACCATACCTGGCAGCCGATTCTTCTCCGACATCTCTCCAAAAGCGTAAAATTTCCTGCTGCTACACATAAGTGCATCCTCCTCCCTTCTTGAATTCACAAGATACTGTAGACCTAGCTTTTCAAATATTCCCGCTAGGCCCTAGGTGCGTCTAGACTCACACCTTATCATCACCAGGATAGCCTCCTGGGTGATAGTGCGCCCTACAAATTTGCATAACATAACCAAACTATAAAAAGGTCAGGAAAATCTCAATGGGAGTCCACATAAATAACAGACACATAAGGACCCAGGACAAAAAGACCAGAAACCAGCCAACAGGAGCAAGAAGCAGTGGGTGTCAAAAGCCAGGAAAAATCAGGTACAAATTCCGAGAGAAACATAGTGGTTCGGTACTAAACATTGCCATTATGAGCAATATATCAGAACAGGAGCAGCCAAGGATCAGTAAGGATAAGAGGCCAAATAAAAAAAACAAAGGTCCAGAAAAAGCTATGGAGCCTTAAAAACTCACATTGCCCGGTAGTATACACTGATCGGGTCGGCAACATGCATTATCTGGCAGCCAAGCAGACACCATCAGAAAATCCACTGAAGGGCATCAACCAGTTGCAGGCAGATCCATGTTGAGTACCACAAAAAGTACCACCTTTTTGAAAAGAAGTACAGTCTCTGCAAAGTATTTGAGACGCTGCAGCAAACACCTCAGGAATTAAAGGGCCCAAAACAACCTGCAAAACAAAATTCACAAGGTTAACAACCCCTAAGAACAGGCTGAACAGCGACCTACAACTCTAAACCTTAGAGGAGAAACACAACCAGACACAGTTGAAAGAGCAGAGCCAAGAAACCCCTTGCCCAGAAAGAACTTGTTATGATCAAGCACAGGTGACCCACAGGATTAAACATCTAAAAAGGGCCACAACCACAATGTGACCAAGTACAAAAAGTGGCAGTGAGAGAGCCTGAGAAAGGAAGTCACAATGCAATTGATAGAACATTACCAGACATTGAGCAGAAGCTCAGCGCTAATAAAAAAGGGACACAGCATACAAACCAACACAATGACCACCCATGAAGAACAGGAGGCCAAGACAACAGGGCCTAGTGGCCTAAGAGTACTAAAAAATACTAGGGCCAAGTCTCTGAAAGCAGACACCACAGCAAGGCTGCCAAATAGAAGGAAGTTCCGATAAGGAGATAACCTGCTAATGATGGGTAAAACCCGCAAACCATGAACCAACTGTTGGAATAGAGTACAGTACAGTAGAACAGCCCACTTGCAAAATTTCAAATGTAACAGATGCAGGGGACATACACTCACAATCCATAGGGTATGCGAGCAATGTACCACTCACTTAAACACTGAAACAGCACCTTCCTAAGAAATACGAGCTTGAGAGGAGTGACAGCAAGACCAAAACACCCTGAAAGTGGGACACGAATACCAGCGTGAGAGGCTGGAGATATGGAGAACCCAAAGGAAGAGCCACCAATCAAGGTGGGAATGCCAAAGCCAGTGTGGCAGGCATGACAGTGGATTACCTTCCATAGACTCCACCACCTGCATTATGGCTAAGCGGCATCGAATCCACAGAAGGGATCTGTCAGGGCAAAGCCCAGCAGCAGTCTAGCCAGAGCAATCAAACACGCCCAAAAAGCAACGCAATGCACAAAAGTGCCAGCCAGGCGAGCCTAGACCATTACAAATCAAGCCAGAGAGAGGTGTAAAGATAAGCCTCTGGAATGGCCACAAACCCAAAATTGCAAGCCGGGAACAGAAGCAGGGAGCGAAAACAAATATCTGACAAGGACTCTAACCCGCCAATTGAGAGCCTTGGTAGGGGAGGAATGGCTGAAGATAGTGACACCAGGTGCAATGCTCCAAGGAGCTGTAAGGCAGACCAGCCCAAAACAGAACTTCTCTACCTGCACACAACTAATCCTGCCTGTAATGTAGGCACCCTTGCACCATAGTGATACTTTGCCGAAGAAATGCTTCCTGGCCTTAATGATCTCCAAGCCAGAATTCCACCAAAAAGCTGTGCTCCTTGGCAGTCGTGCTCCTGTATCTCTTCAAGAGTTCAGTCTGTCCTTGGACAGTGATAATGATATATATATATGGTAATCAACAACTAGCTTGACATAGAGTGACATGCCAGCTTCAATTTCAAGCAGCAGTCCTTCTTTTCAAGTCCACCATGTAAGCAACAGCAGGCTTGCATAGAACAGAACACTATCAATATGTCTTTGACTTTGAAGGAGGAACCGAGCAGCATTTGATGGACATTTTGGATGTGCATCCTAACATTGCAGGTATACAACATTGTATCATTAGTAAAGGTGCATAGAAGCCACACTCAAATAATAACCACAGTCCTTAACAGGGTAAATGACAAGTTACCAAGCTTATCCACCTGGTAGCTTGCACAAACTCAATTTAGGCTTAATATAGTGACAATGTGAAAAGTATGTATGCAGCAAACAAACAACAATCCCAAACACATTCTGAAAAATACAGCAACTTGTAATACATAAAATGACACCACAACATTCAAAAACCCAATCAGCAGAGATATCAGTTTTTAGGGTCTGAGATATAAATAGCACTACAAGGTGTAATGCAACAACTGTGGGTATTCGATAAACGTCGATCGAGCACAGGCATGGTACATGATGAAGTTCAGCCCAATAAGAGAGATACCTTATGTCTTTTATGCGAGGTCTGTGAGATGTTGCTGTGCAAGGCTGTGCTTCACTCAGGGTCAGTTTAAATGAAGTTTTCAGCTGGCACAGTGAAGCTTTGTTGGGCTTAAGATTACCTGGAATCAGGTCCGATGAACTATCAGGTAGGAGCTTCACAGCTCTGCAGGGGTCAGCCATGGTCTGTGTTGGATCAGGTGAAGCTCTTTTGGGTGGGCTCTGGTCAGCATAGCTCTGCGTGGCTTCTATAACTCTGAGTCACATCCGGTGAAAGCTTTAGTTTGGAGATGCACACCATTGTGGACCCTGCATCTTCTACCACTGGATCTGATTGAATCCTCAGTTAGACAGGAAAGGGTGCTCTCTGATACCAGCCTAGAGTCCAGGACTTGAGGGGCACCTCTTGGTGAGCAGGAGTCACTCCAGCAGAGGCCAGCATTGGGGCTCAGGCACCACCAGGCAGAGACCTTTTGTGCTGGTCAGTTGCAAAGCAGGCCTCTGGAAGCTGGTTGTGTCCCAGAATCTCAAACGACAGGTGGGTAACTCTGGTAGCCTGGGATCAACGCTAGGAGGCCCAACCTTCCTTCAGACACTACTGCAGACAGTAATGCAGGCCTTCAAGCAGCAGGAAAGTCCTTCTGGTAGCAGCCAGTCCTTCTACTGAACTTTCCACAGATCTAGACATGTTCTGAAGAGCTGATCTGCAGGGCCCATTTTTTACCAGTTGCCAGCTATTGTGTGGAGCAATTCCTTATCCTACCCCTAAAAATGGTTCTTATCAGTTCTTCCCTCTGGGTTTGCCTCAAAACTGGCAATGTTGACAAAAGGCAGGGCAGGGCTGATGTCAGGTTCTCATGTGTGTGTTACAGGCAGGGTCCTTTGAAATATAATTAGATCAGATCGGGTACAACTCCTCCCCAGCCATTCTGTCAGGAAGACATTCTGCCTTCACACCTAGGATCCCTTTGCCTTACTATCAGGAAGCAAACAGCTACAACAGCAACTCCACTCAGTCATTTGGACACTGGTAGAAAAGCACATTTGCTTAAGGCAGAAAAATTCCAACATTCAAAATGTTCAGAATTCATAGAATTACATTTTACAATCTGACTTCACCATTAAAGAGAATTTTAAATTATATCTTTTTTGAGTGTAAACATACTTTTTCTACTTGCTTCCAGTGTCAATTTGGCACTTATTAAATGTAATAACGTCACCCAGCGTTAGTCCATGGGAGAGATAGGCCTTACAACAGTGGAAAAACAACTTTAAAAGTTGTTCCTTGTCAGCATACTATGCACTTCCCCCATGAGTCTTTAGAGCCTACCTTAAGCGTGACATAAACAATGAAAGAGAAGCTTTGAGCCTGAAAAAAGTCTAATTTACTAGGTCAAAATGGCAGTTTAAAATTGCACTTCTGACTGTAGTAGCAGGCCTGGGACATGCTTTCAAATGTACTGAAGTGGGTGGCACAATGAGTGCTGCAAACTAGCAGCATTTAATTTACTGGCCCTGTGCACACCTAGTACCATTTACTAGGGACTTAATAGTATATTAAATATGCCAGTTAGGTATAGACCAATTTTACTGTGCTTAATGGAGAGAGAGCACAATTAATGTACTACTGATTAGCAGGGAAAAAGTACACAAACACCTAAAAGACTACAAAATTGATTTCAGCATAGGAAGGTAGAGGATGGCAAAAATCTGGGGTGATTGTGCAGCGAGGGCCAGGTCTAACAGAAGATTATGGTCTAGATGCCCCTAACAGAAAGAGATCCAGCAATGGGTCTAAAGTTATGTGATTGAGAGAAGTTAGGGGTTGAGTTATGATGTGATATACACAACGAGGATGGAACTGTGAAAACCTAGAGCAGTTGTAGAGGAAGGCAGTAACACAAATGCCAGAGTAAGAGGGGGGTGTGGCAAATTGATGGGGCATGTGAAGAATAGGTTCTAGAGGTCTCACAAAGTTTTTAGGCACCACTCAGTTATAATGCAGTCAATTCCGGTTTCTCAGAGTCCTGTTCCAATCAAAAAGTCTTGATGTTTATTCAATTCGTATTTAATTTTCAAAAGAATCCTCAGCCAACGCGTTTCGTTCTGAACACCAGAACTTCTTCAGGGCTGGAATAATCAAACATACATAAAACAGGTGTCACACATATATATACAAGGACACGTATAAAAATTCATACAACCATATAAATACATATAACTCAAAGGGGGATAGTTCTAAACATATAAAGAAACTTAGGAAGGACCATCATTTTTAAAACATTGCAGCCCCCGTGGAGAGAGAGATGTAGGTGATCTAGTCTTCTCACTGTTTTATTAATTTTGTCCATCACTGGTATAATGTTCACATCCGGTATCTGGCCCACTTCCGGTGTAATTTTAACTCCCGGATATGTTGCTGAGGATACTAATGGTAGATTTGCCGGAAACTTAGTTTTATCTATGTTTAGTTTGTAACCAGAAAATCTACCAAACTGCTCAGCCAAAAGCTTTATAACAGGGAGTGCCGAAGTAATGTCACTAGTGAGATCCACAATATCATCGGCATATGCCAATGCTCTGTATTCATTAGTCTGAACCCTAACCTGTTTAATATCAGCACTCAAATTAAGTTTATTATGAAATAAATCAATATATAGTGCAAAAAGCAGGGGAGAGCATGGGCACCCCTGCCTGGTGCCTCTACTGAAACTAAATGGGCTTGACTCCTGCCCAGAGATCTGTATGGATGCTACTGGATTAATATATGGAGCCGTAACTGCTTGGATAAATTCCAAGCAAAAGCCCAGTGCATTATATCCCACAGAAGCTGCCAGGAGACTCTGCCAAACGCCTTTTCGGCCTCCAATAGGATCACTCCCAGCAGAGAATCCATAGCCTGAGCCCAATCTAAAAGTGCTATCACACACCTCACGTAATCGGCTGTATCTCTTCCGGGAATGAAACCATGCTGGCAATCAGATACTAAAAATGTAATAATCTTCCCTAAACTACAGGCCAGAATTTTTGAAAAAATCTTGCTATCAGAATTGATCAAAGAAATTGGTCGGTATGAAGAAGAGCACAGTTCTTGCTTATCTTTCCTTTTAAAACAATAATAGTAGTTTTTCTCCAAGAATCCGGAACTGAGCCTCGTTGAGCAGCTTGAAATATTAACAGTTCTGGTCAAAGCACCTGCCGGAACGTCATAAAGCATTTGATACCATCCGGCCCTACCGATTTACCATGGGCTAAAGACACAATAGCTCCCTCCACTTCTTCCCATGTAATATGTGCTGCCAGTTGGTCATTCTGATCAGATGTTACCTTATTTGTCTCTATTTCTAAACTAAATTCCTGCATTAAAATGTTTCCTTCAACAATCTCTCCCTCAGTATATACCTAATGACGGTACTTGCTAAATACACCTAGGATTTTTTCCGAGGAATCCTGAATCTGGTCACCCTGACCTTCAATTCTGTTATTTAGATTAGCCACTTCTCTTTGCTGCAGTCTCTTTGCTAATATCCTCCCAGAGTTTTTCCCTATTTCATATACTTAATCCCTATAAAGGGCATATTTGAAGGCTACCTTCACCACCAAATGTTGATAAATCTTCATTTTTAATATAGCAATAGCCTTATGAGTTTCCTCATCACTTAGATGCCCTACTATTTTCCCTATACGCTCTACTACTAGCAGTCTTAGCTGCTCAATTCACCCCTTGATTTCCACAAGGATTTTCCCCTGGTTAAATAGGGAGTAACTAAAAGTTTCCCCCGTTCCCAGCATTGAAGGCATCAAAAACAATAGTATCAGGAGCTGAGCCTCTGTTAATTTCGAAAAACTCTTGGATCCAATTACCCATGTGCGCACAATATGCCAAGTCCAGTAATAGTTTTCTTTCAAAAGTCCAACGTTTTGGCTGTCTCTTATAACTGACTGGCAGTTCTAGAATTAACTGGTTATGATCTGATACAACCCCGGGTACGATCTCTATTTTGGCTCTCTACTGGAAAAAAAATGAGCTGAAAAGAACGTGGCTTTGCCACACATCCACCAGCCCAAATTCTTTGTATAACCCTTGAGTGGCTTTAAAAACTTTGTCTTTCCTCCCCCTGTATGGGAGATTACCTGTTATATCAAAACATGTATCTAAATGCAAATTAAAATCTCCACAGAGAACTATGGGATGAGACCATGATGCTAGTTCGACACTCAGATAATGCAGCACTTCTGGGTCATCTAACTTTGATCCATAAATGGAGCAGATTGACAGCACAGAGCCATTGACCAAGATTTCAACAATGACCCACCACCACAAAAGTCCTCTTTTACCCAATTACAAACTCCTAGGCCATTCTTAGCCTATATGGATACACCTCTAATCGTAGAAGCTTGCCTAGTGCAGGCAAGTACATCCTTAACCAGATACGTCAGCCACCCCTGATTGATCCAAGAGATATGGGTTTCTTGTAAACAGAGTAGTTCAATATGCATAGCCTGTAACATTTGAGCAGTCAGTCCTCTTTTCCTCCTATCATTTAAACCACATATATTCCAGGAACAAGTACGTAAGCTACCAGTCATCATTAATTCTGAAAATATGTATCTCAGATCGGACCAGTCCACACCCTAAGCTAAGTAACCTGAACATAAAACAGAGCATCTTCTCTCACAAAAAAATATGTACCATGACCACAATAAATAGACAACATCCTACACCACCAATGCCACTCCCCTCCTCGACCTCCACCTCACTCTGGTTCCACCCCAACCCCCTTCCCTTTCCCCCTTCCCCACTCCCTCCCACATGATGCATAAGGACCTTTGTCCTCTGTGGTGGAAAGTGGATAGTGGACCATCCCCCGGGTCCCCCCCCCGATATAGGCAAACCATTGTACAGTCCGAAAAAGAAAGAATCCACATTTTTCTGGGCTAGAAAACAGAGGAAGACAGTGTGGGTATCAGACAAAATAAAGAAAAAGAGCACCTTTTCCACCTCAAATTGTACTCAGAAATTCTTTGGCTATCATTTCAGACACAAAAAACTTTGTCTGCCCCCTATGGATTATTTTCACTTTGGCTGGGTTGAGTAAGAAAGCCTGAGCCCCCTTCTCCTAGAATAGAGGGATTCATTGCCGAAGAAGCCACCTCTTTCGCACTGTGGCCTGACAAAAATCTGGGCGGAGAAAGAAAGAATTCACATCCCTTGCACGCTCTCTTCCTGTACGGTCGTGCCAGATCATATATTGCCTCTCATGACATAAAATTGTTAAGGCATATCAAGATTGCTCTGGGCCTTTCACTTGACCCCCCCACACCTTTTTTGACTGATTAAATGGCAACTAATGAGCTCTCTGTAAATCAACTTGCCAGTCCCACTGCTACAACAAGGGAGAGCTTCTGAAAACAGTTCCGCTACAAACTTTCTAATGGACTGCATTTTATTTAATTTCCATATACTATCTTCAGTGTATATAATAATGTTATCAAAAATGGCCACTGTTTACAAGGGTTAGCAGTCTAGTAACTGTAATGCAGTAGAAAGTAATGAGGGATCAAAAGCACTTTAGCACTTTAAATGACTTCTCTAGACGATGGGACTCTATGGTCCAGTAGTAGGCGGAGAGCCGAAACATGTAGACCCTCCATAATTTTTGTTTTTGCACTATGCTGTGCTAAATGAACACTTTTTGAAAAAAGAAATACCTGCTTAATATGCTCTTATTATGACCTGATTGCAAACACAAAAAACAGCATATTTCTTGATAAGCATTGATGTGATAAAAACCTATATGTGAACACTAAACTCTGGCAAGCAGCATGTCAATATTCTATTTTCAAAAAGCAGCCAAAAGGGATACATGATTAAGGTTTAGATGAAGGATTAGTAAGATTTATAAAAACCCATATCTTTGTAACAATATTATTAGACGAAGATACCTATAACCCCTTCGAAGATGTTTAGTGCTAGCACATTGGTCTTTTCTAAATCTTACGCACAATGATATACATTGGCAGAGGAGTACCCTCATATATAGAAGCCACATATAGATTTATCTATATCAATGATGCATCAGCTATCAGTGTCCCCCACACTAATATTTAAGATGGTAATTGCATTGATATGTCATTGGCATTATTCAATTCAGACAGAGAATTATATCAACAATTCTTTAGCAGTAAACACTCATAAAGTAATCAATAAGTATGATTAACCAAGAAAATGATACTCTCATGTATCGCTGAAAAATGTATGCAAGTTATGTTCTTTCTCACAAATAGGGTGCTACATACATCCTAGAATAGGTTATCTGACAATTTGTCCTAAAATGCTATTTCATTTAAAGTGCTAATGTGTAAATATACAATGGTAAAAGAGCTCTTTTTCTGGACCAGTAGTCCCTTGTAGTTAATTAAAGTGCATTGTTATGCGGATCTATGAGGAGTACTACTAAAGTGCTAATGTGCTAATGCTTATATACAAAGTGCTGCATAATGCTGACATCATTTCAGAGAAACTGAAATGAGCAGATCGTCATATTTCATTTTCACTGCCTTGGTGCTCAGGAGGCTATCTCAGCCCCCTGAGCACCTAGGCAGAGGGGCGAGGTATCATTGGGAAGGGGAGAATCTCACCATTCCATTGGTACCCTATCGGAGTCAATGCAGGAAGACAATCTCCAAGCATAGATTCACCTACTAGGTACTAGTGAGTGGGAGCGGTCCCTTGGACAAGGGTTTCCACTCCCCCATCATTTTCCCTGAAATCCAGTCTTCCTATCCCCCTGGAATGCTGGGGCAGAAAGCACATTAAACACCAGAGGTTTAGTTTGTATATATATAAGGATTGGATCTGCCCTAAATGGGCATGCTAATGCCCTCACCCCCCAAACAATCCTCAGTCTTTTTGCCCCCCCCCCAGGTGGCAGATTGCGGCAATACCCCTGATCTGCTCCCCAGTAAACCCACTAGACACCAGGGACTGTAAATAGGGGGGGGATGCTCAAAATGGGCATGCCAATGCCCCACCACCCAAAATATTGACACAGTATTACTTCCCCCCCTGGAGGCACATGTGGAAATAGCCCTGCCTCTTCCCCCCTGGGGGAAGAAAGCAAACTAGGTATGTATATAAGGGCTGCCCAAAAAGATCATGAAAATGCCTCCACACCCCCATGCAGAAAACCACTAGAAACCAGTGAGAGTTTGTGTGTTTAAATTGGAGTTTAGCTGACAGTCTGCATGTACTGACCTTTGACTGGCATATTGCTGGCAGTGTGCGTAGACTTTGCTAATGGTGTGTGTAGATTGACGCGTGCCTAGGGGAGGTGTGGAGTGACGCTTGGCTGGTGGTGTAGGTGGACTGGCACTTGGCTGACGGTGAACATTGATGGTGCTTGGCATGGTAGAGTGCTGTGATGGTGCTTGGCTGGTAGAGTGCGTGGGCGGTGTGCATGGATAATGCTCAGCTGACTGTGTGCATGGATGGCACTTGGTGTCAGTATATGTGGATGGAACTTGGCTTATGGTATGCAAGGATGGCACTTGGCTGGTAGTATGTGTGGATGGTGCTTGGCTGGTGGTGTGCATGGATGGCACTTGGCTGATGGTGTGCATGGATGGTGGTGTTCTTGTATTGACTTTTGGCTGGCAAGTGTGGCTTGCATGGATCCCCCAGTGTTTTCTTACCCTGAGTGTCCCGCAAACCTCAAATTACTTACAAAGTCAGGCTGGACTACGGAAACGCCCTCTACACAGGAATGTCGGCCAAGCTCCTGAGGCGACTGCAACGCGTCCAGAATGCGTCAGCACGTCTGATCCTAGACATCCCCTGCCGCAGCCGCATAACACCCCACCTGAGAGACCTGCACTGGCTCCCCGTCAACAGGAGGATAACCTTCACACTCCTCATCCACGCACACGAAGCTCTCCACAAGACCGGCCCAGCATACCTCAACAGATGACTCAACTTCTACACCCCAACCCGCCAGCTCCGCTCTGCCAGCCTTGCCCTTGGCACAGTCCCCCACATCCGAAGAATGACCACCGGCGGCAGATCCTTCTCCCACCTCGCCGCCAAGACCTGGAACACCCTCCCAACCAACCTACGACAGACCCAAGACCTACTGGCCTTCAGAAGACTCCTCAAGACACTAGCAGCAGCACCCCCCAGCGCCTTGAGGCCCTCATGGGTATGTAGTGTACTTTATAAGTGTCTTGATTGATTTTAGAATACGTAGCGCCTCTTGATGACATCGAGTACCCATCAGCCTACAGACGGGGGCTAACCACTTGAGCTTCGGGATTTGTACAGTGGGCATGCAAAGTGGGGACAGCAGCGTAATGCGTCATCAGAACACTGCTGCCAGTCAGCTGTAAATGAATTCAGTTGGAGAGTACCAAATCTGAACTGTATTTAGAGCTTTCTATCATTTGGGATAGTGATTACCTCCATATATTGCTCATACATACTAAATAGCTTGAATTCAAGAAATTCTGTTGTGAGGTGGCCACCTGTTAGTGATATATTTCTCTGGTCTACTCAATACCAGTAACAGGTCTTGATGCAGTCCCTAGTAGGTAGCAAACTAATATCAGACTCAGCCCACAGATTTCCCAGACCAACCGCAGAAAGGGATTTTTGAATGTTACTAATCCACCCAATTCTTTCCAAACGGTCAAGGCTATAAACTCCTTCAAGGACAGCCACATAGTTGATAAGCTCAGGTGTTTTTTTCAGATGTAGTCAAAAAAGAATGGGGCGTAATCTGGCTTTGTCCACTATTGTGGATCTACCCATGTCATGTCTTAGAGGGAGCAGTGGAGTACTCTGCGGGAGAAGGCAGAGGGAACTCAAGAATTTATTTTCAGTGTGGAGAAGTCCCTCAAGGATATCAAACCCCCAAAGTTCAGCCCCGTAAAGAGCAGTGCTTTTCCACTTTCTGAACATAAATTTGGAGCAATGCTGATATCGGCCTAGTTTGTGAAGCCCTGTGTTCCTTTAGTAATGCCCCTGTAGTTTTACTCTGCTGAAGGGATTGTTTTAAGATATGGTGTATCCAAGAATTGTTCTACTCAAGGGTTACGCCCAAGTAATCGAAAGTGTCCACTCGCTCTCTAGGGACGTCCGAGCCAGAAATAGTTTGCCCTTGAAGGATTTATGTGGATTTAACTGCATGAGCTTGGTTTTTGATCAGTTAATCTCTAAGCCTCTAGATTTACAGACAACATAAAGCGATCAAGTAGCAATTGAAGGCCACTGGGGTTTTTTAAGACCAGGCGGGTATCATCCACGAACAGTAAAGTTGTAATTTCCACTCCTCCCAATTTGGTGGCATCCGCATAAACCTCAGCTAGGTACTTCACCACTCCGTTTATGAGAAGCGAGAAAAGAATGGGCTCCAGGATGCAGCCCTGCTGTACCCCTCTAGCAACTTTGATTGGATCTGACAACTTCCCTTGGTCTCCCCACCTCACCCATGCATAATTTCCCTCATGTAGCCATATAGGATGTCATGTGGGAGCCCCTGGTCCTGTAAAACCTGCCATAGTTTAGGCCTGGGTATGAGATCAAAAGCTAACTTTAGATCAATAAAGGCAGTATACAGACAACCCTGTTCGAGTAGCACTGTCTTCCAGACCAGCATGGAAAAACAAAAAACTTGAGCAACAGTTCCCACTTTTTTCCTCTACCCCGCTTGGTAGGGGGCGAGTATGTTGTTTTCCTCCATCCAATCTGTAATTTTGTTTAATAGAGCACGGGAAAAAACCTTTTGAGCTGCATCAATTAGGCTGATTGGCCTAAAATTGGAGGGTAACAAACAATCCCCCTTCTTGAATACTGAGATAAGTTCGCCTCCCCGCCACGACGGGGGTATCGGAGCCCCTGAGGCAATTCTATTTGCTAAATTCTGAATAGAGTTAGTCCTGTTCAGGATGTTGCTCAGCAAAACATCTCCAGGTATGCCATCAGGGCCAGATACTTTGCTTTTGATTATAGTGCAAATACTTTGCGTTATCTCCGCTGAGGAAAACAGATTGATACTAAGTTGGTTACTTCTCTGATCTATGAAGGGTGACGGAGCAAGGATTCGCAAATAAGCAACTTGATCAAATATAATTCTCTCACATAACCACGTAATAAATTATTAATAACGTTCGTAGTACTAATTTTACATGACATTTTACACTTTCTAGAAAAGGGGGTAGCTTGCATATGTGTTTTACTTACCAGTAACCCAAGTGCAATTAAAGATGACTGCTAACGTTGGAAATTAAACTGTGCATGTATTAGCTGCATGACGTTTTAACGCTTGGAGGGAATATTTTGCTTCTGCGCAGTAACAGCTAAAATGGTTTCTTAAGAACTCACATGCTAAGCATCTGCTCCCCTGAAACGAAACTGTATTATATACTAAGTACTAATACATAAATAGTCTTTATAATTAAATGGGATTAGAGTAGAGATAAGTAGAATACTGTGATATCATTTTATTTTAATCTAATACTTTGTCTCCTTGACCTCTTTATTAGTTTTTTTTTTGGGCCTCAAAGAGAGCTATGGGCTGACACCCTTGTGAGACTATCTGCATGCACGAAAGAGACAACTCCGGGGCTATGAGCTCAAGTATTGGGACCCGGCCAAAGACACACTTTCTACATGTCCTGGGAACCAGCTGAACATCCTGAAGACTCAATGGACAACTGAAGAAATCTGTATACATTGTTGTTATTGCATTATGAACATGGGTCGGAAATAAAGCTTAGGAGAAACAAATTAATGAGAGGGAGCATAAGACATGGAATAAGCTTAGAATAACAAACTCTGAAGTAGCTGATCAAGAACAAACAAGCACTAGTCAGGAGGATTGGGAACCAGCAGTTGACATACCTGATGTGAAAAGAAGAACAAGAAGCAGAACAAAATTAGAAAAGCAAGAAACCACTGAGGACCAGACAGGTATAGAACAACAAGCTCAGGAGATTATTGGAGATCTTGAGCAGGAACAGATAAGGAAAGAAAAATACACTCAGTCGGAGGTGAGAAAAGTTTCTCACAAATCTGAAGAGGGACAGATAGATAGATAGATATTGAAGAACACGTTCAGGCTACAAACAAGACCTGAGCAGAACCAGTTAGGAAAAGAAAAACAAGTTCAGGAAGAAGAGCAAACTAGAAGAAACCCTGAACAGGAACAGACAGACAAAGAAGAACACGTTCAGGTGAATGGTACCACTTCAAGAAACCGTGAACTAGGTCAGTAAGAGAGGGACTCAGAAGATGAAGAAGATCAAATTGTGCCTCAACATAATATAAATAAGAGAATACTTGAAAGTGACAAAGAAGGTGAAAGTACAGTGCAACGCAAAAGGGTTAGAAAAGGTGATAATTGGCCTAGATATGTCAAAAGATTAAGATATCATCTAAAGACAATTAGTGAAGAACCTGACCAAGTGAACGAAATCACTAATCAATTAGGACAGACATACGAAAAACAGAAGTGAAGAAGTCAAATATTAAGAATATTGAATAACAAATTCAAAGGACCTGAATGGACCTATGTGATTCTTGAAGAAATTGAGAATATAGATTTAAATGAAGAAAGTGATGAAGAAATAATTACAGATCAGATTGACGAAGTGAAAGTGAGACCTCCTTGAAATGAACCCAGAAAATTAAAACATTTCTGAAATAAGGTAAAGAAAAAAGAGAGATCTTCTTAAAAATGGCTGAAAATAGAATTTCTGAAAGACTAAAACAAAACTGTTTAACAACATGTTGTATAATATGTATATGTAGCATCCTATTAGTGATTATAATATGGTTGGGTTTAACCATAGCGATACCATATTTGATGAATATTGAAAGGAAAAATAATGCCAACACAAATGGAAAGCTAGTTAACATAAAGAGAAATAGAGTAGAACTAGAAACATCAGATAAGTTAGAAATACATCACACAGTAACAGATAATAACACAAATTTAAATGTTTTCACCAAGTTATTGTTTGAATATGTAGATACTATGGAGATTAGTGATTGTTATGCATGTATGAAATTACCAGCTTCAGTAGCAGTGTAGTGTAGCTCCTATTTTCCCAATAGGCTCTGCGCATTGGAATAGTGTCTACAGCAGTAAAGGCCTAGGCCAGACGTTAACTAGGTCTACTACTGTCGAAACTAGACTTAATTTTTGGGTTTGCCAGCTAAGCTCAGAGTTCGCTAGAAACTTTCTCGAATGTTCAAGGAAGGATTAACTCCCCTGATTAGACAAGAAGGGATTTAGTTTCTGACAACCATAGAACATGACAACTTTGCTCTCCCCTAATCAAGAGTCAATCTCGAGAGTCGTGTGAGCACAAGGCAATTATTTTACTCAGTCAGTACGTGCATTCTTAGTCTCATCAGAATGTAGAGAAAAGGAAGAGACGGGCGTGTTCAATAAAAGATGTTATTTATTGATCAGTCTCTTTTCTCGTACAAGAGAAATGGATCGATATTATTGCAATACTTATAGTTAAGTAAAGTGCATACATTAGAAGCAATAGTATAAAATAATACTGTAAAAACATTGATATGGTTTCTGAGCCATATGATGTTTAAAATGAATAAAATATATTTACATACACATATATATTTGACTAAACGTACTCAACTGGTGTTTCTAAATACGCCTACCCCGTGTACCTGACCTAAGTCTAATGCGTGGGCGGGAATAGAAAGTTACAGTTTAAGTTAAGTTTGTTTTTGCCAAGTGAATAACTAAAGAATTCTCTAGGAGGGGTTATTCAGTTCTGTACCTGGAATTTAGGATGAATGAGGAATGGTATCTCTTTCTCTGCTCTCGATATTCCAGGCTGCCTGCGAGGGCTGCCCAGAAGCGCCGGTGCTGGGTCTCTCGGCTTGAGATAGCAGCGCGTCTCTCAGCGCGTCAGGAAGGCGGGGCTGCTGCCTGCGGGGTCTGCTTCTGCTCTCGGCTTCGGCAAGTATGGCTGCTCCGTCTTGTCACCACGCGTGTGTTTGCATAGGGCAAGGTCGGCAATATTTATACCTTAAAGGTGCCGGGATTGACGTAAGGATGGACATAGGTACGTCAATAAAGATGTCATACGACTTGCTCGTTAGCACATTCTTTACTAAAGTTCTCTGTGAAATCAAAACAATGGCCGCACGGATTATCCAGGTTGTCATAGGTTTGATTTGTTATGAGAACGTCGTATGCCTTATCAGGGGCTGGAGGAATATCGCTTGTCTAATTAGATCTCAAGCGTTATGACCTAATCAGATAACACGTTCCTGTGCCGTAGTGTGACTGCGTCAGATAACGGTATCTGCATCATGGGGAATTTCTTGCCTCATGGGCTGACTGTTAGTTAACTAGCTAGGTAGCTTAACCAGAATAGGGTCAGGAATAGGGGGATCGATTCAGAACCTATAGAAATACACGACACCCACTCCACGCTAACTATGGTCATATCTACTAATCTATGCATAGTATAACATAGTACAACATACTATAGAGTATAGTGTATACCTTACCACCCCAAAATACATAAATGCATTTCGAAATTTTCAAATATACTGAAAAAATTGCAGTCATATATATTGTATGCACTTAAGCTATGAATTAAATGCAAAAGTAAACACGCATTGTTATGCATTATTGCTTGTTGGTATATGAGAAATACACATGAAATGGCTCTTAATATGGCTATACAGAAAAAAGTCGAAACCATTTCATCACATAAAATCTATTGCGAACATACCAGTGGGCAGCTAAAGTCTATAAAGTCTATAAAGTATCTAAAATAGAAATCTTAGTTCTCTAGGAATAGTCTCTTACTTTAAGCAGAAAATCAGTGTCCCGGGAAAAAATATATAGAAAAATATTTTAGGGGCTTGCTGAAAAAAGTTGCTGTCCGTGAACTGGATTGTAATTGTTCATGTGACTTTATTTTTAAAGTTGAAGGCCGAATTCAGGGAACGCCGTGTGCGAGTTTACTCAAAAGTCTCTATTTCTGTTCCGGAGAGAACATCATATCATTCAGGCTTTCGAAAAAACTGTCAACAGCTTCATGGGAAAGTTCCTCTAAGTCGGAAATAGGGGTAACCATGCATTCATGCGCATGATTGTCTCCATTGACATTCTGATTTGCATTGCTGACAGAAGGTCGTACCTGTTCGATGCTGCTTTCATCTTGAACTTCACTACTCTTCAATCGCAGTGGTGAAGATTCCAGGAATGCCGTCATCAGAATTGGCAGCCTTTGAGGGCAGCACAGTGCGTGAACCTTGGTAGGAACCAACAGTGTATCTGCATCCACCGGCGCATCCGATTGTAGCGTCAGACAGGTGTCTAACACGCATTCTTCTCCGCATAGCAGACACCTTAGTACAGGTAAAACACACCTTTGCCACATTGGTCGAAATGATAGAAACCAAGTCATGTTTAGGTCTCTAAGCCGGGATAGTCCCAGGATTTTTGATATCCGGTCCCGGTATCCAATGGCTAGGATCGTATCTTCCATTGTCGCGAGAGTTTGATCTGTGACATGGGTTGCCATAACGAAAAATAAGGACTAGGAATAGGATTCCTGCAATTAGTCCTAGGATCAGGGGAAGTCCGCCAAAAATCGAATGGACGAAGTCTGGAAAAATACCCAGTATGGCTTTGAATGGTGTTAATGCCATCGAAAATACTGTCTTAAATACCTTTGAGACCCCTGTGGTATCAGAAATATTTAAGATTTCGCTCAGGATTTCCGCGAAATGTACGGGGGAATTAGTTGATAATAATGTATGTATCTCTGCAGTCGTCCTTGCGACTTGTAGATCATACGTTTCTTTAGATGACGTGAGCCTTGTAGGCGTCTGAAGAAGCACTGTTTTCATTCTGCTTAAAGTATCTATTCGAATAGAAGTAATCTTCAAACCGGGCCATGCCCTTGCCTCCCTGTCTGGAAAGGAGCTGGGAAACAAAGAACGTCCACAGCACTTGACCTTCGCCGTCGTAGTGACGAGATAAGGAGTCCCGGGCATAAGACTACAGCATCTGCGGTCTACAATAAGAATGTAACTCCCATTATAGAGTCTTTGAAAGAATGGTTCTATTTCAGTTGCAGGTGCGCCTTGCTGGTGACATGAAAGGTTGTATGAATTCCCTTCACAGGCTCCGTGCAAACTAATACCGTTACACAGAAGCGTGCCGCTTAGTGACATAGCACAATTGTTGCCACTAAGAAACACTTTCTGTCCTTTGTTACTGACACATGCATGTGAATAGGGCAGGTTCCATGTTGTTTTAAGGTACCCCTTTCCCAATTTCTCGTACATGCCAGCCTGTATATATTTTTGGCAGTATTGAAACCTGAAGGTTGAGATTGGAATATTTATGATTCCGTGGATTATCCATTCACTGACAGGTCGTTCTGACATTGTCAACGGTAATCTTTCTAGTTTTTCAATGCTCAAGATTGTATAATCAGCACCCTTCTGAGCCATACCGATTTGTCTATCAGTAAGGTTAAAGATTTGGAATAGTGACGTTGTGTTGATTAAACGCCAAGGCACATAGCCAGAACGCAGATTTTGTAACGTCCAGCCAAGCTGTACAATAGAACGCAATTGTGACTGACCATGTTGTAATAACAGTAAGTCTTGCGATAATATATCGATTGCTGAAGACACAATGCTGTCCAATGAAAAAATTCTGGAGGACAGAGTCATTAACCCATTGTCCACTACAGAAAGTGATTTTTCCAAATTAATACGGTCAATTTCCCGTATTCTTTCTGCTGTCTCAATTTGAGTAACCTTCCAGGCCTCATTGTATGCTGCATATACAGAGGCTGCTATGAAACGCTTTTGACGCTGTTTGCGTGGTCCCATTATGAAATCACGCAAGTCAGCACCATCAGTAAGTAAAGTTAGGTGTTGCTTAATTTCAGGCAGTGTGGAAGTTTGTAGCCATTGAAGGCATAATTTGCCCACACTGTAGGTTGTTATTATCCCTGGGTGATGTCTTTGGGGATATCTAGGGTCTGGCCTGTTCATTTTGAAACCCTGTGTTTTATTCAGGAATCTATCTTGACAGTTATTTGTATCTGTGGGCCAGATCAACCATTGTTTCCAATCAGGATGTGTTCTGTTTTGGTTAAGTATATGGTTTATGTCTATTTCTTCATCTGTTTCAGAGTTATTGCTAAACATTGTTGGCTTTGGAATAGACAGGTTATTTAAATCTTTGATTTTGGCTAAGCCAAGACAGGTGGTTTGTTGAATGGTGTCATTTAAAAATATCATTTGTTCTGGGATCATGCAGGCTCTAAACAAAGCTTCTATACCCTGTACTTGCCATTCTTTTGTACCCCAAACACTTTTCAAATCAACATGTTTGTCCCAACAATCAAATCCAACAGTATTCATTTTTTCAAAGAAAGAATCTGAATATATCAATTTTGTGTTGGTTATCATGGTTTTCATCCCTGTCTTGTTTGACAATTTGTAATAAAATGTTTCAGCATTAGTTATGTTAAAACCTGAAAAATATGAATATTTGCCATACACGGTTCTAGAGCTCCCTCTTGGAGGTGTAGCACAATGTTCCCATTGGTTAAAATTTAAAACATTTCTAGGTTGTGCAGATTTATGCAAGAAATGGTTACCATAATGGTTATAGCAGTACATGCTGTCATAATTTGTAGAACCCTGCAAATAATCATGTTTTGTAAATTTAGCAGACATTACTAAGTCAGACATCATATTGTTTATACTTTCAAAGTCCCAATCATCAGCAAATGAGTTTGGTTTTGCAAAGTCACTCAAGGAGATCTTGATTTGGTGTGGATATTTCAGGATCTCGACCGGACCATAAATTTCATAGTCAGTGTTGTCCCAGGCTACCCCACCAGGTATTGGAATTGCTGTGAAGTTGGCTGAAGAAAGTTCTGAAGAAAGTTCTCTTTTCTCGACGTGTGAAGATGTGTGTGGTTTGAGGACCAAGTTGATGTTCTGACTTGCTGTGTCCATTTTAGCATATTTTCCCTCAATGAAGCGTCCCAAGGTAAATACCATGATGAGCCAAAGTATGAGGATAAATGCACCAAAACCCACCCAAAATTCAATCCATGGAGAAACTAGATATGTTTCTTTCAGTTGTTTCAAAAGTTCCTTAGCTTTGTCTTTAAAGGATTTTGATGATGGCTGTGTCTTTTGTTCGCTGAAACCGTCAGAGGAATCATCGAAGTTGATGAAGTAACCGGATGCAGTTCTGTCAATTGTTCCAATTGGTTCAGGATTTTTGTTTCTTGCATTTTCACTTGGTACTTCTGTATAGATTGGTGTGTCTCTGCTAAATGTCTTTATTTGGGTTTTTAGAGGTCTTAGTTCTATTGCATTGTTGCATAGTCCTTGTTGTTCTTCTGTAGGCGTTTCGAATGTGATGAGCCTCTTTGATAGGACCTCTGTACTGGTAGCAAACCTTGGTGTTCTGCTACTTATTGGGAGTCCACTTGGCCTACTGTTGGTTATCGGCCACATGTTGTGGTTTTACCAGGTCGATGGATACAACTCGGTTCTCCTTTTTTCCAGCAAGTGGCGGTAGTACAACTGATCTTGTCCCGTTGACAGACAAGACAGGAACTGCTTTTCTGTAAGAAGGCCCAAATTCCTTCTTTACCGCGATCTTCTCCCTGACTAGATCCCCGACTTTTGGAATCCAGACAGGTCTTGCTGGGACAGGTGGTGATTCTTCAGTGGTCGTTGGCTGTTGTTTCAACTGTATGTTGCTCAGGTCTTTTCTTGTTTTGTTTAAGTCCTGCAAAATAGCCAAACGGTCTTTGACATCAAAGCTTTTTTCTGTTACCACTGAAGTCTGACTATCAAGGTCAGAGATCAACATCCTAGTTCCGAATAATAATTCGTACGGACTGAATCCCTTCAGAGAATTTCTTGGCAAGTTATTAAGACTACGTTGGACACTTATTAGATGTTTGACCCACCCAGCTCCCGAACCTAATATCCTTTCTATTATAGATTGCTTTCTGTCTTGGTTTTTTCTTTACACCATCCCATACCCTCAGGAAGGAAGTGAGAAGATTCCCGCTGGGCTGTGCTCATTTGGCCATTCTTTCCCCCCCCCAGGCTGGATTGCCTGAGAAAAGTAAAAAAAAAATGGTCGAACGTAGCATGCTCTTAGCGTATATGCCATTTAGACTCGCAAATCTTGTATAACAGTCCGGACGTCAGCCGAGTGTTGTGGATCTACATTATAAGTGGGAACTAGCCTGTATATGTTAATCGCAAGCCATTCTTTTTAGTGGTGATGTTATCTGCCTTGATACGACGAGGTATTAAACTGCTTCTCTCCCCACTGCGATCTCTGTTGCAGTTTGGGCAGTTTTTTACAAACATGGTGTAGTGCAGGCTCATGCCTGGCCACCAGTACCGTGATTGTAATTCTTCCAGAGAATCCTTTAATTTAAGGTGTCTGAGACCCTCGCCCATGTGTGCGTCTGCGATTAACAAGTTTCTCCTGTCCATGTTTGGAATCACTCTATCCCCCACTCCAGGGATTCGAGCAAAAGGAATGGAGTTTGCATCTATGATGTATGTGTAATTGAGTGGATAGTTGATCGGTAACGCCGAGCAGTCGCCTTTTGATGACGTTTTTACTGCCAGCAATGTTTCGCCGTCAATGTATTTTAATGTACGCTTTTTCCGATCTACGGGAGCCGGTTTACTGGCTGCCGCTGCGGCTGTTTCAGCCAATGAATTCCCTACAACGTGAACGCCATCACGCTGGTGACTCAGTGAGTGTGTCACGTGAGTCTTTGGTAGTTCTTTTTTCAAAAGAGCTACTTGTTCCCAGAGAAGTCTCTGCTTTATTGGTGCATCCGTGTCATCTTTGTAATCGTTCTGAATCCAGGTCTGCAAATCCTTGTTATATGCTTTGACGCAGAAATATGAATCTGACACTATAAGTGTCGGGAATTCGCGATCCGCATTATCTAGCGCCATTTTCAAAGCTAATATTTCAGTTTGTAGTTCTGAATTAGTTTCTACTGAGTGTGATTTTGTTAATAGAGGTCTTAGTTTACCTCCGTGCCACACTTCTTTTGTAATCTCACATGTGGGATTGTATGCATGTTCTCCCCAAACGGAGGGTTGAGCATGTCCGTCTGTATAGATTACACAGGCGTAATGTCGTAGAGGCAGAATGTCGATTGGCAGAGGATACGTTTTTTCATATTTTAGATTCTTTAATTCTTCTAGTTCTTAAAAGACTGTTAACCAGGCAATACTTGATAATTCATATCCTCCGTACTGGATTTTCAGATGGGCAATTCTGGACTTTTTGAAGTTGAATTTGTAACCCTCTGCAGCGAAACCAAGTATTATGGTGTTCACTCTTTTCAAGTGAGTCTCCAAGTCATCATCTGTTAAGTAAATGTCATCGACATAAGATAATGCTTCATCATCATATAGTTGTAGTAATTCTGTTACTCTTGCTGAGAATACCCCCGGGCTGTTCTTGTACCCCTGGGCTAACCGACAGAATTGTTTTTGAGTGCCATTTACTGAAAATGCAGTTAAATATCTGCTCTCTGGTGCTATGTTTTGACAAAAGAATCCGTTGGAGATGTCCAAGGTTGTTTTGTATTTTTTGCGCACTATGTTATTCATTAGTGCAGCACTGTGTGAGTTTTGCACTGCAAAAGTTTTGCAACATGTGTTAAGGTGTCGGTAATCCAAAACTAGACGGTACGAATTGTCTGGTTTGGAGACCGGAAACAAAGGATTGTTCATTTGTGAGGTGCAAGTTTCAATCACCCCTTGGTATTCTAGCTGATCTAGTATTTCATTTACTTGTTTTTTAGCTTCTTGCTTAATTGGGTACTGCCTTTGTGCAGTAGGTTGTGATTTTAACTGGACTTTGTGAGGAGGAGAATCCTCATCCCATCCTACATGATTTTTATATAAAGCAGGTGCTAAGGCCACTGCCCACTTTTTAGCAAGTGTATATTTTTTATGAATCGGTATTTGATTCGAGAAGGCAGGCATAATTACTTCTTCGCCATGAGGGCACTCCCTGACAAACTCTGGTGGCCAGTCTTTTTCAGCTAGAAGGATGTCATAGCCCTTGGATAGGTTATCCCAAAATAGTCCCCTTATTTTCCTAGTCTTATCTCCCTCTATACGTAATGTTATCTCGTATATTTTGTGGGGCTTGCTAACTCTGGTATCTGCAGTTTCCACTTGAAGGTATTCATTCGTGTCCACTGTCTCCAGATGATTCATAAGGACTTTGCGAGCTATGCTCACCTCTGCTGCGCTGTCTAGCATTGTCTGAGCCCATTCTCCGTTTTTCAGTTGTGTCCTCAGTATTCTCGGCATTGTTAACTACCTTGATACTGGCTACCTTCTTTTTTGGAAATTGTGATTTCTTTTTCAGTTGAGCAGGTTCCTTGTCTTTGGACTTGGCGTGCTCTTCTGATCGTCCTCTTCTTTCCGATTTCTGCGAGGAATTCTGAAAAGATTGAGAGGGACGTGTATCAATGTCTTGATATCTATCAGGTTTTTTAATATTATCCCTATTTCTAAGGTTATATCTATTCCCAGAGGGTTCACTCTGAGGTGACCTTTGTCTCGGGTTCGGAGATTTCTCTCTTCGCCTAGGAGACCTTCCTCTGGACTGGAATTTCTTTTCTTTAGGATTGGACTGTTTATTTCCATCCCAGTTCTTTTTTGGTGAATTATTATTAAAAAATATTTTTTCTGGACTTGTAGTCAGTTGCGGTTTTACTGGTATTCCACCTAGACTATCTCTGCCTAGTTCTTCATAGGATTTTTCTATGATTCTGGCAATTTCAGCTGGTTGGTCTGCTATATCTGTCTCTTTTAACCTCTGGCGGATCGCCACGTTTGCTGCTTCACCCTTTATGTTGGCTAGTAATATAGCCGAGACCTGCTTGAAGTCTTTCAGTAATTTCATACCAAGAGTTAAAGCAGGTTCTGGACCGTATTCATCTTGAATTTGTTTTAGCACATCTGGTATCACCGAAATGGATGGGACACCGTGCGTTTTTGTGTAGATGGAAGCAAAGACTGTACCCCAAGTGTCACAGTCCTCAATGTGTGGTGCGATTCCCATTGGGAGACATATAGTCAGAATCCTGTGTTTTTCTAATGGGGTGGTGTCAGGAAACACCGCCTCTATTTGGGTAATTTTCTGTGCCAACCAGAATGGCAGGATTGGATGTTCTGTGGTGTGATTTTATTTGTGTTCCCCTGGTGAGGGGTCAGCTGTGGAATTTTAATCGCTGGCTGAATTGTTGAAGTCCGCATTACATACTGAACTAATTGTCTGTGAATTTTTAGTAGTTGTTTTAGCTGTATTAACAGCTCTGCTGCAGGCATTCTTTCGATGTCTGGATGTGGTGTGTATCCGGCTAGGACCGGCCACGTTGCTCCTGGTCTTCCTAAAGGACCGAGCCTTGTAATGTGATTGTTATGTATTAGGGCGCCATCAAATAAGAGCAAATGCTCTTGGAATTTGAGTGGTACTTCCACCTCCTCGAAAGGAGTGTACTCATTAGGAGGTTCCTCTACTTTGTAATAGTGGAAGTACTTTGTTACAGCATTTGCTGCTGGAAAATGTATCCATGTATAGTATACCTCTGTCTGCCGATATTCGTGTGCCTCGATTACGAATATGACTGTACCACCTCTAGGTGTCAGTCCATTTTCTATAAGTTTTAGAGTTATAGCTCTCCTTTTGGCGACCTGGATGAGTATTATATCCGGGTCTGCATCGAGTGCTGTAGTATCAGCTGCTGCTATTTCAGTAGCTAATCTAATTGCCTCTCTTTCTCCATCACTGTCTCCCATTTTACAGACAGGATGGTATTATTTTTGTTTGCAGATCAGGTTTCTTTATGGAAACAGAGATTAGGTGCACAATATTTTGGAACTGTTTTATCCTTCAACGTTGACTAGACCAAGAACCATACATAGGAGTTCCCTCCTGCGAGGTTTTGGAGGATATTATAACCTTTCACCCACTCCAGACGTCTTTGGAGTATTTGGGAAAAGGGGTCTGAGTGAGAAAGCACGACTGAGTTACTCTAAATGTCTTACGTTAGTTTTATCGCCCTTTCCAAACGCGTTGGGCGCCATGTAGTGTAGCTCCTATTTTCCCAATAGGCTCTGCGCATTGGAATAGTGTCTACAGCAGTAAAGGCCTAGGCCAGACGTTAACTAGGTCTACTACTGTCGAAACTAGACTTAATTTTTGGGTTTGCCAGCTAAGCTCAGAGTTCGCTAGAAACTTTCTCGAATGTTCAAGGAAGGATTAACTCCCCTGATTAGACAAGAAGGGATTTAGTTTCTGACAACCATAGAACATGACAACTTTGCTCTCCCCTAATCAAGAGTCAATCTCGAGAGTCGTGTGAGCACAAGGCAATTATTTTACTCAGTCAGTACGTGCATTCTTAGTCTCATCAGAATGTAGAGAAAAGGAAGAGACGGGCGTGTTCAATAAAAGATGTTATTTATTGATCAGTCTCTTTTCTCGTACAAGAGAAATGGATCGATATTATTGCAATACTTATAGTTAAGTAAAGTGCATACATTAGAAGCAATAGTATAAAATAATACTGTAAAAACATTGATATGGTTTCTGAGCCATATGATGTTTAAAATGAATAAAATATATTTACATACACATATATATTTGACTAAACGTACTCAACTGGTGTTTCTAAATACGCCTACCCCGTGTACCTGACCTAAGTCTAATGCGTGGGCGGGAATAGAAAGTTACAGTTTAAGTTAAGTTTGTTTTTGCCAAGTGAATAACTAAAGAATTCTCTAGGAGGGGTTATTCAGTTCTGTACCTGGAATTTAGGATGAATGAGGAATGGTATCTCTTTCTCTGCTCTCGATATTCCAGGCTGCCTGCGAGGGCTGCCCAGAAGCGCCGGTGCTGGGTCTCTCGGCTTGAGATAGCAGCGCGTCTCTCAGCGCGTCAGGAAGGCGGGGCTGCTGCCTGCGGGGTCTGCTTCTGCTCTCGGCTTCGGCAAGTATGGCTGCTCCGTCTTGTCACCACGCGTGTGTTTGCATAGGGCAAGGTCGGCAATATTTATACCTTAAAGGTGCCGGGATTGACGTAAGGATGGACATAGGTACGTCAATAAAGATGTCATACGACTTGCTCGTTAGCACATTCTTTACTAAAGTTCTCTGTGAAATCAAAACAATGGCCGCACGGATTATCCAGGTTGTCATAGGTTTGATTTGTTATGAGAACGTCGTATGCCTTATCAGGGGCTGGAGGAATATCGCTTGTCTAATTAGATCTCAAGCGTTATGACCTAATCAGATAACACGTTCCTGTGCCGTAGTGTGACTGCGTCAGATAACGGTATCTGCATCATGGGGAATTTCTTGCCTCATGGGCTGACTGTTAGTTAACTAGCTAGGTAGCTTAACCAGAATAGGGTCAGGAATAGGGGGATCGATTCAGAACCTATAGAAATACACGACAGCAGAAGGTGTTTCATATCACCATTTACCACTAACAAATGGCATTTCATGTAGTGTATGAGCAAGTCTGTTCTATAAAGCAGGAAAATTGCAGTATTACTTTTTAAACTTAGATGTGATATTTCCGGAGATTTCTGTTCGAAAGAATATGAATCCAGTGGTCACTTGTTTAGCCGCACAGTTATGGGAGAATTATTCTTAGCACAAAACACAATAGATATAGCAGAAGCTCACAAGCATAATTTAACATGTTCACTAAAAGAAGAAGAACATATATTTTTGAATTTAGTAGAAGAAAGGAGACAAGATTTCCATAAGAAGGCCATTGAACAGAAACCCAAATTCCACCATGGGCTGAGAAATAAATAATTTTTACACCTGGTAAGGCTCAGGCTGCGATGGCACTATATTGCGAAAAGAAAAGGAAAATCTGTTTCCATGGGTTAACAACTGACTATAACAATGTATTTATTGGTTCCAGTGAATGTGAACATAAATTGGAGGATGGGGACTAAAAGGGGCAACTGATCCAGTATTCCCTGGAATTTACTATATATGTGGTAATAAAGCTTACTTAGAGCTACCTACAAGATGGTATGTGAGTTGCTATTTTGGAATAGTATTCCCTAAAGTTGATCATGTGAAAACAATAACTGGAAACAATGAAAACAATAATGAACTAATACATAGTAAGAGAGCTAGTTTTGCAGAAATAGTAGGAGATATATTTAGTGCATTGATACCGACAGTGGGAGTAATTCTGAATACACAAAGAATTTTTCAATTGAACACAGTAGTTGATCGACTGACACTGCTGGAGGTTTTCCTAATGATCAATACTAAAATAGTTGCGATCAGATCTATGGTTTTGCAGAATCGACTTGCCCTTGATATTCTATTGGCAAAATAGGGTGGAGTCTGTAAAATGCTAAAAGCACAACATTACTGCACTTACATACCTGATAAAAGTATAGGAATTAGGAAATACATAAAATATATTATACATTTGGAAGAAGAATTAAAACTACTGGAAGTTGACAGTGTATGGAAGAAATTAACAAATAGCCTAACATCAATAGGGTCATGGTTTGCTAATTTTGGTAAAGGAGTTGTGGCTCAAGTAATGCTACCTATACTTGGAATAACTATGATAATTTTGTTATTAATCATCTGGTGCAAATGTGCTAAAAACAGAAGAAAATATGAAGTAAACAAACAGGGAAAGAAAAGGAAATATGAAGAAATTAGACTTGAAGACTTCAAAGGTGAATTATATAAGAAAATGAAGAACATGAAAGAAAAAGATGAAGTAGAAATGGATAAGATAGAGAAGGGAATGGAGATATGCTAAAGTTGGCATTTGGTTTGGGTATGGGTAGTTGTTGATGGCATAAATGCCCTCAGAGAGGGGATTGATGGAGCAAGGATTTGCAAAGAAGCAACTTACTCAGATCTCAGTAAACCACGTAATAAATTATTAATAACGTTTGTAATATTAATTTTACACTTTCTAGAAAAGGGGGAAGCTTGCCTATGTGTTTTACTAACCAGTAACACAAATGCAATTAAAGATGGCTGCTAACGCAGGAAATTAAACTGCGCATGATTCAGCTGCATGACTTTTTAACGCTTGGAGGGAACATTTTGCTTCTGTGCAGTATCAGCTAAAATGGTTGCTTAAGAACTCACATGCTAAGCAAAATTAAACTGTGCTATATACTAAGTATTAATGCATAAATAGTCTTTATAATTAAATGGGATTAGAGTAGATATAAGTGGTATACAGTGATATCATTTTATTGTAATCTAATACTTTGTCTCTTTGACCTCTCTATTAGTTCATATTCGGGACTCTAGTCAGGGCAAGGGAGTTACACACAAAAATATAACCCCTGCTCACGCCCTTGGTAGCTTGGCACGAGCAGTCGGCTTATCCTAGAGGCAATGTGCAAAGCCTTTGCGCAACACACACACACAGCAGCAACACACTAGGCACACCACAAAAGAATCTCCTCACAAGGTTATATTACAAAAATAGCCTTTGTATTATCCAAAACACATTAGAATCATAATCACACAATATACACTGTGCCAACTGGCCATAGCCAATATTCACAGGAGATTATATACACTTGACAGGCCAATCAGGCCACTGTCAGAACCTTTAGAAAGCACTAGTAGCACATATACAACACAACCAGTGACTACTGGCAGAATACTGTACTCAGCATTGTATCACCTGCAACATATACACATGTCTCCATCACTGTGGCATAAAACACAATTTGCATAACATTCAGCATCCTCATCAGCAACAACCGTATTAGGCATAACCACATTATGCATAAACCTCATAGCAATATCTGTAGCATGAACACCTTATGCATAAACGTCCTAACATAAACACATTATGCATCATCACAGTAGGTATATCATTAGGGCCTAGCGCCCTACCAACACTGGCCCCTGGCCAACTGGCCTTTCACTGGGGGTCCATTGCCCCTATTTCCCAAAAGTCAGGGCTCACAATTGTAGAGCCTCCCAAGTAGCCCTCTGGCTGCCAAAGCAGCAGTAAAGATGTGCATCATACACTGGGGCAGGAGAGTGCACCTCACTCCTTCGTTAGGAAAAACATATCTCACACTTTGCAGCTGCCCGCAACTGCAGTGCAGCTGTGAAAAGTAAACAGGCACTGTGCCTCGGGAGCACCAACACCGCTCTGATCTCAGCGAAATCAGCACTCACTGTGCTCTGGGAGCACATTTTACTGGGCTCCGTCGGGTGCTCTCACTCGGCACCAATGCTCCCAAAACAGCCCCATTCACTGGTCTCTTTTGGGACTCCTCGTGTCTCCCCACAGCAGGGGACAAGCACCAACAATGTGCCTCAATGGGTCATCCTTCACCGGGACCTCACCTGACTTCTTTGATCTCTGGCACACGCAGCTGCTTTCGGAGGAGGGTTAGGCTCTCGCCCTCCTTCAGGCTCAAATTTCCCTGGCTTCTTCGTCAACTGGCGATCTCGGTGAGCCCACCTCTCTCAGGCCTTACTTCCTGTGAGGCACCGGTTCTTCTGCTGGACACGCACCAGGTCAGGCACGGCCATCTGGCTTCCGCAGCTGCCGATCATGGCTGCTACTTTCCACCGGTTCAAAAGTGCGGGGTGGGCTCCCGCCGGTAAATACCTATAAATATAGGGTGGGCTTCCACGAGCAGCAGTGCACGAACAGCATGGTGGGCTCCCGCTTCTAGTAGCATAAAGGCAGGGTGGGCTCCTGCCTCTAAACACACACACATTCTGGATGGGCTCCTGCTTTCTCCCAGCAACTCGGGGGAATCCCTATGCTGGGATTCCCTCTAAATCTTCACTCAGCACAGCACTGCAGGGCACCCACTCTCCACCCATCTTGGTAGAAGGTATAGCGCTCATGAGGCGCTTGAGTTCCAAAGTCTCAGGGGTACAAGGCTGGGCCCAGCCAGGCCAGCTCACAGGGCCCTCCAGCAGGGTAGGCAGTCCCTCGTGGTGGTTCCTCCTGGGGCCCAGCAGCAGCAAGCCCCAAGCACAAGGAAAGCATAATAACTTACATTGAGTCACAGCTCCACTATTTATTCAGAATTTTCTTTGTCTGTCCTGGCACAGGGCATAGTGGAATCCAGCCTGAACTGGTTCTGGGGTGTGTGGAGCACTTTGTTTACAGGGCTCCCACCCACCTTTGTCAAGTTGGGGCTCTGTCAGGCAGGTACAGATCTGTTCAGCGTCAGGGGGCTATTCCTCCCACTACTCCAAATGCAGATCTCCCATTCTGCCTAGCGCTGACTCACCCTGCCCTCCCTCATGCCACACACACACCTCACCAGCCCCTGTCACTCTAAAGCCAGACATGCAATCCACATCAGGCAGGCAGACACATAGCACACAGCCCTAGAAGTGGCATTTCTAAAATAGTGATAATAAATCTGCGCACACAATTGTGCAGCATTTATTATTACTATTCCAACCATACCAAACTTGACCACGCTGCTCCTCTCATATCAGGAATTATGCACCCTGCCCATGGGGCTAGCTAGGGCCTACCTTAGGGGTAACTGAGATGCAGTAAAAGGGAGGTCGCACATGTGGCATACACTTTAGGTGCCACGTCACAACAGCAGTAATACTGCGCGCACATGTCCTGCAATGGCAGAGGCCTGACACAGGTTTGAAAGGATACTTTGGTGGGTGGCGCAATCATCGCTTCAAGCCCACCAGTAGCATTTAATTTACAAGCCCCGGGTATATGAGATACCACTTTACAAGGGACTGACAGGTAAATGTTATGTTATGTTAAGTTGGTCTTATATAGCGCTCAGCTACTCCAAAGGAGTGTCCCGGCGTTTTAGCAGAATTGGGAACAGAAGACCAGGAGCGGACAGACAAGGCAGAAATTATTGAACAAAAAGCCACGACTTTAGCTCCTTCCTGAAATTCAAGAGGCTGGTATTTAATCTCAGGAAAACAGGCAAGGAGTTCCAAAGCTTGGGGGCTGGATGGCGGAAAGAAAACCCGCCCAGCCGGGCCCGTCTGGCAAGAGGAACAATTGCCAAGGCCAAGGAAGCTGACCTTAGTGTTCTCAAAGGCAGATAGAAAGCCAGTCGGTTTCTGATATATTTAGCTCCTGTGCCATGGAGCGCCTTGAAAGCTAGCATGAGAGCCTTAAAGGCCACAAGTTTTTTATTGGGGAGCCAATGAAGTTTTTTTAGTAATGCAGTCGCGCTTGTTCTGCGATGAAGACCGAAAATGGCTCTGGCAGCAGCATTTTGCACAACCGAGAGATGAGAAACTCCGGCAGGCCCAGGTAGAGCACATTGGAGTAACCCAGGCGGGAGCCTATCAAAGCCTGAACAGTCACTTTCCGGTGGCAGAGGGACAGCATTGGAAGGAATTTTTTAAGCATTTTTATGATGCCAAAACACTTGCCGACAAGGCCCAGGATTTGATGTTTCAGCATCAGTCCATCATCGATCTGCACTCCCAGATTCTTGGCCTTGGGCAGACAGCATTGGGAGGGAACATGTCCGGTGACCACCAAGACTGCCATCTGGGGTCAGCTGGACAGCTAAAGAATAGCAGCTCCGATATATCGGAATTGCATTTAAGGCTGTGTTGCTCAAACCACTTGAAGACCGCCCCTAAATAGCCTCTGATCTGCCCGCCATCGAAGTCAGCACCCTTCTGGCAAGTAAAAAGAAGCTGGGTGTCATCAGCATAGGACACGATCTGGGCACCATAGGACTCCGCCAGAGCCGCCAGGGGTGCCATATAGATGTTAAACAAGGTAGGGCTCAAAACAGAGCCCTGGGGCACCCCGACCTCCAATGGCGTCAACTCGGCAGAGAACGGAGGGGCCCAGATCGTTTGTCGGCGGCCAGCAAGGAAGGACCTAAACCAATTGAACACCGCTCCCCTCAGCCCAATCTCCTTTAGTCTGAACAACAAACTGCTGTGGGGAACGGTGTCAAAAGCCGCCGACAAGTCCAGCATAACCAGCATGGCCTTACCTCCCACATCCAACACCTCTCTGAAAGGCATCAGTGACCTCCAGTAATGCCGTCTCCGTGCTCATATTGGCACGGAAGCCCGACTGGGTGTCATGCAAGATGTTATTAGTTTCTAAAAAATTGGAAAGAAGGGCGTGGACATGCTTCTCCACAACCTTAGCCAAGGCCGGGAGAAGGGAGATAGGCCTATAGTTGGCATGCAGCAATGGGTCCAGATTGGGCTTCTTCAAAAGTGGCAAGATCAGGGCGTGTTTCCAGGCCTGGGGGACCACTCCTGTGCTCAGTGAACAATTGAGCACCTTGGTTGACCAGATCGTTTATCACTAGGGCCATTTTACCCAGGCACTGTGCAGGACAAGGGTCCAGAGGTGAGCCGGACTTAAGCTTAGAAATCAGATCTAGAGAAAGGAAAGGAAAGTTAGCAAGAGTAGGTCCGTCACCAGGAAGGTGGGCAGAGGAAAAAACACATGTTTCAAATGGAGTAGTCAGAGTGGTGGCGGAAAAAGAGTCTTGGATGGTTTGAATTTTGGAGATAAAAAAGTGGCCAATTTCGACACCCAAAGTTCAGTGATGGTGCGTGGGCAAAACAGAACTAGGTGAAATGAATTCTTTAACTATAAGAAAAATGTCCTTGCTGGCTACAGTGGCGGCCTTGATTCTTCTAGCAAGATAAGCTTTCTTTTCTAAGGTAATGCTGCCGTGATATGCCTTGATGGACTCTTTATAAGGATTCTTCTCCAGAGGATCATAGTGACGGCGCCAAGCTCTTTCTGCCTTTTTACAACTGCGCCGCATGTCCGCTAGGGAAGCTGAAAACCACGGGGCAGATGCCCGCTCACAGCTTTTACGGGAGGTCGAGGTGGGTGCAAGTTCATCAAATCTCTCCTCCAACCAGCCCTGCAAGAGAGCAAGATCAGTTTCAAGGCTGCCTGACAACAGGCACGGATGGTCAGAGAGAGCTTGTGCCAGCATATGCGGGGTCACTCGATTGAAAGCTCTCGTTGTCTGGCGCGCACACTCTAATGGTCGGGTTAAGGGTTTATTAGTCACAGGGATCTGGAATTTAACAAGGTGGTGGTCTGACCATAGAACCGGGATAGGGGGCAACACGGCAATGGGAGTGGTGGGGAACACTTGGTCCAGAGTGTGACCTTTAATGTGTGTGGCTGTAGTGATGTAAGGGACCAGAATTAGTGGGAGGTGACATCTAACAGCTTAATGGTGTCGACATCAGTACTTGAGTCCATATGAATATTAAAATCCCCCAGCAACAGGCATTGGTCCATTTTTAGACACAGCGCTGCAACAGCAGTGTAAAGCTCTTCATCAAAAGACCCGGGGGTCTATAGACTAAAATCCCAGCATAGGTTTGATGAGAGGACACAGAAAGAGAAAACCCTAGAGATTCACAACCCGCTATGTCGTCAATTGGAATAGTGGTACAAGGAAAACGCTTATCCACTACCATAGCTATGCCGCCTCCTCTGCCCTGTGCTCTGTCTTTCCTATAAATGACGTAGTTGGGGGGGATAGCTGACACTAAGTCAGGTCCCGAACATTCACCCAACCAAGTCTCAGTAAGGAAAAGACACAGAGGGTTCGTGTCGACCAACAGATTATAAATATCTAAAGAATGTCTGGGAAGAGATCTGGTGTTCAACAGAAGACAGGACAGAAATCTAGGCGGGTCCCGGGGAGATGGCACTGGAAGACAGCCCAAACTCCACCCAGAAACCGAACAACGCTTTTTATAGGCATGTCTCCCTGGAAAAAGTCGATGGCAGAAACCCGCCTTTCCTCTTAAGGAGAGGAGCTCCTCAGAGGTGTAAGTATGCATACTGAGAAGGCCACAAACTTAAGATGTACAAAGAGCGCCATCCGCACACGTCCGCCTCCGGGACGCTGACGGGCGCAGATGGGCTTACCTTAGGCGCTCCATTGGCGCGAAAGTAGGCGCACCCGCACCGCGCGACCTCTGCGCGGAAAAAAGGGCCCCTAAATTTATAACCTATCCAGCGAAGGTGAGTAAGACCGTACCACTGGTCCGCCGACCAGCGTGCCGGTATACTACTAAGATGGCCCCTGAATGCTAAATGCAGCCTACTGGCATACAGGTCCTAGAATACCTTGCGGGCCCAAACAGCCGAGCAGGTCTGGAGAGATGCGCGCGAGAGTCCCCCGCGATGCTGTTGCCACCCAGCAGGCAGGGAAAAGAAGTAAAGAAAGATGCCAAAGTTACGGGCAGGAGAATACCCGGCTTTCCACCTTAGGTGGGGCAAATGAAGAGAGGGGGAGGAGGAGAGATAGCGTCAGGTAAGCAGTGACACAGAGATACCACAGGCGCTAGCAATCAGCGTACACAAAATACTAATACCACCCTAGAGCAGCCGTCTGACGCGCTAGCAATCAGCGCGCAGTAGCGGTAGTGGAACAAGACACAAATACAAGTTTTAAAAGTTTTAAAATGTGCTATAGATCAGCGCAGATAACAGTTATATAAAAATGGCTCTAGCAATGGTCATTCAAGCCTCCGTCCAACCGCACCCAGCATCCGCCTCAGTTTGCAGCAGGGGGTACTCAATTGATCCGAGGATGTGCCAGGCTCAGATTTATAACCTATCCGGCGAAGGTGAGTAAGACCGCACCACTGGTCCGCCAAACAGGTGTAAATCAATATTATCATGTTTATCACAGTGAGCACACACACTTTACACTGAACAGCAGTGCTTAAGTGCCCAGAATCCTAAAACCACCAACATCATGTCAGAAAAAAGGCAAGGAGGAAGGCAAAAAGTTCAGAAATGACTCTGCAAAAAGGGCCAAGTCTAACATGGAACAAAATTGGAAACAAAAATTATAAACTTTCAAGGAAGTCAAATATCCATTTCAGGAAGAACTTATACAACAGTGGTTATTATTTTTCATCAATGACCTACTGCAACATCTGAACACCCAAACTGTTTATTTCAGGTGTAAGAGTGGATGGAAACATTGGAATGATGCCCACATGGAATTCAAAGCTCGATGGCCTTCTCAATTAGCAAATTCGAATACGTTATTCCTCCAGCCAAAGTTCTAAGAACATAATTTGTCCTATTGGGCTGATGTCATTAAAAACAGAATGCATTGGATTCTATTAATATTCATTATTAGTCTTTTGATTAATTTTTTTCCCTAATATGCACAACATTTTGAAAAATGACTTAAAAAGCAAGTTGTGTATATATATATTACCTACTGGCGGTCGCCAGTAGGTATATATAGTTAGGATTTTTTCTCTATGGGATTTTTGAAAATTCTATGTCTAATAACTTTGCCGTTTGTGGACGGAATTGGCTGAAATTTTCAGGAAAATGGCACATTTTGTTTCTGAGCAGCCTTTGAAAATTTGGGGGGGGTTCGTCAAGGGGGGGCCGAGAAAAAAGGGGGGTCCCAAAACGCGTTTTTCCCATGTTAATTTCCATAGGGCGGTTGGCCTCACTTTTAGACCGAACGGCTGAATGGATTTGCACGAAACTTGGCAAAATTGTAGGGACTGGTAGCCCGATGTGCCTTTTGTAGGTCTCAATATATGTGCTCCAGTGGATTTTGAGAAATTAACGTTTAAAAAAAGATATATATCTGTAAGCGCGGACCGGGCAGCGGCCTAGGACGCGTACTTTTCGCGCAACGGAGCTTTGTGAAGCGAAGCTGATTGGTTCTCCGGCGTCTGTCAACATTCCAAACAGTCCGTAGTGGCCGCAAACAGTCCGTAGTGGCCGCCATCTTGTCTCTCGGTAGGATCGAGAGACAAGAGGAGGCCAAAGCGAAGGGGTAAATGACCATAAGGGGGAATAGTAGATCCTCGCTGACCCCCTAGGTTTGATGTGGAGGTTTTAAAAGGGCCCCGCGGGGCAAAAAAAAAAAAATATAATAATAATCTTACGGCTGAATGGATTTGCACGAAACTTGGCAAAATTGTAGGGACTGGTAGCCCGATGTGCCTTTGCTAGGTCTCAATATATGTGCTTCAGTGGATTTTGAGAAATTAACGTTCAAAAAAAGATATATATCTGTAACAGCGCACCGCTTCGCGTACTTTTCGCGTTACGGAGCTTTGCGAAGCGAAGCTGATTGGCTCTCCGGTGTCTGTAAACATTCCAAACAGTCCGTAGCGGCCGCCATCTTGTCTCTCGGTAGGATCGAGAGACAAGAGGAGGCCAAAGCGAAGGGGCAAATGACCATAAGGGGGCATAGTAGATCCTCGCTGATCCCCTAGGTTTGATGTGGAGGTTTTAAAAGGGCCCCGCGGGGCAAAAAAAATAAATAATAATAATAATCGAACGGCTGAATGGATTTGCACGAAACTTGGTAAAATATTAGGGACTGGTAGCCCGATGTGCCTTTGCTAGGTCTCAATATATGTGCTTCAGTGCATTTTGAGAAATTAACGTTCAAAAACAAGATATATATCTGTAACAGCGCTCCGCTTCGCGGAGATAAAATTATATCTGTATTACCTAGCTGTTGCTAACACCAGTTAGCGACGGCTAGTAGGAGATAGCGACCATCTTGGGCCCCACTTTGCATGTGAGTGATATTTATCACTAATGACATGCAAAGTGGGCATGCCAAGATGTTAGCGACTGGAAACAGTCGCTAACATCGCTATCTCCTATTATCAACTTTTGGAAATATTCGAGATAAGCGCGAATATCTCCAAAAAGTAACAGCTGCCCTGAGCAGTTCTTAGCCATGTTATCCTATGGGAGGTGGATAACATGGCTAAGAGGATTAGCTCGGTAATGCATGAATATCGCTGAGTTTTCAGCGATATTAATGCATTGCGGTCGGTTTTTATCGTATTTGCGATAAACTTTGATAATAGCAAGGTTTATCTGCGATAATTTCTGACGGTAAAAAAATCTTTGCAATGCATCGTTAGGGATAAATATCGCTTAACTTTGGTAATATGCCCCAACGTCTGTTAACGTTCGATTCGAAGGAAATCAGGAAGTGTTGAAAAACATTGTCTGCGCCATCTTGTCTTTTTTCAAATGCCACACTTTTGTCGTGCACGGCAGCCATTTTAGATGCCTTGACCAGACCCACTCTGTGCACGCTGTCGATCCTTAGCATGGCTCCCCACCCTCGCAAGCATCTCCCCCAGGCAGTGGTCACCCCCGCTCTCTGTCTTATGCATGGGTAATAAACCTCCCCCCATCTGCGCTGCTCTTTCCTGAGAATCACACCCTGTGCCCGCCCGACACCTCCCTTTCGCCCTATTCACTACTGCACCCTCTGACACTCCTTTTCCTCTGTGTCCGATTGTCCAGGCTGGTCCTAGGGTATCAGCTAGCCCTGCAGATGTAGTTTATGGCCACAGCTGTAAAGATTCACCCCTCTTCAAAGGAGTTATAGTAGATCAAGGCCCACACTCGATGAGATCCGTCACAGCAGAAGCGTTGCTATTATCTGAAAACCATCCTGTATTGTGATTGGGGAGGGGACCGAGCGTGAAGCGGAAGATTCCAGGGATGACTCTTTGTACATCAAAGTTTTTACAATTATGTGTCACATTAAAAATATATAGCACTCCGACAAAGTAGTAAGATTATAAAACTTTAATAATTTATAAATATATACAAGAAAACAAAAATAGTAATAACATATAAACATTTTTAGGGAAAAACAACGAAGTAGCGGTCGGCTGTGCGAATAGTCCCAACGCAGTACAACGTCCAGATTTCCGGCGTGGGGCGGGTCATCAGTAGCAAACTGTTGTGCGAATAGTTCCAAGGCAGCAGAACGCGCTGAAATCTAGATGACACGAAAGTGATGTCTAGTAAGTTGCCACCCAGCAAATAACGGCGTGGGGCGTCGCGGGGGGTGGGTCTTCAGTAGCAAACTGTTGTGCGAATAGTTCCAAGGCAGCAGAACGATGGCACCAAGGTGATGTCCAGTAAGTTGCCGCACTGGTTTTGGTATCCTACAATGCTGCTCCGAATAACGGCGTGGGGCGCCCCGGGGGAGGCGGCGTGAACGGGCCTCTCCAGGTGGAGTGTCATCTGTTGTAGTGGGGCGCCCCTTTACCGTTTCAGTTGCCATTCCGTCCGTTTTTGGTCCACTGTGTCAAAAGCCGCAGTTCAGCTGAGTTGCGCCCACTCTTGCGGTGCAGCGATAGGCGGCTGTCACAGGACTCTCAAAATGGCGGCAGGCTCTTTCCTTTTTGGGCCTGGTCCACTGAAATGGCCCTGGGACACCTTGGAAATCGGACGCTTGTCTGCTAGGTCTTGGACCCCATTCTCGAAAGCGTCCCCTCCGCCTTGAGAATTCATCAAAAGTTTTGGGGGCCCCGACTCCTGCAGGCTTCTGGTGGGGAGCGGCTGCCATGATTGCTCGCGGAATGACTACGACGGAGCTACGAGATGGTGGTGCTCTCATGCTGACGCCAGCTTCAGTCTGAAACATCCAGAAACAAGGTGGGGCTTTCATCGTTTGGAAAAAAAAAAAGTTTTCATCCAATGAAAAGTGTTGTTTTTAGGTCATATGATCAAGCCTTCCATCATTAGGAAACCAAAAGTAAAATGAACCAATGAAAAGTTTTATAAACAAGTCACATGACCTGTTATGCGGCATAGGGTATAAAATGCGGAGAAAATACGTTGGCACGTGAGGCGGCGTCAGTAGCGGACCGATGTGCGAATAGGCCGAAGGCAGCACAACGCGCCAAGATCCGGATGGCACCGAGGTGGTGTCCAGCAAGTTGCAGCACTGGTGTGGCCATCCTACAATGTTGAAAGTCGGCGTGGGGCGCCCCGTTGGCCTGTGAGTTTGCGTCAGTAGCGGACCGATGTGCGAATAGGCCGAAGGCAGCACAACGCGCCAAGATCCGGATGGCACCGAGGTGGTGTCTAGTAAGTTGCCGCACTGGTGTGGCCATCCTACAATGCTGAAAGTCGGCGTGGGGCGCCCTGTTGGCCTGTGAGATGGTGTCAGTAGCGGACTGATGTGCGAATGGGGCCAAAGGCAGCGCAACAATATTTTCTGACGAGAAGACACCACAAGGCGCTGAGATGCCAAGATCCGGATGGCACCGAGGTGATGTCTAAGTTGCGGACTGATGTGCGAATGGGGCCAAAGGTAGCGTAACAATATTTTCTGTATGGAAGATACCACTAGGCGTTGAGATGCCAAGATTCGGATGGCACCGAGGTGATGTCTAGCAAGTTGGTGTGGTCATCCTACAATGCTGAAAGTCGGCGTGGGGCGCCCCATTAGCCTGTGAGATGGCGTCAGTAGCGGACTGATGTGCGAATAGGCCGAAGGCAGCACAACGCGCCAAGATCCGGATGGCACCGAGGTGGTGTCCAGCAACTTGCCGCACTGGTGTGGCCATCCTACAATGCTGCGCCGAAAGTCGGCGTGGGGCGCCCCGTTGGCCTGTGAGTTCGCGTCAGTCAGTGGGGGCTGTTTGAGGATCTGACTGCATTGGAAAGCAATGTGATGCTGTGCGTCGCCCCCAAGATGGAGGTTCCTCGGCTGCAGTGGGGCGCCCCTTGGTGTTTCACTCGCTATGCAGCTGAGTTGCGTGCGCACTTGTGGCGAATAGGCCGAAGGCAGCACAACGCGCCGAGATCTGGATGGCACCGAGGTGGTGTCCAGCAATTTGCCGCACTGGTGTGGCCATCCTACAATGCTGCGCCGAAAGTCGGCGTGGGGTGCCCCGTTGGCCTGTGAGGTGGCGTCAGTAGCGGACCGATGTGTGAATAGGCCGGAACCAGCACAAGGCGCCAAGATCCGGATGGCACCGAGGTGGTGTCATAGTTGAGAGTTCTGAGCAGCGCTTGTAACACTGTCTGAAGCTTATTTGCACCTGCTGCAGCTTCACTATTGCCCTGGTGTGGCCTAAGATCGCCCATGACATAGGCGGCCACCTCCCGGGGTCCGGCGGAACTTTTTTCCTTTTCCTTTCTGCATCTTGTCCCAAATTCGTTTGACCTGAAGACACGACCAGGTCCCTGAATGTGTGCAGGGGGACGCTATTGATTGAATCAAAATGGCGGCTTCACACAAAGCTGACTCAAGCGTTTTCTGGTGGTTTCATAGTTGAGAGGCACTTCATCTGCAGTGGGGCGCCGAGATCCGGATGGCACCGAGGTGATGTCTAGCAAGTTGCTGTACTTGTGTGGTCATCCTACAATGCTGAAACTCGGCGTGGGTCGCCCCATTAGCCTGTGAGATAGCTGTTCTTTGGATTTGGGCCTGGTCCACTAAAATGGCCCTGGGACACCTAAGAACTCGAACGCTCGATTTTTTTTTCCTTTCCTGTACATGCAAAAAAAGGTAAATGCCCGGTATGTTACACGCTTCATCTGCCACGATGAACTCTCCAGAGGAAACGAAAAAATATATAGTTGTGGTAACTATACCATGCATCGTCATATGGAGAGGTGGCACCAATTAATTATAGTGCTGCATAAAAGAGAGATTTGGAGGAGAACCCCTGACCTGCTAGTACATTCATCAAAGAAGTGGCACTGAGAGCTTCAGAGGCAAGGGAAACGGTCCCAAATATTTAGAAGAACTTTGGAAAGATTAAAATGACATGTTTAGATTGTGTTAAATTAATTTCATGTGGGCAGATGAGTGTTACTCTAATAAATACAGCATATGAACATCATCATAGTCGATGGTTGGTAGAGACATTTTGACTATATCCTGGACCTGCCCGTCCTCGCCCAAAATGGCGCCGGAATAAATGGGACTCGTAACTCCTTGTTGTGTACTGGTTGCAGAACCTTGAAATCACGAGATACGTATGCAGTTTTGAAGCACATGGCGGGCGGGGACGAGAATTGATTGAATATTTCGACATCCCTATTGATATTAAGTTCTGATGTGTTATTGATTACTGTACTGTTGAAAGTTCGAATTAACGTCACCCATGGTACTTGCCCGCAAATGTATATCTAGATAATTTTATTGTAACTGGCCCTGTCGTATTTTAATTATAAAATGTACGTCCACCGATTCCATAACTGTTAGACACCTTAGTTCTTGCAACCTAATGGCCCGCCCGTTACGTTCCTCTACAGTGTAAATGTCTACTCATCACATACGATTACAGTTTGCTCCGTGGCCGGCCCACGTGGTTATAGGCTCGTATTTGTATAATGAAATTTTCACAATAAAGGTTTTTAAAAGAAAACATGGTAGTAGTATATACATTGGTAAAGTTTGTAATAATAGTCACTGTTTTAGAATCATTAAAAGGCAAGTGAAATAAAGCAGACCAATTACATGAAGGGTAAAAGGTATAATACGAAGGAACGCAGTAAAGATAAATGGTCAAGGGCTGTTGTGTTTTCTATTCCTGCAACATAAAGTGATCGATAAGAATCTCATATTCAGGCGTATCGGCGACTAAGACAGCAGGTCGACCCTCTTTTGCTCAACGGCTCCATCATGGGACGAAGAAACGCTCTTTTTCTCGAAAAAAGAATATATTTTACTTGCAGGACAGTTGTAAAATTTCCGGGAAAGTACATTAGCCTGGAACATTATAACATATATTTAAGAAAAAATAATGTTCGGAAGTAATGAAAAGCGTAATTTTTAGGTCATATGAGCAAGCCTTTCATCATTACAATAAGAAAAGTAAAATGAACCAATGAAAAGTTTTATTAACAAGTCACATGACTTGTTATGCTTACGTTACGCGCTGCGCGCCCCGGATGACTTCCGGATGCGCTAACGCGGCGCGTCATATGACGCATTACGCGACAACGCAGGTCCAGAATATAGTCAAAATGTCTCCACCAACCAGCGGTCGGAACACAACCCCTTTCAGCAGGCTAAATAGTTCTGTTAAATGAGAACAGAAGGGACAGGCAACAAGAACCATCAGTGAAAGAGGGGAGGGCTAGTTCTTCTCTACCGGGTTACATTGGGGCGCTACCGGAACTGATCGAATTGGTAGTCTACAGTGTTTCTGGATGTTTCAGACTGAAGCTGGGGTTAGCATGAGAGCAGCATCATTTCGTAGCTCCGTCGTGGCCATTCCGCAACCAATCATGGCAGCCGCTCTTTATCGTTATTTTGGGCGGGGTGGGTGGCGGAGCCGAGCTGTTTTGCAGCCATCATTGTGTGGAGTTCAGTTCATCTCACTAGTTTTGTATTTGTCATGAGGGGTTGTTCCTAATGTTTCTATTTTAGCGAGGTCAAAAAGAGATCCCATTAGTGGCCTACTGATTTTGCTCGATTCCTTTTCTTTTTTTTTACACGATTTTTCGTTATCTGCAAAGACTAAACAGAGTATTGCGACTCTGTGTTTGTTTGTAAATAGAGAATGAACCAAAGAGAACTAATTCTAAAACAGTAAATACTTGGATAACAATCAATCAAATGGAGAGAGAAGCAGGCACGACGGATTACAACGGGGGCAAAGGCCTGCGTTAACTACCTTTCACTATCTGCAAAGAGAGAGTACTCCTAATAGAAATGAGGGGGGGGGGGCACCATTCAAAGCAGATCAGTGTGCATAAACACGAAAATGTTTTCACTTACCACGTACTTGACATTCGACAGCTTATGATATTTGCTATTAAAAAACCATTGAAATTCACTGAAAAAACCATAGGTTATAGACCATATATAGTTAGGAATTAGCATTTACAAAACCTTGAAAATTCACTGAAAAAACCATAGGTTATAGACCATATATAGTTAGGAATTAGCATTTAAAAAACCTTATTTTACTCACACAAAACCATTGAAATTACATATATAGTTAGTTGCACTAACTATATATCGCGCACCTGCAATCCACTGCTGATGATGTCACATATTACATCATTCATGACATGGTCAGTGACATCACTGATGACATCACTGATGACATCTCAAATGACATCACTGATGACATCACTGATGACAACATCCAGTGACTGTATGTTTCTGTAAAGTTAAAATGTGTCTTACATATTGAAGAATGAGTGGAAGTATAAGTGTCTGGACAAAGGATTTAGTAGGTGCATGACTGAATGCATGAGTGAGTGATTAAATGTGTCTCACTGAGTGCATGGGTTAGTGACTAAAGTGTCTTAATTTGTGCATCATTATGTCTGTTGTTCTGTAAACTGCTGCATGTTTTGATCAGTAGCTATATAATTAACTATATGGGTTACTGATTGATTGTCCAAGTATTTGTATGGGAGACTGAGTGTGTGTGTGGCTGGCTGGGAGGTGTGTGACTCTGTGCAGATCAATGTGTACTTGTATCAATGATTGTATAACAAGGTAAGTATGTGTTAGTATATGTTTGAAAATGTAAGGTGCTCTATGTTTAACTGTATAGACAAGAAAATGGAAGTGTCATTGATTCTTTACAGGACTGACTAGGTGTGTGAGTAACTCCATGGATGAGTGGCAGACTGTGAGTGTCTGTATAGGTGTATGAGTGCATATGATAGTGTTGTAAAGATGAGTGATTGTATGTATGAATGATAGTATGGGTGAATGAGTGAAGGTGTGTGTAGACGTAGGAATCAGTGAGTGCGTATGTAGTAACTAGTATTGGTGTGTCAATGGTTTCAAAAATTATATTCTGTATTTAACACTGGGTGAAACAGAGGTTATATTAAAATGTGAGGAGATGCATTGTATTGTCATATGAATGATATCATCAGTGATGTGGTCATTGATGTCAAATGAGATGTCATCAGTGATGTCATCAGTGATGTCATTTGAGATGTCATCAGTGATGTCATCAGTGATGTCACTGACCATGTCATGAATGATGTAATATGTGACATCATCAGCAGTGGATTGCAGGTGCGCGATATATAGTTAGTGCAACTAACTATATATGTAATTTCAATGGTTTTGTGTGAGTAAAATAAGGTTTTTTAAATGCTAATTCCTAACTATATATGGTCTATAACCTATGGTTTTTTCAGTGAATATATATATAGACAGCTATTTTGGAGGTTTTAGTCATTGCGAAACAGACATAATGAATTATGTATATACATTTGATTGGGTGACACCTGTCAAAAATATTTTTTACATCCATTTGCAAATCTGAATTTCATTAGGACACTATGTCGGAATTATGATTATTTTCATTTTTTGCAATTATGATCATTATCTATTGATTATAAATTGTTCATTTATTGACTGTTTTGCTTTTTAAATAACCATAAAACGTTGCCTCTAATGGATATATATCAAATTGAAAACTATGTTAATCTAATTTTGGGTACCATAGTCATTTAAAAATGGCGTTTGTTTGTAAATTTCAAGCATACCTTTTCACACTGGTCTGTCATTTATTTTTACACCACCTTCATTGCGAGGGTGTGCACTTTTTTTGATTTGTCCCACTTTTGTGTCTATTATAAAATGGCTGTTCTCTCTGAGCGCGTTATGTGAACAACCTCCCAGGAGGAGTGAAACGCGTCGTCGGATGGACACTTGTCCTTTATTTTAAAATAAAGAACTTTTCTCTGCTACCTATTTGAGGGGTTGTACCTTCTTTTGGATGATTCACGCGCTGTAAAAATGAGGTTGGTTGGAGGTCCGCACCTGGAGTGATTCCGTCTTCCATTGGCGGAACAGGATTTTTGGTTTTATATATATATATATATATATATGTATATATATTACCTACTGGCGGTCGCCAGTAGGTATATATAGTTAGGATTTTTTCTCTATGGGTTTTTTGAAAATTCTATGTCTAATAACTTTGGCGTTTGTGGACGGAATTGGCTGAAATTTTCAGGAAAATGGCACATTTTGTTTCTGAGCAGCCCTTGAAAATTTGGGGGGGGTTCGTCAAGGGGGGGCCGAGAAAAAAGGGGGGTCCCAAAACGTGTTTTTAACATTGAGTTTTCCATAGGGCGGTTGGCCTCACTTTTAGCCCGAACGGCTGAATGGATTTGCACGAAACTTGGCAAAATTGTAGGGACTGGTAGCCCGATGTGCCTTTTGTAGGTCTCAATATATGTGCTCCAGTGGATTTTGAGAAATTAACGTTTAAAAAAAGATATATATCTGTAACAGCGGACCGGGCAGCGTCCTAGGACGCGTACTTTTCGCGCAACGGAGCTTTGTGAAGCGAAGCTGATTGGTTCTCCGGCGTCTGTCAACATTCCAAACAGTCCGTAGCGGCCGCCATCTTGTCTCTCGGTAGGATCGAGAGACAAGAGGAGGCCAAAGCGAAGGGGCAAATGACCATAAGGGGGAATAGTAGATCCTCGCTGACCCCCTAGGTTTGATGTGGAGGTTTTAAAAGGGCCCCGCGGGGCAAAAAAAAATAATAATAATAATAATCGAACACCTGAATGGATTTGCACGAAACTTGGCAAAATATTAGGGACTGGTAGCCCGATGTGCCTTTGCTAGGTCTCAATATATGTGCTCCAGTGGATTTTGAGAAATTAACGTTCAAAAAAAGATATATATCTGTAACAGCGCTCCGCTTCGCGTACTTTTCGCGTTACGGAGCTTTGCGAAGCTGATTGGTTCTCCGGCGTCTGTCAACATTCCAAACAGTCCGTAGCGGCCGCCATCTTGTCTCTCGGTAGGATTGAGAGACAAGAGGAGGCCAAAGCGAAGGGGGAAATGACCATAAGGGGTCATAGTAGATCCTTCCTGACCTCTTAGGTTTGATGTACCATTTTGCCAAGTTTGGTGTAATTCCGTTCAGCCATTCAGGCTGTAGACGTATGTAAATGTCCTATGGAAAATTGCATGGGGAAAACACATTTGAAAGTGTTGAAATTTAGAACCAATTAAAATGTTACTTTGGTTTTGTATTTGTGTGTGATGAAAGTTAATTGGTTATGTATATATGTCAAATGAGAGGAAACCACAGCCATTTTGTGATACTACTGTCTGAGGTACATTTGTGAGGAATTTTTGGTGGTGAATTTCTGGTGTTTGATTTACACAGTACTAACACTTCTGCTACTTTTAAAAAGGTGAGTTGTTAATTTGTAAGGGGAACTATGTTGTACACTTGAAGATAATTTGAAAAATGTTTTCTGTTATTTATTTGCAGTCCTTCTGTTATACTAAATAGTTGATGAAGTTAGTTTTATATTATGTATTACTAAAAACGATAAATGAAAGTGATTATTTTTTTCTGCAATTTACAGCAAGCAATTTCAAAATAAAATGGCTCACAATGAAGAGACCGTGGCAATTTCTTTTGAATTGTCCACTACATTGATTGAAATTGAGAGCACCAATAATGAAATATTGTCACAAGGAGGACATGACTTGTATGATTCCATTAGATTGATTGAAATGGACAGCACCAAGAATGAAATATTGTCACAAGGAGATGACTTGAATGATTCCACTACATTGATTGAAATTGAGAGCACCAATAATGAAATATTGTCACAAGGAGGAGATGGCTTGTATGATTCCATTAGATTGATTGAAATGGACAGGACCAATAATGAAATATTGTCACAAGGAGGAGATGACTTGAATGATTCCACTACATTGATTGAAATTGAGAGCACCAATAATGAAATATTGTCACGAGGAGATGACTTGAATGATTCCACTACATTGATTGAAATGGACAGCACCAATAATGAAATATTGTCAGAAGGAGGAGATGACTTGAATGATTTTTTTGATCAATCTCTTGATGGCGAATTTATCGAGTGTTTGGAGACCATAGAGTTACAAGAATCATCATTGCAGACTTTTAATGAGGAGATTCCAGATGAGATGATTGAAGAGGAAATTACTGATGAGGACATGTTACTAGTTGTTTCAAATTTAGAAAATTTTGAAGAATAAATTTATATTTAGAAATCAAAAATTGTTTGAGACATTATTTATTTTTATTTTTAATTTATGAGGTTGTAGCGAAGTGATTGTAGTATAAAATGAGACTTATAGTATAGAGTGCAACATTTTTATGTTACATGGTAAGTTTACTCATATTTACTTCCCTTCTGCCACTATATTATCTCCAATGTGTATTTGACATGTCTTCTTCATCTCCGGCCTCCTTTCTCTCACTGTGTGTCTCCGATGCATCTTATCGCTGGTATTTTGTGTAATTACAGAAGAGAGTAAAATAAAATAGTTCGGAACGTGAAAAGGGGGCAAAGTAGAGTACTCCTCACCCCCTAGGCCTTTTTAGGCGGTCCCAAAAGGATCAGTTTCTGCTTTCCTGAGAGATTATGGTATGAGTTCCATATACCACAATAACTTGCATTACAACATGCAAGATATCTATCTCCTATTACCAACTTTTGGAGATATTCGCGCTAAGCGCGAATATCTCCAAAAAGTAACACCTGCCCTGAGCAGTTCTTAGCCATGTTATCCAATGGGAGGTGGATAACATGGCTAAGAGTATTAGCTCGGTAATGCATGAATATCGCTGAGTTTTTAGCGATATTCATGCATTGCGGCCGTTTATTATCGCATTTGCGATAAACCTTGATAATAGTAAGGTTTATCTTCGATAATTTCTGACGATGCTTAGTGGTAAAAAATTGGTTGGTAAGCATCGTTAGCGATAAATATCGCTTAACTTTGGTAATATGCCCCAACGTCTGTTAACGTTCGATTCGAAGGAAATGAGGAAGTGTTGAAAAACATTGTCTGCGCCATCTTGCCTTTTTTGAAATGCCACACTTTTGTCGTGCACGGCAGCCATTTTAGATGTCTTGACCAGACCCACTCTCTGCACGCTGTCGATTCGTAGCATGGCTCCTCACCCTCGCAAGCATCTTCCCCAGGCACTGGTCACCCCCGCTCTCTGTCTTATGCATGGGCAATAAACCTCCCCCCATCTGCGCTGCTCTTCCCTGAGAATCACACTGTGCCCGCCCGACACCTCCCTTTCGCCCTATTCACTACCGCACCCTGTGACACTCCTCTTCCTCTGTGTCCGATTGTCCAGGCTATCAGCTAGCCCTGCAGATGTAGTTTATGGCCCCAGCTGTAAAGAATCACCCCTCTTCAAAGGAGTTATAGTAGATCAAGGCCCACACCCGATGAGATCCGTCACACCACACGTGTTCCTACTATCTGAAAACTATCCTGTATTGTGATTGGGGAGGGGACCGAGCCTGAAGCGGAAGATTCCAGGAATGACTCTTTGTACATCAAAGTTTTTACAATTATGTGTCACATAAAAAATATATAGCACTCCAACAAAGTAGTAGGAATATAAAACTTTAATAACATATAAATATATACAACAAAACAAAAACAGTAATAGATTTATTGAAATTGACAGCACCAATAATGAAATATTCTTGTCAGTAGCGGTCTGTTGTGCGAATAGTTCCAAGGCAGCAGAACGCGCTGAAATCTGGATGTCACGAAGGTGATGTCTAGCAAGTTGCCGCCCAGCAAATAACGGCGTGGGGCGCCGCGGGGGTGAGTGAGTCCAGTAGGCACCACAGCTATTCTTACCGGCATTGCAGAATTACTGCTGGGGACAATGCCTGTGCTGGAGCAGGGTCACAGCAGAAACAAAAAGGATTCTGTTGAAGATGTTGTTGGTTTTCAATTTGAAAACAGTTCTGGTGTCAACTGCTATGCTAATGTAGTGGTTAATGTTTTGTTTTCTCTAGAAAATGTAAAAGAGGGGGAGGCAGTCCAAAGTTCCGTTAAAAGGGCAAAGGAAAGGATCGGTGGTTTGAACTATCAGTCAAAAAGGGGAGGGGGTGCAACAATTTTTCCTACCGGGTCACACTGTGCTTTCACCGGAAGTGAGGTCTGCAGGATTCTAGTAATTCAAAGTGAGGCTGGCGCCGACGTCCCGCGGATACAGTTTCGTCACTCCACGGGTGATCATGGCAGTCATTCCCCATCGGGGGTGGGAGACTCCCGCGGCTCCTCTAGAATCTTCAAGGTCGTGGAGGACTACGGTGGTGGAGTCAACCAGTGACCGGGCCATTTCTTTATGCTGGGCCCGCTCTTGCCAGGTCGACCGCCATTTTGAGAGTTCGGTAGCTACTGGCGATCGCGGGGTCAAATGAACGGACGGGCTCCACCCTGCCGGGCGAGACGTTGCAGCATGGCCACAGTGGAAGAACTCTTTTCCGGGCGCCTGGACCGCTGAGGGTGCAGCTGGGAAGCCTACACTGGGGAGGCGGGAGAGGCCTGTTCGCACCGTCTCTCCCTCCCAGTGCACCCCACGGCGTCTCGCTTGAGATTTGTTATGGCCGGACCAGGCGATGAGGACGAGGGGGGGGTCGGAGGCATGTGCAAGACATCCCCCCCCAGTGTTGTCGCAGCCATTATAAAAGAAAGAAGTGTCCCGTCCGTCTTCGGGCCGGGCTTCCGGTGGATGTCGGCCGGACGCCCCTGGCTCTGGCCCCATGAACGGGTTTCTTGGTTTATCGGCTGCAGCCGGATTCCGTCGGCCTCGGCCCCCCGACCGTTGGTGGCCGGACCGGAAGAGCATGTGGCGGGACTACCTGCAACTCTCAAGGGCCACCGCGGCCGGACTGGGAGAGAGAGGGGAGGGTCGAGGAGACATTCCCCCCCCCCTGCAACTGTTCAGCGTTGTAAAGGCAATCCCCTGGCCGGGTCCCGTTGGTCTCGGCCTCTCCTCCGGCTACACCCTACGTTAGGATCTCCTGGCCGAGGCGTGGCAGCAGGACCTGCCTTATATGGGCTGCTCCCGGCTGGGCGTAGCCGGAACCCTGCCCCACCTTGGAAGTTTCCAGAGTGGGGGCGGATGTTCTACTGACTTGCATTTTCCCTAGTCTATCGATTTTTTTGGCGTGGCAGGCGGTGGGACAGCGAGGGGTGATTTGGTTTCTCTTACTGTTTTTCTGGTCTCTCACCACTGGCATATTTTAACGTTTTCTTGTTTCTAGGACATTAATAGGTTTTATCATTACGTTATGTTATCGTTTCTTTGTTCGTTGTTTAATAAAAGTTCATGTTCATCAGTGGCCTACTGATTTTCGTTTTCCTATTCTTTTCTTTCCAGGTTGTTTCATGCTAAAGTTTCTGTTAACAGGATACAGTGATCACTTCGTTATTATTGCATATGTCCTTTTCACTAGGGGTGCTCTCTGGTCGGGCCAGATGACGTATGTCTAGTAAATGGTCCGGGTGAAACAGGTGCATCAATCAGTGGGGATAGGCATGATAGATTACAACGGGGGAGAAAGGTCCGCATTACGTACCCTTTCACTACTTGCAAAGATTTTCCTACGTTTATTTGCAAACAGGGAATACCTCCAAAAAGAACTAATTCCCAAACAGTCAATGTTCGGACAATCAATCAATCAATGAGGAATGAAATAGGTACGACGTGTTAAAGGCTTGCGTTACCTACCCTTCACTATCTGCAAAGGGAGAGAGAATATTCCTATTCTTCCTCGTTTGCAGGTAGAGAAGATCCTTAAGAGAATTAACATCGAACAATTCAATGCTCGATTGAAACAATCAACAAGGGGTACTGTGAACACAAATGAACGCCGCTTATGTACATACGCATTGCTATTTTCAACAGGTTGTTCCTAATGTTTCTATTTTAGCGAGGTCAAAAAGAGATCCCATTAGTGGCCTACTGATTTTGCTCGATTCCTTTTGTTTTTTTACACGATTTTTCGCTATCTGCAAAGACTAAACAGAGTATTGCGACTCTGTGCTTGTTTGTAAATAGAGAATGAACCAAAGAGAACAATCAATCAAATGGAGAGAGAAGCAGGCACGACGGATTACAAAGGGGGAAAGGGCTGCGTTAACTACCCTTCACTATCTGCAAAGAGAGAGTACTCCTAATAGAAATGAGGGGTGGGGGGCAGCAATCAAAGCAGATCAGTGTGCATAAACACGAAAAAAAAAATTCTTACCACGTACTTGACATTCGACAGCTTATGATATTTGCTATTAAAAAACCATTGAAATTCACTGAAAAAACCATAGGTTATAGACCATATATAGTTAGGAATTAGCATTTACAAAACCTTGAAAATTCACTGAAAAAACCATAGGTTATAGACCATATATAGTTAGGAATTAGCATTTAAAAAACCTTATTTTACTCACACAAAACCATTGAAATTCCATATATAGTTAGTTGCACTAACTATATATTGCGCACCCGCAATCCACTGCTGATGATGTCACATATTACATCATTCATGACATGGTCAGTGACATCACTGATGACATCACTGATGACATCTCAAATGACATCACTGATGACATCTCATTTGACATCAATGACCACATCACTGATGATATCATTCATGTGACAATACAATGCATCTCCTCACATTTTAATATAACCTCTGTTTCACCCAGTGTTAAAAACAGAGTATAATTTTTGAAACCATTGACACACCAATACTAGTTACTACATACGTACTCACTGATTCCTACGTCTACACACACATTCACTCATTCACCCATACAATCATTCATACATACAATCACTCATGTTTACAACACAATCATATGCACTCATACACCTATACAGACACTCACACTCTGCCACTCATCCATGGAGTTACTCACACACCTAGTCAGTCCTGTAAAGAATCAATCACACTTCCATTTTCTACTCTATACAGTTAAACATAGAGCACCTTACGTTTTCAACCATATACTAACACATACTTACTCTCTTATACAATCATTGATACAAGTACACATTGATCTGTACAGAGTCACACACCTCCCATCCAGCCACACACACACTCAGTCTCCCATGCAAATACTTGGGCAATCAATCAATAACCCATATAGTTACTCATATAGCTACTGATCAACACATGCAGCAGTTTACAGAACAACAGACATAATGATGCACAAATTAAGACAGTTTAGTCACTAACCCATGCACTCAGTGAGACACATTTAATCACTCACTCATACATTCAGTCATGCACCTACTAAATCCTTCGTCCAGACACTTATACATCCACTCATTCTTCAATATGTAAGACATATTTTAACTTTACAGAAACATAGTCACTGGATGTTGTCATCAGTGATGTCACTGACCATGTCATGAATGATGTAATATGTGACATCATCAGCAGTGGATTGCGGGTGCGCAATATATAGTTAGTGCAACTAACTATATATGGAATTTCAATGGTTTTGTGTGAGTAAAATAAGGTTTTTTAAATGCTAATTCCTAACTATATATGGTCTATAACCTATGGTTTTTTCAGTGAATTTTCAAGGTTTTGTAAATGCTAATTCCTAACTATATATGGTCTATAACCTATGGTTTTTTCAGTGAATATATATATATATACATTACCTACTGGCGGTCGCCAGTAGGTATATATAGTTAGGATTTTTTCTCTATGGGTTTTTTGAAAATTCTATGTCTAATAACTTTGGCGTTTGTGGACGGAATCGGCTGAAATTTTCAGGAAAATGGCACATTTTGTTTCTGAGCAGCCCTTGAAAATTTGGGGGGGGTTCGTCCAGTGGGGGCCGAGAAAAAAGGGGGGTCCCAAAACGTGTTTTTAACATTGAGTTTTCCATAGGGCGGTTGGCCTCACTTTTAGCCCGAACGGCTGAATGGATTTGCACGAAACTTGGCAAAATTGTAGGGACTGGTAGCCCGATGTGCCTTTTGTAGGTCTCAATATATGTGCTCCAGTGGATTTTGAGAAATTAACGTTTAAAAAAAGATATATATCTGTAACAGCGGACCGGTTAGCGCTCTGGTTCGCGGACTTTTCGCGCAACGGAGCTTTGTGAAGCGAAGCTGATTGGTTCTCCGGCGTCTGTCAACATTCCAAACAGTCCGTAGCGGCCGCCATCTTGTCTCTCGGTAGGATCGAGAGACAAGAGGAGGTCAAAACAAAGGGGGAAATAACTATAAGGGGGCATAGTAGATCCTCGCTGACCCCCTAGGTTTGATGTGGAGGTTTTAAAAGGGCCCCGCGGGGCAAAAAAAAAACAAAATAATAATAATCGAACGGCTGAATGGATTTGCACGAAACTTGGCAAAATATTAGGGACTGGTAGCCCGATGTGCCTTTGCTAGGTCTCAATATATGTGCTCCAGTGGATTTTGAGAAATTAACGTTGAAAAAAAGATATATATCTGTAACAGCGCTCCGCTTCGCGTACTTTTCGCGTTACGGAGCTTTGCGAAGCTGATTGGTTCTCCGGCGTCTGTCAACATTCCAAACAGTCCGTAGCGGCCGCCATCTTGTCCCTCGGTAGGATTGAGAGACAAGAGGAGGCCAAAGCGAAGGGGGAAATGACCATAAGGGGGCATAGTAGATCATTCCTGACCTCTTAGGTTTGATGTACCATTTTGCCAAGTTTGGTGTAATTCCGTTCAGCCATTCAGGCTGTAGACGTATGTAAATGTCCTATGGAAAATTGCATGGGGAAAACACATTTGAAAGTGTTGAAATTTAGAACCAATTAAAATGTTACTTTGGTTTTGTATTTGTGTGTGATGAAAGTTAATTGGTTATGTATATATGTCAAATGAGAGGAAACCACAGCCATTTTGTGATACTACTGTCTGAGGTACATTTGTGAGGAATTTTTGGTGGTGAATTTCTGGTGTTTGATTTACACAGTACTAACACTTCTGCTACTTTTAAAAAGGTGAGTTGTTAATTTGTAAGGGGAACTATGTTGTACACTTGAAGATAATTTGAAAAATGTTTTCTGTTATTTATTTGCAGTCCTTCTGTTATACTAAATACTTGATGAAGTTAGTTTTATATTATGTATTACTAAAAACGATAAATGAAAGTGATTATTTTTTTCTGCAATTTACAGCAAGCAATTTCAAAATAAAATGGCTCACAATGAAGAGACCGTGGCAATTTCTTTTGAATTGTCCACTACATTGATTGAAATTGAGAGCACCAATAATGAAATATTGTCACAAGGAGGACATGACTTGTATGATTCCATTAGATTGATTGAAATGGACAGCACCAAGAATGAAATATTGTCACAAGGAGATGACTTGAATGATTCCACTACATTGATTGAAATTGAGAGCACCAATAATGAAATATTGTCACAAGGAGGAGATGGCTTGTATGATTCCATTAGATTGATTGAAATGGACAGCACCAATAATGAAATATTGTCACAAGGAGGAGATGACTTGAATGATTCCACTACATTGATTGAAATTGAGAGCACCAATAATGAAATATTGTCACGAGGAGATGACTTGAATGATTCCACTACATTGATTGAAATGGACAGCACCAATAATGAAATATTGTCAGAAGGAGGAGATGACTTGAATGATTTTTTTGATCAATCTCTTGATGGCGAATTTATCGAGTGTTTGGAGACCATAGAGTTACAAGAATCATCATTGCAGACTTTTAATGAGGAGATTCCAGATGAGATGATTGAAGAGGAAATTACTGATGAGGACATGTTACTAGTTGTTTCAAATTTAGAAAATTCTGAAGAATAAATTTATATTTAGAAATCAAAAATTGTTTGAGACATTATTTATTTTTATTTTTAATTTATGAGGTTGTAGCGAAGTGATTGTAGTATAAAATGAGACTTATAGTATAGAGTGCAACATTTTTATGTTACATGGTAAGTTTACTCATATTTACTTCCCTTCTGCCACTATATTATCTCCAATGTGTATTTGACATGTCTTCTTCATCTCCGGCCTCCTTTCTCTCACTGTGTGTCTCCGATGCATCTTATCGCTGGTATTTTGTGTAATTACAGAAGAGAGTAAAATAAAATAGTTCGGAACGTGAAAAGGGGGCAAAGTAGAGTACTCCTCACCCCCTAGGCCTTTTTAGGCGGTCCCAAAAGGATCAGTTTCTGCTTTCCTGAGAGATTATGGTATGAGTTCCATATACCACAATAACTTGCATTACAACATGCAAGATATCTATCTCCTATTACCAACTTTTGGAGATATTCGCGCTAAGCGCGAATATCTCCAAAAAGTAACACCTGCCCTGAGCAGTTCTTAGCCATGTTATCCAATGGGAGGTGGATAACATGGCTAAGAGTATTAGCTCGGTAATGCATGAATATCGCTGACTTTTTAGCGATATTCATGCATTGCGGCCGTTTATTATCGCATTTGCGATAAACCTTGATAATAGTAAGGTTTATCTTCGATAATTTCTGACGATGCTTAGTGGTAAAAAATTGGTTGGTAAGCATCGTTAGCGATAAATATCGCTTAACTTTGGTAATATGCCCCAACGTCTGTTAACGTTCGATTCGAAGGAAATGAGGAAGTGTTGAAAAACATTGTCTGCGCCATCTTGCCTTTTTTGAAATGCCACACTTTTGTCGTGCACGGCAGCCATTTTAGATGTCTTGACCAGACCCACTCTCTGCACGCTGTCGATTCGTAGCATGGCTCCTCACCCTCGTAAGCATCTCCCCCAGGCACTGGTCACCACCGCTCTCTGTCTTATGCATGGGCAATAAACCTTCCCCCATCTGCGCTGCTCTTCCCTGAGAATCACACTCTGTGCCCGCCCGACACCTCCCTTTCGCCCTATTCACTACCGCACCCTCTGACACTCCTCTTCCTCTGTGTCCGAATGTCCAGGCCGGTCCTAGGCTATCAGCTAGCCCTGCAGATGTAGTTTATGGCCCCAGCTGTAAAGAATCACCCCTCTTCAAAGGAGTTATAGTAGATCAAGGCCCACACTCGATGAGATCCGTCACACCACACGTGTTCCTACTATCTGAAAACCATCCTGTATTGTGATTGGGGAGGGGACCGAGCCTGAAGCGGAAGATTCCAGGAATTACTCTTTGTACATCAAAGTTTTTACAATTATGTGTCACATTAAAAATATATAGCACTCCAACAAAGTAGTAGGAATATAAAACTTTAATAACATATAAATATATACAACAAAACAAAAACAGTAAAAACATTTAAACAACGAAGAGACCGTGGCAATTTCTTTTTAATTATCCAATAGATTTATTGAAATTGACAGCACCAATAATGAAATATTCTTGTCAGTAGCGGTCTGTTGTGCGAATAGTTCCAAGGCAGCAGAACGCGCTGAAATCTAGATGGCACGAAAGTGATGTCTAGTAAGTTGCCGCCCAGCAAAAAACGGCGTGGGGCGCCGCGGGGTGAGTGAGTCCAGTAGGCACCATAGCTATTCTTACCGGCATTGCAGAATTACTGCTGGGGACAATGCCTGTGCTGTAGCAGGGTCACAGCAGAAACAAAAAGGATTCTGTTGAAGATGTTGTTGGTTTTCAATTTGAAAACAGTTCTGGTGTCAACTGCTATGCTAATGTAGTGGTTAATGTTTTGTTTTCTCTAGAAAATGTAAAAGAGGGGGAGGCAGTCCAAAGTTCCGTTAAAAGGGCAAAGGAAAGGATCGGTGGTTTGAACTATCAGTCAAAAAGGGGAGGGGGTGCAATAATTTTTCCTACCGGGTCACACTGTGCTTTCACCGGAAGTAAGGTCTGCAGGATTGTAGTAATTCAAAGTGAGGCTGGCGCCAGCATGGGAGCGCCGACGTCCCGCGGATACAGTTTCGTCACTCCACGGGCGATCATGGCAGTCATTCCCCATCGGGGGTCGGAGACTCCCGCGGCTCCTCTAGAATCTTCAAGGTCGTGGAGGACTACGGTGGTGGAGTCAACCAGTGACCGGGCCATTTCTTTATGTTGGGCCCGCTCTTGCCAGGTCGACCGCCATTTTGAGAGTTCGGCAGCTACCGGCGATCGCGGGGTCACATGAGCGGACGGGCTCCACCCTGCCGGGCGAGACGTTGCAGCATGGCCACAGTGGAATAACCGTTATCTAGGTCGTTCCGAAACTGTGCAGCATTGTAGTTGTTAGGATGCCACCGCCTGGAGCGCTGAGGGTGCAGCTGGGAAGCCTCCACCTGGGGAGGCGGGAGAGGCCTGTTCGCACCGTCTCTCCCTCCCAGTGCACCCCACGGCGTCTCGCTTGAGATTTGTTATGGCCGGACTAGGCGATGAGGACGAGGGGGGGGTCGGAGGCATGTGCAAGACATCCCCCTCCAGTGTTGTCGCAGCCATTATAAAAGAAAGAAGTGTCCCGTCCGTCTTCGGGCCGGGCTTCCGGTGGATGTCGGCCGGACGCCCCTGGCTCTGGCCCCATGAACGGGTTTCTTGGTTTATCGGCTGCAGCCGGATCCCGTCGGCCTCGGCCCCCCGACCGTTGGTGGTCGGACCGGAAGAGCATGTGGCGGGACTACCTGCAACTCTCAAGGGCCACCGCGGCCGGACTGGGAGAGAGAGGGGAGGGTCGAGGAGACATTCCCCCCCCCTGCAACTGTTCAGCGTTGTAAAGGCAATCCCCTGGCCGGGTCCCGCTGGTCTCGGCCTCTCCTCCGGCTACACCCTACGTTAGGATCTCCTGGCCGAGGCGTGGCAGCAGGACCTGCCTTATATGGGCTGCTCCCGGCTGGGCGTAGCCGGAACCCTGCCCCACCTTGGAAGTTTCCAGAGTGGGGGTGGATGTTCTACTGACTTGCATTTTCCCTAGTCTATCGATTTTTTTGGCGTGGCAGGCGGTGGGACAGCGAGGGGTGATTTGGTTTCTCTTACTGTTTTTCTGGTCTCTCACCACTGGCATATTTTAACGTTTTCTTGTTTCTAGGACATTAATAGGTTTTATCATTACGTTATGTTATCGTTTCTTTGTTCGTTGTTTAATAAAAGTTCATGTTCATCAGTGGCCTACTGATTTTCGTTTTCCTATTTTTTTCTTTCCAGGTTGTTTCATGGTAAAGTTTCTGTTAACAGGATACAGTGATCACTTCGTTATTATTGCATATGTCCTTTTCACTAGGGGTGCTCTCTGGTCGGGCCAGATGACGTATCTCTAGTAAATGGTCCGGGTGAAAAAGGTGCATCAATCAGTGGGGAGTAGATAGGCATGACAGATTACAACGGGGGAGAACGGTCCGCATTACGTACCCTTTCACTACTTGCAAAGATTTTCCTACGTTTATTTGCAAACAGGGAATACCTCCAAAAAGAACTAATTCCCAAACAGTCAATGTTCGGACAATCAATCAATCAATGAGGAATGAAATAGGTACGACGTGTTAAAGGCTTGCGTTACCTACCCTTCACTATCTGCAAAGGGAGATAGAATATTCCTATTCTTCCTCGTTTGCAGGTAGAGAAGATCGTTAAGAGAATTAACTTCGAACAATTCAATGCTCGATTGAAACAATCAACAAGGGGTACTGTGAACACAAATGAACGCCGCTTATATACATACGCATTGCTATTTTCAACAGGTTGTTCCTAATGTTTCTATTTTAGCGAGGTCAAAAGAGATCCCATTAGTGGCCTACTGATTTTGCTCGATTCCTTTTGTTTTTTTACACGATTTTTCGCTATCTGCAAAGACTAAACAGAGTATTGCGACTCTGTGCTTGTTTGTAAATAGAGAATGAACCAAAGAGAACAATCAATCAAATGGAGAGAGAAGCAGGCACGACGGATTACAAAGGGGGAAAGGGCTGCGTTAACTACCCTTCACTATCTGCAAAGAGAGAGTACTCCTAATAGAAATGAGGGGTGGGGGGCAGCAATCAAAGCAGATCAGTGTGCATAAACACGAAAAAAAAAATTCTTACCACGTACTTGACATTCGACAGCTTATGATATTTGCTATTAAAAAACCATTGAAATTCACTGAAAAAACCATAGGTTATAGACCATATATAGTTAGGAATTAGCATTTACAAAACCTTGAAAATTCACTGAAAAAACCATAGGTTATAGACCATATATAGTTAGGAATTAGCATTTAAAAAACCTTATTTTACTCACACAAAACCATTGAAATTCCATATATAGTTAGTTGCACTAACTATATATTGCGCACCCGCAATCCACTGCTGATGATGTCACATATTACATCATTCATGACATGGTCAGTGACATCACTGATGACATCACTGATGACATCTCAAATGACATCACTGATGACATCACTGATGACAACATCCAGTGACTATGTTTCTGTAAAGTTAAAATATGTCTTACATATTGAAGAATGAGTGGATGTATAAGTGTCTGGACGAAGGATTTAGTAGGTGCATGACTGAATGTATGAGTGAGTGATTAAATGTGTCTCACTGAGTGCATGGGTTAGTGACTAAACTGTCTTAATTTGTGCATCATTATGTCTGTTGTTCTGTAAACTGCTGCATGTGTTGATCAGTAGCTATATGAGTAACTATATGGGTTATTGATTGATTGCCCAAGTATTTGCATGGGAGACTGAGTGTGTGTGTGGCTGGATGGGAGGTGTGTGACTCTGTACAGATCAATGTGTACTTGTATCAATGATTGTATAAGAGAGTAAGTATGTGTTAGTATATGGTTGAAAACGTAAGGTGCTCTATGTTTAACTGTATAGAGTAGAAAATGGAAGTGTGATTGATTCTTTACAGGACTGACTAGGTGTGTGAGTAACTCCATGGATGAGTGGCAGAGTGTGAGTGTCTGTATAGGTGTATGAGTGCATATGATTGTGTTGTAAACATGAGTGATTGTATGTATGAATGATTGTATGGGTGAATGAGTGAATGTGTGTGTAGACGTAGGAATCAGTGAGTACGTATGTAGTAACTAGTATTGGTGTGTTAATGGTTTCAAAAATTATACTCTGTTTTTAACACTGGGTGAAACAGAGGTTATATTAAAATGTGAGGAGATGCATTGTATTGTCACATGAATGATATCATCAGTGATGTGATCATTGATGTCAAGTGAGATGTCATCAGTGATGTCATTTGAGATGTCATCAGTGATGTCATCAGTGATGTCACTGACCATGTCATGAATGATGTAATATGTGACATCATCAGCAGTGGATTGCGGGTGCGCAATATATAGTTAGTGCAACTAACTATATATGGAATTTCAATGGTTTTGTGTGAGTAAAATAAGGTTTTTTAAATGCTAATTCCTAACTATATATGGTCTATAACCTATGGTTTTTTCAGTGAATATATATATATATATCTGCTCCAGTATCCTTATCAAAGGACTAGGCCCATCCGGAAAAAAGCACTCGCGGGGAACCGTTCGGGTTAATTTATTTCATCACCAAACAGACACTCCATAAACAGACGCATTTCGGTAGTAAACCTACATCCATGTTTACCGAAGCGCCATCATGGTCACAGTTATAAACACATGGTGAAATGGAAATCAAAAAAGAACTTAAACAAATCGACAAAGTTCTAACGTTAAATGAGCGCCATCTTAGAGTGTCTTAAATAAACCTCTACAGAATTCATAAAGCAAATCAAGCCCATAGATGGGCTTTCATCCTATATACAATCTATACAGTGTATACAACAGCACCAAAAGAACACGCCCTGGATGGGCATGCGCTCTAAATCCTATTGCTTCACCAGCATCAAACAGTGACCAATAAATCATCTAAATACCAAAGAAAAAAAAAAGGAGAAAAAGAGAGAGAAAAAAAGAGGGATAACTAAGGAGAAAGGACCAAGAGGTTAGAGGAGAGCAAGAGAGAAATTCTATTCACATAGTATGTAAAAAGTCAAGACATTATAAACCGTATGTACAATAGCATGTGGTCAAGGGTGTTTCCATCCCCTAGTTCTTCACTCAGTAGACCACAAAACCCAAACAAACTCATATTGTCATGATTTCCAATACCGCCCAGCGGTTCATACTCATTCCCCTAAATGTATAGCCAGTTCTTCACTGCTATTCAGCCCTAGAGGGTGTTTCGTGTGCATGTCGATGATGTACCTCGACTCCAGCCTACGCAGTCTTAGCAGCCTATCTCCCCCTCTAGGGTTACTGGGAACATGATCCAGGCCAAAATAACTAAGTAAATCCCTGTTGCGTTGATGAACTTTGTCAAAATGACGCGCAACAGGGTATGCCTCATCCCCCTTAGCAATGGCCCGCATGTGTTCCAGTATTCTCATTTTCATGGGATTGATTGTACTCCCCACATAACATAGCCCACATGGGCAGGTTAAGCAGTAAACGCTGTAGGGAGTGGTACAAGTAAGGAAACTTCTAATCTTTCTGCGGATACCTGCAATGGGGATTTCATAGCTCAAGACTCTTTTACTGATCTTGCAGGCTTTACATTTGTTGCAAGGGAAAAAACCTTGCATGGGTCCAAAGGCTGATTTGGATATAGTAGTATAGTGGCTCTGCACCAGATCATTCTTTAAATATCTCGCCTTTCTAAAAGTGATCAATGGATTCGATGGCAGATCTGTGTTCAGAGCCTCATCGGTCTGCAGTATATGCCAGCTCCTTCTCAGAATCTTTTTTAGGTGCATGGCATTCTTCGAGTAAGTTGTTATGAGGCGTAATTTGCCTTCATGTTTGGAGTCCTGCTCTTCCCTATCTTTGGTCTTAAGAAGATTTTTCCTTTTAAGTTTGTTGGCTCTTTCAAGGGCACTGCTCAAGATTTCCTCGCTGTAACCCCGGGTTCTGAAACGTTGCATTCTCTTTTTGGCAGCATTCTGGAATTCTCTCTCATCTGAGCAATTACGTTTGATTCGGCCCTGAACATATTTAAAAACAAAGGAGAAAGAGAGGCAAACCAACAAGCACAAGTAGGACCAACCAAGACTAACTTGACCACCAAATGCATCGCGCTCGAACGGCTGTACGAGCGCGAAATTAGGAAGTGGTGGGAGGGGACCTCCCTCCAAAACTATATTGAGGTCAACAGGGTCCCAAGAGGCTTGCGAATTTATACTGTACCGGCCTACGAACCGCCAGATCCGTTATTATTGGATGAATGGGCGGAACATACCGCGGCCTCCTGTCAGGGGAGCTTACGGATTCTGGTGAAATTTGCGTGAAGTGACCGCGACAAGGCGGTCAAGGATATTGCAAAATTGGAAGAGGAATTGAAAGAGGAGGAGGATCAAGTAAGGATTGGAGAGTATAGAGAGCAAATGAAAAAACGCCTGAAAACGTATGAAGATAAGATCAAAGTACGTAAACAAAGCAAATTCAATAGAGACGCAGCTGACTATGCCCAAGGAAGGGTTCTAACCTTCGCAAAGAAATTTGATGCCCCACGCAAGGAGTTACTAAACAAAAATAAAAACCCGGTATGAACAGCCACAGGAACAACGGAGGCACCAGTAACTTCGGAATCGGATGTAACCGAGAACGAATCCTCGGAGGAGGAAGGTGCAGGGGCTCTAAGGTCAAGACGCCCTTTTCGCGAGGAATTCAAACTGATACGCCAATCTTGGCGGCAAGGGGGTGCGGGCAAGCCCCCAGAAACATCCGGAAAAGGAAAACAAGGAGGGGGCAGGGGGGCCGGAAGAGGAAACTTCTCGCCACCTGCAACAAGAAGCAGGAAGATTTACAACCAGAAACGGCAATAATGGAGGACAATCTCACCATTATTAATTTAACAGAGAAACAGCTTACGAATACTGAGGAGTCGGTACTCAAGTTGGGGTTGACCTTCTGCCCCCAAAAGACTATGGAATTTACACAAACGCGCATTGATTTATACAAATTTACGCGCAAATTAAAGCTTCATTAGTATTTCAAGAACAAACCACAAACTGGGAGGCTGACGAAACGAGGTAACACGGAAGCAGAAACGGATAAATTGGCTGTGAAAGATCTCGGGGCAATAATGACCCTCGAGGAGTTGAGAACGGAGGATCAATTGACAACGTTAAGCAGAACACAACAGCTCACTGTGTCTGGAATAGGACAAGTTGGAGGATTGACATCTTTCAAGCCTGCTTCTAAATTTTATCCTCAAATGGCTGTGGATGCCAATGACGTTTTTGCTGACGCAGTGGTTAAGGATTTAACGAAATTCAGACGCAAACAGAAATATTCGAATTCATCGAACAACAATTTTTCAGAGACACAACAACAAGCGCTGATTAAACTGAGTGATGATAAAAGTGTTGTCTACAAACCGTCAGACAAAGGCGGTAATATCGTTATCCAGACCAAGTCAAACTACGAGGAAGAAGCTCTCCGTCAACTTAACAATAAGGAAACATATTCTCCGATCACAGCCAAGGAATACCAACAGAGCGTGGTAGAATACCATGCGTTAACATCGAAATGGCATAACAAAGGGCTATTAGATATGGATGAGTTCCTACTTTTGAGACGTTTGAACCCTACCATTCCTACATTCTACCACCTACCCAAGGTACACAAGAACAAGACCATGCCCCGGGTAGACCGATTGTAGCGTCACAAGGTAGTTTGACAGAAAATGTGTCCATTTACATCGATTTCTTCTTGATACAACATGTGAAGACTTTAAAATCTTACATTCGGGACACTATGGACCTGTTGGACAAATTGTCTGTGTTGAAATGGGAGGAGGGATATTGCATGTTGGTCTTGGATATAACCAGCCTGTACACATCAATCGAACACAATGATGGTCTCTTGTCCATGAAGCATTTCCTTGAGAAAAGGCCATTGAAGTACACACAACACAGTGCAATGGTCCTGGAATTTGTAGAATTCTGTTTGTCCAATAATATCTTTCTTTTTCAGAAACAGCTGTATAGACAACTGGCTGGGACAGCTATGGGCACCCGCTTCGCCCCCAGTTATGCGAATTTATTCGTTGGCTGGTGGGAGGAGCAGGTGGCCTGGGGGGCACCTAACAAAGAATGGACAGACCACATTGTAGGGTGGTATCATTTCATAGACGATCTTTTGATCATATGGAATGGACCCCCAGACAGAGCTAGGGAATACATCGAAGTCCTTAATAGGAATGACATCAACCTGGAATTCTCGGGGGAAGTAAGCACTACATCTGTGAATTATCTAGACATCAACATCTGTAGATGCAGGGGAACTGAATACCCGTCTGTATCGTAAACCTACGGTGGGGAATTTGGTGTTAGAAGCATCCAGCAGTCATCCCCCTAATCTCATTAGAAGTATCGCCTATGGAGAACTTCTGAGAATCAAACGTAATTGCTCAGATGAGAGAGAATTCCAGAATGCTGCCAAAAAGAGTATGCAACGTTTCAGAACCCGGTGTTACAGCGAGGAAATCTTGAGCAGTGCCCTTGAAAGAGCCAACAAACTTAAAAGGAAAAATCTTCTTAAGACCAAAGATAGGGAAGAGCAGGACTCCAAACATGAAGGCAAATTTCGCCTCATAACAACTTACTCGAAGAATGCCATGCACCTAAAAAAGATTCTGAGAAGGAGCTGGCATATACTGCAGACCGATGAGGCTCTGAACACAGATTTGCCATCTAATCCATTGATCAGTTTTAGAAAGGCGAGATCTTTAAAGAATGATCTGGTGCAGAGCCACTATACTACTATACCCAAATCAGCCTTTGGACCCATGCAAGGTTTTTTCCCTTGCGGGAAATGTAAAGCCTGCAAGATCAGTAAAAGAGTCTTGAGCTATGAAATCCCCATTGCAGGTATCCGCAGAAAGAGTATAAGTTTCCTTACTTGTACCACTCCCTACAGCGTTTACTGCTTAACCTGCCCATGTGGGCTATGTTATGTGGGGAGTACAATCAATCCCATGAAAATGAGAATACTGGAACAGATGCGGGCCATTGCTAAGGGGGATGGGGCATACCCTGTTGCGCGTCATTTTGACAAAGTTCATCAACGCAACAGGGATTTACTTAGTTATTTTGGCCTGGATCATGTTCCCAGTAACCCTAGAGGGGGAGATAGGCTGCTAAGACTGCGTAGGCTGGAGTCGAGGTACATCATCGACATGCACACGAAACACCCTCTAGGGCTGAATAGCAGTGAAGAACTGGCTATACATTTAGGGGAATGAGTATGAACCGCTGGGCGGTATTGGAAATCATGACAATATGAGTTTGTTTGGGTTTTGTGGTCTACTGAGTGAAGAACTAGGGGATGGAAACACCCTTGACCAAATGCTATTGTACATACGGTTTATAATGTCTTGACTTTTTACATACTATGTGAATAGAATTTCTCTCTTGCTCTCCTCTAACCTCTTGGTCCTTTCTCCTTGGTTAACCCTCTTTTTTTCTCTCTCTTTTTCTCCTTTTTTTCTTTGGTATTTAGATGATTTATTGGTCACTGTTTGATGCTGGTGAAGCGATAGGATTTAGAGCGCATGCCCATCCAGGGCGTGATCTTTTGGTGCTGGTGTATATACTGTATAGATTGTATATAGGATAAAGCCCATCTATGGGCTTGATTTGCTTTATGAATTCTGTAGAGGTTTATTTAAGACACTCTAAGATGGCGCTCATTTAACGTTAGGACTTTGTCGATTTGTTTAAGTCCTTTTTTGATTTCCATTTCACCATGTGTTTATAACTGTGACCATGATGGCGCTTCGGTAAACATGGATGAAGGTTTACTACCGAAATGCGTCTGTTTATGGAGTGTCTGTTTGGTGATGAAATAAATGAACCCGAACTGTTCCCCGCGAGTGCTTTTTTCCAGATGGACCTAGTCCTTTGATACGGATACTGGAGCAGAGATTGGATGAGTGGGTGCACCCCCACCTTGAGAAGCACCCGCCTATGAGTGCTTCGTCCTGGTGTTTTTTGGAGCGGCAAAATATATATATATATATATATATATTCACTGAAAAAACCATAGGTTATAGACCATATATAGTTAGGAATTAGCATTTAAAAAACCTTATTTTACTCACACAAAACCATTGAAATTCCATATATAGTTAGTTGCACTAACTATATATTGCGCACCCGCAATCCACTGCTGATGATGTCACATATTACATCATTCATGACATGGTCAGTGACATCACTGATGACATCACTGATGACATCTCAAATGACATCACTGATGACATCTCACTTGACATCAATGATCACATCACTGATGATATCATTCATGTGACAATACAATGCATCTCCTCACATTTTAATATAACCTCTGTTTCACCCAGTGTTAAAAACAGAGTATAATTTTTGAAACCATTGACACACCAATACTAGTTACTACATACGTACTCACTGATTCCTACGTCTACACACACATTCACTCATTCACCCATACAATCATTCATACATACAATCACTCATGTTTACAACACAATCATATGCACTCATACACCTATACAGACACTCACACTCTGCCACTCATCCATGGAGTTACTCACACACCTAGTCAGTCCTGTAAAGAATCAATCACACTTCCATTTTCTACTCTATACAGTTAAACATAGAGCACCTTACGTTTTCAACCATATACTAACACATACTTACTCTCTTATACAATCATTGATACAAGTACACATTGATCTGTACAGAGTCACACACCTCCCATCCAGCCACACACACACTCAGTCTCCCATGCAAATACTTGGGCAATCAATCAATAACCCATATAGTTACTCATATAGCTACTGATCAACACATGCAGCAGTTTACAGAACAACAGACATAATGATGCACAAATTAAGACAGTTTAGTCACTAACCCATGCACTCAGTGAGACACATTTAATCACTCACTCATACATTCAGTCATGCACCTACTAAATCCTTCGTCCAGACACTTATACATCCACTCATTCTTCAATATGTAAGACATATTTTAACTTTACAGAAACATAGTCACTGGATGTTGTCATCAGTGATGTCATCAGTGATGTCATTTGAGATGTCATCAGTGATGTCATCAGTGATGTCACTGACCATGTCATGAATGATGTAATATGTGACATCATCAGCAGTGGATTGCGGGTGCGCAATATATAGTTAGTGCAACTAACTATATATGGAATTTCAATGGTTTTGTGTGAGTAAAATAAGGTTTTTTAAATGCTAATTCCTAACTATATATGGTCTATAACCTATGGTTTTTTCAGTGAATTTTCAAGGTTTTGTAAATGCTAATTCCTAACTATATATGGTCTATAACCTATGGTTTTTTCAGTGAATTTCAATGGTTTTTTAATAGCAAATATCATAAGCTGTCGAATGTCAAGTACGTGGTAAGAATTTTTTTTTTCGTGTTTATGCACACTGATCTGCTTTGATTGCTGCCCCCCACCCCTCATTTCTATTAGGAGTACTCTCTCTTTGCAGATAGTGAAGGGTAGTTAACGCAGCCCTTTCCCCCTTTGTAATCCGTCGTGCCTGCTTCTCTCTCCATTTGATTGATTGTTCTCTTTGGTTCATTCTCTATTTACAAACAAGCACAGAGTCGCAATACTCTGTTTAGTCTTTGCAGATAGCGAAAAATCGTGTAAAAAAACAAAAGGAATCGAGCAAAATCAGTAGGCCACTAATGGGATCTCTTTTGACCTCGCTAAAATAGAAACATTAGGAACAACCTGTTGAAAATAGCAATGCGTATGTATATAAGCGGCGTTCATTTGTGTTCACAGTACCCCTTGTTGATTGTTTCAATCGAGCATTGAATTGTTCGAAGTTAATTCTCTTAACGATCTTCTCTACCTGCAAACGAGGAAGAATAGGAATATTCTATCTCCCTTTGCAGATAGTGAAGGGTAGGTAACGCAAGCCTTTAACACGTCGTACCTATTTCATTCCTCATTGATTGATTGATTGTCCGAACATTGACTGTTTGGAAATTAGTTCTTTTTGGAGGTATTCCCTGTTTGCAAATAAACGTAGGAAAATCTTTGCAAGTAGTGAAAGGGTACGTAATGCGGACCGTTCTCCCCCGTTGTAATCTGTCATGCCTATCTACTCCCCACTGATTGATGCACCTTTTTCACCCGGACCATTTACTAGAGATACGTCATCTGGCCCGACCAGAGAGCACCCCTAGTGAAAAGGACATATGCAATAATAACGAAGTGATCACTGTATCCTGTTAACAGAAACTTTACCATGAAACAACCTGGAAAGAAAAAAATAGGAAAACGAAAATCAGTAGGCCACTGATGAACATGAACTTTTATTAAACAACGAACAAAGAAACGATAACATAACGTAATGATAAAACCTATTAATGTCCTAGAAACAAGAAAACGTTAAAATATGCCAGTGGTGAGAGACCAGAAAAACAGTAAGAGAAACCAAATCACCCCTCGCTGTCCCACCGCCTGCCACGCCAAAAAAATCGATAGACTAGGGAAAATGCAAGTCAGTAGAACATCCACCCCCACTCTGGAAACTTCCAAGGTGGGGCAGGGTTCCGGCTACGCCCAGCCGGGAGCAGCCCATATAAGGCAGGTCCTGCTGCCACGCCTCGGCCAGGAGATCCTAACGTAGGGTGTAGCCGGAGGAGAGGCCGAGACCAGCGGGACCCGGCCAGGGGATTGCCTTTACAACGCTGAACAGTTGCAGGGGGGGGGGAATGTCTCCTCGACCCTCCCCTCTCTCTCCCAGTCCGGCCGCGGTGGCCCTTGAGAGTTGCAGGTAGTCCCGCCACATGCTCTTCCGGTCCGACCACCAACGGTCGGGGGGCCGAGGCCGACGGGATCCGGCTGCAGCCGATAAACCAAGAAACCCGTTCATGGGGCCAGAGCCAGGGGCGTCCGGCCGACATCCACCGGAAGCCCGGCCCGAAGACGGACGGGACACTTCTTTCTTTTATAATGGCTGCGACAACACTGGAGGGGGATGTCTTGCACATGCCTCCGACCCCCCCCTCGTCCTCATCGCCTGGTCCGGCCATAACAAATCTCAAGCGAGACGCCGTGGGGTGCACTGGGAGGGAGAGACGGTGCGAACAGGCCTCTCCCGCCTCCCCAGGTGGAGGCTTCCCAGCTGCACCCTCAGCGCTCCAGGCGGTGGCATCCTAACAACTACAGTGCTGCACAGTTTCGGAACGACCTAGATAACGGTTCTTCCACTGTGGCCATGCTGCAACGTCTCGCCCGGCAGGGTGGAGCCCGTCCGCTCATGTGACCCCGCGATCGCCGGTAGCTGCCGAACTCTCAAAATGGCGGTCGACCTGGCAAGAGCGGGCCCAACATAAAGAAATGGCCCGGTCACTGGTTGACTCCACCACCGTAGTCCTCCACGACCTTGAAGATTCTAGAGGAGCCGCGGGAGTCTCCGACCCCCGATGGGGAATGACTGCCATGATCGCCCGTGGAGTGACGAAACTGTATCCGCGGGACGTCGGCGCTCCCATGCTGGCGCCAGCCTCACTTTGAATTACTACAATCCTGCAGACCTTACTTCCGGTGAAAGCACAGTGTGACCCGGTAGGAAAAATTATTGCACCCCCTCCCCTTTTTGACTGATAGTTCAAACCACCGATCCTTTCCTTTGCCCTTTTAACGGAACTTTGGACTGCCTCCCCCTCTTTTACATTTTCTAGAGAAAACAAAACATTAACCACTACATTAGCATAGCAGTTGACACCAGAACTGTTTTCAAATTGAAAACCAACAACATCTTCAACAGAATCCTTTTTGTTTCTGCTGTGACCCTGCTACAGCACAGGCATTGTCCCCAGCAGTAATTCTGCAATGCCGGTAAGAATAGCTGTGGTGCCTACTGGACTCACTCACCCCCGCGGCGCCCCACGCCGTTTTTTGCTGGGCGGCAACTTACTAGACATCACTTTCGTGCCATCTAGATTTCAGCGCGTTCTGCTGCCTTGGAACTATTCGCACAACAGACCGCTACTGACAAGAATATTTCATTATTGGTGCTGTCAATTTCAATAAATCTATTGGATAATTAAAAAGAAATTGCCACGGTCTCTTCGTTGTTTAAATGTTTTTACTGTTTTTGTTTTGTTGTATATATTTATATGTTATTAAAGTTTTATATTCCTACTACTTTGTTGGAGTGCTATATATTTTTAATGTGACACATAATTGTAAAAACTTTGATGTACAAAGAGTCATTCCTGGAATCTTCCGCTTCAGGCTCGGTCCCCTCCCCAATCACAATACAGGATGGTTTTCAGATAGTAGGAACGCGTGTGCTGTGACGGATCACATCGGGTGTGGGCCTTGATCTACTATAACTCCTTTGAAGAGGGGTGATTCTTTACAGCTGGGGCCATAAACTACATCTGCAGGGCTAGCTGATAGCCTAGGACCGGCCTGGACATTCGGACACAGAGGAAGAGGAGTGTCAGAGGGTGCGGTAGTGAATAGGGCGAAAGGGAGGTGTCGGGCGGGCACAGAGTGTGATTCTCAGGGAAGAGCAGCGCAGATGGGGGAAGGTTTATTGCCCATGCATAAGACAGAGAGCGGTGGTGACCAGTGCCTGGGGGAGATGCTTACGAGGGTGAGGAGCCATGCTACGAATCGACAGCGTGCAGAGAGTGGGTCTGGTCAAGACATCTAAAATGGCTGCCGTGCACGACAAAAGTGTGGCATTTCAAAAAAGGCAAGATGGCGCAGACAATGTTTTTCAACACTTCCTCATTTCCTTCGAATCGAACGTTAACAGACGTTGGGGCATATTACCAAAGTTAAGCGATATTTATCGCTAACGATGCTTACCAACCAATTTTTTACCACTAAGCATCGTCAGAAATTATCGAAGATAAACCTTACTATTATCAAGGTTTATCGCAAATGCGATAATAAACGGCCGCAATGCATGAATATCGCTAAAAAGTCAGCGATATTCATGCATTACCGAGCTAATACTCTTAGCCATGTTATCCACCTCCCATTGGATAACATGGCTAAGAACTGCTCAGGGCAGGTGTTACTTTTTGGAGATATTCGCGCTTAGCGCGAATATCTCCAAAAGTTGGTAATAGGAGATAGATATCTTGCATGTTGTAATGCAAGTTATTGTGGTATATGGAACTCATACCATAATCTCTCAGGAAAGCAGAAACTGATCCTTTTGGGACCGCCTAAAAAGGCCTAGGGGGTGAGGAGTACTCTACTTTGCCCCCTTTTCACGTTCCGAACTATTTTATTTTACTCTCTTCTGTAATTACACAAAATACCAGCGATAAGATGCATCGGAGACACACAGTGAGAGAAAGGAGGCCGGAGATGAAGAAGACATGTCAAATACACATTGGAGATAATATAGTGGCAGAAGGGAAGTAAATATGAGTAAACTTACCATGTAACATAAAAATGTTGCACTCTATACTATAAGTCTCATTTTATACTACAATCACTTCGCTACAACCTCATAAATTAAAAATAAAAATAAATAATGTCTCAAACAATTTTTGATTTCTAAATATAAATTTATTCTTCAGAATTTTCTAAATTTGAAACAACTAGTAACATGTCCTCATCAGTAATTTCCTCTTCAATCATCTCATCTGGAATCTCCTCATTAAAAGTCTGCAATGATGATTCTTGTAACTCTATGGTCTCCAAACACTCGATAAATTCGCCATCAAGAGATTGATCAAAAAAATCATTCAAGTCATCTCCTCCTTCTGACAATATTTCATTATTGGTGCTGTCCATTTCAATCAATGTAGTGGAATCATTCAAGTCATCTCCTCGTGACAATATTTCATTATTGGTGCTCTCAATTTCAATCAATGTAGTGGAATCATTCAAGTCATCTCCTCCTTGTGACAATATTTCATTATTGGTGCTGTCCATTTCAATCAATCTAATGGAATCATACAAGCCATCTCCTCCTTGTGACAATATTTCATTATTGGTGCTCTCAATTTCAATCAATGTAGTGGAATCATTCAAGTCATCTCCTTGTGACAATATTTCATTCTTGGTGCTGTCCATTTCAATCAATCTAATGGAATCATACAAGTCATGTCCTCCTTGTGACAATATTTCATTATTGGTGCTCTCAATTTCAATCAATGTAGTGGACAATTCAAAAGAAATTGCCACGGTCTCTTCATTGTGAGCCATTTTATTTTGAAATTGCTTGCTGTAAATTGCAGAAAAAAATAATCACTTTCATTTATCGTTTTTAGTAATACATAATATAAAACTAACTTCATCAAGTATTTAGTATAACAGAAGGACTGCAAATAAATAACAGAAAACATTTTTCAAATTATCTTCAAGTGTACAACATAGTTCCCCTTACAAATTAACAACTCACCTTTTTAAAAGTAGCAGAAGTGTTAGTACTGTGTAAATCAAACACCAGAAATTCACCTCCAAAAATTCCTCACAAATGTACCTCAGACAGTAGTATCACAAAATGGCTGTGGTTTCCTCTCATTTGACATATATACATAACCAATTAACTTTCATCACACACAAATACAAAACCAAAGTAACATTTTAATTGGTTCTAAATTTCAACACTTTCAAATGTGTTTTCCCCATGCAATTTTCCATAGGACATTTACATACGTCTACAGCCTGAATGGCTGAACGGAATTACACCAAACTTGGCAAAATGGTACATCAAACCTAAGAGGTCAGGAATGATCTACTATGCCCCCTTATGGTCATTTCCCCCTTCGCTTTGGCCTCCTCTTGTCTCTCAATCCTACCGAGGGACAAGATGGCGGCCGCTACGGACTGTTTGGAATGTTGACAGACGCCGGAGAACCAATCAGCTTCGCAAAGCTCCGTAACGCGAAAAGTACGCGAAGCGGAGCGCTGTTACAGATATATATCTTTTTTTCAACGTTAATTTCTCAAAATCCACTGGAGCACATATATTGAGACCTAGCAAAGGCACATCGGGCTACCAGTCCCTAATATTTTGCCAAGTTTCGTGCAAATCCATTCAGCCGTTCGATTATTATTATTTTGTTTTTTTTTTGCCCCGCGGGGCCCTTTTAAAACCTCCACATCAAACCTAGGGGGTCAGCGAGGATCTACTATGCCCCCTTATAGTTATTTCCCCCTTTGTTTTGACCTCCTCTTGTCTCTCGATCCTACCGAGAGACAAGATGGCGTCCGCTACGGACTGTTTGGAATGTTGACAGACGCCGGAGAACCAATCAGCTTCGCTTCACAAAGCTCCGTTGCGCGAAAAGTCCGCGAACCAGAGCGCTAACCGGTCCGCTGTTACAGATATATATCTTTTTTTAAACGTTAATTTCTCAAAATCCACTGGAGCACATATATTGAGACCTACAAAAGGCACATCGGGCTACCAGTCCCTACAATTTTGCCAAGTTTCGTGCAAATCCATTCAGCCGTTCGGGCTAAAAGTGAGGCCAACCGCCCTATGGAAAACTCAATGTTAAAAACACGTTTTGGGACCCCCCTTTTTTCTCGGCCCCCACTGGACGAACCCCCCCCAAATTTTCAAGGGCTGCTCAGAAACAAAATGTGCCATTTTCCTGAAAATTTCAGCCGATTCCGTCCACAAACGCCAAAGTTATTAGACATAGAATTTTCAAAAAACCCATAGAGAAAAAATCCTAACTATATATACCTACTGGCGACCGCCAGTAGGTAATATATATATATATATATATATATATATATATATATTACCTACTGGCGATAGCCAGTAGGTATATATAGTTAGGATTTTTTTCCTATGGGATTTTTGAAAATTCTATGTCGAATAACTTTGGCGTTTGAGGACAGAATAGGCTGAAATTTTCAGGAAAATGGAACATTTTATTTCTGAGCAGCTCCTGAAAATGTGGGGGGGTTTCGTCAAGGGGGGGGCCGAGAAAAAAGGGGGGTCCCAAAACGTGTTTTTCCCATGCAATTTTCCATAGGGCGGTTGGCCTCACTTTTAGCCTGAACGGCTGAATGGATTTACACCAAACTTGGCAAAATTGTAGGGACTGGTAGCCCGATGTGCCTTTGCTATGTCTCAAGATATAGGCTCCAGTGGTTTTTACGAAAATTAACTTTGAAAAATATATATTGGGCTACATTGGGCTATATATATGTTGGAGCCCAAATGTAGCCCAATGTAGCCCAATGTAGCCCAATGTAGCCCAAAGATGGCCACCAGAGACAAAAAAAAACAAATGTAGCCCAAATATCAGCCAGATGTAGCCCAACTATAGCCCAATGACAGAATGTCCCAGAGTGTTCTAAAGAACAACTAGAGTGCTAACAGTCCTACTTATTACAAAGGTATGGCACACCTGAAGCCATCTTGATTGGAATAAAGTGGTAACTCTTAAAACATTTAATTTAAAAAGGAACAAAATGAGGGGGTTCATTTTGCCATAGAAAGTATGATTAGCGAATATATGACGAAATCCCGCATACCATCAGTCTGCAAAAAAAATCCCGCATGTACTATTAGGCCGCAAATTAAAATAACGAAAAGGTTTAGAACGAATATGCCTTTAGCATACACTAAACAACTAAACTACCCTAAACCCTAAAACACTACCCCAGCATGACCCTACACTACACAAACAGTACAACACTACCCTAAACCATTAAACACTACCCCCAGCATGACCATACACTACACAAACAATACAACACTACCCTAAACCCTAAAACACTACCCCCAGCATGACCCTACACTACGCAAACACTACAACACTACCCAAAACCCTAAAACACTACACCCCAGCATGACCCTACACTACGCAAACACTACAACACTACCCTAAACCCTAAAACACTACCCCCAGCATGACCCTACACTACACAAACACTACAACACAACCCTAAACCCTAAAACACTACCCCCAGCATGACCCTACACTACGCAAACACTACAACACAACCCTAAACCCTAAAACACTACCCCCAGCATGACCCTACACTACGCAAACACTACAACACTACCCAAAACCCTAAAACACTACCCCCAGCATGACCCTACACTACGCAAACACTACAACACTACCCAAAACCCTAAAACACTACACCCCAGCATGACCCTACACTACGCAAACACTACAACACTACCCTAAACCCTAAAACACTACCCCCAGCATGACCCTACACTACGCAAACACTACAACACTACCCAAAACCCTAAAACACTACACCCCAGCATGACCCTACACTACGCAAACACTACAACACTACCCTAAACCCTAAAACACTACCCCCAGCATGACCCTACACTACGCAAACACTACAACACTACCCTAAACCCTAAAACACTACCCCCAGCATGACCCTACACTACGCAAACACTACAACACTACCCTAAACCCTAAAACACTACCCCCAGCATGACCCTACACTACGCAAACACTACAACACTACCCTAAACCCTAAAACACTACCCCCAGCATGACCCTACACTACGCAAACACTACAACACTACCCAAAACCCTAAAACACTACCCCCCAGCATGACCCTACACTACGCAAACACTACAACACTACCCAAAACCCTAAAACACTACCCCCAGCATGACCCTACACTACGCAAACACTACAACACTACCCAAAACCCTTAAACACTACCCCCAGCATGACCCTACACTACGCAAACACTACAACACTACCCAAAACCCTAAAACACTACACCCCAGCATGACCCTACACTACGCAAACACTACAACACTACCCAAAACCCTAAAACACTACCCCCAGCATGACCCTACACTACGCAAACACTACAACACTACCCTAAACCCTAAAACACTAGCCCCAGCATGACCCTACACTACGCAAACACTACAACACAACCCTAAACCCTAAAACACTACCCCCAGCATGACCCTACACTACGCAAACACTACAACACTACCCTAAACCCTAAAACACTACCCCCAGCATGACCCTACACTACGCAAACACTACAACACAACCCTAAACCCTAAAACACTACCCCCAGCATGACCCTACACTAAACAACCACCACAACTCTACACTACACTAACACAACACTACACTACACAACTTTACACTACATTACACAATCACTAACCCACGAAAAAATTAACACAAACCCACTTACCTCTCTCGTCATCGTGGTTTTCACAACGCAAATGCATTTACCATACATGCCTTTAAAACGTAATTCTTTGTAAAGGCATGCGCGATAAATGCACATGCGTTTTGAAAAAATGCGGGATAATGGTATGCGAGGTCAATGACCTTGCGGGATAATGGTATGCGGACTGAAAGTCTGCGGGATAAAAAATGCGGGAAAATGGCTGCAAACCATGATTAGCAGCAGACTTCCCTGGTGAGCACTAGCTTTACTACAGTGATCTAATGAGCAACTAGACTGCTAACATTCAGAATTTATGGCAAATTTGTGACACATCTGAATGCCTTCTTGATAGAACCAAAGTAAACAAGCATTGAAAATGCAATAGATCTCGCCCTCGTTTAAGTTAAAGCCATTCTGTTTGTAATGAGGTGGCTTTTTAGCTTTGCTTTTATTAGTGTTTTTAAAACTTTCATGTAAATAACATGCATATGTATGCATATATGTATATGTATGCATGCATTTATATTTATATAGATATGCAGATTATATATGTTTATATATGTATATTACCTACTGGCGATAGCCAGTGGGTATATATAGTTAGGATTTTTTCTCTATGGGATTTCTGAAAATTCTATGTCTAATAACTTTGGCGTTTGTGGACGGAATTGGCTGCTATTTTCAGGAAAATGGCACATTGTGTTTCTGAGCAGCCCCTTCAAATTTGGGGGGGTTTCGTCAAGGGGGGGCCGAGAAAAAAGGGGGGTCCCAAAACGCGTTTTTCCCATTCATTTTTCCATAGGGCGGTTGGACTCACTTTTAGCTCGAACGGCTGAATAGATTTACATGAAACTTGGCAAAATTGTAGATATGGTTTGCCCGACGTGCCTTTGCTATGTCTCAATATATGTGCTCCAGTGGATTTTGAGAAATTAATGTTTAAAAAAATATATATATCTGTGACAGCGCTCCGGTTAGCGCCCCGGTTCGCGTACCTGACGCGTAATGAACTTCGCGAAGCAAAGCTGATTGGCTCTCCGGTGTCTGTCAACATTCTAAACAGTCCGGAGCGGCCGCCATCTTGTCTCTCGGTACGATCGAGAGACAAGATGTGGTGAAAAACGAAGGGGGAAATGAAGGAAAGGGGGCAAGGTAGACCACTCCTGACCCCCTAGGATTGATGAGGGGGATATTAAAGTGCCCCGCGGGGCAAAAAAAAAAAGAGGCGCGTCCCGGTACGCGAACCGGGCAGCTCACCGGGCAGCTCACCGGGCAGCTAACCGGGCAGCTAACCGGCAGCGTAGCTGTCAACATTGTAAACAGTCCAGAGCGGCTGCCATCTTGTCTCTCGGTAGGTTCGAGAGACAAGATGTGGTGAAAAAAGAAGGGGGAAATGAAGGAAAGGGGGCAAGGTAAACCCCTCCTGACCCCCTAGGATTGATGAGGGGGATATTAAAGTCCCCCGCGATTTTTCGCGGTAGAGGCGCTTCCCGGTACGCGAACCGGGCATCTAACCGGCAGCGTAACGGGAGTCCGCCATCTTGTGTTTTTGGAGCGTCCGGTTCGCGTACCGGGTAGCGTCCCGGTAAGCGTAACAAGGGGAAAACCAAGAGAAACAGTAAAAAAAAAATTAAGGGAATAGATTTCCAGCAAACTTGGCAAAATTGTAGGGACTGTTTGTTTGATGTGCCTTTGCAAGGCCTCAAGATATGTGCACGTGTGGATTTTGTCTAATTAAGGTTAAAAAAAATATATATATCTGTAAGCGTGCTCCGGCACGCTTACGTTACGGGTTTTGTTTGCGCTGCAGAGCCGATACGTCACGGTTTTGCGATGCGTCATGAGGCGTCTCACGTGGCTACGTGATACGTCACGTAATAAAGAATATATTTTACAGCTATAGATATTAGCTTTTAAAAAACCAATGAAATTCACTGAAAAAACCATAGGTTATAGACCATATATAGTTAGGAATTTGCATTTACAAAACCTTGAAAATTCACTGAAAAAACCATAGGTTAGAGACCATATATAGTTAGCTGGACATTTTATTGACATAAAACCAATGAAATTCCATATATAGTTAGTTGCACTAACTATATATCGCGCACCCGCAATCCACTGCTGATGATGTCACATATTACATCATTCATGACATGGTCAGTGACATCACTGATGACATCACTGATGACATCTCAAATGACATCACTGATGACATCACTGATGACATCTCAAATGACATCACTGATGACATCATGACACACCAATACCAGTTACTACATACGCACTCACTGATTCCTACGTCTACACACACATTCACTCATTCACCCATACAATCACTCATACATACAGTCACTCATTATTACAACACTATCATATGCACTCATACACCTATGCAGACACTCACACACTGCCACTCATCCATGGAGTTACTCACACACCTAGTCAGTCCTGTAAAGAATCAATCACACTTCCATTTCCTCATCTATACAGTTAAACACAGAACACCATACTTCAGTGACATCACTGATGACATCTCAAATGACATCACTGATGACATCTCAAATGACATCACTGATGACATCATGACACACCAATACCAGTTACTACATACGCACTCACTGATTCCTACGTCTACACACACATTCACTCATTCACCCATACAATCACTCATACATACAGCCACTCATTATTACAACGCTATCATATGCACTCATACACCTAGTCAGTCCTGTGAAGAATCAATCACACTTCGATTTCCTCATCTATACAGTTAAACACAGAACACCATACTTTTCACACATATACTAACACATACTTACTCTCTTATACAATCACTGATACAAGTACACATTGATATGCACAGAGTCACACACCTCCCAGCCAGCCACACACACACTCAGTCTTCCATACATCCACTCATTCTTCAATATGTAAAACATATTTAAACTTTACAAAAACACACAGACACTAGATGATGTCATCAGTGATGTCATTTGAGATGTCATCAGTGATGTCATCAGTGATGTCATTTGAGATGTCATCAGTGATGTCATCAGTGATGTCACTGACCATGTCATGAATGATGTAATATGTGACATCATCAGCAGTGGATTGCGGGTGCGCGATATATAGTTAGTGCAACTAACTATATATGGAATTTCATTGGTTTTATGTCAATAAAATGTCCAGCTAACTATATATGGTCTCTAACCTATGGTTTTTTCAGTGAATTTTCAAGGTTTTGTAAATGCAAATTCCTAACTATATATGGTCTATAACCTATGGTTTTTTCAGTGATATATATATATATATATTCACTGAAAAAACCATAGGTTATAGACCATATATAGTTAGGAATTAGCATTTAGAAAACCTTATTTTACTCACACAAAACCATTGAAATTCCATATATAGTTAGTTGCACTAACTATATATCGCGCACCCGCAATCCACTGCTGATGATGTCACATATTACATCATTCATGACATGGTCAGTGACATCACTGATGACATCACTGATGACATCACTGATGACATCACTGATGACATCTCAAATGACATCACTGATGACATCATCTAGTGTCTGTGTGTTTTTGTAAAGTTTAAATATGTTTTACATATTGAAGAATGAGTGGATGTATGGAAGACTGAGTGTGTGTGTGGCTGGCTGGGAGGTGTGTGACTCTGTGCATATCAATGTGTACTTGTATCAGTGATTGTATAAGAGAGTAAGTATGTGTTAGTATATGTGTGAAAAGTATGTTGTTCTGTGTTTAACTGTATAGATGAGGAAATCGAAGTGTGATTGATTCTTCACAGGACTGACTAGGTGTATGAGTGCATATGATAGTGTTGTAATAATGAGTGACTGTATGTATGAGTGATTGTATGGGTGAATGAGTGAATGTGGGTGTAGACGTAGGAATCAGTGAGTGCGTATGTAGTAACTGGTATTGGTGTGTCATGATGTCATCAGTGATGTCATTTGAGATGTCATCAGTGATGTCATTTGAGATGTCATCAGTGATGTCATCAGTGATGTCACTGAAGTATGGTGTTCTGTGTTTAACTGTATAGATGAGGAAATGGAAGTGTGATTGATTCTTTACAGGACTGACTAGGTGTGTGATTAACTCCATGGATGAGTGGCAGTGTGTGAGTGTCTGCATAGGTGTATGAGTGCATATGATAGTGTTGTAATAATGAGTGACTGTATGTATGAGTGATTGTATGGGTGAATGAGTGAATGTGTGTGTAGACGTAGGAATCAGTGAGTGCGTATGTAGTAACTGGTATTGGTGTGTCATGATGTCATCAGTGATGTCATTTGAGATGTCATCAGTGATGTCATCAGTGATGTCATTTGAGATGTCATCAGTGATGTCATCAGTGATGTCACTGACCATGTCATGAATGATGTAATATGTGACATCATCAGTAGTGGATTGCGGGTGCGCGATATATAGTTAGTGCAACTAACTATATATGGAATTTCAATGGTTTTGTGTGAGTAAAATAAGGTTTTCTAAATGCTAATTCCTAACTATATATGGTCTATAACCTATGGTTTTTTCAGTGAATTTTCAAGGTTTTGTAAATGCTAATTCCTAACTATATATGGTCTATAACCTATGGTTTTTTCAGTGAATTTCATTGGTTTTTTAACAGCTAATATCTGTAGCTGTAAAATGTATTCTTCTTTAAATCCAAAAATATATTTTCTATGTTTATTAATAATTTTTTTTTTTAATATTTTTTTTTCTTCGTTCCCGCTTCGCGATTCGGGAAGCTTCCCGTTAGCTGACCTTGATGCCGCGAAATAGACCGCGAGCCGGTAAACATTCCTTTACCGCAACTGCCGCGTTAGAAAACAACATCGTGACGCCTCCCGTCCGCATGACGTTTCGCGTTGTCGCGTGATACGTCATATGACGTGCTACGTTAGCGAACTGGTACGCTTACCGAGGCGCAAAGCGCAGGTTTCTGGAAGCAAACCGGGAGGCCCTGCAAAGCGCGTAAGGTAAACACAGCAGGTCATGTGACTTGGTAATAACACTTTTCATTGGTTCATTTCACTTTTGGTTTCCTAATGATGTAAGACTAGGTCATATAATCTAAAATGAACACTTTTCATTGGTTGAGAACTATTGTTTTTCCCAAATGATGAAAATCCCTCCTTCTTTCCTCACTCTGACTTTCATCATTGTGAGAGAAAGACCCTTTGTTACCAGTGAGCAATGGCTTCTTTAGTAGCTTCAGCTGGTGCTTCCCCACCACCTCCACCACATCCAAGGAAGAGTGGACCACCTGCTGAAGTTATAATTCAGCAAGAAGAGGAAGAAGAGGAACAGGAGGAAGAGCACGAAGAGAGGCACTTTTTGCCTGAGGAGCCCAGGACGTCTCACCGGAAAGAAAACTTCATTTGGCAATTTTTTAAAATTCCCAAAGGTCAGAAAAAAGAAAATGCAAGATACGTAACTTGCCTTATATGTCAAGATAGACTGTCCAGAGGGACCGACAAAAAATACAGTTTCGGAAACTACACAATGCATCGCCATATGACTAGGTGGCATCCTAACAACTACAGTGCTGCACAGTTTCGTAACGACCTAGATAATCTCCCTATTATGGCCAGAAGATCTGTTGTACCGGAAGTAACGGGACCAGAGGGCAGGGAGATGGTGCCAAATATACAAACGAGATTTCGTGAAGTAAAACAAGTCTGCGTACATTGCAATGGGTTCATTTGCTACGGAGAAAGTAGCATCACTCTGATCAACAGAGCTATTGACTATCATATGCAAGTTTGTACGAAACGCCCCAAATAATAAATTCTTTTTTTTTTTTGTTGCTCCTGTTGAGCCCTTTACAATGAATCGTTTTCGTTGCCCCCTCCGAAAAAAAACAAAAAAATATATAAAACTGTTCAGAAAAATTCAAAAAAAGTAAAAAAATGTTCAGAAAAATAATAAAAAAATATAAAACAACAAAAACAATAAAAAAAAAGTTCTTTTCAGAACTACCTCCCCGTTATTAAAAAATTGGTACAATATTTGGAACTGTGCCAACCTCTATTTCTCTTAGTTCGCTTCCCAGTTCGCTCGCCGGTACGCGAACCGGAAGCGAACCAAAAAAATTTTTTTTTAAAAAAGAACAGTAAGTATAAGGGAAGGAAACAGACACTTATGTTAAAAGAAAGACAGCTATAGGGGAGTAAACTAGAGATACTATTACCCGTAATCCACTGCTGATGATGTCACATATTACATCATTCATGACATGCTCAGTGACATCATCAGCAGAGGATTGCGGGTTTTTTGGCAACGTGCCTTATCCACGGTTTAATAACGCTGCCTTTTGCTTTATATAAGTTTTCAAATTGTATGAAATATATACCAATAGGTCGTTATGAACCTTTAGGTAGTGGTTTTCTTCATGAGGTCTGGTCGCTTCCATACACATACAGATGTTTCAAAGATGATCAAGAAGTTTATCTGAATGGAGAGGAATGCACTGAGACGCCAGATCATTCACTAATATGTAGGCACATACAGTTACACGGTTCATGCAACAAACACCGACCAAATATGGCTTGCGTGTTGCAAGGCACGCCAGTTCCTGCTATCATCCCCACGTTCAAGTTGTTGGAAAACGGTAGTTATTTGATGCTCAATAATGAAGATTGTGAAACTTTCGTGCTTCACATAGCGAACACCCGTACAGAGGTGCAGACCCTTTTAAATACTGATTCGCCTTTCCATTTCAGCAAGATGGTTCGGACTATCTTTAACGCGTCCTCCACAAAGGGCCTGGCGCACTTTTTTAAAGTTGTTACCAGTGGTCTCGTGACTTCATTTGAGAAAATCTTTGGAGTCATCCCTGCTTTCTTTCATTCTATTTTTTCCACTGTGCTTGGTGGATTCCCATTTTTACTTGCATTACCAGCGGACGCTCTTGTGCTTTTTTACATTTTTAAATATGGATGTCCCTCCTGTGCAAGCTCCCGCCCTGCAGCTGCTGACGCTGTTCCGCAATCGCATGCTTGAATATTATGGCACAATGCCGTTGGCGATATTAAGCACGGCATATGGATTATCTTTTCGATTCTCCTACTTCACCTGTGTCCAGCCTGTATTTCACTGCCTGACCTGTGATTTCGATTGGGCCATTGATTTGTGTCTCTGCGGACCGGTTTCTCCTGACGTCGACTTTAATCAGCTGATGACTCCTATCATTACTCACGAGTTGGTTTGTCCTGGCGAAAGGATTATGGCTGTGGCATTGATGCATGGACTAATTGGTCCCTGGAATTTACTGGCGGCAACACAGTCTTTCTTGGAACAGAGCTTTCTTGAAAACCCACCGAGCTGTCCTCTGATGGTGATAGAGGATCCGGTGCTGAGAGAGCACGTATGTTCTTTTCCGCTTTTAAATTGGATGGCTGAACTCTTTTCGGATGAAGACGGTGACTTCCTATTGGAGGCTGTTGCAGCTTATTTTGCATACACAGTTATGTCATAGACCTTTTTCATGTTTGATATGCTGAGTACTAGCATTTCATTGACAATTCATTGACTTATTTGTCAAGTTTTTATTATTTAGCTTGCCTATTGGCTTAAGCCTCGATAAAGTAGTTGGCTGTTTTATTTTTCTTTAGCATTAAATTTTCCTAGTTTTTAATGTTTTACCTTGCGGACCGTCCACATATAAAGTTGCAATCTGCTCTCATGAGATGGCACTTCTATTATCTTATTCAGTTCGTTTCCGGATCATGGGGAGGTGTCATCTAGGTCCTGGATATCTTTACACCGTGTTAAGTTAGCATGGGCTCATTACCGGTTTAAACGCCATTTTTCCTTTTTTGCAACTTCTGCACACGACACTTAGTTGTTGCTTTAGCTTTCAACCTAGTAGTTCATTGTGGTTTACATGAGAATAATATGTTATTGCTCTACTATCTGCTTTGCTTGTTAAACTATATCTGTACAGCGAGTGCTGAAGTTTCAAGAACAACACGATACAGAATTGTTATGAGGTCTGATCTCCACGACATGAGGCGGGTTTTATATTGCTTTGCCGAACACACATACACAACACTTGATGCGGTTCACATGAAGAGAGAGCTGGTGTATGCTGATGTGATTCCTTCAAATCTAAGACACTGAAGTATGGGCACGCCCTAAACCAACACAAAGAGACCGTCTTAGCAAATAATATAATATGTGTATTAGGGAGGGTGAGATATAAGCAGCCGCGGGCCGTGGAGGGAGTTACGGTGGGGCAGGGAGGCGGGGAGGGGGAGGGGCAGGGTGGAGCCCTCTCCACCCTGCCCCTCCCCCTCCCCGCCTCCCTGCCCCACTGTAACTCCCTCCACGGCCCGCGGCTGCTTATAAGTGTTGCTAACTCTTATTCATTTACATCATGTTAACATACTGTCACCATTCGCTTTTTATGTACTACTAACTATACTGGTAATTTTGCTACTGATAATATGTGTACTTGTATAATCTAAGATACTACGCCTGAGAAGACGGCATTAGTAAATAAACATTTCAAATACACATGTGTTCTTCTTAACTCCATGTTCTGGTTTCTAAGAACTATATAACGACCGAGTGTTCATGAGTTCCACGTATCCTGAGGTACTATAAGTTCATCTTCTGGATTGTCTAAACATTGAGAGTTTGTTATATCCAATGTGACACTGTACCTAGCTTGCTAAGCGGTTTTTGATTACTAAGGTGAGTTTTGGGGCACCCTAATTCACCGAGGTTCCAATCCTCTGTGCACAGTTCTCTGTGAGAACAGAAACCCTGCGACAGGGGCACCCCTGAGCCTTGCTGGAGCTTCATCACACTTGCGATACAACTCCAGCAATGCGCCACCTTTACGGCACAGATACGTCACGCATCTGTGCTGTTTTTGCCCCATGATGAGCCGCATTGTAAATGCAGCACACCATAGGTGGCGGAACAGCGGCACAGGATGACTAACACATCCCTGGTGATGCGCCAGTCATCATAAATCTATCCCTATGCTTCTTATCTTGTTAGAGATGAACCGCCATATGTATCATCAAAGTTTTTTGCATTTCCTAAATAGCGAACTTTAAGGAATAAATAGCGATTCTTTACCATTCCTAGTTTGCGATGAGCTATTATGCTAATTACAAATTACCCATTCATTTCCATGGAGCAGGAGGCCCATACGAATGAAGGTGCAATTTGCGATTAGCAATTACCTCATTGCAAATTACGAATTTTTCCGAGGGTGCAGGGGTGTCTCAAGAACACCCTGCTGCACCCCTGAAAAAGAAATTTGGGGGCATATGGCGCACATAAATTTTGAAAACATTCCTTTACCTCAAAAACGATTTTCAACTCATAATTTGAAAACACTGCCCACGGGGAAATGACTTAAAATGTCCTCAAGACACATGAAAGTCTTTTTTTAAAGCCTTTGCAACTTTTTTGGGTCACTTTTAACATGACTATGTAACTCAAACAGTCAAAATCTAAATTTACCATGCACAGGTGGGAGCATATTTACAAGGAATTTGCTCCACGGGGAAAGGTCTTTTAATTTAATATTGGAAAAATAACATCAGAGACACTGAAATGCCTTATAAAGAAGCATACACCATTATGTCCTTGTCATAAATTTTAAAAGCCTTCATTTTCCCCAAAAACGATTTTCAAGTCATAATTTAAAAACACTCCACATGGGGAAATGACTTAAAATGTCCTTAAGACACATTAATGCGTTTTTTGATTGCCTTTGCAGCATGTTTCGGTCACCTTTAACATGCCTATGTAACGCAAACATTCAAAATTTAAATTTGCCATGCACAGATGGGAGCATATTTACAAGCAATTTGCTCCACAGAGAAACTTCTTACATTGAAATGGGAAAAATAACATCAGAGACTCTCAATTGCCTTATAAAGAAGCATACACCATTATGTCCTTGTCATAAATATTAAAACCATTGCTTTTCCTCAAAACCGATTTACAAGTCATAATTTGAAAACACTCCACAGCTCCTATGCACATAAAAACCCTGTCAGTACTAATACTTCACATTTTCTCCAATTACAATTTCTCAAAGAAACAAAATCTATTTGTAAAACACTTCAGACAAACCAACATTTGAAAAACACAACTTTCTTCATAATTTTCTCCTTAAAGCACACTATTTTCTATCTAAATTAAAGAAATCTTTTCTCACCTTAGCAAATACTTTGAGTTTCAAAACAGTCTCAGAAACACACCAATTTGTCTTCAGCAGAGCAAAAGGTATGCACTCCAGAGTCTGCAGCTATCAAAAGCACAGAAATTCTGTAATTCTTCACACATATCTCTCATGTCACCCAATCAAAACTCTTCCCTCACTTTTTTTCAAATCAAAACCCTTCCCCCCTCTGCCCCCTCTCTGCTTTTTCTGCATAGCAAACACCTCTTGCAAGACCTCTGGTGTTTCCAAGTTCACACAACAATGTTGCAATTGAACTCTGAACTCTCAGTGCTCCTGCATATCCAGTGCATACTTTCATTTAATGATTTTTTCTTCGCCACTCAAAATACATCTTTCAACGAACTCATCCATGCACCCTAACTTTCTGTTTTCAGCAATCAAAATCCACCAATCACTCTTACTGCTTCATTAACACAGAAACTCCTCAGTTTTTTTCATTTTACACTCTCATTTTTTCAACTGCCATTTCATTGCCACACTTCATCTGACTGCAGGAGAACCTTCTCTCGCCATGTTTTCTGTCTGGATTGTTGGACATAGTTACATCTATTGGGCTCAGAGGTACGCTGAAAACAGGAATTTACCTAACCTCAATTTACAAGATGTGGAAATTAAGTGGTTTGGTCACAGAGGATTAAAATGTCACCAATTGATACCATTCGTGAAAACCTTTATGCATTTGCCAAAACCTGACCTGTTAATTGTGCACTGTGGAGGTAATGATTTGGGCACTTTGACTGGGGTAGGTCTGGAAATGCTTTTAAAGGACACCTTTGAGCAATTGATGGCACTTTTTCCTCAGACTGCATTGGTATATTCAAATATATGCCAAAGACAAAAATGGAGGTGGTCGAACCAATTTTGTCCACAAATTGAGAAATCGAGGAAGCATGTAAACAAATCTGTTTCAGCTTACATGAGAGACCATGGAATGGGCTCCCTGTACAACAATAACTTGCGTTACTACATGCAAGATATCTACAGAGGAGATGGAGTTCACTTCTCAGATGAGGGCAACAGAATTTTCACTCTGAATTTAAGACTGTGCATTGGTACCTACTTATAAGTACCTAAATGTACCATAAACCCAAAAGCTCTTCTCAGAGCTACCCTACATCTGATCACTCACAATTATTATTTTAGTCTAACTTTTTTCACTAATTTTCAAGAAAGTACGCTCCCCAGAACGCTTCCCGGTTCGCGAACCGGGCGCACTCCACGCAAAAAAACTAAAAAAACGATATTTTTTTTTTTGCCCTGCGAGACCCTTTTAAAGCCTCCACATCAAACCTAGGGGGTCAGGGAGGATCTACTATGCCCCCTTATGGTCATTTGCCCCTTCGCTTTGGCCTCCTCTTGTCTCTCGATCCTACCGAGAGACAAGATGGCGGCCGCTACGGACTGTTTGGAATGTTTACAGACGCCGAAGAACCAATCAGCTTCGCAAAGCTCCGTAACGCGAAAAGTACGCGAAGCAGAGCGCTGTTACAGATATATATCTTTTTTTGAACGTTAATTTCTCAAAATCCACTGGAGCACATATATTGAGACCTAGCAAAGGCACATCGGGCTACCAGTCCCTACAATTTTGCCAAGTTTCGTGCAAATCCATTCAGCCGTTCGATTATTATTATTTATTTATTTTTTTGCCCCGCGGGGCCCTTTTAAAACCTCCACATCAAACCTAAAGGGTCAGGGAGGATCTACTATGCCCCCTTATGGTCATTTGCCCCTTCGGTTTGGCCTCCGCTTGTCTGTCGATCCTACCGAGAGACAAGATGGCGGCCGCTACGGACTGTTTGGAATGTTTACAGACGCCGGAGAACCAATCAGCTTCGCTTCACAAAGCTCCGTACCGCGTAAAGTCCGCGAACCGGAGCGCTGCCCGGTCCGCTGTTACAGATATATATCTTTTTTTGAACGTTAATTTCTCAAAATCCACTGAAGCACATATATTGAGACCTACAAAAGGCACATCGGGCTACCAGTCCCTACAATTTTGCCAAGTTTCGTGCAAATCCATTCAGCCGTTCGGGCTAAAAGTGAGGCCAACCGCCCTATGGAAAACTCAATGTTAAAAACACGTTTTGGGACCCCCCTTTTTTCTAGGGCCCCCCCTTGAAAAATCCCCCCCAAATTTTCAAAGGCTGCTCAGAAACAAAATGTGCCATTTTCCTGAAAATTTCAGCCAATTCCGTCCACAAACGCCAAAGTTATTAGACATAGAATTTTCAAAAATCCCATAGGGAAAAAATCCTAACTATATATACCTACTGGCGACCGCCAGTAGGTAATATATATATATATATATATATCTCACCCAAAAAACGTCCTGCATTTAGACACGTACTCCTCCACCTGGTGATTTTACAAAATCTTTTAATTCAAAGGAACAGGCATTGTTGCTCCAATTATTTTTGTCCTGCTGCCTGACGCGTTTCAGAGCCTACGAGCTCTTTCTTCAGAGGCAGTTTGCCTGCACCACCATTACTCTGCACCCATAGTTCCCTGCGTTAAATTCTTTCATCAGGCTCAGGTGTGCCTTTCAATCAGTTACCTTGCGCAGTGCACGCCGGAACATGTAGTTATTTCAGAGAGTCTTTAGCCTCCGGTGGCTTCGTGTGCCAGGACCACTTATTGCCCTCCAGTGGGCCTCGAAACAAAAATCCTGTTCCCATTAATCATGAGCCAGCTGCGACAAAAATAATTGGAGCAACAATGCCTGTTCCTTTGAATTAAAAGATTTTGTTAAATCACCAGCTGGAGGAGTGCGTGTCTAAATGCAGGACGTTTTTTGGGTGAGATAAATACACGGTTGGTCCATCCGTGGGAAGATCGCACCGCCCCTAAGGAAGATTGGAGGGGTCCGTCTTGCCTGAATCCCTCGGGTGAATCTGTGACGGCACAGCTGGCTCATGATTAATGGGAACAGGATTTTTGTTTCGAGGCCCACTGGAGGGCAATAAGTGGTCCTGGAAATAGTTTGGAATGCACACGAAGCCACCGGAGGCTAAAGACTCTCTGAAATAACTACATGTTCCGGCGTGTACTGCGCAAGGTAACTGATTGAAAGGCACACCTAAGCCTGATGAAAGAATTTAACGCAGGGAACTATGGGTGCAGAGTAATGGTGGTGCAGACAAACTGCCTCTGAAGAAAGAGCTCGTAGGCTCTGAAACGCGTCAGGCATCAGGACAAAAATAATTGTAGCAACAATGCTTGTTCCTTTGAATTAAAAGATTTTGTTAAGTCACCAGCTGGAGGAGTGCGTGTCTAAATGCTGGACGTTTTTTGGGTGAGATATATATATATATATATATATATATATATATATATATATATATATATATATATTACCTACTGGCGGTCGCCAGTAGGTATATATAGTTAGGATTTTTTCTCTATGGGTTTTTTGAAAATTCTATGTCTAATAACTTTGGCGTTTGTGGACGGAATTGGCTGAAATTTTCAGGAAAATGGCACATTTTGTTTCTGAGCAGCCCTTGAAAATTTGGGGGGGGTTCGTCCAGTGGGGGCCGAGAAAAAAGGGGGGTCCCAAAACGTGTTTTTAACATTGAGTTTTCCATAGGGCGGTTGGCCTCACTTTTAGCCCGAACGGCTGAATGGATTTGCACGAAACTTGGCAAAATTGTAGGGACTGGTAGCCCGATGTGCCTTTTGTAGGTCTCAATATATGTGCTCCAGTGGATTTTGAGAAATTAACGTTTAAAAAAAGATATATATCTGTAACAGCGGACCGGGCAGCGCTCTGGTTCGCGGACTTTTCGCGCAACGGAGCTTTGTGAAGCGAAGCTGATTGGTTCTCCGGCGTCTGTCAACATTCCAAACAGTCCGTAGCGGCCGCCATCTTGTCTCTCGGTAGGATCGAGAGACAAGAGGAGGCCGAAGCGAAGGGGCAAATGACCATAAGGGGGCATAGTACATTGTCGCTCACCCCCTAGGTTTGATGTGGAGGTTTTAAAAGGGCCCCGCGGGGCAAAAAAAAATAAAAATAATAATAATCGAACAGCTGAATGGATTTGCACGAAACTTGGCAAAATTGTAGGGACTGGTAGCCCGATGTGCCTTTGCTAGATCTCAATATATGTGCTCCAGTGGATTTTGAGAAATTAACGTTCAAAAAAAGGTATATATCTGTAACAGCGCACCGCTTCGCGTACTTTTCGCGTTACGGAGCTTTGCGAAGCGAAGCTGATTGGCTCTCCGGTGTCTGTAAACATTCCAAACAGTCCGTAGCGGCCGCCATCTTGTCTCTCGGTAGGATCGAACAGCTGAATGGATTTGCACGAAACTTGGCAAAATTGTAGGGACTGGTAGCCCGATGTGCCTTTGCTAGGTCTCAATATATGTGCTTCAGTGCATTTTGAGAAATTAACGTTCAGAAACAAGATATATATCTGTAACAGCGCTCCGCTTCGCGGAGATAAAATTATATGTGTATTACCTAGCTGTTGCTAACACCAGTTAGCGACGGCTAGTAGAAGATAGCGACCATCTTGGGCCCCACTTTGCATGTGAGTGATATTTATCACTAATGACATGCAAAGTGGGCATGCCAAGATGTTAGCGACTGGAAACAGTCGCTAACATCGCTATCTCCTATTATCAACTTTTGGAAATATTCGAGATAAGGGCGAATATCTCTAAAAGCTACCACCTGCCCTGAGCAGTTCTTAGCCATGTTATCCAATGGGAGGTGGATAACATGGCTAAGAGCATTAGCTCGGTAATGCATGAATATCGCTGAGTTTTCAGCGATATTAATGCATTGCGGTCGTTTTTTATCGTATTTCCGATAAACCTTGATAATAGCAAGGTTTATCTGCGATAATTTCTGACGGTAAAAAAATCGTTGCTAAGCATCGTTAGGGATAAATATCGCTTAACTTTGGTAATATGCCCCAACGTCTGTTAACGTTCGATTCGAAGGAAATCAGGAAGTGTTGAAAAACATTGTCTGCGCCATCTTGTCTTTTTTCAAATGCCACACTTTTGTCGTGCACGGCAGCCATTTTAGATGCCTTGACCAGACCCACTCTGTGCACGCTGTCGATCCTTAGCATGGCTCCCCACCCTCGCAAACATCTCCCCCAGGCAGTGGTCACCCCCGCTCTCTGTCTTATGCATGGGTAATAAACCTCCCCCATCTGCGCTGCTGTTCCCTGAGAATCACACCCTTTGCCCGCCCGACACCTCCCTTTCGCCCTATTCACTACCGCACCCTCTGACACTCCTTTTCCTCTGTGTCCGATTGTCCAGGCTGGTCCTAGGGTATCAGCTAGCCCTGCAGATGTAGTTTATGGCCACAGCTGTAAAGAATCACCCCTCTTCAAAGGAGTTATAGTAGATCAAGGCCCACACTCGATGAGATTCGTCACAGCAGAAGCGTTGCTATTATCTGAAAACCATCCTGTATTGTGATTGGGGAGGGGACCGAGCCTGAAGCGGAAGATTCCAGGGATGACTGTTTGTACATCAAAGTTTTTACAATTATGTGTCACATTAAAAATATATAGCACTCCGACAAAGTAGTAAGATTATAAAACTTTAATAATTTATAAATATATACAAGAAAACAAAAATAGTAATAACATATAAACATTTTTAGGGAAAAACAACGAAGTAGCGGTCGGCTGTGCGAATAGTCCCAACGCAGCACAACGTCCAGATTTCCGGCGTGGGGCGTCGCGGGGGGTGGGTCATCAGTAGCAAACTGTTTTGCGAATAGTTCCAAGGCAGCAGAACGCGTTGAAATCTAGATGACACGAAAGTGATGTCTAGTAAGTTGCCACCCAGCAAATAACGGCATGGGGCGTCGCGGGGGGTGGGTCATCAGTAGCAAACTGTTGCGCGAATAGTTCCAAGGCAGCAGAACGATGGCACCAAGGTGATGTCCAGTAAGTTGCCGCACTGGTTTTGGTATCCTACAATGCTGCTCCGAATAACGGCGTGGAGCGCCCCGGGGGAGGCGGCGTGAACGGGCCTCTCCAGGTGGAGTGTCATCTGTTGTAGTGGGGCGCCCCTTTACCGTTTCAGTTGCCATTCCGTCCGTTTTTTGTCCACTGTGTCAAAAGCCGCAATTCAGCTGAGTTGCGCCCACTCTTGCGGTGCAGCGATAGGCGGCTGTCACAGGACTCTCAAAATGGCGGCAGGCTGTTTCCTTTTTGGGCCTGGTCCACTGAAATGGCCCTGGGACACCTTGGAAATCGGACGCTTGTCTGCTAGGTCTTGGACCTCATTCTCGAAAGCGTCCCCTCCGCCTTGAGAATTCATCAAAAGTTTTGGGGGCTCCGACTCCTGCAGGCTTCTGGTGGGGAGCGGCTGCCATGATTGCTCGCGGAATGACCACGACTGAGCTACGAGATGGTGGTGCTTTCATGCTGACGCCAGCTTCAGTCTGAAACATCCAGAAACAAGGTGGGGCTTTCATCGTTTGGGGAAAAAAAAAAGTTTTCATCCTATGAAAAGTGTTGTTTTTAGGTCACATGATCAAGCCTTCCATCATTAGGAAACCAAAAGTAAAATGAACCAATGAAAAGTTTTATAAACAAGTCACATGACCTGTTATGCGGCATAGGGTGTAAAATTAGGAGAAAATACGTTGGCACGTGAGGCGGCGTCAGTAGCGGACCGATGTGCGAATAGGCCGAAGGCAACACAACGCGCCAAGATCTGGATGGCACCGAGGTGGTGTCCAGCAAGTTGCAGCACTGGTGTGGCCATCCTACAATGCTGAAAGTCGGCGTGGGGCGCCCCGTTGGCCTGTGAGTTTGCGTCAGTAGCGGACCGATGTGCGAATAGGCCGAAGGCAGCACAACGCGCCAAGATCCGGATGGCACCGAGGTGGTGTCTAGTAAGTTGTCGCACTGGTGTGGCCATCCAACAATGCTGAAAGTCGGCGTGGGGCGCCCCGTTGGCCTGTGAGTTTGCGTCAGTAGCGGACCGATGTGCGAATAGGCCGAAGGCAGCACAACGCGCCAAGATCCGGATGGCACCGAGGTGGTGTCTAGTAAGTTGCCGCACTGGTGTGGCCATCCTACAATGCTGAAAATCGGCGTGGGGCGCCCCGTTGGCCTGTGAGTTTGCGTCAGTAGCGGACCGATGTGCGAATAGGTCGAAGGCAGCACAACGCGCCAAGATCCGGATGGCACCGAGGTGGTGTCTAGTAAGTTGTCGCACTTCTGTGGCCATCCTACAATGTTGAAAGTCGGCGTGGGGCGCCCCGTTGGCCTGTGAGATGGCGTCAGTAGCGGACCGATGTGCGAATGGGGCCAAAGGCAGCGCAACAATATTTTCTGATTTGAAGACACCACAAGGCGCTGAGATGCCAAGATCCGGATGGCACCGAGGTGGTGTCTAGCAAGTTGTGGCACTGGTGTGGCCATCGTACAATGGTAAAAGTCGGCGTGGGGCGCCCTGTTGGCCTGTGAGATGGTGTCAGTAGCGGACTGATGTGTGAATGGGGCCAAAGGCAGCGCAACAATATTTTCTACTATATTTTCGGAGTAGAAGACACCACAAGGCGCTGAGATGCCAAGATCCGGATGGCACCGAGGTGATGTGTAAGTTGCGGACGGATGTGCGAATGGGGCCAAAGGCAGCTCAACAATATTTTCTGAAGAGAATACACCACAAGGCGCTGAGATGCCAAGATCCGGATGGCACCGAGGTGATGTCTAAGTTGCGGACCGATGTGCGAATGGGGCCAAAGGTAGCGTAACAAGATTTTCTGTATGGAAGATACCACTAGGCGTTGAGATGCCAAGATTCGGATGGCACCGAGGTGATGTCTAGGAAGTTGTGCCACTGGTGTGGCCATCGTACAATGGTAAAAGTCGGCGTGGGGCGCCCTATTGGCCTGTGAGATGGTGTCAGTAGCGGACTGATGTGCGAATGGGGCCAAAGGCAGCGCAACAATATTTTCTGACTGACACCACAAGGCGCTGAGATGCCAAGATCCGGATGGCATCGAGGTGATGTCTAAGTTGCGGACTGATGTGCGAATGGGGCCAAAGGCAGCGTAACAATATTTTCTGTATGGAAGATACCACTAGGCGTTGAGATGCCAAGATTCGGATGGCACCGAGGTGATGTCTAGCAAGTTGGTGTGGTCATCCTACAATGCTGAAACTCGGCGTGGGTCACCCCATTAGCCTGTGAGATCGCGTCAGTAGCGGACCGATGTGCGAATAGGCCGAAGGCAGCACAACGCGCCAAGATCCGGATGTCACCGTGGTGGTTTCATAGTTGAGAGGCACTTCATCTGCAGTGGGGCGCCGAGATCCGGATGGCACCGAGGTGATGTCTAGCAAGTTGCTGTACTTGTGTGGTCATCCTACAATGCTGAAACTCGGCGTGGGTCGCCCCATTAGCCTGTGAGATAGCTGTTCTTTGGATTTGGGCCTGGTCCACTAAAATGGCCCTGGGACACCTAAGAACTCGAACGCTCGATTTTTTTTTCCTTTCCTGTACATGCAAAAAAAGGTAAATGCCCGGTATGTTACACGCTTCATCTGCCACGATGAACTCTCCAGAGGAACCGAAAAAATATATAGTTGTGGTAACTATACCATGCATCGTCATATGGAGAGGTGGCACCAATTAATTATAGTGCTGCATAAAAGAGAGATTTGGAGGAGAACCCCTGACCTGCTAGTACATTCATCAAAGAAGTGGCACTGAGAGCTTCAGAGGCAAGGGAAACGGTCCCAAATATTTAGAAGAACTTTGGAAAGATTAAAATGACATGTTTAGATTGTGGTAAATTAATTTCATGTGGGCAGATGAGTGTTACTCTAATAAATACAGCATATGAACATCATCATAGTCGATGGTTGGTAGAGACATTTTGACTATATCCTGGACCTGCCCGTCCTCGCTCAAAATGGCGCCGGAATAAATGGGACTCGTAACTCCTTGTTGTGTACTGGTTGCAGAACCTTGAAATCACGAGATACGTATGCAGTTTTGAAGCACATGGCGGGCGGGGACGAGAATTGATTGAATATTTCGACATCCCTATTGATATTAAGTTCTGATGTGTTATTGATTACTGTACTGTTGAAAATTCGAATTAACGTCACCCATGGTACTTGCCCGCAAATGTATATCTAGATAATTTTATTGTAACTGGCCCTGTCGTATTTTAATTATAAAATGTACGTCCACCGATTCCGTAACTGTTAGACACCTTAGTTTTTGCAACCTAATGGCCCGCCCGTTACGTTCCTCTACAGTGTAAATGTCTATTCATCATATACGATTACAGTTTGCTCCGTGGCAGGCCCACGTGGTTATAGGCTCGTATTTGTATAATGAAATTTTCACAATAAAGGTTTTTAAAAGAAAACATGGTAGTAGTGTATACATTGGTAAAGTTTTTAATAATAGTCACTGTTTTAGAATCATTAAAAGGCAAGTGAAATAAAGCAGACCAATTACATGAAGGGTAAAAGGTATAATACGAAGGAACGCAGTAAAGATAAATGGTCAAGGGCTGTTGTGTTTTCTATTCCTGCAACATAAAGTGATCGATAAGAATCTCATATTCAGGCGTATCGGCGACTAAGACAGCAGGTCGACCCTCTTTTGCTCAACGGCTCCGTCATGGGACGAAGAAACGCTCTTTTTCTCGAAAAAAGAATATATTTTACTTGCAGGACAGTTGTAAAATTTCCGGGAAAGTACATTAGCCTGGAACATTATAACATATATTTAAGAGAAAATAATGTTCGGAAGTAATTAAAAGCGTAATTTTTAGGTGATATGACCAAGGCTTTCATCATTAGAATAAGAAAAGTAAAATGAACCAATGAAAAGTTTTATTAACAAGTCACATGACTTGTTATGCTTACGTTACGCGCTGCGCGCCCCGGATGACTTCCGGATGCGCTAACGCGGCGCGTCATATGACGCATTACGCGACAACGCAGGTCCAGAATATAGTCAAAATGTCTCCACCAACCAGCGGTCGAAACACAACCCCTTTCAGCAGGCTAAATAGTTCTGTTAAATGACAACAGAAAGGACAGGCAACAAGAACCATCAGTCAAAGAGGGGAGGGCTAGTTCTTCTCTACCGGGTTACATTGGGGCGCTACCGGAACTGATCGAATTGGTAGTCTACAGTGTTTCTGGATGTTTCAGACCGAAGCTGGGGTTAGCATGAGAGCAGCACCATTTCGTAGCTCCGTTGTGGCCATTCCGCAACCAATCATGGCAGCCGCTCTTTATCGTTATTTTGGGCGGGGTGGGTGGCGGAGCCGAGCTGTTTTGCAGCCATCATTGTGTGGAGTTCAGTTCATCTCACTAGTTTTGTATTTGTCATGAGGGGTTGTTCCTAATGTTTCTATTTTAGCGAGGTCAAAAAGAGATCCCATTAGTGGCCTACTGATTTTGCTCGATTCCTTTTCTTTTTTTTTACACGATTTTTCGTTATCTGCAAAGACTAAACAGAGTATTGCGACTCTGTGTTTGTTTGTAAATAGAGAATGAACCAAAGAGAACTAATTCTAAAACAGTAAATACTTGGATAACAATCAATCAAATGGAGAGAGAAGCAGGCACGACGGATTACAACGGGGGCAAAGGCCTGCGTTAACTACCTTTCACTATCTGCAAAGAGAGAGTACTCCTAATAGAAATGAGGGGGGGGGGGCACCATTCAAAGCAGATCAGTGTGCATAAACACGAAAATGTTTTCACTTACCACGTACTTGACATTCGACAGCTTATGATATTTGCTATTAAAAAACCATTGAAATTCACTGAAAAAACCATAGGTTATAGACCATATATAGTTAGGAATTAGCATTTACAAAACCTTGAAAATTCACTGAAAAAACCATAGGTTATACACCATATATAGTTAGGAATTAGCATTTAAAAAACCTTATTTTACTCACACAAAACCATTGAAATTCCATATATAGTTAGTTGCACTAACTATATATCGCGCACCCGCAATCCACTGCTGATGATGTCACATATTACATCATTCATGACATGGTCAGTGACATCACTGATGACATCACTGATGACAACATCCAGTGATTATGTGTTTCTGTAAAGTTTAAATATGTTTTACATATTGAAGAATGAGTGGATGTATAAGTGTCTGAATGAAGGTTTTAGTAGGTGCGTGATTGACTGTATGAGTGAGTGATTAAATGCGTCTTACTGAATGCACGGGTTAGTGACTAAACTGTCTGAAAGTGTGCATCAGTATGTCTGTTGTTGTGCAAGCTGCTGCATGTGTTGATCAGTAGCTATATAAGTAGCTATATGGGTTATTGATTGGTTGCACAAGTATTTGTATGGGAGACTGAGTGTGTGTATGGCTGGCTGGGAGGTGTGTGACTCTGTGCAGATCAATGTGTACTTGTATCAGTGATTCTATAAGAGAGTAAGTATGTGTTAGTATATGTTTCAAAAATGTAAGGTGTTCTGTGTTTAACTGTATAGATGAGAAAATGGAAGTGTGATTGATTCTTTTCAGGACTGACTAGGTGTGTGAGTAACTCCATGGATGGAGTGTGAGTGTCTGTATAGGTGTATGAGTGCATATGATAGTGTTGTAAAGATGAGTGATTGTATGTATGAATGATTGTATGAGTGAATGTGTGTGTAGACATAGGAATCAGTGAGTGCGTATGTAGTAACTAGTATTGGTGTGTCAATGGTTTCAAAAATTATACTCTGTATTTAACACTGGGTGTAACGGAGGTTATATTAGAGTGTGAGGAGATGCATTGTATTATCACATGAATGATATCATCAGTGATGTGATCATTGATGTCAAGTGAGATGTCATCAGTGATGTCATTTGAGATGTCATCAGTGATGTCACTGACCATGTCATGAATGATGTAATATGTGACATCATCAGCAGTGGATTGCGGGTGCGCGATATATAGTTAGTGCAACTAACTATATATGGAATTTCAATGGTTTTGTGTGAGTAAAATAAGGTTTTTTAAATGCTAATTCCTAACTATATATGGTGTATAACCTATGGTTTTTTCAGTGAATTTTCAAGGTTTTGTAAATGCAAATTCCTAACTATATATGGTCTATAACCTATGGTTTTTTCAGTGAATATATATATATATTCACTGAAAAAACCATAGGTTATAGACCATATATAGTTAGGAATTTGCATTTACAAAACCTTGAAAATTCACTGAAAAAACCATAGGTTAGAGACCATATGTAGTTAGCTGGACATTTTATTGACATAAAACCAATGAAATCCCATATATAGTTAGTTGCACTAACTATATATCGCGCACCCGCAATCCACTGCTGATGATGTCACATATTACATCATTCATGACATGGTCAGTGACATCACTGATGACATCACTGATGACATCTCAAATGACATCACTGATGACATCACTGATGACATCATCTAGTGTCTGTGTGTTTTTGTAAAGTTTAAATATGTTTTACATATTGAAGAATGAGTGGATGTATGAAAGACTGAGTGTGTGTGTGGCTGGCTGGGAGGTGTGTGACTCTGTGCATATCAATGTGTACTTGTATCAGTGATTGTATAAGAGAGTAAGTATGTGTTAGTATATGTGTGAAAAAGTATGGTGTTCTGTGTTTAACTGTATAGATGAGGAAATCGAAGTGTGATTGATTCTTTACAGGACTGACTAGGTGTGTGAGTAACTCCATGGATGAGTGACAGTGTGTGAGTGTCTGCATAGGTGTATGAGTGCATATGATAGTGTTGTAATAATGAGTGACTGTATGTATGAGTGATTGTATGGGTGAATGAGTGAATGTGTGTGTAGACGTAGGAATCAGTGAGTGCGTATGTAGTAACTGGTATTGGTGTGTCATGATGTCATCAGTGATGTCATTTGAGATGTCATCAGTGATGTCATCAGTGATGTCATTTGAGATGTCATCAGTGATGTCATCAGTGATGTCACTGAAGTATGGTGTTCTGTGTTTAACTGTATAGATGAGGAAATCGAAGTGTGATTGATTCTTTACAGTACTGACTAGGTGTGTGAGTAACTCCATGGATGAGTGGCAGTGTGTGAGTGTCTGCATAGGTGTATGAGTGCATATGATAGTGTTGTAATAATGAGTGACTGTCTGTATGAGTGATTGTATGGGTGAATGAGTGAATGTGTGTGTAGACGTAGGAATCAGTGAGTGCTTATGTAGTAACTGGTATTGGTGTGTCATGATGTCATTTGAGATGTCATCAGTGATGTCATCAGTGATGTCATTTGAGATGTCATCAGTGATGTCATCAGTGATGTCACTGACCATGTCATGAATGATGTAATATGTGACATCATCAGCAGTGGATTGCGGGTGCGCGATATATAGTTAGTGCAACTAACTATATATGGAATTTCATTGGTTTTATGTCAATAAAATGTCCAGCTAACTATATATGGTCTCTAACCTATGGTTTTTTCAGTGAATATATATATATATATATATTCACTGAAAAAACCATAGGTTATACACCATATATAGTTAGGAATTAGCATTTAAAAAACCTTATTTTACTCACACAAAACCATTGAAATTCCATATATAGTTAGTTGCACTAACTATATATCGCGCACCCGCAATCCACTGCTGATCATGTCACATATTACATCATTCATGACATGGTCAGTGACATCACTGATGACATCACTGATGACATCTCATTTGACATCAATGACCACATCACTGATGATATCATTCATGTGACAATACAATGCATCTCCTCACGTTTTAATATAACCTCTGTTTCACCCAGTGTTAAATACAGAGTATAATTTTTGAAACCATTGACACACCAATACTAGTTACTACATACGTACTCACTGATTCCTACGTCTACACACACATTCACTCATTCACCCATACAATCATTCATACATACAATCACTCATCTTTACAACACTATCATATGCACTCATACACCTATACAGACACTTACACTCTGCCACTCATCCATGGAGTTACTCACACACCTAGTCAGTCCTGTAAAGAATCAATCACACTTCCATTTTCTTGTCTATACAGTTAAACATAGAGCACCTTACATTTTCAAACATATACTAACACATACTTACTTTCTTATACAATCATTGATACAAGTACACATTGATCTGCACAGAGTCACACACCTCCCAGCCAGCCACACACACACTCAGTCTCCTATACAAATACTTGGACAATCAATAAATAACCCATATAGTTAATCATATAGCTACTGATCAACACATGCAGCAGTTTACAGAACAACAGACATAATGATGCACAAATTAAGACAGTTTAGTCACTAACCCATGCACTCAGTGAGACACATTTAATCACTCACTCATACATTCAGTCATGCACCTACTAAATCCTTCGTCCAGACACTTATACATCTACTCATTCTTCAATATGTAAAACATATTTAAACTTTACAGAAACACACAGTCACTGGATGATATCATCAGTGATCTCATCAGTGATGTCATTTGAGATGTCATCAGTGATGTCATCAGTGATGTCACTGACCATGTCATGAATGATGTAATATGTGACATGATCAGCAGTGGATTGCGGGTGCGCGATATATAGTTAGTGCAACTAACTATATATGGAATTTCAATGGTTTTGTGTGAGTAAAATAAGGTTTTTTAAATGCTAATTCCTAACTATATATGGTGTATAACCTATGTTTTTTTCAGTGAATTTTCAAGGTTTTGTAAATGCTAATTCCTAACTATATATGGTCTATAACCTATGGTTTTTTCAGTGAATTTCAATGGTTTTTTAATAGCAAATATCATAAGCTGTCGAATGTCAAGTACGTGGTAAGTAAAAACATTTTCGTGTTTATGCACACTGATCTGCTTTGAATGCTGCCCCCCACCCCTCATTTCTATTAGGAGTACTCTCTCTTTGCAGATAGTGAAGGGTAGTTAACGCAGCCCTTTGCCCCCTTTGTAATCCGTCGTGCCTGCTTCTCTCTCCATTTGATTGATTGTTCTCTTTGGTTCATTCTCTATTTACAAACAAGCACAGAGTCGCAATACTCTGTTTAGTCTTTGCAGATAGCGAAAAATCGTGTAAAAAAACAAAAGGAATCGAGCAAAATCAGTAGGCCACTAATGGGATCTCTTTTTGACCTCGCTAAAATAGAAACATTAGGAACAACCTGTTGAAAATAGCAATGCGTATGTACATAAGCGGCGTTCATTTGTGTTCACAGTACCCCTTGTTGATTGTTTCAATCGAGCATTGAATTGTTCGAAGTTAATTCTCTTAAGGATCTTCTCTACCTGCAAACGAGGAAGAATAGGAATATTCTCTCTCCCTTTGCAGATAGTGAAGGGTAGGTAACGCAAGCCTTTAACACGTCGTACCTATTTCATTCCTCATTGATTGATTGATTGTCTGAACATTGACTGTTTGGGAATTAGTTCTTTTTGGAGGTATTCCCTGTTTGCAAATAAACGTAGGAAAATCTTTGCAAGTAGTGAAAGGGTACGTAATGCGGACCTTTCTCCCCCGTTGTAATCTGTCATGCCTATTTACTCCCCACTGATTGATGCACCTTTTTCACCCGGACCATTTACTAGAGATACGTCATCTGGCCCGACCAGAGAGCACCCCTAGTGAAAAGGACATATGCAATAATAACGAAGTGATCACTGTATCCTGTTAACAGAAACTTTACCATGAAACAACCTGGAAAGAAAAAAATAGGAAAACGAAAATCAGTAGGCCACTGATGAACATGAACTTTTATTAAACAACGAACAAAGAAACGATAACATAACGTAATGATAAAACCTATTAATGTCCTAGAAACAAGAAAACGTTAAAATATGCCAGTGGTGAGAGACCAGAAAAACAGTAAGAGAAACCAAATCACCCCTCGCTGTCCCACCGCCTGCCACGCCAAAAAAATCGATAGACTAGGGAAAATGCAAGTCAGTAGAACATCCGCCCCCACTCTGGAAACTTCCAAGGTGGGGCAGGGTTCCGGCTACGCCCAGCCGGGAGCAGCCCATATAAGGCAGGTCCTGCTGCCACGCCTCGGCCAGGAGATCCTAACGTAGGGTGTAGCCGGAGGAGAGGCCGAGGCCAGCGGGACCCGGCCAGGGGATTGCCTTTACAACGCTGAACAGTTGCAGGGGGGGGAATGTCTCCTCGACCCTCCCCTCTCTCTCCCAGTCCGGCCGCGGTGGCCCTTGAGAGTTGCAGGTAGTCCCGCCACATGCTCTTCCGGTCCGGCCACCAACGGTCGGGGGGCCGAGGCCGACGGGATCCGGCTGCAGCCGATAAACCAAGAAACCCGTTCATGGGGCCAGAGCCTGGGGAGTCCGGCCGACATCCACCGGAAGCCCGGCCCGAAGACGGACGGGACACTTCTTTCTTTTATAATGGCTGCGACAACACTGGGGGGGGATGTCTTGCACATGCCTCCGACCCCCCCCCCCCTCGTCCTCATCGCCTGGTCCGGCCATAACAAATCTCAAGCGAGACGCCGTGGGGTGCACTGGGAGGGAGAGACGGTGCGAACAGGCCTCTCCCGCCTCCCCAGGTGGAGGCTTCCCAGCTGCACCCTCAGCGCTCCAGGCGCCCGGAAAAGGGTTCTTCCACTGTGGCCATGCTGCAACGTCTCGCCCGGCAGGGTGGAGCCCGTCCGCTCATGTGACCCCGCGATCGCCGGTAGCTGCCGAACTCTCAAAATGGCGGTCGACCTGGCAAGAGCGGGCCCAGCATAAAGAAATGGCCCGGTCACTGGTTGACTCCACCACCGTAGTCCTCCACGACCTTGAAGATTCTAGAGGAGCCGCGGGAGTCTCCGACCCCCGATGGGGAATGACTGCCATGATCGCCCGTGGAGTGACGAAACTGTATCCGCGGGACGTCGGCGCTCCCATGCTGGCGCCAGCCTCACTTTGAATTACTAGAATCCTGCAGACCTCACTTCCGGTGAAAGCACAGTGTGACCCGGTAGGAAAAATTATTGCACCCCCTCCCCTTTTTGACTGATAGTTCAAACCACCGATCCTTTCCTTTGCCCTTTTAACGGAACTTTGGACTGCCTCCCCCTCTTTTACATTTTCTAGAGAAAACAAAACATTAACCACTACATTAGCATAGCAGTTGACACCAGAACTGTTTTCAAATTGAAAACCAACAACATCTTCAACAGAATCCTTTTTGTTTCTGCTGTGACCCTGCTACAGCACAGGCATTGTCCCCAGCAGTAATTCTGCAATGCCGGTAAGAATAGCTGTGGTGCCTACTGGACTCACTCACCCCCGCGGCGCCCCACGCCGTTTTTTTGCTGGGCGGCAACTTACTAGACATCACTTTCGTGCCATCTAGATTTCAGCGCGTTCTGCTGCCTTGGAACTATTCGCACAACAGACCGCTACTGACAAGAATATTTCATTATTGGTGCTGTCAATTTCAATAAATCTATTGGATAATTCAAAAGAAATTGCCACGGTCTCTTCGTTGTTTAAATGTTTTTACTGTTTTTGTTTTCTTGTATATATTTATATGTTATTAAAGTTTTATATTCCTACTACTTTGTTGGAGTGCTATATATTTTTAATGTGACACATAATTGTAAAAACTTTGATGTACAAAGAGTCATTCCTGGAATCTTCCGCTTCAGGCTCGGTCCCCTCCCCAATCACAATACAGGATGGTTTTCAGATAGTAGGAACACGTGTGGTGTGACGGATCTCATCGGGTGTGGGCCTTGATCTACTATAACTCCTTTGAAGAGGGGTGATTCTTTACAGCTGGGGCCATAAACTACATCTGCAGGGCTAGCTGATAGCCTGGACAATCGGACACAGAGAAAGAGGAGTGTCAGAGGGTGCGGTAGTGAATAGGGCGAAAGGGAGGTGTCGGGCGGGCACAGAGTGTGATTCTCAGGGAAGAGCAGCGCAGATGGGGGGAGGTTTATTGCCCATGCATAAGACAGAGAGCGGTGGTGACCAGTGCCTAGGGAAGATGCTTGCGTGGGTGAGGAGCCATGCTACGAATCGACAGCGTGCAGAGAGTGGGTCTGGTCAAGACATCTAAAATGGCTGCCGTGCACGACAAAAGTGTGGCATTTCAAAAAAGGCAAGATGGCGCAGACAATGTTTTTCAACACTTCCTCATTTCCTTCGAATCGAACGTTAACAGACGTTGGGGCATATTACCAAAGTTAAGCGATATTTATCGCTAACGATGCTTACCAACCAATTTTTTACCACTAAGCATCGTCAGAAATTATCGAAGATAAACCTTGCTATTATCAAGGTTTATCGCAAATGCGATAATAAACGGCCGCAATGCATGAATATCGCTAAAAACTCAGCGATATTCATGCATTACCGAGCTAATGCTCTTAGCCATGTTATCCACCTCCCATTGGATAACATGGCTAAGAACTGCTCAGGGCAGGTGTTACTTTTTGGAGATATTCGCGCTTAGCGCGAATATCTCCAAAAGTTGGTAATAGGAGATAGATATCTTGCATGTTGTAATGCAAGTTATTGTGGTATATGGAACTCATACCATAATCTCTCAGGAAAGCAGAAACTGATCCTTTTGGGACCGCCTAAAAAGGCCTAGGGGGTGAGGAGTACTCTACTTTGCCCCCTTTTCACGTTCCGAACTATTTTATTTTACTCTCTTCTGTAATTACACAAAATAGCAGCGATAAGATGCATCGGAGACACACAGTGAGAGAAAGGAGGCCGGAGATGAAGAAGAGATGTCAAATACACATTGGAGATAATATAGTGGCAGAAGGGAAGTAAATATGAGTAAACTTACCATGTAACATAAAAATGTTGCACTCTATACTATAAGTCTCATTTTATACTACAATCACTTCGCTACAACCTCATAAATTAAAAATAAAAATGAATAATGTCTCAAACAATTTTTGATTTCTAAATATAAATTTATTCTTCAGAATTTTCTAAATTTGAAAGAACTAGTAACATGTCCTCATCAGCAATGTCCTCATTAAAAGTCTCCAATGATGATTCTTGTAACTCTATGGTCTCCAAACACTCGATAAATTCGCCATCAAGAGATTGATCAAAAAAATCATTCAAGTCATCTCCTCCTTGTGACAATATTTCATTATTGGTGCTGTCAATTTCAATCAATGTAGTGGAATCATTCAAGTCATCTCCTCGTGACAATATTTCATTATTGGTGCTCTCAATTTCAATCAATGTAGTGGAATCATTCAAGTCATCTCCTCCTTGTGACAATATTTCATTATTGGTGCTGTCCATTTCAATCAATCTAATGGAATCATACAAGTCATCTCCTCCTTGTGACAATATTTCATTATTGGTGCTCTCAATTTCAATCAATGTAGTGGAATCATTCAAGTCATCTCCTTGTGACAATATTTCATTCTTGGTGCTGTCCATTTCAATCAATCTAATGGAATCATACAAGTCATGTCCTCCTTGTGACAATATTTCATTATTGGTGCTCTCAATTTCAATCAATGTAGTGGACAATTCAAAAGAAATTGCCACGGTCTCTTCATTGTGAGCCATTTTATTTTGAAATTGCTTGCTGTAAATTGCAGAAAAAAATAATCACTTTCATTTATCGTTTTTAGTAATACATAATATAAAACTAACTTTATCAAGTATTTAGTATAACAGAAGGACTGCAAATAAATAACAGAAAACATTTTTCAAATTATCTTCAAGTGTACAACATAGTTCCCCTTACAAATTAACAACTCACCTTTTTAAAAGTAGCAGAAGTGTTAGTACTGTGTAAATCAAACACCAGAAATTCACCACCAAAAATTCCTCACAAATGTACCTCAGACAGTAGTATCACAAAATGGCTGTGGTTTCCTCTCATTTGACATATATACATAACCAATTAACTTTCATCACACACAAATACAAAACCAAAGTAACATTTTAATTGGTTCTAAATTTCAACACTTTCAAATGTGTTTTCCCCATGCAATTTTCCATAGGACATTTACATACGTCTACAGCCTGAATGGCTGAACGGAATTACACCAAACTTGACAAAATGGTACATCAAACCTAAGAGGTCAGGAAGGATCTACTATGCCCCCTTATGGTCATTTCCCCCTTCGCTTTGGCCTCCTCTTGTCTCTCAATCCTACCGAGAGACAAGATGGCGGCCGCTACGGACTGTTTGGAATGTTGACAGACGCCGGAGAACCAATCAGCTTCGCAAAGCTCCGTAACGCGAAAAGTACGCGAAGCGGAGCGCTGTTACAGATATATATCTTTTTTTGAACGTTAATTTCTCAAAATCCACTGGAGCACATATATTGAGACCTAGCAAAGGCACATCGGGCTACCAGTCCCTAATATTTTGCCAAGTTTCGTGCAAATCCATTCAGCCGTTCGATTATTATTATTTTTTTTTTTTTTTGCCCCGCGGAGCCCTTTTAAAACCTCCACATCAAACGTAGGGGGTCAGCGAGGATCTACTATTCCCCCTTATGGTCATTTGCCCCTTCGCTTTGGCCTCCTCTTGTCTCTCGATCCTACCGAGAGACAAGATGGCGGCCGCTACGGACTGTTTGGAATGTTGACAGACGCCGGAGAACCAATCAGCTTCGCTTCACAAAGCTCCGTTGCGCGAAAAGTACGCGTCCTGGAGCGCTGCCCGGTCCGCTGTTACAGATATATATCTTTTTTTAAACGTTAATTTCTCAAAATCCACTGTAGCACATATATTGAGACCTACAAAAGGCACATCGGGCTACCAGTCCCTACAATTTTGCCAAGTTTCGTGCAAATCCATTCACCCGTTCGGGCTAAAAGTGAGGCCAACCGCCCTATGGAAAACTCAATGTTAAAAACACGTTTTGGGACCCCCCTTTTTTCTCAGCCCCCCCTTGACGAACCCCCCCCAAATTTTCAAGGGCTGCTCAGAAACAAAATGTTCCATTTTCCTGAAAGTTTCAGCCAATTCCGTCCACAAACGCCAAAGTTATTAGACATAGAATTTTCAAAAAACCCATAGAGAAAAAATCCTAACTATATATACCTACTGGCGACCGCCAGTAGGTAATATATATATATATATATATATATATATATTCTACACACATGTGTATGTTTTCTACACACTTTTACAGAGCATATGATCTCAAACAAAGTTAGTCTAGTGCCAAAGGCTACTTTACATGTGCCATCTGACCTCAAAAAGGCTCTGACATACTCGTTAAGGTCGCTAGAAAGACACTGACACCATTAAGAGTGCATGACAGAAGTCGTCCTTTCATTTTGCACTAGGCCTTGCTCTGTGAGCGCTTCCTCTCTATTCAAACTGGTTGAGAAATGTGAGGTTTAAAATATCTTTGGAAGGTTATCAACCACTATCCTAGTACATATAACTTTCTACAAAGGTACACTGCAAGTAGGCCTAAGATAGTGATATCTGTGCTTGTAACTGAAAATGTACTCAGACAACTTTTAAAGGCTGACATTCAAATATTTCAGCTATATCTGTACTTGTACGTGCAGTCTAAGATGATTAGTCCATCTGATGATACTAACTTAAAAATGATACACTCATACAATCATCTAGCCACTACCCAAGCAGTCATGCAATCATCTATGCACTTTTCTTGCCCAAACATATTTATTCAGGCAATGAACTTTCATTCATCAATTCACCCATTGCACTACATTTGCAGTTATCCATTCACCCAGGCGCTGTACTTGTACTCAGACAATCATCCAGACACTGCACTTGCACTCGTACAATCACACAGGTACTACCCAGACACTCATCCAAACAACTAGGCACTGCCCATGGAGTCACTCAATTACACAGGCTCTATTCATGTACTCATGCAATCACTAAGGCAATCCTGATGCAGTCAGCCAATCACATAAGCAGAAGTTATGCAATCGCTCAGGTACCATTTATATGCTCAGTCAGTCAGAACGCGGCAGCACGAGCTATTTTCGGCTTGCATCGTCGAGCCAGTGCCTCAAATCTGCTGCAATCCCTCCATTGGCTTCCCATACGGAAGAGGATAATGTTTAAGGCTCTGACATTAGCTCACAAGGCACTGCATGCCACGGGTGCTAAATACCTACAGAAAAGGCTGGCCTTTTACCGGCCGACGCGATCCCTAAGATCGGAGTCTTTGGCTTTGGCTGCGGTTCCACGCATAAAGAGGGCACGCCTGGGAGGGCGGTCTTTTAGATTCTTGGCCCCTCAGCTGTGGAATTCCCTACCCTTGTCGTTGCGGTCTACATCCAATCTGCTGGCCTTTAGGAAGGGTCTCAAGACTTGGTTATTCTCCAATTAGAGCTCTACTGTCTCCATTCTTTGTTTTAACTCGTCTGTTGTTGTGTTTCTTAGTTTTTCTTTTCTGGGTCTGGAGCATAAAAGCGCCGGGACACTCCTTTGGAGTAGCCGTTGCGCTATATAAGACCCATATATAACATAACATAACATAACATAACATAACAGTCATCCTGGCACTACTCATCCACTCATATAGTCATCCAGGTACAGCTCATGCCATCATGGAATCACTCATATACTATTCATGAACTCATTCAATCATCCAGGCACTATTCATACACTCATTAAATCACACAAACACTATTTGGCTCTCATAAAATCACCCAGGCAGAACGCATGAAGTCATGAGATCTCCCAAGCACTATAATCAGCATTCTCTCCATTAATTGTTCTTTTTGCATTTGTAACCCCAAGTGGGATGGGCATGCCCAGATGTGGGTCCTGTGCTCTCCATGCAACTCGAGTCAAGTTATCCAGGCTGATTAGGGGTGAAACCCTAAAATCAGGCCCATAATGCTTGTTTACAGTCCAGGGAGGACCTGGCCTGGCAGTGCGAGTTGGGCTGTACCCATGGAAAGCAGGGTGAAAACTGATTGAGCAAAAAAAATGGATTTAGGACCAGATCTCTGAACTGTTTGACACCGATCAGCATTCTGTCCATCAATTGTTCTGTCACTTCCAGTGGGTCAGGTACACCCAGACATGACTCCGTTTCTTTTCATGAATCTGGAGTCAAGCTACCCTGGCTAATAAGTGGTGAAACCTTGAAACTGGCCCCAGGATGTTTGTTTCCAGTACAGGGATGACCTGGCCTGGCATTTTGGGCTGGACTGTTCCCATGGGGAGTAGGGTCAAGACAGATTTCCATATAGCTGGGCTGAAACTGGTTTGGCATGGGGAGCCAAACATTCACTGGGGTGAATGTTTGACATTGATCAGCATTCTGTCCATTAATTGTTCTTTTTCGATCTGTCCCCACCAGTGAGACAGGCATGCCCAGATATGGGTCTCACACTCTCTATGCCACTGGTGTCAAACTAGCCTGGCTGATGAGGGTTGAAACCCCAAAACCGGTTCCGGGATACTTCTTTCTGGTGCAGGGAGGACCTGGCCTAGCAGTTGGGCTGGACTGTTCCTATGGGAGCAGGATCAAGACTGATTTGCATAATGCTGGGCTTTACCTGGAAGTAGCATGGGAAGCAAAACAATGATGGATTTAGGCGCATATTTCTGTATTAGGGCACATTTTTTTATATTGATCAGCATTCTGTCATCAATTTCTTTTTCAATTGCCACCCCTAGTGGGACGGGCATCACCAGTCATGGGTCCCCGGCTCTACATGCCACTGGAGTCAAGCTAGCCTGGCTGATGAGGGATGAAACCCTGAAACTGGTCAAAGGATACTTGTTTTCAGTCTAGGGAGTAATTGGCCCGGCATTCGGGCTAGACTGTTCCCTTGGGGAGCAGGAGCAATACTAATTTGCATATGGTTATGTGTAAACTGCAAGGGCATGGGTAGCAAAAAACGATGGATTTCTGAACTGGGATGAAATTCATCAGCGTTCTGTACATCAATTCCTCAATTACACGGGTCCCATGCTCTCTGTGCTACTGGAGTTAAGTTAGACTGGCTGATGAATGGTGAAACCCGGGAACCAGTCCTAAGATGCTTGTTTCCGGTACATGAAAGACTTGGCCTGACAGTTCAGGCTGGACTGTTTGAATGGGTGCAGTGCAGTGACTGGTTTACACATGGCTGGGTTTAAACTGGAATGGCATGGGGAGAAAAAGATCATTGGATTTAGGCTAAGATCCATGTACTGGGGTGAATGTTTGACATTGATCAGCATTCTGTCCTTCAATTTTTCTTTTTGAATTTGTCTCCCCAAATGCGACGGGCATGCCCAGACTTGGGTCTCACGCCCTCCATGCCATTGGAGTCAAGATAGCCTGGCTGATGAAGGTTGAAACCCCAATTCTTTCAGGTCCAGGGAGGACCTGTCCTACACATTTGGGCTGGACATTTCCCATGGTGAGCAGTCAAGACGGACTTGCTTTAGGCTGGGCTTAAATTGGAGTGGTATGGGAAGCAAAACAATTCAATGGATTTATGCCCTGATGTCTGTAGTGGGGCAAATCTTTGACATTGATCAGCATTCTGTCGTCAAGTTTTTTTCTGCACTTGTCCCCCGAGTGGGACAGGCATGCCTAGATGTGAGTCTTGTGCTCTCCATGCCACTGGAGTCAAGCTACCCTGGCTGAAGAGGGATGAAATCCCGTAACCTGTCCCAGCATGGTTGTTTCCAGTTCAGGGAAGAACTGACCTGGCAGTTTGGGCTGGACTGTTTCCTTTAGGAGCAGGGTCAAGACTGATTTACATGCAGCTGGATTTAAACTGGAAAGGCATGGGAAGAGATAAAACACTGGACTTAGTCCCAGATCTCTGTACTGGGGTGAATGTTTGATATTGACCAGCATTCTGTCCATAAACTTTTCATTTTGCATTGGTCGCTCTTAGTGGGATGGACATGCCAATACTTGGTACTGTGCTCTCCATGCTGCTGGAGTCAAACTAGCCTGGCCGATGAGAAGTTAAACCCTGAAACTGGTCCCAGGATGCTTGTTTACAGTCCAGGGATGACCTGGCCTGGCAGTCTGGGATGGAATGTTCCTGTGGGGAGCAGGGTCAAGACTGATTTGCAAACTGGAATGGCATGGAGATAAAAAAAAGATGGATTTAGGCCCAGATCTCTGTACTCGAGTGAACGTTTGACAATGATCAGCATTCTGTCCATCAATTGTTCTTTATGCATTTGTGCAGAAGCAACAGAAATGCAGAAAGAGGCAAGAGAGGCGCCGAAGGAAGCATGGCTTTTACACCAATAGCACCAATTTAACACCCTCATTTAGCCATAAGTAACATGTGATCATTCTGAGTTTGCAAAAGGCCTTCACAACGCTGTAACACTTGTCACTGCATTTTTGGTAATGTTTGAGCCATTTGAGCTAGAAATAAGGCTTTTTTTGTTCAAATCTGCGGATTACGGAGCAGATGATGAATTATGTGGCTACTGCAGAAAATGTATAATTGTGCAAAAGTCGGTGCAGCCAAACAGCAGAATTCCAGTGGCCTGCTCATACCTCTGACTAGATCCACAAGTGCTCCTCGGTTATTCCTTCTTTTTTTGTCTCACTGAGTTCATAGTTCAGCTCCATGGAAAAGAGGAACCTGAGGTTACCACTCCACAACACAGACTACCATACCACATAATTACTCTCCATAGCACCTAATCCCACTCTACATAATTCCTATACACTAAATACCACATACTTTCTATCCACATAATTTCACTGCACAATATACCACATAATTCCACTGCACACAACGTGCATCCGCTCCACTCCAAAAATCATTAGTAAAAAACATTTACATTTTAAAAAATGCCAATAGCTCTAACTCTCTCAAAAGCAAAACATATTACATTGCAAACACTTCCTTAACTAGTAGTCGCATTTGCAGAGTGGTGGAGAAAGGGTGCTGGACCTCCGACCAGCGCACTGGAATTCAGCTGCGTATGATTTACAGGAGGTACCAGAAGGACTTTATGGCCCCCAAAGTCCCTCAGGAGTAAATTAGACAGCATCTCCATCCCGTAGTCAGCTGAGAGTAGTGTTTGCAGAGTGGTGGAGAAAGAGGGGCGTGGCCTCCAAAGACGTTTTAGCAATCCCACTGTGTGGGACTTACAGAGGTAACAAGAAAGGTAGTTGGCCCCCAAGGACATACCTGGGGGCCAACTACCCCTCCTATTACCTCCAGTAAGTCCCACACATCACAAATACTAACTTCTCTTAGCAGGCCATGCCCCCTTTGCCCACCACTCTGCAAACGCGCTACCTCAGGCACACTTGGATAGGAATTGAAATCCTTTTCACTGCTGGGGGTCCTTTAGGTGCCAACTAGCCTACATCTTACCTCCAGTAAGCCCCACACAGTGGGTCTCATCTCCCCACCAGCAGTGCCCCAAGAGGCGTGTTTGCAGAGTGGTGTAAAAGGGGCGTGGCCTCGGACCACTTCCCTATAATCCAGCTGTGTGGAGCTTACTGGTGGGCTAGTTGGCACTCAGGGCCCTTAGTATTCAAGGGGACCTATTTATCTAACTTAGAACACATCAGGTGGCATGTTTGCAGAGTGCTGGAGGGAAATGACAGGGCCTCCGGCGAGATGCTGGCTGTTTAAAACATATGTTTTTAGAAGGGGGCTGTGTGGCCCCCCTTCTTTGAGTATTATTGGGGTCCTGGAGACCCCATTCCCAGGCCTGACCCTTTTTTAAAAAAAAGACATTAAAAAAACAGTAAAGGGGCCGCATGGCCCCTCTCCAGAGGCTGATTACGGCCCTCTGGGACGCCATCCCACGGGGCATGGCCTCCTTTTTCGTATTTATAGTTATAGGGAAGCTGGGTCGCCTGTCCCTCCCTTCCATTGGTCACTTTTGGCCCTGGGGATCCCATCCCCCGGGGCATGGCCTCTTTAAAAAATAATGTTTATAGGAAATCGGGCCGTATGTTCCCCCTTCCCTGGGCCTCTATTGACCCCAGGGAACCCATAACGTGGGAATTGGGCATTTTAAAAATTATTTTTATAGTGTGGAAGGGGGCTGCAAGGCCCTCCTCCCCAGGCCAATTTCAGCCCTGGGACCCCATCTCCAAGGGCCGGCCCTTAGTGTTGGAGTCTGGGGGGAGCCCCAATGCCCCCAAGGTCCCTGCCGGCTCCCCGCCTCCTGCAGGAGCCGGCATTGTTTTTGGACAAGGGGAGCTGCTAACATGCAGGTCCCCTTGCCCAAAAGCAATTCTGCTTTGTTTGGTTGAAGTGAAAGCAGGTTTCCTGCTCTTGCTTCAATGAAGCAAAGCAGAGTTTGCAATGGCAGGGAGGGAGCCATGCTCCCGCCCTGCCATAGCAAATGACAATGTCCTGGGGATGGGCAGCCTGGGACATTGCAGAGCCAGCCCTGGGGGGTTGCAGTCCCCAGGGAAATCAAGGGCTCCAGGAGGAGGGCTGTACAGCCCCCTCCCATCATTTAAACAGCCCTGTGGAGGTGGTGGTCCGTGGGGCCCGGGGGTCCATAACGGACCCCCATATGTAAACAATTAGTGCCCCGGGGAGATGGTAGTCCCTGAAGAGCAGAGCTCTCCGGGGAAGTGGGGATCCACAGGGCTGTGGGGGAGCTGCATACCCCCGCATTTGTCAAAGCCCCAGGGAGGTGGCTGTCCCCAGGGCAGCATGGGGGGGCAAGAGCCCCCATGCATTTTATTGATATAAATAAGCCCCAGGGAGGTGCTGCTCCCCAGGCTGCGGGGGGGGGGGGGTGCATGCCCCCCACAAATCATGAATGAAGCCCCAGGGAGGTGGCGCTCCCCGGGCCTGCGGTGGCTCCTGCGGGGGCTCCTGCAGGCCCCCACTACATAATTGGGCATTGCCCCTGGGACCTGGCCCACCAGGGGGCTTACAGATAATGAAATGCAGGAGTCTGCACTTCGTTTTCTTTTTTCTCTGTCAGATTCGCTTACCCAGAGCAAATTCGGCCTCTTAAAAAAATGGCTTTTTTGAACCCTGCGGGTCCTTGTGGGACCCCCTGACTCCTCGGTGCTCAGATATTGATTTTTTTTTGCATTTCTCAGCATCTACTGAACGGATTTACACCATTTTAAAACAAGCACACTTTCTAGATCAAGACCTATCTTTTTGCCAAATTTGGTGAAATTCCGTTCAGCAGTTTGGGCTGTAGCTTTGTCTAAATTTTCCCATGTAGAATTAACATGGAGAATAGGGTTTTGGGACCCCCTTTTTTATCTGCCCCCCCTTGACGAATCACCCCAAACCTTTCAAGACAGGAGCTGACCAGCAAATTTCGCAAATATTCGTCAACCGGCAGCAAAGATATTGGCAAATCAAAAAACGCTTTTCCTATGGATAATAGATCCTAACTATAACTACCTTCTGGTGCTCGCCAGTAGGTAATATATATTCACAAAGGAGCAAAAGTTACAGGGCCGTTATAGTTAGGTTGACCTCTCGTACAAAGCTAGAGAAATTCAGCAGATATAGTTAGCTGAGATTGCTATGACTTGCACTCCTGCAATGTGTTGCTTGGGACCTCACATATTACATCACTCATTACAAGGTCAGTGACATCACTAATGACATCACTGATGACATCTCAGATGATATTATTGTTGACTTCATCTAGTGACTGCGAGCATTTCTAAAAAAATAATGAGTGTTCAATATATTATATATATATTAGGCCTTGGCAGTAAATTCCGTTCCGCTCGCGGAATTTGCGGAATTTGGGTAATTTCGCATTCCGCGGAGAACGCGGAATTGCCCAAAATTCTGCATTCCGCAACTTCGCAAAATGTTTTGGTTGTTCGCGTTCGCAAATGCGTGTTTGCGAGATATTTCCCCCCGAGCACGCAAACAGCGATTGCAACAGTAAAAAAGCATCAGGAACAAGCAATTCCGCCTGTTCGCAGAATTTCTGCGAAGATTTTTTTACCATTTTGCAGATACATCAAGGTGTATTGATAAATTAATGCTTGTATGCGTGTCTGTATCAATGATTCAGTAGATGCGTTTGTGAGTAACTGACTAAGTTGCCTGAATGTCTGTATTAGTCATTTAGTGTTGAAGTGGCTTTACAAGTTGATGAGTGGGTACATGAGTTGGTGTATGGGTGATTGATCAGTTGTCTGAGTACCTGCATGGGTGTATGAGTGTGTTGGTGGGTGAGAGGGTTTGTGACTGCATGGATGAGTGACTGCATAAGTCAGTGGGTGTATGTCTTAATGAGAGTATGAGAAGGGTTATATAAGTGACTGAGTGTGCCTCTGGCTATGTCGGTGAGTGAATGTGTCAGTGGTATATGGGTGAGTAAGTGGATATGTTAAAGGCAGTATAGGTAAGTGTTAGAGTATAACAGTAACTGAATGTGGGAGTAAGGAATTGTGATAGTGGCTGTATGGGTTATAGAGTGCTTGTGTGAGGGTCTGTATGGATCAGTGATTATGTGTTATCATCTGTATAAATAAGTGAGTGGATGTGTGGATGTGTGTATATAGGTGAATAAATGGCTGTCTGAATGACTTTATAGGTGAGTGAGTAGGTGTGTGAGTAGCTTTATGACTGACTGTCAGTGTGTCAGTGGTTGCATGGCTGTATGAGTGGATATATATCAATGAATGTATTAGCGAGTGAGTTGGTGTACGAGTGGCTGCATGGGTGACTGACTTGATGCATGTATAGATCAATCAATCAATCATAGTACTTGTAGAGCGCGCTACATACCTGTGAGGGTCTCAAGGCGCTGAGGGGAGGGGGGTGCTGCTACTGCTCGAAGAGCCAGATCTTGAGGAGTATTCTGAAGGGAAGTAGGTCTTGGGTCTGCCGTATGTGGGAAGGGAGGTTGTTCCAGGTCTTGCGGCAAGGTAGGAGAAGGATCTGCCTCCGGAGGTCATTCGTTGGATGCGGGGGACAGCGGCGAGGGCAAGGCTGGCAGAGCAGAGCTGGCGGGTGGGGGTGTAGAAGCTGAGTCTGCTGTTCAGGTAGGCTGGTCCGGCGTTGTGGAGTGCTTTGTGAGCGTGGGTGAGGAGCTTGAAGGTGTTCCTCTTGTCGATGGGGAGCCAGTGTAGGTCTCTCAGGTGGGAGGTGATGTGGCTGCGGCGGGGAACGTTGATGATCAGTCGGGCGGAGGCGTTTTGGATGTGTTTTAGTTGTCATAGGTGTTTGCCTGGAATTCCGGCGTAGAGTACTTTGCCATACTCATCTGCTGCTGATGAGGGCCTGTGTCACCGTTCTTCTTGTTTCAGTCAGGATTCACTTGTAGATCCTGCGGAGCATGCGGAGGGTGTTGTAGCAGGAGGAGGAGACAGCGTTGACCTGTTTAGACATGGAGAGAGAGGAGTCGAGGATGAATCCTAGGTTGTGTGCATGGTCGGTGTGTGTTGGTGCTATTCCCAGTGTGGTCGGCCTCCAGGAGTCGTCCCAGGCTGAGGGGGTGGGTCCGAGGATGAGTACCTCCATCTTGTCCGAGTTCAGCTTCAGACGGCTTCTCCTCATCCAGTCAGCGACGGCCTTTATTCCCTCGGTTTTGGCGGTGTGTGGGTCCTTGGTGAGGGAGAGGATGAGCTGGGTGTCGTCAGCGTAAGAGATGATGTTGGGGTCGTGATGGCGGGCCACTTGTGTGAAGGGGCAATGTAGATGTTGAACAGTGTCAGGCTGAGGGATGAGCCCTGGGGGACGTCGCAGATGATTTCGGTGGATTCAGATCGGAAGGGTGGGAGGCGGACGCTCTGGGTCAGTCAAGGGCCTTCTCTTGGATTCCGGCTTCTAAGAGGCATGTCTCTAGAGTGTGATGGCAGACCGTGTCGAAGGCGGCCGACAGGTCCAGGAGGATGAGGGCTGATGTTTTGCCATTGTCTGTGAAGGTGATGAGGGCTGTCTCGGGGCTGTGGTTTTGTCTGAATCCGGACTGGGACGGGTCTGAGTTGTTGTTGTCTTCCAGGTGGTGGGCCAACTGTCTGTTGACGATTTTCTCGAAGACCTTTGCTGGGAATGGGAGCAGGGAGATGGGCCGGAAGTTCATGAGGTCCTTGGGGTCCGCCTTGGGCTTCTTGAGGAGGGCGTTGATTTTGGTGTGTTGCCAGATTTCCAGGAATGTCGCTGTTTCGAAGGAGATGTTGATGACCTTCCGTAGTTGGGGCGCGATGCCTGCGTCTGCTTTGTTGAATACGTGGTATGGGCACGGGTCTGATGGAGATCCTGAGTGGATGGAGTTCATGACCTTGCGTGTCTTATCGTCATTGACGTTGGACCAGGAGGTCAGGCTGATGGCACTGTTCACAGGGGAGGTGGAGTCTGGTGTAGTCGGGGCGGTCGTCATGGATGTCAGAGATCTTGCCGTTGAAGAAGATGGCTAGTGAGTCGCACAGTTCTTGTGAGGGCGGGATGGCGTTGGCATTGGCGCTGGGGTTGGAGAGATCCTTTACGATGCTGAAGAGCTCTTTGCTGTCATGTGCGTTGTTATCCAAGCGGTCTTTGAAGGAGGATCTCTTGGCTATTCTGATGAGGTGGTGATGTCTTTGGGTGGCGTCCTTGTGGGTTGGGTGGTTGTTCGGTGTGCGTTCGTGGAGCCATATTTTCTCCAGTTTCCGGCATGCGCATTGGCGGTCTGGAGTTCGTTGGTGAACCAGGTGGCTCTCTTGCTGGAGGGTTTCTTGAGCGGGGCGAAGGTGTTGGCGCAGTCATCGATCCACTGTCTGAGGTTGCGGGCTGCGGCGTCGGGGGTGGTGGGGTCGGTGGGTGGGTTCTGGGCGGGGGTGGTGATCCGCCGGTCTTTGATGACTGTGCTCCAGCAGCAGCGAGGCAGCTGTTGGGTGCGGTGGTGCGTGGTTGGTTTCTTGAAGGTGAAATGGATGCAGCGGTGGTCGGTCTAGTAGAGTTCGGTGGTGTGGTTGAAGGCAACGTGGGTGCCTCTGGAGAAGACGGGGTCCAGCCTGTGGCCGGCGGCGTGGGTGGGTGCGGTGACGAGTTGTCTGGGGCCGAGGTTGGTGAGGTTGTCGATCAGGGTGGTGGAGTTGGGGTCACTGTTGTTCTCGAGGTAGAAGTTCAGGTTCCCGAGAAGTATGTAGTCCATGGAGGCGAGGGCGTGGGTGCTGGCGAGGTCGGGGATGGAGTCGCTGAACTGAGCCCGTGGTTTGGGGGTCTGTAGATGAGTGTTCCTCTGAGGGTGGTGTTGGGGGTCGGTGTGAATGCGGAAGTGCAGGTTTTCAACGGCGTTGAGGGTGTCATCTGCGTGGGTGGTGACCTTGAGGGTGGACTTGTGGACGATGGCTATTCTTCCTCCAGTTCCGTTGGCGCGAACCCTGCCGGTGATCTTGTAGCCATCCTGGATGGCTATGGCGATGTCGGGCACCAAGGAGTTGTTCCACCAGGTCTCCGTCAGGAAGGCCATGTCTGGGGCAGAGGTATCGAGCAGATTCCAGAGCGGGTGTTGAGGAGTATGCAGCGGAGGTGGTTAGGTCCAGTCTTTGGAGGTTTGGTGGTTCTCTCGCAGGTGAAGCTGCAGGTGCAGCGGGAATGGGCAGCAGTAGCAAGGGTGTAGGGCAGAAGGGTAGGTGCAGCTGCAGCGGGGGGGAGCGACCAACTTGGCAAGGTCAAGGGTCGCTCTCCTCACCGCACGATGTCACCAGATTTAAGGGGAGCTGGGAGGAAGGAGCAGTTGGGAGGTGGAAGGGAGGGGTTTAGCAAATGGGCGCGTGGGGGCGGAGCCGCAGAGGCAGCAGCGGAGGGAAAGCAGACTGCGGACAGAGGGGGCAGGAGAAAAAACTGCACCCAGGAATGGGCAGCAGGAGCAAGGGCCTGTAGACCAGTTAATCAGTAAGTGTGTATGTAAGTACTGGTACGAGTGTGCCAATGGTTTTGAGAATGGTAGTGTGGAAGTTGCAGTGGGTGTATGAAGGGTTTCATGGGGTGTGAGTGGGTGAGTCAGAGATTCCATGGATGATGTAATCAGTGATGTCAACAGTGATGTCATTTGAGATGTCACCAGTGATTTCACTGACAATGCCTTGAGTGATGTAATATGTGAGGGCATAAGCAGTGCATAAACAGTGTGTTGTGGGGGAGAGGTATAGTTAGCTCAGCTAACTATAACTGCTGAATTTCTCTGGTATTGAATGTGTGGAATGTCAGCCTAACTATAACGTTCCTGTAATCTTAGTTTGTTTCAGTGAATATCTAAGACTTTTTAAACACTATTTCCTAAATATACCAGTTCTCTAACCTTTGTTTTTCTCAGTTATTTTCTTAGGTTTTTTAAAAGGTAATTCTTAACTATAACTCACCTGCAACCTTTGCTTATTTCAGTTAATTGCTATGTTTTTTAAGTAGCACTGGTCTTTTCAAAATGGTGTGGACAGGGATTTGGGTTTCTGACCAGCTCTCAGAAATCCTGCTGAGTAGGATTTATAGCGATAGCGATAGCGATACCTGGAAGGCTTTGTGGTCCCAAAGGTCTTTAGCTTTATTCGCCAACCAGTTGTGTGCCTAGAGACGTGTTTGCAGAAAGGGTGTGTGTCCTCAGACACTTCGTAGCAAGCTGTCTGTGCAGAACTAGATGGAGATAACAAGAGGGATACTTTCCCACCAAATACCCTCAAAAGCCAAGGGGACTTCACCCCCAACTAGTATTTTGCCAGGAGACACGTTTGCAGAGTGATACAGCAAAAGGTCCTTGATGATTGCACAGGTAGTGCCTGTATGATTCTTTGAGTGCCATAGCCAAGGACAGACTGCGAATAGCGGGTATTTTTGACAAAGTGGAAAACAAATATATTGACATATTTGACATAAAGTGTTAATGTAGCTATTTAGTAAGTTACTAATGTAACTTTCCCCTTTTAATTCATTTGTCAAAATAACTACATCAAAAATTGATTTTTCTTCTTCACAGCAACACCGTAGGTCGCAATTACAAATGAAAAAGTGTAAAACAGATGTATAGACATATTTTACACAACATTTGAATCTAGCTTTTTAGCAATATATTGGTTTAACTTTATTTTAACATATTTGTAAAAAACAACTGTTTCAAAAAATAACTTGCAACATCTGAACCCACGAACACAACATAACTTCCAAACAAACATCAAACTATCAATTGTTACCCAAACTCATGGAGAATCAAAACAGCTACAAAACTAGTGCAATACACAGTGTGTGACAGAACACTGTCTAGAAAGACAAATAAAAAATATTCATGTGGGACAACATCCATCTCATATTATCATAAAACCTAGCACAGAAATGTCTCCAACTGGTGATCTACTAAAGGGAAACTGGAGGACCATGTACATCAGTGGCAGCAGCAACATTCCCCAGCCAGAACTTTTCTGCCCTTCATTGTTTTTCTACATCAGCAGGCATGTTATTATCTTACACAATTGGTATCTAATATCTAGGTATTGTTTATTTTATTATTTTATAATTTATTGCAACACAACTTACATATAACTTGTCATATAGACAAGTCAAACAAGCCCTCTACAAATAAATACACAGGTCTCTGTTGCCATTTATCATGATTTACTTTTTCACTTTTTAAATATAAGTCTACAAAATATACAAACATACTCTGTTTTTTTACAAAACACTGTGTTAAATTGTGCAATCACTTTTTTAAAACTGTAATATATGTGTCTTGTTCTGCACATCACCACAAACCTTTTCTACATGTGCCACACAGCCATGCAAAAGTGTTCAACGTATTTCTCCTAAACATAAAGCAGGAGTTTTCATATGATGCAGCCTCCTACCTCAAGTTCACAATGTTGAGTGGAATTACTTATTGTGTTTAAAATTTCACTTTGGAAAGATATGTAAAAATGTTCTTAGTATATCAATGGATTGCTGTCTAATACTAAAAACATGACTACAATTTGATTTGTCAATAGTACCATGACTATGCCTTACTTGTACCTCTTCTGCAATAACTTCTTCTATACTTCTAGGTACCATCACCTCTTTTGCAATAGGACTACCATTCTTCATTTTATAACATCGTCCTCTTTAATCAATAGCATTAACACATTTGTATCCTCTAGATAACTTTCTTCATTAAAAGATGCTTCCACTTTCACGTGGAGGGTGGGGGGTTCCAAATTTTTTATTATATTATTTATTGTGTATCATACAAAATTCAAAATATATGTTAACAGGGGGGTTATAAGACAGTTTGAATCGCCTAATATCTATCAGATGACTGCAGGGAATACGGCCCGTGCAGCTATGCTGAAATTCTTTGAGCCAAGCTATTTTAAACGCACTAGATTTAAAATTATGATCGCAGCATATAAGGAATGGAAAATGCTACGTAAAATTTTGGCCATAGGTCGGATTATTTTTTATACACCATTAGAATCTACAGAAATATTCCAGGGGATATTTTGGGATGCGAAGATACAAGTTTGGAGAGATAGCGGGATATGTTGTTTGGGTGATTTGTATAAGGACGGTGTATTGATGGCCTTTTCAGAATTAATGGCAACATATACTGTAACCAAGAATGATTTCTTTAAATATCTACAGCTATGTGATTTTATACATAAACGGGCTACAAGATATTTCGTGCAATGAATTTATTGAAGCCATGCATAAAGGGGCAAAGATAGGGACGTTATATGATATGCTAATTTCTAAGCAACAAAACGATCTTGATCTTCAAGATTTTAAATGGCATGGTCGACTAGAAATCTCTGGTTTTATACTAAAAACTTCGATTGATATGGCAAATGAAGTAATTCTGTCTGCAAATCTGCGTACACAACACTATAAAACCCTGTTTAATTTATACAATACACCAGTCAAAATGATGAAGTGGGGGGAAATGGAGGAAGCTGATATAGTTCATATATTTTTTGATTGCAATGCACTTCCACGGCTTATTTTATGCAGTGAACGATTTTTGTTAGAAACAACTAAAGTGCCTTGTGCAATAAATCGTGTAATGATGCTCTTTGGGATTTGCAGCAGGGCAGAATCCACACAGAATAATTACTCCAATCGCTACTTTATCTTCATGGCCATGGCGGTGGCTAGACTGTGTATATTCTACAATGTGGTTGAAACCAGAGGCGCCTGCGTCTGAAATGTGGCGAGCCAAATTTTATAATGTATTTTACTTTGAATATAATTTGTATCATCTTAAGTCATTGAAAAAGAAGCTATTGGGATTGAAAGTATGGCAGCCTATGTTGGAACATCTCGACGCTTCTCTGCAATAATTACGTTGCTATGAAGTAATGATATACACGGCAGTTTTAGCTTTCCGAGTAGGCAATATATTTATGTCTATTGTTTTTTGTTTATTTCTTTCTTGCATGTCTATGTTTTTGTCTAATTTGAATTACTCATCTTTGCCCTTTGTTTTTTGTCTGTTTGTTTATGTTATGTACTGAACAATAAAAATAAAAAAATAAAAATAAAAAAGAAGCCTCTGTACAAGAAGTATGTATCCAATGCCCACTAAAAACTCTACAACAGTGACTTCTATTTACTAATATCTTCTTCTGGTTTTGTCTCCTCATGCACAACACTATTTGTATGAAGAGTCTTCACTCCATTTAGAATCGAGATGAAAAGCTTCCTCATCAAAGCAAAGGCCTTATCAACTACTCTCCTTCTTCTACTCTTTTTTAAATTTAACACAACATTTGCAAGGCTGTAACTATGCAATCATTATAGCACTTGTGCACAACCTATGCAGCCATCTAAACACCCACTTACAGTCCATGTAGTCATTGAAATAATGAGGCACATGAATGCACTGGTGAAACACTCAGGCTCTACTCATGTATTCATGTAATTACACAGAGGTGTATGGCGGTAAGCCCAGAAACCATCACAAAAAGCGGTTTTCCTCAACCTGTAAAGAACAACATTTAATAAAATCCCAAACTCCTTCACCATAGGTTGCTGTGTTAATGCATTGCAAAGTGTATACCTTCAGTGCAGGGAACACAGTCCCTCGAATATCGGATCTAATAAGATTGCAAACTGCGCCAGCAATTTTATTTAGTTTAGCTCAGGCTTGAACAAGATGGGGATTCCACAACCATGATGAACTGAAGGCTAATACTAGATAACAAAGTGTATCAACACTGGTCAAATCATACCATTGATACTTATTTGTTTAACCTTAGTCACAAGACATGATGTGTGACTTAGTATAATTCGTTTTTGAGTTCAGGAAATGCTTACAATAGGCAAAACAATCCACGTTATGCATTTGAAGTAAGGGCTAGTAGCACTGCGTCATCATGATACAGTAAGGCAGGAATAGGGGTACACACTATAATGGCCTGTTTAATTTGATATCTCATTTATCAACTAAGGCTCACAACTGCACTTTTCTAGTTCACTTTTTCCTCTGTGGTGGTTTTAAAGCAAAGATTAGAGGGGGCTTCAGGACACAAGACATTCTTATGGAAGGACTCTGCATAATGCAGGATGGAAAGGGGCAGAGCTTCTTAAGTATCTTACTGCTCATGGTGTGGTTGAATAACTTGATACCTTAGCAGGAGCAAGCAACAAGTTAATTTCATTTAGAGGATGGGGAGAGTCTCCCTTGTAGACTGTATGCCTATATGCCCGAATGTTTTCCAAAGGAGAGATCACAATGCCTCGAATGCCACTCTGCTACTACTGCTTAGGGACTAACCTGTAATAGTAATCTAGCCTTCGTTATGCAACATTCTTTAGATGGTTTAAGACTAAATTGGCACTTGGAAAAGCCCAAAGACTCATTATCAGCCTTACTTAAGTTACACCTAGATATATATGTTTAATGTTTAGCGGAGAACGAACAAGACTCAATGGCCTTAAACTATAATAGGCTAGTATGCATAATTAGGAAGTCCATGCTCAAGCCATTTCATACATTGTATACCAAATGCACTAAGACATCAGGTGGATTGTTTTGCATTGTTTATGCATAAACTGAACTTACAATCACTATATAAATAACTCTATAAAAACGCTGATCAATATCTCTATAGCAATATATTAATGTTTCATTGATTTTTTTCTTTTAATATTTTCCTCAATATTAGTGACAACGTTGATAGTCGCAACGTCCCTGCAATTGACACAGGGGACTGCACTAGCGGTAGCAGCACCATTGCACATATCTGGCGTGAATAAAAAAACAATTTTGAACACATAACTTGTGTCACTAACACCTCCATTTCTCAATCATTAGGTTAGAGTATCCCCACCCAGACACTGTAGGCCCAGCTGCAACTTTCTATTCAGGTTTTGTACAGCTAATCAGATCCTTCCCGTTTGCACATGCATCTGCAATTCATCTCGAAAACACAGCAAAATATGTGCAGTCAGAGATAGCACTATAATTTAAATCTTAAATTTCACAACAACTACTAAATGGATTTACATCAAATATGCAAAAGGAACTTCCTTGATCCAACATCTAGCTCCCTGCCAAATTTGGTGTAAGTCTGTTCAGGGGGTCGGGCTGTAGGTATGGCTAAAGGTTCAAATTGGAATTAACATTACAAAATGCAACCTTATTTTGAGCCACACATTCTTGGACCACACTGCATGGATCACACACAAGTTTTCCATAACAATAGTGCCCACTGAGACACTTTTTTGTCAAAATGTCATGCAGATTGGTCAAACAACATCAAAGTTATAGCCAAGAAAACAATTGGTTTCCTATCGAAACTAAGTCACAACTACACTTACCTACTGGGGACCGCCAGTAGGTAAAATATAAATATACATTTTGGCTTGGGCCTGGCATTGAGATTTCTGCCTCTCTAATGAAACTGCTAGACCAAAGTGAGGTTTAAAACATGTTGCCAGATTTATTAACCTCTATCCGAGTCCATATAAGTCTCTGTAAAGGTACACTGCAAGAAGGCTGTTGATGGTGAGCTGAGTGCTTTAAACTGAAACCTACTTTGTCAAGTTTGAATGCCTGACTACAACCTTGCCTCAGGTATGTCTCTCTACATATACGTGTACTCTGACACACTACAGCTGATGACCCTAACTGAAACAATTTACCGTCAGTCATTCCCCTGCTCATATTTTGTCATAGCTACTTTAGCATTCAGTCCTAGAAGTACAGATCTGTTTGCTACAAAGGTAGTCTAGTATGCATACCCTACTTTACATGTGTCATCTGTTAGTATAGAAAGTTATAGTACAGATATTAAAGACCCAGAGAAAGTGTCATTAATAAGCCTCTCCTTTAGGAATGTAAGATTATACGTGTTTTGACATCAATGTGTGCCCAATAATTTAAGTTAATAAATTACAGTGGTTGAGCTCAGGGAGAGAGCAGGTGCAAACTTTGATACTGATGATAGCTAGAAATTAATAAAACAAACACACCAAGAAGTCCCTGGTACATCAAACAAATCAGTATTGACAGTTCCTCCAGATAATGATCATGCAAGGAGCTTGTACCATGGGAGAGATGCAAGTAAACCAATCAGCATTGAGGTCAATTTATTAGGGAAAGATAAGACGAAGGAATGTTCAAAACACCTTGCAACAAGAGCAAGATTACGCTCTCTGTTTATGCTGAGGTTGTAGAAATAGACACGTAGCCAGATAAGTCACATAGTCAGATTGCACAAATCAAATAACACGCCGTCAGATCACATGTTCTGCTTGAGTTGAGTTTTAAGACATGTAGATTACACAAACTAAATTAACACATAGGCAGATAGCACTAAGAACAGGTAGTCAGGAGGGTGGAATTGATTGCACCAATGAATGAAGGAAAATGAGAGGCTTGGCATTTGTTGTGTAATGTTGCTAACATATGGCCATTGTCAGTCACGTGCTTAGTATGTATGATTCAGCAAAAATACACTATTTAATGGCCTATCTGCTGTAGCCAATTTGAGAGTTGTGTGGCAATCCTACCTGGGCTCATCACTATCCCAGCTGCTGTAAAATTAAGCCTTTACAATTTATCTCTTACTCTTGCTTGTTTTTCTACTTCAGTTGAGGTCTAACTAACACATCTTATGCATAAAAGGCAAAGACACTTTCATTGACGTCTCTACAAAGAGGCTGACAATAATAAGAGTGAAATGACAGGCATTTACTTTTCATTTTGGGTAAGGCCTGGCACAGCAAAATCTCCACTTATAGAAAGTGGTAGAGAAATGCAGAATTTAAAATATGGTCCCAACTACATTAACCTCTTTCTTAGTTCATATAAGTCTCTGTAAAGGTACACTTCGAATAGGTATTAGATAGTGATGTGTGTGCTTGAAACTGAAAGCATATTCAGTCATGTTTGAATATCTGAACCTACGATATTTCAGGTATGTCACATGTGTGGAACAGATGATAACTATATGGTCTATTGTTTCCACGGACAAATATTGTCAGAGCTACTTCTCCTTTCAGTCACAGAAAACAAATCAGTTTGCTAGGTAGACTTAATTGAAGGATGTGATCATACAGGGTCATAACCAGCTGCTCTGTATAATAACCAGAAAGTCATCCATTCAACTTCTTCTACACACATTTATAGAGCATACAGTCAGAAACAGAGGTAGTCTACTACCTAGTGGCTACTTTACTTGCACCATCTTATCTGGGCATTTCCCCAAGCACTGGTACTAAGTGTAGCTGCGTAGCAAGAATACTGAGACTTTTGCAACATAATAAAAGGGTGCCTGCATTGCAGGGAATGATTGTTATTTTCCAGAAAAGAATACCATCCTGCAAATGAACAATCACTAATGGCAATGTGCTGTTTCTTTGTATATTGCAAAATGCAGCACACATAGAAACAGCAAAAACAAGAAGAAATAAATATTTTCTCATTGTTGCACAAATTTAACACCAAAGGTCTCATTAATGAGATTTTGACATAGGGCAGCACTACAAGGAATCTTGCTGTGCTACCCTTCATCAAAACAAAATAACATGAATACATTATAAATATGAGTTACTTTGCATTCCTATAATTTTCCCCTGCTCTGTTGCACAATGGTCTGGCATGTGCGAACGCAGGTATCCTTGCACCTCAGAGCAAGAGTACTTGTGTTGCAGAACTGATTGATTTTGTGCAGAAAAGGACACCTTCCTGCCAAAAATCAATTAATTCAGGTGATTTATTTTTTCTATGTGTGCTGCACAAGACAGTACACATAGAAAAGGAAAAAACAAGGAGAAATCAAGACATTCTCAGATTTATAATACCTCCTAAATTTGCAAATGCTTCAGATTCCATGGGTCTTGAGTAAGAACACCCACAGCAACACTCATGGAATGCTCCTTTTACTCACAGTACTGCGTGAAAGAGTACACTTTTACAAGACCATAAAAATCCATGTAAAGTGGCTTTGTGTGGCCTAAATATGCCATGGCACATTGCGCCAATGGAACAGGAAATAAATAATGTTCCGGAGGGGAAAAAGTGATCAGTAATTAGGCCCCAAGTTTTTCCTGGTATACGTTTTGGCACTGCCCCGTATCTACACCACACTGGTAAATAAGGGCAATGTAAAAAAGCAATGGATGTTGCAGTACAACAGAAACAGTATCACTCATTGCCTTCCGCTTTGCCACAGCAGACTGGTGCAGTAAAGGTCATATTTATAAGTTGGCATTAAGGCACATTAGATAGCTTAAAGCTACCATGAAAATATAGAGCAGGAAATTGCACCACAAGAACATCATTAAAAGTGACATTTATGTGGTGCAATGACCTTTTAAATATGCCCCATAATCATATATGTACTTAATCACACTTATCCACTTTTTAGAAAAATATGTACACATTGTTAAAAGCATGCATATATCATATATTTTCTCTTTATTTAATCAGTGTAGGTGGTTCTTTAATACGTTTATATTTACTTTTACTTTTTTAACCATTTTAAAGTGTTTTGATGTTTTATTTCTTTGCAATTAACAAAAACAGGCACAAAAAAGGTGTGCTTCAACAGGGAGGAAAAATAAACAACGGTAATTTTTGATTGTTTCAAGTATCTTAAAAACGACTTGCTCTCCAAAGCTAAGCACTGTTGAGCACTTAGGGCAGTAAAGCCCAGCATTAGTGAACTCTGACAATGTTAGTGTCAAAGGCATCGTGCCGTTGATGGTCCAGCCTGATCACTTCTGGCACCCTATAATTCTTCTGGCTCTTTCAAACACTGTAGCTCCGATCTATCCAGTTGACCAACGTGCACTTCTTCTCAGCTCTATGAAACAGTACTTTACTGCAGATATTTCAAATTACTTTGCAAGCGTTCACCCCTTCGGGAATTGTAAAAAAGAATCCCAAACAACACTTTCTCACCTTCCCTTTGGTGGTTCTTCTGCTTCTTCCATCTTATCTTCCCCCTCCTGATGCTAATCAGATGAGGCTGTCATCTTCTCTTAAACACAGGAAAAAATCACCAAAGAACCTTTAAAATGGTTGATTTCTCTACAAATTATTCTGTTCAGTACCACAGCCTGGATGGAATGCCAGGTGTTCAACTACGCCGATGCTACACAACTAATCCGGCAGATTGACAATACCACACAAACCCACGCTGGTGTGCAAGATATTCTTATATGTGAAGTCAATTGGATGATGGCCAACTAACTTAAAGTCATCCCAGACAAAACGGAGGTCCTAGCCATGACCACAAGAAGCAACCCATGGACCGACTCCAGCCCAAGTTGTAAAACGCCTTGGTATTAAAATAGACAACAAACTCACACTGTCTAACCAAATGGCCTCTGTGTTTGGGACCTGCGTGGGAATGCTGAGGCAGCTAAGGAAATTATCACCCCTCCTCTCATTTTCCACTGTGCGGATGGTGGTGACCGCACTGATCATGTCCCGCCTAGACTATCGCAATGCGCTATATATGGGATTATCAGAAAAGCTGCCAGGCAAACTGCAAGTAGCCATGAATGATGCAGCTAGGCTGATCTTCAAGCTCCCCAGACAGGCACGGGACACACCTTTGCTGCAACAGGTACATTGGCTCCCCATCAAACAGCAAGGTAGATTCAATGGCCTCTGCATTGCCCACAAGGCCCTTCATGGGCAGGCCCCAGGATACATCAAGGAGCGCCTAGGGAGATACATCCCCGGCTGTACCCTTTGGTCATCTGAGGAAGGCCAGCTGGCCTGCCCATGGTTTAACAATAAGACTAAAGGGGGGGCTAGCAGCCTTCCCAGTCTTGATCCTGCAAGCTGCCTGGACACCTCTGGTCAGAAAAAGCTTTCCTTTCCTTCAGGAAAAAACTGAAGACCTTCCTCTTCACAGAGGCCTGGGCATAATGCTGATGCCGACCAGGGGCTAACATTCACACATTGGGGTGGGCTATGGCTATTCTCTCTCAGCGCTTAGAGACCTGACGCTATTAGGCTCTATACAAATTGCAATTAACACTAACATTAACATCCAAATAAAACAGAAAATGGTTGGGATTTTGATCTCTATAGGATAGAAAGCTCTTTAACCCAAAAAGTCATTTTAATTGTATGCCACACGAGATGCGTAACCCCTACGTAACCCCCTAACACCTCCAATGGGAATCCGTAAAAAAGTATTTCATTTTAATTTTATACTTTTCTTTAAACATATACTATTCTAAATTTGTATAAGTATATATTCTCATTTAATGTATACATTTTAATACATTTGAAAAATGGCTAGAGTCATGCACCCTAAGTGACACCAGAAATACATCACGCTACGGTACATAATAGTATTGCGGTTCCACTAAAGGATTTTGAAAAAACAATAAAACCTAGTAAAATTTAAATATTATTTGTATTTGTGTGTAACTTAAATTAACTTAAGAACATCAATATATATCTGTATCTGTATCAATAGACACGATTTCCAAAAACGGTATGCCACAATACCATGACTCTTCAAAATTGGTGATAATATGTTAGAGGAATGTTCTAGTTAGGAAATATAATAAAAAATATATCATTCAATTTGAAAACTAAAGCATTAAGATATTTTATAATTAGGGCTCCCGGTTTTCCGTTTATACGGATTTTTACATATAAATACAGACTGGAAACTATGTCTCTTTTGTCTGTATTTATATGTAAAAAACGGTAAGATTCTAGTAAAGTTTGCCGCGCTTAGCCCAGAGTTGGCACACCCCAGTTCCTTTTGTTGCTGCCCCCAGCCTTTCTTTTGAATTGGGCATCTCCAGGGCTCCGCTGCTCGAGTGAGCTCTGCGCCAGCCGGTCACCATTTCACAAGATAAATGTGTCTGCGGCCTCAGGGGGCAGATTAATGGCGACCCCTGGAATGCTGCTTTTCGCACTGTCTGTCCTGCTGCAGCCTCGGGCTCTGGATCCGGCACCCCCTCACCACGTATGATACAGGCAACACCAGGGGGTTTTGAATCAGCAATTAACCTTCATTGAGCCGAAGGATTAGGAAAACTGCAGCTCAGGGAGTGTGCATTGTATTCTGGGAGCTGTGCTTTTAAACAGTCGTATTTGCATGTTGAAAGCTCTTGTACGACTAATCTTAAAAAGATACACTTTCCTGAAGCAAGATGATGACGGCCCCTCAGCTTTTGAGACCTTGCTGAAAGCCTGCACGCTTTTAAAAAGAGTATGTGTAGGAGTGGTAAAAGAAAGAAGCGAGTGGTATGGTAGCAGCTGCGAACCCTCCCAAACAAAATGTTATGTGGGAGCAATAGGTGAGTGGATATGGCTTGGAAAAGAAGGCAGCGCGTAAATGGAGAATGTGTGGGCTGGGTAGAGAGCAAGAAGAGTCATGCGCTCCCATGTGTACTAAAAATAGCACAAACAAATGTTCTGATTTCTTTTTTTTTTTTTTCATTTACAACCTTCATTTATTGCAATTTTTAGAATACAATATAAACATGATGAACTAGTTGGTGAAGTTTCTTGGTGCCAGGTGAAATACATGGTGGGTTAAATGTACCAACCAAAGTCACTAGGCCTGGCATGCTGTGTAGAGTAAGAGGTTATTAAGATTTACACTTTATTACAGCGTTTTTGAACCCACCAGAAGCAGAAGTTCGATGACGCAAGTGATGGACTGACATCTCACCTGCAGTCCTCACATGTGTTTTTTGGGACTGAAATAAATGTGGAAAAATACTAGCTGTAGCATGTCTTTTGCTTGTGGCAAAAATAAATGCGGATAAATACAGAAAAAATGCCCCAAAAATAAATATGGATAAATACAGACGGAAATGGCAAAAAAATAAATACCATAAGACTGGGAGCCCTATTTATAATTAGAACCAAATATTTAAAAACATGTTGCTGGGATGTTATAGTTAGGCTGCCGTTGCACCAGAGACATTCAGCAGTCATAGTTAATGAGCTAACTTTAACTTGCTCCAACACATGCACTGCTTATTACTTTATATGCCACATCACTCATAACTTAATAATTGCAAGCTCCACATCCACCTCATCAAATGTTAATCTGGATGGGGTGGGACTACTAATAGGGGCTATGAATGGTGTAAATATCTCATTACTAGCATATATTTTTTCAAAATGAGACAGCCACTCTTCCTCCGGGATGTTTATTTTCTAAGATCCCATTTTCCTCCCCGGTGAACAAGGGGCTATTTACAATCGCCCAAAACTTGGCACTATCCTTAAGGACTTCTTCCGCCATTAGGCTTTCCCAAGCCTCTGATTTAATTTCATTTTTACGAATATACAAGGTTTGTTTATATTCTTTTCTGAGGCTTGCTATCAAAAATGTGTCCCTAGGTATGATTTTGAGTGATTTCATCAGTTTTTGATGGGCCTTTGAACATTTTGAATCAAACCATCTTTTGTCTGGGTAAGTTTTTGGCCCGGAAGTAACCGTTAAAAACCGATTGATCTGATTGCAGATTATATCAAAAGCTGCTAAAATTTCCCCATCCCCCGTGGAGAATTCAGAGCATTGACAGATTTCGGTATTCACCTTTGCACTTAGTCTATCAAAAAATTGTTCAGGGACTACTTTTGCCCATTTTAATTTCCTCCCACGCTCTCTACTTTTAGTGTGGGTGTGTGCTTTACTAACTGCCACAGTGTCTGAAAGTACAAAACCCATATCTACGGATAATATCACCGGGTTATGGTCACTGAATGGGGAGATTACAGCGTTATAAAAAAATACATGTCCTAATAAAGCAGGGGATAAGAATATAAAATCAATAATCGTGTCTCTTTCTCTACCCTTAAATGTTGCTACCCATTCATTGGCATCAAAAAAGTTTGGTTCGTAAAGGTCAGCCGACGCCAGTTCTTCCAGGGCCTCACCCTTAGATGAGTGTTTAAAATGTGGCAATGATGTATGGGCGGGCCCCTGGTTTGTCTTAATACAACATTTAGTATCACACAAATGAATGTTGAAATCCCCCATACAAATAATATAAACAAAAGTGGTCTGCTGTGATTTATACATTTCTAAAAACCTTGACACATAGTGGAGATGTTCGTTACAGTGGTCACTTTCCTCCGCATTATAAAAATTAATTATCAGCGGTTTTTAGCCACTCGTGTTAGTAATTTCCACTATTAGACAATTTGGAGACGCAAGTTCTAAAAATGTTACCTCTCCCTTCAGTCTAACCGATACAAGGATCATCAAACCCCCCTTAGCACTCCCTGCTGGAGTAGGACGAGCTGGCTGGAAATAGGATTTAAATCCATCCACCCAAAAGTATTTTCCCTATTCCATGTCTCTTGGAGAGCAATTACCTCACAGGCTGCTAGTAGCTTAAGCCAATTGTGGTCGTCCCTGCAATATTCCAGCTCATCAGTCGAAAGTATTTTGCACCCTCATGGGTAGGATCATATCCAGGACAAAGGGATGGGGGAGCCACCTGTGTAGAGCTTAGCCAATCCATCTCATCTAATTGAGACAACGGTGAAAACCTATTAACTAATATCAAAGAATCATCTCTCGGGTGTACCTGGGAACGCGAACAAGTAGGGATAAGGCACAATTCTGTACTGGCCTTATCATGGCTACCATCCCTAACTATACTTTTATTCGATGAGCGATCTATAGGTCTTAAATTTTTAGCCAACCCAGATCCGGATCTAAGGTATGCTTCAGCCCCTTTTGAGGGGGGATAGAAGTACCCCAAGGACAGAGCACTGGTTTTACCTTCCTCCCTCTGTAGATCTGAGGTATCCCACAACAACCGAGAAGCATCATGATGGTTGTTAAAATTTACAATAACGCAGTCTCCTTTAATTGTCTTCTGGGTACATCCAAGCCACCCTACCCGTCTTGCCATTATGATGTTTGCAGAAATTTCCGTGACCCCTGTGCAATTAAGATTGCACCATTCCTTAGTTGTAGCTAAAAGTGCATCAGTGGATTCAATAGCTCCTCCCATTAGCGGGGGAACCCTTACTAGTACTACCACTAGAGGGGCTGCTTCAGGGGGTAAATTAATACTTGGTTGGCTAATAATTTTGGACCCATGCTGCATGTTCCAAACTGACCCATGTACCCTCCCAGGATTTTCCTTTTTCTCCAGCTCTATTTTTTTAGTTTGGCTAAACTCAGATCCTTTATTCCCACTATTTCCTATAGGGACAATGTGTGTCTGTCTGGCCTTATCAACCTGTGGGGGACATTGTACAGCATATTTTACCCCTTGTGAACCCGGTTTCCCCGTCACAGACTTTGGAGGGGGACATAAAGAAGGCCCAGGCATAGGGGCTAGCCCTAGGTGACATTTATGCGTATTTATAACAGTATTAATCCGCTCACATTTCTCAAGAAGGTTTGCAACACATGTATTTAAGGTATCAACAATGTCCTTGGCTATAGTGGATAAGGCCTGCTCAAACCGGGATACAAGAAGTTCCTCCATCCTGACTCTTGTATCCGGTTCTAAGGTGCTCGTTAGAGCTGGTTTCCCAGACTGAACAGAGTTTTTCACTCCCTTTTCCCGTCTATTAGTTTTTTTCTGATTTTTCTTTAAGGCAGTACATTGTCTCTTTGATTGACCTTTAATGTTTTTCATTTGTATTAAGGAGCCACCGAAAGTCTTCATCTATAACACTCTGGGCTGTACCATCAAAGTCAACTGGGAGAATTTTCTCAATGTCATGTTGATTATTGATCACCACACAAGGTTCCAAGGGGACGGTTTTCCCACAAGAAATTGCCAGGGATGGAGTACCCAATATTTCTGTTGCAGCTGCACCCAGACCAAGTTCCCTTTCTGCGGTTTCAATTTCAGTAGTTAGAACACCCACCGCTGAAGTGAGATAAGAAATTATTGATGAAGACTTCCTGGCGACTTTTGCTTTAAACCCCCCCCCCCCCCTGCTCCACAGAAGTATGCAATTTCTGCTTACCCATATTTGCCGATCACCTCAAGGGGGGTGGCCCGCCCCGGCCTCTTCTGGCCCCTGATGGCCCCTGATGGCCACAGATGGCCTGCCCTTTGCCCGGGCTTAGCCTAGCGCCACCGGCGCGCGTCCCCGCGGGACGAGGATCCAGGCGTGCCTTTATGCGCCTCCTGGCGTGTGGTGATGAGGGGAGCTGGGGAAGATGGGAGATGTAGTTTGGCAGAGTAAAGCCCGGAACAAAAAGCCACAAGCAGACCCCCACAGCACCTCAGCAGAGCTAAGCCCGGCCGGCGATGGAGAGAGTGGAGGTAAGCCCCCGCAGCATTTCCAGTGGAGCGGAGCACGGCCACAAACACACGACCCCAGAGTTCAATGCCACAAGGTCCTCGGCACCAGGCGTGCCTTTATGTGCCTCCTGGCGCGTGGTGATGAGGGGAGCTGGGGAAGATGGGAGATGTAGTTTGGCAGAGTAACGCCCGGAACAAACATCCACAAGCAGACCCCCACAGCACCTCAGCGGAGCTAAGCCCGGCCGGCGATGGAGAGAGTGGAGGTAAGCCCCCGCAGCGTTTCCAGTGGAGCAGAGCCCGGCCACAAACACACGACCCCAGAGTTCAATGCCACAAGGTCCTCGGCCCCAGGTGTGCCTTTATGCACCTCCTGGCACGTGGTGATGAGGGGAGCTGGGGAAGATGGGAGATGTAGTTTGGCAGAGTAACGCCCGGAACAAACAGCCACAAGCAGACCCCCACAGCACCTCAGCGGAGCTAAGCCCGGCCGGCGATGGAGAGCGTTATTTGAATTCTGGATCCTGCTTTATCGATCTGGGCTTCCTGGCGGTGTGCCACGAAGGTCCTGCAGGGTCCTCTCCTTGTGTCACTCTGGGGATTACGTTGAGGAATGTGTATTTAGTATGGTATATCTGTGGATGTTTGTGTGTGACTGAATGAGTTAGAGTGTGTTATTGAGAGGTTGAGGTGGGGGATCTGTATGATGTGTATTTATTCATGTAATGCCTGTATAACTATTTATTGATGTCTTATGTTATTTAATGTTTTGAATAAAAAGTATACAAACTAAATAATGTAAAAAAGAAAATAAAGACTTTTCCTATATCAATATCGGTAATCCATGTTACTTTGTGACCTTCATGTCGCCCTTTGGTGCGTTCCATGTTGTAATGTAAAAGGAGTGGACTCTTTATAAGCCATTCACTCAATCAATCAAAGCATTTATATAGCGCACTACTCACCCGGAGGGTCTCAAGGCGCTGGGGGGAGGGGGTCCGCTACTGCTTGAACAGCCAGATCTTGAGCTGCTTCCTGAAGGCGAGGTGGTCTTGAGTCCGGCGGAGGTGGGACGGAAGGGAGTTCCAAGTCTTGGCGGCCAGGTAGGAGAAGGACCTTCCTCCTGTGGTGGCTCTTCGGATGCGGGGGACGGCGGCGAGGGCGTGGCTGGTTGATCGAAGCTGGCGTTTGGGAGCGTAGAAGTTGAGGCGGCTGTTGAGGTATCCTGGGCCTTGATTGTGTAGGGCTTTGTGTGCGTGGGTGAGGAGCCGGAAGGTGATTCTCTTGTTGACCCGGAGCCAGTGCAGGTTTCTCAGGTGTCCGGTGATGTGGCTGCGGCGGGGGATGTCCAGGATGAGTCGTGCTGAGGTGTTCTGGATCCGCTGGAGTCTCTTCTGGAGTTTGGCGGTGGTTCCGGCGTAGAGGGAGTTGCCGTAGTCCAGATGGCTGGTGACGAGAGCCTGGGTGACCGTCTTCCTGGACTCTGTTGGGATCCATCGGAAGATCTTACGCAGCATGCGCAGGATGTTGAAGCACGACGAGGAGACGGCGTTGACTTGTCTGGTCATGGAGAGGGAGGAGTCCAGGATGAAGCCCAGGTTGCGTGCGTGGTCTGTGGGTTTGGGTGAGCTGCCCAGGGCGGGGGGCCACCAGGAGTCGTCCCAGGCGGAGGGTGATGATCCCAGGATGAGGACTTCCGTCTTGTCCGAGTTCAGTTTCAGGCGGCTGTTCGACATCCATTTGGCTACGTCTGTCATCCCTTCGTGCAGGTTGGCTCTGGCGGTGGCGGGGTCGTTGGTGAGGGAGAGGATCAGCTGGGTGTCGTCGGCGTAGGAGATGATGTTGAGGTTGTGCTGGCGTGCGATGGTTGCGAGGGGGCTCATGTAGACGTTGAAGAGTGTTGGGCTTAGCGAGGAGCCTTGAGGAACGCCGCAGATGACTTCGGTGGCCTCCGATCTGAATGGGGGGAGGCGGACTCTCTGTGTCCTTCCGGCGAGAAAGGAGATGATCCACTCCAGTGCCTTCTCCTGGATTCCGATGTTGCTGAGGCGCTGTACTAGGGTACGGTGGCATACAGTGTCGAAGGCCGCGGAGAGGTCCAGGAGGATGAGGGCCGCTGTTTCTCCGTTGTCGAGCAGGGCTCGAATGTCAACTGTAGCTGCGATCAGGGCGGTCTCGGTGCTGTGGTTGGCCCGGAAGCCAGACTGCGAGAGGTCGAGGGATCCGTTCGTCTCGAGGAAGGCGGCCAGTTGCTTGTTGACGGTCTTCTCGATGACTTTTGCCGGAAACGGGAGCAGCGAGATGGGGCGGTAGTTCTTGAGGTCGGTGGGGTCGGCTGATGGTTTCTTAAGTAGAGCGCTGAGTTTGGCATGCTTCCAGCTCTCTGGGAAAGTGGCGGTGTCGAAGGAGGTGTTGATGATGTCCCGCAGGTGGGGTGCGATGACAGCGTCGGCCTTGTTGAAGACTTGGTGAGGGCAGGGGTCTGTCGGAGATCCGGAGTGGATGGAGTTCATCGTGCGGATGGTGTCTTCGGTGCTGATCGGGGTCCAGGCGCGGAGGGTGGTGGTGGGGGGCGGTGGTTCAGTCGTGGCGTGCGACGGTTGGGTGCTGAAGCTGTTGTGTATGTCCGTGATCTTGTTGTGGCAGTAGGAGGCGAGGGAGTTGCAGAGGTCTTGCGAAGGGGTGATGTCGTTGTTTCCGGCGTTGGGGTTGGAGAGCTCTTTCACGATGTTGAAGAGTTCCTTGCTGTTGTGTGCATTGTTGTCCAGTCGTTCCTTAAATGCGGTTTTCTTGGTGGCATGGATCAGTTGGTGGTGTTTTCGGGTGGCTAGCTTGAGGGTAGTCATGTTGTCCGGTGTTGGGTCTCTGCGCCAGGTTTTCTCGAGTGCTCTGCAGTTCTTCTTGGAGCTCTTGAGTTCGTCGTTAAACCATGGGGCTTTCTTGCTGCGGGGTCTGCTCGGTGGGGTCTTCAGAGGGGCGAGGTCGTCTGCGCAGTCGCTGATCCATTTGGTGAGGTTGGTGGCCGCTTGGCTGGGGTTCGTTGTGCAGGTGGGAGGGTTCTTGCTCAGGGAGGTAGCGAGCTGGTCTGGTCCATTGTTTAATTCACATGGGTGGACCTTTTCTCGTGCAGAGAGTGGAGGTAAGCCCCCGCAGTGTTTCCAGTAGAGCGGAGCCCGGCCACAAACACACAACCCCAGAGTTCAATGCCACACGGTCCTCGGCCCCAGGCGTGTTTTTATGCGCCTCCTGGCACGTGGTGATGAGGGGAGCTGGGGAAGATGGGAGATGTAGTTTGGCAGAGTAACGCCCGGAACAAACAGCCACAAGCAGACCCCCAAAGCGCCTCAGCGTAGCTAAGCCCGGCCGGCGATGGAGAGAGTGGAGGTAAGCCCCCACAGCGTTGCCAGCAGAGCGGAGCCCGGCCACAAACACACAACGCCAGAGTTCAATGCCACCTGTTGCACTATTTGGAGTGGGAATAGTAATTTTTACCCCTACGCTATCCAACATTTACTTACTTTTTTAAATTTGTTTTACATTTTTATTAATTGTTATTTATATTATTATTTTATGTATATAAATGTATTTGTAATTTATTATATTTTCATTTATTTATAAGTCATTAAAATAATTTTTTTGAGTTATTATTAATGAAGTATATACTATGTATTATATCATTATTATTATTTGTTATTATTACATAATTTATTACTTTTAAATATTATAATTTTTAACTATGTTTATTACATTTATAAGTGTTATTTTATTAATATTACATTTTTTTTATTTAAAAAAACCGATATATTTTTTAAACGATATTTTTGACATCTATATTTTTGTTTCGATATTTGTGTACTTACCTTGTTAGAGATAGGATGTCGATATTGTTGTAATCGATATTTTTGTTGTGATATTTTTGTATGTAGATATTTTTGTATTCGATATTTTGTCATAGATTCCATAGAAACACCCAAACTGTTTTGAAATCAGTCATTAAAAAAGTTGTACTTCTGAACAAGTTCTATGTTTTCTTCTTTCTTTGTGTGTTTTGTCTTCATACCAAATCCCACTACTCAACCACCTACCACCAAGCACCAAAACCTGCTGTGTATGGCCTATAGTAATACAAAACATACTATGAACTGCAGTTTCTGATTCAGTCCTTGAGATGAAGCAGCCATAGGTGAAATATGCTATATGATGCAACAACACCTCAGTGCCATAGTCAACTGACCTGTATTGATGTTTTGCCTAAAGATATTCAGAATGTGCATGAAATCCAAATAGTAATTCTAAGGCAATTATTCCTAGGTGTTTGGCCATATGGTCACTGGTCCATATTACTGCTCATCTTAATATCTACAATGCTTCATCTATCAAGCATTTCTCTTCTCTGCAGGGTTATTTACTGGTGACCATCACTGCTGAGGCTCATGTGTGTTGGGGCCTGCTTGCTGTTGTGTACTCATGATTGAAGTGTTTGCCCTGGCATGATGAACTACAAGAAGAACCATTAGCTGACTCATGAAGTTCATTTCCAAAGGGAAAACTATGCTTGAAGACAGAGGGTTCTTATCTGTAAGTTTAATGATGTAAAGGTGACCATGATTTTAAGAGAAAGACAAACACAAGGATGTTGAGAGAGTGATTTCAGTGAATTGACTCTATTTTGTGGTATTGCAAATGCCATGTTTTTAGGTACTTGTGAAATGGATATTGTTTTAATTGTATATTTATTCCTTGTGTCGAGTACATTTACGCACTGCTAAGTTGTTATTCTGTGCCACCTGAATATCATGCTGTTTGAAATCATGTTAGATCCATTTGTCATTAACTTGTACATACATCTCATTGTACAGCAGAGAGCCACCTACATTCTTTTGACACTGGGGACCACATTTACCAGTTGCACATGCAACCCTTATTTACAGAAATATGTCACTCTCCTCCCCTCTCCCTAACGTCTGTGCAGAAATGTGCTGCTGCACACCACGCATTCACCTTTGCACAACAGTGCGAGGGTGTCTCTGTGAGTCCAGCAAAGGTTTTGTACCGGAAGGACATCCTTATAGTACACAATACTATGCTTAAAATAACTTTAAACATGTTCTCACTCTGTATGTTTGTTGTACAGTGCATCACACATGCAAAGTCGGAAAATAAAGGAGAAGAAAAAACATTTCTCCATTATAGCGCCTATCTGAAATGGGGGCTATTTTCTTACACTAAACCGTGTCTACTTTTTTAAGTAAATAGGGCTTAGTGTCAGAAACCAAGGGTGATTGTATGGGAATTCCCATGCATCACCCATAGTAAGCCCCTTTAGCGCTTAGTATTGCTATGCTCTGCTTTTCGTTTCTTTCAAATGATTTTCCAGCGTAATACAGATTTTACACTGGAACGTAAACAGGTAACAAAATATTTAGAGTTGTTTAGCATCACTTTTTTTGACACAAACACGGTGTGAAATCTTAGTAAATAGACCCCTGAGTATCGTTGTGAATGAAGATGTAGCATCAGGACGGTGAGTCCTTATCATATGGGTCATTGAAATTGACCGGACATTGAACAGACCACTGGTACAAGCCCCTCCGCCACTTCAATACTATAAAAAATATCAAGAGTGCAACTCATTTCATCTACAACGTTGTGTGCAGTCGCACAGGCACCCTGGGGGTGGGGTTGTTTTTTGCCCAGACAATAATTAACATCTCTTTCTCTGGAAATCTCAAAACAATTAAAGTATTTATGATCTTAATTGCAACAGTCTCATTATGAGCTTGTGCTCCTAATTAGTGTACTTCACAGCTTAATCAGGACTTGCTCCTCATTAACAGTTTGTTCTTTAAACATTCAGGTGCACTGTGGCAAGTGTGTTGTTGTCTATGGACTAATTTAATGCAGTGCTTAGGCTCAGAAGCCCACAACAGAGGTCTTAGCATTTCCTTGTGTCTCAGGTGGCTCTGCGCTCACCTGAAGTGACATCAAGAGAGGGTGACATCAATGTGCGAGTTAGGACCTTTGCCCTCATTTATTGTATCTAATTTACCAACTTAAAGCATTCTTTCAATACATTTCCACAAGTAGGTGCAGTAGTAAAACACTGAACAATAAAAGATGCTTGTTAATAACAAGAGAAGATATCAGACTGTGAATCTTTTTAATCTGGGCCTGCTCTCTAAACTATATTGCATTTTCTATAAATCACATTCAGTTTTCACAGAATGAATCAAATTTACTTTGAAATAGGGTTACTTAATGTACAGGTAGTAGTATCTCGCATTCAGGAAAATATTCTCATCACCTCATATCTTGCACTAAACAATGTGGTGGTCTTTGCACTAAACTCACATTGTCATTTGCAGAAAGTCTTTTCGACACACAGGCCCATATGTATGCAACATTTTACTGTCCTTACATGAAGCAAGGCAATTCAAAGACAATGCATATGCTTTAGTCAAATTTACAAAGCCACACAAGGCCTGATTTGTGTGGTCTTGAGTATCTTTGTATAGAAATGTAACACAACACAACTGCTTTTGGTCTGCTACATTACAAATCCCCTTGAGAAGCATTCCATAGGTGGTGAATGGGAATTCTCATGCACACATCCATGGATTTTTGTGAGTTCTGTGAACCTGGGAATGCGTCAAACTCCCATGCCTGCCAAAGTGAGGAGTAATATCTTTATTAATGCTCATTAGTTCTTCATTTCATGTGTGCTGCATTGTTCAGGGTGTCCTATCCTGCACAAAAACAATACTGCTTGTACTGCAGGCACTAGGTTGTAACGGTGCCTATTGCTTTATCAGGATCCCATTTAGGCTGACATCAGCAGCCACTTGCTTTCAAAGCGTAATGAAGAAAGCATTAGTCGGGGTGGTTAATATACTGTTTTCCCGGGATGACATTTTGATCCATGGCAAGAGTATGTTAGAACATGATGCCACTGTAAAAGTTATTCTGGGGAAATTGTCTGAAGGAGGACGTATACTGAAGAGTGAGAAGTGCAAGTTCTGAGTGACGTCGGAATCATACTTTGGTCACACCATAACAGGGTACAGGTTAAACCCAAGGTTGATTTGGCTGATGCTATTCTGAAGGTGCCTGTTCCACTGGATAAAGATCAAGTGAGATCCTTCTTTGGGATGGCAGAGTTTTACTCCAGATTTGTACAAAATGTCTCAAGTGTTGCTTAACCCATCAGGTCAATACTTAAGAAGGGGAGCAGATTTGAGTGGGTGGAAGAGTGTGAATTAGCGTCCAAAGCAATCAAGGAGAGTATCAGTAAGATGCCCACTTTAGGATACCTTGATGTGAAGAAAATAACCTTTTTGATGACCAATGACAGTCTCAGAGGGTTGGTAGTGGTATTGTCACAAGTCAGTGATTGGGTGGAGTGTTTTGCTGTTTGTGATGTGCACAGGTCACAGGCCATTGGTACAACTATTCCCTAAAGAAAGGATGATGATAGTATCCCCAGGATTAACAGGTGGGTGGACCATGTGAGTGAGTTTAATTTTTGTGTAGAACAAAATTCTGGTAGCAAGAACAGTATTGCAGACTGCCTATCCAGACTCCATGTTTGCAGGGAAACTAGCATTCATGATTGCCTGGAGTCCTATCATGTGAGTTAGGTTTGTGAGGATGCCATTCAGAAAGAGAGTGGTGTGAAGAAAGAGAGTTTGATACTGAAGCTCAATGTTCTGCTGTTTATCACTGAAACGTGGCTTGATGCCAACTCTGATCCCGATATCATTCAGGCCCTACCAGATGACTATCAGATGGTGCGCCTGGACAGACCAGTAGGCAGAGGAGGCGGAATTGCGATCGCTTTTAAACAGCAATGGGCCTGCAAATTAGAACTAGTCAATCTGGCAGGATGTGAGGCGGGTGTTTTCACCATAACAATCGACGGAAGCATGACTATAAAGGGCCTACTAGTCTATCGCTCACCGGGACCTATGTCTAGATTTAAAGGCAATCTTTTAGAGTGGGTCACAGAAACAGCGATAAGGAGGGACAAGTTTCTGCTGTTGGGAGACTTAAATATACACCTGCAAGACTCATTAGACAGAGGAGCGGTGGAGTTCCGGGAAGAACTTCACACCCTACAGCTAGAGCTAAAAGGCCAGCTTCCAACACATAATCGTGGGCATCTGCTAGACCCTATATTTGCTAACTGGGAGGATGTTTTAGCCGCTCCCCCGGTGCCCCTGCCCTGGACAGATCACTTTTTTGTACCATTTATTATTCACTTGCCCAAGTACAAAGCTAGCTCTCCCACCCCTCTTAACTACCCTCGTCGCAGGTGGGCAAGATTCTCCCTGATAGAGTTTAATAAGGCTCTTACCGCGGAAGGGCCCCCAGGAGGCAACGACGTGGCAATGGCAAATAAATTGCTCAATGACCGCATTACGGCTGCTCTGGACTGCACTGCCCCACTGGGTCAGCCAATCAAAGGTGTTCGCAGACAAAGAACTGCCCCCTGGTTCAGCGAGGTGCTTCGCTGCGCTAAAAGGGATTGTAAACGAGCAGAAAAGACAATGGAGAGTGGCATATGATGACCGGTTGAAAGAGGCCTATCTTATTAAGAGGCGTACCTATCATAACAAAATCCGGATAGAGAAAGCCACATACTATGCTGACAGAATCCACGGGGCGGAAAATTCCGCCAGGGAACTGTTCAGCATATATAAGTCCCTATCCACCCCAAAAACCTTCACTCAAGACGAAGACCACTCAGTAACAGCATGCAACCGCATTGCTAATTACTTTGGAGACAAAGTGTCTAAGATTTACTCTGCTTTTCCCGACATACCTCCTGCAGCGGAAGAGCCTGCTGACTCAGCAGGAGAGGAAGCCGATCAAAACTCGCTACTCCAGTTTACTATCCCCTTACCGGAGGATTTAGTTAAAATTTGTAGATCTGTTAAATCCGGCTCCCCTCGAGATCCTGCATCTCCAAAAAGGCTGAGTGACAGTCTGGAGACACTTGAACCCTACATCAGGCATTTGCTAGATGTCTCCTTCCGATCCAGCTCTATACCTGAGGATTGGAAACAGGCCGTGGTGCTTCCCCTCCGCAAGAAGCCCAACATTAGCTTTGAGAAGCTGGACAATTTACGCCCCATTTCTCTGCTGCCTTATTTCTCTAAAGTAGCGGAGAAGGTGGTAAATAAACAGCTAATGAAACATGTGGAGGAAAGCAACCTTCTTCACCCTACCCAATTTGGGTTTCGGCCTCGTCACTCCACGGAGTCCGCCCTTCTTAGGGCTACCGAAACCCTGAGGCAAGGTGCTGACGAGGGACAAACCATGGCTTTAATCCTCTTAGACCTCAGCGCAGCGTTCGACACTGTAGCTCATTCCATCTTGCTACAGTGTTTGAACAAAGGTGGGGTGAAAGGGGCAGCGCTGAAATGGATTTATTCATTTCTTGTAGGCCGAGGCTTCCAAGTGAGGCAAGGTGACCATTATTCCGAGCGAATCGTTTCGGACCAGGGGGTGCCGCAGGGCTCATCCCTGAGTCCAACACTTTTTAATCTTTATGTCGCCCCAATTGCCACCTTGGTAGAGAGTCACGGCCTCCGAATGGTGTCTTATGCCGACGACACGCAGTTGGTCGTCTCCCTGTCGCGCGCACCTGGTCTTTCAGCGGACATCTTCAGAGCTTGCATGCAAGATCTAGCTGCCGGGATGTCCGCCAATTGCCTCAAGCTTAACGGAGGCAAGACCGAGGTGCTGGTCGTGGGGGGAGGACAATCGGCGTGGACGTCGGCATGGTGGCCATCTTGCCTGGGTCCAATTCCCACTCCGTGCCAGAAAGCAAAGAACTTGGGCATCTGGTTTGATTCTGACCTGACCTTTGGCACCCAGATCAATCAGGTGGTAGGATCATGCTTCGGGACACTCAAAAGTCTCAGGAAGGCATTGAAGTTTTTACCTATAAGAGCCCATCAAACCCTGGTGCATGCACTAGTCACATCAAAGATGGACTACGGCAATCTTCTCTATTTAGGGACTCTGGAGAAGAATTTGAGCCGCCTGCAGGTCCTACAGAATGCTGCTGCCCGGCTAGTGCTTAGACTTTCCCGAAGAGCCGCATCTTCAGCGGCTCTTCGGTCCTTGCATTGGCTCCCGATTAGAAGCAGGGTAGAATTCAAAGCACTATGCACGTGCCATCGGATCATCAATGGGAGGTCTCCTCTCCCTTTGAAAGAACTGTTGACGTCTTACGAGCCGTCCCGCTCTCTGAGATCCTCCGGCTCAGGACTCCTGGTTATTCCTAAGGTGTCTAGAGCACGGATGGGCGGAAGATCCTTTAGGTACCTTGCAGCTTCCAGATGGAATAAACTACCCATAGCATTGCGACTAGAACCATCAGAACTAATATTTAGGGCCAAGCTTAAAACTGCACTATTCGAACAGTAAGGTATTCCACTTTTGTAGGTTCCAGTAAGTATCTGCTCCTCAGCGCGGGGACACGCCTCTTGGCGTCACCAAGCGCTTTACAAAACTCCCTAAATAGAAATAGAATTATAGAGCAGAGGTCACGTTTTTAGTTTGAATGCCTGTCTACCGATAAAGTGCAAACTACCATATGATGGGTCTATGCTCTTGCCTTACATTAGCAATGAATGTTGACTTAAGTGCTGCCAAGCGTCTTCCGCATATCCTTGTTGGCTCAATCATGTCTACTCGGGAGGATGCCTCAGTGTGCCTACTTCTGATGATTAATCAAGTGAACTATTTCTTCAATTTGGCAGCCACTGGCTTATCCATGGTCATCGTACGCATAGCCTTTTGTCTCAGAGGTATCTAGTCAATATGTGACTATTTAATGCATATGTCCTTCTGATAAGTTCAGCTTTTTTGTCAACCTCTGCGATACCCCATTGAGCAACAATGGGCTCGAGAGAGACAAGATGGCATCGGTGTGAGCAGTCGTGACAGACCTCGCTCCGTGAGTACTGGCCTGAGTACTGGATTTGCCCTACCATGCTGGTATCATAAGACTAGCTCAAGATTACAACTACCTACTGGTAATACTCGTATCATAGACTACTATCTGTGCTTACACTTGTGCTTATCATTGTGCCTGCTGTGCCAGTTGCAAGAGCTCGCCATGGACTAAAATCTTTTTTTTGCGGCGATACATGGAGGTAGGAGAGCATCGTCATGAAATCACCTGGCTCTCCATCGCGGTGATCCTGCTCCATGCTCAATCCAACTCGTATCGCTCAAGTCATGAGGTGTGAGGGATTATAAAGAAACACAGACTCTCAAAGGCAAAAAGAAAAAAAGAATAGCGCTTTGACCGTTTTCCCTACTACAGAGCTACTGTGGCGTCACCGTGGTGTGTGTGGCGAGGCTGAGGATTGGATTATGTTAAGCACGGACTACAAGGACTAACAACAACCTCAGACTTAAACACAGCTCTTCCCAGCTAATCTTCATTGTTTCCTAGGATGCCATGATGTCATGTCATGATGTGGTGATATGAGCTCGTCGTACAACTGTAAGTACGATATCTGTATTTTTTTTACTGTTTTGACTATTTTGCCTGCTTACGCCTCTAGCATCTCCCCCTTTCTACACTGTATCTCGGGGGGAAAAATAAACTAATTTGAGGATCTGCTCCCTGTTGTGAAGTTAGCACACCAGCAGTTGGGAGTGGGAGGAGCTAGGGGGCCAGAGGAAGAGGAGGAGTGGACGCAGGAAATGGTTAGTTAGTGTAGGGACAGGGCAGGAGTAAGAGGCAATGAATAAAGCTCCAGTTTAGAGAAACACATGTGTCTGTGTTTATTGTAGCAGGATGCTACAGCTGGCATCGAGGGTGGGATTCAGCAAGCCCCACTGTGTGTAAAGCTTCACGAAGACGTCCTGTCCCAAGCAGCTGGGAAAACGCTGCTGAGTAGAACCACGCTGCCGCCCGGAGGTCGAGGCCTGCAGCTGTGGAGAGTGACCCCAAAGTCTGTGAGGGAGCAGAGGAGCCAAAGAAACTAGCGCTGCACTGCTTGAGAGTAAAGCAGTTCATCGCGCTGAAAGAGCGGTTCACGCTGGAAGCGTGTGTCTCCGGTGCAGAGCCGGTGTGCAGGTATCGGGAGCCCACTCCGACCCTGTGGAGTGCCCGGAGAAGTAGAAGGAGTGCCCCAGAGGTGTGGACGGCGTCCACAACGTGCCGCCAGCAAGCGCTGCTGAGAGCGCTGCAATCTGAGCCCGGGCAACATCGGACGTCGGAAAACCTCACGCCCGATGCGTGAGGTTTGGAGGGTCATCGGCGAAACAGAAGCGGGAATTGCGGAGGCGAGCCGGGAGCCCACCCCGATCTCACCTGATGTCCTTGGTGACTGTGGAGGAGTGAATCCTGGCGTGGACTGCCCCAGAAGCCGACCGCCGGTGAGTCCTGAGTACCCCCGAGTGAATGAGCCTGGAGAGCCAGCCTCGTGTGTGCCTGCAGTAACGGCGGCCATCTTAAAGTCAGGCATCTGGGAAGGACAACCCTGTGAAGAGCAACGGCGGCCATTTTGAAGTCAGGCGCTGGGAAAGTAAACAAGCATTGGTCAAGAAAACAAGCATTGGCGACTGAAAGAAACAAGCATTGGCGACTGAAAGAAACAAGCATTGGCAAAGAGAACAAGCATTGGCGAGTGAAAGCAAAACAAGCATTGGTCAAGTAAACAAGCATTGGCGACTGAAAGAAACAAGCATTGGCAAATTAAACAAGCATTGGCGAAGCCAAGTGGGTCAAGTGAGATTGCTGAAAAATGGCTGACGAAGACGACGCTCCACTGCCAAGTGGATCGCTCTTGCGGGCACCTGCACCTATCAAAGTGACAACGGAAGGAAACATGGGCCCCAAGTGGCAAGAGTGGCTAGAAGAGTTTGAGGATTACATTGAAGGTTGGGATATCACTGACGAAAAAAAGAAGCTGATTGCTCTGCGCAACCTGGCGGGGCGAGAGATAGTCAAAATACTCAAAGACCTTCCTGCCACCGACGTGGATACTTATGTTAAAGCATGCGAGGTTCTAAATAAAAAGTTTCTTCACAAGCGAAATGTAGACTACGAACGCCACACATTCCACTCCGCTAGGCAAGGGAAGGATGAGCCCATGAGTGCATTCATGGTACGTCTGCGGAGACTAGCCAAATACTGTGAATTTGACTCTTTTTTTTACAGATGCCGCCATCAAATCTCAAATAATAGACGGATGTCATTCGGATCAACTTAGGAGGCGCCTGCTGAGAAAAGCACATGGATTGGATGAAATAGAAGAAATGACACGAGCTTATGATCAGGCGGAGAAGTACGCAGCCGTCATGGAAACGGAACACAAAGGGAGTCATGAACAGGTGCGACGTGTGCACGCCAAAGATAACAGTCGAAGAAGCTCAAGAGACAAACAATGGAGGTCGCACACGTCTTCCCGTCAAGAGCAATCAAGATATCAACGTCGAGAACCATGGATGAAGGAGAAACGATCGGAAAGAGTGAGAAAATGCTACCGATGCGGGTATGATTACCCTCATGTGGACAGCTGCCCGGCCATGGGCCAGAGATGCCGGAAGTGTGGTCGAACTAACCACTTCGAAGCAATGTGTGGGGATTACAATAAGGAAAAACGAAGTGGCCACACAGGTACAGCACGAACGGACACACGAAGCAGAGCCCCAAGAATGTCGCGGTCCGACACTCGAAGACACCATGCGCGAGCTGTCCAAGATCAGACGGAACAGTCCTCTGGATCGTCACATTCTAGCAGGGAATCGCGTCGATCTCGGTGGGAGAGGAGGTCACCTTCCAGAGAATCCAGACCGTCGTCCCGGGACTCTGCATACACCATTGAATACCTGAATTTGGCAGCGGATCCGGACTAGCTTAAGAGATACCCTCGGCTGGACATCAAAGTTGGAAATCACGACTCAAAGTTTGTGCTAGACTCTGGTGCATCCTTAACCACTTGGCTGCTAAGGGTGTGCGAGGGGTTCCATTGACTTTCCATTGAAATCAATGGAAAGTCCATGACGAGTTACCCTTGTCATTAGCGCTGAAGTGGTTAAACTACATTCCAGTTACCGAATATGAAAGAATGAGTCCACGACCTTCTCTGACATTTGCACCCGTGAGAGTTTTCACGTGGATGGCTAAGAAGCCACTTCCCTGCCTGGGGAAGTTCTCAACGACTCTTACACACGACAACACAACTATATCAGCGGTCATCCATGTTATCAAGGGCCCTGAAGCAGACTGTCTTTTGAGCCTACCAACCGCTGAACGGCTCCACCTGGTAGAAATTCTTTTCAAAGTCAGCGACATCCGAGATGTGACTCGCCTGTTTCCCAGATTGTTTCAGGGATTGGGCAAATTGAAAGACTGTCAAGTGCGGCTGCACATCAATGAACAAGTCAGGCCCGTCGCCCAACACCCTCGGCGGGTACCATTTCATCTACAGGCCGCTGTTGAGGAAGAACTCCAAGATTTGTTAGCTGCGGACATCATCGAACGCACTGACGGCCCGACCCCCTGGGTATCGCCAGTCGTCATCGTCCCAAAAAAGGGCACGGCCGACAAAGTCAGACTCTGTGTGGACATGCGCCTGCCCAACACTGCAATAGAACGAGGGCGACACCCGGGGCCACATTTGAGCGACATGATCGCAGCACTTAATGGAGCCACTGTGTTTTCCAAATTGGATTTGAATAAAGGTTACCATCAATTGGAATTGGAAGCGGGGTCTAGATATATCACCACTTTCGCAACCCACCTGGGGTTGTTTAGATATAAAAGACTGAGCTTCGGTGTGTCCTCGGCGGCCGAGATATTTCAAGAAATGATTCGGCAAGTCATTCAAAATATTCCTAACACGCTCAACTATAGCGATGACATCCTTGTCTATGGTTCTGACGTCCGAGAACACGACATTGCGCTCAATCGTGTCTGCCATGCCCTATTGGCGGCAAACTTGACTCTGAACAAAGAAAAATGCGAATTTCACCAGGCCACGCTGAAGTTCTTTGGTCATATCTTTTCTGGAGCCGGCATGAAACCTGATCCGGACAAAATTGTGACCTTAAACAACACCAAGAGTCCCCGAGATGTCAGCGACCTCAGGTCATTCCTTGGAATGGCCAGTTATTGTGCTCGTTACATTAGGGACTACGCTACGATCAGCCACCCCCTCCGCATGCTAACCAAACAGGGTCAGCCATTTGAATGGACTCCCCAATGTGAGCAGGCATTCAAGGAAATCAAGAAAGCGGTGGAATCAGCGAACCACTTGTCATATTTCAACCCAAAGCGTAAAACTGAAATAACTGTAGATGCCAGCCCCGTGGGACTTGGAGCGATCCTGGCACAATATGAAAATGACTCAGATCAACGCCGCATCATTGCCTACGCGAGTCGCAGTCTAACTGAGCCGGAACGGGCCTACTCCCAGCCCGAAAAGGAGAGCCTAGCCGTAGTGTGGGCATGTGAACATTTTCATGTCTTTATTTATGGCAAACATTTCACTCTAATTACAGATCATCAAGCTCTCATCACCATTTATGGAAACCCAAGATCCAAGATGCCCCCGAGGATTGAAAGGTGGGGCCTACGGCTACAGGAATATACCTTCACTATAATTCACAAACCAGGGAAGTCTGAAAATCCAGCGGACTACATGTCCCGGCATCCTCTTCCATCGTCAGCTTCCAAGTCCTCCATTGCAGAAGAATACATTAATTTTGTAGCAGACCAAGCTCTTCCTCCAGCTATCCCTCTGGAGACCATTCGAGAAAGTACAGCACTGGACGTCATCCTGCAGAAAGTCCTTCACAAAGTCCGCAACAATCGATGGAGGCACGATCCTCAGGACGATAATGCCGATTCTTTGACTCAACGTGAACTACAAGCATTCCGGCACGTGAGTGGCGAACTGTCGGTCACAACTGATGGCATACTGTTGCGAGATCAGAGGATTGTAATTCCCACTCAACTGAGACAAGGAGTGGTTGCTCTGGCACATGAAGGGCATCGAGGAATTGTGTCGACCAAACGAGCACTAAGGGAACGAGTGTGGTTTCCGTTCCTCGATCAACTAGTGGAAGCCACCTTGAAGGATTGCCATCTCTGTCAACTCACTAGCAAAGGCGATCCTCCAGCACCATTACATATGACCACCCTGCCCAGTGGTGTGTGGCAAGAGATCGCCATAGACTTTTATGGACCCCTGTCATCAGGCAAATATGTACTGGCCATCATTGATGAGTATTCCAGATACCCCATTGCCTGTTTCGTGCCATCCACGAACACTGCCAGTACTCTTAAAGTACTCGATGAGGTCTTTGCAACGTGGGGAGTTCCCAAGATAGTTAAATCAGACAATGGGCCTCCTTTCAACGGAAATGACTTTGCAGCTTTTGCGAAACACTTAGACTTTCATCACCGCAGGATCACGCCCCTCTGGCCACAGGCAAATGGGACAATTGAGAGATTCATGGCCAAGCTCAAAAAGACCTTCCAACATGCCACCGTGGAAGGGAGAGACATGCAAACAGCACTCAATGAAGTCCTTCGAGCTTATCGTACAACTCCTCATGCAACGACTGGCCAATGCCCGGCGACCCTCATGCTGGGACGCCCCATGAGGAATCGCATTCCAACGTGGGATGGAGCCTTGGAAGCATCATCATCTGAGAAAGACCCTCGTGAAATAAGAGCCACTGATGAACGCAACAAAGGAAAAATGAAGGCCTACGCAGACCACCGGAGAAGAGCGAGGTCATTATCATTACACGAAGGGGACCATGTTATCGTCAAGCAAGAAACGCAGAAAAAGACTGACTGCCCATTCAAAGACGAACCACTGGTGGTCACAAGAAGGAAAGGGACTATGGTGACTGCAGAGTCCGAGCAGCGGCGGGTCACGAGAAACATCTCGCACTTTAAGAAACTGCCACAAGACACTTCAAGAACCATGATGAGTGAAACGGACAATCCCAGAGCGGAAGAACCGCATTCAAATGATCATGAGAACACTGCCACTGCTCCGCTCAGTGAGACACTGAGTACCAATAGTCTGAGAGCCAGGTCGCCACGACCTCATCGTGACATACGTCCACCCAAGAGACTGATCGAGGAGATGGACTGAGAAGTCAGTATGTTTTGTTTGTTTTGTCACAAAGGGGGGAGATGTTGTGAAGTTAGCACACCAGCAGTTGGGATTGGGAGGAGCTAGGGGGCCAGAGGAAGAGGAGGAGTGGACGCAGGAAATGGTTAGTTAGTGTAGGGACAGGGCAGGAGTAAGAGGCAATGAATAAAGCTCCAGTTTAGAGAAACACATGTGTCTGTGTTTATTGTAGCAGGATGCTACACTCCCAATCCTCCCCTAAGCCCATCTGCGGGAGGCTTTGACGGAAGAGGTAGCTGACGTGATCGTTGATCAGTGCTTCAGGGGGAGATCAGCGGTCAGCTATCCCGGGAGCTCATGTGCATGAACGGATGAGTCTGCGCCCAATATAAACGCAGCTTTACAGTATACACCACAAGCCACACACCTCTGACCTGTAACCTGTGACCTGCAAAAACTGCAACTACAGCGGGACCAGCGTTCGGCGATTGTCTTCCCTGTGCTCTGCTCCGCTCTGTGGTGCATCGCCACTCCAGCTACTGATCGGTTACTTGGCCAACTCCGGACTAAGCGTCATCGGCACACTCCGGGGCTCCGAGGTTAAAGGCCATGCTGATTGGTTGTCGTCACGGAAGCTCGCTGTTACTAAGGGAGCGGGACGCAAGGAATAGCAGAGTTTGATACAGATTGGAGAGAAGTATTGGCAGTGGGGGAGAAAAAAAAGATACGAGTACACCAGAGTACATCAGAGTAAACTGCTTCAGGTAAATACAGGTTTTTTAAGTGAGGCTGACAACCAGCGAGAGGATCACCATGAAGCTGGGGGCGCTTCAAAAAGTCTGACAGAGGATGCTCACGTGTCTGTGATAATCCAGCTCCATCGAACCAATACTTATGTCCATGGTATATACTCACATGCTAAAGTCATCTCTGGCTGCAATAGAGAGCTTATCAAAAGAACTGCCAAAGGAGTTCAGACTGTGATGCAAACAGACACTAAGACTGTTCAACAAAGTAAAAATCAAAGACAAAAACAAAAACGAAATCAGATACTGCTACGGGTACAGGTTCAGGTACAGGCACTGACACAGGATATGGCAGGCCTCGCCAGACCTAGCGAGCAAATAACTGAGCAAACCCGACCGCAACACGATCAAGAAGTACTCCAAAAAGAAGCTCCAGAAAAGCCAAATTTAAACAATATGCAGAAAATGAAGGATCCGCAGAGGCGGCCTGAAACCAGAGGGTCGAAAGCCAAAGAAAATTATGATGAGAGAAATGATGGCAATGGCAACGAGAGACCTAAAGACAAAGATAAAAATAAAAATAAAGACAGACAAGAGGGCGGAAAAAGAGACAGCTAAAGTAAAAGGAAAAGGAAAGGAGAAGGAAAATGGGCAGGAGAAAGAAATTGAGAAGGATGTCAAAGACAACGATAATCTGGAGCTATTGGCTAAGAAGGCAAAGAGACTTCAAACTATCAAAAATCTGAAGGCTGCTGCTAAAACCACCGGGCAACTGACAGACTCTAAGCCACGGATCTCCAACATATTTAGCCCATTGCCCAAGGAAGGGATGAGCAAACCAGCCAAAAAGGAGAAACAGCAACGATCTATTCAGTATGACGAAAAAGAGCAAAATGATGAAACTAGCAGAATCACTCATCTCGACCATGCCACTAATATGGAGCAGTCCATCGTGGGGATAAAAACTGCTTCAGACTCCGCTCCAGGAAACCAGTCCTCAGATATAATCCAAGGAAAAGAAAGCGCTAGCCCAGCTCCAATCAAAGCAGACCAAAGCAAAGATGTACCTATGTATCTAAGGGAGTCCCCGAGACATGACCACCCCTCTCCAATGATACAAACTTCCTCCACGGGAAGAAAGCTACAACTAGAGATCGAGGAATATGATTCAGACATCTATGAAACAGGAGTCTCAATCTCCAACGAGACAAGCGAGATAAGTGAGGCAAGTGAGGTGAGCGGTGGGCAGTCATAATATCGAGTCTTTTATTTCGACTGGACAGAATATCGAGTAAAAAATATAGAATGGACATAATATCGACTAGACATAATATAGACAACAAAAATATCGACTAGAGAAAATTAATATCGAATAGAATGGACATAATATCGAATCAAAAATATAGAATGGACATAATATCGACTAGACATAATATAGCCAACAAAAATATCGAATTTAAGGTAAGTTAATATTAATTTTTATTTTTTGTGTAATATAAGTCTGTAGCGGGTTGTGGGTTTATAGGGGAATAGGGTGGGAAGTAATTTAATTATAATTAATTAAGTATGTTAATTTATTTATTGATATTTATTTAGAATTAATTGTTAATTAATTATTAATTGGTAATTAATTAAAATATAATTGGTAATTAATTATAATTGATTAATTGATAAATATTTTAATTTTAGTAATTTATTTTCTGTAGCGGGTTGTGGGTTAATAGGGGAATAGGGTGGGAAGTAATTTAATTATAATTAATTAAATATGTTAATTTATTTATTGATATTTATTTAGAATTAATTGTTAATTAATTATTAATTAGTAATTAATTAAAATATAATTGGTAATTAATTATAATTGATTAATTGATAAATATTTTAATTTTAGTAATTTATTTTCTGTAGCGGGTTGTGGGTTTATAGGGGAATAGGGTGGGAAGTAATTTAATTATAATTAATTACATTTTTTAAATTATTTATTGATATTTATTTATAATTAATTGTTAATTATGTATTAATTGGTAATTAATTAAAATATAATTGGTAATTAATTATAATTGATTAATTGATAAATATGTTAATTTTATTAAATTATTTTCTGTAGCGGGTTGTGGGTTTATAGGGGAATAGGGTGGGAAGTAATTTAATTATAATTAATTAAATATGTTAATTTATTTATTTTTAATTATTTGGAATACATTGTTAATTAAATAATAATTGGTAATTAATAAAAATATGATTGGTAAATAATTTTAATTGATTAATTGATAAATATGTTAATTTCATTCATTTATTTTCTGTAGCGGGTTGTGGGTTTATAGGGGAATAGGGTGGGAAATAATTTAATTCTCATTAATTAAATATGTCATTTAAATTATTGGTATTTATTTTGAATTAATTGTTAATTAATTTTTAATAGGTAATTAATTAAAATATAATTGGTAATTAAAAATAATTTATTAATTTTGAAATTGTAAATTAATTTATTGTTAATAGGTAATTAATTAGTATGAGTAGGCAATTTTTATAATTAAATAATTTTATTTTGTATTTATAAATAAATATGTAATATTTTTTATACACAAGTACAATATTTTATTTATTTGTAATTGGTATTACTATTTATGTTATTTATATCTATTTGTGAAGTATTTACTTTCCCTATTATTGCACTCTCTGAAGTTGGAATAGTAATTTTAACCCCTACGCTATACAACACTTTCCCTAATGTTGCACCCACTGGAGTGGGTATGCAACGTTTACAACGCAACTTTTACTATGCACTACCATTACAATGAAACTTTTACAACGCAAAAACTTTTATTAACGCATACATTTACAAAGCATGTTTTTACAACGCAGATACCTTTACAACGCATACCATTACAACGTAAGTATTGCTAAGAATATAATTATTTTTAAAATGTTATATGTTTGGGTTTTTGGGTAAAGGGGTATTTTTGGGGTTCAGGGTCAGTTTTCAATATTTGGGTAAAGGGGTATTTTTAGGGTTCAGGGTCAGTTTTCAGTTTTTGGGTAAAGGGGTATTTTTAGAGTTCATGGTCAGTTTTCAGTTTTTGGGTAAAGGGGTATTTTTAGTGTTCAGGGTCAGTTTTCAGTTTCTGGGGTAAAGGGGTATTTTTAGGGTTCAGGGTCAGTTTTCAGTTTTTGGGTAAAGGGGTATTTTTAGGGTTCAGGGTCAGTTTTCATTTTTTGGGTTAAGGGGTATTTTCAGGGTTCAGGGTCAGTTTTCAGTTTCTGGGGTAAAGGGGTATTTTTAGGGTTCAGGGTCAGTTTTCAGTTTTTGGGTAAAGGGGTATTTGTAGGGTTCAGGGTCAGTTTTCAGTTTTTGGGTAAAGGGGTATTTTTAGGGTTCAGGGTCAGTTTTCAGTTTTTGGGGTAAAGGGGTATATTTATGGTTCAGGGTCAGTTTTCAGTTTTTGGGTAAAGGGGTATTTTTAGAGTTCAGGGTCAGTTTTCAGTTTCTGGGGTAAAGGGGTATTTTTAGGGTTCAGGGTCAGTTTTCAGTTTTTGGGTAAAGGGGTATTTTTAGGGTTCAGGGTCAGTTTTCAGTTTTTGGGGTAAAGGGGTATTTTTAGGGTTCAGGGTCAGTTTTCAGTTTTTGGGTAAAGGGGTATTTGTAGGGTTCAGGGTCAGTTTTCAGTTTTTGGGTAAAGGGGTATTTTTAGGGTTCAGGGTCAGTTTAGGGTTTTTGGGGTACAGGGGTACTTTGTAAAAATAAAGTAAAATTACATTTAAATTACATTAATTAAATACAATTAAATAAAATTAAATTATATTGTAATATTTTAAATTAATTTATATTAAAAAAAATATTATATACTTACCAATACTTACGTTGTAATGGTATGCGTTGTAAAGGTATATGCGTTGTAAAATCTTGCGTTGTAAATGTATGAGTTGTAAAAGTTTTTGTGTTGTAAAAGTTTTGATGTAATGGTAGGTGGTGTAAAAGTATGCGTTGTAACGTCATACATCCCTGGAGTGGGAATAGTAATTTTAAACCCTACGCTATCCAGCGCTTTCCCTACTGTTGCACCCACTGGAGTGGGAATAGTAAATTTTACCTCTACACTATCCAACACTTTTGCTAATGTTGAACTCACTATAGTTGTTACAATAAATTTTAACCATTTTCTATGCTACGCTAAAAATGTTATATATGTTTATTTAATAATATGTTTTTATATATATATATATATATATATATATATATATATATATATATGTATTATTTTTGGTGATATAATTTTTTTAATTATAGAAATTATTTATTTAAATTAAAATTTTAAAATAATTATTTCTAAGTTTATATTAAATATATTTATTACTATATTAGTTTTAACTTAATTTTAAGACATTTAAAAAAATCGATATTTTGACAGTCTATATTTTTGTAAGTCGATATTTTGGAGTCGATATTTTGGTACTTACCTGTTTGTAGATAGGGAGTCGATATTTTGTCACTCGATATTTTTCACTCGATATTTGTGTATCTCGATATTTGTGACATCGATATTATGTCAGTGATCCGAGGTGAGCGTAACAAGCTCAGGCCATAAACTAGCTGCAACAACCCTGGAGGTTTCCGATCCCACAGCCTCAAGGAAACCAAGTGTACCAAACCAAGACATCACCACAAAGAAAAGGCTGGAAAAGAAGAGGACAAGGAGCAAAAGGCAATGTAAATCAACATATAATGAAACCACAGATCCCGGGAGCAACACTGAACAAATAAAAGAAAGAACTAATTATACACGGAAAAGCCCAATCCAAAAACAACAACAGAACCCGAACCTAATCGGCACGTCATGGGGCTAATGAAGTAAGGGCCCAACAGCAAAATGGAGATAGTAGCGGCTTTGGAAAATCAACAGAGCCATTGTTGAGCGAAGTTCTAAGCTCCATTAAACACTTCCACAAAGATGTTAAGATGGACAGTGAAAGGAATCATGCAGCCATACAAAAACTGCAAGGAGCTATTCAAAAATTTGGAAAAACATGCTCTGAAATCACAGACAGATTGGCCTCTGTTCAAACACGTACAGAGAATTTGGAGTCTGACGTTACTAAGCTCCAAACTCATGAAAAAGAGCAGGAGGGAATCATCAAAGACTTAATGCTAAAAGTCGAAGACTTAGAAAATCGAGGCAGAAGAAACAACCGGCCTACAAGAAGCCAATATGAGCGAAGTATAATCAGGAGTAACACTAAAGGCACGCTATCACAGGCACAATACCGAGGAAGGACAGATCTTTTAAAAAAATATGACCAAGCTAAAAATACTCTCTATGAACATTTGTGGCCTAAATGACTCACAAAAAAGACAGAATGCTGCAATAGGATTAAGATCAATGGGGGCTAGCATCATGTGTCTCCAGGAGACTCATGTGGAGGGGTCACAACATCATCTCCTACAAATGCTGGGGTATAAACTTATTATTGCCACAACACAAGCAACTAAGACACAAGGGGTGGCTATCTTAGCAACAGGCGGAGGGCTCCACTTTACGCGATCCGCAGCCGATAAGTTTGGGAGATGGGCAATCACGGAATGTTAATATGACATTGGTAAAACATTAACTATCTGTTCTCTCTATGGATGCGTCACAGATGATCCTGAATTGCTGAAATTTGTATCTAGTGAACTAACGCACCGTTAGAAATAGTGTGGGATACACTTAAAGGGGCGAAACACTACGGTTCTCAATAAGGAATAATCAAGCGGCTAAACAAAAAATAACAGAACTACAAGGCAAACTGTCAGAAGCTGAGGAAGGGCTTATAAGTGCAATCAAAGGGGGTATAAACAGAGAAATGGCGTCACGAAAGGTGGCCATCGCAATAAATAGACTAATGGAAATATTTGCAGGAAAAGCAATCAGTTAAGCCACAATGCATAAAGAGAAAGTATATGAATTAAGTGAGCAAATAGGGCATCATCTTGCTATCCGTACCAGACAACAAAACACTGCAAATACAATCAAAGAGATCAAAGATCATAACAATATTCTTAGGCAAGACCCAGAAGAGATAAGGTCAGAATTTCAGAAATACTATCAAGAGTTATATAAAGAGACCAATAAGGATCAAGAACTCATCAAGGAATATCTAGAACAAGCTACTACGACCCAACTTCCACAAAGCGACCAAGATATTTTAGCGGCTACACCTCAGTGGGTAGATATCTTGTTTTCCATCAACTCTCTAGCCCCGGGAAAAGCAGCAGGACTGGATGGAATACCTGCCGCATTCTATGCCAAATTTAATAAATCACTAAAAAAAATGTTAACAGATTTAATGATCCAAATCTTCCTAGGGGGGAAACCACCAAAATCATGGGCATGGGCCAAAATTGTGGTTTTTCCAAAGAAAAATAAGGACCAAGCAGAACTGGGATCCTATCACCCGATCACATTAATCAATTGCGACTCCAAAATCTACGCTAAATTGTTAGCTAGCCGATTAGCCCCTATTATTTATAAGATCATCTGGGTCCGGCAACATGGATTTGTCCCCGGCAGATCCACGACTGATCATGTACAAAGGGTAATCACACTCTTTGACATAGCGGAAGTTGCAGGAGACCCTATGGATGCAGAAAAGGCTTTTGATAGGGTCTCCTGGCGATATCTATGGACAGCTATGTCAAAGAGTGGAGTCGGAGAACAATTTATAAATGCAACACTAGCTTATACAATAATCCAGAAGCTGTTGTTATGAAAAACGGTAGATTTTCGGGCAAGATTGATGTGACTAGAGGGAAACGGCAGGGGTGCCCGTGCTCCCCCTTATTGTTTGCAATATTTATCGACCCATTTACCCGCAATCTAGAGACTAATCAGAATATATTACCCATTATAACTCCAAACGGAACCACCAAGACCCTAGCATACGCGGATAAGATCGCGATAGCCACAAGTAATCCTAGCGAAGCCGTCAAAATGATAGAAGAAGAGGCTAGGCGCTTCGGAGAGATCTCCGGGTATAAATTAAATCAGGGGTAGACCCAGATAATTATAAATAAAAATACAAACTACAGAGATGAAAGGATAGTGGGAAATGCCTTATATCTCGGTGTTAATATTACCTTCAATTTAGATCAACTAGTTAAAATCAATATAGACCCACTCCTGAAACAAACGACGAGGAATCCCAGTAAACTACATAATTTACATCTAACGTTAATAGGAAGATGTAACGTTATTAAAATGATTTTCTTTTCAAAATTTTTATATTTTCTCAGAACTATATGCCTAAACTTCGATCAACACATATTTAAGTAAACAGATAACATATTTTCTCGATTGATCTGAGGATACACAAGATCACGCAGAGCCTACAAATATATCTCGTTCCCTAGAGATAGAAGGGGCCTTGCTGTTCCTAACCTCAAGGTCTACTGGTGGGCCACACTTCTGAAATATAGTAAGATCCTATTGGCCCCAAATAGGAATCCCATACAAGAGGGGGGATCAGACTCAACAAGAACTTATTCTCGGAACCGAAGCGGGCAAACATCTGTGGCGACTGACCTATGATAGTCACTACAAAAGTCCGCTTCAAAACACTAGTTGGCATATACAATGATTGGAAATATATATTCGCAAGCTTCTAGGAATTGGAAGGTATTCCTATTACACGAGTCTTTGTAGAAACAATAATTTACCAAATATATTCACCGACATATATATGAAAAGATGGGTGAACACAGGGATCTCTCAATGTGGTGCCTTCTTTTAATCAACAGGCTTCAAGTCATTCGAAGAACTAACGAACTAGTACGGGTCAGAATACAAAGACTTCTTCAAATATCTAAAAATTAGGGACTTTCTAATGAAAAAAGGGGGTGGTAGAGCAGAGTTCCATAAAATCCAGACAATTGAGGTAATTAACCGAAACAATACAGTCAAAATAGGGGAAATATATAATAGCTTAGTTTCTACACTGCCGGACGATATGGATAAACACACTTTAAAATGGCAAAATCAATTAGATATGAATGAGGACTCAGTACAGCGGGCATTCCAGCTCTCGCAAACATCACTAATGTCATCAAAACTACAAGCACAATATTATAAAGCCTATTTTCAACTATATTATACACCATATCAAATAGCTAAATGGAGCACTGGCAAAGGTACACAGTGTCCAAGATGTTCATCATAGGAAGCGGATATAGTACATATATTCGCGATATGTGACACACTAGGACTCATCAGACGCGACATTTTTATCCGGAATATGGAATTCAAGAATAGAAATCACATAGGTGAAATCATGCTAGGAATTGACGGGGATATTAGGCCAAAGGGAATACAGGGTCTCATTTTATCTCCATGGCTGTTTACAGAATTTGCTTAGCATCTAGCTGGCTGGATCCGAATCCCCTGACCTTTTCACAGTGGCGGGCAAGACTCTTAGCTACATTTAGTCTAGAGATAGCTATATATAGACGGAAGGGAGTAAAAAGGAAAAAAAGGGCCTTCAAATCTGGGATCCCCTTATATTGTGGATGCAACATCATGAATCTTAAAGTATAATGTTTTATATACATGATTTGATCCTAATATGAATGCAATATTAGGTATTATGTCGGTGATTTATGACTATGGGCCCCATTAGGATAGCGGGCGGAAAACCACCCCGCCCGCCATGGAGGCGGAAAACAACCGCCCGCCATGGAGGCGGTTCAACCGGCAGACAAATTAGGATCGACCGCCAGTACAGACCGACCGCGGCGGTAGCGGTGAAAATGAAACCGCCCGGCATGTGCGGTGATGACAAAACTCCGACCGCGGCAGTCGGAAAAGCAGCGGAAAATACAAAACCGCCCACAGGGAAAGCGGAGACACCGCACGGGAAATTACGATATCCCCGAGGGTGTCGCGGGCGGAACCGCAGGCACCGACCGCCGCGGTCGAAGAGAGGATTGCATGGGAGAAATGGCAGCCAAGCACCAGCAAACTCACCGCAGCGGACGAACATGAAATACATGGCGGTCGATGTCAAAGCACCGCAGTGATGCCAAATACTGCATAAACAAAGTAGCCCTGCCCCCAATAGATACAACACACACACACAGATACAGAAATGTCAAACAAATATACAAAACAACATAATCACACCCACAACACACCTGACAACCACAATCCAATTGGACACACCCACACAGCTGAGTACAAAGCCACCCCCTCCACTCACCACAATCCTTTGCATATTTCCTGAACAGAAGGCCACACACCACATCTGAGAGGAGAGGCAACATCGCACACCACACCCACCCACCCACCACCACCATCAACACCACCATCACACCATCACAATCAAACCCCCAGCACATAACACACCTCATCACCACACCCTTGCACCCACACACCCCTGCACCCACAAACACCTCAACCCCCCCACACCATGACATCACAAAAAATGCCAAAATTCACAGAGAGTGAGTTGACAGTCATGGTCAACGAGATTGTGAGAGTAGAACCACAACTATTTGGTAACCTAGTCCAACAGACACCATTAGCCACCAGGACACAAATGTGGGAAAGGATAGTCCAAAGGGTGAATGCAGTTGGGGCCACCCCAAGATCCAAGAAGGAGATCATGAAGCGGTGGCATGATCTCAAGAGGGTTGTCAAGGAGAGGAGGAGCAAGAACTGGACGCTGGCAAACGCGACTGGCAGTGGCCCTCCCATCCCACCGAAGACATTCACACCATGGGAGGAGAAGGTGCTTGCTATCCTGCTACCTGAGAGTTTCACAGGAGTAGCCGGGGGAGCGGAGGCTGGTAAGTACCGACAAATGTGTAACACCACATTGAGATTTACCTCCTTGCAATACCCAAACACCAATACACTGTCCATCCCTAACCAACATGTAGCCAGCCATTCTGCTGAGGAGGCCTGTATGGGGCCGGAATGTCAGTACAACATGCCCCCCTGTCCCACAGCCCAGCAGCATGGAGGCCTCCCCAGCCAGGAGCAAGTGTCAGCCATTGCACTGTTTAACAAACAAACTTACAGGTAGGTAGCCATCTTCACTTGGAGGCTGTTTGTGGGTGTGAGGGAGGGAGGGAGGCCTGTCTCACTACTCCCAGCATGCCCCCCTGTCCCACAGCCCAGCAGCATGGAGGCCTCCCCAGCCAGGAGCAAGTGTCAGCCATTGCACTGTTTAACAAACAAACTTACAGGTAGGTAGCCATCTTCACTTGGAGGCTGTTTATGGGTGTGAGGGAGGGAGGGAGGCCTGTCTCACTACTCCCAGCATGCCCCCCTGTCCCACAGCCCAGCAGCATGGAGGCCTCCCCAGCCAGGAGCAAGTGTCAGCCATTGCACTGTTTAACAAACAAACTTACAGGTTGATAGCCATCTTCACTTGGAGGCTGTTTGTGGGTGTGAGGGAGGGAGGGAGGCCTGTCTCACTACTCCCAGCATGCCCCCCTGTCACACAGCCCAGCAGCATGGAGGCCTCCCCCAGCCAGGAGCAAGTGTCAGCCATTGCACCCTGCACACTCACCTTACAGGTATGTAACTACCGTATATCTTCATGAAGTGTGTGTGTGTAGAAATCAAATAACTATTGTACGCAATGCATAGACAATCAACCTTTATGACTCCATGATGTAACTCTGCACTATGTAATGTAACACGGTGTTGCCATGATTTGTACAACTGATGACAGCAAATTGCACTAGTGTACAGACAGCTGATGATACGCAGATGACACAAACACTGACCACTCCCCATCTATTCCACAGGTGATGAAGAACTCACTGCTGGGGACAACACCAACGACCAGCAGAGCCAGTCTCCACCTCCGGCACATGGACTCACAGATGCAGACTCCCAGGACAGTTTGGATGATGAGCTCCAGGCCGGCCCATCTGGTGTTCCACAGAGCCAGAGGTCCCAGGCCCCCATCCTCCCCACCACCTCTGCTGCAACAACAACGCAGCAGACCCCTGCTGTCACGGCCTCTGCCTCCACCGCAACCACCACCGCAGCCACTGCCACCAACACCACCACTACCACCAGTACCACCTGCAGCACCCTCCCTGTCCCTAGGGATGACCAGCCCACACCAACAACTGTGGAGGGCAGGGAGCCAGTGCTTGGCGCACCAGTGGCGAGGGAAGAGGTCCGTGGCAGCAGAGCAGGCGGGAGGGCCAGGGTCAACACCAGACCTCGGGAGGAGTGGACACCATCCCTGGACCACTTCACCAGAGTTGTGGATGCCTACCAAGAGGTCCAGGGACAAAGTGGCCGGTCGGATGAACTATTAAGGGAGCTCATCCTTCTGATGAGGTCCATCGATAACCGCCTGGGACAGATGGTGGACCTCATGGGCCAGCAAGTGGCGTTGCAGAGGGACAGGCCTGTGTCCCAACCATCACCGCCGTCCCCTCCTGTTGTGCAGCAGGATGACAGTCCACCATCCTCCCCTGCGCCAACAGAGAGGGGCGAGTCCTCTGATGCCGCTGGCCATTCAGCAGGCCCCCCACCACCAAAAAGATCAAGGGGGCGCCCGAAGAAGAGCCTGGGAGTCTCTGGAAGGAAAGCACCTGCCACACGCCAGTCACGGAGCCAGCCGTGAAGACAACCCTCTCCCCAACTGCATTCACTGTTTGGACTGTCTTTCCCCACATTGCCTTGGCAATGGCACCTGTCTGTTGGACTGGGTCACCACATCCATGTGGTGTCTACTCTTGCATCTCTGCGACCATGACTGTCAACTCACTGCTCATTCCCCACCTTCCTGTAAATATTCCCGCACAATTCACATGTCCACCCCATAAATAAAATACCTGACACTCCACATTTTGTGTATTGAATTCTTTAGTGCAGTATTTACATTGATGATAATGTCCATGATGTGTAAACATGATGTACAGTATGCAGGGCAGGAACACTCTGGAGCACCTAGGGAGACACAACAGAACTACAGTCACTGGTCTCATCATGCCAACACACACAGATCACTGCTCCACAAATATCCAAATTATCACAGGTACACTACACATTGTCTAGCTGATATGCACAAATACGGTCCAGAATACATCTCCGTACGTAACGTCCATTCCAACAATACCATACATAGGTGACAGAACATGTGGCTATTGGGAACATCTGCGCATATCCATTCACAACAAAAGCTACCACACTAGACTATGTAGACGTTGTAACTTGTCACACACCTTCAAGTGAAGTAGCGTTGGATTAGCTGCTGGCGTAGGTCAACTCCTTCCTCCTCTCCACTGTCCTCATCACTGGATTCAGGTCCCTGAGCAGGTTGTGGCCTTGGTTCCTCACCATCGTCCAGGAGCAGGGGGACCCCCTTGTGGATGGCCAGGTTGTGTAGCATACAGCATGCCACAACGACCTTGCACACCTTCCCAGGCGAGTATGCGAGTGCGCCTCCAGTCCTGTCAAGGCACCGGAACCTTGACTTCAGCAGGCCAAAAGTCCGTTCAATTACCCGTCGTGTCCTGCCATGGGCCTCATTGTAGCGGATGTCTGCTGGTGTCTGGGGATTCCGGAGTGGGCTCAACAGCCATGGCCTACTGGGATATGCAGAGTCCCCTGTGAATGAAAAACACCCATAGCAATGTTGTACGGCCACAGTAAAGCCAGTGACACATAGCACGTGATAGCAGTAGTGTAACTCACCCACAATCCAGGCACGTTCGGGATGCAGATTCTCCATCATCCGTGGCACCATGCTGTTCCTCATAATGAAAGAGTCATGGGCCGAACCGGGATACTTTGCACACACATGTGATATTGTCATGTCCGCAAGGCACACCACCTGCACATTCATGGAGTGGTAGTGTTTGCGGTTCCGATAAATGTGCTCCGTCGCCTGTGGTGCCACCAGAGCCACATGGGTGCAATCTATGGCACCGACTACATGTGGGATGCGCCCAAGTGGATAGAAGTCCCCCTTAACGGCAGCCAATTCACGTCCCCTGGGGAAATGTATGTAGCGATTGCGATATATCATCATGGCCTCAAGTACATCCCTCAGCACCATGCTGAACATGGGCTGCAACATCCCCCCAGCGTTAGCCACGGTCTCTTGGAAGGAACCAGTCGCAAAGAAGTGTAGTGCTGCCATTACCTTGTAGGTGGGTGTGAATGCCGTAGAATAGTGACGGCGAGGCTGCAGGTGGGGCTCCAATAGATCACACACGATCTTCAATGTCGGTCTGTCCAGCCTGAATTTCCTGATGATTGCCTCATTCTCCATGTCCTCAAGCACAATCAACTGACGGAGAAGATTTGGCCTCCTCCTAGTTTAGGATTATAAAGAATAGGTCAATGACAAGCATCATGAGATGGCCATAGCACAAAGCATCAATGATGTAATGGGAAAACAACAAGGGCCAGAGAGATGCATGGCACATCTGGTTACATGGCTGGCCAATAGCTACACACAGAGGGCAGGCCTCTCCAGTGACAATACCCAAGTGACAGTAACACATCGGGTAATGTGAAAGTGGATATAATGATTGAACTTTTGACATGCGCAGACATGGAGCTACTAGAGCCACAAATGTAATGTGACTTAACATGTCTGTCATACCCATCTGCCGTACCTGCCACACCTCAATGCATCATGTACATTCTGCAACCATTCATTAACACAATGATCACAGTAGCAGGGACACTTCTGGTTGTGTGCATGATCAGTTGTGAATCCACAAGTCAGGTACGATACAATGCAGTGCCACCAGCCCGGTCAAGGTCTGCACTGACCAACAACACATTAAACCTCACGACATCTATGTAGAGCACCTGACGTCTGTCAATCATCATCACACATCAAAACCCTTACTAAAATGGCACAAACACATGCTAAAGTGGCTCACACTGAACGTGCGTCCTCCTGTGGATGCAATGGCTGTGTGGCATCGTGTGTACAATGATGTGCCCTACACCATGTAGCTGCAGGGTACTTATACATTGTCCAGGATTGACATACACAGCAATGTGTACGAAAATGCCAGAACCTACCGCCGGTCCCCGGCGTTGTGACCCCCGCACCACCATCTACCCAGCCAAGGTAGCCATTGGCACATGGACTTGTGTACATGCCGGTGGCTATGCTCTGCCGCATGAGTCGCGGTACCTACCGCCGGTCCCCAGCGGTGTGACCCCAGCACCACCATCTACCCAGCCAAGGTAGCCATTGGCACATGGACTTGTGTACATGCCGGTGGCTATGCTCCTCCCCATGAGTCGCGGTACCTACCGCCGGTCCCCAGCGGTGTGACCCCAGCACCACCATCTACCCAGCCAAGGTAGCCATTGGCACATGGACTTGTGTACATGCCGGTGGCTATGCTCCGCCGCATGAGTCGCGGTACCTACCGCCGGTCCCCAGCGGTGTGACCCCAGCACCACCATCTACCCAGCCAAGGTAGCCATTGGCACATGGACTTGTGTACATGCCGGTGGCTATGCTCCGCCGCATGAGTCGCGGTACCTACCGCTGGTCCCCAGCGGTGTGACCCCAGCACCACCATCTACCCAGCCAAGGTAGCCATTGGCACATGGACTTGTGTACATGCCGGTGGCTATGCTCCTCCCCATGAGTCGCGGTACCTACCGCCGGTCCCCAGCGGTGTGACCCCAGCACCACCATCTACCCAGCCAAGGTAGCCATTTGCACATGGACTTGTGTACATGTATGTATGTATGTATGTATGTGTCTTGTAAAGCGCACTGCTGCCCTGAGGCGTCGTGGCGCTGTAGACCGCTGGGGAACCCGTCCTGACTATCCCTGTGAGATGGTCCCTACTGGGTATCTCCAAGGTGAAACCAGGCATCCCCGGCGAATGTGGGGGGCCGTTGTAGAGATGAGGCAAGCTAATGCCCAGAGTTGCCGAGTGTGATCCCTGGTTAGAGTAGGCACCGAGGCGAGAATTATCGAGTCCGCTGACCCTGGTCCACGACCCTGCCGCGTTGAGAATTGAACCCTGGTCCCGGGCCGTTCTCTGCTTGCGGGTCTGCCGCCTCTAACCAGTGAGCCACACCACTCCACGTGCCGGTGGCTATGCTCCGCCGCATGAGTCGCGGTATCTACCGCCGGTCCCCACCGGTGTGACCCCAGCACCACCATCTACCCAGCCAAGGTAGCCATTGGCACATGGACTTGTGTACCTGCCGGTGGCTATGCTCCTCCCCATGAGTCGCGGTACTTACCGCCGGTCCCCAGCGGTGTGACCCCAGCACCACCATCTACCCAGCCAAGGTAGCCATTGGCACATGGACTTGTGTACATGCCGGTGGCTTTGCTCCTCCCCATGAGTCGCGGTACCTACCGCCGGGCACCCGCAGTGCATCACCGCCATGGCGCATTGCATACAGCCAATGGCATGGGTGGTCGCGTTGGCATGATGCATATTTGAAAATAGCGGAAGCTGTGCTCCGCCGCCGTGGAGCCGGTCATTGGATGCTTTTGAATGATGCACCATCGCGGTAGCGCACCCCGGACACCCGCGGTGCATCACCGCCATGGCGCATTGCATACAGCCAATGCCATGGGTGGTCGCGTTGGCATGATGCATATTTGAAAATAGCGGAAGCTGTGCTCCGCCGCCGCGGAGCCGGTCATTGGATGCTTTTGAATGATGCACCATCGCGGTAGCGCACCCCGGACACCAGCGGTGCGTCACCGCCATGGCGCATTGCATACAGCCAATGGCATGGGTGGTCGCGTTGGCATGATACATATTTGAAAATAGCGGAAGCTGTGCTCCGCCGCCGCGGAGCCGGTCATTGGATGCTTTTGAATGATGCACCATCGCGGTAGCGCACCCCGGACACCCGCGGTGCGTCACCGCCATGGCGCATTGCATACAGCCAATGGCATGGGTGGTCGCGTTGGCATGATGCATATTTGAAAATAGCGGAAGCTGTGCCCCGCCGCCGCGGAAGCGGTCATTGGATGCTTTTGAATAAGGCAGACCCGGACAACCAATTGTAGCAGCTTATTAGCTTCCTAACTACCCCAGGGGGCTATAAATCTGTGGGAGTGAGCCACACATTCCCACTGCTCGCAGAGCCTGCTGCCTGGGACCCTCTCCTGCTGCTGCCTGGGACCCTCTCCTGCTGCTGCCTGGGACCCTCTCCTGCTGCTGCCTGGGACCCACTCCTGCTGCTGCCTGGGACCCTCTCCTGCTGCTGCCTGGGACCCTCTGCTGCTGCTGCCTGGGACCCACTCCTGCTGCTGCCTGGGACCCTCTCCTGCTGCTGCCTGGGACCCTCTCCTGCTGCTGCCTGGGACCCTCTCCTGCTGCTGCCTGGGACCCTCTCCTGCTGCTGCCTGGGACCCTCTCCTGCTGCTGCCTGGGACCCTCTCCTGCTGCTGCCTGGGACCCTCACCTGCTGCTCACTGAGCCTGCTGCCTGGGACACCTCACAACTCACTTCCGCCACAGGTCTGCCATATCCACAGGGATGTCAAGAACAGATAAGATCCGTGCCAGTCCATTCACGAGTGAGGAGCTGGATGTCCTTGTGAACGAGGTGCTGGCACAGTACCCACGCCTGTTTGGTGGCCCCAATGTCGTGGTAAGTCAACATGAAGGGAGCAGTAGGGCATGGTGGTGTCAGACGTGTATTCATGATGCTGCAGTATGTGCTTTTTGATATGTGGTGCAGACAAACACTGACAGACAAGATGTTTCCAGGTGGTGGGATTGTGTGTTTTGCATTGTGACTCTGTCCTAGGCCTATACTTGTATGTGTGAGTGGGATTTGCTACTTTTTCGGGCAGACATAACCTACGGTTGTTTGCCTTGTAGCTGCCTGGACAGTGTCCGCTTGTGATGTAATTTCAGGGTGCCCCTGTAGTCATAGTCAGTGTACCCCACAGAGTAGGTTCAGTGGCTGCACAGCCAAACGTTGTCCATCAGCCAACTTACATGCTACAGTTGCTTCACACTGATTAGTGGATATGCCCCATCAATGCCCTGTACTATTTCTGAATTACACAGTGCTGTCGATGCATTTGTATTGAAGCATCATTCTTTAGTGTGATTATCATGGAGACTACGAACCTCAATGTGTGCATGCATTCACTAATGTTTATGCCATGCAGAGTGGCCTTGTGAGGGTACCCCCAGTTCTGGAGGGAGGGAGGTCACTGTGAGTCCCGATTCAGTCTCTGGCTGCTGTACTGATAGATGCTGACATATGACATTGTGTAAATGTTCATTTGGCCTTCTTTACTCTCATTCCTGCAGCTCAAGGTACACCAACGTAAGGCTGTCTGGAGGGCCATAGCAGCAAAGGTGCGAGCCCTGGGGGTATCAAACAGACGACACACACACTGTCACAAGAGGTGGGACGACATCAGCCGGCTGGCTAAGCAAGTGGCAGAGATGACCTTGGGGATGGTACCACGCACAGGGCGTGTGGCACGGCGCACCATGACTCCGCTGATTGGACGCATACTGGCAGTGACCTATCCAGACCTGGATCCACGTCTGAAGGGGCTTCAGCAGCAAGACAGAGATGGTGAGTATCCGGGGAGGGAGAGTTTGTCTGGGAGTGGATGCATGTGTAGAGTGCCTGTGGCAGCGGTGACACATGTGATGTGCGTGTGCTGCCATGCTGTGATATGTGATGTGAGTGGCAACTGTGATGTGTGTCTGTATGAGGCATTGGCCCACCATGGCCTTACTGTGCAGCTCCTGCCTGCAGTTTTCAGTCCTTGACAGATATTTTGTTGTCCACATGGTCACTCTTTTTTGTGATGGTGGGTGTAGTCCCTATTCTGCCGTACAGCTGTGTCCACTTAATGAGTGTGACACCATGTCTGTCTACTTTGCATGCACCTTCATGGTAGTGGCCCACACATCTGACGACAATGTGAACCCAGATTGACACATGGTGATTGTAATGGCCTATTTGACAATATGGCATGTGTAGACAATACAGGTGTGTGTATTCCCCTCTGGATCCCTTTTGGTCTGTAAGTGGTGATGTTTGTTGTGGCTACATCATGTCCATGGGGCAGGTCAATGTGGGCTGGGGGAACACCATCCATGGGCAGGGTGTAGTGCTGTGTGTCATCGACATTGGTCCACTCCTGCCTGTTTGTCCGCATGACAGGCACTGTTGTGGTCTATATGGTGTGTAGCTGCACAGTGATTGGAGGGTGTGGTGGTTACCATGTAGCTCTAGGCCTCTCATGTGCTGCATTGATCTGATATCGTGTGACCAGACAATGACACTTAGACAACCATGTTTCTGTCACTAATGCAGATTTGCAAGACACCACGGCGGAACATGATCCTGAAAGTGGTGGCGAGACCAGCACGACAGCGGCAGCAGAGCAAAGTGAGACGGAGCCAAGTAACACTGACCACACCAGCGCTACTGAGGGTGACAGGAGTATGCATGAGGAATCTGTGGCTGAGACACAGAGTACCACTTCATCTGAGGGCAGGGGGGATGTGTCCCTGTTAGCAGCCACAGGAGATGGGGAGTCTGCTGCTGCATCAGACTACCAGCGGCCACTGCCCACCCTCCCATCCACTTCCTCTGGGGCTGCCCGTATCTGTGTCACTAAGAGGGGACGTGTGACATTCACACATGGCACCGCTGCACCTGCACCTGTCCCCCCTGCTGCCCTCAGTGCAGAGTGCGTAGATCTCCTGCGGCAACTTTGCGTGGGCCAGACCGCCCTGCTCAATGCCTTCAGTGCACACGATAACAAATTAGGCCAGGTTCTGGCATTCATGGAGGGCATACACTCTGACGTGGGTGGCCTACATCGTACACTCCTGTCATTGTCAGGTACAGTGACGTCAGCCCTCCAACAGGCACATGCCCCCTTTGCAGCTCAGGTGCCTGTGACGTCCACCCAGTCCGTGGCCACATCAGATGACAGTGAGCACTTGGGACATATATCAACTAAACGATACAATACTAGGAGCACAGGTCAGACCCAAAGCAAACAATCCCGTCCACAGACTCCATCCCCAAAGAAGAGCAGGGCCCCCCCAATATGCACAGACAAGGTGAAGTCACAGAAGAGCAAGGCCAGAAGAGCATTGTGTCAGACACCAGGCTCACATGCTGCAGAGGCATCACCAGAAATTGACTCAGCTATGCCCACAGAGGATGTGTGGGATGATGTCATGGCTACACCTGGGGAGAGCACAGGGACACAACCACCTACCACATCAACCCCAGAACAAAGTACATCGAGGCAGGTGGAGGGAAGCCCTGTTGTGACCAGCCCAGTCATTGTGGCAGAGGAGACCCCTGTTGTGACCAGCCCAGTCATTGTGGCAAAAGAGGGCAGTGTTGTGTCCAGGCCAGTGACTCAGGTAGAGGAGGGCAGTGTTGTGGCCATCCCTGGCAAGAAGGGACAGGAGGGCACTGTAGACACCACCCCTGGGGTAAGTGGGAAGGTGGTCACTGTGGGGGGTACACCTTCCAGAGAGGGTAAGGTGGTCTGGAGGCGTAGCCCGCCCAAGCGTACTGCAGGATCAAGCACTTCTCCAGAGGGAGTGCCAGTGTCTGCCCCTGATGTGGGACAGTTGGGGGGTGTGCCGGTGGTGTCAACGCCACTTCCCATCAACCCCATGACAGGGAAGCAAATTCATATTCCGAAGAAGTGGAAGGGCACCCCTCCAACCTCTCCCACCCACACTGTGTCAAGGGCGTGCATGACTCCACCTCCACGTGCCACGGTGCCACCTGGTCCGCACAGCCCTTCACCTTGCAGGCCCTCTGTTATAGCCACATCACATGTCCCTCTGTCACACCAGTCAAGTGGACCTGCAGTCCCTGACACACAGCCAGGTCCCACTCCACATGACAGCCAGGAGTGAGTTGTCAACACCCTCAGACGCCTGTGCCACACAGAGGTGTGCTACTCTAGACCATTGTTAGCGATCTGGGTGTGTTCCTGGGCCTGTTGCTCTGTTGTACTCTGCTCTGCCAAGGACTCTGGGCCTGTTGCTCTGATGTACTCTGCCCTGCTCTGCCAAGGACTCTGGGCCTGTTGCTCTGATGTACTCTGCTCTGCCAAGGACTCTGGGCCTGTTGCTCTGATGTACTCTGCCCTGCTCAGCCAAGCACTCTGGGCCTGTTGCTCTGATGTACTCTGCCCTGCTCAGCCAAGGACTCTGGGCCTGTTGCTCTGATGTACTCTGCCCTGCTCAGCCAAGGACTCTGGGCCTGTTGCTCTGATGTACTCTGCTCTGCCAAGGACTCTGGGCATGTTGCTCTGATGTACTCTGCTCTGCCAAGGACTCTGGGCCTGTTGCTCTGATGTACTCTGCTCTGCCAAGGACTCTGGGCCTGTTGCTCTGATGTACTCTGCTCTGCCAAGGACTCTGGGCCTGTTGCTCTGATGTACTCTGCCCTGCTCTGCCAAGGACTCTGGGCCTGTTGCTCTGATGTACTCTGCTCTGCCAAGGACTCTGGGCCTGTTGCTCTGATGTACTCTGCCCTGCTCAGCCAAGGACTCTGGGCCTGTTGCTCTGATGTACTCTGCCCTGCTCAGCCAAGGACTCTGGGCCTGTTGCTCTGATGTACTCTGCCCTGCTCAGCCAAGGACTCTGGGCCTGTTGCTCTGATGTACTCTGCCCTGCTCAGCCAAGGACTCTGGGCCTGTTGCTCTGATGTACTCTGCTCTGCCAAGGAATCTGGGCCTGTTGCTCTGATGTACTCTGCTCTGACAAGGACTCGGAGGCCTGTTGCTCTGATGTACTCTGCTCTGCCAAGGACTCTGGGTCTGTTGCTCTGATGTACTCTGCCCTGCCAAGGACTCTGGGCCTGTTGCTCTGATGTACTCTGCCCTGCTCTGCCAAGGACTCTGGACCTGTTGCTCTGATGTACTCTGCCCTGCTCAGCCAAGGACTTTGGGCCTGTTGCTCTGATGTACTCTGCCCTGCTCAGCCAAGGACTCTGGGCCTGTTGCTCTGATGTACTCTGCCCAGCTCTGCCAAGGACTCTGGGCCTGTTGCTCTGATGTACTCTGCTCTGCCAAGGACTCTGGGCCTGTTGCTCTGATGTACTCTGCTCTGCCAAGGACTCTGGGCCTGTTGCTCTGATGTACTCTGCTCTGCCAAGGACTCTGCCCTTCCCGATTGTGTTTGACCAGTGCATAGTCTGTGCCATTTGTACATGATTTTGTGACTTGCTGGTGTCTACTAATGTTGTGTAGCTACATCTGTGCAATATGTGAATAAATACAGTTACTTATGGTGTGTTTTCTCTGTCTCCTTACTGATGAAAGTGCTTTTCTTGTTTGCATATGCTTGACTGAGTACCATGCTCTATTTTGTAAATCACCATTGCAAGGCTCTATGTGGCCATATGATTATTAGACAGGGGGGACAGGGTCTTCAGTCCAATCTGGCCCTGCTGATGTTGTACTCTGTGATGGCTATTTTACAGGCCATGCAGTTTTCGTGTTGGTGAATTGCTATTGCTGCATACACTGTTCACAGGTCACCTTGGGGGACACTGGCAGCACAGGGTGGGCAGCTGTGCTGTGGTTTAGTCGATGTCTATGATGTGATGAGGTGTGTGTGTTTTCCTTTCTGTGTGCCCAGCCGTGTATGTGTATGGTCGTCTTGTGTTAGCCCTTAGTCCTAGTGGCATAGCTTACATGGCATGTGTGGTGTTGGGTGTGGCAGAGGTGTGCAGTGTGAAGGGCGTTAGTTTGTAGTGTATGTATGTGTGCCCCTGTATGGTGTGAGACACACATGTGTCAGCCAGGAGTTGTATGCCTGTTGTTTGTTTTGTCTTGCCCTGTGTGGATGATTGTATGCAATTGTGTGGGCTGTGGGGAGTGCACTGGTGTTGTGTGTTCGTTGTCAGCCAATCCTGCAGTGCCTGTGTCCCTGGTTGTGTGTGGCAGTGTGTGTGTATTGTGCTTGTTGTTACAGTGCTTGTTGGTGTGCATGGGGGTGCACGGGATAGGCACCTGGCCTGTGACTAGCTCAGGTGGGGTGCAGTGTTGGTCGGGGTGGTGTGTCACTGTGATGTTTGGGACCTGGCCATGCCTTGGTGTTGCCCTGCCTTCTGCATAGTGCGCATGTGTTGACCGCGGCGGTGACGTGTCCGTGACCGTGACGTTGCTGCAGGTTGGCGGACGTTGTGTGTTCCGGATGCCGTGGGGTGCCTTGTTGTGAGGTGGGTGATGTGTGGGTGCCCATGTGAATGTGTTGTGCCCCCCAGCAGGATGCCAGTGTTTTGTTTGGGCACTGTGTCGGCATGTGAGATGTGTGGTGCATATGTGTAGTGGCGTACCTGCGACGGCGTCCGCGGCGGCCCATCTGGCGATAGTGTTGCAGCAGGTACATGACCGGATGCATGTGGAGGGCTGGGTCCATGGGGTTCATGTCGGGTCTCGGCGTTCGTGCTCCGCTGTCGACTTTCCGCCTTCTTCAGCTGTGCGGTGTCTCCGCTGCCGTGCGTCTGCTTGTTTGGGCCATCCTAATTTGTTGAGCGGGGCGGACGTCATCAGCCGCGGCGGAGGGTCTCGATTGGCTCCAGCCGCCGCGGTGGCGGGCGCACCTTGATGGCGGAGCGCGGCGCTCCGCGGCGGATGGGAAATGACCTGTGTTTACCTATCCTAATGTGGCGGACGTGAGTTCCGCTGCTCGCGGGCGGAAAAAGCTGTTTTTCCGCCCGACATCGCCGCGGTAGTGCCACCGCCCGACATCCTAATGGACCCCTATGTATCAATGAGATGTAGCTCTTCTCGAAATTTCGGATCCCCTCATACAGTACATCAACACTAGGAATGTTAAAGTATAATGGCTTGCACTTGAAATAATCCTGATATGATGGTAATTTGAGGCAATATGTCAGTGACATATGACTATGTATTAATGAGATGTATTTCTCTTTCTTTTTTTTGTTCTCCTTGTTTTTGTCTCTCTTTTATTTCGTTTTTTTCTTCTTCATATATTACATAAACAAAGTGACCGGATCGGGGCAGGGGGTGCATGAGGGGGTAGACATTTTGTTGTAAAAATATCCTAATAAAGAAATGGTCTAAAAAAAAAAGAACAACAATGGGCTCTTTCAATGAGTATAGTAGGTATAGTTACCCCCCTGCATCTCACACTTTATATAATGGTGTTAAGAAAATGTCAGTAAAGCCTTTATTCCAAAGTTAGGAGTAGGCAGTTGGCATCTGCCTCTTAAGGTGTGCAAAGTGCCTGCATATTAACAAACGGAGGGGCATATTTATAAACTCTTATTGCCTCTGGGGGTAACCTTTTTTGATGTTCCGGTGGTGTAACACCATTTTCAATATTGACAAGGTGACGCTAAGCCACCTAGCAAGGCTTAACGCTACCTTGTAAATATGCCCCTTTCCGTTGCACTCCTCTAAGGCAAAGGTGGTCATAATTGGTGTTGGTGTGGGTATTCCACCAACACCCATTGCTTGTTGACGCTGTCCCAGATTTATAAGAAAGTGTAAATCTGTGGCAGCACCAAAACAAATGGCATGCAAGCGCAGGAGTTAGAATGGTGCATGAGGTGAAATGCTCCTTGATGTTTCTATGTGTGATGGATTCTGGAGCACAAATAGAACGAGTATATCCCTTTCTGGCCATAAACAATCATTAAACAACAGCAATTTGCTACTTCTATGTGTGCTGCAGAAAGCGGCACCTATAGAAGTAGTAAATAGCCACTAAGAATTGATTCCTGCACATAAACAATCATTCCCTGCAACACAGGCACACTTGCACTATGGTGCAAGGTTGCCTGCCTTGGCGCTGGGCAGCTAAATGTATTGCCAGCACCAGGGAAACACACAGGGGTGCGCCGTATAGTCGTAAATATGGTGCATCCATGTATTTTTTGCACTCAGTGCGCTGACATTTTCTAGTAAATATGCCCCAGAATTTCCTTGGAAGATGCTAGTGGCAATGAGGAAAATGGCAGCTGTTGATGCAACAGCAGATAGTTGTCTTCCAATGTCCCTTGTGCTCTTTGAAAAGAAAACATTGCGAGTGCACAGGTAACTTTGCTGAACATTGTGTATTTGTATGTTCACCATGTACAAAAGCTCACAAAAGGAGAGCACACACTTGTTTAGGAATTTACTCATGTGTTTTATTACCTCAATATGGTGTACTATTATGAAGGATTAAATATTCTCCTGGGGTAGGGAATGCTCTGCATTTATGGAAACTTGTCAAGTGCATGTGGTAATCCATTTCCAAGGCATGACTAGCATGAGGAAATACCCCAAACTGACAGGGGGTTGTTGGAGAGTGGTTTTACCACATTATATAGCACACTGAAGTGCTATCTGAAATAACAAGACACACGTGTGAGATGCAGGTACTGAGTCAGGAGTGGCACCATTTATTAAAGAAACAGTTTAAACAATAAATGAGAAACAGATGTCATTAATAAAAAAAACACCATGCAGCGTAGCAAGTAACAAGTGTCAAAGACAAATCGCAGATCATGAGCAAAAACCTGCAATATAGTAGGTTTAAAATCACTGCAATCAAGAGAGAGAGAGAGAGAAAATGAACATTAAAATACAATGAGGTATTACAACCTCTATTGAAAATGATCCATAAAATGGTTAACCTGAGCACCATTGCGTAGTGACTCAAACGTTTAATGTACAAGGTGAATAATGAACTGAAGAGTAAGCAGTCCTTTTATACATTTGAAATGAGGAACCGTTGACCACAAGATCTAATTTTGGAAACTGCTTGTCCGCAGAACATAACAAAAGTTCAATCTTTTTATCAAAAACACGTTGCATCACCTCTCGGAAGCTTGAAGGTAGAAGCTCCTTATCAGGCTATTGTTTATTTTAAGCCCTGTTGCTATTTTAGTTTCCAAAGGTGCGAAAAGTCCCAGTTGGCTTGTACTTCTTCTTCAGAAAGACAGTGACCTGAGGTTATTGGCCTTCTTCTAGAGATACATCTGAGGTTACAGAAGGGTGTGAGTCATACTGGCTCTGTAGACGCCCAATGCTGTGTGTATAATTTTAGCACAACCCTGTCTATGGGCTTGCTGGGACAATTGAAACTTTCATGCTTCAGATGTGGGCAGAATGGGCTTGGAGCACCATATGGTAAAACTAGACCCTGCTTCATTCTCTCCTCTTGTTCATTCTTGAACAAAACTCTTACAACATTCTTTTCAGGACCTCCTGCTAGTTGGGGCATTCAGGGGGTATCATTCCATTGGAACATTGGCTCTCCTGCACCTTCCTTAACTCTATATATATATACTCTCCTTTATGCATGTCTAAGGGGGGCTGTTTATGGTGTTGTTATAGGTGATGGTGGATCTATATTTGAATCATATCTCAGTTGGTATCTACTAGCGGTGAGTTGAGTGCGATTGACCTGGCACTTGGTGGGTTTCAGTAAGTGTTGTCCTGGCGTTGTGAGCGATCAACTTCTAGCAGCGCTAAATTATCACCATTTGTTGTTCTATCGATCTTCTTGTGTATAGGATTTCTGAATGATCCCTATTCCTACATAATTCATACCTACTAATTTACTGCCTATATTTTTAGCATAATGACAGACCAACTGTATGGCACAACAGAGGAGCAATACCACACCGAACACGGGTAACAACATTTTTAAAATGGCAGACTGCCACGAAGGCATCCAGTCAAAGTTCAATCAATCAGTGGCTGTGTCTGCTTTGGCACCTCCTTCAGTAATCATTTGTTCAATAGGTGGAACTCCTGGGGCATGCTGATGTCAGTGGAGGAAGGTAACAGAGCCAGTCATTGGCTGGACATGGATGTGGGAGATATTGGCTGTAGGAACGACCAGGGAGACTTTGTGCATTATTCTGGTGAGTACAGGCTGCTCCATTGAGGAGGCAGTTGGAGATAGAGACGTTCTCCGCAAGCCCTATAGAAGTTCATAAGGCTAGAGGTGCCATATTGCATGTTCAAATTATAGATTGGGCTGTTGCATCCAGAGTTGTGCCCAACAGGTACCTTGCCATTTCCTAGAAAACAGAAAAGAGGTGAATTTAGTTTGGAAGCTTTTTTTCAAGTTTGGACATGTTTTCCCCACCCCAAATAGACTTCCAGTCTATCCCATCTAAATTTGTGTAAATAAACATAGAGTAGTTCTGCTTTGGGATGGGCAATATAAGCTGTAAGGTGAATAGCCATTTCTGTCTGATGGTGATTTTGTTACTTCCCCCTCTGTTCTGGAACTTATCAGTGATACCCTTGTGCATTATTGGGGTGTGGTCCCAAACTGTGGTATTTACAAACACTTCAGAGTCGTTGGCCTCAATAATCTGAAATTGCCCCTGTATTCTGTAGAGGTGTAGGCAATATTTTACAGTGTCGGGTTGTACTTCCCTAGGAAAAATCAGAAAATCAGTCTATCTGCACCTGCTACTATTGTCATCTGGCTTTACCTCATAATATCATGGAGAGAATCATGGACACTATGCTGTCAGGCCAATGGGACCTCCCTACGATGACAGCACGACTTAGAGGGACACATTGTAACATTAGTAGTAACATCACAGGCAATTAAGGTATTGAAATGCGTTGCGTTATTGTACTACTATACTATATACTACTGCTTCAAGCGTCAGCAGGTGGAGAAAGAAAAAGACATGTGAGGAATTTTCCCAGGAATGTATTTCTGCAGTGGAAAAATAATGTTTTTAGACAAAATAACAGTGGTGTACACCTTAGCACAGAAAACTAGTGATAGTCACAAGATTCAAGGAGTATTCTTGGAAACCCTTCTGAATTCAAAGCATTTTTATAACTCCACCCACAGGACAGAATAGACAAATGGGTACACATGTACTATTATTTTGTTATTAGTGTCCACTACTTCCAGATCAATCCAGGGCAACATGTCAACAGGCTCCTATGATGGTGCCAGTCAAATTATACATTTTAATGCAATTTGAGGTACCTGCATTTATTAGGCTTTAGACTGTTGCTGTGTTTTAAAGGTGCATTGCTTTCTGGGTCAGTTGCCCAAAAAATCAATGGAATGATGTAGAAAATAGTCACGTGTTAGTCTGAGCATAATTCACTAAATGCTGTTGATAACAATATTGCTTTAAGTACAACTTTAGTAGCCTCATCACATTTTGTAACATTTTGATAAAAATCAAAAGTGAGTAAGATCTACTTGTCCACCTTGCACTCCCTCAAGCAGTGTCTCATGAACACCTTTGTGATGGCTGCGAACATCTATTTTGCAAACTAAGCAAAGTGCAATATTGCTATGCAAAGCAACAGCAAGGCCCCTCTCTAGCAGTGAAAATCTATTATAATCGTTTCCTAGATGCATTGCTTCAAAGCGAGGATGAAGGTGACATAAAATAAAACTTAGATTGCCAGGAGCACTGTAACCTATCAGACGTTTATCTAGTCATTTAAGATTCTTCGTAATAATGTGCTAAACTTGATAACAAGGATGAACAGGTCAGAAGTGAGAAAGAAGAGCAGGGGTTTTGTAAAATATGGTCTCAATACCAAACAAAGATGGCAACTGATGATTCAACATGACCTCAGCTATTAAGGTGGTTTAAAAGCAAATTTTGTGTGGTTTCAATATCTCTCTTTTGCACTAAAATGCAACATCTATAACAATGCTAATGATATTAGTCTATTAACTTTAGTGCCTTAGTGAGTACCATTACATTTTTCTTCATCATAATCAGTATCAGAGGAAAGGAACGACCAGTGCCATTATTAGTGGTGAGATGATGAATGGTGTATATCAAATACTTTTGAGTATACAAATGAACTAAAATGAGAAATCTAGCTAGGCAAATTTCAAGAATCTTCCATTTCCCAAACTCCAAAATCAACGTTCAAACACAAAATCAAACACAGCATTTGTGACCATCTCTAAAACATTAACTACCATTCACACTTCACGGATAGTTAGTCTAATCCAATACATGTCAAATAGGAGAGCAAAGAAATGTGCAGTCTCTAAGGTAGCACAAGGTAGTCTCTTAGAATGAGGGAGTGGGTTGAAATTGTATTATATGGCAGGGATGACATGGATAGGTAACAAGGTAAAAATATGGCATACGCTTTGTTCCTGAAAACACAGTAAGTGCTGTCATGTTTTTTGGTTTGTAAACAATAGTACAGGGCACTTGGAATCGTAATCCTGGTCCTGGATGATAAGCAGGGGTAGGGACAACGAGGTCACACACACTGTGTTAACAAAGATACTGCTATTTCTGGTTTCACATGCTGATCTACAGACAATATTTACAAGGTGTATGGCATCAAGTATGGTGCTGTGATTTTTAAAAATGGAAGTCATCATTTCATAGAGGTATCAGTGTAGCAATATTGTGTTGGAGAGTGGTTTATTACTAGTGATAAGTAGGTACCTACCACTAATAAAAAGGCCACAGTCACAATATAAGGTCAAGTCAAGGCTTCAATAAATTATTCCCTTGCACAACCCTTGGTAGCTGGTTACAAGCCAGTATGCTTAACTTAGGAGACAGGTATGTAAAGCATTTAAAAACACCAATACAGTAATTAAGTAAGACATAACACACAAGGAAACAAAGAAAATCCAACACCAATTTATAAAAATAGGAAATATTTGTAAGATTAAAATGACACCAACACAATAAAGATCCAATGTAGGAAACCAGAGATATGAATTTAAATAACATTTTAAAGTAAAATTGGCGCTTAGATGCAAGTAGCACTCAAAGGATTAACAATAGTCACTCTTGACTAGAACAGAGTCTAGAGTTCAGGCCACTCACAATGTAACACCTTTACACTTATTGCTAGCAGTGGTTCTTGATGCAGGAAAGTGATCCACGATTCAAAAGGGGGGGTGGTGATGGACAGAGTATCTGAATTAAGCAGAACACTCCTACCCAGTCAAAAGATCAGGGCTTGATCCATCACCGTTTTTTAGCTCACTGCACCATCCCAGTTCAGAACCTGGCTACATACAAATTAGTCTGTCCCTGGCCCAGTGCATCATGGGAACAGGGCAGACCAGACTACCAAGCCAATTCTTTACTGGAAAGGAAGCAAGCTTCCGGGGAAAGTGATCCACAGCACCAGGTAAGGATTGAGATGCTCTAGTTTGCCTCTTTGGGTCTGAAACTGCAACTCCCACAATAAACCTGACAAACTTATGGAGCTCTTTTCGAACGTTGCTCCAAAAGTCTGGAAACTCTTCCAGGAGTTCCTCTTGTGGGTCCAACGTGTCCACAACACTAATCCAGGGGACAAGAATCTCTGATATGTTCCTTGGGATATTGGAACTACAATACCCATAATCCACCTGATCGAATCCCTAGAGGTCCACTGGATGCACTCAAGGATGGGGGCTTCTTGGTGTACATTATACAGGTGGAGTCTGTTAGCCTGTAGCTTCCAGGTAGTCTATTCCTTAATCCGTCTGAAGCCAGACAAAGTCCTTAAGGCTGTAGTGCCAGATTGTGCAGATGGTGCAGTCCTTCAGGGGGGCAGTCCTTTGCGTGAAGATCAGGGTTCCAAGAGGGCAATACTCCTTCTCCTTGTTGTTTCAGGCAGTACACCTGAGTTGCTTTGCAACTCTTCCCTATTTATGCAGTGTTCCTGGGCATCAATCGGGAAAGGCACCCCTGACCAATGGGATGCAGGTTGCCACCCACAGGTATAACCACTTGCTTCAAAGTGCAGCATATTCTGGTCCCAGAAAGCACTATTCTTTCAAAATCCAAAATAGAGAAACTCTCTCCTGTAGGGTTAGATCTGGCTAACTCAACTCACTATGTTGGCAGGGTATGCCCAGACATGGGTCCCTTGCTCACTTTGCCACTGGATTCAAGTTAGCCTGGCTGATGACGGCTGATTAGCCAGAAACCAGTCCCAGGATGCTTATTTCCAGTCCAGGGAAGACATGGCTTGGCAGTTTTGGCTGGACTTTTCCCATGAGGCACAGGGTCAGACTGATTTGCATATGGCCATGTCTGAACTGGGGTGGTGGAGTGGGCTAAAGAATGATGATGGATTATACCCAGATCAGTTGACTGGGGGTGAGTGTTTGAATTGCTCAAACACTCCATCCATCATCCCCTTTGTTATCGCTTTGTTCGCGCTAAAATGGAAGGGTACGCCCAGCGTGGGTCCCTTGCTCACTTTGTCACTGGATTCAAGCTAGCCTGGTTGATGATGGCTGATCAACTAGAAACCGGTCCCAGGATGCTTGTTTCCTGTCCAGGGAAGACTTGGCTTGGCAGTTTGGGCTGGACTGTTCCCATGAGGCACAGGGTCGGACTGATTTGCACTTGGCCATGTCTGAACTGGGGTGGTGGAGGGAGCTAAAGAATGATGATGGATTAAACCCAGATCAGTTGACTGGGGTGAGTGTTTGATTTGCACAAACGCTCCGTCCATCATCCCTGTTGGTATCGCTTAACTCAACTCACTGGCGTAGCTAAGATTCTCTAGCAGTCCCCTTCCAGCCCCTCACAAACCCAATTAAAGGTGCTCCTGTGTGGCTGTGGGTGCAAGATCTGGGGATGAGTATGTGCCGTCCTAAAGTATCATTCCCCCTTTGAAGACCATTCTGGCTACTTCACCCCATCCTGCATGTTGCTTCTGCAGCTGCAGTTCTCTACCTACAGGAACTCCTTTGTCTCTCTAGCAGGCCACTTAACACCTCACTAAGACAGCTGGGCTCAGCTTAGCAGAGGCTGGCCAATCAGGAGAGGGCATCTGGAAGGCTGTGGTCTGGAAAATAAAGTTCTATAACATTTTGAGTAATAGTTAATGTACATCTAACAGTGGAAAGTTGTTGGATTTATCATATCTATCATTCTGAGTATTTGAATGGCATTTCTAGCTCACTCTTGTCACAATGTATACTTAAATAAAATGTTTCCATGTTAGCCTATTGAGCTGATTTTCTACAATGGGTAAATGTTAAATTGGTTATTTTTCCCACACCAGGGCTTCTAAAACTTCTTTTAGAATGTCCCTCCATATAGTTACAAGGCACACTACTCCTGGGGCACCTGTGGGAGGCCTTAGGGTGACTTATATGTGCAACTAAGATAGTTTGATACTTTGGAAGTACCTTTAATTCCAAATTTGAATCTGCATATTATTTCATTTTAGCAGGACGGCATGGCTGTCTTTTAAAATAACAGCTAGCACTACAATAGTGCATACTTAAGAACATTACATTTACTGGGCCTCAACACATATGTGCCCTTTTATATGCTTTGGACTTACAGATATGTCATTAGGTGAATAAGATCGTTTGATACTTTGGAAGTACCTTTAATTCCAAAGTTGAATCTGCATATTATTTCATTTTAACAGGACGGCATGGCTGTCTTTTAAAATAACAGCTAGCTCTACAATAGTGCATACTTAAGAACATTACATTTTCTGGGCCTCAAAACATATGTGCCCTTTTATATGCTGGGGACTTACAGGTATGTTAGGTGAATAAACCTAATTACAAGGTACTTTTACTTTTAATCAGAGCACAGGCCCTGGGTCTCATTAGTAAGCCCTGGGAGTAATCAAAATACTGGAATCCAGTAGTCAAAATGGGGGCAAAAATAGGGGGTACACAGCAAAAAGGTCTTGGTTTCTCACATTTTGTTACACTCATGATGCTTGAGGGTATATAAAGCATCTCATTTTACTTTAAGGAAAGTGGGCTGCTCTAACAAAAAAATTATTGCTTTATTTAAAAGCAATCACAGACATGGTGGTCTGCTGACCCCTGTGACTTTAGCAGTTCCTAGGCGGTCGCAAATTGCGAGCTATCTCATTAATATTCATGAGGTAGGGCATTTGCAACCTCTGAAGAATCACAGAAAGTGTACTACACACTTTGACGGAAGCCGTTTTGAGATTCCCTAACTGCGAATTGCAAAGGTTTGCAATCAGAGAATCATAATTTTTTTTATGCATCTGGCACTAGACTCTTTGAATTGTGTTCTGAACATGTTGAACCCTCAATAGGAACTTCAGCAATACATTGCAGAACTTTGGAGAAGTTCGGAACAACTTTTGGAAAAAGCTTCAGAAGTTCACTGACCCTACCTCTAGAGTCAAGCTGACTATCTTCAACTGCGACCCGGGCCGTGATCTCTGGACTGTCCTACTGAAAGCTTTAGAGCTCAAGACATCCAGTAGTTGACTGGGACTGGAACCTAGCCAGCAAACCCACTGCAAATCTGGCTTGACAAAGTACCTTTCAAATGTATATGACAAAATGTAATGTCTATAATAGGCTTCTATCTCGGGTGTGGTTTTTGCTTTATTTAATATATTTATATAGTATGAGAGTTAGTATGTTTGAGAGGTTTGAATGGAGAGTTTGAGAGATTGAGAGAATGGTTTGAATGTTATGCTATTTTCTTTGTGGGTGTTATTGAAATAAAAAAAAAATCTATGCTGATTTGTAATGAACTATTTGCTATAACTTGTGTGATGAATTATCTCAACAAAAAAAATGTTTCTACTAAAAAATCATTTTTTATGTATAAAAAAACAGATAAAAATATGAGAAATAATGTTTTCCTCTTTATGAAAAATAAAAATGTCATATAAATTAATTTTTCTTCCTCCTTTGAAAGGTTGTTTCTGTGCTGTACTTTTGAAAATCGCAAATAGACCTATTGTAAATTAGATAGGCCAGACAAGAGGTTATGTATTGTTGTCATTTCATTTCATTTTAAATCAACTTTAGATCATAAAAGATGTACAGAAAATATTCATTTTAATTTCAAAGTATGTTTATTGAGTTTTAGAACAAAGAGAAAAAGAAGGGCATGGCATTGCGAAGGATAATCAACAGGCAATGTAGGCAAGCGAGACAGACAGACACGTCTTCTCTTAATAAGCATTAGGTGAGCAGGACGAGCATGCTCAAATGTAAAGGCAGTGCCCGGAAGTCGAAAGACGCCCCCAGTCGGGGCGACAGGTAAACAAGCCAGCCTTAAAAACCCGCCTCCCCCCTAACACCCCAATTCAACACCCCCCCCACCCCACCAGTACGCCAGTCTTCCATAGAAGTCTTGTGAGGTATAAGTAGTCTAAATATATCAAGGTGCCTCTGTTTGCGTTCGGTCCATCATGCAGTCAGTAAGTCGTAGGATACGAAGGTACTTCGGGCAGGTGATTTCGTGGAATTCCCTGGAGAGTAACATCAGGAGCGGCTGCCAAGTGGTGCGGAATGCGTCAGTGGTATGTGTTAGTGTTGCCTGGATCCGTTCCATGCCCAACGTGAACCACAGCTTGTGTAGCCAGCCCGTGTGGGTGGGTGGGATAGTAGAGCCCCACAGCGACAGGATGTGTTGCGATGCCGCCTGCATGGCGATGCCCATCTGTTTGCCGCGAGCTGATCGTAGGGGGAATGTAAGTGCATTGGGAAGGCCTAGGAGTGTATATGCTGGGAAACGTGGGATCTCAGTGTCGAACGTGGAGTCAATATCGTCCAGGACGACCTTCCAGTACTCTTGCAAGGCGGGACAGTCCCACAGGAGGTGAGTCAGTGTTCCCCGGCTGCCACATCCTCTCCAACACAGTGCGCTACGGGTCGGGTTGCCTTGGTTGAGTCTCGCTGGGGTAAGGTGCCAGTAGATAGCCAATTTTATCGCCGACTCCCTGGCTTTGGTGTTGCGGGTAGTGTGGGCGGCCCTGTAATATATGTGGTTCCATTCTATCGTGGAAAGAGGTCTTCCAAATTCCGTTTCCCATCGCCGCTGCCCAGCGGTTTTAGCAGGGTCAGCAGCAGGGGAGAGCATCCGATAGAGGTCTGAGATAAGATGTTTATCTGAGTCTTTGGACACTAGCCAGCGTTCGAACGGCGTCATTTGCCGGCCCACCAGGGGGGCAACGTCCGGGCTCAAGAGCCAGTGGCGGATTTGGAAATATTGATACATGTGAGGATTATCCACTCCATAGTCTCGCGAGATGTCGGCGAGAGAGAGGAACCCCTCCGTATCAAAGAGGTGCCCAGCTGATCGGCACGGTGTGTCACGCCATTGCAAGAAAGCTCGAGTATCTGTGCCGGGTGGGAATGCGGGGTTATCAAAGAGTGGAGTAAGTGGGGACGGGAAGGTCGTGAGGCCCCGTTTGACCGCCACCATGTCCCAGGTCGCCATGGTGGTCCGAGTAATAGGGGAGCGGAGGAGATAACGTGGCCTGTGTCGGCGAGCAAGAAACGGTATCTTCCACAGGGAGGTCTGTGCCATGGCCCTGTCCTGGAAGAGCCATCTCTTCTCTGATTCGGGCCGATACCACTCCACTAGATATCGAATTTGCGAGGCCTGGAAGTACTGCAGCAAGTTTGGGATCCCGAGGCCGCCCTCATCCACAGTCCTGTGTGCCACTCGTCGATGTAGCCTGGCGCGTTTCCTCTCCCACACAAATTGGTGAAGATCATGTTGGAGGTCAGCTAGCATTCCCATTGGCGGCGACACCGGGAGGGTCTGAAAGATGTATAGTATTTTGGGTAGGACCGACATCTTTACCGCCGCGATCCTCCCAAGTAAGGAGAGCGGTTGCTTTGACCAACGCGCGAGGTCAGCCCGGATCTGGGATGATAAGGTAGAGTAGTTGTGAGTAACCGTCGAGACCGTGGAGGAGGTCAGGGTAATCCCCAGGTAAGGCAGTCGAGTGGTGGACCGCAGTTGGCAACCGAAGGCGGCCGGCGGGCTGGTGGAAAGAGCATGGCTGCCGAGGGGCAATATCAGGGATTTCCCCTGGTTGACCTTGAAACCCGACACCACGCCGAATTGTTCCAGCTCCGTCAAGAGCGCTGGTATGGAGCTAGATGGACGGTCCAATGCGGCGATAACGTCGTCTGCGTATAGTCCCACCGTGTGGGGTTCGCCGCCGAAAGACATACCGAAAATGTGGGGGTTATCGCGGATCTTCTGTGCCAAGGGCTCCACGTATAGAGCAAATAGGAGTGGTGAGAGGGGACAACCCTGGCGGGTTCCCCTCTGTATCTCGAAGGGGTCGGACTTGAGGCCACCCAGCCGGACACGTGCCAAGGGACGATGGTAGCAGCTCGCGATCCAGGCCTGGAATCGGTCGCCCAGGCGGTATCGTCGCAGCACAGCCTGCATGTAGGTCCAGTCGACACGGTCGAAAGCCTTCTCTGCATCGATGGCTAATAGGGCAGAGTCGGAAACCTGAAAATGAGCTTTGTCCACGAGATGCAGGAGTCGTTTGGTATTGTCACTGCACTGGCGGTTCGGGACAAAGCCCGATTGGTCCGGTTCGAGGATGCCCGGCAGGCAGGGGCCCAGGCGAGCCGCCAGTACCCCCGTAAACAGCTTCAGATCCAGATTGAGTAAGGAGATGGGGCGGAATGCGGAGCAGTGCGTTGGGGGTTTGCCCGGTTTTAGGCAAGACCACAATATCGGCTGCCAGCATATCGGGTGGGATGGAGCTTGGCCCTTCAAAGGAATTAAAGAGCCTGGCGAGAATAGGCGCCAAGACATGGCCGAAGGACTTATAAAAGCCCGATGAGAAGCCGTCAGGGCCCGGGGATTTAAGCGGACGGAGGCGTGCAATGGCAGCGAGGACCTCGTCGGGGCGAATGGGGCTATCAAGGGTTTCCACGCTCGCTGAACATAACGGCGTAATGTTGGCCGATTGCAAGTAAGCGTCAATGGCTGTCGGTAATGCCTTATCTGCGCTATACAGAGAGGCATAGTAGGAGCGAAAGGTCGAGGCAATCTGTGCGTCCTCAGTAACTGCATCGCCGGCGTCGTCTAGCAGCGTCGTGATTTTGGAGCGTTGGAGTTTGGCCTTCAAGGCGCTGGCCAGGAGCCGGCCAGTGCGGTTGCCCCCCACGTAGTACGTGTGGCGGAGGCGAAGAGCAGCAAATTCTGCTCTATCGGTATCGAGGCTAGCCAACTGAGCTCGGGCGGCCTTAAGTTGGCGCCATATTCTCGGGGCGCCAGTGCGGCTGTGAACTCTCTCCAACTCCGCGACTTTGTCGGAAAGGTCGCTCCTCTTTTCTTTGCGAAGTTTGGCGTCTGCAGCTGATATCGCTATCAGCTCCCCTCTAACGACAGCTTTCAAAGCCCCCCATAAGGACGACATCGACACATCAGGGGTGTCATTGGTGGCCAGGTAGTCTGAGATGCATTTATGAAGTTGGCGGGTGACCGCCGGTTTTTGTAAGAGGGTTTCGTTAAGCCTCCACGACCCCGGAGTGCGTGGCGTGCGGGGCACGTTAAGCGTCAGCTCCACAGCTTGATGGTCGGAGAGGGCAGCCGGGACAATTGACACTGTGGCGATGTGGGGAAGGAGGGTCGATGAGCCCATGAAGTGGTCTATGCGTGCGTAGGTGTGATGTACGTGTGAGTAGAATGTGTACTGCGTCGTAAGTGGGTGTGTGTGCCTCCAAAGGTCCGAGATGTCCCTATCATGCAGCCAAGTAACGCCTTTCTGCGAGATCGCCCCTGTGTCCCCGTAACGGTGCCCCGATCTATCCTTGACTGTATCCATGACGAGGTTAAGGTCCCCCCCTAGTATCATGTATGTGTGAGGTGCTTGAAGCGTTTCTGAGATTGCGGAGAGCAAGAAGGATTCCTGACCCGTGTTGGGGGAATAGATGGAGCCTATCGCGTAGGTGGTGTTGCCTATCTGGAAGGCATGGGCTAGAAGGCGCCCCTTAATTTCCCCTATTTTAGCCCCTACCTTGCCTTTGAAGCGCCGTGATATGAGCAGAGCCACCCCAGCCTTTTTGGACGTGAGAGAGGAGAAGAGTTGTTGTGGGAAGGCGCAAGAGCGTAGCCGGTGCCAATCCTTAGCCAAGAGGTGGGTTTCCTGCAGAAGGCAGACGTCGGCCTCAGAGTTCTCCAGGTAGGAGACGATAGCCCTGCGCTTAATCGGGTTATTGAGTCCCTTGACGTTAAGGGACAGGATTTTGAGCGTGTCAGCCATCACTGGGGCACACAGGGGCGAACGGGTTCAGTTTTGCAAGACGCTGCGCAGTGGTGGAGAACGTGGGCAAACTCTGGTGTGTGTAAAGATCCCATGGCGTACTGGTCCCCACCCCCCATGGCGTACTGGTCCCCCCCAACAGTTCCCTCCCCCCCGTGGCCACCCTAACCCCAACAGAGTGGACCTCCCCAACTCCCCTCAAATGCAGAGCCCCCCATCCCCAACTTCCCCACCCCCTCCCAGAACATCCCCCCCAACAGAAACCGGGAAAAGTCTCGGGCCTAGTCGTGCAGGGCACAGGTCCGTAGAGTGTCAAAGAAAGGGGTACCATGGTTGCAGCCCAAGTGGCGGCTCCCCGGCCCAGACCCCAGTTAAGCCATGTGCGAATGAGAGAACACCCCAAGCTAGTCAAGGTTCACAAGGGCAGTATCCTACAGGTCGGGTGCTGTGTTATCTGCCACTTCCTGAATTGCAGCCTCTCGTTCCTGGGCGGCCGTGATCGGGTCTGGCTTTGGGATGGTTCTCGGCGTCCTCCTCCTGCGGACCGTCTGCCAGCCGTCAGTTGCAGGGCGAGGTGGGTCTCCTTGCGGAATATATTCATTTTAAAATAACAAGAACAACCAAACATGATTAGGGTACATTTAAAAAGGTATAGACAACATTATCTAGGTGTAACAGTTTCCTAAAATCAAAACATTACAATTATGCCGACTCTTGGTCCTATTTTAAAAAGCGATTACGGATATGCCGCATCGCAGTTAAAAATGTTGCCACCCCGAGTACAATAATAGGTGAAAGGTCCGTTTTTAATATCCTGTAAGCTGGGAGGTAACGGGTAAAACCCAGTTGTTTAAGAAGGGGGACAAGCCAATTTTTCCTCGGTCTTCGATAGGCCTTACAGAAAAATATAATGTGAAGATCGTTCTCCAGATGGTACTTGCATGACGGGCAATGCTCTCTCGATGCGGACTGGGCCCAGTGTTTTGTAAAAGCCCTAGTTGGGAGTGTACCATAGCGCCATTGTAAAAAGATTTTCCTTGTAAGGACTGGGAAGATATCATCTAGTACACGCTCGAGTGAATACACTTCTTTAAACTTAAGAAACAATTCTCACAAAGACCCCTCCCTCAATTTTCCCATTGTAGCGAGTAGATTCATCTCATGGAAGTCTCTCACTAAGAGTTTACGTGGGATCCTGGTACATGAGTTAGCTGGGTCTAGCCATAGTTCTGGTCTACCTAGTTTCTCACATGTTGATTTGATGTACTTTAACCTTGGAATTTCTCTTGATTTTTTTTATATTTTTTTAGAGTTTTATATAGCGCGAACTAGACCCGAACCGAATCAGGTATCAGAGCGCTTTACATAGCACCAGTTACGTTACATGAGGACACACTTTCATTTTAGGCACGGGGAGATTAAGTGATTTGCCCAGAATCACAGGAGGTTTATGGCGTCGTTACCGAGACTCGAACCCAGATCCCCAGGTCCGAGGTCGAGTGCCTTAGCCGTTAGGCCAACCCCTCTCCCCTATTTAGGTAGACTAAGAATCTCTTGGAGCTCACTCCTATAGCTCATAAGTTCTGGTGTGCTCCAGATACGGCGCCAGAATGTAATTGGTCTTAGCCCCAGTGCCTCATCAATGGGCCTCAGGCCTAGATCAAGTCTCAGCGGGATGAGGGGAGTACTGGCAGGTAAAGCCGCAATCTGCCTAATAACATTGTTTTCAACGATTTGTAGTTTGTGGTTAGGACAATGACCCCACAGTTCACCTCCGTATAAGACTGCCCCCCTAGCCTGCATTTTATAAATTTCAAGGGCAGCGCTAAAAGGTTTGTAGGTCGATCGACTTAACATCCTGGAAATACCTCCAGTTAATTGGACCAATTTCATGTGGGCCTTTGCCTGATGCGAGTCCCACGTCATATCCTGATTAATTGTTACCCCCAGGTATTCAAATGTAAATACCCTCTCTAATCTTGTTGAGCCAATAGAGGGATTGGGACGTGTTAAAGGGGGGGGGTTGAGAATCATAAATTTGGTTTTTAATGCATTGATCTCAAAGCCCCGCTCCACACAAAACGCTGAAAACCCGTCCAGGACTCTTTGTATTCCCATTGGGGATTTGGACAGCAGCAGGGTGTCATCCGCAAACATAATTGCAGGCACCCTGCTGCCGTTCAACTTGGGAGCATCGATGTCGTTAATCCTGGTCAGGTGGTCTATGACCCCGCTGACAAAGAGGCAGAACAGGGTCGGTGCGAGCACTCAGCCCTGTCTCACCCCCTGTCAACGGAGAACCTGTCAGGAAGAGACCCTTTTCTACCACACCTGACTCGTGCGAAGGTTTCCTGGTGCAGCCTTATCAGGATAGACAAAATATCCCCTGGAATACCCAACTCGGATAGTACAATCCAGAGTCTGTCTCTGGGTACTAAATCGAAGGCGGCTCGCAAGTCCACAAATACTGTGTACATGCTGCCGCCCTCGAGTACCGCTATCTTCCAATAAAGGAGGTTCAGGCGGAATGTCTGATCCATAGTGGAAACCCCTTTTCTAAATCCCGCCTGGTAAGGACTAAGAATGGAATTTTCTTCCATCCAATTTTCGAGGCGGTCCAAAACCAGACTGCCAAATAGCTTCTGGGAAACATCTATGAGGTTAATAGGTCTGTAGTTGGCTGGGAGCAGAGGTGATCCCTTCTTAAATATGGGAACAATCTCTGTGCCCAGCCAAGTACTAGGAACCTCCATGCCCGCAAGGACAGCATTAAATATTACAGCCAAGTATGGTGCCCATACATCGGGCTCATGTTTAAATAGGTCGCCCGGCATACCATCCAGGCCGGGCGCTTTGCCCGTTGCCAGGCCAGCGATGGCTGCTCGGACTTCCATCTCTGTAAAAGGTTCACCCTTAATTACTTCATCCATATTAGGTAGAGTGTCCTCATTAACGTCATCGAGGGCCTTGTATAATGAGTAAAAGTGGTCCTGCCATGTTTTAGCTGAGATGTTGGGCTCAATTGCCGAAACCAGCTCCTCGGACCCTGTATTAACAATACACCAAAATTTGCGGGAATCCCTAATGGATAGTGTTCTTACAAGTTTTTCCCACTTATCATGCTCCCATTCTCTTTTGGCATTAGTAATCAGATACTTGTAGTCCCTTCCAAGTGCCTGAACAACCTGTCTATCTGAACCATCCTTAATGGATGTCAGAAGGTCCTGTTTTGCCTTCCGGCAAGCCTGGTTGTACCAGTTGGGACGATCATAATGCCGGCTCTTTTCTGTGGTAAAGAGGACCTCTGCCACAGACTCAGTGAGGTTCTCGTGTGCCCTTGCTAGCTCCTTGTTTATTTCCTGGGGCACAGGGGATTCCATTATCATGGACACTTTTTCAAGGGTCGGTATGAGCCGGGGGTAGAGTTCCCCAATCTTCTCTGGGTTGGAAGCCAGCTTCTCCCACCTCACTCGCCGTCTGTTGCTTGTCAGTGTTAACCCTGGGACAGCCTCATCTACTTTACCCCCTCTGTCCTCCAAATCACGGACCGCATATACTAGTTCTAGGGCGTTGTGATCACTATCCTCCCATAATGTTACATTGAAGTCTATGACATTCGGCCACATGGAGAAGTGAACCATAATGTAGTCCAATCTGGACTCCCTACCATCTCTGTGGTAGGTACATTTTGATGGTATGTCAGAGCCTACGTGTCCATTGCATGCCCGAATGCCACACCTCAAGGTAAGGGCCGTGATTTGAAGAGCTAGTGGTGTCCAGGCTCTAGGAGGAGGGGCTACCGAAGGAGGTATCAGCCAAATCGCATCCTCCTCGTGGGATAGTCCATCCAGTAGGCCTGGAAGGGGCTCGAAATGACTATTAAAGTCGCCTCCCACAAAGAATGGTATACCCTGTGGGATGTTATTTAGAAAAACCGAGAGTTGGTCAATGGTGTCAGACTCAGCTGTGATGTTCACTGGTCTGGAGTAAATGTTTATCACAATCAGGCTACTCTCGTTTGGCCACTCCAACAAAACCCCAAGGATGTCACTGGAAACTGAGGGAATAAGGGATGCCAGGCATCCCAGGTCAGCCGCCACCCAAGTTGCAAGGCCTCCCGAGGGACGACCCTTCCCTCCCCATTTTGCCAGAGTCGAGAAAACAGCAAAGCATGTTCGAGATACTACTTCTCTGGACCACGTTTCCTGGAATAAGCAGACATCCTTTGCCTCGTCGAATAAACTCCAGTCAGGGCAGTTTAATTTATTCCTTAGACCAGCGAAATTCCAGGACAGTAAGTTAAGTGAGGATGGTCTGGAGTGGGAAGTAGTTGTATTGGATGTCAGCGTAACCCTACTGATCACCTGCGAAGACACACTAGAGGATTCATCCCAGACCTCATTTCTAGAATGTTCTGGGTTTGGAGGGGAGTCCACGCTATTTAAGAAGATTCCCGTGGTCTTATTATCTGCCTTATCCCTGGCATTTATCTCCAGTGAACTAACAGAGCTTTCAGTTGGTAGATCGCTGTTCCCTTCGGTGTGAACACCCTTGCAATGACCCATCTCCCCTCTCTTGCCCTGGTTGAGTCAGTCCACCATATCCAGGCTACTATATCTGTTAGATGACAAGAAATGGTCAGGTAGATGCTGCCGAGAGTGTATGGGATAGTGGAAATCAGTCCTATCTCTTTCCGCCCAGCCTCTCCCCCTCCTCGGCACAGTAGACCAGCCCTCTTCCTCACATTGATTGTGCGCTGATGGATAGAAGAAGGAAAGGGGTAGTGATTGAATTACTGTTCCCTGATCACAAAGTCGCCAACTACAAATATGAGCCACTGTCCTGGGATCTCTAAAGTTGACTATAACACAGTCACCTTCAATTGTTTTGTTTGTGTGGCCCAACCATGGAGTTCTCCTGACAGTAAGGACCGCGCTAGTGATTCCATCTGGAAGGGGTCTATTCATGGAGAGCCAACTAATGACCTTGTTCCTGAGGGCCAGAGCCGACTCTTTTGAATCCGGCCATAACTCAGGGACACCGGCCAAGATGACTGTGTAAGGGCAGGACTCTGGCGGGAGGTTCACGGGCCTATTTCTTTTTGGAGCAGCGCAAAAGTCTTGTTTAGCCGCAGCCCCCATCGGTGACCGATTGGGCCTTGGTTTATCGTCAAGCCCCTGTGTGGGATCAATTTGTGCTAACAGCGATGGGGTCTGCGGAACATGATCGGCCGCTGGAGTAATGGCACTATTTGCTAAAGAAGTTGGTGCTGGTACTTTATCTGTTACTGTCACTAGGTCCTTAGCAGGCGGCTTAGATATAGCCTTCTTACCTCTGGGCTCTGCTCCACCTTTCGCTAGAGTGGTGTTTGACTTATTAGCCTCTGCACGATGTAAGGATGTTTGTTCTATGGAGGCTAACCTGCCTTCAATCCTTGTTAGGCGTGTGACTATAGGGCTTATATGTGTCTTAAGGAGTGCTTCTATCCTAGCTAGAAGCAAATCATGGGCTTCTAGATTATCTGACAGGGGTGGGATTACCACAGTTGGTGTCAAAGGTGACGGTGAGACAGTATTGGGAGTCAAAAGTGTATCTGTGGGAGTGAGCCCCTTTTTACTTTGGCCTGATTTGCGTCTCTCTGAAATTTCATTGGGTTTGGGGATTTTCGCTTTACGTCCTCTGCTTTTCTGTGCCCCTCTCTTTCTTTTTGGTATCGTGCCTTCCCTTTCCCCCTGCGTGAGGCAGTCTATGGTATCAGTAATGACATCTGTGTTTGGTGCGATATTAATAGGGGAGGGGGGGGCTGAGGTAATTGGGTGTGTGGTAACGGTAGGGTTAGGAGGCTAAGATCATCCGTTGCACTTGTATCGTTGTCGGTATTAAGCATAATAGAATTACTTAAATTGGGTAGGGCTGACATCCCACCCTTCGTGATGACCCCAGTCTCTGAAACAGCGTGAATCATTCTGTTCTCCGGGGTCTTTGCGAGCGCTAAGGGGCCTATGGAAGATCTCCGGACCCAATCGATTTCCTGTGATATGCGTCTTTCTAGAAGAGTTATTTCATCAATCAAGAGGGATCCTGCTTTGACAAAATAATTGTCTATAGTACCTTTTGCTGCTCCTGCAGCCAGCGTGCTCTTACTTCGGGTTTCTCTAGTCGCCATGGTTTGTTAACCCAACGGGGCTAGGGAGGCAGGAAAGAGATCCAAAAGGAAATGGAGTGGCCCAGTCCCGGTCTCGACCGTTCTCGAACGGCCTCAAACGGCCCGCCCTTTGCCCGGGCTTCGCCCCGAGCTCCGTCCCGCACGCGTCCCACGTCCCGCGGGAGAGAGGCGTGTTATATAGTATGGAGCAGAGAGCAGGGGGCGGGAAGAGACACCAGCTGCGCTCAGTTGATGGGTGCGCGATGCTCGCTGGGTCTCGCAGTCCCGGCCCCTGCAGGCGGTGGAGTTCAGCCTCTGGCTCGGCGTTATTTCCAATTCCCTATTTCCTATATCAGGGAAAGTGTGGGCTCCGTGGTAAAGTCCCCAGCAATGGACAATCCGGCAGTAGCGGCTTGCGAGCGGCTCCCGCTGAGCGGGGGCCGCAAGCCGTAAATAGGAGCAGGGAGCAGGGGGCGGGAAGAGACACCAGCTGCGCTCAGTTGATGGGTGCGCAATGCTCGCTGGGTCTCACAGTCCCGGCCCCTGCAGGCGGTGGAGTTCTGCCTCTGGCTCGGCGTTATTTCCAATTCCCTATTTCCAATATCAGGGAAAGTGTGGGCTCCGTGGTAAAGTCCCCAGCAATGTACAATCCGGCAGTAGCGGCTTGCGAGTGGCACTTGTTGTATTTATCTATTCCCCTCCTCTTAGGCCTTAATTTAATAGGGGGCACCTTTCCTTTATAGTAGGGTGGCCCTTTTGTTCCGTGCATCTATTCACTTTCAGCCTCTGGGTATTCACAGTGACAGGGACGGACGATGGATCATGGTCAAGGGTCGACACAGGGGGAAGCTGTGCACTTTTGCGGCGCTACACGCACCCAATACAGGCCAGATGTCTTTTCTACACATGTATTTGGGGAAATTGGTGGATTTTGCGGAGGGGTCATTAATCCTTATGGGCGACTTTAACTTGGTCTGGCACAAAGACTTTGACAGTAGGCACCCACAAAGATCTGACACGAGCTCGTTCTCAGGGGAAACACAGCAACATATTCATGATTTGGGTCTTCTCGACTCTTGGCTCATGCTCTTCCCACAGAGACATGACTACATGTTTTATTCCCATGTACACCGCACATACTCCCGATTGGACTACATCTTTCTTAGTCAGACACTGCAGGGTGAGCTCCGGGATGCTCAGATATTCCCCCTATCGGTAGCTGATCACAGCCTGTACACGGTATGTCTCCAATGGAGAGGGAATGCCCCTCCTGCTCCTAAATGGTACTTCCTCGCGTCCCTGGCCTGTGTCAGGGAATCTTGTTCTAAAATACGTTCAGCTATCTCTGCGTTCCTCGAGTCTAACCGCCCGGAGGATACCTCGGAGTATATTACTTGGGATGCTTTGAAAGCGGTTCTTCGCGGGGAATGCATAGCTCTTAATGCCGCACTTAATAAGCAGCAGGCTCGAGAGCGTGAGCTCTTGGAATCTGAACTTTCTTCTATTGAACAGGCCCATAAGGCTCACCCCACGAGACAAACATTGCGCCAACTCACGGCTCTCAGGGGTAAACTACGGTCCATTTACAATAACATGGCGGAATTCACTCTCCTCAAGCTGCGGCATTTATCTTACACTCAGGGTAACAAAGTGATTAAGCATCCAGCAAGGCAGCTGAGGGATAAGCGAGAAAATGAGTATATAGGAGGCATCTTGGGTGAATTAATGCACAGGGATGAAGATAAAGCTACTCTTTTTGAGTCCTTTTATAGGGACCTCTACACGGGGACTCTTTAGCCGAGGAAGCCCAATGGGATTACCTCCGTTCCTTACCTTTACCCCAGGTCTCTGATGCATGGAATGACTTGCTTACTGCCCCTATCACCATAGATGACGTCTCAGCAACCATCCAGTCACTAAAACCAAATAAAGCTCCTGGCCCTGATGGGTTTACAGCTCTTTTTTATAAAACATTTGCCCCCGACCTTGCTCCCTACCTAGTGACTCTTTTTAATAAAATGGCAGAGGAGGGGAACACTTCAGGCTCCATGGCAGAGGCTGTGATATCAATCATCCCCAAACCGGGGAAAGACCCACACGACTGCACTTCTAACAGGCCAATATCGCTATTGAATCTTGACGCTAAATTGTACTCCTCCATACTTGCTAAAAGACTAAATGACCTCATGCCCACTCTATCCACCTGGATCAGTCCAGTTTTATTAAGGGGCGCCAAACCCATGGCAACATTCGTAGAACCGTACACCTAATTGAGAAAGCCAACAAGTGTAAAATTTCAGCGATACTAGTTGCCTTGGACTCCGAGAAGGCCTTTGACAGGGTCGACTGAGCTTTCTTATTTAACACACTCAAGGCGTTTGGTTTCGCACACCAAATTGCTTAACATGATACGGGCTAATTACCGTTTCCCAAACTCCCGAGTCTTGGTAAATGGAGTAAGAGTCCCCTACCTTGCAGCACTCCAGAGGCACGCGGCAGCATTGAACCTCTAGCCCTTGCAATACAAAACAGGCCTGACATTCACGGCATTCCGTTCACTGGGGGATCCCATAAAATGTATCTGTTTGCCGATGACGTGCTTCTATATCTGACGGAACCTGCAACTTCCCTCCCAAACCTGCAGTCTGAGCTCACACGGTATGAGTTAGTGTAGGGGTTTAAAATCAATCTAAGTAAGTCATATATTCTTAACCTCACCCTGTCCTCTGAGGCTGCCCTTCACCTCCGCAACCTTACACCATTAGCATGGGCAACCGTGTCCATACAGTACCTGGGATTTCAACTAACTCCGACCCTTGAGGGACTTTATGCTGTCAACTTCCCTCCTATCCTTGTCCGAATTCAGGCGGAGCTTGTTAGATGGAAACGTCTTTTTCTTTCTTGGCTTGGCCGTATACACGCCATAAAGATGACTCTCTTACCTAAACTACTTTATCTATTGCAGGCTCCTACCTATTGAGCTGGAGCACGGCTTCTTTCAAAAAGTGAAATCGATGATGCTACGCTTTATCTGGCAGGGCAGGAGGGCACATTTTTCCTACACTTTGCTGCGTCGTACCCGCGCTGATGGAGGAGTTGGCTTACCCGACTTTCTTTTATACTATAAGGCGGCTCAATTGAGAGTTTTGGTTGAATGGTCCAAATAAGAATCTGAAAAACATTGGCTGCACATGGATCGGAGTGTAACTGGACGGACTATCTGGGACTTAATATGGCGCCGGGGTAAGGACAGACCTCCAAACACCTATATTAGCACCCCTACGCGCACCACCCTTAACGTTTGGGATACGGTTTCCGGCGATGACAGATGGACCTCCTTTCCTTCTCCGTTCACCCCGATCCAATTCAACCCAGCCTTTCCCCAGCACAACACGAGGGACCCTTCGAGGCCTGGAAGAAGGGGGGGTGCCTTGCTTTAACTCATTTATTCCACAACTATGACCCTCTCACCTTTGATCACTGTATGGGATTATGCATTAGAAGACACTTAACGGTACCATTACACACAATTGATGCATTGGGCGCTTTCCCCAACGGTTCGGGATGCGGCCACTCGACCCCTTACTAAATTTGAGGTCTTCCTCACCATAGCTTCCTCTATGAAGGGGGTGATCTCATTCATCTATGGCTTTCTGATTACAACACTTCTTTCCCCCCGTCCCAGGTATATGTCTATGTGGGAAGACATGATCCAATGTCCGATCCTTGAGGAGGAGTGTGCTCATCTCTGGTCGGATATCACACGTTTCAATCTCTCTGTGGAGCTGATCTCATCTCAAGACCATGATGGATTGGTATCTGCACCCTTCGAAACTTAAATTAATCTTCCCAGCTTCCTCAGATAGATACTGGAGGGGATGCGGTTTACTAGGTGATTTCCGACACATATGGTGGGACTGCCCATTTATTCGCCCCTACTGGGAAGAAATTCTAGCTCATATGAAAGACGTGCTCTGATACCCCGTCCCTGTCACTATTAAAGGGATCCTTCTGGACCTGCGGGATCCTTCCCTCGTTCACCAGACTCGGGCAGACAAAAAAATCATGTGGCTTTGCATCAGGGCAGCTAAGGTCACCCTGGCAGCTGCCTAGAAACAGAAAGAGGCCCCGGCTATTTCCCTCTGGCACTCACGGCTCTGGAGGCTGCTCAGTCTTGAACGTATTGGTACAAAAGGGGGTGGTGATGGACGGAGCATCTGAACCAATCAAACACTCACACCCAGTCAAAAGATCTGGGTTTGATCCATCACCTGCCACCCCAGTTCAGACATGGCTATATGCAAATCAGTCTGACCCTGTGCCTCATGGGAACAGTCCAGTGCGAACTGCCAAGCCATGCCTTCTCTGGACCGGAAACAAGCTTCCGAGGACCGGTTTCTGGCATTCCAGCCATCTTCAGCCCGGCTTGCCTGAATCCAGTGGCAAAGTGAGCAAGGGACTCACGTCTGAGCATACCCTGCCACACTTATGACGGCCAAAGCGGTACAAAAGGGGGTGGTGATGGACGGAGCATCTGAACCAATCAAACACTCACACCCAGTCAAAAGATCTGGGTTTGATCCATCACCGTTCTTTAGCCCACTCTGCCACCCCAGTTCAGACATGCCCTAAGGGCATGTCTGTCTGTCACATGGCATAGGTGTGCATGCACACACGTGCAGGCACACCTGGATTCGGTATGAATTGAATTGGGTGGTAAAATACCAAATCTGTATGGCCTTTGGGACTCAGAAGAGTCCCACCTACATTTGGATTTACCGAATCGGTAAAATTACCGATTCGGTATTTTACAGAATCGGTAAATTTACCGATTCGGTAAATTTACCGATTCTGTAAAATAAATGCCCCTATGTGCCTATTCTTAAATACCAGTCGAAATCGGCCGTTATCGACCGGTATTTAGGCTCCTACATCTGGCCCCTAGAGGTGGTTTTCTGGTTATTGCTCACATATTCTTTTTTTTATTTTTTTATTTTATATCATTTATAAAGCGCGCTGTTACCGAGCGGCGTCCTGGCGCTGAAGTGATAACTCCCCTAAGTGTCAGACCTCTGCCTATTGCCTGAAAAGCCAAGTTTTAATATTTTTCCGAAAGGCCATCAGGTCCGCACTTTGTTTCAAAGCTAGGGGTAGGGCATTCCAAGCAGTGGCCCCTCCGACGAAGCTTCTGCCCCCCCCCCCATTGTGCCTTCCTGATCCAGGTTTTCTTAATCAGCCCTTTATTGACTGACTTCAGCTGTCTGCCTGGCGTGTACCATTGGAAGTGCTGCTGGAGAAAAGATGGACCAATTCCATGTACCGCCTTGTACACTATACATAGTGATTTAAACATTATCCGTTTGCGCACAGGGAGCCAGTGCAGTTTCCTGAGTTCCCGGGAAACCGGTGCAAACTTTGGCAAGCCGGCGATGAGACGCACGGCAGCATTTTGCAGCACCTGCAGTTTATTGAGCAACCCATGTTGGGCCTCAAGGAGAAGACTGTTGCAGTAGTCGAGGCGGGAGAGCACAAGTGCCGTCACCACCGTTTTTTTGCAACTGTCTGGCAAGAAAGGGAGTATCTTTCTAATAATTTTCAGGGTCCAGTAAATAGAGGAAGTCAGTGCATTAACTTGAGGTTTGAAGGAAAGTTGATTGTCAATGAGAACACCTAAGTTCTTTACCTTAGTTACCGGAGTGGGAGAGGTGCCCATATCGTCCGGCCACCATTTGGGGCTCCAGAAGTTGACATCGGACCCAAAGAGTAAGACCTCAGTTTTGGAGGAGTTCAATTTACGGCAATTACTTGCCATCCAAGCGCTGACTGCGGTCATACAGTCCTGAAACCTGGCAGCTACGCCTTCTTTTCTCCCCGGGAGCAGAGATACGACGATCTGAGTATCATCTGCGTAAGATGTTAATTCAAACCCATAAGCCCGGATCACCGGGGCGAGAGATGAAACATAAATATTGAATAGGGTAGGGCTAAGGGAGGAACCCTGAGGGACCCCCCCAGGGAGTTTGAAAGGTCTAGACTCAAAATCTCCCAGGGCCACCACCTGAACCCTATTTGTAAGGAAGGATTTCAGGATGCTCAGGGCCCTCCCCTGAATCCCGCAGTCCTCTAAACGACCCACCAGAATACTATGGTGGACCGTGTCGAAGCCCGCGGACAAGTCGAGGAGGACCAGTGCCGCACGTCCCCCTTCATCCAACGCCTTCCTGATCTCTTCAGTAGATTTAATCAGGGCGGTCTCAGTGCTATGACCTTCCCTAAACCCATGTTGGGCTATGTCCAGACCCTGAGAAGATCTAAGAAATGTACAAAGCTTAAAATTCATAACCTTCTCAATAAGTTTGGCTGGCAACGGCAGCCGGGCTATGGGCCAGTAGCTGTTAGGGTCGGAAATATCGAGTGTGGGTTTCTTGAGCAGCGGGATAATCGATGCCCGTTTCCAGCATGTTGGAAAATCCCCGATATCGAACATCTTGTTAAAGAGATTAGCAAAGGTGAATTCTATAGGGGAAGCCGCCAATTTTGCCACTGACGCTGGACAAGGATCTAAAGGTGAACCTGATTTTGTCACGTGCAGCAGTTTTGTAATCTCTTCCGCGCTCACAGGACCGAACCCAGATAGTATCGCCTCCTGTGGATTGGCTATGGGATTCCTATGCGATCCTTCAAGTAGAGTCTGCCCACCTTGTGGCTCGAGTGCGGTAAAGATAAGTTCCACCTTCTTTAAGACCGACTTGGCGAGAGTCTCGCAAAGTTCCAAGCTCGGAGGAATGATCACTGGCTTAGGAGTGGCCAGACTAGTGACTGTGTTAAAGAGTTCCCTAGGTGAATTGCTGGCTCCCTCAATACGGTCAGTGAAATATGAGCATTTGGCCTTCCTTATCAGATCTTTATAAATCCTTTGACTGGATTTAAGTTTGATTTTGTCCGCCTGATGGTAGTTTGTGCGCCAGGCTCGCTCGAGTTTTTTGCAAACAAGCTTGTGTTCTCGCAGCTCGTTAGTGAACCAAGGAGCAGATGGTGTTGTACGAGTGGGGCGGCATATTTTCGGCGGGGCTAATGTGTTGCAGGCTCGGTCAATCCAATCGGTATACATATCTGCTGCTTTGTTCACCTCAGCTGGCAGAGTAATCATAGAGGATGCCAGCAAATCCTCCAGTGCAGTACCCTGAACATTTTTTCAGGTTCTATACATCCTGGCTGTCTTCCTATCCTGCCTTGCCTTTTGAAATGGGGAACTAGAAATATTAAATAGCACGGCCGAATGGTCAGACCAGGTCATGGATTCAGTATTGACAAACTGCAAATCCGGCTTATTCGTAAAGATCCCATCCAGAGTGTGCCCTGCTGTGTGCGTGGGCCCCTTAACCACCTGATTGAGTGATTCTGTAGTTAAGATCTAGGAGAATCAATGACATGGCAGCATAGAGTGAAAACTAGGATGCATTCCCATGGTTTAAAATCACACAGCCTCACAGTTGTGTTTCAATATCTTGATTAGCACACTGTGCTCAATATGTTCAGTAAAACTGAGTTACACAGTTCACATATCTCATATAAACTCACAAGCTAGGTAAACCTGGTATACTTCAAATACAAAAATAGCAGTAAAATGATTAAAAAGCAAATTATCAAACTATGGGCTGGAAGCACCAAAGGATTTTATGAGAGCAAACCTTGCAATTCACACAATTACTGGGTTTGCGACCATCAAATTCCTTTTGGTGATGTATGAAATCCATTTAATAAGCTGGAAAAGCCATACCAAATCACAACTTGGAGGAAATATCAAAGTGTTTTTTTTTCCCAAATTGCTATGCAGTATGCAATTTATCAATGATTTGAGACCATTGTTCTGGTTACAACCCATTGTACACTTAACAACACCTTAAAGAGGATGCAGACTCCTTGCTACTCCTTTCCTTTTCAGTTGTGATGCTAGCCTCAGAGGGTGTGTTAATTGGCTCAGGGAAAACTGATTTTTACCATTGTCTTTAGGCTGCACTGGTTCCTTTAAGAAAAACTTGCTGTTATCACTAAAAATCTGTTTGCACATGGGTGGTGGTCTAATGTTCTTTTACTTCCTCCTTCCCTGTCTTTGTACCTAATTACAGGTGGTTGGAAATTGTGACCTGACTAATTGACATTCATTGGGCTGGCCATTCTGTGACCCCTGAAAATGGTGATTTAGCAACTGACCTAATAGTTTATAGATACATAAGTTCGTAAAAAATATAAGGGCATCTGACCCTTCATGCATTTTACTATGAGACGCTGGAGATGTTCTCCAGACAATGAATACTTCATGTTTATGTTCCTATCGCTGTTGTTTCTTGAAGTATCACCTGAATTCATTAGAGGAAAAGTTTCAATAGATGCAACACATATTTAGAGACATTGAAATGAAGGTTTGCAGCTGGTTACAGACCTGTAAGTGCAACTGCTGGAAGCCTGATAGAAATAATTTCACTAGTTTAGCTTTCTTCAAACTGCAGATTGTGTAGAGAAGAACAATCCCATTTCAGATTCTCATGCTCTTACTGAGGTACAGCAGCGCTGCATTTTTTTTAAGTGTTCAACTTCACCCAGTGCTCAAAAGTAGGGGGTTCCCGCTGTATCTCAGTTCTGGCAGGGTCCATAACAAAAGCCTAATTCAAAGGATAGATAGCCCTCCCTTTGTTTAAGTATCATCTTGACTGAGAGCCATCTAGAGCCTAACACCTAGGCATTGATTAGGACCCGAAAGTTCACAGCTTTTTATCACTTTTTTATCACCTCACAAACACTTAAGACAAACTATTGGAGACAGGTTTTTTACAATTTTGTTCAACACTCTATCTAACAGATGTGCTTGGTCTATAAGAATCTAATATGTATCTGTCTGCCCAAGTAGTTACACAAATATTGATCTAAATTGTGCCTGCTTTTTTAAATTTAATTCTTTGATAGTGCTACTCAGCCCAGAGTCAGTTGTCAAAACAATTTTCATGATACAGAGAGGCACAATAAATCATACAAGTTTTTAAGTCAATGTACAGGAAATGTTACATAAGAGAATGAGGAGTATAATGTGTAACAATCATATATCATTCATACTTGTTGACATTATAAGAGTGAAGGGTCAAATCTAAACATACCAACAGTTTGAGAAAAGAAAAAAGGAGTTATGCTTATGTTTAACAATTTGCATGCAGCTTCTTGGTGCTGATAATAGATCATTGTGCTTTATTAGAATTCTTGCAACTTAGGAATTGGATGTAACAAAAGGATATCAGCATCAAAAGCAGTAGCTCACTTCCCTCTCTAAATAAAATTCCAATGTACAATCTATATGTTATTTGATATGCAGGCTCATTAACCTGTTATGCTGCTTTATGATTAAAAACCATGAATGGGCAAAACACAGATCTCTCCCAGAACTGTGTTAAAAACTAGACTTCTATTACCCTATTATAAAAGCTTCGAAATTGCTGTCCACACAATGATCTTTGCAGCAAATGTCTTGGCCTTGAAAGTTATTTTTAAAATACAGTCTCTTTGTGACCAATTAAGTTCTTTAGAACAGATTTATTGTCTTGTATGTCCTTATTGGAAATTTATTTGCAGCAGATATTTGTTTTATTGATGTATAAAGAGTGTCAGACTCTGCCTTTTAAGCTCCACCCCTCATGACTCGATCAACTGTCCTCTGCCACACCTTGACCCCCAATGTATAGGTTCCCGAAGTAGATTTTTTCCAATCTCAGCACTGACTTATTCTTAAACTGCTTGCTTTTTCTTTTTGCCTGCTTGGGGGCAGAGGCTCTGGATATGGGTAGGTGGTTCTCTAAATGGACTACTAACCTTTGGCACGCTACAGGCTCCTGCTGGCCTTTAGACTGCCCACCTGAGGAACAATTGTTTGAATTTACAAACCGTCAGCATACCATAATGGATTATCCTGTATTGGCCCCAGATGATAATAATAACTATAAGGTGACAAAACAAAGTGCCACTGAGAAGTCGAATGATGTTTCATTATTGCTCAAAAGTGCTGATGCTATTGATTGCTGTAAATATAAATCATAATCTGGGCCTGCTATCAGTGCGATCCATGGGCTATATATGTCTCTTGCTTGGGCACAACTGATCGACTTAATAATGAAGAATGTTTATTAAAATATTACTTTTTGTATTCTACTATTTGGTTGCATCTCAAAAGTAGGGGTAGGCAATAAATTATGTTCCATCAGCGGAGTTTGCAGAGTTTTGCCCACTCTGCTTGACACTTGAAATTTGGAGTTCTGGCCAAACATCACCAACCTCTGTGTGGTGGAGTTTCTTCTTGCGTGCGGCTTGCCAATGGTAAATTGGCAAGCACAAGAAAAAATTGCCATCCGTAGCGTGATGTTTGGACGATTGGAGGGCAGTTGGATTTTTTTACCAATGTGCGTGGTTGTGACTATTTGCAGTGAGAAAGCTGCCTCTCGAGTAGAAAAGCTACTCCAGCAGCAGCAAAACCAATGTGAGCAGCTGCACCCTCTGGTGTGCCACATGGTGTCATTTATGCTGATTTTCAGTGCAGAATGAGCTCTCAGAACTAAAAATCAGTGCGCGTGGAATGACAGGACATTTTTCACCTGTTCACGGACCTCCGCAGAATCTCGCAGAGCTTTCATGTAGGTCTCCAGAATTCTGCTGAGTGAAATTTCATGAGATCCACCCACCCATACTCCAAAGGTAAGGATTGGATTCTGTGTGTGGTCACTGCCGGCTTCCTCTGCTTACACAGTTAGAGGGAGATCCACTGCTGTTTTGTGGCAGATTACTGATGAACCTTTGACACCTACACTACCTCACCACTCCGAATAAAGCTGACATAACTACCAGACAGCAGTGTATTCAAAAAGTTAGTTATGAGCTTTGAAATGATCAGTGTTTAAGTGCCTCCACGCGGCAGACCACTAGGTCTCTGAGGGATCGTGTATGCTGGCATCAGGCACTACAGCCTCTGGAAGTGAGGGTGCAAGTACAATGTGCAGCTCTCTGCCTCCATTTGAAGGTTTTGATCAGCTTACAACCAGGTATCTTCCTGTAGCAGAATAGAAGGCGTCCGCTGCCCCAGTAGGAACTGAGATATCAGTGTGGAGGTTCTTCTAATAGAGGACTACAAAGTGAATCAGGTCTCTCATGTGTGAATAATAACATTAATAATAATAATAATAATAATAATATTAATAATAATAATAATACAAAGCGTAAGATATACGTGTTGCACAAGTGGAGGTAATTTAGCTTTAGCAGGTAAGTATCATAGGTAAAATGGTAGACGAGCATGGTAGGCTAATCATGATAAGTAGGTAGGTTACAGTGTGTATGGTAGGCATGTATGGTAGTTATGATAGATAGGTATTGTATTATGTATAGGTTAGAACAGTAATCGAGAAACACTCATTTATGGAGTATTTGCTCATGATGGCTGTTAGACTCTTACCCCTGTATGGGTCCTACAGCAATATCAGATTAAACAGTGGGGGAAAAGCAAGCCTTTTAAAAGCCAATAGCATTGAAGGTTGTATACAGCGAGTACACACTGTACAAACATCAAGCGAATTAGATTTGCCATTGCTTGTTGGTAACAATAGGTTTATGGAAGCACTATGTGCTAGTGTCTACCCTATTTCATATTTTTGTTAATGTAGCTCTCCCAGTAATCAAGACTGAACATCAGACGTGGATCCTCTGGCTATCCTGTTTGCTAATAATGTTGTAACTGTGATTTGCACTTGGGTATGTTGACTACTTGGCTTTGGTTTGTTTCTCCCACAGATGTGTTGTTTGAACAGGTGGAATATGTTGATTCCTTAGGGGTATATCTCACAAAGCCAGGCACTTGGCAGAGACAGGTGCAAACTAATACTTAGCACAATGTTCCACAGCCGTGGTTAAAGTCTCCATAACTCAGTCTTTATGGTCAAATATCTATCTTTTAGATGGACCAATTTTTTTATTTTTTTTTATTTTTTAATATTTTTTTATTTTCAATTTACCTGGTACAATACATTACTTGAGATTGATTGTAGATTGATGTATCAGAATATACAGTTCTTCGTTACTTAGCATAAGGATCAAAAACAAGATAGGTCTTCAAGGAGAAAATCATATATATAAACAAACATATATATCAGATTCAGATTAATTTAAATATTGAGAAATCCAAAATATAAAATTCATAATTGCTTAATATAAGGATCAAAGATAGCATTATCCTTGGAGGAGAAATTCACATATATACAGAAATACAAATATATAATTAACCAATCAAGGGGTTTGTCTCCACAAAGCAAGGGGAGTCCAGACACAAAGGCCCCACTCCCTCGCCTTCCTTCCCCTTCTTTTATAAAGAGCAGTTTCGATGTTGTGAATACCTAGCAACCTGGCCAGCCACATTTGAAAAGTAGGTGCAGTATTATCCTTCCAACCAGCTGCCACCAAGATCCGAAGGACTGCTACACATATAAATACAAAGGCCTCCTTATCCCATTCTAAATCAGGATTATTACCAAGACCAGATATCATAAGTGTAGGGGATACATTTACCTGAACATCCAGCAGCCCCAGAAACTCCTCAATCCCTGCACATATTTTCCTCATTTTTTTACATTGAGAGAACATATGAATTAGATCGGCGGGTCCATCCTGGCATCTTGGACATTTGTCATCCTCCTTTATTCCCCAATTAAAGAGCTTATCCGGAGTAAAATACAAATTAAATAGTACTTTATAGTGTTGTGCTCTTAAATTGGTAGAGTGAAACACTTTTTTCGCTAGCTGGAGAACCCTTATCTAAATCGAAATCAGGGTTCCCCTAATTTCGTCATCCACGATGATTCAACTTTATCCATATCGTCTGGTAGTGAGTCTATTAGGGCTTTATAAATTATCTTAATACCCGCTACATCTTGCAACAGATACTCAATTGTTGTGATTTTCCCACCTGGATAAATACGTGGTCTCATACCATACAGTGTTAGCTGAATCTGGAGGTATTTAAACGCATGAGTAGAGCGGATACCAAATTTAGCTTGGATATCAGTAAAAGTATGTAGTTTCCCTGTATCCTTGTCAAAGATGTCCCCCATTATTCTTATTCCTTGTTGCTCCCAAATAGCCCCCATCCTATCATTGCTGAGTTGAGGAAAAACTTTGGAGTTCCACAGTGGTGTATAATAGTTTATTTTAGGAATTATTAATGCCTTTTGAATAGCTTTCCAAATTTTCCAGATTCCATCCATAATTTTGTATTTAGTTCTATTGTAGTACCCTCTTTCTGTTCGGCGTAGCAGCATCCCTTGTGCATCGTGACCCATTAATAATTCGAAAATAGAGGGAGGATCGAAGGGCTGATTGTGATTAGGCGCAGTATCAAATAATATTGCCATCTGGCCCATAAGGCATGCCCATTGGTATAATCTGATATTGGTGGCTGCCAATCCACCCCTCTCTTGTGGAAGTGATAGATATATTAGAGACCTTCTAATTTTGCCATACGACCAGAGGAAATTTGAAAATACTGCTTCTATACATTTTATCCATCCCTCACCCACCGGAAGCGGAATTGAGCGGAAGAGATAAATAATTTTTGTTAGCATGGACATCTTCAATACATTTACGCGCCCAATTAAAGACAGATGAATAGTGTCTATTCTTTTTAGCTCTTGTGTAATAGAAGCAACCAGTGGAGCAATATTCTCTTCAATTATTAGATTGACTACCGGGGTTATCTTGATCCCTAGATATATTGCTGACCTGACCCATCTACCATCCTGTCTTGCCATATTGTTAGTACATAGTATTTGCGTCTTATTTTCATTGAGACGGTAGCCAGAGTATTTGCCAAAGTCCCTAGCCATATCCGTAAGAGCTGTTATTGCAGTCTCTGGATTAGAAGTTATTACAGCTAAATCATCAGCATATGCCAGGATTTTTGTCTCGTAGCCCCTGCATACTACTGGGTCAATTGCCTCACATCCTAAAATTCTTCGAATCATGGGGTCTATATAGAGGGCAAATAGTATTGGGGAACATGGGCACCCCTGCCGGGTCCCACAAGTTATTAAAATCTCTTCCGAGCTTCCCCCCATCATCTGGATCCGAGCCTTCAGTTCGCGATACATCGCTCTGATTGCACTGATTAATTTAGGACCATAACCCCTTTGTACCAATATCCCCCATAAAAATTGCCAGGTAACGCGGTCGAAGGCCTTCTCGGCGTCTAGGAGGATCATCGCCATCCGATCCCCCCCGGCAGCATGGATATCAAATAAAGTGATTACCCATCTCACATGGTCCGTTGTTCCTAGACCCGGAATAAACCCCTGCTGCCAAGGGGACACCAGGCCCGGGACGACCCTCGCCAGTCTATTAGCCAGAACCTTGGCGTAGATCTTTGTATCTGAATTCATGAGGGATATTGGTCTATAGGCTCCGGGGTCATACTTAGGTTTATCTTTTTTATGGAATACCACAATATTTCCTTCCATGAGTTAGGGATATCCATAGTATAGACTATCCCGGTAAATAGATCCGTTAATAGGGGAACTATTATATCCTGTATATCCTGATGTTTGTATACTTCCAACGGGATACCATCTGGACCTACGGCTTTCCCTATAGCTAGGTCCTTTATCGCCTTGATAACTTCCTCCCTTGTTATCTCTTCCTCCAACCCAAGTCTATCCTTTTCATTCAGTTTTGGGCCCAGATCATCCCAGCACATATTAGAGAAATCCGACCTGGCCTCATCATTGTATAGTGCCTGAAAGTAATTATTAAAAATTTCTCGGATTTCTTCTGGCTCGGAATAGTTCTGGATCCCTTCGCTAGTATTTTAATGACATTTTGATTGCTCTTTTGTTTAATTCTGAGAGCCAATAATTTACTCGCCTGCTCCCCGGTTTCATATAATGAACCCCTATCTGTTTGATATTGATCCGCCGCTCTTTGGGCCATTAGCTGATTTATCTCTGCTTTAATAATCATAACTTTCTGTTGCATTTCTGTGATCTCCCGAACCCTGGCTATAGCTCTAACTAATAATTATTCTGCTTCTGTTAGTTGCATTAGGAGGACCTCATTATGAACCTTCATTTCCCTCCTAAGCCTTGCAGAAAAACTAATTACCTCCCCTCTTAAAGTCGCTTTAAATGAATCCCATACCATGTACCGTGATGCACTATACCGATTGATATCAAAGAAGTTTTGGGCCCAATTTTTTAGGTGGTCGACAAATTTAGTGTCAGTTAGTAGCTTTCTTTCAAAAGACCACCTTGATGCTGGTCTAATCAGGGTATCAATATGATATTGAATTATCAGAGGGTTATGATCAGAAATTAATTTCCACCCTATTTGCCACCAAAGCAGATACAAGAAAATAATCTAGTTTAGAAAACTTTTTCGCCGGAGAGGAAAAACATGTGTATCCAGGGTTATTAGGCTTCTTCTCACCCCAGACATCCTGCAGCCTGTGCGTTTTAATTAGTGCAGATATTGCGGAAAATACCCTGGACTTCCGTCCAAGATATGGGGCATTTATCCCACATTCTGCAAGGTCCGTATGGATATTGAAGTTACCACAGACTACAAGAGGTGAGGGCCAATTCAACAATTCAATCTCCAGACCATCAGAAAATTACAGGATCGTCTTGGTTTCATCCATATAAGGTACATAGTGTAAATCCCAACTCCATTTCTACCACTGCCCACCGATCTTGAGGATCTGCCAGGTGTCGTCTGCTCCTCCCCAAACTCGGTTTAGCCAGTATGGCAACTCCTCTAATATTGGTGGTTTGAGAGGAGCTAGCCAAGATTTCGTATCCTCTTATATTCAGCAAATGTTTCTTGGCCCATGGTAGATGAGTTTCTTGTAAACAGAGTACATCTATTTGACTAGAACTAATGAATTGACTCAACCTCTGTCTTTTACCCCAATCATTGAGCCCCCCTACATTAATAGAGCAGATATTAAGTCTCCCCATTACACGTCTGTAGTTTAAGATCTAATATCAGTTTTCTCCATTTCAGACCCCTCTTGCATTTACCATCAATCCATCTGACCGACACTTTATACCAGGTATAGTGAAACTTTTCTGTCTTTTTTTCCACCCCCCCTTAGATGAACCCTTCTCCCTACCTCGATTCCTCCCCCATCCCCCACACCCACCACCCTTCCCATCCATCCTCCCCACCCGTGCACTTCCTTCCACCCCACTGGGGTGCTCAGACACAGTTCTGAGCATGTGATGTTGACTGTGAGAGAAGGTAGTGGCTTACTTATCGTCCGCTTATAACTTCACCGTGACCCTTACTTATCATGATAGATACAGATAATTCACCGATCATGCCTCAATCAGGAGGGAGTAGTAGAGTCCAACTCAGATTCTTATGATTTACATCTTGAGATTATTAACCCCCCTAACCCCTTGCCTAGCTATCCATTTTGCTAGGGTTACCTATTGGGCTTAGACCTCTTTACCTTTCCCCACCCCAAGTGCCCTCTATACTCCTCTAGTGCATATTGGTTTCAAGTAGTAGCCTTCCATGCTTACTTAGCCACAGCTACCTAGTGCGCTTTTAGCGGAACCTGAAGCATAATAGCCTCCTAATTACCCAAAGCGTCCAGGTATTCTTTGGCCTTTAACTCTGACGCAAAATATACAACAGAACCATTATTAATTACTTAAAGTTGTGCTGGATTAATCAAGAACACCTGTACTTTTTTGTCCTGAAATGGTTTAATGAGCTGTCTTAGCCGCCATCGTCTCTCCACTGTCACATGACAAAAGTCGGGACGGACAAAGAAGGGCACTTCCCCAACCAATCTTTTGGCATCAGGCCTCGCCTTTTCATATATAGCCTGCCGTAAGAGGAAGTTGCCAAAGAAGACAAGTAGAGCCCGGGGTCTCTCCCCGACCTTAGCTGGTGCTCTAAGTTTCATCGGGGTACGATGTGCCCTTTGAATTTTGGCTGGCCAGTTCCATTCTGATAGTTTTGGGAAGGCGCCTTTGAATAGATCGATTACATACTGTCTGGGGTCTGAGCCCTCGAGGCCCTCTTTTACTCCAAGTACACAAAGGTTCTTGCGTCTCTGCTTGTTTTCTGATTCTTCCAGGTTCCACTGGATATCCCTGATCTGAGCAGAGTAATCCTCTGCCATGGATGTAGCCTTAGATGCATCTGCCTCAGTTCCAACAATACTCTCCTCCAAGTTTGAAACTCTGTCACCCAGATTTGAGAAGGCTTTTGAGAGCTTACTCACGACGCCCTGCATTTTCCTCATTCCAGCTTGCACCTTCCGACTATCTTGTCTAGCCTCTTCTCGGTGCGCCAGGATGGCCTGATGTATTACATCTAATGTTGAAGGTCCACTCTCCTCTGCTGGCAGGATTTCTTTTGCTTTTGATTTCAGCAAGGGGGTGGCGGACGAGTTATCCTGAGTTGGCTCCGTTTTCCTCCTAGACCGTCCCCTCCTATTCTTTGCCCCTTTCAATACGGTTTTAACAACTGTTTGAGGGATTCCGTCTACGCCCTCATCTTCTGAGTCTTCTGAGTCTTTGCCATTTGAGTCTAGGCTGCTACCCCCGAGCAAAGTGCTTTCTCTATCATCTGACCACTCTGCACCTTCAGAAAGTGAGTAGAAGCAGTCATTAGGGTCCTTCCACTCTTTTTCTCTCTCCTGCTCCTCTTGCTCCGATACCCCCAACTCCTTCTTTTTCCTCTTTTGTTCATCTCTTCGATAACCTGATTTAGGTGGCTGGGGCGTTTTAGATGAAGAGCATACCACTATATCTGTATCTGGTATTTCCAGAAGATGGTCATCCAGCTGGTGCGTATCAGTTTTATCAGACCATGCAGTGAGGCGGCGGTGGATGATCATTGAGCATGGCTGGCCATTCTGTGACCCCTGAAAATGGTGATTTAGCAACTGACCTAATAGTTTATAGATACATAAGTTCGTAAAAAATATAAGGGCATCTGACCCTTCATGCATTTTACTATGAGACGCTGGAGATGTTCTCCAGACAATGAATACTTCATGTTTATGTTCCTATCGCTGTTGTTTCTTGAAGTATCACCTGAATTCATTAGAGGAAAAGTTTCAATAGATGCAACACATATTTAGAGACATTGAAATGAAGGTTTGCAGCTGGTTACAGACCTGTAAGTGCAACTGCTGGAAGCCTGATAGAAATAATTTCACTAGTTTAGCTTTCTTCAAACTGCAGATTGTGTAGAGAAGAACAATCCCATTTCAGATTCTCATGCTCTTACTGAGGTACAGCAGCGCTGCATTTTTTTTAAGTGTTCAACTTCACCCAGTGCTCAAAAGTAGGGGGTTCCCGCTGTATCTCAGTTCTGGCAGGGTCCATAACAAAAGCCTAATTCAAAGGACAGATAGCCCTCCCTTTGTTTAAGTATCATCTTGACTGAGAGCCATCTAGAGCCTAACACCTAGGCATTGATTAGGACCCGAAAGTTCACAGCTTTTTATCACTTTTTTATCACCTCACAAACACTTAAGACAAACTATTGGAGACAGGTTTTTTACAATTTTGTTCAACACTCTATCTAACAGATGTGCTTGGTCTATAAGAATCTAATATGTATCTGTCTGCCCAAGTAGTTACACAAATATTGATCTAAATTGTGCCTGCTTTTTTAAATTTAATTCTTTGATAGTGCTACTCAGCCCAGAGTCAGTTGTCAAAACAATTTTCATGATACAGAGAGGCACAATAAATCATACAAGTTTTTAAGTCAATGTACAGGAAATGTTACATAAGAGAATGAGGAGTATAATGTGTAACAATCATATATCATTCATACTTGTTGACATTATAAGAGTGAAGGGTCAAATCTAAACATACCAACAGTTTGAGAAAAGAAAAAAGGAGTTATGCTTATGTTTAACAATTTGCATGCAGCTTCTTGGTGCTGATAATAGATCATTGTGCTTTATTAGAATTCTTGCAACTTAGGAATTGGATGTAACAAAATGATATCAGTATCAAAAGCAGTAGCTCACTTCCCTCTCTAAATAAAATTCCAATGTACAATCTATATGTTATTTGATATGCAGGCTCATTAACCTGTTATGCTGCTTTATGATTAAAAACCATGAATGGGCAAAACACAGATCTCTCCCAGAACTGTGTTAAAAACTAGACTTCTATTACCCTATTATAAAAGCTTCGAAATTGCTGTCCACACAATGATCTTTGCAGCAAATGTCTTGGCCTTGAAAGTTTTTTTTAAAATACAGTCTCTTTGTGACCAATTAAGTTCTTTAGAACAGATTTATTGTCTTGTATGTCCTTATTGGAAATTTATTTGCAGCAGATATTTGTTTTATTGATGTATAAAGAGTGTCAGACTCTGCCTTTTAAGCTCCACCCCTCATGACTCGATCAACTGTCCTCTGCCACACCTTGACCCCCAATGTATAGGTTCCCGAAGTAGATTTTTTCCAATCTCAGCACTGACTTATTCTTAAACTGCTTGCTTTTTCTTTTTGCCTGCTTGGGGGCAGAGGCTCTGGATATGGGTAGGTGGTTCTCTAAATGGACTACTAACCTTTGGCACGCTACAGGCTCCTGCTGGCCTTTAGACTGCCCACCTGAGGAACAATTGTTTGAATTTACAAACCGTCAGCATACCATAATGGATTATCCTGTATTGGCCCCAGATGATAATAATAACTATAAGGTGACAAAACAAAGTGCCACTGAGAAGTCGAATGATGTTTCATTATTGCTCAAAAGTGCTGATGCTATTGATTGCTGTAAATATAAATCATAATCTGGGCCTGCTATCAGTGCGATCCATGGGCTATATATGTCTCTTGCTTGGGCACAACTGATCGACTTAATAATGAAGAATGTTTATTAAAATATTACTTTTTGTATTCTACTATTTGGTTGCATCTCAAAAGTAGGGGTAGGCAATAAATTATGTTCCATCAGCGGAGTTTGCAGAGTTTTGCCCACTCTGCTTGACACTTGAAATTTGGAGTTCTGGCCAAACATCACCAACCTCTGTGTGGTGGAGTTTCTTCTTGCGTGCGGCTTGCCAATGGTAAATTGGCAAGCACAAGAAAAAATTGCCATCCGTAGCGTGATGTTTGGACGATTGGAGGGCAGTTGGATTTTTTACCAATGTGCGTGGTTGTGACTATTTGCAGTGAGAAAGCTGCCTCTCGAGTAGAAAAGCTACTCCAGCAGCAGCAAAACCAATGTGAGCAGCTGCACCCTCTGGTGTGCCACATGGTGTCATTTATGCTGATTTTCAGTGCAGAATGAGCTCTCAGAACTAAAAATCAGTGCGCGTGGAATGACAGGACATTTTTCACCTGTTCACGGACCTCCGCAGAATCTCGCAGAGCTTTCATGTAGGTCTCCAGAATTCTGCTGAGTGAAATTTCATGAGATCCACCCACCCATACTCCAAAGGTAAGGATTGGATTCTGTGTGTGGTCACTGCCGGCTTCCTCTGCTTACACAGTTAGAGGGAGATCCACTGCTGTTTTGTGGCAGATTACTGATGAACCTTTGACACCTACACTACCTCACCACTCCGAATAAAGCTGACATAACTACCAGACAGCAGTGTATTCAAAAAGTTAGTTATGAGCTTTGAAATGATCAGTGTTTAAGTGCCTCCACGCGGCAGACCACTAGGTCTCTGAGGGATCGTGTATGCTGGCATCAGGCACTACAGCCTCTGGAAGTGAGGGTGCAAGTACAATGTGCAGCTCTCTGCCTCCATTTGAAGGTTTTGATCAGCTTACAACCAGGTATCTTCCTGTAGCAGAATAGAAGGCGTCCGCTGCCCCAGTAGGAACTGAGATATCAGTGTGGAGGTTCTTCTAATAGAGGACTACAAAGTGAATCAGGTCTCTCATGTGTGAATAATAACATTAATAATAATAATAATAATAATAATATTAATAATAATAATAATACAAAGCGTAAGATATACGTGTTGCACAAGTGGAGGTAATTTAGCTTTAGCAGGTAAGTATCATAGGTAAAATGGTAGACGAGCATGGTAGGCTAATCATGATAAGTAGGTAGGTTACAGTGTGTATGGTAGGCATGTATGGTAGTTATGATAGATAGGTATTGTATTATGTATAGGTTAGAACAGTAATCGAGAAACACTCATTTATGGAGTATTTGCTCATGATGGCTGTTAGACTCTTACCCCTGTATGGGTCCTACAGCAATATCAGATTAAACAGTGGGGGAAAAGCAAGCCTTTTAAAAGCCAATAGCATTGAAGGTTGTATACAGCGAGTACACACTGTACAAACATCAAGCCAATTAGATTTGCCATTGCTTGTTGGTAACAATAGGTTTATGGAAGCACTATGTGCTAGTGTCTACCCTATTTCATATTTTTGTTAATGTAGCTCTCCCAGTAATCAAGACTGAACATCAGACGTGGATCCTCTGGCTATCCTGTTTGCTAATAATGTTGTAACTGTGATTTGCACTTGGGTATGTTGACTACTTGGCTTTGGTTTGTTTCTCCCACAGATGTGTTGTTTGAACAGGTGGAATATGTTGATTCCTTAGGGGTATATCTCACAAAGCCAGGCACTTGGCAGAGACAGGTGCAAACTAATACTTAGCACAATGTTCCACAGCCGTGGTTAAAGTCTCCATAACTCAGTCTTTATGGTCAAATATCTATCTTTTAGATGGACCAATTTTTTTATTTTTTTTTATTTTTTTATATTTTTTTATTTTCAATTTACCTGGTACAATACATTACTTGAGATTGATTGTAGATTGATGTATCAGAATATACAGTTCTTCGTTACTTAGCATAAGGATCAAAAACAAGATAGGTCTTCAAGGAGAAAATCATATATATAAACAAACATATATATCAGATTCAGATTAATTTAAATATTGAGAAATCCAAAATATAAAATTCATAATTGCTTAATATAAGGATCAAAGATAGCATTATCCTTGGAGGAGAAATTCACATATATACAGAAATACAAATATATAATTAACCAATCAAGGGGTTTGTCTCCACAAAGCAAGGGGAGTCCAGACACAAAGGCCCCACTCCCTCGCCTTCCTTCCCCTTCTTTTATAAAGAGCAGTTTCGATGTTGTGAATACCTAGCAACCTGGCCAGCCACATTTGAAAAGTAGGTGCAGTATTATCCTTCCAACCAGCTGCCACCAAGATCCGAAGGACTGCTACACATATAAATACAAAGGCCTCCTTATCCCATTCTAAATCAGGATTATTACCAAGACCAGATATCATAAGTGTAGGGGATACATTTACCTGAACATCCAGCAGCCCCAGAAACTCCTCAATCCCTGCACATATTTTCCTCATTTTTTTACATTGAGAGAACATATGAATTAGATCGGCGGGTCCATCCTGGCATCTTGGACATTTGTCATCCTCCTTTATTCCCCAATTAAAGAGCTTATCCGGAGTAAAATACAAATTAAATAGTACTTTATAGTGTTGTGCTCTTAAATTGGTAGAGTGAAACACTTTTTTCGCTAGCTGGAGAACCCTTATCTAAATCGAAATCAGGGTTCCCCTAATTTCGTCATCCACGATGATTCAACTTTATCCATATCGTCTGGTAGTGAGTCTATTAGGGCTTTATAAATTATCTTAATACCCGCTACATCTTGCAACAGATACTCAATTATTGTGCTTTTCCCACCTGGATAAATACGTGGTCTCATACCATACAGTGTTAGCTGAATCTGGAGGTATTTAAACGCATGAGTAGAGCGGATACCAAATTTAGCTTGGATATCAGTAAAAGTATGTAGTTTCCCTGTATCCTTGTCAAAGATGTCCCCCATTATTCTTATTCCTTGTTGCTCCCAAATAGCCCCCATCCTATCATTGCTGAGTTGAGGAAAAACTTTGGAGTTCCACAGTGGTGTATAATAGTTTATTTTAGGAATTATTAATGCCTTTTGAATAGCTTTCCAAATTTTCCAGATTCCATCCATAATTTTGTATTTAGTTCTATTGTAGTACCCTCTTTCTGTTCGGCGTAGCAGCATCCCTTGTGCATCGTGACCCATTAATAATTCGAAAATAGAGGGAGGATCGAAGGGCTGATTGTGATTAGGCGCAGTATCAAATAATATTGCCATCTGGCTCATAAGGCATGCCCATTGGTATAATCTGATATTGGGGGCTGCCAATCCACCCCTCTCTTGTGGAAGTGATAGATATATTAGAGACCTTCTAATTTTGCCATACGACCAGAGGAAATTTGAAAATACTGCTTCTATACATTTTATCCATCCCTCACCCACCGGAAGCGGAATTGAGCGGAAGAGATAAATAATTTTTGTTAGCATGGACATCTTCAATACATTTACGCGCCCAATTAAAGACAGATGAATAGTGTCTATTCTTTTTAGCTCTTGTGTAATAGAAGCAACCAGTGGAGCAATATTCTCTTCAATTATTAGATTGACTACCGGGGTTATCTTGATCCCTAGATATATTGCTGACCTGACCCATCTACCATCCTGTCTTGCCATATTGTTAGTACATAGTATTTGCGTCTTATTTTCATTGAGACGGTAGCCAGAGTATTTGCCAAAGTCCCTAGCCATATCCGTAAGAGCTGTTATTGCAGTCTCTGGATTAGAAGTTATTACAGCTAAATCATCAGCATATGCCAGGATTTTTGTCTCGTAGCCCCTGCATACTACTGGGTCAATTGCCTCACATCCTAAAATTCTTCGAATCATGGGGTCTATATAGAGGGCAAATAGTATTGGGGAACATGGGCACCCCTGCCGGGTCCCACAAGTTATTAAAATCTCTTCCGAGCTTCCCCCATCATCTGGATCCGAGCCTTCAGTTCGCGATACATCGCTCTGATTGCACTGATTAATTTAGGACCATAACCCCTTTGTACCAATATCCCCCATAAAAATTGCCAGGTAACGCGGTCGAAGGCCTTCTCGGCGTCTAGGAGGATCATCGCCATCCGATCCCCCCCGGCAGCATGGATATCAAATAAAGTGATTACCCATCTCACATGGTCCGTTGTTCCTAGACCCGGAATAAACCCCTGCTGCCAAGGGGACACCAGGCCCGGGACGACCCTCGCCAGTCTATTAGCCAGAACCTTGGCGTAGATCTTTGTATCTGAATTCATGAGGGATATTGGTCTATAGGCTCCGGGGTCATACTTAGGTTTATCTTTTTTATGGAATACCACAATATTTCCTTCCATGAGTTAGGGATATCCATAGTATAGACTATCCCGGTAAATAGATCCGTTAATAGGGGAACTATTATATCCTGTATATCCTGATGTTTGTATACTTCCAACGGGATACCATCTGGACCTACGGCTTTCCCTATAGCTAGGTCCTTTATCGCCTTGATAACTTCCTCCCTTGTTATCTCTTCCTCCAACCCAAGTCTATCCTTTTCATTCAGTTTTGGGCCCAGATCATCCCAGCACATATTAGAGAAATCCGACCTGGCCTCATCATTGTATAGTGCCTGAAAGTAATTATTAAAAATTTCTCGGATTTCTTCTGGCTCGGAATAGTTCTGGATCCCTTCGCGAGTATTTTAATGACATTTTGATTGCTCTTTTGTTTAATTCTGAGAGCCAATAATTTACTCGCCTGCTCCCCGGTTTCATATAATGAACCCCTATCTGTTTGATATTGATCCGCCGCTCTTTGGGCCATTAGCTGATTTATCTCTGCTTTAATAATCATAACTTTCTGTTGCATTTCTGTGATCTCCCGAACCCTGGCTATAGCTCTAACTAATAATTATTCTGCTTCTGTTAGTTGCATTAGGAGGACCTCATTATGAACCTTCATTTCCCTCCTAAGCCTTGCAGAAAAACTAATTACCTCCCCTCTTAAAGTCGCTTTAAATGAATCCCATACCATGTACCGTGATGCACTATACCGATTGATATCAAAGAAGTTTTGGGCCCAATTTTTTAGGTGGTCGACAAATTTAGTGTCAGTTAGTAGCTTTCTTTCAAAAGACCACCTTGATGCTGGTCTAATCAGGGTATCAATATGATATTGAATTATCAGAGGGTTATGATCAGAAATTAATTTCCACCCTATTTGCCACCAAAGCAGATACAAGAAAATAATCTAGTTTAGAAAACTTTTTCGCCGGAGAGGAAAAACATGTGTATCCAGGGTTATTAGGCTTCTTCTCACCCCAGACATCCTGCAGCCTGTGCGTTTTAATTAGTGCAGATATTGCGGAAAATACCCTGGACTTCCGTCCAAGATATGGGGCATTTATCCCACATTCTGCAAGGTCCGTATGGATATTGAAGTTACCACAGACTACAAGAGGTGAGGGCCAATTCAACAATTCAATCTCCAGACCATCAGAAAATTACAGGATCGTCTTGGTTTCATCCATATAAGGTACATAGTGTAAATCCCAACTCCATTTCTACCACTGCCCACCGATCTTGAGGATCTGCCAGGTGTCGTCTGCTCCTCCCCAAACTTGGTTTAGCCAGTATGGCAACTCCTCTAATATTGGTGGTTTGAGAGGAGCTAGCCAAGATTTCGTATCCTCTTATATTCAGCAAATGTTTCTTGGCCCATGGTAGATGAGTTTCTTGTAAACAGAGTACATCTATTTGACTAGATCTAATGAATTGACTCAACCTCTGTCTTTTACCCCAATCATTGAGCCCCCCTACATTAATAGAGCAGATATTAAGTCTCCCCATTACACGTCTGTAGTTTAAGATCTAATATCAGTTTTCTCCATTTCAGACCCCTCTTGCATTTACCATCAATCCATCTGACCGACACTTTATACCAGGTATAGTGAAACTTTTCTGTCTTTTTTTCCACCCCCCCTTAGATGAACCCTTCTCCCTACCTCGATTCCTCCCCCATCCCCCACACCCACCACCCTTCCCATCCATCCTCCCCACCCGTGCACTTCCTTCCACCCCACTGGGGTGCTCAGACACAGTTCTGAGCATGTGATGTTGACTGTGAGAGAAGGTAGTGGCTTACTTATCGTCCGCTTATAACTTCACCGTGACCCTTACTTATCATGATAGATACAGATAATTCACCGATCATGCCTCAATCAGGAGGGAGTAGTAGAGTCCAACTCAGATTCTTATGATTTACATCTTGAGATTATTAACCCCCCTAACCCCTTGCCTAGCTATCCATTTTGCTAGGGTTACCTATTGGGCTTAGACCTCTTTACCTTTCCCCACCCCAAGTGCCCTCTATACTCCTCTAGTGCATATTGGTTTCAAGTAGCAGCCTTCCATGCTTACTTAGCCACAGCTACCTAGTGCGCTTTTAGCGGAACCTGAAGCATAATAGCCTCCTAATTACCCAAAGCGTCCAGGTATTCTTTGGCCTTTAACTCTGACGCAAAATATACAACAGAACCATTATTAATTACTTAAAGTTGTGCTGGATTAATCAAGAACACCTGTACTTTTTTGTCCTGAAATGGTTTAATGAGCTGTCTTAGCCGCCATCGTCTCTCCACTGTCACATGACAAAAGTCGGGATGGACAAAGAAGGGCACTTCCCCAACCAATCTTTTGGCATCAGGCCTCGCCTTTTCATATACAGCCTGCCGTAAGAGGAAGTTGCCAAAGAAGACAAGTAGAGCCCGGGGTCTCTCCCCGACCTTAGCTGGTGCTCTAAGTTTCATCGGGGTACGATGTGCCCTTTGAATTTTGGCTGGCCAGTTCCATTCTGATAGTTTTGGGAAGGCGCCTTTGAATAGATCGATTACATACTGTCTGGGGTCTGAGCCCTCGAGGCCCTCTTTTACTCCAAGTACACAAAGGTTCTTGCGTCTCTGCTTGTTTTCTGATTCTTCCAGGTTCCACTGGATATCCCTGATCTGAGCAGAGTAATCCTCTGCCATGGATGTAGCCTTAGATGCATCTGCCTCAGTTCCAACAATCCTCTCCTCCAAGTTTGAAACTCTGTCACCCAGATTTGAGAAGGCTTTTGAGAGCTTACTCACGACGCCCTGCATTTTCCTCATTCCAGCTTGCACCTTCCGACTATCTTGTCTAGCCTCTTCTCTGTGCGCCAGGATGGCCTGATGTATTACATCTAATGTTGAAGGTCCACTCTCCTCTGCTGGCAGGATTTCTTTTGCTTTTGATTTCAGCAAGGGGGTGGCGGACGAGTTATCCTGAGTTGGCTCCGTTTTCCTCCTAGACCGTCCCCTCCTATTCTTTGCCCCTTTCAATACGGTTTTAACAACTGTTTGAGGGATTCCGTCTACGCCCTCATCTTCTGAGTCTTATGAGTCTTTGCCATTTGAGTCTAGGCTGCTACCCCCGAGCAAAGTGCTTTCTCTATCATCTGACCACTCTGCACCTTCAGAAAGTGAGTAGAAGCAGTCATTAGGGTCCTTTCACTCTTTTTCTCTCTCCTGCTCCTCTTGCTCCGATACCCCCAACTCCTTCTTTTTCCTCTTTTGTTCATCTCTTCGATAACCTGATTTAGGTGGCTGGGGCGTTTTAGATGAAGAGCATACCACTATATCTGTATCTGGTATTTCCAGAAGATGGTCATCCAGCTGGTGCGTATCAGTTTTATCAGATCATGCAGTGAGGCGGCGGTGGATGATCATTGAGCTGGTGCGCTGGTCTGACCTGTGCGGGCCTTGGGGAGCCGCTGCCCCCCCAACCCTCCACCAATTTCCAGACTGCTTGTGTCGAGGCCCGCTCTTAAGGCCGACAGAGTATCGGGATGCACAGATCTTTCATGTTCCTCATTTGGATTTATAATAGACACAGAAGACACAGCAGACACAGAAGTGGGAGTGATGGGTGGAGCAGTCCCCTAAGCTGTGGGCCCCTTTGTAGCAGCCACGCTTATTTCATCGTCTATGGGGGTGTCCTCATCGCACTCTGCGCCAGTATCCTTGCCCACATCCACATCCGCGTCCTTACCAGCGTCCTTTTCTGCCTCCTTGGGTACCCTTGCCCTCTGTAAAAGTTCCACTACAGAAGGCCCTGCAATGCGATCCTTAGGAAGAGGAGGAGGGCCCTTCCCTCTCCTTGGAAGTAGTGGTATCAAAGAATCCTGGTCTGGATTGGGGGAGAACAGCTTCTTCTGGCCCGGTGAACGTGGTGGCGGGGTCCCAAATATCACCCCACTGGCTGTCCTTTCCACTGTTTCTGCAGCTTCTGCAGCCTCTTCCACACGGGCCTTACGTGCTGCTGCGGCCGCCCTTGCTGCAGCAGCTGATAGTGCCTTTGGGGGCATTGCCACACTCCTAGACCCCTCGCTGACCTTGTAGTTGATTTGTGCAACAGATAGACTGAAGAGCCTCTGTAGCTGTTTCACAATTTGCTCGCGTAATGTCCGAGCTACTAAAGCAGTAATGCAGGCTTTCCAGAGCCTCTGGCGGTATGCCTGCCTGAATCCTGTAGTCATCAGTAGGATCGGCAAAATTGGAAAGTCGAAAAAAGAAGCATGGAGTGAAGAGCGCAGAGCAGGCCACAGGTCAGGCCACAGTGACGAATGAAGGCAGGCCGATGAGGGACGAGTGAGGCATGGGTGAAAGTCAGCCCCCCCCCCCCCCCCCCCCCCCCCCCCGGCTGCATGTCAGCCAGGTAAGTGAGTTGGGAAAACCAAACGGGAAGGAGCGGTTGATTAATTGGCAGTGCGATGTGAGGCCCCCGGCAGCCGCTCCGATCAGTTTCAGGGCAGACTTTACAGAAATTGAGCAGAGCAGAGCAGAGCAAAGCAAAAGGCCTCCAGATGCAAAAATGACTCGCTAAACAAAAACAGCTGAGTTGCGGTTTAACGTGCAGTCAGATGCAGATGCACCATGGCATAGTGGCAGATAAAAATGTCTGTGTACAGTTAGGGGTTAGGGAATGTCAGAAAGTTAGCACTGTACCAGCCTGTACCTTATTTTTCCCCCTCCCGGGAGCAGATCGCACATCGAGAAGACAGCAAGACACAGCGCCTCGTTCGGCCTTGGTTTCAGCTTCCCTGGCTTTGCTCGGCTTCCCCTGCTTTCCTGTTTTTTTCCCGGCTTGGCGGCTGACTCTTGGCAGACTCTCAGCAGGCTCTCAGCCTCATATCCTCGTACCCCGTAGTTTGTCGTATATGCAGCTGGACCGCTGACTGACGGGCAGACCGGCTGGAAGGAAGGAAGGATACCGGCTGGCTGCTGGAGCTGATCAGTTGGATGCAGGATGATGATTAATTGTAGCTGTAGCTATAGCTTGGAGCAGAGTGAGGTCTGTCCTGTCCTATGATCGCAGCCAGCAGCAGTCACAATAGCAGCGCAGACCGGAACAGCACAGACCCAGCTCCAACAGACTTAGAACCACCAGGTCACATCATTGTAGATCCTGGACGCCACTGCCAATCCGACAGTCGGCCGACTAAACAGCAGCCGCCATCTTGCCCCCAGTTAGTAACGTAACTGGACCAATTTTTCAGTGTCCTTGAAGTTATTTTTCGTGTCAATAATAGTACATCTGTTGCCTCAGCACTCCAAATCCTACAGAAACAGGTAGATAATTCACCACTTGTAACATTGGGCTATGACATGTCTGTAAAAGACATTTCACTAAGGGATGAGTATCACCAGGTTGCGTTAAGTCCTGTATTATGACTCAGCCAGGGTCACTTAGACGCATTTTAGCCTGAATTAGTACATTGGATTCAACCCTGATTTGAACAGTCTCAACCTGTGGTAATAAACACTTACCAGAAAGGCTGCCCTGATAAATCAATGGTCGAATCCTTCCAGAGGTACAACTACCAGATGATGTCCTGATTAGCACAGAGTTCTTGGGTTCTTGGATGTTCCACCAGGAAGATGCTGCATCACAACAGTTCTCATTTGCTGAGGCCCATGGATGAGAAAAACACTTGTGCTTCACAGTCATTTACCCCAATCCTAGAGCTCCCTGATGATGATACAAGCGCAAGGTTTTTGCTTGGAAGACCTGGGCCCAGGTTTAGTAAGCTTTGTGCTACTCCAGTAGAACATTCCATAAATGTATGCGGGAAATGGTGAGCTGGTTGAGAAACAATTCACTACAGTTTAACAACGACAAAACGGAGATTCTGCACTGCGGGTGGGCAGAGTGCCACCAGTTTTACCAATTGATTTCTGGCCTATCCCCACAGATCCCCCTTTGGTACCTGTGAGGACGGTATGCAGTCTGGGGGTCAGCTTCAATGATAAGCTGAATCTGGATTCTCATGTCAATAAACTGGTTGGAAGCTGCTACACTCTCCATAGAGGTCTCCGGAAGGTGCTGCCATTGCTACCTTCTTAGGCCAGAGCTACAGTGGTTTGGAGTGTCATTTTGAGCCGCCTGGATTATTGTAATGCCTTGCTACTGGAGTCTCTGAGTTATTTGATCACGAAGCTCCAGAGAATTCAGGCGGCAGCAGCAAAGCTTGCATTGACAAGACCACGCCGGTCATCAACATCCCAGGCGCTAGCGGAGCTGCACTGGCTCCCGGTGACCTAAGGGATAATGTTCAAGTCCCTGTGCATTTTTTTAAAGCACTAAATGGACTTGGACCCAAACCGCTTCAGGGTAGGTTTGGATGGTATGCACCAGCACGCAGCTTACAGTCCTCATCAACCAATCTTGCTATTATCCCGAGGATAAACAGATCTACAATGGGGGGACGAGCATTCAGCGTGGCAGCGGCCCGCCTCTGCAATAGTCTTCCCTTGGAATTGAGGCAAATGCAGGACCTTTTGTTGTTTTGAAAGAAAGTTAAGACTTGGCTCTTCTCTAGAGCATAATCATTCGGTTCCGCCATGCCAGCATTTTACTCGTATCTTAGCGCCAGGATACCCGTAGGGTTCCAGCGTGCTTTATAAATGTCTATACAAATACAAATACACTACTTCACTAGCGATGAATATGTGCTTTCAATATTACCATAACACCAGTGCCTGCCAAGGTAAAACGATCAGTGCAGAGCTGGTGATAAGCTCTAAATTTGGCAGAGAGTAGTTTGTCAGAGTAGTGAACTTGATTAACTCCACCATCGGGATGGACTGTACTCCATCAGGAAAACTTGAAATCAGGCCTGTGGCTTGGAAGCATCAACAATAGAGCAGGATGTAATGTCACCATAACTTGAGATCTAAGCAGTGGCTGGAAAATCATTTTTCTTAGGAGTCACATCAGGGTAAAGGGATAACAAATATCTGTCTGTATCAATAACAGATAGAAAAACGTTGACGCTCTTTGAGATGGTTCTGCCATTTTCACCTGTTTCAATGTTAGCTATTCATATGTTTAATTTATTTTTCTGGCTTTTTTTATCTCTCAGCATTTGAAGGTTTTTCAACACAACAAGGCTTTTGTTCTCTTTGATGCTATAAGAATTTTGGCCTTTCTGCTTCTTTAGTGTCAGAGAGTTTTATGCTTTTGTAGTGAGTTTTTGTTTACTTTTTGATATATCCTGGATATTTAAATTGTTAGAATAATGCTCTTTTTCACTTTCTATCCTGGATTTCCCTGAGGTTTCTTTTTTTTATTTCATTAAATCATTTTTTTAAATCAGTAGGAAACAAGAATGTGAGGCAAAAGTAATGTTTGCAACAAGCACTTTGATACAAACATGTAAAAGTAAACTATCTCTGTCATAAATCACAGGGAGATAGCTTAGTACAGTAGTATAAACCCCTGATACAACCAGACAGAATAAATATCAACAATAACAATCACAACCAGTGAATAAAATGCGTGTCTATTATTGTCAAATGAACTAGTAAAAAGTTCTGGAAAGATAGTAAGGGAGTAAAGCAAGGAAATCTACAATAAACAGTGGAAAAGAAAGAGTAAGGCAATGGGAGAATAAATGGTACATTACAAATAGATTATTAAGCAAAACAGCCCAGAGATATCATTTGGTCATGAGTTATGAATACATGTATCCAGTGATCCCCATATAGCTTGAGAGATTTTTGGGTAGCCAGGTAATTTGTTTAAGGTTTTGTGTGTTCTTCCCAGGCAAGCCATCTTGTGTGGTAAGATATGTGGTTAGTGGCTTTCAAATTGACCTTGTTTGTGATTGTTAATAAAAGGTCTTATAAAGCAAGGTCTGTGTCGATGTAAGCAATAATGTGGTGGCAGCATAGGGTCGCACAAGTATGGTTGGGAAATCTAGAACTAAGTTTACCTTGAAGATGTTGATGAATTTAGTTATATTCTTATCCTATAATGGGCTCAGGAGTCAGATGTAAGTAGTGTTTCAAGGTAGAAGTATTATGTGATATGGCTGAGAGTCTTTGTCACGTAATTACACAATATATAGAGCTGGCCCTTGGATTCACCCTTAGAATCCTTAGCCCGGTCCTGGTAGTGTGGCAAAGAGCAGTCAGGCATACTCAGAGGAACATATGTTAAGCATTTCCTAGGACCTCCATGGTCATTAAGTAAGTCGCACAAATCAAAATTATATATTTTATATAAATAATGACATCAAAACAAGTTTTCTATCATGCATATTACAGTAGTTGTGGATTTTTAAAAACATTAAAAAATAGATGACTTCAAGATTTCAAACTAGTCCCATTGAAATCAATGGGGGAAACACAGGTCACACACGGTCACTTGCTGGGTGAGTTCAAATGAACCCTCTTATGGATAAGATTATGATGGTCCCTAGCCCAAGTTCCAACTGTCTTTACTTTGTTACCTTGTCCAGGGAGTCCAGGTGAAGAAGTGAATTGACTGTTCTTGGTACTGATGGGCTGTCAAACTTGTAGCACTTACCAAAATCACACTTAAATATGACGTTCCACCCTACCGACAGAGAGTAGAGGCCTTAGCGGTCCTACGACCTGCTAGCAACACTGCATTTTTTCTGCCTTGCCCTGCGACTCTGGATGCAGAGGCAGCTGGCAGCTGTCAATCATCAGGGCTGGTCACACCACAGATGCTTTACGACAGACTTGACAACACTAACTTCAAGCTGTAGGAACACAGCAGCAGGGTTGTAATGATGTTGGTCACTGTTGCTGTGAGGTGCACTCGGTCTGGAGATGTCTATGAAAGGATTGATCACCCTACAGGCGATCAGCAATCCTTGGCTTCAGAAAACGTCTTCCACAGTTACGGTGGCAGCTGGAGGGTGAAAGCAGTAGAGTAGCAGCTTGAAACTTAGTGCAAGCTTGGCTACCACTCCTGAATTTCCGGATATCACTTCTCTTCAGGCACAATCTTGAAAGGCCCAGAGGGTGCAATTTGTGTCACACAGTTTGTCAATTTTTCTGCAGCTTTCACAGGACTGGTCCCACCAATCCAGCGGAGTCTGTTTCAGTTTCTTGTGGCCACTGGTGCCCCTCTTCCTGGGAGCAATGTGATTGTACCATGGACACACTTCGAAGGCAAGGGTCCAGTATATGGACTCTTCAGGGTACTTAGGTGTCCTCTCTTTTCACTGCGGCAGAGCTCAAAGTCCGCTTGTCATTTATGGAATATTCTTGGCGCTTTTTCTTGGATTTAAAATCAGAACTGAGGTCTGGGGTCAGGAAACCTCCTTAAATCCTAGTTTAGAGGATGATTGGCTACTGATCCCTGTGGCTAATCCGTCCGTGTAGTGACAACATCCTGTGGGTGTGCGTCACTTTTCTACTCAGAGTCCTCTCTTTCAGGGTCTTCCAACATGGCAGAACCCCCACCCTAATGGTGTGGCAAGCCTTTTGGGAGTGGACACATCCTGAATAACAATTTTTCCCTCCTGTCTGCATGGACAGGATTGGAATGGCTTTGACCTCGAGTGGGGGACAAGGAATTACACATGAAGGGTGCTGAAAGCCTTTGAGGCTTACTGTAATTGTGACTGTAAACACTAACCATCCTGGGAGGAAGGTGGTATGACCTCCTTACTGCCCAGGCCCTTTGTCTCCCATCCTGTGGCCATGCTAGAATGACAAACAGGAGTGTTTTTGACAAATGGTTTGGGGGAGTCCGCCAAAGCACTGGGTCACTGTATCCTATAGGGGAAACCCACTCAGGGACAGCAGACAGGCTGCTTGTGCAATTGTGTACTTTGTTCTTGAATGTTCACATATCTATTTATGGTAAAATGTTTGCCAGAGTTCCATTGTTTCTTGGAGTAATTCCAAATCATCAAGCCAGTTTTAAATACAGATAGACTGTTTTTCTGCCTAACTGATTGGAAAATTAAAATGCCATCATTATTTTATGAAGGGTATCATATAACTGGGGCACAAGACAAAGAAATTAGACTGATTAGAACTTCCACAAAATATTAGAATAGAGGAATATATCAGAGTTAAATCTGAATCATGTATCTTTTTGAAATTGTTGTGAAAATTAGATGGATCACCACCTCTTTTTCTTTCCATATCTGTCTCGTTGTACCGTTGCCCTCCTTTAAGATTTTTAGGGCCTTGTTTATGAGGAAGTCATGCAGTGCAAGTCACCTTGCTGGGCTGCACTGCATGACTGACATTTCCCTTGCAGCGGCGGCCTTTCGGCAGCCTAGTGGCAAAGGAGGCAACCTTTCACAAATGTGCTATAGTGCCTGCATTCTATGTATTATTTTATTGTTTTTATATAAGAAGGGACATCCTAGAGGCATGGAACAAGGATAAATAGCAATATTTCTCCTTATTACACCTTCCATAGGAAGGTGTAAGATTTTGATGCATCCCTAGGTTCTTGTAAATCTGGGGATGCCTCAAATTGATGGGAGTTGTATGGGAACACCCATATGGAAACACCCACACAATGGCTATGGAACACTTTACCAGGGCATAGTAAATCAACCCAGTGATTTATTTTTATATATTTTATTTCGAGTGTTTTATAAAGTGCAAACATGATCCAAGGGTATCAGAGCACTGTACATAGGGTTGATTGAACAAAAAGATAGGTTTAGACAAGTACATCAAAAGTAAAAAGATGCAATAGGCTGTTGCATCAGATATCACAATAAATGTCTGTCATTTCATTAATATTCCACTAATCTAGCTTATTCATGGTGAGTATTTTGCTGCAGCTCTGAAACTATTCAGATCAAGATACCCATGGAAGCAATATTTTTTTGTGGGGTTCTCCTGTAAAGAAAGTGCTTCTGACCAATCTGGAACTTGCTGACATTTCGACATCTATTGCTCCCAGGGCAAGGGCTCTCCTAAAGTCTATTAAAGGAATCTATTCATGAGGATCTTTTTCTCCTCTTTTTTGAAAAAGTGGGAAGATGGGGTTGAATGTACCATGGGTGGTAAAGAATTCCAGATCCTTGGTGCCGACCTGAAAAAAAGAGCGTATGTACGATTTTTGTTTTCAGAATTTAGGATGTTTAAGCCTGAGAGAGTTTGCACTTCTCACCGGAGATTCTAATCTTTTCTGCCAGGTAACTTGGTTTGTTAAAATGTAATGCTTTGTGCACGAGGGATATGTAAAAAGAACAATTGATGGACAGCCCTCATCATCCAGGTTAGCTTGATTCTAGTGGCATGGAGAGCGTGGGACCCACTTCTGGGCATACCAGTCCCACTCGGGGAAACAATTACAGAAAGAACATTTGATGGACAGAATACCAAACAATGTCATACATTCAGTCCTGTCTAGAGATCTGGCACTGAATCCATCGTTTTTTTTGTTCCCCATGCCATTCAAGCTAAGATCCAGCCATATGCAAATCAGTCCTGACCCTGTTCCCCATGGGAACAGTTCAGCCCAAACTGCCAGGCCAGGTCCTCCCTGAACTGGAAACATGCATCCTTGGATGTAAAGACACAGGCCAAAATAAAATACCAAGGGAGATGTTGAACAGCTTAAAGAGAACAGTAAAAATGTTGGAGGACAGAAATTATGATTTGATTATTTGAGGACAGAAAGTATCTGCATGTGCATGAGAGCAGGTAGTATTCTGAAAGATAGGCAGGCATTGATCTTTGAATGCAGGGAGTAATTACAACAAGTCAACAGTGAAAATCATCTCACATATTGCACACAATAAAGTACATGAGTTGATGGACCGTGGTTGCTTTCTGGAATGGTGAGTGGAGGATGGAAAATGAAGGGCTGGGTGGAATAACATATGGATTATAGCATTGCCATAGGAAGCAGAAGGAGCCAATCCTACACAGTTTATGATATAGTCATAGTTATGATATTTCTCTGCAGTTCATCACTGTAGAGCCAACTTCACAAACCACAGGATACTAAGAGGTATTTTCTGTATTTCCCAGCCAAGTTAAAGATTATATCAAACCAACACACTCAGGGCCTGCTTTAAATCTTTTTGGATGGGTTACTCCATCATGCCGATGATAGATATCCTGTCCACTGGAAATAGGATTCACTTTATATCCAATGGGATTTATATTTTGGCTGATAGGATATCCATCAACATTGTGATGAAGTAACCCATCTACCAACGTCTAAATCCAGGCATCTGTTCTTTACAGAGTCCCAAGCTACATAGAGCAGGGCAGAACAATAGCTAGGATTGAAAGAGGGGTACAGACAGAATGGCAAAAGTCCACCTTTCCATTGACTACAAAAACTTAGCAAGAGGGCAAGTTGATTAAGAGTCACCAACTACTACTCTGATGTGAGAAGAATAACAGGGACAACAAGATGCAATTGCATATAGCTGCAACTTTTCAACATATACCCGTAGTCTATACCTCTACGAATGCCTACACTTAACTCTCTGACAACAGAGTAGAATCTACCAGTGATAGTATGTACTCAGTTGCACTACTCCTGATCAAAACACAGACAGTAACTGACTTCCTATAAGTCTACATCAGATACAAAATCAATCATTAATATTTTTGAGACACCTGAACTGATCTGGCATGGTGGCCGCTTCATGGGTTTTCGGGGGCCTTTCCCCTCCCATGACTTTTCCCTCTCTGTCATTAGACAAGGGGCCCATGTATTGCTGGAGCTTTAGTGAGATGCCTAACATAATTTGATTACATAATAATGATAGACCATTGACTCCAACACCTTTCACCTTTAAATCTGTGTACTGAAGAAGTTACAATGAATCTGTCAAGTAGCATGGTCCTTGTCACAAAGTTTCATTTTACTGGAAGTTCTGCAATAACAAAATGGCCACTTTAGACAAACCTAAAATGTGATAACGTAATTTGCCCTGGCTCAAGTGCAGCCTGTGTGCTGTGAATATGAATGGGTAGAACCAGTGGCGTAACAAAACTTGAGGGGACCCTCACGCAAAGTATATCTTGTCCCAGTCAGGAGCTCTCAGGCCAGGGCCCTGCCACCAGTGCACAGTGCTAGAGGGGGCCCCCTGGAGCTCAAGGGCCCCATGAAACAACAGGGGCTGCAGGACTATTGTTATGCCACTGGTTAGAACTGACTGTTCACGGCCAGCACTTGTTTGTTAATGTTAATGTTAATGTTATGGGTGTCTTATATAGCGCTCGGCTACTCCGAAGAGTGTCCCGGCGCTTTCAAAACAGACTAGAATAATCATGTTTGTATGGGGAATAGATAAATAGGAACTATAGCACAGATAATGTAATGCACATCACTGCTTTAAAAATATGGTTCTCATCAGTTGTCTTATTGAGGAGAAAAAGTAGTTATATGATGTGAAGCAGGAGTCCAGCACTAACAACTTGAGCCCCCTAGCCAATGATACTTGGGTGAGTTTAGTGCCAGGGTGATTGATGGTGGCGAGCCCTCGTCTCCCACGTACAGGATGTTCAACTGTCCATCCATGAGTGTAAGACTAGAGTAAACATGCATTTAGGAAACAGAACAGCTCTAAGAGAATCCATCTACTTTAATGAAAGAAAGACTATGGGTTTGACTATGGACCGCTGTCAGTCTGACTACACTATTACAACATGGGTGGTCGGACCACCATGGCACCACCACAACCATCAGAGATGGGGCAGCAGTCTTGAGGCTGCAACTTGCTTGTATGAGTTTCCTATCTGTCATGGTTTTCATGGCAGTTCCTACTGGCGGAGAGGAAACAAAGGGGGTCCTACAGGGCTTCCTGTTTCCTCAGGGTCATAGGATGCATGCAGGGATGGAACATGGTGAGCCCCCCTGGGTGTATGCACCTCAATACCTGCACAGCATGGAATGTAGCAGTCCATGCCGTGCAGGTACTATCTTTAACGTTCCCATTACAGTGCCTATGTCACCACTGTGGGACTTCCAAAGAACCGCCCACCAGTGAGTGTAAAAGTTGTAATCTGGCAGGCGATGTGCACATGGGTTTGGCAGTATGGGAGTGGGTCGGCAGCATAGCAGTCCTGCTCCCACACCACTAAACTCGTAATCAGGCTCTACATGATTTACTGGCTCCATTGTACTCCCTGCTCAAGAAATTATGATGTGCTAGACAGTAAAGACTCTTCCAAAAGAAAAATGACTTCATTGGCAGTTTGGTCTAATCAGACAAAGATTTCTTCAATGTTATGCTTCATCAATGCACATCATATGATATTAATTAGCACACCAATATTTGACTCACCACATACAATAATTTGACATCATTTTTTGCATTCCACAGGTAAGAGGAAAGTCTGACAATGGACAGGTGGAATGGAAGCTTAGTGATGGGGTGCATTCTGTTGGGATTTGCAGATGATTTCCAACTGAAGATAGTTCTCTTTGTTCTATTCCTCTTTATATACCTGTTTATTGTCAGTGGAAACTTCAGCCTACTCATCTTGTGCATCCGTGAGCCTCGTCTTCACACTCCCATGCACTTCTTCATAGGCAACCTCTCCTTCCTTGACGTCCTCTACTCATCTGTATTTTTCCCCAACATGTTGGTGCACTTCTTGCAGGATAAGTGGATCATCACCTTCTCAGGATGTGCAGTTCAAATATTCAGTTTCCTGACCCTGGCTAGTGCAGAGAGTATCCTCCTGTCAGTCATGGCTTATGATCGCTTTGTAGCCATTTGCTCCGCATTGCATTATACCAACATAATGAACTTATCTTCCTGCACTAGAATTATGTGTGCTGGATGATTGCTCTCATGTTACCAATGCCAATAGTAATTATCACTCTGCAGTTGCCTTTCTGTGGGCACGTTATTAACCATTTCTATTGTGAAAGTAAAACATTCAGAAAGCTAGCATGTGTGGATACATTCATTGTGGACACAATGAGTTTCACATTTGGAATCATTATCCTGCAAATCCCAGTTGCTTTCATTCTTTTCTGCTATGTCCATATTATTATTGCTATCCTGAGAATCCGCACCTCCAAAGGCAGAAAGAAAGCCTTTTCCACATGTGCCTCCCACCTGATCAACGTCTCTGATATATGTGGGAACGATCTTTATGTACATTGAAAGAGAGAAAAAAGAATCAGGAAATCATAAAAAAATGATGTCTGTGTTTTACACCATGGGACCACCAGTGTGGAATCCTATTATCTACAGTCTGAGGAACAAGGAGATGAAGTTGGCTGTGAAAAAATTATAAAGTTATGATTTATTTATAATACAGTTTAGCAATCCTTTCGCTAGAGACAAAGACCGGTACCAAACTGCCTACCTATATGTTGAAAAAAAACACGACCTGCTTCGCAAAGGTAACTTAAACTATTAAGTAAGTTTACATGTTTTAATAACTTTACTACTTTTCAGTCTTCTCAAACTCCAAGGTTAAGTTACTACAAAAAAATAATTACTCATAGATAAAACTAACTCAAAAGTAGACACTGTTCTTCAACTGATTCCTACCTATGAATGTTTTACTTAAAATTCCTTTTTGTGAGAAAATTATCCTGTCTTTTGTAATTTGTTGCATTTTGTCTGGCAAAACCTACACTGAACATATGTTTCCTTTTATGTTTGCTTTAGACAAAAAACATTTTGGATTGTTACATGGAATTTAAAAGTTGCTCACTCAACTTTACAAGTGTGTCACACAGCATTTTGCTTTTTTGTGTTGCTTTAGAAACAAATCTAGAAGAGCAGAGGACACAAAGGAGTTCTGCATATTAGGACAATTACAAGTCAGATGTTTGGGTTTAAGTAATCCGCGATCCATGTAGGGAACAGCTGTGGGGCAGTATAAGGGGGGACTCTGAGGGACAATGCCAAGGGGAAAATGAATTCTTTATTTAATTTTCCCTCTACATCCTCCCTCAGAATCCCATCTTACACAGTCTTACTGCCCCACCTCTGTTACCTGCACGGACCACGGCTGCTATGCCACCACCTCCTTCTTATTCTAAACTAAGATAGAAACAAACGTATGCAGTACCAGGATTCCATCTAATCAAACATTAAAAACAAATATCTGAATGTTTCCTTTTTTAGGTGTGGCCTACTATGAGAAATTGAATTGAGTGTAAGACCTAGTCAAGTAACAGTCACAATCCCTGGCAGGGTGAACCACAACAATAAAATAACCTGTGCTTAACCAGGAGTAGATTGACACAAAAAGCAGCCTCTCTTAACTTAGAGGCAATCTGTAAAGTATTTATGCAGCACACAAACAGTAATAAAGTAAAAATCCCACACCAATGGTTTTCTTTAAGTGAAATGTAATACTTTATTAGACACCATAATGACAAAAACACAATCAGTATAACTGGAGTTATGAATTTTTAGAAAGGCACCAATACATGTAAACTATCTAAAAATTCCTAATCATGTCTTAGGCTGGAATATCTGACCTGATTGGAGAACAGCACCGTTCAAAATGTTTTCCTCTCTTCTGGATAGTAAAAAGAAGGCCATTTAATTTGAACCACCAACCTACCATTTCACTATACATTTTCAACATCATGAAGTAGAGCTGCAAAAAGTAAAAGCCCATCCTACAAGTCACCTGGCCCTGCGAACCCCTTTGGCGTGCAAAAATCTATTGGGCCATGTACATAGCCTATTTCGAGAGTCGCAATTTTTTTGCGACTCGCTAAATAGGTTTTTCAGCTTGGTATTTGGAAGGGGCATTCTCTTCCAAATAGCTAGTCTCAAAACCATGCGCAAATGTTTTGTGACTAAAATAGCGGTCCCAAAACACTCGCAATTACCACTTCCCCTTTGCAAATGCCTGCAAATTTTTTTTTGTTTTTTTTGTTTTTTATAAACCTTTATTAGTACAGAAAGGATATACAAAGCAGGGCCTACAACCGATCTGGCCGGCCACGATACGATAAAGCAGTCAAAGAGTCCAAATGAAAAGTTACAGAATCAGACGTAAAGAAGTGCGTTCAATACAATCGATAAAAAGGGGGGGGAGGTAAGAGGATCTAGACGGCCAGCAATCAGGAGCAAAATAAGGTTAATTTTATATTATAGCAATAAGGCGTATGACAGGCTCAGCGACAACAAAGAAGTATCCGGATTCCCAAAACAGATCATTAGCAACAAAAGGATAAAGGGCAGCAATGCAGAAGTGTCAGCACTGTAGACATCGGTATAAAAACAGATGTGGTGAACACAAATCAATATGCAAGTAGTAACAACTTTGCATTCCCACCACCCAGTAGCACATTGGATACAGAACAGGGGGGCCGGAATAGCGACATCAATAAAACTAGCCCGTCATACTAACCTTGGGAGAGAAGGAAAAGGGGAGGAGGGGAGAGGGGAGAGGAAAGAGGAAAGGGAAGGAAAACACAGACTAAAAGAGAAGAATGCCGCGCTGAAACAGGCGCCCCGTAGCGAGGAACATATAAAAGAACAGGAATAATAGCAGCGAAGAGGGCATGGGAGTCGCAATGGAAAGCAGCAGAACTATAAAAGAAGAGCAGCGATGTTACAGACACCACCCTAATCATACCACGGAAGGCAAGGACAGACGCGGCACTCTCATAAATATACACAAAAGGGCCATAGAACTGAGAAAAATAAAACATCAAAGAAGACCCAACCCACCCATCCCACCCAGCACCCCTGCAGAAGGCTACGGCCTACCCTCCAAACAGCGCGCCTGTCGCCCTAAACCAGAACCCGAAATGTAGTAAAGACAAGAGAGAAAAGGAAGAAAAAGACAAAAAGAAGATATGAAAACAAGGTAGTAAATAGGAGGGAGGAGCATGAGGGAAGAAATAAATATGGTCGGCCACAGCCCTCCGCCCAACCATACAATCATAATACGTGTGCACCAGAACGACACGAACTCGAGCACCACAGAACTTACAGAGGTGTCTCCCATAGCACTATGGATATGAGCCACTTCGTCACGAATCCGTATACCAATAATCCAACGGGAGCCGTGCATCTTACCCCAATCCCTTCTTCACCGCAATTACCACCCACCAAATAACAGTGTGAAGTGAGCAACACGATGCGAGGCAAGCACACAAATGAAAAAAATTACAAGAAAGACGCAGGTCAGAGAGGTCAATCAATAAGCAAGTGAACAAAAGGTCAAATAGGCAGTTCAAATGTCTCAGCAACAGCAACAGGGGCAGTAAAAGACAAGAGTTCAGTCCCGCAGATCGAAAAGGCGGGGGTGTGCTAGCAAAATAGAAACAAGACCTCATCAAGGCAGAAACAAGCATCAGTCCGCCATTTTTCTCAGGCACCCGGGGATGATCGGGCCTCCGCATGATATCCAAGTCCCCAATTTCCAGACATCGAAGAGCAGGAGGTTCCAAAGCCGTCGGCCTGTAAATCCGTCGATGGACAGTAGCAGCATCCTTCGGAGCCACTGGGGGGGGGCGAGGCAATGGCATCACCAAGGCAAGAGGGGACCATGAAGAAGCGTCCACCCAAGATGGCGGCGGATCGCAACGAGTCTCCAGGAGCACCTGGGGCCAAGGTCGCGTGCAAAGATCGCAAAGCATCAAGAACGTTGCCAATCGTAGGCTCACGCCCACATGACCATGCTCCCGTGCAATCCAGCAACCGGAGACCGCCATCAAGAGGAAATCCACATCTCAGGTCATCGGCAGCCTTTTTGTAGAATCAGCCCCCTCACTTCTCTCCGCCACTCCCGGAGCTGTCCACAAATGAAGGACTTTACAGATGTCCGGGGGGTCCCAGTAACGGCCGCTTCGGTGCAAAAAGGAGAGCCGCCCGAGGCGGAGGGTCACCTATACGAGAGCTGGCGCTCCTCAAAGGTAGAGCCCGAGCGCGAGGGTCCAGGGTCGATGGACGGAGCAGCGGCGGGGGGACCCCTTCACACGGTCAGTCCACGGAGCATCGCGCCCCGCACCAGCCTCACGGCCGCCAAGGTAGGCCCGGTTCAGGGTCACCGGGAAGTTCTCACAGTGGCTCTCTCCAGTGGTGCAGTCTCTCGGCCGGGTCCGACGGTTACCGCAACGCCGGGCCGGATCCAATAGGCGATGCCCTGGTCCCAGCTCTACGAAGGCCCCGGTCCCTTCGGGGGGCACAGCTCCGGAACCACTGCAAGCCGGAGCCTCCAGGTCAAACGGTGAGTGAGAGCGAAATGTTGCGTTTCTATTTCTTCGAAAATATGTCGTCTCTGGGCAGGATATGCAGCAGGATATGTGAGTCAGGACAGAGGGCTGACGGAGCCGAGCTATAAGGCGACCATTTCGCTCGCGAGCTTGGCTCCTCCGCCCGCAAAATTATTTTTTAAGGCAAGGCAGTGGTACCAGTGACCACTGCCTGACCTTAAATAATGAAACAAAAACGTTTCGTTTTCTTTTTTTATAAATGCATGGATAATGGGCTGCATTAAAAAACTGCTTATTTAAAAGCAGTCCCAGACATGGTGGTCAGCTGAGCCGAGAAGGGCACCTTCCCTGGCAGGGCTGGCATTCCCAATGGGCTCGCAAATTGCGGGAGGCTCATTAATATTAATGAGCCTCCAATTTGAGACCCCATTGGGAATTCCAAACAGTGTTAAACACACTGTTGTACGTTTCATTTAGCGACTTGCAATTGCTACTCGCAATGTGTCGCCAATTGCGAGGCTCTAAATGAAATGGTCGTACATCTGGTCCCAAAATCCTTAGTAATTTGAGAATTGGTTTTGTGTGCACATGTGTGTTTTTTTTTAATTACTGTTTTATTATTTGAAAATTAAATCATACAAATTGCTTGGGGGTCCCCAGCTACCTGGGTGACTATCATGAATGTGGAATTCTTTACATTTTACTTTAAACTCATTTGTATGGTGCAGAAATCATCCCCAAGGGGATCTCTCGTCACATTCATAGTCTTGTTTCAATTTCAAGGAGGACACCTAATGGACCAGCAGATTTCTAGGAGAGTCTAAGGTAGCAGATACCTAATATCAAATGAGGTTATATATACTTACTCTAATGATAGATCCTGAAATAAAAGGGCAGGATGGACCATGCACATAACTTTTATATAAAATTGCATCACATACATTGCATTCCCTGACTTGAAGAAGCAATTCCATACTTTGCTAACATTTCAGGCCTTAGAGATAAAAGCAAACATTTACTCTGTTTTTCTATTTTGACTGCTATTCTGTCCCTGCTTGTAGGTTCCACACAAACCTTCCAATTAGTCCAGCAAATGCACTGATGTCATAGTGTTCTGGTAGCGCCCATTGTTACATCATGCACACTGTATTTGCAGTTTAAGCTACAGTAGTCACCTCACTTGTTTACAAATCCTGTTATGTGACTCAGTCACAATACTCACTCACTGAATTTGGTGTACATTATTAAATGTTTACTATATTGTATCTGTTTCGAGTGTTTATATTGGTAAATACGATGTTGATATACAGCAAGATATATGTACGTATAATAAATTCATAACAAAATCTTGAGTTCTTGCTATCTGGAAACCCTTCAGTACTCCCCCGGCCAGCTGTTTGCTGCCAAAGGAGTATGCTGACAGTTTCCCATTGCCTTTTTGTGTCAGTCTTTATGGCATATAAAGGCAGTGGGAAACTGTCTTTGGGGGCCCCCAGCAGGGCCCCCCTTTTGATCCTTGCACCACTGCTCTTTCAATGAGCATGCATTCCGTTCAGAATTCATGCTCTCATTGAAAGGTCTAGACAAGCGACCAAACCTTACTTGCAGGTCTATAAAAGCCGACAGGAGGCCATTCGGTTACAGTTCCTGACTGGTGTCGGACGGACTCCGGTGCCCTAAGTTAGGAACTCTCAGTCAAACAGAATACAGCATGCACACTACACCCAGTGATCACGCACTCTCCATGTCAGACATCTGGACATGTTAACACTGGCTCAGCATTGTGTTCATGCAAGGTCGAGACCCTCCTGCATTTCTTATCAAATTACCAGATTTATGACTTTGTGACGAGGCCCAGATTCCTGTTCTAGAAAGAATGCACACATCACATTTTACACTTTGAGAAATGTATCAAAGAACAGCCAAAATGAATGTATTTTAAAACAGTCTTCAGACCCCAACTGTGTTTCCTGATCACCCAATTACTATGTTTAATTTAACCAGCTGTTCCTGTTTTGCCAAATACCTATGTTTTTTATTTTTTACAAGGTATATTCTTATTTGGGCAACAAGAGTACATACGCTGAACTTTTAATCTTTAGTAGAAATGGTTATTAAATCATTCACATCCTCTATGGTTCCATTGCCCTTTTTAGAAAGCTTGCAATACAGTGCTCTTTTGACTCATGTCATTATCTATAACAAACAATACATATGTTAAGGCTAGGTAAATCGTTTTTCCTCATTATCTTGGTTTGCATACTTTAAATTTCTCCTATTCAGTGTAGACCTAATCATGTGCAGTTGCTTCCCTGTACCAGTTATGCACATAAACAGTATTCTCTCACAGAATGCTTGAACAATGACAACTTCTGTTTTCTCTAGGTTACTCTGCATGGGATTTGAGCTTTGAAATATTTTCTAGACATTTTAGAAGGGCTTAAAATGTATTCCATCACCCATCTCAATCGTCACAATGCACATAGCAATAATCCTAGTGTGGCTTTCATATTGAACTATGACTAGTATTATCCTCTCACTTTGACCCAATGAGACATCTTTTTTTCAACTTCAAAATCCTATAACACATTCTCAAGAGCTCTGGATGTATTCTTTGCAATAACCCTTAATGGAGGTACATCTAAACAAATCCTAACTTTCCCATTGCATCATTAGGCAGACTGTATTGCTGTAGGTGGGATGGCAGGCTTTCCTTACTTGTACTTAAGTTGTCAGAAATGGAACTCTCTGTGCAGCGTGAGACTGTTTCGCAAAATATACACATTTTGCTCAACATTAAACCTCAGGCACCAGCTGCCAAAGCACACTGTTCATATTTCTTTCCCATTGAAAATATATAAATGGAAACTCCCTAAAGGAACACCATGCAGCATCTAAAACAAAACATAGTTGCCAACCAATGCCTGCAAGAGGAAACACACTCCGACCCCTAAATCTTTAAAATACTTGGGCTCCTTGATCCTCCTTTTATTCTCACACCCTCTGCGAGCCTCTGTCCCTCTTTACTGGGCCAACATTCCTTTTTAATTTCCCTATGCCAGGCCCCACTCGGGGAGCCACAGAGCAAACATGGGCTACTGAGCCCCAACTGAGGAGGTGATTACGGTAATTTCCCACTGGCTTCCTGGGATCAATTCTACCATGGCTCGCCAAAGTTTGACAAGTATATCCCTTCTGCACTTCACGTGCAGGTAGTGAGGAAGAGCAGTTCAAAGCTTCACAGTGAGATAGTGATGAGGACGGTAGCTCAAAACTCAATAATCACTCAATGGGCACAATGGTTGATTTTATAAGCAAACACTTTAATTATACAACAGAACTGAATACTACACAATTCAATTATGAAAAGTGGATACAGGGTTGAATTACTGGCTGCTCTCTTCAGATGCTGTTATATGCATGTGCAGTGCCCACTGTCTGCTGGCAGATGCAAAGATTAGGAACAGGTGCAGGTTATCAAAGTTACCACCCATCCATGGGGCTTGGAAGTTTGACTTATTCATTCAATCTTATACTTGGGTTATTAGTTGTAAAGGAAGTGAGTTCTTCGAAATTAAAAAAGTCAGCAATTGCCATTTTACTTGGAACCAGTACCTCCATTGTGGCACTTGACTCTCTCAGGGGAGCGAACCAGAGCATTCCAAGACTTATTCCGTTGAGGTGATGTGGGATTGTAGCCCTGTTTGCTGGAACAAAATAACAATAACTCATTTTCTAGTCAGTGCTTTTTCTTTGAAAATGAAAGAGTAATTGTATTTCACACACTACTGTACATTGCACATTAAATAAACATATACATGTATTCAAGTAGATAGAAATATCAATGGTGACATCCTCATATCAAATTACATCCTTAGTGACTCCAGAACCCAATAACCACAATACTGCCCTGTGCCAGATGCAAAATTACAATATAATGGGTGTCATTTAAAATAAGGCAGGGCTCTTGACCATTTCATAGTGTCTCCCCATTAGTCATTTTAACTGTATTACAATGTTATATTACAAACACCATTAAACTGAAAGAGAACAATAACAACAGTCAAAAACATTGTTTATAGTGTTAAACCTTGAATTGTCAATATGAAGCTTATTATTAAAGTGCTATACTTCAAAGCATGGGTCTCTGAGTCTTTCTTTTACTTTAATCAACCACAAGGGCAGATAGAGAACCAAGCATAAAGGTTACCTGAACACCATAGCTCCAGAGGAAAAGCTCCAGATGCAGGAGTGCTTTAAAAGAATGGTAAACCTCTTCTGGGGTCAGGGACTCACTCTCATGGAAGAGTTGGGGTTATGTCTTTAAATGAAACATACCTGTGGGGCTGCTGCACCTCCTGAAGTCCCCTTTCACCATTACTCATTGATTGTGACCTTGCTTTTCTTGGAGCATCAGAAACAAAAATATGTAACTGTTTGTCCAAAGGTGTGCCATTACAGTGTGTTTTTGCCAGCACAAGCTACCAATTTTAGATGAACTGCCTTGTGCACCAACGGCACCCAGAAATGGCACCATTCCCCTGGGAGCCAGCAGGACTTTTCTGTTCTCCCACTGAGTGGGAGCAACATTCCTCTTCCTACCCACCAGCGGTAGAGCAGGGCTAATTACCCTGCCCAGGAGAGCCACAGCAGGGAGACAAGAGGTGTCATGCTCTGCCTGCCCCAATACAATTATGAGGGGCTGGCAACACACCTGCAGGGATGGCTTCAGTCCTTAAGGTATGCACTGGCAGCCAGGGAGATGGTAGCCCCTAGGAGAAGTCATGATGTCGAAGCGGGGGCCCTCTCCGCCAGGGAGTATACAATTCAGTGTAGGGCCAACCTCCAGAGGCTTGGCTGTTCCCTGGGGGAAATTGTGATAATCCTACAAATGCCATTTCCTTAGTTCTGTGCCCTGTCCCTTGGGAAACTGGGCTGCATTTTGAAATTGTTAGTGACTATTTTATCAAGGGAAGTGTGATTTTGCTCCTGGTGGTAAGCACTAGCCACCAAAAGCCTCCCCATCTTGCCTCCTGCATTCTAAATGTGCACTTTTCAATAGGAGCTGGATTTACTGACTTCCTGTGCCAGAACTATACTCTGACTGGTTCATGGTGTTCTTCTCCTGCTTATGAGGCATCTTGCACAGCTCTCTGCAGCCAGCCAGCAAAATACCCTCCCTGTTGCACGCTCTAGGCCGCAGAGCCTCCTGACATCTTCAAATGCACTTGCTTGTGAGTAGAGTCAAGGGCCAGTCCACAGAAGCTCCAGGAGAACCATGAAGGATCGCCCAGCTGTTCCATTCCCCCAACTATTCCTCAAGGTGCATAAAGGGAAACCTGGAGAAACCTATCCTAGTCCTGGGGGCCAGGTGGAGTTAAAGTCCCAAAGTTTATCCCTGCTGGACATCAGGTTGCCTCTCCTTGCAGCTGGAAATTATTTTGCCATGATCACTTCTCAGGTCCAGTGTCTTCTCATCTGCCACTCCCATGTGCAGGGATGTTTAAGTCTGGGTTGACAACTCTTGAAGCCAGGATCCCCTGGCTAATCTGAGGGGAGTACAATACACATCATGACTAATAAAGAAATACATTGTGACCTTCTCTGGGATACAACTCCCTTAGAAGAAATACCAGCACCCATATTTTGTGGAATGCTCCATCATATGAACAACCCTTTGAAATTTTGTTCAGGTGGAGCTCAATCCTACTAATCAAAGAGGGAAATGATCACTTGTCCTGCATAACCAGGGTATGCAGTTTACGTTCTTACCAGTCCCAATATAACCCTCATGCACATGTGTTAGATGGTCGTTAGAGCGGTTTATCTTGATTCTCCGCTGTCCCTCACACGTGTGTGCATAATCATCGGGTCTTTTTTGTTTTATTCACCCTCCACCAGGAGGTTGTACCCTTGGTTAGGATCAGTAGTGATCAGTGATTGGTGTGTGAGATAGTGAGGTGAATAAATGGAATATTAAAAATCTCTCATTTCCAGATTTATGGGTTTATTAGTTCTGGTTTGGAGATAATAAAATTACTTGTAAGTGACTGAGAGTGGTTATGATTCTCTCACATTAACATTAGTGGGGTAGGTCGACATGTTTCAGCCCTTGTATGCCAGATGGTCAGTGGCCTTTCTTCAGGACCAATGTGATGATTGTGAAGTGACCAGAGGGCTTCTCCGTGTATGTGAAGCAATACTGGAGTTTCCTAGTATGCTATTATCTGATTATGAAGTATTATTCACAATGACTCCATGAAGGTCTTAAGGTACCTGTAATTAAAAAACATAAACACTAGACAAAGGGTAAGGGGTATGGGTATACATTTAGCTGATAACACTGGTTCAGTGACCAGGAACGGTTTGCGCCTTTTTGGCGTGACAACTAAAAAATAGCAATACTTTATTCAACTGTCACCAGCTCTAGGTCAGGGTCAACTCTCGCATTCATAGTACTTTGTTGTATCGAATAGCTGGCTGCAGACTGCCTCTGTAGTTCGCCTGCATGCCGCTATTTTCTTTCTATTGTGCCACCTCTCATGGTTTGTACTTATCAACACTATCGTAATTGTCGTTTTGCATCTCAGCATGTGGTTTCAAATTGCTATTGTGCCAGTTATCATGGGTTTTATGAATCGGCGTTAGCATCGTTCTTTTGAACAGCCGTTCACTCAACCGATAAAGTTATTCTAGTTCTCTGTCCTTAGTGACAAATCGGTTCTAGCCGTATTGTATTACCACATTCTGAAAACTCTATCAATATCCACCCACACTCATTGCACACAGTGGCTCGCTGTAACCATTATGTAAATAAGCTTCATAAGAGTACGATATTTGTCAACTTTACATGTTACACATCATGTTAGCTCGTGCTTAAATTCGTAACAAAGTGCCCTCATGTGTCTGTGAAATACCAATTACCATTTTATTTACGGCATGAATTTGAATGTGAAAATGGGATTTTATCACGTACCTTCGGTGTAGGTTATTATTACCTCATCGGGGTTGCCAGGGGGTCAGAGAGGCCTTCTAGGGACAATAATGTTTAGTTTAGAAAAAGTTATGAGATACTTTACGGTTGTGTTCTGCGTCGGTTGCTCTCCTTGAGTACCTGCGGTCTCTATCGGCACGACTTGTGCTGACTCTACCATCTGGACCCGGATGTTTTCGAAGGAGTTCCAGGTTAACCTTATGTTTCTCACAGTCGGGCTATGGCAACTGTAGAAAGACTTTTTGGGATACACAGTCTGTTTTTCCTGGTTACCCAATTCATGTAAATTGTTGGGGGTTATTAGAAAGTCTTAATTTCAGAATGAAAGATACGTAATTTTTGCTTTTCTGTGAATATTGGACCTGATTCTATTTCATTTTTTCTTGAGGTAATCGGATCTAAAAAATCACTTTTCGGGATTTATTTATAATGAGACCAAATATTCATAGATCTTACTTGTAGATGCTGCCCCACGGGATATTATCGTTCAATCCTTCAGAATCAGTTTTGAGCCGATGGACCCATCTTTGCTCCTTTTCAAAGAGGATTCTTTCGGCATTGTGATCTTTATTATTCAATGTTTCTAGGACTACCCAGTTCAGGTCATTGAGTGTATGTCCATACAATCAATCCTAGGCTCAATCCTAGGCAGCTCAAGATAATGTAATATGATAGAAAATCAATGAAAAATGTTGATAGAAACCCACCCCAACCATTTTTATTTATTCTCAGGTTCCTTTGATATGATTAATATATCACAGGTGAATGCCTCTGAGAAGGTTCTTGTGGACTGCCCTCTGAGAGTGGCTGTGTGTAGAAATTACCAATTCAAATTGTCTGCATGGGTAGAGCACCCCAAGGCGAAAATGACCTGATCTGCAATACCCTTATTATAAGTGCAGAGGGACTAGGCCCAGCAGCAAGGTGTCATGCTGACTGAAGACTGATAGGGCAATTGATCAGCACAGGATTCAAAGGCCCCCTGAGCTTAAGCTAACAGTATTCTATGACAGTATTCTAATCAGAAAGACCTTACCTTTAGACCTCCTTTAACGAAGTTGAAAGCAGGAGTCTCATGCTTGAACCAGGGGAAGTGCATGACCGGACCTCTAATACAGCCTACTACTCTTTACTAAGCCTTTACGCCGCAACGTAGAGCTCAAGTTTACCTCACAATGTTGAAATAGGTGGTAAATAGTAAATAGTCCATGATCTGGACAAACAAAGGGATGCAAATGCAATATAGAATAGATTACAACAGTGTATTATCTCAGTAGGTGTACCTCATGCAAAACACCTGAAGTGAAGCAATTCAGGTCATAGCTTACTCATGAGGGGTTGGACGAAACATCACAGAATCTCCACACTTCCACTCCCACAATTTCAAAATCAACTCAGCAGTTTCTATTTACAGATGCAGCCATTGCAAAATCACACAAAACTTTGAAGGATTAGGACAAGATGGTGCAAACTGGTCCTCAAAAAATTATCCTCCATAAAATGTTGTGTCTGAGAGCCTCAATATTCTCACTAGAACATAACACCACTAAAACCTCATCAGAAATTGCACCCATCCAATTGCAACAAATAATCAAGTAAGACATTATACTAAACAGTATATCTGATCATGATGCAATACTCATATTGCTTAGAGACAAGCATCTCTTCACCTCCATTTGGCAAATGAAGGTTAAACACTACTAGGGTTAAATTGCCGGATGCTAAGCAAAAGCTGCAACAAATTGTCAAAAGATAAATGGAGGGGAACCAACACTACATGACTCCACTCCTTACACTTTAGAAGGACTTTAATGCCTGTACTTATGTGAAATAAAACCTGACAATGCGTTCTTGAAATGACATGCACTTGCCATGCAGAAAACACATATCCCTCCTCACTATCCAGTAAAAGAAAAAATAAGATACACTCTCAAATTGCTTCTGCAGAATAAGTTTGACTTTAATTACATATATATGTCCTACCATAAAAACTCTATTTCATTTACTGAAAAGACACTGTGAAACATGAAAAAAGGCCTATTAGGAGAGAAAAAAGATAGTGGCTAATGCACCCGGTGGACGTTGTGTATATTGTACTAAATACTGTACTCAGCAGAGAAACGCCCAACAGGAAAAATAATGTTTTCTTTCTAAAATGTTCCTGCTTAGAGCGCTGACAGACTCCCTTTCTCCAAAGCCCCAAGAATCGAAGGCTGTCCAGCTGAATTTTATAAAAACCAATAAAATGCATGAGACTTTCCCATTATGCCAGGTGTTTAAGGAAATACAAGATGGCACTACCCCACCGCCAGGGGCGAATAAGGCAAGAATAGCATTTGTCATTAAATCAGGCAAAGACTCCTACCACTGAGGGAGCAACAGACCTATTACCTTGATAAATGCAGATCTCAAAATACTTGCCAAGCTAAAGGGTAATAAATTGAAGAAATGCTCCTGCCCCTAATCCACACTGACCAGGTTGGCTTTGTGCTACGACGATTCTTAGCTGTGCACCTATGAATCAAGCACACTTTTCATGGCAAGGAAGAGACAACAGGGAGGAAAAGATTTTGGTGTCATTATAGAATTAAAAAGCCTTTGACCAGGTGTAGTAGGGAACATGTTCCGAATACTAGACAAATGGGATTTGGCCCTGGCTATATATACAATGGTTTTATAGTAACATCACAGTGGTAGAAGAATGTCATGGTTTGCCATTTAATATCAGTAGGGGTAAAAGGCAAAGACGCCCATTTCCCCATTACTTTCATATACATTTTGTTGCCTTATAGTTATGTCAATTAGACTGGCATAGATACAATTTTTCCAAGGCCTATATTAAACTATTTTCATGGAATGCGTGAAAAAACCTGACTGAAAATGGAAAAATTATATGTTATTCTGGAGTGGTGAACTACACTTGCCCCATTTAGAAATAAAATTATTGTATTTCATTTGGACTGGCCAAACTTTGCTACCTGATACACAGTACTTTAAAAATATATTGTAAAACTACAGATAATGCTTCTAGGAGGTCATGGTACGGTATTCAGAAATAAAATTGAGTTAGAAATGTCAACTTACACAAATATCGAGTTGTAAATATCTTTTAAGGTAAGAAATATATTTAAAAAAATATAGAAGTCCTTAATATCATTTGCAAAAATATAGTTGTTTAAAATGTCGATTTTTTATTAGTGGTATGTATTTTAGTCTATATTTTAAATGTTTGTGATGTATTTTTTTGTATAAATATTGTTAATGTTTATTTAGTGGAGTTTTATATAGCGCAAACTTGACCTGAAGGTATCGGAGCACTTTACACAAGCAACAGTTGCATTACATGAGGCCACATACATTTTTGTTAGACACAGGGAGATTAGGTGATTTGCCCAGAATCACAGGATGTTTCGCGTCCTTGCTGAGACTCGAACCCGGTTCCCCAAATTCAGGGTCGACCGCCCTAGCCGTTAGGCCAACTCCTCTTGTAGTAGTTATCAGTTTTATTTTAATTAAATATTGCGTTTTTTAGTTCTGTAGTGGGTTGTGGGGCTATAGGGGAATAGGGTGGGAAGTAATTTAATTATAATAAAATGATGATTTTTAAAAATGTATTAATATTTAATTGTGATTTTATAGTGTTAAATATGGGAAGCAATGTATTCTTAATTAATTAATAATTAGTTGTTAATTAATATAAATTAATTAATTGGTAATAAATTAGGTAGTTGTGGGGGAAAAATAGGTGTGAGTTGTGGGGTTAATAGAGGTAAAGGGTGGGAAGTAATTTATTGTTAATGAAATAATAATTAGTTGATCATTAATATTAATTAATTAATTTAAAATTAAATATGGAAATTATGTAATGAATTTTAGGTGTGGGTGGTGGGGTTTATAGGGGTAAAGGGTGAAAAATATTGTATTTTGTATGAATTAATAATTCATTGTTAATTGATAATAAATGATTAATTGAAAATGAATTATGGAAATTGAGTAATTACTTGTAGGTGTGGTTTGTAGGGTTTATAGGGGTAAAGGGTGGGAATTAATTTATGTTTAATTAATAATTATTTGTTAATTAATATTAAATAATTATTTGAAAAAATGTAAAATGGAAATTGTAATTCATTTTAGGCATGTGTTGTGGGGTTTATAGGGGTAAAAGGTGGGAAGTAATGTATGTTTAATTAATTGATAATTACTTGATCATTGATATTAATTAATTGAAATTTAGCTGTGGGTTGTGGGGATTGTACGGGTAAAGTGTGGGAAGTTAATTCATCTTTATGTGTTTTAATTATTTAATATATTATTTGTAAGTATTTGTCATATATATTTAACATTATAATATGTTTTCTTAAGATTAAATATATTTGTATTTTATTTGTTTAACATAATTATATATTGTTTTATTGATTTTGTTTTTGAAATATTTTTTGTTCTCAATTTTGAATTGACTGGAGTGGGAATATTAAGTTTTACCCCTCCGCAATCCAAGAGTTTCCCTACTGTTACACTTATTGGAGTGGGTATAGTATTTTTTTCCCCTTCACTATCCAATACATTTCCTATTCTTGCACTCACTGGAGTGGGAATAGTAACTTTTTCCCCTTCACTATCCAACACTTTCCCTACTGTTTCACTCACTGGAGTGTGCCATTTAAGTTTTAAGTAGATTTTATGTTATTGGTATATGTATATATATATATATTCACTGAAAAAACCATAGGTTATAGACCATGTATAGTTAGGAATTAGCATTTACAAAACCTTGAAAATTCACTGAAAAAACCATAGGTTATAGACCATATATAGTTAGGAATTAGCATTTAAAAAACCTTATTTTACTCACACAAAACCATTGAAATTCCATATATAGTTAGTTGCACTAACTATATATCGCGCACCCGCAATCCACTGCTGATCATGTCACATATTACATCATTCATGACATGGTCAGTGACATCACTGATGACATCACTGATGACATCTCAAATGACATCACTGATGACATCACTGATGACATCTCAAATGACATCACTGATGAGATCACTGATGACGTCATCCAGTGACTGTATAATTCTGTAAAGTTAAAATATGTCTTACATATTGAAGAATGAATGGATGTATAAGTGTCTTGATGAAGGATTTAGTAGGGGCATGGCTGACTGTATGAGTGACTGATTAAATGTGTCTCACTGAGTGCATGGGTTAGTGACTAAACTGTCTTAATTTGTGCATCATTATGTCTGTTGTTCTGTAAACTGCTGCATGTGTTGATCATTAGCTATATGATTAACTGTATGGGTTATTGATTGGTTGCCCAAGCATTTGTATGGGAGACTGAGTGTGTGTGTGGGTGGCTGGGAGGTGTATCACTCTCTGCATAGATGTGTGAGCAGTTGATTGACTGGATGTATGGGTTCAAAAGTGCATGTGGAAACAGCTGTATGGGCGGTTGACTGTGTGCATGAGTGTATTGGTGAGTGAATGGATATCTCAGTGCTACATGTCAAAGTAAGTACATATGTAAAACACAGTACATGTGAGAGTTACCATATATAAATAACTGTGCATAAGAGCCAGTGAATGTGTGAGTGGCTGTATGGATCATTGTGAACTTGTATCCAGGATTGTATAAGTGAGTAAATATGTTTTAGTATATGTTTGAATAAGTAAGGTGTGTATAACTGTATAGTTGAGGAAATGGAGGTGTGATTGATTCTTTGCATGACTGACTAAGTGTCTGAGTAACTCCATGGATGAGTGACAGTCTATGAGTGTCTGTTTACACTGAGTGTATCTAAGGTTATATTAGAGTCTGAAGAGGTTTATCGTATTATCACATGAATGATGTCATCAGTGATGTGATCAGTAATGTCAAATGAGATGTCATCAGTGATGTCATCAGTGATGTCATTTGAGATGTCATCAGTGATGTCATCAGTGATGTCATTTGAGATGTCATCAGTGATGTCATCAGTGATGTCATTTGAGATGTCATCAGTGATGTCATCAGTGATGTCACTGACCATGTCATGAATGATGTAATATGTGACATGATCAGCAGTGGATTGCGGGTGCGCGATATATAGTTAGTGCAACTAACTATATATGGAATTTCAATGGTTTTGTGTGAGTAAAATAAGGTTTTTTAAATGCTAATTCCTAACTATATATGGTCTATAACCTATGGTTTTTTCAGTGAATTTTCAAGGTTTTGTAAATGCTAATTCCTAACTATATATGGTCTATAACCTATGGTTTTTTCAGTGAATTTTCAAGGTTTTGTAAATGCTAATTCCTAACTATATATGGTCCATAACCTATGGTTTTTTCTGTGAATTTCATTGGTTTTTTAACAGCTAATATCTGTAGCTGTAAAATGTATTCTTCTTTAAATCCAAAAATATATTTTATATGTTTATGAATAATTTTTTTTTTTAATATTTTTTTTTCTTCGTTCCCGCTTCGCAAATCGGGAAGCTTCCCGTTAGCTGACCTTGATGCCGCGAAATAGACCGCGAGCCGGTAAACGTTTCTTTACCGCAAGTGCCGCGTTACAAAACAACATCGTGACGCCTCCCGTCCGCATGACGTTTCACGTTGTCGCGTGATACGTCATATGACGTACTACGTTAGCGAACTGGTACGCGAAGCGAGTCGCAAAGCGCAGGTTTCTGGAAGCAAACCGGGAGGCCCTGCAAAGCGCTTAACGTAAACACAGCAAGTCATGTGACTTGGTAAAAACACTTTTCATTGGTTCATTTCACTTTTGGTTTCCTAATGATGTAAGACTAGGTCATATAATCTAAAATGAACACTTTTGATTGGTTGAGAACTCTTGTTTTTCCCAAATGATGAAAATCCCTCCTTCTTTCCTCACTCTGACTTTCATCATTGTGAGAGAAAGACCCTTTGTGATCACTGAGCAATGGCTTCTTTAGTAGCTTCAGCTGGTGCTTCCCCACCACCTCCACCACATCCAAGGAAGAGTGGACCACCTGCTCAAGTTATAATTCAACAAGAAGAAGAAGAAGAGGAACAGGAGGACGAGCACGAAGAGAGGCAGTTTTTGCCTGAGCAGCCCAGGACGTCTCACCGGAAAGAAAACTTCATTTGGCAATTTTTTAAAATTCCCAAAGGTCAGAAAAAAGTAAATGCAAGATACGTAACTTGCCTTATATGTCAAGATAGACTGTCCAGAGGGACCGACAAAAAATACAGTTTCGGAAACTACACAATGCATCGCCATATGACTAGGTGGCATCCTAACAACTACAGTGCTGCACAGTTTCGGAACGACCTAGATAATCTCCCTATTATGGCCAGAAGATCTGTTGTACCGGAAGTAACGGGACCAGAGGGCAGGGAGATGGTGCCAAATATACAAATGAGATTTGGTGATGTAAAACACATCTGTGTATTTTGCGATGGATTCATTTCCTACGGAGAAAAAAGCATCACTCTGATCAACAGAGCTATTGACTATCATATGCAAGTTTGTACGAAACGCCCAAAATAATAAATACTTCTTTTTTTTGTTTTGTTGCTCCTGTTGAGCCCTTTACAATGAATCGTTTTCATTGCCCCCTCCAAGAAAAACCCAAAAAAATATAAAACTGTTCCGAAAAATTCAAAAACAGTAAAAAAATGTTCAGAAAAAAAAAAAAAAGTTCTTTTCAGAACTACCTCCCCGTTATTAAAAAATTGGTACAATATTTGGAACTGTGCCAACCTCTATTTCTCTTAGTTCGCTTCCCAGTTCGCTCGCCGGTACCCGAACCGGAAGCGAACCAAAAACAGTAAGTATAAGGGAAGGAAACAGACACTTATGTTAAAAGAAAGACAGCTATAGGGGAGTAAACTAGAGATACTATTACCCGTAATCCACTGCTGATGATGTCACATATTACATCATTCATGACATGCTCAGTGACATCATCAGCAGAGGATTGCGGGTTTTTTGGCAACATGCCTTATCCACGGTTTAATAACGCTGCCTTTTGCTTTATATAAGTTTTCAAATTGTATGAAATATATACCAATAGGTCGTTATGAACCTTTAGGTAGTGCTTTTCTTCATGAGGTCTGGTCGCTTCCATACACATACAGATGTTTCAAAGATGATCAAGAAGTTTATCTGAATGGAGAGGAATGCACTGAGACGCCAGATCATTCACTAATGTGTAGGCACATACAGTTACACGGTTCATGCAACAAACACCGACCAAATATGGCTTGCGTGTTGCAAGGCACGCCAGTTCCTGCTATCATCCCCACGTTCAAGTTGTTGGAAAATGGTAGTTATTTGATGCTCAATAATGAAGATTGTTCTGAGTTAATTAAAAGTATTCCTTTTATCGTAACAGTAAGTGAACGGGTTATTTGCTGCAGAAATGTTCTATTTCCTCCCACACATGAACATAGGGAGTTTTCAATCTGGCCACAAATACCAACCTTGGGACACGTTTCAACGGCATGGCAAGAATAAGAGCTCTTTTGTCTCAAAGAGAGGTGGCCTTGAGTTCGGCCCGTGAAACTTTCGTACTTCACATAGCGAACACCCGTACAGAGGTGCACACCCTTTTCAATTAAGATTTGCCTTTCAATTTCAGCAACATGTTTCCGACTATCTTTAACGCATCCTCCACAAAGTCCCTGGCGCACTTTTTTAAAGTTGTTACCAGTGGTCTCGTGACTTCATTTGAGAAAATCTTTGGAGTCATCCCTGCTTCCTTTCATTCTATTTTCTCCACTCTGGTTCGTGGATTGGCATTTTTACTTGCATTACCAGCGGACGCTCTTGTGCTTTTTTATATTTTTAAATATGGATGTCCCTCCTAAGCAACCTCCCACCCTGCAGCTGCTGACACTGTTCCGCAATCGCATGCTAGAATATTATGGCACAATGCCGTTGGCGATATTAAGCACGGCATATGGATTATCTTTTCGATTCTCCTACTTCACCTGTGTCCAGCCTGTATTTCACTGCCTGACCTGTGATTTCGATTGGGCCATTGATTTGTGTCTCTGCGGACCGGTTTCTCCTGACGTCGACTTTAATCAGCTGATGACTCCTATCATTACTCACGAGTTGGTTTGTCCTGGCGAAAGGATTATGGCTGTGGCATTGATGCATGGACTACTTGGTCCCTGGAATTTACTGGCGGCAGCACAGTCTTTCTTGGAACAGAGCTTTCTTGAAAACCCACCGTGCTGTCCTCTGATGGTGATAGAGGATCCGGTGCTGGGAGAGCACGTATGTTCTTTTCCGCTTTTAAATTGGATGGCTGAACTGTTTTCGGATGAAGACGGTGACTTCCTATTGGAGGCTGTTGCAGCTTATTTTGCATACACAGTTATGTCATAGACCTTTTTCATGTTTGATATGCTGAGTACTAGCATTTCATTGACAATTCATTGACTTATTTGTCAAGTTTTTATTATTTACCTTGCCTATTGGCTTAAGACTCGATAAAGTACTTGGCTGTTTTATTTTTCTTTAGCATTAAATTTTCCTAGTTTTTAATGCTTTACCTTGCGGACCGTCCACATATAAACTTGCAATCTGCTCTCATGAGATGGCACTTCTATTATCTTATTCAGTTCGTTTCCGGATCATGGGGAGGTGTCATCTAGGTCCTGGATATCTTTACACCGTGTTAAGTTAGCATGGGCTCATTACCGGTTTAAACGCCATTTTTCCTTTTTTGCAACTTCTGCACACGACACTTAGTTGTTGCTTTAGCTTTCCACCTAGTAGTTCATCGTGGTTTACATGAGAATAATATGTTATTGCTCTACTATCTGCTTTGCTTGTTAAACTATATCTGTACAGCGAGTGCTAATGTTTCAAGAACAACACGATACAGAATTGTTATGAGGTCTGATCTCCACGACTTCATACTCATAACATAAGTGCAACTTCTGCCAATTCTGGGCATGAGGCGGGTTTTATATTGCTTTGCCGAACACACATACACAACAGTTGATGCGGTTCACATGAAGAGAGAGCTGGTGTATGCTGATGTGATTCCTTCAAATCTAAGACACTAAAGTATGGGCACGCCCTAAACCAACACAAAGAGACCTTCTTAGCAAATAATATAATATGTGTATTAGGGAGGGTGAGATATAAGCAGCCGCGGGCCGTGGAGGGAGTTACGATGGTGCAGGGAGGCGGGGAGGGGGAGAAGCAGGGTGGAGCCCTCTCTACCTTGCCCCTCCCCCTCCCCGCCTCCCTGCCCCACCGTAACTCCCTCCACGGCCCGCGGCTGCTTATAAGTGTTGCTAACTCTTATTCATTTACAGCATGTTAACATACTGTCACCATTCGCTTTTTATGTACTAGTAACTATGCTGGTAATTTTGCTACTGATAATATGTGTACTTGTATTCTCCACCCTGCCCCTCCCCCTCCCCGCCTCCCTGCCTCACCGTAACTCCCTCCACGGCCCGCGGCTGCTTATAAGTGTTGCTAACTCTTATTCATTTACAGCATGTTAACATACTATCACCATTCACTTTTTATGTACTAGTAACTATGCTGGTAATTTTGCTACTGATAATATGTGTACTTTTATTATCTAAGGTACTACGCCTGAGAAGACGGCATTAGTAAATAAACATTTCAAATACACATCTGTTCTTCTTAACTCCATGTTCTGGTTTCTAAGAAATCTATAACGACCGACTGTTCATGAGTTCCACGTATCCTGAGGTACTATAAGTTCATATTCTGGATTGTCTAAACATTGAGAGTTTGTTATATCCAATGTGACACTGTACCTAGCTTGCTAAGGAGTTTTTCATTACTAACGTGAGTTTTGGGACACCCTAATTCGCCGAGGTTCCAATCCTCTGTCCACAGTTCTGTGTGAGAACAGAAACCCTGCGACAGGGGCACCCCCAACCCTTGCTGGAGCTTCATCACACTTGCGATACAACTCCAGCAATGCATTCGCCGAGGTTCCAATCTTCTGTCCACAGTTCTGTGTGAGAACAGAAACCCTGCGACAGGGGCACCCCCGACCCTTGCTGGAGCTTCATCACACTTGCGATACAACTCCAGCAATGCGCCACCTTTACGGCACAGATACATCACGCATCTGTGCTGTTTTTGCCCCATGATGCGCCGCATTGTAAATGCAGCACACCATAGGTGACGGAACAGCGGCACAGAATGACTAACACATCCCTGGTGATGCGCCAGTCATCATAAATGTATCCCTATGCTTCTTATCTTGTTAGAGATGAACCGCCATATGTATCATCAAAGTTTTTTGCATTTCCTAAATAGCGAACTTTAAGGAATAAATAGCGATTCTTTACCATTCCTAGTTTGCGATGAGCTATTTGCTAATTAGCCGAATGTAGCCCAATGAAGCCCAATGTAGCCCAATGTAGCCCAAAGATGGCCGCCAGACACACAAAAAAACAAATGTAGCCCAAATATCAGCCAGATGTAGCCCAACTATAGCCCAGTGACAGAATGACCAATCAGCTTCGCAAACCTCCGTTACGCGAAGCGGAGCGCTGTTACAGATATATATCTTTTTTTGAACGTTAATTTCTCAAAATCCACTGGAGCACATATATTGAGACCTAGCAAAGGCACATCGGGCTACCAGTCCCTAATATTTTGCCAAGTTTCGTGCAAATCCATTCAGCCGTTCGATTATTATTATTATTTTTTTTTTTTGCCCCGCGGGGCCCTTTTAAAACCTCCACATCAAACCTAGGGGGTCAGCGAGGATCTACTATGCCCCCTTATAGTTATTTCCCCCTTTGTTTTGACCTCCTCTTGTCTCTCGATCCTACCGAGAGACAAGATGGCGGCCGCTACGGACTGTTTGGAATGTTGACAGACGCCGGAGAACCAATCAGCTTCGCTTCACAAAGCTCCGTTGCGCGACAAGTACGCGTCCTGGGCCGCTGCCCAGTCCGCTGTTACAGATATATATCTTTTTTTAAACGTTAATTTCTCAAAATCCACTGGAGCACATATATTGAGACCTACAAAAGGCACATCGGGCTACCAGTCCCTACAATTTTGCCAAGTTTCGTGCAAATCCATTCAGCCGTTCGGGCTAAAAGTGAGGCCAACCGCCCTATGGAAATTAACATGGGAAAAACGCGTTTTGGGACCCCCCTTTTTTCTCGGCCCCCCCTTGACGAACCCCCCCAAAAATTTCAGGGGCTGCTCAGAAACAAAATGTGCCATTTTCCTGAAAATTTCAGCCAATTCCGTCCACAAACGCCAAAGTTATTAGACATAGAATTTTCAAAAAACCCATAGAGAAAAAATCCTAACTATATATACCTACTGGCGACCGCCAGTAGGTAACATACATATATATATATATATGTATATATATATATATATATCCAACACAAGGTCCATCAATACAAACAGACGTACTCGAACACTGAAGTTGCTGGTGCACTAGCAACTTCAGTGTTCGAGTACGTCTGTTCGTATTGATGGACCTTGTGTTGGATTTTATGGGTGACCGGTAACCCTGCTTCGAACCGCCCGACAAATATGACTGGCGTTTTTCTATACAACCGGAGCTGGTGAATGTATATATATATCTATATATATATCTCTATATATATATATATCTATATTCACTGAAAAAACCATAGGTTATAGACCATATATAGTTAGGAATTAGCATTTACAAAACCTTGAAAATTCACTGAAAAAACCATAGGTTATAGACCATATATAGTTAGGAATTAGCATTTAAAAAACCTTATTTTACTCACACAAAACCATTGAAATTCCATATATAGTTAGTTGCACTAACTATATATCGCGCACCTGCAATCCACTGCTGATGATGTCACATATTACATCATTCATGACATGGTCAGTGACATCACTGATGACATCACTGATGACATCTCAAATGACATCACTGATGACATCACTGATGACATCTCATTTGACATCAATGACCACATCACTGATGATATCATTCATGTGACAATACAATGCATCTCCTCACATTTTAATATAACCTCTGTTTCACCCAGTGTTAAATACAGAATATAATTTTTGAAACCATTGACACACCAATACTAGTTACTACATACGCACTCACTGATTCCTACGTCTACACACACCTTCACTCATTCACCCATACTATCATTCATACATACAATCACTCATCTTTACAACACTATCATATGCACTCATACACCTATACAGACACTCACAGTCTGCCACTCATCCATGGAGTTACTCACACACCTAGTCAGTCCTGTAAAGAATCAATGACACTTCCATTTTCTTGTCTATACAGTTAAACATAGAGCACCTTACATTTTCAAACATATACTAACACATACTTACCTTGTTATACAATCATTGATACAAGTACACATTGATCTGCACAGAGTCACACACCTCCCAGCCAGCCACACACACACTCAGTCTCCCATACAAATACTTGGACAATCAATCAGTAACCCATATAGTTAATCATATAGCTACTGATCAAAACATGCAGCAGTTTACAGAACAACAGACATAATGATGCACAAATTAAGACACTTTAGTCACTAACCCATGCACTCAGTGAGACACATTTAATCACTCACTCATGCATTCAGTCATGCACCTACTAAATCCTTTGTCCAGACACTTATACTTCCACTCATTCTTCAATATGTAAGACACATTTTAACTTTACAGAAACATACAGTCACTGGATGTTGTCATCAGTGATGTCATCAGTGATGTCATTTGAGATGTCATCAGTGATGTCATCAGTGATGTCACTGACCATGTCATGAATGATGTAATATGTGACATCATCAGCAGTGGATTGCAGGTGCGCGATATATAGTTAGTGCAACTAACTATATATGGAATTTCAATGGTTTTGTGTGAGTAAAATAAGGTTTTTTAAATGCTAATTCCTAACTATATATGGTCTATAACCTATGGTTTTTTCAGTGAATTTTCAAGGTTTTGTAAATGCTAATTCCTAACTATATATGGTCTATAACCTATGGTTTTTTCAGTGAATTTCAATGGTTTTTTAATAGCAAATATCATAAGCTGTCGAATGTCAAGTACGTGGTAAGTGAAAACATTTTTGTGTTTATGCACACTGATCTGCTTTGAATGGTGCCCCCCCCCCTCATTTCTATTAGGAGTACTCTCTCTTTGCAGATAGTGAAAGGTAGTTAACGCAGGTCTTTGCCCCCATTGTAATCCGTCGTGCCTGCTTCTCTCTCCATTTGATTCATTGTTATCCAAGTATTTACTGTTTTAGAATTAGTTCTCTTTGGTTCATTCTCTATTTACAAACAAACACAGAGTCGCAATACTCTGTTTAGTCTTTGCAGATAACGAAAAATCGTGTAAAAAAAAAGAAAAGGAATCGAGCAAAATCAGTAGGCCACTAATGGGATCTCTTTTTGACCTCGCTAAAATAGAAACATTAGGAACAACCCCTCATGACAAATACAAAACTAGTGAGATGAACTGAACTCCACACAATGATGGCTGCAAAACAGCTCTGCTCCGCCACCCACCCCGCCCAAAATAACGATAAAGAACGGCTGCCATGATTGGTTGCGGAATGACCACGACGGAGCTACGAAATGGTGCTGCTCTCATGCTAACCCCAGCTTCAGTCTGAAACATCCAGAAACACTGTAGACTACCAATTCGATCAGTTCCGGTAGCGCCCCAATGTAACCCGGTAGAGAAGAACTAGCCCTCCCCTCTTTGACTGATGGTTCTTGTTGCCTGTCCCTTCTGTTGTCATTTAACAGAACTATTTAGCCTGCTGAAAGGGGTTGTGTTCCGACCGCTGGTTGGTGGAGACATTTTGACTATATTCTGTACCTGCGTTGTCGCGTAATGCGTCATATGACGCGCCGCGTTAGCGCATCCGGAAGTCATCCGGGGCGCGCAGCGCGTAACGTAAGCATAACAAGTCATGTGACTTGTTAATAAAACTTTTCATTGGTTCATTTTACTTTTCTTATTGTAATGATGAAAGGCTTGGTCATATGACCTAAAAATTACGCTTTTCATTACTTCCGAACATTATTTTTTCTTAAATATATGTTATAATGTTCCAGGCTAATGTACTTTCCCGGAAATTTTACAACTGTCCTGCAAGTAAAATATATTCTTTTTTCGAGAAAAAGAGCGTTTCTTCGTCCCATGACGGAGCCGTTGAGCAAAAGAGGGTCGACCTGCTGTCTTAGTCGCCGATACGCCTGAATATGAGATTCTTATCGATCACTTTATGTTGCAGGAATAGAAAACACAACAGCCCTTGACCATTTATCTTTACTGCGTTCCTTCGTATTATACCTTTTACCCTTCATGTAATTGGTCTGCTTTATTTCACTTGCCTTTTAATGATTCTAAAACAGTGACTATTATTAAAAACTTTACCAATGTATATACTACTACCATGTTTTCTTTTAAAAACCTTTATTGTGAAAATTTCATTATACAAATACGAGCCTATAACCACGTGGGCCGGCCACGGAGCAAACTGTAATCGTATATGATAAATAGACATTTACACTGTAGAGGAACGTAACGGGCGGGCCATTAGGTTGCAAGAACTAAGGTGTCTAACAGTTACAGAATCGGTGGACGTACATTTTATAATTAAAATACGACAGGGCCAGTTACAATAAAATTATCTAGATATACATTTGCGGGCAAGTACCATGGGTGACGTTAATTCGAACTTTCAACAGTACAGTAATCAATAACACATCAGAACTTAATATCAATAGGGATGTCGAAATATTCAATCAATTCTCGTCCCCGCCCGCCATGTGCTTCAAAACTGCATACGTATCTCCTGATTTCAAGGTTCTGCAACCAGTACACAACAAGGAGTTACGAGTCCCATTTATTCTGGCGCCATTTTGGGCGAGGACGGGCAGGTCCAGGATATAGTCAAAATGTCTCTACCAACCATCGACTATGATGATGTTCATATACTGTATTTATTAGAGTAACACTCAGATGTCCACATGAAATAAATTTGCCACAATCTAAACATGTCATTTTAATCTTTCCAAAGTTCTTCTAAATATTTGGGACCGTTTCCCTTGCCTCTGAAGCTCTCAGTGCCACTTCTTTGATGAATGTACTAGCAGGTCAGGGGTTCTCCTCCAAATCTCTTTTATGCAGCACTATAATTAATTGGTGCCACCTCTCCATATGACAATGCATGGTATAGTTACCACAACTATATTTTTTTTCGGTTCCTCTAGAGAGTTCATCGTGGCAGATGAAGCGTGTAACGTACCGGGCATTTACCTTTTTTTGCATGTACAGGAAAGGAAAAAAAAATCGAGCGTCCGAGTTCTAAGGTGTCCCAGGGCCATTTTAGTGGACCAGGCCCAAATCCAAAGAACAGGCCGCCATTTTGAGAGTCCTGTTGCAGCCGCCTGTCGCTGTAGCATCAAGAGCAGCCGAAACTCAGCTGAATGGCAACTGAAACGGTAAAGGGGCGCCCCACTACAGCAGACGAGCCAGGCCCAAATCCAAAGAACTGCTATCTCACAGGCTAATGGGGCGACCCACGCCGAGTTTCAGCATTGTAGGATGACCACACAAGTACAGCAACTTGCTAGACATCACCTCGGTGCCATCCGGATCTCGGCGCCCCACTGCAGATGAAGTGCCTCTCAACTATGAAACCACCACGGTGACATCCGGATCTTGGCGCGTTGTGCTGCCTTCGGCCTATTCGCACATCGGTCCGCTACTGACGCCATCTCACAGGCTAATGGGGCGACCCACGCCGAGTTTCAGCATTGTAGGATGACCACACCAGTACAGCAACTTGCTAGACATCACCTCGGTGCCATCCGGATCTCGGCGCCCCACTGCAGATGAAGTGCCTCTCAACTATGAAACCACCACGGTGACATCCGGATCTTGGCGCGTTGTGCTGCCTTCGGCCTATTCGCACATCGGTCCGCTACTGACGCCATCTCACAGGCTAATGGGGCGACCCACGCCGAGTTTCAGCATTGTAGGATGACCACACCAGTACAGCAACTTGCTAGACATCACCTCGGTGCCATCCGGATCTCGGCGCCCCACTGCAGATGAAGTGCCTCTCAACTATGAAACCACCACGGTGACATCCGGATCTTGGCGCGTTGTGCTGCCTTCGGCCTATTCGCACATCGGTCCGCTACTGACGCCATCTCACAGGCTAATGGGGTGACCCACGCCGAGTTTCAGCATTGTAGGATGACCACACCAACTTGCTAGACATCACCTCAGTGCCATCCGAATCTTGGCATCTCAACGCCTAGTGGTATCTTCCATACAAAAAATATTGTTACGCTGCCTTTGGCCCCATTCGCACATCAGTCCGCAACTTAGACATCACCTCGGTGCCATCCGGATCTTGGCATCTCAGCGCCTTGTGGTGTCAGTCAGAAAATATTGTTGTGCTGCCTTCGGCCTATTCGCACATCGGTCCGCTACTGACGCCATCTCACAGGCCAACGGGGCGCCCCACGCCGACTTTCAGCATTGTAGGATGGCCACACCAGTACCACAACTTGCAAGACACCACCTCGGTGCCATCCGGATCTTGGCATCTCAGCGCCTTGTGGTCTCTTCTACACCGGAAATATAGTAGAAAATATTGTTGCGCTGCCTTTGGCCCCATTCACACATCAGTCCGCTACTGACACCATCTCACAGGCCAACGGGGCGCCCCACGCCGACTTTCAACATTGTAGGATGGCCACAGAAGTGCGACAACTTACTAGACACCACCTCGGTGCCATCCGGATCTTGGCGCGTTGTGCTGCCTTCGGCCTATTCGCACATCGGTCCGCTACTGACGCAAACTCACAGGCCAACGGGGCGCCCCACGCCGACTTTCAGCATTGTAGGATGGCCACACCAGTGCGGCAACTTCCTACACACCACCTCGGTGCCATCCGGATCTTGGCGCGTAGTGAAGCTGCAGCAGCTGCAAATAAGCTTCAGACAGTGTTACAACCGCTGCTCAGAACTCTCAACTATGACACCACCTCGATGCCATCCGGATCTTGGCGCGTTGTATTGCCTTCGGCCTATTCGCACATCGGTCCGCTACTGACGCCGCCTCACGTGCCAACGTATTTTCTCCGCATTTTATACCCTATGCCGCATAACAGGTCATGTGACTTGTTTATAAAACTTTTCATTGGTTCATTTTACTTTTGGTTTCCTAATGATGGAAGGCTTGATCATATGACCTAAAAACAACACTTTTCATTGGATGAAAACTTTTTTTTTCCCCCAAACGATGAAAGCCCCACCTTGTTTCTGGATGTTTCAGACTGAAGCTGGCGTCAGCATGAAAGCACCACCATCTCGTGGCTCCGTCGTGGTCATTCCGCGAGCAATCATGGCAGCCGCTCCCCACCAGAAGCCTGCAGGAGTCGGAGCCCCCAAAACTTTTGATGAATTCTCAAGGCGGAGGGGACGCTTTCGAGAATGGGGTCCAAGACCTAGCAGACAAGCGTCCGATTTCCAAGGTGTCCCAGGGCCATTTCAGTGGACCAGGCCCAAAAAGGAAACAGCCTGCCGCCATTTTGAGAGTCCTGTGACAGCCGCCTATCGCTGCACCGCAAGAGTGGGCGCAACTCAGCTGAATGGCGGATTTTGACACAGTGGACCAAAAGCGGACGGAATGGCAACTGAAACGGTAAAGGGGCGCCCCACTACAACAGACGAGACTCCACCTGGAGAGGCCCGTTCACGCCGCCTCCCCCGGGGCGCCCCACGCCGTTATTCGGAGCAGCATTGTAGGATACCAAAACCAGTGCGGCAACTTACTGGACATCACCTTGGTGCCATCGTTCTGCTGCCTTGGAACTATTCGCACAACAGTTTGCTACTGATGACCCACCCCCCGCGACGCCCCACGCCGTTATTTGCTGGGTGGCAACTTACTAGACATCACTTTTGTGTCATCTAGATTTCGGCGCGTTCTGCTGCCTTGGAACTATTCGCACAACAGTTTGCTACTGATCACCCACCCCCCGCGACGCCCCACGCCGGAAATCTGGACGTTGTGCTGCGTTGGGACTATTCGCACAGCCGACCGCTACTTCGTTGTTTTTCTCTAAAAATGTTTATATGTTATTACTATTTTTGTTTTCTTGTATATATTTATAAATTATTAAAGTTTTATAATCTTACTACTTTGTCGGAGTGCTATATATTTTTAATGTGACACATAATTGTAAAAACTTTGATGTACAAAGAGTCATCCCTGGAATCTTCCGCTTCACGCTCGGTCCCCTCCCCAATCACAATACAGAATGGTTTTCAGATAATAGCAACGCTTCTGCTGTGACGGATCTCATCGAGTGTGGGCCTTGATCTACTATAACTCCTTTGAAGACGGGTGATTCTTTACAGCTGTGGCCATAAACTACATCTGCAGGGCTAGCTGATAGCCTAGGACCGGCCTGGACAATCGGACACAGAGGAAAAGGAGTGTCAGAGGGTGCGGTAGTGAATAGGGCGAAAGGGAGGTGTCGGGCGGGCACAGGGTGTGATTCTCAGGGAAGAACAGCGCAGATGGGGGGAGGTTTATTACCCATGCATAAAACAGAGAGCGGGGGTGACCACTGCCTGGGGGAGATGCTTGCGAGGGTGGGGAGCCATGCTAAGGATCGACAGCGTTCACAGAGTGGATCTGGTCAAGGCATCTAAAATGGCTGCCGTGCACGACAAAAGTGTGGCATTTGAAAAAAGACAAGATGGCGCACACAATGTTTTTCAACAATTCCTGATTTCCTTCGAATCGAACGTTAACAGACGTTGGGGCATATTACCAAGGTTAAGCGATATTTATCCCTAACGATGCTTAGCAACGATTTTTTTACCGTCAGAAATTATCGCAGATAAACCTTGCTATTATCAAGGTTTATCGCAAATACGATAAAAAACGAGCGCAATGCATTAATGTCGCTGAAAACTCCGCGATATTCATGCATTACCGAGCTAATGCTCTTAGCCATGTTATCCACCTCCCATTGGATAACATGGCTAAGAACTGCTCAGGGCAGCTGTTACTTTTTGGAGATATTCGCGCTTATCTCGAATATTTCCAAAAGTTGATAATAGGAGATAGCGATGTTAGCGACTGTTTCCAGTCGCTAACATCTTGGCATGCCCACTTTGCATGTCATTAGTGATAAATATCACTCACATGCAAAGTGGGACCCAAGATGGTCGCTATCTCCTACTAGCCGTCGCTAACTGGTGTTAGCAACAGCTAGGTAATACACATATAATTTTATCTCCGCGAAGCGGAGCGCTGTTACAGATATATATCTTGTTTTTGAACGTTAATTTCTCAAAATGCACTGAAGCACATATATTGAGACATAGCAAAGGCACATCGGGCTACCAGTCCCTAATATTTTACCAAGTTTCGTGCAAATCCATTCAGCCGTTCGATTATTATTATTATTATTTTTTTTTGCCCCGCGGGGCCCTTTTAAAACCTCCACATCAAACCTAGGGGGTCAGCGAGGATCTACTATGCCCCCTTATGGTCATCAGCCGTTCGATTATTATTATTATTATTTTTTTGGCCCCGCGGGGCCCTTTTAAAACCTCCACATCAAACCTAGGGGGTCAGCGAGGATCTACTATGCCCCCTTATGGTCATTTGCCCCTTCGCTTTGGCCTCCTCTTGTCTCTCGATCCTACCGAGAGACAAGATGGCGGCCGCTACGTACTGTTTGGAATGTTTACAGACACCGGAGAGCCAATCAGCTTCGCTTCGCAAAGCTCCGTAACGCGAAAAGTACGCGAAGCGGTGCGCTGTTACAGATATATATCTTTTTTTGAACGTTAATTTCTCAAAATCCACTGAAGCACATATATTGAGACCTAGCAAAGGCACATCGGGCTACCAGTCCCTACAATTTTGCCAAGTTTCGTGCAAATCCATTCAGCCGTTCGATTATTATTATTATTATTTTTTTTTGCCCCGCGGGGCCCTTTTAAAACCTCCACATCAAACCTAGGGGGTCAGCGAGGATCTACTATGCCCCCTTATAGTTATTTCCCCCTTTGTTTTGACCTCCTCTTGTCTCTCGATCCTACCGAGAGACAAGATGGCGGCCGCTACGGACTGTTTGGAATGTTGACAGACGCCGGAGAACCAATCAGCTTCGCTTCGCAAAGCTCCGTTGCGCGAAAAGTCCGCGAACCAGAGCGCTAACCGGTCCGCTGTTACAGATATATATCTTTTTTTAAACGTTAATTTCTCAAAATCCACTGGAGCACATATATTGAGACCTACAAAAGGCACATCGGGCTACCAGTCCCTACAATTTTGCCAAGTTTCGTGCAAATCCATTCAGCCGTTCGGGCTAAAAGTGAGGCCAACCGCCCTATGGAAAACTCAATGTTAAAAACACGTTTTGGGACCCCCCTTTTTTCTCGGCCCCCACTGGACGAACCCCCCCCAAATTTTCAAGGGCTGCTCAGAAACAAAATGTGCCATTTTCCTGAAAATTTCAGCCGATTCCGTCCACAAACGCCAAAGTTATTAGACATAGAATTTTCAAAAAACCCATAGAGAAAAAATCCTAACTATATATACCTACTGGCGACCGCCAGTAGGTAATATATATATATTCACTGAAAAAACCATAGGTTTGACACCAGTTATAGTTAGCTGGAAATTTTACTGATATAAAACCAATGAAATTCCACGTTATAGTTAGTTGGACTCACTATAACTTGCGCGTGTAATGCACTGCTGATGACGTCACATATTACATCACTCATGACATCACTGATGACACCATCCAGTGAATGTGTGTCTTTCTGAAAAATAAATATGTGTTATATATGTATATATTATTGAATATCTTAGTGAATACATATATTAGTGAGTAATGCTTAAATATTTAAATATATGTATTAGTGTTTCACTTTGTGTATAAGTGGCTGCATGGGTTGATGAGTAGGTACATGTGTATGTATATAGGTGATTAGATGTTTTTCTTAGTATCAGTATGAGTGTTTGCATGCTTTGGTGGGAGTATTACTTAGTACATAGATGCAAGAATGACTGAGTCTCTGTTTGTATGTGTTTTGAAGACAGCATATGTGCAGGACTGTATGGGTGGATTTGTGTGCATATGTCTGTGTTAGTGAGTGAATGACTGTCTTATTAGTGTCTTTATCAGTAACTACATATGTTTTAATGTAGTATATGTGAATATTGATGTATATAAGTGACTATATGTGAGAGTGAGGGATTGTAAAAGTTCCTGTTTAAATTAGTATGTGTTTCTAGAAGTGATTTTTTAAGAGAGTAAGTATGTGTAAGTTTCCTTAGAAGTAAAGTGGTAGTGTGTGTATATTTGTTTATGCAAATAAATGTATGTTCAATAGTTTATTTGCATGTGTGAGTATGTGTGTGAATAACTTTTGGATGACTGTCGGTGTGTAACAGGATGTGTAGGTGTATCACTACATATGATTAGTGAATATATGTATGAGTGACTATATAGAACTGTTGGTGAATTAGTGCATGTGTATATACATGGTGGAATTATTGAATTGGTTGTTGTAACTGGTATAAGTATCTCCATTTTTTTGAACATTTTAGTTTCTATTTTTGAATATGCGTTTCAAGGATTAGATTACAGTGAAAGGAGGTCTGTCACTGTGTCACAAGGATGGTGTCATCAGTGATGTCATGAGTGATGTAATGTGTGACGTCATCAGCAGTGCATTACACGCGCAAGTTATAGTGAGTCCAACTAACTATAACGTGGAATTTCATTGGTTTTATATCAGTAAAATTTCCAGCTAACTATAACTGGTGTCAAACCTTTGGTTTTTTCAGTGAATTTCATAGGTTTTGTAAATGCTACTTCCTAACTATAACGTGTGTAAAACCTATGGTTTTTTCAGTGAATTTCATAGGTTTTTAAAATGCTAATTCAGAAATATCTCGTGTATACAACCTATACTTTTGTCAATAAAGTTCTGGCAATATTTTTTTCAGAAACAAGCTGTTTTCTTCACTGTTCAAGTTGCATAGAGACTCCTTGTAAAGCGATACAGAATTAGAAAGTCTGTACCTTGCCTTTTTTTCAACGCATTAAAATTTGCCTGTAAATAAAAATAGCCTTTCTAAACTTTCGTGCACGACCCGGTGTGCGCACTCTCGGCAACAGTTCTCAATAAAATGGATAGCGCATTTCCAGGCTTTCGTGCGCGACCGCCTATATATTTCGTGAAAACTTTGCAATCTGAACTTATTGAATTTCTTCATAGACCCATCAAAGAACTTATAATACGTCAAAGAGACTAAACCTAGGCTTCTTTTTTAATATTATGAAAATTTTCATTAAATGGAGCCGAATGTCTTTTTAAACTTTCGTGTGTGACCGAATGTACACACCTTGGTATTTTAAAAAAATATATAAAAGGTTTTATACTTTAACAATTGTATGCTTGAATCGAGCTCAGAAGATATATTAAATCCGGATATGTTTGGATTTACTCCTTTTCACGTTTTGAAACTTCGCTGAATTAGACCGCTACTTCCAAATGGCGTACGTGACCAGATACTATCACCGCGTACACGTCCTGAGACGCGCATTAGAAGTCATGTGACTTGAAAACAACACTTCCAATTGGTTCTTAGTAGTTTCTATTCTGCAATTTACACGGAGGACTCCACCCACTCCTCTCACTATCTTTTCTACTCTCAAAAGAGAACGACGTTCAACACCCTTCGGAAGACTTTGCTGAAATGGCTGCCGCCCCGCATTCATCTTCCGAATCTGAAGGAAATGAGCAACTACCTTTAAAAAGAAAAAAGGAATCTTTTATTTGGCAATTTTTCACTTATCCTGAAGAACAAAAGAAAGTGAATGCGTCAAAACTTACCTGCACGATATGCAATTCGGTTCTCTCAAGAGGAAATCCAAGAAAAAAATATTCCTTTTCCATACATACCATGGTGCGGCATGTCAAACAAGTGCACCCTGTGGAATTTGCACAGGCATCGACAAGAGCCCTGGCCACGCTATTACCATCAGAGGTGGCCAGCACATCTTCTGGTGGATGACCTGTATCTCCATCGAGTGCTGTGATGGACTTGAGACCATATCTTGCAAAGGTGCACATGAAATGCAACGAGTGTGGAGAAATTCTTCTGTATGGAGAGCAGAGCCTCATTCTTACTAAACTAAAAATTGAGAGTCATAAATGCCCCGAGAGAAGATAAATTTCTTCATTTCATTTTGATCCTGTGTCACACATGAAGATGTGGTTGCAAGTTAAAAAAATCAAAAACTGCATGACACTGTTCCTGTCAAGGTAGCATAGCTGGCGGCCTAGGGGTGGAGGACCGTTGTGCAAATACCCCGGGGAGGACTCTGGATATGCTTGGTCCCTGAGATTCTTAGATGTCACTGCCTTCCACAAATGGCATAAGTCCTGGATGTTCGGTGCCATACTTGAGGGTTTGACCTAAAGACACGTCCTGCGGTGCCCTGGTCCAAAATCAAACAACATAACACTTGTTTCAAAAAAAAAAAAAAAAAAAAAAAAAAGTTATTTTCAGAACTAACTCATTGTACCAAAAACAGCTCCAGGAGCATATTATAAAGGGGGTTTATCTCCCCTTTTTTGGCTTTCGTTCGTGCGCGACCGTGTGCGCGCACCCGCCTATATATTTCGGGAAAACTTCGCGATTGCAACTTATTACATTTCTTCATAGACCCATCAAAGAACTTATACTACGTCAAAGACAGTAAACCTAGGCTTCTTTTTTATTATTATGAAAATTTTCATTAAATGGAGCCGAATGTCTTTTTAAACTTTCGTGTGTGACCGAATGTACACACCTTGGTATTTTTAAAAAAAATATAAAAGGTTTTATACTTTAACAATTGTATGCTTGATTCCAGCTCAGAAGATATATTAAATCCGGATATATTTGGATTTACTCCTTTTCACGTTTTGAAACTTCGCTGAATTAGACCGCTACTTCCAAATGGCGTACGTGACCAGATATTATCACCGCGTACACGTCCTGAGACGCGCATGTGAAGTCATGTGACTTCACAACAACACTTCCAATTGGTTCTTAGTAGTTTCCATTCTGCAATTTACACGAAGCACTCCACCCACTTCTCTCACATCTCTACCCTGTTATCTGCAATTGTGAACGTCAAAAGGAGCTGCGCTACGCCCCTGTAAGAGGCCTCACTCCCACTGCTGCAACGGCTTGGCAGTCCTCCAGATGCACAGGAACAGCCCCTCCGATCCATTGAAGTTCTGTGTCGGTCTCAATACCACTTACGAAATGAAAATAAGCAATAAAGAATATTTATGCTGTAGCAGGAGGAGTACTACATGCTTGCAGAATGCATTCTATTACCTATAAAAAAAATGAAACACCCACGCTACAATCATATAGAATACTTCCTCTAAAGAAGCCTGTGAATAACTTTCGAACATCAGGTTAACCTTTTTTTACTCTGTCATCATTGTTAAAGATAAGTATTTACAATACTATATTAAACAATGCCATGATTTTTCCTTTTTAATTTTAAAAATCTTGCAATCTTTCACAAACCCAATACTCATGGCTTCTTTTTCGTGACAAAAATCTTGCAATATTACATACCTACATAGAATAACAGAAAAAACATAAAACTACAAAGGCCAAACAGTCTACTAAACGCGGATTTGTAACCTATGGGGCAGATTCATGTTAACTACTTCATACCCAGATATGCACCAGTTAATGTGCACCACAGTATGGTAGTGCTCCGTTACCCATGATGTGCCACATTTGAAATGTGGCGCACCATGGTACAAAAACACCATACATGCGTAACACATCTGTGCTCAAAAACTAATACATTGCTACTGTGATGCAGCTCCAGCAAGGCTCACCAATGCACTATATTCACAATGCTACATCAATACCTACGCCTGCTTCAAGCACATGCACAGTTTTGAAACAGCATGGGCCTGAAAGTCACTGAGTGAAATATCATACATTACAGTCAGCCACTTTCAAGACGCATTCCTTCAGAGGAACACTTACCGGTTATTAGAGGTAGATCGTCCGACTCCACCGGAGGAGACCCCTAATAAAAAAGACATATATAAAATGCTGACTAGCCACTGTATCGTGCTAGCAAACTTTAACTTAAAAATCGTTAGAAAAAACAAAAGGAATCGAGCAAAATCAGTAGGCCACTGATAGGATCTCTTTTTCACCTCGCTAAAATAGAAACATTAGGAACAACCCCTCATGAGAAATATGAAACTAGTGAGAGAAACCGAGCTGGACGCCATGATGGCTGCAAGATAGCTCGGCTCCGCCGCCCACCCCACCCAAAATAATGACAAACCCTATACAAATATTATAAATAAATACAACACACCAGCAAAGTAACAGGGTAAAACGTTTTATTAAATAACTATTTACATGGCAGCCTGCTGCAACATGAAAACAACACTTCCAATTGGTTCTTACTAGTTTCTATTCTGGAATTTACACGCAGCACTCCACCCACTTCTCTCACTATCTTTTCTACTCTCAAGAGAGAACAATGTCCTACATTTTTCGGAAGACTTTGGTGAAATGGCTACCGTATCTCATTCATCTTCCGAATCTGAACAAAATGATCGACTACCTTTAAGAAGAAAAAAAGAATCTTTCATCTGGCAATTTTTCACTTATCCTGAAGATCAAAAGAAAGTAAATGCACCAAAAGTAACCTGCACGATATGTGACTCGTTTCTCTCAAGAGGAAATCCAACAAAAAAATATTCCTTTTCCATACATACCATGGTGCGGCATGTCAAACAAGAGCACCCTGTGCAATTTGCAGAGGGATTGACAAAAGCCCTGGCCACGCTATTACCATTAGAGGTGGCCAGCACATTTTTTGATCGACGACCTGTATCTCCATCGAGTGCAGAGATGGACTTGAGATATTTAACTATATATGGTCTATAACCTATAGTTTTTTCAGTAAATTTGCTCCGCCGCCCACCCCGCCCAAAATAACGAGAAACCCTATGCAAATATTATAAAAATATACAACACACCAACAAAGTAACAGGGTAAAACGTTTAATTAAATAACTATTTACATGGCAGCCTGCTGCAACATCGATCCAAATGCATGGTTTTTTCAGTGAAATTCCTCCGCCGCCCACCCCGCCCAAAATAACGAGAAACCCTATGCAAATATTATAAATATATACAACACACCAACAAAGTAACAGGGTAAAACGTTTAATTAAATAACTATTTACATGGCAGCCTGCTGCAACATCGATCCAAATGCATGACACTGTTCCTGTCAAGGTAGCATAGCTGGCGGCCTAGGGGTGGAGGACCGTTGTGCAAATACCCGGGGAGGACTCTGGATATGCTTGGTCCCTGAGATTCTTCGATGTCACTGCCTTCCATAAATGTCATAAGTCCTGGATGTTGGGTGCCATAGTTGAGGGTTTCACCTAAAGACACGTCCTGCGGTGCCCTGGTCCAACCATCACATATACCTGCGCCAGGGGACGCGTGGGGTGCACTGGAAGGGAGAGGCGGCGCGAACGAGCCTCCCCCACCTCCCCAGGTGGAGGTTTCTCAGCTACACCCCTAAAGACACGTCCTGCGGTGCCCTGGTCCAACCATCACATATACCTGCACCAGGAAACGGCGTGGGGTGCACTGGAAGGGAGAGGCGGCGCGAACGAGCCTCCCCCACCTCCCCAGGTGGAAGTTTCTCAGCTGCACCCCAGCACTTCACTCGACATAGGCGGCCGGCTCCCAGGGTCCGGCGGAACTTTTAGCCTTTTGGTGACTCTTCAATTCTGGACCTTGTCCCACAATCCGTTTGACCTGAAGACACGTCCTGCGGTGCCCTGGTCCAACCATCACATATACCTGCGCCAGGAGACGGCGTGGGGTGCACTGGAAGGGAGAGGCGGCGCGAACGAGCCTCCCCCACCTCTCCAGGTGGAGGTTTCTCAGCTGCACCCCAGCGCTTCACTCGACAAGATGAGTTGCGCCCGCTCCTGCGGCACAGTGCCTCGCTCGGCCAGCTGATTTACGCCTGCTCTTGCTATTACAGCGTCTCACCCGCCATCCGGCTGAATTGCACCCGCTCTTCCGGTACAGCGACAGGCGGCTGCCATGGAGCTCAGGAAATGGCCGTCGGCTCCACAGACTTGGGCCTGCCCTGCAAGGATGGCTCTGGACAACCCTGGAACTCGGACGCTTGACTGCTACGGCATGGGCCCCATTCCCAAAAGCGTCCCCTCAGCCTTGAAGATACTACAAGAGTCACCGGGGCCCCCGACTCCCGCAGACTTCCGGTGGGGAGCTTCTGCCATGATTGCTCGCAGAATGGCCACGATGTAGCCACAGGGTGCTCTCATGCTGACGCCAGCAACACTGTAGTATCGCGTTGTCGCGTAATGCGTCATATGACGCGCCGCGTTAGCGCATCCGGTGCGCGAAGCGCAGCTTCCCGGAAGCGATCCGGGGCGCGGCGCGAAGCGCGTAACGTAAGCATAACAGGTCATGTGACTTGTTAATAAAACTTTTCATTGGTTCATTTCACTTTTGGTTTCCTAATGATGTAAGGCTAGGTCATGTGACCTAAAAGTAACACTTTTCATTGGTTTAGAACTAAACCACACCTCCTCAGGTGGTGGTTGAGCAAGAGGTGCCCCCCCTCCCCACCTTCATGTTGCCTGATTCGGCCACCTCAATCGATCGAGCATGAGACTCTGTTGTGATCTGAAGAACCGCTGCCTGCGGTGCCTCACAGAACCGCTTAATGGAGGCCCCCGAGGGGCGGTGTGGTGGCGCGGACTGGGAGGGGGCGCTTATCTCCTACCTCGTCCCCAAGTCTCGCTTGGCCAGCTGAGTTCCGATCACTCTTGCGGCCTACGACATGGAGAGGCCGAGGCGTTGACTAGGCGGGACCTCCGGCCGCAACCACAGCGCCAACGATCGCTGCTGACGGAGGGGAGCCTTGCCGGTGAGAGCCACTGATCTGAAGAACCGCTGCCTGCGGTGCCCCCATGAGCCGCTAGACGGAGGCCCACGAGGGGCAGTGTGGTGTGGTTGCGCGGACTGACAAGCTTCGCTTGGCTCCTGCGCCCTCCCCAAGTCTCGCTCGGCCAGCTGAGTTTCGCCCACTCTTGCGACCTACGACATTGAGAGGCCGGGGCGTTGACTAGGCGCCAATGATCGCTGCTGACGGAGGGGAGCCTTGCCGGTGAGAGCACTGATCTAAAGAACCGCTGCCTGCGATGCCTCCCTGAACAGCTTAACGGAGGCCCCCGAGGGACGGTGTGGTAGCGCGGTCTGGGATGGGGCGCTTGGCTCCTGCGCCCTCCCCAAGTCTCGCTCGGCCAGCTGAGTTTCGCCCACTCTTGCGGCCTACGACATGGAGAGGCCGGGGCGTTATGGATCAGTATGAGCAAATTGATCTCAGTCTTGTTGCCCTGGTGTGGCCTGAGATCGCCCCCGACATAAGCGGCCGGCTCCCGGGGTCCGGCGGAACTTTTAGCCTTTTGGTGACTCTTGTCTTCTGGACCTTGTCCCACAATCCGTTTGACCTGAAGACACGTCCTGCGGTGCCCTCGCAATGCGGCCTGGTCCCTGAATGTGTGCAGGGGGACGGTATTGATTGGATCAAGATGGCGGCTTCACACAAAGCTGACTCAAGTGTTGCTGCTGATGCTATGCAGACAAAAACTGGTTTTCAGTTTGTACATTCTTCAGGCTTTTTCTTCATAAATGTAACAATGTGAGACTCACTAGGAGAACGGCCGTTTATCTTTCCTTTCAAAATGCTGCCAACAATATTTTCTGAATGGAAGACACCATCTGAGATCGCCCCCGACATAGGTGGCCGGCTCTCGGTGTCCGGCGGGACTTTTAGCCTTTTGGTGACTCTTGTCTTCTGGACCTTGTCCCACAATCTGTTTGACCTGAAGACACGTCCTGCGGTGCCCTCGCAATGCGGCCTGCTCCCTGAATGTGTGCAGGGGGACGGTATTGATTGCATCAAGATGGCGGCTTCACACAAAGCTGACTCAAGTGTTGCTGCTGATGCTATGCAGACAAAAACTGGTTTTCAGTTTGTACATTCTTCAGGCTTTTTCTTCATAAATGTAACAATGTGAGACTCACTAGGAGAACTGCCGTTTATATTTCCTTTCAAAATGCTGCCAACAATATTTTCTGAATGGAAGACACCATCTTGTAGCATAAAGGGCTGCGTCAAGGGTGGTATTGCCCAGAATGTCTTGTTTTCTAGTGCTCGTAATGACGAAGCCAGATTTGCCGAAAGGGATTATGGTCCTGCCGCTACTTATTGGACACATTGAACTATACTCTGGTCCTGCCTGACCTCGACCAAAATGGCGCCAGTATGGGAGCGCATTGCAACTCCTTATGACGTTCTAGTTACTTAACCTTGACGTTATGGGGCATGTATGCGGTCTTTATGCACATTGCGGGCGGGGAAGGGTACTGACTAGGAATACGGACTACCCTATTGATGTCGATTTTTCATTATTGATTATTGTATTAATAAAGCTTCGAAATAATGTTACCCATGATACTCGCCCATGGTATGCGTATTGACGATTTTATTGTAACTGATCCTGTTATACTTTCAATTAAAAAATCAACCTTCACTGATCCTGCAACCGTTTGTCACGTTTAGTTTTTTCAATTAAATGGCTCGCTTGTTACATACTCCTATACCCCTGGCTTTTGAAAGACACCATCTTGTAGAATAAAAGGCTGCGTCAAGGATGGTATTGCCCAGAATGTCTTGTTTTCTAGTGCTCGTAATAACGAAGCCAGAACTGCCTTGGTATATTCCAATATATGCCAAAGACAGAAATGGAATTAGTCCAATCAACATTGTGCACAAATTGAGAAAGCAAGGAGACATGTTAATAAATCTGTTTCTGCTTTCCTCAGAGATTATAGCATGGGTTCTATTTACCACAACAACTTGCGTTACCACATGCAAGACATCTATAAGACAGATGGTGTTCATTTCACGGATGAGGGAAACAGAATCTTCCTCTGCAACATCAGACTCTGCATCGGTACTTACTTATAAATGCAGAAAAAACTCAATTACACAAGGGCTCTTTTCAGAGCCACCTTATATCAAAGCACTCAAACTTCTGATTTATCTCCATTTTCACACTCTTGTAAATAGGTGTGCGCTCCAACATCTTTTACATTATGAAACAAGAGTTTTATATCCACCTCTAGCTTACTTTTTTATAAATCATTTCTATAATACTCACAGCACACACTATATGATATACATATACTATCTCTATGACAACTACATGTTTTTTATTATCTTCATCACTCTCATTCAGAAAGTAATTTTGAACACCAAACTAAGTTATATTAACTGCTGCAACCTTCTTAGGCCAATTACCTACCCTAAAATTTCGGTTGTAAGAACACTAGGTAAGAATGTAGTAAGTCAGAAGGCAAACGTTGTTTGAAAGTCAATTGAGTATCATTACAGTGTTTCCAGCCTTTTTGACATTTTAAATAAGCTGTGTAATGTCCTGATGTTGTTGAAGGACCATCATGGTAAATAATTGCTGCAGTTGTAAAGGTTCTTCCTGAAATTGATAATTGAGAAGCCACAACATTTTTTATTAATGTTGTCAATTTAGTTCCATCAGGTCTACATCGTTGGAACATTAAAATAACATACTGTCCATATCTTCGTAAAAATAAAGTTGATAGCATTGCAGATTTACATTGAGTACAGACCATGTTTTGATTTGCTTCTCTAACTAAATTATTAAAAGACACTGATTTGCAATCTGATAAAGTCAAATATATAAATCTTTCAGTGTCCACTGTAGTACTACTTGAAAAGGAGCAATTGTCGCAGTCATGTTGCCATTTATGAGAAAGGCCAAAAAGATTTTCTACATCTACACCTTCATCTTGCAATACAACAAGCATATACATTAGAAATTCCTGACAATCTTGCTGAATATTCTGTGAAAATTGATTTAGACCAGAACATATGTCTAAAACCTTTCGAATTTCAGAAACACTTTGTATTTTTGTTCTATCACTCCTACATTTCTCTAATACAGAATTTAATAAACAACAAAATGTTTGATCACGATTTTCAGCAATCTGTTCTCGTACAGTTTGGAGAAAGAAAACCACATTAACCACTACATTAGCATAGCAGTTGACACCAGAACTATTTTCAAACTGAAATCCAACAACATCTTTAACTGAATCCATTTCGTTTCTGCTTACAATTACTGGTTCATCTACCTTTTTTCTTTTTGCTACTACTTCACTACAATTTTTCTCATTTCTTCTTTTTCGTCCTACCACACGCTTTTCAAATAGAGGATATTGAGGTAAATTTGGAGTATACTCTCTTCTTAACCTACTATATTCTTTTACACAATTTAGATCTGCATTAATCTTTGTCTCATCAAAATCAATCAAGTACAATCCTGATAAAGTTCTGACTCGAGATAAAGCAACATATGCCATACCCTCCTTGAACACAGAATTTCCAATATTCACCAAAGCACTATTAACACTTAAACCTTGAGATTTATGAATAGTTACTGCATATGACAAAGAAACAGGAAACTGTTTTCTTCAGACATATAAATCTTTCACTAGCAAAAAACGGGCAGAACAAGGACTGATTTGTTGTACTTCCTCAATACTATCAAATGTAATTTTTATAATTTCAATTCCATCTCTATTTCGGTGATTCACAAAATCTACAACATGACCCATTGCTCCATTTACTAACCCTCTTTCCACATGTAAATTACGTCGTAAAATGATGCGACAATTTAAAGATGCATACAGAGTCTTTTCCATAACAGCAGTTTTAGATATTGTCTTCTCTAAAGAATCTAATTTTGATTTCAACTTTTCTGACAAAATAATAGTTGCTCCTTCATGTTCAATTTTATCAATAGCTTCCAGTTTCACAATCTCTTGATTTTCTAACTTTAACATTTTGTTGTTGAAGATTGAACATTCTTGCAGAGTTGGCATCAAGCATATGACAGATTTGTTTTCAGGAATTTTCTTAAAAATATTCTCTGGGAAAATATTTTCATTTGGAAACAAATTTGAAATTAATCGTCCATGTAAAGCTTCTTTGCCATGCTCAGTTAGTTTTTCAATTCTTACATCTTGTAGAATATTTTTATAATCTTCATCCTTTGCCTGTCGCATATTCTGAAGCAGTTCTGCATGTTTAAAATATAACCAGATATTCACATTTCCAATGCTTCCTAAGCACTTCCTGGTATCTTCATGCATAAGCATTTTAAACACTGGCTGTCCTTTCACTGGAGTTAGTTGCAGTAAATCTCCAAAAACAATGATGTGTTTGCCTCCAAATAACACATCATACTCTGTTTTAAGAATGTCTTGCATTCTTAAATGCATAAAAGCAAGCATTATATTTGATACCATGCTTACTTCATCAATGATAAGAAGTTTCATTTTCTTTAGGACTCTTGAAACTTCACAACAAGCTTCTCCAGATAGCTTGTGGTATTGTAATTTGTTATCATGCTCCACTGGCAGCATCAATAAGCGGTGTAAAGTAATCCCTTTAATGTTGTGTGCTGCCAACCCAGTTGGAGCAGTAACAACACAAGAGAGCGATGACTCCGTTGTTTTCTACAAATATGTTGCAATCGCTTTAATCAGGAAACTTTTCCCAGTTCCTGCTTCTCCACTCACATATAGTTGGACAGGTACAAATGATGTACATGAGCACTCTTTTTTCTCATGAGATAAACCATGCTCAATGTGTTCTGTGACTTTGTCATGTATTTGTCTCTGCTCAACGTTTAGTTCTTTTTCCAAATCTTCTAAGTCAACTCCATCCTCCTGAGCTTGTTCCATGGCTCTTTCAACTTCATCCATGGCAGTAGCAGTTTCATTTTGTATAATTGGTCCTCCTAGTGGATCCTGACTCAATGAAGCAGAACTCTGACTATCTTGAGAACTGTCTCTAGCAATCTCTGCTGCAATTGTAGCTTCTTGCTGTATTTCCTCGTTCAACATTTGGAGATAATTTGAAAAAACAGGACATTCTATCGTACCCTTGGTTGCATTGAATGAATCTTCATAAGTAAGAAAATCTCCAAGTAGTTCCTCCTCTGTAAACCAAGGCCTAAAGAGTTGCAAAAGAGCTAAGTAATAAAATTCCCTTTTGTCTGGAGAATCACAACTCAATTTTCAATGATTAATCAAATGCCCTTTTCTTTGTTTCACTAGAAAGCCTTCACAACCAATTACAGCATATACACCTTTATTGATGTCTTCTGTGACGTTCTTTTTAAAAATATAGGTTTGCAGAACTTCATAGAGACAAACATTCTCAAGGTGAGTACTTCTATTTGGATAGTATGTATCCAACATGTTTGTCTTCAAAATATCTGTACTGTCTGGTCCTTTCTCCTCCAAATACTCAATTTCTTGTACAGATTTCACAACTCGGTTTCGTGTTGCAGCAAGACCTAGACTCACCCAAATGATGGTTCTAGATTTGACATATAGACTTGCTGATGACAACCGATCAGAACATTCATATGCTCCAATTTCTCGATGCGACAACATCTTCAGACTGTAACTGTATAATTTCTTGCTTAGACTCTTTTCATGTGATATTTCCTCCCACATTTCCTTCACTTCCGTCTTTTCTGATTTTGTGATGTAAGACATCACATATCGAGCCACAGCAATAGAGTTGTCAGCCACATATTGAATATCCATGTTAGCATTCCATATGGACAAAATGACTGGGTTGTAGTCATTTATGAATTTGGATTCCTCATTTCTTCTTAGGTTGTATGTATTTTTGGGTGATTTTCTTGTCACAGTATGTCAGAGAGAAGACATAAAATAGTTGACTCTTCCTTTTGATGTTACTGGATGTGGAAATGCAAAACAACATTTCGTGTAGAACTTGTCCTTGGATTTGTATTTTCGACGACAGTATTTCCCACAATGATGGCTTCGAAAGCGTAAAACTTAGGGGCCGATTAGGATGGCGGACGGACATCCCAGAGGTGGAGGGACCGTCCGCATGGACTGCGGAGGTCCCTCCATGCAAATCAGGATGTGACCGCCACCCTGGCGGTCACATCCTGGATATTTAACATTGCGGCGGGTGCTGCTTCAAGCAGCACCCGCCGCAATGTTAAAAGTGCATGTGTAACATTTACATGCACAAAACGGCAGGCACCGCGCGTTGCCTGCCGCTTTGTGCATGTAAATGCTGGGGGGTACCATAGGTACCCCCCATGTGCACCCCCCACCCGCCGACGCCCTGGGGGCCCGCAACGGGCCCCCAAAAGCAAAAGTACACATGCTTTTCCACGGCGGAAAAACCGCCGCGGAAAAGCATGTTTACTAATGCTTCCTAATTTGGCTGGTGGTGTCTGATAGACACTGCCAGCCAAAGGAGAGCTTTTCCGCCGCGGTTGTAATCCGACCGCGGCGGAAAAGCAGCGGACAGATTCCAAGACCCACCAGCCATCGTAATGCGGCGGTGGGTCTACTCTTTGGTGACTCCGCAGAGGATTTTCCGCCTCCTCCGGGCCGGCGGTGGCTTCCGCCGGCCCGGAGGAGGCAGAAAATCCTCTATCATAATCGGCCCCTTAATGTCTTAAATTGTTTTCTTCTGTACTTTTCGGAATAGCACATGTAGAATACTGCTCAATGAAACTCATTACTTTCTCATCTGAATCTGTTCCAAATTTTGGTGCATCTTTTATCCATAGCAGCATATGTATATGAGGAGCACCTCTTGCTTGATACTCCTTTCTCCAAAAGAAATTCAACACCTCTCCAAGCGGAGGATTTTTTTTGTTTGTAATAAAAGACATCATAGCTTCAAACCTATGATTGAAATACCTGCATACATTAACTGGATCCAAAGAGCACAGTTCTCCAGGTGTCTTCTATTCAATATTTTCAATGTTTTTATTTGCCTCTCGTAGAAATTCAAGTAAGTCTTCCCAAGCATACTCAGCACAGCTAAGAGTGAGGAACCATGTAGGAGTTCCTAAGTTTCTTAGCATACATTTCAATTCCCCTTGACGACGGTACCAATACTCGTTAGTACAACGCTAGTGCCTCTCGTAGAAATTCAAGTAAGTCTTCCCAACCACACTCAGCACAGCTAAGAGTGAGGAACCATGTAGGAGTTCCTAAGTTTCTTAGCATACATTTAAATTCCCCATGACGATGGTACCAATACTCGTTAGTACAACGCTGACATGCCATGAGATTAATTAGCTGAGATTCCAAAACACTGTCTTGCAGTTTCACTTTATCCATGAAATCCCTTGCCGAAACATTTTGTAGATGTGTTCCACTTTTCAGTGTATGGTTTACTGCATAGGAAAGTCCAGACAAGTCACTCTCAAACAGTAGATGGAACAAATATGGAATGCATTGAGGAAACCTTGGATCTTCTGCATGTAATCTTGAAGTCCGGAATTCAGATGCAGGAATTTGAACAGGTCGGTCCTCATATCGTCCACCTTCACCTGTTGTAAATAACTGTGGAAAACAACGAGCTTCCAAGCTTTCTTCCCATACACTAATGGGACTTCCTTCGGCTTTTTTAATCTGAAACAAGTCAATAGCATTCCCCATTACTTCTTTGGAATGCAATGGATGAACCCTATAATGTTCATAAATTTCTTTCCTTCTAGAGACATCAACTTTTTCTATATGCCCAGCAGAGACATCAGTGTCCTCTTCTACAGTTGTTTCTTCTTCTCCCACATACACATTTCTATTGTATTGATTATTTTTTACCAAATACAACGTTGCCTTCTTGACTTTCCTAACATCCTCCAATTCTTGCCAGATTTTCTTACTTTTTGTCGGAACACCATTAACTAGAATAACCAGAGGTTCCTATTCTACTTTTTCGACACCAATTGTATCAATATTTTTCTTAAAATCTAGAGGCAAATAAACAACTCTTCCCTTTAATCCTCTCTGTAAATCTGAAGGAGGCAATTTCCCTGTCTTAGGCTCCATGCGAACAATAGCCTGAAAAGGATGTACACATTGAATCAGAATAGACACATAGGTATTTAAATCCATCAATTCAGAAGGAATGTCTACCAACTCCAGATTATTATAAACAGCTCTAGCAGGCATTCTGTTTTCATTTAATTTATTATAGCAATATTTACAAATACGTTGATCAGAGCCCAAATTAAAACAATTTTCAACCAACACATAAGTTGCAAAATCCTTCCACTCATTATTATTTATCTTTTCGCTTTTTACATATAAATCAACTAATCTAGTCTGATGCTTATAATGAGTTTGTCGACAACAAACACAAGAAAAATTAGGCCTTTCACTTGAATTGACCTTAAACTTTGTAATTTCATTTTCAAATGTTTCTGTACTTAAAATCTCTACATTCTCTTCTACATTACCTTCTATTACTGTATCAATTTCTGCACTGACCTCTTTTTCACCAAAGTAACAAAACTCAATTTCATCACAAATGTTTTTGACATCTAATTCAGTTCCATGCAAAAGAGCACTGTTTAACTGTTTTAGTTTAAGTGCTGGACTTTTTGCATAATACAACCTTCTCACTAATTTCCTCACTTTATTATGATGAACTGCTAACATCCTGAAATGGTGAAAAACACTCTGACATACTTTTCTTGAAAGACAAGCCAGTGAATGCCCTTGCAAACCAGATTTTTCTCTCACTCTACAAGGATCTAACTCTTGTAAAATTTTCATTTTTTGTTTCACACTTTTCTTAGTATATGTCCGTAAGAAAGTTCTAAACAAATCAATTGATTCCTGTCGGACACTACAAATACTACTACAATTCCATGTATACACTGGAGCCTTAGGACATCTCACTAAAACTTCATCAGCTAACACCTCTTCTGTATTTCTAGGCACAATCTCTTCTTTTTCAACCGGACAACCGTCCTTCACCTCATATGCTCTACCACTGGTGTCAACTGCATGCACCAAATCATTATCCTGAAAGTAACTTTCTTCATTAAAAAATGGCTCACAACTTGAACTATGCTTCCATTCTCCAGAAAAAACATCACAGAAATTAGTTTGATTAATTACTCTCCTCCACTTACATTTTGATTTGAACACATGGATCACCTTATCAAGTGTACAAATTCTATTCATTACTAAACTAAACAATTTATTTTTCACTTTAAATGCTTCATCCACAATCTTAACTATGTTTTTTTTCTTGTAAAAAGCGGTCTTTTGTATACCTCTTTACATTTTTTTATAAATTTGATACTATTCTGTTGTAAAACATTCGTCTATGAATTTCAGTAAATTGGTTGCTCCTTCTTTTCTTATACAAAATATTTTCTCCTTGTACAGGTCTAACATTTTTAGAAGGACATCCTGTCTTCTTTCTAATTACTGGTGTTTCATTCTTGTTTGCAAAAAAACGTTTTTTTTCTTGACATTTCAATAAGTTCCTGAGAAAATTTTTAGTTTGCTTACCAGCAACATTTTTCTTTTTCTCTGAAGATTTTATTTTGGTTGGTTCTTAGTTTTCTTTTTCCTTAGACCTTAATTTTCTTTTATAAACTTTTTCACGTCTTGCTTTCAAAGGCATCTTTTTGTTTGTTTGTATAGATGATTATAATCTGTGGTAAACAAAAAATAACATATTATAGACCACTACAAACATATTACATAGCAATTACAATAAGTAAACGATATAAACACTAGTATACAACAAAAGGCTGATTTACATTACATGTGCTTTGCTTTGTGTCAAAAACGATTTACTAATTAATGTTATGTCTTGCTTATATATAGGTGGCCTGTTTTTGGCCTGTAGATACAGTGAAATAATATGAGCAGAGACACACATATTGCTTGCAGAGACAGAGATGGTAGATTACATGTAATATATGTAATATCGTGGACATGTACCTAAGATCACACTGTGACTGAAGCTTGATTCACCCATCACTGTGATCTTAGGCAGAGTCACACATACTGTTGGCAGAGACAGACATGGTACATTATATCTAACATCCTACTAATCTGCCTAAGATCACACTGTGACTGAAGCTTGATTCACCCATCAGTGTAATCTTAGGCAGAGTCACACATACTATTGGCTGAAACAGACATGGTACATTATATCTAACATTCTGATCATGTGCCTAAGATCACACTGTGACTGAAGCTTGATTCACCCATCACTGTGATCTTAGGCAGAGTCACACATACTGTTGGCAGAGACAGACATGGTACATTATATCTAACATTCTGATCATGTGCCTAAAACCACACTGTGACTGAAGCTTAATTCACCCATCAGTGTAATCTTAGGCAGAGTCACACATGCTGTTGGCAGAGACAGACATGGTCCATTATATGTAACATTCTGACCATGTGCCTAAGATCACACTGTGACTGAAGCTTGATTCACCCATCACTGTGATCTTAGGCAGAGTCACACATACTGTTGTTAGAGACAGACATGGTACATTATATGTAACATTCTGATCATGTGCCTAAGATCAGACTGTGACTGAAGCTTGATTCACCCATCACTGTGATCTTAGGCAGAGTCACACATACTGTTGGCAGAGACAGACATGGTAAATTATATGTAACATTCTGATCATGTGCCTAAAATCACACTGTGACTGAAGCTTGATTCACCCATCAGTGTAATCTTAGGCAGAGTCACACATACTGTTGGCAGAGACAGACATGGTACATTATATGTAACATTCTGATCATGTGCCTAAGATTACACTGTGACTGAAGCTTGATTCACCCATCACTGTGATCTTAGACAGAGTCACACAAACATTGCGCAAGGGGCTTGTAAATATGCCAATGAAACCATTACACTATCTCTATACCAGCATTAATGTCAAACATTGTGCAAGCGGCTTGTAAATATGCCAATGAAACCATTACACTATCTCTGCACCAGCATTAATGTCCAACATTGCACAAGGGGCTTGTAAATATGCCAATGAAACCATTACACTATCTCTGTACCAGCATTAATGTCAAACATTGCACAAGGGTCTTGTAAATATGCCAATGAAACCATTACACTATCTCTGTGCCAGCATCAATGTCAAACATTGCACAAGCGGCTTGTAAATATGCCAATGAAACCATTACACTATCTCTATACCAGCATTAATGTCAAACATTGCACAATGGGCTTGTAAATATGCCAATGAAACCATTACACTATCTCTGTACCAGCATTAATGTCAAACATTGCACAAGGGGCTTGTAAATATGCCAATGAAACCATTACACTATCTCTGTACCAGCATTAATGTCAAACATTGCACAAGCGGCTTGTAAATATGCCAATGAAACCATTACACTATCTCTGTACCAGCATTAATGTCAAACGTTGCGCAAGCGGCTTGTAAATATGCCAATGAAACCATTACACTATCTCTATACCAGCATTAATGTCAAACATTGCACAAGGGGCTTGTAAATATGCCAATGAAACCATTACACTATCTGTGTACCAGCATTAATGTCAAACATTGTGCAAGGGGCTTGTAAATATGCCAATGAAACCATTACACTATCTCTATACCAGCATTAATGTCAAACATTGTGCAAGCGGCTTGTAAATATGCCAATGAAACCATTACACTATCTCTGTACCAGCATTAATGTCAAACATTGCACAAGGTGCTTGTAAATATGCCAATGAAACCATTACACTATCTCTATACCAGCATTAATGTCAAACATTGCACACGGGGCTTGTAAATATTCCTCTTTTTTTTGTATATTCTATCTCAATTTATGCCATTAGAAAAACCCTTTAAGCATCTCTCACGGCATTTCATATTCTTGTCTGTGTGCCAATTTTATTACTTTGCATGCATTTTCTGCTTGCACCCATGTCAAACATCGCGCAAGGGTCTTGTAAATATGCCCCTCTTTATCTTATATTCCATCTCAATTGATGCCATTACTGAAATACTTTATGCATCTCCCACACCATTTCATATGGTTTTCTATCTGCTATTCCTATCCCTCTCCATACATTCACTGCTTCCACCCATGTTAAAGGTGCATAAGGCGCTTCTAAAAAAGGAGCATATTTACAAGTCCAATGAAACCATTACACTACCTCTATACCAGCATTGAATCCAAGCATAAAAAACAATTTAAAAAGAAGTTTACCTTATAAACAAAAAAATACAAACTGTAAGCACACACAGCTAACATTATGGAAAAAGGTAAAAATATAATACCTTAATTCACACAGACACTCACTGTGATACTTGTCAAAAATCTTTAAGTTCTCTATCTTTTTTAAAAGAATCATTACTCACCTTTAAAAATGCTTTTGAAGATGTAAAACAGTGTCAGTCACAGTCAACAGATATTCTTAAGCGGAATCTCTGAATAATGCTTCTTTCACTGGAGCCTGAGAATAATGGCACAGATACTTTCACATTTCAGACCCATAGTCTTGTACCTAACCAATCAAAATTGTTCCCACACAACTTCAAAACCAAACTGCACATTTTAATTGGTTGTACATTTCAAGACTTTGAAACTCACATAACATTCACCCATCCCCCCAGTGCTCATTCACCCTGTAACCATGGTAACTCTCTCCTAACCCAGCACACAGTTCACAAGTTCATCATACTATGTTGCAAAAGAATCCCTCAAGGGTGTTTGACCTCTCAATGTACTAGCTAATCAACTGCAATGTTTCTTTAAATGGCTTTTTCTCAACCATTGAAATTACTTTTTACCAAAAAAAAGCATGCACCCTAATTTTCAGTGGAGATTTTTAAGAAAGCACCAATCATTTCTGGTTTTTCAACTGCACTGATTCTCAACCACTTTTTTTCATAATCAAACTGCCATTTCATTTCCACAACTCATCTGACTAGAAACACATCTACTTTCAAAATGCCAAAAGTCTGGTTTGTGGGTCATAGCTATGTCCACTGGAGTCAAAAATACGCAGCTAACAGAGGTATTTACAACTTTAATTTACCAAATGTGGACATTGTATGGATTGGACAGAGATGATAGAGAAGTCACCAATTGATACCATTGGTAAAATCCATTATGCATTTACCACACCCTGACCTTATAATTGTGCACTGTGGTGGAAATGACCTGGGCACTTTGACTGGGGTGGGTCTGGAAATGCTTTTAGAGGACATCTTTGGGCAATTGATGTCACTTTTTCAAAAAACTGCCTTGGTATTTTCTAATATATGCCAAAGGCAAAAATGGAACTGGTCCAACCAATTTTGTCCACAGATTGAGAAAGCAAGGAAACATTTAAATAAATCTGTTTCTGCTTTCCTCAGAGACTATGGTATGGGTTCCATTTATCACAACAACTTGCGTTACAACATGCAAGGCATGTATAGGAGAGATGGTGTGCATTTTACAGATGAGGGGAATAGAGTTTTCCTCTTGAATATAAGACTCTGCATTGGTACCTACTTGTAGGTACAAAAAACACCCACATAACAAAACAGCTCTTTTCAGAGCTAACTTAACTCTAAACACTCTACATTATTTTTTTACTCTATTTTTTTCCACTGTTTTTCCCCGTGGTGCGCTCAGGGTGCGCGTACCGGAGAGCGTACCCGGGAACGCACCCAGCGCTTACCCCGTGAAAATTAAAAAAAAAAAACTTTTTGGGCCCTTCAGGGTCCTTCTAAGCCTCCCTCAAAAAACCTAGGGGGTCAGGGGGTGTCTACCCTGCCCCCTTTTAATCTTTTCCCCCTTTCTTTTTTACGTCAGCTGTCTCGATTTTCCCAAGACACAAGATGGCGGACTGTCCGGACTGTTAAGAATGTTGACAGACATCATACAGCCAATCAGCTTTCCGCTCGCGTACTCCCGTAGCGCGCCGGGTACGCTCCCCGGTATGCGTACCGGTGAGCGCTCGAAGCGCACCTATTGATATATATGTTTTTTTGAAGTTGCCTTTCATAAAAACCACAGGAGCAATTTCAAAGAAATATAGAAAAGGCCCTACTACATACCAGTACCTATCATTTTGCCAACTTTGGTGTTATTCTATTCATCCATTCAGGCTGTAGGCGTTTCTAAATGTCCTATGGAAAATTGCATGGGGAAAACACATTTGAAAGTATTGAAATTCAGAACCAATCAGAATATTACTTTAGTTTTGAATTTGTGTATGATGAAGTTTGATTGGTTATGTATATATCTCAAATGAGAGGAAAACACGGCCATTTTGTAATACCCCAGTCTGAGGTACTTTTGAGAGAAAATGTGGGTGCTCAATTGCTGGACTTAGAATAACACACTACTAACTCTTCTATTTTCAAAAAGGTGAGTTGTTATTTTGTAAGGGGAACTATCTTGTACACTTTAAGATAATTTGGAAAATGTTTCCATTAGTTATTTACAGTCCTTCTGTTATAATTATTGTTTAGGATTGGCTTCATCACATGCAGTGCTTTATATTTCTAGTTCCTGTCTGATACTATACACTGGCTAATTAATTTTAAAGAACTAAATACTTGATTAAGCTACTTTTATGTTATGTATTACTAAAAACGATAATTGAAAGTGATTACTTTTTTTGCAATTTACAGCAAGAAATTTGAAATTAAAATGGAGGACTGCAAGGAAATTTCTTTTGAAATTACAACAACACATCTTGAAAATGAAAATGTAATGGGTATTGAAAAAACCATTTCATCACAAACAGAAGTTGACTTAAAAGATTTTTTGAATCAATCTCTAGATGAAGAATTAATTGAATGTTTAGATGAAATAGAATGCCAACAAACATCAATGAACAATTTTCATGAGGAGATTAAATATATGAGTGAAGAGGAAATACCAGATGAGGACTTGCTACAAGTTCCATTAAATTATGAGAAATCTGAACAATAAATTATTAATTACAAATTCGAAATTAGTTGACATATTATTCATTTTTATTTCTAATTTATGAGGTAAAATTGAAGTGATTGTAGTATAATGAAATACTTATAGTATAGAGTGCACAATTTTTATGTTACATAGTAAGTTTACTCATATTTACTGCCCTTATCCCACTGTATTTTTACCAATGTATATTTAATATCTCTTCTTCATCTCCTGCCTCCTTTCTCTCACTATCTGTCTCCGATACACCCTATCGCCGTCATTTTGTGTAGTTTCAGAAAAGAGTGAAATGTAATACTTCAAAACTTGAACAGAGAGCAGGGTAGAGTGCCCTTCACCCCAATTCTTTTTTAAAACTATTTTCTTTCACTGTTTTCCCCTTGGTGGGCTCAGGGTGCGCGTACTGGAGAGCGCACCTGGGAACGCACCAAGCGCTCACCCCGCGAAAATAAAAAGAAATAAAAAAGGTTTTTTGCCCTTCAGGGTCCTTCTAGGCCCCCCACAGAAAACCTAGGGGGTCAGAGGGTGTCTACACTGCCCCCTTTAAATTATTTCCCCCTTTCTTTTTCACCTCTTGTGTCTCGATTCTACCGAGACACAAGATGGCAGACTCTCCGGACTGTTTAGAATGTTGACAGACACCCGACAGCCAATCAGCTTTCCGCTCGCGCACTCCCGTAGCGCACCGGTGGCGCTCCCCGGTATGCGTACCGGTGAGCGCTCTGAGCGCGCCTATAGTTATATATGTGTTTTTGAAGTTAATTTAACAAAATAACACTGGAGCAATTTCCACCAAATATAGCAAAGGCACATCTGCGTACCAGTCCCTACAATTTTGCCAAGTTTGGCGTAATTCCATTCAGCGGTTCGGGCTGTAGACTTGTCAGACCTTCCTATGGAAATTAACTTGGGGAAAACACGTTTTGGGACCCCCCTTTTTTCTCAGCCCCCACTTCACGAATCCCCCCGAAACTTTAAGGGAAAGAGCGGAGCGGAGCTGGCCACAATTTCGGAAAATTACACACAAATTCCTCAACCGGCGCCAGAGTTATTCCCAATAGAATGTTGCGGATTTCCTATGGTAGCTAGGTCCTAACTATAACTACCTACTGGCGACTCGCTATAACTGGCGCGCTCGAAATGCACTGCTGATGACATCACATATTACATCACTCATGATATAGTCAGTGACATCACTCATGACATCACTGATGACATCTCAAATGGCATCTCTGATGACATCACTGATCACATCATCCAGTGAATGTGTGTCTTTCTGAAAAATAAATGTGTTTTATATACGTGTACCTAAACGTCAATGGAAGAACAAACGGTTAAATAAGTGTCTAAATGGATGTGTTTTTTTAAATTGATTGTATAACTGACTTATTAAGTGTATCTTACTAAATTCATGTATTAGCAAATATTGTTTAAATTTGTAAATATCTGTATCACTGTCTCCCTTTATCTATAGGCGGCTGCTTGGGTTGGTGAGTAGCTACATGAGTGTCTATATGGGTTATTAGTTAGTTTTTTGAGTATTAGTATGAGTGTCTGTATGGTTTGGTGGGGGTTTATTTTTAGTGCATAGATGAATGAATGAGTAGCTCACTGTTTGTATATGTTTTGAAGACAGCATGTGTGCAGGACTGTATGGGTGGATGAGCGTGTGTATGGGTGTGTTAGTGAGTGAATGACTGCATCAATCATATCTTTGTGAGTAACTACATATGTTTTCAACTAGTTTATGTGCGAATTGATGCATATAAGTAAGTATATGTGAGAGTGAGAGATTGTAACAGTTCCTGAATAAATAAGTTTTTGTTCCTATAAGTGATTGTTTTAGATTTTAGAATTACTGAATAGGTTGTTGTAACTGGAATTAGTATCTCCATTGTATTGAACTTTTTTGTTTCTATTTTTCAATGTGTGTATCAAAAGTTTTATTACACTGAGAGAGGGTCTGCCACTCTTTCACAAGGATGATATCATCAGTGATGTCATCAGTGATGTCATTTGAGATGTCATCAGTGATGTCATGAGTGATGTCACTGACTATGTCATGAGTGATGTAATATGTGACGTCATCAGCAGTGCATTGCGGGCGCGCCAGTTATAGTGAGTATAACTAACTATAACGTGGGAATTTTAATGGTTTGTATGAGTAAATTGTCCGGCTAACTATAACTGATGTGAAACCTATGGTTTTTTCAGTGAATTTGCAAGGTTTTTTAAATGCTAATTCCTAACTATGTCGTGTGTGAAACCTATGGATTTTTCTGTGAATTTGCAAGGGTTTGTAAATGCTGATTCCTAACTATAACGTGTGTGAAACCTATGGTTTTTTCAGTGAATTTGCAAGGTTTTTTAAATGCTAATTCCTAACTATAACGTGTGTGAAACCTATGGGTTTTTCAGTGCATTTGCAAGGTTTTTTAAATGCTAATTCCTAACTATAACGTGTGTGAAACCTATGCTTTTTTTTAGTGAATCTTTAAGGTTTTTTTAATGCTAATCCCTAAATAAAATATGTGTGAAAATCTATGTTTTTTATCATGAATATAAATACAACATCTAAACACTCAAACTAGTTTTTTTTGTATGTTTTTGGGCGTGCGGGCACCAAAATACACAAAATGGCGGCTGAAGGGTACCTCGCAATTTTTTTTAATGGTTTTTTGGGCCGTCGGGGTCTTTAAGGGACCCCCTGAGAAAACATAGGCGGGTCAGGGAGTCTGTTCCCTGCCTCTTTTGTGTGTTTTGAAACTTTTATAATGATCGAGTGATACGTCATTTTGGAGGGCGGTGCGCGCCCTGTGCACGCACATCAAATCATGTGACTCAAAAACAACACTTTTCATTGGTTAATACTAGTTTCTATTCTGGAATCTTCAAAAACCCCACCCACTTCCCTCACTATTTGCTTTATTCTCCTGGAAGAAGGACCCTTTTTGGAGCTTGCAGCAGAAAAATCAACAGGATGGCAGAAAGACAAGAACAACATCTTCTTCATCTGACTCCCACCTAGAATATTGCCAGCGAGCCAAGAAGGGGAAATCTTCTTTTATTTGGAAGTTTTTTACTTTCCCAGAGGGACTGAAAAAAGTAAATGCCCCCAAAGGAAAGTGTACTCTTTGTGGTACTGTTCTTTCAAGGGGAAACCCTCTAAAAAAATACTCCTTCTCGATACATACTATGATGAGGCATGTTAAAAATCTGCACCCTGTGCAATATGCTCAAGCAGCGACAAGAGCTGAGGCCCAGCAGATTCCACCAGCTGTGGCCAGCACATCTACAGCTCCACCTGCATCGCCAGCAACAGCTGAAATGGACATTCAGGCCATATTTGAGAAAAGTGCACATGAGATGCAACAAGTGCTTTCATATCACCGTATATGGGGAGCAGAGCCTGAATCTTATTGAAAGCCGCATTAAGAGACATAAATGCTCTGAAAAGAGTTAATTTTTTTTCATTAATTTTGTTCCTGTTGAACAGTTTCCATGGTGCAGTTCCCGAATCTTCTTCAAAAAAACAAAAAAAACATAAAACTTTCAAAAAAGGAAAAAAAAATATAAAACAACAAAAGAAAAAAAAAGTTATTTTCAGAACTCACTCACTTCTCCAAAAAGAGTTGTATTTCTAACACACTGTGTCGTTCATTTTTTTGAATGAAAGTGTAGTGTATAAATGAATGATTGAAATGACTGAGTGAAGGGGAGGTAGGTACTGGGGGAAAGAGTGAAAAAAGGGGAGTATGGTGAGGGACAAAAGGGGAGTCGAAGAGTGACTGAAAGAAGAGGACTAAGGGTAGGGGAGTGATTTAAGGAGAGTGAAAAAGTAAGGGAAGGGCAGTAAGGAAAGAATGAGGGAGGGGGAGTGAGAGAAGTGGAGCAGGGGTAGAGACAGGGAAGGGCAGGAAGGGACTGAGGGAATGAGTGAGGAAAGGGGAGCATGGTGAGTAAAGAAAGGGGAGTGAAAGAGTGACTGAAAGAAGGGGACTAAGGGTAGGGGAGTGAGGTAAGTGAAGAGAAAGAGTAAGGGAAGGGCAGTAAGAAAAGGAGAATAAGGGAGGATGAGTGAGAGAACTGGAGCAAGGGCAGAGACAGGGAAGGGGGAAGGGACTGACAGAATGAGTGAGGAAAGGGGAGTATGGTGAGTATGGTGAGTGAGGAAAGGGGAGTCAAAGAGTGACTGAAAAAAGGGGACTAAGGGTAGGAGAGTGAGTTAAGGGGAGTGAAAAAGTAAGGGAAGGGCAGTAAGGAAAGGAGAATTTGGGAGGGGGAGTGAGAGAACTGGAGCAAGGGCAGAGACAGGGAAGGGGGAAGGGACTGACAGAATGAGTGAGGAAAGAGGAGTATGGTGAGTGAGGAAAGGGGAGTCAATGAGTGACTAAAAGAAGGTGGACTAAGAGTAGGGGAGTGAGTTAAGGGGAGTGAAAAAGTAAGGGAAGGGCATCAAGGAGAGTAGAATTTGAGAGGGGGAGTGAGAGAAATGGAGCAGGGGCAAAGACAGAGAAGGGGAGTAAGTGACTGACAGGGGGGAATAGAGTGAGGTAAGGTGAGTGAAGGAAAGAGAAGTGGAGTGATGGTGAGGGAAAGGGTATGAGTATGATAAAAGGGAGATACGTGAAAGTAGGAAGTGGGGCGTGACGGACACAGAAATTCAGTGAGGGAATGGAGGGACTTAGGAAAGCATAGTGAGGGAAGGGGACTGAGGATTTAAATATGTGAAGGAGAGTGAGGGAGAGTGAGAGAAAAAAAGTGGAAAAGACAACAGGGATGAGATACAGGTAGGAGGAAATGTAGTGAGGGGAGTGACAGTAAGTGAAGGTCAGTGACAGTTAGAGAAGGAGTATGAGGCTGAGGGAAGGAGAATGAGAAAAAAGGAAAGAGATTAAGAGAGAGGAAATACGACTGAGAGATAAAGTAGGAGTCAAAGAAACAGAAAGAGAAAAACAGAAAGAGTGAGGGAGAGAGAAAGACAAAGATAGAGTGACAAAGAAAGAGAGGGAGAGTGAGTGACTGAGATGGAGTAAAGTGGTTACACTCAGTGAGACAGAAAAAGAGACGGAGAGAGAAATGGAGTGAAGGAGAATGGGGGAGTAAAGAAACTTTATCATCTGACTTAGATGTGGAGTTTATTGAAGAGCAGCCACATACTAAGAACACCAAGGTGTCCTTTATCTGGAAGTTTTTCACCTTTTCAGAGGGGAACAAGAAAGTAAATGCACCAAAGTTCACCTGCAAAATATGTGATAGTGTCCTATCTACAGCACACCAAAAGAAACACTAAACGTTTAGTGTACACTCATTGATTACGCACGTAAAAAACGTAAAAATTTAAATTCTAACGATTATGCAAGGGCATCTACCCAAACCCTTGCAGTGAACCTTCCAGTTGCTGTTCCCAGCACTTCATCTACAGGAGCATCCCCTTCTTGGACTGCTGTGAATATGTGCCCACTTTTCGCCAATGTCCACCTCCAATGCAACTGCGATGATATTCTTTGTTATCTGTAAAGTAAGAAGCAGTAAAGCAATCAATCAATCTATTATAGTACTTGTATAGCGCACTTCTCACCCGGCAGGGTCTCAAGGCGCTTGGGGGAAGGGGTCTGCTATTGCTCGAACAGCCAGGTCTTGAGTTGTCTCCTGAAGGCGAGATGGTCCTGGGTCAGCCGAAGATGGATGGGGAGGGAGTTCCATGTCTTGGCCGCCAGGTAGGAGAAGGATCTGCCACCAGTGGTGGCTCTTCGGATGCGTGGTACGGCGGCGAGGGCGAGGTTTGTTGAGCGTAGCTGGCAGGTGGGCGTGTAGAAGGTCAGGCGGTCGTTGAGGTACTTGGGGCCCAGGTCGTGGAGAGATTTGTGTGCGTGGGTGAGGAGCCTGAACGTGATCCTCTTGCTGACGGGGAGCCAGTGCAGGTCCTTCAGGTGGCCGGAGATGTGGCAGCGTCGGGGGATGTTCAGGATGAGTCGGGCGGAGGCGTTCTGGATGCGTTGGAGTCTTTTCTGTAGTTTGGCTGTGGTTCCGGCGTAGAGGGCGTTTCCGTAGTCCAGTCGGCTGGTGACGAGTGCCTAAAACCGTCTTCTTGGTTTCGGTTGGGATCCATCGGAAGATTTTACGGAGCATGCGTAGGGTGTTGAAGCATGATGAGGAGACGGCGTTGACTTGTCTGGTCATCGAGAGGGAGGAGTCCAGGATGAAGCCCAGGTTGCGTGCGTGGTCTGTTGGCTTGGGAGTGGCGCCCAGGGCGGGGGGCCACCAGGAGTCGTCCCAGGCGGAGGGCGATGGTCCCAGGACGAGGACTTCCGTCTTGTCTGAGTTCAGTTTCAGGCGGCTGTTCTTCATCCACTCTGCAACGTCTTTCATCCCTTCGTGTAGGTTCGTTCTGGCGGTGGCGGGGTCTCTGGTGAGGGAGAGGATCAGTTGGGTGTCGTCGGCGTAGGAGATGATGTTGATGTTGTGCTGGCGAGCGATGGCTGCAAGAGGTCTCATGTAGATGTTGAAGAGGGTGGGGCTGAGTGATGATCCTTGCGGTACGCCGCAGATGACTTCGGTGGCCTCGGATCGAAACGGGCGGAGGCGGACTCTCTGTGTTCTTCCGGTGAGGAATGAGATGATCCACTCCAGTGCCCTCTCTTGGATACCGATGTTGCTGAGGCGTTGAGCTAGGGTGCGGTGGCAGACGGTGTCAAAAGCTGCAGAGAGGTCCAGGAGGATGAGGGCCGCTGTTTCCCCGTTGTCGAGCAGGGTTCTGATGTCGTCCGTGGCTGCGATGAGGGTGGTCTCGGTGCTGTGGTTGGCTCGAAAACCGGACTGCGAGGGGTCGAGGGATCCGTTCGTCTCGAGGAAGGCTGCCAGCTGTCTGTTGATGGTCTTCTCGATGACTTTGGCAGGAAAAGGGAGGAGCGAGATGGGGCGGAAGTTCTTGAGGTCGGTGGGGTCAGCTGTTGGTTTCTTTAGTAGGGCGTTGAGCTCGGCATGCTTCCAGCTCTCCGGGAAGGTGGCGGTGTTGAAGGAGGTGTTGATGACGTCCCGGAGTTGGGGTGCGATGATGGAGTCGGCCTTGTTGAAGACGTGGTGGGGGCAGGGGTCGGTCGGAGATCCGGAGTGGATGGTGTTCATCGTGCGGGCTGTGTCTTCGGTGGTCACCGTGGTCCAGGTGCGGAGGGTGGCGGTGGAGGGCATTGGTTTGACGGTTGGGTGCGTTGATGGTGCGCTGAAGCTGTTGTGGATGTCGGAGATCTTGCGGTGGAAGAACGTGGCGAGAGAGTCGCAGAGGTTTTGTGAAGGAGTGATGTCGTTGTTGCCGGTGCTGGGGTTGGAGAACTCCTTGACGATGCTGAAGAGTTCCTTGCTGTCGTGGGTGTTGTTGTCCAGTCGTTCCTTCAGTGATTTCTTCTTGGTAGTGCGGATAAGCTGGTGGTGCTTGCGGGTGGCGTGTTTGAGGGCGGTCATGTTGTCTGTGGTCTGGTCGAGGAGCCAGGCTTTCTCGAGGGTGCGGCAGCTTTTCTTGGAGTCCTTGATTTCGTCGGTGAACCAGGGGGCTTTCTTGCTTCTGGGTCTGCTGGTAGGGTTCTTTAGAGGCACGAGGTCGTCAGCGCAGTCTGTCAGCCACTTCGTGAAGTTGCGTGCTGCTTCGGTGGGGTCCGTTGTGCTGGCGGGTGGGTTCTGACTGAGGGAGGTGGTGAGATGTTCGGCGGTGATCTTGCTCCAGCTCCTGTGAGGAACCTGTTGTGGGTGGTGATGGGTCGTGGTTCTTCTGAAGCTGAAGTGGACGCTGCTGTGGTCGGTCCAGTGAAGTCATGTGGAGTGGCTGAAGGTGATGTGCTTGCTGGATGAGAAGATTGGATCAAGCGTGTGGCCGGCGTAGTGGGTGGGGGTGTTGACCAGTTGCTTGAGTCTGAGGCTGGCGAGGTTGTCCAGCAGGGTGGTGGTGTTGCGGTCATTGTTGTTCTCCAGGTGGAAGTTGAGGTCCCCGAGGAGGATGTAGTCAGCGGAGGGGAGGGCGTGTGGGCTGATGAAGTCGGCGATGTCTTCGCTGAATTGTGTGAGGGGTCCTGGGGGTCTGTAGATGAGGGTGCCTCTGAGGGTGGTCTTGGGGTCGGTGTGGATCTGGAAGTGCAGGTGTTCGGCCGCCGTGAGGGTGTTGCCGGAGTTGGTCGTGATGCGGATGGTGTTCTTGTGGATGATGGCGATGCCTCCTCCAGTCTGGTTGACGCGGTCCCCCCGGGTGATCTTGTATCCGTCCGGAATTGCGATGGCGATGTCGGGCGCTGAGGAGGCGTTCATCCAGGTTTCTGTCAGGAAGGTGACGTCTGGAGATGTGGTGTTGAGGAGGTTCCAGAGTTCCACGGCGTGTCTGTGTACGGAGCGGGTGTTGAGCAGGATGCACTTACAGTGCAGCAGTTACAGTGAGTAAGACCGAGGTAGACAGAGAGAGAAAAAGAATAAAAAAAGTGAGTGAGACACTAAATGAAACTGAGTAAGTGAGATGGAGTAAGGGTGTAATCAAAGAGGAATAAAGGAAGGAAAGTGAGGGGGGAAAAAGGGGGAAAGAATAAGTGAAGGGGAGTAAGTGACATGGAGTGAGGGAGTGAGAAAAAGGGAGTGAGGCAAGGTGTCTAAGGGAGAACTACTAAGTGAGTGAAAGGCAGTAACACAACAAGATTAAGAGAGGAGAAAGAGTACTGAGGGATAAAGTAGGAGTGAAAGAAACAGAAAGAGAAAGACAGGAAGGTTGAGGGAGAGAAAGAGAGAGAGAGTAACAGAGAAAGATACGGAGAGCAAGTGTCTGAGAGGGAGTAAGGCGGTTAGACTGAGTGAAATAGAGGGAGAGAGGGAAATAGAAAAGGAGTAAACAGTAGTGAAAAGAGAGGAAAACAGTAAATGACACAAACAAAAGAATAATGACGGGGTGTGAAGGAGTAAATCAGTTACAATAACTAAGACAGAAAAACACATTTAGAAACAGATGGAGGAAAGGTAACTGAGGAAATGAATAAAAGAAGAGAATTGAGCAAAAGGGAGTGAGGGAGTAAAAGAAATGGAGTAAGTGTAGGTCAGTGAGGGTTAATGTTTTGGAAAGACAGTAAGGGGGGAGTGAGAATAGACTAAATGACACAGTAACACAAAGGTAGTGATGTAGGAACATAGGAAAGAGAAATGAGAGACAGACAGGGTAAACAGGGAGTTGGACAAGGTGACTAACAGAAAAGAGAGAGTACTGATAGTCACAGAAAGACTATAAAAGTGACTGAAGGGCAATAATGAGTATAAGAAAAGGAGAGTAAGATGACTAGAAAAAGAAGAGTAAGAGAGAGATTAATGAATAGGAAAGACAGAAACACAAGTAAGATAGTGAAGAAAAACTATTTTCTGTTTGTCACACTTTCCTTATAAATAATGACAACTTAATAACAATATTTTGCATAAATATAGTATCTGTGGAAGACAAGAAAAAAATAAGTTACAATATATTAATCATAATACAAAACAAAGTACAAGTGAAAAAAACAGAAAGGGAAAGAAAGGAAGGGTGAGGGACAAACACAGAGGAAGAAAGGAACTAACTAATGTACTAAAAGGAGTGAGAAACTAAAGGAATGAGAGATACCAAAAGGGATTGAGGAAACAAGGTTAAGGGAAGGGAATTAACCCCTTCAGTGCTAATGACAAGGGTAACTCGTCATGGAGTTTCCATTGATTTAAATGGAAATTACATTGAAGCGGCGCAAGATGCCTAGCATCCAAGTGGTTAATGGATGGAGTAAGTGAAAGAGTGTGAGGAAGAGTAAGGGAATAGGTGCAGGAGAAATAGAATGAGAGTGATGCAGAGAGAAGAGAACATGAAGTGGAGGAACAAGACTCATATTGAATGAAGGGCAAGGATAGTGAGGGAAGGGATATAACAGTGAGGGAAGGGGAGTGATGAAAAAAGAAGCATATTAAGAGAAAGGAAAAAGAAGTAAGTGAGAGAGAAGAATGTATGGAAAGAGACAGAAAACAAAAGGAAGACTAGAGGACGAAGAGGGAGACAGTAAAAGGGGGAAACAGAAGGAGAGTGACGGACTGTGAATTTGTAAATCAGTTATACTGACTAACACAGAGGACCAGACTTAGACACGAATGGAGAAAAGGGCAGTGAACGAAAGGGAGAGAGGAAGTGAAAGAAGTGGAGTGAATGAAGGTCACTCACTGATCATATGAAGTGAAGAGAGTAAGGGGGCATTGATAACAGACTGATCGATACAGCAAGACAAGGGTACTGATAGAGAAAAATAGGAAAGAGAAGTGAGGAACAGACAGAGGAAAGAGGGAGATGGACAAAATGAGTGAGGGTGAAGGAAGAGTACTGATGGTGAGACAAGCACAGTAAACGTGAATGAAGGGGAGTAAGTAGAATGAGAGAACAGGAGTAACATGAGGAAAGGTAAAGAAGTAAGAGACACAGTGAAGAAAGGATAGAGAGAAATAGAAGTAAGAAAGTCATGAAAAAGCATTTTTTGTTTGTTGTACTTACCTAAATATAATAACTGTGGAAGAGAAGAAACAATTGAGTTATAATATATTTTTCACAATACAAAATACAAAATAATTTGTACAATATGTTATATGTTTTATTTTGCTGTTCTCAGAATATATTGAATTTCACTAAAAACAGTGAGTTCAATACAACTCATCATATGACAGCGGGCAAAAAAAAATACAATCAAAAAGATTGTGTTTAAAAAACCCATACAACATTTTCATTCACAATATCACAATTAGAAAAAAACATATCTTAAATGTCTTTTTCAACCCGCAATTTCTTACCTAAGTAAACAATCTCAACAACAATCACAAAGTATCAAAACATTACTACTTTTTTCTTATACACTCTAAATAAACTAATATCCAAACGTATGCTAACAAAATTTACCCGAAATACTCATTTGTTTGTGATACTATTCCTCATGGCCAAATAGTATCTGCACAATCCTTAGTTTGGTACTTACTTAATACTATTCTTAAGCATGTATCTCCCGACCTTTTGAAACAAAAGCACCCACATCTTTTGGTCCATCTAACAATGGTTATAACTCCACCCGATAGTATTTATCAGAAACATAGAACCTTAAACAAATAGCATGCTATCAAAACTTCAACATCATCTGGTATGCTGATCACACTCTGCTCATCCTTCATTTCACCAAGGAGCTGTATACCTTTAAAAGAAATACCCTGACTTACAAAGGAATTCTCAGCAGTAGATTAACCTTTTTTTACAGCACTAATCTTCCTAGGCCAATTGTTTTCCCTAAAATTTGGGTTCCCAAAACACTAGGTAAGAATTTGGTAAGTCAAAAGGCAAACGTTGTTTAAAAGTCAATTGAGTGTCATTACAATGAGTCTAGCCTTTTGCACATTTTAAGTAAGCTGTATAATGTCCAGATGTTGTAGAAGAACCATCATGGAAAATAATAGCTACAGTTACAAAAGTTCTTCCTGAAATTGATAATTGAGAAGCCACAAAATTTTTAATTAAAGTTGTCAATTTTGTTCCATCAGGTCTACATCGTTGGAGCATTACAATGCCATACTGTCCATATCTTTGTATAACTAATGTTGTTAACATTTCTTAGTTGAATTGGGTACAGACCATGTTTTGATTTGCTTCTCTAACCAGATTACTAAAACTCACTGATTTGCAGTCTGGTAATGTCAAATATATAAATCTTTCTGTGTCTATTTGAGTACTTCCTGAAAATGAACAATTATCACAATCATATAGCCATTCATAAGATACACCAAATATATTTTCAATATGTAAACCTTCATCTTGCAATAAAACAAGCATATACATAAGAAATTCCTGACAATCTTGCTGAATATTCTGCGAAAATTGATTTACTCCAGAACATATTTCTAAAACATTTCGAATATCAGAAACACTTTGTATTTTTGTTTTATCACTCCTACATTTTTTAAAGACAGAACTCAACAAACAACAAAATCTTTGACCCCGATTATCAACAATCTGTTGCCGTAAAGTTTGAAGAAAAAAAACAACATTAAACACTACATTAGCATAGCAGTTGACACCAGAACTGTTTTCAAACTGAAAACCAACAACCTCTTCAATACTATCCTTTCTCTTTTTCTTTGCACTTACTGGTTCATCTACTTTTTTTCTTTTCTCTACAACCTCACAACAATTTTTCTCCAATCTTCTTTTTAGACCTACCACAACCTTTTCAAATAAAGGATATTGAGGTAAATTTGAAGCATATTCTCTTCTTAACCTATTGTACTCTTTCACACAATTTAGATCTGCACTAATCTATGTTTCATCAAAATCAATCAAATACAATCCAGATAAAGTTTTAACTCGAGATAAAGCAACATATGCCATACCTTCCTTGAACACAGTACTTCCAATATTCACCAAAGCACTATCTACACTTAAACCGTGAGATTTGTGAATAGTCACTGCATATGCAAAACAAACAGGAAACTGTTTTCGGCGCACATATAAATCTTTTACAAGCAAAAATCGAGTAGAACAACAACACAATTGTTGAACTTCTTCAATTTCATCAAATTTGATTTTCATAATTTCAATCTGATCTCTATTTGGGTAATTCACAAAATCAACAACATGGCCCATTGCTCCATTTACTAAACCTCTTTCCACATCTAAATTACGTCGTAAAATTATCCGACAATTTAAACATACATATAGATTCTTTTCTAAACCAGCTGTTTTAGATATTGACTTGTCTAAAGAATCTAATTTTGACTTGAACTTTTCTGACAAAATAATAGTAGATCCTTCATGCTCTATTTTATCAATAGCTTCCAATTTGATAATTTCTTGATTTTCTAACTTCAACATTTTTTCATTGAAGATTCCACATTCTTGCAGAGTTGGCATCAAGCATATTACTGATTGTTTTTCAGCAATTTTTCTATATATATTCTCTGCACTAACATTTTCCTTTGGAAACAAATTAGAAAGTAATCGTGTCTGTAGAGCTTCTTTGCCATGTTGACTTACTTTTCCAATCCTTATATCTTCAAGAATACTTTTATAATCAGCATCCTTTGCCTGTCGCATATTTTGAGTCAGTTCTGTGTATTTGAAATATAACCATATATTAACATTTCCAATGCTTCCCAGGCACTTTCTGGTATCTTCATGTGTAACAATGTTAAATACTGGTTGTCCTTTCACAGGTATTAGCTGTAGTAGATCTCCAAAAATGATGATGTGTTTGCCTCCAAATAACACATCATACTCTGTTTTACGAATTTGTTGCATTCTTAAATGCACAAACGCAAGCATTAAATTTGATACCATGCTTACCTCATCAATAATAAGAAGTTTCATTTTTTTCAGAACTCTAGAAACTTCACAACAAGCTTCTCCAGATAGCTTGTGGTATTCTAATGTATTTTCATGCTCTACTGGCAGCATCAGCAAACGATGTAAAGTAATCCCTTTAATGTTATGCGCTGCCAACCCAGTTGGAGCGGTAACAACACAAGAGAGTGATGACTCTGTTCTTTTTTGAAGATAAGATGCAATTCCTTTAATTAGAAAACTTTTTCCAGTTCCTGCTTGTCCACTCACATACAGTCGGACAGGTTAAAATGACGTACATGAGCACTCTTTTTTCTCATGAAGTAAACCATGCTCAATCTTCTCAGTTCCTTCATCATATATTTGTTTCTGTTGAACATTCAGTTGTTTTTCCAATTCTTCTAAGTTTATTACATCCTCCTGAGCTTGTTGCATTGCTCTTTCCACCTCATCCATGGCAGTGGCTGCTTCATTTGGATAATTGGTCCTCCTAGTGGATCCTGACTCGACGAAGCAGAACTTTGACTGTCTTGAGAACTGTCTCCACCAATCTCTGCTGCAATTGTAGCTTCTTGCTGTATTTCCTCGTTCAACATTTCTGGATAATTATTGAAAACAGGACATTCTATGGTATTTTTGGTTGTGTTGAATGAATCTTCATAACTGAGAAAACCTCCAAGTAGTTCCTCTTCTGTACGCCATGGTTTAAAGAGTTGCAAAAGAGCTAAATAGTCAAATTCCCTTTTGTCAGGAGTTTCGCAACTCAGTTTTCGATGATTAATCAAATGTCCTTTTCTTTGTTTCACCAGACATCCTTCACATCCAATTACAGCATATACTCCTTTATTAATATCTTCTGAAATATTCCTCTTAAATATATAGCTTTGCAGTACTTCATAGAGACAAACGTTCTCAAGATGATTACTTCTATTTGGATAGTATGTATCCAACATATTTGTTTTAAAAATATCTGTACTGTTTCTTTCTCTGCTAAATACTCCATTTCTTGTACAGATTTCAAAACTCGGTTTCGTGTTCTTGCAAGTCCTAAACTCACCCAAATAATTGTTCTAGATTTGGCATATAGACTTGCAGATGATAAGCGATCTGAACATTCATATGCTCCAATTTCTCGATGAGACAACATCTTCAAACTGTAGCTGTACAATTTCTTACTTAGGCTATTTTCATGAGAAATTTCCTCCCACATTTCCTTTAGTTCTGTCTTCTCAGATTTTGTAATGTAAGATGTAACATATCGAGCCACAGCAATAGAGTTGTCTGCAACATACTGAATATCCATGTTAGCATTCCACATTGACAATATGACTGGGTTATAGTCATTTATGAATTTTGACTCTTCATTTCTCCTTAAGTTGTATGTATTTTTCGGTGATTTTCTTGTCACAGTATGTCGTAAAGATGACATAAAATTGTTCACTCTTCCTTTCCATGTTACTGGACGTGGAAATGCAAAACGACATTTTGTGTAGAACTTATCCTTAGACTTGTATTTTGACGACAGTATTTTCCACAACAATGGGTTTGAAAACGTAATACGTGTTGTCTTAAATTCTTTTCTTCTGTACTTTTTGGTACTGCACATGTAGCATATTGTTCAATAAAACTCATCACTGTCTCATCTGAATCTGTTCTAAATTTGGGGGCATCTTTGATCCATAGCATCATATGTATGTGAGGAGCACCTCTTGCTTGATACTCCTAACTGGATCCAAAGAGCACAATTCTCCAGGTGTCTTGAATTCTATTTTTTCTATGTTTGCATTTGCCTCTCGAAGAAATTGAAGTAAATCTTCCCAAGCATACTCAGCACAGCTGAGAGTAAGGAACCATGTAGGAGTTCCTAAGTTTCTTAACATACATTTCAATTACCCATGATGACGGTACCAATACTCGTTAGTACAATGCTGACATGCCATCAGATTAATTAGCTGAGATTCCAAAACAGTGTCATTCTGTTGGACTTTATTCAGAAAGTCCCTTGCCGAAACATTCTGCAGATGTACTCCACTTTTTAGTATGTGGTTCACTGCATAAGAAAGTCCAGACAAGTCACTCTCAAACAGAAGGTGAAACAAATATGGAATACACTGAGAAAACCTTGGATCTTCTGCATATAATCTTGATGCCCGGTATTCAGATGCTGGTATCTGCACAGGTCGGTCATCATATTGTCCACCTTGTCCTGTTGGAAATAACTGAAGAAAACAACAAGCTTCCAAGCTTTCTTCCCATACACTAATGAGACTTCCTTTTGCTTCTTTCATTTGAAATAACTCAATAGCATTCCCCATGACTTCTTTGGAATGCAGTGGATGAACACTGTAATGTTCGTAGATTTCTTCACTTCTGGACACATCCACTTTTTCAATTTGTCCAGCTGACAAATTACTCTCCTCCTCTACAGTTGTTTCCTCTTCTTCTATATATAGATTTTTGTAGTATTGATTGTTTTTTACCAAATACAACGTTGCCTTTTTGACTTTCCTAACATCCACTAATTCTTGCCAGATTTTCTTACTCTTTGTAGGAACGCCATTAACTAGAATACCTAGAGGTTCCTCTTCCACATTTTCTATACCAATTGTTTCAATATTTGTCTTTATATTTAGAGGTAAATATACAACTCTTAACTTTAAACCTCCTAATAAATCTGAAGGAGGCAATTTCCTTGTCTTTGGCTCCATACGAACAATAGCCTGAAATGGATGCACACATTGAATCAGAATAGACTCATAAGTATTTAAATCCATCAGTTCACAAGGAATATTTACTAACTCAAGATTATTAGCTACAGCTCTAGCTGGCATTTTGTTTTCATTTAATTTATTATAACAATATTTACAAATACGTTGATCAGAACCCAAATCAAAACAATTCTCTAATAATAAGTAAGTTGCAAATTCCTTCCACTCATTATTATTCTCCTTTTCACTTTTTAAATATAGATCAACTAACCTGGTCTGATTTTTATAATGAATTCTTCTATAAAAAAAATTGGGCCTTTCTCCTGAAGTGACCTTAAACCTTGTAATGTCTTGGTCAAAATTCTCTGTACCAAAATTTTTAACATTTTCATCCACATTTCCTTCTATTACTGTATTAGTTTCTGCACTGCCCTCTTTTTCAGAAAAATAACTAACCTCAATTTCTTCACAAATGTTCTTTACATCTAATACAGATCCATGCAAAAGAGCACTGTTTAACTGTTTCAGCTTAAGTGCTGGACTTTTTGCATAATACAACCTTCTCACTAATTTCCTCGCTTCAGTATGATGCACTGCTAACATCCTAAAATGGTGAAAAACACTCTGACATACTTTTGTAGAAAGACAAGCCAGTGAATGACCTTGCAAACCTAGGCAGGAGTCTAATTCTTGCAACATCTTAAACTTCTGTTTAATACTTTTCTTACTATACTTACGTAAGAAATTGCGGAAAAAATCAATTGAATCTTGCCGTATACTACAAATACTACTACAATTCCAAGTGTACACTAGAGCCTTAGCACGTCTCCGTAAAACTTCATCAGCTAACACCACTTCTGCATTTCTTCGTACAATTTTCTCTTTTTCAATCGGACAACCTTCCTTCACCTCATATGCTTGACCACTGGTGTCAACTGCATGCAACAAATCATTAGTCTGAAAGTAACTCTCTTCGTTAAAAAATGGCTCAGAACTTGAACTATGCTTCCATTCTCCAGAAAAAACATTACAAAAATTTGTTCTATTAATTAGTCTTTTCCACTTACTTTTCCATTTCAAAAAATGAATTGCCTTGTCTAGTGTACGAAGTCTATTGATTACTAAAATATATCATTTCTTTTTTAATTCTAACGCTTCATCCGCAATACCTTCGATTAATTTTTTTGCTTATAAAAAGCAGTTTTCCTTTTATAAATCTTTCCACTTTTCAATAAATTTGAGATAATTCTGTTATAAATCATTTTCTTCCTTATTTCAACAAATTGACTCCTTCGTCTATTACTAAAGATGTTCTCATTGTCACAAACGTTTTCACCTTCTTTTCCCTCTAATATTTTTCTTTTCGTTGTTTTTGAAGATGTATTCATCTTTGAAACATTACTTGCATTTTTGGTCCTTACAGTTAATTTCCTTAGAAAATGCTTGGTTGTCTTACCAGGAGCATTCTTCTTTTTCTCTGTACAATGTTGTCTGGATGCATCTTGTAATTGTGTGGGCTTGGAAAAGTAAGCCTTTTTATAGTTTCTTCTCTTCACCTCTTTACTAGGCATCTTGATTTTCTTTAGTCTTTTCTTTAAATCTATTGTGAAGTAAAAGAAACATGTTATAGACCACTACTACCATACTACATAACAATTACAACAACTACATGATATAAACAATGATTCACTTCATAATAAAGGTGAAGGTACAGCAACAGTGTCTGACCAAAGTAGCAAATCATACGGTCTCTTCTTCCAGCCCTGCACCATCTATCCTGTGCGTGTACGACGTCTATGTGTGCTTGCACTATCTGTGTCTCTGCATGAACTATCTCACCCTCTCTCTGCAACATCTTTTCTGTGACTACAACATCTGTTCCTCTACCTTCAGCCCTGCACCATCTATCCTCTGTGTGTACCATCTCTGTGTCTGCTTCCACTATCTCTCCCTCTGCCTGCAGCACTATACCATCTATTCTCTGTTGGTACCATCTCTGTGTCTGCTTCCACTATCTGTCGCTCTGCCTACAGTCCTATATCATCTATTCTCTGTGTGTACCATCTGTGTGTCTGCTTCCACTATCTGTGTCTCTGCCTGCACCATCTCTCTTCCGTGTGTACCATCTCTGTGTCTGCTCCTACTATCTGTGTCTCTACCTGCACCATCTATCCTCTGTGTGTACCATCTCTGTGTCTGCTTCCACTATCTGTGTCTCTGCCTGCACCATCTATTCTCTGTGTGTACCATCTCTGTGTCTGCTTCCACTATCTGTGTCTCTGCTTGCACCATCTATTCTCTATGTGTACCATCTGTATTTCTACTTCCACTATCTCTCCCTCTGCTTGCACCATCTATCCTCTGTGTATACCATCTCTATATCTGCTTCCACTATCTGTGTCTCTGCCTGCACCATCTATCCTCTCTGTGTACTATCTCTGTGTCTGCTTACTCTATCTGTGTCTGTGCTTCCACCATCTATTCTCTGTATATACCATCTTTGTGTCTCCGTCCACTATCTGTGTCTCTGCCTGCACCGTCTATCCTCTGTGTGTACCATCTTTGTGTCTGCTTCCACTATCTGTGTCTCTGCCTGCACCATCTATTCTCTGTGTGTACCATCTGTATGTCTGCTTCCACTATCTCTCCCTCTGCCTGCACCATCTATCCTCTGTGTGTACCATCTCAGTGTCTGCTCCAACAATATGTGTCTCTGCCTGCACCATCTATCCTCTGTGTGTACCATCTATGTGTCTGGTTCCACTATCTGTGTCTCTCTTGCACCATCTATCCTCTGTGTGTACCATCTCGTTGTCTGCTTCCACTATCTGTCCCTCTGCCTGAAACCCTACACCATATATTCTCTGTGTGTACCATGTATGGGTGCTGCTTCCACTATCTCTCCCTCTGCCTGCAGCCCTATGCCATTTATTCTCTGTTGGTACCATCTCTGTGTCTGCTTCCACTATCTGTCCCTCTGCCTACAGTCCTATACCATCTATCCTCTATCTGTACCATGTCTGTGTCTGCTTCCACTATCTGTCTATCTGCCGGAAACCCTGTACCATCTATTCTCAGTGTCTACCATGTTTATGTCTGCTTCCACTATCTCTCCCTCTGCCTGCAGCCCTTTATCATCTATTCTCTGTGTGTACCATCTCTGTGTCTGCTTCCACTATCTATGTGTCTACCTGCACCATCTCTCTTCTATGTATACCATTTCTGTGTCTGGTTCCACTATCTGTGTCTCTGTCTGCACCATCTATTCTCTGTGTGTACCGTCTCTGTGTCTGGTTCCACTATCTCTGTCTCTACCTGAACAATCTCTCTTCTGTGTGTACCATCTCTAAGTCTGCTTCCACTATCTCTCCCTCTGCCTGCACCATCTATCTTCTGTGTGTACCAACTATGTGTCTGCTTCCACTATCTGTGTCTCTGCCTGCACCATCTCTCTTCTGTGTGTACCATCTCTGTGTCTGCTCCCACTTTTTGTGTCTATGCCTGCACCATCTATCTTCTATCTGTACCATCTCTGTGTCTGCTTCCACTATCTGTCTCTCTGCCTGGAACCCTATACCATCTATTCTCTGTGTCTACCATGTCTGTGTCTGTTTCCACTATCTCTTCCTCTGCCTGCAGCCCTATATAATCTATTCTCTGTGTGTACCATCTCTGTGTCTGCTTCCACTATCTATGTGTCTACCTGCACCATCTCTCTTCTGTGTGTACCATTTCTGTGTCTGGTTCCACTATCTGTGTCTCTGCATGCACCATCTCTCTTCTGTGTGTACCATCTCTGTGTTTGCTCCCACATTTTGTGTCTCTGCCAGCACCATCTATCCTCTATGTGTACTATCTCAATTTCTGCTTCCACTCTCTGTCCCTCTGCCTGAAACCCTATACTATGTATTCTCTGTGTGTACCATGTCTGTGTCTGCTTCCACTATCTCTCCCTCTACCTGCAGTCCTATACCATCTATTCTCTGTGTGTACCATCTCTGTGTCTGCTTGCACTATCTGGATCTCTGCCTCCACCATCTATCCTCTGTGTGTACCATCTCTGTGTATACTTCCACTATCTGTGTCTCTGCCTACACCATGTCTCTTTTGTGTGCACCATCTCTGTGTCTGCTCCTACTATCTGTGTCTCTACCTGCACCATCTATCCTCTGTGTGTAACATCTCTGTGTCTGCTTCCACTATCTCTGTCTCTGCCTGCACCATCTATCCTCTGTGTGTACCATCTCTGTGTCTTATTTATTTATTTATTTACTTTTTCACATTTGTAGAGCGCTCTGTTACCCGGAGGTGTCCTGGCGCTGTCTGCTTCCACTATCTGTGTCTCTGCCTTCACCATCTATTCTCTGTGTGTGCCATGTCTGTGTCTGCTTCCACTATCTGTCCCTCTGCCTGCAGTCCTATACCATCTATTCTATGTGTGTACCATCTCTGTGTCTGCTTTCACTATCTGTCCCTCTGCAGCAGTCCTATACCATCTCTTCTCTGTGTGTACCATGTCAGTGTCTGCTTCCACTGTCTGTGTCTCTGCCTGCACCATCTATCCTCTGTGTGTACCATCGCAGTGTCTGCTCCCACTATCCGTGTCTCTGCCTGCACCATCTATCCTCTGTGTGTACCATCTCTGTGTCTGGTTCCACTATCTGTGTCTCTTTTGCACCATCTATCCTCTGTGTGTACCATCTCTGTGTCTGCTTCCACTATCTGTCCTTCTGCCTGAAACCCTATACCATCTATTCTCTGTGTGTACCATGTCTGTGTCTGCTTCCACTATCTCTCCCTCTGCCTGCAGCCCTATACCATCTATTCTCTGTTGGTACCATCTCTGTGTCTGCTTCCACTATCTGTCGCTCTGCCTACAGTCCTATATCATCTATTCTCTGTGTGTACCATCTGTGTGTCTGCTTCCACTATCTGTGTCTCTGCCTGCACCATCTCTCTTCCGTGTGTACCATCTCTGTGTCTGCTCCTACTATCTGTGTCTCTACCTGCACCATCTATCCTCTGTGTGTACCATCTCTGTGTCTGCTTCCACTATCTGTGTCTCTGCCTGCACCATCTATTCTCTGTGTGTACCATCTCTGTGTCTGCTTCCACTATCTGTCCCTCTGCCTGCAGTCCTATACCATCTATTCTATGTGTGTACCATCTCTGTGTCTGCTTCCACTATCTGTCCCTCTGCAGCAGTCCTATACCATCTATTCTCTGTGTGTACCATCTCAGTGTCTGCTTCCACTGTCTGTGTCTCTGCCTGCACCATCTCTCTTCTGTATGTACCATTTCTGTGTCTGCTCCTACTATCTGTGTCTCTGCCTGCACCATCTATCCTCTGTGTATACCATCTCTATGTCTGCTTCCACTATCTGTGTCTCTGCCTGCACCATCTATCCTCTCTGTGTACCATCTCTGTGTCTGCTTCCACTATCTGTGTCTGTGCTTGCACCATCTATTCTCTGCGTGTGCCATCTCTGTGTCTGCTTTCACTATCTGTGTCTCTGCCTGCACCATCTATCCTCAGTGTGTACCATCTTTGTGTCTGCTTCCACGATCTGTGTCTCTGCCTGCACCATCTATTCTCTGTGTGTACCATCTGTATGTCTGCTTCCACTATCTCTCCCTCTGCCTGCACCATATATCCTCTGTGTGTACCATCTTATTGTCTGCTTCCACCATCTGTGTATCTTTCTGCACCATCTATACTCTGTGTGTATCATCTCTGTGTCTGGTTCCACTATCTGTGTCTGTGCTTGCACCATCTATTCTTTGTATATACCATCTCTGTGTCTGCTTCCACTACCTGTGTCTCTACGTGCACCATCTATCCTCTGTGTGTACCATCTCTGTGTCTGCTTCCACTATCTGTGTCTCTGCCTGCACCATCTATCATCTGTGTGTACCATCTCTGTGTCTGCTTCCACTATCTGTGTCTCTGCCTGCACCATCTATTCTCGATGTGTACCATCTGTATGTCTATTTCCACTATCTCTCCCTATGCCTGCACCATCTATCCTCTGTGTATACCATCTCTATGTCTGCTCCCACTATCTGTGTCTCTGCCTGCACCATCTATTCTCTGTATGTACCATCTCTATGTCTGCTTCCTCTATCTCTCCCTCTGCCTGCACCATCTATCCTCTGTGTGATCCATCTCTGTGTCTGCTTCCACTATCAGTTTCTCTGCCTGCACCATCTCTTTTCTCTGTGTATTATTTCTGTGTCTGTTCTCACTATCTCTGTCTTTGCTTGCAACATCTATCCTCTATGTGTAACATCTCTGTGTCTGGTTCCACTATCTGTGCCTCTGCCTGCACCATCTCTTTTCTGTGTGTACCATCTCAATGACTAGTTCCACTATCTCTCCCTCTGCAGGAACCATCTATACTCTGTGTGTACCATCTCTGTGTCTAGTTTCACTATCTGTGTCTCTGACTGCACCATCTTTCTTCTGTGCGTAACATCTCTGTGTCTTCTTCAACTATCTGTGTCTCTGCCTGCACCATCTATTCTCTGTGTATACTATCTCTGTGTCTGCTTCCACTAGCTGTGCCTCTGCCTGCACTATCTATTCTCTGTATATACCATCTCTGTGTCTGCTTCCACTATCTTTGTCTCTGCCTGCACCATCTAACCATTATGTGTACCATCTCTATGTCTGCTTCCACTATCCGTGTCTCTGCCTGCACCATCTATTCTCTGTGTGTACCATCTCTGTGTCTGCTTCCACTATCTGTGGCTGTGCTTGCACCATCTATTCTCTGTGTGTGCCATCTCTGTGTCTGCTTCCACTATCTGTGTCTCTGCCTGCACCATCTATCATCTGTGTGTACCATCTCTGTGTCTGCTTCCACTATCTGTGTCTCTGCCTGCACCATCTATTCTCGATGTGTACCATCTGTACGTCTATTTCCACTATCTCTCCCTATGCCTGCACCATCTATCCTCTGTGTATACCATCTCTATGTCTGCTCCCACTATCTGTGTCTCTGCCTGCACCATCTATTCTCTGTGTGTACCATCTCTATGTCTGCTTCCTCTATCTCTCCCTCTGCCTGCACCATCTATCCTCTGTGTGATCCATCTCTGTGTCTGCTTCCACTATCAGTTTCTCTGCCTGCACCATCTCTTTTCTCTGTGTATTATTTCTGTGTCTGTTCTCACTATCTCTGTCTTTGCTTGCAACATCTATCCTCTATGTGTAACATCTCTGTGTCTGCTTCCACTATCTGTGTCTGTGCTTGCACCATCTATTCTCTGTGTGTGCCATCTCTGTGTCTGCTTCCACTATCTGTGTCTCTGCCTGCACCATCTATCCTCTGTGTGTACCATCTCTATGTCTGCTTCCACTATCTGTGTCTCTGCCAGCAGCATCTATTCTCTGTGTGTACCATCTGTATGTCTGCTTCCACTATCTCTCCCTCTGCCTGCACAATCTATCCTTTGTGTGTACCATCTTATTGTCTGCTTCCACTATCTGTGTCTCTGCCTGCACCATCTATCCTCTGTGTGTATCATCTCTGTGTCTGATTCCATCTGTGTCTGTGCTTGCACCATCTATTCTATTTATATACCATCTCTGTGTCTGCTTCCACTATCTGTGTCTCTACCTGCACCATCTATCATCTGTGTGTACCATCTCTGTGTCAGCTTCCACTATCGGTGTCTCTTCCTTCACCATCTATTCTCTATGTGTACCATCTGTATGTCTACTTCCACTATCTCTCCCTCTGCCTGCACCATCTATCCTCTGTGTATACCATCCCTGTGTCTGCTTCCACTACCTGTATCTTTGCCTGCACCATCTATTCTCTGTGTGTACCATCTCTATGTCTGCTTCCTCTATCTCTCCCTCTGCCTGCATCATCTATCCTCTGTGTGTACCATCTCTGTGTCTGCTTCCACTATCAGTTTCTCTGACTGTACCATCTCTCTCCTCTGTGTACCATTTCTGTGTCTGCTCTCACTATCTGTGTCTCTGCTTGCAACATCTATCCTCTATGTGTAACATCTCTGTGTCTGGTTCCACTATCTGTGTCTCTGCCTGCACCATCTCTCTTCTGTGTGTACCATCTCTATGTCTGGTTCCATTATCTCTCCCTCTGCAGGCACCATCTATCCTCTGTGTGTACCATCTCTGTGTCTACTTTCACTATCTGTGTCTCTGCTAGCACCATCTCTCTTCTGTGTGTAACATCTCTGTGTCTGCTTCCACTATCCGTGTCTCTGCCTGCACCATCTATCCTCTGTGTGTACCATCTCTGTGTCTGCTTCCACTATCTGTGTCTCTGTCTGCACCATCTATCCTCTGGGTGTTCCATCTCTGTGTCTGCTTCAACTATCTGTGCCTCTGCCTGCACCATATATTCTCTGTATATACCATCTCTGTGTCTGTTTCCACTATCTGTGTCTCTGCCTGCACCATCTATCCTCTACGTGTACCATCTCTGTGTCTGCTTCCAACATCTGTGTCTCTGCCTGCACCATCTATTCTCTGTGTGTACCATCTCTATGTCTGCTTCCACTATCTGTGTCTCTGCCTGCACCATCTATCCTCTGTGTGTACCATCTCGGTGTCTCCTTCCACTATCTGTGTCTCTGCCTGCACCATCTCTCTTCTGTGTGTACCATCTCTGTGTCTACTCCCACTATCCTTGTCTCTGCCTGCACCATCTAAGGACACTATATTCAGAGAGAGGTAGACTGTGAGCAGAGACAGAGGAGATTATAGTAAAAGGTGCAAATATAATTCTTTAATTTACAGACACTCTGTGTGATCCTGGACAAAAAGTTTAAAACCAAAGTTTTTACCAAAACACTTTTACCACACGAAAAAGTTTAGGAGACAAAACACAGCCTATCTATTTCATCACTACAATACAATGCAGAATCCTGTGTCCTTTTCAAAATACATTTCAATTTCCAGCATTACTTTTTACCAGCATTACATCCAAATATAAGACACAATATTTTCATGAAAGAAAATAGTATAACCAGAGGGAGGTAGACTGTGAAAAGAGACAGGAGAAATTATAATAAAAGGTACAAATATAATTCTTTAATTTACACAGACACTCAGTGTGATCCTGGACAAAAAGTTTAAAACCAAAGTTTTTTCCAAAACACATTTACCACACTAAAGCGATTAAGAGACAGAACACATCCTATCTATTTCAGCGCTACAATACAGTGCAGAAACCTCAGTCATTTTCAAAATACATTTCCAATTTGCAGCATTACTTTTTTGCCAGCATTACATCCAAACATGAGACTCACACTGTGACCTTAGACATATAACTGAAATCCTTGCAATTCCGTCAAATAATTACTACAGTGAAAGGAGGGGAGGGAAGAGGATCTTCCTAGTAGTGTTCAATAAAGAGAACAAAGGTGAGGAAGACAAAAAGAGAGAGACAATGAGAGGGAAACAATAAACAAAAGAAATTAAACAGATGGTCAGAGAGAATTACAAAAACAGGAGTAAAGGAAAGGGATAATGACAGTGAAGAAAAAAAAGGGTAAGGAGAGTGAGAGAAAAAAACATATTAAGAAAAAGGCAAAAGGTGTAAGTAAAACAGAAGGATTTATAGAGAAACAGGAGAAGGAAAAATAACACTGTTGGACAGAAAGGAAGACAGTGAGAGACAGTGAAAGAGCAGGAGAGCGAGTAACTTCTACATTGCAACTCATTTTTATTATTAACTTAAAATACACAACATATATTCCCTCACAAATTAATAACTCACCTTTAAAAATGCTTTTGAAGATTGAGAACAGTGCCAAAAACACACCAGATTTTCTTCAGCAGAATCTCTGAATTGTACCTCAGACACTGCAACCACAAATGGCCCTGATTCCCTCTGATTAAACACACATATCTCTGGACATACCCAATGACATTTCTTCCCACACAAATTCAAAACCAAACTAACATTTTAATTGTTTGTACATTTCAACACTTTCAAACTCACATAATTTTCAAGCCATCCCCCACTGCTCTCTCTCTCTGCCTGTTACCATGGCAACTCTCCATAGAACACCTATCTGAACTCAAAAGGTTAAAAGTTCATCTCTCAATGTTGCAAACCAAAGCAGCAAGTGTGTTTGACCTCTCAATATTCCAGCTTATCCTGTGCAATGTTCCTTTCAATGACTTTTTCTAAACTAATAGTATTATTACTTTAAAAAAACAGTAGGATGCACCCTAGTTTTCAATCTTAAATTATCAGAAACCACCAATCATTTCTTCTTTTTCAAGTGCACTAAATCTCAACCACTTTTTTTTTAAACTCCTACTTTCAAACTGCCATTTCATTTCCACAACCCATCTCAGTACAACCACATCTGCCTTCAAGATGCTTAAAGTCTGGATAGTAGGACATAGCTATATTTTCTGGAGTGAAAGGTATGTAGCAAATAGATGCTTTCACAACCTTGATTTACCAAATGTGGATATTATGTGGATTGGTCAGAGAGGATTGAGATGTCACCAATTGATGCCATTGGTAAAATCCTTTATGCATCTACCACACCCTGACCTCATAATTGTGCACTGCGGTGGCAATGACCAGGGTACTTTGACCGGGGTAGGTCTGGAAATGCTTTTAAAGGACACCTTTGGGCAATTGATGACACTTTTTCCAAAAACTGCCTTGGTATATTCTAATATATAAGGCAATATATAAGGCAAAAATGGAACTGGTCCAACCAATTTTGTCCACAGATTGAGAAAGCAAGGAAACATGTGAATAAATCTGTTTCTGTTTTCCTCAGAGACTATGGTATGGGTTCTATATACCACAACAACTTGCGTTACAACATGCAAGGCTTCTATAGGAGAGATGGTGTACATTTTACAGATGAGGGGAATAGAGTCTTCCTTTAAAACTTTAGACTCTGCATAGGTACTTACCTGCAGGTACAAAAAACACCCAATGAACACAACGGCTCTTTTTAGAGCCAACCAACATCTGAACACTCTAACTTGTTATTTAACTGTATTTTTTTCAGCTTTCTTTCTGACGTGCGCGCACGGTGCGCGCATCTCGCAATTTAAAAAACAAACTTATTTTTTGTCCTTCGGGGTCCTTCAGAAACCCCCTCAGTAGGCCAAGGGGGTCAGGGACACTCTACCCTGCCTCCTTTTCATGTTCTCCACTTTTATTTGTCATTCTGTTTTAAAACTACACAAAATGGCGACTATGTAAATGTAAATGTAAATGTACAGGAATTTATATAGCGCAAATCACCAAGCGGTTTCTAAGCGCTTGCTTAGGGAACCCGTCCTGGTATTCCCCTGTGAGATAACCCCGGCAGGGTATCCACAAGGTGAAAGCCAGGCATCCCGCCGCGAGGGGCCGTTGCGGAGATTAAGCAAGCTATTGCCCAGAGTCGCAGAGTGTGAACCCACGAATCGAGTAGGCACCGGAGCGAGAATTGTCGAGTCCATGGACATTTTAGGACTCAAGACCCCGCTGAGCCGGGAATTGAACCCTGGTCCCGGGCTGACCTCTGCTTCCAGGTCTGCCTCCTCTAACCTGTGAGCCACACTTCTCCACTATGGGGTGCGAGCACCGTGCGCGCACCTCGCGATTTTTTAGAAAAAAAAAAAAAAAAATGTTGCCCTTCGAGGGCCTTCAGAGACCCCATGAGAAAGCCTAGGGGGTCAGGTAGTCTCTACCCTGCCCCCTTTTCACGTTATGCACTTTTGTTTTTGGCTCTGTTTTGCTTCAGAAACACAAAATGGCGGCTAAGGGGTGCGAGCACCGTGCACGCATCTCGCGATTTTCTTGTTTTTTTTTAATGTTTTTTGGGGCCGTCGGGGGCTTTAAGGGACCCCCTGAGAAAACCTAGGGGGTCAGGGAGTCTGTTCCTTGCTTCCTTTTCATGTTTTACGAAAATCGGGCTAAATGTCATTCATTTGCGATGAGTGCGCGCACGTCAAGACATGTGACTTGAAAACAAAGTCATGTGACTCTAAAACAACCCTTTTGATTGGTTATTAGTAGTTTCTTTTCAAGCATCTTCAAAAACCCCACCCACTTTCCTCACTATTTCTTTTACTTTCTTGGAAGAAGCACCTTTACTGCTGTGTTCCTCCTTTGGACTTTGTTTTTTGTTTCTGAATTGAAAAGATGGCAGACAGACAACAGGATTCCTCCTCCTTTGACTCAGATGTACAGCAACACCAGCCACCTGCCAAGAAGTCAAAGGACTCTGCTCCTAATATCCGGCCACTTTTCAAGGAAGTGCATCTCCGTTGTAACAAATGCTATGAAGTACTTTGCTACGCAGAGCAAAGTCTGGAGTTAATGGAGCAGAAAATTCGCAACCACCAATGCTCCCGGCAATAATTTTTTTCATTTAAGTTTTTTTTTGTTCCTTTTGAGCACTTTATGGTTAACAAAACAAACAAACAAAAAAATATAAAATTGATAAATAACTCCAAAAAAACAACAACAAAAAAAAGGTTCTTTTCAGAACTCACTTCACTTCTCAATGAAGAGCTATATCTCTTATACACTGCGTCATACTTTTTTGAATGAATGAGTAGAGTATAAATGAATGACTGCCATGACTGAGTGTAGGGGAGGAAGGGACTAACAGAATGAGTGTGGAAAGGGTAATATGGTGAGTGAAGAAATGGGAGTCAAAGAGTGACTGAAAAAAGGAACTAAGGGTAGGGAATAAAGGTAAGGAGATTGTAAGAGTAAGGAAATGGCAGTAAGGAAAGGACAGTAAGGGAGGGGGATTGAGACAAGAGGAGCAGGGGACGGAGACAGGAAAGGGGAGTTAGATTGAGAGTAAGAAGTAGACCTGGGTAAAGGGGGTTGAAGTAAGAGAACTGCAGTGATGGTGAGAAAAGGGATATGAGGATAAGAAAAGAGGGGTAAGGTAAAGTGAGAGATGGGGAGTGAGGGAGAGATAAGTGGAGTGAAGGGATGAAGGGAGTTAGGAAACTGGAGTGAAAGAAGAGGAGTAAGGATTTCAATTAGAGAAGGAGAGTGAGGGACAGTGAGTGAAAGAATGCGAAAAAAAGAAGGGGTGTGACATACAGACAGGATGAAGTGTAAGGGGGAAAGGGGAGTGACTATAAGTAAAGGATAATAACAGTTAGGGAAGGGGTATAAAGATGAGGGAAGGAGAATAACAAAAAAGGTTAAAAATGAACACAGAGGAGGGCGTGGCCAACAGCATGGCCGGCTAAGACGTGTCTTGCCGGAGCTCCGGCCGGACTGCACACTAATCCGTCTTTTAATATCACCCTGGAGAAAGCACCTTGCACCAGGAGGTGGGCAAACATACTCGGCAGCAGAGGTTCGTTTTATGGCACCGACACCTGCGTGAAACTCCCCGAAATCAGCTGAATCAACACCAGACCGGGAGCGCCCCTGGAGGACAAGATGGCGCCGAGGGACTGAGCGGCCGTAGTGGTGGAGCGATCCTGACCTGTAAGTCTGCCCGATCGCTGTGGCGGAGTCGGAATCACAGCGCGACTGAGACCGGACCTGGACCCCTTCTGGTGCGGTGAGCGGTACCAGCACAGTAGAGGCAGATCCGGATTGCAAATCGGCAGCCTTTACCAAGATGGCGGCCGAATAAGTGCTGATCCGGTACGCTGACACGGAGACCAAGTGAGGAGCGGAGCGGACCCCACCCGCGAGTCCCAGCGCTTGGCGGAGGCGGTATCTGGGAGCGGAGAGCGGGGGGATCCCTTCACCCTCCCCCCCAAACGACGAAGGAGGCGAGCGGCGGAATCGGCGGAGCTTGTCCGCTCCCGCAGACAAAATCGAAAACCGGCGAAGGAGGTGAGCCCGGGGGGAGCCACACCGGAGGAGGGGGCAGCTGAGGGAGAGGCCTTGCTGTAGCGGCCTATGGGGCCGGTGATTACCCTGAGCCCCCAGCAGTGACACTCACATTGGCGGAGGCACCCTCTCCCCCCCCCCTCCCGCCTGCAAACACCACTGCGCTAAAGAGCGGACCCCCGGGGCACGGAGGCGGGCAGCAGCACACGGAGGACGCCAGCAGTAGAAGCAGACCCCACTAGTGGAGGCACTGACAAGGAACCTGGCCCGCACGGAACGGGATAGCGGCGTGGCCAGGAGAGTGGCGGGGGGCGAGACTCCGACCATTGCCCTCACCAATACATATCACTGACCACAGCCAGACGGGGGTGAAGACCCTGAAACACCACTGGGGCTATTAGGACCTGAAAACGGAGGCAGTCCTCACCGCCCCTGCATGAGGGATCGCTGTGGAAGGGCGCTACAAGGGGGAGGGTCGGACCGGGTCCGCGGCTCGCGTGGGGGGGGGAGGAGAGGAGATAGCCACCTCTGACAACCCTGACCCCAGGGGCCACACGGTGGTAGCCTCCGCAAAATCACACAATACCCCCCTGATAACAGAAACGCGACTGGGACAGTCCCAAGAAATGGGCCTCGGAGTGGCTGGGGACTGGGCGCAGGGTAGAAAGGCACCTGGAGACAACGAGGTGGGGTGGCAGGGTCGCCCCGCCCTGAGCCCTGCGGAGGGTGAATAACCAGACAAGCCAAAGAGTGCCACGACCCACCCACCCCTGAAGATACTGCCACACAGCCGCCGAGGGTGGAGTGGCGACGACCACGAGAGCGAAGACGCCAGGAGACGGGGGGGGAGGGAAAGGAAAGTGGAATGGCGTCTGCCAGCCTGGGAGATCCAAACACCGGAAATAATGAAGGGTATCAGGGCAGACATAAAGGTATATGTGGCTGAAAACGAAGGCACGGTCCAATCAGGGGTCACACTCTGGGAAGCAATGAAGCCGGTCCTCAGGGATCGCATAAAGAGCAGGTTGGGAGAGGCCAGGAGGAAGCAGCAGGCCACGATCTCTAGTGCGGAGGTTTCGATCTTAGCCCTTGAAGCAGATTACCATCATAGACGGGAAGAGGCCATTCTTAGGAAACTGTTAGACGCACAAAGACACTATAGAGAACTTGTCACTGGGGAAGCACGCACACAGGCGCTGGCGACGCTACACCGATTATATGACGTAGGGGATAAATCGGGTAAACTTCTGGCGTGGCTGAGCAGGAAGGAAAGGACAGCTAGATGGGTTGATAGGATTACACTGGCAGAGAATAGGTCGGCATGCACGGACGAGGCTATAGCGGAGGCTTTTGCAGCTTACTATGAAGACTTTTACCGGGCTAGGACTCTGGGTGACGAGGATGAAGCACGCTACTATATGTGCGACATGATGATCCCGACCCTGTCACCTGAGGACGTCACAGATCTAGATGCAGAGATGACACTAGAGGAAATAGCAGAGGCCATAGCATCCCTGAAACCGGGGAAGACGCCGGGGCCCAACGGCTTCCTGGCGGAATTCTTCAAACGGACGGCCGACCTGTTACAACGTCATGTAAAAACCTTATTTGTCGAGGCATTCCAGACGGCGAGCCTGCCGCCCGACCTTGCCTTGGCCACAATTGTCCCAATATACAAGGAGGGCAAACCTAGAGATGTATGTGCTTCCTACCACCCGATTTCTCTCCTCAATATGGAGACAAAGATTCTGGCCACTGTCCTAGCTAGACGCCTTCGGAGGGTAATCTCGGATCTGGTACATGTGGAGCAGTCCGGATTTCTCCCGGACAGGGCAACTAAACTGAATCTCCGTCGCACGCATAACTGGCTGCAGGAAATCCGAGAGAGGAGCGAGCCCCACTGGTTTCTCTCGTTGGATGCAGAAAAGGCCTTCGATGCGGTCCACTGGCCCTTCTTGCTAGAGACGCTGAGGAGGTTCGGCTTTGGCCCTAAGTTTCTAAAGTGGATTCAACTCCTGTACTCCACCCCGAGGGCACGAGTGCGGGTCAATGGCAGGGTGTCGCGCGAATTCAGCATTGGTAGGGGAACGCGCCAGGGGTGCCCACTGTCCCCCCTACTTTTCACACTGACAATAGAAATCTTAGCGATCAGGATCCGTCAGAATCAGGGAATTAGAGGCTTCACATGGGGGGAGTCGGAGGATACCCAGGAGAAAATTTCGCTGTATGCCGATGACGTCCTGTTGTTTGTTACAGACCCGGACGCCACAATCCCGGTGCTGTTCAAAGAGCTGGCTGACTTCGGTGCAAGGGCAGGCCATACGATTAATTGGCATAAATCGGTTTTATATGACCCGCAAGGTATGGAGCGGAGGGATTGCCTGCCAGAACTCCTCATTCACACCACGGAGGGCTTCCAATACTTGGGAGTGTACATAACACTAGATAGGCAGCTCTCCTTTAATAATAATGTGGCCCGAATCATGGTAAGCGCAAAGGCGGAAATGGATCGGTGGAGACAGCTCCCGCTCACTTTATTGGGCCGCGCAGCGCTATATAAAATGGTACTACTTCCGAAGTTCCTCTATGCCCTGCAAAACGAATACTATCCGCTACCGATTAAAACTTTGAATAAAATCCACTCAGACCTACGTGCATTCTTATGGCTGGGGAAACAGCCGAGAGTGGCCTTAACCACACTGCAACGTCACCAGTACAGTGGAGGGATTTCCCTTCCCAACCTAGAAGCAGACTATTGGGCGGAGCATCTCACTCCGATTAATGAATGGCTCCATGCGGCAATAGATCACCCTACCTACGCACTAGAAAGGTCGAAATGGTCCACTACTAACGTGCTATTCTACCTGTACGGAGGGACCGGAGGGAAGCAACTTCTGCCGGCCACACAGATTACACTGACCGCGTGGCATAGGGCCACCAAACGCATGGGATGGGACAAGCGGCCCACCCGGCAGACACCACTATGGCACTGTCGATGGCTGGGTGAACTCAACAAATTGAAAGGCTTCTGACGTTGGGATGACATCGGCATTTCAACAATAGGGAACGTGATTACAAGGGGAGAGCTAAAAACATTTCACGCACTACAGCAAGATTTTGGCTTACATAACACACAGTACTACAAATACACGCAACTGAGACATGCATGGAGGGCGCAAAATATCACTCAGACAGACATCCCAGAATACGCGCCACTGGAGGGTAGGTTACTGCAGGAACAGATAGGGGGAGGGGCGGTATCCCTCACGTATAGAACGCTGACCAACAATATGCTAGGTACCTTACAAGACTTACGAACCAAATGGGAGGCAGATGCCGGGGCCATGGAAGATCTAGATTGGGAGATGGTTCTTATGCACCCGCGCGAGGTAGCGATTAAGTCTAGGCTTCGCCTCATACAGCTGAAGGTGCTACACAGAGCCTATTTCGACAGGGTACGCCTTTTTAAAATGGGGAAGGTCACGGACACAGCATGCCTAAGGTGCCTTCAGAAGGAGGGCGACTTCTATCACACACTCTGGGGTTGCAATATCATACAAACGTACTGGGAAGAAATATTTGTGGAATTGGATGAGATACTGGACACTACTCTACCACGCGACCCTAAGTTGGCTTTATTGGGTTTGACAACCGAAGTGGACCTGGCCCGCCCCCTGATCATCTTCCTAGTGCTGGCTTTGGTGGTGGCAAAGAGAGACATTGCACGATACTGGGGTGCGGCCAAACCGCCAGATTTAGAGGAATGGAGGAGAGGACTAGACTTATACATGGCGGCAGAGAGAGTGACCTATAAAGCCAGGGGCTGCCCAAAAAAGTTTCGGAGAGTATGGTCAAAGTGGAGACAATACCACGGATTGGAGTGAAGCCACAGAGAACTTGAGTGGGGGCCTCGGAGGAATTGCCGGGTGACACAGACCCAACGGAGGTGATTAGGGGCGGCAATTATTTATTTATTTATTTATGATTCTTGTAGAGCGCACAGCTACCCCCGTCGGGGGTGTCCCGGCGCTAAAACCGTCAGCAGAAAAGAAAGAAGGGCCTGTCTAAATAGAAGAGAATAGCCAAGTTTTCAAGCGTCTATGGAACAGTGCTTCAGAAGGGGCAAATCTGAGGTCTAAGGGAAGGCTGTTCCAATGTTTTGCAGCAAGGACAGCAAAGGCTCTGCCACCCATTCGGGCGCGGCGGAAGCGTGGCACCACATAGACTATATTACATAACCCAGTTATGACTAGTGGGTGAATATACGTCGGGAGAGGGTGGGAAGGATCTGAGGGGGGGGAGGTGGGCATGGAAGTGGCTGTTTCGGGGATTACGTTTCTCATTTCTTATGTACCTACTAGGAGTTTTGCTAAAACCCCACGCTTTACTTGATTCGTGGGGAATCTTGTGAATCTAGAGACAAGAAAAAGTTGCATAACTGACGGGCATTGGCCGAATGTTGAAGCCAGTCCGTGTAATTACCTTTTCATTTGTGATACTTATGCTGCAACAATAAAAAAGTGTTATAAAAAAAATAATAATAAATAAATGAACACAGAGGGAAAGTGAATGTTGGAGAGAGAAGGAGTGGTAGAAACAGAGACGTTAAGGAAATCAAGGGTAAAGGACACAGAGGGAAAGAGATAGAGAGCAAGGAACACTGTGATCTTAGACACATGAAAATCTTCCTTGCAATTCAGAAAATTAATTATTGCAGTGAAAGAGAGTCTTGCTGTGAGTACTGTTTTAGATTTTAGGACAGAGCAGTGGTGTTCAGGGAGATTTGAGGGTCAAGGTGAAAATGAGAATGTATAAATGAGAATTCACTCCCATCATTACTACATGCTACAGAGACACTTGGTAAGCAATTTCTTCAGCTCTTCCAGGCCTGACTCCAACAATGACTACATGCTTTGCATTAATTGTAAACACATCAACTAAACAAATTATTCTACCACCATTTTGTGAAATAAAGTCTGACTCACACTGTGATCTTAGTTGAATAAAAACAGAAAAATGTTGCACACTATATTGTAAGACTCAGTTTTTACCACAATCACTTGGCTACTAGCTCAACGATTACAATTAAAAAAGAATAGTTTCTCAAATAATATTTTTAAATATACATTTATTTTTCAGAATTTTCAAAATCTAATAGCACTTCCAACATTATTTGGTCTGGAATTTCTTTGTCCAAAATCTCCTGACATGATTCCTCAAACTCATACATGTCCAACACTTCAAAAAATTCATGGTCCATTGACTCGTCAAAAAAATCACTTATAGTATGTCTTCCAACGATTGCCTCTTCTTCAATGTTGCTCTCAGTAAAAGAATTATTCAAATCTTCAAGGAGACTCGCTGAAATTTCAAACGTTACTTCCAATCTCTCCTCATTTTGCTCCATTTCCTTTTTTTTTAAATGTGTTGTAATACCTTACAAAAAAAAACTTTAATTTCTCATTTTTAGTAATAGATAATACAAAAATAGCTTTTTCACCAATTTTATTCTTTCAAATTATTATACAGAAACTTTTATAAAGTACTTTATATGATTATATCACTTAAATTTGTTTATAAGAATTTATACTTATAAAATGACCTGACTGACTTTGTGAGTACATGTATTCCTATATTTTCAAACACATCAACCAAGCAAATTATTCTGTCAGAATTTTCCTGAAATGATTACTAAATGCTTGTGAAAGAGTTTCTATGGCACTTATAGTGAAGTGAGGGAAGAGATATGAAGGTGAGAAAAGGAGAGTAAGAAAAAAAAGCATATTAAGCGAAAAGAAAAAGGAGTATGTGAAACAGAAAGATTTTTTTTAAAAAGAGAGGAAGGAAAAAGAACAGTGGTGGAGAGAAAGGGAGACAGTGAGAGACAGAGAAAGAGAGGGAGAGTAAGAAACTTCCACATTAGAAAACATTTTTCTTATTAACTTAAATTATACAACGTAGTTGCCCTTATAATTTAACTACTTACCTTTTAAAATGCTGCTGAAGATTTAGTACAGTGTGAATCACACACCAGATATTGTAAACCAAAAATCTCTCAAATGTACCTCAGACACTGCAATCACAAAATGGCCGTGATTTCCTGTCAGTTTTCACACATAACTTCGTACATAACCAATCAAATTTCTTCCCACACAAATACTAACCCACACTAACATTTTAATTGGGTGTACATTTCAACACTTTCAAACTCACATAATGCTCAACCTACCCCCACGGATCTCTCTGCCTCTAACCATGGTAACTCTCCATGGAACACCTATCTAAACTGAAAAGGTTAAACGTTCATCACTCAATGTTGCAAACCAATCAGCAAGTGTGTTTGACTACTCAATATACCAGCTTATCCTGTCCAATGTTCTTTTCAATGACCTTTTCTAAACCAATAGTATTATTCCTTTTTAAAAACAGTACTATGCACCCTAGTTTTCAAAGTTCAATTATCAGAAACCACCAATCATTTTATTTTTTCCAGTGCACTGAATCTCATCCACATTTCTTTCTAAACTCCTATTTTTAAAACACAACTGTTCTTTTTAGAGACAACCAACATCTAAACACTGAAACTTTTAATTTAACTGTTTTTTTTGTTTTTTTCTCCGAATGACGAAATGGCGGCCAAAAGGGTGCGCACACCGTGCGTGCACCACACGATTTTTTCTACCTTGCCCCCTTTTCACATTATCCGCTTTTGTTTTTGGCTCTGTTTTGCTTCAGAAACACAAAATGGCGGCTAACGGGTGAGAGCACTGTGCGCGCATCCCGCGATTTAAAAAAAAAAAATTTTTTGGGCCCTTCAGGGTCCTTTAGGGTTCCCCTGAGAAGGCCTAGGGGTCAGGGAGACTCCACCCTAGCCCCTTTTCATGTATCCCACTTTTTTTATAGGCTCCCTTCTGCCTCGAAAACAAGATGGTGGCCAACACTTCCTGATTTCTGCCGATTGGAATGTTGAAAGACATCCAACAGCAAATCAAAATTCCGCTCGTGCACGGGAAGGTGCGCGCACATGCGTGCACGGTGCGCGCACGTGCGTGCACGTTGCGCGCTTATAGATATATACATTTTTTCAAATACAATTTTCTCAAAAACTACTGGAAGAATTAACACCATTTCAACAAAAGACCGAACTGCGTACCAGTCCCTACCATTTTGCCAAGTTTGGTGTAATTCCGTTCAGCCGTTCGGGCTGTAGCCGGGTCCAATCGTCCTATGGAAAATAGCATGGGGAAAACACGTTTTGGGACCCCCTTTTTTCTCGGCCCCCACTTCACAAATCCCCCCAAAACTTTAAAAGGAAGAAGCGGAGCGGAGCAAGCCATCGTCTTTGAGAAATTCGCGAAGTTTCATCAACCGGCGTCAAAGTTATTCCCAATAGAATGTTGCGGATTTCCTATGGAAACTAGGTCCTAACTATAACTACCTACTGGCGACCGCCAGTAGGTAATATATATATATATATATATATATATATATATGCAGTTCCACTCCCTTCCGAAATGCCGGGACCCTTCAAACAATGGTGCAAGTCAGGGGCGAAAGTTCCCCTGTGTAAATACAGGTTCACAGCGTGTAGCCGCGACAGCTACGCAATGCACTCTCCTTGACAACAGCAGCAGCCAAAGTTACTCACTCCCAATCTCGTGCGTGCATCACAGAAAAGTATTTTATTCTTTCAGTTGCAGCATCAAGAAAATTAAACATGGAAAAACCCAACGCGTTTCAGCGACTCCTTCGCCTTGGTCACGGGCAATTCACAATGTTCACATTACAAACAATAAATAAAGTTTCACGTGAGAAAAGTGCTCAAAATAAACAAAGGACTCATGGTCCAAATTTTGCGGCCATCTTAGAGTGTAGTAATAACCTAGAAATGACCCATGCAAACAGCATGTGAACATTGTGAATTGCCCGTGACCAAGGCGAAGGAGTCGCTGAAACGCTGCAACTGAAAGAATAAAATACTTTTCTGTGATGCACGCACGAGATTGGGAGTGAGTAACTTTGGCTGCTGCTGTTGTCAAGGAGAGTGCATTGCGTAGCTGTCGCGGCTACACGCTGTGAACCTGTATATATATATATATGTATATATATATACATATATATATTTATATATATATATATATATATTACCTACTGGCGGTCGCCAGTAGGTATATATAGTTAGGATTTTTTCTCTATGGGATTTTTGAAAATTCTATGTCTAATAACTTTGGCGTTTGTGGACGGAATTGGCTGAAATTTTCTGGAAAATGGAACATTTTGTTTCTGAGCAGCCCCTGAAAATTTGGGGGGGGGTTCGTCAAGGGGGGGCCGAGAAAAAAAGGGGGTCCAAAAACGCGTTTTTCCCATGTTAATTTCCATAGGGCGGTTGGCCTCACTTTTAGCCCGAACAGCTGAATGGATTTGCACGAAACTTGGCAAAATTGTAGGGACTGGTAGCCCGATGTGCCTTTGCTAGGTCTCAATATATGTGCTCCAGTGGATTTTGAGAAATTAATGTTCAAAAAAAGATATATATCTGTAACAGCGTTCCGGGCAGCGGTCCGCTTCGCGTACTTTTCGCGTTACAGAGCTTTGCGAAGCGAAGCTGATTGGTTCTCTGGCGTCTGTAAACATTCCAAACAGTCCGTAGCGGCCGCCATCTTGTCTCTCGGTAGGATCGAGAGACAAGAGGAGGCCAAAGCGAAGGGGCAAATGACCATAAGGGGGCATAGTAGATCCTCCCTGACCCCCTAGGTTTGATGTGGAGGTTTTAAAAGGGCCCCGCGGGGCAAAAAAATAAAGAAATAAATAAATCGAACGGCTGAATGGATTTGCATGAAACTTGGCAAAATTGTAGGGACCGGTAGCCCGATGTGCCTTTGCTGGGTCTCAATACATGTGCTGCAGTGGATTTTGAGAAATTAACGTTCAAAAAAAGATATATATCTGTGACAGCGTCCCGGGTAGCGCTCCGTTTCGCGTACTTTTTGCGTTACGGAGCTTTGCGAAGCGAAGCTGATTGGCTCTCCGGTGTCTGTAAACATTCCAAACAGTACGGAGCGGCCGCCATCTTGTCTCTCGGTAGGATCGAGAGACAAGAGGAGGCCAAAGCGAAGGGGCAAATGACCATAAGGGGGCATAGTAGATCCTCCCTGACCCCCTAGGTTTGATGTGGAGGCTTTAAAAGGGCTCCGCGGGGCAAAAAAAAAAAAAAAAAAATCCTTTTTTTTGGGTGTGGGTGCGCCCGGTTCGCGTAACGGGAAGCGGACTGGGGAGCGTACTACAAGGAAACAAGAATGATTGACTTTTAACTTATTGTATGTTTATAGACTTTTTTTTTCTTTTTTTTCTGTTGAGTGACGTCTTGGCCTATGTCCACGGGATGCAGTCCCTACCATCTCAGCGTTTAAGCCCAGGGGGACCGGTAGTGTGGGAGAGATAACGTCTGTTAACGTTCGATTCGAAGGAAATCAGGAAGTGTTGATAAACATTGTCTGCGCCATCTTGCCTTTTTTCAAATGCCACACTTTTGTCGTGCACGGCAGCCATTTTAGATGCCTTGACCAGACCCACTCTCTGCACGCTGTCGATCTTTAGCATGGCTCCCCACCCTCGCAAGCATCTCCCCCAGGCACTGGTCACCCCCGCTCTCTGTCTTATGCATGGGCAATAAACCTCCCCCCATCTGCGCTGCTCTTCCCTGAGAATCACACCCTGTGCCCGCCCGACACCTCCCTTTCGCCCTATTCACTACCGCACCCTCTGACACTCCTCTTCCTCTGTGTCCGATTGTCCAGGCCGGTCCCAGGCTATCAGGTAGCCCTGCAGATGTAGTTTATGGCCCCAGCTGTAAAGAATCACCCCTCTTCAAAGGAGTTACAGTAGATCAAGGCCCCCACCTGATGAGATCCGTCACACCACACGCGTTCCTACTATCTGAAAATCATCCTGTATTGTGATTGGGGAGGGGACCGAGCCTGAAGCGGAAGATTCCAGGGATGCCTCTTTGTACATCAAAGTTTTTACAATTATGTGTCACATTAAAAATATATAGCACTCCAACAAAGTAGTAGGATTATAAAACTTTAATAACTTATAAATATATACAATGCAACAAAAACAGTAAAAACATTTAAACATTTTTAGGAAAAAAGAAGCAAAAATGGTCAGTAGCTGTGTTTTGTGCGAATAGTTCCAAGGCAGCACAACGTGCTGAGTTCTGGATGGCACCCAGGTGATGTTGCCTGGGTGCCGCACTGGTTTTGGGTATCCTACAATGCTGCTCCGAATAACGGCGTGGGGCGTCCCGGGGGGTGGCTCGTCAGTAGCGGTCTGTTGTGCGAATAGTCCCAAGGCAGCAGAACGTGCTGAGATGTGGATGGCACCCAGGTGATGTCAAGTAAGTTGCCGCACTGGTTTTGGTATCCTACAATGCTGCTCCGAATAACGGCGTGGGGCGCCCGGGGGGGGGGGGAAGGGGGGGTGAGGCGGCGTGAACGGGCCTCCCCAGGTGGAGGGTCGTCTGCTGTAGTGGGGCGCCCCTTTACCGTTTCAGTTGCCATTCCGCCCGCTTTTGGTACACTGTGCCAAAATCCGCCATTCAGCTGAGTTGCGCCCACTCTTGCGGTGCAGCGATAGGCGGCTGCCACATGACTCTCAAAATGGCGGCAGGCTCTTTCCTTTTTGGGCACGGCGTGGGGCGCCCCGGGGGGGGGGGTGAGGCGGCGTGAACGGGCCTCCCCAGGTGGAGGCTCGTCTGCTGTAGTGGGGCGCCCCTTTACCGTTTCAGTTGCCATTCCGCCCGCTTTTGGTACACTGTGCCAAAATCCGCCATTCAGCTGAGTTGCGCCCACTCTTGCGGTGCAGCGATAGGCGGCTGCCACAGGACTCTCAAAATGGCGGCAGGCTCTTTCCTTTTTGGGCCTGGTCCACTGAAATGGCCCTGGGACACCTTGGAAATCGGACGCTTGTCTGCTAGGTCTTGGACCCCATTCTCGAAAGCGTCCCCTCAGCCTTGAGGATTCTACAAAAGTCTTGGGGGCCCCCGACTCCTGCAGGCTTCCGGTGGGGAGCGGCTGCCATGATTGCTCGCGGAATGACCACGACGGAGCCACGAGATGGTGGTGCTTTCATGCTGACGCCAGCTTCAGTCTGAAACATCCAGAAACAAGGTGGGGCTTTCATCATTTGGGAAAAAAAAAGTTTTCATCCAATGAAAAGTGTTATTTTTAGGTCATATGATCAAGCCTTCCATCATTAGGAAACCAAAAGTAAAATGAACCAATGAAAAGTTTTATAAACAAGTCACATGACCTGTTATGCGGCATAGGGTATAAAAAGCGTAGAAAATCCATTGGCACGTGAGGCGGCGTCAGTAGCGGACCGATGTGCGAATAGGCCGAAGGCAGCAGAACGCGCCAAGATCCGGATGGCACCGAGGTGGTGTCCAGCAAGTTGCCGCACTGGTGTGGCCATCCTACAATGCTGCGCCGAAAGTCGGCATGGGGTGCCCCGTTGGCCTGTGAGTTCGCGTCAGTAGCGGACCAATGTGCGAATAGGCCGAAGGCAGCACAACGCGCCAAGATCCGGATGGCACCGAGGTGGGGTCCAGCAAGTTGCCGCACTGGTGTGGCCATCCTACAATGCTGCACCGAAAGTCGGCGTGGGGTGCCCCGTTGGCCTGTGAGGCGGCGTCAGTCGCGGACCGATGTGCGAATAGGCCAAAGGCAGCAGAACGCGCCAAGATCCGGATGGCACCGAGGTGGTGTCCAGCAAGTTGCCGCACTGGTGTGGCCATCCTACAATGCTGCGCCGAAAGTCGGCGTGGAGCTAACCCTGGGCGTAGTGGGCGTAGTGGGGCTCCGCGGAGAGGGCGAGAAGCTACGCCCACTCCCGCACTCCGCGTAGCCCCACTACGCACCTCTCTCCCGCTCTCCCCTACATACATTATTTAAGGAATTACAGTGATTAAAACAATATTAAAGCACTTACCTTGTCCGGGGCTCGTCCGGGGCTCCCTCTTTGAATAGCGTCCTTTCCTGGATACCAATGCGCATGCGCGGGCGGCCGCGCATGCGCATTTCTCCCGAGAAATGCGCATGCGCGGGCTGCCGCGCATGCGCATTTGTTTCCAGGAAAAGGACGCTATTCAAAGAGGGAGCCCCGGACGAGCCCTGGACAAGGTAAGTGCTTTAATATTGTTTTAATCACTGTAATAGCTTAAATAATGTATCTAGGGGAGGGCGGGAGGGAGGCGGGTGGCGGCCGACTCGGCTACGCCCACGGAGTGGGCGTAGTGTTGCCGGCTACGCTGTCTACGCAAAATGCGTAGAAGGCAACACTACGCCTACTCCGTGGGCGTAGCCGAATCGGGCGCCCACCCTTACGTGGGGCGCCCCGTTGGCCTGTGAGGTGGCGTCAGTAGCGGACCGATGTGCGAATAGGGCCAAAGGCAGCGCAACGCGCCAAGATCCGGATGGCACCGAGGTGGGGTCCAGCAAGTTGCCGCACTGGTGTGGCCATCCTACAATGCTGCGCCGAAAGTCGGCGTGGGGCGCTCCGTTGGCCTGTGAGTTCGCGTCAGTCAGTGGGGGTTGTTTGAGGATCTAACTGCATTGGAAAGCAATGTGATGCTGTGCGTCGCTCCCAAGATGAAGGTTCCTCGGCTGCAGTGGGGCGCCCCTTGGTGTTTCACTCGCTATGCAGCTGAGTTGCGTGCGCACTTGCGGCGAATAGGCCGAAGGCAGCACAACAATGTTTTCGGAATGGAAGACACCACAAGGCGCTGAGATTCGGTTGGCACCGAGGTGGTGTCTAGCAAGTTGCCGCACTGGTGTGGCCATCCTACAATGCTGCTCCGAATAACGGCGTGGGGTGCCCGAAGGGGGGGGGGAGGCGGCGTGAACGGGCCTCCCCAGGTGGAGGCTCGTCTGCTGTAGTGGGGCGCCCCTTTACCGTTTAAGTTGCCATTCAGCTGAGTTTCGGCCGCTCTTGATACTACAGCGACAGGCGGCTGCAACAGGACTCTCAAAATGGCGGCCTGTTCTTTGGATTTGGGCCTGGTCCACTAAAATGGCCCTGGGACACCTTAGAACTCGGACGCGCGAATTTTTTTTCCTTTCCTCTACATGCAAAAAAGGTAAATGCCCGGTACGTTACCTGCCTCATCTGCCACGATGTACTCTCCAGAGGAACCGGAAAAAAATATAGTTATGGTAACTATACCATGCATCGTCATATGGAGAGGTGGCACCGATTCATTATAGTGCTGCACAAAAGAGAGATTTGGAGGAGAACCCCCGACCTGCCAGTACATTCACCAAAGAAGTGGCACTGACAGCATCAGAGGCAAGGGAAACGGTCCCAAATATTTAGAAGAACTTTGGAAAGATTAAAATGACATGTTTAGATTGTGGCAAATTAATTTCATGTGGACAGATGAGTGTTACTCTAATAAATACAGCATATGAACATCATCATAGTCGATGGTTGGTGGAGACATTTTGACTATATCCTGGACCTGCCCGTCCTCGGCCAAAATGGCGCCGGAATAAATGGGACTCGTAACTCCTTGTTGTGTACTGGTTGCAGAACCTTGATATCACAAGATACGTATGCAGTTTTGAAGCACATGGCGGGCGGGGACGAGAATTGATTGAATATTTCGACATCCCTATTGATATTAAGTTCTGATGTGTTATTGATTACTGTACTATTGAAAGTTCGAATTAACGTCACCCATGGTACTTGCCCGCAAATGTATATCTAGATAATTTTATTGTAACTGGCCCTGTTGTATTTTAATTATAAAATGTACGTCCACCGATTCCGCAACTGTTAGACACCTTAGTTCTTGCAACCTAATGGCCCGCCCGTTACGTTCCTCTACAGTGTAAATGTCTTCTCATCATATACGATTACAGTTTGCTCCGTGGCCGGCCCACGTGGTTATAGGCCCGTATTTGTATACTGACATTTTCACAATAAAGGTTTTTAAAAGAAAACATGGTAGTAGTATTTACATTGGTAAAGTTTTTAATAATAGTCACTGTTTTAGAATCAGTAAAAGGCAAATGAAATAAAGCAGTCCAATTACATGAAGGGTAAAAGGTATAATACGCAGGAACGCAGTAAAGATAAATGGTCAAGGGCTGTTGTGTTTTCTACTCCTGCAACATAAAGTGATCGATAAGAATCTGATATTCAGGCGTATCGGCGACTAAGACAGCAGGCCGAGCCTCTTTTGCTCAACGGCTCCGTCATGGGACGAAGAAACGCCCTTTTTCTCGAAAAAGGAATATATTTTACTTGCAGGACAGTTGTAAATTTTCCGGGAAAGTACATTAGCCTGGAACATTATAACATATGTTTAAGAAAAAATAATGTTCGAAAGTAATAAAAAGCGTAATTTTTAGGTCATATGACCAAGCCTTTCATCATTAGAATAAGAAAAAATTAACCAGTGAAAAGTTTTATTAACAAGTCACATGACCTGTTATGCTTACGTTACGCGCTGCGCGCCGCGCCCCGGATCGCTTCCGGGAAGCTGCGCTTCGCGCACCGGAGCACTTCCGGATGCGCTAATGCGGCGCGTCATATGACGCATTACGCGACAACGCAGGTCCAGAATATAGTCAAAATGTCTCCACCAACCAGCGGTTGGAACACAACCCCTTTCAGCAGGCTAAATAGTTCTGTTAAATGACAACAGAAGGGACAGGCAACAAGAACCATCAGTCAAAGAGGGGAGGGCAAGTTCTTCTCTACCGGGTCACGTTGGGGCGCTACCGGAACTGATCGAATTGGTAGTCTACAGTGTTTCTGGATGTTTCAGACTGAAGCTGGCGTCAGCATGAGAGCACCACCATCTCGTAGCTCGGTCGTGGCCATTCCACGAGCAATCATGGCAGGCGCTCCCCACCAGAAGCCTGCGGGAGTCGGGGGCCCCCAAGACTTTTGTAGAATCTTCAAGGCTGAGGGGACGCTTTCGAGAATGGAGCCCAAGCTCTAGCAGACAAGCGTCCGAGTTCCAAGGTGTCGCAGGGCCATTTTAGTGGACCACGCCCAAATCTGAAGAGCCGGCCGCCATTTTGAGAGTCCTGTGGCAGCCGCCTATCGCTGCACCGCAAGAGCGGGAGCAACTCAAGTACATGGTGAGCGAGACGCTGTAGTCGAAAGAGCGGGCGGTAAACAGCTGAATAGCGGAAGAGGCACAGTGTAGCAAAAGCGGGCGGAATGGCAACTGAAACGGTAAAGGGGCGCCCCACTACAGCGTGTCTTTAGGTGAAACGGATTGTGGGACAAGGTCAAGAATGGAAGAGTCACCAAAAGGCAAAAAGTTCCGCTTGACTCCGGGAGCCGGCCACCTATGTCGGGGGCGATCTCAGGCCACACCAGGGCAACACGACTTGGGGAGGGGGCCGGAGCCAAGCGCCCCCTCCGAGTCCGCGCCATCACACCGTCCCTCGGGGACCTCCGTCAAGCGGTTCAGGGTGGCACCGCATCACATTGTTTTCAAATGCAGTCACGTCCTCAAACAGCCCCCACTTACATTGAGAATAGTGAAGCTGTAGCAAGTGCAAATAGGCTTCAGACAGCGTTACAAGCACTCCTCAAAACTTTGAACTATCAGAGTGCATGAGTTTCATGCTCGATCGATTGAGCTAGCCGGATCGGGCAACAAAAAGTATAAAATAGTTATGTAAATAGTTATTTAATAAAATGTTTTACCCTGTTACTTTGCTGGTGTGTTGTATATATTTGTAATATTTGCATAGAGTTTATCGTTATTTTGGGCGGGGTGGGTGGCGGAGCCGAGCTGTCTTGCAGCCATCATGGTGTGGAGCTCAGTTCATCTCACTAGTTTCGTATTTCTCATGAGGGGTTGTTCCTAATGTTTCTATTTTAGCGAGGTCAAAAAGAGATCCCATTAGTGGCCTACTGATTTTGCTCGATTCCTTTTGTTTTTTTACATGATTGTTCACTATCTGCAAAGACTAAACAGAGTATTGCGACTCTGTGCTTGTTTGTAAATAGAGAATGAACCAAAGAGAACTAATTCTAAAATAGTAAATGCTTGGATAACAATCAATCAGATGGAGAGAGAAGCAGGCACGACGGATTACAACGGGGCAAAGGCCTGCGTTAACTACCCTTCACTATCTGCAAAGAGAGAGTACTCCTAATAGGAATGAGGGGGAGGGGGGGGCAGCATTCAAAGCAGATCAGTGTGCATAAACACGAAAATGTTTTTACTTACCATGTACTTGACATTCGACAGCTTATGATATTTGCTATTAAAAAACCATTGAAATTCACTGAAAAAACCATAGGTTAGAGACCATATATAGTTAGGAATTAGCATTTAAAAACCTTAAAAATTCACTGAAAAAACCATAGGTTATAGACCATATATAGTTAGGAATTAGCATTTAAAAAACCTTATTTTACTCACACAAAACCATTGAAATTCCATATATAGTTAGTTGCACTAACTATATATCGCGCACCCGCAATCCACTGCTGATGATGTCACATATTACATCATTCATGACATGGTCAGTGACATCACTGATGACATCACTGATGACATCTCAAATGACATCACTGATGACATCACTGATGACATCTCATTTGACATCATTCTTGTGCTAATACGATAAACCTCTTCAGACTCTAATATAACCTTAGATACACTCAGTGTATACAGACACTCACACACTGTCACTCATCCATGGAGTTACTCACACACCTAGTCAGTCATGCAAAGAAACAATCTCACCTCTATTCCCTCAACTATACAGATATACACATTACTTATTCAAACATATACTAACACATATTTACTCTCTTATACAATCCCTGATACAAGTTCACAAGTTCACAATGATCCATACAGCCACTCACACATTCAGTGGCTCTCATGCACAGTTATTTATATATGCCAACTCTCACATGTACTGTGTTTTACATATGTACTTACTATGACATGTAGCATTGAGATATCCATTCACTCATCAATACACTCATGCACACAGTCAACCGCCCATGTAGCTGTTTCCACATGCACTCTTGAACTCATACACCTAGTGAATCAACTGCTCACACATCTATGCACAGAGTCACACACCTCCCAGCCACACCCACACGAACTCTATCTCCCATACAAATACTTGGGCAACCAATCAATAACACATATAACCTCTCGTATAGCTAATGATCAACACATGCAGCAGTTTACATCACAACAGACATACTGATGCACATATTCAGACAGTTTAGTCACTAACCATGCATTTAGTACGACACATTTATTCACTCACTCATACAGTCAGTCACGCACCTACTAAATCCTTCATCCAGACACTTATACATCCACTCATTCTTCAATAAATCAAACATATTTAAACTTTACAGAAACACACAGTCACTGGATGATGTCATCAGTGATGTCACCAGTGATGTCATTTGAGATGTCATCAGTGATGTCATCAGTGATGTCATTTGAGATGTCATCAGTGATGTCATCAGTGATGTCACTGACCATGTCATGAATGATGTAATATGTGACATCATCAGCAGTGGATTGCGGGTGCGCGATATATAGTTAGTGCAACTAACTATATATGGAATTTCAATGGTTTTGTGTGAGTAAAATAAGGTTTTTTAAATGCTAATTCCTAACTATATATGGTCTATAACCTATGGTTTTTTTCAGTGAATTTTCAAGGTTTTTTAAATGCTAATTCCTAACTATATATGGTCTCTAACCTATGGTTTTTTCAGTGAATATATATATATATATATATATATATATATATATATATATATATATATATATATATTATTGCTCCCAAAAGTCATAAGCCACAAATTAAAAGCAATTAGACTATCGATAACCAAGATTAGGAACAGTGTATAACTATGCAAAAGATATATTATGCCAACCATTTAGCAAGTTTGAAATAAAGCGAAGGTAAAAACAAGGAACATGCTATTTGAGAACAACCGTAACCACTCAACTAAAGGAGGGGAACAACTTTCGTAATTAAGTGACAGTTTGAAAAAGGAACCTTCTATGTAATATCGAAACTCAGTTTTAGCACATAACTAAGGGAAGGTAAGAAAAGGAACACACTAGTCAAATTAAATCACTTTCAAGGGAGGGTAGAGAAAAAGGACACAATTTATGCAATAATTAGACGTTTAGCATTTAACTAAAAGGAGGGTAAGAAAATTGGAAAACGCTAATAAACAGGAAACACGATTTTCAGGAAAAAGGGAAAATATATAATCAAAGCTTTGCAAATTAGGGAGGGTAAAGAAAAGGACGCAAGTTATAATGACAATTACCCACGCAGATTTATATTTACCTAGAATGGTGTTAAGACCAACCCTGGCCACGGGTCATTTAAAGGACAGAAGAACCCCAAAGAATACAGTCGCCAGTAGGTCAACAGGTGCAGTATAGAAATCAGGACAGGGTAGACCAGATTTGGATCAGGACAGGACCACCAAAGGTTAAGACCAGCACCCGCAGTTCAGTTGCAACTCCTGCGCTACTCCCTCTCTGCAAGGAATCAGCCAAAACCCTGACTGGGTTACAGCATGTACCAGCAAAGTGCTTCGCCAGCACTTAACCTTCCCCGAACCCCGATTGGGTCAGCGAGTCTGTCTGACAGAGTGCTCCGCAGCTCTCTGCTCTTAGTCACCTATTGAGTGCGTTAGGTGCGTTGGGTCAGTGACATGTCAGCTGACATGTCAGCTATTCGGACAAGTCGGACAATTTCTCTAGCTAAACCTACTCTAGTTATACTGTTTTTCAGGTCAGTGTACCACCCCCAAATGTTGCAAGTGTAAAGATCCCCAATTTCGATTGGACAAAAGAGGAGGAGAGGTCATCACACCACCTAATATTTTGAATTTTGCCGTCTCCTATTCAAATTTATGTTCACGCCCATCAAATTCAGGTTCTCATGGCGTCTTCATTCCATATAAAAATGGATGTTCTATTCACAAATACAATGTATTATTCCAGAGTTCATTCGGTGAGTTTCCCAGGAGCATCTTCTCAGTCAGTCAGCTCCTTGGCTAAAGTCCAAAGGTCACTGCTCTGGAGACCTGCAAATCTCGCGCAGTCGCAGTTTCAACCAAGATGGAGTACAGCGTAATACGACAGGCCAAGTTTCAAAGTGCAACATGAAATGGAAAAGAAACAGTTTTAGAACACAGAATAAATGAAGTACACTGTATACCATGAATTTCTACACTATACCCATTACTTTATAATAAACTATAGCATTAGGATTAAGCAGAACCAACAGCTTAGCAAAAGCAGCGGTGCAAGCTTCTAGCATGTGAGAACACAGAGCAGCCATATTAGCTCCAGTGCGCAGAAGCAACAGATTCCCTCCAAAGCTGCGAGTACGTCATGTCACGTGGGTATGACAGACGCATGCGCAGTAGAAATTCCCGCGTAGCAGCAGCCATTTTAAATGCAAGTGTATTAGGATTAGTAAACACATAAGCAAGCTTCACTCGGATACCCTATAATGAAGAAAGAGGGGCAAATTAGTAAGACAAACATATTGGTTAATTCGTTAACATTATTAGAGGTTCTTGAATACAAGCAAGTCGCTTTTCGTCTGAATCCTTGCTCCATCAGTGCAAGCACCTTTGCACCACGGTGCAAAGGTGTCTGCGTTCAAACCAGGTTGTTTTTGTGAAGAAATTACACATTCCTACACAAATACAACCGTTATGCCACCCCTGGGGAGGTGCAGGGTTTAGACCATTCCCAGGTTCATGCTTTGTTGTGAATCTGGAATGTGTCAAAAACCATGGGCGTTGAGTGGGAACACGCTCCTGCAGAGCCTATGGCATGCCTCCCCAGGGCAGTTTGAGGCAACGCAGCGACTTACACCATATCTACGAGGCAATGAAAAGTCAGGCAGAGTGGCTTTCCATGGACTACTAGATATGGATAAACCCAGTGCGTCGCCGGAACCTCCAGAAAAATTACGTTCTGGTGGCGCACTGGGCTTGTAAATAAGCCCCTGTGTTGTGATATTATGAAAAAGTGAAAGAGAATATTTAAGTACAGGCATCAAATATTGGTATGTTTATATATGTCCTATGGTTTTTACCTATGATTTTTGTTTTTTGTATGATGAATTCTCTGAAATGAACAGATTTACGATCCCGATTAGACTGCCTCCTAACAGCAATGCTTTGTGAGCTAAAAGCTGAGGACCGGAGGCAGAGTCTGCAGCTCTCGAAGACACGGCTCAGCTGCCTGAACAAGAGTGAACCCCTCTGAGCCGGAGCCGCCTTGGCACTGCCGGCGTTATCTTTACTCCTGGTCCTGCTGTTAATGGGTCTCTGAGGGCCTCGCGCTGCTCTTTCTGCAATGGGTTCTGATCCGTATCACCACCCGCCTAATGATGGCCTTGGCAGCATCCCAGTTTATCATGGGCAGCGCGCTCCCTGTTGGTATCGTTTCATTTAAAGTGCTGTTTCCTCGTGCCAGAGATTGTTGTCGCCTTAGGGACATCTTGTGAAAGACGTCATTGGTTCAGCTCCGAGTGATCGGGGCACTGAGCGCTGAAAGGACCAGCTTAATGAGTACATGAAGCACAAAAAAAAACAAGATCATATCTGTATAGAAGGAAATGAATACAGGAGGGCATAATAAAATGTGCACTTTTTAAGCCGACTGAACATTTCTCTTGCAGATTCTGAAGGGCCCAGCACTGTGCTCAGCACTGCTAACAATCTTGATTTAGAGCTCTCAAGGTGAATTGGGAGGTCAAGATTCGTAGCTCGCCCGTCCTACACATATTAAGACATTCGTGGTGATTATTTATAATTATCCCTGGACCGTGGCCCATCATAAGCATGTAGAGGGCAAACCCTCAAACCTTCGCAGAGCAGTCACTTTGTAACTCCCTTCCAGCCAGGAGACCTTTATTTATGTCTGCTTCCCTTCCTTCGTCTTTCCTCCTCCATCCTTCCTTCTTCCTTTACCTGTCCCCAAAGGTGCCTTGTTATTCTGCTCACGCCTCTTTCTGCCTCTCAATAAGTTCCCCTGGATTGATAACTCAATCCTTTTACATTTTTCACTCAAACTTCCATCAGCTCTTGATTCTTTCCTTCTTCTAACTCACGCCTTTTATTTTCCCGTTTTGATAAACAACTTTATGGCAATTATTTCAATGTCGTTATGCACATCAGCATTCATCAAGATGTGTCTTTGGAATTCTAGGACACTGTTTGTCATTCCCATCTCAGACTTCAGGTGCACACACCTAGTTCTGGGCCCTACCTTCGTAGAGTTGCACTACGGAAACTGTGAATAAATCGTGCCAACATTCCTGTCGCCCCTGGCATTGTAGTGCTTATCATTCACTGATAAGAATCTAGGATCTCAGAGAGATGCCACTCATATTATTACGTGCCACGAAAAATTGTCATAGAACAGAAAGATAGGTGTAATGAGGTGCACAGTGCCTGATTCTAACAATTTACCTCAAAGTCTGGTAATGGTGGTTGTGGTTGTGTACTGGGGGCCATAGTCATGAATTGTTGTGGTGCAGGGGACCACAACAAGTCAACTTGCTGTGATGCCCTACGTCACAGGGAAAGGGCAGGAATGCACAATATTGATCCAATACGCCACATTCCTTTCCTTTTCCACCATTGTGGCTGCCTACCGGCAAAGCAGGCCCCTTTGCACCATGACGCAAGGGTGCCTGTGCTGTAGGCAGGATTGTTTTTGTGCCGGAAGGAACACCTTCACGCATAAAAACAATACTATAAGGTTTATCCCTCTTTCTACATGTACCGCAGATTGCAGCACACATAGAAAGAGGAAAAAAAGAAGAAGAAATAAAGATTGTTTTCCTTGTTAGGCCTCCTCCAAGGGGGGTGTACCTTTTGAGCACATTCCCAGTTTTTCACGGTCTTGTAAATCTGGGAATGCGTTATAAACCAAAGGCGTTACGTGGGGACACCCATCAAATGCCCATGGAGTGTTTATCCAGGGCAGAGTAACCTATGTCGGCAGTTGGCACCGCATTGTGTTACTCCATATTTTTGAATCCACTCAAAGTGGCTTTGTGTGGCTTCAAAAAGTATGACCTAAGGTTTGTGTCGCTCTTGCCCCACGTTGCGACGCAAACTGGGTCATAAATATGGCCACTGGTTTCATTGATGCCAGTGATGCCAGCTTCAGACCTGGTCCTGGCTATAGTTTTCAGGAACCATGCCAGGCGACAGGCATGATGATGGCTGAAAGCACTGGAGAGTAGGATGGTGTAAGCGTAGGCAGGGGGGTCACTGGATTGTTCTTTTCCTGGGAATGCACGCTGTGAGAAGTTGGCCTGGTAGGGGATGTTTCCAATTCTGGAACCACCTACTACCTGACCAAACAATCCCTTATGGTGTCTGGTTGTAAGTCAACCTTATTAGACAAGCTATCCTAGGGGTAGCATGGACTAAGCAGCCTAAAGGCTTAACTTAAGAGGTCGTGTTAAGCGAGCTGTTTTACCACATACAATCCTGTAATACCAAGTGAAAGGACACCACACAAGTATATATTATAAAAATATATGTGTTTATTACTAAAAACAATCCCCAGTATTCTTTATGAATAAAGGGGCACAAGCGTTAAATCAAAAGCACTGTTTAAACATACAAGTTGCACAATTATGGATGAGGGCGGGTGGCCACTCAAACCATATACTAAACAAGTGGTATAAGAAAGGCCACTCGAGCAGTGGTTAGGCCTAGGGCCTAGGGAATCGCTGGGAGCAGTCAGGACAAGCAATGCTGAAGTCGGGAATGGCCCTCGGGATTCGGGAGATGTGCGGAAAGCGCACGCATGCACCAATGTTAACCAATGGTGCGTAAAAGTCAAAGAGTTAAAGTTTAAGGACACTTCCGCTGAACCTAGAGGAACAAAACTTAACACACAGACCCTAGAGGTGTGCACCAGTGTGGGAACACCGGCGGAGCAAAGTTACCTCACCCACAGGAAGTGGGTGCACAGGGTCGAAGTGGCGTCGGGTTTTGACACGCAGGCTCTTGGTGCTTGAAGCTGAAAGGGCTGCAGGCAGGGTGAAGACGAAGTGTCCGGTGGAGTCCAAGGGTGGACTCAAGTTGTAGAGTACCTGAAAGCAGAGGGGACAGAGTCTGGGTCACTCAGCAGTGACCAGGGTGGAACCAGGACGGAACCAGGCAATGTCGGGCGCAATCAGGTGGTCGTCGAGGAGCTTCTCTCCGCTGTCACGTGGGCTCTGGGGCATCTGCGACGTCCAGGAGCAGGTCACGATCTGTCCCACGCAGGCTCTCACCGTCGGTGCAGTCGGCTTCAAGTTTGGAGCAAACAAGCCTTGGTAAGAGCAATCCACGCAGGATCGGAAGATTGCTTCTCACTCGGACCAGGAAGGTCAGAGTCGGGGCTCCTTTTCAGGGGAGCTGGTGTGGATCTGGAGCAACCAGAATCACAAGTCTTCTTAGGTAGTTCGTCGGCACAGGGACCACAAGCCAGCTGGCAAGTGACCGGGCCAACGCGTTGAGCCAAATCGTGCCAAAGGGCCCCACGCAGCACTCGTCGAGTGTGGAGGGCTGAACTTCGGCTCAGGAGTAGCTCAGGGTGGGGGCTTCTCAAACCCCGGTGTACAGCTTCGAGGGTCACTCGTGGGCTGCACGGTCAGCGTCTCGTGGTCACTTCAAGATGGCGTGCCCCACGCTTCCGGTCGCCTCCACGGGTCTCAGCTTTGCAGGGACTGTGGATCGGGCTGTTAAAAGCTGGGCAGGCTTGATCTCGTCGATCTCAGTCGCTCGAGTTCCGGCGGGAACTGCAACTAAGTAGACGTCGAGGGCTGGATGGTGCCTGCTGCTGCAGGGTGGTCACTCCTTTACCACAAGGGAGATTCTTCGGGCTTCCACGTTGAGATGGAGGGCGAAGGGTCCAGAATATCGTTTCAAATGTTTCTTCCAGGAAATCTGATGTGCATTGGCACTGCTCCCACTCTTATTCGAATCTGGTGGGCGTGATTACCTGCTAGGTCCCCTCCTACGGGTGGGACCCAGGAAGTGGGTGGATACACCCCCTTCCTTTGATCCAGGCCGCCCTGGCACGAGGGCTGGAGTGCCCCAGAACCGGTTTGGCCGGATTATGCAAGGGGCAGCCTTGTGCGCCCCAGGCAGTGTCTGGTTTCTTTCAAACCTCCCTGCTACAATACACTATCTCCTGTCTGGAGGGCGGTGACACCCTCCTGTGACAGGAAACCCTTTGTCCAGGACCCCCTTGACTGGGTTTCGGTCAGCTCCAGGGGTCCAGACATTTGTCTGTGGCAGAGGCATCCATTTTGTGGATCTTAAGGCCTTTGGAGAAATCAACCGCATTAAAGTGAAGTAACATGTCTTACCCCTCTAGAGGGGTGGAATGCCATCCCCGTCGCCAGAACTGGCGAGGGGATGGTATTCCAAAGCGTATGACACCTTACACGACATGTTTTGATAAAGCCAAACCAAAGTTGCTAAATAACCGCGAGGATTATAAGGCACTTAATAGTATATGGTATGGCATTATCCTGAAACAGCTTAGGGATTTGTTCCCGACGGCTGCAGACAGGCTCAGCTCATGCTAGAGCTCCATCTCACATAAAAACCATGCACCCAGCCTCCAGGATTGGGGAGGCCTGCCTATAGGAGTGGCTCACAGGTTTACATGTGTCCAGATATAGGTTTAGACATAGGTATACTATATCTAAGCAAGGGGTGTGTACACCACCTTACCCCAGCTGAGTGATCAGCCAGTTGTGTCAATTTAAGAACCAGCCAGGGGTGGCAAAAGATATGCTGCAGCCCCTGGCAGGCCTTAGTGGCTCCTATGCCCTGGGCACCTATAGTGCATTATACAGGGGCTGACAAGGAGTCCATTTCCAATTGTGGTATGTACCTAGGGTACATGGAATCCATTTTACAGAGAGAGCAGATGGCCTGGGGCCCTGATTAGCAGGGAACCAGGTCAACTAAGTCAAAAAACCAGCTAAACACAGGCAAAAAATCTGGGGTAACCATAGTCAGGTAGCCACCTTCCTACATAACCCCCCCCCAAACGAAAGGAGATAAGGCTATCCTTGGCCAGGTAAGCCTATATTGCCTGAGTGGCCATATAAGGAAGTACCTGCACTAGCATGGGTACCCCCTGTCTCATGGTCCACTAAGCAGTCCCTCACCCTTTGGGTATTAGAGGGTCTCCACCATAGGGAATCACTACCTTGGGTGTGTTTATGCAAAGTTAAAGGCTGGTTTGGATATGGAGTATTGAAGTGAGGGTCTACTAATTTAGGGCTTAGCTTCCTCCAATTATCTTCCACCATGTGTGCCTTTCTTTCTTTAACTGAGTTGCACTGTGCTCTCAGGGTCAACCTCTGGCTACCTAAAGCTGGAGGCTGGGTCCCTCTGTTTGGCTTGCTGGAGGGACAGTTCAGGTTTGGGCCCTTTGGGTCCCAGGTTTGGCTGTGCCCAACAGAATCCATCTGTGGGAGGTCCCTAACTGTTTTTAAGGGGGCTCCCTTAGGAGTTTTTAAAGTTTTCACCTTACTAGGGCTACTAGTTTTGGTGCACCTAACCTTTTGATGGGGGTGCTTTATTTGACAGGGGGCCCTCTGGGTCTCACTGTCCTTCTTGTCCTCTGCAGCCCTGGGCTGGCTAAGGCAAGGTAGAGAGGGGCAGGTTACCTGCTCCAGACTGGGTCCCACCTGAGAAGGGTCCACTGACATCAGAGGTTCTGTCAGGCTAGGCCCAACCACCTCTGGGGCAGCTCCTTCATCAGGGGTAAGATCAGTTCCCTGAGGAGGCTGATCCTGTCCTAAAGTCTGGTGAGGGGGAGATTTCTCTTCCTCCTCCATGCTCTCAGTTTGTGTGGAGTTATCCATCATTTCAGGTTTCACACCACACATGTCAGTTTGAGTTTGGGCTGTGGCCATCACAGCCCCACCAACCTTTTCAGGAGGAGACTCAGTTTGGGTTTCTGCTGTTATCATAACAGCTTTGCTATTCTGTTCAGGAAGAGCTTTTACTAAAGATGGGGCAGAGAGTTTCTCAGCCCTACCAACCTTTTCAGGAAGGACATCTTGGATTGGGGCTGTAGCCAGTACAGCCTCAATAACCTTTCCATGGGAATTCACCATTCTAGAATGGGTTTCCTGTTCAACCTCAGCCCAGGCTGAGATTTCTAAATCATTACCCAGTAGACAGTCCACAGGCAAGTTTGGTGACACTGCCACTCTCTTTGGGCCAGTGACACCTCCCCAGCTGAGACTTACTACTGCCATGGGATGATTTGTTTGGATGCCATCAATGTTTATTACCTGGTATGTGGCACCAGGTAAAAGTTGCTTAGAGGGGACTATGCCATCAGCCACCATGGTGATGCTAGCCCCTGTGTCTCTAAAAGCTTCAACTCTTAAACCATTGATGATGGGTTCTTGTCTATACTTGCTCAAAGTATTTGGGCAAGCAGAGAAGTTGGCAAACCCCATGCCAGCCTCATAAACAAGATCATTGGGTGATGGGGACCTGGATAGGCCAGGGTCCACCTGATTTCCAAAAGTAAACCCACCCAGATTCCTGGGTGTGCTTCCACTTCCTGGGGGATTACTGCTGACAGTAACAGGAGGTGTTGAAGCTGGCTTTGGAGGTATATTTTCTTTATTGTTATTCTTGGGACAACAGCTGTCTGTTTTGTAATGCCCCACCTGTTTACAGGGATAACAATAGGGTTTTTTCTCAGTTGAAGAAGTGTCTTGGGACCCACCCCCATCCTTGGAGTTTTGGGGCCCTGGGGAAGTCTTTTCTTTATTTTTATCCCCACCCTTATCTTGAGGCTTGGTAGACTCCTTCTTCTGGTTACTGTCCTGATTCTTAGGCCCAATCCTGGTTCTGACCCATTTGTCTGCCTTCTTTCCCAATTCTTGGGGAGAGGTCAGATCAGAGTCTACCAGGTGCTGGTGTAAGAGCTGGTTCTGACAATTACTTAGGATCTGCTCCCTCATAATCAAATTATACAATCCTGTGAAGTCATGTACTTTACTGCCATGTAGCCAACCCTCCAGAGCCTTAGTTGCACAATCAACAAAATCAGTCCAGTCCTGAGTCGGTGTCTTCTGGGTGTCTCTGAACTTCAACCTGTACTGTTCAGTGGTTAAGCCAAACCCATCTATCAGAACACTCTTCAGGACTTTGTAATTGTTTGCATCCTCATGTCTGACAGTGAGGAGCTTATCTCTCCCTTTCTCTGAAAAGGAGTACCATAAGATTGCTGCCCACTGTTCCTCAGGAACCTGCTGTACCATGCAGGCTCTCTCAAGAGCAGTTATCCACTTGTGGATATCATCCCCTTCCTTGTAGGGGGGCACAATCTTTGTCAGGTTTCTACTATCATAGGACCTGGGTTTCTCTTTAGGAATATTGCTGCCACCAGTGGCATCTAAGCCACACAATTTTTGCTCTCTTGCCAAGGCAAGTCTAGCTTGAGCCAAGGCTACCTCCTCCCTCTCTATCTGGAGTTTGACAGCCCTCATTCTGGCCCTATGCTCTAGCTTTTGAGAAGCACTCAGGCCTCTCTGTGATTCTCTGGAGGCACTAGAAACATGAGAGTCCCCTGAGGGAGATCTCACTCTTCTGTTGCCTGGGAGAATAACATGTTGGGTTCTGGGGAGGTGCTGGCCCTCTCCATTCCCCAGTAGGTCCAAGTTGGCCTGGCTAAGCCTACCAACTGGAACCTGGCTACCCTGATCCTGTACTTCTAAGTCCTCAACATCTGAGTCCTCATCCAAGTCATCATCATCCTCCTCTTCAGGGGGATCAACTGCAGGGGGGTTCCCTCCAGTTCCTGTGTCTAGGGAAGCTGCTTTTGCCTTCTCTAAGTCATCCTGTTCTAGGATTTCTACCAGGATTAGGCAGGTGGGGCTTCTGCCCCTTTTTAACCCTCTTGCTTTGCACAAGGCAATCAAGTCTCTGCGGGTTAGTTTGTCATATCCAAAAGTTGCCTGGGTAGGGTCAACTGTCACAGGACTAGACCCTGAGGCCTTTCCTGTGTCAGACATGGTTACTAGTGAGGTGTAAGTGGTGCACTTACCTACACTAAGTGTTTTCCTACTGGACCTTGCTAGTGAGTTGTAGTCAGGGGTGTGCTACTCCCTTCAACCTACAACTACTAAGTTCAGTAGAACTTAATATGCTAAGCTTTTGATTTTATATGTACCTAGAGGTACTTGATGTGATCTTTCAATTTGATATAAAGATTGCAATGGTAAAACAACAGCAAGCTCAAATCCGCACCGCTGCTCACCAATGTGAGAAGTTGGCCTGGTAGGGGATGTTTCCAATTCTGGAACCACCTACTACCTGACCAAACAATCCCTTATGGTGTCTGGTTGTAAGTCAACCTTATTAGACAAGCTATCCTAGGGGTAGCATGGACTAAGCAGCCTAAAGGCTTAACTTAAGAGGTCGTGTTAAGCGAGCTGTTTTACCACATACAATCCTGTAATACCAAGTGAAAGGACACCACACAAGTATATATTATAAAAATATATGTGTTTATTACTAAAAACAATCCCCAGTATTCTTTATGAATAAAGGGGCACAAGCGTTAAATCAAAAGCACTGTTTAAACATACAAGTTGCACAATTATGGATGAGGGCGGGTGGCCACTCAAACCATATACTAAACAAGTGGTATAAGAAAGGCCACTCGAGCAGTGGTTAGGCCTAGGGCCTAGGGAATCGCTGGGAGCAGTCAGGACAAGCAATGCTGAAGTCGGGAATGGCTCTCGGGATTCGGGAGATGTGCGGAAAGCGCACGCATGCACCAATGTTAACCAATGGTGCGTAAAAGTCAAAGAGTTAAAGTTTAAGGACACTTCCGCTGAACCTAGAGGAACAAAACTTAACACACAGACCCTAGAGGTGTGCACCAGTGTGGGAACACCGGCGGAGCAAAGTTACCTCACCCACAGGAAGTGGGTGCACAGGGTCGAAGTGGCGTCGGGTTTTGACACGCAGGCTCTTGGTGCTTGAAGCTGAAAGGGCTGCAGGCAGGGTGAAGACGAAGTGTCCGGTGGAGTCCAAGGGTGGACTCAAGTTGTAGAGTACCTGAAAGCAGAGGGGACAGAGTCTGGGTCACTCAGCAGTGACCAGGGTGGAACCAGGACGGAACCAGGCAATGTCGGGCGCAATCAGGTGGTCGTCGAGGAGCTTCTCTCCGCTGTCACGTGGGCTCTGGGGCATCTGCGACGTCCAGGAGCAGGTCACGATCTGTCCCACGCAGGCTCTCACCGTCGGTGCAGTCGGCTTCAAGTTTGGAGCAAACAAGCCTTGGTAAGAGCAATCCACGCAGGATCGGAAGATTGCTTCTCACTCGGACCAGGAAGGTCAGAGTCGGGGCTCCTTTTCAGGGGAGCTGGTGTGGATCTGGAGCAACCAGAATCACAAGTCTTCTTAGGTAGTTCGTCGGCACAGGGACCACAAGCCAGCTGGCAAGTGACCGGGCCAACGCGTTGAGCCAAATCGTGCCAAAGGGCCCCACGCAGCACTCGTCGAGTGTGGAGGGCTGAACTTCGGCTCAGGAGTAGCTCAGGGTGGGGGCTTCTCAAACCCCGGTGTACAGCTTCGAGGGTCACTCGTGGGCTGCACGGTCAGCGTCTCGTGGTCACTTCAAGATGGCGTGCTCCACGCTTCCGGTCGCCTCCACGGGTCTCAGCTTTGCAGGGACTGTGGATCGGGCTGTTAGAAGCTGGGCAGGCTTGATCTCGTCGATCTCAGTCGCTCGAGTTCCGGCGGGAACTGCAACTAAGTAGACGTCGAGGGCTGGATGGTGCCTGCTGCTGCAGGGTGGTCACTCCTTGACCACAAGGGAGATTCTTCGGGCTTCCACGTTGAGATGGAGGGCGAAGGGTCCAGAATATTGTTTCAAATGTTTCTTCCAGGAAATCTGATGTGCATTGGCACTGCTCCCACTCTTATTCGAATCTGGTGGGCGTGATTACCTGCTAGGTCCCCTCCTATGGGTGGGACCCAGGAAGTGGGTGGATACACCCCCTTCCTTTGATCCAGGCCGCCCTGGCACGAGGGCTGGAGTGCCCCAGAACCGGTTTGGCCGGATTATGCAAGGGGCAGCCTTGTGCGCCCCAGGCAGTGTCTGGTTTCTTTCAAACCTCCCTGCTACAATACACTATCTCCTGTCTGGAGGGCGGTGACACCCTCCTGTGACAGGAAACCCTTTGTCCAGGACCCCCTTGACTGGGTTTCGGTCAGCTCCAGGGGTCCAGACATTTGTCTGTGGCAGAGGCATCCATTTTGTGGATCTTAAGGCCTTTGGAGAAATCAACCGCATTAAAGTGAAGTAACATGTCTTACCCCTCTAGAGGGGTGGAATGCCATCCCCGTCGCCAGAACTGGCGAGGGGATGGTATTCCAAAGCGTATGACACCTTACACGACATGTTTTGATAAAGCCAAACCAAAGTTGCTAAATAACCGCGAGGATTATAAGGCACTTAATAGTATATGGTATGGCATTATCCTGAAACAGCTTAGGGATTTGTTCCCGACGGCTGCAGACAGGCTCAGCTCATGCTAGAGCTCCATCTCACATAAAAACCATGCACCCAGCCTCCAGGATTGGGGAGGCCTGCCTATAGGAGTGGCTCACAGGTTTACATGTGTCCAGATATAGGTTTAGACATAGGTATACTATATCTAAGCAAGGGGTGTGTACACCACCTTACCCCAGCTGAGTGATCAGCCAGTTGTGTCAATTTAAGAACCAGCCAGGGGTGGCAAAAGATATGCTGCAGCCCCTGGTAGGCCTTAGTGGCTCCTATGCCCTGGGCACCTATAGTGCATTATACAGGGGCTGACAAGGAGTCCATTTCCAATTGTGGTATGTACCTAGGGTACATGGAATCCATTTTACAGAGAGAGCAGATGGCCTGGGGCCCTGATTAGCAGGGAACCAGGTCAACTAAGTCAAAAAACCAGCTAAACACAGGCAAAAAATCTGGGGTAACCATAGTCAGGTAGCCACCTTCCTACACACGCTCACTCACTTCCAGCGTTAAGGTCAGTGGAGTATGACCCTATGCAGACCCTCTGATACCTTAGCTCAGTGTCTGGCAATGAGTTGCAGCGCTGCCTTGGCGTTTCCGAGTGTCACTCTGCTTCCATCTTTGTTTGTTGTTTTCTCCCTATCAGTTTCCTGGTGGGCTCTAAGTTCATTGCATCATCTGCTGCTGGAACTGGTAAGCCTTGTTTCAGTTGTATCCCCTCTGTTACATCTATCTGGCATCTATGCCAACCTTCTGCCCTGTGTCTTATAAATGGGCAGGTGTACCCAGGATTCATACCATCAAGCAGAGTGGTGATGTCCCTTGAAAGCGACAACTTCTCAGAGAGTGGGCTTCATTCCTAGCTTTCCTTCTTCATCTCTATCACTTTTTCCTCTCTCATTTGCTGTGTGGGATGATACTTATTAATGTCTTCACTATTGCACAGCTGAGTCAAAGTAGAGGGCCTACAGCTATGCACCCTAACAATAATGAGCATTGTCAGGTTCTCGTGATTATGCACAGGGCCTGGTTTCGATCAAAATATTGTGTACATGGACAGATTCCAGTGAGAGTGATTGCACCCGGAACCTGATTATAGTGCTTCTACAGTGGCTATAGTTCTAGTTCAAGGTAATTGCACAAAGCAACAGGTTTGGTGATACTGTTCATTTGCAAGGCATAGCTATGGTGTTTGCGCAAATTACCTGGTTCTGCTGAGAGTGATTTAAATCCAGGGCCTGATTCTGGTAACAGAGACTGTTAGTGGGGCTATATGATCGAAATGTATCAAGCCAAATGCATTAGCATAGCGACGTATGGAGCTGGGGTTTGGGGACAAAAAGTTGAGAATAGCTTTGCGAGATTTCTTCTTGCAGTCCCGCAAGGTTCTTCAACTTACTCTTGCCATCTAGAATTGGGCTTGACGTACGTATCTGACCTTAATAAACTCCAGCCAATTCTCTTGTGGCATCGAGTGTGGTCGTCCAGAGAAACTGAATTGTGCAGAGGACTTTTACTCGACTGCCATTCGCTCAACAGTGGGCACAGGATAAGTTGGCTTGCCTATATTAAAACGTTTTTTTACGATTTGGGCTTGGCCAAGTATTATCATTCCCCTTTAACGATTTTAGAAATATCTAGAAAGAAGTTGAAAAAATTATGTATATCAAACTTGGACCAATTACGATTCACTGTTGAGGCAAGAAAATCCTCGGTTCAACATATCCTAACCCTCCAGACCTCTATGATTTTTCAACCTTATTTAACATTCAAACTGAGTGGTTATGAAAGATTTCTATTGAGCCGTTTTAGGTTTAACATCTTTCATCAATTGGTGACCTTTCCTCACACAAATGATTGGTCTAAGAACTTAGGGCCAGATATAGGTCGGTCGGTAACAGCCGAAAATCGGTATTTTCGGCCGTTACCGACCGGTAATTCAGAAATGGTATGTAGGGCCCTGAATTTTACAGAATCTGTAAATTTGCCGATCGGTAAATTTACCGATTCTGTAAAATACCGAATCGGTATTTTTACCGATTCGGTATATTTGAGATGTAGGTGGGACTCTTCTGAGTCCCACAAGCCTTACAGAATCGGTATTTTACCATCAAATCCAATTTGATGGTAAAATACCGATTCCGGTGTGCATGCACATGTGTGCATGCACACCTCTGCCATATGACAGGCAGACCTGCCCTTGGGGCATGTATGCCTGCCACATGGCACCCGAGCCTATTTTTGGGGTGCCAGAGGGTGTCAAAGTGACACCCCCTGCACCCTTGCTAAAATCGGTAATTACCGATTCTGTAATTACAGAATCGGTATTGCCCATTGATTCCTATGGGCTTCACAGCCCATAGGAGTCAATAGGAAATACCGATTTGGTATTTCCAGATTCGGTAAATACCGAATCTTAAAGATTCGTTATTTACACATCTGGAAATACCTACATCTCCCCCTTCATATTTACCACTTCTTAAATACCGAATCGGTAAAATTCGGTATTTAAGAAGTGGTAAATAAGAATTACCTACATCGGGCCCTTAGTGTTTTGTCCTTGTGATGAAGTATCCCCCAAATCCCTGACCCTTATAGCCTTATTTTGTCAATTTTACAAGGAACCGAGGAAATGTTGGTTACTGCCAATTGTAAAAATGTTGGGTCTCCCAAGATGTCGCCCTGCTTTCCTCGTTTTACAATTTTTGGCGGTAGAATGCTTTGCTAAAAACATTGCCTGTTTTCTCAAGTTTTGTGTTAAGCACAGATCAAGTCTTGATTACCTTCTGTTCTGCTAAAACTGCTTAAACAAACTTTGCACCATCCTCCAATTTATAACCTGTTTCCTATCGTTAGCTCAATGTGGATTTTAATTTTGGGATCGGCTGGTTTGTCATCCTTTTTAACATCTGTAATTTTAAACATGACAAAGTTTTATTCATTGTTTATATACATCTATTTTTATATGTACTTTTATGGTTTTTTCCAACTCATAAAAACCGAATAAAGTAATTTGAATTGAATAGTGGGCCTAGAGTCCTAAAATTGAATTCAATGACAATCATCCTGAGCTACTAATATTAGTATTGCATAGTGATCACATCAGACAAGATTACATTAGTGGGCACAAATGCAAAGTTACGGGCAATGATCGCCTATGTTCATCAGGCACGGTTGCCATCAGTAATGTAACAATGGCATTATCAATGTGGAATGCCTCTACATAGGTGCAATGCCCCTGGCACCAAAACAATTATATTAGTGGTAAACTTCCCCAGTGCTGCATGATTTATCACTCAAATATCTGCTACATTTGGAAATCCCATCATGTTCTCTAAGCATCAACTTATGAGTTATGGAAATACACAAATTTTTTGCTTGAATGCTCGCTTTTCAATTTTGGTACACATAAATTGACATTAACCAAGCAATGACTTTTAATTTAGTAGGCTGGGCTGCACACAGGAGAGGTACTTAAAGGTCGCTGGAGAACTACCAGTAGCTCATGAGCTACTTGTTGGAGGTGCCTAGTCTAGAAATTATTGTATGGAGATCAGGCGCTAAAAACAATGATGTCAAGCTGTGTGTGATTTAAAAAGAAGACAACCATAAACACAGCATCTAGCCCAGGTGATAGTTTTGGCGTGTAAATCATTCTTATCTTACTGCACATCATTCCTTCTTTTGGCCAGGTTCTCCAGGCTGGGGTCTAATGACAGTGATTATGTGTGTTGCCTCCTTCTGACGATGATTCCATCCAGGGCACAGTCTCTGATATATTCTTTCAAGGTACTAAGGGGGGGGGGGGCACATTCTTGTTAGTGGTGAGTGCATAATTTAAAAATCTGCCCCGGGTACCAACTGCAAGCCCTTGTTGTTGTGAATTACTAAATGGTATTTTCACCTACAGGGATTTAACTACAAGTTGTAGTATTTTCTAGGAAGAAAACACTTCTGAATGTTTGCTACAATTGCTGCTAAGCAACTAGGATAGTGATGTTCTGGAGGCTTTGGAGAGTCGAAGGTGTATCATGCAGAAGAAAATATACAACGCTGGGAATCAAAGCATAAATGCCTGCACAAGTTCAAAAACGTCCCTTATCAGTATTTAGACAAGCACAGAGGTGCATCATGGGCTGGAGGCACACTTCCCTATACCCCCTCAATTCAGAAGCTGATTCAGAGAACCTAGCATTCCTCAAATGTACATGAATATGTTAGCCCAGCACACTCAATACACAGAAATCACAAAGTATACAATCAGTAATGCAGGAATTTTTCGAAGGTGAGTCGATGTTGTATTTCAATTCTTTCTTTATTTTTCATTCTTTAAAACACTTTTGAAACCGCCAACGCGTTTCGTCCCATCCAGGGACTTCTTCAGGGCTTGCAATGTAAAGTGAGCGTATTTCGATAGTTAATTTCTCATTGAGTCAGGACGGAAGATTTCTCGGATTTAATACACTTCCTTAACTGTCAAATTCCATGTGGTTTTGGGCAGGAGATTTTTCTTGTTTTAATCAGCACAATATCCCAGACAATGTAGTCCCAGTCCCGCAAGCGTCCTCAGCAAGGTCGGTCCTATCGCAAATCCGGAAGCGCATGAAGAAGAAACATGGGCACTGAGGGGGAAGGTTTGAGAGAAATGGTAAATGATGTGAGGGGAGGATTGAGAGAGATGAATGGTTCCTTGTCAAGCATAGGTTTGAACCAGCTTGACAGTTCTGGACAGAATGGACAGACAAGGTATGTATTGTACATTCCCCCCAGTTCACCAAGAGATAATGCGTATTGGACATGTTACAATGTCAGAGTCTATCAGGCATTGTAATGTATTGTTGCAGTGAGTTTGGAAATCCTTTGACCAAAAGTGTAAACACACAAGAAACCACAGGCTTTATTTCAGGTCATGCTTTGTGCAGAAATTAAAAAACATGATAGCGGAAACCAGGAAAATCAAGAACTAAATGACAATAATCCAATAAGTAGAAGTCATTGTACAAATTTTCTGAAATTAAAAGTAGAAATGAGTGCTTAGAAGCAATAAGTGACTACAGGGTTATCTGGTAATTCTGGACCAGTTCAAAGCCAAGAGTTCAGGCAGACTGTGATGGAGAGTAGGTCAGATACAGGAGCCAGGCAAGCCCAGCTGAACAAAAGTTCCATGATCCTTGTTGTAACAGCAAGATGCGGGGTGCAGCCAAATGATGTGTCATTGTTGATCCTGCAGTCGGGGTGATGCATCAACTTTCTCCATGCAACAACGATGATGGACTGGTTCTGAAGAGGAAGCACCTGTTTCAAGATACGTTGGTTCTGAGTGCAGTGTGCCGTCTTTCTCCACGCAGTCAAGGGGATGAGTCAATGGTCTCTCATAGCAGTGGCGACAACATGGTGGTTTGGATGAGTGGCTTCCAATGGCAATTCCCTGGTTCCAAATGCAATGCGTGTGTTCTGTTCCCGCAACAGAGGTGATGTGTTGATTCTGCTTCATGCAGCAGAGGTGTGTTGATTCCATTGGAACAAACACATACATCGACTTCCAATGGAGCAGGCACAGGAGCAGGCTGTAAGACTTTGAAATCCCTGAGTCTTAAAACAGGAGGTAAGTCAGTTTTATCTATTCTCTCTATAGCCTATTGTTGTTTCCTTATATAAGCCTGACTATGCATGTTGTAAGCTGCTTTTGCTTTGCACATGTTACCAAATAGCTCACTTGTTTTGTGCCACATTGTATTTTCCCACTTAGTCAGCACATTTTCTTATTTTATTCTTTTCCTGGTATTTTGGACCTGATATGATCTTGGTGGCTGGGATAAACATGATGGGAATTATTTCTGTTATATTAAAAGTTCCATAGAATATAATCGAATTGTAATTTGGTGGACGGGATGTCCGTCTTGTTTGTGAAGAACACTGTCTGCCAAGATCCTAATCAGGCCTTAGTCTGATCAGCCTATGCAAGGTCAAACAACATTGCTCCTTGTTATTCTCTTTGGTCGGACACTACCACCTAGACATAATAAAGAAGCCCAGCTGCTGATTTTGAACACACATGTTTTGTCATATAACCCAGGACATGTCATTTTGGACTAGACTAGAGGAGACTGACACACAGAGCAAGGGTCCTGTGACGAGAGGCTGATGCCGGCTGGGATGTAGAAAAACCATCTATGTATTCTAAGGCATGGGGTCCGCCACTACACTGAACCCAGAGGCCAATAATCTATTAAAACATAACTTCAGTAGTGAGGGTGCATTTAGGAAAATCAGTCAGCTAACATGACTTTTTTATTGTATATGGTCTTTTAACTATGTTAATGACATTATTGATCTGCATCTGTTTTCTGATTGTTGCACAGCTATTGCATATTAGAGCATATTAAAAATATTGTAAACTTTGTTCATGTCTCCTTTCTGTTTATTGTGGACAAGTACAATAGGAAAAATGAAAGGGGGTGACCTGCTACTGCAATCCCTGAGAGGATCAACAGTGTTGTGTTCTGGGGCGCCAAATGACTTGCCTCTATGGAATGTTTTTTTTTCTTTTATCCTCACCAAAGGGCATCTACAATAATCAATAGACAGCAAAGTACAACTATCCACCCAGCGGTCATTGCATTTGCCAAGGTCCTATTTTCCATATCGGACCATCACCTTTGCCAGTGACTGGGTGTAAATCATTGGAGCAACCAAAGATACCTTTCAATGCAAGTTGTATTCCACCCCAGAAGTCACTCAAAGATGGGCATTCGACAAAAATATGGACATTGGTAGCTCCTAACCAGTCACACCTAACACATTTGGGGGGGACTGAGGGGAAAACTATTTTATATGGGGTCCAATAGAGACGATTGATAGTGAAAAAGTGGTTCCTCTTCAGGTTAGCTGGTTCAACAGTTGAGTAGAGAATCTTCACGAAGTTATACCATACTGATTTAAGATCTACCTCGAGAAAGGTTTTACCCCATACTGAGTAGGGGGAGATAACATCTTTTTCTCCGCCGCCAAGAACCTCTCATACCACCTTGCAAGTTGCAACTTCTTTATTCTTAAATCTAATGGTCTGAAGAGAGAGCTCCAACTTACAGTCACCCCCAATCTCCTCTTTTGATGCCTCAAACCAGGAGGATAGTTGGATAAGCTTAAATATGAACTGATTGTTACCAGTCTTAGCTTTTAATACTTCCCATGGGTAGACTCTCTCTAATGACAGCAAATCTGACCAGGTTGTAACCCCGTCCTCCTAAGTGGGAGACTTATAGCATCTTTCAAACATTCCGGGGTTCCGAAAGAGTCCCAGATTGGAGCCAGATCTGAATAGCAACCCATGCCCCACCTCCCCCTGATATTATACCATAGATTTAAAGCAGATCTTAATACTTTTAATCAGACTTTCTTGAAAAACCTGGGGGCACCAAACATGTAAAGAAAGCCATCCACACTCCATTGCCTCACCATCTCCCCAAAACGTTTTCCCCAAGAGGAATCATCCACTTTTAACAAAAGCATCCGAATATTTTTAAACTGGATGGCTACACAGTAGCAGTTAAAATCAGGAAGGGTGAATCCCCCTTTCTTAAACCTGCATCTAAGTTTTTTCCAAGACAGTCTAAAGCCTTTTTGCTCCCAGATGAAACTCAAAACTTTGAATGATTAGGAGGACAGGTGCAAAAAGAATAATTGATGGAAAGAATGTTGATCAACATCAAACATTTACCCCAGTACAGATATCTGGCACTGTATCCATTCTTTTTTGCTGCCCATGCCATTCCAGTTTAGACCCAGCCATATGCAAATCAATCTTCACCCTGTCTCCCATGGGTACTGTCCAGCCCGAACTGCCAGGCCAGGTCATCCCTAGACCGGAAACAAACATCCTGGGACAGTTTCAGGGCATAACCCCTCATCAGTCAGGCTTGCTTGTAGAGCACCAGGCCATGTCTGGGCATACCCGTCCCACTCAGGCTGACAAATGCAAAACAGAAATAGATGGACAGAATGCTGATCAATGTCAAACATTCCCCCAGTACAGAGATCTGGGCCCATATCAATAGTCTTTTCTGTTCCCCATGCCATTTCGATTTAGACCCAGCCATATCAAATCAGTCTTGACCCTGCGCCCAATGGGAACAGTCCAGGTCCCCCTGGACTAAAAACAAGCATCATGGTACCAGTTTCCAGGGGAATAACCTTTCACCAGCCAGGCAAGCTTGACTCCAGTGCCGTGGAGAGCACGGGACCCATGTCTGGGCATACCCGTCTTACTCAGAGTGGCTAATGCTAAAAGAACAATTGATGGAAAGAATGCAGATCAATGTCAAACATTGACCCCAGTACAGATATCTAGGCATATATCCATCTTTTTTTGCTCCCTCTGCCATTCCAGTTTAGACCCAGCCATATGCAAATCAGTCTTGACCCTGTTCCCCATGGGAACAGTCCAGCCCGAACTGCCAAGCCAGGTCGTCCCTGGACCGAAAACAAGCATCCTGGTACCTGTTTAAGGGCATTACCCCTCATCTGCCAGGCTAGCTTGACTATAGTGGCATGGAGAGCACAGGTGAGGTACTATAAGCTAGTTGGATTTGGGCCCATGGGTACTGATGGGGCATGGTGACTCAGTCCATACATTCTGATTTTCTATGGTCCCAAGCATAGTTTTGTTCCAGAGCAGTATCATTTCAACACCAGCATACCCTTGTATATCGCGCTGGATTTAAGTCAAAGAGTCCAGTTCATCCTCAGCAGGGCAGAGGGTAGTAGGCAGCAGGGCAGCACAGCAGCAGAAAAGCAGTTCCTACAGAGCAGCAGTATAGCAGAGTGGCAGTCCTTGTAGCAGCACATCAGTCCTTCCTCCTGACAGAGTTTTGCACAGGTCTAGTAGAGTCTGATTTGGTGGAGACAGATATCCAGTACTTATATCCAGTTCTACCTTTGAAGTGGAGGTGACTTCAAAGAAAGACTTTGAAGTGCAAAGAGGTCCTCCCTCCCAGCTCTGGCTCCAGACCAACTATGGGGGTACGTAGCCCTTTGTGTGGGGACAGGACACAGCTTATTACGGTGTAAGTTGCAGCTCTGCCCTCTTATCCTGTGGTAAATAAAATATTACCCTGGCAGAATTTCTAGGCATTAACAAAGTATCATGCATCAAGTGAGAAGCAGAGTCCGTGGTATCTGAGTTAAAATGGGCTTTATTCCAATAACTCGAGTCAAAGGGAGAATATGTTCCATCACCTCTGAGGTTCAGGAAGAGTCTTCTAATCATTTAATAACAAAACATCATATATATACTTTTTACTCCTTGTACATAGGGAGCTTGAGGCAGAGCAAGACAGAAAATGAGATAAGAACATGTGGGTGTACACTTGATGAGTCATAGGTGTGTGATAGGTAGGTGTCATAGGTGGGTGGGTACTTAGAGGAGGAGTTGGCATGACCAGCTCGAACTGTGCCCTAATTGTGCAACTTTGAGCATGATGTGCAATTGACGTGTAACTGGGAGGAGGCTGACTTTCAACCTAGCAGAGAGATCTCTTATGTCAAGGCGACCAGCACATCTAGTACAACTGATAGCTAGAGTCAGCAAGCAAAAGAAGCAAAGGTTGTTCGTCACTAAAAGACAGAGAGGATACATTTATTCGTTGCATGAGCTTTCTATGGGTACAAGCACTGTAATTTACTTAATTGGAGACAGAATGGCTAGGCCCTATCTCCCTCGGACGGGTTCTGTTTACTTTTCCTCAGATAACTGTTATTCATAATACTGTCTTGGCAGGCCTCTTGCTGGGCTTCTCTCGGCTGAGCTAGAAGTATGCGAGGTCAGAGGGACGTAACTGCAGCTTCAGTGTGTCAGGAGTCATGAAATGCAAATACATGGGCCTTATGCTACCTTAACGTTTGGGAGACTTTGATGACTGGCATTTCTAATGCAGGACATGATTGCAGAGGCCTAGTGATTCAGGCCACTACGGGAAATATGCATGGGTGACATGCACATGACATGTAACATAGGGTATATGTATTGGACATATTTGGTCAGGCAAAATATCATTTTCCTCATTCCCTCCTTGTCACCTACATAACCCTTCAGGATACATCTATATTCATGAGACCGTATAGTTGATCATACAGAATCATTTGTTCATCTTTAACTCTTTGTTTACGTGGATGGGGAATACAGGCAGTGGCACACAGGCCGCAAATCGCCGGGCCACACTGCAAACAGAGACAGCAACCAAATACCATAAGTAGGGCCATTCCTAGGAAGGACATAACTTTCCATCCCCATGCAGATATTACACCCCAGAACCAACTGGACCAAGTCCATGTGCCTGGGTCTTGATGTATGACATTAGCAATTTTGTGGAGCCTTGTTATTGCTTCGTACACAGATGGTGCATTATCTGGGATGAAAATGCAACAACTAGATCGGATCACTCTACAAGCTCCGCCCCTATCCGTCAAGATGACGTCTAGAACGAGGCGGTTTTGAAGAACGACAAGTCTAATAGCAGACTGTTCCTGGGTCAAGTTCGCCAGGGCAGATGCAGTTACATTTACAACTGTTTCAAGAGTCCTTGTTAACCTGCGTATCAGTTTACTGTTTTGGACGGGACCTATGAAGAAAAAGAATCCTCTGTTGAAATCTGTATATTGCTCCCAAGCTGTTTCAGTCTGATCGATCCCTGCAGAATCTGTCTCTCTCTTTTGTCTAACATGTTCTAGTCGTGAATCTCTATGATAATTTGATGGGGCTAGAAAAACGGGTGGCAATAAGAATGCTATATAACAAGTCCCACCCCAGTCTAAGGGCAGATGTACATAGGCTGTCTGACCGCAAATTAAATAGGTATGGCGTGATGTTTTGAAAGAAGAAAGTCCGTTATCATCAAACTCTACTACAGTGTTACACTTGCTGTGTCCCATATGTACTGAGCCTTTCTTACTAACACATAAATCACCTTTTGCTGACAGGACTGATATAAACGGTGGACCTGTATTTTGCTTGGGCTGAACGTTTAACATTATAAAATTAACAGATGCATTTCCCTGTTCGTACTCTTCATTCTCTAAATCGGTTCCCTTTCTTTGGGGGAATCCGTCTTTGTCTGGAAAGCATGCTTCATTCATTACTTTATTCAGGTTTCCATATATCCAGCCACCTGGATAAGCTATGTACCTTCTATCTATTGAGGTCATTAGAGCAAACCATGCTCCACACGAACCATTGTGTGAGAACGGTAAAGGGTAGAAGGGCAAGACTCCCTTCGTCTCTTGATAAGGTGGCATTTGGCCACATACCCAGCAATCGGTCGCATTGATGGTCTGATGAGAATGGTGTAACATTCGAATAAATGTATTGTTACGTAGTGCAAGTCGATATGACAATTCATGGGGAGGCAGGTCACTAAATGTATGCTCTATGGTATTGTTACTGGAAGAATGTATATGTGAGGAAACGGGAAAGAAAACATGTAGCAATAAACTAACACCAATTACAACAATGCACAGAATAAAAAGGATGATAAAAGTAACTATACATCTACTGCGTAATACCTTGCAGTACTTTTCCTTCTTATCTCTCATCTTGCTATTCTCGTATGTGATCTTATACATGTCAGAATCGAGTCTAACCGATTCACCACCGGGTGGGCTTAAACAATTAAACTACGTCTGACTTGCGTCTTAATCTAGACCTATACTCTTGCTGAGGGGTATTGTCTAGCAAAGGCCAGTGTTCTTTATTAAAAGTTCCAAAGTTCCAAAGTTCCAAAGTTCCAAATAGTGATGAAGGTGAGTTCGGCCTTTACGTCCTTCCACCAACTTCGGCGTCTTCCAACGTGGCTCAAGGGGACTTGAACGATCAAAAATCCGGACACAAGTATAGAATCCTCTGGTGCTATGGCATGTTCCTTGACCTGGGTGTTGTCAGGGAAGGCGGCAGCAACCTGTGAATGAAAAGAGAGTAGTGCAGAAATCAAGGAAGCCAGGTAATCTGTCAGCATGTTACTGTCAACATCAGTAATTTTCTTTGGCATAGGCGTACCTCACATATATAGTTCATAAGGAGATAGGCCTGTTCTGGAATGAGCTACCATACGCATGTAAAAGAGGGCAACCGGCAAGGCCACCATCCAATCCACGCCTTTTTCTGTACAGATCTCAGCAACTTTGTCTTAATTGTCTGATTTTGTCTTTCTACAAGGCCTGCGGCTTCTGGGTGTCTGACACAATGGAATGTCCATGTATAACCTAACAGAAGGGACACTTGTTTCATTAATTCAGAGGAGAATGGCTGATCGTTATCTGAATAGATCACATGAGGTAGATCACATGAGGTGATTCATAGCTGGGGAAGTACTGCGCACTAATTGTCTGGCTGTTGTAACAGCAGTATAATCTGGAACTGGATATGCTTCTGTCCATCTAGACAGTGCACACACAACTACTAGGACATACTTGTTAAACCTCTACATCTGTCCATTTGGATATAATCCATCTGGAGAACTTCAAAAGGGTGGTCAGGAGGATGAAATCCGCCTTGTTCCACCGGAATGCCTTTACCTGGATTGAACTGGTAATAGATCATACATGTTCGCTGCTTGTTAAACCAAATGTTCTGTAAGCTGTCTAGCATTGCCTTCTCTCCCAAGTGTGTTGGACTATGTGCTGAGAAGAAAACAATGTACCTTTTCCCCTAGTCATCTAACCTTGGTTAGTCTGGACCCCTCCTTGTTCAGTCCAATTCTTTATCTCATCTGTTGTGGCATGTGTCTGTATGTCAAGTACATCTTGTGTGGGATCCCTGACTGTCATACTTTATGTCAGTAATGGTACCTCTGTCCTTGTCGTGTCTGTTGGTGTCTGTAACTTTGGTATGAGCTTTGCATTTCAGGATAGAAATGGCTGTAGGTAAATGTATGGCCTCTAACAGGGCCTGAATAAGCTGGCTGTGCTGAATCTTGGTCCCATGGGAGGTCTCAAGAAACCTCTCTCTTTCTCCTCAGAACCCCGAAATCATGAACAACGTCAAAAGCGTATTGTGAGTCAGTATAAATGTTTACTTTCAAGTGCTTGGCTCTTATGCAGGCTTGTGTCAGAGCGATGAGCTCTGCTGCTTGTGCTGACAGGGTGTCTATTTTCTGTGTCTCTATGACTTAACAGGTCTTGTCTTGGTTTTGTCACTATATTCACAACCTCCACACAGTCATGTGGCGGTGCATTTACTGTACTTGAGGGAAAAAATGTCGCAGGATTCAGAATGTTACAACGTCTGATCTCTATGTGTGGTTGAAATAATGTCAGTCCATATCCTGTCAGTCTCGCTACAGTCAAATGTAAAAATAAATAAAAATAAAAAGCATAAAATGTTTACTGTAACATGGAGTCGCTTAAAACTGGCACTTGACATAATGCTCTTTTTAATTCCTCAAATGCCAAGGTGTGTTCTTGTGTCCAAGGGAGAACAGTCAAAATGGCTGCCTCCTGTGTAGTTAACTGTATGAGTTGTTTGGCTAGATATGCATACTGGGGAATCCATTGCCTACAGTAAGAAGTAAGGCCAATAAAGGCACGTACTTCCTTTTGTGTCCTGGGCTGTGAAAGGTTAGTATTGAGCTGTATGATTCTTGTGTTAGCTGTCTACCGTGTTAGCTGTATACCTGGTGTACCCTCCTTGGAAAGCAAGTGTTGTACACCACTTGCTTTACACAGAAAGTACAAGACTGTCAGAGATGCAATGTCACAGTCTGGTACTGATCTTGCTGTAATTAGAATGTCGTTTATGTACTGTATCAGTGCTGTGTTGGTAGGCATGTAAACACTGTCCAGCCGTTCCTTTAGTGTCTGACTGTAAATGCTAGGGCTCACTGTCATCAATCTATCAAAAATAAATGACATAGAAATAAATAAATAAAGAAAAATGAATATTCAATTCAAAAGCTCTGCAGTTTACAAAAAAAAAAAATCCTACTCTAGATCTTGGGAACAGTATGACCATACTACCTACAATATGTTCTCTAAATGTATTTGAATAAAACCAAAGTATTCTTGTTATAGACAGAAGGCTGGAGCCTCTGTGAGAAACAGCCCCTCCCTCTAGAATTATGTTCGCGCTCGGAGTTTTGAATCAACTCCAAGCCGGGCTACACTGAGATCTACAATTGAATGACTGCCAGATGCTGAACTCATTGCAAGAGCAAGACTCCTGCCAATTATTCTGTTTACACTACTGAGGGACAAACTTATACATTTGCAAGCGTGACTTATCTGAAGTCAATAAAGCTCTCAATGTTGACCGTTTCAGAGGAGCAACTTGGCCCCCCTTTACATAAACATTGTCTCCGTGGCTCGTCAAGTATTTTTATTCTGTTCGCGAAGGAAGCCTGACTTAGCTGGAGAACAGCCAATAATCGTCCGCGGAAAGGAATTGGAGGATGGCCAATATCAACAAGACAGGCACTCCAAGAGAGAAGAAGCCCTCCCTTTACATAAACATCATTTACTGGGAACCAGGCCATCTCGGACGGACTGTGTCTCAAGGTCAAAAAAAACACATTCCTTGTACTTCAAAACATATCTCTTCCCAGGCCAGAACCATTAGTAAATTCATAAAGAAATGTATTTTTCTGTAACTGAGTGACATGCTAGCATTTTAAAATAATTCTGTACTGCTACTTAAAAGCTCCACTTTCTAAAAAACACTTTTGTCTACCTAATTCAGCTAGAAGGCAAGACATTTTAAACATGGGCATTTGTTTAGCATGCAAATTAGCACACATAAAAGGGACAATTTGCTTCTGCACACAATGCTAAGCACTTTGCAGTTGAGAAAAAAAAAAACGAATTATCATGGACTGTTGCGTCGGGACTGTTCTCTGCATATATCAATTGAGCCTTCTCCACTAAATGTTTATCTGAAACCATCTGTGTAAGTATTGTAGCCCTGAATCAGACATAATAAATCCTATTTTCCAAGTCTTGTTTAATGAACACTGCTTTTACCGTGCAATATATCACCATTCTATCAGCAGCCTGTCAAAGTACATAGGTGAGCCTTGAAACTAAATGAATGCAAACTAAACTAATGTAGGGGACTCTTAGCAATGCACTAACATGGTAGTGTATTGTAGCTATCAAAAGGGCCACGTTCATTAATTTCACAAATAGCCACTTTCCTAAGTGAGTGTGCTAACATTCACATGCTATTCTAAAGGGCAGCTTGCATTGGGAAAAATATTCTGTAGAAACATTCCTATTAAAACAAAAAACACTGTTGCATTACACTAATTAAAAGCACATTCTAAGATGGGTCTGTTTCATATTTTCTTGTCAACCGTGAAAACATTGAAGCACTCTTCGTGGTGCAAACCCTTATCTTACATTTCAGAAATACGACAATTGGATAACATGGCAAATCGCACCTCCACACAAAACATGCTTTTTCCACCACTTCCACATCTCGGATCCTTTTCAAATTTTGCATCACAGTAGTCCAAGCTATTTCCTAAATCCTCACCAAAAAGCAACCAAATCCCTCCACTGGAACGGGTACGAATTTCCGCTCAAAAACACGGCCCCCCCGCAAACACCAAAAAACGCTAAAATTCCTCAACACCTTGTTAAACAGCTTGTTAAAACAAATGCTGCCTTCTCGATATAAGATATTAACTCTTTGGCAGCTGAAGCACAATCATTCCCCAATGATTGCAGTACATGGGAAAGTCATGACCTCATCTCTCCACGTTATCACATAACACATAACACATACGCACATCTTCAAAACATTTTCTCTAAGCACTTGAAAGAGATCCAGCTCTCTCCTGACTAACGTAATGGCTAGGGACCTGATGATAACATGCTCTGCACAAGCCATAACTACATGGCGCTATTCACAAGCCATATTTACAAGAAACTCAACAAGTCACAAAAATGACACGCTATTCACAAGGCATATTTACAAGGAGCTATACTTAAGAAAATTCAACACACTACTCACAAGTCTTAATCACAAGGCGCTATGTACAAGGAACTACAAGCCACTCACAAAGCGTTACACACATGGATGTAACAAACTTATTCACAAGTCTTAAGCACAAAGCGCAATTCACAAATAAACCAACTAGTTACTCACAAGGCACTTGCGCAGTCCAGAAGGGACTTGTCTAGATACAAGGAAATGAACGCTTCAGATGCTGTCGGCTTTAATTCTACATACTCTAAAGGGTACAGGTGGTGGCGTTCTCTACCTACTGGGTCTTTCTGAGGTGGTCACTTTAGCTAGTTTTTCTGACAGAACGGGATAAATACCAGTTAACAACGGCATTTCTTGGCTTGTTTAGCTCTCTCTGCTTTATTGAATTCTTTCTCTGTTTTCCTATGTCACTCTTTGCGCCATAACTCAATGGCATCTTTCTGAGAGGGTCTTGACTTCTTTCTCCCAATGGCGTTTAGCCCATGCTTATTATACATAAAAAGACCAGGTGTGTCTCTAGGCCGGATATTAACTGTCTATTCTAGTAAACCTCTTCTGGTCCCTATCTGACATAATTTTGAAAACAGAAACCAATACAATGGAAACACAATACACAAAAATAGACTGTAACAATCAACAATCATTCACACTAAAACAACATAACATTGAAACACTAAAACAGATACAACCTAAACTGATACAGAGAGTTAAACATGTACTTGAAAAACATTTTTGTGCACTGAAAATACAGTACAACCATACCGGTCCCAAAAATTGAGACACGTCTTTACCGGGCCCACGTTTTACTGTGGACACGTCTTGACCGTTCTCATCTAAAATAAGCCCGTCTTGAAACTAGATACATTCCCCATAGTGGTACTCACCGGGAAAGCAGAACTTGAAACTTGAAGGCCTCGGAAACTTGACTTGACTACGCTTGCGCCTTGGAACAGGTGGACCTCTGGAGACCTCGGACCTTGCTCTCTCACGGGCTGGGCCTCTGGTTGAGACGATCCGCGATTCTCACCGCCTCACATGGATGCCTGGTCGCAGTCCGTCCTCCTCCGGGGGCCTGAGGGAGTGGCAGGAAGTCCTGCTGGTGCGCTTTGAAGTCCGTCACGGCTGTAGAAGGGGGCAAAGACTAGACCGACAACTCCGGCGAGTGGGGAAAGGGATATGTACCTGTTCGGGCGCCAAATTATGTGGTAAATAAAATATTACCCTGGCAGAATTTCTAGGCATTAACAAAGTATCATGCATCAAGTGAGAAGCAGAGTCCATGGTATCTGAGTTAAAATGGGCTTTATTCCAATAACTCGAGTCAAAGGGAGAATATGTTCCATCACCTCTGAGGTTCAGGAAGAGTCTTCTAATCATTTAATAACAAAACATCATATATATACTTTTTACTCCTTGTACATAGGGAGCTCGAGGCAGAGCAAGACAGAAAATGAGATAAGAACATGTGGGTGTACACTTGATGAGTCATAGGTGTGTGATAGGTAGGTGTCATAGGTGGGTGGGTACTTAGAGGAGGAGTTGGCATGACCAGCTCGAACTGTGCCCTAATTGTGCAACTTTGAGCATGACGTGTAACTGGGAGGAGGCTGACTTTCAACCTAGCAGAGAGATCTCTTATGTCAAGGCGACCAGCACATCTAGTACAACTGATATCTAGAGTCAGCAAGCAAAAGAAGCAAAGGTTGTTCGTCACTAAAAGACAGAGAGGATACATTTATTTGTTGCATGAGCTTTCTATGGGTGCAAGCACTGTAATTTACTTAATTGGAGACAGAATGGCTAGGCCCTATCTCCCTCGGACGGGTTCTGTTTACTTTTCCTCAGATAACTGTTATTCATAATACTGTCTTGGCAGGCCTCTTGCTGGGCTTCTCTCGGCTGAGCTAGAAGTATGCGAGGTCAGAGGGACGTAACTGCAGCTTCAGTGTGTCAGGAGTCATGAAATGCAAATACATGGGCCTTATGCTACCTTAACGTTTGGGAGACTTTGATGACTGGCATTTCTAATGCAGGACATGATTGCAGAGGCCTAGTGATTCAGGCCACTACGGGAAATATGCATGGGTGACATGCACATGACATGTAACATAGGGTATATGTAGTGGACATATTTGGTCAGGCAAAATATCATTTTCCTCAATCCCGCCTATGATAGCCCACCAGGGTATAGATGGCTGCTCAGTCACATTAAAGCTCCCTTTTGTTTGTGACTCTCTAGAGAGAATTAACAGCGTCCAGCTACCCACCCCAGATGTGTATTGGAGACAGGCTGCAGGGACACAGGGATTAAAGCAGAAAAATGCTTTCATTCTAAATGTATCAAAAGCAACATACATGCCAGTACTGAAAAAAGAGTTATAAAGCAATTACTTTTGCAAATCACACGCTGTGATTGAAAAGAGTTTCCTTATTTCATTTTGAGTAAATTTGAAAAGTAGAGAATAAAAAACTCAATTTCTTAGTGTTTGTTATACTGTTGTTCTTTCAAATCTATTAATAATTTCATAGACCACATAACAACTCGACGCACACATGTTGTGAATTACATGTAATGTGTACACAGACAATTTATAACAAGACTTACTTTCAAAGTTTAAGCCTCTACCTATTGCCTTCACCTCTTTATTTACCTTCTAGGAGCCAATCTGTACTTCAAGCATGGATCTTTTATTGATTTCACATGGAAAAGCACTAAATATGTAACGTACAAAAAAGACTAAACTGAAGGGAAGAACAGAAGAAGAGAAACAGAAAGCAGGGGTGTCAGTCTGAGTCTTATTTTAAACGGAATTTGAAATGAGACAACTTACTATTGTCCAGCTTTGTCAAGATAGCATATACGACAACTGGTTTAGTTGTCACTGTAGAACCACAAAGAGGAAAACTCAATATGTTGTAAAAACATTGCATCTTGGCTATTTAAACCAGTGTAAAAAGCCTAGGAGGCACATACCTGGAACTTTAGCCAGCGTGGTCTTGTATCTGAAGTGTGTGAATTAGGACCCTGAAATATCAATCGGAAAATGCTGTATCAGTGACTATAATTGTGCTGACCGAGCTATCCTGAGTAGAGAAAATGAAATAAAGAAACTCTTTTCAATCATAATGAGTGACTCGTGTGATTTGCGAAAGTAATTGCTTTATAAATCTTTTTTCAGTACTGGCATGCATGTTGTTGTTGATAGTTTATACATTGGCCTAACCTTACTGAATACGTCCAGAACCCTTTATGGTTTATCATTCTAAACGTGGCATTTTAAAAACGGTAGTGATTTATTCAACTTTTTCATTAAGGAAAATTTGTCACTACCATTACAAAGATAAGAAACATGAATGACCTACTTCCTCTCATTCAGGATGTACAACTTATACGTGTTAACCTATGAGAAGAGTATGCCTTAAAGCAGCGGCATAGCTAGACCTTTGGATGAGTGGTCTCTGCATTTGCTGCCCGCAACACCCACAGGGAAGAACATGGGGGGAGGCCACTGCCCCAAACCTCGTGCTGCCTGGCGCAGACTGCCCCCCCCCCCCCCCCGCCGCACCACTGGCTTGGAGTAGTAAAAAATGAATTTGGGAGTTAATGGAGTAAAACATAAAAGTACATGTCCTACCTTTTAATTAGACTGCACCCTGCCCTGTGGTATACCAAGGGCCTACTGTAGGGCTGACTTATATGTAATAAAATGAGTGTAAAAGGCTTGACAAGGGTATTAAATGCCAAGTCAACAAGGCAACTGCACCCACATGCTCTACAGTGCAGGATTGAGACAAGTTTGAAAGTGCTACTTGTGTGGGTGGCACAATCAGTGTTGAAGGCCCAGTAGTGGCATTTGATTTGCAGGCTCTGGGCACATGTATTGCACTGTACACAGGACTTATAAGTAAAATAAATAGGTCAATTGGGTATGAACCAATATTACCATATTTAAAGGAGAGAGCATGGGGACACACATGCGTTCCTTTCAATCTTGCCACCTGAGCTCGGAACTCAGCACTACATCTGGAGATTCGAATGGGTTTCGGCAGTATGAGTGCCATGTTTTAGCTCTTATTGAGAGTTCTATTTTGCAGAACTTCCCCAGAGCATGGGCCTGCCTTCCATTCCCTTCTTCGTATCTCGAACCATGTAATACGTCCGAGAAAAGTTTTACATGCTTACTGGCCGCAAGTTTGTCCTTTTTCCTGACTGGAACAACTCTTCTCAGCTCTATTTAATGTACAAGGTACGGTTTCTTCATATTGGCTTTTAAGACTTGCTGTTTCAACATATTGTGTCTTTATCCAGACATTCTCAAGAGATATTTCACGCCACCGGTCTTTTCTATTTTTTTCATTAAAGAGAGAATGTATTTATTTTTCCAAGCTGGTTTGATCGAACCTTTTTCTTTATTTCATGGGCTGATCTAAACATTTGTTACACTCTAGTAAAAAGTCTACTACTGTCCTGCCTGTGACGCACTCTGCCTCCCTGGTGTCCCCTATATACGATTTACATAACCCTATCAATATGGCATACTCTACCTCCTCCGGGGCAGAAACTTCGTACATTGTGACTTCAAAATTAAATTTGCCCTCCTCTGCCAACAAAAGACTTAACCAAGATCATCCTTCTCTGCCGAAACCTGCTTTGCCTGTTTCTCTGGAAACTGTTGTGGAGAAAAATGCTTTCATTCTAAATGTATCAAAAGCAACATACATGCCAGTACTGAAAAAAGAGTTATAAAGCAATTACTTTTGCAAATCACACGCTGTGATTGAAAAGAGTTTCCTTATTTCATTTTGAGTAAATTTGAAAAGTAGAGAATAAAAAACTCAATTTCTTAGTGTTTGTTATACTGTTGTTCTTTCAAATCTATTAATAATTTCATAGACCACATAACAACTCGACGCACACATGTTGTGAATTACATGTAATGTGTACACAGACAATTTATAACAAGACTTACTTTCAAAGTTTAAGCCTCTACCTATTGCCTTCACCTCTTTATTTACCTTCTAGGAGCCAATCTGTACTTCAAGCATGGATCTTTTATTGATTTCACATGGAAAAGCACTAAATATGTAACGTACAAAAAAGACTAAACTGAAGGGAAGAACAGAAGAAGAGAAACAGAAAGCAGGGGTGTCAGTCTGAGTCTTATTTTAAACGGAATTTGAAATGAGACAACTTACTATTGTCCAGCTTTGTCAAGATAGCATATACGACAACTGGTTTAGTTGTCACTGTAGAACCACAAAGAGGAAAACTCAATATGTTGTAAAAACATTGCATCTTGGCTATTTAAACCAGTGTAAAAAGCCTAGGAGGCACATACCTGGAACTTTAGCCAGCGTGGTCTTGTATCTGAAGTGTGTGAATTAGGACCCTGAAATATCAATCGGAAAATGCTGTATCAGTGACTATAATTGTGCTGACCGAGCTATCCTGAGTAGAGAAAATGAAATAAAGAAACTCTTTTCAATCATAATGAGTGACTCGTGTGATTTGCGAAAGTAATTGCTTTATAAATCTTTTTTCAGTACTGGCATGCATGTTGTTGTTGATAGTTTATACATTGGCCTAACCTTACTGAATACGTCCAGAACCCTTTATGGTTTATCATTCTAAACGTGGCATTTTAAAAACGGTAGTGATTTATTCAACTTTTTCATTAAGGAAAATTTGTCACTACCATTACAAAGATAAGAAACATGAATGACCTACTTCCTCTCATTCAGGATGTACAACTTATACGTGTTAACCTATGAGAAGAGTATGCCTTAAAGCAGCGGCATAGCTAGACCTTTGGATGAGTGGTCTCTGCATTTGCTGCCCGCAACACCCACAGGGAAGAACATGGGGGGAGGCCACTGCCCCAAACCTCGTGCTGCCTGGCGCAGACTGCCCCCCCCCCCCGCCGCACCACTGGCTTGGAGTAGTAAAAAATGAATTTGGGAGTTAATGGAGTAAAACATAAAAGTACATGTCCTACCTTTTAATTAGACTGCACCCTGCCCTGTGGTATACCAAGGGCCTACTGTAGGGCTGACTTATATGTAATAAAATGAGTGTAAAAGGCTTGACAAGGGTATTAAATGCCAAGTCAACAAGGCAACTGCACCCACATGCTCTACAGTGCAGGATTGAGACAAGTTTGAAAGTGCTACTTGTGTGGGTGGCACAATCAGTGTTGAAGGCCCAGTAGTGGCATTTGATTTGCAGGCTCTGGGCACATGTATTGCACTGTACACAGGACTTATAAGTAAAATAAATAGGTCAATTGGGTATGAACCAATATTACCATATTTAAAGGAGAGAGCATGGGGACACACATGCGTTCCTTTCAATCTTGCCACCTGAGCTCGGAACTCAGCACTACATCTGGAGATTCGAATGGGTTTCGGCAGTATGAGTGCCATGTTTTAGCTCTTATTGAGAGTTCTATTTTGCAGAACTTCCCCAGAGCATGGGCCTGCCTTCCATTCCCTTCTTCGTATCTCGAACCATGTAATACGTCCGAGAAAAGTTTTACATGCTTACTGGCCGCAAGTTTGTCCTTTTTCCTGACTGGAACAACTCTTCTCAGCTCTATTTAATGTACAAGGTACGGTTTCTTCATATTGGCTTTTAAGACTTGCTGTTTCAACATATTGTGTCTTTATCCAGACATTCTCAAGAGATATTTCACGCCACCGGTCTTTTCTATTTTTTTCATTAAAGAGAGAATGTATTTATTTTTCCAAGCTGGTTTGATCGAACCTTTTTCTTTATTTCATGGGCTGATCTAAACATTTGTTACACTCTAGTAAAAAGTCTACTACTGTCCTGCCTGTGACGCACTCTGCCTCCCTGGTGTCCCCTATATACGATTTACATAACCCTATCAATATGGCATACTCTACCTCCTCCGGGGCAGAAACTTCGTACATTGTGACTTCAAAATTAAATTTGCCCTCCTCTGCCAACAAAAGACTTAACCAAGATCATCCTTCTCTGCCGAAACCTGCTTTGCCTGTTTCTCTGGAAACTGTTGTGGAGGTAATACGCGCATTGCACCTATTTATTGAGGAAACTAATACAAGCCTGCAGGTTTTGGACACTAAATGGTCTATTCTTGACTCCATTTTATACCCGGTTGAACAACATGTTAGTCACCTTCAAGATACTTTTATAAAAATATCTTGTCTGGAGAGAGAGGTACGTGTCTTGAAGAAATTTGCTGAAGATCTAGAAAACAGAAATAGGTGCAATAACCTTTATTTGTGTGGTCTTTCCGAGGGTATCGAGGTGGATGAGCAAGTGAACTTTTTCACTTTCTGTCTTCCGAAGCTCTTGGACCTCCCTGCTACGATTTCCTTGAATATTCAGCATGTCCATATGCTAGGTCCTCGCCTAACTTCCACAGTTGCTCCCTTCTTTTTTTTAAATTCACTGACCTTTTGCAAATCTTGAATGCGGCCAAACTAAAGAAACAATTAATGTGGTCAGGATCAAAAGTGTTCATATCCCAGGATGTCTCCACGGTAACAGCTAGATGCCAGAAGTATTTCTGGATTTCAGAACCGCTTTAAGTGCCATTGGCACCCGATATGGGTTAGTTCATCTATGTTTGTTCAAAGTACTCCACAGCATCCATGGATACAGCTGGCCCTCCTTCCACAAATTAACTCTGACTTGACTCCTATATCAAAGTTACATATATCTTTCACTCTATCCTCATTGATTATTTCCTTTACAGGTTATATCTTTGTGTTTGTATCAGTCAATAATCACCGAATTTGTAACCCCTGTTTTTATCATTATTACAGATCATCTGGGCATTCCACATACCTATTTCCATGACTGAGCTCGTTTTTGATCTCCCGACGTGGCTCATCTCCCCTGTTAGATGTGCCGTCTTTGTTGTCTGTTGCCAGTCCAAGTTATTCTTTTGTTTTGTCTTGCAGGTATGTATTGCTGTCGTCATTTTTTGTAAGACTCTTACTGTCTTACTTGCTCCTGCTCTTTTCCCCCTTCTCTTTTTCCTTTTATTTTCTTTCATTCTATTCACTCCTTTTCTTAATGTTCTTTTTCTCTTTCGACATCAATGTTGACCGTGTGGTCTTATACCAAATTTACTTTCATTACATTCAGAGTTGTTTCATGGAATGTGAAAGGTTTTATCAATTCTGTAAAGAAGCAGAGAATACTATCCCATTTAGCCTCATATAATCCTGACTTAGTTTTATTGACCGAGTCAGACGCTTTGAAACTCAAACGGTAGTGGGTGGGTTTTATCTTAGAATCTTTTTATTATTCTAGTTTATAAACGTTTAAAAATATTCTGTTATATCTCAGGAAGGCAGATGGTTATTAGTCAAGCTCATTAAAAATATTTGTCTTACAGTGTTTAATATTTATGGCCCAACTCAGCCAGATTATTCATTTTGACCTGATATTACAAATAAGTGCATTGAACACAAAGAGGAATACTGTATTCTGGAGGTGATTGCAACCAAGTTAATGACCCTTTAATTGATCGACAATCCCAAGTTCATTTTATTCCTCACAGGACCCACAAACAATTTCAAAGTACAATTTCGCACATACACCCTGTAGATACCTGGAGACTCTGTAGCCCTGACACTACTCTTTCTTTTTTCTCAACCCCACATGGCTCTTTGACCTGATTAGACTATATTTTTATTTCTTCTGCATTGACACAGAACCTCATTTCCCCTTCAATTGAACCTATTGTTATCTCTGACCATGCCCCAGTTGTCGCTGATTTAGACTTGCTCTGCTCACACCCCAAATCATTTCGATGGAGATTTAATAATTCCTTTCGGCAGGATCCACTTTTTTCTTCCTCTTTCATTTCCTTTACGGAGGAATTATTTTCTCTAAATGAAGGTCCAGATATTTCTTGATCATTACTATGGGACACTTTCAAAGCTACTGCAATTGGCTTTATTGTAGACTTTGTTTCCAAAAAGAAGAAACACTTACTTAATAAACAAAAAATGTTGTTACCATTATCAAATACTTAGATCACTAATTTCATACTTCTTCATCTGATTCTGCCTTACAGGAGCTTGTTTGTGCGAAGTTAGATTTTAATTAAAAAAAAAACACAGATAATGCTTCATCTATTCTTCTTCGTACGAGCGCTCAATACTATGGTGGACGAAATAAGGTTAGCAAACATCCAGCTAATCATCTTAAATCTCGGAAGGAACGTGTTTTGATAGAATCTATCAATTCATCAGATGTAAAAGTCTTTTTTAAGGATCAGGAAATTTTAAATGAATTAATGAAATTGTATAAATCTTTATATACTCCAGAAATCTGTTCTCATTCCTCCTCTATCGATGCTTATCTGAACCATGTTCCACCCCATCTCATGTGAACCTATATTTTGACCCTTTTGAGGCTGATTTATCCATCCTAGAACTATCTCATTGTTTAAGGGTTCTCAGGAAAAACAAAACTACGGGCCCAGATGGTGTCACTGTTGAATTTTATCTACACTTCTGTAATCTTCTTCTCCCAAAACTTCTATAAATCTTTCACTACTTTCATACTACCGGTGGGGCACATGGTACTTTTTTAGATGCTACAATCTGTTAAATTCATAGAGATAGTCGGGATCCTAAACAGTGTAAAAACGATCTTCCTATTTCCCTAGTGAACGTAGACTATAAAATCTTTGCTAAATTGCTCGCTTTGTGTCTTGAGCCTTTTCTACCACATTTAATTGGTTTAGAGCAATGCGGTTTCATTAAAGGCAGACTAAATTATGATAACTCTTGTTTACTATTTAATGTGCTGAATGAGGCCTCAACTCATTCCTATCAATCCTATCGTGACCGACCTGACCTGGTCAGCATCCAGTCGCTCCACCCGCTCCTTGCCTCACTGGTATCGTATCGTCATTGCTTTAATTAATATCTGCGCCCGATCTCTGAGCCATTGCTTTAATTAATATCTGCGGCCGATCTCTGTGCCATTGCTTTAATTAATATCTGCGCCCGATCTCTATGCCATTGCTTTAATTAATATCTGTGCCAGATTGTGCCCCCGATCTCGTCCTGCATTGTTTTGTTTTCGCTGTGGTGCCATTTTGTTGTGCCTTCTAGCCCGATCCCCTCCCCACTCGCCACCCCGCTCCCACCTCCCAGCTGCTCCTCCCTCCCACTGGCAACATAAGGGAAGACCCGTGTAAGGAAGGACTGTGACCGACCTGACCTGGTCAGCATCCACTCGCTCTACCCGCTCCTTGGCTCACTGGTATCGTATCGTCATTGCTTTAATTAATATCTGCGCCCAATCTCTGTGCCATTGCTTTAATTAATATCTGCGCCCGATCTCTGTGCCATTGCTTTAATTAATATCTGCGCCCGATCTCTGTGCCATTGCTTTAATTAATATCTGTGCCAGATTGTGCCCCCGATCTCGTCCTGCATTGTTTTGTTTTCGCTGTGGTGCCATTTTGTTGTGCCTTCTAGCCCGATCCCCTCCCCACTCGCCACCCCGCTCCCGCCTCCCAGCTGCTCCTCCCTCGCTCCGCCCCCCTCCACTCTCCACTTATGGCAGAGTGGCAAACGCGCAGCGGGCGCGCCCTATGCGCGCCGAAGGCGCGCCAAAGGTAAGCCCCTCTACGCCCGTCCGCGCCTGGACCGTGCCCAGCGCCAGACCTCCTGGCCCCCGCAGAGGCCATCCCACACGCCGAACGTACGACGCCACCCCCTCACTGCACTAAACACCGGCCGACTCCCCGACTGCCACCGAGCCGCCCCAGGACGCACCCATGGACCCTTCACCTGCCAATCCTGCAAGTTCTACTGCACCAGAACCTACACTACAACCACAAACGCCAAACAGAGCTCCAACAACAACCAACTGAAGTCCATCCTGCTCAACACCCGATCGGTTCACAGACACGCCATTGAACTATGGAACCTACTCAACACCACAACTCCGGACGTCGCCTTTCTCACGGAAACCTGAATAAGCGCCTCATTAGCACCCGACATCGCCATAGCCATCCCGGACGGCTACAAGATCACCCGAAGGGACCGTATCAACCAAACAGGAGGTGGCATTGCGATCGTCCACAAGAACACCATCCGCATCTCGACCAGCTCCGACGACACCCTCACAGCCGCCGAACACCTTCACTTCCAGATACACACCGACCCCAAGACCACACTCAGAGGCACCCTCATTTACAGACCCCCAGGACCTCGCACACAATTCAGCGAAAACATCGCTGACTTTGTTAGCCCACACGCCCTCCCCTCCGATGACTACATTCTCTTAGGGGACCTTAACTTCCACCTGGAGAATAACAACGACAACAACAGCACCACCCTGCTGGGAACCTCGCCAATCTCGGACTCAAACAACTGGTGAACACCCCCACCCACAACGCCGGACACACGCTCTACGCAATCTTCTCCTCCAGCAAGCACATCTCCTTCAATCACACCACGGGACTCCACTGGACGGACCACAGCTGCATCCACTTCAGCTTCAGTAAGACCACGACCCACCACCACCCGCAACAGGTTCCCCGCAGAAACTGGAACAAAATTACCACCGACCACCTAACCACATCACTGAACCAAAACCCTCCCGCCAGATCAACAGACCCAAATCAAGCAGCCATCAATCTCGCACAGTGGATCACCCACTGCGCTAACGAACTAGCACCTTTGAAAAACCATCCCAACAAGCCAAGAAGCAAAAAAGCCTCCTGGTTCAACGACGACCTCAAAAACTCCAAAAAGAACTGCCGCACCCTCGAGAAAACCTGGCGAAGAAACCCAACCACAGACAACATGACCACCCTCAAGAACGCCACCCGCAAGCACCACCAGCTGATCCGCACCACCAAGAAATCAGCATTCAAGGATCGATTAGACAACAACGCCCACAACAGCAAGGAACTCTTCAACATCGTCAAAGAGCTCACCAATCCCAATGCCGGCAACAACGACATCACTCCCTCTCAAGACCTCTGCGACTCTCTAGCCTCATTCTTCCACAGCAAAATCGCAGACATACATAACAGCTTCGGCGACCAATCTACTCCTCCCACCACTGAACCTAAGCCCCCCACCCCCACAATTCGCGCCTGGACCCCGATCAGCACCGAAGACACCATCCGCATGATGAACTCCATCCACTCCGGATCGCCAACCGACCCTTGCCCCCATCACATCTTCAACAAGGCCAACTCCGTCATCGCACCCCAACTCGGGGATATCATCAACTGCTCCTTCAACACCGCTACCTTCCCGTAAAGCTGGAAGCATGCCGAACTCAGCGCCCTCCTGAAGAAGCCTACAGCAGACCCCACCAAACTTAAGAACTATCGCCCCATCTCGCTCCTCCCATTCCCGCCAAAGTCATAGAAAAGACCGTCAACAGTCAACTCGCCGCCTTCCTTGAGTCTAACGGTTCCCTCGACTCCTCACAGTCTGGCTTCCAAGCCAACCACAGCACCGAAACCGCCCTCATCGCAGCCACAGACGACATCCGAACACTGCTCGACAATGGGGAAACAGCGGCCCTCATCCTCCTGGACCTCTCCGCAGCGTTCGACACGGTCTGCCACCGCACCCTTGTACATCACCTCAGGAAATTCGGGATACAAGATAAGGCATTGGATTGGATCATCTCGTTCCTCGCCGGAAGAACCCAAATAGTCCGCCTTCACCCTTTCAGATCAGAGGCCACCGAAGTCATCTGCGGCGTACCACAAAGATCATCGCTCAGCCCCACCCTCAACGTCTACATGAGCCCCCTCGCATCCATCGCATGCCAACACAACCTAAACATCATCTCCTATGCTGACGACACTCAGCTGATCCTCTCCCTCACCAAAGACCCAACCACTGCCAAAACCAACCTACACGAAGGGATGAAAGACGTAGCAGAGTGGATGAAGAACAGCCGCTTAAAACTGAACTCAGACAAGACGGAAGTCCTCATCCTAGGATCATCCCCCTCTGCCTGGGACGACTCATGGTGGCCCCCGGCCCTAGGCAGCGCACCCAAACCAACGGACCATGCCTGCAACTTGGGATTCATCCTAGACTTCTCCCTCTCGATGACCAGACAAGTCAACGCCGTCTCTTCATCATGTTTTAACATCCTACGCATGCTCCGAAAGATCTTCCGATGGATCCCCACCGAAACAAGGAAGACGGTCACCCAAGCTCTTGTCACCAGCCGACTGGACTACGGAAACACCCTCTACGCCGGAACCTCAGCCAAATTACAGAAAAGACTTCAACGCATTCAGAACGCCTCCGCTCGCCTCATCCTGGACATACCTCGACACAACCACATTTCTGAACACCTGAGAGACTTGCACTGGCTCCCCGTCAACAAGAGAATCACGTTCCGTCTCCTCACCCACACACACAAAGCCCTCCATGACCTAGGACCCAAATACCTCAACAATCGCCTGACTTTTTACACCCCCACCCGCTAACTACGATCGTCCAACCAAGCCCTCGCCGCAATTCCACGCATCCGAAGAGCCACCATGGGAGGAAGATCCTTCTCCTACCTGGCGGCCAAGTCCTGGAACTCCCTCCCCACCCAACTCCGTCTTACCCAGGACCACCTTTCCTTCAGAAAGCAACTCAAGACCTGGCTGTTCGATCAGTAACAAACCCCTCTCCCTTAAGCGCCTTGAGACCCTCTGGGTGAGTAGCGCGCTATACAAATTTCTGATTGGATTGATTGGATTGAATCCTCTAGCTGCAGTCTCTATTGATGCAGAGAAGGCTTGTGGTAGAGTTAACTGGTCCTTTTTATTTACAGCCCTTTTGTAGCATGGTTTTGGTCCTAAACCTATTTCTTTGATCTGTTTATTATTCTAGGCGCTGAGGGTCTCTGTCATACTTAATGGTCTTGTTTCTCAATTTTTTCATTTGCAATGTAGTGTACAACAAGGTTGCAGTTTTTCCCCACTCTTATTTATTTTATCGCTTGAACCCTTTCTACTCATATTCGCCAGAACACGTCTATTTCTGGTTTTAATTATGGTGATCAACATTTGAAATTATCTGCATATACAGACAATGTTTTACTCTTTATATCTCACCCCAAAACTTCGATAACTCCTCTTTTGCAAGAAATGTCAGACTTTTCCCTTGTCTCAGGTTATAAAATCAATTCTGATAAGACAGAAATACTCCCCATCACCAAACTGCGTTAAAAAAACGATACTATTTGAAGCCAATGGGTTTTGTTGGAACAGCTCTAAAATCAAGTACCTAGGCATTTGGTTTAATAGTTCCATATTAGATTCAGTTAAAATTAATATGAAAGAACTACTACATCGTATTTCTAAACTTTTTCCCTCATAGAATCCTCATTTTCTCTCCGTTTGTGGGGATGTCTTGATTCTATTAAAATGATTACTACTCCTATTTTACTATATATTTTCTCTATGATTCCCATTAACATTCCAAATGCTTACTTTAAAAAAATGAATCCTTCTTTCTAAATTTTATTGGAACAATAAGAAATCTAGGATATCTCTATGACATCTTCATAAACCTAAATCAAGGGGAGGAGTGAATTTTCCAGATTTTTGACTCTATCTCAAGGGTTTGTCCCATCGACTTGCTTCTAAATAGCTTCTTACTGAAGTCTCCTCTTTTACACCGTTATGGGTCAAAGTTGAATGATCCTTACTTACGCCCTTTTTGGTAAGGAAGTTCTTGCCTTCATCACAAAGGTCAGTGTTGCCTCTCTCCCGTTGTTCAAACACACTTGTTCATTATTAAATACGACTGTCAATTGGAAATTGTTTCTAGGGATGCTTTCCCTCAATCTCCCATTTCGTATAACCATCTCATTACCATTAATAATAGACCTCTTTATTGTAAATCCTGGAGACTTAATGGGATTGTTTGGGTTCAGGACATGTTTGATGGTTTATCTGAATGTTCTTTTATTACATTTCAGGATACTTTTAATTGTCTGCGCTCGTTCTGGAAAAAATGGGCATAATACTAGATGTATTTTATTCCCTTCCCTCTATTGAGCTTGTTCCTGTAGTGGATCCACTTATCAGAGTATTAGCTGTCCTTCCTAAAGCATCCTTGATCTATAAATGTCTCCGGACCCCATATACAGCCCGTTCTAAATCTAAGATTGAGATTGCCTGGGAGAAGGCTCTTGGCTGTGATTGGAGCATCGTTTTTGGGCCAATACTCGATGCATATTCTTTCTATACCATGTATTATATTTCACCCCATCATCTATAGCTAATTTTACACATATGAATAATAGTGCTTGTTGGTCTTGTCATTTTCCTTTAGCTGGTTTGATGCACCTACTATTTTATTATCCAGCTGTCTTCTCCTTTTGGATGAATATTTGTAAGTATCTCAGCCATTTTTAACCTGCATACTCCTTTATCAAATACTATTCTTTTTACAGGAAGTTTATCAGAGTTGTTGGGATTGTCTTTACATGAAAAGGGTTTATTTGACTTGAGGTTGGCTGTGGCCTTCCAGCAATTTACACTAAATTGGAAATGAACAACTAAATTCTCAATGAAATCCTGGTGGAAAAATGTTTGTCATTATCATACATTGGAGCTTGCTCCCGCGTCAAACCATTTGTAAATAGGGATTTAATTTTGTCATCATTAACAAAATATTTAACTAAGATTTCACTTAATGTGTCACGAAATTGTTCTGAGAATTTCCAACCCACATAAATCATTATAGTTTCTGCTTTCTTTCCTAAATAATTTTTTCTTTTTTCCTTTTCACTATTAAATTACATTTCAGATACCTGCAAGTACCCGCTTTCTCCTCAAATAGGTTTAGAATGTTCTAATGATCTTCAATTATAATGTTGTATTATATCCCCCTTTCTTTCATCCTATGTCATTGTAAAATGAAAATAGGTTTCAATTCTGCTGTATTGCTTGTTTTTTTTTCATTTCCATTATATTACAGATATTTTGTATTTTCATGGCCTATTCTTATGTAGGTGTTATTTACTTACTGAAGCCTTTTCAACAGAAAAAAATAAAATAAACCACAGAGCATTTACACTTTAGCACTGGTTGGCAGGTGTAAAGTGCTCAGCATTCCGTCCATCAATTGTTTCTTTTGTAGAGTTCTATGACCAACAAAAAAGAGTTCACCAAAATTGGAGGTAAGTAGGCAAAATGTTTGGGAGAAAACCAGGCAGGTCTGGCCTAACAGTCACCAGTTTCAAACATTTTGACCTGGCTTTTACAGCGGGTTTATCCCCAGATTTTTTTGCTTTGTGGCCTTCTGTTTCTGACCTATTTTTGTTGGTTTTATGACTCTCTGCACTTTACCACTGCTGATCAGTCCTAATGTTCATATGCTTTCCCTGTAAATTGTATGAATGGATTGGTATTTCCATAATTGGCTGATTTGATTTACTAGTCAATCCATAGTACTGTGCACTGTGTGTGCCTAGGGTTTGTAAATCAAATGTTGCTAGTGGGCCTGCAGCATTGATTGTGTCACCCACAGCCTGTAAATGTAACTCAGGCCTGCCATTGCTGAGCCTGTGTGCTGTCCGGTACTGTCATGTTGACATGGCAAGTGGAAACACTTGACCATCCATAACGTTCCCTTTTCTTACATGTTAGTCACCCCTAAGGTAGGCCAAGGTACCCCTGTGGCCAGGGTACAGTGTATGATGTGTGTGGCATGTCCTAATAGTGAAATACTGCCAATTTTGTTTTTCGCTAATGCAAGGCTACCTATTCCTATTGTATAGAATGGGGAGTTTGCTTATAACATCTTATAAACATAACTACCCCTGGGAACAAGGTAGAAAATAAAGTTTAGTATGCCTGAACTCAGAATGCTAACATGCATCTTTTAGTGAGTGTGATTTTTACATTCTGTGTCTGAAAATACCACTTTTAAAAAGTAGGTATTTTCTTGCTTAGCCTTCCAGTGTGCCTCTGCTAGGATGTGTATTGACTGTCTGGCTTTGTAGTGAGAGGGGATGGCGATGTGCAGTGGCTCCAGAGTGTCTGGATGAGTCAAGGATGAGTCAAGGCTGGGCTGAATAGAAGGGGTTCTCGCTAGCACCTGAATAGGCCCAGTCTGCATTTACAGTGATGGGAGGAGATTTCCCTTGCACCTGAATAAGTCCTGTCTGCCTTACACAATGCTGTCTCCACCTTCTGCCGGGCAGCTGCACCACAGAAGACATAACTGGTTTTGGCTGGGCAAAGAGCTTATCTGCAACAGTGAACAAAGGATTGTACTGTATCAAAAGAGGGGCACAGACCCCAGACTTCTAGATCACTTTTGGGATTTGTGACCAACAAAGGTCTACAATTTACACCTAAGGAATTGGATGAATTTTAATTTGTGTAGGGATGAAACACATGGGTTCAACATAATATCCCAGAAGCAAATGACTAGTAGAGCAGTGTATCCGGGTAATAAAAAAAAACGTCTAGTTAACTTTAGCCAGTGGGATAGATTTGACGGAAGAGATAAGGAATGTTGCATGTGCAGCATACATCACTCTGCACATTAGTACTGGAGTATATCCTCTTTAGGTCGAGCTTCAGCAAGCACGCGCTGTATGCAAGACCTGCTGTAATCCAAAAAACTGCTTTTGCCCACCTGCTACTTACCCTTGGTTTGCTCCCATGCCTCTCATCCTTGATGCCTCCTAAGTTGTTCCCGCAGCCGATACCTCACTTCCTCTCAAGGTTGAGGAGCACCGGCCAAGCACAGTTTCACTACACTCACATTCGTTATCTGTTGTTTTGAAGAACTTTTTTTGCTAAAGGTTGCTTTCCGCCTCCTTGCACCCTCCCCCAACCTTCCAACTCAAACGGAGCATTTGCCTTACTCAGATGGCGAATGAGCATGGACAAGGTAGCCTTGTTCTATGAGGGAGTCCCTTGTTGCAACTTAGTAAATGAACATTCCTCCTTTTGCAGGTTTGTGCGCGCAGTCCCTTTCCGTCATCACTGTTTCCATCCTCCCAGCTCAAAGGCAGTGTTTTTCTTGTGCATGTTTGTGCACGCACTGAACACAGACCATCCGTTATCACAAAACTTAGTTCAAAAGTACAGTTGATGATGACGCTTCAACAAAAATATCCAAACCATGGTACAATGACAATTTATACATGGAACGCCTCAACCTTACGGCAGCTGAACGCTCCTGGAAATCCAAAACCTCCTTGGAACAACTAAAACTCCTTAGAGATGTTCGGAGCTTCTATAACATATAAATCAAGAGCGCCAAAGGAGATTATTTCAGACACCAACTCGATCTAGCTGCAAACCGCCACAAGAAACTTTTCTAATTGGTCAAACAGCAATCAGTGGCAGGCCCAAACCACTCGTATTTCGGAATCATCCCACCTTCATGCGATGATCTGGCTGCTTTCTTCAATGAGAAATCAAGACGCATCACCATTGAAGTCACCTCTAAGAAGGCTCTATTGCCATCCCTACATAGATAAGCGCAAACCTATCAGTCTGATCACCAAAAACAATGCGTCATGGGGTTCCCTTTACCCCATTCAGTGCAAAACACATCAACAAGATTCTTCAGAACATCAATCCATCTAACCACTTCATTGACCCGTTGCCCCCGGCCATCTTCAAAGAAATTAAGAATGTACTCATCCCCACCTGGACAAGGATTGTAAACACCTCTCTAGCACAAGGCTTGATCCCAGACTGTCTAAATGCAGCTCAGGTGTCACCTATACTAAAAAAAACTAACGCAGATAATACTGACCTCAATAATTTCTGCCCTTTCTCCAACATCCCTACACTAGTCAAACTACTGGAGAAATGCCTACAAGCCCAACTTTGTGCTCACATAGAGAATTTCCAACTACTAGACCAACAACTATCCGGCTTCCGGAGGGGGCACAGTACCAAATCGGCTCTTACGCACATTATGGATGACATTTTAAAAATGCCCGACCAAAATGATTCCTGCCTCCTAATCCTCCTTGACCTCTCCTCTGTATTCAACATGGTTAATCAAAACAACCTCCTATCCCTTCTGAAGAACAGGATGGTTTCTCGGGTCTGGTGTTACAATGGTTTGCCTCCTTCCTCCATCACAGATCACAAAGAGTCATGGCAAACCACTGCCTCTCCCAGCCCTTTCCATTACTCACGGGTGTCCCCCAAGGGTCCGCCCTATCTCCTATCCTCTTCAACCTTTTCTTGGAACCTCTAGCTAAATCACTAAATTCCACGAACATTCTCTACCATATGTAAGCGACAACATACAACTTTATTTGAAAGTCTCACCTGAATATGAAAAATTAAATCAGCAATGTGTGTAAGGGAGCTAACCATCTGAAGAGGACCCTGAGAAGCATCAAACCATTCCTGCCACAAAAGGATTTCAAGCAGGTGGTCCAAGCACTGGTCTTGCTAAGACTAGACTACGGCAGCGCTACGCTCTGTGGCCTTCCCAAATACACCCTGGCTCCACTAAGGGCATCACTGAAAGCTGTGGTCAGACTAGTCACAGGTACCAAACGAAATGAGCACATATCCCCAGTCCTAAAATCTCTCAACTAGTTACCCTATGAAGCATAAATTCAGTTAAAGATTACCGTTCTGACTCACAAAGCCCTGCATTTCAAAACTCCCAGGTACCTAGCGCAAAGGCTTGAATTATCCTGTGGTGGGAGAGCCTCAAGAAGCGCTAACACTTTCCTCATGAAACCACTTATCCTTAGCAAAAAGAAAACTTGTCACAGAGCCTTCTCTGGCACAGCCCCAAAGATATGGAACTCTCTTCCACCGAAAGTACACATAATCTCCTCAACAACTGCTTTCAAACAGGAAGCCAAAAGATTCCTAATGGACAAATTCCTACCCTAATCTGGGTTAGGTCCATTGACTCGAAATCATTGATCCCATAACCACTATTCCATCATTTGATGCTGATCTTCTTTACCACATTGTGTTGCCCCCATCGTAGCCCGCTATATACCTGTTTTTTGTGTCATGCAGGTTCATGCGTGCAATGAACACTGAACTTGTGTCAAGCATTGATCACTTAAGGTGCTGTTGTCGGTTTGGTTTTGTTTCAACAACTTATTCTCCTTTTTCTGTGACCCTGAAACTAAAATTAATTCTGCTTGGAAGCTTTGTAATAAAATCATGGCAAACGCAATACACTGTATTTAGCAAACTAGCAACTCAAATGCAGTACGCATCAGTTTGGATTCTGGAGTTTGCTTACAGTACACGACCTTCCCCTGGTCTTTGTCCTTGTTTAACGTAACTAGCACTCATGTAAAGAGCCGTGTTCCACTATATTCTAGTACCACACCTGGTCTGGGGGTGGACAGCTGCAGGGTCGGTTTCGAAGTTTACTCGCCCTGCACGTGCTGAAGGGAAAGGGCACGGAGAATTGGAGTGGCGGTGGTTGTCTATGTCCCGTGCAAAGCAAGCAAACCATTTGGGTGTTGCACACAGTTACGCCGAAGGTCAGGATGTCCTTACATGTTGTTAGAATCTCAAATAGCTATAAGTGTTTTTTTTAACTGCCACATTGCTTACTTTTGCATCATGCATTTTTGAGTGCTGTAAAAAACACATTTATTTCGGTCAAAAAATGTTTGTCTGACAATCTAGTAATTAGGAACCTGTAGTAAATATAGCTATGATAAAATATTTGGAATTCTTTCTAAGAATGTAATATTTGAAAATACATTGAGGAGAAGTAGGTTTTAACTCCTGAATTGAGTCCCGTCATTTCATGTGTTGTTTCCTCCATCCCAAGTTCTAATATTATTGACACACTGTTTGTCTTAGCTCTTTTAGCGCACGCGTTTTAATACTAAATTGCACTTTTCAACCGAAACGTTTCTTAAATCAGTTGCTGATTTGAGGACCTACGCTTTCCAAACGCATACATTAATCACAGTTTTATTGTGCCTCTATTTTTACGACATCATTCTATGTTGTATGTTGTTATTATCATGCAGAAAAGTTTCTAAAACGTTGGATACAGCAAAAGTAGTGTTGGGGCAGTAAATTGTACAGAGACTGCTACGAAACCTTTTACATTCTGCAGTACGCATACTATTTTCAGATTTCCTTTTCATTACCTTCCCCCTCTAGGATAGGATTGAGTTAACCAGAGCAGAGCAGGCCTCTCTCCAAGGCCCAACCTGTACATACCACTCATTCCGAACAACATTGACTTGTTACCAGGATGCTCTTACTCGGGTGACTGTGCTTTCTCCACTTATCTGCCCCACATTTTTTTTAATCTCTAGGTAAAAAACATGAAGGGACATATTTTCAAGGGTTTATTGCCAAGTGAATGGCACTTTATCACAGCCAAAGTGGTGATAAATGTATCGCACCATTAACAAGCTGGTGCTAACAGCCCATATCACCAGTTTACCTGTGATAGCAGCCGGAAAAAACTTCGCCACAGATGACACCGGCAACTATCGCTAATGAGATGCAGAGTAGGCGTTCCCGTGCAAAAAGCCGCAACAACACCACTCTGCAACATTCTCAACGACAATCCAGATCGGCGATAGGAACCCAAAATATGCAATAAGGCTCATTAGCAGCAGCAAATAACACCTGCTCTGACCTGGTGTAAAGTTGTTCGATTGCCTGCACCAGAAAAGCGAGCCCAGGCCACAGCCAGAAGGTGTGTTATGCGCTCGTCAAAGGACAGAGAGGGAGCGAAGGATAGAAAGAGAGTGAGATACAGAGAGAAAGACGGAAAGTGAGAGGGAGAGAGAAAGAAGGAAAGAGAGGGAGAGAGGGAGAAAGACGGAAAGAGAGGGAGAGAGAGGAAGATGGAAAGATAGGGGGAGGAAGACACAGAGAAAAGAAGAGAGGGACAGGGAAAGAGAGTGCGCACCCAGGCCTTACTGCTCACCTGCTGCCACTGGTGTGTCTCCAACCACGTGCCGGTATGTAGTGCAGTTCACCAGGTCCCTCATATGAAACAGATTCCTCATCTGAAACAGAGTCCAGATACATGAATGGCAAAGTACATACAATTGCACACGCCATCATTGCCTGTCCACACCTGTGCACCCGGGCAGCTGAACCTCAGCCCCTCCCGCTGCCCAGCGGTGCATGCCTACCCCTGAGCACCCGGGCAGCTGAACCCCAGCCCCTCCTGCCGCCCAGCGATGCATGCATGCCCCTGCACACCCAGGCCTCACTGCTCACCTTCCGCCACTGGCGTGTCACAAAGAGGGCCCAACACTTGCCGGTGCAAGCCCGGAGCCCGTCATCATGGCACCCTCCACATCATGCAGCCCCCCTCCGCTGGCCACCAGGTCTCACATTTTATTCTGGGTCTTGATTTTGCTATAGCAGAGGACATACCAGTGCACACGGCATCATCGCAGGCTGCACACCCGCTCAGCCCTTGAGGTGCCACTAACTCTGTGACCTGCGAGGCCATGCCACGTGGTGGTAGGCACTCACTGTCCTCTGGCTGAGGCATACACTGCGGGCTTGCAAAGCTCATAACGATCGTCACCAGTCCAGACCGCCACAACGGGACATCATCGTAGGCTGCCCACCCACTAAGCACTTAAGGTGCCCCTACCTCAGTGTGCATCGAAAGTCACTGTCCCGTAGCGGTGTGCCTGTGCCGGCCCCAGTGTATCAGGTGCCACCAAGGCAGTGCCCCGCAAATCATGGACCCTATTTGATTGAGTATGGTGTGCAGATGACAGCATGTCCCCTCTGGCCCTGGGGAATGTGATGTTGCAGGGCCCCAGGCTCTCATCCCTACATTAACACCACATGGATGCACACAGATATAGAGTAGAAATGGCGTCTGGCACGTGCGCCAGGCCCTTTTTATTGGCAGGGTTACATGTCCTGTGACACGTGTGCTGGATGGGTGTGGTGTGGTGTAAACCAGCCGTGAGGGTGTGGCTGTGACATACTGACAACTAGACCTTTCATCTGCAGATCACTACAGGGAAGACCGGACACATGTAGCGTTGTCATCCCCTCCCTGTGTGCGTAAGCAGAGTGGGCTGGCCTGGCGTATGCTAGTCCAGCATAAGGATTTGAACAATGACCCCGGGGCTCTGGGCGAAATTCCGTACTGGGCTGGAGAAGGAAATAACTAATGCATGTGTCCCTGTATGTGTCTGCACCAACCGGACCGCATTTGGCAATGTGTCACCCTGTGACCCAAGTCCAACTACATGAGCAACATGGATGTAAGGGGGAATCACTGAGCCTACATTCATCCATACTTCCATACTTCCACACTTGAAACATCATAGACATGACATATCTGTGTGAATATGAATGTTTAATGCACATTCACTGGAGTGATGTAGCTGGAGCAGTACAGGGCCATGCAAACCCCACTTTACAAGGTTGGTCCATGGAGGGCCAGCCAAAGTCCTTCAGGGAATGACAGGTCCAAAGGAAGAGGAAGAGTTCAGTCTGCAGTCTGATTGATGTGTCATTGGTGATCAAACAGAATATGGCAGCCCATATGTCTGAGTGTCGCAGAGTGTTTCGGGGTACAGTGGAAGGTGATGATGCAGAGGGCAGAACCAAGCAGAAACATGTCATATGACAGATATGAATGCTGCAGTTTTCCTCTTACCAGTAAGGCGGTTTCAACCACATCTTCGCTGTTTCATGTGCCTCACGTGTGGGTGGTGGTGTTTTGTCTCCAGCACTGTGTGGCAGTGACACCTCAGGGGCCAGAGGTGGAATGTCTGCTGCACTGTGTCTCACTGACCCTTCAGGGTACAGAGATGTGGATGTAGTGGTTGCAGCAGCATGCATCAGCGTCAGGCCTTGTGGCAGCAATGCCATGAGGATGGGCCTGAGGTCATTGAGAAACCCATTTACCTCTCGCTGGTGTGCAGCTCTTTGCTCTTTGCGCCTGCATTCGAACCATGGTCTCCATTGACGCTCCGTGTCCCAACTCCCGGGTGACATCGCTTAAGCCACTCCGACTAGACAGTTGTTCTAGTCTCTGAGTCAGGGCTCCAGCGATGTCAGCCGTGGTCCATTGGAGAGCATGGAGTGGATTGTGGGTGTCCGTTAGGGACCGTGAGTGGTCCCTGTTGGGACTTAGACACCCACGTATGGCATCAAAGTCAAAGCTGTGGTGATCCTCTTCATCATCAGAGAAGAGAGGTTCCGGCTGCTCTGCAGGAGGTGTTGATTCTCCCTCTGAAATGAGAAGCGGATATGCAGTTTAACAATCTGTACACATGTATGTTGTCGCATTGTACATGTTTTCATACAGACTGCATGACTGTGTACATTGTGACTGTTTGGGAGGAGCTGCCTATTTGATGGGTGAGAGTGGACATTTCAACAATATAACGGCTGTGTGTTTGTATTTGAACATTATCAACTCACATTTACCTGCAATGCCAAATGTGATTGGCCAGTTTCTACACACAAGCAGCACCAGTTGTGTCTTGTGTTCTGTTGTGGACATGTTGCGGTTTGTACCACATTGTTGTCAGTGTTTATGTGCTCTGAATGTTATGTGTGTGTGTGCTGCATTTCGGGGGAGTCGCCCCTGCAGCTCTTAATTTGCTGCCCCTTATCCCTTTCATGCAGTGTGCCTCTGACTTCAGTGCTTATACAGTACTGAGATGTTGCATAATTGGGTACATTGGTCTCTTGGTGGGAGTTGGGGGCTGGGGCATGGTTTGTCCGCAGATGTGCTCTACTTAATTGTACATGTGTGCCATTGTGCCCATCTTCCCAGACCCTGGTCGTTACTTACCCTGGTGCTGTTGTGTCCGGTCATGTTGAGCAGAGTCCGGTCCCCCAACTCCTGCCACCATCTCCCCACTAATGAAGGTGGACACCATTTCCTCCATCTCGTCCAGGTCCTACTGTGGCGCAGGACTCCCACCTCCAGTCTGCATTGCTGCCTTCTGGTTGTTGGTGATAAACAGCTTGGTTTTGCATTTCACATCTTGACCTCTTCCATTGTCCTCTTCAGCACTCCAACTGCATTCACCTTGTCTACAATGGACTGCCATGGTCCATTTTTTGTTGCCAATGACACAGTGGAGGTGACGAACAGTTGTTGATGGTGTTCTACCACCTCCGTTATCAGGATCCTGTGGACTGAACCGCTTCTTCCTTCTCTTCTTCTCCTTGCCCTTCTTTGACCCAGAGGTCCCTGGCTGGTCCTCCAGGGGGCTTGCGGGGTTCTGGTTGTCCTCTGTACTTGCTCCGGCAGCATCCATTGTGCTTCGCTCTTGTTTGGCATTTGTTTGCCTGTTTTTTTTCTTCTTTTATGGTGACGTGTGTGAGTTTCAGGCCTGTCGCTGGTTTTGGCTGATCTTTGTATCTCGATTGGCCTCATCCAAACTTTTTTTGCGTTCGTGTTTCACCTTTTTCCAGCATCGCGCTGATTTTATCGTGGACATTTGATGCGTTATCGTGAGGTACCGCTGTGTTGTGAATGCTACATTAACACGCCGTTATTTTCCCACGATAGACTGCGATTAGGAGAGTTGCGTTAAGCTAATTTTGCGGTAATTATCACACGTTCTTGAGAATATGCCCCATGTAGTCATCCAGCTAGCATATACTGGAGTGCTCATACGTTAGTTAAACTGACGAAAGCCACTATAGTTTGCCCTAACTTCACAGTTCGGGTTGCTCCTATCTATATCATGCATACAACGTAAACTAAACTGAAGTCACCAGGTTTGTGTGTATTGTGTATTGTTTCAATCGTACATTTACTACAGCTTTAATGGATACAGTTTAGCGGCAACTTACGTGCTGACATGTACATTTATGGAGTTTGTATCATGTATCCTTGGCCGCCTTTTAATACTTTTGGTTCATACATTTAACCTGTATGCAGTTTACTGAAATAAATGAGTGTGGAAGACTCTGGCTTTTGCAGAGTAAGCCAGCGTTTGTTACAATATGGTCTTGACATCAAAAGGCCACCCCTTCATGTACAGTGGATTCACGTGGTTGTTCTCTCCAGCTTAAAGTCGAACCTTTGACTGCCAATCAGATTATATTCTTTAAACTTCTTGCCACTGACATCTCATATCTGGCTCTGAACGCGCAGTCTCGAATGTTGTGCCGTCATTGTGGAATTATTTCCCACCCAGTGCTTTAAATTGCCAGGTACTCAGTACACGCACCTCTTTAAATTGGAAGGGAGAGTAGGTGTACTTCGTAGTAGGGTTTCAAAACTTTTAACTAGAGTACATGCTCTTCTGACTTACAGACAGTTCCTCTGGGATGCTGGGTCCCTACTTTTAAATTCACATTTCAAGGACTGCCCCCATCAGAATGGAGATGCTGAACTTGAGATGCACTTGAGGTGTCACGTGCCGACTTATTTACATACTGACGGGAGCGCCCTAACCTTCAGTCTCCTAACACTTCATTGTATACTGTGGAGAGCTACGGTCTGCGCATGGTGTCATACGCTGACGACACGCAGCTGGTCATCTCCCTATCGCGTGCACCCGGCCTTGCGGCTGACATCTTCAGAGCATGCATGCAAGATCTTGCTGCCTGGATGTCTGCCAACTGCCTTAAACTTAACGGCAACAAGACTGAGGTGCTGGTGGTAGGGGGAGACCGGGCGGCGTGGACGTCAGCGTGGTGGCCTCCTTGCTTGGGAATAGCACCCACCCCCTGCCTGGAGGCGAGGAATCTAGGTGTCTGGTTCGACTCCGATCTAACCTTTGGCCCCCAGGTCAACCGGGTGGTCGGCACCTGTTTCGGGATCCTCAAGACCCTCAGGAAGGTTTTGGAGCTCCTTCCCACCAAAGCCCGCCGAACACTAGTGCATGCTCTAGTCACGTCCAAGATGGACTATGGCAACCTTCTCTACTTGGGTACCCCCGAGAAGAATCTGAGCCGCCTACAGGTCTTGCAAAACGCCGCTGCTCGGCTAGTTCTCAGACTACCGAGAAGATCAGCCTCCAAAGCCGCGCTCCAAGCCTTGCACTGGCTTCCGGTCAGGAGCAGGGTAGAATTCAAGGCCCTCTGCACCTGCCATCGGATCATTAATGGCAGGGCACCCCTTCCACTTCAGGGTCTCTTGACACAATACGAGCCATCCCGTGCGCTAAGATCCTCTGGCTCAGGGCGCCTGACTATTCCAAAGGTGTCCAGAGCGAGGATGGGTGGCAGATCCTTCAGGTACCTCGCCGCATCCTGCTGGAATAAACTTCCGTAGCGCTGCGTCTGGAACCATCAGAGTCTATCTTCAGGGCCAAGCTGAAAACATTTCTCTTTGCCAGATAGCGGGCCTTCCCCTCAGAACTTCCTCTGAACACGCTCGCATCTCAGCGCGGGGACACGCCGTTGTGCGTCACCATTGCGCTCTACAAGACTGCCTATTATTATTATTATTATTATTATTATACGTTATGCTGCAAAGCTTTGCCCCAGAGATGGAGGTAGAGGTCTGCCATATGTCATCAGTGTGCTCCACACATTTCTTTTCAGTGATTGCCACAAATTGCAGAGGCGTGACTCTTGCTTTCTAGTAGTGCTGATGGCCTGTCTCACACTTCCCTTACGCTGTCTGGGAAAAGTGAATAACCTTCTGATCAGCTAACTTATCTTTTGGTTAGTGTTCATGTCCTAACAGTACAGCGTATGGCATCAGCCCGTGTAAGTCACTTTTTTTGTTTTGTTTTTTATATAGTGCGAACTTGACCCAAATGGGGTATCGAGTGCTTTACATAGCACCAGTTGCATTACATGAGGACACATTTATTTTTGTTAGGCATGAGAGGTTAAGGGCCTCATTTATGAAAAGTGACGTATCGCTGTGTGAAAACAGCGATGCGTCATTTTTCATTGCGCCCTCCTTGCGACATGCTGGATGCGTCATATTTACAATATGATGCATCATGTTGCAAGGAGCTACAGATACTTCAGTATTTCTGACGTATATGTAGACGTATTGCTGGAGTGTGTCACAAAAGTGACGCAACTCCATCAATGGGTCATTTCACATGGGAAGTCCCATGCAAAAATCTGATAACACTGTCTCTCTTACAGTCACTGCTTTGGCTGAAAATGTCTACAGAATATTCAGCTATGAGAGAAACTGCTATCAAAACTCTCTGGCCTTTCAGCTCGTTCTCTCATATGTGAGATTGGGTTTCAGCACTTGCGGTATCAAAGACTTAGGGCCCGATTAAGATGGCGGACGGACCCCCGAGGTGGAGGGACCGTCCGCAGGGGCTGCGGCGTTCCCTCCCTCGGAATTAGGATGTGACCGCCACCCTGGCAGTCACATCCCCTATATTTAACATTGCGGCGGATGCTGCTTGCAGCACCCGCTGCAAGGTTAAATGTGCATGTTTTCCTTTGCATGCACAAAGCGGCAGGCACCGCGTGGTGCCTGCCACTTCGTGCATGCAAAGGCAGGCGGGTACCATAGGTACCCCCCATGTGCACCCCCCACCCCCCAACACCCCTGGGGGCCCGCAACGGGCCCCCATACTCAGACTCCACATGCTTTTCTACAGCGGAAAACCCGCCGTGGAAAAGCATGTCTCCGCCGGCATCCTAATATGGCTGGCGGTGTCTGATAAACCGCCACCAAATTAGAGCTTTTCTGCCGCGGTCAGAAGGCGACCGCGGCGGAAAAGCAGGGGGTGGAAAAATGAGCCCCCAGCCATCCTAATCTGGCGGGGGGTCTTTTCTGTGTCCGCAGCGGTGAATCCCCATCCTCCCGGCCGGGGGGGGGCTTCCGCCGGCCCGGAGGATGCAGATTCACCGTGATCCTAATCGGGCCCTGAGTACCGTTCAAGACTGGATGTGGAGCACAACCTGAGGACGGCAGTAGCAAAAGTCCATCCACAGATTGACCGTCTCAGGCACACCTGTCACATTTATGTTGGTGGTGCTATTATTAATCTATGTCATGTGTAAAACAAAGTATCCTAGTAAAAACTATTAGAGCACATTTATCTTGGAAAATTGGGTTTTGAGCTGTGTAATAAGCCTTTGCCATTTCACTACACCCACGCACAAACCTGCATTTTACTAAAAGCTCTTATTGCGATGAACATTATTATCCGGATATGGCCCATGATATGCATGTGGCGGTCGACTATGTAGTGTACCAGATTCCCAAAATTTCTGTTAGGTGGTGGGGGGGCCCAACATCTAAAGAAATTCAGCAGGGGGTGGCCTCAACCTATAAACGTTTGAAGACTTCTAATGTAGTCTCTTGTATCTTGCAAAACAATGCAATGTGTCTTTACAACTGTAAACTGCAGGCTGCACTTTTTTTTTTTATAATAGGGGCCACTCTGAATTTGCTGTAGAGGGGATGGGGGAGGAAGGGGGATTTCTTTCCTAGCCCGACTCTGGTGACCACAATTGTTTGTCGTTCCAGCCGCCACCATACATGTCAGTCCATGCTTTAATTGGACGTCTCGAAGCCCCTGGACCTTGGGTTTCTAATTTCTACCCTCCTCATTGAAGTTTGTGTCTGTAACGTTGATATTGTCTAATCTTAAACTCTTTGTTAAAGTGTGATTGATTTGTCAGCTCGGTTTACCCAGGCCCTGATGACGTATGCGTGGGTTGTATTGCCTTCTTTAAGCCCTTCTGCTTTCAGCTGCGTTTGAGGAGTCTGATCGGTAACGTTACTTTAAAAACGTGTGTTTCATACAAATCTCTGCTTTACTTCTCTAGCACGCTGTTCACCTTCTAGCCACTAGATGGGGGTCTAATGCAGGTGATGCACATCAGTTGTTGTCTCACTTTATTTTAGCACTTCTTGCCATATTTTAAATAATTGGCCTCCCTCTACAAGACTTAGAAAAGATAGTCAATTATGTTTTGTTCTATCGTACAGTCTCGTTGTTCGACAGGAGAGCGCTGCGAATTATATTTTAGAGCTCGGAAAAATGGTAATTAAAAAAAAACCTGTATCGGACTATCACTATAGACACCCCTCAGTTTTAGGAACGAATTAAAAACCGTAGCAGTGCAGTCATTTATCAACACATATCTATGTCCTTTCCCTCTCCATAAACAATCCCCTTCCTGTGAAGGCTTCCCCGCCCCAGGCTAAGAGGCACCTTTAAAATGCTCCTCACTTCGCCTGTTCCAATTTAAGTTCTCTACTACAAAGAGGATTATCTGTGTACTGTAGAGCCACCTATTAGATAGGTGTATATTCATGCGGTAGCATGCGACAGACCACCGAAACCGCGGCCAATGAACCTGCGATGTGCCCCAGCGCGATGAGCAAACCAGCGATAACCAGCGCTAGGCTTGCAACACACACCTGGCAGGCGGGAAAAATCACCATGGAAGTAAAAAAAACACCCAAACACAAACTGACCAACACACAAGCACCATGGAGGCAGCCGGAGCAGGTGCATAGAACGAACGCAACCCCACAAGCGCCCCGGATTACCAGCCCGGAACATCGGGGACAGAGAAGGGCAAGGACAAGAAGAAGAGGAAGACGGAGTTCAGTCCGCAGGTGAGCAGGTGAGCAGGACCATCAACAACTGTTTGTCACATCCAACATGTCATTGGGCACCAAAAACGGAATATGGCGGGACATCGTGGACAAGATGAATGCCGTCGGGGAGCACAGAGGACAATGGACGAGGTCAAGAGGAGATGGAATGACATCAAGCACCGGACCAGGGAGAAATTCCAAGCCATCCAAGACATCATGGACCTCATCCAAAACTCACCTCCAGGATCAGGGCAGGCCAGCTGCATCGAGTAGAACCCACCCACTACCCAAAGCACCAATCAGGTGGCACCCACAGCCCGGTACCCCCCAAGACCCCCAGGAACCACAAATGGCCTTCAAACTCCATGTGCTGCAATGCCAGAGGGAGACCCAAGAGCAGGTGCGGTTGGGCTTCGGCAACATGGCAACGAAACTTGACACCATCCTTGAGTGTGTATCCTCACTACATGGTCTCCAACGAGCCCTGACTGACATCGCTGAAGTCATAACAAGGAGAGAAGAACACCTGTTCGCTCAGAGTGGCTCCAGCGATACCAGCCTTGAGCTGGCATACATGCGGAGGCTCATCGAGGACATGGTGTGGATGGAGCAGAAAGGATGGCAGCCACTGCTGAACATCAGTGGAATGTAGCTGGGATCTACCTTTCCCTACAGATCTTCATAATGGTATTGCTGCCACAAGGCGTGGCAATGTTGAATGCTGCTTCCCCCACACCATCCAAATCTTCGCCCCCTGGTGTGCATATGCCTCCCTGTGTGGCAGGGTTAACCACTCCGGCATCTGAGGTGTCAGTGCCACACAGTGCGGCAGATAGACCACCTCCGGCACCTGAGGTGTCAGTGCCACACAGTGCGGCAGATAGACCACCTCCGGCACCTGAGGTTTCAGTGCCACACAGTGCGGCAGATAGATCACCTCCGGCACCTGAGGTGTTAGTGCCACACAGTGCGGCAGATAGACCACCTCCAGCACCTGAGGTGTCAGTGCCACACAGTGCCGCAACCGGTACAGCAACCCCCGCAGGCGGGGCAGGGAACATATCTGGGGACGAGGATGTGGATGGGCTTGTGAACAGAAGGGCTCAGTAGCATTCATTTCCACCACCTGGTTGGTTGGTCCAGCACGTGGCCTCATGAACTTCCCCTGACCCCCAATTCACTCAGATGCACTCACCTTGGAGAGATACATGGCCCGCCACATCCTGTTTGATGATCAATTACACGCCGACCAGACTGCGGACCGCACCCCTCCTCTTCCGCAGTACTTGTCTCCCACGGATGGACCTTGGCTGGCCCTCCACTGGCCCAGATAGTGTGGTGTATTTGGCAGTGCCCTGTACCTCTCCAGCTGCCTAAAAGCACTGGATGTACAATGACGCACTGCTGTGTCATTTCTTTCCTCATTCATGTATGTGTGCCACTTGTGGGACACCCCCGCGCCGCACGGCCACCAGCTGCTGCGTGTGCCCCTTGCCTCCCTGTGCCTCGCTGCTGCCTCGTTTGCCGGTTGCCGCCGCTGCGGTTGTTTTTGCCCTTTGTTTTGACGTGAATTTGTGCCTGCTTGTCTTAATCTGATTTTTCCCTTGTTTTTGCGATTATTTGTGCCTGTTTTGTTTTAATCTCTTTTTCCCCGTGTTTTGCCTTTCCTTCCTTTGTTGCCCGCCGCCCTCCGCCCTCCCTTCCCGCCAACGCCGCTTTTCCCCGCCCTTTTTCTATTCTGTACCCTCCCCGCTCCCGCCTCCCAGCTGCTCCGCCCACCCGCGAACTTGGCCTTAAATGGCGACCGTGCGACGCAGGTGAGTGTGACCCACTTGTGGGACACCCCCGCGCCGCACGGCCACCAGCTGCTGCGTGTGCCCCTTGCCTCCCTGTGCCTCGCTGCTGCCTCGTTTGCCGGTTGCCGCCGCTGCGGTTGTTTTTGCCCTTTGTTTTGACGTGAATTTGTGCCTGCTTGTCTTAATCTGATTTTTCCCTTGTTTTTGCGATTATTTGTGCCTGTTTTGTTTTAATCTCTTTTTCCCCGTGTTTTGCCTTTCCTTCCTTTGTTGCCCGCCGCCCTCCGCCCTCCCTTCCCGCCAACGCCGCTTTTCCCCGCCCTTTTTCTATTCTGTACCCTCCCCGCTCCCGCCTCCCAGCTGCTCCGCCCACCCGCGCACTTCGCCTTAAATGGCGACCGTGCGAACGCGCAGCGTTGACGCGCAGCGGGCGCGCCGAAGGCGCGCCAAAGGTAAGCCCGTCTGCGCCCGTCCGCGACCGGATCGCGACCAGGGCCAGGACCCCTGGCCCACGAAGACCCCGACCGACCCGCCTGACATACGCCGCCGCCACCCTCACCGCTCTCAACACCGGCCGACTCCCAGACTGCCACCAAGCCACTCCACGACGTACCCACGGACCTTTCAGCTGCCACGCCTGCAAGTTCTCCTGCATCCGGACCTGCCTCGCACCAGCACCCACCAAGACGAACACCAGCAGCACCCACCTCAAGTGCATCCTGATCAACACCCGCTCCGTCCACAGACACGCCATCGAACTCTGGAACCTCCTAGACGCCACAGCCCCTGACGTTGCCTTCCTCACGGAGACCTGGATGAACGCCTCTTCAGCTCCCGACATCGCCATCGCCATCCCAGAGGGCTACAAGATCGTCCGGAGGGACCGAAACGCCAACCAGATGGGAGGAGGCATCGCCATCATCCACAGGAACACCATCCGTCTCACAACCAGCACCGACAACACCCTGACCAGCGCCGAACACCTGCATTTCCAGATCCACACCAACCCGAACACCACCCTCAGAGGCACACTGATCTACCGACCCCCTGGACCACGCACACAATTCAGCGAGGACATCGCCGACTTCGTCAGCCCGCATGCCCTCCCCTCCGCTGACTACATCCTCCTGGGAGACCTCAACTTCCATCTGGAGAACAACAACGACCGCACCACCACCACCCTGCTCGACAACCTCGCCAACCTTGGACTCAAGCAACTGGTGTCCACCCCCACCCACCTCGCCGGACACACACTCGACGCAGTCTTCTCTTCCAGCACAGACATCGAGTTCAGCCACGCCACAGAGCTTCAATGGACGGACCACAGCTGCGTCCACTTCACCTTCAAGAGAACGACGACCCACCAACACCAGCAACAGGCCGCCCGCAGAAGCTGGAACAAGATCACAGCAGACCAGCTCGCCACCTCCCTGAGCCAGCACCCTCCTGCCAGCTCAGCGAACCCCAGCCAGGCCGCCGACAACCTCACGAAGTGGATCAGCAACTGCGCGGACGAACTCGCCCCTCTGAGGACCCCGCCTAGCAGACCCGGCAGCAAGAAGGCCCCATGGTTCACCAACGAACTCAAGAGCTCCAAGAAGAACTGCCGAGCCCTCGAGAAAGTCTGGAAAAGGGAACCGACACCGGACAACAGGACCTCCTACAAACTGGCCACCCGGAAACACCACCAGCTGATCCGCGCCGCCAAGAAAACAGCATTTAAGGACTGGTTGGACAACAACGCACACAACTGCAAGGAACTCTTCAACATCGTGAAAGAGCTTTCCAACCCCAGCGCAGGAAACAACGACGTCACCCCATCGCAAGACCTCTGCAACTCCCTCGCTTCATACTTCCACAACAAGATCACGGACATACACAGCAGCTTCAACAACCAACCAACGCACACCATGACCGAACAACCACCCCCCACCACCATCCTCCACGCCTGGACCCCGATCAGCACCGAAGACACCATCCGCACAATGAACTCCATCCACTCCGGATCACCGACCGACCCCTGCCCTCACCACGTCTTCAACAAGGCCGACGCTGTCATCGCACCCCACCTGCGAGACATCATCAACACATCCTTCGACACCACCATCTTCCCGGAGAGCTGGAAACACGCCGAACTCAGCGCTCTACTCAAGAAACCAACAGCGGACCCCACCGACCTCAAGAATTACCGCCCCATCTCGCTTCTCCCGTTTCCAGCCAAAGTCATCGAGAAGACCGTCAACAAGCAGATGGCCGCCTTCCTCGAGACGAACGGATCCCTCGACCACTCACAGTCCGGCTTCCGAGCCAACCACAGCACCGAGACCGCCCTCATCGCCGCCACCGATGACATCCGAGCCCTGATGGACAATGGAGAAACAGCGGCCCTCATCCTCCTGGACCTCTCCTCGGCATTCGACACTGTCTGCCACCGCACCCTAGTGCAGCGCCTCAGCAACGTCGGAATTCAGGAGAAGGCTCTGGAATGGATCATCTCCTTCCTCGACGGAAGAACACAGAGAGTCCGCCTACCACCGTACAAGTCAGAGGCCTCCGAAGTCATCTGCGGCGTCCCCCAAGGATCATCTCTGAGCCCCACCCTCTTCAACGTCTACATGAGCCCCCTCGCGGCCATCGTACGCAAACACAACCTCAGCATAATCTCCTACGCCGACGACACCCAGCTGATCCTCTCCCTGACCAACGACCCCGCCGCCGCCAGAGCCAACCTGCACGAAGGGATGAAAGAGGTAGCCGAGTGGATGACGATCAGCCGCCTGAAACTGAACTCGGACAAGACGGAGATCCTCATCCTGGGCTCCTCACCCTCCGCCTGGGACGACTCCTGGTGGCCTCCCGCCCTGGGCACCGCACCCAAACCGACAGACCATGCACGCAACCTGGGCTTCATCCTGGACTCCTCCCTCTCCATGACCAGGCAAGTTAACAACGTCTCCTCGGCGTGCTTCAACATCCTACGCATGCTACGGAAGATCTTCTGGTGGATCCCCACCGAGACCAGGAAGACCGTCACCCAGGCCCTCGTCACCAGCCGTCTGGACTACGGCAACGCCCTCTACGCCGGTACCACCGCCAAGCTCCAGAAGAGACTCCAGCGGATCCAGAACGCCTCAGCCAGACTCATCCTCGACATCCCACGAACCAGCCACATCTCCGGACATCTGAGAGACCTTCACTGGCTCCCCGTCAACAAAAGAATCACCTTCCGCCTCCTCACCCACGCACACAAAGCCCTACACGACCGAGGCCCGAGTTACCTCAACAGCCGAGTCAACTTCTACGCTCCCAAACGCCACCTCCGATCAGCCAACCACGCCCTCGCCGCCGTCCCCCGCATCCGAAGAGCGACTACAGGAGGAAGGTCCTTCTCCTACCTGGCCGCCAAGACCTGGAACTCCCTCCCGACCGACCTGCGCCTGACCCAAGACCACCTCTCCTTCAGGAAGAAGCTGAAGACCTGGCTGTTCGAGCAGTAGCGGCACCCCCCCCCCCCCAGCGCCTTGAGACCCTACGGGTATGTAGCGCGCTCTACAAGTGTCACTGATTGATTGATTGATTGTGTGTGGATGAATCTAGGGACAGTACTTTCCCTTGCGTCAATGATGCACATCTTGTGGGATGACAGTCAAAGGGTGCAACATGGTAATTTGTGTAACAGGTCCCGTGGACACCACAACAGGGACAGACGCAGCAGCCACTCTCTTGTCCGGACATGGGCTGGACCACGCCCAGTTCCCACGTTTTGGCAAGCCCAGCCCTGTTTCGGCGTACTGCAGGCCAGACCACTCAACTCATGCTCCCAAGGGGTGCCTCGTTGCTACCTGTTGGAGGCGTACTCGCTGGTGGTGTACAGGTCACTGGTCTAGTTGTCAGCATGTCACAGCCACTCCCGGAGGGCATGTCTGCAAACACACCACACCCACCGGGCATAGGCATCACAGGCCATGTGACTCCGCAAATATAAGGATGCCGATGACGTCACATACCCCACTGTCAGTGGTGACTAGATGGTGGACCCGGGGCCTTGTGGCCTACATGGGCCTGCCAACACGTGGCGCTGACTGAGATGGCTTTAATCACAAAGAAACCTAGGGTCTCACGCAGAGGAATATACGAAAACCTCAATCCATTCTAAACTGAATGGGTGTAGCAATAATAGGAGTGAGATAAACAATATCTGTACAGGAAGATGTGTCAATGATTGTGAGTAGAACCCGCTCAGTTCATAGGATACCCATCAAACTATTGCATGATCAATTTTATCATCTGGTCATCCCACAGCGGTAATAAGTCTCTAGATCATTGAGACCAAGTCTTACCCTGTTAGAGAGCGGGGTCACTGCCCACAAGCACTTAGTGACCAGTTGAATATGATCCAATGGGTAGAAGTGCAGTGCAAAAAATATAAGAAAGTGTGGTGAGTTTAAAATAGGAAAGTAGGTAATTTTATTAGGAATATGCCCTCTTCCTAATTAAAAACAAATAGAACAGTGCAAGAGTGCAGTGTGGAACAAACTACTGCATTATAGCCAACATGTTTCAGCCTCAATGGGGAAGACCCAAGGCTTTCTTCAGGGCCTCTGTTCATAACATTGCTACTGCAAAGTGTAAAATCAAATTCCAAATAATTGAAAAATTAATGATGTATATAATTGAAAGGATACAATAGATAAGTTACTGCTCCTCCGTGTAAGTGGATCCTTAACGTGATCCAGCAATACCGGGGAAAAGACCTCACCTCGCCTGGACTCAAACTCAGGGATAAATGAGGCCCCCCTCTCTCCGTCGTTGCCTCGAGCAGTACCCGAGTAAGAGGGAGGCTGACTGAGAAGGCACAGGGTTTGTGGCAGAAGCTGCATAGCGGCCTGCACGGGCCTACCACCACGTGGCGCGAACTGGGTTTGTACAGGATTTCTGGCAGTCGCTACGTAGCAGCCTGCACATGCACCCCGCCACGGGACTCTGACTGGGGTTGGACAAGGTTTGTGGCAGATGCTGCATTGCGGCCGGCACAGGCACCCAGCCATGGGACGGTGACTTAGGGTGCATTGAGTCATTGGCACCTTGAGCTGCTGAGCGGGTGTGCAGCCTGCGATGATGGCCTGTCCTGGAGGTCTGGAATGCCCAGGATTTGTGTGCCTTGCTGGACAACAGTGTAGGCCATGCTAGCATCCAGTGCGGGCCTACCGCAATGTGGCCCCGCTTTCGGGATCACAGAGTGAGTGGCACCCATGGGGCAGAGCGGCTGTGCAGGCTGCGATGCTGCTGGGGGCCCTGGTGCATACTGTGCCATGGTGTGATTTAGTCCCAGCACCAGACGTGTTACCTGGTTGCCAGCGCAGCGTGGATGCATGGTGGGGAGGGTGTCATGTCTGCGGGCCCTGGGCTTGTGTGTTGCAGCGGCATGTGGTGGGACCTGCAGTCTACATGCCAGTGGCGGAAGGTGAACAGTGTGGCCCTGGTGTGCATGGGCGGGCATGCTTCGATGGGCAGCGGGAGGGGCTGGGATGCCTCTGCCTGGGTGTGCATGGGCGTGCATGCTCCAATAGGTGGCAGGAGGGGCTCGGATGCCTCCGCCTGGGTGTGCATGGGCGGGCTGGCAATGTTGTTTTGTGCAAGTGTGTGTACTGTGCCAGTCATGTATCAGGACTCTGTTTCAGATGATGGCTCTGTCTCAGATGTGTGACCTGGTGTGCTGCTATTCGTACCGGCAAGTGGTTGGAGACACACTGGTGGCAGCAGGTGAGCTGTGTGGCCTGGGTGCGCAGGGTCATCTCTCTCTCTCTCTCCCTCCCACTCTCTTCTTCTCTATCTCTCTCTATCTTCTTCTCTCTCTCCCCTCTCTTCTTCTCTCTCCCCCTTTCCCCCTCTCTTCTTCTCTCTCTCTCTCTCCCACTCTTCTTGTCTCTCTTCGACTCCTCCTCTTTTCTTCTCTCTCGCTCTCCTTCACTCTCTCTCTGTTCTTTGATGTGTACAGGACACTCCTTCTCATCATGTTTTTTGTCTTGCAGGCTGTGACGCACGGAATGTGTAGAGGGGTGCCGCCATGTGTCTCAATTAGATTTCTGTTTTGTTTCAATAAAGTTTAATTGTTTGCTTCCATAGTGAATGTGTGATGGTTATTTCTGTGCCGACACATGCATGTCACCAGCTGTGATTGTGCGACATCAGGCGGATTATTTGGTACATGTTTAGGTGTAGCTGATGTGGCATATCCTTCCCGGAGGGGCCGGGGGGGCCTAGGTGTGGTGGTGGTGGGTGTTGTGGCCCTCTTGGGTGTCCGGTGAGCATAATCAGTTGCTCCATGGCATTTGTTGCCCTTCCGATGATGCCCTGGTGCAGACTGCTATCCGACTTTACACCAGGTCAGAGCAGGTGTAAAATCCTGCGGCTAACGCGCCTTTTCGCGTGTTTTGTGTTCTTATCGACGATCTGTCTGGTCGTTGTGAATGTTGAGGTGTGGTGTTGCTGCGGCTTTGTACATGGGAACGCCTACTCTGCATCTCATTAGCGATATTTGCGAAAGTCCTCTCTAGCAATGTTTTTTACGGCTGCTATCACGGGAAAACAGGTGCTGTGGTCTGTTAGCACCTGCTTGTTAATGGTGGGGTAAATTTATCATGACTTTGGCTGTGCAAAATTGCTGTTAATTCGGTGATAGCTCCTTGTGAATACGCCGCATAGTGTTGGTGCGTTAATTATATTAGGAGATTCGAGTGGTAGGAATGGGACTATCTGAGAATTATAAGAATTAATGAGTCTTTTTAAGACAGACTGCAAAGCTAATAAAGAGAACCTTCACGAAACAAGGCCCAAAGTCAAAAACATTTAGTTCATTCAAAAAGGTGATCATTGCAGAAATTCAAAACTATTAAAGGAATTAGAAATACATCTGAAACATCCTGTAAACAGTGATGCTGACCAGGAGGAACTTTTAAATTAGTGTATTCCTTAAGAAGATCCCATCCATCAAGATCAAGATTACATCTTCACCTGAATTCTATTCAGAACATTGCAAGTATTCATGACACACATAGTATTCCAATATGACATACTAACAAACCATGACACCAACTGCTTCCAACTTAAGCAGATGTAATTTAAAGAGACTCACAACAACATCTCTCAAAAGTAAACCCAAATAATGCAAGAGGAGAAACATAAGGTAACATCACAGTAAGTAACCAACCAGAGCCAAATATAAAAGTTAAACAAGTGGACTGACATTCAGTCTGCTTCAAAAGAAAGCACAAAAAAATCTGGCACTTATCCCAAGGACATGTTTTGGAGGGTTTGATGAAGCGATATTAAGAAATAATTTTTATTTCAACTCGTGAAGTCACACTTCCATAAATTAATTAATTATGCTAACAATTTGTGCTGTGTGTGTGTTAATCCAACCTAGTTTAAAGTTACATTTCATAAAAAACACGCGGGAAACTTAACATGTGTGCTCATAAATCTGCATTATGTTGCATTCTCATGTATGTGGAAAATAATAAATTAATTATGTCTATTGTTGTGACATAACTAATAGCAGCTGTTTTTAAATAATGGCATGTGCTTATTTTGCTTCCCTGTCATTGTGGTGTCATTCTATTCTCTATAGGTGCATAAAGAACCCTGCTGGATTAGATGAAGAATGGTAGATATAAAATGCTGCTTTATTTGTGCTTCTGCTAGGTAATTTAGACTAATGGGTTAATCATTAGCAATGATGGGTGATAACAGAACAAACTATATTTCTTGCATTAATTATTCTTTGTGTTTGTTTATATAATAGTTTTACAAATGAAGCTTAGAGATGGCTGTAGAAAAATAGTGCACTTTTAAAAAGTGGCGCAAGAGAGGTGGCGCAGAAAAATGACGCTTTCTGAAAAGAGGCCTGTTGATGAAAATGGCTCAATAGAAAATAATTCTGAAAGGATGGAAAAAGCCTCTGAGCTTTTATTCTGAAAGGTTTTGGAAAGATCTGCTAAAAAGATGACTCTGTGGAGAAATTTGCTAACGTGCTACGAGAGTTCAGAGCGGACAGGCTCAAGGTTGGAAGGAAGAGACGTGATAGAAAATGCATTACTTGAACTCTTTTCCATACAAATTGTAGCAGCCTGAGGATATGCTGCCAAGACTTCTGCATGAACAATGAACTAGTGAATTTGCCCGGACATGTGGAAAGGAGGTGTCACGGTTTACGGTGGCACGAGGTGGCTCAGCCAATGGAGAGTTAGAATTCGTCTGCTGGAATGTGAAAAATAGTTAGCTCAGCTTATTTTAGGGTATAAGAATCAGACCAAACAGCAGTCATTTGGCTTACGCTCGAGAATTCTGGAGGACGTGATATGCTGATGGACTACACACGTGAGGAGTTTTTATTAATTACTTTATTTCTAGGTGATGAGGATAGAAACAGAGAGATAGTGAGGATTTGGAAATGCTTGATTTTACTTATTTCTGCTAATCAATAATAATTCTTGATTTATGCTCATTTTATTAATTCTGAATAAACCTCTCTTTATGACTTTTTCTAATGCTTGTTTAATAAAATTCCTAAACCTGAGTTTTTCTAGATGTGTTTAAATAAACTTTCTAAATGACAAGCTGGTCTTGTTTATTGTGGGTAGTTTAAAACAACATATTTAGATCTTATCGCCTCATGATTCAGTCGCTCTAATGTTGATATGGGCCTAGTGTTGTAGTGTAAGTTTGGTGGTAGTAGATAGAGTCATTTATGCAAAATTTTGGTAAGAGCGCTGGATCAATTCTCTGGCAGCAATCGGATGGTTTTATGTTGTTTTTGACATACATGTTACATGTTTGACACATATATGTTGGTATATTCATTGGATTAAATTTTAACATATGTTGAGTTAGTCAGTTTGTTTAATGTAAGAGATTTTTCAAGCAGTGTGAAATTTCTCAGGTTAGCCATGGCTAGAGATGTGTAACGCTGTGATCAGGACGCTGATATGTAAGCAGGTTACACAAGTACATTTGTTCTGCTTCTGAGGTGGTATCGCCGTGTATCACCAGTGTTGTGGCCGTGCAACACATGTTAGGGCTAGGTGTGAATGTTGTATAGTGAGGATTATCTAAGAAATTTGAGCAGCATGAGAATAGGGACAATGAGCCTGTTATAAAACTCACTGTGATAAGAGTAATAGTATATATTCAAGCTTGAGTGAGGGGTAAGATAATGCTGGTGCATGATTATCTATAAACAGGTGAGAGTCCTGTAGGGGTACATGTTTTATATCTATAAACAGGTGAGAGTCCTGTACGGATAACGTCGTTTATTTTACTAACGGTGCATGATATCTATAAACAGGTGAGAGTCCTGTACGGATTTCATGTGTGTTTGAATAGGGAAACTTTCTGTTTGAAAGTGCGTGATTGTTTTGTAATAGTGTTCAAGTCGAACTTTCGAATAAGTCACTTAGTTGTGCATTCTGAGGGAGATGAGTTCATATATTACTTGTTAGAAGGGTAGAGTAAGAGTTGCTCTACTGGCAAATGAAATTATTCTATGAGAATAGGGCCGACTATTCCAAGCTGAGAATACTTGAATGAATGTAAAACTATCCTATTTAGAGAAGAGGACAGATGAGTCTGTTTTATGTATTTACTAAATTGTACCAAAAGTAATTTTAAGGTACTTAGGAACGTTCAAGATAAAAGTCTGTGCTATTCTAAGACTTTATAAGATATTGTGCACTGTTTAAATACATTTAAAAGCTCTGCACGCTAATAAAAATCAATTCAAAAGTGTCCAGCATAGTTGAAATGTATAAAAAGGTGATCTGTGCCATTTTAAAACATTTAGGAACATTTAAGAATGTTCTGTGTTAATTAGGTTATAATTAAGGTATTCCTCGTTGTTAAACATTTCTTAAAAGTAATTTACGATGTTTAAGTAGTAAAAAGTGATCAGTATTAATTTTAAAAAAACATTCCCCGCTTTAAATATAATAATAAATTGTTCTCCGTAGTTTAAAACGATTAAAAAAGTGTGCCGATCGAAAATTGTGAAGGAGGGGCTGGTTTTGCGAGCGAGAGCGCGTGGAGAGAGACTGAAGCTGCAGCAGCTGCTTACGTCAGAACAACCGCGCTCTGATTCGTTGAAGCCTAAGGCTCGTCATAGGGAAAAGACGTTTTGATTGGCTAAAACGTCAGGGGTGCCCGAGCAGAGCTGCTTTCTGATTGGATTAGATATCAGGAAAATCAGAGTAAATCCGCGCTCTGATTGGGCTGGAGTGTTGAACTATAATCACTAGAGAGCGTTTAAAATATTAAGAAGTAGTTGCGTGTTAATGATTAATGCGCGTCACTACAGTTATTAAAATTAGTTATAAAATTAAATGTCCCCGTTTTAAATTATTTTCTTAAATGAAGCAACACAAATAAATAAAGTGTGTGTTACATCTGGATAAATTGCTTCTATTTTTAAATTGTCCCCGATGTGGTTTCTTTCTTTTTCATACGGCGCTATCGTGAAATAAATACATTTTGTTAGGGAGGGGCCGTTTACTGTGTGAGGAGCGAAGGGGAGAGCTGCCAGCTGCAGCGGCTGTTCACGTCACAGCCGCCGCGTTCCCATTGGTTAAGAGGCCACAGTGTCATAACAAGGCCGAGACCTAATTGGCTGAAGTATCGCAGCGTCAGAGCAAGAGCTGCATTGTGATTCACTAATAACATTTCTCTGTTAAGAGTGGTTGCCTGCCAAACATTTTTTTTTTTTTTTGCAAGTGTCCCCAAGTTAATATATATTAAGGAATAAGTCCTAGTGGATCGACTTTCGACATAAACTAATGCCTGGTATATAGTAAAGAATACTCACTATTATAAAAATAAGACCCGTTTTGCTTTCTTTCTTAACAACGTTAATATTTTAAAGGAGAAAGACGAGTTACAACTAATGAGAGTAAAGAACGTTGCGCAAACACAAATTGTTAAAAAGAAAAACTATTTAGAACGCGAAGGGGGGGAGAGAGCTTGAAGCTGCAGTGGCCGAGTGTGTTAGAGTCACTACGCTCTCATTGGTCAGAGTATCGAAGCATAATAACAAGACTGTGTCCTAATTGGTTAAAGTGCCGTCGTGTCATAGCGGAGCTGCGCTATGATTCGTTGGTGAGCATTTCTGTGTTTAAAGTAGTTGCGCTCGGGTTGACTAATGCTCACTATTGCCTGTAAATTTTGCAAAGTGTCATCGTATAATAAAGAGATAAATCCCCGTTTCAGTTTCATCTTTAATGCGCTGTTGTATACTGTTTAGAACGCGGGGGAAAGAAGGAGAGATTGTAGTGCAGTGTAAGTGATGACAAAACAGTGATGGGATTGGAGGAGGCAGTGAAGGGAGAGCTCTGGTTGGCTGGGAGGTCCGGCGAATCACAGCAAAGCCGCGCTGTAATTAGTTGTAACATCGCCAATAATGCTGTGATTGGCTGAGGTGGGTTACCATTTAAAAACATTTACGAGAGTCCTCTGCAGCTGTGTTATTGATGTCACAGCTAATAATCATTGTAGCAACTGTCAGCGAGCGTTGTGAAAATAAATAAATTGAGCGCGAGAGTGCGATGGGAAAAAGAGAGCACCAACAGCAACTGAAATGTTACAGTTATAGCCGTGCTGAGATTGACTAAGCGTCGCGAGAGCAGCTCTTTGATTGGCTGGAACTGCCATATTATTTACAATTGTCCCCGCTTTGATTTTCTTGTAGATGCGCGATCGTTCAAAAACTAAACTTGTCACAGTTGATACATTGTTTGGTTTTTGATAATGAGCCGATGTGCTCCAGTGTTCTGGCTTTGTTTCTTGAAATGCGAGTGCCATAGTGTTTGATACTTGCACTTGTGGGTGTCCTCATTGTTGTTGTAGCTGCGGTGTTGATTTGAAGGAGGAGGTTTTACAGAAGCTGTGTCGTTCAGAGAGGGAGAGAGAGAATGTGCTGACAGCGACGTGCGTTTCAATTACAACAGTGCTGAATTTGACAGAATATCGCGAAAGCTGTGTTCCAATTGGTTGAGGCGCTCGTGATGTCACAGCAAAGTCGCGCTGTGATTGGATAAAGCGCTAATGAGTTGTTTATAAATTTAAATGACCCCATTTGATTTCTTTGCTGATTGGACTGTAGAAACATGTTATAAATGATGTATATGGTGAGCGATTGTACTCTGAGTTATAAAAAATATATGTAGAAGAATACTGCAGCAGTAACAGTCTGTGTTATAGTAAAAACAAACGCTGTAATTAGTTAAGCATTGCAAAAGCAGTACTTTGTTTGGCTAGTGTGTTACAAAAGCAGCATTGTGGTTGGCTAAGCGTTGTAACGGCTCCATTGATTGGCCCAAACATCTATGTGCTATTGTTAGCTGATGCACATTGTCTGATATGTAGAGTGATTGGGATTTAAATTATTTAACACCGCTAGTGATTATAGTTTATTGGAAACTGTTTTAGCATTCATTTTGCCTAGAGATAGAGCCTCCATAGATTTGCATGCATCATAAGCTATTGTGCTATAATAAACTGAAATATTATAGTGGCTGCAACAGTATTGACTGTAATTGAAATAAAAGATTTTAAGATTTCTTAAAGGGTGTGTGGGTCAGAAGAAAATAGATTTGGGCTAAATTTATTGATAAAGGAGTCTAAAGGTTTTTGCAGCCAAACATTTTTATTTAAATTAAAGGCAATCAGAGTAGGTTTTCTTTATCCACAGGTATTGATGCAGAAAGGTGTGTAAGTGAAAATAAATACATTTTAAAAATAGCTAATTGCATTTTGGAGTTTTGTTGTTGTAAAATAAATATTTTATACTGCTGTTTTTGCAAATTAATATTTTTCTTTCTAGGTTTATTAAAATTAGTGATACAGGTAAATTAGAAGATATATTAAATTGACCAAATTATAAGAATTTTCTACACCTGATAATATTAAATTAATTAATTGATCAGCAAACGGTATAAGGCCAATTAAGTGAACACATTTGCCTATTATAATTATATATAACCAATTTTAACATGGATACCAATTATCAAAAGAAAGAGAAAAAGATTTCTTGTTACAAGAAAATGAAAAATGTTGTTGCTAAATGCGAGAAAAAATTAATGATTTCCAAATTAGCGAAATTAAATAATAAAGGTATCAGAGTAGAAGATAGTGATCAATGTAAAATAGATGTTGTAAATACAGATCAGGACAATAATTTAAGTAGATTGCCAGAACAGATTATTGTAACGCCGAAAGTTCCAGTTCAAATTAATGAAGTTCCAGACCAGACCTATTATCAATGTGACGGAATAGAAAAGCATGATGAAATTCCATGTACTTCTGGAATTAATATTCCTGATAATATGAATTCATTAAATGATTTAAAACAGTCCATGAATTATAAAGAAACGGTGACAGTCCCTGTGTTTAGAAAAGATGAAACTAGTTCTACAGCTTTAATGGTCCCATTAAATTCTGAAATTAAAAATTTTACTGAAAAGGTTTATTCTATTGTACTTGAAATTGAACTGGTAAAGATTACAAATCAGCAAGAAATAGTGATGACTCCAGTTCTAGTAAGTGAGAAATCTGACATTGATCTGATTAAATTGACACAGCCTGATGAGTCAAAATTATGGTTAAATGAAAAGGATATTGAATTAAATGAACAACTACAGATACAGCGACAGGTGATGATTGAGCAGAATGAGATGGCTTCACTGCCATTGCCAAATTATGTTAATAAGCAGTCAGACAATACAGATACAGGATTAAATAGAGAACAGGAGACAATGAATACGATTATGGAGTTCAGCATGATTATGAACAGCTCTGGTCCCAAAGAGATTATTTTACTTCTACAGGTTCAACTATCAGAAATGCAAATTTAATTAAAGGATTGATTGATGACATTCAATTGGCAGAAAGGATTGCTGGCTTGAAATGTGCAGCATACAAAAATAATGATGAACATGCTTTGAGTTCACTAATACTAACATCTGTAGTTGAAATATGGCAGGGAGTCAAAGATTTACAAGATGAAGCAACTCATGAGGAGAGAAACACATGGTTGAGAGCAGAATGTAGACAGCGAGATGAGGATGAGATTTGGACACACAAAAATGGCAGAATAGTTTTACTAAATAACATGATTACTGACATGGACAAAATGTACCATAGAATTGTAGAATTTCTTTACCAGAGGTGTCTAACTTGCCAGCAAGTGAACACAATTAAGAAAACAGTTGTGACATTTGGAACAGAATTACAGGAGAATGGTTCATTGACCAGATTACAAATGGATTTCATTGAGATGGCACTGCATGACAATCTGTGCTACATTTTTGTGATTATCTGTTTTATTTCAAAATGGGTTGAAACATTTAAAACGCGACATAATGATAAAATTACTGCTGAAAAGTTATCAGATGGCAGGAAACATATTAAAAACAGACTGCTCTACTGTACAGATAGAACAGAAATTTCAGGTGTTGAGGAGCAAAAGAATGCTATTATAAAAGACAGAGATGCAAAAATATGCCTAGCTACAGGTACAAAGTGGACAGATGTCCTTCCACTTGTTTTGATGTTTCTGAGAAGTACTACTAATAAAGAGACAAGTTTAAGACTTCATGATATTATGATGGACAAGGTCATGAGTCAGGCCTTCATACCAGTGAAAAGAATGATGGCTATAAATGATAGCATCAATTTGGAGTACTGCAGGAATTTATCAGATGAAATGACTTCTGTGGCTAATGAAGATGGAACTGAAGTGCAAACGAGAGAAAAAGAGCAAGCACTTGATCTGTTACCAGGTGAAAGGATCAGGAAGAAGGTTCGTCTAAAAGAATATTGTCTAGTGCCAAGGTGGCAGAAAGGGAGGCCAGTTAGTCTTGTCACAACAAATGCAGTGAAGTGCATAAGACTGAAGAGGTCGATTGACACTGGCCATACTTTTCGTGTATCTACACCTGAAAATCCTGATGAGGATAGTGTCATCACTGATGATTCAGATTCTGAAAAAGAGCCTGAAAAGAATCCAGATCTTGAAGATCGACAGGTTGGTCGACATCTGGAAATTCTAAATAGAAAACAAGCCTTGAATGAAGAAGACTTGATAGTTGTGACTGAAGGCTCAGATAATGATGGAGATCTGCTAGAAAAAGAAGCAGAAGAAGAATGTGATCAGATTGTGATTGAAGACCAGGAGAGTATTGAAAAGCAGAAGAGTAGCTCTGAAAGAAGGAACGAGAATTCTGAAACTGGGAAGTTAAAGGTAATTGAAGATGAATTGCCAAGTACCAGCTACAAAGATGGTGTTCCTAACAGAGTGAAGCTGCCGAGTAAAAAAGTACCTGAGTCCAGAATTCAAATTTCTGACAGTGAAACTGATGAAAGTGATGAAGATTCTAAAATAAGAAAAGTCAGAAAAGGAGCTTGGAAAACAGAATGTAATGTGACCAAGCAAAAGAAGAAATTATCAAGAAAGATGATATTTGGCCAGGAGAAAATGAAGGCCTAAAATTCAAATTGGTACACAGATCAAAGGAATTGATTGATGAGATATCAAGTCAAAAAGGTTCTGAAAAGAAAAGTGAGGCAGGAAAGAAATTAGAGGTGATACCTGTAATGGAGGTAAATAGTAGCAGGCAGAAAGAGATTGAAGACAATAGTGACAATGATTGAAGTATTTACCTGTTAAAAATTTAGGGTTTTCTGTTTTTGGCATAAAGCTGAAGAAAATGTGTTAGGTGACACAAGGTCGAAGAAATTGTGTTAGCTGAAAAAATATAACTTGTGACATTAGGTCGAAGAAAAACTGTTAGAAGGTTTAAAGGTATATATAAAAAAAAAAATTTGAAAAAGGGGGGTGTTAGAAATTTTTAGAAAATTTAGCCAAATTTTTTTAGATTTTTTGTTTTATTTTTCCTTGCAAGCTTAATGAAATTACTTTCATGTTTTTTATAAATAACAGCTCAAGATGCTTAATGTTAAAGAGATATTGTAAAATTGTCTCTGATATATGTGTTCCTAATAATTTATACTTTGGTTAATTTAGGTTGTAATCTTTCCTTTAGAAATTAGCAAGGAAAAGTTTAAGGTCAATAGGACAAGCGAAGTTTCAGCTAGTCAAGACAAACATAGTATAATACTGACAATTTCATTAGTTATAGTTTTTGCGACACTCTTGTTGAAGATCAGTTGCATGTTACACAAGAGAAAGAGATAGAACTAGAGGAGTTTCTTAAAACTCAATATGAGAATTGTAGATAAACTGTTGAGATAAGTCTTTAGAAATACTAACACAGGTGAAATCGAATTATGTTCATCTTAGATACAATTTTTGCTAAAAATTTTTGGTGTGGTTTGGTGATTTTAAAATCACCAGATGGGGGAGTTGATGAAGCGAGATTAAGAAATAATTTTTATTTCAACTCGTGAAGTCACACTTCCATAAATTAATTAATTATGCTAACAATTTGTGCTGTGTGTGTGTTAATCCAACCTAGAATAAAGTTACATTTCATAAAAAACACGCGGGAAACTTAACATGTGTGCTCATAAATGTGCATTATGTTGCATTCTCATGTATGTGGAAAATAATAAATTAATTATGTCTATTGTTGTGTCATAACTAATTGCAGCTGTTTTTAAATAATGGCATGTGCTTATTTTGCTTCCCTGTCATTGTGGTGTCATTCTATTCTCTATAGGTGCATAAAGAACCCTGCTGGATTAGATGAAGAATGGTAGATATAAAATGCTGCTTTAATTGTGCTTCTGCTAGGTAATTTAGACTAATGGGTTAATCATTAGCAATGATGGGTGATAACAGAACAAACTATATTTCTTGCATTAATTATTCTTTGTGTTTGTTTATATAATAGTTTTACAAATGAAGCTTAGAGATGGCTGTAGAAAAATAGTGCACTTTTAAAAAGTGGCGCAAGAGAGGTGGCGCAGAAAAATGACACTTTCTGAAAAGAGGCCTGTTGATGAAAATGGCACAAGAGAAAATAATTCTGAAAGGATGGAAAAAGCCTCTGAGCCTTTATTCTGAAAGGTTTTGGAAAGATCTGCTAAAAAGATGACTCTGTGGAGAAATTTGCTAACGTGCTACGAGAGTTCAGAGCGGACAGGCTCAAGGTTGGAAGGAAGAGACGTGATAGAAAATGCATTACTTAAACTCTTTTCCATACAAATTGTAGCAGCCTGAGGATATGCTGCCAAGACTTCTGCATGAACAATGAACTAGACTAGTGAATTTGCCCGGACATGTGGAAAGGAGGTGTCACAGTTTACGGTGACACGAGGTGGCTCAGCCAATGGAGAGTTAGAATTTGTCTGCTGGAATGTGAAAAATAGTTAGCTCAGCTTATTTTAGAGTATAAGAATCAGACCAAACAGCAGTCATTTGGCTTACGCTCGAGAATTCTGGAGGACGTGATATGCTGATGGACTACACACGTGAGGAAAGGAGTTTTTATTAATTACTTTATTTCTAGGTGATGAGGGTAGAAACAGAGAGATAGTTAGGATTTGGAAATGCTTGATTTTACTTATTTCTGCTAATGAATAATAATTCTTGATTTATGCTCATTTTATTAATTCTGAATAAACCTCTCTTTATGACTTTTTCTAATGCTTGTTTAATAAAATTCCAAAACCTGAGTTTTTCTAGATGTGTTTAAATAAACTTTCTAAATGACAAGCTGGTCTTGTTTATTGTGGGTAGTTTAAAACAACATATTTAGATCTTATCGCCTCATGATTCAGTCGCTCTGATGTTGATATGGGCCTAGTGTTGTAGTGTAAGTTTGGTGGTAGTAGATAGAGTCATTTATGCAAAATTTTGGTAAGAGCGCTGGATCAGGTTTTAGCCAGAAACAACACTCTGTTCCCAGCCGTGCTACGCTCTGACGCGCGCCCAGCATCACGTGACACAGAACATCCCCGCTGCTGAAGAGGAAGGTGCATCAGGACGCCGCGGAAAAAAGTACGCCTGAAACGCCAGTAGAAGGCGCACTGAGACGTCGAGTAAAGGCGCACCAGAAACACAGGGAGAAGGCGTATTAAGACACCGAGGGAAGGCGTATTAGGACTAAATTGTTTGGCCATAGCACACGGAGTGAGCATGGGATTTGCCGGCTGACGACTCCCAGTGCTCCCAGTGCAGGGCACTGAGCTACACTTGGTCTTCCTCTGTGCATGGAGGAGGAAAATCCCAGCTGCTAAGTGACTGGGTTGTGGAGGCACAGCAGAGCAGAAGTTGTGCTAGGAGACAGTAGTGTGTGGTATTTGGGCCTCAGGCCCTCATACTAAAAACATGATGGACGCAGACACAGGTCGTTATGTTGGATAACTGGCCCAGAGCACGTGCGCTCTGCCCATTTTATTGACAGGGTCATCTGACTGATGACGCCTGTGGTGGGTGGGAGTTCAGTGTGTGTTACAACATGCTGGAACACTAGAACGTATCCAGCTGGATACTACAGCGTGCAGCCGTGGAACAAAGGTAAGTGCAAGGCAGGGTAGTTGGGGCTGATCAACAAATTGTGTTGGAGAAGGTCCCAGGCAAGAAAAGGTGACTCAAACAGAAGTTGTTTTGGAATCCTATGGTAGAAGCCAAAAGGGAAGGAAGAAGAAGGGTATTATAGGGGTTCACCTGTAACAAAGGAGGAAAAGTGCAAAAGGACTCAAAAGGTGTTGACAATTAGCAAAGCAAAAGCACAGAAAGGCCAAGAAAAAACAAAAAAAAAACAACCTTAGCGAAATGGGCGGAGAGGATATAGCCTTGTCCTTGAAAGAGAAAGGAAATGTAAAAGACGCCCATGGCGACACCACCAGATGTGAAAAAGCATTACAGAGGAAAAACCAACCCCCAGCCACTACGATAGAGCGTGCAGGATAACTAGCTCAGTTTTACCATACTCACCTGGGCCCATAAATCATTCACACTTTGAACTAGCAGTCCTGCCTGCAATTTACTAACTAAATCACCCTATCAGTACTTTGAGTCCTTTTAAGACGTATACCTGTAAACCATGACTTACCAACCCTTGTCACCTTTACTGTAAGTCCTAGGGCTCGAAGAGGGAGTTAGCACAAACAGGCAAGATTTAAGCACATTTACTTTTCCTGTAATAACCACAGACTCGGGGAAAGTTTTAAAAGTGTTATCTAAGAAAGATTTTCTGAGTCAAAATGAAAAAGGCCACCATACCGTGACCATACATTTTACAAGCAGGAATATAATCAGTAGGACATAAAGTTTGTATGAAATCACAGCAACACCTTTAAACATCGGTATCTGGGAAGGGGGAGAAAGGGAAATAGCACTAGGGCATACCACATAGATTATATATACCTAGAATGGTGCAATGGCCAATCCTGGTCACGGGCTGGGGCAAAAGACCAGGGCCAGGCTCCCGACTAATAAGGTGCCCACGGGACAAGACAGGTGCAGATCAGGACAGGTGACCTCCTCTAAGTGCAATGCCAGCATCACAACCCTCTCTCTCAGCAAGTCATTTAGTACCTCAACTGGGTAATCAATATTTTCCCCCAACACCTCAAATTTTCTGACACCGTGATTCTCCAGCACCTCTGCTCTCTATCTCCTATAGCATGCGTTGGGTCAGTGACAGGTCAGCTATTCGGACAAGTGGGACTATTTCTCTATCTAAACCTACCTTAGTTATACCATTTCGAGGGCAATGTATCACCCCTAAATGTTTCAAATCTATGTGTTCACCTTCAGTGATTGGTTGGAAAGACGAGGAGAGGTCATCCCACTATGCTAAGATGAGATCATTTCAATTGACTTGTATTGATCAAGTCTCCACCCACAATTTATTTTCCCATGACTTTATTCCGCCCAACAATATTGGCATACAAATTATATACATTGTATTCATTTGAGTCTTCTTGCTTCCTCTCTAGAGATCAGTAGAGCAGGTTGCCAGCAACATCGTGGGTAAGAAGGGTGTTGGCAGCCATTCAATGCCAATGACTGCATGACTTTCAGGGATTTGTTGCGCAGGCGCGGCTTTTTCAATATGGAGTTTTCGTCTCATTTAAGGCCCATAATACAAGCTAATAATAAATTCAAAGAAAGACACATTAGAATTCAAAAATAAATGAATGCACTGTATACCACTTATCTCTACTCTAACCCCATTACTTTATTTTGTTATTGTTATTGTTATATATACTTCTAAAGCGCAACATTCATCCAACCAGGATATCACGGCGCTGAAATTGAGCGGTAAACCATGGGCAATTACCAGAGACCACTGTCTATTCTAATATAGGAAATAATGCAGTTTTTAATTTTTTCTTAAAGGTGGGGTAACAGTCCGTAAGTCGGAGGTCGATGGGCAGATCATTCCAACATTTGGCAGCAATGTGTGAAAAGGCGCGTCCACCCATCCTGGATAGTTTGATTCGTGTGGTGACTGCTTTGGCTGAGGCTTGTGAACGTAAGTTCCGAGCTGGAGCATAGAGCTTAATTCTATTCCGCAGAATACAAGGACCAGTATTATGTAAAGTTCTGTGAGCAATACATAACAATTTGAAAGATGCTCTTTGTCTCATAGGCAGCCAGTGTAACGCTCTCAGGCAGTTGGTGGCCGAATCATACTTTCTTTTATTGCAGACAGCTTTAGCTGCCGCATTCTGGACCAATTGTAGTTTTGAAAATAAGTAGTCTGCCATACCAACGAATAGCGAATTACCATAGTCCAGCCTACTAACTAGTAGAGACTGGACTAGGATCTGTCTGCATTCCAGTGGAATCCAGGGAAAGACACGTTTCAACATTTTTAATATAGCAAATCCTTTGCCACATATTGTGGTAACATGATGTTTCATAGATAGAGTAGTGTCCATCTCGATTCCAAAATTTCTAGCGGACAAGGTTGGATTTGGTGGAGTGCCTAAGGTATTTGGCCACCAAGAATTGTCCCAAAGCTGTTTAGCTCTGCCGAAAAGGAGGATTTCTGACTTGTGAGCATTTAGTTTTCAAGTAGTGACCCTGCATCCAGTTGGATAGCTCTGACAAGCAGTTATGCAGTCTATTTTTGGCGTCTTTTACACCGTTTAGGGTTACCATCAGCTGAGTATCGTCAGCGTAAGAGCAGATATTGATACCCCATTTTTTTCCTATAGACGCCAATGAGGAAACATAGACATTGAACAATGTTGGGCTCAATGTTGCTCCTTGAGGCACCCCATATTTGATCTTCCGAGGAGTAGAGGTAAAGTTTCCTAAACAAATGGACTGGGATCTATTCGATAGAAAAGACTCCAGCCAATTCAGGGCTTTACCTTGTATTCCTTTAGCAGCTAGCATATGTATTAGCAGTTTGTGAGAAACGGTATCAAACGCCGCTGATAAATCAAGTAGTATCAGGGCGACCGTTTTGCCTTTATCAACCTGCATTCGAATATCGTTCATCACAGCCAAGAGCGTTGTCTCAGTACTGTTATTTGATCTAAAGCATGTTTGGGAGACGTCCAGCAGGTTATTGATTTCCAGAAAACTTGACAACTGTTTAGTTACCAATCTTTCTAAAACCTTAGATAGGTATGGAAGCTGTGAAATGGGACGATAATTGGCTGGATCGTTTATATCCGCGCCAGCTTTTTTTAGTAATGGAATTACCGCAGAATTATTCCAAACTTCTGGGAATACAGCTTGCTCCAAGGACAGATTCAGAACTTTTGTAACTGCTGGACAAATTATGGGTGTTAATTGGGAAAAAATATAGTGTGGACAAACATCCCATGGCGAACCTGATTTAATTTCTGACATGGCTTTACTAACCTCGTCTTCAGAAAAAGGGCCGAAAGTAGAACAGCTGGCCTGCAGAGTAGAATCAACATGATACTCTACATAGGCCTGGCTGTTATTTGTAAAGGAAGCATATATTTTATCAATTTTTTCACTAAAAAAATCACTAATTTTTGAGCAATTTTCGTGTGAAGGAGTCAAGTTAGAGGTGAGACTAGGGGGGTTGCAGAGTTCTTTTACTATTTTAAAAAGCTCCTTGGACGAGTTTTTGTTCTCTAGAATATTTTGGGAAAAGTAGTCTTTCTTTGCTTTACGTATGGCTGTATGGTTTATTTTCAGTTGATGTTTATAAGTGGCTCTGTCTTCGGGTGTTTTACTTACTCTCCATTTGTGTTCTAGTGTAGTACATTTTCTTTTTTCAATTTTTAGGTCTAGACCATACCATTTCTCAGAGATTTTCCATCTAGGTCGATCCATTGCGCGGGTCCGTGAACAATGATCCAGCGCTTTCTCTATATTGCCAAGCAATTCACAATTTTCTTCCTCACATGTAGTTTCAGAGTTGGAATTATAGAAAAACTCTTCTTTAAATTTTTCCACAGAAAACTTACTCCAGCATTTTGTAGAGTTAGTCGACTGAACTAACAGTCTTTTATTTTTTATAGGTAGGTTTAAGGTACATTCTATCCTATAGTGATCCGTCCATGTCAAAGGTGTTATATTTGTGATGGTAGTATTTGTTATGTTAGTAAATATAAGATCTAACATGTGCCCCGCTCTATGTGTGGGGTATGCTATTTTCTGCGTCAATTGCATAATTTCCATATCTGTTGCAAGGCGTTTAGTTAGAGGGTTATCAGGTAGTTCGAAATGAACATTAAAGTCGCCAAGGACTATAATGTTTTTATGAGTGAGACAGAATGGAAGAATTTGTTCCAGGAGTCGGGTGCTAAAGTCAATTGTACTATTGGGAGGATTATAAATGATCGCACCTCCGAGGATCACCTGAGTATTAATAGAGATGGAGATAATCAAAACTTCATGTTTATCTAGTTGTGTAACTGTTTCTTGACGACATGAAAAGATGTCTTTAAAAATCATGGCCACCCCACCACCCCTCTTAATTGATCGATTTAGATTAACAATTTTGTACCCATTGGGTAGAGCTGCAGTAATATCAGGGGTATTGTGCTCACCAAGCCAAGTCTCCGTGATAAAAACAAAATCCGGTTTAATATCCTGTAGCATATCCCATATTTCAATAGAGTGTTTGGGAAGGGACCTTGCACTGACATAAATGCATGAGAAATCCTGAGTGGGAATTTCTTCAGATACAGGACACTCCGTGTAGTCACTATTCCATCTACAATTCCGACAGCTAAAGGGGCCCAAGGTATTTGAGGGTCCTTCTATAGCACAATGGGAATGATAGGATGGTATAGGAGTATTAAGATTGAGCAACTCTCCACGAGAGTATACCAGCGCAGATTTGCCTGGTGTATTAGTAGTTGGGGAGACAGGGGTTGTGGCCCCTGGTCCCGGCCTGTCGCGGACGGGCGCAGACGGGCTCGCCTTTGGCGAGCCTTCGGCGCGCATTCGTCGCGCCCGCTGCGCTCGTCCGCTGTGCTTCCTGTAAGGACACATCTTTTATGGGAGAAGAGATTGAAAGGGGCGTGGCTATTGGCAGGGGGGGCGTGCCCTTCAATCTGGCCAATGGCGTTCTAGTTTTCCAAAAATCACCCGCCCGCGTCAGCAGTCAGAGCGCTGTGCGAGGAGAAGTGCAAAAGGTCGTTTTTAAAATACAAACACAAGTTATTACAGGCTAAAAGTGAACAAAGATCCCTTCTCCCGGCTGAGCCTCAGGAGATACTGCTTCAAAGCGCTGCGCTCGTATTCAGCGCGCGCTTTGTACTAGAAATGGGCGTGGCTATTGGCAGGGGGGCGTGCCCTTCAATCTGGCCAATGGCGTTCTAGTTTTCCAAAAATCACCCGCCCGCGTCAGCAGTCAGAGCGCTGTGCGAGGAGAAGTGCAAAAGGTCGTTTTTTAAAATACAAACACAAGTTATTACAGGCTAAAAGTGAACAAAGATCCCTTCTCCCGGCTGAGCCTCAGGAGATACTGCTTCAAAGCCTTTTAACATTTGCATTAATAGTTAAGCACACCGAACAAGCTTAGTACAAGCTGCAGCATGAGCGTTAGCATGTGAGATTAAAAGCGGCTATTTCTGGCACTAGTGCGCAGAAGCTAGAAATTCCCTCCAAAGCAGAAATACGTCACACCACGTAGTTGTGGCGGACGCATGCGTACTACAGTTCCTGCGTTTTTGGCAGCCATATTAAGACACTCGGGTTAATGTTAGTAAAAGCACATTGTGAAGCTTCCCCCTAGATAGGACTGAATCCAAGCAAGTCTTGGTATATGTGAAACCATAGTTCAAGGGTAAATGATGGTAGGTAACACCTTCAGCTACTGAAGTAGGTAATTTCATACAGACACAACAATCACTAATTTGCATAGTTTCTACATAATGTAATAATAGACTAGCGAATACATTCACATCAGTATCGTTTCTGTTTCTAACGTGATGTAATTCTTTTTCATATGGTGCTTCTAAGTCTACTCTATCTTGTTTGTGGTGCGCTATTTTTCTATGTATACTACTGTCATTCTGTTTAGCAGCCATCAAGTAGGGTATTGCTATTGTCAGTCCTAGCCATACTACAAGTACTATAAACACACTACACATACATATCCTACAGCATGTCTTTGCACAACTTCTATTCGAGTTTCCAGTAACTCTTTTATCAGCCATTTTAACTAAGGAGGCTTAACCCGTCTTTGAGAATTTTACACAGAATACACCTGTGATTTTATCTCAGGTTGGCCTCATTTCTTCAATATTTTGATCAGCAATCAATACTTCATCACTTTCATCACTGATTTCCAGATTCTCGAAATCTTCAATGATGACGTAAGTCCATTCAGGTCCTTTGAATTTATTATTCAGCTTTTTCAGGCGTGGACTTCTTCTTCTTTGATTGCTTGTAAACGGTTCAGTTGGACTGGTTACTTCGTCCACCTGTTCAGGTTCTTCATCTATTGTAACTAGGCGATATTTCAGTCTCTTAACAACACCAGGCCATTTATCGCATTTTCTGAGTCTTTTAACTGGCACTGTGCTTTCTGATTCTTCAAATGTTCTTTTATTTTCTTTAATTTGTGGCACAACTTGATTTTCGTCAACCTCAGGTATCCTCTCTAACCGACCTTGTCCAGGGCTTATTATGGTTGACTGTTCTGCCTGGATGGATTCTTCTAGACTAATATGACCTGATTCAGGATAGGACTTTGTTGGGCCTAGAGTTTTTTTTGGTCCTGAACCCTTTTTACTAATCCTGTCTGGTCCTGCACAGGTCTTGCAGATTCTTGTTTGTCTTCCACCTGTGCATTTTGTCTAGTACCTATTTGTCCCTCCTCAGACAATGGAGTTCTGGTAGGGGTTTCGTTGATCTGACTATATTGCTCTTTCCTTATCTGGTCCTCCTCACAATTACCATTAGCTTGTATTTCTGTAATAGGAGTACGCTCTTCCATACCTATCACATCCTCACTATCAGTCTGACTATCTAAATATGTTTGGCTTCTTGTTCTCACTCTTATTTCAGGTATGTCAACCACTGGGATCCATTCATCCTGACTGGTGCTCGGTTGTTCTTTGTCAATACTTCATGATCAACTTCTTGAGACCCTTCAGCTGCACAACCTTCAGCCTCAACTTCGTCAGGTTCTGTTACCCTTTTGGTATGACTGGCATGGATGCAGTTGGGGATTCCATTGCACTTTACAGCTGTGGTGGTAACCAGAATCACTTGATGTGGCTCTCCCCACCTTGATGTTAGGCAAGATTCCCGGGTGTGATTTTTTATCACTACCCAATCTCCAGGGTTCAAATCGTGTGCTGGAGTTGCATGTCTGGCTTCAGCGTCTTCCCCAACCTGGTGAGAGATAGAACGCACTTGGTCAGCCAACTCTTTGCAGTACTCCAACACTAAATCATCAGATATCGTTAACAGCTGCTGTCCTGGTACATGCTTGTCTCATTGCCCTTCCCATGAGTATTTCATGGGAACTCAAGCCTGCTTTCGTGTCTGGAATGCTTCAGGACAAGAGGTAAAGCATCAGGCCATTTTAATTGGGTAGATTCACACATCTTTCCCAATCTTGCTTTGATTGTGCCATTCAATTGTTCTAACACTCCAGAAGCCTCTGGACTGTATGCACAGTTCAATTTTTGCTCATTTTTAAATGCTTCACAGATCAGAGCAATAATTTCATTATTAAAATGTCTTCCTCGGTCTGACTCAATCGTTACTGGAAAACCGAACTGAGGAATGAGCTCTCTCAAAATGAGTTTGGCTACAGTTAAGCTGTCATTCCTGTGGGTAGGGTATGCTTCCACCCATTTTGAAAATAGGCAGACAATGACCAAGACATACTTTCATCCTCGACAAGCAGGTAACTGAATGAAGTCAAGTTGGGGTCTGATAAATGGGCCTTCTGCTTTCCCAATTTTCCCAGGACACACTACAGTTTTCTTACCAGCGTTTAATCACTGACATCTCTGGCAAAGACCCTCTGCTATGTTCCTGAACTTCGCATTGAACCAGTCCCGTCTGAATAACCTCACCATTGCATCTCTCGCTTTGTGTGTGTCCCCATGGTACATTCTGGCCATTGGTGCAAGCATACAGTCAGGTAGTACTAGTCTGCCATCTAGGTAGACTATTATGCCATCTTCAGGTCTTATCTGACACCCTATTTTCTGGCAGACTTCCTTTTCTTTGGGCTCTGCTTCACCTTGTAAATCTTTCACTTCCTCCCACGTATTCACTCTTCTCAATAGCATAAGTAGGCAGCTGTTTCCACATGCTTCGATTTTCTTATGTACTGCCATTTTATATTTGGCATTGTTGGGCCACTTGGTAAGCATATTGATTACCAGCTGTAACTTTGTCATGTCCAGATTGGTGAGCAGCCCACTTGACCACGGCAATTGAATTGCTGCAAGTAATTCTTTTACAAACTGTCCATTTTTAATAGGGGTTCCTAAAGAAGTATTGAACTCCCTTTGCATCCATAGCTGGGGAAAGTCATGCACAACCCTGTAACCATTCTGGCTATCAGTGTAAATGGTAACTCTCCAATTTTTCCCCATTTTGCACGCTTTTATTAAAGCAATCAATTCGGCTACTTGTGCATACTTGACTCCTGGTAAATAGGATGCTTCGACTGTATTAGATAATGTGCACACAGCATAAGCAGCGCTTAGTCCTCCGTCCTCATGGCGCATACATGAGCCATCCACAAATAACTCATGCTCTCGGTCTTTTAAAGGTTCTTCCTGTATGACTGCCTGAGCTTTAGTACTGAATTCAGTTAAGTCGATAACGTCATGTTCGATTTCCTTCCTCACTTCCTCAAAGTGCGACTGGGGCAATAAGGTTGCTGGATTAGAATAGTGCACCTCACTATTGTCATGTTTTCTGAACCAATGATGATTCTTTCATACGGTATTTAGTTAAATGCTGAGTATGGGTTCTGGTTAATAGGATCATGACTGAATGTGGAACATATACTGTTAAAGGATGTCCCATAATGATGGATTCACTTTGTTCAAGACTCATGCATGTTACAGCTACCGCTTTCAAGCAACCTGCCAGTTCTCTATGTCATTCGGTCCAACGTGGCAGAAAAATATGCCACAGGTCGTCGCATTAACCCATGAGTCTGGGTTAGGACTGAAAGAGCACAATTGTATCTTGTGTCACAATATAATGCACATTCTTTTTAATAATCTGGCATCTCTAATGCTGAAGCTTCACACAAACTGTTACGCAACTTTAAGAAGGAAGTCATGCTTTCATCATCCCATTCGATTGGGTCTTTTGCCAGTTTCTTTGTCATTTGAATCAATGGCTTTGCAAGCACTGCAAATCCCACAATCCACTCCCTGCAGTAACCTACAACTTCAAAAAACATTCTGATTTCTTTCTGAGTTGGGGTAATTTCATGTTTTGAAATATTTTGATTCTTTCAGATGTCACTCCTCTGACCACTCTTTCTATCTGGTGTCCTAGATATTTGACTGAGGTTGTACAGTATTACAATTTCTCTGGAGACACTTTATATCCACCCTTTACTAAATGGTTCAACAATGCAATTGAATCAATCACACAGTCATTTCTTGTTCTCGATGCCAATAATAGGTCATCAATATACTGCACCGGGACAGATTGACCGGGCAGCACCAGTGATTCAAGGCACTTTTTCAGAATCTGATTAAAGATGGATGGGCTTTCCGTGTACCCCTGAGGGACACGATTCCAAACATAAACATGCTCATCTAATTTCAAAGAAAATAACAATTTGCTATCTGAAGATCCCTTCCTAGCAAGTTTACAGGGCTAGAATTGCACACTACGAATTTGTGCATTTTTCAGAAGCTGCCAATAAAGACTTCCATAGGTTCTGTTACAGGGGTCCTAATTTGTTTATTAGAAATGCCCACTACTTGGATCGCTTCTCTCGAGAGGGGTAGGTTTGGGATGTCTGCTGTTCTTACAGTAGAACAGGTAGCACCAGTTTCCAATAAAAAAGTAACAACATTTCCCTCCATTTTCCCTTCAATGTAAGGACCTGACTGATCTACCGGTAAGGATGCGCCAAGTACGCAATCCTCCCCCCCCCTCAGGCACCGTCAATATTCCTCCATCGCAAATAATGTATCCTGCAAAAGAAACTGTGGTGTTACCACTTCCCTCCCGAAATCCAGTGTCCACACTGTATTTGGGTTGACTCACAAAATCTGGCATAGGGGCTTGAGGCAACTAATTCTGTATTACTTGTTGCGGCTGTGTCATTGACACCTCATTCTGCATCTGTGGATTTAAATTTTTATTTTGGACATTATTATTCTTTATTCATTTACACTTGTTTCTCCAGTGCCCCAATTTTCCGCACCCATGGCAAGCAAATTTTTTCTTCGGCTCCTTACTCATTTTCCCTCTTGGTTTGCCCCCACTTCCGTCACTTTGGCCTTCTCCTTTTTCTGATTATTTGCCTGCTGACTTAATTGAAGCTCCTGTTGTTCTGCCATTTTTACTTGATCCCACATTACCTTTTCTTCTAACTTCTTTAGTTTATTATCAATTTCATCCTCACAGTATTTTGCATACTTGAGAATTTCATCAATAGGCTTTGCTCGCCAACACATATTATGCTCTCTAATTGTTTGGGAGATTTCAGGTTTTAATCCAGGCACAAAACAATAAATAAAATGTGTCATGTCCTTATTATCAATGTTTTCTAAACCACTGTGATGTTTAAATACTTGCAAGAGGCATTCATAATATGCATGTACAGATTCATCTTTATTTTGGGTGGTTCTGTCTATTTTAGTCCAATTGGTTCTTTTGGAGGAATCTGTCCCTTCAAATAAGTTATCGCCTGATTGTATTTCTTCAGAACATCTTCTGATGGGGCTCCTGTTTTAGGATCTCTAGGGTATTCATCATTTGGCCAATCTACTGTAATTATATACTCGGTCCACAAATCAGCTGGAACAACAATGTCAAATAAACCATCTAAATCCTTTAACGGCACGTTTGACACTCTCAGAAACCTTTCAACTTGTCGGTACCATTCTACAGGTTTTTCTCAGAGCTTTGGGTAATTATTAGTAAATGCTAAAATATCCTGGCGGGACCATGGGACATGTTCATAACCTCCTCCTGGCACTTCTCTCGTCGGACACTACCTGTCAGTTTCTTTTAGTAAAAATTCAGAAGTGGTTTTATTTGCCTGTGCCTATTCATTCTTATTTGTCCATCTAGCTTTCCATATATCTAAATCTTCCCATTTTTGCAACAACAACAACAATTCCTTTACTTGCAACTTTCGTCCTGACACATTCATATTCTCCAAATCTTCATCAGAAAATTCAGCTCTATATGGTTTCAGTAATACCTTTGATTTACGAATGCCAATTCCCATTTCCAAAGCCAAAAAATTAATTAACTTTTCATGGTATATTTTTGTATTGCGAGTAATACTTCTACATATAAACAATAATTCATCTTCATCAAATGAGTTTAGTCTTGCCAATCCCACATTTCCTGATACCATTTATTCTAATTCCACCCTCAATTTGAATATGTCCAATACCTTTGACTGTGATATCAGCTTCTATATGTTTCGGGTCCATCTATCTAATTCTTCTGGACTTACTACAGTTGTATGTCTCAATCCTGAGGATGTCTGAATCTGTACCTCTTTTGAACATCGGGGAGTAATTTTTCTGCTCGAGTCATTTACTAGTTCTCGTATAGGGAAATCCATTAGGGAAATTACGGACTCACATTCACTTGCTTGATCATCAACTATTAGGGTTTCTTTTCTCGGCTGTATTATGGGTGTAGTCAGAACGGGAGATTTAGGATTAGCCTGCTTATCTCCATATAAAGGAACTACCACACCTATTGTTACGGGTATTGTCAGGGCTTCAGGACTTGTATTTAATTGGGTGATTTTCTGAATTAATTCACTACTCTGTTTATTTAAAGCTTCCTTTTCTCTTTTTTTGAAGTACCTTTTCTAATGAGGTTTCATGTACAATCTGCCGAACTAAAGGTGGTTGCAAAAACGGAGCACTAGGAATAGCTCTATGAGTTTCTTCTGGGTTACGTGGTGGATTTTTCATTAACAAGTCATTTAAATAATCATCATCCGAATTACCACTAGTCATTAAACTTCTCGTTTTCTCTGTGCTTTTACTTCCTGATGGTTCTTCTGTACTAAAATCAGGATATAATCCTTCTACTAGCATAGATTGTCTCTATCTTTTCATTTCCTTATCTCTTGTTTCTTTCAGAAATCTAGAATAAAATTTACTCCAATTTCTGTCACTTCTAGACCTGTCTTGGTCTAGGATTTAATTTATTCATATGATGTCTTAAGTTATACAAAATTCTATCATTAATGGTGCCATGTTCTGGAAATGCAAAATACCATCTTCCTTAGTGTACTCTATCCAGTTTTCCAACCACACACATGTGTGGTTGCCCCTTTCTACCATCATGTATGATGCGCGCGTATTAGGTGGTGGAATAATTATTCCTTCTCTGGTTTTAATAACTTTGGGGCATACTATCAACAACTAGCGATATTTATCGCTAAATAAGCTTGTTCAAATTAATACATATGAAGAAAAACAATTCACCACAAAACAATTTTCTTTCTATTCAACAGAAAAAGGATTTTTAATTTCTAAAGTGAAACATTCAGTTTCAGTTTTTTACGTCTTTATTTTGAAGTTTTCTTCATAAAAGACAAGCAAATAAAATATTTACAAAAATACACAACCAATATGTACCAACCTTATACATGTAATATAATCTAACATATATCTTGTTTAAAAGAAATCAATTAAATAACATAGAAAGACGTTTTTCTGGATTAATACAAATATAAACATTCATTCCATTATGCATACATTTTATGTGTCTCCTTTAATATTCATCTATTAGCTCCCTGTAAACACCTTGCTCTAATAATCCAGGCCCATCCAAGAAATTTTGCCATCCCTATGGTCAACCATTCTGCTGTATTAAATCTTAGGATTTGCACTGCTTCATAACATACACGTGTGTTAATCCTTTTACATATAGGTTTTAGCCATTTCTGGCGTGGTGCACAGTAGGCAGGGCAGGCAAACAGGAAATGTTCTAAGGATTCCTTTTGCTCGCAACACCAGGGACAATGCAAAGAAGGTTGATTATGCCACGTATTAGTAAATTCCCGTAATGGCAAAAACCCCACACGAAATTGATGATACAGTTTCCTATCAGTACTTTTTAAGATAGTGTCCCAGTAAGTCTCGGTGTGTGGAACCACTTTATAGATTAAGAATGTACCTGTCAGATTAGATTTCTGTGAAAGCATGACCTGTTCCTCTTTTACTGTGGCCCAGAATAATAGTTTAAAGTCTTTTTTTGACGGGAAGTTATAATTTCCTGGCTCTGTCCATTGCATATGGAGACCCATTCTAAAAAGAGTGGCATTTATGGATTTGAACCAGGATATATTCCCTGCCCCTTCTATCGATCTCACATCCAGTAACTCTTTGGCAAACATGGATAAATCCGGGGTGGACCAGATACGTCTCCATAGCGCAACCATCCTATATTGGGCGTGGTGTTTGATAGAATAAAAGCCCATATCTATCATAAGTGGGAGTGATGGTGTCGATGGTGGAAGACTTACTAAACTGCGAAAGAATTTGTTCTGGATTTTGTCCAGAACAGCCAGATCTACGTTCCCCCATAAGTCTGAACCATAAAGTATGGCAGAACTAATTTTGGCGCTATAGATTTTAAGCGCCGGCAAGACTCTTTTAGTCTGGGAGCAGCGCTGTTCTTTCACAAGACACCCTGATAATCGAGCAAATTTTAGACTGAGTGCCTCAATTTGTTCCTTCCAACGTAACCTGTAGTCGATAACTACTCCTAAATACGTCATTACCTCTACTTGTTCCAAAATCGTCCCATTCATGGTTACATGACCCCTCTGAGGTTTATTCTTTGTCAGAACCATAAATTGTGTCTTTGAGACATTAATTTCGAGGTCATTTAGGCTACAGAAGTCCACAAACTTATTTATTGCTGTCTGGAGACCCACCTGTGTTTTTGCCAAAATTAGGGTGTCGTCGGCGAATATTAAAAGGGGAAATTTTGTCCCACCCAGGATTGGCGCATCTGTCGGTATTGCTGAGAGAAACTGGACAACTTGATTAATAAAGAGTAAGAATAGGGTTGGTGCCAGAACACAACCCTGTCTCACTCCGCGGGTCACTGGGAAAGCATCTGTCACCTGTCCCTGGCTGCCCCACCTTACTCTGGCAAAATTTTCTTCGTGCAGCCTAATTGTAAATTCGAGTAGGTCAGATGGTATACCCATTCTCCTTAATGAAGCCCACATCTTTTCTCTTGGGACCAGGTCGAACGCAGATTTATGATCCACGAACGCTGCGTATATTGTACCTCCTCTTAAAAACACAGTCTTCCAATAAATCATAACAAATCTGAGCACTTGGTCGACTGTGCTTATATTGGCCCTGAAGCCAGCATGCAGTGGGGATAAGATGTTTTCTTCAGTCATCCAAGATTGTATTCTGCCCAACACCATTCTGGCAAAACCCTTCTGCAGGGCGTCGATAAGACAAATGGGACGATAGTTTCCCGCATTAGTCTTATCGCCTTTTTTATACACAGGTAGGGTCTCCGCCCCTTTCCAGGAATCTGGAATTCTTACACCTCTTGCTATAGCATTAGCCAGAATAGTTACATAGGGGACCCAGTTTTCTAGATCATACTTAAAGAGGTCCGCTGGAACACAGTCCATACCGGGAGCTTTCCCATTATGGACCTGTTTAAGGGCATTTACTGCCTCTGCTTCCTTAAAAACTAACTTATCGCAGGGGGCAGCTGTAGTCAGAGATCGGGTTCCCTCTCCCATGTTATAAGAGCCCAATTCTATACTACTGAACTGTGCCGAGAAATGCTTAACCCAAATCTCAGCCGGAACATGATTAACTGGGGTTTGTAAGTCCCCTGTCCCCCCCCATTTCACTACTTGCCAAAATTTTTGCTGGTTAGTGGAGAGGGTAGCCTCATATAAATCAAACCAGCGTTGATCATCCCAGATTATTTTTGCATGTTTTATCACCTTCTTATAATTTGCCCTCTCCCTTTTGATATCCGTTGTTATTCTAGTTTTGATAGCAGCTATCAGAACACTGTGAGCATTACGGCAGGTCTTGTCATACCATTTAGCTCCTAGGTGAGTCGAGCAAATTTTTCTCCCACTACCTGATTTGATAAAATAAGTTTTAATTTTGTTAAAAAGGGACTCATGGACTCCTAGGTGAGTCGAGCAAATTTTTCTCCCACTACCTGATTTGATAAAATAAGTTTTAATTTTGTTAAAAAGGGACTCATGGATTACACCAATTTGCTCCAGTGACCCCACATCTTCTAGTAAAGGTACAATCTTCTTGGTTGCTGCCGATACTTCTACTGATATATTATCAATGATGTCAGGATCTTCCAGGAACCTAATCCAGCGTACCCTACGGCAGTCGTTAGTAAGGACTGCCTCAGCTGTAATAAGGTTTGTTGCACTATTTCTGAGTAGGTCACCATTTACTATCAGATTTATTGCTAAGGGATTGTGATCACTTTCCGGTATTACGAGTATTTCCATGTCCTCTAATAAACTGCAAAACTCCATCCTGATTAAAAAATAATCTATACGGCACGAGCTATAGCAATTGTCAAAAGTAACATTTCCCACCAGGTCTGACTTTGTCCTCCCATTCGCCGCTCGTAAATCCCATTCCAAGCATAGACCAAGCCACTGTGTAACAGCCTCAGTAACCTTTTTAATGGGTGGGATGGTCAAGCTAGGAATATTCCTTAGCTGATCTACTTCGCCATAACACCCGTTGCCCAAACTAGGGATAGGTTCGAATGTACAGTTAAAATCCCCGGCCACCATTACACATTTGTCTCTACCAATAATGTTCAATAAGGGATCTAGGTCCTCAACAGTTTTAGACATCTTCCCTCCTGGTCTCCCCCTAGCATATAAGTTGATTAAAAAGAAATCTTGACTGTTTGCACTACTCAATTTTAGCCCCTGAATGCCATTACTCAAGGTAGGTAAGTCATATATATTCTTATAGCCTAGGGATTGTCTGATCCATATAACAAGACCCCATGACGGACGACTGTTTGGTCCTTTGCATGCTGGTTTAAAAAAATTTAAATATCCAAGACGATATATGGCATCGACTGACCAGCTTTCTTGGAATAAAATTATATCAAATTGTTCTACAAATGATCCCCAGTCAGTTTCATCCAACTTCCCCTTCAGCCCAGCGATGTTCCATGATAGTATCTTAAGGGTAGTTATGGGTGTCGCTAGTGGCATGCCAGGTGAACTAACATTCCCCCCACTTCCCTCTGGTGTTGGGAAAATGCTTAAATATTCATCCGTCCGTGTTATTCCTTGGCAGACATTACCCAACTCGGACTTCCACGTGTCTCCAATATTTAAATTTTGATTTGTTGTGGAATTTTCTAGAACCTTAATGTTTGGAGAGTGTGGGACTATTTCCCCATTGGACAGTCTGGGTGGCCTGGGGACCAGAAGCCCATTATTGAGTCAGTCAACTCCATCCAGTCCCATTAGTGGGGCAAACCGGTTCGAAAGATGGGGCAGAAACATTGGATAGATTGATGTTTCTGGATAATATCTATCTCTAGGTCTATACTTTTGATTGGGATGGTTTTGATGTATTTGGTCTCTTGCTAGGTTAAGTGTAGGGTAGAAGTAATGCAGAGACAAGGTTTGAACATCACCCAGTCTACCATATCTTGGTTCTCTACTAATAAAATCAGTCACCCATGGCTCCCTGAAGCTAATGACCACACAATCCCCATCAAGATCCTTTTTACCATATCCCACCCAATCCACCCTCCTAACATTAAGGATTTCTGTTTTGGACGTTGGAGGGAGAGGACGTTTTTTATTTAACCAAAAAGTTACCTTGTTGTATAGGTCTCTGTGTTTTTTTCCCTCGTACCCTCCCCTAATGGGACCACTCCGGTTAAAATTATGGTATAGGGTAATGACTCTGGGGGGAGATTCACACATTGTTTCCTAGATACAGGTTTTGTCCTACTACGTATGTTTTGGTCAATATGACCAGTAAATTTGGGTGATTTTCTAGGGGGAGGCTGTGAGTTAGAAACAGTGGCAATCTTTTGTGGTAAAGTATTCTCAATAATCTGTTTACTTTTAGCAGGAACGGTTTTCTGCTGGAAGACTTTCAAAATAGGTGGTACCGGTTTGGTTTTGTTCTCCTTATCCCTATTGCTCACTGGGTTTGTCTGGGAGAGTGTCAGGTTTAACCCCATAGGGGCTGTAAGTGTTTCGGTTCTTTTTGTTGCAACTATCTTCTCTCTTACTAATGAATCCAAAGTATCCATCTTAGCATTCAATAACCTAGTCCGTTCAAATAACGGCAAAAGTATGGATTTGAACAGTAATTCTATTTTAGCCAAAAGAATATTTTCTACAATATTTCCAATAGTATTGTTTTCTTCTAGTGGAATATCTACGGCTGGTGTAGTTAACAATATGGGGGATACATTATTATTTCTCTGCCCCTTATTCCCCCCCCCCTTATGGGACGAATCTACCCTTTTCCTTTTGCCTGGATTTTGTGCAGGCATGCACTCGGGTTTAGGGGATGAAATTTCTCGTTCCGGGCTTGGGATAATGTTAGGAGAATCAGAGAGACCAATGTCATTATGAGATAAATTTTGGTAAGAGAGACTACTTTCCGATGTAATGTCTTGGGCATTGTCTATCGCACCCCCCTCTAAATCCAAATTTTGGCTGATGGATGCAGTTTCTCCTTCTGGGTCAATATTAACATTAGAAAACATGCTGGGCAATTGGGTTAGGGGAACCGGGGAAACAACCTCATGGATTTTCCCTAGTGAAGAACGCTTACCCGCGACCAAGTCAAGCGATAAGCGTTTTTCTGCTAGTGCTATTTCATTTTCCAATACACAAGTAGTGCGTTTAAAAACTGGTCTATACTACCTGTAAAGGTACCATTAGTAGTGGATACCTGGACCTGCCTTTCCTTGCCTGAGCGTAGGGGCATTTTGAAATAATGCACCAGAGTACCCTTACTCAACCCTCAGATTGCAGGACAATATAAAGCACAACCCTGGATATAATCAGATTTTAACTAACAGTCTGTCTACACCAAAAGACTAATAATAAAAATAGATATATAATTAAATAATAATAACATAAACGATCAAATGACAAGTGAAGGGGGGTTGGCCCGACCCGACCTCTACCGGCCCCGGACGGCCACAGACGGCCCCGCCCTTGTCCCGGGCTTCTCCCGCGCTGCAGATCTCTCCACTTAATTTGTATAGTCTGTGTGAAAGGGGAGGAGCGTGCAGGGAGAGTGGCCCAGGTGCTGCAAATCGGGTCTAGGGGGCGCTCCTGGGACTTGGAGTCCTGCGCCCACTATTCACTCGCAGCCCTGCACAATTATAGCACCCACCATCACAGTCACAACCAGGAGACAACAACTCTGCTGCAGGACTTCACTGATGATATACAGAGCCCCCACACGATGAAGCGGGACCCGCGAAGCGGGTTCCGCAAGCTGTAGAGGAAGTGGCAGAGGAGGTTTTCAGGAGCACGATATCCCAGCGTGAACAAAGAATGCTCTTATAATTCAAAACATTAATGTTACTTCATGTATCAACATGGATATGCTCTTAGTATGCGTGATATTTACAGTGCTCACAGTGTGATAGAGAAAAGGAAGGTTTATGGGAAATGGGGGTGAATAGATGAGTGAGGGACAGGGTAAAGGTATAGTGACATAGGCACAGTAGCATTTATATACAGTGAAACCTTTACAGCCTAGTTTCGGTCCATAGTTCCCCTATAATCATAACGCATGGGTACATATTATTTGGGTTGTTCTTTTCCTATGGGCTCGAGGGTGTGTGGTAGTCTACGTTTCGACCCCTGTTTGAAGGAGGGTGGTTTGTTCCTCAATGTGGGGTCTTCATCAGGACAGGGTTGTGTAGAGAGCACTTGTAGTGGGAAGGAACAATAAATGGACGATCCTGGTGGGCATTCAATAGCTCCTTGGAATTATTTGCTGATCACTAGTCATCTGGGATAATAAATCTCCTGATGTGTGTTGCAATCAGGCAACCAGACGAGCAAGACTGCAGAACAGTGGGCTTAGTGTATTTCTTTCACTACACCCAATGATCATTAAAAAAAGGGGGCGTATACCACGCCCAAAGAGATGGAATTGTAAATCTAGAAAGGGCCAAGCTCCATTACAGCAGGGCCTATGGGAGGAAGTAAGAGATGAAGAACAAGTGCTCGTAAGAAAGAAGGTAAAGTTAGCCCCATTAAAGGTAAATGATCTAGGAGAAGGAACATCCATGAGTAATACAGAAGGCGAGGAAAGGAAGAAAAAAGGCCCAGGAAAATTTAGGATGAGGAAAAATAGTATAAATAAAGAACGAATAGAAAAAAAAGCGAGGGGAAAGAAGTTGGATAAGTCATTGCAAGGAGGCAGAAGAATCATTAGAGGCCATATGGAGAAAGGCAAGGAGCCATTTCATCAAGGTAGAAGTGAGTACAATCAAATGGGGGGCCTCCATGAGGCAGAGACAAAAAGTAGTCAGGCCCTGTGGGTATTATTGGAGCCGATCGGCCTGGGCAAAGGGGGAAAAAAGTGAGGAAATTAGTTCCTTTAAATCGATCACAACTGCTTTCCTTCTTATCTAAATGTGAAAGCTTATGGAATATCTGCACAGAGGATCTTAGAGAAGTTGGCTTTACCTTAAATATGAAGGGGACAGATGTAACCAAGGTTTTACTTTACTCTGAACTAGTAAAGACTGCATAATAAAAGCGGAACATGAGCTTTATAAGGAAGGGATCAAACTAGTAAAAAGAAGAGAATTGTAAGTTTATAATGAGGATGAGAGATCATTCCTTATAAACCATACAGGGCTGGACCGAAGGCGGGTTAGATTGATAGATGCTTGCTGGGATAAAAAGGAATCATCATGAGAGGTAGGGAAAGTGAGAGAGACAATGAAGGATTCCTAGCAGAAAACAGATATAGAGTCCTAGCATCCCCAGCATGTGAGGGAGACGGGTGCCTATGTAAGATAGATTAGGAGCCTGGGTCGTCACACAGCCTAACCATACTATCCTGGAATATGAATGGTTATAATAGAATAGCGAATCAGAATAGCTTCAAAAAGGCCATTGACAGCAATGAGAATATTTGTTTGCAGGAGACATGACTGTGCGATGAAACCCTAGTAATTGAGGGGTTTGTCCATCAGACAAAGGAGGGCAACTGATACTGGTTTCATCTAAGAATACCAGGAAGGTGGTACTTTTAGATGTAAAATGCAAATGGGCAATAGGATGTAGAGTACTGTTATCAAACCCAGACCATTGTTTCGAAGGCAAAGTTATTGTAAATGTATATATCCAGAAGAGAACGATTATAAGGTTGAAATGGGAAAATTAAATGAGGATCTGTTAAATCAAGCTGATAATTATCAAACAGATGTATTGTTTGTAATAGGCGATTTCAACCATAAACTAGACCCATGTAGGACCGACCAATGGTGCAAGGAATTGTTGATTTCACATAAAATTAGGTAAGCCTTATATCAGTATATGATGTGTCCCCAGGTCAAATGCTTGGCGCCTTGAATTTGGTCTGTGTGAACATCAGGTTGGACACGTATAGACCAGCAAGCACACCTTCAAGTCAGGCCAGCAACTCTGCCCAATAGACGATGGGCCCGGTTCACAGAACTAAATTACAACAAAATCCTAAACTTACTACTTTTGGTATTCACCGACGGCTTTTAGGAGTCTTAAGTTAGGATTTTGTCTTAAATTAGGATTTTGTCCTAAATTAGGATATTGTCTTAAATTAGGATTTAGTCTTAAATTAGGATTTTTTCCTAAATTAGGATTTTGTCTTAAGTTAAACTTAAGTTTGTCTTAAATTTAACTTAAGACAAACTCCTAATTTAAGACAGAATCCTAACTTAGGACAAAATCCTAATTTAAGAAAACATCCTAATTTTGGACAAAATCCTAATTTGAGACAAAATCCTAATTTAAGACAAAATCCTAATTTAAGACTACTAAATGCCTTCTCTGAATACCAACAGTAGTAATTTTAGGATTTTGACGTAAGTTAGTTCTGTGAATCGGCCCCTATGTGTTTGTACATGCCTGGAACTTTGATCTAATTAAACGCTTTGAGGTGGTAAATGTGGAAGGAAATGATCATTACCCCCTGAAGACAGAAGTATATGGTACAAAGAAAAGACAAAGAGACACTGTGCTACAGTTCCACGTTGATTACCTAAGACACCTTACAACTCGGATATCAGAGGATTTTATAGAAAAGTTAGCAGCCTACAGCAGACACTTTTGTTTGAAAATGTTCCAAATTCTTATGATATTGTCTGGTTTGAAAATATTATTAGGCAACTGGTGGAATGCATAAAGGTAAAAATTAAATTTAGAGAACCTGGGTATGGGAGGAAAAGCCAACCACAAAGAATAGACGAAGAATGTCGTAAAGGCAAAACAAGTATCAGACAACGAGAAAGAAGACTTAGGGTAAAGTACAATGTAAAATTGCTTTACAGCCTCCAGAAACTAAAGAGAACTTATAACATGATTGTAAGGAATATAAAGAAATCCTACAAAGAGAGCTGCTGGGTAAAATTGCTAACTGCGATAGAATCTAAAGATTTGAAAGGCTTCTGGAAATTGCTTAAGGAAAGCTCAGGGAGATCTTTAGGTTCCTTGAACTGTGTGATACCAGAAGATGACTGGGTGCCTTACCTTGAGGAAATGTATGGTAATTGGAAAGAAAATGAGGGATCAATATTGAAATTATGGCTAGGAGTGAGTAAAGAAGTTAAGGATCAGTTTACCATCAGCAAGGTTAAAAATAACATATTTAATGTAATACTAATTCGAGCAGCTGTCCCAGATAACCTCCCAGCAGTGATCATAAAAAATAGGTCTGATTGGTGGGCAGTCTTCTTTTCAAAAATGTTCCTGGGGATACTTAATACAGGTATCATACCAGAAAGCTGGAGAGGCTCAATTATAAGACCCATCCATAAAAAAAGAGACATAAATGCCCTAGGAACTATAGATTAATCACCCTTTTAGATATCGGTGAAAAATTATTCGCCAAAATAATCTTGGAGAGTCTTAAGGAGTGGGCAGAAGTGAACCAGATTGTGCCCCCGGAGCATGGGGGGGTCTAAGGAGGCACATTCAACGGTTGACCACTGCTTTGCGCTCTGGTCCATTGCGTGGAAGTCCATCGAGCAGATTGGAAGTCTGTACTGCTGCTTCATAGACTTCTATGCACCCTTTGATATAGTGGCCGGGAGAAGCTGAGGAAGATGCTGACATCCCAAGAGACTTACTAAGTCTGATACAAGAACTTCATACTTCCAACTGGGCGCAAGGAATTCTAGACACAGAGGGGAGCCGGTCTCAGAAAATACAGATTGGAAATGGGCTGAGAGAGGGGTGTGTATTGGCCCCTCTACTATTTTCCATATATATTGCAGATTTACCCTCAGTTTTAGGCAAAGAAAGGGGGGCCTGTCCAAAGGTAGACGGAAAACATATCTCTTGTCTATTATATGCGGATGATCTAGGAATAGTAGACCAAACTGAGAGTGGGCTACAAAGAAAGCTGAACAGTTTCAATAATATTGTGGGCATAAAAAACACACAGTGAACATGGACAAAACAAAGATCATGAGATTTGGAAAAAGGAAAATACGGTTCAGTTGGTACTTAGGTTCCACAAAGTTGGAAATAGTAGATGAATACAGGGTACTTGGGCATGTGGCTTCAGAAAAATATGAACTGGTCTACCCACCTCGAAGCATTGAAAGTAAGGTCATCAGCTTTGGTTAGTGGTTTAAAGAAATGTAATGAAGTATACGGGCAAAAGTCGGACAGACCGGTGTAAAAAGCATATACAGCTATGGTTCCACCGCAGTTCCTATATGGAGCCGAACTACTATACTTAAGTGGGAAAAATGGATGGGATGGAGAAGAGAGAAAAACCCTAAAAAACGTATTATCTTTGCCCAAATCCTCAAGGGTGCAAGCAGCGAAGCTAGAAACAGGTATCACCTCTTGGAATATAATGGCCTGCAAGTCCTTAGTAAGACTCCGGCAGCGCCAGGGACTAGGTGAGGATAATAAAGTCTTGCAGTGGCGTAGAAATGAGATCTTGATGAGCAATCTAACATGAGCAAAAGGGGTAAGAAAAACTCTGAGAAAAGCTTTTGCAATAATGAGGCTTAAGATTATCCCCTGTCCCTACAAATTGAGGCTGAGAGGAGGGAACTTAGGTTCCTGGGCAAAGAAACCTCTCGAGTCCAGGATCAGGAGTACCTCAGGAGAAAAAAATTGGTATGTTTTATGGCTACTTCATGGTAAAATGAATTCAATTTCCCCTACATTGATAGATTACCCTGCCGACGACTGAGAGAGAAGTTTTGAAGCTGAGAATTGGTGTCAATCCGTGTGTAGTAAGGAATGTCCACACGTGGAATTATTTCAGGAACTTTATTCGGTATCAATCATTACAAGATGCTCCCAGCTTGACAGGACCAAAACTCCCAACATTCTAAAGCTGCCTTCAGAGACAGCTACGGGTCACACCAAGTGGGCATGAGGGGAGAGGGGGGAATGAAGGAGAGTGGAAGATACCAAGTGCCAAGTTGCAACACATCATCCCCCCTAGGGAGACAAAGGGAGTGGAAACGGGACAGCAGAGAGAGCGGGTCGGGTGAAGAGGGGAGAAGGGAGAAAGGTGAGGCAGGGATGAAAGTAAAGAGGAAGACGGAAGAGAGGGAAAAGGTTTCAAGGGAGGAACAGCAGAAGAGAGGAATACGAGGAGTGCGAAGTGGGGAGAGGGGAGGCACCTCAAACCCAGAGCCAGCGAGGCTGTGCCAATGGGGTAGAACTGTGTGAAGATAACCGTAAAGGCGGTAATTTAACAACCTCTAAAAAGAACTTGCGGAGGAGAGGGGGCCAGGTCGGGGCAGGGGACCCTGTACCGCTAAGTCCCACGCGGTATACTGGCTTGTGACGCAATGGGTGAGCAGGAAGATGTCACAGGGGGTTATGCAGGAACTTCCCCACCCTATGGCGCGTCCTCAGTCACCTCCCCCTCTGCTCTATGCATAATAATGGGTGGAAATCAACGAAATGGAGTTCTGAACTACTCCCACCAGTCCTTCCATCTCCCACTGGAGAGATGCTCCAGGAGATGCCGCTCATATCACTTCTTTAAGCAGAAACTTGAACCCTGGCAGTGCCCGGCAACTCCTTATGGCACCCTATGTCTCTATTGCAGTAACATCAACGAATACTGGCCTCGGCGCTCTTTTGTCCTTCCTTCCTTGGCCACTACCAGCAACCAATACTCTCTTGACTTCCTTTTCAAATAGCTCGCGCTGAACAACCTGATTCTCCACTGCCCTAGTTCCGTTCTCCTGGTTCATCCTGCATCTTCCCTCAGAGAACTCAGAAGTGTTTTCTTGGTCCAGTAACTTATGCTTGCTTCTATCATCATAGTGTGGACCCTTCAGTCCTGGCTGGACATTTGGCCGGAAATCTTTTAGTATGGATCTTTGCATTACCTTGCTCTCTCTCTCCACCGTCCCACTGTAGGGCCTTTGAGGGTATTCTCCTTTCTTCTCCCTCTTCAAACTTGAGACCACTTCTCTTTCCTTTAGACTATTGACCTCATACTCCTCCCTCACTTTAGACTCGAGTTCAGATGGCGAGGTCATTTGCCTCATCTCTTTGCTATTGAATGGATTACTGTTACCTTTATTCTTTTTGCGCTCATTAACTATAGCCCTAGTGTGTTTTCCCTTCCTTTCGAATACTTCTTCTTCTCCTCCTAAACCTTCTCCACCTTTGCCTTCTAGTTTCTTACGTATTTCTCTCTCATCCACTATACATCGATAAGATTCTCGTTTTCCTTGCAAGTTGCTTATGGCGGTAATTTCCCTTAGTACTTTAATACTGGCATCCTCATCCAAAACTTCAGCACCCTCGGAGTGCGGCGTAGAGTTCTTCGACGCACCTCCCTTTGTTACCCTCATGCTTAGCTTCTGTGCCTGCTCCTTCATTTGTTCTCTTCTTCTTCCTTTGTGTGATATTCTCAGTTTCATTTGATCCTTCCACCCCAGTACGGTGGGTCCGCTTTCTGTTATGTAAATGGTGCTCCTAGACTGATTTCCCCTGTACATTAAATCCATGACTTGGTATCCTATTACTTTAATGTCATCTCCTGTATTAGACTTTGGGGAAATGTTTGCCTCTTTCAATACGCTTCCATATTTTTTGACTAATTTACGGTTCCATTCCCTCTTGCTCATCATACTATGGCGGGAACCTGAATCTGTTATCACGTCTGTCATCACTCCGCCTATACCGATGGTACATCCCAAGCTTATTTTACTTAGATTGACTTCCTCGTGGCCACCTCTCCTTTCCTTCTTTACTTCTTCGCTTTGTATTTTTTCCAACGAGTCATGTTCATAGTATTTATCCAATACACTCAAAATGTCCTCATAGATGTTCCTGATAGTACCTATCATGAATGCCTTTTCCATTTCTCTGTACTTTTCCCGTCCCCCAGTTCCTAAGCTGTACAGCAATATTTCAGCCTTTTCCTTGGGTACAAAGGATACTACCTCTTCCTCAAAAATTGACATGTAATTCTCGAAGTACTTTTTCCACACACTCCAATCAGCGACATTTTGCTCATCCTCCTCCATGAACGGCACGGGTGTCGGAAAATTGTACTTCTGGCCCCACTCCATGTTACCCGTGCTGTTGTCTCTATGATAGCTCATGGAGGTGCAATGTTCCCCTCCCGTCAGCAGATGTCGGGACGAGAGTGCCTCGTTGTGTGCTCCTTTGCCCCGGATAATTAAAAGGAAAGTGCTGATGGGGAAAGTCCTGCTCGGTGCGATCACCCTCTCAGTCCTGCGAGTGGCGGGTTCCTCCTCCTCCTTTGTTCCCCATGAAACAAAAACACAGTCTTCCCTGATGAGCTCTACTGCCCACCCTTCAGCCTTGCCGAATTTTCTCTTAGAATACTACTCTTCACAAACATGCTCATGTGATTATAAGTAAAACCCTTGGTTTATTTATTTATTTATTTTCTCCTTGACGTCTTTTAAAGTCTTTGATCTTGTTCTTTGTTCCCCACTGCAGGTTTGTTAATGTGCGTGCATTGGGCAGAATAGCCCACTGGGTGGCAGTACAAGATGGCGTCTGAACCATTTACCATCTGTGGGGGTGACACTGGCGACTGTAAATCTTCACGGCTTAACTTTTCCTGAGAAAGAGGGTAGTTATTACAAAAACCCACTCTAGGATGATCCTCACGCTCAATTTCCTAGGAGCACCCCTCTGTGAGTCAGGGAACAGTCTCAGTGACCAGTTGTGCGATCTTTCTATCACCCGCTTCACCCCCCGAGAACTCCCCTGGTTCCTCAGTGAATCTCGTAACCCGCAACGTTATTTTACACTTCAGGGACGTTTGTAAATATTTAACTTAAACATCACTTTACAACTCTTCTTTTCTTAACTCATATCTTCCTCTTATGCAAGCCTAATGTCTCACGATATCGTACCTTCACTTCAACGGGGGAAATAGTACCGCCAAAAACAGCTAAATTTGGGACATTTTCTGCTTGGAAATGTCTCTGGGTGAAACGCCGAACAAACTGTCTATACAGTGCAGCTCCCGGCTGGAGACGTGTGACAGCTTGCCTTTGGCCTTTGCCTTTACTTGTTATCTCTCACCTCTTCATGACGCTTCCTCCCGCGATGACGAATCTCCACTTCTTTGATTTTCCTTTTCACACCCCCCGGAATTCCCCTCACCAACGCCTGCTCTGGCTCCGCCAGAGGCACCCTCCGGGGTGTTTACCTAAGTCGCTTCTTCTTCATCAACTCAGATCAGCTTCCCGCTGCGTTGTGGTGACGCCTTGACAGGGAGAATGGCAACGTGCTGACAGGCAGAGATTAACTCCTCAGGTAGGATCTTTCACTTATACCGGGGTTAAATTACCTTCCTTAACCTCCAATGCCTCTGAGGTTAACTTCCCAATCCTCACGCAGCTACTTGACGCTGTTTCAAAGCGCTACCTCAGTTCCTTTTCACGCGTTGCAACGGGGATTGACAGCCTTCCCTGAAGTTCTGAGGGGAAGATTATGCTTCCTGCTCCGCCTCCTGCTTCCCTTCTCGGCTTACAGAGTTTACTCAAAAATGCTTTGCGCCGATACTCGTGTGAGCTGACTACAGGTGCTCGCATTTAGATTCATCACACTGTTTTTTCATGTATTCCCTAGAAAGAGGCTATCATGTACTTCATGACGCTTGTAAAATCAACATCCTTTTCAACCATTGGTTACAGTTCTTGAAGAAATGCGCATCACCTCACGGCTCGCTGCCTCAGCTCAATTTCATACGCTGCACCAGGGGTTTGCTGGACACCCTGTTCTCAATTTCTTCACGAGATGATTATCACCTCACGGCGCATTGCCTCAGTTCACTTTTATACGCTGCACCAGGGGTTTGCTGGACACCCTGTTATTTTTAATTTCTTCACGAGATGCTTATCCCCTCACGACGCGTTGCCTCAGTTCACTTTTATACGCTGCACCAGGGGTTTGCTGGACACCCTGTTATTCTTAATTTCTTCACGAGATGCTTATCACCTCGCAGCGCGCCGCCTCAGTTCACTTTCATACGCTGCACCAGGGGTTTGCTGGACACCCTGTTGATACCCAAAGGCTTTACTTTGAGTAGGTGATGGGAATGCACGGTGCCCGACCCGACACCCGAATATCGTTCTCCACCTCACTTGGGAGATCTATCAGGGGCTAATGCGCAGGAAAGTGGTGACTATACAACCTCTTACTTGAAGATCACTTGGGGTCAGCTCCCTTGTCACCTCACCGCTTCGCTTTCCTACGCTTCAAACCGTCTTATTTTCTTTTCCCCTTCTTCAACTGCTTCATGTTACTTCGTCAGTTACAACTGCTCACCACACGAGCCTTCGTCTCTATCACGGCTCTTCAACTCGGGTCTTATTTATCCTCACAAACTCACTTTTCATAAGAACGCCCGATGCAAATCATCTCTCAAATTGCTTAATCCGCTAATTTCACAAGTGCTCTCCTACAGAGCCGATTTCTCGACCTCTTGACCGAGGCTTTCAATGTAACTTCACAACGCGGTGGGAACAGCTAACTGCAAATTCGTCTCCCGCTCCGCTCAGCCTTCTTCATTGGCTTCAGCTGCTCACCTGATGATCTTTTTTCAAAATGCATCCACTCGGGACTTACTCCTCTTCTGTTTATTTATCACATCAGGACGCCCGACGCAGCTCAATAAATCAATTCTTCACACGTTGTCTCTGTCCAAGCTTAACTTACTCCAGGGGAGAGCACCCCACTGACCCTGGCTCAGCTCCGTAGTCCTCGTCGCCACAAATGTAGTAAGGAATGTCCACACGTGGAATTATTTCAGGAACTTTATTCGGTATCAATTATTACAAGATGCTCCCAGCTTGACAGGACCAAAACTCCCAACATTCTAAAGCTGCCTTCAGAGACAGCTACGGGTCACACCAAGTGGGCATGAGGGGAGAGGGGGGAATGAAGGAGAGTGGAAGATACCAAGTGCCAAGTTGCAACACCGTGCTACTCCAACAATGGAGTAAAAGGAATAATGATTGATAACAATGGGAAATGTAACTGTTCGCTGGGGACAACGTGTGATATCGTACTCAATTTATTGGATTGCCAAATGGTTTTAGACTTACGGAAAGAGATTCTACGCCCAATCTTTAAAAAGTATAGCATAAAAAACAGGGCACAGAAAGCAGAACTTTTACTAGAAATGAGGGATTTGGATATAGCCTGTGCTCTGGGGAGGTTTATTCAAAAAGTAAAAGAATTTTTTTAATGTGACTAGTATCCTAAAGTTCACCTGTTTGCAGGATATGTGTAGGATATAGGGTTGAAAAAAGGATTAATGTTCTTACCATGGAATCGTATGTTATGTTATGTTATGTTAACCTTTATTTGTTAAGCGCACGTACACCAGGTTGGTTTCTTGGTGCTGTTCTAAGGTAATTTAGGCTGAGATGAAAGGGGAACCAGCTTGAGTAGACTGAGATGTTAACAGTATGCCTGCTTGATAAGCCAAGTTTTTAGTAGTTTACGAAATCGCATGAGGTCTTTACATGCTCTGGCTTCAATTTAGGGCCCAAGATGGCGAATCTTGATCCTCCAGCACGTTTTAGTCTGAAGGGAGGTATGACCAGAAGGTGCAGATGGGCAGATCGCAGGTTGCGAGCGGGAGTGTATCTGTTTATCAGGTTATCGATGAATTTAGGGTTTTTATTGTTCAGGGATTTGAAGATGATACATTCCACTTTGAATGTGCATCTCTGGATTATAGGGAGCCAGTGTAGCTTCTTCAGCAAGGGGGTGGTATGTTTGCGCCTATTTGCTTGGAGGACCAGCCTGGCCGCCTGATTTTGAATCATTTGAAGGCGGTTAACGAGGTAGGTCGGGATGCCAAAGTATAGAGAATTGGCGTAATCAATGTGGGATATTACCATCGCAAGGACTGCCTGGATCTTTGCTTCCTGGCTAAGGAATCTACTAATTTTCCTTATTTTTCTTAGCTGGAAGCAGCAAGTGGAGACCACGGCTCCAATTTTTTTATTCATGGTCAGATCACTGTTTATTATTACCCCATGGGTTATGGCAGAGGTAGAAGGGGTGGGGGATTGTCCCAGATCTTTGGGCCAGAAAATGGGGCTCCAGGGGTTCGTTATGCCACCTGTGAGGATGACCTTTGTTTTATCTGGTTTCAGTTTAAGATGGTTGCCGTTCATCCAGTCCCGGATGAACAGCATTGTTATCTGGAATTCGTGAACAGTATTGGGGGAGTTGTTGATTGGGAAGATTAATTGAAAATCGTCAACATAGTTAAAGGTTTGAATTTTCCTTTCCTTACGAGCATGAATGAGTGGGAGAAGGTATAGGTTGAATAAGTGGGGGGAAATGGAAGAGCCTTGGGGGACGCCACATGTGTTTTTAATCTTGGAGGTAGTGAAGTTTCCCAAACGGACCACTTGATAGTGGTTGTTTAGGAAGGAGGTTATCCATTTGAGAGCTAGTCCTTGGATTCGTGCGTCCTTGACCCGGTCGACCAAGATGTTGTGGCCGACCGTGCCAAACGCGGCGGAGAGATCAAGAAGCACGAGTGCTTGGGGGGAACCTCCATCCGCTTTTGCGCGTATGTTGTCCAAGACTGATAGTACAACAGATTCCGTGGAATGCGCAGGGCAAAACCCTGCCTGGTGAGTGTCCAGGTAGTCTGATTGTTCCAGGAAGGCCGACACATTTTTGGCTAAGTGGTCTTCAAGCACTTTGGCCATGTAGGGAAGCAAAGATATGGGTCGGTAATTGGCCAAGGTCAGGAGAGGGATGACAGATGCCTCTTTAAAGGTGTTGGGAACATAGCCTTGGGATAGTGCATTTAAAGTTTGTTGCCTAGGGAAGAGTATTCAGCAAGCCAAAGAAATTTGAAATGGCCCCAGTAATGAATTCTTGCATTAACTTACGATGTGTGTTAGGATACGTTTTATGGTTTGAAGTCAAGAACGAACAATTTTAACTTGAATTTTATGATGAGTTTTATTGTGTAACATGTGATTTTAAGCATTGTATTTTATGATGATTTTTATATGTTTAAGGACTGTATAGTCCCAAAAACTTTGTTTTGAACTGAACTGACACTCACATTTAGGGCCCGATTACGATTGCGGTGAATCCGCATCCTCCGGGCCGGCCGAAGCCACCGCCGGCCCGAAGGATGCAGATTCACCGCTGCGGAGTGAGAAATGACCCCCGCCAGATTAGGATGGCGGGGGGGTCATCTGCGGACGGCAAGACCGTCTGCCGCTTTTCCGCCGCAAGACCGCGGTGGAAAAGCTCTAATATGGTGGCGTGTCTATCAGACACCGCCAGCCAAATTAGGATGCATGTGGAAACATGCTTTTCCACGGCGGGTTTTCTGTCGTGGAAAAGCATGTGGACTTTGGCGTTTGGGGGTCCATTGCGGGTCCCCATAGTGTCGGAGGTGGGGGGGTGCACATGGGGGGTACCTATGGTACCCCCCATCATTTACATGCACAAAGCGGCAGGCACCGCGCAGTGCCTGCCGCTTGGTGCATGTAAATGTTACACATGCATTTTTAACATTGCGGCGGCTGCATACAGGATGTGACCGCCAGGGTGGCGGTCACATTCTAATTTGCACGGAGGGACCGCTGCTGCCCCTGCGGACAGTCCCTCCACCACTGGGGTGGCGGAGGGACGCCATCCTAATAGGGCCCTTAGTTGGTTCCAATGGTCTGACATGGTTTGATTATCAATGTCACAAAACACAGACCAGCGAACATTCAAATACTATAGATATACAGCCAGATTCATGAAGCAAAATTGCGATCGCAATTGCTGCGAATTAGCTATTGCGATCGCAATTTACAGAAAAGCAATTCATCATGTGAAAAACACTGTATTTGCGAATTCGCAAAAAAAAATTGCGAATTCGCAAAATTAATCGCAGAATTTAGGAGGACCGCCAATAGCGAATCGGAAATAGCGAGAATCCATGGATTCTGCGATTTATTTTGCGATTCCGCTAAATATCCGCAAACGCTATTCATGAAAACTTGCAAATAGCGAAAAACCCGAAAATCGCTATTTGCGACTCGCAATTTAAGGAGAACCAAAAGCAGGTGGTAACCATTAAGGACATTTTTTTTTTTAAATCCTAATGAGCCACAGGTGCTGTCCTGAACAAACACACTTAAGGAAACACAAAAACCTAATGAGCCACAGGTGCTGTCCTGAACAAACACACTTAAGGAAACACAGTAGTAGCATGAGGACTCTCACAATGCCAGGACTCTACATGGTGGTCAGGCGGCGCAGGCTCCAGGCTGCAGCAGAGAACAGACGCAGGATCCCGGAGAGAATATTCCGCTTGCGGGTCACCCTGCTGGGCCAAAAGAGGGAGCAAATTTATGCTAAGTACCGCCTGAATGGGCCAATGATTCTTAAGCTGATCAGGGACCTTGACCCCCTGATGCAGCACCCAACAAGGATGACCAATGCCGTGCCTACACATATCCAGGTCTTGTGCTGCCTGCACCTACTGGCCTCCGGAAGCTTCCAGGGGATAGTCGCTGTTGCAGGGGGGATATCCCAGAGCACCATGTCCCGCTGCCTAAAGAGTTTCCTGGAGGCAATGCTGAGCTGCCTTCACCACTACATCTCATTCCCCACCACCCAACAGGACTTGAATGAGACCAAGGTACAATTCTACAACGTTGCCCAATTTCCACAAGTCATCGGATGCATTGACTGTACCCACATTCACATCTGCCCACCAGCACAAACGGAGTACATGTACCGAAACCGCAAAAACTACCACTCCCTCAATATCCAGATGGTGTGCAATGCAAAGACTTACATCACGGACATAGTAGCACAATACCCGGGGAGCACACATGACTCCTTCATTTTCAGGCACAGCGGCATTCACACACGACTGGCCAGGGGAGAATATGGCGAAGGACACCTACTAGGTAAGTACACATGCCCCCATATAATACACTGTGATCATGTAGCTGCGCAGAACATGCACTCACCCTCTGCTCCTTTCATGCAAGTGACAGCGCCTACGGTCTGCGTGAGTACCTACTGCCCCCTTACCTCAACCCTGCAACACCACAGCAACGGCGTTATAATGCAGCACACTTCCGCACTAGGAATTGCATTGAGAGGACATTTGGGCTTCCGAAGAGCCGCTTCCGCATACTGCATTAGACTGGTGGTGCCCTCAAATACGAGCGTGAGGTCTGCTGCCGCATTGTTGCCATGTGTGCAATACTGCACAACAAGCGCAGGATACCTGTTGAGATATCTGGCAGTGAGTCGGAAGGGGACAACTGCCCAACTCCACATGCGCGTCATGCACCTGGGGAAAATCCTGCAGCAGGACACAGGCGCCGGTACCACATCACTATTAACTGTTTCTAGTGCACCCATTCCCCTCACACAACACTGCACTCATGCATGATAAATGTAATAATGACATGAGTTGGAGTTAAGTGAGACCATACATTTTTATTGTTAATTCACAATAATGTGGCCTTTGTTTTTCTTGGTGTCACATGAGGACAGTATTGCTTCATACCTCCCCATGCAGAGGTAGAGGGCTTGCTTAGGTGTCCAGCATGGCCCTACAGACAGTGTTCAAGGTGTCACTGGCGCCTACGTCCAGAAGCACCGATTCGTCTCTCAGGGTCCTGAGGGACGGTGATGGCCCATGATCCTGCTGTGGGCCTGCTGCTGCGGTGGCGTTCAGGCACCGGCGGCAAGGACATGCTGCTGTTGGTCGACGCGACCTCGTTGACATCGTCACCCCCCCTGGTTCACCATGGGCAGTGGGCTGCATGCTGAGCACTGCTGTTGTCAGCTGTTCAAATGACCTGGCCACATCCTAGCAACACTGTACCATTTGCCCCTGCATGGCAAGTGATCTGTGTGAAAGTTGCGATGTAGCATTGCCTACCATGCGGTTGGACCTGGTGTAGGCCGACAGGCGGGCCAGTAGTTGGCGGTGGCGGCGGCGGGTCATGTCCTGCTGGGCTACCAGCAGCTGACTATTTTCACGGACACCTGCGGTCATCTGTCCGACATTGTGGGAAGTCTTCTGCAGCTGAAGATGTATCGCTGCCAGGTGACACGCCTGTGTTTGGTGTACCGCCAGCATGCGGCGTTCAATGGCCAGGCCAGGATCAGGTAGATGGAGTGCCCTGCCCGTGCCTGTTGAGGCTTGACGCTGCTGGCGCCTCAGTCCGCTGGACTGGGATCTTGCTCCCGCTGTGCGCCTCATCTGCCTCCTAGCTGCTGGTGGTGTGGCCTGTACAACTGCCGTGGGTGTCTGTTGGGGTGGTGGCTGGACACCTGTGGCTGCAGGGGTGGCTCTGTCCACACGGGGTGGTGGTGGAATCACTGCAGGTGGCTGGGATGGACCTGATTGTAGGTCAGATTGGCCCTCAACCTCGGTGTCCTCCGGGAACTCCTCGATATGTTGGGCCTCGCTGTCAGTGCTGGGTTGGTCGGCAGCACCTGTGATGTAAAAGGGTGCATGATTAATGAAATGTATCTTGCACATGAGATGTTGCTACATGCATGCAGGCTTGCTTTTCCTGACTGGCTTTGGAATTACTTTGATTTGACAGGTCTGGCTGTGTTGGGCTATCTGGGGAATTATGATTACACTACAACTACCACAATGCATTGGGGCATTTCAGGTGTGCATGGCCTGCATTACTGGGGATGTCATATTGCTAGCTCAGGAGTCATGGGCATTGTTAGGGGACGGGGACGCAGTCGCATGGCACTTACCTTGTGATTGTTGGCTGGGTCGGGACGAGTCCAGCTGAGTAACACCCACGCAGGCTTCTGGTGTGAGGGTGTCCTCGACAAGGTCCTCCAATGGAGTGTTGGGTGTGGTAATTGGATCCCCTCCACCGGTGTCAACTCGCTCCCCAAGCCTCTCCGCAATGTGCTCCTTTGCACGACCTCTCAGGTCATACCAACACTTCTTCAAGTCGTCGGGTCACCCCGACTGCATTTACTTTTGCGCGGATAAGCAGCCAGATCCGGCGCTTGTCTGACTCTGGCACCCTCCGGGAGTCCTTGCCGAAGAGGCGTACATGGTCCTTACAGACCCCCTCTATGAGGTACTCAAGTTCTTGTTCAGAGAACTTTAATTTTCTCTTCCTTCCTTGGCCACAGCTCCCTGCTGCTTCCTGGGACATGTTGATGTTGTCCTGCTGCAAAATCACTCTTCACAATTCTACTTCCACTGTCTGGTTCAGTGATCTGTTTGTGGGAGGGAAAAGCCTACTTCCTGGTTGTGATGTCATCAATGGGCTTGAAATGTGACTTCCCGTTTTTGCGATCTCGCAGTTAGCGAGATCGCAAATTGCGATTTCGCTAATTGCGTGATCGCAATTTCAACACGGAAAACGGGCGAGTCTGCGAAATTTAAGCGATTGTGGCAAAATTGCAATCGGAAATTGCAGCCGATTGCGATTCGCATTTTTCAATCGCATTTCTTCATGAATGCCATTCTGCGAATTTCAAATTGCGATTCGCAATTTTTCGCTATTAGAAATTCGCAGAATGGCACTTTGATGAATCTATAGGATAATCTATTGTGTACGTCTAATGAGTGGGGTGTCCATATGAAATTAAGGAAATTACATTACTTTTTTTAATACAGAAATATTATAGACAGTTCAGCTAATAAGTGAAGGGTCATAATAGTCAGGAAGGTAGGAAGATCTTGAGCACGGCTTCCTCAAAAAGAACACACATTAATTAATACCATGTATTAATAGAGTCCATGACTCAGACTTCTATTTTTCAATATTGATCTGAAATGGTAAAGCACAGATGCACGTGGAAAGGTTATTTTGTCGTGTAATTCCTATATAATTCTATACAGAATTTGCGCTTTTGGATAACATGAACTGTAGGTTTGGTGGCAGACGAACTCTGAGCATCCCCACTGGAAATGTTAGCCTGTTTGCATTAGCTAGCTCACAGTGCCACTAGTGTCTCCTCTTGTCAGGGAGAGAAAGGTTTCTGGCAACCTTAGAACATGACAACCCTGATCCCTCAGGATTATGGTAACAATGTACTACTTTTCGCTCAGTCACTAGTGCTCACTTATTTGGTCTCAGAGAATTACACAGAAGAAACAGTTGGGCATGTTACAATAAGTATGTATTGCACAGTTGTTCTTCTAGTTTAAAATAGATGTGCTGTAACAACCGTTAGACAGTAGCAGATATAAATGGTTAGCAGTACGATGAATATAAAAGGATAATATAGTTCTACCATTTTGCAATATTCATGAATACATACATGAATATGAAATGCATGATAAAAGAAAGCATGCATACGCCTACAATGCCTACCTGGATGTATCTAAGTGTACCTATCATGTGCTTAGGTGTGAAGCCGGAGAGAGGATGTGGTCTGATGGCTAGATTCCCGACTTTGGTGCTAGCAACCAAGGTTCGAGCCTCTAGGTCGCGTCCACATCCTGTGAATCTTGGTAAATCACTTTATCTCCCCGTGCCTGAATGTGTCCTTGTGTAACGTAACCGGTGCTCATGTAAAGCGATCCAATACCTTTGGGTCGAGTTTGCACTATGTAAATCTACATTTAAAAAAAAGCCAAGAATCCCTCTAGGTTTTAGTCAAACCCTATTACCTGAAGTGTGAGAATGTAGGAGCCCTTCTTGGTCTCGGGTTGGAGACCCCGCAAGGATGTGTTAGACCACTGTCAGCTGGAGCGTCTGCATGCAGGAGCCTCAGTGTCTCTGGTCAGTGTGTCAGCCTGGAAGTCTTGGTTCCCTCTGCCTAATTCTAGCAAGAGCCTGCCTGGTTTCGAAGAACCCTTATGTATATTCATTCATACTGTATGAGTCTATTGATGAAGTTATAGGACTCTATTGTTTAGGAGAAACTCTCCTTCGGCACCCAGGACTGGAACGAGGTAAAGGTTCAATCCTAAAGGCGCATTACTGTGTAGATTAAGGGGGATAATGTAGGGGACACTTTATGATATTACCCGGGCCTATATTTGGGTACCTATATGAAACGTAACACTTTCACTAAAATAAAGTAAAAATGTTTTCTGCAGATATGAATCAATGTGATTGTAAAGAGTTTAAGGCATATTAAAGATAATTAAAACACATCTATATTAGGCATTACGTTCTCAATAGTAAAAACACACCACACTACTATTGTTTTTTTTAGAATGGATTTGGAGCCAATTCCTTGTTGTATGGAAAAAAAGGCATAATTGCAAAAGCATTTTTTATACTATACTGTGACCTGAAAGAAAAATGAGCAGCGCATGCCCCATAAGGAATGAACGCTTTTCCAGCAGCTTGACAAGTACTGACAGGACAGTAATCAGCCAATGGTTGGGCAGCTCAGAAGCGGCCATCTTAGGCTTACTTAAGAAGAGGTGTAGCACGACCCGGGCTTGTAAGATCACCCGATTAATAAAGCACTAGACCACTGTGGCAAACAGATGCCCCTGGTTCCTATGTAGCCAAGTAGATGCAGAGTCATGGAGAATTCGAAGAAAATGTACAACCTGGTTATACGAGATACATTTTAGTGTGAAATTTGAATGGCAGAAAGTTTCTTGAGGACACATTCCTTCTTCCAGAAGACACAGGAGCTGTCACAGGGTGTATAAAAGCAATGACCATTGCACGTCACTTTCTATGGAAAGCGTGTTTAAATTGTCCCATAGTTCACTGGATGGTGTAGCATATTTATGCAAAACTTCTGTGGTGTATGAAAGCAGGAAGGAAGAGCCTCAACTCCTGCAATCTGGAGGTGGCAGTGCAATTTGGATGATGTAATAATGGCCTGCAACTGCAGTCAGGGAGTCTGTCAGGTATCTCTCCTCTCCTGCTGACTGTGATTGATCAATCAGCATCCAGAAGGCACCCATAGCCTAAATGATCACTGAGAAGTTCATCTGGTGGTGGCTCACTTTGAATCAGCTGAACCCATGTCTTGTATTCTTTGGTCAACGCTTTCACAGCCATGCCTCCATCAGATGGTGTATTGTCTCAAAGATACTGACACAGTGAAGCCTAACACAACAGCTTTATTATACCAAACTTATACATTGCAAACAACAAACTTCAGGTTGTGGTACATGAACATGTGGAATCCAGCTTAGAGTCATGGCAGGGCCTTTGTGAAGATGTGGCTAGCAGGACCTCTCACTAGCATCTTGCCCCTTCCCTGCTAGGGACCCCTTCATCTATCCCCATCCCTCATCTTCCTCTTCAGGTGCTGTGAGAACGAACTTATACAATATGTTGATATGAGTGCCTTGAGCAACACACCAGACTGTCAGCACTACATTTCCATCAATCAATCAGGATCTGCAGAACATGGTTGCTTCACCCGTGAGGGTCTTGAGACACTGTTGGATAGTTCTGCTTGTTTTCCTATTGGCTGGACATCCATGTCTTGAGGTCCTTCCTGAGTTGCTGGAGCGGTGGTGAGGTGCTGGGGGAGGTCGTTCCAGGTCTTGGCTGCCAGATGGGAGAAGCATCAGCCTCCACTGTTTGTCCAGCAGATGTGATGGGTGGCAGATCTGGATCTGAGTTTCATGGCGGGCTGGTGACAGGTCACTCCTTGGATGAGGTATGCAGGTCTTTCATTGTGTAATGCCTAGTATGTGTGGGTGAGTAGCTTGTATTGCCATGGCTTGTAGCCAGTGAAGTTTCCTGAGGTGAGGGGTAACGTGCGTCCATCTGGGGAGGTCGAGGATGAGCCTTGCCCCAGTCTTCTGGATCTTCTGGAGCTTCTTCATGAGTTGGGCTGTTATTCCTAAGTAGGGGTATTTGCAGTAGTTGAGTCAGCTGGTGATGAGAGCCTGCATGACAGTTTGGCTGGTGTAGGTTGGGAAACATCTGAAAAACGTACTGAGCATACAGGGCGAGAGGAAGCAGGCACTGGAGATGGTGCTGACTTGCTTCTTCATGGCTGTCTAAGATGATGCAGAGGTTGGGGTGTGTTTGTGGGTTTCGGGTTTGGACCCAATCCTGGGGGGCACCATTTGTTATTACGGTGTGTGTCCTTGCCCTTTTCGAAGATGAATACTTCTGTCTTGTCAATGTTGAGTTTGAGTCAGTCATTGTTCATCCAGTCGGCATCATCTTTCATGCAACTTTGGAACTTGTCCTTGCTGGTTCTTGGATTGTTAGCAAGAAGGACGATGAATTGGGTGTCTTCGGTGTAGGAGATGAGCCGTGGCTTTTGACTATGTTGGCCAGGGGGTCATGTATGTGTTAATGGGGTTGGAGTGAGCTGGAGTGAGAGATTAGCCATGAGGTACACCGCAGGTGATGTGTTTAGGTAGGTAGAGAGGAGTAGGGAGGGAGAATGATTTTCTGCGCTCTTCTTGTGAGGTAAAAGGAAATCCACTTCAGGGCTGCTCCTTGGATTCTGATCTGGTGGAGCCTGTTGATCAGTGTATGGTGGGATATCCACCCAATAAGCAACAACCTACATGAATCAGTAGCTCAAAGGGCGGTGCTTCGCAAGGGTGAAATATTTCAGCACAGATGGGAAGGTTCAGGTTCAGAGTTTGGGGATTGGGGATTGGAGACAGTGGGTGACAAATAAATGTGGTTGGACACCAAGAAACACCATGATACCAGGATTTGTCCTAAGGGATCTCTTTGTTGTCTGACAGGTCAATAAGAGTTCACAGGGATCTCTGTTCAGCATGTGAAAGTACGGGGGATTTTAAGTGATGATGTATCTCCCAATCCAGCCAGAGTGAGCAATGAATGCGGGATCTTGCTTGCAGGAGCATTTACAATCAATGAAGGATTTGTAAAGTGTGGCAAATGACCCATGAGTGTCTCAGGGCTCGGGAGTTGCTCACTGCCTTGTAGTGATTTGTTTGTTGGAACAGCCAGGTCTTGAGTCCGTTCCTGCATTGCTACAGCAATGAGGCAATATTGAGGTGCAGGGGAAGGTTGTTCCAAGCTTTGGTCGCCAGATGAGGTTTTGAATGGACACCAGGTCCCCATGGCAGAGCCCAAAATGTTACACTTTCTTCTGTGTTCTGCCTAGTTCTTCATCTTCCTCCTATCCTGACAGTCCCATTGCTGTATTTCATTGTACACAAGATGTCATTCTGATGAAACTTTCATATTGAGCAAACACCTCTGCTATTATATGTTGTGTGGGTATCATGATAATCTCTCTAAGTATGGCATAAAACTTTGTGATTCTGCATAATGTTCTTAAAATGCCATAAAGTGCTCAGGAGTGGGACTCGCCCAAGTCCATAAGGATTCAATCTATCAGTAGTAAAACCACATATACTTTGCACTAAAAGTTCTGCTCAATGACAGGTGGCCCATTAACCGGCCCGACTATTAGAGGAATGCTAAAAGTAGAAAGTATTTTGTTTACACAACTTTCATTGACAGGGTAGGAACAGCAGCAACCTCCGGAAATTGAAAATATCATCGGTCACCAGGCACATCTTTAGGATTTTGGGGTCTTTGGCAAGACATATTTTGGAGTTCCCTGATAAGACACATTTGTTATTTATTACAAATTTTTAGTTAATTCAAAACCACATGATGCTAAATAATACCGAATTGCCCATTAAATTCCTGAGAAGGGCACACAAACAGACGAAACCTCATGCTTCCCGGAATCCACCAGCCAAAAATCACCAAAGAATGGCTTCAGCAAGTTTTGACAAGGGCCATCCCTTTTATGCTTGCATCTAGCGTTATTTTTTGTTTGGTGCATTTTACAAGAAGTGACTTGCCATACCATTTCTCCTATTATTGGAAAAACAATGACTTGGTGGATCTTTAGTGGACTACTTAATAAATTGAATGTAGACATTTGTATACAGCACTTGTGATTTTAACATTGATTATCAGATATCCATAATCATAAATAAATTCTCCCTTCACAACTAGCATTTTAGCTGCTACAGGGAAAATCAAAGCACTTATCCATGGATGTTCTCAATTATAGTCCTCCCCTGCTTTGTCCCTGTACCTCTCTTTCAGAGTGTGCACTTCTCTGACCTCTGGTTCTGCAAGGTAAGAGAATGGCTGAGCTGGCAAGGTGACTAGGAGAGAGAGAGAGAGAGAGAGAGAGAGAGAGAGAGAGAGAGAGGTGAGGTGAGGTAGAGAGAAATTGAGATAGAGGGGTGAGGTAAAGAAAGCTGAAGTTGAGAGAAGGAAATGAAGAGATACAGGGGGGAAGTAAACAGAGCAGATATTGGCAGAGTGGGGGTTGAGGTAGAGAGAAGTCGTAGAGAGGTAGCCTTAGCTACAGAGTGGCAGAGAGCCAGATGATAATGTGAGAGACAGTTAGAGAAGTCTATTAAAATGGTGATGAGGCAGAGAGAAATGGGGTGAAGTAAGGAGAGAGATGTGAGACCGATCCAGCACGGCTCTCAAACAACCCTCCTAATTCATCTCTGTTTACTCAGGAGTTAACTTGCTTCACTCGTCGGTGAGGCCCAAAGCACCGCGAGTCACTCATTCACACAAATCACACCGCTCCCAAGATCATTGAGACTAGAAGGTGAGCTGCTGGACAGCAGAGTACCCTATTAATCTAAAATTTTAAATTCTATACATTATGTATGTTGGACCCGGTCCTTTGGGCAGGTTTACCCCGTGACTTTTTGCTTTTTCCTAGCCTGTTTTTGGAACCTGGATTGGTGATTGTAGGCCTCTGCGCACTTTTTCACTGTGGTACAGTGTAAAGTGCGTGTGCTTTCTGTGTATGGATGGTGAGTGACCTGCCCTCCCATAGGAATGAATGGGGAATATGTATGCCCATGGTAGATTCCTGATGCATGGGGAGTGCAGGGGCGAGTTTGATATGTATGAACTCGTGAGAATGAATGCTGCAGAATGGTGTATGCGGCATGGCGGTATCTAGTCCAGAAGCGCCACTTTTAGAAGTTGGCATAATTGTGTAGTGAGTCTGCTAGCACGTGATTGGCTGATGGGCCTGGCCCAGGCATGCCTGGGCCTGTTGGTAGATGGACTGTCTGGAGGAGGGGGGTCTGAGTCAAGCCGTAGATGAAAGGCCCCCATCTGCTGTTAGGGAGGAGTGGAAAGAGCTCTGGTGGTGCCGTGCCTGGCAGCCCACCCCTGATGGCTCTCCCTCCTGATGGCCCCCTGTCACCTCTGACCTGAGGCTGACAGGAGAGGGAAACCAGATACAACCAGAGCTTAGGGCTCGCTTACACAACGACTTCAAAGGGCTTCAAAGCTTTTTCTGTGTATAAGAAGGGGCTCTGCCCCTTCCAAAATGTTCTTGTTTTCTGACTTAAATCTGCCAGGGGCATGCTGATGCTTGGGCTCAGGGAATCCCTGAGCCCTGCCCAGCTCCTGGACCTCTGATGGACATTCCTGGACTCCTGGGGGACCCCTCTGCCTTGCTGGGCTGATGGGGGGACTTTGCTTGCCCCCTTGGAATCTCTGGGACCGTGTTGCAGCATGGAGGAGCTGCATTTGCTTGCAGGAAGCGCTGTGCTTCCCCCTGAGTGCCTGGGAGCGCTCTGCCTGATTTCTAGCGCTGTAGAGCGCTTTATTTGGATTATAGCGCTGTGGGTCGTCATTTTGCGCTGGGAGCGCTTTATTTACATTGCGAGTGCCCACCTCGCTTATCTGTACTTGTATTTCGGCTGCCCGCGCCGATGTCTTTAATGCCTGCCCGCCTGCCTGCCTGAATCGGGCCGCCGCGCTGCCCGCGGCGACCCGGAAGTACCTGGCCGGCCGGCCAATCCCAGCGCAGCCGGCCGGAAGTCCCGCCCCGCAGCCCGGGTGCCGAGGAATGGCGACCGCGAGCCCGGGGAAGGAAGGGAGAGAAGAGGACGCATGGCGGCAGGTCGGCCGGGCTCCCGTGAGCTGAGGGAGCCCGGTGGCATCTGAGGAGGAGGCGCGCCTAGTGAGGAGAGGAGCGGCAGGCGGAGACTTGCGGCGGGGGCGCGAGGCACATTGTCGGTGCCTGCCCCCACCGCGAGCGAAGAGGAGCCCCCGCCGAGTACAGCCCGGTGAGTCAAGAGGGCTGGGGGGGCTCCGTGATGTGGCTGGCGGTGCCGGTAGTGGCACCAGGGCAAGAGCGGTCCCGTGTGACAGTGGACTGCTCCGACGTGGCGAAGAGTAGTGCGGGAAGGGCGGCCCCGGTTGGCAGCGGGTCGCCCCAACGTAGTTTAAAGCCCAGAGAGGCCCGGGGGCCATTATCGATTGAGAGGCTCCCGAGTCGGCCGCATTGTTGTTGGAGAGCAAGAGGGCTCGGGGCATATCGGGGCAGATTGTCGTTGCCCGTCCCCAAGGGGCCCAGATGTGTCTAAAGCCACGAGGGCTTCAAGGGCAGCCCCGGTTGGCAGTGGGTCGCCCCAACGCTTGGAGAGTCCTGTTGAGGCTCTTGGGGGCCATGTTAGTTAAGCGGGGGCGTCGGGGCATATTGTCGGTGCCCGCCCCCTCCTGCCTGGGAGAAGCTCGTGTCCAGAGCCCCGAGAGGCTCCCTGAGGGCATGTTTTGTGACAGAGCCTGTGCGGCTCCAGCAGGGGCGCAGTTTTGCTCCTGAGGGCTAGTGAGGGCCCTGGCGCAGTTTTGTTGTTCCCCAGTTGCCCAGCACTTTGTGGGCAGCTGCCACGTTTAGGCTTTTTGTACTTTGAGACTGGCGCTGCATGGCAGCACACCCTGACTTTGGACTCAGGGCATCTTTGCCCCACAAGGCCAGTTGGCCTAGGGACTGCCACAGGTAGTAGCTTATGTAGTGTTGGCGCCATGCGATTTCTATGCTTTTAATAGTAATTGCCTACTGTGTGTTTTTGCGCTATTGACTTATGTTATGGCACCTCTGAATGTTTATGCATTATGTGTCTTCCTTTCCATGCGCTGCACCTCTGAATGGTTAGTCATCATGTGTCTTCTTGCGCTGCACCCCTGAATGTATTTTATTGCATCATGTGCTCTATCCTTATTACACCCCTGAATGTATTTTATTGCATCATGTGCTCTATCCTTATTACTCCTCTGAATGTGTTCATGCATCATGGGTAAGGTGTTCTGGTTTATACCCCTAAATGTGTTTATTCTTAGGTGGTTGTCTTTATTACTCCTCTGAATGTAGGTTATTGCATCATGGGTAATGTGTCCTTTTCCTAGACCCCTAAACGCTGAGTGATACTTAGGTGGTTGTCTTTTCTACTCCTCTGAATGTGTTTCATACATCATGGGTAATGTGTTCTTTCTTAGACCCCTAAATGCTGTGTGATACTTAGGTGGTTGTTCTTTTTAGTACAGGTGGTCCTAGTGAGGTCCTGGTCCCCTGCGTGACAGTCTCCCAAGGAGTTTAGGGTTGCGTAGGTGGTACTTACCTGTTCCCAGTAGTTACTGGATTTGATCTATAACTGTTACTTTGTGTTACAGTGAAGTTTATATACTTTTATTCTAATTTCTGACAAGTATTTCTATATCTGCAAAGTGTTGATTCAGACAGTGGCCCATGTGGCCCTGTCTTGTAAATAATCCCTTGTGAATATTGCCGTGCCAGTTGGCACAATGTACATGTGTAATTTCTATCTGATATGTTTTGACAATACAAAAGTTATTTTAATATAACCTTGTGTGGAGTCTCTTTTGTGGTGTACCTAGTATGTTGTTGCTGTTGTGCGCTGACGCAAATGCTTTACACATCGCCTCCGAGTTTAGCCTAGACTGCCTGCGCCATGCTACCTAGAGGGCGAGCAGGGGTTATCTTGGCGTGTGACTTCCTTGCCCTGACTGGAATGGTGGTTTCTGCCTGGCTTTGGCATAAGCCTTAGCCTACCAGAAATAACCGGTTTCCAACATTGGTGGATCAGCGGTGGGATTTGGACTTGCGTTTGCTCAGTGCCATAGCGACAACTGGCTACATTACAAAAACTCTGCGTTTTTCAGATAGTCACATATTCGGGATTATTGTTTTTGATTTTGTTTTTCCTCAAAAGTGTCATTTTCAGATGGTGTTCCTGCGCTTTATGTTTAGTGGCAGATGAGAGAAAATGACAGGGCGGGACGCCAGGAGATAGGGGAGGTTCCCATAGGTTAGGAATCCCTTGCTGGGTCCAGTGTCCAATTCCCGTGCCTGTCCCTGTGTGGGTAGATGGAAGAGAGGGAGGGTGGAGGAGAAATTGCTTGCTCAGGAGGGTGGTTATTCCCTGAGTGTAGTGTGTGTGTCTGGATTCCCCAGTATGGTAGGATCCAGTGGTGGCAGCTTAAATGTGTCCAGTGCGTGAATTCCCATTCCCAGTTCCCAGAGTATGGTGCCTGGTGCTCAGTAAGAGAGTGACAGGTTGAGAGTCAGAGGCAGGGAGGAACTGTCTCACCAGTCTGGAGGGGGAGTGTGTGGATGAGTGGTGTCTTGAACTGGAGGAGTTGGTGTGAGTTTTTTTTTAAGGAGCTTGCACGTGAGGTGTACCTCTGGTGGTGTGCAGGAGATCCTGCAGAGGCATTGGACAAGAAGGTGGATGTCTGGCGGTGTGCTGGATGTCGTGCAGAGACATTAGAAAGTGATTCTAAAAGTAGTGGCTTGTGTATCTGATGATCCTGTGTAGGTGAAGAGGTTCATGTGTAGCCCAGCTATGTCCCATTAGGATGATAGGGGTGTAGGGGCTCACGTCCTGTCTCAGTGGAGGCGGAGTGAGTTTGGGACGGTGTGTCCCACGTTAGCCCGAAACCTTGTCTCAGGGCCTGGAGGGTTCCCTAAGGGAGCGCCAGGTCAGGGGCCTAGGCTGTACTTATAAGTCATTTGAGGAGGATCTTCCTGTGTCAAGAGGACAGGGAGTTTCTGTAACCAGAACTCCGGCGGTCCTAGTGTTGGGCAGTACCGCTCCTAAGTGGAGGGTGCAGAAGTCCTGGTTCGCTGGGCATTTGACCATCTAGAGTGCTCGACCATTTTTGGGGCCTCTGGAGGTCATTCCCCGAGGAGGGGGGAGGCCAGGTTCAGGTTCAGCCTGACCTGGAAGGAAGGGCATCTGTAGTCAGTGTCCTGACCGGTTGTTGGCTTCCAGGGGTACCGCTCCAAGGTGGGAGGGTGCAGAACTCTGGAGGGGGGTGCAGAGGGAGGGTGTCCTTACTTCTGACCCCGGTGGGAGGAGAGTGTGTTGCTGCTACGCCGCTGGCGTGTGCTCTGTCTAGCCTGAGACATACTGTGCCTGTGATAGTGGAACTGGAAGGGGGTGCAGAAGGACGGTGTACTTCTGACCCCGGTGCAACTTAAGGGTGTAAATCCTAGGTTGGGAGATTAGGAAACTTCTAGGTCAAGAGGAGTCTCTACTAAGGTGGATCAACTGAAGAGACTGAGGAGGCGGCCCTTGCTGTGTGTTCTGGGGCCCACCTGCAGTTTGTTGTTTCCACTAAGGTAGAGGAAAGGGGGCTTTGCTGTGTGCTGTGTCCCCCCACCTGCTTGAAGAGGGACTGTGCTGTGTGCTTTGTACCTCAGAAGTGGAATCGTTTCCAGGTGGTAGACCAGTGACGGAGTGAGGTCCTGATTTGGTAGGAGAGTTGTGTTCTGGTGAGTGCTTCCCTGTGAGGGTTATTCCTTCACCCTGACTGGAAGCAAGGGGCCCTACTTGGTCTAAGGTACTTACCTCTGCCAACTGGAGACCCCCAGTTCTAACATTGATGGAGTAGAGGTAGGGTGGGGCATGCTTGCCCGTGACCTCTAGTCAGCCTGAGGGTGTGGTCCCTAGGTTGTAGGATCAGTGGTAGTGTAGCTACCCTGAGGGAGAGAGTGGAGATTGGCTATTGTGTGCCAGGGGCTGCTGCCCCCACTCTGTGGATTGGTTAGGACCTGTGATCTTTGGATGGCCTAGGGCCTGGTCCTGGCTGTGGATGACTAGTGTGTACCAGTGGGGTATCCTAGTTGTGTCAGAGAGCTTTTGTTGAGGGAAATCCCTGTGGGTTCAGAGTGGCGAAAAACTGTAAGGTGGCCCTGCCCTGCAGGCCCGTCTCCGTGGTTTTGTCGCCCAAAGCATTGAAGACCATCAGTGTAGTGATTGGTCTACCCTGCGTTTTGGCTGGAAGGGGGATGTGTTGGACCCGGTCCTTTGGGCAGGTTTACCCCGTGACTTTTTGCTTTTTCCTAGCCTGTTTTTGGAACCTGGATTGGTGATTGTAGGCCTCTGCGCACTTTTTCACTGTGGTACAGTGTAAAGTGCGTGTGCTTTCTGTGTATGGATGGTGAGTGACCTGCCCTCCCATAGGAATGAATGGGGAATATGTATGCCCATGGTAGATTCCTGATGCATGGGGAGTGCAGGGGCGAGTTTGATATGTATGAACTTGTGAGAATGAATGCTGCAGAATGGTGTATGCGGCATGGCGGTATCTAGTCCAGAAGCGCCACTTTTAGAAGTTGGCATAATTGTGTAGTGAGTCTGCTAGCACGTGATTGGCTGATGGGCCTGGCCCAGGCATGCCTGGGCCTGTTGGTAGATGGACTGTCTGGAGGAGGGGGGTCTGAGTCAAGCCGTAGATGAAAGGCCCCCATCTGCTGTTAGGGAGGAGTGGAAAGAGCTCTGGTGGTGCCGTGCCGTGCCTGGCAGCCCACCCCTGATGGCTCTCCCTCCTGATGGCCCCCTGTCACCTCTGACCTGAGGCTGACAGGAGAGGGAAACCAGATACAACCAGAGCTTAGGGCTCGCTTACACAACGACTTCAAAGGGCTTCAAAGCTTTTTCTGTGTATAAGAAGGGGCTCTGCCCCTTCCAAAATGTTCTTGTTTTCTGACTTGAATCTGCCAGGGGCATGCTGATGCTTGGGCTCAGGGAATCCCTGAGCCCTGAGCCCTGCCCAGCTCCTGGACCTCTGATGGACATTCCTGGACTCCTGGGGGACCCCTCTGCCTTGCTGGGCTGATGGGGGGACTTTGCTTGCCCCCTTGGAATCTCTGGGACCGTGTTGCAGCATGGAGGAGCTGCATTTGCTTGCAGGAAGCGCTGTGCTTCCCCCTGAGCGCCTGGGAGCGCTCTGCCTGATTTCTAGCGCTGTAGAGCGCTTTATTTGGATTATAGCGCTGTGGGTCGTCATTTAGCGCTGGGAGCGCTTTATTTACATTGCGAGTGCCCACCTCGCTTATCTGTACTTGTATTTCGGCTGCCCGCGCCGATGTCTTTAATGCCTGCCCGCCTGCCTGCCTGAATCGGGCCGCCGCGCTGCCCGCGGCGACCCGGAAGTACCTGGCCGGCCGGCCAATCCCAGCGCGGCCGGCCGGAAGTCCCGCCCCGCAGCCCGGGTGCCGAGGAATGGCGACCGCGAGCCCGGGGAAGGAAGGGAGAGAAGAGGACGCATGGCGGCAGGTCGGCCGGGCTCCCGTGAGCTGAGGGAGCCCGGTGGCATCTGAGGAGGAGGCGCGCCGAGTGAGGAGAGGAGCGGCAGGCGGAGACTTGCGGCGGGGGCGCGAGGCACATTGTCGGTGCCTGCCCCCACCGCGAGCGAAGAGGAGCCCCCGCCGAGTACAGCCCGGTGAGTCAAGAGGGCTGGGGGGGGCTCCGTGATGTGGCTGGCGGTGCCGGTAGAGGCACCAGGGCAAGAGCGGTCCCGTGTGACAGTGGACTGCTCCGACGTGGCGAAGAGTAGTGCGGGAAGGGCGGCCCCGGTTGGCAGCGGGTCGCCCCAACGTAGTTTAAAGCCCAGAGAGGCCCGGGGGCCATTATCGATTGAGAGGCTCCCGAGTCGGCCGCATTGTTGTTGGAGAGCAAGAGGGCTCGGGGCATATCGGGGCAGATTGTCGTTGCCCGTCCCCATCGGCCCAGTTGTGTCTAAAGCCACGAGGGCTTCAAGGGCGGCCCCGGTTGGCAGTGGGTCGCCCCAACGCTTGGAGAGTCCTGTTGAGGCTCTTGGGGGCCATGTTAGTTAAGCGGGGGCGTCGGGGCATATTGTCGGTGCCCGCCCCCTCCTGCCTGGGAGAAGCTCGTGTCCAGAGCCCCGAGAGGCTCCCTGAGGGCATGTTTTGTGACAGAGCCTGTGTGGCTCCAGCAGGGGCGCAGTTTTGCTCCTGAGGGCTAGTGAGGGCCCTGGTGCAGTTTTGTTGTTCCCCAGTTGCCCAGCACTTTGTGGGCAGCTGCCACGTTTAGGCTTTTTGTACTTTGAGACTGGCGCTGCATGGCAGCACACCCTGACTTTGGACTCAGGGCATCTTTGCCCCACAAGGCCAGTTGGCCTAGGGACTGCCACAGGTAGTGGCTTATGTAGTGTTGGCGCCATGCGATTTCTATGCTTTTAATAGTAATTGCCTACTGTGTGTTTTTGCGCTATTGACTTATGTTATGGCACCTCTGAATGTTTATGCATTATGTGTCTTCCTTTCCATGCGCTGCACCTCTGAATGGTTAGTCATCATGTGTCTTCTTGCGCTGCACCCCTGAATGTATTTTATTGCATCATGTGCTCTATCCTTATTACACCCCTGAATGTATTTTATTGCATCATGTGCTCTATCCTTATTACTCCTCTGAATGTGTTCATGCATCATGGGTAAGGTGTTCTGGTTTATACCCCTAAATGTGTTTATTCTTAGGTGGTTGTCTTTATTACTCCTCTGAATGTAGGTTATTGCATCATGGGTAATGTGTCCTTTTCCTAGACCCCTTAACGCTGAGTGATACTTAGGTGGTTGTCTTTTCTACTCCTCTGAATGTGTTTCATACATCATGGGTAATGTGTTCTTTCTTAGACCCCTAAATGCTGTGTGATACTTAGGTGGTTGTTCTTTTTAGTACAGGTGGTCCTAGTGAGGTCCTGGTCCCCTGCGTGACAGTCTCCCAAGGAGTTTAGGGTTGCGTAGGTGGTACTTACCTGTTCCCAGTAGTTACTGGATGTGATCTATAACTGTTACTTTGTGTTACAGTGAAGTTTATATACTTTTATTCTAATTTCTGACAAGTATTTCTATATCTGCAAAGTGTTGATTCAGACAGTGGCCCATGTGGCCCTGTCTTGTAAATAATCCCTTGTGAATATTGCCGTGCCAGTTGGCACAATGTACATGTGTAATTTCTATCTGATATGTTTTGACAATACAAAAGTTATTTTAATATAACCTTGTGTGGAGTCTCTTTTGTGGTGTACCTAGTATGTTGTTGCTGTTGTGCGCTGACGCAAATGCTTTACACATCGCCTCCGAGTTTAGCCTAGACTGCCCGCGCCATGCTACCTAGAGGGCGAGCAGGGGTTATCTTGGCGTGTGACTTCCTTGCCCTGACTGGAATGGTGGTTTCTGCCTGGCTTTGGCATAAGCCTTAGCCTACCAGAAATAACCGGTTTCCAACAATGTACATATGCATATATGGACGTCTCCATTGTCTTTAGATTCATAACATCAAGTCAACCCACTGTTTTGTTTGATGGACCAGCTAGTAGAAGTTAGTTGATGGAAATCAAGACCAGCTTGATTTACTATTACTCATTTATCTTTACTTTTCTTATTTCAACTAATATGTCATGACTTTATTTATTAAATTCTAACAATTAAATTGTAAATGTTCTCATTAAAACATTTCTATAGATTTTAGTCAAGAAGAAAAATGATTTCAATAAATTTGCCATTTATTAGTAAAACAATTTAGAAATAAGAAATTTGAATATTATATTACCCAGTTCGTTGAAGAAAAAGACAGGAATGAACGACACAGGTTTCCAAATCTGACTCTCTATCTTCCTCGATGTCTACCTCCCTTCAGGACTCCGCTTCAATTCTATACCCCATCAAAAGTTAAAGTCAGGAAAAATGTCAAAGTCTTTTGCACACAAAAATCATTCAGTCCGACAGCATGTCGTGGTGCGAAAAATAATTTCAGGAACAGCTTTTTCTCTCTTTCGTACTGGCTCTTTTATACCCTTTTCACTATTTATCTAGCTAAAAATTGAAACTTTTAGGGTCCATACTCATTCCTCATTGGTCCATTAGAGGGGTGGTGAAGATCACCTCATCTCCTTATTGTCCAAATTTTGCACTGTCATTTCCACATTTCTCATGTAGTCAAAATTGTCCATTTCGATACTCATCATCCTGTCCTTGTATTGTTTATACATCATGCAGTTACTTCACTCAATTTTCCCAGGCTCACAAATTCGAGCACCTCTTTGGCATCAGTCCGCTTTTCCCGTCCACGCTGACCTTGACACCAGTAGCCCAGGCACAGTCTGTTCATACATCTCTCAAGCACAGTCGTGCATGCGTAGAGCCATACTTTCTCGGAGTCTCGCAAATCCGCCATTTTCTAGCAAGGTCGCACTGGCCTCAATGGGAACTAATGTGAAAACAAATACAACAGACGTTAGATTTTAGAATTAAAGCCCTTCTATTTACCTACCACAATTCTAAGTTTACCATGTTAAAGGTTACCTAGCAGTAAGCAACACCAATGCATTGTTTACTCACCAAATGTGTTCGTTTTGCCACAAAAACACTCACAGTAAGCATAAATGCATAGCTCTATTTAACTAAATGCGTTATTGCACTATATTAATATGACATCTTCACATGATAAATACATTAAGGTTGCAAAATAATCTAGTTAGTTTCCCACGTGTACTTTTTCTGTGAGTGCTTTTCATTTTGTTGGTTAGTTCAAACACTTCACACGATTAATACATGTTATGCTTATGGGAACTTAATTTCACATGGGGTACATTTCTGTCATTCCTCTGCTCCACCAATTCTCCCCTTTGGTGATGTTATCACCACACAACACTCAAAACATTTTTAGAAAGTTTTTAATAAAACATGTTTCAGGTTCTTCTCATTAAGTTAGCTTAGACTCTTGTATCCTCCATTTTTCTTGTATCATTGTACATTTTATCTTTGTACTCTTCCTACTCTATTTCTCCCCTTTCACGTTCTCTTTCTTTATTCACGTCAATTTTGTTTTTTATTGATTTTCTAATGTTTCCCCTTCTTCTACACTCGCAAATTAATCTTAGTATTAATATTATGAAAATTACTACAGTCAGTGGAATTAACACTTTCCCTATTATTGATCTACCTATTTCAAGAAACCCTTTCTTTACAGCTCAAAAACTCTTACCAACTTTCTCAAGAACCCCGTTAACCTCTAGTGGAGTAATTTCTTCATTTAATTCTGTAAAATTTGTAATATACTTTTGAATATTTTGACTTTTGTCTGAGATATAAGTTCAACAGTGCTGTACCTTTAAAACTTCACAGACTCCTCCTTCTTTTGCCAATATTATGTCAAGAGCTAGTCGATTTTGCATCACCATAGCTCTCATAGCAACCATTTCAGTATTTACCACTAAAAATCCTCCACCGTATCTGTTGATAAATGATCTACTATTGTTGACAATTTTCAAATTTTGTTTGCATTAAAAGATATACCCACTGCTGGTATCAATGCTCCAAAAATATCACCTATTATTTCTAAAACACTTGTCCTTCTCCTACGTGTTAATGGTTTACCTATCTCATGAATTCCATTAGTTCCTCAATCTACATGAAATATTTTAGGAAACACCAAACCTACATAACAAGATCCGTACCAGTGGTCCGGTAATCTATAATAAGCCTTGTTTCCACACAAAAAGTAAATTCCAGGAAAAACAGGATCATTTCCACCTTTAAATCACCATCCCCCTTTTATAATATATGTATCTTCACATTGACTTGCTCCCACAAAATAATTGTGATACAAAGTGTTATCTCTCCGAATACATAATTTCCCTATTTGTGGTGTATCTATATTAATTACCACATTCACATATTTCCCTCAATATTTTCATCTTTAAAATTCCACATTGTTGATTTTGCTTTATTTGCAGTTGATTTTCTCTTGTATTGGATTCTCCTTTCCTCTACCATGTCCAAAAAGGCTTTTCTTCACTATGCATTTTACATGTTAAATTGTGTTTAGAAGCATAATGAAGAGTTAGTTCGTGTGTCTCAAGAAAATATTCACCAAAACCTCTACCTATCTTACTTTTGTTCAAATCTTGTAAAATTTTCAATGTTGAAAAAGTGTCATCAGAATTAGAATAATATTCCACTGTACCTGTTTTGTAAAATAAAGTAGATAAAACACTACAAGTTATCCCATACGTCAAAGGGAGATGATGGTAATTCACACCCTCTGATACAGATGCAGGTAACCGCATACAGACATAGCAGTCCCTTGCGTCCATAGTTTTCACATATTCATACAAAAGTTTAGAAAAAATGTTTTTCGAAAAATCACTAATGGAATTATCTCCATATAAATCAGGATTATATACATGTTTCACATCACTCTTTAACCCATGAATCTTTTCTTTTGTACTCCCATTTGTCTTAGCATGTTAAAATGCAGGTCTCAAAGGTATCACAATTGCTAGTATAGGCCACACTACTATTAATAACCCTGTACATATTAACCACATACTACACCATTTCCAAAAAATAGCACATTTTGATCTCTGAACATCATTAGTAGGCATTTTTGTATTCAATAATTTAAATACAATATCTCATTCAGTCTTTTATCGTCACCACATTGTCTTTAACTGCTTTGCACTTGTAAAAATGTATTTAACTCCTTTGCACTTGGAAAAGTGTCTTTAACTCCTTTGCACTTGGAAAAGTGTCTTTAAATCTCTTTCTTTAATATCAATCTCTTTTATGATTCTCTTTATCTCTTTTGCTTTTGTCCTCTTTTTGGTTCCCAGTTTTTACCCAACTTTGTCTTTCATCAGTCTTTTACTCACTTTGATAACTCAGATTTTCTTACAGAAGGAAGCAAGATGGCGACCACGTAAGAGGTCAATTACAGCACGGACGGACTGGTCGGGTTAAGGAAATGATTAGACCCCACTGAAGGAGAAAACGCTGAAACCGAAACAAACCAGCGGCATCGGAAATTGCAGCAATCATACCAAAGAAACAAAAGGCTTTTGTTCAAACTAGGAATTTTTAAAAGATTTATCCTGCTTAACATATGCTGGGATGCCGGAGGAGTCACCTTTCACTTTGGGCGGCCGTGGTTGGATCCAGGCGGCGATACCTGGAGCTCTCTGTTTACAGGTACCTGCTACACCTGTGGGCTCAGCAGAGTGAAGACCTGGGAATGGCTTCAAAATCAGCAAACACGGGGATAAAGGCAGCTGAGGCAGCCCGAAAGCAGCGAGCAGAGACAGTTTTTTGTCCGACTGACACAGGAGTGGCGGCAAGGGAAAAAATGCCGGGCGATGTTCGGCAAAGACAACCGCCGATTTCGACTCCACCGAGGAAAGGCAGAGGCGGGGCTGCAAGTAAGAACCAGCCAGCTGGCCCAACGATAGCGGAGCTGCCGACTCGCAGCAAGGCCCCACAAGCAGAACAGACAGAGTCAAAAGTGGTCGAAGCAGAGATGTCTACGAAGGTGCCCCCCCACAGAAAGTTGCAAGTAAGATGCTAACAATTGGGGTGAGCCCTGTTGAAACCCAGACTCCTTCCCAAAATGGTGTAAATGATACAATCGGTATAAATGAACCACTTTGTCAAAAGGCTGCCTTGGAACTCCCAGAAATGCCATTAGGGCAAAGCCCTGAAAGTGAAGGAAACCCAGACAATATGGGGGAGTTGGATAAAGGTGCAGAAACTATGTGTGCGCCATTGATTGTAACAGAAATGTTGGAAGACTCAGAAGGGTTCCAGGATGCTGTAGTGGAAGGGGGTGCCAGGGCTAAGAGTCTATTGGATGTATTACGCAGTGAGCAAGTTCTAGAGGGTTTGGACCCTGATAAGGCCCCTAGCCACTGCTTTTTTTCCATGTCTTACTCAAACTAAAAGGGAATGTACTTTCCTCGTGCCACTCGTCTTGGGACCCCGCAGAGCAACATGCTACCTGCAGTCAGTGTGGGTTTTAATTTCTACCCGCACCACTAATCCAAACATGTCAATACTCTATGTACCTCCTTAACTGCAGGTCCCTCCCTAAGCACACCCTTGAAATCTCAATACTAATTGAGGAATTAAAACCCGACATCCTATTCCTCACAGAGACATGGCTGCACAAACAGTCAGAACCTGACCTCGTCCAAACCCTCCCCCAAGGATAGCAAATACTGCGCAACGACCGCAAAACAGGAAGAGGGGTGGACTGGCAATAATCCACAAAATATGTTACGAAATATGCAGCTCTCCCACCCACGTCCCAGACTGTGAAAGTCTACCTTATACGATAAAACTTAATCCAACGAATACCTCTTCGGGAATACTTATATACCGGCCCCCCCCCCCCCGGCCCACAGGAACAATTCTTTCCTGTCCTCGCACCCATCATAGCAAATCTTGCTTACAGTCCTGCAAACTTCACTCTCTTATGAGATCTTAATGTCCACTTCGATGACCCAAACAACCCTAACGCCAAAGAGATAACCTCTAGTCTATCCGCTCTCGAACCCTCACAACGAGTAGTCGTACCCACCCATCAAAAGGGCCACCTCCTTGACCCTATTTTCAGCAACTGCCCGGACCTACAAATCGGAAAGCCCTCTCCTCTCCCCTTCCCTAGACAGACCACTTCCTTGTCCCTCTCATATGGACCGCCACCAACCCTCACCCACCTGAACCCATAACAGTCCAAAAATCCAGAAACTGGTCAAAACTCCGCAACCAAAATGGATGGAGAGGCTCGAATCCACTAAACCGCCCAACACCTCCAACCCCATCGAAGGAAATGAGAACTATAACACCTGGATCACCAACTCTCTTGATCTGGTGCTCCCCCTCAAAAACATCAATCCCAAACGCTGCAACACAACTGCCCCATGGTACACCACCGATCTACTGGAATCAAAACGTAACTGTAAAAAACTGGAGAGGGAATGGAGCCTGGACTACTCACCCACAAAAAAACTGGCCTACAGAACGGCAATCAAAACCTACAAAGCCTGCATCAAACTAGCACAGGCAACCTATTTTGAGGACAAAATTGCCAAGGCAGCCTATAAACCTAAGGATATCTACCGTATTGCGAAATCCCTCCTTCAACTACCTGAGGCACCCAAGGAATACGGCGATGTCAATGCCCACTGCGACAACCTAGCAGAGTTCTTTCTCTGCAAAATCGAAACAATCAACACCTCTTTCTCCCACCACCCCCCTCTGACCAGTAACTCACCAGAACCTGCGCCACCTCCCCCAGTTACACTTGAGCACTTTCCTCCTCTTGACCTCGCCAACTTAGAGGCAATTATGCATCAGGTGAAATCGGGTTCACCAAAAGACCTTGCACCCCCGCGCATCCTTATCCCAATCTTTCCTCATGTCTCACCCACCATTCTGGACCTACTCAACACCTCCCTCTACTCTGGCACCGTCCCACCCCCTTGTAAGCAAGCCATGGTCAAAACCCTTCTAAAAAAATCAAACTTAGATCAGAACAACCCTTCCAACTACTGACCCATCTCCCTACTACCCTGGCTCAGTAAACTCCTAGAAAAACACATCAACGCAGTATTGAAAAACTTTCTGTAGTCAAACACTAGACTAGAGCCATCCCAGACGGGATTTCTTCCCCTCCATGGGACTGAAACGGCCCTTGTTACAGTGACGGAGGAGGCAAGAAAGATCTTGGACAATGGAGGCTCCACAGCCATCATTCTCCTTGACCTAAGTGCCGCCTTCGACGCTGTAAACCACAACATCTTACTCCACCGACTCAGCGGGATAGGTGTCTCTGGAATGGCAATCTTCTGGCTCAGGTCCTTTCTCTCTGATCGCTCCTTCCAGGTATTTGAGAAAGAACACACCTCCCCCAGCAAAACTCTGAACTGTGGGGTGCCACAGGGCTCCTCCCTAAGCCCCACCCTTTTTAATGTTTACATGAGCCCACTGGCTGAGGTCGTCCGCCCCTTCGGAGTAAAAATTGTCACCTATGTGGATGACACCCAGCTAGTGGTGGCTCTAGATCCCCCTTTAACTCACACCATGGCCTGTACAAATGTCTGGAAGCAGTCACCACATGGATGACATCCTTCTGCCTAAAATTAAACGGGGAAAAAACAGAGCTTATGCTCTGTGGAAACACCATTGACAAGACCATAGATCCAATCTGGCCCCCCTGTCTGGGTCCTCCCCCTCCACCCAAAGAATCTATCAAAAGCCTCGGCATATGGCTCGACAAGTCACTCAATTTCAAACACCAGGCGTCCAAACTATCCACCACCTGTTTTGGTCTCCAAAGACTGCTGCGCAAAATCCTCCCTTTCCTTCCCTTTCATGCCAGACAGATTATGGTACAAGGCCTAATCCTATCCCGTTTGGACTGTGGGAACGCCCTATATCTCGGGGCTCCCCAGTCCACCCTGAACAAACTACAAATAATCCAAAATTGCGCAGCCAGGACCCTCCTCCAAATCCCCCGGCGAGTCTCAGTTAAAGCCCGACTAAAAGACCTCCACTGTCTCCCAGTAAAGGCAAGGATTGAAATCAAGGTTATGTGCATCGCTCACCGGTCTTACTGGGGAACAGGTCCCATCATCAACCGCCCCCTTATAACCGCTTACCACCCTAACAGACATCTTAGATCAGTATCCTCCTACCTCACCACAATACCCCAATTTAAGAAAGCCAGATGTGGAGGCCGCTCACTCTCTTACAATCTCGCCAAGCTCTGGAACGCCCTCCCCCTCACACTCAGATCAGAGCCCAACCTACTGACTTTCCGAAAACTCCTGAAAACCTGGCTTTTTAACAAACCTGAGTAACTTTCTGCGGCTCTGTCTCAGGCCTGACCTCTTACAGCGTTGGGACGCCTTATGGTAGCCACCGTGCTTTACAAATAGTCTTTTCATTTCATTCATTTCATCTCAGAAGGGGCTGAGTGGTCAGAAGATGACAGGAGTTCGTCTCTAGGGCATAGCGATCTTGACACAGATCCTGAGTATAGCGAGCCAGATCCCCCAGCGACCACTTTGAGATCCAATAGTCAGCCAGGGGCACACGGCCGAGGCGGAAAATACTTAAAATGGGATTATTCTTTTACTACCCCACTCACCACCCCAACTACTGGCATAATTTCCACTGAAACTGTGGCAACCTCCCCTCCCATGCTGGAAATAATTCACCAGGCCATTCTTTCACGTAGGGAGGAGACGCAACACGATAGTCGAAAGACCCAGGCAGCAATGAGTAAGATGCAGGGGGTCGTAAGAAAGCTATCCAAAGCTTGTACTACTGTGGGTGACAGGGTTTCGAACCTTGAGGAGAGGATTGTCGCAACAGAGTCAGGAACGGCTGCTGCATCCACCCAAGTGGAGTCTCAAAATGCACAAATTAAGGATATCCAGTGGAAACTGGAAGATTTTGAGTACTGACAGAGGAAAAACAATCTTAGAGTGCTGGGGATTCCTGAGGGGGCAGAAGGGTCTGACATTAGGGCCTATATCACAGAATTATTTAAGTCTGCCTTCCCGGAGTTGTGTGAGTGGAATTGGTCTGCCGAAATACAAAGGGCTCATCGCACCCCGTTTAAGGCTAGAGCATCAAGAGGGGAGGATAAACCCGGGGCAGTTCTGATATTCCTGGGGAACTTTCTTCTGTGGCAGGCTATCGCAGAGAAAGCTAGACCTGAGTCAAGGAGATCAAGGGGGGGGGTCTCTTTTTTCGTCCGACCAGACTATTGTCATGCAACAGTAGAACGACGGTGGAGGTTGAGACTCTTAATCAAACCATTTCAGGAGAAGAACATCCAAGTGTATTTGATGAACCCAGCACAGCTCAAAGTGATTCATGATGGTCAGATAAAATACTTTTCTTCGGAAATTAAAGCTAAGGAATACCTGGACACTGTGGGTAACCACAGAGTGTAATCATGATGGGGCTGAAAGGGTTAAAGTTAAGGGTATGTCGTATGTATGGGTGGGCTGTTGAATTTATACTGGTTTAAAGAATGCGAAGATTGGCTGCCTTACAGGACCATCTGCGTTGTTGTGTTATTCGGTGTGATCTACTAGTTAGGAAGGCAAGGGGTCTGGTCACGGTGTGCGATTTTTAGGATCACGTTAAGGAAGACCAGTCCGTTTCTGCTGTACACATCACATGCACAGATTAAGGTCTGAGCGCTTCACAAGGGTGGTGGGTGTAGGGTGGAAGGGGAGGTGTGGTTGGGGGATCGCGGGGGTTGGAGGATGGGGATGGAAGAGAGGAGGGGTGAAAAATGGAAAAAAAGAGAAGCCTGGTGCTTCATAGTTTTGGATTGTTTTGTGGCAGGACCTGGTCATGGTATATATGATGTATGGATACAACAGATTGAAGGTGTCAATTTAAATCGACAAAATGTGGAACATTAAAATATGTACAATTAACATCGGGGGTTTAAATGACTGGAGGAAGAGACAAAGGCTAGCTCATTTTGTTAATACATTCGGTATTGACGTGCTTTGTCTGCAGGAGACGTATGTACCCTGGGCAAAGAAACACCTGCTAAATATAAGAGGCTATGAGATGCTGGCCTGCTCCACGCAAACCTCCACAGTTAGGGGAGTAGCAATTTTAGCCAAATCATCTTTGGGGGGAGTCAAGCGTCATAAGGCAGATAGTTTAGGGAGATGGACAGTTGTTGAGCTAGCAATGGGTTCTACAATGTGTGTGATTTACGGGTCTAACCAGGATGATCCAGAGGTGTTTGATTTTTTGGAAGGAGAATTGGCTGGTTGGCCTACCCCAATTATAGTGTGCGGAGATTTAAATATATTTGTTGATTTATTAAGTAAGTACCCTTATGTAGGTCGAAAGCCCCGGATATTTCGGGCCCTAAGCTCTCTCATGAAATCGCATGGGTTAGTTGATGTCTGGGGTGATAAGGAACCCAACAATCCTGGTTTTACGTATTTTCGAACCCCTTCCAGAAGTATACTAAATTAGACTACTTTTTAATATCCTTATCAGAATTAAAAAAGGTGAGCATCAGAAAACTACTGAAAGTAATATCTGATCACAGTCCATTGATAATGTACTATGATCTGGATTTATTTGCTAGGAAGCAGTCAAGATGGACGTTCGAAAGAAGGTTACTAGCAGACAGCATGTATGTGGAACATCTCAAGAAATGGACGGGGGAGTACTTTGATGCAAACCGCTTTTGCGTTTCCATGAATAATGTCTGGGATGCATTCAAAGCCGCCCTGAGAGGGGAAACAATCAGTTTCTCTGCAAGGATGAGGAAGGAAGATAGGAGAGATGAACTGGGCAGCTAGTAGAAGCAGAAGAACAACAGGTCAGAGATATTGGTCAAGGAAAAGAAGGTGTGGAGAGTCAACAGAGGATAGTGGCTATTAAAGCAGAGCTCCAGAAAGTGGTAGCCCAGAAAGCAACTAGCGAGTACCAAGCTTCAAGTGGTAAGCACTATGAAACAGGCGAACAGGCGGGTAGAGTACTGGCACTACGGATAAGGCAAGGTAATGTTAAGAATGTAATCTCTAATATACAGGAAGGTGGATGGAAATATACAGAACCTAAAGACGTCTTGAAAGTTTTAAAAAACTTTTACCAAACCTTATATAATGAGGAGGTTGACACGCTTGTATCTAGGGTTGAGTTTGGGGATGGAGGCCCCCAGCTGGATGAGTTGGGTAGAGAAGAGCTAGATAAGGAATTAACAAAGAGTGAGATCCCGCGCCGGTCGCTGTGGTCGGGGGTCCGTTGCCCGGAGGCTCTGCTAGGCTCCCGGGGTTGACGGGCTTGGATCCTCGCCGGCGGCGAAGGTGTTGATATAGCGAAATTGAGAGCGCCCGCTGTTGCCATCGGCCCCACCTGTGCCTGATACCCCGGAGTAGTCGACCTCCGGGGTTCAAGACCTGATCTGTCGCTTTACGAGAAGGGATGGAGCGGGTGGAATATACGCCGTCGCTGAAGAGCGTAATGGCCGCTATTGGGGCGCTCCACTCGCAGGTCACAGCCATCATCCAGAAAATGGTCGTAACAGTTGACAATATCTGCCTGAGATCGGACTACGACCCCTCGATAGGTTTGAAACAAGCTGTGTTACCCGTGGAGCAGGTTAGGCCTGCGACTGAGGGCCCCGTGCGGAAGCTAGATTTGGTATTTTCTGTCGGCTCCCAAATACCAGCTAGCGAGCCTGGAACTAACATAAGCCCATCGTGCGCAAGACCGATACCGCCCAAGATGGACATAGACGATCTTATACACCATAATAAGTTCCTCAGTGACTATCGGAGTGATTCATTATCCTTTTCCGCCCAGTTGGCTCAATCACGTTCTTGTGTCTTCTCTTTGGTGGACAGTTATCTCCGTCGGACTTGTCGACTTCGAGTACTAATATCCTGGTTTCGATCCCACCGTACTGACTTTCACTTTTTGGAACATTTGGATACTTCTATTGACATGGCGGTTCGAGCTGAGAGGGCTCGCATGAAAAATCGGAGTGGCCAGGGTTGAATTCGACTGTCTAGGTTTGATAAAATGGCTTCATTTGCTACGGGACTTGTAACCTATAATGATGTGGGAGTCGGGTGATTTTCACAAACTCCCCCGGTTGGCTTGTATTTGTAGATTTAAATTGTCTTGATTATATTCAGGGGTGGGTTGCTTCTGGCGGGGGGTAAGGGAGACCGGGGGCCTGTCTGCTATCTCCTCCTCCACTCTTTTCCTTCTTTTAGGTTTAGTTCTTGGGTGACAGGCACGCTGCTAGTGGGGTTAGACCGTAGCCTTTGCAGGGGTGCAGGGGGGGTTTGAGCGGGGAGTGGGTTTATTTTGTCTTTGTTTAGTTCTATGGCCTTTGTTCTTTTCCCTTTTTTCTCCTTTTTACGAGAGGTGTGTTGTCTATCCTGAATCGAATTTCTCTCTCATCTGTGTGTCTACTCTGGTCTTAAATATCCTGAATCGTGGGTGGGCGGGTCCTGCAGACTGATGCTTACCGATGTGGTTGATTATTCTGTCTCTCCTTTTTCATATGCTTGTCGACGTTGACGTCTCATACTCCTGTGTATTAATTTCTCTGCATTGGCCTATTCACCTACATACAGTTGTAATCTATTCTATTGTATGGCACCTGATATTTGTAATATTTCCTCTTGTTTCTCTTCAATAAAAAGTAAAAAAAAAAAAAGAGTGAGATCTGTGATGCGCTACAGGAGCTAGCCGTCGGAAAGGCCGCCGGCCCTGCCGGCATCCCGTTGGAAGTTTATAAGTGCATCAAGAAGGAGATTGCCCCATTATTATTAGATCTATTTAATGGGATATTATGCTCCGGAATAATACCAGACTCCTGGAAGGAAACCAGTATAATAGTGTTGCACAAAAAGGGGAAACCAAAAGAGAGCCCCGGGTCATACAGGCCGATATCCCTCATCAACGTGGACACTAACCTGTATGCAAAGGTCTGGGCAAAGAGGTTGGGGGGGGTCATTGGCGGTCTGGTCTCCCCGTGGCAGCATGGGTTTATCCCCGGTCGTGGTACAACTGACCACATTAGGCGTGCTATTACACTATTTGATGCCCATGCTGCTTCGCGGCGGCATATGGCCATGATCCTCCTCGACGCGGAAAAGGCCTTTAACCGCGTAGCATGGAAATATTTGTGGGAAATACTGAAAGGCAGAGGCTTTGGCCCCAAAATTATGGGTGCTCTTATGACTATGTATCGAGATCCTGTGGCCAGAGTCCAATTGATGGGTGACAGTTCTGAAAGAATTTACATCAAGAGGGGGACACTGAGGATTCTTGGCTGTGCAGAGATTAGCATATGTAGCAAGGACCCACTGAGTAATCAATTCTAATAATTCCTAGGTCAGGGAAAAACAGCATATGAAAAACAACAACCTAGGCAATTACAATTGGCTTGTCATATAAATATAACAGAGAGGAGAAAACCAGGTTATATTTTGCATTCTATTATTTATTATTATATTCATTTAAAGAAATACATTTGGCATGTCTAAAAGTATATTTCTCAGCAACAACATATCATTACAAGTCAACAATGGATCATTATCACAGAGTTACATATAATCAAAATAATTTAAAAAAGAGAGAGGTTAAAAGTGGAACAAATTCACGACGCGCGTTTCGGCGACCAGCGCCTTCTTCAGGAGTAGCCACGTACTACAAAATCTTTAAAAGTTATCAGCTCAACAGGATACGGAGCCAGTAATCTTTAATTCACCAGCAATTAAAATCAATATTATCCTACTTTTTTCATGAAGCTTCAATTGTATTAATTTTTCCTGATAACAGATATTTCTACTGTCTGCCAAATGACTCGATTTCTTTTAGGAACGATGTTGCAGTATCTTTTGTAGAGATGCTAAAAACATGTTCACGATCGTGTTTTGACTTGCAGGGCTTTTTCAACCATCAGGATTACCTGACAATTTTTTAATATTGCGATATACCTCCGGAGTGATTAGATGATAAAAATGCGCTCTGCGCCAGAATAATTAAAAGAGAAATTCCTTTTGATGTGAGGTAAATTTCCAATATTCGACCGCTATTTTGATATACGGTTAAAACGATTAAAACGAACCGGAGGCGGGAAACTGCTTCGTCTTCGTTCAAGGAGTGATTATTTTGATTTTATGTAACTCTGTGATAATGATCCATTGTTGACTTGTAATGATATGTTGTTGCTGAGAAATATACTTGAGAAATCTTGGGATAATTTCTCTCAAAAGAAGCTTTGCAACAGTTACTCCATCATTGTGCCTGTGGAGGAAGGCTTCAACCCACCGTGAAAACAAACAAATGATTACAAGAACATATCTGAGCCTATTACATGTTGGCAATTCGATGAAGTCCAACTGCATCCTAGTAAAAGGACCTCCCTCCCGTCCAATGGTTCTCAGACTTACAACAGTGTTTCTCCCTGGATTCAATTGTTGACACCCCAAACATCGCAGAGAGAGGCTTTCAGCGATCATCCTGAACTTGGGGTTGTACCAAGTCTGTCTGAAAAGGCGTATCATTGCGTCTCTACCAATATGAGCTTGAACATGATACATTCGGGCCATGTTAGAAATCATGCTATCAGGCATTACTGGTCTTTCATCTTTGTATACCCAAATTTCATATTCTCTTTGTCTCTAACCTGCTTTTAACCATATATCTTTTTCTTCATCACCTGCCTCTTCTTGCAAGTGTTTTACTTCCTGTCAAGGCTCACCCACATTAGTAACCATTATAGGACTAGAAACATGTTTAAAGCCTCGTGTCATCTATTTAAAATTAAACATGGCTTAGCTCCCAAATATCTACAGGGCTTAGTTCAGGCTTATAAGCCCAGCCGAAAATTACGATCTTCTGGAAACGGAGATTTTGCCATTCCCAGATTTAGGCTGGTTAAAATGGGAGGTCGTTCTTTCTCACATTTGGGTCCTAAGATGTGGAATGCCCTACCCGTGACCCTGGAAACGGAATGTAATCTTCTCCGTTTTCGCAAGGGTCTTAAAACCTGGCTCTTTCAGCAGTAATTTTGGAGGTTCCTCTAATTGCAATGTCACTCTGCTAGTTCTTCTCCAGTCGGTCCCTAGCGCCGGGAAACCCATTGTGGGTAGCTGTGCGCATTATAAGTTTAATAAAATAAATGTTATTTTTCTCTGTCCCGATTGATAGAAGCCATATTTTTAGCACAATACTGAGCAATTGAATCGGCAAAACGGTTACCTTCAGTGATCTAGTCATCTCCATTCTTATGAGCTGCACACTTCACAACAGCAATTTACTCAGAGAACTGAATCGCATCAACCAACATTTTCACAAATTCAGCATTTCGAATGGATGATCCTGCAGAGGTCAGATATCCTCTTTGAGACTACAGTTGTCCATAGTCATGAACAACTCTGAAGCCATACTGACTGTCAGTCACTATGGTTGTTCGAACCTCTTTTCCCAGTTCACAGGCGCTCGAATCAAAGCAATCAATTCGGCTACTTGAGCAGAACGAATTCCTTTCAGACAAGAAGCTTCCAAAACATCTGCCACTTTACACACAGCATATGCAGCACTCAGAGCAACTTCGTCAGTTCTCAAACATGAACAAGCCACAAACATCACATGATCAGATTCTTCCAATGGTTCATCTTTAATGTCAGGTTATGGCTTGGTGCAATACTCGAGCACATCCAAACACTTGTGATCAATGGCATCTTTCACTTCCACATCCAGGGTATCAGGCAACAATGTAGAAGAATTCACATTCACACATCTTGCCAATAACACATTGTCTGCACCCAAAATTACCTTCTCATATCTGGTCAATCTATTGTTGGTCAAAGACTGTGTTTCAACCGAGTGGGGTACATATACCTTCACTGGGTATCCCATCACTATCCCTTCACTCTGCTCCAAATTCACACTTGTAGCAGCAACTGCTTTCAGGCATCCAGGCAATGCTTCAGCAACTGGATCCAAAACAGCTGAAAAATATGACATTGGTCTTCTCATTTTTCCATGTCTCTGAATTAGAACTGATAATGCACAACCCTCTCTTTCACTGCAATACAGTTCAAATTTGTTCTCATAATCAGGCATACCTAGTGCTGGCGCTTCACACAGACTGGTTTTCAACTCTTCAAATGCTGGCATTTCTATCTCATTCAACAGTTTAGGGTCTCTCACATCTCCTCTTGTCAATCTTTGCAGAGGCTTTGCAATCAATGAAAATCCATGATCCATTGTGGACAGTAACCAACAATTCCTGGAAACATTCTCACCTGTTTCTGTATCTTGGGGGGTTTCATTCCTTGAATAATTCTGATTCTCTCTATGGTGACTTACTTCTCTTATTCATTTTCCAATCTTGTGACCTAAACATTGTTCTTCTTTCTGGCCAAACTGTAATTTTGAAGGAGACACTTTATGTCCTCCTCCTGCCAAATGATTTAGCAATGCTATTGTGTCAGAAACACATGCATCTTTGGTTCTTGATGCGACCTGTAGGTCATCAATAAATTGAACCAAAACAGATTTTCCTGGCTTTTCTAGACTCTCTAGTGATTTCTCTAAAAACTGATTAAGGATAGAAGGACTTTCAGTATACCCTTTGTTCTGAATCTATTATTTACATGGTCCTTTTATACAACCTGTCATCATCTGCAGTTTGAAACGCAATGCCATCTGGTGAACAATAAATGGCACCATTCATTTTGCAGAGTATTTCCAGTCCAAGCAAATGAACAGGACTACTGTCACATACCACAAATCGATGCATCTCTTTAAGATTACCAATTTCAACTTCTACTGGTTCAATAAGGGGTGTTTTATTCTGCCTATTCATTACTCCTACAACTTGGATGTACTCACCTGAGAGAGGAAAGTTTTGAATTACTACTGATCTAACAGTAGAATGGGTAGCACCTGTATCCACTAGGAAGGTAATAGTTACACCATTCACCTTTCCATTCCCAAAAGGACCAGATTGATCTACCTCTAGAATTGCACCAAGCACTCACTCCTCTTCCTCTCCTAGACTTCGTCAACAACTCTCATCTGACTCATTTCCATCCGACCTCAACCAATACTGCGGAATTGCAGTTACACGTGCTAATCTTGTTACCTGTTCTCCTCCATAGAATCCTTTCTCTGCACTGTATTTCTGAAGATTTACACTGTGTGGGAGTGGTGGTTGTGGCACCTGACTCTGCTGGTTAATTGCCTGTTGCTGTGGTGATGACTGTTGATTAACCTCATTCTGCACCTGTGGATTCAATGATTTTTTTCCTGGGTTAACCTTTTGAGGTATCTTACACTCGTTCTTCCAGTGCCCTACCTTGCCACAGTTATGATATCTTCTTTGCCTCATCTAAATGTAATGGTCCCTTTCCTCAAGCTTAGGGGAAAAATCTATCACTCTCTCAGGGATAAGTTTTAATCGGAAGAGCCAATTGATTCCGGTGCCTAAGCCCACGATTTTATAGGTTGTCTTCGCTATACATTCACCACTTTCACACGTAAAATGTCCCTAACTTGTTAACTTTCATTTTTGCTTGACTTCAGTCATAATTTAGTTTGCCAAATTGAGCTCCCTGTTGTTCAGCTACTTTCACTCATGCCCACATAGCTTTCTCTTTAAGCCTTCTCTGCTTGGCATCAAGTTCATCACTACAATATTTTGCATATCTTAAAACTTCATACACTGAGCTGGATTGCCGGCACATCATGTGGTGTTTTATTCTGTCACTTATTTCTGGTCTTAAACCAAATACAATTTTTTTTACAAAATGACTCATATCCTTATACACGACGATGTTAACACCTTGAAACCGGCTATGTAATGTGCGACTTCACTTGCCACACGTTCCCCTCTGCCTGCAGACAGAATAACCAGCTTCCTACTTCCCAGAAGCTTCAAAATTCCAACTACATATAACGTAATACAAACTCAACATGTAGGGGGTCCATTAGGATGGCGGGCAGATTGCCCCCGCCAGGCTGGCGGTAGCCACCGCCAGCCTGGCGGGGGCAATCCGCCCGCCATCCTTCCCTGTATTACCCCCGTCATATTACGATGGCGGAGGGGACCGCAGCGTTGGGAAACACCGCCCCCCTGTTTTCCGCCCCGGTCGCCTTGCGGCCGGGGCGGAAAAGGGATAACATGGTGGCGGTGTCTATCAGACACAGCCAGCCATATTATAATGGTCATTTTTCAATGCCTTTCCGTGGCGGCAATGCCGCCACGGAAAGGCAGGTGGACTTCACTCTGGGGGCCCCCTGCGGGCCCCCAGAGTGAAGCACATTAAGAGGGTGCACACCCTGCATTTGCATAATGAAAGCGGCAGGCACCGCGCGGTGCCTGCCGCTTTCATTTTGGAAATGCTGCAATGCATTTTCAGCATTGTGGCGGGCGGTGCAGAGAGCACCGCCCAGCACAATGCTGAAAATACAGGATGTGCCCGCCACTGTGGCAGGCACATCCTAATGGCAGCCCCGGGACACCCGCCCGCCCGCCATCCTAATGTGCCCCATAGTGTTAGTCATAACTTCTGTACATCAGAACTCTATATACATTAACCTTGTCAAATCTATACATTTCTTATCCAAACTAACCTATAGCAACCAGAGTCCTGCTACCAAAAAAACGGATCCAGCGCAGCTCTCAAACAACCCCCTTAATTCATCTCAGTTTACTCAGGAGTTAACTTGCTTCACTCGTTGGTGGGGCCCATAGCACCGTGAGTCACTCATTCACACAAATTACACCGCTCCCAAGATCAGTGAGACTAGAAGGCGAGTTGCTGGACAGCGGAGTACCCTATTAATCTAAAAATCTCAAATTCTATACATTATGTACATATGCAGATATGGACGTCTCCATTGTCTTTAGATTCATAATAAATAACATCAAGGTACCCTACTGTTTTAGCCAATGGACCAGCTAGTAGAAGATGGAAATCAAGACCAGCTTAATTTACTATTTCTCATTTATCTTTATTTTTCTTATTATTTCAACTATTCTGTCATGACTTTATTTATTAAATTCTAAGATTTAATTCGTACATTTTCTTATTGAAACTCTACTTTAGATTTAAGTCAAGAAGAAAAGTGATTTCAATGTATTTGACATTTATTAGTAAAACAATTTAGAAATAAGAAATGTAAATATCATATTACCAAGTTTGTTGAAAGAAATACAGGAATAAACGACACAGGTTCCCAAATCTGACTCTCTATCTTCCTCGATGTCTACCTCCCATCAGGACTCCGCATTCAATTCTATACCCCATCAAAAGTTAAAGTCAGGAAAAATGTCAAAGTCTTTTGCACACAAAAATCATTCAGTCCGACAGCATGTCGTGGTGCGAAAAATAATTTCAGGAACAGCTTTTTCTCTCTTTCGTACTGGCTCTTTTATACCCTTTTCACTATTTATCTAGCTAAAAATTGAAACTTTTAGGGTCCATACTCATTCCTCATTGGTCCATTAGAGGGGTGGTGAAGATCACCTCATCTCCTTATTGTCCAAATTTTGCACTGTCATTTCCACATTTCTCATGTAGTCAAAATTGTCCATTTCGATACTCATCATCCTGTCCTTGTATTGTTTATACATCATGCAGTTACTTCACTCAATTTTCCCAGGCTCACAAATTCGAGCACCTCTTTGGCATCAGTCCGCTTTTCCCGTCCACGCTGACCTTGACACCAGTAGCCCAGGCACAGTCTGTTCATACATCTCTCAAGCACAGTCGTGCATGCGTAGAGCCATACTTTCTCGGAGTCTCGCAAATCCGCCATTTTCTAGCAAGGTCGCACTGGCCTCAATGGGAACTAATGTGAAAACAAATACAACAGACGTTAGATTTTAGAATTAAAGCCCTTCTAATTACCTACCACAATTCTAAGTTTACCATGTTAAAGGTTACCTAGCAGTAAGCAACACCAATGCATTGTTTACTCACCAAATGTGTTCGTTTTGCCACAAAAACACTCACAGTAAGCATAAATGCATAGCTCTATTTAACTAAATGCGTTATTGCACTATATTAATATGACATCTTCACATGATAAATACATTAAGGTTGCAAAATAATCTAGTTAGTTTCCCACGTGTACTTTTTCTGTGAGTGCTTTTCATTTTGTTGGTTAGTTCAAACACTTCACACGATTAATACATGTTATGCTTATGGGAACTTAATTTCACATGGGGTACATTTCTGTCATTCCTCTGCTCCACCAATTCTCCTCTTTGGTGATGTTATCACCACACAACACTCAAAACATTTTTAGAAAGTTTTTAATAAAACATGTTTCAGGTTCTTCTCATTAAGTTAGCTTAGACTCTTGTATCCTCCATTTTTCTTGTATCATTGTACATTTTATCTTTGTACTCTTCCTACTCTATTTCTCCCCTTTCACGTTCTCTTTCTTTATTCACGTCAATTTTGTTTTTTATTGATTTTCTAATGTTTCCCCTTCTTCTACACTCGCAAATTAATCTTAGTATTAATATTATGAAAATTACTACAGTCAGTGGAATTAACACTTTCCCTATTATTGATCTACCTATTTCAAGAAACCCTTTCTTTACAGCTCAAAAACTCTTACCAACTTTCTCAAGAACCCCGTTAACCTCTAGTGGAGTAATTTCTTCATTTAATTCTGTAAAATTTGTAATATACTTTTGAATATTTTGACTTTTGTCTGAGATATAAGTTCAACAGTGCTGTACCTTTAAAACTTCACAGACTCCTCCTTCTTTTGCCAATATTATGTCAAGAGCTAGTCGATTTTGCATCACCATAGCTCTCATAGCAACCATTTCAGTATTTACCACTAAAAATCCTCCACCGTATCTGTTGATAAATGATCTACTATTGTTGACAATTTTCAAATTTTGTTTGCATTAAAAGATATACCCACTGCTGGTATCAATGCTCCAAAAATATCACCTATTATTTCTAAAACACTTGTCCTTCTCCTACGTGTTAATGGTTTACCTATCTCATGAATTCCATTAGTTCCTCAATCTACATGAAATATTTTAGGAAACACCAAACCTACATAACAAGATCCGTACCAGTGGTCCGGTAATCTATAATAAGCCTTGTTTCCACACAAAAAGTAAATTCCAGGAAAAACAGGATCATTTCCACCTTTAAATCACCATCCCCCTTTTATAATATATGTATCTTCACATTGACTTGCTCCCACAAAATAATTGTGATACAAAGTGTTATCTCTCCGAATACATAATTTCCCTATTTGTGGTGTATCTATATTAATTACCACATTCACATATTTCCCTCAATATTTTCATCTTTAAAATTCCACATTGTTGATTTTGCTTTATTTGCAGTTGATTTTCTCTTGTATTGGATTCTCCTTTCCTCTACCATGTCCAAAAAGGCTTTTCTTCACTATGCATTTTACATGTTAAATTGTGTTTAGAAGCATAATGAAGAGTTAGTTCGTGTGTCTCAAGAAAATATTCACCAAAACCTCTACCTATCTTACTTTTGTTCAAATCTTGTAAAATTTTCAATGTTGAAAAAGTGTCATCAGAATTAGAATAATATTCCACTGTACCTGTTTTGTAAAATAAAGTAGATAAAACACTACAAGTTATCCCATACGTCAAAGGGAGATGATGGTAATTCACACCCTCTGATACAGATGCAGGTAACCGCATACAGACATAGCAGTCCCTTGCGTCCATAGTTTTCACATATTCATACAAAAGTTTAGAAAAAATGTTTTTCGAAAAATCACTAATGGAATTATCTCCATATAAATCAGGATTATATACATGTTTCACATCACTCTTTAACCCATGAATCTTTTCTTTTGTACTCCCATTTGTCTTAGCATGTTAAAATGCAGGTCTCAAAGGTATCACAATTGCTAGTATAGGCCACACTACTATTAATAACCCTGTACATATTAACCACATACTACACCATTTCCAAAAAATAGCACATTTTGATCTCTGAACATCATTAGTAGGCATTTTTGTATTCAATAATTTAAATACAATATCTCATTCAGTCTTTTATCGTCACCACATTGTCTTTAACTGCTTTGCACTTGTAAAAATGTATTTAACTCCTTTGCACTTGGAAAAGTGTCTTTAACTCCTTTGCACTTGGAAAAGTGTCTTTAAATCTCTTTCTTTAATATCAATCTCTTTTATGATTCTCTTTATCTCTTTTGCTTTTGTCCTCTTTTTGGTTCCCAGTTTTTACCCAACTTTGTCTTTCATCAGTCTTTTACTCACTTTGATAACTCAGATTTTCTTACAGAAGGAAGCAAGATGGCGACCACGTAAGAGGTCAATTACAGCACGGACGGACTGGTCGGGTTAAGGAAATGATTAGACCCCACTGAAGGAGAAAACGCTGAAACCGAAACAAACCAGCGGCATCGGAAATTGCAGCAATCATACCAAAGAAACAAAAGGCTTTTGTTCAAACTAGGAATTTTTAAAAGATTTATCCTGCTTAACATATGCTGGGATGCCGGAGGAGTCACCTTTCACTTTGGGCGGCCGTGGTTGGATCCAGGCGGCGATACCTGGAGCTCTCTGTTTACAGGTACCTGCTACACCTGTGGGCTCAGCAGAGTGAAGACCTGGGAATGGCTTCAAAATCAGCAAACACGGGGATAAAGGCAGCTGAGGCAGCCCGAAAGCAGCGAGCAGAGACAGTTTTTTGTCCGACTGACACAGGAGTGGCGGCAAGGGAAAAAATGCCGGGCGATGTTCGGCAAAGACAACCGCCGACTTCGACTCCACCGAGGAAAGGCAGAGGCGGGGCTGCAAGTAAGAACCAGCCAGCTGGCCCAACGATAGCGGAGCTGCCGACTCGCAGCAAGGCCCCACAAGCAGAACAGACAGAGTCAAAAGTGGTCGAAGCAGAGATGTCTACGAAGGTGCCCCCCCACAGAAAGTTGCAAGTAAGATGCTAACAATTGGGGTGAGCCCTGTTGAAACCCAGACTCCTTCCCAAAATGGTGTAAATGATACAATCGGTATAAATGAACCACTTTGTCAAAAGGCTGCCTTGGAACTCCCAGAAATGCCATTAGGGCAAAGCCCTGAAAGTGAAGGAAACCCAGACAATATGGGGGAGTTGGATAAAGGTGCAGAAACTATGTGTGCGCCATTGATTGTAACAGAAATGTTGGAAGACTCAGAAGGGTTCCAGGATGCTGTAGTGGAAGGGGGTGCCAGGGCTAAGAGTCTATTGGATGTATTACGCAGTGAGCAAGTTCTAGAGGGTTTGGACCCTGATAAGGCCCCTAGCCACTGCTTTTTTTCCATGTCTTACTCAAACTAAAAGGGAATGTACTTTCCTCGTGCCACTCGTCTTGGGACCCCGCAGAGCAACATGCTACCTGCAGTCAGTGTGGGTTTTAATTTCTACCCGCACCACTAATCCAAACATGTCAATACTCTATGTACCTCCTTAACTGCAGGTCCCTCCCTAAGCACACCCTTGAAATCTCAATACTAATTGAGGAATTAAAACCCGACATCCTATTCCTCACAGAGACATGGCTGCACAAACAGTCAGAACCTGACCTCGTCCAAACCCTCCCCCAAGGATAGCAAATACTGCGCAACGACCGCAAAACAGGAAGAGGGGTGGACTGGCAATAATCCACAAAATATGTTACGAAATATGCAGCTCTCCCACCCACGTCCCAGACTGTGAAAGTCTACCTTATACGATAAAACTTAATCCAACGAATACCTCTTCGGGAATACTTATATACCGGCCCCCCCCCCCCCCCCCGGCCCACAGGAACAATTCTTTCCTGTCCTCGCACCCATCATAGCAAATCTTGCTTACAGTCCTGCAAACTTCACTCTCTTATGAGATCTTAATGTCCACTTCGATGACCCAAACAACCCTAACGCCAAAGAGATAACCTCTAGTCTATCCGCTCTCGAACCCTCACAACGAGTAGTCGTACCCACCCATCAAAAGGGCCACCTCCTTGACCCTATTTTCAGCAACTGGCCGGATCTACAAATCGGAAAGCCCTCTCCTCTCCCCTTCCCTAGACAGACCACTTCCTTGTCCCTCTCATATGGACCGCCACCAACCCTCACCCACCTGAACCCATAACAGTCCAAAAATCCAGAAACTGGTCAAAACTCCGCAACCAAAATGGATGGAGAGGCTCGAATCCACTAAACCGCCCAACACCTCCAACCCCATCGAAGGAAATGAGAACTATAACACCTGGATCACCAACTCTCTTGATCTGGTGCTCCCCCTCAAAAACATCAATCCCAAACGCTGCAACACAACTGCCCCATGGTACACCACCAATCTACTGGAATCAAAACGTAACTGTAAAAAACTGGAGAGGGAATGGAGCCTGGACTACTCACCCACAAAAAAACTGGCCTACAGAACGGCAATCAAAACCTACAAAGCCTGCATCAAACTAGCACAGGCAACCTATTTTGAGGACAAAATTGCCAAGGCAGCCTATAAACCTAAGGATATCTACCGTATTGCGAAATCCCTCCTTCAACTACCTGAGGCACCCAAGGAATACGGCGATGTCAATGCCCACTGCGACAACCTAGCAGAGTTCTTTCTCTGCAAAATCGAAACAATCAACACCTCTTTCTCCCACCACCCCCCTCTGACCAGTAACTCACCAGAACCTGCGCCACCTCCCCCAGTTACACTTGAGCACTTTCCTCCTCTTGACCTCGCCAACTTAGAGGCAATTATGCATCAGGTGAAATCGGGTTCACCAAAAGACCTTGCACCCCCGCGCATCCTTATCCCAATCTTTCCTCATGTCTCACCCACCATTCTGGACCTACTCAACACCTCCCTCTACTCTGGCACCGTCCCACCCCCTTGTAAGCAAGCCATGGTCAAAACCCTTCTAAAAAAATCAAACTTAGATCAGAACAACCCTTCCAACTACTGACCCATCTCCCTACTACCCTGGCTCAGTAAACTCCTAGAAAAACACATCAACGCAGTATTGAAAAACTTTCTGTAGTCAAACACTAGACTAGAGCCATCCCAGACGGGATTTCTTCCCCTCCATGGGACTGAAACGGCCCTTGTTACAGTGACGGAGGAGGCAAGAAAGATCTTGGACAATGGAGGCTCCACAGCCATCATTCTCCTTGACCTAAGTGCCGCCTTCGACGCTGTAAACCACAACATCTTACTCCACCGACTCAGCGGGATAGGTGTCTCTGGAATGGCAATCTTCTGGCTCAGGTCCTTTCTCTCTGATCGCTCCTTCCAGGTATTTGAGAAAGAACACACCTCCCCCAGCAAAACTCTGAACTGTGGGGTGCCACAGGGCTCCTCCCTAAGCCCCACCCTTTTTAATGTTTACATGAGCCCACTGGCTGAGGTCGTCCGCCCCTTCGGAGTAAAAATTGTCACCTATGCGGATGACACCCAGCTAGTGGTGGCTCTAGATCCCCCTTTAACTCACACCATGGCCTGTACAAATGTCTGGAAGCAGTCACCACATGGATGACATCCTTCTGCCTAAAATTAAACGGGGAAAAAACAGAGCTTATGCTCTGTGGAAACACCATTGACAAGACCATAGATCCAATCTGGCCCCCCTGTCTGGGTCCTCCCCCTCCACCCAAAGAATCTATCAAAAGCCTCGGCATATGGCTCGACAAGTCACTCAATTTCAAACACCAGGCGTCCAAACTATCCACCACCTGTTTTGGTCTCCAAAGACTGCTGCGCAAAATCCTCCCTTTCCTTCCCTTTCATGCCAGACAGATTATGGTACAAGGCCTAATCCTATCCCGTTTGGACTGTGGGAACGCCCTATATCTCGGGGCTCCCCAGTCCACCCTGAACAAACTACAAATAATCCAAAATTGCGCAGCCAGGACCCTCCTCCAAATCCCCCGGCGAGTCTCAGTTAAAGCCCGACTAAAAGACCTCCACTGTCTCCCAGTAAAGGCAAGGATTGAAATCAAGGTTATGTGCATCGCTCACCGGTCTTACTGGGGAACAGGTCCCATCATCAACCGCCCCCTTATAACCGCTTACCACCCTAACAGACATCTTAGATCAGTATCCTCCTACCTCACCACAATACCCCAATTTAAGAAAGCCAGATGTGGAGGCCGCTCACTCTCTTACAATCTCGCCAAGCTCTGGAACGCCCTCCCCCTCACACTCAGATCAGAGCCCAACCTACTGACTTTCCGAAAACTCCTGAAAACCTGGCTTTTTAACAAACCTGAGTAACTTTCTGCGGCTCTGTCTCAGGCCTGACCTCTTACAGCGTTGGGACGCCTTATGGTAGCCACCGTGCTTTACAAATAGTCTTTTCATTTCATTCATTTCATCTCAGAAGGGGCTGAGTGGTCAGAAGATGACAGGAGTTCGTCTCTAGGGCATAGCGATCTTGACACAGATCCTGAGTATAGCGAGCCAGATCCCCCAGCGACCACTTTGAGATCCAATAGTCAGCCAGGGGCACACGGCCGAGGCGGAAAATACTTAAAATGGGATTATTCTTTTACTACCCCACTCACCACCCCAACTACTGGCATAATTTCCACTGAAACTGTGGCAACCTCCCCTCCCATGCTGGAAATAATTCACCAGGCCATTCTTTCACGTAGGGAGGAGACGCAACACGATAGTCGAAAGACCCAGGCAGCAATGAGTAAGATGCAGGGGGTCGTAAGAAAGCTATCCAAAGCTTGTACTACTGTGGGTGACAGGGTTTCGAACCTTGAGGAGAGGATTGTCGCAACAGAGTCAGGAACGGCTGCTGCATCCACCCAAGTGGAGTCTCAAAATGCACAAATTAAGGATATCCAGTGGAAACTGGAAGATTTTGAGTACTGACAGAGGAAAAACAATCTTAGAGTGCTGGGGATTCCTGAGGGGGCAGAAGGGTCTGACATTAGGGCCTATATCACAGAATTATTTAAGTCTGCCTTCCCGGAGTTGTGTGAGTGGAATTGGTCTGCCGAAATACAAAGGGCTCATCGCACCCCGTTTAAGGCTAGAGCATCAAGAGGGGAGGATAAACCCGGGGCAGTTCTGATATTCCTGGGGAACTTTCTTCTGTGGCAGGCTATCGCAGAGAAAGCTAGACCTGAGTCAAGGAGATCAGGGGGGGGGGTCTCTTTTTTCGTCCGACCAGACTATTGTCATGCAACAGTAGAACGACGGTGGAGGTTGAGACTCTTAATCAAACCATTTCAGGAGAAGAACATCCAAGTGTATTTGATGAACCCAGCACAGCTCAAAGTGATTCATGATGGTCAGATAAAATACTTTTCTTCGGAAATTAAAGCTAAGGAATACCTGGACACTGTGGGTAACCACAGAGTGTAATCATGATGGGGCTGAAAGGGTTAAAGTTAAGGGTATGTCGTATGTATGGGTGGGCTGTTGAATTTATACTGGTTTAAAGAATGCGAAGATTGGCTGCCTTACAGGACCATCTGCGTTGTTGTGTTATTCGGTGTGATCTACTAGTTAGGAAGGCAAGGGGTCTGGTCACGGTGTGCGATTTTTAGGATCACGTTAAGGAAGACCAGTCCGTTTCTGCTGTACACATCACATGCACAGATTAAGGTCTGAGCGCTTCACAAGGGTGGTGGGTGTAGGGTGGAAGGGGAGGTGTGGTTGGGGGATCGCGGGGGTTGGAGGATGGGGATGGAAGAGAGGAGGGGTGAAAAATGGAAAAAAAGAGAAGCCTGGTGCTTCATAGTTTTGGATTGTTTTGTGGCAGGACCTGGTCATGGTATATATGATGTATGGATACAACAGATTGAAGGTGTCAATTTAAATCGACAAAATGTGGAACATTAAAATATGTACAATTAACATCGGGGGTTTAAATGACTGGAGGAAGAGACAAAGGCTAGCTCATTTTGTTAATACATTCGGTATTGACGTGCTTTGTCTGCAGGAGACGTATGTACCCTGGGCAAAGAAACACCTGCTAAATATAAGAGGCTATGAGATGCTGGCCTGCTCCACGCAAACCTCCACAGTTAGGGGAGTAGCAATTTTAGCCAAATCATCTTTGGGGGGAGTCAAGCGTCATAAGGCAGATAGTTTAGGGAGATGGACAGTTGTTGAGCTAGCAATGGGTTCTACAATGTGTGTGATTTACGGGTCTAACCAGGATGATCCAGAGGTGTTTGATTTTTTGGAAGGAGAATTGGCTGGTTGGCCTACCCCAATTATAGTGTGCGGAGATTTAAATATATTTGTTGATTTATTAAGTAAGTACCCTTATGTAGGTCGAAAGCCCCGGATATTTCGGGCCCTAAGCTCTCTCATGAAATCGCATGGGTTAGTTGATGTCTGGGGTGATAAGGAACCCAACAATCCTGGTTTTACGTATTTTCGAACCCCTTCCAGAAGTATACTAAATTAGACTACTTTTTAATATCCTTATCAGAATTAAAAAAGGTGAGCATCAGAAAACTACTGAAAGTAATATCTGATCACAGTCCATTGATAATGTACTATGATCTGGATTTATTTGCTAGGAAGCAGTCAAGATGGACGTTCGAAAGAAGGTTACTAGCAGACAGCATGTATGTGGAACATCTCAAGAAATGGACGGGGGAGTACTTTGATGCAAACCGCTTTTGCGTTTCCATGAATAATGTCTGGGATGCATTCAAAGCCGCCCTGAGAGGGGAAACAATCAGTTTCTCTGCAAGGATGAGGAAGGAAGATAGGAGAGATGAACTGGGCAGCTAGTAGAAGCAGAAGAACAACAGGTCAGAGATATTGGTCAAGGAAAAGAAGGTGTGGAGAGTCAACAGAGGATAGTGGCTATTAAAGCAGAGCTCCAGAAAGTGGTAGCCCAGAAAGCAACTAGCGAGTACCAAGCTTCAAGTGGTAAGCACTATGAAACAGGCGAACAGGCGGGTAGAGTACTGGCACTACGGATAAGGCAAGGTAATGTTAAGAATGTAATCTCTAATATACAGGAAGGTGGACGGAAATATACAGAACCTAAAGACGTCTTGAAAGTTTTAAAAAACTTTTACCAAACCTTATATAATGAGGAGGTTGACACGCTTGTATCTAGGGTTGAGTTTGGGGATGGAGGCCCCCAGCTGGATGAGTTGGGTAGAGAAGAGCTAGATAAGGAATTAACAAAGAGTGAGATCCCGCGCCGGTCGCTGTGGTCGGGGGTCCGTTGCCCGGAGGCTCTGCTAGGCTCCCGGGGTTGACGGGCTTGGATCCTCGCCGGCGGCGAAGGTGTTGATATAGCGAAATTGAGAGCGCCCGCTGTTGCCATCGGCCCCACCTGTGCCTGATACCCCGGAGTAGTCGACCTCCGGGGTTCAAGACCTGATCTGTCGCTTTACGAGAAGGGATGGAGCGGGTGGAATATACGCCGTCGCTGAAGAGCGTAATGGCCGCTATTGGGGCGCTCCACTCGCAGGTCACAGCCATCATCCAGAAAATGGTCGTAACAGTTGACAATATCTGCCTGAGATCGGACTACGACCCCTCGATAGGTTTGAAACAAGCTGTGTTACCCGTGGAGCAGGTTAGGCCTGCGACTGAGGGCCCCGTGCGGAAGCTAGATTTGGTATTTTCTGTCGGCTCCCAAATACCAGCTAGCGAGCCTGGAACTAACATAAGCCCATCGTGCGCAAGACCGATACCGCCCAAGATGGACATAGACGATCTTATACACCATAATAAGTTCCTCAGTGACTATCGGAGTGATTCATTATCCTTTTCCGCCCAGTTGGCTCAATCACGTTCTTGTGTCTTCTCTTTGGTGGACAGTTATCTCCGTCGGACTTGTGGACTTCGAGTACTAATATCCTGGTTTCGATCCCACCGTACTGACTTTCACTTTTTGGAACATTTGGATACTTCTATTGACATGGCGGTTCGAGCTGAGAGGGCTCGCATGAAAAATCGGAGTGGCCAGGGTTGAATTCGACTGTCTAGGTTTGATAAAATGGCTTCATTTGCTACGGGACTTGTAACCTATAATGATGTGGGAGTCGGGTGATTTTCACAAACTCCCCCGGTTGGCTTGTATTTGTAGATTTAAATTGTCTTGATTATATTCAGGGGTGGGTTGCTTCTGGCGGGGGGTAAGGGAGACCGGGGGCCTGTCTGCTATCTCCTCCTCCACTCTTTTCCTTCTTTTAGGTTTAGTTCTTGGGTGACAGGCACGCTGCTAGTGGGGTTAGACCGTAGCCTTTGCAGGGGTGCAGGGGGGGTTTGAGCGGGGAGTGGGTTTATTTTGTCTTTGTTTAGTTCTATGGCCTTTGTTCTTTTCCCTTTTTTCTCCTTTTTACGAGAGGTGTGTTGTCTATCCTGAATCGAATTTCTCTCTCATCTGTGTGTCTACTCTGGTCTTAAATATCCTGAATCGTGGGTGGGCGGGTCCTGCAGACTGATGCTTACCGATGTGGTTGATTATTCTGTCTCTCCTTTTTCATATGCTTGTCGACGTTGACGTCTCATACTCCTGTGTATTAATTTCTCTGCATTGGCCTATTCACCTACATACAGTTGTAATCTATTCTATTGTATGGCACCTGATATTTGTAATATTTCCTCTTGTTTCTCTTCAATAAAAAGTAAAAAAAAAAAAAGAGTGAGATCTGTGATGCGCTACAGGAGCTAGCCGTCGGAAAGGCCGCCGGCCCTGCCGGCATCCCGTTGGAAGTTTATAAGTGCATCAAGAAGGAGATTGCCCCATTATTATTAGATCTATTTAATGGGATATTATGCTCCGGAATAATACCAGACTCCTGGAAGGAAACCAGTATAATAGTGTTGCACAAAAAGGGGAAACCAAAAGAGAGCCCCGGGTCATACAGGCCGATATCCCTCATCAACGTGGACACTAACCTGTATGCAAAGGTCTGGGCAAAGAGGTTGGGGGGGGTCATTGGCGGTCTGGTCTCCCCGTGGCAGCATGGGTTTATCCCCGGTCGTGGTACAACTGACCACATTAGGCGTGCTATTACACTATTTGATGCCCATGCTGCTTCGCGGCGGCATATGGCCATGATCCTCCTCGACGCGGAAAAGGCCTTTAACCGCGTAGCATGGAAATATTTGTGGGAAATACTGAAAGGCAGAGGCTTTGGCCCCAAAATTATGGGTGCTCTTATGACTATGTATCGAGATCCTGTGGCCAGAGTCCAATTGATGGGTGACAGTTCTGAAAGAATTTACATCAAGAGGGGGACACTGAGGATTCTTGGCTGTGCAGAGATTAGCATATGTAGCAAGGACCCACTGAGTAATCAATTCTAATAATTCCTAGGTCAGGGAAAAACAGCATATGAAAAACAACAACCTAGGCAATTACAATTGGCTTGTCATATAAATATAACAGAGAGGAGAAAACCAGGTTATATTTTGCATTCTATTATTTATTATTATATTCATTTAAAGAAATACATTTGGCATGTCTAAAAGTATATTTCTCAGCAACAACATATCATTACAAGTCAACAATGGATCATTATCACAGAGTTACATATAATCAAAATAATTTAAAAAAGAGAGAGGTTAAAAGTGGAACAAATTCACGACGCGCGTTTCGGCGACCAGCGCCTTCTTCAGGAGTAGCCACGTACTACAAAATCTTTAAAAGTTATCAGCTCAACAGGATACGGAGCCAGTAATCTTTAATTCACCAGCAATTAAAATCAATATTATCCTACTTTTTTCATGAAGCTTCAATTGTATTAATTTTTCCTGATAACAGATATTTCTACTGTCTGCCAAATGACTCGATTTCTTTTAGGAACGATGTTGCAGTATCTTTTGTAGAGATGCTAAAAACATGTTCACGATCGTGTTTTGACTTGCAGGGCTTTTTCAACCATCAGGATTACCTGACAATTTTTTAATATTGCGATATACCTCCGGAGTGATTAGATGATAAAAATGCGCTCTGCGCCAGAATAATTAAAAGAGAAATTCCTTTTGATGTGAGGTAAATTTCCAATATTCGACCGCTATTTTGATATACGGTTAAAACGATTAAAACGAACCGGAGGCGGGAAACTGCTTCGTCTTCGTTCAAGGAGTGATTATTTTGATTTTATGTAACTCTGTGATAATGATCCATTGTTGACTTGTAATGATATGTTGTTGCTGAGAAATATACTTGAGAAATCTTGGGATAATTTCTCTCAAAAGAAGCTTTGCAACAGTTACTCCATCATTGTGCCTGTGGAGGAAGGCTTCAACCCACCGTGAAAACAAACAAATGATTACAAGAACATATCTGAGCCTATTACATGTTGGCAATTCGATGAAGTCCAACTGCATCCTAGTAAAAGGACCTCCCTCCCGTCCAATGGTTCTCAGACTTACAACAGTGTTTCTCCCTGGATTCAATTGTTGACACCCCAAACATCGCAGAGAGAGGCTTTCAGCGATCATCCTGAACTTGGGGTTGTACCAAGTCTGTCTGAAAAGGCGTATCATTGCGTCTCTACCAATATGAGCTTGAACATGATACATTCGGGCCATGTTAGAAATCATGCTATCAGGCATTACTGGTCTTTCATCTTTGTATACCCAAATTTCATATTCTCTTTGTCTCTAACCTGCTTTTAACCATATATCTTTTTCTTCATCACCTGCCTCTTCTTGCAAGTGTTTTACTTCCTGTCAAGGCTCACCCACATTAGTAACCATTATAGGACTAGAAACATGTTTAAAGCCTCGTGTCATCTATTTAAAATTAAACATGGCTTAGCTCCCAAATATCTACAGGGCTTAGTTCAGGCTTATAAGCCCAGCCGAAAATTACGATCTTCTGGAAACGGAGATTTTGCCATTCCCAGATTTAGGCTGGTTAAAATGGGAGGTCGTTCTTTCTCACATTTGGGTCCTAAGATGTGGAATGCCCTACCCGTGACCCTGGAAACGGAATGTAATCTTCTCCGTTTTCGCAAGGGTCTTAAAACCTGGCTCTTTCAGCAGTAATTTCGGAGGTTCCTCTAATTGCAATGTCACTCTGCTAGTTCTTCTCCAGTCGGTCCCTAGCGCCGGGAAACCCATTGTGGGTAGCTGTGCGCATTATAAGTTTAATAAAATAAATGTTATTTTTCTCTGTCCCGATTGATAGAAGCCATATTTTTAGCACAATACTGAGCAATTGAATCGGCAAAACGGTTACCTTCAGTGATCTAGTCATCTCCATTCTTATGAGCTGCACACTTCACAACAGCAATTTACTCAGAGAACTGAATCGCATCAACCAACATTTTCACAAATTCAGCATTTCGAATGGATGATCCTGCAGAGGTCAGATATCCTCTTTGAGACTACAGTTGTCCATAGTCATGAACAACTCTGAAGCCATACTGACTGTCAGTCACTATGGTTGTTCGAACCTCTTTTCCCAGTTCACAGGCGCTCGAATCAAAGCAATCAATTCGGCTACTTGAGCAGAACGAATTCCTTTCAGACAAGAAGCTTCCAAAACATCTGCCACTTTACACACAGCATATGCAGCACTCAGAGCAACTTCGTCAGTTCTCAAACATGAACAAGCCACAAACATCACATGATCAGATTCTTCCAATGGTTCATCTTTAATGTCAGGTTATGGCTTGGTGCAATACTCGAGCACATCCAAACACTTGTGATCAATGGCATCTTTCACTTCCACATCCAGGGTATCAGGCAACAATGTAGAAGAATTCACATTCACACATCTTGCCAATAACACATTGTCTGCACCCAAAATTACCTTCTCATATCTGGTCAATCTATTGTTGGTCAAAGACTGTGTTTCAACCGAGTGGGGTACATATACCTTCACTGGGTATCCCATCACTATCCCTTCACTCTGCTCCAAATTCACACTTGTAGCAGCAACTGCTTTCAGGCATCCAGGCAATGCATCAGCAACTGGATCCAAAACAGCTGAAAAATATGACATTGGTCTTCTCATTTTTCCATGTCTCTGAATTAGAACTGATAATGCACAACCCTCTCTTTCACTGCAATACAGTTCAAATTTGTTCTCATAATCAGGCATACCTAGTGCTGGCGCTTCACACAGACTGGTTTTCAACTCTTCAAATGCTGCCATTTCTATCTCATTCAACAGTTTAGGGTCTCTCACATCTCCTCTTGTCAATCTTTGCAGAGGCTTTGCAATCAATGAAAATCCATGATCCATTGTGGACAGTAACCAACAATTCCTGGAAACATTCTCACCTGTTTCTGTATCTTGGGGGGTTTCATTCCTTGAATAATTCTGATTCTCTCTATGGTGACTTACTTCTCTTATTCATTTTCCAATCTTGTGACCTAAACATTGTTCTTCTTTCTGGCCAAACTAATTTTGAAGGAGACACTTTATGTCCTCCTCCTGCCAAATGATTTAGCAATGCTATTGTGTCAGAAACACATGCATCTTTGGTTCTTGATGCGACCTGTAGGTCATCAATAAATTGAACCAAAACAGATTTTCCTGGCTTTTCTAGACTCTCTAGTGATTTCTCTAAAAACTGATTAAGGATAGAGGGACTTTCAGTATACCCTTTGTTCTGAATCTATTATTTACATGGTCCTTTTATACAACCTGTCATCATCTGCAGTTTGAAACGCAATGCCATCTGGTGAACAATAAATGGCACCATTCATTTTGCAGAGTATTTCCAGTCCAAGCAAATGAACAGGACTACTGTCACATACCACAAATCGATGCATCTCTTTAAGATTACCAATTTCAACTTCTACTGGTTCAGTAAGGGGTGTTTTATTCTGCCTATTCATTACTCCTACAACTTGGATGTACTCACCTGAGAGAGGAAAGTTTTGAATTACTACTGATCTAACAGTAGAATGGGTAGCACCTGTATCCACTAGGAAGGTAATAGTTACACCATTCACCTTTCCATTCCCAAAAGGACCAGATTGATCTACCTCTAGAATTGCACCAAGCACTCACTCCTCTTCCTCTCCTAGACTTCGTCAACAACTCTCATCTGACTCATTTCCATCCGACCTCAACCAATACTGCGGAATTGCAGTTACACGTGCTAATCTTGTTACCTGTTCTCCTCCATAGAATCCTTTCTCTGCACTGTATTTCTGAAGATTTACACTGTGTGGGAGTGGTGGTTGTGGCACCTGACTCTGCTGGTTAATTGCCTGTTGCTGTGGTGATGACTGTTGATTAACCTCATTCTGCACCTGTGGATTCAATGATTTTTTTCCTGGGTTAACCTTTTGAGGTATCTTACACTCGTTCTTCCAGTGCCCTACCTTGCCACAGTTATGATATCTTCTTTGCCTCATCTAAATGTAATGGTCCCTTTCCTCAAGCTTAGGGGAAAAATCTATCACTCTCTCAGGGATAAGTTTTAATCGGAAGAGCCAATTGATTCCGGTGCCTAAGCCCACGATTTTATAGGTTGTCTTCGCTATACATTCACCACTTTCACACGTAAAATGTCCCTAACTTGTTAACTTTCATTTTTGCTTGACTTCAGTCATAATTTAGTTTGCCAAATTGAGCTCCCTGTTGTTCAGCTACTTTCACTCATGCCCACATAGCTTTCTCTTTAAGCCTTCTCTGCTTGGCATCAAGTTCATCACTACAATATTTTGCATATCTTAAAACTTCATACACTGAGCTGGATTGCCGGCACATCATGTGGTGTTTTATTCTGTCACTTATTTCTGGTCTTAAACCAAATACAATTTTTTTTACAAAATGACTCATATCCTTATACACGACGATGTTAACACCTTGAAACCGGCTATGTAATGTGCGACTTCACTTGCCACACGTTCCCCTCTGCCTGCAGACAGAATAACCAGCTTCCTACTTCCCAGAAGCTTCAAAATTCCAACTACATATAACGTAATACAAACTCAACATGTAGGGGGTCCATTAGGATGGCGGGCAGATTGCCCCCGCCAGGCTGGCGGTAGCCACCGCCAGCCTGGCGGGGGCAATCCGCCCGCCATCCTTCCCTGTATTACCCCCGTCATATTACGATGGCGGAGGGGACCGCAGCGTTGGGAAACACCGCCCCCCTGTTTTCCGCCCCGGTCGCCTTGCGGCCGGGGCGGAAAAGGGATAACATGGTGGCGGTGTCTATCAGACACAGCCAGCCATATTATAATGGTCATTTTTCAATGCCTTTCCGTGGCGGCAATGCCGCCACGGAAAGGCAGGTGGACTTCACTCTGGGGGCCCCCTGCGGGCCCCCAGAGTGAAGCACATTAAGAGGGTGCACACCCTGCATTTGCATAATGAAAGCGGCAGGCACCGCGCGGTGCCTGCCGCTTTCATTTTGGAAATGCTGCAATGCATTTTCAGCATTGTGGCGGGCGGTGCAGAGAGCACCGCCCAGCACAATGCTGAAAATACAGGATGTGCCCGCCACTGTGGCAGGCACATCCTAATGGCAGCCCCGGGACACCCGCCCGCCCGCCATCCTAATGTGCCCCATAGTGTTAGTCATAACTTCTGTACATCAGAACTCTATATACATTAACCTTGTCAAATCTATACATTTCTTATCCAAACTAACCTATAGCAACCAGAGTCCTGCTACCAAAAAAACGGATCCAGCGCAGCTCTCAAACAACCCCCTTAATTCATCTCAGTTTACTCAGGAGTTAACTTGCTTCACTCGTTGGTGGGGCCCATAGCACCGTGAGTCACTCATTCACACAAATTACACCGCTCCCAAGATCAGTGAGACTAGAAGGCGAGTTGCTGGACAGCGGAGTACCCTATTAATCTAAAAATCTCAAATTCTATACATTATGTACATATGCAGATATGGACGTCTCCATTGTCTTTAGATTCATAATAAATAACATCAAGGTACCCTACTGTTTTAGCCAATGGACCAGCTAGTAGAAGATGGAAATCAAGACCAGCTTAATTTACTATTTCTCATTTATCTTTATTTTTCTTATTATTTCAACTATTCTGTCATGACTTTATTTATTAAATTCTAAGATTTAATTCGTACATTTTCTTATTGAAACTCTACTTTAGATTTAAGTCAAGAAGAAAAGTGATTTCAATGTATTTGACATTTATTAGTAAAACAATTTAGAAATAAGAAATGTAAATATCATATTACCAAGTTTGTTGAAAGAAATACAGGAATAAACGACACAGGTTCCCAAATCTGACTCTCTATCTTCCTCGATGTCTACCTCCCATCAGGACTCCGCATTCAATTCTATACCCCATCAAAAGTTAAAGTCAGGAAAAATTTCAAAGTCTTTTACACCCAAAAATCATTCAGTCCGACAGCATGTCGTGGTGCAAAAATTTCAGGAACCGCTTTTTCTCTCTTTCATACTGGCTCTTTTATACCCTTTTCACTAACTATCTAACAAAAATTTGAAACTTTCAGGGTCCATACTCATTCCTCATTGGTCCATTAGAGGGTTGGTGAAGGTCACCACATCTCCTTATTGTCCACATTTTGCACTGTCATTTCCACGTTTCTCATGTAGTCAAAATTATCCATTTCGATACTCATCATCCTGTCCTTGTATTGTTTATACATCATGTAGTTACTTCACTCAATTTTCCCAGGCTCCCAAACTCGAGCATCTCTTTGGCATCAGTCCGCTTTTCAAGGCCACGCTGACCTTGACACCAGTAGCACAGACACAGGCCATTCATGCATCTCTCAAGCACAGCCGCGCATGCGTAGGGCCATTCTTTATAGGAGTCACGCAAATCCTCCATTTTCTAGGTAGGCCGCACGGGCCTCAAGGGAAAGTAATATAAAAACTAACACAACAGACGTTAGAATTTAAAATTAAAGCCCTTCTGTTTACCTCCCACCATTCTAAGTTCACCCTGTTAAAGCTTACCTAGCGGAAAGCAACACCAATGCATTGTTTACTCAACAAATGTGTTCGTTTTGCCACGAAAACACTCACAATACCATAAATGCATAGCTCTATTTAACTTAAAGCGTTATTGCACTATATTAATATGACACCTTCACATGATTAATACATTAAGGTTCCAAAATAAGCAAGTTAGTTTCCCACCTGTACTTTTTCTGAGTGTGCACTTTTCTTTTTGTTGGTTAGTTCAAACACTTCACACGATTAATACATGTTATGGTTATGGGAACTTAATTTCACATGGGGTACACAAAAGATTTTGTCACTCCCCTGCTCCATCAAGACAGAAAGCTTTATAAGGCAGGGGGAGAGCGACATTGTGAGACAGAGATGGAATATGGGGTTTAGAAACAAAGGGGAATAAAAAAGTGAGGCAAAAAGAAGAGAGGTGATTCAGTTATTCATGAACTGGAGAGGTGAGGTACACAAAGACAGAGAGGTGCAGAGATTAAGTAAAGCAGGGTGCACTTAAGAGTGGATATTTAGGGACACATTCTGAGTAGACAGAGGGAGATAGAAGTAAGAGGGAACTAGACAGCAGTGGAGACTGATAAGGAAGGCCAAGCAAGGTAGAGAGAGATAAAGAAAGAGATAGAGAGAAGGAGAGAGAGAGAAAGAGAGAGAGAGAGAGAGTGAGTGAGAGTAAGAGAGAGAGAGAAAACGAGCAAGAGAAAGAGAGAGAGAGCAAGAGAAAGAAAGAGAAAGTGAAAGAAGAAGAGAACGAGCGAGAGAGAGAAAGAGAGCAGAAGTATGACAGAGAAAGAGCGAGAGAAAGAGAGAGAAAGAAAGAGAGAGAAAGAGAGCAAGAGAGAGAGAGGGAGAGAGAGAGATAGACAGAGAGCAAGAAAAAGAGAGAAAGGGAGAGCAGGAGAGAGAGAGGGAGGGAGAGAGAGAGGGAGGGAGAGAGAGCGCGTGAGAAGGAGAGAAAGAGAGATAGTGAGAGAAAGAGAGAGTGTGAGAGAAAGAAAAAGAGAGAGATAAAGCGAGTTGGAGAGAGAGAGAGAGCAAGAGAGAGAGAGCAAGAGACAGAGTGGGTGAAAGAAACAAAGCGAGAAAGAGAGAAAGAGAGAGAGAGTGAGAGAAAGTGAGTGGGAGATAGAGAACGAGATAGACAGAGAGTGGAAGAGAGAGAGAGTGAGAGAGAGAGCGAGAGAGAAAGAAAGAGAGAAAGAGTGAGAAAGAGAGACAGAGAGAGAGGGCGAGAGAGAGAGTGTGAGAGAAGGAAATAGAGGGGGAGACACGGAGAGCGAAAGAGAGAGTGAGAGACAGTGAGGGATAGAGAAAAAGAAAGAGAGAGTAAATGGAAGAGGGAGCGAAAGAAAGAGAAAGAGAGAGTTAGAGAGAACCAGTGGGAGAGAGGGATACCGAGCTAGAGAGAGAGAGAGAGAGAGAGAGAGAGAGAGAAAGAGAGAGGAAGAGTGGGCGAGAGAGAGAGGGATGGTCAATTGAGAGCTACAGGCTTGCTTACGAGTTTGGCAGGTGGAAGACCGTAATTCGCGCTGGCGGTTCTACAGTGGTCCTCCATCCAAGGTATTACGAGTAGTATTATGAGCATACATGTGCGCCAGCGCAGTTCCATCTACAACGCTACTAGTCATGCTGCTCAACATCACCCCATGCATCCACTGACTTCATCAGCCCACATGCCCTCTCCTCCGAGAACTACATCCTACTGGGAGATCTCAACTTCCACCTGGAAAAGAATAACGACAACAACACCACCACCCTTCTGGACAACTTGGCCAATCTCGGACTCAACAACTTGTTGACACCCCCACCCATTTAGCCAGACACACGCTCGACCCTATCTTCACCTCTAGCAAACACATCTCCTTCGATCACACCACAACTCTCCATTGGACGGACCACAGCTGCGTTCACTTCAGCTACAAAAAGACCACAACCCACATCCCACCACAACCTATTCCTCGAAGAAACTGGAACAAAATCACCACTGACCAACTCTTCACATCACTGAACCTAAACCCCCCCGGCATATCATCAGACCCAAACCAAGCTGCCACCAAACTCACACAATGGATCACTCACAGCGCAGACGAATTAGCACCCTTTAAAAACCATCAGATCAAACAAGGTAACAAAAAGGCCCCCTGGTTCAACGATGACCTTAAGAAATCCAAGAAACTATGTCGTACCCTCAAGAAAACATGGAGAAAAAACCCAACCACTAACAACCTGACCACCTTCAAAGACGCCACCCGCAAACACCACCAATTGATCCGATCCACCAAGAAATCAGCATTCAAGGATCAACTCAACAACAATGCCCACAACAGCAAGGAACTATTCAACATCGTCAAAGAGTTCACCAAACCCACCGCCGGCTCCAACGACATCACTCCCTCCCAAGTCCTCTGCGACTCTCTATCCTCGTTCTTCCACAACAAAATCGCCGATATTCACAACAGCTTTGAAAACCTGTCCGAAGAACAATCCCCTCCACCCACTTCCGAACCAAAACAGCACTCTCACAACCTCTGCACCTGGAACCCAATCACTACTCAAGACACCATTCGCCTGATGAACTCCATCCACTCAGGTTCACCAACTGACCCATGCCCCCACCACATCTTCAACAAAGCAGACTCCATCATCTCACCCCATCTTCGCGACGTCATTAACTGCTCCTTCAACTCCGCTACCTTCCCAGAAAGCTGGAAACATGCCGAACTCAGCGCCCTCCTGAAGAAACCCACAACGGACCCCTCTGAACTTAAGAACTACCGCCCCATCTCACTCCTCCCCTTCCCGGCCAAAGTCATCGAGAAAGCCGTCAATAGTCAGCTCGCCGCCTTCCTCGAATCCAACAACTCACTCGACCACTCACAGTCCGGCTTCCGAGCCAAACACAGCACCGAAACCGCCCTTATCGCTGCTACAGACGACATCCGAAAGCTTCTGGACAACGGAGAAACAGTTGCCCTCATCCTACTTGACCTCTCCGCCGCCTTCGACACAGTCTGTCATAACACCCTCATACATCGCCTCAGCAACGCCGGAATACAAGGAATAAGCGTTGGACTGGATCATCTCGTTCCTCGCCGGAAGAACCCAGAGAGTTTGCCTCCCCCCATTCAAATCAGAGGCCACCAAAGTCATCTGCGGCGTACCACAAGGATCATCACTCAGTCCCACCCTCTTCAACATGTACATGAGTCCCCTCGCTTCCATCGCACGACAACACAACCTCAACATCATCTCCTACGCAGACGACACCCAGCTGATCCTCTCCCTTACCAAAGACCCAAACACCGCCAAAACCAACTTACACGAAGGAATGAAAGAAGTAGCCGAATGGATGAAGAACAGCCGTTTAAAACTAAACTCGGACAAAACGGAAGTCCTCATCTTAGGATCATCCCCCTCTGCATGGGACAACTCATGGTGGCCACCGGCCATGGGAACTGCACCCATACCAACGGACCACACACGTAACCTTGGCTTCATCCTAGACTCCTCCCTCTCGATGACCAGACTAGTCAACGCCGTCTCATCATCCTGCTTCAACATCCTACGCATGCTCAAAAAAATCTTCCGCTGGATCCCCACCGAAACAAGAAAGACAGTCACCCACGCACTAGTCACTAGTCGACTAGATTATGGAAACACCCTTTACGCCAGAACCGCAGCCAAACTACAGAAAAAACTCCAACGCATCCAAAACGCCTCAGCCAGACTCGTACTGGACATCCCCCGTCAAGCACGCATTTCCGGTCACCTGAAAGATCTCTACTGGCTTCCCCTCAACAAGAGAATAACGTTCCGTCTCCTCACCCACGCACACAAGGCCCTCTACGACCTAGGACCCGATTGCCTCAACAAACGACTGTCCTTCTACACACCCACCCGTCAACTACGTTCATCCAATCAAGCCCTCGCTGCAATCCCGCGCATCAATAGATCCACCATGGGAGGAAGATCTTTCTCCTTCTTGGCGGCCAAGACCTGGAATTCTATCCCCACTCACCTCCGCCTTACACAGAATCACCTCTCCTTCAGAAAACAGCTAAAGACCTGGCTGTTCGATAAATAGTGTACCCACCCTCACTCAAGCGCCTTGAGACCCTCTGGGTGAGTAGTGCGCTATACAAATTTCTGAACTTGAACTTGAACAAGTCTCCACGAATCAAACACACCTACCAGAGGAACACAGAAACACAAACAATAAGACCGATTCACCATCTCCTCATCATGTACACCACTGTGAAGGCTCTGTCCTCAAACCAGATTAATTCCACATGTCTTGGAAAAACAGATAACATAAACAAATGCATACCCACACCATGATCACAGTCACCGACACATTTTACTGCAAAATACATAGTCACCTAAAGGCACAACGTCTAAACCATGACAACTATATCCAACAACATAATTGAAACACAGGCAAAATAGCAATCACACTCTCTTGCGAAAGGTCCTAACAGGCTGGACTCGAGGTTTCGACAGTCATCTGTGTTCCGGGTTTCGATGACCGTGAGGAGACGAGAGCACACACACTTTAGATTGCCCAAGACACAGGATTGCCTTTTTTCTTACGATCCTCCTCACGTCACCTCCAACATAATATATACCACTACTATGGTTAATACAAGAAACATCGAGTCCAGCATTTTAGGACCTTTCTCAGTTAGCCTGTGACTATCTTCACCGGCAACACAGTCCTTTCTCTTCTCCATTCATTTTTTGAGAACATCATTGTGGCTAGCCGTAGAACCTAAGAACCGGCGGCCCGGCGTTCGTTAATGAAAATTTAACCGCTGATACTGCTTAAGCCCAGCCGGGTTGGAATTATCACCAGCAGCGCGATTACAAGGAATTAAACTTCGCTATTCTGCCCTGAGGAAGTTGCGGAATTACTTTCCAAATGCGACGAAACACGTGTTGGCTGGTTTCTGTTGTGGCTTAATGAAAAATGAATTAAAGATACAATAACACAACTGCAGCATGATTATGGATCTTTCTTGATTGAATTGAACTTTTGTAATGAACATTACATGCTGTTTTTATCTTGTTGTGTGCTTAGGTCCAGTTAGTACAGCAGCAAATATAACCACATCACATGATGGAACAGACTTTTTAGCCATGTCTGGTCACACTCTGTGTCCATCTGGCACAACATCACACCGCTAATGCCACATGCTGCATGACTGTCATCTTGATGCAAACAACCAAAAATGTTCAACACCAGCTGGAAGTCTGCATGTGCCACTTTGCCATCTGAAAAAGTTGTGAGCAAAGGACATGTTGCAATGGATCAGATATTTTCACTCTAGTAACATGATGTAAGGGCTAAGCACAGCAAACACATGAACATACCACATGCCATGCAAGTAACATTTAAGACCCACAAAATACACTGATATGCACATATAATGCATACTTCTGAAGAAATATGACAAATGGCTCAGTGAGTTCCAATGATGCAAGCAGTGGCATGTATATGTATGTGTACATGTAGTAATGATCACTGCTCTCAAAAGCAGCAACATGCTTCACATACGGCATACATGAACAACAGTTCAATACATGATCCTGAGAGTCATGCATCTTGGCACAGGAGTAAGTTAGAGTTGTTTTACACACCTGCTCCACTCCTGAACCATACAGTTGTCCGTACATGGGGACGAAATCTTCAACCAGCTTTTCAAGTTCTTCAGTATAGAATTCAGGGGCCCTCAAACCTTTAGGACATGCCATTATGGCTAGCACAGAAGCCAAATAGCAGCATTGTAGTACATTGGTGTGCCATTTTCAAAAGCTTCCAATCACATTCAAAGGAAGTTCAATCTGTGGTCTACTCTGCCTACTGCATGTTGAGCATCTACTTGCAACTTTTAAAATAAGGAGGTAACGATGTCGGAGCCAACAAATGTGCACTCTCAAGTCCTCACCTTAGTGTTTAGCAAACCAGCTATACAAACTGACTGGCCACAGGCATGGGACAAAAATAACACTTATACTCACGAATATTCCATTTAAAAATTTTCAGCGAAGACTGATCTCCCCTCTTTTGCCTCTTATGTCCACATCAACTCCACAACAATCAATATCACCTTGTTTACGGAAGTTATTTACCTGCTAAGCTACTTATGTGTTGAAGGTGTACTCTTCTACAAATCTGCTGCTCAACAACATAGAACCCGCCAAGGTGTACTTATGAGGAGTTTAAATAGGCAAGGCATCCACTGGAATGGTGACATTCTTCACCAGTGTCATTGTACTTGAGCATCTTGAGCCTGATGGTGTGTCACTGTACACAATAGACAGATTGCTTGTGTGGCAATGATATCACTTCATGGTCTTGCAGCCATCACAGGACGTATGAAATGTTTTTCTCATAAATGGACACATTAAAACAGTAGTAGACATCTCCTGTTTCATAATCCAATTGTATCATTATGTATATATCCAAATGTATCTTCATGTATATGTGCATTGAAACATACCATGAGACCTATGGTTTAGCAAACTAGTTAGTCATGTAAGTCACTGAAGCATATGTACTCTCAATGGTTGTGAGTGAATGTTCCACCTTTTGCACACAATATTGACTCCATACACCAAGTACTCATGTAGTGTCGTCATACAGTACACAGACGGGACACATCTGTTATGCTTCTTCTGTCATGCAAACAAACATAAGTGTTGAACTGCTCACATGCTTACTAAACATATCAGGAACTGACTACGTACATATGGATGTTAGATCTAGCAAAGGTGCATCATAAATATATGTTAGACTTGGCTTTTTCAGCGGGTTTACCCCCAGCCTTTTTGATTTTTAGCTTCTAGTTTTTGACCCTGTTTTTGTTGGTTTGGCACTCTACCACTGCTATTCAGTGCTAAAGTGCATATGCTCTCCAGGTAAATTATGTTTATGGATTCTTTTTTTCATGTTTGATTTATTTGACTTACTGTAAATCAAATGCTGGGAGTGGGCCTGCAGCACTGGTTGTGCCAAACACACAAGCAGCCCTTCAAAGGGTTCTCAGACCTGCCATTGTATTGTCTGCGCATTGTTGTGACTGCCATGTCTACCTGGCAAGTGCACCCACTTGCCAGGCCCCAAACCTTCCCTTTTCTTACATGTAAGGCACCCCTCAGGTAGGCACAAGATACCCTAATGGGCAGGGTGCAGTGTAGGCAAAAGGTAGGACATATACTAGTGTGTACAGAATGTCCTGATAGTGCAATTCAGTGCATTTCGTTTGTTACATTTGAAAGGCTATCTGTCCCATAGGATAGAATGGGAGATCTGTTGTAACATCTTACAAGTATAACTTTCCACTGGGACAAGATGGGAGTATGGAGTTTAGTATGTCTGGAGTCAGAATTTAATCTCACATCTTTTACTAAAGATGTTTTTTAAATTGTGTGTTTGAAAAAGCCAGTTTTAGAAAGAAGGCATTTTCTTGCTTGACCATGCTGTGTGCCTCTGCTGGGTTGTGGATTGACTGTCAGTCTTTGCCTTGACAAGGGCCGGAGATGTACACTGACTGTAGATAGCCACTGGGTGCGGGGGGGTTCAATGTGTGTCCTGCCTTTCCTGGATGAGTCAGGGCTGGGCTGAATAGACCTGGGTTGCATTTTGATTGGTGGGAGGAGATTTCCTTGCACCTGAATATGCCTGGTCTGCCTTATACAATGCTGTCTCCACCTACTGCCAGGAAGCAGGATCAGAGAGGACAGAACTGGTTTGGACTAAGCGCAGACACTCTCTCCCATAAGAGAACAAAGGGAAATGTGGTATAAATATTGGGGCCCAGATCGTTAGAACTCTTTGGGACTCAAACAACTGCCAAGAAGAAGAGCTGGAGAACCTGTGAGGAGGACCTCCCACTTTGCTGTGTGTTTTGCTGTGTTGGCCTGCAGTGGCTACTTCTGTCTTGGGCAGGGAAAGGACTAGACTGAACTTTCTGCATCTTATTTGTTTGAGTTTCTCCAAGGGCTTGGGGTAGAGCTTGCCGCCTGTTCAAGAAGGCTCAGGAACAGCAACGACTTCAAGTTCATCTGCTACCTCACTGGGAACTGTGTGTTTTGTGCTGCAACAGAAAAAAAAAAAACCTGATACTGTCACTGATGCCGCTGCTGGCTCCATGTCCTGAAGGCTCTTCGCACAGAAACCTTGGTCTCTCTGATGCCGTCATTCAAAGCAGCCACCAAGCTGCTGCTTGCTCCGTAATTATGGGCACCGTACTTCACAGAGCCTCACTTCGAGCCCAGATGATGCAGCTCCACGACAATATCTATGCCGCTTGTTGGACCGTGGTTCGAGGTCACTGCTCGTAAGGTACCTGACGCACCACCCTCATCCAGCACCACAGTTTATGCCTATCAACCTCGATACCATCGACTCGGGTTTGGCAGCCAAAGACAGCGCTCCCACAACAACTGCGCCGTTGCTTGCACCGTGACCAGCCACAACCGCAACGAGCCCCACATCACTTCACACCGCAGCCCTCGTCTCAGTGATGCCACTAGACAACCGTCACCTAGCTGTTGCCTGCATGTAATCTGAGGGCACCGTGCACCGCAGCACTGCACTTCGTACCACATCTCCAACACCTGCCGGCAATCCCGACTTCAACAGTGAGAAGTTTAACCTACAACACATGTGACTTCAAGGACCTGACGACTCCTGCACCGGCCACTGGAACCAACTCCTGCCAACGCCATCTCTTTGAAGCTCAACAAGAGTTTGCCAATACCCTGCATTTCTAAAGGTACAGTTTTGAGGGTCTCATCAACACCGTAGCTTGCCTGCGCACGGTGCATTTTTATTGTTTTGGTCTTGTTTGCACAGATAAAATATTGGTTATTTTTCTAACACTAGTGTGGTGTCCTTTTGTAGTGTTTTCAATGTATTACTTGTTGGTTATGTGCAAATACTGTACACACTACCTCTGAGATAAGCCTAACTGCTCATGCCACGCTACGAAGGGGTTGAGCAGGGGTTATTTAAGTAGTGTATCCCCCTAATCCTGACTAGGAAGAAGGGTGCCTTCTTGGACTTGCTTTCTGCTGAGGGACTTTTTTATTTTTATTTTTCTGGCAACTGCCGCTATTTAACTTTCTTTATAGAAAACTACCAGCAGAGGTCAGTAAAGTACCTAAATCACTGAAGCATCCTCTAGATCACATTTCCATGGACATTGTCTTCCATGATCACCCGTAGGCAATAATTTTTTTTTTCAAATATTGTATTTTCAGTGACATGACCACCGAAGGCCCTGATTTTGTATTAAAAACAGAGCTTTGGACTATACCATTTCCCGCTGGAAGGCAATATTTCTCTCCATGTGTTCCCCTACATGGTGTGTCATGCAGTTTGGTGCTTACTTTCCCTCCATGATAAAGAACAGTAGATATTTCCGCACACAGGCTAATGTCCTGCATAGGTAAATACATATAAGGTCCCAAAGGCGAGACCGATTGCATTGCAAATGCTAGTTAAATCTGTTACTTTTTTAGGCAAATTGACTACCTGGACCAAATATACCTTGTGACCTGGCACTTACAAGTTGTGTAATAATTGCACAGAACTTTTACCCATTGCTAGCAGGTTGCAGTGTCCAGTAGTGATGTCCACCTCTGTCAGACGTTGTCTGCTATTCCTTGATTGAAAATGTTGCACACCATCAAGTCATTTAAATGAATATTTTGTCCTGTAGATATTTTGAGTGGTATGGTGACAGGTATGGATTGTCCTCTGTGGAACACATGTGAAGTAGCCAAGTGTTGTATGTAGAAATTTGGGTTACTGGTATGAAGCATATGTTGTTGTTGTTTAACTTAATGTTGATTTTATTTGTGTTGGCTGAAAATCCAGCATCCCTGTGACACATTTGTACATCAATTTCCTGCCTCAGTTGCACATGATGCTTCTGTCTCTCACCTAGGTTTCCGAGGAGGAGGAGACGTGAGCCTCTGGTTAAAGACCTTTCCTAGATCTTCTCACCATTCAAGTTAGACATGTGATCCAGTAGTACAGTTTAAATCAAAAAACTATTTTGGATCTTATAGAGTTTCTGAAGCCAGACATGTCACCAGAACTGGATAATCCCCACAATATCACACCACTTGTGAAGATGTTGGCTGCGTTACATTTCTTTGCCACTGGGACATTCCAATTCACACATATACATACAGTTTCCACAACATGATGATTTGGCACATGTGAAGGAAGAATTATTTGCACTTGATCACATCCCTAACGTAATTGGATCCATAGATGGTACACATATCGGTTTGCTTCCACCACACGGCCATGAGTAGGTGTATAGAAAAAGGAAACACTAGCACTCAACCAATGTGCAAGTGGTTTGCCTTGCGGATTTGTATATCACCCACATCTGTGCCAAGTTCCTACAATCTGCACATAATGCCTTTATTCTACGCAATAGCTGCATTCCACAGATGATGTCATGATTCAGACCACAGCGGGCCTGGCATGTGGGAAGGTGTAATGTATGTTTCTGCTTCATTGTGACATCTCTTGTACTGTATTCAATAATCCTGTTGTCACATTGTGCACTACTATCATTGTTACCTGTCGGTGATTCAGCATATCCACACATGCCATGGCTATTGACACCGCTGAGGAATCCCACAATGCATGGGGAAGTCCACTACTAAGAGGCCCATGTCAGGATACGTTGGCCACTGGGGCGGGATTTAGGGCTCATGGAATCCAGGTTTTGATGTCTGAATAAGACTGTTGAGGACCTCCTCTACTCGCCCGGCAAGGTATGTCAGATCAATGTGGCCTGCTGTAAGCTACACAACATTGCCCTAAGATGTGAAGTAACTCTCATTGATGATGATGATGATGATGATGATGATGATGATGGAGCAGGCCACAGAAGCCCACATGGTGAGGCACACGAAATGCCTAGTGAAGACGATAATAATGAGGAAGATGAAGGAGAAGATGCTAGACAGCACCTTATGCAAAAGTACTTCTAACAATAGCAGGTATGTGTTAATGAGTGTGGGTGCAGACATTGTAGAAGTGATGTACGGATAAGGATGTTGACGTCAAGTATCCAATGATTGAGACAATGTATGGCCTGAGACAGATGATATGGGCTGAATAGGATGTGACTGTCCTGTAGTGACCAATGTGTGTGATTGTCCTGTAGTGACCAATGTGCAACCGTGAAGTATTAATTGATGTGTTATAAAAAATCTGTATGTGGGTTAATAGCATCTGTGTTGTTGTATTACAGGTGTCTACACAACGTCTTCTTAACTGAGTCGTGACTTCAGTGCGTATCTATTGCAGTGCTGATGTACAAAGTGTACTTTGAAGATTCCTGTAGGAAATACGTATTGGGGTGGCCTGTACTGACCCACAGGAAAGGCACTTTTCACAACCAATGGATGTTTTGTTCCTGACTTCCAAGGTACATTTGTTTATGATGCGTTGGTTGCACTAGCTAATGTGTATGATATGTGACATCACTATTGTGGGGATTTTGACCAAAGCAAGGTATTCTGTTACTCTGAAGTGTGCCACTGCAGGGTTTTGCGCCTGTATGTAGTAACTGTCGTGTTGAGATATGGAGTTTGGGTAGAATGTGTGATGATACTGAAGGGTCTTTGGCACCCGAAACCTAATGCTAGACCATTTTGGTTGACTTGGACATGTGGAGAGAAGGATTTAGGAGAAAAGCCAATTTCCAACATGGATTTTATAGTGACAGCAGGCTATGTTTCTGCACCACTGCCTGACTGAGTAGAGGTTACCTTTTCTTTCTACTTCCCACACCATCTCTAAGTCTGAATTCACTGTTGCTCTTACACTTGTACAAGGCCAGTCACCTTAATGTAGATCATGACTTAACATAGTTTAATATGCATCATGCAACCCTGTATCTAGATTACTTTGGCATGGGTCGGGTGGCATTATATCTTAATTTGGATATGTACACATCATACCACACCCACACAAGCCGTTGGGAAATAAGGACTGGCAACACGTTGAAGTTATGACTATTTATTTTATGTAATAAACAGAGAAATAGGTGTCATGAACAGTGTCTGAGAGTAAATTGGGGTAGATGTGACCCACCCAAAAAATTGTTGAGGATAACTTTCATGGTGAAAGAAATCCCTGGAGTTAGGTCCATGTTTCCAGTAGCAAATTCTTACTTACTCCTCACATCAGTGCCAGGAGTAGTTTTCTAGAACAGTCAACAAAGTGGAGGTGTTTTAAGCACACAGACAGACATCATGGTCAAGGTGGGCCACTGGGAGTCTTGAAAGTTCTGGAAATCTTCCTTCCTCAGTTTTTGGGTGGACGTCCCCTCTTCCTGAATTGCCTGGGATCTGAAGCTGCTGAGTCTTGTGTGTCTGTAGGACTGTCCTCCTCAGATGGACCATCACATCCTCTGGCTGCTGCTGATGTGGATAACTGCAGTGCTCTTAGACAAGAGGGTATGGTTGATGAGGGTGTGAAAGGCCACTGAGGTTGGTATTGATGTCCTGTAGGACACTGACCAGAGTCCACCTCTGTCCGCAACACAGATATATCATGCTGAATGGCCTCCAGCCTCTGGTCGCTGGACAGGTGCAGCTCTGTCATTTCCCTCAGGACCGACACTACCTGGACCAATGCACCATGGCAGACCTAGTAAAAACCCATGACTTGTGCGAGGGCAGCCTCTGCATTCAGATCCTCAGTGGGCTCAGCTAGGCGCACCGTATGTCTCCTTCCACCACGTCTGGCACCACTTGTCATTGCCCTAGAACAAGAATGCCTACTGCCACTCTGTCCAGCCTTCTCTGTGTCTGTGGTGGTGTTTGCCACTTGAAGATGCGGAACAGGTCAGCAAGGTATTGGCCCACCTGAACAAGGGGCACTGGTTGTATTATGTGGTTCAACAGCTGTGGTGGTTGAAGGTGTGGGCCCAGTGACACCAACTGAATCCGTCTGCTCCACAGGCTGGGTGTCAATCTCCTCAATGGCCTTAAATGGGTTGGGGACAATTCTCCTTACAGCACCTTTGGCTACACTGGCCATTTCCCTTGCACAGGACTGGCAACTGCCACTTGGTCCCGCCTCCTCATTGTCTGAGGTGGCGGGAAATGGGAAGCTAAGTTTGGGTCGGCCTGTGTTTAGTAGGCTGACTTAGTATAGAGTGCCCACTTATGTAAGTGTATGAGCCTGCACTAATCCACACAACCCTTATGAAGATTTTGGTGGTCTTAGACAATCTTAGAAAGCTCTCTAAGTGGTAGCTGTGGAGAGCAGCCTTCAGATTTAGTCCAGTAGGAGTGTAAAGCAGCTTGTTTTACCAGACCTCAATCCTATTGGTATAGGTTAAGTGAAAAAGATTCAAAGTTTCATTATAAAAATAGGCATTTATTATAAGACCCTCTCTAACATGCAGTAATATATCTTACCCAAAGATATAACATGTTGCACACAATTCTTTGCAATAAAAACAGGTAAGTAGAACAAAACACATTAGTCGGCAGGGGAAGACAAACCACATACTAAAATAGAGGATGAGAATCACCACTCGAGTCAAGACTATACCCAGAAGATGTAGAAGTGCTGAGGTCCCAAGGAACTACCTGAGGTAAGTACCCAGGAACACCACGGAGACCGTGGGAGGTGTGAGGACACAACCGTTTACAGGAAGGTCCCTCCCCAAGCCGCAGAGCACCACCTGTGTGTCCTCTGGCCCACTGCTACCACTGTAGGAAGTTCAAGGGAGCTCTCTATGCTCGTTCTGCCCCTTTCTCTTCTCAGCCTTATTGTAATTTGTGCCTCTGTTCTTGTAGTGCGTTAGTCGTTTTTGGCCCTTATTTCTGGTTTTGCACTGTGATTTTGTTTTCTCGCCTTTATTTGCCTTCTGTACCCCGCTCTACTGTTTTCCTGCCTCTGTGTCCCATGCGGCCATGCCCCCATGCTCGCCCATTCGCCGCCCTCTCCCGCCTCCCAGCTGCTCCTCCCTCCCACCTCCGCTTATATGGTGGCCGCTGTGAACGCCACGACGCCCGACACCGCTAAGATGCCAGCACCCTCTACGGACTCAATACTGTACGATCACACACCAGCTTCCTGGCTGCCCTGAAGCGCACCAAAGGACCCTTCTCCTGCCGGAACTGCAGCTTCACCAGTATCCCACCCGCCACTCCACCCACTGTGAAAGAATGCAACCACCTCAGATGCATTCTGCTCAACACCCCCTCCGCCCGCAAACACGCCGTCGAACTCTGGGACCTACTCGACTCAACCTCTCCAGACGTCGCCTACCTGACAGAGGCCTGGATGAACCCCTCCTTGGCACCCATCATCGCCATAGTCATCCCAGACAGCTAAAAGATCACTAGCAGGCACGCCCCAGTTCGTAGTGAGCTGGGACGGACCTTAAAATGAAGCATGTCACCGTGGGTAAACCCTGGTGAGTGAGGGGACTCAAGAAAGAAATGTTTCTTTCCTGAAGACAATTCCAGATCTCACTGATCAGATGCCCTATCCTTAACCTATGACTTGGTCCTTTTACCCGACGCCTCGGGTTTCAGTTATAGCACAATAAAGGAGGGCGGACCTAGCTCGAAAAACCTCTACCACCCCCATTCTTTTTGAAATTTGCAAAGTCACTGAAGACCAGCTAACCACCAGCCTCGCCCGGAGCCCACCCGCCGACCCTACCGGCCAGACACCACCGCCCGCAACGTCATACAGTGGATTGACGACTGCGCCAACACTTTTGCCCGACCAAGAAGCCCTCCAGCAGACACACCAACAAGAAAGTCAGCTGGTTCACCGAGGACCTCCAGGCATCCAGGCAAACTTGCCGAAAACTAGAGAAGAAATGGAACAGCGAACAGATACCAGACAACTACGCAGCACACAAGAACGCCACCCGCAGACACCATCACCTCATCAGAACCGTCAAAACGGTCTCCTTCAAGGATCACCTAGACATCAATGCACACAACAGCAAAGAGCTCTTCAACATCATGAAGGAACTCTCCAACCCCAGCTCCAACGCCAACGACATTCCAACCTCGCAAATCTTGTGCAACTCCCTTACCTCCTTCTTCCATCACAAGATCACAGACATCCACGACAGCTTCAAGGCCATGACCGACCCGACAGCTACCGAGACCTCCGACCCCACGGCCACCATCTACACTTACCCCCTGCTCTGCTGGACCAACATAAACGACGATGACACTATCAAAATCATGAACACAATCCACTCCGGCTCTCCGTCAGACCCATGCCCACACGACATCTTCAGCAAAGCAAGCGCCACCATCGCACCCCACCTCCGCAAAACCATCAACATCTCCTTAGAGACATCGACCTTCCCAGAGAGCTGGAAGCACGCCAAGATCAACGCCTCACTCAAAAAATCCAAGGCTGACCCTAAGGACCTCAAGAACTTCTGACCCATCTCCCTCCTCCCGTTCCCGGTGGAGTTCATTGATAAGACAGTCAACAGACAGCTGACTCACTACCTCGAAGAGAACTGCACCCTGGACCCGTCCCAGTCCGAGTTCCGAAGCAACCACAGCACCGAAACTGCCCCCCACCGACGACATCAGGGCACTGCTGGACAACAGCAAAACCGCGGCCCTCATCCCCCTGGACACTGTCTGACACCGCGCACTACGCAGGCGCCTTCACGACGACTGGGATCCAAGACAAGGCTCTGGAATGGACCACCTCCTTCCTCTCTGGCAAAACCCAGAGCGTCCGCCTTCCCCTTTCCGTTCCGAAGCCACCAAGATCATCTGCGGTGTGCCCCAGGGCTCATCCCTCAGCCCGACACTGTTCAACATCTACATGGCACCACTCGCCCACGTCACCCGACTGTATGACCGCAACATCATCTCCTACACCGACGACACCCAGATGATCCTCTCCCTCACGAAGGACCCCCTCACCGCCAAAACCAACCTCCATGAAGGAATGAAAGTCACCGCAGAGTGGATGAAGAACAGCCATCTGAAGCTGAACTTGGACAAGACCGAAGTCCTTTTCCTCGGCTCCACCAGCTCGGCCTGGGATGACTCCTGGTGGCTAACCACACTGGGAACAGCACCAACAGCCAACGACCATGCACGCAACCTGGCGTTCATTCTCGACTCTACTCTCTCCATGACAAAGCAAGTCAACGTTGTCTCCTCCTCCCGCTTCCCCAGCGAAACAAGAAAAATGGGCACCCAGGCCCTCATCAGCTGCAGGATGGACTGCGGAGAAGCCCTCTATGCAGGAGCCTCAGCCAAACTCCTGAAACGACTTTAACACATACAGAACGTCTCGGCATGCTTGATCCCCAACATCCCGTACCGCAGCCACATCACACCCCACCTGAGGGACCTCCACTGGCTTCCCGTCAACAAGTGGATCACCTTCAAGCTCGTTACCAACTCACACAAGGCACTCAACAACACCGGACCGACATACCTCAACAGATGACTCACCTTCTACACCCCCAACTGCCAGCTCTGCTCTGCCGATATCGCCACCGTCCCCCACATCCAAAGAGCAACCTCTGGCAGCAGATCGTTCTCCTACCTCGCCGCCAAGCCCTGGAACACCCTCCCCATCCTCCTACGGCAGACCCAGGACCTGCTAATCTTCAGCGCCTTGAGACCCTCACGGCTGAGTAGTGTGCTTTGCAAATGCTCTGACTGATTGATTTGTTGATTGAACTGCATGCTCAATTCAAGACAATGTATAAGTTGTGGTTGCAATTTTTAAGAAGAAGGATGTGAGAAGTTGGCCTGATACATGATGCTCACTAGTTCTAGTGATCACCTTGTATCAGTCCAAACAGCCCTTATGGTGATTGGTTGTAAGTCAACCTTATAGACCAGCTATCCTAATGGTAGCATGGACAAAGCAGTCTTAGGCTAAACTCTCTTGGCATGTGAAGTCAGCTGTTTTACCACATATAACCACTTGAATACCAGATGAAAGGACACCACACAGGTTGTTATGAAAATAAACAGTATATTTATTAATAGCAAACACCTCTGAACTCTTTATGAGATCAGAGGGCTAAGCACATGACAATCTCTTAAGAAAAATACGATAAATTGCACAAAATTACAATGGTGCCCTAGGGGCACGACAAACCATATACTAAGTAAATGGTATAAGGAGAATGATAGAGGAAATGAGGATGCTCAGAGGCTGTAGGATCGCTGGGACTACACTACCCTAACCTTAGGTAAGTAGCAGGAGGCCCACGGGACGCGTTCAGGTGAAGAGTGGACGCTTGTCTCTGTAGCCACGTGGACCAGGAGGTGTCTTCGATGACCAGGATGGAGGCACGAACTGTCCCACGCAGGCTCTCGCTGTCGGCGGTGTCGGATCCAGATTTGGAGTCAACAGGTCTTGGCAAAGGCAACCCACGCGGTGAGTCGAAACGGCGTCTGGGGCGGACCAGGAGGGTCCGGGGTGCTCCTCTTTTGGAAGGGAGCAAGGACCAGTCTGGAGCAACCAGACCAGCAGTGTAGATTTCAAGGATCCTCGTCTAGGAGGCCACTAGCCAGCCGGCAATTGACCAGACAACGCGTCGAGCAGCAATCAAGCAAAAGGGCCCCATGCAGATCTCGTGGATGCTGGGGGGCTGGTCTTCGGTGCAGGAGCTGCTCGGGGCTGGGGCTTCTCAATCCCCAAAGCACTTACTTGAGGATGCCTCGTGCTGGAAGCGAAGTGCAGTTTTTTCAAGATGGCCGGTCCCACGTGTCTCGTCGCACCCACGGGTCTCAGCTGTGCTTCAGATGTGGGTAGAGGTCGGGGAGGTCTGGGAGTCCGGGTCTCGTCGGGCTCTGAAGTCTGGTTCCGGCAGGAAGGATGACAAAGAGAACCGCTAGGACGCTTGGTGCCTGCAGTTGCAGGGTGAACACTCCTTGCCCACAAGGGAGATTCTTCAGTCTTCTGTGGAGCAGAACGTCGAAGTCCAGAGTTTCTTCTTTGTAGAGTTGTTCAGGATAATCTAATTTGGAATGGGACCAGCTCCTACCTTTATCCTGCTAAAGGGGGCTGCACTAGTGACTAGGTCCCTCCCATGGGTGGGAACAGGAAGGAGGGTGGTTACACCCCCTATCCTTTGTCCGGTTTCGCGCCAGAGCTGGGGCTGGAGTGCCCCAGCAACTGGTTTGAACCGGGGTATGCACAGGGACACCTTGTGTGCCCCAGGCATGTCTCATTCCTTTCAGCCCTCCCTGCCTCAATACACAAAATCCTGCCTGGGGCGGTGCTAGCACCTCCCAAGGCAGGAAACCATTTGTCCAGGCCTCCCTCGCTGGAAGGACTCCCAGCAGCAGGAGGTCAGACTTGTTTCTGTGGTGGCAGCATCCATTTTGTGAAGCTGAGGCTTCGTTTAACTTTAACCGGGGTTCACAGTTCCATACATGTCGTGTCCCTCTGCAAGGGTGGAATGCTACCCCCATCGCCAGAACTGGCAAGGGGGTAGTATTCCAATTCGTATGACACCTTACTCGACATGTTTTGATAATGCTATACCAAAGTTAGCATTCAACCGCGAGGATTATAATGCACTTAAGTGTATATGGTATAGCGTTATCATGGAACAGCTATAAGGACTTGGTTTTGCAAGCTGCAGACAGGGTCAGCTCATGCTAGAGCACCATTTCACATAATTCCAAGCACTCTGCCTTCAGGATTGATAAGGCCTGCCATAGGAGAGAATGATAGGAATAAATGTGTCCATTTTAAGGTTAGATATAGATATACTATATCTATAGCAAAGGGTGTTTACACCACCTTGCCCCAGCTGTCTTACCAGCCAGTTGTGTCTGTTTAGATGGCCAGCCAGGGGTGGCATAATACATGCTTCAGCCCCTGGTAGGCCCTGGGTACGACTATGCTCTGGGTACCTACGGTACACTGTACAGAGACTGATAAGGTGGCCCAGTACCAATTGGTAAATGCACCTAAAGTACATGGTTCTCAATTTAGAGAGAGAACAGCTAGGCTGTGGGTCTGATTAGCAGGCCCACCGCCAGGGAAAGTCGTAAACCAGTGAAGCAAAAAGCAAAAATCTGGGGTGACCATAGGATTACAGACCCCACTCTCCTACAATCAGCCTGGATAGCTTGACTCCAGTGGTGTGGAGAGCATGGGACTCATGTCTGAGCATACCCATCCCACTCGGGGTGACAAATGCAAAAACAACAATTGATGGACAGAATGCAGAACAATGTCATACATTCACCCCAGTACAGAGATCTGGGCCTAAAGCCATCGTTTGTTTGTACTCCACACCACCCCAGGTCAGACATGGCCATATGCAAATCAGCCTTGACCCTGTGCCTCATGGGAACAGTCCAGCCCGAACTGCCAAGCCATGTCTTTCCTGGACCGGAATCAAGCATCCAAGGACCGGTTTCTGGCTATCAGCCGTCATCAGCCTGGATAGCTGGACTCCAGTGGTGTGGAGAGCATGGGACTCACGTCTGAGCATACCCATCCCACTCGGGGTGACAAATGCAAAAACAACAATTGATGGACAGAATGCAGAATAATGTCATACATTCACCCCAGTACAGAGGTCTGGGCCTAAATCCATTGTTTTTTTGCACTCCACACCACCCCAGGTCAGACATGGCCATATGCAAATCAGCCTTGACCCTGTGCCTCATGGGAACAGTCCAGCCCAAACTGTCAAGCCATGTCTTTCCTGGACCGGAATCAAGCATCCAAGGACCGGTTTCTGGCTATCAGCCGTCATCAGCCTGGATAGCTTGACTCCAGTGGTGTGGAGAGCATGGGACTCACGTCTGAGCCTACCCATCCCACTCGGGGTGACAAATGCAAAAACAACAATTGATGGACAGAATGCAGACCAATGTCATACATTCACCCCAGTACAGAGATCTGGGCCTAAATCCATCGTTTTTTTGCACTCCACACCACCCCAGGTCAGACATGGCCATATGCAAATCAGCCTTGACCCTGTGCCTCATGGGAACAGTCCAGCCTGCACTGCCAAGCCATGTCTTTCCTGGACCGGAATCAAGCATCCAAGGACCGGTTTCTGGCTATCAGCCGTCATCAGCCTGGATAGCTTGACTCCAGTGGTGTGGAGAGCATGGGACGGAACACAAAGAACCTTGATGGATTAAACCCAGATCTTTTGACTGGGTGTGAGTGTTTCATTGGTTCAGATGCTCCGTCCATCACCACCCCCTTTTGTACCGCTTTTGGCCACCGTAAGTGTGGCAGGGTATGCTCAGACGTGAGTCTCTTGCTCACTTTGCCACTGGATTCAAGCAAGCCGGGTTGAAGACGGCTGTAATGCCAGAAACCGGTCCTCGGAAGCTTGTTTTCATTTCCAGGGAAGGCATGGCTTGGCAGTTCGGGCTGGACTGTTCCCATGAGGCACAGGGTCAGACTGATTTGCATATAGCCATGTCTGAACTGGGGTGGCAGAGTGGGCTAAAGAACGGTGATGGATTAAACCCAGATCTTTTGACTGGGTGTGAGTGTTTGATTGGTTCAGATGCTCCGTCCATCACCACCCCCTTTTGTACTGCTTTTGGCCGCAAAAGTGTGGCAGGGTATGCTCAGACGTGAGTCCCTTGCTCACTTTGCCACTGGATTCAAGCAAGCCGGGCTGAAGACGGCTGTAATGCCACAAACCGGTCTTCGGAAGCTTGTTTCCGGTCCAGGGAAGGCATGGCTTGGCAGTTCGGGCTGGACTGTTCCCATTAGGCACAGGGTCGGACTGATTTGCATATAGCCATGTCTGAACGGGGGTGGCAGAGTGGGCTAAAGAACGGTGATGGATTAAACCCAGATCTTTTGACTGGGTGTGAGTGTTTGATTGGTTCAGATGCTCCGTCCATCACCACCCTCTTTTGTACTGCTTTTAGCCGCCATAAGTGTGGCAGGGTATGCTCAGACGTGAGTCCCTTGCTCACTTTGCCACTGGTTTCAAGCAAGCCGGGCTGAAGACGGCTGTAATGCCAGAAACCGGTCCTTGGAAGCTTGTTTCCGGTCCAGGGAAGGCATGGCTTGGCAGTTTTGGCTGGACTGTTCCCATGAGGCACAGGGTCAGACTGATTTGCATATAGCCATGTCTGAACTGGGGTGGCAGAGTGGGCTAAAGAACGGTGATCGATTAAACCCAGATCATTTGACTTGGTGTGAGTTTTTGATTGGTTCAGATGCTCCGTTCATCACCACCCCCTTTTGTACCGCTTTTGGCCGCCATAAGTGTGGCAGGGTATGCTCAGACGTGAGTCCCTTGCTCACTTTGCCACTGGATTCAAGCAAGCCGGGCTGAAGAGGGCTGTAATGCCAGAAACCGGTCCTCAGAAGCTTGTTTTCATTTCCAGGGAAGGCATGGCTTGGCAGTTCGGGCTGGACTGTTCCCATGAGGCACAGGGTCAGACTGATTTGCATATAGCCATGTCTGAACTGGGGTGGCAGAGTGGGCTAAAGAACGGTGATGGATTAAACCCAGATCTTTTGACTGGGTGTGAGTGTTTGATTGGTTCAGATGCTCCGTCCATCACCACCCCCTTTTGTACTGCTTTTGGCCGCAAAAGTGTGGCAGGGTATGCTCAGGAGTGAGTCCCTTGCTCACTTTGCCACTGGATTCTAGCAAGACATGCTGAAGATGGCTGTAATGCCAGAAACCGGTCTTCGGAAGCTTGTTTCCGGTTCAGGGAAGGCATGGCTTGGCAGTTCGGGCTGGACTGTTCCCAAGAGGCACAGGGTCAGACTGATTTGCATATAGCCATGTCTGAACTGGGGTGTCAGAGTGGGCTAAAGAACGGTGATGGATTAAACCCAGATCTTTTGACTGGGTGTGAGTGTTTGATTAGTTCAGATGCTCCGTCCATCACCACCCCCTTTTGTACAGTTTTTGGCCGCCATAAGTGTGGCAGGGTATGCTCAGACGTGAGTCCCTCGCTCACTTTGCCACTGGAATCAAGCAAGCCGGGCTGAAGATGGCTGTAATGCCAGAAACCGGTCCTTGGAAGCTTGTTTCCGGTCCAGGGAAGGCATGGCTTGGCAGTTTTGGCTGGACTGTTCCCATGAGGCACAGGGTCAGACTGATTTGCATATAGCCATGTCTGAACTGGGGTGGCAGAGTGGGCTAAAGAACGGTGATGGATTAAACCCAGATCTTTTGACTGGGTGTGAGTGTTTGATTAGTTCAGATGCTCCGTCCATCACCACCCCCTTTTGTACCGTTTTTGGCCGCCATAAGTGTGGCAGGGTATGCTCAGACGTGAGTCTCTTGCTCACTTTGCCACTGGATTCAAGCAAGCCGGGCTGAAGACGGCTGTAATGCCAGAAACCGGTCCTCGGAAGCTTGTTTTCATTTCCAGGGAAGGCATGGCTTGGCAGTTCGGGCTGGACTGTTCCCAGAGTGGGCTAAAGAACGGTGATGGATTAAACCCAGATCTTTTGACTGGGTGTGAGTGTTTGATTGGTTCAGATGCTCCGTCCATCACCACCCCCTTTTGTACCGCTTTTGGCCGCAAAAGTGTGGCAGGGTATGCTCAAGCGTGAGTCCCTTGCTCACTTTGCCACTGGATTCAAGCAAGCCGGGCTGAAGACGGCTGTAATGCCAGAAACCGGTCCTCGGAAGCTTGTTTCCGGTCCAGGGAAGGCATGGCTTGGCAGTTCGGGCTGGACTGTTCCCATGAGGCACAGGGTCAGACTGATTTGCATATAGCCGTGTCTGAACTGGGGTGGCAGTGTTGGCTAAAGAACAGTGATGGATTAAACCCAGATCTTTTGACTGGGTGTGAGTGTTTGATTGGTTCAGATGCTCCGTCCATCACCACCCCCTTTTGTACCGCTTTTGGCCGCCATAAGTGTGGCAGGGTATGCTCAGACGTGAGTCCCTTGCTCACTTTGCCACTGGATTCAAGCAAGCCGGGCTGAAGACGGCTGTAATGCCAGAAACCGGTCCTCGGAAGCTTGTTTCCGATCCAGGGAAGGCATGGTTTGGCAGTTCGGGCTGGACTGTTCTCATGAGGCACAGGGTCAGACTGATTTGCATATAGCCATGTCTGAACTGGGGTGGCAGAGTGGGCTAAAGAACGGTGATGGATTAAACCCAGATCTTTGGACTGGCTGTGAGTGTTTGATTGGTTCAGATGCTCCGTCCATCACTACCCCCTTTTGTACCGCTTTTGGCCGCCATAAGTGTGGCAGGGTATGCTCAGACGTGAGTCCCTTGCTCACTTTGCCACTGGTTTCAAGCAAGCCGGGCTGAAGACGGCTGTAATGCCAGAAACCGGTCCTCGGAAGCTTGTTTTCATTTCCAGGGAAGGCATGGCTTGGCAGTTCGGGCTGGACTGTTCCCAGAGTGGGCTAAAGAACGGTGATGGATTAAACCCAGATCTTTTGACTGGGTGTGAGTGTTTGATTGGTTCAGATGCTCCGTCCATCACCACCCCCTTTTGTACCGCTTTTGGCCGCAAAAGTGTGGCAGGGTATGCTCAAGCGTGAGTCCCTTGCTCACTTTGCCACTGGATTCAAGCAAGCCGGGCTGAAGACGGCTGTAATGCCAGAAACCGGTCCTCGGAAGCTTGTTTCCGGTCCAGGGAAGGCATGGCTAGGCAGTTCGGGCTCGACTGTTCCCATGAGGCACAGGGTCAGACTGATTTGCATATAGCCGTGTCTGAACTGGGGTGGCAGTGTTGGCTAAAGAACAGTGATGGATTAAACCCAGATCTTTTGACTGGGTGTGAGTGTTTGATTGGTTCAGATGCTCCGTCCATCACCACCCCCTTTTGTACCGCTTTTGGCCGCCATAAGTGTGGCAGGGTATGCTCAGACGTGAGTCCCTTGCTCACTTTGCCACTGGATTCAAGCAAGCCGGGCTGAAGACGGCTGTAATGCCAGAAACCGGTCCTCGGAAGCTTGTTTCCGATCCAGGGAAGGCATGGTTTGGCAGTTCGGGCTGGACTGTTCTCATGAGGCACAGGGTCAGACTGATTTGCATATAGCCATGTCTGAACTGGGGTGGCAGAGTGGGCTAAAGAACGGTGATGGATTAAACCCAGATCTTTGGACTGGCTGTGAGTGTTTGATTGGTTCAGAGCTCCGTCCATCACCACCCCCTTTTGTACCGCTTTTGGACGCCATAAGTGTGGCAGGGTATGCTCAGACGTGAGTCCCTTGCTCACTTTGCCACTGGTTTCAAGCAAGCCGGGCTGAAGACGGCTGTAATGCCAGAAACCGGTCCTCGGAAGCTTGTTTTCATTTCCAGGGAAGGCATGGCTTGGCAGTTCGGGCTGGACTGTTCCCAGAGTGGGCTAAAGAACGGTGATGGATTAAACCCAGATCTTTTGACTGGGTGTGAGTGTTTGATTGGTTCAGATGCTCCGTCCATCACCACCCCCTTTTGTACCGCTTTTGGCCGCAAAAGTGTGGCAGGGTATGCTCAAGCGTGAGTCCCTTGCTCACTTTGCCACTGGATTCAAGCAAGCCGGGCTGAAGACGGCTGTAATGCCAGAAACCGGTCCTCGGAAGCTTGTTTCCGGTCCAGGGAAGGCATGGCTTGGCAGTTCGGGCTGGACTGTTCCCATGAGGCACAGGGTCAGACTGATTTGCATATAGCCGTGTCTGAACTGGGGTGGCAGTGTTGGCTAAAGAACAGTGATGGATTAAACCCAGATCTTTTGACTGGGTGTGAGTGTTTGATTGGTTCAGATGCTCCGTCCATCACCACCCCCTTTTGTACCGCTTTTGGCCGCCATAAGTGTGGCAGGGTATGCTCAGACGTGAGTCCCTTGCTCACTTTGCCACTGGATTCAAGCAAGCCGGGCTGAAGACGGCTGTAATGCCAGAAACCGGTCCTCGGAAGCTTGTTTCCGATCCAGGGAAGGCATGGTTTGGCAGTTCGGGCTGGACTGTTCTCATGAGGCACAGGGTCAGACTGATTTGCATATAGCCATGTCTGAACTGGGGTGGCAGAGTGGGCTAAAGAACGGTGATGGATTAAACCCAGATCTTTGGACTGGCTGTGAGTGTTTGATTGGTTCAGATGCTCCGTCCATCACCACCCCCTTTTGTACCGCTTTTGGCCGCCATAAGTGTGGCAGGGTATGCTCAGACGTGAGTCCCTTGCTCACTTTGCCACTGGTTTCAAGCAAGCCGGGCTGAAGACGGCTGTAATGCCAGAAAGCGGTCCTCGGAAGCTTGTTTCCGGTCCAGGGAAGGCATGGCTTGGCAGTTCGGGCTGGACTGTTCCCAAGAGGCACAGGTTCAGACTGATTTGCATATAGCCATACCTGAACTGGGATGGCAGAGTGGGCTGAAGAACGGTGATGGATTAAACCCAGATCTTTTGACTGGGTGTGAGTGTTTGATTGGTTCAGATGCTCCGTCCATCACCACCCCCTTTTGTACCGTTTTTGGCCGCCATAAGTGTGGCAGGGTATGCTCAGACGTGAGTCCCTCGCTCACTTTGCCACTGGATTCAATCAAGCCGGGCTGAAGATGGCTGTAATGCCAGAAACCGGTCCTCGGAAGCTTGTTTCCGGTCCAGGGAAAGCATGGCTTGGCAGTTCAGGCTGGACTGTTCCCATGAGGCACAGGGTCAGACTGATTTGCATATAGCCATGTCTGAACTGGGGTGGCAGAGTGGGCTATAGAACGGTGATGGATTAAACCCAGATCTTTTGACTGGGTGTGAGTGTATGATTGGTTCAGATGCTCCGTTCATCACCACCCCCTTTTGTACCGCTTTTGGCCGCCATAAGTGTGGCAGGGTATGCTCAGACGTGAGTCCCTTGCTCACTTTGCCACTGGATTCAAGCAAGCCGGGCTGAAGACGGCTGTAATGCCAGAAACCGGTCCTCGGAAGCTTGTTTCCGATCCAGGGAAGGCATGGCTTGGCAGTTCGGGCTGGACTGTTCTCATGAGGCACAGGGTCAGACTGATTTGCATATAGCCATGTCTGAACTGGGGTGGCAGAGTGGGCTAAAGAACGATGATGGATTAAACCCAGATCTTTGGACTGGCTGTGAGTGTTTGATTGGTTCAGATGCTCCGTCCATCACCACCCCCTTTTGTACCGCTTTTGGCCACCATAAGTGTGGCAGGGTATGCTCAGACGTGAGTCCCTTGCTCACTTTGCCACTGGTTTCAAGCAAGCCGGGCTGAAGACGGCTGTAATGCCAGAAAGCGGTCCTCGGAAGCTTGTTTCCGGTCCAGGGAAGGCATGGCTTGGCAGTTCGGGCTGGACTGTTCCCAAGAGGCACAGGTTCAGACTGATTTGCATATAGCCATACCTGAACTGGGATGGCAGAGTGGGCTGAAGAACGGTGATGGATTAAACCCAGATCTTTTGACTGGGTGTGAGTGTTTGATTGGTTCAGATGCTCCGTCCATCACCACCCCCTTTTGTACCGTTTTTGACCGCCATAAGTGTGGCAGGGTATGCTCAGACGTGAGTCCCTCGCTCACTTTGCCACTGGATTCAATCAAGCCGGGCTGAAGATGGCTGTAATGCCAGAAACCGGTCCTCGGAAGCTTGTTTCCGGTCCAGGGAAAGCATGGCTTGGCAGTTCAGGCTGGACTGTTCCCATGAGGCACAGGGTCAGACTGATTTGCATATAGCCATGTCTGAACTGGGGTGGCAGAGTGGGCTAAAGAACGGTGATGGATTAAACCCAGATCTTTTGACTGGGTGTGAGTGTATGATTGGTTCAGATGCTCCGTTCATCACCACCCCCTTTTGTACCGCTTTTGGCCGCCATAATGGGGCAGGGTATGCTCAGACGTGAGTCCCTTGCTCACTTTGCCACTGGATTCAAGCAAGCCGGGCTGAAGACGGCTGTAATGCCAGAAACCGGTCCTCGGAAGCTTGTTTCCGGTCCAGGGAAGGCATGGCTTGGCAGTTCGGGCTGGACTGTTCCCAAGAGGCACAGGGTCAGACTGATTTGCATACAGCCATGTCTGAACTGGGGTGGCAGAGTGGGCTAAAGAACAGTGATGGATTAAACCCAGATCTTTTGACTGGGTGTGAGTGTTTGATTGGTTCAGATGCTCCGTCCATCACCACCCCCTTTGGTACCGCTTTTGGCCGCCATAAGTGTGGCAGGGTATGCTCAGACGTGAGTCCCTTCCTCCCTTTGCCACTTGATTCAAGCAAGCCGGGCTGCAGATGGATGTAATGCCAGAATCCGGTCCTCGGAAGCTTGTTACCGGTCCAGGGAAGGCATGGCTTGGCAGTTCGGGCTGGACTGTTCCCATGAGGCGTAGGGTCAGACTGATTTGCATATAGCCATGTCTGAACTGGGTTGGCAGAGTGGGCTAAAGAACGGTGATGGATCAATCCCAGATCTTTTGACTGGGTGTGAGTGTTTGATTGGTTCGGATGCTCCGTCCATCACCACCCCCTTTTGTACCGCTTTTGGCCGCCATAAGTGTGGCAGGGTATGCTCAGACGTGAGTCCCTTGCTCACTTTGCCACTGGATTCATGCAAGGCGGGCTGAAGACGGCTGTAATGCCAGAAACCGGTCCTCTGAAGTTTCTTTCCGGTCCGGGGAAGGCATGGCTTGGCAGTTCGGGCTGGAATGTCCCCATGAGGCACAGGGTCAGACTGATTTGCATATAGCCATACCTGAACTGGGATGGCAGAGTGGGCTGAAGAACGGTGATGGATTAAACCCAGATCTTTTGACTGGGTGTGAGTGTTTGATTGGTTCAGATGCTCCGTCCATCACCACCCCCTTTTGTACCATTTTTGGCCGCCATAAGTGTGGCAGGGTATGCTCAGACGTGAGTCCCTCGCTCACTTTGCCACTGGATTCAATCAAGCCGGGCTGAAGATGGCTGTAATGCCAGAAACCGGTCCTCGGAAGCTTGTTTCCGGTCCAGGGAAAGCATGGCTTGGCAGTTCAGGCTGGACTGTTCCCATGAGGCGTAGGGTCAGACTGATTTGCATATAGCCATGTCTGAACTGGGTTGGCAGAGTGGGCTAAAGAACGGTGATGGATCAATCCCAGATCTTTTGACTGGGTGTGAGTGTTTGATTGGTTCGGATGCTCCGTCCATCACCACCCCCTTTTGTACCGCTTTTGGCCGCCATAAGTGTGGCAGGGTATGCTCAGACGTGAGTCCCTTGCTCACTTTGCCACTGGATTCATGCAAGGCGGGCTGAAGACGGCTGTAATGCCTGAAACCGGTCCTCTGAAGTTTCTTTCCGGTCCGGGGAAGGCATGGCTTGGCAGTTCGGGCTGGAATGTCCCCATGAGGCACAGGGTCAGACTGATTTGCATATAACCATGTCTGAACTGGGGTGGCAGAGTGGGCTAAAAAACGGTGATGGATTAAACCCAGATCTTTTGACTGGGTGTGAGTGTTTGATTGGTTCAGATGCTCCGTCCATCACCACCCCCTTTTGTACCGCTTTTGGCCACCATAAGTGTGGCAGGGTATGCTCAGACGTGAGTCCCTTGCTCACCTTGCCACTGGATTCAAGCAAGCTGGGCTGAAGACAGCTATAATGCCAGAAAGCGGTCCTCGGAAGCTTGTTTCCTGTCCAGGAAAGGCATGGCTTGGCAGTTCGGGCTGGACTGTTCCCATGAGGCACAGGGTGTGAGAAGTTGGCCTGATATATGATGCTCACTAGTTCTAGTGATCACCTTGTATCAGTCCAAACAACCCTTATGGTGATTGGTTGTAAGTCAACCTTATAGACCAGGTATCCTAATGGTAGCATGGAAAAAGCAGTCTTCGGCTAAACTCTTTTGGCATGTGAAGCCAGCTGTTTTACCACAATATAACCCCTTGAATACCAGATGACAGGACACCACACAGGTTGTTATGAAAATAAACAGTATATTTAATAATAACAACACCTCTGAACTCTTTATGAGGTCAGAGGGCTAAGCACATGATGATCTCTTACGAAAAATACGACATGTTGCACAAAATTAGAATGGTGCCCTACGGATACGACAAACCATATACTAAGTAAGTGGAATGTGAAAGTCGATAAAAGGAATGGAGGTGTCCAGAGGCTGTAGGATCGATGGGACCACGCTACACTAACTCTAGGTAAGTAATAGGAGGCCCACGGAACGCGTGTGCAGAGTGTGAACTCACACGCGAGATGCGTAACAATGTCTATGGACAGTACAGTTCAAGTTAAAGGTGAGTACGGACAATCCTAACTAGTTAGGACAACAACGACTGTGGAATTGACACTAGGACAGTTAGACAACCCTTGAGCACCGAAATGCTCTCGTTACCTCACCCACGGGCTGCGGGTGCATAGGTGCCAAAGTGTGTAGGGTTCTCGCGTTGAAGTCAATGGAGCCTGAAAGAAAAGATGCTGCAGGCGACCAGGAGGGAGATGTCCGGTGCGATCCAAGGGTGGATCGGTGAAGAAGAGGACCTGAAAGCAGAGGGGACGGTGTTCAAAGTCACTAGCCAGTGACCGGTGTGGAACCAGGAAGGAACCAGGTGCTGTCGTCGCGATCAGGTGAAGAGTGGACGCTTGAATCTGCAGCCACGTGGACCAGGAGGTGTCTTCGACAACCAGGATGAAGGCACGAGCTGTCCCACGCAGGCTCTCGCTGTCGGCGGTGTTGGATCCGGGATTGGAGTCAACAGGCCTTGGTAAAGGCAACCCACGCGGTGAAGGGAAAAGACGTCTGGTGCGGACTAGGAGAGTCCGGGGTGCCCCTCTTTTGGAAGGGAGCAAGGGCCAGTCTGGAGCAACCAGACCAGCAGTGAAGATTCAAAGGTTCGTCGTCTAGGAGGCCACTAGCCAGGCGGCAAGTGACCAGACAACGCGTCGAGCAGCAGACAAGCAGAAGGGCCCCACGCAGATCTTGTGGAAGCTGGGGGGCTGATCTTCGGTGCAGGGGCTGCTCGGGGCTAGGGCTTCTCAATCCCCAAAGCACTTGGTCGAGTTTACCTCGGGAGTCGTGCTGGAAGCGAAGTGCAGGTTCGTTCAAGATGGCCGGTCCCACGTGTCTCGTCGCACCCACGGATCTCAGCTGTGCTGCAGATGTAGGTTGAGATCGGAGAGGTCTGGGAATTCTGGTCTCGTCGGGCTCTGAAATCTGGATCCTGGAAGAAAGACGACAAAGGGAAGCCGCTGGACGCTTGATGGTGCCTGCAGTTGCAGCGTGGACACTCCTTGCCCACAAGGGAGATGTCTTCAGTCTTCTGTGGAGCAGAACGTCGAAGTCCAGAGTTTCTTCTTGTAGAGTAGTTCAGGATTAATCTAATTTGGAATGGGACCAGCTCCTACCTTTATCCTGCTAAAGGGGGCTGCACTACTGACTAGGTCCCTCCCCTGGGTGGGACCAGGAAGGGGGGTGGTTACACCCCCTATCCTTTGTCTGGTTTCGCGCCAGAGTTGGGGCAGGGATGCCCCAGCAACTGGTTTGAACCGGTGTATGCACAGGACATCTTGTGTGCCCCAGGCATGTCTCATTCATTTAAGGCCTATCCTCCCCAATACACAAAATCCTGTCTGGGGTGGTGCTAGCACCTCCCAAGGCAGGAAACCCTTTGTCCAAGCCTCCTTCGCTGGAAGGACTCCCAGCAGCAGGAGGTCAGACTTGTGTCTGTGGTGGCAGCATCCATTTTGTGATGCCAAGGCTCGAATTAACTTTAACCAGGGTTCACAGTTACATACATGTCGTGTCCCTCTAGAAGGGTGGAATGCTACCCCCATCGCCAGAATTGGCGAGGGGATAGTATTCCAAATCGTATGACAACTTACATGACATGTTTTGAGAATGTTATACCAGAGTTAGCATTTAACCGCGAGGTTGATAATGCACTTAAGAGTATATGGTATAGCGTTATCATGACTGTTGCCACGGAGAAAGATGTTAGGCTAGCCCGGCTGAACAACTTTCCTCTGCCATCTTTCGAGGATTTTTGTGTATTGGCTGACGGTGTTTCCTCGGGCTCGCCTCTTAATCCTCTTCCACATAAATTCTGGAAACTGTTCCGGGAAGAGCTTTTCCCCCCCCTTTTTTCATCTGCTGTCAGTTCCTCAGGTCTGCTCGGGTCCCGGATTGCTGGAAGCTGGCTGTGGTCTCCCCACTCCTGAAGAAAGAAACTTTGGATCTCACTTGCCCAGCAAATTACAGGCCTATTTCCCTACTTCCATTTCCTATTAAAATTCTAGAGAAACTGGCCACAAAACATCTTTCCAGCTTCCTAGAGACCAATGCTTGCTTGGATGTGGCTTAATTTGGTTTTAGACCAGCCCATGGGACGGAGTCAGCTTTGGTGACTGTTCTAGATGATCTTCGGACGCGTGCCGACCACGGTCGAGCAGCCTTTTTAGTGCTGCTCGACATGTCAGCCGTGTTCGATACGGTCAGCCACACGATCTTGATCAGGAGACTGGAGGAGGCGGGGGTATCTGGCTTGGCCCTTGATTGGCTGGTGTCTTATCTTGGTAACAGGCACCAGGTGGTGGCCCTGCCACCCTTTAAATCTAACACCAGAAGGGTTGGACAGGGCGTGCCTCAGGGGTCAGCCATCAGCCCTATTTTATTCAATCTTTACCTCCGAGTATTATCCTAAGTAGGATTGACTACTGTAACGCACTACTTCTAGGGGCGCCTATGACCTTGGTGGGAAAATTGCAGCGTGTACAGAATTTTGCTGCCAAACTGGCCCTTTCGCGCCGACGCTCTGATTCATCTGCTATGGCACTCAGGGACCTTCACTGGCTGCCAGTCCCTCAGAGGATCGACTTTAAAGCTCTGTGTTTGGTATTCAGGGCCCTCCATGGACAAGGTCCGTCTCCACTGCAGGACCTGTTCTCTTGGAATACCCCGGACAGATCTCTCCGCTCGGCCTCAGCTTGCCTGGTAGTAGTGCCCAAGATTCGGAAGTCCCGGATGGGAGGTCGGTCCTTTAGGTTCACCGCAGCGAGACTATGGAATTCTCTTCTGTTGTGTTTGAGAGGTATGGGAGATCTCCCTTCCTTCAAGAAAGCCTTAAAAACACACCTTTTTCCTAGAACAATGTAAGCGGACCAGTAGCTGGAAACATCATGTATGGGTCACAACAGTCTAAAGCGCCAGGATACCCGTTGGGTGACAGCCATTGCGCTATACAAGTATGCCAATACATACATTCATACATACATATATACTAACCAACGCTTCTCCCTAGGTGTCAACCTTCTGCTGATGAAAGCTACTGATTGATCCTGGCCCTCTGCATTAAGTTGTGATAACACAGGCCCAACTCCTAGCTCATATGCATCTGTCTGGACAATGAACGTTGTAGAGTAATCAGGACTCCATATCTCAATACAACAGTTACTACATACAGGCACAAAACCCTGCAGTGCACATGGCCTGCTTCACGTCATCAAATGCCTTTGACTGCTAACTGTCCACTGACATTTCTTTGGCCTTTTCTTTGATATGAGATCATTCAGGGGAGCCACAATAGACCCAAATCCCTTGAAAAAACCTCTGTAGTACCCAGTCAGTCTCAAGAAAGCTCTGACCTCAGTCTCGTTAGTAGGAGCAATCCAGTCCATAATGGTCTGGATTTTGCTCTCCATTGATTGAACCTGGCCTCCACCTACCAAGTGGCCCAAGTAGACAATCTTTCTCTGCCCTATCTGACACTTGGTGGCCTTGATAGTGAGGACTGTCTTTTGCATGGCCTCCAGAAAATTTCTTAGGTAGACCAGGTGATCCTCCCAAGTGGAGCTAAAGACAGCAATATCTTTGTTTACCAACCTCTGAAATGTGGCAGGTGTACACTAGGGGTTGAGAATGCTCTCATAGGCTTGGCATTCTCATCTAGTCTGATTTGCCAGTAGCCTGCTGTCAGGTCAATTGTGCTCAGATATTTGGCTGAGGCCAAAGTATTGATCAGCTCATCTGCCCTTGGAATAGGATGTGTATCAGTCCTAGTGACTGCATTGAGACCTCTATAGTCCACAAAAAACACATCTCTCTTTTTCCACCCTTGATGTGAGGTTTTGGTACAAGGACTACTGGACTAGCCCAGGGGCTATCAGAAGGCTCGATGACCCCCCACTTCCAGCATATTTTGGACCTCTGTCCGGATGCAATCCCTGACATGGTCAGGCTGTCAGTGGATTTTACTCTTTACAGGCAGGCTATCACCTGTGTCCACTTCATGGGTACACCAGGTGCACTGACTAGGTGTCAGGGAGAACATATGCTTGTACTGGTTGATGACTTGCCTACAATCAGCGTGCTGTTGGTCAGTGAGGATGCCTGCCAAGGCTATTCCTTCTACTGACCCCCCCTCTGTGAGGTTTTAAGAGAGGAGATAAGGGTGAGGGTCGCTCTCTTCTTCCTGTCCCTCATCAGTGGCTATGAGCAATCTCATGTCAGCCCTGTCCTCAAAAGGCATCAAGCGGTTCACATGAAGTACCATGGGGGGACTTCTTGGAGTGCATATGTCCACCAAGTAGGTGACCTCAACTTTTTGTTCACAGATGGTGTGGGGGCCACTCCATTTGTCTTAAAGAGCTGCGAGGCCACAGGCTCCAAGACCCACACTTTCTGGCCTGGATGCGCTTAAAAAGCCAGCGGGACTTGAACGTCCTGCAGATGCACAACAAAGCACTGAGAAACCAGCTGGCTGCCAACAGTCAGCACAGGTGCTGAGAACACAGTGTACTCACTCAAGACCTTGTCCCCATCTCTCCCATCTGCAGATAGCAGAACATCCAGCAGACGCCCGCACTGCAGGCTAGGTCGGAAGGAACAGTTCCTGCAGTCTTCAGAATGGTATCAGATCACCGTGTTCTTAGTACAGAAGTAATGCCGGACCTTGGAGTCTGAGTCTACGCAGTCGTGGCAGGTGTTGCACACTTCCTTCAGAGCAGGTGGATGGCCCGTGAAACCACATCCTGCACCAAAGCCATCCCACCAGGAACATAGATCTCCATCTTGGCCCACAGCTGCAGGCTGAGCCACAATGTTCTCCAGACCTGGATGTCCTTGCCTGGGCTCAAAGCCTAAGTCACAAAGCGAGCTACTGGCAGGGCACGGTTCAGCTAATTTTTTGGAGCCTGCTTTGACATTTCATGGGTGGACATCATCACCCTGCTCTGAGCAGGTTGGCAGGCAAGGTCAGTATATGCAGCTGATGCAGTACCCTCAGCCAGGAGAAGGGTACAGTAGAGTTTATTCATTGTCCAAATGCATGAGGCCTCTTGTGCACCTGCAGAGGACTCATATTCACTAAAATACCACTTGGTTTATTTGTGCCTGATCCAGAGGTGTCCAAATTAGGCCCAGGATGAAGAGATAGTTACCATAGTGTCAGAAGAATCACTGACTGCCAGTACATTTCTAATAAACATACATGAATTTATTAATAAGTATATCGTAGAGTTTTTGCATGGACCCAGCCCTCCAGGACCTGAATTGACAAACACTGAATTAAATAAGTGTTTTGTTATTTTACCACATCTCATAGGCCCATATTTACAAAGCTTTCACACAACACAGGGCATGAAGCAAAGTTGCTGTGCTGTCTTGCATCAACTGAAGAGTGCAGGTCTGAGCAATATCTACAAAGAAGTTGCACAGTTTTGCTTCCTTCCTGTGCTGGTGCACTTACTGCAGCCACGCACCAATGCAGGCACTTTTGTGCTATATTGTGCAAGGGTGCTGGCATTGTAGTCAGCATAGCTTTGGTGCAGAACGAGGTACCTTGCGGCACAAAAACTGTGCTTCAAAGCGATTACCTCTTTGCAAACATGTTGTAGAATGTAGCACACATACAAAGGAATAAAAACGAGTAGATATATAAATATTTCTCATTGTTATGCCAGCCTCTGGAATGTGCAGGATTTTGGCCTTCTCTATAAGTCTTTGTAGATATGGATTTTCCTCAGAATCCATCGATGGACGCACAGGAATGACTGTGCACCACCTAATTTGGATTTGATGCAACGTAATGCAAGGCACTGTATTGTGCTGCCTTGCGTGACTGTTGGTAACAAACCAATGCAAATCGACGTTTGTGTTGGTTTGTAAATACCAACGCAAACACATCACAAAATCATTACACATGTACTCCATAATTTGACCCTTGTGACTTGTAACCATTCTTAAGAATAACAAGTACTACTATTTTATTCCCATTTATGGGAACCTAACAGCTGTGTGTCCAACAACATGCTAAACCATTGACAACAGTAGGGAGCATGGAGGCGTCTGCTGCTGATGAAAAGGGGTGCATCAGCAGCGTACCCTTTGCTGTTCATGCACCAACAAGTTGTTGGCATGAACGCAGCTGCAATCCCTAGCTTCCCCTCTGTGACACCTGGCACTGCCTTTGCGACCCCTAGGCTCAGATGTAGCAAAATCAGTGAAAGGAAACCAGTGACAGCTCATCCTCATTTGGGTGAGGGTGTGTTTATGTGGGGGTGTGTGTAAGTATGAATGCATGTGTATGCGTAAGCATTTTTGTTTGTGAGTGAAAGTAAAGGGCATGTGATGTCACTTCCGTTACTCTTGCATTTTGGTAAATTGATGTCCATGATGGTCGAGCACGTCAACTATCATATGATGGCTCAGTCTTACTTTACCTCTGTATTAATATATGTAAGTGGTAGGTAAACAACATGAAACTTGTTGAAAGGCAATGCATAGGATAGAAGGCAGAAATGCAATCTGGGAGAATCTAGGGATTGTCCTACGCCACAATCTAATAATATTTACAGACATGGACCTCTTTTCTTTATTGCTTTTAGATAAGAGCATACTCATAAGACCTACCTCCTCAACCAAGGCTCTGGGCCTTGCCCCTAAGGTCACCATGGAATGATTAATAGCTTATTTCCCTTTTCTATGACATACTAATATTATAAAGAGAGAGCCCAAACCTTTGAGGCGTGTAATCTCAGTAACCACAGCACCTATCACAACACCCAATACAGCGTTGGAAGGGGCAGTTGCAGCAGAAGGACATAGGCTATGCAGACGGCCACCATATTTCTTTTTTTTTTTTTTCAGAGTTTTATATAGCGCGCACTTGACCCGAACTGAATCAGGTATCAGAGCGCTTTACATAGCACCAGTTACGTTACATGAGGACACACATTTATTTTTGTTAGGCACGGGGAGATTAAGTGATTTGCCCAGAATCACAGGGTGTTTGGTGTCGTTACCAAGACTCGAACCCACATCCCCAGGTCCGAGGTCGAGCGCCTTAACCGTTAGGCCAACTCCTCTATACATTTAAAAGGTAAAAGAACCATGCCAGCAAAGTAGTCCCGTGTGAGCGTGTCTGCGTTGTGCTGTGGGCGTAGCTGGGGGTGTGACTAACACTGGGGGCGTGTGGTATGGCCATCACATCGTGGGCTGTGGGCGTGTGCTGGGGACGTGACAAACGCTGGGGGAGTGAGTCCACCCTTCATGCCATGTGAGTCGTACATACAAGCGCCAATTACGTTGCTGCGCAGCATCAGGGGGCACCCTGGGGGCGTGACACGCTGGGGGCGTGTGTCCGGCCTTCATGCCATGTGAACGCAATTGCGCCGCATCAAGGGGCACGCTGGGGGCGTGAGAAATGCTGGGGGCGTGTGCTACGTTCTGCCCTTCATGCCATGTGGGTCGTACATTAATCAGAAGATCGTCTGCTGTGGCCGTGTGCTGGGGGCATGACAAATGCGTTTAACTGGAGGCCTGGTAAGTAACATTACTGCAGCCTCTCCTGCGTGCTGTTACTGAACTCTCTCATTCAACGAAATTACACGCGCCTGCTACCATCAACCAGGGCTCTAGCCGGGCTCAGGCGGCGGATCAGAAGACTAATTACACGCCTGATAACATCAACCAGGGCTGCAGCTGGGCCTCAAGCGGGGTAACACGCGACTGCTAACATCAAACAGGCCTGCATCTGGGCCTCAAGCGGGGGAACACGCAAATGAGCGTGTCTGCGGGGACAATTACTGCAGCCTCTCCTACTCGCTGTCACTCAACTCTCTCATTAAAAGGGTTGACCCGCGGCTGATAACTCTCTCATTCAACGACATTACACGCGCCTGCTAACATCAACCAGGGCTGCAGCTGGGCCTTCTCCGTCCCTATTCTAATGAAACAAAAAATGTTGTCTATCGCGAGATTTTAAAATAAATTGCCATTGCCAAATACACACATTCTATTTCAGACACGGACAACGTCGGGACAGGCTGCTAGGGTAAGTATAAACTGATCCAGAGCTCCAATGTACACAGATGGGAACTTGAGCAGATCTCCTGTTTGTGAAGTGGTTCATTGTCAATTTTCCTATTTCTAAATCTAATTGACTTCTGCACAGTATTTTAAGGTACTTTGTAGACTGCTTCATGCTCTACAAAACTACATGTATGATTTATATATCTTTCAGGAGTAGGTGTGGACAGAAAGGTTTATGCTGAGTGGGTACTTGAAGAGGAGGCGCTGTAAGGGGCGCAAGGCGCAGAAGGAGGTGAGGATAGAAAGGTTTATGCTGAGTGGGTACTCGAAGAGGTGTGAGCTGAATGAGTTTGCAACAAGTGATTAGGCACATGTGAGGCTCTGTGTCTTGGTTATGACGGTGGTCATTGATTGATCTATTTACCTATGTTTGCAGACTGGGCCTCATGAAAGAGGACCTCATTATTTATTGGTCTCCTAGAGAACTATTAGTAGACATATCAGATTCCCAAACCGGCGAATCACTACTTTGGGCCCGATCACGATGCAGCTGAAAAGGGTCTTACTGTGTGTCGGAGCCCTTTAGCCCTCATTGTAATCGGCTGGTCAGATTTATTTATCACCGACCCAGTTTGATGGGGTCGGTGAGAAGGGAATCCAAATCGGATTTCCAAATGGCTTCCAATGGCCTGGGAGAGCCTGTGTGCCATTCGGAAAGCATTCAGTAATCCCTCTTACCAGTTGAGGGATTACGATGGCAGATTCCCACAACCTTTCTGTGCCGTCCTTTCAAACACAGAGAGGCTTTGGGAATTTGTCTTTGGGGGGCCCCCATCAGGGCCCCCAAAGTTTAACCTAAATTTGTCTTAAGTTTAACCCCTTCCATGCTCATGACGAGCTGACCTCGTCATGAACAATGGGAATCAATAAGGTACAGCACAGGGGAAAAATCTGGGAAGCACCCAAGGTGTTAACTGAAGACAAAACCCTAATTTAAGACAAAATCCTAATTTAGGACAAAATCCTAATTGAAGACAAAATCCTAATTTAAGACAAAATCCTAATTTAGGACAAAATCCTAATTTAAGACAAAATCCTAACTTAATACAGAATTCAAATTTAAGACAAAATCCTAATTTAAGACAAAATCCTAATTAGAGACTACTAAATGCCTTCTATGAATACAAAAAGTAGTAAGTTTAGGATTTTCTCGTCAGTTAGTTCTGTAAATCGGCTCCAACGTTCCTCACCTGGGCCTCCAGAGATCAGAGGAAAGTAGCAAAATGGGAGCTGGTGGACTCATCCACCTTTTTAGGCCTCTCTCATATCTCAAAGAACCTGATGGAGGATGGAGACCATGGGGACATTTTGCCTCTGCCAATTGCCACATTACCTGTTACTTGCAGATCCCTGCTGATCTGCACTGAGACAGAACTGAAAGCTGCCTAACAAAGCTCTCATAAAGCCTGTCGATGCAAATCTGGCTTCCTACCCCAAGGGGAGCAGAGAGTGCAGGTTTGCAGGAAGGTGTAGGACACATGAGGTGGCGTGGTGATGGGCATGAGGGCATGCATTTCCTTTTATATCTGGCCAGTGAGAATGTGAGGGAAGGTGGCTCTAAAGAAAAGGGAGGGGCGGTGGGACAACAGGACTCAAAGGCCCAGATTTACCATAGGATTGCATTGCCTTTTTGTCACACAGGGTGACGCAAGGACAACGCAATGCTTAAGTGAGATTTACTAAGCCCAACGAGGCCACTCTGCATGACCCTGCATTGCTGGAGTAACACAAGACAGCTCAAGTTGCTGCTGTGCGTTGCGTTGCAACAGAAAGGCATTACATTGGAGTAGAGTAGGTTTTCCCAGGCATCCATCTATGGATTTTGGCCCATTCCAAAATATATCAAGACTAGCAAACCTGGGAATACGTTAACATGCTGTGCCTCCTAGACAGTGGGGCATCGAGAAGAAATATCTTTATTTATCCTCCTTTTTTCACATTCTAAGTGTGCTGCTGAAGCTCACTTAAAAAGAGGTTCACGCCTTTAAGTATTGTTTTTGTGCAGGAAGATGTGCCCTTCTGCACAAAAACAATCCTGTCTACAGCGGGTAGACTGTGCCTGTATTGGCAAAAGGAAAGAAGATGCATCGCGGAACACGAACTACACTTACCACAGTCCTTAGGGGCGATCCCGCTGGTGTGTGAGTGGTGTGCGACCCCACCCGCAATTGTAATGTTAAAGCTCCCTCGAGCAGTTGGCTGACGAGCCTGGGACCCCGCACCTGCGGGGCTGAGTGGTACTAAACCTGGCAATATTTGGCAGCCACCGGCAACCCCAGAACACGGCCTAATCCATGCTGATGAGGGGTAAATACCCCAAAACACGTGTCCAGGGATGGCGAAGATAGCGAAGATAGCAGAGAATCGAAAGAAGATGCATTGCGGAACACTAACTACACTTACCACAGTCCTTAGGGGCGATCCCGCTGGTGTGTGAGTAGTGTGAGACCCCACCCCCAATTGTAATGTTAAAGCTCCCTCGAGCAGTTGGCTGACGAGCCTGGGACCCCGCACCTGCGTGCCTGAGTGGTACTAAACCTGGCAATATTTGGCAGCCACCAGCAACCCCAGAACACGGCCTAATCGCTGCTGATGAGGGGTAAATACCCAGAAACACGTGTCCAGGGATGGCGAAGATAGTAGAGAATCGAAAGAAGATGCATCGCGGAACACGAACTACAATTACCACAGTCCTTAGGGGCGATCCCGCTGGTGTGTGAGTAGTGTGCGACCCCACCCCCAATTGTAATGTTAAAGCTCCCTCGAGCAGTTGGCTGACGAGCCTGTGACCCCGCACCTGCGCGCCTGAGTGGTACTAAACCTGGCAATATTTGGCAGCCACTGGCAACCCCAGAACACTGCCTAATCCCTGCTGATGAGGGGTAAATACCCCGAAACACGTGTCCAGGGATGGTGAAGATAGCGAAGATAGCAGAGAATCGAAAGAAGATGCATCGCGGAACACGAACTATACTTACCACAGTCCTTAGGGGCGATCCCGCTGGTGTGTGAGTAGTGTGCGACCCCACCCCCAATTGTAATGTTAAAGCTCCCTCGAGCAGTTGGCTGACGAGCCTGTGACCCCGCACCTGCGCGCCTGAGTGGTACTAAACCTGGCAATATTTGGCAGCCACTGGCAACCCCAGAACACGGCCTAATCCCTGCTGATGAGGGGTAAATACCCCGAAACACGTGTCCAGGGATGGTGAAGATAGCGAAGATAGCAGAGAATCGAAAGAAGATGCATCGCAGAACACGAACTACACTTACCACAGTCCTTACGGGCGATCCCGCTGGTGTATGAGTAGTGTGCGACCCCACCCCCAATTGTGATGGGCATGAGGGCATGCATTTCTTTTTATATCTGGCCAGTGAGAATGTGAGGGAAGGTGGCTCTAAAGAAAAGGGAGTGGCGGTGGGACAACAGGACTCAAAGGCCCAGATTTACCATAGGATTGCATTGCCTTTTTGTCACACAGGGTGACGCAAGGACAACGCAATGCTTAAGTGAGATTTACTAAGCCCCACAAGGCCACTCTGCATGACCCTGCATTGCTGGAGTAACACAAGACAGCTCAAGTTGCTGCTGTGCGTTATGTTGCAATGGAAAGGCATTACATGGGAGGAGAGTAGGTTTTCCCAGGCATCCATCTATGGATTTTGGTCCATTCCAAAATGTATCAAGACTAGCAAACCTGGGATTACATTAACATGCTGTGCCTCCTAGACAGTGGGGCATCGAGAAGAAATATCTTTATTTATCCTCCTTTTTTCTTCTTTCTAAGTGTGCTGCAGAAGCTCACTTAAAAAGAGTTACACGCCTTTAAGTATTGTTTTTGTGCAGGAAGATGTGCCCTTCTGCACAAAAACAATCCTGTCTACAGCGGGTAGACTGTGTCTGTATTGGCACTAGGGGGCGCATGGGGCACCAGTGCAGATAGAGAGCAGGAATGTGCCATATGATGGTAAATATGACGTATTCCTGCTCTCGCCATGTGATGCAGCACAGCAAGCTGTCGTGCTGCGGTCACTGATTCAAATACTGATAAATCCGACCAAGGCTTTTTATTATTTGGGCAGGAAAGTATAAATGTTGAGGGTTGGTTGAATATTACATATGTTTTTGTACATATATGGGAGGAGAAGAGTCACACAATGTGGCAGGTAATGTTGAAGGGTGGGAGGAGGCCAGATATATCTTTTTTTTAATTATTTGGTTGAGGCGTGGCAAAAAGGGTGGTGAGGAATCTGGCAGGACACCAAGTGTAAGGCAGGGCTGGGCAGGATATGTATAAACGTGTTTTGTATGACTCCCCCATAATTCTGTACTCATGCACAGCTGATAACAGTAGGGGGAGATTAAATTAGATGCAACGGGTAAGGTAAAGTTGTAGAAGTTTAACTCTGAAGAATGGGGGTGTTTTTCATTCGAAGTGATATCACTTACAACTTGTGCTTCGCTCTTGTGCTCTATTTAATGTCTCTCAGTCCCTCAGTAAATATATATCTCCATTATTCACAGTTACCCATCTATAAATCTGCAGCATCTTTGAATTCAGTGAACAAAGTAATTTAAGACCACGAAACTGCTCAAGTATTAAAAGCACTTTGTGCTGAGAGAAATTGAAAAAACAATGCATGAAACTTTCCCACAGTTTTAGGGGCGGAGCCTGAATTCCTGAAAAGTGCAGCCAGTCACACCTCACTGCAAAGACCAAAGGCACTCTGCCACCTCTGCCTGTTTCCCTCACTGGGTGCCCGTCAGGACCTCCCTCCCCCCACCTTAGGGGTTTAAAAACCAGCTGCAGAGCAGGATAGGCTGAGAGGACCTGCAGATCAGCTCAGCCCCAAGGACCCTGTGCTGCTCAGCTCCATTCTCTTCACCATGAGGGCCTTCCTCACACTTCTGCTGGCTGCTGTGGTCGCTGAAGGTGTGGTGGGAATGCTCTTCTCAGGGCTTGCTTTTCATTTCTCATAAATGGTCCTTCTCACCAGCGTGCATTAATGTTTCTTCTGAGATATTTGGGGTAGATGTTGTTTTGATATTGCACTGCACTCTCTGGGCCTGATTCAAAGAACTAACTTAAAACAAAGTCTTAAACTTACTTCCATTTTGGTATTCACAGAAGGCACTTACTCATTTTGGTATTCACAGAAGGCACTTACTCATCAATGAGTAAGTGCCTTGATGAGTAAGTGCCTTCTGTGACTACCAAAATGAGTAAGTGCCGTCTGTGCCTACCAAAATGGATAAATTGTACTAAGTTTAGGAACTTGTCTTAAGTTAGTTCTGTGAATCAGGCCCTTCGTCTGGTTTTCTGTTACACATATTTGAGCAGTTTTATGTATTCATATCACTATGCTTCTTTTGTTTTTAGCAACAGCTCATTACTTTCTTGGTATGCCACTGAATGTTTGTTTGCAAATCGTGTGAAAATCAGGTGTAAAGGAATGGGTCCCGAAACGGATGTGAACAGAAAGACAAGGGAAAACTAAGAACTTTTTTTTATTTTATTCCTTTTTCTGTAGATGCTGAAAAGCAAAATAGCATTTTAAAGATGTTTGAGTTCATGGGGTAAACCTCTCCCATGATTCAGGTTCGCGCTCATACGAATATTGAAGTCCATCGTGGGGAAGTTTATTGGCTTACCATCAATTGTACTCTATGGGCAAGATTACCAAGACTTTCTTTCAGATTTACATTACGTTTTTTAATGCAAAATCTACAGGTGTGATTTTTAGTCCAACACAAATCAAGATTTGCATTGGATTATAATGCAATGCATAGCAATCCGCTGCCGTGAGTTACTTTGGGCATATTTACAAAATATCACACAGCGCAGAAAGCTACATTGCTGCACTGCGTGATATGGAAAGGGCAGGAATGTGCATATTTAACATTATACAGCGCATTTCTGTCTCTTCACCGTGCTTCCTAGAGTTGATTCAGGCACCCTTCACCATGGTGCAAGGGTGCCTGTGTTGTAAGCAGGATTCTTTTTCTGCAGGAAGGGACACCTTCCGGCACGAAACAATCCTCTGAGGCATTTTCTTCTTTCTATTTGTGCTGTATTCTGCATCACACATGGGAAATGAAACAAACAAGGAAAAATAATGATATTTCCCCTTGTTACACCTCTCCTGGGAAGGACTAGCAGTGACACATTCCCAGGTATGGCAGTAACGGTAAATCTGAGGATGCACCAAAATCCATGGTTGGGCACGTGGGAACACTCACACTTCACCCGTGGAATGCCTCCTTGGGGCAGAAAAACGCAATGCAGCAATTTGCGCTATGTTGCGTTGTTCCAAATTAATTATCCAGCCACTCAGGGCCACACAAGGTGGCCTTTTATGGCTTGATAAATCTAACTTTAGAGTTAGTCGCGGCTTCATCTCGTTGTGTGGTGCAATGCCGACACATCTCCTTGATAAATTTGTCCAATTGCATCATGGGGCATTCAATGGATGGTGCATAGGAACTCCAAAGCAACCACCCATGTGTTTTAATGCAAATTCCTTTCTGCGCCACCCTGAGGCAGGCATAACGAGGAGAAAAGTTGTAATTGCTCCTCGTTTTTCCTTTGCAGGGTGCTGCATTCTACGGTACACAGTCAAAGAGGGAAAGTGCATTAAAGCAGGGATCTCGATGAGCAGCTTGGGAGCTACAAGTAGCTCACCTGTACCCTGAAAGTAGCTCCCAGAAGTGCAGTCTAGCGCAGTATGTTATTCAAAGGATCCAGCCAAATTGAATATTCAGCAACATGCTTCTCTAGACCCTTATAGTAGCAGTCAGACCAACCAACGGCAGAGTCACACACTTACACACACACACACATTGTGATCGCCAGGGGGACTTGCAACACATCCACCGGTCTCCACCGTTAGTTTAACAGTGTCACACTGAAAAGTGTCACCCTGCAAAGCCCATTCTATCAGTCATAGAGACACTGTGAAAAAGATAAGATGTTCTTGGAGTGTTTTACCGAGAATGAAAAGGGCATATTTCACAGAAAAATGTGTACTTTGAGTAAGTGATATGCTGATGTTTGAAAACAAAATGATTGAAAGTCCAAACATTTTTTTAAAGCTGCTGTTTGAATGGAAGTTTATGGTGTTGTTTAGGAGATTTATAGGTGTTATTATTTACTTTGTGCCGGTGACAACTTGATGCTGTTACTATCCCCCGATTTAAGCAGTGAGTTTGTAAGTGTTCTATCACAATATCCAGTTTTAAATATCGTCCTGCCAGAATAATGTACCCAGAATATCGGTAAACAAAACATTAGGAAGGTTGGTGTATATTGAGAGGTATACTCATATTTATATTCTTATTTCAACATCTTGAAGATGTATCGATTTATATCTACTGCAGCAATGAACAGACACCCTTCCAATATGGCGCAAGGGTGACTGTGGTGGGGCACAGCTGCCAGAAATGTACCAGAGAAGTAAGAGGGTAGATCCTCCTGTCCAGGTGAGCTTAACCTGTGCCTAATTGGAACCCTAAAATAACATAAACACCTTTGCACCACAGGAGGAACAGGTAGCGATGAAGCCTGAATGTGTCTGTTGAAGGAATGAAGCACATTTAGAGGCATATTTACGAGGGGATTTCGTCTCTTTTTTTGGCTTAATGCCATTTTGTAAATATGGTAACCTTTCGTGCAGGCAGCTGCATGAAAGGGGTGTGCAATGCATGTCCATGTGGTCGTTGCACCACAACACCCATTGCTTTTGATACTGCCTCAGATTTACAAGGAGGTGTAAATCTGAGGCAGTGCCAAAAGCTGATGCCATGCAAGAGCAGGAGTTAGAATGGCGCTACAAGGAGAAATACAGTCCATTCTCCTTTTGTTTGCTTTTTCGATGTGTGCAGCACACATAGAGAGAGCAAAATGCCATTGATGACTGTTTATGTGCACATAAACAATCATTAAATAATGATGATTTGCTACTACTAGGTTTGCTGGAGAAAATACCAGTTTTTGATTTGTTTTAGATTTAAATGTAGTTAATTGGAGCACACAAAGAGATCCCTTAGTCACGGAAGAGTCTCCCTACTGCAGTTATCATTGCAGGCTGTTTGTGTGACAGACACTGTGACCCAGTGGGAGGCACACACTGCAGACAGGACAACATGGGATGTGCCATCCTCAATTTATTCACTACTTATCAGTCATACGCACACATACAATGTATGTAAAGTTTGTGCTGTCCATTGAGCTTAAATACTTTCCATACCTCTGAAGAATCATGTGGGGTTGTGGAGGAAATTACAGATTTACCTGTATTTTCACAATCACATTATTAACTATTGCTGGAATAGAAACAAGGGAAAGAAAGTTTCAAGGGCTATTTTGAAGCAGTTTCAGGGTAGTTCACATTGAAATGGGAAGTCCCCATGTTTTTAGGTCGAGCCTGGGCAGCGCATGCGCTCCTCTGCGAGGCATGATGAACTTAGAATATGGGCTTTAGGCAACCCCCATGTTTTCAGTTGATTCTCTTACCATCCTTTATAAATGCCCGTGTTTGATTGGTGGATAAGCTAACTAATCCCTCCTTTTAGGCATTTGTATCCACCCATGGGGACTGCCCTGTTACATGTGCTTATGCACTTCACGTTTATTTCCCAAACTTCGAGAGAACTCCTTTTTAGGTCTCGCCAGCGAGACTTATTGTCAGCGTGATGCCTCCCAAGGGAGACAGACTGTGGCACGAGCAGATTGGGGTCTGTGGACGCACACGTCCACCCACGTGCACATCTCCTGTCCCGAGGCAAAAGCATGCAGTTTCACTTTCGCGTCGACACTGCACTTACACCACGTAACCAACACAGCATTCAACATGTAAGTCGTAAGTCTTTAAATGCTTTAAATGTAGATATACCCCACTTACCAGCAAATGTGGTGACTTTGCGCTGGTCTCGTGTCTTCATCAGCATACTGCAGCACCACGCGGGGCTCCGTCTTGATCACAGGAGCCCCCTGAAGTCTGCCTCGCCGCCACTGTGCACGAGCCGCAGATCCAGGAAAAGCCCATGCGCGAGCAGCCCTCACGCTCTTATCCCTCCCTCTGTCTCCCGGATGTGGAGCACAGGTGTCGCGATGCTTGTTCTCAATGATAACAGTTTTGGGGCGAATGGGGGAAATGTGCCACTAAAGCCTAAGGTAATAAGACAGTTATGTATGTAAATGAATTTATAATTACACATAACTGTGCTCCACAAAGGAATTCATTAAAATGCACATTTTCGTAATGAGCCACATGAGGGCAGTGTTGGCAGATAAGTTTAAACCATTGAGAATAGCGCCGGTCCCTGTTCTTAATTTTCATGGACACACTACTCTGTGCATTTCCGCGCCACTTGTATCCAAAACCTTGCTTTATTTATTTTCGTGCTATTTAACTGATTTTCTCTACTGTCATTATTGGTGCCCTAGACTCAACAGACCCTATAATTAACTGTAAACTCATAAAGTTCTTGATTGCCTTTGAAAAGCGTCTGAAAGCTCTTGAAATTTTAAAATAAGATTTTCAGTATTTTTAAACATTTAACGACGATGAATCTGATAAAGCTCCTACCAGCATCATTTTAAATTCTGCGTTTGAAACTGCACTATGAAGAATTTTATTGATTTTTTTGTAATGCTCAATTCTCTTCCGTTTTGGCTTTGTTATGGTTTTAATTAACTAAACAATAAAGTTTATACTAGATATGGAGAAAATGTGTTGCTAAGGGAAGCTGAAACAAGTGAATTTAATCATTGCTCCGGAGAGTATGCGGCGTTTCCGGCAGAACTGGCGTCTTTGGAACTACGAAAACCACGTTCGAGTCACTCTCGGCGTCGGTTCAACATCGTGTGATTCGGGGCAAATCGCTAGGAATAGCTTCCAAACGAGGCAAAGGGTTGAGGCGCACATTATGACCTGCTCCTTTTGCTGAGTGGCTTTGCAGGTCTTTAAAGTACCTGGGAGTGGGGGCTTGAATTCAAAAAAGCTTGAAACTACCTGAAGGAGGAAAGAGAGCATTTAATGTGTATTCAAAGTCTTCACATTAACAATTCTAATTCATTATTAGGATTGACTGCGGGCCTGGCATGGGGCAGCTCTGCACTAGCAACCGTGGATTGCGAGCCACAGCCTATTTTTCAGATACATTTTCCTTAATGGAACGTTTTTTACTTAAATTTGGCAGTCGGCTTAACTTTGTATTTTAGGTGGTTGCCTAGTTATAGCATGCAATCAATAACGGACACCTTACATCCTAGACACACTGTTTGTATGATACTGTTTGTATGATACATTTTAAATCCATATTTACGAGATGTCTGCATTTATGCGTAATTTAAGAATCTGCTATACATCAAATCTAACTATGCAACTAAAAATTGCAGATTTGAGGCTACTACATAACTCCGTGCGATCTGAGACAGAGTTTCCAGTCCCGGGTTTCTTCTTTGTTTATTTGACAGCAACATAGCAATTCTGCAAAGCGCAACAAGTGCATTGTGGGAGTTGCAGTATTAGTCAGTTTGACACACTACACAACATTGATTTGTAACAGGAAAAAACAGGGCTCGACGCTCTTTGCATATTACAGGGTACCCTGTGCAGGTTGCAGTAAAGTTGTGGGTGTGCAGTATTGTTGTCGGGCATAAGTAAAAAAGTATTCCAGCGTTCAGCTGTCCTTCCTGTTAATTATGTGCTGAGTGAATAACCATCTAGTTATTGAATGTCTCGCTACTCTGATGGATTTATTTCTACACAGTGCACACTTGTATGTGGTATAATGACATTTCTAGCGGAACATGTTATCAAAATTATTATTTTGTACTGCAAATGCCCCTATTTATTTATCATTTTCATTTGATTAAGTAAATATTACCACGAGGGCCATGAAAAACAGACGGCTGACTCAGATGTGAGCCTCCAATGTGGGAAAGTTTCCACTGTCTGATCCGGGAGTGGGAAGGAATGCGTTCCGCTTATAAATATCCCAGAAATGCACCAAAGTGTGTTATTTACAGTAGCTCGCTCCGGTCGCACGGTTCCCCTCGCGCTTCGCCCGTAGGACAGCGGGCACATTGTGCACCACATGTGTTTTCTTCAACATGACACATTGCCTCACTTCAACCCAGTGAGTGACCAGGCACCTTCAGCCCCTTATGCAGGGCCAGTGATGTGTGTGTCTCAAGAGTCAGGGTTGTCTTTGCCAGGCACGTTTGCTTGTAGTAGGCCCCTTTTTTTGCAGTTTTACAAAGCGCAAATTCGACTGAAGGCATTGGAGCGCTTCACACAAGCACCAGTTGCGTTCTACAAGAGCACCCCCATTCCATGTTTCCTAGGCTCTGGGAGATTAAGTGATTTGCCTAGAATCACAGAATGTTCCAAAGTCCGCAGTTCTAGTCGTTACGCCACTACCTATCACCTGAGAGCTGATTTCAGGTTTTTATTATGCACAGAACCAGTCAGAAGCCCTCACCCCTAAATATGGGAAACCTTATACACACATACAAGCGTCCATTGTTGGGAAGTTTGCAGGTTTTATACACTGCTTGCTCACAGACTAAGCAAGCACCTTCCCCCCCTCCCTCCCCTAGTTCTCCCCCCTCCCGCCTGACTGTATCTATAAGCTGTAACAAACTATCACCCCTCAGACTGGGAAAGTGCAACGTCCGTCACACGCGTCCCAAGTTTTGTATTTGGGTGTTGAATGTGTGGTGTGTCTGCGTGGTTATTTGTAATATCAATACATCTAAGTCTCGTAAATACAACACATATTTCATTACAAATGCTATAGGTGTCACATTTGCGAAAGTTAAAAATATTGGCATTGTAAATGACAAAGCTATTAATTTCGCTATTTTCAAAACCAACACATAAATAAAAAATGTCTCATTTACAATACCAATAGCTCAAACGTTCCTAATGCGAGACCTATTGCATTGCAAATACTTGTTTGATTTCCCTGCCTCAGCTCATGTTCCTGCCATGAAATCTTTCTGGCCGCTTCATTTTTCAGCTAGGCCCCTAACTTAATTTTTTAATCTCCCAATGCCATTCCCCACACCACATCACTCATCCCACATGTCCGTGCTTTTTTCTTCAGCACCACAGCTGTTGTTAACTTTTAGTGCTGAGTTTTGGTTTTGAATACTCGCAGAAGGTTAGACTGATAGATAGATGAGGTAAGTGACCCTGCGGTGGTGCAGTGAAGCAGTGGCTTTGCTTCTCAAATGTAGCCATTTATTGTGAAGGAGTCTGTGCTGATACCAGAAGTGAGTATCTGCCCTGTGTGCTGCTTCCATGTTAGCAATGCTCTTATACACTCAAAACTGTATGCTTCATTTTCTGGTGCCCACTGTGCTGTTGTTAATGTCTCTGTGCCCTTCCACACACAACCTCACCCCCCACCCCTGCAGGAGTGCATGCCCATCACAACTAAGCATGGGCGTAAAATCCGTTCCGCTCGCTGATTTTGCGGATTTTCGGTAAATTCGCAATCCGCGAACTCTTGCGAACTTCGTAAAATCCGTGCGAAGCGGATTTTTTGCTTGGTCACACTTGCCAACTAGAATACTATACAATTTCGCGGGAGTAAACACCTGCGAACACGTAGATGCGGCGGTCAGCGACAATCTCGTAATTGCGAGATTGCAAAATTTGCAATTTCGCACAAGAAATCCACCAGCAGGCAGCATAAACCTTGAAAATTATGATTTTTATCAGAATAACTCCTCAGGTTGACATTTGCCTGCACTTTTTCTTTGCAAGGAGTCCATTTTGGGGGGGGGGGGTGGGAGGAAGGAAGTGCCCCCCAGTCTCCAACTTCCTGTTCCTGTCCAGCAGGCTCCTCCCAGTGCTTTCTTCATGTGCTGGTCACTTTGATTTGGATCTTGACCTGGAAGGATTACTTTTTGTGGATGCTGCTGGATATTTGGAAAACTGAAAGCACTCAGCAGGTGCAAAAGTTCAATCTTATCATTAGTAACCATTCCCTGTAGTGCTTCCTGAGGGGCCCCTTCAGAGTTCATTTGCCTACTTGCAACTATTCTATGACCCTGCTCTGACCCTCACAGCAGGCTCAGAAAATAGCTACAAGTATACAACAAAGGTCCTGTTAAAAAATTACACTGCAACAGAAAGCAATTACAGACAAAATTGAAAGCACTCAGCAGGTGCAAAAGTTCAATCTTATCATTAGTAACCATTCCCTGTAGTGCTTCCTGAGGGGCCCCTTCAGAGTTCAGTTGCCTACTTGCAACTATTCTATGACCCTGCTCTGACCCTCACAGCAGGCTCAGAGAATAGCTACAAGTAGGCCACAAAGGTCCTGTGAAAAAAAATGGCACTGCAACAGAAAGCAAATTACAGATAAGGAAGCAGGTGCCAGCCAGACTGGAAGTTTAAATTCAGTGACACATTAATCAACCCCAAATTAATTCATGTCAGTTGAAGCAGGGCAGGTGTGCTTGCTTTTTTTCACCCCCATAATCTACAATGATAAACCAACCAGAGGGTGGCAGTGATGTACCAGAGGGTGGCATGGGTGTACCAGAGGGTGGCAGTGGTGAAACAAAGGGTGCTGTGAACCTGTGATGATGAACCAGACGTAGAAACAACATAGTCGCGGCCGTTGCGAGCCGACAAGTAAGTTCGCAATTGCGAACTGGTACACAACCCTCGCGAACTGGCAGAAACCCTTGCGAACAAAAAAAAAAAAATTGCGAGAGTTTGCGGATTTTGCGGATTGCAAATCCGTAAATACGCAAGTTCGCGGATTGCCAATTCGCAAAATCCGCCCAGGCTTAGTCACAACACCCCTCCAAGGTTGCTACTTCTTGGTTTCTTTGCTGTAATACTTGCTCTAGCGTTTGCTGTCTCTTCTGTAGGCATTTGTCCCTGAGCCATATTGCAATATTTCCCTTGTGTGGTTTCTTCAGGCTGTGAACTTCCTCCCAATATAAATTGGTTTTCCAAAGTTTTTTTTTCCTTTCTAAATTATATGCGCTTAACTATGTGATAAGGAACTGATTTAGTCCCAGCTGTACTAGTATTTTGAGTACGTTTTTTTCCTTGTGCGATATCGGGGTAAACAAGGGAGTTTTAGTAACTGCTCCATTCCTCACACCGACAGGAATGTCTAAGGCATATAAAAAGAACACTCCCATTAACCATAGACTGCAGCCTCAAGCACAAATAGTGGGGGAAGCGCATATATTTTCCTTTCTACATCAGTCATTTGCTTTCGGAGGTTCCTATTTTTGAAAACACAATACTGCAGTGGAAACAAGGTAAACGAAAAAATACATATATCTAGGTAAACAATGGTAACTCCAGCTTCAGGCAGCTTGGAACTGTCTTTCTAATCTTATCATGTAGTTTCCTCATTAGGAAATTATGCTAAGTGAGAACTGAAAAGAACTGTGTTTCAATTTAGCAAGTTCATTTTGATTTTTTGGCCAGGAACGCTACATGGTGGTATTTGTAGTTTTGTATTTACCTTTTTAGGTCGAGCCTAGAGCCGCAGCACGCATGCAATGCTCGCTTTGCAAGGCACGCAGTATTCAGTATGGCAGAGAAGCTTTGTGGAAGCTCCGCCCACTGTCCGCCCATCTTTTTCATTGGTTTAGGTCCAAAATGCTGCCTACCGATTGGTTTTAGGCCTGTTAGTCCCTCAACATGAATGCCATGTCTTCATTAGTATCCTTCCATGGCTACAGGCCCCTTTACTATAAACACTATTTTCTTCTCCTGGCCCCCCTCCCGCAGTCCATGACTACTGGGCTCCCCTCCTGCCCCCCCCCACTGCACTCCCATTTGTGCCTTCTCGCACGTTGCACTCCTATTCCCAATGCAATAGGTCTAGCGTAAATGTGAGTCCTATTGCATTGCAAATGCTTGTTTTAATAGTAAGTAAGTAATGAGTTTATTGTGCAGTTAATTAAAACCATTACAATGATTGACCCACTATTATAAACAATAAAACCTCAATTTTTTTATAAAAAAGCTGATAGCCATAGTTAAAAAAAAACATGTGTTAAGAATGGGAAGAAAATCCACACCTCCGGCCTCGGTAATCCATAATCTTGTTTCTTCACTTCGGCCAGCGAATATTAGTAGCAGTCCATGAGATAAAAGTACCCCCCTTATTAAAGTCTTGGCTGCAGAATGATGACAGACCGAGATGCGCCGATTTAAAGTGCATAGTGCTACCTCGGCTTCTGTTGGTTTGTGCAAAGTATGTCATATGGTTAGCTTTTCGATAGTTTCCTTTGAGCCTTGGGTGTGCAAAAAAACCTGACATTGCATGCTTAAAACACTGTTACGGTTGTGAGCACTTTTTTTTAAAATGTAGGTCAGCTGCAATTAAAAACTTTACCAGACAGCAGCTTAGTTGAGTATCTTGGCCAGAGAAGCTTGCAAGCACCGCTTGTCTGCACGACCGTATTTGTTTTTTGTTGAAAATTGGTCTGAGTAGTCGCCGGCGCTCCTGCTTCAGCACGCGGCAAATGGTTATAATGTGGACTATGTCCTCCTCTCCTTCCCCACAAAGACAGCACATTGCTGGCTTTGGAGGGCGCAGCCAGGGGGGGCAGGTGGTATGCTGTCGGCAGCAGACCTAACCGAAATTTCAGAAACTTCTCTTTGATAGTTCTGGAGAAGTTAGAGAGGAGGTAAGCTTGAGGAGTCGCTTTACTATAATATTGTATAGTGAGCCAGCCATGCGAACGTTCAGTCAAGGCCGCTTTGTCTTGTAAGATGGACTCTTTTTTAACAATGTTATTTATGATTTTCTTGAAGCTTGCCATGGTCCCAGGCATTGCCCAGAGTTGCCGTAACCCCAACTGGTCCAGTGCAGTGTCCAAGAACAGTCTGGCTGGGCAAGTTTCTTTCGTTTCTACTTCTCTCCACAAATAGAAATTTAAATTTTCTGGTTGCCCTTTTTTGATTTTAAACCAGGGTTTAACAAAGGCTCCTTTCCTGGCTAGCTCCGGTTTTTGTATCCCAAATTCCAGCCTTATTTGCGCTGGAGATGTGTATCCAGGCAGCCCGTATATAATTCTTAGCGCTCTGGTGATGGTACCATTTAATGTTTCCGCATCCCTCCCTCTCATGGCTTCGCTTCCATAGGTGATAGATGGTATGAGTTTGGCCTGTATCACCTTGGTCAGAGGGAGGAAGCTCGGGCCCGCGGTTATGTTCTTCAAGTTTCTTAGTGCTACTGCTGTCATAAGCCCCCTCTTTTTTATTGCCTCAAATTGTACTTTGTAATTGCCTTTACTATCGATCATAACCCCCAGATATTTGTAGTCTTGTACGACTTCAAGCTTGCTTTTTGCCAAGTGCCAGTTGTATTTTGATTTTGTTTTCCGGTAATTTATACAGATGACTTTTGTTTTGTCTTGGTTGATGCTTAGTTTGTTGGTATCTGAGTATTGAGATGTAATGTCCAGCAGACGTTGTAATCCTATGGGTGTCCGACTGATAAGTACTAAATCGTCTGCATATAGGAGGTTAGATAGCTGGTGACCACCTAGCTTTGGGGCATGCGCGTTGCTTCCATTGAGTTGAACTGAAAGCTCAGCCATAAATAGATTGAATAGTGTGGGGGCTAATACACACCCTTGTTTTAGTCCTGAGGTTGTGTTCATCTTTTTCGATAGATGGTCACCTGCCCCCAGCTTTACTTGTATCCAGGTGTTACTGTGCAGAAGGATTAGTTGTCTTAGGAGCAATGATGGAATACCTAATGTTTTTAATTTTTGCCACAGAATATTTCGGTTTATGTGGTCAAATGCTGAACTGTAGTCGATAAAGCAGATGTACAGAGGCTGTTTAATTGAAAGTGCTGTGTCTATCTTAGTGAGAGGGCGGAGATATTAGTTGCAGTGCCCATGTCCCTACAGAAGCCGGTTTGATTGTAGGGTATTGCTTTGATTTCCGTGGCCCATGTTATTAATTCTTGAAGAAGTACCCCAGCATAATATTTGGCCTCGTTATCCAAAAGAGCTACCAGCCGATAGCTCTTTGGATCGTTCCTGTTGCCTTTTTTGTAAATGGGGGAGATTATTGAGCCTCTCCATGATGATGGTAATGTTGTTTTAATAGTCTCTTATGCTTAATTTTCGGAAGGGAGTGGCTTCTGATTTATTTTTATAAGTTTTCTGAAGGTTCCAAGTTGTTGTCTGCTCCTTGTGTTTCTATTGCCAAAATCAGTTAGGGCCTTTTTACACGGATCTCTCAGCAAACGTAAATGTTTGTTCAGTACAGTTACACTCTATTCATTGTCATACAGCCACGTGCAGCAGCAACTTGCTTCTCTTGCGGTGAAGCGGTTTTTACTTAATTATTTGCTTTTATGGAATATCAAGCGGCTGAGTAGCAACAAGACACAATGCAATTAGGGAACAGTTACAGAATAAAACATAACTGAGCCACAAGGAGGTAGATAAGCACCAAGAGGCCAAGTAATTGTTTATCAATGCACTACAGTAACATACTATAACACAACAGAGCGTCATGGTGTCAGATCATGGTTACCTTCCCTGCCATTGAAGAGGGCACACGGTATAACCTTTGAATGTAGTAGTCACATATTGTTGTACCGCTAATCACTTGCTTGGAGTTTAATTATTCCAAACAGGGTAGCTCACAGAGCTATTTGACTTTATAAATGTTTTTAGACATTTTGCACAGCAGGGTGGGCTGCTGTGCAACATACCTTCAAGTAAACAATGAAAAGCACAATGAATTGGTTAACGGTGCCCGCGCCATAGCACCTTGTTTTTATTTACGCCATTTTACACAACAGCTCGCGCTGCTGTGCTACATCACTAAAAGACATATACTGAATAGTATATATGACCTCTGTCCAGCCGGACAGGTATTTATTTTTCAATTTTTCTGTTATATTTATGAATATAGCACTTATACAAAAGTGGGCACAGCCTGTGACCCACAGAGGACAAGACAAAACAGGTGACAAAACAATTATGTAAAAACGCACAAAAGCGGTCTGTACTATTATTCACTTTTACAGACTAGGATTCATTCATAGCAACCCATTGTTTTACACAATTCGTAAGTTCAAACAAACATATGGTGCAGTAGAGTCGACGACGTTTCGATGCAGTTAGAGAATACATGCATCATCATCAGGACAAAAAGTAATATGTCGTGTTTGTCTTTAGAGTTATTTTTCAAGTTACATTACCCCTCATGGAAGCATAATTTCGTTATTGCAATCCAGGGGGAATCAATACAGAAATGCATAACAGCATCGCCCATAAGAGGAATAATGCGGGAAATTAGAATCCAATCGATCACCGCCAGAACCCCACCGCCCGGCTATCATGCACAACTGAATTGATTTTTATTATGGATTATTGGACCGCCGCTAGAACGAGCATCAATCCACCATTCTAATTTCCCGCATTATTCCTCTTATGGGCGATGCTTGTTTTAACATATTGCCCTTTGATACGGTTAACAGGAGTATGGGCATTAATCTCAATGGTATGACTGAGGCCAAGTCAACCTGAAAGTTTTGAAACTTTATATTGCAGAAACTAAAACATTTAACCAGTGGTGTGATCGGAGTTATTTCATAGAATCAATACAATAAGAGCTCGCTTAATAAAGGTCCTTTATAAGAACCCCTGCCAAGTTTAATTTTAAGGGGTTAACCCAACGCAACTGAGTTAGTTTTACCACATTTCAGCACTGATTTAAGTTGTCACATATTTATTCTGAACTTCAAGCAGACTCTGTAATATTTAATCATGCATGGTGGTTGGTAATAAATATTCGCCTATCTTACTGTACACAACATAAACTGAGAGACTGATGCTGCAAGGCTAGATCCTCATGTCAAACGTCGACGGGACGTTTTGTGCTTCTGAAGTGAAAAAGTGATGGCGTCAGACCTATACTTGCCAGGCACTCGCTGTGTGGTATGCTGCTGACCCTCTTGTTTCACTGTCTCCAGTGTTGCACGATTGGGCCATATAGTGATGCTGTGGCCATAACCTAAACACAGGATCAGCGAGAAGATTCAGCCCTCTGCTTTAGAGCCTGCCTGCCCAGGCTACCAGACTTGTAAACTGCACACTGCCGGGTCTCCCCAGATCATGCCCCTTGTAGAGGTACACAGAAGCATGAGAAACTGACTCCTAACTCCAGGTAGAGCAGTTGTGCTTTTTTTCATGTCGAGCATTCAAGACCTCTTGTATATACTTATATGGGTATGTACTTTGTGGGCTCTGGAGATCATCCCTAGGACTTGTCTGCTTCAGCATGTTTTTTTCTGTTCAACTGCCTCTACTTAACTGTCTTAATAGAAAACGACCAACAGAGGTCAGTAAAGTACCAGAATTGCTTTATGCATAGGGACTTTCTGTTTTAAATTTTTCTGGCAACTGCCTCTATTTAACTTTCTTGATAGAAAACGACCAGCAGAGGTCAGTAAAATACCGGACTTACTTTAGCATTCTCCAGATTCCAGTCTATAGAAATTGTCTTCCATGAGCACCCGTAGACAATACATTTTCTTTCCAAATCTTGTATTTTCAGTGATATGACCACGAAGGCCCTGATTTTATATTAAAAACTGTGTTTTGGACTATTCCATTTCCCGCTGAAAGGCAATATTTCTCTCCATGTGTTCCCATACCTGGTGTGTCAAGCAGTTTGGTGCACATTCTCCCTCCATGATAAAGAACAGTAGATGTTTCAGAACCCAGTCTAATGTGCTGCATAGCTAAATGCATATAAGGTCCCAAAGGCAAGACTGATTGCATTGCAAATGCTAGTTCAGGATGTAGCTTGTCCAGAGCAAACACAAACAACTACAAATGGCTGACCCGATTCTGCATGGTTTAGCCACTTAGCAGTTGATTATGCCAACGAGCTCACTAAAATCTCTGGCAAATGACTTACTGCACTGAGCAACTTGTACAGAGTGTAGATTGGGTAATTGTTTAAGTATCATTTTATTTTGTAGCTTTACTTTAATGTTTTAGTACCTATGCAAAGGGGGTGTGTAGTAAGCGGACATGATACATGTAAAAACAAGCATTTGCAATCCAATAGGACTCGCATTTACAAGAGTTTTAGCTATTGGCATTGTAAATGACAATACCTTTTATTTATGTGCACCCCTCCATTCCCCGGGGGCCATTTGTAATGCAACATGTTTTGTATTTACGTGACTTACATGTATTGATATTACAAATAACAATGGCTTTTAATTTTTTTAAATAATTAATACTTAAATAAAAGTTATTGTAATTTATAATGGCAATAGCTTAAACTTTTGTAAATAACTTTTGTGAAGATTATGTTCAGTGTATTTTATTGTGACGAAAATCCAAGAACAGAAGTGAAATATTAACATCTTTTTGTGACACTTGCAATAAAGCTTGAAACATTGAGAGAACATATTTGAACCAGTTGTTGTTGAATGGTTGCACAGATTGATGCTGTGGTGGCCCTGAGTGATGTTGTGGTGGCGACAAGTGATGCTGTGGTGTTCAGTGATGCTGTGATAGCGCATAGTGATGTTGTGGTGCCCCTGAGTGATGCTGTGGTGCCCCTGAGTGATGCTGTGGTGGTGCGATAGACAGATAGAGGGAAGGCAATAGATAGATAGAGGGAGGGCGATAGATAGAGTGAGGGCGATAGAGAGATAGATAAATAGAGTGAGTGTGATAGATAGACAGATAGAGTGAGGGCGATAGATAGACAGATAGAGTGAGGGAGGGCGATAGATAGATAGAGAGAGGGCCATAGATAAATAGAGTGAGAGCGATAGATAGATAGCTAGAGGGCGATAGATAGAGGGCGATAGATAGATAGAGTGAGGGTGATGGATAGATAGATAGATAGATAGATAGATAGATAGATAGATAGATAGATAGATAGATAGATAGATAGATAGATAGATAGATAGATAGATAGATAGATAGATAGATAGATAGATAGATAGATAGATAGATAGAGTGAGGGCGATAGATAGATAGATAGATAGATAGATAGATAGATAGATAGATAGATAGATAGATAGATAGATAGATAGATAGATAGATAGATAGATGCCAATAGATAGATTGATTGATATAGTGAGGCCAATAGATAGATAGACAGATAGATAGATAGATAGATAGATAGATAGATAGATAGATAGATAGATAGATAGATAGATAGACAGACAGACAGACAGACAGACAGACAGACAGACAGACAGACAGACAGACAGACAGACAGACAGACAGATAGATAGATAGATAGATAGATAGATAGATAGATAGATAGATAGATAGATAGATAGATAGATAGATAGATAGATAGATAGATAGATAGATAGATAGATAGATAGATAGATAGATAGATAGATAGATAGATAGATAGATAGATAGATAGATAGATAGATAGATAGATAGATAGAGTGAGGACGATAGATAGATAGAGTGAGGGCGACAGATAGATAGAGTGAGGGTGATAGATAGATAGAGTGAGGGCGACAGATAGATAGATAGATAGAGGGAAGGCGACAGATAGATAGAGTGAGGGTGATAGATAGATGTGTATGGTTGTGTGTGTGTGTGGTTGTGTGTGTGTGGTTGTATGTGAGCGTGGTTCGGTGTATAGATAGAGTGAGGGCGATAGATAGAGTGAGGGCGATAGATAGATTGATAGAGTGAGGACGATAGATAGATAGAGTGAGGGCGATAGAGTGAGGGCGATAGATATGTAGAAAATAGAAACCTTCTCAGGGGTCCCACTGATACTTGGTCCTTTTAAACCAACAAAGAAGAAATTGGCACAGAAGCTGAAATATAAAAGTAACATCTTTATTAACCTCAAATGATGGAGACTACGTCACACAGAAGCCTTAGCAAATGCATGAGGCAGTCTGTGGAGTACAGAAAACAGAGGCCTTATATATGCTTAGGGTTACATAGTCAGCATAAGACCAAGGGGCAGTCCTGGCTCATGTAAGCATGCAAAATGACTAATATGGACATACAAGATCTGCTTGCTCAACAAAGTGGGAGGAGCTAACAGTTGCTAATTATGGTGAACACATCCTGACATTTACAGACTAGAAACAGTTGCAAGGATAGCTGCAAGCTCAACTGAGCATGTGCGAAGGTGGAAGATGCTAAATATAGTTTGTTTCTAGGCAGATTACAAGAGCAGTCAACACTGAGGGTGGATAGAGCACGTGGCAGCACATGGCAAACAAGATGGCTGCCAGAAATACAAAATGGCTTTCAGCTCTTGCTAGCAAATCCGTCCAATCTTTAACAGATAGTCCTTTTAGCATGAGCTAAAGACATTACTATGATCCAGTAGGAACATAGAAAATATTTGCACATTAATTTTCATAAATTTATCAATATCCTAATTCATTACTAGGTGGGCATTTTCTATTCTAAACATTTCATTAAGTGGGTACATGTAAGGTATAAGCAGGAATACAAAGAGAACGAAGCATTGGGTCATAATTAACATACAGATAGCAGGAGAAAGTAATGACCACTATCAGAGAATTATCATTTTTCCTAGTCCTAAACAAAAGCAAATCCTAAAATCATCTAGTAAACATTTTCAGGGCTCCTATGCATTTCAGTGATTATTCATTTTAATTTCAGAATAGCCAACAACACATATCTAATAAAACATTTTCCAATTGACTTTTACATTTTCCTTTTATGAGGGCTAGAACATCAATCATATCTGGGACCAGGAGGAGCACACAGGGCCATAGGAATTAGGACGAAGAGCTGCAAAGGGCTGCTCCTCCTTAAAAACGGGACATCCAAAGGGGTACATTATTGACAAGAAAAAGAAGTCCTTGGGGAAATTGAAGTCGCTGTACAACCAACCAGAGTGGAGTCCTCTCCCTGTGTCCGTTTGAGCCTCACAGGAAAGCTCTTGTTGTTTACACGGTGGAGCTGCACAACTTGCAACTCAAGAATCACAGCCCAGTTTCAAGGAAAAAGTCTCTTCTTTCAGGATAGGGCAGTCACCCACCAGGCAAATGCTCTTAGCGATCCTGTCCAGGATCTCAGGCAGTGCACCAGTTTTCTTCACTTCAATCTAACAGGCACCAGAGACACAGCACCTGTACCCTAATCTCAAGTCCTTCCCTAACTCCTCTATTGCTCTGCTGGCGCACTGCTCATTCGTTGGGGCCACACATTGCATCCAGTGTGCTCAGGTATCTCTTGACCAACAAACAAAGAAGCAAATTTGCATTCAATATAGGACCAGGATTCAGAGGCCTGATGCTAGGATCTCTGAAGCAACCCTTGTTTCAAAAGGGGTCACCTCAAGCAAAGCTTCCTCGTCATTCTGGTCGGTCTGTGACTCTCAGCTGAGCATCAACCACAATTTCTCCTTTCTGATTTGTGATCCCGTCTTTCGCCCAAGACAGTGGCAGGGGTACACACCTGATCACAGGGCTTCCGCCTTCACTGAGGTTCTAGTTGCCAGAAATGCCTGTGCTGGTTACCTTCACTTTGGCTTCGAGCTGGACTGGTGCTGACTCTGACTCCCCAGGCTGAATCTGATGTCCGGGACCCTCTGGCAATGGTTGTAAGACAGCAAATATCTATTGGTGGACAGTACAAAAGGTCTTTAGACAAGGCACAGAAACAGTCTATCAACAGAGAGGATAGTCAGAATACTTCCTAGTCTTGGGACGCCCCATATATTAGCAAGGCACCCAAGAACCACTTTCATCTATCTATGTGAGAGTAAAAAAAAACAGCCTGGTCATATTGGCAAGTATAAAAGGAACTCTATGGAAATACATCACCCAATCCCAAACAGCCAAGGAAGTCTGTATTCATTTACTAAATTGTGAGGAAAAGAGAAAAACAACACAGACATAACCTAAACCCTTACATTGGTGTATTCCTGTGTGCTAATCTTAATACCCTCAAAAAAAAGGAAATATTGTACACTTTTGCTCATAAACGTTACATTACTTGTACAGGACTACAGACACTTATAAAATGATTCTTCTTAATTAAAGCACCTACATTGTACGCTTTAGGACCATGCTCTCATGTTATAGGAGCAGCAGGAAAATCTAAAACTGCTAATTTAACAGGGTTTCTTATCTATAAAACAAAAGTTTCTTCAAATTTTTTTTTGCTAAGGATCACATGGGCATCTTCCCTACGTCCAGCTTTTCATGTTCCAGACAATGCAACATCAGCTCTAATAAGGACTGTCAGTTTATTTACACAGACTAGCTAATAAAAAACTAGCAATGCCCTTGCAAAACTATGTAGCATGGAAAAACATACAATAATGGTGTTATCATCTAAGAATTTTAGAACAAAAACTACCCACATCTAGATCCCCTTAAAGGTCAAAATAAGGGAACAACAATCTAGACTACTGAACCTGTCATAATTTCATCAAACAGGATGGGCAGTGACATAACATATATTTATTCATTTTATTAATGTCAACACTGTTTAAAACAGTATTACTAAATAGCCAATTAAATGTCTCATTGCTATTTCACAGACAGCTTAGACAGGCTAAAAAAAATAATGAGAAAAGGAGAGAGCAACATACATATTACCTAGCCTTAATTTATAGAGGAGATAGCCTCCTTCCCCCATTTTGACAGTAGGAAACCTGAAACAGGTTTCACTTCTGTCAACACTATCAACCCCTATTTGTAGCAACTGGCCATAAACAAAGTTATAGGAGGTACATAGCACTTTTGAGGAGGTAAAGAATATGAATACCCAAACACCAATCCTTTTAGCAAATGTACAAATGTAACATGAGGGCGAATGAATTCAAACTAAATCCCATTAGCTCAGCCCTAGTAAGCACCAAACTAAATGCATTAGTGCTGTATATATGGCCAAGCTCACATATACAATTATATTGTGGTATATTCATATGAGTGCATAAAACTTGCTTTTACCAACAAAAAAAATAAGCACAACGCCTCCTTCTTTCCCTGCGCTGCCATCTTGTCTTTCAAAAAGTTTCAGATGTCAAAATGTCAAAGCAGAACTTGCTCTGGTAGCCCTGCCAGGCTTCTAAGTATAGAATTGACTTTTAACTCTTCCAAGCTGTCCTATTCTGTGTGCAAATTTTCCATGCAGCTTTCCCTATTCAAAGTCACCCTGAAAACAGAAAGCTGACCCATTCCCTGGTTTGTTAGAGTTAAGAAAATAACTTCTGCTCACTTGTCTAACAATATAGAAGTCAGCTATTTGTATTATACCTAAATGTATGCATTTACTGAAGCCTAAGGCACTTTAAAAGCAGCTCTGAATGGAAAAAATGCTGTTTAAATAGGGAATTTTGCCCAATTTTGACTTTGATATTTGGGGCACTAAAAAATGAATATCCTATAATTTTTTGGCATAATAATCATCCTCAAAATGTTCTCTAGATAGCCCAGGAGTGAGAAATCAGAAATAATCATATATACCGTTATAAAAATGAGTTTTTTACGCCTGCGCAGAGTGACATTCCATATGCTAATATCCTCATTATGCGGTACTACACAACTTAAATTCAATTCTAATGCTAGGAGGTCACAGTATGAGTATTAAGCTTTATAAATATTAAAAAATAAATTTAAAAGCACTCATTTTTTTAATAATATTTTATAATTATTTTTTTGTTTTAATAAAACCAATAATTTTTGATAATTCCACATGAAAAGCAAGCTGCATCCCTTGCCTATCATTTTTAGATGCATTCATTCACAAGCCTAAGCACAGAAGTTTAACTTGAAACACAACAAATTTTTGCACCACTTTTTAAAAGGACAATTATTTAACATCATCACCACGAATATGCTTATAAAAAAGGCTTTAAGAAAGGAAATCCTTACTTTAAATGTTTTCCTGTTATTCTAAATAATGAACCTGATTTTTGTAACATTTTAAAACAGCAGTCTGAAATGCAAGATTTTACCCAGTGTTCAACTGACAAAATCCTGGCTGAGTCAACATTCCTGTCTCTCCGTGGCCTACAATCAAAACAACAGGTGCTGCTAAGCGCATTTAAAACACAGCTGTTGTAAAGCTTTTCTAAGTGTTAAAATGGAAGCACGATGACTGTCTATTTAAAACTGAGGCATTTCAATGCATGTTCTATAATATGTGTTTTAGTTCAACAACATCCAATTTACTCAGATGGTGTGTTTGCCTGTTTATATCTAATACAATGTATCTAAGGAAAATGTTTTATAATTGTTTATTTATTACAAAAACACACAATTTCTTTTTTTAGACCTATTTTATTCCGATTGAATGTGAATTCTAATTATATGTTTTAAGCATTAGCAGTTTGTAATGTGCATAGTTGCTTACTCTATGAATTAAATAGTAACATATAATCATTTAGCATATCATATGGTTCATTTCTGGATTTTTATTTAATTTTTATTTAATATTAATTAAATGACATTTTGCATAACAGACTGATGACAGCAAGAAAACACAAACACACATTGAGCTCATTCCAGACATATAAAGAAGGGGTCATACACTCAGAATCACATAATACATAATACAGTGCGCTTAAGGCTATAAATCCTTACACAAGGAGCGCAATCGCTATTTACTTACAGAAGTATCACTAATGTGAAAACCACAAACCACATAGACATTTAAACACATGATTAACCCACAGATCAACACTTAGGACAGAAACAAAGGACAGCCCACAGACTGTTCTTAAACCAAACCATTTTTAAATACTAGTTGTAAGTCATATTTACAAGAAGCGCTTCTCAATAGTATTCCAAAAGACTGCAAAAAAAAATAGCCCAACAAACTGTTTTATTTCCAAGAATCCAAAATACACTCAATTCACTAGCTTTGTCTCGCAGAACACCAAAAAATCACTTCTGCATATCTCCTTTTATAAACGTGTCAGAATCACCAAGGAAGAAATATGTTTTTATACCTAAACCTATCTAGCTATTCCCTCAGAGGAGCCGGCTAATTTAATTCACATCTCACTATGGTACCTCCAAAAAGCACCACATCCTTCGATGTGTGCTTGAAACAGGCATGCCAAAAATATTGCAGAATATGCAAATATTATAACCAAAGTAGCGCTTAAGGTACTCTTCGTACGTTGCGCCGTTCAAACAAATTCAAACAGAGAAAAATTTCCTCATTACCTGCCTACATAAATTGCAATTTACATATTACATACATACTAATCAAAAGTTGGCTAACGCAAATCTAAGCCACAGTAAGTGTTACTAAACTACCTTACCAATCAAAGGCATCAAAACCAACAGCAAGAGCCCCAGAACGACTCTTACCAAACAAATGGTTGTCCAAATTCTAACTGCCAAGTTCTGAATGACCTAAGGGTCTTTTTAGAATGTTCACGCCAAAAAGGTTCTCAGTCAGGAGTGACATCATATGGAGGATCAAAATCAGGAAGACCAGAAATATACTGGGCTGCAGTGACAGAGAATCCCCAGAATCTCCGTGCACAGAGTACTTCCTTAGTAGAGTCTTGTCCTGTCCTCCTCAGTAGATTTCTTTCTCCTGAAAAGATCAATCCTTAGATAGCCACTTCTCTGATGAGTTCCACGTTGGGCGCCATTTGTAGAAAATAGAAACCTTCTCTGGGGTCCCACTGATACTTGGTCCTTTTAAACCAACAAAGAAGAAATTGGCACAGAAGCTGAAATATAAAAGTAACATCTTTATTAACCTCAAATGAGGGAGACTACGTCACGCAGAAGCCTTAGCAAATGAATGAGGCAGTCTGTGGAGTACAGAAAACAGAGGCCTTATATATGCTTAGGGTTACGTAGTCAGCATAAGACCAAGGGGCAGTCCTGGCTCATGTAAGCATGCAAAATGACTAATATGGACATGCAAGATCTGCTTGCTCAACAAAGTGGAGGAGCTAACAGTTGCTAATTATGGTGAACACATCCTGACATTTACAGACTAGAAACAGTTGCAAGGATAGCTGCAAGCTCAACTGAGCATGTGCAAATTTATTTATTTATTTATTTATATGATTTTTAAAGCGCAGCAATTACCCGTGGGTGTCTCGGCGCTGGGAGCTAGATCTTTTACCAGTGTCTTAGAGAACAAATGCATAGTTCTATGTCTGAAGGTGCTAATTAATTCATTGAGAAAACAACCATGTCTTAAGTTGCTTTCTGAAAATAAGCAATGTGGGGCTAGATTTTATGTTGAGAGGAAGAGAGTTCCATAATCTTGCTGCTGCAATGCTGAAACGTCTGTCTCCCCAGTTGACTTTCCTTGTTCTGGGAATTTGAATCAGGTGAGCGGTGTTGGAACGAAGCGTTCTAGGGGTTGGTAGAGGCTTGAGGGAGATTCTAAGAATTTTGGGTCCCATGTTGTTTATTGCCTTGTACACAATACATAAGGACTTAAACTTAGTACGGCTCCTGACCGGGAGCCAATGCAGTTGGGCCAGTTGTCTTCAGACGGAGGTAAATTTTGGAATGCCGAGTAGAACTCTAGCCGAGGCGTTCTGAATCATTTGCAGTTTGGAAATAACTTTTTCTTGCGCGTTGAGGAAAAGGGCATTGCAATAATCAGTACGTGAAAACACCAGAGTTGAAATAAGAGTTTTGCCAGTAGTGGTGGGGAGGTATGGCAAAAGCTTTTTAATTTTTCGCAAGATGTTGAATGACGATGAAACTACAGAGTTCACGTGGTGATGAAAATGGAGTTTGTCATCGAATATAACTCCCAGGTTTCTCACTTTGCTGACCGGTTCAGGTGGCGTGCCCATTTCCTCTGGCCACCATAAGGGAGACCAGGCAGGCTGGACCTTACCGAACAACATTACTTCGGTCTTGGAAGAATTCAATTTAAGACAGTTGGAGGCCATCCAGCTGCTGATGGCCCGCATGCCGTCTTTGAAGTTGGCCGATATAGTGGAACCGTTTTTGTGAATAGATAATACCAGCTGGGTATCATCAGCATAAGTGGTCAGATTGATATTATAAGCCTTTATTACCCTCGCTAAGTCCGACACGTAAATGTTAAAAAGGGTCGGACTCAAAGGTGGAAGATGCTAAATATAGTTAGTTTCTAGGCAGATTACAAGAGCAGTCAATACTGAGGGAGGACAGAGCACATGGCGAGCACGTGGCAGCACATGGCAAACAAGATGGCTGCCAGAACTACAAAATGGCTTTCAGCTCATGCTAACAAATCCGTCCAATCTTAAACAGATAGATAATAGATATAGTGAGGGCGATAGATAGATAGATAGAGTGAGGGTGATAGATATAGTGATAGATAGAGTGAAGGTGATAGATAGAGTTAGGGCGATAGATGGAGTGAGGGCGATAGAGTGAGGATGATAGAGTGAGGGCGATAGATAGAGTGAGGGCGATAATTAGAGTGAGGGCGATAGATAGAAGGCGATAGATAGAGTGAGGGCGATAGATATGTGTTAGGCCATTTTTTTGAGCCAAGCCCTTAATTACATTGACCACGCCTCTTTGAGAGACCCCCCCAGTTCATCCCACTTAAAGCCTTGCTGAAAGGAGCACCCGCAGCCTTTATCGAATGAGTTCTGCAATAAATGTGGAAATGTGTGCACGAGAGCTCAAGCAAAGCCTGCGGGTTTACAACCACCTTTAGAGTTTCAGAAAGACCACAAGACCAGCTCTTTCTGTGAGAATGCAGTGTTCCGATGTTAAATGGGAGAAGCTTTGCTGATTTACTGCTGATGAGGAGGTTGTCCGGATGTTGTTTGTATATTAAGCTCTGCCATGACACCACATCTTCGCCGTGCATAATCATCAGTCTCTTCCAAAGAAGCTGTCAAACAAGTGGGACATCAAAGTGCTACCCTGTTTGTGAGTGCGCGTCTTTGGGAGTGCGTGTGTTTGTGAGTGCGTGTCTTTATGAGTGCGTGACTTTGTGAGTGCGTGTCTTTGCGAGTGCGTGTCTTTTCGAGTGTGTGTCTTTGCGAGTGCGTGTGTTTTCGAGTGCGTGTGTTTGCGAGTGCGTGTGTTTGTGAGTGCGTGTGTTTGTGAGTGGGTGTGTAGCTGGAGCCCGTGATTGATTGAAATGGAGGGGGGAGGGAGAGCGGGTGGGTGAAAGCAGAACCAGCGCGCCGCTTTGAAGTCCCCATAAAGTCTTTCAACACGGATGCCAGCAGCGCCGAAGGATTGTTTGTTGCCTTAGTAGCTCATGAGCTAAGAATCCTCCAGGAATATGATGGATAAATAAAAATCCATCCGAAGAAACATATTGAAAGTGTCTTTCGGTTACCAGTGTATATTAGTGTTTAATAACGAGTGGGGGAAGTGGGAAATGTACCTCTCGTATCATCCTGTGGTTTGGCCGGACTCTTTAATTAATGGCCAGTTGTGTCAACATTGCCACAGACGTGGCTTCCATCTGGCGATAGGGACGCAAGCGTTGATTCTTAGGAGGGGAATGAGGCCTTGTCTATTGCTCCCCTCCACGGCCATCCTTGTTGGGCAGAGGGAGGGGCGGAAGGCTGCAGCCAGAGGCCACCATCCTCGCAAACACACAGTCGTGCAAGAAAAAAACGCTATCCCCACTAAAAGCCAAATTACTGTTGTGCCAAATGAATGTTGTGTAATCGTGCCATAGACGTGCAGTCAAATGCGCTCGCCACTCTCTTTGAAAGCGTTTATAGAGGAACACTCTATTAAGTAATGAGCTTTGCAAACATTTGCAATGCAATAGGTGTCGCATTATTAAAATTTGAGCTATTGGTGTTGCATTATTTAGCAATGCCAATAGCTCAAACTTTAATAATGCGAGACCTATTGCATTGCAAATGCTTGTTGCTCAATAGGCTCCTAATGATCGAGGCCCGAGCGCTTTTCGACGCAGTAGCTCTTCTGTCAGAGTGCCCTGAAGCCTGCCTCCCCTGTTGAGGGTAATAGGGGAGTCTTTTTGTTTAAAGTTGCCTGTTGACTATATTTCACCAATGTCACCATGCTTCAGTCCTATGCTTTTGTTTTACTAATCACTGCTTTCGGAGTCCGTTCACCTAAAGATCAGAACTACAATTCCCAGAAGTCTTCAGTTTGTTAAATAAAAGCTCCGGAACTGGAGCACATGGCATGGAGTCACCTGGGACTAGAGTTCCCTAAATTCAAAACCCTCAAGATATTTAGTGTCAGCTCCCCTCCAAGGCTTTCCTCTTTACTACAGCTCTCAAAGTAAAACAATGGACAGATAAAAGTCAGAGAAAGCAAGCGAAGACAGGGCAAGGAATCTGGAACAGGGAAAGAAATCTGAGGCAAGTGGCGACAGGTGAAACAAGCAGGGTCAGAGGGAGTCGGCAAAATTAAGGAGAAACAGCGGAGAGTCAGAGAAAGCAAGCAAGGACTGGGCAAGTAATCAGGGCCTGGGCGAGGAATCTGGGGAAGCACAGAAAGCAAGCAGGAACCGAGGATCATCAAAGAAGTCAAGCAGGCACAGAGGAGGGCGAGAGAAAGCAAGCACGGACAGGGCAAGGAATCCGGGACAATCAAGCAGGGACATATGAAACAAAGAGGGTCAGAGGGAGTCAGCGAAAGTAGAGAGGGACAGGGGAGGCACACAAAAATCAATCAAGGACAGACAAAGGTCAGAAAAGCAAGCAGGGACAGGGCACAGAATTCGGGGCAAGCAAGCAGTGGCAAGAGAAGCCAGCTGGGATCGAGAAGTGTCAGAAAAAGCAAGCAGAGACAGGGCAAGGAGTCTGGCACAGGGAAAGCAATTAGAGGCATGCAGGCAGCAACAGGGCAGGCTGGCAGGGGGATTCAGGGAAAGAACGCATGGGCAGAGGAGGGCCGGAGAAAGCAAGCTGGAACAGGGCAAGCAAAGAGGGGGCATGAAAGTATGGCTAGGATAGACTCACTGAAAGAACGCTGGGACAAGAAATCTGGAGCAGCGTAAGCATGCAGGGAAAGAAAGCATCGATGGGAGAAGCACGCAAGAACAGAGGAAGTTTAGAGAAAGCAGGCAGAGACAGGGCAACGAATGTGGGCAGGGGGAGAAACCAGGCACAGGGGAAGGGCAAGGAATCCGAGAAAGTGGAGGCACGCGGGGAAAACGAGCAGCGACCGGAGAAGCAAGCAGGGACAGAGGGTCACAGAAAGAAAGTAGGGCGTGGAATATGGGACAGGGTATTCAAGCAGGAAAGCAAGCAGGAGTGAGAAATCTGGAACAGGCAAAGTAGGCAGCGACAGGGCAAACAAGTTGGGACAAAACAAGCAAGCTGGGAGATGGAGCAGTGGATTAAAAACAAGAACAGGGGAGGAGCTACGCTAGCAACCAAGATGGCCGCATAAGCTCCCGGCTCCGTCGACCTCCGCCAGTTGCTAATATATCCTGTTATTGATCCGGCATTTGCACCAGACTACCGTGTGGCTGAATCGTTGCTCATTCTAAAGGTGCAACTTCGAGATCTTTATCGCTCCGAATGAGGGAGTAACGTCGTACTTCATTCTCGGCCTAACCCAGCATGTGAGCCGGAGCCTCGAGTACTGACCCGGCCGGGTCGGAATTGAACAACATCGGCTGCGGGACTTGGGTGGAGTCCGGTCTTTCGAAAGTGGAGAATATCCTGGTCAATTTGGATGGTGGTTCTGTGGCCCAGTTGATAATAAGGGGACGGCGGTGAGACGCATCTCTGGCTGTGGGCGGGGGTCCGCTGCCCGAAGACCCTGCTGCACCCCCCCGGGGTCGACGGGCTTGGATCCTCGCTGGTGGTGACGGGGTAGAGATTGCTGGATCGACGGATAGCCTGCCGTTACCGTCCGCCCCGCACGCGCCTGGTCCCCCCCGAAGTAGTCGACCTCCGGGGTTAAAGATTTTGTCTGCCGTTGAGCGGGAGAAGATGGAGCGGGCGGAACGTACACCATCGCTGAGAACAGTAATGGCCGCCACTGGGGCGCTTCATTCGCATGTCAACGCCATCATCCAAAAAATGGTCGAAACAGTAAAGACTGTGTGTTTGAGACCAGACTCCGACCCTTTGCCAGACCTGGAATACGTGGTTTTACCAGCACAGCTGGTTTCATTCGAGAAAGAAGGCCCCGTGCACTTTCCAGAACTGGCGTCTTTGTTCAGCTCTCGAACAATAGCTTGCGAGCTCGGAACTACTGGAAGCTCAACTTATTCGACAGCGATGCCGCCTAATGTGGACATAGCCGATCTCCTGCTTCTGGAGAAAGCTTTCAGTACTGATCAGATTGACTTCCTATCTTTCTTCTCCCATTTGGTTCTACTATATTCTCGAGGACTACTGTTGGTGGAAGAGCATCTTCGTGTAATTGGTGGATTTCGAAAACTAATACCTTGGACTCGCTTTGACTGTGATGGTTTTGACTCTCCTGAACACTTTAACTCTTCAGTAAATATGGCGGTCCTTGCTGAGGGCCCTCGCACAAAAGATCGGAAGGGCCAGGGATAAGTTTGACTTTCTGGGTTTTATATACTGACTTCCTCGGATAACGGGACATGCTGCCTATAATTGCGGCAGTCTGGTGGTTTTCATAACTTCCCCGATTTGTTTGCCTACTACTTTCTACCATTTATACTGTTTTGATTGAATGTAGGGGTTGTTATGCTTCTGGCGGGGTGGGGGGACCGGGAGCCTGTATGATTTCTCCTCCTCCACCCTTTTTTCCTACCTTTAGGACTTAGTTAGTGGGGCGACAGGCACGCTGCTAGTGGGGTCAGGCCGTAGCCATCTGCAGGGGTGCAGGGTGGGGGATAGGGGGGTTCTTTTGTTTTGCTTTTATTTAGTTTCTATGGCCTTTTTTCTTTCCTTTCTTCCCTTACTTTCTTATACGAGAGGCGGGTTGTCTATCCTGATCTGATATTTTTCTCATATTCGGGTGTCTACTCTGGTTTCAATTATCCTGATTTGCGGGTGGACAGGCTCTGACGGCTCCAGAATAGCGGGGTTGCGGATTGTGGTGTCTTTTCTCCTCCCATGTACCTATTAATGTTGATGTGCCAAAATCCCATAATTGATTTGCATATGCTCAGTCTATTTGCCTGTCCGCCACTGTACTGTGTCCTATTGTATGATACCCGATATGTGTATTACTTCCTCTTGTTTTCTTCTATTAATAAAAATATATATAAAAAAAAAAACAAGAACAGGACACATAAGCAGGGAAAAGGAAAGCAAAGCAGGTCGAGGGTAAGCAGGGACAAGGAAAGCAGGGCGAGGGTAAGCAAGCCAGGACAGGGAGTGGTTGTGACAGGAGGGAATGAAATGGGAACCAAAAGTGGACAGGATATAATGAATAAGGTAATTGACGTCATATAAGGTCATATTAGGAATGGACAAACAGGAGCAGAAAGAACACGCAGGGTTGAGTGCTACAAAGCGCGTTCAGTTTATCAAAGCACAGAATGATGGAGCCGGGAAAAAGCAATGAGAAACAGGAAAACACAGGGAGAGTGTATAATGATAAAGGCAGCGAGGGCTGGGGCTTGGACAGCAATCAAGTACGTGGTCGAGAAGGTACTGAATGGGAAAACACAGAAAATACCCAGGGCCAAGTAAGGAAGATGCAAGCACACTGGAGAGCAGACGGCAAGGAGTAGCAAGCAAAACAAGCTCTCGGCATTGCTGTGGCGGGGGAGCGGGGTAGCAGGAGCGCATTCCTTTGAAGTCTGATGTGGGGGTTGGGGGAGCAGCAGCCTTTGAAGCACAGACAAGTGGTGGTGTGTGACGTGGCTGGCGTTGTGCACGCGCCTGTCTCACATGAACTGTGTCTAATCCGCCGTTTTGGTAGACACATTTCAGACCGCTTACTATAATCTCGCGGGAGCAATGCGCAAGCGCATTGGCTCAGGCGAGACCTAAAAAACTCACGGTTCAGGGCTCGGACGGGGCCCCACGGGAGGAACAGAGAATCAGAATGGGCAAGGATGGCGCCATACAACTAGAATCTGCCAAACCGGGTGCCTCTGCTTCCCTTGACACTGCGTCTGAGCGTGAGGCTATGCGAGACGAGACCTAAAAAACTCACGGTTCGGAGCTCGGACGGGGCCCCACTGGAGGAGCAGAGAATCATGATGGGCAAGGATGGCGCCATACAACTAGAATCTGCCAAACCGGGTGCCTCTGCTTCCTTTGACACTGCGTCTGAGCGTGAGGCTATGCCAGTGACATTGAACTAGATGATGGACAATGTCCCTGAAACTATCTTGGAAACAGCTCCTGTAATGGAAGATATATGACCGGGTATTCTCCTGCAGGTGCTGAATGTTAATTGCTTGATACTTATGGTGAGATACAGTGATGTATACTGGGACCGCACAATTAATATATTGATGGTGGAGAAGTGGTCGGAATGAATGTGGGCCGTCTGAGAGCGCTGTGGAATCTGGTGATGGGCCTGGGTCAAGGAATAATTAGAATTCACACTGACTATGCCATAACCCCTCTGGAACCGTTCTATGATTATAAGCCCCTTAATGGGCACTTTGGGTGTATGGTGTTGGGTGGGTTTGGCCAGGAGGCTTGTTGCTTTGGGAAGTTCAGAAGCCGGCTGCGAGGTAAGCTGTGCAAGTCCTGGCACAAGCATGGGAAGGGCATGGATGTTAGCACCTTTGCAAGGTATTTGCCCGTGGGTGGCAGAGGAGGGAGCTTGTTACAGTTTGTATTTCTTGTTAGAAGTAACAACATGCATCAACTGTTGACAATAGGCAAAATGCGACACTACACGAACCGCTACCATGACAATGGAGAATAAGTTCCCTAGCTGGAATGTAAGGGGACTGGTTACATGTTCAAAACGCTACAGAGTACTCTCATTTCTTAGGTGTCATTATATATCTGTGGCCTGCTTGCAAGAAACTCACCTAGATGACATGGGAGCACTTAGATTAAGATTAGTAAAAAAGTGGAGGGACTAGATGTTCCACTCGTCCTACTCTACCTATGCAAGGGGTGTGTTGATCAGTGTGGCCCCTGGTACGCTGTTCGCCTGGAAGTATATGGAGGTAGATGTGAATGGATGCTATGTACTGCTCAGGGCGACAATCGACGGACTGGATATTACTTTGTTAAACATATATGCCCCGAGCGTGGACAACCCTGGTTTTAATCAGACTATACAGAACATACAGGCCCTAGACATGGATGTTCCTCTCCTGAGGATGGGGCATTTAACTGTGTGTTGGATCCCCACTTAGACAGGCATCCACCCAGACAAGGCACTAAGCCGCAGATGACTAAGAGTCTCCAGGAGGTAATGCAGAACCTGGGGATAAGGGACATCTGGAGAGATATACGCCTGATGCAGAAATTGTACATCTGTTCTTCACCTACACATAATACACACAGCAGACTGAATAGAGTATTAGTGGCAGGGATATACAGTTCCCAGATATGGCGGTGACGCACCTGGCATGGTATCTGTCTGATCATGCCCCCATCAGATGCGTTGCCCACTTGAGTGCCTCAGCACAGATGCCCAGAATGTGGTGAATGCCAGTGGATATCATGCAGACCCGGTTGGGAAGGAGGCCTTATCTCAAGCTTTGACTGACCACATGACAATTAATTGGGAGGGTACGGCCACCACTAGGGCAATGGAATGGGAGGCGATGAAGGCGGTGGTACAGGGGCTTGCATGGGGCTGAAATGCAGGGTTTGCAGGCAATTACAGTGAGACCTCAGGGCGGAGAAGACAGCATTAGCAGAGGTTCAGGCAGTAGTCTAGCCCTGCCTGGCTGCTGCTGAACAGTTGTGACCATACGCACATGCATCAGCGATATATGTAATAGGCTAGACAAGTACACTCTCCGCCAGTATCGGCAGCGACTTCACAGAGAGGGAATGGATTCGGGCACCTCTTCACCTGGATTCCCCAGAGAGAACAGGCCCCATCCTTGACCACTGCCTTTCGTGCCTCAATGGGTGAGATGGTATACTCCAGAGCTGCAATACAGGAGGTGTTCCAACAACACGTGCAGATAGTCTATGCAGCAGACCAGGCGGTACGGGAGGAACGCTCCATACCATTTTTGCATAACCTGGCCCTGATGCACTCCCTCCGTCGGTCAAGAATTGGATGCTCAGCTGTCCCTGGAGTAAGTGCAGGAGGCTCTACTGAAGCTTCCAAGGGGCTAAGGCACCTGGAGGAAATGGGATACCACCTGAGTTCTACCGAGCATACTCTGCCACAGTGACGCAACCATTATTGCAGGTTTGTAGGGAGTCCTTTCACCGCAGAATCTTACTACCCACCATGAGAGAGGTAGAGATATGTATGAAACCACAAGGGGATAGTCTGGACCCGGCCTCATACCACCCACTCACTATGATCAACTCAGATGCAGAGATATTATGCAAATTGTTGGCACAGCGCTTGGACCCGCACATGCCACGATTGATTCATGAGGACCAGTGCGGATTTATACCGGGTCATCATAATGAATTTACGACGGTTAACCTATATAATGCACGAGGTGAAACATAGAGATGAGGAGATTTCTCTGCTGTCAATAGACCTTGTGAAGGCCTTTGAAACTGTTTATTGGGGTACCTCCTGGAAGTACTTAAGAAGGTGGGCTTCAGCCCACAGTTCTGCGGATGGGTTAAAATTCTGTACACAGAGCTGCGTGCACAGGTGCGGGTTGGTCGAGCCCAATCAGTGGAGTGGGCACTGCAGTGGGGTACGCGTCAGGGATGCCCACTCTCACAGCGGCTCTTTGCATTAGCCATCAAGCCACTCGTGGTTTGGGTGCGAGGAGAGATGGAACAGAGGGGCATCCGAATAGGTGAAATATTGCACGTAATCTCTTTGTACACGGACAATGCTCTCTTTTATATAGCCTCTCCCCGCTTGGCATTACCTAGAATCCTGCAACTCCTGGAAGAAATTGGGAAACACTCTGGGTTGCACCTCAATAGGCACAGATCCTTGTGTTTCCTTCTGGCACGCATGGCCACATTGCCCTTGTAGAGTCTCCCTGATCTTGGGATACATTGCGAGAGAGCGCATTTTAGGTACTTGGGCATGCATGTTGCACTTGATTTCTTCCAGCTGATGCACCTTAACATGGATATGGTCATTGATACTCTGTGACGTTCTGTGACCTTTTGGAACTCTTTGCCACTCTCCCTGATGGGCAAATTGATGGAGCTACCTCGCTGTCTCTACATACTGCCGAACTGTCCGGTTCCCAATCGGGTTTTCAAGCAGCTGAAATCTCTACTTGTCACATTACTGTGGAGGTGGTTGCAGAAAGGTGGCACTCGGTACCATGATCCATCGGTACTAGGATGGGTTTGGAGGTGCCCAGATTGGATCTATACTATTACGTGGCACAGTTACAGTACGTGTCCTGTTGGTTAAATGATAGAGACAACTGGGAGAAACGAGTACTGGTGGACGGACTCACCCGGATAACCTCCAAGTGGCATTGATGCAGGGCAGAGGAACTCCCAATGATACGCCTTACATAGTTGAGTACACTGTGCCTATCTGGCAACAATACGATACGTGGAGAAGGTTCTGCAACGGGCCCCGTTCCAATGAGAGCTTCCATTATGGATACTCGCCCCAGTGTGGGAAATGAGCTTACACATGTCCTTCCAGGTGTTAAGGGAGGGGGGATGTGAGGTCTTAGGAGATCTCTACCCAACTGAATAATTCATCACATACGAGCAGGCATGCAGGGACTTTGCGTTGAAACAAGGGCAATACCTACACTACATCAACCTCATGGAAATCGCAAAGATAACCTGGCCCAGGTACTCTTATTAACCGCAAAAAACTCTCACACTGGATATACTGCTCACATGTGGTTCTTGGTGGCGACTGATCTCCCTCCGATACAAATCTATGAGGATGGACTCAATTGCCCTTCCCCCTTTTGCAAGAGCAGCTTCAGATACAGACTTGGACGGGCCGCTGGATGATGACTTGGGCAGCTATATGCGTGCAAACACACACAGTGCCCTGCAATGCACTATTTAAACTGATACACTATAACTTTTTTGTACCGCACCTACCTAACACCAGGAGACTACGCTGTATTACAAAGACCCAGGCTGACACATGCCCTAGATGTGATGAACTTGGGGCAGATGTTTTACATTTAGAATGGAGATGCCACAGGGTGAAGCAGTTCTGGAGTCAGATGGTGGAGAGAGTGCATGAGAGCACAGGTCTTTGCACTGAGGGGGAGCCATGGCAATGTATATATGCCTTTTTACAGGGCACTCACAGGTACGACACCTAAACCAATCAAGTAGCACCCTAACCTCGTATGTGTAGGAAAGGCACACACATGTTCCCACTGCAATACAGTGGGAAAGTACTGAGTGTCCTAAGGTCATGAAACAAGAGTTGGCAATAACCAGGAGGACAATAAGTTTTAGGAACATTCCCCTCAGAAGGGCCATATCCAACAATAGGGGAAAGCATTATTTCTTCAACAGAACCATCGTTCTCCTTGGAGTCCAAGAGGTCAGGGAGAGGTTCACTCTGTTCTTCTCCATCAGTCCCCAACAGCATGGTTAGTTCAGACCTCTTAAAGTGTGGTTTGAGGTGATTACATGAAGCGCCATGCGGAGTTGTCTAGGGGCTTTGACGTCCACTAGTTATGTGGCCTTACTCTTTCTTTCAGTCACCTCATATGGCCCATTCCAGTGGTTCTCGAGGGACCTGGGCTCTACCGGCTCCATCACCCACACTTTCTGACCATGTTGAAGTTTCACAGTGCTAAAATTGTTGTCATACCACCCCTTAATGACTTCCTGGCTGGCTTCAACGTTAGTGGAAGCTTAATTCCATAACTTAGACTTCTGGCTACTGATGGCCCGAATGTACCTCACTACATCCTGGAGTACATTCTTGGGAGTTTGCTGCCACCCTTCTTTCACCAGACTCACAAGTCCTCCTACTGGGTGCCCATATAGCACTTCAAATGGGCTGAAACCCTGTCCTCTATATAACACCTCTCTGTAAGCGAACAGCAGACATGGTGAGAGGATATCGAACTTTTTCCTTAGGGCCTCAGGCAGGCCTCTGATCATGCCTTTCGGGGTGTTGCTCAAGAATCCCATTGGTTTGTGGGTGGTGGGGGGGTGGAGAACCTGTATGTTACCCCACATTACTTCCACATTGACTGGATATAAGAAGACATAATGTTTTTACTCCTGTCAGACATAACTCACTTAGGGAAACCCACTCGGGTAAAAATCCCCATAAGGGCCTTTGCCACTGGGGGTGCAGTAGTTGTCCTCAGAGGGATTGCATTTTGGGGATTCATAGGCCCTACAATGTTGTGGCCTACCATCTCAAAGGGGCTGCCAATGACAGGCAAAGAATTTTATTCTCTGGCATGTCTTCCCGCTGGACTGGCACGCCATACAAGTTCTACAGAATATATCTGAGGAATTCTTGATACTGAGACAATAGCCTTGCAAAAGTCTGTTTCTCTTGGTCTAGGTGTCCCGTCCGGGCAATTTTGTGAGCCGGCTTCAGTAAGATTGCCCTGTAGCCTTAGGCCCACTGTACAGGAGTTTGTCCACCTAGTAAATGTGGTGACTACCTGAGACATCACCTGCTGCTTGGGCTTCAGACTGTTGCCTCATGCCAACAATGGTTGGAGGTGCCTCACTCCCTTTGTGCACTGCAGAACTCCTCCTTGGTGGGTCCTCCTTCCACATGCCAACCAGCAAGCTCAGTTAGAACACCAAAGGAAGCAATGTCCGCCACAGTAGACTCTGAAGTAGCCATCGCAGGTGCCCACTCCACAGGAGTTCAGGGGCTGGTTGACCACGCCCTCTGCCTTTCCCGTTCTTAGCAGCTGGCTGGTAATTTGTTCCAGGCTCCAGCCCTTCTTGACTTCCTTTCTGGGAAGCCTTGGACCTTGTTGTGGCACAGATCCACTCAGGTAACCCTTTGTCAAACTCTGTTATTCCTTTGAACTTGCTCGGTGCTTGAATGTCCAACTCCAGGCACCAACGAGTCTGAACGCCATTATGGCTCAAACTATTAGAGTGGCCAGGTGGGGAAAAGGGTTATGGGGAAGGAACTGCTGGGAGGGAGGCCTGTAAAGGAATAAAGCAGAGTCGTAATCGGTCCTTCATTGAAGTGCCCCAATATGCTCTACCTAGAGAACCCCTATGATAATTACCAGAACCCATGTTGGCATCTAAAAAAACATTAGTACATTTTGTGAACTGGGATTAAAGCACAATATCACTGACAACCAATGTCATCATGGTACCCTATTAGCACATACCAGACTCCACTCTTGAAGACTTGAGCGGGTCTCAATGTAGAACACTGTAAGACAGTTATTATCACTGTTAATCTTAGTTCTTCCTTTGAGCCTTGTTTAGTCCCCCACCTTCAGTTTCTTCCAATGTACCAAAACAACTATGCAGGTCTTCGCTCGCAACTTGGGATAATGAGTCCAAAAATTATGTCCACTTGATGTGTTGAGTAAGGTTAGTGTGATGCGCTTCTACTTCAGAGATTGGTAAGATCACAAATCTACAGTAGTTCAATGATTGGCATAATTGTCATAATGATTGGCATAATAATTACGAATGGATCATTCAGACTAGCGTTCAGATTCTCGTCTTATTTCCAAAGGACAGCAACCATCGGTTCCCTGAAAGGAGGCCACACCTAAAGCAACCACAGCGAGCCAGAAACTCCTGCCAAAATTGCCTCCAAAGCCAGGCAAGAGATACTGAGTCTGCGCTAACTCACAGTGCTCGTTTTAAACATAAGCCTTCCCAATATGGCCGCAATGCACGAGTGTCTGGGAGATGAAGTCCCCAGAACAAAGTGCCTGCCTAGAAAGGGAAAAAGTACTCAGAACGCACAGTCTGAGAAAGGTATGCCAAGGGAGCTGAAATAAAGGGCAGCTGAACAAGGGGGCATAATAATGATGCACAATCAATGATTACATTGGGTACTGTACACAAAATCACCAACTGAATACAAGGATGTAAAACAAAGGTAAAAGGACCTATGGATTTGCAGAATGGTATAAACCTGCAGTATAAGTACAGCATGCCACAGGACAATGCCACCAATAGTTGGCAGCAGCAAAGGCTCCATGCATTTTGCCACAAAGTACATGGGAACACGATGACAGTACTGAGGCTGAGTCTATAGAGTTGCTGGACAGATCCATGACAAACTAACATCTCCAAATGGGCCTTGAGCACCACTTCCTTTCAGGTTCGGTTTTCCAGGTAATTTCCTAACAAACAGTCAACCGGCATGGCAGGGCTCACTGTAACGTTCAGAAGACCTGAAACCCCACTCACTCAAATGTAGTCACAGGATAGTGACCCGCTCTTTGTCAGCCATAACAACCCAATGGAATACATAGGAATTACCTGCTCTGGAGGAACCAGCTGACTCCTTACCATAGTCACACCAGCTCCTGTATCCCTCAGAGCCTCCAAACCTTCCTATTGTTGGTGACCCATTGCCTATACTTAGTAGTATTTGAGGCCACATGGATCTTCTTGTTTTACAAGTGCTTATTACCTATTTCACTGTATTTGAATTGTTGTGTACCATTGTTTAGCTGTAATGTGTTTTTGATTCTACTGCTGACAAAATAATGTCCTGGAATGCTGGGAACAGTTACTCTGATTTCTGGATTAGCTGTTCAAGCGATGCTGTAATGTGCTGCTGTGAATAAAAGACTTAATTTTTATAAAACTATTTGCATCTGTATTTACCACCATCTCACTGTCACTCAGGGGCACTTGGGTGGCCATTGTAGACTCCCCACCATTAACTGGGACAAACTCCTCCCCAGCACTATGCTAGCCACCTCTGGAATCTTTCCTCCAGTTGGAGGTGGTGCTCTGTTTGTACAGTTAGGATTCTCCATGTAGTGTCCATACTAGTAGTACTCATAGCATTTGACGGGCTTGGGCTGCTGTCCTTTGTCAGGGTAAGGCTTCTTCTGGTGGCCAGATTGGGAATGTGAACCAGACCCTTTCCCCATGAGTTGTTTAGGTGCCTTTAGAGAGCTCAGTCTTTTATCTCTCTCCTCCTTCTTCTGGAGAGAACTGTGACCACCCTTTTGGGAGTCCCCCCAGATACCTTTTTGGACACTCTAGTGCTGAACCAGAGGTACGCCCCCTCAGCAAGCTTTCTGGAGTGAGTAAGCATGATATCAACCAGGTGTTGGCACAGCTCTGGAAAACAAGTATCAGGAATGTGCTCCTTCAAAATCAAGTTGTACAACCCTTCATAGTCATTGACTATGATGTCCCTCACCCAGCCCTTCAGTGCCTTACCAGCATAATCCGGAAAATCCAACCAATGTTTATGTAGGGAGATTTTGACTGCCTATACTTCCCCGGTGCCAGCCCAAACGTATAGACCAAAATAGTCTTTATGGCAGCGTAGTTGGTCTGGTCCCCCACTTCTGGTATAAGGAGTGTGTCCCTTCCCATTGTGGGCATTTATTGCCAAAGATGACCCCTCCCCCTGAACTACTCTGAGACCCTGTGCACTTTCAAAGCCAAATCATAAGTTCACAACCATGTTATTTATGTCATCTCCCTCTACATAGTTTTGCACCATATCTTTTGGGATATGGAATCTGTACTGATGTTCAGATACTGCAGTTATGCTGCCACTATTATTGCTGTTGCTATCTAGCTCTCTGAAGCTTAGATCAATCAATCAATCAATCAGTGACACTTGTAAAGCGCGCTACATACCCGTAGGGTCTCAAGGCGCTTGGGGGGGGGGGGGTGCCGCTACTGCTCGAACAGCCAGGTCTTCAGCTTCTTCCTGAAGGAGAGGTGGTCTTGGGTCAGGCGCAGGTCGGACGGGAGGGAGTTCCAGGTCTTGGCGGCCAGGTAGGAGAAGGACCTTCCTCCTGTAGTCGCTCTTCGGATGCGGGGGACGGCGGCGAGGGCGTGGTTGGCTGATCGGAGGTGGCGTTTGGGAGCGTAGAAGTTGACTCGGCTGTTGAGGTAGCTCGGGCCTTGGTCGTGTAGGGCTTTGTGTGCGTGGGTGAGGAGGCGGAAGGTGATTCTCTTGTTGATGGGGAGCCAGTGAAGGTCTCTCAGGTGTCCGGAGATGTGGCTGGATCGTGGGATGTCGAGGATGAGTCTGGCTGAGGCGTTTTGGATCCGCTGGAGTCTCTTCTGGAGCTTGGCGGTGGTCCCGGCGTAGAGGGCGTTGCCGTAGTCCAGTCGGCTGGTGACGAGGGCCTGGGTGACGGTCTTCCTGGTCTCTGTGGGGATCCACCAGAAGATCTTCCGTAGCATGCGTAGGATGTTGAAGCACGCCGAGGAGACGCTGTTGACTTGCCTGGTCATGGAGAGGGAGGAGTCCAGGATGAAGCCCAGGTTTCGTGCATGGTCTGTCGGTTTGGGTGCGGTGCCCAGGGCGGGAGGCCACCAGGAGTCGTCCCAGGCGGAGGGTGAGGAGCCCAGGATGAGGACCTCCGTCTTGTCCGAGTTCAGTTTCAGGCGGCTGGTCGTCATCCACTCGGCAACCTCTTTCATCCCTTCGTGCAGATTGGCTCTGGCGGCGGCGGGGTCGTTGGTCAGGGAGAGGATCAGCTGGGTGTCGTCGGCGTAGGAGATGATGCTGAGGTGGTGTTTGCGTACGATGGCCGCGAGGGGGCTCATGTAGACGTTGAAGAGGGTGGGGCTCAGGGATGATCCTTGGGGGACGCCGCAGATGACTTTGGAGGCCTCTGACTTGTACGGTGGTAGGCGGACTCGCTGTGTTCTTCCGTCGAGGAAGGAGATGATCCATTCCAGCGCCTTGTCCTGGATTCCGATGTTGCTGAGGCGCTGTATTAGGGTGCGGTGGCAGACCGTGTCGAATGCCGCGGAGAGGTCTAGGAGGATGAGGGCCGCTGTTTCTCCATTGTCCATCAGGGCTCGGATGTCATCGGTGGCGGCGATGAGGGCGGTCTCGGTGCTGTGTTTGGCTCGGAAGCCGGACTGTGAGGGGTCGAGGGATCCGTTCGTCTCGAGGAAGGCGGCCATCTGCTTGTTGACGGTCTTCTCGATGACTTTGGCTGGAAACGGGAGAAGCGAGATGGGGCGGTAATTCTTGAGGTCGGTGGGGTCCGCTGTTGGTTTCTTGAGTAGAGCGCTGAGTTCGGCGTGTTTCCAGCTTTCAGGGAAGATGGCGGTGTCGAAGGATGTGTTGATGATGTCTCGCAGGTGGGGTGCGATGACAGCGTCGGCCTTGTTGAAGACGTGGTGAGGGCAGGGGTCGGTTGGTGATCCGGAGTGGATGGAGTTCATCGTGCGGATGGTGTCTTCGGTGCTGATCGGGGTCCAGGCGTGGAGGGTGGTGGTGGGGGGGGGTGGCTGGTCGGTCGTGGTGTGCGTTGGTTGGTTGTTGAAACTGCTGTGTATGTCCGTGATCTTGAGCGATCTTCATTTCCTCCATGGCCAGCCTCTTCTCCTCTAGACCTTGCTCTTTCTCAAGCCTAGCAACGGAAAGGGTATGTTCCTTGTCCTTCTTCATCTTCGCAAGCTCTATCTCTAGTTTTCACTCCTCCCTCCTATCCAGCAGATCCTCTGGGGATAGGCTCTTTGAAGACACACTGCTGCCTGCTCTAGAGTGGACTGCTATTTCTGGTAAAAAAGAAAAAAGAAACATGTTCCCCCCTGTAGGATGCATGTTGTTGTTAGAAATTGGGTCCAAGTAGGGACCACTAACCTAGCCAGGATAAGTCAGATGCACACCATAAATTAATCTGTGCTCACCCTCTGGTAGCGTGTCACAGAGCAGGGAAGCTTAACTTACGAGGCAATGTGTAAAGTATTTGTGCAACACTTATAACTGTAAAATTGTGAAAAACACCAAGCAAAAATGATCTGCACCAGGATAGAAGAATAGAGCTCAATTTAATATTCAAAACAAGACTAAAATGACAAAGATCTAATAAGTAGAACTGGAGGTATTAATTTTTAAAAATATCTGCAAATATAGTTCTTAAAAGAGAATAGCGCCAACCGAGGACATCTGGTCATGCTTGACCGGGGTAAATTCAAAAGTTTAGGCTGACCAGGAAGGAGCACAGGTCAGATACAAAGACTAACCCCGTCCCACTAAAAAAATACCTTTGGATGGAGGATACATCGACGTCGAAGACACGATGCAAGGAGCAGAGCAGGCAATACATCAATGTTGATCCTTTCAGGTGCCTGTCATGTATCGGTTCTAATCGACGCAGTTGTAGATGCGGCAGGACAAACCCTTTATGAGATACATCCTTACTGAGCCACACAGCCCGCAATGCAATGTCTTTGTCCACAGCGGCAATGCATCAGCATCAAGGAGCGATGTGTTAGTTCCCACTGATACAACAGTGGTGATGAATGGATTTTGCAGAAAGCAGCCAGACAGCCCAATCAAGGGCCAAGGACTGGGTTGGCAGCACTTGACAGTGCAGGACTCACAGTTGGCAGGGTCCAGAGACTGTAGCCAGGTTTTTGGAAATCTGTCGGGCGAGGGGGATTTCCGAGGGTGGTTGGCCATCATGTTTTGTCCCATGCTGAGGGTGTGGAGCCAAAGATGAGAACTTCTGTTTTCTCAGAGTTTAGATTCAGGCAGCTCTTCTTCATTCAGGTGACAACGGCCTTCATCCCTTCTTGGTAGTTGTGCCTGGTGATGGTGGGTTCCTTGGTGAGGTAGAGGATGAGCTGGGTGTTGTCGGTGTAGGAGACGATGTTGAGGACATGGTTTCTGATAATGGTTGCTAGGGGGCAATATAGATGTTGAAGAGGGTGGGGCTGAGGGGGAATCCCTGGGGTACTCCACATATAGTCTGAGAAATTAGCATTTCCTGTCGAGGGCCTTTCCTCGGATGCTGGGGTCACGGAGTCTGGTGGCTAGTGTCCAGTGGGAGACGGTGTCCAAGGAAGCTGGGAGGTCCAGGTGGCTGAGGGCTGCCATTTAGCCCTGGTCAAGGAGGGCACAAATGTCGTCGGTTGCAGCGAGTCAGGCGGTGTCAGTGTTGTGGTTGCTGCGGACTCCAGGACATTGTTAGCTTCAATGAAGTTTGCTAGCTTTTTGTTAACAGCCTTTTCGATGACCTTGGCTATGAAAATAAGCAGTGAGATGGGCCTGTAATTCTTGAGGTCCATCGGGTCTGCAGAGTGTTTCTTCAGGAAGGGGTTGACTTTGGCATGTTTCCAGGCATAAGGGAATGTGGCGTCTTGAGGGAGCATTTGATTGTCTAGCATAGATTGGGTATGATGGCTATAGTGGCTCTGTGGAAGATGTGAGTGGGACAGGGGTCTGAGGGTGCTCCAAGTGGGTACCCTTCATGGTCTTTAGGGTGTCTTCTGTCGTGAGCAGGGTCCAAGTGAGTGGAGTCTGTTGGGTGGCGTCGCTGGGGGTGGGGGCTGCAGCGATGCTTAGATCTTGGTAGTCAAAGTTGTCATAGAGCATCTTAATATTGAGGTGAAAAAAGGTTCGGAGTCTATTGCAGAGGTCCTGGGAGGTTGGGACATCTGTTGTTTTGCTGACGGGTTTGGCAAATTACTGGATGATAGAGAATAGTTATTTGGAATTGAGGGCTTTGGTGCGGATTCTGTCTTGGAGGAAGTTCTTTGTGGATTTGATGAGTTGATGGTGTGCTGTGGTAGGTTTTGTGTATGCGGAGCATGTTTCTGGAGCTTAGCTGTTCCTCCATGTCTTTTCGAGTAGTTGGCAGGAGCTCTTGAATTCTTAGAGTGCAGGGGTGAACCAGCTTGCTTTCTTGTTGTGTTGTCTTGTAGCTTTCTTGAGGGAGGTGAGTGTGTTGGTGCAGTTAGGGATCCAGCTGTGCATCTGGCTTCATTGGAGGTGGAGTGCTGGTGGTGGCGTAGGTGAGTTGTTCTTCTGTGATTTTGTTCCAGCTTGCTTGTTCGAGTGTGCTTGTGTACGGTGGGTTTTCTGAAGGAGAAATGGATGCCGTGGTGGTCCATCCAAACAAGTTCAGTGCTGTTGTTGTACGAAATGCTGTTCACTTCTGAGAAGGTGTTGTTGGGTGTGTGTCCCGCTGTGAGCGTGGGGGTGGTGCCAAGTTGATTTAGTCCTATAATGGCAAGGTTCTCTAGGAGGTCAGTGGTGTTGGGGTCATCGTGGTTGTCTTGGTGGAAGTTTAGGTCTCCGAGTAGTATGTAGTCTGTGGAGGAGAGGGTGTGGGGTGCGATGAGGTCGGCGATGGCGTAGGTGAACGAAGCATGGGTGCCAGGCAGCCTGTAGATTAGGGTTCCACAGGGAGTCATTTTAGGGTTGATCTGGTCCTGAAAGTGGGGATGTCCCATGTGCGTTGATGCGTTGTCCAGGTCAGTTGTTATCATGTGGAGGGAGCTTTTGTGGACAATGGCGATGACTCCTCCTGGGCTGGTGGGGCGGTCTTTTCTCAGGATCTTGTATCCGTCGGGAATGGCGGTTGCGATGTCGGGCGCGGAGTTGGTGTTGGTCTAGGTTTCTGTGAGGAACGCGATGTTGGCCGTGTGGGTGTTGAGGAGGTCCCAGATTTCTATAGTGTGCCTGCGTAGGGAGCACATGTTGAGGAGAATGCAGTGGTTTGTGTGCAAAGACATTCGGTGGTCTGGGGGTTGCTGCTGGGGTCCTGAGGTGGGTGAAGGAGCAGCACCAGTGTCGGCAGGAGCTCGGGCCTTGGGTGTTGCTCAGCGACGAAAGCTGACAGTTGTTGCTGTGTCCGTGGTTGAGAGCGCGGAGGGTGCGGCAGTCATAACAGAGGCAGTTCGGAGTACCAGGGTCCCTGGCACTGGTTGAGGTTGGGTCACCGACGGACGCAGACAGGCTTGCCTTTAGAGCGCATTGAAGTGGAGGTTGGGGAGGGTTGTCAGCTGGGAGGCGGGAGCAGGAATGACACACTGGATGGGGTGGGGGTCCAGTATTAATACCCAGTTGTGTCTGTTAAGTGGGGGAGACATCAAAGACAGGCCTTTGAAGTGCATAATGCCCCTGCCCTCACTGCCCTTCCTGCACTGGCTCCAGACTCTACAGGGGGTATGCAGCTCTTTGTGCAGGGACAGGCACATCCCAATCAGGTGCAGGGGCCAGTTCCTCCCTCTCATCCTGCCCTGGATGACATATCAGGATGGTAATGATTGATCAGGATGTGGATGGCACATCAGGCAAACAATAAGGTCCCTTTGTGTGTGGATTCTTAAGGAAATGTACAAAGCCCAGCTGCCAGCCACCTCAGACGTTTATTCAAAAACAGGCAGAATCTCAGAAGGGTTAAAATAAGAAAATGCCACCTTTCGAAAGGTGGCATTTTCGGACTTGTAATTTAAAATCCAACTTTACCATAAGTTATGATTGTAAATTGTGAGTCCAGAGACATCAAACCTGAAATGTCTATCTTTTCCAAATTGAAAATTAAACTTATAAAATGTAATGAGGCAATCCCAATGCTAACCTATGGAAGGGATAGGCCTTGCAGAAGTGAACAATGTATTTAATAGTGGTTTGCTACCAGGACACGTAAAACTTAAAAGTACAAGTACTGCTTTTTAAATGCAGTGCACCCTACTCTTAAGGCTGTCTAGGGCCTACCTTAGGGGTGACATTTGTATTAAAAAGGAAGGTTTGGGCCTGGCAAGAGGATTAACTTCCCAGGTCAACATAGTTTAAAACTGCACACACAGACTGCAATGGCAGACATGAGACATGTTTAAAGGACTACTTAAGTGGGTGGCACAATCTGTGCTGCAGGCCCACTAGTAGCATTTAATTTACAGGCCCTGGGTATATGTATTGCACTTTACAGGAGAGTTATAAGTAAATTAAATATGCCAATTGTGGATAAGCCAATGCTACCATGCTTTAGGGAAAGGAAACATTCACGTTAGCACTGTTCAGCAGCTTTAACGAACCCAAAATCCTAAAGCCAGCAAAAATGAAGTCAGCAAAACAGTTGACCAGAAGGCAAGAAAGTCAGGAAGCCACACCAAGGATGCCAGGTCTAACAGCTTTGAACTTGTACTCTTAAGTCAATGTGTTGTATTGACGGGAATGTGTAGTATCATTGACTGCTACATTATTCATTGGAACTCTGGCCATGTAATGTTACATCATAGAACCTGGTTTGTGAGAAAGTTCCAGCTGGTAAGTGCTGGTTCTCTGTTGTGATTGGTCATCCTCATCGAGGATATATCTTATTTTTCTTTGTAGCATATATAATTAATTATTTATTTGTTTGTGTGCACATGCCTCATTTCAAATTGTATTGTTGTGTTAGGTTCCTACTTCAACAGCGCCATGAAGCCCACGGGCGTACGTGCGCTTTACAAAAAAACCCTAACATAACATAACATAACATTACCTATACCTCCAGAATTGGAAATACTGAATGTGGTATTGCCATCTTTTAATGAGTCCCTAAAAGCCTTTGATAGAAACATCACATCACATATTGAAAACTCAGATGTAATGATTTTTTTTTATAGTATATTCCCTGCAGTGCGAGACGTGCTCCATCAATGGGTCTTCAACGTGCTCTGGACCTTCCAAAAACTGTGCCTCGGATGTCACTATGTGCGTAAAATTATTGGAGACTACCATAATTGGTAAGTAATTTGAGTAAATGCTGTGATATAATTCTGGGCACCCTGGTACTTATGGTGCATGTGTAATGTGAATTAACCATTTTTCTGCCACAAATGAAAACATTCATACTGAGGATCATGAATTGTATTCAGCGAAGCATCCTCAGAATTTTGTTTTTCCAGAGGGTTGTAAATGGAGGGAAGTTGAGACTTAATGGGATCATGTTGTGTAACTTACTGACATTATTCCTTGACAGTCCTTTAAGATTGAAAGTGCTTGCAAACCAGAGGCTCAAAACCCACCCCCTCTTCAAGATCTAGACCTACAGTCAGTGCCTTTACCTATCAGACATAAAGACCACAATGAGCTACAGAGAACCAAACCTACAGTCAGATCAACTCCATTATAAATCCAGAGTATGATAAGCTCCATCTCTGAAGGAGTTGAGAACCAGACCTACAGACAGATCATCTCCCAATCATAGATCCAGACCACAATGTTCTCCCCAGAACCCAACCCACAGTCAGATCAGTTCTCTATTATAGATCCAGACAATGATAAGCTCCCTATTTGAGTGAGATGAGAACCAAATCTACTGTCAGATCAGCTCCCTATCATAGATCCAGACTATGATAAATTCCCAATCTGACGGAGCTGTGAACGAAACCTACAGTCAGATCAGCTTCCTATCATAGATCCAGACTTTAATAAGCTACCTCGCTAAGGTAACTAAGAAACTGACCTTCAGTCAGATCGAATCCATGACAAATATCCAGTCAATGATATGCTCCCTTTCTGATGGAGCTGAGAACCAATTCCAGACAGATCAGCTCCCTTTCATAGATTTAGACCACAATGAGCTCCTGAGAACCAAACCTACAGTCAGAACAGCTCCCTTTCACAGATCCAGAGAGTGATAAGCTCCCTCTTTTAGGGAGCTAAGAACCGGTCCTACAGACAGATGACCTCCCTCTCATAGATCCAGACCATAATGGGCTCCCAAGAACCAAACCTACAGTCAGTCTATGATAAGCTCCTTCCGTGAGGGAGATGAGAACTAAACCTACAGTCATATCAGCTCCTTTTCATAGATCCAGACAATGATAAGCTCTCTATTAGAGCTAGACATACAGACAGGCCAGCTCCCTTTCATAGATCCAGAGCACAATGAGCTCACAAGAACCAAACCTACAGTCAGAACAGCTCCCTTTCACAGATCCTGAGAGTGTTAAGCTCCCTCTTTTAGGGAGCTAAGAACCGGTCCTACAGACAGATGACCTCCCTCTTATAGATCCAGACCACAATGGGCTCCCAAGAACCAAACCTACAGTCAGACTATGATAAGCTCCTTCTGTGAGGGAGATGAGAACCAAACCTACAGTCATATCAGCTCCTTTTCATACATCCAGACAATGATAAGCTCCCTCTATTAGATCTAGACCTACAGACAGGCCAGCTCCCTTTCATAGATCCAGAGCACAATGAGCTCACAAGAACCAAACCTACAGTCAGATCAGATCCTTTTAATAAATCCAGATAATGATAAGCTCCCTCTTTAAGGGACTTGAGAACCAAACCTACAAACAGATCAGCTCCGTTTTGTAGATCCAAACTATGATAAGCTCCCTCTTTGAAGGAGATGAGAACCATACCTACATACAGATCAGCTTCCTATCATAGATCCAGACTACAATGAGCTCCCCAGAACCAAACCTACAGTCAGATCAGATTTTTATCATAGATTCAGACTACAATGAGCTTTCCCAGAACCAAACCTACAGTCAGATCAGCTCCATTTCAAAGATCCATACGATGATAAGTTCCGTCTCTGAGGTAGATGAGAAACAAACCTACAGTCAGATTAGCTTCCTGTCATAGATCCAAACAATGGTAAGTTCCCTTTCTTACAGGACCAGACCTGCAGACAGATCATCTTCCTTTTATAGATGAAGACCACAATGAGCTCCCAAAAAACAAACTTACAGTAAACTCAGCTCCCTTTCACAGAGCCAAACAATGATATGCTCCCTATTTGAGCAAGCCCAGTACCAGACCTACAGACAGGTCAGCTTCCTTTCATAAATCCAGACCACAATGAGCGCCCTCAGAATCAAAACTAAACTCAGATCAGCTCCCTGTCATAGATCCAGACTATTATATGTTCCCTCTCTGAGGAAAATGACAACCAGAACTACAGACAGATCATCTCTGTTTCTTAGAAACAGACCACAATGAGCTCCAAGAACCAAACCTACACTCAGATCAACTCCGTTTCATAGATCCAGACTATGATAAGTTCCCTCTCTGTGAGAGTTGAGACCCAACCCCACTGCCAGATCTGCTCCCAGACATTAATCCATACTATGATAAGCTCCCTCTCTGAGGGAGCGGAGAACCACACCTACAGACAGATCTGCTCTCTGTCATGGATCCAGACCACAATGAGCTCCGGAGAACCAAACCTAGAGTTGGATGAGTTCCTTTTCATAGATCCACGCAATGATGAGCTGCTTCTTTGATGGAGCAGAGAACCAGACCTACAGACAGATCATCTCTCTTCATAGGTCGAGACTACAATGCGCTCCTGAGAATCAAACCAACAGTCAGATCCAGACTATGACAAGCTCCTTCTCCGAGGGAGATGAGAACCAGACCTACAGATAAATCGGCTCTCTTTCAGAGATATTGACTACAATATGCTCCCTATTTGGGTGAAAATGAGAACCAGATATATAGTCAGATCAGATCCCTCCATGTAATCCAGATCTATGAACCGCTCCCTCTCAGAGATCCAGTCCACAAAAGACAACTTTTTAAACTTTCAAAAAATGAGCAGACACTCAGAGCAGCTAGCCTTCAGAAGGAGGTTTCAAAGCTAAATAATTGAAATATGTTGTTTTTAAATGATTTTAGCAGAACATCAATGAAAAATGTAAAACACTTCTGACTGCAAAACTTGAAGAAAGAAAAAGGTTTTAGAAATATTTTATCTCCTATTCAGCATCTTTTAAACGAAAAATGAGAGCGGCATCAAATGATCTTGAGGGATCAGTGACAGAATATAAAAACAAATAAATATTGTGTCACACAAAAATCGTGTCAAAAATATTGTTGACATATAAAAAAATATTGATGACATAAATATAGCTTTTCCAATCTTATAAAGATAATATCAAAAACAAATATTGTTCTCACTAATATCGTTAAAAAAATGACATAAATATATTTTTTTGAATAAATATATAGTTAAAAATAGTAAAACTGTAAAACTTTAATACAATGTATGTTGTACAAAATTACTACCATTTAATAATAAAAATAAATGTATACTTATATAAACATAAAAAAATAAAAACATAAATGTGTCTATGTTTATATATACATATCTATAACAAACAACTAATATTAAATACATATAGTTACAATATATATATTTTTTAATATCACACAATCCTGTCAGGATAGCTGCCGCGTCTTGAATCATGCGCTGCCACCAGAAACAGGACACAGACCCGCCGATATCGGTGCTTAAGTCGTTTATTAACCCAAAGCCAAAGACGCGTTTCGCAGCTTAACGCCGCTTGTTCACATATATTTTATAATATGTATATATTTCCCCAAGTTCTGTGTACTTCAGCAACAAAACAAGAGCAGACTGCAAATGCGTTAAGATTTTCTTTATTCTTCCGTGAGCTTTCGCATAATGCATTTAGGTTATCTCAGAGACCTTGGTGACATGCCATTACCTTGTATATATAGCAGGGTCGGAATTACAACCTGCGGAGTAATTAATCGATATAAAATACGGAAACCTAAACAGCCTTGAAGAGGTCGAGGGTAATCCCCAGGTGACGAAACACGTGTTGGCTGGATGTTTTTGTTTGAATATTAAGACAAAGAAATGTCTTTATGAGACTTTACTAGCGTCTGTGCTCAAATTACATAATACAATTTCACAGAACACTAACAGTGTGTGCATAGGATTTTTTGTTACAGTTACATGTAGGATTCTTTGATCCTTCACAAGTTAGGGATTGCAGGATGTTTTCCCCTACCTCTTGGACTGCACAATCTATCAGACCAACATATTAAACGCAGATATTGACAGACGCAATCACTTCCTATACAACTATCATCCCCACATCACTAAGGAATAAACTATTTCCACTGAAGGGGTAAATTGACCTATTCCCACACCAGTCTGTGCAACAGTAGGAAAAACATAAAAAATAATGAATTATTAAAATGTTTAATACTTAATTTAAAATGTGTAATTAATTAATAATTTTATCAAAACCCATATTATACTCCCACAGACAAAGCAAAACACAATTAAAATCTAATTACAATAAAAAAATTAACATATTAAATAATATTTACAATAGTTATTAGAAAAATATTAAAATGTGTTACCTAATTATAACTACATAACTTCCCACTCTATACCCCTACAAACAACACAAAATATAAGTATTAATAAATTAAATTTGTTTTTAAAAAGGAATTATTAATTGATGATTGATTATTACTTAATTTACTTCCCATCCTATACACGCACAAACACAGCAGCCTGTACCTAAAATATAACATAAAAATAAATTAAACAATGTACCTAATGAATTGTCAATTAAATATTTACTATCAAATTAATAATTACCTCATTAACTTCACACCCTATAACTCTTACATACACAAAAACATACACCCAGAGTATCACAAAAAATATATAATAATCACACAATTTACATAATTACTTGTCAATTAAGTAGGAATTAATAATATATTACTTAATTAACTTCCCACCCTATATACCTCCAAGCAGCAAAGAAAACAGCACCTGATTTATCACTTACAACATAAAATAAGTACACAATTTACATAATTAATTATTAATTAAATAATGTATAGCTATTAAACAGTTATTATTACTTAATTATACTTAATTAACTTCCCACCCTGTACCCCTGCAAACCTTACTACCCACTACAACACTATAAATTGCTGTTAACAGTTTATTTATAAAAGAATTATGAATAACTTAAAGTTAAAAACTATCATTTAAAATTCCTAAAAACAATTACACAAACAATATATAACATATACAATTAAACTATGTACTAAAACACATGCAAACAATTTAAAAACAATATTTTTTACAAAGAATATTATTGCTAACAATATTAACAACACCAATGTTATTGTTAACGACCTTAAATCAATATGTATATCCACTATATTTCTGCATCATGATATTAATGTGTCACAATATTAAAAATGTGGTATTTGTATGTCTTGATATTTATGACTCAATATTTTGTCCAACCACTGTTCTTCAGTGATGGAATAGCTTTGGGCTTCTAATTGACTGCATGCCTATTTTTATCTGACACTGAACCCAGTGTTCTTTGTAATTCAATAAATAATTCTTGTAAGTAATTGGGTAATTAGTTCAGGAGGTGGAAGCCTCACTCAGGCAACAACCCCAATCCTTCTCAGGGTGAGCCACAAAAGTCACAAAATTAACCTGTTGATCACTTTCCGGTAGCTCAGCACAAAAGTAGTCAGGCTTTATTATTGACCATGTGTAAAGCATGTATGCAAAACACAAGCAGTAATAAAGTGAAATCACAACACAAGTAAAATCAGAAACCAATTTATAAAAATAGAGTAAATTGTAATTAATCAAATGCCCTCAAAACAAAATAAATCCAACCAGAAGAATCAGAGTTGTGAATTTTTAATGTGTTCAGTGAAAAAAGTGGCTAAAAGATCAAAGCAACAAATGTGGGCATCTGGTTGCACAAGACCAGATGAAAGTTAAAAGTTAAGGTCGACCACGATGGAGCACAGATCGGTTAGAAGGGGTGGATTAGACCCGGTCTTAGATTACCTTTGAACTAGAAAAAGAAAGGTTACTGAGGAGGTAGGGTTCAGTGGGGGTAGTAGGCGGTGTCCGTGGATGAAGTTTCGTCGTAGGGATCAACTGGATTAAGCTGTATAGAAGGTTTTTTCGTCAAACATAGACAACTTTTTGGAAGTCGAAAGGCTCCATTGGGATGAAGCTACAGGCTGTAGCCAAAGAGAGCTCCACGAGGAGCTAAAATGCAGCCCTGCTAAGCTCCTCTCCCTAGCCGAAAGTATGCAGTGCATTCTCATTGGTCCATTAGAGAGATAGGCCTTGCAGTACTGAACATTTTTAAACTGAGACCTACATGTCCTACTTTTTAAATACAAGGCAAACTGTCCTATAAACCTTTAGGGTCTTCCTTAGGGGTGACTTATGTGTATTTAAAAGGAAGGTTTAGGCTTGGAAAAAGGTGTATTTTGCCAGGGCGAAATTAAAGTTCAAAACTGCACTACAGGCTGCAGTGGCGGGCCTGAGACAAGCTTTAAAGTACTACTTTAGTTGGTGGGACAATGAGTACTGCAGGCCCACTTGTAGCATTTAATTTACAGGCCTGGACACATGTAGTACCACTTACTAGGGACTAACAAGTAAATTAACAATGCCAATCATTTGTAGGCCAATTTTACTATGTTTTAGGGAGAGATCACAAGCACGTTGGCACTAGTTAGCAGTGGTAAAGTGCACAGAGTTCTAAAGCCAAAAGAAATGTATTAAGTAAAGCAGAAATGGCGAAGGCAAAATGTTTGAGGTGACCCTGAAAAGAGGGCGAGGTCCAAACAATTATAAACACAAATCTAACTCTATTACCATCCATACCCTTCTATTTTGTCATATATTCGCATTTTAATTCCAATACATTATTAGTATTGACAGAAAGCTTATGCTTAACTCTACGGCGTGTTCGAAATGGGACTAGTTTATTGAATTACTAACCTTAATCCAAATTAAACCAAAGTCTATTGACATAATATACAACCAAATAATTGGTTGATTTTTAAAATCCTTGTACTAAAGTTTACTTTCCTTAAAAGTTGCTTTTCTGGTGTTTTGAACAAGGTGATGGTACAAGGGAGTAAATGCGGACGGAGTGCAGGTGTACTCCAAGCAATCACAGAGAACTGCATTTCGGATGAATTAAAGACGGTGCAGTTTAAAGGATTCTTGGGAGTTCAGGTGTGGGCGCAGGGTCCTAAGGTTGTATTAGTAACTAAAGGGCATATGAGAGCGTTGCGTGATGTTTGTACCATGCAACATGGTGCATGAATGACACAAAGATCTAAGTCCGATTTTTAAGTGGCTTTGAGTGGCTCAAAAAATCTAGAGTAATACAATGGAGAGCAAATCACATTTTGCAGCACACACAGAAAGAGTAATATCTAACCCTGGGCGAAGCACTACGCTACGCTCGCGGAGTTTGCTAAGTTTTCGCAACTTCGCACTACGCGAGCTGCACGTAGCACAGTGCGAACATGCGTAGTGCAGCGTAGCGTAGTGCAGCGGTCATTTTTTGCTTGTTCGCGGTCCTGAACGTCATGTTCGCGACTGCGAGCAAGCAAAATGACATCCCGGCGAGATTCTCAACGCGAGGAGGTCAGGTTTCTCATTGTGAGTGGTTGCGCATGCTCGCGACCGCTCTCAATGAGAAACTACCTGTTCGCGTTGAGAAAGCTGCTGCTCGAGTAATAATCTACTCGAGCAGCAGAAAACTACAGCTCGCACTGTGCAAGATGCCGTTTTCAATGCTTGCACAGTGCCGGATGCTTGTCCGCACTGTGCAATCATTGAAAACGCATCTTGCACAGTGCGAACATGCTACTACGCAGCTCGCGTAGTGCTACGTGAAGTTCGCGTAGTGCGAAGTGCACTTCGCGTAGCTTCGCGTAGCGCTACTTCGTGAACTACGCCCACCCTTAGTAATATCCCTTAATGCACAAAAACAATCATGCATGAAATGCAGGCACCTTGGTGCAAGGGTGCCTGCATTGGCGCTAGGCAGCCCAATGTGCGCCAGCACAGGGGTAAAAGTCAGGGGCATTCCTGCCCTTTCCCAGTGATGCAGTGCAGCACAGGAAGGTGACTTGCTGTGCTTTGCCACTTTTTCATTAAGTTGCCCCTAAGTTTGAAGTGTTATTTCTTGTTCATCACAATATGGCAGATCATGGACTCGTATCACACGATCTCGGTGGGGGTAACACCTGTAACATGAAAAAGTGCCTCCAGACAACTAAAAGAAGGAAATAGCAGGTGTGGTATTTTTTAAAAGAAGCCATACATTACCTAAGGGTGTACCACTGTAAGTAACAGCGTTCACTAGTTTAGTTGAGAGCAAATCTAGGGATGACTCCAATCTTTCCAAAACTCAATGTATGTGCATAGAAGTTAGGAAGAAACTACAGTTGGGCACCTTGTTTTTGTTAACATTCAAGTAGGGGGGCCTACTTTGTACTTCCTAATGCAAATAGAAATATCTGTTGTATAGATCGTCTGGAGACAAGAGAAGAGCAAGTGTTAAAGATGGTTCTTGCTCTGCGCTTGGTTGTTCTGTGACCTCTGGACATTGTCTTTGTTACCAGGAAAGTTGACCATCCAGAATACGTTCAGGGGCTGCCTGGACCCAAACAAGCGTAAGATCTGCTCGAGAGAAATCTCCTTCAGGAACAACCATTTTGCCATGAAGATTGCTGCAAATTGCTGCAGCTCAGACAATTGCAATGGGGAAAGTTTGCCAGGTATGTACTGCTGCTGCAGTGAATTTATCCAGCCTTGGGGATTGGGAACATACCAAGCTTTATATGTCTGGCTTGCAGAGAGCATTGAAACATCACAAAGGAGCAAACGTGTTTAAAGGCAAAGCTGGAGAGAGAAAAGAAAAAAGCATAAAAACATTGTAAGTGGATAGTCTTAGAGTGAGTATATATCATGTGCGGAAATAAATCCTTTACTGAAGCAAGATCCATGCTATTATACATACGGAGGGAAGCTGTGATGGGTAAAATAAGCCCTCTGCCCCCAGGTGATCATATAGTACAACTCCATTACATTTCATAATCTTGACTAGTTTTTACTCAGGAAGACCCCGGTGGCACAGTGTTGCACCTGGTGTAGTGAGCCATGTGTAAAGTTTGTTGCCACAGGAACAATGTGAAGTAGCCAGAGTTTTCAGCTAGAGCCCAGCAGGACATAGAAAATGAAACAGTGGTGTTTCTGAACAGAAAGAAGTTTGTTTCCATGCAACACGGAGGGAAAGATAAAGGTGTATATTAACAAGAATTGCAGCTAACCAGTTTTGAAGCTGATTAGCAGCAATTTTGTTTACCGCTGACTATGGCTGAAATCCATTGCCATGTTAGCGATGTATTTACCATACATCATTACATGGTGTAAGGATCAGCAATTGGCGGTGTAAAAATTTGCAGCTAACTCTAGCGTCACAGCAATAAAAAAAGTGCCGGCCGGTCGTCACTTTTTGGCCTTTAGAGGCAAAAAGAGCCTACAAATACACAACTGTTATGAAATAAAATAAAATAAAAACACCAGAATACAGAATGGAGCAGCAAGGACCAAGTTTAGCACAGGTCAACAACCCACCCCCCCCACCCAAGTCCCTAACAGCCAGGATGACCAGCCAGAGTCCCATGGGAAGAGGAAATGCTTAATCAGGGCCTCATTAATGAAAAGTGTTGCATCGCTGGGAAAAATAGTGATGCCGCACTTTTCATTGCGCCATCCTTGCCCACCATGGCAGCCAATGCCTTGAAGTGCGGACAGTCCACAGGTCCTGGTAGCCTTGCTGGGCCTGCATCTGAGACCTGAAATGGGAGCCAATGGGTATGTGGAGTTACTGTGACTTGCCAGTGGAGGTGGACCGCATCGGGCCAGAGTTTGTGGCCCATGGCTGTAGACATTGAGGTGTCAACGATCCCCCTTTCCTGGTGGCGAAGTCTGGCAGGTCGCAAGGAGACACATTGCTGACTTGTGTGAGAAGATCGCCTGGTGCCCTTTGGAGCTGTGATCAGTGGAGTTGATCCTGCGCACTAATGTGGGGAAGTCTGCATTGCATAACACGCGCCACCACTACAACGGGGTGCATGGAGGAGATTGCCGATGGTGGGCCGCACCTCTCGTCATCACAGGTCGGAGGAGGTGGTGCTGCCCGGATGCTGTGGAGGGTGAGGTTCCTGAGTTGCGCTGAACTTGTGTGGTAGGAGTGCTACGTCTATGTGCCTAAGAGCCCTGTTGCATCACCTGCACACACATTCAGAGAAAGCACAGCGATGTGAGCCCTGGTGTCGATGTCGAGGTGAGTAGAATGTGGGACGGGGAGCAGAGTAGGCCGGGGGTCGTGTCGGTCCCAGGCCTAGTGCCTGTGGTTGGTTATCATCGTGCCATGAGCAATCCCTGCACTACAGCGGACCCCCATCGCTGAGCACAGCGCAGGAGACTGGTGGGGGATTCCACTAACTGGCTCAAGTCACTGATATTGGCTGTCAGTGACAGCAGGTGCAAGGGGTTGGATCATACCCAGGCACTTGGGCGCACAGCTTGATTTGCTGTTACTCACTGGGGAACACGAAATCTGGTTGCCCCTGTTAGATTGGAGGAGGCAACTGGGTGGTGCTGCCTTTCCTCGCACCCTGTTAGTTTGCTTTTTGGTGTACACAGGACTATCCCTTAGTAGACTTGCTGCTTCCACAGTGAGCACCATTTGGTAGCTGCTGCTGCTGTCCCCATCTGCTGCTGCTGGTTCCTTTGACCCAGAGGTCAGGTGCTTGAGGCCCTCCTCCACCCACATAGTTCTGCCTGCATCTCATCCCTTGTGGTCTAATATTAGAGCATCACTATTCTGCTCCTTGACTGCCCCCTGCCCTCTTTTCTGCTGTTTCTGTCCCTCTTGCTGGTCTTCTCAATTGCTTTCCTGCCTCTGCCTTTGGCTTTGTTATTTTATTTGCTTTGTTTTTTCTGTTCATTTTTCAGTTCTTTTTTCCTGTCCTCTCCCTTGTTGCTGCTGTAATCCCCGCAGCAGAACCAACAACACCAAGGAAGACCTTACTTCCAGTTCCAGACCAACCCCAACACCACCCTCCATGGCACCCCCCTCTATAGGCTCCCCAGTCCCTGGCACTTCTTAACCGATGCCATTGTAGACGTCATTGCACCCCAGGCTCACGCATCCACCGACTACATTCTACTCGGAGACCTCAACTTTCACTTGGACAACCCATGACCACAACACCACCTCTCTCCTGGACAAACTCACCAACATCAGACTCAAGCAGCTAGTCACTGCACCGACCCACATAGTTGGACACATGCACAATCCCGTCTTCTCTGCCAGCGGGAACTTCAACTACATCCTCACTACCAAACTTTCCTGGACCAACCATCATTGCATTCATCTCTCCTTTACCACACCCACTGTACACACTACTATCATCGCCGCCGTCGCAGCTGGATCAAAGCCACCAAAGAACGTCTTGTGAACTCCCTCAGCACCACCCCTCCGCCAATGCCCACGGACGGCAACACCACAGTTTGCAACCTCCACCGATTGATCTCCAACTGCGCCGACATCCTGGCATCCCTCAAGAAAAGACCAGGCAAACAACACTCCAAGAAGGCCAGCTGGTTCACTCCTGCTCCATGAGTCCAGATGCACCTGCAAATGTCTTATGAAGATATGGAGGCACAACAAAATGCCGGAAACTCAAGCAACCTTCGAACCATCGTCAACGCACACCACCTCCTCCTGAAAACCACTAAGACAGCCTTCGAAGACAAAATCAGTGCCAATGCACATAATAGCAAGGAGCTCTTTGCCATCATCAAGGAGTTCGCCAACCCAACAGAGAGACCACAGAGGTGCCCCCCTCCAAAGACTTTTGCAACAAACTTGGCACGTTCTTCCACAACAAGTTTATGAAGCTCTACAACAGCTTGGACACCCCAGATCCGGTCGTCACACCCGCCACCATCGTACACAATCAAGAGGCACCCCAACAGGCCATGGTCTGCTCGACCCCACTCACAACAGAGGACACACTCAATACTATGAAGAGCACCACTCAGGTGCTCAGACGGATCCCTGCCCGTACCACATCTTCCATAGAGCAGCCGCTGCCAACGCACCCCAGCTATGCCACACCATCAACTGCCCCATGGAAACGACCACCTTCCCTGAGATTGAGGAACATGCAGAGATCAACCCTCTGCTGAAGAAGCCATCCTCAGACCCTAAAGACCTCATGCACTTCAGACCGATCTCACTCCTCCTCTTCCCAGCTAAGTTCATAGAAAAGGCCTTCTACGCCCAACTCTCTGAGTTCATCAAAGTGAACCATGTCCTCGAGACCTCCCAATCTGGCTTCTGAATGAACCATAGCACAGAGACTGCATTCTTTGCCGCCAAGACCTGAAACACCCTGCCCCTGCACCTCAGGCAATCCGCGTCACGGACCCAATTCAGGACGAATCTCAAGACCTGGTTCTTCTAATGATCCTCCACCCAGTCAGATCAGCAGCCCCCTCCTTGAGACCCTCACAGGTGAGTAGCTACGATCGATTGAGTGATTGATTGATTTCCATTGATGCCGCTTGAACAAAGATTCCTGGCTATCAAACACCAGACTGGTGGAGAGGAGCCAGCTGGCTGCACTGCACCACAGGACATACATAGTTCCTGGGCATCTGCCGCAATGATGGGATTCCTGTACACGGGGGTGGCATCAACACCTGGCCACTCCTCTATGTTTGTGGACTGAGCGGCTGGTGCTTGTTGGTCACCAGGGCACGTGACAGCAGACAGCCTGGACTCCAAATTAGACCCTGTACTCGCAGCTGTGGAGAAAGTAGGTACCTCCCTCGAACAAATGCATGCTTCCCTTGAGGGCCGCATCGACAAAATCAGCGTCTACTTTACCCTGGAGTGCGAAGATCATTGCAAGCTGACTGACAAGGTACATGACATTGAGCAAGAACTGTCCGTAGTCCACCCTATGACTTGGAACGGAGCATTGGAGGTACAGCAGCTAATGGCACATGTGAAGTCATAAGAAAGAAGAGCGGAGGATGCAGAGGGCCGCTTCTGGTATAAAAACATGCGGGTGTTGGGACTGCCCGAGGGAGCAGAAGGAGTTGATGCAGTCTCCCCATTCTTTGTTGTGGAGCGGGCCCATCGTGGGCCGGCAAGCCATCTGCCTCCCGTGACAGGTCCTAGACCCTTTCTCTTCACCTCCTACAGGGATCATGACGCTGTCCTGAGGTAGGTACAGCAAGCTGGGGAAGGTGAAACTGGATAACGCCACAGTAGTTTTTTTCCCTGACTACGCCACGGGGGTGCAGAGGCGTAGGGGCTTATTTCTAGTGGTTAAGAGATGCCTCCGAGAGTTGACCATCAAATACTCCCTTGTCTTCTTGGTAAGATTGCGGATGGTCTCAGATGGTAACACCCGATTCTGTGATGGCGCAAAACAGGTCTGAACCTGGCTGGAATCTACTGGTTGCCAGGTTCTGCGGCCAGAGAGGGAAGGGTATGTGCTACAAACTGCCATTCGCAGAGCCAGTCGTAGTGGGAGGGGTAGAGGAGCAGGCATCTCCCACCTCAACTACAAGCCACCCCCAATGTGGAGCAGGTTACAGAAGGGAGGTCGAAGGTGCTGCATGCAGCGGCGACGATGTGCGGTTGCACTCAGAGACAGGATCCCAACACTTCCCCTGAATGCTCCACTACGACATGGCCATCCGGTGTGGAGTACGTGCAGCCCCCTGATGTGACTCTTAAAACGGCGATGACCTAATTTAACGTTGACTGGTTGTGCGTCTTCCCTTCTTCCACGGTTCCAGAAGACTCTGGGGAGTCTCTGGCTTTCTGCAGTTCCCGGGCTCCAGCTTCCTGTTGCTCATGTTCTGGTCTAACAAGGTCAGCACTTAGAGGGAATCAGGTCCAGTTGTCACCCACAGGGAACAGAGCAGTTGTTCAGGTGAGTGATGCATGAAAGGGGTGGTGTTGGTGGTCTCCTTAGTGCTCCTAGCTGCAATGGCAGGAGATCCATTGCGTTGTTGACCTTGCCAGGGATAAATTGTGGGAGTTCTTCTATTGTCAATGGGCCTCTAGTGGCCCTTTTGCACCGCTGGAATGTCCTTTTTTGACTTTACGGTGGCGCAATGTGCCACAGCATGTTTACAAAGCCACATAAAGCCACTTTACGGGGCTTATCATTGCCTTGTCAATATGTGTTCCTTTCATGCATGAAACTGCGTGAAGGGGGCATTCCATGGGTGTTGCTGTGGGTGTTCCCATGCAAAACCTATGAAATCTGAAGCCTTTCCAGATTTACCCGAAACCTGGGAATGCATCAGAATCTAACACCCCCGCTTGACTGGCATTTGGGAGGCGCAACGAGGATAAATATTTTCATTTCTCCTCTTTTTTTCATTTTTTTCTATGCGTGCAGCATTCTGGAAATCACCTGTATTGATTGATTTTGTGCAGGAAGGGGTCCTGCACAACATCAAACAACTCAGGCACACTGGTACCATGGCACAAACTTACGTGCGTTGGCACATGGCAGCCATTGTGCACCAATGTAGGGGAAAAGGGGAAAAGGACAGGAATGTGCCCTATCTTACAGGGAGGGCACATTACTGCCCTTTTGTTTGGTCACAGGGCAGCGCAGCAAGGTTTCTTGCAGTGCTTTCCAGCACCAAAACCTCTAAAATGAGGCCCCAAATGTGTTTGCACAAGTTTTAAGACCACGTATTTTCTGATGTTAAAAAACTGACTCTAATTGAATTTAGCGATGTACAAGGAAATCCTTGTAAATATTGTGTTGTGTGTTTTGCTGGAGCTTTTACGTGGAAATGCCTACCTTGCATCTCATTTTTGGTGATCACGCTAACAGAGGTGCCACTAGGAAAAATTCACATTAGTGCTAGAAAAATGCTGCTAACTGGGGTTAACAGCAACTTGTAAATACGGCCATTAAAAAAAATGCAGTAACGTCTAAAAATTGATGCTACGGTAGCGTTAAATCCTTGTAAATATGCCCATAGTTGCTATACAGTAAGGGAAATAATTGTGCCTGCTCATGTCTGCAAAGACCTGAAAATAACTTGATTGATGAACTGCTTTCATGGAGCTAGCAGGGAAATGAAGGTAAAGTTCACCAAATCAAAGTCAGGGTATGTAAAGCTCAGAGAAACGGTTAGGACTTATAGTTTTGTTAAACAGAATTAAACAAAGATTGTTTGAAATATGTGTTTATCTCACAAACTGACATTTCCAGCATTGCCTACTGATAATGAAATACTTGTTTCAGAAACTGGAAAGTACCCAATATTTTGCTGATTAGTTTTTTCCATTGACATTGTCACTCTGCATATAGATCAGAGTCCTGCACAGTTTTTTCTGAGGAGTTATTTATACATGAGCCGTACCATATATGACATCCCTGTGTTCATCAATACTATCTCAACCATACTCCAATTTAGGAAAGAGCTAAAGAGACACATCTTTAGAGAACAATAATTGAGAAAACCACTCAAACTCACCAGTTATAGTTATTTGAATAAACTATAACTTGGGCCCTAAAGAAAAGTATAGCTTGCGCCCTCATCTACCGTATTAGCAGCAATGATGGCATTTCAGATGTGATTAGGGATGTCATAAACGTGTTCAGTGAATATGTCAAACAGTGAATATCCAAAGGTAAAAGCAGTGCATGGCGAGGGCACACGTTTTAGTTACAACTTACAGTTATAGTTACTTGAGATAATTATCACTGGTGAATGTCAATGGTTTTGTTAGTTTGAAATGGTATTTTTTGCATGCCATTTTCACTTAACTATACCATACCTTTAACCTTTAATTTTAACATTGAATATTTAAGCTTTTTTAGTTTAGAATTGGGGGTGAGGGGGATGGACGCAAGGCCCGGCGTAGAATTGTCTGCTGTGCTGTCCCTGTTGAAGCTTGCTGTCCCTGACCCCCCGCATACTTGGCATACATTGTCCAAGCCCATACCCCTGCCCCCTCATTCCAGCTCTGTGTGGCCATAGTCTTCTTCTTATGTCCTCATTTACAGTAGCATCCTCAGTAGAAAATGCTTACAGTTTTCCATTTTAATTCCATCAAGATGACGTTCAGATGTGACACACATTTGGCATAAATTCAGAATGGTAGCACTCTAGTTGCTCCTGAGAACACTGCAGAAAAGCTGATGATCACCAGGCAGTTAACTGGCAGCCTGCTGCTGGTGTTAAAAATGCAGGTTTCAATCTGGATGGCAGATTGTTTTAATGAAAAAGAAGAGGAAGATACTTGAGAACTCATTTAAAATGTGTTCAAATGTTGCTTTCTACAGCACTACCCATCACATTGTGTTCCTTTCTAAATGAAATGTTTATTGTTTTACCAGTTTGGTTAAATCAAGATTGCTTCAGGTATGCCATTCTTTTGTCATAAGTAAGACTGTTCGCCCTGTAGTTGTTTTTTAGAACACTCTGGGAGACTGCAGTATAACCCAGGAATCAACTGACAGGCTGCTCCTGTTGAAAGTACATGTGCAGCTCAGAATGGCAGAGTTCATTCGCACATGACTGAGAAAGATTATGTGAATTTACGAAAAATCAATTTAGCTTCTGGAGCACCTTCTATAACCTCCATGAAAAAAAAGAGAGAAAACAGTTTTCTCTCAAACTTGATTCATGAAACCACCAACAAATGATTTATATTGTAACTAAAATCTGTTATGCCCCTTTTTACATGCTCCTTTTTGCGACCCTCAAAACCTACCATTCACTACAATGCATTTCAATAGGGTCCATGTCCCAGAGTCCTGTAACTGCTGCCACAGCATGTTGTCAATGTTGTGGCCAGCCAATAAAGGGGCATCTCTTTGGGACCCTTTGGAACCCTAGGCCCCCACACGTCCCTGAGACATGTAAGGGCTACCAAAACATATTGTTCAGATTGTCACCAACCAATCAGGATTCACTTGTCTTCACTAAAATAGCCAATCAGAGCATATCTGTACGGATGTATGATGTAACAACGCATACCTTTACAATGCATTTTTCACAACGCAACATCCATTACAACGCAATCCATTGCAACGCATGCCATTACAATGAATTTTTAAAAACTACCATTACAACGCATTCCATTACAACGCATACTAACTTTGCAACGCATACCATTACAACGCATAACATTACATTGCATGTATGGTAAGTATTGGATAGTGTAGGGGTAAAAATTACTATTCTAACTCCAGGGGGATGCAACAGTAGGGTAAGTGTTGGATAGTGTAGGGGTAAAAATTACTATTCTAACTCCAGGGGGGGTGCAACAGTAGGGTAAGTGTTGGATAGTGTAGGGGTAAAAATTACTATTCTAACTCCAGGGGGTGCAACAGTAGGGTGAGTGTTGGATAGTGTAAGGGTACTATGCGTTGTAATGTTATGCGTTGTAATGGTATGCGTTGTAATGACATGCGTTGTAGTGGTATGCGTTGTAGTGTCAGGCGTTGTAATGGTTGCGTTGTAATGCATGCGATGTAATGGATGTTGCGTTGTAAAAGTTTCTTTGTAATGGTAGTGCGTTGTAAAAGTTGCATTGTAAAGGTTGTTTCCCTATCTGGACACCAACTGTCCAAATATCTATGCACTTTAAACATTAATTTCTCAAAAACTACTGAACGAATTTACAGCAAATCACAAAAAGCACAATAGGTGAAACAAGATCTAGCTTCCTGCCAAATTTGTTGTAACTCCGTGCAGCAGTTTTTGCTTTAGCCTTGTGTGGGGATTTTGCACTTTGGTACCCCCCCCCCTCTTTCTCAGCCCCCGCTTGATGGATCCTCCTTAATCTTTCTATGTGCTTCCTAGACAAACATTAGTACCTTTTATTAAAGTATTGCAAAGATTTGATAAGGGGCACAAAAGTTTCCAGATAAACAAAAAGGCATTTCCTATGGAAACACTAATCTAACTATAACTACACATTGGTGACTGTCACTGTGTAATATATTATCTTTTGGGTTCAGCATAGCACGTGCATGCCAATCACATAATCAACAACTCAATAACTGAAGCTTTCTAGTGCATCTAGGAAATGGTTTACAAGCCTTTTGTTGTGTAGCTCCTATTAATCCATAGGATCTGCGCATTGTTTGGACAACGTAAACTAGGGGCCAAAACTTATTCCGGACACCACTGCAGGATATGTTGGCCTACAGACCAGCTAGCTCACAGTGCCATTGCGAGCTCCCCTAACTTACCAACTTACCAAAGAGCGAACAGTTTCTGGCAACCATTTAACATGACAACTCTGATTTTTCAGGAACTGTGGTAATTGTACAGAACCTTTTGCTCAGTCACTCGTGCTCACTTGTTCTCAGAGAAATATACAGGGAATACACAGTGGGACGTTTTCAATAATATTTATTGAACCAATGTTATTCTTGCATACAATACGTGTGCTGCAATTATTAGGAGACAGAAGCAAATAAAGGACCTTACAAGCACCAAAAGAGTAAATAGTAGCTACATTTCTACCATGGTGCTGAAGCAATGGATATATGCAGACATATATACAAAATGGTAATCTAACATACTCCTACGATGCAAACCCTACTCTAAGTGTGCCTAGAGTGCGTGTAGGTGTAGAGCCAAGAATCCCCCCTAGGATCCAACCCCATTACCTGATGGGAGAGAGTGAAGGACCCAGTCCTGGTCTCGAGTTGGACAACACCCATGGAATGTCAGACCGGTGTGTGGCGATTTATCAGCAGGCAGGGACCTTCGGTGTCAGCAGAAGTGACTCCTCTACCAAACTATCGGGATGCCTATTATTTATAATAAAAGCAGCCTTCGCGATGTGCGTGCTAGATTAGTGATGTTATGGATATGTGGATAGGCCTGTCGCCCCATGGATGAAGATAGGATGACTTTTGTACCTAATACGTGGAGAGGCCTAGTACATGATGTTGAGGGCATCGTGACAATGTTGTGTGAAGCTGGATATGTAAACAAAATAGTTTCGAAGAAACTAATCCAAGATTGTTATGCATGCAAATGTGTGCAAAAGGTCACTGCTGAAATGTTATTTTCTTGGACGATGTAAGGAATAAGTTGCATTGCTACATGGGCCTAACTCAGGAATATAACACTTTGGAATGGGTATGTGCCTCATTCAGCCAAAGTGACATTACCTTAAATTGAAAGTAGCCCTCTGGTGCAGAGAATAGAATGGAATGGAATGATCAAATGCACATCAATGCGCATTGATTTGTTAAACTTAGAACATGATTGCAACATTTACTGATAGTCCTGCTGATGCTCTTTAACCACATGCGCGCTGCGGGTTTTCCCGCTGCGCGCTGAAGTTTTTAAAACCCCGCGGTTCATGACGAGCTCAGCTCGTCATGAGTGCATGACAGGTAAACCTCATGACGAGCTGAGCTCGTCATCAGCGCAGAAGGGCTGCGCAGAAGGGGTTAAGATAGGTGGTAAACTAACTTTCTCCCAAAAGCATCCTTGACCTTTTCATGCAGGAGACTAGGGAGAGGCCCACCTTCCTACTAGTCCCGTTCCTCTTCAGCAGTCAGAAATTGTAGCACCAAAGGAGCTTAGTCAAAGAGGTGCATCAATCTGTTCACAAGGAAGCATCCATGGGAACAAGGGACCTCATTTATGAGAAGTGACGCATCGCTGCGTGAAAGCAGCGATGCGTCACTTCTCATTGCACCCTCCTTGCGACATGATGGATGCGTCATATTTACTGTATGACGCATCATGTCGCAAGGAGTTGCAGATACGTCAGTATATATGATATCTGTAGGAGCAAAAATGACGCATTGCTGGAGTGTGTTACAAAAGAGATGCAACTCCAGCAATGTGTCCTTTCGAATGGGGCAAGCCCCACATGAAAGGGCCTGCATCAGTCTTACGCCTGCTGTGAGGCAGGCATATGATATTGACACATTTGCACCCTAGAATTGGTGCAGTGAAATCTCGTAGATTTCCCTGCGTCACTTCTACGAGGCTTACTTACCTGGGAACGCCAACCCTGCATACATTATACCTGATGCAGGTATAATGTAGCGCAGGGGTTTAGAAAGTGACGCATCTGCTTATGCATCACTTTGTAAATAGGGCGCAACAGGAGACATGTTTTACGCCGTTGATGCATCACAAAGTGACGCAACGGAAGCGCAAAACTGTTGTAATGCCTCATAAATAAGGCCCAAGCTATTCTTTTTTTTTTATTTTTTATTTATTTATAGTTTATTTAAACCAGTGAAAAAACAGGGAGTGGTACAAAGTCTCTCGCCTACATCCCTTCTCGGGCCGGCCGCATCATTTGTCATAAGCAAATCAAAAAATCATGTCCAAAGTTAACAATTGCAAAACGGTAACTTCCATTTACAGTAAGGTAAAGGATCATTAGCTGTACCAATGCATGCCTGCACTACATAGCATATTCCTTACAAACAAAACAAAGCGAAATGAACCCATCTTTATGTCTCCCTCCCGTTAGACTGTTCTACCCTCCCCTATCACACAGCCCACCCCCCCAACTAACCCCAACTAGATGCGCTCATCAGGTCCTAAGTCCTACTGTGTTGTGCGCCCTGAACTCTGTGTGCGTGCCAGGTGACCTGTAGTAATGTTGTGTGCATATTCGCCTTACCATGCTCCCATTCTTTTACTGAATGTGTGTAGTTCTTCGTGCCTCATAGCGTGTCTCCCGCCCGCGACCCACCAATATCGGGGTGGAGGGGGGGTGGTGTGAGGTCTAACCCCCGCCGCCGTCATCTAATCTCGTGTGTCAGCCCTCAGCGCCTCTCGGTCCTCCTGTGAAGGTGTCAGTGTGTCACCCTCCGCATCCTTAGCTGTCAGGTAAGCCTGATACAGTCCCCAGAAGTTCTTAGGGCGGCTCCTAGGGGGGAGCAGCTCTCCAAAGACCTCAGATTGCGTATTACAATATAGCATCTCACGGGACCATCTTTTCAGGACTGGCAGCGGCCCTCGCATCCAGCAGGTCGCTACAACTTTACGCGCCACCAAGAGGCCCATGTCGACAAGCCGGCGCAGTGGAGCAGGGACCGGCTTAGAGTAGCCCAGCAATGCCAAAGCCGGATCCGGCTGTATCTCTACCTCAGTTATATTGCTCATCTCGCTAAAGACCGCCTTCCAGAACTTATGTATTCCCGGACACTCCCATGCCATATGCATAAAACCAGCTATCGGCGTGTGGCACCGCTCACATTCCGCTGATTGTCTAAGACCATATTTGTGAAGCCTTTCCGGGGTGTAGTATACCCGCTGCAAGTATTTAAAATGTATCAGTCGATGCCTGGCATTCAGGGATACCCTCCTAGTGCTCGTACAGCAGTATGTCCACATAGCGTCGTCTATCTGTATGCCAAGATCAGTCTGCCAGGCCAATCTCGCCCTAGTGTATGTTACTTGAGAGTGTCGGTGCCCAATTTTGTACAAATTGGTAATCAGCTTATGCTAGGATGATGTTTTTATCACGTATGTGTACTCCGGTACCTCAGGGGGCTCCGCAAGGTCCGGGCCAAGCAGTTCCAGAAAAGCCCCCCGTACTCTATGGTATTGGAATTTATCTAGGAGCGTATGGTGCTCTCCGCCCTGCGAGACTTGCTCCCAGGTCTTGACTATCCCAGCCTCGAATAAATCCCCCATAGTTTTAAGACCAAGTTTTTGCAAAGCCCTGACTACCCCGGGTTCCACAATCGTGGGGAGCCATCTTGCCCATTCAATCAGCATCAGCGGGGAATACAGCAGCTCGCAGGCCTGCGATCGTAGTATCGAGTGCCAAGCGTGATTAGTGGCCCTAACTGAGTCAAGTGTTCCCACTCTGCGGTCCATTGGGTCACATACCGTAGCCGGTAACGGGACAGGGGCTGCAAAAAGCCGCTCCATAATCACGTGTGGGATGTCTCGCCGTCCATGAATCCAGGTGTGTAAGTGCGTAGCTTGCGCAATGTGGTAGTATCTTTCGAAATTAGGCACTCCCAATCCACCCTGCTCATATGGGAGCATCAGGACCTCCCATTTCACCCTAGGCTGTCCACCACCCCAGGCCAACCGGCTTAGGAGCTGCGTGAGAGTACGAAAGAATGATTTCGGCATTACTATGGGGAGGTTAAAGAATAAAAAGAGAAAACGGGGGAGTATCACCATTTTTATGATGGCTATTCTTCCCATGAGGGAAAGCGGAATTTTACACCACCTGTCCACATCGGTAGCCAGCTTACCACAGGCCACGCCATAGTTTTCACGGGCTAAGATGTCTGGGTCAGTGTGTATCTGAATGCCAAGGTATCTGACTGGGTCCGTAGACCACACTAGTGGGTACTCCATGTCAAAACAGTCTGTACCGCTCGTTAACGGGAAAGCCACCGACTTCGTCCAATTCACTCGAAGTCCGGAAAGTGCCCCAAACCGCACCACCTCCCGCAGGACCGCCGACAGGTTGCTGACAGGATCCCTGATATATAGCAGTGTGTCATCCGCATATGTGGATATCCCTATCTTATATGTCGGAAAGCTGATAGCTCTGTGCCTGTGGTATTCTCTAAGTGCACACGCCAAAGGTTCCGCAATCAGTGCATACAGCAGCGGAGATAGGGGGCAGCCCTGTCTGGTGCCTCTACTAATCGGGAAAGGATCCGAGACTGCGTCTCCCATCCGTACCCTGGCAGTGGGATTGTGATAAAGTGCACCTAACATTTGGACAAAGGGTTCGCCCAACCCCAGCTTCCTCAAAACTCTAAGCAGAAAGGGCCACTCCACAGAGTCAAAAGCCTTCTCCATGTCCAAGAAGACAGCTACTGCTTGCGTGTCCTGGCGGGTGTGTTGGATCGCGCCCAGCGCCGTGCGAATGTTATAGTTCAGGTTGCGTTCGGGGATAAAACCAGCCTGCTCCGGTGCCACCAATCCGGGAGCTACCAACGCCAGGCGTGTCGCTAACACTTTTGCGAAGATCTTAGCGTCGACGTTGATCATCGACAATGGCCTATACGACCCGCAATGTTCAGGGGGCTTCCCTGGTTTAAGAATCGTGACTATGAGAGCCTCTCGCATGGATGGGGGCATCATTCCCGACTCACATATTTCGTCAAAGAGAGTGGAGAGATGTGGAATCAGCAGTTCTTTGAAGGCTTTATAGAAGCCCACCGTCAGACCATCCGCCCCAGGGGCACTCCCCGATTTCATACCCTCTAGCGCATCAGCGATTTCATCCTTTTGTATCGGGGCCATAAGGAATTCCCTCTGCCAATTTTCCAAGAATGGCATCTTGATGTAGCTCAGATAGTCATCAATGTCGCTCTCCACATTGGTTAATCTAGCAGAATAGAGCCGCGAATAAAAGTCTGTGAATTCCTTGAGAATTTCGCCCTCGTCTCGCAGAATTCGGCCCTCCTCTGTATGAAGTTCCTTGAGTGGGGCAACACGTCTCGTACCCTTAATGAGTTTTGCCAGTAAAGAGCTCGGACGCTCCCCCTCGCCATAGATTCGCGCGGAGGCGTATTTACCTAGATGTCGTACCTCCCTGTCTGCCTCCTCACAAAATTCCCGGAGAAGTTCCTGCATTCGAGTCAAATCAGCCTCAGCATTGCTCGCTTGGTGTGCCCGCCCCAACTCCGCTATACTCTGCTCTAAGTGGGTCAGTCTCTGCCTTATAGCCTTAAGTACACCAGAATGCCTCGCCATCACCTGACCTCTTATGACCACCTTGAAAGTCTCCCAGACCGTGGAAAAAGTGTCAACCGACCCAATATTAGTGTCAAAGAAGGAGTCTATCTCTTCGGCCAGCTCTGCTTGGAAAGTCTCGTCGAGCAGTGAGTAAGGAGGGAACCGCCAGGTGAAGGGGGGTATTCTCTTCTCTGGAGTGTCTATCACCATCAGCACTGGGGAGTGGTCAGATAACGTACGAGGAAGTACCTCACATCTCCGTACCTGTGTCATCATGACACACGATGCCAGCCAATAGTCTATTCTGGTATATATGTTGTGAAAAGACGAGTAGTGTGTGTAACCCCCTGTGGTCGGATATTTGTCCCTCCAAACATCAACCAAGTCGAGTGCCAGCATTTCCACCTGTAACTGTTGTGCCGCTGCCGCCGGGCGACGTGGGGGCCCAGTCGATCTGTCTACCTCAGGGTCAAACACTAAGTTGAGATCGCCCCCCCATAACATCCTGGAACCTGCATACTGGGTGCACAATCTAGCCAATGTAGTGTAAAATGCGGGAGTGTCATAGTTCGGGCCGTATACATTGACTACGATAAAGTCTTGCCCTTTCCCCACACACCTCGCAATAACAAATCTGCCATCCGGGTCAGCCCTCAACAGTGTGAGCTGTAGCCGGGATTTGGGGTTAACCCATGTGAGCACCCCCCTAGAGTGTGATGTGAAGCCTGCCTGCACGGTGCATCCCACCAACCCTCTAGCATTTAGCATCGGACTAGTTGGAACTAAGTGCGTTTCTTGTATGAGGGCCAGGTCAATGTGCTGTCTCTGCAAATAGTTCAATACTTTCCTGAGCTTACGATAATCGTTAAGGCCCCTCACGTTCCATGTCAGTGCTCTGAGGCATACCGTGTCACCATTCAAGCCATGGTTAATCTCTGCAGTCATAGACATTACAAGGTAATCTGCACTATATAGGACACAAAAGCAGCAATGTTGTAGCACACTGGGAGGGTCAAAGAGCAAGGTCGGTGCCAACCATCTAATGCACCAAAGGCTACACTACAGTATCCGGCCGACAAGTGCGATCTTGCATTATCCAACACACATTGATAGTACATCCACAGCAAGCCATTGTCAGCACCATCATTCAAGGCCTTCCTGAAAGTTTCAACCTGCAGCAGCATCTCGAAAAACAAAACCCTACCCCCACCCACCCTCCCACAGCAGACCTCCCCCAACTCGGCCCGACAGTATAACACACCCTCCCGACCCCCAACGTCTCCCTTCCCAAACTTAACTTTACTCCAAGTGGCCCACATCGGAACCACAGTAGCCAAAGGCGCGGGGGCAGAGGTCGCCGACATAGTCAGCCGTAGTAAGTCCAACAGTTCTCCATGTACTCTGACCCCAACGCCCGCATACCCTTATAGTCTACCATTGTGTGACGTATCTCAGCGATTCTCAAGAAAGAGGGGGGTAAAACCATATGCCCCATTCCCACTGAACTTGGGTATATCTCTCCATTCGAGGTGCCCACCCACCCGCCATACAGCCCGCCCCTGAAATGGATTGCTAAGTGCTCAAGTGACCACAATACATCTCATCCATCTTAGTGAACTCAAAATCTCCCCCGCAGATGATGCCATTAATGTACTCAGAAAGATCACAGCCAATGAGGGTTCCCCACAGAGCGCGGCATAACCTCCAACTATACATACAAACAGTGTTGCAAGCAATGACCAGTAGCCCAACATTGGTAAGATCTCACCCAGTAGTCGCCGCTGCTCTCGCATATGGGCAGCTGGTCCGCAGATTAGTCCAATCGCCCACAGAGTTCTGGAACAGCTCGGCCGCAAACCCCCCCCCCACCCATGTAGAGAGAGGCAAGTCACTCGCTCAGTCCTGCTCATCCATCAGCGCTGTATCTTCATGTTCCTCGTTTTGGCTGCGCGGGCTATGTCGCTGTTCCTTCGACCACACCTTCAGAGTTTTCTGCAGCTCCCTCGGGTCTGTGAAGAAGTGGGATCGGCCCTGCTTATTAATGCGAAGTTTGGCGGGGTACAACATCGCGTAGTCTAGACCCAGTTCTCGCAGCTGTTTCTTGTACGGGGCAAAGTGGCGTCTCTCCTCTTGTACCTTAGCCGTGAAGTCCGGGTACAAAGATATGTCCATACCCTCATACTGCAGTGACCCCTTTTCTCTGGCCACTCGCAACGCCGCGTCTCTGTCCCTGTAATTCAGGAGTTTGGCTATGATGGGTCTCGGTGTTGTCCCTGTTTTAGGCCTGGGTCCAAGGGTGCGATGCGCCCTCTCAACAATAAACATCGGTGAGAAGGTTTCTTCGCCCAGGAGAGTGGTCAAGAGTTTCTCAACAAATAGCTCCATTTTGCCAGTATTTGTCGTTTCCGCCACTCCCGTGATGCGTATATTCGAGCGCCTGGAGCGCGCCTCCAAATCTTCCGACTTGTCCTGGATGACTTGTAGCAGCTTACTGAACTGCCTGCGGTCCTTGTCCCACTCCATTTGTGCTTCTTCGACCTCCGTGATCCTCCTCTCCGACATGTCCAGGCGTTCCGCATTTTTATCAACCCTCTCCGACATGCGGTCCATTCGGTAGGAAAGGGCGTCTATTTTGGTGCCGATTGCTGTTATGCTATCTTGCAGTCCTTTCTCCATGTGCGTCAGCAGTTCCCTGATTTCTGAGCACATCCCACTCTCAGGAGCTGTGGATTGTGGAGGCGGCCCCGCGGCCTGTGTATCCGGGTCCTTCGCCCGCCTTTGATCGAATGATAGCTTGGGCTGAGTTCTATTGCCCTTACCCATCGTTGTCTGCCAAACGTCCTGTTGCGGCTTCACTCTATGCTAGGGAAACCTCAGAGTGCCTCCACTCCACGTCGCGCCTGATCCTATGCACCCCTCGTAAGGCTATCAGACTATGGTAAGCTCGCTGGATCCCCTTGTCAATGAATATCCTGTAGTGAAGCCGCCGTCACGTTCCTCACTCTGTATGCTGGTCGAAGTGAGGTAGGGGGGGGGGGGAGAGGGGCCAGTGTCCGCCGCGCAGTGGGTGCTGTGTGGGCAGACGCACCTCACCGCCCCCCGCGCACCTCTCGCCTCTCGTTTCGATGCCACGTGGCGCCTGAAGGGTGAGCCAGCCTAACCTCACTAGGCTGCAATGGTGGGGTACTTCTACCCCAGACCGGAGGGACAATGCTCCCACCTCCCTGCAGGGCACTCTTCGTGTTGGTGACCCCCAAACGCCAGGCCTCCAGGAGGGACTCCTCGTTTCAGCGAGGGGGCAGACTCAGTCCGGAGCACTCGTCCGCGCTCACCTTCACAGGGGGAGGCCGGGGTTCAGGGCCTGGTTCACGATGCAAGCGCTCAAGACCTCAGCACCAGCAGTCCGACTGGGTTACTGTGCCTGACTTGTTTGGTTCCCGCCACCGTCGGGACTCAGGCGCGATATGGGCTCCAGGTCCGGGCTCCGCAGTCAATGTCCACGCTGGTTCCGGCTTTTCCCCAGGGCGCACCGGGGCCCCGCGCCCGTTGCAAGGGCACTCCGCTATCGGCCGCCAATACTGGCCGCTGCCCCCGTTTGGCCGTGAGAAAGGTCCGTGGCAGGTTGGAGACACTCCCGTAGGTGTCAAGCTGGTGTTCAAGGGCAGGAAGTACGCTGGGGGCCTCCGACGCGGCTGTTCCGCACCGTAGCGGGAATAGGTCAGTCACCGTGCCGCACGCACGGCTACGCTGTTCGGATCCTTCTCAGCGCGAGACCGGGGACTGGGCCCAGTCCGTCAGCCCGCGCGTCCTGTGAGCGTCCGTCGGCGCGGCTCTCCCCCGGAGCCCAGGTCTCTGACCGGAGGAACCGGACGCCTCTCACAGTCGAATGCCGCCGCCTGGTATGTAATTCACCGCAATGGGAGGATATTAGAGCAGGATCGTGTGGGTATCGGCGAGGAGCCCAACGCTCACGCGTCCACCATCGACGCTGGCTAGCTCCGCCCCCCCCAAGGCCCAAGCTATTTAAGCTCATTGGATTTCTACAGAACTGCATAAGCAAAAGTCCACTTAGGGCCAAATTATGACTCTGGCAGTCCGAGGACCACCAGACTCATAAGCCCATGGTGGTGGCAGCCAAGCCACCGGTGGCCTGATCGCCCAATAACAACTTATGCGGTCGGATCAGCATTGCACAGCAGAAGGTGCCATGGGAGCGCCATTCCTGGTGGTTGCGCAGCAGTCAGAGTCTAAGTAATATTTTGGTGATACCGCTGCAGTCTCGCCATGCATATTACGAGTTTCAAGACGCTGCCTTGCCTTACTCTGTGTCAAGGAGGTGTTCTATGGATTTTGCAGTGGGTTATGCAGTGGGTTTTCCCACGCAGCACCCATGGATTTTGACACTACCTCAGATTTACTTAATTGCATAAACCTGGGGCTGCACCAAAACCTTACGTCTCCCCAGAGCAAGTATAAGGAGAAGAAATATTTTAATTTCTCCTCCTGTTTGTCTGCCCCACACATGTAAAGAGGAAAATGCCTCTCTGGATTATTTTTGTGCAGGAATGGGCACCTTCATGCACAAAAACAATCCTTCTGCAACTGAGACACCCTTGCACCATGGTATAAGGGTGCCTACGTTAGCATTAGGCACATCATTGTGCGCCTGCTCAGGGGAAAGGACAGGATTAGGGGAAAGGACAGGAATGCACAGTATTTCATAAATACAGTGCATTCCTGCCCTTTCACATTGGTGTAGGCTAGTGCAGCAAGAAGACTTGTGGTGCTGCCCTACGCCAATTTGTCATAAATGAGGCCACACGTTTGTTTACGTGGCTTTTTGATCTCACCTGACTGCCATCCAAATTTCAAAAACCTTCCACATTCTCGATCGAACATCTTCATGTAGAACTCATCTTAGAGCTGAGGCAACCCCTGTAGTCCACGATTTCATGCAAGGAATGTTGAGGTAGCCTTTCTAGTTTGTTTTCACAAGTCTAATAGGAAGCTCAGGGTGTGCAAAAGACCAAAAGAAGGTGTACGTCAACCTATTGTTTATCACAAGCCAAATGATCTGCGCATACAAATATATGAGAAATGTATACACAAGTCAACCCTCATCTCAAATGGCCTTAACATGTGCTGACAAACAATTTCCCTGTGAACCCCATTGCTTGTAAAGATGCCTAAAGACCTCAGACCACTACAGGAGTAGTTACTTCCTATACCATTGATGTTCTCGTTGCACGGTCTACCACCATCAGCAACCATTCTTCTCTGAGGTAATCCTGAGTGCCAACCATCAGACACTAGTAACTGCACTGATTTAAAAAGTATACTCATCTCAGTTAGTGATATCAGGAAAGCCAGTGAAGAAGAAGGACAAGTTTATGTTTTGTCCATGTAAAGTTAGTGCAAATGGCTTTGCCAGAAAGCTGGCCTTTTAATGACACCAAGATGCCCCAGTAAAGGTTTTTTAATGAGCCAATTCTAACTTTCTCTCAAATTAGGGCACCTCTAACATTGAAGTATTCCCCAGAAGCAGAGTGCATAGGTTCATTTTTTCCTTTTCATTGTACAATCTAAGGTTTACACCATCAGTTTTGGCTCCAGCCTTATTCAAAAGACCCTCGCTGGATGCAACCATTCTGTCCTTTACAGAAGCAACTCAGTGAACTCTGCTAGGCCTCAGGATGAGAGCCTTTTTTTTAATTGTACTCCCAACAGAGTAGCCCCACAGCCCTGAAACTCTGTAATGCAGGGTCTCCCTGAATGTTATTGTTTTTCTTTCGGTGACACCACTTATTCTTCTTTTCATGGTCAAGAATCTCAGACTTTGGTCATGGATCTCAGACTGTGTTGTAGGCTAGTATGAGGAATCCACAGGAGCCAATTTAGAGTTCCATACATTATTGCCAAGACAGCTTTTAACAGGAGTCTCATTGGTGACTGCAAATATTTACTGAGTGGTAATGTCCTGTTTTTTCCAAGCTAATATTTGATAAGGGATGTTCCTATGTTCCTACCCCCCAGTCCTCTCAGTCTAGAGGTGTGGCCCTGGGTGTGCTGAGCATCTACCAGCTTTGCTGCCGTCCCATTCTGGGTAGCCTTAGCATCGCTCAGAGCAGTTTAAGAAGCCTCACTGATTGACTTCTTCTCAAGATATTTTGCAGTTTTCGTAGGTCCTCCAGCCAGGACATCATGGTCAGCCAACAACTCACATACGTAAAGAAGTGACATCTCTTCCTCTCTACTCCAGCTTGGTCAGCAACTAGATTGTATATTCCAGTATCAGAGTAATTCAGTTGCCTTGGACCAGTCCAATGCAAGGTTTGGAGGCTTTTGGAGTTTTTGCTGATCACTGATATAAGAAAGAGGTGTGTTGACCCTTGCCAAGACATCTCCTAAATCTGTGCTCTTTTTCTCCACCTTGTTGTTTAGAAGCCTTAGCTGAGACTCTTTAATGTTCCTACTACAAATTAGTGAAACACTTATGCAGCTCTTTGAAATAATCAATCTATATAGGGTTTTATGAAGCCACAGGTTACAACTTTCAAACACTTCTGCTTAGTTGCCGTTTATCCATCCATTTGGTGATATCTATGTGTACAGAACAAATCTTCCCATGTTCGGATTATCCTTTTTGTGCTGCAATTAAATCTTCTCAAGAAATGCTCCAGAGACGAACTAAAGATTTGCAGACCAGCTTCGTTCATGTGTATAGAATGTGTTGTTTTTCTGGCTTTAGAGGTCAGAAGACATCTGTGCCCTGTGCAGAAACTCTTCTCAGTATAATTGCATGCAATGGTCTTTCTTTAAATAGTGCTTCACACACCTCAATTCTAAAGAAACAAGACGCACAAAATAAAATGCTGAATACCACCCTTTTTTGTGTTACTGATATCTGTGGTGTAATGAAACCTACCTGGTTCTCCTTCTGTCCTCTGCAGTGTCGGCCAACTTAGACCTCATCCCCAATGGTTACAAGTGTGGTGATTGCAGCAATGATAACTCAGCGAGTGGCTGCACTGCTGTCCAAGAGATTTTGTGCACAGGGCCACATTACCATTGCGGCAGCTTCTCCGGAACGGGATCCCGACCAGGTAACCTGCGCAGATGGGCATGGCAGACTGACTTTGGCAACTGTCTTAAGTGTATCGCTTGTAGGAAAAAGATTCACCTGTTTTATTTAAGACCTTTGTTTTTAATCGGTCGAGCCCCTTGTCCCTTATTTCCTCCATTTCAGCCACCTGCTGATTGCAGTCACCAACATCGACCATTAAAATCTGTCTCCTCTATTTACCCCTTAGAATGTCCAGTACTTCTCTCCTCTATCATGCATCCCAGTATGCCCTACATTAATGCCATCTTTTCTATCCATCCCCTTCTGATGGATGTGTCTTCCATATCCTAAATATATTGCATTATTTAGCATTTGCTCTATCCATCCTCCATCCCATCATTCATCAGGCATCACTCAAACATCATTATAGTTTATCCTCCATATTCTGCTCTCCTCCTCTGTTCTCGTCTATCCATCTACCACCTGCTTCACCATCCTTTTCCCTCTTTTATCTCCAACAGACAATATCCATTTCAATCATTTCCCCAAGTGCATCCAGTAATTCCTCATCTTGTCATTCACGCTCCATCTTCTCTATTCATCCCCATTCCCACCACATCCTCTGTGCATCCCAATATTCTTCTTTCAGATGCCATTTCCTCCATTCATTTCCATTTCCAACATTTATTCACTGTCTCCTCCTTTCATCTTCCATCTTTTTATTGCATCCACATCCCCTCCATTAAACCAAATCCCTGTAATTAATCCACCACCTCTGTTTTCATCTGCATGTTCTACAACTATCTCCTTTTCCATTATCTAGCCTCCATTCATTTTCCATCTCTTCCACTGATTCGCTATGTCCAAGGGGATGGATTTAATCCTATAAAACAGGGGTCTGCAGCATACTTGCCGGTGGGCCAGATCCATCCCAGTTCTCTGAATAGCATGAACCTGGCTGAGGAGCTGTGGCACTCTGTTGATTAATGGGTGTGTGGGAGATAATGCAAGATCATACACATCAAGCAGATCTTCATATATTTTGATCACAGTTATTGTATATTATAATATATTATATTATTTTACATTATAGGATATTATATTATGTAGTATTTTACACATTCAAAATTGCATTACATCTCACATACTTACGATTGTAGGCAAGTATTATGTAAATGTTTTTAAGAACCTATATCAGGCGCCACGTATTTAATGGATCATTCATGTTGACTGTTCCTGATATGGTGAGAATTCCTATTTCACAAGGAGTCATGTAGGAGACAGGAAATGTCAATAAGGCATTCTCTCCTTACTCATTATTAAAAGCCACCTATAATTTCGTAAAGTTGTAAAATATTTTTTGACCCTAGTTGTGTCTTGTTTATATTTATTGTAAAAAGCGAGATTCAAACGAGGTGTAGGGACTTTCAAAATGTGAATTATGATTTGTGTTCATTTTGATATATTTTATAGATGGAAAGCACATACATAAGTGGCTGAGTAGTCCTGGCATGTACATAGTCTTTGAAACATCGACTGTCCAACTCAACCTTTTATCACCCAGGTTTCCCATTGTTCCTTTATCTGCATTATTAAGTCAATCTCCCCCATTCATGCTCCATCTGCTTCTATTGACTTCCTTCTCCTGAAGTAATCTGCCTTCTCCATTCAACCTCTTACTCCTTATTATATCCCTTATTTCTCCTTCCGTCCACCATCACTCTCACTGATGCTCCAGTTCCATAATTTATCCTAATGCCCCAGGTCCAACTTTGGCACCTCTATTGCTCCTCATTTCCTCCTTTCAAATACTTTTACTCCATCCTCGCTCTGCTACATCCACTTACATCTCCTATATCCATATGATTAAGTATGAATTTTTCCCCTATTTACTGCAGTCATCTTCACTTTTTCTTACCCATCTCCTCCATTTATCCGTTAGGGAATTCCATTTCTTTCTTTCACCCCCCCCCAATTCTTCTATTTATTGTCTTCTCTAATATTATTGTGTTTCATCCATTCATCTTTTCAATTTCGTCCAGTCATCCTTCATCTCCTCTGTACATCCTTCATATTACGCAGCTGTCCATCATCTCCTAAACTCACTTTACATACCCTTTATTACAATTGATCCTCCTTCGCCTTAAATCAGCCTTCATCTCTCATGCTTCCTTCATGTGTCTTTTATTACTTCTCTTAAACTCCATCTGTTGCATTCACTGCTATTACAGCATGCCCAGCATGTGTTTGTTCATTGTGCCATCACAGACAGAGAACAACAAAATGCTTCATACTTCATCCTACCCGAAAGTGTTGACCTAATCTTCAAGCCCATGTCCTCACTAACAGGGATCTCCAAGAACAGCAGATATATTTCAGTCTAGTTGTTCTTCATCAGTGAAGTGTAGTTTGAGTTGCCGGAACAATGTATTGACAAACTCCACCTACACAAACTTAACAGAATACACAAGTCAACAATCAAAAAAGTGAAAAAATAAAGGTACTATTCAAACCGAACTCAAAATGTTTAAATGTGCAAATATTTTTTTAAATAAAATTCTCACTGAATTTCGTTAACCTAAATGCACAGAAAACCCCCAGCCCATTTCTCAAGAATTTACTGACAAACTGGCTAATCATTACACAAACATAGCAGTTATGTTGAACTATATAAAACAAAGGAAACCACCAACACCAACTCATTTCCAACAATCTTCTCCAGGAGTAGTCTAGCACAGCCTCTAAATTCCTTCAAACAACTGTCATAAACTGAATTTATTGATCTAGTCAAACCAAGCAAGCAAGCCAACTGCCCTTCTGACACTTGTCCACCACAAATATTCAAGAACATTTCTTTAACCACCTCTGCTGCCACACCAGTCAGAATAATCATCAGTAATTCTTTAACTACATAACTCTGTACAGAAGACTTACAAAATGCATACATATGCCCATAAGTAAAGAAAACAAACTTGACCCACATGACCACAATAATTACAGGCCCAGTACAAAATGACCTTTCTTGGGCAAACTCATAGAAAAAGCAGAATTTAACCAGATGTCACAATTCATCAAAGACAACTCCATACTTTCCAACTTTGATAGAGGATTCTGTCCAGAAAGAGGCACCGAATCTGCCCTCATGTCCATCTGCATATGCGATGACCTTAAAAATACAATTTGCCAGAATGTGGCCCCTACACTCCTTCTCGTGAACCTTTCAGCTGCCTTCGATGCAGTTCTTCAGAACATTCTAATACAAAGACTCTACGAAGTCAGCATACAGGGGACTTCCCTGGACCGGATCACAACCTCCTCTCAAAACATAACAATGTCATCCATACTTCCCCTTGCTCATCCAAATTGTACTTCACAAAAGCAAGGGTCCGTCAAGGCTCTGTCCTCTCACCCATACTTTTCAACATCGCGATGAAGTAATTACTGGAAATGATCAATTAATTTCACCTCATGTGCTATAACTATGCAGATGGCGCACAAATTTTTTTTTTAATTGGAACGCCCCAAAGACATTGGAAACTCAATCAGTGGATGACCTGAAGCTATCACCCTTGGGTCTAGCCAGTGCTATATAATACCGTTTCAAAACCTAAATAAATCTCAAATCGAATGCATCCAAAACTGAAATATTCCTCCACTCTGCTCCTGGCCCGACTGTCTGGGACCAATTCCTAAAGCATCCAAAGAAGTAAGGAAACTTGGAATCACAAAAAACATTTGTGGTTAATCTTTCTCTGTATAAGAGGCTAAACCATCTAATTCACTACCCCAAACATAAAATCCATGGATAACTATCTTATCTCCAAAAGACTACTCAAGAGTTGGCTCTTTCCTATATCATAATCATACACAAAATACAAATTACAGCATATGTCTGTGTATGTAAACATTTAGGGCCCGATTCACAAAGGTAAAAATTAGAAGAAAGTCTAACTTTACGTCGTTCGGTATTCAAAAAGGGCATTTACTACTTGTAAGTTTGACTTTTGTCTCATTTTATCTTTGTGAATCGGGCCCGTTTAGTTTTATTGTTTGTTTGTACTTAGATTTTTTCTACAAATATATATATACTACTTATGGTTTCAAAATATATAGATATTCTTTTAGATCTTAACAAATATATTTATTACTTATGGTTAAAATATACATATTATTTTATGCTTAACATGTACATAGGTCACTGCATAGTTTACATATAGGTTATTTTTGTATATGCTTAGGGGTCTCTATTATGGGTCTCAAACTGATCTTCAAACAGAGTAGGGCAGTAAAGATGCAAGCCAGGCCTACCCCCACATCCTGTATCCCCCATGTAGATGGGACCCCCAGGAATGGAATTTTCTAATGGTCTGGTAGAGGGTGTGTGAAGGTAAATGAGTCACTCCAGTAGGTTGGCTTAGCCAGATCTTCACTAGACAGAGAAAAGTAACCATGTTCAATTTTAGAGTGCAATGCTTTGTGGTACAAGCATATGCCACACTTTGGAAGAAGCTTTTGGGTGGCTCCCTCTACCCCTTTGGTCAGAGGTGCCCCCCTGCTTGTCATTCCAGAATAATGGGTAAACATGAAAGAGCTGCATAGCAACTCAGAACTTCTGCTCCCGACTGGAAGAACAAGGATTGCCCTGCTGGAATCCTGGTCTGCACCAAGAGTACTACACTCTGTATGACTGTGCCTGCTACATACACACCAAGGAAGTGCAGCCATAATGAATTTGTCTGCCTTCAAAAATAAAAGGAGTAGGGTATCTGAAAGCACAGGTTATAAGAGCTCCACCTGTATCATTGCCAGCAAGAAGAACCGAGCTGGCCACCTTCAGCTGAACTTTAAAGGATTTGGGCACGTGCATTGTGGGAACGATAGACTCAACTCTTGAGAAGCAACTCGGAGGCTCTGGAACCTTGGACTTGTGTTGCGGACACTTTGAATCCTCAAGAGGAACTTCAGGAAGACATTTCAGAAGTTTGGTGCAACTACACTGGGCAGAGGATTCAGTGAGACTCAGATTGGTATACAGAAACAAAAGTAGATAATACTAATGCTCTATTTGTGGTAGTGTGGGCGAACAGTTCAGCTTATCAAAGAGTAGTGCTAAGTGTGTGTTGTACTCACAGAGGCAATAAATGAGACAAACGCATATGAATAAATCTGGGACAAATTTGCAAATATTACACTAATTTTTATATAATTTTGAAGATGACGAGCTTTGTTTACAGGTAGCTACATTTTTAGTTATGAATTTTCAAAGAAAAACTCACTGTTGTGTTCAATTATGCACAATGAAAGTCTAGGCAAGAAAATACAGAAATGTATATGAAATCGTACAGTCGGTTCTAGGGGTTCATTTTCAGGGTTTTGGGAAGCAACAGGCTGGGGGCAAATGTTCCACCAGCGAATCATCGGGATCGTCCAAAATTCGGTGGAGAGCAGGGTGCTGAGGTCATTCATAGCTGGTACCTGGTGTGCTATGAAGCAGGTTGGTTAGCTCAAAACAGGCTGCATAAGGGGACTTATAGGGAAGTCTGAGGGAAACCAAATGAGTGTTTGGGTCTCAAGGTCCTCAGGACCATGGAAGCACAGTTGGTTCATCAGTTCCCAGGCCAGGCGAGCTGGGTGCACAGCAGATAGGTCAGCCAAAGCTCTGTGAATCAAGATGGTCTTCGCGGTCAGGGGCAGGCAATTTGCAAGGATGATTCAGGAACCACTGGAACAGACACAGAGTAGGTCTCAAAGGTCTCGACGTCCCTTGACGGGTGCTTGCTTCTTAGGCAGTTAGAGTCTGGACTGGACTCTTCGTCTCGTGTCATCTGCAGGTGGTCTGACACCTTGAGAATTGCTATGGCACGGATCCGATAGGTCCAGGTGTCCTCTCACTTGGTGGGGGTATGGATCTGACCCTCAGGAACTGGCGTACTGCTTTTTGGTTTGGTTGCTGCATCACCAGGGAGCAGCAAGTCGGTAAGTCGGGCTCTTCTGGTTCAGTGCCTACGGCTACAGAGGAGTAATATCTCTATTTCAAGGGAGTTCTTTGGCATTTGTCAAACCGCTGAAGGTGCTCTATGGTTCTTTGAGGCCTCACAGCAGCAGAATGAGTCAGCACACCATGATGGTCAAGTCCTCTGAAGCAGCAGGCAGGGTTTTGAGCCACAATTCCACAGCAGGTACTCCGTTCTCAGGTCAGCAGCTCTTTGTCTGTTTTCTTCTTAGGGCCATCATATCTAAAGGTCGGGGTCCAAGGGTGCCACCTTAATACTCAATTTAGGGGTGTTACTGGTTAACTACTTAAAGGTAGGTGGCAATGTGCTACCTACCTTCAAGGTGTCTACACAACCCTAACCCTAATTGGCTGATGGCCTCTCAAAAAAGATTGAGAAAACTGAAAAGTGGGGTACACATCACCTTTCCAACCTTAGGGGCTGGCTGGCTGAATGTGGGTCCACCTCCTAATCTAACTAACTTTCCCACCCTTCCTCCTGCCATATGTGAAGCAGGACAGGGCGTTTGGCATCCTCCACTATCTGGAATATACAAGACCGAAGAATGGATATAGATATTCTAGGGTCATATCTGCTCAGACAGATATGACCACACATGGGCAATGAGGCCTGCAGTAGGGGAGACTTACCTATACCTCATGCAATGTCTGAGGGCATGGCACACAGAGATGTGTGCCATTTCGACTGTTCAGCTTTCTCTGCACCTAGACATGCAGCCTTTAATGGCAGCTTGCATGGTCTTGGTGAGGGGAAGCAGCGTTTACATCGCATGCCGTACAAAGCATGCGATTACAACGTGGTTGTTAAATCGACAGCGTTGTTATAACGCTAACCATTACAATGAAAGTCGTTTCTACGGCTTACTGTAGCAGGCGCTCTAAACTAAGGAATAGTATAATTTACTATTCCAACACCTTCCCTACTGTTGCGTAGGCTGGAGTTGGAAAAGTAAATTAGACTATTCCGAAGTACAGTGCGCCCCCTACAGCAAGTCGCAGAAATAACTTGCGATGTAATGGTATGCGTTGTAACAACACAGTTGTTATAACAACCGCGTTGTAATCACATGCATTGTACCGCATGCAATGTAACATCGCATATTCCTTGTTGAAAGATGCCTAGGGTGGCACATTTGTGCTGCAACCCTAGTGGACCCTCTTCTGTCCCAATGCCCTAGGTACCAGGGGTACTAGGGCAAGTTATGGAATTATCTTCCAGTACACATTCGCGCCATCAATTGTTTGGCTGCTTTTAGAAAAGCAATCAAGACCTTCCTGTTCCCTTAATCCTAATCTTTTCATGCCCCTTCTTCTTTTCAGTTGGTACCTATCTGTGTACCCCGCATGGTTAGCGCCGGGACGCCTCTTCGCTGGGGCAGCTGTGCGCTCTACAAAACTGTTAACATAACATAACATAACTTACAGAGGTGTCTGAAGTTGGGCCAATCACGGTGCAGTTTTAGGAAAGAGCACTGGCACTGGGATCCTGGTTAGCAGGGGCCCGTACTCTTTCATTTTAAAATCTCATCTTTTTCTAGACGAAAAATGAAGGTTAGCCATGTCAGAAGAGACACTTTCCAACAAGTTGACTATGTTTAACTATGACCTAGCTGGATTTCAGGTTTGTCCTGCTGAACTCTCCGGAGCTCAATCCTCCAGGAAATGCCCGGGGCTCACCTGAACCAACCCAGCAAACCCAGCATGATTAATTGCCTTGCTCACAGTCGAGAGAGAAAGCTCTAGAAATGTTTTTAAGTATGAAGGTAAAATTGTGGCTATGGACTCCCGCTTAGTGTATCTGACCAGGGCTTCATCACAGTTGGCCTTAAACATTGACTTTTTCCCAGTCAATGGCGAACAGATGTCCCAATTCGCCACTTTCATTTTTAAGCACGAAAGTAAGTGCTTATTCATAACTCAAGATTCCTACATTGTTTTTTTATGTTTTTGTGTCATTATAAAGATAAAAATATTTCCTATTCTTATAAATTGGTGTTGCATTTTTATTGGGTGTTGTTATTTAATATCTTGGTGTATTTAAATGCTTTATACACCTGTCTCCTAAGTTGAGCCTGCCTGCTCATTGCCAGCTACAGAGGGTTGAGCACAGGAATCATTTATGCAGACATTGTCTTTGCCCTATATTGTGTTGATGGCATTATTGCTAGTGGTAGGTACATACTAATCCATTCACACACACACATATATATATATAAATATATATGAGAAAGGAGCTTTAGGTACAGCAACACTTAAAAGTCGGTGTTTCTAACGATTTATCCATACAGGTAAATATGGAAATTTCTAAAACACAACTGTATATCTCTTTATCATTTTCCACACACATGTATTCATTTATATGTAGTTATATATCCATATATTTGTTACACTACTCCTACTGTCACATGTCACTGGCGGCCATCTTAAAGTGTCACTAACTGTCGGCATCAACCTATAAAAACCAAGACAAGCCGCTATCCACCCCTCAAGCACTACTATCCTAACAATTAAGCCCACATTGACTGGCGCTCACTGTTCCAGTTCTTCACGAGTGCAACCACCCCAAGCCAACATGGTGAGCCCCTGTCTAACTGCCTCTGGGACAACCGCTTACACCCTGGTACACCCCCAAACCTCTCTAAAACCACTACAAAAGCCTTCACACACTGCACCCTGAAAAACCATCCCGAGACACTGATCTCGGACCTACGTTACTGTGCGGACATAGGCACCATCACTAATGACCTTGTTTTCTACTCCAGAAGAATCCCCGCTTGGCGCAATACCTTCTTAACATTCCTCAATGTACGTTCATCCAGGAACATTCCATATGGCACTAAGCTCACCACAGCGCCATCATCAACCCTTCAAGCTGTCCTCACTATCACCCTCTACAAAAGCGGCATTGTACTGATCCAAGCCTCAACTAAAAACCTGGACAAATTCTCAGACCTTTTTACCACTCTCCAAAATCACGTGCATGGCACTGGCACGCCGACTAACACCTGGCATGACCCTACTCCAACCCCCCTGCCCAATCTAGAACACCTTAAACCCCTAACCACTCCCACCAACCTCCTTGACACCTTGGACCAGAGACCTGTGATTCCACCCCTCCAGGCTCCCTTTTCAAAATCCTCGGATCCCTTCACAGCTCACCTTAACTCCACCAGGCCTCCTTCAACCAACCCGAGCGCAAAAAACCCTGAACCCTTGGTCTCCTCCCTCCACGATCCCCTCTCGGTCTCTATGACCATTACAGAATGTGGCAGATCAAGCCCACCCTTGCCCACCAACCCCCCCCCCTCCTCAGCAACTCCTCCTGTAGCAGGTCACGCCAGCCACGCCAACACTCAATCCACCCCTCCCAAGACTCCTAACATAGTCCTCCCTTGCCCTCCTGCCCCCTCCCCCCTCAGCGACTCCTGCTATTGCAGGTCATGCCAGCCCTGCTGACACGCAAGCCGCCCATTCCATAACGTCTAGCACAGCACGCCCTTTCCCACCAACCCCCCCTCCGCAGTTATCCACTCTCTACACCTCAGAGCCTCCAAAATAATTCAGAGCCTCCACTCCATCCTCGATCTAACTAATCTCCTCCACCTCGCCGAACTCTCCTGCACAAACCTCTTACCTCAACTGTCACTCGCTCCAGTCCCAGAGCTCCCCACACACCCCCTACCGACATCCTTGAGACATCTTCACCCCTGCAAGCACTCCAGCTACCTATCAGAAGAGGAAACCCTTGACCTCGCCCTCTCCTACAACCTTTCCCTCTTCTCAACAAATTCACAAGACTTCACTGAAAATGAAATCCTGGTTTTTCTCAAAGACCATAACGCAGCCACCACCTCTCTACCATGTCTACCAGACCCGAGTACCGCAAACCCCATCTGCACAGTCGCTATTAACCCATACAGATCAGCCCCCCGCTGCAATAGAAGGATGATCGTTAGCAATCTTGCACCCGTACTCCTGTTCGTCCCGACCCCTGCTACCACCCCTCTCCCTGCTCTGAAGGGGCTCTTAATCAACTGCCGCTCCGCAGTAAAGCATGCGGCCGATATCGCTGCTCTCATCCTGAACAACACAGACTTAGCCATTCTAACAGAATCATGGCTTAACGATGCATCATCCCCATGCCTCGACCTCTTAATCCCCCCCAACTTCAACATTGCCAGGCTAGACAGACCACATAACAAAAAAGGTGGCGGAATGGCCTGCATCCATCGCTCTAACCTCCTTGTCACAGAACTTTTAAAGGATACCACTGATGCCTGCGAATATCTAGCCCTCTCAGTAGCACCACCCTCCTCTGTAACCTACACATATTTTACCACCCCCCAGGCAATAACGAATCCTTCAAGGACTACATCATGGAAGTTATCACAGCTAAGAACTCCCCCAACACCAAAGACATTTTCCTCAGTGACTTCAACCAACTTCGACCTTAAGGACCCCCATGTCAACGTCATTAAAGACCTCATGACAGATCTTGCCCTGACCCAAGCTTGCCCTCGCCCAACACACTCGAAAGGGACCACTCTAGACTGGATCATATCCAAGGAGACAACTATCAAGCTCATATCGATTGACCCCTGTGACTGGTCGGACCACCATGCTATCAGCTTCCTGCTAACTGGCACACGCAGGTCAAGGACACCACAACCGGTGCTTCCTAAACGCTGGGCCAGAGATACCAAAAACCTTGACCTCAACGAACTCGAGGCTCGCTGCAAATCCGACCTCCCCCTCCCCACCACATCACCTGAGTCAGTGACCTTAACGATCACTACTCTGTTACTATGTCAAATATCCTGGATGACCTAGCCCCTCTTAAACTAAAAAGAACTCAAGTCAAAGATAGAAACCCATGGTTCACAGGTTCCCTCAACGACGAGAGGAGATCCCTCCGACAAACCGAAAGAATCTGGAGACAGCACCCCTCGGCTGACCACCTAAAACCTCTTCACCAGGCCAGAAATACTTAGAACCAAAATATCGTCAACTCAAAAAAGAGTTTTTCAGAGCAGAATTAGAAAATGCCCAGAACAGACCACGCAAACTCTTTGCGATGGTCAAACTCCAATCGAACAAACTATCCAAAACAGTGAAAGAAAACCCTAAGTCTCCCATCTCCTCCGAGGACTTCTTCTCGTATTTTGCAACCAAAATCAAAACTTTAGTAATCGAACCCAAGGCGGCCTCACTCCCCCCTCCATCCCTTGACCTTCCTACTCCTCTCACCTTGCCGCATGGTCCTCACCGAAGAATCTAGCACACTGGTCCGAATTCACACCCTACGATGAAGACGCTGTCACAAAGATCCTTTCCACCCTGAACCCTAATAACCATTTCAACGACCCGCTCCCCTCAAACTGTCTCGCGGCCGTTGCAAAATCCATCATTCCTAGCTGGACTACCATAATCAATGCCTCTCTCCGGCAGGGATCTATTCCGGCCTCACTGAAAGTTGGCCAAGTCCTCCCCATTCTGAAAAAAACATCACTGGACCCAGCCTCCCCAGACAACTTTACACCAATTTCCAACATTCCTCTCTTGGCCAAAGTGTTGGAAAAGTGTGTACATTTACAGCTAACTCACCACATCAACAACTTCCATCTACTTGACGACTGCCAATCCGGCTTCCGACCAGGACACAGCACTGAAACCACCATGCGCCACATTGTCGATGACGCTCTTCAAGCCCTTGACCAAGACAAAACCTGTCTCCTAATCCTCCTCGATCTATCCTCGGCCTTCGACACGGTCAACCATGAGATACTACTCGAACTCCTCAAACAGAGGGTGGGATTAGATGGCACAGTCCTCGACTGGTTCAGTTCCTACCTTCAAAACCGTTCTCAGAGATTCCTTATCAATGGCGATTTGTCCGCTCCCTCCTTGGTCACGGTGGGAGTCCCTCAAGGATCAATGTTGTCCCCACCCTCTTCAATCTCTACTTAAAACCCCTTACCGAAGTCCTTCGCACTGCAAACATCTCCTTCTACATGTACGCTGATGACACCCAGATCTATATAAAAATCTCCTCTCTGGAGGAGATCCTCACCTTGAATGAAGCTCTGAAAGTGACCGTCAGATGGCTCTCCCCCAACCAACTCAAACTCAATGCTAAGAAAACAGAGTTCCTTTTAATATCCCCACCCAAGAGCAACCCTGAGATCCAGTCTTGGATTAAAGTCATCACAGCCTTAAACTCAACCATTGTGGACTCGGCCAAATCTCTGGGAATTACCCTGGATTACAACCTGAACATGCGAGACCACATCAACGTAATGGCCAAATCTGCCAGATTCCACCTGAGCTATCTATGGAAACTGAAACCCTTCCTTGACGCTCCTGACCTAATTTATTTTATTTTATTTTATATTCTTATATAGCGCCTGAATAGACCCCCGAAGGGGTATCTCCGCGCTTTTGCCAGTAAGAATATGACTCCAGATAGTCGTGTTCAGGGGGGGGTAGTACATATTGCAAAGGAGGCGTTAATTACTAGTGAATAAGTGTGTTTTTAAGGTCTTCCGAAAGGCCAGATGGCTAGTGAGTGATCTCAACTCAAGAGGTAGAGAGTTCCAGAGCACTGGTCCCGCATGGGCCAGCGCTCGGCCTCCTTGTCTGGATTTCTTTATTCTGGGTACCTGCAATAGCTGCAGATTACTGGATCGCAGGGAACGCCCAGGAGCATATGGCTGAAAGATTTTGGCCAGATATTTTGGGCCTTCGCCTATCACACTTTTGTGAATGGTACATAGAGTCTTAAACTGTACTCGCTTCCTCACTGGTAACCAGTGGAGTCTAGTCAGCAGGGGGCGAGAAGGAGTCCTAGGGGGAACATTCAGGACAGTCCTTGCCAGACGTATTTTGGATTACTTGTAACTTATTAAGTTGACCTTCATTAGCTCCTAAAAGAAGACCGTTACAGTAATCCACTCTGCTGATGACTAGCGCCTGCACAAGTCTTTTCCTGTGACAATCTGGCAGATAGGGAAACACTCTTCTTAGCATCCCAATTGCCCGAAAGCAGGTACCAGCCACTTGGTTTACGTGGTCTTTAAATGTGAGTGTCTGATCTAATAACACTCCCAAGTTTTTTACCGTGCTCTTGGGGCTGGGAACAGGTCCTAATTCTAAAGGCCACCATTCAGGTGACCAGTGTGTTGCCGCTTGTCCAAACAGCATGACCTCTGTTTTCCCTACGTTACACTGAAGACAGTTTGATGACATCCACTCTGATATTGCTCTCATTCCATCTGCAAATTATCTTTTTATTGCAGGTGTCAGACTTTTAAAAGGAAAGAGAAGTTGGGTGTCGTCAGCATACGACACCGGGGTAAACCCAAATGATCTTGCTAAGTTGGCCAAGGGGGCCACATACACATTAAATAGTGTCGGGCTTAAACATGAGCCCTGTGGCACTCCCTTGTTGAGCTCCCTGTAGGTGGATTTGTGGGAGCCCAGCCTAACTTCTTGGGAGCGGCCAGATAGAAAACTCTTCATCCATGACAGAGCCACTCCCTCCAAGCCTACGTCCCTTAAACGATTGAGAAGCACAGTGTGAGACACCGTATCAAAAGCAGCGGAGAGATCCAACAGCACCAGAATCATAGAACTGCCCTCATCCAGTGCCATTTTGATGTTATTGGTCACTGTTTGAAGGGATGATTCGGTGCTGTGGTTGGGCCTGAACCCAGATTGCGAGTAGTCCAGGCCCTCCGTTGCTTCTAGATGTCCTGATAGATAGGTGTTCACGTGCCTCTCTGCTATCTTGCCGATGTAAGGCAAGAGTGAGATAGGACGCAGGTTTGAGAGGTCTGTCCATGGAGATGCCGCTTTTTTCCTTATTGGGTTTACCACCGCTCTTTTCCAGTCAGCCGGGACCTGTCCTTTCGCCAGAGAGATGTTAATGACGCTCTGTATAGAGGGTCCCAAGAGAGAAATCAGAGGGGCAACCATCTTGGCAGGGAGGAGGTCATTTGGGGACCCAGATTTAATATGGACGATGACAGGAAGGAGCTCTGCATTGTCAATTGGAGGGAAGGATAGCAGAGGATGTTTATTGTGCTTTAGCGGGATCGGGGATAGGGGCTTATTAATGTCACCCATGTTGTTGTTAGCCGCCACTATTCTTTCGTAAATGATGTTTATTTTGTCCTCAAAGAATAGCGAGATTTCATCGCATAGAGTCTGCGAGAAATCATCAGAGCTCTCACATGCGGCGGGTTTTACAAAATTTTGCAGAATTTTAAAGAGCTCCTTTGGACAATTACCCGCTTCTGCAAGTTGTTGCATTAGGCGGTGTTTTCTAGCTTGCTTTATGTTTTTATAGTATATTGATTGAGCATCTAGGAAAACTGCTCGGGTCTCCTCAGTTTTACTTCTTCTCCATATTTTCTCTGCTCGTCTGCATTTCCGCTTCTCTTCTCTTAGCTCATGCGTGTACCAACTTTCCTGCTTAGAGGAAGGATACTGTTTATGCAGTTTTAAAGGGGCCAAAATATCACTGGCTCGCTTAATTGAATCATTAAGTTTAGCCAACGCTATATCTGCTGTGTCCACTGCCAAAATGGCAGGTTGTGTCCAGATTTCCTGTAGTTTGTTAGCTGAGATTTTATGCCATTGACGGCGCCAGGTAAGAGGAGATGGTACTTTATTTGTGGGTCTCTTTGGGGTCAGTAATTTAAATTCTAACAGGCAAACTAGCAGTCCAATCACTAGTTATCTCTAGACTAGAATATGGCTGCGCAACCCTCTCCGGCTTACCCAAGACCTTGCTGGCTCCCTTAAAAGCATGCCTCAAAGCAGCCGCTAGACTACTTACAGGCTCCAGGAAATTTGATCATATCACTCCTTACCTGAAAGCTTTGAAATGGCTTCCCTTCGAGGCTAGGATCCACCTCAAGCTGGCATGCATCACGCACAAGGCCCTACACACTAACTCCGCTGCGTACCTTGCACAAAAGCTTGTGATATCCGGAGGAAGCAGAAACCTACGGTCGACCAATGCCCTCCTCCTCCGGCCTGCACACTTCAGGAAAATAAAAAACCACAAACGAGCCTTCACCGGGACTGCACCAAGAATATGGAACTCCCTCCCTCCTGATATCAGAAGAATCCCTTCCCTGGCACGCTTCAAAAAAGAGGCGAAATCCTTTCTCATGGGTAAATTCATGGGATAATCCCGCTCCACAGCCACCGGAGAGACTATTTCTGCGACCCTGTACAGGACTCATGTTGATATCCTGCCTATTTGTATGACTCTGTCTCCTCATATTGCCCTGATGTACAGCTTTCCCCTATCCCTAATGTACTATACTTGTGTGATATCCTGCCTACCTTATGACCCCGCGACCCTCCCTGATGTACTTTTTCTCCTACGATGACCCGCCTCTGTATTACCCCATGAATACATAAAGCGCTCTGATACCCTTAAAGGTCAAGTTCGCGCTCTATTAAACCTTAAAATAAATTTAAATGGGGTGAAAAGGAAAAGAAAACCTCTTCAACTCTCTTCAATTCACTGTTCTATGCCTCATCCAATACCTCTTTCATTATATCCTCTACCTCCACACTCTGATTTATACCAAACCTCACTGTACCACTTTGGGTTCGCTAATAAGTCTTCTAGACTCTTCCCTCCTCTATCCCTCTTTGACTCATCCCAAATCTCATTTTGCTTTTATGATCTCCAAAATAACACTTTCTAGACCCTGTACTCCTCTGTCCTTCTTTAACCTATTCTAAACCTAATTTTTCTAGTACCATCCTCTAATAGACCTCTCTAAACTCTTTCCTCCTCCACCCCTTCTTTGACTCACCCCAAACTTATTTTTACTACTATGATCTCCTAAATCACATTTTTCAGACGCTTTTTTCCTCAAACCTTCCTTTATTCTATTCAATCCAACTACCAGACTCACATATCCGCCGCTCAAATTAGCAACTTAGATTTCCCTATAATTATCTATCACTAATTCACTTTGATTTCCAGAGTAGAGTGTTACTCACCGGAAATCATTTCAACGTCTTTTCAGAGGTAGTAAGCTGAAAATAAATACAATTATAATTGCAATTACATACAAGACTCAGAGAAACCGCAGAAAAAATAAAATTGAAAATGCTTAACTTAATTTTGGCCACCGATAATTTCCCTGGACAATATTCCCTGCTATCATGTTTCCAACTGTCCATTACAGACAGCAACCAAACATATGCAAATCAGTGTTTGCCCTAATGCAAAATGGATGGCATGGCACAAACTAACACACCACGTCCTCGGTTTCAGGCTTGTTGGATCTCATCCACTAGCAAAGGCTCCGGTTTGGTATGGCTCAGAAAGCGCATATTAGATGGAATGGATCTCAAAGTCATGGTGCACCTCACAAGTCAAGCCCACCACATCTGAGTTTGAATACGCTTACATTCAAAGGAGATGTGGTGTTTCAGATCGGGTTGGATCAGCTTTCGGCTGTTAGTGCTGAGAATGCTACACTGGCTCCCTTCCAGCCGCCTCTCTGAGACCAGGGTCCTGATGTTTCATCCAGGATTTTCAGCACTGTGCTCTTTAACCACCTTTAGAACTGGTGGCAACTAGAACTAGCCACTGAGCCATGGAGACTGATAGACTTGACGTGCCTGACTCTAAGATGGCTGCCAAAACCGCACTTCTTCTCCTACCTTTCCATCCTCGCCAGCGCCTACCACCCATCTTTGGTTTCTAGCCTTCTGATCCCCTCCTGATCCTCACTCTTCTCCTGGCGGAGCCCTAAACGCATACATGGCTGCTTTCCGGTGGAGCTGCACCGACAGCTAAAGGGGAGATTGGCCCTGGCACACCGCTATGGCCATCACCTACCCAGCCAGATCACAGACATTTGTCTCGTTTTCTTCCTCGCTGCTGTCTTCTCCCTGTGGATTACCTGCTGTCCCTGGTCTTTCCTATCCTGACTTTCGTGTTCGCTAATTTACTCCTGTATTGTTTATTTATCCATTATGTAACTACTGTATAACTCGCTGTGTCCTTATGTAAAGCGCTCTGATACCTCCGGGTCTAGCCAGCGTCATATAAAACGCAAGGAAATAAAATAAGAAAATAAATAGTGCTAATGATATCAAAACAGAACTAAAGCATATTGTGTTGTCACATGCTGTCGACTTTAAAGTAAGGCAGCATTGGTGTTTATGGATAATGTAGTTCCCATAGTCACTTTTCCATCACAATTTCACATGCATGGTATAATGGTGCCATCCTGTGGCTTTGAACCTCAAATGACTTTAAAAAAAATCCATGTCAGATGCACTGGCTTTGGGGAATCTTGATTCTTTCCTGAGGAATGATGAAACTTTTAGTACAGGGTAGTTTAGGTGTCAGTGGTCCATATTTGTCTTGGCATAAAACATGTAGAGGAACTTAGATCAAGTTGATAAATAAAAAAATAAGAAAAAAAGGAACCTATGCTAACAGTCATCCTAACATGCCAACAATGAACCCCTCTTATTCTAAGTATTCCTACTCAAATAGGGATACACAAAAGATGTTTGTAGGGTAGAAAGGTAGTAGGCATAGACAACATTTGCTGGTCCTTATTTCTTTTGCAGCATCCTTGAATAATTCAGCTCCTACTCTAAGTATATCCTAAAAGAAATAAGAGGTACTATAAAAGAAGAAATGCATTGGGTTATAAATCAACCCAAAAAGCCTACTCTTCTGTGTTTGGAAATGTGAAGGGCACAATCTGATTGTAGAGTTTGCAGATTGAACATAGTCAATCAATCAATCAATCAAACATTTGTACAGCGCACGCCTCACCCGTGAGGGTCTAAAGGCGCTGGAGGGGGGATCCACTACTGAGCAAACAGCCAGGTCTTGAGGAGTCTCCGAAGGTCAGCAGGTTCTGGGTCTGTTGCAGGTGGATGAGGAGGGTGTTCCAAGTCTTGGTAGCGAGGTGGGAGAAGGATCTGCCGCTGGTGGTTGTTCAGTGGATGCATGGGACGGCAGCGAGGGCGAGGTCAGAGGAGCGGAGCTGGCGGTTGGGGGTGTAGAAGGTGAGTCACTTGTTGAGGTATGCTGGTCCGGCGTCGTGGAGTGCTTTGTGCGCGTGGGTGAGGACCTTGAAGGTGATCCTCTGGTTCACGGGAAGCCAGTGGAGGTCCTTCAGGTGGGCAGTGATGTGGCTGTGGCGGGGGATGTTGAGAATGAGGCGTGCGGAGGCCTTTTGTATGTGCTGGCATCTCTTCTGGAGTTTGGTTGTGGTTCCCGCGTAGAAGGCGTTGCTGTAGTCCAGCCTGCTGGTGACGAGGGCTTGTGAGACCGTCCTTCTGGTTTCGGTGGGGATCCATCTGTAGATCTTGCGAAGCATACGTAGGGTGTTGAAACAGGAGGGTGCCTTGAGGCTTTGGCCTGTGTTAAGAAAGAGGTTGGAAGGGAATGGTGTAAAATTCCACCCTATGTAGGAATATCATAAATGAATTGGCCTTTACTCTACTCTTTGCTGACCATGGTGTACATGTTGCTCTTGTTTTGCAGGTGAACCTGTGAAGTCGTACAGTTTCAAAGGATGCATCAGTCAGGATGCCTGCAGCACTGGACTTCCCAACATTGGTGGCACGAAAGCTTACAGTTATCAAATAAGCTGTACTCCTGCCATGAGGGTCCCTGGTCGTACCCTTCGTGTATAGCACAACCATTTACCAGCCTTCTAGTCAGCAGTAGTGCCTTTGTTGTAGCGCAAAAAGCATCTTAGACCTGCAAATGCGCATGTGCAGTGTCTGCTCCGGTTATGGGTTCATGATAAATTGTACTGAAACTCAAGTCTCTACCACCTGAGCGAGGCAACTAATAAAAGGTTGATGTGTCCTGTACTGCACTGGACGTCTTGCTGTTCATGGGCGCATCCATTTCCAGTCTGCCATCCTTTGTTTATCTGGCCTCAGCTGCTTTCTTCCAAAACACACAATTAGGGAAAATCGTGCAGCCTGGATCTTCTTTGTCCAAAGGGATGGGTTCATCCCTTTAACAAGGGGGTCTCCAGCGTAAGTCCAGGGGGTCAAATCCATGTCATGTTCATAGAATAACTTGAACTTGTCTGAGGAGCTTTGGCACTGGGTACATTATTGGGATGGTAGAAATAATAGAGTCATGTATATCATTTTGGGTCAAAGGAGACATTCTATTTCACATATTCACCATTGCTCTAAAGTTCACGTGCTTACAATTTAAGGACATTGGTCTGTGAATGATTTCGTGGATCTATGCCAGACATCCATGATTTAAAGGATTATTCACGTTGGCTCTCTCTAAATTGCTGCTTTATGTGATCTTACAGAGAGTCACTGTTTCAGAGACATCCTGGTTGGTTCTCTCAGTCACCTGGCTTGAGATTGTTGAATCACTGTTTCAGAGCCATCCTGGTTGATACTCACTAACCTGGCTTGAGATTGGTGAATTACTGTTTCAGAGCCATCCTAGTTGATTCTCACTCACCTGGCTTGAGATTGGTTAATCACTGTTTCAGAGCCATCCTGATTGGTTCTTTCACTCACCTGGCTTGACATTGGTGAATCACTGTTTCAGAGCCATCCTGGATGGTTCTCTCACTCACCTGGTGTGACATTGGTGAATCCCTGTTTCAGAGCCATCCTGGTTTGTTCTCTCACACACCTGGCTTGAGATTGGTGAATAATTCTTTCTTCCTCTAACACTGGGTTTGATCTGCCCTACTTCCTCCCCCTGCAGTAACAGAGATACTCTGACCTGATTCAGCTGTCACTGCTAAATAAAGTGCTGCCATTGGTGGGAATTCTCATGTGATCCTAGCCCCATCCTAACCCTGACATAAAATTAGCCATCTCTACGCTCAGATCATTCAGGAGTCTCCAGTCTTCGGGAGCTGTCATTGGTAAGAAAGTACCACGTGATCTCAGAACCATCTTCTTCTGATCTGTCGCTTGCTCATGAGGCCAAGGCTTCGGCTAACATGAAACGTTGTATGACACTGCGATAAAAGAAGTGAATAAAGTTTGCTTTTAGGTGCTGCAGCTATGATTATGTCTTTTTATAGAATTTAAAATGCTTTAAGTGCAGACGTTTCACAGAAGGAAAACGGCATTGAAATAAGGGAACAAAACATTGGGCAGATCTGGCAGAGACACTGAAGTCAAAGATGAGATATCAGTCTTGTTCTCCAGTGGGACAGAGCCTTCGAGAGCATCCTGATACTGTTTCCTTAGTGGCACCCCTGTAAATCGGCAGGACAGGTTCAGAGTGAGTCAGGGATCAGCTGCAACCAACATTGACAACTCGGAAGCATACATGTTAAAAAAACTATATTTTTTTTAATGATCCAATTCACCTTTAGTGGAAAGAGCCAAGTAATTGACTTGCTTGTTATTAGCCTTTAGGGTGGGTGGGACGACTACCCAGTCAGGCTGCCTCAACTTCACAGAAAGGCAGAAGTGTAGGTACAATGTTCTCTGTGGGGTGATGACCAGTGGCAATAGACGAATAACATCATGTAGGTTTCAAAGATCAGAGTGTTGTTGAATCAACACATGAGCACAATCTGTACTCAAGAGTGAGTGTGAGAGAGAATGAGAGGGTAAAGTGTATGAAGTGGTCGCTAGGACATTTTTGGGGAAAATGGGTTCCATTACCGCATCTTAGCCACATGTTCCTAAGTCTATGCAAATATTTGTCAAATATCTTATATTGCGTACAATCTTTATGAGCGAGCAAATTCACCATCAAAATGAAGCATGAGTGCCAATAATAATCTACCAGAAACCACCACAAGAAGGGCGCTTACGATAATCAGTTTTAAAGACTGATCTAATGAAGAGTTCAGGAGCTGATGTCCTGCTCTCAGTTTTCATGATTGATCTAAAGATATTATTTCTCTCCTACTTAAAACCCTTTTTAGGTCCTGCCTAAGCAGCGCGCATGCGCTGAATAGGACAGAGACCTCTAGCCATCGCCACAGCTTTGGGGCAAAAATATGCACTAGTTGCATTGCTTACAATGCAACGTGTGCACATCTTGGTAATTCCATTGCGAGATCGCGCAGTGCCAAAAAAAAGTAGTCAAAAATTTATTATGTTTTGGCTCTCACTGAGGGCCACATAAAAATTAAACATAACATGATACAATAATAGCAGATAAAAGAAAAAGGATATATAAACATACATAATTAATAATGTACGAACAAAACACTACAGTTATCGGCTCTTAAAGTGAACCACGGCAACATCACAGTAACCTCAATAAATATTTAAGAACCCTTTAAAAAATTTAAAAATTCTACAACAAAACAGTTCATTAGGAGGGCAGTAAAGAGCATGTACAAACAATTTAGCATTTGAGATTCCCAATTGTAAACAAATAGGTTTAATCCACTTAAATCGCAAGGAACGTAAAGCAGGACAAATAAACAAGACGTGGTTACGATCTTGAACAGCGGCATCACAGAAGTTACATATAGGGGAACTCCCGTACCATTTTGCTAAGAGTGAATTAAGAGGGAGCAAATCATGTCGTAGGAGATACCATAGCCTACGGACTCCATGAGGAATATTCCAGGTCAAATATTGTTGGACCAGCTTGGGGGTGTATGTCTCTAGCAGAGGTTCCCTGTCATATAGTCTGGGTTGGGCAAGGGTATCCAACTTGTAACATAGCTCCCACGAAGCTCTTTTTAATGAAGCTTTAAGTTCGGAGGGAGTAAGTAAGAATAGGGTACTCTCATCCAACTCTAACAGGGCCACAGCTTTCCTAAAATTTTTTAGTAAAGAGGAAAAATCATTAAGATTACCCAGTAACTCCTTTTTAACAAGCTCTCTTAGGGTACCAGGTTTTCCTCTAGCCAAGCATGCTACCCATCTTACCAGGGCCACCAATCCCTGTGTCCAGCAACTTCGGAGCCCAAATTCTAATCTGCATGAGGAGGTAGAACATGCGTTACTAAGCGATGTAATTTTCCGAAGTACCCGTCCTTCCATTTTTTGAAGGAATCCCCAATATTTCAGCTCCACTAATTCTATTCCATATAAAAGAGTAGCTGGCACTTTTGCTTTAAAAACTTCCAGAAAGAGTGAGAAGTGTCTCTTCCCAGTGGCATTATATAGCGAACATAACCCCATACCATGGGTCAGTGCTTTGCGAGAGTTATGTTCGATATGGGGAATCTCACTAAGATTCGCTGATATTATTTTACCTAAAAAAGGATAAGATTTAACCACGTCGAGTTTTTGCCCCCCAATAAACCACTTATAATTGCTCGATCTGCATTTTCTCTTGCCAAAAATACACATGATTTTACTTTTTGATGTGTTAATTTTCATATGGTGTGCTACAGCAAATTCATTCAATGCAAGCAGACGATTAGATAAACCCTTCGGGGTCAAATCCAAAACAAGAATATCGTCTGCATACATTAGAATAGATATAGCAGACCCTCCAATTTTCGGTGCCACTCCCTCACAAGATGAAATAAAAATTGGGAGGTCAGCCACATATAAGGAGAACAATATAGGTGCCAGTATGCACCCTTGTTGAAGGCCATTCTGGGAGGGAATAGATGAAGTAAGACCCTCTTCACCGCCTTGTAGCACCTTACACCATGTGTTCATATGCAGAGAACGAACCAATGCAAGTAAGTATCCTGGCATACCCAATGCCGCCAATTTTCTCCACAGCGATGGGCGGTCCACTTTGTCAAACGCCGTGGAGAAATCAATAAATGCGGCATATAAGCCACCATCACGAATGCATACATACTTGTCACTGATCACCTGCAATAATGTCAGGTTATCGAGCGTTCCGTGCTCTTCACGGAAACCAGTTTGTTCCATTGGTAAAATCTTATTCGTTTCTGCCCATTCCATAATTAACATTAATACACATTTAGCGAAAAATTTTCCTATGGCATCTAACAAAGCTATTAGACGATAATTAGATGGCAGCTCCCGATCCCCCTTTTTAAATATAGGAATTAATATACTACCCCTCCAAGAGTCGGGACAGTTCTTGTTAGGAAGCAAGCCTGAAATATAGGGAGAAGAATCCTACTCCAAGTCGAGATATCCTGCTTGATGATTGTCATGGGAAGTTCGTCTGGACCCATGGCTCCAGTAGAGCGCATACTCTTTATTGCAGCAACTATTGTTTTTTCTGTAGGGAGATTGCTTTTTTGCATACCATTTAACTCCAACATACCTATATCCTCCAATACTTCATTTGGAGCATATAATGCAGTTACAAATACTGTCCAGACTTCTTCACAGATGGCTATAGGACGGGGAGCTACTATGGTACCACAACCTTTCCTTATTATAGACCAAAATTCTCTGGATCGATTAAAGGTTATAGCCTCCCTCAAACTAATCCAAAGAAAGTCTTCTTTTTCTCTCTTCAATTTGAGTCTCAGTCTAACTCTTCTACGTTTTAATAGTGCTAGTAGAGTCTCATTTTCCTCAGTTCTATTAAGATATTGTTTCCTGATTAGTGCATTTATCTCCCTATTCAGGAAAAATAGAGGACTAGGAGAAAAGTGTGGCCTTTTGGGATTTCCCTTTTTCTTGGCAAATCCAATAACTTTTTTAATAAGGTTTTCGAATTGTAGGAATTCTGTACCCTCCCACTGGTCGAGTTCTAGTAAAGTTTGAGCCAGGAGGCTTTGTACATCCTTCATGGTAGTGGGACCCCAAGAACATCTACCCGATCTTCGATCAATGGAAAGATCTCTATGCTTTAGGGACCAGGAGTTAGTTTCAGAAGGGGTTAGTGAAAGAGTCAAATTAATTATTTTGTGATCACTCAGTATAGAATGAGTGATCACCATATCCCTAATCAGATGGAACGACTCAAAGTCAGTAATGGCATAGTCCAAAATAGACTCACCCCTGTATGAGCCATGTGTGTAATGGGCAGGACTATCCGAGGGCATTCTACCATTAATAATAAGCCCTTCTAGGAGGCTAAGTTCCTCCAAAAGAATCTTACCTCTTTTATTAGATTTTATTTTAGGAGGCCAAGCCATTTGGGGTATATTATACACTTCTTCCTTAAGTTTATTTCTGAACTTAACTAAAGTAGAGTTGGATATTTTACTATTTAGGTCTCCAACCATTAGTATATAGGGGGGATATTCAGCATCCAATAGCTTTGCTACATAGGAAAACATTCGCTTCATAACTGAATTAAAACATTCCTCGGGGGGGATGTATGCATTTAAAATAACAAACGAAGACCGCGTACCAACATTGCCTAAGTTAGTGATAATTATAGATTGAAAAAGATTACTAGAGTCAGAGTAATGTGTATATTGCCATTGAAGAGAGGTGGATAAAAGACAAGCAATTCCACCTTTCGCATGGCCTTTTTTTGAAGGTTTTGCAGGAGCCTCTAGAACAAAAAACTGTTTCCCTACATAGGGGAGATTTTTACACCACGTCTCCTGCAGACATATTACATCAACGTTTAGAGTGGATAGAAAGTCAAATTTCTCAGGGGAATTAAACATGCCTGCAGCATTCCAGGAGACAATTTTTAAATTATTGTTAAAGATGTTGGAAGAGTCGTGGGTTATTCGCGGAATTAGTAGATAAAACCCCCGGCAACCAATTCCACATCTGATTGTCTTCTATTAGAGGGACATCTGTATTATCAGGCAATGGCAGGGCCTGAGATACCATTCTTTTGCCCTTTGAGACCCAGATTTTTAGATCTTTTTACCAAAGTAATGATCATCCTGTGTAGATACTGGATTAATAATACTATCTCTAGAGGCAATAGATAAAGCCTTATTATAATAAGGTAATACGTCAATTCCTCTGCATTGGAAAAATTCCGCCTGTTGTAGAACAAGATTAGTAATTATTTTTGAATAAAAAATTACTCTTGTTCGTTGTCCAATGCTTGATTTTATTGGAAGAACCAAGTCAATATCATTTGACAAAATCAATTTTAAATTATCAGTCTCTTTAAAACAATTAAGGAGCCAAGACCTATTCATTTTTACATCCTGATCAAACAACGGAAGAAAATCCAGTGTTAATGTATCCACACATATCGTTGCGCATTTTACTGGTTGAATAATTAGGCCACTAGCAGTATTAGGTTGGGGCCGGAAAATGGATGCAGTTGGATTTAATACTTTTACCACTTGCGGCGGAATTCCCATAACATCAGCCAGCACTGGTAAGGGTTCCGGCGCTTGTGACACATGAGATAGAATCACCTCACTTGTACAGCCCTCAACCATATTATCCTCCAATGCATCATTAAATGCATCGCCCGCTACCTTATTATTGGTGGTATTCAGTAGTGGATTTTCCAACTCCTCTCGTGCTTCAGGACTTATGTTTTTTTGAAAAATAATTTGCCTTGGCCTTTTTTTCTTATATTTACGTAGTAACTTCCTATTTTTCCCTTTTGTTTTTTCTTTTCTAGTTTTAGTCTGAGCCGGCAATCCATCCAGGCCCTTTTTTTCATGAGTAAAGATGGGAAAAAGATCATTTTCGATCGTTTGCACCACCTCTACCAAGCTATCATCCTTGACAGTGAGCTTTGAAAGTTTACTCTGTCCAGTGACAGATAGGTTAGGGCTCTTAAGGGGTGTATGGATGTCTGCCTTAACAGACAATTTCATAGGAATATTGCCCTGCAAGGGATTAATACAGTTTGACGCAATTCGAACTGCAGGTTCAGTAGGGGGTAATATAACATTTTCAACTACAGGTTCAGAGGGGGGTAATGAAACATTAGCACCCTTTTTAGTCAACATTTCCTTCAATATCTTAGACACAGATGATAAAATACAATCAGAACTCACAGCAAATTTACCAAGGAGCAACAATATAGAGGACAATATTTGTTCAAGCGCTATCAGAGATTCAGAAATTGGTTTCTCATTTTTTGGATAGCTAGATTGAACAAAAGAACAAATCCCTGATAAATTAAATTGAGGAGACTTCAAATCGCTATGCGTTAATAAATCATCTTGAGATTTGTTTGATGGAGTGCTGCTATATAAAAGCATTCCAGATGGAGTTGCTCTAATTGGAGTTTTACTATCCCCAACCTGGGCAGAAGGTTTCTTATCCATGTATCGACCACAAAGTTCAAGATCAATACTAGTGGAGATGGATGTAGCAGCAAAGTCTTCCTCTTCCTTTTCTCTTTCGATAAGAGTATTATGATCATGAGCCAAGGAGTTAATGTCATTCATTTGAGGGAAAGAAGAATGATTTAGTTCAATCAGTACATCAGTGTTTAAATCCAGTTCCACCTTGGTTTGTGGTTGCAAGTGAGGTGATAAAGCAGACTTTGAAATTATTGGGTCTTTTACGAGTTTATTTCCTGATTTTTCCCAAATGTGTTCCAGCTGCATCTGACCTTTCACCAACGCACTATTTTCTGACTTTTTTCTCAGGCGTGCAGGTTCAGATATCACCTCTACTTTATCCCTTAACACTTTCCCGGATCGTAATTTCTTTGTAGACATAATACTTCTTTAGAAGATAGTCCTTACGCCTGGTAGGCAGTCGCAGATATCAAAACACACAGTTTATAAAATATAAATACTAGGATACTGAAGGAAGCCGATAAGTTCACAAGAGCAGATAACAGAGTTACAGTCAGCAGATCATCCGTATATTTTTGTTCAAATATTTGCTGCAATTGAAAGCAGCGAAGATGTGCAAACAACGAAATATGGAAATAAGAATAAAATATCAGGGCCCAGCCCGGCCTACCTCGGCCACTGAGGGCCACAGAGGGCCCGCCCTTTGCCCGGGCTTCGCTCCGGGCGTCCCGCTCGCGTCCCGCGAGGGAGGTGTGCCGCTGTTTTAATACGCCTCCTGGCGCTAACGAGTGACCACGCGGGTTGCGTGGTCTGCTGGGAGGTGTAGTCCTCCTCCTGCACTCCACTCGGCAGCCGGCTCCCCAGATGGCAGTGGGAGCGGTGCTGCGGGATGCAGGGGCAATTCAGGAGCAGTTCAGCTGCAGTTAAGAGAGGCTGCTAGACTTCGCAGTGCTCGAAGGGGCTCCTGTAACTCGGAAGAGTTCAGTTACAGCAGCGGCGGCAAGTAGATAATTTTTGAGAGCGTTCCCACCGCTCCGCAGGTGTGCCGCTGTTTTAATACGCCTCCTGGCGCTAACGAGTGACCACGCGGGTTGCGTGGTCTGCTGGGAGGTGTAGTCCTCCTCCTGCACTCCACTCGGCAGCCGGCTCCCCAGATGGCAGTGGGAGCGGTGCTGCGGGATGCAGGGGCAATTCAGGAGCAGTTCAGCTGCAGTTAAGAGAGGCTGCTAGACTTCGCAGTGCTCGAAGGGGCTCCTGTAACTCGGAAGAGTTCAGTTACAGCAGCGGCGGCAAGTAGATAATTTTTGAGAGCGTTCCCACCGCTCCGCAGGTGTGCCGCTGTTTTAATACGCCTCCTGGCGCTAACGAGTGACCACGCGGGTTGCGTGGTCTGCTGGGAGGTGTAGTCCTCCTCCTGCACTCCACTCGGCAGCCGGCTCCCCAGATGGCAGTGGGAGCGGTGCTGCGGGATGCAGGGGCAATTCAGGAGCAGTTCAGCTGCAGTTAAGAGAGGCTGCTAGACTTCGCAGTGCTCGAAGGGGCTCCTGTAACTCGGAAGAGTTCAGTTACAGCAGCGGCGGCAAGTAGATAATTTTTGAGAGCGTTCCCAGCGTTATCGCGCAGTGCCATATGGTGGCGCCATATGGTCGCACGCTCTCGCTAGGGAATCACAGAGACCCCTCCCCCTGCTGCCGGGCGAGGCGCACACTTTTTTAAAATGCAGATGATGACTTTCACGGCAGCGCAGCTTTACTGCCTAGCAGCCAATGCTTGTTTGTAAGGGGCACGGTAGGCGCGCTAGGGATGGAGCACACAGGCACCTCTGGCGCGGTGACTGGCCCCCGCCAGGAGGCGGCGCTAATGAATCCATCAAGCTCCGTAAGTGCTGAGGTCGTCGAGCTGCAGTCTAGTCTGCGAGCAAGATTCCGGTTCCATGACAGGACCCTACAACACATCTCCAGCTGGAGAGAACGGATAGTTTCTATGCACCTTGAAGGGGATTAATGGATAGTGGAAGCCCACAGCCAAGGAGATGCAGGTAGTTGGTTTGCTTGTGAAGTAAGTGTTATGTGAAGATTTTTCAGCCTTCTTGAAACAATGTAAGTGTGAAGGCCTTTGAACCAGAGGCTCAGGGCACACCTGGAAATTAAGGGTACATGAGTTCAAGTCAATGGCTGGCCAGTCACTTCCGTCAACAAATCCTTAAAGATGAGCCGCATGATGGACAACTCTAAGGATTTCATATAGCAAACCTTCTCCATTGTCATCCCATGCGCCTTCTATTCACGTGTCTGATGTCTCAGCTCTGCCTGTCGATGCTTTGGTCCAATTCAATGGCGTCCGCATGTCACATCCCTATTAGTTTTAACCCCCTTCACTTTAGGGTGTGACACACCCCCTGTGAATTGTGGCCTCAAACTAAGAGAAATGGGGAAATGACGCTGAAATTATGTGTTCTATGGTCTGTTACTGTCTAAGACTGTTCTTATATGTACAAATCGTGCAACGTCTGGTCCCTTACTTATCGCAATTGGATATAATTACAGGGCCAAATTGCTTCTCTACGCATTCCCTAGGGAGGCCATATTGTGACTTATTTGCAAAGGTTATACGGCAAATCCTAAGTAGCAGTGTTGTTTATAAGGCATTTTTGGTATGTAAATATCTCATACGGTTTGCAGAGATAAACACGTTACGCTGTTAACTGCTTCATGGTTGTAAGGAGCAACATGATCCTTGGTACACAATTCCCATTGCAGAATCCACGCGAGAGGTGGGAAGTGTGGCGGGGGGAGAGGTACGTTTTGAACATACCATGGTAAAACAGGACCCTGGGATAAGGTCCCTGAGTGTAAAGCCGGATGCGCGCTGTAATCCTAGCAGGGGGCAGTAATTAGGCACCTAGACAGATGGACCTGGCTGCAGTGATCTGCTTTTTCATTCCTATTGTACTCGCTGGCGCTGCTAATTACGGCTAACTGTCAGGATGCCGTTATTATCTTGCTACACAGACAACGCCTTCACCGCACACAGTCCTCCTACAACGAGGTGGTATGTCTCCTGTCGTGGTGCAGGCACCAGTTAGCTGTATGTTTTAACTGGACGTGTCAATGGATTCTGTGAAAAGTAGTATTTATGTACATGGACTGAACTTTATATATGTCTAGGTGTTTACATAGCGCCAGAGGGGAGAGGGTGTGGCGCAATGGCCAGAGCTGCTAGGAAGGCAGATTCGAGTCTCAGCATTGTCTCAACATGGGGAGAGGGTGAGGCGCAACGACCAGAGCTGATGACCTTGGAGCTTGCGAAGCAGGTTCGAGTCTTGGAGTTGTCTCAACATCCTGTGATTCTGAGCACATTTCTTAATCTCCCCGTGCATACCAAAAATGACTGTGTTCTTGTGTAATGTAACTGGTGCTCCTGTAAAGCGCTCCAATTCCTTCTGTGGAGTTTGCACTATTTAAAAGTGCACAACAAAACTGGCTAGGAAACAACATGATAGGGTACAAGGGATGGAGCCCCTGTGCTGCAATTCATGACCATTTACAATAAAGTAGGACGCATAGAGCTAATATTGGTGGGTGCGATGCTCTCTGAAGGTACCTTTTGGTGCTCTTTGTTCTCAGAATCATTTCCAGCACAGGGGCGTAACAAACGTCCCCGCAGCAGGTGGACGGGGAGGCACTCTCTTCAGTAAATGAAGGGGGCCCCCCTGGCCTCAGCTCTTCAGTGAGAGCTTTGAGAGAGGCTTGCCAGCCTCTCTCCCTCTAAAGCAGGTGCAGGCTGTCTGAAGCCTGCTCTGAGCCCCGGCCCGCTGACTGAAGAGAAATAAAGTATCAACATTGTTTCTCTTCAGTCGGAGCCACAGACCAGCCTGGGACAAGGGTGGGGCTGGGGGCCCCAGAGGTCTCCACAGGGCTCTGCTCCTCTGAGGCAAAACAGGATCTGCTGGGAGCAGAGAGAATTCAAGGCATGGGCAAAGTGGGCTCTGGCCCAGGGCCCCTGCCTTTCAGGGGGGGCCCTGCTAAAGCAAGCTCTTTTCTGCAGAGACTCTTGACCTGATGACCTTTACTACTTCTTAAACTGATTGTTTTAAATATAGTTTTTCTTAAATTTGTTTTTAATGTGGGTGATGAGCATGGGCGTCCGCAGAAATGTTGGGGGGGGCAAATTTTTTACTTTATCACCATCCCCCTTGCACCCTTCTCCACTCTGCCTTTCACCCTTCTCGCCCTCCCCTTTGCACCCTTCTCGCCCTCCCCTTGCACCCTTCTCCCCTCTGCCTTGCACCCTTCTCCTCTCTGCCTTGCACCCTTCTCCCCTCTGCTTTGCACCTTTCTCCTCTCTACCTTGCACCCCTCTACCCCTTCTGCCTTCCACCCTTCTCCCCTCTGCCTTGCACCCTTCTCCCCTCTGCCTTTCACACTTCTCCTCTCTGCCTTGCACCCTTCTCCCCTCTGCCTTGCACCCTTCCCCCCTCTGCCTTGCACCTTCTCCTCTCTGCCTTGCACCCTTCTCCCCTCTGCCTTGTACCCTTCTTTCTCTGCCTTGCACCCTTCTCCCCTCTGCCTTGCACCCTTCTCCCTTCTGCCTTGCACCCTTCTTCCCTCTGCCTTGCACCCTTCTACCCCTTCTGCCTTCCACCATTCTCCCCTCTACCTTGCACCCTTCTCCCATCTGCCTTGCACACTTCTAGTTTCTGCCTTTCACCCTTCTCCCCTCTGCCTTGCACCCTTCTCCCCTCTGCCTTTGCCTTGCAAAGGGGAGAAGGGTGCAAGGCAGAGGGGAGAAGGGTGCAAGGGAGATGGTGATGAAGTTAAAAATTCCCCCCGCTCCTCCCCGGATACATTTCTGTGGACGCCCATGGAACGCACACTACTTTGTGAGAGAGAGCGGGAGAGAGAGAGTGGGAGAGAGTAAGGGAGAGAGAGAGAGAGTGGAGAGAGAGTGGAGAGAGAGAGAGTAGAGAGAGAGGGTGGAGAGAGACAGTGGAGAGAGAGAGTGGAGAGAGAGTGGAGAGAGAGGGTGGAGGGTGGAGTGAGAGAGTGGAGAGAGAGAGTGGAGAGAGTGGAGAGAGAGAGAGCAGAGAGAGAGAGAGCAGAGAGAGAGAGTAGTGAGAGAGTGAAGAGAGACAGTGGAGAGAGAGTAGAGAGAGAGAGAGTGGAGAGAGAGACAGTGGAGAGAGAGGAGAGAGTGGGGAGAGTGGAGACAGAGTGGAGAGAGAAAGTGGAGAGAGTGTAGAGAGAGAGTGGAGAAAGACAGTGGAGAAAGAGTAGAGAGAGAGTGGAGAAAGGTAGTGGAGAGAGAGAGTGGAGAGTTGCGAGAGAGAGAGATAGAGAGAGAGGGAGAGTGGAGAGACAGTGGAGAGAGACAGTGGAGAGAGACAGAGAGTGGAGAGAGAGTGGAGATAGACAGTGGAGAGAGGGTAGTGAGAGAGTGGAGAGAGAGTGGGGAGAGAGTGGAGAGAGACAGTGGAGAGAGACAGTGGGGAGAGACAGAAAGTGGAGAGAGAGTAGAGAGAGAGAGAAGGGAGAGAGGGTGGAGAGAGAGAGAGTGGAGAGAGAGAGAGAGTGGAGAGAGAGTAGAGAGAGAGTGAGGGAGACAGTGGAGGGAGACAGTGGAGAGAGAGTGGGAAGAGAGTGGAGAGAGAGAGAGAGTGAGAGAGTGGAGAGAGAGTAGAGAGAGACAAAGTGGAGAGAGAGACAGTGGAGGGAGAGTGGAGAGAGAGACAGTGGAAATAGAGTGGACAGAGTTGAGAGAGAGAATGGAGAGAGAGAGTGGAGAGAGAGAGTAGAGACGGACTGACTGACTCAGAGACTGAATACTGACTGACCGGCTGACAAACTGACAGAGAGAGAGAGACTGGCTGACTGAGAGAGTGAGTGATTGACTGACTGACAGAGAGAGACTGACTGACTGACAGAGATTGACTGACGGAGGTATAGGGATACTGACTAACAGAGAGAGAGACTGACTGACAGAGAGGCTGAGAGAGAGAGGCAGAGACTGACTGACTGAGGTACAGAGATATTGACTGAAAGAGAGAGAGACTGACTGACACAGAGACTGAGAGAAAGAGACTGACTGACTGAGAGAGATAGACTGATTGACTGCCAGAGAGACTGGCTGACTGAGAGAGACTGACTGACTGAGAGAGAGACTGACACAGAGAGAGACTGACTGAGGTAGAGAGAGACTGACTCACTGGGAGAGAGAGAGACTGACTGGGAGAGAGAGAGACTGACTGACCGAGAGAGAGACTAAGAGAAAGAAAGACTGCAAGACTGACTGGCTGAGAGAGAGACTGACAAAGAGAGAGACTGACCGAGAAAGAGAGAGAGACTGACAGAGAGAGTCACTGACTGAGAGAGAGAGAGACTCACAGAGAAAGACTGACTGACAGAGAGAGAGACTGACAGAGAGAGTCACTGACACAGAGAGAGAGACTGACTGAGAGAGACTGCTGACTGCGAGAGAGAGAGAATGACTGACTGAGAGAAACTGACAGAGGGAGAGAGAGACTGTCTGGAAGACAGACTGACTGAGAGAGAGAGAGACTCAGAGGGAGAGGCTGAGAGAGAGAGACTGACAGAGAGAGGGACTGACAGGGAGAGAGACTGACTGAGAGAGAGAGAGAGAGAGAGAGAGAGAGAGAGAGAGAGAGAGAGAGAGAGAGAGACTGAGAGAGAGACTGACAGAGAGAGGGACTGACAGAGAGAGGGACTGACAGAGAGAGAGACTGACTAAGAGAGAGACTGACTGGCTAAGAGAGAGAGACTTACTGACTGAGAGAGACTGATTCAGAGAGAGACTGACTGAGAGAGAGACTGACTGACAGAGAGACTGACCGACAGCGAGAGACTGCCAGAGAGAGAGAGACTGGGACTCTGACAGAGAGAGAGACTGGCTGACAGAGAGAGAGAGGCTGACAGAGAGAGAGAATAAGAGAGAGAGAGGGACTGACAGAGAGAGATTGACCGACATAGAGAGAGAGAGAGACTGACTGGGAGAGATAGACTGGCTGACTGAGAGAGAAAGACTGACTGAGAGAAACTGACAGAGAGAGATGTGAGAGACTGACTGACAGAAAAGGGAGAGACTGACTGACAGAAAGAGAGAGACTGACTGAGAGAGACTGACAGAAAGAGAGAGATAGAGAGACCGACAGAGAGAGAGAGACTGACAGACAGAGGGACTGACAGGCAGAGAGACTGACAGAGAGAGAGACTGACAGAGAGACTGACAGAGAGAGAGAGAGAGAGACCGACTGACTGGCAGACTGACAGAGAGAGAGAGAGAGAGACTGATTGACTGACTGACAGACTGACTGACTGAGAGAGACTGACTGACTGAGAGAGGCTGATTGACAGAGAGAGATACACTGACTGACTGAGAGAGAGAGATTGACTGACTGAGAGAGAGAGACTGACTAACTGACAGAAAGAGAGAGATAGAGAGACTGACAGAGAGAGACCGACTGACTGACTGACAGACTGACTGACTGAGAGAGACTGACTGACTGAGAGAGAGAAAGAGAGACTGTGATGGAATTGGGGTCAAAGTGTGTATGAAGCTATGCAATGCCTCTTAAGATTGCTATTGTCAACTAATAAAAATGTATTATCAAAATGTGGTCTTTGTAGTTACATCTGCTTTTGAAATACTGCATTGTCGCATTGTCTAATGTTTTAAAACGGAAACGAAAAGGAGCAGTGGATGCACTTTTGTCAAACCTGAACGATGAGTGGGCCCGATGTTGTATATCATGACAGCAGTCTGCATCAGGAAGCCCACCTAAATTTGGGCAAACTTCCCCGGCCTACTGATGGCAGGGACCCTGTAATGAATGGACCACCACCTATGATAGCCTGCTGGCAAACTAAGCCGAACCTTTAACTCCACCATCTAGTGTTACTTATAACGGCTGTGTTGGTGACAGTGGCGTAACAATAGCCCCGCATCCCCTGCAGTATGGCGAGTCGCTGGCCTGAGAACTCTAGAATGGCACGGAGAATGGGCGGGGGGCCTCCATGTAGTTTGCAGGGGGGCCCCCTCAAGTTTCGTTACGCCACGGATCCCTATAAAACCCCTATCCCACCCTACACATCTGCTGGTGACCCCACGTTTTATTAATGCCGGTGACCCCACGTTCTATTACTGCCGTGCCTTCACGTTTCTTACTGTAAAGGCCTGGACCTGGCAGCCTCTGGAGCTCAGAACCATTTCGATTCTGATTTCAAGTAAATATCTGAATATGTGTCTTTGTGATTTCTGAGTCTAGCACCTGGGTGCCCTGTGGGAGGTTGTCACGCTATATAAGCATAGAAATCACTCTTTTCCGAACTGCACTAGGGTTTGGTAGATCTGATGTTGGTGAGGATGCTGGACCAGGGTCTGGGAGGAAGGATGGCAAAGGCCTGTCTTCTGTTATCACTCTTTTTGGGCAGTTTCCTTCTGAATCTGGCGGTGTCTGGGCTCCTTGTGGCACGCATTGGCTTGGTCAGGTGTGCATGCTGCATGGAGGGACTGACACACCTGAAAACTAAAATATTGAGGTAATTCTATCAAAAAATTTGCCAACTTTTACTGCAGAATGTGCCTGTCACATAATTTGGCCTTCCCCTGCTGCATGATTCCAGTAGCCCTGGCTTTAGTGAGTGTATGTGGAATGGGGAGAAAGGTCTCTTCAGAATGCTTCAGTAAGATGACCCCCTTGTGGCAGTTTCTGGAAGTTCATCTTACTACTGAGAGCTCATCTCATGCAGGCTAACTTTACCCGGCCCTCTAGAATGCATATTCATGAGGGTAATTTGCTTACAATTCCGTTGACGAAGAGTTCTAATTTTGAAAGCGGCCATGTAAAGGCTGGTCACCTGAGGCACTGGAGGACGTGAGCGGAATAGAAAGCCAGGAGGACAACGTGAAACGAGGTGCCGCTCACAGGGTGGCGGTGCTCCCGGGCTTGCCTCCCCTGCACTCCTTTAGTTCCAGCACCCTTCATTGCAAACAAGTTGTGACAGCCACTGACAACCCGACGGAACAAACCAGAGTGAAGGTGTGTGACGTACCCAACATGGCTGTGAAGCAATGACGGTCTTTTAATTAATTTGCGCAATCAATCAGGGTTAGGGTTTAGAGAAGGGAGCCCAATGTTGGTATACGAGAGCTGAATCCATGCCCGATTTTCAATATAAATAGGCCAATGGAATTATGCAACAGCGGAGAACCAAACTATGCGTCAGGTTTGACTTAAGTATGTATCAAGAAATGGCTAATTGTGGGGCATATTGTGGCACTGGTTTTTATAGTATTACTTTATTATTTTGTGTTATATTTACACATTTTAATACTGTCTGGGTATAGATTTCACCTCATTAGTACCAGTTTAACAAATGAAGGGCCTTCCACTGTGCACAAACATCTGTTGCCTTACTTTTATCCTTTTGAGCTAGGAGAAAAGATTTTTGTTAAAATCTGTTGGTTATGCAGCAGCAGATGGATTGTGTGGCAAATGTGGCAAAAAACTGTGGCTGCAGAATCCCAAAATTCCAGTGGCACTGAATGTAACCCCTGACTTTGCATATGATTCCCATTTAGATTCATTGTATTTGAGCATATCTCCTGTAGATATCCTGAAGGTCAGCCGTGGATCAACCCCTCGTTGGCTAATGTTGGACAGTCCTGGCTTACCGACGGCAAGCCCAGAGAGCTTTCACTTGCTCCAAGTGAGGAAGTAAGAAAGTGACATCTAATACTTTTACAGCATGCCTTATAGTAAGCTGTCATTGATCGGTGAGTTTGCCCGATACAATTACAGTGCATCCCATTTGAGCTGCCAAAGGGACCTGGAACCACAGCTGATATTCCCTTACAAGATGCCCCCTACACTAGTTGACCATTTCCATGGGAACACCTTTGGATGCAACTCAGGGGTTTTGGACATTTCAAATATGAAAAAAACAGGCTTCTTGGATAAAAATGGAAAAATGATGTGGCTCTGCTCCAGAAAGATATGGACGGTCATGCATATCTGCCCTTTTAGAAGAACTGTATGGGCGGAAACTTGGGTGAATCATCCAATATGATCCTCTATCAAACCCCAAACCAGTAGTTTCTCCATGTGTCTGCCTACCGGATAGGCAATCGTATTGAGGTTGCATGGTGTGTAAAAGAACAATAGATTTAACCCAGATCTCTTGCCGGGGGTTGAAAGTTTTGATTTGTTTTGCATTCCTTCCACCATTTGTGTGTCTTTTGCTTTCTTGCTCTAAGTTGGCCCAGTATGCCCAGACGTGGGTCCTGGGCTCACTGTGCCACTGGATTCAAGCAACCCTAGCTGATGAAGGGTGAAACCCTGAAACAGATCCTAGGATGCTTGTTTCTGGTCCAGGGGGGACCTGGCCTGGCAATTCGGGCTGGACTGTTTTCATAAGGCACAGGCCAAAGACTGATTTGCATATGGCTGGGTCTAAACTGGGATGGCATGGTGAGCAAAAGAACAATGGATTTAACCCAGATCTCTTGACTGGGAGTGAATGTTTTGATTTGTTCTGCATTCTGTCCATCATTTGTGTGTCTTTTGCAATTAAATTTACTAATCCAATATTCACCGGTCAAGAAGAATGCATTTGTTTACAAAGATGGCACGAAAAAGTCAGGGGTCAGAAGCTTGACTTATCCTCAGCCACTGGTAACTGCTCAAGGCCATATTCCAGTTAATTCTTTCCCGTTCATCTGTACCATTACAATTGGGGTCCTGCCAGTGCTTAATTTGTAATAAAATAAATGGCAGGGCTCTCAACAGAAGGTCACTGCAGATTGCACCACAGAAAATAAATCCAAAACCATCTGGTCACCCCAGACATTGCACTAAGACTGAAAACAGCCACCTTTCAGTAGCCACCTACACAGTGCTGTTCCTTGTACTCCAACCCTGCTTTTCCCTGAAAAAATTGGCTACCTTAACTAAAGCCCTTTGAGTCCTGATTAAATGATCTAGGTGGTCTGTAGTGTTTTTGAAAATATGTACATACCAATATCGAGGCAAACCTGGTTATCCAAATAGCTAAAACAATTTTCTGGGCTGGAAGATGTTTACAAGGCTGCATATTAACACTCACCACCCCCAGCTCTGCACAGTTGCTGGCTGTGGAGAATACTTCCCCATTTGCTAGTCTTTAGTAACTTGTATCCTAGACTGTTGGGCAATGGCTGTTCCACATATAGATTATCTATGTGCTGGTTTCTAATATGAAAAAGAACCATACTGTGTAGAGTTTACAGTATAGTGAGTTGCGCTCCACTAGATGTGGTGGCGTGCACGAAAATATTCACCAATCTTCATTGGCTGTACTTGTGTATACTGTATCTGAATTGGCAGTAAATACTTTCAATGAGCATAATTGTATATATATCCTGCCTGTTCTCTCCATCAGATTCTTTATCATTAGGACCTTTTCTTTTTGCCGACTTGTAGTAACTGCTGGCATGTCGACCAATTTTAACATGCTTTTCAAAGGCGGATGCTCCTGTTTAGGTTCGTTCAACCCCCACCCCCTGGAACCTTCTCTGTTTAAATGCATAAAGGACTACTTAATATCAGAAAAGAAAAAAAAAGTTTCTTCCAGTACGGCAGTGCCAGCAATATGCTTCCTTGCCTGGGAAGGCTAAGCTGCAACCTCAGTCTTGTGATATTTTGTACCAAGGGCCGTCCAGAATGGGACCCAATGATGTAGTGAAGCGTACACTCAAACTGAACATGGAGCTCTGCTAGGCAGACAATACACACATGCATTTAGTCTGGATATTAGAGCAGCGTCAGCTCACTAGTCAACTTGAACTTAACGCATATGGTACCGGTTGGCACCATACGAACTAGAAACAAGCATTTGCAATGCAATAGGTCTCGCATTTACCCGATTTTGAGCTATTGACATTGCAAATGACAATGCCGTTTATTCTTTTTTGCGTTTTTAAAACATAAATAAAAGGCATTGTGATTTACAATGCCAGTGGCTTAAACTCGCATAAATGCGAGACCTATTGCATTGCAAATGCTTGGTACATTTTGTCTCAACGGGATGCCTGCACACAAAAGAGGAACCTTCTTAAGCCATTGAAGAATATTGAGCCAAGGCAGAAATCCATCATGAATATGTCAGGGGAATAAGCAGATATCAACCAAATGGAGTTGTAGGAGAGTAGGGTCTGCTTCCGATGGTCACCCCCACTTTTTGCTTTGCTTTACTGGTTTTCGACTTAGATGTGGCTGTGGGCCCGCTAATCAGACCCACAGCCCAGATGCACTCTCTCTAAATAAGTGTACCCTAGGTACTCAGGACGTAGGTGTAACCAAGGCCTACCAGGGGCTGCAGCATGTATTGTGCCACCCCTGGCTGGCCAGTCAAATAGACATAACTGGCTGATCACTCAGCTGGGGCAAGGTTGTGTAATCACCCCTTGCTTAGGTATGGTATTCCTATACCTACTTATATATAGACACATAGTAACCTATAAGTCACTCCTATGGCAGGCTTTAACAATCCTGGAGGCAGAGTGCTTGGTTATGTGTGAGATGGTGCTCTAGCATGAGTTGAGCCTGTCTTCAGCTTTCGGAACATGTCCTTATAGCTGTTCTATGATATTGCCATACCATATACTCTTAAGTGCATTATGAACCTCGCGGTTAAATGCTAACTCTGGTTTGGCTTTATCAAAACATGTCGTGTAAGGTGTCTTACGCTTTGGAATACTACCCCCTCGCCAGTTCTGGCGATGGGGGTAGCATTCCACCCTTCTAGAGGGAGAAGACATGTTGTTGCTGACTATCCCGGTTAAAGTTAACCAGAGCCCCAGCGTCACAAAATGGACGCTGCTGCCACCGACACAAGTCTGACCTCCTGCTGCTGGGAGTCCTTCCAGTCACGGAGGTTTGGACAATAGGTTTCCAGCCTGGGGAGGTGCGAGCACCACCCCAAACAGGACTTTCTGTACCGGGACAGGGAGGGCTGAATAGAATGAGACACTGCCTGGAGCACACTAGGTGCTCCATGCATACCCCAGTTCAAACCGGTTGCTGGGGCACTCCAGCCCCAGCTCTGGCGCGAAACTGGACAAAGGAGAGGGGGTGTAACCACCCCCCTTACTGGTACAACCCATAGGAGGGACCTAACAAGTAATCTAGCCTCTTTTAGTTGTATAATGGTAGGAGCTGAGTCCTGAGACTTTAGATTAATCCTGACCCGAAACTTGAAACAAAACTCTGGACCTTCGACATTCTGCTGAAGCTGAAGACTGAAGAATCTCCCTTGTGGCCAAGGAGTGACCACCCTGGGCAACCAGGTACCATCCAGCAAATCAACGGCTTGCTTTGTCGACGTTCCCACTGGAACCCGAGCACAGAGCCTGACAAGACCCAGACTTCCAGACCTCTCTGACCCTCTCTTCATGACTGCAGCATAGCTGGGATCCGTGGAGGCGACGAGACACGTGGGACTGGACATCTTGGAAAGCCTGCAACTTGCTACCTGTGCAGCTCCTGAGGTACCCTCGAAGCTGTGCACTGGGGATTGAGAAACCCCGATCCCGAGCTCCATCTGCCATGAAGATCAGCCCCCCACATTCCACGAGTTCTGCGTGGGGCCCTTCTGCTTTTGTTCTGCTCGACGCGTTGTCCGGTTGCTGGCCCGTAGGCTAGTAGCCTCTGTGACGACAATCCTTTTAAACCACATTGCTGGTCTGGTTCCTCCAGACTGGCCAATGCTTCCCTGCAAAGGTGAAGGACCTCAGACCTTGCTGGTCTGCACCAGAAGCCTTTGTTGTATCCTGTGTGGGCTGCCCTTGCCAAGGCTTGTTGACTCCAATCCGGAAGTCGGCCCCTCCATCTGCGAGATCCTTCGTGGGACAGTCCGTCTCCAGCACCTGGTTGTCGTCGACACCTCCTGGTCCACGTGGCTGCCAAGACAAGATTCAAGACAGCACCTGATTGCCCCTCGACATCATCTGGTTCCTCCCTGGTTCCACCCGGTCACTGTCTAGTGACCCAGACTCTATCCCCTCTGCTTTCAGGTCCTCTTCATCCTCGATCCACCTTTGGATCCACCCGGACATCTTCCTCCTGGTCGCCTGCAGCCTCTTTCTTCAGGTCTCCATAGGATTCCACAACGAAACCCGACACATCTTCACACCTATGCACCCGCCGTCCGTGGGTGAGGTAACGCGAGTATTTCGGTGCTCCCAAGGGTATTGAGTATCCAAGTGTCTAAGTCTCTAGTTGTTTCCTCCTAGCTAAACCGGAAGTATCTTAAATCCTTCTAAATCTAACTTCTAAGTTCCCATTGACTTTGCATTGAATCCTGCATGTGTGTAAAGACACTGCACGCGCCACCTGTGGGCCTCTTAGTTCTAAAATATTGTTAAGACAGTGTAGCCCCAGCGATTCCCTAGGCCCTAGGCCTTTCCTTTTCTCGTGAGGTGGTATTTATATCACTTTCTTAATATATGGTTTTCTTCGCCCCTAGGGCCTAAACGTAAATTGTGCAGCTTAACGTATAATAACTAAGTGTCTTGTTATGTGCTTTTGCCTCTGACCTCATAAAGAGTTCAGAGGAGTGTGTTAGAAATAAATACACATATATTTTATATATATATCCTGTATGGTGTCCTTTCATTTGATATTCAAGGGGTTACATATGGTAAAACAGCTGGATTTACACAACCTCTAAAGTCTTTTAGCCTAAGACTGCTCTGTCCATGCTACCACTAGGATAGCTGGTCTATAAGGTTGACTTACAACCATTACCATAAGGGTTGTTTGGACTGGTGCAAGGTGATCACTGGAATAGTGAACATCATATACCAGGCCAACTTCTCACATTGGGTGCAGCCGTTGGGATTAGAGCTTGCTGTTGTTTTACCACTTGTAATCTTGAGATATCATTTGAAAGATCACACAGGTACCTGTAGGTACATATAAAAACAAGTCTTAGTATACTTAAGTTCTACTGAACTTATCTGTTGTAGAGCAAAGGGCCTAGCATACCCTGGCTACAACTCCTAGAGAGGTTCTAGTAGGAAAACAAACAGTGTAGGTAGGTGCAACTACACATCTCACTAGATCTTGTCTCAGATAGCGAACCCCAGTGGTTCTCTGCCTGCAGAGGTAGATCCTTTAGGGACTGCCTCAAGATATGAAGCCTTAGCCTTCCAAGAATTGAGGCAACTGTGTACTTCTAGAAGGCTAAACAGGGTTCAAACCCTACCCTCAGATTCCTGATTGAGCTCTTAGAAGAGTATGATGCTCAACAGACACCTAGAACAGGTGCTTCAGGTAGTGCAGATGATGTCCTGCCCTCCACAGATGATATCACTGCTACTGTTGTACCAGATGAGGAAGGTGAAACAGAGGATGAAGATTCTGACAATGAGGTAGACAGCCAGGTCCCAGGCAGAAGACTTAGCCAGGCTAACATAAGCATACATGGGAGTCAGCATGGGCAGCCCCCATACAAACCCCCAAGTGGGCTTAACCAGAGGCAGAGGAGAGGAAGATCCCACTCTAGGGAATCTCTCCAATCTAATGCTTCACATGGCTCTCATGGCCCTGCTCAGAGAGAGATGACCTCTCCTCAGAGACGGGAACATGAGGCCAGAAGGAGAGAGGCCACTCTAAGGATTGAGAGACAGGAACGTGAAGTTGCCTTGGCCAAAGAGAAGCTTGCTCGTGCTAAAGAGCACAGAGAGAGTGGGTTAGAACCCACTGGTGGCAGCAATATCCCTAAGGATAAGGATAGGTCCTATGATAATAGAAACCTAAGCAAGATTGGCGCAAACCATCCCTTCCCTGACAAATAATGCCAATACGGACGCTATACTTCTCAATAATTGGATCGGAAAGATGGTTTCCTCCATTGCTCCAGCCTCTCGGGCCCTATCAAAGAGAGACTCCCCCTCAGCTCCCTGGTTCTCGCAGGAACTTAGGAAGGAGAAATCGACCTGTAAAAAAATTGAGAGACTCTGGAGAGCAAACTACGGTCTGGAAGAAAAAGCTAGGTACAAGGAAGCTTCCAAAAAATTCCGGAAAGCCATTAGAAAAAGCAAAAAGCGGTTCTATGCGGACTCGATTCTTCAGGCAGAACAGTCTAGCAAACAAGTCTTCAAAGTGGTACAGTCGTTTTTTAAGCCAAAATGCATTGAACGAGAAGTTGTACCCACAGCCACGCTATGTGAGCAAATTTCAGAGTTTTTTGATCATAAAATCAAAACAGTGTATGACTCTTTTGGCCCAGCAATAAATACAGTGAAGCAGGACCTAGCTAATAACGGCGAGTCAGGTGAAACTCTCACCCAGTTCATGCTTATCCCCTTGAATGAGGTAAGGCAGGAACTTAGCCGCTGCAAATCCGGCTCCCCTGACGACCCCTGCCCAGCTAAACTATGGAGTACCATAGCGGATTCGGTAGCCCCCACACTTCAATGTATTTGGAACTCGTCCATCACCTCAGGCACCTTCCCGGATGTCTGGAAGCACGCCACCCTCTTACCCCTAAAGAAGAAACCTAACGGGGACCCAGGCGACCTTACGAACCTCCGCCCAATATCCCTACTTGCGGCCCCGGGAAAAATGCTGGAAAAAATTATACAGCGCCAACTGAGCAAATTTGTGGAAACGAACAACATCCTACATGATACTCAATCGGGCTTCCGTCCCGGCTTTAGTACTGAAACAGCGCTCCTAGAGGTAGCCGAGTCAGTGAGGTGGTCGATGGATGCAGGAAACTCAGCAATGCTGGTACTCCTGGATCTGTCGGCCGCCTTCGATACGGTGGACCACGCCAGGCTACTCAGCCGGCTGACAGAGATAGGTATTCAGGACAGAGCACTGGGGTGGATAAACTCCTACCTTTCACTCAGAACGCAGAAGGTGGCACTGGGGACGATTTCTTCCACACCTAAACCCCTCAGTTGTGGAGTTCCGCAGGGTTCGGCCCTCAGCCCCCTTTTGTTCAACATCTACCTGGCCCCTCTCTTCACGCTAATTGCCAACTGGGGCATCAAGGCAATTTCATATGCCGACGATACCCAGTTGGTATTTCCATACTCGGAGACGTCGTAGGATGCCTTCTCTGATTTTAAAGGCTGTCTCCGGGACATTGCGCACTGGATGAACACCAATAAATTAAAATTAAATGCTAATAAAACCGAAGTCATTTTCTTCGGCAAGGGTGCACCCCCCCCCCTGAACTCTGGTGGCCGACGGAGTTGGGCCCGCCCCCTTCACCCAGTCACTCGGCAAAAAATCTTGGAGTGAGATGGGATGTTAACATGTCCTTTACATCCCATATTCAACAAGTGGCCGGATGCTGCATGAGTAAGCTGAGAAACCTCCGGAAAATTCTTAGACTCTTACCGGAGAGCTGTAGGAAAACGTTTGTTCACGCGACTGTCACTTCGCGGCTGGACTATGCCAATGGTCTATACCTTGGCCTTCCAAAATATCTGACGCACAAGCTCCAGGTAGTTCAAAATGCGGCTGCGAGGCTGTTACTGCGAATTCCTTTCAAGCAGTCAGTCTCTCCGCATCTCCGAACCCTGCACTGGCTATCAGTCGCCAACAGAATAAAATTCAAAGCTCTGACGCTTGCGTTCAGATCTCTGTATGGCTTCTGCCCACAATACCTGAAAAACCGCCTTCCAAAATACGCCCAAAGCCGTGTACTACGGTCCAATGACCGTGTCCAACTGATCATTCCGCGGGCAAAAAAGGCACGACTAGGAGGTCGGACCTTCTCAGCTAACGTCGCTGCCCTGTGGAACTCCCTGCCACAAGCAATACAACAGGCCCCCTCCGAACCCTGCTTTAAGAAACTGCTAAAGACGTGGCTTTTCACCCAGCCACGTTAACTCTCCTATTTTTTTCTTGCCTCAGGTTACTTGTGTTCTACTAGCGCCGGGACACCTCCTCGAGAGGTAGCTGTTCGCGCTGTATAAAATCCAGTATTATTATTATTATTATTATTAGATTGTGCCCCCCTACAAAGAAGGGGATGACATCCACAAATGGATAACTGCTTTGGAGAGAGCCTGCAAAGTGCAGTAGGTACCCCAAAGTCAATGGGCTGCAATCTTATGGCTCTCCTTTTCAGAAAAAGGTAGAGACAAGCTCCTCACAGTTAGTGATGGAGATGCTAACTACTACTCTGTCCTGAAGAGTGCTTTGATTGATGGGTTTGGCCTAACCACTGAACAATATAGGTTGTTGTTCAGGGATACCCAGAAGACACAGACTCAGGACTGGACTGATGTTGTTGATTGTGCCACTAAGGCTCTGGAAGGCTGGTTATTGGAATGTCAAGTTAAGGACTATACAGAATTGTATAATTTGATCATGAGAGAGCAAATACTTAATAATTGTCAAAACCAGTTACTGCATCAGCACCTGATTGACTCTGGTCTGACCCCTCCCCAAGAATTGGGAAAGAAGGCAGACAAATGGGTCAGAACCAGGATTAAGCAGAAAAACCAAAACCAGGGCGGGGATCAGAAAAAAAACAGACCAGAAGGGTAATGAGCAGAACCCAAAAGACCAGAAGTCTTTACCAGGCCCCCAAAAGGCACAGGGGGAGGGTGGCTAAAAAAAAAACAGAAACAAAAAGGCCCAAAGAAGCCCTGGTGTGGATACTGTAAGCCAGTCTCTCACTGGTTTAGTGAGTGCACCAAGAAGGGCACAGAACCAACCACCATTGCCCCTAAGGCAACTGTTCCCCCTAGTCCAGCGGTTAGTGGTGGTTCCCAGCAAAAGGATGTAGTAGGGTTGACCCTGGGAACTGTGATGGATTCTGGCCTAGTCAGACTAGCAGCTCAGGCTGTTCTTGTCTGTGATGGGGACATAGTAATGTCCTCTACTGTAAGTCCCAGTAATCTGAGCAAGTACAGGCAGACACCTTTGATTAATGATAAGATGGCTCAGGCCTACAGGGACACATGTGCCAGTGTCACCATGGTGACACCTGACTTTGTGGACCCTGAACAGATCATACTAGGTGAGAATTACCTAGTGACCAACTCTAGCAATGCCACTACCTCCCATAGTGTGACAGTTGTTAACTTCTCCTGGGGAGGGGTAACTGGCCTCAAAAGAGTTGTTGTGAGTTCAGACATTCCTGTAAATTTGTCTGTTAGGTAATGATCTTGAAACCTCAGTTTGGTCTGAGGTGAAGTATAGGACCCATGCAGAAATGCTGGGAATATCAGCACATGTCCTTGCTGTGACCAGGTCACAGGTCAAAAAGTGCTTACCTGAACAGGTGCTGGATCCTGGAACAATGGACCAGACACCACCCAAGAGAATGAGCAGTAGGGTTAAGGCAGTGCCTTCCCCCCTGCCTCAGGTTGAGGATTAGCCCTCCCAGGAGGATGATTCTGAGATCCAGGAAGGAACTGTCCTAGAAGAGCTTGTGCCTGACCAGGTTGAGTTTCTTGGGACAGGGGGGCCTTCAAGGGCAGATCTGAGGCAGGCACAATTAGACTGTTCCTCTCTTGAACCCCTCTGACAGCAGGCTGCTGCTGAGGCTGCTGGGAACGCTCAAGGTACCCATAACATGTATTGGTATGATGGGCTCATTTATTCAGAGGCTAGAGACCCCAAGCCTGGTGCTTCCAGGAGGTTGGCCATACCTCTGCAATTTAGGGGCTTCCTTCTTACCTTGGCCCATGATATTCCCTTAGCAGGACACCTGGGCCAGAACAAGACTTGGGACAGACTTGTCCCTCACTTTCACTGGCCCCACATGTCAGAAGATACAAAGGAGTTTTGTCGCTCCTGTGTTACCTGCCAAGCCAGTGGCAAATCAGGTGGCACAACAAAGGCCCTCCTCATACCACTACCTGTGGTGGGGGTACCCTTTGAAAGAGTGGGGATAGACATTGTTGGACCAATGGACCACCCAAGAGCATCTGGGCACAGATTTAAACTGGTGGTAGTGGATCATGCCACCAGGTATCCAGAGGCTATTCCCCTGAGGACCACAACAGCTCCTGTTGTGGCAAGGGCCCTACTTGGAGTTCTCTCCAGAGTGGGGTTTCCAAAGGAGGTTGTTTCTGACAGAAGTGCAAACTTCATGTCAGGATATCTGACTGCAATGTGGAATGAGTGTGGTATCAACTATAAGTTCACCACCCCCTATCACCCACAGTGCAATGGGCTTGTGGAGAGATTCAACAAGACCCTCAAAGGGATGATAAAAGGGTTACCAGAAAAGCTGAGGCGAAGATGGGACATCCTTTTACCCTGCCTTCTGTTTGCTTACAGAGAGGTCCCACAAAAGGGGGGTTGGCTACAGCCCTTTTGAGCTTTTGTTTGGGCATCCTGTAAGGGGACCCCTATGTCTTGTGAAGGAAGGATGGGAGTTACCTCTCAAAGAGCCTAAGCATGACATAGTGGACTATGTACTTGGTCTCCGCTCCAGGATGGCTGAGTATATGAAGAAGGCTTCTAAAAACCTTGAGGCTAGCCAAGAACTCCAAAGAGCTTGGCATGACCAAAAGGCTGTGCTGACTGTGTACCAGCCAGTACAGAAAGTGTGGGTGTTGGAGCCAGTGGCCCCAGCAGCACTCCAGGACAAATGGTCTGGACCCCATACTATAGTTGAACAGAAGGGAGAAGTCACCTACTTGTTGGACCTTGGGACTCCCAGAAGCCCCCACAGGGTGCTTCATGTCAACAGACTCAAAGCATATGTCGACAGGGCAGACATGGGCTTGCTCATGGCTACAGATGGGGGGCAGGAGGAAGAGAGTGACCCTCTCCCAGACCTGCTTACTCAGAACCCTGATGATGGTTCAGTAGATGGTGTAGTCTTTACTGACAGCCTCTCTGAACATCAGCAAAAGGACTGCAGACAAGTTCTTCAGTCCTTCCGACATCTGTTTCCCCTGACCCCAAGTCAGACAAGCTGGTGCACCCATGAGGTGGACACTGGTGACAGTCTGCCTGTCAAGAGTAAAATCTACAGGCAACCTGACCATGTCAGGGACTGTATTAGGACAGAGGTCCAAAAGATGTTGGAGCTGGGAGTTATTGAGCCATCAGAGAGCCCTTGGGCCAGTCCAGTAGTCTTGGTGCCAAAACCTCACCCAAGATGGTAAGAGAGAGATGAGGTTTTGCGTGGACTACAGAGGTCTCAATGCTGTCACTAGGACAGATGCCCATCCCATCCCCAGGGCAGATGAGCTCATTGATAGATTGGCTTCTGCCAAGTTCTTGAGCACATTTGACCTGACAGCAGGCTACTGGCAAATCAGATTAGCTGAGGAGGCAAAAGCCAAGACAGCATTTCGACCCCAGGAGGACATTATCAATTTGTGGTAATGCCCTTTGGTTTGAAGAATGCAACTGCCACTTTCCAAAGGCTGGTGAATCAAGTTCTCACAGGACTGGATGACTATTGTGGAGCTTATCTAGATGATATTGCTGTCTTTAGCTCCACCTGGGAGGTTCACCTGGTCCACCTGAGAAATGTTTTAGAGGCCCTGCAAAAGGCAGGCCTCACTATCAAGGCTACAAAGTGCCAGATAGGGCAGAGCAAGGTTGTGTACCTGGGCCACCTGGTAGGTGGGGGTCAGGTTCAACCACTGGAGAGCAAGATCCAGACCATCAAAGACTGGACTCCTCTAACCACCCATACACAGGTCAGAGCTTTCTCGGGCCTGTCTGGGTACTACAGGAAGTTTGCTAAAAACTATGGGTCCATTGTGACACCACTGAATGATTTAACTTCCAAAAACATGCCAAAGAAAGTTCAGTGGACAGTTAGCTGTCAAAAGGCATTCGATGACCTGAAGCAGGCCATGTGCACTGCACCTATTCTGAAAAGTCCAGATTACTCCAAAGAGTTCATAGTCCAAACAGATGCTTCTGAGTTGGGTGTGGGAGCTGTACTTTCACAACTGAATATAGATGGTCAAGACCAGCCCATTGCTTTCATAAGCAGAAGGCTGACCCCTAGAGAGAAACGTTGGTCAGCAATAGAGAGGGAGGCCTTTGCTGTGGTTTGGGCCCTGAAGAAGCTGAGGCCATACTTGTTTGGCACTCACTTCAAGATTCAGACCGACCACAAGCCCCTCCTATGGCTAAATCAGATGAAGGGTGAAAACCCCAAACTTCTTGGGTGGTCTCCTTCCCTACAGGGGATGGACTTTACAGTGGAACATAGACCTGGGACTGACCATGCAAATGCAGATGGACTCTCCAGATATTTCCACTTAGAACATGAAGACACAACTGGTCAAGGTTAGTCTAATGTCCCTACGTTTGGGGGTGGGGGTTGTGTAGGAGAGTAGGGTCTGCTTCCTATGGTCAGCCCCACTTTTTGCTTTGCTTTACTGGTTTTTGACTTAGATGTGGCTGTGGGCCTGCTAATCAGACCCACAGCCCAGATGCACTCTCTTTAAATTTACACCATGTACTCTAGGTACATACACGATTGGGAATTGGTTCACCTTGTCAGCCCCTGTAGAAGTGTACCCTAGGTACTCAGGACGTAGGTGTAACCAAGGCCTACCAGGGGCTGCAGCATGTATTATGCCACCCCTGGCTGGCCACTCAAATAGACACAACTGGCTGATCACTCAGCTGGGGTAAGGTCGTGTAATCACCCCTTGCTTAGGTATGGTATTCCTATACCTACTTATATATAGACACAAAGTAACCTATAAGTCACTCCTATGGCAGGCCTTAACAATCCTGGAGGCAGAGTGCTTGGTTATGTGTGAAATGGTGCTCTAGCATGAGCTGAGCCTGTCTGCAGCTTTCGGAACCATGTCCTTATAGCTGTTCTATGATATTGCCTTACCATATACTCTTAAGTGCATTATGAACCTCGCGGTTAAATACTAACTCTGGTTTGGCTTTATCAAAACATGTCATACGCTTTGGAATACTACCCCCTCACCAGTTCTGGCGACGGGGGTAGCATTCCACCCTTCTAGAGGGAGAAGACATGTTGTTGCTGACTATCCCGGTTAAAGTTAACCAGAGCCCCAGCGTCACAAAATGGACGCTGCTGCCACCGACACAAGTCTGACCTCCTGCTGCTGGGAGTCCTTCCAGTCACTGAGGTTTGGACAATAGGTTTCCTGCCTGGGGAGGTGCGAGCACCACCCCAGACAGGACTTTGTGTATTGGGACAGGGAGGGCTGAATAGAATGAGGCACTGCCTGGAGCACACTAGGTGCTCCATGCATACCCCAGTTCGAACCGGTTGCTGGGGCACTCCAGCCCCAGCTCTGGCGCGAAACTGGACAAAGGAGAGGGGGTGTAACCACCCCTCTTCCTGGTCCCACCCATAGGAGGGACCTAGTAAGTAATCCAGACCCTTTTAGTTGTATAAAAGTAGGAGCTGAGTCCTGAGACTTTAGATTAATCCTGAACCGAAACTTGAAACAAAACTCTGGACCTTCGACATTCTGCTGAAGCTGAAGCCTGAAGAATCTCCCTTGTGGCCAAGGAGTGACCACCCTGGGCAACCAGGCACCATCCAGCAAATCAACGGCTTGCTTTGTCGACGTTCCCGCTGGAACCCGAGCACAGAGCCTGACAAGACCCAGACTTCCAGACCTCTCTGACCCTCTCTTCAAGACTGCAGCATAGCTGGAATCCGTGGAGGCGACGAGACACGTGGGACCGGACATCTTGGAAAGCCTGCAACTTGCTACCTGTGCAGGTCCTGAGGTACCCTAGAAGCTGTGCACTGGGGATTGAGAAACCCCAATCCCGAGCTCCATCTGCGACGAAGATCAGCCCCCCACACTCCACGAGTTCTGCGTGGGGCCTTTCTGCTTTTGTTCTGCTCGACGCGTTGTCCGGTTGCTGGCCCGTTGGCTAGTAGCCTCTGTGACGACAATCCTTTTGAACCACATCGCTGGTCTGGTTGCGTCAGACTGGCCCTTGCTTCCCTGCAAAGGTGAAGCACCTCAGACCTTGCTGGTCTGCACCAGAAGCCTTTGTTGTATCCTGCGAGGGCTGCCTTTGCCAAGGCTTGTTGACTCCAATTCGGAAGTCGACCCCTCCATCTGCGAGATCCTTCGTGGGACAGTCAGTCTCCAGCACCTGGTCGTCGTCAACGCCTCCTGGTCTATGTGGCTCCCAAGACAAGCTTCAAGACAGCACCTGATTGCTCCTCAACGTCGTCTGGTTCCTCCCTGGTTCCACCCCGTCACTGGCTAGTGACCCAGACTCTGTCCCCTCTGCTTTCAGGTCCTCTTCATCCTCGATCCACCCTTGGATCCACCCGGACATCTTCCTCCTGGTCGCCTGCAGCCTCTTTCTTCAGGTCTCCATAGGATTCCACGACGAAACCCGACACATCTTCACACCTATGCACCCGCCGTCCGTGGGTGAGGTAACCCGAGTACTTCGGTGCTCCCAAGGGTATTGACTATCCAAGTGTCTAACAGCCTGATTCATGAAGCTAAATTGCACTCGCAAAGGGCAAGATTCTCAGAATCTTGCCTTTTGCGAGTGCAATTTTGGCATTTGGGATTCACAATCCCAAATGCAAAAATCGCTAATGAAGAATTAGCTAATATGCGAGAATTAGCATTTAAGGAATCTCTATTAGAGATTCCTTAAATGCTATTCATGACACTTTCAAAAATTGCGAATTTGCAAATTTGGGCCGCTATTTACCGAGAGGTCAGACCTCTCGGTAAATAGCAAAAACTTAGAAAAATGCTTTTAAAAGCATTTTTCTAAGTTGCATGTTGCACACACACATGTCCTTTGGACATGTGTGTGCGCAACACCTGTTCAAATGTGCATTTTAGGGGTGCTACAGGGTGTCCTTTGATTCAGAAAAGGGGGTGGTGATGAACAGAGTGTCTGAATTAAGCAGACCACTCTTACCCAGTCCAAAGATCAGGGCTTGATCCATCACCGTTATTTATCTCACTGCCCCATCCCAGCTCAGAACCTGGCTATATGCAAATTAGTCTGTCCCTGGCCCAGTGCATCATGGGAACAGGGCAGACCAAACTACCAAGCCAATTCTTCACCAGAAAGGAGACAAGCTACCGGGGACCGGTTTCTGGCATTTCAGCCTCTTCGGCCCGGCTTGCTTGAATCCTGATGGAGCAGTGAGAAAGGGACTCATGTCTGAGTATACCCTGGCACACCTATAGTGGCCAAAAACGATTCAGAAAAGGGGGGTGGTGATGAACAGAGTGTCTGAATTAAGCAGACCACTCTTACCCAGTCCAAAGATCAGGGCTTGATCCATCACCGTTATTTATCTCACTGCCCCATCCCAGCTCAGAACCTGGCTATATGCAAATTAGTCTGTCCCTGGCCCAGTGCATCATGGGAACAGGGCAGACCAAACTACCAAGCCAATTCTTCACCAGAAAGGAGACAAGCTACCGGGGACCGGTTTCTGGCATTTCAGCCTCTTCGGCCCGGCTTGCTTGAATCCTGATGGAGCAGTGAGAAAGGGACTCATGTCTGAGTATACCCTGCCACACCTATAGTGGCCAAAAACGATTCAGAAAAGGGGGTGGTGATGAACAGAGTGTCTGAATTAAGCAGACCACTCTTACCCAGTCCAAAGATCAGGGCTTGATCCATCACCGTTATTTATCTCACTGCCCCATCCCAGCTCAGAACCTGGCTATATGCAAATTAGTCTGTCCCTGGCCCAGTGCATCATGGGAACAGGGCAGACCAAACTACCAAGCCAATTCTTCACCAGAAAGGAGACAAGCTACCGGGGACCGGTTTCTGGCATTTCAGCCTCTTCGGCCCGGCTTGCTTGAATCCTGATGGAGCAGTGAGAAAGGGACTCATGTCTGAGTATACCCTGCCACACCTATAGTGGCCAAAAACGATTCAGAAAAGGGGGTGGTGATGAACAGAGTGTCTGAATTAAGCAGACCACTCTTACCCAGTCCAAAGATCAGGGCTTGATCCATCACCGTTATTTATCTCACTGCCCCATCCCAGCTCAGAACCTGGCTATATGCAAATTAGTCTGTCCCTGGCCCAGTGCATCATGGGAACAGGGCAGACCAAACTACCAAGCCAATTCTTCACCAGAAAGGAGACAAGCTACCGGGGACCGGTTTCTGGCATTTCAGCCTCTTCGGCCCGGCTTGCTTGAATCCTGATGGAGCAGTGAGAAAGGGACTCATGTCTGAGTATACCCTGCCACACCTATAGTGGCCAAAAACGATTCAGAAAAGGGGGTGGTGATGAACAGAGTGTCTGAATTAAGCAGACCACTCTTACCCAGTCCAAAGATCAGGGCTTGATCCATCACCGTTATTTATCTCACTGCCCCATCCCAGCTCAGAACCTGGCTATATGCAAATTAGTCTGTCCCTGGCCCAGTGCATCATGGGAACAGGGCAGACCAAACTACCAAGCCAATTCTTCACCAGAAAGGAGACAAGCTACCTGTGGAAAAGTAAATTTTGCCATGTTCTGTGTCCCTACGTGTAATCCATCATATGTTATGTGTGCATGATTAAATATGCATATGTATTCCCTATGTTTGATTAATGACGCAATTACAGTTGTGTCCACCTCTAGTATGCCAGTTTCCAGTTCTCGTGAATACTACGAATATCAGGCCTATGTAAAGCTACGTTGCCACGTTTCTCAGTGTGTACGTTATTCCATTATAAAGTCCCCGTTTCTAGGCCTCAAAAGGGCCTGGACACCAGATTCAGCTCCTGTCTCCTGAAACCTCGCTGAGGAGCAATACAGCCCCCACCTGTATCCTCGACCCTTCACTTACTTCCTGCCTTGCAGTGCCCGGTCCAGCCTGGCTCTGCCTCTGAGTCTGCCAAAAGTATGTTATAGTTCCAGTTATCAGTTCAGTCCTCCTTCTCTGCATTCCTAAGCTACTGAATCGCATCAATAGTTTCCGTCATTGTCTAGCCTTCACGTCTCCACGTTAGAGAAATACTGCATTTAATGGTCATTTAATATTCTTCATCACGTACTACATGTAGAATAATGCATGGTCCAGTCTTAGAATCAAGTCAGCCTTTCCCCTCCTGACTTCTAGTTTATATCAATATGTTCTCTAAACATCAGATACTAGATACTGTTTAGGTACATGTCGCCCTGACTCTCCAGACTTCAGTCTCTGCTCCTAGCACAGAGTTCATAGCCCCCAGCTTCTCCCAGTGATACGTCATTGCTAGTTTGCGCGCACCATCAGGTTAGAGGTCCCGGCTCCTCAGGTAGCCCCCTCCATGGTTTCCGCCCCATTCATGACATATTCTGTTACGTTTGCATCACATGTCTATGTATACGCCCCGTTACACCTCTTTTCCCCCTTATCTTTCGCGACTGCTACGCGTCACACCTTCTGCTCCACCCACTGCTACGCCTACTGCAATGTAATACTATGTGTTTGCGTTATGTATATATGCCAATGCACTGTTATTAAAAGAAGTTATCCGTTCCCCTTGTCCCGATCCTGACACCAGCAGCGCTGCTGGGCCCTGCCATCCTATTCCTATGCAGGTTGTCCTGTTCCTGTCCTTTATGCTGTAATAAACCTGCGAAACTCCTACTACCTCGAATTTTGACTCTTATTTATTGAGCTATCTGTTATTCATTTATACATTCAAAAATAGGGTATTATTTATTTATTTACCACATAATGGCGCCCGAATAGGGACTTGCCCTTTCCCCACGCGTCGGTGAAGCCACGCCGACCCCCTGACCCTCTGCAGTCGTGACGGAACTCTTCTGCGCACCGGCAGATATTTCTGCTTCAAGTATCCCTCAGGCCCACGGAGGAGACGGAGGAGGCGGTCCAGCATCAAAACGAGACGGTGGAGGAACGCGGCGAGTCCCGACCAGAGCCCAAGCCGAGAGTTCAAGGTCCGAGGTATCCGGAGGTCCACCCGTAACTGAAGTCCGAAGTCCGTCGTCGTAGCAGTCCAGTCCAGTCCGAGGCTTTCCGTTCTTGCTGCCCGGTGAGTACCATTACTGGGGTGGTATCTAGACAGGGTCAATCTAATTGACTCTGGTCCGTGGGTTGGTGGTACACAGACCCACAAACGAAGTGTCCACTTCGGTGGATGCGGGTCCTGACGTGTCTCTTTATGAGACCAGTAAGTTTCGTACTGTTTCAGCAGTGCATCTAGTTCCTGCTCTAGTCAGTTCTGTTTCTCGAAAAAAATTCATGTATTCTGTGTTCCGTATTCCAGGTAGTATTCTGTTCGAACTGTTATTTTTAAATGTTCTTCATGTATTTTTAATGTCGTGGTATGAATGGGGAATAAGTATCGTGTTTATTGTGTATTGTATTGTGTCTAGATTATAGTTCAGTCATGCCTCTCTTTTCGAAATTACGTCAGTTTAAAACCAGAAAGGGTCTGCTGGAAGCAGCAGTTCCAGTTCCGCCTAGGGACAGTCCAGGTCATTTTATGTATCAGAAGCATGGCATAAGCGCCATATTGTATCTAGATTTATGGGTAGAGTACACCAAACAGTTAGAAGAAAAGTATAGATGGCCCGTATCGGGTACATGGGATGCCGAATGCATCATGCGAGTAGAAGAAGCATTATGGAAAAAGAAAGCCAGACAGTCACAGAAAGATGCCATCGAGTTATGGCGCAAAGAAGCTCATAAAAGAACTGAAAAGGAAATCAGAAAGTCAGAATTAAGTAGAGAATCCTTAGAACGAGCACAAGAAAAAGAACTAATCGAGATAGGTGAACAAGTCAAAGCCGAACAGTCAGACAGACAGAGGCATGCCCTTATTAGGGGTATGTATCCTCTCTTTGCCGAGGGCTTGCCAAAAGCGACCCCAGAGGCATCCAGTAATTTCCCGCCACCATTAGTTCCGACCAAGCTACGTCACAAACAGACCGCAGCTGATATTTTTATTTCGTCCTATTTGGATGACACAATCCCAGAATATGCAAATCCTGTTCGCGCTCCGCCAGTCCCTGTAAATCAGGCACTTCCCGCTCCTCCAGACACCGGAGTACCTGTTACGGTCCCCCCGGTCCAGCCCGCCATACAAGTCCAGCCTGCATTTCCATTTCCCACTCTGCCAGGACGAAGAGCCTCAGTAGACGACCCTAGTTTAGGGGCCGCAGGAGGAGGTCCTCCTCAAACCCCGCCGCCACACAGGCGTTTAACGACAGCCGAATTACATGCACAAGCGTCACAGCGTACGCCCAGACATCAGACTGTAGCAGAAATAAGAAAATCCCTTGCCGAATGCGGCTATGATCCAGTCCCAGGCGAGGATAATATGGTTTTATATTCATTCCGCGTAAGAAAGGTGGCCGAGTATCTAGTCACCTTACCGAATATGAAAGAAGATCTAGACAGAATATATCGTTTCATCCGTACAGGGGATGATCCAGAAAGCATTAGCGAGGCCATGTCTCAAAGGAAAGCCGAGATCCAGCTCATGATATTAAAGTTTCTGATCAATTGTCTAATAAGAGAACAAGATTACCCGTCTAAAGATCCGGCTGAAATGAGAACCCTGACAAGGTGGAGTGATAATATAGCCGAGGGTAAGCACAAGACCGTCGGTGCTATGGAGAGTATGTACAAGAAAATCCGTAGAGAAATAATAAAGATACACGAACAACGTAAAGCAGCACAAGTAAGCGAGAAAGAAAGTAACTCTGATCCTGAAGAATTAGACGACGAGAATCCCGCCAGAATAGCGTATGTAGGAAAACCTAGATTTCCAGATCGCCATTTACGCCTAGAACACAAGTCTATTTTTCATCATCCAGCACCAGAACAAGGTTCTCTAGAACAAGTGTTTCAAGCTACCGATCACATTCTGAAATCACGAATCGGTTACAGTGAGTTAAGTACCATGCATGAACAAGAACTAGCCCGATCAGCAGTCCGATGGATTACTGATTCTACCACTTTTCCAGACGAAATAGTGGCACAGATGTTTCTGAAAATGCCCCCAGCCGAACAACGACTGGTGGGTATGTATATGATTCAGCACCTCATTACATTGTATGAGGGTCAACATTCTGATCCAGGCCCGTTACATGATGTCCTGAACGAGTTACTCCAGTATAGATGGAAAGGTCTAGGTACCGACTTAATTAGTGTCATTCTAGAACAGCGTCACAAATATAGAACGTTTCTGAACCCGCATTTTGTTCATGTCTCACCCCCAGAAGGTAAACCATTTTACATGGAGAGACAGAATCCGTTACGAGAAGTCCACCCAGTCAGAGGAACGGGTGGCGAACTAGAACGAGTGTTTGTTTACACTCCGATTACAAAGATGGAACTCCTCGAGATGAAGAAATTAATTCCCTGTCATGACAAAGATCCAGCAGGGTTCCATAGAGAATTAAAAGACATGCTCCGTATGGGAGAATACACGTATCCAGATATAATTAAAATGTTAAAGGTTCTGCTGCCCGCAGGGGTGTATGAAAAGCTCAAGGAAAAAGAATGGGAGGTGGGAGAGAAAAAGATCGATTGGGCAGTTCTAGAAGCTGAAGACAAGGCACGAGTACCAGGTACCGGTCTTGGAGATAAATGTAAAGAATTACCGGAATTATTAATACAAGTTTTACCCAGATTATTGACAACTAGAAAAGAAGACTGGGATGCAATCTCAGCCTGTAAACAGAAGCAAGACGAAGATATTAGTGATTTTTATTCTAGATTTGAAAAATGTTTTAGCATCAACAGTGGCCTCAAGACAAGTAGTGAATCATACCCTCACCTTTTTGTTACTAAATTAGTCGAGAATTCAAGCCCACAAATTAAAAATCGAGTTTTGAAAGTCGAAAGTACCTGGCAAGCTAATACCCCGTCCCAGATGTTGCAGATGCTTCAATACCACCAGAATAGAATCAGAGAAGAACAAGAACACGAAAGAAAACGTATGAAAGACACGAAGATGAAAGTACTAGTTGCACAATCTGTTCCTCAAGACAGTCAGAAGAGGGGTCCGAATCAAGCCAGTCATCCTGCAGCTCCCGTTAAAGGGAACTGCAATTATTGTAAACAGCCAGGTCATTTTATAAATGAGTGTGCAGTTCTGAAACACAACATAGCTACTGGTAAGACTAAAGAAAGACCACGTCCGCCTAGACAAGAACAAGTTTCACAGATTCCTCAGCCACAGAATGCGCCACAGACAGTTACAGCTCCGCAGCCTATCGCTGCAACACAGCATGTCACACAGCAGATGTACCAGTATGCACAGTCTGAGTATCCAGAGTACCAGCAGTATTCATGAAACAGCCTAGAGAGGGAGGTAGGCTTGCCTCTCATCGAGATACCTGTAGATCAAGAAGGTCCCTATGTTAATAGTCAAGTATTAGGGAAAGACAGAAAGTTTTTGATCGATACAGGGGCAAGTAGGACCACAATTAGTCACGCCGAAGTTCCAGGGGCTCCGCTCTCAGGCTCAAGAAATGTTTCCCTTGGATTTTCAGGAAAACCTATCGTAAATGAGATTTCAAAACCAGTTTCTCTAGAAGTAGGTCCATTGTCCCGCACTACTGATCTGTTACTTACTAAGTCATGTCCAGAAAATCTATTAGGCATTAAAACACTGAAAGAGTTAGGTGCAGTTATATGCTGTTCCCCAGAGGGAATACGATTGTTCCTACGTGACTTTAAGGGTCACTATGTATTACGAGATTTTGATTCAAGACTGTCTAATGTTCCGCAGCACTTATGGGCGCAAGGTCCAACTGATGTAGGTTACATGCAAATCACACCCTATCGTGTGACTCTCAAGCCAGGTGTAGTGTTACCACGAATCAGACAGTACAGATTGCCACCTGAGGCTGTAGCAGCCTTATCCAAAATTATTGACGAGCTCATGGCTCAAGGAGTGGTTGTAGAAACTGACTCCAACGTATGTAATTCTCCGATCATTCCAGTCATGAAACGCACTGATCCAAATGCACCCCCAGTATATCGATTAGTGATTGACCTACGAGAGCTTAATAAGTGTATTATTCCGCAGTACCCAGTTGTCCCAGACATCTCTTCCCTATTGACAGCCATTGATTCCGAAGCCACGTTCTTCACTGTCATAGACCTCAAGAACGCATTTTTCAGTGTCCCTATTCATCCAGACAGCCAGTTCCTTTTCGGATTTTGTTTAAATGGAAGGAGCTATATGTTCACACGAGCTCCTCAAGGTTTCACAGAAAGTCCTAGTATTTACAGTCAAGCACTCAAGAGACAACTAGACAACATTCACATGCCAACTGACACTGCCCTGCTCCAGTATGTCGATGATCTACTGATCACAGCCCGTTCTGAACGTGCTTGCGAGCAAGCATCCCTTACAGTCTTGTATTTCCTAGCCGAGATGGGGCACAAGGTGTCCCCTTCTAAGCTTCAATTCTGTGTCCAGCAAGTGGTATACTTAGGACACTTACTGTCCAAGAGGGGTAGGCAGTTGACACCAGACCGTATCCAGTTAATAGCGAGTCTTCCTCAGCCCAAGACCCAGAAGGAGGTACGTGCTTTTATTGGCCTTACTTCTTATTGCAGACAATGGATTCCTCAGTATGCATTTCTAGCCAAGCCACTGATACAGTTAACGACACAGGAGGCAGCCGTATCGACTGTCCTCCCTTGGACATCTGAACATACACTTAGTTTCAATGAGTTAAAGAAAGCCCTATGCCAAGCTCCAGTTCTAGCTACACCGAACTACAGTAAGCCTTTTACACTTTTCGTTACTGAACGCGAAGGTACAGCATTATCTGTTCTCACACAAGATCAAGCAGGACAATACAAGCCCTGTGCTTATTTTTCGAGCACATTAGATCCTGTAGCCCAGGCTCTGCCTGCGTGCCTCAAGTCAGTTGCAGCCACAGCACTAGCTATCAGACAAAGTGATTCCATAGTCTTAGGACACTCCTTGACAGTACAAGTTCCACGTTCCGTGAAAGTTCTTTTAAACCGAACACAAACTCAGCACTTGACAATTGCACGTTTAACAGGTTATGAATTGACACTGTTCCAGCCACACATAGAAATCAGACGCTGCAACGTTTTAAATCCTGCTACACTGTTACCATCAGTTAATTCAAATCCAGCCACACATGATTGCGTGGAAGTAGTTAACATTACGACAAAGCCAAGACAAGATCTGACAGATACTCCGTTACCAGACCCCGACCTGACACTTTATGTGGATGGTTCATGTATGAGAACAAGTACAGGAGAACTAGTCGCCGCGTATGCAGTGACTACTAACACTGAAGTAATAGAGACACACCGCATCGACACTCTGTCCGCTCAAGCAGCAGAGCTAGTTGCTCTGACACAAGCCTGTATACACGCCAAGAACTTGAAAGTTAATGTTTACACAGATTCACGTTACGCATTTGGAGTTGTACACGACTTCGGAGTGCTCTGGCAGGAGAGAGGTTTCATGACTTCTCATGGAACCAAGATTCAGCATGGTCTCCTTATTCAAGCTCTGTTAGATGCCATACATTTACCGACATCTATCGCTATCATGAAGTGCAAAGCACATACGAAAGTTACTGACACCATTTCTCAAGGTAACGATCTAGCAGATCGCACAGCCAAGCTCACAGCACAGACTCTAGACATTCCAGTTAACATGACACACACTCCAGATCCGATTACATGCATGACAGTTAAGGACCCTACACAAGATGTCATAGATATCCAGTTACATGCTACTCCCGATGAAATCAAGAAATGGTCCGAACAAGGAGGGGTCCAGACAGATCAAGGATGGTTAACGAAGGGTAGAGCCACATGGTTTCTCCCCGACTCTATGGTTCAAGTCATTATTAATACCGCACATAGTCCAGCACATTTAGGAGAAAAAGCTATGTTAGACAGTATCCAGAACATTTGGTTCAACAAACATTTACGAGCTGCAGCCAAGCAGAAAGTCCGTACCTGTATGATATGTTGTCAGTTTAATCCAGGTAAAAGTGTCCCGGTGGAACAAGGTGGATTCCAGCCCCCTGACCACCCTTTTGAAGTCCTCCAGATGGATTATATTCAGATGGAGCGATGTCGAGGTTTCAAGTATGTCCTTGTAGTTGTATGCGCTTTGTCCAGGTGGACAGAAGCATATCCAGTCCCAGATTACACAGCCGCGACCACTGCTAAGCAGTTGGTTCGTGAGTTCTTCCCCCGTTATGGACTCCCTAGAGTCGTATATTCTGACAACAGCCAGCCATTCTCATCTGAACTCATGAAGCATGTTTCCCTGTTGTTAGGGTACCAGTGGAAGTTCCATTGTGTACGCCATCCTGAAGCAGCCGGTCTTGTAGAGAGACATAACCAGACTCTGAAAATCCGAATTGCCAAAGTGTGTAAAGAGAAAGGTGTAGACTGGCTAGTAGCTCTGCCAGTCGCTTTATTTTATATGCGCATGGTCGCACATTCCAGATCAGGTCTGTCCCCGTATGAGGTCGTATTCGGCCGCCCCCCAAATATGTGGGGTACTCCTAGACCCCGAAGTATTACCGATGTTTCAAGTAATATGCTGACAGATTACCTAGCTTCCTTGATGTCTGCCCTCAACTCATGTCGTTCACAGGTTGCCGCCGCATTTCCAGACAATACCGAGGTGGCACCGCACGAAATCGTTCCAGGATCCATGGTGATGGTCAGGAATTTTGACAGATCAAGTCCGCTGGAGCCTCGCTGGAAAGAGCCCCGACAGGTCCTCCTCACCACCCGTACAGCCGTGAAGTTGGAAGGTCGCAAAGGCTGGGTGCACCTTTCTCATGTAAAACAATTTAATGGACTGAAACCCGTCTTAAAGAACATTTCCCAGGATTTGAAGGATTGCCAAAATATTGTTCTCAAGGACTGTCCCGCAAAAGACATTGCTACAAACCCTCCCCTGTTAGAGAAAACTCCGCAACAGGAGTATAAGTTAAAACTCCGGTCTAGTAAAATAAGTCAGTCAGTTTGATTGTCTAAGTCCTCCCCTAGGTGAAACGGTTAGACTGTTTCTGACATGTATAAAATAGACCCCCATAGTGAGAGAGTTAGTCAAAACTCAATTCGATGTATCGTTTTTCTATGTTTCATATTATTTCTCAGCATTATGATTTCCTGCACCAGTTATGCATTTTTCTTGTATTTCCCAGTTCTTCATGTAAATAAGTCTGCTAATGCTACAGTAGAGCACACGTTTAGTGACCTACCTCCTCATGAACTCTCTTACCGCCTCGCTATGCGAAATAATTCCTTTGTCCGCATGTTACATTACTCACACCAGTCCAGCAATACCACTAATTGTTGGGTGTGTGGTCGACTCCCCCCTTTTCAGACACCGAAGGGAGTTCTGCCACTTTTTCCTTATCCATTCTCACATAATGGTTCGTGTGGAGCATGGTCCACGTTAACGTCATCCTCAACAGATATGTCTTTTCTTAACAGTACATGTTTTCCAGACAAGCAAGGTCTTCCCCACAGAACAGGGTTAGATCTAGAAAATGAAGTGTATAATTTAGGTAATTATTCTTCGAATTTCATGGTCTTGAATGTTCAGTCTGATACTACTCCAGACTTACCTGCTATTTCAGTACTACCAGTCAAAGGCGAATTATGTGTCCGAAATTATGGTTCCGTACATGTAGGACACAGTGATTGTACTACTATTATCAAGTATAGTGACAGTGGGAAATCTATTTTCAAAGCTTCACGTCATACTTATTTTATTTGTGGTCAAACTGCATATGTTCGTCTGCCCCTCGATTGGGAGGGAACCTGTTACATTGCCTTCCTACTGCCACCAGTTTTCCTAGCCCCACCTGATTATCATAGAAACACACATCTAGTACACATTAGACATAGAAGGGAGTCCCCAATTGTCGATTATACTGAAACTGCTCTAGAACAGTATACAGATTTCAATAGAGGTTTCTTTTTCTTTATAGGACCTATCCAGAATAGTAAGCTAATCCGTAGGTTAACAAGAACCCTCGAAGCTGTAGTAAATGAGACTGCCTCTGCTCTAGGTAACTTAACTGAAGAGCAATCTGCGATGAGACTTGTCGTTTTACAGAATCGTCTCGTCCTTGACGTCATACTGGCCGATAGGGGCGGGGCCTGTAGAGTCATCGGATCTAGTTGCTGCATTTTCATTCCAAATAACGCGCCGTCTGTTTATTCAGCTATAACCAGACTCCATAAAATTGCCCATCTGATACACCAAGATCCAGGCACCTGGACATGGTCCGGTTGGTTCTGGAATATAATTTCCGCATGGGGATGGAAAATATTGTCCTTCCTAGGTATTGCAGTAGCGATCATATTCAGCTGCTGCCTCTGTATACAATGTGGCCCTGCGATTTGCGGCATTTGTGCTACCTCTTGTATTCCTAGTCCCAAGCCCCGTTCTAAATCCCGTTCCAGGATAATTCGAGACGAGCAAATGATACTGTATGAAATGATAGATGGTATCATGAAAATTGATGTTTCCTGATGGAAACGTAGTGACAAGGAGGGAATGTGGAAAAGTAAATTTTGCCATGTTCTGTGTCCCTACGTGTAATCCATCATATGTTATGTGTGCATGATTAAATATGCATATGTATTCCCTATGTTTGATTAATGACGCAATTACAGTTGTGTCCACCTCTAGTATGCCAGTTTCCAGTTCTCGTGAATACTACGAATATCAGGCCTATGTAAAGCTACGTTGCCACGTTTCTCAGTGTGTACGTTATTCCATTATAAAGTCCCCGTTTCTAGGCCTCAAAAGGGCCTGGACACCAGATTCAGCTCCTGTCTCCTGAAACCTCGCTGAGGAGCAATACAGCCCCCACCTGTATCCTCGACCCTTCACTTACTTCCTGCCTTGCAGTGCCCGGTCCAGCCTGGCTCTGCCTCTGAGTCTGCCAAAAGTATGTTATAGTTCCAGTTATCAGTTCAGTCCTCCTTCTCTGCATTCCTAAGCTACTGAATCGCATCAATAGTTTCCGTCATTGTCTAGCCTTCACGTCTCCACGTTAGAGAAATACTGCATTTAATGGTCATTTAATATTCTTCATCACGTACTACAAGTAGAATAATGCATGGTCCAGTCTTAGAATCAAGTCAGCCTTTCCCCTCCTGACTTCTAGTTTATATCAATATGTTCTCTAAACATCAGATACTAGATACTGTTTAGGTACATGTCGCCCTGACTCTCCAGACTTCAGTCTCTGCTCCTAGCACAGAGTTCATAGCCCCCAGCTTCTCCTAGTGATACGTCATTGCTAGTTTGCGCGCACCATCAGGTTAGAGGTCCCGGCTCCTCAGGTAGCCCCCTCCATGGTTTCCGCCCCATTCATGACATATTCTGTTACGTTTGCATCACATGTCTATGTATACGCCCCGTTACACCTCTTTTCCCCCTTATCTTTCGCGACTGCTACGCGTCACACCTTCTGCTCCACCCACTGCTACGCCTACTGCAATGTAATACTATGTGTTTGCGTTATGTATATATGCCAATGCACTGTTATTAAAAGAAGTTATCCGTTCCCCTTGTCCCGATCCTGACACCAGCAGCGCTGCTGGGCCCTGCCATCCTATTCCTATGCAGGTTGTCCTGTTCCTGTCCTTTATGTTGTAATAAACCTGCGAAACTCCTACTACCTCGAATTTTGACTCTTATTTATTGAGCTATCTGTTATTCATTTATACATTCAAAAATAGGGTATTATTTATTTATTTACCACATACCGGGGACCGGTTTCTGGCATTTCAGCCTCTTCGGCCCGGCTTGCTTGAATCCTGATGGAGCAGTGAGAAAGGGACTCATGTCTGAGTATACCCTGCCACACCTATAGTGGCCAAAAACGATTCAGAAAAGGGGGTGGTGATGAACACCCCTGGCACCCTTAAAATCGCTATCTTATTTGCGAGTAGTAAATTGCTACTCGCAAATAAGGGACACTCCCCATTCATTCCTATGGGCCTTTTGGCCCATAGGAATGAATGGGGAGTTATTCCTTTTTTTGCGAGTAGCAATTTTCTACTCACAAATAGAGAACATGTAGGAATCGCTATTTATTTAGCAATTCCTACATGAATACCGTTTTGCGTGTCCTCAATAGCGAGTCGCTATGATTCGCTATTAGGGCCACGCAAAACGGCCCGTACATGAATCAGGCTGTAAGTCCCTAATTGTTTCCTCCTAGCTAAACCGGAAGTGTCCTAAATCCTTCTAAATCTAACTTATAAGTTCCCATTGACTTTGCATTGAATCCCGCGTGTGTGTAAAGACACTGCACGCGCCGCCTGTGGGCCTCCTACTTCTAAACTATTGTTAAGACAGTGTAGACCCAGCGATTCCCTAGGCCCTAGACCTTTCCTTTTCTCGTGAGGTGGTACTTATACCACTTTCTTAATATATGGTTTGCTTCGCCCCTAGGGCCTAACCGTAAATTGTGCAGCTTAATGTATAATAACTAAGTGTCTTGTTATGTGCTTTTGCCTCTGACCTCATAAAGAGTTCAGAGGAGTGTGTTAGAAATAAATACATATATATTTTATATATATCCTGTGTGGTGTACTTTCATTTGATATTCAAGGGGTATCATATGGTAAAGCAGCTGGCTTTACACGCACTCTAGAGTCTTTTAGCCTAAGACTGCTCTGTCCATGCTACCAGTAGGATAGCTGGTCTATAAGGTTGACTTACAACCATCACCATAAGGGTTGTTTGGACTGGTGCAAGGTGATCACTAGAATAGCAAACATCATATACCAAGCCAACTTCTCACAGGAGTCATTAAAAAAATATAAATTCACATAAGACGTATAGTGGCAAGAATAATACTCACATCATAAATCGGTGTTTCCTGTAGAAATGATGCCCTGTTCTAGCTTCGTGCAATATGATAATGTCCCTAAGAATAACCCAGGACAGCCATCTTTCCACAACCTCCCTACCCTCACTATTTGCAGGGAGAGCCTGATACCAACAAAACTGCATTGTGTGCCATATGATATCACACACTCAAAACAAAAACAAAAATATCCCTGGCAGCACCTTTTCACGGGTGAGAGCCGCTGAGCAAAACACTTAGCAAAAATGTGTCTGTTCCAGTGCCAACGTCAAAGAAAGTGTTCAGCTAAATCACATCCCACCTGCCTGGTGAGGACGGCCTGCAGGTAGGAAGGTAGTCCGCCAATCTCTCAGTCAAATGTATGTGTGTTGTAATTATTGTAAACAATTGCGTCTGTGGTACCTACCCCTGAGCTGTCCAGTATTTATTCTCAATAAAGTTGGGAACTTATGGTCTTACTGACAAGCGATAAGTAATTGAGCTCATACGTTTTGTTCTTTGTAGCTCCTATAGGCATGTTACGTTTATAAGCACTACATTCTACATACCTTGTGTGGACACAGGTCAACTACATCTTACAACCAGGAGAACCAGGAATTAGCCTTTAACGAGTCATCAATTTACTATTTGATAGTAAACAGAAGAAGTTCAGTGGTTTCATTCACCAACTGCACAGATTCCAAAACACATCAAACCATTAGAAAAAAAACAACATAGATGGTCAGCTGCATATACATAGCATAGCTTACCATAGTCTAGAGTAATGCAGTCCAATGCAACATACCATAATATAACACAACCAGAAAAGTGTATTGATGTACCCAGGTGAAAATGCATAAATAAACCCAATAGTGAAGGACAGATACCACTGGCCTAAGATACAGTGTTTCATGTGTGTGCATTGAGTTAATTGTAATTTAAAAGGTGATATTTACCACACCGACCATATATTGTTGAGATTTTAGCCTTGGGCATCACACAAAGGTAAAATAACATGCTTGCTTTATCAGGTTATCCAACTTATAAAACATTTGTTGCCGTCATATTCTCTCACTATGATGCCTGAATAGGCCTCTTTGTAAATATATGCATCTTTAAAAATGGATATAGATAATGGCTGTTTACATGTATGTGTGGTGAGTCTCCTTTCTCATGCTTCCTTCTTGCACCCTCCCTGTTGACCAGTAAGAGTGCTCCTAAAGTTTAAGTTACCAAATGACATCACTATGCAGACAGGCAAAATAAGGATGGATGTACACATTAAAATAGTACACAGTGAACTGTAAGAAGTATTGGATGTGGATTCTGTTTAGTTGTGACTTACTATATGAATATACAGCAAACCCTGCACTCAATAGACCTGCTCAGAGGCTGAGCCTGTTATTGTCCATTATCTTTCTGAAGTGTCTCCAAGTTTGGTGGTGCTACAGCACCCCCAGAGCCCTGGTTCCAGCAGCACCGCGAAGAGGTAGACCGGTTACACATCTCTCCTCTGATTCATCGTCCAACAAGCAGTGCGTAACAAGGGACCTACCCCCACAACCACGGATCCCATTACAGTGGTCCCCAGATCCACCGTTTCCCTGTCCTGTATTGTTCATGGTCCTCTACAGCCCAATAACAGTCAAACAGGCTTCCAAGTTGAGGGGTTCAAAGTGGCTAGAGGTTCCCAGGCCTTCGCTCGGTTGGGTAAGCTGCAAACCAGTGCAAAGATCTCCTTCAGAGAGGGAGCCAGTGTAATTGTACTTCAAACACTGCCCATTTTCCCAATGCTGGGTGGAGCTTCTGCTGCCACATGTCTTCAAGAAGCAAGGTGTGAAGTGGGAAAACTTGTCTGATGCAAGAATAAGATGAGAAAAAGTCACGTTTGCATCGATGCAGGGAACAGCAACAAATGCATGCCGTAATATTTTAGCAAAAGTTAAATTCTAAGAACACATACATATGGCGGATTTTCTAAAATATTCTGCAATGCAGCAAAGCAAACAAACTATTGCTGGGCTGGATTGTATTGTATTGTATTGCAGAAGGTGGGCAGAGCAGAGAGAAATCGTCTGAGATATGGTGCTGCTGCTCTCTACTCTAAGCAATACAAAAGGGGATGATGGACGGAGCGTTTGAACAAATCAAACACTCACCCCCAGTCAACTGATCTGGGTTTAATCCATCAGCATTCTTTAGTTCACTCAGCCACCCCAGTTCAGACATGGCTATATGCAAATCAGTCTGACCCTGTGCCTTATGGGAACAGTCCAGCCCGAACTGCCAAGCCATATCTTCCCTGGACCGGAAACAAGCATCCTGGGACCGGTTTCGTATTCATAATCCTCATCAGCCAGGCTATCTTGAATCCAGTGGCCAAGTGAACAAGGGACTCACGTCTGAGTATACCCTGCCACACATAGGGCGAACAAAGCGATACAAAAGGGAATGATGGACAGAGCGTTTGAACAAATCAAACACTCAACCCCAGTCAACTGATCTGGCTTTAATCCATCACCATTCTTTAGTTCACTCAGCCACCCCAGTTCAGACATGGCTATATGCAAATCAGTCTGACCCTGTGCCTTATGGGAACAGTCCAGCCCGAACTGCCAAGCCATGTCTTCCCTGGACCGGAAACAAGCATCCTGGGACCGGTTTCGGATTCATAATCCTCATCAGCCAGGCTATCTTGAATCCAGTGGCAAAGTGAACAAGGGACTCACGTCTGATTATACCCTGCCACACTTAGGGCGAACAAAGCGATACAAAAGGGGATGATGGACGGAGCATTTGAACAAATCAAACACTCACCCCCAGTCAACTGATCTGGGTTTAATCCATCACCATTCTTTAGTTCACTCAGCCACCCCAGTTCAGACATGGCTATAAGCAAATCAGTCTGACCCTGTGCCTTATGGGAACAGTCCAGCCCAAACTGCCAAGCCATATCTTCCCTGGACCGGAAACAAGCATCCTGGGACCGGTTTCGGATTCATAATCCTCATCAGCCAGGCTATCTTGAATCCAGTGGCAAAGTGAACAAGGGACTCACGTCTGAGTGTACCCTGCCTGTTTTTTGCAATTTTCACCCGAGAGGGCTGGGTACGCTCAGACGTGAGTCCCAGGCTCTCCACACCACTGGAGTCAAGCTATCCAGGCTGATGAAGGCTGATAGCCAGAAACCGGTCCTTGGATGCTTGATTCCGGTCTGGGAAAGACATGGCTTGGTAGTTCTGACTGGACTGTTCCCATGAGGCACAGGGTCAGAGCTGATTTGCTTATAGCCAGTGTCTAACCCAGGGTGGTGTGGAGTGCAAAAAAACGATGGATTTAGGCCCAGATCCTTGTACTGGGGTGAATGTATGACATTGTTCTACATTCTGTCCATCAACTGTGTTTTTTGCAATTTTCACCCCGAGTAGGCTGGGTATGCTCAGACGTGAGTCCCAGGCTCTCCACACCACTGGAGTCAAGCTATCCAGGCTGATGAAGGCTGATAGCCAGAAACCGGTCCTTGGATGCTTGATTCCGGTCTGGGAAAGACATGGCTTGGTAGTTAGGACTGGACTGTTCCCATGAGGCACAGGGTCAGAGCTGATTTGCATATAGCCAGTGTCTAACCCAGGGTGGTGTGGAGTGTAAAAAAACGATGGATTTAGGCCCAGATCCTTGTACTGGGGTGAATGTATGACATTGTTCTACATTCTGTCCATCAACTGTGTTTTTTGCAATTTTCACCCCGAGTGGGCTGGGTATGCTCAGACGTGAGTCCCAGGCTCTCCACACCACTGGAGTCAAGCTATCCAGGCTGATGAAGGCTGATAGCCAGAAACCGGTCCTTGGATGCTTGATTCCGGTCTGGGAAATACATGTCTTGGTAGTTCGGACTGGACTGTTCCCATGAGGCACAGGGTCAGAGCTGATTTGCATATAGCCAGTGTCTAACCCAGGGTGGTGTGGAGTGCAAAAAAACGATGGATTTAGGCCCAGATCCTTGTACTGGGGTGAATGTATGACATTGTTCTACATTCTGTCCATCAACTGTGTTTTTTGCAATGTTCACCCCGAGAGGGATGGGGATGCTCAGACGTGAGTCCCAGGCTCTCCACACCACTGGAGTCAAGCTATCCAGGCTGATGAAGGCTGATAGCCAGAAACCGGTCCTTGGATGCTTGATTCCGGTCTGGGAAAGACATGGCTTGGTAGTTCGGACTGGACTGTTCCCATGAGGCACAGGGTCAGAGCTGATTTGCATATAGCCATTGTCTAACCCAGGGTGGTGTGGAGTGCAAAAAAACGATGGATTTAGGCCCAGATCCTTGTACTGGGGTGAATGTATGACATTGTTCTACATTCTGTCCATCAACTGGGTTTTTTGCAATTTTCACCCCGAGTGGGCTGGGTACGCTCAGACGTGAGTCCCAGGCTCTCCACACCACTGGAGTCAAGCTATCCAGGCTGATGAAGGCTGATAGCCAGAAACCGGTCCTTAGATGCTTGGTTCCGGTCTGGGAAAGACATGGCTTGGTAGTTCGGACTGGACTGTTCCCATGAGGCACAGGGTCAGAGCTGATTTGCATATAGCCATTGTCTAACCCAAGGTGGTGTGGAGTGCAAAACCCCGATGGATTTAGGCCCAGATCCTTGTACTGGGGTGAATGTATGACATTGTTCTACATTCTGTCCATCAACTGTGTTTTTTGCAATTTTCACCCCGAGTGGGCTGGGTATGCTCAGACGTGAGTCCCAGGCTCTCCACACCACTGGAGTCAAGCTATCCAGGCTGATGAAGGCTGATAGCCAGAAACCGGTCCTTAGATGCTTGGTTCCGGTCTGGGAAAGACATGGCTTGGTAGTTCGGACTGGACTGTTCCCATGAGGCACAGGGTCAGAGCTGATTTGCATATAGCCATTGTCTAACCCAGGGTGGTGTGGAGTGCAAAAAAACGATGGATTTAGGCCCAGATCCTTGTACTGGGGTGAATGTATGACATTGTTCTACATTCTGTCCATCAACTGTGTTTTTTGCAATTTTCACCCCGAGTGGGCTGGGTATGCTCAGACGTGAGTCCCAGGCTCTCCACGCCACGGGAGTCAAGTTATCCAAGCTGATGAAGGCTGATAGCCAGAAACCGGTCCTTGGATGCTTGATTCCGGTCTGGGAAAGACATGGCTTGGTAGTTCGGACTGGACTGTTCCCATGAGGCACACGGTCAGAGCTGATTTGCATATAGCCAGTGTCTAACCCAGGGTGGTGTGGAGTGCAAAAAACAATGGATTTAGGCCCAGATCCTTGTACTGGGGTGAATGTATGACATTGTTCTACATTCTGTCCATCAACTGTGTTTTTTGCAATTTTCACCCCGAGTGGGCTGGGTATGCTCAGACGTGAGTCCCAGGCTCTCCACACCACTGGAGTCAAGCTATCCAGGCTGATGAAGGCTGATAGCCAGAAACCGGTCCTTAGATGCTTGGTTCCGGTCTGGGAAAGACATGGCTTGGTAGTTTGGACTGGACTGTTCCCATGAGGCACAGGGTCAGAGCTGATTTGCATATAGCCATTGTCTAACCCAGGGTGGTGTGGAGTGCAAAAAAATGATGGATTTAGGCCCAGATCCTTGTACTGGGGTGAATGTATGACATTGTTCTACATTCTGTCCATCAACTGTGTTTTTTGCAATTTTCACCCCGAGTGGGCTGGGTATGCTCAGACGTGAGTCCCAGGCTCTCCACGCCACTGGAGTCAAGTTATCCAAGCTGATGAAGGCTGATAGCCAGAAACCGGTCCTTGGATGCTTGATTCCGGTCTGGGAAAGACATGGCTTGGTAGTTCGGACTGGACTGTTCCCATGAGGCACACGGTCAGAGCTGATTTGCATATAGCCAGTGTCTCACCCAGGGTGGTGTGGAGTGCAAAAAACAATTGATTTAGGCCCAGATCCTTGTACTGGGGTGAATGTATGACATTGTTCTACATTCTGTCCATCAACTGTGTTTTTTGCAATTTTCACCCCGAGTGGGCTGGGTATGCTCAGACGTGAGTCCCAGGCTCTCCACACCACTGGAGTCAAGCTATCCAGGCTGATGAAGGCTCATAGCCAGAAACCGGTCCTTGGATGCTTGATTCCGGTCTGGGAAAGACATGGCTTGGTAGTTCGGACTGGACTGTTCCCATGAGGCATAGGGTCAGAGCAGATTTGCATATAGCCAGTGCCTAACCCAGGGTGGTGTGGAGTGCAAAAAAACGATGGATTTAGGCCCAGATCCTTGTACTGGGGTGAATGTATGACATTGTTCTACATTCTGTCCATCAACTGTGTTTTTTGCAATTTTCACCCAGAGTGGGCTGGGTATGCTCAGACGTGAGTCCCAGGCTCTCCACACCACTGGAGTCAAGCTATCCAGGCTAATGAAGGCTGATAGCCAGGAACCGGTCCTTGGATGCTTGATTCCGGTCTGGGAAAGACATGGCTTGGTAGTTCGGACTAGACTGTTCCCATGAGGCACAGGGTCAGAGCTGATTTGCATATAGCCAGTGTCTAACCCAGGGTGGTGTGGAGTGCAAAAAAACGATGGATTTAGGCCCAGATCCTTGTACTGGGGTGGATGTATGACATTGTTCTACATTCTGTCCATCAACTGTGTTTTTTGCAATGTTCACCACGAGAGGGATGGGGATGCTCAGACGTGAGTCCCAGGCTCTCCATACCACTGAAGTCAAGCTATCCAGGCTGATGAAGGCTGATAGCCAGAAACCGGTCCTTGGATGCTTGATTCCGGTCTGGGAAAGACATGGCTTGGTAGTTCGGACTGGACTGTTCCCATGAGGCACAGGGTCAGAGCTGATTTGCATATAGCCATTGTCTAACCCAGGGTGGTGTGGAGTGCAAATAAACGATGGATTTAGGCCCAGATCCTTGTACTGGGGTGAATGTATGACATTGTTCTACATTCTGTCCATCAACTGTGTTTTTTTCAATTTTCACCCCGAGTGGGCTGGGTATACTCAGACGTGAGTCCCAGGCTCTCCACACCACTGGAGTCAAGCTATCCAGGCTGATGAAGGCTGATAGCCAGAAACCGGTCCTTAGATGCTTGGTTCCGGTCTGGGAAAGACATGGCTTGGTAGTTCGGACTGGACTGTTCCCATGAGGCACAGGGTCAGAGCTGATTTGCATATAGCCATTGTCTAACCCAGGGTGGTGTGGAGTGCAAAAAAACGATGGATTTAGGCCCAGATCCTTGTACTGGGGTGAATGTATGACATTGTTCTACATTCTGTCCATCAACTGTGTTTTTTTTCAATTTTCACCCGAGTGGGCTGGGTATGCTCAGACGTGAGTCCCAGGCTCTCCACGCCACTGGAGTCAAGTTATCCAGGCTGATGAAGGCTGATACTCAGAAACCGGTCCTTGGATGCTTGATTCCGGTCTGGGAAAGACATGGCTTGGTAGTTCGGACTGGACTGTTCCCATGAGGCACAGGGTCAGAGCTGATTTGCATATAGCCAGTGTCTAACCCAGGGTGGTGTGGAGTGCAAAAAAACGATGGATTTAGGCCCAGATCCTTGTACTGGGGTGAATGTATGACATTGTTCTACATTCTGTCCATCAACTGTGTTTTTTGCAATTTTCACCCCGAGTGGGCTGGGTATGCTCAGACGTGAGTCCCAGGCTCTCCACACCACTGGAGTCAAGCTATCCAGGCTGATGAAGGCTCATAGCCAGAAACCGGTCCTTGGATGCTTGATTCCGGTCTGGGAAAGACATGGCTTGGTAGTTCGGACTGGACTGTTCCCATGAGGCACAGGGTCAGAGCTGATTTGCATATAGCCAGTGCCTAACCCAGGGTGGTGTGGAGTGCAAAAAAATGATGGATTTAGGCCCAGATCCTTGTACTGGGGTGAATGTATGACATTGTTCTACATTCTGTCCATCAACTGTGTTTTTTGCAATTTTCACCCAGAGTGGGCTGGGTATGCTCAGACGTGAGTCCCAGGCTCTCCACACCACTGGAGTCAAGCTATCCAGGCTGATGAAGGCTGATAGCCAGGAACCGGTCCTTGGATGCTTGATTCCGGTCTGGGAAAGACATGGCTTGGTAGTTCGGACTGGACTGTTCCCATGAGGCACAGGGTCAGAGCTGATTTGCATATAGCCAGTGTCTAACCCAGGGTGGTGTGGAGTGCAAAAAAACGATGGATTTAGGCCCAGATCCTTGTACTGGGGTGAATGTATGACATTGTTCTACATTCTGTCCATCAACTGTGTTTTTTGCAATTTTCACCCCGAGTGGGCTGGGTATGCTCAGACGTGAGTCCCAGGCTCTCCACACCACTGGAGTCAAGCTATCCAGGCTGATGAAGGCTCATAGCCAGAAACCGGTCCTTGGATGCTTGAATCCGGTCTGGGAAAGACATGGCTTGGTAGTTCGGACTGGACTGTTCCCATGAGGCACAGGGTCAAGGCTGATTTGCATATAGCCAGTGTCCAACCCAGGGTGGTGTGGAGTGCAAAAAAACGATGGATTTAGGCCCAGATCCTTGTACTGGGGTGAATGTATGACATTGTTCTAAATTCTGTCCATCAACTGTGTTTTTTGCAATGTTCACCCCGAGGGGGCTGGGTATGCTCAGACGTAAGTCCCAGGCTCTCCACACCACTGGAGTCAAGCTATCCAGGCTGATGAAGGCTGATAGCCAGAAACTGGTCCTTGGATGCTTGATTCCGGTCTGGGAAAGACATGGCTTGGTAGTTCGGACTGGACTGTTCCCATGAGGCACAGGGTCAGAGCTGATTTGCATATAGCCAGTGTCTAACCCAGGGTGGTGTGGAGTGCAAAAAAACGATGGATTTAGGCCCAGATCCTTGTACTGGGGTGAATGTATGACATTTTTCTACATTCTGTCCATCAACTGTGTTTTTTGCAATTTTCACCCCGAGTGGGCTGGGTATGCTCAGACGTGAGTCCCAGGCTCTCCACACCACTGAAGTCAAGCTATCCAGGCTGATGAAGGCTGATAGCCAGAAACCGGTCCTTGGATGCTTGATTCCGGTCTGGGAAAGACATGGCTTGGTAGTTCGGACTGGACTGTTCATATGAGGCACAGGGTCAGAGCTGATTTGCATATAGCCATTGTCTAACCCAGGGTGGTGTGGAGTGCAAAAAAACGATGGATTTAGGCCCAGATCCTTGTACTGGGGTGAATGTATGACATTGTTCTACATTCTGTCCATCAACTGTGTTTTTTGCAATTTTCACCCCGAGTGGGCTGGGTATGCTCAGACGTGAGTCCCAGGCTCTCCACACCACTGGAGTCAAGTTATCCAGGCTGATGAAGGCTGATAGCCAGAAACCGGTCCTTGGATGCTTGATTCCGGTCTGGGAATGACATGGCTTGGTAGTTCGGACTGGCCTGTTCCCATGAGGCACAGGGTCAGAGCTGATTTGCATATAGCCAGTGTCTAACCCAGGGTGGTGTGGAGTGCAAAGAATCGATGGATTTAGGCCCAGATCCTTGTACTGGGGTGAATGTATGACATTGTTCTACATTCTGTCCATCAACTGTGTTTTTTGCAATTTTCACCCCGAGTGGGCTGGGTATGCTCAGACGTGAGTCCCAGGCTCTCCACCCACTGGAGTCAAGCTATCCAGGCTTGTGAAGGCTGATAGCCAGAAACCGGTCCTTGGATGCTTGATTCCGGTCTGGGAAAGACATGGCTTGGTAGTTCGGACTGGACTGTTCCCATGAGGCACAGGGTCAGAGCTGATTTGCATATAGCCAGTGTCTAACCCAGGGTGGTGTGGAGTGCAAAAAAACGATGGATTTAGGCCCAGATCCTTGTACTGGGGTGAATGTATGACATTGTTGTACATTCTGTCCATCAACTGTGTTTTTCGCAATTTTCACCCCGAGTGGGCTGGGTATGCTCAGATGTGAGTCCCAGGCTCTCCACACCACTGGAGTCGAGCTATCCAGGCTGATGAAGGCTGATAGCCAGAAACCGGTCATTGGATGCTTGATTCCGGTCCGGGAAAGACATGGCTTGGTAGTTCGGACTGGACTATTCCCATGAGGCACAGGGTCAGAGCTGATTTGCATATAGCCAGTGTCTAACCCAGGGTGGTGTGGAGTGCAAAAAAAACGATGGATTTAGGCCCAGATCCTTGTACTGGGGTGAATGTATGACATTGTTCTACATTCTGTCCATCAACTGTGTTTTTTGCAATTTTCACCCCGAGTGGGCTGGGTATGCTCAGACGTGAGTCCCAGGCTCTCCACACCACTGGAGTCAAGCTATACAGGCTGATGAAGGCTGATAGCCAGAAACCGGTCCTTTGATGCTTGATTCCGGTCTGGGAAAGACATGGCTTGGTAGTTCGGACTGGACTGTTCCCAGGAGGCACAGGGTCAGAGCTGATTTGCATATAGCCAGTGTCTAACCCAGGGTGGTGTGGAGTGCAAAAAAACGATGGATTTAGGCCCAGATCCTTGTACTGGGGTGAATGTATGACATTGTTCTACATTCTGTCCATCAACTGTGTTTTTTGCAATTTTCACCCCGAGTGGGCTGGGTATGCTCAGACGTGAGTCCCAGGCTCTCCACACCACTGGAGTCAAGCTATCCAGGCTGATGAAGGCTGATAGCCAGAAACCGGTCCTTGGATGCTTGATTCCGGTCGGGGAAATACATGGCTTGGTAGTTCGGACTGGACTGTTCCCATGAGGCACAGGGTCAGAGCTGATTTGCATATAGCCAGTGTCTAACAAAGGGTGGTGTGGAGTGCAAAAAAAACGATGGATTTAGGCCCAGATCCTTGTACTGGGGTGAATGTATGACATTGTTCTACATTCTGTCCATCAACTGTGTTTTTTGCAATTTTCACCCCGAGTGGGCTGGGTATGCTCAGACGTGAGTCCCAGGCTCTCCACACCACTGGAGTCAAGCTATCCAGGCTGATGAAGGCTGATAGCCAGAAACCGGTCCTTGGATGCTTGATTCCCGTCTGGGAAAGACATGGCTTGGTAGTTCGGACTGGACTGTTCCCATGAGACACAGGGTCAGAGCTGATTTGCATATAGCCAGTGTCTAACCCAGGGTGGTGTGGAGTGCAAAAAAACGATGGATTTAGGCCCAGATCCTTGTACTGGGGTGAATGTATGACATTGTTCTTCATTCTGTCCATCAACTGTGTTTTTTGCAATTTTCACCCCGAGTGGGCTGGTTATGCTCAGACGTGAGTCCCAGGCTCTCCACACCACTGGAGTCAAGCTATCCAGGCTGATGAAGGCTGATAGCCAGAAACCTGTCCTTGGATGCTTGATTCCGGTCTGGGAAAGACATGGCTTGGTAGTTCGGACTGGACTGTTTCCATGAGGCACAGGGTCAGAGCTGATTTGCATATAGCCAGTGTATAACCCAGGGTGGTGTGGAGTGCAAAAAAACGATGGATTTAGGCCCAGATCCTTGTACTGGGGTGAATGTATGACATTGTTCTACATTCTGTCCTTCAACTGTGTTTTTTGCAATTTTCACCCCGAGTGGGCTGGGTATGCTCAGACGTGAGTCCCAGGCTCTCCACACCACTGGAGTCAAGCTATCCAGGCTGATGAAGGCTGATAGCCAGAAACCGGTCCTTGGATGCTTGATTCCGGTCTGGGAAAGACATGGCTTGGTAGTTCGGACTGGACTGTTCCCATGAGGCACAGGGTCAGAGCTGATTTGCATATAGCCAGTGTCTAACCCAGGGTGGTGTGGAGTGCAAATAAACGATGGATTTAGGCCCAGATCCTTGTACTGGGGCGAATGTATGACATTGTTCTACATTCTGTCCATCAACTGTGTTTTTTGCAATTTTCACCCCGAGTGGGCTGGGTATGCTCAGACGTGAGTCCCAGGCTCTCCACACCACTGGAGTCAAGCTATCCAGGCTGATGAAGGCTGATAGCCAGAAACCGGTCCTTGGATGCTTGATTCCGGTCTGGGAAAGACATGGCTTGGTAGTTCGGACTGGACTGTTCCCATGGGGCACAGGGTCAGAGCTGATTTGCATATAGCCAGTGTGTAACCCAGGGTGGTGTGGAGTGCATAAAAACGATTGATTTAGGCCCAGATCCTTGTACTGGGGTGAATGTATGACATTGTTCTACATTCTGTCCATCAACTGTGTTTTTTGCAATTTTCACCCCGAGTGGGCTGGGTATGCTCAGACGTGAGTACCAGGCTCTCCACACCACTGGAGTCAAGCTATCCAGGCTAATGAAGGCTGATAGCCAGAAACCGGTCCTTTGGATGCTTGATTCCGGTCCGGGAAAGACATGGCTTGGTAGTTCGGACTGGACTGTTCCCATGAGGCACAGGGTCAGAGCTGATTTGCATATAGCCAGTGTCTAACCCAGGGTGGTGTGGAGTGCAAAAAAACGATGGATTTAGGCCCAGATCCTTGTACTGGGGTGAATGTATGACATTGTTCTACATTCTGTCTATCAACTGTGTTTTTTGCAATTTTCACCACGAGTGGGCTGGGTATGCTCAGACGTGAGTCCCAGGCTCTCCACTCCACTGGAGTCAAGCTATCCAGGCTGATGAAGGCTGAAAGCCAGAAACCGGTTCTTGGATGCTTGATTCCGGTCTGGGAAAGACATGGCTTGGTAGTTCGGACTGGACTGTTCCCATGAGGCACAGGGTCAGAGCTGATTTGCATATAGCCAGTGTCTATCCCAGGGTGGTGTGGAGTGCAAAAAAACTATGGATTTAGGCCCAGATCCTTGTACTGGGGTGAATGTATGACATTGTTCTACATTCTGTCCATCAACTGTGTTTTTTGCAATTTTCACCCCGAGTGGGCTGGGTATGCTCAGACGTGAGTCCCAGGCTCTCCACACCACTGGAGTCAAGCTATCCAGGCTGATGAAGGCTGATAGCCAAAAACCGGTCCTTGGATGCTTGATTCCGGTCTGGGAAAGACATGGCTTGGTAGTTCGGACTGGACTGTTCCCATGAGGCACAGGGTCAGAGCTGATTTGCATATAGCCAGTGTCTAACCCAGGGTGGTGTGGAGTGCAAAAAAAACGATGGATTTAGGCCAAGATCCTTGTACTGGGGTGAATGTATGACATTGTTCTACATTCTGTCCATCAACAGTGTTTTTTGCAATTTTCACCCGAGTGGGCTGGGTATGCTCAGACGTGAGTCCCAGGCTCTCCACACCACTGGAGTCAAGCTATCCAGGCTGATAAAGGCTGGTAGCCAGAAACCGGTCCTTGGATGCTTGATTCCGGTCTGGGAAAGACATGGCTTGGTAGTTCGGACTGGACTGTTCCCATGAGGCACAGGGTCAGAGCTGATTTGCATATAGCCAGTGTCTAACCCAGGGTGGTGTGGAGTGCAAAAAAACGATGGATTTAGGCCCAGATCCTTGTACTGGGGTGAATGTATGACACTGTTCTACATTCTGTCCATCAACTGCTTTTTTTGCAATTTTCACCCCGAGTGGGCTGGGTATGCTTAGACGTGAGTCCCAGGCTCTCCACACCACTGGAGTCAAGCTATCCAGGCTGATGAAGGCTGATAGCCAGAAACCGGCCCTTGGATGCTTGATTCCGGTCTGGGAAAGACATGGCTTGGTAGTTCGGACTGGACTGTTCCCATGAGGCACAGGTTCAGAGCTGATTTGCATATAGCCAGTGTCTAACCCAGGGTGGTGTGGAGTGCAAAAAAACGATGGATTTAGGCCCAGATCCTTGTACTGGAGTGAATGTATGACATTGTTCTACATTCTGTCCATCAACTGTGTTTTTTGCAATTTTCACCCCGAGTGGGCTGGGTATGCTCAGACGTGAGTCCCAGGCTCTCCACACCACTGGAGTCAAGCTATCCAGGCTGATGAAGGCTGATAGCCAGAAACCGGTCCTTGGATGCTTGATTCCGGTCTGGGAAAGACATGGCTTGGTAGTTCGGACTGGACTGTTCCCATGAGGCACAGGGTCAGAGGTGATTTGCATATAGCCAGTGTCTAACCCAGGGTGGTGTGGAGTGCAAAAAAACGATGGATTTAGGCCCAGATCCTTGTACTGGGGTGAATGTATGACATTCTTCTACATTCTGTCCATCAACTGTGTTTTTTGCAATTTTCACCCCGAGTGGACTGGGTATGCTCAGACGTGAGTCCCAGGCTCTCCACACCACTGGAGTCAAGCTATCCAGGCTGATGAAGGCTGATAGCCAGAAACCGGTCCTTGGATGCTTGATTCCGGTCTGGGAAAGACATGGCTTGGTAGTTTGGACTGGACTGTTCCCATGAGGCACAGGGTCAGAGCTGATTTGCATATAGCCAGTGTCTAACCCAGGGTGGTGTGGAGTGCAAAAAAACGATGGATTTAGGCCCAGATCCTTGTACTGGGGTGAATGTATGACATTGTTCTACATCCTGTCCATCAACTGTGTTTTTTGCAATTTTCACCCGAGTGGGCTGGGTATGCTCAGACGTGAGTCCCAGGCTCTCCACACCACTGGAGTCAAGCTATCCAGGCTGATGAACGCTGATAGCCAGAAACCGGTCCTTGGATGCTTGATTCCGGTCTGGGAAAGACATGGCTTGGTAGTTCGGACTGGACTGTTCCCATGAGGCACAGGGTCAGAGCTGATTTGCATATAGCCAGTGTCTAACCCAGGGTGGTGTGGAGTGCAAAAAAACTATGGATTTAGGCCCAGATCCTTGTACTGGGGTGAATGTATGACATTGTTCTACATTCTGTCCATCAACTGTGTTTTTTGCTGCTCTCTACTCTGGCACACAAACAGGCAGGCAGTCTAGCGCCATGCCAGCACCTTTGCAGCACAGTACAAAAATGTGTGTGTGCTAGGAAGCATAAGGTTTGCACTGGGAGGTTATAGGGTTGAAATATTGGAAGGTGATCATTCCAGTGCAAAATACTTTGGTTAGACTTTTTTAACATGTCATACAGTGAATGTGTGTGCTGGACAGGACAGCACACATACAAAGGGTGAAATGTATGTCCATAGTAATTTAACGATCGCAAATGCTCTAATTTGGTAAATCTGTGGCGTTTCAACAGCTAAAAGGTTTTCTGATACAATAAATGAGTTTAGGGAGCAATAAGGAATTAGTAGTTAGAAGGGATGTGTTTAGGACATCCCTTCCTAATATCCATTTCTTATAGGATGTATTAATGCGACTGAACATTAATATTTTACCTCCGACTCCCAAAAATTCTACACACGTCAATGTAGCCATGAAAGCACATAATAAATAATTTATGGCAAGCAATTGAAAACACTTTAAGGCATAGGATAAATATAAAAGCCAAAGGAATAAGATAAAATAAGATAAAAAGTTAAAACAACTAAATACAGCAGATTAAAAAACAATGACCACAACTACATATCATATGCTTGTCAATCCCCCAGATTGTCAGGAAGTGTTTTGCATATTTTGACAGCTTAGGCTTGGTAGGACGGTAAGATATAGCTGGTCTTCATATCGTTTATTCCCATCAGAAAATTGTAGACTGTGATATACGAAGACAGGGCAGCACTTCAAAGAAGATTGCATAGAAGCATTGCCCCGCGGACATTTGATGTCATGAGGAACCCACTTAGAACTTTCTGTATATGCCACCAAATGACAAAAGAGGAAGAAATGAAAAAGTGTTAATACAAATCTATGGTATGAATTATGATCCCAATTTTGAAACCAACCCAGATACCCTGGTGGGCCCTGGTGAGAAGTGTGAGATATGTAGAGTGCAACCATTGAGCGTAGCTCATCCACCAAAGTTGCTAGCCCGATTTGTTCCTCAACCAGTTTCTTTAAAGTATTTTAGGGGAATTGTATTTATTTATTTATTTATTTTGGGCATTTATTAAGCGCGGCGAATACCCGTAGGCGTCTCGGCGCTAAATTATACCCTAAACCTACCGCTTACTCATCAGGTGCTGACTAATTATTGGTCAAAAAGCCACGTTTTCAGACTCCTGCGAAATTGTAGCAGGGAAGGGCACAACCTGATGTGTTGAGGTAAGGAGTTCCACAGTTTAGAGGCGGCCACTGAGAAGCGACGATCACCCCAAGAAGCTGTTTTTGATCGTGGAGTGACCAATAGATTTAAATTAGCCGATCGAAGCAGTCTGGCTGGTTTATAGGGTGTGAACTGGTTCTTAAAATACTGAGGTCCCGGGTCATTCATTGTTTTATATACAATGCACAGGGATTTGAATTTAATTCGGTTGCCGATGGTCAACCAATGGTATTTCCTAATGGTGTTGGCTATGGAAGAGAACTTGGGAGTCCCCGAGAGCAGGCGAGCAGCCGCATTCTGATATTCTTGCCATATCCTCCGGGAACTCCCAGAGATGCATTTCATTGTCTCCAATACTTTACAGAGTATTCTTCATCTCAGTGAGCCGCTGCAGTTTTGCATGCAGTCCAGCAACATGCAGTTCCTTGTTATCTCTTGGGTTAGTTTGGCTACATTTTTTGTCAGATGAAGGGCCATAGTAGCAGGGGTTTTGTCTCTAGTATCTTGGTGATGGGCTGCATATCTAGTCCCAGATGAACAACAATACTTGAAGTTGTTTTTAACACAGACTCAAAGGAGGTGGTAAGCCATTCACAAACAGGAACAGGCCCAAATGGACCCCTTCCCCTTTCTGAAGGTTGACATCAATGTTTTTAGGAGTAGGCAGTGCTACTCCTAAAAAATTTTTGTGTAACTTTTTATTTTACTTAAAAGCATTCTGTTTTCCTTTGAGTAAAATGGGCTGCATATGGAAATACATTATTGCTTTATTTAAATGTAATCACAGACATGGTGGTGTGCTTGTGTTTAATTGAGGTGGTTCGCATTTTTCAACCCTTTTCTCATGAATATTGATAAGGTAGGTCTGATTGCAACCCATTACGATTCTGTATTTTGTGAACTGATCTAAAAGTACACAGGCCAGTTAGCAAAATCAAAAATGATTCAGCTAAAATGGGAGCACAACTTGTGATCACTTTTAGTGAATTGATTCTTTATGCATGAGGCCATACATTGCCTCAACTTTGTACCTGTGTCAAAGGCATTATTTTTTATGCCATGCCTAACCTGTTACTTTTAGTAGATAGATCTTTGCGTTAAACAAATGGGTGCTTTGGCTTTAGTGCAAAATTTGAATCCATGTAGCACCCCTTGCCACAAAGGGGATGCTAAACAGAGCAGTGTGCTATATGAGAAGAGATAGGAGGAGGGGGGAGGCAGTTGTCCGGCCATTAAAGGTAAGTCCTTTTTTTTAAAAATGGCATTCCTTTCTGACCACCCCAGTCCGGTAGCAGCCGCTACTGCTCTGTACTGCACTTTTTTGGTATATAGCTGGATTTGCACTATTGAAGCATGGAGCTCCATACATAAATAAATGTATAGATCTTTCGGTGGGGGCCGAAATAGTCCTCCTGGGCGGTAGGGGACCTACTCCCTGTTTCCAGTTTTCAAGCTGCTCTTTGAAATGGATAAAGAGTAGCCGAAATGTACACAGTTGCTCATGTCCATGTGGCCTTACCTTTTTAGTTATCCTATAACTTGCATCTGAAGTCATTAAATCATTATTAAATGGATTGTGGGGAAAGGACACTGTGTTGCTATGGGTTGGCAACAAGGTAAACATTGGATCCCTATGAATGCTTGCTTTTTGGATGTTTTGTCTAAGCACTGACAGCTCAAAACAATTTAAATAGGTAGAACACTATTTTTTTGCATACACTATCCTCTATTCATTTTAATCAGTTTATTTGCCCCTAGTTTGCACTTCAAAGTTGGTGGTTTGGAATGCCTTCCCTTAATTGTACCAATGGCTCTTTAGTCAGTCTGCTTTTCAATCAGGGTAAGAGGCTTGACCCAAAAAACATTTGGATACAAATTGGGCAAAACGGTGTATTTTACAGCCCAGTTTTGAAATGATATGTCCTGAAAAGCGATAAGTATTGCAGGAAGTTGCGAAATGAGGCTGCGCGCAGTTTGCCCATTCACAGGGTGGCCAACTTAGTGCCACATTAGGCACATCACCACGTTCTAGCCGGCGGGAACCTCTGTGGAGTTCCCAAAGTATGGCACCATGTCAATTTTGGCGCCCAGAGGGACTGGGCGAGGTACTTATACCTGCCCCAGCCCATCTGGCCTTCCTCATTGTTCCTCCTGGTCACACCATCTGGATACGAGCTGAGAGGAATTTAGAGGCCACAGCAGGTGGAGCAGAGGTGCGTCAGGTCTAGTCTTGTTCGGGTGAGGTAGACTGGATTCAATTCTCGGTATCCGCTTATTTTTTTTTTTTTTAAAGGGTTGTTTTGGATTGTGGATGGAAAGTGTCCCTTGGTCCTGCACATACACTTGGCCATTTCCTGCCTCTGCTCCTCCGCTGCTGTGAGGCAGTTACACATCTTGATGGCCTCACCATACGAGGGGCTGTATATATTATATATAGGGCTCCCGGTTGTATGGAATTTATTTTTTCTACATTTCCGTCTGTATTTATCCATATTAATTTTTTGCTAATTTTGTCTGTATTTATCCATTTCTATTTTGTTTTTTCTGTATAAATGAAGCTGCCATGGGTATTTTCCACATTTGACCGTTAAATGTACATTTGCATTTGAATGTCCCAAAAGGTTTCAGCATTATACAGTGCAATAGCGTTTTCTGAAAACACTGGCATTGCAGAATAGCACAAAAAATAACTGTGGATCTGCACTTAATTAAGCTTAATTAAAGCTTAATTAGGAAATGTATTGTCTTTCTTTCATCTCCCCTACCTCCCAATATGTACACCTACTGACATGGCACTCATGATTGACAGTAGAAAAAAAATCTAAAGAAGACATATTTTCCATATATTTCTGTATTTAAAAATAAATACAGACAGGAAAAAAATAGTTTTCTGTCTGTACTTATCTGTAAAAATCAGTAACAACGGAAAACTGGGAGCCTTAATTATATATAAATATATGTTTTGTGTACAACCACCAGGGAGTGCTTACCTCTACGGTCCAGTCAGTTTAAGTTGGGCAGTTGGGTTCTCTGGACGCCCCGGGTCGTGGGCGGTCCCATTAGCAGATTTGAGGTTGGGCCTCCGCTGTGACTTCGGGACCATGAAGCATACAAAATCTGGAATAGGGATAGAACTGGGAGTGTTTCCAAGGAGGGGGGTTGAATTCATATAGGCGGCATTAGTGTTCCATGGAATTCAGGGGCAGATTGAAGCGTCCTTTTGATTTGATCTTGGGTCGGGTGTAACAAGCTTTGGGGATGTCCGGTTGGGGCCAGCGCATGGGAGACTCCTTCCACCAGGTAGACATAGTGGCCTCTGGCATGACGTCCTGTGCTTGTACGTGGGGCTGATTGGGGGATGGAAGCCGGTTTCGGCCACGATTGTTGGGTCAATCAATCAATCAATCATGACACTTGTATAGCGCACTACTCACCCGGAAGGGTCTCCAGGCGCTTGGGGGGGGTCCGCTACTGCTCGAACAGCCAGGTCTTGAGTTGTCTCCTGAAGGCGAGGTGGTTCTGGGTCAGCCGAAGGTGGATGGGGAGGGAGTTCCATGTCTTGGCCACCAGATAGGAGAAGGATCTGCCTCTGGCGGTGGCTCTTCGAATGCATGGTATGGCGGCGAGGGCGAGGCTAGTAGACCGTACCTGGTGGGTGGGCGTGTAGAAGGTCAGGCGGTCGTTGAGGTACTTGGGGCCCAGGTCGTGGAGAGACTTGTGTGCGTGGGTGAGGAGCCTGAACGTGATCCTCTTGTTGACGGGGAGCCAGTGCAGGTCCCTCAGGTGGCCGGAGATGTGGCTGCGTCGGGGAATATCCAGGATGAGTCGGGCGGAGGCGTTCTGGATGCGTTGGAGTCTTTTCTGTAGCTTGGCTGTGGTTCCGGCATAGAGGGTGTTTCCGTAGTCCAGTCGGCTGGTGACGAGGGCCTGGGTGACCGTCTTCCTGGTTTTGGTCGGGATCCATTGGAAGATCTTGCGAAGCATGCGAAGGGTGTGAAAGCATGATGAGAAGACGGCGTTGACTTGTCTGGTCATCGAGAGGGAGGAGTCCAGGATGAAGGCCAGGTTGCGTGCGTGGTCTGTTGGCTTGGGAACGGTGCCCAGGGCGGGGGGCCACCAGGAGTCGTCCCAGGCGGAGGGCGATGGTCCCAGAATGCGGACTTCCGTCTTGTCTGAGTTCAGTTTCAGGCGGCTGTTCTTCATCCACTCGGCGACGTCTTTCATCCCTTCGTGTAGGCTGGTTCTGGCGGTGTCGGGGTCTCTGGTGAGGGAGAGGATCAGCTGGGTGTCGTCGGCGTAGGAGATGATGTTGAGGTTGTGTTGGCGTGCGATGGCAGCAAGAGGTCTCACGTAGACGTTGAAGAGGGTGGGGCTGAGTGATGATCCTTGCGGGACGCCGCAGATGACTTCAGTGGCCTCGGATCGAAACGGGGGGAGGCGGACTCTCTGTGTTCTTCCGGCGAGGAACAAGATGATCCACTCCAGTGCCTTCTCTTGGACGCCGATGTTGCTGAGGCGATGGACTAGGGTGCGGTGGCAGACAGTGTCGAATGCTGCAGAGAGGTCCAGGAGGATGAGGGCCGCTGTTTCCCCCTTGTCGAGCGGGGCTTGGATGTCGTCGGTGGCTGCGATGAGGGCGGTCTCGGTGCTGTGGTTGGCTCTGAAACCGGACTGCGAGGGGTCGAGGGATCCGTTCGTCTCGAGGAAGGCGGCAAGCTGTCTGTTGACGATCTTCTCAATGACCTTGGCAGGAAAAGGGAGGAGCGAGATGGGGCGGAAGTTTTTGAGGTCGGTGGGGTCCGCTGTTGGTTTCTTCAGTATGGCGCTGAGCTCGGCATGCTTCCAGCTCTCCGGGAAGGTGGCGGTGTTGAAGGAGGTGTTGATGACGTCCCGGAGTTGGGGTGCGATGGTGGAGTCAGCCTTGTTGAAGACGTGGTGGGGGCAGGGGTCGGTTGGAGATCCGGAGTGGATGGTGTTCATCGTGCGGGTTGTGTCTTCGGTGGTCACCGTGGTCCAGGTGCGGAGGGTGGCGGTGGGGTGCGTTGGTTCGACGGTAGGGTGCATGGATGGTGCACCGAAACTGTTGTGGATGTCGGCAATCTTGCGGTGGAAGAACGAGGTGAGAGAGTCGCAGAGATCTTGTGAAGGAGTGAGGTCGTTGTTGCCGGTGCTGGGGTTGGAGAACTCCTTGATGATGCAGAAGAGTTCCTTGCTGTCGTGGGCGTTGTTGTCCAGTCGTTCCTTCAGTGATTTCTTCTTGGTGGTGCGGATGAGCTGGTGGTGCTTGCGGGTGGCGTGTTTGAGGGCGGTCATGTTGTCAGTGGTCTGGTTGAGGAGCCAGGCTTTCTCGAGGGTGCGGCAGGTCTTCTTGGAGTCCTTGAGTTCGTCGGTGAACCATGGGGCCTTCTTGCTTCTGGGTCTGCTGGGAGGGTTCTTCAGTGGAGCGAGGTCATCGGCGCAGGCGGTCAGCAACTGCGTGAAGTTGCGGGCTGCTTCGTTGGGGTCCGTTGTGCTGGCAGGTGGGTTCTGGCTGAGGGAGGTGGTGAGCTGGTCGGTGGTGATCTTGCTCCAGCTTCTGTGAGGAACCTGTTGCGGGTGGTGGTGGGTCGTGGTTCTCCTGAAGTTGAAGTGGACGCAGCTGTGGTCGGTCCAGTGGAGTCCGGTGGAGTGACTGAAGGTGATGTGCTTGCTGGATGAGAAGATGGGATCAAGCGTGTGGCCGGTCAGGCGCCACATGCTCCGTGTGAGCTCAAGGTTTTGGGCATTCTCAGTGCCTTAGTCTCGGAATCATATTATTTCAATTAGCCCATTGAGGCTAAAAAGCTTGTTGCGTGTAATATTTAGTAAACATTATAACCAGTATTAAACCATGGTTTGGCTATATATTTCCAGCGTAATTGTAATTCCACAGTACAGGCATGATGAAGAGACAATAACTTTTGTACCTAAATACGCTATTGATTAAATACTTTACATAACGTTTTAACGCAACTTGAGTAACAAAATGTTTGTAAATAATTTCCAGGATGGTTTTAAGGCATAATAGATAAAATTGCTTGCTTGTAAGGGAAGTTATTTAAAGTTCATGTTTTCCCCTACGGGTTATAAAGTGTTTGGCCACAAGGTGGCGCTGCTCTACTGTTTCTTAACCTGTCCCAATTTTATTAGGATTTCTACTCACAAATGTGAAATTTTGCGTACCTCTTTTGCGTGCTTCTCGGGCCACGCGCTATTGCTGCAATGTCTCTTGTCGAACACAGGTCTGACTAGAGAACCCCTACAAAAGGCCAGGTACAATATGCCTTCTGAGTAAGCATACCCAGAGAGAATTTAATTTGTATTTTTATTATATAGGACACATATAGAACTGTCCTTCACATTATAATCTGGGTGGGAGGGATAGACATAAGGAAAATCCACATTTGCGACATAATTTGTCACATGTCACAATAGCTTTACTCACATGCTTGAGCTTAATGCAATGGATGTTCCATCACTTTGTGCATGATTTCTCATTAGTCTTGCACAGTATGTCTCATGATTACAGCCATACGAACTCTAGAAATGAATTTGGCATGTGTTTCCATGTTTGCAATGACAACCAGGATCAATCACTCAATCAAAGAATTTGTAAAGCACGCTACTTACCCGTGAGTGTCTCAAGGCACTGAGGGGGGGGGGGATTGTGCCGCTACTGTTTGAAAATACCACTTTTAGAAAGTATTTTCTTGCCTAACTATCTAAGCCTGCCTCTGCTAGGTTGTGTATTCCTTGTCTGGAGTTTGAGTGACATGGGGCTGGGGGAGTCCAGGGGACAGGATGAGTCAGCACAGGGCTGAATAGAGCTATCTGTATGCAGGTGGGTGGGAGGAGTTGCACCTGGGACCTGAATAGGGGAGTGCCTGCCTCCCACAATGCTGGTTCCACCTCCTGTGGTGCGTTTGATGTCCCTGGCCCGCACTGTCAAAGGAAAGGAGTCTTGTCAACATAGTGCTCCAGGATTGAACAGAACTGGTTTGGACTAGGCACTGACACTCTATGCCTTCAGAGACAAAAGATTTTTGGTGTAGAAAAGGGGGGACCCCAGAAATTTAGATCACTTTGGGAAACAAGAAGAAACCTTTGTTGAGTAGAGGAACTGAGGAATATACTATCCCTAAGCTGAATGCTGTCTGGGGGATTGGCCTGCAGGGGTTGCCCGACTGCCAAAGAAAGGAGAAAGGACTGTGTGCTACTTTTATTCAATTTGTGAATGATCTCCAAATGCTTGAGATAGAGCTTGCCTCCTGCTGAAGTCTCAGGGACAACAGACTTCACCCACCAGCTCCCCATGAGTTCTTTTGGAAGTGCCTGCAGTTGTGTTGGGCTTTCTGAGGGACTGCGTGTCGCAAGGAGCTGGTAGCACGATTCACGAAGAAGAAGCCTGTCGCAGCCGCTGTCGTCGCATCACTGAAGAAGGGTGTTGTCGCTGTTGCTTCGCCTCGCAGAACGCCTCGCATCGCTGGAGAAGTGTGTCGCCGTCGCATCATCGGGAAGCGTGTCGCCGCCGCAGCCGCTGTTGTCGCATCACTGAAGAAGGGTGTTGCCGCTGCAGCTTTCGCATTGTATCGATCGCCGAAGCGTCTCGCATCATCGGAGAAGAGTGTTGCCGTCGTATCAGACACCGTCGCATCACCGGAGAACTGTGTCACAGGGCCAGTTGCGGCTCAGAAGAATTGCTGAGTGGCCCTACGGCCGTCGGGTGTGCACGCATCGTGTTGCATCAAGGAGAAGATGCTATTTTTGTTTCATTGCACCGGATCTTCATCGCATCACGGCTCTGCTGGTCGCATCGCCACGGAAGCACAGCAAGAAACCGACGCATCACCTCCCAACGTTGAGAAGAACCGACGCATCCCCTACGCTTCAGTAGGAACCCGACGCATCACCGTTCTTGCGTGTAAGGAACCAAGGCATCACCTTCCCTGCAACACTTTCGTTGTATAGCATTAAGCATCCTAAGGTACATTCAACTCAGAGTGTCACATTTTACCTCTAAAGAGAACTAAGCTACTTCTACCATTTTTAAAGTACAGTATTGTGGATTTTTGTTGTTTGTGGTCTTGTGTTAAGTCTATATAAAAATACTTATTTTTATAGTACAACTTGTGTGGTGTCCATCTGTAGTGTTGTCACTGGGTTACTGTATGTGTTCACAAATGCTTAACATACTGCCTCTGAGATAAGCCTGTCTGCTCGTGCCAAGCTACCAAGGGGGTGAGCAGGGTTATTTTAGGAGTGTACCCCCTTACCCTGATTAGATGCAAGGATCCCTATTTGGTCAAAGATACCTACCTCGGCCAACTAGAGACCCCAAATCTAACAATCTGCATGGCGACACGGCATCTGAAGATCGCAGTCAGACTTATGGGTTTTGCAGGCAATAAGGACATAATATTAGGAGTACCCTGTGATTAGATTTACCTTTGTCATGGTTTAGGTGAGGAAGCTCACCTGGTGCCCCAGTAAGGGCATCGTACATCTTATATTCAATACATGTCATATGACTCCTATGGATGAGAGGGACATGCCTAAGGTGCTAGCTCTGGTAGGGGGGGGCCATCAGCACAAGACGCCACCCTGCCCCTGCCCAATGACCCTCTCAAGGGGGTCCATATTTCACTTGCTGGTGCGAAACATGGTTATCAGTTTCGGCTGTCAAATGTGGGGCTTGCCAAGTAGGGGGGTAAACAAGGGCTTAGTCAACTCCAAATGTATCTGCACATATTTGTACACAATGCACAATGGATTATATCACCTCGAACTATGGTTACGAATACAGCAGTAGTTTTAAATTCTCTATGGGGTAATATTTCTTGCCGGCGCTATCCTCCCATAGAATTGGAGTTCAGAAGGTAGAGATAAGGGTATTGTATTAGCGACAAGCAATAACTTGTTAACAAATATACTGCTGGCCTTGGTGGTTAAATCCACTGCAATTTCCAGCGAATCTGGAAATCAGGTTCTGGGCAGTGAAGGGGCAAACAAAAGCTCAGCCAACCCCAAAGGCATTAGACTTGCACTGATACATGTGAACACCCTGGGTTATTTGGAGGAGGATGAGGTTCACCTGCCAAAGTTGGGCATGGACTTGTTCTTGTTGGATCTGGGTGAAACTCTGATAACAGCGGGTTCTAAGTGAAGAAAGTTGCCTGCCTTGGTGGCGGGGGACTCTGAATGTGGCGGCTGCCACATCCAGAGCATTGGCGGAGTTATAGGGTGATCCGGAGGCTGAATGGTACATAGGGGTACCCTCTTCAGGAGTACAATAGAGGTGCCTATGCCAAATCTCAGGAGTCTTTACTGCAGAACCCTTGATGAAAACGATCTGCCCCGCTAGTCCTTCGGGGGGTTGTAAGCCTGAGCAACTAGGGGCTTGCCTTGCAAGGCTACACCCCTAAAAAGGCGTGAGTAATGTGATGGACTGGTGGTCCACAGTATTTAAGGTGCAGTGAATGCTATGTTCAATATACAGGGATTTGCCTAAATCAGCACTATGAGGCTGCCCGTGGAGCACCCAGTTTGCCCATTCAAAGGGCAGCCACCTTAGGGCTACATTAGGCAAATCCCCACATTCTAGTCGTGGGGACCCCCAGGAGTCCCCAAAGTCTGGTGACTCATCACTTCCAGCACCCAGATGGTCGGGGTGAGGTACTTATGCCTGCCCTGCCCGTCTGGCCTTCCCTTTTGTTCCTCCTGGTCACACTGTCTCCCTCCGGTAAACAACGTTTACCACAAATCTTTCTCCCCGCTGGGAATCACAACGCGGTTGTTACAACGACTGTGTTGTGATCCCGCATACCATTACTCCGCAAGTCAGAACAACGACTTGCGGAGGGGGGGTGTTGGATTTAAAATCCAACACCTTCCCTATTGTCGGCACAGACTGGAGTTGGAATAGTAAATTATACTATTCCAAAGTCCAGCGCCCTCCTCCGGAAGTAGTTGTTCCGACTTGCGGAGTAATGATATGCGGAATCACAACACGTTTGTTGTAACCACCGCGTTGTGATTCCCTGCGGGAAGAAATACAGCAGGATAATGTCATACATTCTCTCCCTCCTTAACGCATTCCCAGCATGTTGGCTGGAGGGTGCGGCCATGTAGGGAACATGTTAACTTGTAAATTTTATGCTGCAATAGGGCTGCCTATGCCAAATTCCAGGAGTCTTTACCGCAGGACCTTGAATGAAAACGACAGTGCTCCACTAGTCCGAAGAGCGGTTGTAAGCCTGAGCAACCAGGGGCTTGCCGTGCAAAGCTCCGCCCCACAAAAGGTGTGAGTGAAGTGATGGACTGGTGGTCCACGGTATTTAAGGGGAATAATCCCCATATAAATGGTAGCACCAATTGGGTTGGCCATGGTGTAGTTTGGCTTATTAAGAGAGCAGGGCCCCTTGGGTTAGTCACCACTGCCTGCCCTTGGTCGCCCACATTGGCATGCTTCTTGTGTGAAATTAACCTGAAGCAGAATGTTTTCCAACAAACCTGTTTTGTGTGAGTATTTAGTGCAGTGCATGCTATGTTCATCATGGAGGGGGAGTTTGCCTGTATCCCCATTAGGGCACTCATAACATTTTCCATTACCCCCAGGTCCCTCCTGTCTTCGTCCCATTCATTACTCATTGAGCTATAACTACCTCACAGACAGAAAAAGAACAAAAGGAATACTGGAACCCAAACCCCACTCCCTCCCACTGGGAGTAATTAAGGTGTACTTACCCATCATTCCTTCTGGTCTTTTCTGCTGACAGAATGGGATGAAGAATACGAGGACGGCTCCTCCGTGGCTGGAGTGGTGGCAGCTGTTGCTATGGGCCAGCGGGCAGTGAATTTGCCTCCCAGGCTGCTGGGCCGGCACGGAGATGTGTGTGCTAGAAGTCAAGGTTTTTGCTGATGGGAAGGACTTCCAGGTCAAATCGCAGCTATGATGTGCGTCTCACTGGCTGCCGGACTGACAGGGGGATGCTCACCTAGGCATACTGGGCCCAGGGAGCATGGGGTAGGGAAAACACTTCCTGGGTATCCTGGCTTCTACTTGGGACATGTTGTTGGAGCACAGGGGCATCAGGACAAAGTGTACATCCTGTTATTCATGTTTTTGGTTGGCAGGAGGTGGAGGATGCCTTCAGATGGTGGTCCAGAGGGTGAGTGCTGCAATTATGAATTTTGTTGAGTTCTTTTTGCTGGCCACTGTTGCACTTGTGACCATGAGACTCCATCATCCTTGTGGTATGGTAAAGTCCTGATGCGGCACAGATAGAGTTCGGGTGTGGCACCCGGCGCTGCAGCCTTCGGGACCAAGACCACTGGGCTGGCCCAAGGACTGCTGGAGGACTCACTCACCCCAAGCGCAAGCATCTTTAAGACTTCCTCTTTGATACAAGCCCTTACCCTGTCAGTTACCTTGTAAGACTTGTGCTTCACAGGTAAGCTATTTAAAGTCAAAGAGAGCTACAAGGGATTTGTTTCAAACAGTAGGTCTCAGTTGAGAGTTGTACAAACGTATCAAACTCTAGTGTATCCTAAGGATATCACACTTAGGTAAGCTGTCTCCTGTGTCCACATCATGGACGCACCAATCTGTGACACCAAGAACCAGGGAGAACAGATCAGAAAACTGCCCCAGCAACTGGCGACAGTCATTCTGTTGCTCATGGGTCAGGGTGGAAGAGAGGTTAACACCATCCACTGACCCATCTTGCTCTGAGGCTAACAGGAGGTCTCCTCCTCCATCCCAGCATCTGTTGCCAAGAGCATGCCCACTTCAGACCTCTCCAAGTGGGGCTTAAGGCGGTTGGCATGTAGGACGCTCAAGGGGTTGCTCGGAGACCGCAAGTCCACCAAGTAGGTAACTGGACTCTTGCGCTCCTCAGCCTCAAATGATCTGGTCCACTTATCTTGGAGCGCGCAGGGCTCCACTGGGGCCATGACCCACACTTTCTGGCCAGGTTGAAGCTCTACCAGAATGGCATTCTGGTCATACCAGCGCTTCACCTCCTCCTGGCTGGCTTCCAGATTTGCCTCAGCGAGTTGCCTGAAACGCCTAGTCTAGTTCCTGAAGGCCAGCATGTAGCTATATACATCCTGGGGAGGTTTCCTGGGAGATTGCTCCCAACCTTCTTTAACCAGACTTAGAGGTCTTCTGACCGGGTGTCCCTAGAGAAGTTCAAAGGGACAGAACCCTAGAGATTTCTGTGGCACCTCCCGGTATGCAAACAACAGGCATGGTAAGAGGACATCCCACTTACGCCTCATGGATTCCTCAAGACTCATAATAATGCCCTTCAGGGTCTGGTTGAACCTTTCAACCGGCCCATTTCCTTGGGGGTGGTAAGGAGTGGTGAACGTGTAGGTTATACCACACTCCTGCCACAGGGACTTCATATACTTGGAAATGAAGTTGGTTCCCTGGTCAGACACTACCTCACGAGGGAATCCCACTCGGGAGAAAATTCCCATCAGTGCTCGTGCCACCACGGGCGCCGTCAATGTCATCAGAGGTATGGCTTCCGGGTACCGGGTGGCATGGTCCACCAAGACCAGGATGAACCTGCTGCCCATGGCTGTCTTGGGGTGCAGTGGCCCCACAATGTCAATCCCCACCCGCTCAAAGGGGGTACTGACCACAGGGAATGGCTGGAGAGGAGCCTTGTGCTTCCTCCCACTCTTTCCACTTGCCTGGCAAGTCTGACAAGTCTTGCAATGAGTATCAGAACTCTTGCGCATTTGGGGCAAATGAAAGTGGGTGACAAGCCTCTCAAAGGTCTTATCCTGCCCCAAATGTCCTGCTAATGGCACATCATGAGCCAGCCCCATTAAGTCGACTCTGAACTTCTGGGGTACCACCAGCACACGGGCTGACCCAGGTTCAGCAACCTTAGGCTCACTATACTGGAGACCATTCTCCCAGTAAATCAAGTGTGACCCTGACTGATCACCTGCTGCCTGGCTTGCAGCCTGTTGCCGCAAGCCCACAAGAGAAGGGCACTCTCTCTGCTACTTACAAAATTCTTCCCTGGAGGGGCCTCCTTCTTGCTGCCAATGGGTCAGCTCAGGCTGGTCCCCCAGTTCAGCTACTTGCTCCCCGGTAGGCTCCAGGACATCCCCTCAGGGTCTACCTCCTCCTGGGCCGTGGGAACTCCGGGGGCTGGTTTCCCACGTCCCTCGCCACTTCTCTCTTCGGCAGGGTCCTGGGCCTCCCTCTCAGGCTCCAGGTCCTCTTGAGAACCCCTACTGGCTGACATTGACCGGGTGGTCACGCACGCACAGTCAGGCAGTCTAACCATCTTCAAGTGAGTTGTTTTCTCCTCCTTTTCCCAAGGGAAGCTCTCCAAAACTTTTTTGTCAACAGGCAGCCTCACAGCTACCTGAAGAGTACCAGAGACCCCCCCACTCAAAGGGAACCTGAGCCATTGGACAATGACTCTGTGTTGTCGGCGTTAACAACTCGGCAAAATGCATGAGTGACAATCTGCTCTTGAGACACCAGGTGACACCTGACAGCTGTCACACTGGCTCCTGTATCTCTAAGAGAGCCTCCACCTTTTGGCCATTGACGGTCACTCGCTGCCCATACTTCTTAGTGTTCCTGGGCAGCTGAGCCTCTGAGACCATCTCACTGTCTCCTAAAGAGACTAAGGTCATCTGTGCGGGACCCTACCCACCTTGGAGAACAATCTCCTCTCCCAAGGCTACACTAGCTATCTGCCGGGGTGGAGCACCAGTGGGTACTTGTTTACCAAACAGGCGGCACCTGGTATCATTCGCCTTATGACCTAGGTCGCCACACTTGTAACACTTCAGGGGCCCCTGGGGAACAGGACTACCTGTTGGGGCCCCTTGCTTTCTCTCAGGGGGAGGCTGGGAACCTTTCACTGGGTTCCCTTGGGGACTACTTTGGTGTCCTTTGCTGAACTCTTTCTGTTTACCCTTGTCCCCCCCACTCTTCTGCTGGGGACTCTGCCCACCTTTGGCTGAGTCTCCCACATGACCCTTGTGGACCCAGGTGCTCACCCAGCAGTCCACCTCCTCAAAAATCTCCCTTGGGTTAGTCAGCGTGCTATCTATCAGATGCTGGCGCAGCTCTGGAAAGCAGTTATCAGACAAGTGCTCCCATGCAATCAAATCAAAGAGACCTTGAAAATCATTAACCTTGCTGCCCTTTACCCAACCATCCAATGCTCTGCAAAAGAAGTAACATATTCAACCCAAGTACTGTTGTCTAACTTTTTGCATTTCCTGAACCTCAAGCTCAGGTGTCAAACCATATCTAGACATCAATGCATCTTTCATGTGGCTTTATAAATTGTGGACATCAGAAGGCAAGTCTAACAATGTATATTCCGCTTCTCACTAAGGAACCTTCCCCACAACCCTGCTCCCCAATCTCTCTCAGGGAGCCGGTGGGAAGACATGGCTACCTCATAGGCTCTGAACCACTGACCAATATCATAATTTTTGTAAAACTCCTTCACCACATCCTTTGGAATATACACTCTACTTTCTGTATGTACTGACGGTATGCTGCCACCAAAGGGAGTAACTTCTAAACTTTTGGTTTTGAACTCCAACTCCCTCAAAACTATTTCAAGCTCAAGCTGCATTTTCTTTTCCTCAATATCTAATCTTCTATTTTCTAATTCCAGTTGCCTATTCACCTTGAACTTGGTCATCTCCATTTCATGCCTCCTTGATTTCTCTCTGTCCTCCAACTCCTCTGGAGGCAGACTTTTGTTAGAACCAATGCTACCTGCAGGGGAAGGTACTTTCCTTCCTCTTGAGCCCAATGGCTCTTCCTTTTGTACTTCCGCATGTTCATCCCCCTCTTCAATTTTAGGGGTTTTCCTTGCTTCTACCCAGGCCCTCAGCGCCTTGTAGAATTCTTCTTTCTTGGTGCACCCAATAGTGAAAACCGTGAATTTCTTGCAAAAATACTTCAGCTGCCTTACTTTGTACCTTTCTAGCCTTTCTTCTTCCCATTCACACTCAATGGAGACAATGGATTCTTTATCTCCCACGACAACTGAATCAGGCATCTTTCATAATAGATCAAAAATCCAAAAAGGAATCTACCAAAAAGTATGTGGTATCGTTATGGTCTGCACTCACTAAGTAGTGTTCACCAGTCACTGTACATGAGTCACAAATGCAAATCCAGAATCCTCACTGGACTGCACCGGCGACACCCTGACGATGCGACGGCAGCAGCTCCAGCGGCGACACTCTTCTCCCACGATGCGTGAAGCTTCCGCTCGATGCTACAACTACACCAGCGATATCTACGAAGCGACGGCAGCAGCTCCGACGGCGGCGCGCTTCTCTGGGATGCGAGGTGCTCTTCTTCGATGCGGTGCAGTGCGACAGTTCCAGCGGCGGCACCCTCCTTCGGAGTTGCGACGGCAGGCACAGCGACACGCTCCGACCTCGTTGTAAGACTCTTCTCTCAATGTGATGCAGTGAGACTACTACAGCGGCGACACCCTCCTTCGTAGTTGCGACGGCAGCAGCAGCGAAGACGACATGCTTCCCCTTCATTGTGGCACACTTCTCTCCGATGCGGTGCAGTGCGACAGTTCCAGAGGTGACATCCTCCTTTGGAGTTGCGACGGCTAGCCCAGTGACGGCGACACGTTTCTTCTTGTTGAGTTGCGCTTCCAGCTGCTTGCGACACTCAGTTGCTCAGAAGGCCCAAAGCAGCAGCAGGCACTTCCAAAAGAACTCTGGAAAGCTGGGGGTTGAAGTCTGTTGTCCCTAAGATGTCAGCAGGAGGCAAGCTCTTTTCCAAGCCCTTGGAGATCGTTCACAAGTTGAAAGCAAAGTACACAAAGTTCCTTTCTCCTTCCTTTGGCAGTAAGGCAACCACTGCAGGCCAATCCCCCAAGCAGCACTTCAGCTTGGGAATAGTCTGTCCACAGTTTCTTCAGGTTCCTCTTCTCAGTAAAGGTTTCTTCTTGTAGTCCAAAAGTGATCTAATTTCATGGGATCAGGGTCCCAATATTTATACCCCAAAATCCTTTGTTCACTGAGGGGAGAGGGGCCTGTGCCCAGTCCAAACCAGTTCTGAAGCACTCTGTTTACCAGACTTCTCCTTTCTTTTCACAGTGCAGGGCAGGCACATCAGACGTCCCACAGGAGGTGGAGCCAGTATTGTGGAAGGCAAGTACAGTCCTGGAGCACTTTGTTTACAGGACTCCTTATCTTATTTCAGTGTGCAGGGCAAAGACATCAGCCGCTCCCCAGGGGGTGGAGCCAGCATAGTGGAAGGCAGGCACAGCCCTATTCAAGGTTCAGGTGCAAGTCCTTCCTCCCATCTAGATGCAGATCTCTCTCTTCACCACCGGGTGACTCAGCTTGTCTCCTGGAATTCCCCTGCCCTGTCACTCACAAAACCAGACATAGGAATACACAACCTAGCAGAGGCAGGTTTGAATGGTTAGACAAGCAAATACCTACTTTATAAAAGTGGTATTTGCAAACACAGAATATTAAAACCAACCTCACTAAAATATGTATTTTTCTGGCATACTAAACTCGAAATTCCATCATGTTCTCTGAGACAGTTAGGATTATAAAATGTAATAACTTTAACAGCCCATTCTGGCCTATGGAGAACAGGTAGACTTACAATAGTGAAAAACAAAAATGGTTGTAATTCACTATTAGGACATGCCACACATACCAGGGCTTGTCCTACCTTGTACTTACAATGCACCCTGCACTTAGGCCTACCATAGGGGTGACTGATATGAAGAAAAGGGAAGGTTTAGGGACTGGCAAGTGGGTGCTCTTGCCCAATCAGCATGACTGTACCAGACTGCACGCAGGCTCTGCAATGGCAGACTTTAGACACATTTTACAAGGCAGCTTCTGTGGGTGGCACAACCAGTGATGCAAGCCCACCAGCAAAACACACAAGATGATGGACGGAATGTTGCACAATGGCAAAACATTCACCTCCAGTCACAGATCTGGGTTTAATCCATCGTTATTTTGTCACATCAAGCCACCCCAGTTCAGACATGGCCATATGCAAATCAGTCTTGACCCTGTGCCTCATGGGAACAGTCCAGACCGAACTGCCAAGCCATGTCTTCCCTGGACCGTAATCAAGCATCCTAGGACTGGTTTCTGGCTATCAGCCATCTTCAGACAGGATAGCTTGACTCTAGTGGCGTAGTGAGCACGGGACACACGTCTGGGCATACCCTTCCCACATAGGGTGAACAGCAAATCACACAAGATAATGGATGGAATGGTGCACAATGGCAAAACATTCACCCCAGTCACAGATCTGGGTTTAATCCATCGTTATTTTGCTCACCAAGCCACCCCAGTTCAGACATGGCCATATCAAATCAGTCTTGACCCAGTGCCTCATGGGAACAGTCCAGACCGAACTGTCAAGCCATGTCTTCCATGGACCGGAATGAAGCATCCCAGGACCGGTTTCTGGCTATCAACCGTCTTCAGCCAGGATAGCTTGACTCCAGTGGCGTAGTGAGCACGGGGCCCACGTCTGGGCATACCCTTCCCACATAGGGTGAACAGCAAAACACACAAGATGATGGACGGAATGTTGCACAATGGCAAAACATTCACCCCCAGTTACAGATCTGGGTTTAATCCATCGTTATTTTGCTCACCAAGCCATCCCAGTTCAGACATGGCCATATGCAAATCAGTCTTTACCCTGTGCCTCATGGGAACAGTCCAGACCGAACTGCCAAGCCATGTCTTCCCTGGATCGGAATCAAGCATCCTAGGACCGGTTTCTGGCTATCAGCCATCTTCAGCCAGGATAGCCTGACTCCAGTGGGTAGTGATCACGGGACCCACGTCTGGGCATACCCTTACCAAATATGGTGAACAGCAAAACACACAAGATGATGGACGGAATGTTGCACAATGGCAAAACTTTCACCCCCAGTCACAGATCTGGGTTTAATCCATCGTTATTTTTCTCAGCAAGCCACTCAATTTTAGACATGCCATATGCAAATAAGTCTTGACCCTGTGCCTCATGGGAACAGTCCAGACCGAACTGCCAAGCCATGTCTTCCCTGGACCGAAATCAAGCATTCTAGGACCGGTTTCTGGCTATCAACCGTCTTCAGCCAGGATAGCTTGACTCCAGTGGCGTAGTGAGCACGGGACCGACGTCTAGGGAATACCCTTCCCACATAGGGTGAACAGCAAAACACACAAGATGATGGACGGAATGTTGCACAATGGCAAAACATTCACCCCCAGTTACAGATCTGGGTTTAATCCATCGTTATTTTGCTCACCAAGCCACCCCAGTTCAGACATGGCCATATGCAAATCAGTCTTTACCCTGTGCCTCATGGGAACAGTCCAGACCGAACTGCCAAGCCATGTCTTCCCTGGACCAGAATCAAGCATCCTAGGACCGGTTTCTGGCTATCAGCAGTCTTCAGCCAGGATAGCCTGACTCCAGTGGCGTAGTGATCACGGGACCCACGTCTGGGCATACCCTTGCTGTAGGAGAGTGGGTTCTGCAATCCTATGGTCACCCCAGATTTTAGCTTTTTGCTACACTGGTTTACGACTTTCCCTGGCTGTGGGCCTGCTAATCAGACCCACAGTCTAGCTGTTCTCTCTCTAAATTGACATCCATGTACTTTAGGTGCATTTACCAATTGGTACTGGGCCACCTTATCAGTCCCTGTACAGTGTACCTTAGGTACCCAGGGCATAGGTGTACCCAGGCCCTACCAGGGGCTGAAGCATGTATTATGCCACCCCTGGCTGGCCATCTAAACCGACACAACTGGCTGGTTGGTAAGACAGCTGGGGCAAGGTGGTGTAATCACCCTTTGCTGTAGATATAGTTACCTATATCTAACCCTAAAATGGACACATATATTCCTATCAGTCATTCCTATGGCAGGCCTTATCAATCCTGAAGGCAGAGTGCTTGGAATTATGGGAGATGGTGCTCTGGCATGAGCTGAGCCTGTCTGCAGCTTGCGGAACCAAGTCCTTATAGCTGTTCCATGATAACGCTATACCATATACCCTTAAGTGCATTATAATCCTCACGGTTAAATGCTAACATTGGTATAGCATTATCAAAACATGTCGAGTAAGGTGTCATACGAATTGGAATACTACCCCCTCGCCAATTCTGGCAACAGGGGTAGCATTCCACCCTTCTAGAGGGGCACAACATGTATGTAACTGTGAACCACGGTTAAAGTTAACTCGAGCCTTGGCATCATAAAATGGATGCTGCCACCACAGACACAAGTCTGACCTCCTGCTGCTGGGAGTCCTTCCAGCGAGGGAGGCTTGGACAAAGGGTTTCCTGCCTTGGGAGGTGCTAGCACCACCCCAGACAGGATTTTGTGTATTGGGTAGGATAGGCCTGAAAGGAATGAGACATGCCTGGGGCACACAAGGTGTCCTGTGCATACACCGGTTCAAACCAGTTTCTGGGGCACCCCTGCCCCAGCTCTGGCCAAAACCGGACAAAGGATAGGGGGTGTAACCACCCCCCTTCCTGGTCCCACCCAGGGGAGGGACCTAGTCACCAGTACAGCCCCCTTTAGCAGGATAAAGGTAGGAGCTGGTCCCATTCCAAATTAGATTAATCCTAAACTACTCTAAAAGAAGAAACTCTGGACTTCGACGTTCTGCTCCGCAGAAGACTGAAGAAATCTCCCTTGTGGGCAAGGAGTGTCCACCCTGCAACTGCAGGCACCATCAAGCGTCCAGCGGCCTCACTTTGTCGTCTTCCCTTGAGGATCCAGACTTCAGAGCCCGACGAGACCCGGATTCCCAGACCTCTCCGACCTCAACTCACATCTGCAGCACAGCTGAGATCCGTGGGTGCGACGAGACACGTGGGACCGGCCATCTTGATAGAAACGGCACTTCGCTTCCAGCACGACTCCCGAGGTAAACTCGACCAAGTGCTTTGGGGATTGAGAAGCCCCAGCCTCGAGCAGCTCCTGCACGGAAGATCAGCCCTCCAGCATCCACGAGATCTGCATGGGGCCCTTCTGCCTGTTTGCTGCTCGACGCGTTGTATGGTCAATTGCCGGCTGGCTAGTGGCCTCCTAGATGACGAACTTTGAAAGCTTCACTGCTGGTCTGGTTGCTCCAGACTGGCCCTTGCTCCCTTCCAAAAGAGGAGCACCCCGGACTCTCCTAGTCCGCACCAGACGCCTTTTCCACTCACTGCGTGGGTTGCCTTTGCCAAGGCCTGTTGACGCCGAATCCAGAACAGACACCGCGGACAGCGAGAACCTACATGGGACAGCTCGTGCCTCCATCCTGGTCGTCGAAGACACCTCCTGGTCCACGTGGCTGCAGAGTCAAGCGTCCCCTCTTCACCTGATCGCGATGACGACATCTGGTTCCATTCCTGGTTCCACTCCAGTCACTGGCTAATGACTTTGAACATTGTCCCCTCTGCTTTCAGGTCTTCAGCATCACTGATCCACCCTTGGATCACACCGGACATCTTCCTCCTGGTCGCCAGCAGCATCTTTTCTTCCAGGCTCCATAGACTTCAACGCAGAAACCCGACACGACTTCGCACCTATGCACCCGCAGCCCGTGGGTGAGGTAACAAGAGCATTTTGGTGCTCAAGGGTAGCTTGACTCTCCTAGTGTCCAGATTCACAGTCGTTTTAGTCCTACCTAGTCAGGATTGTCCGTACTCACCTTTTTCTTGAACTGTACTGTCCATAGACGTTGTTACGCATCTCACGTGTGAGTTCACACTCTGCACGCGCGTTCCGTGGGCCTCCTATTACTTACCTAAAGTTAGGATAGTGTAGTCCCAGTGTTCCTACAGCCTCTGGACAGCTCCATTCCTTCTATTGACTTCCTTATACCATTTACTTAGTATATGGTTTGCCGTGCCCCTAGGGCACCATTGTAATCTTGTGCAACTTATCGTATTTTTCCTAAGAGATTGTCATGTGCTTAGCCCTCTGATCTCATAAAGAGTTCAGAGGAGTTTGTTATTAATAAATATATTGTTTATTTTCATAACAACCTGTGGGGTGTCCTTACATCTGGTATTCAAGGGGTTATATTATGGTAAAACAGCTGGCGTCACATGCCAAAAGAGTTTAGCCTAAGACTGCCTTGTCCATGCTACCATTAGGATAGCTGGTCTATAAGGTTGACTTACAACCAATCACCATAAGGGTTGTTTGGACTGATACAAGGGGATCACTAGAACTAGTGAGCATCATATAGCAGGCCAACTTCTCACATTGGTGTGCAGCGGTTGGGATTTGAGCTTGCTGTTGTTTTTACCAAATATAATCTTGAAATATCATTTGAAAGATCACATAAGGTACCCTAGGTACATATAACAAGCTTAGAAATACTCTGAGTTCTACTGAACCAGCTGTTGTAGTAGAAAGGGCCTAGCACACCCTGACTACAACTCTTAGCAAGGGATCAGTAGGAAAACCCATAGTGTAGGTAGGTGCATCACTTACACCTCACTAGAAAGCATGTCTACCCATGGAGAGACTTCAGAGACTCCCCTAGTGGTTAGTGACCCTCCACAGGTCCTTTCCAGATACGCAGCTCTCAGTTTCCAGGAGATGAGACAATTGTGTACCTCCAGGAAATTGAAACAGGGTTCTAACCCTACCACTCCTTTTCTGTTAGGTCTCTTAGAGACATATGATGCTAGAAGGGCTTCTAACACAGGCCCCTTGAATCCAGATGGGAGCATGCCCCCCTTAGAAGGTACACCTGGTGATCCAGACTCTAACCTCCCTGAAACAGAGAATGTAGCTGAGGAGGAAGAGGAAGAGTCCTCTGGAGATGAGGCAGACAAAGGTCCAGTAGTAGTCAGCAGACTCACCAGGGCCAACTAAAGCCTACATGAAGGTGGTACTGGGGGAGCCCCAAGACCATCCTCAAGCAGGCCTAACCTTGGGAATAGACGAGTTAGATCTCATTCCAGAGGCTCTAACAGATCTATTCACACCCAAGTCTCTCAGGCATCTTATCAGAGAGGGATGATATCCCCTCAGAGAAGAGAGCATGAAGCAAAGATGAGGGAAGTGAATCTGAGGATTGAAAGGGAAGAACTTGCCCTTGCCAAAGAGAAACTTGCCTTTGCCAGAGAGCAACAGTTGAGTGGGGTAGTCCTCACTGGTGCAGCAATTTCCCTAGGGATAAAGAAAGGGGTTTTGATACTAGAAACCTGAGTAAAATAGTGCCCTCCTATAAGACAGGAGATGATATCCACAAGTGGATAACTGCTCTGGATAGGGCCTGCAAAGTACAGCGGGTACCCCAGAGTCAGTGGCCAGCTATATTGTGGCTCTCCTTTGAAGGTAAAGGTAGAGATAAGCTCCTCACTGTTAGAGATGAGGATGCTAATGATTACCAAGTCTTGAAAACTGCACTGATTGATGGGTTTGGCTTAACAATTTAACAGTACAGGTTGATGTTCAGAGACACCCAGAAAACTCAGGCTCAAGATTGGACTGACTTTGTTGATTGTGCCACTAAGGCTCTGGAAGGCTGGTTACTGGGAAGTAAAGTTACTGATTACGCAGGATTGTATAATCTAATTATGAGAGAGCAAATCTTAAATAATTGTCAGAACCAGTTGTTGCGTCAGCACTTGATTGACTCAGATCTGACCTCTCCCCAAGATTTGGGAAAGAAGGCAGACAGATGGGTCAGAACAAGGGTCAAGCAGCAGAACCAGAACCAGGGTGGTGGCCAGAAGAAAGCAGACCAGAAGGGTAATAATGAGAATAAGCAAAAATGACCAGAAGTCTTCAACAGGGCCCCAACAATCTAAGGAGGGTGGGTCCCAGAATTCCCAAAAGAAGAAGAATGATGGTCCTACGAAACCATGGTGCCAATACTGTAAAAGTAAGACTCACTGGTTTAGTGAGTGTACCAAGAAAGGCCAAACTCTTACCACTACTGTCCCTAAGACGCCTGCACCCCCTAGTACAGTTAGTAGTGGTAGTGTACCTCCCAAGGCTATAGTTGGGTTAACCCTGGGAACTGAGGTGGGTTCTGACTTAGTCAGAACACCTTCTCAGGCAGTTCTTGTTTGTACTGGGGACATGGATATGGCCCCTACTGTAAGTCCTAGTACTCTGGGCAAATACAGGCAAACGCCTTTAATCAATGGGAAAACGGCTCAGGCCTACAGGGACACACGTGCCAGTGTCACTATGGTGACACCAACATTTGTGGATCCTGACCAGATCATGCTAGGTTCAGACTACCTAGTGACCAATGCTAGCAATGTCACTACCAATCACAGTATGGCAGTTATTAATTTCTCCTGGAGAGGGGTAACTGGCCTCAAAAGGGTTGTAGTTAGTTCAGACCTCCCAGTAGATTGTCTTTTGGGCAATGATTTGGAATCCTCACTGTGGTCAGATGTGGAGTACAGGACTCATGTAGAAATGCTAGGTCTCTCCTCACATGTCACAGGCCAAGAAATGCCCAGCTGAACAAGTGCTGGATCCTGAAAGAATGGACCAGACACTACCCAAGAGGAAGAGCAGTAGGGGTAAGGCTGAGCCTTCCCCCATGCCTCAGGTTGAGGATCAGCCCTCCCAGGAGGCTGACCCAAAGACCCCAGAAGGAACTGTCCTAGAAGAGCTTGAACCTAAACAGGTTGAGTTTCTTGGGACAGGGGACCTTCCAGGGCAGACTTGAGACAGGCACAGTTAGACTGTTCCTCCCTTGAATCCCTCAGACAGAAGGCTGCTGCTGAGGCTGCAGGGACTGCTACAGGTGCCCATAAGGTATTGGGATGAAGGACTCCTATACTCTGAGGCAAGAGACCCCAAGCCTGGTGCTACCAGGAGGCTGGTCATCCCCTTGTCTCTTAGAGGTTTCCTTCTCACCTTAGCCCATGAGATTCCCCTTGCAGGTCACTTAGGCTAGAACAAGACTTGGGACAGGCTTGCCCCACACTTTCACTGGCCTCATATGTCTGAAGACACTAAAGAGTTTTGTCGCTCATGTGTCACCTGTCAAGCCAGTGGCAAATCAGGTGGCACCACAAAGGCCCCCCTTATAACACTACCTGTGGTGGGGGTGCCCTTTGAGAGAGTGGGGATAGACAGTGTTGGACCAATGGACCCCTCAACAGCCTCTGGGCACAGATTCATACTGGTGGTAGTGGATCATGCCACCAGGTATCCAGAAGCTATTCCCCTTAGGACCACTACAGCTTCTGTTGTGGCCAGGGCCCTGCTTGGAGTTTTCTCCAGAGTGGGGTTTCCTAAGGAGGTTGTCTCTGACAGAGGTGCAAACATCATGTCAGGATACTTGACTGCAATGTGGAAGGAGTGTGGTGTAAATTACAAATTTACCACACCCTATCACCCACAGTGCAATGGGCTTGTTGAAAGATTCAACAAGACCCTAAAAGGGATGATAAAAGGGTTACCTGAAAAGCTTATGCGAAGATGGGACATCCTTTTACCCTGCCTCCTGTTTGCTTACAGAGAGGTCCCACAGAAGGGGGTTGGCTACAGACCTTTTGAGCTTCTGTTTGGGCATCCTGTAAGAGGACCCCTATGTCTTGTAAAGGAAGGATGGGAGTTGCCTCTCAAAAAGCCTAAACTTGACATAGTGGACTATGTACTTGGTCTCCGCTCTAGGATGACAGAGTACATGGAGAAGGCATCCAAAAACCTTGAGGCCAGCCAAGAACTTCAAAAAGCTTGGCATGACCAAAAGGCTGTCCTAACTGTGTATCATGCCGGACAGAAGGTGTGGGTGCTGGAGCCAGTGGCCCCAGCAGCTCTCCAAGACAGATGGTCTGGACCCCATACCATTATTGAGCAAAAGGGAGAGGTCACCTACTTGGTGGACCTTGGAACTCCCAGGAGCCCCCACAGGGTGCTTAATGTAAACAGGCTCAAGGCATTTGTCGACAGGGAAAACATGGGCTTGCTCATGGCAACAGATGAGGGACAGGAGGAAGAGAGTGACCCTCTCCCAGACCTGCTCACTCAGAACCCTGATGATGGGTCAGTTGAAGGTGTAGTCTTTTCTGACAGCCTCTCTGAGCATCAACAAAAGGATTGCAAACTATTTCTTCAATCCTTTAGACAAATGTTCTCACTGACACCCAGTCAGACAAACTGGTGCACCCATGAGGTGGACACTGGTGACAGTCTGTCTGTCAAGAGTAAAATCTACAGGCAACCTGACCACGTCAGGGACTGCATAAAGAAAGAAGTCCAAAAGATGTTGGAATTGGGAGTCATTGAACCCTCAGAGAGCCCTTGGGCTAGTCCTGTAGTTCGAGTGCCAAAACCTCACACCCAGGATGGTAAGAGAGAGATAAGGTTTTGTGTAAACTACAGGGGTCTCAATGCTGTCACTAAGACAGATGCCCATCCAATACCTAGGGCAGATGAACTTATAGACAAGTTGGCTTCTGCAACTTTCTTGAGTACATTTGACCTAACAGCTGGTTATTGGCAGATCAGGTTAGCTGAAGATGCCAAGGCCAAAACAGCGTTTTCTACCCCAGGAGGTCATTACCAATTTGTGGCGATGCCCTTTGGTTTGAAAAATGCACCTGCCACTTTTCAAAGGTTGGTGAACCAAGTCCTCACTGGGTTGGATGACTTTTGTGCAGCATATCTAGATGATATTGCTGTCTTCAGCTCCACCTGGGAGGATTACCTGATCCACCTGAGGAAAGTTATGGAGGCCCTGCAAAAGGCAGGCCTCACTATCAAGGCCACCAACTGCAAGATAGGGCAGAGTCAGGTTGTGTACCTGGGCCACCTTGTGGGTGAGGCCAGGTTCAACCCTTGGAGAGCAAGATACAGGCCATAAAGGACTGGGCTCCTCCAACAACCCAGACACAGGTCAGAGCTTTCTTGGGCCTGTCTGGTTACTATAGGAAGTTTGTCAAAAAATATGGGTCCATTGTGATACCCCTTAATGACTTGACAAGCAAGAAAATGCCAAAGAAAGTTCAGTGGACAGTTAGCTGTCAGAAGGCATTCGATGACCTGAAGCAGGCCATGTGTACTGCACCTATTCTCAAGAGTCCTGACTACTCCAAAACCTTCATTGTCCAAACAGATGCATCTGAGTTGGGTGTGGGAGCTGTTCTATCTCAACTGAATATTGATGGTCATGACCAGCCCATTGCTTTTATAAGTAGAAGGCTGACCCCTAGAGAGAAACGTTGGTCAGCTATTGAGAGGGAGGCCTTTGCTGTGGTTTGGGCCCTGAAGAAGTTGAGGCCATACTTGTTTGGAACTCAATTCAAGATTCAGACCGACCATAAGCCCCTCTTATGGCTAAATCAGATGAAGGGTGAAAACCCCAAACTTCTTAGGTGGTCCATTTCCCTACAGGGGATGGATTTTACAGTGGAGCACAGACCAGGGACTGTGGAGCACAGACCAGGGACTGACCATGGCAATGCAGATGGTCTCTCCAGGTATTTCCACTTAGAACAGGAAGACTCACCTGGTAAAAGTTAGTTTAATGTCCCTAAGTTTGGGGGGGGGGTTATGTAGGAGAGTGGGGTCTGCAATCCTATGGTCACCCCAGATTTTTGCTTTTTGCTTCACTGGTTTACAACTTTCCCTGGCTGTGGGCCTGCTAATCAGACCCACAGCCTAGCTGTTCTCTCTCTAAATTGACATTCATGTACTTTAGGTGTATTTACCAATTGGTACTGGGCCACCTTATCAGTCCTTGTACAGTGTACTGTGATGTATTTACTATGGGTACTGTATCGATCCCCCTATTTCTGACCCTTGTCTGGTTAATAATTAACTAGCAGCCATTCAACTGCACAGAAACCCGTTATCTGATTAGCCATACAACGGCACAGAAGCCCGTTATCTGATTAGGTCATAGCGCATGCCATCTCATTAGGCAAGCACTATTTCTCCAGCCCCCTAATAGGCATACGGTGTTCTCAAAACAAATCAAACCTACCACGACCTGGGAAATCCCCACAGCCATTGTTTTGATTCAGCCGAGAACTTCAGTAAAGAATGTGCGAACGACCAGTTCGTATGACATCCTTATTGACGTATTTATGTCCATCCTTACGTCAATCTCTGCACCTTTCAGGTATAAATAATACCGACATTGCCTTAAGCAAACACACGAGGTGGTGACAAGATTGGGGCAGCGAGACTTGCCGAGGAGCCCAGCTGACAGCGAAGTCCACAGACGCTGCCCCTCCTTTCTGACGCGCTGAGAGAGAGACGCTGCCTTTTCTCCTGCCGAGAAATCCAGCTCCGGCGCTTCCAAGCCGCCCTCGCAGGCAGCTGGAATATCAAGACCTGAGATAGAGATACCAACCCTTCAGCCTTCTAAAATCCCAGGTACTGAACTGAATAAACCTTTGTAGAGAATTCTTGAAGCAGACTCTTGGCAAAACAAACTTAACTTAAACTGCTAGTTATCTACTCCCGCCCACGTATTAGGCTTAGGTCAGGTACATTGGGGTAGGCGTAGTTAGAAGCACCAGTTGAGTACTATTAGTCAATGTATATATGTATGTATCTATTTTATCCATTTTAAGTATCATATGGCTAAGAAACCATATCAATGCTTTTACAGTATTATTTTATAATTCTGTTATTACTGTATGCACTTTACTTAACTATAAGTATTGCAATAATAGCGATTCATTTCTCTTGTATGAGAAAAGAGACTGATCAATAAATAACATCTTTTTATTGAACACGCCCGTCTCTTCCTTTTCTCTACAATCTTGTGAAACTAAGAATGCACTGAACTGACTGAGTAAAATAAGTTGTCTTTTGTTTTCACACGACTCTAGAGATACACTCTTGATTACGGGAGAGCAAAGTTGTCATGTTCTATGGTTGTCAGAAACTAAATCCCTTCTTGTCTATCCAGGGAAGTTAAACTCCTCCTTGTCTATTCGAGAAAGTTTCTAGTGAACTCTGAGCTAGCTGGCAAACATTAAACTTTAAGTCTAATATCGACAATAGAAGACCTAGTTAACCTCTGTCCTACGTCTATACTATTGAAGATATTATTCCAATGCGCAGAGCCTATTGGGATAATAGGAACTACACTACATGGCGCCCAACTGTTTGGATAGGCGATAAATCTAACGTAAGACATTAGAGTAACTCAGTCGTGCTTTTTCACACAGACCCCTTTTTCCCCATAATACTCCAAAGACGTCTGGAGTGGGTGAAAGGTTAAATCCGCCAAACTTAGTAGGAGGAAACTCCTATGTATGGTTCTTGGTTTATTCAACGTTGAAGGATACACTGTTCCAAAATATTGTGCATCTAATCTTTGTTTCCATAGTAACCTGATCTGCAAATAAACAAAATAACCTTCTTGACAGTAGAATGTCAGAAAATGAAGAAGAAAGGGAGACAGCTAGAATAGCAGCTCAACTCCTTGCGGATGACAATAGTCTCCTACATCAAGACCCGGATGCAATACTCATCCCGGTCAACATAAGAAAATCTATAACTTTAAAACTTATAGAAAATGGGCTGACACCGAGAGGTGGTACAGTCATATTCGTAATTGAGGAACACGAATATCGGCAGACAGAGGTATTCTATTCATGGATAAACTTTCCAGCAGCAAACGCTGTAACAAAGGACTTCCACTATTACAAAATAGAGGAACCTCCTAATGAGTACACTCCTTTCGAGGAGGTGGAAATACCACTCAAATACCAAGAGCACCTGCTCTGATTTAATGGCGCCCTAAAACATAATAATCACATCACCAGGCTCGGTCCACTAGGTAGACCAGGAGCAACGTGGCCGGTCCTATCCGGATACACACCACATCCAGACATTGAAGAAATGTCTGGACCAGAACTTTTAGCACAGCTAAAACAATGAATTAAAATACATAGACAATTAGTTCAATATGTAATGCGGACTTCAACAGTCCAACCAGCTATTAAAATTCCACAACTGATCCCTCACCAGGGGAACACAAATAAAATTACACCACAGAACATACAGTCCTGTCTAGGTAAAGTACCCGCAAAACGGGAACAAATTCCATTCTGGTTAGCACAAAAAATCACTCAAATAGAGGCGGTATTTCCAGATACCACCCCGGTTGAGAAACACAGGATTCTGACTATCTGTCTTCCAATGGGAATCGCACCACATGTGGAGGACTGTGACACTTGGGGTACAGTCTTTGCTTCCATTTACACAAAAACACATGGTGTTCCATCCATGTCAGTAATACCAGATGTGCTAAAACAAATTCAAAATGAATACGGTCCAGAACCTGCTTTAACTCTTGGTATGAAATTACTAAAAGACTTCAAGCAGGTCTCGGCAATATTATTAGCAAATATAAAGGGAGAAGCAGCAAATGTGGCGATCCGCCAGAGGTTGAAAGAGACAGATATAGCAGACCAACCATTTGAAATTGCCAGAATCATAGAAAAATCCTATGAAGAACTAGGAAGAGATAGTTTGGGTGGAAAACCGGTGAAACCCCAACTTATTGAAAAACCTGAAAAAGTATTTATTAAAAATAATCTAAACACTCAAAAAAAGAGCTGGGATGGAAATAAACAATCCACTCCTAAAGAAAAAAGATTCCAGTCCAGAGGAAGGTCTCCTCGGCGGAGAGAAAGATCTCCGGACCAAGGACACAAGTCTCCCCAGGGGGAGCCCTCTGAGAAAAAATACAACCTTAGAAATAGGGATAATCTGAAGAAACCTGATAGATATCAAGATATTGATACACGTCCCTCTCAATCTTTTCAGACTTCCTTGCAGAAATCGGAAAGAAGAGGACGATCAGAACACAGGGAAGAGCACGTCAAGTCCAAAGACAAGGAACCTGCTCATCAAAATAAAAAATTACAGTTTCCAAAAAAGAAGGTAGCCAGTATTAAAGTAATCAACCATGCCGAGAATACTGAGGACACAGCTGAAAAACGGAGAATGGGCTCAGACAATGCTAGACAGCGCAGCAGAAGTGAGCATAGCTCTCAAGATCCTTATGAATCATTTGGAGACAGCGGACACGAATGAATACATTCAGGTGGAAACTGCAGATACCAGGGTTAGCAAACCTCATAAAATATATGAAATAACATTGCGTATAGAGGGGGATAAGACTAGAAAAATAAGGGGTCTCTTTTGGGATAATCTCTCCAAGGGCTATGACATCCTTCTAGCTGAAAGAGACTGGCCACCAGAGTTTGTCAGGGAGTGCCCTCATGGCGAAGAAATAATTATGCCTGCCTTCTCAAATCATATTCCAATTCATAAAAAATATACACTTGCAAGAAAGTGGGCAGTAGCCCAAGCTCCTGCATTATATAAAAACCATGTGGGATGGGATGAGGACTCTCCTCCTCACAAAATCCAGTTAAAATCACAACCTACTGCACAGAGGCAGTACCCAATTAAGCAAGAAGCTAGGAAACGGGTAAAAGAGATCCTAGATCAACTTGAATACCAGGGGGTGATTGAAACTTGCACCTCACAAATGAATAATCCTTTGTTTCCTGTCTCCAAACCAGACAATTCATATCGTCTTGTTTTGGACTAAAGACACTTTAACTCATGTTGCAAAACCTTTGCAGTACAAAATTCGCATAGTGCTGCACTAAGGAATAACATAGTGCGCAAAAAATACAAAACAACATTAGACATCTCTAATGGATTCTTCTGTCAAAATATAGCACCAGAGAGCAGATATTTGACCGCGTTCTCAATAAATGGCGCGCAAAAAAATTTCTGTCATTTGCCCCAGGGGTTCAAGAATAGCCCAGGATTATTCTCAGCAAGAGTAACAGAGTTACTACAAATATATGATGATGAGGCATTATCTTATGTCGATGACATCTATCTAACAGATGATGACTTGGATACTCACTTGAAGAGAGTGAACACCATAATACTTGGGTTCGCAGCAGAGGGTTACAAATTCAACTTTAAAAAGTCAAGAATTGCCCATCTAACTGTCCTGTTTTTAGGATATGAACTATCAAGTGAAGGCAAAAGCCTGGCTGACAATTTCCTAGAGAAATGTGCTGTAATCCAAGCACCTAGAACACTAAAAAACTTACAATCAATTCTAGGTTTCCTACATTTCGGAAGAACTTACATTATAAATTATGCAGAGAGAGTTAAACCTCTCTATGATCTTATAAAACCAGATTTTAAAAGAATCAATTGGACTCAAAAACACACAGAAATTTTGAGATCATTACAAACAGATATGTTAGTTAAAACAAAATTACAAACACGTGATAACACACGCAACCTTGTGATTCGAGTCATCCCAGGAAGATGCGGATTCACATACCTGACCTCTAATGAAGGAGAGAAGGTACCAATTGCATACAAATCACATTTGTACACAGAAGCTGAAAAAAGGTTCAGCATTAAGGAAAACATTGTTCATGCGGTTCAAACAGCTGTAGCAAAAGAAAAATACCAAGCCGACAGTAGACAGGTTACAGTCAGAACAGCAGAATCAGCTTTTGAGGCATTAACAACACCATGTAATTTACCGACAACGGCACTGAATCCAGAATGGATACAATGGGTACATTCTGTTGCTACAGACAAAGTAAAATACTATTTTGACCCGGAAATGAAAGAATTAAAATATCTAGAATATGAGAGAGAATACCCTCTGCCAATCGACATTCTGCCTTTACGACAGTACGCCTGTGTAATATATACAGACGGTCATGCTCAACCCTCAGTTTGGGGAGAGCTGGCTTACAACGCCACATGCGAAATTACAAAAGAAGTGTGGCGCGGAGGTAAATTAAGACCTCTACTTACAAAAACACACTCAGTAGAAAATAATTCAGAACAACAAACTGAAATAATAGCGTTAAAAATGGCGCTAGATAATGCCGATCGCGAATTCCCGACACTTATAGTGTGCGATTCGTATTACTGCGTCAAATCATACAATAACGATTTACAGAAATGGATTCAAAACGGTTACAAAGATGACAGAGGTGCAACAATAAAGCAAAAAGTGCTTTGGGAACAAGTAGTTCTTTTACAGAAAGAACTACCAAAAACTCACGTGATACATTCACTGAGTCATCAGCGTGATGGCGTTCACGTTGCAGGGAATTCATTGGCTGAGACAGCCACAGCGGTAGCAACTAAATCGGCTTCCGTAGCTACAAAAAAGCGTACAGTAAAATACATTGACGGAGAAACTGTGCTGGCAGTGAAAACGTCATCAAAAGGCGACTGCTCAGCGCTACCGATCAATTACCCACTCAATTATACATACATAATCGATGGAAAATCAGTCCCTTTTGCTCGAATCCCTGGAGTGGGGGATAGAGTAATTCCAAACACGGACAGGAGAGGCTTGTTAATAGCAGACGCACATATGGGTGAGGGTCTCAGACACCTTAAGCTAAAAGATTCTCTGGAAGAATTACAATCAGTATACTGGTGGCCAGGCATGAGCCTGCATCATCACATTTTTGTAAAAAACTGCCCAGACTGCAACAGAGATCGCAGTGGTGAGAGAAACGGTTTACTACCATGGCGTTTCACTCCAGAAAGTATCAAATCAACAAAAAAATAATAAAAACACAGTATGAATAATGCGTAGTATTAACATGTAGAGACTATCTTCACTTATAATGTAGACCCCAAATTTCGGCTGACGTCGGAACTGTTATACAAAGATTTGCGAGTCTAGAATGGCATATACGCTAGAAGCATGTTACGTTCTGACCAAAAAATTTCCTTTAGCTCTAAAAACAGCTTATGGGGGGTGACTGGTCAGAATGAACATTGCATTGCGGGACTCTTCTCACTTCCTTCCTGAGGGAAACGGGATGGTGTAAAGAAAAAACCAAGGCATAAAGCAATCTATAACAGCAAAGATATTAGGTTCAGGAGTTGGGTGGGTCAAACATTTAATAAGTGTCCAACGTAGTCTAAATAACCTGCCAAGAAATTCTCTGAAAGGACTCAGTCCGTACGAACTATTGTTTGGGACTAAAATGTTAATCCAGGACTTAGATAGTCAGACTTCAGTGGTTAAAGAAAAATGCTTTGATATCAAAGATCGCTTGGCTATTTTACAGGACTTAAATGAAACAAGAAAAGACCTGAGCAACATAAAGTTGAAACAGCAGCCAGCAACCACTGAAGAAAAACCACCTGTCCCAGCAAGGCCTGTCTGGATTCCAAAAGTCGGGGATCTGGTCAGAGAGAAGATCGCGGTAAAGAAGGAATTTGGGCCTTCTTACAGAAAAGCAGTTCCTGTCTTGTCTATCAACGGGACAAGATCAGTAGTACTACCGCCCCTTGCTGGTAAAAAAGGAGAACCGAGTCATATCCATCGACCTGGTTAAACCACAATCATGTGGCCGATAACAAATAGTAGGCCAAGTGGACTCCCAAGAAGTAGCAGAACACCAAAGTTTGCTACATCCACAGAGGTTCAAACTGAAAGACTGATCACATTTGGAAAATCTACAGTGAAACAACAAGGACTATGCAACAAAGCAATGGAACTTGAACTTCTTAAAACCCAAATAAAAACTTTTCATCAAGGAACAACAACCTACGATGATGTAACTACAGACTTTGCTAATGAAATAAAGCAAAATCCAAAAACAAAAAGTAATCCAGAAGCAATTGGAACAATTGACAGAACGGCATCCGGCTACTGCATCATCTTCGATGAGGTTTCAGAAGATCCAAGTGAGCATGGGCGGATTTTGCGGATTCGCAATCCGTGAATTTGCGGATTTGCGGATTGCAACAATACGCAAAATCCGCGAATTCTCGCAGATTTGCGTATTTTTTTTGGGGTGTGTGTTCGCAAGGGTTTCTGCAAGTTCGCAAGGGTTTTGTACAATTTCGCAAACTGCGAACTTACTTGTCGGGTCGCCAGTTTTGCGAACTTGTTGTTTCTACGTGCCCAGCCTGTTTGCAAGGCTTTCTTCATCACTGCCACCCTCTGTCACCACTGGCACTCTCTTTGGTCACCCATGCCACCCTCTGGCTCACCCATGTCACCCTCTGTGTCATCACAGCACCCTCTGGTTCACCAGTGTACATTATTGGGGCAAAGCAAAGCACTGCCATCCTCTGTCAACACTGGCACTCTTGTTCAACCCATGCCACCCTCTGGCTGGCACACCCATGCCACCCTCGGTGTCATCACAGCACCCTCTGATTGACCAGTGAGTGTACATTATTGTGGCAAAGCCAAGCACACCTGCTAAGTGCTTTAAGTTTTGCAAACAACAACACCTGCCCTGCCCCAACTGACATTAATGAAGGCTGGCACCTGCTTGTCTGCTCCCTTTCCTTTTTGTTGCAATAACAGGATGCAATGGCATACTTGTAACTATTCTGTGACTGTCAGAGCAGGGTCACACAATAGTTGCAAGTAGGCAACCGGATTCTGGAGGGCCCCTTCAGGAAGCACTACAGGTAAATGGTTACAAATGATGAGCTCGAACTTTTGCACCTGCTCGTTGGTTTTGCTTTTGCAAAACTCATTTTTCGGTAATTTCGCCCTATTCGCGAGGCGCGGCGTCGTGCGAAATCGACCGTGGAAGCCGCGAACTCGTGCGAGTTACCCCAAGGTTGAGTATGGGCGCCGCCATTTTGTTTGCGTGCCGTATTTCCGTTTCCGCCCGCTATGTGTAATCTCGCGCAATGAGCGCCTTGCGAATGCAAGTTCGCACGAGTTCGCGAGAGAAATCGCGTGCGAACTTACTTACACGCACGTGTTCGGGCCGCCATCTTGTTTTTCATTCATTCCTATGTGTCTGGGCATGGTGTTTCTATCCTCTGTATATCTCTGCCATCCTTTGCTTGTTTTAATATTTTTTTGATCTATTTAACTTTTTTTCTATCCCTCTATTTTTCTAGGTCTATATTTTTGTGTTTAAGGCTACTTTTGTTTACTTTTCAACTACTTTTTTAAACTTTTATTTCCTTCTTCCCTACTCTTATTCTTTTTCATTTTGTCTCCCTACTGCTAACACCTGCCCAGAACATGGTGAAGACAGCTGTCAAGCTGCCCAAGACGGCCCCCGCAGCCCGTGCACGGCTCCCGTGTGGCCGTTTAAGGGCGGAAATGGTGGTGCCCAGGGAGATCTTCAGCCCTGAGGAGGTGGGCTCACTCGTTTTTTATGTGCAGCGCCGTCTCCCCAGGACCATCGCGGCAGGCGGCAGGATCGCTGCTGGTTATACCAACAGCCAGGAGCGACGGAAGCGGTGGGGGCAGGTGTGCCGGGCCCTTTTTGACATCACAGGGGTCCAGCGCACCTACAATCAAGTGACCCACCGCTGGACCGATATCCTGGACCGGGAGCGCGACCTGCTAGACCTGCTGGGAGTGGAGGTCCCCGGGCTTGGTGAGTAGTAGTAGCAATTTTTTCATCACTCACTACTCTGTTTTTTCTCCTGCTCTGTGTGACTGTGTTATATTGCAAATGTTTGCTTTAACTTTTTTACAAACAGCAATAATGCTGCTGATTACATTGATAGGAGAGGTAAATTAATATTTCAAAATCTTCTGTGCATTTCAGGTGCACTGTTCTCCTTCTCTGTGGTGGTGCCACTGCTTATTTGTTTTCTATTTTGTGTTCATTTAATTGGGCTGAGTAATGTATGAGTGTACTTTACAGAACTGCGTAATGCTAGACACAAAGGGGCAGATTTACAAGCCCCTTGCGCCACGTTTACGCTGCCTTACCTGACGCACAGCGACGTAAACGTGGCGAATCCATGCGAGTCATGTACAACGAGATGCATCTAAGGAGATGCGCCACGTTAGCGCCTGGGCCTGCGCCACAATGGGTGCGTTCCCACGCGGGGGGGGTGTGGGTTGGCGGTCAGGCAGCTGTGCGCCTCGCAAAAGTGCCTGCGTGAAATCTACAAGATTTAACGCAGGCACTTCCGCGACGCTGCTACGTCAATTCTTTATGCCTGCTTGCTTGAAGCAGGCGTAAGGACTGATGCGGTATGTTGAGTATTGGGCAGCCCTGAGCATTGCTATAGTTGCATCGCGCCTGCGACGCGACTCTAGAGATGCGCCCCTCTTTCGTCACGAGATGCGTCACGCATCTGCCTACCCTTGCGCCAGGGTTTGCCGCATTGTAATTGCGGCGCATCTGCCGTGACGCAAGGTTAGTTTTGCGTTACGCATTTGTTCTGGTGCACATCTGGAGGTGTCCAGCTCAGAACTCGTAAGTATGCCCCTAAGTGTCAGATTAGCAATTACCTGCGCATCCCTGCAAAGTGTGCGGCACGCCAGCACCACCCATGGTGCGCCGTATTTACAATGCGGCACACCATGGTCCCAAAACGTCACCGAAGCGTTACGCATCGGTGCCGTAAAGGCGGCTCATTGATGGAGTTGCGTTGCAACGATGGCGCAGCTCCAGCAATGCTGCGTCAAGCCGTAAGTCTGCTTCATGCAGGCGCATGGTTTCAGTGACGCATCATTGTCCTAAATGACTGATTAAAATTTTATATATTCCCATAGCCACTTTTAGCATGCGTTCCTGCGCAGGAAAGCCCTCCCTTGCGCTGGAACGCTCCCTTATGGCGCAGGGCTTTAGAATTCGATGCATCTCCCATATGCGTCACGTTGTTAATACACACCACACCATGGCGCCTCTCTTGTTGTGGCGCTGCATCACAAAATTGACGCAAGAATGGAGCAAAAGAGCTGCAAGGGGCTTGTAAATCTGCCCCTAGAGTAGAGGCTCAGGTGCAGTCCTTCCTTTGTAGCCCTCTTTTTGGCTGAAATAGTTGGTTCTTGTTCTTTCTAAATGTTTGATTTGGTTGACAAGGACATCGACAAGCAGCAATCATCAATGTTTTCTGTTCATTCTTTCATGTTGTACGTCAGGTCTGCCCAGGGGCAAGCGGACAGAAAAAGCGGATGCAGTGGCTCCAAAGGAGGAGGATGCAGGCCAGGGCGGCGAGTGCTCCTTTGCTGGCCCCAGTAAGTTTTCATTTAAATATAGAGGACCTATTGTTGTCCAAGCGTTCCTAATTTAATTTTTTCGAAATAGTGTTTAGATAGGAGCAAAATCAATAATACTACTGTTGCAGGGACAATTCTCCACAAACCTAACTATGGACACCAAAGACCAGAGTAATAATATTTCAGAGTGGCGTGTTTGGCACACTGTATAAACCTGGTAGTGTCAGCGGCACGGACTCCTCCTTGCAAAAATTGCAAAACCTTTCGCTCAGTCACTCTAGTCTGGAGGACCAAAAACCACAGAGTCTATTCAAGTTTAAAAGCTTTATTAAAAGTTGAAGTAAACACATATATTAAAATTAAGTTAGTTGGAAATGGAAAAGTGCTTGGTGCTGAGATGATGAGTAATGGAACACATTTCTTGTGGTCGGGGTGAGCTTTCACCTGGTTTGAAGTTGATGTTGCTCTTGTCCTTAGAAGTCCAGTTTCTGTCTGTTCAGAGAAAAATGATGTGTGTTAAAATTAATCAAGCATTCATCAATTATGACAAAAAAATGCAGCAAGACAACAGCCTTCCCTGGAAGGAGGGACATTTTTACTTTAGACTAGAGTAGACAGTCAATTACTTTTTCTGTTGTTTTCACATTCTTCATTCATAGACCAAATACTAGTGAGTGGTGTAATCTAACATTCTTAAATCTACTTTGTAGGTGGAACATCTGGTGGCGGGGCCAGCTCGGATGTGGTAATAGTGATCGACTCCGAGTCCGAGGATCACTCTGGGGAGGAGGCGGCGCAAGAGGAGTCGGACCAAGAAGTACAGACTGTGAGGAAGGAGACAGTGGTGGTATCGGGTACAGGTAAGCTGGATCATGGTACTATCTGACTCTTAGATAGCATATGATGTGTATCTACAGAGAGTAGACGGTCACTGGATGAACTACGAACATACTATGAAATGTTTCCAGGGGGGGGTGCAACATCATCACCATCTCCTGAGTCCTACTCCTGACATTATTGATAGTGTGGTTTGTGGCCAAGGGCCGCACCGAAGGGGGCAGGGTCAGTGGGGGAGGGGGGTGGATCTAGAGCAACAAAAAAAAATATGACCATAAAATTGAAATCATGCCCCTGCAGCGGATGCCTTCGTCCACTGAGCCACCAGACCTGGCATACACATTACACACATATTTCTTTCTCTCTCCCCCTCCCTCTCTCTCTGTCTCCCTCCCTCATCCTCCCTCTGTCACCCTCTGGCTCCCTCCCTCTCTCTCTCTCTCCTTCTGTCTTCTTCTCTCTCTGTCTCTGCCTCTATCTGTCTGTCGGTCCCAGCCTGCTGTAATTACCATATTGTAATTTGTCACTGGGCCAGCACTGGATGGACCTGCGATCCAGAGGCGGGCAATCGCGCCCTCTCTTGCCCATCCCTGTGGACGCCCATGATATTGGCCTGAATAGTTTCTTTTGTACTGCGCTGGCTAGTTGCTAGTTGTACTGTGACACAACTTCCTGCTGAATCATTTTGTGTTAATCATATTCTTAAAGAGCATTGGTTACAGAATATGTCTTTCTTTCTTCATATAGTTGGTCATACTAAAACAAAACCTACAAGGAGTATGCAGGCTGTACTGGCCCGGCAACGGAGGCTGGATGCAACTGTTGCCCAATATCGGCGGCTGGTGGAACTGGAGGGGGACGACACGCAGTCCAGTAATTCCAACGTGACATCTGCATCCTCCTCCGTGACCCCACATTCTGCCGGTCAGCGCAGTGCTCCAGCCAAACGGAGCCGTGCTGGCAGACGCCACCGCCGAGCAGCAAAAGCTGCACCTCACAGTACTGTAAAGGCTCGCTTGCGCCGAGCAATCCGCAGAGTGTCGGACCTGGAGGCGGAGGTCCGGAAATGGAAGGAGTACCAAAATTTGGTGGAGGGCCTCTGTTTAGATCACGCCACCCTCCGGGAGCAATACGATGCCCTGGCCCTAAGGCATGATGCCCTGGAGGCCAAAGTTAACAACACCATGCATCCCTAGAGTGTCCCTTGCCCATTTTTCAGAGACTTTTGGGGGGTGGGAATTGGGAGTTGGGTTTTTTGGGGACTTTTGAGGTACTATTTATTTGTTGGGGTTAGGGAGGGTCTTGCGGGAGATTATTTTGTTAGGGATATAAAAATATACTTTTTCAAACTTTATCTGAGCATATCTTTTTTTTTACTACTTTTGAGCCTGTTGGGTGGTGGTTTTGCAGTAAGTTCGTTTTACTGAACACTGTCATCGTGTAGGTTCACGTGTAATTGGCCAAATGTTTTCCAAAGTAAATGCCTGTCACAGAGTTTGTTAATTGAGGAGTCCTAGGACTTTACTACTAGTACCACTGTCACTCTCTCGCCTCTCCTAATACTCCATTATACTACCTCCCATCCAAACGCTTATCTTACCTGTAATTTGTGTTTGAGGGCTGGCTCCACCTGGAATTCACAGTGTCCTAAAGCGTTCTGCAGCAGGGCCCCAACTGGAGTTTCCCGGCGTGGATTTTCTGCAAAACAAAAGCAATCAACATTAGAAATATGGTTGCGGTGCTCACAGACCCCAAAATCCTAGAAGCCCCACAGACAGCACCCCTAAGACAGGCAAGCGAGCAATAATAACTCCTAAACGTTCACGTGTAATAGGCCAAAAGTTTTCCAAAGTAAATGCCTAACCAATTTCATCCCTTAATAGACCTTGCCAGCAATGGCCCAGCCAAGACCCGTAAACCCAAACGCAAAAAAGTCACACTTAGCAAAATGTATTTAAATGAGGACTCACTACTTCCAGACAGTCCCTCTTTAGGGGACTCGTCAACGTAAGTTTATTCATTGTGCAGAATCCAGGCATCAGCATTATGGGAAATGGATAGGGTGAGTCTGGAGGAGGAGGATAGACGACCAGGACTGAGTTCTTGTCAACTAACTGTTGTGAACCTGAGGAATGCTGCGGCATCAAAATCAAGACAGTTCTGTTGATGGGCTTGTTGTTTGATTGATTACAGTTTTGTTGTGAATGTGATGAAGCACTTGCTAAAAAAAGAAAGACAGACACACATGAATAAAAGTGAATAAGGACTAATATTAAAGTTAATGGATCATTGACTCATTTTCAGAACTCGCTGTCAGGGAAGCAGAGCTCGTCCTCAAACTCTGCAAATTGAGTCGGTAGTACTTCTGGTAACTGAGGAGAACTTTCCTCAGGTAGGTCGGTGTCCTCGTCTTCTTCCTGCGTGCATTCTCGTACTTTGTAATCTGGTGGTATGAAGTGCTGGTTCATCTTTATCATGGTGAGCCGCTCCACATTTGCGGGCAAGAGGCGGGACCTTTTGCAAGTCACAATGCCACCAGCAGAACTAAAAACACGTTCTGAAGACACGCTTGCGAGTGGGCAAGACAAGTAATTGATAGCCAGGTTGGTGAGCTCTCGCCATATGTTTCATTTCCCATGCCAATACGCCAATGGGTCCTCAGTAATATTGACCGCTGTTGAGTCATCCAGATAGGCCTGCACCATTGAAAGAATGTCCTCCCGGATTCCTGTACTTTGCACTTCTGTGTCCTTTCTGGGATAAGGAAACCCTAGCTCACTTAGCCAATCCGCTTCAGACATATCGCCTGGGCCTGGTGCAGATGATACGGTTGCTGGTGTGGTTAACGGCTCAGAGGAAAAGTCACTCACTTCTGCCACAGGCACAGATGCAGAAGTGTTTTTTTGGGACGCCTGATGGCCTGCTGATTCACTAGTAGTACTGTCTTCTCCTACAGTTTCCTTCCGCTCTCTTTCAAAACGAATGGCTGACTGAGCTAGCCAACCTTTGTACTCTGTAACATCTGATGTTTCAAAAGGAATTATTACTTTGCCAAACAATGGCTTTTTGTAACGTGGATCCAGAATAGTAGCACAAATGTAGTGCTGTTGTTTCTTGATATTTACAAGCCGTTTATTGCTAACTAGGCGATGTAATAATCTCTGCGCCAACTCATATGCTTCATTCTTTCCAGCATCTTTTAATTCTGAAGACACCACCTTGACTTGGTGCTCGAGCTTCAGCAACAATGGGATAGCTTTGCTCAAAGAACAGTCCTCCCTGCTGACAGCACGCGTGAAGACCTCAAAAGGACGAAGCATGTCTGTCAGGCTTTGAACTAGCTGCCATTGCTCCACCGCTAGCATCATTTCTGTCGTATCACCACCCAGGTTGTAGAAATACTCATTGACTACTGGAAACAGCTCATGCAGACGCTCAAGCATGTAGAAGGTTGAGTTCCAACGTGTTGCCACCTCCTGGATAAGTGCTTTCACTGGCATTCTACGTACATTTTGCTGGCGCCTCAGCTCCTTCCGGGCCTTAAAAGAATGGTTGAAGTGTGTGCATATTCTTCTGCAGATGGTCAGTATTTGGTCGACTGCAAGTTCTTTTTTCAAGAACTTTTGCACGACAAGGTTCATACAGTGCGCCAAACACGGCACTCTGAAATAGTAACCGTTCTCCATGGCCTTAACTACATTGCTGCCATTATCAGTAGAAACATAACCAACCTTGCAATTTCTTGGGGGCAGCCATTGCGAGACCTTTTTGTTAAAGTCATCCAAAATGTTGACTGCAGTATGACTTTTCTCCATGCCAAACATGGCTAATGTTGCATGTTTACGAGCACCCTTAAAAATCTCGACCAAGTCACCACCTGCATTTATCTGTTGTGCAACCCCTGAAAAAGAGACCCAGTGTGCAGTGATGCACATGTAATCAAGGGCTTGGCAACTGGTCCACATGTCTGTTGTCAGGTGTATAGTGTGAACAGCACTCTTCTGCAAAGCTGCCCCAACCAACTCAAGCACCTCTTTATGTAGTGCTGGAACAGCAACCCTGGCAAAATAGAACCGGCTAGGAACCTTCCATTTAGGGGCCAGTGTTGCCACGAGTTCAAGAAAACCCAAATTTTCGACAAACGAAAAAGGGAGAAGGTCCACCGCTAGCATTTTAGCCAGCTTAGTGTTATACAGGCGTACAGTTGGGTGGTTGCGTTGAAATTGCGCATCTGAGGAGAACATGGCTGAAATGGTGCGCTGGACAAATTTACTGGATGATGCTGATGCCTTCTTCGACCCACTTCTGCTCAGTGTTGACATTTTCCGCATTGGTGTGTCTCCCAGACTCTCAGTGTGCCTCCTATGTGTTCCGGAGGGTGTGGTGCTGCCAGGGGTACTGGGTGCAACCGGACAAATGTCTGACGCTTCTTCTACCTCCCCGTCATCTTCAGATGAAACACCTAGTATGGGTATATTTTGGCCACTTGCCCTTTGGGATTGCTTTCCCTTGATGTTTGCTAGGTGCGCAAACCATACGACAGCGTGCCTTCTTTGAAGATGACCTATCTGGCCTCCGGTTCCATAGTTGGTACCAGTCTTACCACGGCTAACTATAGTCTTACAAATGCAACAAACGGCTATGTTATCCTACTTTGCATGGACACTAAAAAAGTTCCAAACTGGGGACTGGAAACTTCTGGTTTTGCCGCACGAGATGATACTGCCAATGCCAGATGAAGCAGTGGTGGATGAGCCTTGCAGACATCTACTGGGTTGTGCAATTATTGCAGCAACCCTACTTGAGGGAGTCGAGCTGGATGGAGTCCCCCTCTGGGGAGAAAATATGGGAGCTGTAGGTTCTGTTGAACTTGTTGTACTACTTGACTGCGTTGGTGGTGCTACCAGTGCCACGTCGCCAGGGTCACGCTCAGCATGACGTCGGGATAGGGTATAAATGTCTGTCTGCTGCATGGCCGGTGTGGCTGGAATGACGTGTGTGATGACTAGGTCATTGCTGTCATCCTGTTCAACAACATCAGAATGCACCACTTCATCAAGTCCGACGTTCGGATCCATAAGTATGAGCTTTCCGGGGCCCTTCCTTTTAACATTTGATACCTTTCGCAGCTCATGGTGTGCCTCCCTCTCAGACGTCGGAGATGGTTGCCAATCTAGATCCAGATCATCATCTGATGGAGCGGGGCTTGAAGAGGAACTTCTACACACACTCCTTGATCTTTTCCTTGGTGGGGAGCTGGGAGAAAATGAATCATCAGGAGGAATGCCTTCGTCTTCCTGACATGATACCCCGGCTCCAAAGTCAATTTCCTCCTGTGCCCCTACTTCTGGAAGAACAACCATTGTGGGCACTTGCACTGCTCCATGCGCCGCTACATGGGCCTCTTCACTGACCTCTACTTGCAACTCTCCATGGACCTCTCCTTCTCGGCCTTCTCCTTCTCGGCCTTCTCCTTCTCGGCCTTCTCCTTCTCGGCCTTCTCCTTCTCGGCCTTCTCCTTCTCGGCCAGCTCCTTCTCGGCCAGCTCCTTCTCGGACAGCTCCTTCTCGGACAGCTCCTTCTCGGACAGCTTCCTTGCGCATGTACTTGTGCTTGTACTAGTAGCCCATGCAGTTGCTGTTGCGGCTTTGGTTGTTGAATAGTACTTGTGAGATGAGTTACAACCTGTGTTGATAGTGTGCTGCTACTCTCTTGCGATGAGCCAACATCACTGGTCGTTGGTGATTGAACCACTAAACAGGCTACCTGTGCAGCACTCATGGTGGGCCTTTGTTTGTTCCACAAAAATGTAGTGGTCGAGCCACCAGTCTCCTTGGTAAGTGGTGCCACTTGCTTCTTCTTCTCCTTAGTAGAGACATTTTTCTTGCAGGAGGAGCTACGGGCACCTCTTTTTGGAGCCATCTTCTTCAGATGTCGGAACAACAGGCCGCAGCAGGACTTCTTCCTGGCACTGATGCTCAACGATGATGCGGAGTTATTGACTTTGTGCACCTAAAAGCAAACGAAGACAGAGGAACATCAGTAAATATATGTTGCATATGTAGCGCTTCAATAAATAGTTTGCAAGTAGGCATGCATACCACACAATATGGAAATTTCAAAATTAGGATTTGCTAAATTTTTGGGAAACAGGAGGAAACAGGAATTTAACATTGATCCAAGAGAGCACACACAGAGAGGGTTATAGTTTCATGTACCACTGACTCCCCCTGGGCTAAATGGGTGAAAGCAAGGCAAAATGGGTGCAGGCCTATGGCACAAAGCTCACTGCCTGCCTTCAAAATGGCCACTTGACCCCCATCCACATGGCCAGGACCATGCCTCAAAATGGCCCCCACCAACATAGCCAGCCCCCAACCCCTACTCCTAAAAGTAAAAAAACACAACACCAATCAAATCACCACAATCCAATGCCATCCATCAAGTTTCAGAAGGTTTAGGCTGCCTGCTGGTGGTTTTCTGGTGCAGAATTGCAATGTTTGCAATTTCGCGAGTGCGAGATTGTTGCTTCACGACGCGAACGTGGCGAAAAACCAGCAAAATCCGCGAACAGACGTATTCTGGCCTGGGCCCCCTGGGCATGATAAAATCACAGCACACTGGGTGCAGGCCTATGGCACAAAGCACACAAACTGGCTTAAAAATGGCCCCTAGACCCCCACCCACACGGGACCAGGCAATAAAATGGCCCACACCCACATAGCAAGCCCCCAACACCACCCCAAAAAGTCGTAAAACACACAAAAATCACAACAATCCAATGCCATCCATGCCCTGGCCAGAATAATGTTAAAATTAAAAAAAACAGTTGTATCATGCATGCACCCATAACTAAGCCTGGTAGTTTTCAATTCATGTGCAGAATTGTAATTTTTTTACAATTTCGCGAGTGCGAGATTGTTGCTGCGCGGGACGCGAGCAGGGCGAACACAGGCAAATTTGTTTTATAAAATCCGATTTTCGGGTAATCCACGGGAGTTCGAGGCTCCCTGGGCATAATGAAAGCAATCAGAGCAGACTGGGTGGGCATAGGGCACAAAGCACACTGCCTGACTTCAAAATGGCCGCTTGACCCCATCCACATGGCCAGGACCTGCAGGACCATGCCTCAAAATGGCCTCCCACACATAGCCAGCCCCCAAACCCACCCCAAAACGTCGAAAAACACACACAAAAATCACCACAAACAAACAACATCAACTTATCAACTTACTTGTAAATCAAATTTCTAATCAAAAAGTAATCCAAAAGGCCTCAAAGCCAAATCTCCAGCAGCATCCACAAAAAGTAATCCTTCCCAGTCAAGATCGAATTCAAAGTGGCCAGGAAATGGACTAAGCAATGGGAGGAGCTTGCTGGACAGGAAGAGGAAGTTGGAGACTGGGTCACTTCCTTCACCCCTCCCCAATTGTAATTTTTGTAATTTCGCGAGTGCGAGATTGTTGCTGCCCGCGCCGCGGCCCGCGAGCAGTGCGAACACAAGCAAAAAATCCGCCGCGCGCGGATTTGCGTATTTTCGCCACATCCGCGAGGTTCGCAGATTGCGGATTTACCGAAAATCCGAAAAATCCGCGAGCGGAACGGATTTTGCGCCCATGCTTAACCAGAAGTACAGACATCAACAAAAACCTTTAAAGACAAAGCAAAGGAACTTTTTCATCAACTAAAGGGAACCTAGCTGACTTCTCCATGGATTGAAATTTGGGTGACATTAGGTGCATTTATCCTCATACTTTGGCTCATCATGGTACTATGCTTGGGACATTTCATTGAGGGAAAATATGCTAAAATGGACACAGCAAGCCAGAAAATCAACTTGGTCCTTAAACCACACACATCTTCACACGTCAAGAAAAGAGAACTTTCTTCAGTGAACTTCACAGCCAATCCTATACCAGGCGGTGTAGCATGGGACAATACTGATTATGAAATCTATGGCCCGGTTGAAATCCTGAAGTATCCACATCAATTTAAGATGTCGTTAAGCGACTTTGTAAAACCAAGCACATTTGCTGATGATTGAGACTTTGAAAGTATAAATGATATGATGTCTGACCTAGTAATGTCTGCTAAATTTACAGAACATGATTATTTGCAGGGTTCGTCTAATTATGATCAAATGTTCTGCTACAACCACTATGGTAACCATTTTCTACATAAATCTGCACAACCTAGAAATGTTTTTAATTATAACCAATGGGAACATTGTGCTACTCCTCCAAAGGGTAGTTCTAAAACATTTTATGATAAATATGCATATTTTTCAGGGTTCAACACAAGTAATGCAGAAACATTTTATTTCAAATTGTCGAATAAGACAGGTACGAAGACCATGCTTACGAACACGAAATTGATATATTCAGATTCATTTTTTGAGCAAATGAATACATTTGGTTTTGATTTCTGGAACAATAACATTGAAACAAAAACTGTTTGGGGTACAAAAGATTGGCAAGTACAAGGTATAGAATCATTGTTCAGAGCCTATATGATCCCAGAACAAATTATATTTTTGAATGACACTATTCAACAAACTACCTGTCTTGGCTTAGGCAAAATCAAAGACTTAAACAAACCGTCTATTAAAAAAGCCAACAACGAACAGTAATAGCTCTATAGATGTTGAGATAGACGTGAACCATATTTTAAACCAAAACAGAACACATCCTGATTGGAAACAATGGTTGATCTGGCCCACTGATACAAATAACTGTCAAGACAGATTCCTGAACAAAATACAGGGGTTCAAATTGACCAGGCCAGACCCTAGATATTCCCAAAGACAACATCCAGGGATAGTAACTACTTACAGTGTGGGCAAGCTCTGCCTTCAATGGCTACAAACATCCACACTGGCAGAAATTAAGCAACACCTAACTTTACTTCAAGAGGGTGCTGACTTGCGTGATTTCATTATGGGACCACGCAAACAGCGTCAAAAACGTTTCATAGCGGCCTCTATATATGCAGCTTACAATGAAGCTTGGAAAGTAACTCAAATTGAGACAGCAGAAAAAATACGGGAAATTGACCGTATTAATTTGGAAAAATCACTTTCTGTTGTGGACAATGGGTTAATGACTCTGTCCTCCAGAATATATTCACTGGACAGTATTGTGTCTTCAGCAATCGATATAATATCGCAAGACTTACTGATGTTACAACACGGTCAGTCCCGATTGCGTTCTATTGTACAACTTGGCTGGACGTTACAAAATCTGCGTTCAGGCTATGTGCCTTGGCGTTTAGTCAACACAACGTCACTATTTAATATCTTTAACCTTACTGATAAACAAATCAGTTTGGCACAGAAGGGTGCTGACTATACAATTCTGAGCATTGAAAAACTTGAGAGATTACCATTGACAATGTCAGAACGACCTGTCATTGAATGGATAATACATGGGATAATAAATATTCCGATAACAACTTTCCAGTTTCAATACTGCCAAAAATATATACAGGCAGGCCAGTATGAAAGGTTGGGTAAAGGATACATTAAGTCAACATGGAACTTGCCCTATACACACGCATGTGTTAGTAATAAAGGACAAAGTGTGTATCTTAGTGGCAATAATTGTGAAAGGTCACTAAGCGGTACACTTCTGTGTCAGGGTATTAGTTTGCATGGAGCATGTGAAGGGACTTCAAATAACCTTTAATGTCACCAGCTAGGCACACCTGCAACACAAATAGAACCATTCTTTAGGAGACTCTCGAACGGGAGTTACATTCTAATTGTAGATCGCAGATGTTGCAGTCTGCTGCCCAGAAAACCTTATCTCATAACCGTGACTACGAAGGTCATGTGCTGTGAACGAGTATTGTTCCCAAACGATGCCCGAGACAGGGAGGCAAGGTTATGGCCCAGTTTGAAAATTTCTTCTATTCGAATTGATACTTTAAGCAGAATGAAGACAGTGCTCCTACAGACGCCAACCATGTTAACGTCATCAAAAGAAACATATGATCTCCAAGTTGCAAGGACAACTGCTGAGATTCATTCACTGTTATCAACCAATTCCCCCATACATTTCGCAGAAATACTGAGCGAAATCTTAAATATTTCTGATACAAGTGGGATCGCGAGTGTATTTAAGACAGTGTTTTCGGGAGCTTTAACCCCATTCAAAGCCATCCTGGGTATTTTTCCTGATTTTGTCCATTCCATCTTTGGCGGACTTCCTCTCCTTTTGGGACTAGTGGCAGGCATCCTATTTTTGATCCTGTTACTTCGCTATGGCAAACCACGTCACAGACAAGACACCAGCGATAATGGAAGAAACAATCCGAGCTATTGGCTACCTGGACCGCATAACTAAAGTCCTTGGACTAGCACGGCTACGAGATTTAAACATGACTTGGTTTCTTTCATTTAGACCGATGTGGCAAAGTTGTGTTATGCCTGTATTAAGGTGCTTGCTATGCGGCGAAGAATGCGTGTTGGACACCTGTCTGACACTACAATCGGATGTGCCAATGGACGCAGAGACTTTGTTGGGTCCGGTAACGGCTCATGCATTGTGCTGTCCCCAGCGGCTACCAATCCTGATGACGGCATTCGTGGAGACTTCACCACTACGATTGAAGAGTTGTGAAGTACAAGATGAAAGCAGCATCGATCAGGTACGACCTTCTGTCAGCTATGCTGATCGAAACATCAATGAAGGCAATCATGCTCATGAATGCATGTTACAAAATTTTTCCGAGTTAGTGGAACTTTCGCAAGAAGCAGTTGAAAGTTTTTTCGAAAGTCTCAACAATATGATGTTTTCACCAGAGCAGAAAGAATGACTTTGAACAAACTAGCACACGACATTCCATACACCCTGTATTTGGCCTTCAACTATGAAAATAAAGCAATAGGAAATTTTCTCACCAGTTTTTACGGAGAGCGAGACATTTTTTCCCCTTCCATTTCCAAAAATATTTACGATTTTTTGGGACACTTATCTTCTGCTTAAAGTAAAACTATTCCTAGAGAACAAAGTTTCTATTTTTAGCTACTCTAGAGACATTAGCTACCCTCTAGCATGTTCGCAAGTATTATGATTTTTGTGATGAGATGGTCTCGACCTTTTCTTCTGTATTAAGAGCCATTTCATGTGTAATTTCCACATTTCGTTCATACTGATTTCAAAATATGCGTATTAGATTTAGCATTATTATACTGCTTGAAGTGCATATAGTAACTATACTCATCTTTTCGTGTATTTCGCATTTCCAATTTTCAGAATGCATTTGATTGTATTTTGGGGTGGTTCGGTATACACATGCACTACTAGTTTTGTTTACTATGCCTAGATTTGTAAATATGGACATAGATTACGTGGAGTGGGTGTGATGTATTTACTATGGGTACTGTATCGATCCCCCTATTTCTGACCCTTGTCTGGTTAATAATTAACTAGCAGCCATTCAACTGCACAGAAACCCGTTATCTGATTAGCCATACATTGGCACAGAAGCCCGTTATCTGATTAGGTCATAGCGCATGCCATATCATTAGGCAAGCACTATTTCTCCAGCCCCCTAATAGGCATACGGTGTTCTCAAAACAAATCAAACCTACCACGACCTGGGTAATCCCCACAGCCATTGTTTTGATTTAGCCGAGAACTTCAGTAAAGAATGTGCGAACGACCAGTTCGTATGACATCCTTATTGACGTATTTATGTCCATCCTTACGTCAATCTCGGCACCTTTCAGGTATAAATAATACCGACATTGCCTTAAGCAAACACACGAGGTGGTGACAAGATTGGAGCAGCGAGACTTGCCGAGGAGCCCAGCTGACAGCGAAGCCCACAGACGCTGCCCCTCCTTTCTGACGCGCTGAGAGAGAGACGCTGCCTTTTCTCCTGCCGAGAAATCCAGCTCCGGCGCTTCCAAGCCGCCCTCGCAGGCAGCTGGAATATCAAGACCTGAGATTGAGATACCAACCCTCCAGCATTCTAAAATCCCAGGTACTGAACTGAATAACCCTTTGTAGAGAATTCTTGAAGCAGACTCTTGGCAAAACAAACTTAACTTAAACTGCTACTTATCTACTCCCGCCCACGTATTAGGCTTAGGTCAGGTACATTGGGGTAGGCGTAGTTAGAAGCACCAGTTGTGTACGATTAGTCAATGTATATATGTGTGTATCTATTTTATCCATTTTAAGTATCATATGGCTAAGAAACCATATCAATGCTTTTACAGTATTATTTTATAATTCTGTTATTACTGTATGCACTTTACTTAACTATAAGTATTGCAATAATAGCGATTCATTTCTCTTGTATGAGAAAAGAGACTGATCAATAAATAACATCTTTTTATTGAACACGCCCGTCTCTTCCTTTTCTCTACAATCTGGTGAAACTAAGAATGCACTGAACTGACTGAGTAAAATAAGTTGTCTTTTGTTTTCACACGACTCTAGAGATACACTCTTGATTAGGGGAGAGCAAAGTTGTCATGTTCTATGGTTGTCAGAAACTAAATCCCTTCTTGTCTATCCAGGGAGGTTAAACTCCTCCATGTCTATTCGAGAAAGTTTCTAGTGAACTCTGAGCTAGCTGGCAAACATTAAACTTTAAGTCTAATATCGACAATAGAATACCTAGTTAACCTCTGTCCTACGTCTATACTATTGAAGATATTATTCCAATGCGCAGAGCCTATTGGGATAATAGGAACTACACTACAGTACCTTAGGTACCCAGGGCATAGGTGTACCCAGGGCCTACCAGGGGCTGAAGCATGTATTATGCCACCCCTGGCTGGCCATCTAAACCGACACAACTGGCTGGTAAGACAGCTGGGGCAAGGTGGTGTAATCACCCTTTGCTGTAGATATAGTTACCTATATCTAACCCTAAAATGGACATATATATTCCTATCAGTCACTCCTATGGCAGGCCTTATCAATCCTGAAGGCAGAGTGCTTGGAATTATGTGAGATGGTGCTCTGGCATGAGCTGAGCCTGTCTGCAGCTTGCGGAACCAAGTCCTTATAGCTGTTCCATGATAACGCTATACCATATACTCTTAAGTGCATTATAATCCTCGCGGTTAAATGCTAACTTTGGTATAGCATTATCAAAACATGTCGAGTAAGGTGTCATACGAATTGGAATACTACCCCCTCCCCAATTCTGGCGACGGGGGTAGCATTCCACCCTTCTAGAGGGGCATGACATGTATGTAACTGTGAACCCCGGTTAAAGTTAACTCGAGCCTTGGCATCACAAAATGGATGCTGCCACCACAGACACAAGTCTGACCTCCTGCTGCTGGGAGTCCTTCCAGTGAGGGAGGCTTGGACAAAGGGTTTCCTGCCTTGGGAGGTGCTAGCACCACCCCAGACAGGATTTTGTGTATTGGGTAGGATAGGCCTGAAAGGAATGAGACATGCCTGGGGCACACAAGGTGTCCTGTGCATACACCGGTTCAAACCAGTTGCTGGGGCACCCCTGCCCCAGCTCTGGCGCGAAACCGGACAAAGGATAGGGGGTGTAACCACTCCCCTTCCTGGTCCCACCCAGGGGAGGGACCTAGTCACCAGTACAGCCCCCTTTAGCAGGATAAAGGTAGGAGCTGGTCCCATTCCAAATTAGATTAATCCTGAACTACTCTACAAGAAGAAACTCTGGACTTCGACGTTCTGCTCCACAGAAGGCTGAAGAAATCTCCCTTGTGGGCAAGGAGTGTCCACCCTGCAACTGCAGGCACCAACAAGCGTCCAGCGGCTTCACTTTGTCGTCTTCCCTTGAGGATCCAGACTTCAGAGCCCGACGAGACCTGGATTCCCAGACCTCTCCGACCTCAACTCACATCTGCAGCACAGCTGAGATCCATGGGTGCGACGAGACACGTGGGACCGGCCATCTTGAAAGAAACTGCACTTCGCTTCCAGCACGACTCCCGAGGTAAACTCGACCAAGTGCTTTGGGGATTGAGAAGCCCCAGCCCCGAGCAGCTCCTGCACCGAAGATCAGCCCTCCAGCATCCACGAGATCTACGTGGGGCCCTTCTGCCTGTTTGCTGCTCGATGCGTTGTCTGGTCATTTGCCGGCTGGCTAGTGGCCTCCTAGATGACGTACTTTGAAAGCTTCACTGCTGGTCTGGTTGCTCCAGTCTGGCCCTTGCTCCCTTCCAAAAGAGGAGCACCCCGGACTCTCCTAGTCCCCACCAGACGCCTTTTCCACTCACCACGTGGGTTGCCTTTGCCAAGGCCTGTTGATGCCGAATCCGGAACAGACACCGCCGACAGTGAGAAACTACGTGGGACAGCTCGTGCCTCCATCCTGGTTGTCGAAGACACCTCCTGGTCCAAGTGGCTGCAGAGTCAAGCGTCCACTCTTCACCTGATTGCGACGTCGACATCTGGTTCCCTTCCTGGTTCCACTCCAGTCACTGGCTAGTGACTTTGAACATTGTCCCCTCTGCTTTCAGGTCTTCAGCATCACTGATCCACCCTTGGATCACACCGGACATCTTCCTCCTGGTCGCCTGCAACATCTTTTCTTGCAGGCTCCATAGACTTCAATGCAGAAACCTGACACGACTTCGCACCTATGCACCCGCAGCCCGTGGGTGAGGTAACGAGAGCATTTCGGTGCTCAAGGGTAGCTTGACTCTTCTAGTGTCCAGATTCACAGTCGTTTTAGTCCTACCTAGTCAGGATTGTCCGTACTCACCTTTTTCTTGAACTGTACTGTCCATAGACGTTGTTACGCATCTCGCGTGTGAGTTCACACTCTGCACACGCGTCCCGTGGGCCTCCTACTATTGACCTAAAGTTAGGATAGTGTAGTCCCAGCAATCCTACAGCCTCTGGACAGCTCCATTCCTTCTATCGACTTCCTTATACCATTTACTTAGTATATGGTTTGCCAATTCTGGCAACAGGGGTAGCATTCCACCCTTCTAGAGGGGCACAACATGTATGTAACTGTGAACCACGGTTAAAGTTAACTCGAGCCTTGGCATCATAAAATGGATGCTGCCACCACAGACACAAGTCTGACCTCCTGCTGCTGGGAGTCCTTCCAGCGAGGGAGGCTTGGACAAAGGGTTTCCTGCCTTGGGAGGTGCTAGCACCACCCCAGACAGGATTTTGTGTATTGGGTAGGATAGGCCTGAAAGGAATGAGACATGCCTGGGGCACACAAGGTGTCCTGTGCATACACCGGTTCAAACCAGTTTCTGGGGCACCCCTGCCCCAGCTCTGGCCAAAACCGGACAAAGGATAGGGGGTGTAACCACCCCCCTTCCTGGTCCCACCCAGGGGAGGGACCTAGTCACCAGTACAGCCCCCTTTAGCAGGATAAAGGTAGGAGCTGGTCCCATTCCAAATTAGATTAATCCTAAACTACTCTAAAAGAAGAAACTCTGGACTTCGACGTTCTGCTCCACAGAAGACTGAAGAAATCTCCCTTGTGGGCAAGGAGTGTCCACCCTGCAACTGCAGGCACCATCAAGCGTCCAGCGGCCTCACTTTGTCGTCTTCCCTTGAGGATCCAGACTTCAGAGCCCGACGAGACCCGGATTCCCAGACCTCTCCGACCTCAACTCACATCTGCAGCACAGCTGAGATCCGTGGGTGCGACGAGACACGTGGGACCGGCCATCTTGATAGAAACGGCACTTCGCTTCCAGCACGACTCCCGAGGTAAACTCGACCAAGTGCTTTGGGGATTGAGAAGCCCCAGCCTCGAGCAGCTCCTGCACGGAAGATCAGCCCTCCAGCATCCACGAGATCTGCATGGGGCCCTTCTGCCTGTTTGCTGCTCGACGCGTTGTATGGTCAATTGCCGGCTGGCTAGTGGCCTCCTAGATGACGAACTTTGAAAGCTTCACTGCTGGTCTGGTTGCTCCAGACTGGCCCTTGCTCCCTTCCAAAAGAGGAGCACCCCGGACTCTCCTAGTCCGCACCAGACGCCTTTTCCACTCACTGCGTGGGTTGCCTTTGCCAAGGCCTGTTGACGCCGAATCCAGAACAGACACCGCGGACAGCGAGAACCTACATGGGACAGCTCGTGCCTCCATCCTGGTCGTCGAAGACACCTCCTGGTCCACGTGGCTGCAGAGTCAAGCGTCCCCTCTTCACCTGATCGCGATGACGACATCTGGTTCCATTCCTGGTTCCACTCCAGTCACTGGCTAGTGACTTTGAACATTGTCCCCTCTGCTTTCAGGTCTTCAGCATCACTGATCCACCCTTGGATCACACCGGACATCTTCCTCCTGGTCGCCTGCAACATCTTTTCTTCCAGGCTCCATAGACTTCAATGCAGAAACCTGACACGACTTCGCACCTATGCACCCGCAGCCCGTGGGTGAGGTAACGAGAGCATTTCGGTGCTCAAGGGTAGCTTGACTCTTCTAGTGTCCAGATTCACAGTCGTTTTAGTCCTACCTAGTCAGGATTGTCCGTACTCACCTTTTTCTTGAACTGTACTGTCCATAGACGTTGTTACGCATCTCGCGTGTGAGTTCACACTCTGCACACGCGTCCCGTGGGCCTCCTACTATTGACCTAAAGTTAGGATAGTGTAGTCCCAGCAATCCTACAGCCTCTGGACAGCTCCATTCCTTCTATCGACTTCCTTATACCATTTACTTAGTATATGGTTTGCCGTGCCCCTTGGGCACCATTGTAATCTTGTGCAACTTATCGTATTTTTCCTAAGAGATTGTCATGTGCTTAGCCCTCTGATCTCATAAAGAGTTCAGAGGTGTTTGTTATTAATAAATATATTGTTTATTTTCATAACAACCTGTGTGGTGTCCTTTCATCTGGTATTCAAGGGGTTATATTGTGGTAAAACAGCTGGCTTCACATGCCAAAAGAGTTTAGCCTAAGACTGCTTTGTCCATGCTACCATTAGGATAGCTGGTCTATAAGGTTGACTTACAACCAATCACCATAAGGGTTGTTTGTACTGATACAAGGTGATCACTAGAACTAGTGAGCATCATATATCAGGCCAACTACTCACACTTACCACATATGGTGAACAGCAAAACACACAAGATGATGGACGGAATGTTGCAAAATGGCAAAATATTCACCCCCAGTCAGAGATCTGGGTTTCATCCATCGTTATTTTTCTCAGCAAGCCACTCAATTTTAGACATGCCCATATGCAAATCAGTCTTGACCCTGTGCCTCATGGGAACAGTCCAGACCGAACTGCCAAGCCATGTCTTACCTGGACCGGAATCAAGCAGTCTAGGACCGGTTTCTGGCTATCAACCGTCTTCATCCAGGATAGCTTGACTCCAGTGGCGTAGTGATGACGGGACCTACATCTGGGCATACCCTTCCCACATAGGGTGAACAGCAAAACACACAAGATGATGGACGGAATGTTGCACAATGGAAAAACATTCACCCCAGTCACAGATCTGGGATAAATCCATCGTTATTTTGCTCACCAAGCCACCCCCGTTCAGACATGACCATATGCAAATCAGTCTTGACCCTGTGCCTCATGGGATCAGTCCAGACCGAACTGCAAGCCATGTCTTCCCTGGACCGGAATCAAGCCTCCTAGGACCGGTTTCTGGCTATCAGCCATCTTCAGCCAGATAGCTTGACTCCAGTGGCGTAGTGAGCATGGGACCCACATTTGGGCATACCCTTCCCACATAGGGTGAACAGCAAAACACACAAGATGATGGACGGAATGTTGCACAATGGCAAAAACATTCACCCCCAGTCACAGATCTGGGATTAATCCATCGTTATTTTGCTCTCCAAGCCACCCCAGTTCAGACATGGCCATATGCAAATTAGTTTTGACCCTGTGCCTCATGGGAACAGTCCAGACCGAACAAGCAGCATTTGGATTTACACGCCCTGGGCACACTCGATGCACTAGACTAGCGTCTTACAAGTAAACCTAGTAGCCAAACATGGAACCACTGATTAATATATCAATTTACAATAGGGAGCACTTGCACTGTGGCACTGGATAGCAGTGACACAGTGCCCAACGCATATAACACCAGCAAAAATAAATGAAGCAACAGCAGAAAATGGTATGATTTCCCCCTGCCACTGTCTTCCAAGCTGAGCTATTACTGAGCTTCCTTTTTTCCTTTTTAGGTTTTGCCTAGGCAGCGCATGCGCTGTCTTGGGGAAAGATGCGGTATACACTATAGTGGGGGAAGCCCCGCCCACTTTCCATCTAACTTTTTAATTGGCTTGTGCATTTGTTGTTTTCTAAATGCAGCCTTCTGATTGGTTTAGAGGCTGCTAGTCCCACCTTATTGCAGCCATGTCTCCTTTCACAGCTATTGGCCCCATTACTGCATATTTGCTAAGCACTACTTTGTGTCCCTGTCACCCCTCCCGCTGTCTGAGCCTTCTCTCCCACCCCCCAACATGTCATGGTGAGACAGCATTCATGTCAGTATTGCGCTTAGCGCGAGGGAATTTCTTCCCTTCCCTCCCACATGCATTCATGTCAGTTTCAGTTTCGCGCTTTGCGGGAGGCAATTTCTTACCTTCCACCCCAGACATGGCAACCCTCCCGATTCAGGCGTGAGACTACTGATTTGAAGGCCAGTCTCCAGCCTCCCGATTCCTACAAGAAAAAACCCGATTCCTCGGGGGTTTCAGCTGACAGGGCTTGGTATTGTGTAAATTGCTAATTCTTCCGGCAAAGAGTGGGGATGCAGGGGCTCTCGAAGGGGTGAAAAACCAACAAAGCGCCATTAACAAGGGAATCGTCTTTTAAAGACCTGCGAAGTACTGGGGGGTGGGGGGAAGCTGTTTCAGCCCAGGCTGCCACAGGGGGCTGCCATTATGCTCCATGCTTCTGATGTCCGATCCTACAGCAGCACACTTCCAAAGCCCATACATGCCAGTAACCCGATTCAAAGCCCCATTCTCCCGATTTGTTTTGTTTTTTAAATCTCCCACTTTGCTCTCCTGAAATGTTGGCATGTATGTTCCACCCGTCCCACATACTTTCTTTCTCACACGCTCGCACACCCCACCCCCTCTCCCCGAATCGGCTTTAAGTATTTCCGTTCGAAAAAGAAAAAGGAAATTGGAGGTTCCTTTCCTTCAGTCACGCTCTGCCCACTTGCTCCGGCTTCGCTCGCTCTACCTCCATTGCACTTTCCTAGCCTTAACCCGAGACAGTTTTCCAACACACTGATAGGCAATGATCTCTTGTTTTTTAGGTTTCGCCTGTCAAAAGCTGCGCAGCAGCCTTTCGCGCAGAGCGAAATCTTATGTCTTACACTGTGTGGCTTTGTTCCGCCTCTCTGTTCCATTGGCTAGCTCCATAAATGGAGGCTATCCATTGGAAGAGAGAGGCGTCCGTCATTCTGCTAGGTGATTCGTGGGCGTTTCTGGTGATTTTTTCCCTCTCCGCCCCTTTGTGACGTCATTCCGGCGGTGGGCGGTTATTTTTGTTTTTTTTTCGTATCGGCATGTTGGTTTCATTTCCAACGTGTACTTTGCAGGGGTGAGCTGCTAGCGGGTAAGCGGCATATTTTTCTACTTTTTATCCCATTCCTGCCCCCCCTCCCGCTGTCCGTGAGCCCGTTACCGCCCCCCCCGCTGTCCGTGTGCCCGTCCCCCCTCCCGCTGTCCGTGTGCCCGTCCCCTCTCCCGCTGTCCGTGTGCTCGTCCCCCCTCCCGCTGTCGGTGTGCCCGTACCCCCTCCAGCTGTCCGTGTGCCCGTCCTTTATTTCTCCATTACAACAAGTACATTCACAGAGGTGCGTGGGTCCCTGCTCTGCAGCATCGGTGGCCCTGCTGGTTCGGAGTGAGGCGCGTTGGCGCGTCTGTGTCTGGGTTCTTTCTGGTGCTTTAATGGCTGCAGTGAGGCAGAGCAGGTGGGTTGCTCTGACAGTTGAATGGGGTACGAGTGCTGGAATAGCAGAGGCACTGAAGGTCCGTAAGCAGTAGCATTGCATTAGCAGAGCTTTTTCTTGGTCCCAGAACTGGGGTTTCACAGTGTTGGGAAAACCAGGAATCTGGTGTGTTTGCAAAGTCCTATATGGTACGTTGCAACCCGGGTAAGGGTCGTTGCAGCCCGGGTAAGGATTGTTGCAGCCCGGGCAAGAGTCACATTATATAGGCCCCGAGTTTTAGTTAGAAGCCCCTGGGTTACCAAGCACCAAATGATATATAGTTATGCTTCCACTGCGGGCTTCTCTCTCCACCCTACTCTTCCTGCCTTTTTTTTATTTGTTTTTTTAACCATTTTTTATTCACTTTCCAGTACAGTATATGTTATAAGATAGCAGTATTCAAAGTACTATCATGTATACGCATTTCTTGATAATGACCATATTCGACATGGAGGGGTCAGTTCAGTATAATATGGTAAGAACAATAACCTTAACAAACATCCTGGCACATCTGGGAGATCCATACTGTGTCGACACAATTCGACTAGTCCATTATCGTTATTTCATTATCATTAGTCATACCTTCACATTATTCTTTCATTCTGGAATGGGAAATTATCCACAAATCTACCCCCTACACCTCACAGCGCAAGTCGCTTCCATGCTCCAAGAGTGGCATAGACCGATTTCTCCCCTGACCCCCCTCGTAAACAGTGAGCCCCAGGAGCCCTATGTCTAGCATGCCAGCCACATCTGGAGTGCCATCCGCCTGTGGGATCAGTAAACAGGAACGAGGAAGTAGCATGCTACCCACTTCAGCCTGCTCCTGAGCCGCGGACGGTGAGCCGAACTCTTCCTTCAGCGGCCATCTCGCCGGCCACTGCAACTGAACAGCCAGATAATTATCAAAATTGGGCGCACCTAGGCCTCTTTTGTCAATGGCAATTGTAATTTTCACAGTGCCACTCGTATCCTTCCCTTGTTCCATATGAAGGAACCCAGCATTGCATGCAGGGTACGAAAGATAGCCCTCGGGAGATGCACCAGGAGGTTAAGGAAGAATTATAGGAGGTGGGGTAACATCACCATTTTTGATAGCGATATTCGTTCTTGTACTGTGAGGGGTAAAGTGCTCCAGAACGGCATCTGGGGACGTAAGGAGGCTATGGCTCTGGTCTACACCTTCCTGTCTCTTAATCTCACTCTTGCAGGTTTCTTTTCATCCCTTTCTTGTTCATTTTCACTTATTTCCTTTTATTCTCCTTCCCCCATCTCTCGCTCTCTCTCCCGCTCTCTCCCGCTCTCTCTGTTGATCTGGGTCAGTCTGTTTAGTGGCTCGCAAAAGTGGGCCCTAACACACTCTTGCAAAATAGGACTTCAAGTCCCCTGGTTTGGTGGTAAAAACTGCAATAGTTTCAGTATAGTAAGCCCCTCACACACCTGGGGACTGATGCCACTGCACCTGCTGCACTGTTGATATCTAGGCCCCCTAAGTCTGATGTTGGAGAAAAGAAGGCCCTGGTTCCTTACGTAATTAAGCATTGCTAGCGGAGCAACATATAGGACTCGGTAGTGAAATACAAAGGGAACTGCAAATCATAAATGAGATGCATCGGTGTTGCAAATGTAATTCATTTGATTTGGGTGATTTTGTTTGTTAATGCATCAATGTATGTAACCCAGCAACGGAAGAACGCTTAAAACAATTCAGACCTATTGTCTTTGCTAATGCTTGCGTGCAAAATCAAATAATTAACATGGTTTTGTTATGAACGATTAACATGAAAATCTTTCATTTTTTAAAAGCAGGTAAGCGGCATATTTTTCTACTTTTTATCCCGTTCCTGCCCCCCCTCCCGCTGTCCTTGTGTCCGTCCCCCCTCCCGATGTCCGTGTGCCCGTCCCCCCTCCCGCTGTCCGTGAGACCGTCCCCCTCCCGCTGTCCGTAAGCCCGCCCCCCTCCCGCTGTCCGTGTGCCCGTCACCCTCCCGCTGTCCGGGAGCCCGTCCCCCCTCCCGCTGTCCGTGTCTAGTATAACATGGTCTCTACTAGGGGGCGCTAGGTGGCGCCGGACCAAGATGGCCGCACTGTAGTGAGGCTCTCGCCCAGTCAAGCCTGCAACGATCCTTCATCCTATCCTGACCGGTGAAAATCGACTCATCCACAGCGGTGACGAACTGGTATTACTGGGAGGATCGTTCCGGAGTTTAAATCTCTCAAATCCGACCACCACAGCCGCAGATATCCAGCGCGGAACCTGTAGGCGGAGACTCGCGCTCCTCCGAGACCCGCCTCCTGTAAGGCGCCGAGCTACGCGACACCGCGGTCTTGAGGCCTGCTGGCGGTGACCTGTCCGCAGGCCAGAGGTACAGCTACTGATCTCCTGTGGCGGATACTGGTGGAGGTGAGGGGCCCCCGACCGACAACATCCTCTGAGGACCTCCCCCCTCCCCTGCCCACACCCGCCTGTAACTGTACGAGGCTCGGCGCCCAGCGCTCTGTCCTGCTGCCACACCTGGGGCCACGGCGCGAGTGCGAGCGCATTTCCGAACTTTTATATTGCCGTCTGTGCTACTTGCCTCGCGGGACATCGGGAGGGCCTGCAAGCACCGCTCTTCCGGCGACCCGCAGAGTTTCACCCCCGCACAGCCATTTGGCGCGAAAAAGCTCAACCGCCCTGCATCTCCTATCTCTGGCCTGGCTGAGCGGGCAGTACCGGGCGGCTTAGCGGGGGAGTGCACTGCTACCTGCTCCTCTGTCACGGGGCCCTTACCTCCTGTTCTCCTCCCCGCACAACCCAACTGGAGGAGCGCGAAGGACCCCCTCTTCCTCCCGCTGAAGCGGCCATTTTGTGGAGGCCTCCGCACCAGGGAGCTATCATACTCCCATTCCTAACAGCCCAGCTGATTTGCACCTACGCACGGACATTGGACGCGCAGGGACACCCATCCTTTGCTTCCTGCACGACTAGGCGGACACTGCCGGGCGGACACACGGAGGTACCCACAGCAGCCTATTCCCCTTACACGAGACTAGACCAGCTGAAACAGCGCGCAGGAACTACTCCTCTGCCCGCCAACACGGCCATACTGGGGAAACCATCGCTTCGTGAAACCAAAGGACTCCTTCACAGTCCTCCTGAATAGGGCCCCCCACCCCATTCTCTGTCCTAGGTTCTACACTAGCCTGGCTGAAAGCGTGATCTCAAAATCGCGACATTAAGAACGCCGAGGCGTGCCATGGGCCGTGGCGACGCCAGACAATCCAAAATCCCGTTCGAGGCCAGGAAAACGAACAAAACGATGCCTGGGCCGGAGGACAGCCCCACCACCCCCATGCCGCCAGAGGAAGACTGGAAATCCCTGCTACTGGGTATGAAACAGAGCCTCTCCAATTTAGACGCCAAGATAGACAATATGAACTTGCGCATGGACGGCATAGTGGCAAAAATTGCCCAACACGACACCCGCCTCAAAGAAGCCGAGGAAAGAATATCTGGCATAGAGTTTGGAGCCGCCACCGTGAATCGCCGTACCTCCCAAATAGACAGGCTCCTCAAAGTTATTGCGGATAAGAACGAAGACTTGGAAGCCAGGTCCCGGCGAAATAACGTCTGCATCCTAGGCCTGGCGGAAACAACGAACACAGGGAAAATGGAACCCTTTGTAGAATCCCTGGTCGTGGAACTGTTTGGGAAGGAGTCCTTCTCCACACACCTCATTGTCGAACGTGCTCATAGGTCTCTGGCTGCTCGTCCTCCCACAGGAGCTCCTCCTAGGCCCATAATTGCACGCTTCTTGAATTACAGAGACCGCAACGCAGTGCTCCGTCGCGCCCGAGAACTCGGCACAGTGAACTATGGTAATGCCACCTTGTCCTTTTTCCCGGATTTTACCCCTGCTGTGCAGGAAGCTCGGCGTAAATTCACTGCCGTAAAAAAGAAATTGCAAGCATTGGAACTCTCCTATACTATGCTCTATCCTGCGAAACTGAAGCTCTCCTATCATGGCAAGCAACATATCTTCACCAACCCACAGCAGGTGCAGGAATTCCTGAAACAACAGAAGCGCGGTAGTGCTGAGAAAAACGAAGCAGTACACCGCTCCAGATCGCGCTCGCCACTGGAACAACAAGACTGACTTAGACTGCGACCAGGATGTGAGGCAACAACTCACGTGAGTGCACTACGATGTTCCAGGCGCTACTTTCCCGGTGAGGTACTTTCATAGCCTTTCTTTATACCGGTCTGAATACTGAAATGGGCTCGACGCCCTCCTCCATCCCACGGAGGACGACCCGGTGTTATACTGGCGTCTGTTGGGTGTGACTTGTAAGGTGGGGGGCAGGTCGGGTGCCCCTAGCATTGCTACCCCCAACGGGTGATCCCCTTTATAACCTCTCCCCCCTCATGGAAGAGATGACTCTGAACTGTTGGTTTGCTGTATTTTGTTTTTGCGGAATGTTGGGTGGGCAGGGGGAGGTTTTATACCCGGTGGGTTGGGGTGTCCGGTGTGGGTGGGAGGGGGTTCCAACTACTCGAAATCCTAATCATTGCAATTGTGGAGTGGGCCTGTGTCGAGTGGTCGGATTGAAATTGAAGGTATATTCAGGCATGGTTACAGCAGCTTATGAGGTGTGCTACTATTTTATGCTTGTTCAATGCTTATCTCTGCACTTGTTGGAATGGGGACGTGACAGATGAGCGGCCTATTCAACAACTGCATTTGATGTCGTGGAATGTCCGAGGGCTTAACGACCCACGGAAGAAGAGGCAACTTTTAAGTTACCTATCTAGGCACGGAATCTCCATCGCAATGCTCCAAGAAACGCATTTAATGTCGGGTAACTCTCCACTGTTTGCAGCTCGGTGGGCATCTGGCAGGGTATTTTCCTCATACTCCAACTACACTAGAGGGGTGACGATCTTGGTTAGACGGGGTGTTCGCTTTATCCTTGAGGGATCAGAAACAGATGCGGCTTGAAGATTCTGTATGGTATGGGGCAGATTGTGGGAGAGGTGTGGCGCCGCGGCCAGGGCGACTGACGCTGGAATCTGGGGACCACGGTTCGATCCCCGGCTCCGGCGGCAGGTTAGCCCAGCACCATGTGACTCTGGGCAATAGCTCGCTTAATCTTCCCGACGGCCCCCAGCGCCTAGAGACCCTTACGGGTGATTGTGCGCTTTCCAAATGTGGACTTTACTTTACTCACATAAGGTTCTTTTTGCATGTTACTATGGGCCCAACACGGATGACCCATCCACACTCCTCACGCTATGGGGCAAGATTCAATCGACGGGGATTGCACATGTCGTCTTGGGCGGGGATTTCAACACAGCACTGCGTCCACATATAGACAGGTCCCAGCCTCAAGCGATGCACTACACGCACTCCAAACGCACCCTTTTGAATATTGTCGAAGAATATCGCTTGACTGATGCCTGGAGACACATCCACCCAACTCACTTACAAGGCACCCACTATTCTGCAGTGCACTCCACATGGGTGCGTCTCGACTACATATTCTGTTCCACGGGACTTTCCTCTTGGGTGGTTGCGGCGTCCCATCTGGCTCGCACCTTCTCAGACCATTCCCCAGTGTTGGTAACGCTCCGTATCCCACAAGACGTATCTCCCTACTTAAACTGGCAACTGAACCCGGCACACTTTACCGACTCGGCCTTCAGGGCTGAGCTTGAACAAGACATAAAAGATTTCTTTGACCGTAACATGACTTCGGTTTCCAGCATAACGACGGTATGGGAGGCCTTTAAAGTCACCGTTAGGGGGTGGTATATTGCTAAAGGGGGTGGTGTCCTCAAATCCCTTCGGGGCGAATTGCGGAAGCTCGAACAAGAACTGGGGCAGCTTGAAAAAGACGCGGCTAGTGTCACCCCCAATCATGCAGCTCAGGCTCAGCTGCGTGAAAAACTGAATGAGTACTCAGACCTCTCAGACAAAGAATGTAAATTCCTGGGGAAGCTACATACAGCCCGTAGCTATGGTGAGGGAGATAGGCCTGGCAAGGCGCATGCATCCGTGGTGAACCCCCCTAAACATCATAATTACATAACTACACTGCTAGATGAACATAACACACCCCAACACAACGCACCGGAACAACTACGGATTCTTGTTGACCATTACTCCACACTTTACACTTCCCAACGGTCTGCACCCATAAATCTCGATGCCTACTTAGAAGACACCGCGCTTGCGTGGTTAGGTCCATCTCAACAAAAATTCCTACATCACACGCTAGAACTAGAAGAAATCACAGACGCTATAATGTCCATGAAGTCGGGTAAGTCGCCGGGCTCGGACGGTCTGCCAATTGACTTTTACAAGGCCTACATTCACATCCTCGCCACGATACTACAACGAGTATATTACGCGGCTCTAGAGGAGGGTATCTTACCCACCACTATGCGAGAAGCTCTCATAGCCTCGCTGCTAAAACCGGGCAAGCCGCCGGAGTCCTGTGACTCGTACAGACCCCTATCCCTACTAAACTCTGACATAAAAATTTTGCCGAAGGTACTCGCAACGCGCCTTAATTTGCTGATGGAACGGCTGGTCTTGCCAGATCAAGCGGGCTTTGTCCCAAACCGCGCTACATCCCACAACTTGCGCACGCTCCAGGCAGTAATACAGGACATTACCCCCACGTGTGAAGCGGCTGCTGTTTTTCTAGACGCCACAAAGGCGTTCGATTCACTAGAGTGGGATTACCTACTAGCGTTACTCGAACAGATGGGGTTTCCTTTTAGTTTTTTGGACTGGATTCGATTGCTATTTCATAAGCCGATGGCCTCGGTGCTACTGAATGTCTCCCGTTCACCCCACTTTGAGATCCACCGCGGGACGCGGCAGGGGTGCCCGCTATACCCGGTACTATTTGCCATCGCAATCGAACCCTTGGCGGCCAAGCTGCGTCAGCACCATAACCACCGATCCCTCATATACCCAGAAAGGCAATTGCTTGTTGCACTGTATGCCGATGACATGACCTTCTATGTACATAACCCTAGGGAGAATCTTAACCCCCTGCTACGAGAGGTCACCAAATTTGGTGGTTTTGCGGGAATACAAATAAATTGGTCGAAATCAGCTCTGTTCCCGCTGACAGACATCACCACGCCATTCCCCCTAGAGCATCCTCTAATCTGGGAAGCAGAGGAAATCAAATACCTAGGCATAAATGTGACGAGGCACCGTGACACTCTTATCAGAGCGAATTATGGCATAGTCCTGGACAAACTAACCGACAAAATCACCAGATGGATCCACCTCCCGCTATCAATGGCAGGCCGTATTTCCCTGATTAAAATGGTAGTGTTACCTAAACTACTGTACCTCTTCACCAACATCCCGTATAACCCGGGCTCCCACTTTTTCCGCGCACTTACCTCGCAAATGTCACGGCTGATATGGGGTGGAAAGCAGCCCAGGATTGGCATGAACACATTGATGCTCCCCTACCACCAGGGAGGACTTGATGTGCCTAATTTCCGGAGATATTATGACTGTGCGCAGGCCCACTTTGCTGCATACTGGCTGCACCCCCCCCCCTTTATGGCTCATTTACCAGTTGAAGACGGCTACATGAGACCTTGGCAACCTGCGGGTTACCTCTACACTGACTCCAAGATTGTAGACCGGGATCCCAGTACGGTGGACTGTACTGTTCTAGCCTGGAGGCGCCTAGCTGATGCTATGGGTACGCCATTCCTGTACTCGCCACTGATGACACTTGCTCATGACCCCCGGCTCTGCGTTGCCTGTGAGGAAATAGGCCGCAAACTGCTTTCTAGGCTAGCGCTGCACACGTGGGGCGATCTGTACTTACAGGGCACCTTCCGAACATCAGCACAATTTTTGGGCGAGAGCTCCCGAACCGTCATGGATACCTTCCTTAATGTACGTTTAAGGCAGAATGTAAAGGCAGTCACCCCCGCCTTTCCAGACGAGCCGGACACGGTACAGCCCCTTCATTCACTGCTCCAATCTGAAGCACCGAAACACGTCGTCTCACTGCTTAACAAACACACGCGGGCGGCTCCGTCCCCACCTGCCCTCAGAGCGAGGCGTGACTGGGACCGGGACCTAGACACCCAAATGTCGGACGAACAATGGGAGGAAAGCTGCACACAAACTGCGGCAGTGATGGGAAATTCACGCCTTCGGGTCATACACTACAAATTCTTGCACAGACTCTACTATACGCCGGCCAAACTTCACCGCTTCCGACTCCGAGAAGATGATAAATGCGCTAGATGCAAGGAGGAGGGTGCGGATTTTTTCCACCTTGCGTGTACATGCCCCAAGGTAGCGGCTTACTGGGAGGAGGTGTTCGCGGCTATGTCTGACATGGTTGGGGTGGTTGCGTCACCTTGTCCGAAGATTGCATTGCTGGGACAGGCGTGCCCAGCGCTGCAAACGCACCGTAAATGTTTTGCTTTGGGGATCCTTCTCGCGAAGTGACAGGTGGCATGCCGCTGGGGTTGTGGCAGAGCACCCAAGTTTAAGGACTGGATCACGACGATGTCTACTTGGCAGGACCAACTGCATAATTATGCAGAACTCCTCCCACAGAAATCAAGGCCCAAAGATATATGGGGTCCACTCACTGCATACCTCCTGCGTCTCCAAGCCGCTGCACAGCCAGACACTCCCTAATACATGCTGCCTGTAACTCACACTTTTATCCATGTACCGTACCTGCGACATGTCCCACCAACCGTGCCTCTAGCCCGGTGACTCACTTGTACTACACTCCATAACGCTCAGCGTGCCCGTATGATATGCATAACACACATCTCCTCCCCCCGCCTGGCAAACTGAGCATGTGGGGTTCCACAACAATCCACATCGTATAGCTGTCATATATAGCCTATCCACGATTCCTGACAGGTACGATCCTCGTACACGGACTACTGTCCACACCCCGTCCTCCAGCTGCTTGGCTTGACTATGCCTCCCCACAGCTCCCTCCTCCCCGAACCACACGCTTCTCCACACGATGAGCAGCGTTAACGTGTGGTCTCACAGCCAGGGCCATTGGACACAGGAGACTCGCTCTCAGGCCTGGGTGTTCCCCTTTTCTCCGCAAGATACGGGAAGGAGGGGTCGAGGAGGGCAGACCAGACACACTAGATACACTAGATAACAGGATAACAGGATTAAGTTGTAGTTGTTTGTTGTTCATACATGGGGCGGGGGGGAGAAAAAGAAAATTCGAAAACCTCATGCATTCTCTGATATGTGTATATTGTGACCTCTAACATTATTGAATGCTACCGACCGCTGCTCCTGATAGTCCTTTACGTGGCCGGACCAGAAGGGTTGTAGGCGGCTTGCTGTGTCAGATATGATCCTCTTACTCAATACTATGTATTAAAATCTTCATGATTGCTGCCGGCCTGCACATTGCAGGATGTAGGAGACAAAAGCTGTGTACTTCCTTCTTGCCTCAATAAAGGTTTAAAAAAAAAAAAAAACATGGTCTCTACTAATGCCCAGCCATTGTTAATGCCCAGTCACTGCTAATGCCCGTTCTCTACTAATGCCCAGACTTTGTTAATTCCCAGTCTCTGCTAATGCCCGGTCTCTACTAATAGCCAGTCTCTACTAATGCCCAGGCTCTGCTAATGCCCGGTCTCTACTAATACCCAGTCTTTAGTAGGATTAAGTTCCTCTTTAGGTTAGATCTCTAGTTAGGCTCGGTCAAGTGTCTAGTAAGTTCCAGTCTCAATTAACGTCCAGTCTCTTGTAAGGCCAGGTGTCTTTCAAATGCTTTTTTGCCCCTCTACTCTGGTGTGATATTAAATTCCTTCTCTGCCCCCGGTGGATTCCCGCTGGGCTGTGCATGTTGTTCAGCACTGGTTATGTGTATCGCGTGATAACGTGTGGTGTGGTGTGGCTGGCTCGCAGAGAGTGCCTGATTGCGTGTGTGTGTGTGTGTGTGTGGGGGGGGCTCTGTTGGTGTGTGTGGGTCTGTGTGTGGATCTGTGTGTGTGTGTGTGTGGGTCTGTGTGTTTTTGTGTGGCATTTGCCAGAGATTAAACTATTGGCATTGTAAATGACAATGCCATTTATTTATCTGTTTTCAAAACCAAATCATAAATACAAATTTTGTCATTTACAATGCCAATAGGTCAAACTTTTCAAAAGGCGAAACCATTGCATTGTAAATGCTTGTTTTTGTTATCCATTTCATGGCTGCTCGGCTGGAATGCGCCCTCGCTGTCCTCCCTGACAGCAGTTGTGAACTGAGTCAGTGCGGAGAATAAGGGGCGGCTCCAGTTTCTGTTGCCCGTAGAGAGCCAGGACACCTCCCTGGGCTGCGCAAGAGCCTAGCCGCTTACTTTACCATGCATATTCAAATATTATCTGCATTACGCATCTGCCGGGAAAGGTATTCGAGCTCCCAGCAGTCAGTGCATTGAAGCGCCGAGCCCTCAAGCCCTCGCCCTCCCACCTCTGGGAGGGCGAGGGCTCCACTCCCCGCGACTTAACATCCATTGTTCTGCTGTCTTAACTTGTCTGGGGCACTTTACTCTTCACGAAATAGTATTCGGCTGCTGTAGCCGCAGTTAGGGTTTATCTCAGCTGAGTGCCGGATCAAATTATGCACGATCGGGCCTTTATTTCATGTGTTGTTGAAAAAAAACTTACACCCAGGTGTTTATCAGGAGCGGCGCTGGGTCTCGCGTAACATGGAAAGCCTGCGAGCAAGGCAGATAAAAAACACCCTCCAGGCGAACTTTTTAATTGCATATTGACTAAAACTGATGCCAAATTGGTGTTAGATAGACTGTCCTGTGTTCTGAGCATTGCAAAAACGTATGGCAGTGTACGTGGCATACGTGTAGTGTTTGTTTTTGCAATGCTCAAAACACAGGAATGTTGCATTCAGTTTGCAGTGAGAGGACACTCGATGTATTCTGGTGTTGATGGATCGGTAAACACAGCCCAGGACCCCCAGTCCAGCTGAGCCATGCCCGGTCAGTGAAAGCGGAACTCTACCTACCAGTGCAGCCCCAGAGATCGGCACGTGCACCAGAGGCGCGACTAGAGCCATATTTCAGGGTTGGGGCTAATTCTTGCAGTGATATAGTGAAGATGCAGGGGCTGTCAGGAGAGGTGAAAAAATAATAAAGCCTCATTTGCAAGTAAATGGTCTTTTAAAGACCCGTGAAGTACTGGGGTGCGGCTGTGTGTGCCCGTAATGCTGACTGTCTCAGCCCAATGGGCGTTGCGCACCTGACGTGCACACACCGACTGCCCACATCAGTACACCATAGCTCCCAAATGATAACATGGCAGACCAGACCAAGGCAATCATTGTGTCAAACAAGAGAGAGCAGCTTAGCGCGGTAGCAGTGCGTGTCACTGCACCAACCAGGTAAGCCATTTACAACGTTGCTTATTTATCTCATGCAACTAATAACCATTGTCCTGACCTGACTTGTTGTAGGTTACAGTAGGTATGATATTACTTGTTTGCAAAGTCAGAAATTGCAAAATACCAGACAGGCGGCACACTATGCTAAGCACAGCTTTTTAGAGTATGTGTTTTTAAGCCACGTCCTTATTTCGTAGGCCACGCCCCTGTGAAAGACCCCCGTTTTTTTTATTCCACTTAAAGCCCTGGCCTAAGCTGAGCCGTCTCGAGCATCAATCCTTCCGAGGTCAGTAAATTAAGCACTGGTACACTAAGTGCAGGGCTCGAGTCGGGGTACCACGTGGGTGGATGGCATCCCCCACTTATTTTACGGGGGGTGATGACGTCCCCTCGCCCAAACAGCTGGACTTCAATCTTTGGCCTCTCTGGGACGAGGAGCTCGGCACCTTTTGTGACGTCACTTGCTGTCGTGACGTCACTTCCGGTGACAGCGTCCCCCCACTTCTTTTTTTAGGACTTGTGCCCTGACTAAGTGCTATTAGCACTTTTGAATTACACGAATGGAAAGGGTGTAAGCGCTATATAAATTACACTCGTTAGGATGGTATAAGCCCCAGGGGAAATGACTGCGCGAGGGCTCTAGTTAATCATCCAGATAGCAGTAGGTGTAGCGCCACACGACTTCCGTCTGCCGTTTCTAAGTGCTGTCTGCCGTTTCTAAGTGCTGTAAATCAGAGGCGTTAGTGCTAGCAAGTTTAATGGTTCCTCATTGAAGTAAGTTGTCTCGATCTTACCTCCTCTCTACCTTTACCATTTCTCCTGCGCAGTTGAAACACTCGCTGCACAATTGGCCTCAAGTTACGTCTAGCAGCAGCGATAACATTTCTGGATGTTTTTTAAAGGTTTCGTGGAAAATGAGAAACGACTTGAGGTACTGTTGGTAGATCATGCATCTTTGAGCAGTGGCAGTATACCGCGCGGTTTTGCAATAGCTCCCATTAAAATAAGGGAACAGAAGAGGTAGAAAACGTCCTGCAATTTGATTACCATAGAATAGTGCAGCGCTGCTGCTTGTTCACCACCTTTTAAATGAAGGCTTATTTTGCTGATAAGCAGTTATCATCGCCTCTCACAAAATCTCCGGTCTTTCACTCTCTGCTATTTCCACTCCCACTCAAGTGCAACTCTCATTGCTGTGTCCTGTTCACCATCCTTCTCACATCCCTCGTTTTATATAGGTATTGATATTTGATACTGCACTCATCTACCCACCCATCCACACAACCATGATTCCACACAATCAGCGAAGGGCTGCTGTCTTTGCCCATGATTGTTTTCTTTTGCTATTTTCGAGCAGTTTTGTGTTTATGCGTTCCTGGTAATAGCTTTAAAGGACTGTGCAGAGAAACGTCTCTAAAAAGTTCCTCTATACGAAAAGCAACACTTTTTTGGATTAGCAGTTGTGAAAACTATTTTCAGATTTTGATGAGGCCCCCCACCGTAGTCCTAATATTAGTGCTGCTGCTCACCAGGGATAAACTAACAATACAAGTGCCAGTACTGGGTTGTTTTCCTATATACTAACCAGAAACTGTTATGAATTAAACATGACAGTCTATAAACACATTTATAACCAATTTATTTGAATATTTTCTCAAAGTTTTTCATATTTTCAAAACCAAAACTTTTAGTGCATATTATAAATATATACAATATGTACAATTACATACAAACTTTATAAAAATATGTACACAACACAAAATAGAAATTACACAACCACACTTAGACTTTCACTCCTCACGCATTCCATTTATATTCAAAAACATTAATCTTCAGAAGAACATTTATGTACAAAAACAACAAACAATAAATACCACTGAAGTATCGGTCCGTGTCAGAATTAGGTATCGTTATATGCTAAATCAGCCCTATAATATTGAAATCATAAATCACCAGAGCAACTTAATCAAGACTGAACATAATATATTTTGTCTTATTTTCAATCCTTTCTGTGACACTGGACCATCAAGGTCGACGCGTTTCGAACCCCCTTAGTGTAGGGGTTCCCCTTAGGACCAAACACGATTTCTACAAAACAAAAAAACGTGTGAACTAAATTAGCCTATCTGTACTGGGAATAGCGGTTTAGAAAACTAAGGAGCAACCACCAGTCAACTCGCCACCGCCTACCTTAATCCTGTGTGTGGGGGCAATGTCCGATGAGAGTGTATCTACACAATGAGACAAACAAACAACACGATAGGATTACATGTGTGACATTCAGTAAGTCTATTGTGAAGTAGAGTGTGGTAAATACATTATTTACACTATCATAATTTCTATAGATGCAAAAAGGATCAAATATAAATGAGGAGCAGAGTCCGTGGTGTTAGAGTCAATGGGCTTTATTGCATTAACTCGAGTTAAGGGAGAGCTCCTTTCACCAAGCAGGTTCAGGAGAGGTCTGAGCTTTATTCACAGAGTACAATATTTATACATTCTTTGCATACATAGGGAGGAGCCCTCCAAGCAGAAGGAAAGAAAAAGATATGAGCATGTAGGCGTTCACTGTAATGAGTCATAGGTGGGTGGGTGCATAGAGGGGGCAGCAAGGTCAGCAAAAACTCGCACTGCCTGTTTGAGTAACTTTATCAGACTTTTACACGAGGGCTGTTTCCTTTCTGTTGGTCAGGGAGGGCCCTGGGTGTCAGAGTGACTAGAATGTCTGGTCTTATCTCTAGCTCGGGGCAGCATGCAGATTGCTCTCATCTGTAGAAGTGTTGCTGCTTCATACTAGCAAGTTGGTTTGGCCCTTCCTGTCCACCCCTTGTGTAACTGTCTTGGAGGTTTCCCTTGACATGGGCCCCACTTATCTCTGAGAGCTGACAGCAAAACTGGGCCTTATCTCTGCAGAGGGGCTTCTGCTCACCTCCTGCTCAGGGCCGGAATGCAGCTTTATCAGGTCGACCCTTGTTTGACCCTGTTAAGACACCCCGGGCTGGGCCTCTTCTCCGTGACTGCTCAGCAAAATATCTAATGTGCTGCAGAGAAATGTAACATGTGCCTTTTTCAGGGTCTGGCATGGAGGGGCCTGGTGACAGAGAAATAAGGCCTCTGAATGTGAAGTAATGCAGGGGTTTTTATTCAACATGGCAGATGGTGAGAGGGTAGCGCGTGGGGGCACAAATACATATAAATATGTAATTTTCTTCATTCCCCCCTTGTCCCCAAGCGCACCCCTCTAATACACCTCTATTTTCATCAGGCCGTTAATGTGTTCTTGCAACATGATCTTTTAATTTTTTCTGCTCTGCACATGTGGACGGGGAATGCAGGCAGTGGCGCACAGACCGCAGATGGCCGGGCCGCATTGGATGCAGAGGCAACAACTGAAGATGATAAACAGTATTGATCCTACTACAGTCAACACTTTCCATCCCCCCCATGTTGATACTAATCCCCACAACCAGCTGCTTAAGGACCATTCTCCTTTATCCATGTCTAGCTGACTTGACATCTTGTGTAGCTTGGCAATGGCCTGGTATACCGTAGGTGCGTTATTTGGAATAAACACACAACAACTCGTGGAGATCAATCTGCATACACCACCACGGTCAGCCAGAACGATGTCTAAAACAATGCGATTTTGTCTATCCGCGACCACCTCGGCTGTGAGATTAGAGAGGGCACCTGCCGTTGCATCTATCGTATTTTGCACCACTCGTGTGAGGTGGCGGATGTTCCTGCTGTTTACCATTGGACCCCAAAATGGAATGACTCCGGCAAAGAAGTCTCCCGCCTCCTGCCCTGCTGTATCTTCTGTATCTATGACCCCCCTTCGCCGTCTGTTATAGACAGTCAGAGGCTCAATTTCATGGTAGTCCGCAGGGGCAGTGTAGGTGGGGGGAAGGAAAAAAGCAATGTAACAAGTGCCGGACCAGCCCTGTGGGAGCCATGTATAACCTTTATCCCCACATATGAAGTAGGTGCCCTGTGCGGCTATAAGCTGTGTATTGTTTGTTCCATTCAAATTTACTGTGTGATTGCAGATGCTATCACCCATACGTATCTTTCCTTTACTTTGGACACAAAAAGGGGCTTTCGTTGATGCCACAAAAACAGGTGAAACTGATCTTTTTCTCCTGTCCATATACTGATAATATAACTTATTAAATCTGTTACCGTGGTCAGCATAGGCTTCCTGCTCTAGTGGGGTACCACATGCCCTGTTCTTTTCACCTCGCCAACATAAAATGTATAGGTGATATCGGAGCTGAGACTGCTCTTTTGTGTCCGTGTTGGCCATATAGGAAGCTTTGTTTGTTGCCCACCAACCAGTACAAGAGCCTTCATAAGAAAAAGGGAGAGTGATGAAAGGCATGCCTTTGGCAACTGTGTGGGGAAGAAGACCGCACACCCAGCAGTTGGATGTGTTTATGGCCAGTTGATGTTGTTGTAAAAGGGTGATGAAAGTATTGTTCTTAAATTCATTTCTTCTGTTCTCTAAGTGTACTGGGAGCTCAACATGTGAGTGTACTGTGGTGGCGTTCTGTGAGACAGCAGGTGGATAGAGAACATGTAAGAACCAGCCAATACTTATTACCACAATGCTCATAAAAATTACAATAATCAGAGACACTATACATCTGCTGTGTAATAGCTTGCAGTATTTCTCTCTCATATTAGTCCTTTTTTCTTTACTGTTCACTAGTTTATTCAAGTCAGGCATCATGTTCAACCGCTTCGCCACCGAGTGGACTTAGACAATCAAACTTCGACTGACCTTCTAGATCTCAGTTTGGAAGTGTACTCTTGCTGGGGAGTCTTTTCCAAAAAGGGGGGCTCAAAGTCTGTACTGTCTTTGTTTTTAGCAAATGTTCCGGTAGTCCCAAAGTATTTTTTACAGTGACTGGCATGCAGCCACCCCTTTCTTCCCTCGACTTTGATGGCCGTCCTCGTCGTCAGCAGGACTAATTTTGGTGCCTTCCACCTGGGGTCCAGAGGGCTCGTCCGGTCGAAGTTCCTCACTAGCACCCAGTCTCCTGGGGCTATGGCATGGTCCTCGACCTGGGTGTTGTCAGGGAAGGCAGCGGCAACCTGCGAACGGCAAGAGAGTAGTGCAGACATCAAGGAAGCCAGGTAATCTGTGAGCATAGTACTGTCAACATCAGTTATTCTTTTAGGCATTGTTGTACCCCACATATTTGGCGGTCTTCCAAAGACCACCTCATATGGGGATAGGCCGGTTCTAGAATGAGCTACCATGCGCATGTAAAAGAGGGCAACCGGTAAGGCTACCATCCAATCCACGCCCTTTTCTGCACAGATTTTAGCTAATTTTGTTTTGAGGGTCTGGTTATGTCTCTCTACTAAACCTGCTGCTTGGGGATGTGTTGGAAATGGGATCCCTGGCTAGCCAGGGCTTTCGCCAAAGTCAGTCAGAGACCACCACTCCCAAGTCAGGGCAAGGGAGTTACACGCCAAGATAACCGCTGCTCACTCTCTAGGTAACGTGACGGGAGCAGCCAGGCTAAACTTGGAGGCTATGTAGGTTAAGTGTTTGCGCACGCACCCAGCAACAACTCCCAAGGCCCACCACAAAGGAAACTCCACACAAGGTTATATAAAAATAGCCTTTGTATTATACCAAAACACATTAGATAAGAACACACATTTTACAATGTGCCAACAGGCACGGGCAGAATTTACAAGGGATTATTTACAAGACAGGGCCACCTGGACCACTGTCAGGAATAGCACTTAGAATGTAAAACATAGAATGTAAAAGCACTTTTAGCACACAACCAGTAACTACTGGTAACCAGGATCTCACTAGCACCACCTGCACTAGGGAGAAAACAACCACCTCAGTATCACAATACAAGTAGGGGTATAGACCTGGGGACAAAACACATGATGCAATGCATACATTCAGAGGTGTAAGGAAGAAGGCACATGACGCATTATCAACACATTCAGAGGTGCAGCGCAGGAGAACACATGATGAATAATCTACCCATTCAGAGGTGTAAGAGAAACACATGACGCATCAACACACGTTCAGCGGTGTAAGGAACAAGGCACATGATGCATCAACAACACATTCAGAGGTGCAGCAAAGAGCACTTTGCAGAAATCACATTAACATGAACTTACATCAAAGTCCAGGGTCCAGGTTGCGCCACTGCGCCAAGACCTAAACGTTGCAGCTGCCCACAAAGTGCTGGGCAGCTGAGGGACAGAACAGGGGGCCTAAACGCTGCAGCTGGCACTAAGTGCTGCGCAGCTGGGAAAGGCCAGGGATGAAGGAGTGCGCCTCACTCCTAACGTCCACAGTACATGTCCCTAGGGAAAGAAATACCTACACGGTGCAGCTGCCGACTACTTGCTGGGCAGCTGGAAACACATCTGCGCCAGGGGCCCTCACTGGCCCCTCAGGAACACAAACTGCATCAACTGTGGGAGCCCTCTAGGCTCTAGAACATCACTTGCCCATCGTTGGAGTCACGGGGCCCTCGCCCTAAATACTGATGCCCACAATGTGGGAGCGGCCCGCTGCCATCGGGGCCGCTCGGTGCATGAGGAGAGGGGCACTGTGCCATGAAGGCACCCACAACATAGGGCCCCCTTCCCTGGGGCTCTGCAGGGGACACTCAACAACGTTGGAGCGGCCCGCTGCCAGACAGGGCCGCTCTGACTCTGCCTCTCCACCACCCCCTCCGGCCGGCTCCACTTACCGGCTCCTTGCAGCGGGGGCGGTCCTCCTCAGCGGGTCTTCACGAGAGCTCCCGCTCCTCGGGGGCTCTCTCTCCATACTTCTCCCTCTCTCTCCCCGGGGCTCTCCCTCGCTCTTGGGAGCCCCGGAGGGGGGAAGACGAGGCGCCGGCTCTCTCTCGCTCTGTGCCTACAGGGCGGGACTTCCGGTTCGGGCCGCACAGTGATTGGCCGATGGCCCTAGCACTTCCGGGTCGCCGCGGGCAGCGCGGCGGCCCGTTTTCAGACCTGCAGAGGTTGGAGGGCAATTCACCGAGGGGTGGGCTCCCTCGAGTGAAAAGGATCACGGGGATGAGCTCCCATTCTCTGGGCAATGCCAGGAGGGCACCGGCTGTGGATCGCGGAAGTCGGCAAAAACAGCAGAGTGGGCTCCCGCGCCGATCTTCACGCAAAATGCGTGCAAACAAACGCCGGGTGGGCACCGGCCTCGGAAAACAAAGCGCTCTCAGCGCTAGCGGGTCACAAAGCGCTCCAATGCGCCAGGGACAGCACACAAGCGCTTCCAGGTGCCAGAAGCCACCAGTCAAGCGCTCGCAGAGCCACCAGACAGGACAAAGGGCCTCCAGGCACCTCAGGGGAACACAAGTCCAGCAAAAGTCCAAGTACAGCGCTAGAGGGGGAATAAACAGCGCTCCCAAGCGCTATAAGGAACCAAAGTCTAGCAAAGCTCTTCAGAAGTCCAGGGGCTGGGCAGGGCCGAGGGGAGGCAAGCCTTCCCCCCGGGCCCAAGCAGCAGCACGCCCCTGGCAGATTCAAGCAGCAAACAAGAACCTTTTAGAAGAGGTCACAGCCTCCTTTTATACACTGAAAACCTTTGTCTAAAGGTGCAGGGTGGGGGGAAACCAGTCGCAGCTGGTCTTGGAGCACCCTTGATGGCCCAACCACCCCTTTCATTCACTGGGGAGGCTAGGGTGATTAGACACACCACAGGGGGGCGGAGCCAGCATTGTGTGGGGAAAAACCCAGCCCATTCAGGACACAGGTACACTCCTTCCACACATCACTCATGCTAATCTCACACTCACCACCGGGCAGACCCATCCAGACTTCCTGGAGCCTGGCATGCCAGCCAGCCCCAGCCAATCACGCTCCAGCCCCCTCACTGCACACACACATCAATGTCCAGAAGTAGCACTTCCCTTCTAGACACATACATGCCGCATACACCATCTCGCAGCATTCACTCTCACGAGTTCGCACATACTAAACTCGAGCCTGCACTCCCCACGCATCAGGAACTACCAGGGACACACACATTCCCCATGCATTCCTATGGGAGGGCAGGCCAGCCATACTACACGCACGCACTTTACTCTGGGACACAGGGAAAAAGTGCGCAGAGACCCAAAAATCACTAACACAGGTTACAGAAACAGGCTAGGCAAAAGCAAAAAGTTGCGGGGTGAACCTGCCAAAAGGGCCAGGTCCAACAGGATGCCTTACACAATGGAACTTCCAGGTATATCCCAACAGAAGGGACACCTGTTTCATGAGCTCAGAGGAGAAGGGCTGGCCATTGTCTGAGTAAATGACACGTGGCAACCCGTATCTCGGGAAGAACTCCCTCACTAACTGTTTGGCTGTTGTAACTGCAGTATAATCTGGGACGGGGTAAGCTTCTGTCCGTCTGGTTAGGGCACACACTATTACCAGGACATACTTGTAACCTCTACATCTGTCCATTTGGATATAATCCATTTGGAGAACCTCAAAAGGGTGATCAGGGGAATGAAATCCACCCTGTTCCACTGAGATGCCTTTTCCAGGGTTGTATTGGCAACAAATCATGCAAGTCTTCACTTTCTGCTTTGCTGCCGCTCGCAAGTGTTTGTTAAACCAGATATTCTGCAGGCCATCCAACATTCCCTTCTCTCCCAAGTGTGCCGGGCTATGTGCTGTCTCTATTATCACCTGTACCATAGAATCTGGGAGGAACCATGTCTTTTTGTTTTTAGTCATCCAACCCTGGTCAGTATGGACCCCTCCTTGTTCAGTCCATTTCTTTATTTCATCTGGAGTGGCATGGGTCTGTATATCTTGTACATCTTTGGAGGGATCCCTGACTGTCATAGTCCTTGTCAGTGGTAATACCTGTGAGTTTGTTATGTCAATTGGAGTCTGAGCTGTCTGTCTAGCAGTTCGGTCTGCCAGGTCATTACCTTGGGAAATGACATCTGTGGCCTTGGTGTGTGCTTTGCATTTCAGGATCGCTATGGCTGTAGGTAGGTGTATTGCTTCTAACAAGTCCTGTATGAGAAGGCCATGCTGTATCTTGGCCCCTTGTGAGGTCAGAAAACCTCTCTCCCTCCATGGTACCCCAAAGTCATGAACTACCCCAAACGCATATTGTGAATCAGTGTAGATGTTAACCCTTAACTGTTTTGCTCGTTTACAGGCTTGCGTCAAAGCAATAAGCTCTGCTGCTTGTGCTGACAGGATATCTATTCTTTGTGTCTCTATGATCTCATGGTCAGTAGTTACAGCGTATGCTGCCACTAATTCTCCTGCCCCTGTTCTCATGCATGATCCATCTACATAAAACGTTATGTCAGGGTCTGGGAGTGCAACATATGTCAAGTCTTGTCTTGGCTTCGTCACTACATTTATTACTTCCACACAGTCATGGGGTGTGGTGTCATCTGTGCTTGAGGGTACAATAGTGGCAGGGTTGAGTATGTTACATCTTCTAATCTCTATGTGGGGTTGAAATAGTGTCAGCTCGTATCCTGTCAATCTTGCTACAGTCAGGTGTTGTGTCTGTGTCCTATTCAGGAGAACTTTCACTGCGTGTGGTACTTGTACTGTCAGGGAGTGTCCCAGCACTATCGAGTCACTTTGTCTTATGGCCAAAGCTGTGGCCGCAACAGATTTCAAGCATGCTGGCAGAGCCTGTGCTACAGAGTCCAGTGTACTAGAAAAATAAGCACATGGATTATGTTTCCCTGCTTGGTCTTGTGTGAGAACAGATAGTGCTGTTCCATCCCGCTCTGTCACGAACAGGGTGAAGTGTTTCTTGTAATCAGGAGTGGCTAAAACTGGCGCTTGACATAATGCCCGTTTTAGTTCCTCAAATGCTAGGGTGTGCTCTGATGTCCAAGGGAGGACGTTAGAGGTGGCCGCCTCTAATGTAGTCAATTGTATGAGTGGCTTGACTATGTGGGCATACTGGGGAATCCATTGTCTGCAATAGAAAGTAAGGCCAATGAATGCGCGTACTTCTTTCTGTGTTTTGGGTTGTGAAATGTTGGAAATCAATTTAATTCGTTCTTGTGTCAGCTGCCTACCCTCCTTGGACAGCAAGTGCCCTAAGTAAGCCACTTGCTGTTCACAGAACTGTAACTTCGAAGGGGACACCTTGTGCCCCTTGTCCGCCAGAAAGTGAAGGACCGTGAGGGAAGCCTTTTCACAGTCAGTTTCTGATCTTGCTGTGATGAGAATGTCATCCACGTACTGTATTAATGCTGTGTTGGTATGCATACTAATACTGTCAAGTTGTCTCTTTAATGCCTGACTGTAAACACTTGGGCTTTCTGTAAAGCCTTGGGGAGCTCTTGTAAATTTGAAGCTGCGTCCTTTTAAACTGAATCCGAAAAGATAGTGACTGTCAGGATGTATTGGAATGCTGAAGAATGCATTCTTCAGGTCAATGACCGTGAAAAATGTTGCCTCAGAATCAATGGCAGTAAATAATGAGGAAATGTCTGGGACCACTGGGTATTGTGGGACCACACATTTGTTCAGTTCTCGAAGGTCAACTACTAGTCTGTAAACTGGGGGTGCTTGAGGGTCTGTGCGTTTAAGAACAGGGAGGACGGGGGGGTTACACACATTCGAGTCTGTCTCCACCACCACCCCCTGTTCAATGAGTTCTTGAATTATTTTTAATAGGGCTGTTTCAGCCTCAGGTGGAATCCTGTACTGTCGTATTCGGGGTAGGACTACTCCTTCCTTAAGAGTGACCTCGTGTGGTGTTATATCCATGTAACCTACGTCAGTCGAACCTTGTGCCCATAGATACTGTGGGACATCCTGAAGTCTGGGATCAAAATCTCTAACCGTGAAATGCCCTTTGAAATCACGCAAAAACAGTCTTACTCCTTCTGGTGAGCAACAGATAACTGCTCCCAGTTCTTTTAGGGTCTTTATACCTAGTAAATTTTCTGGACATGTTTTAGTGAGTAGTAGGTCTGTGGTGCGTGTCAGTGGACCCACCCCTAAAGAGGCTGGTTCTGATACTTTGTTGACAATTTGGCTTTCCAGAAAATCCCAGGGATATATTCTGTGAGCCCGAGAGAGGTGCCCCTGGGACCTCGTCATGACTGATGGTAGTCCTGCTTGCCCCTGTGTCAATCAGAAACTTTCTATCGTGCCCCAGCAAACGAGCATGTACATAAGGACCCTCTTGGTCCACAGGAACTGGGATAAGGGGCAAGCGATCTTCCCTCTCGAGGCTGTTTCATGAAAAAGATTGGTTTTCTGGGTAGTCTGACTGCGTGTACTGATACATTTGAGGTGCAGCGGCAGCGGGCGTCTGGACCTGCTGCGGGGTGGGGGCTTGTGTCTGCTGAGTGTTGTATTGTCTAGGTGTATAGGGCCGTTCCTTTGTTTTACCTGTGGCTATATTGTGCTTTAGGACGGTTCATTCCCTTACAAAGTGACCCTGTTGTTTACAATAATTGCAGGTCCCTTTAGTGGGTGCGGTACCATTCTTGTTCGTGTTTGCAGGTACTGTTTGGGCAACTAGCACCTTCATTTTTGTATCCTTCATGCACTTCTTTTCTTGTTCGTGTTCTTCCCTTATTCTATTTTGGTGGTATTGCAACATCTGTAACAGTTGTGAGGGGCTATTTGCTTGCCAAGTACTCTCAACCTTCAGCACCCTATTCCTAATCTGAGGAAGGGCGTTATCTACCAGTTTGGTCACAAAAAGGTGGGGATAGGCCTCACTACTGTGTTTTAAACCACTGTTGACAGCGAAACATTTCTCCAACCTAGTGTAGTAATCGCTTGTGTCTTCCTCTGGTTTCTGTTTACATGCTGAAATTGCATCCCAGTCTTCCTTTTTGGTCGTCAATAGTCTTGGTAAAATTTGTATAAGGAGTTCGGGGAGCTCCTTAATTTTTTTCACCAAGGCCATCCCCCGGGGCCCTACCTGCATCTTCAGCTTGCAACTCTGCCCATTTCAAAGTTTTATCTCCCACATCCCAGTCTTTCTCTTTAAGTTTCTCGTAAATGACTGCTGGTAACAAGACCTTTAGTAACCTTAGGATATCAGGGTAAGTATAGTCTCCTATACGGAGTATATCTTTTATTTCTCTGGGAAACCCCCCGGGTCTTTATCATGGGAAGGTAACAACCTCTTCATTTCCAGTATTTCTAGCTTGGTGAGAGGGGTATAGACATATACCCGCTGGACAGAGCCATCTTGTTTTCTTATGGGGTGGACCTCTCGCAGAGGGTACTGTCCTCTGGGGCGAGGATCGGGTGTCATTGAGGCGGACAGGAATTGTTCATATTGGAGACGCAAGTCTAAAATGGTGTTAATCAGTTCTGGGCCCTGTTTCATCCATCTATCTAGTATTACCTTTTCCAGTATTTTATATAATTTGCCAGGGTGGTGATATTGTCTCTCATACAACGTGATCAAGTGTTGGACCATATAGATGCTGGCCAGGCGTTGTTCGAGTGGTGGAGGCTCAGGAACATCTGGGCCACTATGTCGGGATTATATACATGATGTTGGGACACCCACTGGGTGGCCGACCGAGCCAACTCCCTCTCATGTGGCGTGAGGGGTGGCTCGTCGTCCATCCAATGGTCTAGGGCCTTTTCAGTTGTTTGAAACAAATCCTCAGGAGAGATGTGTGTTTCCTGGTTTACCCTTGTTTTCTGAGGTCGATGGTGTTTGGCGCCATTACAGTGCCGTGCTATGCCCAGAAAATTCATTTTGTCTGCCGGCTCGTTGTTATCCCCTTCCTCTGACACACTATCCCTGCCTTCCTTCTCGACGTTGCGTACTGCTAGTATTTTCTTTTTAATCTTGTTCGTCATTGCTTCTGTCTGCGCTGCCTTATCATGTTTACTGTCATTGATGTTGACGCTCCACTCTATTAAACTAGCCTCCACGTCCCCATCACCCCCATCAAGTTCCCTGATCAGACAGTTGATAATAAAACGGAGGATGTTGTTCTTAGCTTTTACTTTTCTATTTTCCATAGCTTGAGCTACGCATTCATGGTTCCGTCCTGTTCTGATGAACTCATACAAGGCATTTAAATGTGTATTCATATCAGGCAGTCCATCTAGCTCTGCGATGGCTTGCCTTACTCGTATTGATATGGCGCGCATTGGACCAGTAATACCTGGCTGTAAATCATATATACATCTAGGGAGTTCGACGTCATCCTTTATTTCCTTATCCCCCCCCTTCCGCACCCCCGGAAGCCTGTTGTTGGTTCTGGACTGGCTGGGGCACGGCCTCTGGTGGGAGCGGGGGAAATGGTGCATCTATGTAGGCTGGGAGTGGCTCTGCTAGGTAGGCGGAAAGGAACGCCTCTGGTGCCGTTGGTTTAATTTTAAGGGGTACATCTTGGGGAACTTCCTCCTTGATCTCCTCTGAGAGTACAGGGTAGATACCAGTAACAAGAGCGTTTCTCTCCCTATCCATCTGTTCTGATCTGACCTGTTCACCCTCATCTTGTAACTTCTTTTCTTTAGCCTGTTCTGACATCTGTCTACCTTTCTCAGCTTTGTTGAGTTCTTTCTGGGCTCTCCTATTCGCTTCTTTGCGCCATAAGTCAATGGCTTCTTTTTGAGAAGGCCTTGATTTCCTTTTCCATAGTTCCTCTTCTACACTCATGATACATTCTGCATCCCATGTTCCCGTAACAGGCCATCTATACATTGCCTCTAAATCCTTTGTATAATCTACCCAGAGATCAAGGTATAAAATGGCACCTATGCCATGTTTGTTATACATAAAATGGCCGGGGGTATCTCTTGGCGGGACATTAACTGCCTCTTCTAATATTCCCTTTTTAGTGCCTATTTTACGCAATTTTGAAAACAACGGCATGCTGGAACCTAACTAAAACAATTTCAAACTCAAAACATATACAACATATACTTATGTACTGAAATACAGTACAACCATACCGGTCTCGTGAAGGAGACACGTCTTTACCGTGTTCATTAAATGAACCCGTCTTTATGCGTTCTCAGTGGTACTCACCGGGAAGCAGAACTTGAAGACCTGGTCATCGGACGCTTGACGCTTGCGCAGGAATGGCGGACCTCTGAAGACCTCGGACTCGGCTCTCTCACGGGTTGGGCTCTGGGTCAGGACGCTCCGCAATCTTCCTCACCGCCTCGTGTGGATGTCTGGTCGCAGTCCGCCTCCTCCATGGGCCTGAGGGAGTTGGCGGGAAGTCCCGCTGGCGTGTACACTTGAAGTCCGTCTAGGCTGTAGAAGGGGGCAGGGGCCGGACCTACATCGCCGGCGCGTGGGGAAGGGGATGCAGAGTCCGTGGTGTTAGAGTCAATGGGCTTTATTGCATTAACTCGAGTTAAGGGAGAGCTCCTTTCACCAAGCAGGTTCAGGAGAGTTCTGAGCTTTATTCACAGAGTACAATATTTATACATTCTTTGCATACATAGGGAGGAGCCCTCCAAGCAGAAGGAAAGAAAAAGATATGAGCATGTAGGCGTTCACTGTAATGAGTCATAGGTGGGTGGGTGCATAGAGGGGGCAGCAAGGTCAGCAAAAACTCGCACTGCTTGTTTGCGTAACTTTATCAGACTTTTACACGAGGGCTGTTTCCTTTCTGTTGGTCAGGGAGGGCCCTGGGTGTCAGAGTGACTAGCATGTCTGGTCTTATCTCTAGCTCGGGGCAGCATGCAGATTGCTCTCATCTGTAGAAGTGTTGCTGCTTCATACTAGCAAGTTGGTTTGGCCCTTCCTGTCCACCACTTGTGTAACTGTCTTGAAGGTTTCCCTCGACATGGACCCCACTTATCTCTGAGAACCGACAGCAAAACTGGGTCTTATCTCTGCAGAGGGGCTTCTGCTCGCCTCCTGCTCAGGGCCGGAATGCAGCTTTATCAGGTCGACCCTTGTTTGACGCTGTTAAGACACCCCGGGCTGGGCCTCTTCTCCGTGACTGCTCAGCAAAATATCTAATGTGCTGCAGAGAAATGTAACATGTGCCTTTTTCAGGGTCTGGCATGGAGGGGCCTGGTGACAGAGAAATAAGGCCTCTGAATGTGAAGTAATGCAGGGGTTTTTATTCAACATGGCAGATGGTGAGAGGGAGCGCGTGGGGGCACAAATACATATAAATATGTAATTTTCTTCAAGAGGATTAATGAGGGACTTCGCACACCTTTCGTCTTTGTACTTCGAAAACCTAAAACGAGGAAATGAAACCAGGCGGGTCTTAGTGGGATGGATTTATTCAATGCTTGCTACTGTGAAGCAGTATTTCTAGCATTCCGCTTACCTGATGTTGTCGCTGAGTCAAAGCCTTTAGGCGTCGGGTTTTATCCATACGGAACCACGGCGTCTGAAACTGAACAAACAGCAGGGGTGTGATAGTTTATCAACGGTAATCCAAAAGTCTTAGCATTTCGCTTAAAGGAAGAGCTTAATCGTCCTCTTACTTGTGCTGCTGCTCACCAGGGAGCGCAGTTGGAGGCAACTCTATTAACAGCGAAGGTTAAAAGTCTTCCTCGTTTTATCCTGGGACATTATCTTTCCAGCACTGGCGCGCGATATTTCACAGGGAGTTGCAATTTGCAAATAGCATATTGGCGGAGCTGGGAGAGGCATGGGAGGGCAGGCAATCTCAAAGACGTAAACATTCAGTTGTGGGAAAGTTTGTCACCGTTTTTTAGGTCTCGCCTCTCAATGCGCATGCGCATTGAGCGGAGTGAGACTATAGGGGCTTAAACAAGAGTTTAACTAGACTGGCGATTTACTGGCGATTTGATGCAGTGCATGTGCGATTTTAGCTCAATGCGCAAGCGCAATGAGTTAAAATGCGCGTGCACAGCATCAAATCGCCAGTCTTCGCCATCTGTTCCCCAGCTTGGTGCCGCCAGCACCTTCCCGCTCCACCCCCTGCTGCATCAAAGGCTTTCACGGCCAGGCGACCGTGCTTTCAGTTTCACGGCCGCCAGGCTCCTTTTCTGTTGCTTCCTTTCATGTGCTCTCTCATATGTGCTGCAGAGTGCGTCCCGACCGTGCCTCGTTTAATTTTCTGTCGCTGATGTGATGACTTTCCTTTTGCATTTCCTGCCTCAGTTTGTAGTTGGCTGTCTTTTTGGAGGTTTCATAAAATTAAAGCCCAAATGTGACATGGAACACAGTGAACAAAGCCTTTTTTTTCGTATTCTCCTGCATTTCTCCACGCAGCATGTCTCCCTTCTAACGTACCCGCTTGTTTTGGTTACAGCCCTAGCAAGCTTTTGCACGTAACTGTCACACACATCTTCTCTTTCCCTCCCCTCCCTCCTCCACTCCCACCCCACTGACTCTGCTGTTCCTCCCCCTCCTTCCAATGCTGTGTGAACGGCGACAGTTGTTATTCAGGTCGGGGACCAGGCCGTTTGTGTATGCAGTTCATTTTGATTGTGCTTAAAACGTTCACTGTAACTTCGGTGTGTGCATTTCCTTCCTCAGTTTGTAGTTGGCTGTCTTTTTGGAGGTTTCATAAAATCAAGCACTGCGAAGCCCAAATGTGACATGGAACACAGTGAACAAAGGCTTTTATCTCACACTCTCCTACATTTCTCCACGCAGCATGTCTCCCTTCCAACGTACCCGCTTGTTTTGGTTACAGCCCTAGCAAGCTTTTGCACGTAACCGTCACACGCATCTTCTCTTTCCCTCCCCTCCCTCCTCCACTCCCACCCCACTGACTCTGCTGTTCCTCCCCCTCTCTCCAATGCTGTGTGAACGGCGACAGTTGTTATTCAGGTCGGAGACCAGGCCGTTTGTGTATGCAGTTCATTTTCATCGCGCTTAAAACGTTCACTGTAACTTCGGTGTGTGCATTTCCTGCCTCAGTTTGTAGTTGGCTGTCTCTTTGGAGGTTTCATAAAATCAAGCGCTGCGAAGCCCAAATGTGACATGGAACACAGTGAACAAAGGCTTTTATTTCGCACTCTCCTGCATTTCTCCACGCAGCATGTCTCCCTTCCAACGTACCCGCTTGTTTTGGTTACAGCCATAGCAAGCTTTTGCACGTAACCGTCACACGCATCTTCTCTTTCCCTCCCCTCCCTCCTCCACTCCCACCCCACTGACTCTGCTGTTCCTCCCCCTCCCTCCAATGCTGTGTCAACGGCGACAGTTGTTATTCAGGTCGGGGACCAGGCCGTTTGTGTATGCAGTTCATTTTCATTGCACTTAAAACCTTCACTGTCACTTCGGTGTGCTATAAAATGTATTGGTAAATGTTTGTAACTTCTGAATAATTTACACCTAAGTTCACCACATTTCTCTATGGTCCTCTGGTCAATAACCCCGACACGCCCCGGCAACCACCCAGAAGTGTGGCACACATTAAAGAACACAAATGAATAAATGACTCTCAATCTGCGACTGGTTATGGCAATTTCTATGACATCATTTCCTACATGTTTATCTGTAGAGTAGTTTATTGGCTTGTTTTAATAGAGTTTTATATAGCACTAACTTGACCGGAATCAGGAATCAGAGCGCTTTACATGAGCACCAGTTGCATTACATGAGGACACACATTTATTTTTGTAAGGCACAGGGACATTAAGTGATTTGCACAGGATCACAGGATGTTCAGCGTTATTGCCGAGACTCCATCACAGTTCCCCAGACTCGAGGGCGACTGCCCTACTGTATCCCTTTCTCCGTGGGGATTGGCCTGCTTTCTGAGCATGAGTTGTCACGTACATACAAAACATGTTGCATTACAAATGCTATAGGTGTCCCATTTGAAAAAGTTAAAAGTATTGGCATTGTAAATAACAAAGCTATTAATTTTGCTATTTTCAAGACCAACACATAAAAAAAAAATTGTCATTTACAAAACCAATAGCTCCAACTTTTCTAATGCGAGACCTATTGCATTTCCAGTGCTTGTTGTTCCATGGTTTGATAAATACAGATTTGAACCTAAAAAAGAAACGAGGCTGGAGGGAGATGTCAAGCGGCAATTAACTGCAGAAAAAAACACCCTGACATGAATTTCTACTATGATTTTTCTGAAAGGAGAGGGATATTTATTTGAAGTTTCAGATACACACTCCCGTTTGTTACTGGATGCTAAAACAGGTTACATTTATTAGTCCCCTGATCACCAGATATACGCTACCAAAAAATGCGTTTTCACAGCTGTGCAATTGTTCAGAGTTTAGAGTTTACCTCCTAATTAAATTCTTTTATGAAACAGTACAGTTAAATATGGCAACATTTCAGAAAGAAAAATGTGAACAGGAACAATTTTTTTGTGTGGCAAGCCATGCAATATTATGTCAATAATTAGGAACATTTAGTTGCAAATAAGTTATTTGCCGATTTGTGAGTGCATGCACTGTTATGTAACTTGCGAGTTCTATTGGGTTCTATACAGTGGATGTAGAGGCTGCTGTTGCTTACCATAGGTTGACTTAATTGTCATTCTCATGTACTTGCTTCTTATTGGTCAACTTCCATAGGCTTTCTTCCTCTTCATGTGTTTGTCCATATCCTGGAGCATTGATGCATTTCTTTTATCCTTCCACTGCTCATTTTTGTTAGATACTACTTTTTCCTTTGTGTTTAAGCCCTCTACCAGGGTGCGCCTTTTTTTGGGACTCCTTTGTATACTTCCCTCCCTTCTTTATTCCTGCCACACTCCCTTATCTGTGTTGCTGCTAGTCACCCAACTGCCCTCCCTTCCCTCGTCCATGTTGCTGCTTGCCCCCATCCTTATTGTGTTGCTAATGGCCCCTTCCCTCCCTAAACCTTCACTCCCTACCTCATCTATGTTGCTACTTGTTCCCACCCTCACTCCCTCACTCTCTGTTGCTGCTTTCCCCATCCTCACTCTCTCCCTCGTCCATGTTAATGCTTGTTTTTCTGTTTGCCAATCTAACCAGCTGACCATGATGTTGTGCGTGCATCTGGTTTTCCCACCTAACATTTTGTTGCCGGAATGTGTTGTGGTAAATAAAAAACTAATTATTTACGCTGTCGGAATTTCTATAATTACCCAAGAAATGGTAATACATAAAATGAGGAGCAGAGTCCGTGGTCTTCGATTTGAAAGGGTTTTATTCCAGAACTCGAGTTAAGGGAGAGCTCCCTTACCAAGCGGGTTCAGGAGTAGTCTGCTTTACTTGGAACATAACAGCACTTATATACATTATGAGTACAATCAAAAGAAGGAGTTCCCCCGGACTTGATTCAATCATTCATGATGTAATCATACGGAAGACATAGCATGCTTGTTGTCGTTTAAAGAATAACTTGGATTACATTTACACATAGACAAACATATTGTATTGGAGTGATTGTGGTGACAAGTTACAGAGTTACTAGTGTCTGGGGACAGGGAATCGAGGCATTGTTACAGGGTCGTTTCTGTCGGAAAGGTAAAGAGGACGAGGCATTGTGCGTTCTTTACTTCTTACACAAGGGCGGTGATGTCTCACAATGGTATATGTGTGCAGCTGGGACGAAGGAGAATGGGCTGTGGTTAACTATTCTTCTTCATGGCTGTCTCGTGTGCTTGATCAGGTTTTCCCTTGATTGTTGAGCCAACCCTTGGCTGCCCCCGCAAGCTGAGAGATCATTGACGAGCGAGAGCTGCTCGTTTTGTGACAGAGTTGGAGAGGGGGGTTTTGGCGAGCGAACCATCTTAACTGACTCCGTTCTGGTCTAAGGGAAAATATCGAACGGGACGGAAACCCGTAAGATACACGATGGCTGGCCATTATTTTCTTTGCATGTGCCAGTACAACGAAGAGAAAAATAGGCAAGAGGGGGTATAACAGGATCTGTGCTTGAAGTAGGAAAATCGGCTTGCCTGGTCAGTGTTAGGGTGAATAGGGTGCATGATGGGACACCAGGCGGAAAAGGGAGTTTTTAGTCAATTTCCACATTTCCTCCTTGTCCCATAGAAACCCTATTACAGAAATTCTTAATCAATTTCTATATTCATTAGGTCGTATACTTGTTCTTGCAACATGATCTTTTTATTTTTCTTTCCTCTGTTTCGTGGACGAGGAGTACAGGAAGTGGCACACAGTCCACAAAGGGTGGGGCCACACTGGACACAGAGGCAGCAGGTGAAAATAGTGGCTAAAACGAGGCCCAGGACTGTTAATGCCTTCCACCCCCAGGTGGACAGGAGGTCCCACAACCAGCCGGTCAGGGACCATGTGCCGGTGTCCATATCCAACTTATCGGATAGCACATGGAGGTGGGAGATAGCAGAATAAACTGATGGGGCGTTGTCTGGAATAAATACACAACAACTGGACCCTATTACCTTACACACACCACCACGGTCGGCTAACAGGACATCTAAAACTATACGGTGCTGCAATGTCATGAGCCTGTCTGCAGCTACCTCATAACTATACCGGTTAGTTGCCGGATGTGGCGACTATTTACCATAGGTCCCCAGAAAGGGAGAAAACCTTTAAAGAAGTCTCCAGCTTCTTGTCCTGCAGTATCTTCTGCATCTATGACCCCCCTTCGCTGTCTTCTAACTTGGGTCAGAGGGTCAATCAGGTGGTAATCGGCAGGGGCGGTGTAAGTCGGTGGTAAAAGGAATGCGATGTAGCACTTTCCAGACCAGCCTTGAGGCAACCAAGTGTGATGTATTTACTATGGGTACTGTATCGATCCCCCTATTTCTGACCCTTGTCTGGTTAATAATTAACTAGCAGCCATTCAACTGCACAAAAACCCGTTTTCTGATTAGCCATACAACGGCACAGAAACCTGTTATCTGATTAGGTCATAGCGCATGCCATCTCATTAGGCAAGCACTATTTCTCCAGCCCCCTAATAGGCATACGGTGTTCTCAAAACAAATCAAACCTACCACGACCTGGGAAATCCCCGCAGCCATTGTTTTGATTTAACCGAGAACATCTGTAAAGAATGTGCGAACGACCAGTTCGTATGACATCCTTATTGACGTATTTATGTCCATCCTTACGTCAATCTCGGCACCTTTCAGGTATAAATAATACCGACATTGCCTTAAGCAAACACACGAGGTGGTGACAAGATTGGAGCAGCGAGACTTGCCGAGGAGCCCAGCTGACAGCGAAGCCCACAGACGCTGCCCCTCCTTTCTGACGCGCTGAGAGAGAGACGCTGCCTTTTCTCCTGCCGAGAAATCCAGCTCCGGCGCTTCCAAGCCGCCCTCGCAGGCAGCTGGAATATCAAGACCTGAGATAGAGATACCAACCCTCCAGCATTCTAAAATCCCAGGTACTGAACTGAATAACCCTTTGTAGAGAATTCTTGAAGCAGACTCTTGGCAAAACAAACTTAACTTAAACTGCTACTTATCTACTCCCGCCCACGTATTAGGCTTAGGTCAGGTACATTGGGGTAGGCGTAGTTAGAAGCACCAGTTGTGTACGATTAGTCAATGTATATATGTGTGTATCTATTTTATCCATTTTAAGTATCATATGGCTAAGAAACCATATCAATGCTTTTACAGTATTATTTTATAATTCTGTTATTACTGTATGCACTTTACTTAACTATAAGTATTGCAATAATAGCGATTCATTTCTCTTGTATGAGAAAAGAGACTGATCAATAAATAACATCTTTTTATTGAACACGCCCGTCTCTTCCTTTTCTCTACAATCTGGTGAAACTAAGAATGCACTGAACTGACTGAGTAAAATAAGTTGTCTTTTGTTTTCACACGACTCTAGAGATACACTCTTGATTAGGGGAGAGCAAAGTTGTCATGTTCTATGGTTGTCAGAAACTAAATCCCTTCTTGTCTATCCAGGGAGGTTAAACTCCTCCTTGTCTATTCGAGAAAGTTTCTAGTGAACTCTGAGCTAGCTGGCAAACATTAAACTTTAAGTCTAATATCGACAGTAGAAGACCTAGTTAACCTCTGTCCTACGTCTATACTATTGAAGATATTATTCCAATGCGCAGAGCCTATTGGGATAATAGGAACTACACTACATGGCGCCCTACGTTTGGATAGGCGATAAATCTAACGTAAGACATTAGAGTAACTCAGTCGTGCTTTTTCACACAGACCCCTTTTTCCCCATAATACTCCAAAGACGTCTGGAGTGGGTGAAAGGTTAAATCCGCCAAACTTAGTAGGAGGAGACTCCTATGTATGGTTCTTGGTTTATTCAACGTTGAAGGATACACTGTTCCAAAATATTGTGCATCTAATCTTTGTTTCCATAGAAACCTGATCTGCAAATAAACAAAATAACTTTCTTGACAGTAGAATGTCAGAAGCTGAAGAAGAAAGGGAGACAGCTAGAATAGCAGCTCAACTGCTAGCGGCTGACAATAGTATCCTACAGCAAGACCCGGATGCAATACTCATCCCGGTCAACATAAGAAAATCTATCACTTTAAAACTTATAGAAGATGGGCTGACACCGAGAGGTGGTACAGTCATATTTGTAATTGAGGCACACGAATATCGGCAGACAGAGGTATTCTATTCATGGATAAACTTTCCAGCAGCAAACGCTGTAAGAAAGGACTTCCACTATTACAAAATAGAGGAACCTCCTAATGAGTACACTCCTTTCGAGGAGGTGGAAATACCACTCAAATACCAAGAGCACCTGCTCTGGTTTAATGGCGCCCTAAAACATAATAATCACATCACCAGGCTCGGTCCACTAGGTAGACCAGGAGCAACGTGGCCGGTCCTCCCCGGATACACACCACATCCAGACATTGAAGTAATGTCTGCACCAGAACTTTTAGCACAGCTAAAACAATTAATTAAAATACATAGACAATTAGTCCAATATGTAATGCGGACTTCAACAATCCAACCAGCTATTAAAATTCCACAGCTGATCCCTCACCAGGGGAACACAAATAAAATTACACCACAGAACATACAGTCCTGTCTAGGTAAAGTACCCGCGAAACGGGAACAAATTCCATTCTGGTTAGCACAAAAAATCACTCAAATAGAGGCGGTATTTCCAGATACCACCCCGGTTGAGAAACACAGGATTCTGACTATCTGTCTTCCAATGGGAATCGCACCACATGTGGAGGACTGTGACACTTGGGTTACAGTCTTTGCTTCCATTTACACAAAAACACATGGTGTTCCATCCATGTCAGTAATACCAGATGTGCTAAAACAAATTCAAGATGAATACGGTCCAGAACCTGCTTTAACTCTTGGTATGAAATTACTAAAAGACTTCAAGCAGGTCTCGGCAATATTATTAGCCAATATAAAGGGAGAAGCAGCAAATGTGGCGATCCGCCAGAGGTTGAAAGAGACAGATATAGCAGACCAACCATTTGAAATTGCCAGAATCATAGAAAAATCCTAGGAAGAACTAGGAAGAGATAGTTTGGGTGGGAAACCAGTGAAACCCCAACTAATAGAAAAACCTGAAAAGGTATTTATTAAAAATAATCTAAACACTCAAAAAAAGAGCTGGGATGGAAATAAACAATCCACTCCCAAAGAAAAAAGTTTCCAGTCCAGAGGAAGGTCTCCTCGGCGGAGAGAAAGATCTCCGGACCAAGGACACAAGTCTCCCCAGAGGGAGCCCTCTGAGAAAAAATACAACCTTAGAAATAGGGATAATCTGAAGAAACCTGATAGATATCAAGATATTGATACACGTCCCTCTCAAACTTTTCAGACTTCCTTGCAGAAATCGGAAAGAAGAGGACGGTCAGAACACAGGGAAGAGCACGTCAAGTCCAAAGACAAGGAACCTGCTCATCAAAATAAAAAATTACAGTTTCCAAAAAGGAAGGTAGCCAGTATTAAAGTAATCAACCATGCCGAGAATACTGAGGACACAGCTGAAAAACGGAGAATGGGCTCAGACAATGCTAGACAGCGCAGCAGAAGTGAGCATAGCTCGCAAGATCCTTATGAATCATCTGGAGACAGTGGACACGAATGAATACATTCAGGTGGAAACTGCAGATACCAGAGTTAGCAAACCTCATAAAATATATGAAATAACATTGCGTATAGAGGGGGATAAGACTAGGAAAATAAGGGGTCTCTTTTGGGATAATCTCTCCAAGGGCTATGACATCCTTCTAGCTGAAAGAGACTGGCCACCAGAGTTTGTCAGGGAGTGCCCTCATGGCGAAGAAATAATTATGCCTGCCTTCTCAAATCATATTCCAATTCATAAAAAATATACACTTGCAAGAAAGTGGGCAGTAGCCCAAGCTCCTGCATTATATAAAAACCATGTGGGATGGGATGAGGACTCTCCTCCTCACAAAATCCAGTTAAAATCACAACCTATTGCACAGAGGCAGTACCCAATTAAGCAAGAAGCTAGGAAACGGGTAAAAGAGATCCTAGATCAACTTGAATACCAGGGGGTGATTGAAACTTGCACCTCACAAATGAATAATCCTTTGTTTCCCGTCTCCAAACCAGACAATTCATATCGTCTTGTTTTGGACTACAGACACTTGAACTCATGTTGCAAAACTTTTGCAGTACAAAATTCGCATAGTGCTGCACTAATGAATAACATAGTGCGCAAAAAATACAAAACAACATTAGACATCTCTAATGTATTCTTCTGTCAAAATATAGCACCAGAGAGCAGATATTTGACCGCGTTCTCAATAAATGGTGCGCAAAAAAATTTCGGTCGTTTGCCCCAGGGGTTCAAGAATAGCCCAGGATTATTCTCAGCAAGAGTAACAGAGTTACTACAAATATATGATGATGAGGCATTATCTTATGTCGATGACATCTATCTAACAGATGATGACTTGGATACTCACTTGAAGAGAGTGAACACCATAATACTTGGGTTCGCAGCAGAGGGTTACAAATTCAACTTTAAAAAGTCAAGAATTGCCCATCTAACTGTCCTGTTTTTAGGATATGAACTATCAAGTGAAGGCAAAAGCCTGGCTGACAATTTCCTAGAGAAATGTGCTGTAATCCAAGCACCTAGAACACTAAAAAACTTACAATCAATTCTAGGTTTCCTAAATTTCGGAAGAACTTACATTATAAATTATGCAGAGAGAGTTAAACCTCTCTATTATCTTATAAAACCAGATTTTAAAAGACTCAAAAACACACAGAAATTTTGAGATCTTTACAAACAGATATGTTAGTTAAAACAAAATTACAAACACGTGATAACACACGCAACCTTGTGATTCGAGTCATCCCAGGAAGATGCGGATTCACATACCTGACCTCTAATGAAGGAGAGAAGGTACCAATTGCATACAAATCACATTTGTACACAGAAGCTGAAAAAAGGTTCAGCATTAAGGAAAACATTGTTCATGCGGTTCAAACAGCTGTAGCAAAAGAAAAATACCAAGCCGACGGTAGACAGGTTACAGTCAGAACAGCAGAATCAGCTTTTGAGGCATTAACAACACCATGTAATTTACCGACAACTGCACTGAATCCAGAATGGATACAATGGGTAAATTCTGTTGCTACAAACAAAGTAAAATACTATCTAGAATATGAGAGAGAATACCCTCTGCCAATCGACATTCTGCCTTTACGACAGTACGCCTGTGTAATATATACAGACGGTCATGCTCAACCCTCAGTTTGGGAAGAGCTGGCTTACAACGCCACATGCGAAATTGTAAAAGAAGTGTGGCGCGGAGGTAAATTGAGACCTCTATTTACAAAAACACAATCAGTGGAAAATAATTCAGAACAACAAACTGAAATAATAGCGTTAAAAATGGCGCTAGATAATGCCGATCACGAATTCCCGACACTTATAGTGTGCGATTCGTATTACTGCGTCAAATCATACAATAACGATTTACAGAAATGGATTCAAAACGGTTACAAAGATGACACAGGTGCAACAATAAAGCAAAAAGTGCTTTGGGAACAAGTAGTTCTTTTACAGAAAGAACTACCAAAAACTCATGTGATACATTCACTGAGTCATCGGCGTGATGGCGTTCACGTTGCAGGGAATTCATTGGCTGAGACAGCCACAGCGTTAGCAACTAAATCGGCTTCCGTAGCTACGAAAAAGCGTGCAGTAAAATACATTGACGGTGAAACTGTGCTGGCAGTAAAAACGTCATCAAAAGGCGACTGCTCAGCGCTACCGATCAATTACCCACTCAATTATACATACATAATCGATGCAAACTCAGTCCCTTTTGCTCGAATCCCTGGAGTGGGGGATAGAGTAATTCCAAACACGGACAGGAGAGGCTTGTTAATAGCAGACGCACATATGGGTGAGGGTCTCAGACACCTTAAGCTAAAAGATTCTTTGGAAGAATTAGAATCAGTGTACTGGTGGCCAGGCATGAGCCTGCATCATCACAAAAAAAACTGCCCAGACTGCAACAGAGATCGCAGTGGCGAGAGAAACGGTTTAATACAATGGCGTTTCACTCCAGAATGTATCAAATCAGCAAAAAAAATATATATATAAAAACCCAGTATGAATAATGCGTCATATTAACATGTAGAGACTATCTTCACTTATAATGTAGATCCCAACTTCGGCTGACGTCGGAACTGTTATACAAAGATTTGCGAGTCTATAATGGCATATACGCTAGAAGCATGTTACGTTCTGACCAAAATCTTTCCTTTAGCTCTAAAACAGCTTATAGGGGTGCCTGGCCAGAATAAACATTGCATTGCGGGACTCTTCTCACTTCCTTCCTGAGGGAAACAGGATGGTGTAAAGAAAAAACCAAGGCATAAAGCAATCTATAACAGCGAAGATATTAGGTTCAGAAGCTGGGTGGGTCAAACATTTAATAAGTGTCCAACGTAGTCTAAATAACCTGCCAAGAAATTCTCTGAAAGGACTCAGTCCGTACGAACTATTGTTTGGGACTAGAATGTTAATCCAGGACTTAGATAGTCAGACTTCAGTGGTTAAAGAAAAATGCTTTGATATCAAAGATCGCTTGGCTATTTTACAGGACTTAAATGAAACAAGAAAAGACCTGAGAAACATAAAGCTGAAACAGCAGCCAACAACCACTGAAGAAAAACCACCTGTCCCAGCAAGGCCTGTCTGGATTCCAAAAGTCGGGGATCTGGTCAGAGAGAAGATCGCGGTAAAGAAGGAATTTGGGCCTTCTTACAGAAAAGCAGTTCCTGTCTTGTCTATCAACGGGACAAGATCAGTAGTACTACCGCCCCTTGCTGGTAAAAAGGAGAACCGAGTCATATCAATCGACCTGGTTAAACCACAATCATGTGGCCGATAACAAATAGTAGGCCAAGTGGACTCCCAAGAAGTAGCAGAACACCAAAGTTTGCTACATCAACAGAGGTTCAAACTGAAAGACTGATCACATTTGAACAATCTACAGTGAAACAACAAGGACTATGCAATGAAGCAATGGAACTTAAACCTCTTAAAACCCAAATAAAAGCTTTTCATCAAGAAACACCGACCTACGATGATGTAATTACAGAGTTTTCTAAAGAAACAAAGCAAAATCAAAAAGCAAAAAGTAATCCAGAAGCAATTGGAACAATTGACAGAACGGCATCCGGCTACTTCATCAACTTCGATGATTTTTCTGAAGATCCAAGTGAACCAGAAGTACAGCCATCAACCAAAACATTTAAAGACAAAGCAAAGGAACTTTTTCATCAACTAAAGGGAACCTATCTGACTTCTCCATGGATTGATATTTGGGTAACATTAGGTGCATTTGTCCTCATACTTTGGCTCTTCATGGTACTATGCTTGGGACATTTCATTGAGGGAAAATATGCTAAAATGGACACAGCAAGCCAGAAAATCAACTTGGTCCTTAAACCACACACATCTTCACACGTCAAGAAAAGAGAACTTTCTTCAGTAAACTTCACAGCCAATCCTATACCAGGCGGTGTAGCATGGGACAATACTGATTATGAAATCTATGGCCCGGTTGAAATCCTGAAGTATCCACATCAATTTAAGATCTCGTTAAGTGACTTTGTAAAACCAAGCACATTTGCTGATGATTGGGACTTTGAAAGTATTAATGATATGATGTCTGACCTAGTAATGTCTGCTAAATTTACAGAACATGATTATTTGCAGGGTTTGTCTAATTATGATCAAATGTTCTGCTATAACCACTATGGTAACCATTATCTCCATAAATCTGCACAACCTAGAAATGTTTTAAATTATAACCAATGGGAACATTGTGCTACTCCTCCAAAGGGTAGTTCTAAAACATTTTATGATAAACATTCATATTTTTCAGGGTTTAACACAAGTAATGCAGAAACATTTTATTTCAAATTGTCAAATAAGACAGGTATGAAGACCATGCTTACAAACACGAAATTGATATATTCAGATTCATTTTTTGAGCAAATGAATACATTTGGTTTTGATTTCTGGAACAATAACATTGAAACAAAAACGGTTTGGGGTACGAAAGATTGGCAAGTACAAGGTATAGAATCATTGTTCAGAGCCTGCATGATCCCAGAACAAATTATATTTTTGAATGACACTATTCAACAAACTACCTGTCTTGGCTTAGCCAAAATCAAAGACTTAAACAAACCGTCTATTCCCAAGCCAACAACGAACAGTAATAGCTCTATAGATGTTGAGATAGACGTGAACCATATTTTAAACCAAAACAGAACACATCCTGATTGGAAACAATGGTTGATCTGGCCCACAGACACAAATAACTGTCAAGACAGATTCCTGAACAAAATACAGGGGTTCAAATTGACCAGGCCAGACCCTAGATATTCCCAAAGACAACATCCAGGGATAGTAACTACTTACAGTGTGGGCAAGCTCTGCCTTCAATGGCTACAAACATCCACACTGGCAGAAATGAAGCAACACCTAACTTTACTTCAAGAAGGTGCTGACTTGCGTGATTTCATTATGGGACCACGCAAACAGCGTCAAAAACGTTTCATAGCGGCCTCTATATATGCAGCTTACAATGAAGCTTGGAAAGTAACTCAAATTGAGACAGCAGAAACAATACGGGAAATTGACTGTATTAATTTGGAAAAATCACTTTCTGTTGTGGACAATGGGTTAATGACTCTGTCCTCCAGAATATATTCACTGGACAGTATTGTGTCTTCAGCAATCGATATAATATCGCAAGACTTACTGATGTTACAACACGGTCAGTCCCAATTGCGTTCTATTGTACAACTTGGCTGGACGTTACAAAATCTGCGTTCAGGCTATGTGCCTTGGCGTTTAATCAACACAACGTCACTATTTAATATCTTTAACCTTACTGATAAACAAATCAGTTTGGCACAGAAGGGTGCTGACTATACAATTCTGAGCATTGAAAAACTTAAGAGATTACCATTGACAATGTCAGAACGACCTGTCATTGAATGGATAATACATGGGATAATAAATATTCCGATAACAACTTTCCAGTTTGAATACTGCCAAAAATATATACAGGCAGGCCAGTATGAAAGGTTGGGTAAAGGGTACATTAAGTCAACATGGAACAAATCACTTAATCTCCCCGTGCCTAAAATGAAAGTGTGTCCTCATGTAACGTAACTGGTGCTATGTAAAGCGCTCTGATAACTGATTCGGTTCGGTTCTAGTTCGCGCTATATAAAACTCTAAAAAAAAAAAAAAAAAAAACCTGCCCTATACACACACATGTGTTAGTAATAAAGGCCAGAATGTGTTTCTTAAGTGGCAATAATTGTGCACGGTCGCTAAGCGGTACACTTCTGTGTCAGGGTATTAATTTGCATGGAGCCTGTGAAGGGACTACAAATAACCTTTCATGTCACCAGCTAGGCACACCTGCAACACAAATAGAACCATTCTTTAAGAGACTCTCGAACGGGAGTTACATTCTAATTGTAGATCGCAGATGTTGCAGTCTGCTGCCTGGAAAACCTTATCTCATAACCGTGACTACGAAGGTCATGTGCTGTGAATGGGTATTGTTCCCAAACGATGCTCGAGACAGGGAGGCAAGGTTATGGCCCAGTTTGAACATTTCTTCTATTCGAATTGATACTTTAAGCAGAATGAAGACTGTGCTCCTACAGACGCCAACCCAGTTAACGTCATCAAAAGAAACGTATGATCTCCAAGTTGCAAGGACAACTGCTGAGATTCATTCACTGTTATCAACCAATTCCCCCATACATTTCGCAGAAATACTGAGCGAAATCTTAAATATTTCTGATACAAGTGGAATCTCGAGTGTATTTAAGACAGTGTTTTCAGGAGCTTTAACCCCATTCAAAGCCTTCCTGGGTATTTTTCCTGATTTTGTCCATTCCATCTTTGGCGGACTTCCTCTCCTTTTGGGACTAGTGGCAGGCATCCTATTTTTGATCCTGTTACTTCGCTATGGCAAACCACGTCACAGACAAAATACCAGCGACAATGGAAGAAACGATCCTAGCCATACGCTACAGGGACCGCATAACTAAAGTCCTTGGAATAGCCCGGCTTAGAGACCTGAACATGACTTGGTTTCTTTCATTTAGACCGATGTGGCAAAGTTGTGTTATGCCTGTATTAAGGTGCTTGCTATGCGGCGAAGAATGCGTGTTGGACACCTGTCTGACACTACAATCGGATGTGCCAATGGACGCAGAGACTTTGTTGGGTCCGGTAACGGCTCATGCATTGTACTGTCCCCAGCGGCTACCAATCCTGATGACGGCATTCGTGGAGACTTGACCACTACAATTGAAGAGTAGTGAAGTACAAGATGAAAGCAGCATCGATCAGGTACGACCTTCTGTCAGCTATGCTGATCGAAACATCAATGAAGGCAATCATGCTCATGAATGCATGTTACAAATTTTTTCCGAGTTAGTGGAACTTTCGCAAGAAGCAGTTGACAGTTTTTTCGAAAGTCTCAACAATATGATGTTTTCACCAGAGCAGAAAGAATGACTTTGAGCAAACTAGCACACGGCGTTCCCTACACCCCGTATTTGGCCTTCAACTTTGAAAATAAAGCAATAATACATTTTCTCACCAGTTTTTACGGAGAGCGCGAAATATTTTTTTTCCCCTTCCATTTCCAAATATTTACGATTTTTTGGGACACTTATCTTCTGCTTAAAGTAAAACTATTCTTAGAGAACAAAATTTCTATTTTTAGCTACTCTAGAGACATAAGCTACCCTCTAGCATGTTCACAAGTATTTATAATTTTGTGATGAGATGGTCTCAAATTTTTTCTTCTGTATTAAGAGCCATTTCATGTGTAATTTCCGCATTTCGTTCATACTGATTTCAAAATATGCGTTTAAATTTAGCATTATTATACTGCTTGAAGTGCATATAGTAACTATACTCATCTTTTCGTGTATTTCGCATTTCCAATTTTCAAAATGCATTTGATTGTATTTTGGGGTGGTTCGGTATACACATGCACTACTAGTTTTGTTTACTATGCCTAGATTTGTAAATATGGACATAGATTACGTGGAGTGGGTGTGATGTATTTACTATGGGTACTGTATCGATCCCCCTATTTCTGACCCTTGTCTGGTTAATAATTAACTAGCAGCCATTCAACTGCACAAAAACCCGTTATCTGATTAGCCATACAACGGCGCAGAAACCCGTTATCTGATTAGGTCATAGCGCATGCCATCTCATTAGGCAAGCACTATTTCTCCAGCCCCCTAATAGGCATACGGTGTTCTCAAAACAAATCAAACCTACCACGACCTGGGAAATCCCCGCAGCCATTGTTTTGATTTAACCGAGAACTTCAGTAAAGAATGTGCTAACGACCAGTTCGTATGACATCCTTATTGACGTATTTATGTCCATCCTTACGTCAATCTCGGCACCTTTCAGGTATAAATAATACCGACATTGCCTTAAGCAAACACACGAGGTGGTGACAAGATTGGAGCAGCGAGACTTGCCGAGGAGCCCAGCTGACAGCGAAGCCCACAGACGCTGCCCCTCCTTTCTGACGCGCTGAGAGAGAGACGCTGCCTTTTCTCCTGCCGAGAAATCCAGCTCCGGCGCTTCCAGCCGCCCTTGCAGGCAGCTGGGATATCAAGACCTGAGATAGAGATACCAGCCCTCCAGCCTTCTAAATCCCAGGTACTGAACTGAATAACCCCTTGCAGAGAATTCTTGAAGCAGACCCTTGGCAAAACAAACTTAACTTAAACTGCTACTTATCTACTCCCGCCCACGTATTAGGCTTAGGTCAGGTACATTGGGGTAGGCGTAGTTTGAAGCACCAGTTGAGTACGATTAGTCAATGTATATATGTATGTATCTATTTTATCCATTTTAAGTATCATATGGCTAAGAAACCATATCAATGCTTTTACAGTATTATTTTATAATTCTGTTATTACTGTATGCACTTTACTTAACTATAAGTATTGCAATAATAGTGATTCATTTCTCTTGTATGAGAAAAGAGACTGATCAATAAATAACATCTTTTTATTGAACACGCCCGTCTCTTCCTTTTCTCTACAATCTGGTGAAACTAAGAATGCACTGAACTGACTGAGTAAAATAAGTTGTCTTTTGTTTTCACACGACTCTAGAGATACACTCTTGACTAGGGGAGAGCAAAGTTGTCATGTTCTATGGTTGTCAGAAACTAAATCCCTTCTTGTCTATCCAGGGAGGTTAAACTCCTCCTTGTCTATTCGAGAAAGTTTCTAGTGAACTCTGAGCTAGCTGGCAAACATTAAACTTTAAGTCTAATATCGACAGTAGAAGACCTAGTTAACCTCTGTCCTACGTCTATACTATTGAAGATATTATTCCAATGCGCAGAGCCTATTGGGATAATAGGAACTACACTACACAAGTGCGCGCATGGGGTCCACAGATGAAATAGGTGTTTGGGGCAGTTACTATGGTCGGAAAATCGGGAGCGGGTAGTGTATATGTCCTATCACACTCGCTGTTCCCCATTACTTCCCCTTTTCCTTTCCCCCTTATGCAAAACCGGCCGTTTTGCGGTACTACCCAACCTCCTTGATCTGTCCGTCTTTGATCGGCGGAAAACATTTCCCTGAAGGAAGCAATGTCATGGAACTGAGAGTAACTGATATTTTCGTGATCTTCGGCCCTCCCCCAGGTTACAGTAAGATCCACCATTTTAGAAACAGCCTTTACTATTTTAGTCTTTACTTCGTTCCAATTACTCTCGTTTTTAAATTTTGTCGGGGGATGTTTCTGACTGAGGCAGAAAATATCATGGCTAATGCATAGGCGGACCCTGAATGACCGAACGGGAGAGATAAAAAGGGCATTCCCTTATGTACGGAATGTGGCATCAAGCCACAAACCCAACAGTTCATCTTGTTGACTATGAGTTGGTGTTTATGGAGGGTGGAGATGAAGGTATTATTTATAAACTCCTTTCTTCTGTCCTCGAGGTGTGGGGGAAGATCAACATGGGAATGCATAGTGGTATTCTTTACAAGTGTGGAAGAATGCGGAGGGAAAACTGTACATAAGATCCAACCCAGACAAGCTGCTACACAGCAAACAAGTAACATTATCAGTAGAAAAATCGTGAACCTGCTATGCAGTAATTTTACATAATTAGTCTTTTTCCATTTGCGCATCATGTCATTTCTCCTCATTTTGTCTATGAATTTAATATCAAAATGTCTCTGTACACGAGATCAAAACGTCTCCCAGCAGTCGCTTCACCAAGAGCTTGTTCCTGGGCTTAATTAGCTACCGGTGCGTTACAATCAGGTGTAATGTCTTTAGTCTATTTTTTGGTGAGATCGCAGCCGCGATCTGTATTCCTGTTGAGGAGTGAGTTCTGGAAGTGGGGAAATGATATCCGGGGCGTTTATAGCCGTTGAACAGGGCACAGTGTCTGTTGGTGTTGGTCCAAAAAATTTTCTGCAGTGGCTAGCGTGGAGCCATCCCTTGCGTCCTGCTACTTTGACGGCCGTCCTCGTGGTCAAGAGTACTAATTTCAGAGCCGTCCACCTTTTCTCCAGGGGGCTGGTACGATCGAAGTTCCGTACAAGTATCCAATCTCCGGGCTTTATGGAGTGTTCCTCAGGCGTGGTGTGGTCTGGAAAAGCTGCTGCAACCTGCGAATGACAAGATTGGAGTGCAGACATCAAGGAAGCCAGGTAATCTGTCAACATGTTAGAATCAATTTCAGTCAGTTTCCTAGGAGAAGGGACACCCCAGATGTTAGGAGGTCTCCCGAATGTTATTTCGAAAGGGGACAGTCCCGTCCGGGAATGTGCCACCATCCGCATGTAAAAGAGAGTGACCGGGAGGGCAGTGACCCAGTCTATCCCTTTTTCTGCACATACTTTGGCTAGTTTCGTTTTCAAGGTCTGGTTGTGTCGCTCTACCAGGCCTGCTGCTTGAGGGTGTCAGACACAATGAAATCTCCAGGAATATCCCAGTAGTAGAGAAACAGCCTCCATTAGTTTGGAAGAGAAAGGCTGTCCATTGTCTGAATAGATGACCCTTGGTAACCCATACCTGGGGAAGAATTCTCTCACTAGTTGCTTAGCGGTTGTCTGGGCACCATAGTCTGGGACGGGGTATGCTTCAGTCCATCGTGTCAGTGTACACACTACCACCAGTACATATTTGTACCTCTACATCTGTCCATCTGGATATAATCCATTTGGAGGACTTCGAAAGGATGATCAGGAGGCTGGAATCCACCCTGTTCTACTGGTACTCCTTTACCAGGGTTAAATTGGCAACATATCATACAAGTTTTTACCTTTTGTTTGGCTGCAGCTCTTAGGTGTTTGTTAAACCAGATGTTCCGTAAACTATCCAGCATACCTTTCTCGCCTAGGTGGGCGGGGCTATGGACTGTGTCAATTATGACTTGTACCATGGAGTCAGGGAGAAACCACACTGTTCGGTTTTTGGTCATCCAACCCTGATCAGTCTGGACCCCTCCTTGTTCAGTCCATTTCTTTATTTCATCTGCGGTGGCATGCGTCTGTATGTCTTGCACATCTTTCATGGGGTCCCTCACTATCATAGTGACAGTCTGTGTGGGTAACTGAGAGTCTGTGGTATTCGCTGGATTCTGGGCTGTCTGTTTAGCAGTCCGGTCCGCTAAGTCATTTCCTTTAGATATAGTGTCTGTAGCTTTGGTATGTGCTTTGCACTTCAGAATAGCTATGGCTGTAGGCAGGTGTATGGCATCTAGTAAGGCTTGAATCAGGGGACCATGTTGCATTTTGGCCCCATGTGAGGTAAGAAAACCTCTTTCTCGCCACAACACTCCAAAATTATGAACTACACCAAATGCATATTGGGAATCGGTGTAGATGTTCACTTTCAATTGTTTTGCCCATATGCAGGCCTGTGTCAGGGCGATGAGCTCTGCTGCTTGGGCTGACAGGATGTCTATTCTTTGGGTCTCTATAATTTTACAGTCCGTTGTTACTGCATAGGCTGCCACTAACTCTCCAGCGCTTGTCCTCATGCACGATCCATCCACATAAAGTGTTACATCAGGATCTGGGAGTGCAACATTTGTTAGGTCTTGTCTTGGTTTTGTCACTACATCGATCATCTCCACACAGTCATGTTGTGTTGTGTCATCTGAGCTTGAGGGCAAAAGGGTAGCGGGGTTCAATATGTTGCACCGTCTGATCTCTATGTGTGGCTGAAAGAGCGTTAGTTCGTATCCTGTCAGTCTTGCTACAGTCAGGTGTTGAGTCTGCGTTCTGTTCAGAAGGACTTCCACAGCATGTGGCACTTGTACTATCAGGGGATGTCCTAACACTATTGAACCGCTTTGTCTTATGGCCAGGGCTGTAGCCGCAACGGATTTCAGACATGCAGGCAAAGCTTGTGCTACGGGGTCCAATGTGCTAGAGAAATAAGCACAGGGTCTATTTCTTCCTGCTTGGTCTTGTGTGAGGACAGATAGTGCTGTTCCATCACGTTCTGTCACGAACAGGGTAAAATGCTTGCTGTAATTCGGGGTGGCCAAAACTGGTGCTTGACACAGAGCTAGTTTCAGAGCTTCAAATGCTTGGGAGTGTTCTGATGTCCAAGGGAGAGTTGTATGGGTGGCTGCTTCCACTGTAGTTAACTGTATGAGTGGCTTAACTATGTGGGCATACTGAGGGATCCATTGTCTGCAATATGAAGTGAGACCAATGAATGCACGTACTTCTTTTTGTGACTTTGGCTGTGAAATTGTCGAGATCAATTGGATTCGTTCTTGTGTCAGTTGCCTACCCTCCTTGGACAGCAAATGTCCTAAGTAAGCCACTTGCTGTGCGCAGAACTGCAATTTTGAGGGAGACACCTTGTGACCTTTGTCTGTCAGGAAGTGTAGAACTGTGAGAGATGCTTTTTCACAGTCTGGTTCTGTCCTTGCTGTGATGAGAATGTCATCTACATACTGTATTAATGCTGTGTTGGTAGGCATATTGATACTGTCAAGTTGTCTTTTTAGTGCTTGGCTGTAGATGCTTGGACTTTCTGTATAGCCTTGGGGAGCTCTAGTGAACCTGAAACTTCGTCCTTTTAAACTGAATCCGAATAGATATTGACTGTCGGGATGTATAGGAATGCTGAAAAACGCATTCTTCAAGTCGATGACTGTGAAAAATGCAGCTTCGGGGTCTATGGCAGTCAGTAGTGAGGAAATATCTGGGACCACTGGATATTGTGGGATCACACATTTGTTCAGTTCTCGAAGATCAACCACCAGTCGGTAGACCCGGGGTGCCTGAGGGTCAGTCCTTTTGAGGACTGGAAGAACTGGAGAATTGCAAACATTTGAATCCGTCTCTATCACCACTCCATGTTCTATGAGTTCTTGGATTATCTTGAGTAAGGCTTGTTCAGCCTCGGGTGGAATCTTATATTGTCGTATACGGGGTAGGACTACACCCTCCTTGAGTGTGACTTGATGTGGGGTGATATCCATGTATCCGACATCAGTCGAGCTTTTTGCCCACAAATGTTGTAGGATGTCATTTAGTCTGGGGTCGAATTCTTTGACTGTGAAATGTCCTTTGAAATCTCGTAGAAACAATTTTACTCCTTCCGGTGAACAGCATATTACTGCTCCTAGTTCTTTGAGTGTCTTGATTCCTAGTAAATTCTCTGGGCACGTTTCCGTAAGGACAAGATCAGTAGTACGTGTCAGAGGACCTACGCCTAACGAGACTTGTTCAGACACTTTGTTTATGATCGGTTTTCCTGAAAAGCCCAGAGATATATTATGTGAGCCAGAGAGAGGAACCTCTGGGACTTCCTTATGACTTATGGTAGTCCTACTCGCTCCCGTGTCTATGAGGAATTTTCTGTCTTGTCCCAGTAAGTGAGATTGTACATATGGACCTTTCTGATCCACTGGAACTGGGATAAGGGGCAAGTCACTTTCTCTCTCTAGGCTGTCTCATGCATATGGTTCAAACTCGGGATAATCTGACTGTGCGTACTGGTACATCTGTGTGGCAGCAGCAGCAGGCGTCTGAACCTGTGGAGGGGTAATGGTCTGAGGCTGCTGAGTGTTACCTGGTCTGGGAGTGTGAGGGTGTTCTTTTGTCTTTCTTGTCGCTATGTTAAGTTTCAGGACTGGGCATTCCCTCACAAAATGGCCTGGTTGCTTGCAGTAGTTGCAAGTACCTTTATTGGCCCCCACATTACCTTTGAGGTCCGTGTTTACTGGTGCCGTCTGTGCAACCAGTACCTTCATTTTTGTGTCTTTTACTCGTTTCTTTTCTTGTCCCTTTTCTTCCCTTATTCTGTTGTGGTGGTACTGTAACATTTGTAACATTTGTGAAGGACTATTTGCTTGCCAGGTACTCTCAATCTTTAACACTCTATTTCTGATGGGGGGTAAGGCGTTGTCCACCAATTTGGACACAAAAAGATGCGGATATGCCTCGCTACTATGTGCGAGTCCACTATTTATAGAGAAACATTTCTCCAATCTGGTGTAATAATCACCCGTATCCTCGTCTGGCTTTTGTTTACAGGCAGAAATGGCATCCCAATCTTCCTTTTTTGTTGCCAATAACAGAGGCAAGACCTGTATGAGGAGACTGGGTAATTCCTTTACACATTCACCTAGACCTTCACCTGGTTTTCGGTCTGTCTCTTCTTTTTCTAGGGCAGTCCACGTAATCTTTTTACCACCCACCTCCCAGTCCTTTTCCTTCAATTTGTCAAATATGCCTGTAGGTAGAATTACTTTAAGTAGTATGATTATATCTGGATATGTAAAACTACCCATTTGGAGGATATCCTTCAACTCTCTATGAAATCCTCCGGGATCTTTTTCGTGAGAGGGCACCATCTTTTTCATTTCCAATATTTCTAACTTGGTATGGGGAGTATACACATGTATTCGTTGCAGTGTACCATCTGGCTGGGGTATGGGGTGGACTTCTCGTAAGGGGTATTGTCCTATACTGTAAGGTTCATGGTCTGATGAAGCTAAGGTAAATTGGAGGTAACGAAGGCGCAGGTCCAGAATGGTATTGATCAATTCCGGTCCCCGAGACCTCCATCTTTCTGTCACTACTTCTTGTAACAGTTTGTATAGCTTATCTGATCAGTGGAAGTTATTCTCGTATAAGGTAGCCAGGTGTTGGATCATATAAATACCTGCTAGCCGTTGTTCTGCTCGTGGAAGAGCCAGAAACATTTGTGCTACTATATCTGGGCCGTATACCCGGTGCTGTGATATCCAATGGGTGGCAGACCGTGCCAATTCCTTTTCTTGTTGAGTAAGGGGAGGCTCATTGTCCATCCATTCATCTAGAGCTCTTTCTGTGGACTGAAAAAGGTCTTCCGAAGAAGGATCTAATCTTTTAACTTTCCGCGACACTCGCGGGGTTCGCCACTTGGAGCCAGGACAATGTCGCGCTACACCCAGGAAATTTATTCTACCTAGTGTCGGACCCTCATCTTCCTCTGAGTCATCCTCCTGTGTGACTTTCTCAGAGTGGATGGTGACAATTTTCTTAACCAGTCTTTTAGTTATTTTGTCGATCTGATGTCCCAGATCGTGTGCTCCCCTGTGTACCTGATCACTAAGGTCTATTAACTCAGAGTCTACGCTTCCATTACCCGGGTCTAGTTCCCGGATCAGACAATTTATGATGAACCGCAGGAGCAGTCCTCTGATGGGAACTTTTCTATTTTTCATGACCTGGACCAGAGTATCCGGACCTTCACCTGTTCGTATGAACTCATAACCTCTATCCAAATGCTTCGTTATATCAGGGACCTTCTGGAGTTGACCCAGGGCTTGTCTTAATCTCTCTGATATCGTGGCCATTGGGCCACTACCGGGTTCGGGGTCGTAAGGACGCTCAAGAGGCGGGACATTGTCTTTATCCTCAGCCCCGTTCCCGGACACTCCTAAATCAGAGGTGGAACCACCGGCTACTAGTTCAGGAGCACGTGTAGACGGGCGTGTTCTAGGCATGTTAACATAAGCGGGGGTGGTTCCGACAGATAGGCAGGGAGAAAAATGTCGGGAGCAGTGGGAATTACTTTCACTGGGGATTTGGGATGTTCTTCTATAATTTCTTCTGACAAAACGGGATAAATGCCAGTAACAAGGGCGCTTCTTTCTCTATCTGCCTGTTCAGCTAAAACCTTCTCACCTTCTTCCTGTAATTGCTTTTCTTTAGCCTGTTCCGACATTCTTTCTTTTCTCGACTTTCCCTAGTTCTTTCTGGGCCCTCCTATGTGCTTCCTTACGCCATAACTCAATGGCTTCTGTCTGTGAGGGCCTCGCCTTTCGTTTCCATAACTCTTCTTCTACTCTCATAATACATTCTATGTCCCAGGTACCTGCGGCGGGCCATCTATGCACCATTTCTAATTTTTCGGTATAGTCTACCCAAAGGTCTAAGAATAATATGGCACTCAATCCATGTTTGTTATACATGAAATGTCCAGGTGTATCTCTAGGCGGGATTTTAACTGGTTTCTCTAATAGATTCTTTTTGGTGCCGATCGTACGTAATTTGGAAAACAGAGGCATTCTTAAACTCAACTAATTACGGTTAAAAAGACTTGGAATATACAAAAACAAAACAAACACTTTATACACTAGAATATAGTGCAACCGTACCGGTCTCACGAATGAGACACGTCTTTACCGTTTTCCAAAAATGGAACCCGTCCTTATACTTTCCCAGTGGTACTAACCAAGAAGCAAAACTTGAAGACCTGGTCATCGGACTCTTGACGCTTGCGCAGGAATATCGGGGCTCCAAAGACCTCGGACTCGGGGTTCTCACTGGTCGGGCTCTGGGTTGGGACGCGCCGCTATCTTCTTCACCGCCTCGTGTGGATGGTCAGTCGCAGTCTGTCTCCTCCTCGTCTCGAGGGAGTTAGCGGGAACACCCCGCTGTTGTGCACTTGAAGTCCGTCGAAAGTATGGAAGGGACAAGTACCCGACTTACATCGCCGGCGCATAGGGAAGAGGGAGCAACCCTGTTCAGGCGCCAATTAATGTGGTAAATAAAAAACTAATTATTTACGCTGTCGGAATTTCTATAATTACCCAAGAAATGGTAATACATAAAATGAGGAGCAGAGTCCGAGGTCTTCGAGTTGAAAGGGTTTTATTCCAGAACTCGAGTTAAGGTAGAGCTCCTTCACCAAGTGGGTTCAGGAGTAGTCTGCTTTACTTGGAACATAACAGCACTTATATACATTATGAGTACAATCAAAAGAAGGAGTTCCCCCGGACTTGATTCAATCATTCATGATGTAATCATACGGAAGACATAGCATGCTTGTTCTCGTTTAAAGAATAACTTGGATTACGTTTACACATAGACAAAACATATTGTATTGGAGTGATTGTGGTGACAAGTTACAGAGTTACTAGTGTCTGGGGACAGGGAATCGAGGCATTGTTACAGGGTCGTTTCTGTCGGAAAGGTAAAGAGGACGAGGCATTGTGCGTTCTTTACTTCTTACACAAGGGCGGTGATGTCTCACAATGGTATATGTGTGCAGCTGGGAGGAAGGAGAATGGGCTGTGGTTAACTATTCTTCTTCATGGCTGATCAGGTTTTCCCTTGATTGTTGACCCAACCCGTGGCTGCCCCCGCAAGCTGAGAGATCATTGACGAGCGAGAGCTGCTCGTTCTGTGACAGAGTTGGAGAGGGGGGGTTTTGGCGAGCCAACCATCTTAACTGACTCCGTTCTGGTCTAAGGGAAAATATCGAACGGGACGCAAACCCGTAAGATACACGATGGCTGGCCATTATTTTCTTTGCATGTGCCAGTACAACGAAGAGAAAAATAGGCAAGAGGGGGTATAACAGGATCTGTGCTTGAAGTAGGAAAATCGGCTTGCCTGGTCGGTGTTAGGGTGAATAGGGTGCATGATGGGACACCAGGCGGAAAAGGGAGTTTTTAGTCAATTTCCACAGTGTGAAAGTGAAACTGCTTAATAATATCAGCCCTAGCCTTGCAGAATTATAGCTACACCATCACCGTGTCTACTCAGTCTTTATAAGTTCAAATTTGCATCAGTCATGTGGGCCGGTTTATTAGCTATCTCGGAGCCAGGGCCGCTTTTATTTTGGTGCTCACATGATGCAGTGCTGGAGCTTATTTATTGTGTGTACGGCAGTCTTACCCTGATGTTATGCATCTGTTCCTCACATTTACATTTGGGTGCTAGAATACGAAGTGTATTTACTCAAGTGATTAGTGAAACTCCTCAATAAAGTCTGTTTCCAGGAAAAATCTTGTGACATGACATTCGCGTTCATTGGATGCGCATAGGGACAGAGGATATAGGAGAGGGCCTTAGAGTCAAACGCTTTCTCTGTAACTGCCCAAAGGCACCTACCAGCCTTTTATCCTACTGTGAGCTGCAGCAAGAAGGCCTCAGTGTGGCATGATGTACGTACCATAGAGCTGTGTTTAAATGTCATGTCATCCAGAGAAATATACTTTCCAGAATTGAAGGCTCTTATCTGAAAGAGTCAACATAAAACAGAAGCTGACAACTGAATTGTTATAAAATGAGCATCCAGGAGTCAGGGTGAGTTGAGGTCCCAGGCATGAAATATTCAGTTCCAATCTAGGTTGGCTCTAGAGGTGATTTCAGTACAGGGTTTACTAATGCACGTGCAGTTCGCAGGATGTGTAGCAGTCAGTGCATTAGACCGAATAAAGCAAAGTGCTGATGGTATCCATCGAATCCAAGACACAGAATATTAATTTAAACTGGCTGCTGTCACAGTGAGTGATGCCCTAGGTAGTAAAAAGACCAACATCATTCCTGATGCGGAATGTAAACTCTGCAGGATCCTCTCTGCTGCTGGGCACAGGTACCCCAAAGGTGCCTACTGCTGAGTTGTCTTGGTGCTTCTCCATGGCTCTGCCCTCACCCTCTCTGAGGCCGCAGTCAGATGACAAGGCAACTACAAGTTGGCAAGAGTTCCCCTCCCGCCCCTGTCTGAGCCACGGATGTGTCATTGTATTGCTTTTCCAACTCTGCACTGCACCGAGGATATATTTTCATAATATACTAATATGGCGAAACCAATTGACATGGCCAATGCTTGTTAACTGGGTTACACAGTTATCCTTAGGAAATGTAGTATTACTCTTCACATTCATCAATATCAGGCATTTTTGTCATGTTCATAGATTCATGTTTGAAATTCACACATTATCTATCCTTAGTCTGTCTTCTTTTTTTCCTCGCACTTTGTTCACCCGGACTTTTTCACTCGCACGTCGCATTCTGTTCTTTCCATTTTTTATCGTTATATAATTTCGTCTACATAAGCATTTTCTTTGGTTACTTGTATTTGCTTCGGTTATTAGTAATTCCACATTCTCTATTTTTATTTAGCTCACTGATACACACAGCGCGACACTCCAAGGCTAAGCACGAACCTTCCCCTTTCCATCATCATGATTCTCAATCTGTAACAGGCCCGGCTCCAGGAATTTTTACTTGGGTGGGCCAAGGGTGCATTTGGATGGGCCTCTGCGGGCTCGATTTGTGGCATATATGTCTGGGCAGACCTGCTTCAGGGCCCTACTTTATCTTTTCTTAGTCTTACAAGGCCCAGTAAAGCTCACTCTTTTCCAAATCTCTTTCTAAATATTATCACTCTCAAAAAGTGTTTTTTCCATGTAATGTTCCTTTGATGGGAAGAGGAGGTTTCTGAGGTGGGAGTATCCGGCAAGTGACCCTTCTCGGGCTCCCTCTGTACGAGCCTTCAGGGAGAATCCCTCTTCATTACTACATCCACCTGACCCCAGACTCTGCAACACACTCACTCCCTTACAGGCTTGATTATCCACTACTCCTCTCCAGTGCACCTTATCTCACAGCTGACCTTGGGCCCCAGCCCCATATCAGGCACCATCGGGCTCCACTTTCATTTTTCCTGGTAAAAACATTAGTAAAATCACCTTCAAACTTAAAACATTGAATATATAGCAGTAAATATAATTAGCACACACTTTAAAGTAGGATCCACAGTAGCCCTTATGACCGGACTGTTAATTAAATAAACAAACAACAGAAATTCCATGACAGGGCCGGCTTCAGCGCTGATGCAAAAATCTTTTTTTGGTGCCGCACCAATAACCTCTTTCTCCGTAAATACCTTTACTACCACCTTCCAACAGTGCCCCTCATCCCTCCATGGCCCCCCTATTGACCTCCTCCTCGGATTCCCTCACTGCCACACGCCACAAGTGCCCCTCATCTCCCCATAGCCCCTCCCCTTATGACCTCCTCCTCGAATTCCCTCCCTGCCACCCTCCACCAGTGCCCCTCATCTCTCTCTAGCCCCTCCCCCTCATGACCTCCTCCTCAGACTCCCTCACTGCCAACCTCCACCAGTGCTCCTCATCTCTCCCTAGCTCCCCCCTCCACCCATGACCTCTTCCTCAGATTCCCTCACTTCCTCCCTCCAACAGTGCCCCTCATCTTTAATAGCCCCTCTCTCATATGCATTTCATTTGTTGTATAGCGCTACTCATATCAGTGTAGTGTGTGTCAGTACTTTACACCACGCACACATTATACAGGGACAATGAATCATACAAGTATGTAAATCAGTGTACAGGGAATGTCACATAAGCCAATGAGGATTACAAGGTGTAGGATTCACATATTATCCATACTGGTGGGCAGTATATTTTAAGAGGGTTTGGTCTGAGGAAACACAACCTTAGGATTTAAAGAGTATTCCATGGGGGTCAGCTTTACTGCTAAAAATGTATATCTACCCAAACATACTAATTTTAGCAACATTATTATAATGAAAAACTGGGGGAATTCTAAGTATATCACAAACCAAAAAAAGCGAAGTTCTAACTATACCATTCATGTTTGTATGCAGCTCTTTGATGACAGTTCATTGGTCACTGTCCTATGTTAGGATTGTAACTTCTCTACTCCAAGTAATACAAGGTTCTCTGTGACAAAGGCAGTAACCATTGAGCTATCCACATAAAATTCAGTTAATCTGCATTTAAAAACTACTAACAGACAAATGATTTCTCTCCAGCAGGATCATTAATCACCAGCGTTATCTGGGCATTTTGTATTGTCTTATTGTTGTCCTGCATCAGCCATTGATAATGATAACAAGAATTGGCCTAGCCAATAGGTCTCACCTTTGGGACCTTATAAGGGCTTAGTTATCCAGCACAATATCCTTGGTGCAACAACATCAACTGTTGCATGGCTAAACACTTATAAGGTCCCAAAGGCAAGACCTATTGGCTATGCCAATGCTTGTTTCTTCTGCTTTGTTTTTCTAGATGAACAGTGATATGCAGAATGACGATATTATGGCAACATGTTTATTTTTTGTGCACTTCATGTAATTAAAAAGCGTTATTTTAAAAATTACTTATGTTATACTGATATAAATATATTTTGCAACAAATATCTAACTGCTTTTTAGTGTGTTTAAATTTACAATACAGATTCTACTTTTATTCTCCACACCTGCACCCAACCTGTCTATTTCATATGAAAAAGCAAAATACCAAGGCTATTTCAGTATTGTGGGAAGGCAAGCGTGTGACCATGTATTATAAAGTATAAAGTACACCCTGGCATACATTAATGTGATATTGCAAGTTACCGTCACAACCTTATAAAGGAACTTTGCCTTCAGCCTCATTCTTCTATATAGTCATGGAACTTGTCTGTAACTTGCTAAATCCTTAATATGTACAGTAGGGTTTTTAAGCCATATGTAATATACCTACATGTAGGTTTTTTCAGCCAGCTTTTTTCATTTATCAGTCTGCTTTGTGTTATTCAGATTTTTACTGCGCCCACTACAGCTGCTAGCCCAATTCAGCCACAGGATAGCTTCACTGTGAACAATGCCACTTGTTCATTTGACACGGAGCCTAAACTCACCCAATGTAGTTCTGTTAAGTGTCAGCAACTGCTGCGCAACTAATATGTGCTTTCTCAGACCAAATATTTTTGCTTCCCACCAATATTATTATTTTAGACTGATGAGGGCCTGTCAACTTCCCCAACACTAGATTTTGCACAATTCTTTTTTTTTTTTGTCCTCATTTGCCTTGCCCTCAATTTGGGAAATACCAACCACCTTGCGTGTCCTCCTCTGGGAGTCAGGCCAGAAGATGACCTTTACCCGACTCCAGCTCCAGAACGCGAGTGTAATAGAATGGTGGCAGAAAGATCCCAGGAGGAAGAGAGACTTTGGGAGCTTATGCTGACTCCATCAAGGTATATTTCAACCTGTAGGGCTACCATCATGACGCGGCCAGACCCAGTCCAAGGAGTGTTAAGGGCAAAATCATAGGACCCGGGGGGAAAAAATAAAACGGATTACTATCTCCACTGGGTCAACAGGTCCCAAAAAGAAAGACTACTTTTGTTGCATGGTTCACTCAAATCCATTTTTGATGTTTTATATAGGGATGTAAGCCAGCCAGAGTGTAATGGAGCAGTTTTGTCTACCCAATGAATACAGATTTGTCTTCTGGCCAGTAAAATGGCATAGAACAAAAAGGATCTCGCCTTGCCAATAATACTGTCTTCCCACCCGAAGATAATAAGTGGCAGAGTGATTGACAGTGATGTATTTAAAATGGAGCTTAGAGTAGATCTCACTTCCTCCCAGAATTGGGCAATGTTAGGGCACTCCATGAACATATGAATATCCGATGCTTCCATTAAATTACATTTGTTGCATTTCTTGTCTGGGAGAAACTTGGAGAGTCTCAACGGAGTAATATATGCCCGATGAACTGTGAACAGGTGGTTACGTCTTAACCATAATGGTTTTACAATTTTATAAAGGAGGGCAAAAGATTCTGACCATATCTCCTCACACTGAAAGCCAGTCGTCTCCCCCCAAAGTTCATCAGGGAGAACAAACTCCCCATCAATTTCTTCCATCAACTGCCAATACCATAGGGCAACTTCTTTACCGCCCCTAGATCGTTCCACCAACATCTGCTCCAAGTTACTGGACTTACCTAGTTGTAACCCTTTACCACACTGGGCCCTGACCCAACTATCAAGTTGGATAAACCTAAATCTGGAGAGCCCTGAGCCTATATGCTCACGTAGTTCATCCCAGGCTATTATTGATCCTTCCACCAATAGCTCTTCCCCTCTTGTGACCCCGGCCTCCTCCAACGAAGAGGACAGGCTATCCCTTAAACACAAAGGTTGACCCGGGGAGTCCCATATTGGGGCAAAGTTGGAATAGTAGGACAGTCCCAATTTTTTCCTAATGAAAAACCAATCATTGGCCCATGACTGTAGAATTTTAAGTTTAATTTTTTCGAAAAACTTCTGGCTCCCAAATTTAAAGAGAAACCCGTCAACTGGTAGATTTGCCCCTGTTAGCATAGCTCTATGTATTGACCCACTAGGAAGATTAGATGGTATTTTTAAAAGCATCCTAGAGTGTGACAACTGGAAGGCCCATGCATAATATAATAGGTCAGGCAGAGCAGGACCTCCCTTTTCCCTTCTCCTCCTCAGCATCTTCCATGCGAGTCTGGTGGATTTATAGTTCCAAATGAAGGAATTAATTTCTCGCTGGCACTTGTCTATCGATTTAATGTCAAATGCTAAGGGGATGGCATTGAAAACAAACGTAAATTTGGGGAGGATAGACATTTTAACCAAATTCATTATGGAAAGGGGCAGGTGAGTCCAAGATTTTAATTGGGCTTTACATTCCTTTGATATTCGGTCCAAATTGGTGGGTCCAATATTACCCAGATCTTGCGTAATGCGTATCCCGAGATAACGCATGGAAGTGGCAATGTTTACTTCCAATCGTAGATCCGGTATGTTCCATGCCATAATTTCAGTTTTGCTCGAGTTAATATTATACCCCGAGATACGCCCAAACTCCTCAGCCCGCATAAAAACAGCAGGGAAACCAAGAGCTGGGTCTGAGGTAAGGACCAAAATATCATCCGCATAAAGTGCTACCCGCCTTTCCCACTCCTTAAATTTAAACGATGGAATATTTACCTCCTCCCGCAAAACCTGAGCAAATGGCTCAATATATAAATTGAAGAGGAGGGGGGAAAGCGGGCAGCCCTGCCTTGTGCCTCTTGTGATATTAAAGGCATCTGTCAGAGCCCCGTTGATTAGCAGCCTAGCTGTAGGAGACCCATACAGCAGGGCGATGGTCCTACAAAAATATTCCCCAAAGTTGAACTTCTTTAGTACATCATTCAGATAGGGCCAATTAACCCTATCAAAGGCCTTGGCTGCGTCTAGTGTAAGGATGGCCAATGGTAGGGAAAAAGCCGAGGCGATATCTATTGCACCTATCAAGTCGTGCGTTAGGTCAGATAATTGGCGTCCCTTAATAAAGCCTTTCTGGTCTTGATGGATGATGGTGCCAATTACACTGCCCAATCGCGCCGACATGATCGTAGTGAAGATTTTATAGTCACTATTCAACAATGATATCGGTCTATAAGACCCACATTGCGATAATACTTTCCCTGGTTTAGGGATAAGGACAATCGTGGCCTCCCCCCATGATTTTGGCGGTGGATCCCTTTCACTTAAAATGCCATTAAAGAGAGCTGTCAGCACTGGGATGATGGAATCTCCCAGTGCTCGATACATCTCTCCAGGGAGACCGTCAGGGCCCGACGATTTTCCTTTTTTTATTTTCCCTATGGCTGCCCTTACCTGGGCCTCGGTTATTTTCATCTCTAGGCTGTTCCGCTGTGCTGTTGAAAGAGTTGGGAGCATGATTCCCTCTAGCCAAGTGTCTCTTGCCACCTGGTCATTGGAAAGGTCCTCTGTATAAATTGCCTCGAAAAATTCAAAAAAGGCATTGCCAATCTCTGAGTTCGACGATCTTACTACAGCCTCCCCTTCTACCTTGATTTCTTTAAAGTACTTCAGAGCTTGATCAGACTTTGTCTTCCATGCCAGGACCCTACCTGCGGCCTCACCAAATTCAAACTGGGAGATTTTGCTTGCCTCCCACCTTTTACTGACCCTCTCTTGCAGTATGATTTCCAATTGTGATTTTAATTCGGCGAGTCTTGTCTGCTCTTCTAAAGATCCTAAAGATAGGCCAAGATTTAACTCTATTTGTTTCATTTCTTGTTCCAAGCTGGATGTCAAAAGTCTGTATTGTTTCCGCCTATAGGAGGCTCTGCTAGTAATGCGGCCTCTTAAAAAGGCCTTGAATGCCTCCCAAAGCACAGCTAGGCAGGCAGAGTCAAGGTTTAACTCAAAGTATGAAATGGTCTCTGCCACCAAAAAGTTAACTTCTTCGTCCTCCAGTCGGATTGTCCGGTCAAACGACCAAGATGAATGATTTAACTTATTATCGGTTTTTACAGTAAATATAAGAGCTGAATGATCTGACATATGGGAAGGAAGATAGTCTATCTCTGTTAGGGTGTCTTTCAAACTGTAGCTGAAAAGAGCATAGTCGATTCTAGATTTGTGTTTAAATCGACCGTTCCGGAAGGAGACCCCCAATTTATCCCCAGCTCTTTCCCTCCATAAATCTGCCAACCCAAGCTGTTTCATGATCGCAGTGAGGGTTTGCCTAGACTTAACAGAGCCACAGGCTCTAGATTTTACCGATTTGTCTAGACGAGGGTTAAGCACGATGTTAAAATCCCCCATCCAGATCACCGGATCATGAGATGTTACCAGATGGTTTCTGATAGTATCCAAATAAGATGGATCATCAGAGTTAGGGCCATAGTATCCCACCAAAGTATAAATTTGACCCTCCAACGAGACTCTTACTATCAGCCATCTCCCTGACTGGTCCTCTTTATGATCTAAAATTTGGACTTTGGCGGATTTTTTAAAGATAAATAATACCCCCCTGATGTTCGCATTGTGGTCTGTACTGCAGAATTTGTCTATCCATCTCTGTTTTTTAAGTATTACTGTGGCCTCTGCTTTCAATAGATGTGACTCCTGGATGGCGATGATCTGCGCGGGAGAATCTCTCAAGTATTGTAGGATGCGATCCCGCCTACTTCTCACGCGCAGACCATTGACATTCCAAGACATGTATTGAATAAATGTCATATAGTCACATCTAGCCGCCCTGCTGCTCTTAACCTCCTCTTGCGAGAACCTAGCCTTAGCATTTTAAAATTCTGACCTTGAGAAGATGACAAAGAAATACATACTGGGAAATGAAAAAAAAGGCAGACAAATGAGGAATTTCTACTATTTCCCCCCCCCCCCCAGAGAACCCACCCCTACTTACTCTGGCCTGATGTCTAGCCAGATTTACGCCCTCCAACAGCCCTCCGCCCTCAACCCCACCCTGCTGCTTCTCTCCGCAGGCGAACTACACCTACACCTGCAACTCTTGCTAAGGTATATACATTAGGGGGAAAATTGACTAAGGTGCAAGGGGGGGGGAAACTCTTGAAATGTAGTGCATTCTACTATTTTTTTTTCCTTTTTTGCAAGTTCCTTACTACACCATCTTTTGCTTACCCAATTATATCATAGTCTACTTCTATTTACCATTGTTTTTTTATTTAATTGTTTATTTCGTCTTACATCCTACAATTCCCTTTGTTTCCTTAGATCCTTAGACCCTTCAATTCAATTTAGTATTGCCCATTTGTCAACACACCTAAAAATAACTGAGGTAAACCAAATTAGGGGTTTGACAGGGAGTTTAGATGATTGTAGATACAGGCCACTAGGTGCGTAGGTCAACTACCGCCTTGAGCCTGGAGATGATCTCTAATACTCTCCAATAGTTCATCAGCATCTAGTGGAGAACGAATATTGTGCATTTTGTTATTGTACATAATGCGTAGAAAGGCCGGGAACCTCATCTGGACAGTGGCGCCCAATGACCTAAACTTATCCATGCGCTGCCCCAACTCCCACTGTCTATCAAGAGTGGTCTTTGATAGATCTGACCGTACTTCAAAAGAGAAGTCCGGACCTTGTAGAGTTCTGGCTTTCAGCGCGAGGTTCAGAATCTTTTCCTTGAGGGAGTATGTCAGGAAGTTTATCAAAACCTTTCTAGGTTTATTTCTTCCAGGATTAAAGCGGAATGGATCCCTATGTATTCGCTGGATATCTTTATCCAGATCCTCGACTGTTTCTTCAAGATTAAGAGAGTCTTTTAATAACTTAGTAACGTAGCTTTTAAGGTCTGTACCTTCCTTTCCTTCCGGAATCTTCAAAAGCCGAATGTTGTTCCGTCGAGAATAATTTTCCAGCACTTCAATCCGCTCCCGCATACTCTCCCCATCTTTTTGCAGTGTTTGAATTTTTGACCTAGCGGTCTCAAGGTTAGATGTTAGTAGGCCCACCAAACTTTCTAATATATCCGTCCTTTCATACAGACCATCCACCTTCTTGTCAAGTACCGCACAGGATGCTCTAATATCGTTTCAATTAGCTTTGGAGACTGCAAAATCACTCCTGAATTCCTCCCTCATTGCAGTGATTGATTGAACCAAGGCCTCAAGCGTTTGACCTACCCCCAAATCCCCACATCTGCTTCCATCCACTGTCTCTTTCTCTGTTAATTGCGCCCCTTGGTCTCTTTCCTCAGCCTGCCCATCATGGGAGATAGATGTCTTTCTCACATTAACAGACTCAGAGGGGTCATGTGCGCCAGGTTCATTAGGTGGTACAGAATGTGAAGCAATCCGTGAAGAGGCACAAAAGGGAAGTGTGGGGGTAGATACCACTACGGATGTTAATGCAGGTACTGTAGGCTCAGAAATTGGGCCCGAAACGAACCCGGGCGCAGAGACAGAAACAGAAACAGGAACAGTGGCCGGGACCAGGGCTGAGACCAGAACAGGAACGGAGACAGACAGGACTGCCTGCGAAGCTGCCTCTACGGAAGCTGAGATGTCTAATACCTGGGGTATAACTTTAAAAAAGGAGCGTAGGGATGGTGTTACACCACTAGAGCTCTTCAAATATTTGTTGCCAGTTCCTTTATGTTTTTGCTTTGTATTTTTGCCTTTGGTATTTTCGTTTATATTAGCACTCTTCGCCTCACTTCCCTCTAAATCTAAATTCTGCTCTAGGCACCCAGCGACACTTCTGTCTATGTTCTGAGCCCGCCCTGTGGTGCACCCTGGGTATTGTAGTTTTTTCGCCAACTTGTGTCCTTTATTCTGCTTTCTAGTTGTGCTTCTTGTACACCTTAAAGGCACATCTTTACCAAAGCCTTTACCTTTACCTTTACCAGCCGAACTTATTCTGCCTCCAACCTGTCCAGCCACCTTACTTCTGTTTGGCAGGGAGTCGTCTGAGCCAGCTGATCCAGGCGAATCCACTTCCCGGCTATGTGAAGCCTGTAACACCGTGGTTCCAGGATCCGAGCAAGGAGGCGCAGACACGGGTGAGACCGGGTAAATCACTGACCCTCCTCTTCTCCCACCGCCCGCAACCGCAATTGCTCCGAGGAGCCCCCGGGCAGCCACCGCGCGGCCACGCCTGAGCTCCACGGCTGCCCGTCCCCAATACAGCAGAAAGGCGGAGGGGAGAGGGCGGGACGCGGCAGGCAGGCACATCCAGGAAAGGAGCGTCGGTGAGACAAACAAAACCAAGAAGCTATGGCCAGAACAGACAAAGCCCTGTCTTTGCTGCGACCTCGTCCGTCACTTTCCCTCAATCAGCGCGTCTCAAAACACGCTATCCTGCGGCATAATTTCGGCAGCAGAGTGGAGTTTCCGGAGAGCTGCTTGGAGCGTGCGACTCGTCCTAACCGACGGCCGCCATGTTCTCCCCCGATAACCTATTTTGCACAATTCTTAACAAATCCCTTGTAAATGACAGTTGAGATTAAAATTATTCTGGAAAAAAGTTAATACTGCGACTAGAACAAAACTATTCAGAGGCAATTTCGCTATTCAAACCAAACATAGGCTTATAAAACGGTAACGTCCATTTGTGATGAGAAATATATCTTATACTGCGCTGACTTATTCACGCGTATGCTATAAAAAATACAGATGGGTGAGCCCAAGTACTCATGGGACAAGCCGAGCCAGACCTGAGCGGTGGGCATGGGGGGGTGTTATGATGAGCTAAAAGGTAGTGCCTTCCTTCTTGGGTGCTTTTACAGTTTTAGCACAATTCTGCTCATCAGAACCTGTAAAAGTGTTTTAGGCCAATCTGCTTTCGTCACCTCTGAAAACCAGCATTTCATTTTTCTTCTATTTCTTTTGTGCAGTTTTATATAGCGCAAACTGGGCCTGAAGGTATTTGAACTCTTTTCATGAGCACTTATAACATTAACACAAGGCCCCATTCATTTTTAAGCACAGAGCGAATAGGTGATTTGCCCAAAATCACAAGACGTTAAGCGACACCAAGACTTGAACCAGGTTACCAAGGTCCATAGTCAGCACTTCTGGTCATAACGCCTCATCCTCCCACCATATTCTGTTAAAACTTTTTTTTTAAACGCCAAGATGGGTCTTTTATACAAAGCTGCTAAAGGCAGTGTGTTCCTGTTGGTGTTTTTAGGGTTGCAACACAATGCTGCTTTTCATTGCTTGTGAAGACCAGCAAGCTGGCTCAACTTTAAAAATACACCAACACAGGCGCATAGTCTATCGGTAACAGATGGCACTAGGCAATGTGTCAGTGTTGGTGTTGGTGTTTCTTGCCTCAAGAATGGTCTGGGCTCGGATCGTGTTAGGCTCAAGGGTCTATGAGGACCCCGAGTCAGAGCCAGGCATCGGTCTCCAACCAATCTCGAGCTTTAAGCGGTCGTCCACCAGTATGAAAATAGTGGTGTGATGGGTGCCAGATAACCAAAATTCACTTTGACTTGTTTTGTTCACTAATGAACAGACACCTACGTCCGTTTATAACAATCATTGCTCCAGCACACACATCACCAGCCTGATATACTCTAAATAAAAAGCTGTGGATTCAGTGACCCCATGCGCCCACGTGAGGAGTGGGATCCTAGCATTGAACAGACAACTCGGGTTTGATGCCCTTTACTGTAATGTACAGTGCATTCTGAAAGTGCTTCAGTGCAGGCACAGCGCACGCATAAGGTGCTGTAATAGGCCCTTTGGTTCCCAGCTCATCTAGGAGTAACCAGATTGTTAGCATCAAAATCAGGGACGTTCCACAACAAAGCAGTTCGTTCGAGGGACACAGAGTGCAGCTGGCAGCCCCTATAACCACAGAAAGCACACACAACAGAGCACGCCCTCGCTATTGCGTCGACCTTCTCCAAAAAAAAATGACATGTTACATTTACTGAAATTTACTGAGACAAAATGGTGAAAAATGGTGGTGAAAACGGGGAGTGTCCTTCTACACTGGAGACTCCTGGTTTACCTTTGTTCCACCTCTAAATGGAAAACGAAGCCTCATTAACATGTATATGGTCCTTAAAGACCTGTGAAGGACTCAGGTGCGGCTGCGATAATTTCTAAAACTGCCTCTGTGTGTGTGCTCTTCGGAAGCTGTCTCGGCCCGTGCTGATGCACACGACCGGGGAGGGTTTAAGCACTTTGGGCCAGATGTAGGTAATTCGTATTTACCGATTCATAAATACCGAATTTTACCGATTCGGTATTTATGAATCGGTAAATATGTAGGTGTGACATGTAGGTAAAATCGTAATTGAATTACCGATTCTGTAAAAATCGGTATTTACCGAATCGGTAAATACCGATACGGTAATGCCCATTGATTCCTATTGGCATTGAAGCCCATAGAAATCAATGGGCATTACCGAATCGGTATTTACCGATTCGGTAAATACCGATTCCAGCAAGGGTGCAGGGGGTGTCACTTTGACACCCTCTAGCACCCCAAATACTGGCATGTGTGCCATGTGGCAGACAGACATGCCCTAAGGGCATGTCTGTCTGTCACATGGCATAGGTGTGCATGCACACATGTACATGCACACCTGGATTCGGTATTTTACCACCCAATCCAATTGGGTGGTAAAATACCGATTCTGTAAGGCCTTAGGGACTCTGAAGAGTCCCACCTACATCCCGAAGTTACCGAATCGGTAAAATTACCGATTCGGTATTTTACCGATTCGGTAAATTTACCGAATCGGTAAATGTAGCCTCCTACATACCAAAAACCCATTTACCGGTCGGTAACGGCCAAAATCGGCTGTTACCGGTCGGTAAATGGCCTCCTACATCTGGCCCTTTGATCCCAAAGGCGTTGCGCTTAGCCTGCCTTCAAACCCTCGCTGCGAGCGCCATGGATCCTGTTTGGGTGGGCCAGGCTCATGTTTGGGTGGGCCTGGCCCACCCGGCTAACCCGCTAGAACCGGGCCTAATCTGTAATAATGGCCCGCATCTTCCGGGTGTTCACTAAGAAAACGCCGATTTCACCTGCACAAAGCTGGTCGCACCTTTGTATCACGGCATTTCCTAACTGCTTCACGTTGAAGTAAGATCCGTATCTTTGGTGGCTTTCACATGACAAGCATTTGCTGCATAGGAATGTTTTGTTACCTACATCGGCACCCGGTCACTTTTCGGGACTACGAGTTATAGATACTAGTAGAGACTTCGAAAAGACCATTTTGAGATTTTAAAATTCGAGCGCCAGCGTGTAGCACTCACAGCTGACCCGTTTTTCCATGGACGAATTTGGCACGCTTTTAATTTGGCACAACACACGTTGTATCACTCGGTTCCTCTCGCACGAGGCTGGCATGTTTTCCCCACTATTTAATAACACGCTTCTCAGCTACTGAGAGCTGCTTCACTTCCATTTTTAGTTCCTTTACATTTCACATTTCGTTTTTAGTTTCCTTTTGAACCCACCATGGTTCTCACATCTTTGGATGCTCTCTGTTTATTCCATCATATTTAATCAGGCTAGTATTACTATACAGCTTAGGATTTGATGTTTTTCCCCCTGGGTCAGCGATATATGCATTTTCGTTTTGTTTGTTTCTTGTAGAATATTGCCCCTGAAGAAGAGCTGCGGCTCAAAATACATCGGGGACGCATTCTTCAACATATAAAAGAAATAATGATGGATAATTTACCATTATTTCCATTGATGTTCTATAATCAATTGATTCACTAATGGATGGTTTATCATATGACGTAATATGATTGAATTACCAACTGAAATAAAGTTGCCCTCAACTTGAAAAAGAAAATTTTCTACGTTTGTTTTTTCACCTCATTGAAATTTAGCGACTAAGTCGCTCTAAGGAGTGCTCGAGGCCAACCGTACACGGTGTAAGGTTTTCCTGGATACTAAAGTTGACTACTACAATAGCCTGTTAACTAATGCCCAAGAAAGGGTTCTCGGTAGGCTGCAGTTAGTACAGAATACAGCTGCTAGGATGCTGTCAGGTACCCAGAAGTTTAAGCCCATCTCCAATGTGGTGTAGCAGCTCCACTTGCTGCCCGTAACAAGCAGAATGAAGTTTAAGGCTCTCTTCACAATACAGGACCAGAATGCTTGAAGAAAGTTTTCTTGGCTTACACACCTAGCAGATCTCTTCGCTCAGCAGATACCAACCTTCTGATTATCCCCAGAACCAAGACAGTCAACTGGGGAGGACAGATGCTTCATTGTGGCCACATCTAATCTGTGGAACTCTCTCCCCTTGCCAATTAAGGCTAGTCCCACACTGCTATCATTTAGAAAACAAATAAAAACTTGGCTCTTCAAGCAATAGGCTTCCACCAGTGTTCTGCTTATCCTTCCAGTACATAGCGCCGAGACACCTACGGGTATTTGCCTGCTTTACAAGTTGTTAAAATAAATAAATATTGGAGAGGTTGGGTTGGTGGCTGACCCGCATGTCTGGTGTCCTTCCTGGAGCTCTTTTCATTGTTGTTGTCTGGGCACTGCACTGTTGATGTGCTGGTGCCCTCTGCTGCTTTATTTTGTTTAGCATGCAGCTTGGGGTGAGGCCTGGAGTTTTCTCCTCTGCCCTCCGGGATCCACTTTAAACTTGACTTGAGGTTTTAATTTTGGATCCATCTCTGTTTGGACAGGATGGCCTCATCTCCCCTGGACCTCACTTCAGCCGAAGGTTGGTTGGTCTGGGTTGTCTTGTGGATGGTGGATTTGATTAGTTTTCCATGTGTAGGCGTCATCTCTTTCGTCCATTTGTGTGGTATTTATTTGCAGAGATTGCCATTCTGCATAAAGTCCCAGGGTTTCCGGCAAGGGTGTTGTCCTCGATCTATTTTGTTTTGTTGTTTGTTCCCCTTGCTCCCAAAATGTTCTGGCTCAGCATAGCTCTGACCTTGGTATTCCTTGGTTATGGTTTTTCTTTTTTCCCCTGGTCTATTTGAGTATGATTCAGGCACTGCTGGGGTGTCCAGCCCTCAGGGCTGCATTCTGCTTGGTCCTGGTGTTGGGTTCAGTAGGGTGCATCTCCTTTCGATGGACCCCGTCTTCTCCTCCAGCAGGAACATCAGCTACAGCCACAACACCGAACTCTCTGGGACCATGTATCTCACCTTCACCACGCCCACCGTACACCACCGTCATAATGACCCCATCACAGCTGGATCAAGGCCACCAAAGAACATCTCGTCAACTCCCTCAGCACAACCAGTGCCAACGGGCACCAGCTTCACAGCATACAACCACCACTGATGGGTCTCCAACTGCACCGACACCCTGGCATCCCTCAAGAAAAGACCAGGCAAGCAACAGGCCAAGAAGTTCAGCAGGATCACTCCCACCCTCCACGATTTCAGACGCACCTGCAGACAACTGGAGAAGAGATGGAGGAACAACAAAACCCCGCTAACTCAGGCAACCTTCACATTCACTGTCAACGCAAACCACCTCCTCCTGAAAACCACAAAGAAGAAAGACCTCCAAGACAGAATCAACGCCAATGCACACAACAGCAAACAACTCTTGTTTGCTGTTGTGTGCCAGGCCCAACAGTGCGACCACAGACATTCCTCCCTTCCAAGACCTCTGCAACAAACTAGGCACCGTCTTCCACCCCAAGATCAGGAAGATCTACGACAGCTTCGACACCCTGGACCCGGCCACCATGCCCGCCACCATGGCGCACAACCAAACCGCACCCCATCAGACCATGCTCTGCTGGACCCTGCTCACAACAAAGGACACACTCAAGACCATGAAGAGCATCCACTCTGGAGCCCCGATGGATCCTTGCCCGTACCACGTCTTCCACAGAGCGACCAACACCATCGTCCCCCAGCTTTGCATACCATCTACTGCTCCATCAAAACTGCTGCCTTCCCCGATGACTGGAAACACGCTGAGATCAACCCCCTGCTGAAGAAGCTGTCCTCGACCAACAGACCTCAAGAACTTCAGACCCATCTCCCTCCTACCTTTCCCAGCTAAGATCATTGAGAAGGCCATCAGCACCCTGCTCTTCAAATTAATCGAAAGGAACCACTCCCAATCCAGTTTCTGAATCAACCACAGCACGGAGACTGCACTCCTCACTGCCACCGGCAACATCCACTCCCTCCTAGACTGGGGCGAGACTGCAACCCTGATCATATTAGACCTCTTAGCTGCCATCTACACCGTCTCCCACCCCGCCCTAATCATGAGACTCCATAACACAGGCTTAATACAGCAGGACCACGATCTGCTGCCATGCGGGGAGATTGTAATTTTAACTATTTGGCTGTGACTGTTGTGTGGGAATTATTTGTTTTATCGGCGATTATGTTTTAAATTGTCCGCAATACACTGGGCTACTTACGTGATTTCTCTTGCCTGGTTTCAAGCGCCCGGGTCCACCGCAGCCCGAGGTTGTTTGTTGTGGAGGATGAATTGAAACAGACTGCAGGAAACCCACTTCCGGCTGCACACTTATCGTCGCCATCTTGGGTGGCGGTCTAGTGGTTTTGCGCTCCCGCGACCCGGTATTTAACGGGACAGGAAACGCCAGCTCCTTCTTAATACAGCAGGACCATGATCTGCTGCCACGCGGGGAGATTGTAATTTTAACTATTTGGCTGTGACTGTTGTGTGGGAATTATTTGTTCTATCGGGGATTATGTTTTAAATTGTCGGCAATACACTGGGCTACTTACGTGATTGCTCATGCCTGGTTTCAAGCGCCACAGTCCACCGCAAGCCCTGAGGCTGTTTGTTGTGGAGGGGGAATTGAAACAGACTACCGGAAACCCACTTCCGGCTGCACACTCATCGTCGCCATCTTGGGTGGCGGTCTAGTGGTTTGCACTCCCTGTCACCTCTTTAAGTTAGATATGGTGCGCGAGCTCAGCGGACATGGGCAGTGGGCGTGGCGGCCGAAGGCGCGCCAAAGACAAGCCCATCTGCGCCCGTCCGCGGCAGTACGTCGCCTCTCGCCATAAATGCTGGCCGCGGCGTCTCTGAAGTTCATATCTTTTCTCGGGAAGTTCTACTGGCTTTAAATCCCACAGCTAATCGGTGTAAAGCCTCCCCACTTCACCCCCTGACTGGGCCTATTAGTTGCTCATGCTGTAGTGTTCTGCTTCCTACTCCCCGACCCCTTTCGCTACCTTATACCACTACTATTTCTCAGCAACGGCTGAAAACTTTGCAGCTCATTGTATGGTCACTAGTTAAACATCATGCTGAAATCTTTGACCTCATTACTGATGAAACTCCGGATATATTCTTTTTAACAGAGACGTGGCTTAATGGGGAAACAATGACTGAGCCTAACTTAGCTCTCCCAGCGGAGTATTCCATCTGCATGCTAAATAGGGAGACGACGGGAGGCGGTATTGCGTTGATTTTTAAATCTTGCTACTGCAGTTTTTTTATTAAGGAAGAAGTGGAGGGCTAGGAATGTGCTCGTTTCAGCATTAGTGTGAGCACTCACTTGACTCTCTCAGGGATTCTGGCATACAGGCCACCAGGGTCGGCCATTGGTTTTATAAATTATTTTCTGGAACGGGTGGGTTCGCTTGCGGTGGGGACTGCTAATTTTAGTATTTTTGGTTACCTGAATTTGCCTTTTGAGCTTACGCTAGACAACACCATCAGAAGCCTGTTGGCATACCTTACCGCATTTCAACTTAACCAACTGGTCCCGCTTGTGGGTGGCCATCTGCTAGACCCTATTTTTTCTAACTTTGAGTCTGCTACGGCGGCGACCCCTATTCCCGTGGGCTAGTCAGACCATTTATTGTTAGAAATGTCCTTCCCTATATCAGAGCAACTTTGCAAGGCCGCTCCTCGACCTGCTTTTAAACGACCTCGGCGGAAATTGAGACTAGAGGATTTTCATGCACTCCTGAGTGCGGACCCTCTGGGTCCTTTTAATAATGCTGAGTTAGGCTATGAGATGTTTTGTGACTGGACCACCCGGGCATTGGATTCTCTTATTCCGTCACGCTGGTGCAAGGGTTGCACCCATGAGTCTAGTCCATGGTGTAACAACGCCCTGTCCATGTTGAGGAAGGCTTGCCAAAGAACAGAACATGCATCGAGGAAAGAGTATGACCCTAGAATAAAAGCACAATACCTGGCCGAACTTAAATCGTATCATAGAGCTGTTTGTAAAGCTCGGACGGCCTATTACACCAATGAGATTAAGCTCAGCTCTAACCCTGCCAAATATGTCTTCAAGATTTTAAAAGATCTCAGAGTCAGGAAAAATAGGTTGCCTGCAATTACTTCGTGTAAAAGATGCATGCTATTTATAGTTATTTTCCTGCTACGACCTCTCCCGTTAGACTGATTCCCTCAAGATCAGGCCTGAGCTGTAGTCTCATGGTTATACTTGAGATTTCTCAAGAGGAGCTGATTAGGTTAAGCACGAAAATTAAATCAGGCTCCCCAGCTGACCCTTTAAAGCCTGCTCTTTTTAAAGAGTCTCTTTTGCTTTTCTTAGCCCCTCTTTGTCAGATAATTAACTCTTCCTTTTCTTCTGCCATGGTGCCGACACGGTGGAAACAGGCATGGGCGTCCCCTATCCTTAAGAAACCAGAGTTGGACCCGGCCAAGCCTGAAAACTTTAGGCCCATATCTCTCCTTCCTTGGGTGGCAAAAGTGGCACATGTCAACACCACACTAACCACATTTTTGCACTCCAATGACATTCTGGATAGGTCGTAAAATGGCTTCCATTCCGGCCACAGTACCGAGACTGCTCTCCTGGCCATGACTGAGCATCTGCAGACCATTCTTGATTTAGGTCAGACGCGGCACTGATCCTGTTGGACCTTAGTGCCGCCTTTGACACGGTCTCACATGGCATATTGATACAACGTCTAGAGGTAGCAGGTATTTTGGGCTTGGCTTTGGAATGGTTCAGATCCTTTCTGTCCGAAAGATCTTTTTGAGTTACTGCTCCCCCTTTTCTATCCCAGGCGCACTCCATCAAACAGGAGGTGCCTCAGGGCTCTGCTCTGAGTCCCACATTATTCAACTTGTATGTCCAGCCACTAGCTGCGGTTGCCAGGCAGTGGGACCTTTCCATTGTCTCATATGCGGACGACACGCAGCTGGTGGTGGCATTGACTGAAGGTTCCACCCTGAATGCCTCTAGGTTCAGAGATGGCCTGACGGCCGTGGTGGAATGGATGACTTCCAACTACCTACAGTTAAATGCAAGTAAAACTGAGGTTTTGTTAGTTGGTAAGAATGCTAACCTGTGGGGTGAACATTGGTGGCCGACAGCGTTAGGCAAGACTCCCAAACCTCAGGAGGAGGTTAAGAACTTGGGGGTGTGGATGGACTCCTCCCTCAGTTTTCAGGTCCATACCAAAAAAGTTGCTAGTACATGTTTCGGTCTCTTGCGAGGTCTTAAACCTCTTCTAAAGTTTTTTTAACCCTTAATGCGTTAGCTGATTTTCCAGTCAACTATTTTATCTCGACTGGACCACGCTAGCTGGCTGCTTTTGAGGGCTAATTAAGCTGAGATTGCTCGACTGCAACGTATCCAAAACTCGGCGGCTAGAACCTTGTTGGGGCTTCCTCCGTTCTGTCCCATTACCAACACCATTCGGAAACTCCACTGGCTCCCTATAGCGAAGCGAATCAAGTTCAAAACTTTCTCTTTCTTTTAAGATACTGAAACTTGCTTCGCCCATGCTGCTTTGCAATCTGCTGACCCCGTATGTTCCATCTCGAGCGCTGCGCTCCTTCGGGCAGCACCTGGTCACGGTTCCCCCTGTGAAGCGATGTCAAGCAGGAGGACGTTCTTTCCGTTGTTTGGCGGTCAAACTATGGAACTCCCTGCCAGTTCAGATTTGTGGCCTGGAGGATCTTTCGGACTTCAGGAGAGCTATTAAAACCTATCTCTTCCCATCACAGTATTTTTTTTCGCCGTCTGTTCTGTATTGGAGTCCCTCTGCTGTGGCATCCAGGATTAGTCTCTGTTGTTGAAAGCGCCGGGATGCCCCTTTGCTGGGGCAGCCATGCACTATATAAGTGCAGTTAACATAACATAACATCCGTGATAAGGCTCTGGACTGGACCCACTCCTTCCTCATCGGCTGGACCCAGCGAGTCAGACTACCACCGTTCCTCTCTGAACCCACATAGATCAGCTGTGGAGTACCCCAGGGTTCTTCCTTGAGCCCCACCCTCTTCAATGTCTACATGGCCTCCCTTGCAGCTATCGCCAAAAGTCACGGACTCAACATCATCTACTATGCCGACGACACCCAACTGATCTTCTCCCTCACCAAAAAACCCACAACCGCCAGGTTACAACTTCCAAATGGGAATGAAGGCCGTTGCTATCTGGATGAAATACAGCTGCCTCAAGTTCAACTCAGACATGACCGCAGTACTCATCCTGGGACCCACCCTTTCAGCTTGAGATGACTCCTGGTGGTCAACCACTCTGGGATCTCCCCCACACCGAAAGGCCATACATTCATCCTGGGCATCATACTGGACTCATCGCTTGCTATGAACCGCAAAATCAATGCAGTTTCCTTAGCCTGCTTCCACACACTCTGCATGCTTCGAAAGACATTCAGATGGATTGCCCCATCATCCAGAAAGACAGTCATCCACGCAGACTCCACTATGGCAGCACACTTCATGCCGGCATCACTCAGAAACAGCTCAAGAAATTACAGAATGTCCAAAATGCCACAGCCAGACCGGCCCTCGACATCGCCGTCACAGTCACATCATGCAACAACTCTAACAACTCCACTGCCTCCGAGTCAACACGAGAATCACTTTCAAGCTCCTCACTCATGCCTACAAAGCTCTACATAATGAAAGGCCAGCATACCTGAACCACCGCCTCACATTTAACGTACCCGCCAGACAACTCCGATCCTCCCAACTTGCCCTTGCCACCATCCAAAGGATGCTCAAGACCAAAGCCAAAGGTAGGTCGTTCTCCTACCGCGCCACCTAGACATAGATCTCCCTGCCCCTCCACCTCAGGCAAGTTACCTCTCATCTTTTCTGAAGGATCACTCCATCCTGCACCCCACCCAAATGGGATTTAGGAGAGGATGCTGTATAGATACTCGCAGCAACATATGATCTGAGACCAATTCTGGATCACAGGGGCACCGCAGCCATGATTCTTCTAGACCTGAATGCGGCATTCAACACTGTCACCCACAGAGTACTAAGTCAAAGATTAGAAGTGGTAGGGGCTGTCGATGATGCCCTCTGATGGCTTAGAACCTTTCTAGAGAATAGAATTATTATGGGAAGGACATGTCAGATTTGCCATATTTCCTTTATATTGTGGAGTTCCCCAAGGTTCTGCTCTAAACTCAACCTTGTTTAATGTATACGTCTGCCCTTTGGAGGAAATAATGGAAGCCTGTGAATTAACACTAGTTTCCTATACAGATGAGACACATATCATAATCTCTCTCACTGCAGATACTCTCAGAACCGCTACTCAATTAAAAACCTGTCTTATACAACTCACCCAATGGATGTAAGCAGACTGTTTAAAGCTTAATGGTGAATAAAAAGAGATCCTGGTGGTAGGAAACAATCCAACACGGTGGCTGGAAGTCAATTGGCCGGACAAACTTGTCCTTTTCCCACACTCACCTCGACAGTCAAAAGCCTAGAAGTTTGGATAGATGCTAGGCTTAAGATAAATGTTCAAGCAAAAATACTGCTATTTGCTGCTTCGGACTCCTCCACACGCTAAGGAAACTGCTTAGTTGTCTTCCCAGCGCTCTACTGAGAATTTGGGTGCAGGGCATCGTCAAATCCCTGTTTGATTATGGGAACTCACTAAACAAAATATTTCATCAATAGATTACACTTGATAGAGGATGCTGTGGGGCACATTCTTTATAATGTGACGAGACATGAATCAGCCATGCCAGCATTGGCAGCCTTGCATTGGTTGCCAATAGGTGGCATTGGTGGTGCTAATGGTGATGGTGGTGGTTGTATAGGTTGTGGTGGTTGTATTGGCGGTGGTGGTATTGGTGGTGGGGGTTGTGGTATTGGTGGTGGTATTAGTGGTGGTGGTATTGGTGGTGGTGGTGGTGGTGGTATTAGTAGTGGTGGTATTGGAGGTGGTGGTAGTATTGGTGGTGGTGGTGGTGGTATTGGTGGTGGTTGTGGTATTGGTGGTGGTGCTGGCATTGGTGGTGGTGGTGATATTGGTGGTGGTGGTCCTATATTGGTAATAGTGGTAATGGTGTTGGTGGTGGTGTTGTTAATGAAACAGGCTATTGATAATATCCATGTCAGGTGGCTTTGTTGCAGATGGCATGTAACACAGATGTGCTGTTGTAAGCTTCAGCCCATTAGCACACGATTATGTGCTACCTAGAATTCACATGACTTAATTAGCTAATCATTTCTAAATCCATTTTACTTGGGGGTTGAAACAGACCCGAGGTAGTGCCGGGTTAAAGTGCTTGAAAGCGGTGCACGTACTACAGTGGCGGCCACGCTGCTTAAAAAACCACAAATGGTTTCAGCTGAAGCAGTGCATGTCGGGCCTGCAGTAATTATTATTATTATTATTATTATTATTATTATTATTATTATTATTATTATTACACTTGTTTAAGCGCGCAGCTACCCGGAGGTTTCCCGGCGCTAAAGCAGACAGAAGGCATACACGAAGTGAGGTGCAGTGGACCAAAGCCTACATATTGAAGAGCCAAGTCTTGATTCCTTTACGGAAAGTTAAGAAGCACATTTCAGAACGCAAAGATAAAGGTAAAGAGTTCCAAAGAGAAGGTGCCAACAGAGAGAACGAGCGGCCTCCCATTTTAGCTCTCTTGACACGCGGTATCTTAAATTTATTCTGGGTAGAGGACCTGAGTGTGCGAGTGGGGACATAGTGCTGCACTAAACCAGATAGGTAAAGCGGGGCTCTTCCAGTCATGATTTTGTGCATAAAACATAAGGCCTTAAATTTAACCCTACTCTCAATTCGCAACCAATGCAGATTGCGCATATGAGACGTGGCCGATGTTCTAGCAGGGAGGTTGCAAATTAGGCGAACAGCCATATTTTGTACCACCTGAAACTTCCTAATTACCTCCTTGCAGGCACCCAAGAGTAAGATGTTCCCGTAGTCCAGGCAAGAGATGATAAGAGCCTGGACTACGGTCCTACGGGTGTCGTCAGGCAGCATCCACGTGATTTTCCTCAGCCACCTGATGATGGTGGTACAGGTGGCGGAAACTTTCACAGCGTGTTGCTTGAAGGATAGTTGGTTATCAAGGAGGACCCCAAGATTACGAGCAGTCGTAGTTGGGGTAGGAAGAGGACCCATCTCCGGCGGCCAATGTTGTGGGCCCCATAGGGAGGTATCAGAGCCAAATAGGAGCAGTTCTGTTTTGTCCCCATTCAATTTTAATTTGTGCTCCAGCATCCATGTAGATATTTGTCGCAGTCCCATTTGAAGAGAAGAAGAGGGAGAATTTTTATTGGTGGAGAGTGAATAGATGACTTGAGTGTCATCGGCATATGAGTAGATTGTGAGACCTGCCTGTTCCGCCAGAAAAGCAAGAGGTCTCACATACAAATTAAAAAAGAGGGGACTGAGGATAGACCCTTGTGGAACACCGTGTTTAGAAGGAAAGATTGATGAAACAGAAGTAGAGGAAAAAACTTGAAACGTGCGATCAGAAAGAAAATTAGCAATCCAGGCCAGGGCGGAACCATCGACACCCACCGATTTCAAGGTGGACAACAGGATGGAATGGGAGACGGTGTCGAATGCGGCACTCAAATCAAGTAAAATGAGTGCCACTGTCTCCCCATTGTCCACCTTTTGTCTGATGGATTCCGATACACCAAGAAGGGTGGTTTCGGTGGAGAAGCCAGCCCTGAACCCGGATTGAGAACCATGAAGAAAATTAGAAGATGCAACGTGGGCGTTAAGCAAAGAATTAACATGTTTCTCTAAAATTTTAGAAAAACATGAAAGCAAAGAAATAGGGCGGAAATTAGATGGGTTACGGGGATCTGCGTTGACCTTTTTTAATAATGGAACCACCATGGCATGCTTCCATTCATTAGGAACGATCGCTTCTATTAAAGACGCGTTCAGGACCTTCAAAATGATATGCAGTAGGGCTGGATCCAAAAATCTCAGAACCTGAGGAGGTATTGGATCAAGAGGGGAGCCAGATTTAATGTCATGCAGATACTTTTTTAGAAGTGAGGGGGAGATAAGATCCCAAGCATGTAAAGTGGGAGTCGTGGAAGTAGAGCAACCAGTAATGGCTGGAGTAAGATTACATAAGGTTGGATCAGAGTTAGTGGACACAGCGGCGGTGGGATTAAAAGTGCCGTAAATTTTATCTATCTTCTCGACGAAGAAATTAGCTAACACCTCACATTGGGTAGTGTCCAAACAAGGGTCTGTGGGTGCAGCAGACGCACCTGAAAGCTCTTTTACAATTTTAAACAGGGCCTTGGGTCTATTTTGCGCCATAAGGATAGTGGTATTGGCAAAATTGGCTCTGGCAATATCACAGGCCAAGTGATAAGCTTTGAGGGCAACCTTATATTTTAATTTCTGATCAGGATTATAATTGGTACGCCAAATGCGCTCCAATTTTTTACAGTTAGATTTTTGTAAGCGAAGGGCGTCAGTAAACCATGGTGCTGGTGGATGATGGATTTGAGGTTTATTTTTGTGAGTCGGAAGACAAAAATCCAAAGCTGTTGTCAGCCATCGTCTAATAGTAGGTAGCTCATTAGTAGTTATACTAGAAGACGCAGGTTGAGAATCAGCAAGAAGGGAATTGAATTTATCCAAGTTTAAACATTTCCAGTTCCTACTGGCTTTATGAGGGGGAGCGGGGTTTGAGGAAATCGCCATTGTTGCTTTAATAGAAAAATCAACAATGAAATGGTCTGACCAGATGACCGGCGTTGCAGATTGATAAGAGATGCCCGTAAGGTTGGAAATGATGGGGTCCAAAAGATTACCGGCTTTATGAGTAGGGTCAGAGTTATGCAAATGAAGGTCTAAGGCTGCAAGGTCCTGTAAGAAGCGTGTAGAGATAACACACGACGCAGAGTTAAAATGGATATTCAAATCACCGACGATGATAAAATTGGTTGATTGCGCCAAAAATGGGGCAATGAGTTCAGGGAAGGAAGCCGCCCAATTACTAGCAGAACCCGGAGGGCGATAGATCAGCGTACCGGTTAAGGTGAAGTGAGGAGTGAGTAAGAGTTTAAACAAACCCGCCTCACAGTTTGGGAAATCGAGATCTTCCCATTTGCAGGAGAATTCTCTCTTGAAAATGATAGCGATTCCCCCACCATCTTTAAGAACCCGGTTTCGCCCAATGTAGGTGTAATCATTGGGGAGAGCCATAGCGATGTCAGGGCCGGAGCTATCGTTTAGCCAGGTTTCGGTAAGAGAAACTCAATAAAGTTAATAGTGCTTACAGACTAAATAACAGGTCCCGTCTGTGTAACAACCAAAGTAAAGGTGCCAGTAGCCAGGGGAGGTTACAGATCAAGACAAGGCTGTACTCAGGAGGGACTAACCAGCCTATTACCGAATCCGAAGGCAACATTTACCAAAGACAATGACTCAAGACAATTAGAAATACGGGCGGAGATTAGGTGCTGGCTTCTCTCCCATTCTCTACTCCAGCAGTCTCGCAGAGCGAGCAGTGCATGGGCGCTGCTGCAAGGCTCGAATCAAAAACATTGAAATAGTTAAGAAACTAAAATACAAACATAAAACATCATAAATGCAAGTTGTTTAGCTCAGTAAAAGAACTCAGAATAATGTGTAGTTTGCTTTTTTCTATGTTGTTGCCAAAAGCCAATAAACATTTAGTGCGCTAAGAATCAGGCATTCTGATGTAAGTAAATGTGCCAGGCCCCCCAGGATATAGCGGCATGGATTAGTAAATTTAGCGGCACAAATATGGAAATGTAGCGGCACAAATATGGAAATTCAGCGGCAATTTTGCGGCATTTGATTTGGCAGTTTTTCCTACAACAAACACAGATATCTTCGTTTTTGAGGGTCTGTTCATTACTCACCACACACGGCCACGTGCTCCCAGGAATACATCACTTGCAATTAGGATGGGGTCTACTTTCTGACATGCACAACAGTATTCACCTCATCTGACTCCTGCCCCAGTAGCACCACCTTCTCTGTGAGGGCAGCACCTGCAGCACAGTGGGACCACAGCCAACCTACTCATCACTAGGGTGACCAACTGGTATAGGTGCAAATGCAAGACCTATTGCATTGTAAATGCTTGTTTTAAGTGTCTAGGCGAGGTTTGCTGGCACTCCACACGTAACTCCAGCGTCTCATTTCTGATGTGAAAAAACCTTGTCAGAAACCTTCATGGTGAGATGAACTATCAGATAAACAGAACATTACAGCAGCTGCAATAAGACTAATAATTGGGATTCATACGAATATTGCTAAAATGAACTTTACTCGTGACTTTATTGGACCCTCCGCTTTGTACTTATATAAATGTCTGAGGGACTTCCTTTATGATTCACCACTAATCTGAAATGCTTTCATGATATCTCATTGATTTGAAATACAAATAAAGAGTGGACGACAAGATTAAGGATTAAATAATAAAACTAGGAGCTTGAAAGCACCCAAAACATTCCATGCAGGGACGCTCGTAGAAGGCAGCAGCAAGCGGGCATTTTAAATCCCATCTCCTTTCTAATGTCGGAACATGTCAAGTTTCATTAGGCGATGGCGACGGCCTTAAGTCAGCCGGTCAGGGTGCTCTGCCACCAACAGAAATGTTCCCTTCCACATCTTGTGGTAAAAAAAGCGGCATTTGCCTTTCAAGAGCATCCTCTATTGGGTTCAAAAAGTCGGACTCTTTAAGCCGAAGTTTGCTCTCCACACTTTCAGGCAAAATAGGCTCTAAGTGATGTGCCTCGAATGTCTGACATCCCCTCTGTATTTATAACATGTAGACTTGTAGAGGATGGCATTTTCAGACATTGCTAGTGGGAAGGCAAGAACACACTGTGCTGAGGCACCTTGCATGATTCGTTGACGTTTAGGCCGGGCAAACTCCATGATAGTGGAGCTGCTGACAGTGTGTCCTACTTTTAGCGACGGGTCTCTGAGCAATGACACCCATCATTTCTTAACACGAGGCTTGTTTAAGCAATGGTATGGGTTTTACTTGCTGTAATGTTCTGTCAAATTCACCTTTATAATGCACATTCATTGATTTTCGGTTTTTAACTGAGGCATTGCTTGTTTTCATGATCATGTCACGTAACAAAGGTGGCCGTGTCAGCTGGCGTTGAAATCTTTCTTGTCTCCCTCCCTTATCATTTATGTGGTGATCTGTGCTGTTCCATACAGTTTCTTAATATAAGGCTGGATTTCGCTCGCACTTTTGTAAAAATCGCGGCGATTTTTACTAAAGTGCCGATTTCGCGGGCACTTTTGTAAAAATCGCGCCATTGTTACAAAAGTGCAGATTTCGCGAAATCCTGGAGGGTCTGTCTATATACAGGGGCACCATATTTTGAGGTTGATATTCTGTGTAACAAATCAATAGGTTCTAGGAGAACCTGGAGGGTTCGGGTGCTTCAGTTGAACCAATTTACAGCAGAATATTGATTTGTAAACAGAAGTTGAGGCAAAATAATATGATCTTCTGACAAACAGCTCTTTTAGGGTTAATTAATTAATAAGCAAAAATAAATCCACATAAGTGATTGTCCCAGAATCACAGGATGTTTAAGCCATTGTCAGGACTCGAACCCTGTAGCCCGGCTTCATGGTCAGCCGCTTTAACCTTTACGCCACTAAGAATGCAGAAGTCAATAGTAAAACAGAGCTGTGAACTTTGCACTGGAATGTTGCAGGGTGAGGAAATGCTGGGCAAGGCTGGGAGAGACGCTGGTGCTACTCCAGAGGTGTGATTACAAGCAACGCAGTCTGAGAGGGGGCGTGGAGGGCATATGATAGCTGGGTTCATGAAGGAAGAGCTGGCAGCGCAGCTTTAGCACCGTCATACCAGCAGCGACAGCGCTTGGCTCAGGAGCAGCCCCAGCACCTGGCCTGCACCGTGGCCCCAAGACACCTGCATAATCAGCCTGGTTGGTGGCCCGGGTCACCCAAATGTTATGGTGTATATTCCCTGGCAGATGCCCCAGGGGCACGAGAGTGCACATACCAGCCAAGCAACATGGAAGTGCTAGTAGAAGGGTCGTCCAATACAGACTGAAATAAAAAAACAAGCACTCACCAACTGCACTGCACGTGAGGTCTGCATGCATGTCGCTACTCGCTCCCACAGCAATACTCCATGGGAGTGAACTTCCTAGGAAAGGTGGAACTTGCACCCATCATTAGCTATTTTCAGGCTACCATTTCAAAATGGCGCATACAAAAGCCAATCCAAAGTGTGGGAAGAGTCAGACCCCACAAAGCACTTACAACAGATTGCCTAACAGTGCAAGAGCTGTATAGGCTCAACCTAAAAAGGGTACAATTGTGATTTGGGAAAACATATCCGGTAGACCCTGGAGTTTGGCAGGTCAGATAATCCAAGTTCCTGTTTAGTAACTGGGAATTTAAAGAGTATTACGTATTGAAGTGAGCATTTTGGGTGGGCTGCTTTTGGTTTGAAAGTTGCCAGCTACAATCTCAACATTGAGCTAGATATGCTCTGCTCTAGAGAAATATGCCTTGCCCTAGTGAAGATTACCGACATCAGGCCACAATAAGCAGTGTACACTTGAGCTTTCCTTTCAGAGAAACAACCTGCATGGGTTGAGGTAAACCTTATTTCAGTACCAGTTGCTCTCAACACAAAAGTCATGTTCAAGTATCAACCTGGCTGGGAGCTAGCTGAAGAATACCACCTGGATGCCAATGCCATCTAGGAAGCCGTCACTGTGTTTCACTTTACCAGTACTTGAGAGAAACTAAAAGGTCGGTTTTGACCTTCCTAGTGAAGTAAGTTAGAGATTTGCATACACAGTAGAAACACTGGACCTGACTATGAGGAGCTATAATATTCTCAATAACACAAAACATAATGGACAGAACGCTTGTAATTTGTCTAACCACTGACAATCGCTCAGAGTAGCACTGCGATTCTTTGTTTGTCTCACCATACCAGTGCATATTTGACCCAGCAATATGCAAATTAGCATTGGTCTTGCTCCAACAGAATAGTCCAGATCATCATGCCAAACCAGGTCCTTGCTCAACCTGAACACAAGCATACCCAAAATCATTTTCAATTTCACTGGGTCTCGTCAGTAAGGTGCATCTTGGTTCCAGTGGCACTGTGAGCAAGGGACCCACATCTAGATATACCATTGGCCACTTGGTGCATTATATCAAATAACAAAAGGAGATGGTTTGAATACTTGAAATCTTACCACTGGCAGTCACTCAGGTTACATTCCAATCGACCATACTTGTTGCCACAATGCCTACTCAGGTTAGACCCAGCCATGTTTAAAATCAGCCTTTGTACTATTCCAAACGAACAGTCCAGCCCGAAATGCAAAGGCAGGTTTCTCTCTGGAACTGAACACAAGCAACCCATGACCATTTTCATTGGACTTCCCTGAGGATCAGGTTTAGCCCTTTCGTGCATAAGGCAAGCCTTGGTCTAGGGCTCCACAGTAGGCAAAATACGATGGTTAGAATGATGTTGCGACCGACTGCCGGTGGTTAGACTATTTGCAAGCATTCCTCCCATCATCTTTTGTGTGACTGAACTACATCAATAATCCTTTATAAGACACCTATATGGAAGTGTTCATTTCTACCCAAACCAAATCTTTTTAGCAGCTTCAGAACAAGAGACGAATTAAAGGAGGTGGATGGGGACACCAGTAAGGTTCTCAACTTACACCTTAGTTTCCATGCGAACTCCTTGATGCCTAATTGAAACTTACAAAGCAATAATACAGGGATTGTAACTTGTGAAATGCCAAGAAAAATATGCAAGGACCCATCGAATCAAATCGTTGAGCTCGAGGTGGCGTCAATTGAAGAAGGGCCTGAAGGGGGCCCAAAGGTGTGCAAGCTACAATCCCCACGAAAAATGATAAAAGGGAGGTGAAGAAAATCACTACGAAACCCACCGCAGGGAATAAACCACAAGGTTGTGGGAAAGAAGGTGGCTTAGTGTCCAAATCAATAAAGGACTTTGTGGGGAAGCACTTTAAGAGGGCACTTACACCGGGAAAAGGTCAAGCCCAAGAAAGCAATAAGAAACCACAAAGTGCAGAGAAGGTCACAGAGATTGCCGATTCCTAACTTATTCAGAGTAACTTAAGCCTCATTGACCCTCCCACTGAACCAAGACTTTCATCTTCTCCTCAGATCTTTTCCTCGTTAGGGGGTGAGGACGGGGTATTGGTTGAGAATGGGTCCAAAGATGTGGGGGCCTGCATTAACCTGTCAAACTCTGCCCCAAGAACTACGTTTGACAGAAGTATGGATCATGCAGGAAACCAAAGCCCCAAGCTTATAGACTTATTAAATGAAATGCTATGGAATGGTACGCTGGGCTTGGACATTACAACATCATCTTCGGCCTCTATGCTGGACATTATGCTGATGCTACAAAAAGTTGCAAGGGCTGTTAGAAGTCTCAGTGCGAAATAATACCCTGTTAAAAAATCATGAGATACAATTTAAAAGAATAATAGAAGAATTACAGGGGATAAGGGGGCAGATGCCAACAATGGTTAGGCCAGTACAAGATACTACAATAGAAGGACATGTTGAAAGGAATACAGGAGTCTCAGTGGAGGGTAGTACCCAGCATAAGGTATATATCTCCAAATGGCCGATGCTGGTAAGGAGGCGGGGAGAGTTCCCTTGGCCAAAAAATCTACATCTTAGGTATCCTCATAAAAGGCCATCTCGTATTTATGGAAGAAAGAAGGCCTTTATAAAAGAGAAGGGCAAGGAATTGAAGATTAGAGTACAAACCCAAGATGATGGAATGCTGCAAAATAATAAAAGGGAAAGAAGGCAAATAGAGAAGCAACCCGTCTCTGGAGGAGTGGAAGCCATCGTAGAAGGGAAAATCACATCTGTAAACCACACCTGTAAATCTTGTAGGGAGGTGAAGTGTTTTAAAAACAATAGAAACGAGATAAGAGAGAAAGAACCACTCAGAAGTTTAGTAGTTAGAGGAAGTAGAGGGAACACACTACCTAGAAAGAACGAATGGCAGGAAGAGGTGAGTGGGACAAAAAAAACCAGTGAAGAGCAATAGGAACAAATTGTGGATATACTTTACACCTATTGTCCAAGAGTCTGGGAGGAAAAAACAAAGGAAGATAGTACCTCTAAATTGTTCCCAACTCTTATTTGCCTTTGCAAAATGTCCAAGTTTAAAAGAAATTGGTACAAAGGATTTGAGACAGGTAGGGTTTAGTATCAACAACCAAGGTGCAGAATACACAAAGGTCCAAGTCTACTCAGGACTTGTTAAGGCTGCTATCCAGAAAGCAGAGAAGGAGATACTAAAAGAAGGTATAAGGATAATTTCTGAAGTAGAAATTGAGGAAGGGAAACAGCGAGAAGGAGGGTTCCTGAGATTCCATGCAGGTTTGGGGGAACGACAGGTGAAGCTGGTAGCAGGGGATCATGGGGGTAGGCAAATATTACCTTAGCAGTAGAGAATTTGGAGGCCTATAAAAATTGGGGCAGTTGGGGTCCGGATAATAGTACCCTAAGTTCAAGCTCATGGGGACTGAATGAGTCAGGGTGTCTCAGTGAAATCGATTAGGACACAGAGTTGCCTGATAGCCTGAGATTAATTTCATGGAATATATACGGGATGGGAGGTCAAACGAAGGTGGATAGTTTCATCCACGTGGCAAAGTATGCTGATATCATCTTCTTGCAGGAGACATGGCTATGCGGTAACACCCCAGTAGTCAAAGGGTTTGTTCAATCTCACAAACCAGCTAGGAAGGTGAAAAAATGTGGACGCCCTTCGGGTGGGATCATGACTCTAACCTCAACCAGGCTAGTGAAAGAGGTTAAGTTACTTAGCACATTGTGTAAATGGTTATTGGTTTGTAAGGCATCTTACCCATGTATTGAATGAAATGGTGACCACTTGATTCTTATAAATGTATATATCCATTGGGGTTCCCAAAAAGAATATGATACAATGTATGGGAAAGACACAATGGTGATAATGGGTGACTGTCATCATAAATTAAACTATGGAAAACTAGATCACTGGTTTAAGGAAATCCTGAGTTCCTATGATATAGGGTCAGCAGAATTTCCCACGTGTTTATCCACTAAGCAGGATGAAGCATTAGGGAAGTTTCTGGGTTCTATGGGATTAATATGCCTTAACGGTAGGAGGAACAAAGATCGGCCAGCTACACAGACTTTTAAACTAGGCAATCAACAGTGCCCTATAGATTATATTTTTATTCAGGCCTGGAACTATGGAATGGTAAAAAAGTTCCGGGTAATTAAACGCAGGGATAGTGGTCATAACGCTCTGTACTATGAATATTTAAGGGGGCCCAGAAGTCCTTGTGAAAGAGTGATTGTCTAAAATGTGGAATACTCAAAGCGCTTGACCACAAAATTGACGGAAGAATATGTTGAAAAATTGGTAAGCTTTCAACAAAATTTAAAGATGGATAGCGTAGAAGGCCACCAGGTAGCTTGGTACGTGGATAAAATAGCTCAAGTAGTGCAATGTCTTAGAGTGCACCTAAAAGATAAGAAACAGGTTAAGGTAAAGCCTCAGTATAACATTGGAAGGCCCAGGTGGTTTAACCTAGCATGTCAGAATAAAAAAGGGCCATTCAGAAAATAGAGCGACAACAGAGGATATGTTATGATTATGGGAATTTAGAGATCCTGCTTAAGCTGAAGAAAAAATATAAATCATTAGTAAAGAAGCAAAAAGGGATTTTTTAAAGAAACATGTTGGGCAAACCTCCTTGAGACAATAGAAAACAAAAATATTAAAAGGTTCTGGAGGTTGATACAGGCTGACGCAGGGAGGACCTTGGAAAATATGAGTTGTGTTGTGGAAGGGCCGGCATGGGTAAATTATTTAGATGACTTATATAAAGCCAGTAGGATCCCGGTAATAAGTAAGGAAAAACTAAGTTGGACAACATGTGTAGAAGCACTAAAGCCAGCATTTAATGTAGAGAAAGTAAAAGAAACAATTAAGAAGCTGAATTTATCGCGTGCAGCAAGCTCGGACAATCTTCCCGCCAACCTAATTAAAATTCAAATAGATTGGTGGGCTGGTTTCTTATCTCATATGTTTGTTGCCATGGTAGATACAGGTTGTATCCCTAAGTCTTGGAGTGGGGCCAAAATTAGACCCTTACATAAAAAGGGAGAAAGGAAGGATCCAATGAATTATAGACTAATCAATGTATTGGACATTGGAGAAAAGGTATTCTCAAGAATAATCCTTGGTAGACTAAAGGAGTGGGTGGAGCAGCAGTCGATAGTCCCAATTGAGCAGGGAGGTTTTAGGGAAGGCCATTCCACCGTCAATCACTGTTTTGCTCTGTGGGCTGTGGCGCGGAAGTCCATGGAGCAGCAGGCCAAGTTATGCTGCTGCTTTGTGGACTTTCGCGCAGCGTTTGATCTGGTGGATAGGGAGTGTTTGTGGGAGGCCTTAAGAAATTATGAGGTCCCTGCAGATCTTCTGTTTGTAATTCAGGAGTTGCATAGCCAATATTGAGCGCAGGTGATTAAAGATACTTCTGGTGGCCTAACACCTGCAATAGCGATAAATAACGGATTGAGGCAAGGCTCTGTCCTGGCACCGCTCCTTTTTGAAATATTCCTAGCAAATGTGCCCCTTATTTTGGGGTCTGCTACAGGCGCAAGCCCTTAGGTAAATGGAAGGCATTTGTCCTGTTTGCTGGATTGCGAGAACCAAGATCCAGCTGATGCAATATGCAGACGACTTGGTGCTCTTGGATCACACCAAAGTCGGCCTTCAAAAAGCCCTAACAGCACTCTCACATTATGGTGCTAAAAACAAGCTGGTTGCAAATCCAACAAAATCCAAGATAGTAATCTTTGGACGTCACCCGAAAAAAAAATGGATGAAATGGAGCTTGGGCCCATTAACACTGCATAGTACACAAAAATATAACTATCTTGGAATTTGGTTCAGCGAAACTGGGCGCTCACAGGTACACCGCCACAAGCTTAAGCAGAAAGGAAAAATGGTCACCTTTGCCATCTGCAAACTTCATGCCGTTTTAGAAAGCCCAACAACTACGGCTATTCAGCGAGTCCTGAGGGCAAAACTATAATCGTCCCTTAATTAAGCGATACACGTATCTCCGGGCAACTTTGCGCAGGATCTTGAAAAGATCCACTGCGCAGCTTATAAAAAAATATTTAGTCTACCAGCATGCACTAGGAATATTTTAATTCGGCTGGAATTTAACCTCAATCGACAATCCTTGAAAGAACTGGCGAGCTTGGCAAAATACTTTTACCTAACAAACACGGGCCCAGAAAACTCAATGAAGAGTGTTATAAACAACATTTTATTTTTGTATTTTTTATTTTTATTTATTTCATTTGTAGTGCGCTCTGTCACCTGACGGCATCCTGGCGCCGAGAACTCGGGGTACACGGCAGATAGGCAGAGAGGCATGGGCAACTAATACAGAACAGTATAACAGCTAAGCTTTCGGAATTTTTTTTTCCAACAATCAGGCAACCCGTGGTCTATTGGCCTCGCCTCAGCCAAAGATCTGCTGAACTTAGCCACTGAGAATTGGGATTCTAACATAATCAAGTACACCACAATTAAAACATCAATAAAAAGCAAGTAAGGTCCTGCTCTCGTATACTGGACATCGAAGCTCTGTCAGCCAGAGGCTTTCATGAGACCCAAAGCTCCCTTTATACACCACATGGCCTTAAACCACATCTCACACACCCAGTGGAGAGGCAAGCCCTACATAGCATCCTAGCAGCCAGACTACACTCGCTCCCCCTAAAATATCTGTATCCCTCCGTGAAAGTAAAGCCAGCCATTACGGAGTATCGCCTCTGCTACTACAAGCGGGAATCGCTGGCCCACATCTTGCTATGTTGCCCCTCCCTGCTGCCAGCCCGCCGTTGCTTCCTAAGGCCCATTCTTCTTCAACTAGGGACACGAACAGCAAATGAGGCCATTCAACAGTTATTTTTGCTGGACACAGTGAAACATATGGCCAATTTTGACAAGTTTATATATCACACCCGCCAAGCTCTTATGGGCAGGCCAACCTCGGCATTACACGGGACCCATTCGGCGGAGGGTCTCGCACAGGCTGGCCCGCACTGAAACTTTGCTTTGCTGCATTAAAAGAAACTATATTAACTGCATTTAAATAAATGGTGCCTTTTATGAATCAAAGGCGCTCACGAACAGACTCTTTGCCCCTGAGAATACCTATGCTGCTGCCCACGGACCTGGTTGCTGCTGGGGAATCACTTGCTGCTCTGTGGGAGAACAGGACTGCCAGGGGCCCTCCTCGTCATCCGCGGACCGCGCGCTGCCCAACCACAACATCCAGTGGGCAGCGCGGGCTCGCGGGAGGTGCTCGGCAGTAGCCCCACCACCCTTGGACCTTTAAAAACCCAGAGGGCCAACGCGACGTGGGACGCGCTCACGAACAGACTCTTTGCCCCTGAGAATATCTTTGCTGCTGCCCACGGACCTGGTTGCTGCTGGGGAATCACTTGCTGCTCTGTGGGAGAACCGGACTGCCAGGGGCCCTCCTTGTCATCTGCGGACCGCGCGCTGCCCAACCACAACATCCAGGGGGCAGCACGGTCTCGGGCGAGGCGCTCGGCAGTAGCCCCGCCCCTCTTGGACCTTTAAAAACACCAAGGGCCAATGTGACGCGGGACGCGTGCGGGCTCGTCCGGGCCAGTCTTTGCACGTCTGTGCCCGGATGAGGCTGGGCTGGGCCTATTCTCTTGGACACATTGTTAGGTATTTTTTTAGGTCGTGCCTATCCCATTCCATAGGAATGTATAGGGGAGAATTTTAGTGGCCAAAATAGGTTCTCAAACCATGGGAGGATTTAAGACAGTTCACGTGGGTCACGTGGATACAAGCACGCGCATTTCCCCACATCAAAACCATCAGCCTCCCTCCCACAGGCTTCCCCAGCGTGCGCAGTGCGCGCTGGCCTCACTTCTCCTCCACCCTAATTGCTTTCTTTTCACGGCCACCAGGCCGTGATCTACATCAAAGGGTTCGGCTCCCCGCCCCCTGCTTCACGGACGGTTCTCAGGCCACCAGCCTGCCCAATACTTGGTTTTTTTTTGCCGCGCACGCCAATGCTTGTTGTTAGCTTGTTGGAATTTGCTGTCCTAATCCTTCTCTGCCAACGTTTTGTTGAGTTAGTCCGTAGCTTCCTTTTTTGCCACTTCCTTGTAACGTGAGAGATGCCCAGTTCTTAGTTGCATTGGCAAAGTGCACATGATGAACAAGTAAATATATTAAAGAGAACCTTAAAAGAAAACACTACTACATTGTAGCATTGTAAAATAATTTGCAGTGTGGCTATACCAATTTTATCCTCTTATTTTTCTAGTGCTTGCTTGTGCGTGCACTAGCGGCGCGTGTGGCTTCTGCTGTTTTATTTAGGTAGAAAATGGCATATACTAACAATAATATTATGCGAGGTGGCGCGCGTTTTTGTAGTGTTCATTTAAAAAAAAATTGGCCTCACGGCTAGGCGGGAGGCTCGACTCTGTTTCGGTCATGCTCCGTGCCCTGCTACGCCACATTTGTCACAGTGAGTGCACTAACCCCCCCAATCTCCCTGTCTCAGGTACAGTTCCCGGGCGTACCATGGCACGGGCTGCAATGGGGGAGGGGGGGAGTTCTTGGTTGAGCCAGGCACCCCATCTCTGGTCGACCCAGGGTCTGCGTCAGGTTCTCATATCGGCAGTCGGTGGTTGCTGTGGTGAGTTTGGCCTGTTTGGGCAGTTTCTGTTGTCTCCTGGAAACGCTCTTTTGGGACTGGATGCCTCTGCCCATAGGCGGGTAAAATCAAATCTCACCGTTGCCCCTCTCCTCTTTCTGAAATGGGGATAGCAGAGAGAGCAACGTGCCGAGTCGAGTATGGCCACGGTTCACTGCACTGTGCGACCAGCATCTGTGGCATTAGTGCACAGCACAGGATGTCCGTGGCATGGGTTAAAGGCCCACATCCTGGTCTTGTACAGCGTACAGCAAACTTTTCTTTGCAGCTGATTTTTTTTTTATATTCATAGCTTAGATAAGGCAGCTTTTACGTGCCTGTGCTTCCACATCTGCATTTTATTTTTAATGAGCAAGATAGAAGAGTTTCAGCTTTACTACAAATAATCCTTTCCTTCAGGCAAAACATGTGGGGTTATAAGAAGCATATTACGAAATTGAGTTTTTATTGCTATATGTATTGAACAGCGGTTCATCTCTACACATCTCTTTTCCCCTGCTTTCACAGATATAAATCACAAAAGAGGTTAGTGATGTCCGTTTACAGAGCACCTTAGTTCCTCTCATTTTTTCCACACTAAAAACAAAGCACTGTTGTCAGCATGATGCTGCTTTTGGACAGAGTCTGGTGCCCTCTGTGGGATCACGTGAGACCCCCTAGGGGAGCCAGACCCCAGCAGTTTAAAGACCCCTGCTCTAGTGCATGTTTCGTTTGACTTCCCTTCATTGCATAATCAGTGTTGTCTGTTTAAAAAAACTGTTTTTGAAACATGGGTTTCGCACGATGAAATGAACTCCCTCCATGTGGCCACTGACCACATCAGTTCAGTCGTAATACTGACGGCATACCACAACCACGTGCCAAGTGCGACTGTGTCACATGTCGCACCTTAAGGCAGTCCAGGAGTCTTGGGCAGCGACAGTGTGCATCCTGGAACTTGTAGTTTCACTTTTCCTTCACACTTGTTGGATTCCTAGAAGTCACACTGGGCCGAGAAGGTTGCAGGCTCCTGATGTGCTGTGGTGTTGGCTGAAATGCAGACCTGTCTGCGGTGTCCGGGGGCACCTCAGCATCTGTGAAGGGCCCTCTTTTCTCTGAGAGGCGCCGTGGCTCCTGCACACCCTCCTTCCTGCCCACCCTCCTTTCTGCCTCTGATCTGTGTGCGTTCATCTCTCCGCTTCACCTTAGGAAACATGTACACCCCTGGAGCAGGGCTCTCAAAGCCCCACCGCCACGTGCCTCCTTGCTGTTTACCTACCCGTTCTATGCAATTCTTTTATACTATTGTTACAATGCAAGCTTTGCTTCTCCTTTCACTCGGACGTTCCAATTTGTCCACAGCTTGCTTTCTCGTACTTAGAGTAACACCAATGAAAATTAGCTTGCTACCTCCAACCCGAAGACTGACGATTTTTCAAGCCAAAACTGCTTTATTTCAGCTGTCCCCCGACCAAAATTGCCTCAGCTTTTAAATAAATCAATGGAGAAAATACATTTCCCGATTTTTTTAATCCCATTTTCATGTTCTAAAACGTTGCTTGTATGAAACCCATGAAGTCACTGTTTCGTGTCCGCTCTCAATTACTCGCCCACTAATAAATATACCCTTGGGCGCTCGCTGCATATATCTCATACCGGCACCACCTAATAGCATCCCGGGGCGATATCTGGTTCTCTCGCTAAGCCGTTGCTGCTGCTCTTTTCACTTTTCTAACAAAATACATCCGGCGCCACGCACGTCACTGCTGACATCGTGATGAACTCAAAGAAACATCATTGCTAAGGAAACCCTTGCTCTTCTGCTCACATTGACCTGCTTGTCATCCACCCTTTTGCCACGTTGCCCTTTTCTTCTGATTCAGCATTTCCGTTCAACCCCACACAACACCACACACACACCCCACACACACCCCCCCACACACACACACAACCCCCCACAACCCCCCAGACACAGACCCCCACCCACAATCCCCACCCACACCCCACACACCCACCCCCACCCCACACACACCCCAACCACACCCCCACCACACACACAATCCCCCCACACACACACAACCCCACAACCACACACATAACCCCAAACACACACAACCCCATACAGATACAAACCCCCACACACACAACCCCGACACACACAACTACACCAACACACAACTACACACACACACAACCACACACACAAATACACAACCACACACACACTACCACACAACCACACAACCAAAAGCACACACAACCACACTCTACCACACACAACCACACTCAACCACACACACAACCCCAAACACAACGACACACAACCCCAAACACAATCCCAAACATAACACACGCAACCCCACACACACAACGACACACACACAACCCCACACACAACCACACACACACAACCACACACACAACCACACACACACAACCACAACCACACACACAACCACAACCACACACACAACCACACAACCACACACACAACCACAACCACACACACAACCATCTATCTATCTATCTATCACACTCACTGTATCTATCACCCTCACTCTATCTATCTATCGCCCTCACTCTATCTATCTATCCTATCTATCTATTGCCCTCACTCTATCTATCACCCTCACTTGATCTATCTATCTATCTATCTATCTATCTATCTATCTATCTATCTATCTATCTATCTATCTATCTATCTATCTATCTATCTATCTATTGCCTTCACTCTATCTATCTATCTATCTATCTATCTATCTATCTATCGCCCTCACTCTATCTATCGCCCTCACCCTATCTATATATCGCCCTCACTCTATCTCTCTATCTATCTATCGCCCTCACTCTATCACCCTCACTCTATCTCTCGTCCTCTATCTATCTATTGCTCTAACTCTATCTATCTATCTATTGCCCTCACTCTATCTATCGCCCTCACACTATATCTATCCATCTATCCATCTATCTATCCATCTATCTATCCATCTATCTATCCATGTCTCTATCCATCGCCCTCACTCTATCTATCGCACTCACTTTATCTATCGCCCCTCACTCTATCTATCACCCCTCACTCTATCTATCACCCCTCACTCTATCAATCTATCTATCACCCTTACTCTGTCTATCGCCCCTCACTCTATCAATCTTTCTATCTATCGCACTCACTCTATCTATCACGCTCACTCTATCTATCTATGTATCTATCTATCTATCTATCTATCTCCCTCTATCTATCTATCTATCGCCCTCACTCTATCTATCTGTCTAGCGCCCTCACTCTATCTGTCTATCGCACTCACTATCTATCGCCATCACTCTATCTATCTATATATCTATCGATTGCCCTCACTCTATCTGTCTATCTATCGTCCTCACTCTATCTATCTATCGCCCTCAATCTATCTATCTATCTATCTATCTATCTATCTATCTATCTATCTATCTATCTATCTATCTATCTATCTATCTATCTATCTATCTATCTATCTATCGCCCTCAATCTATCTATCACCCTCAATCTATCTATCGCCCTCCCTCTATCGCCCTCCCTCTATCTATCTATCGCCCTCACTCTAATTTTTAGCTGCCTCATTGTGGAATTCACTCCCCCTGACTCTGCGACATAGCAGGGACCTCCTTACTTTTAGGAAGACATTCAAAACTTTTCTTTTTTCTCAGGTTTATTGTAAGTAGCGATTTGTGTCTTTTATGTACTGTTGTGTTTGACTCTCTCCAGCGCCAAGAAGCCTTCGGGCGTATGTGCGCTTAACAAATAAAAAATAACATAACATAACATAACATATCACCCTCACTCTATCGCACCCACTCTATCTATCTCACTCACTCTATCTATTGCATCATCACAGCATCACTCAGCACCACCACAGCATCACTCAGGGGCACCACAACATCACTATGCGCTACCACAGCATCACTGAACGCCACAGCATCACTCGTCGCCACCACAATATCACTCAGCGCCACCACAGCATAAATATGTGCAACCATTCAACTACTGGTTCAAATAGGTTCTCTCAATGTTTCAAGCTTTATTACAGATGTCAAAAAAAGATGTTAATATTTCACTTCTGTTCTTGGATTTTCGTCACAATAAAATACACTGAACATAATCTTCACAAAAGTTATTTACAAAAGTTTAAGCTATTGCTATTATAAATTACAATAACTTTTATTTAAGTATTAATTATTAAAAGAAATTAAAAGCCATTGTTATGTGTAATAGCAATACATCTAAGCCACGTAAATACAACACATATTGTATTACAAATGCTATAGGTGTCACATTTGTTAAAGTTATAACTATTTGCATTGTCAATGACAAAGCTATTAATTTTTTGTGCCTTTCTGCTCCCTGTTAGACTCGTTTTTTGTGCCCTTCTGCCCTCTGTTAGACTCGTTTTTCCCTTGTTTTTCTGCCCTTCTGCCCTCTGTTAGACTCGTTTTTTGTGCCTTTCTGCCCTCTGCCTCACCACATCATCACTCAGCGCTACCCAGCATCACTCAGCACCGCCACAGCATCACTCAGCACCACAACAGCATCACTCAGCGCCACCCCAGCATCACTCAGCGCCACCCTAACATCACTCAGCGCCACCACAGCATCAGTCAGAACCACCACATTATCACTCAGCACCACCACAGCACCACTCAGCACCACCACAGCACCACTCAGCACCACCACAGCATCACTCAGCGCCACCCCAGCATCACTCAGCACCACCACAGCACCACTCAGCGCTACCCCAGCATCACTCAGCACCACCACATTATCAGTCAGCACCACCACATTATCACTCAGCACCAACACAGCACCACTCAGCACCACCACAACACCACCACATTATCACTCAGCAGCACCACTCAGTACCACCACAGCACCACTCAGCACCACCACCGCATTACTCAGCACCACCACGGCATCACTCAGCACCACTCACCACCACCACAGCATCACTCAGCGCCACCCCAGCATCACTCAGCACCACCACAGCACCACTCAGCACGACCACAGCACCACTCAGCACCACCACAGCATGACTCAGCGCCACCCCAGCATCACTCGGCACCACCACAGCACCACTCAGTGCTACCCCAGCATCACTCAGCACCACCACATTATCACTCAGCACCACCACAGCACCACTCAGCACCACCACATTATCACTCAGCACCACCACATCAGCACTCAGCACCACCACAACACCACTCAGCACCACCACAGCACCACTCAACACCACCACAGCATCACTCAGCACCACCACAGCACCACTCAGCACCACCACAGCATCACTCAGCACCACCACCGCACCACTCAGCACCACCACAGCATCACTCAGCACCACCACAGCACCACTCAGCACCACCACAGCATCACTCAGCGCAACCCCAGGTTATAGGTGTCACATTTGCGAAAGTTATAACTATTGGCATTGTAAATGACAAAGCTATTAATTTAGCTATTTTCAAAACCAACACATAAATAAAAAAAAATTCATTTACAAGACCAATAGCTCAACCTTTCCTAATGCGAGACCTATTGCATTGCAAATGCTTGTTTATACATAGCGGTTATTGTGCCTCCTGTCATTGATTAACGATTATAACCGCTTCCATCGGTTTACTTAATTGTATTGCTGTATTAATTGATCTACATAGCATAATGGGAAAAAGGAAACTACCAAGCCCAAAACGCACATATGTCGTTAAGTCAGGGGTGGATTCTCAACAGACTCTACTGAACTATTTGACGGGGCGGTAGGAGTTTTAGACAAACAGATACTATCTGTGGAGGAATCTATTGAAGCAGGAACCTCTAGGGGGAGCTCGGGGGACGCACCCCTGGACGAGTCTCTTCAACCAGGCCAGGGAACTTCAAAATCAGCCCAGTCTAATGGATGCGTCCACCTGAGCACTGAGGAGATTGTGTCTATCGACAATGATTGCCCCACCCAACCACCCATAAAGAGACAAAAGAATCCTGGCACGATAGTTAACCAGACTACTAAAAATAATCCCACGAGGATCCAGTTAGTGACTAAGACCCAAAAACTAGTTAAACAAACTCCACAGGGGAAGAAACGGGGGGTCAAAGTAAAGGTTAAACTAAGCCCAAGTTAATATCAAATGATAACGTGGCAATGCACAACGACATGAAGAACTTCATAACATTAGTGGAGCGACTAGACCTATACATGAGAGTCAGGATGGACCAACTATCATCAAGACTCACTATAGTGGAGGACTTTATCTTAAATAAAAGCACCAAAGGAGAGGTGGTAGATGGTCGCACGTTATCTAACTACCCTGAGAACCTGGGCGCGAATCTAGAGCCTGGGTGTGATAAACCCCGTCCTCCAGGGCCCCATAATGGTAAAGAAAGGAATGAGACTAGCAAAGAGATTACTTTTGTAGAACATATTCCCCCCGAGAACACGATAACCAGGCAAGTCACTGATCTCTCGGCCATCCGACATAGCAGGCAAGAGAAGGGGGCGGTTGTTCCAATTCTGAGTCGTTCTTGCACCTCCGATCCTGCCGTACCTACTACATCTTGCGACCAATTAGGAGGACAGGCTCCAACCAAAGTTTTACACTATGGCGCACAGGTGAATCTGTCTAGTCATTTAAGTCTTCCTCCTGCAGCTACTCCATATATTGTGGTTCTGGCCAACGTACTAGAAGTAGGGACCATAGAGGAAGAAACATGGGTTTCCCTGAGAAATAGATCTCTTCACTGGCTGGGCAGGAAGGTTGGCTTGACAAATCAACTCTTCCATGACTTTAAGATGGCAAGAAGAGTACAGTCGGTGGGTCGATCGGAAAAAAGTTTAACTGGGGACTGCATCGTTCTAACCTTCACTTCCCCCTCATTGGTAAAAAAGATATTAGCGGGTGGAGAGAACCATTTTCTAGACCCAATAGGAATAAATATTCTACCCTTGGGTTTTTTCTATCTCCCTTCTGTGTCAACCAATAAAGCCCTCGAACCTGGTTTCCACACATTCAATGTCCCAAGGCGATTCTACCTCCCGATCAGCAACAGATTTAACACCCTTCCAGGTCTGGAAGATAACGATTGACTGACTGACAGCCATTTAACTACCATAGAGCAAGGACAAATAGCTCCCGGTATAGTGCAACAAAGCCCGGGTCAATCAACTACTTTGGTCCCCTTAATATTTTCAGGTCTTCCTGCCAACTTAAGAAATAAAACTGAAAAAGCCGTTTTGGGTGGCGGACACAGAGAGGTGCTCCCCATAACAGTAGCAGTTGGTGACATTGTGTTAGACCCCCCACCCTTTACTCCTACAAAAACTTCCAGAAATCTGGATTCTTTGAAACTTAACATCATTTTCTGGAATGTGGCAGGCCTTCGAACTAAATTAACTAACGACGCCTGGTTAGATCTAGCTAGGAATTACTCCATCCTATGCCTTCAGGAGACATGGGCAACCATAGACCTACATCTTGAGGGCTATAAAACGTATTGTTCGCACGCTGTTCCATCAATTTCAGGTAGGCCACGTGGTGGGCTAACTATTTTTATTTCAAATACTGTTCTAATTGAACAAATAGCTATTTTAAAGTCAGTACCTAATTTCCAAATTCTGATTTTGAAAACAAATAAGTCCAATAATTACTTCCTGGCTAATTTTTATAATAATCTACCGCCACCAGACCTGCTAATAGCCATGAATGACATCCTGTTTACGCTCCAAGACCAAAAGAGTAAATACCCCAAAGAGACTTTCAAACTAATTTGGGGGGAGACTTTAATTTATCCCTTTGCCCTAATACTACCAACAAAAATTGCGGAATAGTTGATGAGCATAATAACGCAGTGACACATTTTGCCCATTCACCTAGTGGCATGCGTTTGAATTAAATCATGGTAGCTCTCGAGCTGGGTTTTGCGAACGAGCAAATGGCTAACCCAACTCCTTTTTCTGCCACTTTTAATGGAAGGGCTCACAGAGCGTAATTGATTACATTCTGGTAACTGGTAGTTTAGCGCTGTACATTCGAGACTTTGCAACGGTAAAGAACGCCACAAGGGATCACTACCCAATAACAGTAACAATAGACATCCCAATCAAACAAATTATTCAGGACTCATTAAGTACCCTGGGCCAACAGATGCTAAGTTTGAATCGATCAAATAGCTACGCACTAAAATGGCTGAATATTAACTCAGCTGAGACATCTGCAAAACTAGTGAGGAAAGCGCTACCAGCGATTGAGAAGTGTTTAAACCCCGACACACTGGCCAATGTGATACTCAATAGCTATGTTACCATCACCAAGGTAGTCCAAGAAGTACTATTTCGCAAAGTAAAGGGGAATGGACAACCAAAGAGAGGATGGTTTAACAAGGCGTGCACTAAAGCATATTCTTCATTGAAATTCGCACTGCATAAATTACCAAAGGATAGGGATGAAATTACTAACCTCAGAAATATCTACAAAAAAACTAAAAGCGCGCAAAGTGGAATTAAAAAATGATTTGTGGGATCAACTTCATAAAAGCTGTGTCACGAAGGAGGGTACCAACTTTTGGAAGGTTGTAAAAAAAAACTTTCTTCAGGGTGAAACTGAACAACCAACGATTGAGGTAGCGGTTGACGCTACTGCTTGGGTTAAACACTATTCGGAGATTTTTGGTTACAACTCTAGCAAACTCACTGATGTACCTGATTCTGTTGGGAATATATCTGTTTTCCCCATTCCTCTTATGTTTACCCTACATGAGGTAGAGGAAGCCCTGTTACTTAGTAAAGGTGGGAAAGCACCAGGTCCGGACGGGGTCCCGGTGGATGTTTTTAAACATAATATAGATCTATGGACTCCTATCTTGACCAGGGTGCCGGAAGCAGCCTGCTCAAAAGGTTTAGTCGACACATGGTCGGCTTCGATTCTCGTGCCGATTTTTTAAAAAGGTGACCGCCACAACCCTGCATGTTACCGTCCGATCTCTCTCTTGGACTCCCTTGGCAAGGTGGCAGGACGAATTCTTCTCGGTAGACTCCAGTCCTGGGCAGAAACTAACAACATAGTGGCCGATATACAGTATGGTTTTAGAGAGGGTTTGGGTACCGTGGAGCAAGCACTCAATTTGTCTCTTTTAATGGGGAAATATGTCATAGCTAAGGGAGGGCAACTATATATGACTTATGTCGATCTCACAGCCGCTTTTGACTGTGTAAGCCACCCCAAACTATGGACAATTCTTGTAGATTTGGGTATTGACCAGCCACTGATCAACTTCCTCAGAGAACTCTACTCTGGCGCAACGGCCAGAGTAAGATATGGGCTCAAAGGCGAACTCACGGTGAACTCACGGCGCCATTCCGGGTGGAGAGGGTGGGTTAGACAAGGGTGTGTCCTGGACCCCTTACTTTTCACCCTTTATACAAATGGGTTGGAGGTGGCGATGTTGAGGGGTAGCCAGGACATGCCAGGACATGCCGTGTATTAGATCTCGTCCGATACCGGCTCTTCTCTAAGCCGATGATGCCATGATACTAGCCAGAACCCCAGTTGAGCTGCAACATAATGTAGGGAGGTACAGAAATGTTATGAATGGGCTGGACCTTAGAATTAACATCAAAAAAACATTCACTATGTATGCAGGGATGGGACTTAAGAAAAAATAGGATATTTTTATTGATGACACGAAATTGGAACGAACACCCACATATCCATACTTGGGGATCCTAATTGACAATAAATCTTCATGGAAGCAAGCGATAGAGGCAAGGAAACTAGTGTTTCTCAGGGCAACGACAGCCTTGATAGCTTTTGCACAAAGGTTGGGTAAAAAGTCTGCTCCCAAAATGTTAAAAATATACCAAGCCAAATGTGTAACTGTTGCTTGAGCGGGGGTTTGGGGTCATAAGAAGGTGGAATCACTACAGAAAATTGAAAATTCCTTCTTGAGGTATTTGCTAGCACTACCGCAAAGTTCTGCATCTTACTCCTGCCATCTAGAACTCGGTCTGGCATATATCTCAGATATTATAAAAATACAACCGATACTTTTATGGTACCGGATGTGGACCTCCCCCAAAAACGATCTAACACGAAACCTCCTTAATGACTGCATTTTGTTGCAAAATAGGCACAGAATTAGTTGGCTAACATATGTAAAAAGTTTCTTTTACGATCTGGGTCTAGAGAAATATTATCTCTCTCCCCTGTCTATCGTCGAAGTTCCCAAATCCTCATTAAAGAAGCTTTGTATGCTACACCTTGAGGAGTTAAGACTAACCGTGGAGAGTGGAACAAGTTCAGTTCAGCACTCCCTGAATATTCAGGTCACCCTCTGTATTCAGCCTTATCTAACATTTGAGATGAGTAACTATGATAAAATGTTGTTGACTCGACTCAGGTTTAATATCTTCCATCGATTAGTCTCATTTCCACATATTAATGATTGGTCCAGGAACCTCCCAGCCTGCCCATGTGATGATGTCTCTCCCCAGTCCGCGATACACATTGTGTTATTTTGTAGATTTTATATTGACCCCAGAAAAACCTGGATTATTCCAATTTTAAGAATGATGGGCCTGCGCACCTGTCGCCTAGCTTTTTTAGCCCTTCAATTCGCTGACGATGTGCTTTATACTAAGAGTGTTGCCCGTTTTTTAAAGCTGTGTGTAAGGCATAGAGCAAACCTCGGCTAAATGTACTCAAAGTACTCACCCCTTGATAATACAATTGATGAAATTAGAATTGGAACTAGGGTTTTCTCTGTGTAAACATTGATGAACAGTATTTTTTTTAAATTGTTTTTACATTGTTCTCAAAAATCAGACTTTTATTATTGTACATACTTTAATCTCAAATTGTTATTGTTTTTATGAACTTTTATGGTTTTCTATGAATTTGGAAATCGAATAAAGTATTTTGATTTGATTTGAATCGAAGATATATCATTATATTTTAACTAATTCTTTTATATTGATTGTCTTTTTGTATTGGTTTTTATTATTCACACAAATAAAGTCATTGCTCATTTTTGTTTGCTGTATGCAGACGATTTAGTTATATTGGACCAAACTGAGATGGGTCTACAAAGGAAGCTGAAAAATTCTGTGACTACTGTACGGCAAAACGACTTACAGTAAACATGGACAAAACAAAAATATTATGTTTCGGGAAGAGAAATCTGAAGTTTAATTGGTACCTGGGCCAAACAAAACTAGACATCGTAAATGAATATAAATACCTCGGGATATGGTTTACAAATTCTTTGAAGTGGGGTATGCACCTGGAGGCGCAGAAAGTAAAAGCACACTTAGCGGTATGTAGGCTGAAAAGATTTAATCACAGTGATGGTGATATGTCCCATAAACCTCTATTGACGGCCTATAAAGCAATGATTCCTCCGCAACTCCAATATGGTTCAGAAATCTTATGTATTGATGGTAAAAGTTCCTGGGATAAAGATAAAGGGAAATGCCTAAAATCTTTACTCTCTCTCCCCAGCTCGGCAATGATCCAGGCAATTAGACTAGAACTCGGCCTGACTGCATTGAACATTCAGGTGCAACTAAGTTTACTTAGGTTTTGGAATCGTTTGGGTCTTGGGGTGGTCACAAAGGTGTTGCAGTGGTGCATGAAAGAGATCCAATCTAGGAAGCGAAAGTGGGCTAAAGCCACAAGATGCAAACTTAAGACCATTTGTGATCACCTGAACGTGGAAACAGATCCGAAGACATTGCAAATCAATGTAACAAAGAGTGTACTTAGAATGCAGGGTAAAGAATTGTCACGAGCAGTAGACAGAAACTATTTGAGCATGAAAGACTCTGTAAAATTTATGAGTAACAGCTGGGAGAAAGAGTTAAGCTATCCCTACCTAGGCACATTACCGAATCGTTGGTTAAGAATGGATGTACTAAGGATTAGAATCGGTATTAACCCGACCGTAATAAATAGTGCAATAAAATCTGGCCTAATTCAACAAGATGGCAAATGTATGTGTAATATAGGGATGAAATGTAGCATTTTACATATTTTATTGGACTGTCGGAAATTTTTACATTTACGTAAATTAATACTTTGTCCGATCTTTTAAAGTATGATGTTAGGGCGCGTTCACAAGCATGGCAGCTTCTCGCAGATATGGAATATTTAGATATCGCGATAGCCATTGGGAAATTGATGCAGGGTGTCTAGAGGTTCCCTGGTCCAATAGAGGCTTAAGAGAAGCGAGGTGCCTTGTAATCTTAAATGAAATTAGTGGTTTTAAAATTAGTAGGAATTTAGTTTTAAGGATATTATGGGTATTATTACTTAGGAAAATGACTTTGTAATGTGTAGACTTTTTTAAATGATAATGTATGTGTTTTGGTTTAAAGACCAGATGGTTTAAATAAACTTCATTTTGAAACTTGTGAAATGCAAGTGACATAGATCTCTGCAACTAAAGAATTAACCTACTGATCTATCTATATAAAATAGAAATCTTCAACCTTAATTGTACATGCTGTATATTGCAGTTGGCAGCTTACATCTTTAGGGGCATATTAACAAGGGCATTATCTCTGCTTTTTTGGCTTTAAAAGCCAAAAAAGCGAAGATAATCTTTTCGCCCTATTTACAAGTGGGTGCTAACATGCATTAGCCCATGTTAGCACCCTTTTACCCGACGCCTCCCTTCGCATCTCATGCAAAGTGAGCGTCGCTGGGCAGTACAACCTTGTAAATATCGCTGATGTGCCCATCTCGATATTTACAAGGCTGCCCCAGCATTTAGGCAGGCGTTAGTTTTCGGAGAAAACTGCTGTTTTCGCCAAAAACTAACATCTGCTAAAATGCAGACTTGACTATCCCTAACATTAGGTTGGATTATGCTTATAAGACCACAGGGTCGTATCAGCAAGGTTATCGCCGTTTTGCAGGGAACATCTCTGGAAAACCAGCGATGTTCCCTGCAAAACTGTGATTTCCCCGTTATTGCTGGAATTTTTATCGCTCTGGAGAAACGTGTTGTTAATAATGCGTTACCAGGGCGATAAATTCCAGACATAGACGGCGATAAATAAAAAACCGCTAAGCGCGCCTTGCGTTATTTATCGCCATCCCTTGATGATATGCTCCTTAGTGTTTTATTTAGGATAAGTCAAACCCGAAACTTGACTGCATATAGAACTCCCCAGCAAGTGCATTAGTTAAGCCACTAAAGTTATTTGACAGCTGCTATATCCTTAAACCTGCTGATTACATGGATCTTGCCAGCAGGTGCCTTAACTCAGAAAGATTTTTGTAAATGCAGACTGTGTACAATTAATAAGAGAACATATTCACTACCACATATGCCCTTGTGTCATGATTCTAATACCCCTCCTACTGCCCTTGTTTAGTTATTGCTAGTTATTTAACACTGCATTTATGCATCTGCCTTCTAGTTCATATAGTGTCCTTACTATCACAATTCGCAGTTATGTACTTTCCTTATACATAACTGCTTTATTTTCATCTAAAAAACCCACCCCTTTCCCGTGCACCAGCACCTCGTGTAAATGAATGTGTAGTGTATTGTGTTAGACATTCTTTTCTGTTATATGGCACTTTGCACTCTTTGGTAAGTTATTTCTGTCTGTATTTGCAATATTGTCATGTTGGCTCTTAAGTACGATTATTTATGTAGGCATTTGCGAGGTTTTCTGTGTCTTTACGAGTTCCTTGAACTCCACAGAGAAATGAGCGTTCGCCTTCATTGCCGTCTTACAGCTGAAAGCTGCAGGCGGCTAAACGTGCGTGCGCACGTTTCTCCTGGGTGCGGCCCCTGGGTGCGGCCGGTATTTAAACCGCACCCAGGGTTCTGGAACTTGCTTTGCCTACGGACTCGTCAGGAAGCAACAGCGCGAGTTCCTGTCCCTGTTCATCCTGCCCATCTGGATCAGCGCAGCACCGGCCAACGTCGCAGGAAACAGCACCGCTCAACCTGAAAGAGGAAAAGGAAGACATTTGAGCTAAGTGGGCTTTCTTTTCTGAAACGTCAAGGCGCCCTACGCAAGAAAGAGACTTTGATAATTTTGACTTTTGTTTAATAGATAGAAGCTATATCTATAGGAAACATACTAATAGGAGTTTATTGTGAGTTAATTCAGCGCAGGTTGTTTCTTTTTCTTTGATTAATCACAAGGAGGTTATTGTGAGTTAGTTCTGCGCAGGCAATTTCTTTTCTTTGAATATCCAGGTACTCTGGAAATCGCTGAAGCCACCGGTAAAAGAATATTTTGAAGATAATTTTCACGTAAGTCTAGCTTGCAGGGTAGGGGAGGTTTTAATGAGAAAAGAGAACTTTAGTGAAAGAAATATTTTAATGTACATAATTTATTTACAGAATTGTATCATCTATAATCCAACACCATCCAACCAAACTACTCAAGACTTCATTCCTGACAAGACAAGAAATACTGGACGAAGGACAGAACCAGACTGATCGCAGGTAGGATTCAGAAGCTCTTTTTAAGAAGTGAATGGATAGAGCAGTTTGAGTAAGAATTCTGTAGAGCAGCCTGAGTAAGAATTCTGAAGGCTAGAGTTTGTTAGTAAGACCACACTCTTTGTTGTTTCGCAGGTCGACAGCAAAAGACGTCCAACTCTCCAAACGTCCAGTACCGGCCCTCCTCCCGAAATTCTAGTTTTTACTTAGCTGTTACAAATAGTCAGCAAGTGTTAGTTAGATTTCAGGGAAGTTGGTCCCTTGCGTCTCTGCGAAAATTCACTACGTTGTCAACTTGAACCACACCCTCTAAGCTAAGAGACAACGAGTTTTGGTCTTGACAGAAGGCAAAGCCCAAGAAGAACCTTTCGCCCAGACGCAATGGACCAAGTAACCTTGCAGGATTTAGCAGCAGTTTTAAAAGACATTAGAGATGAAAATGCTTCCTTAAGAGACGACATGACTGCTTTGCAAGCTGCTCTCCGGCAAAATCCAGTCCCTATGCAGGGCTCATCTTCCGCGTCTGGAGTGCAAACCCAGATTCAAGTAGTCACCCCTATACCAACTCCTTTAGCGCAACCAGAACGTTTTTATGGGGACTGTAATAAGTTCTCCATATTTTTGCAACAATGTCATTTGCATTTTTTAGCTAAGAAGACAGCCTTTCCTGACGACTCATCCAAGGTAGCCTTTATGTTATCATATTTTGGAGGAGATGCTGCTCTTTGGTCAATTCCTTTGGTTGAAGAGGATGATCCGATTTTGTATAATTTCAGGAGTTTCGAACGAGCTTTAAAAAAGATATTTGCTAAACATGTTTTTGTGCAGTCAGCTGACAACGAATTACTAAATTTAAAACAAGGGTCTTCTGATTTACTCCATTACATTTCCCAATTCAATCGACTGGTACTTGAGGCAAAGTGGCCGTATGATAAAAGGATTTCTATTTTCTATAGAGGTCTTCGGGAAGATTTGAAGGACATGGTGACCCAGATTTTAGAACCCCCGAACGACATCAATGAATTCATTGATCTTGTAGTGAAATTGAATCACCATCTTAGTGAAAGAAAAGGCGAAAAGGGAAGGAGTGATCAAAAGATCTTGTTTGTAAAGGATAGGAATACGACAGTTAAAGAGGTTACCCCAAGGCTTGATCCAGTAGAACCAATGCAAATTGGAACAGTCCGAGGTCCACTCTCAAAAGATGAGAAAGAAAAAAGGCGAAAGCTAAATCAATGTTTGTATTGTGGTAAGACGGGACATTTTGTAAGAGACTGTCCAACTAGACCAAATAAATTTAAGCCCAAAACTACAGATTTAGCTTTAACTCAGGAATCGTCGGAAAACTAGAAAACTCGATGAATGAAGAGGTCGGTTCATCGAGTGTAATTTCCAGTTTGGCCTCTACTGTTCCTCCTTTGGGATGCAAGCATTTTAGCATTTTAGTTGAGTTAAGAAGTTTGTCCCCTTCTTCTCAGATCAAAAAGGTGGAGGCAGTCATAGACTCAGGAGCAACGGGAAGCTTTATCGACACACAGTTTTTCTCCCAGTTGGGTTTTAATTCCATCCTAAAAGATCATCCTGAGATTGTAAGGGCAGTAGATGGTAAGGAATTAACTTCTGGACCGATAAACCGACAATCAGAAATTCTTGTTATGGACTGTTCACCTATTCACAGTGAAAAGATCCAATTCGACATTATTGACGCCCCTCAGTTCAAGGTGATTTTAGGAATCCCTTGGTTAGTCAAACATAACCCCAGAATCGATTGGGTGTCTCAGACAATAACCTTTCATTCTTCTCTTTGTGTCAATGAATGCTTTCTTTTAGAAAGATCCAAAGACGTAATCCAAGGTTTTCATTTCCCTTCAAATTCATCCAGTGTTCTAGCAATTGAAGGGGTACCATCTGTTTACTCTGATCTTCAAGATGTGTTTGATAAAAAGAGGGCAAACTCTTCCTCCTCACAGGGATTTTGATTGTAGAATAGATCTCGTCCCTGGAGCCACGTTGCCTTGTAGCAGGATATATGCGTTAACAGAGAAAGAGAACGTTCATCTTAGAGAGTATCTAGATGAGTACCTAGCAAATGGATTTATCCGTCAATCCAAGTCTCCAGTCTCCTCAGCTCTTTTTTTCATTCCAAAGAAAGGAGGAGAATTGCGCACGTGTATAGACTATAGAGCTTTGAATAATGTCACTATAAAAAACCGATATCCTCTGCCTCTAATTCCCACCTTGTTAGATCAGATCAAAAAGGCTACCATTTATACAAAATTGGATTTGCGTGGAGCTTACCATTTGGTACGAGTTCGAAAGGGCGACGAATGGAAGACAGCATTCCGTACAAAATTCTGACTTTTTGAATATCAAGTTATGCCCTTTGGACTTTGCAATGCCCCTGCAGCTTTCCAATTTTTTATAAATGAGGTTCTGCATGAGTTCATTGATGTATGCTGTGTTGTCTATATAGATGACATACTTATCTTTTCTAATTCGGAAGAGGAACATGTGCAGCAGGTCCGTGCTATTCTTCAAAAATTGCTTTCGAATTCTTTGTTTGTCAAATTGGAAAAGAGTCTATTTCATGCTTCTAAAGTTGACTTCTTGGGATATGTCATCAGTCCCAATGGAATAGAAATGGATCCAAAGAAGGTAGAAGCGGTAGAATCTTGGCCCAGTCCTTCTTCCGTAAAACAGGTTCAAAGCTTTTTGGGATTCGCGAATTTCTACCGCCGATTCATTCATGACTTTTCTAAAACTATTACCCCAATCACAAAATTGTTAAGAAAAGGTGTAAAATTTGTTTGGACAGATCTTGCCGAAAAAGCCTTCCTGGATCTCAAGAAAAAATTCACTTCAGCTCCCATTCTTTGCCATCCAGACCCCAGTCAACCTTTTATCGTAGAAGCTGATGCTTCTCAGTATGCTATTGGTGGCATATTGTCTCAAAGACATCATAACACTGGACAGATGCACCCAATCGCATATTTTTCTAGGAAATTATCTGAGGCAGAATTAAATTATGCAATTGCAGATAAAGAACTCCTAGCAATAAAAGCAGTTTTTGAAGAATGGCGCCATTACTTGCTTGGAGCTAGACACCCTGTAACCATATATACAGACCATAGAAATCTTCAAGCCTTGAGGTCTGTTAAAGCACTATCTGCTAGACAACTACGATGGTCAATGTTTTTTAACGATTACAATTTTGTTATCACTTATCGACCAGGAAAAGAAAATTTGAAAGCCGATGCCTTGTCTAGAATGGGAGAAAGTGTTGTAGACTCTCCTTCTGAAGCGAATCCGGTAATACCTAATTCCCGGTTTCAAGCCAGTATAACCGTTTGTGATGTAATTTCTGAAATTAAAAAGGAATTAGCAGAAAAAGGTTTTAAGGTATGGAAAGAATCACATCCTTATCTACAAGAAAAGGATGATTTGATCTTTATGCAAAATCTCATTTTTGTACCCACTGATGCAATAAAAAAGAAGATCCTTCACTTCCATCATGACATTGCTTTATCTGCTCATCCAAGTATTACAAGGACTTATGACTTAATCAAAAGAACCTTCTGTGGCCTTCCATGTTTAAAGATGTGCAACTGTTTGTAGAGACTTGTGGAGTTTGTGTACAGAATAAGCCTTCTCATCAAAGTCCAAGCGGTTTGTTAAATCCTCTTCCCATTCCACCTCAACCTTGGCACACTATCTCGTTAGATTTTATTGTTGAACTTCCAATCACTAAAAGAGGATTTACCACCATTCTGACTATTGTAGATCAATTTACACGCATGGCCCATTTTATCCCTCTTAAAAAATTACCAACTACTATGGAATTAGCACACTTGTTAATGGAGCATGTTATTCGTTTACATGGAATTCCATCAGTGGTAATTTCGGACAGAGGATCTCAGTTCATCTCACGAGTCTGGCAAAACTTGAGTTCTCTGTTGAATATGGATATTCGTTTATCCTCTAGCTATCACCCTCAAACTGATGGCCTTACTGAACGTACCAATCAAACTATTGAACAATTCATTCGCTGTATGTTAACCTCTGTAAAGGAAGATTGGTCAACACTCCTGAGTCAACTGGAATTTGCTTATAACAACGTTGATCATACATCCTTAGGTATGTCACCTTTTTTCTGTAACCTAGGTTATCATCCTAAGTCTTTCCCAAAAGAAATTAAAGAACTCAATCATGTACCGGCAGTTTCAGAATATGTATCCAAATTGTCTTCAATCCAGGAACAAGCTACCTTCAATTTAGCTAGAGCTAAAGAAGACCAGAAAAGGTTTGCTGATAAACATAGATCCAAACAACCACTTTACACATCTGGAGACAAGGTTTGGCTAAGTACTAAAAACTTAAAGGTAAAGGGAAATCATAAATTTAATCCTAAATTTATCGGCCCTTTTCCAATTGAGAGGGTTCTTAATCCGGTTTGTGTGAGGTTGACCTTGCCTGCGAAATATAAAATCCATCCTGTATTCCATGTGTCTTTAATCAAACCTTTCCACTCTCAAACACGATTCATTCAACCTCCTTCTTCTATCGTTGTGGAAGGACATCCAGAATTCGAAGTAAAATCAATTTTGGATTCAAAAAGGTCTCGAGGAACGTTGTTTTACCTTATCGACTGGAAGGGTTACGGTCCTGAGGAAAGGTCTTGGGAACCTTTGGAACATTTAAAGAATGCTCCCAAATTACTAAAGAGGTTCCATGTCCAACATCCTGAGAAACCTAAACCTATTCCACCGGTTTTAGGGGGGATCTTGAGGAGGGAGTACTGTCATGATTCTACTACCCCTCCTACTGCCCTTGTCTAGTTATTGCTAGTTATTTAACACTGCATTTATGCATCTGCCTTCTAGTTCATATAGTGTCCTTACTATCGCAATTCGCAGTTATGTACTTTCCTTATACATAACTGCTTTATTTTCATCTAAAAAACCCACCCCTTTCCAGTGCACCAGCACCTCGTGTAAATGAATGTGTAGTGTATTGTGTTAGACATTCTTTTCTGTTATATGGCACTTTGCACTCTTTGGTAAGTTATTTCTGTCTGTATTTGCAATATTGTCATGTTGGCTCTTAAGTACGATTATTTATGTAGACATTTGCGAGGTTTTCTGTGTCTTTACGAGTTCCTTGAACTCCACAGAGAAATGAGCGTTCGCCTTCATTGCCGTCTTACAGCTGAAAGCTGCAGGCGGCTAAACGTGCGCACGTTTCTCCTGGGTGCGGCCCCTGGGTGCGGCCGGTATTTAAACCGCACCCAGGGTTCTGGAACTTGCTTTGCCTACGGACTCGTCAGGAAGCAACAGCGCGAGTTCCTGTCCCTGTTCATCCTGCCCATCTGGATCAGCGCAGCACCGGCCAACGTCGCAGGAAACAGCACCTCTCAACCTGAAAGAGGAAAAGGAAGACATTTGAGCTAAGTGGGCTTTCTTTTCTGAAACGTCAAGGCGCCCTACGCAAGAAAGAGACTTTGATAATTTTGACTTTTGTTTAATAGATAGAAGCTATATCTATAGGAAACATACTAATAGGAGTTTATTGTGAGTTAATTCAGCGCAGGTTGTTTCTTTTTCTTTGATTAATCACAAGGAGGTTATTGTGAGTTAGTTCTGCGCAGGCAATTTCTTTTCTTTGAATATCCAGGTACTCTGGAAATCGCTGAAGCCACCGGTAAAAGAATATTTTGAAGATAATTTTCATGTAAGTCTAGCTTGCAGGGTAGGGGAGGTTTTAATGAGAAAAGAGAACTTTAGTGAAAGAAATATTTTAATGTACATAATTTATTTACAGAATTGTATCATCTATAATCCAACACCATCCAACCAAACTACTCAAGACTTCATTCCCGACAAGACAAGAAATACTGGACGAAGGACAGAACCAGACTGATCGCAGGTAGGATTCAGAAGCTCTTTTTAAGAAGTGAATGGATAGAGCAGTTTGAGTAAGAATTCTGTAGAGCAGCCTGAGTAAGAATTCTGAAGGCTAGAGTTTGTTAGTAAGACCACACTCTTCGTTGTTTCGCAGGTCGACAGCAAAAGACGTCCAACTCTCCAAACGTCCAGTACCGGCCCTCCTCCCGAAATTCTAGCTGTTACAAATAGTCAGCAAGTGTTAGTTAGATTTCAGGGAAGTTGGTCCCTTGCGTCTCTGCGAAAATTCACTACGTTGTCAACTTGAACCACACCCTCTAAGGTAAGAGACAACGAGTTTTGGTCTTGACACCTTGTTGTAAGTTTCTCGGGGATGATGAGCTTTAAAAAAAAATGTACGAGCTGATCGCCAAACTCTGCTTCTAATCAGGGCCGGTATGGCCATAGCGGGCACAGGGCAATCCCCCGGTGCGCCGCATGGGTGGGGGACCGTTTTGGGCCCCTGGAGGCATTTTTGTTACAGGGCCGTTTTTTCAAAATTGGCCCTGTACCAGAATCGGCCGAAAACCGGCCCCGGCAAAGAGCCCGAGTGGGGAGTGGGGGCCGGCCGAGCACTTTGCCAGGGCCGGTTGTGGTTCCCTGTCCGTCACTGCTTCTAATGACTCTGCCCCTTGTGGCAGTCTCCTTTCTGCTGTGCCCCCTTAATCTCCAATGTATGGACCCAGAATCCCACTTCCATTATTGATCTTCACTTTTCTTCCACATACATATTTATCTCCATAGCCCCTTTCCTGCAACCCAGGAGACCCTCTCCACTCTTCTCCACCGCCACTGGATTCCTTCTCCGCATCCAGGACAGCCTTCCTCTGCTCCCTGCACGGGCGCATTACATTCCAGCACAACTACGGGTTCTCTAAACTCGACGATGGAGTCTCACTGATAATGCACTGTGTTCCGTGCAGGGACTGTAATTTCTCTGTTAGACCTCCTTATCCAGTATGGTCTTCCTCACATACTTGCAGATATTCCCACGCCAACTGCAACAGATTTCAAACCGGAACTGAAAGACTTGGGGGCATATTTGCAAACCCCTTGCGCCGCCGATGGTTCACTTTTAATATAGGAAAAGGTGGAGCATCGGCGGCGCAAGGGGCTTGTAAATAAGCCCTATCCCACCCCAGCGCACGATGCTCTTCAATGATGCATGTCCAGAGAAACAAAAAACTCCATCTTGGTGTGATTTGGCTCGCTCATGACACTGCATAAACGTTCAATCAGACACTCCTGACTGTGTGATAAAATGTATGTGTGAGATGTTATACTCTTATTTGTAACAAAGAGCGGGAACTCCAGAGAAGGGCCGCAAAATCCTCAGTTCCCTGGGACCCACATTATGGGGCACCTCCCTAGCCTTGCTGCCACGTTCTTTATGCTACTGCTGAATGTAACATATTCACCTTTTTAAGGTTACACTGCAATTGTAAAACGTTCCGAAACCTTTGGTCAATGTCCGCGCTATATCAAACTGCATAAATCAATGAGTGACCACACGCCCCATATTTCACAAGGCCGCATTGGTTTCCAGAGGTCTGCCGCGTGATTTCACCAACTTCAAATACAGGTCATGTTATTTTCAAATGACAGAGTGAGCATTTGAAATCGATGCATTTCCTCTGACTTCCACGAGTGTGGCTCTAGTGTGTCACTCATCTCTGAAAACACTGCCAATTTAAAGCAGTCCAGGAGCGGCTCAGGCGCATCCTCGGTTAATGATCCCACCAAAGGCACAAGGTCCTGGCATAGGTACATTTGTTTAAAAATTAGTAGCGCGCTGTGCACACCCATATTGCACGTGAGGAGTAGAACTAAAAGTAGGCAAATATTTTAGAAGTTTGAGCATACTAGACTCATAAATAGGCATACCTTGGCACGGTTAAATTCCAATTTATAAAAAAACTAACAGTCTACTTTCAGGTGGATCCTGCTTTTCAAAATGTAGTCATCCTCTTTCCGACTCCATACTTCCAGGATGCCCTAACGCCCAGTATACAACGCGATTCTCCCTTCCTACATTCTGGATGAGATGCACATGCTATCCCTCATACATTAAAGGTTCCTCCCTCTCACCACATTACAATTTTTGACGCTTTAAAGGATATAGCCTTGAGGAAGTCGCGGGATCACGCCCCTATAGCGACGAAACACGTGTTGACTGTGGCTGTTGAAATTGAAATACAAGACAAAGAAAATAAAAGCTAGAAAATAAGAACCAAACGGAATTGTTCATATTCATGTTGCATGATGAAAAAGTAACAATGTGTTTTGAACTACAGTAGGGAAACCGGTTGTACTACTTGACGTGTGCTGGGGAGTGAAGTAGATGCGTGCGAAATGGATCGCTCCTCTCCACACAACAGACTCAAACTATATGCAAAGGAGCAGATTTACAATAACTGGCGCATCCCTGCATTTCAACAGGGATGCGCCAGTTATTGTGCGCCGCGGCTCCGCCACCATGGATGCGCCGTATTTACAATGCGGCGCACCATGGGGCAAAAATGGACAGATGACGCATCTGTGCGTAAAGACAGCGAATTGCTGGATTTGCGTCACAAGCACGACGCAGCTCCAGCAATGCTCTGGGGGGACCTCTCTGTACAATGCTGCGTCAATCCTTACGCCTGCTTCAAGCAGGCGCAGGGTTTTGATGGAGCATGGGCTCAAAAGTGACTGAGTGAAATCTTGTAGATTTCACTCAGCCACTTTTGGAAGGCGTTCCTGTGCCGGAACGCCCCCTCCCTGCGCAGGAACGCCTACTTCTGGCGCAGAGCTTTACAACGTGATGCATCTCCCAGATGCGTCACGTTGTAAATACCCCACAGCATGGCACATATTTTGTGCCACCGCTTCGTCACAAAAGTGATGCAACGGCAGCGTAAAAGAGGCGCAGGGGGCTTGTAAATCTTCCCAAAAGCCCTCTGTTCCCTTCATTACCGAGCGCTGGGCTGCAGTGCAGGAAGTCAGCGACTGTCAAATTAATCCAAACAAGCATTTGCAATGCAATAGGACTCGCATTTACGTGGAACCTATTGCATTGCAAATGGTAGTCATCACGGACAACGGGAGGGAGGGTGGGGGAGGCAAGGACAACAGGAGGGAGGGGGGTACGGACAACTAGAGTGCGGGCGGGGGGAGAAGGCACGGACAACAGGAGTACGGGCAAAGGGAGGGGGACATGGAGCAAGAAGGCACAGGCAACGGGAGTGCGGGCAGGAGAGGAGGTGAGAAGGCACGTACAATGGGGGTAGGTGGGAGAAAAGAAGGCAGTAGGAGAACCTCATTGAAAATAGTGCTCACAGTCTAAATAACACGTACTGTGTAACACTCGAAGTAAAGGGGCCAGTAGCCATGGGAGGATACAAATGACTAACTGGTAGCACCTCTATGAACCCATAGGTGTGTCTCCCATGGCACCAGTGTCCCAATTTGCTGTACTCATTTACAGCCCAGTTCGTGAGAAAAAACGAGTTTACAACATAAGTTCTTTGTTTTCAAAATAATTGTATTCCAATATTTTGTCCAATGTTCATGACGTATAACAACTCATATTAGTTCCAATGCATTTCGGTGTTTATGTCCACCTTCATCAGGGAACGTCTGTTAATTGAACAGAAATATATACAATGTAACAGTTTCATGTAACAGTTTCATTATCAATACATATTACTTCATATGCTTTACTCGAAGTTCATGCTTGTTATTTTAACTTTAAACCATGTAAATGCGCTTTAGAAGATCAATGTGCGAGTTCAGGTGATTCATGCTCATTAAAGCGGCGCGCCCCTTTAAACAAACGGTCATGAAAATGTGCGGCTTCCCTGCTTTTCATTCAGTTAATTAAAGTCGCGTTTATGCCGGTTACTCGAGGGTGCTCAGCCTCTCTACTAGATCTACGCAATGTTGCGCCTAGCTTGACTATCTCCGTATGATGCTCACCTTTTTTGTTGTTAACGCTTAAGCCCGCTACTCCGTGTGAGTTTCAAACGCGGTATGCGCTTGTCAGTCTTTAAGAAAACTCCCACTGGCGCCGCGCGGTTAAACGCATGCGCAGTGTGTGTATCTCGCTTTTTTTGAAACCAGCCGGTTAGTTTGAAATAACAAAACTTTAGCAATCCTGCCTTTAACATCTAAACCATCGCGTGCAAGTAGAGATTAATCGTGACTTCACTTTGTGGGTGTCTACAGGCATAAATTAAACAGTGTTTTCAGTTACAATGTTCAATGTGATCAGATACGGTGGTTTAGCAACAATGTTATTCACAAGTAACATAAAAATTCAGTACGATCATTTAAACCGTGGGGTTTAAGACTATTCAAATAATAAATCCAATGATTTTCACGTTTAAGTAAGTTTTTTTTGTTCAGTGTTCCTTCTTTCCTGGGTATTACTTCCAGTACACAAGCTCTCAATTGGTTCAAATTATGGCGTTTTTCTGTGAAATGTACAGCAACCGTGGATTTAGTAGAGTGAGTCCTAATGTTACTTTTGTGTTCGGTTAACCTCACTTTTAATTTCCTTTCCGTGTGTCCTACATAAACATATCCACAAGGACATTTCAATAGATATACCACATTGGTGGTATCGCAGGTAGCATTGACTTTCAAAGTTATTTTGTGTCCTTTCATGGGGTGACTGATATTTATCCCCTTCATGATGTTGTGACAATTTGCGCAATTCAGACATGGGACTGTTCCTCTGAATATCTGATGTGGGGTTATTCGCTTGGGTTTCTTCAATAATTCCCCTATGTTTTTGCCTCGTGTGTGTGCAAATAACGGTTCTTGGTCAAAAATTCCGTTGAAGTCTGGTTCCATTTTCACAATCTGCCAATTTTTGTGTATGATTTTTTTGAACCTGGTGCTTACGTTGGAAAACTTACTTACGCACGTTATTCTCTGTGTTTTACTGATGGTTTTATAGGTGAGCAACTCTTGTCTCGTTTTGCTCTGTGCTCTTGCCTGAGATTTCTTAATCATTTCCTCTGGATAACCTCTTGTGGTGAATCTACTCGCCATAGTTTGTAATTGTTCTTGGCATACGTGATCCTCGGAGACCACTCTCCTAACCCTGAGAAATTGTGTGTAGGGAAGATGATTCTTCAACGATGGAGGGTGATGGCTGGTGTATTGTAACAAGTTGTTCTTATCCGTGGGTTTACGGTATAAGTTCGTAGAAAGAATTCCATGATTTAAAGAGATATCCACATCCAGGTATTGAATGGTGGTATCGTTGATATTCCACGTAAATTTGATTCTCTCATTTTGCTCATCCAAATTTTGCAACTGTTGTTCTAACGACTCCTTTGACCCTTTCCATATAATGAACATATCATCGATGAATCTCATGTATGTTAATAAGTGGGAAGCCCACTCTTGGTTGTTGTAAATATGTTCCTCTTCAAAAGATCCCATGAATAAATTTGCATACGCAGGTGCTGCGCAATTTCCCATGGCCGTTCCATTGAGTTGCATGAACCAACGTTTATCATAGGTAAAGTAGCTGTTCATGAGCGTGAATTCCATCAGTTGCATCAACAAAACTTGTAATTCTTGAGGATAAGTGCTGTGTAATAGTGCTTTCTCAATGGCTTCTAAGCCTTCTCTGTGTGGTATGGCTGTGTACAACGTCTTTACATCTATGGTAGCCATGATGCAGTCCGTTTCCATTTTTACAGCTTGTAACTTAACCAAGAAATCTGTAGTGTCCTTGATGTACGACATATTTTTAATTACCAATGGTTGCAAATACTTATCTATAAATTTTCCAACCGGTTCGTGGATACTCATCTTGGTGGATACAATTGGCCTGCATGGAGGTCTTATTGGATCTTTATGTACTTTGGGTACTAGATACATAGTCGGGCTCTTTGGATTCTCCTGTGTAAGGTATCTCTTGGTTTTTTCATTTATGGTGCCTTTATCTAATGCTTGATTCAATATAATTTGCAACGTTTTGCAAATTTCCATTGTTGGGTCTTGGTCTATTTCCATGTATGTATTTAAATCATTTAAATGAATCTTCATGGCTTCTTCATAAAACTCCTTGTTCATGATTACTAAAGCCCCTCCCTTATCGGCTTTTTGACAAATGATTTGAGGGTTGTTCGCTATACTTTCAATTGCTCCGAATTCCTTCTTTGACATATTTGGATTTTTAACCCTTTTGTTGGTGTTTATATGGCTGATCTCTTGTTTGCATAGTTTTTCAAATAGATCGATAGTTTTGTGTGATATCGGAGGCATGTAATTACTGGGAGTTTTTAATCCTTTCAATTCATCTTCTTTGGGAAGTGGATGTTCAGTGATGACGTTCTCGAAAAAATGCCTTAGTCTCATTTTACGTGTCAATTTGAAAAGACTCACTTCTAATTCGAGTTGGTTGGTATGGGTGCTTGGTACAAATGATAATCCTCGTTGTAATGTATTTATCTGAAATTCATTCAAGTTCTGATCTGAAATATTCAAGACCAAGTTCTCAGTGTTTATCAGTGTTGCTTTTTTATGTCTTTCTTGGTCGTTGCTGTTCTCGTTTGCGGTTGGTTTGTTTCTTTTGTTTTTGTTGCGTCCCCTCCTGGGTCTTCTGTTGGTGTTTGACCTACGTCTAAAAAAGGCTCAGAAGTAGATGGTTTGTCCGCAGGTGCATTTCTGGTAGGTTCTCTTCTTTTGTCTGTTCTTTAACTGTCCGTGGATGATGTGTCTGTTTGGGATGTGTATTGTTTGGTTTGGCGTCTTCTGGCGTATACTTCCGCCCATGTGTAGACCTCTTGTAATTTGTAGTCGAGGGTGTCCCTGCGGTATTTCCTGAGTTTACGTTCATTAACTTCCTGTGTATGTTGAGCTAGTTGAGACTTGATGTCATCTAAGATTTTTTGTAACTCTTCTCCTGTAACTCCTTTTTTCAATTCCTCAGTCACTGTTTCTATTTCCGTTTTCAATTCTTCCAATATCCTAGCCAGTTCCTCTATGATGAGTAATATTAAATCCAGGCTACAATTGTTCAATATAGCGAACCAACGTTCTGTGAATGGTTTTGAATTTTTACAAAGCGACGGTTTCAGGGCTATTCTGAGGCCTCTGGGGATTCGTTGTGCCTTGTGGTACTTAATCATGGTGTTAGCGTGAAGTCGCTGGTTAATTTCTCTACGTGTAAGGTACATCAGTTGTCTAATTTGTTGTTCCTTATTTCTCGTGATTTTTGGTTCCGATGTTTCTGTTTGTATCAATGAATATATTTTCTCGCTTGCCTCCGCTGTGAAGGCGAAGGTGTCTGCCCTCTGATCCGTAGAATGCGTGATTTCATCATATTGCATTTTCTTAATCTGGTGTGGCGTGCTACTTCCCTTGTTTGGGGGGAATTGCTACAAGCTTCGTGGAAAAGGGTGGTGCACCGCCAACTATTCCTTAAACTTTTACTGTGCTAACATGGGAATCACTCCCCTCCTGGAGTGTAAAGTAAATGACTAACTGGTAGCACCTCTATGAACCCATAGGTGTGTCTCCCATGGCACCAGTGTCCCAATTTGCTGTACTCATTTACAGCCCAGTTCGTGAGAAAAAACGAGTTTACAACATAAGTTCTTTGTTTTCAAAATAATTGTATTCCAATATTTTGTCCAATGTTCATGACGTATAACAACTCATATTAGTTCCAATGCATTTCGGTGTTTATGTCCACCTTCATCAGGGAACGTCTGTTAATTGAACAGAAATATATACAATGTAACAGTTTCATGTAACAGTTTCATTATCAATACATATTACTTCATATGCTTTACTCGAAGTTCATGCTTGTTATTTTAACTTTAAACCATGTAAATGCGCTTTAGAAGATCAATGTGCGAGTTCAGGTGATTCATGCTCATTAAAGCGGCGCGCCCCTTTAAACAAACGGTCATGAAAATGTGCGGCTTCCCTGCTTTTCATTCAGTTAATTAAAGTCGCGTTTATGCCGGTTACTCGAGGGTGCTCAGCCTCTCTACTAGATCTACGCAATGTTGCGCCTAGCTTGACTATCTCCGTATGATGCTCACCTTTTTTGTTGTTAACGCTTAAGCCCGCTACTCCGTGTGAGTTTCAAACGCGGTATGCGCTTGGATACAAATGACGACATGGCCGTAATAAGGAGGGACTACCAAACCTATAAACTAATCCAAAGGCAGCATTTACGAAGGAAAAAGACACAAGTCTGTGAAAAATATGGGTGGGGGAGTGAGCGGGACCTCCCTCAAGTACTGAACTACAGCAGATCTTCACCTTAGCAGCGCTTGTCTGCTGACTCTAGGCTCGACGTAAAAAATGGCTTGGGTGGCAGGTATTAGTTGTATTTAATGTATAGTGAATTATTAAACAATTGCTGCTCTCTTCATATCTGAATTTGAAAAACAGCGCCACTATGTGGCAGCGGATATAAGTGCCGGATTTGACAAGTGCAGGTGCCGAGCACTGGAAACCACTGGCGTGTATCGGCATTCACCTTAAGGGTCAGAGGGTATAAATAAATGGGGTGTGGTTGCTCGTGGCCAAACCTGCGAGCCCAGTAACTGGTCTGTGTGTCCTGTACTCATAGTGCAGGCCTGGCAGCGAAGTGTTCACACGGAGGTGAACAGAGCACTTTCCATCCTACTTCTGCCCCTCCCACGAGGAGGTTGGGAACGCGATAGAGATACTTCATATGTTCACCTTGACGCATGAGCTTCCATCGCATTCAATGATGACGCTCTCCAAACTATAGGTGGGCCTTTTAATAGAAAGGCTTTCACTGAATGTGGATGGTATGTGAGAAGGTGAGTGGAGCTGATTGTACATTAGTGAATATGGGAGTGACTGGATACATGACAAAATGAAAGGGTGAGAGCATGGGTCAGGGAGCAGCAGAGGCAGGAGTATAGACCTGCTTCCTGCTACCAACACCTTTGGTCATTCATGCAACATCACACCATTTCCTCCACACAGAAACACAGTCGCCCATACATTTATCCATACAGTTATCTTTGCATCTACCCACCTGCTACTTTATTTGCTTACCCATTCATACTTCCATATACCTAAGTACTCATCATTCCACCCATTCACGCAGTAAGTCATCCATCCATTCATCCCGCCTTTGCCTCATTTTCGCATTCACCCCCTCAACAATCGGTGCAGCCCCAGACACAACATATTGTCAACCAATGAGGAAGAACTTTGGAAAATGCCAGCTGTATTGGTTTTGACCACAGTGGTTGTCATTGTCGCCCATGAGCCAGTCAACACTGGAAATACACTGCCTTTTCTTTTTATGCAAAATGAGAGGGTCTCAGTTGATACATGTTTAAGGGTATATTGTGTGGATAAGAGTATAGCTAAAACACGATCATGGCACTACTGATAAAATGTAAGTTCAGAGGACACTTTGAGGTTCACGACTCACGTGGCGAAGGCTGGATCCCAGAAGCCCTTGGTGTGAGGCTCATGAAGCCAAGTGGTTTGATAATGTAGACCTCTCAGACGCCTCTCTGGACCTCCAGCTGAACCCTTCAGCTTAAATACTCTTCAACCATGAGGCCAACCATGATGCCACAGTTTTCATGTTCATTTTATCCGCAACACTGCTCCGACGAGCAGCATGTTTTCAAATTGCAGATATGTATGTTGGAGATTTTCCTGCACTATATTTTTGTGCATCATAATTATCATGCAGAGTGCAATTTTGCATTTGATTTTGTTTGTATACATTGAAATTAGGTAGATGCAGTTTAGAACGAATTTCCTATGATGCCTAGAAGTGTGTTTTTCCGAATCTTGCCAACTATGAATCAATTTAGGCCTTGTTGCAATCGTTGGTAAAATGGATACTGCTGGTGTCTTCCCCTGCACATTTCATTGTTCCTTATTTCTGCAGCACACAGTCAATCAGAGCTATGTTTGTTTATTTTTTAATAAAGTTAATATAGCTATTCTTGAAGAAAAGACTTGTTAACAGTAATATTGCATATTCAAGGTCCCTTACACTAGATCACTGTACCTTATTCATTCACAATAGTTGATTGTTGTTTATGTATCTGGTTTGTCCTGCCATCTACAGACGACAATAGCGTAGAGTGGGCAGATTTAATATTCATGAAGTAGGATAGTATTTGGGTGCAAAGGTCGTATGACAATTAATAAAACCGTGTTTTGATTTGCTAAGAATTGATACATTTTCTCACACCGTGATGATCTTGCCATTTCTGTTCTATTTTATGAGAAGATTTCCTATATACACACTTGATTTTGGAGGTGAGCCAGATGACTTTCTAATTCTACTAGGTATTCTGTCAGTTTCTACTTTTATTTTGTTGCTCCCTTGAGACTATATATTTTTGGTTTTGTACTTCTCTGTAATTCTATATTTACTGGCTTGCTTTTATTGCTTTAACTTTGAACTTCTACCTATCGACTTTTTGTAATAAAAACCTTTTAAATATTCCACTGAGCTAGAACTCGGTATTGAGTGGGCTCTTTTGCTTAATTGGCTATGTTCCCGATATTTTGATGTTTATTTGAAGGTGCCTTACCACAGCAACACATTGGCCCACAAAATTGAGGTCAACACCATCTCCGATTTGTCAATCTATGGGAGTTTTGTTGATCTAAATGTTTGGATTGCAAGAATTGTTGTGGTGCGTTGGCCTCACATTTTGGTAGCAGAGGATGGTTGAGGCTTAAGAGTACTTCCTTTCTGCTTAGAATTCATTTTTTGCCTCATCCCTAGTGTTAGTGGATTTTTTCTGTTTTTCCTCAGTGGAATTTCTAAAGTGGATTTTCCTGCCAAGTCTCTGATTTGTGGTACTCCTCCTGAACAAATCAGATGGTAAGTATGAATAGGGCAGAGTGGTAGTGATGATTGTGTGTTTTCTGGAGTTTTATTAAAGTACTTTGAATTGTATTGTGGGATGGATAGCCATGCTGTGTGTGAAGCTTTTGGTATTGCATTTTTGATTTTGGGCTCAATTGGTGGTTTGGTCACTGTGATTTTGATGTGCAAATTTTATTTGTGATTTCTGTTAAGGACTTATTGGTTTTATTGTCCGTTGTTTTGGGAAATGTATTAGAGGAAATTTAAGAAAGATTTTATTGTTGAACTTGCCTGCATTAAAGGTAGTGTGTTTCAGAGGCCTACACACAGATAAGGGAGGAAATGCACTAGGCAGAGTTGAATTGCCACTGGACGGGAGTCTGGTTCAGTCTGATTGAGTTGCATAGTGCCATGAAGGTGATAGTCCTAGTTCTTGAGCAGACAAAGTTTATTTGGCTTTATTGTGTATGTATTGAGAACAGCTGTGCAATTTGTTTTCTTATTCAATGAGAAATTGATTGGTTAGTCAGCCAAAGACTCGTGCTGGGCTGGCAAGAAGGCCCCACAGAGTTGCGCTATCATTGGTTGGTTGGTGTCACAGCTGTGCTGTGATTGGTTATTTTAAGTGGGAATAATTGGTTTTGTGTTGAAAAAGCCTGAAGCTTCTAGATTAGTTGCTACGGAGGGAAAGAGTATACCTGTAGAAGGTTAGCCTGCATATGAAATGATGACATGAATTGGAGTTTATACATATATGTGGATTTGTGACTGGCATGAATACATCTTTTCAGACAAGGATGTGCAGCTTTCTTTAGAGGGAAGTTTTAACATTTGGAAGCTATATTTCTAAAAATAAACAATGAATGAGAGGAAGCAGTTACCTAGACCTAAACAGATTAAGGAATTGAACAAATGGGATCAAAATGACCATAGAGAAAAAGAGAAGGAAAATGATTAAGGGTTTATTGAGACAATGGTTTGAGAATAAGTGAGATCATCAAGACAGATGTTGAAGGGAGGATATAGTAAAAAAGAGTTCAAGTTTTTCCTGCAATAGTTGATGAAAAAACAGACAAAAAAAACTGATGAGGGAGACAGAGAGAGGCAGCACCACCAAGGCCAGGCTTCAGATGAGGAGAATAACATTTTAATGTTCTTTTGAATTCCTGATCTCCACTATATGTGGGTGGGACTCAGAGACAGATGTAGGTTTCCGTGGTGCCTAACATGGGTGTAGTGGGAAAGGTAGCGAGTGTACAGGGAGTGCCTCTTCAGTTAGGACACTACTATTGTCTCTCCAGTTTCAAGTGGCATGTCAACGATTAGTCCAGTCAAGTTTCTGCTTATAGAAAGAGAGATTAATATTGGACTTTTGAAGACTGAATTTGGAGAAATTAGGCAAGGAACAATTGACTTAGGTAGATTATTAACATACAATGTGGATACAATTAGATATTTGATCAGACTAATAGCAATGTGCATCATTGAATCGCATGCTAACCTTGAAGAATTAGCTGATGAATTTGAGGCTTAAATCAGCAGAATGAGGAAATGTTAAATATGGGATTCCTGGTTAGCTGAGGTATGCACGAGGACCAGGAAGAAGCCACCACTCTAGTTAGAGTAAGGCAAGTACACACTAAAATATAGCCTGTGTTCACCTACTAGTAGCTTGGCACAGAGCAGTTAGGCTTATCTAGAGAGGCAATGTGTAAAGTATTTCTGCAAAATCACACAAACAGTAACACAATGAATATGCCACAAAAATACTACACACAGGGTTAAAAACATTGGTTTTATTTTTAGGAATAAAACAAGCCCACGTTAAAAAAATTCAAAAAGCAGAACTGGAGTCAAGAATGTTTAAAGAATAAACCAAAAACAGTGCTTAGAAATCAATAGCTCTAAAAGGTTATTTTAAGTTGCGCTAGACAGAGGTAAATCCAAATGTTCAGGCCAACTGCAATGGAGTGCTGGTTGGATACAGTAGCAAAGAGATCCCAATTAAGTTTTACCTTCTCATGCTGAGCCAAGAGCACCAATCAAGGGGCAGACAGTCGCCATGAGCAAGTAGACCTAACATTAGCCATGATCCAGCGTCCGTGGAGAGTCAACCAGGCATCGGGGATAGCAGATACGGCCTTGCTGTCACAGGTTGTGCTGATTACTGTGTGATGAGACAATGCTATGGTGGCTCGCGCTGTCTCCTTTGTGTGAGTGGCACAGTCCTAAAGCGAACGGGCCAATTTGTAGTTACCAAGAGACAAAAAACTTGATTAAAGGGGCTCAAAAAACAACTTCCAAGGGACCAGGACTGCCAAGGTGCCTCTTGGGGGTCAGGAGCAAGTTGAAGACGGATATGAGAACTGTAGGTGATAAGTTGGAACAGGAGACAGGCCAGCAAGCCCTAGGAAAAAACTTGGCAAAAGGCAAAGCAGAAGGGCCACAAACAGAAAAGTAGGCCTTTCAGATCAGCAGTTCTGTTGAGGCCTTTTATCCAGCTCAGCAGTTGCTCTGGCAGAGCATCAGTTCCAGATCCGAAAAGTGTCTGTTTTGATGGGGACAGAGACCTAGAACGTATACCCAAAAGTTCCTTTGATGTGGGGAGACTTGAAAGCAACTTTCTAAAGTGCACAGGTTCCCCTTTCAGCACAGTCCGGTCTGTCAAGCTATCTATGGAGGATACATCAGCCCTTAGTGTGCAGAAATGACACTACCTATTCCAGTGAAATGTTATCCCCTCCCTTCCCTCCTATCAAGTCAGGGTCATCAGTTTGCAGATGTATGTAGATAAGTACATGATGCTCTATATCAACCAGGCCCTCTTTCCTCAGAACCAGATTCAGCTTTTATAACCCTACAGACAGCTGAGATCTGCCAATAAATCTCTGGCTGAGATTCCCAGGATTCACCAGGAAAGAGAAGGAGTAAGATCTTTAGCGTACGTGGGTTCAACAGCATGGAATCAGCTTCCTGTGATTTAAGAAGAATCTTAAAACCTGGCTTTTTGTTTTGGCCTAAGTCTTGTCATTCCCGACCCCTCTGCTTTTGGAGTTACTGTGCGTGACACACCTAGCCTTCCAGTGTTTGTGGCTGTCTGACGGGAATGAACAAAGTGTAGCTGTCACCCAGCCCAGACGTGTATTAGAGATAGGCTGCAAGGCACAAGGAGCAATGTCAACTTTGTGAAAGGGGCATTTTTCAAACAGTAAAGTTAAATCCAACTTCACCAAAAAGTAGGATTTATCAATACCACTCAAAATAACAGAAACATGAAAAAGCTACTCCTCTCTGATAAAAAATTACAGCTTAAAAATGTTCTAAGGAATTCCCAATGTTAACCTATGAGAGTAGCAGACCTCATAGTAGTGAAAAACAAAATAGGCTGGTTGCCGTTACTTGGACATACACACCATAAAAGTACATGTCCTCCCTTTACACAGCACCCTGCCCTTAAGGCTGCCTAGGGTCTACTTTAGGGGTGACCTATGTGTAATAAAAGGGGTATTTAAGGCTTGGCAAGCGGTTTTAAAAGCAAAGACAAAATCAGCAGTAAACTGCATACACAGGCACTACAGTGGCAGGCCGGAGGCAGGTATGAAAGGCTACTTCTGTGAGTGGCACAGCCAGTGCTGCAGCCCACTAGTATCATTTACCTTACAGGCTGTGGGTATATGATATACCAACCTACAAGGGTCTTGCTAGAGAATTTAATTTGTCAATCAGGCATACACCAATTGCACACATGTTTAGGGAAGAAGCAAATGCATGTTAGTACTGATAGTGCTCAGAGTCCTAAAGCCAACAAAATGATACAGCAAAAGGTAAAGGTCAAAAGCAAAAGGTTTGGTGGGAAGACCATCTTAAGGATGACAGCCTTAACACGTGTCCCCAACCGAAAGTTGGGAAATATAACTAACCTCTAGGGATTCCTCCTCACTAAGGCAGAAAATCCTGGATAGACCATCAGCATTGGAGTGGCCTACCCCTGGTTTCTGTTCCACCTTGAAGTCCATACTTAGCGTGGGCGTAAAATCCGTTTCGTTTGCGGAATTTTGGCAAATTCACAGTCCACGAATCGCACGAATTTGCCCAAAAATCCACAAATTCGCAAGCTGCGTATTTTTTTGCTTGGTCCCGCTTGAAAAATACAATATCGCGCGCGCGGCGTTGACTTACCGTGATTCTGAGTCCGCCGAGTTGTTTTTCTCCCGGTTTGCGTGTGCTGCCCCATTTTGGATCTTGTGGCGTGATCGCGCGAGAGTTTTTCGAACGCAATTACGTCATCGCGACTCGCCATCTTGCACAGTGAGAGTTTGACAAAGCGAGTACGTCTTAAGGGCCTGCGATCATGCATCATAGGAGTAAACAATGCCGAACACGTAGATACGGCGTGCAGTTGACTTCCGGCAGGAGATTTGAACAGCTCGCTTTCCCGAAATTGCAAAAATTGCAATTCTGCCCAAGAAATCCACCGCAGGCAGCATAAACCTTCTGAAAATGATGATTTTGATCAGAATAACTCCTCATATTGACATTTGGTTGCACTTTTTTTGTGCAAGGAGTCCATTTTTGGGGGGGTGGGAGGAAGGAAGTGCCCCAGAGTCTCCAACTTCCTGTTCCTGTCCAGCAGGCTCCTCCCAGTGCTTTGTCCATATCCTGGTCACTTTTGATTTGGATCTGGAGCTGGAAGGATTACTTTTTGTGGCTGCTGCTGGATATTTGTATTTGAGGACGTTTTGGACTTTGGAGTTTGGATCACTTTTGGACTTGAGATTTCACAAGTAAGTTGGTGTTGTTTGTTTGGAGCATTGCAGTTGCTGCAACTACAGTTTTAAAACTTTTTTCACAACTTAAAAAAATATATATTGTGGGTAGCCACAGTATCCAGTAGGCCCATGGTTAGTCATGGGTGCATGATACAACTGTTTCAGTGATTTTTTTTTAACTTAATTCTCATTTATGTCATGGAATTTTAGCTATAATCAACAACATTTTTTATACAGGAATCACATTGGACATTTCAATAGGCTGTGTAATTTACGCTTTAGGGTGTTCCATTTCTGTTTTCCTTCTTGTATCTATGTAGCGCGGGGCCTCGTACAACCTGAGCAAGGTCGAGGTGAGGTCCATCTCCCTACCATGGAGGGTGAGCATGAATATATTATATAGTTTTTTCAATTCTTTTTGGTGATACTAGATGTGTGGGTAACTGACACAGTCAGTCTATAATTAACGACTATACATTTTCCTCCATAGAATTCGTATTTCCTTATTGACATGGAGGGTTAATGTCTGCGGTTGTTACAGGTTGTACCGTATTCAACCTTTCCAATTTTTATTTTTCTCACTTTGGTGGTGGTGGTGTTTCTTATGTTTCACTACTACTTGTGCAACTATTGAAAGAACAGAGGCCCTGACAAATGCCATGGGATTTTATACCCGATAGGCAGAAACATGTTGGCCCGTTATTAGACAGATATTTGTTTGACTGTCTCTCTTGCACTGTTCTTGGTTTTTAATTAGGAGGTGTGGTTCATCCGCAGAATAAAGTTATTGGTAGGAGGACACTCCATCCTATTTTAAAGTCACTATTTCTTTGTTGCACTGTTATTCACTTGACCATCAAGGATCAGCCATCACTGACGGTTCGCGTATGTTGGTGGACCAAATCCTTAACCAGCAATAGATGGTGCGGTGTTTGCTGTCCCAATGATCAGGGGACCAGACTTACATGCACTTGGGTTTGGCCAAATGCTAGGACTGATCACTGAGTCTATTTGATGGAAACCCTTAACTAATTGTTCTGGATTAGTCAGCCATGTATGAATGATCTGCGCTGTGTTGGCTTTTCCTACACACATGGTGTTCACCTTATATTGAATTATGCTGTCTTCATGTGATTTATACACCCCGAGATCCTGGTGACTCGGACTGAAAGTCCAGCTACATAATTAAGCTGATAGACCCCCTGTGTTTTCTGTGTTATACATGGAATTTTAGCTCACTGTTATATGTTGATTTTTTTAAAAATTTTGGGGTGCCTGTAAAGCCTCACTAGCAAGTAGACCCAGGCGTAGTGAGTGGTGCATGGATCAAGTCTTTCTGTGGGGTGTCTTGAATTTAAACATCATTGAGGGCATGGATGGCATTGGATTGTGGTGATTTTTGTGTGTTTTTCGACTTTTTGGGGTGTTGTTGGGGCCTGGCCATGTGGGTGGGGGCCATTTTGAGGCCTGGTTCAGGCAGGGCGCCTGGCCATGTGGCTGGGGGTTAAGGGCCCATTTTGAAGCCAGGCAGTGTGCTCAGACCTGCTCCCAGTTTGCCTTCCTTTTTTCCATTAGGCCAAGGGGTAGTGAGTGGTGCATGGACCAAGTCTTTCTGTGAGGTGTCTTGAATTTAAACATAATTGAGGGCATGGATGGCATTGGATTGTGGTGATTTTTTGGTGTTTTTTGACTTTTTGGGGTGTTGTTGGGGCCTGGCCATGTGGGTGGGGGCCATTTTGAGGCCTGGTCCAGGCAGAGCCTGGCCATGTGGCTGGGGGTCAAGGACCCATTTTGAAGCCAGGCAGTGTGCTCAGACCTGCGCCCAGTTTGCCTTGCTTTCTTCCATTAGGCCCAGGGGTAGTGAGTGGTGCATGGACCACGTCTTCTTGTGGGGTGTCTTGAATTTAAACATCATTGAGGGCATGGATGGCATTGGATTGGGGTGATTTTTGGGTGGTTTTTGACTTCATGGGGTGTTGTTGGGGCCTTGCCATGTGGGTGGGGGCCATTTTGAGGCCTGGTCCAGGCAGGGCCTGGCCATGTGGCTGGGGGTCAGGGGCCCATTTTGAAGCCAGGCAGTGTGCTCAGGCCTGCACCCAGTTTGCCTTGCTTTCTTCCATTAGGCCCAGGGGTAGTGAGTGGTGCATGGACCAAGTCTTTCTGTGGAGTGTCTTGAATTTAAACATAATTGAGGGCATGGATGGCATTGGATTGTGGTGATTTGTGGGTGTTTTTTGACTTTTTGGGGTGTTGTTGGGGCCTGGCCATGTGGGTTGGTTGCCATTTTGAGGCCTGGTCCAGGCAGGGCCTGGCCATGTGGCTGGGGGTCAAGGACCCATTTTGAAGCCAGGCAGTGTGCTCAGACCTGCACCCAGTTTGCCTTGCTTTCTTCCATTAGGCCCAGGGGTAGTGAGTGGTGCATGGACCAATTCTTCTTGTGGGGTGTCTTGAATATAAACATCATTGAGGGAATGGATGGCATTGGATTGTGGTGATTTGTGGGTGTTTTTTGACTTTTTGGGGTGTTGTTGGGGGCGTGGGCATGTGGGTGGGGGCCATTTTGAGGCCTGGTCCAGGCAGGGTCTGGCCATGTGGCTGGGGGTCAAGGGCCCATTTTGAAGCCAGGCAGTGTGCTCAGGCCTACACCCAGTTTGCCTTGCTTTCTTCCATTAGGCCCAGGGGCAGTGACTGGTACATGGACCAAGTCTTTCTGTAGGGTGTCTTGAATTTAAACATCATTGAGGGCATGGATGGCATTGGATTGTGGTGATATTTGGGTGTTTTTCCACTTTTTGGGGTGTTGTTGGGGCCTGGCCATGTGGGTGAGGGCCATTTTGAGGCCTGATCCAGGCAGAGCCTGGCCATGTGGCTGGGGGTCAAGGGCCCATTTTGAAGCCAGGCAGTATGCTCAGGCCTGCGCCCAGTTTGCCTTGCTTTCTTCCATTAGGCCCAGGGGCAGTGAGTGGAGCATGGACCAAGTCTTTCTGTAGGGTGTCTTGAATTTAAACATCATTGAGGGCATGGATGGCATTGGATTGTGGTGATTTGTGGGTGTTTTACGACTTTTTGGGGTGTTGTTGGGGGCCTGACCATGTGGGTGGGGGCCATTTTGAGGCCTGGTCCAGGCAGGTCCTGGCCATGTGGCTGGGGGTCGAAGGCCCATTTGGAAGCCAGGCAGTGTACTCAGGCCTGCACCCAGTTTGCCTTGCTTTCTTCTATTAGGCCCAGGGGTAGTGAGTGGTGCATGGACGAAGTCTTTCTGTGGGGTGTCTTGAATTTAAACATCATTGAGGGCATAGATGGCATTGGATTGTGGTGATTTTTGGGTGTTTTTTGACTTTCTGGGGTGTTGTTGGGGCCTGGCCATGTGGGTGGGGGCCATTTTGAGGCCTGGTCCAGGCAGGGCCTGGCCATGTGGCTGGGGGTCAAGGGCCCATTTTGATGCCAGGCAGTGTGCTCAGGCCTGCACCCAGTTTGCCTTGCTTTCTTTCATTAGGCCCAGGGGTAGTGAGTGGTGCATGGACCACGTCTTTCTGTGGGGTGTCTTGAATTTAAACATCATTGAGGGCATGGATGGCATTGGATTGTGGTGATTTTTGGGTCTTTTTCGACTTCTTGGGGTGTTGTTGGGGCCAGGCCATGTGGGTGGGGGCCATTTTGAGGCCTGGTCCAGGCAGGGCCTGGCCATGTGGCTGGGGGTCAAGGGCCCATTTTGAAGCCAGGCAGTGTGCTCCAGCCTGCACCCAGTTTGCCTTGCTTTCTTCCATTAGGCCCAGGGGTAGTGAGTGGTGCATGGACTAAGTCTTTCTGTTTGGTGTCTTGAATTTAAACATCATTGAGGGCATGGATTACATTGGATTGTGGTGTTTTGTGGGTGTTTTTCGACTTTTCGGGGTATTTAACTGATGTTCCTCTGGCTTCCATTGCTTTTAGGTGCACAAGAGAACCACCAGTGCCAGGAAGAAGTCCTGCAGCGGTGTGTACAGCACAACATCACGTGACGTCACGTGTGGCCACAGACAAGACAACTCTGCAACTCGTGCAACTGCGGCCTGCTGTTCTGACATCTGAAGAAGATGGGCCCAAAGAAAGGTGGCCGTAGCGCCTCAGCGAAAAAAGTTGCCAGTGCCACTGCCAGTAAGAAGGAGCAGAAGCAAGTGGCACCACCTACCAAGGAGACTGGTGTGCCCACCAACACCTTTTTTGGCAACAAAAAACCTATGCCTGCAGTAGCAGCCGTGTCCGCCGGGGACCAAGCTGGAAGCAGCACCTCCGCTTCATTGGGCTCAGTGCCATCACGCCAAGTTAGGTCCAAGACCATGAGTGCTGCCGCGGCAGCCACTTTGGTTGTTGAATCACCATCGACCAGTGATGTTGACTCATCACAAGAAAGTACCATCCAATCAACGCCGGGTGTAACTCAGCTGACGAGTGTTCAACAACCACAGCCGCAACGACAACCACAGGTGCAACTAGTACAAGCGCAGGTTCAAGGGCAAGAAGAGGCGCAAGGAGAGGCGCAAGGAAAGGCGCATGGAGAGGTGCATGGAGAGGTGCAACTAGAGATTCATGGAGCGGCACAACTGCCTACAACGCTTGTTCCTCCAGAAGTAGGGGCACATCAGGAAATTGATATTCGAGCGGAGGTATCACCGGAGGAAGCTACTCCTCCTGAGGATGATCCATGGTCTTCCAGATCCCCAGCAAGAAAAAGGTCAAGGAGGGCTACTACTACTACTACAAGTTCTTCTTCAAGCCCCCTTCATTCTGATGACCTTGATGCTGATTGGAACCCACAAATGCAGTTTGAGAGTGAGGCACGCCATGAGCCAACAAAGGTAGCTAAACCTAAAAGGAAGGTTCCCGCAAGGCTTCGACTTATGTGTGATGACGACGAACAAGAAGTGGTGTCTTCTGCTGCTTATGAACAGTCTGACGACTACCCAGTCATCACAGATGTCACTCCAGCCCCAGCGGGCAAGCAGCAGACAGACATTTTCACCCTATCCCGAATGGCTGTTGAGCGGGATGTGGGCGTCGTGGCACTGGTACCACCACCAACGCAGTTCACTACAACACCAACACGACCTACAGCTTCCATCTTTTTTAGTCAGAAGGGCCGGCAGGGACCTCCATCCAGCTTGACCTCCATAACCTCAAGTAGTGGTGCTGTAAGTGAACAACAGAAAAGAATTCAGCCATGCCCATCCACTTCACCTGGCATTGAAAGTCAAAGTAGCACCTCCACCACCAGCAGACATCTCCAGTCCCCAGTTTGGGACTTCTTTACTGTTAGCGAAAAGTCGGAAAACATGGTCGTTTGTTCGATTTGTAAACTATTAGTTAGTCGGGGTAAGCTTGGTACTAACTATGGTACCGGAGGCCAGAGAGGTCATCTAAAAAAACACCACCCTATCCAGTGGTATGCGCACCTAAGTAAGATCCAGGAAGTCCAAAGTAGAACTGATCCTAATGTATCCATTCACATTGCATCTGATGCTGACGAGGGGCTGATTGTGCAGGGGGGAAGTCAAGAACCGACCGACATTTTTTCTGGTACACCCAGTACCCCTGGCAGCAGCACTGCAGTGGTAGCGCCCACATCCTCTATCCCTACAACAAATATGAGTCACACTAAGATTCTGGGAGAGACACCAATGTGAAAAACTACAATGAGCCTACCTGGTTTGAAGTCTGCATCATCATTATCATCATCACGTGAAACGGCCCAGCCCACCATTAGAAGCATGTTTTGGTCGGATGCGCTATTTGAACGCAACCACCCAACGGTACGTCTGTATAATGCAAAGTTGGCTAAAATGCTAGCGCTGGACCTTCTCCCTTTTTCTTTCGTGGAAGGGGTGGGTTTTCTAGAATTTGTGGCAACAGTCTGCCCTAAATGGAAGGTTCCTAGCCGGTCCTATTTTGCCAGAGTTGCGGTTCCAGCACTACATCAAGATGTGCTGGAGGTGATTGGGGCAGCTTTGCAGAAGAGTGCTGTTCACACTATTCACTTGACAACTGACATGTGGACCAGTTGCCAAGCCCTTGATTACATGTGCATCACTGCACACTGGGTCTCTTATACAGGGGTTAGAGACAAGACAAGTGCAGGTGTTGACCCGGACACAGTTTTTCAAGCTCCTCGGAAACATGCAACATTAGCCATGTTTGCCATGGAGAAAACTCATACTGCACCTAACCTTTTCGACGAGTTTGGTAGGAAGGTCTCTGAATGGCTGCATCCAAGAAATCGCATAGTTGGTTATGTTTCCACGGATAATGGCAGTAATATAGTTAAGGCCATGCAGGATGGTGGCTATTTCAGAGTGCCGTGTTTGGCGCACAGTATTAACATCGTGGTGCAAGATTTTTTGAAAAACGAAAACACAGTCAGCAAGTTACCTGCCGAAGAATCTGCGCACATTTCAGCCATTCTTTTAAGGCCCGGAAGGAGCTGAGGAGCATTCAACATGAACGTAAACTGCCAGTCAAAGGACTAATCCAGGAGGTGGCAACACGTTGGAACTCAACCTTTTACATGCTTGAGCGTCTGTCTGAGCATTGAGGGTAATAAATGAGTATGTCTATAAACTGGGTTCTACTATGAAAGACATGAGGCTAGAGTTGGAGGAATGGAAGCTAGTTGCAAGCCTGACAGACATGCTTCGTCCTTTTGAGGTCTTCACGCGTGAAGTCTGCAGGGAGGACTGTTCTTTGGGCAAAGCTATCCCATTGTTGCGCATGCTAGAGCACCAACTGAAGGCGGTGTCTTCAACGTTCCGAGATGATGCTGAAAAGCAAGACGCATATCAGTTCGCGGAGAGGTTATTAAGCCGCCTAGTTGACAATCAAAGGCTTAAAAACATACATACAGAACAATATTACATTTGTGCCACTATTCTGGATCCACGGTATAAAAAGGCAGTGGCCAGCAAAGCATTAATTCCTTTTGATGAAGCAGATGTTTCAAAGTACAAACATTGGCTAGCTGGGTCAGCCAGTCGGTTTGAAAAAGGGCGGCAGAAAATTCAAGGAGACGGCAGAAGTACAACTGAATCAGCAGGCCATCCGGCGTCAAGTTCCACTTCTGAATCTGTGGCCGAAGGGAGTCACTTTCCCTCACATTTGTTAACGACACCAGCAGCAACCGTATCATCGCCCTCACCTGCACCAGGCCGAGACATAATATTGTCGGAAGAGGATTGGCTAACTCATCAAGGGTTTGCTTGTTACAGTGCTGCAAAGGCCACAGATGGTACGCAAAGTGGAGCAACCGTGGAGAACCTTGAGTCGATGGTGCAGGCCTATCTCGATGTCCCAACAGAGGTCTTTGTTAATAAGAACCCATTGCTGTATTGGTACAGGAAAATGCCTCTATGGCCACGGATCACCAACCTGGCTATACATTATTTGTCTTGCCCACTCGCAAGCGTGTCTTCTGATGGTGTTTTCAGTGCTGCTGGTGCCATTGTCACTTCAAAAAGGACCCGCCTCTCGACCAAAAATGTCAAGATGAATCAGCACTTCATACCACCAGATTACAAAATACGTGAATGCATGCAGGAAGAAGAGGACACCGACTTAGGTGATGGAAGTTCTTCTCTGTTAGCTGACCTACTGCCGTCTCAATTCATAGAGTTTGAGGACGAGCTCTACGTCCCTGACACCGAGGCCTGAAAATGACTTCCTTTTTTCCATCCTTATTCACTTTTATTCATGTGTGTCTTTCTTTGTTTTGCAACTTTTACCACAACACAACTCTAATCACCTAATCACAACAAGTCCATCAGCAGCACTGTCTTCATCTTATTTTCCTTATTGATTTAAAGGTGCCGCAGTCTGCATTTATGAGGTTCACAAGTTCATAACTCAATCATGCTCTTCTATCCTCCTCCTCCAGACTCCTCCTATCCATTTCCCTCAAGGCAGATGGATGGATTACGAAGAATAAAGAAAGTTTGTGTTCGTAGACGAGTCCCCTCAAGTGGGACTGAATTTACTGACTATCCAATCCAATCCAATCAGAAATTTGTATAGCGCGCTACTCACCCAGAGGGTCTCAAGGCGCTTAAGGGGGAGGGGTTCGCTATTGATCGAACAGCCAGGTTTTGAGTTGTTTTCTAAAGGAGAGGTGGTCCTGGGTAAGACGGAGGTGTGTGGGGAGGGAGTTCCAGGTCTTTGCTGCCAGGTAGGAGAGGGATCTTCCTCCCATGGTGGCTCTTCGGATGCGTGGAATCGTGGCGAGGGCTTGATTGGATGATCACAGTTGGCGGGTGGGAGTGTAAAAGGTTAGGCGATTATTGAGGTATTTGGGTCCTAGGTCGTGAAGGGCCTTGTGTGCGTGGGTGAGGAGACGGAACGTGATGCTCTTGCTGACGGGGAGCCAGTGAAGGTCTCTTAGGTGTTCGGATATGTGGCTTTGTCGAGGTATGTCCAGGATGAATCGAGCGGAGGCGTTCTGGATGCGTTGAAGTCTTTTCTGCAGTTTGGCTGTGGTTCAGGTGTAGAGGGTGTTACCGTAGTCCAGTCGGCTGGTAAGAAGTGCTTGGGTGACCGTCTTCCTTGTTTCGATGGGGATCCATCTGAAGATCTTTCGGAGCATGCGTAGGGTGTTAAAACATGATGATGAGACGGCGTTGACTTGTCTGGTCATCGAGAGGGAGGAGTCTAGGATGAAGCCCAGGTTGCAAGCATGGTCTGTTGGTTTGGGTGCGCTGCCAAGGGCTGGGGGTCACCAGGAGTTGTCCCAGGCAGAGGGGGATGATCCTAGGATGAGGACTTCTGTCTTGTCTGAGTTCAGTTTTAGGCGGCTGTTCTTCATCCACTCGGCTACTTGTTTCATCCCTTCGTGTAGGTTGGTTCTGGCGGTGGTTGGGTCTTTGGTGAGGGAGAGGATTAGCTGAGTGTCGTTCGCGTAGGAGATGATGTTTAGGTTGTGTTGGTGTGCGATGGATGCGAGGGGGCTCATGTAGACGTTGAAGAGGGTGGGGCTGAGTGATGATCCTTGTGGTACACCGCAGATGACTTCGGTGGCCTCTGATCTGAAAGGGGGTTCTTCCGGCGAGGAACGAGATGATCCAATCCAATGCCTTATCTTGTATCCTGACATTTCTGAGGCGTTGTACTAGGGTGTGGTGGCAAACCATGTCAAACGCTGCGGAGAGGTCCAGGAGGATGAGGGCCGCTGTTTCCCCATTGTCGAGTAGGGTTCGGATGTCGTCTGTAGCTGCGATGAGGGCGGTCTTGGTGCTGTGGTTGGCTCGGAAGCCGGACTGTGAAGGGTCGAGGGAACCGTTAGACTCAAGGAAGGCGGTGAGCTGCTTGTTGACGGTCTTCTCTATGACTTTGGTGGGGAATGGAAGGAGCGAGATGGGGCGATAGTTCTTAAGTTCGGTGGGGTCTGCTGAAGGTTTCTTTAGAAGGGCGCTGAGTTCGGCATGCTTCCAGGTCTCCGGGAAGGTAGCGGTGTTGAAGGAGCAGTTGATGATGTCCCGGAGTTGGGGTGCGATGGCGGAGTCGGCCTTGTTGAAGATGTGATGGGGGCATGGGTCGGCAGGTGATCCGGAGTGGATGGAGTTCATCATGCGGATGGTGTCTTCGGTGCTGATCGGGGTCCAGACGCGGAGGGTGGCGGAGGGGGGTTTCGGTTCAGTGGTAGGGGCAGTGGTCTGGTCACCGAAGCTGTTGTGTATATCTGCGATCTTGCTGTGAAAGATCGAGGCGAGAGAGTCGCAGAGGTCTTGAGAGAGAGTGATGTCGTTGTTGCCGGCGCTGGGATTGGTGAGCTCTTTGACGATGCTGAAGAGTTCCTTGCTGTTGTGGGTGTTGTTGTCTAGTCGATCCTTAAATGCTGACTTCTTGGTGGTGCGGATCAGCTGGTGGTATTTGCGGGTGGCGTTCTTGAGGGCAGTCATGTTGTCTGTGGTTGGGTTTCTTCGCCAGGCTTTCTCAAGGGTGCGGCAGTTCTTTTTGGAGTTCTTGAGGTTGTCGTTGAACCAGGAGGCTTTTTTGATTCCTGGCTTGTTGGGATTGTTTTTCAGGGGTGCTAGGTCCTCAGCACAGTGGGTGATCCACTGTGCGAGATTGATTGCTGCTTCATTTGGGTCCATTGATCTGGCGGGAGCGTTTTGATTCAGTGAAGTGGTGAGCTGGTCGGCGGTAATTTTGTTCCAGCTTCTGCGGGGGACCTGTTGCGGGAAGTGGTGAGTTGTGTTCTTTCTGAAGCTGAAGTGGACGCAGCTGTGGTCTGTCCGGTGGAGTGGCTGAAGGAGATGTGCTTGCTGGAGGAGAAGATTGGGTCGAGCGTGTGTCCGGCGTAGTGGGTGGAGGTGTTCACCAGTTGTTTGAGTCCGAGATTGGCGAGGTTGTCCAGCAGGGTGGTGGTGTTGTTGTCATTGTAATTCTCCAGGTGGAAGTTGAGGTCCCCTAGGAGAATGTAGTCAACGGAGGGGAGGGCGTGTGGGCTGACAAAGTCAGTGATGTCTTCGCTGAACTTTGTGCGGGGTCCTGGGGGTCTGTAAATGAGGGTGCCTCTCAGTGTGGTCTTGGGGTCCGTGTGTATCTGGAAGTGAAGGTGTTCGGTGGCTGTGAGGGTGTCGTCGGAAGTGGTCGAGATGCGGATGGTGTTCTTGTGGACGATTGCGATGCCTCCTCCTGTTTGGTTGATGCAGTCCCTTCAGATGATCTTGTATCCATCCGGGATGGCTATTGCGATGTCGGGCGCTGATGAGGCGTTCATCCAGGTTTCCGTGAGAAAGGCGACGTCCGGAGTTATGGTGTCCAGTAGGTTCCATAGTTCAATGCAGTGTCTGTGGACCGAACGGGTGTTGAGCAGGATGCACTTCAGGTGGTTGTTGTTGACTGACTACATGCTTGCTGATTGCTGACAGTTACTTCTGATATTGACAGGAGAGGCTGCCCTGTGGGCCCTCACTTTCCGAAGAAGATGCGGACAAAAAGTAGAACAGGTAATGAATAATTGAGAAGATGGCATGCAGTCGACAGCAATGGCTGTCTGGTTCTGATGAAACCAATTACTGTTTGTTTTTTGTGCATGAAATGATGAATCATATGTCTTGTCTTAGTTATTATTTAATCTTTTACACAGTAATTGTAACTCATGTCAACTACTCTGTTTTTTTTACCTTGTTTAATTCAAATTGTACTTCAAATTCAGGGGCCACTATGTTGCATTTTACAATATGCAAAATGTCCTTGGAGTGGACTCACTTGCCAATATACCATGATGATTGATTAAATAATATATCTTATTTCTTTACAGTCACTCACTGGGATGGAAGGATCATCAGCGTCAGTTTACGGAAGAACTATGGCCAATTTGTGAGTGGCAAACAGGTAAACCAGTCTACAACAACTACTACAGCAGAACTACATGTCTGTCTATTCGTGGTATGTAGAGGGCGAGGCAGTGTACTGTTGTTGTTATGCCAGGCAGAGTCCACTCCTCCAGACAGCAGTTCATGTAAAATTGGGGCTATGTGGCTTGCTGCATACAATTAGATATGCTTTGTCTGTCTGACAAAGAGCCTAGGTATGCTACATCAGGTTGCTTCATTCAGTGGTGACTGCCTTGACCGTCTGCATGGCACTGCCTCAAGCTTTGGCCAAACATCCGTTATGTTTGCGAAATTTGCTGTTTTTCGGTTTTTCGCAAATCTCGCGAAATTACCGAAAAATCGCAAATTCTTGAGCAGAACGGATTTTTGGCCCATGCTTGCGCAGGGCCATGCTGACGGTCAAGGCAGGCACCACTGAGTGAAGCATCTTCCTGACGTAGCATACCTAGGCTCTTTGACACAGGCAGACAAAGCATATCTAGGGTTTAGGGTTAAGTGCGATTTACTAGAGTTTTTGGGTTAGAGTTGGTAGGGTTCCCCCTGAGACTAGGGCTCAGGGTCCGATGCAGGCTCGTTCATAATGATGTTGGTAAGGTTTTAGGGGGGTTTGGTGTTCTTTGGCCCAGAATTGGCAGAATTTTTTGGTGTTTTGCGGGCACATGTGTTTGGGTGAAAACTAGTCGTAGACCTTCTTCTTCTTCTTCTTCTTCTTCTTCTTAGAGCGCAGTGGTTTGATTTTGTTCTGCCTTGCTGAGATTCTTGGGAATCGCTGGAACAAGTGTCCAGGTAAGTTTCAAGAGGATCGAAGTAGTGGAACTGCTGAAAACAGCAACTGTTTGTGAACAGCACAATTTGCCATGTTTTGAATATACCAGTATTGCATGTTTTTGGGGGGCTGTTTGGGGGTGTTCTAGATTTATGGTGGTGGGTCGGGGGGTCTGGGAGCACTCCTGGGATAGTCTAATTTTGATTGCGAGTGGTTTGAAGAAAATCCATGGTGGTAAAGGGGGGTTTGGGCCTAGTTGCAGAGAGCGTTTTGGCACAATTTAAACTGAGGCCTAGCAGTATTGCGTGTTTTGGGAGGGCTGTTAGGTGGGGTTCTAGATTTGTGGGGGGGGCTGGGGGTCTGGGAGCACTGCTGGGATAGTCAAGTCAAGTCAAGATTATGTTTATTATGACCATAGTCTTTAAACAAGAGCAAGAAGCAATATCACAAGTTTAAAATATTCCCATAAAACCCATAAAACAGTATAAAATTAGTCCAATGTAGATAAAACTCTTACATGCCTTTTTTACGTATATCAATTTCACTAAAATTTGCATCTTGCAGTAAAAACGTATTCTTACATTTAAAACACATTTCTTTCCTTTAGTTCTTGTATCATTCCCTTCATATTAAAGTTCATGCAGTACTACAGATTATTCCTGGTCTCTTAATGCACTTAACATCGCCTTTATATAATTCCCCAGGGCAATTGCAATGTCAATAGTTGGGATTTCAAGTAGTAAATTTGTTGCCTGCGCCCATGTCCTTACATCGTGTTTTATAAATACAGGTCGCAGCCACATTTTCCGCTGTTCTAAAAATGCCAGACAATCAAGTAGAATATGTACCAGGTCTCCTTTGCATCCTAACTACACCTGCAACACCCTGCCTGATCTAGCATTTTTGCTTTCAGGTTTTTATTCATTAACCATGGGTGGATCCCTATCCGCAGCCTTAGTTTCTCCTGCCTGTAGTCACGGTTGGGAAGAATGTCTAGGTAGGGAAACCAATTATTATTTGACCAGGCATTCATCATGTGTGTTACTGATTTCTTCTTCGCTAGGTATCCCATATCAATGGTTCTGGATACTTCCTTCCCATTTAATTTCAACTCACTCTTAGTACACGATACTTGGAACGTTTCCTGGGACACCTCCACCTTTAACCTTTTGCAAATTTGCATCAGTCTTTCCCTACACGCTTTTGCCCATTTTAGGTCACTCTTTTGGATTTCTCTCCTACACCATTGAGCAACTTTTTGCCCTTCTGAATCTTCAAATCGATTCCAAAGTCTAATTAGAGCCATTTGTGTTTGTATATCTCAAGCCTTTGTACCTATTTCAGTTCTTATGGCTTGAACCATAGACGATTGTGGGAGAGATAAAAGGCTTTTTAGACATTTCCCCTCCACCATTTTTTTCGTCAGAGACCCCTTGGCATCCTTGATGACTTGCGCCCAGTTTCCTCTATGTAATTCCTTTATTATGGTCAAAAGGTCTTTAGGGATATTTGCCTTCGTTAAAGTTTCCCATAAACAGACCCGATCGACTGAGTCGAATGCGGCTCGGAAGTTGACAAAGCAACAGCATAACTTGCCATTTTGTTCCGTCGACTTCTTCGCCATAGCCCATAGTGCAAAACCATGATCAATCGTGGAGTGCCCCTCCCTAAATCCTCCCTGTTCTATGGGTACAATGTGGAACTCCTTTACCCATGCGTTAAGTTGGTTAAATAGAATTCTTGAGAAAACTTTCTCTCCTATGTCAAGGAGGTTGATCAATCGGTAATTTTGAGGTTCCTCCATATTCCCTTTTTTGTGGATTGGCCTAATTATTGCGCCCTTCCAGTTGGGTGGCATTCTGCCTTCAGTAAGAATTAAGTGAAACATCTGAGTAAAAAATCTTGCCCACCAATTTACTTCCGATTTTAATATTATTGCAGGGAGGTTGTCGGGTCCTGCCGCATGGGTTAGCTTCAGTTCTCTTATTGTATGCTCTACCTGTTTTTCTTTAAACTTAGCTTTGAGATCTTCTGAAATTTCTTGCCACTTTTCATTATCTTCGAGATCTCTGGGAGCTCTTAGCCCGTACAGTTTTCTTATATACTCCTACCATACTGCCTCGCTAACTACACATTTTAGTTCACCATCTATTGGGCCAATTGCAGCCTTTACCAATTTCCAAAAATGTCTAAGGTTTTTCTCTTCAATTGCTTCTAACAGGTTCAACCAACACTTCTCTTTATATGTCCTTTTCGCATTGTCTGCCATTTTTTTAAATTCTCTTTTCAATTTGTTTATATGTACCTGTCTCTCATGTGTGAAGCTCTTTTTTTGCCTTCTTTGTGCTGCCCGTATCTCCATTTTTTTAGATTGGCACTCAGCGGAGAACCATTTTACTCGGCTGGGCGGTTTTACACTAGACTGTTTATTCCTTTTTAATTCTATTCTTAGGCACTGAACCACTACATCCAACTTTTCTATGAACCATTCCAAGTTTTTGTTCTCTAAGTTTCCGGACTCGATCTTAATTTGCATGGCCTTTAATTTTTCCTGATATTCCTCCGTCAGTCCTGTCGACACTCGTTTGGGATACTCGACCTCCTGGTGGATCACTTTGTCTCTAATCATTTTGCTTCCCCCAGATATTGTTAGGTGTAATAGGTTATGATCGCTGACCTCTTTTTGTTCTATCCTAAATTCTTGAACCAGAGGGAAATTCCAGGCTTGTAAAAACATATAGTCTATTGGGCAGTTCTGTGAGCCTAATTTAAAGGTCTTCCCTGCTGTGCAATCTGTCTTCAGTCTGCCATTCACACATTGGAATCCCCTACCTCCTAGGACATGTACTAGTTCAGTTTCCTATTTTGAGATCTCTCCAGCTGGGAAGATAGCAGGGTTTATTCCATACACCTCTAACAGTTCTCTATTCCAGAGGTCTGCCTTCTTAGGATCTAATTTATGGTTAAAATCCCCCATTATTATCAGTATGTCCAATGCATATTTTTCTAGTATGGTATCAACATCCTCCTTGAAATGTCTCAACTCATTTTCATACTCTGCTTTGTTATCCCACTGCATGTATACATTTAACACAGTCAACATTTTGTACTTCGTTTCCACTGCCAATAGTTCTATTCTGCATGCTTGGACCCATTTACATTTCGTTTTTATCGGTGTAACTTCTCTCAGAACTTTTGTTGAAACCAATATCATCAGTCCCCCTGAAGGTCGGCCAAAGCTTTTTTTCGTGGCCGGCCGACTTAGCTGTAGATATCCTTCACAGATTGGGGTTTCGTCGCATGTCCAGGTCTCTTGTAGGCAGGCAATGTCCACATTATTTACTATTTCCTTTACATGTTCTCGCTTTAGATCATTGCCTAGCCCATTCACATTCCAGGTTATGAGACCTAGACTTTGCGGCACCCCCCGTCCTATTTTACCTCGCTCAAGCCACCCTCTTCTACTTCTTCCTCCATATCGCTCTCGTTATCATCTCCTGCAGGGCTACTACCAAGGGACCAGTTATCCCAGGAAGCCTCATTACCTGTGTTGTCTATTACTATGTTCAGGCAACTACGGTTTCCTTCATTTTCTCTGTATAGTTTCACTTGCCTCCTCCAGAGACCTGCATGATGTTTTAAGAATGTGTTATCAATGGGAACCATTACTTCTCTCTCTGGGATTATCTTTATACCCTGTTGGTTTATCTCGCTTGTAGCTATCAAGATTGCCTTTTTTACCAGGTCTGAGTGAAGTGACATTTTTGTTATTTCTTTCCCATTTCTGTTTTCTACAACCCCGATTTGCCGGAGATCGTTTGTACTGATCCCACTCCAGCTACTGCATTTGGCGAAAGCGGAAAGTATCTGTGCCCTGTTTAGGGGGTTCATTTTCCTTCCCAACTTTCCCTTTTTCCATATCTGATCCAAGTATACCCATTTATTTTTATCTATCACTTGCACTTCCTTGAGAGTTTCAAATTTTTGCTGTCTAGCCTTTGTTCTTCCTATCACCCATCCTTTGCTTCCCTCGCCGGATGGTGCCTGTCTCTGAGAGCTATCAAGTCTACAGCCATTACTGGATTGTTCTGCGGCTATCCTTACTTTCTGCTTCCCAGTATACGATGTTACTGGTTTCTCTTTTATCACCTTGCTTCTCCCATTTTTACTTGGTACTGTCGGGGTCTTTGTTGTTTTAGGCTCCGATTGCAAGGGTCTATTCGGGACGTATAACAGGGCTAGGGGGTTTAGACCTGGCTGTGCCTCCCCTTCTGATATCTTCCCTTTTCTCTTTGCTGTTGGATTTGTTGCACACTTCTTTCCAACCCTATTCCTGGTGGTAGCCACTGCATACACCCCTCTCCTTTTTATCAGCATTGGGCGTCTAGAGATATATACATTATCCAATGCTTCGACAGAGTCGTTTGGTATGCATTGCTCTATGGGGTGAGGTGTCCCTGCAAGGTTTACCACGATTGCTTCTGCTGGTGCATTCTCTGCGTTTCCATCAGTGGGAGATATTGTACTTATTGGCCTTTGCATATTTGGCATTTGGTTTTTTATCTCAACTAGTTCCTCTTCAATCTTTTTCAAGTACAGTTTCTGAGCTTTCATCACTCCATTATTTGAAAGTGTTACTTCTAAGATTCCTTGTAGTATCTTCTGTAACATCAATATTAGATCCACCAATGATGTTGGGGGCGTTACAGAAAGGTCCGCATCCTGTGTAATACTTCTTTCTGGGTTTATATGCTGACTGGTTCTTATGCTTTCTCGCTGTGGTTGGGGGTTAGGGGTCCTTTGGTGCTGCAGCGATTGGTCTGGTGCGCCCCCCCAGACATAGCTCTGGCTCTGGCTTTCGTTCCCCCTTATTTCTTCATTTCCCAATGATTGTGACAAAAACATTTTTGGGGATGATGAGAGACGAGGCGCAGATATCTGGAGGTTTTGACTCAGGAGCGTTAAGTTTATCGATATGGGGTCATCCCTTCCTTCCTCTCTGTCTGGAAATTCTTCTTCGGGGAGTTCTTCCATGGTTTTGCTTATCTGGCTCGGGACAGCTGCCCCTGTCTTTTCTCCGCCCTTCAAGCCATCTACCTCCATGTCTCCCTCTTGATCTAGGTTTATTGCTGGCTCTGTAGGTTTGTAATGTTTCCCCACGAAATCCTTTATATATTTGGACTCTGACATGTTGTCTTTCTGTTTGGAGGTTGTTGGGACACAACCCCTTTTAGCCTGTTGGGCGTTTTTGGTTGCTCTTTTAACTTTTCTTTTCTTGCGTCGCCCCTTACTGTTGTCCATAATTGAAGCCTGGCTTTCTTGGCTCTCTTCCAGTGATATTGAGCCCTCCAATTGTTTACTCTTCTCTGGCCCATCCTCTGAGCGCAATTTTTGCCTTCTTTTCGGTGCCATCTCTTTAATTATATTACTTAAACTGTAGTACTGCTGTTGTTAATTTCTCCGTTTTATTTAATATTACTTTAAGTTTTTTTTTGTGTTTTTAAAAAATATATACTTAAGACCTTTCACTTACCTCTGTTGTGCCTTTTAACCGCCTGCCTGCCTTGCCGCACTTGTTGTCTTCTCCTCCGGTGACTTCCCTGGCTTTTTCCCAATACTTGCACTCCTTGTGCTTTGTAGGTTCTGCGGGCGGGACTCTAGGCTCACACCTTCGGTTCTTGGCTCCTTGCTTATTCAGGTGTTTAAGCCTTTGGTCAATATTACTGGCTGGTCCAGATATCCAATAGTCCGGATTCATATAAACCCAATGCAGCCTGCCCCTCCTGCTCCTGGGCCGCTGTTAGTGTGCCACTGCAGCTTACTGGCAGCGCTGTACGGGAACCCCCTCTGTCTTGCCTCCACGGGGGCGGGGGATTAGAGGGTTTTGTAGGCGGCTCGCTGATGCCTTCGGAGCCGGCAAACACGCACACCGCGTTTCTATGCGTTCTCAGGTTTTCGCGGGCGTTGTTTGCCGGTCTCCTTCCTCCCTCCCGGCTTGTGCCTGCCCTGCCCAGCCCAACACCACGCGCTTCGCTTCCGCGTGGCAGGGGGGGTGGAGCGGATCTCGGGGGGTCCGCGGCGGGTATCAATCGGCGTCCTCGGCTTCTTTGCTCCGGGGTCCTTTGCGGCGTGGTGCTCACGGCGTCCCGCACGGTGTTCCGTAGTCCTCCGTTGGCTGTGGCTCTGCGCGGCGCTCGGCGCTTGATTCTCCTGGTCTGGCTAGCGGCAAGGCAAGACTAGGCAACAACAGAGTACACAGATCGTATCGTTCCTGGGATAGTCTAATTTTGATTGCGAGTGGTTTGAAGAAAATCCATGTTGGGAAAGGGAGGTTTGGGCCTAGTTGCAGATAGCGTTTTGGCACAATTTAAACTGAGGCCTAGCAGTATTGCGTGTTTTGGGGGGGCTGGTAGGGGGTGTTCTAGATTTGTGGGGGGGGTCTGGGAACACTGCTGAGATAGTATAATTTTGATTGCAAGTGATTTGAAGAAAATCCATGGTGGGAAAGGGGAGTTAGGGCTTAGCTGCAGAGCGCTTTTGGACTGAATCGAAGGAAGGCCGAAAATATTCTGTGTGAGATTTAGCATTTTTGCTTTTTGCCTGTTTGGGGATGTTCTACTTTTTTGCGGGTGGGTTGGCGGGTCTGGGGGCATTACTGGGAAGGTCTAATATCGGGCGCAAGTGGTTTGATGAAAATCCATGGTGAAAAAGTTTTTCCGTTTTTGCTCACTTCCTTGTTTTTCGGGGGCTGTTTGGGGGCTTCTAGGTTTTTGGGGGGGTCTGGGGGTCTGGGAGCACTGCTGGTATAGTAATTTTGATTGCATTTGTTTTTAAGGAAATCCATGGTGGAAAAGGGGAGTTATGGTTTAGCTGCAGAGCGCTTTTGGACTGAATCGAAGGAAGGCCGAAAATATTCAAAGTGTGAGATTTTGCATTTTTGCCTGTTTGAGGATGTTCTACTTTTTTGCGGGTGGGTAGGCGGTCTGGGGGCATTGCTGGGAAGGTCTAATATCGGGCGCAAGTGGTTTGGAGAAATTCCATGGTGAAAAGGTTTTTCCGTTTTTGCTCAGTTCCTTGTTTTTGGGGGGCTTCTAGGTTTTTGGGGGTGGGACTGAGGGTCTGGGAGCAATGCTGGGATCGTCTTATTTTGATTGCATTTGTTTTTAAGGAAATCCATGGTGGAAAAGGGGAGTTATGGTCTAGCTGCAGAGCGCTTTTGTACTGAATCGAAGGAAGGCCGAAGATATTCTAAGTGTGAGATTTTGCATTTTTGCTTTTTGCCTGTTTGGGGGTGTTCTACTTTTTTGCGGGTCCGGGGGCATTGCTGGGAAAGTCTAATATCGGGCGCAAGTGGTTTGGAGAAAATCCATGGTGAAAAAGTTTTTCCGTTTTTGCTCACTTCCTTGTTTTTGGGGGGCTCTTTGGGGGGCTTCTAGGTTTTTGGGGGCGGTCTGGGAGCACTGCTGGGATAGTATAATTTTGATTGCAAGTGATTTGAAGAAAATCCATGGTGGGAAAAGGGAGTTAGGGCCTAGCTGCAGAGCGCTTTTGGACTGAATCGAAGGAAGGCCATTTTGTATTTTTGCTTTTTGCCTGTTTGGGGGTGTTCTACTTTTTTGCGGGTGTGTTGGCGGGTCTGGGGGCATTCCTGGGAAGGTCTAATATCGGGTGCAAGTGATTTGGAGAAAATCCATGGTGAAAAAGTTTTTTGCTCACTTCCTTGTTTTTGGGGGGCTGTTTGGGGGACTTCTAGGTTTTTGGGGGTGGGTTTTGGGGTCTGGAAGCACTGCTGGGATAGTATAATTTTGATTGCAAGTGATTTGAAGAAAATCCATGGTGGGAAAGGGGAGTTAGGGCCTAGCTGCAGAGTGCGTTTTGGCACGATTTGGAGTTAGGGTTCAACCTGGTAGCAGTATCGCATGTTTTTAGGGGGCTACTTGGGGGTGTTCTATATTTCTACGAATGGATTCAGGGGTCTGGGAGCACTACTGGTAATGTCTAATTTTGAATGCAAGTGTTTTTAAGAAAATCCATGGTGGAAAAGGGGGGTTTGGGCCTAGTTGCAGAGTGAGTCTTGGCACGATTTGGAGTTGGGGTTTGCACTTTCGCATTTTTTCTTGGGGCTACATGAGGGTGTTCTACATTTTTGCGACTGGGTTCAGTGGTCTGGGAGCACTCCTGTGATTGTGTAATTGTGATTGCAAGTATTTTGAAGAAAATCCATGGTGGAAAAGGGGTCTTTTGGGCCTAATTTTAAAGTTTTCTTTCTGCGTGATTTTCAACTAGGCCTCATCCCCGTCGCAGTATTGCATGCTTTTGGGGGCTACTTGGGGGGGTTCTACAGTATTGCGCCTGGGTTACGGGGTCTAGGGGCACTCCTGGGAATGTCTCATTTTGATTCCAAGTGTTTTGAAGAAAATCCACGGTGGAAAAGGGGGGTTTGGGCCTACTTGCAGAGTGCTTTTTGGCACGTTTTGAAGTTAGGGTTCAACCTAGTAGCAGTATCGCATGTTTTTAGGGGACTACTTGGGGGTGTTCTACATTTTGCCAACTGGGTTCAGCGGTCTGGGAGCACCCCTAGGAATGTCTAATTTTGTTTGCAATTTTTTTAAAGGAAATACATGGTGGATCAGCAGAATTCAACCATAGTTACTATTACTATCCTTGTAAAGGAGAACCAGGTTACGCACTTTTGAAGTGATGATTGTATATAATAAAAATGTCAGCTCTGAAAACTGAAAGTGTTATTTTTGCACTACACAGCGTACCTTAGATTTTTTTTATCTGGTTCACTTCCTGTTTTTTCCCATCAAAAATTACAGGACGGCTTTTACTATGTGCCATGGAACAAACGCTGAACTCAGACGCAATCCGTAATTACTCATCATGCAGCCAGTGGACAGTGTGTCTGGTCACCAATATTGATCGACGGAGCGTAAGATGGAATGGAGGAGTATATCGCGAATAAGAGGAATGGCTGGATGCATGCAACTTCAACAATTCAACCGGACAACTACAACAGAAAGTTACAGTATTCGCTCTTAACTTCTCCTTATCTTTTAAATGATATTGTTGTAAAAAACTTGAACTTCTACGAATGTGACTAGGTGCGTTTCTTCTTTGTTCTCTGCTTCAAAGTCATCTCTCCAGCTATTTCATACGTGTCTTTGCTATTATTATAACTAACCTAATGTACTAATAATAAGTGTTTCTTCTCTATGAGGGCAGAAAGGCAAGTGAAATTGCGTAATTAATGCAGCCCTGTACTAGTGTCCATGTCAAATTGTTTCCTCATACTTACTAATAAGATGTAGTAAATACAACTTTTCAGTAACCTAACCATCCGTTTAGCAAACAACTTCATGCATGCAGTAGTGCACTACCTTTATGTCCCTTAAAAGATTTATGGATATCTTTGAATCCAAACATTTGTTTCGCTTCATTTGTTGTTTGTACATGCATTGTTTTTTTCTTCTTCTCTCCACAACTTTTCCCAAAAAACCCCATTCCCATCCAATCTTCAAAAACCCTAACCCTCTTCCCCCGGGCTGTGTGGTTTTTCATTGAGGTATGACTATGACAACAAGAAATTCCACACACTTGCAGGGGAGGATAAGGTCTAAGCACTAGCAAAATGTTGGAAAATGGAATTTCAAGTGCGATATCGTGAATTGAGCATCAAACATCATGCTCGTACACATGACGAATCAAATGGTTAATTATTATGTTTAAGTATCCTTTGCCTTCATAATATTTCTTATAGTAGCCATAGACCACGAAACTATTACTTATATTTAGAATACTTTAGCACTGTTTAGGCTACAATTTATGGCACTGTTCTGTAGCGTACTATCTATCGTACTGTTTCTAATGCTACGCTCAGGCCACTCAATGTTTCATTTCCTTTTTTTTCATATGCTGCTACTGCCAGTGTGTACCACTACTACTACCAGCACAACAATGATATTTGATCCGTCGAGGATTCATGTCAACAACCAACCATTTGCCATGCAGGCAGCCCTGTGGCTACCCCTATTCTCAAACACGAATCACAGGTAAGATAAGCATTTTGGAGCGGTAGAATAATGGGCTAGGACTGGGAGGAGAGCAGAGACTGCCAGTACTACTAGTAAAGTACTAGTAGGGTTACTGAATTCATTAACTCGGTTACTGGCTCTTTGGTATATTTCAGGACTAGATGTTTCATTCATGCTGGTAAGTTGGAAGAAACCAAACATCCAGTAACCACTGCTCACCCCCACACAAAATAATATGAACCTGTATACTATGTTTTGGTATGAAAAATAACTATTAAGAAATATATTCATGTAGTACAAAAATAAAATTAATTAACCCAACTCACCCCCCTACCTAACCCCAACCAATGTCCAAAAGTCCAAAAGTCCCCTTTCCCAAACACCCAATTGCCCCCCAACAGTCTTTAAAAAAGGGGCAAGGGACAGTCACTTCCTCCAGTGGCGTAGTGTGGACAGCTGTTGCTGCACGTCCCGCAGATCTTTGCGGGGGTCCCGGAGCTGGCGCTGATGTTTTTCGGCCAACCGCTGCAGGTACTCCACTCTTTTACGGAGGCGGCGCTGTCGTACCATCCAGGCTCTGGGGGGGGGGCAGCTGATTGTGTTGCTGCTGTGCGGCGGCGGCGGGAGGCTGTCGGGCCACGGCTCCGTTTGGCTGGAGGCTTCTGGCTGGTGGACACGGGGGCACTGGAGGAGGATGCAGTGGTTGCTGTCTCCTCCTGCTCCCAAGCCCACAGCCGCCGATACTCGCCACAAATAGCCTCCAGCTTACGGGCCCTGGCCCGGACAGCCATCTCCTTTAGGGTGAGCTTTTTCGGAGTAGCATCTATATGAAGAAAGAAAGAAAAATACTGTAGCCAATATTCTTTAACATAAAGTCAAAATAATTCAACGGAAAGTTGACTCTCAGTAACACCGGCAAGTAGCAAACTCAGTATAACATTTTGGCATGTATCTTTCCGCAGTCTTTGTAGGCCTGTGACATTACAGGGAGTTTCAGGAATTCCACTAGCAGGACTAGGGATGGACTCACTAATAGATACATAGTCAGAGAGTACTAAAAAAAGTCTTCTGTTTTTTTCTCTTGTTTTGCAAAAGAAATTACTGGTACGTGAATTTGTGGTAGCCGGCATGGCAGCTCACTCAGCTTGCACCCAAGAAAAACAGACACAAGCCATGATGACGCAGACTCGCAGATAGGAAGCACTTACTTTTCTATAGGGGTGGCTCTGCCACTGGCCATACTTGTTACATCAAGGGCTACTGCTCAATGTAATGATATCTTTCGCACTGCCCCCGGGCTTTACTACAACAAAAGAAGAATGAAGATTATTCAATTCTGATCATATATCATTTACCTGCCGATCACATGATCTTTGGTAATATGATGGATGCCTTTAGGTGCTTTGTTTTGATAGATTGAGTGAACTACAGCGATAGTCCACCCATGACACAGCTGAGATAAAATTACTAACATAGGGAGTGAGTGTGGAACCCATAATAGGGGGAGGAAGGGACTTGACTTGATATAATGTTGTCAACTATACAATCCATACACAATAGTTGCTGCGCTTGCAATGTAAACAAGTACTGTACTGTTAGTCAAGGCATGGAGTATTTGTGATCAATCACAAATTCTAGTATTTGGATTTCCTCAGCTTTGCTACTCTGGCACGGACATGCTGTTCAAAGTAACAATCTTTATCCACTCAGCGTCTGCTCTACTACATCATACACCTCTGCTATCGATGAGGAAAAAGAAGATAACATCCAGGCTTCCAAAGTACGTCTATCATTCTTCTTAATTTTGGAAACCACCGTCTTCTTCTCTTGACTTGCATTCAAAAACACAATTCTTTACAGTCATAAATGTTAAGACTCGCTCATCCTTCATTTCACCCTTCTTTCACTTTTCGTTCTTCACATCCCTAAAGTACATCTGATCTGACTTGGCTTCACGATAAAAGTTTGCCAGCTGAGTTGAAGTCAAATAGAGGGGGCCATTGCTTACCCGAGAAGTACAGCCGCTAATGCTATTACAAGTCAAGGTCGTGATAGCCAAAAAAGTAGTTCTAAATTAGTAACTGTTCTTAACAGTACAGTGTACTTGTACTAGTGTACTGTACAGTACATCATACACTCCTATGCAAGCCTACTCAAAAATGTCAATAAGTAAGGAGTATAATAACTTACCACCGTCTGCCGCCACTGAGCCTTCCCCCCCATCTCCTCCTGGTGGCGCCGCCGCATCCACCCCTAGAGTGGAGCCCTCCGCAGTGCTGGCCCCGGCATTGGTGGTCATCTGTGCCGCATCAGATGTTGCGACGTCTAGAAAAAAACATGTCATATTTTCAGATGCCATACACAACCCGCTATGATTAAAAAGAAGCAAAACAAAATCACAATCTATTATGACCTGCACAATTGAGAAGACAGACATCAAATGTAAAACCTCAATTGTGCAGGTCATAATTGATTGTGATTTCGTTTTGCTTCTTTTTAATCATTCGCTCAGGAATATTTACATGTTTAGTTCAGTAACCAATTGTTTTTAACTTTTGTTGCATAATAAATGATTTGTGCTTTATATTTGTGGTTGTAATATAATTGATTTTATTGTGATACCTTAGGCTATGCTTTAGTTACACCTTACTATTTGTTCAAGGGAATCTCTTCTGTTTGACTGGTTAAGATAACCTTGTTTCCCTTGAGTTCTTTAAGGGGTACCTCTCACTCTTATATCCTCCTTGTACAACCAGCTGGTTGGAGAGGCGTTCTGTCTCAATTTATTGACTCTAGTTCCAGAGCAATAGAGTGTGGATTAAGTATAACCACCAAAAAATATGGATAAACTCAAAACCTTTGGGTTTTCAGACGATCAGTATAATAGACTGATGAATCTTAACCCCAGGGCAGGAGGGACAAAAAGTCTTAATAATTCTAGTCATGAACAGCTCATCAAGATTCTTAATCTTAAAAAGAAATTGATCAGGACAGAATTACATGCTGAATTTCTGATCGACTACCTGAAATCAGGAGTCATACCCATTGGACTGCAAGTACGGAACAAACCAGGTCTGTTCATAGAACATCCTAAATTTATAGAGACTTGGACATTAATTTCCAACCGTTGCAGCCGTGATTGGTTAATACTTATCATTGAAACAGCACAAGAAATCATGGAATTAGAGAAACAAGAAATAGATCAACTAGAAATTTCGTTTCAACAATCACCAATACTTGAGAACGCTAAAAAGAAACTAGACGTGATCAATCATGATGTGGAAGGTTACAGGGAATATTTAACCAACAAAAAACGTAAAAAATTCCAAAAAGATGTAGAGAAATACACAGTAGAGGGAGTATATCCATACACCCAGAAGGATTACTTCACAAACAAAAATGAGCCCCGGTGGGAAAGACCCAACCATCAAAGACCTATATACTCTAGGGGAGGGGGGAATAGACGGATTACATTCTCCGAAACCTCGGGCTCAGGAAGTGAGAAAGACGCAGAGAGACCACAGGAGATTAGGGGAACTTTGATAGGGAACCTTTTCTAGAGAGGCGCCCAAACTGGGGGCAAAGGAACTACAGAGGGTACAACCGATCAGAAGTCCCTCTGAACCATCCACCTCAAACCAGTACAAAGGAATACATTGGGACCAGGAGCAAACAGTACTGGAGGTAGGAGAATTCCCTATAGTGAATCTATCTAACAGGGTGCTAAGTAAAGTAGAAACAGATGTGCTCCAAAAAGGGTTTAGTTTTGCTCCAACCAATATTCATTCTCTTTATAATATAGAGAGTGACCTCAAGAACTTCTTTACTAAGATTCGTTTGAACAAATTGTTTGAAAATAGAGATTATACACCACCTCCCAGTACTACAGGATTTAAACAAAAATCCACCTTTTTTCCTGGACTCCACCCACTCAACAAAAACGTGGAGATCTTCTAACGTTTAGTTGAGGTCGACATTAAAACCCTTTATAACAAAACTGAAAACAAAAAACTCAACAAAAACTTATCTAAAGAACAAAGACAAGCCCTCACAAACTTACAGAAATGTGATGAGTTAACTATCAAGCCAGCAGACAAAGGGGGAGGTGTGGTTGTTTTTGATACCCCCGTATATGAGAATAAAATTCGAGACCTCCTAAATGTAAAAGAACACTATGAGAGATCCAAATTCACGGAACTTAACACACTTAAAATAGAGGTAGCTGACCTCCTCAATAGGGGAAGAGAGGAAGGCTGTATTAATGAAAATTAATATACATTTCTCCTCAACACACACCCAGTCATTCCAGCTATTTACGGGCTACCCAAAATACACAAGAATACAATAGACCCACCTATGAGGCCCATCATTAGTGGCATAGGCTCCATTCTGGAGCCTCTTAGCCGCTACGTGGATTTTTTCTTACAGCCGATAGTTAAGAAACAGAGGTCCTATTTGAAAGACACATCACATGCAATTACAACGTTTGAGGGCAGAGGGTTCGATAGGGCGACCCAAGTCTTAGTCGCCCTCGATATCGAAGCCCTCTATACTAATATCCCCCAAAATGACACCATTGAAGTTATCACATCAATCCTGGAAGGTGAAGACTTGAGAGGAGGAAATAGTAGCTTTATTATGTCCTGTATCCATTTGATACTTAAGAAAAAATGTTTTCTGTTTAAAGACGACCTATACCTCCAAGTAAAGGGGACTAGCATGGGGGCAACATGTGCCCCTAGTTTGGCCTGCTTGAATGTCAGTAACTTTGAAGAGAAACATATTTTCAACGAGGCTGCTCCTTTCTTTGAGAATATCTCCTGCTGGCACCGCTACATAGATGACATCATCTTCATCTGGAGCGGTGCCAGCGAGGAATTAGAGATCTTCCTAGAGTGGCTCAATCTTGGTGATCCTAATTTAAAATTCACAGGACACCATAGCAATCAAAAAGTGGAATTTCTCGACATCATAGTGAAGGAAGAAAAGGGCACCCTTAAAGTTGAATTATTTACAAAACAAAAAGATCAGAATTCCTTACTTCTCTATTCAAGTAACCACCCTAAAGCTCAAAAAGATAATGTGCCATTCGGTGAATTTCTCAGATTGAGAAGGAATTGCACTAATCTGGATGACTTTGATAGACATGCAGAGAACACAAAAATCAAATTGAAAAATAGGGGTTATCCAAACAAACTGATCAAACATGCACTTAAGCGTGCACGTTTCTACGATAGAGATAGTCTACTTGACCAAAATAGGAGTACCAATGAAAAGAACACGCCCCTTGATAGAATTGTGTTTGTTACACAATACTCACATTTGAGTAATTATATCAAAAATATCGTTAATAGACACTGGAAAATCCTGAATTACAACAGCGAAACCCAATTGAAAAGACCACTGTTCTCTTTCCGTAGGAACAAAACAATTAGAAATAGTTTGGTCCATACCTACAAGCCCTCGACTGAAAGCCAACGAAATCTGACGGGAAGTCTGGCTTTAGGAAATAACAAGTGTGGAACATGCTCAGTATGTCCTCATTGTATAGTAAGCAAAAGTATTGAATATAATGGTAAAAAACTCACCCCCTCAACCCTTAATAATTGTCGTAGCCAAAATGTAGTTTACCTACTCTTGTGCCCTTGCAATTTGGGCTACGTGGGAGAAATCAGTAGAGAGCTAAGAATTCGAGTACTTGAACACAAATCGGCCATCCGCACCAATAAGTACAACGCGCCTTTGACAGAACATTTCAATACTTTGAACCATTCCTGTGAAGATATCAGATGGTTTATATTAGAAAAAGTCAGGACAAATAGGAGAGGTGGTGACACGGACAAAATGAGAAAAGTGAGGGAACAATGGTATTTTTGTCACCTTGACACTATATCGAAAGGCCTAAATACTAGGGAAGATTGGGCTAAATGTCTGTAAATTACAATAGTTGCCTTTTTCTTGAAATATCGCGTTCTGTGAATCAGCAAGATCGATCCCGCTGAAATATCGGGTAGGGTAGACGTTAAGATCAGGGCCTGGTATTAATAGAGATAATATTTACAAGCCAATTTGACCTCACCCTCAATTATAGTATGAACCCACGTTAGTATCTGAAGGATCAGAATTTTTACTGACTTTGCTCATATCTTTTAACATGTATTGAGTTAGACAAGGCAAAAACAATACTATCGCTTATAGCGATTTATCCAACTGGGAGATTATATATCAGCAGCCTGTTTCAAACATATAATTTATGCATCAACATAAATATAAAGTAACAATCAGACAGGCTGTCATCTCTGGTCCCGCTTTTTGATTTTTCATATACACTCCCGGTTTGTATCCTTCTGGATACAAACCCAGTATCTAATGGGTAGTCCCCACGTAACTGCAGTATCTTAGAGAGGCAATCAACCAGGGAATTCAGTAGCGGACCAGAGTGGGAACCTCGCAGAGCAGGAGGAGTGTAGCGCAAGTCCCATTAGACCAATAGCGTGCACTCTCTAACAAGAATATTATGCTAATAGTCTAGCATTGTTTCTTCACCACGCGATTGGCTGGTAGTGTTCCTTCCACTATCCAATCACAAGTGGAAGACAGATACATATTACACGGTTTGAACAGGAGAGCCTTACATTCGTACCAGAACCCCAGCAGAGGCGGGACAGATTTTAACCTGGAGGTAAGAAAAAGAAGGGTCTAGAGTTATTAAAAGCATGTCGACCTCTCCCTATACTATATTAATAACGCGCCATGTTATTTTTTATATCTTTGATCCATCAGGTCCTTGGACCTGGAAGCGAAAACTGCACTTTAGCTGCATTTTGACAGCGCTAATTTGGGAGAATACATTTAAGCTTCCCGTACCTAAGGTAGGCATTATGTATGCCACATAGTGACCCCAATTCTACACAATATGCAAAGTCCTGTAAAATCTAAATAAGACCAACACCACGTGTACTTATTGTTTACCCTTAGGCAACAAGTCCTCAAATAGGACCTCTTCGACCTCGGCCTATGAACAAGGCAGTTTGGATAATTCTTCAAACCTCTGTTATTGCAGGTATGCTAGTTAGATAGATATTCAGAGAATTTAAACTGATCAAAACAATTACCCAACTACAACGTGTGTACTTTTGTAATTTCTTTTAACTAGGGTAGAAAACTCCTTTATGCCATAACCTGTAGAAAGTATATAAACCAAGATTGGACGTGTATCATAGTATTGCATCCTCTGTTGCCCTATCAAGTATCAACAGGTAAATGCATATCCTTCTGGCGCCTTCCTTTTCTAAGAAATTAGAAATGCAGGCTTTTGTGATGGTACAGCACGAAGCTGCTTCCACACATATATATCCTTTCTTTCAGCATTAGGATTACTTAACGAATGTACACATTAGGCGTTTGGGATCTATACAGAACAGATCTAAGGAACTCTGTGATTCTCCAACCTTCATAACAAACCCAGGGTAAGATTCTTAGCGTAGGCCGTATTAGTACTGTAGAATACAGCTAAACCTACTACAACATGCCCGTAGACCATACTACACCTTCTCAATCGATTTTTATTAATAATTGAATGTCTCCTATATTGGAAAGTGAAGGCTATTTAAGTATTCCTCTAGCTGAGATGTTGTTTAATAACGATTAATACATGTACATTGTATATCTCAATGCGTAGATTAGAGCTTTGAAATCGTGTACGCTCGAGGCTCAGTTCCTTCACTATGCTGAGACAGGTGATAGGCTTAGGGTCTAAAAATGCAAGAGAAACATGCTGTGTTCAATTGTAACTCTTATGTATGTTTATTGTAGGGTAATCTATCAGATCCCTGTTACGACAGACGAAAAAGGAAAGTCTTGAAAAAGGTGGAATTAATCTTTTTTAACCACCGAAACGCGTCGACGTCCGTTCTTCAGTACAATTTATGTCTTCACCACCAATGTTTATATACAAAAATGTGTAAAGATAAAACATAGGTGGCAGTATTTGTGAGCTATTAATGTACAAAGTGTATTTTACAAATTTTTATGTTTTACATTTGATGTCTGTCTTCTCAATTGTGCAGGTCATAATTGATTGTGATTTTGTTTTGCTTCTTTTTAATCATTCACTCAGGAATATTTACATGTTTAGTTCAGTAACCAATTGTTTTTAACTTTTGTTGCATAATAAATTATTTGTGCTTCATATTTGTGGTTGTAATATAATTGATTTTATTGTGATAACTTAGGCTATGCTTTGGTTACACCTTATTATTTGTTCAAGGGAATCTCTTCTGTTTGACTAATCACTAACTAAACCAACAACAAAAAGGTTCTACTACGACTGCCAGCACTCAGCAGCACGCGACGTGACAGACACAGTCCGTCATCATGATTGCAGAGCACTAAAAAAATGTCCTACTACTAATAACAAGTCATAATATACTCAACCTATCAATCCATCACTATCTCTTCTTCTTAGTGGCAGCAGGAGTACAAAGGAAGGACTAGACTTGAGTCTCTAGTCTCTCTAGCATTACACAGTTCTGTAAAGTACAACACTCATACATATTCAGGCCAAATGAGCACAAAGTTGCAAACAAGTAAGCAAAGTAGCAACGACACTGAGGAGGCGAGCACCTGCAATCACAGAAGCTATTTAAACACTATTTGACCTACAATGTAATCGAATAGGCAGCATTCTTGCTCTTCGGGAAAAACATATATTAGCAATATAACACAGTGAAGAAGAATACAAAGTAGTTATTAAATAGCTACTCATCAAGGCCAGGGATCTCCACACCTAGCAGGTGGAGCAGGTCCTTCTCCCGGTCGAGGATGTCGACCCAACGGTGCGTCGCTTGGTCATAGGTGCTCCGGACCCCCGACTCACTCCGCATGGCCCGGCACACCTTATCCCACCACTGCTGACGCTCCCGGAGGCCATACCCTTGACCGGGCCTACCCCCTGCTGCCACAGTCTTAGGGAGGTGGCGCTGAACAAAAAATATCAGCGCGGCCACCTCCACCGTGGTAAAAACCTCCCTGGCCACTACATCCACTTCCCTCAATTGCCCACAAGGGAGCCGGCTACGGGGTGCAGGACCCTTCCCCTTTGACTTGCTGGCTCCCTTTGCCATGGTCCTGGGCGAAAGAAGAAAAGAATAGGGGGGAAAAATAAATTAATTAAAAGAGAGCTAAACAAAAAAAGTAGTTATTAAAGTAACAAAAAGTTGAAAAAAACCAAAATATAGATCTAGACAAATAGAGAGATAGATAATCAGCAAAAAAGAGCAAAAAAGTTCAAAGAAACAAAGGATTGTAAAGATTAAAAGAGGATAGAAAAGCAAGGCCCAGAACCATAGCAATGAATGAAAAACGAGATGGCCGCGCCCATTGAGGACCACGTGGGTAAGTTTGCGAGATATTTCCCCCGCGAGCACGCAAAAACACGACCAAACTTGTAATAGCGCGCCGCACACAACGCGAGATTGCCAATAGCGCCCGGAAACGGAAATACGCAATGCGCACAAGATGGCTGCGCCCATGTACGACCGCATGGGTAACTTCGCGGTGCGCTGCAAGTGGACTGCGAATACGCAAAAAACTCAGTGAACACGCAAAAAAAAAAAATCAAAAATTTGCACGAATTCACGGATTATGCGGATCGCAAATTCGAATTCGCGGACTGCAAATTCCGCCCATACACTATAGGGAAATAGACCAAATCAACAGTTTTGCATTCCTATCCCTCATTTGCATGAGCCACATGAGGGGTATGTTGTCAGTCTGAATCATAAAGTGAGTGCCAAACAGATATGGCCTCAACTTCTTCAGTGCCCGGACCACAGCATAAGCTTCTCTTCCTATAGCATTTGCCAACTGTAGGTTGCACCACGCAATCCAAGTATCCACAGAACGAAAATAATTTTATGAATGTCCATCAAGTATCGATAATGTTCAAATGTCTTTATTCTTCATTTTATTTGAGACTAAGCACCAGGCAGCCAAGGCGTTTTGTTCTTTTAGACAAGAACTTCGTCAGGGCATGTATATTGTTATTGTCAACTTTGAAACGAAGAAAGAATCATCAGGTTTGCTCAACTAAGAACTCCCCAAATGGCGTCACTTCCCTTTTTTGTAAGTGCAAGTGAAATATAGTGGCTTCTATGCCTATCGTGCTGAGTTGCCAGATGATTATCAGAACTGAAGGCAATACAATATTAAGCGGCTGTTGTGCCGGCAACGTGGAGTATCAAGCAGCAGGATATGTGTAACTTCAAACGCTCAAAAAGTTTCACATATCCTGCTGCTGGATGGACATTCATAACATTATTTTAGTTCTGTGGAAACTTGGATTGGGTGGTGCAACCTACATTTGGCAAAAGTTTATGTTGGTCGTCTTAACGGCCCCTTGGAAACGGCAGGGGCAGTGGTGTTGCACACCGTGGGAGCATATTGCTCAACAGTTATTTTGACTATAGGAGGAATCAAAATTGAGGATCTGTGTCCTCGTTATTGAGGGAGGTGCATCACATACAGTACTGCCCCTACACCATGCTCTGAATCATTTGTTTACATGATAACACCCTCTCAGGTCTTAATCAACCCTTACTGTGGCATAGTAACACTTAGCCCGTAGTGAGACAGTGCTATTGAATCATGACCCATGGAGGCTGACCATAACACCCCTGATAAGATCTCTTCACCCTTAAATCCCCTTAAATCCCGTCCCTTACCATTACACCAAGAAACTGACCATAACAAGTTTGGTATCTTGGAAGGTGGCTGGAGTTAGATCTAAGCTCAACGACCATGCATGGGGATCCTTTATCAATCAATTCGACCTATGTCTCCTACAGGAAACCTGGTGCATTAACCCTGTTTACAGGTCAGGTTTCATTACCTTTTTCCTCCCTGCATGACACACTGGGAAGGGACGTCCATTGGGCAGTCTTTTAATCTCGGTTTACATCTCCCTTAATGAGAAACTTTGCCCTCTTGACACTGCATCCCAGGCACATTCCAGGTATCATGGTCAAAGTAGATGACTTTCATATATATTATAACTTTAATTTCTATAAACAAGAGTTTTGGGGGTTGGAGAATCACAGACTATACACCACCTTGCCACACAAAGAAAACATTTTGCCATAAACAATTCATTAATTGGTGCAGGGACTTCAATACTACATACGAGCATCTATACAGCAGTAGCTCTCCCCTCTATGAATCTGAGGATGAGGAATGGGGGATTCCGCCTCTAGACACTGCTTCCCTACAGTGCAGGACACACGCAGCATACCAGCTTCTATCCTTTACAGTCATGTTTGTGCTGAGGGCATGTAATGGCCATACTGCATCTGATCATAATGCAATTCACACTCCCCAGCTCCACTAGCAGGATTGATCGACCTCTCTCTCTGGTCTGCTATAGTAGAAATTAGGTTACTTCCTATACTAGACAGTGACCACATTGCCCTGCAATGCTCTTTCAGTAATCTTTTTAGCCAGCCAGCAAATATTCCCCTCTCTCTCGCTGCAGACCTAACACCTTCCGATAATGGGAGCAAGGAAAAATGGTCCAGAGTTGCAGTTCACCCCCTTCACGCTATCTTTGAGCTTAACAGCTCTTTTTCTTGACAAGATAGGCTGATGGCAACCCCATTGATACATGAAACACTATTTACCAACTTGGGAGAGTGCTTCACATGACACCTTACTCACACACGCAATATCTCTAAACCAGGTCGTACCTCGTTTATTAAAGATTGCAGTTGGGATAAATCTGAGCTGCAAGAGTAGCTCATAATAGGGAATTTCTCAGCCGTTAACGATGGAATGAAGAAGTACAAAGTGTTCCAAGCCCATAGTGAATGTTACACCCAACTCTGGGAAGACCTATATGAGGCAGCAGCCAATCAAGACACTAGGCAATTCTGGCATTTGGTAGTAAATAAGAGGCAGAGATCTGTCAGCTGCTTGGCAGACTCCATTCACTCGGAGACCTGGAACAAACATTTCTCAGATCTCTACGGCCCCCCCAGATAAGAGTGTGGATGAGAGGACCCGCTAAATTATCTTTCATAGTATCTCTCCCTCTACTATATAAACTATAGGAAAAAAACGACCATGAGAGCAATCAAGTCTGTAGAGGCTGGAAAGGCTGTGGGCCGAATGGAGTCCAGAGGAAATCTTTTCTTATCCAATAAATAGAACTGGTCCCAATTTATAAATACTTTAGCCACCCTTACTCTGGAGGAGATGGAAATTACGTCTAGCTGGAGAGCCGCTGACATTGTTCCTGTTAACAAGAAAGGCCCAAGACAACCCCCCCCCCCCCCAAAACTGCAGGCAAATTAGCCTTATTGATGTAACACAAAAGGTTTTCATTAGGCAGATCCTGTTTCAGCTTGACCATTGGATAAAGGAGCTTGGAGCACTGTCATATCTGCAAGCAGGCTTCAGAAGTCAGACCACTACCATTGAGCAGGTCCTTAGGCTCATGATTATTTATTGGAAGACAGTCATAATTGAAAAATCGTATTTATACCTTGAAGGTCCGCCTAAAAAAAATGCTGTTTTGCAACTACTCTGTGTGCCTCATTAAGCAGCCCACCTAGAAGTTATATGGCGGCATGGACCTTCCTGCACATAAACAATCTTCCCCTGAACACAGACACCTTTGCACTATGGTCAAGGGTGCCTGCATTGGTGCTAGGCTGCTAAACTTATCACCAGTGAAGCTGAAACGCAGGGCTGCACAATATTCTTGTAAATATGGTGCAGCGCTAAGTTTCAGAAGTGGAGGAGTGTGTCGTTAAGCCAAGATGGATAATGACAAACTCTGACACTTCTTTGTAAATATGCCCATTTGTCGGATCTTAGTCTTGAGTGAATTCTGGTCTGAAAATTCCCCACCTCTTTCCGGAGAGGCACTTAATGAATTATTCTGGGGTTGGAAGTCAAAACAAAACATGAGGAAAGTGAATCATGGATCTCTCTCTAGTGCCTTACTACAGATTAAACCCCACACTGAATTTGAGCCCTTTCTTGATTAACTGCTAACTACAGTAGCCAGAAAATTGTTTCTTACATTTTGATACAGTACCCTACCTCTCCTATTCTTAAATTCAAAGTGGAAATCAAATGTCGACAAAAATCCTGTGGGCCCAGTATGCTTGCAGATGGAGGAATCCTTACCACACATCTTTTTCTGTCTCAGCTACGGCCGGTCCAGGAAAAGCTGGATCATCCCGATCTGCAGGCAGCTGGGGTATAGATAGTATCTTCTGATGCTTAGGCTATTACTCACGGAAACAAGGGAGTCTGTTGTCTGAGCTATGACTCAATACCTTCATTGGAGCTTTTCAACAGGGCAAAAGCAATGCAATAGCACCAGTTGGCTACTAGTCTCCGTTGGGCTCCCTTCTGCTCCATCTACCCTTTCCTCTTGTTGTTGAACTTGCCACCCCATTACAGGACTACTGAGCAGGTTTAGCCCTTATTTAACATACGCGTGCTCTTCTTATAGGTTGATACTGAGGCTTCTATACTTTTAATACTGACATTTTAATATTCGTTTTAAGGTTTTTACACAACTCTAATAATCACAGTGTTGCAGGGATTCTGCTCATAACAAAATTCTGCTTGGGACCAAAGAACATTAGTAGATAGGGACTGGGTTATATACCATCTCAGCATCATGGGCCCAGTCGAACTAGCTTTAGTGTCTCACTTGCCCTCCTACCAATAGCCAGAGAGACAACTGAATGGACACCACAGAACACCGGGATTGCGGTAACATGATACACCTTTTTGTGCACACACTCATACTCGTCCACAATAAGATACGTTTGAGATACAAAGGAAGTTTGAAACTTTTATTTAAACGATCATGCTCTAGGGTGCAGTCTACATACCACAATCAAAAAACAACTACCTAGCAAAAATACCATCAGCATAGGCAGCAAACTGTTTGTTACAAAAAACCCTGTCATTAAATAAAACATATTAGCATAACCCCATCCCCTTCTACAGAGAAAAATTGATTATACAGCAACCATCTCTGGGATTAGTGAAGGACCCGTGCCTTAGCCTACACAGGTAAACATTCTACATCTCAGATACAGCTGTGATCTTCTCTCAGAAATCTCTTTCTCTCTCTCTGTCTGTTAGATTGCTGTGCGTACCTATATGACATGGTTTACATAAACAACAGCTACATTTCTGTGTTGTATCTAAGGATGAGTGCCTGACCAGAACAAAATAACAAGAGACATTGTTGTTTGACCTTCTTTGCTGTGTTCATACTAAACCCCAGGAAAGAACAGAACAAGAAAAGAACTGTGGGATTCTGAGGACAGTACAATGTGGCACAAAAGCAAATGTGTTTATATAGTAACATGTACGGACGGAACACATGACACCCTCCCCTTGGTCAGGAAGGTAGCACGTCCTAGGATTAGACAATGAAAAATAGAAGCAAACTCAAAGCCATTGTTCAATTTGGTTACGATGAAGGGTGTAGAAAAAACAATTTTCCAATAAAAAAATATTTAATTTAATGTATGTTGGAGGAATCAAGTATGTAACTAGCCATTGTAAAGGCAAAGGACTCCACAATAGGGTCCGACTTCAAGCGGATGGACAAGTCTATGGCCCAGTTCATGAGTTCCAAAGAACAGACATGATGCGTAAATGACAGGGACCATAACTAATGGACGTAGCTGCTCCAAACGGGTTCATATCCACCTACTGGAAAATGTTTAATGAAAGCTGTAAACTCAAATGTTGATATGAGAAATGAAATAGCCCCATGTTTTAACCATACCACTGAAGGCGTGTTGGCAATAGCGAATGGAAGTTTTTTCAGTTTCTCTAAATGTAGCATGGTGTAAATTGCATCTTTCATAGCCATTAATTGCAGTATGTGTGTTGGATTGAAAGGCAGATACAAAGCAGTAAAGTTCAGATAATGTTAAGGAACGCGTGTTTGAAGCGCCCAGCTAAATTGCATAATAGATTAGAGCTGATTGACCATGATCGACATATCATTATGTACAATATCAATAACAGATGACACAATGCTATTTAAATTATAAGTACGGGATGATAACTTATTAATACTGTTGTCCACTACAGCAAGTACTTTATTCAAATTATCTTGATTAATTTGTCTCAAACGCATAACAGCTTCAATTTGTGAATATTTCCAAATTACATTGTAAGGCGAATTTAGGAATCTTTTAGAACGAGGGGACTTGACATAAACATAAGATAGATTCCTGTCCTCTGACAGAAGAGAAATATGCTGGTTTACTGCAGTCAGGGTAGAATTTTCCAACCATTGTTGGCATAAGTTTCCTACTGAATAGGTGGTTATAATGTTAGAATGGGTAGACTGTGAGTACCGTGGATCTGGTCTACTTGATTTGAAACTGGGGGTGGAGTTACAAAAACAAGCATGGCAGCCATTTGTGTCCACAGGCCACATCAACTACCCACCTGGATTTGTAAATGACAAGGTATATGTGTCATTTTATATTATACTATTTAATTGGTCTTGTGTATAATTTGTGTAAGATTGCCAACCATTAAAGAGGGCAATTGAAGGAATGGTCGGGACGTTTAGTTCTTGAACTTTTGCCAAACCCAGACAAGTAGTCTGTTGGGTCATTTCGTTTAGGAAAATAACTTATGTGGGAATTAGACAGGCTGGAAATAAAGTTTCTCTTTCCTGGACCTGCCAGGCTTTTGTACCTCAATTTAATTTCATGTTGCATGTTGGACTTGGCCCTTTGCCCGGAATTTTTTTGCTTTTTGCTTCCCCTAATCCAGGATGTCCCCCCATTGTAACAAAGTTGTATAGGCCCTGTGAGGTTGAAATGCCCTGGGTAATGTTAAAATCAATGCTAGGTGCAGGTGCTCTACCTTCAACATGGCTGCCATAGGCCACTGCTACTGCAGTGTGGCCTTGTTAAGGCGCATTCTAGCTGCCAGTAGCTGGCTGAGACCCCATACATTGTTGCCATTCCAGCCTGTCTTGCCTGCCCACAGTTAGAGTAGGGAAGCTCCTGGCACCTTCTAGAATAGGGGCGGAGCCTAGTTTTGCCGCCTTAGAGGGTGGTCACCTCACCTGGGCCTATAAAAGGAAAGGGAGGAAACTTTCCGGTCAGTTGGGGCATCACTGACCTGGGGGACCCACGCAGGAGATTTAGGCGGTAGGGCCTAGTCAGGGACCTATGCCACTGGGAGTGACAGGGCTTAGGTGCTGCCTTCCAAGTAGAATGAGGTACTCTGAGCTAGCCCACTGATCTGGCCCGGCGGGAGGGGAACCCAGGGACCATCTACAGTGACCTGCTGAGGAATCCTGTCAGCAGCCCTCAACTCAACCCCCCTTCAAGAAACAAGGAACTATCCACAAGGGCGCCAGAACCATCAAGCGCCAAGAAGAAGTCTAACTGCACTAACCAGGACCACTGGGGATCCATCAGGTATTGGGCTGTGCTCCTTCTGCCCCCTTTGTCCTGACCTGGGTCCCTGCGCTATCCTGCCACTGTCATGTGGCCTGTCCTGCCTTCTCTGTTCTGCAAATCTGCCTGTCCTGCCTCATCAGCGCTCTCCTATGGTGCCCCTGAGAAGCGCTGTGGACTGCTGACCTGCATAAACTGCTGATGCCCCCGAGGCGCTGTGTTACCAGCGCTGTTGCCAGCGCTGTGATCCCCCTGTGGAGAGCTGCCCTGCTCGGACCTGCGGTGGCCCCAAGAACTGCCGCTGTGCGCTGTGCCCCACGAAGCGCTAGATTGACCTCCACTCACCGCGGTGGAGTTTGGCCGTGAAGCGCTGCCTTGTGGGCGCAGTGATTGCCCCCAGGCGGCCCTCGGTGTCAGAGAGGGCCGCTGCCGTGGTGCTGTGGGCCGCGCCGGGCCCGATCACGGCAGGTCCTTGCGGCAGCCCCCCGAGCCTTGGGGAGGCCGCCGCGATCATCTGGGGGCCTCCTGCCCCGTTGCGGCAGCCCCCGGTGTCAGAAGAGGGCCGCCGGAATTCCTATCAGGCCGCGCTAGGCCTGACAGGCCCTGAAGCCTTGGTGCCCCTCACGTGAAGGGGGAGCGCCGGCCGCGTCACCGGCCACGATCCCTCACCGGCGCCGCGCAGCCATTGGCTACGGCTGCGGCGCCCCCAGGAGTCGCACCACCATTGGCCGCTAAGGCCTCGTCCCTCCATGACGCAGCCTGATTGGTTCCCGGGCCGCGGAGGCTGCAGAAGGCCCGGGAACAGCTGGACATTGTTGGGGAGGGCTCCGAGAGAGTCCGAGCCGCCCCCCACCTGCCAGAGCAGGCCCCGGAAGACCGGGGCAACTTCGGGGCTGAAGGGAGGCCCAGAGGAAAGCGCCAGAGTAGCGCGGGCCTCCCCTGCCTGGCCCAGAATACCACGGAGGGGTCAATTATACAGCTATGAGGTTATTTAGATTTTCCAGAATTTCCAGGCGCACAACCAGAGTACCCGTAAGGTAATGGGAACATTTACTAAGTAGTTGGTATAGGCAATGAGGCGAACGGTAAATCCTCACAACCGTTCAGGGATGGACCAAGAATGACCCATACGAAACATGAAAAAACAGTGCCCCTGCGCTATACAAAATGGATATATAATTTTACGGTTTTAGTATTATCAGTAAAACAAACATTAGAGCACCACCAAAATCAGTAGACACTTTCAACATTCGGCGAACAGGTTTGACAAAATAGAGGTATCAATGAGTTCCGTTGTTGGTGTGATAGTTCAGTTTATTGTTCCTACATAAGGGCCAACACGTGTTTCATCGCAGGGAAACAGACTGCGAATCTTCAGGGCCTCATGGGTGAAGGGCGTAAACACATCGGTTTAGCTGTAATATGTAGTCGTGTTTCCTGACTTTCCAAGCAATATATGAATTCAAAAAGCTTCGCGAGACCTGATGAGTCTCGATATTTATAAAGTGATGTTTCCCGGCGCCGTTTTCCAAGGACCGTCCTTGGAAAACGGCGCCGGGAAACACAAGAGGGAGATCAGTAAAGAGGAGGTGCACCCGCCTTGCCTCTTAATAAAACAGCGTTGCGATCACAGAGTAACCTGTTTTTCTCTCCTCCCGGTTGAAACATCACTTTATAAATATCGAGACTCATCAGGTCTCGCGAAGCTTTTTGAATTCATATATAGCGCAGGGGCACTGTTGTTTTTTCATACCACGGAGGGGCTGTAAAAGAGCGAGAGCCCCTCCCCCCATCCAGGAGTTATCGCAAGGCCGAAGAAGCCTAAGGTAATCCCCGGGGAGGAGGGCGGAAGGCCCGAGGTCGCCTCTCCCCCGGGGAGAGTTGTAGTAGGGCCCTGCTGGCCCTGTGAGACTGGGGAAGTGACTGCAGGCCTGTCAGGCCCTGAATGGGGTCAATACTGTTACAGGAGGCCGCGTTCAACAGGGAGAGGTTTATAATGAAGTGTGGACTACTCCCTACCAAGTAATATTGCGAAGGTCTATAATGATCTGTTCACTCTGCTAATGGAATGCTGTATTCGCTCCTTAATGCAAGGTTGAGGAAATGTCCCCCAGTATTTCTTGAATTGCTCCTTTAGAGCTTAATGGGACTGGCTGGTCTTAGGCAGGCAGGTTCAAAAAGAGTACTGTTGCTGGGCCAAAACTCTGGGAAGCTCCCTAGGCCCGGGGCTAATCGAGTTCACCCCTGCCTGGGGTAAAGTTAGTTACTTTAGCCTTATCCATGGCTTATTTTGCTTTCTGAAGTGCCCATTTTGGCCTGACTTGTAGAGATCTGCTTATTCTCCCTGGAAGTGAGTCTTAATATGTTTACTCTGGCCTAAAGAAATGTTGGTTTATACCTAATGAAATGGTTATTATTACATGGGAAAATGTGGAGTAATTACCTACCAGTAGATGATGAAATGTTTATTCTCACCTGAGGAGATAGATAACCTTGCCAGATGAAAAGTTTTATTCTTGCCTAGCGAAATGTTAAGGTTGAGTAAGGACACGTTTAAGCTCTAACGAAATGCTCCTTCTCACCTTAGGCATGGGTTATTCCAGATTAATGAGAAGCTAAAAGAAGCCTATAGTTACCTACCTTACCTATGCCACATTCTGAGTTCCGAACTACGCTTCAGCGTGGATAACATCGCATGTTAAAATGTTTTATGATAAATCATCAGAAAGTTGCGAAATGCTGAATGTTATGGTTGTTACAGTTGAATGTTGGGAGTTGTAGTGCATAAGATAAGTAATTGAGGAGAGTGAGTATGACGCACCAGGGGGCGGAGCACGCTAGTTTGAAATGAGGGTCGAAAGAAAGGGCCTTGACACACGAGATCACTTCGGCCGTTGACGGCGGCAGCCGCGCGGCACACAGAGAACACAACGAGCAGGTACGATAAAAACCGAATCTTAGAGGATAAATAGGAGCGTTTCTAAAAACCTGTTAATTTGTAATAACGAGGTAGATCTTTCTGGTTATTCAGAAGGCTGAGTGCACGGGTATCTTTGATAACGCTTGTTAGCGTGTAACAATTTTGGTTAAACGATGATGTCATCTGGGAGGGTGGTGAAAACATAGCGATACAAACGTGATCAAGCAGAGAGATGTTTAAAGAGAAGTTAGCGTGTTTTGTTTGATAGAAGGGAGTTGTTAAATAAGGTAAAGACCTGGTGAGTAGAAAGAGAATTAACTCACATAATCTTTTGCACTGGACTTTAACTCATTTGTTTATATTGTTATTTCAATGATATGCTAATGCGCATGAAATGAATGATGATAAGAATTTGATGTAGTACTTAAAACTGATAGTTCTTTTCTATTGGTTATCTTGTAGCGACCCCTGACGAAGGGCTGGTGATGCAGCCCGAAATGCATTGGGCTTTTAATAAAATCATGCTGCTCGGAACTTTTTGTTGCACTTGGAGCGTATTTTTGACGAACGTCTGGATGGACACGTGAAAATATGTGAAGCTTCCAAAGAGGCAAATGGGATATGATGTGGAAACTACGAATAAGGACGAATATTGAGTAAAAATATGGACTAAAAATGATGAATAGAAAGGAGTTAAAAAAAACTGTGGATAAATATCCTATAATGCTGTGCGTCTGGGAGTGGAGCATAATGTTTATGCTCCCCATAATGATGTATAGTTACCTACTGACATGTTGTACTGCTGTGTCAAGAAACATCATTTCTTCCCTGACAGGGTTGTGGCGATATGCTGAGTTGATTAAGGAATTACACCCTTTACTCCTGCAGGGTAATGATTATTGAAATGCGCTGCATTGATGATGAAATGGTCAGGTTTACCTAATGAGGTGTTACCTCAGGACATGTTTTACCTTCGATGACCTGTTTTACTCCTGATACAGGGAAAGAGTTATTCCAACCTAATGCTGCGGCTTATGGAGTGATTTACATTTAATGAAAAGTTTTATCCTCATTTAATGCACTGCTTATTCCTGCTGAAGGAAATGTTTAACTCTTGCATAAGTAGCTTTATTCTCATCTAATGAGATGCTTGTTCTCTTATAATGAGATGTTGCCGATGAATTAATTACTTGTGCTTATTCGGAAAGTTTATTCCTGCTAAAGAGCTTTATGTAATGTTCACCCTTGCTTGGTGAGAAGTTAATTGATTTGCCTACTGAACAGGTTACTTACCTGATGACATGTGGACTCTTGCTACATGATATGCTCATCCTTGCTTGGTGAGCTGGTCGTCCATGTGTGATGAGAGGCTCACCTTCGCGGGGTGCCTTGATAGTTCATGCTTAATGAAATGGTTCCACTGGTTTACTGTGAAGTAATGAAATGCTAATCCTCTAATAAAATGTTTCCTGCAACGTGTTAAATTGGATATTGAACTGCTCCTTTTACTCCCCTCTGATGAAATCCTTTGATGAGTAATTGATACTGTGATTTTTTGATTACCCTGAACCATGATCTTATATAAAAGCATATTGTTTTATATCAAACTCACTGGTGTGGACTCAGTCATTGCGTGCTGCAACGTGTTAAATTGGATATTGAACTGCTCCTTTTACTCCCCTCTGATGAAATCCTTTGATGAGTAATTGATACTGTGATGTTTTGATTACCCTGAACCATGATCTTATATAAAAGCATATTTTTTATATCAAACTCACTGGTGTGGACTCAGTCATTGCGTGCGTTTTAGTGTCTCAGTGGATGCGTGTGCTGTGTAGTCACTTAACACCTAAGCTTTCGGGAGCCTACCTGCTCGTGCCAGGCTACCCCCGGGGAACTGGTGACCCCAGTTCTTACATTGGTGCCGAGCGGTGGGATTCAGGACCTGTGACTATACAGCACCCTCCAGTGGGACAGAGTGCGCTGAAATTAGACTGGACACCTATCGTGCCTACCATCTTACTCAATTGACCCCCCACTGTCTAGCCTGCAGAGTGTGTAGGGACCTGTGTTGACCCAGCATTGTTACCTACGTCCTAGAATATTTCCTTGATTTTATCTGGGTCCCCACCTGGCAAAATGGAGTTCCAGCTGGCCAACCTGGAAGAGTACACAGGGGCAAAGTCTAGGGAGTTTTGTCAGGGGACGGGGGTGCCAGTTGGGCGGAGAGCTGCAAATGAGGAGCTCCGTACCGCTTTGAGGGCATGGGTAAGGGCCCACCCAGAAAGGAGAGGGGATGGGGAACAGGAGGGGCAGGTCACACAAGGGGAGGCGGGCGCTCCAGAAGGACTAGACCTACTGAACACTGTGATGAGTGGAAATGTGTTGCCAGGAAGACGTTCCGGGACAGGCAGTAGGGTATCTAGGAGGAGTGCGTCATCCAAGGTGTATGAGGACAGGAGGGAGGAGAGGCGATTGAGTTTGGAGCTTACTAAGCTAGAGCACGAGAGGGAGAGAGAAAGGGAAGATAGAGAGTTCGCAATGGAAAAAGAGAGATTAGCACTGGAGGAGAGGAAGCTGGCGCTCGAGCTTCATCTTAAGGAGTTGGAGCTGAGAGCCTTACAATTAGGTGCGCCAAGAAGTACTAATGGTGGCAGCGTATTCGAGGTTCGGGGGAGTGATCCTGAAGGGAGTGGTGCAGGGATCTTCCGACCCAGTGAGGCGGGAGAGGTGAGGAGTAGCCCAGCTAGGTCCCAGGATAGTGAGAGGGATGTAGGGCCTTACATCCCATCTACGGGAGGGAGTGAGACGGGGAGGTGTCCCGAGGTGCCCCAACCGCTTTCACAGGGCCTGGAGAGTTCCATAAGGGGACCCCAGGTTGGGAGCCTAGGCTGTCCTGATGTGCCTTCCAGTGAAGGGGATCCCCTCGTGTCAGGAGAACCCGGAGCATCAGTAATCGGAGCTCCAGAGGTTCGGGGTACTGACCAGTCACAGGGTTTAGATCCTGGACTGGGGTTTCAGGTTCAGGAGTTGCCTGACCTGGAGGGTGGGGTACCTGTAATTAAGGTCCCTACCAAATTGACTTCCAGGGGTACTTCTCCCGGTGGGAGGGTGCGGAACTCTGGGAGGGGGTGCGAAGAGAGGAAGGACTCTCCTCTGTCACCGGCTCAGCCACAGGGCGCAGATCCCAGGTTGGGTGGCCAGGTTGAGGGTTTGCCGGACCTGGCGGGTGGGACATCTGTAACCTGAGTCCCCCCGGATTTGACTCTCAGGGATACTACTCCGGTTAGGAGGGTGCGGAACTCTGGGAGGGGATGTAGGGGGAGGGAGGACTCGCCCCTGTCACCGGTTCAACCTAAGGGTCTAGACTCTAGGTTGGAGAGAGAGTGGTGTCCTGAGGGTGTCCCGCTTGGGAGGAAAGGGCGGAACCCCAGAAGGAGAGGTAGGGGGAGGAGAGCCTCGCCCCTGGTGGCTGGTCAGCCTGAGAGTTCGGACTCCAGGTGGGCCGTTTGGAGCTGCAAGGAGAAGAAGGAGAGTGGTCAAATGGTACTACGGGCCTGGGGCAACTGCCCCCAACTCTGTGAGAGAGCTAGGGCCAGAGACTTTTGGACTGTCTAGAGGCCAGTCTTGGCCACATCCCACTAGGGAACACCAGTGGGGTGGTTTGAATGGTGAAGAGCTGGCAGATGCCATTGAAGTTACGGGCCTGCGTCCACCGTTTTCCGCCCCAAGCCGGGAAGCCCATCAAGGTGATGATTGGTCTACCCTGGCTTTTGGCTGGGGGGGAGTTGTGTTGGACTTGGCCCTTTGCCCAGAAATTATTAGCTTTTTGCTTCCCCTAATCCAGGATGTCCCCCCATTGTAACAAAATTGCATAGGCCCTGTGAGGTTGAAATGCCCTGGGTAATGTTAAAATCAATGCTAAATGCAGGTGCTCTACCTTCAACATGGCTGCCATAGGCCCCTGCTACTGCAGCGTGGCCTTGTTAAGGCACATTCTAGCTGCCAGGAGCTGGCTGAGACCCCATACATTGTTGCCATTCCAGCCTGCCTTGCCTGCCCACAGTTAGAGTAGGGAAGCTCCTGGCACCTTCTAGAATAGGGGCGGAGCCTAGTTTTGCCGCCTTAGACGGTGGTCACCTGACCTGGGCCTCTAAAAGGAAAGGGAGGGAAACTTTCCAGTCAGTTGGGGCATCACTGACCTGGGGGACCAACGCAGAAGATTTAGGTGGTAGGGCCAAGTCAGGGACCTATGCCACTGGGAGTGACAGGGCTTAGGTGCTGCCTTCCAAGTAGAGTGAGGTACCCTGAGCTAGCCCACTGATCTGGCCCGGCGGGACGCGAACCCAGGGACCATCTACAATGACCTGCTGAGGAATCCTGTCAGCAGCCCTCAACTCAAACCCCCTTCAAGAAACAAGGAACTATCCACAAGGGCGCCAGAACCATCAAGCGCCAAGAAGAAGTCTAACTGCGCTAACCAGGACCACTGGGGATCCACCAGGTATTGGGCTGTGCTCCTTCTGCCCCCTTTGTCCTGACCTGGGTCCCTGCGCTATCCTGCCACTGTCGTGTGGCCTGTCCTGCCTTATCTGTTCTGCAAATCTGCCTGTCCTGCCTAATCAGCGCTCTCCTATGGTGCCCCTGAGAAGCGCTGTGGACTGCTGACCTGCATAAACTGCTGATGCCCCCGAGGCGCTGTGTTACCAGCGCTGTTGCCAGTGCTGTGATCCCCCTGTGGAGAGCTGCCCTGCTCGGACCTGCGGTGGCCCCAAGAACTGCCGCTGCGCGCTGTGCCCCACAAAGCGCTAGATTGACCTCCACTCACCGCGGTGGAGTCTGGCCGTGAAGCGCTGCCTTGTGAGCGCTGTGATTGCCCCCAGGCAGCCCTCGGATCCAGGAGAGGGCCGCCGCCGTGGTGTTGTGGGCCGCGCCCGGCCCGATCACGTGCAGTCCTTCTGGAAGGTATTGGCCATTGATCAGAATGAAAAAACCATAAATCCATCCACATGAATAACAGAACCAAAGAAAATAAGATCCAAATATATATCCAAGGAGGGACTAGCAAAGTGAACTTAAACCAGGAAATAAAAACTCAAATCCATGCTTGAGGTGAATGCAGAACCAAAGATGCTGAAGAAGTGTCAGTATCTCAGAAGGGATTTCCAATGGTGAATCAGCATAAATGACATCCACTGTAGAAGATGGAGAAGTAGCGATAGGAACCAAGTCAACAAAGATTTAACCCCCCCCCCCCATCCCGGACGCTAGGGAGAAGCAGCAAAGGTGAAGTTCACCAGCTGCAAAAGAAATTCTTGTGATAGACCACTTCTGGGCATATTATGGAGAATTGGTCAAATGGTGTAGCTTGCCATGTTCAATGGAAACATCAACGTTGGGACCCTCAATGTCTGGAACATACATCTTGATGCCAAAAAGCATTTTGTACAGGGTCCACCCACCCAGAGATTTTTTTGGTAGAATATTTAATGATTGTTGAACCCCGTAGAGATGATTCTACCAACCACACCCGTACTTAATTCTCTAGTGGTTAAGGATTGCTTTAAGTCATGCTTCATTCTCTCCACAAAATAATTACCCTCAGGCCTATACAGAGAAGAAAAATGCACTTGCACACATATGGACTTTGAATCCCGGTAAGCCTTAGAGGCAAAAGAAGGGCCTTCGTCTGCGTGACATATACGACAGACATAAGTCTTGACAAAGACTTGCAAATCTTTAATAAATGTTTGTGGCCAAACCCAGAGGAACCTGGAGCATGAATCAATTGCAACCAAAATACATTTGAACGCAGTATAAGTAATGAATGTACCTATGAGCAATGATCTAGATAAACACAGCCGAAAGGCTGATTAGAAATAAACACATGTGTCTTTGGTGGTCTAGACACAGTGGGGCACATGCATCAACAGATTTTGCATTCGCAAACGGTGCGAATCGCAAAAATCGGCCGTTTGCGAATGCAATATCTGAAAATGAGATGCATCATTTTTTTGTCCATTTTGGAATCGCAATTACTTTTGCGAGTCCTTAAAAAAATGCAAATTCAATTGCGATTCCTTAGAAACTCGCAATCCTTGTTGCGATTCGTTAAAAAATCGTAAATTTTACGATTCCTTAAAAAAATGCGAAAAACGGAATGCATCAATTTTCGCACATGTCAGTAATTCTCAGAAAACACATTTAGGAAGTGCAAAAATAAGAAGAAGTGAGACCAGGTGGTAAATTTTTTTTTCAAACCAACACATGTTGAAATGATTAGCAACTTATAAAAGGGACCTCAGAATGACTCTGGATTCCTTCCAGGATGGCAGCAGCAATTTTCCTAGCACGTAGATGGCGGATGAGAACAGCAGGGAGGAGGAGCAGAGAACTCAGTGAAAGGGTTTTCAGGTTGCGCATTACTTTGCTTGGGCAGACACAGGCTGACATATATGATAAGTATAGACTGAATGCAGACACTATCATTGATTTAATTGCAGAGTTGGACCCCATACTGCAAAGGCAGACGCGTAGAACTCAAGCCATACCCACCCATGTGCAGGTTTTATGTTGTCTACACCTTTTAGCCTCTGGCTCCTTCCAAGGGGTAATAGCAGTTGCAGGGGGTGTGTCACAGAGTGCATTGTCTAGATTCTTCAATGACTTCCTGAATGCAATGCTCCATAGGATCAATCACCACATAATTTTCCCCTCAACGCATCAGGAGTTAATGCAGACCAAGTTAGACTTTTATAACGTGGCACACTTCCCACATGTCATAGGATGTGTTGATGGAACACATGTCCCCATTTGTCCACCAGCTGCTAATGAGTATATTTTTAGAAATAGAAAAAGTTACCACTCTTTAAATATACAAGCAATCTGTGATTCCAAAGGAATCATCACTGACTTAGTTGCCAGCTACCCAGGTAGTGCCCACGATTCTTATATTTTCAAACATAGTGCCATTCATGATCGCCTACTTGCTGGAGAATTTGGAGATGGATATTTGTTAGGTAATTATTATTTAATTTAATGCAAATTGTAATGATTCTGACATCCATTGCAATGTCTGTGATGTTTTACTTACATATGTCATCTATCAATGTAGGAGATAGTGCATATGGATTGAGGTCTTACATTCTCACCCCATACCTGAATCCAACTACCCGCAAAGAACAACTGTACAACAAGGCCCATATCTCAACACGCAGCATAATAGAGAGGACGTTTGGGGTCATGAAGTCCAGGTTCAGAATACTGCATAAGACTGGAGGAGCCTTGCAATATCGGCCTGATGTGTGTTGCAAAATAGTTGCAACATGTGCAGTGTTGCACAACCTAGCAACTAGGAGAGGCCTTGAACTACATGAGGATGATTTGCTACCAAATAATTTCAACCAGCCACAACAACGACATGCAAGAGTTCATGGACCGGACGCAGCGGAAGGGAGAAGAAGAAGGGAAGAAATCACACAACATTACTTTTAATAAAAGGTAGGAAACATATTTTGATGCTTCAAAAGGTGAACACTTTAATAAACCATGTTGCACACAGTAGTAGTTTGTAAAAAATATGCAAAAAAAGACTTTCTCAAAAGATAAACAATTCAAGAAATTGGCCTAATGTAATTCTTAGTCCATATCATTGAACATTGAAAATGTGTAAAATAAAAGGCAACAATTACAAGTAATCACTTCTTCCTTCCACGCAAACCTAAAGCTTTAGTTTTCACGGAATCAGAAACCATGCATGGGGAAATATACATTTCTTTTCCTCTTTTACTACGCCTTTCACACACGTCATCTGTGTGTGCAGCAACACTGGTTCCTGCAGATTCATTGATCACATTGCCTTCAAAAGCTGCATTCTTGCTGTCATCAGTTGGCAGCACATGATCCCCTCTTTTAATATTTTTCAATCCTTCACATAGTTCAGCACAACACTTTTCGATGCCCTTTTGCATGCGCATTGTGTGCTTTATGACACGTGCATTGCTGCTGGTCACCCTATTCAGAGCCCGGGCATATGTGTGCATACTTGCAACAGCTCTCAAATGTCTATTGCAGTTGGCAATGTTTTGACTTTGGAAAAGGTCAGTTAATGTGACCAATGCATTTGCTACACGCTCTGAATTCAGATTTGAGGCAGTATGTGCCCCTTCAATGACCTTGCATAATGTTTTCAAGCTCTTATTTATTCCACTGATGTCTCCCACTATGTGACTCATTTGTCCCTTTATCACTCTCAGGTCTTTCCCCTGAAGACGCTGGACTTTCAATAATTTGAGTTCTACTGTACTAGCATGGACATCATCCACTGTGGAGTCATTTGGATTTGTAGTGCGAGGCCTTCTTCGGTAGAATTCTTGGATTTTTCTACGACCACTGAAGTTTTCTTTGGAAGTGGCAGCCTTCTCAGAATCTTCAACCACATATTCCGTGACATTGGCATCTTGCTCAGAGTCTGATTCAAGTACTTTCCGCACTGACTTTCTGATTTTTTTAACATGCACAGAGGGTGAGGAACTCATGGTGTTATTGTCTGAATGGCTATGTACATCCATGCTGATGTCATCAAAAGGGTTTGCCTCATTAGCCTTTAGTACATCTATAATTTGAAAAATGAAGCATGAAATCAATGTAATGTCTTCTCAGAAAAAAGATTTGTAATAAAGACAATGTTTTCCAGAAGAAGGACGCCTTTTAAATCTTCATTTACCATGTGTGTAACAATTATTTGGTAGGCAAACTGACAATGTACATATTGCATTGATGAATAATGATTTACACCTAAAAACTACAACTTCCATGATGCATTGCACTGTTCAATGAAATTGCCTTTTACACTAGTGCTATGCAAGTTATGATGTAACAGAAGATTACAATTATATGTCACTACATCAAACACATGACTAAATACATCCTGCAGGCCAATGTAAGTTAAGTTAGCATTTGTCCCAAAAAATTAATCTTACCTTGAGAAGTGCCAGCATGCTCAGAGGTGTCTATGTTGGTCACTCCAACAACAGCTTCTGCAACAAGTGTCCCCTCAACCAAATCCTCAAGGGGAGTTGTGACCTTATTGTCAGGGGAGCCACCACCAGTCTTCAAACTACTCTTCATTCTGGACGCTATACTGTCTTTTGCTCGTGAGCGTAAATCGTACCAACGCTTTTGTAGGTTGGTGATGTCCCGGTGGGCAACCCCCACTGCATTCACTTTAGCCTGTATGCCTAGCCACACTTTCCTTTTTGCAGCCTCAGGGACCTTCAAAGAGAGCTTTCCAAACAGCTGGTCGTGGTGTGAAGTCACCTCCTCAATGAGTATCTCCAGTTCTTGCTCACTGAACTTGATTTTCCTTTTTCTGACTTGTACATCCTGACTGGCAGTTTCTGGCTCCATTTCTCCAACAGCAGCACTCCAAAACACTCCTCCACTGCAGACAAACAGAGCTGAATGCACCAACTGCCTGTTTTCAGTTTGAATGTGCTAGGCAGGTGTGTGCAATTAGGCTCCTGGCTTCCTGGGTGTGGCTGGGCTGTGATGCATGAACATGCGAATAAATTGCGAATTCCAATTTTGCGATATTGCAAAATGCGAATTTGCAATTTATTCGCATAAATTAATGCGATTCGTACATATCTGCGATTTTTACCGAATCGGTAAAAATTCGCAATAATGATGATGCATTCCGTTTTGCGATTCGGAATTAGAGATTCTCTAATTTTCGCAAAATCCGAATCGCAAATCAACACATTGATGCATGAGCCCCAGTGACACTTTTAATCTGTTGGCATATATCACAATTCAAAACATATTTTCTGGTTTGCTGATACAAACCCTGCCACCAATACCGCTGTTGTAAAAGTGAAATAGTGGCAGCCATTTCCCGCATGTCCAGAAGTGACACCCTCATGTGCGGCAACTATTAAAGAATATCTGAGGACAAGGTTTGGTATCACGTGGTCTGCAACTCCTGGTATAGTCACAAATGGTAATATGAATATTTAGAAGGAAAATCTTTAGGTAAAGTGGTGCCTGCTTGAAAAGCAGGGGCGGCAATCATGGTATTATTATCAACATGAGTTTTAGAACACATATTTGCTGCTATCTTACATGTTGCTGCTTCAGATTTGGCTGCCTCACCAGCCAGAGAACGTCCTACTGTGTGTGTTCCTACATGCTGATGACCCAGTGCATGAATAGCATGAACTAGTGGTAACTTACTTTAAAATCCGCATCTTAACCCAAAGCATTTTATGCATGATTTTGCTACCTTTGGAAAACTTGAAGTCATTTTGACTCCAAAATATTATTGTCACTAAATGATTGTACACAATAGAACAAATCACACATTCTAAGTGTGGGGAAATCAGGATCCCTATGTTCAAGTGCGAGAAGCAAAGCCTTTAGTACAGCCATCTGCGCTCAACAATCTCCTGGAGACCGAGTGTGATTAATGGTAATTTGGAAAATGCCATCTGACATAGTGCCAAAAACTATGGCGCATGCTGCAGAGTATTGCTGTTTAGAAACTATAGCCGGTTGTCCTGAACCATCGGTGTATATAATACTTTTGTATTCATCAAACGGAAGAACTGAAGAAGGCACAGGATAAGCATTTTCATATTGCAAAAATTCTTCCTTCTGTAAAGAAGGGTCAAAGGACTTTCGAATTAGGAACGCTGGCCTTATTAAAAGCCTCTAAGGCAGGCACAGGAGAAACAAGAACAATGCGTTTACCGTGAGCCAAAGGCCATTCCTTGACGACGGCCATCAGGACTGCTGTCAGTATTTTTTTCGACGGATGTAAAATGCATTTCCGCCAGGGAACATAAGTGCGACTTTTATACAATAGGAACTGTATCATCTTCATTAAATGTGATATCAATCAATCAATCAGGAGTTTGTTAAAGCGCAACTACTCACCCGTAAGGGTCTCAAGTCGCTAGGGGTGGGGTAAAACCAATAGAACCAGTCTCTACCATGACAAACGTTTCAGTTAGTCTCGCCTCCAAAAGCTGGTAGAGTGTCCTGTGCACTATGGTGACTTTACATCGCTTTCGAGGAGAGTCCCCTCCCAAGCCTTGTCCAGGAGAAGGATTCTCACCATCTGGGTCATATTTAGGGGTTAAGATTGCAACTTTTTTTCTGAAAAGGTAGCTTATAAGGAGACAGTTGATGCTCCTTCTTGATCTTAACGTCAAAAAAGCATTGTGTGACCTGTTCCAGCTGCATGTACTCTCCTTTTCTATGATCAGATTCCCTTCCTCTGTCATACTATTGATCAGTCCTGAAAGGAATCAGTAGAACATGGATCAGGAACCTCAAATCAATCAGGAGGTTTAATCTTAGATCAGTCATGAAAATCGTAATACCATTCAAAGTATTTCGGGGCCGGAGTACCACCACAAGGTCCACCTTTTTACTGTTGGAGTTTAGCTTTACCCCATGTTTTCTTGGGAAAATTACAGGCAGGGCTAGCATCTCTGTCAAGAGCTGGTTTTATAAGGGTCTGGTCCCCACATGATTACGTCCTAAGAAATGATAATAGGCAAACTCACGTTCACAGTCCAAAATAGTCACTGAGCAAGTTGCTGGCCTATAGTCAGAGAAGCGATGTCACCTTTAACATCAGAAAGAATCATTTGGAATACAACTTGAACATTTCCAACATGTTTCATCCCCAAAAAGAGGACAAGACCTACCCCATGTTCATTCTGTATCTGTTTGAGGACATTCGGCAAATCGTCCATCGAGGGAGTGCCGTAACAGAGAGTTTACAGCATGGTCAACACGGCCCCCTAGGTGTTGCAGTCAGCTAAAGCTGGAACCAGACCATTAGGCAAACACATGGTTAACATTCTATGTTTTTTCTCGTTGTCCAATAAGGGGAAACACAACATCAAGTCAATCAATTTTCTGGACAATCATAAAGGGAATGTCCTCATGATTAACAGGGTGTTTGCCCATAACTGTGTGCACAATAACCGGAACAATAACAAGTCCTACACCATGTTCTGCCTGAGCAGATAGACCCGCCCCAGAAAGGCATGGGAAACAAATTGTGTTAAGTGTACGTATAATAGAACAATATGGGTATATATTACAAATGTCTGTGGCAAATTCAGACCTGCTAAATTTTGTAATGGCGTGAAGCCTGCAAGAGTATGCTAGGTGGCCCGTTAATACTTAATGGGCCCATACAAACAATGCCAGGGACATGGGGAAGGGCCCATTAAACCACGTCCAGTGTTCTAGATCATAAGAGGAATTTCAAGAAGTGCATATGAATGATAAGCGTTCGGTGCCGCAGCCAGAGTATAAGCAGAAAATAGATTGTCATTAGCGTCAAAAGCCAGGAAGGTGAACCAGTAATAAAAAGCCTCAAAGAGGTAGGCAGCCTCCACTTCACGAAAAAATAAAAACTACAGGAGACCAGCATTAGGGACTCCATGCTGAAGTGAGTGTTGAGTAACCACTGGGCGGCAATTTGTGGCAATGGCAACAGCTATTATCTATAAGCAATGGATTAAAAAAAACGCAGAACAAAAAAGGGTATAAACCTTTATTATTCAAGCTTGAAAACCTGACAGAACTAGGGGGCCCCTTGCAACTGTGGAGGATAGGCCCCATTCACCACAGATGTCTCCGCAAAATGGTCTGATGGTATTGTGGACAAGCACACATGCTCCTCAGGGTTCTCACAAATAAGTACCTGACCAAATGTTGGTGGCGCCATGTTGCAGGGATTCTGCTCAGAAACCGAACTAGGATTAGGACCATAGAACATTAGTAGATAGGGATTGAGTAACCTTACCACCTCAGCACCATAAGCCCAAGTCCAACTAGCTATAGTGTCTCACTTGCCCTCCTACCCATATCCAGAGATACAAGTGAATCGACACTACCGACCTTCTCAGGGATCGCAGTAACAGGATACAATTTTTGCTCGCACACTCATACTCATCCACAATAAGATATGACAGAGACACGAAGGTAGTTTGAAAGATGTATTTAACTATCATGCTCTAGAGTGCAGTATACACACCACAGCAAGAAAAAAACTGCCTAACACAAATACCATCAGCACAGTCAGTAAACCGTATTTAATGACAATCCCGGTCATGACAGACGAGCTCATAATAAACACCTAGTTGAAAAGATAAAATAATGGATGGATATGAAGAAGTATGCAGGAAAGTGGAAGAAGAAGGTTGCTACTAAAAAGAATGCTACAGAGACAGAAAGGAAGGCAACGGGGTCAGCTACAGATTTGATGTTAAAGGCAATTTTATGTGCATGTGCCCTGGATAAGAGGTTATACTTTTGCCCTTACAACACATTTTCCAAATGTGCATGAAGAAGTGGAAAAATGGTACGAGGAAGTTCTTAGATTAATGACAATTTCAAAAATGTTTTGGACAGATTCAAATATGCTATTCGAGACTCTGGTACCAAGTGCTTTCTAGGCAGGGTGCAAGGTTGCTATTGCTTGACCGACTGAGGAACCAGCTAGAGTTGTAGGTACTAATGTCCCAGCCGAAACCGTTGATGGAAAATTTAGAACAATACTTAAGCATTATAAAAAGCAGATCCCGGAAAATGTATTGGACAAACATTTTGAGAACTACATAAGAGCCAAAGGACAATGCATGCTAATTATGAAGGACTTATGCAGATTTTTAGGAAACTCTAGGACATGCACATGGAAACGGTGGGAGCGTAGCGTGAAAGCAAGCTAGCGCAAGGTTGCACCCTGCATCTTCCCTAGCACTGGCACTAAATTTAGCTGCTTAGTGCCAATGCAGGCACCCTTTCATCATAATTCAAGGGTGCCTGTGTTGAGGTGTCCCTTCCTGCACATGAACAATTAGTAATGGTGATTTGTAACTTCTATGTGTTGTTCTTTTTTCTGCAGCACACATAGAAGTTGCAATTTGTAATTTTTCAATGATTGTTGCTATGCAGGAAGGGACACCTTCCTGCACATGAACAATCATTAATGGTGATTTGCTGTTTCTATTAGTGCTGCAAAATGCAGCACACATGGAACGAGCAAAAACGAGGAGAAATATACAATTTCCCCTCGTTTTGCCAGGTTAAAACCAAGGGGCATTTTTACTAGGAAGTGGAGGAGCACGGCTCGTGTCATTTGTTTTTTCTTTCTACAGCGTTCTGGCCCTGAGAAGAACCCCGTAATTGGAGTGGTTCGAAAAGCTTCAACCTTTGTTTCTTGGCCAATTGTTTTGTGCATATTATCTAAGGAATCAAAATATTTAGAATTTTTTGTAATGTGTTTGGTCTTAGGCCCGGGTTTTTTATCTGATATATGAAACTTGATTGAAAAAATTGTTCTGGGAAAGTGGGCTGGGTGTGGGTTGCTTGAATGTCTGGGAAATGTGATTTTGAGTATTGTTTGTAAAGTGTGGCGAAAAAGCAGGTGTGGATGGGTGCTGGAAGTGATGTGAATGTGGTAAATATCGTGATCTAAGAAGAAGAGTTGTTCGCTGGTGATATGAGGATGATGAATACATGCAAAAGGTTTTTAATGATATGATATTGTATTTTTTTAATCTAAGTTTGCCTATGGCTAAAAATACATTTTTTTAAATTCAGATGGAAATTGATTTTCTGTGGTGACATTGTGTTTCGATGTTCCAGTTTTGGAAGGTGAATAATGGATCAGTACTGGCACTTGTTGTTCATTTGTAAATTGGGGATCAGCCTTACTGATTAGGGTCTAAACCCTCTACAGTTATACACCCTTATAAATGGGGGCAGGGTCAAAAAGCAATGGCGTTGCGGCGGAACGTCCACTACAACACCCATTGCTCGCCCCTTCCATGCCAAGTGGTGAGTGAAAGGGGTCCTTATTTACTAGGCAGCGATAGGCCACATCATGTGGCTTAACACTGCCTTGTAAATAAGGTGAGGGGTTTATCGCCACAGGAACATCACTAAAAGTGACTTTCCTGTGGCAATAAGCCCTTGTAAATATGCTCCTCAGTGTAGTTAAGGATCTTGAGAAAAATTATGTCAGTGGATTTGTGTCTGCTTTTGCTATGGGTTTGCATCTTAAGATTAGCATGCATATTCAACAGAGTGCAATATTCAGAATAAAGGTATCAATGATATTTTGAAATACTCTTAGTACAATATTGATAGTTTTTTTGTGAAAAAGAAGAAGATTAAGGAAAAACTGATGGCTGCTCATACAATGCAGTTTCAGATATCGAGTTGCTTGCAGTTTTTGTAGGAAAATCGGCCATTGGAAGCAGGAGTGTAAACTGAAATTAGATAAAATCCAGAATGATTTTTTTTTTCCAAGATGCAGCGGAATATGAATCAGGTCCAAACACAGTCAGTAGCACAGCCCAACCATCTTCTGTGAAGCATGTGTTAAATCGGTAGCAATTTAGTATGAAAATGCCTGTAGCTCCTGTAATGCAACAAAACATGAAAAATAATATGCCATAATAGCCTAGGTTGTCAACTGAAATAATTAATTCTTGAGATAATTACTTTTCAGAGAATAATTCCCAATCCCGGTGCCTAATGGGGAGTAAGGATTGCTTACTTAGTGCAGTCCTTGAGGTAGACCCCTTTGTAGATGGTGAGGTGAATGACCACCCTGTGTCTTTATTGATGAGGGATTAATTGATTAATTGATTGACACAGTAGCTACTGAATCTACAGTTCATTCAATGGAGATTCTAAGCCTATCCTTCCGGGCAATGGAAGATCATGTTGTAGGCATCAGCAATAAACAAATTGTTTATCAGGTTACAGCAGATGTTCCTGATAAAAGAGGATCAATGGAAAATAAACTCCAATTCATTTTGTGTGGTTCAAGTGCTATTAATTTGTGGGCTGTGATTTTCTTTGCCAGATGAATTGTGTGATTTAGTGCACACCAGAGGGTGTTCCAATTGAAACCCAATATGAAGATTCATTGATTAGGATCAAATCAAATGATTCAATAGTGCAGTTGTTCCCACATCTTACCAAACTGAACTCTCAATTCAAGACCCTCTCAAAGAAGAGGTATTGTATTTTACAATAAAAAGGAAAGGTGTGATCCAGAGCCCATCATTGTCATTGAGAAAATGATTGAACAATGTATTTTGCATCATATGCTTGGTAGTCCTTGCTATTCTCCCGTAATGGGCATTAAAAAGTTAGTGATAAACAATTACCAATTGGATACGTTTTCTGAGTGCGGGGCACATTTTACGAGCATTGTTGCCCTGAATACCTTTGCGGGAGTTTTTTAAAGATCAGGGCACTGCAGTTCTGATGGCTTGTTACAGCAGGTCCTGTTAACTCTTGTCTCCAAGTTCACCAGCCTTGCCGAGACTCACCCTGGTGGGACTTCCAGTCCCAGGGTGCAGCACAATGCACTTCCACCTTCTCCATCACGTCACCACTGCCACAGGTGAGGGAGAGGCGGTATGAGCGCGCTACAAAGCGCAGACTCACCCCCGTAGCGCGGGACGCGTGCAGGCCACGCCCAGGCAAAGCCGGCGCCAAGGGGCGAAGCCCGGGCCAAGGGCAGGCCCGTCATCACCAGGAAGAGGCAGGGCATGGCCACCCCTTTTTCGACCTGGGTCCTATTCCATTTCCTGTACTAAGAGTTGGAGTTGGCTGATTGGTACTGTGAGCCCCTTTCTCTATAGTCCCCATCATTTGCTTCTGCCTCTAGAAACTTTATTTTAATTTCAGAAGCAAAAACAATACGAATTATGATTTAACTGACTGGGTGAGATTAAACATTCGACTTTGTACTGGGACTTACGGAAGTTCCCAGGTCCAGCTTTGTACTAACTAGTGTATTGTATTGTACTGTATGATGCACTTTAGTGATACTATTTCATCAAATGTCTTTTTGCTAAAAATTGCATATGCCCGTTGTGTTTTTGCAGGCAAGGTTTAAACTAGGACAAAACAACCCCCCTGCATCTAGACAGTCGAGATACACTTCCCTTTTCAACATACAGACAATAAATTGTTTTGGGCCCTTATCGACCCTAGACACTAATGGTTGACTATTTATAAATCAGAACTTAGCAGGGATTCACAATAATAATTGTGTTGGGACCAAATGTGATTCAGCCTTAAATAGGTCAATTAGAACTGAACTAGTGGATGAGGGCGATAGTAAGTGCGAAGGTGAAATGAATAACGTGGGGGTATCCAATCAAGTCATGCAAAATGAGCCGGGACCAATAGAGTCGCATATATCTATCCCTGTAACAACCCAGCCCAAAACAAAAAATGTGAGAGTCTTGTTCTGGAATGTTGCAGGTCTAAAGAATAAAGTGAAAGACACACCTTGGAAAGATTTTATGAATAACTTTGACATTTTGTGTATTCAAGAAACCTGGGTGAATAACGAAGTACACATTAATGTCTTCCGGACGTAAACCAGCAACACATTCATCAAGTGGAAGACCTAAGGGCGGAATCTTTGTTTATGTTGCAAATATGGTCGGGCCCAAAAGATTAAAACTGTTAATACTGAAATTTACTATCAGACTGTATTGATTCATATAAATGTGAAATTTATATTGGATGTAAATCAAGCCATATAATAATGTTGAAAAAGGGAAATTGGGCACTATTACGAAGAAACTAAGCCAGGACATTAGTAATTTAACATTGAAAGGCAAGACTGATATAATTCTTATATGTGGTGGGGACTTTAATGTCCATTTATGCTCGATAGCTGGGCTAGGAAAATGTGAACTGATAACTGATGAGGCTTACCCAGTGATGCACTTCTCCCTCTCAGATAGAGGAGAGATGTTTAATGAGATCCTGTACAAGCATGATTTTGGTTTTGAAAATCGTATCTGTTCACCGAAGGTGGACTTTGGACATAGCTTTATAGGTAGAGGAGCCACAATAGACTTCATACTTATGCCAAACTGTTACGCAAGTTACGTTACCAGTTACAATATCCATCAAAATGTAATGAGTGACCATTTGCCGCTAATCGTAAATATAACCATTCCAACTATTGCAGTAAGGAAAGACTGCAAACAAATAGAGGGGGCACAAAACGTAACACTAGGTAGACACAATGGCTATACATTACGATGGTTCAGCTTGGCCCTTCAGAGTTAAGTAAACAACTTGTTAGCAAGGCTTATAATTCAATCTAAACTTGTCTAGATGATAGCCCTTCGCACAATAACATCCTGAAAGCATTTACCAACATAACCAATACAGTTAAAAATCTGTTGTCAGTGGAGAACAAAGCTAACCGAGCGGCCAGAAAGGGATGGTTTGATAAAAACTGCACTAAAACATATAGGACCAGATGTAGGTAGCCCAATACCGGTCGGTAACGGCCGAAATTACCGAATTTTGGCCGTTATGACCGGTATTTAGGGTTTGAGATGTAGGAGGCAGGTTTAAGGATTCAGTAATTTATCGAACGGTAATTTAAATCCCGATTCGGTAAATTACCGAATCCTTAATGTAGGGAGCACTCAAGAGAGTGCATTTTACATTTAAGGATTCGTTATTTACAACCAACTACAAGTTGGTGGTAAATATCGAAAACCTTTAAAAAAGCAATTTTGTGCTTTTTTAAAAGTGCCATGTGGCAGACATACATGTCCTCAGGGCATGTATGTGTGCCACATGTGCACCCATTGCACTAATCTGGTGGTGCAACTCGGTGTCAATGTTTTACCCTGCCACGCTTGTAAGTCTTCCCCCTATTACCGATTTGGTATTTACCGAATCGGTAATTCCCATTCATTCCAATGGGCCTCCAGGCCCATAGGAATGAATGGGAAATACCGATTTGGTAAATACCGAATCGGTAAATACCGAATATTACCGATTCGGTAACATTTACCGTATCATTACCTACATCACATTTACTGATTCCTAAATACCAAATCGGTACAATTCGGTATTTAGGAATCGGTAATATGTGATTACCTTCTTCTGGCCCATAATAAGCTAAAAGAAGCCCTGCACAGGCAAGTATGAGACACGGAGGAAATTAGGAGTTGCAGGAAGCTTTATAATGAAGCCAGGAAAAGTAGAAAAAACTGTTTGAAAGAGAAGGCCTGGGAAAATCTTAAAAATGCCTCGGGTGTAAAGATAGCTCCCTATTATGGCAGGCTGTAAATGCACCTTCTTTTCCATTGATAACCGAGATGCACCTTCTATTGAATTAGCAATAGAAGTAAAAACATGGGTGGACTTCTTTGCAAATGTTTACTCCCTACAAAATGGTACGGAGAGGGAAACAGACTGGGGGAAAGAGCCTGTGAGGGACCACCAGGACCCCAAAGAATGTAGGCCTCTTAATTTTAATATCACTCTTGAAGAGGTAACCAGGGCAGTAAATGCCAGCAAGAGTGGTAAGGCCCCACGCCCCAATGGGGTGCCAATTGACCTTTTTAAGTCATTCCCGCAGTTATGGTCCCCAATATTAACGCGGGTCCTACAAGCACGTTGTGCAAAAGTGTTTAGAGATACATGGTCTGAATCCATAATTTTTCCGATCTTCAAGAAGGGAGATCGGGACAATCTGGCATGCTACTGCACAATATTTTTATTAGTTTCATTTATAAAGGTGGCGGGAATGATTGTTTCAGACAGATTATAAACATGGGCAGAGGAAAACAACATTTTAAGTGATGTACAGTGCGGTTTTAGATCTGGGTTAGGTGTCAACGAGCAGGCTCTTAATCTTAGTATTTTAATTGAAAAGTACACGCAGGCCAAATCAGAGAAATGTTATTTGGCATTCGTCGAACAGCAGCTTTCGACTGTGTTAAACACAGTAAACTGTGGGACATTTTAAGCGACCTTAATGTCGACCCTATTATAATCCAGTTTTTGAGACAAGTATATTCTGAGGCTACAGCCAAAGTCCGACATGGGTCAAACGGAGAATGCACAGCTTCATTCAATGTGGAGAGGGAGTGAGGCAAGGGTGAGTTTCGGCACCATTCCTGTTCACTCTTTACACTAATGCGTTGGAACAGGAGTTGGTGTCTAACGCTAGGGACCCGCCATACGTACATAAGCATCCGATAGCCTCCCTTCTCTATGCTGATGAAGCTGTGCTTATAGCACATACCCAGATTGGTTTACAGCGGGCTCTTACTTTTTATATTAGTTTTATGGACTTCCTGGGTCTAAAAATTAATACAAAAAAAGTTTTATAATGACCTGCGGGAGAGGTAAACAAAAATGGAGAAGTTTCCAAGCTGGGGCAGCAGGGTAGAATTTATAAAATCATTTACATACCTGGGTGTTTTATTTAATTATACCGGGACCTGGACACTAGCAATTAAAACCAGGAGTTTCCTGTTCATGCAGTCCATAGCAGCATTGACACATTTTTCTAAAAAATTGGGAAAAAGGACCCCAGAAATACTCTTGAAGATTTACAATGCCAAATGCGTGAGTATAGCTATCTTTGGGGCAGATATATGGGGACCACACGATTGTACACCAATTTAGCAAGCTGAAATCGCTTTTTTAAGATTCATATTGGCAGTTCCTGCGAGTGTCTCAGTATTTAATTGCCATAGCGCGTTAGGTCAGATCTAATTAAGGCGCAATCTGTGCTGCTTTGGCACAGAATTTGGACCTCTACGAGCACAGGGTTAAATAAGGAAATCTTAACCGATCCGATGAGATTAGACCATGCAAACATGATTACGTTGTTAAGATACGTGAAAAACTTTATGCAAGACATAGGGAACGCAGAGTATTTCTCCCAACCAGAAACGATGAATTCAATAAACCAGAGGGAGTTCAAAAAAGTTTGCATGAATGTCTTGGAGGACAATAGGCTAGGCCTGGAAATGAACACGGTGGTCCAGCACTTAATAATCACAATAATATGTACTATTCAACCATATCTATTGTGCTGCATGGGGGGTATGATAGATACGTGTTAACACGTTTTAGATTTGGGTCTTTTCATTGTTTGGTTATTTACCCTGACATGAACAACTGGTCAAGGGATTTAGGCCTGTGTCTATGTGACAATGTTTCTTCGCAAACTACGATTCATGTAATCCTATTCTGCAAATTCTACGCAAATGAAAGATGTAGATGGATTAAACCCTTATTAAAAGAGGGAGGCTGGAGACAATGTCGTCCAGCTCCACTGTATCTACAGATGCTGGATTGTTACTATTCCAATGCAACGATAACAGGTTTCCTGAAAAGTGCTCTGAGAGTGAGGAAAACTATAAATGTCTAGAAGCTGTGGGGACACACACGAGCAGTTTATATATTGTAATGTACTATCTCGGCACCGAGGCCATCTGCCAAAACTGTTTACAATGTAAGAAAAACTGTAGAAAATCGAATGCATTTATGAATTTGTATATATTTTTTATGTTTTTAGAATCGTAATGAGATGATTGCATTGCCTGCTTTTATGATTTGATATGCCTAAAATCGAATACAGCTCGATTTGACTTTGAGTGGTAAATGGAGACTAGCACAGAACCTACAGAAAATTAACAAATAGTGATTCCATGTTGTCCGGTGGTACTGAAAAGAACCTCAACAAATCTACTCGCCTACTCGCTATAGCAAGTCAGATTTTATAAGGGCAAGCTACATTTAGGGACTACTAACCCCTACTGGCTAGCCTACAAGCAACAGGTGTTCTGTTCACTCACACAGTGTAAGAGCAGGCAAGTTAAACAAATAATACTGCCTCAAAACTGCACCACTCAATCTCGCCTCCCCCAGAGACCACGGTTATTGCCAATTTAGGAATAAACTCTCCACCCAAGCAAGGGAAAACGATAGACACACTATCCTAACAGACAACGGGTCAGGGGAAAAGACACAGAACCAGATGGAACTCATAATCCAGCTGTTCGAAGCACTACAAGCATCAACAGATAGTCTGATTTTGCAGTCAGATAAACTAGACATTCAAATTGACCTAACAACTTAACTAAGCTCATAACAAGAGTACAATCCACATACTCCTCGCAGGCCTCTTCATGTGCATGCAGCCCAATACTAGATAAGTTAATCTTTTTCCAAACTTTATTCTAACAGATTCTTTGTCTAAACAATTGAATGGTTATCTCTAACGTTCAGCCTGTGAGCATAGTCACAGATTATACTGGTTCAACCTCAAACAAGCAGCTTCCTCCGGGAGTGCCAGTCCCCGAGCTTGGAATCAATTACATTACCCAGTCTACAGCTGCAGAAATGACTGATTGTGCAAATGCTGAGCAAATAATGAAACCAGGTTTCTCTAGGTCAACCAGATACATTTGTGCAATCCAGAGGGCAAACAAAGAGAGAAAGGAAAGCAAGGAATAGAACTAAGGAACACGCCATAAAAAGCTTCACCAAAGTATATCTGATTTTTACTACATCATGCCAAACAAAAAACTTAAATAGAGCCCGTCGTCATCAACACATGCCATTCCGCCGCTAATCCAAACCGACTTAAACAAAGGGTCTGCAGGAACGAACACCGAAGCATCAGAGTTTCTTAAAAAACAAACCAGTGACTCCACTGTCTTTGTCTACGCTAATCTCCAAGAAGAATCGGAATCACACAAGTCGGTTGATAGAGTGGGTCTTCACGCACAAGAACTCAAGATTTGAACAGACAGACAAGGACCTAACAAAAGGGAAAATCAAGCTCCTTCAAGTTCACATCTCTCATCAGCATCACAATCACTGCTTTCAGCTCAGAAACATTTATCCGGAATAACCGAAAGTCCTAAATCTGGCAACAATTTAATCACGTTCTCAGACATAACAGAATATTTATCCAGCCCTGATGAAACACCGGGCTCTCCGCAGCAGAAAATAAAAGAGATAAATTGCTCAGATCCACCAGAGGTTTCCAGAAACAATTCCGCAAGACAGAAAACGGAGGTGGGAAACCAGTTATCACAAACACAACTACGAAATCAAATTTTAAACCAAATAAACTCCATATCAAAGGAGCGCACACTTAAGGAAAGCTTAAGGGAAACAACTAAGCCCAACTGCACACCACAGCAGATAATATGGACTCCGGAATACGAATTACATGGCAGCCAAGATATATTGAACAAAAGTAATATATTAAGACTCATAGCGGTAATTCCGGATCTAAACCAGATACATACGGCCAACCTCCCAATTCCTCACAGCAGGCCAAAAAGACCCAACAAACATTAAACACATGGCAATCGGCAAAGGTTGCACAGCTAATTCTAAACAGCTTCCAACAATTTGCAGACTGGGGTATAAAACTATCTACAACAACAAGCCCTCTCCTCTGATTGATTATCACTCACATCAATCTAAACAAGACTTCAATAATCTTCTGGCTATTAAACAAGTTTATTCCATTCTATAGAATGCTAAGGGAAGCAGCGGTTCACACACAACTGTGTATAGAAAAACAATAGACCGGCAAGCAGTAACTAACATAAGCTTAAATAAATGGAACTGGCTTCCGGGTACACTCGCCAACAGGAAGAGAGAATAACAAAGAACACACAAAACTAGCAATTCTTTTGAAGATGAGATTCACATTCTATCCTGGAACATAGCTTGAGCAAAGAAACTTCTCGAAGAAGGTCTTCCACTTCAACATAATTGCCTTACAAGAGACATGGGCACTGGAAGATCTCCCCAAGTTGGTTGTATCCACTACACAGTGGTGGCAGAAAAATGTAAACATTACGGCTCTGCAAAGGGTGGCCTGGAGTTTATGATGAATTAGCTCTAAACATCACTTCAGAACAGCTGAATTCTCCAGATCCTAGTATTCAACTTATTAAACTTACATATCATCATTTGGGAAAAAAGACATCAGTAATATTGGCTAAGTATTACACGCAATTGACAATAAAAAAAAAAGGACAACAACGCACTTTTATTCAAAACCATTTCGGACATACGTTGTGCTGAACCAGCTTGGAATATCGTTCTGACCGGAGATTTTAATATGAATTTGTTCCACATACCTGATGAAGATGACATTTTCGCAGCTGACAATATTTTCTGGAGCGTAAAGCAACAGCTTTCAAATAGGCAGACTCAACAGGACCAAATTGACCAGCAGCCGGTAACAGCCTTAGAATATCTGGGTATGCGTATGATTAATGGAAGATTGGAGGAAGATACTTGGCCCAAATAAACGTACCACGGCTGGAGGTCCCAATCAACACTGGATTACACGATCATAATGCTACCAGTAATGCCATTCCTTGCTCATTTCTATATTGAATACACACACCGAGCCACCATTCTATTCAACACTTTGGGGCTCATTTGTGTAGCGGGCGGATAGCCACCAACCGTATGGCGGTGGCGATCCACCCGCTAAAAACCACCGCCCGCTGCCAAATTCCTCCCGCCAGATTACCATGGCGGGGGGACCCGGGGGACGTAAAGACCGTCCGCCAGTTTTACGCCCGGTCGCAGAGTCAACCGGGCAGAAAAGCAGCTAACACGGTGGCGGTGTCTGGGAGACACCACCATCCACATTAGCATGTGTGCGGGATGTGCCTTTCCGTGGCGGCAACGCCACCACAGACAGGCAGGCCGTTTCTGCCATTGGGGGCCCGTTGCGGGCCCCGAGGGACTCTGGGGGGTGGGGTGCACATGGGGGGTGCCTATGGGCTGAGTCCACCGCCCACCACAATGTCACTGCCACTGTGGCGGGTGCATCCTAATGGCCCCCTCGGGACCTCCGCCCTTATGGCGGGCGGTCCCATTTCATGACAGGGTATTGGGCGGACAAAATCCGCCCGCCATTCTAAAGGGGGCCTTTGTCTTTAAGTTGAACTTTTCAAGATTTCAAGCCACAACATCACAGGACAGCAACCTAAAATGACTCACCTGGTCAAGCAGAATCAGTCAGCAGCAATTTACAACAATGAAAGTGCAACTCGCTGAGTCTGTACTAGTGAACACCAACTCAATTTCTGATTGATCTACCAACCGTAAGGATAAAACTTTGGCAGAAGGTATCATGCTCCAACCCATATAAATGATTGAAAAGTGACGTACAAAACTTGGGAACAGACCTAAATAAAACATTGAGGAAATTACAAACAAATAATACTAAAGATGCTACATGGAAAGCATTTTGGCAGCAGAGAAAACTTTACAAAAAGAAGCTATGGGAGACAAAAAGAACATGCTCAAGAGACAGCTGTGAGGGTTATATTCAGTACAGATGGAAGGCGCTCTGCCTATAGTAAACGTTACAGTGTAGTAGGAAAATAATGTTTGTAGCGTGGTGCGTGAAGAGCGAACGGGATAACCCAAACCGTTCAAGGAAAATCAAAGACTTTCAATAATGAGAAAACAGCAAAGCTCTCGCAACCACAAGGCAGTAAAATAGCATGATACACAGTAATGACAATAAAGTGAAGAACAACAGCAGATCTTGTATTTTCAAAATTCCCAAAGACGTTTTATTTGGATCCACATTCAGCCGACACGTGTTTCGTCGTGTTCTAAAGTGGAGTCAACACGACTCTTCAGGGCTGACAAAAGATAAAAACAACATATGTACAAGACATTTAGTTTATGGTATGTATAATACATACTTTCGTATCCCAGGTGCGCACAGTGGTGCTCGTGATTGTGAGATTCCAAACACGGGTGTTGCGTGACTAGCTTCTATATTCGTGCCTATGCAAACAAGAACACTGTGCACATCTGCATGCCTATATCGTGATAACAGTGCAGGCCAAGCCTGAGATACAGTATACTGTATACTCATTTGTTATGGATTCAGAGAATCTCATCACCTGTATGGTCATGCTCAAAACGATCCGCTAATGAAAGAGGGATCAGGGTGCAAAAAGCAATAATAGTGCTTTAATAGAGAAGGTGTCTCGTGCTCCGTACTAAGTGGCAAGATCTATCTGGTAAAGACCCAGGCATCTATCGGTTAATACAAAATGTTGATGTTGTGGAGCGGTGAATCTGAATATAATGGTGAGAGAATGTGGTTATGAAAAACCACATTAAAAACGAGAGGCAATAATCAAAGAGGCACGTGATTATGATCACAGGGTGCCCAGATTCGTTAAACATAGTTCTTACTCGCTTACCCTGTGTATGAATCGAAAGAAGATCACAGTGTAAGTAATCCAAAAATACTCAGATCTGGGTTGGGAATACGACTAGGTTATGACGTAGGCGCTCACTGAAGCGCATAGGTGGAAGCATAAAGAGACTGTTGTTCTTCACTTTATTGTCATTACTGTGTATCATGCTATTTTACTGCCTTGTGGTTGCGAGAGCTTTGCTGTTTTGACAAAAAGAACATGTGCGGAAAATTTCTGCGTCAAACTATTACACAAAACAAGACTTCACAACTCAAATACATTTTGCCAAACAATAAATCAATTGAATTGGCCAAAGACATCTTAACATCAAACATGCAGGAACAGGAATGGGCCAAATACATAAACCAGAAATTTAGAATACAGTATCATACTTCTCAACAGATACATCACAGGTACACCAAACTCTTCCCCAGCAAGCAGGTGTTCGTGCCCATTCCACCCATGCCAAAGCCACAGATGAGATCCTTGGCCTAATAGGGGAATCCAACATAAGCAACTCCTCTTGCACAGGGGATGCAATAAAAAGCATAATAAACCGAAGCAAAAGAGATGGTGCTCCAGGTCCCAACAGTGTCCAACAAGCCTTTTATAAACATGACCCAGCTTTCTGGAGCACTCCACTAGAGAACTTTTTTGCTGAAGTTGAGTTCTTAAGCAAAATTCCTGAGAGTTGGCAAGGATCTATTATAACACCAACATACAAAGGGAGAGAAAGAAAAAATCCCTATAACTACAGACTGATAGCATCACTGGATGTTGAATCGAAATACCTTGCATCCTTGATCCTGGAAGATCTGTTCAACTGGTCTAATGAACACAACCTGATTGCTACAAACCAGACAGGCTTTAGAAAGGGAATAGGAACCCTATCTAACATCTTATCCATCTCCCTAAATGCAGACAAAATGTAAGGAAAACAAACCGAGTTTGCATCTCTGTTTTATTGATCTAAAAGATGCTTTCGATAGTGTGGACCGGAAACGTTTGTGGTGTAAATTGCGAGCATGGAACATTCCAGAAGGAATACTAAAAGGATTCTTGTTATTTTGCACCGATACATGAGTAAGAGTGAAACTTGGGGACTGCTCAAGAGTTTCAAGAAAATTATACACAAACAAGGGCTTGAAGCAGGGCATGTTTTGGCCCCACAGTTAATTAATCTTTTCATATCTGATGTGCAAGTAAATCTTAATACAATCAATTCCCATTTCCCACATCTTGGCACCTTAGTTCTATTGCACCTTGCCTATGCCGATGACATCGTTTTACTCAATTTAACCAAGTTTGGTCTAACTAGATTAATAACTGAACATGTAGAATTTCTAACAGCAAACAAGTTAGAAAACAAAAACAAAAACAATGCTTATTAGTAATAGGGCAGCCCACCTGCATAACATCTGGCTAGAAGGAAAGTCTCTGGAAAATGTGTTTGGTATTGCATAAAACAACATCTGGAGAACTCTAGCCTTAATGAGGCATTGCAGTTAGAAATCGAGAAAGGGAAGAAATCAACATACACTGACTTTTTGCACAACACACTTAAATCCACTTGCACTCTGGACTTTTGGAACAAAACCTGCCCTTTTAAACATTTAAGTTAGCACTAAACAAAGCCGGAAAACTCCTTTCTCTATTACTGGACAAAAGTATTTTTCAGCCAAAGATCTCATTCCTGGAAAGTACTCAACAACTATAAAGTCCTCAAACCGGCGGTCTACTTAGATCTACCTTTTTCGGTCCACTTAAAAAAACAGCTAATGGCACTGCACTTTGGAAAGTATACAGCAATTTCAGACGCTCCAATGCGGAAAAACGCTGGCTCAAAAATGTGTTGCCTGTGTGGTTGTCAAAAGGAAGATCTTATCCACCTGATATGTATCTGTCAGAAACTTTATCCAGCATGTGTCACTTTATTAAGGGAAGCCTTTAAGAATAGAGGAATACGGTCCTGCAGGTGCGGTATTATTAAAGGGCTTGATCCATCTGACCTGCAGATGAACTGCAAACTGGTTAAGTTCCTTCACATACACGATCAGGCTGTGAAGTCTAACCCCTAAGGGAGGGTTTACTTACTGAAGGAACCACGCCTGTCGTAACTTGATGACAGCATTGTGCGCAGCATATTGCTTCACACTCCAGGCAGGAAACAAACATGACCCGCACAGGGTCTATGATTGTGTAAATCCAGTTACATGAGACACTTTGGACTCCAATATTTAATTTACAATCTATTCCTACCGGAATCTAAACTAATAACTTTGCCACCTGTTATCTGATGGTTTTACACGTCTGTCCCAAAAGTATCAACCGTCTTGCATATTTTAGACACTATTTTACAGGATTTTAGAGAGTATTGACGATTAAAGATTTTTTATAACTGTGTGATATATCCGGTTGATGAATTAATTTTAAACGTCTGTTTTAAATCAAAGTTGACATATGCAGAAATATTGCTATGGTTTTAATTAACTAAACAATAAAGATTACTTACTCACACAGTGTAAGAGTGTTAAAGATTTATTTAAATCTTTTTTATCTTGTCACATTCATTCTATCTTCAGAGACCGATGTCAAAAGTCAGTTTACATCTACAATTACTTTTCTTTCTCTGACTGCAAAGTTCAAGGATTTTGTAAAGTGAACTGTCTAACAAACCATGCCTTACAGAAAAAGTGAAATGAAAGGATGTCGTGTTTTAGTCACACACACTTAAACAGCTAAAAAGTGAACTGTACAAACATTTCAAAATACATTTCAGAAGATATTAAAGCCCTCAGTTTGTAATTGCGTGTTGAAAAAATAATATTTTAATAGGATGAAAACATATAAGAACACTTTACTTGGTGGTGTACACATGATAAATCTGGTTGCTGAAACTCAATTTCCACATATTATTGTGTTTACCCTATATAGTTTTATAAGTAAACTGCATGTTAGTGGGAATATTTTTGACCACTTCAGTGGGAAAAAGGGTTATGTAAATGACAGTGCACTACCACCTCGTGTTTTAGTAATATATTTATTAAAAGTGAATTTTTAAAGAACTGAGAAACATTCCTGCCCTTGCCCTGATGGCAATGCTATTAGTGAAATAAGATACAAATAAGAGGGTTAATGTATTGTATAAAATGAAAGTTGAGTTTACATACTGGTACTGGTGCTCTGATATGTGATAAATGAAACATTGGCTCTGCAGAACAAATGATTTGCTTGCAATGACATAATGAGACCAGTTTATGGGTTAAGTACATTACAGTTAGGTTTAGTAAATTATTCAGGATGCGAGACCCGCAGGTCTAGTGAAATATGTATGTTTTTTTGGGCCTGCAAATCCTGCTGTAATTCTGTATCCAATTCCAACAGATGCAGAATGGTATACAGTCGACTTATGCCACACATTCTTCTCCATTCCTCTGCATGCAGAAAGCAAATATATCTTTCTGTTTCAATTCCAAAATAACATCCTGGTGTAGTGTCGAATTCCACAGGGTTATGCTGAAAGTCCTTCGATTTTTAGTTCAATGCTAAATAAAGATCTAGAAAGTTTGCCGTTGTCATGTACTTCATTCCATGTACTTTGCATAGTTGACCTATTGGTAGCATCTTAGGCAAAAGAAGATTGAATACTTTATAATATTGCACTTCTGAATCAATTAGCTGGCAATGGTCTCGCAGTTTCCCCTACAATGATGCAGCATTGTAGAAAGAAATTATTTATCCTGGTCATTACATTAACAAAAGAGCAAGGAAAGTCCCAAAAGAACACATTTCTGCAATTCTGAAGAAGTATCCACCAACCACCCAAAAGGAGATAAGGATGTTACTAGGAATTGTTGGCTACTGTCGCCAGTTGATTCCAACCTTTTCTTTGATTGTGAAGCCTTGAATAAGGCTTACACACAGAAATATCAGTGACCAGTACAATTTGATGACAAATATTTAGAGGCCTTCCGAAAATCAAGAGAAAAAGTTTGCAATACAACTGCCCTCAGAATGGCAGGTTATGATACAGAGTACTACCTGGTGTGCTCTTTCCATACTTTCTCAGAAATATAGTGGAATTGAGGCCAATAGCCTACTTGTCAGCTGTTTTGGATCGAGTAGCTGTTGCCCTTCCTGGTTGTCTGAAATTGGTAGCAGCTGTTTGCACTCTAATAGAGAAAAGTGAAGGAGCTGTGATGGGACATGTTAATTGTGTTTGTTCCACATTCAGGTATGATTTTGCTGACCCATTAGCATATAATAAACAGTTGCCTGACCAGATACGGACACGTCAGATAGATAGCTGACATATTTTCTGTGAGAAGATGTAATTTTTGGAACCCTGCAACACTGCTGCCTGAACTCAAAGAGGACAAGGAAGAGAGTGCTTAAGATAAGCACGACTATGTGGTAGTCACAGACTTATGTACCAAATCAAGACCAGACATAAGAGAAGTTCCTTTTGAAGAGCTGATCTGATTTTGATTGTGGATGGTTCTTGTTTGAGAGACCATCATGGAGCATTGAAGGCTGCCTATTAAGCATGCTCCAGTTCATAACCATCATGGAGTTGCTAGTTGTTTAAAGACCAGCAAGAGAAGAGGATTTTTAACTGAAAGGGCATGCCACCTGAATTGGTGTATTTTGTATCTGTGTCTGAAGAAGAAGATAGAGAGACCTGGACTTCAGTAAATTGTTAACAATCTTCTATTAGGAGTGATTGTGAAGTAGAGAAAAACACCCTAAACTGTAATCTAAATGATTTTGAAAACTTTTTAGAATAATGTTTTGAGCTTGATGGAAATGTCCAGATTAAGTTTGTAGACTGAATGAACTGAACTGAGAAAATAATTTTACCTTAAAGCTGAAATGTGATTTATGATTGCTACCTGAGCAATAAGAATAAGAAAAGAACTTTAAATACAGTTTTTCCTGTTATTTTGTTTTGCAAAAAAAGATAGGAAGACTTAATATTACTTTAAAAGAAAAAGGTTTTTCTTGAAGACTAATCCTTTTGAATCCAGATTTATGTTTTCATTTGTATTTTTTTATCCTAATGGAAGATGGCATACAGCAGGTGCTGTAAAATTACCAGTATGATTATACTAGCATGATTATATCTGTAGTGTTATTGGTGTTCTGAGTAGGTTTAGTGTTGTGCCTAATTTCTCCAGTGAGATATGACTCATAGAAGTATGTCATGCTGTTGGATTTAATACATTGATACATAGGGAGAGGATGGTTAATGGATTTAGTGGCAATATTTATACAAATATGTATGTGGATATAATGGGTGTTAAGAATTGCTCTGTATGTATTATTCTACCTCGTTCTGCCGGTGAAGTAATGAGAAAATCACAGCTATCGCTGTAAGAAATTGAGTTACTGGCTGAGGGGGGTGAAAGCCTTCTCAAGCAGCAACCACAATTCTTGTCCGGGTGAAGCCACGCACAAACCCTAAGTTAACCTGCACTCAACCCACAGGCCAGTCGGGCTTAACGTAGAGGTGATATGTAAAGTGTTTATGCAACACTTCAAACAGCAAGACAGTGAAAGCACACCTCAAAATTAGCCCACAACAGAGTTAGAAGATAGGGTAATGTTGTTTTGTGTTAAATAAGCTTTATTAGCAATAAATATTGCAAAGAATAAAAAACCATTGTGAGAATAGTAACAATGCAGCAGAAAAGCCATTTTTTATTAGAATTATGGGAAGGAAGGAATAGGAAGAAAAATAAAATAAAATATACATCAAACAACTGAGGATCAAATGACATTGCATAATAATAGAAACTGACTTCAATGGTTGAAATACCTAGAAAACAAATATTCTGGCAAAAAAAAGAGAGCAGTGATAGAACAATTCGTGAAGGTTTACAATTTTTGGAACGATTACGAAGCTCTGGTCGTTTTACAACCTTATTCAAATAAGAAGTTAACAGTAGCCGTTTACAAGAAGCAAATGCAGCATTTAATTTATGATAATGACAATGTAATGTAATTTGTTGAAAGGCTAACATAAAGTAAAATAAACCATGTTTGCAAGAAATGGATACCAAAGTATTAAATAAACTACAGAGAAAAAGTAATACTTTGGACAAGGGGCATTGTAAACTGAAAATAAGCAAAATATGGGACCAAACAGTTTTCCAAAAGAAGGCCACAGGGGGCAAATAAAAAGAAGATGCAACAAATCTGCAAAAGAATGGCCACAAGACCAACACAATTAGTTATTTGTGCTTGAAAAAGTGGCAATAGAAACCTACGTGTAATATAATCTGTGATATAAAAAGAACAAGGTTTGAGTAGTGGTTGCAGATCTAGAGATTAATAATGATCTCGTCCAAATGCCGTCTCAGAGACCACTGCTTCAAACACTTCCCAAATCAACCTCCCAAGCAAGTTCCAATTTATTTATAAGGTGCTCAGGATTTTGGGCTGACAGATATTTATCAATCAAAGTTGCTTTTGGGAAGAGAGTAGGTATCTTGAGAAGGGAGAAAATACTTTTTGATAAATAAAACAAAACCAAAACAACAGAAATCCAATCAGTAGAACTGGAGATATCCAGTTTTAGAGATTTTACTAAAAGAAATGCCAAACGGCATAAAGAGACAACTGTTGATATCTGGTCACGCTGGACCAGGACCAAATCACAAGGTCAGTCTGAACCAGATGGAGCGGGGGCAGGCTACAGGGACCCAGTTGGACTGGCTGAAGGAGCATTGCGAGGATCTGAGTTGAAGATATGTCACCCAGCCGATGCGATGCATTGTTTCTGAGATGTAGCAAGGCTGCGGTGCGAGGTCTAGATGCTTCGGCTTTGAAGATGCTGTCTACAAGGAGTTGCGATGCAAAGCCTGGAGTTGGGGATGCATAAAGTTTCAAGGAGCTGCGAAGCTGCGGTGTAGACTCCGACATCATCACATAGGCTGCCATTGCTGAGGGATGCGAGGGCCTGCACCAAGGAAGCATTGTGCAGTAGCTGTTCAAAGAAAGTGATGAGCTGCAATCCAATGTGGGTCTTTATTGCAGTTTCGATCCACACAGCAGCAGCGGTGTGTCAGTTCTGCTCAGGGTTGCAAAATACAGCAGAAGAGATGCGTCTGTTCTGCTTAATCAACAGAGTATGGTAGAGCACCACTGGCCCACTTCCAAGGACTAGGGTACAACTTGGCTTGCTAGACACACAGATCGCTGAGTTCATGCATAGGTACAAGGTTGCTGAAGCTTTCTGTCCCAGAGACTCAAGTCAGGAGGCCAGTCAACAAGCACTTGGAGTCACTCTGGGATTGTGGGTTCAAGAGATGCACGTTCAGTCCTTCTCACCCAGGCAGAGGGGCAGGAGGCAGCAGGTCAACACATCAAAGCAACGGCACCGCAAGGCAGTAGTCCAGCAAAGTGCAGTCCAGATGAGTGCCAGTCTTTCAGCAGCACAACAGTGCTGCTCCCTGACAGACTATCCACAGGTCCGGAAATGTACAGAAAAGTTGACATCTGAGGTAGAGTATTTATAGCCAGTTCTGCTTTTGAAATGGAGGAGAAGCTTTGAGTGGTTTCCCCTTGAAGTCCCAAGGCATACTGGCTCTCCTGGTTCCATGCTAACTATAAGGGATGTACAGCCCTTTGTTTGGAAGCAGGATGTTCTTTTAAAAGGACAACAACATGTAAGAGGTAATTATCAACGTTGTAGAAATGCTATAATTTCATAACAATTATTAAACATGAAATGATTAACTACAATGATTCAATACCACAAATATATTCATGCAAGCTTGAAAGTTATATTTACAAGAACAGAACAATATGAAAAGTATGTGCAATTGATTTTACCATATGTATTCGCTTTTGACTCATCTATTAGTCCAAGTCATTCATGGAAGGTATGGCAGGTCATAAAGGGGAAGAAAAATCAAGATAATTATGGCAGGTCTACTAATCACAGACATGATCTGCTGCTTGAGTGTACCCCAATGGCTGCAAAAAACATAGGGGCATATTAGCAAGAACATCGTTAAAATTATCGCAGTTTTAGCGTCAGGAAATTGCCTCTAAAACAGTGATAATGGGCTTGCTAATATGCGTTATAGAATTCCAATAGAAGCCCAGGTTAGATGTCCTGCACATCTAAACTGGGCTTCTAGTGGAATTCTATAACACATATTAGCAAGCCCATTATCGCCGTTTTAGCAGCAGTTTCCACCCGCTAAAACGGCGATAATTTTAACGAGTTTCTTGCTCATATGCCACTAAATGCCTTAGAGGCTTCCTCCTCTCGATCTCCTTTCTGCTAACTCTCAAAAACTAACTGCTTCTTGCAGGATACTCACAATTGATAGACTTCAGACACGCCCACCCATCTACTTGATCAGTCACACACTCACTCATTTCAGATATGACAGCCATGTCATGCCCATGCGGTCCACCAGCAGTCCCTCCATTGCTAGTGGAAGCCTGCACTTTACCCACTAATGATTCTTATGGGAACTGTTCTGTAGGTTCATAGGTACAAATCATGAGTCAAAATTAAAGGGCTTTAAAACTTGGGAACAATGGGATATTAAGTATTAGGTATCTGAATCATCTTTTGTAGGTGCAAATGCATAGCTCTGCTTTTCAGATAAGCCATCATGATCAAATCAAAAAAATCAGATGAACTTAGATACACGCTTGATTTCAATGTTTATGGATAGGGAGACCCATACTATGCCAAAGCTGTGCCTCTGTATTAGGTAAGATTACAGTACAAACCAATTTAATTACAACGGTATATATAAAACGTATAAATTTATTTATTTATTTTTTTTGCAGAATTTTATATAGCGCGAACTAGAACCGAACCGAATCAGTTATCAGAGCGCTTTACATATCACCAGTTACGTTACATGAGGACACACATTCATTTTAGGCACGGGGAGATTAAGTGATTTGCCCAGAATCACAGGGGGTTTTTGGCGTCGTTACCGAGACTCGAACCCAGATCCCCAGGTCCGAGGTCGAGTGCCTTAGCCGTTAGGCCAATCCCTCTCCCCGAGATGCGGCTTACAGTAAAAATGGCTCATCTTCTTTAAGAGAATGATAATGCAATTTTTGGATTAAGTACTTAATGCTTTCAGCTGCCCTTTATAAACTGATAATGGCCACCAGGGCAGCCACTATAAGTGAGGAAACATATGTGGTGCGCAGGCCACCATTTTTCTTTGGTGTTATTGTTGGCACCAAACCATTGCAGAGATTCTTACTACAGCAAGAGCTGCTTTCGCTGACATTCTCATAATCGCTGACCCCCATGTACCACGTAGTGCAGCTCCAGAAGGCGCATTTCTTCATAAAGTAAGGTAAGATGACTCTGTTTTCTTTACCTGTGAAAATGGAGCAGAAAGGAAAGCAGTTTCAATAATGATTTAGGTCAGAAACATATATATTTGACATACAGTAAAGCACCCTTGGGTTTGGGCAGGTTAGCCCTTCCTTTTCCAGAGGGAGACAAGCAGCCTGAGATATACTGACTACTAGCACCCTGAGGCGTACCTGCTATTAGCACCATGAGATGTATAATCTACAAGCAACCTGAGATGGACTGACTACTAGCACTCTAAGATGTACCGCTACTAGCACCCTGAGATGTACTGGCTACGAGCACCCTGAGATGTACCAGCTACTAGCCCTCTGAGATGGACAAGCTACAAGCACTCTAATATGTACAGGCTACTATCACTCTGAGACCTACCGGCTACTAGCACCTGGAGATGTACCAGCTGCTAGCACCCTCAGGTGTACCAACTGCTGTCATTCTCAAATGTACCGACTACTAGCACCCTGAGATGTACTGACTGCTAGCATCCTGAGATAAACCAGCTACTATCATCCTGAGATGTATCGACTACTAGCACCCTGAGATGTACCGACTACTAGCACCCTGAGATGTACCGGCTACTAGCACCCTGAGATGTACCAGCTATTAGCACCCTGAGATGTGTTGTCTACTAGCACTCTGAGCTGTACTGACTGCTAGCACTTTCAGATGTACCAACTAATAGCACCCAGTGATGTACCAGCTACTGGCACCCTGAAATGTACTAACAACTAGCACCCTGAGATGTACCAGCTACTAGCACCCTGAGATGTGTTGGCTACTAGCACCCTTAGATGGACCGTGTACTGGCACTCTGAGACAGACCAGCTACTAGCACTCTGAGATGTACCGACTGCCAGCACGCTAAAATGTACCAGCTTCTAGCACCCTGTGATGTACTGGCTACTAGAACCCTGGGATGTACCGGCTACAAGCACCCTGAGATGTATTGGCTACTAGCACCCTGAGATGTACTGGCTACTAGCACCCTGAGATGTATCGGCAACTAGCACCCTGATATGGACTGGCTACACCCACCCTGAGATGGACCATCTACTTGCCCCCTGAGATGTACCGGCTACAAGCACCCTGAGATTTACCAGCTACTAGCATCTTGAGATGCACAGCTACTAGCTCTCTGAGATGGACCAGCTACTAGCACTCTGATATGTACCTGCTACTATCACTCGTACCGGCTACAAGCACCCTGAGATGTATTGGCTACTAGCACCCTGAGATGTACTGGCTACTAGCACCCTTGGATGTATCGGCAACTAGCACCCTGATATGGACTGGCTACACCCACCCTGAGATGGACCATTTACTAGCCCCCTGCGATGTACCAGATACAAGCACTCTGATTTTTACAGGCTACTATCACTCTGAGACGTACCGGCTACTAGCATCCTGAGATGTACCAGCTGCTAGCACCCTCAGGTTTAACAACTGCTGTCATCCCAAGATGTACCGACTACTAGCACCTGAGATGTACCGACTGCTAGAACCCGGAGATGTACCAACTACTAGCACCCAGAGAAGTACTAGCTACTAGCACCCTGAAATGTACTGACAACTAGCACCCTGAGATGTACCAGCTACTAGCACCTTGAGATGTGTTGGTTACTAGCACCCTGAGATGGACCATCTACTGGCACTCTGAGATGGACCAGCTACTAGCACCCTGAGATGTACTGACAACTATCACCCTGAGATGTTCCAGATATTGGCACAATGAGATGTACTGGCTACTAGCACCCTGAGATGCACCGGCTGCTAGCACCCTGAGATGTACTGGGTATTAGCACCCTGAGATGTACCGACCACAAGCACCCTTAGATGTATCGGCTACTAGCACCCTGGGATCAACTGGCTACTTGCACCCTTAGATGTATCGGCTACTAGCACTCTGATATGGACTAGCTACACCCCTCATGAGATGGACCATCTCTTAGCCCCCTGAGATGTACTGGCTACGAGCACCCTAAGATTTACCAGCTACTAGCACCTTGAGATGGAACATATACTAGCTCTCTGAGATGGACCAGCTACAAGCACTCCGATATGTACTGGCTACTATCATCCTAAGATGAACTGATGACTAGTATCCTGAGATGTCCCGACTGCTAGCACCCTGAGATGTAGCCGCTGCTAGCACCCTGAGATTGACTGTCTACTAGCACCCTGAGATGGACAGGCTACTAGCACTCTGAGATGTACCGGCAAATAGCACCTTGAGATGTAGCAGCTACTAGCACTCTGATGTACTGGCTGCTAGCACTCTCAGATGTACCAACTACTGGCACCCAGAGATGTACCAGCTACTAGCTCTCTGAAAGGTACTGATACCTAGCACCCTGAGATGTACCGGCTACTAGCACCCTGAGATGGAACTACAACTAGTACCATGAGATGGACCAGATACTAGCACTCTGAGAAGTACCCGCTTCCAGCAACCTGAGACGGACCAGCTACTAGCACCCTGAGATGGACTGTCTACTATCACTCTGAGATGGAACTACAACTAGTACCATGAGATGGACCAGATACTAGCACTCTGAGATGTACTAGCTACAAGCACCCTGAGATAGAGCATCTACTAGCACTCTGAGATTTACTGGCTTCTAGCACTCTCAGATGTACCAACTACTAGCACCCTGACATATACTGACAACTAGCACCCTGAGATGTACCAGCTACTAGCACCCGGAGATGGGCCATCTACTGGCACTCTGAGACAGATCAGCTACTAGCACCCTGAGATGTACTGGTTTCTAGCATCCTGCGATAGACCGGCTGCTAGCACCCTGAGATGTTCTTGCTATTAGCACCCTCAGATGTACCAACTACTAGCACCACTAGATGTACCAGCTACTAGAACCCTGCGATGTACCAGCTACAAGCACCCTGAGATGTATCGGCTACTAGCACCCTGAGATGTATCAGCTACTAGCACCCTGAGATGTATCGGCTACTAGCACCCTGAGATGTATCGCCTACTAGCACCCTGATATGGACTGGCTACACCCACCCCGAGATGGACCATCTACTTGCCTCCTGAGATGTACCGGCTACAAGCATCCTGAGATTTACCAGCTACTAGCACCTTGAGATGGAACAGCTACTAGCTCTCTGAGATGGAACAGCTACTAGCTCTCTGAGATGGACCAGCTACAAGCACTCTGATATGTACCTGCTACTATCACTCTGAGACGTACCGGCTACTAGCAACCTGAGATATACCAGCTGCTAGCACCCTCAGGTGTACCAATTGCTTTCATCCTAAGATGCACCGATTACTAGCACCCTGAGATGTACCGACTGCTAGCACCCTGAGATGTACCAACTGCTACCACCCTGAGATGTACCAGTTACTATCATCCTAAGATGCACCGATTACTAGCACCCTGAGATGTACCGGCTACAAGCACCCTGAGATGTAGCCGCTGGTAGCACCCTGAGATGGACTGTCTACTAGCACCCTGAGTTGGACAGACTACTAGCACTCTGAGATGTACCAGCAAATAGCACCCTGAGATGCACCAGCTACTAGCACTCTGAGATGTACTTGCTTCTAGCACTCTCAGATGTACCAACTACTAGCACCCAGAGATGCACCAGTTACTAGCTCTCTGAGATGGTCCGTCTACTAGCACTCTGAGATGGACCTACAACTAGTACCATGAGAGGGACCAGATACTAGCACTGTGATATGTTCCGACTACTAGCACCCTGAGATGTACCAGCTACTGGCACTGTGAGATGTATCGGCTACTAGCATCCGGAGATATACCGGCTGCTAGTGCACTGAGATGGACCAGCTACTTGCATCCTGAGATGTACCACTACTAGCACTCTTGAGATGTTCTGGCTACTAGCACCCTGAGATGTACTGACTACAAGCATCCCTGAGATGTACTGGATACTAGAACCCTGAGATAGACTAGCTACTAGCACCCCGAGATGAACTGGCTCTTAGCACACTGAGATGCACTGCTGCTAGTACCCAGAGATTTACAGACTACTAATACCCTGATAAGTACTGGCTACTAGCACCCTGAGGTGGACCAGCTACTAGCTTTCTCAGTTATACTGGTTACTAGCCCTCTCAGAGGTTCCGGCTACAAGCACTCTGAGATGCACCATCTACTAGCACTCCGAGATGTTTCGGTTACTAGCACTCTGAGATGGACTGGCCCCTAGCACCCTAAGAAGTTACGCCTACTAGCACCCTGAGATACACTGGTTACTAGTAATGTAAGATCAAACCTCAAGACCAATTAAATAAGGACACTGTATAAAACGGAACACTTCCTATTGGTAGTACTGTTTATGTCCATCATTTTTGGTATATATGCAATTTATATCGAGGGACGCGCTCGAACCTGGTGGCAGCTGGTTCGCGGCTGCTGTGGTGCTTGTGGGCTCGCTTAGTATATTTTACTGCGTTGCTTATTTTAAATCTCACTTTTGTTGCTTCCTTACCTGGCCGCTGCTGCTTCATCGCTCCAACTACCGCTCCCCTAGCCCCGGTCCGGCACGGCTGAGTGCCGCTTGATCCGGAGGGCTGACGGGGTTGCGGCCGCCATCTTGGAGGGGCAGAGCATTCCCTAGGGTAGCGCTCTAGTCACCGCGCACCTAGGCTACAAAAGCGACGCCCCATGCGCACGCGCAGCGGACGCACTCGAACCTGGTGGCAGCTGGTTCGCGGCTGGTTCGCGGCTGCTGTGGTGCTTGTGGGCTCGCTTAGTATATTTTACTGCGTTGCTTATTTTAAATCTCACTTTTGTCGCTTCCTTACCTGGCCGCTGCTGCTTCCTCGCTCCAACTACCGCTCCCCTAGCCCCGGTCCGGCACGGCTGAGTGCCGCTTGATCCGGAGGGCTGACGGGGTTGCGGCTGCCATCTTGGAGGGTCAGAGCATTCCCTAGGGTAGCGCTCTAGTCACCGCGCACCTAGGCTACAAAAGCGATGCCCCATGTGCAAGCGCAGCGGACGCGCGCAGCGGGCGCACCGGCGGCGCGCCAAAGGCAAGCCCGTCTGCGCCCATCCGCGGCCGGCCGGGGCAAGAGGCACCTTACTATGCCCAATTTTTAACTTACTCCTCAGAGGAACTTCATTGCCATCAAAGCCATGGAACCCTTAGCGCCGCTTCAGCGTCCACTATTTCCAACCTCGGTCTTGCTCGGTCCCTTTCTATTCCCTCCACTGTATCCACCCCGCCTCTCCCCTCACCCCTGCCCCTCCCTCCATCAGAACCTGGCCAGTCTTCAAGGCCAGTGACCGCTATTTCGGCCTTCCTTTTAAATACTAGATCAGCAGTGAAACACCAATTAGAACTTTTTGAGTTCCTGGATTCCTACAAACCTGATCTTTTATTTCTGACAGAAACTTCGTTCTGTCCAGACTCCCTTCCTAACATCCTCGCATCACTACCCTCCACTTACTATGCCCTGCGGGCCGATCGACCGCTGGGCAAGGCAGGCGGAGGTGTTGCTCTGATTGTCCGGTCGGACCTCCACTTCCAAATTCACTCCTCTCCGGTCATCAAGGGAGCTGAGTGTTTAGTGATGCGATCTGCCTCTTTTCAAATCCCCATCACTTGTGTCCTTGTTTACCGCCCACCTAATTATACCCCTCATTTTTTGACCGAGTTTCAGGAACTACTTTCCACACTAACAGTTAACAATTCCTCTGTGTTAGTTCTTGGCGATTTTAACTTCTGGCCATGTGACCCTGCGGAAGACGCAGCATCTAGGGACTTCACAGACTCCCTCCTTAGCCTAAATTTTACCTCCCATGTGTTCGCTCCCACTCACATTAAGGGCCACGTCTTAGACCAAATCTTGTCATTGAATATCCCGGTCTCTCCCCCTACCATCACACCCTGCCTGTGGTCAGACCACTTTTTGATTTCGTTCACCTTAGACCTCCACCGGCCCAAGCGCCCTATCCTTCCCAGGAACATCTGGGCCCGCAACTGGAACAAGGTTGACATTCCTGCCCTCTGCCTTACCCTTCAAAGCTCTTACCCGGCCCTGGAGGAACTTTCCCCTTCTTCCCAGGCCACCGCTATCAATGTTTGGTTATCTAGGTCTTGCAATCAGGTGGCTCCCCTGAAACGTGTTGCGGTGAAACGTGTCCATAATGTTAACAAATGGTTCACCGACGAACTCAAGGTAAAGAAGTTGGCTGCTCGCCAGGCAGAACGCGCATGGAGGCGCGCTTACTGCCCAATCCTAAAAGCGCACTATTCGTTTATGCTTAATGCATATAAAAGTGCAATTCTTTTAGCCCAGACCAATTATTTCTCTGACAAAATACTTTCATCTGGAGATCAGTCTAGAGAAATTTTCTCTACCGTTCATGAGTTGGCCTTGTCAGACAGGACCTCCCTAAAACCTTCCCCCTCCCAAGCCCTCTGCGACTCCCTAAACAACTTTTTTGTGGAGAAAATCGCAGCTATTAAGGCCAACATACCCCTTCCTCCCCCTCTTCCCCCCGGGCCCCCCCCTAACAGGTTTCATCTAGACCACATTCCTCCACTGACCAGAGAAACGTTATCCTCTCTGGCGGTGCAAGTTAAATCAGGTTCTCCCTCCGATGTATGCCCAGCGCCTATCTTGAGAGAAATCTTTCAGGCTTGCCCCATTCCTCCCCTGGCATTCCTGAACGATTCCCTCGGGAATGGTATAGTCCCTGACCTTCACAAAACAGCCATAATCATCCCCTTACTGAAAAAACCCGGTGCCGACCCTGCTTCCCTCACCAACTACCGCCCCATCTCCCTTCTCCCCTACCTAGGAAAAATCTTGGAGTGTCACGTCGCCTCTGTCCTCAGTTCCTTTGTGGAGGACAGTGGTTACCTGGCCTCCTGTCAGGCTGGATTTCTCCCCCGCCACTCTACCGAGAGGGTTGTGGTCTCGGTCTTAGACAGCCGTAGGGAGGGAATGGATACGGGCCGCTCCCAGGCCTTGGTCCTCCTAGATTTGTCCGCTGCCTTTGACACGGTTGATAATTCCATCCTTCTCACCCGTGTCAGGGCAGCGGGCATTAGTGGGTCCCCCCTGGCTTGGCTTACCTCCTTCCTGAGGGACCGCATCCAGGCTGTCCATCTAGAAGGGTTCTCTGCTCCCCCTCGTAAGGTGCAGTGTGGTGTCCCCCAAGGTTCCTCCCTCTCTCCTCTTCTATTCAATCTCTATATCTTCCCACTTATCTCTGCTCTACAACAACTGGAGGTCACTGTTTTCAATTACGCAGACGACCTCCAGTTGATCTTTGACCTTTTGCATTCTTCTGAATCTATCTATAATTTTCAATCCATTATGATTTTTATCAGGGACTGGATGAACTTCAACCACCTCAAACTCAACCCAGATAAAACCGAGCTGGTTTTGACGGGTGGTGCATCCAGTCCCTGGACCCCTATGTTCTGGCCCCCTTCACTTGGTCCCCCCCTTCACCTTCTCACTCAGTTAAAACACTTGGGATCACGTTAAACCAAAATCTTACCCTGCACTCCCAGATCAGTTTGGTGGTGTTTTCTTGCTTCTTCACTCTCCGTACTATCAGGAAAATCTCTAGATTCTTTTCCCCTTCTGCCCTTAAACTCATCATGATGGCAATGGTATTATCCCGGCTGGACTACGGTACAACGGCGCTCCGGCTTATGCCCTCCAACGCCTACTGCTGGTTCGTCTCATCCATGGTCTCCCCAAACTCCATCATGCTACCCCTGTATTAAAGAACTTGCATTGGTTGCCCATCAGGGAGCGGGACCTCTTCAAACTTGGCTGTACCGCGTTCCAGGCCCGAGCTGGAACTGCCCCAGCCTTTATAAACTCGGCAATTTCCAGCTACATCCCGGCAAGAGAGCTTCGCTCCTCCTCCCAGTGGTGCAGAGCAGGAATATCGTCAGAGAAATATCGTCTGACATAAATATCGCCGCAGAAATATCGAAGTGAAGAAATATCGATAACAAAAATATAGTTTGACCAAAATATCGACAGACAGGTAAGTAATATCGATAACAATAATATAGTTGTAATAAATATCGTTTACAAAAATATAGTTTACAAAAATATCGATTTTTAAATAATGTCATGTATTTTAGTGTTTTTAATGAGAATTGTTTGTCATTTTAATATATGTTGTTGAATTTTAATAGTTATTAATGTATATTATGTTGAATTTTGGGTTATTAGTTCCGTAGCGGGTTGTGGGTTTATAGGGCAATAGGGTGGGAAGTAATTTAAATATATAAAATTAATTGATTAATTAATGTGTTAATTTAATAAATATTTGTTAATTATTTCAATTAGTCAATTATTAATTAATGATGTTAATTAATTAATTATGTTAATTAATTATGTTAATTGTTTAATTTTAGGTGTGTGTAGAGGAGTTTATATGTGTAAATGGTGTGAAGTAATTAAATTGTTATTGATTGATTATTAAATACTTTACAAATTAATTACCATTAACTAATTAGTAAATGTGTAATTAAATTTAGGTTTGTGTTGTGGTGTTTATAAGTGTATATGGTGTGAAATCTGTCAAATAAATAATTAAATAATTAATTTAAAAAATAATTTATTTATCATTAATTAATTAGTAAATATTAAATGTAATTGTGTAATTATTTTTAGGTGTGTGGTGGATATTATAGTGTTAAATAATGTGTAAATATATATTTTTTTATCATCTTTGTTAATAATAAAATATTTAAATGTATATATTATTTATGTTTATATTGGAAATTAAATGTAATAAAAAAATTTGATAGTTAGTTGTTTTATTGTTTTGGGTTCCAGCGCTTTCCCTACTGTTGTACCCTGTGGAGTGTGAATAGTAATTTTCACCCCTACGCTATCCATTGCTTTCCCTACAGTTGCACTCTCTGGAGTGGGAATAGTAATGTTTACCCCTACGCTATCCAATGCTTTCCCTACTGTTGCACCCTTTGGAGTGGGAATAGTAATTTTTACCTCTACGCTATCCAGCGCTTTCCCTACTGTTGCACTCACTGGAGTTGGAATAGTAATTTTTACCCCTATGCTATCCAACGCTTTCCCTACTGTTGCACCCTCTGGAGTGGGAATAGTAATTTTTACCCCTACGCTATCCAACGCTTTCCCTACTGTTGCACCCTTTGGAGTGGAAATAGTAATTTTTACCCCTACGCTATCCGGCGCTTTCCCTACTGTTGCACCCTTTGGAGTGGGAATAGTAATTTTTACCCCTTCGCTATCAAATGTTTTAACTACTAATGTTTTAAATTTGTTATTAAATGTATGTATTATTATTTTTAAATACTTTTATGTGTTAATTAAATATAGAAAATATTATTTTATTCAAAATGTTTTATATATGTTTTTATTTTATTATTATATCATTATTAAAGTTTATTAATAAAATAAAGAAAATAATAAAATGTTTTTAGGAAAATATATGTATATGTACACATTTATTAAGTTTATATTGATTAAATTAGGTTTATTTGTTATAAATAGTTAAAATCTAAATGTAATTTAATGTATTTGGTTAATATTATTATATAATTATTTAATTAAAGTTATAATTTTTTTTAAAGCCGATATTTTTTACAACTATATTTTTGAGTCGATATTATTGTACTTACCTGTTTAAGTATAGGGAGTCGATATTTTTGTAATCGATATTTGTACAACTATATTTTTGTAAACTATATTTTTGTTGTCGATATTTAAACAGGGAACCCCTCCCAGTCCCTTCTCTTAGTCCCTCGCTTCAGGAAAAAGAGGATGGGGGGTGAATTTGCGGTTCTTGGTCCCACTTTTTGGAACTCCCTTCCCCCCACCATCCGATCCATCCCGCTCTACCCTGATTTTCGAAAGGCCCTAAAAACCCATCTCTTTCTGCAAGCTTTCTCAGCCTAGCCCCTCACAGCTCTCACCCAGGTTCTAAAAGTCCGTCAGCGCCAAGAAACCGCTAGGTATATTTGCGCTTTACAAGTGTTTTTAAATTAAATTAAATTAAGTACCAGATTGGCATCAAGTTGTACATACCAGGAAAGGGAGAAAATAGAGGCATAAAAAGAGAATATCTGGAACTGATAACTAAGTATTCCGGTCTAGGGGCTCATTAGGCAACTGCATTCTCTACAGGTATCTGTGCTTGACTCCATGGTCAGATATTGAAATCCTAGCGGGTCCACTAATCCGTTCAGGTTGATGAAAATAGCACTAGTGATTTGGGAAACAATAAATATTTGTTGGTATGTTATGTTATGTTATAATATGCTTATATAGCGCATGGCTACCCCAGCAATGAGGCGTCCCAGCGCTTGCGGACAAGCCTAATTACAGAACGACCAGAGTGGAGGCGGCAGAGTGTCAGCTCGCAGGGGAACCCTAAATAGAAGAAAACAACCAGGTTTTAATGTGTTTTCGAAAGCGTAGATGGTCAGTAATAATACGCACACTTAAAGGGATAGAGTTCCAGAGTTTTGGGGCCAGATACCTAAATGATCGGCCTCCGGCTCTGCACCTCCGGATCTTGATGGTACGGGCAAGAGAAAGGTCCGCAGAGCGGAGAGCACGCGACGGAACATAGAAGGAACAGATTCCTTTCAAGATTTGGGGGCCAAGGCAATAAAGCATTTTATGAATAACACAAAGGGTTTTAAATTTAATGCGTTGTTTAACGGACAACCAGTGTAGCCTAAGCAGAACCTGGGAGGTGTGGCAGTGTTTCGGCAATCCAAACAGAATGCGGGCTGCAGCGTTCTGAGGTCTTTGCAGTCTGTTAACGACTGTCAAGTTGGAACCAAGCATAAGGACATTACAATAGTCTAGATGGGATAAGACAATAGCTTGGATGATTGTCTGTCGGATGGAGGGTTCGAAAAAGCCGAGAATGGGTTTAAGAGAGCGTAGGCGTCCGTAACAAGTGCCAGCTACTCTTTTGGCATGGGATTCAAGGGTAAGTGAATTGTCTATAATCACACCCAGATTTTTAACTTCCCTCTTGGGCGTGGGAGGCGGGCCCAATGTAGGGGGCCACCACTGCTCATCCCACTTCTGAGTCTCACTGCCAATAAGGAGAACTTCAGTTTTAGATGAATTCAACTGGAGGCAGTTCTCTGTTAGCCAGCTGGAAATGGCCAAGATGTCTTCTTGAAATTTGGCTTGATCCCCCACGGTGTCATTGGAAAAGGTGAAAATTAGTTGCGTATCGTCTGCATAGGAAATTAGTTTGATGTTACGTTCCCTGGCCAACATGGCCAAGGGGCGGACATACACATTAAACAACGTGGGGCTGAGGGCAGAGCCCTGTGGGACACCGCAGCCTAATGGAAATCTGCTGGATGAGTACGGTGGAGCATGGGCCTGGAAGGAATGGTCGGATAGAAATGACACGAACCAATCCAGAGCTCCATCTCCGACACCTATCTCCCACAGTCTCCTAAGCAGGATCCCATGGGAGACCGTGTCGAACGCCGCACTCAAATGCAGCAGAACTACAGCTGAGGTGCTACCCATGTCCTGTGCCACCCTTAGATGTTCTGTAACGGCCAGTAGGGCCGATTCCGTGCTATGTTTAGCACTGAATCCATTCTGAGACTCTTCCAAGATCCCATTAGTCTCCAAAAAACCAGTCAAGATGGAATTTACGTGTGCTTCCGCCACTTTAGCCAAGTATGGAAGCAGGGCGATAGGTCGGAATCTTTCTGGCTTGGAAGGGTCCAGGGTGGGTTTTTTTAACAGGGGGACCACCATGGCATGTTTCCAAGATTTGGGGATAGTAGCTGACTGCAGAGATCTATTAATCAATTCCCGCCCTTCAGTCATGATGGAGTCCTGAAAAAGTCTAAACATCTCTGGTTTGACAGGATCTTCCGGGGACCCAGACTTAATTTTTAAAGCCAGGAGTTCCATATCTGTCTGTGAGATGAGTGGAAGGGTTAGAAGAGAATAGGGAAGGTCCGGTGGGTCTATGATAGATCTATAAATCATAGAAGAGCCACCAGAGTTGAATGAATTATAGATCCCTTGGACTTTGTTGAAAAAAAAGCAAGCAAGCTCTTCGCATTGCGAGTCAGACACTATTATGTTGTTAATCCCCTCAGGTGACTTAGTCATCTCCTTCACTAGCGCGAAGATAGTTTTAGCGCGATTAGTGCTGGCATTGATCAAATCAGTGTAGTAGCTGGCCTTGGTCTTTTTTATAAGACCATGATAGGCTTTGGTGGCGATTCTAAAGTTGGTTTTGGCTAAGGGGTCGTAAGATCGCCTCCAGGTACGCTCAAGTACCTTACACTGCTTTTTTTTTTAATTGTAAGCGCCTCGCAGTACCATGGGTGGGACTGTTTGCGTTTGGGCCTTGACATTTTCTTAGGTATGAAATGATCCAGGGACTCATTGAGAGGATTGTGGTGTATTATATGTTGAGACTGTGAAACTTCATCTTGTAATACATTCTCAGAACCCTCTTGAGACCAATCAGGCTTCTTTGTACAACCTCTGGCTCAACTTTGGGTGGCCTTGGCTTGAAGCAGCGAGGCTTAACAAAGGAACTAGTGCAAAGCATTTAGATGCAACAAACAATGAAATAAGGAAGTCATACAACATGAAAGAAATCTGGCATAAAATGTGCTAATATTTTTATGAATTTGTAGACATTAAGGTGAGTAAAATGCACAAGAGGTTTCTAGAGTTACAGTTTTTTAATTAAAATTCAAATCAAAGCTTTTTAGTCCAAAGAGCAAACAAGCACTAACAATCACAACGTTTGAAAGCTTTTGAAAATTTGGAACGGTTGTCTTAGACTACTAAGGCCTGGCTTGGGCAACCGCTTCAGATAGGAAGAAGGTCTGAGGGACCAGAGAGTAGGTTTTGGACAGTTACCTGGTCACAACAGCATTCTGGAGTTTAGTTCCACTTGTTATGCAAGAAATGGCATAGACTTCACTGAAGTGGTAGTGATGATGGAGATGCAAGGTGCTGAAAGATGCTCTGGGTGCTGTGCGATCAATGGGGTTCTTCTTGCAGGGATTCATCAATCCACGTGTAAGGTGAGGCACTTTGGCCACAGGAGTTGGATCCCTCGAATTCCTCTTTGCGCCAGTAGAAGGCTACCAATCTCCGGTCTCAGAGGTCCAGCTGCTACCTTTGGTGAGAGCTAGTGTCCATCTTTGGTGATCATTCCACACTCTGACAACTCTCCTGGATCCAGCAGACACAGGTGCAACTACAGCATGTTGAGGGAAGGCCTTATTGGCTGCACATCAGCGGCCACCAGCGATCCCTTGTAGATGGCTACTAACTAGCTAGAATGGGCTACTTCAGCTTTCATTGCAGTGGTGCTGGAACAGGGGGTCAGTCTACTGGCCCTTGAAGTTCTCTGATTTTGTCTGGGGCTCTGAGCCTGGTACCACAGGCACATTTGTCTTTTCGCTAGCCCAAGGAGCAGTAGGTGTGATCCACTAATTGGTTAAGTCTGTCTTGCTAGGTCTAGGGGTCAGCAGGGCAGTCTTCCGTCCTTTCTCCTGTCCAGATGTGATCCGAGGTTCAGGATGCCATATTTAAGCTCACAAATTTCGCCGGGGTGATGATGCGTCACTAGTTAATGATCTACCAGGATCCTCCCGATCCTGTGATGACGTTCAGCTGTTTGTGACATCTAGCATTCACAGAGTGCAGTATTCTGCCCACTCTTAAGATGTCTGAACTCTTCCTTGGCTGTTAGGAGCTTGGAATACCACACTAGAGGTGAGGCTACCTGTGGGCTACACACCCACGAAAAAAAAAACGTTTTGCAACTGGGTTCCTCTCTCTATTCCAGCCTGTCTACCTGAACAAAGGGGTAGCCCATCTCAAGTGTGATCGCCAGTTGCCTACCAAATATGGCTCCTTCTTTGAAGCTCGTCTTTTGGGCCAACACTTTGTGTGACTCCCTGCCAGAGTGAGGTAACATTAATCTTGACTTACTCATCAAGTTGGGTTTAATGCTACAAATTATTTCATGCCTTTAAGTACCCATTTTAGTAGCTTCATTCAGAAGTTAGCAGGGCTGAGATGTCAGCCTGTAACTCGATACTAGCAAATCGGGCTACAAGATTTTCCACAGTGAGATGGCAATTCAGACGTTTTACTATTAGGACATATAACAGTACATGAAGCATTTAATAATATATAGCTCCCTGCCTTAAGGATCTATAGGTCTACTTTAGGGTAGACATATATATTGTCAAACTAGTGGTTTAAAACTGCCCTTTTATGCTGAAGTGACAGCCTAGGCATAATCTTGTATTTTTTACATATTTATCATTATCCACTGTACAAGTCCTTGTTGGGCCAAAGATACAATGAACAAGATAGTTGACAGTTTAGCCTGCAATGGGTCTGTGTGGTGGGTGCTGCATCAAGTCACAAGCTTATCCTAGCACCCATCTTATAGTGATTTCATGGAAGGCCACCTAGTTGACAAGATCACTTCAATGACTCTGGAAGAGAAATCAAAATACATCAACTGCCAGCGCTCAATCTCCATGCAAGTGTTCACAGGCTTGGGTGCAAGACCCTGCCATGCTGTTGCAACAACAGTTCCTCCTGTAGCAGCAGCTTGTTTGGAAGACAGATCCTCAGACTCAGGAGATCCGAGTACCACACTCTACTGGCCCAATTCTTAACCACTAAGATGACTTGGACGTGGTAGCAAAAAAGATACAGCCCAGTCTTTCCCCATTGCTTGAGGACTTCCTGTGTCACCTTTGAGTGTAGCTACCATTACTTATCTGCTAGGTGTCGTTGGCTGAGCTTAGCCACACTGGCACTCAGATCCCTTCAAAATCTGGGTGATGCCCTGATGACTCGGCGACTTCCAGAGTCATACATCTTCCACACACAAAGCCCTGGACCCCCACCCCACCCTTCTTGTTGCAGCACCACAAAGCAGTCATGTTGGCAATGAGAACTTTCACAAATCTTCCCTTGAAGATTAATGGAAAGACCTTCAACACCAAGTAAATTGTGCACAACTCCAGCAACCTGATGTGGAGGTGGGTCTACACTGGAGAACAGAGTCCTCTGATCTCCACCTCTCCCAGATGGCAACCCCAACCTAGTAGTGATACATCCATCACCACCGTCAACTTTTGGTGGGGAAGGAAGAGAAGTCTGCCACTGGTCCAGTTGCGATCGATCATAGACCGCTGCAGATCTTTTGCAGTATCCTCAAACATCTGGATGGAATCTAACATGTTTCTATGGTGCTAGGCCCATTGAGATGTCATATCCCACTGTACAGCTTGCATGTGCCTTCTGGATTGGTACTTTCTTCCAGAAAGTTTGTCCAGTCATTGATATGGACCTTATCAGGCTGTCTAGCCCAATCACTAACCACTCAATCCCTTGCCTTCCTATATCTGCGTATTGGTTTCACCTCAGTTACCATACCTTTTCATTCAACCCAGTACACATCAAAGTTCCTTCTTTCATTCTCAAACCAACGCCCTTTGCCTCTTTCTCAATGTGGAAAGTATCATCCAACCATTTTTTCATACCTGCAGTGTATTCACCAGTTGCTCTCTGCCCTCAAAAGACTGGCCATCCTTTTCATCACCAGTTCACTTTGTGCCTCCTCTATGATACTGTAGGCCTACTTCTGCCAGGTTATGGGGAGAAATGCCCTAGGTATGATGTAAGGTATGGTGAGTGTCCATAGTTCACAAACGTAAAGTATATAATACAAAGGCAAATGGTGTGCAGGCTAGCCTGCCAGATCCCAGGTTCGAATGAAAGAAGGGAGTACATCTGGTGGAATGCAGTAACAAACTGTGTTTTTCAAACCCAAAATCAAACAGGCAACTGGGCTTCAAAAGAGACTTTGTTGAAGATCAAAGCTCAGCAAAGCTTAGACCCCGACAAGCCAATATTTATGACCAACATGTTTGCACTTTGACAGATGATATCTTGCTTCACTTAGTCTTCAGACAGTTGTGAAGCAGCTTTTTGAAAATCAGAAGAAAAAAAATCTGTACTGATGTCAGGAGTCACATAAGCACGACTATGTGGTAGTCACAGACTTATGTACCAAATCAAGACCAGACATAAGAGAAGTTCCTTTTGAAGAGCTGATCTGATTTTGATTGTGGATGGTTCTTGTTTGAGAGACCATCATGGAGCATTGAAGGCTGCCTATTAAGCATGCTCCAGTTCATAACCATCATGGAGTTGCTAGTTGTTTAAAGACCAGCAAGAGAAGAGGATTTTTAACTGAAAGGGCATGCCACCTGAATTGGTGTATTTTGTATCTGTGTCTGAAGAAGAAGATAGAGAGACCTGGACTTCAGTAAATTGTTAACAATCTTCTATTAGGAGTGATTGTGAAGTAGAGAAAAACACCCTAAACTGTAATCTAAATGATTTTGAAAACTTTTTAGAATAATGTTTTGGACTTGATGGAAATATCCAGATTAAGTTTGTAGACTGAATGAACTGAACTGAGAAAATAATTTTACCTTAAAGCTGAAATGTGATTTATGATTGCTACCTGAGCAATAAGAATAAGAAAAGAACTTTAAATACAGTTTTTCCTGTTATTTTGTTTTGCAAAAAAAGATAGGAAGACTTAATATTACTTTAAAAGAAAAAGGTTTTTCTTGAAGACTAATCCTTTTGAATCCAGATTTATGTTTTCATTTGTATTTTTTTATCCTAATGGAAGATGGCATACAGCAGGTGCTGTAAAATTACCAGTATGATTATACTAGCATGATTATATCTGTAGTGTTATTGGTGTTCTGAGTAGGTTTAGTGTTGTGCCTAATTTCTCCAGTGAGATATGACTCATAGAAGTATGTCATGCTGTTGGATTTAATACATTGATACATAGGGAGAGGATGGTTAATGGATTTAGTGGCAATATTTATACAAATATGTATGTGGATATAATGGGTGTTAAGAATTGCTCTGTATGTATTATTCTACCTCGTTCTGCCGGTGAAGTAATGAGAAAATCACAGCTATCGCTGTAAGAAATTGAGTTACTGGCTGAGGGGGGTGAAAGCCTTCTCAAGCAGCAACCACAATTCTTGTCCGGGTGAAGCCACGCACAAACCCTAAGTTTGAATGAAAGAAGGGAGTACATCTGGTGGAATGCAGTAACAAACTGTGTTTTTCAAACCCAAAATCAAACAGGCAACTGGGCTTCAAAAGAGACTTTGTTGAAGATCAAAGCTCAGCAAAGCTTAGACCCCGACAAGCCAATATTTATGACCAACATGTTTGCACTTTGACAGATGATATCTTGCTTCACTTAGTCTTCAGACAGTTGTGAAGCAGCTTTTTGAAAATCAGAAGAAAAAAAATCTGTACTGATGTCAGGAGTCACATAAGCACGACTATGTGGTAGTCACAGACTTATGTACCAAATCAAGACCAGACATAAGAGAAGTTCCTTTTGAAGAGCTGATCTGATTTTGATTGTGGATGGTTCTTGTTTGAGAGACCATCATGGAGCATTGAAGGCTGCCTATTAAGCATGCTCCAGTTCATAACCATCATGGAGTTGCTAGTTGTTTAAAGACCAGCAAGAGAAGAGGATTTTTAACTGAAAGGGCATGCCACCTGAATTGGTGTATTTTGTATCTGTGTCTGAAGAAGAAGATAGAGAGACCTGGACTTCAGTAAATTGTTAACAATCTTCTATTAAGAGTGATTGTGAAGTAGAGAAAAACACCCTAAACTGTAATCTAAATGATTTTGAAAACTTTTTAGAATAATGTTTTGGACTTGATGGAAATATCCAGATTAAGTTTGTAGACTGAATGAACTGAACTGAGAAAATAATTTTACCTTAAAGCTGAAATGTGATTTATGATTGCTACCTGAGCAATAAGAATAAGAAAAGAACTTTAAATACAGTTTTTCCTGTTATTTTGTTTTGCAAAAAAAGATAGGAAGACTTAATATTACTTTAAAAGAAAAAGGTTTTTCTTGAAGACTAATCCTTTTGAATCCAGATTTATGTTTTCATTTGTATTTTTTTATCCTAATGGAAGATGGCATACAGCAGGTGCTGTAAAATTACCAGTATGATTATACTAGCAGGATTATATCTGTAGTGTTATTGGTGTTCTGAGTAGGTTTAGTGTTGTGCCTAATTTCTCCAGTGAGATATGACTCATAGAAGTATGTCATGCTGTTGGATTTAATACATTGATACATAGGGAGAGGATGGTTAATGGATTTAGTGGCAATATTTATACAAATATGTATGTGGATATAATGGGTGTTAAGAATTGCTCTGTATGTATTATTCTACCTCGTTCTGCCGGTGAAGTAATGAGAAAATCACAGCTATCGCTGTAAGAAATTGAGTTACTGGCTGAGGGGGGTGAAAGCCTTCTCAAGCAGCAACCACAATTCTTGTCCGGGTGAAGCCACGCACAAACCCTAAGTTAACCTGCACTCAACCCTCAGGCCAGTCGGGCTTAACGTAGAGGTGATATGTAAAGTGTTTATGCAACACTTCAAACAGCAAGACAGTGAAAGCACACCTCAAAATTAGCCCACAACAGAGTTAGAAGATAGGGTAATGTTGTTTTGTGTTAAATAAGCTTTATTAGCAATAAATATTGCAAAGAATAAAAAACCATTGTGAGAATAGTAACAATGCAGCAGAAAAGCCATTTTTTATTAGAATTATGGGAAGGAAGGAATAGGAAGAAAAATAAAATAAAATAAAATATACATCAAACAACTGAGGATCAAATGACATTGCATAATAATAGAAACTGACTTCAATGGTTGAAATACCTAGAAAACAAATATTCTGGCAAAAAAAAGAGAGCAGTGATAGAACAATTCGTGAAGGTTTACAATTTTTGGAACGATTACGAAGCTCTGGTCGTTTTACAACCTTATTCAAATAAGAAGTTAACAGTAGCCGTTTACAAGAAGCAAATGCAGCATTTAATTTATGATAATGACAATGTAATGTAATTTGTTGAAAGGCTAACATAAAGTAAAATAAACCATGTTTGCAAGAAATGGATACCAAAGTATTAAATAAACTACAGAGAAAAAGTAATACTTTGGACAAGGGGCATTGTAAACTGAAAATAAGCAAAATATGGGACCAAACAGTTTTCCAAAAGAAGGCCACAGGGGGCAAATAAAAAGAAGATGCAACAAATCTGCAAAAGAATGGCCACAAGACCAACACAATTAGTTATTTGTGCTTGAAAAAGTGGCAATAGAAACCTACGTGTAATATAATCTGTGATATAAAAAGAACAAGGTTTGAGTAGTGGTTGCAGATCTAGAGATTAATAATGATCTCGTCCAAATGCCGTCTCAGAGACCACTGCTTCAAACACTTCCCAAATCAACCTCCCAAGCAAGTTCCAATTTATTTATAAGGTGCTCAGGCTTTTGGGCTGACAGATATTTATCAATCAAAGTTGCTTTTGGGAAGAGAGTAGGTATCTTGAGAAGGGAGAAAATACTTTTTGATAAATAAAACAAAACCAAAACAACAGAAATCCAATCAGTAGAACTGGAGATATCCAGTTTTAGAGATTTTACTAAAAGAAATGCCAAACGGCATAAAGAGACAACTGTTGATATCTGGTCACGCTGGACCAGGACCAAATCACAAGGTCAGTCTGAACCAGATGGAGCGGGGGCAGGCTACAGGGACCCAGTTGGACTGGCTGAAGGAGCATTGCGAGGATCTGAGTTGAAGATATGTCACCCAGCCGATGCGATGCATTGTTTCTGAGATGTAGCAAGGCTGCGGTGCGAGGTCTAGATGCTTCGGCTTTGAAGATGCTGTCTACAAGGAGTTGCGATGCAAAGCCTGGAGTTGGGGATGCATAAAGTTTCAAGGAGCTGTGAAGCTGCGGTGTAGACTCCGACATCATCACATAGGCTGCCATTGCTGAGGGATGCGAGGGCCTGCACCAAGGAAGCATTGTGCAGTAGCTGTTCAAAGAAAGTGATGAGCTGCAATCCAATGTGGGTCTTTATTGCAGTTTCGATCCACACAGCAGCAGCGGTGTGTCAGTTCTGCTCAGGGTTGCACAATACAGCAGAAGAGATGCGTCTGTTCTGCTTAATCAACAGAGTATGGTAGAGCACCACTGGCCCACTTCCAAGGACTAGGGTACAACTTGGCTTGCTAGACACACAGATCGCTGAGTTCATGCATAGGTACAAGGTTGCTGAAGCTTTCTGTCCCAGAGACTCAAGTCAGGAGGCCAGTCAACAAGCACTTGGAGTCACTCTGGGATTGTGGGTTCAAGAGATGCACGTTCAGTCCTTCTCACCCAGGCAGAGGGGCAGGAGGCAGCAGGTCAACACATCAAAGCAACGGAACCGCAAGGCAGTAGTCCAGCAAAGTGCAGTCCAGATGAGTGCCAGTCTTTCAGCAGCACAACAGTGCTGCTCCCTGACAGACTATCCACAGGTCCGGAAATGTACAGAAAAGTTGACATCTGAGGTAGAGTATTTATAGCCAGTTCTGCTTTTGAAATGGAGGAGAAGCTTTGAGTGGTTTCCCCTTGAAGTCCCAAGGCATACTGGCTCTCCTGGTTCCATGCTAACTATAAGGGATGTACAGCCCTTTGTTTGGAAGCAGGATGTTCTTTTAAAAGGACAACAACATGTAAGAGGTAATTATCAACGTTGTAGAAATGCTATAATTTCATAACAATTATTAAACATGAAATGATTAACTACAATGATTCAATACCACAAATATATTCATGCAAGCTTGAAAGTTATATTTACAAGAACAGAACAATATGAAAAGTATGTGCAATTGATTTTACCATATGTATTCGCTTTTGACTCATCTATTAGTCCAAGTCATTCATGGAAGGTATGGCAGGTCATAAAGGGGAAGAAAAATCAAGATAATTATGGCAGGTCTACTAATCACAGACATGATCTGCTGCTTGAGTGTACCCCAATGGCTGCAAAAAACATAGGGGCATATTAGCAAGAACATCGTTAAAATTATCGCAGTTTTAGCGTCAGGAAATTGCCTCTAAAACAGTGATAATGGGCTTGCTAATATGCGTTATAGAATTCCAATAGAAGCCCAGGTTAGATGTCCTGCACATCTAAACTGGGCTTCTAGTGGAATTCTATAACACATATTAGCAAGCCCATTATCGCCGTTTTAGCAGCAGTTTCCACCCGCTAAAACGGCGATAATTTTAACGAGTTTCTTGCTCATATGCCACTAAATGCCTTAGATGCTTCCTCCTCTCGATCTCCTTTCTGCTAACTCTCAAAAACTAACTGCTTCTTGCAGGATACTCACAATTGATAGACTTCAGACACGCCCACCCATCTACTTGATCAGTCACACACTCACTCATTTCAGATATGACAGCCATGTCATGCCCATGCGGTCCACCAGCAGTCCCTCCATTGCTAGTGGAAGCCTGCACTTTACCCACTAATGATTCTTATGGGAACTGTTCTGTAGGTTCATAGGTACAAATCATGAGTCAAAATTAAAGGGCTTTAAAACTTGGGAACAATGGGATATTAAGTATTAGGTATCTGAATCATCTTTTGTAGGTGCAAATGCATAGCTCTGCTTTTCAGATAAGCCATCATGATCAAATCAAAAAAATCAGATGAACTTAGATACACGCTTGATTTCAATGTTTATGGATAGGGAGACCCATACTATGCCAAAGCTGTGCCTCTGTATTAGGTAAGATTACAGTACAAACCAATTTAATTACAACGGTATATATAAAACGTATACATTTATTTATTTATTTTTTTTGCAGAATTTTATATAGCGCGAACTAGAACCGAACCGAATCAGTTATCAGAGCGCTTTACATATCACCAGTTACGTTACATGAGGACACACATTCATTTTAGGCACGGGGAGATTAAGTGATTTGCCCAGAATCACAGGGGGTTTTTGGCGTCGTTACCGAGACTCGAACCCAGATCCCCAGGTCCGAGGTCGAGTGCCTTAGCCGTTAGGCCAATCCCTCTCCCCGAGATGCGGCTTACAGTAAAAATGGCTCATCTTCTTTAAGAGAATGATAATGCAATTTTTGGATTAAGTACTTAATGCTTTCAGCTGCCCTTTATAAACTGATAATGGCCACCAGGGCAGCCACTATAAGTGAGGAAACATATGTGGTGCGCAGGCCACCATTTTTCTTTGGTGTTATTGTTGGCACCAAACCATTGCAGAGATTCTTACTACAGCAAGAGCTGCTTTCGCTGACATTCTCATAATCGCTGACCCCCATGTACCACGTAGTGCAGCTCCAGAAGGCGCATTTCTTCATAAAGTAAGGTAAGATGACTCTGTTTTCTTTACCTGTGAAAATGGAGCAGAAAGGAAAGCAGTTTCAATAATGATTTAGGTCAGAAACATATATATTTGACATACAGTAAAGCACCCTTGGGTTTGGGCAGGTTAGCCCTTCCTTTTCCAGAGGGAGACAAGCAGCCTGAGATATACTGACTACTAGCACCCTGAGGCGTACCTGCTATTAGCACCATGAGATGTATAATCTACAAGCAACCTGAGATGGACTGACTACTAGCACTCTAAGATGTACCGCTACTAGCCCCCTGAGATGTACTGGCTACGAGCACCCTGAGATGTACCAGCTACTAGCCCTCTGAGATGGACAAGCTACAAGCACTCTAATATGTACAGGCTACTATCACTCTGAGACGTACCGGCTACTAGCACCTGGAGATGTACCAGCTGCTAGCACCCTCAGGTGTACCAACTGCTGTCATTCTCAAATGTACCGACTACTAGCACCCTGAGATGTACCGACTGCTAGCATCCTGAGATAAACCAGCTACTATCATCCTGAGATGTATCGACTACTAGCACCCTGAGATGTACCGACTACTAGCACCCTGAGATGTACCGGCTACTAGCACCCTGAGATGTACCAGCTATTAGCACCCTGAGATGTGTTGTCTACTAGCACTCTGAGCTGTACTGGCTGCTAGCACTTTCAGATGTACCAACTAATAGCACCCAGTGATGTACCAGCTACTGGCACCCTGAAATGTACTAACAACTAGCACCCTGAGATGTACCAGCTACTAGCACCCTGAGATGTGTTGGCTACTAGCACCCTTAGATGGACCGTGTACTGGCACTCTGAGACAGACCAGCTACTAGCACTCTGAGATGTACCGACTGCCAGCACGCTAAAATGTACCAGCTTCTAGCACCCTGTGATGTACTGGCTACTAGAACCCTGGGATGTACCGGCTACAAGCACCCTGAGATGTATTGGCTACTAGCACCCTGAGATGTACTGGCTACTAGCACCCTGAGATGTATCGGCAACTAGCACCCTGATATGGACTGGCTACACCCACCCTGAGATGGACCATCTACTTGCCCCCTGAGATGTACCGGCTACAAGCACCCTGAGATTTACCAGCTACTAGCATCTTGAGATGCACAGCTACTAGCTCTCTGAGATGGACCAGCTACTAGCACTCTGATATGTACCTGCTACTATCACTCGTACCGGCTACAAGCACCCTGAGATGTATTGGCTACTAGCACCCTGAGATGTACTGGCTACTAGCACCCTTGGATGTATCGGCAACTAGCACCCTGATATGGACTGGCTACACCCACCCTGAGATGGACCATTTACTAGCCCCCTGCGATGTACCAGATACAAGCACTCTGATTTTTACAGGCTACTATCACTCTGAGACGTACCGGCTACTAGCATCCTGAGATGTACCAGCTGCTAGCACCCTCAGGTTTAACAACTGCTGTCATCCCAAGATGTACCGACTACTAGCACCTGAGATGTACCGACTGCTAGCACCCGGAGATGTACCAACTACTAGCACCCAGAGAAGTACTAGCTACTAGCACCCTGAAATGTACTGACAACTAGCACCCTGAGATGTACCAGCTACTAGCACCTTGAGATGTGTTGGCTACTAGCACCCTGAGATGGACCATCTACTGGCACTCTGAGATGGACCAGCTACTAGCACCCTGAGATGTACTGACAACTATCACCCTGAGATGTTCCAGATATTGGCACAATGAGATGTACTGGCTACTAGCACCCTGAGATGCACCGGCTGCTAGCACCCTGAGATGTACTGGGTATTAGCACCCTGAGATGTACCGACCACAAGCACCCTTAGATGTATCGGCTACTAGCACCCTGGGATCAACTGGCTACTTGCACCCTTAGATGTATCGGCTACTAGCACTCTGATATGGACTAGCTACACCCCTCATGAGATGGACCATCTCTTAGCCCCCTGAGATGTACTGGCTACGAGCACCCTGAGATTTACCAGATACTAGCACCTTGAGATGGAACATATACTAGCTCTCTGAAATGGACCAGCTACAAGCACTCCGATATGTACTGGCTACTATCATCCTAAGATGAACTGATGACTAGTATCCTGAGATGTCCCGACTGCTAGCACCCTGAGATGTAGCCGCTGCTAGCACCCTGAGATTGACTGTCTACTAGCACCCTGAGATGGACAGGCTACTAGCACTCTGAGATGTACCGGCAAATAGCACCTTGAGATGTAGCAGCTACTAGCACTCTGATGTACTGGCTGCTAGCACTCTCAGATGTACCAACTACTGGCACCCAGAGATGTACCAGCTACTAGCTCTCTGAAAGGTACCGATACCTAGCACCCTGAGATGTACCGGCTACTAGCACCCTGAGATGGAACTACAACTAGTACCATGAGATGGACCAGATACTAGCACTCTGAGAAGTACCCGCTTCCAGCAACCTGAGACGGACCAGCTACTAGCACCCTGAGATGGACTGTCTACTATCACTCTGAGATGGAACTACAACTAGTACCATGAGATGGACCAGATACTAGCACTCTGAGATGTACTAGCTACAAGCACCCTGAGATAGAGCATCTACTAGCACTCTGAGATTTACTGGCTTCTAGCACTCTCAGATGTACCAACTACTAGCACCCTGACATATACTGACAACTAGCACCCTGAGATGTACCAGCTACTAGCACCCGGAGATGGGCCATCTACTGGCACTCTGAGACAGATCAGCTACTAGCACCCTGAGATGTACTGGTTTCTAGCATCCTGCGATAGACCGGCTGCTAGCACCCTGAGATGTTCTTGCTATTAGCACCCTCAGATGTACCAACTACTAGCACCACTAGATGTACCAGCTACTAGAACCCTGCGATGTACCAGCTACAAGCACCCTGAGATGTATCGGCTACTAGCACCCTGAGATGTATCAGCTACTAGCACCCTGAGATGTATCGGCTACTAGCACCCTGAGATGTATCGCCTACTAGCACCCTGATATGGACTGGCTACACCCACCCCGAGATGGACCATCTACTTGCCTCCTGAGATGTACCGGCTACAAGCATCCTGAGATTTACCAGCTACTAGCACCTTGAGATGGAACAGCTACTAGCTCTCTGAGATGGAACAGCTACTAGCTCTCTGAGATGGACCAGCTACAAGCACTCTGATATGTACCTGCTACTATCACTCTGAGACGTACCGGCTACTAGCAACCTGAGATATACCAGCTGCTAGCACCCTCAGGTGTACCAATTGCTTTCATCCTAAGATGCACCGATTACTAACACCCTGAGATGTACCGACTGCTAGCACCCTGAGATGTACCAACTGCTACCACCCTGAGATGTACCAGTTACTATCATCCTAAGATGCACCGATTACTAGCACCCTGAGATGTACCGGCTACAAGCACCCTGAGATGTAGCCGCTGGTAGCACCCTGAGATGGACTGTCTACTAGCACCCTGAGTTGGACAGACTACTAGCACTCTGAGATGTACCAGCAAATAGCACCCTGAGATGCACCAGCTACTAGCACTCTGAGATGTACTTGCTTCTAGCACTCTCAGATGTACCAACTACTAGCACCCAGAGATGCACCAGTTACTAGCTCTCTGAGATGGTCCGTCTACTAGCACTCTGAGATGGACCTACAACTAGTACCATGAGAGGGACCAGATACTAGCACTGTGATATGTTCCGACTACTAGCACCCTGAGATGTACCAGCTACTGGCACTGTGAGATGTATCGGCTACTAGCATCCGGAGATATACCGGCTGCTAGTGCACTGAGATGGACCAGCTACTTGCATCCTGAGATGTACCACTACTAGCACTCTTGAGATGTTCTGGCTACTAGCACCCTGAGATGTACTGACTACAAGCATCCCTGAGATGTACTGGATACTAGAACCCTGAGATAGACTAGCTACTAGCACCCTGAGATGAACTGGCTCTTAGCACACTGAGATGCACTGCTGCTAGTACCCAGAGATTTACAGACTACTAATACCCTGATAAGTACTGGCTACTAGAACCCTGAGGTGGACCAGCTACTAGCTTTCTCAGTTATACTGGTTACTAGCCCTCTCAGAGGTTCCGGCTACAAGCACTCTGAGATGCACCATCTACTAGCACTCCGAGATGTTTCGGTTACTAGCACTCTGAGATGGACTGGCCCCTAGCACCCTAAGAAGTTACGCCTACTAGCACCCTGAGATACACTGGTTACTAGTAATGTAAGATCAAACCTCAAGACCAATTAAATAAGGACACTGTATAAAACGGAACACTTCCTATTGGTAGTACTGTTTATGTCCATCATTTTTGGTATATATGCAATTTATATCGAGGGACGCGCTCAAACCTGGTGGCAGCTGGTTCGCGGCTGCTGTGGTGCTTGTGGGCTCGCTTAGTATATTTTACTGCGTTGCTTATTTTAAATCTCACTTTTGTCGCTTCCTTACCTGGCCGCTGCTGCTTCCTCGCTCCAACTACCGCTCCCCTAGCCCCGGTCCGGCACGGCTGAGTGCCGCTTGATCCGGAGGGCTGACGGGGTTGCGGCCGCCATCTTGGAGGGTCAGAGCATTCCCTAGGGTAGCGCTCTAGTCACCGCGCACCTAGGCTACAAAAGCGACGCCCCATGTGCAAGCGCAGCGGACGCGCGCAGCGGGCGCACCGGCGGCGCGCCAAAGGCAAGCCCGTCTGCGCCCATCCGCGGCCGGCCGGGGCAAGAGGCACCTTACTATGCCCAATTTTTAACTTACTCCTCAGAGGAACTTCATTGCCATCAAAGCCATGGAACCCTTAGCGCCGCTTCAGCGTCCACTATTTCCAACCTCGGTCTTGCTCGGTCCCTTTCTATTCCCTCCACTGTATCCACCCCGCCTCTCCCCTCACCCCTGCCCCTCCCTCCATCAGAACCTGGCCAGTCTTCAAGGCCAGTGACCGCTATTTCGGCCTTCCTTTTAAATACTAGATCAGCAGTGAAACCCCAATTAGAACTTTTTGAGTTCCTGGATTCCTACAAACCTGATCTTTTATTTCTGACAGAAACTTCGTTCTGTCCAGACTCCCTTCCTAACATCCTCGCATCACTACCCTCCACTTACTATGCCCTGCGGGCCGATCGACCGCTGGGCAAGGCAGGCGGAGGTGTTGCTCTGATTGTCCGGTCGGACCTCCACTTCCAAATTCACTCCTCTCCGGTCATCAAGGGAGCTGAGTGTTTAGTGATGCGATCTGCCTCTTTTCAAATCCCCATCACTTGTGTCCTTGTTTACCGCCCACCTAATTATACCCCTCATTTTTTGACCGAGTTTCAGGAACTACTTTCCACACTAACAGTTAACAATTCCTCTGTGTTAGTTCTTGGCGATTTTAACTTCTGGCCATGTGACCCTGCGGAAGACGCAGCATCTAGGGACTTCACAGACTCCCTCCTTAGCCTAAATTTTACCTCCCATGTGTTCGCTCCCACTCACATTAAGGGCCACGTCTTAGACCAAATCTTGTCATTGAATATCCCGGTCTCTCCCCCTACCATCACACCCTGCCTGTGGTCAGACCACTTTTTGATTTCGTTCACCTTAGACCTCCACCGGCCCAAGCGCCCTATCCTTCCCAGGAACATCTGGGCCCGCAACTGGAACAAGGTTGACATTCCTGCCCTCTGCCTTACCCTTCAAAGCTCTTACCCGGCCCTGGAGGAACTTTCCCCTTCTTCCCAGGCCACCGCTATCAATGTTTGGTTATCTAGGTCTTGCAATCAGGTGGCTCCCCTGAAACGTGTTGCGGTGAAACGTGTCCATAATGTTAACAAATGGTTCACCGACGAACTCAAGGTAAAGAAGTTGGCTGCTCGCCAGGCAGAACGCGCATGGAGGCGCGCTTACTGCCCAATCCTAAAAGCTCACTATTCGTTTATGCTTAATGCATATAAAAGTGCAATTCTTTTAGCCCAGACCAATTATTTCTCTGACAAAATACTTTCATCTGGAGATCAGTCTAGAGAAATTTTCTCTACCGTTCATGAGTTGGCCTTGTCAGACAGGACCTCCCTAAAACCTTCCCCCTCCCAAGCCCTCTGCGACTCCCTAAACAACTTTTTTGTGGAGAAAATCGCAGCTATTAAGGCCAACATACCCCTTCCTCCCCCTCTTCCCCCCGGGCCCCCCCCTAACAGGTTTTATCTAGACCACATTCCTCCACTGACCAGAGAAACGTTATCCTCTCTGGCGGTGCAAGTTAAATCAGGTTCTCCCTCCGATGTATGCCCAGCGCCTATCTTGAGAGAAATCTTTCAGGCTTGCCCCATTCCTCCCCTGGCATTCCTGAACGATTCCCTCGGGAATGGTATAGTCCCTGACCTTCACAAAACAGCCATAATCATCCCCTTACTGAAAAAACCCGGTGCCGACCCTGCTTCCCTCACCAACTACCGCCCCATCTCCCTTCTCCCCTACCTAGGAAAAATCTTGGAGTGTCACGTCGCCTCTGTCCTCAGTTCCTTTGTGGAGGACAGTGGTTACCTGGCCTCCTGTCAGGCTGGATTTCTCCCCCGCCACTCTACCGAGAGGGTTGTGGTCTCGGTCTTAGACAGCCGTAGGGAGGGAATGGATACGGGCCGCTCCCAGGCCTTGGTCCTCCTAGATTTGTCCGCTGCCTTTGACACGGTTGATAATTCCATCCTTCTCACCCGTGTCAGGGCAGCGGGCATTAGTGGGTCCCCCCTGGCTTGGCTTACCTCCTTCCTGAGGGACCGCATCCAGGCTGTCCATCTAGAAGGGTTCTCTGCTCCCCCTCGTAAGGTGCAGTGTGGTGTCCCCCAAGGTTCCTCCCTCTCTCCTCTTCTATTCAATCTCTATATCTTCCCACTTATCTCTGCTCTACAACAACTGGAGGTCACTGTTTTCAATTACGCAGACGACCTCCAGTTGATCTTTGACCTTTTGCATTCTTCTGAATCTATCTATAATTTTCAATCCATTATGATTTTTATCAGGGACTGGATGAACTTCAACCACCTCAAACTCAACCCAGATAAAACCGAGCTGGTTTTGACGGGTGGTGCATCCAGTCCCTGGACCCCTATGTTCTGGCCCCCTTCACTTGGTCCCCCCCTTCACCTTCTCACTCAGTTAAAACACTTGGGATCACGTTAAACCAAAATCTTACCCTGCACTCCCAGATCAGTTTGGTGGTGTCTTCTTGCTTCTTCACTCTCCGTACTATCAGGAAAATCTCTAGATTCTTTTCCCCTTCTGCCCTTAAACTCATCATGATGGCAATGGTATTATCCCGGCTGGACTACGGTACAACGGCGCTCCGGCTTATGCCCTCCAACGCCTACTGCTGGTTCGTCTCATCCATGGTCTCCCCAAACTCCATCATGCTACCCCTGTATTAAAGAACTTGCATTGGTTGCCCATCAGGGAGCGGGACCTCTTCAAACTTGGCTGTACCGCGTTCCAGGCCCGAGCTGGAACTGCCCCAGCCTTTATAAACTCGGCAATTTCCAGCTACATCCCGGCAAGAGAGCTTCGCTCCTCCTCCCAGTGGTGCAGAGCAGGAATATCGTCAGAGAAATATCGTCTGACATAAATATCGCCGCAGAAATATCGAATTGAAGAAATATCGATAACAAAAATATAGTTTGACCAAAATATCGACAGACAGGTAAGTAATATCGATAACAATAATATAGTTGTAATAAATATCGTTTACAAAAATATAGTTTACAAAAATATCGATTTTTAAATAATGTCATGTATTTTAGTGTTTTTAATGAGAATTGTTTGTCATTTTAATATATGTTGTTGAATTTTAATAGTTATTAATGTATATTATGTTGAATTTTGTGTTATTAGTTCCGTAGCGGGTTGTGGGTTTATAGGGCAATAGGGTGGGAAGTAATTTAAATATATAAAATTAATTGATTAATTAATGTGTTAATTTAATAAATATTTGTTAATTATTTCAATTAGTCAATTATTAATTAATGATGTTAATTAATTAATTATGTTAATTAATTATGTTAATTGTTTAATTTTAGGTGTGTGTAGAGGAGTTTATATGTGTAAATGGTGTGAAGTAATTAAATTGTTATTGATTGATTATTAAATACTTTACAAATTAATTACCATTAACTAATTAGTAAATGTGTAATTAAATTTAGGTTTGTGTTGTGGTGTTTATAAGTGTATATGGTGTGAAATCTGTCAAATAAATAATTAAATAATTAATTTAAAAAATAATTTATTTATCATTAATTAATTAGTAAATATTAAATGTAATTGTGTAATTATTTTTAGGTGTGTGGTGGATATTATAGTGTTAAATAATGTGTAAATATATATTTTTTTATCATCTTTGTTAATAAAATATTTAAATGTATATATTATTTATGTTTATATTGGAAATTAAATGTAATAAAAAAATGTGATAGTTAGTTGTTTTATTGTTTTGGGTTCCAGCGCTTTCCCTACTGTTGTACCCTGTGGAGTGTGAATAGTAATTTTCACCCCTACGCTATCCATTGCTTTCCCTACAGTTGCACTCTCTGGAGTGGGAATAGTAATGTTTACCCCTACGCTATCCAATGCTTTCCCTACTGTTGCACCCTTTGGAGTGGGAATAGTAATTTTTACCTCTACGCTATCCAGCGCTTTCCCTACTGTTGCACTCACTGGAGTTGGAATAGTAATTTTTACCCCTATGCTATCCAACGCTTTCCCTACTGTTGCACCCTCTGGAGTGGGAATAGTAATTTTTACCCCTACGCTATCCAACGCTTTCCCTACTGTTGCACCCTTTGGAGTGGAAATAGTAATTTTTACCCCTACGCTATCCGGCGCTTTCCCTACTGTTGCACCCTTTGGAGTGGGAATAGTAATTTTTACCCCTTCGCTATCAAATGTTTTAACTACTAATGTTTAAAATTTGTTATTAAATGTATGTATTATTATTTTTAAATACTTTTATGTGTTAATTAAATATAGAAAATATTATTGTATTCAAAATGTTTTATATATGTTTTTATTTTATTATTATATCATTATTAAAGTTTATTAATAAAATAAAGAAAATAATAAAATGTTTTTAGGAAAATATATGTATATGTACACATTTATTAAGTTTATATTGATTAAATTAAGTTTATTTGTTATAAATAGTTAAAATATAAATGTAATTTAATGTATTTGGTTAATATTATTATATAATTATTTAATTAAAGTTATAATTTTTTTTAAAGCCGATATTTTTTACAACTATATTTTTGAGTCGATATTATTGTACTTACCTGTTTAAGTATAGGGAGTCGATATTTTTGTAATCGATATTTGTACAACTATATTTTTGTAAACTATATTTTTGTTGTCGATATTTAAACAGGGAACCCCTCCCAGTCCCTTCTCTTAGTCCCTCGCTTCAGGAAAAAGAGGATGGGGGGTGAATTTGCGGTTCTTGGTCCCACTTTTTGGAACTCCCTTCCCCCCACCATCCGATCCATCCCGCTCTACCCTGATTTTCGAAAGGCCCTAAAAACCCATCTCTTTCTGCAAGCTTTCTCAGCCTAGCCCCTCACAGCTCTCACCCAGGTTCTAAAAGTCCGTCAGCGCCAAGAAACCGCTAGGTATATGTGCGCTTTACAAGTGTTTTTAAATTAAATTAAATTAAGTACCAGATTGGCATCAAGTTGTACATACCAGGAAAGGGAGAAAATAGAGGCATAAAAAGAGAATATCTGGAACTGATAACTAAGTATTCCGGTCTAGGGGCTCATTAGGCAACTGCATTCTCTACAGGTATCTGTGCTTGACTCCATGGTCAGATATTGAAATCCTAGCGGGTCCACTAATCCGTTCAGGTTGATGAAAATAGCACTAGTGATTTGGGAAACAATAAATATTTGTTGGTATGTTATGTTATGTTATAATATGCTTATATAGCGCATGGCTACCCCAGCAATGAGGCGTCCCAGCGCTTGCGGACAAGCCTAATTACAGAACGACCAGAGTGGAGGAGGCAGAGTGTCAGCTCGCAGGGGAACCCTAAATAGAAGAAAACAACCAGGTTTTAATGTGTTTTCGAAAGCGTAGATGGTCAGTAATAATACGCACACTTAAAGGGATAGAGTTCCAGAGTTTTGGGGCCAGATACCTAAATGATCGGCCTCCGGCTCTGCACCTCCGGATCTTGATGGTACGGGCAAGAGAAAGGTCCGCAGAGCGGAGAGCATGCGACGGAACATAGAAGGAACAGATTCCTTTCAAGATTTGGGGGCCAAGGCAATAAAGCATTTTATGAATAACACAAAGGGTTTTAAATTTAATGCGTTGTTTAACGGACAACCAGTGTAGCCTAAGCAGAACCTGGGAGGTGTGGCAGTGTTTCGGCAATCCAAACAGAATGCGGGCTGCAGCGTTCCGAGGTCTTTGCAGTCTGTTAACGACTGTCAAGTTGGAACCAAGCATAAGGACATTACAATAGTCTAGATGGGATAAGACAATAGCTTGGATGATTGTCTGTCGGATGGAGGGTTCGAAAAAGCCGAGAATGGGTTTAAGAGAGCGTAGGCGTCCGTAACAAGTGCCAGCTACTCTTTTGGCATGGGATTCAAGGGTAAGTGAATTGTCTATAATCACACCCAGATTTTTTACTTCCCTCTTGGGCGTGGGAGGCGGGCCCAATGTAGGGGGCCACCACTGCTCATCCCACTTCTGAGTCTCACTGCCAATAAGGAGAACTTCAGTTTTAGATGAATTCAACTGGAGGCAGTTCTCTGTTAGCCAGCTGGAAATGGCCAAGATGTCTTCTTGAAATTTGGCTTGATCCCCCACGGTGTCATTGGAAAAGGTGAAAATTAGTTGCGTATCGTCTGCATAGGAAATTAGTTTGATGTTACGTTCCCTGGCCAACATGGCCAAGGGGCGGACATACACATTAAACAACGTGGGGCTGAGGGCAGAGCCCTGTGGGACACCGCAGCCTAATGGAAATCTGCTGGATGAGTACGGTGGAGCATGTGCCTGGAAGGAATGGTCGGATAGAAATGACACGAACCAATCCAGAGCTCCATCTCCGACACCTATCTCCCACAGTCTCCTAAGCAGGATCCCATGGGAGACCGTGTCTCAAATGCAGCAGAACCACAGCTGAGGTGCTACCCATGTCCTGTGCCACCCTTAGATGTTCTATAACGGCCAGTAGGGCCGATTCCGTGCTATGTTTAGCACGGAATCCATTCTGTGACTCTTCCAAGATCCCATTAGTCTCCAAAAAACCAGTCAAGATGGAATTTACGTGTGCTTCCGCCACTTTAGCCAAGTATGGAAGCAGGGAGATAGGTCGGAATCTTTCTGGCTTGGAAGGGTCCAGGGTGGTTTTGTTTAACAGGGGGACCACCATGGCATGGCATGTTTCCAAGATTTGGGGATAGTAGCTGACTGCAGAGATCTATTAATCAATTCCCGCCCTTCAGTCCTGAAAAAGTCTAAACATCTCTGGTTTGACAGGATCTTCCGGGGACCCAAACTTAATTTTTAAAGCCAGGAGTTCCATATCTGTCTGTGAGATGAGTGGAAGGGTTAGAAGAGAATAGGGAAGGTCCGGTGGGTCTATGATAGATCTATAAATCATAGAAGAGCCACCAGAGTTGAATGAATTATAGATCCCTTGGACTTTGTTGAAAAAAAAGCAAGCAAGCTCTTCGCATTGCGAGTCAGACACTATTATGTTGTTAATCCCCTCAGGTGACTTAGTCATCTCCTTCACTAGCGCGAAGATAGTTTTAGCGCGATTAGTGCTGGCATTGGTCAAATCAGTGTAGTAGCTGGCCTTGGTCTTTTTTATAAGACCATGATAGGCTTTGGTGGCGATTCTAAAGTTGGTTTTGGCTAAGGGGTCGTAAGATCGCCTCCAGGTACGCTCAAATACCTTACACTGCTTTTTTTTTAATTGTAAGCGCCTCGCAGTACCATGGGTGGGACTGTTTGCGTTTGGGCCTTGACATTTTCTTAGGTATAAAATGATCCAGGGACTCATTGAGAGGATTGTGGTGTATTATATGTTGAGACTGTGAAACTTCATCTTGTAATACATTCTCAGAACCCTCTTGAGACCAATCAGGCTTCTTTGTACAACCTCTGGCTCAACTTTGGGTGGCCTTGGCTTCAAGCAGCGAGGCTTAACAAAGGAACTAGTGCAAAGCATTTAGATGCAACAAACAATGAAATAAGGAAGTCATACAACATGAAAGAAATCTGGCATAAAATGTGCTAATATTTTTATGAATTTGTAGACATTAAGGTGAGTAAAATGCACAAGAGGTTTCTAGAGTTACAGTTTTTTAATTAAAATTCAAATCAAAGCTTTTTAGTCCAAAGAGCAAACAAGCACTAACAATCACAACGTTTGAAAGCTTTTGAAAATTTGGAACGGTTGTCTTAGACTACTAAGGCCTGGCTTGGGCAACCGCTTCAGATAGGAAGAAGGTCTGAGGGACCAGAGAGTAGGTTTTGGACAGTTACCTGGTCACAACAGCATTCTGGAGTTTAGTTCCACTTGTTATGCAAGAAATGGCATAGACTTCACTGAAGTGGTAGTGATGATGGAGATGCAAGGTGCTGAAAGATGCTCTGGGTGCTGTGCGATCAATGGGGTTCTTCTTGCAGGGATTCATCAATCCACGTGTAAGGTGAGGCACTTTGGCCACAGGAGTTGGATCCCTCGAATTCCTCTTTGCGCCAGTAGAAGGCTACCAATCTCCGGTCTCAGAGGTCCAGCTGCTACCTTTGGTGAGAGCTAGTGTCCATCTTTGGTGATCATTCCACACTCTGACAACTCTCCTGGATCCAGCAGACACAGGTGCAACTACAGCATGTTGAGGGAAGACCTTATTGGCTGCACATCAGCGGCCACCAGCGATCCCTTGTAGATGGCTACTAACTAGCTAGAATGGGCTACTTCAGCTTTCATTGCAGTGGTGCTGGAACAGGGGGTCAGTCTACTGGCCCTTGAAGTTCTCTGATTTTGTCTGGGGCTCTGAGCCTGGTACCACAGGCACATTTGTCTTTTCGCTAGCCCAAGGAGCAGTAGGTGTGATCCACTAATTGGTTAAGTCTGTCTTGCTAGGTCTAGGGGTCAGCAGGGCAGTCTTCCGTCCTTTCTCCTGTCCAGATGTGATCCGAGGTTCAGGATGCCATATTTAAGCTCACAAATTTCGCCGGGGTGATGATGCGTCACTAGTTAATGATCTACCAGGATCCTCCCGATCCTGTGATGACGTTCAGCTGTTTGTGACATCTAGCATTCACAGAGTGCAGTATTCTGCCCACTCTTAAGATGTCTGAACTCTTCCTTGGCTGTTAGGAGCTTGGAATACCACACTAGAGGTGAGGCTACCTGTGGGCTACACACCCACGAAAAAAAAAACGTTTTGCAACTGGGTTCCTCTCTCTATTCCAGCCTGTCTACCTGAACAAAGGGGTAGCCCATCTCAAGTGTGATCGCCAGTTGCCTACCAAATATGGCTCCTTCTTTGAAGCTCGTCTTTTGGGCCAACACTTTGTGTGACTCCCTGCCAGAGTGAGGTAACATTAATCTTGACTTACTCATCAAGTTGGGTTTAATGCTACAAATTATTTCATGCCTTTAAGTACCCATTTTAGTAGCTTCATTCAGAAGTTAGCAGGGCTGAGATGTCAGCCTGTAACTCGATACTAGCAAATCGGGCTTCAAGATTTTCCACAGTGAGATGGCAATTCAGACGTTTTACTATTAGGACATATAACAGTACATGAAGCATTTAATAATATATAGCTCCCTGCCTTAAGGATCTATAGGTCTACTTTAGGGTAGACATATATATTGTCAAACTAGCGGTTTAAAACTGCCCTTTTATGCTGAAGTGACAGCCTAGGCATAATCTTGTATTTTTTACATATTTATCATTATCCACTGTACAAGTCCTTGTTGGGCCAAAGATACAATGAACAAGATAGTTGACAGTTTAGCCTGCAATGGGTCTGTGTGGTGGGTGCTGCATCAAGTCACAAGCTTATCCTAGCACCCATCTTATAGTGATTTCATGGAAGGCCACCTAGTTGACAAGATCACTTCAATGACTCTGGAAGAGAAATCAAAATACATCAACTGCCAGCGCTCAATCTCCATGCAAGTGTTCACAGGCTTGGGTGCAAGACCCTGCCATGCTGTTGCAACAACAGTTCCTCCTGTAGCAGCAGCTTGTTTGGAAGACAGATCCTCAGACTCAGGAGATCCGAGTACCACACTCTACTGGCCCAATTCTTAACCACTAAGATGACTTGGACGTGGTAGCAAAAAAGATACAGCCCAGTCTTTCCCCATTGCTTGAGGACTTCCTGTGTCACCTTTGAGTGTAGCTACCATTACTTATCTGCTAGGTGTCGTTGGCTGAGCTTAGCCACACTGGCACTCAGATCCCTTCAAAATCTGGGTGATGCCCTGATGACTTGGCGACTTCCAGAGTCATACATCTTCCACACACAAAGCCCTGGACCCCCACCCCACCCTTCTTGTTGCAGCACCACAAAGCAGTCATGTTGGCAATGAGAACTTTCACAAATCTTCCCTTGAAGATTAATGGAAAGACCTTCAACACCAAGTAAATTGTGCACAACTCCAGCAACCTGATGTGGAGGTGGGTCTAAACTGGAGAACAGAGTCCTCTGATCTCCACCTCTCCCAGATGGCAACCCCAACCTAGTAGTGATACATCCATCACCACCGTCAACTTTTGGTGGGGAAGGAAGAGAAGTCTGCCACTGGTCCAGTTGCGATCGATCATAGACCGCTGCAGATCTTTTGCAGTATCCTCAAACATCTGGATGGAATCTAACATGTTTCTATGGTGCTAGGCCCATTGAGATGTCATATCCCACTGTACAGCTTGCATGTGCCTTCTGGATTGGTACTTTCTTCCAGAAAGTTTGTCCAGTCATTGATATGGACCTTATCAGGCTGTCTAGCCCAATCACTAACCACTCAATCCCTTGCCTTCCTATATCTGCGTATTGGTTTCACCTCAGTTACCATACCTTTTCATTCAACCCAGTACACATCAAAGTTCCTTCTTTCATTCTCAAACCAACGCCCTTTGCCTCTTTCTCAATGTGGAAAGTATCATCCAACCATTTTTTCATACCTGCAGTGTATTCACCAGTTGCTCTCTGCCCTCAAAAGACTGGCCATCCTTTTCATCACCAGTTCACTTTGTGCCTCCTCTATGATACTGTAGGCCTACTTCTGCCAGGTTATGGGGAGAAATGCCCTAGGTATGATGTAAGGTATGGTGAGTGTCCATAGTTCACAAACGTAAAGTATATAATACAAAGGCAAATGGTGTGCAGGCTAGCCTGCCAGATCCCAGGTTCGAATGAAAGAAGGGAGTACATCTGGTGGAATGCAGTAACAAACTGTGTTTTTCAAACCCAAAATCAAACAGGCAACTGGGCTTCAAAAGAGACTTTGTTGAAGATCAAAGCTCAGCAAAGCTTAGACCCCGACAAGCCAATATTTATGACCAACATGTTTGCACTTTGACAGATGATATCTTGCTTCACTTAGTCTTCAGACAGTTGTGAAGCAGCTTTTTGAAAATCAGAAGAAAAAAAATCTGTACTGATGTCAGGAGTCACAGTTGTCTAGGAGGAACAATTGTATGAATCTTCCTACAATTGGCACAGGACTACCACAGTCTAACGAGCAGCATGTTGGTTAACCGATATTCAGCAAATATGTCAGCAGCTTCCTCTGACCCTGGGTATTAATAGTCATCTGGGACTTTATGCTCTCCAGAGTCAAGGAACTCTTTAATCCAAAATCTCCCTGGAGACCATAGCAGTACATTGGCTTTTAATATTCTTAGAATATGGGACTGGAAGACTGGTAAAAGCACTGGTGTGGAAACAACTACCTCACTGGAGTTCTAGTAGACAGCAGGGGTTTTTCTCAGCACATCAGCCACGTTTCTGAAAACACTACGGATGACTGTGGAGCTGTTCTTGGAGTGTGTGAGCAAAGCAGGCCCAGGGCAGTCCCTGAATCATCTCCTGTTTTGCATGTGTGTAAACCATTTGAAGCTCCAAGCTGGCAAATCGCTCACATTAAAAGGTCTGCAGTGACACTGCTTTCTCCATGGATGGGTTACTCCCTAGCATAGCTGTGTCAGTCTATGGGTTCATATTTTGTAACTACCAAAGATAAAAAAGGCATCTAATCTTACTACAGATTTAAGGCAGTATCATGAGTGGGAACACTGGCACACAAGAGAGGACTTGTTAGTGCACGAGCTGCAGAAATTGAAGCTTGGGAACAGGGAAAGGCAACAAAAGATTGCTACTGCTTTCTTGGCCACAGTAAGTAATCATTGATAATGTGGGTTCTGCAACCTTGTCCACTGGTAGTAATATGTAGTTCGGCATCCATGCTTCTGTAAGTAAAACCCAGTACCCAGCTACAAATGTTAAAAGGTTGCGGATTTATCTGGACAACATGATATTCCTAGGTCAAAAGAAGGGCCTTTTGCAGATGCAGGAGCCAATAAATCTAACCCAGAGGCTAGGGATTATTACTGAATAACATCTAAGAGAATAGATTTTCGGGGTTTTCTGTCAGACTCAGACAAACGGGTGCCTTTACTTTCAGACACAAAGTTGAACATGCTCAGAAACAAATTGAGGAATATGTTGGTTCAGATTTCCCTCCAACACTTAGCAAGGATGGTGGTTTTCCCCTTCGATAAAGATACGTTTTCTGTAGCCCCCTTATTGCACGTCACTGCCGTGTCTAAAGAGAAAGCATTTACAAAGGGGCTTGGAATACTAAGAAATGATTCCCTTAGATTCCAAGGTGACATATAGCCCATAAGGCCTGAATACATTTTAAGAAGACATCTTAGCTAGCAGGAGTCGCAATATTTCAAATTTTAGGCAGAATCGTGGTTATGACTGCCACTGTTTCAGATGTCGTCTGACCTTATCTTTCTAGGAACCATGAAAGTGTCAAACCATTGGGCAAATAACATAGAAATATCACCTGATACGACAGCAGTCTGGAACAAGTCTACTTATCACCATGCAAAGGTAAAATAAGAACAAATACAGATATATGGCCAAATAGTGTAGTCTGAATTCTTGTCTTTTCACCTTATAAGTTCATAAGGAAAGGCTAGGGCATACACCTTGATGTGCATAGGCTATGCCAGACATTCCTAAACTTATGTCAGAACATTCAGCCTCTGATAAGATGTATTAAATAAGGGCTGCCACTGGACCACTGATCAGGAAAGATTCTTCACCCAGATTATCGCACTAGATTGGTCTCACCTACTGCCATCGCACTTCAAACATGCTGCATCTCACCTAGTGCTGATAAAGCCAAGTACCGGAGGAAGGCCGGTACCACAGCACATACTTGCAGTCACAGGGAACACCACCTTCATGCCTCTACTGATAACGACAGCACTTGTCAACAAGATAGGCAATGCATTGCTACTACTTAAGGAACTCTAGCATGCAAGTTGTTCTACTCTTCATGCTGTCCTAGTGAAGTGTATAGAAAGTAGGTTTTAGAGTGTTAGGTTTTAGATCACATTTTAACCATGTTCATTTTATTTTCATTGTTCGCAACATGCCTTCTAGTTGTTTTTTACGAAATCCTATGTAGGTAGCTTAGATGTGCTGAAAAGTAGGTTCTTGCTATAATAAATGTTTTTTGCTAACAGTGTCTATTCTTCTCAGTGCAATGTGAGTGTGATACTGTGAAAAACTAAATGGGTTTGTTTCTGTTGCGACAGTGCCCTTGATCCCATTGGGGGGATTGTTAGTAACCCAAAAGCAATAGCTCTACTTCAACTATGTGTTTGGTAAGGTTCTGCAGGCTACAATAACTTGTCTTCCACATTCAGCACTGGTGTATTGAACCAAGTTTACCTATATCACCCGTGGGGTGAGAAAGCAAACCTTATAGAACTAACTGTGCCAAAGTTATAGGTTATGCAACAGTTGGCACCCAACATCGTACTTGTATCTTACTGTTACCTCTTGTGTAGTTCTTTCACTATTCACACATGAACCTCATGAATCTTTATCTATGCTTTGCCGACTTGAGTTCCGCGTTCGATCTGGTGGAACACGCACTGCTCTGGCCCATACTACTAGCAATGGGCGCCCCTATTGAAATTATCCATCTGCTAGCTCGCTTGTATAGTAATTTATCAAGCAAAGTAAGGTTTGGAATAGATGGAGAGTGTACCCCTTTCTTTGAAGTTAAGAGAGGCATCCGTCAAGGATGCGTACTTGCCCCTTTACTATTTTCACTTTTTATTAATCATGTGGATACATTTTTGAAATTGATTAATGCAGATGCTCCAACTATAAATGGTAACCCCGTCCCTGTCCTCTTATACACGGACGACGCGGTCCTCCTTTCTAGGACACAAAATGGACTACAACAATTAATTGACCAATTCCATATTTTTATTAAGAACAGGAACTTGAAAATCAACAAAGGGAAGACGGTTACCATGGTTTGTGGTAAGAACATCAGAAAACACAAACTTTTTTTTTTAGAAGGAGAGAAACTAGAATCTGTTAATAGTTTTTGCTATTTAGGCATCACCTTTTCGGGAAATGGGAAATGGATTAATGAACAAAATAGTGTCCTTTTTAAAATGGCCCGGAATACAAACTGTATTTTTAGATTTGCTGCTAAACTAGGGCATCGCAGAATTCGTGAAATGCTAACCCTTTTTAATGCTAGATGCATCTCCTCAGCTATATATGGAGCTGGAATATGGGGGTACGATGTACAGTGTACCAAATCTTTCCAGGTGAGGGAGAATGTGTTTTTAAAAAGATTAATTAGTGCTCCAGTTATGGCTTCAACGGAGCTAATACATAAGGAATTAGATATGTACTATATCAATGATCTAATTGCTCTTCGTCCTCTATCCTTGTGGCGCTCAATATGGGCAAAGGAGGAAACTAAGTTTACGCAGGACGTAATAACAGATTGTATCAAACTTGATCGCCGATCGAACATTCCTTGGCTAAAGCATATACATCATTGGTATAAAACTTTATATGGACTGGACATTTATAATGAATTAATGATGGATCCCATTTTATCAAAGCGGGAGCTAAAGGTCTCGTTTATGAAATTTACAGAAGAGACCAGGATGGAAAAATATACTAAACAGAGTACATTCAATTTTTATCAACAATATAATATTAATGTAGGCTTCCAATCTTATTTTGTAACAGTTAGTATTCCCTCCCATCGATTTGTTTTAACCCGCCTTCGCCTAGGAATTGTGCATCATCTTGTGGCTTTTCCAGTGTCTAAAAAACCTGGAACTTGTGTATGCCCATGTGATGGCAAATCAAAACAGAGCACATGTCACTTTATGTTGTCTTGTACTTTTTATACCTTTTTAAGGAAATATTATTTGAAACCCATCTTTTTAAAATATAATACGCATCATCTACAAACAGCAATGACACCAGTGTTTAACCTAGAGTCCCCAGATGTATGCTTTTATGTGGCTACTTATATTTTAAAATGTATCTCTGCAAGAAAATCAATTATTATATGAATTCCCTCAGCTGTTAAATGTATTATGCACTTTAAATTTGATGCTGCTGAATTACGTACTCGTATTTTGCACACATATGTTTGTTGGACTAATTGCTGCTACTATATTACATTTTTTGTAGGATTGGCTTATCATTTGCATTTTATCATCGTTTTTAGTTAATAGTTAGTCTAGGTGCTGCTAATTGCATATGCACTTTAGAACTGCTAATTTGCACATATACTAATTTAGAGACAATACTTAGCACTTTAAAATTGCATATTTGTACATAATTAAAGGTCGTAGGATTGTTAAAATCTTAGTTAAAATTTGAATGACCAAATTGCACTATTAGTTCTGCTAAAATGTTTTATTATGAGCGCTATTATGTAAGATTGTTTTTGTGATAGCCTAATTTAGTATTGTGTTAAATTTCTTTTAAGTGTATGTTGCTATATGGTTGTATTTTTTTACAAACCGAATAAAGCATCTTTGAAATTGAACCATTATTACATCATTACGGAGATGTCCATAGTGATCATGATTACCTCCTACTGACTGGGGATAAGAGAGCACCTTTTTCCGTGGGTTTATCAACCTTGACTTTTAAAAGGTTATTCCTCATTCTGTGGGTTTTCAAATTCTTTGAGTCCAATTTCAATTGTAACTGTTCACCATGGGGGGCACCAATTGTGATAGGGGCCAATCGCAGGAAAACAATCACTCAGCATCTCAAAGCTTGCGGTGTCCCTGTGGAAAATTGAATATTTTCGTTATTTATGTCCCATTATACACCCTGTCTTTCACGTCCCGAGCTCATCATGACGGTAACTAGAAAACCCGGGCACATTAACGTAAGGTTGCACACAAACACCTTTCTTCCTCTAACTGCAACCACACATTCTTATGGTCAGGCCGATTCCGAGAAATAAGCCCCCGTTTGCCAAGACACGACAACCAATTCCGAGAAACCAGCTCCTGTTTGCTAACACATGACACCAGACACCCTGTCACGGCCAGTTCTCCATTTCTTATCTAAGGAACCAGCCTAGGGTTATTTCTCAACTCTCTGCCTCTGCCAGGACTTCCTCACGATTATGACACAGTTACATCGCTACTGCCATGATTTCTGTATGATTGCCACATTTGTAACTGATATATGCTAAAGGGAAGCTCCTTCCTCTTTTCTATGTATAAAAGCTGTATTTTCTTTGATTAAAGTAGAGACTATTCCCGAGCCTCCTTAGGTGACGGAGCTCTCCCTTAACTCGAGTTACTGAATAAAGACCCTGAATTCTAACCACCACGGACTCTGCTCTTCATGCTTGACCTTATTGATATTATAGAAATTCTGATCAAGGTAAATTACTAAAATATTTACCACAGCAAATTGGCGCCCAACGTAGGGCCTTCCCTTTCTCCCCACACGCCGGTGATGCGGACCCGAACCGGTCTCTCCAGACACCGACGGACTTCCAAGTGCACACTGCAGGGTGCTCCTGCATGAACTCCTTTGTGTCGAAGAGGGACCGTGCCGCGGCCTGGCCATCCACACGAGGCGGTGAGGACGACAGCAGAAGTCTCGACCCAGAGCCCGAACATTGTGAAGTTGCCGAGTCCGAGGTCTTCAGAACCCCGACAAGTCCCTGATCAAGAGCGCAGCGTAACTAGTCCAGTGACCAGATCTTCAAGGTCTTCAAGTTCTCTGCACCTCGGTGAGTACTACTGGGGGTGTATCAAGCCGGGTTCTGATCTTTTTCAGGACTCGGTCAAGACGGGTTCTGATTTTCAGAGTACGGTCAAGACGGGTTCTAGGTTTCTAGAAAACGCTATGTTTGTACTCTGATACTCAGGGTATATCAAGTTATCAAGTGTAAGTTGTTTATTTATTGACGAAATGCCTTTGTTTTCTAAATTGTGTAAACTGGGTACCCAGAAGGGGTTCTGGAACAACCTGCACCAGTACCCCCGAAGGATACTCATGGTTACTTCATGTATACAAAATATGGAATTGGTGCCATCTTGTATTTGGATCTTTGGGAAGGTTACACTAAAGATTTAGAAATTGCGATCAGATGGCCAAAGAGTGGCACATGGGATTTAAATTGTATCATGGCAGTTGAAAAGAAATGTTGGGGAAAAAAAGCAAGACCCTCGATGTTAGAGAGTGTCGAAATATGGCGAAAGGAAGCACATCGAAGGGAACAGAAAGAGCAAGGGAAAGTGGAGAATGCAAAGAGAATGTCAGAAGAAAGTAAGATGAGAAAGTTACAGGATCAGAATGATGATATTGGTTTTGAACAAAAGAAAAGGGAGGTCTCGGCCTCCGTGATCGGTATATATCCCGTCCTCTCGCAAAAGACAGGGTCCGATGGTAGTTCAGACCCAAACATCCCCACAGCGCCTCCACGTCCTAAGGTTTCTTCCGTGCCCGAAGACTTCACTACCACCTATTTAATGGAACCACCTCCTGCTTATACTAATCAAATAGCAGCCAGACAAGTAGTCACCCAGACGGAACCCATCCCTGACACTTCGGGTGGTGTTCTACCTATGTTAGAATGTGACTATGACCCTACTCCAGGGGAAGGCCCACAAGCAGACGTCTTCTATCGCTTACGGGAAGATCTAGAAAGCATACGGGAGGTACCAAATATCACAAATTGTCTGAATAAAATTTACGAGGCTCTCCGAACAGGAGAAAATTTAGAAGTCCTACAAGAGGCTATTAAAAATAGACCTATCGCTCACAGAAAATGCCTCTCACGATTAAGGATTACCTGTTTCATCCGCATGATCTCAAGTACTGGGAAAAAGGTACCCGACGACCTACTTCAGTTAGATCAAGCAGTGATAGCGGGAAGTTATAATAAAATAAAAGAAATAGATATCTTCATTCCTCTCTTTACTATTAAGGTTTCCGACTCACACCAGAAAAATGCCCCTACCCAGGAGACCGAGAATGAGGATACAAACGAAGACAGGGAAGAAGGAACTGCTTTTCAAGGAGCAGTACGTTCCCGTATCCCTCGCTCCCTAGGTAACGGACAAGTCAGGAATAAGGCTAAAAAATTGTCAGCTTCTTCAGCTAGAATTCCACTGTGTTCGACACCCCCAAGCAGCAGGTCTAGTCGAACGACATAATCAGACTCTAAAGACCAAACTAGCTAAAATATGTGCTGACAAGCAAATAGACTGGGTTACAGCCCTTCCGATTGCTCTTTTCTACATTTGAATGGTGGCACATTCCTGGACGGGTCTGTTCCCCTATGAAATTACATTTGGGAGACCTCCGAATATCTGGGGTGTCCCATCCCCTAAAAAGTTAACTGACATTGATTCTAATGTACTGACAGATTACCTAGCTTCCTTGATGTCTGCACTACGTTCTTGTCGTTCACAGGTGGCTGCAGCCTTTCCAGACAAAACATCACCCGTGGAACACGCCATCCAACCTGGCACCCGGGTGCTGATCCGGAACTTTGACTGCACCAGTCCCCTGGAAAGAAGGTGGACGTCTCCCAAGCTGGTGCTACTCACGACGAGAACTGCAGTCAAGGTGGAAGGAAGAAAAGGGTGGCTCCATGCCAGCCACTGTAAGAAATTCTTCGGACCAACTCCTACTGACATTGTTGCTAACCCCGGGAACATAGATACTGAAACGACAGACTTTATTTCACCCCTTCCTGAACTTTCCCCTCAAGAAGAGTACAGATCGCGGCTGCGATCCCATCAGAAACAGACTAGAGACATTGCATCTGACCTCGACCTACCGTTGGCTAATTAAGTCCAAGACGTAGTGTTGGTGAAGCGGTTGCTGGGAAGTGTCCGGTCAGGTATGCACAATTGACTCAGACTAGCAGCCAAAACATGGAAAATATATTTAAATGCGTAAAATTATTGCATAACAAAGTTTCTATCTTCCTACTCATTATGATTTCTATCTTTTGTATCACGGCTTGCCTAGGTTGGTTCCTTCATCTAGCTTTCCCGCCATCTTCCCCCACGCCTTTGAACAACACAGCTATGCATTCACATGTAGATCTTCCTCCACATCTCGAAAATAGAAGAAAATAATTTTTTAATAACACATTCATCTCCACGCTCCACCAACACCAAATGGTTATTAACAAAACCAACTGTTGGGTCTGTGGTTTAATGCCACATTCCGTACACGGAGGAATGCCTTTTATCCTTCTTCCTTTTAGCTATGCTGGATCTACCTATGCACTCTCTATGATATTCTCCGCTTCTGTTAGAAACATTCCTGAGATCCAGGCCAAGAACACTAGAACCTGGAACGAGATAAAAACAAAGACAGTACGAGCTGTTGAAAAGATGGTAAATTTCACCGCGGCATGGGGACGAGCAGACAATAATGAAAATACCAGTTATTCCCTTTTTAACGACACTACCTCCTTTAGGGAAACATTTTCAGTCCAGAAGAGACAGACAGAACAGGGAGGATGGGCCGTACCCCATAAAGGCCTATTCTGTGTAAGAGGAAAGGGCAAGGGTCAGAAAATGGGAGCCAGTGAGTGTAACAAGACATACACCCTACCTGACCTAAATTTCCCAACGATGGCCACAGCCCCAACACCTATTTTATCTGTGGACCCCAGGCACGTACTTGGCTACCCCAAGGCTGGTCCAGGAAGTGCTACATTGGATTTCTCCTCCCCCCTACCTACACCGCCCCAGCAGATTACCATCTAAGTGACCCTCCGACCGTAATCAATAGACGGCGAAGGGGGGCCATAGATGCTGAAGATACAGCAGACCAAGAGGCTGGCAATTTCTTTAAAGGAATCATCCCTTTCTGGGGGCCCATGATCAACAGCCGCCACATAAGACAACTGACTCGTGTAGTCCAGGGAGCCATAAACGAAACAGCTGGTACATTAAGTAACATCACCGCTGAGATGGCTGCCGACAGACTCATGATGTTGCAGAACCGCATAGTCCTAGACATCATATTGGCCGACCGTGGTGTCGTATGTGAACTGATCGGGTCCAGCTGTTGTATATATATTCCAGATAATGCACCCTTGGTGTATTCTGCTATTTCCCACCTTCATGTACTCTCCAGGAAACTAGATGCAGACACCGATGCCTGGTCCCTGACGGGTTGGCTCTGGGGCCTCCTGTCCTCATGGGGATGGAAGGCACTTACAGTTATAGGTCTCGCTCTAGCCATTCTCTTCACCTGTTGCCTCTGTATTCAGTGTGGCCCAGCACTTTGTAGTTTCTGTATCACTACCTGCATTCCCAGACCCCAAACTAGAAAGATAAAGAAGGAAAAGATTATGTTACAGGAACAAGTGGACAACCTAATGAACATAGAGGTAGATTAAGAAAGACAATCTTAAAAGGGTATATTATGGGACAAGGAGGGAATGTGGAAAATGGAATATTTTCATTATTTATAACCCATTATACACCCTCTCTTTCACGTCCCGAGCTCATCATGACAGTAATTAGAAAACCCGGGCACATTAACGTAAGGTTGCACACAAACACCTTTCTTCCTCCAACTGCAACCACATGGTCAAGCCGATTCCGAGAAACGAGCCCCCGTTGTAACCACCCTCTCTTATGGTCAGGCCGATTCCGAGAAATAAGCCCCCGTTTGCCAAGACACGACAACCAATTCCGAGAAACCAGCTCCTGTTTGCTAACACATGGCACCAGACATCCTGTCACGACCAGTTCTCTATTTCTTATCTAAGGAACCAGCCTAGGGTTATTTCTCAACTCTCTGCCTCTGCCATGACTTCCTCACGATTATGACACAGTTACGTCACTACTGCCATGATTTCTGTATGATTGCCACATTTGTAACTGATATTTGCTAAAGGGAAGCTCCTTCCTCTTTTCTATGTATAAAAGCTGTATTTTCTTTGATTACAGTAGAGACTATTCCCGAGCCTCCTTAGGTGACGGAGCTCTCCCTTAACTCGAGTTACTGAATAAAGACCCTGAATTCTAACCACCACGGACTCTGCTCTTCGTCCTTGACCTTATTGATATTATAGAAATTCCGATCAAGGTAAATTACTAAAATATTTACCACAGCATCCCGGCCAAAGGGGTGGCTGTTTCTTTTATAATAGCTGCACACACTGCATATGCCTTTGAGACATTTTACTCATGGATGGAGTTTGAACCAATCAATACTGCCTCAGTAGAGTTTTGTGCCTACAAACTGATAGACCCACCGGCAAACTTAAAGCCAGGCTTGGCTGGCTACACGTATGTTCCTTGCCTCAACAGCCTAGCACCCGCTGAAGTGATTGAGGTTTTAAACTATACAGTTGTCTTATACAGGAGACTTATACAGTTCGTACAAGATATTTTGAGCTCCGGACTTGCTCTCGCAGAGGGACCAGCCACACCTAAATAGTTACAAACCATTAGTCCACAGACTATTAATGTCATCATGGGAGAAGTGACCATGAAGCGTGACAAAATGTCATCCCCGATTGCTTTCAAGACAAACCAGTTAGAAGTCCCCATGTCAGACACAGAATACCGATTATGTGTCTCCCTCTTCAGATGGTGCCAAATGTAGAGGAGTGTAACACCTGGGGAAGCATCTTTGCATACATTTACACCAGAATGCATGATACGCCGTCATTGACAGTTCGTCCTGGAGCACTTAAACAGATACATAATGAGCACAGTGATGCACCAGCTCTGGACTTTTCTACAGTTCCATCTATCATTCTAAGCAACATTAATGGAGAAGCTTCCGTTCTGACTATATATCAGGGACTAGAAGGGGTTCCAAATCAAGAACCGGAATTCCCAAAAATAATTGTGGAAGTTTACACCTCTGTGGGTCCTGGTACCTTGAGTGCACAAATGATTAAGTAACATTTAAAGGCTTAAAGTGACACTGAGGGTTCTGTTAAAGAGAAATCTACAATGGAAGGGAAGAAGAAACAGAGGGACAAAGAGAAAAGGTGGACTGGATCTCCCGCCTCTTGGGATCCAATAGGGGTGGTTATAACCTAATTGACCACAAACAAAATTAGGAAACCTGAATGGAATCAGCATTCTGATAGCCGTTCTTCATATTCTTTTCAAACAGTTGATAAGCAGACAGAGGGTGTTGATCCAAGAACCAAAGAAAAGAGGACTACAGTAGGAAAAGTGAAGCAGGAAAAGAGACATAGGCCAGCTTAAGAGGGGGGTGAAAGGATTGGACTTTAAAGCTTCAATGAAGTAGAAGAAAGTAGCTACTATGAGTTCCTATGCCAAACAGGACTTGGGCAAAAGCACTTCTAGGCAGTGCAGCAGAAGTCATGATAGTGCATCAGAAGCTTCAGGAGGTTTCTGGATGCGAATCCAACAGATTATTTTATACAAATTGAAATACCAGTTAAACACTAAAATGCCCCTGATAGTGTTTACAATTGAAATATGGAAATTGATGGGTATATACCATGTACCATTAAAGCAGTCTTCTAGTCACAATTGCATGATGATTATGATATCATCCTAGAGGAAGAGGACTATCCTCCAATCTTTATTAGGGAAGCACCCTGGGGGCAGGAAATAATAAGAGTAGCTTTTTCTCACATACTACCTGAAGACATCAGGAACATTTACATTTGCATGAAAGGCTCCGGCCTAACAGAAATCAAGTGGGTGTGGCAAACACTCAAGTCCACATGTCATCCCCTTACACACCGAACCTAAAGCACAAGCACAATGCCCTTTAAAGCCACAAGCAATATGTGGTGTAAAAGCAATATTAGATCAGCTGTACTATCAGGGCATATTAGTACCATTCCTTTCACCAATGAACATGCCCCTTTTTCCCTTCTCTAAACCAGATGGCTCATATAGGATAGTTTTAGACAACAGGAATATAAAATCCCATATATGGACCTACTCAGTGCAAAATGCTCAGAGCACAGGTTTAATGACCAACCTGGTGTGCAAAAAATATGGAACTACCATGAACATCTCCATTGAATTTTTACTCGATATAGTGCCTGAAAGTGAGTGTCTAACAGCCTTAAGTGTCGAAGGGGTGAGGTTCTCATGTTGACACTTGCCTATGATCTATGAGAACAGTCCTGGCTTATTCTAAGCGTGCATCATGGAGATCTCACAATCAAATTCCGAGGTACTTTCATACAATGATGATTTAGATCTGCACCTAACTAGGGTAGATAGATGTGTGGCCATATTAACGCCACATGGTTACTAAATTAATTTTAAGAAAATAAAGATTGCCTACCTGATGGTGACCTTCATAGGATACAAGTTCTCGAGTGCAAGGGACTTTCTTCAGAAGTGTGCTACCTTGCAGCCTCCCAATACACTGAAAAAGTTGCAATCCCTGCTGGATGTACTTGCTTGCCTCACTATGTTGAGGGAGTGAACCCCTTGTATGACCTGATTCCTCCCACATTTTCAGCTAAACAGTGGACAAACACCCACACAGATATCTTGTGCCCACGACAAGCAGACATGCTTGAGACCAAACTCGGGAAAATAAGCCCAACCTAGTTATCAGAGTCACACCCAGTCACTATGGTTATATCTATGTGACCTACAACGGAGGATAGACCTTTACTATTGCTTACAAGTCTCACTTGTACTTCTTAGCGTAACCGTGTTTTGCTTCCATTGAAAACATCATTGCAGCTGTACAAACAGCTATCCTGAAGGAGCTCCCCTTGGCAGAGGGCAAAACATATAATTGTTGTTTCTTCCATAAAGGCACTAGAGGCAACAACCAAAGCAAGCATTCCTAATGCTCGAGTCCTACACCCAAGGTGGATACATTGAGCTTCTTCTTTAAGTGCAGTGGATGTAAAGTTCCAGTACAATCCTACTCTTCAAACACAGTCTTTTCTCCAATAGGAAAAAAACATTGTTGTAACTCCAACCACGGTGGCCATTGAGTTTCACCAGAGAGTATTCTAGACCGATGGTTCTGCCCAACCAGCGATAGGAACAAACTAAACGAACTCCCCACACTACGTAGCAGTGCAAGGTGTATTGAAGGATGGTGAATTCCATCCACAGCACACCCACACTAAAATCCTGGGTGACAGCACTACACAGCATGTAGAACTACATGCCCTGTTACTTGCATGACTCGTCAGTTTCCACACTTATTGTGTCCCACTCATCCTTCTGTGTGCAAGGTTACAATGACATGCAGCATTGGTCTTTGATTGGATTCGAGAATTCAAATAGAAAACCTTTAAAGAATAAACAGCTTTGGGGAAAAGTATCTGTCTTACAAGATAAGCCTCCACTGGTCCATGTGAGGAGCACTTTGGGCATGAGCGCAATGGCGTTCCTGCTAAAGAGAACTGTGTGACCGATTTAGCTGCTAAGGGTGAAATTCGGACTATTAGAGCAGAAACCCAACCAGATCCCAAACAAAGACTTACACAGATGTATTAACAGGCATAAAAACAGCAAAGCAAGGTGGGACACCTCCTGCCGGCTTTCCTCCCAACTACTCCTACACTCTTAATTCAGACAACATTCTTTTCTTCGCGCCTGTTGCCGCTGCCAGAGCCGTCGCATCCTTCGGTACGGGAAAGTCTAACATCGCTGCGAGTGTCGTCGCAGAGCCTGTCATCGCGGGGTGAGATCGCCGCACCGCTGAGAGTGTCGTCGCAAAAGCCATCACATCGAGGAGCTGCGAGAGAGAAGATCACCGCTGGTCCGCGCATCGTCGCCCCGGAGATCATTGCAACTCCAAAGAACGTCGCATCGTGCCTTTGCGAGAACAAACTTCCTACGGAACCTATGCATCGGAATCCATACAAGTGGCCTTCCTCCCCTTACAGACCGGATTCGGCGCAACACGCCTGCTGCTGCAGCGGGGCTGTCGCATCGCCTCCCCCGGGTCTCCGGAGCAACGCATCGCTTGTTTTCCACCGCACCAGCTTCTGCTTTTGGAACTTTGTCGCAACTAAAGGTACTGTGAGCTAAACGTGACGCAACTGTGAACTTTTCACGTAACTGTGGATTATTTTATCGCAACCTACAGAATTTTATCGCAACCTTAAGAACTCTTTTAAAACCATATTCTTGAACTGTGTATGTTGGATTTTTGTCATTTTTAGGTCTTGTGTAGTTTAGATTAAATACCTTTATTTTTCTAAAACTGTTGTTGAGTCAGTTTGTGGTGTTTTCACTGTGTTACTGTGAGTGTTGGTACAAATACTTTACACATTGCCTCTGGTTAGCCTAGACTGCTCATGCCAAGCTACCTAGAGGGTGAGCAGGGGTGATCTCAGAGGGTTTCCTCCTTGCCCTGACTAGAAGCAAGGGTCCCTGTTTGGACAGTGGTACCTACCTCTGCCAACTAGAGACCCCCATTTCTAACAAAGCCCATAAAGGATTGGCATGCAGGGGTCAATGCATACTTAACAGTGCTACAGCAGCGCCACTGCTGGCCTGCTTTATATAAACAGACTATGGATTACATAAGGATTTATGTTAGGCAGGGTGACATTTGTCAGGGCATTACACCCTCCAGTGTCAAAAGACCCCACACCAACTTCTCTCACAATCTCAAACATCCCCTTGTTCAGGTGAGTTGTTAACTTGTAAGGGGATGTATGTGGTGCATTTTGTTTTAATAAGAGTAATGTGTTTCTCCTTCTAAAGAGCAATGTCACTGCTGTTGCACTGTTGTAGTGACCCCTTTGGTCTGTCAGTAAACTGATATAAGTACATATTGATAGCAATTGAATCATGTTCTCAATTTCTATGGGCTTGGCCACAGAAAAATGGGAGTGCTTCAGCAGTAGTACAAGATTTGCAGTGTCTGATAGCGTATAGGGGAATTAATTAATCTGCTTGCAGGGATTCAATGTCTACTCTGGAAGTTTGTCTTCAATTCAACAACCTGCTTAAAGCCAAACTGAACGATGTGGATGTTGAACGTTCAAACAGTATGATTAAACAAGCCTTGACTGCTAGGGTGCTAAATTAGGTTTTAGTTGGTACCATAATCTGTATTTGGTCCAGAGAGCATTGCATAACAATACAAGTATTGAGAAGACATACTACATATAGGGAGGTTACCTATAGCAACATTCTGCACGCTTTCAAGAGAACCTTGCCTTTTAGTATTCACCCTTGCCCCTTTCCAGTCTGTCTTTTTCCACCACAGTTCCTTCCTTAGGCACAACAGTGAAGTTTGAAAAAGGATTTATCTGCAAGTTCCTAAAGTCAAGTAAAAATATAAAAGACAGGTAAACTGTCCCCATTGACAGTCCAGAATATAAAACCCTTCGCTGCAAGGCCTACCCCCTCCTTGCTAAGCCTTTTTTGGGCTATTTGGGGTAGTTCGCGCTTAGGCCCCTGTAACTTTTTGACCACATAAGATATTCACCCCAATTTTGCTTCCTTTTCTTCCAACATCATGGGTATTTTAAAGGTACCCACGGTTTGTAGATTCCCCTGGAGAGGACACAGACATTATCCAAAATGCAGCTACATTTCTGTTTTTTGGGGAAAATGAGAAAAAATATACAGTTACATTCGCTGATCTATCCTGGTTGTGGGGATATATAGGACTTATAGGTTTACCAACACCACAACTAACCCAGAGCCAATAACTGAGCAGTGTCTTGCAATGTTTTTTTGTTATGTACCGGCATATAGCAATTAATTTGGGAAAATGTATATTCACTGAAAAACTGGTATGAAAGACACCTATGTATTTCTGAAATTGGAACATAATATAGAGTTTAGAAACAGTAGATATTTGCACATTTCCGAAATTGGGAGTAACCCATACTAGCATGAGAGTTGTAGGTCATTTTTCAAAATGACTTCTTTTTTACACATTGTCTTTCATTTGGAAGGCAGAAGTGCATCGGGAGTCAATAGGTAATAACAGTTACTCTACAATTATGTAATACCCTAAGTCTCCCAATAAAAATGGTACCTCACTTGTGTGGGTGGGCCTAGTGCCCATGACAGGAAACGGCTCACAACGCAACGTGGACACACCACATTTTCACAATGAAAAATTACCCTTTTTTTGCAAAGTCCCTAGCTTTACTTTTTTAACCCTAGCTCTGCTGGCACCTAGGGAAATTTAGCACACCTATACATTTTTTAAACCTGGACACCCATTGGATTCCAGGACGGGGTGACTTGACTGGCTCTCACCAGGTTCTGTTACCCAGAATCCCTTGCAAACCTAAAATATTGTCCAGAAAAACACATTTTCCTCACATTTCTGTGGTGAAAGGTTCTGTAATCTGCGTGGATCCACAAATTTCCACTCACCCCGCGTTCCCCAAAGTCTTCAAGGAAAATGGTGCCTCACTTGTGTGGGTAGGGCTCGTGCCTGCATCAGGATACGGACCAAAAAAACAATGTGGACACCACATTTTCACAGTGAAAAAAGTGCATAGCTGTGAGGTATCATTCTACTCGGGACAATAAGGAGAACGCTGTGTGGTTAGACATTTGTGCCGGCACAGTGTTTCCACACAAAAATATGTGGGAAATGTGTTTTTTTCAGCTACATTGAGGTTTGCATTGCATAATGGGTAGGTAAATGTTGGTGGATACATGCAAGCCATACCTCATTGGACTCCTAGTTTTCAGAAATGTTTGGGTTTGAAACTTTCCCAAGATGGCCGCTGAGCCCGGGGCCAAAACCCCAGGTGCCCCGTCCCCGAAACCAGGTAGTTTTCTTATAGGTAATTTTGAAGTATCCACAGTACGATTTGGGCCATTTCCTGTTGCAGCCACTATGCCTACCCACACAATCGGGAGATCGGGGGGAAAGCTGGGTGGGAGGAAATTTGTGGATGCACACAGATTCCAGAACTTTCCCACACAGAAATTTGAGATTTTTTTTTCAGTAAAATTTGAGATTTGCAGGGAACTCTGGGTAGGAGAATGTTGGGGGACCCACGCAAGCCATACCGCGCTGGACTCCCCCGGGTGTCTAGTTTCCAGAAATGTGTGGATTTGGTCGGTTTCCCTAGATGTCCGCCGAGCCCCGGGCCCAAAACTCATGGGATCCCCCTTGCAAACCAGGTTGGTTTGTGATAGGTAATTTTTATGTCGCCTCATTAGGTATTGGGCCCTTCCCTGTTGCGGGTGCTTGACCCACCCACACAAGTGAGGTACCATTTTTATCATTTGGGCCATTTCCTGTTGCAGCCACTATGCCTACCCACACAATCGGGAGATCTGGGGGAACGCTGGGTGGGAGGAAATCTGTGGATCCACGCAGATTCCAGAACTTTCCCACCCAGAAATTTGAGAAAAAAGTGTTTTTTCAGCAAAATCTGAGGTTTGCAGGGGATTCTAGGTAGGATAATGTTGGGGGAGACACGCAAGCCATACCTCGCTTGACTCCCCCGGGTGTCTAGTTTCTAGAAATGTGTGGGTTTGGTAGGTTACCCTAGATGGCAGCCGAGCCCCGGGCCAAAAACTCATGGGACCCCCTTGCAAAACCAGTTTGGTTTGTGATAGGTCATTTTGATGTCTTCTGAATAGCTTTTGGACCCTTGCCTGCCGCGGGTCCTTGACCCACCCACGCAAGTGAGGTACATTTGTATCGGGAGACCTGGGGGAACGCTGGGTGGTAGGAAATCTCCTGATTGCTATACAGCAGAAATAGGTGCACACTTGCGAAGCATAGTGTCCCACTGAATCTCAAGCTTAGTTCATTACATAATCATTTCTTTAACCCTATCCCTATCCATGACAGTGCAGCATAAAGTATCCTCGATTCCAGCTGAGACAAAGCAACACCCTTGGCCATAAAGAAGAACAATGTTCCATTGTAAAATACAAGACTATTGGAGCCCAAAAGTGTTTGTGTAATGTGAAATACACCAGTTGTGGCCACCGCCGGCTGTGAAATGTACTTCCGCTTGGCAAGGAAACCAAAAAACAGGCACAAACTCTTATTACCCGAGAGCTATGCATTCCTCACTATACTGTACGTGCATGGTGCGTAGGACTGCTGGGAAACTTGCTTTAAGGTTTTCTGGACAGCATTTGTGAACAAAACTGGGACCCTCTAACCTGTGGATTTGCACTTGGAATAGGTTGGATCACAGGGAAGGTGCTTGGGGCATGACTATCAATACCCTTTCCGTGCGTGGTTGTAACACATACCTGCATGTTAGTACTTATGTGGAGAGGCATTAACGTGCACGAAGTATGCAGGTACCTGTACATGACCTTCTCATTAGTTTCATATGTATGCATAGAAGTGGGCGTGTTCGCAGAGTGGATCGGGAGAGGCACGGAGAATTCGACCACAAAGTAGTCACTTTGAGGTTATTCCAGAAACTTCTACAATGCACTTTTAAGAGCGCATGTTTCCGGCACGGGAAGGTATGTACTGCTGTAAACAATATGTAAGATGATACGGAACCCTCTACAAAAAAAGGGGGGACTCACTGTTCATAAAAGTTCCAAGGTGTTCGGACTGACGGCAGCTTTTCATTATTAAGACTATGTAAATGACTTCGATTGACATTAACTGTATGCCGCTTTATGTGTGTCAACCAGAAAATCTTGCATTGATGTGATGTTTGGACAAACTGAAAGGTTTGTAAACAACATTGCAAAGCCTTCCGCCTCAATCTAGTTTTTTCAATGTGATAATATCGGACTCTGCAATATCACGGGCTTATTAGCGACTCTGGGCGTTAGGCCCAAACTAAATCGGCGAACCCCTGACCCCAATCTCCATGTCATCAGCACCACCATAGCTACCAAGGTTTCAGATTGCTTATGTATTACATTTTCATAATTTTAATGCAATTATGAGTGACATACAACAAAATACGGTGACACTTTCTCAAGGTCAAAAATCAAGCAATGAAGACGAGGGAAACGCATATCAGAAATGACACCCTCATTGGGTGATCAGACTATATATAGGTATGGCATGAAGGTGTGGTAAATTAAATTTACTTATTACCTCATTTCTGAATTTCTATGCTTAATAAATCATAATTTCTTGTCAATGCAAAGCGAGGAGTCCGTGGTGCTCAAATGAAGGAGGAGGAGGAGACCAATAACTCGAGTTAAGGGGAGCGCTTCCAGCGCCAAGCGGGCACAGGAGCAATCTCTCAATTCCCTCTCTTGAAGTGGGTGTCTTTATTTTCAACAGCAGGACATTTATACAGTCTTGGTCATGAGGCAAAATAGAGGAACTAACAGGTCATGGCAGATAGAGAAACAAAAATTAGCAAGAGGAGCAGATTGTGAAGAAATGGGGGCGTGTCTTAGGCTTCGTGAGGAGACTTGCGATGTGAAATAGTCTGACAGTTGGAAGGGGGAGGCTTCCTCATTTGGGGTTTGTGCTCGTGCTTCATGTCAAAAACAGGAACTATCTTGTGTAAAACAGAGACCATCTGCTCTCTGGCTTGCAGTAACTATTTCTTAAAACAGGAACTATCTGCGGGTTCTGGGAATTGGCTGAAACACAGGAAGGGGTGGTCAATGAACTAAGATGCCAGGTGCAGGGTGTCTTACAGTTAAGAACAGGAACTATCTGCTGCTGGTTCCCAGAATTGGCAGAACCACAGAAATGTGTGTGTTCACAGTGTACAACCTTGTGCTTCCTCTATTAGTTGGTGTGGTTTCAGGGCCTAACCTCGTGCTTCCTCTTTCAGTTGGGGGTGGTCACAGGGCAGTTGGTGTGACAGGCTGAGTTACCAACAATGGACAGGATGTGGCTGAGTCTCTGGCACAACTGGGGGAGGGCACACAGACGGGCTTCTTGGAATTGGCTCGACCACAAGGAGCAGGGGGTTGTGTAAGATTCAATTGGGATGTGAAGGTCAGTTTTCAGACAAATTGCTGAGAGCATGTCACACACAAAATGGGCGTTTGTCTGGGAAAAATGGCTGTCAGGCAGAAACAGGGAAATGATGGGGCACAATTGTCAATTTTATTTCCACAAAGGTCGGACATGCAACAGGGTACATTTATTCAGTTATCATATCAGTAATTCTAAAATGTTTTCTGAATAATCTATTTTTGATTACAACTATGCTCAAGGGCGCTTTTTTGCATAATATACAACAAGAACCTTGAGATGGCCACTGGGGAGAAGTAGCCTCCCACTGACTTAACAAGCATTTGCAATGGAATAGGCCTCGCATTTGCTGTTGACATTATAAATGGTATTGTAAAAGGCATTGTAAATAGCAATGCCTTTTATTTATCTGTTTTCAAAACCAACACATAGATAAAAGGTTTGTTATTTACAATGCCGTAGCTCAATACCATTGCAGGAGAGAGACATGTAGAGCTCCGCCAGTGCGCCTCACTCTTACCCTATTATTCTAGTACTGGAACGAGCATCTGAGTCCATTGTTGCACAACTCCCACAATTCCAGCAATGAAACAAGAACACCGTACTCTCCTAGTGCTGACTACCCACTGTGTGCTCCGCCAGTGCCCCTGAATCCTAAGCCTTGCTATTGCACTTGTGAGGCTAATTCACAGCTCTGCCAGTGTGACTGAATCCTGATCTGCGCCATCCCTGCAATGCCACGAAAAAACCCCACATGCAGCTCAATCCTGGACTGTAGCCCCCCATTTGATTCCAGCTCTGACACCACACACTGTTCTTCTAATGCACCTCCTTCCAAAACGTACACCCCTGCCGTTCCATTATATACAGCTTCCCAAGTGTACCTGCAGCTGTGAACTCATACACTGCTCTTCCAATGCACCTTACTCCTAACTTACACCACCCACTCCTTTCCACCTAGATGAAATATAGCTCCCCAGTCTACCTGCAGCTCTGAGACCACATGCGGCTTCTCCAATCCACCTCCTTCCTAACTTACACCAGCCCCGCCATTCCATCACATACAGCTCCCCCAGTCCACCTGCAAATTGGTCTCCACACGTTGCTCCTCCAATGCACCTTTTTCCAAACTTACCCCACCCCACCATTCAATCAAATAGAGCTCCCCCAGTGTCCCTGCAGCTCTGAGACAACACACTGCTCTTTTGAGGCACCCCCTTCTTAACTTCACCACCCTTGCCATTCCACCACATACAGCTCCCCTAGTGCACCTGCAACTCTGAGATAACACGCTGCTTTTCCAATGCAGCTCCTTCCAAACTTACCCCAAACCGCCCCAGTGTACCTGCAGCACCCCCATTTTATTCCAGCAGCTTTATACATGCTGATAGTATACCAAGATCACTTACAGAAAGTAAGTAGATATGATCCAGATGTTAATTACTTTATCAGTGCGTTTATGTAGTGCCACCAATTATGACCTCGCTGTAAGGCACATAGCTGCCTTCCTGTTGAAGGGGTTGTAGTTTAAGACACAGTAAAGTAACTGTTTTTAGGACTTCAAATAAGCACAAATCCTTACTCAGGCAAGCCTTACCTGTTATTCTTGGCAACGGCGTACCTGTCTGTATGTAACAGGGACTTCTTGCGGAGGTGTAACTTTCGGGGTACAGAGGCTCCTTGGTGACCAGATGCACAGGTCTATATCTTGGGGTACAAGGGGTCCTTGGCAGTTAGTGCTCACAGCTCCGGGCCGGGCACTCACGGAGGGCCTGTGTGCTCCATGGAGCCTCACAGAAGGAGAGGCGCTATAGCCTGTATAGAAGCCCGGCCCAGCCCCTGGTTCCTGCTTCTGCCAAAGGAGGAGCTGAGGTGGGAGGAGGAAACAGCCGGAGGTAGTGAGTGCCTACGTCTGTGTGTTGTGAGAACCCACATGGATGAGCCTCATCATAGACCGCCTCTGTGCTACACCCGACGCTAAAGAAAGGCCATGGGGAAATGGCGGATGTGCACCAATGGCTCCAGGTTGAGCCACAGCAAGTGCTGTGCCTGGCGCTGTGCAGCCGCCAGCTGGTCTCGCTCGACATGTCCCGCATGTGGATGGAGCGGTAGCTGTCCGGCAGGTGCCGGGTGGCCGCCACCCAGATCTCCTCCAGGGAACGGCCCAGGTGCCGGTAGGTAGTGGGGGCCAGCGGGCTTATTGGGGGCTGGTCCGGCAGCTGCTGCAGCTACCGCTGCTACTCGTTTCGTGCTGGTCGCCCCCGGTGGTGCTGGCTGCCCCGTGCCTGGCGCGATGCTGCTTTCTGGGTGCCCACTTACTGTACCCACGTTTCCTCTTGGCGGGGGGGGCTTGGTCGGGCCGGCGGAGCATCCCGAGACTCTCAGACACCCCGAATTTCTGTTATCAGGAAGCATGGGTGTGGGTAGGGTCATGCTCTTTAACGAGACACAAAGCGAAGGACTGCAATTCCCAAGTACAAAATAATTACAAGGGAAAGTGAAAGAGCGCCATGCGCGCTTTGTAGGCACGCGGTGAGCGTGCACATCGGCGTGGTCTGCGGCTCGTGCACAGTGGTGGCGCCTGTGTTCTTGGCGATCGCCGGACAGAGCAAAACCATGGGGCTTAGACCCACTGCAGGTCCCCAAGAAGCCAGGACCTGGTGCTCCGAGAAGCCCCCTCCCGCCGGCGGAACAACTCGAGGAGCCCCCTCCTGCGGGGCGGATGAATGGTAGCCCAGGCGGATAGAGGCACCTTCCTGCTCCTCCTGCTGCTGACCCTGACCAAACTGCTGCGACCAGGTGAGAATGGAGGGTGAGAAACCCTGAGGTTGGGCTTTGGGGGGCACTGTGTGAAGGGGTATATCACATGAATTCATTGCCTGAAAGGCTGAGAGGCGTCGCTTACCGGGGCGTGAGGAAATTGAGGAAGCTGAGCGTGCATGCACATTAAGAAAGTGAAATTACATCAGCCTTGCAACGAGAGAAGGGAGACAGGAGGTATGACTAGTGCGTGTTCACATTTCCAGTCCATCCAGCTGGTGCACATCTCCAGTCTCCCTTGGGAGGCAAGTCAGCGGCTACCGGTGCTTTGGTCTGATCATAGGCTGGCCAAATTTTATGTGCCGGGCTCAGAGAAACCATCTAGCACTGCTCTTAGACAGCAGGGTCTAGCATCTAGGGCATATCACCGGGTGACCCCAGAGATGCCCCCTTTCGGGCGATCTGGATCGGGATTTGGAGTCTCTGCAGGCGTGGCTGACGGACAGGCTGAATGATCAACCCCTGTGATGGCCCCCCGGTTAACATCGAAGCGGGTTTCTGCCCCTTGGTTTACGGAAGCACTGTCAGCCTCTCGCCGGCAGTGCAAGGTGGCCGAGAGGGCGTGGCGCTCACAGTATGATCCGGCGGCCAGGCTGGCCTGCAGGACTGAGATTAAAGTATACCATCGCGATATCCTCCTTGAGAAAAAAGGTTATTTTGCTAGGAGGATAGAGGCTGCCTCTAATTCGTGCAAGGAGATTTTCACTATTGTTAGGGAGTTCACGGCCCCACGGTCTAATTTAACCCAGGCCGCCCCTACTGAGCCGTGGGTCTCTGCCCTTGCCAACTTTTTTACTACCAAGGTAAAGTTGATTCAGGACTCCTTTCCCTCGAGGATGGTCGAAGTATGTCCCAGCTTCGGGGACGGGTCAGTTCCATCGGCCCCCTTGGAGTCCGTCTTGGCCGATTTTCCGCCTATTTCAGCTTCTTCGTCATTGGTACTTATGGCCAACCTTAAATCCGGGTCGCCTCTTGACCCATGTCCTGCCAAATTCTTGGCGAAAATGGCGGCTGTTGTAAATCCGTTGGCAAACCCACTTTTGAATCTCTCCCTGAGTGAGGGGGTGGTCCCGCAGGCTTGGAAGCAGGCGATGGTGATTCCCCTCCTTAAGAAGCCTGGACTAGACCCTGAGGTGTTGGCCAATTATAGGCCTATCTCTCTCCTTCTTCCTGCACTGGCCAAAATCTTGGAGAAGCACGTGCATATCGTGCTCTCCGATTTTTGGGAAACCAACGACTTGCTTCATTCCACTCAATCTGGCTTCCGCCCCAACTTAAGCACCGAGACGGCGCTCCTGGAGGTGTCTGAAGCCATTAAGGAGGTACTGGATTCAGGAGGCAAAGCTATGCTTGTCATGCTCGATTTGTCGGCGGCCTTCGACACCGTCAACTGGTTTAGATCATTTTTAGCTGGCCGTCGACAAACGGTCTGGGCCTCTCCTAGCTCTGCCGTGATGCCGCCTTTGGGAGTCGGAGTCCCGCAGGGCTCTGTGTTGAGCCCGACTCTCTTTAACATCTTTATGACTCCCTTGGCGGCACTGCGGAGTCTCTAGGGGCCCAGATCGTATCCTATGCCGACGATACCCAGCTCCTCTTTACGTGTGGGAAAGGAGAAGATTTTGATGGAGAGAGTATCCGTGAGTGCCTTGGGGCTGTTTTTAAATGGTTCCAGCTGAACAGCCTCAAATGTAATTCAGACAAGTCGGAGGTACTCTTCTTCGGGTGAACTTCTGATCCAGACTGGCAGGAATGGTGGCCGAATAATATGTTTCCTCCAGCACATTCGTCCCAGCTGGTAAAAAATCTGGGAATCAAGATTGATAATGGTCTGATGTTGAGATCTCAGATCCTCGGTCTCACGGGAACATGCTTTGGCCTCCTTAAGATGCTCCGGAAGTTCCTTCCTCTGCTCTCAGAAGAGCACAGGAGGACCACGGTGCAGGCCTTAATTGGCTCCAGACTGGACTATTCCAACGTCCTATATCTGGGCCTACCGGAGTATCTCTTACAACGGCTGCAGGTGGTGCAGAACTCGGCCGCACGTGCCATTTTTGGCCTTCACAGGCGAGCCAGAGTTTCCGGCCTCCTGCAGTCGCTTCACTGGCTGCCTATCCGGAAGCAGATAGTTTAAGGCTTTGACCTTGGCTCATAACGCTCTCTATGCCTCGGGAGCAAAATATCTTCAACGGAGGCTTGCCTTTCATCGCCCGGCCCAATCCCTGCGATCCGAATCTCTGTTTCTTGCGGTGGTCCCTCGAGTAAAAAGGGCCCGCATTGGGGGTCGCTCCTTTAGGCTGAAGGCACCGCAGCTTTGGAATGCTCTGCCATTGGCATTACGCAGCACTTCTAATTTGTTGAGTTTTAGGAAGGGCCTTAAAACCTGGCTTTTCGCCCTCTAGCACGTTCTCTTTTTTGTCTGTCTGATTCTTACTTATTTTACTATGTTATGTTTCTCTTTTATGAGCTGCCAATAAAAGCGCCGGGACACTCCAATGGAGTAGCCGTGCGCTATAGAAATCCAAATTAACATAACATAACAATAGAACTCGCTGGCGACAGCGCTATCGCGCTGCGTCGCCAGGCGAGACCTAAAACTAGAAGACTCACAAATCAGAATAATAGCTGACTTACTAAAAGTACTTACTATAATTCCGCTATTTTATTTAGGTAATGATAATCGACAACCTGATGTCAGTGAAAAATTCAAAGTGTGCAAATCAATTAACAATTAGATCATGCAGGAATATGCTACTTACCAGTATGCATCTGTTCTTGGCATGTAGGGCTGCTGACATTTATATCTATGCATAGATCGCCGCCTAGTGTTGGGTCCGGATGATTGCACATTGTTGTCCTGGAAGAGTCTTCGAAGTATCACGAGATAGGTGGCTCATCCCTTGGACTACAGTGCGCATGGGCATCCTCTCCATCTTCAGATTGTTTTTCGCCATTGCGGCAGAGATGGAGTGTAATACAGTAAGTGATGACCATGCCTGAGAATGATTGTGAGTGCTACAGCTGCGACAGGCACCGGGGAGGAGGGCGGGCGATATAAATGTCAGCAGCCCTACATGTCAACAACAGATGCATACTGGTAAGTAGCATATTCCGTTCGAGGCATGTGGGCTGGTGAATTTATATCTATGCATAGAATAAATAGCAGTATCCTCCTTATCGGCGGTTGCCCGTGCCAGCTGCAGCAGTCTGAAAAAGAGTTCTGAGAACAGCCTGACCTACAGCAGCTTGCTGCTTGGAGTGTACATCCACGCAGTAGTGTTTGGTGAATGAGTGTATGGTGGTCCATTTGGCTGCTCTACATATATCCTCTAGAGGAATGTTACCTAGGAAAGCCATGGATGCCCCTAACTTGCGTGTGGAATGCGCTCTTGGGGAATTGTTAATGTGCGTTTTGCTTTTTGATAACAGATTTGTATGCACTTAACTATCCATCTGGCAATACCTGACTTTGAAATGGGGTTGCCTTTGTGTTGTGGAGAGAAGGCAACAAACAGTTGCTTAGTCTTCCTGAAATCCTTTGTCCTGTGTATGTAATACAGGAGAGCTCTTTTGACATCCAGCGTGTGCAGTGCTCTGTCTGCCACCGAGTCCAGATTTGGGAAGAAAACAGGCAGTTCTATGGTTTGGTTAATGTGGAATTGCGACACCACCTTTGGCATGAATTTCGGGTTGGTACGCAGCACCACCCGATTAGCATGAATTTGTATGAATGGCTCTTGGATAGTTAGGGCTTGAAGCTCACTAACTCTCCTTAGTGAAGTGAAGTGAAGGGGTTTTGTAGAGCGCGGCTGTTGCCCGCAGGCGTCCATGCGTCCTTAGCGATGTGATTGCTACTAGAAAAGCCACTTTCTATGTTAGAAACTGTATCTCACAAGAGTGAAGAGGTTCAAAGGGTGGTCCCATTAGTCTGGTGAGAACTATGTTTAGATTCCAGACAGGCGAAGGGGGGTGTCTGGGAGGAATCACTCTTTGAGTCCTTCCATAAAAGCTTTAATGGCTGGCACTGTAAAAAGAGAAAAATGCTGTCTGTTTTGAAGATAAGCTGCCAGTGCGGCCAAATGTATCCTAATGGAACTGTATGCTAGATTACATTTGTATAGATGCAACAAATAACATATAATGTGTTGCGTGGAGAAGTGTGGCTCACTGGTTAGAGGCGGCAGACCCTGAAGCAGAGGTCAGACCCGGGACCAGGGTTCAATTCTTGACGCGGCAGGGTCTTGAGCCCAAATATCCACGGACTCGATAATTCTCGTTTCGGTGACTACTCGAGTCACAGGTTCACACTCTGCAGCTCTGGGCATTAGCTTGCTTAATCTCCACTACGCCCCCCCCGCGGCGGGATGCCTGGCTTTCACCTTGGAGATGCCCAGTACGGGTATCTTACAGGGAAAAACCAGGACGGGTTCCCAAGGCAAGCGCCGAGATGCCTACGGGTAATCGAGCGCAATATAGGAACGCATAATAATAATAATAATAATAATAATAATAATAATAATAATAATAATAATAATAATAATAATCTAGCGGATTTATGTCATTAGTAGAACAGTAAATGACAAATTGCTTCCATTTGGCCGCGTAGCATGCCCTGGTTGTAGGCCTTCTTGCCTCCTTGATGATGTCCATACAGTCAGGGGGCAAGAAAAAAAACCAAGATGGCCGCCGGATAGGAGCTCCCTGTAAGAGCTCCTGTGCTGAGGATCCAGTTTTATGGCTTTTATCCCCATTAGCTCTGAGCTGCGCCATCTGGAGATTCGATAAAGTAACTGGATTGACAAGTAACAGGATTTCATAAAGTAACTGGATCTCCTTACCTGCTGGACGTTGCCTACTGAGGATCCCCGATCTGACTAAGGACTGGGACCGAGACACTCCCGCCTTCCCCAGCGGACCGTGGGCTCCCCGACCAACTTGCGGATGCCTGCTGCCTGGAGCCGGCTGGTGTGCCTGGCGAGGCCGGTGATTGCTGGAGGGACGTTGCTGAAGTGGACCTGGACCGTCGCTGGCGCCTGGAGTGCGACGCTGCGGAGTGGTGCTGCCCGCCGGTGGTTGCTGCTGGGACCTCCGTTGTCCTGCTGGGAGCTGGGCACCCTGTCTCGTCCGCTGGGCTCTGCGCCTGGCTGCTTGCTCTGCTTGCTTGGCTGGTCTGTCCCCTGCGCCTCACTGTGACGAAACCTGGGTAGGTGAGCGCCCGATGGTCGTGGAGCCGAAGGAGGCGAGGGACGGGGCGGACTGGCGGAGAGCGGGCGAGTCTGGGCTTCCCCGCCTGGCTGATCTCGGCGGGCTGTGATCGGCGCGTCCCGCCCGGCCGGGTGAAGGGCAGCGAGTCCTCCGCCTGCAGCCGCCATCGTTCTAGGAGTGGGGGAGAGGACTGAGGGGTATGACACGGCTCCTCGTCACACCCCGAACACACCGAGCATCCAACTTTCCCCGCCTGGCTGATCTCGGCCGGCTGTGATCGGCGCGTCCCGCCCGGCCGGGTGAAGGGCAGCGCTTCCTCCGCCTGCAGCCGCCAGCGTTCTAGGAGTGGGGGAGAGGACTGAGGGGTATGACACGGCTCCTCGTCACACCCCGAACACACCGAACATCCAACTTCTGGGGGTGAGCCAGGCAAGGAGGAGGAATGATTTGCCCCGGGAATGGTCTGCCCTGAACTACTCGACCCTGTGCGCGCTCACGGTTCTTTATGGGATGTGCTGCACAGTTGCAATACTTGGGAGCAGAGACGACCCCTTCGGCTCGAAGGTGAGCCTGTCGTTCTGGGCACCACTGCAACTGTGATATGCAAACGCTGGCAAAAAAAAAAAAAAAAAGAGGTCGTATTTGCCCCGGCGGCTGGGTTTGCAGATCGCATGCTAAAGTGAAGGCTGATTAAGGTATTTACTGTGCCCCAATACTTTTTGCTGGATTAGTTACTTATTTTGCCCCACTCGATTTTCTTATTGACTCATTTTGTAAAAACCTCTCTGCCTCAAAATGGCCGGGGCCATAAACTGAACACTCAATCCCCGCCTGAACACACGAGGCCCCTCAGCAGCTCCTTTTTAGATAACAAATCTGAGATAAGACTCCCCTGGTATGCAGGACCCTGAGCCTGCCGGAATTGAATGTGAAACTGCTCTGCCCTGCTAGCAAAACAGCAACAACTAAAAGAGGACTAATGACTTCATCCTCCCTACTTGGTGGCCATTTTTAATCTACTCTTGCTCTCTTTGGCGGCCATCATGGACTAGTCCTTCTGACTATTATTTACTATCGGTACCAAAGACTCCACATAGCTCTGTACTTAAATCTTTGTGTTCTTAAGTGTCTGTCCTTTACTGCGGTATTTTATTACTATTGTATTTTACACTTTATGTAACCTGGTGCTATTGATGCGCTTAAGTATCTGCCTTTTACTGCAGTATTATATTACTATTGGTATCCTACATCTTATGTAATATACACCCATCTTCACTTTTACCCACCGACAGTGCACCGACTGCTACCTCATATTCGAGTGTCATATTTGTTATTCCAGTAATTTGTTTGCACATATATTGGATTCAGTAATTCATTAGTAGTTTAGCCCTATTTTTATACTGTATATGCGGTAAGCTGCTACCTCATTTATTTGTTGGTTCTTCGATGTAAGCTACTTCACGATATTGCACTGATTATTTCTACCTCATTCACTTCGCTTAGTCATGTAAGCTGCACCCAGCCACTTTCTAAACCTAAACTACATTGATGTTACCTCGTACACTCTGATGTGTAAATTTGTTTCCACCTAACCGGTTCTACCTCTCATATTTTATACATGGTGTAAACTGACTGCTACCTCGCATATAGGATACATTAGGCAAGCTGCACCTACACACTGTTTATTCGTGGATTGCACTGCCTTCTACCTCTTCTACTTTTGGACACTCGCTAGTGTCATTCCTTTGCCCTGTAACTAGCGGCTGACAGTTTTTATTGTCGTGCTAGTTCCTACACCCAACATCACAGCCTTTCTAAAATGGAGCTCAACGGCAAGCACACTTTTAGAATTAACTACCCTTCCACTCTCACCAAAAAAGCCACTAAGCATTTTAAACATAACTTCTTGAGGTCGCACCCTGAAACACCCTTTGCCGACACCTACTTCTCACCGGGCAATGGAGCCCTGAATACTGATATCATCTTCCACACCTCACGCAGAGCCCAATGGAGAAAAGCGTTCCTTTCCCTACTCACCGTCTCCACCACCAGGAAAACAACTCATGGCCTAACTCTATCACACCTTCCCACCTCTTCCCTGGCAGGACTACCATTACTATCTACAATAACGGGATTGTCCTAATTCAATCCACGGACAAGAACCTGGAACTACTAGACAACCTGTTCCCCAAGTTCATAGAGCACCTTTCCAAGCTGCGGACCCCCACCCAGAACTCCTCCAGCACTATCACCCCTGACGTCGCAGCCCCCACCTACAACACCTCTACCCCCAGCACCCCAGTAAATGGCCCACCTGCTGTTAACGCCCCACACTCCCTAAGGACAGTCACAAATCTCTCCACCTCATATACTAGCCGCCCCTCTAACATGGCCCCTCTTATCCCCACTCACACCCCCTCCATCCCTCTCCCCCCTGACATAACAACTCCCACCCACAACACGCAACCATCTGAACACACCACCGCTCGGAGTTTATCCACCCCCCCCTCCCATCCCCCCCACGGCAGACCCCTCTCCCTCCCCAGCTCCCTCCCCACTCCCACCCACGAGTCTCTCACACCTGACACAACAACTCTCACCCACAACACGCCACCATCTGAACACACCACCATTCGGAGTTTCTCCGCCCCCCCCTCCCATCCTCCCCACGGCAGACCCCTCTCCCTCCCCAGCTCCCTCCCCACTCCCACCCACGACACTCTCACCCTCCCAACAAAAGATACAGAACATACCACCTCCCTTACCTTAGCATCCCCCTCTCTCCCACCTCCTATTCTCAGCCCTCACTATCCTACTGTCTCCCCCACTGTCCTCAGCCTTCACTCACTCTTCTACTCACCGGCACCATCTCCCACTGACGTCACTACCTATGCCTCCCACCCACCGCCTACTTCACCCACACCCCTCGCCCACAAACACACCCACACTCTGAAGGCCAACCCACTCATTAGCACCGCAGAACCTTCCAACAACGCTAGTATATCCCCCCCTCGACACCCTGCCCGCTTTCCAGCTCACTACTCAACCATTCACCAATGGCTCTCACCACCAACCCCATCCCCAATGCACCTCCTGACCTGACTTTATCCACCCTCCAACAAGTCAAAGAGGATATTCTACAAATCAAAAAAGATGTCCACGCAATCAAAGATCTTCTCTCCTCACAGCCCAGTCTACCTCCCACCATCCCCCTACCCTACAAACGACGCACCCTCCCTACATACCCCCGCCTCCGACGACACCCGCGCTGGCCGACTATCCCCGTTCGCAATAACTCCCACCGCCCCCGTCGTGTCCCCAACCCATTGTCGGACCGCGACCTATGCTCTCTCCTTCGCTCTTATGGCCCAGGTCCGGTAAAACACATATCCAACACGCACATCCCCATACCCACAATTCTTACAGACCCTCTGAGGCTCCCAACACTCAACAACAGAGGTTCCGTCCCTAACAACCTCAGAAAAGTTCCCCTCACACTAGAAAGCTCGACCACCCTTCTCTCTCCCAAACTCAAATGCATCCTACTCAACTGCAGATCGGCCCAGAGACACTCCTCCGACATCGCTGATCTCGTCTCAGCTATGGATCTGGACCTAGCCATTCTAACGGAAACGTGGCTTACTGAAGCCTCTACCCCGATTATGGACATACTAGTCCCCCCCAATTATCACATCATTAGGCTGGACAGGTCTCCTGGCAAGACGGGCGGGGGAATTGCATGCATTTTTAGGAGCAACCTCTCCGTTACTAAAGTCACCTCCCCCTCCCTTTCCTCCTGTGAACTCCTCTGCCTCGACATCACCAGCGAGGGCAAACAAGTTTGTGCTTTACATCTCATCTATCACCCGCCTGGTGACAATCTCATATTCACCCATCAACTCATGGACATGATCACTTCCAACGCCGGTCGGCAGACCACCCAAGTCTACCTGGGTGACTTCAATCTCCACTAGAACGATCAGAAAGACACAGTGGTTGACCTCACCCAAATATGCGATAGACCAACACACGACAAGGGCTCGATACTCGATCTCATCATTGCCAAAGAGAACTCTACACAACTGGAGGCGATTCTACCCTGCGACTGGTCAGATCACCACATTATCACCTTCTTTATCAATGAAAAAAGTTAAACATAACCCGGCTCAACCAATCAAATCCAAAACATGGAAAAGGGACATGAAGAATCTTAACCCCTCTACCCTGCCTCCCCACATCGGCAATCTCCTCCTTCCCCCTTCAGGTGCCTCGGATGTTCAATCACTGATCGACCACTACCTTGACTCTATGAATACAATAGTCAATGAAGTCGCCCCACTGCAACTGAAGAGAGTCTCCACCAAAATTTCTAACCCCTGGTATGATGATAGACTCAATGACGACAGGCGTACTATGCGAATGGCAGAGCGCACCTGGAGATCGGACCCTTCAGCACTGCACCTCAAAAGGCTTAAGAACAAGAGAAATGCCTACTTCAGGAAAATAAAGCGCACAAAGTCGGACTTCTTTAGCCGCCAGTTGGACCAAGCAAAAAACAGGCCAAGAAAGCTGTTCGAACTAATCAAGACCCAAACAAAGACACAACCCTTACAATCAAACAGCACAACAAGCGACACCCCACACTGTGAAGCCTGCTCTGCTTTCTTTAAGCTAAAGACTGACAACATAAGAAATGACCTCATCATGGATGTAAGCCGATTCCCCAACCACATCAGAATGGCTAACACTCAACCTAAAAACAAGGCATCTTGGCTTTACTTCGATACCTATTCGGAAGAAGCAATACACAAACTGCTCTGCACCTTGAAGCCCTCTAATCACATCACAGACCCTCTACCTGCTAATGCTGTAAAAGACTTCATCCCCTTGCTCCTCCCTCTCTGGACCAAAATCATCAACAGCTCCCTGCAACAAGGCCTCATTCCAGACTCCCTCAAGGTGGGGCAAGTCACGCCTATACTCAAGAAACCTACAGCTGATCCGTCTGACCTAAACAATTACTGGCCCATCACCAATATCCCCACCCTGGCCAAACTGCTGGAGAAATGTGTCCAACTCCAACTAACAAAACACATTGACAAATTTGACCTCCTCAACCCTCATCAATCAGGCTTCCGAGCGAAACATAGCACGGAAACAGCTATGACACACATAATTGATGACGCCCTCCAAATTCTTGATCGCAATGAGTCCTGCCTCCTCATCCTTCTTGACCTCTCGTCAGCATTTGACACGGTCAAACATGAGAACTTGCTGGAGCTGCTAAGCACTAGAATGGGTCTATCGGGAACTGTTCTCAAATGGTTTTCGTCCTTCCTTCACAACCGGTCTCAGAAGTTCAAGATCGACAATGTGCTATCTACACCTGTGCCTGCAGATCTAGGTGTTCCACAAGGATCCTCCCTCTCCCCCACACTGTTCAACCTCGTCATGGAACCGCTCGCCACCTTGCTCCAAGCCTCCAATGTCCAATTCCATATGTACGCCGACGACACACAACTTTACCTAAAGCTACAATCCCCGGAAGATATCAAACATCTGAATTCCACGCTTATTAACGCTCAATCTTGGCTGGCCGATAATCACCTCAAACTAAATGCTCTGAAAACTGAGTTCCTACTCATCTCACCCCCGGCGAAAATTTCCACCACCCAAACCTGGCTCAATAACCTAACAGCACTCAATGTCCTACCTACCATCGTGGATTCGGCGAAATCCCTAGGCATCACACTCGACGCCAAGCTCAACATGCAGCAGCACGTTAGCAAAGACACAAAAGCAGCTAATTTCCAAATCAACACACTGAGGAAAATTAAACCCTTCCTCCCTGCCGAAGACTTCCAAACTGCTGTACAAGCTTTAGTCATCCCTCGAATAGACTACGGAATTGTGGCCCTCAGCGGACTACCGCTATCCACAACAGCACCCTTAAGAGCCTCCCTGAACGCTGCCGCGAGACTCATTACTGGCTCAAGAAAGCATTCGCATATATCTCCAGACTTAAAGTCTCTAAAATGGCTGCCTTTTGAAGCCAGAATACAGCTAAAAATTGCAGTTATGACACACGCGGCCGTGCACCACAATGCACCTAACTACCTCGCTCAAAAGTTGTCCATATCAGGAGGTTCGAGATCCAATAGAAGTACTAAAAATCTACTCCTGAAACCTGGTAGATTCCGGAAAGAGAAAACATACAAGCGCTCCTTCTCAGGAATGGCACCCAGGATCTGAAATGCGCTCCCTCCTGAAACCAGGCTTATCTCCTCCACTGCACTCTTCAAGAAAGAGGTGAAAACCATCCTTCTGGCCAAGATCTCCTGAACCTTATAGGTGCTGGATCAGAGACTCTGCATTGCTTTGTATCACTGTTCACCTTGTCCTTTGGCACTATACTTCTACTTGTTGGGGACACTACTACGCTACTTTCTTACTACCGACCAATATATGATACACGTTGGTTTACTGATCCACTCTCCCGATGCCCCCACTCAGTGTTCTCTCTATACTAAAACATTGGTATAAGCCATCCACACACCCAAGATGTACCTGAACACCTCTGTAGTGGGATCAACGACTTGCCGTCTTATATTACTTGTTTACCTGATCGTATATTGATATGTTTTATGTATGTTATTATTATCCTACCATGTTAGTGACTATTATACTGCTCCCATTATCTCTGTTCATTCCTACTGCCCCTACCCTGTCTTTGTGAAGCGCTCTGATATCTGTAAGGATCCTGTTAGCGCTATATAAAACTTTGAATAAATAAATAAATACGTTGAGGTAGCCAAACTATGACCTCAGGAGCCATATCGCAAGGTTTAACTGTTGCGGATCTGGGTGCTGAATGTCTCCACGGTTCAGAGTGAGGAGACTGGGCTTGAGGTGCAGCCGTTGGTGAGGCACCACTGAAAGTTCTAGGAACGTGGTGTACCACGCTTGCCGTGCCCACTTTGGAGCAACTAGGATGAGCGTCATGGAGTGCCGCCTGAGTTTGCGTGCCACTTGCGGTATGAGCGGTGCTGGAGGAAAAGCGTACGCAAATCTGCCTGACCAGTTCATCCATATCGCATTGCCCTGAGACTGCGGGTGTGGGAACCTGGCGGCAAAGGTGTGGCATTTTGCGTTTTCCTTTGTGGCGAACAGGTCTATCTCTGGATGACCCCACTGCTGGAAATATGGTTGGAGCACTGAGGGGTGTATCTCCCACTCGTGCATCTGGTGGCTGTGCCTGCTGAGCAGGTCCGCCATCTGGTTGTCCTTGCCTGGTAAATGTTCCGCCATGAGGAACATGTTCCTTTGAATGGCCCACTTCCACATGCTCTCGGCTAGATGAGACAATTGTGGAGAGTGTGTGCCCCCCTGATTCTGGATGTAATACATGGCAGTCATGTTGTCCGTCCGGATCAGCACGACTTTGTTGCACAGATGCAGCCTGAAGACCTTTAGTGTCATGAAAATTGCCATGAGCTCCAACAGGTTGATGTGCATCTTTTGCTGCTGCGCCGTCCATAGTCCCTGCACTGTATAATGGAGGACATGCGCTCCCCAACCCTCGAGAGATGCGTCCGTCGTCAGCACAATCTGTGGTACAGGCTCTTGGAACGGTCGTCCCCTGCAAAGGTTTTGTGTGTTCCACCAATGCAGAGAGTTGTATGCACGACCGGTCACCAACACTAGGTGTTTTAGATGCCCTTGAGCCTGGTTCCACTGTCGTGCTAGGCATTCCTGAAGCGGACGCATGTGTAGCCTTGCGTGAGGGACTATAAAGATGCAGGAGGCCATCATACCTATCAGTCTTAGGAAAAACTGAGCTGGGAGCGAGTGTTGTGGCCTGAACTTCTGAATGAGCAATTGCATGCTGTTGATCCTGGCTGCGTTTGGGTGCGCTGTCGCTTTTAGAGTGTTGAGTGTCGCACCCAAGTATTGTTGCACCTGTGCAGGTTGAAGGTGTGATTTTGGGTAATTGAGCGAAAATCCTAGACTGTGTAGGAGTTGAATTGTGCGGGACATGTGGCTGGCACATTGCTGGGCTGACTTTGCTTGAACAAGCCAGTCGTCCAGATAAGGATAGACGTGGACGTGTTGTCTCCGAAGGTGCGCCGCCACTGTTGCTAAGCACTTCGTGAACACCCTGGGGCAGTAGTGACCCCGAAAGGCAGGACCTTGAACTGGTAATGCTGGTTGTTTATAGTGAACCTGAGATATTTCCTGTGTCCTGGGTGAACGGGAATGTGGAAATATGCGTCTTTTAGGTCTAGGGTTGCTAAGAAGTCTCCCTGACTGAGCAACGGTAGAACTTGTTGTAAAGTGAGCATGTGAAAATGTTCTGCCAAGATGTATTGGTTTAGGGGTCTGAGGTCTAGAATGGGCCTGAGAGACCCGTCCTTTTTTGGGATTAAGAAGTACAGCGAGTACACCCCTGTACCCTGCTGATCTAAAGGCATGAGTTCTATGCCCCTTTTTGCAGCATCCAGAGGACTTCTTGCAGCAAGAAGTGCATTTGCTCTGCGGACATAGGACGGTGCCTTGGGGGTATGTTGGGTGGAGTGGAGGTTAGTTCTAGACAATAGCTGTGGTGTATAATGTCTCTCACCCACCTGTCTGTGGTTATGCTTTCCCAGACTGGCAGGAACTGCAGGAGTCTTCCCCCGACCGGTGTTATATGGTCGGGGGGCAGTGACAAGACGTCACTGTTTATTGGAAGCGGAGGATCTGGTATTATTATTTCCACGTCCTCTGCCCTTGGTGCTGTTTCCACGATAGCCACTGTGAGAAGTTGGCCTGATATGCAGTGCTCACTATTCTAGTGATCACTATGTATCATTCCAAACGACCCTTATTGATGATTGGTTGTAAGTCAACCTGATAGACCAACTATCCTAGTAGCATGGACAAGAGCAGTCTTTAGGCTAAACTCTTGAGGGCGTGTTAAGCCAGCTGTTTACCACCACATTTACCCTTTGAACACCAAGTGAAAGGACACCACACAAGTTGTTATGAAAATAAAAGTATATTTATTCATAACAGTACTACCCTAAACTCTTTATGAGTCAGGGAGCTAAGCACAACACAAAACTCTTAAGAAAATACTTTAAGTCACACAATTTACACAAATGCCCGAGGGGCACGAAAAACCATATATTACAAAAGTGGAATGCGAATTACTAGCAGGTAAGTAACTATTCTCAGAGGCTTTGGGATCGCTAGGACTAGACTACTGAACTTTTAGATTACTAGCAGGAGGCCTAGGGAGGTCGGGTGCAGAGTGTGCACTCTCAAGCGGGATGCGGAACAAAGTCTATGGAGGCTAGTAAGTGCAAAGTTAGTGTTATCGGACGAATCCGACTAGGTAGAGCTGAAACGAAAAAGGAACTGGACACTTAGATAGTTAAGCTATGCTGGAGCACCGAAATGCTTAGGTTACCTAGCCCAGGGGCTGCGGCTGCATAGGTCTGAAAAGACGTCGGGAATCCTCGTTGCAGTCTATGGAGCCTGAAAGAAGAAGTTGCTGGCAGACGACCAGTGAAGATGTTCGATGTGATCCAAGCCTGGATCGATGAAGATGAAGACCTGTAAGCAGAGGGGACCAAGTTCTGAATCACTAGCCAGTGATTAGGTGGGCACCAGGATGGCACCGGGCGAAGTCACCTCGACCAGGTGAGTGGGCGACGCTGGGCTCTGCAGTCTCTCGGACCAGGAGGCGTTGTCGGCGACCAGGATGGAGGTGCGAGCTGTCCCACGGTGGTACCTGCTGTCGACGTCGCTGGACCCAGGATTGGGGCAACAAGTCTTGGCAAATGCAAGCCCACACTGTGGACTCAAAATGGCCTCTGGAGTGGACCAGGAGGGTCCGGGGTGCTCCTCTGTTGGAGGGGAGCAAGGGCCAGTCTGGAGCAACCAGACCAGCGGTGTTGTCGTCGTAGTTCGTCGTCAGAAGGGCCACTAGCCAACGGGCAAGTGTCCTGGACAACGCGGTGAGCAGCAAAGAGCAGAAGGGCCCCACGCAGATCTCGTGGATGCTGGAGGGCTGGACTTCGGTGCTGGAGCTGCTCAGGGTTGGGGCTTCTCAAACCCCAAAGCACTCACTCAAGGATCCCTCGGTGGTCGTGCTGGGCAAGTGTCGTGCAGTCTTGAAGATGGCCGGTCCCTCGAGGTCTCGTCACACCCACGAATCTCAGCGTGGCTGATGATGCAGGTAGAGGTCAGAGGTGCCAGGGAAGCCGGTTCTCGCCGAGCTGGGCAGTCTTGATCCGGAGGAGAGACTTACAGCAAACCGCGATGCTTGGTTGGTGCCTGCTGCTGCAGGGTGACTACTCCTTAGTCACAAGGGAGAAATCTTAGGAAGAAGTCTTGAGTTCCTTTCATAGAAAGTAGTTTCAGGATTCAAAGATTATCTCATTTGGAAGGGGGCCTGCTCCTACCTTTATCCTGAGAAAAGGGGCTGGCACGCGACTAAGTCATGCCCTATGGGTGGGACTAGGAGGGGGGTGGTTACACCCCTCTCCTTTGTCCGGTCTCTCCCCAGCTCAGGGGCTGGTGTGCCCCAGGAACTGGTTTGAGCCGGCATATACACAGTGAGCACCGGGGTGCCACTTGCAGTCACCTTCCTCTATAGCCCTGCCTACCTGGGATACACAAAACCCTGTCTGGGATGGTGCTGGCACCGCCCCTGACAGGAAACCCTTTGTCCAAGCACTCCTCGCTGGAAGGACTCCCAGCAGCAGGAGGTCAGACTTGTGTCTCGGTGGCAGCATCCATTTTGTGGAGCTGAGGCTATGTCCAACTTTAACCGGGGTTACAGGCTACCAACATGTCTTCTCCCTCTAGAGGTGTGGAATGCTACCCCCGTCGCCAGAACTGGCGAGGGGGTAGTATTCCAAAGCGTATGACACCTTACACGACATGTTTAGATATTGTCAGACCAAAGTTACCATAACCGCGAGGATTATAAGGCACTTTAAAGTTTATGGTCTGGCGCTATCATGGAAACGGCTAAGGGATAGATCCCGAAAGCCGCAGACAGGCTCAGCTCATGCCAGAGCACCATCTCACACGATTCCAAGCACTCTGCCTTCAGGATTGTTAAGGTCTGCCATAGGAGTGACTGATAGGAGATCTGTGTGCCCATTTTAGGTTTAGATATAGGTATACTATATCTAAAGCAAAGGGTGATTACACCACCTTGCCCCAGTTGTCAAGCAGCCAGTTGTGTCTGTTTAGTTAGTCAGCCCAGGGGTGGCATAATACATGCTGCAGCCCCTGTGAGACTTCTGGGTGCACCTCTGCCCTGTGTACAGGGACTTGGAGAGGGCCCAGTGCCAATTCAGTACCTGGGTACAATTTGGAATAGAGAGAACAGCTAGGCTGTGGGTCTGATTAGCAGGCCCACAGCCAGGGAAAGTCGTAAACCAGTGAAGCAAAAAGCAAAATTCTGGGTGATCATAGGATTGCAGACCCTACTCTCCTACATGACCCCCCCCCCCCCTAAAACTTTGGGACAATAAGCTAACCTTGACCAGGTGAGTCTTCTTGCTCTAAGTGGAAATACCTGGAGAGCCCATCAGCATTGCCATGATCAGTACCAGGTCTATGCTCCACTGTAAAATCCATCCCCTGTAGGGAAATGGACCACCTAAGTAGTTAGGGGTTTTCACCCTTCATCTGATTTAGCCATAAGAGGGGCTTATGGTCAGTCTGAATCTTAAAGTGAGTGCCAAACAAGTATGACCTCAACTTTTTCAGGGCCCACACCACAGCAAAGGCCTCCCTCTCAATAGCTGACCCATTTTTCTCTCTGGGGGTCAGCCTTCTGCTAATAAAAGCAATGGGCTGGTCGTTACCATCAAAATTCAGCTGAGATAGAACAGCTCCCACACCCAACTCAGAAGCATCTGTCTGGACAATGAAGGTCTTGGAGTAGTCTGGACTCTTTAGGATAGGTGCTGTGCACATGGCCTGCTTTAGGTCATCAAATGCTTTCTGACAGCTTGCTGTCCACTGAACTTTCTTTGGCATCTTTTTACTTGTCAGGTCATTAAGTGGAGTCACAATGGACCCATAATTCTTGACAAATGTCCTATAGTAACCAGTCAGGCCCAAGAAAGCTCGAACCTGAGTCTGGGTGGTTGGAGGAGCCTAGTCCTTGATGGCCTGTATCTTGCTCTCCAATGGCTGAACCTGGCCTCCACCTACAAGGTGGCCCAGGTATACAACCTGTGTCTGCCCTATCTGGCACTTAGTGGCCTTGATAGTGAGACCTGCCTTTTGCAGTGCCTCTAACACCTTCCTCAGGTGGACCAGGTGATCCTCCCAGGTGGAATAAAGACAGCTATATCATCAAGATGTGCTGCACAGAAGTCATCCAACCCAGTGAGAACTTGATTCACCAGCCTTTGGAAGGTGGCAGGTGCATTTTTCAAACCAAAGGGCATTACCACAAACTGATAATGCCCACCAGGGGTAGAAAATGCTGTCTTGGGTTTGGCCTTCTCAGCTAACCTGATTTGCCAATACCCAGCTGTCAGGTCAAATGTACTTAAGTAGTTGGCAGAAGCCAATCTATCTATAAGTTCATCTGCTCTTGGTATTGGGTGGGCATCAGTCTTAGTGACTGCATTGAGGCCTCTGTAGTCTACGCAAAACCTCATCTCTTTCTTATCACCCTGGGTGTGAGGCTTTGGCACTAGAACTACTGGGCTAGCCCAAGGGCTATCTGAGGGCTCAATGACTCCCAGCTCCAACATTTTCTGCACTTCTGTCTTTATGCAGTGTCTGACATGATCAGGCTGTCTGTAGATTTTACTCTTGACAGGCAGACTGTCTCCAGTGTCAACCTCATGGATACACCAATTAGTTTGACTGGGTGTCAGAGAGAACATATGTCTAAAGGATTGCAGAACGTGTCTACAATCCTGTTGCTGATGTTCAGAGAGGCTGCCACAAAAGACAACACCATCTACTGATCCATCATCAGGATTCTGAGTGAGCAGGTCTGGGAGAGGTTCACTCTCTTCATCCTGTCCCTGATCTGTGGCCATGAGCAAGCCCATGTCCTTCCTGTCGACATATGCCTTGAGCCTGTTTACATGGAGCACCCTGATGGGGCTCCTGGGAGTTCCAAGGTCCACCAGGTAGGTGACCTCTCCCTTTTGCTCAATGATTGTGTGGGGCCCAGACATTTGTCTTTGAGTGCTGCTGGAGCCACTGGCTCCAGCACCCACACCTTCTGTCCAGGCTTGTACAGAGTCAGGACAGCCTTTTGGTCATGCCAAGCTTTTTGGAGTTCTTGGCTTGCCTCAAGGTTTTTAGATGCCTTTTCCATATATTCAGCCATCCTGGAGCGGAGACCAAGTACATAGTCCACAATGTTTGTTCCAGGCTTTTTGAGAGGTCTCTCCCATCCTTCCTTTACCAAACAAAGGGGTCCTCTTACAGGATACCAAAACAGAAGTTCAAAAGGGCTGTAGCCAACCCCTTCTGTGGGACCTCTCTGTAAGCAAACAAGAGGCAGGGTATCAGGACATCCCATCTCCTCCTGAGAGGTTCAGGTAGTCCATGAATCATCCCTTTGAGGGTCCTGTTGAATCTCTCAACAAGCCCATTGCACTGTGGGTGATAGGGTGTGGTGAACTTGTAGTTGACACCACATTCCTTCCACATTGCAGTCAGATATCCTGACATGAAGTTTGCCCCTCTGTCAGAGACGACCTCCTTAGGGAACCCCACTCTGGAGAACACTCTAATTAGGGCTCTTGCCACAACAGGTGCTGTAGTGGTTCTAAGGGGTATAGCTTCAGGATACCTGGTGGCATGATCCACTACCACCAGTATAAACTTGTGCCCTGATGCTGTCTGGGGTTCCATTGGACCAACAATGTCAATCCCCACTCTCTCAAAGGGTACCCCCACCACAGGTAGTGGTATGAGGGGGGCCTTTGTTGTGCCACCTGACTTACCACTGGCTTGGCAAGTGACACAGGAGCGACAAAACTCCTTGGTATCTTCATTCATATGGGGCCAGTGAAAGTGTGTGACAAGCCTGTCCCACGTCTTGTTCTGGCCTAAGTGACCTGCAAGGGGAATTTCATGGGCCAAGGTAAGAAGGAAACCTCTCTGAGACAAGGGGATGACCAGCCTCCTGGTTGCACCAGGCCTGGGGTCTCTTGACTCAGAGTACAGGAGTCCATCATCCCAGTATACCTTGTGGGTACCTGTGGCATTCCCTGCAGCCTCAGCAGCAGCCTGCTGTCTGAGGGGTTCAAGTGAGGGGCAGTCCAACTGTGCCTTTCCCAGGTCTTCCCTGGAGGGTCCCCCTGAGCCCAGAAACTCAACCTGATCAGGTTCAAGCTCTTTAGGCTCAGTTTCCCTCAGTTCTTTGAGATCAGCCTCCTCAGAGACTTGATCCCCAACCTGTGGCAAGGGGGAAGGCAATGCCTTAACCCTACTGCTCCTCTTCTTGGAAGGTGTCTGGTCCATTGTTCCAGGATCCAGCACCTGTTCAGTGGGGCATCTTTTGGCCTGTGACCTAGTCACAGCAAGGACATGTGCTGGCAAGCCTAACATTTCCATTTGAGTCCTCTGCTCCACTTCTGACCATAGGGATGTCTCCAAATCATTGCCCAACAGACTTTCTACTGGGAGGTCTGAACTAACCACAACCTTCTTTGGGCCACTTACCCCTCCCCAGGAGAAATCAACAATTGCCATACTCTGATTGGTAGTGACATTGCTGGCATTGGTCACCAGGTAATCTGCACCTGGTTTGTCCAGGGAACACAAAGTTAGGTGTTACCATTGTGACACTGGCACAAGTGTCCCTGTAGGCCTGAGCCATTTTTCCATTAATTAAAGGTGTCTGCCTGTATTTGCCCAAAGTGTTGGGACTTGCATCAGGGGATATATCCACATCCCCGGTACAGACAAGGACAGCCTGAGTGAGTGTGCCAACTAAGTTGTCAGACCCCTCAGTTCCCAAGGTTAACCCAACTATGCCCTTGGGAGGTGCACTACCACTACTGGCTGTACTAGGGGGTGCAGTTGCCTTAGGGGTTGTAGTGGTAGGAGTTTGCCCTCCTCTCTTGGTGCACTCACTAAACCAGTGAGACTTACTTTTACAGTATTTGCACCACCTTTTTGACTGGCCTTCTTGAGTCTTCTTTTTCTGCTGTGAAGCCTGACCCCCACCCTCTTTGGTTTGTTGGGGACCTGTTGAAGACTTCTGGTCATTTTGTTCACTCTTGTTACTACCCTTTTGGTCTGCTTTCTTCTGACCACCCTGGTTCTGAGTCTGGTTCTGCTTGACCCTTGTTCTGACCCATCTGTCTGCCTTCTTTCCCAATTCTTGGGGAGAGGTCAGATCTGAATCAACAAGGTGCTGATGCAACAACTGGTTCTGACAGTTATTTAAAATCTGCTCTCTCATGATCAGATTATACAACCCTGTGTAATCAGTAACCTTGCTACCCAGCAACCAGCCTTCCAAAGCCTTAGTGGCACAATCCACAAAGTCAGACCAATCCTGCGACTGAATTTTCTGGGTATCCCTGAACAGCAACCTGTACTGCTCAGTGGTTAGGCCAAACCCATCAACCAGTGTATTCTTCAGGACTTGGTAATTGTTAGCATCCTCAACTCTAGTAGTGAGGAGCTTATCTCTACCTTTGCCTTCAAAGGAGAGCCACAGTATAGCTGCTCACTGACTTTGGAGGATGCACTGGACAGTGCAGGCCCTCTCCAATGCTGCCATCCACTTGTGGATGTCATCCCCTTGTTTAAAGGGGGGCACTATCTTACTCAGGTGTTTAGTGTCTAAACTCCTTTCTTTATCTCTAGGGAGATTGCTGCCACCAGTGGGAACTATCCCACTCATCTGCTGCTCTCTAGCAAAGGCAAGCTTTTCTTTGGCCAGGGCAAGTTCTTCCCTTTCAATCCTTAGATTAGCCTGTTTCATCCTTGCTTCATGCTCTCTTCTCTGAGGGGAAGTCAATCTCCTCTGGGGAGAATTCCTTCAACTCTGAGAAGAGGCATTAGAGTGCAGAGATCTATTGGAGTCCCTAGAAGGAGATATATCTCTCCTAACTCCAAGGTTAGGCCTCATTAGGGTCAGTACTGGGGGTCCCCCAGATCCTTCCCTAAGTAGGTCTAAGTTGGCCCTAGTAAGTCTGCTGACTAGCTCAGGCCTATTGTCTGCCTCATCCCCAGAGAGTTCCTCTTCTTCCTCCTCCTCAACTGTATTTTCAGTGTCAAGGAGGTCTGGATCACCAAGGGTACCCTCTAAGGCTGGCATACTCCCATCTGTATGAGAAGCTTTCCTAGCATCATATGTCTCTAAGAGACCTAACAGAAAGGGAGTGGTGGGGTTAGACCCCTGTTTCAATTTCCTGGAGGTACACAAGTGTCTCAACTCCTGGAAATTGAGAGCTGCATATCTTGAGATGACCTGTGGAGGGTCACTAGCCACTAGGGGAGTCTCTGAAGACTCTCCATGGGTAGACATGCTCCTAGTGTGGTGTAAGGGATGCACTTACCTACACTATGGGTATACCTACTGATCCCTTGCTAGAGTTGTAGTTTAGGGTGTGCTAAGCCCTATGACACTACAACAGCTGGTTCAGTAGAACTCAGAATATTCTAAGCTAAGTTATATGTACCTATGTGATCTTTCAAATGATATTCTTAGGATACGTGTGTGGTAAAACAACAGCAAGCTCAAATCCCAACCGCTGCTCACCAATGTGAGAAGTTGGCCTGATATGCAGTGCTCACTATTCTAGTGATCACTATGTATCATTCCAAACGACCCTTATTGATGATTGGTTGTAAGTCAACCTGATAGACCAGCTATCCTAGTAGCATGGACAAGAGCAGTCTTTAGGCTAAACTCTAGAGGGCGTGTTAAGCCAGCTGTTTACCACCACATTTACCCTTTGAACACCAAGTGAAAGGACACCACACAAGTTGTTATGAAAATAAAAGTATATTTATTTATAACAGTACTACCCTGAACTCTTTATGAGTCAGGGAGCTAAGCACAACACAAAACTCTTAAGAAAATACTTTAAGTCGCACAATTTACACAAATGCCCGAGGGGCACGAAAAACCATATACTACAAAAGTGGAATGCGAATTACTAGCAGGTAAGTAACTATTCTCAGAGGCTTTGGGATCGCTAGGACTAGACTACTGAACCTTTAGATTACTAGCAGGAGGCCTAGGGAGGTCGGGTGCAGAGTGTGCACTCTCACGCGGGATGCGGAACAAAGTCTATGGAGGCTAGTAAGTGCAAAGTTAGTGTTATCGGACGAATCCGACTAGGTAGAGCTGAAACGAAAAAGGATCTGGACACTTAGATAGTTAAGCTATGCTGGAGCACCGAAATGCTTAGGTTACCTAGCCCAGGGGCTGCGGCTGCATAGGTCTGAAAAGACGTCGGGAATCCTCGTTGCAGTCTATGGAGCCTGAAAGAAGAAGTTGCTGGCAGGCGACCAGTGAAGATGTTCTATGTGATCCAAGCCTGGATCGATGAAGATGAAGACCTGTAAGCAGAGGGGACCAAGTTCTGAATCACTAGCCAGTGATTAGGTGGGCACCAGGATGGCAACGGGCAAAGTCACCTCGACCAGGTGAGAGGGCGACGCTGGGCTCTGCAGTCTCTCGGACCAGGAGGCGTTGTCGGCGACCAGGATGGAGGTGCGAGCTGTCCCATGGTGGTACCTGCTGTCGACGTCGCTGGACCCAGGATTGGGGCAACAAGTCTTGGCAAATGCAATCCCACGCGGTGGACTCAAAATGGCGTCTGGAGTGGATCAGGAGGGTCCGGGGTGCTCCTCTGTTGGAGGGGAGCAAGGGCCAGTCTGGAGCAACCAGACCAGCGGTGTTGTCGTCGTAGTTCGTCGTCAGAAGGGCCACTAGCCAACGGGCAAGTGTCCTGGACAACGCGGTGAGCAGCAAAGAGCAGAAGGGCCCCACGCAGATCTCGTGGATGCTGGAGGGCTGGACTTGGGTGCTGGAGCTGCTCAGGGTTGGGGCTTCTCAAACCCCAAAGCACTCACTCAAGGATCCCTCGGTGGTCGTGCTGGGCAAGCGTTGTGCAGTCTTGAAGATGGCCGGTCCCTCGAGGTCTCGTCACACCCACGAATCTCAGAGTGGCTGATGATGCAGGTAGAGGTCAGAGGTGCCAGGGAAGCCGGTTCTCGTCGAGCTGGGCAGTCTTGATCCGGAGGAGAGACTTACAGCAAACCGCGATGCTTGGTTGGTGCCTGCTGCTGCAGGGTGACTACTCCTTAGTCACAAGGGAGAAATCTTAGGAAGAAGTCTTGAGTTCCTTTCGTAGAAAGTAGTTTCAGGATTCAAAGATGATCTCATTTGGAAGGGGGCCTGCTCCTACCTTTATCCTGAGAAAAGGGGCTGGCACGCGACTAAGTCCTGCCCTATGGGTGGGACTAGGAGGGGGTGGTTACACCCCTCTCCTTTGTCCGGTCTCTCCCCAGCTCAGGGGCTGGTGTGCCCCAGGAACTGGTTTGAGCCGGCATATGCACAGTGAGCACCGGGGTGCCACTTGCAGTCACCTTCCTCTATAGCCCTGCCAACCTGGGATACACAAAACCCTGTCTGGGATGGTGCTGGCACCGCCCCTGACAGGAAACCCTTTGTCCAAGCACTCCTCGCTGGAAGGACTCCCAGCAGCAGGAGGTCAGACTTGTGTCTCGGTGGCAGCATCCATTTTGTGGAGCTGAGGCTATGTCCAACTTTAACCGGGGTTACAGGCTACCAACATGTCTTCTCCCTCTAGAGGTGTGGAATGCTACCCCCGTCGCCAGAACTGGCGAGGGGGTAGTATTCCAAAGCGTATGACACCTTACACGACATGTTTAGATATTGTCAGACCAAAGTTACCATAACCGCGAGGATTATAAGGCACTTAAAAGTATATGGTCTGACGCTATCATGGAAACAGCTAAGGGATAGATCCCGAAAGCCGCAGACAGGCTCAGCTCATGCCAGAGCACCATCTCACACGATTCCAAGCACTCTGCCTTCAGGATTGTTAAGGCCTGCCATAGGAGTGACTGATAGGAGATCTGTGTGCCCATTTTAGGTTTAGATATAGGTATACTATATCTAAAGCAAAGGGTGATTACACCACCTTGCCCCAGCTGTCAAGCAGCCAGTTGTGTCTGTTTAGTAAGTCAGCCCAGGGGTGGCATAATACATGCTGCAGCCCCTGGGAGACTTCTGGGTGCACCTCTGCCCTGTGTACAGGGACTTGGAGAGGGCCCAGTGCCAATTCAGTACCTGGGTACAATTTGGAATAGAGAGAACAGCTAGGCTGTGGGTCTGATTAGCAGGCCCACAGCCAGGGAAAGTCGTAAACCAGTGAAGCAAAAAGCAAAAATCTGGGTGATCATAGGATTGCAGGCCCTACTCTCCTACAGCCACCCCTATTGTTCTTGTTATAGGTGGTCTGCAAGCCCCCTCTGTTGTATTGGGCTTGCTGTGATGCTTGACCTCTGGAGGCTCCCCTGTTACCGGAGCGACGAAAGGAACTGCCCCATGAACTGTTGTGACTGTTGAGCCCCCATGGATTTTGCGGTCTCAGTGTCTTTTTTAATTTTCTCAAGGGTTGTGTCTACATCAGGGCCAAAGAGAAAATCAGGGTTAACCGGCTGGTTGAGTAAAGTAGTTTGTATCTCTGGCTTAAAACCAGAGATGCGTAGCCAGGCATGCCTTCTAAGCATCACACTTGTGTTTATGGCCCTAGCTGCCGTGTCTGCTGCATCTAGCGCACACTTGATGGGACGCATTGGAGATTAATTTCCCTTCCTGTATTAGCATTTCTGCTCCCTCCTTATAAGGCTCAGGCAGGTGTTGCAGTAGCTGCTCTAACGTGTCGTAGTGCGCCCTAGCTGCTCTAACGTGTCGTAGTGTGCCCTATCATATCTGGCTAATAGGGCTTGTGTGTTGGAGATCCTACAAATATTTGCTGCTTGAACCGCTACTCGCTTGCCAGATGCTTCAAAGATTTTGGATTCTTTGTCCGGAGGGGGAGCATCACCCCTTGTCTGAGAGTTTGCCCGTTTACGAGCATTAACCACCACGAGGGAGTCCAACGGGAACTGGCCTTTGATGTACGTAGGGTCCACGGGTGCAGGCCGGTACTTCTTTTCAATCCTTGGGTTTACAACCCGTGCCCTTGTGGTCTGCTTTAAGATGTCAGTAGCATGTTTAAGGACACCTTTTAGCATAGGCAATGTTTTACTGATCTTTCTGAAGTTAAGAAAGTATCAAACAAAAAGTCCTCCTCTACTGGGTCAGCATGCATGTCCACATCATGGTTTTTGGCTGCCCTTTCAATTAAAGCATTAAACGCAGCAGTATCTTCAGTAGGCGAGGTTTTGATGGTATAGGATTGAGTGTCAGGTGTGGTCTGTGGCTCACCAGGGTCAGACCAAGCTTGCTGTTCATCCTGATCAGTATCAGCAGGATAATTGAACTCATCTTCATTGTACTCCTCCCCTATATCTTCATAGGTGCGTGTGGGTGAATAGGAATAGTCCTGTTCATAGGACTCCACAGGCTCAGAGAGAACAGGTGATGATTCTGAGTCTCCTTTCCTCTTTAGAGGGATTTTGTATGACTCCAAAGGTCTTTCTGGAGCTATTTTGCGTTTATAAATGGTGAGTCGACCTGTATCCGAGTCGAAGAACAGTTTAGATTGATTGTCATAGGAGGGTGGTTGGTAAATGACATCCTCTTCAGTGGACTGACGCTTGGAAAGTGTCGACACTTTTTTGGTAGTGTCGGTGCTTTTTTGTGGTTCGACGTTTTTTGGTCGAGCGGTTGGGGGTAGTCCATATTTAATAGGTTATGAAAGCAGTGGAGACGAGCCGACCGGTTTTGAGGGTGTCGCCGTCTTCGATCCGACCAACTTTTTAGGATCACTTGGCTGCTTGCGAACTTGCGTAGATTCGAGCTGTCGGTGCGCAACAGGTACGCCCTTTTGCTTCGACGCGACGTGCTCTTTCGGGTCGGGTGCGCTCTTCGACTCGAAGGCCTTGCTGGAGATTGGCGCCGAGGCTGGAAGTTTCGGATCGACATTCTTTTTAGCCTTGAGTCCTTTGCCGGTGTCGCCAGCTTTGGGCGTGGACGTCGACAGCATCAGCGCGACGTGCTTGACGGCAGAGACAGTCTTCGGCGTCCCCTGTTTCGGGTCGACACCCCCTTGTGACCCCGAAGGGTTAACAACACTTTTAGATGGCTTTGGAGCCGACGAATCCGAAGTTGTCGAGCCGAGGACGGACGTCATCAGTTTCGGTTTAGATACAGGTACTGTCGATTTCGGTTTCGATTTTGCCGCTGAAAGTGGCTGATTGATCGATGGCTCCGTAGAGGTATTCTTAGCTGGGCCTGGACGCGGGGCTATAGAATGCGGGTAAAGATCTTGGCTAAGGCCTTCCGGCGATGCCTCGACCTGAGCCGTAGAGAGTGTAGTGTCGATATCGGGCCCCGCGAGTGCGGATGGGCCTTGCTCAACGCTTGAGTCGTCATTGACGGCTACGATGGCGTCTGCGTCGTCTCCTACCTCGACGATGTCTTCTTCATGGACGTAGTCCTGTTCTTCGTCGACACTATAGTGAGATTCGTGCTCTGATGCAGGGTCCGACCGCTGGTCTGGATCCTCTTGATCGTCGCCCTAGACGACGTCTGCCTCGAAGATATCTTCTGGATCTGGCGCTGTATGCTGGGCCGACTGCCTCGCAACGCGCGAAGCCGGAGTGTTTTCTTCGACCGGAACTTGGAACAGGCCATGCAGCTGGCCTCGCCGTGGTCCGGGGATAGGCACTTGTTGCACACCGGGTGCACATCGATGTGAGGGTATTTGGAGTTGCAGACGGGGCATCTCTTGAACGGGCTCCGTTCCATCGTCGTCGCTCGTCGGGGCCTAGCTGTCGAAAGGCAAAACGGCCTTCGACGTCCTGTTCGAAGAACTGGATGAAGTACTGGGCACCGAACGAGAGACAATACCGACGCCCCGAAGGCCTTTTGGCCTCGCGAAAGTATGTAAAGTATATTCCGAACTGGAGTCGAGAAGGTACATCCGAACCCAATGGCGGAAAAAAACAATCTGAAGATGGAGAGGATGCCCATGCGCACTGTAGTCCAAAGGAGGAGCCACCTATCTCGTGATACTTCGAAGACTCTTCCAGGACAACAATGTGCAATCATCCGGACCCAACACTAGGTGGCGATCTATGCATAGATATAAATTCAGCAGCCCACATGCCTCGAACACAGAGTTTCTACACAAAAGTACTAGAAACTCCAGGTAACGTTAAGTAACTCAAAATGAAAAAGCGGGCTATTTAACAACTAAGTGAAAGGAAATATATTTACTCGAGTTTCTATTTACAATGCACTTCAAGGACAGAATTCGCAAGTCCATTTAAAATTGACACTGAGTCTGAGAAAGGGGTGGGAGCATAGGTGTGACAAGACAAACCCATATTTGTAATGAATAAAATGCCTACGGCCAATAAAATGCCTACGGTTGCAGACTGACACCACATTTACCACGCTCAGGCTTTAACTTACAGTCCATCCTTTCCATCTCACCAGGTCACAGCTGCTGCTGAGGTGGTCTCAGTAAGGGTGCTGAAGGCTGCAGTACTGCTAATGGACTTGGCCATGACAAGGGGTCACATGCAGCGTTGCAGAGCACGGCAGCATCACATGCAGCGTCGCTGAGCACGGCTTCTCTGGGCCTTCAGCAGAATGAAAATACACAGCAACAAACAAGTTGCTCACGTGCAATCCTTCTGTTCTGGCATCATGGTAAAAAATAATTAACAGAAGCAAACAGGGTCTGATGCTCCTTGCATGGTCTGAAGAAATCTAATTGTTGGCAATTGTTATGTTTATTAGGTCGAGCCTATAGCGGCAGTGTGCATGCACTGCTCGCTTTGCGAGGCATGCATTATTCAGTATGGAGTGGAAGCTCCGTAAAAGCTCTGCCAACTCTCCGCCCATCTTTTTCAGTAGCATGTGCCTTTGTCGGTCCTAAATGTTGCCTTCTAATTGGTTTTAGGCTTGTTAGTTCGTCCTTATGACGGCCATGTCGTCATTTGTATTCTTCCATGGCTACTGGCCCCTTTACTTCAAGTCTGTGCCTTCTTGCGCCCCTCCCAGCACTCTGTTGTTGGTGCCTTCTTGCCCACCCGCAGAACCATTGGCAATGCAATATGTCTTGCGTAAATGCAAGTCCTATTGCATTGCAAATTATTGTTTTCAATGACTATTTCTCTAGCAGACTAGTTGGCCTCTGGAAACTAAGCTAGCACCAAATCTGCTAAGGAGAGCATTTTTTGTTTCATGGGAGTTATTTGTCCTGCCTCTGCATCGGTGCTGGCAGGAAACGTAAACATATGGATACCTATAGGCTGCATCGAAGGGGCATTCGAATTGGGTGATTTAAAGTGTGCTGGGGTAGGGTACAGACAAGCAGTATTATTTCCTGCCCAGTCTTAAACATTTTCCAAACTCCAGTATAGAAGAAAGCTTTTATTGTAGGGGTGCACCAGCTTTCAGAGTAGGCTTCCCTTATATTCTTTTTTCTCTCTCTATGAAGCTAGCCGAAGTTTGAAGTTCTATGTACACTTTGTGGGTGGCGGAATGGCGCAAAAAGAGGTGGAATGGGTTAGGGGGCAGCATTACTCCCTGTCGAAGTTGGGGATCTAAAGCCATATACACAGATGCACGGGCTCCCAAGTCTATACTCAGATCGGAAAAGAACAAAAAATAAAGCGTTTGATTGGGTACCCTGCACCGGTGGAGTGGCATGAAAGGAGAGGGAATTGAGGCCCGGTCAAGGGTTCACGTGTGGTTTTAGTGGGTTCCAATGTTGCCCTTTCCCGCAACACACATGCTGATATGTACTATAGCAAGGGCTTGGCAGAGAAGCAGTTTGCACCACTGCTCCATTTGTGAACCCTTTTCAAGGTAATAGCATGGTGTTTCCCTGGTGACCGCCATGACGTAAACTACTGATCGCCTTCCCTTGCCCCAATCTTTCCGCCTCTTTCGCCGCCCCTCCTGTCTCATGCCAGTGAAGCACATCACTATTTGGGCACATTCTGGCATTTTTGATGGCATGTTTTATGTTAATTATAAATGGATCACTTTATTCTGGAGTCGTGCAAATGAAACGAGCAACCGGTAAGCAAGCCGCCCCCTTCCCCGACCCCCATCACTCAGAAACAGGGGCTCTGCTAGAATGTGCTCAGATAACGCCAGTAGTAAGGCTTGAAACCGTTATATCAGCAGGCAGCGTGCCTTCCAATCAAGCTGACGTGCTAGGCTGTCGGGAGGGGGTGGCTGTGGGTGTAGACAGCAGAGAGTGAAAAATGCACTGGTCAAGTGCAAAAGGATCGCCACAGTACTGTTGGTTACTGGCCAAAGATGAAAACGTGTGATGTACCTGGAAACAGAAATAGATAGACAGATGATGGACAGAATGCAGAGCAAATCAAACATTCAGCCCCTGTCAAGAGATCTGGGTTTAATCCATTGTTCTTTTGCTTACCGTGCCACCCCAATTTAGACCGAGCCAAATGAAAATCAGTCTTGACCCTGCTCCCCATTGGAACAGTCCAGCCCTGGCAGTCAAGAAAGGTCCTCCCTGAAATGGAAACAAGCATCCTGGGACCAGTTTAGGGGCATCACTCCTCATCACTCAGGCTAGCTTGAATCCAGTGGCGTAGTGAGCCTGGGACCCATGTCTGGGCATACCTGGCCCCCTTAAGGAAAGAAAGCAAATGACACACAGATGATGAAAGGGATGCAGGTTAGTAATAAATCAAGGAAGATTTTTAAGATTTTGAAGGTCCTCATTTGACTGGAAGCCAACCCCAAACATGGCTCTGGAGTCACATCACAGCTCAGCAGTATCGTTGATATTCAAGTTCTGTGGGAGAGGGGGCGATTGTATTGGAAGACCCAATGCCTTGTTGAGTGAGTGAGAGTCCATTTGTTTCTCAGGCAGCTGCGCATGATAGGTGCCTGGTGGCAAAGTGCTTCCCAGAGGCCCTGAATTATTTTCTGTGCTGTGAGTACATTGCTGGTCAGTAGAAGACCTTACTTCTCTAGTACCGGGCTCATTCTTTGTGATCCAGTCCAGCCAGAGGGCAGTGGTTCTCCAGTCCTACAGCACTTCCGGCAGCTGAGCCAGGTTTCTGTTTTGCTCACTTGCCTTTACATAAATATTCTTGCATTATTTCAATAGTGTTTTAATACTAAATTTCAAGTGATTACCATGCAATCATTTCAAGAACAAAACCGAGATATTATGCATTATAAACTAAGTGCTTGTGGGAATATAAATTACTGTTACTAGAGGTCCCCTATGTGAAAATGTTTACAAAGTGTAAGGTGGTGTCTCTCAGTTGTCGAAGAGAACAAGGGCCTGTGATCTGTACTAGTCTTTACATGTGTCGTTTATACCGTGTCATTTTTCCCCACAGGGAAGCACTAATTTGCTGCAAGGTTTCCCCTACTTTTGCTGGAAAATGCTTCTAGTGAAAGTGGTTTTGTTGTTGTGCAAAAAAAGTACTTATTTTTCCGATAAAGAAATCAGTCAAAGGTAGTTGTCTGGCTTGTTTCTCCAGCAACACAATTTTGTCTACTTTTTAAATGCCGGCATTGGCGGGTGAAAGTCGAGTCTACCATGATTAGCAGGTGCTTTCAAATTGGAATTCTTCATTCATTCAGCAGGCCATCAGTAGAGCACCCTATAAACTGGACGCAGGACTGCTTTGCTCTTCTCGTCTTTGTTCTACAGAAAGGATAACTGTTGGAAATGGCCCATTTTGCAGGCTTATCCCCAAACCTTTTGCTTCTACCTCCTATTTTTTCCTCACCTCTGTTTGTTGGCTGTAGGACACTGGGCACTTTACCACTGCTGATCAGTGATAAAGTGCATATGCTCTCTGTGTAAATTGTTATTGGGATTGCTTATCCATGATTGGCATATTTGATTTACCAGTAGGTCCCTAATAAAGTGCACTGAGTGTGCCAGGGCTGGTAAATCAAATGCTACAAGTGGGCCTGCAGCACTGATTGTGCCTCTCACATGAGTAGCCCTGAAAAGATGTCTCATGCCTGCCACCGTGGTGACTGTGTACAGTTTATTAACTGCTATGTCGACTTGGCAAGTGCACCCACTTGTCAGGCCCTACCCTTCCCTTCTCTTACACATGGTACACCTCTATGATAGGCCCAAGGTACCCCCTGGGCAGGGTGCAGTGTATGTGAAAGGTAGGACATGTACTGGTGTGTGTAACATGTCCTGATGGTGAAATACTGCCAAATTTGTTTTTTCACTATTGAAAGGCTATCTTGCCCCATAGGAGAGAATGGGGAATGCTTTGTAATATTTTACAAACATATCTTCCCATAGGGATACGATTGAAAAATGGTGTTTAGTATCCCTGACATCAGGATTTAATAACACATCTTTTAGTAAAGATGGTTTTTAAATTTTGTGTTTGAAAATACCACTTTTGGAAAGTGGCTATTTTCATGTTAAACCTTGCTGTGGGCCTCTGCCTGTTTGTCGATTGACTGTCTGGCTTTGGAGTGACAGGGGCTGGGGAGTTGCAGTGGCTCAAGAAGTCTGGATGAGTCAGCACTAGGCTGAATAGGCCTGAACTGCATTTGGAGCAGTGGGAGTAGTAGTACCGGTACCTGAATAGGGCTATGCCTGCCTTCCACAATATTGGCTCTGCCCCCTGTTGTGTGTCTGGAGCCAAGGTTCACACTGACAATGGATGTTGTTGTGCACTTGCAGAATGCCCCCCAGAACTGGTTTGAACAGGGCTCAGAGCCCTTTGCACAAAGAGAACAAAGACATTTTGTGGTATTAGTATTAGACGTAAAACCCCTGAACTTTAGATCATTCCTGAACTCAAAAGGAACTTTTGCCAAGGAGAAGAGCTGGAGAGACTGAGGAGAAGTAGTGCTCTTGCAGTGTGTCTGGGGTTGGCCTGCAGTTGATGTTTCTGCCAAGGAAAGGAGAACAACTTTGCTGTATGCTGTGTCACCTGCTTGAAGGAGATCTCCAAGGGCCTGAAGTGAGCTGGCCTCCTGTTCAGAAGTCTCAGGGACACAAAGACTTCACCCCCAGCTCACCTGAACCCTACTGTTATGAGTCCCGACCTACCTTGAGGTGCCTGTGTTGGCTTTCGGCCTCTAGATGTTGTTGCTGCTGTTTGGGAGGTAGAAGAGAGAAGAAACTCAAAGAATTACAGAAACTAATGCATCACTCTTCTTGCGGCTGTTTTTCTGATGCATCTTTATGGCACTAGAAGAATTTCCACGCACCGCTGTGCTGCCGTGAAAGCCGTCGCAGCGCCAGTCATCGTGGCAAGAATCAACGCATCGAGGGATCATGGCTAAAGAGAACCGAAGCAGCGCTGCACAATGCCGCTGCATCGATCGCCGACGCATCCCAAAGTTTCCACGCAACATATCTGTGCACCACGCTTCCCCGACGCATTACCTGCGGACCGAACCGGCACGAAGAATCACTTCCCCTCGGGACCGGAATCGACGCAACCCTTCCCCTGCGTGCAGCGGGACTGTCGCATCACCTCCTCAGGGTCTCAGGAGTGTCGCATCTCTTTGTTTTCCAATGCTGCGGCTGTTGGCTTGATGAACTTGACGCAACTACAGGTACTTTGGTAAAAAGTCACATCCATAGTTTTCCATGGTACACGTTCTTGAAACCTTTTGAACGTCATATGTTTACCTATGTATGTTGGATTTATGTTGTTTTGGTCTTGTTAGTTTAGATAAAGATACTTTATTTTTCTAAACTGGTGTGGTGTCCTTTTGTGGTGTTTTCACTGTGCTACTGTGTGTGTTGGTACAAATACTTTACACATTTCCTTTGGGATAAGCCTGTCTGCTTGTGCCAATCTGCAAAGCAGGTGAGCAGGAGTTATCTAAAGTGTCCATCCCCCTTATCTTGACTAGAAGCAAGGGTCCCTATTTGGACAAGGTACCTACCTCTGCCAACTAGAGACCCCCATAACAATAACTTATATCATTCACTCCCATGATAGACCTGCCTTGTCACAACTGTTACTTTTTGTTGTGATGACCACACAGCTCTGGCTCCATTCATGACGCAGACATGTTATTGGTTAAAAATATAACTCTTGTATGCCAAGGCAGGGGTGCATCGCGGGTGGGATGGTGTTTGTGGTGTGACCCCACCCCCCTGGGTGGTTGGGTCTGGGGGGCAGAATGGGGTCTGCTCCGCCTGTGGTGTTTTTTCCCACTTGTTAGTTAGGAAATGTAGGATTCACACCCCGATTCTCACTGACTGAGCTCCAACCTTGAGCCCAGACGTGTTCCTTGCCCCAACAACAACTATTTCCAGACCTGTTTTCTCTTCAGAAAATGACGGAAGGAACGCAACACCCATTGGACTCAAAGGGCTTCAGCACCCCCCGTCGTGTGTGTCAGCCCGGGATGAGACAGCTTCCCGGGCACACACACAGCCGCACCCGAGCACTTCACAGGTCTTTAAAGACCATTTGCATGTTTATTAGGCCTTGCTGTTGTTTAACCCTTTTAAGAGCCCCTGCAGCTCTACTGTGCATGTTGCTTAAAGATTCAGCCCCCCCCGAATTTTTTTCTTAGCCCCCCTGAAATTTGGCTCTAGTTGCGCCTCTGATTGACGGGGAATAAGGCAGAAGCGAGGCCTACCTGGCTTTGTAGGCGACTCACAGAGCACACAATCATAGCTTAAGACAGGATTGGTGTCTCCTGTGTACGGTACCTTCCTGCAATAAAAATCGTTTTCCACTGTTCCTTCCCCCCTGCAGACCTCCTATTCAGAAGTTTTCTTGATTTAAACACGGTACTCACCATCCTCTTACCAGAGACACAGCTTGCTCTATTTCAGTTGTGTCTGTTCATTTTACCTGTGAAGTTAAAAAATGCGTGCATGTTGGAGGGAAGTGCGTTTGTTTTATAAGTTGTTTAAAACAAGATTGGAATTAAGTAGAATATACTGTTCATTCATATATCACCCACCACAGAGAGGACACTGTTTAAAGGTAATAGTGTAAGTTATGTGTGCAACAAAAAAGTTAGACAGGGCCACTGGAATTTTGCGGTAGGGGGCTGACCAAATTATGCAGCATGGATGATTAAACTATGCAGCAAGGAAAGAAAAATTAAACGGCTTATTAGTGCACATTTTGTGACATTATTACTTTATTATTTTTCATCATGGAAATACTGTCAGGGAAACAATTTTACTTTACTAGAGACAGTTTAACACCCAAATACACCAGGAATAAGCAACTAAGAGATGACCAGTCAATGTTTGGGAAGGGCCTCCCACTACGTCAGAACATGGGTGGCCATGTTTTTTGTAACTTGTCATCCGTTTGAGCTAGAAGAACTAGAAACAAGTTTTCTTCGAGTGTTACACAGTACGGTACGTAAGCACTAATTTGTCCATGCCTTCTCACCCCCTTCTCCCCCCTCCACCCCATCCGTTGTCCGTGCTTCCCACACCCACTTCCGTATGTGATGCAATGCAATAGGTCACGCATAAATGCAAGTCCTATTGCATTGCAAATGCTTGTTTTATTATAGTGTACAATCTGCCTGAGGGCACAGGAGTCCTTTACACGAGTACTGTATTATAGGAGGTCAGTTTAATTTACGTATTTATTATTCCGTTGTTGCTTTTCCAAATTACCCATTTCATAGCAAAATGAATGGGAAACTCCATAGGAGGAGTGCACTTCCTTAGTCTCTCTTCGTTTTCTTTTAAACCAATTCGATTATGTCTGTTTTCTGTGTAAATCCTTAGGGTGACGTGGTACTACCTGCAAGGTTTGTTTTCTCAGAACCCTTTTCTGTTTCTCAGCTCTTCCCCTTGACATCGTGGAGGGCATAGTTCCATTATCGGCGCAAGATGATCCCCACCCGCACCAAAGTAGAAAAGGAATGCATAAATAAATACACAACACATTTTTTGGTTTTGAGAAAATAAGGCTGCAGGTTTATTCCATACAACAGTTTGCAAATTATGGTGAGTTATCTTACGGGCGATCCAAGGTGAGGTAGCTTTATTAACCTATGCTACCCTACCCCGCCTGATGAGCCAAGCACTGTGGAATTCCAATCAGCGTTACCCTTATAAGGGTGATCCCCTTACTGGATCACGTGATACATTGGTCCCTTATTACTCACGTCCCTTTCAGGGCGGAGCGTAGCAAGGCAAGCCCCCAGTTGTTCAGGCCCACAACCGCCCTAGAGGACTAACAGGGCGCTGACTTCATGGTTCCAGGACCCTCCCCTGAGGCTCCTGTGATTTGGCTCTGGCACCCCTATTGTGCTCTTGCAGAGGTATCCTTCTGTACCCAGACTGCTACCAGATCGCCCAGTAACTCCGCCACAGCTCTGGAGGCGGCCCCTGTCGCCTACTGAGCCCCCCCCCCACCAACCAAACAGCACTTAAATCACTTGCAACCGGCTCCTTCCAGTGTCTCTTGCATGTCCAAGAGGATCAGGTCCATTCCAACCTGTGACAGGTGAACCTTATCGACATCGAAATAGCCTCTCACCTTCATCTGTATCAGCTTATGTCTGATAAAACCAAAACCTCTTTGGTCTGTGAACTTGCGCATTGCGCTGTTAACCCTTTTGTGTGAATACTCCACTGCTTTATTAGACTTGGCTCCGTGCCAAGACAAGTGTGGTACTATTTCAGACCAAAAAAGCTCGCATTGGCCCATGCGCTTGTCGATCTCCCCAAAGACAGTCTTCATTACTTGTAGGAGATCGCCACTGCCCATTGTAGTGAGATCGTTGCCTCACAAGTGGATGATCAAGAAGTTGGGAAAACTTTCCTGCCCAGCCATGCCCTGTTCTAGTCTGTTCAATAGGCCGGCCCATTTCATGCTGTGGAAACCCAGCAGACAAACTTGGTGTGTGGGAACTTTTGCATACACTTCCTATGTGTGGCGCACTGGGCCAGTCTGGCGACGAACGAGTGTCCAATCACCTCCACTTGGAATCCTGATAAAATAAACGGATGCCATTTTCACACACAAAGTTTAATAGTTTTTAAAATGCACTACGTTATGCTGTTCAATTCCACTGCACACTTATTATTATACACATGCTGCCTGGCTACGTCACTGGATTACACTGTACACAAGGTATTTACAATTGCCCCTAGTAGCGCTTAAAGCAGCGGGATTCTCAGCGTCCCACTTTCTTGATGCTTTCCTGCCCCATGCCCGCCTTAAATGCTGAGGTGGCCGCCCCAATCCTAAATGAGTGACTGGAAAACTTCATGTCAGTGCGGGCAAGGCCTGCATGCCTGAGGCAAGCACCCATGACCTTGTCTACTTGAAATTTAGAGAGAGGCACGTGATCCGCATGTATGAGCAAGTATCCCGGGACATTGGGGCGGATCGCCAAGTAATCTTTGACTCTGGCGACGGGGCAGTATCTGTGGTCCACGAGTGGCTTTAGTACTACGTCCCGCCCCATCCCAGCTTGGTCCGTTTTAGACCTTCTGAGGTGGATCACTAGCCTGTCTGACACTTTCACAATATGGCTGCATAATGCATCTCCCGACTGGTCAGTTTTTGCCCTAGCCACCAGTTCGCTAATTCGGAATGCCTCGAAGAATGCGAGACAGAAAGCCGCCGCAACAAGTCGAGCCTCAAACTGTGAGAGGGTAACCTGTTCTATAACGTCCAGCATGGCCTGGAGTGTGTGAAACTCAAAGGGAGCCCTGGTATCTGGGCCTCTAACTTCTTCCCTGGACCACCCCTTCAAAGCCGCCCTGATCAAAAAAGAGTTAGTGGGATCTTGCTCTCCCCGCAACTTGGCGTCATGGGTTACTGCAGACAGATGACCCCGCACCCATGAAAGACTCTTAGCCTGTTCTTTAGCCCATAGTACAAAGCCCTGCACCCATTCCTCTAAAGGATGTGCTGCATGGCCAAGAGTCAGTGACATCTCCTGGAAAGTGGCGAGCTGCTTCCTGCATCTTTTCATGGTTCCTAGTGCAAGAGAATGTTCGCCCATCGCTCTTAGTTCTTGCTCCATTGTAGAAGACGCCAAAGCTGCGCAGGGAAGGGGGTCATAGTCGCTCTTGCTCAAGGCCAGGCCTCCCGGAAACAGAGCCACTGAAATCAAGAGAGAGAGCGTCAGCTGCTACATTCTTGACCCCCTCGATGTGTCTTGCCCTTAACTTGACATTACAGCGCATGCAGACCCTGCAGCTCCCTCAACAGGCACAACACCAGATGGCATTTGGCTGTCTGCCCATTGATGGCTTGCACCACCGCCATGTTGTCATACCAGAATACCACCCTCCTGCCTGACAGAGCCTCTGGCCATAGGTGAAGTGTGATGACGATGGGGAACAGTTCTAGTACCGTTATATTTGCAGTTATGTTCTTTTTTTCGCCAAGGGTTGGGCCACTTTCGCGCGCATCACTCGCAGTCTATTACAGTGCCAAAGCCTTCCCTGCCTGAAGCATCCGTGAAGAGGCAAATCTCTGGGCTACCAGCCCAGGGGGATTCCAGATGACTATGCCATTAAAGCTCAGTAGAAACTCATGCCACATGAGAAGGTCCTCTTTCAAACCCCTTGATAATCTCACCATGTGATGCTTTCTATGCACGTTGGCTGTGGCCCTTGCTAGTCTCCTTGCGAAGGCTCTGCCCGCTGGTACAACCCTGGCTGCAAAATTCAGCTTCTACAAGAGGCTCTGAATGACGCCCAGAGGCGCTTTATCCTTGCCTAGGAGTGCCTGGATATCCAGCTGCAATGCCTGCACCTTCTCAGCCAGGAGCCTGGACACGCCCTTGACCGTGTCCATTTCAATCCCCAGAAAAGTGAGGACCTGCACCGGACCCTCGATTTTCCCCGGCGTCAAAGGCACTCTCAAGCGCCCTGCCAGCTCCTGAAAGTGATGTAGAGCCATGCTGCAATCCTGGGTCCCTGCTTTCCCTATGAAGAGGAAGTCGTCCAGGTAGTGCGTGACTCTGACTGTGTTGTAAGACCAGGTGAGTGCCCACTGTAAGAAACAACTAAACGCCTCGAAGTAAGCGCAGGAAACCGGCATGCACTTATCAAAATAAAATTTGCTCTGCCACTTGAAGCCCAGAAGATGGTGACTCTCTGGGTGTACTGGAAGCAGGCGGAAGGCTGACTCTATGTACACCTTGGCCAGCCATGCCCCCTTCGCTGCTCTCCTGACCATGTCAACAGAAAATGTCAAAAGAACAGTACGACATGGAGCATGTTCCGTCCTCCAACCAGTGGTTAACTGAATTGCCTTCTGGGTAGGACAAGTGATGAATGAGGCGGAAAGACCCAGGTTCTTTTTTGGGGACCAACCCAGCATAGAGACCATGAAGTTTTCCCGGGGGGGTCAAATGGCCCTGCTACCCTCCCCTAAGACCTTCTCCTTCATGATCTTATCATGCACCACCTGTGGAAGTTCCCTGGATGACCTCAGGTTGTCTGCATCCCTGCTCACTAGTGGCCCTAGGTATGGGATCTTGAAGCCATCCATGAAACCCTGAGCCAGGTTCCTGCTGTCCTTTGTGTTGGGGTACGCCCTGAGCATGGGGATGAGGGTGTCAATGCAAATAGGTGAAGGGCCATTTCCAGAGGAGACCTCAATAGGAGTAGCTGCTGGAGATGAGGGGGTAACTGGGCTGATGGTGCCGTGATGTTCTGGCGGAAGTAGGGGGTTGGGAATGGGAGGGGACCGCGCTATTTGTCCTGATACTTGTCTGGCTCGCTGGCAGCTGGCTTACTGCCACAGGACGCTGCTGGGTGACCGGCGCCACACTTGCTGCAAATGTGTCCAAACTTGCAGGCATTTCCCCATGAGCAGGACCCTGCGTCGTACAGTCTACAAGAATTCAAATTGAATCGTTTACCCCCCCTTACTTGATGGCCACCTGCCCGGCCTCCACGAAAGGACTGTCGGAAAGGACGCTTCGCCACATACTTCTGTCCCTTGACATTTCCTTGCCATCTTTTATTTTTTTGTGGCGCCCTTGACGTTTGCTGTAAACTACCCCATGGCTCCACCGAGAGCTGGATTTCCTTTTGGTCCCAGCTCAAGTCTGGACACATTGCCATTGTCTTTCGGAATTCGCGATTGTAGTTGTACCTCCCGATGCCCTCTGTTTTTACGGCCTCGTCATGGATTACGCAGGAGTACTGCCACATAGCGGGGGCCTGCTCTGGAAATTTCTCAGACACCACTGCTGCCAATATTGCGAAGGCATCCCCCCAGTTCTTAATTGTTTTCTCTGGCCAAGTCTGGAATTTGACCTTCTTGTCTTCGTCCTTCCCCCGCATTTTCCTAGTCTCTTGACCCTCAACCCCGTGCTTAAGCAGGGTAAAGATGTCCACAAATTCCCGCCTCCAGATACCTTCCTTAGCCGCCAGCGGTACCTCCCAGGCCAGGGAGCAGCAACCAGATTTTAGCACTGCTACTGTGACGAGCGGCACCGCAGACCCTGTGTCTACCTTGCCTGTCTCGGCCAGTGCCGCCGGCTTGGGAGCGTCAAAGGATTTACCTGATGGTTGGGCAGTTGTGTCTGTCAGACCGGGACTGGGTAATGGGGGGCTGCTGATCGCTGTAAGGTGGGTGCAGTAAATAGTAGCGCGCTTGTGGATGAGCTGCCACTCCCGGCTGAGGCCTCCCTATGATCGCGCTCTATGGTAGTTTGCACTGCGCATCCCTGTTGCACCCTTGGCTACTAAGCCCGGTAATTCCAGAGCACGAGCATTATCCACCACTTCTCCCCACACTCGCACAATGGATGGTGCACTCCCCCTACTGGGAGCCTTGGCCACAGGCGTAGGGGTATGTACTGTGTCCACAAAGCGCGATTTAAAGTCATCCAAGATGCTCAACATGGAGTCCATCATCTTACCAAATTTCTCAGAGTTTGTGTCGCTAACTGTGATTGGTGGTGGCGGGCCAGCCGGGATAACCGCAGGTACCTCCGCTCGTGTGGGAGTAATCACCCTGACCTTCTGGATTGGCAGCTCAGGCGGGAATTCCTTATTAGTCGGCCGGCGAGCACGCTTTGACATCTCCTGTGTGGCCTCAACTGGCACTGCTGTAGCAGCAGCAGGAACATCCTCCACTACACTAGAGTCTGCTTGTTCCTGGGCGTCAGGCATCTCTTTGGCCCAGGAGACTCCACTAGACTTTGCCATGTCCCAAAAGTCTGCCCAGATAGCTTCCTGCGACGTTCCGGGCTGAGACTCTTCCACTGTGGTGAGTTGGGAAAACAGGAAGGGAGGGGATCCCTGGCTATCCATGCTCAGGCTCGTAGTGCAGAAACCTCCTCAAGTTCTGCAGGGATAAAGGATCATGAATATACGACCCCTTGAGCCTTACCGCTGACCTGGGGGTTCCACACATCTCCACATCCATGTTCTTTTCGAGCCCCTCCCCCGTTGTGAGCGCAAGTACTTACTTAATTCTTTGTTTCCTGTCTTGCCCTAGCGTGACCAGCGTTTATGTCGGTTTCGGACGTCGGTTACTGGTTGACCTTGTGAAAGGGGAGCCATGACCGTCTTTGCCAGCGAGTGGGGGGGGTGGCTTCTCTATGCTGAAAATAAAACAAAGATTAGGGACTTATCTGCCATACTGGTAACTCCCCGGAGGCAATGCGATTAAAATGGGGGGGGGGGGGTGACTTGAAGGGCGTAAAAAGAGAAAGGTCGGGGGTGGGGTAATGGTGGAGGTGGAAAAGGAGAGGGGAGCGTTCTGTATCCTTTGTTTACCTCGAACGCTTCTGCTGCGACTTGCTCCTGGCTGGAGCGACCGTCTAGTGACCGTCTGTTCCCCCTCCCTAAAAGAACAACGATTAGTGTGAACCTACAACGCTGCTTAGTATCACACCTTCCCTGCTTCCACCACCACTGCTGAGGGCTTTACATGAGCACCGGTTGCAGACACATCCAGTCACGGGGGATTGAGTGATTTGCATTCAAATTATTGCCTATCTGTGAAGCGCGAACATGCCCGATGTTCTTGGAGCGCTTACATGAGCACCGGCTGGTTACACCTTCAGGCAAAGGGGTATTACGTGATTAGCATTCCGTGTAATTGCCTATTTATATACCGCGAACTTGACCGAAGTTCTTGGAGTGCTTTACATGAGCACCGGTTGCCTACACATTCAGGCACGGGGTAAAGTGTATGCTTTATTTTCCACGTTTCTAAGCGTGTTAAGGATGATTATTGGTCACTAAACGGCTTCTGCCAACACCCAGGACAGAACCGGGAACCTATACATCTTTAGTCTAACGCTCTCCGAACTGAGCTATTTCGGGCACTTTTATTTGCATTCCAAATATTGTCTATTCATATAGCGCGCACTCGACACAAAGGTCTTGGCGCACTTAACATGAGCACCGGTTGCTTACACCTTCAGGCACGGGCGAAAAGTGGATGGGTTATTTTTCACTTTTCTTAGCATGGTAATGATGATTATTTAGTCTTGAACGGCTTCTGCCGAACCCAGGATCGAACTGTGAACCTTTAGCTCTTTAGTCCCACGTTTTCCGAAATGAGCTATTCCGGGCACTTTGCTTTGCTTTCCAATTATCCAATAGTTGCTTATTATATAGCGTGACTCGACCCGCAGGTCTTGGCGCGCTTTACTTGAGCACCGGTTGCTACCCATTCAGGCACGGGAGATTAAGTGCTTAGCGCGGCCACAAGGCACGAACCCTGGTTACCCGCACCAGAATACAATCTGCCAACTGCAGCGGGCTTCTTCACGGCCCCCGTGGCCACCGCAGCTCTCCTTTAACAGCTGGGGCATAGGAGGCCATCCCAACACAGCATGCACCCATCCCCCATCAGCCGCAGCACCGCACCACGCCCATGGTCCGAGAAGGGCCACACAGCTTGCACAACCTGTACCTGTGCGGGGGTCCGTAGGCCGTGCACGCCGGCAATGGTACCTACATGTGCTTGGCACGCATAGGGTGACCAACTGGCATTGGTGCAAATTCAGGACGGTGAGTGTAAAAATTCAGGACAAAGGGTCAAAATTCAGGACACAAATTCAGGACAGGAGTCAAAATTCAGGACACAACTTCAGGACAATAGGTAAGTTTTACAGACACATCAGAGGTCGCGCAATAGTATATAATTAAGCCCAGCCATTTCCAAACATATTCAACCATTTGCAAACCTATCCATCATGTATCCTTCCATCTATCATTTCACTCATCCATCCCTTCATCCATCATTTCACTCATCCATCCATTATCCATCCATCCACTCTTTCACCCTATCCATCTGTACACTTATCCATCCACTCTTCATCCCATCCATCCATTCACTTATCCATCCAGCCATTTACCCTTTCACCAATCCAGCCATCCTTGCACTTACTAATCCTTCCACCCATCCACTCTTTTAGTCATCCATCCATCCTCCCTTTCTCTCTCCATCGACCCTTTCACTTAGCCATCCTTCCATCCATCCATCCACCCACCCATCCATCCATCCATCTACTCATCCACTCATGATTCCATCCATTGACCCTATCACTCATCCATCTATCATTTCACTCCTTCACACATCTATTCATCCTTTTGTCCATCTACCCTCCCTTTCACTCACTCATCCATCCTTACATCCACCCTTTCACTCACACGTACATTCATTCACCCATGCACTTATGAATCCATCCATTCATCATTTCACTCATCCACCCACCCCCTCATCATCCATCCACCCTTCTCCTCATCATCCATCCTTTCACCCACCCCCTCATCATCCATCCATCTCCTCATCATCCATCCATCTCCTCATCATCCATCCATCCCCTCATCATCCATCCTTTCACCCACTCTCCATCAATCCTTTCACCCACCCACTCATCATCCACCCATCCTTCCCCTGATCATCCATCCATCCTTCCCCTCATCATCCATCCATCCATCCATCCTTTCACCCACCCCCTCATCATCCACCCATCCTTTCCCTGATCATCCATCCATCCTTCCCCTCCATCCATCCCCTTATCCATCCATCCTTCCCTTCATCCATCCTTCCCCTCATCCACCCATCCTTCCCCTCATCATCCACCCATCCTTCCCCTCATCATCCACCCATCCTTCCCCTGATCATCCATCCATCCTTCCCCTCATCATCCATCAATCCATCCTTTCACCCACCCCCTCATCATTCATCCATCCTTCCCCTCATCATCCATCCTTTCACCCACCCCCACATCATCCATCCATCCACCCTTCCCCTCATCATCCATCCTTTCACCCACCCCCACATCATCCATCCATCCATCCATCCTTCCCCTCATCATCCATCCACCCCCTCATCATCCATCCACCCCCAAATCATCCATCCACCCCCTCATCATCCATCCACCCCCTCATCATCCATCCTTCCCCTCATCATCCATCCATCCATCCTTTCACCCACCCCCTCATCATCCATCCATCTCCTCATCATCCATCCATCCCTTCATCATCCATCCTTTCACCCACTCTCCATCCATCCTTTCACCCACCCACTCATCATCCACCCATCCTTCCCCTGATCATCCATCCATCCTTCCCCTCATCATCCATCCATCCATCCCTCCTTTCACCCACCCCCTCATCATCCACCCATCCTTTCCCTGATCATCCATCCATCCTTCCCCTCCATCCATCCCCTTATCCATCCATCCTTCCCTTCATCCATCCTTCCCCTCATCCATCCATCCTTCCCCTCATCCATCCATCCTTCCCCTCATCCATCATCCATCCTTCCCCTCATCCATCATCCATCCTTCCCCTCATCCATCATCCATCCTTCCCCTCATCAATCTATCCATCCATCCTTCCCTTCATCCATCCATCCATCCTTCCCTTCATCCATCCTTCCACTCATCCATCCATCCTTCCCTTCATCCATCCATCCTTCCCTTCATCCATCCTTCCCCTCATCCATCATCCATCCTTCCCCTCATCCATCTATCCATCCATCCTTCCCCTCCATCCATCCCCTCATCCATCCATCATTCCCCTCATCCATCCTTCCCCTTATCCATCCATCCTTCCTTCCCCTCATCCATCCATCCTTCCCCTCCATCCATCCATCCTTCCCCTCATCTATCCTTCCTTTCATCCATCCATACATCCATCCTTCCCCTCATCCATCCATCCTTCCACTCATCCATCCATCCTTCCCCCTCATCCATCGTTCTCCTCATCCATCATCCAGCTACCCTTCCACCCATACATCCAGCTATTTACATTTTCTCTCATCCATCCTTCCCCTCACTCATCAATCCATCAATCCTCTCATTATCCATTTATTCAAACTTTCATTCATCCATTCACCCTTTCACTAATTCATCCAGCCATTCACCCGTCCCTTCACTTCACTTACTTACTCGCCCACCTTTCCATATTAATTTTGAGCTGAGCCCTTCTGAATAGATGCCCCCTGCTCCTGAAGCTGCAGCCCCCCTCTGTCACCTTCAAGCATGAGCCAGCTCATCAAGGGCTGAAGTCAAGGGCTGAAGGTGTGAGGGTTGCCATCCCGCTGTACCTCTCCAATGCTGCGGGGTATCTGAGCTTTGGAACAGCATCGGTGTCAAGAAGGGAGGTGGATGGAAGCTGTGCCTGGTTAAAATTACGGGCAAATGGCGTCCGTTAAAGAATCCTTCACGGACAACGGACAGACGGCCAAAATTACGGACTGTTCGTGAAATTTTCGGACGGTTGGTCACCCTACACGCAAGCAACCCACACAGCAACAGCTGGCCGTGGACTATTGGGGGGGGGGAGGGGGAGGATGCTTTAGCACGACTTCCCGCCAACTCGGTAAACCCCCGCCTGGCCCCGCTCAAGTGCTTCGACCCTGGGCGCAGCTGCCGGGATGGCGCTGCAGCTTTGCCCACGCCACTGATTGAAGCTGCAGCTGGCTCGAAGCCATCGCTGGAAGAGCGTCCCATGCCTCCGTGCTTTCCCCGCAAAGTCCCGCACTGCCCCCAGTGGCATACACAATTTATAAAGGAGAAATGTAATTCTCGTTTCCCTGATGTAGTGATCCTTTTATCTGTATCTAGGCTTCTTTTTGCCCCTATGAGGGACGTATGTGATCCTCGTCCCATTTTTTTATTTGTTTTCTGGACTAATTACCTGGACTTCTTTTCCCATTTCTGTGGGGACTGAATGTTATCTTGTTCTCTTCATTCTATGGCCCTTGTGAGGACGCCATCTATATGCAGCATTCACCAGATAATATGCTGCACTGCTACATACTTATAAAGATTCAAAGGCGAGACCTATTGGCTATGCCAGTGCTTCTTTTTAGAAATTGATTCGCTGTCACTAACGGCTGGTGCAGTATCTCAGCATTCAGCCCTGGTCTGAAACCTCCAGGCCACGGTGCCATTCATCTTACTGACTGGGGAAGAATGAACGGTCGAGTGAGCCCATCACTATTATGGCCTGACTTGCAGTTCGCACACAGGTCTTATTAGCAGATCCCTAAACGACTAAGCTAACCAACTTCTTAATCAATGGAAAAGTCATTATGAGGGCATTACTAGAACGTTCTTCAGAGAACATAACAAAATCGTTGTACACTGTATCCAGCACATAATGACAAGTAAATTCACATTCTTGTAAGTCTCTAAAACATGCTAGCCAATCTGCGTAATTCTAACACAATCTAGCAGCCTACAGATTGGCAAATCTCTGATGTCTTCTATGAGACAACAGAGTAACACAGCCTTGCAAAACCTGCCTTAGATGCTTACTAGTTGCTGCTGAACTCGGGTCCGACCTGCACACCCTGGGAAGGAATCCGAGTGATCGGCAGCTAGACTGCTGATGGGGTGGGAGAGGGTAGAAAGATGCCAAGAATCACTGCTTTCAGTGGTGGTCAATGGCAGATATGGGGGCAGAGGGGGGGGTAGGGGGTTCTGCATGTGACCCTCCCATGTGTCACCTGCTCCTTAATTACAAGAAAAGACCCTCCGTTTGCAGGGAAAGCTGTCATGAATCGTCTTTGTTGCTGCAGCTCCTTCAATGAGCTACCATCTTGAACTGGGGTGTAGCTCCTTCCCCTCCAATCCTGATTCCTGATAGAGCTGGGGCTTACACAGTACGTCCTCACCACATGAGAGATAAGCTTGGTCGTCATTGGAATGATATATGCAGAATTGATATTACACTGCAAAGACACATACGTTTGCCTCTACTGTATCTTTGTCTCACATATGATGTCCAATTGGTGGCTCCGACATGATCCTAGGCTGATGTGGCCCCTTTCTGAACAACTGTGTAATATCCTTCATTTGTTATGTAATGTATTTTAAACCTCCTGCTCAGCCAGTGCCTGTGCTCTGTGCTCCATAGAATGTTGGGTTTCTTGATGTGCCTCGGAATGCTGGAACACAGAGAGGTGAAGGGACAGTTTAGCACGGGCTGAGCAGTGTACAGGCTGCTCCTGGTGGTGCTCTCCTTCACAACTTATCTACTTGTTGTTCTGAACTATTCAACATGTTACCTGCTTGTTTAAATGATCTTTAAATACTACCTTCCTGCGTGTGACCTCCTCACTACATTTTATTGGCGACGACTTGGTTAAGAATCTACGTGTTACATCTGTTCTTCAGAGACCTGTCAAAGAAAAACAGGACCTGGAGATGGCACAATCCACAGAGACTACAGTTGCGACAACCAGAAGAAGTACACAAGGAGGTATCCACAGAAACATGAAGCAGAAATATGTGTGTTCCTCGCAGAACCAAAATGACGACAACAAAGAAGAAACATCTTTTACACAGAAAAGAAGACAACAATACAAGTAAGATGAAGCATTACGCCGTTCAGCCCAATCAGTGTCCTCACCATGGTACAGCCCTAGCCCAGGGGTGCTGTGCCTATGTACTCTACAATATTTGGACATAGGATTTATCTCTACAGCCTGTTGTATGCTTTCTACAACTTTCAGTCACCTGTCTATTCCACCAATATTTCAAAACTGTGGTAAGAGGATGTGGTTGTGGAAGGTCTGTCTCCATTCTACATTAAGCAGTATGGGAGTTTCCAGTGTCTGTCTTGTAACTGTGTGGCTGACACTGTTGGAATGCTCTCCCTACATTGTGTGACTGTGCACATTCTGCTGACTTTCGTTTGGGGTTGCACTAGTGTTGACTGCTGTGTTGGTTCACGACCTATTTCTGAGGTGGCATCATCTAATGTGTAAAGGCTTCAACCTTTGCCTCATACATCGTGCTGGAATCACCCTTCATCTACAAGGTTCCTGTGCTCGTGGGACGCAAATCTGCTGTATACTTGTGAGGGATAACATTTGAGGCAATTGACTCTTTGGACACATTTTATGTCGTTGTCAGAAGAGGAATGCCTACAGGTCATCGCGCTGACCTGGACTTCTCCTCCCTGCCAAGATAAACTATTGCTGTCCGTTTGCCTACCGCTCCAGGTATTTTTGTGTGTGTTTCTTGCATACATTCCTCCTTTGTGTCTTGTTACACTTCCCCTGACAATGCCACCATGGTGAGTTTTTTTTCCCTAGATGAATTCTGCTCAGAATCCAACATCCAGGCTGCTGCTTGACCGTTGAAACTGTTATTTTCCCAGTTGGAATGCAAACAATTTTGTTGTTCTGTTACGCGCATTCCTACCTCCATTCTTCAGCGCATGCTCCCCTCACGTCAAGTCTTTGTTGCTAGGCAGCTTCGTGTGCTGCACTGGGACGCTTGGTCACTGCAACGCACTGGGAGCCACCCAGCGCTGCGTATTTTACGTGCCGCCATCTTTGTAAGGTGTTCAAGTTTCTCTGCCAAGATAACGGGAAGCAGGCAGCGCTTTCACCACAATGCTGACTCTGGAGGTGTTTTGTGCTTTCCATATCCGAGATTCTCACTACTCGGTATGCCTGAACGTAAGAAACAGTATCCTGCTTTGGTCCCCCATCATCAATTTCATGAGGTGAGAGGAGCCGAAAACTTGCAATCGGGCGCCCGCATGAAAACTCTGCATGGGTCGTTCTCAACCTTATACCCACATTAGTGACCACTTTCGTCTCTTTCCTTCAATCAATCAGAACATTGTTAACACTACTTACCCGTGAGGGTCTCAAGGCGCTGCTACTGCTCGTACAGCCAGGTCTTGAGTAGTCTCCTGAAGGTTAGCAGGTCCTAGGTCTGCCCTAGGAGGATGGGGAGGGTGTTCTAGGTCTTGGCGTCGAAGTGGGAGAATTATCTGCCACCGGAGGTTGCCCTTTGAATGCGGGGGACGATGGCGAGGGCGAGGTCGGCGGAGCGAAGCTGGTGGTGTAGAAGGTGAGTCGTCTGTTGAGGTATGCCGGTCCGGTGTTGTGGATTGCCTTGTGCGTGTGGGTGAGGAGCTTGAAGGTAATCCTCTTTTTGACGGGAAGCCAGTGTAGGTCTCTCAGGTGGGGTGTGCTGTGGTTGCGGGGAGGGATGTCGAGGATCAGGTGTGCAGAGGCGTTCTGTATATTGTAGTTGTTTCAGGAGTTTGGCCGAGGCTCCTGCATAGAGGGCGTTTCTGTAGTCCAACCTGCTGCTGACGAGGGCCTGACTGACCGTTCTTCTTGTTTCGGTGGGGATCCACCTGTAGATCTTGCAGAGCATGCGGAGGGTGTTGAAGCAGGAGGACGAGACGGCGTTGAGCTGTTTTGTCATGGAGAGATTAGAATCGAGGATGAACCCCAGGTTGCGCGCATGGTTGGTGGGTGTTGGTGCTGTTCCCAGTGCGGTCGGCCACCAGGACTCGTCCCAGGCCAAGGGGGTGGAGCCGAGGATGAGGTTTTCTGTCTTGTCGTAGTTCAACTTCGGGCAGCTGTTCTTCATCCACTCGGCAAGGGCTTGCATTCCTTCATGGAGGTTGGTTTTGGTGGTGAGGGGGTCCTTGGTGAGGGAGAGGATCAGCTGGGTGTCGTCGGCGTAGAAGATGATGTTGAAGTCGTGCAATCGGGTGACGTGGGCGAGCGGTGCCAAGTAGATGTTGAACAATGTTGGGTGAGGGACGAATCCTGGGGTATTCCGCAGATGATCTTGGTGGCTTCGAAAAGGAAAGAGGGGAGGTGGACGCTCTGGGTTCTGCCAGAGAGAAAGGAGGTGGTCTATTCCATAGCTTTGTCTCGGATCCCAGCGTCGTGGAGGCGTGTGTGTAGGATGCGGTGGCAAACAGTGCCGAAGGTGGCTGACAGGTCCACGAGGATTAGAGCCGCAGTTTTGCCATTGTCCAGCAGGGCCTTGATGTCATCGGTGGCGGCGATGAGAGCAGTTTCTGTGCTGTGTTTGCTGCAGAACCCGGACTGAGACAGGTCTAGGATGCTGTTCTCCTTGAGGTAGCGGGTCAGTTATCTGTTGACGATCTTCTCGATGACCTTCGCTGGGAACGGGAGCAGGGAGATGGGTCGGAAGTTCTTGAAGTCCTTTGGGTCAGGCTTGGGTTTATTGAGTAGGGCGTTGATCTTGGCGTGCTTCCAGCTCTCCGGGAAGGTTGCTGTCTCGAAGGAGATGGCCTTGCATAGATGGGGTGCGATGGTGGCACTGGCTTTGTTGAAATGTGGTGTGGGCATAGGTCTGATGGAGGGCCAGAATAGATGGTGTTAATGATTTTGATGGTGTTGTTGTTGTTTATGTTGGTCCAGGTGAGGAGGGGATCGGTGTTGTTGGTGGCTGTGGTGTCGGAGGTCTCGGGGGCTGTCGGGCAGTCATGGTGTTGAAGCTGTCATGGATGTCTGCGATCTTGTGGTGGAAGAATGTGGCTAGGGAGTCGCACAGGTCTTGCGAAGGTGGGATGTTGTTAATGTTGGAGCTGGGGTTGGAGAGTGCCTTCACGATGTTGAAGAGCTCTTTGCTGTTGTGTGCGTTGCTGTCTAGGCTTTCTTTGAAGTAGGCCCTTTTGGCGGATCTGATGAGGTGATGGTGTCTGGGGGGGTGGCGTTCTTGTGGGCTGCATAGCTGTCTGTTTGTTCACAGTGCCAATTCTTCTATAGTTTTTGGCAGGTTTGCTTGGAGTCCTGAAGGTCCCCGGTGAACCAGCTGGTTTTCTTGTTGGTGTGTCAGTTGGAGGGTTTCTTGGTCAGGGCGAGAGTGTTGGCGCAGTCATCGATCCACTGTCTGAGGTTGCGGGTGGCGATGTCTGGGTCAGTGGGGTCAACTGGTGGGCTTCGGGCAAGGGAGGTGTTTAGCTGGTCTTCGGTGACTTTACTCCAGCAGCCGCGAGGGATCTGTTGGGTGCGGTGGTGTGTGGTGGGTTTCTAAAGGTGAAGTGGATGCAGCGATGGTCGGTCTAATGGAGTTTGGTGGTGTGGCTGAAGGGGACTTGGGAGCTTGTGGAGAAGATGGGGTCAAGCGTGTGGCCAGCAGAGTGGTGTTGTCCGAGGTTGGCGATGTTGTCAATGAAGGTGGTGGAGTTGGTGTTGTTCTTGAGGTGGAAGTTCAGGTCCCCGAGGAGGACGTAGTCTGTGGAGGCGAGGACATGTGTACTGACCAAATCAGTGATGGAGTCGCTCAACTGTGGCCGGGGTCTGTAGATGAGGGTTCCTCTGAGGGTGGTGTTGGGATCGGTGTGGATCTGGAAGTGCATGTGTTTGGCGGTGCTGAGGGTGTTGTCAGTGTTGGTCGAGACTCAGAGAGTGTTCTTGTGGACGATGGTGATACCTCCTAATGTTCCGTTGTTGCGGTCCCTGCGGGTGATCTTGTAGCCGTCAGGGATGGCTATGGCGATGGCGATGTCAGGTGCCGAGGAGGGGTTCATCCAGGTCTCTGTCAGGAAGGCGACATCTGGGGAGGTGGAGTCGAGTAGGTCCCAGAGTTCGACGGCGTGTTTGCGGGTGGAGAAGGTGTTGAGTAGAATGCATCTGAGGTGGTTGCGTTCTTTCTCGGTGGGTGGATTGGCGGTTCGGATGCTGGTGAAGTTGCAGTTCTGCCAGGAGAAGGGTCGTTGGGTGTGCTTTGGGGAGGCCAGGAAACAGGTGTGTGATTGTCTGGTGTAGAGTACGTGGAGGGTGCTGGCATCGGAGCGGTGATGGGCGTTGTGGCGTTTGTTGGCACCAGGGTGTCTGGCGCCGGCCACGGTCCAGGCGCGGACGGGTGCAGACGGGCTTGCCTTCAGCAGCCGCCATATAAGGGGAGGTGGAAAGGAAGAGCAGCTGAGAGGCGGGAGCGGGGCGGCAAATAGGCGAGCAGGGGGGTCAGGTCGCAGGGGACGCAGCGGCGGGAACGGGAGGAAGAACAGGGTACATAGGGCAAAAGGGGACACAATCAGCAAAAAACTGTACAAAAAAGATACGGGCAACAGAACAAAGGCGAATACAATAATATAAATACCAAGCACAGGCACAGACATAGAAGGCAGAACGAGCGTAATGAGCAGTGAGCCTCGAACTACCAGCAGCGGCAGCAGCGGGGCTTGGGGGCACGACACACAGTTGGTGCTGTGCGGCGTGGGGAGCGGCCTAACCTGAAAAACAGGGTCAAGGGTAATTTTCCTCACCAACCGCCATATAGGGGGAGGTGGGAGGGAGGAGCAGGTGGGAGCGGGCGGCGAATGGGTGAGCGGGGGCGGGCTGCAGGGGACGCAGCAGCGGGAATGGGAGGAAGAGCGGGGTACAGAAGGCAAAAGGGGACACAATCAGCAAAAACAGTTAAAAAAAAGAAGGGTTGTTGCCAAAGAGTATAACCTCGGTTTTCTCAGCATTTAGCTTGAGACAGTGCATTTTCATTCAGCTACTGACTGCTGTCATACAGTTGTGCAACTAGGAGGAAGTAGCATCTATGTTGTTCGAGGCTGCCACCACAATTTGGGTGTCGTCTGCATAAGACAGAGGGGAAAAACCAAAAGATCTAATCAGAGGGGCAAGTTCTGAAACATAAATATTAAAAAGCAGAGGACTCAAAGATAATCCCTGTGGAACCTCACAAGGGAGTAAAAAGGAACGGGAAGAAAAATTCTCCAACGTAACTGAATGGTTTCTGTTAGTCAGGGATGATTGGAGTAGAGCCAATGCTTTGTCGGCAATGCCCAATTTACTGAGACAGTTGACAAGAGTGACATGGTCAACCGTATCAAAGGCCATCGACAAGTCCAAAAGCATAAGTGCTGCAGAGACCCCTTTATCCAGGATAGTTCTTAGCTCATCTGTTGTTTTTATTAGAGCCGTCTCGGTGCTGTGTTCGGCCTTAAAGCCGAACTGAGAAGGATCTAACAGATGATTATCCTCAATAAACTTTGATAGTTATGTGTTTATCAGTTTTTCCACCAATTTGGCCGGAAAAGGTAACCTGGAGATGGGACGGTAATTGGCTGTATTATCCAGGTCTAAATTTGTCTTCTTCAAGAGCGGCCCTTTTCCAAAGATCAGGAAAGATACCTGTGCTGAAAAGGTCATTGAAGATGTTGGCTAAAGTTGTTGCAATGAGAGCTGGTATTTGTGATGACTGTGAGGTAAGGTGCTGTGTGTGTGACTGTATTTGCTGAGGGTTGGTGGATGCTTGCCTGAACTGTTTCATCATTTGACATGGGGAGGCCTTAAAGGTCTTATGTTTGGGTTTTATAGCTTGACAAATGTGTAACGGTTTTTTGCTGAGTGTGTCTTCTGTTGCCTTCTATACCCTGCTCTTCCTCCCGTTCCCGCCGCTGCGCCCCTGTTGCCCACCCCCCTTTTTGGAACCCAGCATGCTGGCCAACAGAGATGGGAACTCCTCCCACTCCTGTACAAAAAGCAAGAAATCTGGGCATAATAATAGACGACAATTTAAGTTTTAATAAACAAATCAGGTTGGTTGTCTCGGACAGCATTAAAAAGATTCTTCAGTTTATTCCTATGACAGTTGTCTCTTTTTATTGATCTTATCGAAATTGGACTACTGCAATGGTCTTCTTGCCAAACTTCAAAAACAACATATGAAGAAACGTCAGAGTGTACAGAATTCGGCAGCCAGGCTTGTCTTCAACTTGCCTAAATCCCACCCAGTTTCATTTGCCATCCAGGAATTGCATTGGCTGACGGTTGCAAACCGTATCTAATTTAAGGCATTATGCCTTACTTTCAAAGCCCTGCTATATAAAAAAATGATTTAATGGTATGTTCCTAATAGAGAACTTCGCTCTAAAAAGGCCATGACAATGCCCTGCTCCAGGTACAAGAGACAAAAATGGGGAGGCAGTTGTTTTACCACTGAAACCCCTGCCCTGTGGAACAGTTTACCTATAAACATAAGGCAGCTCCAACGCTGTTGAGTTTCAGGAAGCTAATAAAAACCTGGCTTTTCAATTCTTAGGTGCATAATTACTCTCAGCACCAATTACGCTCGCCTGACTGCCACTCAAACAGCGCCAAGACACCTATGGGTATTCGAGCGCTTTAGAAACATTTTAACATAACATAACATATACTAATGAACTGTAAAGCTAATCTCTGGTGCTCGGTAAGGATTCTGAGTACAAGCGAAGGGGCTTTACCTAGGATTATGGTGCCATTCCCTTCAAAGCAGCTTGGAGATTCATCTAGGCATCTCACAACAGCAGCGTTCTGTGGGGAGCACTGGTCCTTCGAGGTACTGACGCAGGAGTAACATTCAAGATTACTGAGGTCTTGAGTTCTGTTTTCTGAAAGGAAAGAAATAGAAACATGTTTCTTATCATCCCAAGACAACATAGCATGTTTATATCAGCGCTGTCTGAACACACAAGGCACTAGTAAGGACAACGCTGGGCAAACCGGTAGCTCCAGTGTTAGGGATTCTTATAGCAAACTCTGTTTCACTAGCAATATATTACATCAGAGCAAAGAGATTTATGCTCTCTTTGCTACAGGGTTTTAAACCCCAATTAACCTTTGGAAAGACCGGAGCCACAAAACATTATTCCATGAATAGAGGTGACTTACCTAAGCTTTGTGAATCAGGTCCCAGGCAGGAAAATCTGGGTCACATTTAAGAAACATCAATTTATACTGTGGACCACACAGTACATCTCCAGTAATGATGTCATTGCGCCACTATCATTATGCATTCTACACTGTTCAATCTAGAATATGTGGTCCATATAGACAACTAGGCTAAAATACCTTGGTTCAAATTTGTGATTGACTACCCTTTCCCATTAAGGCCTGATGACGTGTTTGAGGGATCGGATACTCCGTTACAAACGTGACAGATATCCTGTCTGCCATATTTCAAGTTCCATAGGATATAATGGAATTGAAATACAGCCGACGGGATATCTATCATGTTTATGGAGTATCCCATCCATCAAACTCGTAATCAGGCCCTAAGTATTTTATCATAGGTTTTCTCTCATCTTATTCTTTATCAACAAGAGCTAAAGATGTTTGAAGGACATGTTTCACCGCAGGGATTTGTTTGAAATATTTAGAATGTTGAGACCATGTTGTCAGACGATGGCTGTGATGGGGGCCATGTAGATGTTGAAGAGGGTCGGGCTCAGTGAGGACCCCTGTGGGACTCTGTCAGACTCCACAGGTGATTTTCGTGGGATCGGGGAGATAGGGTGGCAGTCTGATTCTTTGGCTTCTTCTGGTTAGGAATGATCGGATCCAGGCCTGTTCCTTGTGTGCCAGCTTCGTTCCATCTGGTGACTAGTCTGGCGACTAGTGTTCGGTGAGAGACAGTGTTGAAGGCCTCCGACAGGTCGAGTAGGATGAGGGCTGAGTGGCCTTGGTCCAGTAGGGTGCGAATATCGTCTGTGGCAGTGTGTAGGGTGGTCTTGGTACTGTGGTTGCTTCACAGTCCGGATTGGAATGGGTCGAAGATGGCGTTGTCTTATAAGAAATGAGTCAGTTCCCTGTTGACTGTTTTCTCTGCAGCTTTGGCTGCAAAGGAAAGGGGCGAGTTTGGCCAGTAGATCTTGTAGGTGGGCTTCTTGAGCAGGGGCCTGACTTCTGCGCGCTTCCAGATGTCAGGGAAGGTGCCAGTTTTGAAGGTGGTGTTGATGGTGTGTTGTTGTTTGAGTCGACGGTGGCCGCGGGTCTGTGGTAGATGTGAGGAGGGCAAGGGTCGGTGGGTGCCTTTCATAGTCGAGGCGGTGTCTTCGGTCGTGGTCGGTATACAGTTGGAGATGGTGGGCTGGCTGGTGTCTTTTGGGGGGCGGAGGGCCGGCTGCATGCCCTCCTTAACAAGAATTGTATGTGTATGATGGACCCTCTCCTGAAACTCTTTCCCACATTGTTCTTGGTGGCTGCACTTCACTGTAGGAAATAGGGCCCAGATTTACAAAGATTATTTGCCAGGTTTCTGTTAATTTGTAACACAGACCTGATGCTAAATCTTTTTTGGTATTTACGAAGAAATGCAAATGGCTCCTTCTGTTGCCTGCTTAAAAAAGGTAAAAGAGTGCATTTCACACTGCCTTGCATTACTCTGCATCAGCGAGACATTGCATGAGTGGTGCCAAAGTGTCCCATGCATCCACCCATGGATTTTGATACAACCTCATATCTGCAAAGACGTGTAAAGATGGATTTCCTTCAAAATCCAGCAACTCCCTGAGGCTGGAATAAAAAGGAAAAATATCTTTATTTCTCATTGTAAGTTTCTCTTTGCATGTACGTGCATTCTGCACAAAAACTATCCTCTCCATAACCTGTTTGCTCTTTGTGCAGGAGTGGTTTAGTTGGGTGCAAGCAGAAGAAACATCTCTGGAAGGCAACTACCTGAGTAATACAGACCGACGTGGAGTACGCACCGGACCGCCTTGCCGCTATTTTTTCATGAGGTCAGAAAGAAAAGGCTAGATGCCGTTTTAGGTAGGCATTCTTGTATTTGTGTTCACAGATGTGTAGGCTGGAAGGAGACTATAAGAACAGGATTTTTGAGTGGCTGCGCATAGTGGGCATGTCGTTAGTGTATTGAAGGCATGCCCACCTATACCAAACCACACTCAGTGCCAGTCATGATGTCCATCTATCTCCAGACTTGGCTGCTCACATCCGAGTGAGGTTCTCAAGAAAGGAGTTGCTTAACCTCTGCAGTGAGTAGCTGGCCATTGATAAATTGATAGGTGGCAAGAATGTATGGCCTAATTCTAATGCGTATTTTCTATATACAGACAGTTGATTTGGGAAGGTCAGTGAGGGACAGATCTCATGAACAGCTTCTCTTAGTCGCCATTTCAGCTAGATAAGGCACAAGTCAGGAAAAAAGGCAAGGACATGCAGTATTTTAAGACGTCACCTTATCAGGTAGCAAAGGGAAAGCTCAGGCCAAGCACTATCTGAAGTGTACACTCATAAATGCTCAGTCGGTGGTTAAACAAGCCACAGAGGTCTACGAGCTACTGACATAAGAGTAGGTTGGATGTTCTTTTTGTTACTGATACATGTTCTTGAATACATATTCCTGACATATAGCAGTAATATCTGCACAGGATGTAGTAGTCTTCTTCTCCAACGCTTTCTCAGATATGGTGGTGGAGTGGCAGTAATAGTGGATGCCTAGTACAGGATGAGAAAACTCACATTAGTGGACTTCCCCTTCGTGATCTTCCAAGTTTCTCAACTGCATTCCCTGCCTCTGGGCTTCTGAGCAGTATAATTCGCTATTGACCGCCGGATCAAATTGAATCCTTTAGCAACCTTTTTTTACATGCTATACTTCCTTTATCTTCGGAGCATGATCATTTTATAATAGTGAGAGATTTTGATATATGGGCAGAAATCCCCCTGGGTCTGTTTGCTGACGGAATCATGGACGGTGTGGCAGTTTTAGATCTCCATCAACAAGATCAAGGATAAGCAGGTCAGAAAGGACATACACTGTGTAAGGAAGTGCCCTTTTTGCGTAATCAACCATCCCCACTTTCTGCTGGATTTTATTTCTGTTGTAAAGACTCAGTACACCAGGGCGCTGACGTCCAGCACTCACCGTGTGTGCTGTGTCCCCTAAAAATGCGTTCAATTGACTAATCCCTGTAGGAGAGTGGGGTCTGCAATCCTATGGTCACCCCAGATTTTTGCTTTTTGCTTCACTGGTTTACGACTTTCCCTGGCTGTGGGCCTGCTAATCAGACCCACAGCCTAGCTGTTCTCTCTCTAAATTGACAACCATGTACTTTAGGTGCATTTACCAATTGGTACTGGGCCACCTTATCAGTCCCTGTACACAGGGCATAGGTGTACCCAGGGCCTACCAGGGGCTGACGCATGTATTATGCCACCCCTGGCTGGCCATATAAATCTGACACAACTGGCTGCACGACAGCTGGGGCAAGGTGGTGTAAACACCCTTTGCTGTAGATATAGTATACCTATATCTAACCCTAAAATGGACACATATATTCCTATCAGTCACTCCTATGGAAGGCCTTATCAATCCTGAAGGCAGAGTGCTTGGAATTATGTGAGATGGTACTCTGGCATGAGCTGAGCCCGTTTACAGCTTGCGGAACCAAGTCCTAATAGCTGTTCCATGAGAACGCTATACCATATACTCTTAAGTGCATTATCAACCTCGCGGTTAAATGCTAACTCTGGTATAAACATATCGAGTAAGGTGTCATACGATTTGGAATACTACCCCCTCGCCAATTCTGGCGACGGGGGTAGCATTCCACCCTTCTAGAGGGACACGACATGTATGTAACTGTGAACCCCGGTTAAAGTTAACTCGAGCCTCAGCATCACAAAATGGATGCTGCCACCACAGACACAAGTCTGACCTCCTGCTGCTGGGAGTCCTTCCAGCAAGGATGGCTTGGACAAAGGGTTTCCTGCCTTGGGAGGTGCTAGCACTACCCCAGACAGGATTTTGTGTATTGAGGTAGGGAGGCCTGAAAGGAATGAGACATGCCTGGGGCACACAAGGTGCCCTGTGCATACACCGGTTCAAACCAGTTGCTGGGGCATCCCAGCCCCAGCTCTGGCGGGAAACCGGACAAAGGATAGGGGGTGTAGCCACCCCCCTTGCTGGTCCCACCCAGGGGAGGGACCTAGTCAGTAGTGCAGCCCCCTTTAGGAGAATAAAGGTAGGAGCTGGTCCCATTCCAAATTAGATTATCCTGAACTATTCTGCAAGAAGAAACTCTGGCCTTCGACGTTCTGCTCCACAGAAGACTGAAGAATCTCCCTTGTGGACAATGAGTGTCCACCCTGCAACTGCAGGCACCATCAAGCATCCAGCGGCTTCTCTTTGTCGTCTTCCCTCGAGGATCCAGACTTCAGAGCCCGACAAGACCCGGATTCCCAGACCTCTCCGACCTCTACCTACTTCTGCAGCAAAGCTGAGACCCGTGGGTGCGACGAGACACGTGGGACCAGCCATCTTGAACGAACCTGCACTTTGCTTCCAGCACAACTCCCGAGGTAAACTCGACCGAGTGCTTTGGGGACTGAGAAGCCCCAGCCCCGAGCAGCCCCTGCACCGAAGATCAGCCCTCCAGCATCCACGAGATCTGCGTGGGGCCCTTCTGCTTTGTTGCTGCTCGACGCGTTGTCTGGTCACTTGCCGGCTGGCTAGTGACCTCCCAGACAACAAACCTGTGAATTTCCACTGCTGATCTGGTTGCTCCAGATTGGCCCTTGCTCCCTTCCAAAAGAGGGGCACCCCGGACTCTCATAGTGTACATCAGACGCTTTCTTCACTCACCGCGTGGGTTGCCTTTGCCAAGGCCTGTTGCCTCCAATCCCGGATCCAACACTGCCGACAGCGAGAGCCTGCGTGGGACAGCTTGTGCCTCCAGCCTGGTCATCGAAGACACCTCCTGGTCCACGTGGCTGCAGAGTCAAGCGTCCACTCTTCACCTGATTGCGACGTCGACATCTGGTTCCTTCCTGGTTCCACTCCAGTCACTGGCTAGTGACTGTGAACATTGTCCCCTCTGCTTTCAGGTCTCCTTCTTCAACAATCCACCCTTGGATTGCATCAGACATCTTCCTCCTGGTCGCCTGCAGCATCTTTTCTTTCAGGCTCTATAGACTTCAACGCGAGAACCTGACGCACTTTGACACCTATGCACCCGCAGCCCGTGGGTGAGGTAACGAGAGCATTTTGGTGCTCAAGGGTAGTTTAACTGTCCTAGTGTCCAGTTCCACAGTCGTTGTTGTTCTAACTAGTCAGGATTGTCCGTACTCACCTTTTCTTTGAACTGTACTGTCCATAGACGTTGTTACGCATCTCGCGTGTGAGTTCACACTCTGCACACGCGTTCCGTGGGCCTCCTAGTACTTACCTGAAGTTAGTATAGCGTGGTCCCATCGATCCTACAGCCTCTGGACAGCTCCATTCCTTTTACTGACTCTCACATTCCACTTACTTAGTATATGGTTTGTCTTGCCTCTAGGGCACCATTGTAATTTTGTGCGACTTGTAGTATTTTTCGTAAGAGATTGTCATGTGCTTAGCCCTCTGACCTCATAAAGAGTTCAGAGGTGTTGTTATTAATAAATATACTGTTTATTTTCATAACAACCTGTGTGGTGTCCTTTCACTTGGTATTCAAGGGGTTATATTGTGGTAAAACAGCTGGCTTCACATGCCAAAAGACTTTAGCCTAAGACTGCTTTGTCCATGCTACCATTAGGATAGCTGGTCTATAAGGTTGACTTACAACCAATCACCATAAGGGTTGTTTGGACGGATACAAGGTGATCACTAGAACTAGTGAGCATCATATATCAGGCCAACTTCTCACATTGGTGTGCAGCGGTTGGGATTTGAGCTTGCTGTTTTTACCACGTATAATCTTGAAATATCATTTGAAAGATCACATAAGGTACCTAGGTACATATAACAAGCTTAGAAATACTCTGAGTTCTACTGAACCAGCTGTTGTAGTAGAAAAGGCCTAGCACACCCTGACTACAACTCTTAGCAAGGGATCAGTAGGAAAACCCATAGTGTAGGTAGGTGCATCACTTACACCTCACTAGAAGCATGTCTACCCATGGAGAGTCTTCAGAGACTCCCCAAGTGGTTAGTGACCCTCCACAGGTCCTTTCCAGGCATGCAGCTCTCAGTTTCCAGGAGATGAGACAATTGTGTACCTCCAGGAAATTGAAACAGGGTTCTAACCCTACCACTCCCTTTTTGTTAGGTCTCTTAGAGACATATGATGCTAGAAAGGCTTCTAACACAGATGGGAGCATGCCCCCCTTAGAAGGTACCCTTGGAGATCCAGACCTCCCTGAAACAGAGAATGTAGAAGAGGAGGAGGAAGAAGAGGACACCTCTGGGGATGAGGCAGACAAAGGCCCTGAGTTAGTCAGCAGGCTTACTAGGGCCAACTTAGACCTACATAGGGAAGGATCTGGGGGACCCCCAGTACTGACCCTGAGCAGGCCTAACTTTGGAGTTAGAAGAGATAGGTCTCATTCTAGGGACTCCAATAGATCTGTGCACTCTCATGCATCTGCTCAGAGGAGAATGACTTCTCCCCAGAGGAGAATGACTTCCCCTCAGAGGAGAGAGCATGAAGCAAGGATGAGACAGGCTAATCTGAAGATCCAGATGGAAGAACTTGCCCTTGCCAAAGAAAAGCTTGCCTTTGCTAGAGAGCAACAGTTAAGTGGGGTAGCCCCCACTGGTGGCAGCACTATCCCTAGGTATAGAGACAGGAGGTTTGATAATAGACACCTGAGTAAAATAGTGCCCCCCTATAAGACAGGGGATGAAATCCACAAGTGGATGACTGCTTTGGAGAGAGCCTGCAAAGTACAGCAGGTACCCCAGAGTCAGTGGGCAGCTATATTGTGGCTCTCCTTTGAAGGTAAAGGTAGAGACAAGCTCCTCGCTGTTAGAGATGAGGATGCTAATGATTACCAAGTCTTGAAACTTGCTCTGATTGATGGGTTTGGCTTAACCACTGAACAGTACAGGTTGATGTTCAGGGATACCCAGAAAACTCAGGCTCAAGATTGGACTGACTTTGTGGATTGTGCCACTAAGGCTCTGGAGGGCTGGTTACTGGGAAGTAAAGTTACTGATTACACAGGATTGTATAATCTAATTATGAGAGAGCAAATCTTAAATAATTGTCAGAACCAGTTGTTGCATCAGCACTTGATTGACTCAGATCTGACCTCTCCCCAAGAATTGGGAAAGAAGGCAGACAGATGGGTCAGGACATTGGTCAAGCAGCAGAACCAGAACCAGGGTGGTGGCCAGAAGAAAACAGACCAGAAGGGTAATGAGAATAAGCAAAATGACCAGAAGTCTTCAACAGGGCCCCAACAACCTAAGGAGGGTGGGTCCCAAACTTCCCAAAAGAAGAAGAATGATGGTCCTAAGAAACCAGGGTGCCAATACTGTAAAAGTAAAACTCACTGGTTTAGTGAGTGCACCAAGAAAGGCCAAACTCCTACCACTACTGTCCCTAAGACACCTGCACCCCCTAGTACAGTTAGTAGTGGTAGTGTACCTCCCAAGGCTATAGTTGGGTTAACCCTGGGAACTGAGGTGGGTTCTGACTTAGTTAGAATTCCTACTCAGGCAGTTCTTGTTTGTACTGGGGACATGGATATGACCCCTACTGTAAGTCCTAGTACTCTGGGCAAATACAGGCAAACGCCTTTAATCAATGGAAAAATGGCTCAGGCCTACAGGGACACATGTGCCAGTATCACTATGGTGACACCAACATTTGTGGACCCTGACCAGATCATGCTAGGTTCAGATTACCTAGTGACCAATGCTAGCAATGTCACTACCAATCACAGTATGGCAGTTGTTAATTTCTCCTGGGGAGGGTAACTGGCCTCAAAAAGGTTGTAGTTAGTTCAGACCTCCCAGTAGATTGTCTTTTGGGCAATGATTTGGAATCCTCACTGTGGTCAGATGTGGAGTACAGGACTCATGTAGAAATGCTAGGTCTCTCCTCACATGTGCTTGCTGTGACTAGGTCACAGGCCAAGAAATGCCCAGCTGAACTAGTGCTGGATCCTGGAAGAATGGACCAGACACTACCCAAGAGAAAGAGCAGTAGGGGTAAGGTTGACCCTTCCCCCTGCCTCAGGTTGAGGATCAGCTCTCTCAGGAGACTGACCCCAAGACCCCAGAAGGAACTGTCCTAGAAGAGCTTGAGCCTGAACAGGTTGAGTTTCTTGGGACATGGGGACCTTCCAGGGCAGACTTGAGGCAGGCACAGTTAGACTGTTCCTCTCTTGAACCCCTCAGACAGCAGGCTGCTGTTGAGGCTGCAGGGAATGCTACAGGTGCCCATAAAGTTAATTGGGAAGATGGACTCCTATACGCTGAGGCAAGAGACCCCAAGCCTGGTGCTACCAGGAGGCTGGTCATCCCCTTGTCTCTTAGAGGTTTCCTTCTCACCTTAGCCCATGAGATTCCCCTTGGAGGTCACTTAGGCCAGAACAAGACTTGGGACAGGCTTGCCCCACACTTTCACTGGCCTCATATGTCTGAGGACACTAAAGAGTTTTGTCGCTCATGTGTCACCTGCCAAGCCAGTGGCAAATCAGGTGGCACAACAAAGGCCCCCCTTATACCACTACCTGTGGTGGGGGTTCCCTTTGAAAGAGTAGGGATTGACATTGTTGGACCAATGGATCCCCCAACAGCATCTGGGCACAGATTTATACTGGTGGTAGTGGATCATGCCACCAGGTATCCAGAAGCTATTCCCCTTAGGACCACTACAGCTCCTGTTGTGGCCAGGGCCCTACTTGGAGTTTTCTCCAGAGTGGGGTTTCCTAAGGAGGTTGTCTCTGACAGAGGTGCAAACTTCATGTCAGGATACTTGACTGCTATGTGGAAGGAGTGTGGTGTCAATTATAATTTCACCACCCCCTATCACCCACAATGCAATGGGCTTGTTGAGAGATTCAACAAGACCCTCAAAGGGATGATAAAAGGATTACCTGAGAAGCTCAGGCGAAGATGGGATATCCTTTTACCCTGCCTCCTGTTTGCTTACAGAGGTCCCACAGAAGGGGGTTGGTTACAGCCCTTTTGAGCTTCTGTTTGGGCATCCTGTAAGAGGACCCCTATGTCTTGTGAAGGAAGGATGGGAGTTACCTCTCAAAAAGCCTAAGCTTGACATAGTGGACTATGTACTTGGTCTCCGCTCCAGGATGGCAGAGTACATGGAGAAGGCATCTAAAAACCTTGAGGCCAGCCAAGAACTTCAAAAAGCTTGGCATGACCAAAAGGCTGTCCTAACTGTTTACCATGCAGGACAGAAGGTGTGGGTGTTGGAGCCAGTGGCCCCAGCAGCTCTCCAAGACAAATGGTCTGGACCCCATACCATCATTGAGCAAAAGGGAGAAGTCACCTACTTGGTGGACATGGGAACTCCCAGGAGCCCCCACAGGGTGCTTAATGTAAACAGGCTCAAGGCATTTGTCAACAGGGAAAACATGGGCTTGCTCATGGCCACAGATGAGGGGCAGGAGAAAGAGAGTGACCCTCTCCCAGACCTGCTCACTCAGAACCCGGATGATGGGTCAGTAGATGGTGTAGTCTTTTCTGACAGCCTCTCTGCTCATCAACAAGAGGATTGTAAACAGGTTCTTCAATCCTTCAGGCAAATGTTCTCACTGACCCCCAGTCAGACAAACTGGTGCACCCATGAGGTGGACACTGGTGACAGTCTGCCTGTCAAGAGTAAAATCTACAGGCAACCGGACCACGTCAGGGACTGCATAAAGAAAGAAGTCCAAAAGATGTTGGAATTGGGAGTCATTGAACCCTCAGAGAGCCCTTGGGCTAGTCCTGTAGTTCTAGTGCCTAAACCTCACACCCAAGATGGTAAGAGAGAGATGAGGTTTTGTGTAGACTACAGGGGTCTCAATGCTGTCACTAAGACAGATGCCCATCCAATACCTAGGGTAGATGAACTGATAGATAAGTTGGCTTCTGCAACTTTCTTAAGTGCATTTGACCTAACAGCTGGTTATTGGCAGATCAGGTTAGCTGAGGATGCCAAGGCCAAAACAGCATTTTCTACCCCAGGAGGTCATTACCAATTTGTGGTGATGCCCTTTGGTTTGAAAAATGCACCTGCCACTTTTCAAAGGTTGGTGAACCAAGTTCTCACTGGGTTGGATGACTTCTGTGCAGTATATCTAGATGATATTGCTGTCTTTAGCTCCACCTGGGAGGATCACCTGATCCACCTGAGGAACGTTTTGGAGGCCCTGCAAAAGGCAGGCCTCACTATCAAGGCTACTAAGTGCCAGATAGGGCAGAGTCAGGTTGTGTACCTGGGCCACCTTGTGGCTGGAGGCCAGGTTCAACCACTGGAGAGCAAGATACAGGCCATAAAGGACTGGGCTCCTCCAACCACCCAGACACAGGTCAGAGCATTCTTGGGCCTGTCTGGTTACTATAGAAAGTTTGTCACAAATTATGGGTCCATTGTGACACCACTTAATGACTTGACAAGCAAGAAAATTCCAAAGAAAGTTCAGTGGACAGTTAGCTGTCAGAAGGCATTTGATGACCTAAAGCAGGCCATGTGTACTGCACCTATTCTCAACAGTCCTGACTACTCCAAAACCTTCATTGTCCAAACAGATGCATCTGAGTTGGGTGTGGGAGCTGTTCTTTCTCAACTGAATATTGATGGTCATGACCAGCCCATTGCTTTTATAAGCAGAAGGCCGACCCCTAGAGAGAAACGTTGGTCAGCTATTGAGAGGGAGGTCTTTGCTGTGGTTTGGGCCCTGAAGAAGTTGAGGCCATACTTGTTTGGAACTCACTTCAAGATTCAGACCGACCATAAGCCCCTCTTATGGCTAAATCAGATGAAGGGTGAAAACCCCAAACTTCTTAGGTGGTCCATTTCCCTACAGGGGATGGACTTTACAGTGGAGCACTGGCCAGGGACTGACCATGGCAATGCAGATGGTCTCTCCAGGTATTTCCACTTAGAACAGGAAGACTCACCTGGTCAAGGTTAGTTTAATGTCCCTAAGTTTGGGGGGGGGGGGTTATGTAGGAGAGTGGGGTCTGCAATCCTATGGTCACCCCAGATTTTTGCTTTTTGCTTCACTGGTTTACGACTTTCCCTGGCTGTGGGCCTGCTAATCAGACCCACAGCCTAGCTGTTCTCTCTCTAAATTGACAACCATGTACTTTAGGTGCATTTACCAATTGGTACTGGGCCACCTTATCAGTCCCTGTACACAGGGCATAGGTGTACCCAGGGCCTACCAGGGGCTGAAGCATGTATTATGCCACCCCTGGCTGGCCATATAAATCTGACAACTGGCTGCACGACAGCTGGGGCAAGGTGGTGTAAACACCCTTTGCTGTAGATATAGTATACCTATATCTAACCCTAAAATGGACACATATATTCCTATCAGTCACTCCTATGGAAGGCCTTATCAATCCTGAAGGCAGAGTGCTTGGAATTATGTGAGATGGTGCTCTGGCATGAGCTGAGCCCGTTTGCAGCTTGTGGAACCAAGTCCTAATAGCTGTTCCATGATAACGCTATACCATATACTCTTAAGTGCATTATCAACCTCGCGGTTAAATGCTAACTCTGGTATAACATTATCAAAACATATCGAGTAAGGTGTCATACGATTTGGAATACTACCCCCTCGCCAATTCTGGCGACGGGGGTAGCATTCCACCCTTCTAGAGGGACACGACATGTATGTAACTGTGAACCCCGGTTAAAGTTAACTCGAGCCTCAGCATCACAAAATGGATGCTGCCACCACAGACACAAGTCTGACCTCCTGCTGCTGGGAGTCCTTCCAGCAAGGATGGCTTGGACAAAGGGTTTCCTGCCTTGGGAGGTGCTAGCACCACCCCAGACAGGATTTTGTGTATTGAGGTAGGGAGGCCTGAAAGGAATGAGACATGCCTGGGGCACACAAGGTGCCCTGTGCATACACCGGTTCAAACCAGTTGCTGGGGCATCCCAGCCCCAGCTCTGGCGGGAAACCGGACAAAGGATAGAGGGTGTAGCCACCCCCCTTCCTGGTCCCACCCAGGGGAGGGACCTAGTCAGTAGTGCAGCCCCCTTTAGGAGAATATTGGTAGGAGCTGGTCCCATTCCAAATTAGATTATCCTGAACTATTCTTCAAGAGGAAACTCTGGCCTTCGACGTTCTGCTCCACAGAAGACTGAAGAATCTCCCTTGTGGACAAGGAGTGTCCACCCTGCAACTGCAGGCACCATCAAGCGTCCAGCGGCTTCTCTTTGTCGTCTTCCCTCGAGGATCCAGACTTCAGAGCCCGACGAGACCTGGATTCCCAGACCTCTCCGACAACTACCTACATCTGCAGCAAAGCTGAGACCCGTGGGTGCGACGAGACACGTGGGACCGGCCATCTTGAACGAACCTGCACTTCGCTTCCAGCGCGATTCCCGAGGTAAACTCGACCAAGTGCTTTGGGGACTGAGAAGCCCCAGCCCCGAGCAGCCCCTGCACCGAAGATCAACCCTCCAGCATCCACGAGATCTGCGTGGGGCCCTTCTGCTTTGTTGCTGCTCGACATGTTGTCTGGTCACTTGCCGGCTGGCTAGTGACCTCCCAGACGACGAACCTGTGAATTTCCACTGCTGATCTGGTTGCTCCAGATTGGCCCTTGCTCCCTTCCAAAAGAGGGGCACCCCGGACTCTCCTAGTCCGCACCAGATGCTTTCTTCACTCACCGCGTGGGTTGCCTTTGCCAAGGCCTGTTGCCTCCAATCCCGGATCCAACACCGCCGACAGCGAGAGCCTGCGTGGGACAGCTCGTGCCTCCATCCTGGTTGTCGAAGACACCTCCTGGTCCACGTGCCTGCAGAGTCAAGCGTCCACTCTTCACCTGATCGCGACGTCGACATCTGGTTCCTTCCTGGTTCCACTCCAGTCACTGGCTAGTGACTGTGAACATTGTCCCCTCTGCTTTCAGGTCTCCTTCTTCAACAATCCACCCTTGGATTGCACCGGACATCTTCCTCCTGGTCGCCTGCAGCATCTTTTCTTTCAGGCTCCATAGACTTCAACGCGCGAACCCGACGCACTTTGACACCTATGCACCCGCAGCCCGTGGGTGAGGTATCGAGAGCATTTCGGTGCTCAAGGGTAGTTTAACTGTCCTAGTGTCCAGTTCCACAGTCGTTGTTGTTCTAACTAGTCAGGATTGTCCGTACTCACCTTTTCTTTGTACTGTACTGTCCATAGACGTTGTTACGCATCTCGCGTGTGAGTTCACACTCTGCACACGTGTTCCGTGGGCCTCCTAGTACTTACCTGAAGTTAGTATAGCGTGGTCCCATCGATCCTACAGCCTCTGGACAGCTCCATTCCTTTTACTGACTCTCACATTCCACTTACTTAGTATATGGTTTGTCGTGCCTCTAGGGCACCATTGTAATTTTGTGCGACTTTTAGTATTTTTCGTAAGAGATTGTCATGTGCTTAGCCCTCTGACCTCATAAAGAGTTCAGAGGTGTTGTTATTAATAAATATACTGTTTATTTTCATAACAACCTGTGTGGTGTCCTTTCACTTGGTATTCAAGGGGTTATATTGTGGTAAAACAGCTGGCTTCACATGCCAAAAGAGTTTAGCCTAAGACTGATTTGTCCATGCTACCATTAGGATAGCTGGTCTATAAGGTTGACTTACAACCAATCACCATAAGGGTTGTTTGGACTGATACAAGGTGATCACTAGAACTAGTGAGCATCATATATCAGGCCAACTTCTCACAATCCCTGACTGGCATACTCAAAATTACCTTAAGTCGCTTGTATGTGGTACCCCTTGTACCCAGGATCTGTACGTAGAGCATGCTTCCACAGTCCAGTCTGCTAGTGATGAGGGACTGCATGACTATCCTTCTGGTGTCTGCCGAGAGCCTCCTGAAGAGCTTGCAGAGCATCTAATGGGTGTGGAAGCAGGGGGATGAGACTGCGTTGACTTGCTTCTCCATTGATAGCTTGCTATCCAGGATAATTGTGAGGTTGCGGGCATGGTCTTCTGGAGTGGGGGTGTGCTGAGCTCCACAGGCCACCATGCATGTGTCCAAGGCAAGAAGTTGAGACTCGGTGACATGGTACACACCACATTTAAAGCAGCTAAGACAAGATGCAAGAATCAGGAAATATTATGTCAGGTAGATTACTCTGCATTGGCCAGATTGGAGTCAAAAATACTTTGAAAAAAAAACGTATTAAATTAGCTATGGCTGAACTTTATTCTGATAGGATCCTTGCAGCTGAAAATGCACCAAGGGAACATTTGTAGATAGTTCCCTCCTTACCCTTTCTGAATTCAAAGTGTGGGTTAACCATAGTGGAAAACTCTCGAGGCTGGCATCGAATCTCTCTAACTAGTTTGAGGATAAAATCACTGGCGATGGTGCAGTGCAGAGACCGTTTATAAATATATCTGCAACCGGGGACAGACTGCTCTGTACAGACCTGCGAGGCAAGATCCTTATTGTAATCCGGTATGGCAGGGGCATCTAAGCTTAACAGGAAGGTTGTTAGAACCACTTAAGCTGGTATAACTCGTTTCTATTGCTAGGTCTATTTCAGTATCATCCCCTTTGGACCTGCTACCACCCAGGGATTGGAAAACCGCTATTGCAGAATTGGCACTACCACTGGTAAAGGTTTTAAACAGCACCTTGAAGAAGGCATATGTACCCTTAGCGTTGAAAAAGGCTCGGATATTTCCTTTGCTAAAACAAAACCAATGTGAATCCAACTATCCTATCCAATTTCAGGTCCTTATCATTACCTCCCTTTGCTGTAACAAAATTGGATTTCGGACACCATCCAGTCTGGATTTCCACCATCACAAAGCACGAAAACTGCTCTACTGTTGGTGTTAGATGATATGTGACTGTCCACCACACTTGTGCTTTTCCATCCATCGCATTTGACACAGGATCACACTCCATTCTGCAATCTAGAGGGTAAGACATTGAAATCAGCAGATCTGTATATCTATGATATAAGTACTGTTTAAAGGAAAGGTCCCAAGCAGTTTTTCGGCTGCCTTGTAAGTCTTGTAAGTCCGAATTTAAGGCACTAAAACAAGGAATGCCGCAAGGGACGGCCTTAAATTCAACTTTTACATTTTTATTCTCGTCCTTTAGCACAGCAGATGATACCAAACTCATTATTACCTTGGAACAATCGGCTCAAGAAGGCGGTTCTCCTTTTGAGCTATTCAATTAATGTATTACTACCATTTCAACTTGGCTTCAATGAAACTCCTGAAGTTCAATTCAGACAAAATGGCTGTCATCTGGATAAACCATTCTTAATCGATTGACCATCTTACTGGTGGGAACCCCCTTGTCCAGCAAAGGCAGTGACAATGTTAAGCTTCCATGTAGATACCTGGAAAAATAGGCCAATTATCTGACTCCCACTTGGTTCTTTTTCCTTACAGTAATGAGGATGATTTGACCACTCCTATCAGAATTTCCCATGGGTTGGTGATTCAGATGACCATTAATCTCACTATTTCTGGGCCTTATCATCAGGACTCATGAAAAAACTTCAAAGGGTCCAAAGTGCTGTCTCCTGACCTGCAATGTAACTCCTGCACTTCTCCTCAGCATCTTCTGCACTAGACAGCTTGCTCTGGATTTGAGTTAAAAGAAATAATCCTATTCAAATCCTTATGTCTTGTGTGTAGAGCTACACATGACTCAGGCCCTTTCTATTTGAGAAAAAAAGCACTACCAATGTCCCTAGTCATCTCCCCTTTCTAAAGATGCATTTCTGCTAATCATAGTATGATTTCAGAGTGCTCAGTCTGGAGGAAAGCGGTACAAAAGGGGGTGGTGATGGACAGAGCATCTGAACCAATCAAACACTCACACCCAGTCAACAGATCTGGGTTTAATCCATCACGGTTCTTTAGCCCACTTTGCCACCCCAGTTCAGACATGGCCATAGGCAAATCAGTCTGACCCTGTGCCTCTAGGAAACAGTCCAGCTCGAACTGCCAAGCCATGCCTTCCCTGGACCGGAATCAAGCTTCCTAGGACCGGTTTCTGGCATTACAGCCGTCTTCAGCCAGGCTTGCTTGAATCCAGTGGCAAAGTGAGCAAGGGACTCACGTCTGAGCATACCCTGCCACACTTATGGTGAACAAAGCGGTAAAAAAAGGGGGTGGTGATGGATGGAGCATCTGAACCAATCAAACACTCACACCCCGTCAACAGATCTGGGTTTAATCCATCACCGTTGTTTAGCCCACTCTGCCACTCAAGTTCAGATATGGCCATATGCAAATCAGTCTGACCCTGTGCCTCATGGGAACAGTCCAGCCCGAAATGCCAAGCCAAGCCATGCCTTCCCTGGACTGGAATCAAGCTTCCTAGGACCGGTTTCTGGCATTTCAGCCGTCTTCAGCCAGGCTTGCTTGAATCCAGTGGCAAAGTGAGCATGGGATTCACGTCTGAGCATACCCTGCCAACTTATGACGAACAAAGCGGTACAAAAGGGGGTGGTGATGGACCGAGCATCTGAACCAACCAAACACTCACACCCAGTCAACAGATTTGGGTTTAATCCATCATGGTTCTTTAGCCCACTCTGCCACCCCAGTTCAGACATGGCCGTTTACAAATCAGTCTGACCCTGTGCCTCACGGGAACAGTCCAGCCCGAACTGCCAAGCCATGCCTTCCCTGGACCGGAATCAAGCTTCCTAGGACCGGTTTCTGGCATTTCAGTCATCTACTCTTGGGTCCAGCAGCGCTATATAAAACCTCATAAATAAAGTCAGCAAGGGACTCACGTCTGAGCATACCCTGCCAACTTATGGCGAACAAAGCGGTAAAAAAGGGGGTGGTGATGGAGGGAGCATCTGAACCAATCAAACACTCACACCCAGTCAACAGATCTGGGTTTAATCCATCACCGTTCTTTAGTCCACTAGGCCACCCCAGAAACCGGTCCTAGGAAGCTTGTTTCCGGTCCAGGGAAGGCATGGCTTGGCAGTTCGGACTGGACTGTTCCCATGAGGCACAGGGTCAGACTGATTTGCATATGGCCATGTCTGAACTGGAGTGGCAGAGTGGGCTAAACAACGGTGATGGATTAAACCCAGATCTGTTGACTGGCTGTGAGTGTTTGATTGGTTCAGATGCTCCGTCCATCACCACCCCCTTTTGTACCGCTTTGTTCGCCATAAGATGGCATGGTATGCTCAGACGTGAGTCCCTTGCTCACTGGATTCAAGCAAGCCTGGCTGAAGACTGCTGAAATGCCAGAAACCGGTCCTAGGAAGCTTGTTTCCGGTCCAGGGAAGGCATGGCTTGGCAGTTTGGGCTGGACTGTTCCCATGAGGCACAGGGTCAGACTGATTTGCATAGGCCAAGTCTGAACTGGGGTGGCAGAGTGGGCTAAACAACGGTGATGGATTAAACTCAGATCTGTTGACTGGGTGTGAGTGTTTGATTGGTTCAGTTGCTCCATCCATCACCACCCCCTTTTGACTCACTCTTCTCTCCCGAGCCGAGTAGTCGCTCCCCAGTGTCCTGACGACACGTGGTATCGTTGTGCAGCGCCTCGCTGTATTTACTTGCATTTTGCATTGCTTGGCGCATTTGTGCTCTGCTGAGATTGATTATTGCCGCTTTTGCTCTGTTTAACATTGTCATTGCTACTGTAACTTTGTTTGTGCCTGCGCGTTATCCCCCAGCGCTCCGCTGCCATTTTGATTGTTATTGTGGTCAGAGGAAACCCGCCCCGCCTCCCAGCTGAGCAGCCCTCCCACTGACTACTTCCAGCGCTCCACTCCCCCCTAACGCTGTGACTCACTCTTCTCTCCCGAGCCGAGTAGTCGCTCCCCAGTGTCCTGACGACACGTGGTATCGTTGTGCAGCGCCTCGCTGTATTTACTTGCATTTTGCATTGCTTGGCGCATTTGTGCTCTGCTGAGATTGATTATTGCCGCTTTTGCTCTGTTTAACATTGTCATTGCTACTGTAACTTTGTTTGTGCCTGCGCGTTATCCCCCAGCGCTCCGCTGCTATTTTGATTGTTATTGTGGTCAGAGGAAACCCGCCCCGCCTCCCAGCTGAGCAGCCCTCGCCCCTCCCCCTCCACCATCCATATATGACAGTAGTTCCCGCGCGCAGCGATCACGCGCAGCGACCGTGCCCAACCCGCGCCGAAGGTGCGCCAAAGGTAAGCCCGTCTACGCCCGTCCGCGCCTGGACCGCGCCCAGCGCCATACCCCCTAGCCCCCGTCTCTCCCTGCCCCCCCGCATTACCTACGATGCCGCCACCCTCCTAACCCTTAACCCCGGTCGCGCCCCCAACTGCGTCCTAGCCGCTCCTGGACACACCCATGGACCTTTCTCTTGCTACTCCTGCAAATTCATCGGCACCGACAACATCCCCGCCACGACCACAACGCAGATTCCTGACCCCAACCACCTACAATACATCTTGCTCAACACCCGTTCGGTCCACAGGCACGCCATTGACCTATGGAACCTACTAGACACCATCTCTCCAGACGTCGCCTTCCTAACAGAAACATGGATGAACGCTTCCTCCGCCCCAGACATCACCATCGCCATCCCGGAAGGCTATAAGATCACTCGCAAGGACCGTTCCGGCCACACAGGAGGAGGCATCGCTATCGTCCATAAGAAATCCATCCGCATCTCAACCAGCTCTGACGTCAATCTCGCCAACTCTGAACACCTTCACTTCCAGATCCACATCGACCCCAAGACCACACTCAGAGGCACCCTCCTCTACAGACCACCAGGACCCCGCGCAAAATTCAGTGAAGACATCACGGACTTCATCACCCCACACGCGCTCCCCTCCAAAGACTACATCCTTCTGGGAGACCTCAACTTTCACCTTGAAAAGATCAACGACCGCAACACCGCCACCCTCTTAGACAACCTCGGACTTAAACAACTAGTCACTTCCCCCACCCACATCGCAGGTCACACACTCGACCCCATCTTCACCTCCAGCAATCATGTCTCCTTCAGCCACACTACGGATCTCCTCTGGACTGACCACAGCTGCGTTCACTTCACCTACAACAAACCAAAACCCACCATCCACCTCCAACCTACCCTGCAAAGAAACTGGAACAAAATCACCACGGGCCAGATCTCCGCATCGCTCCTTCTAAACACCCCAGCCCACTCTTCTAACGCAAACGAAGCCGCCGCCAACCTCACCCTCTGGTTATCCAACACCGCCGACACCTTAGCACCACTGAAAAAACGTCAAAGCAAACCTGGCAGCAAAAAGGCCTCATGGTTCAACGATGATCTTAAGAAGTCCAAGAAACTCTGCCGCTCCCTTGAAAAGACCTGGAAAAAAGACCCAACCACTAGCACCAAGGACGCCTTCAAAAACGCCACCCGCACTCACCACCAACTAATCCGAAAGGCCAAGAAAACAGCATTTAAGGATCGACTTGACAACAACGCCCACAACAGCAAGGAACTTTTCAACATCGTCAAGGAATTTTCCAATCCCTCGGCCATCTCCAACGACATCACCCCCTCTCAAGCCCTCTGCGACTCCCTAGCCTCATTCTTCCACAACAAGATTGCAGACATCCACAACAGCTTTGACAACCAACCCGGAAACCAACCCACCCTACCATTTGCTGAACACTCTCCCCCCGTGAACACCCTTAACGACTGGAACCCAATCTCCACTGAGGACACAATCCGCCTGATGAATTCCATCCACTCAGGATCCCCCACAGACCCATGTCCTCACCACATCTTCAACAAAGCAGACTCCGTCATAGCACCGCACCTCCGAGACGTCATCAACTGCTCCTTCAACTCCGCCACCTTCCCGGAAGACTGGAAACACGCTGAACTCACCGCCCTTCTGAAAAAACCCACAGCGGACCCCACCGAACTAAAAAATTACCGCCCCATCTCGCTTCTTCCATTCCCGGCCAAAGTCATCGAGAAAGCTGTCAACAACCAGCTCGCCGCCTTCCTCGAAGCCAACAAATCCCTCGACTCCTCACAATCTGGCTTCCGAGCAAAACACAGCACTGAGACCGCCCTCATCGCAGCAACAGACGACATCCGAACTCTACTGGATAATGGAGACACAGTCGCCCTCATCCTCCTCGACCTCTCTGCAGCATTCGACACAGTCTGCCACAGCACCCTTTTACAACGCCTCAATAACATCGGAATCCAAGGAAAAGCACTTGAATGGATCACCTCGTTCCTCACTGGAAGAACCCAGAGAGTCCGCCTCCCACCATTCAAGTCCGAGGCCACCGAAGTCATCTGTGGCATACCACAAGGATCCTCACTCAGCCCGACCCTCTTCAACGTATACATGAGCCCCCTCGCGACCATCGCACGCCAACACAACCTCAACATCATCTCTTACGCGGATGACACTCAACTAATCCTCTCTCTCACCAATGACCCCAACACCGCCAAAACTAACCTACACGAAGGAATGAAAGAAGTTGCCGAATGGATGAAACAAAGCCGTCTGAAACTGAACTCAGACAAAACAGAAGTCCTCATCTTAGGTACATCCCCCTCTGCATGGGACGACTCCTGGTGGCCGGAAGCCTTCGGAAAAGCACCCATCCCGACAGACCACGCACGGAACCTAGGCGTCATCCTGGATTCCTCACTTTCAATGAACAGACAGGTCAACGCCGTCTCTTCATCCTGCTTCAACATTCTCCGCATGCTCAGAAAAACATTTCGCTGGATCCCCACCGAAACAAGGAAAACAGTCACCCACGCTCTGGTCACGAGCCGACTGGACTACGGAAACACCCTCTACGCAGGCACCACCGCTAAACTCCAGAAGAAACTCCAACGAATCCAAAACGCCTCAGCCAGGATCATATTAGACATCCCACGCTACGAACACATCTCTGGTCACCTTAAAGACCTCCACTGGCTACCCGTCAATAAGAGGATTACTTTTCGACTGCTAACCCACGCACACAAATCACTATACGACATCGGACCAGAATGCCTCAACTCACGACTATCCTTCTACACCCCCTCCCGCCAACTACGTTCTTCCAGCCAAGCCCTCGCCACTGTACCTCGCATCAACAAGACCACCATGGGAGGCAAATCCTTCTCATACCTGGCTGCTAAAACATGGAACTCACTCCCCGCTTACCTTCGCCTTACCCAGAACCACCTAGCATTCAGAAAGCAACTTAAAACGTGGATATTTGACAAGTAACCCTCCTCCCCTTCTAAGCGCCTTGAAACCCTCTGGGTATGTAGAGCGCTATATAAATTCTTTGACTTGACTTGACTTGACTACCAGTCTGGAGGAAAGGCCTTTTCAGTGGCAGCAGACAAATTCTTGAACTCACTCCCTCTCAGTCTACCAGTGGGTGCTGAAAGTAGGTGTGATGGTGGTGCTTCAGTTGCCCCAAAATAACCATCATCATCATAATCTTTATTTCGGTTGTAAAACCATCAAAAATACACACATATTCTTCTTTAGCCGTGTAGCCCATGATACCGCAAACACAAGTAAAAGTAGATATTTAATACACCAGGTTCAAATGGTCAAGTATCACGTAATGAGAATTGTAAACACCAAGGAAATCGCTAAGATGCAACATTTCTATGTGTGTACTCAATTAAAAATCAAGTAAAAAGGATAAAACAGGAATAAAATGCGAGTGCAATAATGAAGAACAATATCCACAATTTAAAAAGATTGTGATCAAACTTTGAGAAGGAAGTTGAAAACAGGATCCTGGGGATTAAAGCACCCTCGAATCGTAAGATTTTTACTACAGCTGGTCCCTGCACAAGGAAAAGTGGAAAGGAGCCTTCGCCTAATGGCCCGGAACCGGCAAAGAAATGTTGCCATGGCACATACAAAGGATGGTCTTGTATCCGATCTTAAGGTCCGTACTGCGTCAAGATGGCTATGGGTCCACAACTGTCTGCATAGTGGGACCAACCAATTCCTTCTTGGACTGTCATAGGCTGGAAATGCAAAGAAAACATGGCCCACTGTTTAATTTGGGTTCGGACAGGATGGGCATCCCTTGGGCTGGCTGGTGTTGTTTAGCCAAAGGTTGGTAAAGGCATTGATGGGTAAGCAGCCAAACCTAAACTGGGTATTTAATTTCCTGTCCCCAGGCACTTTGATGATGTCAAGATATTTCTGTAGGTATTTCGAGGACTTTATGTCCAAAAAAACATTGGGTAAACAACCATGTCGTATCCCCAAATAGGTGGTCTGTTCTACCCATAGCCAATATTGACCCTTTAGCTGGTTCTTGGAGTACCGCGGTGGAGAGCTAGCAGGCTCATTAGGGAGGCCAATTTCTGCCCGAACAGTGTTAACATATTTTATCCACCCAATTTTTTTGTTCCTGCCTAAGGCGGACACTTCGTTAAAAGCAGCAACATAAGGGGCCAGGTCGGGGGTAGTGACCAACCTATACCAAAAAAGCAAGGGGCAGACTTACTTGATCATGTATAGACAGTGGCGGCTGGTGACATTTGAAAGCAGTGGGCGTAAAAGTTGGGCACGACTTAAGCCGCAAACGAAGCGAGCAAAAGTGGAAAAAGATGAGCAAATGATGCATTTTAAAGCAAATGCTTAAAGCCAGGCTTATAAAGCAGTGGGAACGTTTAGTTTGGAAATGGTATGCACCTACCCAGAATCTCAACTCTGCCCAACCCCATTAACAGATTCAAAGTAAACACCTTCAGCCATCATAAACATGTTTACAACTATTTCCCTGAAGGCCTGCATCATCATTAGCAAACAATCACCCTCTACAATAGTCATCTACTGACAATTATAATTGACACACTTAGACTCATTTGCACTAAACCACTAACACCGCCTCTTACAGAGGGCCACTTTCACTATTGCCCACGCCACGCTATGCTTTCTCCTGACACCATGACCTCCCCACTGCCACTTTCACTCAACTCATATATTGCCACTCAGCCCACTAATTCTCCAAAGCCTCCCAAGTTATCACTTTTATAGAGTCACCCACTTACCTAAACCTAACCACACTACTACCAATCACTCACTGACGAAGAACAAATTTGATTGCGACATTCATATTTTGTATGCTTTGTACCCAGACATGATGCTGACATAACATGCTGACATAACAAAACACTGTAATGTTCTGACTAGCAGTCACTATTTTTAATCTAAATGTGATAACTACCTTTCACTCAGAAACTGTCCTAGCTAAAGTAACGATGGGTTTAGAAGGTAGTTTAATCAAGAAGGGATGCTGAGAACTGAACCAGAAAGACAATCATTGAAAGGTGCCTGTTCAAATCTCAACCAATCATCGTCAATATTCTTGGGTACAGAACATAACTATGGCAGTGAGACAGCAGTGCGTGGGATATTACAGAACGACAAAGCAGTTATTGGCCACTGCTATGCAGGTACATTGCCGTTAATAATACTGTAAATGTTTAATGAATTGATTTCTGTCCTGCCAGATCCCAGACAGAGTGACTGACACTACTTATTCAGGACAACATGACACGTATCGCAGTGAAAATCAACCGCACAAGCACAAAACTTAGCTGTAGGCGAAGCACCGATTCTTCGAGAAGCTGGAGACACGTCCCTGGAGGAAAGCAACTCAGAGCCCAAATTCATCTTTAAACTTGAATAACGCTTGGCCCTCATTTCCTGTATTTTAAATATGGAGCCAATCCGTGCAACTTCCTCACTCGTATTCCACATCATGTTTTATTGTAAGAGCAGCAGTCATGTTAAAATAGGCTTCCTCCTAGCAATACCACCATGACTTTGATATTTCCCACAGAATCATTTAAGCTTTTAAACCCCGCTCACAAAAGATTTCAAAGCCTCGCAGGAGCGAGTAAACATCTAAAAAAAAACAGATAAAATGGACAGGGCTCAAAGCATGAAATTAGTTTCATTCAAAACTCAGGCCATCAAACCGAGAAATAGGCGATTACCCATGACGGCAGCAATGCGGTCTTTCAGTAGATTGCTGTACTGAATAGTCAGTTGATAAAGTAATCATGAAAATTATTCCTAACAAGTCACACAAAGAGCGGTTCCTTTTAAAACACTGAAAAGTATGTAATGTTGAATTGGAACTAAGTAAAACTTACCTTCCCGCCTTTAAGTTCCGAGACTCCAGACTCCCGCTATCCTGCGTTACTTTCGAATTCCCAGGGTGCTGCTCGTCAACAGGAAGGCTGCAGGCAGCCTCCCTCCCCTCCACCGCGGCTTCTTTGATTGGTCCGGCCGCTGCCCCACCCGCGGCATTTTCTCTCTGTATGCTGCAGCATACTGAGAGAACAGGAAGAGTAGGCGGTGTTTCTCGAGGGCAGGGGGGAGTGGCTTGCCCACTGTTGTTAATACTGAGGCTGCCCAAACAGACAGTATTAACAACAGTGGGCAAGCCACTCCCCCCTGCCCTCGAGTAACACCGCCCACTCTCAACCAGGAACTTCTGCTTTCTCGCCGTGCGAGAAGGCAGAAACAAATGGTAGTTATTATGGTAATAACTACTATTTGTTTCTGCCTTCTCGCACGGCGAGAAGCAGTGGGGCGGCGCCCAAACGCCCCCATAGAGGAGCCACCACCATGTATAGATCAAACTCCCAGGTCCAGTTTCAAAGGAAGGAGGGGGGTGCTTTGGGCAGGGCTACAAGACACCTAAGAAACTGGTTTTCAAATGTTGTTAATTTCCTTGCGTCCACCAGACCCCACAGTTCTGCCCCATAGAGTACACTACTCACAACCTTTGAGCTATAGAGTTTAAGAGCTGGGGCTACGGGCATCGTATATGATAAGCAAATCTCGCGCTGCAATGCCCCTGCTAGCTGAGAAAATTTCAAGGATGCCTTGTTCAACTGATAATTGCAGGTCATGCTATCAGAGACCACTATGCCCAAATATTCAAAGGAGCTAACCCTTTCCAAAGGAACATTATCTAGGACCAGGTTCCAATTAAAGGATTATCATCAACTTGGTTTTGAGGCCCCTCGCATCACAGAAAGCCTTAAATTTATCCTGGAGCTTCTGGAGACGCATAGGAGTTTTAGATACCAAAATGGTATCATCAGCAAACAGCAAAGTAGCTATCTTCTGGCTCGCCAATGAAGGGGCATCAGCTGGATGCAACCTGACCAAAGGTTCTAAAATTTCGAGGGGAATTTCCATATTCATGAAGGTTTGCCAGAGTTAGTCTCTGGGGACAAGGTCAAAGGCGGCTTTGAGGTCTATAAAGGCAAGATATATATAAAGCTGTCTTTGCCCAACACAACCACCTTCCAATATAGCAAGAGAAGGCAAACAGACCCAAAATAACCATGATGGAATTCGGAAAGTGAATGAGCAATAAAATTGCCTTTAAATTTTGTTTTGATCTGGTCACATTTGCTGTCACCAAAATCAAGGGGAGGAGGAAGATCTCCGTCCCCCCCTGGTTTTTAGTCTGACAGACCTCCAGAGGCAATGCTGTAAGCAACAACACAAGTGGAGTTTGTCCAGAAGAAAAGGACAAACACAAAAGGCAATTCTAAAATATAAGTATGACATTACAGAGGAAAAATCTGCATATTTCTCTCAAAATTAGATCTTCAATTAATGTACAGAAGGTACTGTTTAAGGAGGTTTGAGATCTTACAACACTGCTAGCTCAACAAGAGCTAGAAAATTCTTTAGATTTTACCACTATAATGGCCTTTTTTTAAGGAAAAGGTTTTGAAGATTCTGTCTGAATCATCAGGTTGGTCTGGTGCCCACATCTTCGGAAGCTGGCATCTTAGGATGGTCCTCTACTACAGACGAATTGAGCCTCCAGCAAAAATCTAAACAATTTTAGGACAAATTACTTCAGGTTCCCCTGATGATCCCTGTTCGACCATGGTGATGCAACCAGATCTAATTGCCACTTTTTGGAGAAGGTTTTGTAATCTGGAGTGTATCCCCAGTTCTGGAAAGAAGCAATTGTTAAATCTCTAAGAAAAGAAACCGAATGGGGACACAGGAGATTCGTAAAATCTTTGTCCTATCTCCCTGTTACCCATACCTGCTAAAATCCTCGCGAGTCATGTAAATCAAGGACCAGCTACAGTTTTTTAAAGACGCAGAGCTCTTAGATTCCTCACAGAATGGTTTTAGTAGGAACCATAGCACAGAATCTGCACTGATTTCAGCAGTGGACTCTACACGCCGCCAAGTAGATCAAGGAGGTAAGGTTATTCTAGTCTTGTCAGATTTATCCTCAGCCTATGACACCATCTCTCTCAGTGGATTGGTGCAAAGACTGTGCCACGGTGGATTGAGGGGTTCTGCCCTCCATCTTCTTGAATCCTTCATGACAAATAAGACCCAAAAAGTGAGCTGTGGTGACTTCAGAGCGAAGGCTTTTCAGCTCCCTTCTGGGATCCCACAGGGGTGCTCCCTTAACCCCCATTGTTTAACCTCTTTATAGCCACTTTGGCTAAACTTGTCCATTCTTTCAGATTTCAGGTACTGTCCTACGCAGATCATTGCCTCTTTATCAGGTGAATAGGAAGGCATATCGGATTCATTCAGGTTGTGCATGGGGCAAGTCAGCACCTGGTTGCCAGATAATTGGCTCAAGTTGAATGCCGATGAGAACTCGGTCTGGTCTAATCGCTGGCTGCCAGAGACCTGTGGCTCTCTACCAATTCCTAGAATCTCTGCTAAAAACCTGGGTGTGCTTTTTGATAACACTGACATTCGAACCCCAGCTCAATATGATGGTGAACTCTACAAGCCCCATGCCCCAAGTGGGGCATGGGGCTTGTAAATTTGCCCCTATGTTTTTATCAGGCTCAGTTGCACGATCACAGATTTTACAATTGTGGAAATCGACAAAGTGCTCCTTAATTCTTCAATAGCAAACTAAGATGTGTAGAGTAAGACAACTTGAATATTCATGTGCTACAAGGAATAATCACTGAGGAGATTCCAACAGCCGTGGTGCCTTTTTACCATTGAATGAGGTTATGGGAGGTTGTCGTCTAAAGGGGATTGGTACGCGCAGTGGCACTTTAGGATGTTTGTTTGCACAAGTCGATCATTATTACACTTTATTTGCATGCTTGGCTGCACATGGCCAGAGTGTTTTGCTGCCCATCATTGGTTGGGGAGACAATAGGCATGATAAACTGTGGACGAATAGGTATAATAAAGACTTTATTTGTTTGTGTTTCTACACTAAGTATGTTTGCCTTCTTTTTTGGGTGTAAGTAAGAGGAGTATTTGTTGGTTTAGCAGCAGTAATGCTTATATCGATACTATTGTACTTTCTCTACTTGTATGGTGGTATTTGAAATGTTTTTTTTTCTCTTTTCAACATTATCGGAGTGAAGAACCGATTTGCCTGAGAGGAGCACCTGTATGCTGGTGACTATAGGGCCTCATTTATGAGGCCTTGGGTCAGATTTGCGCTTCCGATGCGTCACTTTTTGTGACGCATCGGCGGTGTAAAACATGCCCCCTGTTGCGCACTATTTACAAAGGGACGCATTTAAGCAGATGCGTCACTTTGTAAACCCCTTCGCTACATTATACCTGCGTCAGGTATAATGTACGCAGAGGGGGGAGTTCCTCCGCAAAAAAGCCTCATAGAAGTGACGCAGTGAAATCTGTGAGATTTCACTGCGTCACTTCTAGTGCACCGGTGCGTCAAAATCTTGCGCCTGCCTCACAGCAGGAGTAAGACTGACGCAGGCCCTTCCACATGGGGCTTGCCCCATGTGAAAGGGCGCATTGCTGGAGTTGCGTCACTTTTGTGACGCACTCCAGCAATGCCTCACTTTTGCGCTTACAGATACGTCAGAAATACTGTCGTATCTGTAACTCCTTGCGACATGATGCGTCATACATTAAATATGACGCATCAGGTATGTCGCAAGGGGTGCACACTGAGCAGGGACGCATCGCTGCTTTCACGCAGCGATGCGTAATTTCTCCTAAATCAGGCCCTATAGTATTTTAATTTTTTGTGGTTCTTGTTTGTACTGTCTAGAAATGCTTTGTCCCCCAAGCTTTACTTATGATCATATTTGTAACATCTATGTCTCTGGCATGGGATTAGAGCGACCTGAGGTAGATAAGGGTAAATGTGCCTTAAGTCTGCCTTGATCTATTTTTCAAATATGCAAAATTTAAAGAACCTTGGGGCAGATTAGCAAGAACCTTATTAAAATTATCGCCGTTTTAGCAGCAGGAAACTGACGCTAAAACAGTGATAATGTTCTTGCTAATATGCGTTATAGAATTCCAATAGAAGCCCAGGTTAGATGTGCAGGACATCATTTCCTGCCGCTAAAACAGCGTTAATTTTAACGAGGTTCATGCTTATATGCCCCATTAAAAGATACCTGGTGTAGGCTACCAACGCCATGTTTTAGAGTGACATTTTAGTTCTTGTAATAAATATTTTTTTTAAATGGAGAATGTGTGGGGATTCTTCTAACAAACTAGAAGCAGTGGCTAGTTCTGTCGGACCTTTGAGTTGGAGTGAAATTCTCTCTAACTGAGCTAGATCTCCGGTGTTGAGAAGCCATGATGTGATTCCTTAACTCTATTTTCTTCACCGACATAATTCCTATTAAGAGCCACGGTTAATGACCTTGTCACAAATGTTATCTTGTATTATAAACTTATTGGGATTGGGGGAGGTATGGTGCAGCGGCCAGAAAGGCTCCCTCCAGATCGCGTGCTCGCCGTTTGATTCCCGGCGTGGACAGCTCAGCTCTACATCATGTGACTCTGGGCAATAGCTCACGTAATCTTCCAGACAGCCCCCAGCGCCTTCAAACCCTTAATGGGCGAGATGTTCGCGCTTTACAAATAGGAAACTTTATATTATTATTGTATTTGTTTTTCAACCTACAGGGACACTGTTGTGAAATGTACCTTATATTTATCTTTTCAAAGAGAATATGTAGGAATTTAAACAGAATTACCATGTTGGACGGACAGAGTCTTGTTCACGAAGGCTTCAGTCACCAACGTGTTACAGAGGTCTTCAGAGCAGGCGTGAACTTTCCGTTTACTGTACGAGTACTCGGAGCTGATGTCTGCGTTGTCCTGATTCTGGTGGACGCCAATGTCACACCCCTTTATTGCTGCTGACACTTTTTGTTTATCTGATATAGAGAGAAATGGGGAGAAAAAACAAACCTAAAGAGGCTGACATATTTATTAGCGAATAAGAAGATCAGATAGACATTTTTTTAAATGCAAAAATCAATGAGTAGGTGGTGGGATACGCTTTTACATACTGACAATAACACAGAAAGTAACATTACATAAGTGTTAAGGGTAAAAGACCCATAAAAGTGATTTTTGCACACACACACACACACGCATGTGCGAGCACACACGCACACAGGCACGCACCCACCTACCTACCTACACACGCACGCGCGCACGTGCACACACACACACACGCACGCATGTGCGATCACACACAGGCACGCACCCACATACACACGCACACACACGCGCGCGCATGTTCAGGCACACACATGCACACAAACACACGCGCGCGCACACACCCACACCCCAATGAAAGACCTCACAGTGAAACTAGGAACTCGTTCTTTCTTGAAAGGTTGGTGTAAATTAGTATATCGAAGATGCCAGCTACTCTAGAGGCAAGAGCACAAATTAAGAGAGGTCTGTTAGACGGAACCCGTGAGCGGACACACCGCCTTGACTAGCAGAACCTTTGCATGATTGAATCGCAGGGCGGTGTTTTGAGTTTCTCCCCTCTTCCTTGTCTCTCATTCCGTTCCATCGAGCGGAGTTATATCGGAAATGATTTTCCCTTGTGAGACTTCTTAATTAAGTCCATATATGAACATTGAGACATAAATTTGGAACTGTGGCACACCATTGAGGGGTTGCCCAATTCATTGCTGGGGGCGTGTTTCTTTTCCCTGCAACCTAGGTCCCCGTCCTTCCTACCCCATCCTGAAGAAGACCCATAGCTGAGGTGTTAATCCTCCCTCAACTACGCCAGGGTAGAAACATCAACGTTCTCCCCCCATTCTGGGGCCTGCACTCTCGCTTCCCCCTCTTTGATGCAGTGGCCCTGTGACAGACAGCTGCAACACTTGATGATAAAAACTGTTGTGGGCAGGCCTCTTATTTTATTCCGCTAAGAGAATTGGACCTTAGCTGAATTTACGTCATTGGATTTTCTTTCTTGAAACTTTTCTGAATTCCTTTCCCTCTTCACGTGAGCACTTACACTTTCTTCTGCATCTAGCAGTATCCCCCAGCTCTCATTGTTTCTATTTTTATATAATGTAAATACATTGCTAATTGATTTGCCTAAGACTAGTTTGTGTCTTTAAAATCATTTGGGGTACTATAAGAAATGTACGTGCATCTGGTTGTTTGTTGTTTTTTGTCTCCTCTTTCTCTGCAGGATTGAATCCTAAAAACAAAAAACATTGACTCATGTATTGTTTTTGATCAGGTTATGTCTAGGACCACTTTGTTTTTCTATACCAGCTACTCTAGAGGCAGCAAACCTAACAAGCATTGGCATAGCCAATAGGTCTCGCCTTTGGGACCTTATACGAGTTTAGCCATGCAACAGTTGATGTTGTTGCACCAAGGATATTGTACTGCATAGCTAAATACTTATAAGGTTCAACAGGCAAGACCTATTGGCTATGCCAATGCTTGTTTTTTAAGTGCCTATATTACATGCCATTAGTTAACACACTTATTAACCTTTTAACTGCCTCGCGAGAGAGAGAGAGAGAGAGAGAGAGTGCACAGTCCTAAAAACAAAAGGGCATCCATTTTCACTAATTACCAAAATTGCTGGGCTGTTCCTTAAGCTAGAGGAGTGTTCGTGTCCCTGTGGTGTGAAGGATGTTGTAGGGTCCCAAGGGATCCTACAGTTGGGCATCCATTATGTTGGATGTAATGCCCTCATATACCCTTTCAGATGTCATGCTTCATCATCTGGGCTTGCTCCTCGTTGGGTCGGCGGTGCAATACCCAACGGGCGGCACCTCAAAGAGGGGCTCTTTGGCGGAGATCTTTTATCCAACTGCCGTTTAGATGAAGTGCGGGTGTGGGGCCAGAAGTGCGTAGACGTGTGAGTGCGAGTTAAAATAAAGCTCGGGGTACCAAGAATGACTTTATTCTGAGGGTACCCTGCTCTAATTAAAATGAAAACTGTCCGGTACTCGCTGGAATATTATGCTTCCTGTTTACGAGTCACGGTTTAGTATGTGCTGTGGTCGGTCGACATGTTTCTCGCTCTAAAGCAAATGGTTAGCGATTCCTCCGGACCGATCAGTAAAAAGTATATCTATGGTGTTAACTGTCTACGTCAGTGTGGTTAATGTCCAATATTCAGACAAACATTCAAGTGTGTGTAGCTCACAGAAAAATAGGTGTTTCCTGCGTGTTATCTCTGTCGGACTGCATCTACCTGGATTGGGAGAAAAGGAGCAAATCACAACAGGTACAGATATAAACCAGAGGGGTGAAAAATGTGCATTCCTAGTGCCATGCTAGATCAAGTGCTGCTAGCATGTGAGTTCAACTAGCCCCTCGCCTCCGCTCCACTCCCATGGCCCACCATGCTCCCACCCACTCCAGACGGACCCCACTCACAGGCCCGTTGCCTAGGTTACCAGCCTGGTGCTAAAAAGAAGGTTCAACATACGGGTCACTTGGCCAGGGGCTGGGGACTCAAGTGCTTGGGATACTGACAGATCTGGTCCTAGCCCTGTGGAATATTTGATCACGGTGCACGTAGGTTCTCCGCCGCGGAATGTTGCTGGACAACTCTACAGGTTTGGAGATGCAACAAAAGAGGGCGCTGAAAAGTTTTAGCGTGCTGGAGATTGAATATAAAGCCCCTGTTTGGAGCGGTCTGTGTTCGTCTCGTGTATTCGTCTGGGCACGTCAAGCTCTGCTCTTGCACGCGGGGGTCTGGAGGGCTTTGGAGTCGCGGCATCTGCATGTTGAATGTCGTCGTTCGGGCGCGGAAGCGGGATTTGTGTAGAATAATCACCACATCAGTTCAGGTCGAGGAAGCCTCTCCTGCGCCAGGAATGAAAGGCGAACGGGAGGGTCTGTGTGATGTGGGATTCAAAGGCATCTGTCTTACAAAAGAATCCACAATATGTTGGACACCTTAGGGGCAATCTTTTGTTTCTCGAAGGTTCACTGTTGTTCCGAGCTGCTCTCGTTTGTCCCTCATTGAGATGCTTCCTCTGTCTCCTTCAACCAAATAAAAGCAGAAATCAAACTCCCCAGGTCCCCGGTGAACCACCTGATCTGTGAGTCCGACAAGAAAGCCTCATACTGCTTGAGTGCAATGCTAGACAGGAAAACATTAGGGCCGGCTGGCGGAAAGGAAGCACTGTTCTTGTAAAGAGATAAAGCAGCACTAGCTGTGGGAGGATATCTTCTTTTTCAAACAAGCATTGGCCGCGCGGCAGTAAAGCCGCGCGGCCGTGAAAGGAGATCTGCAATTAAAAAAAATCACACGCCTCGCGCAGCGGGAGGGGGCCTGCGAGATTCCCTCGTGGGAGCATGACCATATGGCACCACCATATGGCGTTGCGCGCTCCAGAGAGGAAATCGCCGAGATGTGCATGTGCTGCATTGCTTACAATGCAACACGGGCACGTTTTTGCCCACAAAGCTATGGCGATGGCTACAGGACTCTCCTATGCAAGGCATGCGCGTTTCGTGGGTCGAGACCTAAAAACTGAGAATCATATGACTCAAAGGCTTGGGGGTCTATTCATAACTGCACTTTGTATTATGTACTACAAAATGCTATTCACATGAACTCCTTGCCTTCCTGATCAAATTTCTTGAAAACAATTATGCTCAGGTTAGGTGGGGAAACCAGGGCCAGGTTACTGATAAATTTGTAACGGAAAGGGGAGTCAGATAAGGGTGCGTCCTGGCACCAACACTGTTTACGCTACACATAAACAGGGTCATTGAATATTACAGGGAAGTACATACAGATGCACCCAAACAAAATGGTATTCCAGTTCCCCTATTAATGTTTGCAGATGACACTCTCATAATCTCTAAAACGCAAGAAGGGCTTCAGAAAGCAATTGGCTGCTTTGAGATGTTCTGTTATGATCATGGCCTAATCATAAATGTGTCAAAAACAAAATGTATGGTAATGCACAGACACAAGAAAGTAAGGGGCACAGTTTATATGAATGGCAAGCTCTTAGAACAAACAGATAGTTTCAGTTATTTGGGTATTACATTGGGGTCTCGGTTGGAATGGAAGCCACACATGACTTATTTAACCACCAAACATGCACAGTTGGCTGGTGTCCTACTGAGAGAGTTAAAATCTCTGCCACACAACCAATAGCCCCAGCCCTTAAAATATGACACCAAAGTTAGGGCTTCAATGTTGTATGGGGCTGAATTGTGGGGGGGTTTCCGACGTCACAGCCCTGACTAATGCACAAAACAAATTCTTGCGATGCCTAACAAGGCTCCCGCAATCTACACCACTGGTACCTTTGTACATGGATCTGGGATGTCGGAAAATACAGGACATATCCAGCTTTAGACCTATCGCATATTGGAGGAGGCTATGGGTTACACCCGAACTTTCCCATTATGCCTTAGCTCTTCTGGAAACCAGAAATATGGATTTGGGGGGTAAAATACTATGGTTCAGACAGGTCAAGTCACTTTTCAAAGCTTTAGGAATGATGGAATTATGGGAAAACCCTTCAGAAAATATCTTCCCTTCCCAAAAGACCTTAAAAGAGTTGTACTGGGCGTACATAACCCAGAGGGAGTTTCAGAAATATACTGACCCATCACTCATTAGGGCCTTTTTGGAACAAAAACACATCACTGCTTATGAGCGATACTGGGACCTCATTACCATCCCAAATGATAGGAAACTTTTCCATCAATATAGGGTGGGAACCCTTCCTATCAATACATTTACCAGCAAATGGTCAGGTAATAAAGATCACCAACTGTGTCCATTTTGTGTAGCCCAATCTGAAAGTCTTGCTCATGTTTTGTTTATATGTCCAGCATATAAAGCCCCGCGCCATAAATGGATTAGACCAATCTGTATACAGAAAGGCATCCAAAGTGGTACTGCGGCATTAAGAATTGTCAAAACAGATTGCACTGATAGCATGGTAATCGCACTTGCGAAATTTCTAAAATGGATGTGGTCAATACGTAGAGATAAATTGAAATTACTGTAGTCTGCGCAATTTTAATCTGGCCCCAAAACTGAAAAAAGCATGATAAGCAAAAATGATATTACATTTTATGGATTTTATATTCACACAGTATTTTTTTTTTTTAATGGTTGTGTTGGAAGTCCTTGTACATAGTATCGATTGGATAGTTTAATTAGCGAATTTTCCCTGTAAACTGTGAATATTGGATGTAACAAGTATGAAATGTTGACTTTTATTGTTTTTGTGTTGTCTTTTATGACTAATTGTCGAAATAAAGACTTATTTGACTTTGACTTTGCTATTCACATACCCATGTGAAGATTACTATGGCTCTGACTCATGTTTTCTGTGTGGAGATCACCACCCTGTCTGCATAGATCTCCCCACATGCAAGTATACGTTTTAGTAGCATATGTGGGATGGACAGATGAGAGTTGCTGGAAACAGGGAATACCTATTACCAAATGGGATGGGTTAATGAAGGACTCGGGTGGGGTCTGTACGGTCAAAAACCCACCCACAAAAGTGTAAGTGCATTGTTATTCACAAACTGCCATTCTATAGATACTGCACCCAAAGAAATCCAACACAGTAGTAAATGTACTCCAATTTAGAGCTGGAGTAAGTCCTGCACTATCCATGGCCAACACCCTCCCATACGAAATAATGAAGGTAAGGACTAAAAATTAAAACCCAATGGCTACTAATGTTAAAACAAATAACATTATTTAAACTATTTAAATATAAAAATACATTGTATTTAATATTAAAAATTGTTTACAAATAAAATATGTTTTATATCATTTTAAAATATTCTATTAAACTTTTGCAAATTTAAAAATTAATGCAACAATCTCTATCAAAAATAATTACATTACTTTTTATTAATTTTATCTGTTACTTTAATAATTACTATATATTATTTTTCCTTCAAGTAACATTTATCAATCTAATTAAACTTCAGAAAAATCATTTTATTTTCATTTAAAATATTCAAAATAATTAAATTTTTATTTAAAATTAAGTTATTCATGCTCTAAATTATTTATATTGTTTTACATAAAAAATAAAGTATATTTAAAAATACATGAATTATTTAACATAAATATTTAATATAAAAAATTCTATTTATTTTTTAAGTTTAATATACCTTTATGATTTTTCCTATATTTCACCTTATCAAGTGCACAGAACATTGTATATGGTTGTAAAGTCACTACTAGTGGTAACTCAACAGTCATTATTGCATTACTACTGGCTGCATCCCCAATTTGAAGGGGTTGGTAATGTAAGTCTACACTTTTGAGTAGCTTTACGGTCATAAATGGAAAATAACAAAAAGTAGTAAAGTTACTCAAAAGTGTAAATTTACTCTGTGGTTTTTCCTTTGCGAATAGGCTCCTTGCAGTAGAAACCACAACGTTCATATATGCAAATTCTTCTGACCACCAAATGACAATTTATGACATTTTTTCAGACTGGATAATTTAACAATGCCTCTTTTGGTTCCATGATTAATTATTGGAATTAGACTAAACTAGACTGGCAAACCAGAACAATTGTGGTGTGGTTGTTTCCCCACATGTCATGATGTCATAAATTATGTCATAGAACATGTCTTGAATTATGTAATATCGGAGGTCATAAAGTGTGCTACCGGGGGTGCAGGTTATACTGAGCTCTGCTAACTATAACGGCAAGTTATAGTTAGGTCTACTAACTATAACAGGTGAATTTCTGGAGCTGTTTTTGAGGGGGATCAATAAATTCCGCTTCTCCGGCAGAGTTGGTGGAGTTTTGGCCACTCAAACGGACTTCGGAGCACATTCCGCCAACCGCAGCATGATGGAGTTTTTTCTCGCCATGGGTGAAATTCATGGAGTTCCGCTACGCCAAATTCAGCAAACTAAAATAAAAACCTCTGTGAACTCCGCCTATCCCCGTACGGAATTGTGCTCGGCCATCCGTTCCCGCTGATTGGTGCAAGTTGCGTGCTCTGCATTGCAACCTGAGGATGAACTGCACAAAGCGGTTGCCCAAACTTGTTGCCATTTTGTTTTTTCCTATTCTGTGCATGGTGCTGGACCTACTTTTCAATATTTACTGTTTCTTCGTCATTCTCACTTTATCCAACGTATCCTCCCCTGTTTTACTTTTATTTCCTTAGTGTGTGTATTTGTGTTGGTGTATTTATGTTTTTTGCCTCTTTATTTTTTATTTTTGGTGACTTTTTTATCCCTTTAGTAGTTTTTCCTAAAATTCCCTTAATTTCCTAATTTCTCTGTTTTTACTCTCTCTTCCTCTTCTCTTTTTCTTTTTCGTATTCCACTCAGCGCAATGGCAGATCGTGGGTGAGGTGGCACCAGTGCAGGGGGTGCAGCGAGCCATACACCATGTGGGCTCACTAGGAGGTGCAGCCTCCCACCACTTTTACGAGGAGGAGGTGGCTGCACTTGCTTTTTCTTGTGCAGCGCCACCTCCCCTCCATGCTGGCAGGAGACCGCAGTCCCAGGTGTGGGTATGGCATGCAGGACTATCAGCTGCTGTGGAGGGTGCCCTGTTGCATTTGCTGACATACTGGGGTTTGGCGCACCCAGCAAAAGCTGATACACAGCTGGGCCGATATCTGGACCGGGAGAGGGGCCAGCTTGACCTGCTGGGTGTCAAGGTCGTGGGGCTTGGTGAGTACTAGTAATTCATTATGACTCATTTTGTTGTGCCCTAACCTATAATGCTAATTATTTTTTCAAATAACATGCTGCTCACACTAGGAGGTAAGTTAAGTTCACGTAACGTATTGTTATGAATATTACATGATCCAATTTGAGGGAGTCAGGTGCTCTTTGCTACCCAGTTCTACTCATTGCTGTAGGCATTCACTTGGGCTGCTTATTTAAGAAGTGATGCTGACTCCTCTGGCCTCCTGTCACTAAGATATTGGTACAGTGGTAGCAGTAGCAATATAATATCAGTGAATTAGCTATCTCTGTACCTTTCTTTTTATGTAGCTTTTACAGTCCCAAGCTATCTTTCAGTGATGTAGTATGAAAAATATGTATCTTTGCATTGAAAAGAGAAACTGACTGAGATGGTTCTTTAAAGGGGAGCAGCAAAGATCATTCATTGCAATGCATTAGTATTTCCAAAAGTAGTTTAGGAAATTTGGAATAGGGCTTCGGTAAAGTTTCGGAAATTGGGAATAGTTCAACTTGATAATATAGGCAATCTGATTTAGAAAAGTATAATGTCAATTTGTTACTATGTTTGCCTTTGTCAAAATATTTTCTAGGAGAGATTACAAGCATCACTAATCTATTTTCAGTAACAGTTTCTTTATTTAGATGTGGGTGTTGCTTCCATGTTTGTTTTGTTGCCCTAAATGTTAATGACCTACATTGTATCCCCATTTTTTTTTAGCACGGCATGACCCAGGTGAAATTACGAGTGATTGAGGGTGAGGGTGGGGGAGGGAGCCTTTGAGCCTGCTTGACGACTTGCAGCAGCCAGGCCTACTTGGGCTCAAGTCATGTTGGGTTGAATGGGTGCCTTGCCCTGACCAGCCCGACATGTGCACTTGAACCCTTGCCTACCTCTGCAATGTAGGAGCCAGGAGGATTGCTGCCACAGCTTGCAAGGCTCCAAATGAGCATTGGCAGAGCCTATCCGAGCCACTCCTCACACTGCTCTCTTGCTGTTTCCTGACATAAACAGCAAGGCAGGTACATCTACATTGGCTCAGCAATCATGGGGTGGGACAGGAATTGTAGGGAGCTCACGTCAGGTCACAACTTCCGAGCTCTCAGCATGCCTGGAGGCATTGGTGGCTGGTGGTATTATCATATGTCTTATACATTTGAAGCAACAAAACAAACATAGGGCGGCACCCCCATGGCCAAATAAAGAAACTGCCGCTGATATTCACTTAAGTAATCACAAAACACCACTCTCCTTGGGGGAATGTGCTTCAAAAGCTTCTTTGTGGTGGATGCCAACTTGTGTCAGTTGTGTGTTGTAGTCTTTGTTGCTTCACATTCTAACATGACAGTGACACTTGTGGGTCAAGCCTTTTTTCATGAGATGAGAGCTATGTGCAACAAAGCTTTTAAAGGTCAAACCAAAGTGATCATGGCACACAATGCACCTATCAGCTAGCACCCAATCTGGCATATACCATGCACAAAGAGTGTAATGCACTACTTTTAAAATAAATGAAGACTGAGCAATTCATCTCCTCTTGACAGTTGTCACATGAGCTAAAAAATGTAGACCCAATGAGGATTGAGAATGCATGAAAGACAAACATGGATGTGCACTGGGATCTAAGACAAATGTACATCGTTGAGGCAGAAAGCAATGCTAGAAGAGGATACATTGATACAAATTGTACAGATTGCGTTGCTTACAACCGTGAAGATAAATATTCCTCTGAACATTAACTCCTTCCATTTGCAGGACAGCCGGGAGCCGTCCTTTGCCACAGTGCTTGTGTGCACAGGATAGCTCCTGGCCGTCTTCGCACATGGCACTGGTAATCCCTCTGGTGCGGGCAGGAAGAGCTTCCCCAGCTCTCCAGGTTGTAGCTTTGGTTTCTGTGAAATGACAATCAGCATGCACATCGCGCTAATAGGCTCATTTCAGTTTTACTTTCTACGTCTCATGGGCTATCTCAGCCTCCAGAGCACGTAGAAAATTAGGAGAGGTATTGTTGAAAAGGGGAGAATCTCTCTTTTCCAATGGAACCCCGCCCTAGTGGAGGTGACAGATGGAGGCAATAGCCCCTGATATGCCCCCCCGGGGGGAGCAGAAAGCCCACTAGGCACCAGGGATTATTTTTTTGATACATAGGGGTGAGGGCTGCCCAACATGGGCATGCCAATGCCCAAACCTCCCTAAAAAAATGCCCCGCTTTTCTTCCTCCCCTGCTAGGCAGATGGGGACAAAGCCCCCAATCTGCCCCCCGGGGGAAAGAAAGTACACTAGGTAACAGATTTTTTTTATGTATATAGGGGTGGGGGCTTCCCAGAATGGGCATGCCAATTCCCCCACATCCCCAAAAAATCCCACAGTCTTTCTGCCCCCACTTGAGGCAGAAGGGGGGCAGAAAGCCCACTAGGCACCAGGGACAGTTTTTTTTATACAGAGGTGAGGGCTGCCCAAAATGGGCATGCCAATGCACCAACAGCCCCACAAAATTCCACAGCCTTTCTGCCTTCCTTGGGAGGCAGATGGGAAGAAAGCCCCTAATCTGCCTCCAGGGGTGGCAGAAAGCACACTAGGCACCAGGGATTTTTTTTATGAATATAGGGGTGGGGGCTGACCAAAATGGGCATGTCAATGCCCTCGCCCCCCAAAAAAATCCCACTGCCTTTCTGCCCCTTCAGGAGGCAGATGGGACAATAGCCCCTAATCTTCCCTCCGGAAGGGTGGAAATCCCACTAGGCACCAGGGATTTTTTTTTTATACGTAGAGGTGGGAGTTGCCTAAAATGGGCATGCCGATGCCCCCACACCCCAAAAAAATATTCCACAGCATTTCTGCCTCCCCTGGGAGGCAGATAGGGATAAAGCCCCCAATCTGCCCCCCGGGTGGCAGAAAGCTCACTATGCACTAGGGATTTTTTTATGCCTATAGTGGTGGGAGCGGCCCAAAATTGGCATGTCAATGCCCACACCCCCCCCCCAAAAAAATTCCACAGTCTTTCTGCCCCCCTGGAGGCAGATGGGTCAATAGACCTGATCTGCCCCCAGGGGGCAGAAAGCCCACTAGGCACCAGGGACAGTTTTTTTTTATACAGAGGTGGGGGCTGCCCACAATGGGGATGCCAATGCCCCCACCCTCCAGAACAAATTTCCACAGCCTTTCTGCCTCCTCCAGGAGGCAGATGGGGGCAATAGTCCTTCATCTGCCCTCTGAGGGGGGCAGAAAGCCCATTAGGCATCAGGTATTTTGTTTTGTTTTTTATACATAGGGCTGGGGACTGCAGAGAATGGGCATGCTAATGCCCCCACCACCAACAAAGGCTTTCTGCCTCCCCGGAAGTCAGATCGGGAAAATGGCCCCTTATTTGCCCCCGAAGGGTGGCAGAAAGCCCACTATGCACCAGGGATATATTTTCTAGGCATGCCAGTGAAAAGCCTCATTGGCAAGGATCTCTACCTTTTTTTAGGCACACATTTTGGCTGTTTCAGTGATATTTTTATTCTCATCTGCACGCAAGCGGGGGCAGAAAAACACTAGAAACCAGGATGAGTTTGTGTTTGTGTAAACTGGAGTTTGGCTGATGGTCTGCGTGTGCTGACATTTGGCTGGCATTTTGCTGGCAGTGTGTGTGGACCTGAACTTGGCAAATGGTGTGGGTAGACTCGCGCTTGATGAAGGTGTGTGTTGATTGGCCCTTGCCTGGTGGTGTGCATGGAGTTGTGCTTGGCTGGTGGTGTACTTGGACTCCAGGCTTGGCTGGCTGTGTGCATGGATGGTGCTAGACTGAGGATCGGGACTGGCCGTAGCGGGCACCCGACATTTACTCAGTGAGCCAGAGGGGTGGGGGCCGGTTTTCTGGCCGTGGGGGTGGTTTTGTCACTGGGGGCCGGTTTTGCAACACAAGTAAGGTATCATTTTTATTGGTAGAGTGAGGGGAATGCTGAGTGGTAGGAAATGTGTGGCGTGCAGTGATCCCACAACTTTCCCACTCAGATATTAGAGGAAAATGTGACTTTTTAGCAAAATTTGAGATTTGCAGTGAATTCTTGGAAGGAAAATGTTGGAGGATCAACGCAAGCCTCAAATTTATCTGTAAAGGTATAATTTTACTCGGGAAGCCAAGGGGAATGCTGAGTCGTAGGACATTTGTGCTGGCACAGTGATCCCACACAATAATGTGTGGAAAGAGTGTTTTTTTCCGGTAAATGTCCCAGCCACACAAGTGAGGTACCACTTTTATCAGGAGTTCTGGGGAAACACTGGGTGGTAGGAAATTTGTGTCAGCCCGGTGATCCCATAACTTTCCAACACAGAAAGTTGAGAAACATTTGAAAACATTGGGAGGCCCACACAAGACATACATCCATGGATTTTTTAAGAAATGTGTGGGTTTGGTAGGTTTCCCTAAATGGCCGCAGAGCCTGGGGCCAAATACCTAGGTGCCCCCCCTTGCAAAACCACGTTATTTTGTGATAGGTAATTTTGATGACACCACAATACGTTTTGGGCCCTTGCCTGTTGCAAGTACTTGTCCCACCCACACGACTGCAGTACCATTTTTATTGGGAGACTTTGGAAAATGCGGGTGGGTGAAAGTTTGAGGATCCACACAGATTCCTTAACTTTCCATCACAGAATTTGAGGAAAATGTTTGGTTTTTTTTTTACAGAGTTTGAAGGTTGCAAGTGATTCTGGGTAAAAGAACCTGGTGAGAGCCACACAAGTCACCCAATCCTGGATTCCCCTTGGTGTCTGGTCTTCAAAAATGTATAGGTTTGCTAGGTTTCTCTGAGAGCCATCAGAGCTAGGGTTCAAAATCCACAGCTAGGCACATTGCAAAAAAAAGGGTCAGTTTTCACTGTAAAAATGAGGTGCATCCAGGTTGGTTTCGGACAGTTTCCTGTTGCAGGAACTTGGCCTACCCACACAAGTGAGGTACCATTTTTATTGGGAGACTTTGGGGAATGGTGGATGGGTGAAAGTTTGTGGATCCATGCTGATTCCAGAACTTTCCATCACAGAAATGTGAGGAAAATGTGTTTTTACTTGACACAGTTTGAGATTTGCAAGGGATTTATTTATTTATGTGTCTTATAGAGTGCCCAAATCGCCCCCAAAGGGGTATCTCTGCCCTACAGAAGTGCTATTAGGTCAGGGTAGGGAGACTGAAGAGGAGTTACAAAGTCACTGAGGGAGTCCGGAAATTTTGGTTTCTAGAGATCGAGGGAATTGCAGGTAATTAGTGCATTCACACAGATGAAGAGGAAGTTGATTCCAGTATGAGGTGGCCAAGTGGTAGAAGGCTTTCCCCCCAGTGAGTGGTTTCTCTATCGGAGGAACCACAAGGCGCAATTTCAATCCGGATCGGAGTGTTCTAGAGGGCTGATACCGTATAAGTCAATCGCTAAACTAGCTTGGAGCATTGCCGTGAGGTGCGTTATGCACCATACAGCAAATTTCTATATGAATCTGCTTCTGAACAGGCAACCAGTGTAGACCCTGGAGTAAGGGCACGGAAGAGGTTCTGGCTGGAGATTTGGAGACCAATCGGGCGGCGGTATTTTTAACCACCTGGAATCTGTTGAGTGATGCTTCAGTGGCTGAGATTAGAAGGGCATTGCAGTAGTCAAGGTGACATACTACAAGAGCATGTAGTAAAGTTTTCCTGACTGTTAAAGGGAAGAAAGGAAAAGCCTTCCTCAGGAGCCTTAATAAAAAAGAAACAAGAGCTCACAGTGGCTGAAACTTGCTCTTTCACAGAGAGTTTCTGGTCTAAATGCCTACCTAGATTTTTCATCACTGCTTTTGGAATAGGGGCGGGATGTAAATTGTTAGGCCACCAATCTGGGGACCAGAGTAAGGGCACCTCTCCGAAGAGCATACTTTCCGTTTTACTGGCATTTAACTGGAGAAAGTGGTTTCTCATCCATTCCGAAATTGCATTCATACCTTCAGAGAAGGCCAACTGAGTATTAGCAGAGTTTCTATCAAATGCCATTAGGAGCTGGGTGTCATCCGCATAAAATATAGGGATGAAACCCAGGTTCCTAAGAAGATCTGCAAGAGGGGCCACATGAACATTAAACAATGTGGCACTTGAGCAAGATGCCTGGGTTACGCGTTTGGTCAGCTTTGATGTGGGGGAGTGGAAAGTTCACAGATGAACAGTTTGAGTGCGGTTATTCAAAAAATTAGACAACCACTGGTAAGCTCGATTTTGGATACCAACATTTCTTAATCTGGATAGAAGAATGGTATATCGTGTGAAACGGTGTTGTCAGATCCAGCAGCACTAACAGTACTGCCTGTCCTTTATCTAGGAAATGTTGGGGTTATCGGTGACTGCAATTAATGCGGTCTCCGTGCTGAATCTGGGGCGGAACCCAGACTGGGAAGGATCAAATCCTCCTATTGCTTCCATAAAGTCTGAAAGATGTTTGTTCACATGTTTCTACAGGAGTTTACTCAAGTAGGGTAGCAGGGAAATAGGAAGGTAATTGGATAGATCTTCTGGAGGAGCATTGGGCTTTTTCCTGATTGGAATTATTTGTGCGGCTTTCTATTCAGGAGGTAATGTGCCCGTAGCCAGGGAGGAATTAAGGATTGTGCAAATCAAGGGAGCCAATTGCTTATGAAGCAGCAAGGATACCTTAGCTGGTAGAACATCCTGAGGTGAAACAGATTTGATTGTTTTCATCAGGGACTCCACTGTGTCTATTGTAAGAAGGGGAAAGCAATCCAAAGCGTTTACAGAGTAAGGATGTGGTAGGTAAGAAGCAATATTAGTTTGTTGGGTGTCCTTATCTTTAGTAATACTGGCATATATGGATTCTGGGTAACAGAACATGGTGAAGGGCACACAAGTCACCCCATCCTGGATTTCACTGGGTGTCTAGTTTTCCAAAATTAATAGGTTTGCTAGGTTTCCCCAAGTGGCGGCAGAGTTAGGCTTCAAAACCCACAGCAAGGCACTATGCAAAAAGGGGTCAGTTTTCATTGTAAAAATGTGGTGTGTCCCTGTTGCATTTTGGCCAGTTTCCTTTCACAGGCACTAGACCTACCCACACAACTGAGGTACCATTTGCATCGGTAGACTTTGGGAAATACGGGGCATATGGAAGTTTGTGGATCCACGCAAATTCCAGAACTTTCCATCACAGAAATATGAGGAAAATGTGTTGTTTTTTACAAAACCTAGTGAGAGCCACACAAGTCACCCCATCCTGGATTCACCTGGGTGTCTAGTTTTCAAAAATATACAGGTTTGCTAGGTTTCCCATGGTGCCGGCTGAGCTACGGTTCCAAATACACAGCTAGGAACACTGCGACAAAGCGTCAGTTTTCACTAGAAAAATGTGATATGTCCATTTTTCATTTTGGACCGTTTCCTGTTGCAGGCACTAGGCCAACCCACTCAAGTGAGGTACCATGTTTATCTTGAGACTCAGGGAAAACAGAATTGTAGAGCAACTGTTATTACCTATTGACTTACTATGCATTTCTGCCTTCCAAATGTAAGACAATGTGTGAAAAAGAAGTAACTTTGAAAAATGTCCCATAATTCACATGTTATTATGGGTACGCACAATTTAGGAGATGTGCAAATAGCTCCTGTTTCTAAACTTTATATGTTTTCAAATTTCAGAAGACATAGGTGTCCTTGATACCTATTCTCCACTCTTTATATTTTAGCAAGTGATTTACTATATAATGGCTACACAATGGAAAATCATTGCAAGACGTAGCTCAGTTATTACCTCAGGGTTCCTCAGGTTCATGGTGAACCTACATGTCCTATATATCCCCACAACCAGAGGGGTCCAGCAGATGTAATGGTATATTGCTTTAAAAATAATGTCCTACTTAAAAGAAGTTACAGGTGAAAACATTGGCACAAATAGCTGTTTTTTTTCAACTCATTTTCATTTTTTCTTATTTTCAACTGTTAGTTTCTAAAAAAGAAAAGCTTGAAAGAGCTACACAAATGACCCCTTGATGAATTCAGAATGTTGTCTAATTTTCAGAAATGTATAGCTTTCTGGGATCCATTATTACTTTCACATCCATTTCTACCACTAACTGGAAGGAAGCTGTAGGCACAACAAGTAGCAAAAATAGGCTATGCACCAGTAAAATGGCAAAACTGTGAAAAAACATTGTGGTTTTTATTACAAAAGTCTGCCTGTCCCTGAAAGCTGGGAAGATAGCGATTTCAGAACCACAAACCCTTTGATACCTTTTGCAGGAAACAAATCCAGTCGCTTTCATCTGCAGCACTTTTTCCCCATTTTTCAAAAAGAACCCCAAACGTTTGCTGTATTTTGGCTAAATCCTGGGTCCCCTCCAGAGGAATCTACAAACCCTGGGTACCTTTAAAATCCCCATGATGTTGGAAGAAAAGGACACAAGTTTGGCATGGAAACCTTATGTGGACAAAAAGTTACAGGGGCCTAAATGCAAACTAACGCAAATAGCCACAAAAAAGGTTTAGCACAGGGGGGAAAGGCCTTGCAGTGAAAGGGTTAAAAGGTGGATTTGACTTTGCACATAGATAGCTCTCACAGAGGATGCTGAAAAAGCTGCTGGATGCCATTCACACTGTTTTAGCCAATGTCAGGGGGATGAGGGGCAGAAAAGTGAAATAGCATTGCATCCCATGAAGGCTGCTCCCTTAGCACAGCAGTAGACCGACAACAAGCATTCAACTCCACATAATTCAACACAACACCACACTGTTGTGTAGTTTCTCTGTTTGCGAACAACATAAACTTAGGATGGTGCCAGACTGATTCCATGCACACATGCGGGATATATTGTCCCTTGAACCATATAACTCACAGTGTCACTGTTACCCCCCAACATCTAGGCAGGGGACAAACAATTCTGGCAACTACTGAACAGGACAACCCTGTTTTGTCACTGTTACCCCCCAACATCTAGGCAGGGGACAAACAATTCTGGCAACTACTGAACAGGACAACCCTGTTTCCTCAGGAACCGTCGTGACAAACCAAGATTGTTTTGCTCCGTCACTCATGATCTCTTTCGCTCAGAGAAACATACAAAGAATACACAAGGCGACTTTTTCAATATTTATTGACCGTAGCGATTCCTGTATAGAAAATATGTGCTGCTATGATCCACAGATAGAATCTGACAAAAGTTATAATGAGCGTCAAAACAGTGAATAAAACGAAGAGTTCCACCATCTTGTTGATACAACTTATATATGCATACATATACAATAATATAGCAATCTAGCGTACTCCGACAATGCAAACCCTAACCTACGTGTCTAGGGTGTGAATGTATTATCTGCCAAGAACCCCCCTTCAGGAAAATCTTACCCCTTTACCTGGTGGGTATGAGTATAGGACCCTATCTTGGTCATGAATTAGGCACCCCTCACGGAGACTTCAGGTAGCTGCTATGGACTCCTTGACGTCAACAGGAGTGTCTCCTCTGATTGTATTAGGAAACAAAAGAATATATATGGTCAAGATTGTGATCAGGCTGCCATCGTTTATATTCTATATTCTATTTAATGCTATGTCGCCATATGGAGATAATAATAAACGCATAATTCTGTATCATGTATATGAGGACCGTGCACACTATGCCATGGCAGTGTAAAAGTGTTCTCATGAAGTACTCCATGTCAGCAAGGTCGGTGTTTCTTAGAAACCAACCCAAGTGTCATGAATGCAAATGTGTTTTAAAAGTCAATGTGACAAATTGAAGGCAACTTTAGGAAAAGAGCAGTTTCATCTAAAATGGCACTATTTCTTACCGGACCTAACTAAGGCACATGACAACACATAAATCCACGCAACATAATTCCACTACACACAATACATTTAAACATCTCATAAGTCCACCCCACAAAATTCAAGTACACAATTCCACTCTATATCATTCCACTCCATGCCAAAGAATTGCAATCCACTAAATTCAACTCCACATATTCTCAATCTGCCCCATGCCACATAATTTCACTTCACAAAAACCACCCCATGCAACATAATTCCACTACATTCCAAACCATATAATTACACTCCACACAATTCAACTCTAGAAAATGCCACTACACATAATTTCACTCCAACCTACATAATTACACTTCTCGCCACATATTTACACTCAACATATATCAGCTCAACTGCAAAACACATAATTACACTAAACTAAATTCAACTTTGCAACATGCCAATTAATTCCACACCACATAATACTACTCCACATTATGCCACACAATGCAGCTTCACATAATTACAGCACACAACATGCCACACAATTCTACTCCACATAATTCAACGTCACACCATACCACATAATTCCACACAGTGCCACACAACTCCACACCACACAACTCCACACCACACAACTCCACACCACACAACTCCACACCACACAACTCCACACCACACAACTCCACACCACACAACTCCACACCACACACAGAATTACACTCCACATATTACCACTCAACACAACATAATTCAAATCCATATAATTACACAATATCACATAAATACAACTCATCCACTCCATGCCACAAAGCAATAATCCACATAACACTCCACACCATGCCACATAATTCCACCCAACATTATTTCACTCAACACCACACAGAATTCCACAACATGCCACAAAATTGAACACCCCTCAACATGATTCCACTACAGTACATGCCACTCCAGGGTGAAGAACCGGGTTTTAAACCCAGCGGCGCCAGGGGCACGCCCAAAGTCTTCGGACTCACCTTTCTTGGTATACAGAGACACGGAATACTTTTGGGTGGCGTCAAAGACCAAATTTATTAGCTGCAGCTAGTAACAGTAATCCCAGCAATACAACACGGTGTACAACTCGAGAAACTGTTCAATTTTGTAAGGTGAAACATCCCTTTTTATACCCAATATTCACATTACAAATGGACACCCACTGCACAAAATTCTAGCCAATAAGGTACATTTTCAAACAAAGTATTACATGACAGAAACCTCAGTTTGTACTAACTCAACCCAAGGTAAATCATTAAGAATGTCCCAAATCCAATCTCCACAAGCCAGACAAACCCATAATTGAAAGCACAATGCATGTAATGAAGAAACATAGAAAGGAAACAATGACAGATAACAAGCAAGATAAAGCATGTGTAGAGAAGCTCAAAGTTAACGATGTCCTGAACATTGACTGGCAATCTCAGATAACGATCAACCAAGGAAATTGTAGGTCAGTTTCAGATAAAGGGGTCAGTTCCTTACAATGCACCTTAGAGTAAAAAAAAGGCTTAGTTAATAAGTGCATGAACAACGAACCCCATGCAACTTTGTTCGTTTGGTTACCTCCACGGGCCTACGTGATGGCAACACAAAATGGAGGCATGGACAAAATGGAACCCATATTCGAGAAAAAGTCTCTGAATACGTATTAAACTCGCTAGTTAACTTGACGAATTCACTCCATATTAGCCGCACTTACTAAATACGGTACATCACAAAAATCGTGACGGAACCATAACCTCACAGGACAAGGCAGAATTTTTACAGAACCTCAGACCCTCCTTTTGCCATTAAGTAGGCAATAACCCAAACTCATGTTAGTCTGAATCTAGGTCTATATCAATATTCATCAGATCAAGGTGTTGCTGGAGCATCATCCTCCACTTCTCTCGAGACAGATGTCTGCACACACATGGTAGCACAACGGCTACAAATGGCGGGACAACACTGAATGCAAAGACAACAGGAGAAGAGGATAGCTAAAATCAAACCAAAGAACATCAGAATCTTCCATCCCCATTTGGACAGTAGTCCCCAAAACCATCCAGTCAACGACCAGTCTCCTTCATCCACATGAATAGACTCAGAGATCTTATGCAGTCTAGAGATGGCTTGGTACACTGTAGGGGCATTATCTGGTATGAAAACACAGCAACTAGATTGGATCAATTTGCATACCCCTCCTCGATCTGCAAGTATGATATCTAAAACCATAAGGTTTTGTAACGTCATAAGACGATCCGCTTGAAGCTCAGCTGTAACATTACTAAGGGCACCTGCAGTTTCATTTATAGTGGCCTCAACCACTCTCGTAAGTTGTCTTATATTCCTGCTATTAGCCATAGGACCCCAAAACGGTAGGAAACCCTAGAAAGTCTCCCACTTCTTGTGCTGCAGTATCTTCCTGATTGAAGACACCTCTACCATATCTTGTCCTATGATAGTCCGAAGTAGTAGTGTATGTAGGGGGAAGTAGAAACGCCACATAACAAGTTCCTGAAAAATCAGGTGGCAACCATGTATAGGCTCTATCGTGACAAACAAAATATGTGCCTTTAGCTGGTACGAACGGAGGAGAAGTCAGATGAATAGACATAGGTTTGAGCACACACACTCTTACCTAACTGAGCTCTCGGATTCCGACAACTACCTTGCAAACAAAAGTGGCCTCGATAGGGTACAATCCAAATCAGGGGAGACCTTTTTCGTCTCTCTTTCTCTGTCAAGCTAGTACTATATCCAGTCACGTTCCAACCAACGTAAGCCTGCACCTCATCCTTAGGGATAGTATTATATGCATCAATATCTCGGATCATATCCACTATTCCCTTTATCAAGGCACTATTACTTGGATTGTCTTTCACGGAACGTAAGGAATATACCTCATTTGCATTGATGAACATAAAGCCCATACAGACCCATTAAAAGAAAAAGGCAAAACCAGATAGGGCATACCTCTTATCTGCCGTATGAGGCATAAGACCACAGACCCAGTAATTAGTGGTATTTACTACCAACTGATGCTGATGCAACAGTTGTATAAACAAATTGTTGACAAATTCTGACCTCCTCTGTTCATGTTCAGGCAACGTGTAAAATTGATGCAAAGAAACAGTAGTAAAGGAAAGCATAGGTTGGGAAGTGGGTGCAGATTTCAGTGGTGTAGCATAAACAATCCAACCCACACAAGCTAATGTGATACTTAAAAATATTAAAGAACACAATATAATAAAACATTTGCTACGTATTAATATATAGAATTTTGTCTTAAAGTCCATTTTCTCAACAACTCTCTCAGTTACAAAAAACTCCATCCTCTAACGTGCTGCTCACGGCAATTTTCCTTCTTCACTTAAGTGTGCGTCCAGGCGTCCTAGACGTCCCTAGAACCGCAGACCTTTCGTCAATACGCGGGTCACCCCTTAAGAACTTATACCGTGACCCTGCAGCTGAGCTCGGATGGTAGCTCGAAAAAGAAAAATAGAACAAAAAAAGTTTGTCTGAAAGAGTATGATTCTCAAAAAAATTCAAATTTATTTGTCCATTTTAGACTGCAAATTATAGCGTTCTTTACCAGGCATCGTCTGATCCTGGAAAAGTGTCTCTGGTTGGGTAGTGTCAAGCTTTAAATGTGACGGCACAGCTTCTTGCAAAACTTCGTCATCCGCACGTTCCGACTGAGTCCATTTCAAATGTGCGTCACTGAAAGGCACGAATCTCAGAATCCTTTCAGTCTCAGAATCGGCAATACCATTTTTGACCCATTGGTCGTATGGTAAGGGTAAGGGTATCCTTTTACAATGGGTGGCATGCACCCAGTTTTTCTTGCCGCAAACCATGACAGCAGTCCGAGTTGCCAATAACACCTGATACGGGCCTGTCCACCTTGGTTCCAGATTCTTTGTCCTTTGGAAATTTCTCACCAAGTCCAATCACCAGGTTGAATCGAGTGACCCGCATCCACAGAAGCTGAAGGTAAAGTATCATACACCTGTTGGTGAAGAACACGCAATTTAGCAGTCAAGTCATGTAAGTAATCAACCAACATAGGATACTCGATGTCGCTATATTCATTCGGCCTCGGCACACCTCAAACATTTGCCGGGCGTCTAAAAACAATTTCGCATGGGGTAAGTCCCACACGAGAATGTACTGTGGTTCTTGTGGACAAAAGTGCCTGTGGTAGAGCATCTGGCCATGTAAGACCAGAGCTTGCTTGTATCTTGGCCAATTTAAGTTTAAGAGTGCCATTGTAGCACTCGACCAAACCAGCTGACTGGCGGGTGATTCGCAGCATGAAATTTCTGTTTGATGCCCAAACCCGCACACACTTTCTTCATAATCTGACCTACAAATTCACTTCCATTATCACTCCATACCATTCTTGGCAAACCATACCTAGGGAAATATTCTTTAAGCAAAACCTTGGCTGTAGATAAAGCAATATTATCCTTGAGGGGGTAGGCCTCTATCCATCTGGAAAAGGCACAAACAACCACAAGGACATACTTTAGGTTATTGCATCTTTCCATGTGAATAAAATCTAACTGTAGCACCTCGAACGGATACGTTGGAGGAGCAAAATGACCCGCTGGAGTTGGAGTTCCCTTGCCAGGATTATGCATCAAGCAAATCATGCAGTTTTTAACCAGATTCTCAGCACATTTAGGAATTCCAGCATTCTGCCATACTGGAGCCAACAACTTACATATCCCTTTTGAACTGATATGAGCCAATCCATGAGCCATCGTAACCACTGGGAGCAAATACGCTTTAGGCAACAACCATCGCTGGTGCTCCGACAACTCAACCCAACAGCCAGTCGAATCCAACAATCCTGTAGTCTCTCTCCACACACTCAATTCTTTCACCGTAGCTTCTGCCTGAATCGATTTCACACTTTCTATTGTGTCTTCACACATTCCTCCTGCCATAACCCATCTAGCAGGACCTGCAACATACATTCGACTCATCACATCTTTCGCCGTTTCTCTCGCTACTTCATCCGCAAACGCATTACCACGACCAACATCATCCGTAACTTTCCTATGTGCACTGCATTTCACAATCGCAACTTGTGTCGGCAAAGTAAGTGACTCAAGAAGTTCATTTACCAATTGTCCATGCTGAATTTTCGTACCATGGGAAGTAAAAAATCCTCTCTCTCTCCACAATCGTCCAAAGCTATGAGCCACACCAAATGCATATTGGCTATCAGTATACACATTCACTCTCTTTCCTTTCGACAACACACACGCTCTCGTCAGTGCAATGAACTCTGCTGCTTGAGCTGAATTCTGTGCAATACGTGCAGTTTCAACAATCGTGTGCAAAGTTCTAACCGCATACGCTGCAGTCGTATCGCCATTCAGAAGCTTAAAGCATGAACCATCTACCCATAGGGTACCATCTGGATTCAAAAGAGTATTATCTTTCAGATCAACTCTACCCTTCGTTTCCTCCTCTGCCCGGAGAAAACAATCATATTGTTCCTGAGCATCTGTCTCTACAGAAATCGGCAACAATGTAGCTGGATTCAATGTGTTGCACCGCTTAATGTGCACATGACTAGCCAAAAGCATCAACTCATAACCTGACAAACGCGCACTAGTAAGGTGCTGAGTCCTTGTTTTATTCAATAAGGTATCCACTGCATGTGGGACCATCACAATCAATGTATTATCCAATACCAAACCAGTAGACTGTCAGATAGAAACAGCCGCTGCCGCTGTAGCTCTGAGACAACTAGGCAACGCCCTAGCTACCGGATCTAAAGTAGCTGAAAAATACGCACATGGGCGCTGCTTGTCTTCAAATTGTTGTATCAACACTGACAACGCACAACCTTCTCTCTCGTGCACATAAAGTGTAAAAGGGGTACTGTAGTCGGGAGTACCCAACACCGGAGCAGAACACAATGCATCACGTAACTCAGAAAAACTCTTCTGACATTCGTCAGACCACGGAAGAGGGTTTGGTGTGTCCTTAAGGGTAAGTGCCAACAGAGGTTTCGCTAGCAACGAAAAGTTGGGAATCCACTGCCTACAATACGAGGTGATACCCAAAAAGGCACGCACCTCTCTCTGTGTGGATGGCACAGTCATTTGAGCAATCGCTTGAATACGCTCTGGGGTCAATCGCCTGCCCTCCTTCGACAAGAGATGACCTAAGTAGGTCACTTCTTGGAGGCAATACTGCAACTTTGAAGGTGACACTTTATGGTGATGGTCAGACAAATGTCGCAACAAAGAAAGCGTAGCTTCTTTACAAATCTCTTCATCATCAGCAGCGACCAACAAATCATCCATGTATTGGACAAGAGTCGCACCAGAAGGCAAGACAAAAGTATCAAGCTGAGTTTTCAAAGCCTGACTATAGATGGAGGGACTCTCACAATAACCTTGAGGAGCCCGCTTAAAGAGGAAGCTTCGGCCTCCTAAAAAGAAGCAAAAAAAATCTCTACTTTCCTCAGCGATTGGAATACTAAAGAAAGCGTTCTTCAGATCAATAACAGAAAACCAAGCAGCTGAGGCAGGGATCATAGTCAACAAGGCAGTGATATCCGGGACAACAGGAAACTGTGGCACGACAATCTTATTGACTTCCCGAAGATCGATCACAAACCGATACACAGGTGGCTGGGAAGAGTCAGTACGCTTAGGAACAGGCAGAACAGGACTGTTACACACATTACCTCTCTTTTCTTCAATCACATCTTTCTCAACCAAATCATAGATAATCGCTAAAAGAGCTCTTTCACCATCACTAGAGATCTTGTATTGGGGAATGCGAGGTAGCCCAGCATTCGATTTGAGGGTAACAACATAGGGTGGAATCTGCAAGAGGCCAATATCATTAGGACCTGTAGCCAAAAGAGTATTAGGAAGCGAACGCAATTCCGGTGGAAGCCGATCTTTAGACAAGTACATCGGAGAAATCACTCTCTTACCAAACGTAAGATGTACTCCTGAAGAAGAACGTTGTAATGATGCATGCAATCTTTTCAACAAATCCAAACCCAACAAATTCTCACCACAACGTTAGAATAAGGGGCGTTTCCAATTCACAAGGACCAATAGAAAGAGGCAAAGGACAAGAGACCAGATTACGAACTGGGGCGCCAGAAAATCCCGAGACATTCGTCAAGCCAGACAAAGGTGCGCCAGGGAGTTTAGAGTGCATGATAGAACTCTTAGCCGCACCAGTATCCAAAAGAAAAGGTTCTGCCACACCTGATGTAATTACTTCAACACAAGGTCCACTCTGGTCTACTGGAACCAACACTACTCTCTCTCTTTGTCCATGGCTGTGCTAGCTATCATTATAACCAGCACTCTCGCTTTCAACATAATAATTATCCGTGTAGTATTGAGCAGACTGAACAATCGGAACATTCTGTTGATCAAAATAATTCATAGAATTCTGAGGGGGAAAGGAACGTTCATTCTGAGGAAACATACCACGTCCTCTACCCCTAGGTGCTTGTTGAGAACCTGCATGGCCTCTCAGACCAGACACACCATTCGCACGCTGAAGCAAAATCGGACAACTACTCTTGAAATGACCTTCTTCCCTACAATAAGCACACTGATTAGGGCCTAGCAGAAGTCTCGGAGGAAAAGACTCAGGCTTCTGCAACAATCTTTGAAACTGCGGGGCTGCTGAAACTGGGAAAGTTGCTGAAACCGACGCTGATTAGGGCGAGGCGGATACGCCTGCTGTAAAAGAACCTTCGTCTTCAATTCTTTAGTCTTTTTCTCTGCTTTATCCTTCTCATCTTTATCTCTATTCTCGTAGTATTGTGCAGTAGCCAATATCTGGGCCGAGGAAGAAACAGCCCTTGAACTCTCAGAGTCCTTTAACTTATTACAAAGTTCGGGGAGCAAATTAAAAACAAACTTATCTACAAACAACCTCTGACCACCTTCTGTACTCATGTCCTGACCACAGTGATCAATAAATGTTTCCTCAAACCTAGTGAAGAAATCAGACACACTCATCTTTCTTTTGTTTGCATGCTTCTAACTTGTCCCAATTCACTCGCATAGGAGGCATCAAGGTTTTCATTAAATTAATAATCCTACCGGGTTGATCTGCAAGTTTTCGACCTCCTACCTGTCGACCATCATCAGCAACAATGTTAACCCACGTATCTCCTAATTCTGCCGCATGATCCTCGTGACGGATCTTCGCCCACAAAGGTTGAGGAACTACATTACCCAACAACATATCTATGTCAGCTAAATTCATAACACACGCATCAACTGTCTGAGACAACTCCTTGTAATAACCAAGGGGGTCAGGCAAAGTCTACTTAAGAGCCAGGACCTCAGCTCTCTTCCAAGGGACATGTACCCATACTCGCTGAAAACGAGCCGGTACTCCCTGAACACCATTAACGGCATCAGCAACAACCTCCTCTCTCCATACAGGAGGAACTTCTCTCATAGGATACTGCTTCACTTTCCTCCTAACAGAAGGATCAGGTTCAAGCAATGACTGAGAAGGAAGTCTACACCTAAACGCAAGAAGCGTCTCTACCGCTTCCTCAACATCGGGACCCACTATCGTCCCTTTAGCAAATTCAGACTGAACATTAAGCGTTTCCTGCGGAATCGAACCCAACTCATTATTTTCCCATTCTTCACGAAGAAAAGTACACATTACATCAAAAACATACCTTTGCTTAGGCGGATGCCACTGTAAGAAAACATCCATGACCGCTTGTAAATTATACCTAGAAACATTTAAAACCCATCTACGAGCCGAAAGATCCAACACTGCCCGCTCTTCGGGACCAGGAAGCGGACTACGACTCTGCTTACGTTCCGAAACCGGGGTCATATTCAGTGACCCAAAGAGTGGAGATAAAAGACTAGCAACAGTCTCAGTCATTAGTTTTTGAGCAGAAGGAGAAGAAGTTACCATAAGGACAGGAGACAAAGTGTTTTGAGACGTAGAGTCAGTAGTAAAGGAAATCGAAGGTAAAGGGGAGGAAGGCAAAGGAGTTTGAGGCAGAACTGTTAGCAAAGCTGGCGGTCCTAGAAGAGGCTGCGCCAATGGAGGAAGAACCACTTGGGGAAGAACGGGTGGCTGAACAACACCAGGGGGTTGAACAACTGGGGGTTGCGGAGGTGCTGTAGCACTCTGCACATAAGGGAAGTGGTAATCTCAACAAATGCGACATCAAAGGATCCTTTTCAGGGTAATTTGTCGCCTTCGGAAGAAGAGGTGGCAAAGCCGGATATCATTTATCAATGGCCATGCAATGTTGTCTATCTGACACCTCAATCGCACGATCTTCTTCATCTTCCTTAAACATCCTAGCAGCTTGTAGTATCGATATATTCTTTTCTTTCCTATCTCTCTTAGCTTGCTTAATTCCTCGCTGTTTGGCTTCCTTACGCCAGAGGCGGAAAGAGTCAAACATCGCCGGCCGGGCTTTCTTCCTAAATAGCGCAACTTCTAGATTATCTAAAATCTCTGATTCGAAACTACCATGTTGGCGCCATCGTAAGACACCATCTTTCTTCGTATAGCGGCTCCATACTTCATTATAGGAGATAGGACCCACTCTGTGTTTTGAATAGAGCTCATAAGTCGGAGTTCCAACCGGAGGTATCGGATAAGAACCTGGCGGGCACAATATGATACTGTAGCCAAGCTGGCCTATAAGACGGTGGTCAAGGCCTATCACCGGGACATTCGCCTGGAAAAGAGAGCGTATCTAGCTAGGAGAATAGAAGCTGCTTCTAACTCCTGCAAGGAGATTTTCTCCATTGTGAGAGAATTTATTTCCCCATGGTCTAACACCTCGGACGAAAAACCATCCGGTACCTGGGCTCTGGACCTTGCTGATTTCTTTACGAGCAAGATCCTACGTATACAGGAGTCTTTTCCATCGCCTGAGCCCACGGGCCACATTAATCCTGAGACCATCTTACCCCAGCGGGCGTGGCCAGGTGTGGTGTTGAGTGTGTTTCCACCGATCTCTGTCCCTGACTCTTTAGCGTTAATGGGCAATCTTAAATCGGGTTCGCCTTGCGACCCATGCCCGGCTAAATTTTTAGCGAAAGTTGCAAAGGTGATTAATCCACTGGCAAACCCGCTGCTGAATCTTTCGCTGTGTCAGGGAGTGGTCCCACAAGCCTGGAAGCAGGCAATGGTGATTCCATTGCTCAAAAAAACAGGTTTAGATCCAAAGGCCCCGGTTAATTATAGACCCATCTCTCTGCTGCCGGCTCTCTCGAAGATTGTGGAAAAGCACGTTCAGGGTGTGCTTTCCAACTTCCTAGAGGCCAACGAGATCTTGCACGCTACCCAGTTGGGTTTTCGTCCCCATCTAAGCACAGAGACTGAGCTCCTGGAGGTTTCAGAAACCATTAAAGGCGTTCTGGACTCTGGGGGCAAAGTAATGCTGGTGATGTTGGACTTGTCGGCGGCATTCGACACCGTCCCCCATGATGGCCTTCTCGGAAGACTCTTTGAGATAGGTCTGCGGGGGACGGTGCTCGACTGGTTTTCTTCCTTCCTAGCCGGCCGCCGGCAAACGGTCTGGGCGCCGCCAGATTCCGCCGTGATGCCGCCTCTGGGAGTCGGGGTCCCACAGGGCTCTATTTTGAGCCCGACCCTATTTAACATCTTCATGACCCCGTTGGCGGCGTTAGCGGAGTCGTATGGCGCCCGGATCGTATCCTACGCTGACGACACCCAGCTCCTCTTCTCATGTAAGAGAGGAGGAGACTTTGAGGAGGAGAGTATCCGGGATTGCCTTGGGGCTGTTTTCCAATGGTTCCATCTGAATAGCCTCAAGTGCAATTCCGATAAGTCCGAGGTACTCTTCTTTGGGTGCGACACAGAGCCAGACTGGCAGGCCTGGTGGCCGGTTAACATGTTTCCTCCGTCCTGTTCTTCGCAAGTTGCCAAGAATCTGGGGGTTAAAATGGATAAGGGGCTAACATTGAAATCCCAGATCCTTGGGGTGTCGGGCACATGCTTCGGCATCCTTAGGATGTTGCGGAGGTTCCTTCCCCTATTGTCTGAGGAGCATAGGAAACTGACAGTGCAGGCTCTGATTGGGTCCAGGCTGGATTATTCCAACATTCTTTACCTGGGCCTACCAGAGTACTTGCTGCAGCGGCTCCAAGTGGTGCAGAACGCTGCCGCGAGAGCAATCTTTGGATTAAATAGACGGGCCAGTGCATCGGGCCTGTTGAAAACCTTGCATTGGCTTCCTATCCGGAAACGAATTGCTTTTAAGGCTCTGACTCTGGCCTATAAAGCTCTCCACGCGGTGGGAGCAAAGTATCTTCAAAAGAGACTGGTCTTTTATCAACCGACCAGGTCTCTGAGGTCGGAATCCTTGTTTTTGGCGGTTGTCCCGCGTGTGAAGAGAGCTCGCCTGGGAGGCCGCTCTTTTGGATTGCTGGCGCCACAGTTGTGGAACTCTTTGCCACTCGCCCTGCGGGGAGCTACCAGCCTATTAGCTTTTAGAAAAGGCCTTAAAACCTGGATGTTTACCCAGTAGCCTATCTTCCTGTATGTTTTTATTTGGCACTCTGTTTTTCCTTTTATCGGTGTTATGTTATTGTGTTGCAGCCTTCCTTTTCCATTAAAGCGCCGGGACACTCTTTTTGAGTATCCGTGCGCTATATAAAAGAAAACATAACATAACATAACATAACATAAAACATAACATAAAACATAACATAAAACATAACATAAAACATAACATAAAACATAACATAAAACATAACATAAAACATAACATAAAACATAACATAAAACATAACATAACATAAAACATAACATAACATAAAACATAACATAACATAAAACATAACACGAGCCCTCCAATCGAGAATCCCTGTTACAACTACAACAAAACCATTTCCTAAATTTGCTAAGACCAGGCATCTTATAGCTCACTAATCTAGCTTCAAACTTCAAGGGGTTATCAAAATGATATACTCGCAAATATACGAGCCCCTCGGCTTTGGCAATTGCAATAACCAAATCAAAGAAACCAAACAAAGTCGTGGGAGCGACCCACTTGTACTTAACCAAAATCTCTGTCACGCCACCAGAAGACCGTTTAACGTCTCGCCTTACAAATCATCACAAGAGGGTCCAAGACAGGGCAACAGTCAGGGCAGCAGTCCTTTGTAGCCGTCGGAAAGGGGAAGCCTCGCAGAAAAGACCTTCGGTCCACAGTCGACATGCAGGGGTCGATGAAGTGGGGGCCCTCCTCCAGAATTTCCTCACGAAGCTCCTCACAATCTTCGGGCTTGGACCGGTACCGCTGAAGTCGCCCCACGTTGGCCGCGCCAATTGAAGAACCGGGGTTTAAACCCAGCGGCGCCAGTGGCACGCCCAAAGTCTTCGGGTTCACCGGTCTTGGTATACAGAGACACGGAATACTTCTGGGTGGCGTCAAAGACCAAATTTATTAGCTGCAGCTAGTAACAGTAATCCCAGCAATACAACACGGTGTACAACTCGAGAAACTGTTCAATTTTGTACGGCGAAACATCCCTTTTTATACCCAATATTCACATTACAAATGGACACCCACTGCACAAAATTCTATCCAATAAGGTACATTTTCAAACAAAGTATCACATGACAGAAACCTCAGTTTGTATTAACCCAACCCAAAGTAAATCATTAAGAATGTCCCAAATCCAATCTCCACAAGCCGGACAAACCCATAATTGAAAGCACAATGCATGTAATGAAGAAACATAGAAAGGAAACAATGACAGATAACGAGCAAGATAAAGCATGTGTAGAGAAGCTAAAAGTTAACGATGTCCTGAACATTGACTGGCAATCTCAGATAACGATCAACCAAGGAAATTGGCTTAGCGAGGTCAGTTTCAGATAAAGGGGTCAGTTCCTTACAATGCACCTTAGAGTCAAGAAAAGGCTTAGTTAATAAGTGCATAACCAACTAAGACCATGCAACTTTGTTCGTTTGGTTACCTCCACGGGCCTACGTGATGGCAACACAAAATGGAAGAACGGACAAAATGGAACCCATATTCAAGACAAAGTCTCTGAATACGTAATAAACTCGCTAGTTAACGTGACAAATTCACTCCATATTAGCCACACTTACTAAATACGGTACAACATCACAAAAATCGTGACGGAACCATAACCTCACAGGACAAGGCAGAATTTTTACAGAACCTCAAGGGCACACAATACCACTCCACCTAATTATACTCTATGACACCCACTCCCATTCCATATAATTCCAGTATACTCAATAACACATAATTTCTATCCACATCATTCCACTGCACACCATGCTGCATAATTCCACTACACATAACTCCACACAATTCCACAACAAACAATTCCAATCCAACCCATATAATTCCACTTCACACCACAAACATCCACTACACTCCGTAACACATGGCTAAAAGACATTGACAACACCAATAGCTCTCGGATTGCTGAGACCTATTTGCTTTGCCAATGCTTATTTCCTCTGAGTCTGCTTTACTTAAACAATCTCACTGGTTATCCTTTCAGAAAATAGTTTTTTTCCAAACTCTGTTCAGCTAATAAATGCCTTTAAGGAAAATATTATATCCTCCAGCACACGCTAATAATATACAGAATCGTATTCCTGTCATATGAATAAATAACATAATCTCTAATTTCTTATTTTTCCTGTATTCTTTAATTTGTTGTTAGGATTCTGGTCCTTAGCCAACACGTGTTTCATCACCAAAGGAAAGTACCAGTGACTTCCTCAGGGCTAAAAGACATAGAAATATACATCCTTATAGTACATATTGGCATACTTGTGTCACTTTAAACCCAAATAAAGTGACTTTCGTGCCTGCATTAACACTATTTTAATATATCTGTAACATCATGGTGCCAACCTATATACAATTTCTGTGAAGTATTACCAAGGTTATCCGTAGCACAACAATTAAATTCAATTTCATTCATTTTGCTAGAGCCTTCACTCAACTTCTTTAATATATTTGTTTTTGGTTTGTCATGTAACATATTTACATACATTATAAAGAAAATTTTTGTATGTAAGTTTGAAGGATTTCCTACATTTGTTACTTTCTTCCAAAAATCCATCATATCATGTTAAAAACGGGCATGCCGACCATGTTTTCTTTCATGTATCTTGTGCATGTGTGATGCCCCCTTGAGAAGTGACTAAGCTATATACTATACTCTCGTGATGTTTTGAAAGGTAATTGTACCGGTCTCTTTAGTTGAATTTAACTTTTCTGAAATTTATCGAAGTCATTTTATAAGAGGATGTGGTCTTACGGCTAAACTGCTGACTTTGGTGCTGAGAAACCAAGGTTCGAGCCTCGAGGTCAACTCCCCATCTTGTGATTCTGGGCAAATCATTAAATCTGCCAGTGCCTACCAAAACAAGCATTTGCAATGCAATAGGTCTCGCATTAATTAAGTGTGAGCTATTGGCATTGCTAAATATTGCAACACCAATTGCAACAAAAGTCTATAAATTGTAGGACAAACAAATTTGTATTTATTTTTGTAGCAATGGTGGCATGCTGCACTTTAGATTAATATATTTAAAAGTAAAGTGCGCCATACTGCGATTCCTACAATAGTTAATTGTAGATGCGTTAACAATTGTTGTGTGCACTGAAGGCTGGTGGTGTGTGTGCCTGTAGAAATTGTGCACTGATGGCTGGTGGTGTGTGTGCCTGGAGGAAGAGTGCACTGCCGGCTGGTGGTGTGTGTGCCTGGTGGAAGCGTGCACTGACGGTGGTGGTGCGTGTGCCTGGTGGAAGCATGCACTGGCGGCTGGTGGTGAGTGTGTAGCGATGCATGGTGCGCTACGAAATTAGTTGGGCTTAGTCTTCCAGCAGGCTATCATAGGTGGTCGTCCATTCATTACAGGGTCCCTGCCATCAATACGCCATCAGTACGCCTTGGAAGTTTGCCCAATTTTAGGTGGGTTTCCTGATGCAGACTCCTGTCATGATATACAACATTGGGCCCACTCATCGTTCAGTTTTGACAAAGTGCATCCACTGCTCCTTCTCGTTTCCATTTTAAAACATTAGACAATGCGAGAATGCAGTATTTCAAAAGCAGATGTAACTACAAAGAGCACATTTTGCTAATACATTTTTATTAGTAGACAATAGCAATCTTAAGAGGCATTGCATAGCTTCATACACACTGTGACCCCAATTCCATCACAGTCTCTCTCTCTCTCTCTCAGTGAGTCAGTCAGTCAGTCTCTCTCTCTCTCTCGGTCATTCAGTCTCTCTCAGTCAGTCAGTCAGTCTCTCAGTCTCTCTCGCTCTCTGTCAGTTTGTCAGTCATTCGGTCTCTCTCTCTCCGTCAGTCTTTCTATCTCTCTCTCTCAGTCAGTCAGTCAGTCAGTCTCTCTCAGTCAGTCAGTCAGTCAGTCTCTCTCAGTCAGTCAGTCAGTCAGTCAGTCTCTCTCAGTCAGTCAGTCAGTCAGTCTCTCTCAGTCAGTCAGTCAGTCTCTCAGTCTCTCTCGCTCTCTGTCAGTCAGTCATTCGGTCTCTCTCTCTCTCAGTCAGTCTTTCTATCTCTCTCTTTCTGTCAGTCAGTCAGTCAGTCTCTCAGTCTCTCTCGCTCTCTGTCAGTCAGTCAGTCTCTCAGTCTCTCTCGCTCTCTGTCAGTCAGTCAGTCATTCGGTCTCTCTCTCTCTCTCTGTCAGTCTTTCTATCTCTCTCTTTCTGTCAGTCTGTCAGTCAGTCAGTCAGTCTCTCTCAGTCAGTCAGTCTCTCTCTCTCTGTCAGTTTCGCAGCCAGTCATTCTCTCCGTAAGTCAGTATTCAGTCTCTGAGTCAGTCAGTCTCTACTCTCTCTCCACTGTCTCTCCCTCCACTGTCTCTCCACTCTCTCACTCTGTCTCCACTGTCTTCCACTCTCCACACTCTCCACACTCCCACTCTGTCTCCACTGTCTTCCACCTCCACTCTTCACTCTCCCACACTCTCCCACACTCTCCCACACTCTTCCACACTCTCCCTCCACACTCTCCCTCCACACTCTCCCTCCACACTCTCCCTCCACACTCTCCCTCCACACTCTCCCTCCACACTCCCACTCTGTCTCCACTGTCTTCCACTCTTCACTCTCTACTCTCCCTCCACACTCCCACTCTGTCTCCACTGTCTTCCACTCTACACTCTCCCACACTCTCCCCCTCTCCACTCTCCCACTCTCCACTCTCCCACTCTCCACTCTCCCTCTCCACTCTCTCTCTCTCCACTCTCTCTCTCTCCACTCTCTCTCTCTCTCCACTCTCTCTCTCCACTCTCTCTCTCCACTCTCTCTCTCTCCACTCTCTCTCTCTCCACTCTCTCTCTCTCCACTCTCTCTCTCTCCACTCTCTCTCCACTCTCTCTCCACTCTCTCTCCACTCTCTCTCCACTCTCTCTCCACTCTCTCTCCACTCTCTCTCCACTCTCTCTCCACTCTCTCTCCACTCTCTCCCCACTGCCTTGCACCCTACTCCCCTCTGCCTTGCACCCTTCTCCCCTTCCACCCTTCTCCCCTTCCGCCTTGCACCCTTCTCCCCCTCCGCCTTGCACCCTTCTCCCCCTCCGCCTTGCACCCTTCTCCCCCTCCGCCTTGCACCCTTCTCCCCCTCCGCCTTGCACCCTTCTCCCCCTCCGCCTTGCACCCTTCTCCCCCTCCGCCTTGCACCCTTCTCCCCTTCCGCCTTGCACCCTTCTCCCCTTCCGTCGTGCACCCTTCTCCCCCTCCGCCGTGCACGCTTCTCCACTCCACCTTGCACGCTTCTCCACTCCACCTTGCACGCTTCTCCACTCCACCTTGCACGCTTCTCCACTCCGCCTTGCACCCTTGTCTCTGCCTTGCACCCTTCTCCCCTCCCCCTTGCACTCTTCTCCCCTCTGCCTTGCACCCTTCTCCCCTCTGCCTTGCACCCTTCTCCCCTCTGCCTTGCACCCTTCTCCCCTCTGCATTGCACCCTTCTCCCCTCTGCCTTGCACCCTTCCTCTCTGCCTTGCACCCTTCCTCTCTGCCTTGCACCCTTCTTCTCTCCGCCTTGCACCCTTCTCCTCTCCACCTTGCACCCTTCTCCTCTCCACCTTGCACCCTTCTCCTCTCCACCTTGCACCCTTCTCCCCTCTACCTTGCACCCTTCTCCCCTCTGCCTTGCACCCTTCTCCCCTCTGCCTTGCACCCTTCTCCCCTCTGCCTTGCACCCTTCTCCCCTCTGCCTTGCACCCTTCTCCCCTCTGCCTTGCACCCTTCTCGGCCCCCCTTGCTCCCCTGCGGACACCCACATGGTGCTACTAACAAGAGTGCTTACCTGAGGGCACCATGTTGCTGCCTCATCCCTTCTCGTATGAGCTTTGCCCTGAAGAGTGCTCTCTCCGGGGGCCCCTATACCCACCCATGTCAGGGTCCTGAGCAGTGCTCTGTGCTGCCTCCTGCTCTCTCTCTGGGCCCCCCTCCTTGTCTGGCTCCTGAGCAGTGCTCTGTGCTGCCTCCTGCTCTCTCTTGGGCCCCCACCCCGTCTTTTTCATTGTCCTGAGCAGTGCTCTGTGCTGCCTCCTCTCTCTCTCTGGGCCCCCACCCCATCCTTGTCAGGGTCCGGAGCAGTGCTCTGTGTTGCCTCCTGCTCTCTGGGGCCCCCATCCCCCCACCCTTGTCAGGATCCTGAGCAGTGCTCTGTGCTGCCTCCTCTCTCTCTGTCTGTGGCCCCCAGTCCCCGTCCTTTTCTGGGTCCCGAGCAGTGCTCTGTGCTGCCTCCTCTCTCTCTGGGGACCCCAGCCCCCGTTCTTGTCAGGGTCCAGAGCAGTGCTCTGTGCTGCCTCCTCTCTCTCTCTCTGGGGCCCTCAGTCCTTGTCAGGGCCCTGAGCAGTGCTCTCTGCTGCCTCCTCATCTCTGGGCCCCCAGCCGCCGTCCTTGTCAGAGCCCCCAGCCCCCCGTCCTTGTCAGGGTCCTGAGCAGTGGTCTGTACTGCCTCCTGCTCTCTAGGGCCCCCACCCCCCTCGCTTGCTGACTGAAGAGAAACAATGTAAGTTGATACTTTGTTTCTCTTCAGTCAGCAGGAGGGGCTCAGAGCAGGCTGCAGACAGCCTGCACCTGCTTTGGAGGGGGAGTGGCTTGCTTTAGCGCAAGCTTCTCTCACAGCTGTCAGAAGAGCTGAGGGGGGCCGGGGCACAGACTAAAACTGCAACGCTGGGAGCCAACAAAGGAACCATCAGAACGACAGAAATAAAAACAAGCAAACTCACCGCCGCAGCCCGGCTTCAACAGGAAGCCAGGCAACCTTTGTTGGGACGGAGGCGGGGCCGGACAAATACAGGAAGCAGACGGGAGCCTACCCATCGCTCCTGTGCCCGCCGGAAGATTTGCTTCTCAGCTACCGGGGCTCCCGTGCTCGTGGAGAGCCCCGCGGCCCCACCTTTTGCCCAGAATGACCCACAGGCTGCCGAGGGACACGCAAGAAGAACCTGGTAAGTGGGGTGTGAGGGGGATGTGTGCGTGGGTGTGTCTGTGTGTGCGCGTGTGTGTATGTGTGCGACGGCGGGGGTGGGAGGGGTTCTCTGTATGTATGCGTGAGTGCATGGGCGCTCGTGTGTGTGTGTCTCTGTGTGTGCGCATGCGTGTGTCGTGTTGGAGCTTTCCAGGAGAGGAGACAGGAGCTGGCCACAGCAAGCGCGTTCGCGTGCGCTTGGCCCGCTCAATTCCGAGCGCGCTGCCAGCTCCTGTCCCCTCTCCTGGAAAGCAGAATCCCTAACAATAGGTTCTCTGGCGAGACCGCGCTTCGCGCAGTTCAATGCCACGAGACCTAAAAAAACATGCAAATTCATTGAACCATAGGTTTCACACGTTATAGTTAGCTGAACATTTCTCCCATACAAAACCTTTGAAATTCCTCCGTTATAGTTAGCTCAGCTAACTGTAACATGTACGCCCGCAATGCACTGCTGATGACATCACATATTACATCACTCATGACATGGTCAGTGACATCACTCAGGACATCACTGATGACATCTCAAATTACATCCCTGATGACATCATCCAGTGAATGTTTGTCTTTCTGAAAAATAATTTTTTTTATATATATATGTATATCTAAAAGTCGATGGAAAAATAAATGGGTAAATAAGTGTCTAAATGGATGTTTTTTTTGTAAAATTGATTGTATAACTGACTTATTAAGTATATCTTAGTGAATAGGTGTACTAGCGAGTAATCTTTAAATATTTAAATATCGTTATCAGTGTCTCACTTTGTACATAAGTGGCTGTATGGGTGGGTAAGTAGCTACATGAGTGTGTATATGGGTTATTAGTTAGTTTTTAGAGTACCAAAATGAGTGTTTGTACGGTTCGGTGGGGAGTATTACTTAGCGCACAGATGCATGAATGACTGACTCACTGTTTGTATGTGTTTTGAAGACAGCATGTGTGCAGGACTGTATGGGTGGATGAGTGTGTGTATGGGTGTGTTCCTGAGTGAATGACTCTCAATAGTATCTTTATGAGTAACTACATATGTTTTAAACTAGTATATGTGAGTATTGATGTATATAAGTGAGTATATCTGAGAGCGAGAGATTCTAAGACTTCCTGTATAAATAAGTATGTGTTTCTATAAGTGATTGTTTAAGAGAGTAAGTATGTATATGATTCTGTAGAAGTTAGTGTAGTGGTGGGTGTATTGCTGTATATGCAAGTAAATGGATATTTGATAGTTTATTTGCATGTGTGAGTATGTGTGTGAGTAACTATAGATGAGTGTCGGTGTATAACAGGATATATAGGTGTATGAGTACATATGATGAGTGAGTACATGTATGAGTGACTATATAGAACTGTTGGTGAATGAGTGGACGTGTATGTAGATTTTGGGATTACTCAATAGGTTGTTCTAACTGGAATTAGTATCTCCATTTTTTTTAAATTTTAGTTTCTATTTTTTATTGTGTGTATCAAAGGTTACATTACAGTAAGAGGAGGTCTGCCACAAGGATGATGTCATCAGGGATGTCATTTGAGATGTCATTGACCATGTCATGAGTGATGTAATATGCGACGTCATCAGCAGTGCATTGAGGGTGCGCAAGTTATAGTTAGCTGAGCTAACTACAACGGAGGAATTTCAAAGGTTTTGTATGAGAGAAATGTTCAGTTAACTATAATGTGTGAAACCTATGGTTTTTTCAATGAATTTGCATCGTTTTTTCAATGCTAATTCCTAACTATAAAGTGTGTGAAACCTATGGTTTTTTCAGTGAATATATATTGCCACAAATCCTCTTCGAGATCAAAGAAGGGAAGGGACCCAGCGGGGTTCGTTCAGGACATTTATTAAAACAAAGAGTCAGCATGACCGGTTTCGGCGTCAAGCCTCTTCAGATGCCGCAGTTCGTGTGAGGTGATTTTCCCCTTGATTTATAACGAGCTCCTCCCATTGAATAATGAGAGGCCCAGCTGCAACACATACTCTTGCCGGCGTCACAGTAGTCTCTGCCACGGACTACTGATCCCGTCGTGCATCATGTTGGTGTCTGATGTGCCGCAGGGAGTAGAAAGACCCCCGAAGTTGCAAAAACAAATGTCCTTGGGTCCCCTACTTCCAAGCCCTCATAGCGATGTGTCATCGAGGCTGGAGACGAAGGACAGTGCGGACGCCTCTCACCCGGGAAGTCCCAGTCCGCCTATGACAGCAGCTCCTCGATGTTGCCAGTGTGAGGGCGGGCTGTGATATTTCGATTACTCAAATGTTTAAAGTTAGTTGCCCAACGTCCTGTAAGTATCACAGCCCGAATAGGAAGGGGTCCCTTCAAAAGCGCCACAGGATGCACTTGAAATATTGCCACAAATCCTCTTCGAGATCAAAGAAGGGAAGGGACCCAGCGGGGTTCGTTCAGGACATTTATTAAAACAAAGAGTCAGCATGACCGGTTTCGGCGTCAAGCCTCTTCAGATGCCGCAGTTCGTGTGAGGTGATTTTCCCCTTGATTTATAACGAGCTCCTCCCATTGAATAATGAGAGGCCCAGCTGCAACACATACTCTTGCCGGCGTCACAGTAGTCTCTGCCACGGACTACTGATCCCGTCGTGCATCATGTTTGTGTCTGATGTGCCGCAGGGAGTAGAAAGACCCCCGAAGTTGCAAAAACAAATGTCCTTGGGTCCCCTACTTCCAAGCCCTCATAGCGATGTGTCATCGAGGCTGGAGACGAAGGACAGTGCGGACGCCTCTCACCCGGGAAGTCCCAGTCCGCCTATGACAGCAGCTCCTCGATGTTGCCAGTGTGAGGGCGGGCTGTGATATTTCGATTACTCGAATGTTTAAAGTTAGTTGCCCAACGTCCTGTAAGTATCACAGCCCGAATAGGAAGGGGTCCCTTCAAAAGCGCCACAGGATGCACTTGAAATATTGCCACAAATCCTCTTCGAGATCAAAGAAGGGAAGGGACCCAGCGGGGTTCGTTCAGGACATTTATTAAAACAAAGAGTCAGCATGACCGGTTTCGGCGTCAAGCCTCTTCAGATGCCGCAGTTCGTGTGAGGTGATTTTCCCCTTGATTTATAACGAGCTCCTCCCATTGAATAATGAGAGGCCCAGCTGCAACACATACTCTTGCCGGCGTCACAGTAGTCTCTGCCACGGACTACTGATCCCGTCATGCATCATGTTTGTGTCTGATGTGCCGCAGGGAGTAGAAAGACCCCCGAAGTTGCAAAAACAAATGTCCTTGGGTCCCCTACTTCCAAGCCCTCATAGCGATGTGTCATCGAGGCTGGAGACGAAGGACAGTGCGGACGCCTCTCACCCGGGAAGTCCCAGTCCGCCTATGACAGCAGCTCCTCGATGTTGCCAGTGTGAGGGCGGGCTGTGATATTTCGATTACTCGAATGTTTAAAGTTAGTTGCCCAACGTCCTGTAAGTATCACAGCCCGAATAGGAAGGGGTCCCTTCAAAAGCGCCACAGGATGCACTTGAAATATTGCCACAAATCCTCTTCGAGATCAAAGAAGGGAAGGGACCCAGCGGGGTTCGTTCAGGACATTTATTAAAACAAAGAGTCAGCATGACCGGTTTCGGCGTCAAGCCTCTTCAGATGCCGCAGTTCGTGTGAGGTGATTTTCCCCTTGATTTATAACGAGCTCCTCCCATTGAATAATGAGAGGCCCAGCTGCAACACATACTCTTGCCGGCGTCACAGTAGTCTCTGCCACGGACTACTGATCCCGTCGTGCATCATGTTGGTGTCTGATGTGCCGCAGGGAGTAGAAAGACCCCCGAAGTTGCAAAAACAAATGTCCTTGGGTCCCCTACTTCCAAGCCCTCATAGCGATGTGTCATCGAGGCTGGAGACGAAGGACAGTGCGGACGCCTCTCACCCGGGAAGTCCCAGTCCGTATATATATATATATACACACACTAGCAGCCCGTCCCGCCGTTGTTCAGGTATGAATTGCTGCTGGCCAGTAGTATATTGTTTTGTAGGATTTCGTTTTGATAGCATTTTTTATCTGTGACAGGCCTGTGAAACGCTCCGCACTTAAGAGTGCGCGTTCAGTAGTATCTGAACTCGAGTTTCCCTACTTTATTTTTCCTTGCAATATTATATAGCGCGAACTCGACAACATGGCATGAGCACAATTTACATTACAGAAGAACACATTCATTTGTGGTAGGCACAGGGAGACAAAGCGATTTGCCTGGAATCACAGGATGTTGAGCTGATGCTGAGATTCGAACGTAGCTCCCTAGCTCTAAATTTTGCAATTCTAGAACTTGTGGCGGGAGGTGTGTCTAAAAGTGTATGTCTGTGCTGGCCATCAATGAGAGAGACCTGTGCATTTTTCAAATGGGTGGTGAAAAAATATGAGTATGTTGCTGGGGATGTGGGCCGCCGTGCCACCAATGTACTTACCGGGGGAGGGTAAACACCCATTATTCCGCAACTTTCTTTCCGCATACCATCACTCCGAAAGTACCATGAGTCCGCAATGCCATTATAACACATGGCATTACATTTTATATGTTTTTACCACGCATACATTTACAACGAAATTCGTTGTAAATGCATGAATGGTAAAAGCATTCTTTTTTAATGTTTGGATAAGGTAAGTATGGGTATAGAGGTATATGTTTTGGGGTACTGAGGTATATGTTTTGGGGTGTTTGGGTATTTTAAGGGTTCAGATATACTTTTGATTTAAGGGGTACAGAGGTAGTTTTAGGGTTTAGGGATAGGTATGGGTTTTGGGGTACAGGGGTATTTTTAGGGTTCACAGCTAGGTTTGGGTTTTGGGATACAGGGGTATTTTAAGGGTTCAGGGCTAGGTTTGGGTTTTGGGGTACAGGGGTATTTTTAGGGTTCAGGGCTAGGTTTGGGGGTAAAGGGGTATTTTAGGGTTCAGGGCTAGGTTTGGTTTACAGGGTTATTTTTAGGGTTCAGGGCTAGGTTTGTGTTTTGGGGTACAGGGGTATTTTAACGGTTCAGGGCTAAGTTTGGGTGTTGGGGTACAGGGGTTTTTTTAGGGTTCAGGGGTAGGTTTTGGGGTACAGTGGTATTTTTAGAGTTCAGGGGTAGGTTTGGGTTTTAAGGTACAGGGATATTTATAGGGTTCAGGGCTGGGTTTTGGGGTACAGGGTATATTTATAGGGTTAAGATGGGTTATTGTTTAAGAGTGTTGAGGTATTTTAAGGAGTAAGGGTGGGTTATGAATATGGGGTGCAGTGGTATTTAAAGGGAGCAGGGTGGGATTAGTACATGATATGAGACCTGGCATGAAGGGCGGAACGTACCACACGCCCCCAGCATTTGTCACGCCCCAGCACACGCCCACAGCACAACGCAGACACGCCCACAAGGGACTACTTTGCTGGCACGGTTCTTTTACCTTTTAAATGTATATGGTGGGCTGTATTGGATATTGCGATTGGTGCTGTGGTTCCTGAGATTACCAGCCTCAAAGGTTTGGGCTCTCTCTTTATTATATTAGTATAGATATATGGACCGTTCATGCTTTATCTATCTTTGTATGTATAGGAGGGAAAGACACCCAACGGATAATCCTGAAGTGATAGTATATGTAATCATGATGTTGCAAGATCACAGGTATCTTGAAAAACCTGGAATAGTGGGAGAGTTGGGACTGGCATGTTTGTAAGAGAGGCTATTTGCATCGTCTTGAGCAGGATGAGGGTAGACCCTTCGTTTAAGGGTAACTGAGGTGCAGAGAGAGGTTAATGATGTCTTTTTAGGGATAAATGGTAGTAGGGAAGAGGGAGTTTGTAGGAGAGATGTGTAGGATCAGTGAAAGATGTGGCTTTGAAAGTTTTGGAAATGTGCGCCTCATTGTCAGTAATGAAAGATTATATGAGTCTCAGCTGGGCATGTGTATGGACTGAGAGATATTGGAGGTTACAGGACTATTGTTCATTTTGTTGAAGAAAAAGTGCTTCATTTTCCAGCAGAATGTACTTTGCTTGGACGCATTTAGGGGCGTTTTTCCTGTTTGTAATCACAAGGTGCGAGTTACATATTATGTGCGGTTTTGGACATGGACTAAGGAGTCAGCTATGGGGGCAGACTGGCCTGAATGCAAAGGATCCAGGGCTGAAATAAAATGGGAACCCCACACGTATATGAAAAACTTCATGGTGGAACATAGAGTCAAGAAATTAGTCTATGGTATAGAGATTATGTATAACAAAATGCTCTGAAGACGTTCAAAGTGGTGAACAAAATGCATTCGTCAAACGGTGCCAAAGTTATTGGTAAAACAAAACAAAAATGCTTTCCCCATCAAAATTAGGTCCTAACTATAACTACCTTCTGCCAGTGGGTTAAATATATATTCATGCATTTTCTTTGCGTGGATATATTTATATATATATATGCATATCTTTGAGGTACTCAAATGGGAGTAAGGATAGTAAATCTATACTTACCTTCTTTCACTTACCCTCTCAATGTTTTGCCCTTCAATATTTTTAACACAATAATTTGTTCCCAAGATACGTTTCACGTTGATATTCTGTCATACTGTCATACAAACACTTTACAACTGGATGGCACTTTAGTGACATTTGAAGAACTGCGGTCATACTGAGTTCCCAGCATTACGTGCGTTATTGCGCAGTTATGAGAAGACAGTTGAAATCTTGTCCGTCATGACAGCAAATGCGAGTCACTACTGGTAATGTGAACTTGAAAATTGTTGCAGTTATCCTACCTATGATTCGAACACCGATGGCCTCCAGACAGACGTTCTGTGGCGGGGTACATTCCTCTATCTTGATGCGGTCCACTGCACATCCTCCATCATTAAAATCCTTACAGGAGTAACAACGTAGGCTGGCAACTCCTGAAAGAAAAGGAAAATGTGAGTAAAAGAAATTAAGATGAGGGGGATGTCTCTCCTTCTCAAGCAACAACCACAGACCTTGTCATGGTGAATCCCCAAAAGTCACTAAATTAACCTGTGCCTAAACGTCTGGTAGGGTGGCGCAAAATTCGTCGGGAATAATTTAGAGGCACTGTGTGTAGCATAAAATGCAGCACTAAAACAGTAATAAAGGGAAGATGAAACAAAAGAAAAATCCCACACCAATTTACAAAAATAGTGTACAATTTAATAAGTAAACGGATACCAAAACAAATTAAATCCAATCATTGGAACTTGGATCATGAATTATAAAGTTAAAAATAGTGCTTAAAAGATTAAAGCACCAACTGTGCCAACAAGGCGCGACCTTAGTCTAGACTAATGTACGTGTCGCATTTACAGGAAAAGGGCTACACTTGAACGTATGGATGGGAAACGTACAGGCCAGGCTGTAGGTGATGAAGGAAGGGTATGTGGTACGAGGTGGCGTGAGATGACGTGACCATAGGCTTCTCACCGCCTGAACGATATAAAAAGGAGGTCCGCAGGAATATCTTCGGACAACTCCTCGTCTGTTTGTAGGTATTCAGGCAGCGAGTTGTCTCCAAGGGCCCTTGTTTAAAGTGTTTGTACTTCATGTATATATATATATATATATTTATATATATATATATATATATATATATATATTACCTGTATTGTATGTTAGCTGCTTTTTAATAAGAAAATCTATATCTGCAAATGTTCTCTAAACTTGTGTCAACTTTAATCACATTTCATGCTTTTCTATTGTGATTACAGGACATCTCACTTATATAGTATTGTGAGTGTTCCCAATAATATGTACTTTGTATTCTATGATAATTACAGGAGTTCTCATTTATAGGCGAATATGAGAATTCTCAATGAAGTGTACTTCACCTTTTGTAAGTAATCTACCTCAAAGTCTACATGTGCTTTTAAGTATAGACTCACTCTCAATCAGGAAACTGTACTTAGCATAATCAAATTGGTCTATGCGACTTTCAGTGAATGCGGAGCGCTGGACTAAGAACTTATGTCATTTTTCATGCTATGACTGTAGTTTCTAGAAGTTGCACCTTCTAAATAAACCTGTTAAACTTTCAGCCTCAGTTTCCACGGCTCATATATCTGTTTTTCTCTATTTTTAGAACAAGCGTTCCAGGACACTCCAGTACAAATTAAGGCGCCCCTTTTGTCCCTAGCTCACTCTCACAAACTCCCAAGTGCAGGCTCCGTGAGCCCTGCGCCAAGCCCCCGCCTCCCTGACCCGTAATAAATCTCCCCCCAACAGTCTTTTTCCACAAGAACGGTGCAAAGTCAAACATTAAGGCTAACCACGATAAAGAACAGTCCATGTACACAAGATGGATTGGGCCCAGTCTTGGATTACCTTTAGATTTAAAAGAAACTCTACACAAAAGTCCAAGAGAAGGCTGTGACCAAAGAGTCATTGTCACTGGGGAGCGCTGGCTGAAGCCTAAGTGAAAATGTTGAAAAAGCTCTGAGCAGGAGAAGCTGGATTTCCAGGCCGAGGAGGTGGTTGCCATCGAACCGGTGAAGCTTTTTATCTTTTAAAGTTAGACAATTTTTTAAAAGTTGTAAACCCCAGTAGGATGAAGCTGCAGGGTGTAGCCAAAGAGGTCTCCACAAAGCTGGCTACCGTCACTGAGAGGGCCTGCTGAACAGGATTTTCTGATACGGAGATGAATGTAGCTAGAGCTACTATGAAGCCAGGCCAACTCATGATTCTCCCTGGGCGGTTTTGGCTGGCAGGTAGGTCCTGGTCTTCTGTTTGTTCTTCTGCCACTTGTTGATGAAAATCTTTCTAAATCCCTACTTTTAGGGTTAGGCAGGAGGAGCACCTTTAGTACCACTTCTTAGGGTTCAGGCCTGGATAGGTCCAGGACTGGATGGACTTGGGGGGCTGGGGCTCACTGCAGCAGAGGCCACATGCAGGTGCACGATCTCTGGAACTTGTAATATTACTATAGCTCACCCAGGAGGCTGGCCAACTAACCCATGGAGTCAATCTAGTAGTCCTGGGTTCAAGCAGAAGGGCAGTCATCTGGGGAGCACGGTGGGCTTCAAGTAGCAGAGCAGACCTTTGGCAAAGCAGGCCTCAAGCAGCAGGACAGTTCTCTGGAGTTCAATGTTGTCATTCTGATGTCTTCTACAGGTCTAGGATTTTACTGAAGAGTTGGTCTGAGGGTCCAATATTTATACCTGGTGCCAGCCTTTGAAGTAAGAAAAATGTCTAGACTACCCCTACGCCTGGTTATGAAATGTTCCTTCCTTTCCCTGATAAGCCACCAAGAAGTCCAGGGTCACACACAACTAGTGTTAGGTTTCTTTGTGTGTGCTGGACGTAGCCCCTATTGAAGTGCAAGAGGTCCAGGGAAGAGCCCCTCCCCTTATCTTGCAGGATGGCCATCCTGTCGACATTTAAGCCCTATTGTCTCACTGTCTGGCAGCAGGCACCAAATGGTTGAGCTGAGTAAATGTACATTTTCTGAAAGTGTAATTTTCAGACCTGAGGGTTTTAAACTACAAGTCACTTGAGACCAAACATGGCATTTCTATCTGCCCCCAATCAAATTTTGGCAGTTATTAAAATGAATTTGTAGTGTAGCTCCTATTTTCCCAATAGGCTCTGCGCATTGGAATAGTACCTACAGCAGTAAAGGCCTAGGCCAGACGTTAACTAGGTCTACTACTGTCGATACTAGACTTAATTTTTGGGTTTGCCAGCTAAGCTCAGAGTTCGCTAGAAACTTTCTCGAATGTTCAAGGAAGGATTAACTTCCCTGATTAGACAAGAAGGGATTTAGTTTCTGACAACCATAGAACATGACAACTTTGCTCTCCCCTAATCAAGAGTCAATCTCAAGAGTCGTGTGAGCACAAGGCAATTATTTTACTCAGTCAGTACGTGCATTCTTAGTCTCATCAGAATGTAGAGAAAAGGAAGAGACGGGCGTGTTCAATAAAAGATGTTATTTATTGATCAGTCTCTTAACTCGTACAAGAGAAATGGATCGATATTATTGCGATACTTATAGTTAAGTAAAGTGCATACATTAGAAGCAATAGTATAAAATAATACTGTAAAAACATTGATATGGTTTCTGAGCCATATGATGTTTAAAATGATTAAAATATATTTACATACACATATACATTTGACTAAACGTACTCAACTGGTGTTTCTAAATACGCCTACCCCGTGTACCTGACCTAAGTCTAATACGTGGGCGGGAATAGAAAGTTACAGTTTAAGTTAAGTTTGTTTTTGCCAAGTGAATAACTAAAGAATTCTCTAGGAGGGGTTATTCAGTTCTGTACCTGGAATTTAGGATGAATGAGGAATGGTATCTCTTTCTCTGCTCTCGATATTCCAGGCTGCCTGCGAGTGCTGCCCAGAAGCGCCGGTGCTGGGTCTCTCGGCTTGAGATAGCAGCGCGTCTCTCAGCGCGTCAGGAAGGCGGGGCTGCTGCCTGCGGGGTCTGCTTCTGCTCTCTGCTTCGGCAAGTATGGCTGCTCCGTCTTGTCACCACGCGTGTGTTTTGCATAGGGCAAGGTCGGCAATATTTATACCTTAAAGGTGCCGGGATTGACGTAAGGATGGACATAGGTACGTCAATAAAGATGTCATACGACTTGCTCGTTAGCACATTCTTTACTAAAGTTCTCTGTGAAATCAAAACAATGGCCGCACGGATTATCCAGGTTGTCATAGGTTTGATTTGTTATGAGAACGTCGTATGCCTTATCAGGGGCTGGAGGAATGTCGCTTGTCTAATTAGATCTCAAGCGTTATGACCTAATCAGATAACACGTTCCTGTGCCGTAGTGTGACTGCGTCAGATAACGGTATCTGCATCATGGGGGTTTTCTTGCCTCATGGGCTGACTGTTAGTTAACTAGCTAGTAAGTTTAACCAGAATAGGGTCAGGAATAGGGGGATCGATTCAGAACCTATAGAAATACACGACAAATTAAGGTAACTAAATGTTAAACTATAGAAGAGATAGGCCTCACAATAGTGAAAAATGCATTTAGGTGTATGTCGCTACAAGGGCATGTAAAAATTTAAATACAATGCCCCCTACCCTGTTGGCTGTGCTGGAGACTACCTTAGGGCTGGGTTATTTGTATTAAAAAGGAGGTTAAAGCTTAGCAAGTTAATTTTGCCAGGTCAAAATACCAGTTTAAAACTGTGCTACAGGCTGCACTGGCCAGCCTGAGACATGTTTTAAAGAGCTTAGTTAGTGGGTGGTACAATGAGTGCTGCAGGCCCACTGGTAGCATTTAATGTACTGGCCCTGGGTACATGTAGTACCACTTTACTATGGACTTATATTTTAGAAGTATGTATGTCAATTTTACCATGTTTCCGGAAGGCCTACTCCTTGTGCTCAGTGCTCCGATAGGCAGAATTTGCAGGCAGTTCTCTATATTATGACCATTAATGACAACCTCCTCTGTAGAGTGCATCCCTCTCTGTAGAAACACATCATGTGAAAAGTGCTTGTGTTAACAGGAGTAGAAGAACCCTCTATGATCTGTGTGTCCCTATTGGTAACTTGCACAACTAGCTCCTGTAGATAGGGCTTGACTAGTAGGATCAGCGCCCTCGTAATGTTTATCTGAAGAGTCAACAGTGTGCTCCAAGTATTAATATAGTAGCGCAACTGCTTCTTACCTGTGTTCTCCACAGGTAAAGCTGACCACCTTTTGAAGAGTGTTCACCTAAGGTACAGGTGCATATTGCCTGTCAGGAGGGCACCTTAGTGTTATCACAGGGGAACCACTGCCTCTAATCAGTTAGCATTAATATGGAAACCAACTGTCTATTAACTGGTAACTGGAAATCAGTAGCTGCCTGGTGTGACTATGGAAGTACTACTGTGAGCTGTGGACTAGAAGTTTAGCTCATTAAGGTACCAGGAGTATTTCCAGAGGGCCCACTTGGAATCATTAAGATGTAAGTTTGAATTGATGTTTGTCTTGGTAGAGAGGAAATAGGGGTTTCAAAGACAACACTGCTCAGGGACTCCACACATTAAAAGCAAACGAGCGAAGAAGCGCAAGTGCCTATTAAGAGCTGTACAAAAACCAATGGGAAACACTATTACCTCCTCATCCGTTCCTCATCCCATTACTTACTCCTTTGCCTAATGAGTTGATTCTTCAATTCAGTCACTCCTCTCAAGCAAAACCAAATAATTAAATAACCCGGCTCCCTTTAACTATTAAAGGAGAATGATACCATCTCTGCTGGGGCCTGTCTTAAGATCTGGTGTTAGCCAAGCCCTTTTGATTTCTAAAATAATATATACGAGTAATATACCTATTTGAAGAGGCTTTCAGCCAGTTGTCTTCATTCCTTGGTCTGTTGGTGTGTAATTCCCATTTACTTCTACTCACTACAACACATAGCATGGGGTACAGGGTCAACCCACTTCAGCCACTGGATAAATTCACTTTGAGTGACTGCATTTTGCTCTTTTACAATGAGCACAAGGACGTTCTCTTCAGTGCCAGTGTTTTTATTAGCCTTTTTTTTGGAGTTGCATTAGTGTGTAGACCAGAAAGCTTTCTACCAGCTATTCCATGTTGATCGCCGGGCATATTTCAGCTTCATCAGTTCATATCTCCTTCTAATGATGTTGTAAATCCCTTTTGGAGTGGCCTTTGTTTATCTGACTATGAATTCACAGCAGACTAAATTGTATCCATTTGAAACTGTTATTAATGAACGTGTTAGGTTTCGCCTGCAATCTCTTCCAAATAAAAAGAAATCTTAAAAGGGACTCAGAGCCCGCCTATTATTTACCTTTATTTAACATTGGTTGGCTCGTACACCACTTTTGTTTCATTGCTTACTATTGTTCAGAGCTTTTCCTATGTTTGAAGTCTGGACCGAGTACTGTTTCTTGTGGCTAGTGTCCTTCCACTGTCCACATACTTCCCAGGGAACTTTTTGTTTACTTTTACAAATGCACTCTCTAAGAGTACTCCATTTCTGTGTAAACAAGCCTGTTTGACAGCTCCTGGCACTGAGGTTATGCCAGTGCTCTATAAAGTAATCAAAGCAAGCCCAGAAAATGGAGCAATAGGGCTCTGTCACAAGAACTGAGTGAAAGGGACTATCTTGCTTTATATAGCACTTTTACAGCACTAATACCATTTTTAATCTCTTTTTTTTTTTTAAACATTTTTATTGAGAGTTCCTGGTACAAAAATATAAAATGTATTTCTCCGTAAAGCATTGTCATTAGAGAATCGTAAAACATGATGTATAAAACCCAGATCGAGTGATAAACAGGTACATAGCATAAAAACCGGTTCTTGACAGGGGGGTAAAAACATGACATATATACATAATGCATTAAAAACTTTTAGCATAGCAGCAAATATATAGGCCACCCCAATTCCTAGGTTAATAAAAGAGCAACAACACCATTTACATTTTATAATCTGGAATCCCTCCAACTTTTTAGTGGTGGCCAGATACTCATACCCATTTCCCGGTTTTTTTTGCCCTTACATTATATAAACAAGATTCTATATTATGCATTCCCAACAGTCTGGCGAGCCACATTTGAAAGGAAGGAGCTATAGTGTCCTTCCAGCCAGCAGAGATAAGAATCCAGAGCACCGCTACCGATATAAAAAACAGAGCTTCCTCTTCTTTTGCCAGCCCCAGCTCGCAATCAATGCCTAGCTGGCGGGTAGGGGATAGATTGATCTTAACATCTAGCAGCCCCTCCCAGAATTTCATAATTTCCCCAGAAATTGAATTTAGTTTCTCACAATGATAAAACATGTGCAGTAGAACCGTGGGACCATCGTTACACCATGGGCATCTATCATCTTCTCTTACGACCCACTCGAACAACTTTGCCGAGGTATAATATAGATTAAACAGTGTTTTATAATGCTGTGCCCGCAAGTTGAAGGAGCAAAATATATTTTTTTTTTAGAAGTAGGGCTTAATCAAGGTCGACATCTGGATCCCCCAATTTCGCTGCCCAGGAAGTCTCAGTTTTCTCGAGATCATCCTGGGTGCCTAACAGCAGACAGTTATATACTAATTTGATCCTTTTGCCCCCTTTTAATAGGTATTCCATCATCGTATTGCCTGTTTCCAGAGAGATACGGGGTCTAATGGCCAGCAGTGTTTGGGAAATCTGACCATATTTAAAACATTGATAGAGGGAATACCATATTTCTGCTGAATAGCTTCGAACCCCAAGATAGAATCCCCTTCCATAACGTCCCCTAAAGTCTTAACTCCCAGCTCCTCCCAAATCTGACAATTCCTATCATTGCTAAGCTGAGGGAAAAGGCTAGAATTCCATAAAGGGAGGTAGGGGTTAATTTTTGGGATAACCAAAGTCTTTTGCACCAGTTTCCAGACCCCCCAAGCCCCTTCCAGAACCTTATAACAGATCTTCCTGTAGTACTGGCGCTCAACTTCCCACAACAGTAGTCCCGTAGCCTTGCTTTCCAATAACAGCTCATATATAGAGGGTGGGCACAGGTTACCCCCAGGTAAATTAACCGAGTTAGTAACAGGTTGAAAGAGTATGGCCATTTGGGTCATCAGGCACATCCAATGATAGAACCTAAGATTCGGCATTGCCAGCCCTCCCCTTTCCCAGGGAAGTGACATATACTTTATTGAGTGCCTGACTTTGTCATACTGCCAGATAAACCTGATGAATATTGATTCTAGAGTTTTAATCACCCCCTCATTTAAAAAAGTGGTATTGCACGAAATAGGTACAGAACCTTGGGAAGCATCGTCATTTTTAAAACATTCACCCTGCCTATCAGGGAGGGGTGCAGCACATCGATTCTTTTCAATTCGGCCTGTATTGTTTTCATAAGTGGAGTATAATTATCTGATCTACTGAAGCATTCACTCTAACCCCAAGATATACTGCAGAGTCCACGTATCTTATATCTGCCTTAATAATGTTTTTAGTGCAAATTATCTGGGTTTTACCCTCATTCAATAAATACCCTGACCTGCGGCCGTACTCTTTCGCTATTTCGGCAAGAATTGGCATCGCGTGCTCGGGTCAGGAGTTATTACCGCCAGATCATCCACATATGCCAACAGTTTATTTCCAAAGCCATTGAGCACTACTGGTCTAATCTGCGCACAACCGAGAATCCTCTGAATCAAAGGATCGATATACAATGAGAAAAGAATCGGCGAGCAGGGGCACCCTTGATGAGTCCCCCTCTTAATTAAGATCTTATCGGAGCTTTCCCCCCATTACTTGGACTCGAGCAATGGGATCCCGATACATAGCCATAAGAGCTTTCATAACTTTGGGGCCAAAGCCTCTGCCTACCATTATACCCCATGGATATTTCCATACCACGCGGTCAAAGGCTTTTTCCGCATCGAGGAGGATCATGGCCATCCGCCCCCCGAGGCAGCCAGGGCTTCGAACAGCGCGATAGCACGCCTGATGTGGTCAATCGTGCCACGCCCCGGAACAAACCCATGCTGCCACGGAGAGACTAGACCGCCAATGACCCCCCCAATCTCTTAGCCCAGATCTTTCGATACAGCTTTGTATCCGCGTTGATAAGTGATATCGGGCGGTATGACCCGGGGCTCTCCTTTGGTTTCCCCTTTTTATGAAACACAATTATGCTGGTTTCTTTCCAGGAATCTGGTATTATACCTGAACACAATATCCCGTTGAATAGGTCCAACAGTCGTGGGGCGATCTCTTTTTCAATGCATTTGTACACCTCCAGAGGAATTCCATCAGGGCCTGCGGCTTTACCCGCGGCAAGCTCCTGTAATGCAGCACCGATCTCACTCATTGTCAGGTCCTTATCTAACTCTACTCCACCTAACTCGCCAAAAATGGGCCTCCATCCCCGAACTCGCCACTAACTATCCTGGTGTCGCCCTCCTCATTATATAAGGTTTGATAGAAATTTTTGAAAACACGCAAAATATCTTTAGGTTCAGTATAATTACTACCACCCTCCTGTATACTGGCAATTGCATTCCTAACCTTGTCTTTTCTGTAGAGCCAATGCTCTACCTGCCTGCTTCCCTGATTCTTAGAACTTAGCCCTTGAAGCTTGATAGTCACTGATTGCTTTCAGCCAAACACTAGCGCTAAGGCCCGTTAGCTGCAGCTTGCTAATAGGGTGATAAAATTATCGTCGCTTTAGCCCTTGATAATGTGCCCCATAAGAAGGTTGGGGGTTGTTTTATAATCATGGCTCTGTGGGAAAAACAGAGTATCATATAATGGACTCTTCATGAAACTGGCAACCAGTGCAGCTTATGGAGAGCCCAGAAGAACCTATGAAATTTCATGACAAATCACACTGCCATATTCTGGGTGCCTTGAAGCTTGTTAATAGTCGACCTAGGAAGGCCGAGGTAATAAGCATTGGCATAGTGAAATCTAGAACTGATGGTAGCATTAAAAATCCAAGCTTTCAAGTGGCACGGAATGAAAAGGATTTCTCTTCAAAATGCTAATTTCGAGGTGACAGGATGACACAACTGCAACAGCAGGATGAGGCAGGTTGTAATGCTATCATTCTAATCTTGTCTGACATCATTATGTATAGCCACTGGGGCAGTCTTGGTGGCCAAAATAGGTATTAAGCTCATTTGTCTAAAATCCAGAAATTAGCACAACGTCTCCCTCCCCTCCCCCCTCCACCCCCCCCCCCCACCCCGTGTAGAAAGATGGTGAAACAGAAGTTAATATTCCCTTGAGAATTCCAATAGAAGCGCATGTTCTGGTGTCAACATGGGCTTCTACTGGAATTCTCAAGGGCATATTATCAAGCCCATTATCGCCGCTTTAACTCTGTGCTTGATAATATGCCCCTTGGAGTCCAAGCTGCACATACTGTATATGGGGAGTCTTCATTTTGGGAGATAATCATGGAAAGAGCAGTTAGTGACAAAAACAGGCTGAGCCTTGTGATCATGCTGCATGAATCAGCATGATATCTTGTGATGGGCAATGTAATAATGAATGCATTTGTTCTTCTAATGGAAAAAAGACGCCAAATTGTCACAAACAACTTAGGAGGGGGAATAATCATTTTGACACAGGGAAGACCGGTGCGATTGAAGATTGTCTGGAAAGAGGTCTTAGTACCAGTAACAAACAGGTCGTAATGCCGGAGGTGCTGACATTTATGTGGTGATTTCAAGGTCTGATATGTGCACGCATGTGTGTGCGTTTTATATTTGTGCACATAAAAGTTTGTCTTTTGCTAAATACAATATTGTATATTTTTCACATGCAAAGTTGAATAGGTTTCAATCCTGTTTCTCCTCTGCTGACCTCAGCCAGATATGCCTAAACTTCATCTAGTCTGTCCTTTCCTCTGAAGAATGATGCTTTGCTTTTTATGAGATCACTTTTGTTTTCTTTAGCCCCATTACCTACATGCTGGTCCCTTCAAAGCACCAAGATCGAAGACAAAGTTTAGCAGAAGAGGAGCTTCCACTCCACCAAACTAGAATTCCCTCGCTCTATTTAGAGTTGGCCAAAGGTCCAGGTTTATACTTGTCTGCTGGTATAAACCTCCGACCTGGTGGGCCATCTTCCAAGGAGCCACAAAGTCCTAATGATGGTCAGCCCACAATATTCCTCCGTTTACCTTCCTGAGGCCTGGGAGATACCGGCAGAAAAATGTAGACTGGCTGTACTTGCAGGGAGAAGGATCAGGTATTTTGTATTGAGAAAACAAATTCCTGCTTTGATGAGTTTATTTTCTCAAACAAAGAAGTTTACTGAGTGGGTGCTTAAAAAATGGTGGCCGCTCACCAAGCCTGCAGTGCTCTGAATGGGGTACCACTGGCGCTGATGCCATCACTGCACGGAAATGCAGCCGTGCATGTGGGGATCTATACATAGGGTGGACATTCTTCTGGCTGAGTGGCAGAGACCATGGGCTTATCCACCTGGGTGATCTGCTTACTGTCCACCAGGTCATAAATGTCCCCCTAAGCATCCTCTACAAGGTTATAGCAGGCACAGCATTTGATACATCAGTTGAGTCTGGTGGTCTTTGTGTATCAACAATATCTATGCATTATCTTCATTATCCATTTAGTTATACTCTGTGCATAGTGCAAGAGCAAAAACTGAGCTGGTGACTACAGGTAATTGGACAGAATAGCTAGGTTGCATCATTCCCATGTCCTCTCGCCTTCCCCCACGCACACCCCCCCTTCTCTGTACCTGTGCTGCGTGTGAACAAACCCCCTCTTCACTGCACTGGTAGGAAAACTGCGTTGGATGAAGCCATCTTCACAGCGAAAGGTGGTAGGGAGGATGTCACTATGGGCTGAGGCCAAAGAAAAAGTAGTACCTAAACCTACACAAATGGCTAGAAAGGAACCGATACATGTAACAGGCTCAGGCTCCAGGTCAGAACAAAACAGTCAAAAGACGTGACAAATGTGAACGATTAACCAAAGGAACAGAAGCAATTTTGAAAGGCAGACATAGGTACCAATGAAAACGTGAGGACGTGGTGAAAGCCCACAGAGCAGATAACCACATGTATGACCTACAAATGCATTTTTGTGCATTTTTTTTAAATTTGCACATGGTTACCATCGACTTTGAGTCAATGGTAATAGCATTTCCCTAAATGCACAATTTGAATTTAAAAAATGTGTGGTACTTGTGCTAAGGTAATCGCAAACTGAGATTCTCTATTAGTAGTCTCAATTTTAGGTAATCTGTATTTTTACGATTACATAAAATTGCACCTACAAAGCCTTTCATACAACTTGTAAGGCTATTTTGCATTCACAAACAGCCGAATATTCTGATTCGCACGGTTTACTTATGTAAAATTGTTTCATATGTGTGACCCAATGATTGGGTTCCATTTTAGGCATAGATGGTTGCCTTAAGGGGTCAGAGAACGCTATATCTGTAATCACATTTAAATAAACTTTCTTGCTTTTAACTGCAGCCTGTTTTTTCTTAAATGAAATGGGGCTACATTGAAACAATTGTTTGTGAGTTGCACTGGGCCCACTCCCTACTCCCCAACAAACTTGTTTTATTACATTCACAATTATAATTCAGTTCCCACCCAACTCAGGAATCTGTAACTTTTCAATGATGTGCGGCTGGATTTCGGCTAAAAACATAGATATAACTAACTATAAGCACCACAGTACTTTCGGTCTCAAGGGGGACCTGGCAGCGCTATAAATAGACGTCACTATTCCCCGCTGCACCAACCAGGCTTCAGTTGTTTGACTGTCTCGTTATACATACAGACATCTGCAGTGACAGCATTAACCAGATGATCTCTCGTGACATAACATTTTCGCATTTCCCACAGATTACTTTAATGTACATTTATATTTAAATTATGAAGGTGAAAGTCTAACATGATAGTTGTCGAATATTTTGTCCTTTTGAGACACATTCCTGACCCAGTCCCCTTTGTACTCAGTTTCAATTATTGTTTTAAGCAGTGAATACTTTGTAAGGGGGGCACTGAAGCCCCCTGGTCACTGCTGCCCGAGCACACAACAGCTGAAGAGCTGTGTGCCTCGCTGCAGCTGCCCGGACCAGGGATGCGAGGGTTGGGGGGACTGGAGTCCTTTTGTCCCAGTGGGCGTGGTGCACACCTGGGAACTCATTCACCCCACAACATACCTTCAGCCAGGAGAACGGCCGCCAGCATTCCCGCCAAGGCCACTTTCCCAAAAACCTGCGCGTGCTTTCCCTCTTCCATTCCCGCGCTTCCCTTCTGTTCCTCTGCCTTAGAAAAGAGATGGTGTCAGGGTTGAGCCAGGACCTGGTGCGAAGTGACTCTTGTAGGCAACTTGCCAGCCGTCCCTTCCGTTCTCTGCCTGCGGCCAGAAATGCACAAGGGATGAGTTCGGGCGTGGTCCCCCTCCCCCTCCCCACACACACACGCGCGCGCGCCAATGTTTCCACAGGGAGTGCCGGTGTTCCATGTTCCAACGTCCCCCGTGGCTGAGCGTCCCCCCCCTGTTTGTGCGCATGCGTACAGACATTGCGCATGCGCAGTGACGTTTCTATGACGTTTCACTACGTATGTTATAATTCATTGTACCCCCTTATCTGCGCACATTCGTCGCAGGCCAATCACATTTCAGAATCACGGTCCATCCAATCATATCGCAGGCTTACGTTTACGCTAACCAATCATCTAATTCTGTTGTGTATATAATCCCACGACGTTGTTCGTGAAATTCTTTTTAAGCTGTTCATCGGTGAGTCTTTCCTCTGCTCTTGTGTTTTGCTGCCTTATATTTGTTATTGGTATTGTGGTTGTTCTGTATTAAATGTTCCTTTTAGTAATTGCTCCTTCTTTTTTTAAAATGTTGCCATTGTTAATTGCTCCTTCTTTTTTTAAAATGTTGTCATTGCTCTAGTGATTATAATGTTCCTTTTACTAATGCGCCACACGTCCGTGTTTTCTTGTCGGCGCCTAAAACCCATTTCACTTTTACTAATGCGCCACATACCGAAATGTAGAATTATTTCTCGACGTTTTTCCATGGCAGCCAGCATAATAGTAGATTTCTGCATGTAGGTCCGCCTTTTACTAATGCGCCACATACCGAAATGTAGAATTATTTCTCGACGTTTTTCCATGGCAGCCAGCATAATAGTAGATTTCTGCATGTAGGTCCGCCTTTTACTAATGCGCCACATACCGAAATGTAGAATTATTTCTCGACGTTTTTCCATGGCAGCCAGCATAATAGTACATTTCTGCATGTAGGTCCGCCATGTTCCCCTTTGTTACTTGTAATAGTTTTTGCTGTAAAACTCCAAACTTTACTGTGTTTAAGTTATATTCCTCACAAATTGGAAATAAATGTCGTGCATGTGCTTGCATATCCTAATTTTAACCCAAATTTTTTTTTTAAATGTGACGCATCGAGTTACTCTTCGGAATGGCGCCTTGACTGTAAACGCTGGTGTCCTCAAGAGTCTCTTCCAAGGCGTGCTCTAGGCCTAATTGTGGTGGGCGTGTGTGTGCTCTATCCTTTATGTGGCCCCATCACGGTTTTTAGTTACTGTGTTTAAGTTATATTCCTCACAATTTGGAAATAAATGTCGTGCATGTGCTTGCATTTCCTATCTGCTCACGGAATTCTATGGACCCCACCCCAAATTTTTTTTTTTTGAATGTGACGCATCGAGTTACTCTTCAGAATGGCGCCTTGACTGTAAACGCTGGTGTCCTCCAGAGTCTCTACCAAGGCGTGCTCTAGGCCTAATTGTGGTGGGCGTGTGCGTGCTCTATCGTTTATGTGGCCCCATCACGGTTTTTAGTTACTGTGTTTAAGTTATATTCGTCCCAAATTGGAAATAAATGTCGTGCATGTGCTTGCATTTCCTATCTGCTTACGGAATTCTATGGACCCCACCCCAAATTTATTTTTTTTAAATGTGACGCATCGAGTTACTCTTCAGAATGGCGCCTTGACTGTAAACGCTGGTGTCCTCAAGAGTCTCTACCAAGGCGTGCTCTAGGCCTAATTGTGGTGGGCGTGTGCGTGCTCTATCCTTTATGTGGCCCCATCACGGTTTTTAGTTACTGTGTTTAAGTTATATTCGTCCCAAATTGGAAATAAATGTCGTGCATGTGCTTGCATTTCCTATCTGCTTACGGAATTTTATGGACCCCACCCCAAATTTTTTTTTTAAATGTGACGCATCGAGTTACTCTTCAGAATGGCGCCTTGACTGTAAACGCTGGTGTCCTCAAGAGTCTCTTCCAAGGCGTGCTCTAGGCCTAATTGTGGTGGGCGTGTGCGTGCTCTATCCTTTATGTGGCCCCATCACGGTTTTTAGTTACTGTGTTTAAGTTATATTCCTCACAATTTGGAAATAAATGTCGTGCATGTGCTTGCATTTCCTATCTGCTTACGGAATTCTATGGACCCCACCCCAAATTTTTTTTTTTGAATGTGACGCATCGAGTTACTCTGCACGAAAAAAACGGAAAGAACCGACGGGGTTTCAAAAACTGCAACTCCCATAATCATCTGCGCAGGAACAGAAGCGCACATCGGCTGTGCGGTGGCTTCATTGTCACAGATGTCGCCTGACAAAGAAGTACCACGCAGTCCTGTTTTTTGCATTAAAGCAGAGATAGCACTACATCCCCCGACTGGCTGTGCGAAATGCGTGAACGTCATTTCCTGGCTGGCGACGGTTTGGCATCGCGCCTGCGCTTCTAGTTCTATGTGGGGCGGGCCCTTCCGGTGGGACGAACCGGGGCGGAGCAGAGGGGACCGTGCGGCGGGAGGGGGACCGCGAGCCAGGCGGAGGGAGTGAGGAGGAGAAGAGAGTCGGGGGAGCGGAGCATGGAGGAGCCCGATGAGGCGTTGGCGGGTAAGAGCCCCGAGGGGGCGACCCTGCCGCGGGGGGTCGGTGGCGAGTGATGGCCCACGGAGAGAGGAGTTTGAGGGGGCTCAACTGACACCGGGGGGCAGAGGCTGGGGAAGAGGGTGAGCAGCCCCGGGGGCGCGGAGCCCGAGGGGCGGGAGGGGGCAGAGAAACATTGAGGTCGGTTGAGAAGCCGGAGTGGGAGGACCGTGAGGGGGCGACCCCTGGGGGGGCTCAGTCCCCGGGGGTCTCAGAGCGGCGGAGGGGGGCCTCATCCCCGGCATCTGGGGAGGTGTTCCCGGGACCTCTGAAGTTGGGCCCTCGGGATCTCTCGAGGGAACGTTGGAGCCCTCTGTCCCCGGGATCTTTGAAAGGGAGAGTGGTGCCTCGATCTGTAAAGGGAGAGGGGGGGTCAGTGCTCGGGATCTCTGAAGGGAGAGGGGGGTCAGTGCTCGGGATCTCTGAAGGGAGAGGGGGGGTCAGTGCTCGGGATCTCTGAAGGGAGAGGGAGGGTCGGTCCCTGTGATCTCTGAAGGGAGAGGGGGGGTCGTTCCCTGGGACCTCTGAAGGGAGAGTGGGGGGTCGGTCCCTTGGATCTCTGAAGGGAGAGGGGGGGGTCGGTCCCTTGGATCTCTGAAGGGAGAGGGGGGGGTCGGTCCCTTGGATCTCTGAAGGGAGAGGGGGGGGTCGGTCCCCGGGACCTCGGAAGGGAGGGGGGGTCGGTCCCTGGGACCTCGGAAGGGAGAGTGGGGGTCGGTCCCTGGGATCTGTGATCGGGGGGGGGGGGGGTCAGTCTCCTGGATCTGAGCGGCGAGGATTCTCATCGGGGTCTCTGGGCGGTAGGAGGCTCAGTCTCCCGGTTGTTTGGGTTGGGGGGTTCAGTTTCCGTAATGCTTGGGTTGGGGGCGTCAGGCAGCCCCCCGGGATCAGTGCGTTGGGGGCTCAATCCCCGCGACCCCAAGCCTAGGGGAAGGCAGTCCCCGGGATCTCTGGGCTGGAGGGGAGGGGAGGGCTACCGCTGAAAGGGGAGCGACTTAGGCCGGTGTTCCATGTTCCAACGTCCCCGTGCTCTATCGTTTATTTTTCGACGTTTTTCGATGGCAGCCAGCATAATAGTAGATTTCTGCATGTAGGGCCGCCATGTTCCCCTTTGTTACTTGTAATAGTTTTTGCTGTAAAACTCCAAACTTTACTGTGTCTAAGTTATATTCGTCACAATTTGGAAATAAATGTCGTGCATGTGCTTGCATTTCCTATCTGCTTACGGAATTCTATGGACCCCACCCCCAAAAAATTTTTTTTAAATGTGACGCATCGAGTTACTCTTCGGAATGGCGCCTTGACTGTAAACGCTGGTGTCCTCAAGAGTCTCTTCCAAGGCGTGCTCTAGGCCTAATTGTGGTGGGCGTGTGCGTGCTCTATCGTTTATGTGGCCCCATCATGGTTTTTAGTTACTGTGTTTAAGTTATATTCCTCACGCATCTATGTTTTTTTGAAAATGGCGTCTGACCATTCCTTCTCAAACGACTTTTTCTGTTAACCACCTCATGTGTCTGGTCTGTGATTAATGATGTCTCTGGAAGTGTTTTATCAAGTATTAGTTGTTGATCACACCTTCATTGTGCAACGTTTGTAATATGTTAGACAACATTAATAATTGTGATTTTTTTTCTGTTGCCTAGGTCACACTCGCAGCCCTGCTGACAGTATAACAGTCACCGCCCTGCTTACAGTCTGCTGTCCAAACCTTGTTTGGCGTCTGTTCCACTTCAGTGTGTATTCTATCTCTTCATTGTTTTCAATAAGCTTTCTCTGAGCACGGCAAACGGCTCTTGTGTACCTTGTAGTTGGTGAGTGCATTTTACATTGTAATCTCACCCTGATATTTAAGCCCATTAATTTTTTTTTCTGAGTATTCTTCGAAGTTTCCTCGATTGACTTAAGTGGTTCAATGAGCTCTCAATGTAGATTATGTCCTGGTGTCAGCATAATGTTCGAAAATGAATTTGTTTTAGAACAAATCTATTGAAACCTCATTTCGTGAGCTCTAATTTGATTCTCTCTGAATGTCATTATTGCTATTATCATCCTTATAAATGTACTCCGTATTGAAGCAGTATGCTGTCTTATGATTAGAAGTCATTTCCATAGCCATAGTGAAAGTAACGTTTCCTTAGCACACTGTAATGATACTCAAACCTTCTTTTTGTAGCATTCCTTCTAATTTGCCTCTATTTTTTTGTTTTGAGATAAAATGATGTTGTGTTATTAGCCGTTTAATGTTGTAGAAAGTGTTTGACATTCATATTCCTTTTTAAAAGTTCGAAGATATCTCTTTCTGTTGATCACCTTTTCTTGTACTGTATATTCAGACATCTTTTATGATGCCATTTTCCCTTTATCATCTCCTTAATGGTTTTGTATTTTTTTAAAGTTCACAGTGTATGGCATCTATTGATGTTATCATTTGTACATGCTCGATGTTTTGATGGTTTCATTTTATTTAAATGTCGTCCCCATGCTGTTTATGCATAATGCAAATAATTTTTTTTGTCTTTTTAGTGGTAATTGAAATGGATCCATTAAAGTTCAATCAGGTTTTGGCATATTTGAGCCGTAATGTGTATCCAGTTGATTTCACCAAGGTTGATAAGCATGCATTGCGTCGAATGTCCAAAAACTTCGTATGTGAAGGTATCTTATTTTGTAATGTTAATTCTCAATGCTCGAAAGTGTGTATAATATGTGCTGTATTGCTTGTTGACTTTGCATTTCTATAGTGTTTGTTTGGTCAATCTTGGTTTTTGTTTCTTATTCCTTGTCGTTAGATGGACATTTGTTCCATAAATTGAAGGATGTGAAGAGAAAAGTTGTTGTTGGTGCTGAAGCTGCTCGAAATATATTTCATGAATTTCATTCTTCGACATTTGGTGGTCATTCCGGTATTAATAAGACACAGCGAAGCATCAGTGCCCGTTTTTATTGGCCAGATATGTCAACTCATATCAAAGAATGGGTGAGTGTTATTGTATCCTGTAATTTCAATTTCTAATGTTGAATGTAAATCTTCTTTATTTTTTCATTTTTTTTGGTACTACGATCTGCTGTAATGTGAGCGTTTTTTTATAATCAGACATCATGTTTAACTGGGCATCGCAATTATGTATTTGCAGATTAAACTTTGTGATGCATGTCAAAAGGAACAGCCATCTCTCATGAAGTGTCCCGAGTTAAAACCGATAAAAGTATGTTAACAAAAGTCATACTTTATATTTGAAGGTCTATCCGCAGAATCATGTTTTGCTATTTCTTATTCCATACATTTGCAATTGTTTTATTTGTAGGTGACTCGTGTATGGGAGCTTCTAGGAGTGGATTTGATGGGCCCCTTACCAACAACTCCTGCAGGATACAGATATATTTTAACTGCTACCGATTATTTATCGAAATGGGTTGAGGCATTCCCTTTAAAAACAAAGACTGCATCTGAAGTTGCTTTGAAACTCATGGAAATCTTTCTGCGCCATGGTAGTCCTGAAAGGATCCTCTCAGATCAAGGCCGGGAGTTTGTCAACGAGGTAAGCAAAGTATCTTTTTCTGACATTGTTGTCCTGTTTTCATGTATTCTCATAGTTTATCTGATTTGTGATTTATCTAGTTTGTCGTTTTGTAATCCTTGTGATTGGTAACTTGTATTGCACAATTGTTTTAGAAAGTTCTGAACTTTTATTTTCAGGTTAATGCTAACATGTGTAAGCTGTTGAACATCAAACGGTCTGTAAGTGCATCCTATCATCCCCAGACAAATGGTTTAGATGAGCGTACAAATGCCAACATAAAAAGGTAATTGTAGCTTCATTTATTTAAATTGTTATATAGCGAGCAAAAGATCTTATAGTTATCTGATCTCTTTACAGAGAGAGGGATAGGGGCAACAGGGAGGTTACTACACTTCATAATGGATAGGGTGTGGTAATGAGAGGCTTAATAGGTTAGCAGTGGTGTATCCCAAAAATACCTCAATCAGGTAAGCCGTAAAATGAGATTTCGAAAATTCATATGGAGTTGCAATCGATTTTATGTGTACTCTGGCTCTACTGATGATTTGACATGTGCTCAAAATCACACAAACAAGGTGTTTATTTTTGTCACTTGTGCATACTTTGCTGTATTGTTTCGATATTGTGTCTCTTTTAAACGTCATTAACGTTTTTTTTTATGTTAAGTCTGTAATAATCACATGTTTGTTGTAAAGAATGTCCAATAATGAATTTTTATTTTTAAAATAACACATAAGCAACATCGTGTTTCTTTGTACAGCACATTGACCAAGTACGTGAATGAGCACCAGACTGATTGGGATCGTTATTTGGACCATGTTTTGTTTTCATTACGATCGAAGCCGCATTCCACCACGAAATTTTCCCCCTTTCTACTGTACTTGGGTCGTGAACCAAAATTCCCTTGTGAGCTTGATGATGAGCAGGTATGAGATTTCCAAGAGTAGATATAATATTGGTACTTGTTAATTGGTATGTGTGCAAAACTTGCTATGTAGTTTGTTAGTTTTCTTTCCACACTAAGTATTACTTATTTGTTAATAGATTGTGTTTATGAAGTCAATTTTTAGTTCTATCCAATTAAATATCATTTATTATTTTTTATGTTTCCTTTATTAGCAAGAGTATGTACTACCATCAGAAAGCGAATATTCCTCCATTGTTGCAGAAATGAAAATTAGAACAGCAGACTTGCATGAACAGGCAAAACAGAATATAGAGGTTGGCCAGGAAAGGCAGAAAGTCAAATTTAAAAATAGACTTTGCAAGAAATATCAGCCATACATCTTTCAAAAAGGACAGTTAGTGTTATTGCAAAATACTAGGCGTTCCACCAGAAAAGGCGGCGTTTTGGAGCAGAGATTTTCAGGACCCTACACTGTTTCTGAAGTAAAAGGAAAGCGTGTAAAGCTAATGAATGCTAAAAACACAGTATTAAGTAGAACTTTTAATTTGGACATGTTGAGGCCTTACAATGTAAGCAATCCAGGTAATTTCTTGCTGTAGTACACTTCTTTCATTCTTCACATACTAATCATGGTGCAGTTTTTTTATGTTCGTCTTAAAGTGATATGGACAGATTTGTTTTTGACACGATACTGTAAAGAACAGACGAATTAAGTATCCTGAACAATTTTTATGTTTTTATTTGTTATAAGTACACGATATAGTACTGTGTTTATTGAATGAACTTGTTAGTAATGTATTATAAAAAATGTTTCTGCAGGCACAATGAACAGTGATAGTTGGTCTTCTCAGCTTCCATCATGTTCTGCACCTCTCCGACTGTCACCATCAAGTTCCCAAGAATTGCAAAATGTCTCTCCTCCAAGCAACCTTTCAACATCGCCTGCAGGGCTCGCCCCGTCTCCATCACGGCTCGCCCCGTCTCCATCACGGCTCGCCCCGTCTCCATCACGGCTCGCCCCGTCTCCATCACGGCTTGCCCCGTCTCCAGCACGGTTCGCAATGTCTTCAGTAGTGCTTGCACCATCTCCATCAATTTTCTCTGCAACTCCACCTCACACTTCTGCGTCTACAGCACAGCTTACAATCTCTCCATCATGGCCTCCATCTCCTCTATCATTTGAGTGTGTTTTGAAGAAGCAAGTTCTCGATGTGTGGATTAAACCTATCACTGGAAGGTTGGAAGCAATAGTTTCAAGTTATAAACTATATGATACATCGTTTGCTACTTTGCAACCTAATGAATGGATATGTGACGAGGTATGTTTACTTTGTAAAAACTTTTAGTGTACGTACTGTACCTTTGTATGCTTGTGATTTTAGTGCAAGTCTTAATGGACAGTTTTTCTTATACTTTTGAAGGTGATAGATGCTTATCTTTCAAGACTATGTATGCGAAGAGAAAAGGTACTTTTCTTTGAACCAAAAAGTCATCAGATAACTTATTATTTTTACTCATTTTTAAAGTACATTTTCAGACAGTATTCTCACGTCATTATATTTCTTTAATATTTAGTGCTTATTGATGTCTTGCACAGTGGCTTCCTCTGTATTCAGTGGCAATTATCCATCATCTTCTTGCCGGGTAAATCCTGTTATGTCTTTCTTGCATCTGATTTGTTTTATCTGATAATTGTGTTATTCAATTGTGTGTGAATATTGAATATATTTATTTTGTTCTTTATTTCATAGCTTCCTATTTTTGAAAATGAGACTGTCCTGTGTCCCACCAATACGGGAATGCATTGGATACTAATTGTGAGTGGGAAATGTTATGATTTGATCTACAGGTGTTCTCCATGTTATAGATGTTATGTCTGATGTTAGTTAATTCATTAATCCCTCTGCTAGCATTTTCCTTCCACAATTTTTGAAATCTGAAATGGATGTAAAAAAACTAGATTTTCAATACTTGTTTTCCATTCTATTTTTCTTTCCAGATAGTGAAACCTTTGTCCAAATTTTTATTTCTGTACGACTCCATCGTTGCTGATGTTGCAAGCTACCATCATCATTTATTAAATTGGAGGTAAGAGTATACTTAACTTGTTTTTGAAATCTGTGTAAATCTTGAAGTCTTGTTACATCAAGGAGTTATGTTTTTAAGATAGTAATTGTTTATTGTAGTTACATCTTGTATTTTTTTGTTGATAGAATAAATATGAAAAATAACACTTTGATATGTTTGTAAAGTGCTTTCCTACAGGCAATCGGTTGTAAAGATCATGACCAATGGGAGTTACTGGTAGAAAGTAACGTCAAGCAACAGGACAGCTACAATTGTGGTGTTTTTTGCATGCTGGTAATTTTGCTATACTGTAATCATCTATTTATGTTACCTTCTGTGGTTTTATGTTAAGCTATGCTTATTAAGTTTTTTATCAACTATGGTGATAATGCAAGTGTATGTTGGTCTCTTTTTGACTAAGTTTTTTAAGATTATTTTCACGATATGAATGTCGCTATTTTGTGAGCTTTGATGGATTTTTCCCCAATGTAAAACAGTAAATTGTTTTTAATGATTTACTAGGTTACATTCCCTTACTTTTTCAAATTTCATTTCCGGTGATGTTTGTTTAGTTTGCAGAATCGTACCTAAGTGGTTATCCTGTTCCGCATCAAGAGATAATAAATGCTGCTTTTCTGGAGGATTACAGACTCTTTATTGCAATGAAACTCATGGAGTTCTCAGGTTAGAGGGAATTATTCAAGACTATTCTATTTTGAAATAAAACCGCTGTTTTTTTGGATTATGAACTGTACATTTTTTATGTATTATATGTTTTTGTCTGTTTGCAATGAATCCAAGACTTATTATTGTTTTAAATGTCTCCCAACTGTAGATTGTTTATCACTTCTTTCAATATGTTCATTTAACAGTACCCCCGTTTCATGATGCATTTTTTCTCTTTATTTAATTTTAGATTCTGTCTTAGATCTCTGTGGTGCATGTAATTTTACCTCGTCTGGTTTTGACACCGTCCTATGCATTGAGTGCCGCCGATGGATTCATTTGAAATGCATCCAAGTTGACATGTCTTCGATGTCTTTTGATCGAGGTTTTGTTTGTATCAAATGTGTTTGAAAAAGCATGGTAACTATGTTACTTATCTTGTTTTTGCAAATTGGCTGTATATCACCATGGTCTGAAGTGTCGTCATGTGCTCTTCTTGGTATGAAGGAAGTTAACTTCTTTACTGTTTGGCATCAGCGATATTTAGCTTCTATATCCATGAGTGAAAAATGGTGAGTGAATGTTGAAATATAAAATTGGTTGTACCTCACCCTTTAAGTACATTGAAATGCACATTTCCTAACTTGAAACCAACCGCCATTATCCACACTTGTTACTATGCGCTTTTAGCTATTTAAAGCAACCTATTTCCATCACTCATACGGTGCTTGCCTTATGTTCGATCCTATCTCTTAATAGCACTGTGGCTATCTGATTTTCCAAAAATCACCACGACTTATTAGCAGCATGTTACACTAAAATAATAATGATTTTAATTTTTAGTTGTCTGTGTGGTTGCAACACTGGAACAAATCTGATAGTCGTGTGTTTTTCATGTGTTATGCAGTTCCTTACTGTTTACTGATTTTCAACTTATCTAACCCTGAAAATCTACCCTGAGAAGTCACTCTATTTGGTTGTCGCCCAAAATTTTCTACAACTATTTTGGTGATACCGAAAGATCTATGCCTGTGCTCATCCATACAATGTCTATGCTTTGCAATTTTAGTTTCTAATTCTCATGTTGGTACTGCAAAATTTATACTACGAATCACCTCTCAAGGAATACAATCTTTGTATCCCACTGAAATACTATGATTTTTTTTAACCATAAATTGTAATTCATATTCTGCTACTAATTCAAATATACCGCATCAGTTTCATTGTGATCAGTCGCTCTATTTACAGTTCACAAACCAGTCATGTTAAGCTGTGTGCAAAGAGTTCTTGTCAACAGTAGACATCTTTTTATGTCAATGACAGCACGCCAAGCAAATATCTCAAAAATTTATTTAAAACTCTTAAGCAATAAGATTCTTGAATAGGCATCCTGGTTGAAAATGTTGACGTTGAAATTGGTCATTTTTTCCCAGCTTATATTTTCTGTTGTTAATTCACAACATAAATATGACAAAAGATCATATATTGTTTAATTAAAAATTTTTTACTCAAAGTCTGGGACAAAAACTAACCAAACGTGAAGTTATAGTTCGGTTACATTTAAAAATGTGTATCGTTTGTAAATGCTACGTATACCATATTCAAACCACAAATATGACCTCTTTTCTAAATTTAGATATATTTAATGTCAGCCAATGTCCACTTGGTAGAGAAATGCCACATTTAATGTTAATCTTGTTATGAATTGTAGTTGATATGCAATGCTATAATTTAAAAAAAATAGGGATAATGAAACAGTTTGATGCTCAAAATAATGTGTGTAACAGCACAGATATTACACATACATTGGTTTTTTAAAACCTTTCAAGTTATGGTTTCCAATCAAACAGTACATTTGTGTAGATACTTCTTATATCTTACATTGATTTTAGGGCAATTTTAATATACTATTGATGAATGTTATAATGCACCCATCATACCCGTAAACATGGGGAACTCTATAAATAAGGGTAGACACTGTTTGGCAACCAATGGATGCATTATGTAATGATCGTGTTGTCCTTGTATGGTAAATCTGAGATATTGCCTGTGTGCAGTGAGTGTGTAAGTAAGTGTCTGAGATCCTTGTCACAGCAGGGGCACTATGCGTTTTTCAGTGACCTTTTTAGGGTTATGAGGTCTTATAGTGTTGTTATTGACTTCATTTTTGTGGATTAGGAAGTATAGTGAGTATACTTCTCTACCCTGATGTACTAATGATACTAGGGTCTCTTCTTGACCCCGGCGAGAGTCTCCATGTAATGTGCTTATTCCAATTCCTCATGTTCCATTCAACTCGTTCTATGAAGACTAAACTTGTTCCATTCAACAATCCAAATAATTGTAAGTGGGATCTCCCACTATATTAACGAGGGCTTCTACCTCTGGAATAATCTATTCCCAAAGCCGGATGGCTCTTCTTGACCCCGGCGAGAGTCTCCATGTAATGTGCTTATTCCAATTCCTCATGTTCCATTCAACTCGTTCCACGAAGACTAAAATTGTTCCATTCAACAATCCAAATAATTGTAAGTGGGATCTCCCACTATATTAACGAGGGCTTCTACCTCTGGAATAATCTATTCCCAAAGCCGGATGGCTCTTCTTGACCCCGGCGAGAGTCTCCATGTAATGTGCTTAATCCAATTCCTCATGTTCCATTCAACTCGTTCCACGAAGACTAAAATTGTTCCATTCAACAATCCAAATAATTGTAAGTGGGATCTCCCACTATATTAACGAGGGCTTCTACCTCTGGAATAATCTATTCCCAAAGCCGGATGGCTCTTCTTGACCCCGGCGAGAGTCTCCATGTAATGTGCTTATTCCAATTCCTCATGTTCCATTCAACTCGTTCCACGAAGACTAAAATTGTTCCATTCAACAATCCAAATAATTGTAAGTGGGATCTCCCACTATATTAACGAGGGCTTCTACCTCTGGAATAATCTATTCCCAAAGCCGGATGGCTCTTCTTGACCCCGGCGAGAGTCTCCATGTAATGTGCTTAATCCAATTCCTCATGTTCCATTCAACTCGTTCCACGAAGACTAAAATTGTTCCATTCAACAATCCAAATAATTGTAAGTGGGATCTCCCACTATATTAACGAGGGCTTCTACCTCTGGAATAATCTATTCCCAAAGCCGGATGGCTCTTCTTGACCCCGGCGAGAGTCTCCATGTAATGTGCTTATTCCAATTCCTCATGTTCCATTCAACTCGTTCCACGAAGACTAAAATTGTTCCATTCAACAATCCAAATAATTGTAAGTGGGATCTCCCACTATATTAACGAGGGCTTCTACCTCTGGAATAATCTATTCCCAAAGCCGGATGGCTCTTCTTGACCCCGGCGAGAGTCTCCATGTAATGTGCTTAATCCAATTCCTCATGTTCCATTCAACTCGTTCCACGAAGACTAAAATTGTTCCATTCAACAATCCAAATAATTGTAAGTGGGATCTCCCACTATATTAACGAGGGCTTCTACCTCTGGAATAATCTATTCCCAAAGCCGGATGGCTCTTCTTGACCCCGGCGAGAGTCTCCATGTAATGTGCTTATTCCAATTCCTCATGTTCCATTCAACTCGTTCCACGAAGACTAAAATTGTTCCATTCAACAATCCAAATAATTGTAAGTGGGATCTCCCACTATATTAACGAGGGCTTCTACCTCTGGAATAATCTATTCCCAAAGCCGGATGGCTCTTCTTGACCCCGGCGAGAGTCTCCATGTAATGTGCTTAATCCAATTCCTCATGTTCCATTCAACTCGTTCCACGAAGACTAAAATTGTTCCATTCAACAATCCAAATAATTGTAAGTGGGATCTCCCACTATATTAACGAGGGCTTCTACCTCTGGAATAATCTATTCCCAAAGCCGGATGGCTCTTCTTGACCCCGGCGAGAGTCTCCATGTAATGTGCTTATTCCAATTCCTCATGTTCCATTCAACTCGTTCCACGAAGACTAAAATTGTTCCATTCAACAATCCAAATAATTGTAAGTGGGATCTCCCACTATATTAACGAGGGCTTCTACCTCTGGAATAATCTATTCCCAAAGCCGGATGGCTCTTCTTGACCCCGGCGAGAGTCTCCATGTAATGTGCTTAATCCAATTCCTCATGTTCCATTCAACTCGTTCCACGAAGACTAAAATTGTTCCATTCAACAATCCAAATAATTGTAAGTGGGATCTCCCACTATATTAACGAGGGCTTCTACCTCTGGAATAATCTATTCCCAAAGCCGGATGGCTCTTCTTGACCCCGGCGAGAGTCTCCATGTAATGTGCTTATTCCAATTCCTCATGTTCCATTCAACTCGTTCTATAAATGAAGACACTGCAAGTGTAGAGGGTTTGCGTCAGGTTTATTTAATTTATAACCTCTAAAGAGCGCCGAGCCGGTGGTGCACCGCTCTCGGCTTTCGCGCTAATCCTGGCGCCTGTGTGCGCGCAGCCAGAACATGACCGCCTGCATGTCACGTCGGTACGTGACGTGCATACACTAGACTTCGCCACCACATATCTGGCCCTTTTTCCCAATATATAAATTGTTAACTCGCAGTCCACCGGTTATGTGAAAGTCTCTGAAACCAGGCTGTTTTGACCACCACTCTCCCCTCCGGCTCAGTCTCACCGGGCTGGATGGGGTATCTCCTTCATGAGTCCTTTCATCGCTCCTTCCACTTCCAAATGCAGCCTCACTATTTTCTCTTCTATTACCGTTACCTTTACTCGCCAACGCTTGGTTGGCATCACCGGGTCTCTCTTCCTGCTGCTCTTGGCTCTTCTCATCCGGATGCATCTCAGAATGTTCTTGCTCTGCAGCTCCTTCCTCCTTGTCTTCCAGGTCTGCACAAACATGGTCCCAACGTAGTACTTTGTTGTATCTTGCCATGCGGTCCAGTTATCACACGTTTCCGTCACTTAGCAGAGCTGCTCTGCCCATCACTTCCTTGACCTGCATAGGCTTGCTATACTTTCTGTCTCCTTTCTTTTGGTGCGTTGCCAAATTTACTCGCAAACATTCTCCTTTTTATTTTTATTTTAAGCCCCGCCCCTTTTTCCTAAGCTGCGCTGCGATTGGCTGCCGGCCCGGGACACCCCTGTGACGTCTTTCCTGGGCCGCGCTGTGATTAGCTGGAAATGCCTTACTCCAGCATATCTGCAAGAGAATCTGATAAATAGCCTGTAAGCCTTGGAGGCTGATGCCATGGGTCGTTGTCTGCAATAGGTGAACATTTCTGCCCCTGCTGAAGGACTTCCTCACCTGCGTTCCAAAATCCTACGCTGGTCTTGATGCTATCCAGTGTTTTACTGGCCCCTTGAGAAAGAGTGTCAATCTCTGTTTTTATAGAACCTTTGCTGTTCAGCTCAAAATTCTGTACCACACTGGTTTTGTTGCCTGTAGCACATGAGCTGTCTTTGACACCTATGTGTGCAGAAGATGAGGAACCATCCAGCAGCGCTTTTTTGAAACTCTGTGAGCCACTGTGAATGGACTTTTCCTTTTTCATTTCCACTGGGGTTCCTGTTCTCTGCTCTACCTGATACCTATCACAAAAGACGGGCTGCCCCGCAGCGTCACCGCGTCTCCCTGCTCTTGCAGACACTTGAGGGGGGCTTTATTTCTTGTCACACTCCAGTAGGTCACAACAAACGAACACTTACATCACACTCCGCGTCTCCCTGCTCTTGCAGACACTTGAGGGGGGCTGTATTTCTTGTCACACTAAGGTAGGTCACAACAAACGAACACTTACATCACACTCCGTGTCTCCCTGCTCTTGCAGACACTTGAGGGGGGTTGTATTTCTTGTCACACTCCGGTAGGTCACAACAAACGAACACTTACATCACACTCCGCGTCTCCCTGCTCTTGCAGACACTTGAGGGGGGCTTTATTTCTTGTCACACTCCAGTAGGTCACAACAAACGAACACTTACCTCACACTCCGCGTCTCCCTGCTCTTGCAGACACTTGAGGGGGGCTGTATTTCTTGTCATACTCCGGTAGGTCACAACAAACGAACACTTACATCACACTCCGCGTCTCCCTGCTCTTGCAGACACTTGAGGGGGGCTTTATTTCTTGTCACACTCCAGTAGGTCACAACAAACGAACACTTACCTCACACTCCGCGTCTCCCTGCTCTTGCAGACACTTGAGGGGGGCTGTATTTCTTGTCACACTAAGGTAGGTCACAACAAACGAACACTTACATCACACTCCGTGTCTCCCTGCTCTTGCAGACACTTGAGGGGGGTTGTATTTCTTGTCACACTCCGGTAGGTCACAACAAACGAACACTTACATCACACTCCGCGTCTCCCTGCTCTTGCAGACACTTGAGGGGGGCTTTATTTCTTGTCACACTCCAGTAGGTCACAACAAACGAACACTTACCTCACACTCCGCGTCTCCCTGCTCTTGCAGACACTTGAGGGGGGCTGTATTTCTTGTCATACTCCGGTAGGTCACAACAAACGAACACTTACATCACACTCCGCGTCTCCCTGCTCTTGCAGACACTTGAGGGGGGCTGTATTTCTTGTCACACTCCGGTAGGTCACAACAAACGAACACTTACCTCACACTCCGCGTCTCCCTGCTCTTGCAGACACTTGAGGGGGGCTGTATTTCTTGTCATACTCCGGTAGGTCACAACAAACGAACACTTACCTCACACTCCGCGTCTCCCTGCTCTTGCAGACACTTGAGGGGGGCTGTATTTCTTGTCATACTCCGGTAGGTCACAACAAACGAACACTTACCTCACACTCCGCGTCTCCCTGCTCTTGCAGACACTTGAGGGGGGCTTTATTTCTTGTCACACTCCGGTAGGTCACAACAAACTAACACTTACATCACACTCCGCGTCTCCCTGCTCTTGCAGACACTTGAGGGGGGTTGTATTTCTTGTCACACTCCGGTAGGTCACAACAAACGAACACTTACATCACACTCCGCGTCTCCCTGCTCTTGCAGACACTTGAGGGGGGCTTTATTTCTTGTCACACTCCAGTAGGTCACAACAAACGAACACTTACCTCACACTCCGCGTCTCCCTGCTCTTGCAGACACTTGAGGGGGGCTGTATTTCTTGTCATACTCCGGTAGGTCACAACAAACGAACACTTACCTCACACTCCGCGTCTCCCTGCTCTTGCAGACACTTGAGGGGGGCTGTATTTCTTGTCACACTCCGGTAGGTCACAACAAACGAACACTTACATCACACTCCGCGTCTCCCTGCTCTTGCAGACACTTGAGGGGGGCTGTATTTCTTGTCATACCCCGGTAGGTCACAACAAACGAACACTTACATCACACTCCGCGTCTCCCTGCTCTTGCAGACACTTGAGGGGGGCTGTATTTCTTGTCACACTCCAGTAGGTCACAACAAACGAACACTTACCTCACACTCCGCGTCTCCCTGCTCTTGCAGACACTTGAGGGGGGCTTTATTTCTTGTCACACTCCGGTAGGTCACAACAAACTAACACTTACATCACACTCCGCGTCTCCCTGCTCTTGCAGACACTTGAGGGGGGCTGTATTTCTTGTCACACTCCGGTAGGTCACAACAAACGAACACTTACATCACACTCCGCGTCTCCCTGCTCTTGCAGACACTTGAGGGGGGCTGTATTTCTTGTCACACTAAGGTAGGTCACAACAAACGAACACTTACATCACACCCCTTGTGTAGGCTACTATCGCTGCCAAGTGAACTCTTAACGAGGATGAGCTAAGGTTCTTCTCCAGTAAGTGCGTCAGGTACCTTAGCACTGTGGAGTCCCTCTTCATCTTATTGTGGAGTCTTTCCTGTCTGCACCATATTGTGAATCTTTTCCATTTCGCAACGTAGCACTTTCGAGTGCTGGGCCTTCGTGCCTCCCGAAGTACCCTCAGGGTGCTTTCTGTTAGTCTCAAATGTGCGAACTCTATGTCCTCAGGAGCCACGCTACTAGGCTCCTGCTCTCTGGCTCTGGGTGCAGTACCTCTCCGTTCTGCATGGACAGTAGGTCTTTCCTCCTGCTGAATCTGTGGGGTGCACACTGCGTCATCTCCATGATCTGCGAGTACCAGGTCTGCCTCGCCCACTGCGGTGCGACCAGTATCAGTGTCATGTTGCTCGCTCTGCACTTGCTCAGTACTCTGTGCATCAGTGGTATCGGGGGAAAGGCGTAGGCAAATGTCTTTGACCAATCTATCCATAGGGCATTCCCCAGTGTCCCCTCCTCTGGCTGCCTGGATGCGAAGTTTTGGCATTTTGCATTCTGGCGTGTGGCAAACAGGTCCACCGATGGTGTCCCCCACCTGTCGAACAGGTATCTTGTCTCCTGAGCATTGAGCTCCCACTCGTGGGATGCCGATGTCTGCCTGCTGAGCCAATCGGCTTGTATGTTGTCCTTCCCTGGTAGGTGTATGGCTAGCAGGTCTATCTTGAGATGGATGGCCCATCTCCATATCTCCTGCGCCAGCGTTGAAAGCGGTGCGGACTGTGTGCCCCCCTGCTTGTTGATGTAGAACATCGCAGTGGTGTTGTCTGTTTGTATCAATACCTTGTGCTTGTACAGTCTTGTTTGGAAGGCCTTCAGTGCAAGGAAGATTGTCTTCAATTGTAAGTAATTGATGTGCTTTGTGGCATCCGTCGGTGTCCACAGTCCCCTCACCTTGAGCTCCTCCATGTGAGCGCCCCATCCCTTCAGGGATGCGTCTGTGGTGATGGTCACTGTTGGCATTGGGGGCGTTAGAGGCTTTCCCCTTGCTATGTTCTCCATGGTCCACCATGTCATCTCCTTCTGCACTTCGTGCGTTACAACCACTAGATCCTCCCAACTGCCTGTAGCTTGTGACCATTGCTCCTGTAGCCATTCTTGAATGGGTCTCATGTGGAGTCGTACATTCGGTACCAGGTGGATGCATGATGCCATCATCCCCATGATCTTGCTCGCCGTCCTCACTGTCCGAGCTTGTCCCTTCCGGTAGAGGCGAGTTTCCTTCACCAGCGCCCTCGCCCTCTTCTCGCTGGGGAACACCTTGCCCTGTAAGGTGTTGATCTGTGCTCCCAGGAAGATCTTCACTTGTTCCGGCTCCATTGATGATTTATTCCAATGGATGGAGAACCCCAGGTTTATGAGCGTGCTGGTCACTGTATGTGCGTGCAGCTTGCATTTCTGGTATGAGTTTGCTTTCACCAGCCAGTCGTCCAGGTAAGGGTATACATGTATTCCCTGCCTTCTTAGGTGCGCTGCGACTGCTGCGAGGCACTTTGTGAAAACTCTTGGTGCCGATTTTAGACCGAAGGCCAGTGTCGTGAACTGGTAGTGGCTTTCTCCGACGGTGAACCTGAGCATGTGCTTGTGCTTTCTGTTCATTGGGATATGCAGGTATGCGTCTTTGAGGTCTATAGTGACCATGAAGTCCCCGGCCTGCAACTGTGGGAGCACCTCTTGCAGGGAGGTCATTTTGAATTTTTGCGTTCTTATGAATTGGTTCACGAACCGTAAATCGAGAATGGGCCTCATTGTCTCGTCTATTTTTGGTACCAGGAAGTATGTTGAGTATACTCCTGTGTTTCTTTCCTTGAAGGGTACCCTTTGTATGGCCTGCTTCCGCAGGAGTTCTTTTGCTTCTTCCTGAAGGCACTGCAGCTGCTTGCTTGCTAGTGGCTTTCTTTTTGGTTTTCTGCTTGTCGGCCTCGCCTCCAACTCTAAGCAGTATCCGAATTGGATAATGTTGAGGATCCATTTGTCTGATGTGATTCCTCTCCACTCCTGGAGGTGGAATCTTAATCTTCCTCCCACTGGTGTCCTGTGGTCGTAGGTGTCTAGTTTGTCTTGACCCATCTGTACGTGCTGCCCCCTGGGATCTTTTTTGTGGGTGGGCACACGGATTTTTTTGAAGTCAGTTGGAGGTGGGCTGCTGGCCCCCTCTTCTATTTTGTCCCCGTCCATTTCTCCCTCGAAAGGACTGGCCTCTTTGTTGGTACTGCCAGGGCTGTTTCTGATGGCCCTGCTGACCCTGCGAGTCTGCCTGGTGCGTTTGCTGGAAAGCCTGGTGTGATGTACCTGGCTGGTTTCCGCCTCTTCCGCCGGGCCTCCGTGACGGGGTGCCCCTCTTGTTCCCTCTGAACTGCAATGCTCCCATGGATCTTGCTGTTTCGTTATCCTCCTTAAGTTGGCTGAGTTGCTCATCAACTGTTTGTCCGAAAAGCGTACTGCCGTTGAACGGTGTGTTCAGGATGCTGTGTTGCACCTCCGGTTTGAAACCGGATATCCTGAGCCAGGGGTGTCTCCTTTCCGTGACGCCCATCATCATGAGCCTGCTGGCGGTGTCTGCCCCATCCAGGGCCGTCTTAAGGCAAGAATTTGCAGCATTCTTCCCCTCTTCAATTAGCTTTTCGGCTTTCTGCTTGGCATCCTGGGGCAAGTCCTTCACCAACTGCCCCAGTCCCTCCATGATTTGGTACATGTGTCTGTTAACCAGGGCGTTGGAATTAGCCATGCGCCAGTGGGTCGCGGCATTCCGTTCGATCCTTCTGCCCACCAGATCCATCCTTTTGCTCTCTTTATCCGGTGGCGGGCCCGAGGTAGTGGGTACGTTAGCCCTCCTCCTTGCTGTGGCCGTGATAATGGAGTCTGCGGAGACCGTGCCCTGAATGTAGGCCGGGTCCTTTGCGGCATGCTTGTACTTCTTCTCAGTTCTGGGAGTTACTGCCTTGCATGTTGCGGGCTCCCTGAAAGCTTCCTTCCCCTGAGCCAAGACGCTCTCGAGCATTGGAAGGAACTGGCTCCTCGTTTGTGTTGGGAGCAATGTTTCCAGAAGGAAGTCTGCTTTCTGCTTCTCTTCGTCGAGCTTGAGCTTGAAAGCTGCTGCGGCAGATTGTATCACCGCGTTGTAGGCCCCGATGTCGTCCGGCGGCGAGGGCCTCGAGGGGTATGTGTCGACCACCTCCTCCGGGCTGTCGGTCTCGACATCGATGTAATCTACATCCTGAAGGTCATAGGGCGCCGACTCTGTGTCTGTCCTGCCCTCATCTTCCTCCCCATAGCTGTAGCTCTCGTGGGGATTCTCGTACTCCTCCTGGTCGTCGAACACCTCGACGTCCTGGTCTTGCTCGGTGACTTCGGCGACCTCCTCTTCTTCCTCCTCGACCGCCTCCAGCACTGGTGGCTTGGTCTTGTGAGGGATCGTGAAGGCCTTCATCCTTGCGTCGAAATCTTTTTTCCGCTGCATGAAGTTCTCCATTTCTGCCTCGAGGCGCCTTCTTTTCTTTTCCATCTCGGCCGCGTGTTCCGCGTCGGATGGTTCAGCCCAGCCAATTCAGACGCGGGAACATCTTCTTGCATCACAACTTTCCTGGCGTCACTCTTTCGCTTCAGTCTCATGTTCTGGTCATGAACGAGGACTACTTCAACTTCCCCTACATAAAGCAAGTAACAATTTAGAATGAATTGTGTCATTGTGTTTTTAACTCATGTGTGCAATCCATAGGCTTTTTTTGGAGTTTCTGAAATCGAGCTGTCACATGATTCCCATAAATCGATACATGCCATGTTCCTAAGTACGGCCCCCTTCTGGGGCTATACTGGATAAATCTGATTTCCAAAATACGGCCCGCTCCAGGGCCTGTACTTGTATTGTCCAATTTCCTAAGTACGGGCCCCCTCTGGGCCTGTACTTGTATAGTGTGATTTCCTAAGGACGGGCACCTTTTGGCCCTGCACTTTCTTGGTTTGATTTCACAAGTAAGGTTCCTGAATTTTGCCCGTATTATTATTTTTGTTCATTGCCAAGTCCAACTGAGGTTGTGAAAGACTTGACTAATTTACAAAATGTAAAATCAAGTTTGCTAGAAATATCAGCCATACATCTTCCAAGAAAGAGAATTAGTGGTATTGCAAAATACTAGGCGTTCCCCCAGAAAAGGTTGCGTTTTGGAGCACAGATTTTCAGGACCCTACCCTGTTTCATAAATACAAGGGAGGCGTGTATAGATAATGAATGCTGAAAAAAAGTATTAAGTAGAACTTTTAATTTAGACCTGTTAAGGCCTTACAATGTACACAAACCAGGTAGTTTTTGGTTCTAGTACATTCCTTACCTAATATTCATGGTGTTTTTATCCGCAGCTTTGCTAATTTCACTTTTGAATTGACATGAACAGACTTGTTCTGAACACGCTCCTCATGCTCCTTAAACCATACTAATTGACTATTCAGAGCAAATGTTATGTTTTTATTTGCTATAATGAATATTAATAGTTGGTCTTCTGTGCTTCAATCAGGTCCTGCAGCTCTCCGACTGTCACCATCACCTTTCCCAGAAGCGCTAAATGTTTGTACTCCAATTCACATTTCATCGTCTCCAGTGCGGCTCGCCCCTTCTCCAGCACCGCTAGCCCCGTCTGTAGCACGTCTCGCCCCTTCTGTACAAGTACTTGTAGAGTCTGATTACCTAAGTACGGGCCCCTTCTGGGCCTGTACTTGTGTAGTCTGAATTCAAAAGTCAATGCTATACATTATTGTTCTTCTGCAGTTCCATAGTATTTAAAATGGGCAATTAGTAATCTAATTCCCATAAATCGATACATGCTATCTTCCAAAGTACGGACCCCTCCTGGGCCTGTACTTGTCTTGTCTGAATTCAAAAGCACAAGCTCTACATTGATGTTCTTCTGCAGTTCCATACTTGTCTGATTTCCTAAGTACGAGCCCCTCCTGGGCCTGTACTTGTCTGATTTCCTAAGTACGGGCCCCTCCTGGGCCTGTACTTGTCTGATTTCCTAAGTACGGGCCCCTCCTGGGCCTGTACTTTTCTTGTCTGACAGAGCACAGCTTTGCAACTCCATTGCCAAGCACAGCTGAGGCTGTCACAAAATTCATGATCATTTCGGACAACTTGAGACTAGCTTTTTATTCTTTGCTGGAAAACAGGATAGAAGAAAAGATTATTAGTCTTCCAACTCAGTCAGAGATGTGTTTGTCTATTCATTCAATTCATTCAGTTCGAACTCAAGACCCTTTTCTGATAAGTGTTGTTCCTGTCGACTTCAATTCAAAATACAGCCCCTTTCTGAGCTGTTTCCGGTCCTTTTAAATGGCCATTGTCAAATGCTGTGCGCTTGCACTCCAGGCACCCGCATCTGGCTATCTGGTTCCGTTGGATGTTACTCTTTTGCATTTATTGTTTAAACTCTATTAAATCAACTGAAGCCAATTGGTTGCCTGGAGTCTTGGCCGCCTTTTTGCCTTCAAGCTCTTTCTTAAAATTGTCTGAATTCAATTCTCAAAGCTCCTCACAAGTACTGACCTGTCCATACTCCTTGATATCTGCAGACTCACCATCGTTCTGCTCCATTGCTTCTTGACTTGAAAATGTTTTTTTTTTTTCTTATTCAAGAGTATGGGCCCCTCCTGGGCCTGTACTTGTCTGATTTCCTAAGTACGGGCCCCTCCTGGGCCTGTACTTGTCTGATTTCCTAAGTACGGGCCCTCCTGGGCCTGTACTTGTCTGATTTCCTAAGTACGGGCCCCTCCTGGGCCTGTACTTGTCTGATTTCCTAAGTACGGGCCCTCCTGGGCCTGCACTTGTCTGATTTCCTAAGTACGGGCCCCTCCTGGGCCTGTACTTGCGTTGTCTGGATTCAATTCCCAAAGCTCCTCACAAGTACTGACCTGTCCATACTCCTTCATATCTGCAGACTCACCATCGTTCTGCTCCATTGCTTCTTGACTTGAAAATGTTTTTTTTTTTTTTCTTATTCAAGAGTATGGGCCCCTCCTGGGCCTGTACTTGTCTGATTTCTTAAGTACGGGCCCCTCCTGGGCCTGTACTTGTCTGATTTCTTAAGTACGGGCCCCTCCTGGGCCTGTACTTGTCTGATTTCCTAAGTACGGGCCCCTCCTGGGCCTGTACTTGTCTGATTTCCTAAGTACGGGCCCCTCCTGGGCCTGTACTTGTCTGATTTCCTAAGTACGGGCCCCTCCTGGGCCTGTACTTGTCTGATTTCCTAAGTACGGGCCCCTCCTGGGCCTGTACTTGTCTGATTTCCTAAGTACGGGCCCCTCCTGGGCCTGTACTTGTCTGATTTCCTAAGTACGGGCCCCTCCTGGGCCTGTACTTGTCTGATTTCCTAAGTACGGGCCCTCCTGGGCCTGTACTTGTCTGATTTCCTAACTACGGGCCCCTCCTGGGCCTGTACTTGTCTGATTTCCTAAGTACGGGCCCTCCTGGGCCTGTACTTGTCTGATTTCCTAAGTACGGGCCCCTCCTGGGCCTGTACTTGTCTGATTTCCTAAGTACGGGCCCCTCCTGGGCCTGTACTTGTCTGATTTCCTAAGTACGGGCCCCTCCTGGGCCTGTACTTGTCTGATTTCCTAAGTACGGGCCCTCCTGGGCCTGTACTTGTCTGATTTCCTAACTACGGGCCCCTCCTGGGCCTGTACTTGTCTGATTTCCTAAGTACGGGCCCTCCTGGGCCTGCACTTGTCTGATTTCCTAAGTACGGGCCCCTCCTGGGCCTGTACTTGCGTTGTCTGGATTCAATTCCCAAAGCTCCTCACAAGTACTGACCTGTCCATACTCCTTCATATCTGCAGACTCACCATCGTTCTGCTCCATTGCTTCTTGACTTGAAAATGTTTTTTTTTTTTTTCTTATTCAAGAGTATGGGCCCCTCCTGGGCCTGTACTTGTCTGATTTCTTAAGTACGGGCCCCTCCTGGGCCTGTACTTGTCTGATTTCTTAAGTACGGGCCCCTCCTGGGCCTGTACTTGTCTGATTTCCTAAGTACGGGCCCCTCCTGGGCCTGTACTTGTCTGATTTCCTAAGTACGGGCCCCTCCTGGGCCTGTACTTGTCTGATTTCCTAAGTACGGGCCCCTCCTGGGCCTGTACTTGTCTGATTTCCTAAGTACGGGCCCCTCCTGGGCCTGTACTTGTCTGATTTCCTAAGTACGGGCCCCTCCTGGGCCTGTACTTGTCTGATTTCCTAAGTACGGGCCCTCCTGGGCCTGTACTTGTCTGATTTCCTAACTACGGGCCCCTCCTGGGCCTGTACTTGTCTGATTTCCTAAGTACGGGCCCTCCTGGGCCTGTACTTGTCTGATTTCCTAAGTACGGGCCCCTCCTGGGCCTGTACTTGTCTGATTTCCTAAGTACGGGCCCCTCCTGGGCCTGTACTTGTCTGATTTCCTAAGTACGGGCCCCTCCTGGGCCTGTACTTGTCTGATTTCCTAAGTACGGGCCCTCCTGGGCCTGTACTTGTCTGATTTCCTAACTACGGGCCCCTCCTGGGCCTGTACTTGTCTGATTTCCTAAGTACGGGCCCTCCTGGGCCTGCACTTGTCTGATTTCCTAAGTACGGGCCCCTCCTGGGCCTGTACTTGCGTTGTCTGGATTCAATTCCCAAAGCTCCTCACAAGTACTGACCTGTCCATACTCCTTCATATCTGCAGACTCACCATCGTTCTGCTCCATTGCTTCTTGACTTGAAAATGTTTTTTTTTTTTTTCTTATTCAAGAGTATGGGCCCCTCCTGGGCCTGTACTTGTCTGATTTCTTAAGTACGGGCCCCTCCTGGGCCTGTACTTGTCTGATTTCTTAAGTACGGGCCCCTCCTGGGCCTGTACTTGTCTGATTTCCTAAGTACGGGCCCCTCCTGGGCCTGTACTTGTCTGATTTCCTAAGTACGGGCCCCTCCTGGGCCTGTACTTGTCTGATTTCCTAAGTACGGGCCCCTCCTGGGCCTGTACTTGTCTGATTTCCTAAGTACGGGCCCTCCTGGGCCTGTACTTGTCTGATTTCCTAAGTACGGGCCCCTCCTGGGCCTGTACTTGTCTGATTTCCTAAGTACGGGCCCCTCCTGGGCCTGTACTTGTCTGATTTCCTAAGTACGGGCCCCTCCTGGGCCTGTACTTGTCTGATTTCCTAAGTACGGGCCCTCCTGGGCCTGTACTTGTCTGATTTCCTAACTACGGGCCCCTCCTGGGCCTGTACTTGTCTGATTTCCTAAGTACGGGCCCTCCTGGGCCTGTACTTGTCTGATTTCCTAAGTACGGGCCCCTCCTGGGCCTGTACTTGTCTGATTTCCTAAGTACGGGCCCCTCCTGGGCCTGTACTTGTCTGATTTCCTAAGTACGGGCCCTCCTGGGCCTGTACTTGTCTGATTTCCTAAGTACGGGCCCCTCCTGGGCCTGTACTTGTCTGATTTCCTAAGTACGGGCCCCTCCTGGGCCTGCACTTGTCTGATTTCCTAAGTACGGGCCCCTCCTGAGCCTGTACTTTTCTTGTCTGACACAGCACAGCTTTGCAACTCCATTGGCAAGCACAGCTGAGGCTGTCACAAACTTCATGATCATTTCGGACAACTTGAGACTAGCGTTTTATCAATTTTTGGAAAACAGGATAGAAGGAAAGGTTTTTACTTTTCCAACTCAGTCAGAGATGTGTTTGTCTATTCATTCTATTCTTTCAATTCAAACTCAAGATCCTTTTGTGAAAAGTGTTTTTCCTGTCGATACTCAACACTACTATCTGTTTAATGGAAGTATTTAGTCTTACTTGGATTTTGCTTGCTCAAAAGCAACATATCTGTGTAGTGAGGTTACAAACCAAACAGAACACATTATATCTTCATTCTTTTTTACTGGTGTCAGTACTCTTTGTGCTAATTTCCTAAGTACGGGCCCCTCCTTGGCCTGTACTTGTCTGATTTCCTAAGTACGGGCCCCTCCTGGGCCTGTACTTGTCTGATTTCCTAAGTACGGGCCCCTCCTGGGCCTGTACTTGTCTGATTTCCTAAGTACGGGCCCCTCCTGAGCCTGTACTTTTCTTGTCTGACACAGCACAGCTTTGCAACTCCATTGGCAAGCACAGCTGAGGCTGTCACAAACTTCATGATCATTTCGGACAACTTGAGACTAGCGTTTTATCAATTTTTGGAAAACAGGATAGAAGGAAAGGTTTTTACTTTTCCAACTCAGTCAGAGATGTGTTTGTCTATTCATTCTATTCTTTCAATTCAAACTCAAGATCCTTTTGTGAAAAGTGTTTTTCCTGTCGATACTCAACACTACTATCTGTTTAATGGAAGTATTTAGTCTTACTTGGATTTTGCTTGCTCAAAAGCAACATATCTGTGTAGTGAGGTTACAAACCAAACAGGACACATTATGTCTTCATTTTTTTTAACTGGTGTCAGTACTCGTTGTGCTGATAACCAATTGTTCACCGGCTTGTTTTCCATTACCAAGCACAGCTAAGGCAGTCACAGAAATCATGATCATTTTGGACAACTTGAGGCCAGCATTTGAATAGTATGGGTTCTTGTCTGATTTCCTAAGTACGGGTTCCTTCTGGGCCTGTACTTTTCTGGTCTGCTTTCCTAAGTACGGGTCCCTTCTGGGCCTGTACTTTTCAGGTCTGTTTTCCTAAGTACGGGCCCCTTCTGGGCCTGTACTTTTCAGGTCTGTTTTCCTAAGTACGGGCCCCTTCTGGGCCTGTACTTTTCTTGTATGATTTCCAAAGTACGGGCCCCTACTTGTCTGATTTCCTAAGTACGGGCCCCTCCTGGGCCTGTACTTTTCTGGTCTGATTTCCTAAGTACGGGCCCCTCCTGGGCCTGTACTTGTCTTGTCTGATTTCAAAAGTACATGCTCTATGTTGATGTTCTTCTGCAGTTCCATCGTGTTTATATTTGGGCAATTAGTAATATGATTCCCATAAATCGATACATGCTATCTTCCAAAGTACGGGCCCCTCCTGGGCCTGTACTTGTCTGATTTCCTAAGTACGGGCCCCTCCTGGGCCTGTACTTGTGGTGTCTGAATTCAAGAGTACGGGCCCCTCCTTGGCTTGTACTTCTCTGATTTCCTAAGTACGGGCCCCTCTTGGGCCTGTACTTGTGTTGTCTGAATTCAAGAGTACGGGCCCCTCCTGGGCCTGTATTTGTCTGATTTCTTAAGTACGGGCCCCTCCTGGGCCTGTACTTGTCTGATTTCCTAAGTACGGGCCCTCCTGGGCCTGTACTTGTCTGATTTCCTAACTACGGGCCCCTCCTGGGCCTGTACTTGTCTGATTTCCTAAGTACGGGCCCCATCCTGGGCCTGTACTTGTCTGATTTCCTAAGTACGGGCCCCTCCTGGGCCTGTACTTGTGTTGTCTGAATTCAAGATATGCCGCAACGAGTCACTGTTCTTTTATGGCTTGTACGGTCACAAGACATTTAAATATTGGTGTGTGAGAACATGATGATGGTCAACTTTCAACATGTACTGTCTCCTTGATGTATAATACTTTTTAATTTGCGTCGATCTCTTCCAATTTAAAAAACTAAACATCAATCTTTTCAATTCTTCTCTAACATCAACCGTGGTTAGATGATAAGGGCTTTTTGGAGTGAGGGGTGGGCCTTTTAGGCCACTAGATGCTTGACCTTGGCGATTATCTTATTGTCTTCTTAAAACTATGCTTCTTTTTGTTCACCTTGAAAAATGTAGAGACCTGCTTACTCCCGTTTTGCTCCGAGTTTCTTGTAGTGTTGTCTAATGTCTCATATGTTTTCTCCCAAGATGTGCTGTTATTAATGGTGTTGAGTTTGTAAACACTCGTGATGTAGTTTTGAAGCACAGGTGGATTGACTTTAAACTGATAGTATCCAGCATGTACATCCAGTTTTTAATGAAAAAGATTTATATGATTTGCAAAATGTGAGTACTTATTGCCGAGTGTTCATATGAACATGCTCTGAATGTATGGTTAGTTGGAACTATCTTTACACTATCAGTAATTATAATCATTACACATTTTATGCACACCTCACAAGTACTGACCTGTCCATAACATTACATAATAATGTTCTTTCAATTGAGGTTCATTAAGAAATCTAGGCGGATGGGTTGGTGATCCTTGTCAGTCGACCTGTCAGATATTCACCTTCTGCTTGAAGTATCCAATATGCAACACTACACTATATTTATGACATGCATTTTAAAAAATATATTTTACTTGCACATTCAGTCATTATGGTTGTATTCAAATTGTTATAGACGGCAATGTAGGTCTTTAATGTCATTTAAAGTGACAATGTAGTATGGCAGAGAAGACAGACAATGTAATTATTTTTAATTGCTCCGTGGTAATTAGAATATAAATACACAGATCTCCACTAATACGAATGTAATGCTACTGATGTGTGCCTTTAACCATAAAAAGGATTTATGGTAAGCGACAAATTTTATAATTGGGTACTTTATTTCAATGAACGCGAGTATTCTTTAGAGAAAGAATAGTTTCAAATTTCAAGTAAGGTTCATGTATATTATAGGAAGGTGGGTCTTAAAAACATTATTTACTTTTCATTTAAATTAATAGGTACACTTGACTAGATTACCTTTAATGCTTGAGTCATAAGGACTAAACGTATTGAACTATCAAATTGAGAGAGGTAGCTAACAGTAAGAAACTGCATAACACATTTGCAACGGCCATGGCTACCGCTGTAGACTCCAGTACCTCGAATGCAATTTTGAAGTGAAAGTGCTTTTTATTTTTGGATGAACCCATGCTTTTTTTTTACAGAATGCCCCCAGCGGCCCTTACGTGTGATTTAGGCCTTAGCAAATGAGAATTTTTTTTATTGTTACACTTACAAAGTGTCCAAGTTTCATTCACTAACATATACATCGAAGAATATTAAATTGTTCATAATTCAATTACAACCATCTATAAATTGATGCAAAGAAAAGAAAATATACCCTTGAAAAAATATCTTGACACAGCGACCATGGTAATGTACAGCCGAACATGCAAAAGAGATACTTACTGTGTAAGTGACTGTTTAACATATGTAACATATGTAACATATAGCAGTACTAAGAAAAGATGACAGTAATTAACCAATGTTAAACATTGAAAGTATTTTTACCTGCTCTGTTTTTTCAGTGTTTGGAGACATCATATTCTCAAATTAAAAGTAAACAGATGTTTTCCGAATTGTTAAAAATAGTATTACTTATTTGTGGGCCCACAAATTTTGTTGTGAAGTACAGATTTGGATTTTTGAATTTTACCGTTGGAATTGCTAATTTGGAATGGATTGTGACTTGATACATTCTAAACAATTCTTTACTGTAATGTTTGTGTTTGTGATGTATGATGTAAAATGATTATTTATTATGCTATTATTAAATGAATGTAATTGGTACATGTGGAAATTATTAAAAGAAATGAAATAAAGAATAATTAAAAAAAAATATTTTGTCTTTATGATCTTTTTGGTACGCAATATGCATGGAGATGGTGCATTCAATTGTTGTGAAACGTACAAGCAGATTGCAAATAAAGAACATTGCAGAAAGGTGAAAAGAAACTACTTTAATAATTTTGTGATTAATATGGCATGCAGAGATAGCAAATGAAGCATCATCACATCCTTCTTGTTTTTTATCAATAATGGTGATTGAGGTGTAGAAAGTACAATTTGCACGATAACCGAAAGAAAAACAAGAAGAATGGCCATTTGAGGGATTATAATAATGGGTACGCACAAGTTGTTGTCTACTAATGATTATGAAGTGGTGGATGCAACATACACTGAGAGGGCAACGACAATAGAATTAAACTAATTTGGACTGTGAGGAGAAAACACTGGACAAGTAAGACGTTAAGTCTAGAAATTCAATGGAGTACTTTCTTAGTAGTCATTAACATTCTGTACTAAGGGTATCTCGGTTATAGTCACAGCATGAACAATAACTGCAATTAAAACACTAGCCAGAGTAATTTAGATTACACAAGGGCTCCATACAAATAGGCAAGAATATTCATTAGATTACAAGTATAACAGACATAAGCCTACTACAAACCTGTCATTACAAATAACACATAAATGCATACATTTTTTAAAAAGAGGTGGCAAGAACAACATGTAAGATTTTTGGGTGGTGAAGAGTCAGTCACTTAATCTGTATCCTACCTACTAATGTGGAATATGTCACACAAAAGCAACCAGACACTGTCACTGTATGTTACACAAACATTTTGTAGGTTGTTGGAAAATGGATGTAAATGGGTAAAGCATATTAACCCATATATCCGGGTGTGTTCGGAACTATGAGTAAAGCATGGAAGAGCCTATGTCCTACATGAAACACAATAAAGAGCCAAAGTGCTTAAATAGGTAAGACGATCTTCTACAGAATGTGATTAATCGGATGAAGAGGTATACTAAAGTACAACTGCCACAAAATAAACAAATTGCAATGGCACGTGCGAAAGATCTATGACAATGCGGTGTTCCCAAATAAACAACGGTAGAATGTCATAAAAGCCAAGCACACTGGGGGATAACAATGTAGTACTGCAAGTAAATGTAAGTGCACAAACTATAAGTCGCAATGTTTGAGGAGCAGCAGAGGTTGGGCAGCAACACTATCAACGGACAATGCCAAAATATAAACAGCCTGTATGAGCTCCAATTTAAGTTTGAAAGTACAGAGAACTGCAGAGAACAAAAAAACAATCAACTCAACATAAACCACAAGCACCACGGGGAGCAGAAATCCTACCTGCTCCCCAACAACCCCAGCCGAGCCCTAGCCAAGGCACAACAAACAACTTGAACAGGCCTGTATAAGCTCCCTTTGGAGTTAGGAGGTACATAAAGCACCACGGGGAGCAGAAATCCTACCTGCTCCCCAACAACCCCAGCCGAGCCCTAGACAAGGCACAACAAACAACTTGAACAGGCCTGTATAAGCTCCCTTTGGAGTTAGGAGGTACATAAAGCACCACGGGGAGCAGAAATCCTACCTGCTCCCCAACAACCCCAGCCGAGCCCTAGCCAAGGCACAACAAACAACTTGAACAGGCCTGTATAAGCTCCCTTTTGGAGTTAGGGGGTACATAAAGCACCACGGGGAGCAGAAATCCTACCTGCTCCCCAACAACCCCAGCCGAGCCCTAGCCAAGGCACAACAAACAACTTGAACAGGCCTGTATAAGCTCCCTTTTGGAGTTAGGGGGTACATAAAGCACCACGGGGAGCAGAAATCCTACCTGCTCCCCAACAACCCCAGCCGAGCCCTAGCCAAGGCACAACAAACAACTTGAACAGGCCTGTATAAGCTCCCTTTGGAGTTAGGAGGTACATAAAGCACCACGGGGAGCAGAAATCCTACCTGCTCCCCAACAACCCCAGCCGAGCCCTAGACAAGGCACAACAAACAACTTGAACAGGCCTGTATAAGCTCCCTTTGGAGTTAGGAGGTACATAAAGCACCACGGGGAGCAGAAATCCTACCTGCTCCCCAACAACCCCAGCCGAGCCCTAGCCAAGGCACAACAAACAACTTGAACAGGCCTGTATAAGCTCCCTTTTGGAGTTAGGGGGTACATAAAGCACCACGGGGAGCAGAAATCCTACCTGCTCCCCAACAACCCCAGCCGAGCCCTAGCCAAGGCACAACAAACAACTTGAACAGGCCTGTATAAGCTCCCTTTGGAGTTAGGAGGTACATAAAGCACCACGGGGAGCAGAAATCCTACCTGCTCCCCAACAACCCCAGCCGAGCCCTAGACAAGGCACAACAAACAACTTGAACAGGCCTGTATAAGCTCCCTTTGGAGTTAGGAGGTACATAAAGCACCACGGGGAGCAGAAATCCTACCTGCTCCCCAACAACCCCAGCCGAGCCCTAGCCAAGGCACAACAAACAACTTGAACAGGCCTGTATAAGCTCCCTTTTGGAGTTAGGAGGTACATAAAGCACCACGGGGAGCAGAAATCCTACCTGCTCCCCAACAACCCCAGCCGAGCCCTAGCCAAGGCACAACAAACAACTTGAACAGGCCTGTATAAGCTCCCTTTTGGAGTTAGGGGGTACATAAAGCACCACGGGGAGCAGAAATCCTACCTGCTCCCCAACAACCCCAGCCGAGCCCTAGACAAGGCACAACAAACAACTTGAACAGGCCTGTATAAGCTCCCTTTGGAGTTAGGGGGTACATAAAGCACCACGGGGAGCAGAAATCCTACCTGCTCCCAAACAACCCCAGCCGAGCCCTAGCCAAGGCACAACAAACAACTTGAACAGGCCTGTATAAGCTCCCTTTTGGAGTTAGGGGGTACATAAAGCACCACGGGGAGCAGAAATCCTACCTGCTCCCCAACAACCCCAGCCGAGCCCTAGCCAAGGCACAACAAACAACTTGAACAGGCCTGTATAAGCTCCCTTTGGAGTTAGGGGGTACATAAAGCACCACGGGGAGCAGAAATCCTACCTGCTCCCAAACAACCCCAGCCGAGCCCTAGCCAAGGGACAACAAACAACTTGAACAGGCCTGTATAAGCTCCCTTTTGGAGTTAGGAGGTACATAAAGCACCACGGGGAGCAGAAATCCTACCTGCTCCCCAACAACCCCAGCCGAGCCCTAGCCAAGGCACAACAAACAACTTGAACAGGCCTGTATAAGCTCCCTTTTGGAGTTAGGGGGTACATAAAGCACCACGGGGAGCAGAAATCCTACCTGCTCCCCAACAACCCCAGCCGAGCCCTAGCCAAGGCACAACAAACAACTTGAACAGGCCTGTATAAGCTCCCTTTTGGAGTTAGGGGGTACATAAAGCACCACGGGGAGCAGAAATCCTACCTGCTCCCCAACAACCCCAGCCGAGCCCTAGCCAAGGCACAACAAACAACTTGAACAGGCCTGTATAAGCTCCCTTTGGAGTTAGGAGGTACATAAAGCACCACGGGGAGCAGAAATCCTACCTGTTCTGGTAGTTTGAATGTTTACCATTTTTCCTGTATTATCCTTGTACCTGTGACGGTAGCCTTTTGTAACTTGCACATGTCATTTTTCTCTTGTAACACACAGTTTGCTACCTCTCACATTTTGTTTGCTTTAGATACTTGCACCAGTGCCACCATTGCCACCATTGCCTACGTAAAGTTTGTTGTTGTGCTGGAGTGTCTGCGATTTATTGCAGAATTATACCTCTACTTGTACATTGTATGCTTTTGTAACCTGCACACATATCACTTTATTCTCCTGAAATGTAACGATTGGTACCTCAAGTCTTTTCGTTGCTCACTATTGTCAGTTTTGATCATGTAATTTAAGGTTTTTTATTTTTATTTGCTCATTTCCAATTGTTTCCTCTTGTATCATTGACGGTCCTCTTGTGAAGCACTCTGACACCTTCGGGTAAAGTCCGCGCTATATAAAAACTCATAAATAACTAAATACATAAATAAAAAATTTAAAAAAGTACAAGTTGCAACTATGCCGACACCCGGGATTGAACCAGGGTCCTCTAGCTCTGCAGTCGAACGCTCTACCAACTAAGCTATTAAAGCTTGCTTGAATCAAAGAGATGCGCGCCTGCCTTTTTGTCTCACTGCGCCATGAAGCCTCGTGCACCGAGCCAGCCACAGACTGCAGCTGAAAAAGGCGCAACACCACCAGTACGCCGCTTCTTATTATTGTATTTTAACTCCACCGTGGCCATCGAGGGAAGGCAAACATGGCCGGAGGGACCGCACTGTTATAAAACTCGAAGCTTCAAATAACCGGGAAAAAGTACCATGCCATCGGGGAGTAAAACCTAGTCAAAGGGGCCGCTCTGTCAATGTAGGCAAAACTCTGCGGAGTACACCGCGCGGGGGCCGCCCGCCCTAAATAACCAAAAAAAGCAAATGGCGTAGCAAAAAATTTCGCAAATTCTTCTAGTACACTGAAGCGCGAGAACCGCTCCTCCCCCATGGCGTAGAGGGTACAAAGCGCCATGGAGGAGCGACGGCGAATACCTCGGTGTTGAGATTTGCTACACTGAAGCACGCGAACCGCTCCTCCCCCATGACGTAGGGGGTACAAAGCGCCATGGGGGAGCGACGGCGAATAGCTCGGTGCTGAGATTTTCTGCACCCCGTGACGTAGGGGGGACATAGCCACATGGGGGTACAATGCTTCTCAGAACACCGGTGTGCTGTAATATGTGGTATTGTGTATCCCCTGGCTTCAGCTCCGTAGGTCCTGCCTATTGGACACCTTGGACTAGCCCCCAAGCAGGCCCGCCCACCTCAGGAGAAGGCAGCCTCGGCTCTAGCAGGGAGGAGCAGCAGCGCACCGAGCCGAGCAGCTGTCAGTAATATGCATATCTATCAGCTTTCAGGCTTACTGGGGCACTCGAAAAGGGTGTCAATATATAACATAACTCTTTCATTTCTTTACTCTGCCATGACCTCTGTCTGACTATTTGAACGGACACCCTCGAGATATTAACTACTGGTAAAACAAAGGAGAAAAATAACAGGATAGCTCGAATGCAAAACGAAACGAAAACATTACTTTAAGGAAATGGAATGAAATCAATGAGTTAAACATAATTAAAAGGGAGATGACAGTTTCACAGTAATGGGAAATCAGGAAATAATGCAAACATTAAACAGGGAACAAGGAATAATTTCAGGATTGGAAAAGAACTGAGAGAATGCATGACAGGAAAATGAAGAAAACAACATTTTGGCTTTTAAATAAACAACATACTCAAAGCATTAAAGATAATATATGGAGGGGGCGTGGCTTGGATGGCAACGAAGGCAGTCGCCTAAGTTCGAGAGCTCCGCGACCCCGGGGAGTAGAACGGCGAGACAACCAGCGATAGCCCTCAGGCCCACACACGGAACGGACGGTAGTGTGGGGGAGTGTGCGGAGCGGCGGAGATGAGGAGCTGAAGCGTGCGATACGAAAGATAAAGACATTTAAAGCCCATTTCCGAGGGCAGCGAAGGCAGTGAAAGCGAGCCCAAGATGGCGGAGCAATAAAAAAGGGGCAAGACGCCACAGCACCGAGAAGACCTCAGCGCTCCCGGTGGGATACACAAGTGGTGGACACGGTAAAAAGCGAGGTGAAGTGCAGGCACCCAAGGCAGCACCGGTGAGAAAGGAGGCTGCGAGTGTGCACAAGAGGACCAAGAGGAGCGCAGAGGCAGAACGGTGGCGGCCATCTTGACCGCACCAGAAGCACAACAAGAAGGCACAACAAGGAGGTGAGGCAACAGCCCAACAGCCTAGCAGGCGCCCCCCGCGGGCTCCCGCACCAAGAAGGAAACGGCCGCGTGGTGGCACAAGAGCGGTGCAAGCGACCTTCCTGAAGGGGGAGTGCAGCGAAGCGGCAGTAAGGAGCGGCAGTAAGGCGGGGCGGAGCGGAACAGCAGGGGGATCAGCGCTCGGCGGGTCAGAAGCACCAGCGCGAGCGATACCCCCCAGGAGGCACAAGCGAAGCAACGCAACGCAGACGGCACCCTAGCTGGGCCCTCAGAGAACCGGAGATCGACGGCGGCGGCCATCTTGGGAGGGGCGACAGGCACAACGCCACGAGCAAGCCAAGGAAAGTAAGCAGCGCATTATCGCGGTCACCCCCCCCCTCAAGGGCCTCACGGGCACACCAGAGGGGCGGCCGGCGATCAAAGCGTGGCTGTCCTGAGGGGAGCTGACGGCACCCTCAGAGAACCGGAGACCAACGGCGGCGGCCATCTTGGGAGGGGCATCAGGCACAGCGCACAGCGCTACGAGCGCTACGAGCAAGCCGAGGGGAAGTAAGCAGCGCAGCATCGGTGGCACCCCCCCACAAGGCCCTGCGAGAGCCAGAGGGGCGGCCGGCGATCAAAGCGTGGCTGTCCCGGTGAGGCGAAGAAGGCGGCAGCCATCTTGAAAGAGGCACATACATCAACACGGAGATCAGTGGAGCTGGAAATGCAAGTGAGCCAACGCTAGCATCACGGCAAGGAGGCACTACCTACCCGACACTCAGGGGGCCCGCTGTAAGGACAAGCGCCGAACATCAGGTACCAAATAAGGGAGAACGTAGGACCGCACAGAAAGACGAACATAGTGGCGGCCATCTTTGAAGGGAGGAACAGTACAACGGCACAACAGGCAAACTCCACAGCGGAAACAGCGGAAACAGTGGGAACGAGGGCACAACAACCCTCGGCGCTTCTCAGCCACGGTGCGACAACCAGTCAGGAAGCGACCCAACACCTGACCACCTGACCAAGTCAACGCAGCTCCCTGGCCAAAGCAGAACACACCTGGCCGCCTGCCTAGGGCAGGTACAGGTTAGGCACAACGAAATGAGCGAAGGGCAGAGGAGGCACAACCAAATGAGCGGAGACAATTAGGTGGGAACGATAGACCAAACCAGGGACCAACACCTGACCCAGAGCGGTAGCCCTGGCGTCCGGAAAGACCAGGACAAGGTCTATAAGGTGGCCAAGCAGGTTCACTTTTGGCGGTGAGGCAAAAGCGGACAAGGTTGCGACTGCCAAACCAACCCCACCAAAAGAAGCACAATATAACCTGCAGAAGAAAGAGAGACTGTCCATACACCAAGAAAGAAGAGGCCTGGAGACAATGAACGGCGATAACAAAAAAATCAGGAAGGACCTGGAATCACCGATCAAAACGAAAAATCTGCAAAGCACAGAGTCTGCGATGGACCAGCTCGTAAAAAAAATAACGGAAGCCAATGACCTTGCAAAGGCCACAAAGATCTGAATGGACAATGTCCAGCTAGAGCTCACAGCCATACGAGCAGACCAGAACAAAACGGCAAGCAGAGTAGCGGAGACAGAAAGAAGGATCAGCGACATAGAAGACAAGTCAGGCATCATGGACAAAGACATCTGCTATATCTCCAAGGTCTCCAGCGAGCTGCAGAAAAGGCTCGCAGAGCAAGAGGACAAAAACCGAAGGGGGAACATAAGGATTCTAGGCATACCAGAAGATGAGGAAGAAGGTTTGGGCTCATGCGCAGCAATGCTTGAAACATTGATACCCAAGTTGACAGGCATAAAATTCGAAAGAGCCTTGGAGATCGACAAGGCATACAGGATCCCGGCAACAAAACAACCGCACATGAAAGGGCCTAGAACGATCATCTGCAAACCCCTTAGGTCGAGCCACACTGATGCAATCTTCACCTTTGCCCGAAGAGGGCAAGCCCCCATCTGGAAAGGAAAGAAGATAATCTTTACCCAAGATCTCTCAAGGAGCACAGTGGAAGCACGGAAAGGTTTCCTTGCGCTGAGAGACACTATGAAGAGAGCAAAGATAACGTTCAGCTTTGTCGGCCCAGCAAGAATGAGGACAGCAGACGGGCAGGACACACGTATGTTCGACGACCCTGAGGAACTACGTAGATACCTCAGGAAGCCAGAGCTGGAGGAGATGGAACAAACAACGCCAGGCACAGCAAAAAGAAGAGCGTCATCAGATAGCTCAGAGACGGAAGAGAAGGGGGCAGCGGGCGGCAAATGACACGGCGGCAAAGGACACTGCAAAGCGGAAGGCGTACAACAACTACCTCAAGGAAGGGACGGAAAGGAAAGGACGTAAAGCATCGGGAACAGATCTACCTCAACAATGTGTTTTTTTTTTTGGTTATGTGTAGAGACACTGAACTCCCCCACCCTGTCAAACCCAGCGGAGCATGGACAACCACACAAGGTCAATAACAGGGGTTTGGACATCTGACAACCATATCCTTTGCCTAAAAGCGCAGCACGGGGGCAAGGAGGGGCGGGGGCATTTCAGACTTTTTATGGAACCGGGGAAGCGGAGGGCGGGAACCGTTGCTGTCGCACGTTTACAGTACGTTGACAGGGGGGAGGGGGGAGGGGGGGCGGAGGGGGGGAGGGGGTCGGGGGGGAGGCCCTGCTGCATGGACAATCAGAGCCTGGCGGATGTACATTTCTTTCTTTCTCTTCTCTATCCTCTTTTCTATACCCCCATCCCATCCAACACCTCAGGGGGAGGCGTGTGTGTCGTGGCTGCCACCAGGCAAGAATAGAGCAAAGGGGCAATACACAACGGGTGCACGTAGGTATAGCGACACAGTCAGCACACCATGATGGCTCCCGACAATAGTAGCCTGGCACAGATAGCCTCAGACATAAAGATAGTGTCACTTAACGTCAAAGGGCTAAACCACCCCGTCAAACGACGGAAAACACTAGACTACCTTTACAAACTGAAGGCAGACATATACGTCCTGCAAGAAACTAGAGTGTCCGCAGAGGACGCAAACAGAATGAAAGCCAGCTGGATAAGCGAAGTACTGTGCTCACCGGCAGTCGACAAAAAGGGAGGGGTCATTACTCTGATCAGTAAGAAAGGGAAGTTCCAGGCTAACGAAAACACAACAGACACCATGGGAAGGAGGCAGATCACATCAATCAACAGAGGCGATGAGAGGGTACACATAGCCAATATATACGGGCCAAACACAGGGGACAAAAACTTTTGGGAGGATCTAGAAACTGAACTTAGCAAGGTCCCACTGGGCGAACTACTAATCGTGGCAGGTGACATGAACCAGGCGATGGATAACGCAACTGACAGGCACCCACACAGACCTAGTCATGCCTCACAAGAACAGAACATACTTAAAAACCTATGCACCAAACTATCACTAGCGGACCCATGGCGACTACAACACCCGAGCGCCAGAGAGTACACTTTCTACTCGCACCCGCACAACTCATACAGCAGGATAGACTACTTACTCATGTCCAACACACACACACACCTGACTGACACGACGGAAATAGGACCCATCACAATTTCAGACCACGCACACGTATCCCTCTCCCTGAGTGGCAAGCATAACGAAACACCGAGCAGGAGATGGCGCCTTAACAGTGACATACTCGAAAACCCTGCCAATATCACGGAAATAGAGGAAGCGATCAAAGAATATCTCGAATTTAATGACACAGCGGACACAGGGCCAGCGACACTATGGGACGCGCTTAAAGCAACAATAAGAGGGAAACTCATAAACATCAAAGCACGCATGAACAGGGGCAGAAACAAAAAAATTAAGGAACTGGAGGAGCAGATCAAGGGGTTAGAAAGGAACCACACGGCCAACCTAACAGATAGGAACACACTCACAACGCTAACAAAGAAAAAATATGAGCTAAACAGAATCCTAAGCGAGAGGGCATCCACGTGGATCAACAAATACAAATCCTTAAACTTATGCTCGGCGAACAAAGCAGGGAAGGCCTTAGCAGGCTACCTGAAAGCCAAGCAAAGGCAGCACTGCATAGCCACAATAACAGACGCAGACAATAAAACACACACAGCGAATAAACATATCCTCGAAACATTCAGGAAGTTCTACAAAGAACTATACACAGCGGACACATCGCTAGATGCGGATGGCGGGGCAAGCCTGCTGGGAGGCCTGGACCTACCCAGTATAAGCGACGAACAAAGAGAGGCCCTAGACCAAGATATAACTAAAGCGGAGGTTGGGATGGCCATAGACTCACTAAAACCCAACAAGGCCCCAGGACCAGATGGCTTCACAGCCACCTTCTATAAACAATTCCAACCGCTACTCAAAGACACACTTGTCAGAGTATTCCGAGCATGTGCAGAAAACGGAAATATGACAGACTCAATGGCGGAGGCAAACATTATTGTCATCCCCAAAGAAGGGAAGGACCCCCAATTCCCTCACAACTACAGACCAATCTCTCTAATTAACGTGGACTGCAAAATCTATGCAAAAGTCATGGCCGCCAGACTAAATGCACTTCTCCCCGCGCTCATACACAAATCTCAGGTGGGCTACCTGGAAAACAGACTATCGCAAGATAACACCAGATTGCTATGCCACCTAATCAACCGAACGGCCAACAGCGCGGAAAAGGCGGTCATGATCGCCTTGGATGCGGAAAAAGCTTTCGACAGAGTCTCATGGCCCTTCCTCAACCAATGCATGCTCAAGTTTGGTCTAGGCGAGAAATACAGGGGTATGGTCATGTCCCTGTACAAAAACCCCCGGGCGAGAGTGGTAGTTAACGCAGCCACATCAGACACACTCATACTAGAGAGAGGGACAAGGCAAGGCTGCCCCCTATCACCGGGTCTATTCCTGCTCGCCCTGGAACCACTCCTCCACATGATCAGGTCAAATGACCGGATCACGGGGGTGCAGATAGAGGGGCAAGCCTTCAAGTTAGCGGCATACGCAGACGATATTCTGATCACCACAAACAACCCAGAACAGTCAATTAAGGCACTCGTGCAAACAATAGAGGAGTATGCACATGTCTCAGGCTATAAGCTCAATAGGGAGAAATCCGAGTGCAAACCGATGAACTGCCACACAACCAAGGATGTCCTGGGTACATCCGGCCTAGCATGGCAAACAAAACCCCTAAAATACCTAGGCCTCCTTTTCGGAAGGGACTTAAGGGCAACACTGGACCATAACGAGGAAGCGATGCTAAAAAAAATTAAGTCCAAGCTGGACACATGGAGCCCCAAATTCATAAGCTGGTGGGGTAGGATAGAAACTATAAAGATGATGGTTACCCCCATGCTAAACTACTTGCTTTCCATGCTGCCTCTCACACTCACACCCGAATTCCACAAACGCCTAGACAAAAGCATCAACATATTCCTCTGGGGAGGGAAAAAACCAAGAATGAGCCTAGCGAAACTCAGACTTAGAAAAGAACAAGGCGGACTGAACCTCACAAACTACAAAGCCTTTCAGAAGGCGTCCCTGGCAAAACAGGGTCTGCACTGGATTGCCCCCGCACCAGATTACACGCCGGTGTGGCTGGACCTGGAAAGGTGTCTTCTGGGTGGCGCAGACCCAATCATGGCCCTCACGGCCCACAAGCACCCAGAAGCCAGAAACGCAATAATTCACAACACAAAGATAGCGTTGTTAAGAGTAGACAGGGAAATGGCAGTGAGTATCAAAGGTACCAAATGGGAATCTCTGTGGCATAACACCAAAGTCACATACAAAGGGAAAACACTAGACAGCATGGTATGGCGAAGCAGAGGCATCACTACGCCTTCGCAACTAGAAGCAGGGAACACCCCACTCACCTACACGGCACTACAGCAGATAACCTCCCTGCCTAACAAGGAGTTCTACGAATTCCTCAAAATAAAAGCAGCTGTCACCAAAGCAGGACTAACGAAACTAACACCCACCATCATACAATAGGCACAAAACTTAAACAAGACGGGCCACCAAATAGCACAAATCTACAAGCTAATCACACCACGCACCACAACCCTAAACAACAAGACGCTGGCATTCTGGGAGGAGACCATACAGAGACAGCTGAACGAAGTGGAAAGAGCCAAACTATGGACGACAGCGTCCAAAAACAAAATCACACCACAGCTAGCACAAACCAAATTCTGGCTACTTCACAGGTTGCACTGGACACCAGCGAAACTAGGGAGGGTTGGAGCCAGCGATAACAGCACATGTTGGAACTGCCAGAGTGCCACGGGAGACCTATCTCACATGCTATTCGAGTGCACCAAAGTCAAAGCTTTCTGGGGCAAGGTCTACAACGTCATAGACACAATAACGGGAAGTAAGATACAAAGAGGACTAGCCGGGGCAGCCACTGCATTCCTAGCGACAGAACTCCAGTCTAAAGAAATACGAGACCTGGTCGATGTCCTTCTAACGGCTGCAGTGAAAACGATTCTGGGTGACTGGAAGGACACCAGCAAAGCCACTTTCAAGCGCTGGTTCAACTGGGTAACCTTCCTCAGGGGGGCAGATAATATCACCGCCAAGCAAAAGGCGGCAAATCATACAGCCAAGGAGAATATGTGGGAAGCTCTCGACGCATACCTGGAACGATAACCAACCTCCCCCCCCCCCCCCTCTTTTTCTCTCTCCTTTCCTTTTTCTCTCTCAGGCCCCGCCAGGCCGCAATCTTGCAAGACCAGTACAGTATTAAGAATGTCTTTTCTATGGATATGTAAAATTTTATTTTCAATAAAAATATTTTGAAATAAAAAAAAAGATAATATTTGGAAAGAAGAGCCTGTGGATGAGCTGGACCTTGAAAATATTTGAATTAACATTTGTACGCTTTGACATTAATAGGTCACATGACAGCGCTGCACTGAGAGGTACTTCTTAAAAGTGATAGGGGCAGATTTACAAGCCCCTTAAACCTCTTTTACGTCGCTGTTGCGTCACTTTTGTGCAGCAGCGACGGCGCAAAAGATGCGCCATGCTGCGGGGTATTTACAACGTGACGCATCTGGGAGATGCGTCACGTTGTAAAGCCCTGTGCCAGAAGTAGGGGTTCCTGCGCGGGGGGGGGGGGGCGTTCCGGCGCAAGAACGCCTTCCAAAAGTGGCTGAGTGAAATCTAAAAGATTTCACTCAGTCACTTTTGAGCCCATGCTGCGTCAATACCCTGCGCCTGCTTGAAGCAGGCGTAAGGCTTGACGCAGCATTGTAAAGATGGGGACCCCCAGAGCATTGCTGGAGCTGAGACTCAACTCCAGCAATGCGCCGCCTTTACGGCACATATGCGTCATGCATCTGTGCGGTTTTTTCCCCATGGTGCGCCGCATTGTAAATGCGGTGCATCCATGGCGGGAGAGCCGTGGCGCACAATAACTGGCGCATCCCTGTTGATATGAAGGGATGCGCCAGTTATTGTAAATCTTCCCCCCCCGTTCCTTCAACATAGAATTAGAATCATTTCTCTCTGCCCTTAAACTGGTGACAGTGATGGAGCAAGGATTCGCACGTTACGCGACTTGCTTGTACTCATGAACCTCGAATAGTGTTAATAGTCTAATCAATATGTTTGTCTTACTAATATTGCACATTTTACACTACACGGGGTGTCCCAGTGACGCTTGCCTATGTGTTTACTAAACAGTAATAACGCTTGCCACTAAAAATGGCCGCTGCTTCGCGGGAATTTAGTCTGCGCATGCGTCGGTCATAATCACGTGACGTGACGCACTTGCAGTTCTGGTGGGAAATGTTTGCTCATGCGCAATACTGCTAAAATGGCCGCTTTTTTTCTCATATGCTCCATGCTTGCAAAGCAGCTTTCGCAAAGTCGATCGTTCCGCACTTATCCTAATGCTATAGTTATTATAAAGAAAGGGGTATAGTGTAGCTATTCATGGTATACAGTGTATTCAATTTTTCTGTATTTCTAAATTGTTTTCGCTTACTTTTTATGTACTGCATTCTTTGGGGCCTGAGGAACACTCGTGACTCCATCTTGAAAAGCCTTTCTGGTACTCGTCACGTGATGAGGGAAAGAACCTCATGATGCAGAGGAGCCCAGCCAGCTGGCAGCCAAAGCCAAGATGCTCCTGGGAACCTGAACTGTGACCCAGCTGCAGAAGCCGACTTGTACCTAAAACTGTTACAATTGTATTTCACTACTGTATACTCTATTGTATTCTGTAAATCTAGTGTCATGAGAAGATAGAACTTAAGGGGTGGGTACGAGAACTGAATATTAAGTCTGGGAAAGTCAAAATCTTAGGTAAACGGTGACCTAATCCCCTCCTTTGTCCAATCAGAACTTGGGGACCCTTTCACTTGCAACATTAGTGGGTGGTACACTGACCCGAAAACAGTACAACTAGCCTAGGTTTAGCTAGAGAATTTGTCCGACTTGTCCGAATAGCTGACCTGTCACTGACCCAACAAACTCTATAGGTGATTGATACAGAGAGCTGCGGAGCACTCTGTCCGTAATTTCCACAAACTCAATCGGGGTTTGGAAACCTTAAGTGCTGGCGAAGCACTTTGCTGGGAGATTCGAGAACCCAATCGGGGTTATTGGCAGATTCCTTGCAGAGAGGGAGTAGCGCAGGCGTTGCATCCGAAGCTGCAGGCGTTGGTCGTACCCTTAGACGAATCCGGTCCTGATCCAAATCCTGGGGTTATCCTGTCCTGACTGTCCATGAGCCGTACCTGTTCGCCTACCGGCATCCTAAGTCCTTGAGGGTCATGTCCCCGCTTTTCCCAACTGACCCGTGGCCAGGGTTAGTTCTACAATCTGTCCTAGGTAAATATAATCCATGTGGGTGTCCGTCATTCTAAACTCTTTCCTATTGTCTTGAACAAAGTATACATTTACATATGTCATTTAACCTTCTCTCCTTAAATGAGATTTTTCATGTTTTATTGTTATTAGCGTGTTGCACTTTTTACCTACCTTTAGTAAATACTAAAACTGTTTGCATATATGTTTGTTCCATTCTTACGCTTCCTGTAGAGAATAAGCATATCTGGATAAATCAAATAGTGTGAGTCTCATTTCTTCTGAATCGTTAGTGAGTTTCGTTAGTATGTTCCCTTTCTTTACCCGCCTTTAGTGAAGTTGTGAAGTTCTGTTTATCTAAATAGCGTGTTCCTTATTTTCCCTTCCTTTATTTTTCATGATTCTAAATGTTTCTTACTCTCATACATAGTTATACAATTGTTATGATTCTCGTGATAGATAGTTTGATTGGGGTGAACCTTTGGCTCATGACACTAGAAGATAATAATGATTAGATAAAGGTCTTGAAAACTTCCCGAGTCTGTGGTTATTTAAGAGTACAAAAACATTATTCAACTGTATATGGTATTTTTGTTTTGCTTACTTATTTTCACAGCTAGCTCCCTGATCCATTGTGATCATAGGTACCCGTAACAGTGGAGTGGTAAGTCGGGTACATTGGAAATACAATAGGAAGGAACAGGGATACTGGTAGTAGAGAGTAAGGTTACCCAATTAATAAATATGGAAGATTGAAATTTATGGGCCCAATGCGTATATGGTAAAATTGTGAGTCGGGTGACCTGCGCGCTCTATCAGTATTTTTCTGGTAGCAGAGCTATGGTTAGGGACTAGTTAAAGATAGGTAAGGACTAGTTAAGATAGGTAGGTAGGTAAATTGCTGCTAATTGTAAAAAAAATTCTGCTAAACGTTCGGACGAATTCACAAATGTATTATTGTTATTGCTTTGAAAATTATGAAATGTTTTAAATTGTTTTTCTTGCTGCTATATTGATATATGTTCTAACAAACCTCGTTAGTGATTGTTATATGTTTGTCTGGAATCCCCGGGGCATAGAATAGCGAGTGGTAAGGAGAATCCACTTCGCACTGAGGTCAGTGGCTCGAGGAAAATTAGTGGATGGTTAGGCAGAACTGGAAGCGCTAATTAGGGTTTCTGTATGAATAGTTGAATAAATGATAGCAACGAGTTCGCTAATGAAACTTCAGTTGTGATATAACCTAGTAAGGGTCACACGAGAAAGGAGTAGTAGGTTCATCGGAGCTTGGGTGATAACAAAAGAGTTCACTAGTGAAACTTTAGACTTAGTATATATCCCGAAAAGAGTGGATGAGTCGAAGAAGTAGCAGGTTCTCTAATGCTTGAGTGAAGGGTAGGCAGAAGAGATCTATCCGTAGTGTGTGGAAAGTAGACAGAAGAGGTTTACTTGCAGTAAAACAAATCTTTCCTTTCTAGACACTCGGGTACAGTGGCGAATGTTTTACGTTGTAAATTAAATAAAGCACTTGCACTTTAAGAAAGAAATCAAGTTTCCGTTACCTTGTGAAGGAGGGAGTCAGTTGCGGAGCTGCTCTGACGTCACTCTGTGGCGCGCTGGTATTGGTAGAGACAGCGGGTGTGTAGCGGAGCTGGTATTGTAAAGGAGGGGTGAGCGCAGAAGCGTGAGAACTTGTCTCACGAAAAGGCCGCGCACCCATTGGTCAGAAAATTTTGCAACCACCGTGTTGATTGGTTGTTGAAGAATAACAGACGCATTTGGATTGGGAGTGATTTTGTAAACAAGGTCGCTAGTGGGAAAAGTATATGTGGCATTCGTATACTCCGGAGACTAGACCGGATCCAAGATATCTAGGGTTTGGAAAAGATCAGTGGAAAGGTCGTAAAAGCATTATGTACGGAGAAAAGAGGAAAATGACCTTAGTAAGCAAAGTGAAAAATGATTTCAAAAGAGACAAGCCTATCAAAACTAGAGAAGGAGTTGTCATCCCACAACCTAATACTACCGCATCTTTCATGATGTTTGATAAAGGGTACCACTCTTGTGTATGGTTGGAAAATTGGGTGGAATACACGAAGAATGACGGAATTTTGGCATTTCCGTTAGATGGTACATTTAATAGCAGAATTCTATTCAATTTGAGAACCCGAATGAATGATTTGCATCCCAGACCCAGATTGACACAGTACGAAGCCTTAGAAGAATGGGAGATAGAGGCTTTTGAGCGAGACAAACCTAGAATGGACAAAGGGTTAACCAAATGGTATCCTAAAGTGAACCAAGAAACCCGAGGGAAAAGAATGAAACAATGGAGACAGAATATGATAGTAGAAGAACTGTACACTATGATGGCACTAGGAGAATCAATGGGAGAGAAAAGGACAGAGAAAACAAAACATTTGATGACCAGTGGGGATTTAGATGACGAATATTTGGAGGAATTGTTAATGAAGAATCCACCTCCTTATAATGAAGGACCCAGATCCTCAAGTGTAGGGGATGCTTGCCTAAGACCCCCTTACCAAGAGGGATCAAGACCAGTAAGTGTAAGAGACGGCTGTCAAATACCTCCTTATCAGGAGGAGCGAGACCTTTAACCACAGGGAATCCATTCCTGAAACCTAACTATGGTGTGGGACCCAGTATGACGCATCCAACTGCCCCGACTTATGCCCCAACCCTGACTCCGCAAATAGTACATGAAACAAACCTAGGAAGAGTACTGCAGGAAAGAGAGCGTGAGGCTATAGCTAAACAGAGAACAGAATTAATTCTGAAAATTTCCCAACTAAATACTCCTGAAGCCTTGACAATTCCAGTAACTATTGGACCAGTTGTTCCTTTGTATGGGGATAAACAGGGGTGTCCAAAGACTCCAATTATTACCCCAGCTGTAGTGCAGCCGAGAAAAGAGCGCTTAATTGTAGATGACCAAGAAAGTGAATGCGAATCTGTAATTTCCTTAATGGATTTACCGATAAGGGAACCAGAAAGGGGTTCAAGAAAGAAGAACCCTCCTTTTAGTTCAGGAGAAGTACAAATGAGTCAGCTTTTGGTACTAGAAGTGCCACCGTAGTGACTCCTGAAGAAATCGAGAGATGCAGTCGAGAATTAGAGAAACCAAATCCTCAGTCGAAACCATTAGATATTTACAAATTAAGAATAGAATTGGAAGAATTGATGGCTGGAAATGTGGGGTTAGACAGACTAAATACTTTTTCCGAGGATGAACTGCTGTTTATCTGCAAGAGTATCACCCGTAATACCAGGGTGTTCCATGAGAAATTAATGGACACCGCTGCTAGTATGGGAATAGATATTGGAAAATCTAAAGCGTTGCAAAAACCCTACAGAGCAGAGTTCTCAGACAAAGATTTAGAAAATATGAACATGTCAGGGAAAAAGGTACAGATCAGACAATTATTGAACCTGTTGCAAAAATGGGGAGAATTAGAAAAATGGAAAGCCAGAAGGGCAAAGAAAAAGGAGGAAATTAGATCAAAACAGATGCCTTCCGAGTATGTCTTAAAAGAAGCAGACAAGGCAGAAAAATTATATCCTATGCGAGAAGTGCCAGGTGGAAAGAATGTGCATGTTCCATGGTCCCGACAGGATATTGAGTCCTTTACAAATGATTTCCCAAAATTACGAGAAAAACCTGTAGATTGGTACAGACAGGTAGAGAGGTTTGTGAAGGTACAAAAATGCCTTTTGAAAGATTTGGATGGTTTCTTCGATATTGTAGTTCCCGTAGATTTGTGGACAGAATGTAAAATTGCTATTGATTAGCCTAGTGAGGAATTCCCGAGGGACCCTAACACAGGGGCTCCTTCACCCGATGTAATGAAAAAGTACAATCAGGTAATGTTGCATCTGAAGGGAAAAGTGCCTGCAAAAGAAACTTAATGGACCCGAATAGATAGAACTACCCAGGATAGAGATGAAACTGTGCATTCCTATTATGAACGACTGTTACAGGTGTTCAAAACGTACAGCGGCCTAGATAACATTGAGATGAAGGACATGACCCATGTCATTTACAGGTTTGTAACTGGTTTAAGACCTGAAATTTCCCAATGGATCAAAGACAATAAAATCTGTTGGCAGTCTAAATCAATGAATGAGGTTTTAAAATACGCCAAATATTGTGAGGATGAGATGGCTGACAAACGAAAAGCATTGAAGGAAAAGGTCATGTGGGCACAAGTAAAATTAGCAGAACAACAAGAAAAACAGTTGAGTAAAATGAATAGTAATACCCAAAATCAAGGTTCTGGGGGTGGAGGTAAGCTCAGAGTAAAAATGAGCCGAGAGGAGGTCAAAAAGAAGTTCCCCTGTCACGGGTGCGGACAGATAGGGCACTGGAGAGACGAGTGTCCACATGTACAGAATGGTAACATCCAAATTAATGATTTAAATCCACAGACGCAGAATGAGAAACCAAGAAAGACCCAGCAACAGGTAAAACAGAATCAGTTGCCCCGTGCACCTAGACAGAATTTTAGGGGCAAAGCACAGCAGGGTGAAGACATCGAGGTATGGGAAGGAAAGGAGGATAGAAATGCAGCAACTTCGCAATTTTAGTTGAATGATAACTTCCTCTGTGATGAACCTTACTGACGGTGACTGAGGGGGGAGAACGAGGAGTGCGTGCTTGGCGCCTCCTTGCCGGTGGACCAGTCAGGGCCATACATTGAAGGAAAGGTTGAAGGAAATGATGTCACCTTTCTGTTGGACACTGGGGCTACCCGTTCTACTGTGAGAACAGCAGACGTTCCAAACCTACCCCTCTCGGGAGAAGCGATCCAAGTAGTGGGCGTATCTAATCAATTGATTAGTACCCCAGTTACCGAGCCCATGGAGATTACAATAGGGAATTTCAAAGAAATGCATAGATTTGTTGTCTGTGATTCCAGTCCTGTAAACCTATTGGGACGTGATTTGCTGTGTAAAATGAACTGTACCATCTTTTGCACACCAAAAGGCGTTGAAATTCAAACCCCAGACGAAGATGGAATATACAAATTAATGCTAATAAGACCGGACTCAGAAATTAAAAGACTGACAATACAAGACTTACCTGAAGAACTCCAACAGACAGTGAAACCAGAAGTATGGGATTTTACTGGAAAAGATGTAGGATTAATGGCAAATGTTGACCCAATTAAAATAGCCATAAAAGAAGATGCAGTTTACCCAAATACTAAACCATACAAAATGAGTGCAGAAGTGAAAGCAGGAGTTGCCATTGAAATAAAAAGATTGCTAGAAGCAAACATCATACAAGAAGTGTTGAGTAGTCCTTGTAACTCGCCCATAATCGGAATCAAGAAACCTAGTGGGAAGTACAGGGTAGAGCAGGACCTGCGCAAGGTAAATAAAATCGTTATTCCTTGCTGTCCTATTGTTCCGAACCCTGCAGTGATTTTGTATCAGATTCCATGGAATGCTGAATGGTTCACCGTTATTGACTTATGTCACGCATTCTTTTCAATCCCATTGCATCCAGACAGCAAATTTCTTTTCTCATTTGAATTCGACAGTCACGTGTACGTCTGGAATCGCGTCCCTCAGGGGTATACAGAAAGCCCCTCAATCTTTAATCAGATTCCGAAAAAGTGCCTCGAATCCTTAGTTTTACCTGGAGAATCAGTTTTGGTGCAATATATAGACGACCTCTTGGTGGCGTCTAAAAGTCAGAAAGACTGTGTTGTTGACACCATTGCCTTCAACCACTTAGGTGAAGGAGGACATAAAGTATCACCTGACAAACTACAGTTCTGTACCTCTTCAGTAAAATATCTGGGGCACCAGATAGAGAAAGGTATCAGGAAAGTTTCTTCAGAAAGGATTAGAATAATTCGAAACATGCATTTACCCAATACTCAGAAAGAGATCAGAATGTTCCTTGGAGTTGCAGGATACTGCAGACAGTGGATTGTGGGATTTGCAGTTCTAGCAAAACCTTTGATAAAAATGACAAAGAAAGGAGCAAAAGACCCAGTGGAATGGAATGAGGAAAGCATGACAGCTTTTACAAAATTATGAGAATGTCTGTGTACAGCTCCCGCATTAGGAATGCCTGATTACTGTAAAGAATTTGCACTGTTTTGTGATACACGAGACAATTGTGCACTATCAGTCCTAACTCAAGAGCATGGCTTGACTAGACGCCCAGTAGCATATTTCTCTGCTACTTTGGATCCAGTGGCTGCTGGATTACCTGGATGTCTGAAAGCAGTAGCTGCAACTTGCATGAGTCTTGAACAAAGTGAATCCATCATTATGGGACATCCTATAACTGTGTATGTTCCACATGCAGTTGTAATCCTACTGACCAGAACTAAAACCCAGTATCTCACACCTAGTCGGCTGACTAGGTATGAGAGAATCCTTGTGGGTGCAGCAAATGTAACCATTACTCGATGTAACATACTGAATCCAGCTACCCTATTACCAAATTCACTAATTGCAGAAGCAAAGGGAGAGGTCGAGCATGACTGCATTGACCTGACTGAGTTTAGTACCAAACCACGCCCAGATATCAAGGAAATACCCCTGCCTGTAGAAGATTTTGAGCTGTTTGTAGATGGCTCATGTCTGAGACATGAGGATGGAGGCCTAAGTGCTGCCTATGCTGTAGTTATAATATCACGTGCCATAGAAGCATCCTATCTATGTGGAGTAAAGTCTGCACAAGTAGCCGAATTGATTGCATTGGCAAAAGCCTGTAAATTTGGGAAAAATAAAAGAGTAACCATATATATTGATAGCCAGTATGGTTACGGAGTTGTGCATGACTTCGGCCAATTATGGCTGCAAAGAGAGTTCCTGACTTCTTCAGGTACTCCTATCAGAAATGGAAAAGTGGTACAGGAATTACTGGAAGCAATCCAGTTACCAAAAGAATTGGCAGTGGTCAAGTGTGCTGCTCACAAATCTGGCGATGACAATGTGACATTAGGTTATCGATATGCTGACCAACTGGCTCAACATTGTGCAAGACATAGAATGTCAGTCAATATCAAATTGGGGGGAAGCGGAAACAGCTGCCAACTTATGGTGTTTGAGAGTGTACAAACATGGGAGGAACTGAGAGATTTACAGAATGCAGCAGGACCAAAGGAAAAGAGAAGATGGAGAAAGTTTGGTTGTCAACAGAGGAATGAGGATGGTGTCATTGTTTGCTCTGATGGTATGCCTGTATTGCCTGATAGCTTGCTTGCTCCTATGGCCCGGCTAATACATGGAGATGCGCACATTGGTAGGGATGCCATGGTCCGTGACTTCAGACAGACATGGTTCAATTCAAAGTTCAGGAAAGTAGCAGAGGCACTCTTCCAGAGGTGCTTGACATGTCAGCAACACAATGCCGGGAAGAAAACAGTAGTTTTACTGGGTAAAATTGGGAAAGCAGAAGGTCCTTTTATAAGGTAACAAATTGACTTTATCCAGTTACCCCCTTGTAAAGGAATGAGGTACGTCCTTGTCATTGTTTGCCTATTTTCAAAATGGGTAGAGGCTTATCCGGCAAAGAAAAATGATGCCATCACTGTAGCCAAATTGTTATTGCGAGAACTAATACCTAGGTACGGTTTTCCAGTCACAATTGAATCAGACAGAGGTGGGCATTTTCAGAATGAAATAATAAGTCAAATCTGTGAAGCATTCAAAATTACTCAAAAACTGCACTGTGCATATCGCCCAGAAGCTTCTGGAGTGGTGGAACAACTGAATGGCACTATCAAGTCGAGACTAGGAAAGATGTGTGAATCTACTGGCATGAACTGGATAGATGCTTTACCACTTGTCCTAATGGGAATCAGAAGTATTCCAGACCGAAAGACAGGCCTGAGTCCCCATGAGATCCTGATGGGAAGAGTAATGTGACAAGCATGGGTACCAGGACACAAACTGATAAGCATTTCTGATGATTTGGTACTAGAGTACTGCAAGCAAACTGCGTGACCAAGTGCGTTCTATCTCTCACCAGATTGGGGAAGAAGCCGTCGCCAGGCCAGCAACTCCAGTCCATAATCTGAATCCGGGTGATTGGGTGGTACTAAAGAAACACAGCCGATCAAGTTGCCTTGCACCGAAGTGGGGGAAACCAAGACAAGTAATTCTGGTAACCACAACAGCGGTGAAGTGCGCAGGTGTGCCAAAGTGGATCCATGCCAGCCATACAAAAAAGGTAACCGAAGACGAAGAAACTGACGCTGAAGGTTGTCCAGCTGAGGGGTCTCCAGATGTTGGTCCTGAAGTAGCTGATGACGAACAACCGAGCACCAGTCAAGATGAATGGATCCCAGTAATCGACCTAACATTCGATCCAATAAGAACCAGAAGCCAAACCTACTCAGATAGAGAGTGGGATAGTGAGGAGGAGACAAGAATAGAAGGAGATAATCAGATCATCGAAATCCATGTCAAATCTGATGAGGAGGAAGGTCATGTAGGGACAGAACAGGTTATCGACACACCTCCAAGAACTCCTGTGACTGAAAAGGGACAGATAGAAATTAGGGCGAAAGTTCGAGCGGAAGAAAATCAAAGGTTCGAAGTGCTTGAACAGGATCAGATAGAAATAGACGAATGAGTTCAGGACACAGAAATTGAAACGTCCAAAAGTCAAATCCAGCCTACACCTGAACAAGGCCAGCTTAGCAACCAGGCAGAAGAAACTGAAGCAAGACCTGGGACTAGTTAGACAGGAAGGGAAGAAGAAGACGTTGAAGTAGAAGTGCCACACCTGAACAAAAATAAAAGAGCATTAGAAGAAAGCCAAACAACAGTGCCAGTTAAAAGATTCAAGAAAAAGAATAGAGAACCAAGGTACATCAAAAGACTGAGACTAAGATTGAAAACAGTAGAAGAAAAGCTTGAGCAAAGAAAACAAGGTTCCAGTAAAACAGAGCAAACTGAAGAAAAATCTAAGCGAAGAAGTGCCCGAATAAAAAGACTGAACAATAAGTATCAGGATCCTGAATGGACTTACCTGGTGTTAGAGGAATTCGAGGATCTTGATATAAGTGACAAAAGTGATGAAGAATTGACTGCTGACCAGTCTACCGAAGAAGAAGAACCAACCTGAAGTTGCCCTGTGTAAGCAACCTGTTCAAAGTTACAACGAGGGGTTGGAAAGCTTCTTTTGAGTGAAAATGTCTGATTCCAATGTGAATGGAAGACCTAGACGCAATTACTGTAAAACATGCTGCAAAGTATGTGTATGTAGTGTAGCTTTAGTATTAATATTATGGATAGGACTAACAATTACTATTCCTTATATGATGAGTAAAGATACTAATGTTGACTCTACAAAGACTGTGACAAACTAAAATGGACTTAGAAGCACCAGATGAGGAAGGACTACATTATCACGGAATCAAGAACAGGACTCATTTAAACGTAGTCGCAAACTTTTTAGTACATTATGTAGAAGCCATGGAAATAGAAGACTGTTATGTTTGCATGAAGCTACCTACTTCTGTAGCTGAGGGAGTGACCTACCATCACTTGCCACTAACATATGGAATTTCCTGTAGTATTTTAGCTAGCTTATTCTATAAAAGAGGACAGTTACAGTACTATTACTCTAACTCAGACGTGATATTTTCTGAACTTCATATACGTGGAAATCTGAACCCTGTACATACAAAAAGTGATGTAACACGTTATATGGGAGAATATTTTCTGACTATAGGTACCATAGATTTAGGTGAAGCACATAGAGATAACTTGACCTGTTCATGAACAAGAAAACATGTTTCTAAACATGGCAGAGAAAAGAAGAGAAAGTTTCCAAAGAAAGGCGAATGATAAAAGACAGAAAACTCCTAAGTGGGCTGAAAACATGAGAAGCACCTCAAATGGTGGAGCTAATCCTGCTTTGTTGCTGGATTTCGAAAGAAAGGGGAAACTCTGTCTTCACAGAGAAAAGACTAGTTATTATAATAACATTTTCATTGGTTCCAGTCAATGTGAACACAATCAATCAATCAATCAATCAATCATATCACTTGTATAGCGCGCTACTCACCCGGGAGGGTCTCAAGGTGCTTGGGGGAAGGGGTCCGCTACTGCTCGAACAGCCAGGTCTTGAGTTGTCTCCTGAAGGCGAGATGGTCCTGGGTCAGTCGAAGGTGGATGGGGAGGGAGTTCCATGTTTTGGCCGCCAGGTAGGAGAAGGATCTTCCTCCGGCGGTGGCTCTTCGTATGCGTGGAACGGTGGCGAGGGCGTGGCTGGTCGATCGTAGCTGGCGGGTGGGAGTGTAGAAGGTCAGGCGGTCGTTGAGGTACTTGGGGCCCAGGTCGTGGAGAGACTTGTGTTCGTGGGTGAGGATTACAAGGTAATTGGAGGTTGGGGTTTCAAAAATGGGTCAGAACCTGTGTTTCCTGGAATTTATTACATATGTGGAAACAAGGCTTATTTCAAATTGCCGGATCACTGGTATGGAAGCTGCTATTTTGGAATTGTCTTCCCAAAAATATACCATGTGAATAAAATTGCTGGAAGCAATGAAAACACTAATGAATTAGTGCGTAGTAAAAGAGAAAGCGTAGGAGAAATACTAGGTGATATCTTTAGTGCATTGATACCAGCAGTGGGAGTGACTCTGAACACACACAGAATTTGCAAATTGTCAACAGTAGTGGATCGGTTATCTACTGACACTGCTGCAGGTTTCCTGATGGTCAATACCAAAATGGTTGTGATCAGATCTATGGCTTTGCAGAACAGACTTGCTCTTGACACCTTATTAGCAAAAGAGGGCGGAGTCTGTAGAATGTTGAAAGCGCAACATTGTTGCACTTACATACCTGACAAAAGTGTCGAAATCAAAAGGTATGTGAGGAACATTACAAATTTGGAAAAAGAGCTCAAACCACTCGAGGTTGACAGTGCCTGGAAGAGACTAACTGATGGTCTCTCCTCTGTAGGTCATTGGTTTTTTAACATAGGTAAAAATCTAGTGAGTAAAATACTGATGCCAATAGTAGGTATAGGTTTAATTGTGCTAATTGTCGTAATCTGCTGCAAATGTCGAAAACACAAAAAGAAATATGCTATGAAAAAAAGAGGAGTGAAACGGAATGTGGATGAACTAGAATTGGAGGAACTGAATAATCAAATTTACAAAAGGGTGAAGAATTCTCACCCTAACAAAGAAGTAAAAGAAAAATTAAATCGAATGTTTGAAGAAATAGAATTGGGAAAGCTGTGAGAAGTTGGCATCTGGTTCCATTAGTAGTGATGATAGTAAATATCATCAAAGAGGGGATTGATGGAGCAAGGATTCGCACGTTACGCGACTTGCTTGTACTCATGAACCTCGAATAGTGTTAATAGTCTAATCAATATGTTTGTCTTACTAATATTGCACATTTTACACTACACAGGGTGTCCCAGTGACGCTTGCCTATGTGTTTACTAAACAGTAATAATGCTTGCCACTAAAAATGGCCGCTGCTTCGCGGGAATTTAGTCTGCGCATGCGTCGGTCATAATCACGTGACGTGACGCACTTGCAGTTCTGGTGGGAAATGTTTGCTCATGCGCAATACTGCTAAAATGGCCGCTTTATTTTCTCATATCTCCGTGCTTGCAAAGCTGCTTTCGCAAAGTCTTTTGTTCCGCACATATCCTAATGCTATAGTTAATATAAAGAAAGGGGTATAGTGTAGCTATTCATGGTATACAGTGTATTCAATTTTTCTGTATTTCTAAACTGTTTTCGCTTACTTCTCATGTACTGCATTCTTTGGGGCCTGAGGAACACTCGTGACTCCATCTTGAAAACCCTTTCTGGTACTCGTCACGTGATGAGGGAAAGAACCTCATGATGCAGTGGAGCCCAGCCAGCTGGCAGCCAAAGCCAAGATGCTCCTGGGAACCTGAACTGTGACCCAGCTGCAGAAGCCGACTTGTACCTAAAACTGTTACAATTGTATTTCACTACTGTATACTCTATTGTATTCTGTAAATCTAGTGTCATGGGAAGATAGAACTTAAGGGGTGGGTACGAGAACTGAATATTAAGTCTGGGAAAGTCAAAATCTTAGGTAAACGGTGACCTAATCCCCTCCTTTGTCCAATCAGAACTTGGGAACCCTTTCACTTGCAACATTAGTGGGTGGTACACTGACCCGAAAACAGTATAACTAGCCTAGGTTTAGCTAGAGAATTTGTCCACTCTGTCCGTAATTTCCACAAACTCAATCGGGGTTTGGAAACCTTAAGTGCTGGCGAAGCACTTTGCTGGGAGATTCGAGAACCCAATCGGGGTTATTGGCAGATTCCTTGCAGAGAGGGAGTAGCGCAGGCGTTGCATCCGAAGCTGTAGGCGTTGGTCGTACCCTTAGACGAATCCGGTCCTGATCCAAATCCTGGGGTTATCCTGTCCTGACTGTCCATGAGCCGTACCTGTTCGCCTACCGGCATCCTAAGTCCTTGAGGGTCATGTCCCCGCTTTTCCCAACTGACCCGTGGCCAGGGTTAGTTCTACAATCTGTCCTAGGTAAATATAATCCATGTGGGTGTCCGTCATTCTAAACTCTTTCCTATTGTCTTGAACGAAGTATACATTTACATATGTCATTTAACCTTCTCTCCTTAAATGAGATTTTTCATGTTTTATTGTTATTAGCGTGTTCCACTTTTTACCTACCTTTAGTAAATGCTAAAACTGTTTGCATATATGTTTGTTCCATTCTTACCCTTCCTATAGAGAATAAGCATATCTGGATAAATCAAATAGTCTGAGTCTCATTTCTTCTGAATCGTTAGTGAGTTTCGAAAGTCTACTTTGATTAGTATGTTCCCTTTCTTTACCCGCCTTTAGTGAAGTTGTGAAGTTCTGTTTATCTAAATAGCGTGTTCCTTATTTGCCCTTCCTTTATTTTTCATGATTCTAAATGTTTCTTACTCTCATACATAGTTATACAATTCTTATGATTCTCTTGATAGATAGTTTGATTGGGGTGAACCTTTGGCTCATGACACTAGAAGATAATAATGATTAGATAAAGGTCTTGAAAATTTCCCGAGTCTGTGGTTATTTAAGAGTACAAAAACATTATTCAACTGTATATGGTATTTTTGTTTTGCTTACTTATTTTCACAGCTAGCTCCCTGATCCATTGTGATCATAGGTACCTGTAACAGTGGAGTGGTAAGTCGGGTACATTGCAAATACAATAGGAAGGAACAGGGATACTGGTAGTTGAGAGTAAGGTTACCCGATTAATAAATATGGAAGATTGAAATTTATGGGCCCAATGCGTATATGGTAAAATTGTGAGTCGGGTGACCTGCGCGCTCTATCAACAGTGCCATGAGTAAAATAAGAGGCAGGGTAGTTTTTATTTGAACCCTGTCTGTGTCCTAGATCACTATCAAGTAGCATTATGGTCTAATAAATCAATCACAGTAGACTTTTGTGCAGCTGGTATTCTGAAATCATATATTTGAAAGTGCTATGCCTAAGATCACAAAATGTAAGCAGGGAAGCCGTGATTTATCCAGGCTTTCTGGTTTCACTTTGTGAAAATCAGCCACTAAATGGGTATAATGTTGTCCCCTTATCATGTTAAGGCTTTGTTTTGACCTCTTTGTACAATTATCTGCAATTTTTATATAACGCAAACTCAACCCCTAAGATACTGGAGCGCTTTAAGTCAGCAATATTTACATTAAACATGGTCACTTTTCATTTGACATGGGTAGGTTAAGTGATTTGCCTAGAAGCAGGTGTTGAGACTTGAACCTGGTTACTCAGTTCCAATTCCAACAGCTCCTGCCGTAAATGTCAGGGTTGAGCAGAGATGAGCAGAAGGGTAGAGCATTTGGGGCCTGCTGCCTGTGCCCTGGGTCAAGCATATCCGTCAACAACCATGAGTGACACTTTCTCATGAGCAAAATCAAGCAATGAAAATGAGGGAAACATATATAAATATCAGGAAAGACACCAATGGGGGCGTGGCTTGGCTGGCTGCAAGATGGCCGCACTCTAAGTGGGCTCTGCCGGCCAAGCCCAAGATCTGTTAAAATCCTGCAGACGACGGCCTTCTCAATAGTTGCAACTGGTGCACCCTGTTAGATCCTCACCAGCGGCATCGCTTAGAGCTGTTTTCGCCTCCCGAGATCGTTCACGGACTGGGAGCTGTTACCCGTCTAAGGCACTGGGATGACACCTCATGGGCCTGCGGGGGCCCGACCACTTCGCTTCTGCTGTCAAGTGGGCTGCTTGGGGCTCCGTGCAGCCGTAGGGTCGATGGTGGGTTTTCGCTGCCATCCGGTGAGTGTTGCCGCAACCGGGGGCTCTCTGTGGCGGGGCTGGGGGCACACGCGCTGAACTGCCTTGCCCGGGCCGAGGGTGCTCCGGCGCCATATTCCACCCTCGCTCCTGCTTGGCGCCACCCCTACTCGCTTTCAGTGCCCGGGCCTGGTAACGCGAGTGGTGTGCCCCCGCGCCTCCCCGTCGTGCTTGCCCCGAGTTGTGTGCGCTCCTCGCCCCACTGCTGCGGTGCTGTGCAGGGATCTCTGGTCCCGCTCTCACCTCTGTGGTCTCTCTCGGCGGATTGTAACACCGCTGCCCCCACCACACACGACATCAGGGGCCTAGCCTCACAGAGGCCTATTCTGTCTCCCCACGCCCAACCTGTGCCCTGACGCTGCACGCTGGATCTGTGCCGGCCGGGTGCATCCTGTGGCTGGGCCTGCCCACTCCGCCACATCTGCTGCTGCTGATATTGGAGGCGGGGTGTGCCCGCTCCCCTAGGCCTCTGCCCTGGGCGATTGGGGCTGCTCCCGCCGTTGGCCGTGCTAGGCCCCGCGCCTAAGCTGCTGCTGGGGGCTGCCTTTTAAGCTGGGTCTTGTATCGCCACAGTACCGCTGCAGAGCTGCTTTCTGGTGCCTCTTGAGACTGGTCCATCACACCCCTGCTGAGGTGCCGCATTTGAACTCCTGGCATTGAGGTGGCCTCTTTCCTCTTGGGCCCATCTCGGCGGAGGCTTCATCTGTAGAGCCTGAGCGCAGTGTGGCGCACGTCTTGATCTCTGGGCCCCCATCGAGCTGGGTGACTGTGCTTCCTTCTTGGGGACCCATGGATCCTTCAAATCTTCCATCTGCTCTCTGCCTGCCTATTTGTCTTTCTCCAAGGCTTTTGTTCGCTGAATAGTCGCAACAGTGGAGCCCTTCCCGGCTGGGCTGCCACCCTGAGGTACACCCTGCAGGCCGTCCTCCTCTGTCGAGGTGCCCTCTGTTTCAGTCACTGTGTGAGCTCGGAGTTGGGTTAGCGGTTTCTCCTGGCGCCAACACTGCTCATCTTGGGCGCTTTGTTGCTCCCTCATCTCATGGTGGCACCTGCTGTGAGACTCCTCCACCATGGGGAAGGTTGACCCCAAACAGCCCAAAACTGCTTTCGAAAATCGCAGATCGACCCGCCAGGACGGCGCTGGCTTGGACGGTGGTGACCCCGCAGCAACTATGGACTTGCTCCCCTCCCGCGATGATGACCTAAAAGCTATCATGTTGAATGTCAAATCGACAGTCACAGGAATAGCGACTCAACGGGACCAGCTTTCTACCCGGCTGGACTCTGTGAAGGCCCGTGTTGACTCCCACGACAATCGTCTCCTCCACGTCGAATCCAGTGTCTCGGACTCTGAGTATGCAGCCACGCAGGATCATCAGAAGCTGCTACAGATGGACAAAATTCTTGCTCTTATCCAGGAGAAAAACGAGGACTTGGAGGCGCGCTCCCGTCAGAGTAACCTACGCATAACTGGCTTTCCAGAGTCCACCAATATAGCCCGTATGGAGGACTTCGTGGAGCAACTGATCAAGGAACTCTTCAGTGATGTGCTCTCCTCAGTTTTTATTGTTGAATGCGCACACCGCTCCCTTGGTCCACGCCCCGGTCCCGGACTACCTCCTCGCCCTATCATCGCAAAAATACTAAATTTCCGAGACTGTGATGCCATTCTCCATGCGGTGCGGGACATGGGCAAAATAAATCATCAAGGCAATACTCTCTTTCTTTCCAGACTACACTCTCACTGTTCAGGCTGCCAGATGTAGGCTACCAGATGTGAATTCCTTCATGCAAAGCGGATTTTGAAAAATCACGAGGTCTCCTACTCATTGGCATACCCAGCAAAGTTGAGAGTTCGGCAGGGTGCAAAAACGCGTATTTTCCCGGATCCCAGAGATGCCCTTGCCTTTGCAAAGAAACTTGACAAATCAACACGCCCCTCTCCATCCAGCTCCCAGCCCGCTCGGGATGATTGCCTTAGCAACAATGACTGACTGGTTGTACTTTCTAGGTTTACTAATCACTGATTGTTGTCTGATGCTCTGGTAGCTTGGCCAACCTGCTTAACTGCAGGGTGTACGCCGAGCTCTGCCATGCCCTCACAGGATAATTCCCTTTCTCCTTATGGTTTCCCCTCTGCCAAGTTGTGGGTTCCTGGGGTGGGAAGGGGTGGTATCTCAGCCTGATTGGGGGCTTGGAGTGGGTGTGGGGGTGATGGGTCTTCTGGGGTCTGATTTGGGGGCGGGAGTGGGTGTGGGGCTTGGGGTCCTTTTGATGCTGCTGTTTGGTCTGTTAGGCTGGGATTGCGGGGTGGTGGTTGAGACATTTGAAAAGCATCTGTGATTGTTTTTTGAGTTGCTGTCATGGGAGAATTAGCTGGGTGGGGGGTTTTTGGTATGTTACCTTTCGTTTAATTTATTGGTTCTGTGTGGTCGGATCGCTTCACTGTACTGTATCCGATTTGCCTTGCCTCTTGCTGTGGGTGCCTTCCTTGCTCCCTTGTCGGTGGGTGATCCCGCACGGCTGCACACTATTTAGTTCTGTAGATGTCTGTCCTACTTGCACTGCACCGCTTTTCATTCAGATATAGTATGACATTAATGACACCATGTTTTGGACCTGGAACGTCCGCGGTCTGAACGATCAACGAAAAGCCAGGCTCATTCACTCTCACTTGCAGCGACACAGGGTAGACATAGGTTTCCTACAGGAGATGCACCTCTTGCCTGAGTCTGCCTCCAGACTCCGGTTGCGTTACTGGGGAGAATCACATTCCTTGTTTTATACTTCTTACGCAAGGGGGGTCTCCATTTTGGTATGCAGGGGTCTCCCCTGGCAAACTACTCAGGCAAATATGAACACTGATGGTAGATACGTAATTCTACATGGCTCCTTGTTGACTCAACCCATGACGATCGCTGCTGTGTACAGCCTTAACTCAGACGATCCCGATTTCTTTACTCACATTTGGCATCTTATCTCTTCCTTTGGCCTGGCGGTTATACTCTGGGGGGGGGGTTTAATGTTACTCTTTCAGTGGAAATGGACTGTTCTTGTCCCCATTCATCCCATCCGCGTGCTACCACTTTATTTCAGTCCATACTTACTGACAACTCGCTTTATGATGCCTGGTGTCATATGTGCGTCAGGTGGTGAGTGGGCTGTGGCAGGGCCGCTTACTGCTGGTGTGCTTATCTGATTGAGCCTATGTGAAAATTTTAACGGAGATGTTTTAATTTGTTTTGGGAGCCCGATAATTTGTATTTTAAAACAAAACTTGCCTACAGTTAACCTACCTGCTCTGGGGGCTCGTCAGGTGGTTCTTGAAGCCTGGTGTCAATTTCTTCTTTCCTGCCCCGGTCCGATGCGGTGACAGCACCGTTGCGTGGAGGGCACGGAAGGGTAGAGACAGGCACTTCTGGTGAGGACGGTTAGCGTTCTAGTCGCCATCCCCTGAGCACTCATTAGGCATATAAGGCGTATGCTCAAACGTACGCACAGCGAACGCACGCAGCGGGCACGCCGATGGCGTGCCGAAGGCAAGCCCGTTTGCGCCCGTCCGCAGCCGTACGGGGGCCGGGGCCAGAATCCCATGCCAATTTGAGGTGATAATTCAATATGATAGGGCGGAACTGGTGAATCTATGCCCCCCCATGAGGGTTGCATGCAGACACAGCATGTTGGCCACTCAAGTAAGCTTGTGTCATCACTGCTACTTAATTTGGAGCATGGACCACACTCGTCAGGTGGGAAGAGGGTCTCTCTTTGGTGGCTTATTAAATTGTAGATGCCTTAGTAAACATAATATTGAAATCTCGGAGCTGCTCGTAGATGCCAAGCTCGACCTCATGTTCCTCCCTGAGACCTGACTGGGGGCTAACTCTGATCCAGATATCATAGAGGCACTTCCCCCTGGTTACAACATATCTAGAATTGACAGAGCAGTTGGTAGAGGTGGAGGGATAGCAGTGATCATGAGGTCTCCCCTCGAATGCACCATGCAACCCATATCAGTGTGTGATAGTGAGGCTGGCCGTTTCACTTTGAAGTTAGGCCCGAATTTCTCGGTGACTGGTATCCTGATCTATAGACCTCCAGGACCCTTAGGCCATTTTCGACTGAGTCTGCTTGAGGGCATTGCCCATTTAGCTATAAGACACGACAAACTCCTGGTTTTAGGCGACTTAAATCTCCATTTTGAGGACCCCATGCATAAGGAGGCAGCTGAGCTGCGCCACGATTTGCAGTCATGGCATCTGGACTTGAAATCCGCTCCCCAACACACACCAGCAAGGACACCTACTTGATCCGGTGTTTGCTAGCTGGGAGGAAGTAGAGGTACTGACTCCGCTCCCTGTGCCATGGTCGGACCATTTTTGGGTGCCTTTTGTAATAGATATGCCCACGAGTGAGAGTCAGAAGGGGGTAATGAGTAGCTATCCATGTAGGAAGTGGAAAAACTTTGTAGAGGATAACTTTAATAGAGAACTGAGTGTGGGTAGACCCCCAGGAGGCTCTTACAGTGAAACTGCTTGTGAGAATCTGGAGAGGCGCATTTCTAACGCCCTCAACAAGGTGGCACCGTTGCTCCTGAATAAAGCTAGGGACAGAGGACACAAATCCGCTCCTTGGTTTACCCCCGCCTTACAACAGGTTAAAGCAGACTGCAAACATTTGGAGAGGCAGTGGAGAAAGGGATTTCGGGCCCAGGATAGACTGCTATATAGGGAGGAACAGAGGAAGTATCAAAGCTTGTTAAGACGGGCTAAAGCTACGCATTATAAGGCCAGAATTGGGAGGGTTGAGAATTCCACAAAATAACTTTTTAAAATTTATAAGGAAATATCCTCCCTTGCTAGTACAACAGTACCAAACAAGAGCTCTGAGGAAGAGTGCAATCGGGTGACAAATTACTTCTCGCAGGGGGTGAGGAATATCTACTCATCCTTCTCGGGAAATCTAACTAGGGGTGCTGATTTTGAAGAACAGCTGGGAGATAGTAAGACAGGGTTGAGATAGAACAATTTCACGGTCCCCCCCCCCCCCGAGTCCATAAGGAGTATTTGCCTTAGTGTAAAATCTGGCTCTCCCAGAGACCCTGCGCCACCTAAGGTGATGGGGGAAAGCCTGGATATTCTTGAGCCGTTTATCAGACATGTGTTAGTTACCTCATTCACCCTACACACGCTGCCAGCTAATTGGAAACGAGCTATTGTTCTGCCTATTATGAAGAAACCGAATGTCAGTCATGATACACTAGAAAATCTGCACCCCATCTCGTTCTTGCCATTTTTGGCTAAGGTAGTAGAGAAGGTGGCTAATCAACAACTTATGACTCATTTGGAAGCTGCCAGTCTCCTACATCCCTCACAATCGGGATTTCGGGCAGGCCACTCTACGGAAACTGCCCTACTACGGGCCACGGAAATCATCAGACAGGGAGCCGATGCGGGACACACCATGGCACTTATTATGTTAGATCTCAGTGCAGCGTTCAACACTGTGGCACATTACACCTTGCTACAGTGTCTGAACAGAGGCGGTGTTTCAGGTCCGGCCCTGAGGTGGCTAAAATCTTTTTTAGTAGAGCGCAGTTTCCAGGTCAGACAAGGTGCCCACTACTCCGATTATATTAAACTGGAACAGGGAGTACCTCAGGGCTCTGCCCTTAGTCCCACGCTGTTCAATCTATACATGTATCTTTGCGAAGATAGCACAGGCTTTTGGAGTAGATGTAGTTTCTTATGCTGACGATACCCAGCTGCTGATTTCCCTATACCAGGCACCGAAGGTTGCGGCATCCAATTTCAAAGCATGCATGCAGGAGCTTGCCTCCTGAATGGATAAGAACTGCCTAAAGTTGAATGTCTACAACAAGGGGTGGTGATGGACAGAGTCTCTGAATTAAGCAGAATACTCTCACCCAGTCAAGAGATCAGGGCTAAATCCAACACCGTTTTTTAGCTCATTGCACCATCCCAGTTCCAGAACCTGGCTGTATGCAAATTAGTCTGTCCCTGGCCCAGTGCATCATGGGAACAGGGCAGACCAGACTACAAAAGCCAATTCTTACACTGGGAAGGAAACAAGCTTCCGGGGACCGGTTTCTGGCATTTCAGCCGTCTTCGGCCCGGCTTGCTTGAATCCTGATGGTGCAATGAGCAAGGGACTCACATCTGAGTATACCCTTCCACGCTTAGGGTGGACAAAAATATTTACAACAAGGGGTGGTGATGGACAGAGTCTCTGAATTAAGCAGAATACTCTCACCCAGTCAAGAGATCAGGGCTAAATCCAACACCGTTTTTTAGCTCATTGCACCATCCCAGTTTCAGAACCTGGCTGTATGCAAATTAGTCTGTCCCTGGCCCAGTGCATCGTGGGAACAGGGCAGACCAGACTACAAAAGCCAATTCTTACACTGGGAAGGAAACAAGCTTCCGGGGACCGGTTTCTGGCATTTCAGCCGTCTTCGGCCCGGCTTGCTTGAATCCTGATGGTGCAATGAGCAAGGGACTCACATCTGAGTATACCCTTCCACGCTTAGGGTGGACAAAAATAAAGTTGAATGTCAGTAAGACCGAGGTGCTGGTGGTGGGTGGTGACACCTCGAGCTGGACCTCAGAATGGTGGCGTCCGAGTCTGGGCCCTACCCCTACACCCTGTACCGAGGCAAAAAATTTGGGGATTTGGGTGGACTACACTCTCTTCTATGACGGACATATCCGACGCGTAGTTGGGAAATGTTTTGGAGTAATAAAAAAATTGCGGAAAACGGTGGATCTCCTCCCACTAGGGGCTAGGAAGACTATGATACATGCTCTCATAACATCTCGTCTTGACTACGGGAACATACTCTATCTGGGAGCCACGGCTAAGGGCCTGGGGAGGCTACAGGTTCTATAGAATGTGGCCGCACGGCTGGCTCTTATGCAGCCTCGGAGGGCGACATCAAAACAAGCCCTTGGCTCATTGCACTGACTCCCAGTTAAGAAAAGAGTTATGTTTAAGACGTTACTTACTTGTCATCGTATTTCCCAGAATGTGGGCCCGGCATATCTGAGTGACTTGGTCACCAGGTATGTTCCAAGATGGTCCCTCAGACTGGCCAGCTGGTAATCCCAAAGGTAAAGAAGGCGAAAATGGGAGGTCGCTCCTTCTGGGTCCTTGCAGCTCAGAACTGGAATAGACTCCCTTTATCAAAATTCAAATTCAAAAGCTTTATTCGACAGATTGTCATAAAAGCAACACACAAGTCATCACTGTACATTACACTATAAATAGTACATGGACAACACATAGTAAAAAATTATTAATTACCTAGTATCTGTCATTTTAATATACGGATATCTTACTTAAAATGAATCATTTTAACATTGATTTAAAAATTACTACATGATTAAAAGAAGATTTCATGTAAAGCACAGGTGATTACTAGCTATCAGCATGAGGTAAGAAAGTGCGAGTGCGTATTATCCATGCCCATTTAAAAAATGTGGCAGTTGCTACAGCTATGCAGGGTGAACAGTCAGACTCTAGTATTCTTAGGGAATCTTTATGCTTCGTGTGCCCAGATTTAAGCAGATGGGTTTTAACCATTTACGGCGCGGAGCACAGTAGAGAGGACATTCAAAAAATATATGTGCTATGGTCTCAACCTTATTTTTACAGTTATGACATTTATCACTTCCTAATAATGCCCATTTAGAGCTAAAAGCTTTTACTGTAAGTGTGCCGACTCTAAATTGAAAGTACAATTTACGGTCTTGAGGCCTTTCAATAATATCCCAATATGCCTCACAGTGGGGACGTGGTTTGAAATCAAGGAAGCGGCCAGTTAGATTGGTGCTGGTACTACCCATATGGACTCTCTCCCAGACCATTACCCAATATTTATCTTTCAGAAGCTTTTTTGATGGGAATGTTATCGTGTCAGAATCTTCCCATAGCTGGATAAGTCCCAAATCTTTTAGAAGTATTCTTAATTCATTGAGCCACTGGATTACATGGAATCTATCTGCCTTCATTACATCTCTCAAAGCTATTGCGTAATGAGCCAATTCTGGGGTGGTGCAAATATGCCTCCAATACAATAATGCGCAGAGAAAGAACGTTGTGAGAAGGTAAGAGTCCTCCACAGCAGCGCCTCTCTTCCACCGTGCATTACCGTACTGGCAAGAAGTTACATAAGCTCCCTTTTTCATTTGACAGGTTCACGCGTACGGTAGAATCACCGAGTTCACAGGCACACGAAGCAACAACAAGGTATGCTTTTTAACGTGCCCGTTCCAATATGCCAATTACGAAAGGGTTTTCCTCAGCTTAACACATATTTTCGAATGTTTTTGCAGATTACTGGGTAATGGTCACAGCTTCCCCAACACTTAGCCGCTAGACGGCCCATGGAAGGTCAGTTTCCTCTTTTTCAGTCACTATCATGACGCCGCTACTTGAGAAATGCTGCGCCATGACAGATTCACACATATTTGGATTTTGTTTAGCAGGTTGCCCCCAATAACACGATAAAAAGCCCCCGGTGCCCTAGGAAATTGATGTATTTATCTCCTCCTCCCTTTAAAGAGCCTGGTATGTATTGATTCTTTATTTTTATCGATCAATACATGTGATGGAAAATATTAGAGGCTACCATTAGTTTAAGACATTAAATAGCGTTTCTCCTTTGCATCTTACAGATACAAAGATTAAAAGCCCTGATGAGAGACCAGGGACAATCGTCCTGGCCTTGAAACGCGTCGGCAGTTTTGGTGGAAGAAAACATTTTTTTGATAATAACTAGGACTTACGAGTCCAGCAAAATATCCAACTACGGCCATTGATTTGACAATATTCCCCATATATCAGATTTTTCATTCATGTAATGTTTGTTTATCCATTTGTGGTTTCATGTAATGTATTGATTTTTTGTATGATGTTGGATGTTATTATAATTATGTATATATTTTTCTATTTTGTATGTTGAAAAATGTCCAAGATTCTAATGTACAGTGTGTTTTTCTGTTGTTTAAATATACAAGTATATGTTGATGAAATATAAAATGATCGGCAATAAATCATTTTGCCAGGTTTGGATTGAATAAATATTTTTCCATTCCTTTAAAGCCTTTTTTTCTGAAGAAAGTGTGGTTTAGGCATTTTTTGTGTTTTCTATATAATAAGGTCTAGCCTTTTCCACGTATACGGACCTATCTCCTTAGGGACACATCCAATGCAATAGTGGCCTCAGTCTCGCTATATCAACCACATTTTTCCTGCCTAAATCAAACAGCAGCGGGACTGTGGGGGTGCTTTGCGGAACGCCAACCAACCCTCGTAGAAATTTCCTCTCTAATATTGCTAGTTGGGTTAGGTTAGAAAATCCCCATAGCTCTGATCCGTACAAGGTGGCGCTTAATACTTTTGTTTGGTAAATCTCCAAGGCAGGTGTGATAGGCTTTGAAAAGGAAGTTTTGTGTTTGGATGCTAGGGCTCCCGCAAGTTGATGAAATTTCAAGGTGGCCATGTCTGTGTGGCATTTCCACCCCATATTACTCTGCAGTGAGATGCCAGATAGGTAAAAGCCTCCACTTCCTCTAGGGGGATGTTATTAAGGATAATTTTACCTTTAAATTTTTTCCGTGAATTCAGGGACATGAACTTGATTTTAGAGATGTTAATCTCAAGTCCACGCGATTCACAGAATGCCCCGAAAACATTAACAGCCTTCTGCAACCCACTTGGAGTGCGCGAGATGATCAGCGTGTCATCCGCATACATAAGTACTGGGACCCGGGTCCCCGCTAAGACAGGCGCATCTGTGGGAGATCTGCTAACGTGGTCCACTATACCATTAATGTATAGTGAAAATAATGTAGGAGCCAAGACGCATCCCTGCCGGATGCCTCGCTCGACAGGGAATGCGTCAGTGACCTCACCCTGGCCTCCCCATCTAATTCTTGCGAAATGATTCTCGTGCAACCGGACAACAAGGGTCAGCAGCTCGGGGGGCATTCCTTGATCAGCCAAGACCTTCCACAACATGGGACGGGGGACTAAATCAAAAGCTGATTTGAGGTCAACAAAAACTGCGTCCAGTGACCCCTTAAATAAAACAACGTTCCTCCAATATAATGCAATGAAATAAAAAACCTGATCTACAGAGCTGGTGCTGGGGCAAAAGCCAGCTTGAAATGGGGATAAGACACTCTGTTCCTCTACCCATATTTGTATTTTATTTTGGACTAGTCGACCAATACGTTTTTGGGCTGAGTCTATTAGACTGATTGGTCTATAGTTACTTGGGAGGGATTTATCACCCTTTTTGTAGACTGGTATAATTTCAGCTCCTTTCCAAGAAGAAGGAATAGGAGCACCCATTGCCACTGCATTAGCTAGTAATAAGAAGTATTGACACCAAGTCAACCTGTCACTTAAAAAAACATCGGCAGGGGTGCTGTCCAGCCCGGGGCTCTACCATTTGTTACACAATCTAGCGCTATGCTCACATCCTTTAGGGTGAATAGCTGGGAATGATAAACAATGGATGGTGCCGGTGGAGGTGCTCCTTCCATTTCATTACGGGCATATTGAGGTTTAAAGAAGTCCACCCACTCAGATTTAGCAACGTTATTTTGTGGGGGTTCAGCTATTCCTCCCCTATCCCATTTTATGATATCCCAAAACTTCTTAGAATCTATTGTAGAGCATGCAGACTTCAGATCCCGCCATCTGTCTTCATCCCATTGTCTTTTCGCCGCGCTTTGTGTATGTCTGTATAGGTCCCTTGCCCCTCTTACTCTGCAGGGGTTTTTCAACCTGAGTTATACACTCATGTACCTGCGGGCTAAATTACATGCCTCGTTATACCAACCGGCCGTATGCAACCTGTTCCCTCCCTTTACCATTTTTGCAGTTTTACTAAAAAAGGCTTTTAGTCTAGAAAAAAGCTTTGAGTGTGTCTCTAGCATAATTGTAGGGAAGTCCAAACTACGGATTTGCGGTGTCAAAAGTGCTAACTCCCTAACCACCTCAAATTTAAGTGCCTTTAATTTTGTGGTATTCTCAATAAATTTACCCCAATTAATGTGACGCATGTTATTTGAGGGGACTATTTCTAGTGTCTCCATCCCCCCCCTTGGGGTATCCTCTCTAACCCTCTCACGAGTCTGGAATATAGCACAAAGGGGATTGTGGTCACTCTCCGACCTAGGTTTAACAACCATGTCTACCAAATAGTGCCATGCACGCATGTCCACTAACAAGTAATCTATTTGGCTGCTATGCCTTCCATTATCGAAGGTGATTGCTCTTTGACGATCAGAAGGTGCTCTTCCGTTAGCTGCTCTAAGCCCTCTACCTAGGCACATACCCTTTAATTGTATTGCTGCAGCTGTCCATTTCTTGACATTGGGTCCCCAACTGAAAGGTCCTTCCAGTTGCTATCCTCATCTGCAGTAAGGATCTGATCTTCGTAACCAAGTGGTTCAAATGTTGTATTGAAATCACCACCCGTTATAGATATTAGTTGCTCCGGTAGGGCTTCGAGCTGAGAATCGAAAAGGTCTATTACTTCAGATTTTTGACCTCCTGCTTGACCCCTGGCATAGACATTTGAGAGTGCCACCCTAAAACCATTTGGCCAATTCAGAATAAGTGTCATGAAATCATGCGATGAGAATGGTAATTGATGCGCTTTACATCTCATGTTCTGGCGCACCCAAATAATAAGCCCACCTATGGGCCTGCCTTTAGATTTTTTTAATGCAGGAACATAAAAATTGAGAAACCCCAGGCGGAAGACAGGAGTGATTGGCCATGTTTCCTGAAAAAGGATGATATCGTGGTCATCTATTAACTTGCCCTATTCGGGAGAGAATATCTTGTTTCCAATTCCCGCTACGTTCCATGTAAGCAGGGACAATCTTTCCTCGTTTTGGAGCGTGGTAGTAGGAGTTAAACAACGCTCCTCTTCTGAAACACCACCCACTACCTCAATTACTTGCTCTAGTAGTCCAGGACAGGGGGACACTGATGTGTCACTAGCTGTAATGCGAGAAACACTCTCCCTAGTTGAATACAAGCTTTTGGCAGGCTGGCGGATACTAGCATGGGGAGACCCTCTGGTCACTTCCAGCAATTCTGGCCAATTTGTCAATGGTTGCTGTTCTTTACTAGTGGCTACCCTACCCTGATCCTGTGGATCATTCAGTCTACTATGAAGGGTTGTTCCTCCCAGACAATAGGTATGATCCCCACACAGTCAATCGCATTCCTCCAGGTCCGTCAAAGCCTCATACCGATTTTCCATGTGAATACCACCCAGCCTTGGTGGATTAACTCTCTCAAACCTCCTTATTGGGTGGTGGTGGCTTGGCCCAGATCTTGTTAAATTTGTAGCCCACCACCTTCTGTCATAGAAGAACTCTAATGTTAATGGAATGACTTGTGAGTTCCTTAGTTGGGGAGGAAGTAGGTTAGCCAATACTTCTATCAAAGCCTGGGGGTTCAAGAAGTTCACTGCTATGCAATCTCCTTTGTATTTTTTCCGATGATCCCCAAGCCATTTTACCCTTTTGGCCATTATGATTTCCCCTGCCAGTTGCTGTTTACCCCTAGGGGATATCCTCATGTTATTAGTCAACCAATATAGGGCTTTATCAATTAAGGAGGCTGTTGTTTCTACTTGATCACTTCCTAAGTGGGGAGCATTAGCCAAAACAAGTACTAAAGGTAATGCTTCTTGGATAAATTGAAATAACTCTCTCACATAGGGGGGAGCAGCATGCGAATCAGTAGTGGCGCCTCCATCAGTGATTACAGCAATGGTATCTGAGGGCACTTTAACCCGGGTTGCAGTTTCACTTATGTTATTTCCAGTATCTATGCTCACAGGGTTTTGATTACTTGATCCTGTTCCCTCCATAGTTGTATTACCCTTCGAAGAAAGGGGTGCGTCTATCTACCCCTTTAGGGTAGCTAGCTGGGTTCCCTGTACCTGGTGCGGAACTGATCCTACTGTAGGAATGTTGGGCTGTGCTGCCAAACCTTCTCTTTGCTCTATGGCGATTATCCCATCTTCAATTTTCAACAGCCGTGACATGATGGGGGTTAAGATATGATCTAACTTATCTTTGAGTTTTACCCGTATGGTGTTAGCTACATCCTCTAATGAAAGTTGAGGAATCGAGGGTGGGGGTTTAGATGGTTTTGATCTAGCTGTAACATGCCTCATTCCCTTCTGTTTAGCCTTTCCTGGCGGTACCAGCCCCAGCCCTGGTGCATCGTCTCGCGACCGGGGTTGCTGGCGAGGAGATGCAAGATGAAATATCTTCAACCAACCCCACAGGAGAGGCGTTTAGGGACTGAACGTAGCTATTTTTTTAAACAGATGGTGAATCAACATGATCTAGTAAGTCCCGAGGAATACCTGGAGATTCAATCTGAATTTCTGGAGAATTATGTATCATGGCTGTGGTTATACGGCCTGGGTCCAGTGAAAGCCTTCTTTCAGTTCTTTCTATTTCCTCATTCACCAAACTGGTTACTTTTACCAGGTAGGAGTCCAGTGTTGCTCCTCCCCCTCCATTATGTTTGCTGTTAACAGTTCTCTTTTTCCCCATATTGGTTCAATAGGTAAATCGATTACTGACAGTACCTTGGTATGGGGTAGATGTTAATGGGATGGCCCGTCCCGGCCCCCTCTGGCCCCTGATGGCCACAGATGGTCCCGCCCTTGTCCCGGGCTTCTCCCGGTGCGCTCCCGTGCGCGTTCCGCGGGACAAGGTTCCAAGGGAGCCTTTATGCGCCTCCTGGCGCTTCCATGTGACGTCCGCGGCATCCTGGCCGCTAGTGGGGTTGCTGGGAGGTGTAACTCGAGGTGTAACTGTATTTCGCTGACATCGCTACCCACTGCGCAGCAGACTACGTGCTGACGCAGGGGCCAGAAGTGATCACAGCCGCCATACTGGGTGGGGGAAAGGGTGGCGGTCGAGTTGCTGGCCACATCCCGCCCTCCCAAGGTATTTAAACGCCGTTAGGCTCAAGCGCGCTGGTTGAATATCATTTAGCTTACCTCTGAGGCGGAAGCCGGAGGCTGAATCTTTTTAAACGGGTGCATTTGTATTTACTTTGCGGCAGAATTCATTTTCATTAAATTGCATCTCTTTTAACTGTATTTCGCTGACATCGCTACCCACTGCGCAGCAGACTACGTGCTGACGCAGGGGCCAGAAGTGATCACAGCCGCCATACTGGGTGGGGGAAAGGGTGGCGGTCGAGTTGCTGGCCACATCCCGCCCTCCCAAGGTATTTAAACGCCGTTAGGCTCAAGTGCGCTGGTTGAATATCATTTAGCTTACCTCTGAGGCAGAAGCCGGAGGTTGAATCTTTTTAAACGGGTGCATTTGTATTTACTTTGCGGCAGAATTCATTTTCATTAAATTGCATCTCTTTTAACTGTATTTCACTGACATCGCTACCCACTGCGCAGCAGACTACGTGCTGACGCAGGGGACAGAAGTGATCAAAGCCGCCATACTGGGTGGGGGAAAGGGTGGCGGTCGAGTTGCTGGTCACATCCCACCCTCCTTCCATACTGGATTTAAGGACGATGTCATCCCGTCCGCGCAGCGGGCGGGCGCAGCGGGCGCGCCAGCGGCGCGCCGAAGGCACGCCAAAGGCAAGCCCGTCTGCGCCCGTCCGTGCCGGGACCGGGCCGAGGGCCATGACCCCTGGTCTAAACGGTAACGTTGACCATAGATATTATTCTGGTATGGATCTTTTACATCTAAGGCCAGTTTCATGTAATAGCTGCCCACGCTATAATCCAGAGCACATTGCCCAATCGGCTATCTTCACCTGCCCCAACTGTGCCTCCTCTCTGCCGTTTATCAACGGCAAAGTGCGCGCCATCTCCTGTAATAATAACAACACCAGTAAAAAAATCATTGCACTTATTAATGTTAGATCTCTGGGTAAACATAGACAGGAAATTCATGATTTAATACTAGATAAAAACATAGATATGTTATTTATAACTGAAACATGGATGGATGCTGAATCCGACCCTGATCTGGTGGTTGCTATACCTTCGGGATATACAGCATATCGACTTGACAGACAGGGAAAAAAAGGAGGCGGTTTAGCGGTTGTTACGCAGAATCACTTCCCCGTCAGATTATTTTCAATTCTGTCCAAATGTTGTGAAGCATTTCAATTCTCCATCAAGGTTACACCCTCATACAATCTTAAGGGAGTGCTCTTGTATAGACCGCCAGGTTCTCGATCTATGTTCCTGGCTAATCTTCATTCGCTCATCGAATCTTTGGTGACTGAGGACTCTTTTATTGTATTGGGAGACCTGAACTTTCACTTAGAAAAACAGGACGATGAGGATTCCCAAGCACTAAATGGAGATTTTGAAAGCTTGGGGTTGGTTCAACTGGTGAACGCCCCGACTCATGAGGCCGGCCATACACTGGTTGGCATTTTTACTAACATAGAAGGCGTAACCATCTTGGATATTTTACCGGTCACTTGGTCTGATCACTCTGTCATTCTTGGTGCCCTCCCAATTCTCACTATGCCCCCAACTAAACCAGCCTATCTAACTCAGGAGCCTTTCAGGGTCTGGAGGGACATAGACAATGTAGCCTTTACTGACTTATTGATCAAGTCCCGCCCTACCATATCCATGGATCCGAATCTAGCAGCTAAACAGTTTGTAGACTGGATAGATAATGCGGTGAACTTACTAGTCCTCCTCAAGACTATCGCTAGGAATAGAAAGGCACCATCCTCCCCATGGTTCACAGAAGAACTTAGGAGACAAAAGCAAGAATGTCGTAGAGAGGAAAGACATTGGCGAAGGTCCTATGATCTAGTTAGCAAAACACGCTATAAGGAAACACAACTAACTTATAAAAAAATGATTTTAGAGACCAAGAAAAAGTATTTTGGAAATCAAATCGATTCTGCCAAAAATTCTAGTAAACAGTTGTTTGAAGTAGTAAAACATCTGGCAGGGAAGTCTACAGATACTGCCCCATTCCATCGCAGGCTCTCTGTGACTCCTTGGCTAACTTCTTCTTCACCAAAGTCCACAACATCTACTCTGAGTTTTCTACTAATGATATAGCATCTCCAGTTGCACCTACCATGCCCCATACTTGTACACTAGATCAATTTGAGGCACTGCAGGAGGAACAAATCAGGGACCTCATGGTGTCTATAAAATCAGGATCAGCTCTGGATCCCTGCCCTCCCAGAGTTTATCTACCAGTTCTTGACACAATCAGCATGCCTATCACGCAAGTTTGTAACGTGATTCTTGGGTCTGGGATATACCCGAACATGTTAAAAACCACTCTGCTAAAACCGCTCCTTAAGAAGCCATCTTTAGATAAGGAGCAGTTTAAAAACTATAGGCCCATAGCCAGTCTGCCATATATATCCAAAGTACTCGAGAAGGCCATGAACATCCAGTTGGCGGACTATCTTGAGCAAAACAAGCTGCTGGATGATACGCAGTTTGGCTTTCGAAAGCTCCATGGCACGGCGACGGCCCTTATTAAAGCTGCAGATGATATTAGAATCATCAGGGACCAAGGTGGGACAGCCATTCTCATAATGCTGGATCTCTCGGCAGCTTTCGACACGGTCAATCACTCCATCTTGATTGACCGTGTCGGAAGTTTGGGCATCCGATCCAACGCGAGGGAGCTGCTTACCTCTTTTCTCTCTAGCAGATCACAAGCAGTCACGTTGGGACCTTTTAAATCGCCGGAGCTTGCCTTGCCTTGTGGAGTTCCCCAGGGCTCATCGCTAAGTCCAACACTGTCTAATATCTACGTGTTGGACTTAGCGAGAGTCATTAAAACCTACCAGATGAGCCTAACCTCCTATGCTGACGACACCCAGCTGGTGCTTGCTATCAATAATGATGGGGAACATGGAGCGGCACAGTTTCAAGAGGGCATGCTGGCTATTAAAGATTGGATGCAAGTCAACTGCTTAAGGCTGAACTCCGAGAAAAGGGAGGTAGTCATTTTTGGAAAGATCGCCCCACGGTGGTCATCGGTGTGGTGGCCTCCTTCGTTAGGAGCTCTACCAACTCCTTCCGTTAGGGTCAGAAATCTGGGCATAGTTTTTGATGACAAGCTAAATTTTGTAGCTCACGCTAATCAAACAGTGGCGAATGCTCATCACAAACTCAGATTAATTAGGAAAATCATTCCCTTTCTGTCGGATAGTGCGGGAAAAACAGTGGTGAGTACATTGGTGCTCTCCTCGCTTGATTCTGCAATGGTCTGTTTGTTAACGCACAAGCCCGGTTAATCTCTAAGTTACAAATGATCCAAAATGCAGCAGCAAGACTACTCTCCAAAACTCCAAAATTTAATTCAGTCAGTCATATAATAAAAAGCTATCATTGGCTATCAATTAAAAATCGAATCAAATTCAAGTCACTCTGCTTAGCGTTCAAAGCCATTCATAACCAGGGTCCTAGGTTTCTGCAAACTCAGCTCTCCACCTACTGTCCATCTAGACCACTGAGATCGATGTCACTGCATCAACTAGCGGTACCACGCACTAGGACGGTCACTTGGGGAGACAGGCGTTTCACGGTATCTGCGGCCAGACTCTGGAACTCGCTCCCACTGACAATCCGAGCAGCTCAATCGCTCCTTCAATTCCGGAAGCTGGTGAAGACCTGGTTGTTTAATCAGTAATGGGTTCTTCGTTCAGATGTTGCCACCCTCAGAAATCCTATTTGATATTCATAGCGCCAAGACGCCCACGGGCATACGCATGCGCTCTACAAATTGTATTAATAAATAATAAATAAATAAATAAATAGTCACAGGAGTAGAAGGGGCCCGGCGGAGCCAAACCCGGCCGAAGGAATGAGCGGAGCAAAGCCCGGCCCACAGGTGCTGCCACAGGAATGCAGGGCTCGGCGAAGCCAAGCCCGGCAAAGTTGATGGAGCGGAGCCCTTATGCGGCCCTCAGGAGCGAGTGCAAGCAGCAGGTAGAGTTCCCCCCGGACTCGGCACCAAGGGAGCCTTTATGCGCCTCCTGGCGCTTCCATGTGACGTCCGCGGCGTCCTGTTCGCTAGTGGGGCTGCTGGGAGGTGTAGTCACAGGAGTAGAAGGGGCCCGGCGGAGCCAAGCCCGGCCGAAGGAACGAGCGGAGCAAAGCCCAGTCCACAGGTGCTGCCACAGGAATGCAGGGCTCGGCGGAGCCAAGCCCGGCCAAGTTGATGGAGCGGAGCAATGCCCGGCCCTCAGGAGCGAGTGCAAGCAGCAGGTAGAGTTCCCCCTTTATCACAAAGCTCGGAAGCTAATTTCAGAAAGCTGCTTAAAACATATTTCTTCACTGTCCAATACGATATGGCTCGCTGCTGCGTGTCTGCCCTCCCTCTCACTTAGCGCGGGGACACGCCGAGATGGCGTAACCATGCACTTTATAAATTTCTTTATTATTATTATTATTATGTGGCCCAACACCCGTGAGGGAACTTGCGTCTCGGGGGTTCGGGGCTGATGGTAACGCATTGATTTTTGGATCGCCTCCCCGGATGTCCTTACCTGGCTTAACTCTGCCACTCAAATGGCACGTACCTTCTCGGATCATGCACCAGTTCAAATCGGTCTTCGTCTCCCTCACTCCCCGCAGCGAGCATTCACATGGTGACTCCCTCTGAATGCGCTTCGCAACACAGTCTTCTGCGATGAGATCCAAACAGCCATCACCAATTATTTCGATCTAAATGTGGGTTCGGTAGACTCTCCTTCCGTACTGTGGGAAGGCTTCAAAATAGTAATACCAGGCAAGTGTATTTCTAAACAGGCCGGTGTCCTCCGTTCAATCCGTAGTTGGAAACTGAAATTAGGACTCTGGATGCTGCTCAGGCTGCACACCCCAGGCCTGAGACCCTCGCACTTCTAAGACAAAAACACAGTGAATTTACGGAAGAGGCTGATAGAGAACTTTCCTTCCTGGGCAGAGAGGCCCGAGCCCGTTGCTTCGGGGAGGATGATCGGCCTGGAAAGACCTTAGCCAACCTCTTATGCCCTTCTTGTGCTGCGTCGTATATTACGGCTCTTAGTGATGGGGGTCCCACTAGAAACACCTCTCCTGAAGAAATTAAGGCCCGTTTCAAGGGGGGGGGGCGTGGCTTGGCCGAGCAGCGGAATGGCCGACTGCTAAAGCGGCTCCGCCGGCCAAGCACATCAATCCGCAATAAATCCGTCACAGACGCGACAGGCCACAGCCTCAAGGCCGGGTATTTGGAACTGAACTCCCCAGGCACCCACGGGCGAAATCTGGAGGCACTGCCCAGCCGGAAGACGCCGTGCCAGCAAAAGGCCCTCCGGCGCAATCAAGGCCTGCCCAGAGACTGAAGCCGGTCCCTCGCGTGGCGGCTGGCCACACGAGAGGTCTCTGTGCCCCTGGGGCGGAAGCGGACGGGCCCGGGAGTGGAGCGGCTGAGGCCTGGGGCACTCGATCGCACAGCCAGGTACAGGACGGGGCCCCAGCTTGCACCCACTGAGGAGGAGCGTAATATCCTGGAGGAGAGGGGGGCAGCGTGGAGAGCGAGGTGGAAGGCCCGCACTGGGCGCTCCCTGTCCCGCGACGACGCAGCTCGCCGCCCCGGCCCTCGGCAACGTAGACGCTTGGGTGGTGTCCCAGTTGTGCCCAACTAGGCAAGCCCGGCCGCGGTCAGCCTGGGGGCACGGCCGGACCACCGGTTCATGGACGCGGCGTAGCTCGCTGTGAGAGCCGCCATTCTGAATTCACTGGAGGTGCACCCCCTGCTCGCGACGTTGGAGGCGAGACAGTATTCCTCCCCCCCTACTGCACCTTCGGAGGGGGCGGGCGGAGACCTGAAGACTGGAAAGCGATTTTGTGATGAGCGGAGGCGGGTGTGCTCGGGGTGATCCCCCCCCCGTGGCGGGGGACTTGGCCATAATAGCGCACCGGTGAAGGAGGTGTGTGGTGTCGATACTCTGGCAGGACCTGGCGTGGAAAAGATCGAATGCCATGCGGATGCTATCGGCCTCACGGGTGGGAGGAGAGATAGTCCCGCTTCATTGGGAACTTAACGCAATACATTGCGCAGGCAATACGCCTGCCTCAGACAGTAAGTGCGTTCCCCCACGCGACACGCCCCAGAATTGGAGAACATTGCAAAGCACGGCGAGTCGGATTGCCAATTAGCCCCCCTACCCCTGGGGGACCAGGAGTTCGCCGCCGGGGCTGAGAGCTGCCGAGCACGAGAAAGGACGTTCCAACACGTCGACAAAGCGCAACACCTTGACCACTGCTCGGAACATCAAGCAACATATCCTGGCCCCCTTCTACCTTTCCACATCGCATAATGGATCACGGTGGCCGGAAATCGGGCTTGTCACTCCCGCAGGCCATAAAGGGCACAGGGTACAGAGATAGCTACCTGCAGCTCCTCGGGGTGACGTCTGGAACCATTGCCACACAGAGCTAAATCATTGGGCTGTCGCCCTTCCTGTTGTAAGCGGAGGACGTGAGGGCCTACTCTGCCAGTTCTACTCTGACAGTGGACACTAAGACGCGATAAAGATGGGGAAACCTGACACGCGCCAGCCCCGTATCAACTTCAAAGGGAAAAGAGGGACCAAGCCTGCAGAGACGGAAGACGGGGAACATAACCAAACCGAGGGGGGCGCTGCGAGCCAACTCCCGGCAGATGACGTTAAGGCAATGTTCCTGGAACTCAAGAATGGGTTGAAGGGTATAAATACCAAAATGGATGCCTTAGCTGACCGGATGGACAAAATAACCCAGCGCATGGACAAGCAAGAAGGCCGGGTGAGTTTCCTGGAGACGAGGATAGCTGAGACAGAGGAGGGACAGACGGAGGTTGAAAAAAAGATCAGAGGAATGGACAAGGTACTGTTTCTCATACGTCAACAGAACGAGGATTTGGAAGCGCGCTCGCGCAGGAATAATATACGTATTACGGGAGTGGCAGAATCGACGGACATTGTAAACATGGAACTCTTCGTGGAGGATATGATGAAAGAACTGTTTGGCCCCGGTCTCTCGTCCATGTTCCTCATCGAGCGAGCACATAGAACGCTAGGCCAATGGCCTAAACCTGGAGCGCCAGCGAGACCAATTCTAGCTCGAGTTCTGAACTATAGAGATCGCGACACCATACTACGCCTTGCCCGGGAGAAAGGCAACATACAATATAAAGGCAACGAGATTGCTCTGTACCCAGACTTCACTTTGCAGGTCCAGGTGGCGAGAAGGGAATTCGTCCCTGCTAAAAAAATATTTCAGCAAATAGGAATGAGATATGCCCTAATCTATCCGGCGAAACTGAGAATACAAGGTTTGGGAAAGCCAACGTTTTTCACAGACGCCAAAGCCGCTCTGAAATATGCGAAACAACTAGCTAAAGATCAACGCTCGCTCCAGATGCAGGACGATGGCCAATTACAGGACAGATTGAGTGATAATGACTGAAACTGGACTCTAAAGTTTGGCATGAAAGAACTTAGTGGACGTTTTGGGTCGCTGATGGCCTGCAGTCGAAAAGGTTGGGGTAAGGCGACCTCCAGGCGGTATTATATGAGATGTATTGATGTATTCTGGGTGCCGGGGGTTACCCTATAAAAATGCTTGAAAATACTACTGGTGGGCGGGAGGTATGTGCCAGTTCGCCTGTTGCAGCTTGGCCACCCTGCCATGAGCGCAGGGGTTGTCGCCGGCAACCAGACTTACCCTCTAGGATGATTCCTCATGTTGGGTTATATCTTTTAATTTGGGGGTATGTATGGGTGTCGGGTGGCAGGGGATCACAACCTGATTGGGGGGTTGGTGTGGGTAGGGGGAGGGCAGAGGGGTTGTTTTGGTTACTGAAGTTGTCGTCAAAGGTACATAAGTTAGTCTAAAAGCATTATGTAGAGAATGTACTGTTTACACATAATCCATTGCAGTACTGTCCAGGTGGTCCAAACTGTAAACTTGCTCAGGGTGCCGTACAGAATTCAGCATTAATAGCGCCTCACGGCGTATTCTCAGATGACCGAGATGGCTAATCCAGACACCGCCACATCTTTGAAATGTATGACATGGAATGTGGGGGGTCTCAATGACCGCAGAAAGACCAGACCTATACACTCCTACCTCACTAGACACAAGGTAGACATCTGCTTTTTACCAGAAACCCACCTTTTAGACTCTGCGGCGGCTGCGCTGAAGAATAGACGCTGGGAGGTAGTTGTCACCGCCAATTACTCTAATTACATCAGATGGGTCACTATCTTGTTGCGAAAGGGCTTGCACTGGCGTACATTCAACACATTGACCGGGAGGCAGGTATATAATACTAGTGGGGGCACTCTGTAACACACCCATAGCACTAGTGAACACATATGGCCCAAACACTGATAGCCCGGAGTTCTTCCAAAGTTTATGGCACGAATTCAAAAAGCTGGGGAACATTGCGATACTTTGGGGCGGAGATTTCAATGTCACTCTGTCCACTGGTCTGGATCGACAGGGAGCCTCACGCGTGCACCACCTGCAATCGGCGGAACTCCTCAGGGAGATCATATCGGATCTTCATCTGGTTGACTCCTGGAGGGCAATACACCCTGCGGAAAGGGAGGGTACTTGCGTAACGCACCATAGAAATGCCTGGTCCAGACTCGATTATTGGTTGCTCTCGACCGATCTTCATGCCTGGGTAGTGGCCGCAATCCACCATCCTTGCACCATGTCAGATTGTTGGACCCGGCCTCGTGGCGTGGCCCTACCCCTCCCGCATGGTGGGCCCCGGACGACATCGGCCCTCCATCCAGCCCGGGTCGGCCTCGGGCACACCTCTGCACGACCTACAAACCACCAGATCCGCCACCCGGTGGCCCACAACCACTGACACGGCACACTCGGGCCGCCCCAGCATTACCGGTCCGGTGCCCACCCCGGACCCTCATTCCAGGCCCGACGCCATCTTGGGCCCATCACGTCACAGACACGTGGTCCCGGCCCAGCCGCGGCCACGGCCCCAGCGAGCCCGCCATCGAGGCACCAAGAGCCCTCCGGGTGGTAGAGTGGCAAGTCAACCAGAGACAAGGAGAGGGGAGTTTCGATGGCTCTCCAACCGTCGCCGGATGCCTGGTTTCAATCGGCCTTCGGCCTCCCTGAGCGCTGGCTCCACCCCCTGCTGGGTGTCTGGACACCATCATCCCGGCCCCTCTGACCCCCAGGCGAGAGGGTCCGGACATCAAAGGACTCCAGACCTATATCTGGGCCAGCCCCGGAGTAGGACGGCAGTTGTATCCCGGAGTCGAGAAGCCCTGCTGACACTGTCGCGGCTGACCCTGAGACGAACTCACCTTGCTGTTCTACCTGGAACCTGCTGGCGCTGCCGCGGTCCATCTTCGCTGTAACCACCTTGGAGCCTGCTGGCGCTGCCGCGGTCCATCTTTGCTGTAACCATCTTGGAGCCTGCTGGCGCTGCCGCGGTCCACATTCGCTGAACCATCTTGGAACCTGCTGGCGCTGCCGCGGTCCACACTCGCTGAACCATCTTGGAACCTGCTGGCGCTGCCGCGGTCCACACTCGCTGAACCATCTTGGAACCTGCCGGCGCTGCCGCGGTCCACACTCGCTGAACCATCTTGGAACCTGCTGGCGCTGCCGCGGTCCACACTCGCTGAACCATCTTGGAACCTGCTGGCGCTGCCGCGGTCCACACTCGCTGAACCATCTTGGAGCCTGCTGGCGCTGCCGCGGCCCAGCCTTCCGGAACCCCCCAGCTCGAGGATTGAGAGCTGTGCGTAGAGTCTCCTTGCAACCGACCATCTATAAGACTGTCCCGCTACCTTGCCCTTTGTCACGAGACTTTCCAGATCTCGGGATCTGCTGTATATATTGAAACGATACTTATTGCCAGATAAAGATTGAAAACTCTATCTACGTGTGGTGTACATTTGTAGTGGTGTGGTTACTCTGCTGTACGATTCTAGGAGAGGACCCTCACGTCGGAGGCCCCTCGACATCGCTCGGTCCCTTCTCTGAAGGAGGGGTAGACCTAGGGGTGGTCAGTCAGACACCTTCTGCCTCCCCCGGGTTCGCCTTTCTAACATTGGTGGCAGGCGCTGTGATCCGAGCCAACGCAAAATCGTACAGAGAGTGATCGACCCGCTATGACGGAAAAACACACAGAGACCATGACGACCCAAGGAACCAACCTACCTGCCGAATTCCAGAAAGAGAAGGTAGAGGAATACAGCCACAAAGAACTAAAACAATTCTGTAAAGACATGGGTATCGCTACCACTGGCCTGAGCACAAAAGAGGACTTCAAATCGGCCCTACAAGCCTGGGTGGAAACCCGAGACAGACCACCCCAAGAGGAGAATAGCCCGAACGGGCAACAGGAAACCAGCGCACCCCCGACGGGGGAAAGAACCGCAACACTAAACGCGGACCTCATCTATGAAGACGCTCGAGAACGAGAGCGCAACCGGCTACAGGAATTGGAGCTTGCACGACTCCAGCTAGACGGAGAACTCCAGCTAGCGGAGAAAAAGATAGCCCTCGAGCAACTACGGCTGGAGGGGGATCTAGAAGAGAAACGGAGACAACGTGACCTCGAAGAAAAATGACTAGCATATGAACACGAACGAGGCCTGATGTAAAAACAGGGTCAGGGACAATCAATATTTGCCCGGCGGTATCGCCTCTTTAACCCACAAAATCTTAATCAATGAAGAGTCAGGCGCTGAAGACTGGAAGGCAGGAAACAAGGTTTATTCTCTCCGGAGGAGAACACATCAGTTCGGACAGCCAGTATCGTCACGAGGTGCTCTAACCGCATCTCTCAGGCTTGGCCTCTTATACACAGTTTATGAATTTTATTGCAGGTAACACATTCTTGTAATGCTTTGAAGTATGAAAGGACATCCTCGGAATCTCCCCTTCAGGCTCGTTCCCACACGCATTTACAGTTGAAGTCCCTACCCCGGTCACAATAGGTGATGATTATTGCGCAGCTGGACATTCCGCCGATTCACGGAATGTGTGGGGTTGATCGGATATCATAGGGTGGGGGCTTTGATCAATTCGAGGGTCCTTTAATTGGGGGAAGCTTCCTACTGTACGGGGGGGCAATAAACAGTATCCGCAGAGCTAGGTGGCGGCCTGGGAACGAGGAAGACAAACGGGCACACAGGAAAGGGGGTTTGTATCAAAGGGCCTGGGACCATGAAAGGAATGAAGGGAGGTGTCGGGCTGGGAACAGGATGAGGTTCTGAGGCAGAGCTGCGCTGAAGAGGGGTTTATGACCCAAGGCATGCGAGAGCGGGGGGGGGGTTTGTGAGGGCGAAGGGCTGTGCTGGGGCCAGCGATGTGCAGAGGGTGGTTCTGATCGAGGCACCTAAAATGGCGGGTGCGCACGACAAAAAGTGTGGCATCAGGGGAAAAGGCAAGATGGCCCAGATAATGTTTACCAAACCGTACTAATTTTCCACAGTCCTCCCTTTAACATATCCAAGACATCTTGCTGGCCTATTTCCTATCCATGTCTACTGTGGCGGTCATAAGTAAAGAAGTAGGAACCTAGGTGGAGGAGCTATAAACATTACATTTAAAATCTTTCGTCTTAGGAGGCGGGTCTATCGATAAACTCGTTTGCAGGAAAGTCATAGTAATGCAATATCGGACAAAAACGATTCTGTAGTGAGGGCATTGAGTACATTTCATAGATGCTTATAGTCATTCGGAATGTGAACTGATAGGTTATTACATATGTAAGTTCTGTTCATATTTGGTTGGAGCATAATCAATACAATGGTGGCTGGGAGAGAAATGAGACGTAGGAAAAAACAATAATCAGGGGTGTCATTGTTCGAAGGGGAGGTCCTATTGCCATGGACCATTATTAGTGAGTTCTCAGCATTCTTTGTCGTCTTCTGTTGGCACGGTGGAGCACCGGCGGTGGAGCTATGTGTCCAGCTCTATTCTAGGTCCCGCGTTGCAGGGCATGACCTTTTCCTCGCTTTCCTGGTCTAAAAGGTCCTTTTCGCCCTGTGTCCTTTTGAGTCGATTGTCAAAAAGTTCAGGTGGAAGAAGTGTGTGTGTGTGAGTAGTCCTTAGGGTAGGTCGGAGAAAAAGGGATGGAGCAGGGCCAGATCGGGAACAGACCAGGGGGACGGAAAATGTTGGTAGGCGGGCCCATGACCGAGTTCAGAGAGCGGGGACTTTTCGGCACATGTTGATCGTCGAGCAGGGGCATCAGGTCAGCCCTTTCCTCTCATTTTGTCGGAAACAGTGCCTCGTCCTGCAAATCCTTACTGTTGCGGTCTCGCCTTGGCCAATGTCGCAGATGTTCCACGATCTGTAGTCAGGCCGCGTGCTCCCACATCCGGTCTCTCTCTCCACCGACAGTGGTACCCTTAAATGAGTTTGAAAAGACAGTCTTTAGAGAATTGGCAGAGGAAGGTAATCACATAAGTCTATTTCTCTCCCAGCTCCAAGCAAATGAGAAACATCCGTTACATTGGGGTTCACAACCAACATATAAATAATTGATGATGGGCTTGCTGGATTTCCTATAACTTTCTTTCGTAACTATTTCTGTGGTGTTTGTTGGTGTTACATTCATTGTCGTGGTACGAGATCTGGTACCTATTCATTGCATTTTGTTTATTACAGTCACATCAGTTCTTCTGGCAGAGACCCACTTTCCTAGTACGAGCCTTACGAAGCTATACCGTTCTCCAGGGCTTTATATTTTACGAAAAGTGCAACGTGCTATCACCATGGTCTGATAGGTATCTTAATGAGGAACGAACATAGGCTAAACAATTTTCCATTCGATCAATGCATCCTACCTCTCAGCTAAACATTTTACTTCTAACAGGGTTTATTGCAACAATTTCTTCATTTTGGTCTAATCTTAACTTTGCAAACATCATTCTAATTCCTACATGGTCTCTTACAACCTGACTACTTCATTAAAAAACCGAGGTCTTATGGAAAACAACTAGGAACATAGCAAACTGTGGTGAGGGACTATCGTCTTGCTTTGTGTCATGAGGGCGTTATCTAGCAGAAGGCCACAGTTCAGTTGGTAAGCGTTCAGTGACATTTCTCGAATTCTAAACTCTGTAGCTTGCTCATCAACAAATCATTTCTAGGAACAACGGCTGGCCTGTGTTAGTCGTAAGACGACCCATCTCTTACAACCGGGGGTGAGGGACATTTTAAAAACTCTCGTCCGGGGCAGCTGATACAAAACCGAGGGCGTTCTGGGAAGATGGGGATGTTTCAGTCACTTTTACTGTCTGGGTATTGAGACAATTCGGGACGGGGAAGGTCGCGTTATCTGAGGCATTTTTGTTTATCATAGAAGCCATTGACATGTAGTTCCCTTATTATGGGTCAGATTAGGGAACCTCAGTCGTCTTACCTGTCCTTTCCTTTTTGGCCAATTCTAGGTTTCATCAATATTTAGTAGAAAGGAGAGGTAGTGACACGGCATCAAGGTGATTTTTATTTAAGACAAATTTTCGCAAATACTTGCGGTAGCTGGAGCCAATTGGGTGGTGCACCAGGGGTGGCGGTTTTGCCAATTAGGTGCTAGTCGTTCAGAAGAGTGGGAGGGTGGTGGAGAGGGAGAGGGAGAGAGAGAGAGAGAGAGAGAGAGAGAGAGAGAGAGAGAGAGAGAGATGTGCAACAATAGGCTAAATAGTACACGTGCGACATAAGGAGTGGCCGTGTATTAAGATAGGCTATTCAGCGCATTACACAACATGAGACATTATGGGTCTGTGTTAGAATTTTGAAAGCATGCAGTTTGGGACGGACGAGCATTAGGCCGGGTACAGGGGACATGCATTGAGTAAAAAGGCACCGTTGTGTCGCACTTCTCGCACTCTCGGTCCTTTGACCAGTTAAGTCAACGCTTCAGTCACTCAAAAACATTCTCTCATAGTTTCAGACATACGTGACATGTGCCCATTCACGCAACACGGATTAGCGGTGATCGTGTTTCATCATATCATACAACTTATTGGCTCTTTTGTTACAAGAGCAGTTTGTGGGCGTGTTTAGGTGCCACCTTGCAGCGTTAGTCCACTTCATGTTTCAGACATGGCGAGGCTTCAGATCTTCACCATACCTCAGTCGTGATTCCAATGTAACCTGTAGAGGGAGGAAAAGAGGGGAAAGGAGGGGGACAACATTCGAGCATATCAAATGCATGGGCACGAAAGTCCTTTACTTACCACATACTCGTCTTATCTCCTCGGGATAGAATCCCTGGGGTCTTGGTTTTCTGAACCTAGGGGGGGTGGGGCAGTGTGTCCTTATAGGCCGTGTGTAGGGGAACGTTAAAAAAATCAGAGGCACTTAGTGCGAGGTATCTAGTTGGTAGATGTATCTAGCTGTCGGGGTCCTTAAATCCTTTTCAACGCTGTGATGTTCTAAGGCATATCAGCTCTTCGGCCAACTCTGTTCCCTAGTACCTTTGAGTGCCGTACCTTTATAACATTCTATCATTTACACCGCTTCACTTTACCCGTCCTCAGAAGTCGAGGTCCTTCTCCATGCGTTAGTTCCTGAGCCAGTCGCATACTTGGAGGCAGAGTATCGTGTCTTAGATTCGATCTTCCATCTGGGGCTGAGCAACCATCTTCTAATAACCTTAAAAAGAGAACAAAGCAGGGTGCACAAAAAACTCTCCCGCTGATCCCACATTTAAAAAAAAAAAAAACATGCAATACCTGTTCATAGTTTGGAAAACCTTTATTTGCACAATCGTTCAGCATGTAGATATGAGAGTGTAATCGTATTTGGCCGGACACGGCGATGGCTGAAGCACGTACAGTAAGGGGGGGTATTTTGCAGCATTGAAAACATTAAAAAGGGTTTATTTAGTCATTTGCAGGAAACTAAAAAGGTCTATCGATAGGTGAAGGATCAAGGATCATTCATTTCATAATTGGAAGCACAGTCAGGCTAGTTGTAATCAAATTTCCTATATGCATACCGTGGGCGTGTGTCACAAGCGAGGTTATGTATCTGCTACAATAATATCATAATAAATCGTACATTGAAAACAACATTTTTCACGGGGTCCTTTTACATGTTCGTCGAGTGAACCCTCCCTCGTTTTCATCAAGTGTACAAAGGATCATATATATATCTCAGAACATCGAGTCTTTTTAGCTAAAAACACCACGCCATTTTGGGCGGGGCCGGGTTAGTCCGGAAGTAGCATCAGGGAATTTTTTTTTCCTACAACCGGCGGTTGGACCAGAGTCCCTTTCGGCAGTTCAAAAATTCATGCTAACAGAAGGGGTGGCTACGTCGTGGTTATTTCGTTAGCGACCAAGGCAGTTGTTCCTCACCGGAAGCCGGCAGGGGCCGAGGGTTCCTGGGACTTTTGTAGAATCTTCAAGGCTGTGGGGATGCTGTCGGAGGTGGGGGCTCGTGCCCCGGTGGGCAAGCGTCCGGGTTATACTGCTGGTCAGAGTTACTTTAGTGGCCTAGACCCGCCTTCCAGGGGGCCCAGACGCCATTTTGAGGCCCTGCAGCAGCCGCCCTTCGTCGAGTCTGCAAGAGTGGAAGAGGCCCTTTGGGGTGAAAGAAATGGAACACCGTGCCGTAGGAGCAGGACCTTCGGCTAGGGTGCAGCTGTGGTGCCCCCACCTGGGGGGGCGAGGGAGACTCGTTCGCGCCGTCTCCCTCTCCCAGTGCACCCCACGCCGCCCCTTCTCACGGGCATACATGATGGCCACTCCACATCCCGTGCTCCACAAGTACTCTTGAGGGCCATCGTATGTCTTGTGCTGCGCAAGTATGGCCGCCGTTGCATGTCCGGTGCTGCGCAAGTATGGGCACCGTTGCATGTTCGGTGCTGCGCAAGTATGGGCGCCGCTGTTGTATGTTCGGTGCTGCGCAAGTATGGGCACCGCCCGGCTGGAGGATTTCGGTGCCGGGCCGGGGGCTGGGAAACCTCCTATCCGAGGAGGTGGGAGAGGCCCGTCCGCGTCGCCTCTCCCTCCCAGCCCACCCTGTACCAATTTCAGCAGAGGTATTTGTGATGGCCGGACCGGGGCTGGGAAACCTCCTATCCGAGGAGGTGGGAGAGGCTCGTTCGCGTCGCCTCTCCCTCCCAGCCCACCCCACGAAGAAGAGGATGGGACAGCCATTTCATGCCGGGCCCGTGGTGCCTCCTGGACATCCCACTGGCGATTCGATCGATGGTTGTCAGCAGGCCTCGCCCCACACGTGCTGTGTGTTTCACCTTCCGGATGGGCGTGACCGGTGACCTGCGGCATTTCGGGAACTTCCGGAGTGGGGGTAGGTATTTTGTTTGGACAGGCATGTCTGGGTAATGGGGGGTTGTCTATGCTGGCCTGTAATTGCTCCCTTTTTTTTACAGAGTGGGGGGGCAGCAGAGAGTAATCAGTCCCATTGCACTCGAAGTTTGAGCTCATTAATGGAATGTATACTAATCTGTCCGAGACTACTCTGTGTATTGTTTCTGTAGGTTATCCGAAAAGGGTGGCTTTTTGTGTTAGGGAACAGTAGCGGTAGTACGGGGTTCGTCACCGGGTAACTTAGAGCTAGACTGGGTTTCTCGTCTTAGCGTTGTTCGATCTATGAGGACTCGAACATGTCGCTGAAATCGGTCTGGCGAAATCTGTGCCATCGGGCATAATCAAACGTGGTGGTTCTATCTGGCCTGTCCGTGTCGGTCTGATTCATCTTTGTCTCGCGCCTTTTCCCTTTCTGCCGGCCTGTTATTCCTGTCGGCCCTCTGCTCCTACCCTCGTTCAGTAGAGTCGGGCATTGGGCTTTCCAGTGTCTGGAAAATTTACAAAAAGCACATTGGTTTTGCTCTAAGTCTGGTCGTCCTGTGCGTAGTGTCGGGGGATTACTTTCGGGTCGTTGTGTCTTGGGGTTGTCCTGTCGATATATTCCTTTACCTACTCTGACTTCGTCTCTTTTCTTTCGTTGCATTGCTTCTTTGCGCCACATACCGAGACTGTCGAGCATAATAGGCGTTGTCTTATTACTACAAAGGGCTATTTCTAACGTTTCTATTTTATCAAGATCGAAGGATCCTATCAGTGGCCACTGTTTCTCTTGATTTTCTTTGGTACACTTGTGCCACAGCTTACTATAGGCTATGGTAACTAATCCATATTTTGTGAACATGTCTTTATTAGGGGTGCCTTCCAGCGGAGCTAGATGGTCCACCTCTAATAAACGGTCCGGGCTGAACCAACTACCAATCAGTGGGGAGAAGACAGAATGACAGCTCACAACGAGGACAAAAAGTCAGCACTGCCTATCTTATCACTGCGTGCAAAGACTAGACAGAATATTTCTATTCTACGTTGTTTGCAGGCAGTGAATACCTCATGAACCAATATCAAATAGTCAATAAACAACCAGTGGGGAGAATAAGTAGGCCCGCAAAAGGTCTGCGTCCTCTACCCTTTCACTATCTGCAAAGAGGAACCTGTTCTTTCCTGTTTGTAGACAGAGAATCTCCAGAAAACAATCCGCGAACAGTAGTTCGGGGAAAAAAAAACAATTAATTAGTGTGGGAGAGGGAAATCTCCCGAAAACAATCCGTGAACAAATAACCAATCAGTGGGGGAGAAAGATAGACACGCTGGCTGCGTTACCTGTACTTCACTGTTTGCAAAGAGAAAGAGCCTGTTGTTTCTCCGTTTGCAGACAGTGAATCTCCAAATAAGTCAACAAAGAGTAATACTAGTATTTTCCGAACCATTAAACAATCATTTCGCAATTCGTCGTGTTTGCACGACCTTACCCAGACCGTATGGACAGTTTCTTATCTTCCGAATCCAGCGCCCGATCGTCCTCTTTTCCTCGTATTCCTCGCGGCACTCCTGATGGTTCCCAGTCAGGACCGTAGATCACTCGAGAGAGGTCTGTTCGGAACCAGTGAAGTTCGGATGATCGGCTGCCAGACGAGGGTCTATTGGGCAAGAGCTCTCCCGATCGTTGCAGTCGTTCACTCTGTCGTCAGGACCTCTCCCACTGGATCTACGTGTCGCTGATGGGCCCCACGCTTGGGACGCCAATTGTAAAAACAGGGTCAGGGACAATCAGTATTTGCCCGGCGGTATCGCCTCTTTAACCCACAAAATCTTAATCAATGAAGAGGCAGGCGCTGGAGACTGGAAGGCAGGAAACAAGGTTTATTCTCTCCGGAGGAGAACACATCAGTTCGGACAGCCAGTATCGTCACGAGGTGCTCTAACCGCATCTGTGAGGCTTGGCCTCTTATACACAGTTTATGAATTTTATTGCAGGTAACACATTCTTGTAATGCTTTGAAGTATGAAAGGACATCCTCGGAATCTCCCCTTCAGGCCCGTTCCCACACGCATTTACAGTTGAAGTCCCTACCCCGGTCACAATAGGTGATGATTATCGCGCAGCTGGACATTCCGCCGATTCACGGAATGTGTGGGGTTGATCGGATATCATAGGGTGGGGGCTTTGATCAATTCGAGGGTCCTTTAATTGGGGGAAGCTTCCTACTGTACGGGGGGGCAATAAACAGTATCCGCAGAGCTAGGTGGCGGCCTGGGAACGAGGAAGACAAACGGGCACACAGGAAAGGGGGTTTGTATCAAAGGGCCTGGGACCATGAAAGGAATGAAGGGAGGTGTCGCGCTGGGAACAGGATGGGGTTCTGAGGCAGAGCTGCGCTGAAGAGGGGTTTATGACCCAAGGCATGCGAGAGCGGGGGGGGGGGTTTGTGAGGGCGAAGGGCTGTGCTGGGGGCCAGCGGCGTGCAGAGGGTGGTTCTGATCGAGGCACCTAAAATGGCGGGTGCGCACGACAAAAAGTGTGGCATCAGGGGAAAAGGCAAGATGGCGCAGATAATGTTTACCAAACCGTACTAATTTTCCACAGTCCTCCCTTTAACATATCCAAGACATCTTGCTGGCCTATTTCCTATCCATGTCTACTGTGGCGGTCATAAGTAAAGAAGTAGGAACCTAGGTGGAGGAGCTATAAACATTACATTTAAAATCTTTCGTCTTAGGAGGCGGGTCTATCGATAAACTCGTTTGCAGGAAAGTCATAGTAATGCAATATCGGACAAAAACGATTCTGTAGTGAGGGCATTGAGTACATTTCATAGATGCTTATAGTCATTCGGAATGTGAACTGATAGGTTATTACATATGTAAGTTCTGTTCATATTTGGTTGGAGCATAATCAATACAATGGTGGCTGGGAGAGAAATGAGACGTAGGAAAAAACAATAATCAGGGGTGTCATTGTTCGAAGGGGAGGTCCTATTGCCATGGACCATTATTAGGGAGTTCTCAGCATTCTTTGTCGTCTTCTGTTGGCACGGTGGAGCACCGGCGGTGGAGCTATGTGTCCAGCTCTATTCTAGGTCCCGCGTTGCAGGTCATGACCTTTTCCTCGCTTTCCTGGTCTAAAAGGTTCTTTTCGCCCTGTGTCCTTTTGAGTCGATTGTCAAAAAGTTCAGGTGGAAGAAGTGTGTGTGTGTGAGTAGTCCTTAGGGTAGGTCGGAGAAAAAGGGATGGAGCAGGGCCAGATCGGGAACAGACCAGGGGGACGGAAAATGTTGGTAGGCGGGCCCATGACCGAGTTCAGAGAGCGGGGACTTTTCGGCACATGTTGATCGTCGAGCAGGGGCATCAGGTCAGCCCTTTCCTCTCATTTTGTCGGAAACAGTGCCTCGTCCTGCAAATCCTTACTGTCGCGGTCTCGCCTTGGCCAATGTCGCAGATGTTCCACGATCTGTAGTCAGGCCGCGTGCTCCCACATCCGGTCTCTCTCTCCACCGACAGTGGTACCCTTAAATGAGTTTGAAAAGACAGTCTTTAGAGAATTGGCAGAGGAAGGTAATCACATAAGTCTATTTTTCTCTCAGCTCCAAGCAAATGAGAAACATCCGTTACATTGGGGTTCACAACCAACATATAAATAATTGATGATGGGCTTGCTGGATTTCCTATAACTTTCTTTCGTAACTATTTCTGTGGTGTTTGTTGGTGTTACATTCATTGTCGTGGTACGAGATCTGGTACCTATTCATTGCATTTTGTTTATTACAGTCACATCAGTTCTTCTGGCAGAGACCCACTTTCCTAGTACGAGCCTTACGAAGCTATACCGTTCTCCAGGGCTTTATATTTTACGAAAAGTGCAACGTGCTATCACCATGGTCTGATAGGTATCTTAATGAGGAACGAACATAGGCTAATTAATTTTCCATTCGATCAATGCATCCTACCTCTCAGCTAAACATTTTACTTCTAACAGGGTTTATTGCAACAATTTCTTCATTTTGGTCTAATCTTAACTTTGCAAACATCATTCTAATTCCTACATGGTCTCTTACAACCTGACTACTTCATGAAAAAACCGAGGTCTTATGGAAAACAACTAGGAACATAGCAAACTGTGGTGAGGGACTATCGTCTTGCTTTGTGTCATGAGGGCGTTATCTAGCAGAAGGCCACAGTTCAGTTGGTAAGCGTTCAGTGACATTTCTCGAATTCTAAACTCTGTAGCTTGCTCATCAACAAATCATTTCTAGGAACAACGGCTGGCCTGTGTTAGTCGTAAGACGACCCATCTCTTACAACCGGGGGTGAGGGACATTTTAAAAACTCTCGTCCGGGGCAGCTGATACAAAACCGAGGGCGTTCTGGGAAGATGGGGATGTTTCGGTCACTTTTACTGTCTGGGTATTGAGACAATTCGGGACGGGGAAGGTCGCGTTATCTGAGGCATTTTTGTTTATCATAGAAGCCACTGACATGTAGTTCCCTTATTATGGGTCAGATTAGGGAACCTCAGTCGTCTTACCTGTCCTTTCCTTTTTGGCCAATTCTAGGTTTCATCAATATTTAGTAGAAAGGAGAGGTAGTGACACGGCATCAAGGTGATTTTTATTTAAGACAAATTTTCGCAAATACTTGCGGTAGCTGGAGCCAATTGGGTGGTGCAGCAGGGGTGGCGGTTTTGCCAATTAGGTGCTAGTCGTTCAGAAGAGTGGGAGGGTGGAGGAGAGGGAGAGAGAGAGAGAGAGAGAGAGAGAGAGAGAGAGAGAGAGAGAGAGAGAGAGAAAGAGAGAGAGAGATGTGCAACAATAGGCTAAATAGTACACGTGCGACATAAGGAGTGGCCGTGTATTAAGATAGGCTATTCAGCGCATTGCACAACATGAGACATTACGGGTTTGTGTTAGAATTTTGAAAGCATGCAGTTTGGGACGGACGAGCATTAGGCCGGGTACAGGGGACATGCATTGAGTAAAAAGGCACCGTTGTGTCGCACTTCTCGCACTCTCGGTCCTTTGACCAGTTAAGTCAACGCTTCAGTCACTCAAAAACATTCTCTCATAGTTTCAGACATACGTGACATGTGCCCATTCACGCAACACGGATTAGCGGTGATCGTGTTTCATCATATCATACAACTTATTGGCTCTTTTGTTACAAGAGCATTTTGTGGGCGTGTTTAGGTGCCACCTTGCAGCGTTAGTCCACTTCATGTTTCAGACATGGCGAGGCTTCAGATCTTCACCATACCTCAGTCGTGATTCCAATGTAACCTGTAGAGGGAGGAAAAGAGGGGAAAGGAGGGGGACAACATTCGAGCATATCAAATGCATGGGCACGAAAGTCCTTTACTTACCACATACTCGTCTTATCTCCTCGGGATAGAATCCCTGGGGTCTTGGTTTTCTGAACCTAGGGGGGGTGGGGCAGTGTGTCCTTATAGGCCGTGTGTAGGGGAACGTTAAAAAAATCAGAGGCACTTAGTGCGAGGTATCTAGTTGGTAGATGTATCTAGCTGTCGGGGTCCTTAAATCCTTTTCAACGCTGTGATGTTCTAAGGCATATCAGCTCTTCGGCCAACTCTGTTCCCTAGTACCTTTGAGTGCCGTACCTTTATAACATTCTATCATTTACACCGCTTCACTTTACCCATCCTCAGAAGTCGAGGTCCTTCTCCATGCGTTAGTTCCTGAGCCAGTCGCATACTTGGAGGCAGAGTATCGTGTCTTAGATTCGATCCTCCATCTGGGGCTGAGCAACCATCTTCTAATAACCTTAAAAAGAGAACAAAGCAGGGTGCACAAAAAACTCTCCCGCTGATCCCACATTTAAAAAAAAACAAAAAACATGCAATACCTGTTCATAGTTTGGAAAACCTTTATTTGCACAATCGTTCAGCATGTAGATATGAGAGTGTAATCGTATTTGGCCGGACACAGCGATGGCTGAAGCACGTACAGTAAGGGGGGGTATTTTGCAGCATTGAAAACATTAAAAAGGGTTTATTTAGTCATTTGCAGGAAACTAAAAAGGTCTATCGATAGGTGAAGGATCAAGGATCATTCATTTCATAATTGGAAGCACAGTCAGGCTAGTTGTAATCAAATTTCCTATATGCATACCGTGGGCGTGTGTCACAAGCGAGGTTATGTATCGGCTACAATAATATCATAATAAATCGTACATTGAAAACAGTGAACCAGTGAAGTTTGGATGATCGGCTGCCAGACGAGGGTCTATTGGGCAAGAGCTCTCCCGATCGTTGCAGTCGTTCACTCTGTCGTCAGGACCTCTCCCACTGGATCTACGTGTCGCTGATGGGCCCCACGCTTGGGACGCCAATTGTAAAAACAGGGTCAGGGACAATCAATATTTGCCCGGCGGTATCGCCTCTTTAACCCACAAAATCTTAATCAATGAAGAGGCAGGCGCTGGAGACTGGAAGGCAGGAAACAAGGTTTATTCTCTCCGGAGGAGAACACAGCAGTTCGGACAGCCAGTATCGTCACGAGGTGCTCTAACCGCATCTCTGAGGCTTGGCCTCTTATACACAGTTTATGAATTTTATTGCAGGTAACACATTCTTGTAATGCTTTGAAGTATGAAAGGACATCCTCGGAATCTCCCCTTCAGGCCCGTTCCCACACGCATTTACAGTTGAAGTCCCTACCCCGGTCACAATAGGTGATGATTATCGCGCAGCTGGACATTCCGCCGATTCACGGAATGTGTGGGGTTGATCGGATATCATAGGGTGGGGGCTTTGATCAATTCGAGGGTCCTTTAATTGGGGGAAGCTTCCTACTGTACGGGGGGGGGCAATAAACAGTATCCGCAGAGCTAGGTGGCGGCCTGGGAACGAGGAAGACAAACGGGCACACAGGAAAGGGGGTTTGTATCAAAGGGCCTGGGACCATGAAAGGAATGAAGGGAGGTGTCGCGCTGGGAACAGGATGGGGTTCTGAGGCAGAGCTGCGCTGAAGAGGGGTTTATGACCCAAGGCATGCGAGAGCGCGGGGGGGGGTTTGTGAGGGCGAAGGGCTGTGCTGGGGGCCAGCGGCGTGCAGAGGGTGGTTCTGATCGAGGCACCTAAAATGGCGGGTGCGCACGACAAAAAGTGTGGCATCAGGGGAAAAGGCAAGATGGCGCAGATAATGTTTACCAAACCGTACTAATTTTCCACACTGAGAGAACTAGAAATCAAAGCCAAGATCAACGAAGACAGCGCGGCCGGGGCCAAGACCTCGGCCCCTCCCGTGGACCCCAAGGTTCAACTACCGAAAGATGTAGTCAAAGAATACCACAAGAACGATGATAACCAGCAATGGTTCAAAGCCTACGAGGTGGCCATGACCGCCCATCGGGTGCCCCTGAAGGATTGGGGCGCCGGCCTGTGGGGAAAGTTCGTCAACGAAGGGAGGGACGCCCTGCTGTAACTCCCTGACACCGAAATGACCTCCTATGAACACATGAAAACGGCCCTACTCACGCGCTACGGACTCACCCCCCAAATGTACCGGCAGAGGTTCCGAGACTGTAAAAAAATCCCCGGTACCACTTAGGTGGAATATGTGAACTTTTTTAGCAGAGCCTTCGAGGGGTGGGTCAAAGGCAGTCAGGTCACTACCTACCAGCAGTTGGTCGACCTAATGTTATGGGAGCACCTCTCCAACAACTGCTTCATTGAACTACGACAGCACCTCCTCGACAGCAAGTTGACCGAGCCGCGAAAGCTAGCGGTCGAAGCAGATCGGTGGGCGAGCAACCGCGTCCACCGGAACACCACAGGAGAATACGGATGAGGGTCCCCGGGGAACCACCGGCCGCGAGGCGGCGGGTCTGGCATCAGCCGAGGCCGAGACCTCCCGCCGGGGTCTTCGCCCGCCTCCTCTGCACCAGCCTCCAGCCCGAGGGGGGCCCATCCAGCCCGACCGGGGCCACGCCCCAACATTACGTGCCACAGATGCCAGCGGCTGGGTCACTATGCCAATGATCCTCTCTGCCCCATGAACCAGCGGCCCGGCACCACCGGGCCCCCCGGTCGACAAATCACTGCAGCCGCTCTGAGCGAAGAAAAGGATGAAGAAGAAGAGGTCCCTATGGAACCAGAAGAATGGGAGTCCGCGGCCATGTGCCTCGCCTCCCTGGGCGACAAAGACATGATCCCCCGAGACCAGATTCCGATCAACACCCAGAAGTACCGCCAGTGGGTCACCATCAACGGACGCCGGGCCGAGGCTCTCCGTGACACGGGGGCCAGCATAACCGCCGTCCGCTGCCATCTGGTGACCCCAGAACAAATCTTGCCCCACGTTCTGTGCCCTGTCCGGTCAGCGGACAATTCCGAGAGCCTGTGCCAGATGGCTCGCATCCCTTTCGAGTGGGGAGGAGTGTCCGGCATGCTGAAAGTCACCGTCCGAGACGATGCCCCGGTGGACTGCCTCCTAGGGAACGACCTGGAAAGTTCCCCCTGGGCACAGATCGATCAAAGAGAGTATCTGGGGATGCTAGGCCTTCCTGAATGGGTTTGCGTAACGACCCGATCCATGTCCACCCGGGACGCCGTCCCAAGCGAAGACAATCTGCCCGAAGAACCTGAGTGGCCGGCACCTCCGCCACCCGCCACTGCCACAGCCGAACCCGAACTGGGGCCGCAGGGCCCCAGCCATGAAGAACTTCCCGAGCTCGGGCCCCTTCCCGAACTAGCCCAGTGGCGCCAAGAAGGGGGCCCCACCCGCGAGCAGTTACGTTGGGAACAAAAGACATGTCCTTCCCTTGAAGGACTCCGACAACAAGCCGCCACGCAAGCCACAGGAGACTCCTCGGTGTCCCACTGGATCTATTGGGACCAGGACCTCCTTTACAGTGAACAAAAGATCGCCGAACTGGGGGCCGGCCGAGTGCTAGTCGTCCCCCTCCACTTCAGAGACTTTCTCTTAAACCTGGCACATGATGTGCCCCTCGCCGGGCACCTGGGGCAGGACAAAACCTACAGCCGCCTGGTGACCCACTTTTATTGGCCGAAGATGCGCAGCGATGTGTACAACCACTGCCGAACCTGTCCGACCTGCCAAGCCAGCGGAAAGAGTGGGGGGAAAATCAAGGCCCCACTCCAACCATTTCCCGTGGTGACCACTCCCTTCGAGCGAGTAGGGATCGACATCGTGGGGCCCCTGGCTCCAACCTCTCAGGGGCACCGCTTCATCCTCGTCCTGGTGGACCATGCCACCCGCTACCCAGAAGCTATCCCCCTCCGGACTATCACAGCCCCCGTAGTGGGTCGGGCGCTAATGGGGATCTTCTCTAGAGTCGGCTTCCCCCGAGAGGTCGTAAGTGATCGGGGCACAAACTTTATATCGAAATATATGCGGTCCCTGTGGCAACAGTGCGGGGTCGCGTATAAGTTCACCACCCCGTATCACCCTCAAGGGAATGGACTAGTGGAGCGATTTAATAGGACCCTGAAAGGAATGATCAAGGGCCTAGAAGAGCCCCTCCGGCGCAAATGGGACATTCTGCTGCCATGCCTCCTGTTCGCCTACTGGGAGGTACCCCAGAAGTCCCTGGGGTTCAGCCACTTTGAACTATTATATGGACACCCTGTGCGAGGCCCCCTCAGCCTGGTCAAGGAAGGCTGGGAGCTGGCCGCCTCCGATACTCTGCCCGATGTTTTCCGATACCTCTTGACTCTCCGCAACCAGACTCGGAAGTTCCGGGAACTGGCCGAAACCAACCTGAAGGCCAGTCAAGAGGAGATGAAGCGCTGGTATGATGAAAATGCCTCGTCCATTGAATTCGAGCCAGGCCAGCAGGTCTGGGTCATGTCCCCGGTCGACCCCGGCGCCCTCCAGGACAAATGGACGGGGCCCTTCAAAGTGGTGGAGCGCAAGAGCCCCGTCACCTACCTAGTGGACATGGAGTCCCCCCGGAACCCCCTCCGGGTCCTACACGCCAACCGGCTCAAGCCCCACTTTGTCCGCACCGAACTGAGCCTGTTGTTGGCTACCGATGACGGAGCAGAGGACGACTCCGAGCCTCTACCAGACCTCCTGAGCACCTCCGAGAAAGATGGCTCCATCGAGGGGGTCTCCCTCTCTCCCGCGCTGACACCCAAACAGCACCAGGACTGCCAGAGACTGCTGGGTCAATTTGCGAACTTATTTTCCCTCACCCCCGGAGTCACCCAGTGGTGTGTTCACGATGTCGACACCGGGGACAGTCCGCCCGTGCGGCACCGAGCCTACCGCGTCCCCGACCGAATCCGGGCCTGCATCCAAGCCGAAGTTTCCAAGATGCTAGCCCTAGGGGTAGTCGAACCCTCAGACAGTCCATGGGCCAGTCCCGTCGTCCTGGTCCCTAAGGCCGCCGCCCCCGGGGTGCCCCCGGAGCTACGGTCCTGTGTCGACTACCGGGGACTGAATGCCGTCACCAGGACCGACGCCCATCCCATTCCCCGAGCGGATGCACTGATCGATCGCCTGGGAGCCGCCAGGTACCTCAGCACCTTCGACCTCACGGCCGGATACTGGCAAATCGGCCTCACGCCAGGGGCACAAGAACGATCCGCTTTCTCGACCCCCGATGGCCACTTCCACTTCAACGTGATGCCCTTCGGCATGAAGAATGCTCCGGCCACCTTCCAGAGACTAGTGAATCGGGTGCTGGCAGGGCTGGAAGAGTTCAGTGCCACCTATCTGGACGATATTGCGGTGTACAGCCTCTGTTGGGACGAGCACCTGACCCACCTCTGGAAGGTCCTGACGGCCCACCAACGGGCCGGACTAACAATAAAAGCCAGCAAGTGCCAGATCGGTCAAGGGTCCGTGACCTATCTGGGACACCAAGTGGGGAGCGGCCAAGTGGCTCCCCTTCAACCCAAGATCGACGCCATCCAGGCCTGGGAGCCCCCCGTCACCCAAACCGCCGTCCGAGCCTTCCTGGGGCTCACTGGATATTATCGGCGGTTCATAAAGGACTATGGGAGCATTGTGGGGCCTCACACAGAACTAACCTCCAAGAGACTACCCCCGAAGGTGCACTGGACCCCCGAGTGCCAAATAGCCTTTGAGACACTAAAGACTGCCATGTGCACCGCCCCGGTGCTCCAGGCCCCCGACTACAGCCGAGAGTTCATCGTCCAAACTGACGCCTCGGAACACGGCATTGGGGCCGTACTCTCCCAAATGAACTCTGACGGAGTCGACCTTCCTGTGGCCTTCATCAGCCGGCGCCTGCTGGCCCGAGAACAACGATGGAGCACCATCGAGAGGGAAGCATTCGCCGTCGTATGGGCCCTAAAGAAGCTCTGGCCCTACCTCTTCGGCACCCACTTCCGAGTACAGACCGACCACCGGCCCCTGCGGTGGTTGATGCAGATGCGGGGCGAGAACCCGAAGTTGCTACGTTGGTCCATCTCCCTCCAAGGGATGAACTTCACCGTGGAGCATCGCCCTGGCAACGACCACGCCAACGCTGATGGCCTCTCCAGATTCTTCCGCCTTGGCGAGGAGAATCCCCAAGAAGATGGGTGACTCTCCCCTGCCTTCAGCTGGAGGGGACGTGTGTTGGACCCGACCTCGTGGCGTGGCCCTACCCTTCCGCATGGCGGGCCCCGGACGACATCGGCCCTCCATCCAGCCCGGGTCGGCCTCGGGCACACCTCTGCCCGACCTACAAACCACCAGATCCGCCACCCGGTGGCCCACAACCACTGACACGGCACACTCGGGCCGCCCCAGCATTACCGGTCCGGTACCCACCCCGGACCCTCATTCCAGGCCCGACGCCATCTTGGGCCCATCACGTCACAGACACGTGGTCCCGGCCCAGCCGCGGCCACGGCCCCAGCGAGCCCGCCATCGAGGCACCAAGAGCCCTCCGGGTGGTAGAGTGGCAAGTCAACCAGAGACAAGGAGAGGGGAGTTTCGATGGCTCTCCAACCATCCCCGGATGCCTGGTTTCGATCGGCCTCCGGCCTCCCTGAGCGCTGGCTCCACCCCCTGCTGGGTGTCTGGACACCATCATCCCGGCCCCTCTGACCCCCAGGCGAGAGGGTCCGGACATCAAAGGACTCCAGACCTATATCTGGGCCAGCCCCGGAGTAGGACGGCAGTTGTATCCCGGAGTCGAGAAGCCCTGCTGACGCTGTCGCGGCTGACCCTGAGACAAACTCACCTTGCTGTTCTACCTGGAACCTGCTGGCGCTGCCGCGGTCCATCTTCACTGTAACCACCTTGGAGCCTGCTGGCGCTGCCGCGGTCCATCTTTGCTGTAACCATCTTGGAGCCTGCTGGCGCTGCCGCGGTCCACATTCGCTGAACCATCTTGGAACCTGCTGGCGCTGCCGCGGTCCACACTCGCTGAACCATCTTGGAACCTGCTGGCGCTGCCGCGGTCCACACTCGCTGAACCATCTTGGAACCTGCCGGCGCTGCCGCGGTCCACACTCGCTGAACCATCTTGGAACCTGCTGGCGCTGCCGCGGTCCACACTCGCTGAACCATCTTGGAACCTGCTGGCGCTGCCGCGGTCCACACTCGCTGAACCATCTTGGAGCCTGCTGGCGCTGCCGCGGCCCAACCTTCCGGAACCCCCCAGCTCGAGGATTGAGAGCTGTGCGTAGAGTCTCCTTGCAACCGACCATCTATAAGACTGTCCCGCTACCTTGCCCTTTGTCACGAGACTTTCCAGATCTCGGGATCTGCTGTATATATTGAAACGATACTTATTGCCAGATAAAGATTGAAAACTCTATCTACGTGTGGTGTACATTTGTAGTGGTATGGTTACTCTGCTGTACGATTCTAGGAGAGGGCCCTCACGTCGGAGGCCCCTCGACATCGCTCGGTCCCTTCTCTGAAGGAGGGGTAGACCTAGGGGTGGTCAGTCAGACACCTTCTGCCTCCCCCGGGTTCGCCTTTCTAACACAGATCATGCCCCAGCACAGATAGACCTCGCTCTTCCACGAGCGTACATACAACCCTTTTCATGTCGATTCCCCTGAGAGCCCTGCGAGACCAGGTCTTTAAGGAGGAGCTTTGGGGTCGAATTGAAGGATATTTCACGTTAAATGAGGGCTCGGTTGACTCCCCCGGAACTCTCTGGGAGGCTTTCAAGGTGGTCACGAGAGGAGACTGTATCGCCCTGAAGACAGGGGTACTAAGAGACATTCGCAATACGCTAGAACGTCTGGAACGGGAACTTAGGAGTCTTGAACGACAGGAGGTTAACTGCCCATCACCAGACACGATAGCTAGCATTAGGACGAAACTCACTGAATTCCAGACTGAGGCAGAGAGAGAGGTCACTTATTTGCATAAACATGCTCAAGCTAGGCGGTATGGCGAAAGCGAAAGGCCCGTCAAAACACTGGCTGGCCTATTAAGAGCGCCCAGAGGTGCCAACTATATCTTTGAAATTCATACTGTAGAGGGAGAGGTACTCCAGGCCCCTCCTGATATATTGAAGTAATTCATCCATTACTACTCCAAGTTATATACTTCGCGTGTAACACCGTCGCAAACTGACCTCGCTGATTATTTAGATGATATAGGACTGGCGTGGTTCAATGATGGGGCCCGTCAATATATGGAACTACCCATTACGGTGAAGGATGTCAAGCAAGTCATAGGCGCCATGCCGGGAGAAAAGCCCCTGGGGCAGATGGTCTCACGGCGGCGTTTTACAAAGAGCATGTTGATACACTGGCGCCTAGACTACTGCGAGTATATCTAGAAGCCATGGAGATGGGTGAATTACCGCCAACATTTTGTGAAGCCACCTATATCACCCTCCTGAAGCCTGAAAAGGATCCGACCAAGACGGATTCCTACCGCCTTCTCTCCCTTATCAACCTAGACGTGAAGATATATGCAAAACTAATAGCGAACAGGTTACAACCCATGCTACCGCAAATTGCACTAACGGACCAGTCGGGTTTTATACCAGGCCGCTCCACTGCCCATAACCTGCGCACCATTTTTGGGATACTCCATTATTTGGCGCCACACGTACAGGCCGTGGCAGCCCTACTCGATGCCACTAAAGCGTTTGACTCTTTGGAGTGGGAGTTCCTCTTTACTTTGTTTTCTCGCATGGGATTCAGTCCACTCTTCATTAAGCAAATTCAAGTCCTCTACACAGATCCGTCTGCCAGAGTCCGGGTGAATGGCCAGATGTCTCCACCCTTCCCCATAACAAGAGGTACACGACAGGGGTGCCCGCTCTCTCCCCTTCTGTTTGCCATCGCCACTGAGCTGCTAGCGGCGAGGCTTCGACAACATCATGCAGACAAAAGTATAGGCTTCACCACTAGAGGTATTCTCGTCTCGATGTACGCAGATGATATCACCATCTACCTGACCAACCCCCGTGAAAATGTTGATACCCTCATGCGGGAATTCATTAGATATGGGGGGCTGACAGGAATCCAAATAAATTGGGCCAAATCGACTATGTTGCCATTGACCGACGAAACCACGGCATTTGCCTCGGAATTCCCGATCCAATGGGTGGACAGTGAGGTGTGCTATTTGGGCATTTATATCAGCAGGACGATGCAGGACCTCTGGACGGCTAATTATGGCAGTGTTATGGACTGCCATAATTAGCCCCTATCCTTGACGGGACGCATAGCCATAGTCAAAATGGTAATCATCCCCAAATTCATTTATTTGTTTGTAAACATCCCCATGCAGCTAAATCAGCATTTTTTCAAGCGCTTACACACCTCTCTTTTGGATCTGGTGTGGGCCGGCAGGCAACCTCGTGTCTCTTGGAAGGTTCTGACCCTGCCTTTTACGCAGGGTGGCCTAGGCGCTCCCGACTTTGAGCTCTACGCATATAGCTCTCAGGCCCAATTTTTGCATTTGTGGCAACACCCCACTCCCTTTCAGCCCCATGTGCCAATTGAAATTGACAGGATTGCGCCACTTCCACTCAATACAGCCGTGTACCAGCCCTACAAACGCCCCAGAAATAAATTTGACACAGCTGAAAGCGTACGCTGGGTTTGGGGAAATATCGCCAAAAGAGCACATCAGGAGGTACTGTATGCCCCTTCCATGCCGTTGAGCGGCAATCCACTGATTACCCCACTACTGGACAAGGCTGTATCGCTAAGGGCAAATACACACAAGTTGCACAAAGGCAGTGACCTTTATCCAGCCGGAGAATTTTTAACAAGACAAGACATGTGCAACTCACAAACCCCTACTGCCTCGGACATGTTACTTTATTATCAGCTGAGAGCTGCATGCAAAGCCACGTACCAGACCTTCCAATGTGAGCCCCCCATGGTACATGCACTGGAAAACATACTGTCTAGCCCTTCGCCTCGCAAGCTCATCACACATATCTACAGCACAACATAGAGGGAATCCCCAATTATCCGCACTACTTCCCGGGAGGCGTGGGAGGCAAAGGCAGAGCTAACTATCTCAGAGGAACAATGGCTGTATTGCTGCACCCAGCTGGAATACCTGTCACCCAACTACCGGCTAAGGCTTATACATTTTAATTATCTACACCGTTTATATCGTACTCCAACACAAATACACCATATGGGTCTCAGGGAGGATACAAGATGCTGGCCTGCGGTGTGCCAGAAGCCACAATTACACATATGGCCTGGCTTTGCCCTCCTGTGGCACGTTATTGGCAGGATGTTTTTCTACACATAAGGAATATCACAGGGGTAGCGCTGGAGGGCTCGGCCATGCTTGCCATGTTGGGATATGTACGAGATGTCCCTGTGGCGAGCCGCAGACTTACTGCAATGCTGCTGCTGATGGCCAAGAGGCAGGTGGCCATCCACTGGAGAAAGCAAAGACCACCGAAGGTGGCGGATTGGATAAAGGCTGTCACATACTGCAAAGACCAACTGGAGATGTTCTGGGAACAGATGCCGATTAGATCCAGGCCGGTTGACATTTGGGCCTCATTTACAGAATGGCTACGCTTGGGGGGTGTCGATCATCAATCCGAATAGAGACAGAAGATGGTCGGAGACTGGTACATTCCTACGCCAGAGCGGTCACACTGAGATAGAATAGGCACCCGATGATGGTTCCTTCGGGCCAAAGGAAGGCATTTCCGCACATTAGATGGGGACATGTCATCACTCTGAGATGACAAGGGGGCGGGATTAGTGGGTTATTATTCGGTTTTAAGTTCACATTTGTATAAATTTATTCTGACGCAATGTTGATATGCTGTAAATTGTGCTGTTTAAACACTACAGATTGCTTAAAAGTTTCATGATACCTGCACCTGGAGAGGATATAGAACTGTAAACAAAGATTACTTGTTGAATGATGGCTGCCGGCCTCCGGGTTGTAGGCACAAGGCAGTGTTCATCTTGAATTAACAATAAATTTTTTTTTTAAAAAGGCCAGTTTCAAGGATTTTTACTCGCAGCTCTATACTGCTGCCCCCCCCCCCGTGCGATGCCTTAAAACAATATTTTGAGACTATCGCGCTGGTATGGCTGGAGGATTATCTTCGGAAATTCTTAGACGAGCCTTTCACTAAGGAGGAGATACTTGCTGCCATGAATAGCTTTCCTGGCGACAAGGCTCCCGATCTGGATGGTCTTCCAGCTTGTTTTTATAAAACGTATGCATCGCTTTTAGAACCACATTTGGCATCTATGTACAGCGATTCTTATGATAATGGACACTTTCCTGAGTCCCTAATTGAGGCCATGATAACGCTGTTACTCAAGACAGACAAGCGAGCCGACTGTCGAGACTCCTATTGCCCCCTCTCTCTTATTAATACTGACAATAACATTTTCGCTAAATTAATTACCTCTCGCCTTCTACTACTTATGCCTCTCATTGCTCTCCCTGACCAGTTTGGTTTAATTCCTGGCTGGGCCACCTCGCACAACCTCCGGACCATTTTCTCGGTGCTTCACCAGATCAACCATAGTCTCCCCGCAGTTGCCGCTCTTCTAGGCGCCACTAAGGCGTTTGACACGCTTGAATGGCCCTTTTTTTTCTCCTACCTCGCATCGGTTATAGCAATATGTTCATATGAAAGATATCTCTCCTTTATACTTGCCCTTCGGCTCGTCTCCGAATTAATGGGCAGATATCGGATCCCATCTGCATTGAACGCGGCACCCGGCAGGGATGTCCTCTATCACCTAATCTCTTCGCCATCGTGATGGAGCCTCTGGCGGCCAGACTCCGGCAGCATCACACTCAGAGGGGCATAGGTTTCTCGGCCCGCTCCCTCCTGGTCTCTATGTATGCGGACTACATCACTCTGTATGTTTGCCACCCGAAGACAATCTTAGCCCTCTTGTACGTGAGATAATACTCTTTGGTGGATTGTCAGGCATACAGGTGAATTGGAGCAAGTCTGTGCTGTTTCCCCTTACGGGTGTCACCAGACCATTAATGCTAGACTTTCCCTTTATTTGGGCCTCAGGCCCCACCCACTACCTGGGTATCTGACTGAGTAGGGACTTGGACGACCTTTGGAGGTCTAACTTCGGGCGTGCGGTGGACTGGTTGAAATCCAAAATTCCGCATTGGAGTCGGCTTCCATTGTCTCATGCCGGTTGCATACCCATTGCTAAGATGGTCGTTCTGCAGAAATTCTATTACCTTTTTTTGAATATCCCTATCCTCCTCACTGCTCATTTCTTTCGCAAACTACGTCCTTTGATCATCTCTCTCGTCTGGGCCGGTAAACAACCTAGAGTCGCGTATGATATTCTCACTCTTCCTATGTCGGTAGGGGGTTTGGGTGCTCCTAATTTTAAGCTACATGCCCTATGCGGTCAGGCCAGTTTTCTGCATTTCTGGATCCATCCCTCTCCTTATCAACCGCACGTGGCTGTGGAGACTGACATCGCGTCCCCCTGGCCGTTGGCCACTGCCTTATTTTCCCTGGCGAGTCTCCCGCATGCGGAAGTAGACACGGTTGAGACATTGTGTTGGGCCTAGTCCGGACTACGCCGACTCTTCAACTTCCCGTTACTATCGGGTAATGCCATGCCAATCGTGCGTTATCCTGCCTTTCCCCCTCTTCAGCCCTCTGGCATGTCTACGACAGATCTATATCTTGGAGACACCTTCTATTCTCTTCCCGCCGGTTCTGGTCCACTGGACACTCTATTGTTCTATCATTTGTGCGCTATATGCCGGGAGTTACATCCTACGTTCCCCCAGCCTCCACCCGCAATGCCTGCCCTTGATTTCATATACACATCCCAGACTCCTCACAAAATAGTCACTAAATTATATGCCTTCATGTAGTCGTCCACTTCCATCTCCACAGAACGGGCGCGCGTGGGGCGAGGACTTCGGCATGGACATCGCCCAGGCTGACAGGCTCTACTGCTGCAATCAGACGAAGAAACCGTCACCCAACTACCGGCTTTGTCTCGTTCATTTCAAGTATTCACAAAGGTTATATCGCACTCCTGCCCAGCTTCACAAATTAGGACTAATACCCAGTGATAGTTGCATGCGCTGCGCTGCCCCAGCTGCAGACTTTGCTCATCAAGCATGGCTGTGCCCCAAGGTGTCGGAGTTCTGGCAGGCGGTATGCACCACTATCTCCGAGATTACCTCCGTGCCGGTGCAGCCTGACCCTACGTTGTGTCTGCTGGCTTTGTAAAACTCTGCCCTGATGCTTGTCACCGCCTGATTGTAATGCTGCTTGTCTAGGCTAGGCGTAGGGTGGCCATGTGCTGGGGTCACAGACAAGCGCCCAGGTTTGCTCACTGGCTTGAGGACGCCTCAAGATGCCAGACCTTGCTATGGGAATTCTGGGACTTACACCCTGTGAGGTCTCGCCCAATTGACATATGGGGACCTTTGGTGAAATACCTTCATTCTTGAAATCCTTTGAGCCATGCTGCCTCTCCTGTGCTCCCCGCCGGCACCCCGCCCGCGGCGGCCGCCGGTGCTGGTCAGTTACTGCCTCTCTCTATCCCTCTGTCTCCCCTGTTCGCTGCACTCGTCACCATCACTGCGGCTGTGCCACACCTCCTTTAGGGTGGGAATCATCATGTTAATTTTGGTACCATGGCAGTGCCTCATGGAATTTGTCTCTTGCATGTTGGGAATGTCTTTACATTTTCGTTATTCGACTCAAAATGTGCTGTGTTCGTCGTTCCGATCTAATGCAAACTGTATTTTGACTGCATTGAACTTGTCAATAAAGGTTTTGAAAAGAAAAAAAGAAAAAAAAGAAATGACACCCATTTGAGCAACAAGAAACTCTAAAAAGATCTGTAAACTACTGGAAGGCACCAGAAATGGAAGAGTGTTAGTGACCATGCAACTTGATTGTAGTTAAACAAATGTGTAATCATGATATTAACAGACTACAGGATTGGTGATGTGAACAGATCAGTAGGATCAAATAATTTCTGGAAAATGCAAATATGAACTACAGCATAAAGTACAAACAAAAGCTGCATTGCTGATTTTGATTACCTTCGGGAGCTTGATGCACACATGTGAAGGTCAGGGAGTTAGACCTGAGCTGATGGCTATAGAGCAACATTAAGTTGTGCCAAGGCAGGTGAACTGCTTTGCAAAAGTAGCCTTATAATGTGTTTCATTTTAAGCCATTTATGACATTTCTTATCCAATATAAAATTGCATTCTGGGACATGTAGTATAACTTTTCTTTGTACTGTTGACTAAAAAGCCAGACCTTCCTGAATATGTTTGATACGACAGATTATGCAATGATAAATAAAAGTTGTTTTAAAGACAAGAAGACATGGAATGTATTCCGTTATTGAAACATGATGCTCCGCATATTGTGTACTCATGAGAGAGCCCACTTGTACATGTTGCTGACACCACAGCTTTGAGACACATCTTTGGTTCTTTAAAGCATGCATATGCTTTATTCTGAGAAAGAATTAACTCAGCATGTTCTTATTGCCTGTGCATGGCCCCTTATTACCTAATTATCTCCCACTAGGTTTCCCGGTTATTAATTAGAGTACGCCGTTCTCCTTCCTGCACATATAACATCACAGACAGGTCACTGCCCTTATATATAGGTGCTACTGCTTGCAACCCTTGCTACATCTGTGGCATCTCTCACCTTTCTGGAGGTTGCAGAGGGATCTTGTTGTTGGGGGCATACACATGCGTACGGACTGCCCAGAGTTCTGCTGACAGCTTCGGCCAGGTGGAGCCAGCCGCGGGGGATCGATTGCTCCACAGTGGCGGTTCTCACCCCTCAGAGGCGAGCAATTGTGTTCCTCTAGACCAGAGTTCTTCAAACTGTGGGGCGCACTCCCCTGGTGGGGCGCGTCACCATCCTAGGGGGGGGCGCGCACTCCACTCTAATTTTACCTTTGTACCTGTTGAGGAAGGAGGGAGGGGAAATCGATGGGCCACGAAGTGCCAATGCTTTTATTGTGTTCACAGTCCCAGGAGGGGGTTAATCACACGAGCTTCAGCTGCAGTGAGGAGGCAGGAAGTCTCCTCTGCTCAACTAATGTTTTCTCTCTCGACAGAAAGGCATTTTTCAAAGTACTGAGGTGATATAACTTCCAGTCTCAGTGTAATGAACTATAAAGGAGACACGCAGTGCCGTCATGTCATTTCCTCTCTCAATATATCGGACTTGAACAAAGCTGTGCTTCATGTCCAGTTACTCCCCGTGTCAACAAAATGCACTCGAAAAAGTGATACACTTAAGTCTCAATTACATGCCTTAACTCCAACATATGATGAGCACAGGATGACAATATTTCCTGTCTCAACAAAATACATACTTATTTTGTACTTGGAAAGCTGGAATCCAAGTCAGCCCCCATCGGATTACGTATGTGTAAAGTGCACATTCCCCAAGGGTATCTCCGCGTTGGGTAAACAGATCCTTGTTGTTGTGAATACAAACCATGCCATAACAAAGCCAGAGATTCCAGTGATTAAAGCTAATACTGGCTCGCATTCACCTATTGCATCTGCTGGTTAACCGACTTCACATTTGTGCATTTCTTTCAAGATGGCACGCACCCTGGCAAGCAGGGTTGTTCTTGTTTACCTGTTGGTAAAAGCACTTTAAAAATATATTTTTTTTACATTAGATCTTGGCTTGTACAGGGTTCGAACCTGTGACTTTGGCATTACTAGCACCAAGCTCTAACCAACTGAGCTAAGAAGACCCTTTTCTCGGTATAAATTAATTTACGTGTAGAATACTCGTCTGCTACATTAATAATATTAATATTTTAGTACCTGAACACCTCACTGCTACATTCCACCTGTTTTTTGCAATAGGAGCCCTCGTCAAGTTAAGTCTGCCATCCCATGATAACAGGCCTTTCTCCCACAGTGCAATATTTTCCTCTCCTGAAAACCAGAAACTCCTGTGGTACAGTGGGAAGGGCCCGTTTTCAGCCTTCACATGCAGGCAGCGGCACCAAGTTACTCAATATCACTGCATTTCGATTTTTTGGGACAGTCTGGCAAGCGCTGCATTTGATCTCACAGGGATGTATGTTGCAACATTAGGGCACATTACTCCTTAGCCGTTCATCTGAATTGAGGACTTTCCTATGGAGCACCGCAATATTGGCTACCCTGTGAAGTATTTCTAAGCGTAAGGCCTCAATATGCAACAGCCTCTGGCCGCGAGCCGCGCGGCAGAAGTGAGGGGGTAGGGGGTCTCCCACCCCCCATCCCTTGCACCCCCCCATTCCTCGCACCAGAACCATGCCAAAATTCACCACCTGGAGATACTTTTACAGCATTGGCAGGATTCAAACTCTGGCCTGTGAAGGCTGGCTCCACCACAGGTAAAAAAACTTCCCTTTGAGCTATAGCTCCTTGCTGAAGCTACAATTCTGATGCTCCTTCAACATCTGAGCATTCCTCAGAAAAGAACCCCGCCAGCCGCAACTACAACTCTGATGCTCCCTTAGCCTATGCGCCAGACTCCCTAAAGACTGACTTCTTTCTTAAAGCGCTGTAAGCAATGGCTATATCGCGCTGTTCTCCACTGGGCCCCATGAGACCCCAGATTGCCCCTTACAAACCTATTGTCACTACCTGCAGCAGCCGATCCCAACTGCTACAAAACCGGGCACTCAGACTTTCATTCTTCAGTTACCTGCAACTTAGCGGCAGGTGTTCATTTGCCTGTGTTTTAGTGCTAGCGCAGCACACGTAAAAAAGGGGTGGGAGGGGCGGAAAGCTGGGTACTGCACCGTGTCCTTCTAAATTACATGAAGGTGCGCTACAGTACGGTAACAAAGGACTCCTGCTCTGCAGCCATAGGACATGCCGTCACTTCCGTCCCCTGCTCGCCTTACCTTCGACACTCGCCATGACCTCGTCAACGGCCCCCAGCGCCTGCAAACCTTGTATGCTGGCATCATGACTCAGGCTCCGCCTGAAACTACAGGTACCAACCAGGGAAAGGGGACGTGAAGGCGACCGATTCCACCACGTGCCCTGGCTCCCCTGCGCCCACCGAGGCATGCATCTTCACTTGTGCGGCGGTCCTCTGCCGGTGAGGGACACCCCGGCATTGGTTCCTGCTTCGCGGCAGTGTGTTGGGCAGCCAGTATGTAGACCCTACTGGTCGTGGCTGTAGGTACCGCTGCCCTCCCTTGCCCACTGTTCAGTGTGCCGCCGTCCGCTTCCAAAGTAAGCTGCGCTGGTCCACCCCTGGTTGAGACATGAGAGAGTGAAGTCTTGCCCGCTGCTCCCTGTCCCATGCTGCCTTATCCGTCTCCTCTTCGGGAACAACTGCCCAAGACTTTTCCTCGATGCCGGCCGCATGCTGGTCGAGAGTCCGGCCACTCTTCCGACTTTGTCACTCGGCTGTACGGGTCCCAGGGGCATGAACTCGGTCGGCCGGCACAAGTGGGGGAAATCGCGTCCACGTGGAGCCTGGGGAGAGCTACGCCGCACGGCCAGAGCCAAGCCAAAGATCGCAGATTCAAATATCCTTCTGCGCCGCTCCCCAGCTCAACGATGAGCTGCTGTATGGGGAGCGGCGTCTTATAATCCCCCCCACAATTTTCCCGCCATGAAAAGGCGACTCAGAGGCATTTGGTGTGTTTGCCTTTGGTTGAGGGGAGATCTTCAGTTGACGACTGCATGTGGTTTTTAGGAGCTTGATTGTCGGGCGTCACTATGATCCAGGGTTGGATCACTGGTAGGACCTCCTTGAGAGTTTGATTCACTCCTGCTCGGGTTGTCAGGTACAGAGTGGAGGTGACCCACGGAGTCGGCCATAGTCAATGTTGACTTGGCTTGAGCAAGTCCGATGCTCACAGTTGACAAAAGTCCTTTTAGGATTTGAAGGCAGGGTGAGTTCTCTGGGTTTTTGAGGACTGCAGACTGCAGGACACACCAACGTTATTTTGGAGGAGTCTGAGGTTGGGAAATGCCGGTAGGGCTGGGGCCAAGTCGGTAGTTGTCCTCCTCGTTGCATGGCTTTTCGGTCCTTCTTCTTCTTTTCTCCAATTCGGCTCTGATCTGAGGAGGCAAAGTTTGGGGTTGCCCCTAACTACTAAATTTTGGGGTGTTACTGGTAGGGACAGGTCGGGCCAATGGGCCCATTCCTTGGGGTGGGTACAACCTCTATTGTGCCACCCTCCAGTGAGAGTGGGACCCAGGCCTCTTTCTGGGTGGTGGGGTCCCCCCATCTGCAATATGGCGGTGACTTAAAGTTGTGCTTCACCTCGCCTCCCCCAAGGGGTGGCATTGGCAAAGGTGGTCACACCTCTGTTCCTGACTTGGTTTTCCCACCGACTCTCCAGCACAGAGTGGGGGTCAGAACCGATGGGGGCCATTTGCTGAAAGCAGCAAATGGCTGGGGTAGCCCACCGAAGGCGGCAAGCCTTTGAAGATTCCCCTTCGTGGACCCAGCCATTCTTTGAGGTAGGAGGCTTGATACCTTGCCCCAGGATGGCTTTGTTTCAGGACCCAGAGAGTTGTAGGCTCTTGAACCAGGGGTCCAGAAACATGTCTGGTGGTGGCAGCTGGCAAACTGCCACTCAGCCAGGACACTAGAGTTAGGTTGTTTTTAGGGGCCACCTCTAAGATGCCTTCTGAGTGCATTTCTCATTAAATCCTACACAGGCATCAGTATGGGTTTAATGTGCTGAGAAGTTTGATACCCAACTTCCCAATTTTTGGTAAGGCCATTATGGCGCTGTGGAGTTCGTAATGACGACCTCCCATACCATATACACTTAATGGCATTACTGCACTTACAATGCCCAAGAATGGACTTGGACACTGTAGGGGTACAGGGCTCATGAACACGTACCCTTACCACTGGCACAGTGCACCCAGCTAGAGGGGTGGCTTGCCTGGGCCGTGGTTTGTAGGCATGGCTCACAGGGATGTGGGCCATGCCAACTCTTCACTTTTGCTCTGCACCAAAACATGCAGCCTGCGATGGCAGTGTCAGAGTGTAAAGGCACAGGGCCTCTAAATATGGCACAATAAGTGCTGCAGCCCTCAGAGGCTTTCCCTGATCACAGTGCCCTTGGTACCTTGAGTGCCTTTTACAAGGGACTCACATGTGGCCAGAGAGCTGTCAATTGGGTTTGGTGACATTATATTTTAGGGAAAGAACATAGGCCCTGGTTATCTGTATAAGTTATCAATGGAGGAACAGGTGAAGACGTAGTCAGGCACCTGTTTCGGAACAATGCGGATGCTTAGAAAGCTCTTCCCTTGAATTCCACTTTCGGCAAGAAAAACCCTCTTTCAGTCACTCTTGGTTAGTCGACTGGATTATTGCAACTCTCTGCTGGTTGGAATAAGGGAAGACTTATTATCAAAACTACAGGTGGTGCAAAACACAGCAGCCCGCCTCGCCCTCAACAAACCGACGCGCGCTCCTTCTTTACCTCTCCTACGCCAACTACATTGCCTTCCTATTCAGAAATGAGCCATTTTCAAGTTGCTATGTATGGTCTTCAAATCTCTGCAGGTAAATGGCCCAGCCTATTTGAAAAGAAACTGGCCCTGTATCGACCCGTGCGTCAGTTAAGGTCCGGTAATTGCATCTGCTTTGCACGCGGAGAATAAACAAGGCTAAAATGGGTGGTCGAGCTTTTTCTCATCTAGCCCCCAGCCACTGGGACAGTCTCCCTGAGGAGATCCGAGCCTGTTCCGTCTCGATTTAGGAAAATGCTCAAGAAATGGATGTTTTAGGATTATTCTGCTCATTAGTGTTCTCTTCTCTGGCACCGAGAGATCCCCCTGGGGATGATTCCCTGCACCCTACAAATGAGTATAATAATAATAATAATAATCAGGTGGCAGAAACCCAGAGCGCACTCGGTCAAAGCACATCAAAATTGGCAAAAAAAAGGGGGAGGGGAGGGGCAACCATGCAAAACGAGGGCACTTTCCTACAACGACAAACATCTTGCTTCTTCTGCTCAGAGCTTTTTCCTGCCATTGTCAATGGCTTTATCGAGACTTTGTCCAGTGCTCCCTGGTGTTGGCAACTCCTCTTTGGATGCAGCCTGCTGCCTTGCCCCGGTGAACTCTACCATCTCCTGGACTTTTTCTTCAAAATGTAATCTCAGTCTGAAGTTCAGCCAAACCCCGGCCTAATCCACCTTGAGTATCTGACTTGTGCTCCATTGTGGTCAACCTTAACTTTTGACTTTGTCCCGGTCTCAGACAACAAGAAACGCGTGGTTGGCATGTTGGTCTTTTAGGTGCTAGATTTCACTGAAATCTTAAAAAGAATCTGGTTGTATTGATAGGGTTTTTTTTATTTTAAACAGTTTTTATTTGTCAAAATATCACAGGTAATGCAGGTACAGGTAATGCAGACCTCTGAATCCCAGAGACAGCTGCCACATGTAAAATACAAAAAATTGACTTTGTCCTTTTTGCATATTTAAGGACAGGAGAACATGAAATACAAATAAAATCAATTCCTGCAAACAACCAACTTCCCCAGCGCACCGTCTCTATATTCCGGAACAACATATTACTGACCCAGGCTGCCATCAATTTACACAAGAGCTCAACAATCACAATACCATTTTCTACTGAGGAATCGCGAGCCACACATAAGGGAGTGCAAGGAACGGGAGAGGCCAATGGTCTCGACTCTGGACTAACGTGGCAGCTCTAGCTCCATCCCTCGATAATGTGCCCAGCGCCTCCAGATCTTATAGTGCTTCCTAGGGCACCCTCTAGCCTCAAAAATGGGGAGCTCAAGGCCCACACAAAAGTCCAGACCATTTTTCCAAATCGAGACTGAGGGGGCAACAACGCCTTCCTCTAGCTATATCTCTCTTCACTAAGGTAAAGTCCAAGAGCACGAGATGTCACTTTTAGATGTTGCCCCCGATCCCTTACATCACATGAAGGAGAACAAGCTTCGGTGAGTGAGGAAGCTCCACCACAGAACTTCAGAGAGGCAGGCCAGTACCCCCCTCCAGAAGCGTGCTTGCGCTGTGCAGTGCCATATAGTATGTATCAAGGTCCACTCTTCATGCCCACAGTGAAGACACACCGGGGAAGCCACCAAGCCCGCCCTCCAGAGCCTAATTCTGTTAAAATAAACCCGGTGGAGGTATTTAAATTGAATAAGCCGCAGGCGCACTGCAATAGCCGCCCCACACAGGGGAAGCCAAAGCTTCTGTCCAGTCCTCTTCTATCATCTGGCCCACATCACCCTGCCAGGCCTCCCACAGACGCTGCAAAGAGGGGGAACTGTGCAAAACCAGGGACTGATAGATTTTGGAGATTTTATGGTCTAGGAGGTCCCCCATAAAAACATTAGCCAGGGTAAACTCCAGCAGCAAGTTGAGACCCTCCAAGCTGGGAGCAAAAGCATGCCCAAATTGTGAATATTTAAAGAACTGAAAGCCGTCTGGATGTCTTGAAAGGATTTCAACAGCATGCCTTCAATAACATCCCCCAGAGTAGATATCTCGATGTTATCCCAATCGCGAACCCCGGAGAGACGGCTGTTGTGCCATAATGGGGTCTCCCTAGTCAATCTATTCCACCAGCCCATCTTCCGCAATGCCTGCCTCCAGATCTGAAAAACAATCTACGTGACAGGCAGAAGGAGACGCTTCAATGGAGCAGAGAAAAGAATAGCGTGTAGGGACTGGTCCCCCATGCAGCACCGCTCCACGGTGTATGCTGGGTCTGCCCTATCTCCATACCACCACTCGTTTAAGACAAGTAGATGCAATGCAACATTTATTGGACCAAATACTGGAGGTTGCCAGTCCCCCGCTATATGTAGATAGGAAGCACGTCCGGACCGCCACCCTCACCGCCCCACCCTCCCAAAGGAACAGTCCCAGAATGTAATTCACCTGGCGGAACCACCGTGGGGGAATCTGCTAGGGACGATTTTGTAATTGATACAGTACCCGCGGGAGTGACACCATCTTAAAGATGGCTTACCGGCCGTAGATGGACTGGGGTATGTGGGACCGGGTCTTAATGTCCTCATGCACCCGCTCCCATACAGGTGCAAGATTATGTTCCCAGGCCGTGGTGGGAGAATCGGACAAATACACCACCAAATATTTCATGCCTCCTTGTACCACCTGTACAGCGATGCCCAAGAACCAAGCTCGCCCGACCTCCCAACACCCACTGGGTGAACTTCCGAGGGTTCATATATAAACCAGATGTTTCCCCGAAGATCTGCATAATACGCAACAGCCGAGGGCCCGTTCGTTCCAGGTTGGTAAGAAAGAACAAAACATCGTCAGCATAAAAGGCGATTGGACAGTCCATGCGCCCATTCAAACGTGGACACCTGAACGCCCATCCGAACCCAAGCAGCCAAGGGTTCCATTGCTAAAGCAAAAAGATATGGGGCCAATGGACACCCCTGCCTGGTGCCCCACCGAATAGAGAATGCAGAAGAAACTAAGCCTGAGATAGGGCGATACGAGGCGTGGTGCTCCGGCAGACTCATGAAAAACTACTATCTCTGCATATTTCCAGTCGCTGGACAGACACCCCTAGTCCCTGGCCTCTTCCTCCACCCTGCGGTAGTGGGGTCCCAGCAGCAAAAATATATATTTTTTAAATTCGCAGGGAAAGCCTTTAGGGCCTGGGGCCTTGCAAAATTAAGATCACCCAAGGCCGTCCCAGTTGTTCTTCAGTAAGCGGGCCTTCCAATTTTTCCCTAACCGCATCCGAGAGTGACTTCGGTAGGAGATCATCCAAGAAACGCGATCAATGACTTCCGTTGGGATGCAATTCGTAGGGGCATTTAACTGTGCATAATACTCTGCAAAACTGCATGCAATAGCCGACGTGCCTGACACAGGTAGCCCATCCGACCCCACGACATCCGGAAGGGCCTGGGGGCGAATCGAACCCTGACACAATCGGTGCAGCATTTTACTTGATTTGTCACCCCATTGGTAGATCCTACTACAGGTAGTAAGCCAGGCCTGTCGAGCCTCATATAAGCGAATATGAGAATATTCCTGCAGCGCTAGCAGTAACCGATGTCGAGCCAGCCGCCCACCCTCCTCCCTGCCGTGCGGCTCCAACTCAAGAACAGTAGCTTCCGCTCGAACCAGGGCCTCTTTATGCTGTCTTTGGGCCGCTGCACAAAATGAGATATCTACCCGTCGAATGGTGGGCTTCAAGGCCTCCCAAAGAGTCCCAGCCCCCAAGACCGAGCCCAAGTTAATGGCCATATATTGATCAAGGGTATCTTCCATACGTTCCTTGTAGTCCTCCTTCTGAAGTTTCCAGACTGATAGGCACCATCGGAATGGCCCACAGGCTCCCCCGGCTCGTATAGTAAGTGCCACTGGAGAGTGGTCAGAAAGTCCCCGTGGCAGAATGTCCGCCACCTCCACTCTGTTGTCAAAGACCCATGGGATGAAGAGATAATCTAGGCGGGAAAAGGGACCATGGACTGCCAAAAGATATATATAGCCCTGCGTATTACCATGCATCCTGCGCCAGGGGTCGACCCAATCAAGACTCATCACTAAGGAGTACTGTTTAGTAAGATGGGGGGCCTCAGATAAACATCAACCTCCATCTATCTCTGGCCACATCCATCACACTATTCCATTCCCCTCCCACCACCGCAAGGCCCTCGGGTATATCTGTCCACAGGGTCAGAATCTTTTCCGCCAAACCCCAGGAAAGAGGTGGGAGCATAAACGCTCCCCAGTACCAAAATCTCACCCCCTAACCATGCCCTGTACAAACAAGTATCTGCCCTGCAGATCTCCCCAAGTCTTAACATGTGTGTATGCAGTCATACGGTCTATCAAAATAGCAACCCCTCTGGAACTCCTCACAAACCTGGAATGAAAGACCTGTGTAAATCCGAAGCCCTGAAAGCATACTGCCTTGGTCCCCATGAGTTGGGTCTCCTGCAACAATAATACATCTGCGTAGGCTCGCTTGGCTGACTTCAGAATAGCCCCCATTTGTTCTTGTCTGGTGCCCCTCTGACATTCCAGCGAAGAACATGAAGAAGACTAGGGGTCTCCTGTATACTAACAGACATTCCTACTCCGTGCAGATCCAATACAGTACAATGGCAGGAGTAAGAATCTTCCACAAGATGTAACAGAGTCCAGAACACAAGTAGACAGTGCAGCAACCCCACAAACCCCCCCAAAAACACACCCCACAACTCCCCCCACCCTGTACCTCCAAAACAATGAAATACCTGTCGCGGCAGGCAGAGCAGCCTGACCCCAACAGGAGGTCCCACCCCTCACCCACCAACTGATCCCCACGTCACAGCCCATTGTTTAGTGGCCTCCTCTCCTTCTGTGGAGCCCCACGGAGAGACTGGCCAACCTACATGCCCCTTCGGCCTATAAACAATACTCAAATTTGGAAAGTGGCATGGCCATCCTGGTATCAGTCTGATGAGACACGTGGCCGATAAATGGATTCCTCCTGGGCCGTGGGACCTGCAGACTGTGAGTGGCGCCTGGATTTCGAGTGTCTACCCCTTCTTCCCCTGGGCCTGTGCTGATTCCGGGCAGGCCCACCTGAAGAGGAGTCGGATTCTCTTCCCAGGGGAGAGTGAGGACGCTCCCGCACAGTTTCCTCTGTCCAGTGAAATACCTCCTCCGGTGTGTCAAAGAAGTGGGTGCGGGACCGGTATACTACACACAGCCTGGCTGGATAAATTAGAGCATAAGGGAGCTTGAGTTCATGGATGCGGGCCTTGGCGGCTAGGAACGACTGCCGCCGCTGCTGCACCAACTTAGTATAGTCTGGAAAAATTAAGATGCATGAGTTATTGAACAGCAAATAGCTCCTTAGCCCGGGCCTGTTTCAGGATGGTGTCCCTGTCGTGGTAATTGAGGAGCTTGGCGATGACAGGCCGCGGGCACCCGGAGTGGGGTGCTTCTGCATCAGAGTCCTGTGTGCACGGTCCACCACAAAGCAAGTCCAGAGTCCCCCAGAAGGGAGACAGCCTACGAGCTAAGAAACTGCTCCATATTCCCATTTTCGCAGTCCTGCAGAAAACCAACAAAGCGCAGGTTGTTGAGTTGCGCACTCCCCTCCACGTCGTCCACTCTCAGTGCGAGGCCCCGTTGGGTAGTCTCTAGTGATGATACTTTCTGCTGCAGAGTGGCGACCACATCTTCCATACCCGAGATTCTTGTCTCTGTCTCTGAAATGCGGGCTACGGCATTCCTCAGGTCCTGGCATAGGAGCATTACATCAGAGCCGACCACCCCGATCTTGGCTTCCAATGCGTCTCTGGATTGCACAATAGCGCCATTATCTGGTATAGCATTTTGAGACTCTCCGGGCAGCGCCGCCGGACCCCTTGGCCCGTGAATTTATCCATGGTACTCTGTTTAGTTGAGCCACCGCCGGGCTTGTCTCTGGTCAAGGTGCCCAATCACTGCCACCAACCCTGGCAAGAAAACCTCCAGGAGGTGACTATGTAGCCATTCCGATGAGGTCGGGGTCCCACACCCGGTGTCGTCTAGGTGGAGGCAGGCCACCCCCCCAATCCCCTGGTGGTGCTACCCCCGAAGAGATCACATATGGGGGGAATGAGAGGAGGGGGGAGATGAAGGAGCGGGAGACGCCCGCCGCTGCCAGGCCGCCCTCCCAGGCAGTGCGGTGGTACTCATGTGCCGGGTGCCTGCTTAGTAGAAACGCCGGCTGTCCCAGGAGGGCCCTCTCTACCAGGAGCTGCCCAGGCCGGAGCTGAGGCACCAAGATGACAGTCAGCCGGCCGCATCCCGCACTCCAAATGTCTCCACCACTCAGCACTGCGACCGGAGCAGGCCGCCGACAGAATCCGCTCCCCCGGCTGGGAACCGAAGGAACACCAATGTTGCAGGGTGAGCCCCGCATCGCAAGCCCTGCACCCCCACAGTGGCCGCGGCTGCGGCCGGGCAATGCGGCAAGGAAATGCTGCGTCACACGCAGGCCGTCGCCGATCACCACACCTCCGCCAGCGAACCTCCGGCACAGGGGTGTGGAATTTATTAAAATATCTACTTGTCCATGTGGCAGGTTGCTTCAAGAATCTACTTGTCCTGTAACAAAATCCACTTGTCCCTCTGGTGCCATGTAGTGGCAGCAACACATTATGGCACCAATCTCATTATGTTGGAGCTCTTATATAGCCTCTCTGATTATGCAGGGCTCATACCATAGTAGTGTTTAAATACTAGAAATCCCTATATGTTGCCACGTTTCCGCAGATATACATACTGGGACTGAAGGTAGTGGCAAGCAATAGATCCAGGGTTGGAATGCCCTTTTGAGTCTGTGCAAACTTACTAACTTGCATGTTTTAAGGATTTTCAACAACTCTTCTCTAATATTTTCCTATACTGAGAAATGTTGGAAATTTACTCCTGACAATGGCAGAGGTAAACCTTCTTCGAGAGTTGGGGAAAAAGTGGTTGGAGGGAAAATGAACTTGAAAACACTCAGGTTTTCGCATTAGCAAATCTATACATGCATATTTGCTCATGCTAAAATGCAGTTCACAAATATTTTCTAGGAGTACAATTTCTTGCCCTACTTCTGTGAATTCACGAAAGACATGTAGCTGCACTTAACGCATGGGTGCACTTTTGAGACTTTCTTTAATAATTGGGCCCCTAATTTGGTCTGGCGTTAACCATGACCGTTTGTGTTTATTAAAATTCTCTCTCTCTCTGTATCGGCTGGCTTCACTGCGGTGACAGCATTCTGTCTTTTACAAGGAGCATATCAGCACTCAGAGGAGTTTTGTTCAGTGCCAATACTAATGTGGCAGCTTGTGCTTTTTTGAGAACAAAAACTATTTTTTGCTTTTGCCAATGTTTGTTATAATGGTGAGGGCCTGGAAGCTCTCACATCAATAAGGTTTTACAAAATCCATGCCAAAATAAGTCCCGCGTTGCCAAAACTAAAAGGCCCACCTCCAATTTCAGACCTACTGGCTTTGCCAATGCTTATTTAATTTTATGTTTCCCATAACCTTATTGAAACTGGTTACACTGATTTTGCAATGTTAATATTTTTGTGAAATACTAGCAAGCATCAACACATTTTGCTAAATGATTCTGCTAAGAAAGGGTAGCTGAAATTTTACAGTAGTTTAGCTAAATGTTTTTAGGTCGAGCGACCTATCTCAATGCGCATGCGCATTGAGAGCGGGAGCTCGATATAAAGGGGCTTAAACAGAGCTTACCGAGATCGGGCGATTCCATGAAGTGCCCGTGAAAGCTCGCTCAATGCGCATGTGCATTGCCATAAAAAGCTCGTGCACAGACACCAGCCCCCCTCCCACAGTCATCCCCCAGCGTGCGCTGTGCCAACAAGCCTTTGAAGTGAAGCTTAGCTTCACTTCAAAGGTATCCGCTACCCCCGCCCCCTGCTTCACACGTTTCTCGATCTCCTCCCTCCCTCGCCTTCTTCGCCCTTCAGCGTGCCTTCAGCCTCCATCCTTTCTTTCCCTCTTCCTTGTTCTTTTCAAGCAGTGCCTCTACCGCCCTCCAAGCCCCCCCCCCTTTTAGTCATAGCCATCTCTCCCTTCCTCCCTGTCCCTCCAGTGAGCCCTTCTTGGCAGCCTCAGTTGCCCTCTCACCCCCAGGCTCCTGGAAGGAAGCATTCACGCCGCATGGGGATGCGACTCACACGGCTGCTGAGTGCAGATGAAATGCACCACCGGAGCCGAAGGGTTAACTCTCGCAGCAGGAGGGACTCTCACGCACAGGCATGTTAAAATAGGCCTTTCTCTCAGCCCTAACACCCCCCCCCCCACACGCGCCTCTCCCTGGGCCCCCACCCTTGCACTGACCTATCATACACTCTCTCCATCGGGCCCGCCCTCACCCCAAACACTCTCAGCCTGTCTCTCTTCCACATACAGCGCCCTCTCGCTCACCATTCCCATTAAAGCTATAGCGCTTTCCCCATCTATCTGCACCCTCTCTAGTGGGCTTACCCTCGCCCCCCATAAGCACACTCACCATGTCTCTCATTCACATATTATAGCGCCCACTCGCTCTGCATTCCCATTAAGCTATAGCGCTTTACTCAATTACACTATCTCTTTAGTGAGCCTCCCCTCACTCCTCAATACCCGCTCATATCCGTCTCACCCCCTCACACTGCACCATCAGCCCTCCTCTGTTTCATTCCTGCCCTCTGCCTCCTGCTCCCCCTGTGCCCTCTCCACGCCGTGCGCTCCGGCCTCTTCCATGCTGTTGTTACTGCCCCCTCTTTCCGTCTGCCCCCTCTTTATCCAGACCCATATGGCTGCTGCAGGAGGCGGCTCAGCTGGCGAGACACTGATATCCCCCTGGAGGGCGGCCTCCGCCCCCGCCTTGCATGTGCCCTCCTGCGGACACCAGCAACGCCTCCTGCCGCCTCCATTGGCAGAAATCAGAGACCGCTGAACAGGGAGCAGTCCCTTCGGAACTATGCAAGCCTAGTGCCAGCCTGACTCGAGGGATGCACCACCTACCCCACCACCGAAAAGAGAAACTAGGTGATTCAACTGTTTATATAGCGCCATCACCAATAGTTGATATTATAGCGCTGTGCAGCACGAAACTACAGATGACAATATCAGACAAGAAGCACTGCAGGATAAAAGATTGTTTCTTTCTATATGATGTGGGTGTTATCCGATGCTTCTGTTGTGCTACCTTTGCTACATGCTTTTGTTGTGTTGTGCTTCTTATGTTATATTCTTCTGTTAGGCTGTCCTGTTCTGTGCTTCTGTTCTGTCACTGCTAGAAACACCACTGTGACTGGTGAGCCTCACAGTGCGCCTGTGAACACACACACATACATACAAATACATCTGCTCAGACATAATTAAGTCCTAGACAACCACACGCCAGTCAAGTCCTGGACCACCACAAGTATAAATACAGACACACACACACACACACACACAAATGAACATAAACAGACAGGCATACATACAAACACGAAGACATACATGCACATGCACAATAAAGACAAAGTACATACACACAGTAATTACTAAGATTCAAATATTCAACATATTATACGCCACCCGTATTATAATATAGTGTTTCAGACAATGCTGTCACGTGGCATGCCATACCATAGCAACGCACAACGTAGTATACCACGGGCTGCTATTACTTGTCATGCCATACTCTAACATATTAGAACAAGCCATAAGGTAACTTAGTATATAATACTAACTACACTGTGTTATAGCGCAGCATACCACGCCATACAATAACATAGCATGACACACTATAATATGATAAACCGTGCAATATGATACTACTGTGCCACACTACAATAAAACAAGAGTTAGCAATGCAATAGGTCTCACATTTATGCAAGTTTGAGCTATTGGCATTAAAAATAACAATGCCTTTTATTTTTGTTTTTGTTTTAAAAACATAAATAAAAGGCATAGTCATTTACAATGCCAATAGCTTAAACTTGTTAAGGGCAGTGGATGCATTAGTCCACTGAGGACTTTTAACACTGTCGATACCTTGCCTGTTCGAGCCACGCGGTCCCCAGACAGTCTAAACTCGAACACCGAATCAACTGATTGAGGGTCACGAGCCCCTGCGGTGTGCCGTAGTCTGTCATCAAATTCTCAAGGAGGGTTAATCTCCTGCCAATGGGGATGTTATTGTAACTCTGTTAATTGCGAGGAGGCGCAGGGTGGAAGCAGCATTCTGACCGGGATGCCTGAACACAAACAGCATAAATTGAGAGGTACGGCAAGAAAGACATGCAGTGCAGAGAAGTTATTAGGCAGCGCAGCTGCTGCAGCATCCCAGAAATAACACACAAAGAAGTGTACATTTCAAGGTAATTCATTTGCACTTTCATTTTTTTATAAACACACAGGAACTTAGTCTTGGTCTGTTATATAATAGTCAGTAAAAACAATTTCCGTTTATGTAGGTGCTTTTACCTCCCGAACAACATACTCGGGACGAAATTGAGATGGTTTTAGTGCCTGACAGATTTTTCTTCGCTTGTGTCTAGTTTGGTTATCCAAGTGCACTTCAATGTGTTTGTGTGTGTGTGCGCGTCACCTCCCAAAAGCGACACTCTCAGCCTTTTTCAGTTAAAACGTCTCTGGGATGAAATTGAGGTGTTTTTAATGCGTTATTTTTTAATTTGACTCTTGCGTCTAATTGAGTTATCCGAGTGCACTTCAATGTGTTTGTGTGTGAGCGCATCTGAGCAGTCTGATGAAAGCAGGTTGTCACATTTACAATGCAATGGGTCTCGCATTTGCGAGAGTTTATCCTATTGGCATTGTAAATGACAATGCCTTTTATTTATTTGTTTAAAAAACCAGCACATTAATAAAAGGTATTGTAGTCTACAATGCCAATAGCTCAAAGTCTAGTAAATGCGAGACCTATTGCATTTTCAATGCTTGTTTTCCCTACTTTCATTTGTTTAGGAAAATTTTATATTGAAAGCAAAGAATCATTAATGTTGCTTTCAAGCTTCTGCTAATATGCGCATCTAATCATAACATTCTGGGAGCATTATGCATAGCCTCATATTGCTAAACTTTGAAACCGTGTGTACACATTTTTATACTAAAACCACTGTCAGTAGTGCAGTCAGAACTTAAATTTACTTAGAGCGCTCACCCTAATAATAAAGGCTTTCAATTAATGAACCATAAATACAAGTTTGAACAACATCAACATATGTACACAAACATTAACTTAACTGCATGCAGTGTCCTTCCCTGACCCTTAATGTGGTACTGCAAACTGGCAGCCAAAGGGTTTGTGCTGCAAGGGGTTGGGCCTACTTGTCCCAAGGACAAAATACACATTAAAACTTGTTGCCCTTGACCCCAAACAATATGTCCTGGGCGTCGGGCTATAGAAATTCCACATCCCTGCCGGCAGCTCCAAAAATCAGCTCTGGGCTAGTCCTCAGCGGGAGATGTTAGCGGGGCAGCCCAGGGACCAAGTTGAAAGCTGAAGAGGCAGGATATAGTAAAGATCAATGTGAGGGTGGACGGAGCGCACTCGGCTCACATTCGCCATGCTGGCCTGCCAAGCCACGCCCCAATAGGAATTTTATTTTTTCGGTGTTATTTTATTTATTAAAATGTATCTTATTTTTCAAAATTGGGTTGGGATTTTTCTTGTGTTGTGTTTCCACTTTATTACTGTTTGTGGCATAAAAACTTTATATAGTGACTCTAAGTTTTAAAGCTTTTGCACCAAGCTACAGATGGCTAAGCACAGGTTAATTCAGTGACTTTTGTGGTTCATGCTGGCAATGATTCTGGTTGTTGCTTGTGTAGTATTTCATCCAACTCAAACAATAACCCTATTTCTTACAGTATTGTAACTCATTATTTTAAACAGACATTCTACTCTGCTTCTAGAGAAGCAGGGCGATGACCTGTTCACATTCTTACTCTAAAATATGTTCTTCATTACAGCTTGAAGCCAATATGCTTCCTCCACACTGTTAGAAATTGGGTTTCCGGTTGGCAGAGGTACGCACCCTGTACAAGCAGGAACCACAGTCCCAGTCAGGGTAAGGGTTTTCTAGATTAACTCAAAATGCAGTGCTTAGAAGCCATTACCTCCTCGTAAGTCTTCCTCGCCACCTGAGTTACACAATGATCTTCAGCTCCGCAACAGAACCCTCAAAGTAATTTTACGCACCAGTCCTCCCATTCCTCCTCAACATGGCCGGCCACGTTTACCCTTGACCCAGTACAAGAGGAAGCACAACCCACCCCACTTCCTGTTTTTTGTTCTGGCCTGGAGACTCTCTGAGCACGATTTTCAGGCAATTGGGGTGAGGTTATGCCTTAGCTGGCCCTAACGCCCAGGGTGGAGGCCCTGCGAAGCGGGCTCTTGTTGTACCCCCCTTTTTTTACCTTATAGTACTGGGCTTTTCAGTGAAGGCTCAGCAGAGCAAGCTCATCGTGGAGGTTGGAAGCCCTGCTACAGCGGGCTAATTCTGGGGTGTGTGGGCCATGCATCACGGCCGGTGGTTGTGGCACTGCCCCAAAACCCGCCCCTTTTTTTCATAGAAAAGTCCAGACTATCCGAGGGATTGTGACTTTCGTGGAGACTTGGGAAAGGTCTGTCTCCAACCTCTGGATCCTGCGTATTGTCAGGGAGGGTTATTCGATTGTCTTCAACTCTCCACCCCCAGGATTCTTTGTCCACATTCTCTCACCATCACCTCCGCCAAAGCGGGAGGCACTTTTGGTGGGTTTTGGGGATCTTCTCTAGAAAGGGGCTATTCGTCCTGCTCCGGCCTGTAAAAGGGGTCAAGGGGTCTACTACATTCTTTTTCTGGTAAGGAAGGTTTCCGGGGACTTCCGTCCTGTGCTGGATTTGAAAAGGGTGAACTTGTTTGTCCTTCATGTTAAGTTTAAGATGCTGTCTATGCAGGAGATCCTTCCCTTACTGGTTCAGGGGGATGTGGTTGTAGTGTAGGTCCTATAATAGGCTCTGCGCATTGGAATAATATACACTAGAGATTCGACATAGGACTGAGGTCAGTGTGTCTCTATCGAGTACATTCAACTAAATTGTGTGTGCCAGCTAACTCAGAGGTCACTAGAAACTTTCTCGAATGAACAAGAAGAGATTAGTCTCTGACAACTGCATAAACATGACAACTTTGTTTCCCTTAGAGCCGGAACAATATCTTCAGAGTCGTGGAAACAATAGATAACTATTTCACTAAGTCAGTCGTGCATGCTTCGTTTCTAAAGAGTTGCATAGAAATAGAGAGACTGGCGTTTCAATAAAAGGGGTTTATTGAACAGTCTTATTTCTCATGCAAGAGATATGAACTGCTACAATCGTTAGACAATGTGCGAAGTATAATGCGTACAGCATAAACAGTAATATAAAATAATACTGTAATAGCATTTTCTGTTGCTATGACATATATAAAATACATACATAAATAACACAGGCTAAAATACTCAACTGGTGCTTCTAAAATACGCCTACAACAGTGTACCTAACCTAGGTCTAGTACGGGGGAAGAAGAAGGTGCTGGTTTAGCCTAGGTTTAGTTTTGCCAAGAATTGCCAAAGGTTTCATCAAGGTTCTAATCAGCTCCATACCTTAGAATGAGAGAGGTTGGTATCTCTTTCCCGGGACTCGATTTCCCAACACCCCGCAAGGGGAGTTAGAAACACTGGAGCTGGATTCTCCGCAGGAGGATGACAGCCTCTAGTCAGTCTAGTCAGCTGGGGAGTTGGCTTCCTTCGATACCTGCTGTTGCGAGCTTCGTCGTGCAAGTAGGTAGTCGAACTGCACCGAACCACATCGTGCTTTGCCATAGCAAGGGAAGATATATTTATACCTTGAAGGTGTTTAGAAATGCTGGTATTGACGTAAAAGTCGGGCATATGAACGTCATGAATGAACCCCTAAGGAATAGATGCTCATGCATAATAAAGGAGTTCTTTGAGAAATCAATATCCAGGCAAGGGGAAGTCCCTAAAGCTTAAGAGTCTGGTTTTCCAAGAAATCGTTGTGACGTAGATGAACAGATGTAAGTAGCCATGCCTGTATTTGGGTAGCATGGACTATGCCTAAATATTAACTGGATTCCCTATGCCTATATAAGGGCAATGTGAAATGTACCTATATAAGGGCATGAATCGGGAAATTCATACGAAATCTATATCGATACACAACATGGTATCTTCTTTGGATCTGCTTGATGCCTACCTCCAAGTGCCCATTCACTCTGCATTCCAGCAGTTCCTCCGGTTTTGTGTGGGCCCAGAGCATTTCCGATTGCAGCCACTGCCATTTGGTTTGTCTTCTGCCCTGATGTTCTTCATTAAAGTCCTGGCTCCCTTGGTTGGGCTCATCCATAGGGAGGGAATTTGGGTATTCCTGTACCTTGATAACTGACTGATATCTGCCTCTTCTTTTTCCAATTGGACTCTTCAAGTCTAGAGTGTCTGTGAGATTCTGGAAAGGCACGGTTTTCTGATCAACCACAAAGAGTTGCATCTGGTTCCCACCCAGGAGTTAGTGTTTATTAGGGGTCACCTGGATATGGTCAAGGGGCTGGTGTTTTTGCCGGCCGTGAGGAGGGCAACCTTGAGGAGGGACCTGGGTTGTCTGCTAGCCTTGGATTCTGCCCCGGTGCATGAGTGGTTGAGGTTGCAGGGTTTGATGTCAGCAGCAATAAGTGTACTGCTGTGGGCTCATTTGCATCTGTACCCATTTGTAAACCATCTCCTGTCCCAGTGGGCCCCTTGTTCCGCTGCTTACGATCAGCCAGTGGTAGTGTCCCCTCAGATTCAGATCGCCCTGGGTTGGTGGATGGTGGAATCCATTCTGACCAGGGGTCTTCCTTTTTAGGTGTCTTCCTCCTGGGTGGTGATGACAGATGCCAGCCAGTTGGGCAGGGGGTTGACGTTGGATTCCTTGTCTGTGCAGGGTCTCTAGGATCACCTGCATGCTGGTTGCTAACCCACCTTCAAGGAGGAGCTGAAGGCAGTTCAGATGACTTATCTGGAGTTTGCATCAGCCGTTCAGGGGCATCATGTTCTGGTCCGGATGGACAGTCAGGTGATGATGGGTTACCTCAATCACCAGGGGGGCTGCAGGGTTTGGTCCCTGTGGCTCCGGGTTCAGGAAATTCTCACCTGGGCAGAAAGCACTGTGTTGTCTCTGATGGCACTGTATCTCCCAGGGAGAGAAAATTGTGTAGCAGATCACCTGAGCAGGGTTTTTCCCCCTATGTCTTCGATTTCACTGTCTGGGAGGTGTTCCGTGTATTGCAAACGCAGTTTGGGTGTCCGACAGTAGACTTGCTTGCGGCCAAGGGCAATGCTTAGCTGCCCCACTTCTGCACGATTATTCCCTGTCCAGAGGCATGGCGGGTGGATGCGATGTCATTCAAGTGGCCAGACATCCTACTTTACGCATTTCCGATGATCCATTTGATTGCCCAGGTTCTGTGCAAGGTATTTGTTCTGCTGATTGTGCTGGGCTGAGCTCACCGCTCTTTGTATAATCTTCTGAGGGAGCTGGCCATTCAGGAGTGTTGGGTGATTCCTAATCTTCCTTATACACTGAGGGGTTTGTGTCTTCCTGCGGGGGCTGTGGGTTGGCTCCATCTTCAGGCCTTGATCTTGAGAGGGTGAGCCTCTTGTTCCGTGGCTAGATGAGGAAATGGTTGATTTTCTTTAGGGTTCCAGACATCTGGCGACTCTTCAATCTTATTCCCGACATTGGGGGTCCTTTTCTAGGTGGTGTGTTTCTAAAGGCCTAGAGTCTGGTTCAGTGGACCCGTCCTGGGTGCTGAATTTTCTGTTGGATAGCTTTACGTTGGGCCTAGCTCTTTCTATATTTCGGGCTCAGTAGACGGCTTTGCGGGCGTTCTGAAGTCCTCATTTGGATTGGCTGGATCCATTGGTGGCCCGGTCGATACGAAGTTGTTTTCTTCAATGTCCTAGAGTGATTTGTCCTGCCCCAGCCTGGGATCTCCCGTTGGTGTTACAGGCCCTTCAGGTGGCTCCTTTTAAGCCACTGGGTTCTGTGGACATTAAATTCTTGACCATGAAGGTGGTGATTCTGATGGCCATTGTGTAAGCTGCTCAGATTGGAGAGTTAGGGGGGTCATTTTTACGGTCTCCTCCTTTCTTGCGTGTCTTGCCTGATTGTGCTGTCCTTTGCCCGACCCTAAGTTCTTGCCCAAGGTCCCCTCAGTTGCCAACCATTCCAGGGAGGTCATTCTGCTGACTTTCTCCCTGGTGCCTGAGTCTGGAGTGGAAGCTGATCTCTCCCTTCTGGAAGTCCGGCCGGCATTGTTGGTTTATCTGGAGCGGACTTTGGCTTTTTGCAAGTGTGATAGTTTGTCACATTTGGCCCAGTTAGATCGGGTTATAAGCCTTCTCTTTCTACCCTGAGTAGATGGATTAAGCAGACAATCCTTCTGGCCTATGGTTCTCAGTGGTCGGAGGTGCCGGCCTGGATCCAGGGTCTGTCTACCTAGGGTATTTCTGTCTCCTGGGTCTCTTTTAAAGGGGTAATTATTGTGAATATCTGTAGGGCCTCTACGTGGGCCTCTCCACACATGTTCATGTACCACTATTGTGTGGTGTTGGGTGGTCCTGCTTCTGGGGGTTTTGCTGAGGCTGTTCTACACGCTAGCCCTGCCTGCACTTGACTGCCACTCCTTATGTTGGGTGTCTGTTTGTTTTTTTCCTCTGTGTTGCTGTTTGGATTAAATTGTGGTATTTGCCTCAGCCTTTGGCATATGGTTTCTTGTTGGTGACCATGAAGCTGCTTGGCTTTGGGATATGCTCACTGTGTGACTCAGGCAGTGAGGAAGACTTACAAGGAGGTAATGCCCCAGTAATCTTTATTACTCTGAGTATAGTCTTCCTTGCCACATGAGTTCCCATCCCTCCCTCCCTGTTTGACTATCGGTTTCATGTGGTTGCTTGCTGCATTGGTAGTTGTACAGTAAGTGGGGTTAGTCATGCCTCCTCTTATGCTGGAGCAAGGGTGAAGATGGTTGGCCATGTTGGGGAGGGATGGGAGGACTGGAGCGTAAAATTGCTTGGAGGGTTCTATTGTGAAGCTGAAGCTCACTGCGTAACCTATGTTGTGAGGAAGACTATAGGCAGAGTAATGAAGATTACCAGCAAGTAACCGGAGCAAGAACTACAACTGGGGCCATCTAGTAGATGCTTGACTGGGTCAAACCCAAAAGTTCAGTCCGAACGTGATGGAGAACGGCCCAGAGACAGGAGTCATGCAGACCCTCTGACAGTACCTTGGATACGTCGATGCTTGGGACAATGCAATGCTCAATGGAGAGGATGCATTTCAGGTGCAGGTGATGTGTCGGTTCTGCAGGAAGTGCAAGGTCGTTGAGGCGTTGGCACTTGGGAGTGATGCACTGTGCAAAGTAGGTGATGCCCCAGTTGCGGGTTCGAGGGTTTGGTTAGCAAAGAAAGTGCAGTGCCAGTGATGTGTCAATGTTAAGAGTGCAGTGAGTCAAATTTGTGGAGTTGTAGTTGAACCACTGGGCTGAGGGCGATGCGCCGGTCGACAGCCATACAGGGCCAGTAATGCATCGGAGCCGGGATGGTGCACCACAGATGTTGGTGATGTGGTGTCTGAGACTCACGCAAAAGCAGTTCTTCAGAGGTCCTGCGGCAAAGGCGGGGCTTTGTTGAAAGGCAAGGTCAAGGTCATTGCGTTGTGGGCTCGGTGAGCATTGTCCATGGCTTCAGTGCAGGCAGCGTCAGTTTTGCCTGGATGTGCAGGATCCCAAATGACGTTTCATAGTCGTAGCCACGGATGGGATTACGAGCGGGGCCTAGCCAGACCATGATGTGCTCTGGCCCCCCAACTGAAAACCCACACCTTTCTGTATCTGTTATTTGATAATAATATGGTTACGCTTGATATTTGTGACAGTGCACATGATCTGCGGCCTCAACTCTGCCTGCATTACTAATACTGAAACTGAAAGAACCGTTGCTGTTTCTAGAGTAAGAGTGAGGTAAGGAGACAGACAGAGGGAAGGGGGGCTGGGCACAGGCTGTCATGCACACCCTGGTGCACTGAATGATGCTAATATGATTTATGAATCATAAGAAATGCCTCTCCTGAAGCTTCACTACCATCAGTGAGGGCACTGTATGCAGGCAACAGGTTGACATGCAGCATGAACACACTGCTTCTGGGCGGCCTCCCTTTTCCATCCAGCAAAGATGGTAGAGGAGGCATCATGTTTTAAAGCATGGTCAAAATGGGCAATTGCCCAGAGCCCACACAGGGGGCCACCTGACATGTGGTCGCCACAGTCCCATGGCATTAGTTTTCTATGTAACAGCTGTGTTTTTGTAATCGCAAACAAAACAGATAAAATAAAATACTGTCACTTGACCCTCTGTTGAAAAGCCATTATAAGGGTTAACATGTTGGGCTGCTTATGTGCACTATGTATCTATAAAAGTTGCAAGACATGTGCACATTGTGTTTCAGTCTGTAGACAGGCTCATTAAAGAGCCAGAACTACAAGACTGCAGTGGAAGAACAGTGTACATGTACACTTGCCTTATGAAACCCTCACTCACTCTGCTGATCTCACATAAATAGTATACTTCAACCAACTCTGCCATAAAACAGTTAGGCACACAACTTTGACAGCAGTAGGATCCCAGTCAGGCAGGTGGGTTGGGATCTGAGCCTGAGCTCAATTTGTTATACTAGCTTTAGCAAGAGCCACGCTTGACATCTTTTAAATTGACTTCCCTATCTCACACAGAACCTCAGTACAACTTTCTCTAGAGACATCAGATATAAACACTTACACAGAAAAATATGGACATACATAAAGCCATCTGTGTAGAGAGAAGAGAACCACAAACATAAAGGTATCCTATCACACAGATCAACATGCAGCATATATAGTCACAAATACCATCCATGCAGACGGACTAACAGATACAGGTCCTATGCACACCTGCCAACAGTCTGATCAATGTGTAAGCATGTGGCTATGTAGAATGCCTCTGGTAGCAATTTCTTGTGGAACTGGAAGTGGTATTTAAAAACGTTCAATAGTTATTGTTTCTAAAGGATGGAGCCATTGTTTTGAAAGAATGCACTACTGATAAAGGGGAGTGTTGGTTTAAAGTTAGTCTGTTGGTCTGTTTGTCTGTCTATACATTTCGATCTTACAAACACCTAGAGCTGAAATCTCTTCTCTTTTAAAATCTAATAAATGTCATGGATGGGGGGTGCAGTCTTTCCTGTCAATGAGATAAGGTATTTATGCTTGCTGCTGATCAACAAATATATATATAGACACTCATGCTCACAAGCATGCAGACACATAGGCTCCATGCGCACAGGCCAACACCCATATATACTATTTTGTTCTGCAGAAGGCTCTGATATCATCATGTGCACATCTACCAATGGACATTAAGCATGTACACATCAGCCTGTGCTCACTTCTTCACATCACGCTATGTCTGCAATGTATACCGGTCTGTGCCCCTTACTGTCAATCACCCTGTCCTCCTAAATGCACACCATTCCTTGCTCCCATTGTACATCGGCTATCACTTTCCTGGGCTGAAGCACGCTATCCTTCACTTCCATCTTGCAGAATACCGGTTAGTCTTTTGCTGCATATTATCATTTTAAAAACAATTATTTTTATTAACCATTAATGAGTTCGACAATGAGTATTACATATATGAGAGTTGTACGACAGCAAAGAGCTGACAACAGTTTGTTACAGAGCACCTTTCAAGGAGACAAGGCAAGTTACAGTATTTACGGTGATGTTGGTTCATCATGGGGGGGCCAAGCAGGTGCAACACAAATATTTCCCCGATAGGCATTCCATTTGCCCCATTTGGCGGACTGTTGGACTTGGCCCTTTTTGCAGGGTCATCCCTGAACTTTTTGCCTTCCTCCTGTATTTTGTCTGACCTGTTTTTGTTGGATTTATGACTCTGGGCACTTTACCACTGCTGATCAGTGCTAAAGTGGTTATGCTCTCCCTATTATAAATTGTTGTATGGATTAGTGATTCCATGACTGGTTGGTTTGGTTTACTTATCAGACCCTAGTACAGTGCACTGAGTGTGCCCAGAGCTTGTGGACCAAATGCTGCTAGTGGGCTTGCAGTACTGGTTTTGCCACCCATAGAAGCAGCCTGTAAAAGGGTGTCTAAGGATTGCCATTGCAGAGCCTGTGTGCAGTCTGGTACTGTCATGCTGACTGGGCAAGTGCACCCACTTGCCAGTCCCTAAACCTTCCCTTTTCTTCATATCAGACACCCCTATGGTAGGCCCAAGGGCAGGGTGCATTGTAAGTATTTGGTAGGACAAGCCCTGATGTGTGTGGCGTGTCCTAATAGTGAATTACAGCCATTTTCGTTTTTCACTATTGCAAGGTTACCTGTTCTCCATAGGCCAGAATGGGCAGTTAGATTATTACATTTTATAATCCTAACTGACTCAGGAAACATGGTAGAAATTCGAGTTTAGTATGCCTGTACTCAGAATGATAAAATACATTTTTTAGTGAAGTTGGTTTTAACATTCTGTATTTGAAAATACCACTTTTAGAAAGTAGGTATTTTCTTGTCTAACTATCCACACCTGCCTCTGCTAGGTTGTGTATTCCTTGTCTGGAGTTTGAGTGACAGGGCTGGGGGATTCCAAGAGACAGGATGAGTCAGCCCAGTGGTGAATAGAGAGATCTGCATCTAGATGGGAGGGAAGAGTTGCACCTGGGACCTGAATAGGACTGTGCCTGCCCCCCCACAGTACTGGCTCCACCCCCTATGGTGCGTCTGATGTTTCTGCCCTGCACTGTGAAAGGAAAGAAGGAGCCATGTAAACAGAGTGCTCCAGAACTGGTTTGAACTAGGCAAAGGCCCATCTGCCTTCAGAGGATAGAGGATTTTGGGGTATAAATATTGAGACCCTGATCCCAAGAAATTAGATCACTTTTGGACAACAAGAAGAAAACTTTGCTGAGGAGTGGAACCAGAAGACACTGAGGAGAGACTATCCCTAAGCTGAAGTGCTGCTTGGGGGATTGGCCTTCAGTGGTTGCCGGACTGCCAAAGAAAGGGGAAAAAACTTTGTGTGCTTTACTTTCTACTTGTGAAGGATCTCCAAGGGCTTGGAACAGAGCTTGCCTCGTGCTGAAGTCTCAGGGACAACAGACTTCAAACCCAAGCTCCACAGAGTTCTTTGGAATGCCTGCTGCTGTTTTTGGCCCTTCTGAGGGACTGCGTGTCGCAAGGAGCTGGAAGCGCGACTCAGGAGGAAGAAGCGTGTCGCCGTCGCAGCCGCTGCCGTTGCAACTCCGAAGGAGGGTGTCGCCGCTGTAGCTGACGCATTGCACCGCATTGAGAGAAGCATCTCGCAACGAAGAGGAAGCGTGTCGCCATCGCAGCCGCTGCTGTCGCAACTCCAAAGGAGCGTGTCGCCACTGTAACTGACGCATTGCACCACATCGAGAGGTGTCACACAACGAGGAAGAAGCGTGTCGCCATCTCTGATGTTGCCATCGCTTCATGAATGTCGCCGCTGTAGCTATCGTATTGCACCGCATCAAGAAAAGCGTCTCGCATCCATGGAGAAGTGCGCCACTGTCGGAGCTGCTGCCATCACATCTTGGATGTCGCTGCTGTAGTTGTCGCATTGTGCGGAAGCCTCTTGCAACGTCGGAGAAGAGTGTTGCAGTCGAGGCTGTTGCTGTCGCATCGCTGAACAAGGGTGTCGCCGCTGCAGTTGGCGCATCGAACTGAGACTTCTCGCATCATCGGAGAAGCGTGCCACATCTGGAAGATCTTCATGTCTTTTATTTCTTTGCACCGGAACTTTGCCGCATTTCCATCGCTGCCACACTGTTTGTTGTGGAAGCACCCGCATCGAAAGGTACATTGACTTAAAGTATTGCATCCTAAGAACTGAACTAAACTAAGCTAAAACTACCATTTTAAGTATAGTACTGTGGATTTTTGTAGTTTGTGGTCTTGTGTTAAGTCTATATAAAGAATAATTATTTTTAATATACAACTGTGTGGTGTCCATCTGTAGTGTTGTCACTGGGTTACTGTATGTGGTCACAAATGCTTTACACACTGCCTCTGAGATAAGCCTGTCTGCTCGTGCCAAGCTCCCAAGGGGGTGAATAGGCGTTATTTTAGGAGTGTACCCCCTTAACCTGACTAGAGACAAGGGTCCCTATTTGTCACAAGTACCAAACTGTGCCAACTAGAGACCCCAAAATCTAACATGGACCATTTATGGGGGCAGTCACATGCAACATATACTGTTTTGACCATTCACCAGTCCATATCCGCTTTCCAAGCCTCAAGTTTTGGCGACACTGCTGCCCCCCACAACTGCACTATATATCTGTTGGCCACCATTAGACCCAGAGTGACCCATAATTTGTCTTTACTGTTGAGGTCCATGGGTTCCAACACATTTAAGAGGCATCTTTTTGCTTCTGGCCTAATTACGGTTTCTAACACCTCACCCATACAGTTATGTATCTTCTTCCAGTATTTCTGAACACCCCCACATTCCCATATTATGTACATAAAGGTGCCCACTTGGCCACACTGTCTTTGCATTGTCCCTCAGTCTCCCTTCCCATTTGCGCTAGTCTGGGTCCAGAGACGTATACTCTATGTAAAATTTTGAGTTGGAGTAGACATAACCTAGACCAGATCGCAACTTCCTGTGGGGAAGCCACCAACTCCTGCCACTCCTCGTCATCCAGCTCCAGCCTATATCCCTCCCAGTGCTCTCGTATCCGTCCTAGGGGATCAGCAGTGTTATTAATGAACTTTTTGTAAGTCAGGGCTATTGCTTTTTTTGGAAGGTATCCATCTTATAGTCTGTCCTCCAATGGAGAGGATTCCAGAGGGGAGGTCACCTCTGGAACATTTGACTGGAGGGCATGCCAGACCTGTAGGTATCTAAAATACTTGGTGTCGGCTAGCTCATGTTTGTGCTGGAGTGATGCGAATGACACCACCTCACACTTTTCCCTTAGGTCCCTAAACTTCGAAATCCAAATGAGGTTCCATTTGTCAAACCCCCTTGAGGTCCCCAGGGTGCCCAGCTGTTCTGAGTCTCATAGGGGAGTTGCTAGCGTGAGTTTCTGGTCCCACCCCAGGCTTCGGTTCACTGCATGCCAGACCTGAACTGAGTGCTTTGTTGGTCCTGTTAGGGGATACCGTCGGGCTCTAGAATAAATCACCTTGTAGTGGTTTCCGCCAGGGAGTAGCCATTTATCCATTCTGTGGGTCGTCCCTGAGGCGATAGGTACAATGATTGATGGCGACCAGGTGGGCGGCCCAATAGTACATTTTGATGTCCAGAAGCCCAAGTCCCCATCATACCACCCAAGTACACGTTTGTGCTAAGCTGTTGGGGTCTACCATCCCACAGCAGTTCTCTCTGCAGGCTCTCTATCTCCTTGAAATATTTCACTGGGACCAGATCTGGGGAGTTCTGCAAGACTTAGAGGAAGCACGGTAACAACATCATTTTAAAAAGTGCTGCTCTTCCCAGCAATGAAACTGGCAGTGCCTTTCAGTTCACGACATCTCGCTTCAGTCTCTGCAATGGGGGAAGTAGATTGCGTCCGTATCAATGTTTGCGGTCTTAGGTAATGAAGACTCCAAGACACTTGAAGCCCACTTTTGTTATTTGAATAGAACAACCCCTGAGTGGAGAGGGAGGGTCCACATGAAGAACATACAGCAGGGACTTGCTCTAGTTAATCGTGTACCATGAGTTTTACCCAAAGTTTGTGAAGATATTGCACTATATGAAGCAATTTTTCTGGGGAGGCTAGGCACAGAAGAATGTCGTATAATGAGATGCGGTCTTCCCATCCCTCCATCCACCTGAGTCCCCTAATCATTGGATCCCTACAGATCCATTCCGCTAACAGCTCTAGGGAGGGAGTAAAGAGTAAGGGCGAAAGTGGACAGTCCTGGCGGGTCACACTAACCAGAGCAAATACCCCTGATTTCCTATTGTTGACCACAACCTGCTGCATATCATCTTTGAGGCTTTGTTGCACACCACACTATGCTCCCCTGATATACATAGCTTTTTCCCCTTGCTCTTGAGTGTACTCATGTTCTTCCATATCATTATGTGAGAAATTGCACCAGTCCGATCTTTCTTGGATTTCTGGTGCTTGTTGCAGGGTAATTTTAAGGCATGGGCAAATTGGCTGATTGCACAAGACCTCCAGCATCCAAAGGGCCCTTGGTAAAGTTATCAAGATAGCCAGAAGGACAGATTTGTGTTTGTCTGATGGGCATGCTTGCTTCAGAAAATCTTAAACCACATACCTTACTACCCCATCTAACCCTCATGCTCCCAGGTAATTAGTGGTAATTAAGTTAAAGAATAAACTTTCTGTCCTATGTCTCTCTTTCAATCATCATATCACCTCTTCTATCTCATCACTCTCTCTTTACTCCTCTACTAAACCCTAAATTATGTACCTCTGTACAAAGTCACAGTGTCAATTAATCAAAGAGCATCCTTTGACGTGTATAGGTGGGGCCTAGCTCTCCTCTCCCAAGTGTGTCCCACCCAGCTCACATAAATGCAGCAATACACAAATCTGTCTGGGAAGATTCCTCTACCACCTCATGTCTTTACCATACATTCCCGGGTCTTCCTAAAGGGAAACTAAGGTCCTCAATTACAGACAAACCTGTACTCACTGTCCAGCACTGTTACCTGTATGTATCGTGCCTCCACAGGGACGCATCCACCCAGCACACACATTCACCATGTATACACTGCACAACACTATTTCCTTCATGTACTGTACTTCTTGTGGGTACACATACACCCAGTACATGCATTCACCATGCATGCACTGCACAGCACTCCATCCTCATGTACTGTTCCCCTCGCAGGTACACACACACCCAGCACATACACTCACCATGCATGCATTTCTCAGGGCTGTCCCTGTATTGTACCCTTCCCAGGCACACATACACCCAGAGCCGAGTGACAACTCTTGTGCTGCATAGCACTTCCACATCTACCTGATATAGGGTAAGGGTGAGTTAAGCACACAGCTGTGGAACTTTTAAAAAGGTGAATGAACCTCTAGGCCTCACTCCAGTAATAGGGTAAAAGGTACCTGTTCACTACTGCTGATCACTACACGGTATACTGCCACCATTGCATTGGGCTGCTTAACTCCTGGTGAAGGTGGTAGCCTTCCACCACTATGAGGGTAGCGCTGTGGGAACCCCAAGTCCAACAAGACCCCCATCAGTGAGACAGGCTTATGTCATGGCATGCATGTGTGATCTGTGTTTGCCTATGACAGCAAAAATCAGCAGTTGGGATTCAGACAACAGTACAGTTGGGCACTCAGAGTACGGGTACAAGTCCATTACCATGCAGAGGACTTTTCTGTCCCAACCATTTGCTTTTCAGAAATGATGCAAAATGTTGATCCGGCATTTTGTGTTAATTTTAGCATGAAATGCTTCCTTACATTAATTTTTAGGGCCCATTTGACACTAGACAAGTTAATAATTTCATGTCACATGAACAGCCACTGATGTTCTATTATTTCACATTGTTACCGTGCTCCCACAATCACATTTTGGAAAAAATGAAAACTGAATATGCAGCATGGTGCAATGCTGCAATCATGGCATTTTGTGCATAAGAAATGCAGGAAAATTTGTGCGATTATGCCACTCCAAACTAAATTTTACCCATGCCTACCTTTTACCCAAAATGATAAAATGAGGACCCCTGAGTTACTTAACAGCACACATTGCCATCACTATCAAGAGATCCCTCTGGGAGTCGTTGTGCACTTTCCAAAACATATTTTTCTATACTGACCTTGTTGAGATACTCCAGCTACAAGCTCTGAAACAGAGACGGCTCACATCTTAGGGGTTCATGAAGTGAATCATTTAGACTTGCTCTAATTTTACTATAATAGTCCAAAGTTGTGCAGAACTGCTTTAGCACCACAGTACCAGACACACATAGTGACATAAAAAAAAACCTGCCTGTTTGAATGATCGGCAGGCTATGCTCAGTCTATCACACATACACTATTTGTGTTGTATAGATTGCTGACACACTTGCAATCTGTTAGTGATCTGTGATCTGAAAACATAGCCTGCAGCTTTCTGTATGCCATTGATTGAAAGCAAATTACAGGCACTGCATCACACTTACAATGTGATTACACAATAAAGCACCATGCAGTTCAGGCCACAAGGTGGTTTAGTGTTTTATACACCTTGGCACTGTCAATCACTTTGCATGGATATAGGGCCTCCCACACGGTGGCAAGAGAAACCCAGGGGCCTATTTACAACGGGATCACCTCCAGAATGTCCCTATTAGCGACGTTCTGTTGGCGATTTGTCCATCTCCATATTTATACCTCAGCGTTAAGCCACTTTTTTGTGACTTACAGCTGCTTTGAAAATAAGGTCTGTTGGAAATGGGGGTCTCTAGTTGGCAGAGATTTGCACCTTTGTCCAAGTAAGGACCCTTCGTCCTAGTCAGGGTAAGGGGGATACACTTCTAAAATAACTCCTGCTTACCATTTTGGTAGCTTGGCAGGAGCAGATAGGCTTATTTCAGAGGCAGTGTGTAAAGCATTTGTCCATGCATACAGTAACAAAGTGAAAACACTACAAATGGACACCACACCAGTTTGGTAAAATAAGCAAACTTTATCTAAACCAACAAGACCAAAACTGACAAAAATCCAATATACAATACTTTAAAAAAATAGTTACTGTGTAAAATACCCTTTGAATTGCAGGAAAAACTGACTCGGTAGCTCCGTCCGGGGCTACCGCGATACTGAATATGACAGAGTATAACGATTCCGGCCAACGGCGTCGATACGGGTTACCTAAAGCGTCGACAGACTCGGAGTCAGTACCTTTTGTTGTTGCGGCTGACACAATGGTACAAGCCGATCTGGGGTAACTGTTGCGGGTGCGAGGTGAGATGGAAGCATTGCAGTGTGCAGTGTCCTCACGGCTCGATACAGGCAGCGGCTAGTTGACAGAGTCGGTGAGACCAAGGCTTGCGTTTCAGCATGAGACGGTGCTCGGTGCAGTGCTGGCAGGTCATGATGCGGCGACGGAGCCGGTCGGTGTTTGAGTCGAGCAGCGACAGAGTCGATGACATCAGTGCATCGTGTTGTGAAGCGGTGCAGAGTGCGATGCCCACAGGGCATGATGCAAGCAGTGGCTCATTGACGGAGTCGATGAGACCAGCAGTGCATTGCAAAATGAGGTGGTGCTCTCTACGGTGCCTTCAGGACATGGAATCCTGCGACGGACTCAATGACAGAGTCGGTTACCCTTTTCTTCTCCAGGTAACTGAAACCAGCGGTTCCAGAGACTGTGCCTAGAAGCTTGATGAGATCTATGATATTCCTGAGACCTCATGAACAGGGGGCAAGCTCAACTTCAAGCCCTTGAAGATCTTCCTCAAACGGGGGACACAGCACACAGCAAAGTCCATCTCCTTTCCTTTGCAGAAGCAGCTACTGCAGGCCAATCCCAGACACTACACAGGAAAGGGGCAGTACTCCTCCTCCAGTTTCTCCAGCTCTTCTTCTTGGCAAAGGTTCTTCTTGATTTCCTGAAGTGATCTAAATGCCTTGGGTCTCGGCACCTCTTTTTATAAAGCAAAATCCTTTGTTCTCTGGTGGCAGAGAATCCCTGTGCTCAGTCAGAGCCAGTTTTGTCCTCCTTGGTGCAGCTTCCTGGTAGGAGGTTGAGACACCAGTGTGTCAGGCAGACCAGGCTGATTCAACTGAAAGAAAATCTACTCCCCCTACTCTAAATGCAGCCCGGGTCTATTCAGCCCAGCCCTGACCAATCAGATTCTCTGGAGCCACAGCTTATTCCCAGCCTCTGTCACTCCAAGGCCAGCCAGTCAATACACATCCTAGCAGAGGCACACTGGATGGCTAAGCAAGAAAATACCTTCTTTCTAAAAGTGGTATTTTCAAACACAGAATGTAAAAACCACCTTCACTAAAAGATGCATTTTAACATTCCGAGTTCAGGCATACTAAACTTTATTTTCCTACCTTGTTCGCAGGGGTAGTTATGTTTATTATGTGTTATAAGCAAACTCCCAAATTCATCCTATGGGAACAGGTAGGCTTGGAATAATGAAAACGAAATTGGCAGTACTACACTATCAGCACGTGCCACACACACCAGGGCATGTCCTACCTTTTACATACACTGCACCCTGCCCACGGGGGTACCTTGGGCCTAACTTAGGGGTGACTGACAGGTAAGAAAAGGGAAGGGTAGGGCCTGGCAAGTGAGCATACTTGCCAAGTCGACATGGTAGTACTAGACTGCACACAGGCTCTGCAATGGCAGGCCTGAGTTACATTTACAGGCTGCTTCTGTGGGTGGAACAACCAGTGCTGCATGTCCACTAGAAGCATTTGATTGACAGGCCCTGGGCACACACAGTGCACTGTAATAGGGACTGACTAGTAAATCAAATGGAGCACTTGGAATTTGGCACTGAACAGCAGTGGCAAAGTGCCCAAAGCATCTAGACCAGCAAAAACAAATTCCAACACACAGCAAAAACAAAGGAAGCAAAGGCAAAAATACAAGGGAAACCCACGCCAATGGTGTCAGGTCTAACAAGGCCCCTTTACCCTCATCACTTAGTGTGAAAGGAGTGTGCAATGGGAGTTGCTGTGGGCAATCAACCGCAATACCCATTGCTTTTAAAGCTGACCCAGATTTACAGGGAGGTGTACATCTGAGGCAGCGGCAAAAACCAACGCCATCCAAGAGCAGGCATTAGAATGGCAATACAAGGAGAAATACTTGTATTTCTCCTTGCTTTTCCCTTTTTATGGGTGCTGCATTCTGTAGCACATGTACAGATGCGCACATCGGCTCCCATAGCAAAAAGGAGTGGGTGGGGAAAAGCCTACACCCTGTGGCGGGCACCATTGCCACTGTGCTTGCCTGGATCAGGGGGGACCCATGGGCACATCCCTGTGACAGATTCGGAGGAGGTGAAGGGGGGCCTGCTACGGCTCCCGAAGTACGATTCTGACAGCCTTTTCATCTTGTTGAGACCAAGGACAAGCAGCTGTCTGAATCGTCCATCGTGTTCGCTCGGTCAGAATTCGGCTCCAGAGCGCTGCATGATTCAGATAAGAACAAGTCATACGAACAGGTTTGGGTCCCGGAAACGATTTGGCCAATGCGTACATGATCTTCGCATTGTACTTTGCCATTCAGACCTGTGTACGATTCGGTCATAAACAAGGGCTACGAATCGGATCTGGGAAAGCCAAATCATACTAGGAAGCCTTCCGAATGACATAGGAATCGGGCCCTATATTTTGTACATCGATATTCTGTCAGTGAACCTTAAATATTATAGCCTGTATGGGCCATTATTTTAGGTATCCCCAAAGGAACCTTATGTGAATGTTTGTGGAAGGAAATCAAAAATACGGAAAGATACAGTAATTGGCTATTAATTACAAGGCAATTTCAGTTGGTCAATAGCTAAAGGGTAACCCATTAAAAGTAGGGGATACAAGATATTATAGCCTTGCATAATCCGTAATATTTGGTATCCTCATAGTAAGAGAAGTTAGAAAACTCAAGGAAGGATGCCAGTGGGCAGAAAAATACTGTGCTCACCCGGCCAAAATAAGAACATGTCAAATTGAATCCTGATAAGCTCTAACCAGAGAAACATAGAGGATACCAAATATTATAGGCGGTAGAGTCCATTATATATGGTATCCGCTAAAGTAAACAGATCTGAAGTATTGGGGAATTACATGAAAAATGTGACAAGATACTGTAGTCTGCTAACAAATACATGACAACTTCAAATGGGAAATGGCTAATAGGTAACTCAAGAAATGTAAGGTATACAATATATTACAGCAATGCGTAAGCCATAATATTTGGTATCCCCAAAGTAAACAATGTTGGAAAGCAAAAGTGAGAGTGCTATTTGGCACAAAAATACTGTGCTCACCAATCCAACACAAGGCCATGTCAAATTGAATCATGGCCAGTTCTAACTTGAGAAATATAGGGGATACCAAATATTACTGACGGTATAGGCCATTTTGTTTGGTATCCATATGGGAACCGGATGATAAATCTTGTGGAATGATATACAAAGTATGAAAAAATACTGTAGACTGCAATCAAATAAATGACAACTTCAAGTGGTCAATGGCTAAAGGGTAACCATGGAACGTAGGGGATACGAGATAATACAGCAAAGCATGAACCATCATTTTTGGTATCCCCATAGTAAATTAAGTTGGAAAGGAAAAAGAAGGGTGCTTTTTTTGGAATAAGAATACTGTGCTCACCCATCCAACATTAGACCATGTCAAAGTGAATCATGGTAAGTTCTAACCTGAGAAACACAAGGGATACCAAATATTATAGGCGGTAGAGTCCATTATATATGGTATCCCTTAAAGGAAAGAGATGTGAAGTCTTGGGGAATTATATAAAAAATTTGAAAAGATACTGTAGTCTGCTATCAAATACATGGCAACTTCAAGGGGTGAATGGCTGAAGGGTAACTGGTGAAACATTGGAGATACAAGATATTACTGCATGCGTGAGCCATAATATTTGGTATCCCCATAGTAAACAATGTTGGAAAGCAAAAGGAAGGGTGCTATTTGGCATTAAAATACTGTGCTCACCCATCCAAAATCAGATCATATCAAAGGGAATCCTGGCAAGTTCTAACTTGAGAAACATAGGGGATACCAAATATTATAGGCTGTATAGGCCATTATGTTTGCTATTCCTAAGGGTACAGTATGTAAAAAATATGAGAAGGGATTGTAGTCTGTTTAAAAAAAAAAAAGGAAACTTCAATTGGCCAGTGGCTAAAGGGTACCCTTAGAACGTAGGGGATACAAGATATTACAGAAGTGCATGAGTCATAATATTTGGTATCCCCATACTAAATGATGAAGGAAAGGAAAAAGAAGGGTGTTTTTTGGCATAGGAATACAGTGCTCACCCATCAACATTAGACCATGTCAAATTGAATCCTGGTAAATTCTTACCTAAGAAACACAGAGGATACCAAATATTATAGGCGGTAGAGTCCATTATATATGGTATCCCCTAAAGGAAGATAATGTGAAATCTTGGAAAAAATGTGAAAAGATACTGTAGTCTGCTATCAAATACATGGCAACTTCAACTGTTGAATGATTAAAGGGTAACTCGAGATACGTAAGAGATACGAGATATTAAAGCAATGTGTGAGCTACCCCCGCGCCGCACGGCCACCAGCTGCTGCGTGTGCCCCTCCGCTGTGCGCTGCCTCGCTGCCTGTTTTGCCTGCATTTGTGCTTGCCTTGATTTCTCTTGTCTTTACCCTTGTTTTGCGCCACGTGTAATTTGTGCTTGTATTTTTATCCCCCAGTCTTTTTTGGCCCGTGTTTAGCGTCTTTTGTTAGGAATTTGTGCCTGTTTCGCCGTCCCCTGTCCTGTTTCCCGCCTCCCTCGCCGCCCCCGCTTCCCGCCACCACTTGCGACCCCGCCCCTTTTTTCCTTGTGTTCCCTCCCCGCTCCCGCCTCCCAGCTGACCCGCCCACCCGCGCACTTGGCCTTAAAAGGCGACCGTGCAGCACAGGTAAGTGTGACCCACTTGTGGGACACCCCCGCGCCGCACGGCCACCAGCTGCTGCGTGTGCCCCTCCGCTGTGCGCTGCCTCGCTGCCTGTTTTGCCTGCATTTGTGCTTGCCTTGATTTCTCTTGTCTTTACCCTTGTTTTGCGCCACGTGTAATTTGTGCTTGTATTTTTATCCCCCAGTCTTTTTTGGCCCGTGTTTAGCGTCTTTTGTTAGGAATTTGTGCCTGTTTCGCCGTCCCCTGTCCTGTTTCCCGCCTCCCTCGCCGCCCCCGCTTCCCGCCACCACTTGCGACCCCGCCCCTTTTTTCCTTGTGTTCCCTCCCCGCTCCCGCCTCCCAGCTGACCCGCCCACCCGCGCACTTCGCCTTAAATGGTGACCGTGCGAACGCGCAGCGGGCGCGCCGATTGTGCGCCGAAGGCGCGCCAAAGGTAAGCCCGTCTGCGCCCGTCCGCGCCTGGACCGCGCCCAGCGCCAGGACCCCTGGCCCCCACCGACGGAAGCCGACCCGACGAACCTACAGCGCCGCCGACCTCATCGCACTCAACACCGGCCGAATCCCAGGATGTCACCGAGCCGCCCCGAAGCAAACCCACGGACCCTTCAGCTGCCACGCCTGCAAGTTCACCTGCATCCGGACCTTCCCTGCACCCGCCAAGCCGAACTCCAGCAGCACCCACCTCAAGTGTATCCTGCTCAACACCCGCTCCGTCCACAGACACGCCGTAGAACTCTGGAACCTGCTCGACACCACCGCCCCCGACGTTGCCTTCATCACCGAGACCTGGATGAACGCCTCCTCAGCCCCAGACATCGCCATCGCCATCCCAGAGGGCTACAAGATCACCCGGAGGGACCGAAACGCCAACCAGACGGGAGGAGGCATCGCCATCATCCACAGAGACACCATCCGCATCACTACCAACACCGATGACACCCTCACCACCGCTGAACACCTGCACTTCCAGATCCACACCAACCCGAAGACCACCCTCAGAGGCACCCTGATCTACCGACCCCCGGGACCACGCACACGATTCAGCGAGGACATCGCCGACTTCATCAGCCCGCACGCTCTCCCCTCCGCCGACTACATCCTCCTGGGGGACCTCAACTTCCACCTGGAGAACAACAACGACCGCAACACCATCAGCCTGCTCGACAACCTCGACAACCTCGGACTCAAGCAACTGGTGACCACCCCCACCCACCTCGCCGGACACACACTCGACGCCGTCTTCTCATCCAGCAAAGACGTCACCTTCAGCCACGCAACAGGACTCCACTGGACGGACCACAGCTGCGTCCACTTCACCTTCAGAAGAACGACGATCCACCACCACCAGCAACAGGTTGCTCGAAGAAGCTGGAACAAGATCACAGCCGACCAGCTCACCGCTTCCCTGAGCCAGCACCCTCCCGCCAACTCAGCGAACCCCAGCCAGGCCGCCGACAACCTCACGAAATGGATCAACGACTGCGCGGACGAACTCGCCCCCCTGAGAACCCCACCCAGCAGATCCTGCAGCAGAAAAACACCATGGTTCACCGACGAACTCAAGAGCTCCAAGAAGAACTGTCGAGCCCTCGAGAAAGCCTGGAGAAGGGAACCAACGACGGACAACATGAACACCCTCAAGCTCGCCACCCGGAAACACCACCAACTGATCCGCGCCACCAAGAAAAATGCATACAAGGACCGGCTGGACAACAACGCACACAACTGCAAGGAACTCTTCAACATCGTGAAAGAGCTATCCAACCCCAACGCCGGAAACAACGACATCACCCCGTCGCAAGAACTCTGCAACTCCCTCGCGTCCTACTTCCACAACAAGATCACGGACATACACAACAGCTTCAACAACCAACCAACGCAAGCCACAACCGCAACGACGCCACCCACCGCCACCCTCCGCACCTGGACCCCGATCAACACCGAAGACACCATCCGCACCATGAACTCCATCCATTCCGGATCTCCGACTGACCCCTGCCCTCACCACGTCTTCAACAAAGCCGACGCTGTCCTCGCACCCCACCTGCGGGACATCATCAACACCTCCTTCGACTCCGCCACCTTCCCTGAGAGCTGGAAGCACGCCGAACTCAGCGCTCTCCTCAAGAAACCCACAGCAGACCCCACCGACCTCAAGAACTACCGTCCCATCTCGCTCCTCCCGTTCCCGGCCAAAGTCATCGAGAAGACCGTCAACAAACAGCTGGCCGCCTTCCTCGAGACGAATGGATCCCTCGACCCCTCACAGTCCGGCTTCCGAGCAAACCACAGCACCGAGACCGCCCTCATCGCCGCCACCGACGACCTTCGAACTCTGATGGACAACGGAGAAACAGCGGCCCTCATCCTCCTGGACCTCTCCGCGGCTTTCGACACCGTCTGCCACCGCACCCTAATACAGCGCCTCAGCAACATCGGAATCCAGGAGAAGGCACTGGAATGGATCACCTCCTTCCTCGACGGAAGAACACAAAGAGTCCGCCTACCACCGTACAAGTCAGAGGCCACCGAAGTCATCTGCGGCGTCCCTCAAGGATCCTCACTGAGCCCCACCCTCTTCAACGTCTACATGAGCCCCCTCGCGGCCATCGCACGCCAACACAACCTCAACATAATCTCCTACGCCGACGACACCCAGCTTATCCTCTCCCTGACCAACGACCCCGCCACCGCCAGAGCCAACCTGCACGAAGGGATGAGAGACGTGGCCGAATGGATGACGACCAGCCGCCTGAAACTGAATTCAGACAAGACGGAGGTCCTCATCCTGGGCTCCACGCCCTCCGCCTGGGACGACTCCTGGTGGCCCCCCGCCCTGGGCACCGCACCCAAACCGACAGACCACGCACGCAACCTGGGCTTCATCCTGGACTCCTCCCTCTCCATGACCAGACAAGTCAACGCCGTCTCCTCGTCATGCTTCAACATCCTGCGCATGCTACGTAAGATCTTCCAGTGGATCCCCACCGAGACGAGGAAGACGGTCACCCAAGCCCTCGTCACCAGCCGTCTGGACTACGGCAACGCCCTCTACGCCGGAACCACTGCAAAACTCCAGAAGAGACTCCAGCGGATCCAGAACGCCTCGGCGAGACTCATCCTCGACATCCCCCGACGCAGCCACATCTCCGGACACCTGAGAGACCTGCACTGGCTCCCGGTCAACAAGAGAATCACCTTCCGACTCCTCACCCACGCACACAAAGCCCTACACGACCAAGGCCCGAGCTACCTCAACAACCGGATCAACTTCTACACTCCCAAGCGCCTCCTCAGATCAACCAACCACGCCCTCGCCGCCGTCCCCCGCATCCGAAGAGCGACAACAGGAGGAAGATCCTTCTCCTACCTGGCCGCCAAGACCTGGAACTCACTTCCGACCAACCTGCGCCTGACCCAAGACCACCTCTCCTTCAGGAAGAAGCTCAAGACCTGGCTGTTCGAGCAGTAGCGGCACCCCCCCCCCCAGCGCCTTGAGACCCTACGGGTGAGTAGTGCGCTCTACAAATGACCTGATTGATTGATTGATTGATTGATTGATTGATTGATTATAATATTTGGTATCCCCATAGTAAACGATGTTGGAAAGCAAAAGGAAGGGTGCTATTTTGCATAGATATACTGTGCTCACCCATCCAACATAAGACGATATAAAATTGAATCCTGGTAACTTCTAACCCGAGAAACTCTGAAGATATCAAATATTATAGGCTGTATCGGCTAATATATTTGGTATCCCCTAAGGGTACCGCAGGCAAAATCTTGTGGAATGATGTACAAAATGCGAAAATATACTGTAGTTTGCTATCAAATTATGGTCAATGGCTAAAGGGTGACCCATGAAACATAGGGGATACAAGATATTACGGCAATGGGTGAGACACAATATTTGGTATCCCCAATGTAAATGACGTTTGAAAGCAAAAGGAATGGTGCAATTTGGGAATGAAATACTGTGCTCCCGCATTCAACATAATGTGAAGTCAAATTGAATCCTGGTAACTTCCAACCGGAGAAATACTGGTGATACCGAATAATATAGGCAGTATACGCTATTATAGTTGATTTCCCCTAAGAGTACGGATGCAAAATCTTGTGGAATGATGTACAAAATATGAAAAGATACTGTAGTCTGCTATCAAACAAAAGGCAATTTCAACTGGTCAATAGGTAAAGGGTAACAAATGAAACATAGGGGATACGAGATATCACAGCAATACATGAGCCATAATATTTGGTATCTCCATAGTAAATGAAGTTGGAAAGCAAAATGAAGTGTGCTATTTAGTTTAGAAATACTGTGCTACTGCATATAACATAAGGCGAAGTCAAATTGAATCCTGGTTACTTCTAACCAGAGAAACACTGGGGATACAAAATATTTTAGGCCATATTGGCTATTATAGTTAGTATCCCCCAAGGGTACAGATGGAAAATTGTGGAATGATGTACAAAATGTGAAAAGATACTGTAGTCTGCTATCAAACAAAAGGCAATTTCAACTATTCAATGGCTCCTGGGTAACCCATGAAACATAGCGGATACCAGATATTACAGCAATGCGTGAGCCATAATATTTGGTATCCCCTTAGTAAATAATATATGAAGGCAAAATGAAGGGCGGTCTTTAGTATAGGACTACTGTGCTCCCCCATCCAACATAATGCAAAGTCAAATTGAATCCTGGTAACTTCTAAACCGAGAAACACTGGGGATACAAATCAAATCAAGTTTATTATGTTTTGGCTCTCAATGAGGGCCACATAAAACCAAACACATCATTATACAAATTAAAATAATCAAAGAATAACATCATACAACAGGAAAAACACCGGATTGTCAGCAAGAAGAACTATCATCATCTTCTCCCTGTAAATCATTAATAAATATCTAAGAACCCTTTAAAAAATTTAAAAATTCTTGAACAAAACATTTCATTTGGAGGGCAGTGAAGTGCATGGATAAACATTTTTGCATTTACAATTCCTAGTTGTAGACAAATTGGTTTTAACCATTTACAGCGCAATGAGCGCAATGCAGGACAAATAAACAAGACGTGATTTCGATCCTGTACAGCATTATTACAAAGATTACACATTGGAGATCCCCCATACCATTTTGCTAGAAGAGACTTAAGTGGAAGCAAGTCATGTCGTAGGAGATACCATAGTCTGCGGACTCCGTGGGGGGTATTCCAAATGAGATATTGTTGGGGCCGTTTTGGGATATATGTTTGTAGAAGAAATTCCCTTTCTTTCAGACTAGGTTGGGCAAGTATATCCAACTTATAACAGAGTTCCCAAGATGTACATTTTAGTTTAAACTTTAGTTCTGAAGGAGAGAGGGAAAATAAAATACTCTCATCCAACTCTAATAAAGCTGCTGCTTTCCTAAAGTTTTTTACTAATGACGAGAACTCGTTAAAGTTGCCCAAGAGTTCCTTTTTAATAACTTCTCTTAGGGTACCGGATTTACCTCTAGCCAAACAGGCTACCCATCTTACAAGAGCCACCAACCCCTGTACCCAACAACTTCGGAGTCCGAATTCCAACCTACATGACGAGGTTGAACAAGCATTGTTAAAAGATGACATTTTCCGCAAAACCTTTCCTTCCACTTTTTGCAGGAACCCCCATTGTTTCAACTCCACTAATTCGATTCCATATAGGAGAGTTGCGGGCACCTTTGCTCTAAATACATCTAAAAGAAGAGAAAAGTGTCTCTTCCCCGTAGCATTATATAATGAACATAGCCCCATTCCATGGGCCAGTGCTTTACGAGAGTTATGATCGATATGGGAGATCTCACTAAGATTTGCTGATATAATTTTACCTAAAAAGGTATAGGTTTTAACCACCTCAAGTTTTTGTCCACCTATAAACCAATTAAAACTTCCTGACCTGCATTTTTTCTTTCCAAAAATGCACATGATTTTACTCTTAGATGTATTTATTTTCATATAATGTGCTACAGAGAATTGGTTCAATGCATGCAGACGATTAGATAAACCCTTCGGGGTCAAATCTAAAACAAGTATGTCGTCTGCGTACATTAGGACCGATATAGCAGACCCTCCGATTATCGGAGCTAGTCCCTCACAGGCTGTAATAGAGGTTGGTAAATCGGCCGTATATAAGGAAAACAATATAGGCGCCAATATGCACCCTTGTTTAAGCCCATTCTGGGAGGGGATAGATTGAGTGAGACCCCTTTCACCACCCTGTAGCACCTTACACCAAGTATTCGAATGCAGAGATCTAACTAATTCAAGTAGGTATCCGGGCATACCCAGCGCAGCCAACTTTCTCCACAGCGTTGACCGATCCACCTTGTCAAACGCCGTGGAGAAATCTATAAATGCGGCGTATATGCCTCCACCCCGGACACGTACATATTTATCAGTTATCACCTGCAATAGTGTCAAGTTGTCTAACGTTCCATGCTCTTCACGGAAACCTGTTTGTTCCATGGGTAGGATCTTATTTGGTTCTGCCCATTCCATTATTAACACTAAAATACATTTAGCGAAAATTTTCCCTATTGAATCTAGTAAAGCTATTAAATGATAATTAGATGGTATCTCCCGGTCACCCTTTTTAAATATCGGGATTAATATACTTCCCCTCCAAGATTCGGGGACTGTTCTAGATAAAAAGCATGCTTGAAATACTGGAAGAAGAATCCTACTCCAGGTAGTCACGTCCTGCTGAATTATTGTCATGGGGAGTTCATCTGGCCCCATAGCACCGGAAGAGCGCATACTCCTTATCGCGGTAGCTATGGAGTTGACAGTAGGGAGTATTATTTTTAAATCATTATTCGGGAGAGGGTTCCATATGTCCCCCATTGTACCATTAGGGGCATATAATAGAGACACAAATGAAATCCAGACGTCTTCCGCAATAGCAATTGGAGTGGGAGTTATTATTGAACCACATCCTTTCCTTATTATGGACCAGAATTCTCTAGATTTATTATAGGTCAAAGCCTCTCTTAACTTAATCCAGAGAGAGTCTTCTTTTTCCCTTTTTAACTTAGATCTCAATCTAACTCTCCTACGTTTTAATAACGATAACTGCCGCTCATTTTCCCCGGATCTATTACGATATTGTTTCCTAATAAGTTTGTTTATCTCCCTATTCAGAAATATCAATGGACTAGGAGAAAAATACAAACTCTTAGGTTTACGCATTTTTTTAGCTATCCCGGTAATTTTTTTAATAAAGTTATCAAGTTGTAGGAATTCAGTATCTTTCCACTGATCTAGTTCGAGTAAGGTTTGGGCATGGAGATTTTGTACATCCTGCATATTGGCAGAACCCCAAAAACATCTACCGGACTTACGATCTATAGAAAGATCTCTATTCTGTAGAGACCACGGATTGGATTCAGGGGGGATTAGTGAGACAGTTATGGTGATCATTTTGTGATCACTCAAAGGAGAGTGAGAGATCACCATATCTTTAATAAAGTTGAACGTATCATAGTCCGTAATTGCGTAATCCAGAATGGATTCACCCCTAAAAGATCCATGAGTATAATTAGCAGGGCTATCGGAGGGCATCCTACCATTTAGAATAAGCCCCTCTGAGAGACTAAGTTCCTCCAAGAGGATCTTACCTCTTTTATTAGTTTTTATTCTGGTTGGCCAGAGCGCTTGGGGTATATTATATGCTTCTTCCTTGAATTTGTTTCTAAACATGTCTAAAGAGAAGTTAGAGATTTTACTATTTAAGTCACCTACCAACAGTATATAAGGGGGGTGTTCTACCTCTAGTAGTTGTTTAACATAGGAAAACAATCGCTTTAGCACTTAATTTAAAAATTTCTTCAGGAGGAATATATGCATTTAAAATAACGAATGAGGACCGACTTCCCACTGTGGCTAAATTGCTAATAATTATAGATTGAAAAAGATTGCTAGAGTCTGTGTAGTGGGAAAATTGCCATTGTCGAGAGGTGGATAACAAGCATGCAATTCCACCTTTTGCGTGACCTTTATTAGATGGTTTTGCAGGACCCTCCAGGACATAATAATCTTTCCCAACATATGGGAGATTTTTACACCATGTCTCCTGGAGACATAACACATCTGCATTCGAAGAAAGTAGTAGATCAAGTTTCTCGGGACTATTATACAAACCAGCGGCATTCCAAGAGACAATTTTTAAGTGAATGTTAAAGATGTTGGAATAGTCGTGGGTTATTCGTGGTATTAGTAGATAACACCCCTGGTAACCAATTCCACCTCTGATTGTCTTCTGTTAGAGGGATATCTAAGTTATCAAGTAAAGGAAGTACCTGTGATACCATTCGTTTACCCCTAGAGACCCAGATTTTTAGATCTTTGTTACAGGTAGAATGATCATCCTGAGGAAAAACCGGCTTTATATTTCCATCTCTAGAGGAGACACATAAGGCATTATTAACATAAGGTAACACATCAATTCCTCTACATTGGAAGAATTCCGCCTGTTGAAGAACAAGGTTAGAGATAATTTTAGAGTAAAAAGTTACCCTTGTTCGTTGCCCATTAACTGATCTTATTGGTAAGACCAAATCTATATCATTAGATAAAATTAGTTTTAGGATTTCAATCTCTTTAAAGCAGGAAAGCAGCCAAGATCTATTCATTTTTAGGTCTTGGTCAAACAACGGAAAAAAGTCCAATGTCAGCGTATCCACAGATATTATAGCACTTTTTACAGGCTGAATAAGTGAACTTCTAGCAATATCAGGTTGAGGCCGGAAGAAAGGCGCAGATGGATTAAGTACCTTTGCCACTACCGGCGCGTTTCCCAGATCTACAGCCTTAGATGCTAGAGGTTCGGGTACATTTAACACAGAACATAGAATTTCCTCGTTCGAAAAATCCTCAGCAATGGTGCCCACTGATACATTGTTAGGAATATTCTCCACTACCTCTTTGATGGAAATATCCGGCAGTGAATTTTCCCCACTTTCTATTGCGTCAGGCTCTTCTGGTATTATTTGCTTTTCAAAGACGATTTGCCTTGGTCTTTTCTTTTTATATTTGCGCAGCAACTTCCTATTTTTCCCTTTAGATTTTACTTTTAAGATTTTATTACCCGTCAACTTTCCTACTATGCCCTTTTTTTCTTGAGTAAAGATAGGGAAAAGTTCATTTTCAACCATTTGCCCGATCTCTACCAAGTTCTCTTCCTGGACAATAAGCCTAGAACCTTGGCTCTGTACAAAGGAAGGTGAGATAGGGCTCACAAGAGGCTTATGAATGTCAGCCTTTATAGACATTCTCAGCGGTGTGTTTTCCTCTAGAGGATTAAGATTATTGCCCACCTTTTGGGCGACGGGTTCAGTAGGGAGGATGGGTACATTTGCAACCTTTTTAGCCAACAATTCCTTCAATATCTCGGTCACAGAAGTCAAAATACAGTCAGAGCTCACAGCAAATTTACGAAGTAAAAGTAGTATAGAGGACAGAATTTGTTCAAGAGCTATCAATGACTCAGAAATTGGTTTCTCGTTATTTGGATAGCTTGATGGAGCAAATGGGCAAATCCCCGATAAGTTCAATTGAGGAGACTTCAAATCACTCTGAAAGGAAAGATTGTCATTGGATTTGAGTGAAGGAGTGCTGCTGTAAAGCAGCAGTCCAGACGGGGTTGCTCTACTTGGAGTTTTACTGTCCCCAACCTGGGTCAAAATGTTCTTATCCATGTAACGACCACAGAGTTCAAGATCAATACTGGTAGAAATAGATGTGTCATCCATGACATTCTCCGCATTTTCTTTACCAATAGAAATAATGTGGAGAGATGATTGCGGATCTGGTAACATGGGGACTGAATCAGCTCTGTTTAATAATTGCTTTGGGAGACTTACTTCATGTACCTGAGTGTGGGAAGGCTTATTTGATTCCATCATTTGGCCAGTGTTTGTTGCTGTCTCCATATTCAATGGCAGTTGGGATTGTGATAATGAGTCAACATCAAACATTATTGGTGCATCTTGGGATTTATTCACCGATTTTTCCCAGATTTGTACCAACTGCATCTGGCCTTTCAAGAGTGCACTCTTTTCAGTCTTTGTCTTCAGGGGAATGGGTCCAGATGTCAGAGATGACTTTTCCCCTAAGACTTTCCCAGAGCGTAATTTCTTTGTTGACATAATGCTTTGGGAAAATATTAGCCCTTAAGCAGGATTAGCAGTCCCAGATATAACAGAACAATAAAAACTTTAAATATTGATTCACAGGGAGAGGAGGATTGGTTCGAACTGACAAATAGCTTATTTCTAGCAAAAAGAGGACAATCTGCGTAATATCATGCAAGTTTATATTTAGGCGAACTTCAAAGATTTTTATGCAGGCAAACGGAAAATACCGGGGCCCAGCCCGGCCTACCTCGGTCACTGAGGGCCACAGAGGGCCCGCCCTTTGCCCGGGCTTAGCCCGGCGTCGCCCGCGCGCGTCCCGCGATGCGCGGTGCTTCAGCGCTATTTGTTGCAGGTGAGGGGGGCGTGGCGGGGAGGTTCTCCGAGCCCAACTGGCTTGTGGGCTTTGCTGTTCCCTGGCCTCCTTGCCGTCCAATGAGCCCACAACAACGAGTGTTTCCCGCGGAGCGGGAAACGCGAGAGGTGAAAGACAAGCGCTGCCAAATAGCGCTGCAGAGTCTCTAAAACACGAGCGCTACCAGTGAGCGCTGACAGGTTCTGCAGGAGCTTTGCTTGTTCAGGCAGCACAAGAATAGTTCACCTCCAAAAGAGAAACAGGTTGCCGACTTCAGTACTTGCAGCAGAAGTATCCGCTCTTCAGCAGCGCTTCAGCGCTATTTGTTGCAGGTGAGGGGGGCGTGGCGGGGAGGTTCTCCGAGCCCAACTGGCTTGTGGGCTTTGCTGTTCCCTGGCCTCCTTGCCGTCCAATGAGCCCACAACAACGAGTGTTTCCCGCGGAGCGGGAAACGCGAGAGGTGAAAGACAAGCGCTGCCAAATAGCGCTGCAGAGTCTCTAAAACACGAGCGCTACCAGTGAGCGCTGACAGGTTCTGCAGGAGCTTTGCTTGTTCAGGCAGCACAAGAATAGTTCACCTCCAAAAGAGAAACAGGTTGCCGACTTCAGTACTTGCAGCAGAAGTATCCGCTCTTCAGCAGCGCTTCAGCGCTATTTGTTGCAGGTGAGGGGGGCGTGGCGGGGAGGTTCTCCGAGCCCAACTGGCTTGTGGGCTTTGCTGTTCCCTGGCCTCCTTGCCGTCCAATGAGCCCACAACAACAAGTGTTTCCCGCGGAGCGGGAAACGCGAGAGGTGAAAGACAAGCGCTGCCAAATAGCGCTGCAGAGTCTCTAAAACACGAGCGCTACCAGTGAGCGCTGACAGGTTCTGCAGGAGCTTTGCTTGTTCAGGCAGCACAAGAATAGTTCACCTCCAAAAGAGAAACAGGTTGCCGACTTCAGTACTTGCAGCAGAAGTATCCGCTCTTCAGCAGCGCTTCAGCGCTATTTGTTGCAGGTGAGGGGGCCGTGGCGGGGAGGTTCTCCGAGCCCAACTGGCTTGTGGGCTTTGCTGTTCCCTGGCCTCCTTGCCGTCCAATGAGCCCACAACAACGAGTGTTTCCCGAGGAGCGGGAAACGCGAGAGGTGAAAGACAAGCGCTGCCAAATAGCGCTGCAGAGTCTCTAAAACACGAGCGCTACCAGTGAGCGCTGACAGGTTCTGCAGGAGCTTTGCTTGTTCAGGCAGCACAAGAATAGTTCACCTCCAAAAGAGAAACAGGTTGCCGACTTCAGTACTTGCAGCAGAAGTATCCGCTCTTCAGCAGCGCTTCAGCGCTATTTGTTGCAGGTGAGGGGGGCGTGGCGGGGAGGTTCTCCGAGCCCAACTGGCTTGTGGGCTTTGCTGTTCCCTGGCCTCCTTGCCGTCCAATGAGCCCACAACAACGAGTGTTTCCCGCGGAGCGGGAAACGCGAGAGGTGAAAGACAAGCGCTGCCAAATAGCGCTGCAGAGTCTCTAAAACACGAGCGCTACCAGTGAGCGCTGACAGGTTCTGCAGGAGCTTTGCTTGTTCAGGCAGCACAAGAATAGTTCACCTCCAAAAGAGAAACAGGTTGCCGACTTCAGTACTTGCAGCAGAAGTATCCGCTCTTCAGCAGTGCTTCAGCGCTATTTGTTGCAGGTGAGGGGGGCGTGGCGGGGAGGTTCTCCGAGCCCAACTGGCTTGTGGGCTTTGCTGTTCCCTGGCCTCCTTGCCGTCCAATGAGCCCACAACAACGAGTGTTTCCCGCGGAGCGGGAAACGCGAGAGGTGAAAGACAAGCGCTGCCAAATAGCGCTGCAGAGTCTCTAAAACACGAGCGCTACCAGTGAGCGCTGACAGGTTCTGCAGGAGCTTTGCTTGTTCAGGCAGCACAAGAATAGTTCACCTCCAAAAGAGAAACAGGTTGCCGACTTCAGTACTTGCAGCAGAAGTATCCGCTCTTCAGCAGCGCTTCAGCGCTATTTGTTGCAGGTGAGGGGGGCGTGGCGGGGAGGTTCTCCGAGCCCAACTGGCTTGTGGGCTTTGCTGTTCCCTGGCCTCCTTGCCGTCCAATGAGCCCACAACAACGAGTGTTTCCCGCGGAGCGGGAAACGCGAGAGGTGAAAGACAAGCGCTGCCAAATAGCGCTGCAGAGTCTCTAAAACACGAGCGCTACCAGTGAGCGCTGACAGGTTCTGCAGGAGCTTTGCTTGTTCAGGCAGCACAAGAATAGTTCACCTCCAAAAGAAAAACAGGTTGCCGACTTCAGTACTTGCAGCAGAAGTATCCCAGAAGTATACAAACTATTATAGGCCATATAGGCTACTTTATTTGGTATCCCCTAAGGGGAAGGATGCAAAATCTTGTGGAATGATGTACAAAATGTGGAAACATACTGTAGTCTGCTATCAAACAAAAGGTAATTTCAAATATTCAATGGCTCAAAAGGTAACACATGAAACATCGGGGATACGAGATATTACAACAATGAATGAGCCATAATATTTGGTATCCCTATAGTAAATGATGTTGGAAAGCAAAAGATAGGGTGCCATTAGGTATAAAAATACTATGCTCCTCCAGCCAACATAAGTCAATGTCAAATTGAATCCTGGTAATTTCTAACCCGAGAAACGCTGGGGATACCAAATATTATAGGCCCTATAGGCTATTATATTTGGTATCCCTTAAGGGTATCAGATGCAAAATATTGTGGAATGATGTACAAAATGTGAAAATATACTGTAGTCTGCTATCAAATAATTCAAATGGTCAATGGCTAAAGGGTAACCCATGAAACATGTGGGATACAATATATTACACAATGGGTGAGCCATAATATTTGATATCCACTTAGAAAATGATTTTGGAAAGCAAAAGGAAGGGTGCTATTGGGTATGAAAATACTGTGCTCCTCCATCCAACAAAAGGCGAAGTCAAATTGAATCTTGGTAACTTACAACCCAGGAAACACTGGGGATACCAAATATTATAGGCTGTATATGCTATTAAATTTGGTATCACCTAAGGGTACAGATGCAAAATCTTGTGGAATGATGTACAAATGTTAAAGGATACTGTAGTCTGCTATCAAATAAAAGGCTAATTCAATTGGTCTATGGCTTAAGGGTAACCCATGGCACATAGGGGATACAAAATATTATGGCAATGTGTGACCCATAATATTTGGTATCCCCTTAGTAAATGATGTTGGAAAGCAAAAGGAAGGGTACTATTTGGTATAGGAATGCTATATTTTCCATCGAACATACAGCAAAGTCAAATTGAATCCTGGTAAGTACTAACCCGAGAAACACTAGGGATACCAAATATTATAGGCCGTATAGGCTATTATAGTTGGTTTCCTCTAAGGGTACGGATGCAAAATCTTGTGGAATGATGTACAAATTGTGAAAACATACTGTAGTCTGCTATCAAACAAAAGACACTTTCAACTATTCAATGGCTCAAGGGTAACCCATGAAACAAATGGGATACTAGATATTACAGCAATGCGTGAGACATAATATTTGGTATCCCCATAGTAAATGGTGTTGGAAAGCAAAAGGAAGGGTGCTCCTTGGTATCAGTACACTGTATTCCCCCATCCAACAAAAGGCGAGGTCAAATTGAATCCTGGTAACTTCCAACCCGAGAAACACTGGGGATACCAAATATTATAGGCTATATATGCTATAAAATATGGTATCACCTAAGGGTACAGATGCAAAATCTTGAGGAATGATGAACAAATATCAAAAGATACTGTAGTCTGCTATCAAATAAGAGGCTAGTTCAATTGGTCAATGGATAAAGGGTAACCAATGAAACTTATGGGATACAATATATTACACAATGGGTGAGCCATAATATTTGGTATCCCCATAGAAAATGATTTTGGAAAGCAAAAGGAAGGGTGCTATTTGGTATAAAAATACTGTGCTCCTCCATCCAACATAAGGCGAGGTCAAATTGAATCCTGGTAACTTCTAACCCGAGAAACGCTGGGGACACCAAATATTATAGGTCATATATGCTATTATAGTTGCTATCCCCTAAGGGTACGGATGCAAAATCTTGTAGAATGATGTACAAAATGTAAAAACATGCTGTAGTCTGCTATCAAACAAAAGGTAATTTCAAATATTCAATGGCTCAAAAGGTAACACATGAAACATCAGGGATACGAGATATTACAACAAAGAATGAGCCATAATATTTGGTATCCCTATAGTAAATGAGGTTGGAAAGCTTAAGGAAGGGTGCTATTAGGTATAGAAATACTGTGCTCCTCCAGCCAACATAAGTCAATACCAAATTGAATCCTGGTAACTTCTAACCAGAGAAACGCTGGGGATACCAAATATTATAGGCCATATAGGCTATTTTATTTTGTATCCCCTAAGGGTATCAGATGCACAATATTGTGGAATGATGTACAAAATTTGAAAAGATACTGTAGTCTGCTATCAAACAAAAGACACTTTCAACTATTCAATGGCTCAATGTAATGTAATATGTATACTTGTAAAGCGCACTGTTGCCAGTCGGCGTCCTGGCGCTGTATACCGCTGGGGAACCCGTCCTGGCTTTCCCTGTGGGATGGTCCTTGCTGGGAATCCCCAAGGTCGAGCCAGGCATCCCCCGCGTTGATGGGGCCAGCTAATGCCCTGAGTTGCCGAATGAGATCCCTGGTTAGAGTAGGCACCGAGGCAAGAATTATCGAGTCCGCTGACCCTGGTCCACGACCCTGACGCGTCAGGAGTCGAACCCTGGTCCTGGGCCGACTTCTGCTTCCAGGTGTGCCGCCTCTAACCAGTGAGCCACACCACTCCAGTGTAAGTCATGAAACAAATGGGATACTAGATATTATAGCAATGCGTGAGCCATAATATTTGGTATCCCTATAGTAAATGATGTTGGAAAGCATAAGGAAGGGTACTATTAGGTATAGAAATACTGTGCTCCTCCAGCCAACATAAGTCAATGTCAAATTGAATCCTGGTAACTTCTAACCAGAGAAACGCTGGGGATACAAAATATTATAGGCCATGTAGGCTATTATATTTTGTATTCCCTAAGGGTATCGGATGCAAAATATTGTGGAATGATGTACAAAATTTGAAAAGATACTGTAGTCTGCTATCAAACAAAAGACACTTTCAACTATTCAATGGCTCAAGTGTAACCCATGAAACAAATGGGATACTAGAAATTACATCAATGCATGAGCCATAATATGTGGTATCCCCATAGTAATTGGTGTTGAAAAGCAAAAGGAAGGGTGCACCTTGGTATCAGTACACTGTACTCTCCCATCCAACAAAAGGCAAAGTCAAATTGAATCCTGGTAACTTACAACCCGGGAAACACTGAGGATACCAAATATTATAGGCTGTATATACTATTAAATTTAGTATCACCTAAGGGTACAGATGCAAAATCTTGTGGAATAATGTACAAATGTGAAAAGATACTATAGTCTGCTACCAAATAAAAGGCTAATTCAATTGGTCAATGTGTAGTGTAGTTCCTATTATCCCAATAGGCTCTGCGCATTGGAATAATATCTTCAATAGTATAGACGTAGGACTGTGGTTAACTAGGTCTTCTACTGACGATATTAGACTTAAAGTTATGTGTGCCAGCTAGCTCAGAGTTCACTAGAAACTTTCTCGAATAGGCAAGGAGGAGTTTAACCTCCCTGGATAGACAAGAAGGGATTTAGTTTCTGACAACCATAGAACATGACAACTTTGCTCTCCCTTAATCAAGAGTATATCTCTAGAGTCGTGTGAAAACAAAAGACAACTATTTTACTCAGTCAGTACGTGCATTCTTAGTTTCACCAGTTTGTAGAGAAATAAGAGATGGGTGTGCTTCAATAAAAAGATGTTATTTATCGATCAGTCTCTTTTCTCATACAAGAGAAATGAATCGTTATTATTGCAATACTTATAGTTAAGTAAAGTGCATACAGTAAAAACAGAATTATAAAATAATACTGTAAAAGCATTTATATGGTTTCTTAGCCATATGATACTTAAAATGGATAAAAGATATACATACATATATACATTGACTAATCATACTCAACTGGTGCTTCTAACTACGCCTACCCCGGTGTACCTGACCTAAGCCTAATACTTGGGAGGGAGTAAGTAAGTAGCAGTTTAAGTTAAGTTTGTTTTGCCAAGAATCTGACTCAAGAATTCTCTGTAAGGGGTTAGTCAGTTCAGTACCTGGGATTTAGAAGGCTGGAGGGTTGGTATCTCTGTCTCAGGACTCGATATCCCAGTTACCCGCGAGGGCGGCTGGAAACGCCGGAGGCTGGATTTCTCGGCAGGAGAAAAGGCAGCGTCTCTCTCAGCGCGTCAAAAGGGAGGGGCAGCGTCCGTGGGCTATTCTGCATCAGCTGGGCTCTCCGGCAAGTAGCGCTGCTCCAAGCTCGTCACCACCGTGTCCTAGCTTAGGGCAGCGTCGGTATATTTATACCTGAAAGGTGCCGTGTTTGACGTAAGGATGGACATAAGACGTCAGCAAGAATGTCATAAGGACTGGTCGTTCTTACATTCTTTGCAGGAGTTCTCGAGCGAAATCAAAACAATAGCTGCGGGGGATTTCCCAGGTCTGTTGGAGGTTTGATTTGTTTTGAGAACTCGGTGTGCTTCTCTAGGGGGCTGAAGGGATAGTGCTTGCTTAATGTGACAGCATGCGCTATGACCTAATCTGAAGACGGGTTTCTGTGCCGGTGTATGGACATTAGTGAATTAATAACCGGACAAGGGTCAGAAATAGGAGTATCAATATAGGTACCTAGATAAACACACTACACCCACTCCACGAATTTATGTACATATTTACTAACCTAAGCAATAGTAAACATAACTAACAGTGCATGTGTATACCGAACCACCCCAAAAACATTTTCGTATTTGAAAAATGGTGTATGCGAAATGCACGAAATGAGTATAGGTACTGTATGCATTCAAGCAGTATAATCATTCAATAAGGAGATGCACATTTTATATCGGCATGAATGATTTGCGAAATTACACATGAAATGGCTCTTGATACAGAAAAAAAATTGCGAGACCATCTCATCACATATAAACACAACTAATTGCATATAAACTAGAGGTTGAGGTAATGTAATGTCTCTAGTATTCCTAAGAATAGAAGTTCTGTTCTCTAAGAATAGTTTTACTTTAAGCAGAAGATAAGTGCCAAAAAGGTAAATATTTTGGAATTGGAAAAAAGTTTTCGCTATTCAGGGGAGAAGAGAAAAAATAGTTCTCAGTCACTTTGTTTTCAAAAGACTGAAGGCCAAATTCAGAGTTCAGGGAACGCCGTGTGCAAGTTTGTTTAAAATCATTCTCTCTGTTCCGGTGAAAACATCATTTCAGACAGATTCTCGAAAAAACAGTCTACAGCTTCTGGTGAAAGTTCGACTAGGTTAGAAAATGTCGCTACCATGCAGTCACGCGCATGATTGCTTTCACTGATGGTTTGATCAGAACTGCTTACAGAAGGTCGTACCTGGTCGATGCTGCCTTCATCTTGTACTTCACTACCCTTCAATCGTAGTGGTGAAGTTTCCACGAATGCCGTCATCAGGATAGGTAGCCGCTGGGGACAGCACAATGCATGAGCCTTTACTGGACCCAACAAAGTATCTGCATCCAATGGTACGTCTGATTGTAGTGTAAGACAGGTGTCCAACACGCATTCTTCGCCGCATAGCATGCACCTTAATACAGGCATAACACAATTCTGCCAGATGGGTCTGAATGAAAGAAACCAGGTCATATTCAGATCTCGTAGCCGGGCTAATCCAAGGACTTTAGTTATGCGGTCCCGGTAGCGGATAGCTAGGATCGTTTCTTCCATTGTAGCTGGAGTCTTGTCTGTGACATGGCTTGCCATAACGAAGCAAGAGTAGCAAGAATAAAATGCCTGCTACGAGTCCCAACAGGAGTGGAAGTCCGCCAAAGATGGAATGGACGAAATTTGGAAAAATACCCAGGATCGCTTTGAATGGGGTTAAAGCGCCTGAAAAAACTGTCTTAAATACACTTGCGATACCACTTGTATCAGAAATATTTAAGATTTCATTCAGCATTTCTGCGAAGTGTAGGGGGCAATTTGTTGATAACATTGAATGAATCTCTGCCGTTGTCCTTGCAACTTGGAGATCATACGTTTCTTTTGATGACGTCAACTGGGTTGGCGTCTGTAGGAGCACAGTCTTCATTCTGCTTAAAGTATCAATTCGAATAGAAGAGATTTTTAAACTGGGCCATAACCTTCCCTCCCTGTCTGAAGCATCATTCGGGAACAATACTCTTTCACAGCACATGACCCTGGAAGTCACGCTTACGAGATAAGGTTTTCCTGGCAGCAAGCCACAACATCTGTGATCTACAATTAGAATGTAACTCCCGTTCGAAAGTCTTCTAAAGAATGGTTCTATTTGTGTTGCAGGTGTGCCTAACTGGTGACATGAAAGGTTATTTGAAGTCCCTTCACAGGCCCCATGCAAACTAATACCCTGACACAGAAGTATGCCACTTAGTGATTTTTCACAATTATTACCACTAAGGAATACACTCTGTCCGTTAATACTGACACATGTGTGTGTATAGGGCAAGTTCCATGTGGACTTAATGTATTCTTTACCCAACCTTTCATACTGGCCTGCCTGTATATATTTTTGGCAGTATTGAAACTGGAAAGTTGTTATCGGAATATTTATTATCCCATGTATTATCCATTCAATGACAGGTCGTTCTGACATTGTCAATGGTAATCTCTCAAGTTTTTCAATGCTCAGAATTGTATAGTCAGCACCCTTTTGTGCCAAACTGATTTGTTTATCAGTAAGGTTAAAGATATTAAATAGTGACGTTGTGTTGATTAAACGCCAAGGCACATAGCCTGAACGCAGATTTTGTAACGTCCAGCCAAGCTGTACAATAGAACGCAATTGAGACTGACCGTGTTGCAACATCAGTAAGTCTTGTTCTATTATATCGATTGCAGAAGATACAATACTGTCCAGTGAATATATTCTGGAAGACAGAGTCATTAACCCATTGTTCACAAAAGAAAGTGATTTTTCCAAATTAACACGGTCAATTTCCCGTATTTTTTCTGCTGTCTCAATTTGAGTTACTTTCCAAGCTTCGTTGTAAGCTGCATATATAGAGGCCGCTATGAAACGTTTTAGACGCTGTTTGCGTGGTCCCATGATGAAATCACGCAAGTCAGCACCTTCTTTAAGTAAAGTTAAGTGTTGCTTAATTTCTGACAGTGTGGATGTATGTAGCCATTGAAGGCAGAGTTTCCCCACACTGTAACTAGTTACAATCCCTGGATGTTGTCTCTGGGAGTATCTTGGGTCTGGCCTGGTCAATGTGAACCCTTGTATTTTGTTCAGGAATCTGTCTTGACAGTTATTTGTGTCTGTGGGCCAGATCAACAATTTCTTCCAATCAGGATGTGTTCTGTTTTGGTTTAAAATATGTGATACGTCTATCTCAACATCTGTAGTGCTATTACTGTCGGGTGTTGGTTTTGGAATAGACGGTTTGTTTAAGTCTTTATTCTTGGCTAGGCCAAGACAGGATGTCTGTTGAATTGTATCATTCAAAAATATAATTTGTTCTGGGATCATGCAGGCTCTAAATAATGATTCTATACCTTGCACTTGCCAATCTTTTGTGCCCCAGATCATTTTCGTTTCAATGTTATTGTTCCAGAAATCAAAACCGAATGTATTCATTTTTTCAAAAAATGAGTCTGAATATATCAATTTCGTGTTTGTAAGCATGGTTTTCACTCCTGTCTTATTTAACAATTTGAAATAAAATGATTCTGCATTACTTGTGTTGAACCCTGAAAAGTATGAATATTTATCAAAATATGTCTTTGAACTGCCTTTTGGTGGAGTTGCACAATGTTCCCATTGGTTAAAATTTAAAACATTTCTAGGTTGAGTAGATTTATGCAGATAATGGTTACCATAATGGTTGTAACAAAACATTTGATCGTAATTAGATGAACCTTGCAAATAATCATGTTCTGTAAATTTAGCTGACATTACTAGATCAGACATCATATCCTTAATACTTTCAAAGTCCCAATCATCAGCAAATGTGCTTGGTTTTACAAAGTCACTTAATGAAATCTTGAATTGATGAGGATACTTCAGGAGCTCAACCGGACCATATATTTCGTAATCAGTTTTATCCCATGCTACCCCACCGGGTATAGGATTGGCTGTGAAGTTTACTGAAGAAAGATCTCTTTTCTCGATGTGTGAAGACTTGTGTGGTTTCAGGACCAAGTTGATGTTCTGACTTGCTGTGTCCATTGTAACATATTTTCCCTCAATGAAATGTCCCAAGCATAGTACCATGATGAGCCAAAGTATGAGGATGAATACTCCTAGTGCCACCCAAAGTTCAATCCATGGAGAAATCAGATAGGTTTCTTTTAGTTGATGAAATAGTTCCTTTGCTTTATCTTTAAAAGTTTTTGTTGTCCGCTGTTCCTCTGGTTCACTCAGATCTTCAGAAAAATCATCGAAGTTGATGAAGTAGCCTGATGCTGTTCTGTCAATTGTTTCAATTGCTTCTGAATTCCTTTTAGTTTTTGGAATTTTCTTTGTTTCATTAGCATAGTCTGTGGTTACATCATTATAGACTGGTGTTTCTTGATTTAATATTTTAATTTGGGTTTCAAGAGGTTTAAGTTCCATGGCTTTGTTGCATAGTCCTTGTTGTTTTACTGTAGGTTTATCAATTGTGATTAGTCTTTCAGTTTGAACCTCTGTGTTTGTAGCAAACATTGGTGTTCTGCTACTTCTTGGGAGTCCACTTGGCCTACTAATTGTTATCGGCCACATGATTGTGGTTTAACCAGGTCGATGGATACAACTCGGTTCTCCTTTTTACCAGCAAGGGGCGGTAGTACTACTGATCTTGTCCCGTTGACAGACAAGACAGGAACTGCTTTTCTGTAAGAAGGCCCAAATTCCTTCTTCACCGCGATCTTTTCTCTGACCAGATCCCCGATTTTTGGAATCCAGACAGGCCTTGCTGGGACAGGTGGTTTCTCTTCAGTGGTTATTGGCTGCTGTTTCAACTTTATGTTGCTCAGGTCTTTTCTTGTTTCGTTTAAGTCCTGTAAAATAGCCAAACGATCTTTGATATCAAAGCATTTTTCTTTAACCACTGAAGTTTGACTATCAAGGTCCTGGATTTACATTCTAGTCCCAAACAATAGTTCGTACCGACTGAGACCTCTCAGAGAATTTCTTGGCAGATTATTAAGACTACGTTGGACACTTATTAAATGTTTGACCCACCCAGCTCCTGAACCTAATACCTTTGCTGTTATAGATTGCTCTATGCCCTGGTTTTTTCTTTACACCATCCCGTTTCCCTCAGGAAGGAGGTGACAAGAGTACCGCAATGCTATGCCCATGCTGGTCATGTCCTCCTTATAAGCTCGAGAGCTAAAAGCAGGACCCTGGTCAGAATGTAGCATGCAAATTGCGTATATGCCATTATAGACTCGCAAATCTTCGTATAACAGTTCAGACGTCAACCGAGAGCTGGGGTCTACATTTTAAGTGAAAATAGTCTCTCCATGTTAATATGATGCATTATTCATACTGGGTATTTTATGTCGATAGCCTAATCTTTTATTGAGCGAAAAGCCATGGGAATACACCGTTTCGTTCACCACTGCGATCTCTGTTGCAGTCTTGCAAATATGTGATGTTGCAGGCTCATTCCTGGCCACCAATATGTTGATTGTAATTCTTCTAGAGAATCCTTAAGTTTAAGGTGTCTAAGACCCTCACCCATATGTGCGTCTGCTATTAACAAGCCTCTCCTGTCCATGTTTGGAATCACTCTATCCCCCACTCCAGGGATTCGAGCAAAAGGAACGGAGTTTGCATCGATTATGTATGTATAATTGAGTGGATACATGAGGGGTAGCGCTGTGCAGTCGCCTGTTGATGACGTTTTTACCGCCAGCATTGTTTCCCCGTCAATGTATTTTACTGAACGCTTTTTTGTAGCTACGGGAGCCGATTAGCTGCTTCCGCTTTGGCTGTCTCAGCCAATGAATTCCCTGCAACGTGAACGCCATCACGCTGATGACTCAGTGAGTGTATCACGTGAGTCTTTGATAGTTCTTTCTTTAAAAGAACTATTTGTTCCCAAAGCGATTTTTGCTTTATTGTTGCACCTGTGTCATCTTTGTACCCGTTTTCAACCCATTTCTGCAAGTCGTTATTGTATGATTTGACGCAGTAATATGAATCGCACACTATAAGTGTCGGGAATTCGCGATCCGCATTATCTAGCGACATTTTTAATGCTATTATGTCAGTTTGTTGTTCTGAATTATTTTCCACTGAGTGTGTTTTTGAAAACAGAGGTTTTAATTTACCTCCGCGCCACACGTCTTTCGTAATCTCGCATGTGGCGTTATAAGCTTGTTCTCACCAAACTGAGGGCTGAGCATGTCCGTCTGTATGTATCACACAGGCGTACTGTCGTACGGGCAGAATGTCGATTGGCAGAGGATATTCTCTTTCATATTCTAGATTTTTTAATTTTGTCAACTCTGGAGCAAAATAGTATTTCACTCTGGCTGTAGCAAGAGAATCTTCCCATTGTATCCATCTTGGATTTAGTGCCATAGTAGGTAAATTACATGGGGTTTTTAATGCCTCATAGGCTGATTCTGCTGTTCTGACTGTAATCTGTCTGCCGTCAGCTTGGTATCTTTCTCTTGCTACAGCTGTTTGAACCGCGTGAACAATGTTTTCCTTAATGCTGAATGTTTTTTCAGCTTCTGTGTACAAATGTGTTTTGTATGCTATTGGTACCTTTTCTCCCTCATTAGAGGTTAGGTATGTGAATCCGCATCTTCCTGGGATGACTCGAATCACAAGGTTGCGTGTGTTATCGCGTGTTTGCAGTTTTGTTTTAACTAACATGTCTGTTTGTAAAGATCTCAAAATTTCTGTATGTTTTTGAGTCCAGTTGATTCTTTTAAAATCTGGTTTTATTAGATCATAGAGGGGTTTAACCCTCTCTGCATAATTTATAATGTAAGTTCTTCCGAAATTTAGGAAACCTAGAATTGATTGTAAGTTTTTTAGTGTTCTAGGTGCTTGGATTACAGCACATTTCTCTAGGAAATCTTTAGCCAGGCTTTTGCCTTCACTTGATAATTCATATCCTAAAAATAGGACAGTCAGATGGGCAATACTTGACTTTTTGAAGTTGAATTTATAACCCTCTGCTGTGAACCCAAGTATTATGGTGTTCACTCTTTTCAAGTGAGTATCCAAGTCATCGCCTCTTAGATAGATGTCATCGACATAAGATAATGCCTCATCATCATACATTTGTAGTAACTCTGTTACTCTTGCTGAGAATAATCCTGGGTTGTTCTTGAACCCTTGGGGCAAACGACAGAAATTTTTCTGCGAGCCATTTATTGAGAAAGCGGTCAAATATCTGCTTTCTGGTGCTATATTTTAACAAAAGAATCCATTAGAGATGTCTAATGTTGTTTTGTATTTTTTGCGCACTATGCTATTCATTAGTGCTGCACTGTGTGAGTTTTGTACTGCAAACGTTTTGCAGCATGAGTTAAGTCTGTAGTCCAAAACTAGACGATATGAATCATCTGGTTTGGAGACAGGAAACAAAGGATTGTTCATTTGTGAGGTGCATGTTTCAATCACCCCCTGGTATTCAAGTTGATCTAAGATCTCCCTGACCTGTTTTTTAGCTTCTTACTTTATTGGGTACTGCCTCTGTGCAGTTGGTTGAGATTTTAACTGGATCTTGTGAGGAGGCGAGTCCTCATCCCATCCCACATGATTTTTATATAGTGCAGGAGCCTGGGCTACTGCCCACTTTCTTGAAAGTGTATATTTTTTATGAATTGGAATATGATTTGAGAAGGCAGGCATAATCATTTCTTCGCCATGAGGGCATTCCCTGACAAACTCTGGTGGCCAGTCTTTTTCAGCTAGAAGGATGTCATAGCCCTTGGAGAGATTATCCCAAAATAGACCACTTATTTTCCTAGTCTTATCTCCCTCTATACGTAAAGTTATTTAATATATTTTATGAGGTTTGCTAACTCTGGTATCTGCAGTTTCCACCTGAATGTACTCATTCGTGTCCACTGTCTCCAGATGATTCATCAGGATCTTGCGAGCTATGCTCACTTCTGCTGCGCTGTCTAGCATTGTCTGAGCCCACTCTCCGTTTTTCAGCAGAGTCCTCAGGATCCTCGGCATGTTTGATTATTTTAATGCTGGCTACCTTCTTCTTTGGAAATTGTAACTTTTTACTTTGATGAGCAGGTTCTTTGTCTTTGGACTTGACGTGCTCTTCCCTGTGTTCTGACCGTCCTCTTCTTTCCGATTTCTGCGAGGAAGTCTGAAAAGATCGAGATGGACGTGTATCAATATCTTGATATCTATCAGGTTTCTTCAAATTATCCCTATTTCTAAGGTTGTATTTTTTCTCAGAGGGCTCCCTCTGGGGAGACTTGTTTCCTTGGTCCAGAGATCTTTCTCTCCTCTGGTCTGGAATCTTTTTTCTTTGGGAGTGGATTGTTTATTTCCATCCCAGTTCTTTTTTGAAGTGTTTAGATTATTTTTAATAAATACCTTTTCAGGATTTTCTATTAGTTGGGGTTTCACTGGTTTCCCACCCAAACTATCTCTTCCTAGTTCTTCATAGGATTTTTCTATGATTCTGGCAAGTTCAAATGGTTGGTCTGCTATATCTGTTTCCTTCAATCTTTGGCGGATCGCCACATTTGCTGCTTCCCCATTTATGTTTGCTAGTAATATTGCCGAGACCTGCTTGAAGTCTTTCAGTAATTTCATACCCAGAGTTAAAGCGGGTTCTGGACCGTATTCATTTTGAATCTGTTTTAGCACCTCTGGTATTACCGCCATGGACGGAACACCATGTGTTTTTATGTAAATGGAAGCAAAGACTGTACCCCAAGTGTCACAGTCCTCCACATGTGGTGCGATCCCCATTGGGAGACAGATAGTCAGAATTCTGTGTTTCTCCACAGGGGTGGTATCTGGAAATACCGCCTCTATTTGAGTGATTTTCTGTGCTAACCAGAATGGAATGTGTTCCCGTTTAATGGGTACTTTACCTAGACAGGACTGTATGTTCTGTGGTGTGATTTTATTTGTGTTCCCCTGATGAGGGGTCAGCTGTGGAATTTTAATAGCTGGTTGGACTGTACAAGTCCGCATTACATATTGGACTAGTTGTCTGTGTATTTTAATCAGTTGTTTTAACTGTGTTAAAAGTTCTGGTATTGACATTTTTCCAATGTCTGGATGTGGTGTGTATCCGGCTAGAACCGGCCACGTCGCTCCTGGTCTACCTAGTGGACCGAGCCTGGTGATGTGATCATTATGTTTTAGGGCGCCTTTAAACCAGAGCAGGTGCTCTTGGTATTTGAGTGGTATTTCCACCTCCTCGAAAGGGGTGTACTCATCCGGAGGTTCCTCTATTTTGTAATAATGGAACTCCTTTGTTACAGCGTTTGCTGCTGGAAAATTTATCCATGAATAGAATACCTCTGTCTGCCGATATTCGTGTGCCTCAATTACGAATATGACTGTACCACCTCTCGGTGTTAGTCCATTTTCTATAAGTTTTAAAGTTATAGTTTTTCTTATGCTGACCGGGATGAGTATTGCACCCGGGTCTTGCTGTAGGAGACTTGTGTCTTCCTCTAGGAGTTGAGCTGCTATTCTAGCTGTCTCCCTTTCTTCTTCAGTTTCTGACATTTTACTGACAAGAAGGTTTTTTGTTGCAGATCAGGTTTTCAAGGAAACAAAGATTAGATGCACAATATTTTGGAACACTGTATCCTTCAACGTTGAATAAACCAAAAACCATACATAGGAGTCTCCTCCTACTAAGTTTGGCGGATTTAACCTTTCACCCACTCCAGACGTCTTTGGAGTTTTATGAAAAAAAGGGTCTGTGTGAAAAAGCACGACTGAGTTACTCTAATGTCTTGCGTTAGATTTATGGCCTATCCAAACCGTTGGGCGCCATGTAGTGTAGTTCCTATTATCCCAATAGGCTCTGCGCATTGGAATAATATCTTCAATAGTATAGACGTAGGAGTGTGGTTAACTAGGTCTTCTACTGACGATATTAGACTTAAAGTTATGTGTGCCAGCTAGCTCAGAGTTCACTAGAAACTTTCTCGAATAGGCAAGGAGGAGTTTAACCTCCCTGGATAGACAAGAATGGATTTAGTTTCTGACAACCATAGAACATGACAACTTTGCTCTCCCCTAATCAAGAGTATATCTCTAGAATCGTGTGAAAACAAAAGACAACTATTTTACTCAGTCAGTACGTGCATTCTTAGTTTCACCAGTTTGTAGAGAAATAAGAGATGGGCGTGCTTCAATAAAAAGATGTTATTTATTGATCAGTCTCTTTTCTTATACAAGAGAAATGAATCGCTATTATTGCAATACTTATAGCTAAGTAAAGTGCATACAGTAAAAACAGAATTATAAAATAATACTGTAAAAGCATTTATATGGTTTCTTAGCCATATGATACTTAAAATGGATAAAAGATATACATACATATATACATTGACTAATCGTACTCAACTGGTGCTTCTAACTACGCCTACCCCGGTGTACCTGACCTAAGCCTAATACTTGGGAGGGAGTAAGTAAGTAGCAGTTTAAGTTAAGTTTGTTTTGCCAAGAATCTGACTCAAGAATTCTCTGTAAGGGGTTAGTCAGTTCAGTACCTGGGATTTAGAAGGCTGGAGGGTTGATATCTCTGTCTCAGGACTCGATATCCCAGTTACCCGCAAGGGCGGCTGGAAACGCCGGAGGCTGGATTTCTCGGCAGGAGAAAAGGCAGCGTCTCTCTCAGCGCGTCAAAAGGGAGGGGCAGCGTCCGTGGGCTTTTCTGCATCAGCTGGGCTCTCCGGCAAGTAGCGCTGCTCCAAGCTCGTCACCACTGTGTCCTAGCTTAGGGCAGCGTCGGTATATTTATACCTGAAAGGTGCCGTGTTTGACGTAAGGATGGACATAAGACGGCAGCAAGAATGTCATAAGGACTGGTCGTTCTTACATTCTTTGCAGGAGTTTTCGAGCGAAATCAAAGCAATAGCTGCGGGGGATTTCCCAGGTCTGTTGGAGGTTTGATATGTTTTGAGAACTCGGTGTGCTTCTCTAGGGGGCTGAAGGGATAGTGCTTGCTTAATGTGACAGCATGCGCTATGACTTAATCTGAAGACGGGTTTCTGTGCCGGTGTATGGACATTAGTGAATTAATAACCGGACAAGGGTCAGAAATAGGAGTATCAATATAGGTACCTAGATAAACACACTACAAATGGCTTAAGGGTAACCAATGAAACTTATGGGATACAATATATTACACAATGGGTGAGCCATAATATTTGGTATCCCCATAGAAAATGATTTTGGAAAGCAAAAGGAAGGGTGCTATTTGGTATAGAAATACTGTGCTCCTCCATCCAACATAAGGCGAGGTCAAATTGAATCCTGGTAACTTCTAACCCGAGAAACGCTGGGGACACCAAATATTATAGGTCATATATGCTATTATAGTTGCTATCCCCTAAGGGTACGGATGCAAAATCTTGTAGAATGATGTACAAAATGTAAAAACATGCTGTAGTCTGCTATCAAACAAAAGGTAATTTCAAATATTCAATGGCTCAAAAGGTAACATCAGGGATACGAGATATTACAACAAAGAATGAGCCATAATATTTGGTATCCCTAAAGTAAATGATGTTGGAAAGCTTAAGAAAGGGTGATATTAGCTATAGAAATACTGTGCTCCTCCAGCCAACATAAGTCAATATAAAATTGTATCCTGGTAACTTCTAACCAGAGAAACGCTGGGGATACCAAATATTATAGGCCATATAGGCTATTATATTTTGTATCCCCTAAGGGTTTCGGATGCAAAATATTGTGGAATGATGTGCAAAATTTGAAAAGCAGTTTGATAGCAGACTACAAACAAAAGACTATTTCAACTATTCAATGGCATGTAATGTGTATACTTGTAAAGCGCACTGTTGCCAGTCAGCGTCCTGGCGCTGTATACCGCTGGGGAACCCGTCCTGGCTTTCCCTCTGGGATGGTCCCTGCTGGGAATCCCCAAGGTGGAGCCAGGCATCCCCGGCGTTGATGGGGCCGTTGTGGATATGAGGCAAGCTAATGCCCAGAGTTGCCGAGTGGGATCCCTGGTTAGAGTAGGCACCGAGGTGAGAATTATCGAGTCCGCTGACCCTGGTCCACGACCCTGCCGCGTCAGGAGTCGAACCCTGGTCCCGGGCCGACTTCTGCTTCGGGTCTGCTGCCTCTAACCAGTGAGCCACACCACTCCAGTGTACCTCATGAAACAAATGGGATACTAGATATTATAGCAATGCGTGAGCCATAATATTTGGTATCCCTATAGTAAATGATGTTGGAAAGCATAAGGAAGGGTGCTATCAGGTATAGAAATACTGTGCTCCTCCAGCCAACATAAGTCAATGTCAAATTGAATCCTGGTAACTTCTAACCAGAGAAACGCTGGGGATACCAAATATTATAGGCCATATAGGCTATTATATTTTGTATCCCCTAAGGGTATTGAATGCAAAAAATTGTGGAATGATGTACAAAATTTGAAAAGAAACTGTAGTCTGCTATCAAACAAAAGACACTTTCAACTATTCAATGGCTCAAGTGTAACCCATGAAACAAATGGGATACTAGATATTACAGCAATGCATGAGCCATAATATGTGGTATCCCCATAGTAAATGCTGTTGGAAAGCAAAAGGAAGGGTGCTGCTCCTTGGTATCAGTTCACTGTACTCTCCCATCCAACAAAAGGCGAAGTCAAATTGAATCCTGGTAACTTACAACCCGGGAAGCACTGAGGATACCAAATATTATATGCTGTATATACTATTGTACTTTTGTTCCCCTGAGGCGTGAGCCAGGGGTTCTAGGCTGATATCCACCACACTTTTAAATATCTACATTTTACTTTGTAAATCGCCAATCCTTGGTTATTTTAACTGTTGTGCTTGAATTTGTTATTCGCTCCGTACCCGCTTACTGCGTGAGCTTTCTACTCGTGGAATCTGCACTGCACTAGCGCGCTCGCAGAAACGGTGCCGCCATCTTAGGTGGACGCCAGGGCAGCGTTCTAGTTGTTTGGCGTTCCCTGCTCTCTCCCTATATTATGTGCATATGGAATCGACGGCGCAGCGGGTGGGCGCAGCGAGCGCGCCGAAGGCGCGCCAAGGTAAGCCCATCTGCGCCCGTCATCGCCAGTCCATCGCCTCTCGCCAGTTCCCCTGGTCGGGACCGGCTTTCTTCCCATAAGTATGATAGAGCGCAACTTATGAACCTAAAGCCTAATGCGGGGGTCTGTGCGGAGCTGCCATCCCAGTTAGGTGAGACAAGGCTAAGGTGTCAGTCTTGTGCATTTTCTACGTGCACTCCTTCTGCGGTTCGGAAAACTGAAGTCTTAGGGAGTCAAACGCTGTTCACCGTTCTCCAATTAAATGTGCGCTCTTTAGTGAAACACCATATGGAAGTCCATTCGTTACTCAGTGATGAATCCCCTGACGTCCTTTTTGTTTCTGAGACTTGGCTGCGGGATGATATGGTAGGGATAACTGGCCTATCTCTTCCGGAAGGGTATCTGATTAAGACCCTTAATCGAGACTCTGGGGGAGGTGGGATAGCTGTTATATATAAAGAACAGTATCCCTGCTCCTTTACGGTGGAGAATCTATGCGGCTGTGAATGTGCACGCTTCAGATTAGATATAAGCCCGCATTTTACTTTCTCTGGCCTCTATATCTACCGCCCTACCGGTCATGCTTCTAAGTTTAGTGAAGCTTTGTTAGAGCTAGTTAGCTCACTAGTGGTAAGATCTGCTAACTTTTCTATTTTAGGTGACCTGAATCTCCATTTTGATCAAACGTTGGATCAGGCCATTGTAACTTGATAGCAGACCTGGCAGCCTTCCAACTAGACTTATTGGTACAGGATGCTACTCATGTAGCAGGACATATATTGGATCCTGTTTTTTCCAACATTCCAGCTGTTCAGATTGATCGACCTTTACCTATGGGCTGGACTGACCATTACTTGATCAAAGCTAGTTGGAAGATAATACAATCTCCTAAGATTAATAGGACCACTCTGACGTTTAAAAGGCCCTGGCATGAACTCAATATAAATGAACTTCTCGTCTATCTGAGAGAGACCCTTGTTGAGGATTTGGCTGACCCTGAGGCCGCATATGCCGCCTTCTGCGACTGGATGGGGGGGCTTGACGCTCTCATTCCAGCAAGATGGGTCAGGGGGCGCAGTTCGATCTCCAATCCTTGGTTCTCAGATGCTCTTAGAACACTCAGAAAAGATTGTAAAAGAGCCGAGCGGATTTGGAGAAGGAACTATGAAAATGACCTTAAATCTATGTACCTGGCCAAATTACAACACTACCATAAAATGATCTGCTCTACACGCGCTAATTTTAACGCCGAAAAAATCAGGGATAGTTCTATTCCCACGAAATACATCTTCAAGATTGTTCAGGAGCTGAAGAATACTAAAACTTCAGCTTCCCTTGTAAATTCGGCACAGCAATGCGAGGAGCTTGCTTCTTTCTTCATGAATAAAGTGCAGAAAATCTATGCTACTTTCCCACAGCTCTCCTCTGCTCCAGGTCCTGTCACGGTCAGGGAGGGGATCTCTATTCTGACCATGATACCTGAGATCCCGTGTGATGAACTTGTGAGACTTTGTAGAAGGGTCAAATCGGGATCTCCATCTGATCCTATGAGGCCGGCACAGTTTCTGGAATCTATGGAACTTGTTCAGAAACCATTAGGTCAGATTCTTAACCTATCTTTTACCACGGCCATAGTACCCCGGGCCAGGAAACAGGCTTGGGTTTCTCCTATTATTAAAAAGCCCACACTTGATCCCTATCTGCCGGAGAGCTTTAGGCCGATCTCCTTGCTTCCATGGGTTGCCAAATTGGCAGAGGCTCATGTGAACGAGGTGCTATCTCGACATATGACCCTTAACAACATTCTGGACCCGTCGCAAAACGGTTTCAGATCGGGTCATAGTACCGAGTCTGCCTTGTTAGCCTCCACCGAGGATTTAAGAACTATTCTTGACGCCGGTCAGAGTGCAGCGCTTATATTATTAGATCTTAGCGCTGCCTTTGATACTGTGTCTCATGACATCTTGTTGTACCGTCTGGAGGCAATTGGGATCATGGGCCATGCCCTGGAATGGTTCTGTGCATTCCTGTCGGACAGATCCTTCTGGGTGTCGGCACCGCCTTTTCTATCTCAAGCCCATTCCATCCGCCAAGGGGTTCCGCAGGGATCTGCGTTGAGCCCGACGTTGTTCAATCTCTATGTACAACCTCTTGCGGCTGTGGCAAGAGAGTGGGGCCTAACGCTGGTATCGTATGCTGACGATACTCAGCTGATTGTCACCTTGGCTGAAGGCCCTTCTGCTGTTGCCACAAGGTTAAGAGATGGGATGACTGCAGTTGCTCAGTGGATGGCTGACAACTGTTTACAATTGAATGCCACTAAAACGGAAGTGATGCTGGTAGGGAAAAACATCTCCCTCTGGAACGAGCATTGGTGGCCGGCTTCCTTAGGCACTATGCCTGCAGCCAAGCCAGTGGTCAAGAACTTGGGAGTTTGTCTGGACGCGGATCTTAATTTTAAGTGCCACACAAAGAAGGTGGCAGCGACGTGTGTGGGCCTTTTGTGAGGCCTCCGCCCTATCCTGGGGTTCTTTAATGCACCTGTCCGGCAGCTCATTATCCAGGCTACTATTCTATCGCGCTTGGACTATGCCAGCGTTCTACTTTTAGGCGCAAATAAAGCTGAGATTTTACGACTCCAGCGAGTTCAGAACTCGGCAACCCGTGCTCTTGTGGGACTCCCACCTAGATGTTCTGCCAGAGCCACCATTAGAGCTTTACACTGGCTACCGATCCAAGCAAGAATTCAGTTTAAGACGCTTTTTTGGCGTTTAAAATCCTTAATGGTACTAGTCCTGAGCTACTTTGTCCTCTTTTAACTCCTTATATTCCCCAACGTAACCTGCGCTCCTTGGGTCAACATCTGGTGACTATACTCAAGTTCAGACTCTGTCGTGTTGGAGGTCGTTCTTTTCGGCTACTTGCAGCCAAATTGTGGAACTCCTTGCCTGTATCTATTCGTTGCATTGATGAATTACTGTTATTCCGGAAAGCCATTAAGACCTTTCTTTTTCCTCTGATCTAGGGTTCCCATCTTCTCAGCCTATATTGTTTTCTGTACAATTAGACTGTCAGCGCCGGGACGCCCCTTAACTGGGGCAGCTGTGCGCTTTAACAAAATGTTAACGTAACATAACATAACATAAATTTGGTATCACCTAAGAGTACAGATGCAAAATCTTGTGGAATAATGTACAAATGTGAAAAGATACTGTAGTCTGCTATCAAATAAAAGGCTAATTCAATTGGTCAATGGCTTAAGGGTAACCCATGGCGCATAGGGGGTACAAGATATTATGGCAATAAAGGACCCAAAATATTTGGTATCCCCTTAGTAAATGATGTTAGAAAGCAAAAGGGAGGGTGCTATTTGATATAGGAATACTGTACTTTCCATCCAACATACGGTGAAGTCAAATTGAATCCTGGTAAATTCTAACCTGAGAAACACTGGGGATACCAAATATTATAGGCCGTATAGGCTATTATAGTTGGTTTCCCCCAAGGGTACGGATGCAATATCTTGTGGTATGATGTACAAATTGTGAAACCATACTGTAGTCTGCTATCAAACAAAAGGCACTTTCAACTATTCAATGGCTCAAGGGTAACCCATGAAACAAATGGGATACTAGATATTACAGCAATGCGTGAGCCGTAATATTTGGTATTCCCATAGTAAATGGTGTTGGAAAGCAAAAGGAAGGGTGTTCCTTGGTATCAGTACACGGTGCTCCCCCATCCAACAAAAGGCGAAGTCAAATTGAATCCTGGTAACTTCCAAGCCGAGAAACACTGGGGATACCAAATATTATAGGCTGTATATGCTATTAAATTTGGTATCACCTAAAGGTACGGATGTAAAATCTTGTGGAATGATGTACAAATATGAAAAGATACTGTAGTCTGCTATCAAATAAAAGGCTAATTCAATTGGTCAATGGCTAAAGGGTAACCCATGAAACATATGGGATACAATATATTACACAATGGGTGAGCCATAATATTTGGTATCCCCATAGAAAATGATTTTGGAAAGCAAAAGGAAGGGTGCTATTTGGTATGAAAACACTGTGCTCCTCCAACCAACATAAGGCGAGATCAAATTGAATCCTGGTAACTTCTAACCCGAGAAACGCTGGGGATACCAAATATTATAGGCCGTATATGCTATTATAGTTTGTTTCCCCTAAGGGTACGAATGCAAAATCTTGTGGAATGATGTACAAAATGTGAAAACATACTGTAGTTTGCTATCAAACAAAAGGCACTTTCAACTGTTCAATGGCTCAAGGGTAACCCATGAAACAAATGGGATACTAGATATTACAGCAATGCGTGAGCCATAATATTTGGTATCCCCATAGTAAATATTGTTGGAAAGCAAAAAGAAGGGTGCTCCTTGGTATCAGTACACGGTGATACCCCATCCAACAAAAGGCGAAGTCAAATTGAATCCTGGTAACTTCCAAGCCGAGAAACACTGGGGATACCAAATATTATAGGCTGTAAATTTGGCATCACCTAAAGGTATGGATGCAAAATCTTGTGGAATGATGTACAAATATCAAAAGATACTGTAGTCTGCTATCAAATAAAAGGCTGATTCAATTGGTCAATGGCTAAAGGGTAACTAATGAATATATGGGATACAATATATTACGCAATGGGTGAGCCATAATATTTGGTATCCCCATTGAAAATGATTTTGGAAAGCAAAAGGAAGGTTGCTATTTGGTATGAAAATACTGTGCTCCTCCATGCAAAATAATGCGAGGTCAAATTGAATCCTGGTAACTACTAACCCGAGAAATGCTGGGGATACCAAATATTATAGGTCGTATAGGCTATTATAGTAGGTATCCCCTAAGGGTACGGATGCAAAATCTTGTGGAATGATGTACAAAATGTGAGATTATACTGTAGTCTGCTTTCAAACAAAAGGTAATTTCAAATATTCAATGGCTCAAAAAGTAAGAACATGAAACATAGGGGATACAAGATATTAAAGCAATGAGTGAGCCATAATATTTGGTATCCTCATAGTAAACGATGTTGGAAAGCAAAAGGAAGAGTGCCACTTCCGGACCTCCTTGCCATTCTCCCTAGTACCCACTATGCCCTTCGCGCTGACCGCCCCGACGGAAAAACTGGAGGTGGTGCGGCTATGATAGTTCGCTGCTCTATGAAATTCCAGCTTCTTCCGCACCCTCGCATACCCAGTGTTGACTTTCTGGTGGCCCGCTCCCTTAATCTCCCGGTACCCCTTACGGTGGTACTCATGTACCGCCCCCCTCAAAGCATGCCATCATTTGTGTCTACCCTGCAGGACCTCTTGGCCACTTTGGCGGTAAACAATTCCTCGCTACTCCTGCTCGGTGACTTCAACTTTTGGCCGGGTGATCCGAGGGAGGACTCCTCTTCTAAAGACTTTTCTGCCACACTTCGCTGCTTCAATTACTTACCTCACGTTTTGGTCCCTACCCATACCCACGGTCATATCCTGGACCAAATTTGGTCCTTACGCTGTAACCTTTCGACCACCTCTATTCTCCCCTGTGTTTGGTCGGATCATTCCATGATCTCCTTTTCCATCCACTTGGGCCAAGCCGAGAAAGCCTCCCTGCCTAAAAACATCTTGGCTCGGAGTTGGAACAAGACTGATCTCAACGATCTTTCTTCCTTATTGTCTTCATCGGTTCCTACCCTGACCGACCTGCCTTTGGAAAGTCAGGCGAATGCCATTAACACCTGGCTCTCTTCTGCCTGTGACCAGGTCGCCCCACTCAAAAAGATCAAATCAGCTCGCCTCCATGACGCCCACAAGTGGTTTTCCAACGACCTCAAATCCCTGAAATTAGAGCTCAGGCGCTCGGAGCGTCGCTGGCGCCACAACTACTGCCCTACCCTCCGCCTCAAATACAAAGCCCTCCTCAATAACTACAAAAAAGCCATCCTAGCGGCCAAGTCTCAATATTTTACTGAGCGAGTGGCCCTCTCGGCCAACAAATCTCGTGAGATCTTCTCACTGGTTCACAGTCTTGCCACCTCTGACCGTGCATACCCTTCCCTTGACCCCTCTCAATCTCTCTGCCACTCTTTGAATGATTACTTTATCAATAAAATCACTACCATCAAGGCCAATATTCCCATTGTGCCTCAACCTGATCTGCCTGATCACTCTTACCCGTCTCCCTCTGCTTTGGATCATTTCGAACCAATCTCATCTGAGCTTTTCCTCGACCTGCTTGTCAAGGTCAAGTCCGGCTCCCCCGCGGACTGTGCTCCAGCACGGATCCTCAGAACTCTCTACACCAGCTGTCCCATCCCTCCCCTTACTTTTCTCAACTCTTCCCTGGCTTTGGGTTGTGTTCCCTCTTCCTTTAAATCTGCTATTGTTTTTCCTATCTTGAAGAAAGCTGACCTGGACCCCTCCCTTCCATCGAACTTTAGGCCGATCTCCCTTCTCCCCTACCTAGGGAAGAAGCTGGAACAAGATCACAGCCGACCAGCTCACCGCTTCCCTGAGCCAGCACCCTCCCGCCAGCTCAGCGAACCCCAGCCAGGCCGCCGACAACCTCACGATGTGGATCAACAACTGCGCAGACGAACTCGCCCCTCTGAGAACCCCACCCAGCGGACCCTGCAGCAGAAAAACACCATGGTTCACCGACGAACTCAAGAGCTCCAAGAAGAACTGTCGAGCCCTCGAGAAAGTCTGGAGAAGGGAACCAACTACGGACAACATGACCACCCTCAAGCACGCCACCCGGAAACACCACCAACTGATCCGCGCCACCAAGAAAAATACATACAAGGACCGGCTGGACAACAACGCACACAACTGCAAGGAACTCTTCAACATCGTGAAAGAGCTCTCCAACCCCAACGCCGGAAACAACGACATCACCCCGTCGCAAGACCTCTGCAACTCCCTCGCGCCCTACTTCCACAACAAGATCGCGGACATACACAACAGCTTCAGCAACCAACCAATGGAAGCCACAACCGCAACAACGCCACCCACCACCACCCTCCGCACCTGGACTCCGATCAGCACCGAAGACACCATCCGCACAATGAACTCCATCCACTCCGGATCTCCGACCGACCCCTGCCCTCACCACGTCTTCAACAAGGCCGACGCTGTCATCGCACCCCACCTGCGGGACATCATCAACACCTCCTTCGACACCGCCACCTTCCCTGAGAGCAGGAAGCACGCCAAACTCAGCGCCCTTCTCAAGAAACCCACAGCAGACCCCACCGACCTCAAGAACTACCGTCCCATCTCGCTCCTCCCGTTCCCGGCCAAAGTCATCGAGAAGACCGTCAACAAACAACTGGCCGCCTTCCTCGAGACGAATGGATCCCTCGACCCCTCACAGTCTGGCTTCCGAGCGAACCACAGCACCGAGACCGCCCTCATCGCTGCCACCGATGACATACGAACTCTGATGGACAACGGAGAAACAGCGGCCCTCATCCTCCTGGACCTCTCCGCGGCTTTCGACACTGTCTGCCACCGCACCCTAGTACAGCGCCTCGGCAACATCGGAATCCAGGACAAGGCACTGGAATGGATCACCTCCTTCCTCGACGGAAGAACACAGAGAGTCCGCCTACCACCGTACAAGTCAGAGGCCACCAAAGTCATCTGCGGCGTCCCCCAGGGATCCTCACTGAGCCCCACCCTCTTCAACGTCTACATGAGCCCCCTCGCGGCCATCGCACGCCAACACAACCTCAACATAATCTCCTACGCCGACGACACCCAGCTGATCCTCTCCCTGACCAACGACCCCGCCGCCGCCAGAGCCAACCTGCACGAAGGGATGAGAGAGGTAGCCGAATGGATGACGACCAGCCGCCTGAAACTGAACTCAGACAAGACGGAGGTCCTCATCCTGGGCTCCTCGCCCTCCGCCTGGGACGACTCCTGGTGGCCCCCCGCCCTGGGCACCGCACCCAAACCGACGGCCCACGCACGCAACCTGGGCTTCATCCTGGACTCCTCCCTCTCCATGACCAGACAAGTCAACGCCGTCTCCTCGTCATGCTTCAACATCCTGCGCATGCTACGGAAGATCTTCCGGTGGATCCCCACCGAGACGAGGAAGACAGTCACCCAGGCCCTCGTCACCAGCCGACTGGACTACGGCAACGCCCTCTACGCCGGAACCACCGCCAAGCTCCAGAAGAGACTCCAGCGGATCCAGAACGCCGCGGCCAGACTCATCCTCGACATCCCCCGACGCAGCCACATCTCCGGACACCTGAGAGACCTGCACTGGCTCCCGGTCAACAAGAGAATCACCTTCCGCCTCCTCACCCACGCGCACAAAGCCCTACACGACCAAGGCCCGAGCTACCTCAACAACCGGATCAACTTCTACACTCCCACACGCCTCCTCAGATCAACCAGCCACGCCCTCGCCGCCGTCCCCCGCATCCGAAGAGCGACAACAGGAGGAAGGTCCTTCTCCTACCTGGCTGCCAAGACCTGGAACTCACTCCCGTCCGACCTGCGCCTGACCCAAGACCACCTCTCCTTCAGGAAGAAGCTCAAGACCTGGCTGTTCGAGCAGTAACGGCACCCCCCCCTTCCCAGCGCCTTGAGACCCTACGGGTGAGTAGTGCGCTCTATAAATGACTTGATTGATTGATTGATTGATTCTCAAAAGCTACGTGACATCCTGCCTTTCCACCTACATTGAGGAGAACAATATCCTGGCCTCTCACCAGGCTGGTTTTCGTCCCGGCCACTCCACTGAGGGTGTGGTCCTCGCGGTCCTGGATGAACTTAAGGGGAAGGCCGACAGCAACCTCCCCCAGGCCTTGGTCCTTTTGGATCTGTCCACTGCGTTTGATACGGTCGACCATGCCATCCTCCTCCACCGGGTCAGCGCAGCGGGCATCCAAGGCACTGCTCTCTCCTGGATCGCGTCCTTTCTTCAGGGCACATCACAGGCAGTTCACCTTTCCGACTTTTCCGCTCCCCCCCTTCCGGTCACTTGTGGGGTGCCTCAAGGTTCTTCCCTCTCCCCCCTTCTCTTCAACCTTTACATCCGCCCCCTCATCTCTTCCCTTCTCGAGCTGGGGGTCTCTGTGTATAACTACGCAGATGACCTCCAGCTCGTCTTTGATCTTTCCTCCCCAACTGACTCTCTTCCCAAGTTTTGCTCTACTCTTGTTTTCATTTCCCAGTGGATGAGCTTCAATCATTTGAAGCTCAATCCCGACAAGACAGAGCTCGTCCTCACTGGTGGCTCGTCTAATCCCTGGTCCTCAGTTCACTGGCCCCTTTCTTTTGGCCCTCCCCAGCTTCCTCTGTCCGGACTTTGGGCATCAAGATCAGTAATGATCTATCTATGCATGCCCAAATTAGTTCCGTTGTGTCCTCCTGCTTTTTTTCCCTCCGTCTCATTCGCAAAATCTCCCAGTTCTTTTCTGTTGATGCTCTCAAAACCATTATCACGGCCCTCATTACATCCCGCCTGGATTATGGAAACGGCTTGTACGTAGGCATTCCTGCCTACGAAGCTCGCCGTCTCCAGGCCATCCAAAACCAGGCGGCCCGTCTTATCCTCCGTCTTCCCAAATCCTCCCACATCACTCCGGCCCTCAAAACCCTTCACTGGCTCCCTGTCCATTTTAGATCCCAGTTTAAACTAGCCTGTTTGGCCTTTCGGGCGCACGCCCGTTCTGCCCCGCTTTTCATTAACTCTCTAATTTATTCCCATGCCCCCAGTCGTTCTCTCCGCTCTTCCTCCCTTTCTCTTCTTCACGTCCCCCGCTTCCGTAAATCCCGCACTGGGGGCACCCGCTTCTCAGTGCGGGCCCCCCAGATTTGGAACAATCTCCCTCTCTCCATTCGCTCTATCCCTATCTTTTCCCACTTTCGTAAAGCCCTCAAAACCTTTCTTTTTCTCCAGGCTTTTCCCGGCTAATCCCCCTCGGACTCTCGGCAGATACTGATGTGCTCCTTAGCGCCAGGAAGCCGCTTGGCCGCAGTGCGCTTTAGAAATTTCTTTTTCATTTCATTTCATTTCATTTCATTTGGTACAGAAATACTGTGCTCCTCCATCCAACATAAGGCGATGTGAAATTGATTCCTGGTAACTTCTTACCCAAGAAACGCTGGGGATACCAAATATTATAGGCTGTATAGGCTATTATAAGTGGTATCCCCTAAGGGCACCAGAGGCAAAATCTTGTGGAATGATGTACACAACGTGAAAATATACTTTATTCTGCTATCAAATAAAGGGAAACATCAATTGGTCAATGGCTAAAGGGTAACACATGAAACATAGGGGATACAGGATATTATGACAATGCATGAGCCATAATATTTGTTATCCCCTTAATAAATTATGTTGGAAAGCAAAAGGAAGGATGTTATTTGATATAGAAATGCTGTGCTCTCTCTCAGCCAACATAAGGCAATTTCAAACGGAATCCTGGTAAATTCTAACCCGAGAAACACTGGGGATACCAAATATTATAGGTAACATAGGCTATTATATTTGGTATCCCCTAAGCGTACTGGATGCCAATTCCTATGGAATGATGTACAAAATGGGAAAATATACTGTAATCTGCTCTCTAATAAAAGGCAACTTCAAGTGGTAAATGGCTAAAGGGTAACCCATGGAACGTAGGGGATGCAAGACATTACAGCATGGCTTGAGCCCAAATATTTGGCATTCCCTTAGTAAATGATGTTGTGAAGAAAAAGGAAGGGTGCTTATTGGCAAACGAATACTGTTCTAAGCCATCCAACATTAGACCACATCAAATTAAACTTTTGTATGTTCTTACCCAAGGGATACCAAATTTTATAGGCGGTAGAGTCCATTATATATGGTACCAGATATTACAGCAATGCCAAAGCTGTAATATGTGGAACAAAAGGGGGGGGTAGGGGGTGGTAATGGACGGAGCATCTGAACCAATCAAAAACTCACAGCCAGTCAAAAGATCTGGGTTTAATCCATCACCGTTCTTTAGCCCACTCTGCCACCCAAGTTCAGACATGGCTATATGCAAATCAGTCTGACCCTGTGCCTCATGGGAACAGTCTAGCCCAAACTGCCAAGCCATGCCTTCCCTGGACCGGAAACGAGCTTCCAAGGACCGGGTTCTGGCATTACAGCCGTCTTCAGCCCGGCTTGCTTGAATCCAGTGGCAAAGTGAGCAAGGGACTCACGTCTGAGCATACCCTGCCACACTTATGGCGGCCAAAAGCGGTACAAAAGGGGGTATATATAATAAAATCTAGAGGAACACCTGTCACAATAATGTCAGCATCTAAACAAGTCCCACTATGCTCCACTCCCTCTATAAAAATAAATCAAGTTGGGGAAAAGCCAACCGGTCCACCTCCTCTGTTGAAAAAAAAGCCTGCCTCTGAAATTCAAACTTTAAGTAAAGCAGGCAACCAAGGGGGGGAAAATTTGATTGTGGAAGAAAGGGCAGAGCCTTCAAATAATAAGGCTATTAAGAAGAACAGGACAGGGAATTTTCATAATACGAACTGGCATTCACATAGAATAGTCGATTTACCGCCAGAAGCTGCGCCTTACGCAATAGTTATGGCGGGGGTCCCTGAGCTCCCTATGGGCATCAGGGAAGATCATCGAGCTTTAAGAAATAAAGTGACCCACTGGTTACGCAATAATAGACCCTTGCCTTCCCATATTAATGGGGAAATTCTAAATGTTAGGCGTTCAACCTGGGTGGGCCCACGACCCAAAGATAAGAATGGGGATGTAATAATTGTAAATTTCAAAGATCATAGAGTGTCAGGCATATTGGGGATTGGTACAATTCAAGAAGTAGCGATTTCATTTCCACTCATTATCTTAGCTACTTCTACCCATATGTCCCAGTGCAACAGTCTAAAAATAGGGATGCAGTAAGGCAGCCTGTAAACAGGTCTGGCTTTAACCAACATGGATTCAGTCAGACTTCTTTTCCCCAGATACAGAGATCACTTAATTTCCACCCAAGGCATTTCTATCCACCAACCCCAGGACCTAATTTTGGAAATAATTACTTTTGGGACAATAGAGGTTTTGCCTCACCTACTTATAATATACCAACCCATAATCGATTTGATGCCTTCTCAGGCCTTGAATATGTGGATTGACACAAGAAGGATACCTCCCAGACCACAACATTAGGATCAGGGAATACCACAGGTGATTTCAAGGGGAATCTAAAAGAACATATGCTAGGGGAGGGCAATGAGGCTACTAGGCAGGCACAATCGGTCCCAAAAATGATTTATGGTGACATTGAAGAGGAATGCTGTAAGAACTCAAGCACCCCAGTGTTAAAAGAGGGGGATAACTGTGGAGTAAGTTCCCCTTTTGAGAAGGTTTTGGGTAATAATTCCTTGGGTAATCTTGTTGTAAATGTGAACAGGAAATCTTGTACACTCCTATTTTGGAATGTGGCAGGATTAAGGAATAAAATTACAAACCCATTCTGGGAAACTGTTATAAATGATCGGGATATCCTGGCCCTTCAAGAAACCTGGTCTATTGATCCAGTGTATATAAGCGGTTATAGAAGCTTTTTTACTCCGGCCGTGGGGGGCCAACATGGAAGGGAAAGGGAGGCTTAATTACGTTCCTCTCAAACCAGCTTAAGTATGAGAAAGTTTATTTTATCCCTAAATCTAGTTACTATCAAGTAATAACCCTAAGCACTAAGAAGGGAAATAATGTTGTTGTCATAAACTTTTACAATAATATTCCGAAAAGTGAAATTCCCAACACTCTTAAAATGCTTAGGGGCGATATACAACATGAAATCGACAAAAACAATAGGGAATTGATAATTTTATGGGGGGGGGGATTTTAATTGTCCACTCTGCTTAAAGGGTAAACAGGGGATTTGTGGCCTAATGTTAGAGCAGGATATCAATCTAAAACATTTCGACCACTCTTTGATCGGGGATTTACTAAATGAATTACTGGTCATATATGACCTGGGGTATGCAAATGAAATAGCCCAAAAACCCACTCCCTTCGGCCCTACATTTATTGGTAGAGGAGCATCGTCTACTATTGACTTTATCATTACCTCAAATAGTTTTAGTCATAAGATCGACATGATAAAGACTATAGAGTTACCCTTAAGTGATCATCTGCCTCAAATAATAGAGGTTGAAAACCCTTTCTTTGAACACCATGAAGACGTGCTCTCCCTAGGCACAGTCCCTGATGTGGCTCTGGGGAGGCAGAATGGGTATACTCTAAAATGGGGGTAAGGTTGTGCCAGAAATGTTCCTCGTGAAACTGCTGAACGTTTGTTCAGACAGTTTCACAATTTGCCTAGGGGAGGAGTCTCACAGTGAGCAGATAATAGAGCACTTTAATATAATAGCTTCTGAAATTAAAAACTGTCTGCGGGTGGAGGCAAAGAAAAGATTAAAGGGCAATAAAAGTTGGTTCGATAACGCATGCACAAGGGCACTGACCGACTTGAAACATGCTATTCACAGGTCACCCCGAGACCCGCTAGAAATAAGAGGTTTGAGGAAAACATATAACGAGGCTCTAAATAACAGAAAAAATGCTATAAAAACGGAAGCTCTAGAAGCCCTCTGCGTGGCTTCACAGTCCAAGGATGCATCCGCATTTTGGAGGGCCGTTAATACCCCCTTTCTCTTCGACAATCACAAGGCCCGCATGGCGATAGCAATTGTTGAGGAGGACTGGGTTGAGCACTTCTCAAATCTTTATAGGTCCCAAGATGAATCGAACACTATAGATTCTTTTTCTACAACGGGTAATAGTGGAGTAGGGGTTGAAAAATTGGTAATAACTTTGGAGGAAGTCATGATGTGTGTGAAAGCAACGAAGGGAGGCAAGGCAGCAGGGCCTGATGGGATCCCTGCAGATCTATATAAAGCTAACATTGAGATCTGGGGCCCCATGCTGGTGCAGCTTTTCAATGCGGCACTCGCAAGGGGTTTAAATCCGTCTTGGTTCACCTCGGTTATCGTACCTATATATAAGAAGGGAGATAGACAAAATTGTGCCTGTTATAGGCCAATCTCCCTCCTTGACTCATCCGTAAAAATCCTTGGAAGAATCATCCTGGGAAGACTCCAGAGCTGGGCGGAGGAGAATGAGATAATGAGCGACCTACAGTATGGATTCCAGAAGGGCATTGGAACCGTTGAACAATGTTTAAATTTAATGATTGTTCAACAAAAGTATACCAGGGTAAAAGGTGAACATCTGTACCTTACGTTTGTCGACCTTTCGTCGGCGTTCGACTGTGTGTCACATAATAAATTGTGGGCAATCCTGAAAGGGTTGGGCGTGGAAGATCCTATCATTCGCTTTCTGAGAGAATTATACTCAGGAGCTACAGCCTCAGTCCGCTATGGTAGGGGGGGAGAATGTACCAGAAAATTCAAAGTGGGACGTGGAGTACGCCAGGGGTGCGTTCTGGCCCCTTTCCTATTTTTGCTTTATATAAACGGACTTGAGCATCATCTTCTGCAGGAGTGCAGGGATATGCCCAGGGTTGGTAAGAGATCTATCCCTGCACTCTTGTATGCGGACGACGCAGTCTTAATGGCACGTACTCCCTTGGCCCTACAAAAACTGATATTATCATTTGAGAAGTTCATGTTGAGTTTAGATTTAAAAATCAATTGTAGTAAAACTTTCTCCATGAACTGTGGCACAAGATCTGGAAAGCAGATGAAAAGAATGTTTATAAATAACGTTCCTTTGGAAAATACCACTACCTTCCCTTACCTGGGTATTTTGTTTCACGAATCTGGGGTTTGGACAAGTGCTGTAAAGGCCAGAACTCTTTTGTTCCAAAAAACTATAATGGCCATAAAAACTTTTATAAAAAAGCTGGGCAAAAAACCAATAAGAGAAATCTATACTATGTATAATGCCACGTTCACATCGGTAGCCCTGTATGGTGCAGGACTTTGGGGGTATTCGAACGTAGAACCAATTCAAATAGCCGAAAATAAATTTATGAGGGATGTCCTAGCGGTACCACAAAGTGTTTCGACTTATATTTGTCATATTGAACTGGGACAACCTCATATTTCGGACATAATTAGAACACAACCCATCCTCTTGTGGCATAGGGTATGGACAACAAACGAATGTGTCATGAATCGGGCTATGTTGCAGGATGTACTCAAAAAGGAAAATGTGGGTAGATTTGGTTGGCTAGATTATGTTAAACGTTTTATGATTCAAAATGGTTGCCGACAATATTACGAGGACCCACTTACTATGGGAAATATACCCAGAAAAGTCCTGAAAAAACTGTGTTTGGAATACCTCGAAGACAAGAGAAGGCGAGAGGAAATGAGTAAAAAGACAGTTACCTCGCTCATCTTGTTACTAACTGGCAACAAAGTACAGCCATATTTAACTCTCCCGATGTCTAATTACGATTGTTTTCTCTTGACCCGTTTTAGATTAAATATAGTTTTTAGACTCTTGTCCTTCCCAGAAATGAATTCATGGTTGCGAAACTTACCTACTTGCCCGTGTGATGATTCCTCGTCCCAATCTGATATCCATATTTTATTTTTTTGTAAATTTTATATTATGCCACGTAGGAAACTCATAATCCCATTCCTTAAAGAAATGAATTTAAACAGATGTCGTCCAGCTTTTTTGGAATTTCAGAGAATGGACACAGTTTTAACTGTTGCTGTAGTTTTAAGCTTTTTTAAATATGTATTTAAATTACGGAAAACAATTGGCGTTGATGAAATGTAATAGATCTGCCTTTTTTTAAATTCCCTTGTGTAAAATTGTAAATTTCATGCTGCTGCTTTTATGGTTATTGTCTTTTAACCGAATAAAGTACTTTTTGAACTTGAACTTGATATCTATATTACCCTGGGCAGCTATCCCCCACGTTAACTTCTCCTCAGCGGCCTGTAATTCCTGATAAAGCAACTCCATCTCTGATTTAACTTTTTTTTGCTGAGAGAGCCCAAAACTTAATACCTCTCCCCTAAAGCAGGCTTTGAAAGTATCCCATACAATATTAATGTGGGTAGTGTCCCTGTTGTTATGAAAACATTCCCTTAACCACCTTATCATATATGTTATAAACTCATCATTCAAACACAGTTTTCGGTCAAAGGTAAATTTCCTTGCGGTACCCAGTGCCCCCCATCCAGGTAATTTTAAGACAATCGGAGAATGGTCCGACGCAATTTTCGGGTAAATCTGCATTTTGACTTTAGCTAAGTAGGGCACGTCCATAAAAAAGTAATCCAACCTCACTTTCTTTTTATGGGGATGAGAGTAAATGGTGTATCTAGGGTCTCTCGGAAACAAAGTGCTCCAAACATCGACCAGGCCATAATCATTTAGTAAGTTAAGGAGCGCCCTATATACCTGTGGTTTCCAGTCTTTATACCCCTTTACCCCCCCCCAGCAATATCCTGGCCAGTTAAATTGATATTCATATCCCCGCAGAAAATTAAGGAGGTGGCCCAAGTTGCAAGTTCCATATGGAGCTCTTCCAGAATTACAGGCTTGTCTAGATTGGAACCATAAATATTGCATATAGTGAAGTTCCCCGATCGCCCCACACACTCAGCTATAGTCCACTGGCCAGTTGTGTCTGTTAATTTCCGCCGGGCAGTGACCAAGTTCTTTTGGCTAAAATAGCCACCCCACGAATTGTTCCTGTTTGTTGGGAGGAAACTAGGACAGAGAAACCCAATTCCGCTAACGCCTGGTGTTTATTCCATGGAAGGTGGGTTTCTTGAATACACACCATATCCGGAGACACATAACGTAGCTCAGCTGCTATTCTTCTTCGTTTATTAAAATTATTAAACCTGAAACATTTAGGGAGCATATTCGAATATCTCTAGCAGCAGCCATGTGTTTCAGATGAATTTCCCCACCAAAATTTAAAACAAATTAACATGGCTACTGCCACACAAAAACACACAAAAACCTTTTGTCCCATTGCATACCATGCTTTTTATTAGCTCTTTTTTCAATGTATTATCATTTTTGACTGAAAGTGTGATTTTGTTCCCCTTTAACCTCAGCACCAAACCCCCCTAGCACCCAATCCCCCCACTACCCCCATCCCCTCTGTCCCCCCCACCCTTCCCAATAACGAGGCGTTAGTACTTATGGTCCTGTAGATGTCCGCTGGCAGTTTCCTCATACCCACCCACAAGACCTCCACTATAGTATTCAATACAAAGGGAAAGAGAAATCTCCTCCCCTAACTGGAGAAACTATATATAAACGAGAGATACTTCATTTACCCCAAAAATCCCACTGGAAGTAGTATACCTAATGTACAATTTTTTTTTATATAAACTCAAGCGATAGCTTAAACATAACTCTTGGGTTAAAACTACCCTATTGACACATTTCGTTGCCCAGTCAAAAATTCCTTGGCCAACCCTACATTAGTAAAAAATTGTGTGCGTTCTTTATATATAGTCTTCAGTTTTGCAGGGTTCAAAAGATACGCCTACTCCCTTGGCTTGTAACGGGGTGATTAATTGTCGAAGCTGCCAACAAGTTTCCATAGTGAATTTACAAAAGTCAGGGGTAACAAAAAACTCAAAGCCTGGGCCAGGGCACCGCTTGTCTGGTCTTGCAAGTTTGAAAATGTCCTCACGAGCCAAAAAACTGTTGAAGGAGATTAACAAGACCCTAGGTCTATCCAACTTTCTTTCAGCTGGTTTATCGGTGGCTTGACCGGTGGGCCCCCGCATATTGAATGGAAAGCGGTGCGCTCTCTCGATTTCCCTGTCCCAATCCCATTTGGTTAACTCCGGGAAAGCACTCTTAAACAATTCTGCTACAAACTTGCGTGGATCCTGACCCTCTTTGCCTTCCGGGACTTGGAGAACCCTCAAATTATTACGACGAGCCCTGTTTTCAAAATCAGCAAGTTTCCACAAGGTGTCCTCCTTTATGCCCTGCAATGCCGCTGTGGCTCCTTTCTGCTGTTCGACCAAATCTTCAAGGTTGGAGAGGCGGGTCTCAGCCTCATTGAACCTGTTTGCAGAGTCTGCCTATGACTTCGCAATCCTCCGCACTGAATCCTGAAGCTTACGACATAAAGTTTGTACCCTCTGGCTATCCTCCCATGTCTCATCGCGCAGGGACATTATGGACTCATAAATCAGGGCTAATGAAATATCACTAGTTGCAGGCAGAGGAGAGTCGTCCTGGGATTGACATGCCGTAGCATCTTCACTTATGTGGTCTGGGGATTCAATCGCAAGATTACGGACGGTTGATGAGCTGTCCTCCGTAATATCCGTAGAGTCGTCCAAGCACAGGCTGGTTACTGAGCTCCCTCCTTCCAAACACATATTCTGGGCATATTGTGCAGGTAAATCCTCACAGTATGAGGGTAAGGATGCTTCCGACATTGAATAAAAATCCCCTGATTCGCCATCCTGTTGTAAAAGCAGCTCTTCGTCCCCACCATTGGCTACTAATACCGGGGGTACAACATTCCCATCAAGCGGGTTCTCCCCAGTTGGTTGAATCTCGCCGGTCTTAGATTTAGAATTAGGGGTGGGCGCCTCTGTTAATCCTTTTGCAAGTCTCCCCTTCGATTTGTCCTTCCCTGATTCAGCAGCTGCGAAGATTGAAGGGATCACTATATGTTTATCTGCCCCCACTCCCGTTACATTTGGATGTGCTCTCTTTGTTTTTATTGTATCCGGTCGTTCTTTAGAGCTTTTGTCAGTTGGCTGCCGAGGGGCTATTACAGTCTTATTTATCTCACTGGGGGGGGGGCGCCACTCTCCCCCTGTTCCTCTGGAATCTGCGGTCTCCTTGTACCTTTGGGCAGCATGGTGGCAGCTTCTCCTAGCTTTCTCCAATATAGCTGGAAGCACCTATCTGCCTGCCCGCGTACCACCACACAACGTTCTGAACCAGGTGTGCTATTAATCAAAAGCTCCTCACCTGTTCACCGCGGACTCTCTCCACCGCCTGCCCCGGCACAGTAGCACACCCGCTCGTCCGCCAAATCCCGGGTCTCAGACGCCCAAGCAAGTGTGTCAGCAGCCGTTCGCCTGGAGTGCACTTTTCTCCAAGCTTCCCAATGTTTTCAAGTCTCTCGGTCTCTCCACCGAGACCGCACTGCACTCTCGGTCAAATGCGGTAATCTGCTACACCTCCGGCAAATACTTTACGCCAAACGCCAAATGTTAGATCCTGCTGGCCGGTGCAACCTAGACCGCCATACTCCAACGTGCTCCTGAAACCCGCGGTTCGAAGATCAGCGTGGGTCTCGCCGAAACCTCCCGTGTTGCTGTGAAGGCAGTAGTGCCCGTCGCTTCGCCTCTCTCGCCGCGTCTCTCCGTTTGATTTCACGGGCTTGCAGGTGAGATGAGGAGCGGTCAGCCTACATGTCCACTCGCGTGGGCGCCATCTTGCCTCTCCAATCAACCATTGAATTCTGGTAAGGTCTATCCCGAGAAACATAGGGGATACCAAATATTATAGCCTTATGAGACATTATATTTGGTATCCTCCAAAGGAACCAGATGTGAAAGCTTGTACAATGAAATCATAAATGTGAAAAGATGTAGCAGTCTGCTAGCAAATAAAGAGCAACTTAAGTTAATATGTGGCTAACAGGTAATGGTTGAAAAGTTGGGGAGTCTAGATATTACAGCACTGCAGAAGGTGTAATATGCGGTATCCCCACAGTAAAATATTATGGAAAACACAGGGAAGTGTGCTATTTGGCAAGAAAATATTTTGTCCACAGAATGCCATGTCAAATTGAATCCTGGTAAGCTCTACCCCAAGAAATATAAGGGATACCAAATATTATAGCCCAAACAAGGCATTATATATTGTTATTCCCGAAAGGAACCAGATGTGAAAGCTTGTGGAATCAAATGAAAAATGCAAAGAATTAGCATAATCTACTATCCTATAAAAGGTAACTTGAATTGGTCAGTGGCTAAAAGCTTACCTGTTGAAAGGTAGGGGATATCAGAAATTACAGCAATGCAGGAGCAGTAATATGTGATATCCACACAGTAAAAGATGTTGGAAAAAACAGTAAAGGGTGCTATTTAGCAGGAATATACTGTGTTCTTCTAGCCCAAAGTATGCCATGTAAAATTGAGTCCTGGTAAGCTCTAACCCGAGCAACAGAGGGAACACCAAATATTACAGCCCTTGTAAAGCATTATATTTAATATCCCCAGAAGGACCCTGATGTGAAAGCTTGCAGTATGAAATCACAAATTATGAAAAAGTACTGCAGTCTGCTATCAAATAAAAGGTAACTTGAGTTGAAAAGTAGGGGAAATAAATTTTAAACAAATGCATGAGCTGTAATATGTGGTATCACTTCCGGAAAAGATATTGGAAAACTCAAGCAAAGATTCTATCCGGTAGAAAAAGTAATGTGTTCGTGGAGCCTACAGAAGGCCATGTCAAATTGTATCCTGGCAAGTTCAATCTTCATAAAAATAGGGGCTACCAAATATTTTAGGCTATACAGGCCATTATATTTGGTATACTCCAAATGAACCAGATGTGAAAGCTGTGAAATTATATCAAGACTGTAGGCATCTAACAAATAAAAGGTCACTGGTCAGTGTCTAAAAGGAAACCTTTAAAAAGTGGGGACGAAGATATACTAATGCATGAGCAATTTTGTTTGCTACCCCCATACAAAACGATATTGGAAAACACAAAGATTGGTACGCATTGTTAGAAAAATATATTGTGTTCACTTAACCAATATGGAAATGTCTAGTTACTTACCCATTTCAAATGTTTTCAAAATGTGAAATACAAAATGCTATAGAGCTGAGGTTCCCAAAGTGTGCGCCGCGGCACCCCGTGCGCCGTGACGAGCCAGGCAGGATGTGGGTGATCCTACATTGCAGCCCAACATGCGGGGGGGTTTTAAAACGGCACATGCGGGGGGGGGGGGTTTAAAACGGCACCCTCGGAATAGTTTGGCCCAGCATATGCATCCGTGCGTACGTACGCATGCACGCGTCCTACTTAAGCTGCGTAGGCTCACCATTACTGCCTTAGCAAGCTTGGAGCGTAGGATGAACGTTGCTCTTGACCCCCGTGTTGTGCCCTGCCCTGCCCTGCCCCACCTCGCCTCGCCTCGCTTCGTCTCGTGGGACCCTGTGTAACGTCGGAGGAACGTTGCTGTTGACCCCCGTGTTGTGCCCTGCCTTGCCCTGCCCCAGCTCGCCTCGCTTCGTCTCGTGGGACCCTGTGTAACGTCGGAGGAACGTTCATGTTGACCCCCGTGTTGTGCGCTGCCCTGCCCTGCCCTGCCCTGCCTCGCCTCGCCTCGCCTGGTCTCGTGGGACCCTGTGGAAAAAAATTGGTAAGTAAGCTTAGTTGTAAACTAATGCAGGAATGACTAATGCTGTATTTACACTTATGCAAGTATTCGAAACGGTAGCAAGTGGAGTGGCGCGCCTCCAATGTTCAATTTCACTGGGCTCCACATGAAAGGCCCTTGCAGGATACTGTGTGGAAATATGGATTCATTTTATTCTTATCTGAGACATTTCGTTTAGTTCTTTGTTTCGGGCATGAGTTTTACCTGGATCAGTACCATGTGCACGGTGGAGCTGAGACTGCGTTATGGATACCAGGATGGGATGACAATCGAAAGTAGGTTTACATTACACAGTATATAGGTTATGTTACAAACGTTTGCAATTTAAGGCCTTGTGAAATACTTGTATTTGCCTAAAATCAAACGTTATTTAATGATTTGCTGAAGTGCAGGAGCCAGAATTACAACCGAAGTCCAATAGAGCAAGCCAGTTTATTTGCAGAATTATATGCTTATTCTGCATAATTGTATGCACGACTCTGGATGCTACAGTAAGGAGCAGAGGACCAAATCATAATATGTTGGTCACAGCTGTGGCATCAGAAATGGAAAACTCTGTGGGAACATTTTCTTAATAAGAATAGTTTATTGGCAGTGAAGCTCTCTGGAATGGCACAGAGAGAGGTGGGTGGAACTCACCTGGTAGAAATAGTTCTGCATGCTCCAATGAACGGGTCTCCACTTCTGCATCATATTTATTTATTTATTGATTGATTTTATGCGTTTTTATATAGTGCAGACTTTACCCGAAGGTGTCAGAGCGCTTCACAATAGGAACAGTAATGATACATGAGGAGAAAATTACAAGTGACCAAATTAGAAAAGCAAGCGTTAAGTTACATGAGGCAGTAACGTGAGCAAACAAAATACAAGAAGTAGCAAAAGGTTCATTACAGTTGGAAAAAGTGATGTGTGCAAGTTACAAAAACGTAGAAACTACAAGCAGAGGTATAATACTGCAATAAATGGCAGACACTCAAGCACAAGAACAAACGTTATGTAGGCAATGGTGGCACTTGTGCAAGTATCTAAAGCAAACAAAATGTAAGAGGTAGCAGACAGTGTTGCAAGAGAAAAGTGACGTGTGCATGTTACAAACGAGTACCAAACACAGGTAGAAAGATAATACTGCAATAAATGGCATACACTCCAACCACAAGAACACACTGGAAGGCACTTCCATAGTCATGGAGAATAGAATTTTCTGTACTGCAAGGTCTTCCTTCAGATAAATAGGGCATAAGGTAAATTTGGAAGTGTCTTTGAAGTAGGAGAACTTGGAGGTCAGTTTTGAAGGCCTGGGAGGAGGTGGTGGCTCCCGAACACATGTAGACAAAATGGGTTTTCTCTGAGAAAAAGGCCCCAAGCAGGGCGAGTTTGTCACTCCCTGGTGAAACTAGTGACTGGTAAATGGATTGTGGCTGATCCAGGGGCCACCATGTCCGGGACGCCTCCGTGCAGCAATACTTTGATGAGCATTCTCTGTGTTCATGACTCCAGTCTATCTGCGGCTCAATGCTGTTCTGCTGCGCTCCCACCATTGTTTCTTTTTGGCAGGTGCCACGCACAGTGCCTGAAGGCTCTTTATTAAGGACGTTATTTAGTTTTTGCACTAATGCAAGCGTTCTGTACTTGGTCCTTGATGCCCTGTTTTGGTGCTGACTGCTGTGTGGTAAGCACGTGGTTTTACCAAATGCCGTTCCTTTGCAGTCTATCTATCCCACACATCTCTTCACTCAATTTCAGTGGGGGAGGCATGGGCCCTCTCGACCAGTAGTAAGGCCCACCAGGATGTTGCAGATGGCTCAAGCCCCCTTCAGGAGTGAGAGGGAGGGTGGTTTAACCCGTCATCAGTAGAGAGCAAAAAGTAATAAGGGGCAGAAAAGTCATCAGGGGTTGCTGACATGGTGCCCAAGTATTCACAGGTCACAGTACCTCTCCACAGGCACACAGGCGTCTGCATGCACACGTTTCGTGCTTTGCAGCATTTGCCTCTCCTCCCAGCAGAGTTCATCCCATCCTGGTAAATGCAGTATGCTTACTTTCAAAGTTGCTGTAGTCTTTCACCAAAGTTGATGTAGGTAGTGATGTTCTCTCTAGACACTTGTTTCTCGGTTTAGCCCGTTCTCAGTAGACAGCAAAAAGTATTAAGGAGCAGAAAAAAGTCAGTAGGGGTTGCTGTAATGTCAGTCAAACTACTGCCATGATTTGGATTAAAAACTATATGTCCGTTCTGTAGCGTACTTTGTACTACTGTGATATGTCCTTGGCTGGGCCCAGGAATTGTTGAAGTGTGGTCTTTGGTGTTACAAATCAGTCTGATGTACACATTAGCTGCAATTTGGCTTTCTTCATTGTTTGCAAAAATGTGCCATCTTAGATTTCATTACAAAACTGAATGCTCTTTCTATCTGTGTGGGGTACCAATAAGAATAATTAATCCAAATGGTCATCATCATCACGGGCTGCTATTGGAAATTAACATCAATAATAGATCCATCATTAGAAAGAGGATACCTTTTGTTCTACTTATACTTGTCTTACCTGGACGTTTTGTACTTCAGACTTATTAAACGGGGAGACTGGATGAGACCCGGAAGAATCCTGGACAGGCTTAAGCAAAGGAAAAGAAAAGAAGACCAGGAACTTTACAGATAGAAAGACTCCTCCATCCGAATAATTCAGACGCGTGGAACTGATTTCCATCTTTCTGATTGACAATGAAGAGATTTCTAATGCCGAGTTCAAGTTCATCTGCGCAAAGTGAAGTTGCAGGTTCTTCTGACAAAGAGGACGTGAAAGGAAAGGCCAAGTACAGAATGTACGATGACAGGTATCTGGATTATGGTTTCACGTGTGTTCAGGTTAATAATGAGGACCGTCCTCAATGTGCAATCTGTTTAAAAGTTTTGGCTCTGGAATCCATGCTTCCAAGTAAACTTAAGCGGCATCTTGAAAGTCTTCACCCAAATGTGGTCGAAAAGCCAAGGGATTTTTTTGTAAGAAAAGTTGCAGAAGCCAAAGTACAAAAGTCCACTTTCTCTAAACAAACCAGAATTAATAGTAATGCCCTCCTGTCCTCATATCAAGTGGTCTATCTAGTTGCACAGAGTAAAAAACCCCACACAATTGCACAAGAGCTGATTTTGCCTGCTGCTGTTAAAATGGTAACAAACATGGTCGGCGAAGATGCGGGTAAACAGCTGCTGAAAGTGCCTCTTTCTAATAATACTGTCAGCCGGAGGATAAATGATATGGCTGAAGATATTAATGATCAGCTCATCTGTAATCTAAGAGGAAAAGACTTTGCACTGCAGTTGGATGAGGCAACAGACAACCACAAAGACACCCATCTTATTTGTTATGTACGGTTTCTACACGAAAAACAAATTGTTGAGGATTTGTTGTTCTGTAAAGAAGTCAAAGGTGGAACTACAGGTCAAGACTTGTATGTAGTTGTGGATGATTTTATGCAACAGAATCAAATTGACTGGGAGAGATGAGTTGTAGTTTGTACAGATCAATGGCAGGATGCTACCAAGGACTTCAAGCTCGCATACGATCTAAAGCGCCCAATGCTGTTTGGACACACTGTATAATACACTGAGAAGCACTGGCAGCAGGAAACCTCAGTGAAGAACTGCATGGTATTTTGAAAATAGTAATCAAAGTGGTAAATCATATTAAAACAAGACCAATGAAAGCACGGTTTTTTGCTAAACTGTGTGAGGACATGGGTGCCGACCACTCATGCCTCTTGTTCTACAGCAGCTCTCGGTGGCTGTCTCTTGGTAATTCCCTGCTTAGAGTGTATGAGCTGAGGAATGAAATATACTCATATTTACATGATGAGGAACATTGTTTTGCTGACAAATTTATTGATGCAGACTTTCTAATACAAATGGGTTTTCTTTCTGATCCATTTGAAAAACTGAATGTACTGAACAAGTCCTTGCAAGGCAATAACACTAACATCTTGCAACTGTCAGCCAAAGTTTCAGGCTTTAAGAACAAAGTGATCCTTTGGAAAAGCAGTGTAAGCAAGGGTGACTATACATGTTTTCCTTCATTAGACCAGTTTCTGCAGGAGAATGGAATGGTGTTAAAGGAGGAACTGCAGACAGTTTTTGTTCTGTATTTGTCTCAACTGCGTTTTTACCTTGACAAATATTTTCCAGAGGATGAAGTGGAGCCAATAAAATGGGTGAGCAACCCTTTCAATGCTGAGATACCTCAGCATTTCAACAATGAGGAAGCAGAACAGCTTATTGATGTTGCAAGTGACTTAGCATTGAAAGTAAGGTTCCAGTCTCAGTCACTGTTTGAGTTCTGGTCCCAAGCTGGTGATGGATACCCAATGATAAGAAAGAGAGCCCTGCATGTTTTGATCCCGTTTGCTACTTCATACCTTTGTGAAGCTGGTTTCTCAGCAGTTGCAGTAATAAAGTCCAAATATAGGGCAAAAATTAGCCTTGAAAAGGAAATGCGTGTTGCAATCTCAAAAATAACTCCAAGATTTCAGGAGCTATGTAAGGAAAAACAAGCACATCCATCTCACTAGGATTTGTAAGGTAAATTCGGACTCCGTTATTTTTCCTGTTCATTGACAAAGATATTTTATTATACAGAAGTTTTTAAACTATTGTTGTGTGGTCCAAAAAAGTCTTGTATTGTTTCTCACTTAACAAGTTTTTATTAAACAACTGTTATCTTCTTATTTTGTTACTAATATCGTTATAATACCTTCATTGCGTCCCAATTACTTTAAGGAAGACAACAGGAAGTACTCCCGAGGTCGGGCTTACATCCCGCCCACCGGTAAAAAACAAAATGGTGGGGAGCCACGGCCAACTGCCAATTAGGTCAAGGGAGCCACGGGTCAAAGAAGTTTGGGAACCACTGCTATAGAGCAAAGGGAGAGTGTGCTGTAAACAGTAGCACCCAAGATTGGCTGCTAGTCACTAACCAGACCAAGTAGAGGGAGTATCCACCACTTAAAAACCAAATAACATATTAAGGCTAAGGATATTTTATAGCTTTCATGTTTTTTTAAAATTTGCAATATTTCCCCTTGAAATTGGCATGCCCTTCACTTTGCACCTGAAGCAACACACCTATAAACTCTGACTGTAACTTTTATGTGTTAAAGTGAAGCTTGCGCTGCAGGTATTTGAACGTCTGGATTCTCTTTGGGTTGTTGACCATAACACTATTCATTGCCACACAGCACTTTTAGTGTTCCCAAGCCAGTCAGTCTTCTCTTTTAAACTACAAAAGCACTTTGTATGCTGCAATTTTTCAGCCATACTGTCAATCTTAAAAGAGAAACTAAAAGTCCCAGAATGTCTATGTAGATTAAAAAGAGACAATGTACATCTCTCATAATAAAGTGAGACTTGACACAGGAGCTGCACCTGAAACAAATATCATTTGGTTATGTTTACTATTCCGAAACAGTGTTTGTACATGAATAGGTATTTGTGTAAAATGCCCTATATTCATTTGTAACAATTACGTTTCCTTTTAATAATCATTGTAGAAAATGACCATATTTTGTGTGGCGTCTCTCGAGATTTTTCCTATATCTGCTTTGCTGGCTTTACAACTCTGTGGAATTTACCCCTGCAAGTCGAGTGCCGTGTCCCCTCTTAGATATGGTTAATTTGGCTTATTCCTCATTGGCTATCCCTACTATATGATGTAGAAAGTGAATACAGGATCCAGAAATGTAATGGTATTAGAGGACTGCAGTGCCTATGGTGCCATCAACTACAACAGCAGGGCAAACATGGCTTCAGGCCTACCCTGTGTATTCCTGACTGCTTCACTGTAAAAATCTACTGTTCATTCATTTAACAAAATGTTTTTTGTTAGGTAAAATCATTTTGTTTAAATATCAAAAAGTCACTCCTTTGTAGCCCGTATAGCCCACAAGGCAGTGTGCATGGTCAACGAAAGTAGAACAGTAGAAATATACCTCCTAAATACAGTTTCTTTCTGCTTGCATTCTTCATCTGTTGTTGGGGAGAACTATTCTTTCTTATTCTTGCAGCGCGGCACACCATGCTTTATCACTGTGCAACAAATGTAAAGCCCAGCTCGTATGAACAGCTGCCCACCCCTACATTTCTCTCATTCCCAGCCCACAACCCCCCATTTCTCTCAACAGTCAGTGGTGAGAATAAAATAGTGGAGGCTCACCTGGATGCTTTGAACTTAAATGCATGAAGTCTGCCCTCCGTGTGAAAGTGGCTCTGCTAAGAGCTGTCTCGCTTCTTTCGCTAGTACTTGTTTTGTGTTGCTGCCGCTGCATTAGATTTGCAACCCCTCAACCATGATTACGCAGTTTGCGATCCCTTCCTAACCTGATTATCTTCAGCTTTGATAGTGCCTTAACTAATATGGCGCCCTTAGGGGGACAATGTTCGGGTGCTGCGCTGGTCAAAATAAGCCAGTTTTTGCCTTCCTTCTGCCTCCGGTGCTGGCTGAGCTGCTGAAGGCCCCTGAAGGCAGCAATGAGCCCATGGGGTCCACGCTGCTGCAGCAGCAGCAGGTGAATCTGGGCCTGGCAAAGCTGGAGCAGGCAACGCGCATGGCCTTGGAGCTTCATTTGTTCAGGTAGGGCAGGGGTGGTGGGCTGTCCGGGCAGGTACAGCATCACAAATTTGGCAGGAGTGTTTTTTAATACAATACATGCTGAACACCTGAAACTGTTATCTGCATCTTTGCAAGGCATACAAAATGTTTCTGGAGCGTGCTTTGGGTATAGTTATACTTCTGATTCAAGAGGATAGACTATTGTTTTTTCAGAGTGCAGTGCAGCCTTCTTTCTTCTTCGTAGTGCTTCAGTGAATATATGGGTCAGGCTTTTGGTGAGAGAATAAGGACTTTCACCTAGCCCATCAACAAAAGCAGTACATTAAACATTCTGGGACTGTACTACAGATGAGTGCGCCAGCGCTAATTGTCGCTGTGCTCCAGAGTATGTCTGTGCATTTGGGTCTGTGCGCTAATACAAGATGCGCACAGACGCAAACACTTATAAACACAGAGTTCAAAGTCTTCAACAACATCACGGTGCATTATAGACTGATCCTTTGTTTTTTTGTTTTTTAAAACACACTTCATTGGCATTTATTTATCAGTCTGTTCATCCACATATCCTGATACAAAAATATTATGGCCATAGTTGTTGGCAATATATCCCCCAACCCATCCTGCATTCTTCTGCAGTTTGTAATGGATATGTCCTTGTCTACTCTCATTTTCTGAGGGAATAATGTTGCGCTGGCCTCGTGTTTCCCCCCACACCTAACCAATCAGAAACAGTGAACTAGATGCCCCGCACTGCTGTCTCCCCATTGTATCTCTAGAGCTCTGAAAGTTACCTCTCTCGTGTCTGACCGTCTGTGGAAGCCCTTCGCGGGTGCCCCCTGTTCTGTATGTACCCTCCCCTGTGATGGTAAATTATATATCCCTCCAAGTCCGAGATCCCCCTGTGCCCTCTCATCCTGCCTTGGTCACTATGGATGCTCCTATTGTTGTGGTCCCTCAGGGGTAGAAGGGTCAGACTCCCGTCCGTCTCACTACATGTCGCCCATCATCGTCTCCCAAGCCCTGGCTCTCTCCTCCTTGCCTATCCCTTACCTCGCATTTCTCAAGAGGACCCTGCTCTCGCATCATGCCCACGTTACTAGCTCCCGTTTCCAACCTTGCACGCTGGGGCCTCTCGGGTCTTTCCAGTTACAAGTGATTTCCCCCTGTGCCGGGACAAAGGCGAGGTCTAGGAACCTGTCTGTGGTCCTAGTTTTGGCTGTGTTTGAAAACAAACTCAACAGTACATGTGTAGGTATGCATGGGATTACCCTCTTCGTGATCCTAGCCGTATCCTGTGTCACTTCCTGCCAATAATGTTTTAAAGAAGTACAGCTCCACATCATGTGGATGTAGGTCGCTCCCACTGTAGTACATCTCGGGCATCGGGCGTCCTCCCTTGCAAAATATCTGTTAATACGTTCTGGGGTTAGATATTTATTTAGTTATTTATTTATGAGACTTATAAAGCGTGCAGATATCCGTGGGTGTCTCGGTGCTGAGGACAGCAGCATCCACCAAAGCGGAGGGGATTATTGATTAAACAGCCAGGTTTTTGTCATGTTCCTGAATGCTAGTAAAGACTGTCAGGATCTGATATTTAATGGAAGGAAGTTCCAGAGTTTTGCAGTGGTGACAAAGAAGCGCTTGTCACCCCACGAGGCGGTTTTGGTACGTGGCACCCTAAGCAGAAATGCATTAGAGGAGCGAAGGGACCTAGTAGGAATATAAGCAGCTAGCGTCTCAATTACAAACTGAGGTGCAATGTTACGCGAAGCCTTGTACACAATGCACAAGGCCTTGAACTTTATGCGATTTTTCACAGGGAGCCAATGATACTTCTGAATGACATGGGAGATGGGCTTATATTTGGGGTTCCTGAGAGCATTCTGGCCACTGCGTTCTGGACTGATTGTAGTTTGTGAATGACCTTGTTTTCGGCATTCACAAGAAGCCCATTACAGTAATCGATGGTGGACATAACAAGTGTACTGACCAAAGTTTTACCCTTGGTAAAGGGAAGAAATTGTAGAATATTTTTGATCATTCACAGCTTATGGAATGAGGCTGAGACCACCGAATTAGCATGAGGAGCAAATGTCAGCCTGTCATCAAATATGACGCCCAGATTCCTGACCTTGGTGACTGGAAGAGTAGGGGGATCATGTGAGGACGGTCACCAGGCAGAGGACCAGATGGGAAACAACTTGCCGAAAGTCATAACCTATGTTTTATCAGAGTTCAACTTAAGGCAATTGCTGGACATCCAACTGCTAATGGCCAGCATGCCCTGTTGAAAGTTGGCCGCTACCTTACCTTACCACCATCATTGTATATAGACAGCACCAGTTGCGTATCATCAGCATACGATGTTAGGCCCATCCTGTGTGCCTTGATGACTCTGGCTAAGTCCGACACATATATGTTGAAAAGTGTCAGGCTTAGGGATGATCCTTGCAGCACCCCACACTGGAGGGACAATTGGGCAGAGTAAAAAGTGCCAAGGTTTACCGACTGGGTGCGGTTGGTGAGAAAAAAAGTCAGTTGGGCTCTTGCATTATGTTGGATGCCCATTTTGGTGACACGATCGATCAGGATGGTGTGATAGACCTTGTCAAATGCTGCTGAGAGGTCCAGCAGTATGAGAACAGCCCCACCTCCCTGATCAAGAGTGATTATGATATCTTCAGACGCTTTGATAAGTGCAGTCTCGGTTCTATGGCCCCTACGGAAACCGAATTGAGTGTCGTCTAGCAGAGGATGATCTTCAATGTACTTACAGAGTTGAGTATTCATCACCTTTTCAAAGATTTTGGCTGGGAAAGGCAGGCTGGCTATTGGCCTGTAATTCTCAGATGGTTTGTTTTTTTTAGCAACAGGTTTATAATGATTTTCTTCCAGGTTGCGGGGTACATACCTGAAATAAACATAGCATTACAGATGCTAGATAGAACAGGTGCAAAATGTTCAATGTCTGGTAAAAGTACAGCTGGAGGGCAAGTGTCGGTGATGGATCCCGATTTAACGGAGATAAGCATGGTGGAATGTATAAAAGTTAATCAGGTCAAAGCGGGCATTTCTGGAGACTTTGGCTGCATGTTCGAGTAATTTCTCCCAATCCTTATCCAGTGGACTGGTGATGCACGACTCGCAATTGTCTTCGCCCACCGATTCCCGCTGCTCTGCCTCACGTACGTCTTTTGTGGAACGGTGTGGGAGCAGGCCGATCAGTAAAAGCACCAGCGGGTACCCACTTTGGGTTTATATAGTCCTTTCCTGCGGCAAGGGCAGTCTAGTCCAAGCACGTGGGGTGTGGAGCCCAAATGCGATGCACAGGGGCAGAGCAGAAGCGATGCCGCAAGGAGTGCCGAAAAGGGAACAATCTAACCCGGCACCTGTTCCCCACTCTCCTTGCAAGTGGGATTCGATCAATGTGGCCGGAGGTCATGTGGCTGCTCAGTATGTCGGTACAGGCAAAGCCCCCAACCCCGGTCCCTGTCTCTCTTGGGCCTACTCCCCTCACTCAGCCCGCATCGGTGTGGGTGTCAGCTCGTCACCTGCTGCAGTCGGAGAGCACCTCCACCAGAAGTTCAAAGTCACGGTGTCCCGGCCCTCCTCGCCACTCCAATATCCTCTAGACCTCCCGCTGCCACCTCTCATCACCGCTCCATGGGCAGCAGCACCCTGCTCTCCATCTGTCAAGTCGCCTAAATGGTGGGGGTTGTGATCGCAGCTGAGGCGGTCTGACTCGCCTCTCAGTCCCAGGCTTAGGAGGTGTGCTCCCTCCACTAGCGACACTGCCGGCTCCTCCCGGAGCCTCCCAGATATGCAGCCATTTCCACCGGCTCCACTGAGTATCCCGGGCACCTAGACCCTGGTAGGTGGGCCCCCGCTCTCAGTCGGCTGCCCCGCAGTACTCGACACAGAACCCTCAATGGCTCAGGGCACCTCTGCCTCCCCTCCTCACTTTTTCACTGTCCGGAGCCCCCAGCGCGTGCATTAGTCCCAGCGGCCCCCTCTCCAAACTGGCGCCGGTTATCCGTTCGGTACCTGGCTTCGCAACGGAGGTCGCCCCCAGGTCCTCGGTGTCATTTTCTCCGGCTGCGTCTCCCTCTCCGCCTAAGTCCAGGTCCCGCCTCTTCGTTCCGGAGGCCGTGAAGTCGTGCTCATTCAGCACTCCGCCAGCTCAGATCGCCCCTCGAATCCCCATTGTGCGGGAGACGGTCGCCAGTTGCTCCCTCAGAGTCGTAGCTCAAAGAGCGAGCGCCAACTGGACTAACCCGCGTCACCTCCTTTCAGCTCATTTCACAGTGAAAAGTGAGCTGTTGCGCTCCGATTTTCGATTCCTGCGTGCTCCCCCGATCTTCACCTGTCCGGGGATGACTTTGTTAGGTGAAGGGCCCCTCTATATTGGACAGGATGGGCTGTGATGGGGGATCACCGCAGGAGCTCTTGTTCAGGCTCCCTGCTCCATCGGCGTCCAGCTACACCCCCCACAGACTGATCCTCTGTAAGGCCGTTGGGAGCATAATCTGGCGCACAGTGACAATTAGTGCTGGTGCAGTCATCTGTAATGCGGCCCTGGAATATGATATTTTTTGTTTGGTCTTCTAATCGAGTAAGCAACAGAGATACTGGGAAGCTGCTGCTGTGAAGGCTCACTCGGAAATGTTGCAGTCCTCTGAACAAAAAGACTGGAATGCTGCCTCTGCTGTGCCAGTCATGCCATCCCTTCCTTGGCCTCACACGGGTACAAGTTGCAAGGCTCTGTAAACATGTAGCATGCCTTTTGTGTGTATGACATGCACCTGAGAGTTTACATATAGGCCTATATTTGGCAGTCTCAATGCCACAGAGTGGAATAATTGTGTTCATCAAAAGGGCATTGTCAACGTGTCCTTGCAACTTGCAGAACACCACATGCAAGTTCTATCAATGGGACCAGTCATCAGACTTTCCCTTCATCAGTCATAATTAATAACTGTCTCTTGTAAGGTTTGGTGGAATACAGCATTTAAGATTTGAATGGGTTAAACCAGCGTCCAAATGTAATACTGTGTTGGAAGACTGTAGATTACCCAGGCATCCAATAAGCTGACAATGAAGCATAGTTTCGGGGTCACGGCACCAAACCACCACCAACTTCTGAATTGTAAATGGGATTTTATGGTTAACGAGATCTTGGCCACCATGTAGCCTGATATATCATACAGTCTTGACCAAAGGTCCAATAATGTACAAAACTTTCCTTTTTATAAATATTTTCTATATGTATCCATATTTTTCTTTCCATACCAACCATCTGTTACTTTCCTACCCATGCATCACCTACCATCTTTTCATTCAACTGATCACCCAGACATCCATGCATGTACTCATACAGCTGTCCATCCATCCAAGCATTCATACAAATAGCCGTCATTCCACCAACCCATCTATCCTAACTGCACCTCTGCTTCGTAAATGCTCACATTACCTGGATGGTAGCCATATAATTCCACTACAAACCACATACACCGACTTTACTCTATAACACATAAATATTTACATTTACAATGCCAATAGCTCTAACTCTCTTTTTCTAAGTGATCACTCCACTGCAAACAAAAACAAGCATTTGCAATGCAATAGGTCTCGCATTTCGAAGAGTTTAAGCTATCGGCATTGTAGATGACAATGCCTTTTATTTATCTGTTTTGTAATTAACACATAAATAACAAATATTGTAATTTACAATGCTAATAGCTCAAACTCTTGTAAATACGAGACCTATTCCCTTGCAAAGAAGCAGCCGCCATTGTCCCGGGCTGCTTGGAAAGTAAAAGCACCCATGGCGCGCTGAATGTTGCAGGAAAGCCTGTTCTGTCTGCGGTAGGAGAAACTCATTTGAAAACCAGCATTAGATTGTGCTGTGCAGCATGAGGCATAGGCGCGCACCAGGTTCCGTGCGTGAAATACAGCCATGTGGGAAACCAGCATTAAGGTGTGCTGTGCAGCGTAAGACACAAGTGTGCACAAGGACCTGTGCCTTAAAAACAGCATTATGGAAAACCAACATTAGAGTGTGCTGTGCCGCATGAGACACGAGCGTGCACCAGGGTCCATGTATGAAAACTATCATTAGTGTGTGCTTTGAAGCGGGAGGCATGAGAGTGCACAAGGATCCATGTGCGAAAACCAGCCATGTGGGAAACTAGCTTTAGAGTGTGCTGTGCAGCGTGAGGCATGAGCATGCACCAGGATCTGTGCACGAAAACCAGCTGTGTGGGAAACCAGCATTAGAGTGTGCTGTGCAGCGTGAGGCATGAGCATGCGCCAGTCTCCGTATGCGAAAACCAGCCATGTGGGAAACTATTATTAGAGTTTGCTGTGCAGCACGAGACATGAGCGTTCACCAGGACCCTTGCATTAAAACCGGCCATGTGAAAAACCAGCATTAGTGTGTGCTGTGCCACGTGAGATACGAGCATACACCAGGATCTGGCGCGAAAGCCAGCCATGTGAGAAACCTGCATTAGAATGTGCTGTGATGCATGAGACACAAGCGTGCACCAGGATCCGTGTATGAAAACCAGCATCAAAATGTGTGCAGTGCTACATGAGACATAAGCGTGCACCATGATAAGTGCATGAAAAATACCCCTGCAGAAAACCAGCATTAGTGTGTACTGTGCAGCATGAGACATGAGCGTGCACCAGATTCTTTGCATAAAAACCAGACATGTGGAAAAGTAGCATTAGAGTGTGCTGTGCAGCATGCAACACAAGCGCGCACATGGATTTGTGTAGGAAAACCTGCCGTGCTATGTGGAAAACCAGCATTAGAATGTGCTGTGCAGTGAGTGCCATGAGCGTGAACAAGAATTCCTGTACAAAAACCTGCCACGTAGGTAGCTGGCACCAGAATGTATGCAATGAGCCACCAGCCTGCACCAGGATCCGTGTACGAACAAAGACAGTAGGGGAACTAGTCCCAGAATGTGTGCTGTGCAGCCTGAGACATGAGCGTACGCCAGTATCTGGGTTAGAAAACCAGCAAGGTGAGAAACGAACATCAGGATGTGTGCCACCAGTGTGCACCAGGAACCATGTATGACAAGCATTTGCAATGCAGTAGGTGTCGCATTTGCCAGAGTTTAAGCTGATGGCATTGTAAATGACAATAACTTTTATCTATCTGTTTTGCTAATTAACACATAAATAAAAGGCATCGTCATTTACAATGCCAATAGTTCAAACTCTTGTAAATGCGAGACCTATTCAAAGAAGCGGTCGCCATTATCCCTGGCTGCTCGGAAAGTGAAAACATGCATGGCGCACTGAATGTAGCAGGAAAGCGTGTTGTGCCTGGGGTAGGAGAAACTCATTAAAGAAAATAGAGCTTCAAGACTAAAAAAGACTTAGCGTGTAACAACTGAAGTAAAAGGGCCAGTCCTCATGGGAGTTTACAAATGAAAACAAGGCGGTACTAAGGAGGGACTTACAAGCCTAATAACGAATCAGAAGCCACCATTTACAAAGGACAATGACACAAGCCAATACGAAGGACAATGACACAAGCTAATGGCAAATATGAGAGGAGAGTGGGCGGGGCTTCTATTCCATGCTCCAATACATCATGCCACAGAGTAGCGCATGCGCTGCCCAGGCTCATCCTAAAAAATAAGTAAAAAACTTTGCCATTTACAACGCCATTAGCTCTAACTTTCACAAAAGTATGAGAACGATTGTGTTGCCAATGCTTGTTTAATTAGCATGGACACAAAAAGATAGAGCAGCTGGTAAAATGCCAAGAATGTTGTATGAGTCAAACTAAACATGCACTGTTATTTAAATTATTGTGCACGTTATATGTTTGTCATTAACACCTTCTGACATATTCATTATATGAAAATCAAAACACTTTCTTTCAGTATTGTAATACTTTGCTTTTTTCATTGCCTTTTTTTTTACCTTTACCCTTTAATCTTTCGCTCGTTTAGATATTATTGTTCCCCTTATTTGAACCTCTGCCAGTTTTTATTCTCTTCCCCTCACGTTATTTCGTTGCGATTCGATGTGCTTCAGCAATAGTTTCTTTGCATTCATGTTTATTAACTTAATTGCCATTTCCATTACGGTTCATTCTATTTATAAACTAAACATGCACTGTTATTTAACTTATTGTGCACGGGTTATATGTTTGTCATTAACACCTTCTGACATATTCATTATATGAAAATCAAAACACTTTCTTTCCGTATTTTAATAGTTTGCTTTTTTCATTGCCTTTTTTTACCTTTACCCTTTAATCTTTCGCTCGTTTTGATATTGTTTTTTCCCTTATTTGAACCTCTGCCAGTTTTTATTCTCTTCCCCTCATGTTATTTCGTTACAATTCGATGTGCTTCAGCAATAGTTTCTTTGCTTTCACGTTTATTAACTTAATTGCCATTTCCATTACGGTTCATTCTATTTATTTCTGTCTGTCTCTCTTCGTGTAAAAGTTTCTGGTGATTTATTGCCAGAGGCGAGTTTGGCTTCCTGTTGAATCGTGTAACCCTGCACTCAGCCCGAGCAGTGATCAGCTGCTTCTGTCTGAAACTGCCCGGGCTGAGTTTCATTTCCGAAAAGTGCCGAAGAGCAGGGGATACAGGATATCGTGGGGATACCACATATCACACAACACCTGGCACAGCGTTGCCAGCATAGCCAGCCCCTCTGCCAGCAATGCTTCTTGTGAATTTCCGTACTGGACAATTGATCTACACACAGCTTCTTAAAAATAATTCCTCGGGCAAGAACCTCCTTAAAAATCAACTAATGACAAAGCAAACTTTCCTCAGACTCCAGCCAATAAATGAATCAGGGTGAATTGTTTACAAAGTTCCTCCCCACCACCGCCAGCGAAAAGGAATTAAAAATTGAAAAACAACCATATTTGTCCTCTCCTTGAACTCGGCAAAAAAAGACAACCGCAACGAGCTTTTGGTTTTATGTTGACAGCGTTCTAATTTTGCTTAAACTAGGAAGCTGGTGCCCTTGCGGTTGTTAAACTAATACCAGGCCCACTGGAATTATGTGGCCGGGGAGCACCACATTATGTGACAGGGATGACTAAATCATGCGTCGAGAAACAGCGCATTATGCAGTTTAATATAGCACATTTTTGATGCTCTTTATTTTGTCACTTGTACACATTTTAACATTGCCTGGAGAAAGTTTTCACCTCACGAGTACCAGTTTAATACAAATGCAGCAATAGGCAACTGAAAGATGTCCAGCCAACCTTTCCGAAGGGCTAGCACTACATGGCAACACATATTGCTGTATTTTTAGTAACTTCCGCCTGAGCTACAGACACTTTTTGTTGTTAAAATCAGTAAATTATGCAGGAGGGGATGAATTATGTGGTAAATGTGGCTAAATTATGATTATGTAAAAACCCCGTGGCTGCAGAACGCATAATTCCAGTGATTAAAGATAAAAAGCCACAGACTGCTGATTTGTCAGTCACCAAAGACTCAGCCTTTGGCACCCGTCTAACAACTGCTCACTTTTCATGAAAGAAGAAGTGCGTGCAGGTGCCGAGATTTTTAGGTCTGCCAAGTTAGAATAGATTTTTCTAAACATAGCTGAATAATATACTCACTTCAAGGGGCTTTGTTTCAGCTCCCTTTATCACTGGTCTGTTGTTGTGTCCTTCACATTTTGCTTCCACCCACTACAGCATGCAGCAAGGGGCAATTGGTCTGCATTTTGCTCTTTCACAGAGAGCACGTCCAAACCCAAGGTACTTACCTTCAGTGGCAGCATTGTGTTTACACTTAATATTACTTTAGAGGTAATTTTGTGTTTAGAGCTTTCTAGCAGCTCTTCGTGTTGTTTTTGATGTGAGAAGGGCACATTATATCTTTATCAGTTCCTGTCTACTGCCGTTGTAAATTCCTTTAAATTGTCCTTTGTTTATTTGACTGCTCCTACTTCACAGCATAAGAGACTGGGGGGATATTCACAAGGACTTACATCCCATTTATCCCCATCTTAATGCATCAAAAGTGGAGATATATTTAACACCCCATTCACAAGCTGGTGCAAACGGCAGACATCGCCAGAATTCCCGCAATAACTGCCTCAAAATTTATCTCCACGGTGGACTCCACCAACTAACCCTAATGAGATGCAGAGTAGGCGTTACCGTGCAAAAACACACAAAAAAACCACAACACCACTTTCACAACGAACTGCCAGATCTGCGATGCAAACCAAAAACAGGCTATAAGCAGCGGTAGCAGCAGGGAATTATACCTGCCTTTTGCTGGTGTTAAGTAGGATGACTACCTGCAGCATGAACGGAACCCAGCCAAGAGCCACATCTGAAGACCCACAGATGCCATGGAGACAATGTTCATGCAGCTCCGATACCCATGAGGGCCACAACATCCCCCGCCACCAACCCCAGCCCCCACCCACCCCAAAACTAGACATACAAATACCGTGCACGACACAAGAGCAACAAAAAGCGCATGATGACAGACATTGCCAAAATAAATACACACATGTGTGGCCAGAAGAACGAGAAACAGTCACACAGCACTGAAGTAACAAGCAAAAACTTAATTGAAACACAACACAAAACACCAATGCGGAAGACTCCTCTCGGGTCCATCAGGGACAACTCCGACGTCACAGCCTGGAAAATAAAGCACATTATCAGGATGCGTGTCCTGCGCACATCAAAGGAGCGAGAAACAGAGTAGGAAAGTAAGCCAGAGAGAGAAAGAGAGGGAAGGAGAGGAAGGGAGAGAGTGAGAGAGAGAGAGGGGAGAGAGAGGGAGAGAGGGGTCAGAGAGAGAGAGAGGAGGGATAGAGAGAGAGAGAGAGAGAGAGACAGAGGGAAGAGAGAGAGATTGAGAGAGAGAGAGAGAAGGAAAGGAAGGGAGAGAGAGACACCGCAGCCCCTGCGCACACAGGACCCACTGCTCACCTGCTGCCACCGGTGTGTCCGTCAGTAGACACACCATGTGCCCGAGCAAGCTCCAGGCCCCGGTCCCGCCACCATGGCATGGCCCACATCATGCGGGCCCACCCCGCAGCCCAGCAGGTCCCACACATGACGCTGAGTCCTGAGTCATCAGTCATCAATGGCGGAGACCACATCAGTGCACACGTCTGCAGTGCAGGCTGCACACCCGCTCAGCTATGCCGGTGCCACTAACCCATTGTAACGCAAGTCAGCGCCACATGGTGGTAGGCCCGTGAGGGCTGCAAGGCTTCGGGTGCCACTAACCCTGTGCAACGCAAGTCAGCCCCAAGTGGTGGTAGGCCTGTGACAGCCGCAAGGCTTCGGGTGCCACTACCCATGTGTGCAACAAATCATGGGTCCTTTATGATTGAGAACCGTGGAGCGTCCGTCATCCAGTCACCACCGGCAGAGGGGAATGTGACGTTGTCGGCCCTTTATTTTGGTAGGGTCACATGGCCTGTGACGCCTGTGCTCTATGGGTGTGGTGTGTGTGGAAACCTGCCCTCAGGGAGTGGCCGTGACATGCTGACAAGTAGACCAGTGACCTGCAAACTACCAGTGAGTATGCCTGCAACAGGTAGCTATGTAGGCCCCCCCCTCGGAGCGTAAGCGGAGTCGCCTGGCCTGGCGTATGCCGTACCTGCGCAGGGCTTGCAACAATGACTCAGGGGCTCTGGGCGTGGTTCAGTCCATATCAAGACAAGGAAATGACTATTACGTGTGTCCCTGTTGCAGTGTCCACAGCACCTGGAACACAATAGGCAATGTAGCACACTGTGACTGGCATCCCACTAGATGAGCATCATTGACATAAGGGAAATCACTGGCCTTACATTCACCCACACTTTCATACATGAATGATGAAAGACATGACACAGCAGAGTGTAACTGGATGTTTATTGCACATCCAGTGGAGTTTTGCAGCTGGAGAGGTACAGTGCCATGCCAAGCACACTACACAATATGGGCTCATGGAGGGCCAGTCAGAGTCCATCCGGGGATGACAAGTACAGCGGAAGAGGTAGGGTACAGGCCGCAGTTTGGACGCCGTGTCATTGGTCATCAAACAGGATATGGCAGTCCATGTCCCGGTCCAAGGTGAGTGCAGCAGAGTGAAGTGGGGGTCAGTGAAAGGTCATGGGGCCATGTGCGGCACCAAGCAGAAACAGGCCAGGTGGCGGAAATGAATGCTAGTGCCTCCTTCTGACAACAATCTCATCCACGCCCTCGCCTCGGATGTGTGCTCTGCTCCACCTGTCTGTGTTGCAGTATCGGCTGCGGCACTGTGTGCCACTGACACATCAGGGGCTGGAGGAGGATTGTCGGCCGCACTGGGTGGCAGTGACACATCAAGTGCCGAAGTGGACACGCCTGCCGCATTGTGAGGCACTGATACACCAGGGGGCGGAGATGTGGACTGTGGGGGCAGAGGCATTTATCAGCACCACGCCTTGTGGCAGCAATGCCATGATGAGGATCTGCAGGGCATGGTAGATCCCAGCTACATATAGCTGATGTGCAGAGGTGGCTGCCATCCTTTCCGCCTCCATCCGCACCATGTCCTCCATGAGCCTCCGCATGTGTGCCAGCTCCAGGCTGGAATCGCTGGAGCCAGTCTGAGCGGACAGGTGTTCTTCTCTCCGCGTCATGACTCCAATGAAGTCAGTCAGGGCTCATTGGGGACCATGGAGCAGGCCGCGGGTGTCTGTTAGGGACTGGAGCTGGTCCCTGATGGGACCTAGACACCCATGCATGGTGTCCAGTTTGGTAGCCATGAGTTTGAACACCACCCGCACCTGCTCAGCCATCTCCCTCTGGCCCTCCAGAACACGGCGTTGGAAGGCCATGGTTTGTTTCTGGGGGCTTGGGGGACTGCCGGGGCTGTGGGTGCCTCCTGCTGAGTGGTTTGGGTAGTGGGTGGGGTCTCCTCGTTGCAGCTGGGCTCCTTGATCCTGGAGGTGAGTTCCGGATGATGTTCATGATGTGTTGGAGGGTTTGGGTGTCGATGCTGGGGGGTTCTCCTCGTCATCAGTGAAGAGTGGCTGGGACTGCTGTGCAGGAAGTGTTGACGGTGCCTCTACAATGTGAAGGGGAGATGGTGTATTACAATGTGTTCACATGTATGTAGCCGCATGGTACATGTTGACATACGGACAGTATGGTGTTATACATTGTGACAGTGTGTGGATCAGGGCCATGACCCAGAGTCATTGTGGGTGTGCACTGTTCTCTGCTTGAGTGTGCATGTGTGCCATTGTGGCCATCTCCACCCGACACTCCAGTACCTGGTGGTCACTCAACCCATTGCGGTTGTGTTGTGTCCTGTCGAGCTGTGTCCGTTCCCCCGACTCCGGCCACAGTCTCTACACTGATGACTGTTGACACCAGCTCCTCCATGTCATCCAGCACGAACTGTGGCACTGGGCTCCCACCTCCAGTCTGCATTGCTGCCTTCTGGTTGGCTGCAAGTTTCACCTTGGTCTTTCACTTGATGTCACTCTAGCTCCTCTTGGCCTCGTCCATTGAACTCTCGGGCTCCCCGACGGCATTCATCTTGTCCACGATGTCCCGCCATATCCCATTTTTGGATCCCAATGACACGTTGGAGGTGACAAACAGTTGTTAATGGTGTTCTATCACCTCTGATACCTTTCACGGTAGAGGTTTTTCTACTATTATTGATTTTATATTGTGTTCCCAATCTTTAAATAATCGCTTAAGAAACTTTATAACTCGTACCGATCCCTCTAGTGATCACTACTCCAATAGCATCACCATAATATTAAATATTCCCTCCCCAGTTTGTTCAAAAACAAGTCTTTTAATGCAGCATTCCCTGGAGATGGGTAAAATCAACGGCTACACTGTAAAATGGTCAAAGATTAACCCCACAGAGGTCATTAGCGATATTATTCAAAAAACCCTTCCCTTAATTTACCACTGTTTGGAGGAGACATCATCTCCCCAGCTGATCCTCTCTAGCTTTGCCAAGATCTTAGAAACTATACGACAAGAGCTTACACGCCAACACAAGATCCACGACAAGGACTCCAGGGGGTGGTTCGATTCCCATTGCCGAAAAGCCCTTTGTGCACTAAAAAGTGCTCTACATAATCAAGTTAGGGACATGCCCCTAATAGCCTCTCTAAGAAGAAACTATAAGTTGGCTGAAAAAACCCGCAAACGGGAAATAAAAAACAACCTTTGGGCCCAATTGCACCGGAGCACATTAAAGGTAAAGGCCTTGGAAAGGTAACTGCATGCTTGCGCGCATTGCTGCTGTAATTTTATTGCACAGCGCTGCCTATTTTAAAAATTTTCGTTTTTATACTTATGTCTGCCTAAATTGTATTTTTCTCTGTTCTACAGTGTTATTTGTGTGCCCCCACACTTGCACTATAATCGGGCCCCCCACCGCGTTTTGAGCGGACTTATCACTTTTTTTACCTGGGTGTTTGGCGCCTGGTCGCCATCTTGGGGGTGGCGAGCGTGGAGTGTGTTTGAGCGCTCTAGCGCTTCATAGGAGCACAGGTCAGATACTATTTAGGGCGAGCATTTCATTTGCTCGACCCTTGGAAAGGTAACTGCATGCTTGCGCGCATTGCTGCTGTAATTTTATTGCACAGCGCTGCCTATTTTAAAAATTTTCGTTTTTATACTTATGTCTGCCTAAATTGTATTTTTCTCTGTTCTACAGTGTTATTTGTGTGCCCCCACACTTGCACTATAATCGGGCCCCCCACCGCGTTTTGAGCGGACTTATCACTTTTTTACCTGGGTGTTTGGCGCCTGGTCGCCATCTTGGGGGTGGCGAGCGTGGAGTGTGTTTGAGCGCTCTAGCGCTTCATAGGAGCACAGGTCAGATACTATTTAGGGCGAGCATTTCATTTGCTCGACCCTTGGAAAGGTAACTGCATGCTTGCGCGCATTGCTGCTGTAATTTTATTGCACAGCGCTGCCTATTTTAAAAAATTTCGTTTTTATACTTATGTCTGCCTAAATTGTATTTTTCTCTGTTCTACAGTGTTATTTGTGTGCCCCCACACTTGCACTATAATCGGGCCCCCCACCGCGTTTTGAGCGGACTTATCACTTTTTTACCTGGGTGTTTGGCGCCTGGTCGCCATCTTGGGGGTGGCGAGCGTGGAGTGTGTTTGAGCGCTCTAGCGCTTCATAGGAGCACAGGTCAGAGACTATTTAATGCTCGCCCTACTCGCGCAGCGGTGACGCGCAGCGGTAGCGCCGGACTCGCGCCGGAGTCTAGCCAGAGTCCTGCCCGTCTGCGCCCGTCAGCGTCCCGGAGGCGGGCGGAGCGGCGGGTGGGACTCTACCATCAGGGATGTGTCCCCCTGGGACCCCCGTTTTGCGCTATTCCCCTAGCGAACTTCGCACCTTCCATCCTCATGTCTCTGGCTGTCGCACTGTTTTTCCCGGTCGATATCATGGGAAATCCCGTTGTCCGGGTTGTGGCTGGTACCCGGCCCGCTCGCTCACCTTACGGCCGAGCAATGACACCTTCAGGATGGGCTTCGGATGCATGCTATTAAACACCAGGTCAGCATGCAAACATGCGCAGGACATCCATGAGCTTCTCGACACAGAGAAGCCACTATGCCTCATGCTTACTGAGACATGGTGGACCGACTCTTCTAACCCTGACGTCGCTATGGCAATCCCGCCTGATTATAACATCTTCAGAAAGGATAGAGCCAAGGGAAGGGGAGGTGGAGTGGCGTTAGTGGTCCGGAAAGGAACCCCCTGTGCGATCCTGCCAGCTATTGACATTCGAGGCTCTGAGACCCTAGCCTTCTCTATCACTCTATCGCCCCACCAATCCTTTAAGGGACTGCTTATATACAGGCCACCTGGTGCACCCGGCACCTTCTTTGAAGATCTGGATTTGGTGCTGGTTGAGTTGGCCCTGAAAGCTGAACATTTTATCGTGGCTGGCGATCTCAACTTTCGGTTGGATGATCCATCCGATCCGGCTGCTACCAAACTCTCTGAGGCGCTAACCCCTCTGGGACTTATCCCTTACCTTCGGGAGCCTACGCATGAGAAGGGGCACACCCTTGACCAAGTTTTCTCGTCCGTGCCTCTTGAGGTTATAGAGGTTACTCCTGTCCTTTGGTCAGACCACTTCCTTGCCAAATTTGTGATCAAGGGCATAGGTAAGTCAGTGCCTACTCCGTCACATCAACAGGGTCGTGTCCATAGGGCATTCCATCAAGTAACCCCAGAGATGCTGGCGCAAGCAGCTGTGGCCTATCCCTGCCTCCTTTCAGGCGATCTAGACAGGGATTTGCAGACCATGCAGGACTGGTTTTTGGACAGGCTAAACGATCTTGCCCCGGAAGTAACATCTCGCCCGACACCGAAACGGGTCTCCGCGCCTTGGTTTACCGCTGCACTGTCGGCTACGCGGCAGCAGTGCAAGGTAGCCGAAAGAGCTTGGCGGGCACAATATGACACTGGTGCCAAGCTGACCTATAAAACGGTGGTCAAGGCTTATCACCGGGACATTCGCCTGGAAAAAAAAGCGTATCTAGCCAGGAGAATTGATGCTGCTTCCAACTCCTGCAAGGAGATATTCTCCATCGTGAGAGAATTCACCTCACCTTGGTCGAATACTTCGGACCAAAAACCATCTGGTACCTGGGCTGCGGATCTTGCTGACTTTTTTACGAGCAAGATCCAACGCATCCAGGAGTCATTCCTGGTACCAATGTCTGTGGGTCAAATTGAACGTGACATCATCACACTGCCACAGGCGGGGCCTAGGGCGACGTTGAGTGTGTTTCCTCCAATCTCTGCTCCGGACTCCCTGGCCCTAATGGGCAATTTAAAATCGGGTTCTCCCCTTGACCCATGCCCGGCTAAATTTCTGGCGAAAGTCGCGGAGGTGATCAACCCGTTGGCTAATCCGCTTTTGAATCTTTCGTTGAGGCTAGGTGTGGTCCCGCAAAACTGGAAGCAGGCGATGGTGATTCCCTTGCTTAAAAAATCTGGCCTAGACCCGAAGGCCCCAGTCAATTATAGGCCCATCTACCTGCGGCCGGCCCTCATGAAGATTCTGGAAAAGCACGTTCAAGGCGTGCTTTCCAATTTCCTTGAATCTAATGAGATCTTGCACGCCACCCAATCGGGCTTTCGTCCCCATCTTAGCACGGAGACTGCGCTCCTGGAGGTTTCGGAAACCATTAAAGGGGTTCTGGACTCTGGGGGCAAAGTCATGCTGGTGATGTTAGACCTGTCGGCGGCTTTCGACACCGTTCCCCATGATGGTCTTCTCGCGAGACTTCGCGAGATAGGCATACGGGGGACGGTGTTCGACTGGTTTTCTTCCTTTCTTGCCGGCCGCCGGCAAACGATCTGGGCCCCGCCTGATTCCGCCGTGATGCCGCCTCTGGGAGTCGGGGTCCCTCAGGGCTCTATTTTGAGCCCGACCCTCTTTAACATCATTATGACCCCGTTGGCGGCACTGGTGGAGTCGCATGGTGCCCAGATCGTATCTTATGCGGATGACACCCAGCTCCTCTTCTCTTGTACGAGAGGAGGCGACTTTGATGGGGAGAGTATTCGGGATTGCCTTGGGGCTGTTTTTCATTGGTTCCATCTAAACAGCCTTAAGTGCAATTCCGACAAGTCCGAAGTACTTTTCTTTGGGTGTGTCACCGAACCTGACTGGCAGACTTGGTGGCCACGGGATATGTTCCCTCCATCCTGCTCCTCTCAGGTTGCAAAGAATCTAGGGGTGAAGTTGGATAACAGGTTAACCCTGAAATCTCAGATCCTGGGGGTGTCGGGTATGTGCTTTGGCATCCTCAGGATGCTGCGGAGGTTCCTTCCTCTGTTATCCGTGGAACATAGGACGCTGACAGTTCAGGCTCTGATTGGGTCCAGGTTGGATTATTCCAACATTCTCTACCTGGGCCTTCCAGAGTACTTGCTGCAGCGCCTTCAAGTGGTGCAGAACGCCGCGGCCAGGGCAATCTTCGGCCTTAGTAGGCGCTCCAGTGCCTCGGGCCTGCTGGTAACGTTACATTGGTTGCCCATCCGCAAGAGGATCGCCTTTAAGGCTCTGACCTTGGTCTATAAAGCTCTTCACAAGGGGGGAGCTAAGTACCTCCAAAAGAGACTGGTCTTCTATCATCCGACCAGGTCTCTGAGGTCGGAATCCCTGCACCTTGCTGTTGTCCCTCGGGTGAAGAAAGCGCGCCTTGGCGGGCGCTCTTTTGGATTGCTGGCATCTCAGCTATGGAACTCTTTGCCGCTGGCCCTGCGGGGAGCTACTAGCTTGCTGGCTTTTAGGAAAGGCCTTAAAACGTGGCTTTTTACTCAGTAGCCGCTCTCTCTTGAATTCCTGGCTCACTGCTCTTTTAGTCTTTCATTTGGTGTTATGTTATTGTGTTGCAGCTTGTTTGCCTTTTCCAATAAAAGCGCCGGGACACTCTTTTTGAGTAGCCGTGCGCTATAAAAATGAATAAATAACATAACATAACATAACATAACAAACAAGGACACCACCTTGTTTTGGCGAACAGTTAGGGCCCCTTTTCTAGCTGATCCGACTGCCACTCGCCATCTAGATGTGGCAGTACCCGCCGAAAAATGGGTAGCCCATTACTCTCAGATTTTTGGGGACCCTACTCTAACATCCGAGAGTTCCAGATCTGGGGAGGCAGCCCCTATAAGCGATAATAATATCTATCCCATTGACCTCCACTTCGATCTTGTGGAGGTGACCGCTGCGTTGACTTCCTCTAAGACTGGTAAAGCCCCCGGCCCCGATGGTGTGCCACTTGACATCTTTGTGAGTAATTTGGACTTATGGTCCCCAATCGTTACGCAGGTTATGCCCGCAGTCTCCCAGATTGGCCTTATTGATTCCTGGTCCTCTTCTGTCCTTCTACCCATATTCAAAAAGGGAGACCGCGATAACCCAGCCTGCTACAGACCCATTCCCCTCCTGGATTCTCTGGGCAAGGTCGCCGGAAGACTAATCTTGGAACGTCTTCGGGACTGGGCCTCGGAGAATAAGATCATAACCGACTTACAGTTCGGTTTCCAGGAGGGATTGGGTACTGTCGAACAGGCCTTAAATCTGACCCTGCTTATGGGCAAATACGCCTGGGCCAAAGGCGGGAATCTCTATCTGGTCTATGTGGACTTGAGTTCCGCATTTGACTGCGTAATTCATTCCAAGTTGTGGGAGATTTTGAGCAACCTGGGCGTAGATCCTGCACTACTGAAATTTCTCCGAGAGCTATACACGGATGCAAAAGCATGTGTGAGATATGGCATCAATGGAGAGCTTTCGGAATCATTTGGTATTGCAAAAGGCGTTAGACAGGGGTGCGTCCTTGCTCCATTCTTATTTAACATCTATACAAACGGGTTGGAGCAAGCGATGCTGGTAGATAACAAAGACCTCCCCTGCATAAACACCCGGCCGATCCCTGCATTATTATATGCAGATGACTCTGTCATTCTGGCAAGGACGCCGAATCAGCTCCAGGTTCACCTGGACAAGTACTGCCAATACATGCTTTCTCTTGGACTTAAAGTAAATAAGTCCAAGACTTTTGTCATGTATACTGGCAAGAAAGCCCAGAAATGCAAACCTCTGTTTATAGATAAGACTAGGTTAGAAACTGCTAAAACATATCCATACCTAGGGATTCTTATTGATAATCATTTGTCCTGGAAACCTGCCACTTCCAGTAAGAAGCTGCAGTTCCAGCGCACAACATCGGCTCTGACTTCGTTTTCAAGGAAGTTGGGCAAGCCTGCCCCTGCCGTAATTTTGAAAATGTACCAAGCTAAATGTATGAGTGTGGCCACTTACGGAGCGGGGATATGGGGCCACACCCCAGTTAATGAGCTCCAAATAATCGAAAACGATTTTTTGAAATACATACTAGCCCTTCCCCGAAGCGCTTCTACCTACGGTATCCATATGGAGCTTGGTTGGGAGTATCTTACTGACATCATTAGATACCAACCGATTCTCCTTTGGCATCGTATTTGGACTCAGGAGCAATGTCTCCTTACTAGGTCATTAATAACTGATTGTCTTACGTTGACCTATTGGAAAAAGATTCCCTGGCTATTATATGTTTCTAAATTCTTGAGTGATCTGAATTGTTCAACATTTTTTACTGACCCTGTCTCACTAATGGCTATATCAAGAAAAACTTTGAAGAATATGTGTGTTGCCCATTTAAGAGACTTACGCATGTGTTCCGAAATTGGCAAACAATCAAATGTTCATTTAACGACGATACAATCCTCCTATGGCATCCAACCTTATCTGTCATTTTACCTGTCAAATTATGATAGATATGTTTTAACTAGGTTCCGATTTGATTTATTCTATCGTCTTGTTTCACTTCCTGAGCCTTCTGATTGGTCACGCGAATTAGCCAGCTGCCCCTGTGATGGATGTACCCGCCAGTCTACCTTGCATGTAACCTTTTTTTGCAACTTTTATGAGACTCCGCGTAAACGCTGGTTGGTCCCTCTTCTCCGACAATTAGGTCTGAGAAGATGCAGACCTGCTCTTTTGGCTCTTCAGTATCTAGATACCCCGTCTGCTGCAAAATCTGTAGCTTGCTTCCTTAAAGCATGCTTGAAAATTCATTCCCAACTATTGCTTACTGTGTCATAAGACTCTAATCAGTTCTATATGAACAACCTGTTATCTCATCCCTTTACAGAGTGACACTGTATAGACGATTTTTTAATGATTTCCTAATGCATCGATTCATTGTGTCATGTATTCTCCAGCTAAAAATGTTTAAATTGAAACTTTTATAAATTGTTGTAATTATCTGTTTTTAATGCACTTTTATGATTGTAAATTCAATCGAAATAAAGTTTCTTTTGATCACCTCTGTAATCAGGATCCTGTTTTCCTGATGACTGAACTTGATCTTCCTCTTCTTCTTGTCCTTGCCCTTCCCTGTCCCCAAGGTCCCAGGCTGGTCGTCTGGGGTGCTTGTGGGGTTGCACTCGTCGTCTGCGCCTGCTTCGGCTGCCTCCATGGTGCTTGGGTATTGGTCAGTTTGTGTGTTTTTTCTACTTTTATAGTGATTTTTCCCACCTGCCATCTGTGTGTTGCAGGCCTGGCGCTGCTTATCACTGATTTCCTCATCATGCTTTGGCCTATCACATTTTGTTTTTTGCATTGAGGTTTGTGTTTTTATCTCCGTCGAGGTGGTTGTATCGCGGACACTGGCCGCGGTTTTGGTAGACTATCGCATTATACCGCTGTGTTGTGAATTCCATATTGACACAGGGTTATTTTCCCACGATGGGTTGCGATGTGTATAATGGCGCTAGCATTTTTTGCTGATGTTTAGCACACGTTCTTCTGAATATACCCCTGTGTCTGTTTGAATAGGTTTTTTCTAAGGTTATCCTCTTTTTAGTGTGCACACAATGAAGTGCATTTATAACTGTACTCCTGTTTGTCACTCTGATATGTATTTTATTTGAGGACCTCAGTTTTACTTGTGATAGAACTCAGGTGCTTTTGACAGACATTGGGGGATATTCACAAGGACTTATCTCCGATTTATCCCCACCGTAACGCATCAAAAGTGGAGATATATTTAACACCCCATTTACAAGCTGATGCAAATGGCAGACATTGCCCGTATTCCCGCGATAATTGCCCCAAAATTTATCTCCATGGAGGCCACCAACAACTAACCCAATGAGATGCAGAGCAGGCGTTCCCGTGCAAAAACACACGAAAAAACAACACCACCAATGTCACAACGAACTGCCAGATCTGCGATGCAAACCACAAATAGGCGATAAGCCGTGGTAGCAGCAGGGAATTAACACCTCCCTTTTGCTGGTGTTAAGCAGGACAACTACCTGCAGCATAAAAGGGAGCCCAGTCAAGAGCCACACCTGAAGACCCACAGTCATACCACTCATGGCACTGCCAATGGGCACGCAGCAGAACTACATTCAACATGACACACAACATGCCAACCGACCAGACATGACAACACAACTTCATTGGGAATCCGGCCTTGCCATGCCCACAACCCAGCTACGGCATGGCACCACAGACACACAATAGCAGGATGTGAGGAGAGTCATGGAGCAGGCATGTGCGAGAGTGGCAAGTGACTAAGGAATGTCGGACCTACCCAATTCCATTTGTGGCCAGGAGGAGACGGACAGACCACAGAGTGCAAACCATGAAAATGGCCATGGAGATCAACTGCTGGTGCATGGGGTGTAGTGGCCAGTGGACGATACCAGGTCCCCACAGGCTGTGGGGCAGAATGCAGAAATGTTGCACTTTACGTCCCCCCCTGCATGCGCATGCATAGTGGGTTGGACCTGCGTATGCCAGGCCTGCATATGGGTGTGCACAAAAAGTCAGTCGCACTGGTCATGGTTCTCTTTCAGAATGGACAACGCGTCTGCCAGGGCGGTGCCTCTCAGCCTGCCACGAGTCCTGTGCCGAGTGCGACTGGGCCTGCATCCCTGTGCGACCACTGCACCCAGGCTGCTGGTCCCCAGACCCGTCATGCCGCCCCAGCGCACCAACGAGGCTCCACTCACCTGCCTACACCAGCGTGTGTCAAAGAGGGCCCACCATGTGCCGGTTCAGGCTCCAAGCACCAGTCCCATGACCTCCGCAGACCATCGCTGGCCCACCCAACGCTGGCCCACATTACTCCTTTCTCATTTTGGCCCAGTGGGTCCTACATGTGGAGTGGAACTGTGTCCTGAGTCCTGAATGACAGTGACCCCAAGTCTGTGGCAGTGGCCACAGCACCAGACTCCCTTTGATCAGTGAGGCATAATTCCATTTGGCAGGCCTGCGACACGTGGTGCCACTAACCCTGTTCAACGCAAGCCGGCGACACGTGGTGCCACTAACCCTGTTCAACGCAAGCCGGCGACACGTGGATGAGGGCTCCGGCCTACCCAGCGGACCAGTAGGTCCTAAATCCAGCACGTAGTCACGAATCATGAATGGCAGAGTCCACACCAGTGAATGCACGGAGAGGAGTAAAAGGAAGATGCGGCCCAGTTCGGACAAAAGCTGGATCAGAGACACGGAGGTGATCAAACACTATCACCAACTGACCTGGTGCCATCAACCCTGGTTCACCACAAGTCTGCGTCCCATGGTGTCACTGAACCTGAACTACGCAGGCCGGTAGCGCCATCTGACCTACGTTGGCGACCCTCGGTGAATGGCCCGTGTTGACCGCTGCCTCAGGCCTACACTGCAGTCCAGTAGATCACACATGTGGAACAGTGTCTGGGTAAGATGTGGAGGAGTCCACTGATGCAGGATCAGGTTTTACCATCTGATTTCCCAAAATAGCATTTTTGCTGACCTATATAGAATGAAGGTCTCATGTGGGCCCCGCCAGAGGAAAACCTGGTAATGTGCTATTTTTACTATTTTTCACCATACACAGTCAGTAATTGACAGCCCACACATCCATTGAACCCCCTGGATACAGGCCTAAGCCAAAGCCCACTGCCTCAGGTTACCATCTTTGATAGAAAAATCCACTAGGCCCTAATGATTTTAAACATGCATGTCTGTTGCGCTGAACACAACGGGGTAGCTTGGGCAACCACAAGTACAGAAACGTTCCATAAATGCAAGACAAACACATACACGTACACAGGACCAGCTGGTACAAGTTGGTACATCTTGGACCGTTGCTTCATTATTATTTTTAAATCTTTCAAGCTTGCTCAAACGAAACCACAGCCGTATCTTGCGATAGTAGCACCTGCTGTAAGTTCCGCTCTCATATATATTTTTAGAGATATCTACGTTACAAGATGTTCTTTGTTTATATTTTGCGATCAAGCATGGCCAACCACCTGCCCAAGCACCTGACCGTTTCCGTGTCCTAAGACATGCGGTCAGCCACCTCCACCACAAAAGTACGTCAGTGAGGTGTAGCTGTTCCGCATTCAACAAGTATAAAAAGTCCAACACCTCACTTAGAACTCAGAACTCTCCTGCTGAGTACCTCCCAATCTATATACCTATTTGCCTTTTTTAATCTTTGATTATTCTGTGTATTTTTCATCCACACCCAATTCCTTGCATTTATGGTCTCTTAAAATGATAAACCTTGCATGGATAGTTCTTATTAGAAAGGTTTGCCTCTAGGCACTATAATTTCATAGAATGTGTTCTGTATCTTTCATTCACTGACTGATCTCAATTGTGTTTTTTAATAGATCCTCATTTCAGCCTGTCTTCTAGGCTCTTGTGCATTATTAATGTGAACTTGTGTTTTATTCCTGACAAAGTGAAGTCAGGTTTTTAATGTTTTTGCTTTGACTAAATGAAATGATTTATACATTTTCTAATATGCTTGTGACTTAACAAATAAAAGTGCTACTTCAACTTTATGTTTCGTCATCCTATACTTTTCTTCCTTGCTTCTCAGTGAAAGGGTGCTTCGGTGGCTTGCGACCACACCAGGTGGTTTGTGACCACGGTGACCACAGTAGAAGAGTACTTTAATCCCCTTTATCAGCTGGCTGACCACGAAGGTCTCGCACGGACTGCTCTTGCCTATGGCACGGACCTGGGACACTGCGGCAGATTGCCCCCTGACTGCCTCTCTCTCTCCCCACCACCCTGACTGCTGGGTAAGTTAGGGACCTTTTCCCTTGAATTTACTACGGTCTCTGGTGTGAAGTTGGGAGGGGTGAACCCATCTGGGGGCCACCGCCTGCTCTTTGGTCCCCTGTAGCAGTTTGTCATGCCACGAGCACCCTCTCTTTGTCTGTGTGAGGTCACGACTCTCGCCTTTACTTCAGATAGGTACAGTGTCACTTTTCATTAAATATGTCTTCTGGTTACAGGTTGTTGTAGGTTTAAATATTGTGGGTTTCCCGGTTTGAGTCCGGAGGTGATATTCTCGGTTTTGACTTCAAGCCCAGGTTTCAGGTCCTGGCGTTTGTGACTGCATTTGGTTGTTTTTGATTTGAGTCTGCAAAGATGTTCACGGTTTGAGTCCGTGACCCAGGTTCAAATGCAATTTTGTGGTTGGTCACGGTTTGAGTCCGTGACCCTGTTTCCTGTGCTGTTTGTTGTTAGTCACGGTTTGAGTCTGTGCACTATGTTTCACTCCGGTTTGTGGTTTTAGAGTATAGAGATGTTCACGGTTTGAGTCCATGAACATGGTCCCAGTGCTGATTGTGGTTCTATTTCTTTTGTAATGTTGTGATGTTGTTGGAATACTGATTGATTGACTGTCCAGACTTGAGTCCTGTTTGCAATTGCACCGCTTCCCTTATCTCTCTTCTGTTGCATTTTACAGTTTGCCTGTTGCCACATTTACGTTCCTTTTGGCTCGTCTGTGTATTTTATTATTAGACCTTTTTTTATATTGTGATTGTGGTTTCCTGACCAGGGTCTCTTTTCAATGCGTGCATTCTTTTCATGCCCTTTTCTCGGCTCTCATTGTTTCACGGCCTTTCGTACTGCGTCATTCTTTTCTCTTTACAACTTTGTTCTGCGTGGATTTGGTGTAGTGTTCTTTCCTTCCATGAAAGTTTTTTATCTGTAAAATTCGTCTCCTTCCCTGTCGAGTCATATTTTTTAACTGTGCAGTGCGCAGTCAAAAAGGGAGGTGTTTCACGTCACTGCCTACTCGCTCTCTGCAACTTCCACCCGCCTTTCTATCTGTACTCCTTTAACATCTTTTTGCCACAAATTCGTGTTTACGGGACTGCGTCCGGCAGCTCACATATGTTTTGAGTTTTGGTGAACTATTTGGTGTAAATTGTGTTGTTTCAATGTTTAATTATACAAGGAATGGGAGGCTTCTTATCGCTTTAAGATTAACAGTGTCTTTCTTTCTACTGTGTGCTTTCTACAAGGGGTTTACTTTCCTTCATCACATCACTTTGTGGTTTCCTCTCTCAGGCCTGGCAGCGGCCGACGCCTTTCGATTTCTCTCTCCACATTGTAGAAAGTGCCCTCTGCTCTTGTCCTTTTTCAGCAGCTATCTCTCTCCTTCATTTGGTTTGCATGTAGCATTTCTCCCTCTCTTGCCTGGCTTATGGGCCTTTCTCAGCTCTTGCTCTCACTGTGGTACCACAGGCTTTCACTCCTGTGTAGCGAGATCTTACATATGGGTTTACATCTCTCTTATGCACTGCAATGAGAAGTGATCAGCAGGAACATCCGGGTACGTGCCAAGCACACCCACTTTAACTGAGTATATACTGTGTCTGGCTACCAAGTAGCTGCCTTCAAGGCTCTTAATTACGTCTTTTGAGCATAGTTTTAAATAGGCTCCCCTGTTTTAACTCATTACACCCTGATTGAAGTTCATTCAGTTCCTTGACCGTCGCCCTTGACCGTTGCACCCCTCGCTTCTCACCTCACAATTTCTGGCGTGCTTGAACACTTGTTAAAGGATCCTCCCACTTGGATATTGAGTCAAGTGGTAGAAAGAGGGGGAGGAAGTATTTTGCAGGCATTAATTTACCACATCACACAGCAACCTTTTTTTACGTTTTCTAGTTGCTATTACACCCTAGACTTGGCCCAGCAGCAAATGATAGGCCAGCCATGCAAAAGAAAAAACTACATAATATTTTGAGGTCAAGGACTGCCATCCCTTACCGCCCAGAGCCCAATGGTAGAAGATGTAATACAGGGTAAAATGGAGCTATTTCTATTCAACATGCCCCACAACATCTAGATCATTCATAACAATGGAACAATGAACAAAGATTGGAAAAATGAGTAAAGTGACTTGCTGGTAACATACAAATATCTTCTTCCTTATTGAAAATAGATCTTTACAAAATATTGTTCTATGGCCCGCAATGTTAAAAGACTAAAAATGCCAACAATATAAGTAATATAGTTTCCTGGCAGAAAAGAAAATACTTTCAGTTTCAAATGCATATGAATATCTCTCTTTTTAGATGACCAATTATAATTCATAAAATAATTTTTCATTATAAACCTGATGAATATCTATTGGCATCCATATTTCAATGTACAAAATGCAAAGGTCTTCCTGGTCAGCTATCTGCTAGATTAACAATAGTAAGATTACACAAAAAAAATACTTTAGCCCCAAGATATTAAGTACAGAATAATTTACTCCTACCTGCATCCACAGGCAATGGCTCGAATGCAAGCACCGATCTGGGAGGGTGTCAAAACAGAGCACTCACAGTTGATGTTTGCTATTACAAAATGAGGTTTTGAAATTGATTGAGGCTCATGTTCAAGTTAGTTGGCCTTAGAGTAACGTAAATGTCAGAGGAGATGTTGAACATTAAACAATGTATCTAGCGCCAAAATACGATTCTGAGTGAAAGTGTGCTTTACAAAAAAAAAGACATGTGATATTAAATATTCTGGTCTGCATAGCATAAAATTATTAAAAAAATGTTTTAGTTGTTACAAGGTAACAAAAGAGTTAATAGGCTTTCTCTTGGGCTGCTATTGGAAGTAGCACTCTTGGCCGACCACATATTCTGGGTGTTGAGCCAGGCAGGAAAGCCACTTCCTGTGGTGGCAGCGAACACGAGATTGCGAAGAAAGAAAAATATGTATGTGGAGAAATATATTTGTGTCTGTGGAAGTGAACAAGAGAAATACGTTGCCTAGGATCACACAGTTTGGTAACGGGGAAAGCAGAGATTGAATACAGTGTTTCAGGTTTCACTTTGTGCAGTTTAGTGGTGGAATATGTATGTGTATGTGTATGTATGTATGTATGTATGTATGTATGTATATATCACCTACTGGCGGTCGCCAGTAGGGAGTTATAGTTAGGACCTAGTTTCCATAGGAAATCCACAACATTCTATTTGTCGGAAGAGCAGAGTCACAAGAAAACAGTAAAACAAAGTTGAGAAATAAGGAAAGGGTGCAGGGTAGAAACATTCTGAGCCTATAGTCTTGGTCAGGGGGTGGTATATGGATCTTTAGGCTCAATTTTTTTAAATAAAAAATGTCGGGGTACTCGTGCAGTACTTGTACGCGGTGGAAAAGGTGAAAAAAAAAGTAGAGGTCCGTTTTATTCATTAGGTCCCGGGGGGGGGGTAAATTACGGGGGCAATTTTTCTGCACAATGGGGGCTTGTAAGGTGCCCCGAGCACGGGGGAACACCACTCCTCTGGTTTTATTTTGAAGTATGCGGGGGGGGTTTACGGTCCTACTCTCCGCAGTCTCGGGGAGCGGCACCCCTCGGGTGTTTTAAAAAAAAATATATGTTTTGAGCTCTCTCTCTCTGTCCCCGTACACGTCGCGGGGAACACCACCTTTCTGGGGCAATGATATGTAAATGACCTTCCAGCTCCGGGAACGTGCATTGTGTGGAGTTTTTTATTAATGTTGAGAGGGTGGGCATGATAATACGTCCTTGTAAATTCCCATAGAAGCCTATGTTCTGGTGCTAACATGGGGTTCTATGCGAAATAACACGGCCGTATTATGAAGATCATTATCGCCGTTTTATCAGCAGTTTCTTGCCAATAAAACTGCAATAATTTTAACACCGGTCCTTGATAATATGCATCTAAGTTTACTGTTGAAAAAAAAAGAGCAATGGTCCATATTGTCAACAAATGGCGATACATTATTGTCGCATTTATTGGCAGGAAACTGCAGATAAAGCGGAGATAATGGGCTTGATAATATGTACTTGTGAATAACCATAGCAGCCTAGGTTAGGATCAGAACCTGGGCTGCTATGGGAAGTTACAAGGGCCTATTATCAAGCACATTATCGACGCTTTATCGGCAGTTTCCTGTCGATAAAAGCGGCGATAATGTATCGCCTTTTGTATGTAAAGCTTTCCTTTTTTTTGGTGTAGCAGTTGTATTCTCTTCGCATGCTCAGCGTCGTTTCGAAGTTCATGTTTTTTTCTACAAGTTCAACAAGCAAACCTTTGTTTATATCAGTTAGTAAATCAGTCGCTTTCTTTTCCCGGTTTGTGTGATTCATCCGGTGCTGTACTTTTGTACAGTATTAATAGTCATATTTTTTATATATTTATTTGAAAGGTATTGCCGAGGCGCCAAACGTTGATTACGTACTCCGTCCACCGCCATTTTAGTAGTTTCTCACCGTTGTATTTATTATATCAGTTAGTTAGAACTGAGTAGTTTTCGATTCTAGTCTTGAATATCTTACTATAGTATTCCAACATTATTTTTATTGTGGACCGTCTGTAGTGTAGTTCCTATATTCCCAATAGGCTCTGCGCATTGGATTAACATAAACGATAGTTTAGACATAGGACTGAGGTCATCTAGGTCTCTACTGAATATGTTAGTCTTAATTAGGTATGCCAGCTAGCTCAGAGGTCACTAGAAACTTTATCGAGTGAACAGGAAGGAGTTAACTTTCCTGAATAGACAAGAAGGGATTATTTTCTGACAACCTCATAAACATGACAACTTTGCTCCCCCCAGAATAAGGAGCATATCTCCAGAGTCGCGGAAAACAATAGACAGCTAATTCACTCAGTCAATCGGGCATACTTAGTTTCACCAGGAGTGCAGAGAAATAGAGAGACGGGCGTTTTCAATAAAAGTTGTTATTTATTGAGCAGTCCTCTTTCTCATGCAAGAGAAGTTAATTGCCACTATTGCAATATTTGTCATGAAGTAAAGTGCGTACAGTAAAAGGAGTATTATGAAATAATACTGTAAAAGCATTTATATGGTTTCTAAGCCATAAGATACTTAAAACGGATAAAATATATACATACATAAAATCAGTGACTAAACGTACTCAACTGGTGCTTCTAAGATATTCCTACCCCGGTGTACCTAACCTAAGCCTAGTACGTGGGAAGGAGTAAGTGAGCTGCAGTTTAAGTTAAGTGAGTTTTTGCCAAGAATCTGAATCAAGAATTCTCTAAGGATCTAATCAGCTCCGTTCCTTGGTTATAGAATGAAGGAGGTCTTGTATCTCTTTCTCAGGACTCGATCTCCCAGCAACCCGAAAGGGTGACTGGAAACACTGGGGCTGGATTTCTCGGCAGGAGAAAAGACAGCATCTCTCTCAGTGCGTCAATGGGAGGGTCGGCTTCCTTCGGCTCTCGTTACAGCTGGGCTTTGGGTAAGTACATAGCCGATCTGCTCCAAACCACCGTGTGTTTGCTTAAGGCAAACGTTGGTATATTTACACCTGGAAGGTGCCGAGTTTGACGTAAGGTTGGACATAAGACGTCACTAAGAACGTACAGTTCTTTCTGGACTCCAGTAGTTCTTGTACAAATCAAAACAAAAGCAGGGGGAATTCCCGGGCTGCTGGAGGCTTGGTTTGTTTAAAGAACGCGTTGTACTTTCTAGGAGTCTATGGGAGTAGCCTTGCCGTATTTGGACTGCATTGGCTATGACTAAATATGGATATGATTCTTATGTTATGTTATGTTATGTTATATGATTGTTAAAGCGCAAACAGCTGCCCCAGCAACGGAGCGTCCCGGCGCTGACCTAACCAGTACCTGAGGGGAGAGGGGGATGGCCACAGAGAACTAGATGAGGGAAAAGAGATGAGTTTTTAGTGATTTCCGAAAGGCAGTCAAGTTGGTTAAAGTGCGGATATGTAGGGGTAATGAGTTCCAAAGTCTAGCCCCCAAGACTTTGAAGGAACGACCACCCATTCTACAGAGCTTGAATCGTGGGATCGACACGAGGTGTTGTCCCAGTGAGCGTAAGTTACGCTGAGGGGTGTAGGGTACAAGGAGCGGGCGTAGGAGTTCAGGGCAGTCAGAATTCAGAATTTTAAATGCAGTGGTAAGAGTTTTAAAGTGAATTCGAGATTCAATTGGGAGCCAATGCAGGTTACGGATGGTAGCTCTGGCAGAGCACCTTCGTGGGAGGCCAACCACCGCTCTGGCGGCCGAGTTCTGAATGCGTTGCAGCCGCGCTAATTCTGCTTTATTTTCCCCCAGGAATAGCACATTGGCATAGTCCAGCCGGGCAAGTATCATGGCTTGGATAATGAGTTGGCGGGTACTGGGGTCGAAGAACCCGAGTATCGGGTTAAGACTCCTCATTAGACCCACACACGTTGCTGCCAATTTCTTTGTGTGGGACTGATAGTTGAGAGAAGAGTCAAGCCAGACACCTAGGTTCTTCACGACCTCTTTTGGCACAGGGGTAGGGCCAAGCGAGGAGGGCCACCAGTGATCGCTCCAGTAGCTGGGATTCTTGCCAAGGAAAAGCACCTCCGTTTTCCCGGCGTTCAGCTGCAGGCAGTTGCGTGTCATCCACTGTGCAACTGCCGCTAGCCCATTCCTGAATTTGGTGGCCGAGGTAGAAGGGCCTTCAGTGAGTGAGATGACCAGCTGTGTGTCGTCGGCGTACGACACAAGCGTAAGGTCCCACTCTCTAGCCACTGCAGCAAGAGGCTGGACGTACAGATTAAAAAGAGATGGGCTAAGCGCCGATCCCTGAGGGACTCCTTGGTCGATGGGATGGGGTTGGGAGATGTGGGGAGGGGCTGAAACTTGAAAGGATCTGTCCTTAAGAAAGGACCGGAACCAGTCAAGGGCGAGTTCGTTAATCCCTATGGCCTCAAGTCGATTCAGCAAGATGTTGTGTGAGACCGTGTCAAAGGCCGCGCTGAGATCCAGCAGGATCAGCGCGGCACTTTGACCAGCGTCCAGGATGCCTCGAAGGTGTTCCGTGGTGGTCAGCAGGGCTGACTCAGTGCTGTGTCCTGGCCTGAAGCCATTTTGAGAGGGGTCCAGGACGTGATTTAACAACATGTGGTGGGATAGCACTTTGTTAACGTGGGCTTCAGCCAATTTGGACGTCCAGAGGAGCAGCGAGATGGGTCTGTAATTTTCTGGTTTAGTGGGATCTAGTGTGGGTTTTTTAATAATGGGGGAAACCCAAGCTGATTTCCAGCAGGTGGGGACCACAGCTGTGGAAAAGGAGAGATTGAGTAGGTTAGAAAGCGAGGGAAGGAAAAAGTCCAGTGCATCCAAGAATTTAGCTGGTCTCATGGGGTCAATGGGGGAACCAGACTTAACCTGCCTGCAAAGTTTAGCAAGGTCGTCGAGGGGTATGTCAGGTATTTTTGACAGTTTCGACGTGTACGTCACAGATTTGGAAGTGTTAATGGGCACAGGCTCATCTTGGGGGAAGGACGTATAAATTTTCCTCACTTTCTCAGTGAAAAAGGTGGCAAGGTCATCGCACTGTTTCGAGGAGGTAATACAGGAGACCGGGTTGGAGGCCTTTTGTAGGTTTTGAACTAATTTAAAGATCGTTTTGGTGGGGTTGGTGCTTAGTTTAATTTCCTTTGCATAAAAGGAGGCACGGGTGGTACGTATTGCCCTGTGATATGTGCGGAGTTTAGACAAGTAAAGGGCTTTGTCACTGTCTAGGTAGTTTTTTCTCCATTTGCGCTCAGCTTTCTTGCAATCCTTCCGTAAGGTTTTGAGCGTTTCATTGTACCACGGATTGGTGGGGGAGCTGCGAGTTTTAGTCCACTTGGCCGGGATTAAGGCATCAAGCCCTGTAACAATCCAGTCCTGAAAAGCAGCGTAAGCTGTATTAATGTCTCTGTTGTCGTCAGGGGGATGGAAATCTCCTAGCTTTTTAATGAGGTCTACAGAAGAAAGTTTGTGCCATGGTCGTTTGTGGCAGGGATTAGCTGCAACTTTGGTGGACAGTTTTTTTGCCATAATGATAAGTTTGACGAGAAAATGATCGGTCCAACCCATAGGTTCAGGGGACTCGGCACTAGCTTCCAAAATGTTGGAAAAAATGGGATCTAGTATGTGCCCAGCAGTGTGAGTGGGGGAATGGACCAGGGAGTTTAGTTGCAGGGCCGTAAGGTCGGCCAACAGATTTTTAATGGTCGTTTCAGTCACGGAGTCAAAGTGGAGATTAAGATCTCCCAATATGGTGAAATTGGGGGAGGAGACTGCCAACGTGTGGGATGTTTCAAGAAGTTCGTCAATGAATCTGGCAGATGGGCCAGGTGGTCGGTAGATGTACAGACCAGAGAGGGAGAATTGGGGGCAAATGGAGATCTTAAATCGAGCACATTCGCAGCCCCATATGTCTTCCTTCGTGAAGGAGCAGTTATATATAGTTCGATATATAACGGCTATACCCCCGCCCCTAGAGTCTCTGTTAACCAGTTTAATGGAAAACCCGTTAGGCAATGTGAGGTTTAAAATGCTAGTCTGGTCGTCATGAAGCCAGGTTTCGCATATAAACAGGATGTCAGGGTTTTCGTCGAGTATAAGGGTGTGGACCTCCGCATGGTGCTTCACGAGAGACCTGACATTTAATTGAAGAACCCGGAGGGGGGAAAGTTGAGATGTCGTCACTAGGTCGTTAGCTAGGCTAGGTTTAGGTGTAGTAAATTTACAGGACTCACAGTGAAGTGCTGTTTGTCCGATACAACCTCCAAGCCTGTCGCATCTGATGCTGGTATTTAGTGCGAAAAGATGGTCTCTGTCATAACAGACTCTAGGCTGGGGATTTTGTGCAGGGGGTCTGGCGAGAGGCGATGTCTTGGCGATGACGGGCGCAGACGGGCTTGCCTTAGGCGCGCCTTCGGCGCGCAAACGGCGCTCCCGCTGCGCTCGTCCGCTGCGCTTCCTCCAGATGCACATTTATGGTAGAGTAAGGGGGTGTGGCCTGAACGGGGGCGTGGTCAGCGCGCACGCCTGCTCTGATGGCGGCCGCTTTAGGGGAGTGAAGAAAGCGCGACAGCTTGTCAATCTGCTGTGCACTACAGGTGAGAGTTTCCGAGGAGATGCCAGCCGTGTTTAAAAACACAGTACGTGACACCACACAAGAGAAAATGCAATATAAAAAAAAAATCGTGCCCAAATAGTTAAAAGTACCGCCAGCCCCGGCTTCCGCCTCAGGACTGGGTTAAGTTAATCTGTCCACCGCTCTTAATCAGCGGTTATGTAGTCAGCGGAGGGGGCGTGGCCTGAACGGGGGCGTGGTCAGCGCGCACGCCTGCTCTGATGGCGGCCGCTTTAGGGGAGTGAAGAAAGCGCGACAGCTTGTCAATCTGCTGTGCACTACAGGTGAGAGTTTCCGAGGAGATGCCAGCCGTGTTTAAAAACACAGTACGTGACACCACACAAGAGAAAATGCAATATAAAAAAAAAATCGTGCCCAAATAGTTAAAAGTACCGCCAGCCCCGGCTTCCGCCTCAGGACTGGGTTAAGTTAATCTGTCCACCGCTCTTAATCAGCGGTTATGTAGTCAGCGGAGGGGGCGTGGCCTGAACGGGGGCGTGGTCAGCGCGCACGCCTGCTCTGATGGCGGCCGCTTTAGGGGAGTGAAGAAAGCGCGACAGCTTGTCAATCTGCTGTGCACTACAGGTGAGAGTTTCCGAGGAGATGCCAGCCGTGTTTAAAAACACAGTACGTGACACCACACAAGAGAAAATGCAATATAAAAAAAAAATCGTGCCCAAATAGTTAAAAGTACCGCCAGCCCCGGCTTCCGCCTCAGGACTGGGTTAAGTTAATCTGTCCACCGCTCTTAATCAGCGGTTATGTAGTCAGCGGAGGGGGCGTGGCCTGAACGGGGGCGTGGTCAGCGCGCACGCCTGCTCTGATGGCGGCCGCTTTAGGGGAGTGAAGAAAGCGCGACAGCTTGTCAATCTGCTGTGCACTACAGGTGAGAGTTTCCGAGGAGATGCCAGCCGTGTTTAAAAACACAGTACGTGACACCACACAAGAGAAAATGCAATATAAAAAAAAAATCGTGCCCAAATAGTTAAAAGTACCGCCTTTATGCCTTTATAAGGGTATGATTTGTTATAACCACATAAGGCCATGAATCTGGAATATTTAAATAGGGTCCTAGATACATTCACAACACCCATTCCACGTATAATGTCCATCATTACTAAATACTAAGCAATACTAAACATATAACGATGCATGTGTTTTCCAACCCACCCCAAAATACATAAATTGCATTTGAAATGGTATATGGTATATACACAAAAATGAGTATTTATACTGTATGTTTTTCAAGCAGTGGTATCATTCAGATAATGCATATATGAATAATTGCTGAAAGAATTGCGAAAATTACATTTATGAAATGGCTGTTAATACAGAAAAGAAGGTCGAGACCATTTCATCACATATATATATATTCACTGAAAAAACCATAGGTTATAGACCATATATAGTTAGGAATTAGCATTTAAAAAACCTTATTTTACTCACACAAAACCATTGAAATTCCATATATAGTTAGTTGCACTAACTATATATCGCGCACCCGCAATCCACTGCTGATCATGTCACATATTACATCATTCATGACATGGTCAGTGACATCACTGATGACATCACTGATGACATCTCAAATGACATCACTGATGATATCTCTTTTGACATCAATGGTCACATCAATGATGATATCATTAATGTGACAATACAATGCATCTCCTCACACTTTAATATAACCTCTGTTACACCCAGTGTTAAATACAGAGTATAATTTTTGAAACCATTGACACACCAATACTAGTTACTACATACGTACTCACTGATTCCTACGTCTACACACACATTCACTCATTCACCCATACAATCATTCATACATACAATCACTCATCTTTACAACACTATCATATGCACTCATACACCTATACAGACACTCAGACTCTGCCACTCATCCATGGAGTTACTCACACACCTAGTCAGTCCTGTAAAGAATCAATCACACTTCCATTTTCTTGTCTATACAGTTAAACATAGAGCACCTTACATTTTCAAACATATACTAACACATACTTACTTTCTTATACAATCATTGATACAAGTACACATTGATCTGCACAGAGTCACACACCTCCCAGCCAGCCACACACACACTCAGTCTCCCATACAAATACTTGGACAATCACTCAATAACCCATATAGTTAATCATATAGCTACTGATCAACACATGCAGCAGTTTACAGAACAACAGACATAATGATGCACAAATTAAGACAGTTTAGTCACTAACCCATGCACTCAGTGAGACACATTTAATCACTCACTCATACATTCAGTCATGCACCTACTAAATCCTTCGTCCAGACACTTATACATCTACTCATTCTTCAATATGTAAAACATATTTAAACTTTACAGAAACACACAGTCACTGGATGATGTCATCAGTGATCTCATCAGTGATGTCATTTGAGATGTCATCAGTGATGTCATCAGTGATGTCACTGACCATGTCATGAATGATGTAATATGTGACATGATCAGCAGTGGATTGCGGGTGCGCGATATATAGTTAGTGCAACTAACTATATATGGAATTTCAATGGTTTTGTGTGAGTAAAATAAGGTTTTTTAAATGCTAATTCCTAACTATATATGGTCTATAACCTATGGTTTTTTCAGTGAATTTTCAAGGTTTTGTAAATGCTAATTCCTAACTATATATGGTCTATAACCTATGGTTTTTTCAGTGAATTTCAATGGTTTTTTAATAGCAAATATCATAAGCTGTCGAATGTCAAGTACGTGGTAAGTGAAAACATTTTCGTGTTTATGCACACTGATCTGCTTTGAATGGTGCCCCCCCCTCATTTCTATTAGGAGTACTCTCTCTTTGCACATAGTGAAGGGTAGTTAACGCAGGCCTTTGCCCCCGTTGTAATACGTCGTGCCTGCTTCTCTCTCCATTTGATTGATTGTTATCCAAGTATTTACTGTTTTAGAATTGGTTCTCTTTGGTTCATTCTCTATTTACAAACAAACACAGAGTCGCAATACTCTGTTTAGTCTTCGCAGATAACGAAAAATCGTGTAAAAAAAAAGAAAAGGAATCGAGCAAAATCAGTAGGCCACTAATGGGATCTCTTTTTGACCTCGCTAAAATAGAAACATTAAGAACAACCCCTCATGACAAATACAAAACTAGTGAGATGAACTGAACTCCACACAATGATGGCTGCAAAACAGCTTGGCTCCGCCACCCACCCCGCCCAAAATAACGATAAAGAGCGGCTGCCATGATTGGTTGCGGAATGGCCACGACGGAGCTACGAAATGGTGCTGCTCTCATGCTAACCCCAGCTTCAGTCTGAATATCCAGAAACAATGTAGACTACCAATTCGATCAGTTCCGGTAGCGCCCCAATGTAACCCGGTAGAGAAGAACTAGCCCTCCCCTCTTTGACTGATGGTTCTTGTTGCCTGTCCCTTCTGTTGTCATTTAACAGAACTATTTAGCCTGCTGAAAGGGGTTGTGTTCCAACCGCTGGTTGGTGGAGACATTTTGACTATATTCTGGACCTGCGTTGTCGCGTAATGCGTCATATGACGCGCCGCGTTAGCGCATCCGGAAGTCATCCGGGGCGCGCAGCGCGTAACGTAAGCATAACAAGTCATGTGACTTGTTAATAAAACTTTTCATTGGTTCATTTTACTTTTCTTATTCTAATGATGAAAGGCTTGGTCATATGACCTAAAAATTACGCTTTTTATTACTTCTGAACATTATTTTTTCTTAAATATATGTTATAATGTTCCAGGCTAATGTACTTTCCCGGAAAATTTACAACTGTCCTGCAAGTAAAATATATTATTTTTTCGAGAAAAAGAGCGTTTCTTCGTCCCATGACGGAGCCGTTGAGCAAAAGAGGGTCGACCTGCTGTCTTAGTCGCCGATACGCCTGAATATGAGATTCTTATCGATCACTTTATGTTGCAGGAGTAGAAAACACAACAGCCCTTGACCATTTATCTTTACTGCGTTCCTTCGAATTATACCTTTTACCCTTCATGTAATTGGTCTGCTTTATTTCACTTGCCTTTTACTGATTCTAAAACAGTGACTATTATTAAAAACTTTACCAATGTATATACTACTACCATGTTTTCTTTTAAAAACCTTTATTGTGAAAATTTCATTATACAAATACGAGCCTATAACCACGTGGGCCGGCCACGGAGCAAACTGTAATCGTATATGATGAGTAGACATTTACACTGTAGAGGAACGTAACGGGCGGGCCATTAGGTTGCAAGAACTAAGGTGTCTAACAGTTACGGAATCGGTGGACGTACATTTTATAATTAAAATACGACAGGGCCAGTTACAATAAAATTATCTAGATATACATTTGCGGGCAAGTACCATCGGTGACGTTAATTCGAACTTTCAATAGTACAGTAATCAATAACACATCAGAACTTAATATCAATAGGGATGTCGAAATATTCAATCAATTCTCATCCCCGCCCGCCATGTGCTTCAAAACTGCATACGTATCTCGTGATTTCAAGGTTCTGCAACCAGTACACAACAAGGAGTTACGAGTCCCATTTATTCCGGCGCCATTTTGGGCGAGGACGGGCAGGTCCAGGATATAGTCAAAATGTCTCTACCAACCATCGACTATGATGATGTTCATATGCTGTATTTATTAGAGTAACACTCATCTGTCCACATGAAATTAATTTGCCACAATCTAAACATGTCATTTTAATCTTTCCAAAGTTCTTCTAAATATTTGGGACCGTTTCCCTTGCCTCTGATGCTGTCAGTGCCACTTCTTTGATGAATGTACTAGCAGGTCAAGGGTTCTCCTCCAAATCTCTCTTTTATGCAGCACTATAATTAATTGGTGCCACCTCTCCATATGACGATGCATGGTATAGTTACCATAACTATATTTTTTTTCGGTGCCTCTGGAGAGTTCATCGTGGCAGACGAAGCGTGTAACGTACCGGGCATTTACCTTTTTTTGCATGTACAGGAAAGGAAAAAAAAAATCGAGCGTCCGAGTTCTAAGGTGTCCCAGGGCCATTTTAGTGGACCAGGCCCAAATCCAAAGAACAGGCCGCCATTTTGAGAGTCCTGTTGCAGCCGCCTGTCGCTGTAGCATCAAGAGCAGCCGAAACTCAGCTGAATGGCAACTGAAACGGTAAAGGGGCGCCCCACTACAGCAGACGAGCCTCCACCTAGGAAGGCCCGTTCACGCCGCCTCCCCCCCCCCCTTCGGGCACCCCACGCCGTTATTCGGAGCAGTATTGTAGGATGGCCACACCAGTGCGGCAACTTGCTAGACATCACCTCGGTGGTAACCGAATCTCAACGCCTTGTGGTGTCTTCTATTCAGAAAACATTGTTATGCTGCCTTCGACCTATTCGCCGCAAGTGCGCACACAACTCAACTGCATAGCTTCCTAGACACCACCTCGGTGCCATCCGGATCTTGGAATCTCAGCGCCTTTTGGTGTCTTCTCTTCAGAAAATATTGTTGCGCTGCCTTTGGCCCCATTCGCACATCGGTCCGCTACTGACGCCATCTCACAGGCTAATGGGGCGCCCCACGCCGACTTTCAGCATTGTAGGATGACCACACCAGTACAGCAACTTGCTAGACATCACCTCGGTGCCATCCGGATCTCGGCGCCCCACTGCAGATGAAGTGCCTCTCAAGTATGAAACCACCACGGTGACATCCGGATCTTGGCGCGTTGTGCTGCCTTCGGCCTATTCGCACATCGGTCCGCTACTGACGCCATCTCACAGGCTAATGGGGCGCCCCACGCCGACTTTCAGCATTGTAGGATGACCACACCAGTACAGCAACTTGCTAGACATCACCTCGGTGCCATCCGGATCTTGGCATCTCAACGCCTAGTGGTATCTTCCATACAGAAAATATTGTTGCGCTGCCTTTGACCCCATTCGCACATCGGTCCGCAACTAAGACATCACCTCGGTGCCATCCGGATCTTGGCATCTCAGCGCCTTGTGGTGTCAGTCAGAAAATATTGTTGCGCTGCCTTTGGCCCCATTCGCACATCAGTCCGCTACTGACACCATTTCACAGGCCAACAGGGCGCCCCACGCCGACTTTTACCATTGTAGGATGGCCACACCAGTGCCACAACTTGCTAGACACCACCTCGGTGCCATCCGGATCTTGGCATCTCAGCGCCTTGTGGTGTCTTCTATTCCGAAAATATTGTTGCGCTGCCTTTGGCCCCATTCGCACATCGGTCCGCTACTACCGCCATCTCACAGGCCAACGGGGCGCCCCACGCCGACTTTCAACATTGTAGGATGGCCACACCAGTGCGGCAACTTACTAGACACCACCTCGGTGCCATCCGGATCTTGGCGCGTTGTGCTGCCTTCGGCCTATTCGCACATCGTTCCGCTACTGACGCAAACTCACAGGCCAACGGGGCGCCCCACGCCGACTTTCAGCATTGTAGGATGGCCACACCAGTGCTGCAACTTGCTGGACACCACCTCGGTGCCATCCGGATCTTGGCGCGTTGTATTGCCTTCGGCCTATTCGCACATCGGTCCGCTACTGACGCCGCCTCACGTGCCAACGTATTTTCTCCGCATTTTATACCCTATGCCGCATAACAGGTCATGTGACTTGTTAATAAAACTTTTCATTGGTTCATTTTACTTTTGGTTTCCTAATGATGGAAGGCTTGATCATATGACCTAAAAACAACACTTTTCATTGGATGAAAACTTTTTTTTTTCCCAAACGATGAAAGCCCCACCTTGTTTCTGGATGTTTCAGACTGAAGCTGGCTTCAGCATGAGAGCACCACCATCTCGTAGCTCCGTCGTGGTCATTCCGCGAGCAATCAATGCAACCGCTCCCCACCAGAAGCCTACAGGAGTCGGGGGCCCCCAAAACTTTTGATAAATCCTCAAGGCGGAGGGGACGCTTTCGAGAATGGGGTCCAAGACCTAGCAGACAAGCGTCCGATTTCCAAGGTGTCCCAGGGCCATTTCAGTGGACCAGGCCCAAAAAGGAAACAGCCTGCCGCCATTTTGAGAGTCCTGTGACAGCCGCCTATCGCTGCACCGCAAGAGTGGGCGCAACTCAGCTGAATTGCGGCTTTTGACACAGTGGACCAAAAACGGACGGAATGGCAACTGAAACGGTAAAGGGGCGCCCCACTACAACAGATGACACTCCACCTGGAGAGGCCCGTTCACGCCGCCTCCCCCGGGGCGCCCCACGCCTTTATTCGGAGCAGCATTGTAGGATACCAAAACCAGTGCGGCAACTTACTGGACATCACCTTGGTGCCATCGTTCTGCTGCCTTGGAACTATTCGCACAACAGTTTGCTACTGATGACCCACCCCCCGCGACGCCCCACGCCAGAAATCTGGACGCTGTGCTGCGTTGGGACTATTCGCACAGCCGACCGCTACTTCGTTGTTTTTCCCTAAAAATGTTTATATGTTATTACTGTTTTTGTTTTCTTGTATATATTTATAAGTTATTAAAGTTTTATAATCTTACTACTTTGTTGGAGTGCTATATATTTTTAATGTGACACATAATTGTAAAAACTTTGATGTACAAAGAGTCATCCCTGGAATCTTCCGCTTCAGGCTCGGTCCCCTCCCCAATCACAATACAGAATGGTTTTCAGATAATAGGAACGCGTCTGCTGTGACGGATCTCATCGAGTGTGGGCCTTGATCTACTATAACTCCTTTGAAGAGGGGTGATTCTTTACAGCTGGGGCCATAAACTACATCTGCAGGGCTAGCTGATACCCTAGGACCGGCCTGGACAATCGGACACAGAGGAAGAGGAGTGTCAGAGGGTGCGGTAGTGAATAGGGCGAAAGGGAGGTGTCGGGCGGGCACAGGGTGTGATTCTCAGGGAAGAGCAGCGCAGATGGGGGGTGGTTTATTACCCATGCATAATACAGAGAGCGGGGGTGACCACTGCCTGGGGCAGATGCTTGCGAGGGTGGGGAGTCATGCTAAGGATCGACAGCGTGCACAGAGTGGGTCTGGTCAAGGCATCTAAAATGACTGCCGTGCACGACAAAAGTGTGGCATTTGAAAAAAGGCAAGATGGCGCAGACAATGTTTTTCAACACTTCCTGATTTCCTTCGAATCGAACGTTAACAGACGTTGGGGCATATTACCAAAGTTAAGCGATATTTATCCCTAACGATGCTTAGCAACGATTTTTTTACCGCTAAGCATCGTCAGAAATTATCGCAGATAAACCTTGCTATTATCAAGGTTTATCGCAAATACGATAAAAAACGACCGCAATGCATTAATATCGCTGAAAACTCAGCGATATTCATGCATTACCGAGCTAAAGCTCTTAGCCATGTTATCCACCTCCCATTGGATAACATGCCTTAGAACTGCTCAGGGCAGGTGCTAGCTTTTGGAGATATTCGCGCTTATCGCGAATATTTCCAAAAGTTGATAATAGGAGATAGCGATGTTAGCGACTGTTTCCAGTCGCTAACATCTTGGCATGCCCACTTTGCATGTCATTAGTGATAAATATCACTCACATGCAAAGTGGGGCCCAAGATGGTCGCTATCTCCTACTAGCCGTCGCTAACTGGTGTTAGCAACAGCTAGGTAATACAGATATAATTTTATCTCCGCGAAGCGGAGCGCTGTTACAAATATATATCTTTTTTTGAACGTTAATTTCTCAAAATCCACTGGAGCACATATATTGAGACCTAGCAAAGGCACATCGGACTACCAGTCCCTACAATTTTGCCAAGTTTCGTGCAAATCCATTCAGCCGTTCGATTATTATTATTTTTTTTTTTTTGCCTCGCGGGGACCTTTTAAAACCTCCACATCAAACCTAAGAGGTCAAGGAGGATCTACTATGCCCCCTTATGGTCATTTGCCCCTTCGCTTTGGCCTCCTCTTGTCTCTCGATCCTACCGAGAGACAAGATGGCGGCCGCTACGGACTGTTTGGAATGTTTACAGACGCCGGAGAACCAATCAGCTTCGCAAACCTCCGTTACGCGAAGCGGAGCGCTGTTACAGATATATATCTTTTTTTGAACGTTAATTTCTCAAAATCCACTGGAGCACATATATTGAGACCTAGCAAAGGCACATCGGGCTACCAGTCCCTAATATTTTACCAAGTTTCGTGCAAATCCATTCAGCCGTTCGATTATTATTATTATTTTTTTTTTTGCCCCGCGGGGCCCTTTTAAAACCTCCACATCAAACCTAGGGGGTCAGCGAGGATCTACTATGCCCCCTTATGGTCATTTGCCCCTTCGCTTTGGCCTCCTCTTGTCTCTCGATCCTACCGAGAGACAAGATGGCGGCCGCTACGGACTGTTTGGAATGTTTACAGACGCCGGAGAACCAATCAGCTTCGCTTCACAAAGCTCCGTTGCGCGAAAAGTACGCGAACTGGAGCGCTGCCCGGTCCGCTGTTACAGATATATATCTTTTTTTGAACGTTAATTTCTCAAAATCCACTGAAGCACATATATTGAGACCTACAAAAGGCACATCGGGCTACCAGTCCCTACAATTTTGCCAAGTTTCGTGCAAATCCATTCAGCCGTTCGGGCTAAAAGTGAGGCCAACCGCCCTATGGAAAACTCAATGTTAAAAACACGTTTTGGGACCCCCCTTTTTTCTCGGCCCCCCCTTGACGAACCCCCCCCCAAATTTTCAAGGGCTGCTCAGAAACAAAATGTGCCATTTTCCTGAAAATTTCAGCCAATTCCGTCCACAAACGCCAAAGTTATTAGACATAGAATTTTCAAAAATCCCATAGAGAAAAAATCCTAACTATATATACCTACTGGCGACCGCCAGTAGGTAATATATATATACAATGCTGTACATGTGCTAGAGGCTATGTTAAAATATTGTCTCTAGAGTTTCTAAAAATAGAAGTTCTGTTCTCTAAGAATAGTTCTACTTTAAGCAGAGTACCATGTGCCAGAAAAAAGGTAAATATTTTGGGAATGGAAAAATAATTTTGCTTTCAGGGGAAAAAATAGTTCCAATTGTTTTCAGTAGTGTTGTTTATCAAAAACTGAAGGCCGAATTCAGAGTTCAGGGAACGCTGTGTGCTCGTTGTTTCAAAAGTTATTCTCGTTGTTAGGAGAGAACATCAAATCAGACAGGCTGGCGAAAAATTGGTCTACAACAGTAGGTGAAAGTTCGAACAAGTTCGAAAAAGCTGAAATAGTGCATATGTGAGAAACATTGCCATCATCGATGTCTGGATCAGCAATGCTCACAGAAGGTTGTACCTGTGTGGTGCTGCTTTCATCTCGTACTTCACCGCCACCTAATCCTAATGGTGAAGTCTCAACGAATGCGGTCATCAGAATAGGTAGCCGCTGGGGACAACACGTTGCATGAGCCGTTACCGGACCAAGCAAAGTATCGATATCCATAGGTACTGCTGATGGTAGTGTAAGACAGACGTCCAACACGCATTCTTCTCCGCATAGCAGACATCGAAGCACAGGTAAGATGCAATCTTGCCAGATTGGTCTGAATGAAAGAAACCAGGTAGTACTCAGATCTCTTAGCCGGGCAAAGCCGAGGACTTTAGTGATCCGTTCTTGGTATCGTATAGCCACAATCGTTTCTTCCATTGTAGCCTGAGTTTTGTCTTTGGCTTGACACTTGCCATATCGGAGCAGAAGGAACAAAAATAAAATTCCTGCTACGAGTCCCAAAAGAAGAGGCAGTCCGCCGAATACAGAGTGCACACAATTCGGGAAGATGCCCAGAACTGTTTCAAAGGGTGCTAACAGTCCCGAAAAAATTGTCTTAAATACACGTGCGATGCCACTGGTATCAGACATGTTTAAGATTTGACCTAACATTTCTACGAAATGCACGGGGCAATTTGTCGTCGATAATAGGGTATGTATCTCTGACGCTGTCCTTGCAACTTGCAGATCATACGTCTCTTTGGACGAGGTTAAATGCACAGTTGTCTGTAAAAGAATAGACTTCATTCTGCTTAAAGTATCAATTCGAATAGAAGAGATTCAGAGAAGGCCATATTGCTGCCTCCTTGTCTGGTATGCTGTTTGGATACAATACTTGCATACAGCAAATTACCCTGGAAGTAACGCTCACGAGATAGGCTATTCCTGGCACCATGCCACAACATCTGTGGTCACTTATTATAACATAGCTGCCGTTTGAAAGCTGTCTGAAAAAAGGCTCTATCTGTGTTGCAGGGGTGCCGTGCAGGTGACATGAAAGGTTATTTGATGAACCTTCGCAGGCTCCATGCAAGTTAATACCTTGACACAGAAGTGTACCGCTTAGTGAATTTTTACAGTTGTTGCCACTAAGAAATACTTCTTTTATCCCTTCAATATAACATTTATGTGTATAAGGTAAATTCCTGGTTGACTTGATGTATCCTTTACCCAACCTTTCATACAGGCCTGCTGGTATATACTTTTGGCAAAAACAGCAGGTGATGGACTGAATGCAGAACATTTTCATACATTCACCCCAGTACCGAGATCTGGGCCTAAATCCATTGTTTTTTTGCACTCCACACCACCCCAGGTCAGCCATGGCCATATGCAAATCAGCCTTGACCCTGTGCCTCATGGGAACAGTCCAGCCCGAACTGCCAAGCCATGTCTTTCCCGGACCGGAATCAAGCATCCAAGGACCGGTTTCTGGCTATCAGCCGTCATCAGCCTGGATAGCTTGACTCCAGTGGTGTGGAGAGCATGGGACTCACATCTGAGCATACCCATCCCACTCGGGGCGACAAAGGCAAAAACAACAGGTGATGGACAGGATGCAGAACATTGTCATACATTCACCCCAGTACAGAGATCTGGGCCTAAATCCATTGTTTTTTAGCACTCCACACCACCCCAGGTCAGACAAGGCCATATGCAAATCAGCCTTGACCCTGTGCCTCATGGGAACAGTCCAGCCCGAACTGCCAAGCCATTTCTTTCCCGGACCGGAATCAAGCATCCAAGGACTGGTTTCTGGCTATCAGTCGTCATCAGCCTGGATAGCTTGACTCCAGTGGTGTGGAGAGCATGGGACTCACGTCTGAGCATACCCATCCCACTCGGGGCGACAAAGGCAAAAACAACAGGTGATGGACAGAATGCAGAACGTTGTCATACATTCACCCCAGTACAGAGATCTGGGCCTAAATCCATCGGTTTTTTGCACTCCACACCTCCCCAGGTCAGACATGGCCATATGCAAATCAGCCTTGACCCTGTGCCTCATGGGAACAGTCCAGCCCGAACTGCCAAGCCATGTCTTTCCCGGACCCGAATCGAGCATCCAAGGACCGGTTTCTGGCTATCAGCCGTCATCAGCCTGGATAGCTTGACTCCAGTGGTGTGGAGAGCATGGGACTCACGTCTGAGCATACCCATCCCACTCGGGGCGACAAAGGCAAAAACAACAGGTGATGGACAGAATGCAGAACATTGTCATACATTGTGAGAAGTTGGCCTGATATGCAGTGCTCACTATTCTAGTGATCACTATGTATCAGTCCAAACAACCCTTATTGATGATTGGTTGTAAGTCAACCTTATAGACCAGCTATCCTAGTAGCATGGATACGAGCAGTCTAAGGCTAAGTCTCTAGAGGGCGTGTTAAGCCAGCTGTTTTATCATCACATTACCCCTTGAACACCCAGTGAAAGGACACCACACAAGTTGTTATGAAAATAAATGTATATTTATTTCTAACAAGTCTACCCTGAACTCTTTATGAGTCAGGGAGCTAAGCACAATACAAAACTCTTACGAAAATACTTTAAGTCGCACAATTTACACAAATGCCCTAGGGGCACGAAAAACCATATATTACAAAAGTGGAATGCGAATTACTAGCAGGTAAGTAACTATTCTCATAGACTTTAGAAACGCTAGCCCTACAATGCTAAACACTTAGATTAGTTGCAGGAGGCCTGTGGACGTCGTGTGCAGAGTGGGAACTCTCACGCGTAAGGCGGGAAAAAGTCTATGGAAGCTAGAACTCACAAAGTTACTGTTCTCGGGCGAACCCGACTAGCTGGAACGAAAACGGGAGTGGATCCGAACACTTGGAGTGTTGGACTATGCTGGGGCACCGGAGTGCTAGATTTACCTAGCCCAGGGGCTGCGGCTGCATAGGGTTCAAGTTGCGTCGGAAACCCACGTTGACGGAACAGGAGCCTGAAGAAGAAGTTGCTGGCAGGCGGCCAGTGGAGAAAAGTTTGAAGAGATCCAAGCCTGGATCCGGGAAAAAGAAAACCTGAAAGCAGAGGGGACCAAGTTCTTGAATCACGAGCCAGTGATTAAGTGGGCACCAGGATGGCACCGGGCGAAGTCACCGCAGTCAGGTGAGTGGGCGCTGCTGGGCTCTGCAGTCTCTCGGACCAGGAGGCGTTGTCGGCAACCAGGATGGAGGTGCGAGCTGTCCCACGAAGGTTCTTGCTGTCGACGTCGCTGGACCCAGGATTGGGCAGCAAGTCTTGGCAAATGCAAGGCCCACGCGGTGGACCTAAAATGGCATCTTGAGGGGACCAGGAGGGTCCAGGGTGCTCCTCTTTTGGAGGGAAGCACGGGCTAGTCTGGAGCAACCAGACCAGCAGTGTTAGTTGTCGTGGAGCGTCGTGAGGGGGCCACTAGCCAACGGGCAAGTGACCTGGACAACGCGGTGAGCAGCAAAAAGCAGAAGGGCCCCACGCCGATCTCGTGGATGCAGGGGGGCTGGACTTCGGTGCTGGAGCTGCTCAGGGTCGGGGCTTCTCTTACCCCAAGGCACTCAGTCGAGGGTCACTCAGGCGTCGTGCTGGACAAGCGTCGTGCAGTTCTGAAGATGGCCGGTCCCTCGAGGTCTCGTCACACCCACGGATCACAGCTGGGCTGATGATGTAGGTTGAGATCAGAGGTGCCAGGGAAGCCGGTTCTCGTCGTGCTGGAGCAGTCTTGATCCAAAGGAGAGACTGGCAACAAACCGCGATGCTTGGTTGGTGCCTGCTGCTGCAGGGTGACTACTCCTTAGTCACAAGGGAGAAATCTTAGGAAGAGTCTTGAGTTCCTTCTTGTAGAAAGTTGGTTCAGGATTCAAAGATGATCTGATTTGGAAGGGGGCCAGTTCCTACCTTTATCCTGCAAAAAGGGGCTGGCACGCGACTAAGTCCTGCCCTATGGGTGGGACTAGGAGGGGGGTGGTTACACCCCTCTCCTTTGGCGGGCTTTCCCCAGGCCAGGGGCTGGAGTGCCCCTGGAACTGGTTTCAGCCGGCCTATGCACAGTGAGCACCGGGGTGCCACTTGCAGTCACCTTCCTCTGAAGCCCTGCCTACCTAGGATACACAAAACCCTGTCTGGGACGGTGCTGGCACCGCCCCTGGCAGGAAACCCTTTGTCCTTGCCTCCTGTGCTGGGAGGACTCCCAGCAGCAGGAGGGCAGACTTGTGTCTCGGTGGCAGCATCCATCTTGTGGAGCGGAGGCTATGTCTGACTTTAACCGGGGTTACAGGTTACATACATGTCGTGTCCCTCTAGAAGGGTGGAATGCTAACCCCGTCGCCAGAATTGGCGAGGGGTTAGTATTCCAATTCGTATGACACCTTACTCGACATGTTTTGATAAAGCGATACCAGAGTTGGCATATAACCGCGAGGATTATACTTAAGAGTATATGGTATGCGATATCATGGAAACGGCTAAGGGATGGATCCCGAAAGCCGCAGACAGGCTCAGCTCATGCCAGAGCACTATCTCACACGATTCCAATCACTCTGCCTTCAGGATTGTCAAGGCCTGCCATAGGAGTGACTGATAGGAGATCTGTGTGTCCATTTTTAGGGTTAGATATAGGTATACTATATCTAAAGCAAAGGGTGATTACACCACCTTGCCCCAGCTGTCAAGCAGCCAGTTGTGTCAGATTTGGATGGCCAGCCAGGGGTGGCATAATACATGCTGCAGCCCCTGGTTGGCCCTGGGAACACCTATGCCCTGGGTACCTAAGGTACACTGTACAGGGACTGATACGGTGACTCAGTATCCAATTGGATATGTACCTAAGGTACATGGAATCCATTTTACAGAGAGAGCAGTAGGCCTGGGGTCCTGAATAGCAGGGCCCCAGGTCAACTAAGTCAGAAAACCAGCAAAACACCAGGCAAAAAGTTGGGGGCAACCATAGTCAGGGATCTACCTTCTTACATAACCCCCCCCAAACGAAAGGAGATAAGGCTATCCTTGCCAGGTAAGCCTATATTGCCTGAGTGGCCATATAAGGAAGTACCAGCACTGGCATGGTTACCCCCTATCTCATGGTCCACTAAGCAATCCCTCACCCTAAGGGTATCTGAGGGTCTCCACCATAGGGAATCTCTACCTGTGGTGTGTTTTGGCAAAGGAAAAGGCTGGTGCTGAAATGGAGTACTGAAGTGAGGCTCCACTCATTTTGGGCTCAGCTTCCTCCAATAATTTTCTACCATAGAGGCCTTTCTTTCCAAGACTGAGTTGTTTTGGGCTCTCAGGGTCAACCTCTGGCTACCTACAGCTGGAGGTTGGGTTCCTCTGTTTGGCTTACTGGAGGGACAGGTCAGGTTTGGGGCCCTTAGGTCCCAGGTCTGGCTGTGCCCAACAGTGTCCATCTGGGGGAGGTCCCTAACTAAATTTAAGGGGGATCCCTCAGGAGTTTGTTTTATTTTCACTTGGCTAGGATTGCTAGCTTCAGTGCCCTTAATCTGCTGATTGGGGGATTCTTTTGGACAGGGGGCCCTTTGGGGTCCAACACTGGCCTCCCTGACCTCTACAGCCCTGGGCTGACTGAGGCAGGGTAGAGAGGGGCAGGTTACCTGCTCCAGACTGGGTCCCACCTTGGAAGGGTCCACTGACATCAGGGGCTCTGCCAGGCTAGGCCTGACTACCTCTGGGACAGTTCCTTCACAAGGGGTCAGATCAGTTCCCTGAGGAGGCTGATCCTTTCCTAAAGTCTGGTGGGAGGGAGATTTCTCTTCCTCCTCAATGCTCTCTGTCTGAGTGGAGTGATCCATAGTTTCAGGCTTCACAACACTATCATCTGTCTGAGTTTGAGCTGTGGCCATCACAACTCTCCCAACCTTTTCAGGAGGGGGCTCAGTTTGGGTGTGGGCTGTGACCATCACAGCCTTTACAACCTGTTCTGGGAAGGAAGTTGTCTGAGATTGGGCTGTGACTGGCACAGCCCTCCTGACCTGTTCAGGGAGGACATCTTGGACTGGGGCTGTGGCTATCACTGCCCCACTAACCTTACCATGGAAGTTTACCAATTTAGAATGGGTTTCTTGCTCTACTTCAGCCCAGGCTGAGAGTTCTAAATCATTCCCCAGTAGGCAATCTACAGGCAAGTTTGGTGACACTGCCACTCTCTTGTGGCCAGTGACACCTCCCCAGCTGAGATTGACCAATGCCATGGGATGATCTCTCTGTACTCCATCAATATTGGTCACCTGGTATGTGGCACCAGGTAAAAGTTGCCTTGAGGGGACTAGACTCTCAGTCACCATAGTGATGCTAGCCCCTGTATCTCTATAGGCCTCAACTTTTATACCATTGATGAGGGGCTCCTGTCTGTACTTGCCCAAAGTGTTGGGACAAGTTGTGAAGTTGGCAAACCCCATGCCAGTCTCACAGACAAGAGTATCTAAGTTTGGGGACCTGGTTAGGCCAGAGTCCCCAGGAACTCCCAAAGTAAATGCACCCAAATTCTTGGGGGCACTCCCACCACCTGGGGGATTACTACTAATAGTAACAGGAGGTTTGGGAATGTTACTTGGGGGTATGTTCTCCTTATTGCTATTCTTTGGGCAACTGCTGTCAGTTTTCAAATGACCCACCTGTTTACAGGGATAACAATAAGGTTTCTTCTGGTTATTAGAAGGATTCTGGGACCCACCCCCCTCAGAGGATTTTTGGGGCCCTGATGTGGTTTGATCTGAAGATTTATTCCCACCCTTCTCTTGAGGCTTGGTTGATTCCTTTTTCTGGTCACCACCTTGGTTCTTAGGCCTAATCCTGGTTCTGACCCACTTGTCTGCCCTCTTACCCAATTCTTGTGGAGAGGTCAGATCAGAGTCTACCAGGTGCTGGTGTAATAACTGGTTCTGACAATTATTTAAGACTTGCTCTCTCATAATAAGATTATACAATCCTGTGAAGTCAGTAACCTTGCTACCCAGTAGCCAGCCTTCCAAAGCCTTAGTGGCACAATCAACAAAGTCAGACCAGTCCTGAGACTGAGTTTTCTGGGTGTCTCTGAACAGCAACCTGTACTGCTCAGTGGTTAAGCCAAACCCATCAACCAGTGCATTTTTCAGGACCTGGTAATTGTTAGCATCCTCAACTCTAGTAGTGAGGAGCTTATCTCTACCTTTGCCATCAAAGGAGAGCCACAGTATAGCTGCCCACTGACTTTGGGGGATGCACTGTACAGTGCAGGCCCTCTCCAAAGCAGCCATCCATTTCTGGATGTCATCCCCTTGTTTAAAGGGAGGCACTATCTTAGTCAGGTGTTTAGTATCTAAACCCTTCTCTTTTTCTCTTGGGAGATTGCTGCCACCAGTGGGAGCTAACCCACTCATCTGCTGCTCTCTAGCAAAGGCAAGCTTCTCTTTGGCCAGGGCAAGTTCTTCCCTTTCAATCCTCAGTTTAGCTTGTCTCATCCTTGCTTCATGCTCTCTTCTCTGAGGGGAAGTCCATCTCCTCTGGGGAGAGTTCCTTCTCCCCTGAGAAGAGGCATTAGAGTGCAGAGATCTAATGGAGTCCCTAGAAAGAGATCTATCTCTCCTAACTCCAAGGTTAGGCCTACTTAGGGTCAGTACTGGGGGGCCCCCAGATCCTAGCCCAAGCAAGTCTATGTTGGCCCTAGTTAGCCTTCTGACTACCTCAAGACCTTTGTCTACCTCATCCCCAGAGAGTTCCTCAGGATCCTCCTCCTCAACTGCATTTACAGTGTTGTGGAGGTCTGGATCACCAAGGTGCCCTTCTAAGGCTGGCATATTCCCATCTCCCTGAGATGCTTTCCTAGCATCATAAGTCTCTAAGAGACCTAACAGAAAGGGAGTGGTGGGGTTAGACCCCTGTTTCAATTTCCTGGAGGTACACAAGTGTCTCAACTCCTGGAAATTGAGAGCTGCATATCTTGAGCTGACCTGTGGAGGGTCAATAACCACAAGGGGAGTCTCTGAAGACTCTCCATGGGTAGAAATGCTTTTCTAGTGAGGTGTAAGTGGTGCACTTACCTACACTATATGTTTACCTACTGATCCCTTGCTAGAGTTGTAGTTTAGGGTGTGCTAGGCCCTAGGAGCTACAACAGCTGGTTCAGTAGAACTCAGAGTATTCTAAGCTAAGTTATATGTACCTTTAGTACTTATGTGATCTTTCACAAGATATTCTTAGGATATGTGTGGTAAAACAACAGCAAGCTCAAATCCCAACCGCTGCTCACCAATGTGAGAAGTTGGCCTGATATGCAGTGCTCACTATTCTAGTGATCACTATGTATCAGTCCAAACAACCCTTATTGATGATTGGTTGTAAGTCAACCTTATAGACCAGCTATCCTAGTAGCATGGATATGAGCAGTCTAAGGCTAAGTCTCTAGAGGGCGTGTTAAGCCAGCTGTTTTATCATCACATTACCCTTTGAACACCCAGTGAAAGGACACCACACAAGTTGTTATGAAAATAAATGTATATTTATTTCTAACAAGTCTACCCTGAACTCTTTATGAGTCAGGGAGCTAAGCACAATACAAAACTCTTACGAAAATACTTTAAGTCGCACAATTTACACAAATGCCCTAGGGGCACGAAAAACCATATATTACAAAAGTGGAATGCGAATTACTAGCAGGTAAGTAACTATTCTCATAGACTTTAGAAACGCTAGCCCTACAATGCTAAACACTTAGATTAGTTGCAGGAGGCCTGTGGACGTCGTGTGCAGAGTGGGAACTCTCACGCGTAAGGCGGGAAAAAGTCTATGGAAGCTAGAACTCACAAAGTTACTGTTCTCGGGCGAACCCGACTAGCTGGGACAAAAACGGGAGTGGATCCGAACACTTGGAGTGTTGGACTATGCTGGGGCACCGGAGTGCTGGATTTACCTAGCCCAGGGGCTGCGGCTGCATAGGGTTCAAGTTGCGTCGGAAACCCACGTTGACGGACCAGGAGCCTGAAGAAGAAGTTGCTGGCAGGCGGCCAGTGGAGAAAAGTTTGAAGAGATCCAAGCCTGGATCCGGGAAGAAGAAAACCTGAAAGCAGAGGGGACCAAGTTCTTGAATCACTAGCCAGTGATTAAGTGGGCACCAGGATGGCACCGGGCGAAGTCACCGCAGTCAGGTGAGTGGGCGCTGCTGGGCTCTGCAGTCTCTCGGACCAGGAGGCGTTGTCGGCGACCAGGATGGAGGTGCGAGCTGTCCCACGAAGGTTCTTGCTGTCGACGTCGCTGGACCCAGGATTGGGCAACAAGTCTTGGCAAATGCAAGGCCCACTCGGTGGACCTAAAATGGCGTCTTGAGGGGACCAGGAGGGTCCAGGGTGCTCCTCTTTTGGAGGGAAGCACGGGCTAGTCTGGAGCAACCAGACCAGCAGTGTTAGTTGTCGTGAAGCGTCGTGAGGGGGCCACTAGCCAACGGGCAAGTGACCTGGACAACGCGGTGAGCAGCAAAAAGCAGAAGGGCCCCACGCCGATCTCGTGGATGCAGGGGGGCTGGACTTCGGTGCTGGAGCTGCTCAGGGTCGGGGCTTCTCTTACTCCAAGGCACTCAGTCGAGGGTCACTCAGGCGTCGTGCTGGACAAGCGTCGTGCAGTTCTGAAGATGGCCGGTGCCTCGAGGTCTCGTCACACCCACGGATCACAGCTGGGCTGATGATGTAGGTTGAGGTCAGAGGTGCCAGGGAAGCCGGTTCTCGTCGTGCTGGAGCAGTCTTGATCCGAAGGAGAGACTGGCAACAAACCGCGATGCTTGGTTGGTGCCTGCTGCTGCAGGGTGACTACTCCTTAGTCACAAGGGAGAAATCTTAGGAAGAGTCTTGAGTTCCTTCTTGTAGAAAGTTGGTTCAGGATTCAAAGATGATCTGATTTGGAAGGGGGCCAGTTCCTACCTTTATCCTGCAAAAAGGGGCTGGCACGCGACTAAGTCCTGCCCTATGGTTGGGACTAGGAGGGGGGTGGTTACACCCCTCTCCTTTGGCGGGCTTTCCCCAGGCCAGGGGCTGGAGTGCCCCTGGAACTGGTTTCAGCCGGCCTATGCACAGTGAGCACCGGGGTGCCACTTGCAGTCACCTTCCTCTGAAGCCCTGCCTACCTAGGATACACAAAACCCTGTCTGGGACGGTGCTGGCACCGCCCCTGGCAGGAAACCCTTTGTCCTTGCCTCCTGTGCTGGGAGGACTCCCAGCAGCAGGAGGGCAGACTTGTGTCTCGGTGGCAGCATTCATCTTGCGGAGCGGAGGCTATGTCTGACTTTAACCGGGGTTACAGGTTACGTACATGTCGTGTCCCTCTAGAAGGGTGGAATGCTAACCCCGTCGCCAGAATTGGCGAGGGGTTAGTATTCCAATTCGTATGACACCTTACTCGACATGTTTTGATAAAGCGATACCAGAGTTGGCATATAACCGCGAGGATTATAATGCACTTAATGTTAATGTTAATGTTAATGTTAATCAGCATTTATTGAGCGCTCGTGCGCCCGGAGGCTTCATGGCGCTATAGAAAGGAGCAATGCGCGACAGTCAATTAGTGGAAATGAAGCAGCTCAGTAATGTGCCTGAGAAAAGAGCCAGGTCTTCAAGGAGTGTCTGAAGCTGAGGATGTTGTCGCTCAGTTTTAGAGGGAGGGGAAGAGAGTTCCAGTAGGCCGCTGCGAGGTGGTCAAAGCAGCTGCCTCCGAGACGCTTCCTCTTGAATGGAGGCACAATCAGGAGAGATTTGTGGATGGACCGGAGATCACGGGAAGGGCTATATCTTTTAAATAAGTCTCTAATAAACAGGGGACCAGTGTCATGCAGAGACTTAAAGATAATGCACCCAGCTTTGAAGGCCACACGTTGCTCAACCGGCAGCCAGTGTAGCTGTTTGAGGCCAAGCCTGACTGACTGCCTCCTAGGAATGTTCAAAAGGAGTCTGGCCACCTGGTTCTGAACCAGCTGGAGGCGTTTAAGCTCTCCCATCTGGAGCCCAAGGTAAAGACTGTTGGAAAAGTCCAGCCTGGACAAAACCAGGGAGATGACGATCTGTGTGAGGGCCGCTATGGAGAAGAAACGAGTTATTTTTTTTATTTTCTTCAACTGAAAAAAACTGGAGGACACAACTGCTCCAACCTGTTTTTTTAAAGAGAGGTCCTCGCTGATGAAGATACCTAAGCTCTTAACCGAAGATGATTTGGATGGGGGAGCGCCCATGCTGGAGGGCCAGAAGCTGGGGTTCCAACTAAGTGTACTCTGTCCAGGCAAGACCAGTTCGGTCTTGCCAGGGTTGAGTTTCAGATGATTGCAGCTCATCCAACTCAAAATGTGGGACATGGTGTTTTGAAATTCAACCACAGAGTCCTTGGTGTTAGAGTATATGGTATGCGATATCATGGAAACGGCTAAGGGATGGATCCCGAAAGCCGCAGACAGGCTCAGCTCATGCCAGAGTACTATCTCACACGATTCCAAGCACTCTGCCTTCAGGATTGTCAAGGCCTGCCATAGGAGTGACTGATAGGAGATCTGTGTGTCCATTTTTAGGGTTAGATATAGGTATACTATATCTAAAGCAAAGGGTGATTACACCACCTTGCCCCAGCTGTCAAGCAGCCAGTTGTGTCAGATTTGGATGGCCAGCCAGGGGTGGCATAATACATGCTGCAGCCCCTGGTTGGCCCTGGGAACACCTATGCCCTGGGTACCTAAGGTACACTGTACAGGGACTGATGAGGTGACTCAGTATCCAATTGGATATGTACCTAAGGTACATGGAATCCATTTTACAGAGAGAGCAGTAGGCCTGGGGTCCTGAATAGCAGGGCCCCAGGTCAACTAAGTCAGAAAACCAGCAAAACACCAGGCAAAAAGTTGGGGGCAACCATAGTCAGGGATCTACCTTCCTACATACATTCACCCAAGTACAGAGATCTGGGCCTAAATCCATTGTTTTTTTGCACTCCACACCACCCCAGGTCAGACATGGCCATATGCAAATCAGCCTTGACCCTGTGCCTCATGGGAACAGTCCAGCCCGAACTGCCAAGCCATGTCTTTCCCGGACCGGAATCAAGCATCCAAGGACCGGTTTCTGGTTACCAGCCGTCATCAGCCTGGATAGCCTGACTCCAGTGGTTTGGAGAGCATGGGACTCACGTCTGAGCATACCCATCCCACTCGGGCGACAAATGCAAAAACAACAGGTGATGGACAGAATGCAGAACATTGTCATACATTCACCCCAGTACAGAGATCTGGGCCTAAATCCATCGTTTTTTTGCACTCCACACCACCCCAGGTCAGACATGGCCATATGCAAATCAGCCTTGACCCTGTGCCTCATGGGAACAGTCCAGCCCGGACTGCCAAGCCATGTCTTTCCCGGACCAGAATCAAGCATCCAAGGACCGGTTTCTGGCTATCAGCCGTCATCAGCCTGGATAGCTTGACTCCAGTGGTGTGGAGAGCATGGGACTCACGTCTGAGCATACCCATCCCACTCGAGGCGACAAAGGTAAAAATAACAGGTGATGGACAGAATGCAGAACATTGTCATACATTCACCCCAGTACAGAGATCTGGGCCTAAATCCATCGTTTTTTTGCACTCCACACCACCCCAGGTCAGACATGGCCATATGCAAATCACCCTTGACCCTGTGCCTCATGGGAACAGTCCAACCCGAACTGCCAAGCCATGTCTTTCCCGTACCGGAATCAAGCATCCAAGGACCGGTTTCTGGTTACCAGCCGTCATCAGCCTGGATAGCCTGACTCCAGTGGTTTGGAGAGCATGGGACTCACGACTGAGCATACCCATCCCACTCGGGGCGACAACGGCAAAAACAACAGGTGATGGACAGAATGCAGAACATTGTCATACATTCACCCCAGTACAGAGATCTGGGCCTAAATCCATAGTTTTTTTGCACTCCACACCACCCCAGGTCAGACATGGCCATATGCAAATCAGCCTTGACCCTGTGCCTCATGGGAACAGTCCAGCCCGAACTGCAAAGCCATGTCTTTCCCGGACCAGAATCTAGCATCCAAGGACCGGTTTCTGGCTATCAGCCGTCATCAGCCTGGATAGCTTGACTCCAGTGGTGTGGAGAGCATGGGACTCACGTCTGAGCATACCCATCCCACTCGAGGCGACAAAGGTAAAAACAGCAGGTGATGGACAGAATGCAGAACATTGTCATACATTCACCCCAGTACAGAGATCTGGGCCTAAATCCATCGTTTTTTTGCACTCCACACCACCCCAGGTCAGACATGGCCATATGCAAATCAGCCTTGACCCTGTGCCTCATGGGAACAGTCCAGCCCGAACTGCCAAGCCATGTCTTTCCCGGACCAGAATCAAGCATCCAAGGACCGGTTTATGGCTATCAGCCGTCATCAGCCTGGATAGCTTGACTCCAGTGGTGTGGAGAGCATGGGACTCACGTCTGAGCATACCCATCCCACTCGGGGCGACAAAGGTCAAAACAACAGGTGATGGACAGAATGCAGAACATTGTCATACATTCACCCCAGTACAGAGATCTGGGCCTAAATCCATCGTTTTTTTGCACTCCACACCACCCCAGGTCAGACATGGCCATATGCAAATCAGCCTTGACCCTGTGCCTCATGGGAACAGTCCAGCCCGAAATGCCAAGCCATGTCTTTCCCGGACCGGAATCAAGCATCCAAAGACTGGTTTCTGGCTATCAGCCGTCATCAGCCTGGATAGCTTGACTCCAGTGGTGTGGAGAGTATGGGACTCACGTCTGAGCATACCCATCCCACTCGGGGCGACAAAGGCAAAAACAACAGGTGATGGACAGAATGCAGAACATTTTCATACATTCACCCCAGTACAGAGATCTGGGCCTAAATCCATCGTTTTTTGCGCTCCACACCACCCCAGGTCAGACATGGCCATATGCAAATCAGCCTTGACCCTGTGCCTCATGGGAACAGTCCAGCCCGAATTGCCAAGCCATGTCTTTCCCGGACCGGAATCAAGCATCCAAGGACCGGTTTCTGGCTATCAGCCGGCATCAGCCTCGATAGCTTGACTCCAGTGGTGTGGAGAGCATGGGACTCACGTCTGAGCATACCCATCCCACCCGGGGCGACAAAGGCAAAAACAACAGGTGATGGACAGAATGCAGAACATTTTCATACATTCACCCCAGTACAGAGATCTGGGCCTAAATCCATCGTTCATTTGCACTCCACACCACCCCAGGTCAGACATGGCCATATGCAAATGAGCCTTGACCCTGTGCCTCATGGAAACAGTCCAGCCCGAACTGTCATGCCATGTCTTTCCTGGACCGGAATCAAGCATCCAAGGACCGGTTTCTGGCTATCAGCCGTCATCAGTCTGGATAGCTTGACTCCAGTGGTGTGGAGAGCATGGGACTCACGTCTGAGCATACCCAACCCACTAGAGGCGACAAAGGAAAAAACAACAGGTAATGGACAGAATGCAAAACATTGTCATACATTCACCCCAGTACAGAGATCTGGGCCTAAATCCATAATTTTTTTGCACTCCACACCACCCCAGGTCAGACATGGCCATATGCAAATCAGCCTTGACCCTGTGCCTCATGGGAACAGTCCAGCCCGAACTTGCAAGCCATGTCTTTCCAAACCGAAATCAAGCATCCAAGGACCGGTTTCTGGCTATCAGCCGTCATCACCCTGGATAGCTTGACTCCAGTGGTGTGGAGAGCATGGGACTCACGTCTGAGCATACCCATCCTACTCGGGGCAACAAAGGCAAAAACAACAGGTTATGGACAGAATGCAGAACATTGTCATACATTCACCCCAGTACAGAGACCTGGGCATAAATCCATCGTTTTTTTTGCACTCCACACCACCCCCTGTGCCTCATGGGAACAGTCCAGCCCGAACTGCCAAGCCATGTCTTTCCCGGACCGGAATCAAGCATCCAAGGACCGGTTTCTGGCTATCAGCCGTCATCAGCCTAGACGATGGATTTAGGCCCAGATCTCTGTACTGGGGTAAATGTATGACATTGTTCTGCATTCTGTCCATCAACTGTTGTTTTTACTTTTGGTATATACTTTTGGCAATACTGAAACTCAAAAGTTGTTATCGGAATTGTAATTGTACCATGTATTATCCATTCAATGACAGGTCTCTCTGATATTGTCAATGGTAATCTCTCAAGTTTTTCAATGCTCAGAATCGTATAGTCTGCTCCTTTTTGTGCCAAACTGATTTGTTTATCAGTAAGGTTAAAGATATAAAATAATGACATTATGTTGATTAGACGCCATGGCACGTAGCCTGAACGCAGATTTTGTAACGTCCAGCCTAGCTATACAATAGAACGCAATTGGGACTGGTCATGTTGTAATATTAGCAAGTCCTGCTCTATTATATCAATAGCAGATGATACAATGCTGTCCAGTGAATAAATTCTGGAGGACAGAGTCGTTAACCCATTGTACACTACAGACAGTGATTTTTCCAAATTAATACGATCAATTTCTCGTATTTTTTCAGCAGTTTCAATTTGCGTTACTTTCCAAGCTTCGTTGTAAGCAGCGTAAATACTGGCGTATATGAAACGTTTTTGACGCTGTTTGCGAGGTCCCAATATGAAATCTCGCAAGTCAGCACCTTCTTTAAGTAAAGTTAAGTGTTGCTTAATTTCACGCAGTGTGGATTTCTGTAGCCACTCAAGGCATAGTTTTCCTACACTATATGTTGTTATTATCCCTGGATGTTGTCTCTGGGAATATCTTGGGTCTGGCCTGTTCTGTTTGAACCCCTGTGTTTTGTTCAGAACTCTATCTTGACAGTTATTAGTGTCTGTGGACCAGATCAACCATTTTCTCCAATCAGGATTTGTTCTGTTTTGGTGTAAAATGTGGGATACGTCTATCTCCACTTCTCTAGTTCTATTACTATCAGGTATGGGCTTTGGAATAGACGGTTTGTTTAAGTCTTTTATCTTGGCTAAGCCAAGACAGGTTGTTTGTTGAATGGTGTCATTCAGGAATATTATCTGTTCTGGGATCATGCAGGCTCTAAATAATGATTCTAGACCTTGTACCTGCCAGTCTTTTGTACCCCAGATGGTTTTTGTCTCAATATTATTTTTCCAGAATTCAAAACCAAATGTAGACTTTTTTTCATAACATTTTTCAGAATAAATCAATTTAGTATTTGTGAACATGTTTTTCATTCCTGTCTTATTTAACATTTTGAAATAAAACGTTTCTGGATCAGTGTTGTTAAACCCTGAGAAGTATGGGAATTTCTCATGAAATGTTTTCGAGCTGCCTTTTGGCGGTGTTGGACAATGTTCCCATTGGTTATAAGTAAAAACATTTCTAGGAATAGCAGATTTATGTAAATAGTGATGACCATAATGATTAAAACAGTACATTTCTTCATAATTTGATGAACCCTGCAAATAATCATGTTTTGCGAATTGTGCTGACATCTGTAAATCCGACATCATATTATTAATATTTTCAAAGTCCCAATCATCAGAGAAAGTACTTGGTGTCACAAAGTCACTTAAGGAAACATTGAACTGGTGTGGATATTTCAAGAGCTCAATCGGGCCATAGATTTCGTAATCCGTTGTGTCCCATGCTACACCACCCGGTATAGGATTGGCTGTGATGTTCACTGATGACAGTTCTCTTTTTTCGATGTGAGAGGATCTGTGAGGCTTAAGGACCAAGTTGATGTTCTGACTTGCTGTGTCCATTGTACTATGTTTTCCATTAATAAATCTACCCAAACTTAAAACCAAGACGAGCCACAGAAGGAGGAAAAGTACACCTAACACAATCCATAATTCAATCCATGGTGAAATCAGATATGTGTCTTTGAGTTGATGAAAGCGTTCAGTCATTTTTTCTTTAAAAGTTTTTGTTGCTGGCGTTTCTTCATGTTCACTTGGATCATCAGAAAAGTCATCGAAATTGATGAAGTAGCCAGATGCAGTTCTGTCAATTTGTTGGAATTGCTTCCGGATTTTCATTTATCTTTGGATATGTATGTTCAGATGCTACATCATTGTAGACAGGTGTTTCTTGACGAACTGTTGCAATTTGAGTTTCAAGAGGCACAAGTTCCATGGCTTTGTTACATAGTCCTTCTTTATTTACTGCAGGTTTATCAAAAGTGATTAGTCTCTCATTTTGAACCTCTTGGATTGTAGCAAGGTTTGGTCTTCTGCTACTTCTTGGGAGTCCACTGGGCCTACTACTTATTATTGGCCACATGATTGTGCTTTTACCAGGTCGATTGATACAACTTTGTTCTCCTTTTTACCAGCAAGGGGCGGTAGTACTACTGATCTTGTTCCGCTGACAGCTAAGACAGGTACTGCTTTTCTGTAAGAAGGCCCAAATTCCTTCTTCACCACGATCTTTTCTCTGACTAGATCCCCAATCTTTGGAATCCAGACAGGTCTTGCTGGGACAGGTGGTTTTTCTTCAGTGGTCGTTGGCTTTAGCTTTGTGTTACTTAGACTTCTTCTTGTTTCATTTAAGTTCTGTAAAACAGCCAAACGATCTTTGATATCAAAGGTTTTTTGATTCACCACTGAAGTCTGACAATCTAGATCCTGGATGATCATTCTAGTACCAAACAAAAGTTCGTACGGAGTGATACCTCCTAGAGAATTTCTTGGCAGATCATTAAGACTACGTTGGACACTTATTAGATGTTTGACCCACCCGTCACCCGAACCTAATACCCTCGCTGTTATAGATTGCTTTATGTCACGTTTTTTCTCTCCACTACCGCATTTCCCTCGGGATGGAATGAACTAGAGTACCGCAATGCAATGCCCATGCTGGCCATGGCCTCCTTGTAAGCTCGAGAGCTAAACGCAGGACCCTGGTCAGAATGGAGCATGCCAATTGCGTATGTGCCGATAAAGACTCGCAAATCTTTTATAACAGTTCTGGCGTCAGCCGAGCGCTGGGGCCTCATCTAAATGAATCTTGTCTTAATAATTATGGGATCGCATTTCTCTGTCTGGATTTCTGCGTAGAGATAGCCTAATGCTTTCTAATAAAGGTGTCCTGGCAATTGTCTGGTCCGGTTCACAACTGCGACTTCTATTGCAGTTCTGACAATCCATTGCAAAGTTATAAATTTGCACGCTCATCCCCGGCCACCAGTATTGTAATTGTAATTCTATTAGAGATTTCAAGATCTCTTGGTGCCTCAGACCCATTCCCATGTGTGCTTCTTGAATCAAGTTAGCTCTCCGGTTCGTGTTTGGAATTACTCTATCCCCCACTCCAGGGATTTGAGCAAAAGGAACGGAGTTCGCATCAATTATGTACTTATTTCTGAGTGGATAATTTAGAGGTAATGCCGCATAGTTGCCTTTCATTGAGGCTTTTACTGCTAGTAGCGTTTCACCGTCTATTTGTTTTTTAGTACTCTTTTTTGTAGCTATGGAAGCCGATTGAACAGCTGCCGCTGTGGCTCTGTTAGCCAATGAATTCCCTGCAACGTGAACGCCATCACGTTGCTGACTCAGTGTATGTATCACGTGAGTCTTTCGTAGTTCTTTCTGCAAAAGAACTACCTGTTCCCAAAGTTTTTTATGCTTTATTGTGGCACCAGTCTCATCTTTGTAACCGTTTTTGATCCATGTCTGCATGTCATTATTGTAAGACTGGACGCAATAATGTGAATCGCACACTATTAGTGTGGGGAATTCGCGATCGGCATTTTCAAGCGCCATCTTTAAAGATCTTATTTCAGCTCGCTGAGCTGTACAGTTTCTGAGTGATTCAGTTTTGGTGATTATCGGTCTGAAATGACCTTTAACAATCGCGCAATCTGCATTATAAGATTTTTTATCCACAACGTAGTGTTGTGCAAATCTCTCTGTGTAGATTACACAGGTGTATTGTTCGAGAGGCAGAATTTCGATTGGCAGAGGATATTCATGTTCGTATTCTAGATCTTCTAGTTTTTTCATTTTCGGACCAAATGTGTGTTTGACGTCTGTTGCAGCAAGAGAATTTTCCCATTGTATCCATTTTGGATCTAATGCCACAGCATTTAGAATGCGTGGTCTTGTTACTGCCTCAATGGCTGATACTGCTGTTAAAACAGATATGCTCTTGCCTTGGGCTAGGGCTCTTTCTTTTGCTACAGCAGTTTGAACCGCTGTTAGAATTTTTTCAGTAGAACTGAATTTCATTTCAGCTTGTGTGTACAAGTGTGATTTGTAAGCTATTGGTACCATTTCTCCCTCATTAGAGATCAGGTACGTGAATCTTCCTGGGATGACTCGGATTACAAGGTTGCGTTCATTTGCGCGTGTTTGCAGTTTTATTTTAGTTAACATGTCTGTTTGTAATGATCTTAGAATTTCTGTGTGTTTCTGAGTCCAATTAATTGGTTTGAAATCAGGTTTTATTAATTCGTAGAGAGGTTTAACCCTCTCTGCATAATTTAGAATGTATGTTCTTCCTAAATTCAGGAAACCTAGTATTGATTGTAAGTTCTTCAGCGTTTTTGGAGCTTGGAGTACTGCACACTTCTCTAAGAAGTTGTCTGCTAGGCTTTTGCCTTCACTTGATAATTCATATCCTAAAAACAGGACAGTTAGGTGGGCAATTCGTGGCTTTTTAAAGTTGAATTTGTACCCTTCAGCTGGGAACCCAAGTATTATGGTGTTCACTCTTTTCAAGTGTGTCTCCAGGTCGTCGTCTGTAAGATAGATGTCATCGACATAAGATAATGCCTCATCATCATACATTTGTAGTAACTCTGTTACCCTAGCTGAGATTAATCCTGGGCTATTCTTGAATCCCTGTGGGAGTCGGCAAAATTGTTTTTGTGCCCCCATTGTTGAGAAAGCGGTCAAATACCTGCTTTCAGGTGCAATGTTTTGACAAAAGAAACCATTTGAAATGTCTAATGTTGTTTTATATTTTTTGCGCACAATGTTATTCATTAGTGCTGCACTGTGTGAGTTTTGTACTGCAAATGTTTTGCAGCAAGAGTTTAGGTGTCTGTAGTCCAAAACTAGACGATATGAATCGTCTGGCTTGGAGACAGGAAACAAAGGATTGTTCATTTGCGAGGTATATGTTTCAATCATCCCATGATATAAGATCTCCCTGACTTGCTTTTTAGCTTCTTGCTTAACAGGATACTGCCTCTGTGCAGTCGGTTGATTTTCTAACTGGATTTTGTGGTGAGGAGAATACTCATCCCATCCTACGTGATTTTTATATAATGCAGGGGCTTGGGCCACTGCCCATTTTCCTGCAAATGTGTATTTTTTATGAATTGGAATTTGATTTGAGAAGGCAGGCATAATCATTTATCCGCCATGTGGGCACTCCCTGACAAACTCTGGTGGCCAGTCTTTTTTTGCTAGAAGGATATCATAGCCTTTAGATAAGTTATCTCAAAAGAGACCTCTTATTTTCCTAGTTTTGTCCCCCTCTATATGCAATGTTATTTCATATAATTTATGGGGTATGCTAACTCTGGTGTCTGCAGTTTCCACCTGAATGTATTCATTCATGTCCACTGTCTCCAGAAGATTCATCAGGATCTTGCGAGCTATGGTCCCTTCTGCTGCGCTGTCTAGCATTGTCTGGACCCACTCTCCGTTTTTCAGTTGTGTCCTCAAAATCCTCGGCATGTTTTATTTTAATACTAGATACCTTCTTTTTTGGGAATTGTAATTTTTTACTTTGATGAGCAGGTTCCTTGTCTTTGGACTTGACGTGCTCTTCCTTGTGTTCTGACCGTCCTCTTCTTTCCGATTTCTGTGAGGAATTCTGAAAAGATCGAGAGCGACGTGTATCAATATCTTGATATCTGTCAGGTTTTCTCAATTTATCCCTATCTCTAAGGTTGTATCTTTTTTCAGAGGGCTCCCTGTGGGGAGACTTGCCTCCTCGTTCTGGAGATCTATCTCTCCGTTGAGGAGACCTTCCTCTGGACTGGAATTGTTTTTCTCTGGGTGTGGTTTGTTTATTACCCTCCCACCTCTTTTTTGGAGTATTGAGATTATTTTTAATAAAGGTTTTTCAGGATTTTCAGTTATTTGTGGTTTTAGTGGTTTCCCACCCAAACTATCTCTACCTAGATCTTCATAGGATTTTTCTACGATTCTGGCAAGTTCAAATGGTTGTTCTGCTATGTCTGTTTCTTTCAATTTCTGGCGGATCGCCACAGATGCTGCTTCTCCTTTTAAGTTGGCTAGTTATATAGCCGAGACTTTCTTAAAGTCTTTCAGTAATTTCATACCTAGAGTTAAAGCAGGTTCTGGACCGTATTCATTTTGAATCTGTCTTAGTACGTCTGGTATAACCGCCATAGACGGAACACCATGTGTTTTTGTGTATATCGAAGCAAAGACTGTGCCCCAAGTGTCACAGTCCTCCACATGTGGTGCGATCCCCATTGGAAGACAGATAGTCAGAATTCTGTGTTTCTCATTAGGAGCAGTATCAGGAAATACTGCCTCTATTTGAGCGATTTTTTTGAGCTAACCAGAACGGAATTTGTTCCCGTTTTGCGGGTATTTTGCCAATGACTGATTGCATAGTCTGTGGTGTGATTTTATTTGCGTTCCCCTGGTGAGGGGTGTGCTGTGGAATTTTTATTGCTGGTTGAACTGTTGAAGTTTGCATGACATATTGGACCAATTGTCTATGTATTTTAATTAGTTGTTTTAGCTGAGCTAAAAGTTCTCGATCTGACATTTTTTCAATGTCGGGATGTGGTATGTAGCTGGCTAGAACCGGCCATGTGGCTCCTGGTCTACCTAGTGACCGAGCCTGGTAATGTGATTTTGATGTTTTAGGGCGCCATTAAACCAGAGCAGGTGCTCTTGGTATGTTAGTGGAATTTCAACGTCCTCGAAAGGGGCGTATTCCTCTGGAGATTCCTCTATTTTGTAATAGTGGAAATCGTGTGTTATTGGATTTGCTTCAGGAAAATGTATCCATGAATAGAATACCTCTGTCTGCCGATATTCATGGGCCTCTACCACAAATATGACTGTACCACCTCTTGATGATAGTCCATTTTCTTTAAGTTTAATAGTTATAGTTTTTCTTACATTTACCGGAATGATTATAACATTCGGGTCTTCATTTTGGAGACTTGTGTCATCCGCTAAAAGTTGAGCTGCTATTCTAGCTCTCTCCCTTTCATCGACACTTCCCACCATTTTACTGACAGAAAGTTTTTTGTTGCAGAGCAAGTTTCAAGGAAACAAATATTAGGTGCACAATATTTTGGAACACTTTATCCTTCAACGTTGACTAAACCAAAAACGAATACATAGGAATCTCTTCCTACTAAGTTCTGGCGGATATTAACCTTTTACCCACTCCAGACGTCTATTGGAGTTTTTACGGGAAAAAGGGGTCTGTGTGAAAAGCACGACTGAGTTACTCTAGTATCTAGCGTTAGATTATCGCCTTACCAAACGTTGGGCGCCATGTAGTGTAGTTCCTATATTCCCAATCGGCTCTGCGCATTGGAATAACATAAACGATAGTTTAGACGTAGGACTGAGGTTTTCTAGGTCTCTACTGAATATGTTAGACTTAATTAGGTATGCCAGCTAGCTCAGAGGTCACTAGAAACTTTCTTGAGTGAACAGGACGGAGTTAACTTTCCTGAATAGACAAGAAGGGATTAGTTTCTGACAACCGCATAAACATGACAACTTTGCTCCCCCCAGAATAAGGAGTATATCTCGAGAGTCGCGGCAAACAATAGACAGCTATTTCACTCAGTCAATCGTGCATACTTAGTTTCACCAGGAGTGCAGAGAAATAGAGAGACGTGCGTTTTAAATAAAAGTTGTTATTTATTGAGCAGTCCTCTTTCTCATGCAAGAGAAGTGAATTGCCACAATTGCAATACTTGTCATGAAGTAAAGTGCGTACAGTAAAAGGAGTATTATGAAATAATACTGTAAAAGCATTTATATGGTTTCTAAGCCATAAGATATTTAAAACCGATAAAATATATACATACATAAAATCATTGACTAAACCTACTCAACTGGTGCTTCTAAGATACGCCTCCCCCGGTGTACCTAACCTAAGCCTAGTACGTGGGAAGGAGTAAGTGAGCTGCAGTTTAAGTTAAGTGAGTTTTTGCCAAGAATCTGAATCAAGAATTCTCTAAGGATCTAATTAGCTCCGTACCTTGCTTATAGAATGAAGGAGGTCTTGTATCTCTTTCTCAGGACTCCATCTCCCAGCAACCCGCAAGGGTGACTGGAAACACTGGGGCTGGATTTCTCGGCAGGAGAAAAGACAGCGTCTCTCTCAGTGCGTCAATGGGAGGGTCGCCTTCCTTCGGCTCTCGTTACAGCTGGGCTTCGAGTAAGTAGATAGCCGATCTGCTCCAAACCACCGTGTGTTTGCTTAAGGTAAACGTTGGTATATTTATACCTGGAAGGTGCCGAGTTTGACGTAAGGTTGGACATGAGACGTCACTAAGAACTTACAGTTCTTTCTGGACTCCAGGAGTTCTTGTACAAATCAAAACAAAAGCAGGGGGAATTCCCGGGCTGCTGGAGGCTTGGTTTGTTTAAAGAACGCGTTGTACTTTCTAGGAGTCTATGGGAGTAGCCTTGCCGTATTTGGACTGCATTGGCTATGACTAAATATGGATATGATTCTTATGCCTTTACAAGGGTATGATTTGTTATAAGCACATAAGGGCATGAATCGGGAATATTTAAATAGGGTCCTAGATACGTTCACAACACGTCATACCCATCCCCCACAAAATAAAAGAAGTGTGTAGTTTTTTTAAATTAACTTTTATTAAACAATAAATATAAACGAAACTCAATTAACTTTTATTAAACAATGAATATAAACGAAACTCAATTATAACTATATTAGAACTGGCAAAATAAGTTAAACAATGTTATAAAGAAATTGTGATATGGATTCCAAAAGGTGTCCGATTGGTAATCTGCAAAAGAAAAAAGAAAATTAGAGTTTAGAATTATGTAGATGTGAGTAAATGAGCTGAAGCATTACAAGTTGTGGTAACTCTACAGTTTTACATATGCAGTGTGCCTCGTATATTCCTGTTCTGTTATAGTGCCGCGTTCAAGTGGTGTCTATATGGAAGTGCCTATTGAGTTACTGACGCCCGTTATGGCGACTTATTTCTTATGCATTCCTATGAAGGATTTGTTCATGTAGGCCTCTGTACTTACCATTGTGTAAACTTTGCGCCAAACACATTAGTAAGTGGAGTTGACAACTTCAGGTGGGCTGATCTTCTACACGTCCAAGCAGACAGCAGTGTCTAAGTTTAAGAGAGATAGAGAAATGATGTCACAGAGAGTGATAGAGAGAGAAAATAACATTAAAACTGTGGTGCAGAGTCTGGAGTTGAGATTTTTTGTTGAACCAGATGTAGATTTACTAGCTCCTTGCATCACTTTACCCATGATAAAAGTGACTCAAAAGTGGCGTAATAAGGTTGATGATCTGTTTGTCAGACTGTTGTAAGCTATCTGTTGTCACTGCTCGGAGGTAATTATACATTGTAGAGAGAAGCTGCTGTACACTACGCACTCTGGCCCATAATATCAAAACTTTGGCGCCAAAAACATTTGCCACTTTATTGGCAGGAAAGTGTCGCTAAAGTGGCGATAATGGGTTTGATAATATGCTCTATGGAATTCCAATCGAAGCTCATGTCAGATGTCCTTCATATCTAACATGAGCTTCGATTGAAATTCCATAGAGATTATTATCAAACCTATTATGGCCACTTTAGCGGCAGTTTGCTGCCGATAAAGTGGCGATAATTTTGTCGCCAAGGGTTGATAATATGGCCCTCTCTCGTTTCACAAATAAAGCTAACACTACAGTTTTACGAGTGCAGTGTACCTGGTACATTTTACTTGTTCTAGTGCCGCGTTCAAGTGGTGTCTATATGGAAGTGCCTACTGCCTTACGGACGCCCGTTATGCCGAATTATTTCTAATGCATTCCTATGAAGGATTTGTACATCTAGGCCTCTGTGCTTACCATTGTGTAAAACTTTGCGCCAAACACATTAGGAAGTGGAGTTCACAACTTAAGTTAAGCAGATCTTCTACACGTCCAAGCAGACAGCAGTGTCTAACTTTAAGAGAGAAAGAGAAATGATGTCACAGAGAGTGAGAGAGAGAGAAAACAACATTAAAACTGTGTCGCAGAGTTTGGAGTTGAGATTTTTTGTTGAACCAGACGTAGATTTACTAGCTCCTTGCATCACTTTAGCCATGTTAAAAGTGACTCAAAAGTGGCGTAATAAGGTTGATGATCTGTTTGTCAGACCGTTGTAACCTATCTGTTGTCACTGCTCGGAGGAAATTATATATTTTACAGAGAAGATGCTGTACACTACCCACTCTGGGCCATAATATCAAGCCTTTGGCACCCAAAATTATTGCCACTTTATCGGCAGGAAAGTGTTGCTAAAGTGGCGATAATGGGTATGATAATATGCTCTATGGAATTCCAAACAAAGCTCATGTCAGATGTCCTTCACATCTAACATGAGCTTCAATTGGAATTCCACAGAGTATATTATCAAACCCATTATCACTACTTTCCTGCCGATAAAGTGGCGATAATTCTGTTGCCAAGGTTTGATAATATGGCCCTCTCTCCTTTCATAAATAAAAGTTACACTACAGTTTTACGAGTGCAGTGTACCTGGTACATTTTACTTGTTATAGTGCCGCGTTCAAGTGGTGTCAATATGGAAGTGCCTACTGCGTTACTGACGCACTTTATGGCGACTTATTTCTAATGCATTGCTATGAAGGCATTGTACATATAGGCTGCTGTGCTTACCTTGTATAAAGAGTGCGGCCATCGGAGTTCACCTTTCGACTTGAACTCTGCTTCTATACGTCAAAGTATTTTCAATAAGTTGCAGAGAATTCCATTGCTGTTGCTCGATAGGCCGTGGTTGCTTCTGAAGGATGTTTGCTGAAGGAAACAAAAGGACGTTTTGATTAGTCATCAAAAACTGAGTTGCGTAACTACTATCAAAAGTGAATGTTAATGTGGGTTCTTAATATTCCGTAGTTAAGACTGTTGCAGCTCCAGCAAACAAAGGAAGATCAATAAGTTAATAAAGGCCTGGGACAGCCTCGTGATGCAGAAAAAAAAATATTATCATGGACGCACACTTAATAATAATAGAGGCTTAAGCACATGGCGTGGTACAGAAATACGACACAGAAATTTATGCACGCACATTTTTTAGGATTAGAGGTGTATAGCACCTCGTGACTTATAAAGAAATATTTCAATTATGTAAGTACAATTAAAACCATTGAGGGGTAGGAAAGCCATATGAAGGATAAAAAAATAGTATTGTGCATATACAATTTACAGTGGAGGCTGATGTTGTGACGTCTTCTCTTACCTTTGTTTCTGTCGTCTTTTGTCGCGTCTTGAAAGGTTGCGGTTTTTCGGAGTTTGGGGTGTTTTCGACAGTCTGTCTGTCATCGCAGCAGAGGCAGGCAAAAGAGAGCGTGCTCACGTCAGTGCCCGCATTATATGGGAACCGCGGGGGCTGACCAAACCAAGCCCAGGGCCGTCATTGGTAGAGTTTTCGCGGTCTATCAGAATGATGGCCCTCGGGGACATCACATTGGCTAATGTATTGGTTTCCAGGCTAAATGATAGCAAGCATGCTTGGTGGTGGGATGTAGGAAGTGTGGGCGGGCGTGCACCACGCATGTGCAAGTGTGAATGTATGCACCAACCATTAACAACAGAGAGAAATGGGGGCGGTGTTATCATGTGCGCAGAGGCAGGCCCAGAATCGGATCTGCAATGAGTCAGCACTTCTAATCATTTTTTTTTAGCGCGCCCTGAGTTCTGATTTGTCACTGAGAGGGTGATCGCACCATAGTTTGTACTGCTTATGATACTCATTGTGTACCCGCGCACACGGTACGAATATGCTTTGATGTTACGCGTCGCATTAAAGCTTCGGTGTGACGTCATGTACGGCTTTCTGTAGGCGAAAGGGGGAAATGTTTCTACTTGGTTTAAAACAAGTATGTATTTAATGTAGATATTAAGGGGAGACATTTGGGATAACTATAATTTTTTTTAAATACTTTTAATAATCCTATACTACTTTTAAAAAGAATTACACGGTAGAAGATCATGCGTACTCGTATTGAAAGAGCTGCGCAAGCGCATCATAAGCGTAGGCGAAGGCATGTGACTTTAAAAGTAGAGATTTGATTGGTTCGTAACTTTTCCTATTGCGAGTGTTGAAAGTTCCGTCACATTATAATTCTTCGACTTTGACTTTCTAAGAAGAAGCATTTGTTGTGAGAATCTTCTCAAATAGAAGGAAGATCACCATAGTAAGAGCAATGGAGTCATCTTCCTTCAGTTCTTCAGAGGGAGATTTCATTCCTGAAGAAGCTCCAAAGAAGAGAAAAGAAGCTCTAATTTGGAAGTTTTTCACTTTTCCAGAAGGTCAAAAAAAGGTTAATGCTGCAAAAGTAACCTGAAAAATTTGCCAAACAACTCTTTCAAGGGGTGATCCATGTAAAAAATACTCCTTTGGCACAGCAAATATGGTGCGACATATGAAGAACATGCACCCCAAGAACTTTGCTCGAGCTGAAAGACGGAGGTTGCATGAGAACCCACCTGCTGCTACACCAAGCACATCATCTGCGACAGTATTTTCAGCAAGCGGTCCTCAACCACATATTGATTCTGACTTTGCTAAAGTTAAATTTCTTTGCATTTATTGCAGTCTATCGACCTGATAAAATGCAGGATAAGGATCATTGCTGTCCTCGACATTAGTTGTTCTTTTTTTCATTCTTTTGTTCCGGTTGGAATTTGTTGAGAAAACACAAAAAAAATACAAAACAAAAAAAACTTCTTTTTAGAACTACCTTCACTGGCCAAAGAAAGAACTATATTTCTTTGTTAGTGTGTAAAAGTTTGTCAGAATAAATGTGTAGTTCATAAATGAATGAATGAATATATTACTAGTGTATGGAGAATGTGAAAGTGCAGAGCTATAAGGAAGTGCTACAGCATAAATCTATAAGGAGTTTACCTATAGTATTCTGTAGTATGTGCACTTGAATGTAACATATACATAAATATGTTAGAAGTCTATGCTTCAATTTGCGCTGCTGGTGAAACTGCCTGGGTGAATTTGTATAATAATAATAATATTAATAATCCACATTTGTAAAGCGCACAATCACCCGTAAGGGTCTCTAGGCACTGGGGGCCATCGGGAAGATTAAGCAAGCTATTGCCCAGAGTCACATGGTGCTGAGCTAATCTGCCGCCGGTGCTGGGGATCGAACCGTGATCCCCAGAAGCCGGAGTCAGTTGCCCTAGCCACGGCGCCACACCTCTTCCGTATGTGTTAGGGGTGGATTTACAATCCCCTTGTGCCTCTTTTACACAGCTGTTGCGTCATTTTTGTGACACAGCGATGGTGCAAAAGATGTGCCATGGTGTGTGCTATTAACAATGTGACGCATTTGGAGGGTGCATTACATTGTAAAGCCCTGCGCCAGAAGAGGCTTTCCTGTGCAGAAGAGGGTGCAGCAACGCTTCCTAAAAGTGACTGAGTGAAATGTATAACATTTCATTCAGTCACTTTTGAGCTTATGCTGCGTCAAAACCTTGCACATGTTTGAAGCAGGTGTAAGGATTGATACAGCTTTGCATTGCTGGAGTTGTACTTGCAACCGAAGTCAAGCAATAATTAATCCAATATTACTTTGCAATTTAGTTTTGTTATTATTTTATAATAAGAATATGAAATATAATCAAAAAAATTAAATACATATAAATATTTATATTAAAAATTTAAGAAATTAGTGTAAAAAGAAAGACATAATAATTAATACATTTATAACTTATCATTTACAAAACCTTTGAAATTCACTGAAAAAAACATAGGTTTCACACACATTATAGTTAGGAATTAGCATTTAAAAAACCTTGCAAATTCATTGAAAACCATAGGTTTCACACACGTTGAGCTCAGCTCAATTTCAAAGGTTTTGTATGTCATGAGTGATGTCACTGACCATGACATGAGTGATGTTATATGTGACATCATCAGCAGTGCATTGCGGGCGCGCAAGTTATAGTTAGCTGAGCTAACTATAATGGAGGAATTTCAAAGGTTTTGTATGAGAGAAATGTTCAGCTAACTATAACATGTGAAAACTAGGGTTTTTTCAATGAATTTGCATGGTTTTTTAAATGCTAATTCCTAACTATAACGTGTGTGAAACCTATGGTTTTTGCAATGAATTTGCAAGGTTTTTTAAATGCTAATTTCTAACTATAACATGTGTGAAACCTATGGTTTTTCAGTGAATATCCATACTAATATTATAAAGAGAGAGCCCAAACCTTTGAGGCGGGTAATCTCAGTAACCACAGCACCAATCACAACATCCAATACAGCATTGGAAAGGGCAGTTGCAGCAGAAGGACATAGGCAATGCAGAAGGCCACCATATATATTTTTTTTTTGCAGAGTTTTACATAGCGCGAACTTGACCCGAACTGAATCAGGTATCAGAGCGCTTTACTTAGCACCAGTTACGTTAAATGAGGACACACATTTATTTTTGTTAGGCACGGGGAGATTAAGTGATTTGCCCAGAATCACAGGATGTTTGGCATTGTTTTCCAAGACTCGAACCAAGATCCCCAGGTCCGAGGTCGAGCGCCTTAGCCGTTAGGCCAACTCCTCTATACATTTAAAAGGTAAAAGAGCTGTGCCAGCAAAGTAGTCCCTTGTGGGCATGTCTGCGTTGTGCTGTGGGCATGGGCTGGGGGCGTGACTAACGCTGGGGGCATGTGGTATGGCCATCACATCGTGGGCTGTGGGCGTGTGCTGGGGGCGTGACAAACACTGGGGGCGTGACAAACGCTGGGGGCGTGGGTCCGCCCTTTATGCCATGTGAGTCGTACATACAAGCGTCAATTACGTTGCTGCACAGCATCAAGGGGCATGCTGGGGGCGTGACACGCTGGGGGCATGAGAAACGCTGGGGGCGTGTGGCCGGCCTTCATGCCATGTGAACGTAATTGCGCTGCCTCAAGTGGCACGCTGGGGGCGTGAGAAACGCTGGGGGCGTGTGCTACGATCCGCCCTTCATGCCATGTGGGTCGTACATTAATCAGAAGATTGTCTGCTGTGGCCGTGTGCTGGGGGCGTGACAAACGCGTTCACCTGGAGGCCTGGTAAGTAACGTTACTGCAGCCTCTCCTGCGCGCTGTTACTGAACTCTCTCATTCAACGAAATTACACGCGCCTGCTACCATCAACCAGGGCTCTAGCCGGGCTCACGCGGCTGATCAGTACACTAATTACACGCGTCTGATAACATCAACCAGGGCTGCAGCTGGGCCTCAAGCGGGGGAACACGCGCCTGCTAACATCAAACAGGCCTGCATCTGGGTCTCAAACGGGGGAACACGCAAATGAGCGTGTCTGTGGGGACAATTACTGCAGCCTCTCCTACTCGCTGTCACTCAACTCTCTCATTAAACGGATTTACCCGCGGCTGATAACTCTCTCATTCAACGACATTACCCGCGCCTGCTAACATCAACCAGGGCTGTAGCCGGCCTCAGGCGGCGGATCACTACACCAATTACACGCGCCTGCTAACATCAACTAGGGCTGCAGCTGGGCCTTCTCCGTCCCTATTCTAATGAAACAAAAAATGTTGTCTACCGGGAGATTTTAAAATAAATTGCCCTTACCAAATACACACATTACACACATTCTATTTCATACCCGGACAACGTCGGGACAGGCTGCTTGTATATATATATATCTCCATTGCAAGATCGAAGAACAGGCAACAGGTGTGCTACATCAATGGGGGCGGAGCCCCTTTGAACTTTCAAATGGAGGGCAGGACACTCAGCATAGAACAGCTTCCTGACTACTGAGGCGCTGATGAAGGCAAACCCATGCCGAAATGCATTTGCCCGTTTTCTGGTGATTAAAGGCTTCCTTGAACCTCCCCTGCTGTGACCTCTGCCTGCTTTCTTTTTCCTGAAGGAAGTACTTGTTTCATACAATTCACGTCGGCCAGTGACGTGTTTCAGAGGTCCCTGCTCTTCTAAGTGGCCCGGACTTCAACTGGCAATCAAATTGTGTTTTCCACGTTTCTGGACAGCCCAGGCTCGCCTCGCTGTGTGGGGTGAGAAGCTGGCGGTTGTGTGGTATTCACCGCGCACTGGATGGCGAGCACTGTCTCTCTGCCCCCGCCTATTGGACTCCCATGCAGTGAGGTTGGAGCAGTTGGGGACACGAGGAGGCTACCATCACCTGAAGTACAAGCAGGATTATTTGGTTTTTCTTTGCGCAGTGTCCTGTATCGAGCGCAAACCACTTGGCAGCATTTCCCCCAGCGCATCTTACCTGGATTCCTAACGGGGCATTCTGGGTGTTGCAGTCCATTGCAAGATCGAAGAACAGGCAACAGGTGTGCTACATCAATGGGGGCGGAGCCCCTTTGAACTTTCAAATGGAGGGCAGGACACTCAGCATAGAACAGCTTCTTGACTACTGAGGCGCTGATGAAGGCAAACCCATGCCGAAATGCATTCGCCCGTTTTCTGGTGATTAAAGGCTTCCTTGAACCTCCCCTGCTGTGACCTCTGCCTGCTTTCTTTTTCCTGAAGGAAGTACTTGTTTCATACAATTCACGTCGGCCAGTGACGTGTTTCAGAGGTCCCTGCTCTTCTAAGTGGCCCGGACTTCAACTGGCAATCAAATTGTGTTTTCCACGTTTCTGGACAGCCCGGGCTCGCCTCGCTGTGTGGGGTGAGAAGCTGGCGGTTGTGTGGTATTCACCGCACACTGGATGGCGAGCACTGTCTCTCTGCCCCCGCCTATTGGACTCCCATGCAGTGAGGTTGGAGCAGTTGGGGACACGAGGAGGCTACCATCACCTGAAGTACAAGCAGGATTATTTGGTTTTTCTTCTGCCTGCTTTCTTTTTCCTGAAGGAAGTACTTGTTTCATATATATATATATATATATATATATATATATATATATATATATATATATATATATATACATATATATGCTTCGCTCCCCTGTGAGTACTGAACGGAAGTAACACTACTGACTGGCAACATCTTTGGGGACATTAATTACTGTCCAGGATTATGACACATTAGAGGCCATCCTAATTAAGGGTTATAGTAAGTGCAGCTGTGTAGGTGGAGATAAGGAATAAGTTGTAGTGATAGAGCGCGGGCTCACCTGCTCAACATACTCACCTGAGCCCATATATCTATGTATACATTAAACAGGTAACCCTACACTCAAATTAATTGGGGGTTTTACCATTTGGATTTTATACCATTTATCTTACCAATCCAAGTCACCGATACCTATAGTCCTAAAAGATGAAGGGAGTTAGAGAGAAAATAGGTAGCAATAATAATATTTAGCATTTCATGAATAACCACCAACTCGGGAAAAGTTTAAAAGTCTTTACCTAAGTAAAATTATTTGAAAAAACTTATAAACACATATTCAGATTTATTACTTCTTATTCTTTGAATATTATGCAGAATTTTGAAAAATAATAATTGCAAATGCATTGAAGAGAAAATGTCGTTTAGCATTTGAACTGAGGGTGGGTAAGAGAAGGGAAGATAATACAATGACAAACTCACACTTTATAGTTACCTATTTCGGTGTGATGACCAGTCCTGGTCACGGGCTGAGTCAAAGAATAAGATAAATCCCAAGTACAGGTGCCAGCAGGTAAGAACAGGTGCAAGCCAAAAATCAAAAACCAGGACAGGATACGGACCAAATTGGATCAGTGCAGAAACACCACAGGCTAAGACTCGCCCCGCAGTTAAAGTTCAAACGCCAGCGTTATAAACCCTCTCTGCAGCTAACAGTCGAACCCTGATTGGGTCATCGATCTCCTTCTCAAACCCCTATTGGGTTATCGAATCTTCTGACAGCAACTCTGCTCTCGATCACCTATTGAGTGCGTTGGGTCAGTGACAGGTCAGCTATTCGGACGAGTTGGACAATCTAACTAACTAAGCCTACCCTAGTTATACTATTTTTCAGGTCAGTGTACCACCAAATGTTGCAAATGTGTGAATCCCACAATTTTATTGGACAAGAACGAGGAGTAGCCATCACGCCATATTTTTCTAGAAGCAAGTTGTCAATCATGTATTCATTACGTTCCCTCCCATAACTTTATCTACCCATGTTCTTTTATTCCGTCTGGTAGTGAAATGTATCAATGATCATTTAAAAACAATTTAATCAATTCAACTTCCTCTGGCAAGGCAAGGAATTCACTCTTCTCTGCCTTCCATGTCCGTCTTAGCCATGATTCAAGGCTACAGCTTCTGTAACTTCAAGACTTGTCTCGCAGACGCAGTTTCTCCAAAAATGAAGTTCCGCAAAGCATTTAGGCCCGTTTACTCATGATGTGTGAAAATAGAAAAGAAACAATTTTAGAGTCATGGAATAAATGAATGCACTGTATACCACCTCTTTCTACTCTACTCCCATTATCATATTCTATACTATTTGCGTTAGATATTAAGAAAAAACAAACAGCCTAGCAAAGCAGCAATGCAAGCTTCTTGCACGTTAGGACACATAATGGCCATCTTAATTCTATTGCGCAGAAGCAGACGTTTTCCCTCCGAGCATATCACGTGGGCATGACAGACGCATGCGCAGTAGAAAATCCCACGTAGCAGCAGCCATTTTAGTGCAAGCGGATTATTGTTAGTAAAAGCACATTGCCAAGCTTCCCCTAGATGCCTAAAAAGTCGTGTAATGCAATATTAATAAGACAAAACATGTTAGTTAGTACATTAATATTATTTCAAGAGGGTTGAATACGAGCAAGTCACTTTACGTGTTAAACCTTGCTCCATCAATCCCCTCTTTGATGATATTTTATATCATCACTAATTAATTAAACAGATGCCAACTTTTACACTTCACCCATCTCAATTTCTTCGAACTTTCTGTAAATATTCTTTTCATTTTTCATATGGAGATCTTTCACCTTCTTATATAAATGTCTATTATATTCTTCTAATTCTGTTTCATTGCTATTTTTTTTCTTTCCTTTTGTATTTACTGCATATGTCTTTTTACGTTTTCGACATCTGCAACAAATTATTATCCCTAAAATCCTTAGGGCTATTCCCGCCATTGAGCTCACTATTTTACCTACAAAACCTTTCCCTATGTTAGTAAACCAACTACCTAGAGAAGAGACCATCTGTTAGTCTCTTCCATGCACTGTCAACCTCCCGGGGTTTAAGTTCTTTTTCTAAATATGTAATATTCCTTACATAACCTTTCAGCTCTACACTCTTGTCAGGTATGTAAGTGCAACAATGTTGCGCTTTCAACATTCTGCAGACTCCGCCCTTTTTTGCCAACAATGTATCAAGAGCAAGTCGATTTTGTAAAACCATTGACCTTACCGCAACTAGTTCAGTATTGATCATTAAGAATCCTCCAGCAGTGTTTGTCGATAAGCGATCCACCACTGTTGATAATTTACAAATTCTTTGAGTATTTAAAACCACTCCCACTGAAGGTATCAATGCACTAAATATGTCACCTACAATTTCTGCTATACTAGCTCTTTTACTACTTATTTGTCCATTAGTGTCTTCATTGCTTCCAGGGATTCTATTTATATGATATACCTTTGGGAATACTATTCCAAAATAGCAACTCCCATACCAATGATCAGGCAATTTATAATATGCTTTGTTTCCACAAATATAATAAATTCCAGGAAACACCGGTTCAGTTCCATCTTTGAAACCCCAACCCCCAATTACTTTATAATTCTGTTCACATTCACTAGAACCAATGACAATATTGTTATATTGTTATAATAACTCGTTCTCTCCCTGTGTGTGTGCCTTGAATGGCAAAGCATGAGCTTTGCTATTCAAGGTGTATTCTTTATTTTCTGCCCATTTAGGTATTTTTCGATTCTTTTCTGTAGCTTTTCTTTGGAAATCCTCTCCCCTTTTTTCAACTAAATTCAAAAATATCTTCTCTTCTTCATGTAAAATGCAAGTTAAATTATTCTTGTATGCTTCAGCTATATCTATTATACTTATTGTAAGAAAATATTCTCCCATATAACGAGCTATGTTACCTTTACTATGTTCAGAATTCAGGTTACTATGAATAGGAAGTTCAGAGAAATCACATATAAATTAGAATAATAATATTGTAAGGGTCCTTTCTTGTAAAATAAACTTGCTAAAATACTACATGAAATACCATATGTCAAGGGCAAATGGTGATAAGTGACGCCTTCTGCTACAGATAATGGTAGCTTCATATAAACATAGCAATCACTTATTTCCATTGCTTCTACATAATGTACTAACAGATTTACAAATACATTCAAGTGTGTTCTATTTCTAACTTTATCATAATGTAATCCTTCCTCATCTGATGCTTCTAACTCTACTTTTTGATCTAATTTTTCAGGTGCATCTCCCTTCTCATGAATGTTAGTGTCATTCTTCTTACTTCTATCCATTAGATAAGGAATAGCTACTGTCAGTCTTAAGCATACTATGAGTACTATTACTACACTACATGTGCATATTCTACAGCATGTTTTTAAGCAGTTTCTTTTCGGTTTACCATTAACAGTATGATCAGCCATTTTTCGATTTAAGGAGACTTAGCCCCTCTTTGAGACTTTTTCACAGAATTTCAAACTGTGAATTTTCAAGTTGGTCTTACTTCTTCGTCTGCTGGTTCATCAATTAATTCATCATTTCCTTCATCGCAAGATCTTCAAGAATGACATAAGTCCATTCAGGGCCTCTGAACTTATTATTCAGTCTTTTCAAACAGGGACACTTTTTTGTTGTTCTGTGGAAAGTCCAGTTTGACTCAATTTCTCATTTACTTGCTCTGGTTCTTTATTTATAGATTTAAGACAAAATTTCAGTTTCTTTACAAAACCAGGTCAATTATCTCCCTTTCTGAGTCTTTTAGTTGGCACTATGCTTTGTTTTTCTTCGATTGTTCTTTTGTTCTCGTTCAGTTGTGGCACAATTTGTGTATCTACGTCATCTGTATCCCCCTCTATCTTACTTGGTCCAGGTCTTGCTTCTGTTTCTTCTGCCTGGTTGCTAATCTGGCCTTGTTCAGGTATGTGCTGCAATCGACTTTGATTTGGTTTGTTTTCTTCTTCCTGAACACATTTATCTACATCTATCTGGTCCTGCTCAGGTATCTCAATCTCTTGCTCTTCTTCTCCCTGAGCCTACGCCCTTTTACCTATCTGTCCCTTCTCAGACTCTGGAACTGTGACAGGTATCTGGAATGTCTGAGTATATTGATCTTTCCTTATCTGTTCCTCCTCAGAATTACTTTTGACTTTGATTTCTGTAATCTGAGTACGTTCTTCTATTCCTGACTCATCCTCACCATCACTCTGTCTATCTAAGTAGGTTTGGCTTCTAGTTCTTACAACATCTACAGGAATGTCAATCACTGGAATCCATTCATCCTGACTGGTGCTCAGTTGTTCATCATGAACTACTTCGGAATCACTTTCTTGAGATCCCTCAGCTGTACAACCTTCAGCTTCAGTTTTATCAGGTTCAGCCACTCTTTTAGTATGGCTTGCATGGATCCAATTTGGAATTCCTTTGCATTTTACTGCAGTAGTAGTAACTAATATCACTTGTTTTGGCCTTCCCCACCTCGGAGCTAGGCAGGATTCTTGTGTGTGTTCTTTTATTACAACCTAGTCACCTGGAATCAGATCATGTGCTGGAGTTATTTGCCTGGTGACGGCGTCTTCTCCAACCTAGTGAGAGATAGAACGCTCTTGGTCAGCCAGTTCTTTGCAGTACCCTAGTACAAAGTCGTCAGATATATGTATCAACTTATGTCCTGGCACCAATGCCTGCCTCAATGCTCTTCCCATGAGTATTTCATGAGGACTCAAGCCTGTGTTTCTGTCTGGAATGCTTCTGAGTCCCATCAGAACAAGAGGTAAAGCATCTGGCCACTCTAATCTTGTTGATTCATAAATCTTTCCCAATCTTGACTTGATTGTGCCATTCAGTTGTTCTACCACTCCAGAAGCCTCTGGGCGGTATGCACAGTGCAGCTTTTGCTCAATTTTAAATGCTTCACAGGTTAGACCAATTATTTCATTATTAAAATGTCTCCCTCGGTCTGACTCAATCGTTACTGGAAAACCGAAACGTGGTATGAGCTCTCTAAGTAGTAGGTTGGCTACTGTGATGCTATCATTCCTACGTGTGGGGTAAGATTCCACCCATTTTGAAAATAGGCAGACAATGACAACAACATACTACATTCCTCTGCAAGGGGGCAACTGAATGAAATCAATCTGAAGTTGAATAAAAGGACCCTTTGCCTTTCCAATCTTTCCTGACAATACCACAGTTCTTTTCCCAGGATTCATTTGTTGTCACACCAAACACCTATGGCAAAGACTCTCTGCAATGTTCCTGAACTTTGCATTGAACCAAGTTTGTCTAAACAATCTTATCATAGCGTCTCGTCCAATATGAGAATCACCATGATACATCCTACCCATAAGAGCAAGCATACAGTTTGGCAACACAGGCCTCCCATCAAGGTAAACAATGACGCCATCTCCAGCCCTTCTCTGGCATCCTATTTTCGCCCACTCTTCCTTTTCTTCCTGTTCTGCATCATTTTGTAATTCTTTCACTTCTTCCCACGTTTTCACTTTCTCAAGCAACATAAGTTGGCAGCTGTTTCTTTTTGGTTCAACTTTTGTGTTTATTGCCATCTTATTTTTGGCACAATACTGAGCTAGTTGGTCAGCATATCGGTTACCTGCTGTCACTTTGTCATTGTCAGATTGGTGAGCAGCACACTTGACCACAGCTACTGTTTCTGGTTATTGGATTGCTTTTAGCAAATCTTTCACAAAATGTCCATTTTTATTGGAGTACCTGATGAAGTCAGAAACTCTCTTTGCATCCAGAGGAGGTCGCAATCATGCACAGCTCCATAGCAATATTGGCTATCAGTAAAAATAGTCACTTTCAGATTTTTCCCAAATTTACAGGCTTTTGTCAATGCAATTAGTTCTGCTACCTGTGCAGATTTTACTCCAGGTAAATATGATGCTTCAATTCGACCCCATAGAGTGCAAACTGCATAAGCAGCACTCAAACCTCCTTCCTCATGTCGCATACATGAACTATCTACAAATAGCTCATGTTCTGAATTTATTAGTGGCTCTTCTCTTATGTCTGGGCGTGGTTTTGTACAGTATTCTGTGAGATCAATACAATTATGTTCAATTTCATTTTTGACTTCTGCAAAGTGCGATTCAGGCAACAATGTTGCGGGGTCAGAATAGTATATCTAGCAATTGTCACATTCTTTGAACCTACAAGAATTTGTTCATACTTAGTCAGACGCCTGGGTGTTAGGTACTGAGTTTTAGTTCTTGTCAATAAAATCACAACTGCATGAGGGACACTTTGTTCAAGACTCGCACAAGTTGCTGCTACTGCTTTCAGACATCCTGGCAATGCTGCTGCCACTGGATCCAAAGTAGAGGAAAAATATGCAACAGGTTGTCTCATCAGACCATGTGTCTGAGTCAGAACTAAAAGTGCACAATTGTCTTGTGTGTCACAAAACAATGCAAAATCTTTTGAATGGTCAGGCATCCCTAATGCTGGAGCTGAACACAAACCATCTCGTAACTTTAGGAAAGATGACATGCTTTCATCATCCCATTCTACTGGGTCTTTTGCACTTTTCTATGTCATTTGTATCAATGGTTTTGCAAGGACTGCAAATCCCACAATCCATTGCCTGCAATAACCTACAACTCCAAGAAACATTCTGATTTCTTTCTGCATTTGAGGTAGGTTCATGTTTTGAATTATTCTAATTCTCTCAGAGGTAACCCTTCTGACACCTCTCTCTATCCGGTGCCTCAGATATTTCACTGATGTGGTACAATACTGCAATTTCTCAGGTGATACTTTAGGTCCACCTTCTCCTAAGTGATTCAACAATGCAATTGTATCAGTAACACAATCTTTTTAATTCTTCGATGCCACCAGTAGGTTATCTATATACTGCACCAGGACTGCTTGTCTGGGCAATATCAGATATTCAAGACATTTTTTTAAGATCTGATTAAAGATCGATGGACTTTCTGTGTCCCCCTGAGGGACTCGATTCCAAACGTAGATATGGTCATCGAATATGAACGAGAAAAGATATTTACTATCTGGGTGCAGTGGTATTGAGACAAATGCGTGGCAAAGGTCAATCACGGTGAACCAGCCTGCTGCCCATGGTATTTGATACAGAATCACAGCAGGGTTTGGCACAACTGGACAACATGGGACAACAATTTTATTGATTTTGCGGAGGTCCTGTACGACCCTATATTTTCTGCTCGGTTTCTTGATGCCAAAAATTGGTGAATTACATGGGCTGCTCATTATTTCCTGCAAAATTCCTGCTTCAACCAGACGTTTTATTTCTATCGCAACTCCTGCTTTTATTTCTGGGCTCATTTTCTACTGTTGAATATTTGGATAAACTGCACCTACTTTTACTGCCACTTTTACTGGGTCAACATTTGCCATTAATCCTACATCTTTCCCTGCAAAATCCCACACTCCAGGATCTACTGTATGTTGTAATTCTTTTGGCAAGTCTTCTATGGTAAACTTTGTTTTTTTGGTTGTTTCTTGTTTTGCTACCATGATTTTATTAATTTCGTCCTCATCCGGTGTTTGAATTTCAACACCATTTGGTGTACAAAAGATAGTGCAATTCATTTTGCGCAGCAAATCCCTACCTAATAGATTTACAGGACTAGAGTCACATACAATAAATTTGTGCATTTCTTTAAAATTGCCTATTTTGACTTTCATTGGTTCTGTAACCGGGATACTAATTTGTTTATTATGTAAATGTAAATGTTTTTGTACTTGTATAGCGTACAGCTACCCGCAGTGGGTTTCCCGGCGCTTGTACGAATACCGCAAGGGAACCCTTCCTGGCTTTCCCTGTGAAGTGTCCACTCCTGGGCACCCCCATGGTGCAGGCCAGGCATCCCTCACGTTGTGGGGGCCGTTGTGGAGACTAAGCAAGCTATTGCCCAGAGTTGCAGCGCGGGACCCATGAGCAGAATAGGCACTGAGGCGAGAATATCCGGTCAGGGGAATTAATGAGCCCGAGACCCGCTGAGGCGGGAATCGAACCCTGGTCCCTGGCTAGAGCTCTGCATCGAGGTCTGCCTGCTCTAACCATTGAGCCACACTTCTCCATTCTATTAGAAACACCCACTACTTGAATTGCCTCTACCGAGAGGGGTAGGTTTAGAATGTCTGCTGTTCTCACAGTAGAATGGGTAGCTCCAGTATCCAATAGAAAGGTAACATTATTTCCTTCAACCTTTCCGTCAATGTATGGACCTGACTGATCTACCTGCAAGGATGCGCAAAGTTCGCATTCCTCGTCCTCCCCCTCAGAAACTGTCTTCATCAAAGTATGAGTCACTCAAAAGAAATTGGGGTGTCAATGTGTCCCTTTTACCACTTCCTTCCCAACTTATGGTATCTACACTGTATGCTGGTTGACTTCCAGGGTTTGGCATATGCGCCAATGGTAACTGATTTTGTATTACCTGTTTTTGCTGCTTTTTCGATACCTCATTCTGCGTCTGTGGATTCAAATTATTATTATTATTTAGCACAGCCTTACACTCGTTCTTCCAATGCCCCAACTTGCCGCACCCATGACAAGGACATTTTTTTTTAGCCTCTTCTCGATTCAATTTTCCTCTAGGTTTATTATTATTTCCATCTCCTTGAGTCTGCATATTTTTCAATTGTTGTTCTTGTTGTTCTACTAATTTTACCTGTGCCCACATTACTTTTTCTTCCAAATTCTTTTGTTTATTATCCAATTCGTCTTCACAATATTTTGCATATTTCAGTATTTCATCTACACGTTTGGCCTGCCAACAGATTTTATTATATTTAATCCATTGCGAAATTTCTGGTCTTAGTCCAGACACAAACCGGTAGATAAAATGTGTCATATCTTTGGCGTCAATATTTTCTAAACCACTATACTGTTTAAAAACCTGTAAAAGACGCTCATAATATGCATGCAAAGATTCAGCTTTATTCTGGGTAGTTCTGTCTATTCTCGTCCAATCTGTTTCTTTTCTAGGTACTTTCCCTTTCAAATACAGTATAACCTGATTATACTTTCACATCACCTTGTCTGATGGTGCTCCTGTTTTTGGGTCCCTAGGGTACTCATCATTTGGCTAGTTTACTGCAATTTTACATTCTGTGCATAAATCGACAGGAACAACAATGTCAAATAAGCCATCTAGATCTTTTAATAGTACTTTTGAAACTTTTACAAATCTCTCGACCTGTCTGTACAGTTTTCTCTCTGAGTTTTGGAAAGTCATTTGTAAATGACAATGTATCTTGTCGGGACCATTGAACATGCACATAACCTCCACCTGGTACTTCTCTCATTGGACACAACCTTTCCACGTTTTCTGTTTCTTTCAACATATATTCTGATACAGTGCTTTTTCCTTGAACTTCTTCCTTTTTCTTTAACCATCTAGCTTTCCATCTGTCTATATTACCCCATTTCTGCAACAATGATAACAGTTCCTTAATCTGTAATGTACGACCTGACACATTCATAGTTTCTAAATCTTTATCAGAAAATTCAGCTCAATATGGTTTCTGTAACACTTTTGATTTACCAATGTCAATCCCCATTTCACTTGCCAAACTCATTCATTTTTAAGACATGTTTTTGTATTTCGGGTGATACTTCGATATATAAACAACAGTTCATCTTCATTTAATACATTCAATCGATCTAATCCCACATTTCCAGCAATAATTTCTTCTAATTCAACTCTTAATTTAAAAATATCCAATGTCTTTGTTTGGGATTTTGGTTTTTCTATTTCTCGGGACCATCTTTCAATTTCTTCTGGAGTAACTACAGTAGCACTTCTTGTACCTGAAGAACTTTCAATTTGTACCTCTCTAGTATTCACAGGTGTGGTTTTCTAAGATGAGCTACTTACTGGTTCTCTTATAGGTAAATCCATCAAAGACATTTCTGACCCACATTCACTTGCTTGGTCATCCACTATTAATGTTTCTTTACTTGGCTGCACTACAGGTGTAGTTAAGACAGGGGGTCTAGGACTGGTTTGTTTTTCTCCATATAAAGAAACAACTGGACCTATAGTTACCGGAATTGTCAAGGCTTCAGTACTGATATTTAACTGTGTAATTTTCTGAAATAATTAACTCCTTTGCATAATAATTGCTCTTGTTCTTTTTCCTGCAGCACTTTTTCTAATGATGCCTCATGTAATACTTGTGGAACTAAAGGTGGCTTTAAGAACGGGGCACTAACATTTTTCTGATTTTGTTACTCATTATAAGGTGGGGGATTTTTCATTAATAAATCTTCCAGGTAATCATCTTCCGGATCAGCACCTGTCATTACATTTTTAATTTTCTCAGCACCTTTATTCCCTGTTTGTTCTTCTAATGCTCGGACAGGATATAATCCTTCCACCAGCATAGACTGTCTACATTGTTTCATTTGCTTATCTCTTGTCTCTTTAGGAAATTTAGGATAAAATACTTTTATTACTTCTGGATCTGTCTCGCTCAAAAGCCTCTGTTTCCCATTCCTCCAATGCATCATATTGGGTTAATCTTAGATCTAATTCATTCATGCGTGTTCTTAAATTATACAAAACTCTACCATTAAAGGTACCATTTTTTGGAAATGCCAAAATTCCATCATTCTATCCAGTTTTCTAACCATATACAAGTATGGTAGTCCCTTTCAACCATCATGTATGATGCGGGCGTATTAGGTGGTGGAATAATAATCCCTTCTCTGGTTTTAATCGGTTTAACCTTTTTAAAGACATTTTTAACTTTCTTAACTAATGACATTTTTCTTTTATCTCCGTACATGATATAAGGTTTCCCTCTTATCATCTGTTCTTTAGCAAAACCTAGATATTTTCTATCTGGTCTATTTCCTATGAATCCTGGATCTAAATGGCACATATATTTTTTGCCGCTTTACTTCATAATGACACTCAGTTTGTTTACGAAAAACCTCCAATACCAAAGCGTTTCTTATTTTAAATGACCAATCAATGATTAGAATCCAAAATAAATTCAACCAATGGTTGCGCAGCTTTTCTCGTGAGGCGAGTTCTCACGCTCCTATGCTCACCCCTCCTTTACAAAATGACCTCAGCTACACACCCGCTGTATCAACCAATACCAGCGCGGCTCTGAGTGATGTCAGCGCAGCTCCGCGACTGACTCCCTCCTTTGCAAGGTAATACGAGAGTTTATTTTGATTCACTTTTAATGCTCATTTTTATTAATTAACAACGTAAAAACATTCGCCGCTGTGCCTGCGTAACTAATTCAAAAGGAAAGAATGACTTTTTATTCACTGCAAGTAACTCCCTAACGTTTACTCTTCATACACTACAAGTAGATCCCTTCCGTCTACCTTTCACGCAAGCATCGGAGAACATGTTACTCCCTCGGGCTCAACCTTTCTAGGTTATGCAAGGCCAAAGTTTCACCAACGAACCTCTTTGCTGTCAATCAAGCTCAGAAGAACCTGTTACTCCTTCAGTGTGACCCTTTCTAGGTGATATCACACTAAAGTTTTACTAGGGAACTCTTTGCTATCAATTATTCACACATTTATACAGACAAATCCCTAAAACAGTGCTTCTGGTTTTACCTAACCATGCACTTCTCGAAAAAGTGACCTCACTACAGAATGGCTTCCATTTACCACCTGTTATTCTGCCCCCGAGGTTTCCAGACAAAACATAAAAACAGGTACGAACAGTTTTGGTTAATGCATAAAATCAATAAATCAATTACTAATAATTAATCAATAATCAATATTTACTAACTACCTATCTACACTAATCCCTAACCACAACTCTGCAACCAAAATAACTGATAGAGCGTGGGCTCACCTGCTCAACATACTCACCTGGACCCATATATCTATGTATACATTAAACAGGTAAACCTACACTCAAATCAATTGGGGTTTTTACCATTTGGATTTTATACCATTTATCTTACCAATCCAAGTCACCGATACCTATAGTCCTAAAGGATCAAGGGAGTTAGAGAGAAAATAGGTAGCAATAATATTATTTAGCATTTCATGCATAACCACCAACTCGGGAAAAGTTTAAACGTCTTTATCTAAGTAAAATTATTTGAAAAAACGTATAAACACATATTCAGATTTATTACTTCTTATTCTTTGAATATTATGCAGAATTTTGAAAAACAATCATTGCAAATGCATTGAAGAGAAAATGTCGTTAAGCATTTCAACTGAGGGTGGGTAAGAGAAGGGAAGACAATACAATGACAAACCCACACTGTATAGTTACCTATTTCGTTATGATGACCAATCCTGGTCACCGGGCTGAGTCAAACAATAAGATACATCCCAAGTACAGGTGCCAGCAGGTAAGAACAGGTGTAAGCCAGAAATCAAAAACCAGGACAGGATACGGACCAAATAGAATCAGGGCAGGACCACCATAGGCTAAGACTCGCACAGCAGTTAAAGTTCAAACGCCAGCGTTATAAACCCTTTCTGCAGCTAACAGTCGAACCCCGATCTCCTTCCCAAACCCTGATTGGGTTATCAAATCTTCTGACAGAGTGCTCCGCCAGCAACTCTGCTCTGGATCACCTATTGAGTGCATTGGGTCAGTGACAGGTCAGCTATTCGGACAAGTCAGACAATCTAACTAAGCCTACCCTAGTTATACTATTTTTCAGGTCGGTGTACCACCCCCAAATGTTGCAAATGTGTGAATCCCACAATTTTATTGGACAAGAACGAGGAGTGGCCAACACACCATATTTTTCTAGAAGCAACTTGTCAATCATGTATTCATTAAGTTCCCTCCCATAACTTTATCTACCCATGTTATTTTATTCCGTCCGGTAGTGAAATGTATCAATAATCATTTAAAAACAATTTAATCAATTCAGCTTCCTCTGGCAAGGCAAGGAGTTCACTCTTCTCCGCCTTCCATGTCCGTCTTGGCCATGATTCAAGGCTACAGCTTCTGTAACTTCATGACTTGTCGCACAGACGCAGTTTCTCCAAAGATGGAGTTCAGCAAAGCATTTAGGCCCGTTTATTAATGATATGTGAAAATAGAAAAGAAACAACTTTAGAGTCACAGAATAAATGAATGCACTGTATACCACTTCTTTTTACTCTACTCCCATTATTTTATTTTATATTATTTGCGTTAGATATTAAGCAAAAACAAACAGCCTAGCAAAGCAGCAATGCAAGCTTCTTGCATGCTAGGACACATAACGGCCATCTTAGTTCTATTGCGCAAAAGCAGAAGTTTTCCCTTCAAGCATATCACATGGGCATGACAGACGCATACGCAGTAGAAAATCCCGCGTAGCAGCAGTCATTTTAGTGCAAGCGGATTATTGTTAGTAAAAGCACATTGGCAAGCTTCCCCTAGATGCCTAAAATGCTGTGTAATGCAATATTAATAAGACAAAACATGTTAGTTAGTACATTAATATTATTTCGAGAGGGCTGTGTACCAGCAAGTCATTTTACGTGTTAAACCTTGCTCCATCAGTAGGATAGGCACAGCTGTGTGCAGCCTTCAAAATATGAGACAACCAGAGATCTGTAGGAATAGACACATGACCCAGTGCTGGGAAAATACAAAAGAAAAAATAATACGTGCAGATATGAAGTAGATTTCAATTTTAAAAGACAGTATGCATGGATTAAGCAAGGCTCGTCATTACAACATTGTCAGAATAAAATGTGTAGATTTGAAAAGCCCTTTCAAAAGTACAGTTGCAGACTTTAGAGGTGGTTGCATATATTTTGTATTTTGCATTTCGACCTCTATGAGTTTTTGTCACCTTTAAATGTTTTTATCTCCTGGGAATTATTGGAGTACAATGGTTTGGGTTTTCTTTGTTTTTCGGAGTTCATTGATGTTTCAAGAATTTGCAACATTATTATTATTAGCTTCTTCCCTGCGTCCCCAAGGAGTGTACAGGATTTCCTGTTGTCTGGATGTTTGTACAGATAAGCTCAATATTATTGTCTTCGTCACCTCTTGTCTGGTTAGAAATAAAATATAAATAGGAATATAACAGAGGAGTACACTTAGATGCCTTAAATTTCATTTATAGGCAGACAGCCATGTGTCCATTATGATATTAAAGCTGCAACACCTTTCAGCAATGCCTGAACGGGTTGATTAAAATAAAGTATGCAGAATAAGCTCAACAATCGAGGGAAATAAATAAATAAATAAATAATAGAAAGCAAAAATAGTTTATTGCCCATGGATCACCCTGTTTTCACTCACAAATATTCCAATGTTCTGACCGCCACCTAACATATAACACCGCCATCTTCACAAGCATATATATATAGAATGGCACTAGGTATGTTGCAGTCTTGAAGGGTTTTGCCTACTTAAATTGCTCAAGGAGAAGTGCTATTTTTTTATGTGTATCTAAAAGAAATAATGTGTAAGTATATTAAGTATATTAATGATTTTCATTTCTAGGTTCGTCAGAGTTGGAGGGAATATTTTTGTAACAGACTACATTGGAAGGTTAAATGTGCTACAATGCATTTTTATGCACTACAGTTGCCAGGGACTACAAAGAATAGGAGCTTTTCGCTTGAGCAAATATACACCTGCATATTTTCTAGGAGTACTATTTCTTGGCCTACAATGCTTGTTATAATGGTGAGGGCCCAGCAGCTCCCACATCAATGAGGTTTCACAAAGATGTTGCCAAAACAAGTTGTACATTGACAAAGCCAAAAGGCTGACCAACAATTTCAGATCTACTGGCTGTACTAAAGAAATGGTACCTACCTTATTCCAGTAGGTTAGTGAAATATGTTTTGCATTTTGTTTTGTTAGTGTAGGGCTATAGGAATTCCACATCCCAGGGCACAGTTTGACAACTATGAGTGTTTTGATTCCTAAAGGTGTTACTGAGACAGAGATTTTCTTTTGTTTTTGGAGATAATTAAAAAAAATATTTAAATGGCATACATGGATGCCAATATAATTTTTAGGCTCTTTTCTTCATTTGGAGTTCCCTTCTTACCCCAGCTGGCAAACATACAGTATGCATCAGTAATAGCACAATTATTGCAAGGCCTTTTGCTATTAAAGAGAGTTTCAATTGTAGAATGTGCTGCACACACCTCCTCCAAGGACTATGTATCATGAATTAAAGAATTTATTGATGCAGATGTAAAAAAAAAATTTTTTAAAATTAATAGCAGTAACTGGTTGTAAGTACCCAATGGTTCAAATTGCTTCTACTCAACATGATAACATGATATAAAGTTAAAGGATGACCTTTCATTAAATTCTACGGACAGTAGAATAACGTACAACCTCCCTATTTTCCTTACAACCATTCAATTTTGTCACAAAGTGTAATGGGGATAGTTAGTGGTGTGTGGTGGTTTGCTCACGGATTTTAATACCAGATTTGACAAGCAACTCACTTGCAATTAACCGTTACCCAAATCTTTATGTATTTAGATTGTAGAACAGCACTAGGTACCAAGGTGTAAACTTATGCTTTATGCACACCTGTGCAGTCACTTCGAAGAATTCTACAGGACCCAGTTAATTTATTTATTTATTTTTAAAACTCTTTTTATTAAACAGAGCTTGCTCTGTTGCTGCTTTCACGGCCACACGCAATGTGTCTAGCGTTACCCTCCCCATGATTGAGAGCATCAGACCCAGAGTAGATAATTGTGTTATGATTCCAAGGTCACACCACAGTACGCTCGCCAAGGGGCCCACACTTTCTTCCTTTTTTTGTGACAACATCTACTGCAGTAGACTACTTCCTCAGCCCTATGGCACCAGTCTAGGTCGTTCTTCCATTCAGTCACTGTCGGGAGAGGGCCGCTCCCCAGCATCTCGCGATGTTGCTTTTTGCCACCTACGCCCCAAATCTTAGAGTATCAGGGCCCGTCCTCCTCCCTTTGCACCACCAGTGGCAATCATTTGGCATCCATGGGCACCCACACGGACATCTACAGGCCCCAGTTTAAACTAGCCCAACTCGTCCTTCAGGTATCCCAACACACTCAAGCTTTGAAGTGATGGTCTCCTTCCTCCAGGACTCTTAGGCAGTCAGGGCTACTGAATACTGTAGCAGATCAGTAGAGAGCTGAGCAGGTAGCAGTAGTTCTAGCAGTCACATGAATTGGTATTCGGGTTATTGAGGTTGCATAAGAGAAAGAATAAGTTCTAAACAGAAAATGTGGATAGTTTCTGTGAAGGTATGGGCTAAATAATGTACTTTGCCAACTTGAGGTTAAGACTCTCTTAGTTTCAGTCCAGGGGAACACGAATGATATCGAGGTCTTGAAATCCCAGAATAGAGCGCTGCAGCAGGATTTGGAGCGGTTGGAAATGCAGGCTCGAAGATCCTTAAAATCCCGGAGGGAGCGGAGAAAGGGGACATTAAGACCTTCGTGTGTAAGCTGTTAAGGGAGGGGGTCTTGAAAGACCGAGAAGACATCAATTTAAAAGCAGAGATTCAGAGAGTCCATAGGGATCCGTTTAAACCCCACCCAGACAGGAAAGCTCCTAGGAAAATCTTGGTTAATATCCAGACTTATGTAGTTAAAGAGCTGATCCTTGGTAGATCCTTGAAGGGGGTAACATCACATCACGAGTTGGGGGCATATCAAATCCGCTCCGGTACAGGCAGTAGAACAGTGCAGCGGCAGTGGGAGCTAGGTTCTAGAATGCCAGAACTTAGGAGTCTGGGGCACAAGTCCAAATTAAGTTTCCTGCATTACTTAAGGTAGTGTGGAACAATAAGATGCATAGCTTCAGCTCCCCGGAAGATGTGGATCCTCTGCTGCTTCAGATTAGGGGGTAGAAGGAGATGGACGTATATGGTTAGACCTCTTAGTTCATGTGGGTGTGGATAGAGGCTAATTGAGTGAGTTGTAAAGGGAAGGGGAAAAAAAGAGGTAATTAAATATCATATGTATATATTTATAAGGGAAAATAAAAGGTTAAAAAAAGGGGGGGTAAGGGACATATAGCACACTGTAGAGGTGAGATTTTGATAGTCACCGGTGTAAGAAAATAATAAAATACTGAGACGCCAGCATTCTACATGGAGGTTCCCATCCGGCGCCTTGTGCCAAGATGGAAGGAGGGTTCCTCAAGGGGAGAAGAGGGGATTGAGGGAGGGTGAGGGGGGGAGAAAATGGGAAAATTGTCCTCATAAAAATATTAGTAATGTTGAACGACTCAAGTTGGGTTATTTTTATTGAAATTCGAGATCCGATATGAGTAGACACCAGGAGGTAAAGTTCCTCTCCTGGCATGTTAATGGTTTAAGAAATTCTAGAAAGTTATCCCAGGTGAGTGAGTTTTTAAAGAAGAGTGAGGCTGACGTCTGCTTGCTGCAGGAAACCCACTTGGAAGCCCAAGAATGTAATCAGAGTTTCAAAAAGCTCAGTTGGGTCCAAGAAGTGATGTCATCTAACCAAAGGGGCTGTACAAGAGGGGTAGCCATGGTTTTGAGGTCCAACAGAGGGATTAAGGTGGAGAAATGGAGCACTAATCGGTCGGGGAGGTGGCTAACTGCTGCTCTCTCCATCAATGGCATCTTGATAGTATGCGCTGTGTACTATGGGCCGAATGAGGATAATTCAGGTCCTCTTTTAAAACTTCAGGCTAATCTGTTAGAATCATCTGGCCCTCTGATACTGGGCGGTGATTTCAATTTAATACTGGACCCCGACTTGGACCGCACATCCAAAGTAAAGTACAAGGTTACACCCAGAACTTTCTCCACAATTAAAACGATAGTCAAGGAATTTAGGCTATTAGATATATGGAGAGAGGATAAAGGGAAAGCTAGAGAATATTCCTTTTATAGTAAAAAAATATAGGCAATACTCAAGAATCGACTATTTCTTAGTTGATCAGAGCTTATTCTCCAATCTTAAATCTATTTCATATAATCCTGCTCCAGTATCAGATCATTCTGTAGTAGAAATGAGACTCAATCTTAAATCAGATGGGTGCCAAAGGAATGGACCCTTGACAGAACTTTGTTATCGGAAGAGAGTGTGAGGATACTCGAGGGGAAAACAGAAGAGTTCTTTCAGTTTAATTCTGGCACGTCTAGTGATCATATAGTATGAGAGACCTTCAAGGCATATGTAAGGGGACTTTTGAGTTCCATGATGATTCTGAAAAGCCGTTTGGCTAAGGAGGCTGATGCGGACATCTCGAGGAGGATTAAGGATAAGGAGAGGCAACTGCAACAGCAGCTCTTATATCCAGAAGTCTTATGCCACAACTAGAGAGGGAGCTGGTCTCTTTACAAGCAAATTCCAAAGCCAGGATAGATAAAACTATAAAGGATAGATGGGATGCAAGTAAATTACAACACTTTGCATATGGCGAAAAATGAGGTTCTCTTCTTGCCTGGAAGTCCAGGGTAGACCGAGTTCGGAATAATATAAGGAACCTGGTCCAAAGTGGGTCGGGATTACTGCTTCAAAAAGAGGATGAAATCAGGGGGGGCCAGATCTTTCATGTATGATCTTTACAGGGAAGGTACAGAGAATAGTCCTGAAGCGGTAAAAACATGGCTGAATAAGAGAGTTCTTCTACATCTGTCTGAGGATGATAGGTCATACCTAGCCACTAGTATATCTGAGGGGGAGATTAGGGAGCAGCTCAAAAAGATGAGCAAGGGCAAGGCCGCAGGGCCAGATGGGCTTCCGGTTGAGATATAGTTGAGCCTGCTGGATAAAGTTGTACCGGTTTTAAAAACTCTTTTTAATAAAATATTCTGAGAGAAAGAAGCCATCCCCCCTCTTGGTCAGAGGCAACAGTTTCCCTGATTCTTGAACCGGATAAAGACCCTCAAAGAATTGTGCATTATAGGCCAATTTCATTACTTAATTCTGACCTTAAGATTGTCTCTGGCATTTTGGCCACCAGAATGTCAAAAATTATTAAAACTATTATACATATTGACCAAAGGGGGTTTATACCAGGAAGGCAGCTCAATTAACTCACTTTTATAGCCATCGGAGCCATTGATGTTGCAATTGAGAAGGGGATATCATTGACACTGGTTGCAATTGATGCGGCTAAGGCTTTCGATCAAGTTAATTGGAATTTTCTTTGGGAGACCATGCGTAGTTTTGGCTTCCCATCAAACTTTACCGGGGCTATTAAATATTTGTATGCAAGCCCACGCGCGAAGGTTTTAGTCAATGGCACCCTATCAGAATGGTTCAATAATTCAAGAGGCACCAGGTAGGGTTGTCCCCTGTGCCCCTTTTTGTTTAATGTATATATTGAACCTTTTGTTTGTTCCCTCAGAGAAGAACCCTCAATTTTGCCTTTTAAGATTGGAGAATTAGACATGAAGGTTTCCCTGTACGCAGACGACCTTTTAATGTATACATCGGATCATGTAACAGCTATACCCACACTACAAGTTAGCGGGAGAATTTGGCAAGGTCTCTGGCTACAAGATCAACAGGGAGAAAACTGAAATAATGAGCTGGAACACTACAGATGTAATTCCGGGGGTGAAGGGTCGGATCAGATATTTAGGCATCTACCTGACACAACAGCTTAATGATACACTTAGAATCAGCTGGGAGAAGATAGCAAAGGAGGTGGGATCCCTACTGGTGCGTTGGGCGAACCTACCATTAAACATTTATGGGAGGGTGAATCTTATTAAAAATATTATTTTACCAAAGTTAACTTTTTATTCAATTCAATCCCACTTTCCTTTAATACTAGAGAGCTTGCTACCCTGCAAGGCAAAATTGGGTCATTTATCTGGGCCACCAAGACTCAGAGGATAGCTTGGAAAAAGCTAAGAAGAGGGCTGAAGTTGGGAGGATTAGCTTTACCAAATTTGCTTTCTTATTGTCATGCTTTCCACTTTAAGAATTTTAGAATGCTTGCGAATACTATCGATTCGTCGTCACTGGGCAGCCTATTCCGGGCATTATTGCATGACATTCCGCAGGGGCAGGAATTATTTCTCTATAAATTTGGGGATCCAAATTCTACAAGAAAGTCAGACTCAAGATCTTATCGGCTGCACTAAGAAACTGGGGGTTTATTAGGAAAACACTATGCATATCATATTTTGCACCTCAGGCCCCAATTTGGGATTCCCGGGTACCCCGGATTGTCTTCAGGATCAATTATCAAAACCACTTAGGTCTGCAGGTATTAGATTGTGGGGAGATCTCTATGTGGATTCACATCTTATGAGGTGGGAATTGATGTCCCAATTAACTAGAAGGACTCTGACGAAATTTAAGTTTTATCAGCTATCCACATGGTGGTCATCACAATTATGGGAAACCAAAGAGTCCAGTATAACCATTGACTCTATTGCAAGAACTGGAGCATGGAAACATGAGGTGTCCTTTTGGTACAGGGCATTCATAGAATCAAGGACTAGGCTGGACCTAGAGTTGGTAAAATGCTGGGGTAATACCATCACGGATAATGGAGATAATCTCCAGAAACTCTGGTGTGACTCTTTTTCTATGTTACAGGATACGATCAAACCAGCAAATCTTAGGAGAAATCATTTATACACCATGTACAGGGTGTATTGGACCCCAGGTAAATTATCCAGGATGTCCGCAACTATGCACCACTGTGCCAGATGTAAGTTCCCTGCTGCAGATGACCTTTATATATTTATGAACTGTCCAAAGATCGGCCCCTTCTGGATAAAGGTATGCGGTTTTCTGGAGGATGTACTGGGCCTGCAAATTGAAGTAAGTGCTAGGTTAATCTTCTATCGTCCGCTAGATAATTATGGTTTGAATGTTCCAGCCTCAAAGTTTGTGCAATATGTAGGGATTATCGCCAGGAGGGAAATCTGCAGACTTTGGAAGCTTGAAACACCACCTACATTTGCGGATTGTTTGAAAAACATCACCATGATAAGCCAGTCAGATATGGCTTGTGGTAATTTGAGTGCTAATAAGATCTAGTCAGCATTGGAGTTTTAGAGAGAGAAGTAAAACAAGTAAGATCAGTCCAATGATTATGCCAAGGCTTGTCGGTCCGATCCTCCCTAACACCAGGTGGCCTTTCGAGAATGGATAATGGGAGTGGGACAAGGATACAGCCGTGTCTCTAAGAGGGCCCTGCTACCTCCTCAGGCCTTTTCCATCTGGGCGGCACTCAATATTGGCCTGTGGGAGGGATGCAGAGGCATTCCAACGTGAGCGTTCTTGTTTAATTGGCATGTATGAGGACAAAAAACAAAACAAAAAAAAACTAAAAAAGAAAAAACTTGAATTTATTAAGCCTATGGAGGCTGCACATATTTTATTTCTCCCACCCAAGTCTAGTAGGTGGCCCCACTTCATATCCGCTAAAACTAGTATTCCAATTAATGTGTTGTTTCTCCACTTGTGACTCCACTTGTAGCAGGCCACAGTTTACTATAGTGTAATCCTAAATTGTTTACTAAGAACAATGCTTTTATTATAGCATTACTTTTGGCCAGAGGTGTTAATGTCTCACCAAAGCAAGGGGTGACTAAAGTCACCAAAAGGTTGATTCTGGGAGAAAATATATATTGTTCGGCTTGACAGAACAAGAATGCTTTTGCGACCAGCAATTCTTTATTGATAATGGTAGGGTGCATCACAGAATGTCTATCTAACAAATACACACCCTGGCATGTAAAATACCATAATGCTAAGTGTGAGCTGACCTGTAAAGAAGCTACACTTGTTGCATCATCCTGGGTTCACACTTTAAAGATTTAACTTGTCTGAAGCAGACCATACCATCTTCTGTCTTTTAGATATTTATTAACGTACTGAAATAATGCTGTCACATGGGCAGCGGAGTGCTTTACACTTACCATGGGAAACAGTGAGACAACCTCTGGTTAGTAGTTGTGATGTTCAGAAGCTAATAGGTACAGGAGGAGCAGTAGGGAAGAGTATTAGGGGAAGTGAAGACTAAGGAAAACATACGAACTAAAGCTCATGGAAGAAATAGGAGGGCCTTACAGATAAGATTTGATTAGGAGGGCCTTCAGCCTTCTTTTGAAAGCATACAGGGAAGCATTTGTTCTAATATCACCAGGAAGGCCGAATTGATGGCACACCGGCTGAATTGATGGCACCGGCTGAATTGATGATGCCGGCTGATTTGATGGAGGACCGGCTGAATAGATTCACAATCTGCCCCCCTTTTCCTTTTGCTGGTTTGTTAGACTGTACTGTGGCTACAATTGCACAGGCAGACAAGAGTACAGGCATAAGAAACCATGTATGGCAGAGTTAAACTGGTGCATCTTGTGCAGTATAGTATAACAACATACCTTACCCATGTTTTCTTCCATTGCAGGTTTCACAGACAGTACCACACACATTTAAACGGGCATATGTGAGTACAAGAAGAACAGGTAATTGTGTGGTAAAGTTAAACTGTGATGTATCTTGTACATGGTGGTATAACAATATACATACCTTACCCATGTTTTCTTCTAATGCAGGTTTCCCAGACAGTACCGCACACATTTAAAAAGGCATTCAGGAGTACAAGGAGAACAGGTAACTGTTTGGTGGGGTTAAACTGTGGTTCATCTTGTACATTGTACTATAACAACATACCTTACCCATGTTTTCTTCCGTTGTAGGCTTTGCGGACAGTACCACATACATTTGAACAGGCATACATGAGTCCATGTAGAACAGGCAAGTGTTTGGTAGAGTTAAACTGTGGTGCACCTTGTACATTGTAGTATAACAACATACCTTACCCATGTATTCTTCAGTTGCAGATTTTGCAGACAGTACCACACACATTCGAACTAGCATACATGAGTCAATCAAACAAACAGGAAATTGTTTTAGCAGCATTCCCTTATGATGCACATTGTATATTGCTGTATCACAATGTGCTGTAACAATCTTTAATTCTATTGCAGGCTTTACGGACAGTGCTACTTATAATTTTGGAAGGGCAGGGCAGAGAACAGAAAAATCTATGTAATTACACTCTAGATTTTGCTGGCGATGCCTCAGTACTATGTGACAGATTGCATTAATGAGCAGAGACATCAACCTTAGCCATGTTCCATTATTTTTCAGGCTTTCTGGCACAGCAGCATAATACCGGTTAGCACACAAATGTTCAAGTGCAAAGCTGTAAGTTCTGCAGAGTGCAGTGCTTCACCACAAAGGAAGCAATGTTGACTTGTATTCAAAGAAGAGTAAATGAAAAAAATTGTGGGGGCTTAGATACAGATATCACGAAGTAAGGTTCACGTGCAACTCTCGGAACTATTTCAATACAGTCCAGAAGTGAGCTTGATTTGCAAAGCATGTGCCAAAGCTAAGATTGTTGGGGACTTTGATGCAAGGAAGAAATGGAGTGATGGTTGACCACTGGCTTGCATGAAATGCCATCTAATTGGCAAAGTTCACGAGTCTATCTTGGTGATATTGAGAAACAGAATGCTGCTGCCAGGTTTAAACTGGCACTGACAAAGCAAACAGAATGGAAGTGGTTGAATGACAAAGATCCCTGCCCTAGTAGATAAAGATTCTAATCAACAGCGAGTTTCTGGCAGTCACGATGAAAACTTCAATGTTGTCTGTTCAAGACATCCATGACAACATAGCTTAGTATGTGAAGATACCAGACCGCTGGAGGAGCAAGAACTATGCCTTAGTATACGCTATTGAGGACATCAATAGCGTGATACACAGTGAAGCTATGGCAGAACTTTGTAACGCTTTGTATCACACATTGATAATTGATGAGAACACAGATATGTATGTTACAAAACTGGTCATTTTGTACTTCAAGTTCTGACCTGTAACATCAACAGAGCACAAAACACTGTGTGGGGACATAGTGAAGCTGATTAGTTGTAATGCTGAGGCTATCACTACTGCTGTGAAAGATCCCTATGCTGCAAATGGACTGGACCTTATGTAAATGGTCATGTTGACATCCGAAGGTGCATCTATGATGCTGGGTAAGAATAATGGTGTTGCTACTTGCCTTTAACAATCCATTCCCTATCTCATTGAGCAGCATTGTGTCCCCCAATTTGGGAGTTGATGATACCTGGGAGAGGGTTCTGATGATTAAACAGATGGAGACATTATTGAGGACTGTCTACACTGTGTTCTTCTTATCTCCTGCATGGAAGTCCAAGCTGGATAAAATCGCATCGGTCATAAAAAGTGAAGTGGTCTCCTTTTGACCATTGAATGAAGTCTGATGGCTTTCAATGAATTTTGCAGTTGGTGCACTAATTTGTAATTATGAGGCTATTATTAAGTACTTTGAGCATGAGAAAGTTGAGGAGAATGATCTGGTTGCTAAATATTGTTACAGAAAGCTATCTGACTCAAACTATCATATTTCCCTTGCAGTACTTAATGACATTCTGTGCAACTTTGCATCTTTGTGAAAACTGTTCCGAAAAAGTAATTTGACTACTGTTGAATTTTCCTTTTCCGGTAAGCACGCACTCCCTCCCACCCGTACTTCCCAGGCAATTTAGGTCCAATTTGACCCTAACTGTCTTTCCTCCTTTAGGTCTATCCGTGCATCGCCACCGAAGACCATAATCCCAGCTTCAACAAATTCCTGCAGGTAAGCCTTCTGTCTTTCTTTCCTTTCCCTCCACTCCCAGCAGTTTGCACCTCCTTAAATCCCTCTTTCTCACTTTCCAGCTTTCATCTAGGCAGCCACGTTGTACATTGGCACCTCGTCCCTCTTTACCTATCCCGGCTGCCTAATTCTGGCAAGCAACCCCACATCTGTGGGTACAGGCATTTTTCTCACCCCCACCGCCATGACCGTACTCTATGCTTACATTTCCCCCCCCCCCCCCCAGGCCCATCCCTGAGCTATCCCAGGCTCTTCTCCAGTGACCCATGGATTAACGCCCTCGCTATTGCCTAAGTAATAGGTAAGCGCCTGCACCCCCTTTTTCCATCCTAGCTCCACATATGGGCACGCTCATCAGTCTTGATCACAACACCCCGTCATCCACATTACGGGCACAAAGCATCGTATTTCACTTTTAATTAACAGCCCGCCGCCGATCACTTCTCATTTCATGGTTTCCATGTATAACACCATATGCGCAATTTTTATCACCACATCCACATACTTTTACATTGCAGTGACGGTTTTTTACCTTCATTGGTCGCATCATACCTCACGTTATTCCCTTGGTTTCTGAACGGGCAGGTGTAGTAACCCTCCCACTTAGCTCAGTGTGCACTCACCTGTTTGTTCGCCATTACACGCTGGCATGTGCATCAGAGCGGAATAGGCTAATATTATTACTCCTTTCCATCCATATCCAAAAACTCTTGGATAACCCTAGTAAATTCATTGTGTACATTTTTGATTGCTTGATTCTATTTTCTCTCTTCTACGCATATCTAAAATGTCCTTTCTTTGCCTTTTTCTCCTAAATGTTTTACAGGCACCAATTTTCAGGCTTGTAGTAAACCGTCCTAATGATGATCCTAGTATTATGTTAAAGGATCGAAACATCGTCGACTTGCTTGAACAGCTTGCACATTAATCGATTGTGATAAAAACAAGTGCAACGGCTGTCGTCTCTAAGCTTGTTCTAACTATTTGCATTCTTTACAAGTTGCTTTTGTCTTGCCTGAATGTTTTCGTCTAAATGTACATGTTTTGGGATTATGTAGGACGCAGGAATGTGTCCCACCTTATTGTTGTGTGTTGATTTATTTTGGCTTTGATCATTCATTAAATGTATTGTCCGGGTGGACAGTATCAATATAGCACTGATTCTAGCTATATCCATCAAATCTTTATTCGGTTTCTTTATTAGGACCACTGTTTACTTAAAATACTGACGCCCTAGGTCCTTATCCACCTTGCGGGTTCCCTTGTTTGATTTGAAATACAGTATAGTGTGGTGTTTCAGCTTGTTGATGTCTGCGCAACATATCGAGCATCAGTGCAGATTGAGAACAAGAGTTTAGTCTCATGAACACTATCAAGAGTAAACACACAGAAAGACTGTCAAAACGTGACTTTGGGGCCCCCAACAGGGCCCCCTTGGGTGCATGGCCTCCTGGTTGAGGCCAAGGGGGCACCCTTTTGATCCCTGCACCAGTGACAGGTGTCTTGAGGGATGAACTGTACCTCCTATTTTACAATGGGAGCATGCATTCCGAACGGAATATATGCTCCCATTGTAAAGTATAGGAATGCAACAGAACAGTGTTCTGTCTCATCCAAATTAGTCGGTCAGGATCGCCGATCGGGTGTCGGTCGCTGCCATGATCAAGACGATGTCCGACATCGTATTTGGGCCCTTATTGTGTGTATGTGAAATTGTATAGGCTCCCAGCATTTCCCCACCCTATGAACATTTCTCCAGTTGACAATTTTAATATAATCTTATAATGGTACCACCGTTTGGAGTCCTGTGCTTTTCTAAAACTGAAGTGTACTTGTCTGTGTAACTGATTTGTGTCATGACGGGTGTATCTAAATTGCAAACCTGCCTTCAGACCCTTCACATGAATGAATGATTTGTAAAGCGCAACGTTTACTCCAAGGAGCATCTTGGCGCTAGCGAGACAATATCTGATACTATGTAATAGTGGAGAAACCAAGTTAACATACTGAAATCAAGGAATTAAATGAGAGATAAAACAGTGTCATCTGGTAAGGAAAACATCCAGGTCTTTAAAAGCTTCTTAACCCCTTACACGCTCATGAGAGCTCGTCATGAGGTACGCCTGTCGTACGCTCATGACGAGCTGAGCTCGTCATGTAACGCGGGATTTCTTTCTCAGGATTTTTATCGTTTAGAAGCAGGTACCCGCCAACACAAGTGCTTGCTTGTGGAAAGATACAATGGAATCAAACTTGATCCCCAAGTTTCTCACTGTATCCACTGTATTGGGAGGTAGGGCTGAATTGGAACGCCACCACTGAATTGTGGAAGATGAATTAGATTTCCCAAACAACATAATTTCTGTTTATGCATTCAAGATGATTCAGTTTCATCCAGTCCATCGCTGCTGTTAGGCAGTGATGAAATTTCTCTTCCCCTAAGAGTTTTTATCTGGAGTAAAAATCAACTGTGTATCATCAGCATAGGCTCTGGATTCAACATCAATTGTGGATAGAAGGGTGAGGAGTATGTGCCATATAGATATCAAAAAGAGTTGGACTCAGGGATGACCCCTGAGGTACCCCTGATGTTTCCTCAGATTTATAGTTACCCAGTGTTATTATCTGGTGCCTGTTTTCCAAAAAAGGTGTGATCCATGCTAATGCGTTGTTCATAATTCAGCTATGTGCAAGCCTATCTCTCAAAATAACATGAGAGACGGTATCAAACGCAGCTGACAAGTCCAACAGAACCAGCACTGCATCATTGCCTTGATCAGGGGGCAATTTCAGAATATCGGATATATAGAGCAGTACTGACTCTGTTGAATGGCCCGGTCTGAAGCCCGATTGCTTGCGGTGTAATATATTGGTATTTGGAAGAAATCATTTATTTGTGTATTTACTAATTTCTCAATGATTTTACTCAGACATGCAGTAGTGAGAATGGTCTATGATTAGAAAGAGTGGTAGGGTCAGGAATTTTCTGTTTTTTTAAAGAGGATTCACAGCTGCAAATTTCCAATTTTCAGGAACTTTCGCTAGCCTGAAATTTGAATTATTTATCTGATTGACAGTTGGATATATGATATCTACCAGTGCATGTAGAACTTTTGGGGGACAGGGATGGAACTGAGAACCTGACTTACAGGAAAAAATAGCATATCCAGATTGTTCCAAATGAATCTCTTTAAAACAGGTACGTTTACTATTATTTTCCCGAAGTTGATTATCATTAGGAAGAGAAATACTGTCCGTAAAATGTTTCCTAAGGTCTATGATTTTTTCCTCAAAGATATCAGCAATTTGATCACATAGATCCTGTGAAGGAGGGATTTCTTGTTCAAGACAATTTTGATTAATTAAAGATTTAAAAATATTAAAAATCGTTTTTTTGAATGCCAGCCTTATTAATTAAATTGGAGTAGTATGCCCTCTTTTCTACTCTAATTTGCTGATGGTATGCTCTGAGTGCTGATTTAAAAGCCTTCATAACTTCTGGTTTGTAGTCTTTTCTCCATAGTTTTTCCCGTTTTTTACATTGACTAGGTAGATCTTTTAGAGGGGAGGTGAACCAAGGGGCTGACTCTTTCTTCATGCTATTTTTTCCTTAAAGGGGCTAAGGGTGCCAAAGTATTTGCCCTGAACAACATCCAATCATTGAAGAGATCATTATTGATTAAAGGGTTTTTGGTAAGAATAGGTTTCTTGGCTTCTGCTATGTTTTGTAGGTTGGGATTTGAGAGCATGCTATTCCATCTCAGAGTTTGAGCACGACCCTGTTGGCTGGGATAACTTTCTTGTGGAGCATTTATCTGGTCAAATTTAAAGGGGATTAACTTGTGGTCTTACCATGTTAAAGGAACTGGGGGGGTCGATGGTTAGGCTGACAGTGTTGGTACATATCCCATCAAGGGTATGACCTGCACAGTGTGTGGACCCCTTTACCTTTTGCTTTAGCCCCAGGGTGTTTATAGTTTCTATAAAAGATTTTGTATTAGAAGGGTTAGCTGTTTCAAGATGGAGATTAAAGTCACCTAAAATAGTGAAATTGGAATACCTAACCATTAGGGGGCTTAAACTTTCCCCTAGGCTAGCTAGAAAGTCAAGAGCGGATCCCGGGGGCCTATAGATTAGAGCTCCTGCAAACGTGGTGCAACTGTCTAGCTTAAAACTAAAACCGAGACTTTCCGCCTTCTTTAGTTCATTAATGTTTAAGGTAGAGCATTTCAGATAATCTTTGTAAATTATGGCTATGCCTCCTCCTCTTTACCCACTTCTATCCAGTCTACAAATGGGGTAGCCAGGGGGAAGTACTTGCACTACATCCGGATTTGAACATTCAGTTAACCAGGTTTCTGTGATAAAGAGGCAATCCAGATTCTAATTTACCAACATGTCCTGGATATGTAGTGCATTTTTTGCAGAAGATCTAGCATTTATAAATCCACAGCACATCTGTTTGAATTTAATCTTACTCGCAGGGGAAACAGTATGTCCAACCATTCTATTACACTTATGATTGAAGGTAAGATTACTTGTGCGGCAGACTAAGGGGCCTATACTATACTCCATTTGAAGGAGAGCTTGACAGGTGTTATCTGATGAATTAAGTGTCAAGAGCTCTTCCCTAGTATATGAGAGCTCCAGTCCAAAACCGGCAGCATTTCTGCCACTGGGCACTGATCAGGCACGGACAGGCGCAGACGGGCTTGCCATTGGCGCGCCTTCGGCACGCCGGAAACGCCTGCTGCAGCATCTGCAATAAATCCCCTTGGGTCTCCCGCCACTCACACAGCAACAGCAGGTAGTGGGAGTGTCCTCTGTGGGAGGGGCTGCGTCTCTCTGCTCAATCGGCGATAGTAACGCCGCGGCAGCCCGGAAACGCAGACTCTAACCAGGCTAAAAATTAAAGAATGTGCAAAACAACGCAATTTTTAGGGAGCAATGCAGCGTATGTGCAAGCCAAAAACCTCTCCCAAATTGTACTGAGGTCAAGGCGAGTGCCCTAAAACATTCAAAAGAATGAGTGCAGCAATCACATAAAAACAATTCAAAAACACTGCACTTTATGTGTAGAAATGCATGGCGCTTTATGTGTAGAAATGCACCGTCTTTTCAATTTTTTTGTCGGAGGGGCCGATTCACAGAACTAACTTAAGACACAATCCCAAACTTACTACTTTTGGTATTCACAGAAGGCATTTAGTAGTAGTAAAGTTCGAATTTTGTCTTAAGTTTGACTTAAGACAGACTTAAGACAGACTTCAGACAGATTTAAGACAAACTTAAGACAAAATCCTAACTTAAGTCTGTCTTAAGTCTGTCTTAAGTTTGTCAAGCCCATCTTAGGTCTATCTTAAGTCTGTCTTAAGTTTGTCTTAAGGCAAGAGTGCGGGACACCTGTATTGACTGTGAGGCCTCCACTGCGACTGCAGCAGCCGTTTGCGAATTAGACCCTTAATATTGATATATATCACACTTAAATAAGCAATCACAAGTGCAGTTATCTAGTAAGTGTTAGGATCATGATTTCAATTGTGTAAAAGCTTCAAGCACCCCACTAAACAACGATTATTGCTATATTTTGCAACTAAACAGGCAGTCACAAGTGTAGTTTTCTTTCAGGCACTAGGATCATGATTTGAATGGTGCAGCAGGCGCAGTGGCACCGGGTCAAAAAGTTGTCAGAACTCCTCTAAACACCTAATATTGTTATGTTTTACTACTAAACAAGCAGTCACAATTTCAGTTACCTTGCAGTTAAAAGAAACTTGATTTGAATGGTGCAGCAGGCACAGTGGCACCAGGCCAAAAGTTGTCACTACTCCACTGAACACCAAATATTGCTATATTTTTCTACCAAAGCAGGTGAAGTTATCTTTCAGGAACTGTGGTCGTGATTTGAATGGTGCAGCAGGTGCAGTGGCACCAGGGCCAAAAGTTGACAGAACTCGTCTAAACACCTGAAATTACTAGAGTTTAAGGCAGTCATAAATGCAGTTATCTAGCAAGCACTAGGGTGGGTCATAATTTCAATAGTGCAGCAGGTGCAGTGACACCGGTGCCAAAAGCTCCAAGTACCCCACTGAACACCTAATTAACCCTGGGCGTAGTTTGCGAAGTAGCGCTACGCGAAGTTACACAAAGTGCACTTCGCACTACGCGAACTTCACGTAGCACTACGCGAGCTGCGTAGTAGCATGTTCGCACTGTGCAAAATGCGTTATCAATGATTGCACAGTGCGGACAAGCATCTGGCACTGTGCAATCATTGAAAACGGCATCTTGCACAGTGCGAGCTGTAGTTTTCTGCCGCTCGAGTAGATTTTTACTCGAGCGGCAGCTTTCTCAACCCGGACTGGTAGTTTCTCATCGCGAGTGGTCGCGAGCATGCGCGACCACTTGCGATGAGAAACCTGACCTCCCCGCGTTGAGAGTCTCGCCAGGATGTCATTTTGCTTGCTCGCGGTCGCGAACATGACGTTGAGGAACGCGAACAAGCAAAAAATGACCGCTGCACTACGCTATGCTGTGCTACGCGTGTTTGCACTGTGCTACGTGCATCTCGCGTAGTGCGAAGTTGCGCAAACTTCGCAAACTACGCGAGCGTAGCGTAGTGCTTCGCCCAGGGTTACACCTAATATCCTTATGTATTATTTTTAGGTCAAGCGTAAGGCAGCGCGCAAGCGCTGCTCTGCAGTTCGCGCTATATAAAACTTTATAAATAAAGAGCTGCGTAGTTCAGTACGGAGGGAAGCCACGCCCACTCCGCCGCCCTTATGTTTCATTGGCTTGTGTGTTTGTCCTTTGTAAATGCTGTCTACTGATTGATTATGGGGCTTGTTAGTCCCTCCTTAGTACAGCCATGTCATCATTTGTATCCGCCCATGGGTACTGGCCCCTTTACTTCTTTGTTGCATGTACTATTTCGATGTCATGCATTCAACTGTCCTATACTTTAGGAGATCATTCACCTGCGCTGCCCCTTTTCTCTTACAGGTAAAGCATGAGCCGTGAGGTACAACTCTTCTCCTAGTGACAACGCCAGTGCAACTTCTCTGCTAGGTGGAGCACTGAAGCGCTTTGAAGCTACATCCGTTGGTATCCCGGCAGGGCAGGCAGGTTTGGGGGAGGTGCCTTCCTCTGACCTGGCAGTGGTGGAGGGTAGGAGAGGGTAGTAGGACTCGTGATGCGGCATGATTATGCCCCCTTACACACAACTCGTAAGAGAGCTGCCTTTACTTGGCGCTGAGTTCCACGACTGGTTACCTGCTGGGCTCTCAGTGCGCTCCTCCCGCCATAATCTGCTGCGCCTTTGGAACATGCTCCTGACATCCCTCTCCCCATGCTGGCGGATTGGGAAGCCGGGGTGCTCTATGCCTGCTACCTGTCACCCCTACCTACACCTGGACGAACCCCGCCGGGCACCATGGGCGCGTAGTGCACGAGTTACAACAATGCAGAGAAGGTACTGGTGAGCATCTTCAGCTGCCCCAGGCTGCCCGCCGATAGCGAGGTAGGAGCTGTCTACTGCTGCGGCTTCTGGGACAAGAAGACCTGCTGCAACTACCCCAACAGCTACTTCCCCTATGACCACAACTACATATGGTGGCTGACGTAAGTGGAGAAGGGGATGAGAGCTGTGGAACTGTATGCACTGAGCCAGGGCACCAGACAGTTACTCCAGTGATTTTGGCTTGTGCGCCTTTTGTAAACTTGCTTGTGCGCTCAAACCTGACACTGGCTTTACTTTTGATGACCTAAAACCACAGCTGTTCTCGAATGAGGGGGTTCCTAGAGTTTACTCCTGCAGATAATGCTGCGGTAGGGATGCCTGAGTAACTCTGACTTAACAGCTGAACATGTTTGCCGTGAGGGCCTACTGGAAAGGGGGCATGGTTTTGTGGGAGGATTTAGTCCTTGGGAAATGTGCAAAGACGAGGGTGTTTACGCGTAAAGTAAGGGAGTATTTCACCATTCCACCTCACTCTTCTTTAATCCACGACCAGACAGTCCCTGCCATTACCCTTCCTCCAGAAAGTTCTTTGTCATCCTCTCCTCCCCCGTCCGCCCTCCTGTTATCCGTGCCTTCTCCCCCGCCCTCCCTCCTTACAGATGTCCGTGCCTTCTCCCGACCCTCCGCCCTCATTCCCATTCTCCATGGTGCCAAGTTGCCAACCATTTGCAATGTAAAACGTCTTGCGTAAATTGGAGATATATTGCATTGCAAATGCTTGTTTACTGTGCTGATAAAGTACAGATTTGTGTTGTTCTGATTGTGTTTTCCTTTGTTGAACTCTTGTCATAATGTGACCGATAAAATAGATACAAAAGGAAAACAGCACAAATTATTTTCAGTAAAGCCAAAACAGACCGAAAGCGCTCCAGAAGAAGAATTTTCAGTGCAAGACTTATTTGGGTTAAATAAATGTGAAAGTTACCAGATAACTTCACCCATTAGGCAGTGACCATACTCTACTCTTCTTTTTATCTACAAGCCCTTGCAATTTTGAACGTTTTTTTGCCAACGAGATTTGCCTACTCCGCGCATCAGACATACAACGTAGTGTTTTTTTAATTACAGAAGGACGCAAGGAGCAGGACGGAGAGCAGTCAGGCAGGAGGTGGCAGACAACAAGGTAAGTGGCTACTTTGCATTTATAAAGACTTTGGGAGGGGGGAGGGACCGTAGCATATTTCCACTGAGTTTTTTTTAAACTCCGTGGAAGTACACGTAGAGGCACTGCAGGGCTGCCTTGCGCCCACGAAGGGGGCACTCCTAAGAGTGCGGCCCCCCTTAGTGCCACAGGATGGCACATGAGTAGCCTCCCAGTGTTTGAGACCCTCGAGGGTCCCCCATGCCTGTGTCACTTCCGGGCAGGAGGGCGCGGGGGGAGAGGTACATATACCTCTCCCGTCCACTGTTTGCCCTCTTTTTATGCTGCATTGATGCCGTTTCTGACGTGTCCCTGGGAGCTGCTTTTGTTGCGGTGAGGATTCCCCCCGCCCCACGAGGCTGGGGCCGGCTGCGGCAGTCTGCCAGTGGGGAGGAGAGGACAGCTGCCAGGGGGCTAGGGCTGTGGTACCCCTCCCCTGGTCGAGGCCAGCACTGTGCTGAGCGGGGAAGGGGCCTAGAGGGGAGGCAGATGGAGCACCCCTTAGCGTGATGCGGGTCGGGACCCGGCCCGATTTGGGCCCTTGGGTTTTGCAGCGTTTCTTGGTGCGTGGGCCTGATGCCTGCTTTGGTGTGGAGGCTGCTCAGCGCGCCGCGGATTGCGGGGCTCGTCCAGGGATCCGGCGCCTTAGGGAAATCACAACATCCTCAGGGCGGGGGCCGAACATGCGGGGGTCGTACATGTTCTCATGCTGTAGGGCACATTCCAATCGCGGGGATGGCTGGCTGCATGGCCCCTTCAAGTTAGCTCACCCAAGCCTGCGTGGGCATGCGGTGAGGTGCGGGTGTTATGCAGGCTACTCCTGCACTTGTCTGCCAGCGGTGTAGTATTCCTGGGTCGGAAGTACCGCAGGCGTCTTGCAGAGCAAAAAGCGTCGGGTGACACAATGTTAGTAGTTTTATAGTGCCACTTCCCTTGTGAAGTACTTTGAATTGCGCTGAATAATGCAAGAGCCAAAGAAACAAAGGTCCCAATCTCGTTTTTAGGTCGAGGACTGCGTCGCACTGCATAGCAGTGTGGGCGGAGCTCCGAGATTTAATGTTTCTTAGTTAGGGGGCTTGAACCCGCCCCTCTTCTCCATTGGCTGGCTTCCTAAACGGAGGCCACCCATTGGAGGAAAAGGCTGTCACTCGGTTCAAGCCCCGTCTTTTTCGGATTCGGGGGCGTTTTTTTAAGCTTCTTTCTTGTTTTCTTTCTCTCCTCTTCCCATTGGCTGGAATTCTACCTTCCAGCCAATGGGAAGAGGAGAGAACGAAAACCACGCCCCCGAATCTGAAAAAGACGATGCTTTCTCCGAGCCATTTCTGAATGACCTCGGAGAAACATGGTGGTGTGGAGCGCTCCTCTCTTGCTTTCCGATCTCCGGAAGGCAAGAGAGGAGCGCTCCACACCACAATGTTTCTCTGAGGTCATTCAGAAATGGCTCGGAGAAACGCCCGTTTTTTGGTAACTAGAAAAACATCACTTTGCACTGCTTTATATTTAGCTGCCCCTGCAGCACCGCTTTCCACTTTATAAAACAACTAGCAGCCCGTCCCGACGTTGTCCGGGTATGAATTGCTGCCGGCCAGTAGTATATTGTTTTCTAGGATTTCGTTTTGATAGCATTTCTTATCTGTGACAGGCCTGTGAAACGCTCCGATTCACAGTGCACTGCTGATGCACTTAAGAGTGCGGGTTCAGTTTATTTTCCTTGCAATATTATATAGCGCGAACTCGACAACATGGCATGAGCACAATTTACATTACAGAAGAACACATTCATTTGGGGTAGGCATGGGGAGACAAATCGATTTGCCTGGAATCACAGGATGTTGAGCTGATGCCGAGATTCGAACGTAGCTCCCCAGCTCTAAAGTTCGCAATTCTAGGACTTGTGGCGGGAGGTGTGTCTAACAGTGTATGTCGGTGCTGGCCATCAATGAGAGAGACCTGTGCATTTTTCAAATGGGTGGTGAAAAAATATGAGTATGTTGCTGGAGATGTGGGCCGCCGTGCCACCAAAGTACTTACCGGGGGAGGGTAAACACCCATTATTCCGCAACTTTCTTTCCGCATACTATCACTCCGCATAATTTCATTACGAAAGTACCATGTCTCCGCAATGCCTTTATAACGCATGGCATTACATTTTATATGCTTTTACCACGCATACATTTACAATGAAATTCGTTGTAAATGCATGAATGGTAAAAGCAAGTTTTTTTTAATGTTTGGATAAGGTAAGTATGGGTATAGGGGTATATGTTTTGGGGTACTAAGGTATATGTTTTGGGGTGTTTGGGTATTTTAAGGGTTCAGATATAGTTTTGGGTTATGGGGTACAGGGGTATTTTTAGGGTTCAGGGCTAGGTTTTGGTTTTGGGGTATAGGGGATTTTTAGGGTTCAGGGGTAGGTTTGGGTTTTGGGGTAGAGGGGTATTTTAAGGGTTCTGGGCTAGGTTTGGGTTTTGGGGTACAGGGGTATTTTTAGGGTTCAGGGCTAGGTTTGGGGTACAGTGGTATTTTAGGGTTCAGGGGTAGGTTTGGGTTTTGGGGTACAGGGTTATTTTTAGGGTTCAGGGCTAGGTTTCGGTTTTGGGGTACAGGGGTATTTTTAGGGTTCAGGGGTAGGTTTGGGTTTTGGGGTACAGGGGTATTTTAAGGGTTCAAGGCTAGGTTTGGGTTTTGGGGTACAGGGGTATTTTAGGGTTCAGGGGTAGGTTTGGGTTTTGGGGTACAGTAGTATTTTTAGGGTTCAGGGCTAGGTTTGGGTTTTTGGGTACAGGAGTATTTATAGGGTTCAGGGCTAGGTTTGGGTTTTGGGGTACAGGGGTATTTTTAGGGTTTAGGGATAGGTTTGGGTTTTGGGGTACAGGGTATATTTATAGGGTTAAGATGGGTTAGTGTTTAAGGGTGTTGGGGTATTTTAAGGAGTAAGGGTGGGTTATGATTATGGGGTGCAGGGGTATTTAAAGGGAGCAGGGTGGGATTAGCACACGATATGAGACATGGCATGAAGGGCGGAACGTACCACACGCCCCCAGCGTTTGTCACGCCCCCAGCACACGCCAACAGCACAACGCAGACACGCCCACAAGGGACTACTATGCTGGCACGGTTCTTTTACCTTTTAAATGTATATGGTGGGCGTCTGCATAGCCTATGTCCTTCTGCTGCAACTGCCCTTTGCAATGCTGTATTGGGTGTTGTAATTGGTGCTGTGGTTCCTGAGATTACCCGCCTCAAAGGTTGGGGCTCTCTCTTATATAGTATGGATTGTCAAAAGCAAAATTAGCATGTTTCTGAGTCTTAAATTTGTCAGTGAAAGGGGCCTCCGTATACATCTTTTACGGAAACAGGTAGCACTAGTAAGGCCTCTATTGCAGGGCATTCTAATCCGATTAAATATGGTCTCTCACACTCGTCAATGCATGTAGCCCATCCCAAAAGGGCAGTCGCGGTAACTAGCCAGGAGCATGGAGAGAGAAAGGAGACTAGATCCCACGCGAAGCCCGAGGTCCACGCACGCGCGTGTGGTTTCCTCTTTGGGCTGTGTTCGTAGCATTGGGCTCCTTTTCCGAGGGCCCTCCCACAGCCATGCCGACCGGTGACTACAAGTGAGTGGAAGACTGCGGAGTATTTCTTTTCACAGGGAGTGGGGGTTGAGTGAAGCTCCGTGTCTTACCCCATCCCTCTCTTTTACAGCTCGAAGCCCAGCTGGGCAGACCAAGTGGAAGAAGAGGGCGAGGGCGCGGATGGAGAGTCCGGGAGCCTTCCGCTGCTCACTTCCACTGAACTACCCAGCTCACCGGGTGAGTGCCAGGGGCGCGCACATTACCATATGGGCCTTCAGAGAGTGACAGGGTGTCCTGAATACATTAAAGCGGGAACTATGCAACTGAGGACGGTGACACGAGGGATAGGGCCCTTAGGAAGAGACGTGGGACAGCGATCGGGAACTTTGTGACTTACTTGAGTAGGATTAGTTTGTCATATTAACGTGTAAAAGGGTGGCCAGCCATCCTTCATTTTGAAGGTTTGTCCACAAGTCGGGGTTCCTTTTAACGCAGCCCGCATAGAGGTACTGCGGGACATCTATAGTCCCCTATTGTTGTCCATCGTACTTTTAACCCTAGTAAAGACAAGCAACTCCCTTTTACAGACCGTTTACCTGTATATTGCGCCATTGATTAGGTCATTTCGCAGCACACTTTGTTTTTTGCAGGAACTTACTTTAGTGACATTTAATAGTTATCAAATCAATCAAATCAAATCAAACTTTATTTCGATTGAATTTACAATCATGAAAGTTCAACGTAATAGAACATTTTTCAACAGTTAAAAGAGAAAAGAAAAGCACTATTAATTGATATATACAAAGATATAAAATTAGTTATAAAATTAGTATTTCCTGGTGTCAACTGTACATTAGGAACCTATGTGTTCCCTGTGAGAGTTATACACACAATAAACAAAATATTTTACGATGCAGAGACAGCAGATAGAGAGCGAATTTTCAAGCAAGCCTTTAAGAAGTAGGCTATAGATTTGGCAACATATGGTGTATCTAAAAACTGTAATGCCAAAAGGGCTGGTCTACATCTTCTCAGCCCAAACTGACGTAGTAGTGGAACCAGCCAGCGTTTACGCGGGGTCTCATACAAGCTACAAAATAATGTTATGTGCAGGGTGGACTGAACAGAACGATCGTCACAGGGACATCTGGTTAGTTCACGAGACCAGTCTAGAGGCAGGGGTTATATCTTTATAAAAAGGATTCTGGAGGGGAAAAACATGGTGTGTGCTCTCCTAGTCACAGCAGCATAAGGCTCCTCCTTTTACCGACACCAAGGTGTTTAAAAGAAACAAAATTAATGCAGGTGCTCATCTAATGGAACTGTGGACAGGGGGTTGAGTTTGGGGCGGCTATGTTTTTAAGTTTTTTCGAGCTGTATATGGAAGACATCTGCATGTATTGTAAGAATGTCTGTGAGAAGTGGACTAGAGAGAATTATCTCAACAATTCTACCAGGCAATAATTTATGTCTGACACCCTCTGTTCAGGCATAAAGTCAACGTCTGGGCTCGATGGGGCTCCCAACTCTATCTGAAACATCCAGACAGTGATTTGGCAACTCTTTAACGATGCTGGAAGTTGAGTCACCAAATTCCTGAGTTAAATAAATGGCAACATCCTAATAAATACATACACCGCATTTGTACTTGCGGCCCAAAAAAAATGCCCACAATTGCAGGCCATTCAGCCAATGCCGGGACCTCCACACTTCCAAAGTTGGCAGCTCTGGCCATTTGGCCACACCTCCTTTGCTGGCCCCCACTGTTACCTCTGCTAACTTTTATTAAAGTTTGTTGCATGAGGGATACTCACTGACAGTTTGAATTAATGCAAGTTTTACATTGCACAAGGCAACTATAACTGTCTAAAACTCATGTTGCTTTAGCTGTACAACACTTCAACACATTACAGGCTAAACACAGAAACGGAGTGTAGCTGTCATTGTAGTTAAGAAAGTGTGTTAGTTAATGCTGCAGCAATGGCTAACGCAGGGCTTGTATCCTGCAGTTTACTAGTAGCTGAAGGCATTCTTAATCTTCTTATTCCTTCTGGGCTTCGATTAAAAGTCCTGGAGCTGTGTGGTAGTCTGGCTCGGCCGAGGTCCTCCAGACTTCTGAGGTGTTTTCTCCCCAGGATCTATGTATACTTGGCGAAGTACTTTGTTCCAAAATCCCCCATCCAGTATTTCCGGGAGTCCTCGGCTTAAATATCTGTAGAGCGGCTCCACTGATCCCACCGCTACATAAATACGTTTTGCAGGTGTAGTAAGATCATTTCCGCGACACCACGTCTTTTTTGGTCTGAGGAGGTGGTGGTGGTTGCCCCCCAAGTACCAGAGATCCAGCCTGTGAGGAAGGGGCTCCGTTGAACTCGCGCCCCTCAAACCATTTTATTGGGGGAGGTGGCTTTCCGAAGTCCCCAAGTATTGTCTTCGTCCTGTCTCTGAAATTGTAGAAATGTGCACAGCCAGCTACTCCCATAGTGGTACTGAACAGCAAATTTGTGGTAGTAGGAACTATGCATCCTGTATAGCGCCTGTGTGTGTGTGGCTCTGTGTGTGTGTGGCTCTGTGTGTGTGGGGCTGTGTGTGTGTGGGGGGCTGTGTGTGTGTGTGGGGCTCTGTGTGTGTGGGGGGCTCTGTGTGTGTGTGGGGCTCTGTGTGTGTGGGGGGCTCTATGTGTGTGTGTGGGGCTCTGTGTGTGGGGCTCTGTGTGTGTGTGTGGTGGGGCTCTGTGTGTGGTGGGGCTCTGTGTGTGTGGGGCTCTGTGTGTGGGGGGTGGCTCTGTGTGTGTGGGGGGCTCTGTGTGTGTGGGGGGCTCAGTGTGTGTGGGACTCTGTGTGTGTGGGGCTCTGTGTGTGTGTGTGGGGGGCTCTGTGTGTGTGGGGGGCTCTGTGTGTGTGGGGCGCTCTGTGTGTGGGGGGGGCTCTGTGTGTGTGTGTGTGTGTAGGGCTCTCTGTGTGTGGGGCTCTGTGTGTGTGGGGGGGCTCTGTGTGTGTGTGGGGGGCTCTGTGTGTGGGGCTCTGTGTGTGTGGGGCTCTGTGTGTGTGTGGCTCTGTGTGTGTGTGGCTCTGAGTGTATGTGTGTGTGTGGCTCTGTGTGTATGTGTGTGTGTGTGTGGCTCTGTGTGTGTAGGTGGGTGTAGGTGGGTCTGTGAGGGTGGCTCTGTCTGTGTGTAGGTGGGTCTGTGTGAGGGTGGCTCTGTGTGTGTGTGGGTGGCTCTATGTGAATGACTCTGTCAATGGCTCTGTGTGGTTGGCTGTGTGTGTGTGGGTAGCTTTGTGTGGGTGGCTTTGTGTGTGTGGTTCTGTGTGTGTGGCTCTGTGTGTGTGGGGCGCTCGGTGTGTGTGTGTGTGTGGCTCGCTGTGTGTGTGTGTGTGTGTGTGTGTGTATGGCTCGCTGTGTGTGTGTGTGTGGCTCGCTGTGTGTGTGTGGCTCGCTATGTGTGTGTGTGGCTTGCTGTATGTGTGTGTGTGTGTGTGTCTTGCTGGGCTAGTGTTACTATCCTTGTGGGGACTTGGGTGTGATAACACACTCACGCTGTGGGGACTTGATTGCACTGTGGGGACCTGAACCCAGGTCCCCACAAGGCAATGTCTTCTAAATATTAAAAAATGACTTCAGGAACATCTGTGTCAATTTTTACAACTTTTTAAAAAACTGCCTTGTGGGGACCTGTGTTCATCAAGTGTGTTTATATTTCTGCTCGCTCAGAAACACACTAGTAGCTGAAAGAGCAGACTTTTCTAAGGAAAAGATGCACAACCTTGTGTTTATCCAAATATTTTTCTTACAAATTAACCCTTTCACTGTTTACTAAAATGCCATTTTAATCGCATAAAGTATTAAACTTAAACTTTTTGTAAGCGATTTTATAAATTTTGCTCAAAGCAACTTGGAACAGTTTCAAATCCCAGATAACTTTTTTATTGATGTTTGATTCTTTTTTTTTTTTCAAATTTTTATTGAAATAAAAACAGACATACAAAAAAACAAACCAAACTTCACGAGGCGGAAACATTATGGTACAGTATCAGGGGTCCGTGCGGGCAGAGCTCAAAGGCTGAATGAATACAATACAATAGAATAGAACGGGGACTGGGGCGGACAAGGAAACAGGCGGAATCATTGACAATAAAAGAAAGGTGAATGCCAATTAGGGGGACGAGGAAACATCAATGGGCACATCCTGAGGGGGAGTACATATATTGCCACGAAAAACATTCCATTGGGACCAGACTCTACCCCATTTCTTGGGCCGTCCCCGGGAGAGGTACACAGTCCTCTCCCGGAACATGCACCAGTCCATGTTTTCTTTCCATTTGGATAAGGTAGGTGGTCTATGTGAATCCCAAAGCTGGGCAATGTCCCTCTTCGCGACCATATTGCCGAGGGTCGCCCATATAATCTGTGCTGAGCTGTAGTTATTAGGCCCCCAAACGTTCAACAAACAACGCCTGGCGTCGGGCAGCAGCGACACACCCGTTACACTTTCCATGACAGCATGCACTCGGGACCAGAACCTGACCATCTCCGGGCATTCCCACAATATGTGGAGAAAGGAACCAGACATCCCACAGCCACGCTTACATAACCCATCCAAAGTAAAACCCATTCGAACCAGACAAGGCCCAGTAACATACACTCGGTGAAGTATCTTAAGCTGGGCGAACCTCAAACGAGCAGGAATGGCGACTTCCTTGGGCGAGGACAAAGCAGATTGCCAGTCCTCATCGTCCAATTCCAGTCCGTCCGCACACCACGCAGCCCGGAGGCGGACCAGCAAGTCAGCTCTGTTATTGATGAGTTTCTTATAAATCAGGGAGATCGTGCTGTCGGGCACATGACCATCCAAAATACGGTCCTCCAGAGGGGAAGACTCAGGAATATCCGCACCCACTGCAAACACAGACAACAAAGCATGACGGATCTGGGCGTACCTAAAGAATTCATTGGCACCAAGATCATACTCCACACGCAGCACATCAAAGGACTTAACAGTACCATTCGACCACAGATCTCCCACTCTGCTGATACCAATCATATCCCATTTATCAAAGCCTTTCGTCTTCCACAGATGGCCCAAGCATTCCGAATCATACAAGGGGGTGGCCCGAGTAAACCTGCCACACCAGCCCAAAGCCGCAGTCGCATCACGCCACACTCTCACTGCAATCTTAGTGGGACCGGTCAGCGTTCCACGGAGACCACCAGAGTATAACGCTCTATTAAAGGTCCCCCCAGGCAAAATAAATCTATCCATGGAAAACGCCGGGGCAGGGCCCGGTGCGTAGGTCGCATGATTAATCGCACTTAATTGGGAAGCCCAATAGTAACGTCTGATGTCCGGGAGGGCTATACCGCCGTCATACCACGGAAGCGTGAGTTTAGAAAGAGCAATACGGGCACGCCCATCCCAGACCAGCTGTCTCTGCAGGCTCTCCACTTCCCGGAAATAGCTCGAGGCAATCGGGTCAAAGGAGTTCTGTAATGCGTACAAAAATCGAGGCAGAGACATCATTTTGAATAACGCCGCTCTACCGAGGGGCGACAGCGGCAACCTACGACAGCGAGCCACATCAAGCGTGAGCCGCTGAAGGGGGGGCAGTAAATTAAGCTCATATCGCCTGGAAGAGTCCAGGGAAACATAAATCCCCAAGTACTTGAAACCGGCCTCCGTCACTTGAACCGGAAATCTACGCGGCAGCGGAGGGAGGTCTCCAGCCAAGACGTAGACGCAGGATTTGGCCCAATTGATAACAAGACCGGAGTTCTTTCCGAAAGAAGTCAGAACATCGAAAAGTACATTGAGGGACTTTTTGGGGGAAGTGAGATATAAGAGGATGTCGTCCGCGTATAGCGAGACTCGATCATCGAAATCAGGAGACCACCGGATGCCCCGCATAGACGGTTCCCAAAGGAGCCACTCCGCCAAAGGTTCGAGAGCGAGAGCAAAAAGCAAAGGGGACAGCGGACAGCCTTGTCGGGTACCCCGTCCGAGCGTAAAAACGCAAGACACTCTACGATTAACAACTACCTGGGCCAGGGGACTCTCATAAAGAAGTTTCACCCAGGCTATGAAGCTCGGCCGAAACCCGAATTTCGAGAGGGCCGCCCAAAGGTAGGGCCATTCGATAGTGTCGAAGGCCATGGTAGCATCAAGAGAAGCCAAAATGGCCGGTTCGGTAAGTGTCTCGGCTCTCGCGAGAACCCCGTGGAGTCTGCGCAGATTCAAAGCAATATTGCGGTGAGGGATGAAACCGGATTGATCTGGATGGATCAAGTCCCCGATCACAGTTACTAAGCGATTGGCCAATAGCTTAGCCAAAATTTTGGGTTCGGCATTGAGTAAAGAAATGGGTCTGTACGAAGTACAACGATCCCGTGGCTTGCCCTCCTTAGGAATGACAACGATAGTAGCGAGCCGCTGGTCCAAAGGGAGGGAGCCAGACTCCAGGGCTTCGAGGAACATATACCGTAAATAGGGCGCCATTTTGTTGGGTCGCAGCTTGTACAATTCAATGGGCAAACCATTGGTGCCCATCGCCTTACCCGAGCGGAGGGAACGAATAGCCACCGCGATTTCATCTACTGTAAGCGGGGCATCCATGAGGTCTCTGTCCGAGTCAGAGAGGCGAGGCAGACCAATGTCCGCAACAGCAATCAGGAGTCCTCCTCATCTCTATCACAAACGGAGGTGTACACAGTCTCAAAGTGGTCCGCAAAACACTGAACGATCCCAGCTGGATCAGTGACACTCTCACCATCAGGCCGCTCAATCACGGGGACCACACAATTCACTCTCTCCTTCTTGTCCAACCACGCCAGCAATTTACCCGCTTTATCACCCACATCATACAATCGTCCCTGCTGCTCCCTATACATCACTTTCGCCTCATCGGTGACAAGAGCCTTGTAGTCAGCTTGTTTCAAAGCAAGGCAGTGCAACTTGGCATCAGAGATGCCCACCAGAAGATAGTCCTCCAGAGCGGCTATCTCAGACTCCAAACACACAACCTCCACATTCGCAGCTTTCTTAGCGGCGACAATCAAGGATAAAGACTGACCATGTATAACAGTTTTAAATGCTTCCCATAAAGAAACAGCGAAAGAAACAGACCCCACATTGTCGTCAAAATAATGCTCAATTGCTTTAACAAGGTCCGAGCGAGTCTTGGGGTTGCGAAAATACCACGGGTTAATAGGGGCAACTCTACCCTCATCGCCTGCCCCTACTTCATAACGGAGCCACAAGGGGGAGTGATCGGAAATACCCCTAGGGAGTTGACGAATTTCTCTAATGGAGGAGGAATGGACCGCTGGCATTAACAAATAGTCCAGTCGAGAAAGGCTGCTGTGTGCCCCAGAGTGGAAAGTGTACTGCAACTGTGTAGGGTGTAGTAGCCTCCAGGCGTCTACCAGCCCGAAGGTCTCTAACAAGTCACTCAACCACCTTTGCGACCTGGGTAGATCCCTGGGAGGATGACGATCAGAGGTGCCAGAAACCACCGAATTCAAATCCCCACCCAAAATCAGAAGCCCCTCGGGAAGGTCCAAAAGTACTCTACACAGATCAGCATAGGTTAAAGCCTTCAGACCCGGGGGGACATAGACAGAAAAGATGGACAGTGTCTTCCCCTCCCACCTGCCAGTGAGCACCGCATAGTGCCCCCTGTCATCAAGTTTAACCTCGTCAACTGCAAAAGGGAGAGAGGACCGAATGAGAATGCCAGCTCCCCTAGACCCAGAAGTAAACCCCGCGTGAGCCACCAACCGAAAACCGCGCTGATTCATTGCCTGACAAGCATTGCCTATTAAGTGCGTCTCCTGTAGAAGGACAATATCGGGGGAATGGCGTCTAAGGAATCGCAAAACAATACTGCGCTTGATTCTGTCCCCTAATCCATTGACATTCCAGGATAACAGTCTCAACTCGCCGCCCCCCATCCCTGAAAAGGATAAAGAGCAGGACCCACATAGAACCCCACGATAAGTACAAACAAGAAAAACAATACGGTGCCTCTTTAGTATGTTTATCTAGGGACCTGTATCGATACTCCTATTTCTGACCCTTGTCCGGTTATAATTCACTAATATCCATACAACGGCACAGAATCCGGTTTTCAGATTAAGTCATAGCGCATGCTGTCACATTAAGCAAGCCCTATTCCTCCAGCCCCCTAGAAAGCACACCGAGTTCTAAAAACAAACCAAACCTCCAGCAGACCTGGGAAATCCCCCGTAGCTATTGTTTTGATTTCGCTCGAGAACTCCTGTAAAGAATGCAAGAACGACCAGTTCTTATGACATCCTTACTGACGTATTATGTCCATCCTTACGTCAAACACGGCACATTTCAGGTATAAATATACCAACGCTGCCCTAAGCAAAGACACGGTGGTGATGAGCTTGGAGCAGTGACTACTTGCCGGAGAGCCCAGCTGATGCAGGAAGCCCACGGACGCTGCCCCTCCCTATTTGACACGCTGAGAGAGACGCTGCCTTTTCTCCTGCCGAGAAATCCAGCTTCCAGCGTTTCCAGCCCACCTTCGCGGGTGACTGGGATATCGAGTCCTGAGAGAGAGATACCAGCCCTCCTGCCTTCTAAATCCCAGGTACTGAGCTGACTAATCCCTTACAGAGAATTCTTGAGTCAGATTCTTGGCCAAACAAACTTAACTTAAACTGTTACTTACTTACTCCCTCCCACGTATTAGGCTTAGGTCAGGTACACCGGGGTAGGCGTAGTTAGAAGCACCAGTTGAGTACGATTAGTCAATGTATATATGTATGTATATCTTTTATCCATTTTAAAGTATCATATGGCTAAGAAACCATATCAATGCTTTTACTGTATTATTTTATAATCCTGCTTTTACTGTATGCACTTTACTTAACCTTAAGTATTGCAACTGTAGCGATTCATTTCTCTTGTATGAGAAAAAGAGACTGATCAATAAATAACACCTTTTATTGAACACGCCCATCTCTTCTTTCTCTACAAACTGGTGGAACTAAGTATGCACGTACTAACTGAGTAAAATAGCTGTCTTTTGTTTTCACACGACTCTGGAGATATACTCTTGATCAGGGAGAGCAAAGTTGTCATGTTCTATGGTTGTCAGAAACTAAATCCCTTCTTGTCTATCCAGGGAGGTTAAACTCCTCCTCGCCTATTCGAGAAAGTTTCTAGTGAACTCTGAGCTAGCTGGCACACAAAACTTAAGTCTAATATCGTCAGTAGAAGACCTAGTTAACCTCTGTCCTACGTCTATACTATTGAAGATATTATTCCAATACGCAGAGCCTATTGGGATAATAGGAACTACACTACACCTCGCGAACAAACAAAAACACACACACACACCCCCACCACCCCCAACTTGAAGGTGTTACTCCCCCCACACTGCACCCCTGCGTAAGACTAATAAGCCACCCCAACTTGCAGTGTGCCTGTCGCCCCATTACTAAACTAAGCTACGCAAATAACCGAGGAGGAGGAAGAGTCCCCATTCACCCCCCGCCACCCCTAAGCTGATCCATGCCAACAGAAAACACAAGTCCAAATTCAGCTGAAACATCAGAAAAGTTCAGACACCGGGATCCACCGATGAAGTCCTCATTCCGCCACACCCCCTTCGGCGCCTCCGGGGTGCCCAGTATGTTCATCTCTTATAGGCAGAGAGTCGAGCCAGTCACTGACATTTTCAGGACGATCAAAAAAGAATACACGTTCCCTATATTCAATCCGAAGCCTGGTAGGGAACAACAAGGAGTACTTAAGACCCAAGTCTCGCAATCGCTTCTTAACTCCCTGAAATCCAAGACTTTGTTTTTGGACAAGCGGCGAAAAGTCAGGCTAGAAAGAAACGGAGGCATTTTCAAAGTTCACTGGGCCCTTGTCCCGCGAAACCTGTAAGACAGCGTCCCGGTCCCAAAAGTGAAACAACCTGGCGATGATGGGCCTCAGAGGGGCACCCGGCATAGCCTTCCCGCCGGGGACACGATGAGCACGCTCAACCGCAAAGAACTTGCTAAGTCCGGCGGGAGAAAGATAGTTGGCAATCAAGTTCTCCACGAAGAGGTCGACCCCCACAATCTTGGGATTTTCCGGGACACCAATAAGGCGCACGTTGTTGCGACGGGCCCTATTTTCGTAGTCCTAGAGTCGACGAGCCATTAGATCATGCGAGGAACGCAAGTTGCCGATCTCGGTCTGGGTCTCTGTGACGTCTGCAGTAAGACTAGAGGTCCTCAAGCCCAGCGACTCGACCCTTTCATTAGTCTTCGAAAGATCCACTCTAATCAGCGTAATGTCCACGGCAACCGTGTCGATCTTAGAGGCTAGGGCCTCATACTGCTGGCCCATAGAGGCCTGCATGTTGGCTATGGCTTCCATGATGTCCTGCAAGGATGGGTCAGAAGACGCTGGAAAGAGGTTCTTAGGGTTATCCGAAGCACGGCCAGCAGCACCAGGCGACCCCTTGACCTGCGAGTAGTGATCCATATTGTTGGTCTGATTCTGGCCACCACGGAGAGGTGCCTTGGTCTTGCGCTTCTCAAGAGGCTGTCCGGAGGCCATCTTGGAAGAGGGACCCCGAAGGGTTCCTCGCGACCTGGTAAAAATGGCCGGGCGCGGAGTGTCCAGACAGCCAACAAGACTAGATCCGATGATGGTAGGCACTAAAGAGCGGAGTTGTAGACAGTCAGGCGGGCCAGTACCAGACAACAAGGAGACAACAGGCAGCCGAAGGTGGAGAAAGGCTGCACTTCTGCCAATCAGGGCCGGGAGTAGAAAACGAAACCGAAAGTCAGGAGGGGCCAACCAGAGGGGACCCCTGCAGCCGTTGTTGATCAACTACTCCACGGCCTACCCAGCAATCGAGCCCCCGGTATGCCTCGGGGTGGGCCTTAAAAAGAAAAGACGATGGAAAAGTGGACCCCAGCGTCCAAATTCGATTTTTCAAAGGGTACGAAGATCAGCAAGGATGTGCGAACAAAAGCCCGTCCTCAAAATCAGGATAGTGCCAGGATATTCGTGAGTGGCGGCGCCGGTCCGGGGAGCTCTGTGCTCACGCGACCATCTTGGATGCCCGCGAAGCTCCTCCTCTTGATGTTTGATTCTTAATTGCAATAAAAGAATGATGGTGCACTACACTGCAATACAATATAAATTGGTTTAATAATTTTGGGCAAATAACTTAAAGGGACTAATACTTATTGTTACATTTTAAGGCTTGTGCCAGAAATTCTAAGTCTCTATGTTGCTTTGCCTTTGTTTAAATATTAATATGAATTATGGAATTTGCTGGCACATGCATCAAGGTACGCTTTTGCGATTCCTTAATTACGATTATTAAGGAATCGCAATTAAGGAATCGCAAAAGCCTATGCATGTAGGAATAGCTAAAAACAATAGTGATTCCTAAACATTCCTTAATTGTGACTCACAAATTGCAATCCGCAATTAAGGAATGGCTTCCCATTCATGCCTATGGGCCTACATGCCAAAAGGAATTAATGGGAATTGCATACGCGATTTGCGTGTACCAAATAGGTTCCCGCAAATTGTGCATGCAATTTCAAGGGTGCCAAAAGGACACCCTGTTGCACCCCTGACATTTGTAATGTGCACCCATGTTGCGCACACACATGCCCCGAGGGCATGTGTGTGCATTTGAGATGATGCATCCCAAATGCAAAAATACTGGTCGCAAAGGGGCAGATTCTAAGAATCTGCACGTTTGCGACCGGTTTTTAGTTTGATGCATGGGGCCCATGCTCTTTTAGATGATGGCTAGATGGGGAACACCCTTTACAACATTGTATTTACCATGAAGCCTTTGCCATGCATGCCTTTACCAAGCAAGTACTTTTGTGTGACTTTACCGTGCCAGCCTTTGTCAATCATGATATATATGTATAGAAGTGAAGGATGGGAAGGGTAATTGTAGGGTTTATGCGTAAGGATGGTTATAGTAAATTTAGGGTTATCGGTTGGGTAGTTGTAAAGGGTGGTAAGGGTAATTTAAGTGCAGTGTTTAAGGGTAGAAATTGGTGAACGGTGGTTAGGGGAATTTTAGGGGTTAGAGATATGTGTATATATATATATATATATTCTTCTGCTCTTCGAGGAAGAAAGGACTCGCACTCCCAGGTACTTTTCCAATATTTTGCTTTATTTCTTTGTTTTAGAACAGCATTCCATCACCAACGCGTTTCGGTGGCGGCTGCCACCTTGATCACGGTATATATATACTAGCAGCCCGTCCCGACGTTGTCCGGGTATGAATTGCTGCCGGCCAGTAGTATATTGTTTTGTAGGATTTCGTTTTGATAGCATTTCTTATCTGTGACAGGCCTGTGAAATGCTCCCATTCACAGTGCACTGCTGATGCACTTAAGAGTGCGCGTTCAGAAGTGTGTGAACTCGCGTTTCCCTACTTTATTTTTCCTTGCAATATTATATAGCGCGAACTCGACAACATGGCATGACCACAATTTACATTACAGAAGAACACATTCATTTATGGTAGGCACGGGGAAACAAAGCGATTTGCCTGGAATCCCAGGATGTTGAGCTGATGCCGAGATTCGAACGTAGCTCCCCAGCTCTAAAGTTCGCAATTTTAGAACTTGTGGCGGGAGGTGTGTCTAAAAGTGTATGTCGGTGCTGGTCATCAATGAGAGAGACCTGTGCATTTTTCAAATGGGTGGTGAAAAAATATGAGTATGTTGCTGGAGATGTGGGCCGCCGTGCCACCAATGTACTTACCGGGGGAGTGTAAACACCCATTATTCCGCAACTTTCTTTCCGCATACCATCACTCCTCATACTTTCATTACGAAAGTACCATGACTCCGCAATGCCATTATAACGCATGGCATTACATTTTATATGCTTTTACCACGCATACATTTACAACGAAATTCGTTGTAAATGCATGAATGTTAAAAGCATGTTTTTTTAAATGTTTGGATAAGGTAAGTATGGGTATAGGGGTATATGTTTTGGGGTACTGAGGTGTATGTTTTGGGGTGTTTGGGTATTTTAAGGGTTCAGATATAGTTTTGGGTTATGGGGTACAGGGGTAGTTTTAGGGTTTAGGGATAGGTATGGGTTTTGGGGTACAGGGGTATTTTTAGGGTTCAGGGGTAGGTTTGGGTTTTGGGGTACAGGGGTATTTTAAGGGTTCAGGGCTAGGTTTGGGTTTTGGGGTACAGGGGTATTTTAGGGTTCAGGGGTAGGTTTGGGTTTTGGGGTACTGGGTTATTTTTAGGGTTCAGGGCTAGGTTTGGGTTTTGGGGTACAGGGGTATTTTTAGGGTTCAGGGGTAGGTTTGGGTTTGGGGCACAGAGGTATTTTAAGGGTTCAGGACTATGTTTGGGTTTTGGGGTACAAGGGTATTTTAATGGTTCAGGGGTAGGTTTGAGTTTTGAGGTACAGGGGTATTTTTAGGGTTCAGGGGTAGGTTTGGGTTTTGGGGTACAGGGGTATTTTAAGGGTTCAGGGCTAGGTTTGGGTTTTGGGGTACAGGGGTATTTTAGGGTTCAGGGGTAGGTTTGGGTTTTGGGGTACAGGGTTATTTTTAGGGTTCAGGGCTAGGTTTGGGTTTTGGGGTACAGGGGTATTTTTAGGGTTCAGGGGTAGGTTTGGGTTTTGGGGCACAGGGGTATTTTAAGGGTTCAGGACTATGTTTGGGTTTTGGGGTACAGGGGTATTTTAAGGGTTCAGGGCTAGGTTTGGGTTTTGGGGTACAGGGGTATTTTTAGGGTTCAGGGGTAGGTTTGAGTTTTGCGGTACAGGGGTATTTATAGGGTTCAGGGCTAGGTTTGGGTTTTGGGGTACAGGGGTATTTTTAGGGTTTAGGGATAGGTTTGGGTTTTGGGGTACAGTGTATATTTATAGGGTTAGTTTTAAGGGTGTTGGGGTACTTTAAGGAGTAAGGGTGGGTTATGATTATGGGGTGCAGGGGTATTTAAAGGGAGCAGGGTGGGATTAGCACACGATATGAGACATGGCATGGAGGGCGGAACGTACCACACGCCCCCAGCACACGCCCACAGCACAACGCAGACACGCCCACAAGGGACTACTTTGCTGTCATGGTTCTTTTACCTTTTAAATGTATATGGTGGGCATTTGCATAGGCTATGTCCTTCTGCTGCAACTGCCCTTTCCAACGCTGTATTGGATGTTGTGATTGGTGCTGTGGTTCCTGAGATTACCCGCCTCAAAGGTTTGGGCTCTCTCTTTATTATATTAGTATAGAGATATATATATATATATATATATATATATATATATATTCACTGAAAAAAACATAGGTTATAGACCATATATAGTTAGGAATTAGCATTTACAAAACCTTGAAAATTCACTGAAAAAACCATAGGTTATAGACCATATATAGTTAGGAATTAGCATTTAAAAAACCTTATTTTACTCACACAAAACCATTGAAATTCCATATATAGTTAGTTGCACTAACTATATATCGCGCACCCGCAATCCACTGCTGATCATGTCACATATTACATCATTCATGACATGGTCAGTGACATCACTGATGACATCACTGATGACATCTCAAATGACATCACTGATGACATCACTGATGACATCATCCAGTGACTGTGTGTTTCTGTAAAGTTTAAATATGTTTTAGATATTGAAGAATGAGTAGATGTATAACTGTCTGGACGAAGGATTTAGTAGGTGCGTGACTGAATGTATGAGTGAGTGATTAAATGTGTCTCACTGAGTGCATGGGTTAGTGACTAAACTGTCTTAATTTGTGCATCATTATGTCTGTTGTTCTGTAAACTACTGCATGTGTTGATCAGTAGCTATATGATTAACTATATGGGTTATTGATTGATTGTCCAAGTATTTGTATGGGAGACTGAGTGTGTGTGTGGCTGGCTGGGAGGTGTGTGACTCTGTGCAGATCAATGTGTACTTGTATCAATGATTGTATAAGAAAGTAAGTATGTGTTACTATATGTTTGAAAATGTAAGGTGCTCTATGTTTAACTGTATAGACAAGAAAATGGAAGTGTGATTGATTCTTTACAGGACTGACTAGGTGTGTGAGTAACTCCATGGATGAGTGGCAGAGTGTGAGTGTCTGTATAGGTGTATGAGTGCATATGATAGTGTTGTAAAGATGAGTGATTGTATGTATGAATGATTGTATGGGTGAATGAGTGAATGTGTGTGTAGACGTAGGAATCAGTGAGTACGTATGTAGTAACTAGTATTGGTGTGTCAATGGTTTCAAAAATTATACTCTGTATTTAACACTGGGTGAAACAGAGGTTATATTAAAATGTGAGGAGATGCATTGTATTGTCACATGAATGATATCATCAGTGATGTGGTCATTGATGTCAAATGAGATGTCATCAGTGATGTCATTTGAGATGTCATCAGTGATGTCATCAGTGATGTCACTGACCATGTCATGAATGATGTAATATGTGACATGATCAGCAGTGGATTGCGGGTGCGCGATATATAGTTAGTGCAACTAACTATATATGGAATTTCAATGGTTTTGTGTGAGTAAAATAAGGTTTTTTAAATGCTAATTCCTAACTATATATGGTCTATAACCTATGGTTTTTTCAGTGAATTTTCAAGGTTTTGTAAATGCTAATTCCTAACTATATATGGTCTATAACCTATGGTTTTTTCAGTGAATTTCAATGGTTTTTTAATAGCAAATATCATAAGCTGTCGAATGTCAAGTACGTGGTAAGTGAAAACATTTTCGTGTTTATGCACACTGATCTGCTTTGAATGGTGCCCCCCCCCCTCATTTCTATTAGGAGTACTCTCTCTTTGCAGATAGTGAAAGGTAGTTAACGCAGGCCTTTGCCCCCGTTGTAATCCGTCGTGCCTGCTTCTCTCTCCATTTGATTGATTGTTATCCAAGTATTTACTGTTTTAGAATTAGTTCTCTTTGGTTCATTCTCTATTTACAAACAAACACAGAGTCGCAATACTCTGTTTAGTCTTTAAAGATAACGAAAAATCGTGTAAAAAAAAAGAAAAGGAATCGAGCAAAATCAGTAGGCCACTAATGGGATCTCTTTTTGACCTCGCTAAAATAGAAACATTAGGAACAACCCCTCATGACAAATACAAAACTAGTGAGATGAACTGAACTCCACACAATGATGGCTGCAAAACAGCTCGGCTCCGCCACCCACCCCGCCCAAAATAACGATAAAGAGCGGCTGCCATGATTGGTTGCGGAATGGCCACAACGGAGCTACGAAATGGTGCTGCTCTCATGCTAACCCCAGCTTCGGTCTGAAACATCCAGAAACACTGTAGACTACCAATTCGATCAGTTCCGGTAGCGCCCCAATGTAACCCGGTAGAGAAGAACTAGCCCTCCCCTCTTTGACTGATGGTTCTTGTTGCCTGTCCCTTCTGTTGTCATTTAACAGAACTATTTAGCCTGCTGAAAGGGGTTGTGTTTCGACCGCTGGTTGGTGGAGACATTTTGACTATATTCTGGACCTGCGTTGTCGCGTAATGCGTCATATGACGCGCCGCGTTAGCGCATCCGGAAGTCATCCGGGGCGCGCAGCGCGTAACGTAAGCATAACAAGTCATGTGACTTGTTAATAAAACTTTTCATTGGTTCATTTTACTTTTCTTATTCTAATGATGAAAGCCTTGGTCATATCACCTAAAAATTACGCTTTTAATTACTTCCGAACATTATTTTCTCTTAAATATATGTTATAATGTTCCAGGCTAATGTACTTTCCCGGAAATTTTACAACTGTCCTGCAAGTAAAATATATTCTTTTTTCGAGAAAAAGAGCGTTTCTTCGTCCCATGACGGAGCCGTTGAGCAAAAGAGGGTCGACCTGCTGTCTTAGTCGCCGATACGCCTGAATATGAGATTCTTATCGATCACTTTATGTTGCAGGAATAGAAAACACAACAGCCCTTGACCATTTATCTTTACTGCGTTCCTTCGTATTATACCTTTTACCCTTCATGTAATTGGTCTGCTTTATTTCACTTGCCTTTTAATGATTCTAAAACAGTGACTATTATTAAAAACTTTACCAATGTATACACTACTACCATGTTTTCTTTTAAAAACCTTTATTGTGAAAATTTCATTATACAAATACGAGCCTATAACCACGTGGGCCTGCCACGGAGCAAACTGTAATCGTATATGATGAATAGACATTTACACTGTAGAGGAACGTAACGGGCGGGCCATTAGGTTGCAAAAACTAAGGTGTCTAACAGTTACGGAATCGGTGGACGTACATTTTATAATTAAAATACGACAGGGCCAGTTACAATAAAATTATCTAGATTGCATCATTTCCAAATCTCTTACCGGTCATAGTCCTTCCTTCATCTCCTCCTTGCTTCATCGGTACGCCCCTTCCCGCACTCTCCGATCATCTCAGATGGCTTTACTGTCTGTCCCTAGATTCAAGCGGAAGAAACACGGAGGCCTTAGGTTTTCTTATCTAGCCCCGTCCTTTTGGAACTCTCTTCCTCTTCCTCTTAGGTTGGCTTCCCCCTATTCCAGATTCAGATCTTTCCTTAAAACGCACCTCTTCACTGAAGCGTATCATTAGTTGATTTCCCTTGTTATGTTATTGCTTGTCTCTCCTCCTAGCTCTCTCCTTATAGCGCCAAGGAACCTAATGGTGTTAGCGCGCTCAATAAATTGATTTAACATAACATAACATAACATAACAGATATACATTTGCGGGCAAGTACCATGGGTGACGTTAATTCGAATTTTCAACAGTACAGTAATCAATAACACATCAGAACTTAATATCAATAGGGATGTCGAAATATTCAATCAATTCTCGTCCCCGCCCGCCATGTGCTTCAAAACTGCATACGTATCTCGTGATTTCAAGGTTCTGCAACCAGTACACAACAAGGAGTTACGAGTCCCATTTATTCCGGCGCCATTTTGGGCGAGGACGGGCAGGTCCAGGATATAGTCAAAATGTCTCTACCAACCATCGACTATGATGATGTTCATATGCTGTATTTATTAGAGTAACACTCATCTGCCCACATGAAATTAATTTACCACAATCTAAACATGTCATTTTAATCTTTCCAAAGTTCTTCTAAATATTTGGGACCGTTTCCCTTGCCTCTGAAGCTCTCAGTGCCACTTCTTTGATGAATGTACTAGCAGGTCAGGGGTTCTCCTCCAAATCTCTCTTTTATGCAGCACTATAATTAATTGGTGCCACCTCTCCATATGACGATGCATGGTATAGTTACCACAACTATATTTTTTTTCGGTTCCTCTGGAGAGTTCATCGTGGCAGATGAAGCGTGTAACATACCGGGCATTTACCTTTTTTTGCATGTACAGGAAAGGAAAAAAAAATCGAGCGTCCGAGTTCTAAGGTGTCCCAGGGCCATTTTAGTGGACCAGGCCCAAATCCAAAGAACAGCCATCTCACAGGCTAATGGGGCGACCCACGCCGAGTTTCAGCATTGTAGGATGACCACACAAGTACAGCAACTTGCTAGACATCACCTCGGTGCCATCCGGATCTCGGCGCCCCACTGCAGATGAAGTGCCTCTCAACTATGAAACCACCACGGTGACATCCGGATCTTGGCGCGTTGTGCTGCCTTCGGCCTATTCGCACATCGGTCCGCTACTGACGCCATCTCACAGGCTAATGGGGTGACCCACGCCGAGTTTCAGCATTGTAGGATGACCACACCAACTTGCTAGACATCACCTCGGTGCCATCCGAATCTTGGCATCTCAACGCCTAGTGGTATCTTCCATACAGAAAATATTGTTACGCTGCCTTTGGCCCCATTCGCACATCAGTCCGCAACTTAGACATCACCTCGATGCCATCCGGATCTTGGCATCTCAGCGCCTTGTGGTGTCAGTCAGAAAATATTGTTGCGCTGCCTTTGGCCCCATTCGCACATCAGTCCGCTACTGACACCATCTCACAGGCCAATAGGGCGCCCCACGCCGACTTTTACCATTGTACGATGGCCACACCAGTGGCACAACTTGCTAGACATCACCTCGGTGCCATCCGAATCTTGGCATCTCAACGCCTAGTGGTATCTTCCATACAGAAAATCTTGTTACGCTACCTTTGGCCCCATTCGCACATCGGTCCGCAACTTAGACATCACCTCGGTGCCATCCGGATCTTGGCATCTCAGCGCCTTGTGGTGTATTCTCTTCAGAAAATATTGTTGAGCTGCCTTTGGCCCCATTCGCACATCGGTCCGCAACTTACACATCACCTCGGTGCCATCCGGATCTTGGCATCTCAGCGCCTTGTGGTGTCTTCTACTCCGAAAATATAGTAGAAAATATTGTTGCGCTGCCTTTGGCCCCATTCACACATCAGTCCGCTACTGACACCATCTCACAGGCCAACAGGGCGCCCCACGCCGACTTTTACCATTGTACGATGGCCACACCAGTGCCACAACTTGCTAGACACCACCTCGGTGCCATCCGGATCTTGGCATCTCAGCGCCTTGTGGTGTCTTCAAATCAGAAAATATTGTTGCGCTGCCTTTGGCCCCATTCGCACATCGGTCCGCTACTGACGCCATCTCACAGGCCAACGGGGCGCCCCACGCCGACTTTCAGCATTGTAGGATGGCCACACCAGTGCGGCAACTTACTAGACACCACCTCGGTGCCATCCGGATCTTGGCGCGTTGTGCTGCCTTCGGCCTATTCGCACATCGGTCCGCTACTGACGCAAACTCACAGGCCAACGGGGCGCCCCACGCCAACTTTCAGCATTGTAGGATGGCCACACCAGTGCGGCAACTTACTAGACACCACCTCGGTGCCATCCGGATCTTGGCGCGTTGTGCTGCCTTCGGCCTATTCGCACATCGGTCCGCTACTGACGCAAACTCACAGGCCAACGGGGCGCCCCACGCCGACTTTCAGCATTGTTGGATGGCCACACCAGTGCGGCAACTTACTAGACACCACCTCGGTGCCATCCGGATCTTGGCGCGTTGTGCTGCCTTCGGCCTATTCGCACATCGGTCCGCTACTGACGCAAACTCACAGGCCAACGGGGCGCCCCACGCCGACTTTCAGCATTGTTGGATAGCCACACCAGTGCGGCAACTTACTAGACACCACCTCGGTGCCATCCGGATCTTGGCGCGTTGTGCTGCCTTCGGCCTATTCGCACATCGGTCCGCTACTGACGCAAACTCACAGGCCAACGGGGCGCCCCACGCCGACTTTCAGCATTGTAGGATGGCCACACCAGTGCTGCAACTTGCTGGACACCACCTCGGTGCCATCCGGATCTTGGCGCGTTGTGTTGCCTTCGGCCTATTCGCACATCGGTCCGCTACTGACGCCGCCTCACGTGCCAACGTATTTTCTCCGCATTTTACACCCTATGCCGCATAACAGGTCATGTGACTTGTTTATAAAACTTTTCATTGGTTCATTTTACTTTTGGTTTCCTAATGATGGAAGGCATGATCATGTGACCTAAAAACAACACTTTTCATTGGATGAAAACTTTTTTTTTTTCCCAAACGATGAAAGCCCCACCTTGTTTCTGGATGTTTCAGACTGAAGCTGGCGTCAGCATGAAAGCACCACCATCTCGTAGCTCAGTCGTGGTCATTCCGCGAGCAATCATTGCAGCCGCTCCCCACCAGAAGCCTGCAGGAGTCGGAGCCCTCAAAACTTTTGATGAATTCTCAAGGCGGAGGGGACGCTTTCGAGAATGGGGTCCAAGACCTAGCAGACAAGCGTCCGATTTCCAAGGTGTCCCAGGGCCATTTCAGTGGACCAGGCCCAAAAAGGAAACAGCCTGCCGCCATTTTGAGAGTCCTGTGACAGCCGCCTATCGCTGCACCGCAAGAGTGGGCGCAACTCAGCTGAATTGCGGCTTTTGACACAGTGGACCAAAAACGGACGGAATGGCAACTGAAACGGTAAAGGGGCGCCCCACTACAACAGATGACACTCCACCTGGAGAGGCCCGTTCACGCCGCCTCCCCCGGGGCGCTCCACGCCGTTATTCGGAGCAGCATTGTAGGATACCAAAACCAGTGCGGCAACTTACTGGACATCACCTTGGTGCCATCGTTCTGCTGCCTTGGAACTATTCGCGCAACAGTTTGCTACTGATGACCCACCCCCCGCGACGCCCCATGCCGTTATTTGCTGGGTGGCAACTTACTAGACATCACTTTCGTGTCATCTAGATTTCGGCGCGTTCTGCTGCCTTGGAACTATTCGCACAACAGTTTGCTACTGATGACCCACCCCCCGCGACGCCCCACGCCGGAAATCTGGACGTTGTGCTGCGTTGGGACTATTCGCACAGCCGACCGCTACTTCGTTGTTTTTCCCTAAAAATGTTTATATGTTATTACTATTTTTGTTTTCTTGTATATATTTATAAATTATTAAAGTTTTATAATCTTACTACTTTGTCGGAGTGCTATATATTTTTAATGTGACACATAATTGTAAAAACTTTGATGTACAAACAGTCATCCCTGGAATCTTCCGCTTCAGGCTCGGTCCCCTCCCCAATCACAATACAGGATGGTTTTCAGATAATAGCAACGCTTCTGCTGTGACGGATCTCATCGAGTGTGGGCCTTGATCTACTATAACTCCTTTGAAGAGGGGTGATTCTTTACAGCTGTGGCCATAAACTACATCTGCAGGGCTAGCTGATACCCTAGGACCAGCCTGGACAATCGGACACAGAGGAAAAGGAGTGTCAGAGGGTGCGGTAGTGAATAGGGCGAAAGGGAGGTGTCGGGCGGGCACAGGGTGTGATTCTCAGGGAACAGCAGCGCAGATGGGGGAGGTTTATTACCCATGCATAAGACAGAGAGCGGGGGTGACCACTGCCTGGGGGAGATGCTTGCGAGGGTGGGGAGCCATGCTAAGGATCGACAGCGTGCACAGAGTGGGTCTGGTCAAGGCATCTAAAATGGCTGCCGTGCACGACAAAAGTGTGGCATTTGAAAAAAGACAAGATGGCGCAGACAATGTTTTTCAACACTTCCTGATTTCCTTCGAATCGAACGTTAACAGACGTTGGGGCATATTACCAAAGTTAAGCGATATTTATCCCTAACGATGCTTAGCAACGATTTTTTTACCGTCAGAAATTATCGCAGATAAACCTTGCTATTATCAAGGTTTATCGGAAATACGATAAAAAACGACCGCAATGCATTAATATCGCTGAAAACTCAGCGATATTCATGCATTACCGAGCTAATGCTCTTAGCCATGTTATCCACCTCCCATTGGATAACATGGCTAAGAACTGCTCAGGGCAGGTGGTAGCTTTTGGAGATATTCGCCCTTATCTCGAATATTTCCAAAAGTTGATAATAGGAGATAGCGATGTTAGCGACTGTTTCCAGTCGCTAACATCTTGGCCCACTTTGCATGTCATTAGTGATAAATATCACTCACATGCAAAGTGGGGCCCAAGATGGTCGCTATCTTCTACTAGCCGTCGCTAACTGGTGTTAGCAACAGCTAGGTAATACACATATAATTTTATCTCCGCGAAGCGGAGCGCTGTTACAGATATATATCTTGTTTCTGAACGTTAATTTCTCAAAATGCACTGAAGCACATATATTGAGACCTAGCAAAGGCACATCGGGCTACCAGTCCCTACAATTTTGCCAAGTTTCGTGCAAATCCATTCAGCTGTTCGATCCTACCGAGAGACAAGATGGCGGCCGCTACGGACTGTTTGGAATGTTTACAGACACCGGAGAGCCAATCAGCTTCGCTTCGCAAAGCTCCGTAACGCGAAAAGTACGCGAAGCGGAGCGCTGTTACAGATATATATCTTTTTTTGAACGTTAATTTCTCAAAATCCACTGGAGCACATATATTGAGATCTAGCAAAGGCACATCGGGCTACCAGTCCCTACAATTTTGCCAAGTTTCGTGCAAATCCATTCAGCTGTTCGATTATTATTATTATTTTTTTTTTTTGCCCCGCGGGCCCTTTTAAAACCTCCACATCAAACCTAGGGGGTGAGCGACAATGTACTATGCCCCCTTATGGTCATTTGCCCCTTCGCTTTGGCCTCCTCTTGTCTCTCGATCCTACCGAGAGACAAGATGGCGGCCGCTACGGACTGTTTGGAATGTTGACAGACGCCGGAGAACCAATCAGCTTCGCTTCACAAAGCTCCGTTGCGCGAAAAGTACGCGTAGCGGAGCGCTGCCCAGTCCTCTGTTACAGATATATATCTTTTTTTGAACATTAATTTCTCAAAATCCACTGAAGCACATATATTGAGACCTACAAAAGGCACATCGGGCTACCAGTCCCTACAATTTTGCCAAGTTTCGTGCAAATCCATTCAGCCGTTCGGGCTAAAAGTGAGGCCAACCGCCCTATGGAAAACTCAATGTTAAAAACACGTTTTGGGACCCCCCTTTTTTCTCGACCCCCCCTCTACGAACCCCCCCCAATTTTCAGGGGCTGCTCAGAAACAAAATGTGCCATTTTCCTGAAAATTTCAGCCAATTCCGTCCACAAACGCCAAAGTTATTAGACATAGAATTTTCAAAAAACCCATAGAGAAAAAATCCTAACTATATATACCTACTGGCGACCGCCAGTAGGTAATATATATATATATATATGTATATATATATATATATCACAAACAAACCACTCCGTCCACTTCCACCAAAACCTCGGCGGCGAAGAAGGAGAAGCGAACCACTTCTTTGTAGGCAAGATGTTTTATTACAACCTCCTCAACAGCATACGACAGATGACGCGTTTCGGGCTCAGGCGCCCTTGATCACATAAAGGCTGTGAATGATTGTAGCCATTTTTAAATAATATGTCCTTCCCATTCCGGTCACATGTTTAGCAAGTTAGTTGTAGACATAGCAAACAGACTGCGTGATGGCAACAAAACAGTCAATTGAAAATTGCACATGTATTTGATTCGTTATACCCACAGGACCACTTATCATGACCTACTATAATAATTCCTACTATACAATTAGATAGAACGGAAATTTAGTTTTAAAACTTGTGCCATGAAAACATTTAATTGAAACCACAATCTAATCTCAACCAAATTAGTCCAAAGGGCAATATAGAATTTCTGGATAAATCCATATATACATATGAAGTGCAATAGAACAATTTTAACATAACTGCATGAATGCATATATTCAATCGCTAATTAGTGACTCTGATCAAAAGGAATTTGCAAAACAATTGCAGAGCATAGCAGCAATATAATAATTCATTATTAGTGTAATTTTTTCTCACGAATGTGCAAAATACCATGTGCAAAAAATGTGTTGTTACGTGCATGATTAAAATGATTGTAAGACAAAAATGTATCTAAACAACCCGACCAAGGCTGAGACATAATACACAACGAAAACACAAAGGAACCCCGATGTGTATTAAGGTGGCAACAACTAGATTGTAGAGAAACAATTCATATAATCCTCAGCTATATTTAAGGAGATTAATTCTCTTATATAAATGATGCCTTATACCTGTTCAAACTGTTTCAGCCAAAGTGTGAATAAGTGAAAACTTAGGAATTGGCAGTCCTCATACATCGTATATCGGAAACTGCCCAATGTTCCCATCTATAATTCAAAATAGCAATATGTACATGATAAAAAGAAAAAATGAAAAGATATAGGGTTCTATACATCAAGTTAGTCAAAGGGGAAATCCCTGGAGTCAACTAGTCTACTAATCACAATAGGCCTTTCTTGTTGTAAAAAGAAAGGTCACAGTATGCCATGGGTATTCGGACAAACATAAAAATAGGTTTCCACAAAGAAATAGTCTTGTTTACAATCTAGATTTATTAAAATTACATATAAATAAACAATGAAATCATACAATTCTTCCGAAACAATTAAAATCCACGATTAAGTATCTTGGAGGGATAAAAATAATTATTCAACAGTGTTACACAAACACAATATTACGGTACACAATAAATGGAAAAACAGTCAAAATATGTTCACAATAAACAACAGACTAAACATAATCACAACAAACCCCTTATGTATAAGTGGCCCACTTGATATCTCTGCCACTGTATTTCACTAGATCCAATGGCCATGAACAATTTGGTTATTCTAAAGCTTTAGTGGAAAGATTTGATACCCATCTAAAGTTTTATCTGGCCCTAACTGGATTCTTTTAGACCAAACAGTGCGTCGACGCGTTTCGGTGCTTAACACTTGATATCGTGGCACCTTCCTCAGGACTTCTTATTTCTGGGGTTTCGGGGGACGGATGGATACACCGTATCTGTAAATATATTAGGAAAAATGTGCACAGTCAGATATCGTGCATTGAAACCTTTTGTCTCATTTACTCTAGGGGCTAGATTGTTAAGATTAACACATACCCACTCTGACTTTACACTATTAATTATAGCTGCCATTGTTCTCTTGACAATATATAATTCCTGACACAAATCCGCTTAGTTATAAAATACAATTAATTACACAATGATGTTTGCATTGGTTCCATTGCATGTGATTTGTCCTCTACTTTTTCTTACGCCAAGTAGCAAACATGTGATTCACATATGATATATGGGCCCTCCAAGTCTTTTTCATTGTGGAAGACCAACTGGTATGAGAGGGACTAATGAACCCAGGGGCCCGGGAAAATAAATAAGTATAGATTCTCACCCTCGGGACCGTGTAGGAAACGTTCCTAGATGGGGTCTATTTGAAGTATCACTTATTGGTACTACAGATGTAGTTCTTGGAGCCTTCTGTTAATTAAAAAAACTTTTATTAGGTGTAAGATAGAATCTCCCATCGTCTACTCACTGGGGGGTGATTTTTCATTCTTATATTTACCTCTCTCCTGTAAAGGGAGCTCCTTTTGATGGGGTTCCTTGGTCTTTTGTTTATCAGGCGATTGCCCACTTGTCGTATATCTGTGGTGGTAAAGTATATAGCACTTTTTCACTCTACTATTTCATAGGTACTATTTCTCCAATCACATAGTTTTATAATGGTAGTGTCTTACCTCAAATGTTTTTAAAACGTACTTAGAACGGGCATATACAGTCGTTGGTCTACTCCTGAACTGGATGTGTTCTGTTGAGTAAAGACAAGTATAACACCATCATATATCTATTCTGTACTATACGATATTATACTCTTAACTCTGTTGAAGAGTTTGTAATGTGACTAGCACCTTTCTATTTTTAATTTCAATGCCTGCTCCTGGTATTACCAGTATCTCCTGCTCAGTCCCCGTAGTGCCTACGATACATGTTTGATACCCGTATTATCCAGTTTCCTATTTATTAACTCTAGGTTCTACTATTTAGATGGGACAAATTTATATACAAGTGATTAGTTTAACCACCTCCCGCCCAGGTTAGATTCTCTAACTACAAGTATGGAGTATAGACTTTGTAGGGCTAAGTGTATCCCCTGTTTGAGTTACCTCCAGGGCCTACTGTACTGTCCTTAAAGGTATACAGATAAATGGTTCCCCTGCTACATAAAGAAAGGGGTGGGGGGGCCTAGGGATTTGGTCTCCACTTACCGGTTTAGCGCTGTTTGTTGGCTTCTGCCTCGTTCCTTCACTCGATCTAGAGTGTGTTTGTTTGGTGTGTGTTTTTATAGCTCCATGTAATTGGCTGATTATCCACACCTGTCAAGAGAGGAGCGCTGTTAACGCGCTGCCAAGATCGCCGTGAACGTGGGCGCCATCTTTAAATGGTGTAATATGCTTGCTAGTGTATCCGAGGACCTACCCGTCTGATGTCTTACTGAGTTCGCGCTTGGCTTGAAGTGTCTCTACTTGTATTTCCCATTTGTACAAGCAGTGCACAACAATAGTATTTGAAAAGTTGCCCTCGCTCACTAAATCGGCATAGAGAAACCTTTTCTGCCGCTTTACTTAAAATACTCTATTATTCTGACCCGCGCTGCGATTATTTGCTAGTTGTCCCAATTTATGCTCTTGGGTGGAGATTCAAAGATCCTGGGTTCGATACTAGTAGTTCTTGATCCGACCAATCGGTCGCCCTGATCAACCCCTGACTATGGGCGCCATCTTGGACTGGTGGTCAGAGTGCTTAATTACAATGTTGTCCCATCGGATATGGGTGCATGAAAAAGTTACAAGTTCTCATAGAGGTAATAACATTGTTCTTGATCCTCAGTATTTGTGTCTGAAGGAGGGTCCTTCACTTAATTCAGAAATGGATTCCAGTGTAGGTGGTGTTTAAGGTGCTACTTATCTATGATACAGGGTGGTGAAGAGGTAGTCACTGAATGGGAACGGCATACTAAATAAGAGCCTCCCATTCTTCCCTGGAGTTTAGACCTTTTCTGATGGTATTAAATTTAACCATATACCATTGTTCCTGTAACTTTCGTCTCTTTATGCTATCTCCTGATCTGGTGAGTTCCCTGATTCTTTCCAGAATGACCCATCTGAGGTCCTTTATTTTGTGTCCCTTTTCTTTCCAGTGGGACACAAGGGGGGCATTTTCTTTATTGTTGTTTATCGCAGACTTATGTTCCCCTATCCTGAGCCTCACTTCTCTGCCAGTTTCACCTATATATGCCTGGTTGCATGGACACAGGATCATATATATTACATTCTTTGTTTTACAGTTGTTCAGGGTGGTGATTGTGTGTTTCGCACCGTTATGTTCAACTGTTTTAGTGACTATACATAGCTCACAGATGCAACAGGTACCACATTTGTTGTTGCCCGTTGCTTTCTGTCCACTCAAGGTGGTTTGGGTTTCTGTCTTGTCCTCTCTGTATGTGTACACAAGGTTCGACCTGAGGTTCTTGTTCTTCCTGTACGCGTACATGGGACGCTCCAGAGGAGTCACGTATACATCAAGACCAGCGACACAATCTGGAATATAAGATACAATATACATTCCTTTCAATCATCAGAATACATATATATTACAGACATGTGTACATATCTTCGGTGTTATTCAGCCCATTTGGGCATTTGCTGTCGAAGTTAAGAATAAATTTAGTTTCTAACCTTCTTAGCAAAGCCTCTCTATTCCCCCCTCTGCGTGGTTTCGGGACGGAAGATACCACATAATACTTTAAACAAGATAAGTTGTTTTCATGTACTTGTTTAAAGTGGTGTGCCACTGGATAATTGGGATCACTATGCAGGATGGCACGTAGATGTTGAAGAATTCTTTCGTGAACCTGCAGCTTCGTACTACCAATGTAGTTAAGCCCACAGGTGCAAGAAAGAACGTAAACTGCAAATTCAGTTTTACAATTGAAATTCCCAACTATCTTATGTGGTATAGGACTGAATGGAGTATAGTATTCTGTTGTATTGATTCCAAACTTGCACGCACAACATGTGGAGCATTTATAGAATCCATCTTTAGGTTTCAACCAGTTTGGTTTACTTTGTATTTCAGGACTCGTAGGGTCTAACACTGCTCCCATGTTTCTAGCTCTACTAAAAGTGATAGTAGGATTGGATGGCAAATTCATTCTAAGAACGGGGTCAGTAAGAACTATTGCCCAATTCTTATTAATGATAGATCTTAACTTACGTTCATTCTCACTATACCCTGTGATTAGTCTTGGACATTGATCAATTACAGATGACCCAGAGATTGCTGGTGAATTATGTACATCATGTGGGGCAGGTTCTTCCTCAATCTGGGCTGGTAATAAACTTGCCCTAGATCTTAATGAGGTTTTAGACACGGCTAATGTCAAGATCTTGTCAGAATAACCTCTTGCCTTCATGCGTTGCATGGACGCTGCAGCACAGGCATTAAATTCAGTCTCTGTGCTACAAATCCTTTTTAAGCGTAATAGCTCCCCATAAGGAATGCTTGCAATCAAGTGCTTAGGATGTGCACTTGAGGCATGAAGTGTGACATTGCCCGCAGTTGATTTTCTAAACAGGGTACTTTCTATTCTTCCTTTATCTACATACAGTTTTACATCCAGAAATTCCAGACTGGAACTATCTATGTGGTGGGTAAAGTGGAGATTCAAACTATTGTGATTGATGTTTTGTATGAATTCCAATGCTTTTGCTTTACTACCCTGCCACACGATGAAAATATCATCGATGTACCTATAGTAGTGTTTGATGTTATCTTTCAAAATGGAAGAATAGTCCCTTTTGAGGACCTGCTCCTCCCACCAGCCGACATGCAAGCATGCGTAGCTGGGGGAGAAGCAGGCCCCCATAGCCACACCCCTTAGTTGTTTAAACAACTCCTTTCCGAAAAGAAAGAAATTGTTATTGAGACACCAACTTATCAAATTGATTATGGCTTTGTTGTGCTGATAGTATTCACACGGTCTTAAATCCAAAAAGAATTTTACAGCCCTCAAACCTGCTTGGTGGTCTATACTAGTATATAAAGACTCTATGTCTAATGAGATTAAAAACATATCATCAGACCATTGGATGTCCCTGATTTTACCCAAAAAATCACCAGTATCTTTGATATAACTAGGCAGGGTTTTTACATGGCTCTGTAAAAAGAAGTCTACATATTGGCCCACCTGTTCCGCTGCACTCCCTATAGCGGAGATGATAGGCCTGCCAGGAATGGGAGACACACCTTTATGCACTTTAGGTATTAGGTACAATACTGGTACAATAGGATGTTCATTGTGCATAAATTTGAATTCATCATTAGAAATCAGGCCATCACTGCGTGATTGTGTCAACAGTTTCTTAAGTGAGTTCGTGGCCATATTGTATTTCTTGATGTTAGACGGCTCATAACAGTTCATGTCATTCAATTGGCGTTTGGCTTCCTTGATGTAATCCACTCGGGGCCATATTACCAAGTTGCCGCCCTTGTCTGATTTTTTGATGATGATTTCATTGTTCTCACTTAGTTTTTTCATCAACTTAGCATAGTCTTTCTTCCTTTGTTCAATTTGCTTTTTTTGTTTAGACTTTTTGGATTTTTTAGATTGTACTTGTTTGTTTAGCTTTTTAATGTCCTCAACCACACAGTTGTGAAACGTATCTAACGCATCTCTTGGCATCATGGGGATATACTTGGATTTCTTCTTGAAGGGACTGATCCCAGCACCCTTTTGCAGCAGATTGATGTTTCTCATCCTAGTTTGAGTGTATATATCCAATAAATTACCTCTCCATCACAGAAGCAAATATGTATATATTCTATAAGAAAATAGTTTTTTGACTTGCCTGTATCTTTGGCACCTGTGGTAATAGTAATTTTATGGTTATGGGGTGGGCAGTTGTAAACGGTGGGAAAGGTAATTTCTGCGTTTAACGGTAGGTATTGATAAAGGGTGGTAATTTTAGGGTTTAGAGGGGGTGAGGGTAATTTTATATAATATGTATATTTCCTACTGGCGGTCACCAGTAGGTAGTTATAGTTATTACCAAGTTTCCATAGGAAAATAGGTTTTGGACTTGTCTATATCTTTGGCACTGGTTGACGGATCTTCACGAAGGTTTCCAAATTGAATAGAGGATTATACCAGATACTGCATTTTGTAGGTGAAAAAGGGAGATGGGAGAGATTCTCTCTCCCAGGTGATTCCAGATTCTTCACGCTTTAAGAAATACAATTCATATTGTGCCAGCAAGAATAATGATGAGGTTTGCAATGACAGTCAATTTTAACAATTTGCATGTGGCCACTTAAATTACTCAGATGCACTGAACAACAATAAGGATGGATTTTGAACTGTTGTGGTGACAGAACGCTATTAAGCAATATTTAACATATACTACAATACAGTTTTTTAGGATGAGAACACAGAAGTCTCTTGGAACTCACTTTGGTCATGCGTTGAAATGAAGTTAAAGCACCTGTGTAGTGTTTGCACACCTCTATTCCTGTGATCAAGGCATTTCACCAAAACGTGTAAGGAAGGATCATTTACATGCATCCACTTTATCAAGTGAAATAAAAACTGGTGAAACCGTGAATCGGCCTCTGCCAATCTCTTTTTGTGCAATTAACTGAAGGGTGTATATATATATATTCATTCACCAGTAGGTAGTTATAGTTAAGATCTAGTTTCCATAGGAAAATAGTGTTTTGACTTGCCTATACCTTTGGCATCGGTTGACGTATCTTCACGAAGGTTTCCCCAAAAAGTGTTATAGTAAGTTTTGTTGTGAATGTGGGAGTGAACAACAAAAAATGTTTAAAACAATGTCGGGAGTAAACACAGTGCATCACACACTGACGAAGGAAGACCGCCGAAACGCGTCTGTGTGCACCCCTCCGCTGAATAGAATCTGAGCGTGTTGGAACCTTCATCTTCGAGTGCTGTTTTGTTCTTTCTGGGAAGCTTGAAAGGATTTGGAGCGTTATATATATATATATATATATATATATATATATATATTACCTACTGGCGGTCGCCAGTAGGTATATATAGTTAGGATTTTTTCTCTATGGGATTTTTGAAAATTCTATGTCTAATAACTTTGGCGTTTGTGGACGGAATTGGCTGAAATTTTCAGGAAAATGGCACATTTTGTTTCTGAGCAGCCCTTAAAAATTTGGGGGGGTTCGTCAAGGGGGGGCCGAGAAAAAAGGGGGGTCCCAAAACGTGTTTTTAACATTGAGTTTTCCATAGGGCGGTTGGCCTCACTTTTAGCCCGAACGGCTGAATGGATTTGCACGAAACTTGGCAAAATTGTAGGGACTGGTAGCCCGATGTGCCTTTGCTAGGTCTCAATATATGTGCTCCAGTGGATTTTGAGAAATTAACGTTCAAAAAAAGATATATATCTGTAACAGCGGACCGGGCAGCGCTCCGGTTCGCGGACTTTTCGCGGTACGGAGCTTTGTGAAGCTGATTTCTGGCGTGGGGCGTCGCGGGGGGTGGGTCATCAGTAGCAAACTGTTGTGCGAATAGTTCCAAGGCAGCAGAACGATGGCACCAAGGTGATGTCCAGTAAGTTGCCGCACTGGTTTTGGTATCCTACAATGCTGCTCCGAATAACGGCGTGGGGCGCCCCGGGGGAGGCGGCGTGAACGGGCCTCTCCAGGTGGAGTCTTGTCTGTTGTAGTGGGGCGCCCCTTTACCGTTTCAGTTGCCATTCCGTCCGCTTTTGGTCCACTGTGTCAAAAGCCGCAATTCAGCTGAGTTGCGCCCACTCTTGCGGTGCAGCGATAGGCGGCTGTCACAGGACTCTCAAAATGGCGGCAGGCTGTTTCCTTTTTGGGCTTGGTCCACTGAAATGGCCCTGGGACACCTTGGAAATCGGACGCTTGTCTGCTATGTCTTGGACCCCATTCTCGAAAGCGTCCCCTACGCCTTGAGGATTCATCAAAAGTTTTGGGGGCCCCCGACTCCTGTAGGCTTCTGGTGGGGAGCGGCTGCCATGATTGCTCGCGGAATGACCACGACGGAGCTACGAGATGGTGGTGCTCTCATGCTGACGCCAGCTTCAGTCTGAAACATCCAGAAACAAGGTGGGGCTTTCATCGTTTGGGAAAAAAAAAAGTTTTCATCCAATGAAAAGTGTTGTTTTTAGGTCATATGATCAAGCGTTCCATCATTAGGAAACCAAAAGTAAAATGAACCAATGAAAAGTTTTATAAACAAGTCACGTGACCTGTTATGCGGCATAGGGTATAAAATGCGGAGAAAATACGTTGGCACGTGAGGCGGCGTCAGTAGCGGACCGATGTGCGAATAGGCCGAAGGCAACACAACGCGCCAAGATCCGGATGGCACCGAGGTGTTGTCCAGCAAGTTGCAGCACTGGTGTGGCCATCCTACAATGCTGAAAGTCGGCGTGGGGCGCCCCGTTGGCCTGTGAGTTTGCGTCAGTAGCGGACCGATGTGCGAATAGGCCGAAGGCATCACAACGCGCCAAGATCCGGATGGCACCAAGGTGGTGTCTAGTAAGTTGCCGCACTGGTGTGGCCATCCTACAATGTTGAAAGTCGGCGTGGGGCGCCCCGTTGGCCTGTGAGATGGCGTCAGTAGCGGACCGATGTGCGAATGGGGCCAAAGGCAGCGCAACAATATTTTCTGACTAGAAGACACCACAAGGCGCTGAGATGCCAAGATTCGGATGGCACCGAGGTGGTGTCTAGCAAGTTGTGGTACTGGTGTGGCCATCCTACAATGGTAAAAGTCGGCGTGGGGCGCCCCATTGGCCTGTGAGATGGCGTCAATAGCGGACCGATGTGCGAATGGGGCCAAAGGCAGCGCAACAATATTTTCTGTATGGAAGATACCACTAGGCGTTGAGATGCCATGATCCGGATGGCACCGAGGTGATGTCTAGCAAGTTGCTGTACTGGTGTGGTCATCCTACAATGCTGAAACTCGGCGTGGGGCGCCCCATTAGCCTGTGAGATGGCGTCAGTAGCGGACCGATGTGTGAATAGGCCGGAACCAGCACAAGGCGCCAAGATCCGGATGTCACCGTGGTGGTTTCATAGTTGAGAGGCACTTCATCTGCAGTGGGGCGCCGAGATCCAGATGGCACCGAGGTGATGTCTAGCAAGTTGCTGTACTGGTGTGGTCCTCCTAAAATGCTGAAACTCGGCGTGGGGCGCCCCATTAGCCTGTGAGATGGCGTCAGTAGCGGACCGATGTGTGAATGGGGCAAAGGTAGCGCAAGAATATTTTCTGAATAGAAGACACCACAAGGAGCTGAGATGCCAAGATCCGGATGGCACCGAGGTGGTGTCTAGCAAGTTGTGGCACTGGTGTGGCCATCCTACAATGGTAAAAGTCGGCGTGGGGCGCCCTGTTGGCAGTAGCGGACCGATGTGCGAATGGGGCCAAAGGCAGCGCAACAATATTTTCTGACTAGAAGACACCACAAGGCGCTGAGATGCCAAGATCCGGATGGCACCGAGGTGATGTCTAGCAAGTTGCTGTACTGGTGTGGCCATCCTACAATGCTGAAACTCGGCGTGGGGCGCTCCATTAGCCTGTGAGATGGCGTCAGTAGCGGACCGATGTGCGAATGGGGCCAAAGGCAGCGAAACAATATTTTCTGAATAGAAGACACCACAAGGCGCTGAGATGCCAAGATCCGGATGGCACCGAGGTGGTGTCTAGTAAGGTGCACTGGTGTGGCCATCCTACAATGCTGAAAGTCGGCGTGGGGCGCCCCGTTGGCCTGTGAGATGGCGGCAGTAGCGGACCGAAGTGCGAATGGGGCCAAAGGCAGCGCAACAATATTTTTGGAATAGAAGAGACCACAAGGCGCTGAGATTCGGTTAGCACCGAGGTGGTGTCTAGCAAGCTATGCAGCTGAGTTGCGTGCGCACTTGCGGCGAATAGGTCGAAGGCAGCACAACAATGTTTTCTGAATAGAAGACACCACAAGGCGCTGAGATTCGGTTACCACCGAGGTGATGTCTAGAAAGTTGCCGCACTGGTGTGGCCATCCTACAATACTGCTCCGAATAACGGCGTGGGGTGCCCGAAGGGGGGGGGGAGGCGGCGTGAACGGGCCTTCCTAGGTGGAGGCTCGTCTGCTGTAGTGGGGCGCCCCTTTACCGTTTCAGTTGCCATTCAGCTGAGTTTCGGCTGCTCTTGATGGTACAGCGACAGGCGGCTGCAACAGGACTCTCAAAATGGCGGCCTGTTCTTTGGATTTGGGCCTGGTCCACTAAAATGGCCCTGGGACACCTTAGAACTCGGACGCTCGATTTCTTTTTCCTTTCCTGTACATGCAAAAAAAGGTAAATGCCCGGTACGTTACACGCTTCATCTGCCACGATGAACTCTCCAGAGGAACCGAAAAAAAATATAGTTATGGTAACTATACCATGCATCGTCATATGGAGAGGTGGCACCAATTAATTATAGTGCTGCATAAAAGAGAGATTTGGAGGAGAACCCCTGACCTGCTAGTACATTCATCAAAGAAGTGGCACTGACAGCATCAGAGGCAAGGGAAACGGTCCCAAATATTTAGAAAAACTTTGGAAAGATTAAAATGACATGTTTAGATTGTGGCAAATTAATTTCATGTGGACAGATGAGTGTTACTCTAATAAATACAGCATATGAACATCATCATAGTCGATGGTTGGTAGAGACATTTTGACTATATCCTGAACCTGCCCGTCCTCGCCCAAAATGGCGCCGGAATAAATGGGACTCGTAACTCCTTGTTGTGTACTGGTTGCAGAACCTTGAAATCACGAGATACGTATGCAGTTTTGAAGCACATGGCGGGCGGGGACGAGAATTGATTGAATATTTCGACATCCCTATTGATATTAAGTTCTGATGTGTTATTGATTACTGTACTATTGAAAGTTCGAATTAACGTCACCCATGGTACTTGCCCGCAAATGTATATCTAGATAATTTTATTGTAACTGGCCCTGTCGTATTTTAATTATAAAATGTACGTCCACCGATTCCGTAACTGTTAGACACCTTAGTTCTTGCAACCTAATGGCCCGCCCGTTACGTTCCTCTACAGTGTAAATGTCTACTCATCATATACGATTACAGTTTGCTCCGTGGCCGGCCCACGTGGTTATAGGCTCGTATTTGTATAATGAAATTTTCACAATAAAGGTTTTTAAAAGAAAACATGGTAGTAGTATATACATTGGTAAAGTTTTTAATAATAGTCACTGTTTTAGAATCATTAAAAGGCAAGTGAAATAAAGCAGACCAATTACATGAAGGGTAAAAGGTATAATACGAAGGAACGCAGTAAAGATATATGGTCAAGGGCTGTTGTGTTTTCTACTCCTGCAACATAAAGTGATCGATAAGAATCTCATATTCAGGCGTATCGGCGACTAAGACAGCAGGTCGACCCTCTTTTGCTCAACGGCTCCGTCATGGGACGAAGAAACGCTCTTTTTCTCGAAAAAAGAATATATTTTACTTGCAGGACAGTTGTAAATTTTCCGGGAAAGTACATTAGCCTGGAACATTATAACATATATTTAAGAAAAAATAATGTTCGGAAGTAATAAAAAGCGTAATTTTTAGGTCATATGACCAAGCCTTTCATCATTAGAATAAGAAAAGTAAAATGAACCAATGAAAAGTTTTATTAACAAGTCACATGACTTGTTATGCTTACGTTACGCACTGCGCGCCCTGGATGACTTCCGGATGCGCTAACGCGGCGCGTCATATGACGCATTACGCGACAACGCAGGTCCAGAATATAGTCAAAATGTCTCCACCAACCAGCGGTCGGAACACAACCCCTTTCAGCAGGCTAAATAGTTCTGTTAAATGACAACAGAAGGGACAGGCAACAAGAACCATCAGTCAAAGAGGGGAGGGCTAGTTCTTCTCTACCGGGTTACATTGGGGCGCTACCGGAACTGATCGAATTGGTAGTCTACAGTGTTTCTGGATGTTTCAGACTGAAGCTGGGGTTAGCATGAGAGCAGCACCATTTCGTAGCTCCGTCGTGGCCATTCCGCAACCAATCATGGCAGCCGCTCTTTATCGTTATTTTGGGCGGGGTGGGTGGCGGAGCCGAGCTGTTTTGCAGCCATCATTGTGTGGAGTTCAGTTCATCTCACTAGTTTTGTATTTGTCATGAGGGGTTGTTCCTAATGTTTCTATTTTAGCGAGGTCAAAAAGAGATCCCATTAGTGGCCTACTGATTTTGCTCGATTCCTTTTCTTTTTTTTTACACGATTTTTCGTTATCTGCAAAGACTAAACAGAGTATTGCAACTCTGTGTTTGTTTGTAAATAGAGAATGAACCAAAGAGAACCAATTCTAAAACAGTAAATACTTGGATAACAATCAATCAAATGGAGAGAGAAGCAGGCACGACGTATTACAACGGGGGCAAAGGCCTGCGTTAACTACCCTTCACTATGTGCAAAGAGAGAGTACTCCTAATAGAAATGAGGGGGGGGGGTACCATTCAAAGCAGATCAGTGTGCATAAACACGAAAATGTTTTCACTTACCACGTACTTAACATTCGACAGCTTATGATATTTGCTATTAAAAAAACATTGAAATTCACTGAAAAAACCATAGGTTATAGACCATATATAGTTAGGAATTAGCATTTAAAAAACCTTATTTTACTCACACAAAACCATTGAAATTCCATATATAGTTAGTTGCACTAACTATATATCGCGCACCCGCAATCCACTGCTGATGATGTCACATATTACATCATTCATGACATGGTCAGTGACATCACTGATGACATCACTGATGACATCTCAAATGACATCACTGATGACATCATCCAGTGACTGTGTGTTTCTGAAAAGTTTAAATATGTTTTACATATTGAAGAATGAGTAGATGTAGAAGTGTCTGGATGAAGGATTTAGTAGGTGCGTGACTGACTGTATGAGTGAGTGATTAAATGTGTCTCACTGAGTGCATGGGTTAGTGACTAAACTGTCTTAATTTGTGCATCATTATGTCTGTTGTTCTGTAAACTGCTGCATGTGTTGGTCAGTAGCAATATGAGTAACTATATGGGTTATTGATTGATTGCCCAAGTATTTGTATGGGAGACTGAGTGTGTGTGTGGCTGGCTGGGAGGTGTGTGACTCTGTGCAGATCAATGTGTACTTGTATCAATGATTGTATAAGAGAGTAAGTATGTGTTAGTATATGTTTCAAAATGTAAGGTGCTCTATGTTTAACTGTATAGATTAGAAAATGGAAGTGTGATTGATTATTTACAGGACTGACTAGGTGTGTGAGTAACTCCATGGATGAGTGACAGAGTGTGAGAGTCTGTATAGGTGTATGAGTGCATATGATAGTGTTGTAAAGATGAGTGATTGTATGTATGAATGATTGTATGGGTAAATGAGTGAATGTGTGTGTAAACATAGGAATCACTGAGTGCGTATGTAGTAACTAGTATTGGTGTGTCAATGGTTTCAAAAATTATACTCTGTATTTAACACTGGGTGTAACAGAGGTTATATTAAAGTGTGAGGAGATGCATTGTATTGTCACATGAATGATATCATCAGTGATGTGGTCATTGATGTCAAATGAGATGTCATCAGTGATGTCATCAGTGATGTCATTTGAGATGTCATCAGTGATGTCATTTGAGATGTTATCAGTGATGTCATTTGAGATGTCATCAGTGATGTCATCAGTGATGTCATTTGAGATGTCATCAGTGATGTCATCAGTGATGTCACTGACCATGTCATGAATGATGTAATATGTGACATCATCAGCAGTGGATTGCGGGTGCACGATATATAGTTAGTGCAACTAACTATATATGGAATTTCAATGGTTTTGTGTGAGTAAAATAAGGTTTTTTAAATGCTAATTCCTAACTATATATGGTCTATAACCTATGGTTTTTTCAGTGAATTTTCATATATATATATATATCCAATAAATTACCTCTCCATCACAGAAGCAAATATGTATATATTCTATAAGAAAATAGTTTTTTGACTTGCCTGTATCTTTGGCACCTGTGGTAATAGTAATTTTATGGTTATGGGGTGGGCAGTTGTAAACGGTGGGAAAGGTAATTTCTGCGTTTAACGGTAGGTATTGATAAAGGGTGGTAATTTTAGGGTTTAGAGGGGGTTAGGGTAATTTTATATAATATGTATATTTCCTACTGGCGGTCACCAGTAGGTAGTTATAGTTATTACCAAGTTTCCATAGGAAAATAGGTTTTGGACTTGCCTATATCTTTGGCACTGGTTGACGGATCTTCACGAAGGTTTCCAAATTGAATAGAGGATTATATCAGATACTGCATTTTATAGGTGAAAAAGGGAGATGGGAGAGATTCTCTCTCCCAGGTGATTCCAGATTCTTCACGCTTTAAGAAATACAATTCATATTGTGCCAGCAAGAATAATGATGAGGTTTGCAATGACAGTCAATTTTAACAATTTGCATGTGGCCACTTAAATTACTCAGATGCACTGAACAACAATAAGGATGGATTTTGAACTGTTGTGGTGACAGAACGCTATTAAGCAATATTTAACATATACTACAATACAGTTTTTTAGGATGAGAACACAGAAGTCTCTTGGGACTTGTAGGAACTCACTTTGGTCATGCGTTGAAATGAAGTTAAAGCACCTGTGTAGTGTTTGCACACCTCTATTCCTGTGATCAAGGCATTTCACCAAAACGTGTAAGGAAGGATCATTTACATGCATCCACTTTATCAAGTGAAATAAAAACTGGTGAAACCGTGAATCGGCCTCTGCCAATCTCTTTTTGTGCAATTAACTGAAGGGTGTATATATATATATTCATTCACCAGTAGGTAGTTATAGTTAAGATCTACTTTCCATAGGAAAATAGTTTTTTGACTTGCCTATACCTTTGGCATCGGTTGACGTATCTTCACGAAGGTTTCCCCAAAAAGTGTTATAGTAAGTTTTGTTGTGCATGGGAAGATTTGGGAGGATCCTTTAAGCAGAGGCTAAGAAAAAGGGGGTAAAAAAAGTGTGTTTCCCCATTTTAATTCACATTAGATGGGTAGTCAAACCTACAGCCCGAACCGCTGGACGGAATTACACCAAATTTGGAAGAAAGGTAGTTGTGGGGCTTTTTGTTAATGACTGTAACTCCATTCAATCTTCTTTGGGAAATTTAAGAAGAAAAACTTTTATATATCTCTGGTCGTGGATATTTCACGATGCTTTGGCTATCAATCGCAAATGTTCGTGCCAACAGGAATGCTGTGATTGGCTGGACACAACCTCAGCAGAAAGTTGCGGCTGCCATTTTACCAATCGGGAATGGTTCCAGGGCTGAAAATGTCTGTTAAAACTATCATAAGGGATCAGGGTGGAGGTACTCTGACCCGATGTTTAAGAAATGGGGGTGTTAGTGACAGAATTTATGTGTCCACAATTTTTTATATTCTCATGCGATATTTGCGATGATGATCCAACCACCAGCGCAGCCCCTCCCCCTGTGTACAGTCACTGGGACATCGCGACTATTGACGTCTTCGCGAATATTAGTGAAGATATTATAAAATATATATTTGTACACACTGCTGGTCACTGTTGTAGACTCATGCATGCACTCACAAACTCACTCAGACACTTATACATCCACTCAGACACTTATAAATCCAGTCATATACGCACACAGATATTCATGCACCCACTTCTATGCCCCCTCAGATACTTCTGCACCCACTTACAGACTCACTCAGTCATGCACCCAAGTACAGACCCACTCCGAAACACACACCCACTTAAATACCCACTTATAGACTCATGCACCCACTCACATTCCCACTTAGAGACTCTTACACCCACTCACAGACCCCCCGGGTACTCAAGCACCCACTAACTGACCCATTGAGGGACTTAAACACCCAGTGACAGACCGATTCAGAGACTAATGCACCCAGTTACAGAGCCAGTCAAAGACTCACACACCCACTCAGATATTTACTCAGACTCACGCACCCTCTGACAAACCCACTCAGAGACTCATGCACCCACTCACAAATCCACTTAGAGATAATGCACCCACCCGCAAACCCACACAGAGACTTATGCACCCCATCAGATACTCACTCCCAGATTCATGCACCCAGTCTCATTCCCACAGAGAGACTAATGCTCTGTCAGAGCTGCTTTTTGGGTCTTACTGCCAGAGCAGCAGCTGGATTCTGAATCTCATTTGAATATCAGATGATAAACTAATGTTCATATCAGTAGAAAGGAGACTATCCAATACATGGTGCTTACATGGGAGGCGGTGTCATGAAAGGAGGAAGAATACACAAAGGACTGAGACATCCTTTAGACTACACTTACAGAGCAGACAGTATTGTCTTTAGTTTATTTCCAGGCAACTTGTTTATTTATTTATTTATAAAGCGCTGCATTCATCCTGAGGGATATCAAGGCGCTGGTAACGAATATCCTGGTACAGCTGCGGGGGTGGGACTTAATACTTGGGCAACATATGAGTTTTTAGTTTTTTCCAAAACAGTATGTAGTTGGAAGTAAGCCGTAGCTCCAGAGGTAGCTCGTTCCACTTCTTAGCTGCCAGATAAGAAAATGATCGCCCTCAGGTTCTCACTTTCCTGATGCGTTTGGTTCTGGTCAGAGCTAAATGAAGTGAGCGAAGGCTCCTAGTGGGGACATAAAACTCGATTTTCTCCTGGAGTAATAAAGGGCCAGTTCGATACAGAGCCTTATGTGCGTGACTGAGCAGCTTGAATATTGCTCTTTGTCGCATGGGTAGCCAGTGTAAGATCTTCATGCACGTAGAGGCCGAGCTTAGCCTGCCTTTGTTTCAGACAAGTTTGGCGGCAGCGTTCTGAAGCACCTGGAGTCGCGTGAACAGGCGCTCGTTCATGCCTACAAAAACTGCATTCCCATAATCCATTTGACTGACCAGCAAGGCTTGTGTGACAGATCTTCTGCAGTCCTGAGGTATCCATGGAAAAAGCCTGGCCAGGAGTTTCAGGGTTGCAAAACCTTTGCCACAGAAGGCCCGTACCTGGTCCTTCATGGACAAAGTGTCATCAATGGTGATGCCAAGGTTTTTTGCGCAGTTTTGGAGTTGGAGCAGTGCCAAGTGTGTGTGGCCACCAAGTGGCATTCCAGACTAGCTTGGCACCTCCAAAGAGAAGGATCTCAGATTTCCCTGCGTTCAACTTTAAGCAATGCTCGTACATCCATTGAGCCATTTCCGTGAGGCAATTGTGTAACTTTGATTTAGTGACCTCAGGCTTTTCATCCAGAGCCACCATCAGCTGTGTGTCATCAGCATAGGAGCAGATACCAATGCCCCACTTCCTGTTGATTTTGGCCAGTGAAGAGACATAGGCATTAAATAAGGTGGGGCTTAGTGAAGGTCCCTGTGGGACGCCACAGCCGATGAGGCTCGATTTGGATTGATATTGGCCGAGGTGAACTGATTGAGTTTGGTTGCTTAGGAAGGAGCTGATCCAGCTCAATGCTTTGGAATAAATTCCTTTTTTGTAGAGGGTTTCTAACAAACTGTTGTGTGGGACCGTGTCAAATGCATACTGTGAAATGTGTCACCTCTGGGTGGCTGGGTAAATTTGAGTTATGTACGCGCTGCAAGCACTCGCGGCTGTGACAACGGAGCTGCCAACTTCCTGGGGCCCGGGAGTGCACCGGACTCTCCCCAGACAACGCTCCTGCCCAAAAGTGAACCTTGCATCGCCTGAAAGAGCTAAGATGGCACCATGCTCGTTTTTTTCATAGAAGGAGGAGTGCTGGTGAAGGTGAGAGGCTGTTTGTGTATACTGAAGATGAGCGAGGGAGAGCCCGCAAAGAAAGTTAATCTGTGTCTGGTCTTGTGGACACGGTCCTGGAGATTGGTCTGGTGCAGTGGTGGCAGAGGATATTGATACACCTGGGTGTTATCTTTCACTACAGCTAAGTGTATATCTCTGAGCTTTATATTTTCTTGTGCTGTGCTGTCAAGCCCTACCTGCCTGCAAAGTGCTCCGGCAAGGGTGCGAACAATTTTGGCAGAGAATGCCCCGCTAAATGATCATTGGAGCAGCTCTTGCACACCGCTGGATGAGCTCGCGTGGAGGCCTAGACACGGAGCGTCATGGTAGCCGTTCCTACGAGCTAGGAAGAACGACCAACTTGAGGTCCCACGCCATGATATCCAGTCCCCTGCTGCTCTGAGAGCTCAGGTGAGCGGGTTGGAGCTAGAAGACAGGGGGAGGAGACGAGCTATACCCCCGATCCCCTTGTGAGTGCGGCAGCAGAACGACGCGGGCAGTTGGCGGTCTCCCTGAGAGAAGCAGACCGAAGCGAGGGCGCTCATCCACGGTCCGCTGTCCTGGGATAGGGGGGCGATCGGCTAGCTGCCATTATACAACCTTGAACCATGACGTGCCAGACCTTAAAATGGTGGCCGACCGCTAGCACGGCCCCATTTCCTCACGCTGACCACTCGGAGATTGAGCAGCTGTCACCCTACACGCACCTGCTCTGATACTCTTCAGAGGAGTCCACTGACCACGGCTGGCCATCAGGGGCTCCGTAAATGTATCCTCGAGGCAGGCTTGCCCCCCCCATGAAAGGACATTTTTAATTGAGGCCCAAAGATATCGCCAGTGCAGTAAACATATTGGAGGCTGTCTTATCCCTGCGCCTCCCTGATGTACGTGGCAAGTGCTGGACCTCCACTACACCTAACTCCTCTTCGTCGGCTCTCTATTTACCACCATTAAAAGCTCAATTAAGTCTGTCCAGTAGCGCCTACCACACATTCTCGCTCCAAAGTCCCATCTTGGTCTGCTGACTCACCTCTTCTCTGCCACACCAGTAACCAGGGGTTGCGGTTTGAGCCTTATGTCTCGGAAGAAGCCGACAACTCGAGCGACGACTAAGGTCACAAGCTTCTTCGCACCAGCGGATAAGCAGCGGACCTCAGACCACAGCGTCGAACCATCCACTATGGGTCTTACCAAAGGAGACCTTATGTCCTCACTTAGAGATTTTAAACCGAACTACGTAAAGATTTGTGTCAAGGCATTCAAACTTCCATAGACCAACTAAAGACTGATCTTTCCACACAGATGGCGGATATTAAACGCAACGTGGACTCAGTGGGCAGCAGAGTAATCGACCTTGAAACACGTGCTCAAGAAGCAGATAGGCAACCCTCTGAGTTGCATGACACAGTCCTCACCCTGCCGTCACCTACCCAGCCGGACCTTGGGCAGATTTTCCCCTCATCTCTACGTCTTATCTTCCTCCTACCCCTTTACACTATCCCCTTACCTTTTCCCTTCCTTGCTCCTTTCACCTTGTCCCCTATGTTCTTTAAATGCTTTCCCAGATACTTATGTAACTTTTAACTGATGTTAATTGCAACATCATTGTTCCTCATGTAAAGCACTCTGATTCCTTCGGGTCTAGCCAGCTCTATATATTAACACATTAATTAAATATGTTCCCATCTAGTACTCTTTCTCTCTTTGTCTACTTCCCTAGCTCCTCTCCCCTGAATCTCTCCCTTTGCCTGCTACTCTGCCTAGCCCCCTGTCCTTTGTGCCCTTTGACTAAGCACTCCTTCTCCCCTTGTTGGGGAAAGATCTAATATTTATACTCTGGAGTCTCAGCGAACCTGCTGAGAGAGTCCTCTGCGCCAAGGGAGCCACCCACAGCTGAGGTACTGTATGGCACCCCTTGCCAAAGCACTCCCTCTCCCCTTTTTGGGGAAGGATCCAAAATGTATGCCTTGGAGTCTCAGAGACCCCTCTGAGAAAGTCCACTGCGTAAAGGGAGCCTCTCACAACAGAGATAGGGAAGTGATACCACTTACCCTGTGATCACAGCTTTACTGGACTTTGGACGTTGCTTTGACTCGTCTACCAGTTTGTGTCCCTGTCACTCTTCCCCTCCTTTTTCCATGCGGTGTCTATCACCCTCCCCTCCGCTTTCCCGTCTTCATTATCTGTCTATTTCCCCTGCTCCTACCCCCTCACCTGAATCTCTCCCCTTGCCTGCTTTTCCCCTTACGTATTTGTGCTTATTGTTTATCTCGACCTATGTTGCCATGCTCTAATAACTGTGTAACCTTTGTAACAATGTAACCTGTAAGTACGATCTGATACTCATGTAAAGCGCTCTGATACCTCCGGGTCTAGCCAGCGCTATATAAAACCTTGAAATTAAATAAATAAAATGTACTCCTAACTATACGTAGGTGCAGCTACCACTACCTATACATTTGTACCTCTACTCTGCCCTATACTCCAGCATCCATACTGTAGGAACTGGAGTCACCAGTTCCCCGGGGGTAGCCTGGCACGAACAGGTAGGCGCCCGAAAGCTCAGGTGTTAAGTGACTACACAGCACACGCACCCACTGAGACAATAAATGCACACACTAACTGGGTCCCCACCACTGAGTTGTGATTTAAAACAAGATGCTTTTATCTGGAATAAAATGCAGGGTAGTCAATCACTCAATACCTTCCCCTATTAAAACATTTCATCAGGGGTGCAATTCAATAATCACTGCAGCTTATCACCATGAACATTCCATGAAGCCCGCCCCTGCAAGGAAGTCATTCAAGTATTTTTCAGGTAGAGCCATCAAAAATCACAATAGCAGAAACTAATTTCCTTCAAGATCAGGCAACATCACACTAACCAGGAATTACACTACTTATGCAAGAATAAAACGTTTCCTCAAATTATAAGCATTTCATTAATCTCATTCGCCGGTAATGAACATTTCCTAAATCAGGGCTAACCAGGTCATTAGGCTGAACTATGCATTTTATCAGGTAAGGGTAACCATTTCACTGGGTAAACATAAACCTCTTCATCTGATAAATGGAGGCATTTGAACCAATGTTCCAAGCATTCAGTCCCCCAACAGGGGGTTAACGTTAATACTCTTATACCCCCAAGGTCTCTGGCCCAGTTCCGGTTCCTTAAGGGGCCAATCAGGGCCAACGGGGCCCAGCAACAGTCTCTCCCGGGGAGGGGTGAACCAGGGACCTTTTTTGGCCTTCCGCCCTCTCCCCCGGGGTTTACCTTGTGGTCTTCGGCTCCTGAGGGAGCCCTTGCGGAGCTTCTACAGCGTAGGGAGGGCCCTTACTCCTCTCGGGGCCCTCTGGTGTGTCACGCACTGCTGGAGGTCGGGTTTGGGGCAGGAAGGCTCTCCGCGGACTCCCCCGATGATGGCAGGGCCGGCCTGAGGGTGTACAGGTCGGAGGGGGCTTCCGTTCCTTCCGGCCCCCTCCTTGTCAATTTGCGGGCTGGTCCGGGCTCTCGCTCTTCACGAGCGTTGGAGTCTCCCTCGGTCCCGGGCCTTCCACTTGCTCCGGGGCCCTGGGGACCAATCAGGATGTCGCAAGGGGAGGGCACTCCCGCGGCTGCCAATGGCAGCGCGGCCGGCAGGGCGTGCCGGCCTCCCGTCCAATCCCAGGCTGCACTGACGGGGGTGTGGCCGATGACGCGGCGGAGTTCCCCGTCACGTGATGGGGGAGATGAGGACTTCAGGCCTAGCGCGGCCTAGTGTACTCGGTGCGGCGGCCCTTTCCTGGCTCCGAGGGCCGCCGAGGGGGGCACGATGTCGGCGCTGGCTCCGATGGGGGGCGCCGGGCACAGCGCGGTGGCGGACAGCAGCGCTGGCAGGCACAGCGCATCCCGGGTTTTCTATGTGCGGCGCTGGAGCCGCGGTCACAGGGAGAGGATTCCATAGGCGCCTCAGCAGGGCGTTAACAGCTCCGGGCCGCGGCGGTGAGTGCACGGCTGGCGCTTCAGGGCAGGACGGCGCTCCAAGAGTGTGGCGCCTCGGGGGCAGTTCACTCGGCTGTGGTAATTGAGGAAGATACAGCGCTTCACAGGGGCAGTTTCAGTCAGCGCGAGGCAATCTAGCGCTCGGGGGTCAAGTCCAGCACTCGGGGAATAGGCAGCAGGTCAGCCAGATGCAGCGCTGCTCAATGGCACCTGGGTAGAGCTGAGGGGGGTTTTATGCAGGCAATCTCAGTCTCAGAAATCGGACAGTTCAGGGGCTAGCGCCAGGCGATGAGAGCGCTCAGCAGGACAGGCCAGGCAAGACAGCGCTAGGGGGCACAGGTTGATGCTTAGGGCACAGAGGCGGCAAGGCACAATACCTGGTTGGTCCTCCAGCAGTCCTGTGGGTGGTAAAGTTTCTTCTTGGTGCAGGGTGGCTCTGGCGCCCTTCTATTGCAGCAGATTCTTGGTTGCTTGATGGGGGGGTGTTGAGTTGGAGGCTTGTCAGCAGGTCACCTCAGGTGGTCCCTGGGTTCCCCTCCCGCCGGGCCAGATCAGTGGGCTAGTTCAGGGTTCCTCACTCTACTTGGAAGGCAGCACCTAAGCCCTGTCACTCCCAGTGGCATAGGTCCCTGACTAGGCCCTACCGCCTAAATCTCCTGCGTGGGTCTGTGGAAAAGTAAATTTTGCCATGTTGTATGTGCCTACGTGTTTCCCCATCTTATGTCATATGTGCATGATCGATATGCATGTATTCCCTATGATCGATTAAAGACGCAATTATAGTTGTGTCCAACTTTAGTATGCCAGTTCCCAGTTCTCGTGAAAGCTACGAGTATTAGGCCTATGTAAAGCTATGTTGCCACGTTTCACAGTGTGCACGTTAATTCACTGAAAAGTCCCCGTTTCTAGGCCTCAAAAGGGCCCGGACACCAGATTCAGCTCCTGTCTCCTGAACCCTCTCCGAGGAGCGATACAGCCCCCACCTGTATCCCTGGCCCTTCACTTACTTCATGCCTCGCAGTGCCCGGCTCGGCCTGGCTCTGCCTGCCAGTCTGCCAAGAGTATGTTATGATTCTAGTTATCAGTCCAGCTCTCCTTCTCTGCATTCCTAAGCTACTGAATCGCATCAATAGTTTCAGTCATGGTCTAGCCTTTACGTCTCCATGTAAGAGAAATACTGTATTAATGGTCATTTAATATTCCTCAGCACGCACTACGTGTAGAATAATGCATGCATCAGTCTTAGTGTCTGTTAGCCTTTGCCCTGATAACTTTTGGATTCTATCAACATGTACTCTAAACAACAGATACTAGATATGCCTGGGTACATGTCGCTCTGACACTCCAGACTTTCGTCTCCTCTTCTAGCACAGAAGTCATAGCCCCCCAGTTCTCCCTAGTAACACGTCATTGTCAGTTTGCGCGCACCACTAGGTTAGAGGTCCCAGCTGCTCAGGTAGCCCCCTCCATGTTTCCGCCCCTTTTATGACATATTCTGTTACGTTTACATCACATGTCTATGTATACGCCCTGTACACACCTCTTGTTACACCCACTTCAGCCTTATCTTTCGCGACTGCTACGAACTCCGCCCACTGCTACGCCTACTGTATTAACTGTAATGCTATTGTTTAACTATAAATATTGTGCACTGTTATTAAAAGTTGCTAGCCATTCCCAGATCCTGCCCCGGCAGCTGCCGGGCCCTGCCATCCTATTCCCGTACAGGCTGTCTTGTTCCAGTCCTTTATGCTTAATTAAAGCCTGTCAACTCTAGCTACCTCGTATCTTGACTCTTATTTATTGAGCTATCTGTTTATATTGTATCCAGTCAAAAATAGAACCGGTAATTAATTATTTATTTACCACATAATGGCGCCCGAACAGGGACTTGCCCTTTCCCCACGCGCCGGAGAAGCCACGCAGGCCCCCTGATCCTCTGCAGCCGTGACGGAACCATCCTGCGCAGCGGCAGATATTTCTGCTTCAAGTATCCCTCAGGTCCACGGAGGAGACGGAGGTTGCGGTCCAGCATCCAGACGAGGCGGTGGAGGAACGCGGCGAGTCCCGACCAGAGCCCAAGCCGAGAGTTCAAGGTCCGAGGTATCCGGAGGCCCACCTGTAACTGAAGTCCGAAGTTCGTCCGTCCGTCGTCGTAGCAGTCCAGTCCAGTCCGAGGCCTTCCGTTCTTGCTGCCCGGTGAGTACCGTTGCTGGGGTAGTATCTAGACAGGGTCAATTAAATTGTCTCTGGTCCGTGGGTTTGGGTACGCAGATCCAACACGAAGTGTCCACTTAGGTGGATGCGGGTCCTGACGTGTCTCTTTATGGGACCGGTAAGTTTCGTACTGTTTCAGCAGTGCATCTAGTCTGTTCTAGTAAGTTCTGTTCTCGAGAAATTCATGTGTTCTGTTCTCAGTATTTCAGGTAGTATCTTGTCCGAACTGTTATTCTAAATGTTATTCCATGTGTTTTCAATGTCGTGGTATGAATGAGTTGTTTTTCAAGTAATTATTGTGTTCATTGTGTATAGTATTGTGTCTAGACTCCAGTCCAGTTATGCCTCTGCTCTCAAAATTACGTCAGCTAGGAACTAGAAAAGGTCTGCTCGAAGAAGCAGTTCCTGTCCCGCCTAGGGACAGTCCAGGTCATTTTATGTATCATAAGCATGGCATAAGTGCCATATTATATCTAGATTTAAGGGTCGAGTATACTAAAGATCTAGAAGAGAAATATAGATGGCCCGTATCGGGTACATGGGATGCCGAGTGCATCATGCGAGTAGAAGAAGTATTATGGAAAAAGAAAGCCAGACAGTCCCAGAAAGATGCCATCGAGTTATGGCGCAAAGAATCTCATAAAAGAACAGAAAAAGAAATCAGAAAGTCAGAATTAAGTAGAGAATCCTCAGAAAGAGCCCAAGAAAGGGAATTAATCGAAATAGGTGAACGAGTTAAAGCCGAACAGTCAGACAGACAGAGAAATGCCCTCATTAAGGGTATGTATCCTCTTCTTGCCGAGGGCTTGCCGACAGCAACCCCGGAAGCACCATGTAATTTTCCGCCGCCATTAGTTCCGATTAAGCTACGTCACAAACCGACCGCAGCTGATATTTTTCTCTCGTCCTATTTGGACGACACAGTCCCAGAATATGCAAATCCTGTTCCGCCAGCTCCTGTAAATAATGTAATTCCTGTTCCTCCAGCCACCGGGGCACCTGTTACAGTACCCCCGGTCCAGCCCATAATACAAGTTCCCGCTACATCGGTCACTCTGCCAGCACGAAGAGTATCAGTCGACGATTCCAGTTTAGGGGCCGCGGGAGGAGGTCCTCCTGGTACCCCGCCGCCAAACAAACGTGTAACTTTAGTCGAGTTACATGAACTTGCGTTACAGCGTACGCCCAAATACCAGTCCGTTGCAGATATCAGACGAGCTCTTACCGAATGCCGTTATGATCCAGTCCCAGGCGATGATAATATGGTTATATATTCATTGCGCGTAAGACGGGTGACCGAGTATTTGGACACTCTACCGAATATGAAAGAAGATCTAGACAGAATATATCGTTTCATCCGTACAGGAGAAGATCCAGAAAGTATTGGCGAAATCATGTCTCTAAGGAAAGCTGAGACCCAGCTCATGTTATTAAAATTTCTAATTAATTGTTTAGTAAGGGAACAAGATTGTCCGACTAAAGATCCGACCGAAATGAAAGTTCTGACAAGGTGGAGTGATAATATAGCCGAGGGTAGACACAAGACACTCAGTAATATAGAGAGTATGTACAAGAAAATTTGTAAGGAAATAATAAGGTTACACGACAAACGCAAAGCAGCACAAGTAAGCGAGAAAGAAAACGACTCTTCTACTGAAGAGGTAGACGACGAGAATCCCACCAGAATAGCGTATGTAGGTAGATCTAGACTTCCCGACCGACATTCACGCCTAGAACACAAGAAAGTTTTTCCTCCTCCAGCACCAGAACAAGGTTCTCTAGAACAAGTATTTCAAGCTACCGATCACATTCTGAAATCACGAATCGGTTATAGTGAACTTAGTACCATGCATGAACAAGAACTAGCCCGATCAGCAGTCCGATGGGCTACTGATTCTACCACTTTTCCAGATGAAATAGTGGCACAAATGTTTCTGAAACTGCCCCCAGCCGAGCAGCGACTGGTGGGTATGTATATGATTCAGCACCTCATTACATTGTATGAGGGTCAACATTCTGATCCAGGTCCGTTACATGATGTTCTGAACGAGTTACTCCAGTATAAATGGAAAGGTTTAGGTACCGATTTAATTAGCGTCATTCTAGAACAGCGCCACAAATATAGAACGTTTTTGAACCCGCATTTTGTTCACGTCTCACCTCCGGAAAGTAAACCGTTTTACATAGATAGACAGCATCCGTTACGAGAAGTACACCCAGTTAGGACACCGGATGGTGAAATGCAACGAGTATTTGTTTACACCCCAGTTACCAAGATGGAACTCTTAGAGATGAAGAAATTAATTCCCTGTCACGACAAAGATCCAGCAGGGTTCCATCGAGAATTAAAAGACATGCTCCGTATGGGAGAATATACGTATCCAGATATTATTAAAATGCTAAAAGTCCTGTTGCCCGCAGGGGTATATGAGAAACTCAAGGAAAAGGAATGGGAGGTGGGAGAGAAAAAGATAGATTGGACAGCTCTAGAAGCTGAAGAAAATACACGTGTACCAGGTACCGGTCTAGGAGAAAAATGTAAAGAATTGCCCGAACTGTTAATACAAGTTTTGCCAAGATTACTAGCCACGAAAAAGGAAGACTGGGATGCAATCTCAGCCTGTAAACAGAAACCAGACGAAGATACTAGTGATTTTTATTCTAGATTCGAGAAATGTTTTAGTATTAACAGTGGTTTGAAGACGAGTAGCGAGTCATACCCTCATCTTTTTGTTACTAAACTAGTCGAGAATTCAAGTCCACAAGTTAAAAATCGAGTTTTGAAAGTCGAAAGTACCTGGCAAGCTAATACTCCGTCCCAAATGCTTCAGATGCTCCAGTATCACCAGAATAGAATCAGAGAAGAGCAAGATCATGAAAGGAAGCGTATGAAAGACACGAAAATGAAAGTATTAGTTGCACAATCTGTTCCTCAAGACAGTCAGAAGAGGGGTACGAATCAAGCCAGTCATCCTGCAGCTCCCGTTAAAGGGACATGCAATTATTGTAAACAGCCAGGTCATTTTATAAACGAGTGTGCAGTTCTGAAACACAACATAGCTACTGGTAAGACTAAAGAAAGACCACGCCCGCCTAGACAAGAGCAAGTTTCACAGACTTCTCAGTCACCACAGAATGCACCACAGCCAGTTCCAGCATCACAGCCTATAGCTGCAACACAGCATGTTACACAGCAGATGTACCAGTATGCCCAGACAGAGTATCCAGAGTATCAACAGTATTCATGAAACAGCCTAGAGAGGGAGGTAGGCTTGCCTCTCATCGAGATACCTGTAGATCAAGAGGGTCCCTATGTTCACAGTCAAGTATTAGGGAAAGACAGAAAGTTTCTGATTGATACAGGGGCAAGTAGGACTACTATCAGTCATGACGAGGTTCCAGGGGCTCCGCTCTCAGGCTCTAGAAATGTTTCCCTTGGATTTTCAGGAAAGCCTATTGTAAACGAGATATCCAAGCCAGTTACTCTAGAAGTTGGTCCATTGTCCCGAACTACTGATTTGTTACTTACGAAATCATGTCCAGAAAATTTGTTAGGTATTAAAACATTGAAAGAATTAGGTGCAGTTATTTGCTGTTCCCCAGAGGGAATACGATTGTTTTTAAGGGACTATAAAGGTCACTATGTATTACGAGATTTTGATCCAAGATTGTCCAATGTACCGCAGCATTTATGGGCGCAAGGTCCAACTGATGTTGGTTTTATGCAAATCACACCCCATCGTGTGACCCTCAAGCAAGGTATTGTCCTGCCACGAATCAGACAGTACAGATTGCCACCTGAGGCTGTAGCAGCCTTATCCAAAATTATTGACGAGCTCATTGCTCAAGGAGTGGTTGTAGAAACTGACTCCAATGTATGTAATTCTCCTATCATTCCAGTCATGAAACGTACTGATCCAAATGCACCTCCAGTATATCGATTAGTGATTGACCTTCGAGAACTTAATAAATGTATCATACCCCAGTATCCAGTAGTCCCAGATATTTCTTCCTTATTGACAGCTATTGATTCTGAAGCCATATTTTTTACGGTAATAGACCTCAAGAATGCATTTTTCAGTGTCCCCATTCATCCAGACAGCCAGTTCCTTTTCGGATTCTGTTTAAATGGAAGGAGCTATAAATTCACACAAGCTCCTCAAGGTTTCACAGAAAGTCCTGGTATTTACAGTCAAGCGCTTAAAAGACAACTAGACAATATTCACATGCCAACAGACACTGCCCTGCTCCAGTATGTCGATAATCTACTGATCACAGCCCGTTCTGAACGTGACTGCGAGTGAGTGTCACTTACAGTTCTGTATTTCCTAGCCGAGATGGGGCACAAGGTGTCCCCTTCGAAGCTCCAGTTCTGTGTCCAGCAAGTGATCTACTTAGGCCACTTACTGTCCAAGTGGGGTAGGCAGTTGACACCAGACCGTATCCAGCTAATAGCGAGTCTTCCACAGCCCAAGACACAGAAGGAGGTACGTGCTTTTATTGGCCTTACTTCTTATTGCAGACAATGGATTCCTCAGTATGCATTTCTAGCCAAGCCACTGATACAGTTAACGACACAGGAGGCAGCCGTATCGACTGTCCTCCCTTGGACATCTGAACATACACTTGCTTTTAATGAATTAAAGAAAGCCTTATGCCAAGCTCCTGTTCTAGCAACACCGAACTACAGTAAGCCTTTTACGCTTTTTGTCACAGAACGTGAAGGTACAGCATTATCTGTTCTCACACAAGATCAAGCAGGACAGTACAAGCCTTGTGCTTATTTTTCGAGCACATTAGATCCGGTAGCCCAGGCTTTGCCTGCGTGCCTCAAGTCAGTTGCAGCCACAGCTCTAGCAATCAGACAAAGTGATTCCATAGTATTAGGACACTCCCTGACAGTACAAGTTCCACACTCCGTGGAAGTTCTTTTAAACCGAACACAGACTCAGCACTTGACAATTGCACGATTAACAGGTTATGAATTGACACTATTCCAGTCACACATAGAAATCAGACGCTGCAACGTTCTAAATCCTGCTACACTGTTACCGTCAGTTACTTCAAATCCTGCCACACATGACTGTGTGGAAGTAGTTAACACTATGACAAAGCCAAGACAAGACCTGACAGATATTCCGTTACCTGATCCCGACCTGACACTTTATGTGGATGGTTCATGTATGAGAACAAGTACAGGAGAAATAGTAGCCGCGTATGCAGTGACTACTGACACCGAAGTTATAGAAACACGTCGTATTGACACCCTGTCTGCTCAAGCAGCAGAGCTAGTTGCTCTGACCCAAGCCTGCATACGTGCCAAGAACCTGAAAGTAAACATATATACAGATTCACGTTATGCATTCGGAGTCGTACACGACTTTGGAGTGCTCTGGCAAGAAAGAGGTTTTATGACTTCTCATGGAACCAAGATTCAGCATGGTCTCCTCATTCAAGCTCTGTTAGATGCAATACATTTACCGACAGCTATCGCTATTATGAAGTGCAAGGCACATACGAAAGTTACTGACATCATTTCCCATGGTAATGATCTAGCAGATCGAACAGCCAAGCTTACAGCTCAGACACCAGACATTCCAGTTAACAAGAAACAGACATTCATTCCAGAACAGACTACATGTATGACAGTTAAGGACCCTAAACAAGATGTCATAGACATACAGTTACATGCTACTCCTGAAGAAATCAAGAAATGGTCCGAACAAGGAGGGGTCCAGACAGATCAGGGATGGTTGACGAAGGGAAAAGCCACATGGTTTCTCCCCGACTCAATGGTTCAAGTCATTATTAATACCGCACATAGTCCAGCACATTTAGGAGAAAAAGCTATGTTAGACAGTATACAGAACCTTTGGTTCAACAAGCACTTACGAGCTGCAGCCAAGCAGAAAGTCCGCACTTGTATGATATGTTGCCAGTTCAATCCAGGTAAAAGTGTCCCGGTGGAACAAGGTGGATTCCAACCCCCTGACCACCCTTTTGAAGTCCTCCAGATGGATTATATTCAGATGGAGCGATGTCGAGGTTTCAAGTATGTTCTTGTAGTTGTATGCGCTTTGTCCAGGTGGACAGAAGCATATCCAGTTCCAGATTATACAGCAGCGACCACTGCCAAGCAGTTGGTTCGTGAATTCTTCCCCCGTTATGGACTCCCTAGGGTCGTATATTCTGATAACAGCCAGCCATTCTCATCTGAACTTATGAAACAAGTTTCCCTTCTGTTAGGGTACCAGTGGAAGTTCCATTGTGTACGCCATCCTGAAGCAGCCGGTCTCGTAGAGAGACATAATCAGACCCTGAAAATTCGAATTGCCAAGACATGTAAAGAGAAAGGTGTAGACTGGCTAGTTGCCCTGCCAGTTGCTTTATTTTTTATGCGCATGGTTGCACATTCCAGATCAGGTCTGTCCCCTTATGAGGTCGTATTCGGCCGCCCCCCAAACATGTGGGGAACACCTAGACCCCGCAGTATTACAGATGTTTCAAGTAATATGCTGACAGATTACCTAGCTTCCTTGATGTCTGCCCTACACTCTTGTCGTTCACAGGTTGCCGCCGCATTTCCAGACAATACCGAGGTGAAACCGCATGAAATCGTTCCAGGATGTTTTGTACTTGTGAGGAACTTTGATCGTTCAAGTCCGCTGGAGCCCCGTTGGAAGCAACCTCAACTAGTCCTTCTGACCACCCGCACGGCCGTGAAGTTGGAAGGCCGCAAAGGCTGGGTGCACCTGTCCCACGTCAAGAAATTCCATGGATGTCGCATAAAAACATTGGACTGTTCCATTTTAAAGGACTGCCAGAATTCTAAAGACTGCCCTATTCTCAAGGACTGTCCCGCTACTGATTTCGAAATCAAGCCTCCCCTGTTAGAGGAAACTCCGCAGCAGGAGTATAAAAAGAAGCTCCGGTCTAGTAAAATAAGTCAGCCAGTTTAATTGTCTAAGTCCCCCTCGGGTGAAGCGGTTAGACAGGTTTCTGACATGTATGAGATAGACCCCCATAGTGAGAGAGTTAGTCAAAACTCTATCCGATGTATCGTTTTTCTAAGTTTTATATTGTTTCTAAGTTTGATGGTTACCTGCACAAGTTATGCATTTCATTTATGTTTTCCAATTTCTCATGTAAATAAGTTTTCTAATACTACAGTAGAGCACACATTTAGTGATCTGCCTCCTCACGAGTTATCCTATCGTCTTGCTATGCGCAATAACACATTCATCAGAATGTTACATTATTCACACCAGACCAGCAATGCTACTAATTGTTGGGTGTGTGGTCGACTTCCCCCTTTCCAGACACCGAAGGGAGTTCTGCCACTCTTTCCTTATCCGTTTTCACATAATGGTTCGTGTGGAGCATGGTCCATGTTAACGTCATCCTCAAATGATATGTCCCTTCTGAACAGTACATGTTTTCCAGACAAGCAAGGTCTCACCCACAGAACAGGGTTAGATTTAGAAAATGAAGTTTATAATTTAGGTAATTATTCTTCGAATTTTATGGTCCTGAATGTTCAGTCTGATACTACTCCAGACTTACCTGCCATTTCAGTACTACCAGTCAAAGGCGAATTATGTGTCAGAAAGAATGGTTCCGCACATGTGGGACATAGTGATTGTACTACTACTGTCGAGTATAGTGACAGTGGGAAATCTATTTTCAAAGCCTCACGTCATTCTTATTTTGTTTGTGGTCAGACTGCATATGTTCGTCTGCCCCTCGATTGGGATGGAACATGTTACATTGCCTTCCTACTGCCACCAGTTTTCCTAGCCCCATCTGATTATCATAGAAACACACATCTAGTACACGTCAGACATAGAAGGGAGATTGAGTCCCCAATTGTCGATCAAACTGAAACTACTCTAGAACAATATCAAGATTTTAATAAAGGTTTTTTCTTCTTTATAGGCCCTATCCAGAATAGTAAGTTAATACGTAGATTAACCAGAACCCTTGAAGCAGTAGTGAATGAGACTACTTCTGCTCTAGGTAACTTAACCGAAGAACAATCTGCTATGAGATTTGTCGTGCTCCAAAATCGTCTCGTTCTTGACGTCATACTGGCCGATAGAGGAGGAGCATGTAGAGTCATCGGATCTAGTTGCTGCATTTTCATTCCTAATAACGCGCCGTCTGTTTATTCAGCTATAACCAGACTTCATAAAATTGCCCATCAGTTACACCAGAATCCAGGCACCTGGACATGGTCCGGTTGGCTCTGGAGTATTATATCTGCCTGGGGATGGAAAGTATTGTCATTTCTAGGTATTGCAGTAATGATCATATTCAGTTGCTGCCTCTGTTTACAATGTGGCCCTGCGATTTGCGGCATTTGTGCTACCTCTTGTATTCCTAGTCCTAAATCCCGTTCCAAGACAATTCGAGACGAGCAAATGATGCTATATGAAATGATAGATGGTATCATGAATATTGATGTTTCCTGATGGAAACGTAGGGCACAAGGAGGGAATGTGGAAAAGTAAATTTTGCCATGTTGTATGTGCCTACGTGTTTCCCCATCTTATGTCATATGTGCATGATCGATATGCATGTATTCCCTATGATCGATTAAAGACGCAATTATAGTTGTGTCCAACTTTAGTATGCCAGTTCCCAGTTCTCGTGAAAGCTACGAGTATTAGGCCTATGTAAAGCTATGTTGCCACGTTTCACAGTGTGCACGTTAATTCACTGAAAAGTCCCCGTTTCTAGGCCTCAAAAGGGCCCGGACACCAGATTCAGCTCCTGTCTCCTGAACCCTCTCCGAGGAGCGATACAGCCCCCACCTGTATCCCTGACCCTTCACTTACTTCATGCCTCGCAGTGCCCGGCTCGGCCTGGCTCTGCCTGCCAGTCTGCCAAGAGTATGTTATGATTCTAGTTATCAGTCCAGCTCTCCTTCTCTGCATTCCTAAGCTACTGAATCGCATCAATAGTTTCAGTCATGGTCTAGCCTTTACGTCTCCATGTAAGAGAAATACTGTATTAATGGTCATTTAATATTCCTCAGCACGCACTACGTGTAGAATAATGCATGCATCAGTCTTAGTGTCTGTTAGCCTTTGCCCTGATAACTTTTGGATTCTATCAACATGTACTCTAAACAACAGATACTAGATATGCCTGGGTACATGTCGCTCTGACACTCCAGACTTTCGTCTCCTCTTCTAGCACAGAAGTCATAGCCCCCCAGTTCTCCCTAGTAACACGTCATTGTCAGTTTGCGCGCACCACTAGGTTAGAGGTCCCAGCTGCTCAGGTAGCCCCCTCCATGTTTCCGCCCCTTTTATGACATATTCTGTTACGTTTACATCACATGTCTATGTATACGCCCTGTACACACCTCTTGTTACACCCACTTCAGCCTTATCTTTCGCGACTGCTACGAACTCCGCCCACTGCTACGCCTACTGTATTAACTGTAATGCTATTGTTTAACTATAAATATTGTGCACTGTTATTAAAAGTTGCTAGCCATTCCCAGATCCTGCCCCGGCAGCTGCCGGGCCCTGCCATCCTATTCCCGTACAGGCTGTCTTGTTCCAGTCCTTTATGCTTAATTAAAGCCTGTCAACTCTAGCTACCTCGTATCTTGACTCTTATTTATTGAGCTATCTGTTTATATTGTATCCAGTCAAAAATAGAACCGGTAATTAATTATTTATTTACCACAGGTCCCCCAGGTCAGTGATGCCCCAACTGACTAGAAAGTTTCCCTCCCTTTCCTTATATAGCGACAGTTGGCAGTTGGCAGTTGGTGTCACCTCCCCTGTTCTAGAAGGTTCCAGGATCTTCCCTCATTCTAGCTATGGGCAGGCTGGCAGGCTGGTATCGCAACATTGTTTAAGGGTTCCAGCCAGCTCCAGGCTACTAGTGTGCGTCTACAAAGACCGCGCTGCAGTAGCAGGGATCAGTGGCAGCCATGTTAGGGGAAGAGAGCACCTGCTCCTTAACACTGGGAAACAATGGGAAGGTGCCCAGAGACCTGAGGCCAACAAAAAGTAGGTGGGAAAAATGAGGCCAAGGCGAAAAAAAATAGGGAAAGACCACCCTAGGGCTGACAGGTCTAACACATACCCACATCAAAAGCCTATTAACTTTATCAAAGTACCTGAATCACCCTAGTAGCTCTAGCCATGTCTATGCTTCCTTACAGTACCCCTTACACGACTTTGGTACTGCTACTCTTGCTAATTAGGGGCTTCTCCTTTTCACCCAGTATCAATACCCTTGGTTTAACCTACGTCCTCTATCCTATTTTATCCAAATATCGCAATCTTTCTCTGTAACTTAGTATGTCTACTCAAACCATAGTAGTTCTATCCCTACCTAAACCCTACTACTTCAACTCCTGCCTTAACATCTGAATCTGCCAATACCCCAGTGCCTTTAACCGTGCCACTTCCCTAGTATGCCACTCCTACCTATACCCTAGTATCTCTACTCATACGCCATAGTACCACTACCCCTGACTACATCCAAGTAACAATGGGGGTCATTAGCATAATGGGCGGATCGCCACCGCCGCCCCAGTGGTGGCGATCCACCCGCCAATTGGCCCTGGTCCACCCCCGCCATATTAGTATGGCGAGGGGCTCCACAGCGGACGGAAAGACCGTCTGCCGCTCTTACGCTGGTCGGATTCGGGATTGCCGGCCGGGCAGAAAATGGACATAATATGGTGGCAGTGCCTTGCAGGCACCACCATCCATATTATGATTTATTTTTATTTATTTAAGTTTTGTATAGCGCCAGCTAGACCCGAAGGTATCAGAGCGCTTCACAACGGATACAGATAAGTATCAACATAACAGGTAGGTCGAGCAGGGTAGGGAAAGTATGGGAAAGCATAGTAGGAAGTAAATATCTATACATTGATAGCATGAAGGCGACATGGCGGAGAACAAGGGAGAGTCATCAGGTTCTCGCTGGGACAAAAAAGACAGTGAACTATAAAAGTCAGACGGAGATTCTCGTTACAATCCAGCTCGCTCAAGAAAGAAGGTTTTTTGTAGTGTCTTGAATTTTAGGAAGGAGGTTGTCATCCTGATGTGTTGGGGGATGGAGTTTCATATTTTAGGAGCATTTCCCGCAAAGGACCTGTTAGATCTTTTGCGTTTCTGTGCTTTCATAGGTATGAGTAGGAGCGTGTTGGAGCTTCTGAGGGTCCTGGACTGACCGGCTCTCTTGAGTTTATTGGCCAGATATTCCGGTTTACCTGTATGCAGGGCTTTGTGTGTGAGGCAGGCTGTGCGGAAGTTGGCTCGATGATTAATAGGAAGCCATTTCAGGTCCTTGAGAGCCGGGGAGATGTGCTCAAATTTCTTAGTTCCTGTGACCATTCTAGCTGCTGCATTCAGGGTAGCCGTCAGAGGACCTAGGTGAGATTTGGCTGTTCCAGTCAGAGTAGCAATGCCATAGTCGATCCTGGAGAGTACCAGTGCCTGAGTGGCCTGTTTCAGGTCTTTCATGGGGAGGAAGGGTTTAAGTTTGTAAAGAAGTTTCAGGTTAAGGAAAGCACTTTTGGCAGTTTTAGACATGTTTTCTTTCATGTCCAGTTTTGGGTCCAGAGTGATCCCCAGTGATTTGACGGAGGTTGTAGGAACAAGAGGAACATTGAGGGCGTTTAAAGCTTTGAGCCATTCGAGTATTTGGGGATTTTCATTTTTGTTTGAGATGAGGAGCACTTCTGTCTTTTCTTCATTAAGTTTGAGGTGGTTGGATGAGAGTCAGTGTTGTACCTTTGTGAGAGTGTCATTTAGTCTGTGGATGTCTGCAATCGAATTGGTTTCCAGGTAGAGTTGTGTGTCGTCCGCATAGAGGTGAAAGGGGATGTTGGTGTTCCTTAGAATTTTAGTGAGGGGCTCCATGTAGATGTTGAAAAGTTGTGGAGAGAGTACTGACCCCTGTGGGACTCCTCTAGTAATGGGGAGGGGGTCCGAGTTGTAGCTTTCAATTTTGATAGTTTGAGTGCTGTTGTTGAGAAAGGAGGCGAACCATTTGAGAACAGTTTTATCGAAACCCGCTCTCTTCTGAAGGACATTGAGTAGTAGGTTGTGATCCACTGTGTCGAACGCTGCCGAGAGGTCTAAGAGGATGGGGAGGCTACATTGGTTGGAGTCGAGAGACCTGTGCAGGTCATCCATCACATTGAGGATTGCGATTTCTGTGCTGCAGCCCTTTCTGAACCCAGATTGGTGTGGGTCAAGAAGATTCAAGATCTCCAGGTGTTGTGTTAGCTGAGATAGCACACATTTTTCCAAGATTTTCTATAAGAGCGGCAGGTTTGACACTGGTCTGAAGTTGTTCAAGACCGTAGGGTCGAGGCCAGGTTTTTTTAGGAGTGGCGTGACTTGACCTAGTTTAAGGCAGTCAGGAATTGAACCATAGTTCAAGGAGCTGTTGATAATCTTGGCCCAGATAGGGGCTAGAGTAAGTTTCAGGTCTTTCGTCAGTCTCGGGGGCAGCTGATCGAATGAGTGCGTCGAGGGATTAGCGATGGCAATGAGATCGCTTATCGCTTCGGTTTGGATGGTTTGGAAGGAAGACCAGCGAGTTGTTGCCGTTGAAGAACTTGGGTGGATCGAAGCAGTAGGGTGCAACTCTGATAGGGCGGAAAGATTGCTGCAAGATCGGTCAATTGAGGCAATTTTTTCATTGAAGAAGTTAGCAAAGTCGTCGCACTGGGATTTGGACGCAGTTAAGCTGTCTGACATGGGTATGGAGGTTTGGTTTCTGATGATATTGAAGAGTTCTTTGGGGCGTTTTTTAGCCTCATCTAGAGCAGAGCAGAAGAAGGATGATTTTTTGTTCTTGATATGATTAAGGTAGGTTTTGCGGGCTGTTTTGAGTTGGTCCCAGTTGAGGGCAGTGGGGTTGTTTCTCCAGGATCTTTCCGTGGCTCTTAGGAGTCTGCGTTCATCATTGATGTCAGTGGAGAACCAAGACCTGGAGGGAATGCTTCTGTTTTTTTTTAGTTTTCTAGGTGCCAGCTGGTCCAGGACACACTCTAGGTTGGAGTGATAGAGCGAGGTAAGATCCGTGGTTGAGAGGAGCTCTGTTGAGCTCGGGAGGAGAGAACTGATGGCATCTTGTAACTTGTCTGGGGGGACTGTCGATAAGTTTCTGACCCACTTGGGGGAGGTTTGGGTGGGTGGGAGGAAAAGAGCCGGGAGGTTGATATGAAAGAGGATGGCATGGTGGTCGGACCAGTCCACGGGGATGATGTGGTCAATGGAGATTGTCTTTTTGTCCGCAATGATTGCATCCAGGATCGCTCCTCTATGGTGTGTTTCTTCTGAGCAGTGTTGGATCATATCGTGGTCTTGTAGAAGGGAGGTGAGAGATTGGATGAGCGGATTTTTGGTTGCGTTCCATCTTAGGTTAAGGTCGCCCAGAATTATTTTGACATCACTGTTGAGAGCGGTTTGAGTGATCAGATCCGACAGCTGTTCGCCAAATACAGTAGCGTTGCCTGGGGGTTGGTAAAGGAGAAGGCAAAGGAGTGGGCTGTGATGGGGCGAATTGATGTTGACCGAGAGGGATTCAAAGGAGTTGTAGACGAGGGAAGAGGATTCAGTAATGGAGAGGTCACTTCTGTGGATAATTGCTATTCCGCCTCCTTTGCGTAAGGGTCTGTCTTTGTGGATAAGTGAGAAGCCGGGAGGCACCAGCGTGTCCAAGATGGGAGGGGATAGGGTGTTCAGCCATGTTGCGGTGATGAAGGCTACATCTAGGACATGAGAGAGGATAGTTTCGGCTAGTTCAGTCGCATGTTTGACGGCTGATCTGCATATGATATGATGGGCATGCGGAAGGGCCTTTCCATGGCGGAGACATCGCCATGGAAAGGCATGCGAACATTCACTGTGGGGGCCCGTTACGGGCCCCCGGGGGGAGGGGGAGTGTGGAGAGCTGAACTTGGGGGGTACCTATGGTACCCCCCTACATTGGCATGCACAAGGTGGCAGGCACTGCGTGGTGCCTGCCACATTGTGCATGCCAATGTACAACTTGCACATTTGACATTGTGGCGGGTGCTGCTTGCAGCACCGCCCGCCACAATGTTAATTGTGCAGCATGCGACCACCGGGGTGGCGGTCGCATCCTAATCGGCTTAGCAGGAGAGCCACACCTCTGGTGGTCGGTCCCTTTGTCCGTGATGGTGTCCCCCCGCCATCGTAATGGATCCCTATATTCTTGCCTATGCTTCTAGGTTGGTCTTCACCTTGTAGCTCTACTTAAGTTGTGTCATAAGTATATTTATACATCCCCTCCATTCTGCCAGACATCTTTTCCAGTGTTTCTTTATTGGATTTTCCTAAATGCTTTGAGGACTTGGGTTTCCTCATTTCATCAAAAAGGAGGTTAATTGCCCTTGAGTCATCAGGCTTTGTTCTCCAGTTCGTTTTTTCTCCACAACATTAATAATGTTAATGTACAGTTGATGTGGCAGGCCTCCATTTCCATACATTGGGGAAATACAGCAGAATGTTGTGCTCAATCATTAACACAGATCATGCTCCCGTACAGCCAGGAACAATCGTGTTGTTTTCCTGTGCCTTGCTTCTCTTTTCTGTTGAGTGGCTACACATAGAAATAGCCAATACATCTATTCTACGTTGTATATTTCCTGTTGTGCCATATCCCCTTCTTCTGAATCCCCCCCTCTCTCTCTCACTCTCTGTATTCTTCAAACATCCCTCTTTCCCAAGTGCATGTGTGGACACGAAAATAAATACTTACCACTGAACACATGCCACAAATATTGGTTTTGTCAATGTTTGTTTACTTAGAAATGGAGAACGCATAGGTCATTTTATGTTATGGGTGTGAATTGTGCTAAATGTCCACTGGGGCAAACGAACACCTTGTTAGGTTGCTAGCTTGTTTAGCTATTCAGTGATGTGCATCAAGTTGAAAGAAATGTAGTTGACATGTATGCTAATCAATACGTGGTTAACATTATAAATGTGAGAAGGCTGCCCACTACTTATAATATTAATGTTTAGCTTTATACAAACTTAAATAGCATGAAGAATATTGTAACGGACAAAAAAGATACAAGTTGCATACACGCACATGCTTTTCTAAATAGGGAAAGCCAGAAATTTAAACCACCATGGCAAAGCAGACATATTACATTCTGACATTGCATTTCATATTTTCTTCATCCTAATTAAAAGCCAACAAATAAGTATGTATAAAAAACAATACTGTACAAGAAGCCCCAAACTATTCATTAGCGCTGTTAACAGAAAGGAAGCCAAGCGCAGGGCCCTTTCCTCAGGATGGCATCTCACAGAATGTAAATGCGCGATCACGCATCAGAAAAGGTCAATCAGCATAACAAGAGACCTCTGGCTGACACACCTAAAGCGCGTGAAAACTCCCAGAGTGGGGGGTGGGCTGTCCTGCAAGGAATGCACCTTGAAAGGAAGCTACAGGAAAGCAGCATTGACTGTGAATGGCTTTCATCCCTGACAGGAGCAAGTACAGGCCGAGGCGCACAGAAGAGACTCTCAGTGAGCTCGGCCTTGAGCTCAGAGCAATGTCACAAAGACAGAACATTGAAATATAGCATTTGCAAGTGCTCTACAAAATTCCGTGTGCATAAGCACACACTTTTTCAGTTAATTATTGCATTGTTAAAGCCTGTCTAGGATGCAGGTGGGTTAGAATCTGCTAACTGTCTAAGAGATACTTATGATACACTTTTACAGACTTAGCAATTGGAGGTATTTTCATTTATTTTTCATGTTTTAAAGCGAACCTTCAGTGATTGTTTCAAAATAGAGTACAGGATTAGCCCACATTACAAAGGCTTCCTTTCATTTAGGAAAACATGTTTTGTAACTAAACAAAAGTTTTGGGGGGACAATCGGTAACAGGCAAGTAGGGAACAGGAGACAAAACGAAAGCAACAAAAAAAACGTAAACAAAGAAGTACATGGAGAGGAAGAGACAGAAGAAAGAGAGAATGAGAAGACTCCTCAATCTTTCCTCTATTCTGAGTCAAACAAATGCTTTTGGTGACAAAAATAGTGCCAGGCGGCCTGCCAATTTCATCATAAGCAATCAGTTCATTTCTGGCATCTTTCTGTTTTTGTCATTCGATGGCTTTGGATTTGGCCTGCTTTGTGATCATTATGTCACATCTGAATGTGTTGCCCAAGGACTCTCAGCTAATTATGGCATGGAAGCTCTCCAAATTCTGTTTACAAACCGTACGAACAAGGTGAATAGTCCAAATAAAAGGTTTAGGTTTAGGGCTAGGTTTTATTGACAGAATGAGTTCCTACATTCCTAGCAGGTTGTACTCTAGCTGTGTTTAATAGTCACCTTTGACAGTACAGTACTTGACAGTACAGTACAGTGCAGCACATATGAAAAGTGGGAAGTCAGGAGAAATAAAATACTTTTCAACACCTGCTTCAAAATGCGCTCTTTTTTGGTGCAAAACCATGTCGATTATTGTTTGCAGGTAGGATTGTGCATCAAAAACTCTGGGTGGTTGCATGGAAATGCCCATGAACCACCCATGAAACACACCTTGATGCTGAGTAATACAAAGCAGCCCCTTGAGCTTCTTGTATTGTGCTGGAAGTAATACCCCCCAAAATCCTTTGGCGCAGGTGTGTGTCACTTTTCCAAAGCAAATACAGAGCAAACTTTTATATATCTGGGACAAAATGTGTAAACTCTGCATCTAAAGTGAAATTTTGCACAACAATCTATGGCATTGTTTCCATCATTTTTGCCATTTACGCATACACTGATATAAATCGGATTCCACCTTAGAAAATGAAAGTAGAGTACATGTTTGGCAAATGATAATCACAATTTTATTTACCAAGGAAATAGTAAGTTTGTTGTGCATGTGTGTACCAGAACACCAATGTATTGCTCTGAACATCACATATATGTTTTAAATCTTGCCTTCAATATTAGATGTACCTGTATTCACACTATTGGGCGCTGAGGAGCATCTCTTTCAATTAGGAAACCGGCCTGATAAATTTACAGTACATCATTCATTTATTAGACTTGTGTCTCTTAAGGGAGCACATTTGAATTGAAGACATTTAATTTTAAAAGAGAAATGTGCCATGTTCAGGAATCCTTATAAAACCTACGAGCCCTCGTGAAAAAAAGTCTGTATTTACAGTAGAATAGCTCTTGTAATGTAAGCATGAATTTCCCACCATATAAAACACAACGAATTCATGACAAAGAAAAATGCGCTTTCTTCCAGACATCTGTGGAGTTAATAGCTGAAGTCCAGCCTTCATTAGTAATTCAAGTTTCAAGTCCGCACTTCAGCGGGACAGGCAAGTGATGCAAATGCACTTTTGCGCATAACAAAAAGGCCATTAGCATCGCAAGAGACCCGTGTTAAGCTTAGAAGTCTACTGTTATAATCTACTGCTACATTTCCCCTTGCCTAAGTGACTCTTCTCTACTGCTCAGCCAGTTTGAGTGTTGGTGTATCTGATGATATCTAGAATGTTGGAAGTATGATGAGGTCGTGGAATGTTGGGTGCTTGGGGAGCTGTGGAGTGTCAGTTGGTGTGCAGGCTGAGCAGGACAGAGGCTGCTCCTGGTGGGGCGTCGTATGGATTTACCATCTTCCTGTAATTTACTGATGTGATTATCTTGACAATAAATCCACTATATTTATCTACATTACATCCGGCTACAAAGGACTATCATTATTTACAATACTGGCGACGAGGTACAAGAAATTGCGTGTTAATGTAAGATTACCCTGGATTACCTTGCAACTAAGAATTGATTATCAACAGGAACTGATGAACTACACCTTCAAGAAAGAAAATTACGAATAACTACGCTCTGGTAAGCCCCACCAGTGTTCTTTATCAACAGGACAGCCTTCAGACCAGAGCGTTTAACGTTTGTTTGGTTCACCAGTGACCTGTGAACTAAAGGTCTGCCCGTGTGTAATTCACTGGAATTTGGATATTGGTGCTGTTACAGACTTTTCCATTGTCTGTGGTTATTTGGACATCTTACTGCTCAAAACGTTTCACACTTTCGTGATGACTGCGCAGTTAAATTGGATTTGCAGCTCACTGATGTAGTGCTCGGTAGTTGTGACTTTAGCCTGAGGGAGTTTACATGAGCGTGCATCGGACATCAGCTGTGGACTAGCGGAGGCACACCCTCTGCCTGTAGAGAGATCAGTCTCTGCGCACTGTTTAGCATCACAGTAGGACACAGAGTGGGACATTTTAAACAGTCCAATGTAATTTTTGTCAACTTAGAAGGACTTTTCAGTACTCTCGCAGCGTGTTTTGACTGTGACTATCAATTTTTACATTTCTTAAAGCTTGCGATGTTCGTCAACTCACCGTAAACTGCCCTTGTGACGGTTGTGACGGTTGGTCTGTGGAGCTCCTTCCAGTTCCCCTGCTAGTGTCCGATTGATGACGGCATTGGAACCCATCGTGGTGTTTGTGAAGGTCTCCTGTGACCCTTGTGACGTCTATGGTTATACGGAGTAAGATTCTCACGCTGTTTACGTGGCTACGTTTGACGTGGCAGCCATGTTGTTTTCGGCTCAGTTACCAGATGTTGATGGGAATTCGGGTGTGAGTTCGCTCACCATCACCAGGGCTGACTTTATTTTTGGAAAGGGATGTGTTGAAGACTTTATGCTGGGAGATGTTGGATGAGGACACCCTTACTTACCAAGGTCATCAGAAGTCACTCAAACGCTGGATGTTAATTGGAAGGTTGCCGTCATGACTGGGACTGTGGTACTAGTGGTGCATTTGCATGCATCTGGAAACACTAGATCTGGCCTGTACCACATGGATTTCCGGTGTGAGGATACAAGGATTTCGGGTGAGAAATCGCTCACCGATCATAGACAACGGTGACTACGTTTATTGTTTTAATTTTTTGTGTTCTGTTGCTTTTACAATGGAGTGTTTGCAGTATTGTCACAGGATTTTTCTGTTTGTTTTTGAATTTATATGGAAAGAGAGGAGTAGAGTGTGTGTTATGTTTTTTGTGTTGGTGTGTACTTGGTTTGGTGTGGTTTTCCGTTATGGGTTGCCCTGAGTTTGGGGTGTAGTGTTTATCACTGGTTTTTCCTGGATTCACATTTTGTGTGTTCCTTTGGTTTTCAACCACTTATTGTGGGTATGGTTTCACATTTTTCTGTGTTACTTGAATGACTTTTGGTTTGCCAATCTACTTTACTTTTAGTTTGGGTGGATGAATGTCTTTCTGTTTTGGTCTGCGTGGAGTAAACATCTTCACATGAAGTTCTCTGCGTTTACACTCACTGTTTGGTTGGTGGGTGAATGGTTTTCCTGATTGGTTATTGTGGTTTGGTCTGCATGGAGCAAACGCCTTCACTTGAGGTTACTTTGCGTGTACTCTCGCTGTTTGGTTGGTGGGTGAATGGTTTCCCTGATTAGTTATTGTAGTTTGGTCTGCGTAGAGTAAACACTTCCACATGAAGTTTCTCTGCATGTACACTCACTGTTTGGTTGGTGGGTGAATGATTTTTCCTGTAACTTTCTTTAAGTGCTATCCTGGATAAGATTGTGTTGCAGATGGCACTTTCTTGCGAGTTTTCTCTGCTTCTTACTTATTAATGTTTGACTATAGCAATTTTGGGTTTTACCTGGTAGTGACTCTCTTTGAGGTTTTTCTTGGTTTTATTTATGTAATGTTGGTTTGGTTATTAATACTATCTGAGTTTAATACTTTCCGGGAACTCTTTTATTGTGATTCAAGGTGTGTGGTTACATTGGCATTTGAGTTGTCGTGCATTTTCTTCTATGTTATATGTACTTGATTCAATTGTTCAGTGTATCTTCATGCATCTTTTATTATCCTTTATTGTGTTTGGTTTCCTTAGGGAGGGGGATGTGTTATAATCTACTGCCCTGTAAGGACCTGGACCAAACCAGGTCGATCTGGGAGCTCAACCTATGTCCTGTAAGGTTTCAAAATTGTAATACTGGTTTTATCGTAACTTTTGTCCAAATTTACAAACTAAATTAACAGTAATTCATTTCAGATTGGTAATACTTGTTTTTTTACTGATACAATCAACAAGACTGTTCAACATTAAACAATTCAAATTGTACATATGAAATCAAAAACTAATCAATACATTGTATTCTCTCACATGTATCAATAATTGCAATTTACACAAAGATCTCAAGAAAGAAAATTATTCATGTAAAACATATCCCAATGCATTTCGGGTCCCGTGGGACCCTTCTTCAGGGGAGTGTAGTTTTCATTCAATACTGATCCTTGAAATTCGATATTTGTTCTGTTTCTAAGCACTTCAATCCTGTTTTCAGGCACTATAAAAATGATAATCATAATGGGGGTGTGAGTGTCTGCATGAACAGTATATGTGATAAACAAAATACTTGAACGAATTCCCGTCACTAATCCACACTGAATTCCATGGTGATATAAGAAAAAGCCAACTACCACTCGTGAATTCTGTCACCCAACGGAAGATAAAGCAACCTTCACCAAACTTAAGTGATCAAAACCTCTCCCTAATATGTAAATACCAGTCACCTAAACGAAGGGTAAAACCATAAACTGTCTCAAAACGGGGTGAAAAACGTGCAAAGCTGTTTTAGGAAATCGGGCTTACCCAACGTGCTGTACACTGTTGGTGTGCAGGTGATTATCTCAAGGACTTAGGGGAATCGTCCGGTTCTGGAAATAATATTCAATGTTTATTCATACAACAGTCTACAAATGATCTGTTAAATGCCGATGTGAGAAGCAAAGCAATGCTCCCAAACAGTAAATGTGCACGAATCTCTCCGCTTACCAAAGACACGCGTTTCCGAATCTGGTCAAGTCTTCCTACTTGCGGCGGTACTTCAGGGCGTAAACAGCCTGTGTCGCTAAAGAAGTTAAAGGTGACGAAATATCAGAACTGTATCCCTTATATTACCCGTGTCCTAACTACTCCGGTAAAACGGAGGACGCTTAGCAGGCGCCTACCTCAGTCGTGGTTGCGTGCTCCGACCCTTGACCTCAAATTGCTTCCGGCATCAACATCCGGTCCGTCCTCTATTCTATTATATAGCCTTAAGTAGCAAACCATGTTACGTACCCGATCCTAACATCTCCGTGCGTCTCACGATTGTATAGACCCTACACCAGAAATAAATACCCGTGCTCCATTAAGTGCACGTATTGTCTTTAAATAATGTAACAGAGTCGTGTGAACAAAGTGCAGTGATGTACACCAAATGTAATGTGTGACGGGGTAACATGACTAGTAATGCGTCTAACAGTGCAACGTATACATAGTGTGCTGTAAAGTAATATTTCCTGTAGATATGACATGGTATTCATTCAAACAAGAGGTTCAGAATTGTGAATTATAAAAAATAAACGATAAAAAATTAACGCAGTACAACAGATGATATTCTAGCATCAGATGTCCAACAATCATAAGGTCATACAATCTGCTTAAATGAAACTATTAATTAAGAATTCCTACATATGCACTACAACCTAAGGTGTTTGAGGTTGACAGGACAATAAGGAACATATCTGCAATGTTAAAATGCGTACAACTTCAAGTAACAATCATCTGTCCGTAGTGCTACATTGCATTGTATGTATGTTAATACTGGATTTCTATTAAGTTTACATGTTGTCTCATCAGATCATAAAAAGCATAACATTTCGTATTGGTCATTAAGCCCCCCCGGTGTAAGGGTACCTAATTTCTTAATCCAAAAGGTCTCTCTGCGGGATAATGCAACATTATGATCTGTGCCTGGATGTTTTTCTACCACTTCTAATACTGTGTATCTCAGTTGTGGTATGGTGTGAGATGTGTTTGTCCAGTGTGTGGCTAAACTGGAGGTGGTGGATTTGTTTCGAATAGTGCTTTTATGCTCAATAATCCGAGTCTTGATTTTTCTGGAAGTGCGGCCCACGTATGTTAGTCCACATGGACACTGTATGGCATAAATGACTCCTGTAGTGTTGCAATCAGCATTAAATTTCAGAATGAAATCTTTGCCAGTTTGTGGATGTGAGAAGGTCTTACTCACTATTGTATTATTGCATTGGCCGCAATTATGACATTTTCTCATCCCTTTGAAAGTGGTCTCGAGATTTCTACGAGGTTTTTTTGAGTATCTCCCTGATGTTTTTAGCACGGGTGTGTGCTATTATAGGAACATTTTTAAATACATTGACAAAGTCTGGTTCATTCGCAATCATTTCCCACAGTTTTTTGAGGATTTGTTTGATCCTGTGAGATTGAGTGGAATGTTTCATAACAAAAACTATGCGTTCATTCGGTGACTTCTCCGTTTTCTTTAACAGACTTTCACGATCTATTTGACGTATCGTTGTTCCGCATCTTCCAGCACCTTTTTTGTGTAACCTCTTTCGGTATACCTCTCCAATTGCTCTTTAATTGAAGTTTCACATTCTATTTCATCCGATGATATTCTCTTGATGCGCATGAGTTGTGAGGTGGGTAAATGGTTCTTCAGGTTTCTTGGGTGTGCACTTGTATAGTGCAACGCGTTGTTAACATCCGTTGGTTTACGGAAGACTGTGGTTGAGATTCCTTGGGATGTTTTTCGTATTTCTATGTCCAAGAAATGTATCTTTTGGTCTTGGATGTTATGAGTAAATTTGATTCTTGGATTATGTTCATTCAGTTCTTGAATTCTTTCATCTAATTCTTGTTTGGTGCCGCGCCAAATCACCAAGATGTCATCAATGTACCTTAGAAATAGTACCAGGTTTTCTGTCCATCTGGTGCTAGTGAGGATATGTTGTTGTTCAAAAAACGCCATGAATGTGTTAGCATAGGCTGGGGCTCCTGAAAAGCCCATTGATGTCCCTGTTTTCTGCAAGAAAAATTGAGATTGCCAGCTAAAGTAGCTATGGAATAATGAAAAATGTAACAATTCCAGTAAAAGAATACACAGTTGTTGGTCTAAATTATATTGTAACAATCTCCATTCAATGGCTTCTAAGCCTTCCATGTGGGCAATCGACGTGTAAAGTGCCACCACGTCTATGGTGCACAGTATTGTCTTGTCGTCAATAAGGTCATTAACTTCTGCTAATTTTGTCAAGCAGTCCGTGGTATCTTTCAAATATGTTCCCCAAGATTGTACCAATGGCTGTAGGTAATGGTCAACAAAACGTCCAACTGGTTCATGTATAGACCCGCATCCAGCCACAATGGGTCGGAACGGTGGGTCTACCAAACTCTTGTGTATTTTTGGCAACATATATATATGTGGCACTTGAGGTGTGGTAGTTTTCAAATATCTGGCAGTGTTGGTATTAATGGTGCCAGCTTTTTCTGCTTTGGTTATGATTTCATCAAGAAATTTATTGAATTCCTGGGTAGGGTCCTGTTCCAGTTGAATGTATGTGGCTGCGTCATGTACATGCTCCTCCACCTTGTGGTCATAAAATGTAGTGTCCATAATGACGAGTGCTCCTCCCTTGTCCGCTGGTTGGAAGGTAATGGAAGTATCCTGTCTCAGATTGTTCAAGATGCGTTTTTCTCGTTTGGAAAGGTTAGGGTTCTTGGGTGTTTCATACTTGATGGCTTCTAGGTCCTTTTTCACTAAAATTTCAAAGTTGTCCAGTATTTTATGTGAAATAGGGGACATAAACTTGCTTTTAGGTTTGAATGTGTCCCGGGGTCGATGAGACCCATTTGTTGTTGTAGTAGAAAAGAACCATTTGAGTCGTAATTTTCGTAGGAATTTAAACAAGGCTATTTCAGTTTCTAGGCCATTCGATACATAGGTGGGAACAAATGAGGTCCCCTTGTTTAGAACTTTGGTTTCCCCCGGTGATAGTTGACGACTTGATATGTTTACCACTAAGTTACCTTTTTCGCGACCACTCGCTGCGGTCGTCCACCTTCTGGCACTTTTTTTATGGTTTGTTCTTGTCTCTGTTGTTAAGTCGGGAGGATGAGTTGCTGATTGACCTTCCGCTAAAAAAGAAGGTTTCACACTTCTTGAAGACCCAGACGCAATTGATTCTTGAGGCTCAGTGCTTACAACAGGTGCGGGTGCCCTTTGTAATGAGAGATCTTCATCCTGTACTATACTTTCCTCTGATGATGTTTGTTTTGGAGTCGGCCTACTTGTAAATCTTCTTTGTGCATAGGCTTCCGCCCATGTGTAGACTTCATCCAGCTTATAATCAATCGTATCCCTACGAAATTTGCGAATTTTGCGATCATGCACCTCTTTGGCGTGAGTATCCAGTCTTCGATTAATGTCCTCCAAGGTTTTAGTCCAGTCCTCTGCTGGTATGTTTCTGATCAGTTCCTGTTGTAGATTATAGATGTCCTCTTTCAAATCATTTAGTATCTGTGACAATTCCTCGATGATCAAAAGAATAAGGTCGAGTGAACACTTATTAAGAATGGCCTGCCATTTGATCATAAACGCCTTGTTAAATTTGAACAACATTGGTTTAAGTGCAATTCGGAGTCCTCTCGGTATCCTCTTAACCTTATGATATTCAATAAGTGTTGTTGCATGCAGCCGTTGGTTAACCTCTTTGCGCATGGTGTACTCTAGTTGCTTCAACATCTGTGTAGTGGTGCCTTTGGACGTACTGAAAGTGCGAACCTGTTCTATCAATGAATATATGGATGCTGCCTCTTCTGTTCCATACACTTTGATTTCTGCCTGATTTAATGTGAGGTTTGAGATTTCTTTGAAAGAAGCCATTTCTCAATGATTTTGTGGGTGCTGGTCTAGAAAATGGGCCGTGCTAAAACTGCTATGTAAGTGTCTAGCCTGCACACCCTTTTGGTTTGGACCTATCTTATTCAAAATATAAACGAGAGTTGAATGAATTTGGGAGCATCCCAGTTGCGAATTGTGCCCACAATAACAAGTATATCAGCCCTGTAAGGACCTGGACCAAACCAGGTCGATCTGGGAGCTCAACCTATGTCCTGTAAGGTTTCAAAATTGTAATACTGGTTTTATCGTAACTTTTGTCCAAATTTACAAACTAAATTAACAGTAATTCATTTCAGATTGGTAATACTTGTTTTTTTACTGATACAATCAACAAGACTGTTCAACATTAAACAATTCAAATTGTACATATGAAATCAAAAACTAATCAATACATTGTATTCTCTCACATGTATCAATAATTGCAATTTACACAAAGATCTCAAGAAAGAAAATTATTCATGTAAAACATATCCCAATGCATTTCGGGTCCCGTGGGACCCTTCTTCAGGGGAGTGTAGTTTTCATTCAATACTGATCCTTGAAATTCGATATTTGTTCTGTTTCTAAGCACTTCAATCCTGTTTTCAGGCACTATAAAAATGATAATCATAATGGGGGTGTGAGTGTCTGCATGAACAGTATATGTGATAAACAAAATACTTGAACAAATTCCCGTCACTAATCCACACTGAATTCCATGGTGATATAAGAAAAAGCCAACTACCACTCGTGAATTCTGTCACCCAACGGAAGATAAAGCAACCTTCACCAAACTTAAGTGATCAAAACCTCTCCCTAATATGTAAATACCAGTCACCTAAATGAAGGGTAAAACCATAAACTGTCTCAAAACGGGGTGAAAAACGTGCAAAGCTGTTTTAGGAAATCGGGCTTACCCAACGTGCTGTACACTGTTGGTGTGCAGGTGATTATCTCAAGGACTTAGGGGAATCGTCCGGTTCTGGAAATAATATTCAATGTTTATTCATACAACAGTCTACAAATGATCTGTTAAATGCCGATGTGAGAAGCAAAGCAATGCTCCCAAACAGTAAATGTGCACGAATCTCTCCGCTTACCAAAGACACGCGTTTCCGAATCTGGTCAAGTCTTCCTACTTGCGGCGGTACTTCAGGGCGTAAACAGCCTGTGTCGCTAAAGAAGTTAAAGGTGACGAAATATCAGAACTGTATCCCTTATATTACCCGTGTCCTAACTACTCCGGTAAAACGGAGAACGCTTAGCAGGCGCCTACCTCAGTCGTGGTTGCGTGCTCCGACTTACAGGGCTGATATACTTGTTATTGTGGGCACAATTTGCAACTGGGATGCTCCCAAATTCATTCAACTCTAGTTTATATTTTGAATAAGATAGGTCCAAACCAAAAGGGTGTGCAGGCTAGACACTTACATAGCAGTTTTAGCACGGCCCATTTTCTAGACCAGCACCCACAAAATCATTGAGAAATGGCTTCTTTCAAAGAAATCTCAAACCTCACATTAAATCAGGCAGAAATCAAAGTGTATGGAACAGAAGAGGCAGCATCCATATATTCATTGATAGAACAGGTTCGCACTTTCAGTACGTCCAAAGGCACCACTACACAGATGTTGAAGCAACTAGAGTACACCATGCGCAAAGAGGTTAACCAACGGCTGCATGCAACAACACTTATTGAATATCATAAGGTTAAGAGGATACCGAGAGGACTCCGAATTGCACTTAAACCAATGTTGTTCAAATTTAACAAGGCGTTTATGATCAAATGGCAGGCCATTCTTAATAAGTGTTCACTCGACCTTATTCTTTTGATCATCGAGGAATTGTCCCAGATACTAAATGATTTGAAAGAGGACATCTATAATCTACAACAGGAACTGATCAGAAACATACCAGCAGAGGACTGGACTAAAACCTTGGAGGACATTAATCGAAGACTGGATACTCACGCCAAAGAGGTGCATGATCGCAAAATTCGCAAATTTCGTAGGGATACGATTGATTATAAGCTGGATGAAGTCTACACATGGGCGGAAGCCTATGCACAAAGAAGATTTACAAGTAGGCCGACTCCAAAACAAACATCATCAGAGGAAAGTATAGTACAGGATGAAGATCTCTCATTACAAAGGGCACCCGCACCTGTTGTAAGCACTGAGCCTCAAGAATCAAATGCGTCTGGGTCTTCAAGAAGTGTGAAACCTTCTTTTTTAGCGGAAGGTCAATCAGCAACTCATCCTCCCGACTTAACAACAGAGACAAGAACAAACGGATCAGGAGGGGACAAAGCCATAAAAAAAGTGCCAGAAGGTGGACGACCGCAGCGAGTGGTCGCGAAAAAGGTAACTTAGTGGTAAACATATCAAGTCGTCAACTATCACCGGAAGAAACCAAAGTTCTAAACAAGGGGACCTCATTTGTTCCCACCTATGTATCGAATGGCCTAGAAAATGAAATAGCCTTGTTTAAATTCCTACGAAAATTACGACTCAAATGGTTCTTTTCTACTACAACAACAAATGGGTCTCATCGACCCCGGGACACATTCAAACCTAAAAGCAAGTTTATGTCCCCTATTTCACATAAAATACTGGACAACTTTGAAATTTTAGTGAAAAAGGACCTAGAAGCCATCAAGTATGAAACACCCAAGAACCCTAACCTTTCCAAACGAGAAAAACGCATCTTGAACAATCTGAGACAGGATACTTCCATTACCTTCCAACCAGCGGACAAGGGAGGAGCACTCGTCATTATGGACACTACATTTTATGACCACAAGGTGGAGGAGCATGTACATGACGCAGCCACATACATTCAACTGGAACAGGACCCTACCCAGGAATTCAATAAATTTCTTGATGAAATCATAACCAAAGCAGAAAAAGCTGGCACCATTAATACCAACACTGCCAGATATTTGAAAACTACCACACCTCAAGTGCCACATATATATATGTTGCCAAAAATACACAAGAGTTTGGTATACCCACCGTTTCGACCCATTGTGGCTGGATGCGGGTCTATACATGAACCAGTTGGACGTTTTGTTGACCATTACCTACAGCCATTGGTACAATCTTGGGGAAGATATTTGAAAGATACCACGGACTGCTTGACAAAATTAGCAGAAGTTAATGACCTTATTGACGACAAGACAATACTGTGCACCATAGACGTGGTGGCACTTTACACGTCGATTGCCCACATGGAAGGCTTAGAAGCCATTGAATGGAGATTGTTACAATCTAATTTAGACCAACAACTGTGTGTTCTTTTACTGGAATTGTTACATTTTTCATTATTCCATAGCTACTTTAGCTGGCAATCTCAATTTTTCTTGCAGAAAACAGGGACATCAATGGGCTTTTCAGGAGCCCCAGCCTATGTTAACACATTCATGGCGTTTTTTGAACAACAACATATCCTCACTAACACCAGATGGACAGAAAACCTGGTACTATTTCTAAGGTACATTGATGACATCTTGGTGATTTGGCGCGGCACCAAACAAGAATTAGATGAAAGAATTCAAGAACTGAATGAACATAATCCAAGAATCAAATTTACTCATAACATCCAAGACCAAAAGATACATTTCTTGGACATAGAAATACGAAAAACATCCCAAGGAATCTCAACCACAGTCTTCCGTAAACCAACGGATGTTAACAACGCGTTGCACTATACAAGTGCACACCCAAGAAACCTGAAGAACCATTTACCCACCTCACAACTCATGCGCATCAAGAGAATATCATCGGATGAAATAGAATGTGAAACTTCAATTAAAGAGCAATTGGAGAGGTATACCGAAAGAGGTTACCCAAAAAAGGTGCTGGAAGATGCGGAACAACGAGTACGTCAAATAGATCGTGAAAGTCTGTTAAAGAAAACGGAGAAGTCACCGAATGAACGCATAGTTTTTGTTATGAAACATTCCACTCAATCTCACAGGATCAAACAAATCCTCAAAAAACGGTGGGAAATGATTGCGAATGAACCAGACTTTGTCAATGTATTTAAAAAATTTCCTATAATAGCACACACCCGTGCTAAAAACATCAGGGAGATACTCAAAAAACCTCGTAGAAATCTCGAGACCACTTTCAAAGGGATGAGAAAATGTCATAATTGCGGCCAATGCAATAATACAATAGTGAGTAAGACCTTCTCACATCCACAAACTGGCAAAGATATCATTCTGAAATTTAATGCTGATTGCAACACTACAGGAGTCATTTATGCCATACAGTGTCCATGTGGACTAACATACGTGGGCCGCACTTCCAGAAAAATCAAGACTCGGATTATTGAGCATAAAAGCACGATTCGAAACAAATCCACCACCTCCAGTTTAGCCACACACTGGACAAACACATCTCACACCATACCACAACTGAGATACACAGTATTAGAAGTGGTAGAAAAACATCCAGGCACAGATCATAATGTTGCATTATCCCGCAGAGAGACCTTTTGGATTAAGAAATTAGGTACCCTTACACCGGGGGGGCTTAATGACCAATACGAAATGTTATGCTTTTTATGATCTGATGAGACAACATGTAAACTTAATAGAAATCCAGTATTAACATACATACAATGCAATGTAGCACTACGGACAGATGATTGTTACTTGAAGTTGTACGCATTTTAACATTGCAGATATGTTCCTTATTGTCCTGTCAACCTCAAACACCTTAGGTTGTAGTGCATATGTAGGAATTCTTAGTCAATAGTTTCATTTAAGCAGATTGTATGACCTTATGATTGTTGGACATCTGATGCTAGAATATCATCTGTTGTACTGCGTTTATTTTTTATCGTTTATTTTTTATAATTCACAATTCTGAACCTCTTGTTTGAATGAATACCATGTCATATCTACAGGAAATATTACTTTACAGCACACTATGTATATGTTGCACTGTTAGACGCATTACTAGTCATGTTACCCCGTCACACATTACATTTGGTGTACATCACTGCACTTTGTTCACACGACTCTGGTACATTATTTAAAGACAATACGTGCACTTAATGGACCACGGGTATTTATTTCTGGTGTAGGGTCTATACAATCGTGAGACGCACGGAGATGTTAGGATCGGGTACGTAACATGGTTTGCTACTTAAGGCTATATAATAGAATAGAGGACGGACCGGATGTTGATGCCGGAAGCAATTTGAGGTCAAGGGTCGGAGCACGCAACCACGACTGAGGTAGGCGCCTGCTAAGCGTTCTCCGTTTTACCGGAGTAGTTAGGACACGGGTAATATAAGGGATACAGTTCTGATATTTCGTCACCTTTAACTTCTTTAGCGACACAGGCTGTTTACGCCCTGAAGTACCGCCGCAAGTAGGAAGACTTGACCAGATTCGGAAACGCGTGTCTTTGGTAAGCGGAGAGATTCGTGCACATTTACTGTTTGGGAGCATTGCTTTGCTTCTCACATCGGCATTTAACAGATCATTTGTAGACTGTTGTATGAATAAACATTGAATATTATTTCCAGAACCGGACGATTCCCCTAAGTCCTTGAGATAATCACCTGCACACCAACAGTGTACAGCACGTTGGGTAAGCCCGATTTCCTAAAACAGCTTTGCACGTTTTTCACCCCGTTTTGAGACAGTTTATGGTTTTACCCTTCGTTTAGGTGACTGGTATTTACATATTAGGGAGAGGTTTTGATCACTTAAGTTTGGTGAAGGTTGCTTTATCTTCCGTTGGGTGACAGAATTCACGAGTGGTAGTTGGCTTTTTCTTATATCACCATGGAATTCAGTGTGGATTAGTGACGGGAATTCGTTCAAGTATTTTGTTTATCACATATACTGTTCATGCAGACACTCACACCCCCATTATGATTATCATTTTTATAGTGCCTGAAAACAGGATTGAAGTGCTTAGAAACAGAACAAATATCGAATTTCAAGGATCAGTATTGAATGAAAACTACACTCCCCTGAAGAAGGGTCCCACGGGACCCGAAATGCATTGGGATATGTTTTACATGAATAATTTTCTTTCTTGAGATCTTTGTGTAAATTGCAATTATTGATACATGTGAGAGAATACAATGTATTGATTAGTTTTTGATTTCATATGTACAATTTGAATTGTTTAATGTTGAACAGTCTTGTTGATTGTATCAGTAAAAAAACAAGTATTACCAATCTGAAATGAATTACTGTTAATTTAGTTTGTAAATTTGGACAAAAGTTACGATAAAACCAGTATTACAATTTTGAAACCTTACAGGACATAGGTTGAGCTCCCAGATCGACCTGGTTTGGTCCAGGTCCTTACAGGGCTGATATACTTGTTATTGTGGGCACAATTCGCAACTGGGATGCTCCCAAATTCATTCAACTCTCGTTTATATTTTGAATAAGATAGGTCCAAACCAAAAGGGTGTGCAGGCTAGACACTTACATAGCAGTTATAATCTACTGCTACATTTCCCCTTGCCTAAGTGACTCTTCTCTACTGCTCAGCCAGTTTGAGTGTTTGTGTATCTGATGATATCTAGAATGTTGGAAGTATGATGAGGTCGTGGAATGTTGGGTGCTTGGGGAGCCGTGGAGTGTCAGTTGGTGTGCAGGCTGAGCAGGACAGAGGCTGCTCCTGGTGGGGCGTCGTATGGATTTACCATTTTCCTGTAATTTACTGATGTGATTATCTTGACAATAAATCCACTATATTTATCTACATTACATCCGGCTACAAAGGACTATCATTATTTAATCAATCAATCAATCAATCAATCAATGCATTTATATAGCGCACTACTCACCCGGAGGGTCTCAAGGCGCTGGGGGGAGGGGGTCCACTACTGCTCGAACAGCCAGGTCTTGAGCTGCTTCCTGAAGGCGAGGTGGTCCTGGGTCAGGCGGAGGTGGGTAGGAAGGGAGTTCCAAGTCTTGGCGGCCAGGTAGGAGAAGGACCTTCCTCCTGTGGTGGCTCTTCGGATGCGGGGGACGGCGGCGAGGGCATGGCTGGTCGATCGAAGCTGGCGTTTGGGAGCGTAGAAGTTGAGGCGGCTGTTGAGGTATCCTGGTCCTTGGTTGTGTAGGGCTTTGTGTGCGTGGGTGAGGAGCCGGAAGGTGATTCTCTTGTTGACCGGGAGCCAGTGCAGGTCTCTCAGGTGTCCGGAGATGTGGCTGCGGTGGGGGATGTCCAGGATGAGTCGTGCTGAGGTGTTCAGATCCGCTGGAGTCTCTTCTGGAGTTTGGCGGTGGTTCCGGCGTAGAGGGAGTTGCCATAGTCAAGACGGCTGGTGACGAGGGCCTGGGTGACCGTCTTCCTGGATATTTACAATATCTACCACCTTCTCAGGTTGGGGGATGGGGCTTGCACCTGACAACAAACCTTCCTGGGAGGCGTCATAGGATGACATTGACTTGAGACCCTGAACGCAACAAGAATCGGGCTCAGGAGCTCAAATAAAGGCTGTCTCCAACACAGCAACTTTAGAATAGCCACAGTTAAGCAAAGTGTTCGATTCCAAAGGTAATTGGTAATTTTAACATGCACTTTCTTATATTTTTTTTTACCAAACTGCAACTTTTCATGACTTTGGCAGAGGGAAAAGGTTCAGTGTCTCGTAGAGCCAGAACAAGGCAAATGCTTATAGTTACTGCATTGCCTGCTTTTTAAGCTAAGCGCAGCTTCCACAATTCGCAATATAAAAATAGACCAATTTGGGGAAGGAAAGAAATGAGCGGACGAGGAAACTGAACATATAAGACGGAGACCTCATAGAGACAAGAGAGGAGAGAACATGGGATGTTGGAGAGTGCCATATGACGAGGGTGGAAACGTCTGAAGTACATGGGGCCTCATTTATGAGGCCTTGCGTGAGTTTTGCGCTTCCGATGCGTCACTTTTTGTGATGCATCGGCGGCGTAAAACATGCCTCCTGATGCGCACTATTTACAAAGTGACGCATCTAAGCAGATGCGTCACTTTGTAAACCCCTGCGCTACATTATACCTGCGTCGGGTATAATGTATGCAGAGGGGGTGTTCACCCGCAAAAAGCATCGTAATAGTGACGCAGTGAAATCTATGAGATTTCACTGCGTCACTTTTAGGACGCTGTTGCGTCAAAATCTTGCGCCTGCCTCACAGCAGGCGTAAGACTGACGCAAGCCCTTTCACATGGGGCTTTCCCCATGTGAAAGGAAGCATTGCTGGAGTTGCGTCACTTTTGTGACACACTCCAGCAATGCGTCACTTTTGCTCCTAAAGATACGTCAGAAATACTGACGTATCTGTAACTCCTTGCGACATGATGCGTCATATTATAAATATGACGCATCAATCATGTCGCAGGGAGAGCGCAGTGAAAAGTGACGCATCGCTGTTTTCACGCAGCGATGCGTCACTTTTCATAAATGAGGCCATGGAACTGGATAAGAGCGCAAATGTATTAGAAAGATTGGAGCAAGTAGGGAGAGGAAGGGCTCAAGCAGGGAGAGAATTCCTGAAATTGCATGAGAAATATGTAAGGAGATTCAAATGGGGAGATTTGGGGGTTGATATTTTAAGGGGAAAGAGGCCTGCCATTTAACATTTGTAAACACCCAAGAGGCAGATTGGACTTTTAAGAATGATATGTATTGGGTAACAAAACTGCATATTGAGGGCCTTATTATGAGTAGTATGGTCCAGGGAGTTCAAAAATACTCGACCAAAACTACCATTTCTGGCTCGTTATTTCTCCACTGTATCCCACTCTATTCAGAATTAAAATTTGGAATCAGACAGGGTGGTATCTACACCCGGGGATAAAATTTGACGTGTAATTGACCCAATAGTGGCTTTTTAGGCATACATGCCAATAGACCCGATTCAGACGGGAGACTGACGATTTTTCAATCCAAAAATGGCTTTATTTGAGCTGTCTCCCGCCTGAAATTGCATTTTCTTCAATAGTCAATGGGGAATTTTCATTCTCCTGATTTTTTATTTGAAATCTCCCACATCCCTGTCCTATAATGTTGGCAAGTATGTTTATCTGAGTTAAAATATCATCAGTTTACAAATATGGAGTCATTCTCTATGAAATGGTGAGAGCTGTGAATTAGGTAAAAGAAAATCTCAAAAATGTTAAAACCTAGAGTGGATTTGGGAAGGGGTAGGATGACCTAGGAAAGGGGTAAATTAGATGTCATTGCCTTCCCTCTAAGATTGGCATCATAATTATTTGTTGGCTATGTAAATATTTATTTCTATGCACATACATGATAATGTACAGGGTCAATGACAAGCATAAAGTCAACAACTCCAGGTAGAGAGAGGTGGGTTGTAAGCAGTTAAAGCAGTGTGATGTAGCATTTTGTAAAGAGGTGAGTCTTCAACGCTTTCCTAATTTTAAGCAGCGTTTGTGCCGTACTCATGGATATGGGGACATTGTTCCAAATCCTGGGTGTATTTATGGAAAAAGAATAATGCTTTGTGTTTTGTTCTTATATACAGTCCTTATTCTGCAGTCTGATGGTGTCCTGGCTCTGCATTTGCTAAGAACCACCAGAGATGGGGAGCTTGTCTGCAAGATAAGTGGAGTGCTGGTTGCGATGGCTTTGTAAAACATGCAGCTGGTTTTGGAGAAGGTGTGGGCCAGCAAGGGGAGCCAATGTAGTTCGATTAGGATGAAGGTGATGTGATTATATTTCATCAGGCCCAGGATGAGATGTGCTCCGGTGTGTAAGAGGCTCTTAAGGGTTGACAGTGGGGTGTCTGGGAGGCCATGTAGTAGGGTGTTCTCGCCATTCATGAGTGAGTACAAAAGGCTTGAACAGCAGTTTTGAAGTATCTTTCTGGAACTAACTGTTTCACTTTCTAATACCAGGCCACTTTTTGGGGGAAATGTGTTCCTTGAAGATGTGGTTGGCGTCCATGATAATTCAAAGTAACTTGGCATTCCGTGAAAGGTTGAGTTCAAAGGCATCAAGGTACAAGCCATTGAGCAAAGGTTTGTATGGTGTCAGGTGCGTTGCTGCATTCCTGTCTCAAGCATTAATTCAATAAGCTAGTGCATACTGGGAGTTGCAGTGAATGTACTTCAGTCCTAACATTTACACGATTAGAGTTGTTTGTATAATGAAACATTTATTTTAACATGTTGTCCCCATGTAACCATAAGGGACTTAATGTTACAGTTCATTTTTTGATCCCAATTCTTATTTAAAAAAGTTATTAGGACGTATGTGCTAATGGTCTTATTTCTTCCTTTTTCGACCTAGGTAGAGGGGTTTGCCAAGGGTGTCCTTTGTCCCCTTCGTCAACACCCTAACATTCATGGCTTCCAAACATCACACTCTCACATTAAATTTGCTGCATATGCTGATGACATTCTGCTTTTCATATCTAACCCCACTGATTCTATACCTGCTTTTCTAGATGTGGTACGCGAATATTCTCTTATCTCGGGCTATAAACTCAATAACGACAAATGTGAGATCTTGCCATTAACAAAGTATACCTTCAAGAATGACTTTAACCCTTCGAACTTTACCTGGAGTCCCTCTCATATTAAATATCTAGGCCTGCATGCTACCACTTCCATTTCAGACACAGTTTCTCTCTGTTTAAATAAATGCATTCAGAAACTATCAGATTTAACATCCTGATGGCATCCCCTTTATTTGTCATGGTGGGGCCGGCTTGACACGATTAAGATGATGCTTTCTCCCATAATTCTTTACACAATATCTAATATCCCAGTGGCTATTCCCTCGAAGTTCTTTAAGAAAATTAATTCAATTGTATCTTCCTTACTTTGAATGGTAAAAAACCGCGGATGTCTCTTGCTAGATTAATACGACCTAAGTTGGAGGGTGGAGTCAACTTTCCAGATTTTCCGGCCTATCAGAAAGCCTTTCTCTTAAGACAGGCTTCTTTTTGGCTACAAGATCCTGCAGAGCCTTGTCCTTTTTGGGTCACGATTGTTGCCAGCTCTTCAGCATTCCTTTGGCGCTGGTACCACTTTCTAAAGCATAATTCGAAAGCTCCTTCTCCTCCAGCGAGATGCTGCCCTCTTCATTTCACTCCCTGAGCCGATCTTCAGCCATTCGGCTCCAGCCTGATTCCTGACAGGGATGGGATTTGGTAGTACTACCTCACCGATTGAGAGAAAAGCTTGGATTTCATTGGAATGATATGTGATGAAGTATTGCTGTTACACTACAAAGGCACACATGTTATCGTTGTCTCTATTCTCTCTGTCTCTCTATCAGCCCTCTGTTTACAAATATCGTATATGCTCTCTCTCTCTCTCTCTCTCTCTCTCTCTCTCTCTCTCTCACACACAGACAACGATCAGTCTTTCTGCCATGATTCTAGGCTGCTGTGGCCCATTGTGAACCAGTGCCTTTGGTGCTTTCTCTATGGACTACGTGGTTAAAAGAAGTGGGTGATTGGGATGTTTCCTATATTTATTGTGCGAATGGCATTATTACTATTAAACCCTGACAAATGGAAATTGCCATAGAACTACCCCTCCTCCATCCCTGATCACAGCCATTGAAGAACCTATAAATGTCTCAAGCTATAAAACCCTAACATGATAACATTTTGGCCCTCCTATGCATAATGAATAAAATAATTCAGGCAAGCACCCACCCACCCTCAGCACATACAGATAGATGGTTTACACACACAGTACCGCAGATACACCAAGGGGCCTTCTGTGCTGCTCGGTAAGGATGCTGAGGCCTTAGTGGCCTAGTGGAGTGGTGTGGCTCACTGGTTAGAGGCGGCAGACCCGGAAGCAGAGAACGGCCCGGGACCAGGGTTCAGTTCCCGACGCGGCAGGGTCGTGGACCAGGGTCAGCGGACTCGATAATTCTTGCCTCGGTGCCTACTCTAACCAGGGACCACACTCGGCAACTCTGGGCATTAGTTTGCCTCATCTCTACAACGGCCCCCCACATTCGCCGGGGATGCCTGGTTTCACCTTGGAGATGCCCAGTTAGGGACCATCTCACAGGGATAGCCAGGACGGGTTCCCCAGCGGTCTACAGCGCCAGGACGCCTCAGGGCAGCAGTGCGCTTTACAAGACCACATACATTACATTACATACATTACATTACATTACATTACATTACCTAGAACAATGGGGCCAGGCCCTTGATAGCAGACACTGGAGTCATCCCGGCACCTTATAGGGTTCTGAATGCCGCACTTGTCCACCGAGATACTGACGCAGCTGTAACAGTGCAGAGTGCCGGGGCCCGAAAAGTCTGAAAGGGAAGAAAAGGAAAGATGTTGCTTATCGTCCCAAGGGTAAGAAACCTGTATGTGAGGAGGTTCGCAGGATAGGAAGAGCCGCTCTGTCTAATGTGACTGTGTTCACTAGGCACTGACAGAATCATTTTACACATAGGTGGTGCTACTGTGCATAACGAATGAGGTGAGTCCATCGGATAGGAGATAAAGTATCCCTATGTGAAGTGAGGAGTCGAATGTTGGGAGTCACGTGGGTCCGCCATTCTACCGGACTCATGAGAGGATCCAAGGTGAAACTAGCATGACATGAAGTACACCATCACCTTGTGCATGAGATTGAAGAATGAAAAACACTTGGTTACCTTGTCATTTCTCCCTAGGAATAGAACCATAGCTCTATGGAAAAACATATACTCAAATATATACACAAACTGTAGAGATCTGAGTGTGACAGAATCCACAAAGCAATAACTGATACATCTACGACTGGGGTAAGTGACTACGATAAGGTTAGTGAATGCTGAACAGGAAGTGGGGTGTATGAATGAGGGAACCCAATACCTGAACTCATCTGAGTGTTGCACCTGGGGTCTCTGCTCATTAGCCCAGGGGAATTTATTAAATTAATATCACTCCCGGAGTAAAGGGCTACTTATTAAATGAAAATAGTATAAATAGGTGGGGGTACTGTGGAAATTAGCACTAATGAAGCCAGGTGTACATTGTTATATTTTGTATTGTATTAGAGAAAAAATGTTATGGTGTTTATTGGTGGTATTTGTTATATGTATGTTTTTATAGATATTGAATGAAATACTGTTGTAGTGGGAGAGACTGATACTAAATTACGTTGTCCTGAAGAAGGTGGTTCATAATGCTTTTAATCCATCGATACACGTCAACACATTTATTATGCAGAATCATGGCCGGACTGGCCGTAGCGGGCACCGGGCGTTTCAGTGGTGGGCCACCAGGATGGAGGGGGGCATTTTTGTTACCAGGGGCTAGTTTTGCAGCATAGTTGCAATATTGGCCCCCTGCAACAAAAGCAGCCAAGAGCTTTCCAGTAGCACACCCCCCTTCAAGACCTGTGTTTGAGAAAAATAAACAGCTCAGCATAGATAACAGATACATTAGTACTGTTCTGTATGGTGCTCCCATTTGTGGTGAAAAAGTTTATTTTAATTGTTTTTGTAATTGTTGGGCTATGTTGCGCTGCACTGTCGCAGGGTCATAGAAATAAGTTGCATTTTAGATTTATGTGATGTACCAATGGTTTCTAAGTATTTGATGATATGACATTTTTATGTTTAATGTGAGTTTTGTGGTATGTAATGTTTACAACGAAATTTTTACAACGCACTACCATTACAACGCAGGCATTACCACGCATACCATTACAACGCATTGCGCTGGGGGGCGCTCTAGGATAGGGAATACGTTTAATTTTCTATCCAACACCTTCCCTAGTGTCCACGGGGACTGGAGTTGGAATCGAAAATTATACTTACCACTATCTAGCACCTCTAAGCGCTATGCGTTGTAATGGTATGCGTGGTAAAAACCGCGTTGTAAAGGTATGCGTGGTAAAAGTATGCGTTGTAACGTCATACATCCGAGTTTTGTGATTATACATACATATATATGTATATATTATATATGTATATATACATACGTATATATATATGATATATATATATATATATATATATATATATATATATATATATATATATATATATATATATATATATATATATCATATATATAATTGTCTAAATCCTGGTGGTACCTGTTTAGGGGAAAAGGGTTCAAAACGGATGATGTAAGGGCTTGTTTGAATGCTGTCGTTTTAGATAATCTTCCCAAGGGGAGTTCTTTTCTACCAGTTTGGTAGTGACCTGGCCTCTTGGTGTGAAGGGCCCTTTTCAATGTCTATAGCTTTTCATCCCAAGCCAACACAGCATGTTTACTTCAGCAATGCACAAATCCTCAAGACACTACGAAAGACACAGTTTAGCAAACTAGTGGCTCCAATGTTAAAGGTCCATAGAGAAAAATCTGAGATTTACACTTTCATTCCTACAGTGCTTTTGTTAGAAGGTGGTTCTAACCATCTGAGTCGCCCAGATTTTTTTGAACACCTAATTGTTAAGCTTTTACTGTGGGAGAGCCTCATAAGTTGGGACTCACCCACATTCAACTCATTCTGAACAAGACTGCATGTAGATTTTACCGGTGTCCCCCTGGTGAGAGAAGGCTGCTGTGCTGCAGCCGGTGTAAGGGGCACCAGGCTGGTTACATGCAGACATGTGTGTAAAGAAGTAATACTCCTTATAAGTTGGGAAAGTATAATTTATTCTTATGAAAGGATCCCATCCAGCAGGTTACTCAAACCAGTGCAGCCAGTCAGCTTCAACTGCAATCTTTCTAATCACAACATTCTATGCAGGCTGCTGGCATTGATGTATCTAACATTCCAATCTAAAAGGTGTAGCATCAAGATGCCACACATCTCCCTGTTGAATATATTATTGTATCTGAGTTTGGCACGTATGTTTTCTATGTCCATGAGTATGCGTCACGATATGTCATCTCCGAATGTTCGGAGATTACATATGTGACGTCACAGCTGTCTAGATGCCGTTCCGCTCTGCCATAGACTGCGTCCTTTCTTCTGGCTCCCTGTGGGCCCATTTACTTCGTGAATAAATTTAGATATTTCATTACTGAATTGTCCTTTCCATTATTTAATCCCCCCCCAACAATTGGCGACGAGGGTGGGATCGGACATGGGCCCACGGGTAAAGGTTATCTCGTGTGAAGAGTTGCGGTGCTGATTGGCGAGTCATCGTGACAGTTCGGTAAACGAAAAATGAAGGGATGCGGAATTTAAAGAGAAGGACTTGAAGTAAGTGCATCTGGAGTTATTACGGGAGAGGTGAAAGCTGCCGGCGTAAACGCGCTGAAGAATCTGTCAACTGTGCGTGTGAAGGCTGCCGGCGTAAACGCGCTGAAGAATCTGTCAGCTGTGCGTGTGCAGGCTGTCGGTATATACGCGCTGAAGAATCCTGTCAGCTGTGCGTGTGAAGGCTGTCGGTATATACGCGCTGAAGAATCCTGTCAGCTGTGCGTGTGAAGGCTGTCGGCGTAAACGCGCTGAAGAATCCTGTCAGCTGTGCGCGTGAAGCATGCTGGGAGCAGAGGTCTTAGCGTCTATGTAACCATTGGATGCAAGCCAAAAACGTCAGCGAACGTCAAAAACGTGCGGCCATCTTTGAAATAAAAATCACCTCAGAATAACACGGTGCCTGCTTGATTACATTGAGCAAGAGTGACGGCAAGAGCGGCGATTTGAAAATTGGAAAATTTATCGTGCTAAATACACTAAAAGTGAATATAATACACAATATAAGCATGAGTAAGTAAGCAAAGAAAACTATAATTGATTTAAAATAGGGAGTTTTGGTAACAGACAAGTGACGTATGAGGCAGCAAAGGAAGTCTTTTATTAAAAATTATAAGGAGTATAAAAAAGACATACAAGGAAGAGATTTGAAGGTTAATATGGCACAGAGCAATAACATATGTGTGCCACCACTTTTCCTTGATGAGCCAGGAAGACCAACCATGAAGTGGAAGAAATGGATTAGGGCATTTGAAAATTATATTGTGTCCATAGATGGAAAAGGATATGACGCTGAGAGAAAGTGTTCATTATTGTTTGGCCTTTTAGGAAGAGCCGGGCAAGAAGTATTTGATAGCTTACCTGACTATGAGAGTCCCCCAGGAGTCTTTCTACCATTAAATGAGTACCAGGAAGCAGTAAAAAGACTTGAGATTCAATTTGATGAAGAAAGTAACATAATGGTAGGAAGGCACAAATTTGCGCTAAGAAAGTAGCATGAAGGGGAGACAATCGACGAATATATTGCATGTTTGCGAGTCCTAGCAAAAGAATGTGAATTTGAAGATATGACTGATATTTATATCAGAGACCAGATTGTGTTTTACTGTTATTCAAAAAAGGTACAGGAGAGATTACTGGCGTGCAAAAATCCGACGCTACAAGAGGTTGTAGACATTGCAAAAGGGATAGAAAGGTCAATGGTATCAACTAAAGAGTTGTCTAATGCAGGTGGTAATGCTAATGTATTTTATCTACAGGACAAGAGAAAAAGTGAGAACAAAAGCTATGAAAGAAATTGGAGTGAGAAAAAGGTAGGAGGAAAACAATTAAATTGTTTTAGGTGTGGATCAAAAGAGCATTTAGCTGACTGCAAAACGTGTCCTGCAATTGGGAAAAAGTGTTTAAAATGCAAAAAATTTGGTCACAATACAAATTTATGTAAAACAAGAACAACGTACAGTAATGTAAATGTAAACACTGTTCTAGACTATGACGAAGAAATGTGTGCAAATATAATTTTGTATGTAGAAATAGTGGATGGGAGAATAAAGGGACCAATAGGTGATGCCAAGATTGGTGATGTTGAGCTGCAATTCACAGCCGACTCAGGATCGCCAATCACAACCATATCTGATAAACTATTTGAAGAGAAATGGCATGATGTTGACTTAATGGAATCTGATGTAAATCCAAAAGCTTTTGGTGAGCAAGACATAAATATGTTAGGATATTTTTGTGATACTGTTACATTTAGAGGCAGAACGCTAAATACTAAGATCTATGTGGCAGAAGAAGGGAGGATCTTAATTGGGTGGAGAGACTTGGCGAAATTAGGTGTATTGTTAAAACCTGGTGCAAAGGATCCTATAATTTTGAGCGAAGATTGGGTGAACAGCGTATGCTTAGATGACAATCAAAGTAAGCTTAAGAGTACCATGGAAAAATACAAGTATGTTTTCAAAAACGAAATAGGGTGCGTCAAAGGTTTCACTCATGAAATAAATGGTGCTGTTCCTAGTAAACATAAGGTACGAAGCATTCCATTGTCAATAAAAAAAGAATTGAAAGAGGTTCTGGATAAATTGAGCAATGAAGGTGCAATTGAAGAAGCTGATGAATCAGAGTGGGTATCAGCTATAGTAGTTTCTAAAAAGAAAAAAACAGGTGAAATAAGGTTGTGTGTAGACCTCAGAAGCCTAAACAAGAACATCATAATAAACTGTCACCCACTCCCAAAGATCCAAGACATATTGCAATCAGTTACAGGTTCAAAATATTTCACCTTAATTGACTTGAAAGCGGCATATCACCAGGTGTGTTTGACGGAAAATTCAAAGAAGTTGACAACATTTATCACACCTTTTGGTGCGTACAGATACATCCGCCTGCCATTTGGTTTAGCTTCCTCATCAGGCGTTTTCCAAAAATTGATGGACATTTTATTTAGAGGAATGAAGGGTGTAGAAGCATTCCAAGATGATATACTAATGCATTCAGAGACTGTACATGATCATTTGGAAATTCTTATAAAGGTCTTGGGCACCTTGAAAAAAAAAGGAATGACTGTCTCTAAGGACAAATGCAAGTTCATGACAAACAAAATAGAGTACTTAGGTCACGTTTTGTCTTCTGAAGGAATCACTCCAAAAGATGATCTTGTGAACGCCATAAAAGACGCACCAAACCCAAATGATAAGGAGAGTTTAAAATCGTTTTTGGGCCTCAGTGAATACTATGCTAAATTCATACAAAGCTATGCTGAAAAGGTGGAACCACTGAGGAAGTTACTGAGAAAAAATGTGGCATACAATTGGTCTACTGAACAAGAGCAAGCGTTCAAAGTAGTAAAAGAAGAAATAGCGGGTGCCCCTGCTCTAAAACCTTATAATCCTGAACTAGAAAACCTGGTTACCGTTGATGCAAGCGCCAAAGGGATTGGTGCTGTTTTCTGTCAGCTTCAAGGTAACAGAGAAAATACAATAGCGTTCATATCGAGAAACCTAAATGATACTGAAAAGAATTATAGTACTATTGAACGTGAAACGTTAGCATGTGTCTGGGCCGTGCAGAAATTAAAAGACTATTTGTGGGGCAAAAGGTTCATTTTGGTTACTGACCATAAACCGTTAGTTTACATGATGGATGGTGAGGGACGTGGAAACGGCAGGGCGAGTTCAAGATTAATAAGACTTCTTTCGAAACTTCAAGAGTATAACTTTGGAATAAGGCACATCAAAGGTGGAAAGAACTGTAGAGCTGACTGTCTGTCCCGCCTACCAGTTGGTGGTCAAATAGAAGAATCTCTTGATGACACAGAGTGTGTGGTGGCATTGGTGGATGCCACTGCCATGTGTGAAGGGTCCATTACAGAAAAAGAATGGTTGGAAAACATGGAAAAGGATTCTATTTTGCTAAATGTAATGGGTCATGTGAAATCCAAATGGCCCCCTATCAGAAATGTGCAAAACAAATTGAAAAGTTATATGCAGGTAAATGATGAACTGACCATTGAATGTGGTTTCCTCAAAAGAGGTGAATTGTTTATACCACCAGCGGGTTTACGACAGAAAATAATTACATTGGCACATAAAGGTCACCCTGGCAGTACTGCCACAAGGAATGTTCTGAGGATGCATTATTGGTGGCCAGGTGTAGACAATGAAATTAAGAACTACATTGACAGGTGTGAACAATGCCTAAGGTCTGACAAGCACTGGAAGGTGTCTAAAAATGAATTGCAGATGGTGGAAATACCTAATGGTCCATGGACAAAGATTACTATTGATTTCGCTGGACCTTTTAACATATTGCAGGATGACTGTAAGAACCTAATTGTTCTAACGGATTATTATTCAAAATGGGTATGTTATAAATTTGTGAGCTCAGTTACAACTGATGTGGTGATAACATTTTTGGAAAAAGTCTTTGCGAATGAAGGGCAGCCAAAAATCTTAGTATCAGACAATGGGGCTCAATTGATTTCGCATAAAATGACAGAATTCTTATCAAATGCTGGAATCAAACAAGAGAAGACGCCTTTATATAGCCCTAAAAGTAACAGTCAGGTGGAGAGAGTAAACAAGTTCATTAAAGAAGGCATCCAGTCAGCTATTGCATCAAAAAGGAGTGTGAAGGAGTTCATTAGGGAGAAAGTAAATGCGTACAATAACACACCTAATGAAACAACAAAACATACACCTTTTTACCTTATGAGGGGGAGAAAGTGTAACTCTATACTTACGCCCAAGTTCAGCAAATGGTACAATGAAGAGGTTATTTCTGATGAAATAAATGACAATGATATCAAGGTTAAGGAGCGCATTGTTAACAAACAAGAAAGAACCAAGAGATACTCAGATGTAGTGAATAAAGTCAGGGAGAAGAATGTGAAACCAGGTGATTGGATTTTAATAAGAAAACTTACCATGGTATCAAAGGGGGAGACAAAATTCAGCAAGCCTGTGAAAGTGAGCGAAACAACTGGTGGGGCTGTTCTTGTCGAAGGAAAAGGATGGTGGAGCAAAGATGACATAGTAGCATTGAAAAAAGGTCAGGAAAAAATCATATTGAAAAACATGGATGAAGAAGAGAAAAGCCTGGATGAGAGTATACTTGAGTGGGATAATGTTCCTGGAAATCAATGCTATACAACCTTAGGTGATGACTTCAACATTTCCACGTGCAATGGAGAGAGAGCAAGGGGTTCTGTGACAAAGACAAGTACCAAAATAGCTGATAGTGACAGTTCTGTGGTGATGCAATCCAATGAGCGTGAAAAACCCTTTTGTGTTTCAATGACTGACAAAGAGTGTCCCAGTACCTCTGATGTTCAGTCTAAATCAGGAAGAGTTGTCAAGATGCCTAAACGTTTTGAAGACTATGTTATGGAATGAAAATGTTTTTTTATTCTTACATATATTCTGTTTTGATTCAGTTTGGGAAAAAAGGGAGATGTTGAATATATTATTGTATCTGAGTTTGGCACGTATGTTTTCTATGTCCATGAGTATGCGTCACGATATGTCATCTCCGAATGTTCGGAGATTACATATGTGACGTCACAGCTGTCATCTGTCAGAGGCCGTTCCGCTCTGCCAGAGACTGCGTCCTTTCTTCTGGCTCCCTGTGGGCCCATTTACTTCGTGAATAAATTTAGATATTTCATTACTGAATTGTCCTTTCCATTATTTAATCCCCCCACAACACTCCCCTCTTATAACAATACAATATATACACAGCACAACTATTTAACAAAGTCTTTCAGATGGGCTGGTTCACGAGTGCTCCTAGACGACTTGCGAAGACACAGAGATGGTCCTCCATGACGAGATGAATCCAAAGATGAATCAGGATTTAGCCCAGACATGTTACCACTGGAGATAAGATCTTTTCTGATGACCACAACTCTGTTAAGATTCCAAATACGATGATCAGCCATCTTAATTGCATTATGGAAAACCTTGATGACTTGAATAGGTTTCATGAACATAGCAGACATCATCTTATTTTTATTACATGGATTCTTTATGAGAACCCAATCTCCCACTTTTACACAAGTTTTCTTAACATTCTTCCTCGCATCAAAAAGTCTTTTCCTATTTTGTATTCTTTGAGCTTCACGTAATTTCCGGTCAACATGATCTTTAGCAGAATCTAACCTGGGTTGTAAATCATTAACCCAGGCTGGTGTTACCAATATGTTGGCTCTTCTAGATCTAAAAAGCTCAAAAGGAGACTTATTGGTTGTGTCATGCGGAGATAACCTATACACCTTAACCTTTTTAAAGATATCACACCTCCAGTCAGTACCTGAAGATTTAGCCATCCTAATAGTCTCCTTAAGCACCCGGTTGAATCACTCAACTATGCCATTGGTTTCTGGGTGGTATAAAGATGAATTCTTGTGCCTAATGCCATGTTTAGAAAGAAATATCTCCATCTCCTTTGAGACAAATTGACAACCATTGTCTGTAAGTATAGTATCAGGAATACCTTCCCTGTCAAATAGTTTTTCAAGGAAACTAATAACATGTTTTGTTTCAATTCCACGCGTAATAGCTATATCAGGCCATCTTGAGTAAAAATCAACCAAGACTAAAACATACCACTCAGATCCTGAAGACGATATAGGTCCTAGAATGTCCAGGCCCACTTCCTTCCAAGGAGAATCTGGACGAACTCTAATGATCATGGGTTGTGTCTTGGGTTTGGCTACTCTGTCACTTAAAGCACATTGCACACAATCCCTAACTGTTCTTTCCACTTCCAAATCCATTCCTGGCCACCAATAGGAAGATCTTAAAGTCTCCTTAGAAATGCCCATGTGACCAATGTGACCTAAAGAAATGAGTTCACTTCTTATGGACTGTGGTGGAACTAACCTAGTACCCCTCATTAACAAACCATCATGCTCTGCTAACTGATCTTTGACATGCCAAAACTTCTCTAACATTTCATCTCCTTTAACTCTACACCTCCAACCTGCATTGATTCGTTTTAAAACCTCAACAAGAACTGCATCATCCTCTAAAGCTTTGTTCCATTTCTCTCTGTCAATAATACTATCTTGTATGGAACACACCAACTCATCGTCTTCATCTAAATCATCATTCACATTGGACTCTCCAGACGGAACAAGGCGAGACAATGCATCAGCAACCTTATTTTCTACGCCAGGAAGATACTTAACTTCAAAATCATAATCCTGCAATCCAACAACCCACTTAGTGATTCTACTAGATATAGCATCTATACCCTTCTTCATAAGAATTTCACATAAAGGTTTATGGTCCGTTCTTATTTCAAAAGAAGTTCCCCACAACAAATTCTTTAATTTTTTAACAGACCAATACACTGCTAATGCCTCCCTCTCAACAACCGAGTATCTACATTCTGCACCTCTTAGACTCCTTGACAAAAATAAAATCACCACTTCTACTCCTCACATTTGTGGATCAAAACAGCACCCAGACCTCTCAAACTGGCATCAGTAATTAAAATCGACTTCTGAGCAGGATCAAAACTATTGAGTTTGGGAGCACAGCTCAATTTCTCTTTCAATAATAAAAATTCTTGTTCACACTTGTCACTCCAAACAAAGTCACACCCTTTCTTGAGTAAACACCTCATGTTGACACAAAGAGAAGCAAAACCCCTTATAAACTTGCTATAGTACTCAGCCATTCCCAAAAAACTCATCAATTCTTCCTTGCTGGTTGGCGAAGACATTTTAGAAATGGTGGATACTAAACTCTCTTTCGGCAGAATACCTCCCTTCGAGATAGTATGACCTAAGTATTCAATGGAGTCTTTCCTAAATTTACATTTCTCAATTTTTACTGTGAGACCAGCAACACATAGCGCTTCCAAAACCTTCATGAGTCTCAAATCGTGTTCTTCATTATCAGAACCAAAAATCAGGATATCATCCTGATATATCTTGACACCTTTTATGTCTTTAAGTACATTCTCCAATGCTCGCTGAAAAACTGAGGCAGCAGAAACTAACCCAAAGGGTAGCCTCATAAAACGGAAAGTACCAAAGGGGGTAATGAACGCTGTCAAATCTTTTGACTTTTCATCAAGACTAATCTGGTGGTAGGCAGATCTTAGATCCACAGTGCTAAAAACTTTAGCCCCTTTCAAGAGAATCAACATATCAGAGATCTTCGGCAAAGGATAATGATCACTGACCACATTTTTATTTAATTCTCTCAAATCTACACAGAGGCGTAAAGAACCGTCCGATTTCTTTGCTGCGACAATGGGGGCGACCCATTCGGTCCCCTCAACAACCTCTATGATGCCTTCTCTAACAAGTTTCTCCAACTCCGCCTTCACCTGATCTCTGACAGCAACGGGTACATTGCACACTTTACAACACACAGGAACAGCGTTATCTCTCAACTTAATATGATGTATATAGTTTCTTAGACACCCTAATTTTTGTGAAAAGACACTAGGGAATTTTTCCTCTAGACCACGACTAAATTCTAGATCATCAACTGTAACAGCTTTGAGATCTTGACCAAAAGGCTCTCTCAAAATGATTGGAGGTGACGAATTCGGGTCTAACATAACTCCAAGATCTCTTTGTGCAAACCAACTTATAATGCTGTCACCTTCTTGAGACACATAGACTTTAGTCGTGGTCATTCAATCTTTCTTTATAATTGATGAGTCCCATGAAATAGCCAAGCAGCTTGATGGGCTTATTACAATATGCCAAAGGTTTGATATCAGGGTGAAATAAACTTGTCTTGTCTCTTAAATTCTTTAAATAAAAATCCTTTGCAACTATAGTTATTTTGACCCCAGAATCAAACAAGACTTTGGTTTGATGTCCATCAACACTGATGTCATCAGAAGGACAATTTTTGCTTTCTTGACTGCTTATAACTTGTACCAAAATCTGACCACAGTCAACCTCCTCAATATTTTCCGTTTGCTCATCAAAATCATAAAAGATTTCATTCACTTTACTTTTAAAAATTTTCCCTTTGCACATATGAGATACATGACCTTTCCTTTTACATTTACTACAGGTCATTCTCCAACCTGGGCACTGCCTATCATTGGCGAAATGTCCCATCTTCCCACATCTAAAGCATTTAACTTGAGAGAAGTCAAATTTACTCTGAGATTTTCTAGCAGGCATACTATTGGACACATTTTCTCCTTTATTTACTTTCTGGGAAGTATCAACTTTGCGATTTAACTTCACAGTCTGGACCACATCTTTACCTTTTGTTTTTCCATTCTTTTTAATTACTTCTACACATTTGATGGAATGTTCAATTCTCTTCGCTATTGTGATGACATCATCCAAACACGGCTCATCCTTCTGCCACAGCTCATCCCTAACTTTCTCACTAATACAACCTAACATAAATTGATCTCTTATACGCTTATCAACTAATGCTCCAAATTTACAACTCAAAGCAAGTTTTCTGAGAGCTGTAATATAATTTTCAATACTCTCTTCCTCCTGTTGAGCTCTGCGACCAAAATGATACCTTTCTAGAATAGTACTGACTTTTGGCAAATAATGTTTGTCCAGCTTGGCCATGCAAATTTCATACTCATTGAGAGAACTGTCATCAAGTTCCGGAAGATGGTCAAACACGTCCTGTCCTTCGGAACCCAGACAGTGTAATAATGAGTTTGAGTTTAAAATATTTATAAAGCGCGCGTACACCTGGCGGTTTCATGGCGCTATGAAGTACTCAGTCAAGGAGGGCTAGAAGTCAGGAGAAAGAAGGAAGAGACAAATTAAGTAGAGAAAGCGTGTGAAAAAAGAAAAGTTTTTAGTGCCTTACGGAAGAGAGTGTATTGGCGCAAGATCTGAGGTAAGCAGGGAGAGAGTTCCAAAAAACAGGGGCTAGTGTAGAGAATTTCATGCCTCCCCACCTTTTGCGTTTAAAGCGAGGAACTATGAGCAGTTGTTGGGCGGATAAGCGTAGCTCCCTGACCGGGACGTAGGGTTTGAGTTCTGAGGAGATAAATGCAGGGGCTGCGCCGATCCGGGCCTGATAGGTGATGCAGGCCAGCTTGAACTGGGCTCGTTCTCGGATGGGGAGCCAGTGTAGGGACTTAAGGAGGGGAGTGACGTGGTGTAATTTGCCAAATTAAAGACCAGGCGAGCCGCCTGGTTTTGGACCAGCTGTAGTCGTCGCATGCTATAGGCGGGCATGCCACAGTAAAGTGCATTGCCATAGTCCAGGCGAGAGGTTACCATCGCCAAGACTATGAGCTTAAGGGCGGAAAAAGAGAAAAAACGAGAGACTTTACGAATAGTGCTGAGTGAGAGAAAAGAAGAAGACACCACAGAGCTGACTTGGGAGTGAAGGGTGAGTTGGTCATTAAGTTTGAACCCAAGGGTTTTTACAGATGAGGAAGGGGGAGGGGGAGGGCCTAAGGAGGGGGGCCAGAAGAGGGAAGTCCAGGGACTGGAGCAACCACCTGTTAAAACCAGCTCCGTTTTGTCAGGGTTTAACTTCAGGTGGTTGTAGTTCATCCAGTCCCAGATGAAAACCATGACAGACTGGAAGTTGGACATGGACTCAGGGGATGTGGATAAAGAAAAAATAAGCTGGAGGTCATCCACATAATTGTAGTAATAAAGTGTAAAAATAGGGCTGTTTTCCTCTCTGCACTAAGACTGGAACCACAAACCCTCGCATATCGTTCAAATACTTTGCCCCATTTTTGCCATCTAATCGGAGGGTCTCCAGGAGAAGATAGGAAAAATGGCGGTGACGTGACATTTTGCATGTTGAAAAGACAAGAAATAAACAATAAATATATCCTCAAAATTATTCAGCACAACCCTGCCTTTGAATTACACATCAACAAAAAAAAACTAATTATACATTTCAGATTAAATATTCAACATGGGTGAAATGATAATAAAACAAGTCAACAGTGTAAATATTTGGTATTACAGGAAAAGAGAAAAAAATTGTAATAATGAAAATATGAAAGTAGTCAATTCTCACGTAATTCGCCGAATAAATAAATAAGTATGAAAAGTTACTGTGTGAAGAATACCTGATGATAGTGTGCGTGTCACTGAAATGGCAGTAACACGCAAAAGAGTCCAGCACACGGCGAAATCGTGAGGAAAGTGTGTGTGTCACAGTAGTACAGGAATGCTTTTAATCCAGGAATTTCATACTTCAATTTCCCTGAAATGAGACAAAATCGGGGAACCTGACAACAGTGTGCGTGTCACTGAAACGGCACGCTTAAAGTAGTACAGGCATGCTTTTGATCCAGAAACTTCATACTTCAATTTCATTGAAATGAGACACAATCGAGGAACCTGACAACAGTGTGCGTGTCACTGAAACGGCACGCTTAAAGCTTCAATCCTTCACAAATATGGCCACCACCACATTGAGCGTGATGACGTAGACGCTCACATCGCCAGCCTCCGTGAAGTAATGGAGATATGGACGTTCCGTGTTTGGAGCACCAGAAATGGTGAGTGAGATAACGCGTGCAGGATGACAGACGCGTGCTCTGACGTTACAGCCTGTGAAGTTTGAAAGATGCAATGCCCATTTGGTTCAGCGAAATAACACGGCAAAGCGTTAAAACTGTAAGGGCGAAAATAAGGTTGTAATTAAACCTTAATCACAGGTCTTGGTCAAAGTGACGGTTCCCATATAAGCGCACAAGTGATTTTAAGAGAAGTAAAATGAAATTAAAAGCGCTAACTCCTGGTCAAAAGTCTTGGTCTCAGTGACAGTTGTAGCTTAAGCACAGAAGTTATTTTAAAAGTTATTTTAAAAGGGATAAATGAAACCAAAAGCGCTTACAGAATTCCAAAGTTAATTAAAGCAGGAAGCTGTAGTTGTAAGAGAAAGTTGAAAGTCAAACTTCTAACTTTTGAAGTATAACACAGTACCTTAAGATGTTTTGAAATCTTCTGATCCAGCAAAGAGAATGCCAAGTTTTGAAGTCTTGTAATGCAGTAAACAGAAAAATTTTATTCTCCTTCTTTTAAAAAAATATATATATTCTGTAGATGTTGAGATCCTTTCTTCTACTTTATCCCGTCCTCGTTGCCAAGTGTAAAGAAGTAATATTCCTTATAAATTGGGAAAGTATAATTTATTCTTATGAAAGGATCCCATCCAGCAGGTTACTCAAACCAGTGCAGCCAGTCAGCTTCAACTGCAATCTTTCTAATCACAACATTCTATGCAGGCTGCTGGCACTGATGTATCTAACATTCCAATCTAAAAGGTGTAGCATCAAGATGCCACAATGTGTACATGCGTGTGCACACGTTTAGGGACTGCGCGGGGGAGATTCCTGCCATGCACAGCCCAAGAGCAGGTACAGATAGAATGGTGTGGCAGGAATTATGCAGAGTGGGGTGGTGACATGGAATAGGCTTTATACTATGGGAAGGCACATGTACAGGAAAGTCAGTTTGCTTTACTATTTTCACGAAGGAACACTCCATTATTCTCCTATGAAGATGGGGATCTAAAGGGGTAGTTTCACTCCCCTAGGGAATACAAATTCCAGACACTCACCAAAGTCCACTGCAAGTTGTGTGAAAAGAAGTTTTCTTCTGAGTCCAAAGCCATATCTGTACTGCTTGTGGGTCATCCAAAAATGTCATATTCCTCTGACTCAGCTCAGAACAAGAAGGTGAAATGGCAATTTATTCCAAGCTGCAGGAAGGATGGTCGAAAAGGCCCGCCCGCCCAAAGTGGACAGGCGGAAACGTGGGCTGACCAAAAGAGTATCCTCTGATGAACGTAATGTCCTACCAGGAGTGTAACAAGACAGTCAGGCTTTAATATAGCTGGGCGCATTGCCATATACTGCCTTGTGTGAGATGCACAGACCTTTAAACATTGCTCTCTGTCTGATAGGGAGCCAATGTAATTGGCGCAGGAGGGGCGAAGCATGCGTACTCCTGGGCTTCTTATAAATCAGTCTGGCTGCATCATTCATAACTATTTGCAGTCTTGAAAGTTGTTGCTGGGGGAGCCCGACATAAAGGGCGTTACCATAATCCAGCCGTCCTAAGATCGTAGCGGACACCACGCTCCTTAAAGTAGAGAAAGACAACAGTTGGGAGATTTTACGAAGTTGCCTAAGAAGGCCGACACATGTGCCCACCACTAAAGACACTTGCTTCTTCATAGACAAATTACCATCGATGTGGTTGCCCAGACTTTTCACCACGACTGCCGGTAATGGAGTCCTGCTCAACTCCTTGGGCCAGAAAAGATCGTTCCAAGGGTTGCCAGAGATGGTAATAGCCAGCACCTCGGTTTTATCTGGATTAATCTTCAAGGAGTTGGCGGACATCCAGTTAATCGTGTACTTTAAGATGTTATGCAGCCTGGCTTGGGCTCCTGGCGAATCCTCAATTTGGATGATAATCTGTCTGTCGTCGGCATAATTGTATATCTGACATTCCAACTGATTAAGAGCTGAAATCAGTGGCTGCAAATAAATATAAAATAGGAGCGGTGAGAGAGGAGAACCTTGCGGAACTCCACAGGTTATAGCCGCTGCTGTTGATACTAGGTCTGACAGCTGAACCCTCTGTGATCTTTCCTGCAGGAATGAAGTTAGCCAGCCTAGTGCGGTCCCCCCGATGCCCAGATCTCTCAGACGCATCAGCAGTTGACCATGACACACCGTGTCAAATGCGGTGGAGAGATCAAGCAGCACCAGGGCACCGGGGATCTTCTTGTCTGCTCTGCATCTTAATTCATCCAAAATGGACACCATCACCAACTCCGTGCTGTGATGTATCCGAAAGCCAGCCTGATTCAGCCGTAACAGATCATTTGTCTCCAGATGTTTCGAGAGGTGCGTCAGAACATGCTGCTCCAAAACCTTAGCTAAAAAAGGTAGTTGGGAAATGGGCCTAAAGTTCTTAAAATTTTTGACATCCGCCCCAGGCTTCTTAAGCAGCGGAATCAGTCGGGCCTCTTTGAGAGTGGTCGGGACCTGTCCTGTCTCCAATGACCTGTTGAGGAGAGTAAGAACATCATCCTCTATCCCTGACATAGCAAGCTTGAAAACCCTGGGAGGGCAGAGATCCACCTGGGAGCCTGACGTCACTCTCCCCACTAAGCTGGCTAACATCTCCTTCGTAATCACGGGCAATGTGTTCAGGGAATGAAGGACCTCAGGGATAACTGGCATAATTTGTAGTGGACAATCGAGGATTGGGGTGCGAGAGATTTCCATCAAGAGATCTTACATTTTGCTCATAAAGAAATCCTGGAAATTCTGGCAGTCCTCCTGTGAGAACTCAGGCCTCTTCTCTTTATTATTCCTCAGTTCCGTGAGTACCTTAAAAATGTCTTTCTGCGGATCTCGAGCTGTCGCAATTCTGGTCTCAAAGAACTCCGATTTTCGAGCCAGGATGGCCTTTTTATAAAGAGCAAGCTCCTGCACATATAAGCTCTGTGCATTTGTGTTCAGGCTCTCTCCGCTTTCCGTAGAGCCCGCTTCCTGATCCTCAACGTGTCGTTGAACCAGGGTGCCCCCGCCCCTCTGTCCACCAATTTCACCTTTTTAGCTGGCGCAACAACGTCAATGGCTTTCTTTAGTTTGTCAACTAGCTTCTGACTAATAACCTCTATGTTATCATCGATTGTGTTTAGTGAGGTGGAACTTAGTAGATTACCAACCAGCTCTTCCTCATTTATGTTATTCCACCTCCTCACCATTTTCCAGGCCGCCCTGGGTTTTCCTCCACATTTATGGGCCACCCTCTGGCCCCTAATTAAATAATGATCAGACCAGGCACACAGCATAGTGACTACCGGACTTGGTACTGGGTCCGTCGTCCACACCAAATCTAAGGTGTGGCCTTTATCGTGCGTAGGGCCTATTACTTGTTGCACCATGCCTAGGGCTGTTAGAGCCTCTTCTAGATGGCTAGCCTGCCCTTCTTTGGGGGATGTCTCCCAATGGAAGTTGAAATCTCCCATAATCATCAAATTCTTATAACGAGATCTGATATCATGGGCCAACTCAACAAAAAGATCCATAAACGCCAGTTTAGCCCAGGGGGGGTGATACACCAATAGGATAACCAAGCAGTCAGTGCCCACCTGGAATTTCACTCCCAGGACCTCTGCGCCACCTATACTTTCAGCACAGACTCTTTCCGCCCTCCATCGACTATTGTGGAGGAGAGCAACCCCACCTCCTCTCTTTGTACCTACACAATTTTGACAGATAGCCATAAAATTCCGAGGGAGGGAGGCCACCACATCTGGTGTAGAGGATTCCTCAAGCCACGTTTCCGTGACCCCAAGAATATCAACCTCCCCATCCTGTAGTAGCGAAAAAATTTCCAGATTGTGCTTCTGTAATGAGCGAGTGTTTAAAAGACCATAATCAGAATCATATCTACATACATTTTTCCCCTCCCCTCCCGTCCTCACGAAGGTATAAGCAACCCTTCCTGGCGTAATAGTGTTAGGCATTCCTGGCTTAGCTGCATGTTTCCTTGATAAAGCTTCATCAGTGCAGATCTACTATACCTAATAGCTGGGCCAGGGGTTGTGGCCCCTGGTCCCGTTTAGTCGCGGATGGGTGCAGATGGGCTCGCCTCTGGCGCGCCCACGGCGTGCCTGCTGCGCGCTAGCATGAGGCAGGTTTAAATAGGCGTCTTAGGTGGCCGTCTGACAGCTAGAATGCTGCCCCAAGATGGCGCCCACCAGGCGTCCCAACTATCCCCAAGATGGCGTCCAAGAAATGATCGTGAATGTAAGCAGGGGATCCGCTAAGCAGCGGTGTAGGTACGATTAAAGTGCAGGTATGCGGAGCATTCTATATAAAAAATGATGTTCAGTGAAATAAAACCCACCAAACTCCTAATAAAATACAAAATCCCTAAAAACCAAAATGCCTCGCAAATGAAACGGCACAAAGCGCTTAATGTCAGAGCCTTAGCAGGTTCAGTGTTACCTTGTACAGGACCAGCCCGCCAATAAAGCCGTCTTAAATAGGCGCCTTAGGTGGCCGTCTGACAGCTAGAATGCTGCCCCAAGATGGCGCCCACCAGGCGTCCCAACTATCCCCAAGATGGCGTCCAAGAAATGATCGTGAATGTAAGCAGGGGACCCGCTAAGCAGCGGTGTAAGTACGATTAAAGTGCAGGTATGCGGAGCATTCTATATAAAAATGATATTCAGTGAAATAAAACCCACCAAACTCCTAATAAAATACAAAATCCCTAAAAAACAAAATGCCTCGCAAATGAAACGGCGCGAAGCGCTTAATGTCAGAGCCTTAGCAGGTTCAGTGTTACCTTGTAAAGGACCAGCCCGCCAATGAAGCCGTCTTAAATAGGCGCCTTAGGTGGCCGTCTGACAGCTAGAATGCTGCCCCAAGATGGCGCCCACCAGGCGTCCCAACTATCCCCAAGATGGCGTCCAAGAAATGATCGTGAATGTAAGCAGGAGACCCGCTAAGCAGCGGTGTAGGTACGATTAAAGTGCAGGTATGCGGAGCATTCTATATAAAAATGATGTTCAGTGAAATAAAACCCACCAAACTCCTAATAAAATACAAAATCCCTAAAAACCAAAATGCCTCGCAAATGAAACGACGCGAAGCGCTTAATGCCAGAGCCTAGCAGGTTCAGAGTTACCTTGTACAGAAATCAATATCCAGGCTAGAGGAAGTCCCTTCTGCTTAAGAGTTTGGTTTTCCAAGAAATTGGTGTGACGTTGATGAACGGATGGAAGTAGCCATGCCTGTATTTGGGCTGCATGGGCTATGTCTAAATAAGGAATGGATTTCTATGCCTATATAAGGGCAATGTAAATTGTACCTATATAAGGACATGAATCGGGAAAATGCATATGGAATCTAAATCGCCACACAACAGTGTCACTGCTCTCCCCCGTGCATCTCCACCATTGTGAGACTGCCCTAGAGCCCAAGCTCCTTGCCAGGTAGATGTTTGCCTGCCCCTCATTGCTGATGGTCTAGTGGAAGAGCACCCTGCTTTTGCTATTTATCTCTGTGCTGTGTCCTCTGTTCTCTTTTGCCACTTTTTTTTCTCTTTTGCCTCTTTTCTCTCTTCTCTTTTGCCCCCGTTTTCACTTTTGCCTCTTTTCCCTTTTGCCTTGTTTCGCGCCCTATTATGGCGCTCCTCGCCACTGCAGTCCCTCCCCCAGCTCATTAATAGGCGTACTTTTCTAATGTGGTTCAAACAATGGAAACAAATCTTTTAATCTGTGATATCACTCTGTCACATGATCTGAGCCACCCACTGTAGATTATTTGCACCTTATTCACAGTGCGCCGTCAATGCTGTTCACCATTTCACTTGCGTCGCCACTTTCACCACAGTCACTTTTTGTAGAGCACCAAGTTCTATATGGTTGTCATTAAATCGAGTTTATGCAGTGCTGCCTATAACTGTATATTACTGACCATGAATGTGCATCATAAAATAAGATGATTGAATATCTTGTTTTAAACCAATGAGTATTCTCCTTTTTCCTTGCGAGCAATGCGGTGCGCATGCATAATTAATTGACTGTATATTTTTACCTATTGGGACATTGTTTTTTGAGTACATCCTAAATAATGGTGGCAGCTGTGCAGCTATGCTTCTGGCGTGCCACAGACGTGCCAAAGGCAAGCAGTCTGCGCCTGTCCTCGACCAGCGCCAGGAACTCTAGTCCTCTGACACCCAGCTGTTACGACCTTGGCACCCTTCACATTCTCAACCCCGGACAAAACAACAACTGCCAGCTCTCAACGGTGAACAATACCCAAGGGCCGATCTTCTGCCGACACTGCCACCACACCTTCACCCACATCCGGACCCCAGAAGTAGCCCCATGCCCACTGGACACCAGCGCACACATACCACTGAACTGCGTCCTCCTCAATGTACTCTCCCTGCACAGACATGCCATAGAAATCTGGGACCTCGTCAACACTCACAAGCCCGGCGTAGCCTTTCTCACATAGACCTGAACTAATGCCAGCTCCACAACCGTCATCGCAACCACCATCCCTGACGGATACAAGATCCTGAGAAAAGATCTCCCCACCTACTCAGGAAGAGGCCTCACCATCATCCACAAAACCTCCCTACGCACGACAACCACAGACTCTGGTAACGCCTCGCACAACACATTCACTTTCAGATCCAGACCAACTGCAGAACAACGCTCAGGGAACCCCTGTCAACAAACTGCCTGCCACTCGCACCCCATGCACTAACGTCATTCCCTCCAGAGACTACATACTACCAGGAGACATTAACTTCCACCAGGACAACCATGATGACTCCCAACACCATTGCCCTCCTAGAGAACCTCACCAACATAGGACTGAAGCAACATGTCTCCGGCCCCACTCATACAGCAGGACACAAACTTGACCCTGGCACAGGAGGAAACAGCATCTTCTTCAGCCATGCCACCGAACTGCTCTGGACCAACCACCACTGCATCCACTTACCTTTTAAAAAACCCACCTCTCACAAGCAAGTGCACCGCCTATCAAGCAGAAAATGGAACAAAGTCTCAGAAGAACACTTCACCACCACCCTCACCGGCACTACGCCCCCAACTACAACAGATGCCAACACCATGGAAAGCAACCTCCACAACTGGATCGACAACTGCGCCAACACACTCAACACCCTCCAAAAGACTACGAAAACGACACAACAAGAAAGCCAACTGGTTTACCACAGCACTCCAAGTATCCAAGAGCTCTTGCCGATGGCTAGAAAAGACGTGGAGAAACAGCAAAACACCAGAAACATGCACCACCTACAAAACAGCCACCACGGCACACCGCCAACTTATCAAATCAACAAAGGAGAACTTTCTCCAAAGCAGAATCCTATCCAACGCACACAACTCCAAGGAGCACTTCTCCATCATTCAGAAATTTGCCAAACCCAACTGCGAAACAACAGACGTCCCTTCCTCCCAAGAATTCTGCGACACTCAGCTCCTTCTTTCACCTCAAGATCAAGACACTTTACAACAAATTCGACGGCAAAGATTTCTGCCCCCCCTCAACACCTGCCTCCAGCGACACCACCCAACAGACACTACTTAGCTGGACCTAACGACAGAAGACACCCTAAATACCATGAAGAGCATCCACTCCGGATTACCTTCAGACACCAGCCCACCACTCATCTTCCACAAGGCCGCCACAGCCATTGCACCCAAGCTACTACACATTCCCCGACAACTTGAAGCATGCCGAAATCAACCTCCTCCTAAAGAAACCCTCCGAAGACTCGAAAGACCTCAAGAACTGTAGGCCCATCTCGCTGCTTCCTTTTGCAGCCAAGGTCATCAAAAAGGCCATCAACACACAGCTAGCCTACTTCATTGAAGCTAACAACATCCAGGACACCTCCCAATATGGATCCACAGCAACCACAGCACAAAGACCGCCCTCCTTGCCACCACAGTTGACATGTGTGCCCTCCTCGACCAAGCCCACACATTCCAGCCCTCATCCTGATGGAACTAGGAGCAGCCTTCAACACCATCTCCCATCGCACACTAGCCACCAGACTCTACCATGCCGGAATCCAAGAAATGTTTCTTGACTGGATACGCTCATTCCTCACAGACCGAACACAGAGAATAAGAATCCTGCCCTTCCTCTCAGAACCAAGAGAGAACAGATGCAGAGTACCCCAAAGATCCTCCCTCAGCTCCACCCTCTTCAACATCTACATGGCCCCCCTTGCAACCATCGTCCAAAACCATGGGTTCAACATTGTATCCTACGCTGATGGCACCCAACTCATCCTCTCTCTCACCAGAGCAATCCGACATCACCAGGCACAACTTGCAAGAAGGGACGGAAACCATTGCAACCCGGATAAAGAACAGCTGTATGAAACTCACCTTCGAGAAAACTGAAGTCCTCATCCTTGGCTCCACCCCCTCTCCATGGGACGACACAAGGTGGCCCACCCCGCCCTGGGAAACCCACCTACCCCGACAGACCATGCACGTACCCTCTGCATCATACTCGTCTCATTGCTCACTATGAATCGCCAGATCAATGTCGTCTCCTCCACATGCTTCAACACCCTCTGCATACTACGTAAAAAAATTAAAATGGATACCCTCAGACTCCAGAAAAATGGTAATTCACGCCATCATCACCAGCAGACTGGACTGTGGCAACGCCCTTTACTTTGGAATCAACAAAAAACTCCTCCACAATCTCCAGACCGTCCAGAACGCAGCAGCCAGACTAATACTCGATATCCCACGGCACAACCACATCACCGACACCTCTGCGACCTGCACTGGCTCCCCGACAAAAGAAAAATAACTTTCAAGCTGTTCATGCACGCCTACAAGGACCTCCACCACAGCGGACCACAATACCTCAACAACAGACTCAACAGAGAAACCTCTGCACAGCCGACCTCTCCCTAGCCACCGTCCCACGCTTCTACAGAAACAGAGCAGGTCGAAGGTCCTTCTCCTACCTTGCAGCCAAAACCTTGAACGATCTCCCTCTTCACCGCCAGCGAAGCCCAACACTGAACCAATTCAGGAAAGACCTCAAGACCTGGCTCTTTGAATGACCCCATCGGAGCTGCGTACAATCCCCCCCCCCCCCCAGTGTCTTGAGACCCTAACTGGTGAGTAGTGCACTCTATAAACCCCTGATTTATGCTAAGAAGTAGGAGCCTAGAAATACAACAGTTTGTGTTTTTTTAAAAACTTTTTTAACGCAGACCTGATGCAAAATCCATTTTTGTATTTGCCAAGAAATGAAAACGGGTATTTATGTTGCCTGCTAAAAAAAATGTAACACATTGCACTACACTGCCTTGCATTACTAAGCATCAGGGAGACATTCCACAGCTGGTGCATGGGCCTTCCCACAAATCCACCCATCGATTGTGATACAAACCCATATCTGCAAAGACTTGAGGAAGGAGTAACAGAGCAAACATGTTTTAGTTCTCCTCATTGTTTCCTCTTTGCATGTGTGCTGCATTCTGTACAAAAAACTATCCTGACCACAATACAGGCATCCTTGCGCTATGTTCCAAGGGTGCCTGCATTGGCCTTAGGCAACACAAAGTGCGCCAGTGCATGGAGAGAACAAAACTAAACCTTTTTTTAAGATATGAAGCAGTTCTGCTCCCTCACATTCAAACACAGCACAACTTTACTTTCTGCATTGCATTAACTTTTTGTAACTCTGGCCCTAGATTCTAAAAACCTATACTACCAGAAACGGTGTTATGTTATTAACTGTTGAACACATTATTGTTAGTTACGACTCTTTATTCATCTGACAGCTAAGTGGACCAGCTCTTTACGCTATAGCCCTTTCCCTAACCTGCTTGTTCTTTGTGGAGGAGTACTCTGGTTGGGTGCAAATTCAGAAGACATATCTTGAAGATGACTACCTGAGTAACACAGGCCGACGTGGAGTACACACCAGCCCACCTTGCCACTATTTTTTGCTGAGGTCAGAGGAACAAGACATTTTAGGTAAGTGTTCTTCTTGTTTTTTAACATTATGTAGGCTAGAAGGGGACTATAAAAACATGACTGCTAGGCAGCTTCGCTCAACGCGCGCATCGCTGGCATACTGAAGGAATACCGTCCTGCGCCAATCCAAGCTACAATCCAGGCTCAGCACCAGTCCTGTTGTCCATCTTTCTCCAGACTTGGATGCCCAAACCTGGGTGAGAGAGGAGTTGCTCACCCTCGGCAGTGAATGGCTCTGCCCCGATAAATTGTCAGGTAGTATGAATTCATGGCCTAACTCTAAAACCTGTGTTTTATATACAGACAATTGATTGGGGAAGACGCCATTATTGGTGGATAAGGCACAAGAAAGGATGAAAGGCAAAGACATGCAGTATTTTAAGCTGGTACCTTGTCAGGTAGCAAAAGGAAAGCTTAAACATCCCACTGTGCTCTATGAGCTACTGACTCAAGGCAGGTTGGATGTTCTTTTTGTTACTGAAACATGTTTCTGAGATACCTGTTCCCCAGATATAGCAGCAATGCTCTGCATAGAATTTGATATTCTTTATCTCCACTACCCTCCCAGGCAAGGTGGAGGAGGGACAGTAATAGGGCATGACCAGTATACGATTAGAACATTTACATTAGTGGATTACACCTTAGCAGAGCTTTGAGGTTTTTCAATAGCAACTCCTGCCTCAGCGCTTCTTAGTGGTGTAATTTGCTATGACCTTCGAACGCAGCTAAATCCTTTAGCAACCCTTTTTTAGCATGCTAATCTTATTGTAGTAGGAGATTTTAATATATGGGAAGATATCAATGTGGATCTGTTTGTTGATAGATTCTTTTTTTTTTCTTGCATTATTTTGTATTTTTCTTGCATGCTGCAAACAATAGAAATATACAGTCATCATAACATTAACTTATGTGGTGTGAATTACAGTTAGCAAGGGCAGCATATTTTCAGCACCAATGTGCCCTATTGAATTACAACAAATAACACTGCAACCTATTAACACCAGTGTTAAATCCTGACCTAAAGATCATTATGATCAGGTAAGTATATGTTTGGTCTAGTGATAACGCCCATGTGTTATGGTGTTAGTGTGGCAGGTGGCTAATAATGGGAGTGCAGGTGCATTGTCCAACAGGTCGAACCCACAATACCATCTCCAAGGACCCCATATTTTATAAACCTTTTGGGGGCATCCCCAGCTGGTATATGTTTGTTGTACCTTTAGCAGCCATATAGAGGTATATCCCTCTCCTCCATTCCTGTATCGTGGGAATCTCCTCCACTCCCCACCATCGTGCCAAAGCTCACTTGGCTACAGCCAGACCCATTGAGGCAATAGTAGCTGGGCTCTGTTAACATCAGCCTCGCTCAGGATCCCTAGGAGGACTAAACTAGGATCTACTGGCAGCAGTACTCCCAGAATCGTCCCCAGCTCCCCCACCAAGTACCTCCAATAGATCTATAAAGTGGGACAATCCTACACTGTATGGTAGAAATCCCACTTGACGTTCCTGCATTTAAGACAGTATGGCTTGTCCACCCTAACCTGCTTGTGCAGTTTCTCTCTATAGTATATCCTTGTAGGATCTTGTATTGGACAAGGGGTAGTCTAGCTATAATAGCCACTTCCCTAGGGTGTATAAGGGCCGCCTCCCAGTCAGCATCTTCCAGGCTTCCCAAGTCCCTCGCCCACATCTTGCACAGTCTCCCAAGGTTATTTTGTATGTTACTGGTGATCGTTTTGTAGGTGCTGGAAACTGCCTTCTCTACAAGTTCTTTTTGTGGCAATCTCCCTTCCAGTGGAGCATATTTGGGTAGGTCAGTGCACGATATGCCCTCTGTCTGCCAGGCATGGCATAATTGTGCATATTTGAGAAATCGAGATCTATGCAGCCCATACTCTGCACTGAGTGTGTACAACATCTTAAGTTTGCCCCTTTCTACAATGTCACTAATTGTGTAAATGCCCAACAGGCCCCATGCCCCAAAGCCCTTTAATTCACTCAGTTATCTGTACCACACCCCTACCCAAAGCGGTATATTCCTCGTAATTCAGAGCGTCCACCTCATTGCCTTTGTTGCTCTATCCCACCCCTCCAGGGTAACCTGTGTCACTGGCAGTAGTATGGATGACCCCTTACCATTGCTGCGGTAGATTAACTGTTTGTGGGGCCCCATTTCATCCCTCTCGAGCTGGATGTGGGATGATCCTGTGCCCTGTATAGCCATTCATTGAAAGGGATTAAATGCGCTGACCAGTAGTATGCCTCTATGTCCGGCAGTGCAATCCTGCCATTATAGGATTAGCACAGTAGTGTTTTCAAAGCTATTCTGGGGTGATCTCCTTGCCACAGTAGCGACCGGATATCTTTCTCCAGCCAGGTAAACAATGCATGTGGGAGCATGTGGTATGTGTAGTGGAAAGCATAAAGTAGTTGCTGTAAAGTAATCATTTTAAAAATTAGCAGTCCTCTCCAGCAAAGAGAGGGGGAGGACCCTCTATCTCTCAGCATCTTGTTTAAATTATTTATTGACCTACCCAAGGTTACGTTGCCTACATATCTCTCTATGTGGGGTGCCAAAAATACCCAGATACAGGAATTAGTAGTGAACCACTTTCAGATCGCCAGGCAAGGCTAGCCCCTGTGGAATCACACCTGGGCTGTATAGGGATCCTTCACCCAGAGTGCCTCTCATTCTCTTTTATAGTGTCAAACAGGACAGGGATAGTATTACCGGGATTTGTGACATAAAGAAGGACATGATCCACGTAAAAGGAAATTCTTTTCTTCCTCCTCGTCAATAGGGGTAATTTTAAAACCTCATAATTGCGGGTGGCACTGGATGGCACCGGCCAGCGACTCCAGGGTGAGCGCAAAGAGAAGCAGGAACCGGAGGTACCCCTGTCTTATACCCCGGCCAATGGGGGAGGCCGAAGGTTACAACCCATTCACCCTGAATGCAGCAGAGGGCACTTGTATAAAATTGCCACCCAGCTTTGGAATTTGGGCCCTATACCAAATGTTACTAACCTGGGATTAAGAAATGGCAAATGAACCGCATCAAACACTTTTTCCGCTACTAACAATAGAAATAAGTGTGGTGTGTTACAGTCCCTGACCCTCATCAGCCAGTTATGGGTTCTACGAAGGTTGAGTATGATGGCACAGCCCAGAATGAAACTAGATTGGTCATCGTTTACAAGAGATGTTATTTGTTTGAGGAGATGTGTTGCTAGAATTGTGGCTAATATCTTCATCTCAGTATTCAGTAGAGAGATAGGGCGGTAGGAGTTGCACCGATCACGGGGTTTGCCCTCTTTATGTATCACTACTTTTGTAGTATTCCGCAAATCTGTGGGTAGAATGCCTTCTTTGTGTGCATCTTGGTAGAGATGAAGTAAGTGGGTGTCAGAAACAATAGACTAACTCTACAGGAGCCGCAGATAGTCCCAAAGCCCCTCCACCAGTACCACCTCCCGAAAGATACTTCTAGGTGAAGGCAATAGCAGGGGGGAAAGGGGAAGTGGAAGAAAAGAGTCTGCCTCTTATGTGGAACCTGAAGTCCTCTGCCGCTGCTATTATTCCTGGTTGGAATGTCTTCTCTGCATTTGCATGGGGAAACAAGAACAATCAAGCAAGCAAAACATTGACCTTTAAGTTGCAATTCTCAAAAGTTATTCTATTTACTCCTTGAGACCAAAGGTATTGCCTCTCTCTTATAGAAGTTTTCTTGTAGAATCACAATGTTTCTTTTGCAAAAATGGACACGCACATGCTTATTAAATAATAGTGCTGCTAATTCAAAAGATCACCTTCAGTCCAAGTGCGTGTTTTCCTTTTGCACTTCAAAAAGGAAAAAGGTAGTACCTTAAATACTGCTGAAATTTCTCCTCCACGATCCAGCTTACTGGAGAGTTGAATTAAATGAATGTTTTTCTGAGGTGAGGAAACTAAAATGAATACGCACTAGCATTCACATCGAATTCTTACTTGCCCAAAATCGTATCTTCTCCTTTCGTTGCCTGCAGGATAATTTTGAAGCGTTACACATGCTTTACAGGAGCCAGTAACTAGTGCTTTTAAATCTGTCTGTTGCATTTGACACAGTATCACACTGCCTCCTCTTTAGATTGGAATCACCGGATCTATACATCTATAGTGTGAGTACTGTTTAAAGGAAAGATTCCAAGCAGTTTTTCTGCACGCTTTTAGGTTTGAATAAAAGGCACTGAAGCAGGGAGTCCCTCAAGTGTCCGCTCTGAATCTGATTTTTTTAGATTTTTATATTCATCCTTTTACACAATCAGCTCAAAAGGGTGGTGCGCCTTTCTAGCTATTTCATCAGAATATGACTGCAGTTTCAATCAGTATTTAAAAAGTGCTGCTCTTCAACCCAGAGGGTTTCTGGGTGTTGAGGTTTCACTAGTCTCAGTCTAAAAGAAAGGTCTTGAGTCCCCTCTGAATTCCGTCTATGAACTGTAACAGGGGCCTCAATTCTTTGTTTATGGGGACACAATGTTCATTTCAGTTACTGCTGGGCTAGTCATATTACAGTTTAGTAAGCATGCATACTAATTCCACAGAATGTAGCAATAATCACTTTTGTAAGTTTGATTACAAAGTTTGGGAACGATATAGGGTGTCTACTGTGGCTTAGTTTGCACACAATTCAAGATTTTGAGGGACTATGCCAATTGTAGGGGGGTTTTACTCTACAATTGCTGAAACTATTTTTTTAATGACTTGTTATGGCTCGACAATTGGTACAAGGTACCACATCAGAATATTCATGAAGAAATATTTTTAAAATGTCTCTGCAACACCTCCTCTGCAAAGTGCTGTGTTATTTATCTGAGTCAGTAGACAGATATTTCCTCTTTTGGTTGGCCCTTTTTAGAGTAGCTAAATTCGAGATTATTTATTTTTTTGCTAGATGGATGCTGTATGATACGCCCCAATTACTACATAAATGTTTCCCTAAAGTTCTAATCAACGTTTCAGATATAGCACATCTGTGCAAGGAGATCATATTGTTATACTAGTCCAGTTTTGGACTCTTTTTATTGGCCAAATATTGAAGTTTATAAGATGGTACTAGATGGTACTTCAGCAACATTTAAATAATTCAGGTCATACACAGTTCCCAGCATTAGGTGCATTATTTCACAAAGTTATGAAAAGACAGTAGAAAACAGCCATGAAAGCATATGCGAGTGAACTCGAACATTGTTGCAGTTACGATACCTATGACTACAATAGTGATGGCTTCCAGACAGACGTTCCGCGGCGAGGTACACTCCTCTATCCCAATGCGCTTTGTACATCCTCCGTCATTATTATCTATGCAGTTGTAGCACCTTAAACTGGAAATCCCTGAAAGAAAAGAAAATGTGAGTGTAAGAAATTGGGCTGAGGAGGATGTAAAATCGACTTAAGCAAAAACCACAGTCTTTGTCATAGTGAACCCCAAAAGTCACTAATTTAACCTGTGCTTAGCCCTCTGGTAGCTTGGCACGAAAGCAGTCAGGCTTAACTTAGAGGCACAGTGTTAAGTATTTAACAAGTACTGAAACAGAAATAAAGTGAAAACACAACACAAGCAAAATCCCACACCAATTTAGTAATAAAAACAGAGTAAAATTATATAAATAAAGTGACATGAAATATATTTTAAATCCAACCAGTGTAACAAGAGTTATACATTTTTTAAAGTTTTAAGTGAAAAACAGTGCCTAAAAGATCAAAACGACATTTGCAGACATAAGGTGAAACAAGACCGGGGCAAAGTCAGAGGTAAAAACCGACCCTGATAAAGTGTAGCATGGATACACGAGGTGGATTGGGCCCGGTTTCAGCTTACCTTCAGAATTAAAAGAAACACTGTACTAAGGTCCAGGTGAAGGTAGAGTTCGGCAAGGCAGTAGGCATTGGCCAATTAGCAGTTGGTGTCGCTGGGGAGTGCTGAACAAAGCCTTGGTGAAGCAATTGATGATGGCGGTAAAAAGCTCTGAGCAGAAGATGCCAGATTTCTGTCTGAACTGGGGTGGCAGAGTGGGCTAAAGAACGGTGATGGATTAAACCCATATCTTTTGACTGGGTGTGAGTGTTTGATTGATTCAGATGCTCCGTCCATCACCACCCCCTTTTGTACCGATTTCCAGGCCGAGCATGTGGTCATTGTCGATGGAGAGCCTGTTGTTGTCAGACCAGTGAAGCTTTTTTGTTTTAAACTTAGTCAACATTTGGGAAATTGAAAAACTCCAGCAGGATAATGCTGCCGGATGTAGCTAAGGAGGTCTCCATGAAGCTGGATAGTGTCACAAAAAAGTCCTGCTGAACAGGATTTGCTGCTGCAGAGAAGTACAAAGCTGAAGCTAACGCGAAGTCAGGCCGACCAACCATGCACCATAGGCATTTTCGACTAGTTGGTAGGCCCCGTACTTCTGCTGGTTGTTCTGGCTCTTTCTGGCAAAGAAAGTTTAAGTCCCAACCTTTAGGGTTAGGCAGGACCATCTGCTGTCACAGTGCTCCCTGTGGTGCGATCACTGCCTCCTCCACCACTGCACTTGTAGCAGGGTTTCTGTTCTCCCACAGAACTGTGCACAGAGGATTGGAACCTCGGCGAATTAGGGTGACCCAAAACTCACCTCAGTACCCAACAAACCCCTTACCGAGCTAGCTACAGTGTCTCATTGGTCATAACAAACTCCCAATGTTTAGACAAACAAGAACATGAACTTACAATACCTCAGGTTACGTGGAACACATGAGCACTCTTTCGTTATACAATCATTTCAAACCAGAACGCGGAGTAAATGAGGACACGTGCACATTTGAAATATTTATTTCCTAATGCCGTTTTCTCAAACGCAGTATCTTAGATAATACAAGGAAACATATTATCAGAAGCAAAGTTATCAGCATAGTTAATAGTCCATAGAAAGCAAACGGTGACAGCATGTTAACATGCTGTAATGAATAAGGGTTAACAACACTTATTTCTCACCCTCCCTAACTCACATATTATATTAATAACTAAGAAGGTCTCTTTGGGTTTTAACAGGGCGGGCCCATACCTCAAGATCCTAGAATGAAGAGATCACATCAGCATACACCAGCTCTCTCTGCAGGCGAACAGCATCAAGTGTGTATCTGTGCTCTAAGCAAAGCAATATAAAACCCGCCTAAAGCCTAAAGTTGGCAGAAGCTGCACTTATGTTATGTCTATGAAGGTGCGGAGATCAGACCTCATAACAATTCTGTATCGTGTTATTCCTGAAGCTTCAGCATTCTCTGTACAGACATAGTTTATTAAGCAAAGCTGATATCAGAGCAATAACGTATTATTCTCATGTAAACCACAACGGGCTACTAGGTTGAAAGCTAAATCAACAATTAAGTGTCATGTGCAGAAGCAGCAAAAGGAAAAATGGCGTTTAAACATTTAATAAGCCTATGCTAACTTAACACATTATAAAGATAAACAGTAGCTAAATGACACCCCCCCATAATCCGAGCACGGATAAGATAAGATAAGATAAGGGCAACTTCATGAAAGCAGAGTTCAAGAGCTATGAACCGCGTTATAATCATAATAAGTGATGGAAAAAACTACATGAACCAAATCAAAACTAAAAATGTCAATTTTAGTATTCAACAGCACTCAAGTCAATAGGACTGGGAGGTGAAAAATTGGCAGAGAAAAAGGTGGCATCATCACAAACTAATAAAGGTCATCAAGGCAAGACCGAATATGCAAAATATGCAGCAACAGCCTCCAACATGAAATCACCGTCTTCATCCGAAAACAGTTCAGCCATCCAATTCAAAAGAGGAAAAGAACAAACGTGTTCACCCAGTACCGGAGCCTCTATTACCATCAGAGGACAACTCGGTGGGTTCTCAAGAAAGCTCAGTGCCAAGAAATCTTGCGCTGCTGCGAGAATGCTCCAAGGACCCATTAGTCCATGCATCGCTGCCAAGGCCATAATCCTTTCGCCAGTACAAACCAACTCGTGAGTAACGATGGGACTCATCAGCTGATTAAAGTCGACGTCAGGAGAAACCGGTCCGCAGAGACACAAATCAATGGCCCAGTCAAAATCACAGCTTAGGCAATGAAACACAGGCTGGACACAGGTGAAGTAGGAAAATCGAAACGATAATCCATTTGCCGTGCTTAAAATCGCAAGCGGCAGCATGCCATAATATTCAAGCATCCGGTTGCGAAACAGCGCCAGAAGGGGCTGGGCGGCTCCTTCCACATGTGGGGCATCCATATTTAAGGAAGCAAACAACCACTAGAACGCCTGCCGCTAGTGCCAGTAAAACCGTGAAACCACCAAACAAACTTGAAAAAATGGAATGGAAGAAAGCAGGGATGACTCCAAATATTTTTTTCAAATGAAGTTACAAGACCACTGCTAACAGTTTTAAAAAAAATGCGCCAGCCCAGTTGTGGAGGACGCGTTAAAGATAGAATGAACCATCTCGCTGAAATGCAACGGTAAATCAGTTTTTAAAAGGGCCTGAACCTCAGTCCGGGTGTTAGCTATGTGAAGCACGAAAGTTTCCCGAGCCGAACTCAAGGCCACTTCTTTTTCGGACAATAGAGCTCTTATTCTGCTCATGCCGTTGAACTCTGCTGTCAAGGTTGGGATGCGTGGCCAGATGGAAACATCCCTATTTTCATGTGTGGGTGGGTACAGAACATTTCTGCAGCAAACTACACGCTCAGTTACGGTAACCACATAAGCAACACCTTTAATTAACCCGCAACAATCTTCATTATTTAAAAGTAAATAACTTCCGTTTCCCAGCAAGGTAAAAGTCGGGGTGATTGCAGGAACTGGAGTCCCTTTTAAAACACAGGCTAAATTCGGCCGGTCCTGGTTACAAGAACCGTGCAATTGTATATGCCTACACATTAGCGAGTGATCCGGTGTTTCTGTACACTCCTCCCCATTCAAATAAACCTCCTGTCCGTCTTTCAAACATCTATAAGTGAAAGGAAGGGAACAGACTTCATGGAGAAACGCACTACCTAAGGGCTCATAGCGACCTATGGCAACATATCTCATACAATTTGTAAATTTATACAAAGCAAAAGGTAATGTTATCAAACCGTGGATAAGCCACGTTGCAGCGCTGGCCTCTGCCACAGAAAAAGGCAAGGACTCCAATCTCTCCCTTTTGTTTGGTAAGAGGATTCACATGAGATTGGCAGTGGTTTGCACATGGTGAATATCCTCTGACTACACTATTTGTTCATATTTCATTGCACTTGCTTAAGCAAGTTGAGGCAGTCATTGTATTTCTGTTGCTCTTCCAATTGTGGTTTACTGTCACCAATTGGCACAGTGGTGTTGTCTAGTTGCTTCATGGTGATTGGTACTAACTTTACACACAAATCTCTTTTTCTTTTTTCATGGTTGCCATGTCAAAGTACATATTTGCCATACAAGTAGCTATCCCTGTATATATTTGTAGTGATTGAGCCATTCTAATGGATAGTTGGCTCAATTATGACCATTGTCCACTACCATCTCAGTATATTTTGCTCTAATATAGTGCTATGGGGGCCCGCATAATATAGATCAGCTGTAAAATAGGACTCGATAATGTTCTTTCTGTGTCTGACTATATCTTGCTTAAAGGCAGGGCATACCTATTGGCTTTGGCATACTTTAATGTCATCTTGCATACTAATTCGGGCTCTTTGCGGGAATAGTGGCCTATGCTTGAGCGACTCCATTTTCTAAGCTGTCGCCATCTTCTAAGCCTTTCTGGTTGAGGAGTCAATTTTTACTTCTCACTTGTTTTTCTCACTTCGTATACTAGTAGGAACCGGTTCTTGTTGGAGGAGTGTGCTCACTCTGCCTCGAAGTCATAACAGACACCTAGGTAGCTGAAGCTGTGACCGTGGGGCGGAGTGGTATGGAATCTGATGGGAACAGGGGGTGAGGCTCGCTAGAAGCTTTGACCAACGTTTCCACTTGTACTGAAGGGGGTGTTTGGGTCTCGACCACTGGTAGTCCATCACATTGAAGACATGCAGCTGTGACAGTGGAGCAGAGAATCCTGATTCGGCTGGAGGAACGGACTCCCCTCTGGCAAAGTGGAAGCGGGATGTGTAGAAACTTGGTGAGGTCTTCCACTAACTCTTATTTCCTACCTGTACTTATCTAACTATTGTCTCCTATTTTCAGGTTATATGCTGATTTACATACGAGTTCTATATATGTACATTCTAATTGTATTAGCAATTGCTTAGGTATTGATGTGAAGAAGGTCTATTGTGACATAGTAGTGATTTCTTTCTTTTGTCCTTCTATCATTGTGTAATAAAGAAACCCCAAAATAAATACGACTATTCGTCTATATTCCTTGGGATGGGAGGTCGGGGGCTTTCTGGTCCAAGTGCTCCAGCATCGGAAGGATGGTAAGTTTCCCTTCCTGCAGGTAGTTGTTGAAGGTTGGCTTCCGTTCCCATCTAGGGAAACCAAAACCGATAAGTAATGCACCCCGAGGCATTGTTAGGAGGAGTGCGCGTTGTTTTAGCTCCACCAGGGTGGTCTTTGTTTCGCATTGTTGCTACCCTGTGGCTCTTGGTATTGTGCTGTGTTTTTTGTAGCCTGGGGTACGTTGTTACCTTGTGGCTCTTGGTTTCTTGCGTTGATTTACCGAGTGACGTTGTTTTTCCCGGGTTGTTGTTTTGTCGTAGCTGGTATTGTTTTTGCATTGTTGTCGCCGGTTGGCGTTGATTTTTGCAAGCTCCCCAGCAAATACCATATATCTTAAGTTATTTGTTGGTATTATTCCTTTCTTATGTAAGTATTGTGAAGTGTGGTATCTTTTTAGGTCCTGAGAAGGGATAAGGTAAGTATGCCCTGGTGATTGGCAGAATTATCAGGTCATTACATCTTGGCATTGTGACTCACAGGATCGAAGAGGTGGATTATAGGGGAAAAGAGAAAATTATGTTTTCTAGAAAAACAAAGGTTGACTTGCAATTGTAAATGGAAATTCCCTGATGGGAATCGACTCCGTATGGAGAGCTGGCTCATGAATGGGCTAATTCTGCTGGTTTGAGTGAAAACTGGAATGCGTGTTTGTTTGAAGCCGAACCGGCTCAAGTGGTTTCTTGTTTGCAGAAAGTGCCGGTAACGAGAGGAGAAGAGCTTCCTATATTAGGACAGAGAGGATGGGTTTTGCTAAATGCTTACAGAATAGTACATGAGAAATATGTGAAATTACAACGTGAGTATAAAGAATTGGAAGAACAGTATATTGAAGCAAAGAATGCCACTACATTGTTAACATGTCAAAATAAATTTTTGTTGGACAAGATAGAGACTTATCAGACCGTAGCGGAAAGGGCTGCAGTGCGTATTGCAAAATACAAGTACAGGAACAAGCGAGGGAGAGTCAGTAAAAGGAAGGTACACTTAGTCATCGCAAAAGCAGGGCTCGACTGGGATCCCGAGAAGTGGGATGGAAATATTTGAAATTTTTCGGAGTTTTCAGGTTCGGTGGAGGAAGAGAACAGAAAAACAGAGCCTATTAAGACTGAGACCGAAAATTAATCAGAGGAGCGTAGAGAGGTGCATGCACAGCCGATACATCGGAGAAAGTTACAGGGTGGTCCACAACATCCCCAGGGAATAGCTTTGGATAGCTTGGAGGATTTTACGCAACAAGAAATTAATGACATTTTGGACAGGTTTCGGCAGAGACCTGGTGAGAATTTGCTTACATGGATGGTCCGCATTTATGATTTGGGTGCCGCAGGCGTAATGTTAGACCAAGGCTTTAAAATTTTGTACGATAAACACAGACCCGACAATTCACGAACATTTAAGAAACTATGGGCTTAACGATCAGATTAGCCTATTACAATTGGCTGTGGCCGGATGCAGTCATAAATACGCGACTGAATCAGATTGGCCAGTAAATGAAAAGCCATGGTACACATTGAGAGATGCGACACAGAGATTAAAGGAAGGGGTAATGAAAACCTCTATATTCCTAGATACTGCACACAGACTAATGGAGGGACTACTTAACACTTCTGTAAGAAATAAGATCATTCGTACTGCTCCTCCTGCTTATAAGCAGGTATTGATGACATTGTTAATAAATCAAACAGGAAACACATTAGCTCAAGTGATTGAAGCGGTTCGTGAGTTGGGCGAACTGGGGTAATGGATGAAAACAGAAAGACAATCTAGATCTGAAGTTTGTACAGACAATAACAAATTGACTAGACAAGATCTGTTTACAGCCCTAATGAAGGATGGGGTGAGAATGGAAGACATAGATCGGGAACCTACTGAGAAGCTATGGACAATATATCTGTAGCGGCGTGGGAACACCGTATACTCAGGGTTATGACCGGGGATCAATTCACCAGCTGTCAACTACTTCCTCCCCTTCTTTCTACTTCCCACAGAAAGTCGATATTGGCTTACGGGAACACGAGAAGGATATGGTACACTGGCCCTTTAATTTGGACACGACCAACGAGTGGGAGGAGCTACATCAAGACGTGGAGACGTCTTATACGGAGAACAGCCAATCAAGGGTGTGCTTGTTCGCCCGGAGGGAGAGAGTTGGCGAGCAGAGTGTTACGGAGGAGAGAAGCGAAGCGGAGGAAAGTTTGGGAGATTTCGAGGAAGCGGAGACCGGAGGTGGAGAAACAGACTCAGCGAAGAAGAAGCCAGGAGGCCAACAACTTCACGAGTCGCCCAGCCATACACCCGGGGGAGGTGTATGGCTCACACAGAACCAAGACGGAACCAGACGAAGCACTACATCGACGAACTCCGGAAAGAACCCGTCGAGCTGATCCAGTACAGCCCTGCCCTAAAAAGTCCGAAAGGAGTCGTTCACCGCGTCGGACCTTACCTGTCAAGAAGAAGTGTTCTGATTTGTTGTATAGTAAAATAAAACCCAAGACAACAAAGACCCACTTGTTACCTATTCTTCCTGCGCCCATCACAGTGGTGGAGAATGCAGGCATAAAGACCATCTCTGCAGAAAAGATGGAAACGGTTGTCGAACAACTTGTGAAAGGCCAGGAAAGACTTGAATGGGTTATAGAGCAACATTTAGGGTCAGCTCAAGCGTACAGAGAAATAATAAAGAAAGCGTTCGAAGGAAAACCGGAACAATCATGGGTCGATCCTACAGTTAGGGGAGGAACAACCAAAAGACCCATTTCACATGGAGCACCAGCCATATCTCTCCAGAAATATAGAACCGGAGAAGATCCCGACTCATTTTTATTAAATTTCGAAAGGGCCGCTCGAGCCTGTGGGTGGCCCATAACCAAGTGGCCTTTCTTCTTGGCACCATTACTGGGGGGAGAAGCTCAGGCCGCTTATCAGGTAGCGAACCCTACCGGAGATACCCCTTATGCAGAAAAAAAAAGAATCATATTGGATCATTTGGGGCTAGATCCCGAAGCATATCGACTGCGTTTTCGCAAAGAGAGAGGCGCAATTGGAGAAAACCCTAAAACCTTATTTGTAAGGCTAAAGATGGCCGCCGACAAGTGGCTTACTCCCTCTATTAGCAGCAAAGAGGAAATCCTCGACCGCATATATTTAGAAAAATTTCTCGAGGCACTCCCCTATGCCACTCAAAAGTGGCTTAGACAACATCACGACCTTACCACCACTCAAGCAGTAGAGATGGCCTCCTCGTTTTCTCGAGCACAACCGAAAAATCCCAATTATGATTTTGAGAAAACTAATAAAATGGTGGTCCGACCTGAATTTTTTTTTCCTAGAGCAAAGGAACCAGCGCGGCCCCGTACATAGAGGACAGATAACGGGGGAATGTCAGGGCCACAGTGTTTTTGATTGCAGAAATTGGGGACACATAGCTCGATTGTGTCCCAAAAGGAGAAATGAGGAGGAGCCTATGGAGGTCGGTTACCTTCCCAAAACCGTTCTCTACTCAGCAGAAAGGGGTGGCTCTTTTAGAGTAAGTGTGAGAGTAAATGGGTCCTCTGTACATGCTTTGTTAGACTCCGGCTGTCGTCAGTCGGTTATACAATCGCAACATGTGACATCATCTCAAAACATTCCCCGGGGTTCAGTGAATATTAGGTGTGTGCACGGTGATATCAAACCATATCCTATGGCCAACGTTCCCATAGAACCGGCATCAGGAAGTCCACACACGATAAGGGTAGGCGTGCTTTCCTCTTTGCCTGAAGATCTCATCATCGGGACGGATAATCCAGGTTTTTTACAAATGTTTAAAAAAACCTTAGATCCAGACCCTCCCAACACAATCACAGATAATGGTCGTTCCGAGACAGACATTAGAGAGGACTATATTCACCCTAAATCATTAACCCTAAGATTTGCAAAATTGTCAAAGCATGCCACTACTCCCACCCGCGGCTCTGCTAAAGCAGCAGGATATGACTTGTATAGTGCCTATGCATATGAAATACCTGCAAAAGAAAAAGCCTTAGTCAAAACGGATATTCAGATTGCAGTTCCATCCGGTTGCTATGGCCGGGTAGCTCCTCGCTCTGGTTTGGCTGCAAAGCACGTCATGAACATAGGAGCCGGTGTTATTGATGAGGACTACAGAGGGAATGTGGGAATCCTCTTTTTTAATCTAGGGAACGAGACATTTCTAGTAAAAAAAGGAGACCGAGTGGCACAATTAGTCTGTGAACGAATAGCTTACCCCTCGTTAGAAGAACTAGATAGATTAGATCACACAGAACGTGGGTCTGGGGGTTTTGGGTCTACTGACCAAAACAAAGAGCCATTGCCCGCCCTGCTATCACCTGATCCGTGGGTTATGGACAGGAGTTTTAGATTCGCACAAACTCGTGACCCCACTCTTTTCAATGCATGGGAACAAGCCCACCAAGAGCTCGAGAGTAACAGCAATTTTCCCAGATTTTTAATTCAGGATAATCTGCTTTACCGTATAGGAAAACATGGAGATTCGCCTCAACTCCTAGTACCCGTCTCTTTCCGAGAACAGGTGCTTTTTTTTGCCCACAGCCATCTGATAGCCGGCCATGCAGGGGCCGAAAAAACTACCCAAAATATCCTCAAACATTTTTTTGGGCCAGGGATATATAAAGACACTTCAACGTACTGTAGCAAATGCGAAATATGCCAGAAATTGAACATGGTCAAACCTCCAGCAGTTCCACTTCAGCCATTGCCCATCATTGGGAAGCCGTTCGAAAGTGTCGGCATGGATCTTATTGGACCACTGCCTAAAACCCGAAAGGGATTTCAACACATATTGGTGGTGGTCGACTATGCCACGAGATTTCCGGAGGCTTTTCCCTTATCTGCGGCTAATTCGAAGCAAGTTGGTGACAAAATGGTGGAACTGTTTAGTCGAGTCGGATTTCCAAAGGAAATTTTGACGGACCAAGGTACACCGTTCATCTACAAATTAATGAAAGACATATGCCGAACCTTGGACATCCACCAGATACGTACCTCTGTGTACCATCCTCAGATGGACGGTCTGGTGGAAAGGTATAACCGCACCCTAAAATCAACTCTCCGCAAAATGATGGAAGTTAGCGAGGCCGAATGGGATAGGATGTTACCACTGGCACTATATACCATAAGGGCACAGAAACAGAGCAGCATGGGTATATCGGCCTTTGAGTTGCTATATGGTCGTCAACCCCGCTCCCTGTTAGAGATGACTAAGGACGCGTGGGAAAATTAAACCCCGGAAGAAACTGCCGCGACCCTTGAATATGCTAACAGTCTCAAGTCAAAAATAGGGAAGCTGAGAGATTTAGCATTTGCGCACCTCGAAACGAGCCAAAGTCGACAGAGAGTAGCTTATGATCGCGGAAAGAAATGGAGACAGCTACAAATTATTGACTGGGCCTTGGTACTTCTGCCCTCTTCCACCCAATAATTTAAAGCAGAATGGATGGGTCCCTATAAAGTGGTCGAGACAATAGGTAGAACTAGCTATAAATTGCAAATAGCCCCTCTCAAACAGCAGTCCTACCATATTAATCTTCTTAAAAAATGGTTGGGTCCTCCCCCGTCCGAAATACATCTAGCTGATTCTACATGGCCAACCTCATCCACATGTGACCAGCTTGTCCATAACAATGAATTGACTTCACAGCAACAGCAAGACCTTCAGGAAACCTTGGAGAAACATGGCGATGTCTTTTCTAATATTCCCGGGAGGACCTCCCTGGCTGAACATTGTATTGTGACTCCCACCGACAAGAAGGTTAGGATTAGACCGTATCGGGTCCCTGAAGCTAGGAGAGCGGCTATCAAAACTGAAGTTGACGGGATGCTCCGCCTCGGTGTGATACAACCCTCTAAGAGTGACTGGTCTAGCCCTTTTGTCATGGTCCCTAAGCCTGATGGCAGCAGACGTTTCTGCATGGACTTTCGAGCACTGAACGACATTTCACTCTTTGATGCGTATCCCATCCCTAGGGTGGATGAACTCATTGAGAAATTGGGGAACTCTAAATATATCACTACCCTCGACTTAACGAAAGGGTATTGGTAGGTCCCCCTTAGGCCGGAAGATAAAAAAAGACTGCCTTTTCCACGGATGAAGGCCATTTTGAGTTTACTGTGCTCCCCTTCGGGCTGTACGGGGCGCCCGCTACGTTCCAGCGCCTAATGAACACAGTTCTCTCTGGATTGTCTAACTTCACGTCCGCCTATCTGGACGACATTGTCATCTACAGTCCAGATTGGCCCACACATCTCTGTCACCTTCACAAAGTGTTGGCGGCTCTTCAAGCTGCTGGTCTTACAGTTAACGCAAAAAAATCTAAGGTGGCCTTCCAGAAGGTTAAATATCTGGGTTACATTCTGGCACACAGACTTATCGAACCCCAGATTGAGAAGGTTCGTTCAATTGCTGATACCCGTTTTCCCGCTACTCGGTAGGAAATGAGGTCATTTTTGGGCCTTGTCGGTTATTACCGACGTTTTATACCTCAATTTGCGAATTTGGCCGCCCCACTTACTGATTCTCTGAGAAGTGTTGGAAAATCCTCCACGCCTATCCGGCCTACCGAACAAATGCTTAAGGCGTTTAGACTATTGAAGTCTATTATCACGTCTACACCTGTACTCTCCTCGCCCGACTTCTCACGCCCTTTTTCTCTTCATACTGATGCCTCGGACTACGGCATTGGGGCTGTGCTATCTCAAGTGGGGGATGATGGCCATGACCATCCAATCCTGTATGTCAGCCGGAAACTGTTTCCACGCGAACTGAAATATGCAACAATCGAAAAGGAATGCCTCGCCATAAAGTGGGCTATTGACAAGCTAGCATACTATCTTGAGGGACACCGATTTGACCTATATACTGATCATGCTCCACTACTGTGGATGGTTCGCAATAAATCAAACAACGCCAGGGTTTTACGTTGGTTCCTATCTCTGCAACCATATGCCTTCACTATCCATCATCGCAAAGGTTCGGATAATGTGGGGGTGGATTTCCTGTCCCGACACCCACTCCCCGATCGTGAGTGTCCTGAGGGGGAGGTGTGTAACGGCGTGGGAACACCGTATACTCACGGTTATGACCGGGGATCAATTCACCAGCTGTCAACTACTTCCTCCCCTTCTTTCTACTTCCCACAGAAAGTCGATATTGACTTACGGGAACACGAGAAGGATATGGTACACTGGCCCTTTAATTTGGACACGACCAACGAGTGCGAGGAGCTACATCAAGACGTCTTATACGGAGAACAGCCAATCGAGGGTGTGCTTGTTCACCCGTAGGGAGAGAGTTGGCGAGCGGAGTGTTACGGAGGAGAGAAGCGAAGCAGAGGAAAGTTTGGGAGATTCCGAGGAAGCGGAGACCGGAGGTGGAGAAACAGACTCAGCGAAGAAGAAGCCAAGAGGCCAACAACTTCACGAGTCGCCCAGCCATACACCCGGGGGAGGTGTATGGCTCACACAGAGCCAAGACGGAACCAGACGAATTACTGCATCGACGGACTCCGGAAAGAACCCGTCGAGCTGATCCAGTACAGCCCTGCCCTAAAAAGTCCGAAAGGAGTCGTTCACCGCGTCGGACCTTACCTGTCAAGAAGAAGTGTTCTGATTTGTTGTATAGTAAAATAAAACCCAAGACAACAAAGACCCACTTGTTACCTATTCTTCCTGCGCCCGTCACAATATCGAAAAGAGGTTTGGATAGAAAAGAAGGGAGTAGAAGAGTTAATAAACAGGATCAAGAACAGAGACATTCAGAGGGAAGTGATGACGAGCTATACAGAGGAAGAAGGGAAGGATCCCCGGTATATACAATACGGTATGGGAGAGAAGAATCCTCAGAACGTAGGGCCAGAAACGAAAGAGGTAGACCTCCTGAACTTAGAATAAGACACGGAAGATGAAAATCTCCAGAACGCAGAATGAGAAACGAGAGAGGTAGATCTTCCGATCGAGGATCACAGAGTGGCAGGAAAATGTGAAATTCGTATTATGAAAAGAGAGTGTACGAGGAAGACGTACTTCCTAAACTAGGGCGCACGACCTCGGACATGGAGGAACTGGGTTTGAGTCTTGGTAACGACGCCAAATATCCTGTGATTCTGGGCAAATCACTTAATCTGCCCGTACCTAAAAAAAATGAATGTCTGTCCTCATGTAACGTAACTGGTGCTATGTAAAGCGCTCTGATACCCGATTCGGTTTGGGTCTAGTTCGCGCTATATAAAACTGTGCAAAAAAAATATCCTGATTTGTCCTGGGCGCAGGACAGGAACAAAAATGACTAGGAAATAGGTCAAGCTCCGGTACAGAATTGGGCTCGTAAAGATCATAGACACTATGTAGACATAGAGATTTTCTGGAGGCATCGTAACATGCAACGGGCCCGAGCCTTAATAGAGTGATTACCGCAAATTGAACAAACATACACCATCTTTGACTATTGCTGTCCCTGACACTGTCACTTTAATTGAGAGAATTCAGAAACATCCAGGGACTTGGTACGCGACTATTAATATTGCCAATGCTTTCTTTTCCATTCCTATTGCTCCTGAATGTCATGAACAATTCAGTTTGTCATGGGATGGCAGACAAATGACATTTCAAAGTTTGCCACAAGGCTATTTACACAGTCCGACAATATGTCACTGGCTGGTGGCAGAACATTTAGATGAGGTACCGATAACTTCTGGTGTGCAAATTTGTCATTACATTGATGATATATTGATACAAGGTGAAACATAGGAGCAAGTTCAGACACAATAAGACCAAATTGCAACTCATTTGCAAAGCAAAGTATGGGAGATTAATCCTGATAAATTACAAGGTCCAGCAAAGAGTGTGAAATTCCTAGGTATTCAGTGGCATCAGGGAAATCGAGAGGTAATCCCACAAGTGAGACAGAAAATGAAGGAATTTGCAGTACCCCGAAACAGGAAAGAAACTCAGAGCTTTATTGGCTTGTTTGGGTTCTGGAGACAATACATTCCCCATTTGAGTCAGATTTTTGCCCCTTTGTACATGATTACCTGAAAGAAAAATGCGTTTGAGTGGGGTGAGTCACAACAGACTGCATTTGAGCTGGCGAAATAGGTTATTCAGCATGCTTTGGATTTGTGGCCAGTGCGTGATGGTGATGTCAATTTAAATGTGACTGTACAAGGCTTATATGCAAAAACAAGGTAAGACAAAAGTACCTCTAGGACTTTTGACAAAGAAATTGCCAGACGCTGGTGAGCATTATACACCTTTTGAGAAACAGTTACTTGCATGTTATTGGGCTTTGGTAGACACAGAACAATTGACTTTGGGACACAGTGTTAATCTGAGACCTGAGATTCAGATCATGCAATGGGTTATGAGCTCCCCTAAAACTCATAGAATTGGACATGCACAGGAAGCTAGTGTGATCAAGTGGAAGTGGTACATACAGGACAGGGCTCGAGTGGGTCCTAAGGGCACCGCGATGTTGCATGAGCAGGTGGTGCAGGGGCCAATAGAGGAGACTGATGTGGAGTACAACGAACCTATAGTACAGGAATCCCCTGTTAGGTGAGGTAAGCCGTTTAGCAATCTCTCCGTGGAGGAGAGGAAGCATGCATGGTTTACAGATGGTTCAGCCAGGTATGTTGGAGCAAAGAGGCAATGGAAGGCGGTATCCTATAACCCTGCTACCCAGAGATTATTGAATACAACTGGTGAAGGAAAGAGCAGTCAGTTTGCTGAACTTTATGCTGTTTATCAGGCTTTGAAACAGGAATTACCAGGGGTTTGCCATATTTACACTGACTCCTGGTCGACCGCTAATGGATTGGCGACTTGGCTTCCCACATGGCATGCTCACAATTGGTTTATAAATACCAAATAATTATGGGGAAAAGAATTGTGGAAAAAAATGTGGGACATGCTTCCTCAAAGTACTGTAACTGTTTTTCATGTTGATGCAAACTCTTTTGTTGATTCACTTGATAGATTGTTTAACCTCATTGCAGACGAAAATGCTAAGATCTCTGAGGCAGAGGTGGAAACGCAGTATTCTAACTTGGTTGGATTGGCGAGATGGGCACATCAAAAGTGTGGACATTTTGGAAAAAAGATTACTAGCTTGTGGGCAGCAGATAGAGGGATACATCTTCCCCACGACATAGTTAAAACAGTAATTTTCCAATTTCCTATTTGCCAACATTCTCGATAACGTAAGGTACCACAAATAGTGAGGGGTCAGTTACACCGGGGTAAGTCACCAGCACAGATGTGGCAGATAGATTACATAGGTCCCTTGCCAACATGCAGAGGTTGTCAATATGTATGTACAGTTGTAGACACTTATTCAGGATATTTGGTTGTATACTCTTATAAACGTGCTACTCAGGTAAATACACTGAAAACTTTGGATTTGATTGCTCTTCTTTATGGTATGCCTTTACAAATTAAATCGTACAATGCCACACACTTTAAATGGAGGATGTTGCAAGAATATTGTGCTCAACGCAATATCAAGTGGTTTTTCATATTCCTTACTACGCGCAGGCAGCGGGATTGATTGAGAGAATGAATGGATTTTAAAAGATCAATTGAAAAAACTATCTAATGGTTCTTTGCATAATTGGAGAATTCAACTAGTTGATGCCTTACAAATTCCTAACAATAGACCTGTACATAATTCAGAGACACCCATTATTCGAATGTTGTCCCCTTCTGTGACAATGCAACCCCATCCAGCAGTAGCTACCATTGTTTATTGGGAAATTACTCCTGGGAACTTGGCTCCACACAGAGTGACTCCTGAAGCTGCTGGTTTAGATTTGTATACTTTGAAATCTCATGTATTAAAGCAAAGAGATATTGTCCTCATCGAAACTGGAATTGGTGTCGAAATACCAGTAGGACACTTTAGCTTAATCGCTCCACGCTCTGGACTAGCGCTGAAAGGCATTCAGGTGCTGGGCGGTGTGATCGATTCTGACATTCAAGGTGAAATCAAAATTATACTGTTGAACAGTGGTGATATGGATTTGACAGTTAAACCTGGTGATCGAGTTGCCCAGTTAGTTATAATGCCAGTCCGTGGAGGGGTGGTGAGAAAAGGGACTTCCCCAACACTCTGTACGTGGAGACGGAGGATTTGGCTCAACCGATAAAAACCCAGCAGCCATAGTGTTGGTACAGTTGCCTAATCGACCCCCTGAGCCGGCTGAAATAATTGCCACGGGCAGTGACAACATAATATTAGTTATGAAACCTGGACAGGAAAAGTGGAAGTACGTTCCCACTTACAAATGCTACCTTCGAGAATGAATAATGCCTGTTTTTTACTTGTTTTCTTTAGCTCATTGGATGGATTGTCGCTGCGGGATGTGTCATTGCTGGACTCTTTTCGGCATTGTGCGTTTGGGGCTGAGATGGGCCGTGGAGGATCAACAGCGAGACGATCATCAGAGAGCGCAGGACGGATTCGATCCTTTTTGATACAACAAACATCTGGGAAAATTTGGCCAACAAAATATTGCATAACTTCTATTTTTGCATGTCCAACATGAGAAGCGTCTCTGACATTTTGTCCACATGCCTTGTTTCAGTTCCAACTCCGACAGCAGTCTTAATTAAAGCATTCAACGTTACGAATATTGATAGCAACTATGATATTGACACAGTAAATAGTCAGTTGTCAGTATATGACTATTGTGCATCCTGCACAGTGTTACCTGATCTTGACCCGCCGCAGACTTTTATCGTTACCACTTATAACATTACAGAAGGCGATGGTGGCTTTGAATTTACGTGCGATCCACAATTAATTGGCAAATGTATTCAATCTAAATTAGAGAATGTTTCCATGCTTCCCCGACATGTACAGATTTTGTGTTATAATCGTAAACCCCATATGTGCCTTTCGGTTCGTAACTCTATTTCCTGTAGAACGACAATTCTTTCAGTTAGTTATTATAAGCACGTTCTATTGCCAAATGGATGGTTATTTTCCTGCGGGAATATGTCTTGGTCCTTTATTCCTGCGAACATTTCCGGTGGACCTTGTGCCTTAGCCAGACTCAGCCTGGCTATGTTTCCTTTGCTACCATCTATGCAAACTCGAACTGTTCGTGAGGCACCTCCATTGGATGAACATTGTGAATCTGATTTGAAATTACTTTCTAAGACTGAATATATAAGCCTTGCTGCTTCGATTATGGGAATGTCAGGGCTCTCTATTTACAATTCTAAAACTATTAGTAAATTAGCGTGTCTCGTGGTCAAATCTATCAATCATACTTCAACTGCTTTATCAGAGTTTTTATTAGATGTACAGGGTGAACACCAAGCTATTTTACAAAATAGGGCTGCCATTGATTATCTTCTTCTGAAACATGATCATGGGTGCTCTGAATTTGAGGGCCTTTGTTGCTTTAACCTATCAGTCCATTCCAGATCTATTCAGTCCCACATTAATGCTCTGCATAATTGGTCTATGGAAGTTCGTCAAAATTTGAATCAAGGGTGGTTTAATTGGCTTTTTGGGTGGTTGCCTGATTTTAATTTCCTTCGTTCTATTTTGGGTGGTGCACTCTCAGTAATTTCCTTTCTTATTGCTATATGTTGCTGCATCCAATGTGTACCCAATCTTTTAAATATGTTTCGACCTGGTACTTTATCGAGATCTGTTAGTTATGTTTCCTATTATTCTAGTAATGATTTACGACCTGCTTAATGTTCATATATATTCGCTGGAATTGGACAATGGTCATGGGTGGAATGTAGTGATTGAGCCATTTTTATGGATAATTGGCTTGATTATGACCATTGCCCACTACCATCTCAGTATATTTTGCTCTAATATAGTGCTATGCAGGCCCGCATAATATAGATCAGTTGTAAAATAGGACTCAATAATGTTCTTTCTGTGTCTGACTACATCTTGCTTAAAGGCAGGGCTTACCTATTGGCTTTGGCATACTCTAATGCCATCTTGCATACTAATTCAGGCTCTTTGCCGGAATAGTGGCCTATACTTGAGCGACTCCATTTTCTAAGCTGTTGCCATCTTCTAAGCCTTTCTGGGTGAGGAGTCATGTTTTACTTCTCACTTGTTTTTCGCACTTCATATACTAGTAGGAACCGGTTCTTGTCGGAGGAATGTGCTCACTCTGCCTCGAAGTCATAACAGACACCTAGCTAGCTGAAGCTGTGACCTTGGCGCGGAGTGGTACGGAATCTGATGGGAACAGGGGGTGAGGCTTGCTAGAAGCTTCGACCAATGTTTCCACTTGTACTTAAGGGGGTGTTTGGGTCTCGACCACTGGTAGTCCATCACATTGCAGACGTGCAGCTGTGACAGTGGAGCAGAGAATCCTGATTCGACTGGAGAAACAGACTCCCCTCTGGTGAAGTGGAAGCAGAATGTGTAGAATGTATAGAACTCATATGTAAATCAGCATCAAGGGGAGAGGTGTGGCGCCGTGGCCAGGGCGACTGACGCTGGAATCTGGGGATCACGGTTCGATCCCCGGCTCTGGCGGCAGATTAGCCCAGCACCCTGCGACTCTGGGCAATAGCTCGCTTAATCTTCCCGACGGCCCCCAGCGCCTAGAGACCCTTACGGGTGATTGTGCGCTTTACAAATGTGGACTTTAATGTGCAGAAACTTGGTGAGGTGTTCCACTAACTCTTATTTCTGTCCTTATCTAACTATCATCTCCTATTTTCAGGTTAAATGCTGATTTACATATGAGTTCTATATATGTACATTCTAATTGCATTAGCAATTGCTTAGGGCTAGATGTGAAGAAAGCCTATCGTGACATAGTAGTGATTTCTTTCTTTTGCCCTTCTATCATTGTGTAATAAAGAAACCCCAGAATAAATACTATTATTCGTCTGTATTCCTTATGATGGGAGGTCGGAGCCTTTCTGGTCCAAATGCTGTCGCATCGAAAGGATGGTAAGTTTCCCTTCCTGAAGGTAGTTGTTGAAGGTTGGGCTCCGTTCCTATCTAGGGAAACCAAAACCGATAAGTAATCCACCCCGAGGCATTGTTAGGAGGAGTGCGCATTGTTTTAGCTCCACCAGGGTGGGCTTTGTTTCACATTGTTGTTCGCATTGTGGTTAACCTGTGGCTCTGTATTGTGTTTCGTACCCTGGGGTACGTTGTTAACTTGTGGACCTTGGTTTCTTGCGTTGTTTTACCGAGTGACGTTGTTTTTCCGGGGTTGTTGCTTTGTCGTCACTGGTATTGTTTTTGCGTTGTTGTTCGCAAGGTCCCCAGCAAATGCCATATATCTTTAGTTATTTGTTGGTATTATTCCTTTCTTAGGTAAGTATTGTGAAGTGTGGTATCATTTTAGATCCTGAGAAGGGATAAGGTAAGTATGCCCTGGTGATTGCATAATTATCAGGTCATTACAATATTACACGTTTACATCATTGTGTGACATTAAGAGTGATCATTATTAATTTTTTACTTATCTATTACTATTTTTAGAGTTTTCTATAGCGCGGACCAGACCCAGGGTAGGGTATCGGAGAGCTTAACAGAGAGTGCACAGAATGAATAAAAACAAGTAGCAAGATAAGGCAGTACATAATATCAACATGTTTTGTCAAAAGTTCGGAGGGGCGCAGGCAACAAATATCATCTGAGCAACAGGTAATATGTGTGAGGGAGTCCTTGGAAGGGTAAAGGAGGCAAGTATAAGGATGTACAGCTGGATTGGATCCTGTGTTAGTTTACGGGAGGAATTTGCACATCAGGAATGATTTTGCTTCTCTTTTGAACAGAATAGTAGAGGATATTTGTCTGATGTAAGGAGGGAGTGTTTTCCATATTCTTGGTGCTGCTCCGGAGAATGCTCGGTTTAATGTTTTTATCTTGCAGAAACGTGAGGGTTTCAGGAGTAGGTTATCGAGGCTTGTTAGAATTGGGGGTCTCTAGTTGGCACAGGACCCTCTCCTCTAGTCAGAGTAAGGGGATTATACTCCTAAAATAACCCCTGCTTACCCCCTTGGTAGCTTGGCACAAGCAGCAGGGCTTTATTTCAGAGGCATTGTAAGTTAAGCATTTGTGACCACATACAGTAACCCAGTGACAACACTACAAATGGACACCACACAAGGTTTTATATAAAAAATAAGTATATTTTATATAGAGTTACCACAAGACCAATAAACGACAAAAAGAATCCACAGTACTACTAGATTTCAAGAGTTCTTGTAAAAAGGCTTAAATCAAGGTTCTGTGCGAGTCGGTAGCCTGGTCCGGCTACAGCGCTGTTGAAAATAACACAGAGTCTAGAACATCCAGTGGACCGCGTCGGTACGATCCCACTCAAATGTCGACTGACTCAGTTACAGTACCTTTTACTTGAGGCGCCTGGCACGGATGTGCGAGCCGGTTCCGGTGTTCGTCGAAGTGTAGAAAGGAAGTGTTGCAGGATGCGTTTTCCCTCGATGCGGTGCAGGCAGCGGCCCATTGACATAGTCGGTGGATCCAAGGCTTGCATTGCAGGGCGAGACGGTGCGTCGATGCGGTGCTTGCAGCTTTCGGTCCGGTCAGCGGTGCGTCGCGAAGCGTGCGAGGCAGTGCCCAACTCCGGTGCGGTCACAGGACTCGGAGTCAGCAGCAGGGACCTCTTTGGTCAGACCAGTACGAGTCGGTGTAGCGAGGCGTTGCACGTCGCGGTGTCCACCAGTCGTGGTGCAGGCTACAGCTTGTTAACGGCATCAGGACGGAGTCGCTGAGTGCAGAACTTGCGTTGTTTGAGGCAGATGTTGCTTGATGTGGTGCCTATAGGACACCGGGCCGGTCGTGAGAGTCGGTCACAGCTCCCTGCCTATGTAGCCACTGAAACAGCGTTTCCATCAGCGATTCACAAAGGCTGGTGAAATCCACTAGTCCTGGGACTTCGGTCAGGGGACAAGCTCTCTACCAAGCCCTTGGAGATCTTTTGCACAAGTTGAAAGAAAAGTCTACAAAGTTCTTTCTCCTCTCTTTTGCAGTCAGGCATCCACTGCAGGCCAATCCCCCAAGCAGCACTTCAGCTTGGGAATAGTCTCTCCTCAGTTTCTTCAGGTTCCTTCTCCTCAGCAGAAGTTTTGTCTTGTAAGTCCAGAAGTGATCCAATTTCTTGGGATCAGGGTCCCAATACTTATACCCCAAAATCCTTTGTTGTCTGAGGGGAGAGGGGCCTGTGCCCACTCAAAACCAGTTCTGAAGCACTCCGTTTAGCAGACTTCTCCTCTCCTTTCACAGCGCAGGGCAGGCACATCAGACGCCCCACAGGAGGTGGAGCCAGCATTTTGGAAGGCAAGTACAGTCCTGGAGCACTTTGTTGACAGTCTTCATTCTCTTCTTTCAGTGTGCAGGGCAGAGACATCATACGCACCGCAGGGGGTGGAACCGGCATTGTAGAGGGAAGGCCGAGCCCTATTCAGGTCCCAGGTGCAACTCCTCCCTCCCATCTAGATGCAGATCTCTCTATTTACCACTGAGCTGCCCCAGCCTGTCTCCTGGAATCCCCCAGCTCTGTCACTCACAAACCCAGACAAAGGAATACACAACCTCGCAGAGACAGGCTTAAAGGGTTAGGCAAGCGAATACCTACTTTCTAAAAGTGGTATTTGCAAACACAGAATATTAAAATAAACTTCACTAAAAGATATCTTTTATTATTCTGAGTCCAGGCATACTAAACTCGAATTTATACCATGCTCTCTGAGTCTGCTAGGATTATAAAATGTAATAATTCCAACAGCCCATTCTCGCCTATGGAGAACAGGTAGCCTTGCAATAGTGAAAAACGAAATTGGCTGTAATTCACTATTAGGACATGCCATACAAATCAGAGCTTGTCCTACCTTATCCTTACAATGCACCCTGCCCATGGGCCTACCGTAGGGGTGACTAATATGAAGTCAAGGGAAGGTTTAGTCTTCCAGTGGCTTCACTTTCTTATCCCCTAAGTAGTGCCCTCTACATACTGGACCCTTAGCTGGTGTAAGAGTATATTACTCCTATCTCCCAACTGCAAGAGCTGAGAATTGCATCCCTCAACATAGATGCTGAAATGAGGTTTCTTGCCACTAATGCCAATGAGGCTCTCCTGCCTACAATGACCTTAACACCGAACTGAAGGAGACCAGCAACACCAAACCAGACATAAAGCCGAAGATGAAGGATGTAAAGACTGCACCCATCCTTGTCAACAACAAAGATCAGAGGTTTCTTCCACCATTGACGGCACCAACACTTTGCTCTAAAGCACAGGTCTACAATCTGTCGGGTGTGACCCACAGGGGGTTTTGGGGGTCATAGAAAGGGTGTGTGCATTTCCAAGCCTGACTTCAGCTGGAATCCAAAACTTTGTTTTTCGCTTTGGAAAAAATCAACCGTCTCTGGATGGTTAATTCAGATAGTTAAAATGCTTCAGCTGAAGTGTCATTAAGGGAGTAGTCTGTGCTGTGAAACCAAAGCTGGGCAGAGAGCTACACGCTTTCCAGTCAGGCTGCCTGCTTGCCTGAAAGAAATGCAAAGTTGTGCTAAGAGTTAATCTGAAAATGTGAAGGGCAATCTTGAAATGTAAAGGATGCTTGGGAGATGGAACTGGCTTTAATTGCTTGAATCACTGGAAGGTTTGTGATGACAAAGATTTATTATTTTTGAGTGGCAGTCCAAAGAGTTAACTGAGCCATGAGGTATGTGGTTTTAATTGTAATTGTATTTACCTAGCACTTAAAACCCCCTGAAATATTGAAGGGAGAGTTATGTAAAAAACAATTGCATTACGTACGGTCTGGGTATTACTAAAATCTTTATTTTGGAAGCCCCATTTTACCATAAAACATTTTGCGCATTTTGTACAGTGCTTAATTTGTAAAAAAATTAAATGCAGGAGTCTTTCCTGGAAGGCCACTGCAGCCTGCACCACCCATACCCTGCCAGCCCTGCCAATGCCAGTACCAACATGACACCTACCCATTGTACTTCAACAAGTGTGACAATTCCGACTATTTTAGGACACACAAACCTATAATAATGTTATGAGAGTCTGGTAGTAATCATTTTCAATTCATATTGATTAAATAAACATGATTGTTGGGCTCATCTCAAAATAAAAAAGACAGCGCCATCATGTAGTGGACTAATACTAGAGCCGGTGCTGACAAATCATTGCCAGCGCTCAGCACCTGAAACAACTGGCACAAATTAAGCACTGCAGTAGTCTATTTTACACTGTGTGTAATGCACGAATAAAATATTGTCTTACATATTCACAGTACTTTCTGTTACAGACTGTGACCATGTTGCACTAAAAATACACAAGTCACTATTCTCCAATGCACCTACCAAGTTTTAATTCTATGGCTCTCTAGTTACACACAGACCTCTGAAGTGCAATAACTAATTGAGGTTTTTCAATCTTCTGTTCAGTCACTTTCTTCAAACTGCTATTAAATACCCTAGGGCACCGCAAATGCAGTGAAGCGTTGTTCCATCTGAAAATTGCTGAACAGCTCTGACATATACCTTTGGGTTAGTTCCTTTCCTAAAGCTGCAGTGAGATGCAGAAACTCAATGGAAGGGTGGCCTTCTGGTCTAGCTCCCCCTTATTTGTTGCTCAAAAAAGCCAACCTACTATTCACTGCATGACTTGCTAACAGCATTCTATAAGCACACAAATATTGTAGCCATTTCTGCCTTACCAACTAAATTGTAATACATGGATTTTGTATTGGTTTTAAATGTATTTCACGACTTGTCTTAAATTAAAAAGTCACTTATATTGCTAAGTTTAAGAAATAACTTGTTATCTGTTCGTCACGTTACGTGCTCCCTCGGTCAATTATCTGTTATATATTAGCAGATTGCATTTTCTGGTTTTTACATGATTTTTAGTATTTATTTGGTCTACTTGTTTGTTTTTTAATATGGTCTGTAACTCTTTTTGATAGCCGGACATGGCCAATTGGAGATCTTCTGAATTGAATAGAGGTTTCATAATTTTCTCTAGTGCCTTTCCCACTGAGTAGCAACTTTTTAAATTTATTTTTCATTTAACATGCATATTATTTTATATGTAGCTATGGGATGGTGACCAACCTTAAAAAAAGCAAGACTCTTTTGTCTTTAGCCATGCCTTTGACCCCGCCCCCCACACTGACTGACCATGCTCTTATTGCATGCATCATCACAGATCCAAAACATTTTTAACACAACTTCGAACACTGCTTGGCGTAGCTGCCCATTCCTGTGTGGATTTGGCATGGTGGGAGGTTGGCAAGAAATGGATTCAGTCCAACGCCTCAATGAGTACAGTTCACTCATTACAGTATAGGTGCCAATGGTCGTGCTGGACTAGGGACTCAGCTGCTCTGGCTGCAGCAGTCTGAGCACAACAGAGACTGACAGGTACAGCTTGGGCAGCAAGCAACGGTTATGTTTCTTTTTCGCACTGCTGCCTGTGCCTCGTTTGGTGCATGTGTGACTGACACCACTGCAGATAGGCAAGGTCACAGGGCGACTTGGGCTGAACTGTTCTTATGTATTTTTTAATGTGAGGGATATCCCACCTTTCAATTGTGTAGATATGCACTGTCCTACAGCACTGTGCTAGCTGCTGCCACAGCTGCTCTCCCTCCCAGACCGTGCCTGCCTCAGCATCTTGCAGCCTCCCTGCACCGAATCCAGCCTTCACTCCCAGGCAGCAGTCCAGAAAGAAAGCAATGTGTGAGTCGCTGGTGTGCACAATAATTTAGCCCTAAGGTGCACAGGGTACCATAGGATGTTTTACCGCTGGCTCAGGGAGGCTATCACTAATATTTCCCCACTGTAAAAATGATTTGCTTTTTTTTTTATTAGGTTTTTAAACTGAATTTTACCCCCTAAACCGAGGGCAAGAAGCACAGCATAACATAAAACCAATTTACCTTAAGCATACAGAAGAACCACATAATAAATTCATAAAGAAAAAGGAGAAATAAATAAATAATAAAAATAAGAAAATAAGATACATGGGAATAGAGAAACATCAGAGATACAACAACCTAGAACAATATATAATAACATCATTAATCAATCCATATCTATATACAGTCGTATTATCCTAAATCTCATCCTTCCATATAGTTATTGGTTCCCATATTTTTAATCCCAGTTTTCTCCCTTTCTTCCCCTTTCTAGCATAGATTGCTTTTTCCAAATTATATATATTGAGAATCCTAGCCAACCACTGTTGATATGTTGGTGGTAATGGATCGAGCCAAGCTGAAGCGATACATAATCTTAATACCGCCATAGCCACAAAGATAAAATAACATTCTTCCCCCTAATACCCTCCGGATTTACACCCAACAATATTAACGAGGGGGTTAAGTTAACTGGTATTCTCAAGGCCCTTTGCACAAAAGTCTCAATTCCTTTCAATATTGTGAATAAGTGTCGGCATGTTGCAAATACATGTACTATATCAGCATGTAGACTTCCGCATCTTGGGCAATTAATGCCCGTTGTAGCTCCCCATTGCGCGATTTTTGCCGGAGTATAATATAGTGGGTACAGGGTCTTGTAATGCTGTGCCTGCAATGCTGCAGAGCACAAAACATTCTGACCCAACTCTAATGACAGATTAAAACACTCTGCTTCAATCTCCAATTTAGTTGCCCAAGTTTCCCCCCATTTTGCCATATCATCCTGTTTTGATTCTGTTAGTTCGTAGTAAAACCTTTTAATATTGCAGCTAACCCCTTCCTGCACCAGCTCCAATATGGTATTTTTTCCAAATCCAGCAGGGCCGCCTCTTTTATTTATCAAAAAGCTTCTTACTTGAAGGTACTTAAAAAAATGCCTTGTTTCTATCCCGTACTTTGCCTGGATCTCTGAAAACTGCATCAAGCCCTGTAACCCCATCAAATCGCCAATTTTCGTAATTCCTTTTTTTACCCAAACCGTGAATACTGCATCCGAAAAGATATCATTAGGAAAAGTTGAGTTATTCTTCATTCTTGTGTATCTGTTATTTTTACCCAGGCCATATCTCTTGCTAAAGGCCTTCCAAATATTGTATGCTGCCATGAGAGTCTTAAAATGAGTCCTCTTGAAATAAGCAGAGTCAAAATATCTAAGAAGCACATTATTCGCATCCCCACCCAGCAAGAGACCATATATTGCCAGGGTTCCTAGATCATCCTCCCCCTCCATCTCCGCTCCACCTATTAAACCCACCATATATTGTAAGGCAGTAGCCCAGTAATAAAGTTTCAAATCAGGTAATGCCCACGCTCCTCGTTCTCTTGGGAGTGTCATCAAACGTAGTGCTCTCCTGGTCTTTCCTTTAGACCAGATAAACCTATTAATCATAACTTCTAACTTTGTAAACCAGGAGTTGTCAAACATCAATGGAATTGCCCTAAATATATACAAAAACTTGCTACCAGCACTAGCATCTTAATAATATTTGTTCTACCAACTATTGACAAGTGGAGGTTGTGTAGCCTATCCAAATCCCTTCCAACCTTGACTATAATAGGGGCTATTTTTAATTCCACCACCTTATCTAATTCTGAGGTAATTGTGATTCTGAGATATACACCTGTCTGTACCACCCTTTGATCCTGACATACCACGTTGTTGTTCTTAATTATTTGCATTTTATTGGTATTCAGAGAGTAGCCTGAGACCTTTCCAAAACTTTTTGCCTCCAGTTCCACATATCGAATAGCCTCCGTGGGTGATGGTGTAAGAACTGCCACATAATCGGCGTACGCGAGTATCTTGCAATCCCCTCTATGCGTAATCAATGGAGCGATATCTTCATTACTTTCCATCCTCCGAATCAAAGGGTCCAAATACATAGCAAACAACAGGGGGGAGCACGGGCACCCCTGCCTTGTTCCCCTCTTAATTTGAATCACCCTAGTTAATCCTAAATATACCCTGACAGCTGCTACCGGATCCCTATATAGTGTTTTTATCGCATTAACAAAGTCCCCCCCAAATCCCACCCTTTTTAAAACACACCATAGATAGTCCCAGGAGACCCGATCAAAAGACTTCTCGGCGTCTAAAAACAGCACCGCCATCGGGTCCCCCGTGACTTCCATGGTGTCAAATAAGGTAATAAGCTTTCGGGTATGATGGGTAGTTCCACGCCCTGGTATGAATCCATGCTGATTGCTGGTGACTAGTGGTGTTATCACACTTGCAAATCTTATTGCTAATGCCTTTGAATAAACCTTTGTATCGGCATTCATAAGTGTGATAGGTCTATAAGATCCGGGGTCTTTTGGTGGTTTCCCTTTCTTTAATATAACCACAATTTCTGCGCCTGACCATGAGCCTGGTACAGACACCCCTATCTGTGCCTGTTGCATAGTCTTTACCATCCCCTTCCCTATACTTTCCAGAATACCTTAAAAAACTCTATCGGTATCTGATTCGGTCCTGCTGCCTTTCCGGAAGGGAGACTCATGAGAGCCGCTTCGATCTCCTGAGAATCTAATGGAGTATCTAATCTCTGTCGTTCTTCATCTTCTAACATCACTCTTGGAATATTCTCTAGATAGAGTGCAATTTCCCCGAGATCCTTTCCTTGCTGCTCTTCGTATAATTTCATATAAAACTGTCTAAAAACTTCTCTGATCGCCTGCGTATCAGTTACCACATTCCCAGAGCTGTCCTTATTCGCCCATATCTCTCCTATCGCTGTTTTTTGCCTTGCTCGTACTGCTAGTGTTCGTCCCACCCTTTCACTAGCTTCATAGCATTTCTCTCTATTTGCCACATATATTTGTGCTGCCTTAGTTGCTATATCTTCCTCTGCCTCCATCCTTATCTTTGCTAATTTAATAAGTGAAGCCTCCAATGGATTGCCTGTTACTATACATTCGTTTAACTCCTCCTCAGCTATAAGCATTTCTCTTTTTAATACCTGGTTTCTCTGTTGCTCCTGTTTCCGTTTGTTCACACTATAACTAAGAGTCTCCCTCCGTACCCCCACCTTGAAACTATCCCATAGCATACCCTCTGATGCACTACCCCTATTTATTGCCAAATATCCCTCAATCCATTGCATCATGTGTTGGATATATATCTCATCCTCCAAGAGCGCTCTCTCAAACGTCCACCGTGTACCCCCCTAGGGATCGATGTCACAGCAAAATTTAGAATTAGAGGATTATGATCAGACAATAGGCGTGGCATCCTCTCAATCTGAAATTTAGATGAACAGTTACTTGAGACCAACAAATAATCTAATCTTACACTCACCCTGTGCTGGGCGGAATAGTATGTATATCCCTTCTCTTGCGGTTTTAAAGTGTCCCAGAGATCTATTAAGGCATTATTTCTAGTCATGGAGCAGATTGCTTGAAAAACTCTTCTCTTCCTTCCTTGATACAGTGTATAAGGTCCTACCCCTAATCCTAATCCCCCTGCACCATTAATGTTAAAGTCCCCTCCAAGTATAATGCAAGGTGCCCAGGTAGCCAGCTCCACATCTAGGAATTCAAAGATTTCCGGGTCATCCCCTGTAGAGCCATAGATAGAACCTAAAGTTATCCACTCCTCCCCGACCATACATTCTACCAGAGCCCATCTCCCCCAAGCATCCTCCAGTTTCTTCCTAGTAGTGGTGCCCCTTCGTCTTGATAGTATTGCCACCCCCCTATTCCTAGAGCCTTGTCTTGAGAAAGCTCAAACTGAAAAGCCCAATTGCTCCAAAAAATGTATTTCAGATGCCATAATGTGCGTTTCTTGTAAAAGTAAGAAATCAGCTCTCGTATTTTTTAGGTTTAAAGCATTTTATTGCAAGGTTATAAACGAGGAAAACAATACATACAGTGTAAACTTGTCGTCAAAGAGGTGCTATTCAGAGTCTCTACACCATGAGCGCCATCAGAATTGCAGACATTACACTCAGAGCATGTTGTAGAGCCACATGCTAGGCGTAAGGGCGATGACGACTGACCCCAAAACCAACAACCCCCCTCAACTGCCCTCCCCCTGCCCTCCCCCCGAACTCCCTCCCACCCCCCTTCCCCTCCCCGTTATGCCCCCCCCCGGGTAGTGCTGAGCAAATGTCAAATGCCCTCTACACCTCTGCGGCAGGACCGCACCTTTCTCCATAGATATCTTTCAGGCAACGAAGCCTGCGGGGTAGTCAGGGATGTCAGTCGCATGAGCCTGAGGTATCGGGGACAAGTAATTTCCTTAAATTCCGACTGCAGTAAGGTGAGAAAAGGCTGCCATAATCCCTCAAACTTATCTACCTCTCCCGCCACCGTAAGGGACAGTTTCTCCATACCTAGAACGTGCCATAACCTGTGTAGCCAGCCTATAGTGTTGGGAGTGGTGGTGGTGCGCCAATATATGAGTATGTTCTGTATCGCTGAACCTAATGCAATTGCTATCTGTCTACCCCTCCTGGACCTCAGAGGATAAATTAACCCGTTAGGTAACCCTAATAGGACATAGGCGGGAAAGCGAGGCAGTTCAATGTCAAAACACTGGTCAACCTCATCTAAGACCTCCTTCCAGTAGGGACCCAGCAACGGACAGTCCCACAGGATGTGTGTTAGTGTGCCAGTCTGTCCGCACTCGCGCCAACAGGTGTCCGGGAGATTATGGTTCATTTCATGCAGTCGTTGAGGCGTGTAGTACCAGTATGTATTTAGTTTAGTGAAAGTCTCAGTGAGCCCAGTGTGGTAAGCCGAGTGACGCGCGCGGTAGGAAATGTCGTCCCATTCTTTGTGGCTTAATTCCCTCCCCAGTTCCCGCTCCCAGCACACCCGTCCGGGGTTGTGGATGTGGAAGGTGGGGGGCTGCAAAAGTTTGTACAGGTCCGAGACGAGCTTGGCATCCGAGGAGCGTGTCGCCAGCCACATCTCATAAGGTGTAAGTTTCCGGTCGGCCAGGTCCCTTACCTGCGGCTGCAGCACCCAGTGGCGAACCTGTAGATATCGCATACGTTCAGTCTCAGGCAGATGGTAATCTCGTCTGAGGTCCTGGAACGACACGATCCCTTCCGAATCATACATGTGAAACAAAGCGCAGCATCTGGCAGCCCGCCAGAGCGAGAACGCGCCAGGCTCCATCCCGGGCTGAAAGTCAGGGTTCCCGACCAACGGCGTAAGCGGCGACGGGAAGGTGGTAAGTTCCTGCGTAGCATTCACGGCATCCCACACTCTAAGCGGAACTTGCGTGACAAAAGACGCGTAAAGGTTGGGGGGGCGATGAGCTCTGCGCATGAAGGGTATCTCCTGTAAGGTCCTGCCCGCCACCGCCTGGTCCTGAAACAGCCAATGTCTGTCAGATTCCCATTTGCTCCACTCCACAAAATACCGTAATTGCGCTGCTTGAAAGTACTTTTGGAGATCCGGAATGCCAAGGCCGCCGGATTCCGGAGCCAGTGTAGACAAAGCTCTCTTAAGCCTGGGTTTGCGACCCTGCCAGACAAAGCGGGCGATGTCAGCCTGAGCCTGTCGGATCCAACCCTTCGGTGGCTGAAGCGGTAGGGCCCGAAACAAATACAGGACCTGCGGCAGGAGAGTCATCTTCACCGCGGCGATCCGTCCCAACAACGACAATGTGCCCTTGTTCCAGCGGGACAATTCCTCCCTCATCTTCCTGCCCAATGCCGTGTAATTCGCCGTTACCATGGCGGGCAAGGAGGGCGCCAATAAGACACCCAAGTATGGGATCAGATCTTTAGACCAACTCATGGGGAAGCGCCTCTGTAACTCAAGTCTCGTAGCAGTGGACAGCGAGAGGTCCAGGGCAGACGATTTCCTCATATTCATTTTGAATCCCGCTACCGTGGCGAAGGCGTCCATCTCGGCGATGCAGGCCGGGAGTGCCTCCCCCGGGTCATCAAGCATGAGGATCACGTCGTCCGCGTACAGGCTAATGGTGTGAATGTAGCCCCCCATCCGGACGCCAGTCACCTTCGGGTCCTGTCGAATCCTCTGGGCAAACGGCTCCATGTAAAGGGCGAAAAGAAGCGGGGACAGTGGGCACCCCTGTCTGGTTCCCCGTTCAATCGCAAAGTGGTCAGAGCTGCACCCATTCACCCGCACCACCGCGGCTGGGTGTTTGTAACAGTTAAATACGAGGGTGCGGAATTTCTTCCCTATACCCATTGTGCAAAGCACTCTTTCAAGGTAAGACCAACGCACACGGTCGAACGCCTTCTCCGCGTCGACCTACAACAGCATGCGTTCCCCAGGGATGCGGGAGGCCTTCTCCAGGATGTGTACCACTCTCTTAGTGTTGTCCACCGTTTGCCGACCGGGGACAAACCCCGCCTGATCCGGGTCCACAAGTCCCGGCAGATATTGTGCCAGACGAGTCGCTAGGATCCCCGTGTAGAGCTTGAGGTCCACGTTCAACAACGAAATTGGCCGGTAGGAGCCGCACTCTTTCTTGTCTTTCCCTGGCTTGGGAATTACCGATACCATCGCCCGGAGCAAATCCGGAGGGATGGCTCCCGGTTCCGCGAAGGAGTTATAGAGTCGCGTCAACAGTGGGACCAGTTCTTGGCAGAACATCTTGTAGAAAAGTGGGGTGTAACGGTCGGGTCCCGGGGCCTTCCCATGCTTAAGCCGGGAGATAGCCGCAATCACCTCCTCCGGCCGAATGTCCCGCTCCAGGTATTCCGCCTGTTCTGGGGTGAGAGCAGGGAGCACGACCGATTCGAGGTAATCAGCCTCAGCCAATGCCGAGGGAGGTTCGCCTGCGTATAAGTCGGCGTAATATCGGCAGAATCCCTCCGCAATCTGAGGGTCCTCCGTAGCCGTCGCTCCGCCGGGAATCGACAGTTCCGCAACCCGCTGACGCTGATGTTTCATCGGGAGTCTGTTCGCGAGGAGGCGGCCGCACCTATCGCCGCCAGTGTAATACGCATGTTTCAGGCGCAGCGCCGCATATTCCGCTCTGTCCATGTCCAGCGCGGAGAGTAATTTCCGGGCTGCCTTAAGCTGCCTCCAAATTCTGGGGGCCCCCGTTGTCTGATGCATCTGTTCCAACTCCCGCACCTGGGTCGTAAGCTCATCCCTTTTTTGTTGTCGTTCTCTATTCTCCGCCGACGAGGTGGCGATGAATTCCCCACGGAACACCGCCTTCAAGGCGGCCCACTGTGTCGCACGGGTGGTGTCCCCATTATCATTATGGGACCTGTATTCAGTAATCGCGTCGCGTATCTGCTTCACCACCGCTTGCTTATGCAATAGGGAGTCTCTGAGGCGCCAGACTCCCCGAGAGGGTGATACCGGCGGTAGTTGAAAGGAACCCGACACCGGGGCGTGATCCGACAACGTGAGAACCCCTATGTCGGAAGCCGTCGCCAGCGCAGCCATCGGTTCCGTAACTAGGATATGATCTAATCTCGCGTATGTCCTGTGCGCGTGGGAGTAATAGGAATAGGCCCGAGTGCTGGGGTGCAGGCTTCTCCATAAATCATGCATATCGAGATCACCTAGGCGGGAGTGACTCAGCTGCGAGAACTCCCCGGTGTGTGGGCGTCGCTGCGCAGATCTGTCCAGGAGCGAATCAAAGACCATATTCAAGTCCCCCCCAATGATTATGTGTCTGTCCGGTGTAGTCGCTATGTTTTCGAGGGCTGAGTGTAGGAACAGGTCCTGGCGGTCATTCGGGCTATAGATTGAACCCACAGTGAACAAGAAACCCCCCAGCTTGACCCTGTAAGCTAGGAGCCTCCCCTTCTGCTCCGCAACTTTGTGCAGGACCTCTCCTTTAAACATTCTAGAGATTAAGATAGCGACCCCTGCTGTCTTAGTGGGCCCTGAGGAAAAAAGCTGTATTGGGAATTTCGGTGATCTCATCCTAAGGCTAAGAGGTGAGTCTCCTGTAAAAGACAGATGTCTGCCTGGGTGTTCTCAAGGTGGGACAATATCGCTCTACGCTTGACCAGGTTGTTCAGTCCCTTCACGTTGAGGGTGACTATCTTAAGGGCCATGAATAGTCGTCCCAGGAAAAGTGTTCAATGAAGCTATGCCGGCAGTGATCGCCGTGAGTACCAACGGCGTAAAGCCGAGCAAACGCAGGAGCCTAATAGCACAATACCCGCAACTCAGTGCGCGCGGTGCGAGGCCATAGCAAGAACAGCAGTAAAACATGACAGCCCAGCACAAATCCCAAAGTCCCCTCCAAACATCCCCCAACCAACCCAACACCCGGCCACCCCACCCCAAACTTCGAGACCTGTAGTCCCCCCGATCCTCCCCCCCTGATCCCAACCACCCTCCTCCCGCACCCCACCCGTTCCCCCAACGCCCCCCTCCCCAACTTCCCTTGAACGAGGATCATTGTCCCAGTCCGGTCCTTATCGGACAAGTCTGTGGTAAGTTATTCGAGTGGACGTCCAGCCACCTCCTGCACCCCCCCGCCGCCCCCTCCCTCCCGAAACCCCCGCACCTGCTTTGAAGATGAGGCCATCAAGATCTCCCCCCGGAGTGTGCTCAGGCCGTCAGGGCGATATCACCAGACGACGTGTCTCTGGATACCACCAATATCGCGTCGTCCATTTCAGCTCTGACCGTGGGTGAGTCCGGCCTTGAAGGTAAGTTAGTGGACCGTCGCCATCAGACAGTCTGCCACCCATCTCTGGTGATGCGTCGGCGGGAGGGCGTAGGAACGTCGGTGTCCGTTGCCGTGATCCCCAGCACCTCGCAAGTGTCCTGAAGGGACCGGAGCTGATGCAAGGTTCCGTTCCAGCGGAAGATGAGCCGGAAAGGGTGGCCCCAGGAGTACTGCGTGCCGTGTTCTCTCAAGAAGTCCGTGGCGATCTTGAAGGACTTGCGCTTTTGAAGGGTAATCGTAGATAAGTCCTGAAACAGCGCCACCTGATGATTCCGGAAACTTAGCGGCTGCCGACGTCGAGCCTCGCGTAGGATCCGTTCCTTCAAGGGGAAGTACGGCAGGAAGGCCAAGATGTCTGGGGCTGGTGCCGAAGCCCGGCGCGGCGGGCCCACTCTGAGCACTCTGTCTATCCTCACCGGGAAGTCTCCAGGTCCCCCCAGGATATCGCGGAACATATCTCTCAGGTAAGCAGCCACGTCCTCCCCTTCTTCTCCAGATGGGACGCCTCGGACTCTAATGTTGTTGCGCCTGGACCTGTTCTCGAGATCTTCTGCGTGGGCCTGGAGGTCAATTTGCTGGTCTCTGAGCCGTAGAACTTCCTGCTGCAGGTGCGTTATCTCGTCGTCGCCGTGTGGCTGGCCTCTTCTATAGTGGTTACACGCTCAACAAGGGAATCGACCTCCCTTCGCACCTCGCGGACCTCCCACGCCACCTCCTGCTTCAGTGTTTGGAAGTCCTCCCTGAGGGTGCAACGACTCCAAAAACGATCGGGTCACTGGAGGTTCCCCTCCCTCAGCCCCCCGAGAGCTGGACGGAGGGCTCGGGGCAGGCTGGGTCCTATCTTGTCTGGGGGCAGCCCTGCTCAGCATATCAGGCAAGGTGCGGTCACCTTTCTTACCCCCTCGGTTGCCAGACATCGTAGCAGCGGGAGCGGGCACCGACAAGGTCCTGAGCAGCGTGGGGCCGAGATGCACGTGTCAGCACTCCCCGTTGCGGGACTCCACAGGTTGATCGCAGCTGCGGGGCCTCTCAGACTTCTGCGTCGTCACCCCAAGGTGGGTGCTGCTGTCCGCCACCGACAGCGGGGTACCAGCTCTGCCCCACCACGTGGAGGAGAGCGTCCACGCCAAGGTGTCGCGTCGCCTGGCCTCTCCTCTGTACCTCCGGAGAAGATGTAGCAGTGGAGTCCGCCTGGGAGGGCCTGGGTGGCCTCCCTCCGTGTCGCAGTGGGAATGGCGTAGGTCTATTCCCCCTCGAGGACGGTGCTCCTCACCGCAGTTCCTGTGCTTCACAATGTCCTGCCCAAGCAAGTAGCCCGTCACCCTTAAGGTCCTCTCCGGGGGGTCGCAGCGCCACAGTCCGGCTCCGGTGCGAGGCGCGGTGAAGGAGGGAGGGCCCCTTTGCAGTCAAGGCCCTCGAGCCGAGCGTCACCGCCGCTCTGGAGGGCCACCGGGGCCCACTTGAGAGTGATGTGGGGGCGGGGTCCTCGTATCTCGCCCGGGCTACTCAGGGTGTCCTGGAGCGCCCCCCGGTCACTGCGCCAACCCTCTAGACAGTTTGGGGTGCAGCGGAGGGCCCCAGAAGCCCGCTCCCCGGGGTAGGCCTCTCGGCCCTCCGGATCCCCGGGGTCGCGTAGTCGGAGTTCCCCGGGTCCGCCTCTTGGGGTCCCGGCCGGTGATTCGACGTCCCGCCGCGGGTCGCGTCTCTGCTGCCTCGTCTGCGGCTCGCTCCGGGGGGCGCCTCCCCACCGGCAGTCCCCGTAGCTCCGCTAGGGCTTTCGGTCGCTCCACCGGCGGGCTTCGCAGGATGGCCCACAGGCGTCTTCCGGCTAGATGACAGGACTCCTTTCCGGGGACCGCTCCAACCGGGCTCCGCTGCGCTCCGGAGGGCACCGGGGATCCCCAGGTCTCGTCGCCGCTCGTCCTCCGGTGCTGGGCACTACCCCCCGCTCGATCCGGGGGAGATCAGCGGTGACTGGCGGTGCAAAGGCTCCGGGGCTTCGGGAGCTCACGAGGAAAGCGTCCTCCTAGCTCGCCATCTTGGCCACGCCCCCAACTCTCGTATTTTTTAACAAAAGAGAGACCTTCTGCCTCTTCTGCCTATCATTCAAGCCACATACATTCCATGACATTATTCGTACAGCCATTAAAAAACGTCAAATACCTGCCCAATCCATTTAGACCATTTCAACTCAATTAATCCTTTCATCAGATATAGCCTCCACGATTGCTTATTGTTTATTGTCTTTTGGTTTCTTTGCATTTTTGTATAGAATTCTTTCATGCTGTGCCCCTGACCCCCCGTACGTCCCAACCCCTCCCCTGAAAGCCCCCCCCCGACGATCCCACCCCCCCTACTGGCAAATAGGTCCATGAGACCTATATGTGGCAACTGTGACCCCTCAGGAGTGCCGCGCTCTCTCTCAGCTCAACTCCCTATCCCTACACCTTTAAAAAAAAAAACACCAAGAGACCCACCATTCTCCCTTAATTTCCTCTCAGTCCCCCCCATTCCCCCCTACACCCATCTTCTTCTTCTTCCTCTTCTTCTTGTTTTACCGTTAGATTGCTAGCTAAGTTAGTTTATAAACATCTTTTGAGCTCATTTATTAAGTCTTCCGACTTCCCTGAGAAATCAAAGCCACCGTACCATCCGGAGCTCTATTTTCTTTCAGCCATACCAGATATTCTTGGGCCTTAATCTCAGAGTAAAAAACTTTGAACTACCTTTAATCTACTAGGAAACATCAAACATGCCTCACATCCTAGTTTTTGAAATGGAGTTATCAACTCCCTCATCCTCCATCTCCTCTCAACTGTTGTGTGGCAAAAGTCAGGCCTAGCAAAAAATTCCACATCTTTGTATCGACATTTAGCCTGAGGTTTTGCCTTTGCCATAATTTCTTCCCTTAATAGGTAATTTCCAAATATGAGTATTGCTCTAGGTTTGGCAGTTGTATTACCCTTACTCTGTACAAATGGGAACCTATGCGCGCGCTGTATTTCGCTTTCCCAATTCCAGCCTATTATATCTGGCAATGCACCTCTGAGTAATTCAATTACATATGCCCTCACGTCCTGCCCCTCCTTCCCCTCTGCCACACCCAGTAGTCTTATGTTGTTTCTTCGTTGTCTGTTCTCAAAGTCTTCAAGTTTCCACAGAACATCTGATGTAGTTTTTTCTTGATCGTGTTTGAAGTCCTGCCATTTATTAACTTCATCCTCCAAATTACCAGTTCTTTCCTCCACCTCAGTGACTCTTCCCACTAGATCTGTGTACAATTTATTGACCTTCCTAAGGGACCCTTGTATCTTCATACTCTCCTGCCTTGCTCTACGGCTTTCCACTCTAGCCTCCACCTGAATCTGCTTCAACATTGAATACATCATTTCAAAATCCAAGTGAATCTTGACCTTGACCTTGAGTCTGTCTCTGTGACTGATCTTGAATTGGGACAGAGCCCGCTGTCTCTTGATACAGTTGTGATGTCGCGGAGTAGTCCCAGTCCAATCTTTTTACAACCTGTACCTGTAAGGGACTTGCACCACTTTTAGATCTACTCTGTCGCTTTCTCGCAAGGCTCTTTGATTTACGTCTGGAAGGGGGTTTATGAACTGTATCTTCCCTCACATCTGAGCTATCTGAAATATCACAGTCTAATCCAGAAGCAAGTGATTCAGTTTCTATGTCTGTACCTCTTGTAGCATTAGTGGACTCTGAGCCTGTTTCAGTCCCCCCCACAGCACCTTCCTCGTCATCACCACCCTCATTAAGCGAATAGAAACATTCATCGCTAGGTGAACCAGGATTTAGGCCAGAATTTAGAATTGGGCCCCCAGAATTTAAATCACAATCTAGTACAGTCCTATCAGTCTGAGGCACCATTAATACGGACATTACCTCCCCACCTCCTTCTTGCTCCTCTCTACCAACGGCGTCTAAAGTATAGGTTGTGTCCCCAGACTTAACTTGTATTATTGCTCCTGTTTCCTTATCGTGTTCTTGTGTCAAATCCACATTACACTGGTCCTCCCTCTGTTCCTGCGTTACCTGTATTATTTGAAATGTCCCCGAGGTCGCCGGAATCTGAGAAGCAGCAGGTACCGAGGTCGCTGGAATCTGAGAATCAGCAGGTACACTTTCAGAGCCCTGAATCTCGTTCCTTGGTACCGCGTATACCCTCTCTAATCGCTCTGCATCATTCTGCAGCGAAGCCTGCCCTGTCCTCTGCTCCGACAGCTCCATCTGCTGAGTCTGCACAGGGTGTAACAGGGCCTTTCCTGGCCGATACTCTGTCTCTGGTCCTGCCCCCTGTGCGCCTGTAGCCATTGTACCTGAGTGATCCGTAGCTCCGCTAATGAGTCTCCCGTCTGCCTCCTGCAATGTCGTTGGGGAATAGAGCCCAGAGACCGATAGAAGCGGGGCCAGGGTGATCTCTTTAGCCGCTGATCTATCTGATTTGGCGTTTACCATATCCTTGGCGTTCGTGCTTGCCGCCGCCGCCGCCATAGCAGGGGAGAACGCCTCTAGTACCGTAGGCTGTCTTAGCACTGCCTGTTCGGACGTTTTAGTACCAGTGTTGTTTCTCCTGTTTGCGATAATTTTATCCTTTAGCTTCTCCTTTTTTTCTTTTTCATTTTGATTCACCGCGGTGCTGCTGCTGACTGCTTTACCCGGCTCCATATCTCGCTCTTCTATTTTACGTAAGGTTGTTTTCGCCGCTGGGGCATCAGGATCGCTGCATACCGTTTTCTCCTTATCCTCCTTTTGCTCCCTTGCGGTTCTCTGCTGCTTTGGAGCCATTACAATCTTCCTTAAGCGATGCCAATACCAATGACTCGTATCGGTGAGTCGTTCTAGGAATCGACGAGTACGGCTCAAGCTCCCTTTGATGTTCTCCTTTAAAGTCAAGACTGACCACTCTGCCGCGGGAGGGGAGCCCGAATCAAAGACTGAAGATAAGTTCACCGTGGGTTTTTTCAATTTGATTTCAAGAAGCATTGCTCTTCATGGGGGGATCTCAGGGGGGTCTCAGAGGATTTTCTCGTCTTTTTCCATCAGCTAGAAGGGTGGTGTGTCGCACACAGGTTGTAGCCACGGGAGAGAAGAGAGAGCACGTCTTCCCCCTACGGCCTGTCAGCGGCCATCTTGCCAGGAAGTAAAAATGATTTGCAGTGGGAATTTGGGACATTTATGGTTGTCGAGGATGAGGAGTACCGGGTTCTAGATTTTGTCGGCAGGAATAATCAATAAAAATAATGCAGAGCTACAAATATTATTAGTTTGATAACAGTGACCAGATTAGATGAGTGGGCACCCCATGCAAGACTGTCACCCGTGATCACTCCAGTGTACCAGGCTAGAATGCCATTAGTAATGCACAAAAAAGGCTTTCTCCCTTTGGAATTCCCATACGTGGGTACAGTATAACAGCCCTAGCTGCAAAAACATTGGCAACAATAGTATAGTAAGAGTAATACGCATCCCCTGCGCCACATGATTTATCATGCAAATATCAGCATTAAATATATTTTGGAAATGCAAACATTTTTCACCGGACATCAGCTTAAGAGTTCTGTAAAATACACACCGTTATTTGTAGCATGGACGCTTCTGAATTTTGGTTTAAATATTTTAATTCATCCGAGCTGAAGAGCCCCGAACTAAGGAAGCTGGGCCGCACACAGAAGAGCTTAGGAACTACTCATTGGAGAAGGCCATGCGTCTGAGCAAGGACAAACAAAAGCGAAAAAACCTGTAGGGTACGGGGACTCAGACTCCGTCTCCAGCAGTGTAACCCCAACAGGAAGCGGTGAGCCACGACCAGACGCCGTCTCCGTCAATGTAACGCCAACAGGCAGTGGTGTGCCTCCAGGTAAAGTGCGGAAACGGTTACTGTAGCTAACCAGCGCAGTGTCCACACCCACCCGCTCCACATACGCTAGAGTAGACGACGGACTAGGAGGCCGGAAACGCTCTGACGACAACAGCTAGACCTGCCGCCATGAAGTGCTGTCTGCAATGTTCACACGTCGCAGGTAACGCTTGTGTCACGACTGAATGAGCTCGATTCACCCTTTTCTTGACATTTAGAGTTAGCAGTTGGAGACCGCGTTTGCAGATGGAGTCTACGGCCAAACACTGAATGTTTCATGTACGTGTCAGTTGGCATTTCCGACAGAGGGTTCGCTCAATCTGGTTCGCATTGACTACATGGCTATTTAGCTCGTTGCGCGCTATGCATGGTACATTTCAGGTGTGGCCTGCCCCCTCCCCCCCACACCCTTGTGGTCTTGCAGCTTTCCCCATCACGACTGCCTGAGTCCCTGCACCGCAGTCTCACTTTTGAACACTGGGATTAGTGCTTGCGGGGACTTGATGTTTCTTTCTTCTCTCATCTCTCATTTAATAAATTGGTCACCAATCGATTGTACATCGATTTGTTTTGAGTGTTTGCACAGCAGTGTTCACATTTTCTGAACATGGCATGTCGACTTATGCTGTATTTGTTATAATATTGTGCATAACGTACTAACTCGTCAGCTGGTTAATGATTCTCAACCAAATTAGTGTGTTTCTTGTTTTTCCTCATTGCATGTTGTCTGTGCTTGAATCTGTGATGTAACTTCTTATAGTAATTAATGATTCTATCATTTCAGTTACCCCCTGGTGAAGGGTTGTTGTGTTTCTATCTAGGACCCCAATTAGATATTAGCGATTTATGCCCTTGTATGGTTATTATAAATAATATCCTTATAAAGGCATAAGAATCATATCCATATTTAGTAATAGCCCATGCAGTCCAAATACGGCAAGGCTACTCCCCTAGACTCCTAGAAAGTACAACGCGTTCTTTAAACAAACCAAGCCTCCAGCAGCCCGGGAAATCCCCCTGCTCTTGTTTTGATTTGCACAAGAACTCCTAGAGTCCAGAAAGAACTGTTAGTTCTTAGTGACGTCTTATGTCCAACCTTACGTCAAACCCGGCACCTTTCAGGTATAAATATACCAACGTTGCCTTAAGCAAACACACGGTGGTTTGGAGCAGAGTGGCTATCTACTTGCCCGGAAGCCCCGCTGATGCGAGAGCCGAAGGCCGCCGCCCCTCCCCTTTTGACGCACTGAGAAAGACGCTGTCTTTTCCTCCAGCCGAGAAAATTCTAGATCAGGTGTTTCCAGTCACCCTTGCGGGTTGCTGGGAGATCAAGTCCTGAGAGAGAGATACAAGACCTCCTACATTCTATTACCAAGGTACGGAGCTGACTAAACCCTTAAGAGAATTCTTGATTCAGATTCCTTGGCAAAAACCCAACTTAACTTAAACTGCAACCTATTTACTCTTTCCCACGTATTAGGCTTAGGTCAGGTACACCGGGGTAGGTGTATCTTAGAAGCACCACTTGAGTACGTTAGTCAATGTTTTTATGTATGTATATATTTTATCCATTTTAAAGTATCATATGGCTAAGAAACCATATCAATGCTTTTACAGTATTATTTCATAATACTCCTTTTACTGTACGCACTTTACTTCATGATAAGTATTGCAATTGTGGCAATTCATTTCTCTTGCATGAGAAAGAAGACTGCTCAATAAATAACACCTTTTTATTGAAAACGCCCGTCTCTCTATTTCTCTGCACTCTGGTGAAACTAAGTATGCACAATTGACTGAGTGAAATAACCGTCTATTGTTTTCACATGACTCTAGAGATACACTCTTTATTCTGAGGGAGCGAAGTCGTCATGTTTATGCGGTTGTCAGAAACTAATCCCTTCTTGTCTAAATCCGGAAAGTTAACTCTTTCCTGAACATTCGAGAACGTTTCTAGTGACCTCTGAGCTAGGTGGCAAAACTAATTAAGTCTAATATAGTCAGTAGAGACCTAGTCGACCTCAGTCCTACATCTACATTAGTGTTTATATTATTCCAATGCGCAGAGCCTATTGGGAATATAGGAACTACACTACAGGGTGACTTAAACCCGAAATGCATTTTGTAATGTGTTATAGCTATAAATACCTTCTTTTATTTGGAAGGCTACTTTCGCGTCCTCTGCCTGCTTGAAGCAACTTTTGCAAACCATACCTCATTCCATCTGTCACAGTTTGCGTTGGCATCATTACGCTGACCTTGTTTTCTCGAGTGTCTACGTTCTAGGGCATGGAACTACAATTCCCAGCATGCCCTTGGACGTTAGCGACGTAATACGCATCCACGTTCTACCAGGAAATAAAGACGGAACAGAAGGACCCGGCGTTGCCGAATACTTTTGCCTATGGCTGGTGATTCCACGGATTACGGATTCTGGGTAAGTGCTGTGAGTCTGGCACTGCCTTTCAGGTATCCTTTGGTTGTCGGATGCTTGTTCTGCTGCTTTGGTTGTAAGGAAGATCGCGCTATGTAACGCGCTTCCTTGTACATTGTTTATTCTTGCACCAATGCTGATGTTCGTTTCCTGATATCGGGAACGATTTCTGTGACTTTCTTGCATCGGGTCGGTGCTTCAGACTTGTACTTTGCTGCCACTCAGGCATTCTTCGTGTGGTTTCAACACAAGACTTTGGGTGCATTACGAGGTGATTGTTACTTAGATCAGGGGTCCAGGCAGGACTCGACAATCACCTATTGAAACAATAACTGTTTGTCAAACCGTGAAGACTTCACAGAGTCCATTGTATGCAATTGTAAAGAGACGTTAAGGAGTATTATCGTTTCCAGCTGGTTGCTCGCTTTCTTTTCTCCGCAACCTGTTCTTTTTGTTTTTACATAGAAGAGAGAATCGCAGGGGATCATAGACCTAAGGACTTCGCACAAAACGTGTGGGTAGGTTGTGACTCATATCACGAAATGTGTTTACGCCACGATTAACATGTTCTCTAATGGTTGTCTCTTCCTAGAGGTCTAATATCTCCTGGGGTCTCCTTATATCTTCTTTCATACAAGACTACAGTATTTTCCTATTCAGGTAGGAAAGGTTTTAAGGTTTATTTAAAGGTAAAGGAAGAGAAGTCAGTTGATCTATACTTCACTTTGTGGTAAATGTATTGAGTGCATTTATTGTTGCTGTTGCAGATCACCCTCCCCGCTGTCCCATTCCTTTCCCTCCCTCGCTTGACTATCCTGGTGCTCTGTATATGTAATCTCAGACACCGGGGACATCAGGAGGTGGAACCCATTTATCTTCAGCACAATCCCGAAGACACAGGAAGACTGAGCCTGACAGAATATTCGGCCCACAAATTCATCTACTTCCTGATTGTGCTGAAGGTAATATCTCATGGCCTCACTTGATGATGTGATGGCCGCCCTGGCGTTGGTACAAACCGAGTTGGCTGCTTCTCGTCAAGAAATAGCCGACTCTAGAGCAGAAACCGCACAATTGCAAGCCTGTGTGGACAGGTTGCAGAGTAATCCTTTCAATGCCAGTGGTAGCCATGTCCCTCCGGCTTCAGTGATCATTGAAATGCCTGCTCAGATACCCTTAGCTCCTCCGGAACGCTTTTTTAGGGATAATAAAAAGGTTCAAGTTTTTATGACACAGGTTTTACTTCACTTCATGTGTAAGCCCAAAATGTTTTCTACCAATCAGGCCAGGGTAGCGTTTGTGATCTCATACCTAGGGGGTGATGCAGCGCAGTGGGCAGTACCAATAGTGAAGCGAGAAGATCCCTTGCTGTATGATTGGGATGAGTTCCGCAGAGAATTTGAAAAAACGTTTGATCTCAGGGCGGACACGTTCTCTGCTGATAGGGATCTCTTGGAATTGAAGCAAGGATCATCTGATTTAGTAACGTATCTTAACCACTACCGCAGATTGGTGGCAGAAACCGACTGGCCTGAGTCCAAACAATCTGCTGTATTTTACCAAGGACTCAATGATGAACTAAAGGATGCTTTGGCTCACGTAGACCCGCAACCCCACACTTGTACTGCTCTCATCAAACTCACCCTGCGGCTGGATCATAGACTTAGGGATAGAAAGGGAGACCATAAGAAAAAAGAACGCTCCTTGCAGCCCTGTGAAAGAGTGGGACAAGGCGAAAAACCTATGACCACTGTGGAATCCATGGAGATAGGAGCCGTAAGGACCTCGCTAACGGTGAGCGAGCGGGATCATCGAAGAAAACAAGGATTGTGTCTTTATTGTGGAAAAAAGGGGCACTATCTCAGGGAGTGTCCTGTTAAGCCACAACCCGGGAGGTTTCGATCCGGTCAAAATGTAGCTGGGATCGCCGAAAAGGGTGCGGAAAACTCCAACGCTTGAGGGTGGACGAAGGAGAACCCTCGAGCATCAACATCATTCCTTCATTAACTCCGGCTAGTACGCAAGTGAACACCCATGTGTTTCTTACCATGTCTATTGTCATCAACGAAGATAGAGAATGAGATAAGCGCCATGGTGGATTCAGGATCCACAGGATGTTTTATGGATTGTGATGTGGCTCATAGATTGGGGGCTTTTCTCGTGGCCAAGAGTGTACCAGAAACAGTGTACGCTGTGGATGGGAAAGAATTAGAAGCTGGACCCATTCGATATCACATCCCTGGGTATGTTCTTACTTACGAATCTTATCATCAGGAAATCATGTCATTCAACATCATTCAAGCCCCTCAGTATGGCGTCATTTTGGGACTTCCGTGGCTGCAGAAACACAAGCCATTTATACATTGGTCTTCCAGGATGGTGCGGTTTGAATCCGAGTATTGTCTGTCTCATTGCATGCTGCAGCCAAGCAACCCTTCAGAGAACTTTCCTGTTCCTCATACATTGCTACAGCAGCTGAGAAAGAAACGGTTCTGCCTCAAGTGTATCGAGCATATGAAGATGTTTTCAGTGACGTCCAAGCAGAAGTCCTCCCACCACACAGGGAATACGATTGCCAGATCGATCTTCTCCCAGGAGCGGTGGTACCTAGTGGACGAATCTATGCGCTCACCCTGCCCGAAAACGACCTATTCCGTGGCTATTTGGACAAATACCTGGCGGCTGGGTTCATCCGACCCTCGAGATCTCCGGCAGCATCCCCTCTGTTTTTTATTCCTAAGGCGAACGGGGAGAAACGGTGTTGCATCGATTATAGGGCCCTCAACTCTATAACGGTGAGAAATCAGTATCCTCTTCCGTTGATCCCGGTGCTATTGGAACAAGTGCGTCAAGCCAAGATATACACCAAACTTGACTTGAGGGGCGCTTACCATCTCGTTTTGTATAAAACGAGGGGATGAATGGAAAACAGCTTTCAAGACGCGGTATGGGCTCTATGAGTATTTGGTAATGCCCTTTGGGCTCTGTAATGCCCCAGCCGCTTTTCAATTCTTTTTGAACGAGGTATTGAGGGAACATCTGGACCGCTACGTCGTTGTCTACATAGACGACATTTTGATCTACTCCGACAACACAGAAGAACATGTGGAACACGTCAAAAGAACACTACACTCGCTTCAAGAACATCGGTTGTATTGTAAAATCACCAAGTGTGAGTTCCACGTTGCTACAGTGGAGTTTCTGGGCAGGTAATGGCTGAACGGAAAGTGCAAGCGGTAAAAAACTGGCCTCGCCCTGAGAATGTCAAAGACATACAAAGTCTGCTTGGCTTTGCCAATTTTTATCGTAGATTCATTCGGGCATTCTCTGAGATGGTTACCCCGTTGACCTGTCTTACCAGGAAAGACACTCCGTTTGTGTGGAACGAACACGCACAAGACGCTTTCATCCAATTGAAGACGGCATTTTCCTTAGCCCCCGTTCTCACTCATGCTAACCCAGAACTGCCTTTTCTGGTGGAAGCCGATGCATCCGAAGTAGCGTTGGGAGCGGTTTTATCCCAGAGAAATGACGAGACTGGACAACTTCATCCTATTGCCTTTATGTCCAGGAAACTGAAACCGGCTGAAATTAATTATACGATCGCAGAAAAGGAGCTCTTGGCCATTCGAGATGCATTTCTGGAGTGGAGGCACTGGCTCCACAGAGTCCATGGTATGCAATTGTAAAGAGACGTTAAGGAGTATTATCGTTTCCAGCTGGTTGCTCGCTTTCTTTTCTCCGCAACCTGTTCTTTTTGTTTTTACATAGAAGAGAGAATCACAGGGGAATCACAGGGGATCATAGACCTAAGGACTTCACCCGAAACGTGTTGGTAGGTTGTGACTTATATCACGAAATGTGTTTACGCCACGATTAACATGTTCTCTAATGGTTGTCTCTTCCTAGAGGTCTAATATCTCCTGGGGTTTCCTTATCTCTTCTTTCATACAAGACTACAGTATTTTCCTATTCAGGTAGGAAAGGTTTTAAGGTTTATTTAAAGGTAAAGGAAGAGAAGTCAGTTGATCTATACTTTACTTTGTGGTATATGTATTGAGTGCATTTATTGTTGCTGTTGCAGATCTCCCTCCCCACTGTCCCCTTCCTTTCCTTCCCTCGCTTGACTATCCTGGTGCTCTGTATATATAATCTCAGACACCGGGGACGTCAGGAGGTGGAACCCATTTATCTTCAGCACAATCCCAAAGACACAGGAAGACTGAGCCTGACACCATCAAGCAACTCATTAAAAAGCTTTTCCTTAAAGTGAATTTACTGCCTTGAGGTTGTTTTGACATTGTATGATTTGATTTGTTTTAAGTTTAAAATGCTTTATTGAACTTATATGGAGAGACAAATATAAAGTAAATACAATATTCAAAACAATACAATTCAAGCACAGTGAATAAAAGAAATATGTACAAGCTGAACAGTTCAATATCCCCTAGCTCGAACTGAAAAAAATAAACTATTTACAAAACAAGTTGCATTTTTAGGAGATTTTGTAAGAGAAGTAAAGAGGGAGAAGGAAAAAGAAAGAGAAAAGGATAAGAGAGGTAAAAAGGAAAAGGAAGTGATAAGCAATAACAGCATTGCAATAATAACCAAGTGAACTTAATGAAGATTTACCAACATTTATGGAGGTTTATAACTGGTGATTGTAGATTTGGATAGAACAGCTTGTCTGGCTAGGAATGTTGTGAGTAGCCGGGCCGAAGACGCCTGAAATGGCAGAAACCGGTCCCCGGAAGCTTGTTTCCTTCCCAGTGTAAGAATTGGCTTTTGTAGTCTGGTCTGCTCTGTTCCCATGATGCACTGGGCCAGGGACAGACTAATTTGCATACAGCCAGGTTCTGAAACTGGGATGGTGCAATGAGCTAAAAAACGGTGTTGGATCTAGCCCTGATCTCTTGACTGGGTGAGAATACTCTGCTTAATTCAGAGACTCTGTCCATCACCACCCCTTGTTGTAAATAATTTTGTCCACCCTAAGCGTGGAAGGGTATACTCAGATGTGAGTCCCTTGCTCATTGCACCATCAGGATTCAAGCAAGCCGGGCCGAAGACGCCTGAAATAGCAGAAACCGGTCCCCGGAAGCTTGTTTCCTTCCCAGTGTAAGAATTGGCTTTTGTAGTCTGGTCTGCCCTGTTCCCATGATGCACTGGGCCAGGGACAGACTAATTTGCATACAGCCAGGTTCTGAAACTGGGATGGTGCAATGAGCTAAAAAACGGTGTTGGATCTAGCCCTGATCTCTTGACTGGGTGAGAATACTCTGCTTAATTCAGAGACTCTGTCCATCACCATCCCTTGTTGTAAATAATTTTGTCCACCCTAAGTGTGGAAGGGTATACTCAGATGTGAGTCCCTTGCTCATTGCACCATCAGGATTCAAGCAAGCCGGGCCGAAGACGCCTGAAATGGCAGAAACCGGTCCCCGGAAGCTTGTTTCCTTCCCAGTGTAAGAATTGGCTTTTGTAGTCTGGTCTGCCCTGTTCCCATGATGCACTGGGCCAGGGACAGACTAATTTGCATACAGCCAGGTTCTGAAACTGGGATGGTGCAATGAGCTAAAAAACGGTGTTGGATCTAGCCCTGATCTCTTGACTGGGTGAGAATACTCTGCTTAATTCAGAGACTCTGTCCATCACCACCCCTTGTTGTAAATCATATTTAGACTTAGCCTATGCAGTCCAAATACGGCAGGGCTACTTCCACTAGTTCTGAGAATCCACAACGATTTCTTGAAAAAACCCGCCTTCAGCACTCAGGGACTTCCCCTTGCTTGAATATTGATTTATCCAAGAACTCATGGAGTTTTCAAAGAACTGAGTCTTTGATGACGTTTGGTGACCTGATCTGACCTGGTCAGACGCGGTCACTCCCTCCTCCCCCCGCGTGGCCCGCCCCGAGTGTGCCCGGCCTCCTCCTGCTGCCGCTGAGCCCTGCCCCTGCCTCTGGACCCTGCCTGCCCTCGGTACCTGCTCGTGCTAGGCACCTGTATCGCCGCCCCTCTTCTCTGCCGCTTGGCTTCTCGTTCCGCCTTCCTGTGCACTTGTGGTATTTTATTTGTTTTATTGTTTTATTGTGAAGTACTGTATTTTTCCTGATTCTGCTTGCTTATTGTGCCGCTTGTCCTCTGCCCCACCCCGCTCCCTGCCGCTGCTCCCCCGCGGCCCTACCCATGCTCTATCCAGCATCACTGCACCGCTGCCCCCCTCCTGCCACCCCGCTCCCGCCTCCTAGCTGCTCCTCCCTCGCCCCTCCCCTCCCCACTCTCCATTTATGGCAGAGTGCACGCGTACGCGCAGCGTCGACGCGCAGCGAGCGCGCCAATGGTGCGTCGAAGGTGCGCCAAAGGCAAGCCCGTCTGCGCCCGTCCGCGCCAGGACCGCGCCCATCGCCAGAACCCCTGGCCCCCGCCGCCGATGCAAGACTACCCGACAGACCTACGACGCCGCCACTCTCAACGCACTCAATGCCGGCCGGAACCCTGCCTGCTACCGAGCAACCCCGAGACGCACCCACGGACCCTTCGCCTGCCAAGCCTGCCGATTCGCCTGCTACCGGACCTGCACCACCCCCGCCAAGTCGAGCACCAGCAGCAACCACCTGAAGTGCATCATGCTCAACACCCGCTCCGCCCATAGGCACGCCGTGGAACTCTGGGACCTGCTCGACGCGACAGCACCGGACGTCGCCTTCCTCACCGAAACCTGGATGAATGCCTCCTCAGCGCCCGACATCGCCATAGCCATCCCGGACGGATGCAAGATCACCCGGAAGGACCGCGTCAACCAGACAGGAGGAGACATCGCCATCGTACACAAGAACACCATCCGCATCTCGACTAACTCCGACGAAACCTTCACCGCCGCCGAATACCTGCACTTCCAGATACACACTGACCCCAAGACCACCCTCCGAGGCACCCTCATCTACCGACCACCGGGACCACGCACACAATTCAGCGAAGAGATCGCAGACTTCATCTGCCCGCACGCCCTTCCCTCCGCCGACTACATCCTCCTAGGGGACCTCAACTTCCACCTGGAGAACAACAACGACAGAAACACCACCGCCCTGCTAGACAACCTCGCCAACCTCGGACTCAAGCAACTGGTGAACACCCCCACCCACTACGCCGGCCACACGCTTGACCCCGTCTTCTCATCCAGCAAGCACAGCTCCACTGGACCGACCACAGCTGCATCCACTTCAGCTTCAGAAGACCTACGACCCACCACCACCCGCAACAGGTTCCCCGCCGAAGCTGAAGCAAGATCACCGCCGAACAGCTCACCGCCTCCCTCAACCAGAACACTCCCACCAGCACAACGGACCCCAACGAAGCAGCCAGCAACCTCACCAAGTGGCTGACCGCCTGCGCCGATGACCTCGCACCACTAAAGAACCCTCCCAGCAGACCCGGCAGCAAGAAAACCCCCTGGTTCACCGACGAACTCAAGGAATCCAAGAAGAACTGTCGCACCCTCGAGAAAGCCTGGCGGCTCGACCGGACCACAGACATCAGGACCGCCCTCAAGCACGCCACCCGCAAACACCATCAGTTGATCCGCGGCACCAAGAAGACGGCACTCAAAGAACGACTGGACAACAACGCCCACAACAGCAGGGAACTCTTCAGCATCGTCAAAGAGTTCTCCAACCCCAGCGCCGGAAACAACGACATCACTCCCTCGCAAGACCTCTGCAACTCACTCGCCTCGTTCTTCCACCGCAAGATCGCCAACATACACAACAGCTTCAGCGCACAGACCACGCACCCCACCACCGAACCAACGCCCGCCACCACCACCCTCTGCAACTGGACCCCGATCAGCACCGAAGACACCACCCGCACGATGAACTCCATCCACTCCGGTTCACCAACCGACCCATGCCCACACCACGTCTTCAACAAAGCCGACGCCATCATCGCACCCCATCTCCGAGACATCATCAACTCCTCCTTCCACACCGCCACCTTCCCGGAGAGCTGGAAGCACGCCGAGCTGACTGCCCTCCTGAAGAAACCAACGGCGGACCCCACCGACCTCAAGAACTACCGCCCCATCTCGCTCCTTCCTTTTCCGGCCAAAGTCATCGAGCAGACCGTCAACAGACAGCTTGCCGCCTTCCTTGAGACGAACGGATCCCTCGACCCCTCGCAGTCCAGGTTCCGGGCCAACCACAGCACCGAGAACGCCCTAATCGCAGCCACCGACAACATCAGAACCCTGATCGACAACGGGGAAACAGCGGCCCTCATCCTCCTGGACCTCTCTGCGGCGTTCAACACTGTCTGCCACCGCACCCTAGTGATGCGCCTCAGCAACATCGGAATCCGAGAGAAAGCACTGGAGTGGATCATCCCGTTCCTCGCCGGAAGAACCCAGAGAGTCCGCCTCCCTCCGTTCTGATCCGAGGCCACCGAAGTCATCTGCGGCGTACCACAAGGATCTTCACTCAGTCCAACCCTCTTCAACGTCTACATGAGCCCCCTCGCAGCCATCGCACGCCAACACAACCTCAACATCATCTCCTACGCCGATGACACCCAGCTGATCCTCTCCCTCACCAACGACCCCACCACCGCCAGAGCCAACCTACACGAAGGGATGAAAGATGTCGCCGACTGGATGAGAAACAGCCGCCTCAAACTGAATTCAGACAAGACGCAAGTCCTCATCCTGGGATCATCACCCTCCGCCTGGGACGACTCCTGGTGGCCCCCGACCCTGGGCACAGCTCCCAAACCAACGGACCACGCACGCAACCTAGGCTTTATCCTGGACTCCTCCCTGTCGATGACCAGACAAGTCAACGCAGTCTCATCTTCATGCTTCAACACCCTGCGCATGCTCCACAAGATCTTCAGATGGATCCCCACTGAAACCAGGAAGACCGTCACCCAGGCACTCGTCACCAGCCGACTGGACTACGGGAACACCCTCTTTGCCGGAACCACAGCCAAACTTCAAAAAAGACTCCAACGCATCCAGAACGCCTCCGCACGACTCATCCTGGACATCCCTCGACACAGCCACATCACCGGACACCTGAGAGACCTGCACTGGCTCCCCGTCAGCAAGAGAATCATGTTCAGACTCTTCACCCACGCACACAAGGCTCTCCACGACCTGGTACCCAAGTACCTCAACGACCGCATGACCTTCTACACGCCCACCCGCCAGCTATGATCGACCAGCCACGCCCTCGCCACCGTACCACGCATCCGCAGAGCCACCGCCGGAGGAAGATCCTTCTCCTACCTGGCAGCCAAGACTTGGAACTCCCTCCCCACCCACCTTGGCGAACCCAAGACCATCTCTCCTTCAGGAAGCAGCTCAAGACCTGGCTATTCGAGCAGTAGCATACCCCTCTCCCCCAGCGCCTTGAGACCCTCCCGGGTGAGTAGTGCGCTTTACAAATGCCGTGATTGATTGATTTATTGATTGGTTATTATGTCCAACCTTACGTCAAACTCGACACCTTCAAGGTATAAATATGCCCACATTTGCCCAAGGCAAACACACAGTGGTTTGGAGCAGTACGACTATCTACTTGCCCGACGCATCTCGCCGCAGCAAGTGCCAAAGGTAGCCGACCCTGCAGCTGACGCACTGAGATAGACGCTGTCTTTTCTCTTGCCGAGAAATCCAGCTTCAGTGTTTCCAGGCTACCAGGATACAAGACCTCCTTCATTCTAAACCAAGGTACGGAGCTGATTAGACCCTTAGAGAATTCTTGGAATAGATTCTTGGCAAAGAATACTAAACTTAAGCTACACCTCACTTAATTCTTCCCTCGTACTAGACCTAGGTTAGGTACACCGGGGTAGGCGTATTTTAGAAGCACCAGTTGAGTACTTTTAGTGTTTATTTATTAATCTATATAATGTTATGTTTTTTTATATGGCTTAGAAACTATATCATGCTTTTACAGTATTATTTTATAATACTCCTCGTACTGTACGCATTGTACTTTATAACCAGTATTACGATTGCAGTTCATTTCTTATGCTTGAGAAAGAAGACTGTTCAATAAATACTTTTATTGAAAACGCCTGTCTCTCTATTTCTCAGCACCTCTGGTGAAACGAAGCATGCACGATTGACTGAGTGAAATAACTATCTATTGTTTCCACGACTCTAGAGATTGATTTCTTATTCTTGGAAACAAAGTTGTCATGTTTATACGGTTGTCAGAAACTGATCCCTTCTTGTGAATTCGAGAAAGTTTCTAGTGACCTCTGAGCTAGCTGGCACTCACAATTAAGTCTAATATACTCGATAAAGACCTAGTCGACCTCAGTCCTACGTCTAAGCTACAGGATATATTATTCCAATGCGCAGAGCCTATTGGGAATATAGGAACTACACTACATCGCGCCCAACGTTTGGTAAGGCGATAATTTAACGCTAGATACTAGAGTAACTCAGTCGTGCTTTTCACACAGACCCCTTTTTTCCGTAAAAACTCCAACAGACATCTGAAGTGGATGAAAGGATAATATCCGCCAAAACTGAGTAGGACGAAAAATCCTATGTATTAGTTTTTGGTTTGTTCAACGTTGAAGGATACAGTGTTCCAAAAAGATTGTGCACCTTATCTTTGTTTCCTTGAAACGTTCTCCGCAAACTTTCGGTCAACAAAATGACGGATAGTGATGACGAAAGAGAAAGTTTTAGACAATAGAACACTCCAACAAAATGACCCGGATGTTATAATCATCCCGGCAAACGTGAGAAAAACTATAACTTACAAACTGATAAATAATGGAGTATCATCGAGGGGTGGTAAAGTAATCTTTGTTATAGAGGCACATGAATATCGTCAGACAGAGGTATTGTATTCATGGATTCAGTTTCCTGCAGCAAACGCAGGAACACATGAGTTCCACTACTACACAGTAGAGGAACCTCCAGCGGAATACGTTCCTTACGAGGACGTTGAAATTCCATTAACTTACCAAGAGCATCAGCTCTAGTTTAAAGGCGCCCTACAACAACAAAATCACACCACAGACTACTCAATCAGTCATTGGTAAATTGCCTGCAAAAAGGGAATACATTCCGTTTTGGTTAGCCCAATAAATTACTCAGATAGAGGCAGTATTTCCTGATAGTACACCTCATGAGAAACACAGAATTCTGACAATCTGTTTACCAATGGGGATCGCACCACATGTGGAGGACTGTGACACTTGGGGTACAGTCTTTGCTTCAATCTACACAAAAACAATGGTGTTCGTCTATGTCGGTAATACCAGACGTTCTAAGACAGATTCAAAATTAATACGGTCCAGAATCGGCCTTAAATGTTGGTATGAAATTGCTAAAAGATTTCAAATAGGTCTTGGCTATACTATTAGCTAACATTAAAGGTGAAGCAGCTTCCGTGGCAATCCGCCAAAAATTAAAAGAAACTGATGTAACAGAGCAGCCATTTGAACTTGCAAGAATTATTGAAAAATCATATGAAGAACTAGGAAGAGATAGTTTGGGTGGGAAACAATTAAAACTCCAACTAACAAAAAATCCTGAAAAAGTTTTTATTAAAAATAATCTCACTACTCCTAAAAAGAAGTGGGAAAACACTAAACAAACATTTCCTAAAGAGAAGCGTTCTCAGTCCAGAGGAAGATCTCCCCACCGGGGAGGTAGGTCTCCCCAACAGGAGCCCTCTGAAAAGAGGTATAACCTCAGAAATAGGGATAATTTTAAAAAACCTGATAGATATCAAGATACTGATACACATTCCTCTCGTACCTTTCAGACTTCCTCGCAGAAATCCGAGAGAAGAGGACGATCAGAACAAAAAGAAGAACGCTTAAAGTCCAAAGACGAATAGCATGTTCCAAAAAATAAGAAAATTCAATTCACCAAGAAGAAGGTAGCAAGCATAAAGATCAGACATGCCGAGGATCTTGAGGACGCAACTCAAGAACGGGGAGTGGGCCCAGACAATGCTAGACAGCACTGCAGAAGGCACCGTAGCTCGCGAGATCTTGAAGGATCATCTGGAGACAGTGGACTTGAATGAATGTATTCAAGTTAAAACTGCTGACACCAGGGTTAGTGTACCCCATAAGTTATATGAAGTAACGCTCCGGATGGAGGGGGACATACCTAGGAAAATAAAAGCACTCTTTTGGGAGAAGCTATCTAAGGGTTATGACATTCTTCTAGCTGAACAAGATTGGCCACCTGAATTTGTCGGGGAGTTCCCACATGGCGAAGAGATAATTATGCGAGCCTTCTCAAATCACATTCAAATTCATAAAAAATACACCTATGCCAGGAAATGGGCAGTAGCTCAGGCTCCAGCATTATACAAAAATCACGTACGATGGGATGAGGATTCTCTTCACCATAAAAAACTGTTAAAAAATCAACCAACAATGCAAAGACAATATCCTGTAAAACAGGAAGCTAAAAAACAGGTCAGGGAGATTTTAAATCAACTTGAATACCAAGGGGTGATTGAAACATGCACCTCATCAATGAACAATTCTTTGTTTTCTGTCTCCAAGCCAGACAATACATATCGTCTAGTTTTGGACTACAGCTACTTAACATCGTGCGTAAAAAATACAAAACTCGATAATTCTCGCCTCGGTGCCTATTCTAATCATGGGGTCCCACGCTGCAACTCTGGGCAATAGTTGCTTAATCTCCACTACGGCGGCCCACCCGCTGCGGGATGCCTGGCTTTCACCCTGGGGATACCCAGTAGGGGTTATCTCACAGGGAAAAAGCCAGGACGGGTTCCCAAGGCAAGCGCCTTGATGCCTTCGGGTGATACGTGCGCTATATAAGTCGCAATACATACGCAATACAAAACAACATTAGACATTTCTAATGGTTTTGTCTGTCAAAACATTGCCCCAGAAAGTAGGTATTTGACCGCTTTCTCAATTATAGGGACACAGCGACAATGTTGCCGTCTCCCCCAACGATTCAAGAATAGTCCAGGGTTATTTTCAGCCAGAGTAATAGAGGTACTACAAATGAACGATGATGAGGCATTATCTTATGTCGATGACATCTATCTTACAGACGATGATTTGGACGTACCCTTGAAAAGAGTGCACACCATAACACTTGAGTTTGCTTCTGAAGGGTACATATTCAATTTTAAGAAATCACGACTTGCCCACCTCAACGTCCTATTCTTAGGATACGAACTTTCAAGTGAAGGCAAAAGCCTGGCAGCTAACTTTCTAGAGAAATGTGCGCTGCTCCAACCTCCAAAGACGCTGAAAAACTTACAGTCAATTCTAGGTTTCCTGAATTTTGGAAGAACTTACGTTTTGAATTACGCAGAAAGGGTTAACCCTCTCTACGAACTAATCAAACCTGATTTCAAACCAACAAATTGGACTCAAAACCACACAGAAATGTTGCGTTCAGTGCAAACAGACATGTTAGCAAAAACACAGTTAGAGACACGCAACAATGTGCGCAATCTTGTGACCAGAATCATCCAAAGGAGATGCGGATTCACATACCTGACCTTTAATGAAGGTGAAAAGGTACCAATAGCATACAAATCACACTTGTAAACACAAGCTGAAATGAAATTCACTTCTACGTAAAAAATTCTGACAGCTGTTCAAACTGCAGTAGCAAAAGAGAGTGCCCTAGCGCAGGGAAAACGCATAATGATCGTTACACCTGTACCTGCCTTAGAGGCAGTAACAAAAGCAAGCATTCCAAATGCTAAGGCTTTACATCCGAGATGGATACAATGGGTTAATTCTCTTGCTGCAACAGACGTTGAATACGTTTTTGACCCCTACTTGAAAACACAAGAATTCCTACAATACGAACATGAATGTTCTCTGCCAACCAAAATTCTGCCTCTAGAACATTAAGGATGTATAATTTATACAGACGGATCAGCACAGCCCGCAATTAGGGGTAAACAAGCCTTTAGTGCTGCGTGCGCGATTGTTAAAGGTCGCTGGCGCAAAGGTAAATTTCGACCTATGGTCACTAAAACTCAATCACTCAGCGAGCTGAACTACAGGCTTTCAAGATGGCGCTTGAGAATACGGACCGCAAATTCCCAACACTTCTAGTGTACGATTCATATTACTGCGTCCAGTCTTACATTGAATATCTGCAGAACTGGGTTCAAAATGGTTTCAAAGACGCAAAAGGTGGCACAATTAAGCATAAAATGCTTTGGGAACAAGTAGTTCTTTTGCAAAAAGAACTACAAAAGACTCGCATGATCCATACACTGAGTCATCAGCGTGATGGCGTTCACGTTGCAGGGAATTCATTGGCTGATGAAGCCGCGAAGGCAGCTGTGCAAACGGCTTCCGTAGCTACAATCGCTCGTACAAAAAGAGACATAGATGGTGAAACATTGCTGGCAGTAAAAGCCTCAATTAAAGGTAGCTATGCAGCATTACCTCTAAACTATACACTAACTTAAACATACATAATTGATGCAAACTTCGTTCCTTTTGCTCGAATACCTGGAGTGGGGGACAGGGTATTTCCAAACAGGAACTGGAGAGGTGCTTTGGTTCACGAAGCACATATGGGAGAGGGTCTGACACATCAAGGGATCTTAAAATCTCTAAAGAATTAAAAGAGATGTACTGGTGGCCAGGAATGAGCATCCAAGTTTACGAATTCGGAATCAACTGCGATACCTGTTACAGAAATCATAGCTTTGAAAACCACCAGATACCTGACTACAGTGTAGCCAGTTCAGACACCATTGTTAGACAGCATTAGACTTTCTACACGCAAACGTCACAATGGACGAATGCGGTCCTACAACTATTATGACAAGATTCATTTGGAGGTGGCCTCAGCGCTCGGCTGACGCCCGAACTGTTAAAAAAGATTTGCAAGTCTTTATCGGCCCATACGCAATTGGCACGCTACATTCTGACCAGTGTCCTGCGTTTAGCTCTCGAGCTTACAAGGAGGCCATGGCTAGCTTGGGCCTTGCATTGCGGTACTCAAGTCCATTCCATCCTGAGGGAAATGTGGTAGTGGAAAGAAAAAACCGTGACATAAAGCAATCTATAACTTCTAGGGTATTAGGTTCGGGTGACGGGTGGGTCAAATATCTAATAAGTGTCCAACGTAGTCTTAACAATTTGCCAAGAAATTCTCTGGGTGGAATCACTCCATATGAATTACTATTTGGTACTAGAATGATAATCAAAGACCTCGATTGTCAAACTTCAGTGGTGGAACAAAAACCCTTTGATGTCAAAGATTGTTTGGGTGTTTTACAGGACTTAAATGAAACAAGAAGAAGTCTGAGTAACACAATAAAGAAGCAAACGACCACTGAAGAAAAAACCCCTGTCCCAGCAAGACCTGTCTGAATTCCAAAGATTGGGGATCTAGTCAGGGAAAAGATCGTGGTGAAGAAGGAATTTGGGGCTTCTTACAGAAAAGCAGTACCTGTCTTAGCTATCAGCGGAACAAGATCAGTGGTACTACCGCCCCTTGCTGGTAAAAAGGAGAACCGAGTCGTATCCATAGACCTGGTGAAACCACAGTATGTGGCCAATAATAAGAAGTAGGCCCAGTGGACTCCCAAGATGTAGCAGATGACCTAATCTTGCTACAATACAAGAGGTTCAAACTGAAAGACTTATCGCCTTCAATAAACCTGCAGTGAGAAGAGATAGTCTATGCAACAATGCCATGGAACTTGTGCCTCTTGAGACCCAAATAACATTTCTTCAAGAATCACCTGACTACAATGATATGGCCTCTGACTATACTAATATGACAAAGGAAGAAAAAATTCCAAACAATCCTGTTGCAATTCCAACAATTGACAGAACTGCTTCTGGCTATTCCATCAACTTTGATACATTTTCTGAGGATCCCAGTGAACTTGAAACAACACCAGCTAATAAAAATGTCAAAGAAAAGATAACAGAACTCTTTAATCAACTTGAAAATACATATCTGGTTTCACCATGGGTTGAATTTTGGATTGTGTTAGGTGTACTTTTCCTCCTACTTTGGCTCATTCTTGTTTTAAGCTTGAGAAAAATGATATATGGAAAATACAGTACAATGGACACAGCAAGTAAGAACATCAACTTGCTCCTGAAACCTCACAAATCATCTTACCGTGAGCAAAGAGACCTGTCATCAGTGAACATCACAGCGGTTCCTATACCTGGTGGTATAGCATGGGATACAACTGATTATGACATTTATGGCCCCGTGGAACTGTTAAAGATTCCACACCAGTTAAAGGTTTCTTTGAGTGACTTTGTTGCACCCAGCACATTTTCTGATGATTGGGACTTTGAAACTGTTAATAACATGATGAGAGATTTAGAAATGTCAGCTAACTTTACAGAACATGAATACTTAGAAGGTTAATCAGATTATGAACAAATGTATTGTTTTAATCATTATGGTCACCATTATTTGCACAAATCTGCAAACCCTAGAAATGTTTTTAATTATAATCAATGGGAACATTGTCCAACGTCACCAAAGGGTAGCTCAAAAACATTTTATGACAAGTTTCCATGCTTCTCAGGGTTTAATGTCAAAAATCCAGAAACATTTTCTTTCAAAAATATAAATAATCAAATAACCATATAGATGAATGGACACTTGTAGCTTCATAAACATTGGTTAGAATGGATCACCCTCATAAACGCTATGTTTTTAGAATGCGGTGTATATCTGTTCTCCGCCCCACAGCAAAACTTTAATATAAATTCCTGTATTGAGGAGATTTCGTGCTTTAACAGGGAGCAAGGCTTCTTTATAAACCCAAGCCGCTTGTGGCGAGGATTACCGGACTTGTGCTGACTCTGCCCCTGGACCAGGGGCAGAGTCAGCACAAGTCCGGTAATCCTTGAAGCACGAAATCTCCTCAATACAGGAATTGAGAGAGAGCTAGAAATCGAGTGTTTTGAATAAAGACACCCATGAATACTACACAAGTAGTGTAAGTAATTCTGTGTTTGTTTGTCCTGACAAATGCTCTACAGACCCGGCTGGGCAATAGGGAGCAGAAACATGTTGACAGTAGTTATTAAGTGGCATAATAGGATCCAGTAACTTGATCTACAATTATACCCACCATCAAGTCTTTTAACAACAGAGCCCTACCTTTTTATATTAAAGTTTTGCTTGGAGAGACTCTGTTTTTTAAGTTTTCTTAATTTTTCCACCTCTTTCTTTGGGGGTGCCCCTCATTCTCTGGACGCTGCTATCAAAACCAGAGGTTGCCTCTGGATGAGGCTGGCATATAGCACGATTGGACATCCAATGACAATGCCGTAACGCTAATGTGGGGCGGAGAACAGATATACACCGCATTCTAAAAACATAGCGTTTATGAGGGTGATCCATTCTAACCAATGGTTATGAAGCTACAAGTGTCCATTCATATATATGGTTATTTGAATATTGAAACGGGGAACTGAATGGACAGTAATCCCTCCTCCCCACCAGTTGATTATCAAAAATATGAATAAGACAGGATTGAAAAACATGTTGACCAATACTAAACAAATTTATTCTGCAAACTTTTATGCTCAGCTGTCTACATTAGGTTTTAACTTTTGGAAAGAAAACATTGAGACGAAAAGTATTTGGGGCACAAAAGACTGCCAGGTACAAGGTGTAGAAGCCTTATTCAGAGCCTGTATTATCCCAGAACAAATAATGTTTTAAAATGACACTGTTCAACAAACATCTTGTCTTTGCTTGGCTAAGATAAAAGATTTAAATAAACCGTCCATACCTAAACCCTCGCTTGAAAGTAATAGCACTGCAGATGAGGAGGTAGACGTGAAACAGATTTTACAACACCGCAAAACTAATCCTGATTGGAAAAAATGGTTAATCTGGCCCACAGACACTAATAACTGTCAAGATAGTGATGGAGCAAGGATTTGCACGTAAAGCGACTTGCTCGAACTCTTGAACCTCAAATAACGTTAATTCCTTAATCATTATGTTTGTCTTATTAATTTGCCCCTTTTCCGATTATTTTGGGGTGTCCGAGTGAAGCTTGCCTATGTGTTTACTAATCCTAAATACGCTTGCAACCTAAAATGGCTGCTGCTACGTGGGAATTTCTTCTGCGCATGCGTCGGTCATACCCATGTGACGTGACGTACTCACAGTCTTGGTGGGAAACTGTTTGCACTTGCACATTAGAGCTAAGATGGCTGCTTTGTGTTCTCACATGCCTTGCAGTGCTACTTTTGCTAAGCTTTTCGTTCTGCTTAATCACTAAGCTATAGTTTACTATAAAGTAATGGGTATAGAGTAGAAGTTCATGGTATACAGTGTATTCATTTTTTCCGTGTTCTAAAACTGTTTCTTTTCCATTTTATGGTACTTTCCGAAATGTGGCCGGTGTCCCTGGCTGTACTCCATCTTGCTTGAAACTGAGTCTGTGCAAGATCTGCGAGTCTCCACAGCAGTGACGTTTGAATTGAAGCCAAGGAGCTGACTGACTGAGAAGATGCTCCTGGGAACCTCACCTTACGAACCCCAGAGAAATACATTGTATTTGTAAATAGAACATTCATTGTTATGGACCGAATACATCATGAGAAGCTGAAAGTCAAAGGGCGTACTTTTTGAAACAAATGAGGAGCTTGAGAAAAGCTCCAATCTTAGATGGTGTGATGACCTGTCCTTTCTTTTTGACCAATCGAAATTGGGGATCCTTACACTTGCAACATTTGGGGGGTGGTACACCGACCGGAAAAATAGTATAACTAGCATAGGGTTCGCTAGAGAAATTGTCCCACTTGTCCGAATAGCTGACCTGTCACTGACCCAACACACTCAACAGCTGATCGAGAACAGAGGTGCTGCGGAGCACTCTGTCAGACATACCCACAGACCCAATCGGGGTTTTGGGAACCTTAAGTGCTGGTGAAGCACTTTGTTGGGGAATTCGATAACCCAATCGGGGTTTTGACTGATAGCTGTAGAGAGGGTGTAGCGCAGGCGTTGCAACTGAACTGCGAGGGGTGGTCTCAACTTTGGCGGTCCGGTTCTGATCCAAATCTGGGTTTCCTGTCCTAGTTTCCATACTGCACGTGCTGGCCTACTGGCAATCTGCTTTCCTTGAGGGTTTCTCCTGTCCTAAAAACTGACCCGTGGCCTGGGTTGGTTTTCACACCGTTCTAGGTAAATATAAATCTGAGTGAGAGACCTATAATACCTTTGCATCCTTTTCTTACTTTCTTTTATCTTGCTAAAGTTAAAATTGCACTTGTTCCTTTTCTTCCCCCCTCCTTTGTGATAAAATAATAAAATCGTGATTCTTGCTGTTTTAGCATGACCCAATTTCTCCCTATCCTTTAGAAGAAAATTAAAGAACTGTTCATGAATATTAGTTGTTCCTTTTCTTTACCCTCCTTTAGCTGATTTAAAGTGGTTGCACTGAATTATTAGCCTGTTCCATTTCTTACCCATCCCTATAGTTACATGGTAAACTGAGTTTGTCATTACCGTTCATATTCCTTTTTCTTATCTTCTTTACTGAAACACCTAAAACTGTGACATTTTAGTATGTTCCTTCTTTTCCCCGTCCTTTAGAAATACCATATTAAAGTCTAACCTTGTTGAAAGTTTCGTATTAGCATGTTCCCTGTTCTTACCTTTCTTTAGATTACTAAATGATTGGCATCATTTATCTCTTACATGGTTATACACTTTTCATGATTTTGGTCATTGATAGTTTACTTGCTGTAAACCTCTTGCTTTCAACCCTTGACGAAGATTAGATAAAGGTTTTCAAAACTTCCTGAGTTTGTGGTTATTTTAAAGAATGCAAATGTTATAAATGTTATTTTAGACTGCTTATCTTTTCAACTAGCTCCCTGATCTATTGTGGTCATAGGTACCGGTAACAAGGATTGGTAAGTCAAGGATATAGGAAACAGTTAGAACTCAATTACTGGTAGTAGAGTGTAGGTTACCCGCTTAAGTAAGTATGATTAATGTATGACTTATGGGCCCAAGTGTGTGTAGTGATAAAAATATAGTCGGGTGACCTGCGCGCTCTATCAGTAATTTTCTGGTAGCAGAGGAATGGTTAGGGACTAGTTAAGGTAGGTAGGTAGGTAAAATTGCTGCTACCTGTGAGAGTTAAGATTGCTGCTAAAAGTATCGATCGATCAAATGAAAATTGTTTTGAAATGTTCTGAAATGTTTTGATTTTTTTTTATAATATGCTGCTATAGTGATATATGTATTAACAAAACTCGTCTGTGATTGTTAAATGTTTTGTCTGGAATCCCCGGGGGCAGAATAGCGACTGGTAAGTGCCACATCGCATAGAGGTCAGTGGCTCGAGGAAACTTAGTGCAGGTTGGGCAGAACTGGAAGCACTAATTAGGGTTTTCTGTATGAATAAATGATAGCAGAGTTCGCTGGCAAAACTTCTATTGTGATATAACCTAGTAAGGGTCACACGGGAGGAGTAGCAGGTTCGTCTGAGCTTGATTGATAGCAAAGGGGTTCGCTGGTGAAACTTTGGACTTAGTATATATCCCAGAGTGGATGAGTCTCAAGGAGTAGCAGGTTCTCTAATGCTTGTGTGAAGAGTAGGCAGAAGGGATCTACTCGCAGTATATGAAAAGTAAACAGAAGGGATTTACTTGCAGTGAAACAAATCTTTTCTTTCTAGTCTCTCGAGTACAGTAGCTAATGTTTTTGCGTTGTAAATTAAACAAAGCACTTGCACTTTAAGAAGGGTAGAAATTGAGTATTCCGTTACCTTGTGAAGGAGACAGTCAGTTGCGAAGCTGCGCTGACGTCACTCAGTGCCGCACTGGTATTGGTCGAGACAGCGGGCGTCTAGCTGAGATAGAATTGTGAAGGAGGGGTGAGCACAGGAGCGTGGGAACTCGTCTCACGTGAAAAGCCGCACACTCATTGGTTGAATTATTGTGAAATCGCAACGTTGGTTGGTTGCAGAGAAATAAATAAAGTGTTTGTATTGGAAGTGATTTTGTATACCAAGAAATTTGCGAGAAGGTATATGCGGTATCCAACTCGTCCAGAGACTCGACCTGATCCAAGATATCAAGGTTTTGTGAGGGATCAGTGGAGAACAGCTAGGAATAACATAATGTACGGAAGTAAGAGGAAAATGACACTTGTAGACAGAGTACAGAATTATTTCAAGAAAGATAAGCCCATCAAAACTAGAGAAGGAGGTATCAATCCACCACCTAATACTCCTGCATCATTTATGATGTTTGACAGAGGCTACCATGCTTGCGTATGGTTAGACAATTGGGTGGAGTATACTAAAAATGACGGAATTTTAGCATTTCCCTTAGAAGGTACTTTTAATGGTAGAATTTTGTTTAATTTGAGGACTCGAATGAATGATTTACATCCCAGACCTAGACTAACGCAATATGAGGCCTTAGAAGAATGGGAAATAGAGGCTTTTGAGCGAGACAGACCCAGAATTGACAAAGGGTTAAGTAAATTTTACCCGAAGGTAAAGAAAGGGACCCGAGAAAAAAGAATGAAAGAATGGAGACAGAATATGATGGTAGAAGGATTGTACCCTGTATTGACAGTAGAAGAACCCATGGGAGGGAAAAGGACAGAGAAAACAAAACATTTAATGACCAGTGGTAATTCAGACGATGATTATCTGGAGGATTTGTTAATGAAGAATCTACCACCTTATAATGAGGGTCCAAGATCCCTGAGTACGAGAAACCCATTCCTGAAACCTAATTATGGCAAAGGATCAAGTATGACAAATCCAAGTGCCCCGAGTTTAAACCCTCCTTTGATTCCACAAATAGTACATGAAAACTCCATGGAAAAGGTAATACAGGATAGAGAACGAGAGGCATTAATCAAACAAAGAACTGAACCAATCCAGAAAATCTCCCAATTAAATACGAGTCCTGAAGCTTTAACAATCCCAGTAACTATTGGCCCAGTTGTTCCTTTGTACAGGGATAAACAAGGTAGTCCAAAAACTCCAGTCATAACTACATCTGTAGTCCAGCAGAGAAAAGAGCCCATGGTAATAGATGATCATGCAAGCGAAAGTGAATCTGTGATTTCCCTTATGGACTTACCAATAAGGGAACCTGAAGGGAGTTCACAGAGAAAGAACACTCCTTTTAGTTCGAGAGAAGTTCAGATTGAGTCATCATCTGGTACTAGATGTGCCACAGTAGTGACTCCTGAAGAAATAGACAGATGGACCCGAGAACTAGAAAAACCAAATCCTCAGCCAAAACCATTAGGTATATATAAGCTAAGAATAGAATTGGAGGAATTGATGGCTGGAAATGTGGGATTGGACAGACTGAACACCCTTAGTGAAAATGAATTATTATTCATTTGCAAAAGTATCACCCGGAACACCAGAGTGTACCATGAGAAATTAATGGACACTGCAGCTAGTATGGGAATAGAAATTGCAGATCTAAAGTGTTGCAAAAACCCTATAGAGCAGAATTCTCAGACAAAGACATGGAAAAACATGAACGTTTCAGGGAAAAAGGTACAAATAAGAGAATTACTAAGCCTGTTACAAAAATGGGGAGATTTAGAAAAATGGAAAGCCAGGTGGGCAAAGAAAAAGGAAGAAATTAGATCAAAACAAATGACTTCCGAATATGTTTTAAAAGAAACAGAAAGGGTGGAGAAATTATATCCTATGCGAGAAGTGCCAGGAGGAGGATATGTACATGTTCCATGGTCCCGACAGGATATTGTATCCTTTACAAATGATTTCCCAAAATTGCGTGAAAAACCTGTAGAATGGTACAGACAGGTCGAGAGATTTGTGAAAGTTTCAAAATGCCTTCTGAAAGACTTAGATGGTTTCTTTGACATTGTAGTTCCTGTAGATTTGTGGACAGAATGTAAAATTGCTGTTGATTGGCCTAGTGAAGAATACCCTAGAGACCCGAAGACATGGGCTCCTTCCGAAGACGTTATGCGGAAATATAATCAGGTGATGCTGTATCTAAAAGGAAAGGTGCCTGCAAAGGAAACTGATTGGACCCGAATAGATAGAACTACCCAAAATCGAGATGAAACTGTACATTCTTACTATGAACGACTGTTACAGGTATTCAAAACGTACAGTGGCCTGGACAATAAAGAAATGAAAGATTTGACTTCATATATAGATTTGTGTTAGGGTTAAGGCCTGAGATCTCACAGTGAATCAAAGATAATAAAATCTGCTGGCAGGCAAAACCAATTGACGAAGTCCTAAAATATGCAAAGTACTGTGAAGATGAGCTGGAAAACAAACTAAAAGAGCTGAAAGAAAAGGTCATGTGGGCACAGGTAAAATTAGCAGAGCACCAGAAACAGCAATTAAGCAAAATGACTAGTAATCAGAATCAAGGCCCGGGGGTGGGGAAAAGCCGAGAGTAAAAATGAGCAGAGAAGAGGTGAGGAAAAAGTTTCCCTGCCACGGGTGCGGAAAGATGGGACATTGGAGAGACGAGAGTAAGGCTGTGCAGAATGGTAATGTGCAAATTAATGATTTAAATCCACAGATGCAGAAAGAGGTACCACGGAAGACCCAGCAGCAGGTAAAACAGCATCAGTTGCCGCGTGCACCTAGGCCAAATTACAAAAGCAAAGCACAACAGGGTGAAGACACCACAGATTGGGAAGGAAGGGAGGATAGAAATGCAGCAACTTCACAATTTCTGTTAAATGACACATTCCTCTGTGACGATACCTACTGACTGTGCCTGAGTGGGGAGGACGAGGAGTGCGTGCTTGGCGCCTCCTTGCCGGTGGACCAGTCAGGGCCATACATTGAAGGAAAGGTTGAAGGAAATGACGTCACCTTTCTGTTGGACACTGGTGCTACCCGTTCTACTGTGAGAACAGCAGACGTTCAAAACCTACCCCTCTCGGGAAAGCGATCCAAGTAGTGGGCGTTTCTTATAAGCTAATTAGTACCCCAGTTACAGAACCTATGGAAATTAAAATAGGGAATTTCAAAGAAATGCATAGATTTGTTGTTTGTGATTCAAGTCCTGTAAACCTACTAGGACGAGATTTGTTGTGCAAAATGAACTGTACCATCTTTTGCACTCCAAATGATGTCGAAATTCAGACCCCAGATGAAGACGGAATATACAAACTAATGTTAGCAAGACCCGACTCAGAAATTAAAAGGCTGACAATACAAGACTTACCTGAAGAACTCGAACAGACAGTAAGATCGGAGGTATGGGATTTCACTGGAAAGGATGTAGGACTAATGGCAAATGTTGACCCAATTAAAATATCCATAAAAGAAGATGCAGTCTACCCCAATACTCGACAGTATAAAATGAGTGCAGAAGTGAAAGCAGGAGTTGCTATTGAAATAAAAAGATTGCTAGAAGCAGGCATTTTGCAAGAAGTGTTGAGCAGTCCTTGTAACTCACCCATAATTGGCATAAAGAAACCGAGTGGTAAGTACAGGGTCGTACAGGACCTGCGCAAGGTTAATAAAATTGTTGTTCCTTGCTGTCCCTTCGTGCCAAATCCTGCAGTAATTCTATACCAAATACCATGGAACGCTGGATGGTTTACCGTCATTGACTTGTGTCATGCATTCTTTTCGATTCCATTGCATCCAGACAGCAAATTTCTTTTTTCATTTGAGTTCGACAGCCATGTCTACGTCTGGAATCGTGTTCCTCAGGGGTACACGGAGAGTCCTTCTATTTTTAATCAAATTTTGAAAAAATGCCTTGAATCTCTGGTATTGCCTGGAAAGTCAGTCCTGGTGCAATACATAGTCGACCTCTTGATAGCATCTAAAAGCAGGAAAGATTGTGTTGTTGACACCATTGCCTTACTAAACTATTTAGGTGAAGGAAGACATAAAGTATCACCAGACAAACTGCAGTTCTGCACCTCATCAGTAAAATATCTGGGGCACCAGATAGAGAAAGGTGTCAGGAAAGTTACCACGGAGAGAATTATGATCATTCGAAACATGGAACTGCTCAATACCTAGAAAGAAATCAGAATGCTTCTTGGAGTTGTAGGATACTGCAGGCAGTAGATTGTGGGATTTGCAGTCCTAGCAAGGCCCTTGATAAAAAGGACAAAGGAAGGAGCTAAAGACCCAGTGGAGTGGGATGACGAGAGCATGACTGCTTTTGTAAAATTACGAGAATGCCTGTGTACAGCTCCGGCATTAGGAATGCCTAACTACTCGAAAGAGTTTGCACTGTTTTGTGACACACGAGACAATTGTGCACTTTCAGTCCTGACCCAAGTTCATGGCTTTACAAGACGTCCAGTGGCATACTTTTCTTCCACGTTGGACCCAGTAGCAGCTGGATTACCCGGATGTCTGAAAGCAGTAGCTGCAACATGCATGAGTCTTGAACAGAGTGAATCCATTGTTATGGGACATCCTGTAACTGTGTATGTTCCACATGCTATTGTGATTTTGTTGACAAGAACTAAAACCCAGTCTCTCACACCAAGTCGCCTGACTAAGTATGAGAGAATGCTTGTAGGTGCAGGAAATGTGACCATTGCTAGATGTAATATTTTGAATCCTGCTACCTTACTGCCAAATTCACTTACAACAGAAGTAAAAGGAGAAGTTGAGCATGACTGCATTGATTTGACCGAGTTTAGTACAAAACCACGCGCAGACATAAAAGAAGAACCCTTAAATAACGAAGATTATGAGCTATTTGTAGATGGCTCATGTATGAGACATGATGAGGGAGGCCTAAGCGCTGCCTATTCAGTGTGTACTTTGGGAGGTCCTGTGGAAGCATCCTATTTACATGGAGTCAAGTCAGCACAAGTAGCTGAATTGGTTGCATTGGCAAGAGCCTGTAAATTTGGGAAAAACTCAAAAATAACCATATACACTGACAGACAGAATGGTTATGGGGTTGTGCATGACTTTGGCCAATTATGGATGCAAAGGGAGTTCCTGACTTCTTCAGGCACCCCTATCGGAAATGGAAAGTATGTACAGGATTTACTGGAAGCAATCCAGTTACCAAAAGAATTGGCTGTGGTCAAGTGTGCTGCTCACAAATCTGGCAACGACAAAGTGACAGCAGGTAATCGATATGCTGACCAGTTAGCCCAGCATTGTGCAAAATACAAGATGGCTATTAATATAAAGGTTGGGGGAAACGGGAACAGCTGCCAACTTATGATTGCTAGAGGGATTTAACACATGGGAAGAAGTGAGAGATTTACAAGATGCAGCAGAGCCAAAAGAAAGGGAAGATTGGAAGAAATTTGGTTTTCAAAGAAGGGTGGAAGACCATGTCATTCTTTACCTTGATGGTATGCCTGTGTTGCCAGACTGTTGGCTTGCTCCTATGGCTAGGTTGATACATGGAGACACACATCTGGTGAGAGACGCAATGATTCGCATATTTAGACAGTCAGGGTTCAATTCGAGATTCAGAAACATAGCAGAGGTACTCTGCCAAAGGTGTCTGGTTTGTCAGCAATTTAACCCAGGAAAGAAAACTGTAGTGTTGCCAGGAAGGATTGGATAGGCAGAAGGCCCTTTTAGTCGACTCCAACTTGATTTCTTTCAGTTACCCTCTTGTCGAGGAATGAAGTACATACTTGTCATTGTCTGCCTGTTTTCAAAGTGGGTAGAAGCTTACCCTGCACGCATGGTGCAGGGTATGGTAGAGAAAAGAAGAGAAAGTTTCCAAAAGAAAGCAAAAAACAAAAATCAGAAAATTCCTAAATGGGCTGAAAGCATAGGGAGCACCTCAAATGGTGGGGTTAATGCTGCTATGTTGCTGGATTTCGAAAAGAAGGGGAAGGGGCCTCACTGTAGCCAAATTGTTACTTAGGGAACTTATACCTCGGTACGGATTCCCGGTCACAATTGAATCAGACAGAGGAAAGCATTTCCATAATGAGGTGATAAGGCAAATTTGTGAAGCATTCAAAATCACGCAAAAACTGCACTGTGCATATCGCCCAGAGGCTCCTGGAGTGGTAGAACAACTGAATGGCACTATTAAATCAAGATTGGGAAAAATGTGTTAATCCACTCAAATGGAATGACCAGATGCTTTACCCCTTGTTTTGATGGGACTCAGAAGTATTCCAGACCGGAACACGGGCTTGAGTCCCCATGAGATACTGATGGGAAGAGCACGCATTGCTCAAGCATGGGTGCCAGGATACAAACTGATAAGCATATCTGATTATTTGGTTCTAGAGTACTGCAAAGAACTGGCTGACCAAGTGCGTCTATCTCTCACCAGGTTGGGGATGATGCTGTCGCCAGACCAACAACACCAGCACATGACCTGAACCCAGGTGATTGGGTGGTAATAAAGAAGCATACTCGGAAAAGTTGCCTTGCACCCATGTGGGGAACACCACGACAAGTAATACTGGTTACCACCACAGCTGTGAAATGTGCAGGAGTACTAAGGTGGATTCATGCCAGCAATATGAAGAAAGTGACTGAACCTGAAGAAACTGAGGCTGAAGGTTGTACAGCGGAGGGGTCCCAAGATAGCGGTCCTGAAGTGGCTGAAGAAGAACAACCAAGCTCCAGTCAAGATGATTGGGTTCCAATAATCGACCTGACTGTAGATCCTGTGAGAACAAGAAGACAAACCTCTTTAGATAGACAGTGGGATAGTGAGGACGAGACAGGTATAGAAGGAGATACTCAGATCATCGAAATCCAAATCAAATCTGATTCTGAGGAGGACCAGATAGGGAATGAACAGGTAATTGACACTCCCCCAAGAACTCCTGAGTCAGAAGAGGGACAGATAGAAATTAGGGCGGAAGTTCAAGCGGAAGAAAATCAAAGGTTCGAAGAGCTTGAACAGGATCAGATAGGACTAGACAATTGTGTTCAGGAAGAAGAAATTGAAACAAATCAAAGCCAAATCCAGCATACACCTGAACAAGGCCAGTTTAGTGACCAGGCAGAAGAAACTGATGAAAGACCTGGACCTAGTCAGTTAGGGAGAAACACAGAAGACTAACTCGAAACAAATGTGCCACAACTGAATGAAAATAAAAGAGTGTTTGAAGAAAGCCAAGACACAGTGCCAGTTAAAAGACTCAGAAAAGGAGACGCGGTACCTAGATTTGTAAAGAGACTGAGACTGCGACTAAAGACAATAAACGAAGAACCTAAGCAGATAAATGAAGTCTCAAGTCAAACTGACCCAGCTGTAATAAAACCAAAGCGAAGAAGTGCTCGAATAAAAAGACTGAATAACAAGTATCAGAGTCCTCAATGGACTTATCTTGTGTTGGAAGACTTTGAAAACTTGGAAATAAGTTACGAAAGTGATGAAGAATTGATTACTGATCAGACTGACGAAGAAGTGAAACCAACCTGAAAGTTGCTCGGAGTAAACAAGCTGTGCAAAGTTACAAAGAGGGGTTGAAGCTCCTTTTGAGTCAAAATGTCTGATTCCTCTGTGGATGGGAGACCGAGACGAGGTTGGTTAAAGACTTGCTGCAAAGTATGTTCATGTAGTGTAGCAATAGTACTTATACTTTGGATAGGACTAACAATAGCTATTCCTTCTATGATGAGCAAAGATACTAACTTGTACCCTACAAATGCCGAAAGAGACAGAAGAATTACAAACTAGAATACACCACAAAGAGTAGATACACCAGAAAAGGCACTTGACCTTAGACAAACAAAGGTAGATTTAGAAGCACCAGATGAGGAAGGTGTACACTATAATAGAATCAAAAACAAAACCCATTTAAATGTATTTGCAAACCTGTTGATACACTACGTAGAAGCTATGGAAATAGACGACTGTTATGTCTGTATGAAACTGCCTACCTCAGTAGCTGAAGGGGTGACGTATCACCACCTGCCACTAACCTATGGAATTTCCTGTAGTATTCTAACTGGTTTATTTTATAGACTTTGATGTGATATTTTCTGAACTTCCTGTACGAAGAAACCTGAACCCTGTACACACAACTAGAGATGTAGCTAAATACATGAGTGAATATTTTCTAACTGTAGGTAAAATAAATATAGATGACGCACACAAAGATAACCTGACCTGTTCATTACACGAAAAGGAAAAAATGTTTCTGAATATGGTAGAGAAAAGAAGAGAAAGTTTCCAAAAGAAAGCAAAAAACAAAAATCAGAAAATTCCTAAATGGGCTGAAAGCATAGGGAGCACCTCAAATGGTGGGGCTAATGCTGCTATGTTGCTGGATTTCGAAAAGAAGGGGAAACTTTGTCTTCAAAGAGAAAGAACTAGTTATTATAACAATATATTAATTGGTTCCAGTGAATACGAACACAATTACAAGGTAATTGGGGGTTGGGGTTTCAAAGATGGGTCAGAACCTGTGCTTCCTGGAATTTATTATATATTAGGAAACAAGGCTTATTTCAAATTACCCGACCATTGGTACGGGAGCTGTTACTTTGGTATTGTCTTCCCAAAGCTATACCATGTGGGGAAAATCACTGGAAGCACTGAAGGGACTAATGAATTAGTACGTAGTAAAAGAGAAAGTGTTGGTGAAATAGAAGGTGATATTTTTAGTGCATTGATACCTAAAGTGGGAGTGGCTCTGAATACACACAGCATTTGCAAATTGTCCACAGTAGTAGATCGGTTATCGACTGACACTGCTGGAAGTTTTCTGATGGTCAATACTGAAATGGTTGCGATCAGATCAATGGTTTTACAAAATTGACTTGCTCTTGGTACATTATTGGCAAAAGAGGGCTGAGTCTGCAGAATGTTGAAAGCGCAACATTGTTGCACTTACATACCTGACAAGAGTGTGGAAATTAAGGGGTATTTGAGAAACATTACAAATTTGGAAAAAGAGCTTAAACCACTGGAGGTTGATAGTGCCTGGAAGAGACTTACTGATGGTCTCTCTGCTGTAGGTAATTGGTTTTCTAATTTAGGTAGAAGTCTTGTGAACAAAATATTGATGCCAATAGCGGGATTAGGGTTATTAGTGTTCATAATAATAATTTGCTGCAAATGTCGAAAACACAAGAAGAAATATACTGTGAATAGGCGAGGAGTGAAAAGAAATGTTGAAAAGCTCAAATTAGAAGAATTGAATAATAAGATTTATAAAAGAATGAAAAATTCTCATCCTAATAAAGATGCTGAGAAAAAGCTAAATGAAAAGTTTGAAGAAATTGAAATGGGTGAAATGTGACAAGTTGGCATCTGGTTCCATTAATTGTGATGATATAAAATATCATCAAAGAGGGGATTGATGGAGCAAGGATTCGCACTTAAAGCGACTTGCTCGAACTCATTAACCTCAAATAAAGTTAATTCATTAATCAATATGTTTGTCTTATTAATTTGCCCTTTTCCGACACTTTTGGGGTGTCTGAGTGAAGCTTGCCTATGTGTTTACCTAAAATGGCTGCTGCTCCGCTGGAATTTCTTCTGTGCATGCGTCGGTCATACCCATGTGACGTGAGGTACTCGTAGTCTTGGTGGGAAACTGTTTGCACTTGCGCATTAGAGCTAAGATGGCTGCTTTGTGTTCTCACATGCCTGAAGCTTGCAGTGCTGCTTTTGCTATGCTGTTCATTCTGCTTAATCACTAAGCTATAGTTTACTATAAAGTAATGGGTATAGAGTAGAAGTTCATGGTATACAGTGTATTAGTTTTTTCCGTGCTCTAAAACTGTTTCTTTTCCATTTTATGGTACTTTACGAAATGTGTCCGTTGTCCCTGGCTGTACTCCATCTTGCTTGAAACTGAGTCTGCGCGAGATCTGCGAGTCTCCACAGCAGTGACCTTTGAATTGAAGCCAAGGAGCTGACTGACTGAGAAGGTGCTCCGGGGAACCTCACCTTACGAACCCCAGAGAAATACATTGTATTTGTAAATAGAACCGAATACATCATGAGAAGCTGAAAGTCAAAGGGCGTACTTTTTGATGCAAATGAGGAGCTTGAGAAAAGCTCCAATCTTAGATGGTGTGATGACCTGTCCTTTCTTTTTGGCCAATCGAAATTGGGGATCCTTACACTTGCAACATTTGGGGGCTGGTACACCGACCTGAAAAATAGTATAACTAGCCTAGGGTTAGCTAGAGAAATTGTCGGACTTGTCCGAATAGCTGACCTGTCACTGACCCAACGCACTCAATAGCTGATCGAGAACAGAGGTGCTGCGGAGCACTCTGTCAGACAGACCCACAGACCCAATCGGGGTTTTGGGAACCTTAAGTGCTGGCGAAGCACTTTTTTGGGGAATTCGATAACCCAATCAGGGTTTTGACTAATAGCTGCAGAGAGGGTGTAGCGCAGGCGTTGCAACTGAACTGCGGGTGCTGGTCTCAACTTTAGAGACCTATAGTACCTTTGCATCCTTTTCTTACTTTCTTTTATCTTGCTAAAGTTAAAATTGCACATGTTCCTTTTCTTCCCCCCTCCTTTGTGATAAAATAATAAAATCGTGATTCTTGCTGTTTTAGCATGACCCAATTTCTCCCTATCCTTTAGAAGAAAATTAAAGAACTGTTCATGAATATTAGTTGTTCCTTTTATTTACCCTCCTTTAGCTGATTTAAAGTGGTTGCACTGAATTATTAGCATGTTCCATTTCTTACCCATCCCTATAGTTACATGGTAAACTCAGTTTCATCATTACCGTTCATATTCCTTTTTCTTATCTTCTTTATTGAAACACCTAAAACATTGACATTTTAGTATGTTCCTTCTTTTCCCCGTCATTTAGAAATACCATATTAAAGTCTAAACTTGTTGAAAGTTTCGTATTAGCATGTTGCCTGTTCTTACCTTCCTTTAGATTACTAAATGATTGGCATAATTTATCTCTTACATGGTTATACACTTTTCATGATAGTGGTCATTGATAGTTTACTTGCTGTAAACCTCTTGCTTTCAACCCTCGATGAATATTAGATAAAGGTTTTCAAAACTTCCTGAGTTTGTGGTTATTTTAAAGAGTGCAAATGTTATAAATGTTATTTTAGACTGCTTATCTTTTCAACGAGCTCCCTGATCCATTGTGGTCATAGGTACCGGTGACAAGGATTGGTAAGTCAAGGATATAGGAAACAGTTAGAACTCAATTACTAGTAGTAGAGTGTAGGTTACTCGATTAGGTAAGTATGATTAATGTATGACTTATGGGCCCAAGTGTGCGTAGTGGTAAAAATATAGACGGGTGACCTGCGCGCTCTATCAATAGATTCCTGAACAAAACACAAGGGTTCACAGTGAATAAGCCAGATCCAAGATATTCCCATACCCCAACGGCTACCAATCCTAATGACAGCAGTCATTGAGGTTTCACCGGCAAGTCTAACTGAGGGTGAGATAAATGAAACTACAGGCACACAGGTACCACCTACTGCGAACATTGCTAACGTAACAAATGCTGACGGCGATGTTTCTCATCTGTGCACATTTGATCTACTTGATGAAGTAGTTCCACTTTTACCTACTGTGGTAGACGATTTCTTAGCCAGCTTAGATGATCTGATGTTTTCTTCTGACACCGAGAATAACTTTTGATTCTTGCACACAGCGTTCCATGAACTCTGAAATTCGACCTTCAATTTTCAAAACAAACCGTCTAAACTTGAGAAGCTTTTTCAATACAATGTGAACTTTTTCCAAAATAGACTTTTTATGGCACAGAGTAATCTGCTAGAAGTAGAACTATTCTTAGAGAACAAGATTTCTTTTGGACACTTCCTAGTCCTAGTCTTGTCCTCAAAACCAAAACAGTTTATATATTCCGCTATGGGATGGTCTCAACCTTTTTTCTGTACTTAAGAGCCATTTCATAAATGTAAATTTGTGATTCATTAGGTTAGCGTTAATTGTTTCATGCTATATATCGTATATGAATACACCTTGCTCAAATGCGTACAATTTATACTCATTTCGTATACAGCCTTTTTCAAATGCAAATTTTGTATTTTGGTTGGGACTGTAAACACATGCTTTAGATATGTTTCAAGACTTATAATTTAGTAATGTTAAACTTAATTAAGTGGAGTGGGTGTTGTATATGAATTTAGTACCCTAGTGTAAATTTCCCGATTCATGCCCATATATAGGTATAAATCACCCTATCCTTACATAGGCATAACAATCATAACCATATTTAGACTTAGCCTATGCGACCAAATACAGCATGGCTACTTCCACTAGTTCCGAGAATCTCCAACGATTTCTTGGAAAAACCCACCTTCAGCAGTCAGGGACTTCCCCTTGCTTGAATATTGATTTATCCAAGAACTCATGGAGTTTACAAAGAACTGAGTCTTTGATGACGTTATTATGTCCAACCTTACTTTAAACTCGACACCTTCAAGGTATAAATATGCCCACATTTGCCCAGGCAAACACACGGTGGTTTGGAGTAGTTCGTCTATCTACTTGCCCGAGGCATCTCGCCGCAGCAAGTGCCGAAGGAAGCCGACCCTCCAGCTGACGCACTGAGAGAGACGCTGTCTTTTCTCTTGCAGAGAAATCCTGCTCCAGTGTTTCCAGGCTACCCTTTTGGGTTGCTGGGAAATCGAGTCCTGAGAGAGAGATACAAGACCTCCTTCATTCTAAACCAAGGTACGGAGCTGATTAGACCCTTAGAGAATTCTTGGAATAGATTCTTGGCAAAGAATACTAAACTTAAGCTACACCTCACTTACTTCTTCCCTCGTACTAGACCTAGGTTAGGTACACCGGGGTAGGCGTATTTTAGAAGCACCAGTTGAGTACTTTTAGTCTATATTTATTAATGTATGTATTCTATGTTATTTTATATGGCTTAGAAACCGTATCATGCTTTTACAGTATTATTTTATAATACTCCTCGTACTGTACGCATTGTACTTTATAACCAGTATTACGATTGTAGCAGTTCATTTATTATGCTTGAGAAAGAAGACTGTTCAATAAATACTTTTATTGAAAACGCCCGTCTCTCTATTTCTCAGCACCTCTGGTGAAACGAAGCATGCACGATTGACTGAGTGAAATAACTATCTATTGTTTCCACGACTATAGAGATTAATTTCTTATTCTTGGGAAACAAAGTTGTCATGTTCTGCAGGGCTTCTCTTGTCGGCAAGCACCTGTTTCCAGGCAACGTCCTGCGCTGGCTCCAATCCCAGTACGGCGCTGCTTCTGACGTCACAGGGATGTCCTCTCAGTTCTCCTCCAGCTCCAGGGCCAGCAGAGGTGATTCTTGGAACGAGGTGCCTTCCTCAAAAGTACTACACAGCCCCCTCAGGCCCCGGACAGCGGTGATTTCGGCACACAATGCTTTCCTGCTGCAGCGCTACACAACACCTTCAGGCCCGGGCGGCGGTGATTTCGGCACACAGCGCTTTCCTGCTGCAGCGCTACACAACACTTTCAGGCCCTGAGCGGCGGCGGTAATTTTGGCACACAGCGCTTTGCTCCTCAGCGCTACACAGCGTGCTCAGGTCCCAGGGAGAGGGCAATGAGTTAGGCTAGAAGTGCTTTCTCCTCACAGCGCTTAACAGCTCAATTAGGGTCCTCAGGCGGCCGCAGTGATTTCCAGCGCTGCAGGGTGACTCATGGAAAGATGACAGTGTTCTTTTGTCCTTTTGGTGCCGTTCTGCAGCGGAGCAGTCCCACAAGTTGCAGGGACAGTCCTTGCTGGTTTTACTGCTGTTAAAAGCAAAATAACAATCATGAACATTACCTGCACCATCTTGTCTGGTGGAAGTTCCTACGTGCACATAAGCTGCAGTCATTCTGACCTACCGCAGCCATTTTGTATTCTGTTGGTAACCTTTGTTTTACCCTGCCCTTTCTAGCATCTCTCTGACCCTCTGACCAACTTGGCATGTGTGCTGGGGGCTATGAACTCTATTGCCACAACAAACCTCAGTACCACTTGCTGCCATAAAATTCGTTCTTCCTCTCATCCCTGTTTACAGGCAAGCCCTTGGCCATTCTATCCCTCCCTGCACCTAGTCACACAAACATGGTTTATTGCGCTGCCAACAGCAAGACATGTTTTCACCAACAATGGGACCTGTTTTTATCAACAGATTGGACTCTTAGATCTGGCCGGTCTCACATGTTTTAGACCCTGAAGCAAGGTCCAGCAGCAAGATAAGATTGTCTGTTTGACCTGGGTGGGAGAAAAATTACTGTTGGGCTTGTGTGACAACCTGCCTGGGGCGGGGACTCCAAGCTTGTGTAACCATGTTGATGAAACAAATGCATTGTGTCAAACCTGTATAAAAGGAAGAGCCAAAGGAGTTATCGGCAGAACACCTCCCTCAGACATCCCGGTGTCTGCCGTTGACGTGGTCTCCTCATGAGAAATAAATCTTTTTCTTGTCTTCCAGTTTCCAGTGCTTGCCTCATTATTTTTGTAACAGACCCAAGGTGAATTAGAGGTGAACCCTGCACCGGGCAGCATTGGGGGTCTTGGAATACTTGCTGCCTTTCACAAATTGGCGCCCAAACGTTGGGGCCCATCAGCGACACGTGGGTCCGGTAGAGAGGTCCTAACAACGGAGTGAACAACTAAACGATTGGAGTGCACCTGCCTGAAAAAGACCTTCATCTGGCTGCCGATCAACTGAACTTCACCAGTTCCAATTGGACCTCTCTCGAGTGACCTGCTTTACTGACTGGGGCCTACAGGAACGCCGCATTGATCGTTGGAGTAAGAGGACAATCAGGCGCTGGAAGGGAAGACGAAGAACTGTCCAATACGGTCCAGGTAAGGTCGTGAAAAACAACTAGATTGATTGATTGAAATACTAGTATTCCTTTTTGAGTTATTTGAGACATTACCTGCTGGCAAACAACGTAAAATAGGAATATTCTCTCTTTGCAGACAGCGAAAAGAACAGGTAGTGCAGACTTTTTGTCTAAAATTGATTGATTGAGATATTCATTTTGACCGCTAAATACGTCATGCCTGTTTTCTCTAGATTGTTTGATTGTTTTGGACCAGACCGTTTGTTGGAGGTCACTCATCCGGCACCGCCGGAAGGCACCCCTAACAAGGACATGTACATAAAGTATGGATTAGCCACCGTAGCTTATAGCAAACTATGGCATAAATACACTAGGAAGGACCAGGTAAATCTGTGGCCACTGACAGGATCTTTTGATCCCGCTAAAATAGAAATGTTAGAATTAGCTCTCCACAAAAAAAAAGCTAGACCAGCCATGTTTGACAGTTTTGGTTTATGGCGAAAAGAGGCAGCTCAAAGAAAGAAAAGAGACAAAGCTAGACAAGATAAAGAAACAGGTAAATCAGCTTACCAAGCCTGTAAAAAGTTAGAAGAAGAACTAAAAGAAAAGGAAATCGATAAAAAGGAACAGGAATCAAAAATATCAGGTAAATGCCCTGTTAGAACGCCCTCGACTCTTTACCCCGAGTTACTGGCAAAACAAAGGATAGATAATAATTTCTTATTAGGACCCTCAATGATATACATGCCACCCCCTTTTGCCCCTACTCATCCTGTAGTACAACGCCAGGACCCCCAAAGTATAGCCAGAGATGGCATGATCGCCTCAGTCTCCACCGCCTCTGCTCCCACCGAGTCACCCACACCAAATGCCTCATCAAAGGATCAATCAATCAATCAACAAATTTATAGCGCGCGCTACTCACCCGTTAGGATCTCAAGGCGGGGGGGCAGTGGGGGTCCGCTGCTACTGCTCGAAGAGCCAGGTCTTGAGGTGTTTCCTGAAACTGAGGTGGTCCTGGTTCAGTCGTAGGTGTGTGGGGAGGGCGTTCCAGGTCTTTGCTGTTAGGTAGGAGAATGATCTTCCTCCGGTGGTGGCTCTGCGGATCCGTGGGATGATGGCGAGGACGAGGTTGGTGGAGCGGAGCTGGCGGGTTGGGGTGTAGAACGTGAGTCGGCTGTTGAGGTATTCCGGGCCTCTGTTGTGGAGTGCTTTATGTGCGTGGGTGAGCAATCTGAAAGAGATCCTTTTGCTGACGGGGAGCCAGTGGAGGTTTTTCATGTGGGTTGAGATGTGGCTGTGACGAGGAATGTTGAGGATGAGTCGTGCAGAGGCGTTTTATATGCGTTGGAGGCAGTTCTGGCGCAGAGGGCGTTCCCGTAGTCCAGTCGGCTGGTAACGAGGGCCTGGGTGACTGTTCTTCTGGTTTCGGTGGGGATCCAGTATGCAGTAGTAGAGGTAGGAACAAAATAAATAGGAGAGCCCAGGGTCCCACGATTAAGTAAAAATGAGCGAGCAGGCATTGATAAAAAACTGTTAAATCCCTCATAGATAGGAAAGAAACAGAAGAATATGTAACTGACATATGCGACACCTATGTTGAAAACCACAAACGATACTTTATTGTACGTCTCTATTACCACACTCTTACTGCATATGAAGAAAAGTACCAAGATATAGGGCCCGAGCGACTAGTGACTCTCTTTAGGTAGGTAGACACCGGAGATGAAGGCGACAACGATGTTGCAGAACTATTTTCATCCACACTAGAAGTATTGCGTCACCTCGTAGAACAAGGACAGATAGACAGGACAACTAAGATAGCAGGACCCCCGGTGGAAAAAACAGATAGCATGATGCCAATAAAAGAAGCTGCCCCTTATTGGGTACCTCCTACAGGACAAGGGACTCATGATGATATGAATTATCAAGACGCTAGAGGAAGGGTGGTCTACAATTGGGTGAATCAGCAATGGGACAGACAGGACATTTTGATGTTTCGTAAATCTTTACCGGATTTACGAAAGAACCCCACCACCTTTTACACCGAGCTAGGTACCACTATGGGATCGACAATAATGACACTTGCCGACATAGACTTGTTCTTCGGGTTATGTTTCCCAGCAGATGTGTGGAAACAGATTAGGAAAGTAGATCATACCGAACTGCTGGGTCATACCTGGGAACAACTCAACATACTAGATAAACAGCAGAACCCTGGTCAGAAACCGGTTAAAGAAATATTGGACCCCCCTGACAAAATAGTCCAGAAAGTGAAAACGCTGATCCCAGAGAAAAAGATAGACTGGTCCATAGTAACCACGTGCCGCCAGAAACCACAAAAGGATGTCTGTCTCAGAGTATTTCTCCAGATTTGAAACTGTGCTCTCCGATTACAGTGGACAATACATGTCCACCGCAACCGGTCACCACTTATTTGTGCAGAACTACGTCAAAGGACTACTGCCAGATGTATCCCAGAAACTACAAGCCAGCAAAGGTAGTTGGGCAGCATCTAAACCGGCGGCCATTCTCCAAATGGCCCAGTACTACGAGCATCAGAGAAACGAAAATGACAGGGCTACAGAAAGGAAAAAGAAGGACTTGAAGGAAAGGGTAATGATAGCACAACTCCAGGGGGCGAATACAGGAAGGGAGCAATATTGGGGAGGAAACCAGCAGAATACCCCTAGAGTACAGCCACCTAGGAACAATCCATCAACATCATATGTAGGACGCCAAGACCTAGGACAGGATCAATGTGCATTCTGCAAAGAATATGGGCACTGGAAATCCCAATGCCCGGCTTTGTTAGGAGCTGGTAGGGGCTGAGGGGCGAGGGAAATAGCAAGTGGACAGAGAGGAAGAGGACGTGGGAGAGGGTATGCGAGTGAAGTAAGCGAGGAAAGGCCAGGAAGAGTGAAAGCATTTGACCATCCCAGACAGAATCAGTACCAACTGACAGATTGCGACAATACGTACGACTTTGCATAGGACTGCCAAGGGCAAGGGAAGGATCCAGTCGAGCTCTATGTTGATCAGCAAGGCCCTTATGTCACCGCTGAGGTCCTGGGCACAAAGTCGCCATTTTTGGTAGACATGGGAGCAACACGTAGTGCGCTATCCAAACGACTGATTCCAAGGGCACCCCTGTCAGGCTCACATGTGACCTCACTAGGATTTGATGGTACGCCCTCCACCAACCCTTTGTCCCGACCGATCCCTTTTAATCTTGACAGCAATGGCGTTGAAACGACATTCCTCCTCTCATCTAACACCCCAGACGCCATTATGGGTCTCGACCTTTTGAAACACTTCCATGCGACTATCAGATGCTCACCAGACGGAGTGCGTGTCATCCTGTATGACAAACCCCAACGCCATAGAGAGAGAACCCTTTTCAGCACATGTTTTCCATCTCTGAGACTGAAACATCTCTACTGGACACTTTGCCATCACACTTATGGGCTAGGGCTGATTCAGACGTAGGACAAATGATGATTGACCCAGTACACGTAAAAATACGACAGGACGCAACCCTACCGAAGGTACTGCAGTTCAAAATATCGCCAGAGGGTGAGAAAGCACTGACAGAGATCATACACTGTTTGATAGAGGCAGGGGTGGTAGAAGAAGTAGTGCGCAAAATTTGTAACAGTCCCATACTACCGATTGTAAAGAGACAGGGAGAGGGAAACGGAAAAGCCTACTGCTTCATCATTGACCTGCGTGAGGTAAACAAAATCGTAGTGCCACAATACCCAGTAGTTTCCGTCATCACAACAATTTTGACTTTAATCCCCTCCACTGCCACCACCTTCACTGTGATCGACCTCAAGAACGCCTTCTTTTCCATACCTATACACGAGGACAGCCGCTATCTTTTTGGATTTACCGTAAATTCCCGTTCGTACAGATTTTGTGAGCACCTCAGGGGTTCACTGAGAGCCCAAACATCTGTAGCCAGGCGCTTAAAAGACAGCTGGATGCCATACAATTGCCAGACGGTGTGGCGCTAATACAATATGTAGACGTCATCCTTCTAGCAGCAAACACCATACCAATAGCCGTCACAGCCACCATCAAACTACTCCATTTTCTTGCTGAGAATGGTCACAAGGTCTCCCGAAAGAAATTGCAGTTCTGCAAATCACATGTGACCTATTTGGGTCACTTTTTATCAAAAGAAGGGAGGAAGCTCACGCCTGACAGGATCCAGACAATTCTAGACACCCCTGTCCCCAAAGATCAGAAGCAAGTCAACTCATTGATAGGTCTCACCTCCTTTTGCCGACAGTGGTTACCGAACTTTAGCCTCATTGTCAAATCCCTTCTCTCCCTCCTAGCTAAAGACATCCCCTCACCTCTCCCCTGGACCCCCTAATGCCTAATTAAAGAACTATGCAATACCCTTTGTTCAGCGCCTGTCCTAGGAACCCCAGATTACTCCAAATCATTCTTCCTCTTCACGCACGAAAGGGAGGGATGTGCATTGTCTGTCCTAACACAATCAATTGGTCACAAACAACGCCCTTGTGCATATTTCTCTGCCACCCTTGACTCAGTAGCCAGAGCGCTGCCAGCATGCCTGCGCACTGTACCAGCTGCAGCAGTTTTGATACGCCAGAGCGAAGGAATAGTGCTCTCCAATCCAGTCACTGTTTTAGTACCCCATGCAGTCGACACACTTCTGAACCAGACGAAAACCCAACACTTGACTAGCGCCCGACTGACAGGGTATGAGTTGACCCTGCTAGCACCGCACATTACCCTAAATCGATGCACCACCCTCAATCCAGCCACACTGTTACCCCTACCCGAAAATGATCCTAACGTGACTCCACTACACGAATGTGTGACCCTAAGCAATGAACAAATAAAGAGTAGAATAGATCTCAGAGACACCGGCTTTCTAGAACCAGATGGAGAACTATGGATGGATGGTTCGTGCATCAAACTCCCCGATGGCACCACCTCAGCTGCATACGCTGTCACCACTCCCCAAACCGTTCTGGAAACAGCCCGTATTCCCCAACGTTCAGCCCAAGCTGCAGAAATCATTGCCCTCACACTAGCGTGCATCTTAGCGACTGACACAACAGTTAACATATACACCGACAGCCAGTATGCCGTTGGGGTGGTTAACCATTTTGGGATCTTATGGAAAGAAAGAGGGTTCCTGACTTCACACGGTACACCTATCCTGCATGGAGATTTAGTCTCCGCCTTGACGGAAGCAGTCTTCCTCTCCAAAAAGTTAGCAGTGATAAAATGTCAAGCACATAGGAAAGTGGCTGATCTCATTGGACAGGGAAATGCACTAGCAGACGTTACTGCCCGAGCCACGGCAGGAGACAGAACTACGACACTAATGTATGTGATGAGGTCACAAGCTGAACAATAGACAAACGCTAGGACCACTCTAAGGGACATACAGACTACAGGCACACAAGACAAATTGACCGAGTGGGAAAAGGGGGGACTAAAAGACGAGGAAGGTAGCTGGAGAACTAAAGTCGGAAAAAAATGTCTGTTACCCAATGCCTACCTCATCCCCATATTGACCATGGCACATTTACCAGCACACATAGGCTCCATCCCCACGATTGAACTAATCACCAGAGTATGGCATAATGTCAAGTTAGCAGAATCTGCCAAACGCCTAGTACAACAATGTATAGTCTGCCTACAACACAACCCAGGGAAGGGGACAGTAGTACCACGGGAAGGGTTTGGGGTCCCTGACCACCCCTTTGAAGTCCTTCAAATGGATTACATCCAACTAGAGAGATGCCATGGTCTAAAATATGTCCTGGTGGTTGTGAGCGCTTTTAGCAAATGGGTGGAGGCATATTCCACCCGCGACAATACCGCCTTAGCCACTGCAAATGTATTGTTGAAAGAATTCTTCCCCTCATACACCCCTTGCATAATTTTATGGAGCGACAACGGCCCACACTTCGTAGCCAAAGTGATACAGAACATACTGAAAGGGTTGGGGGTAAAACAAAAGTTCCATGCGTCTTCCACCCCCAATCTGTGGGCCTGGTTGAGAGACACAATGCAACATTGAAACTAAAGCTAGCCAAAATAGTTGCCACGACCGGGTTCAAATGGCCCAACGCCCTTCCATTGGCATTGCTATCAATGCGATCCACCCCAACCAAACACAGACTGACCCCATATGAGGTGGTCTTCGGCAGGCCTATGAGCATTTGGGCTGCACCAAGACCCACCTCCATTAACGATGTCCCGAACATATTAATGTTGGATTATTTGCATAAATTGACAAACAAGCTAACAATTATCCACCAACACGTGCAGCAAGCCTTGCCTGATGCATCCAGGGGCCCGGGACACAAAATAAAACCTGGGGATTATGTCCTGATCCGCAACTTCCAAAGAACGAAGAATCTGGAGGTGGACGGGCCCCTGGCAAGTCCTGATCACCACTCAAACTGCCCTCCGAGTGGAAGGAAAATGGAACTGGTTGCACGCCCATCACTGCAAGAAAGTCCCTTCAACCCTGGCAACCTGTGAAGGAGTAGAGGTGCAAGAGGAAGTACTCGCAAAGAACAGACCAGTTTTGAGTTGCTACCCACAAGAAGACACCCTAGAACTGTCGGAATTTCCCGACCCCACGGTGCCATCCAAGAAACGGTACAACCTAAGATCGACAAAAGGAGGGAGCTCCAATGACCGGGCCACTAACTGAGTCAAGGTCTCAGATCGGTAGCACAGTCAAACAACGCTACCAGGAAAGAGCCAAACAAAAGTCTGTGGTCCTGACAGTTGCTGAGCTCCACGAAGATGATGGAAGAATCTGAACACCTGCAAAGCCACCGCAAAAACACCAAGACTGTTGAACTGCACAGTACAAAGACAATTGCACTTGTAGCCGCATTTCTCACCTGTCTCCTGCTAATATTGACACTCTGGATCATTGAAGAGAATGCACCTGCATACAGAACATTGTCATCAACCATGCAACCAATCACCAAGAAAGAACACTACCTGGTATCATTAACTCCACATCTCCGAGAACGACGCAAGGAATTCTGGAATAATTCTTTCGTGCAGATGTTGCACCAGTACAATCTTGCCACTAATGCCACCAACTGTTGGGTCTGTGGGCTGTTACCACATGCCACTGAACATTCCATCCCTTTCATCCCTTCGCCCTTTTCTGTTCACGGATCTTGCCTTGCCTGGATGATACTCCTACAAGAAAGTTACAAAGACAATGCCACTTCCGACAAAACAATCGCCCAGTTCTACAACGAGTTCTGGCGAAATAAAACAGGAAGAAACACAAGTGTTCAATAATCCCAACAGAGCCACATTTTCCTACCTGAAGAAAAGAACTGCTGCAACACTGACTGTGGCCCTATCTGTGGTGAACGTCTCTGGCCTTGTATGCATTGAAGGCCGTGGGACTAAGAATGTGGGTCACAGCTCCTGTAGCATTGTAAGGACTTTGAACACTGCCAACCCTCCAGCGCTTGTTGCATCACCCCATATGTACTTTGTTTGTGGAAGCAAAGCCTACACCTGGCTCCCAAGAAACTGGGGGGACACGTGCTACATCGCCTTTGTTTTGCCACCAACCTACACAGCCCATGCAGAGCACCATCGAGAAAAGCTTTCAAAAGACACTGATCAAGCAGACTCTGCCGCATCACAGTTCCTCAAAGCAGCAAAAGGGCTTGTCCCGCTATGGGGTCCGATGGCAAACAGCCGAGCCATCAGACATCTCTCCCAGGCAGTAGAGACCGCCCTGAACGTCACTGCTGACATCCTCACCAACAACACTGCTGAGCTCCAAGTGGTCCGTCTGGTTACCCTGCAGAATCGCATGGTCCTGGACATAGTACTAGCGGACCGCGGAGGAGCATGCCACATCATCGGTGCCAGCTGCTGTGTATACATTATGGATAATTCACCGTCTGTCTAGGAAGTCATCGAACATCTCCATAGACTGTCTTCAGAAATTCATCAAGGATCAGAGACTTGGACAATTGGAAGTTGGTTTTGGGGCATCTTGAAGGAGTGGGGTTGGAAAATATCAATGACTCTCTTGGTCCCAGTATTGACAATGTGTGGTAGTTGTTTGGGTGTACACTGTATACCATCTTTGTGTTCCCTTTGCATAAGTACCTTGCGCCCTAAGACTATGGACACTCAGCTAACAAAGATGATAGTAATGATGAGCAAGAAATACAGGACATTATAGAGATCGAAATAGACTGACAAGCTGGCTAGTTATGCTCAAAGGGGTGACTGTTAAAAGCAAAACGACAATCATGAACATTACCTGCGTCATCTTGTCTGGTGGAAGTTCCGACGTGCACATAAGCTGCAGGCATTCTGACCAACCGCAGCCATTTTATATTCTGTTGATCACCTTTGTTTTACCCTGCCCTTACTAGCATCTCTCTGACCCTCTGACTGACTTGGTATGTGTGCTGGGGGTTATGAACTCTATTGCCACAACAAACCTCAGCACCACTTGCTGCCATAAAACTCGTTCTTCCTCTCATCTCTGTTTACATGCAAGCCCTTGGCCATTCTATCCCTCCCGGCACCTGGTCACACAAACATGGTTTATTGCACTGCCAACAGCAAGACTTGTTTTCACCAACAATGGGACCTGTTTTTATCAACAGAACGGACTCTTAGATCTGTCCAGTCTCACATCTTTTAGACCCTGAAGCAAGGTCCAGCTGCAAGATAAGATTGTCTGTTTGACCTGGGTGGGAGAATTACTGTTGGACTTGTGTGACAACCTGCCGGGACGGGGACTCCAAGCTTGTGTAACCATGTTGATGAAACAATGTTGGACTTGTGTGACAACCTGCCCGGGGCGGGGACTCCAAACTTGTGTAACCATGTTGATGAAACAAATGCATTGTGTCAAACCTGTATAACAGGAAGAGCCAAAGGAGTTATTTGCAGAACACCTCCCTCAGACATCCCGGTGTCTGCAGTTGATGTGGTCTCCTCATGAGAAATAAACCTTTTTCTTGTCTTTCAGTTTCCGGCGTTGCCTCATTATTTTGGTAACAGACGCACGGTGAATTAGAGGTGAACCCTGCACCGTGCAGCATTGGGGGTCTTAGAAGACTCACTGCCTTTCACACTGCCCTGGTGATCTCAGTGCCCCGGGGATCAGTCCTTGTGGCAGTTGTGGAAACACTCAGGAGATGTTTTTCAGCCTCCTCTTGGCAGGGTCAGATCAGCAGGCAGTAGGGCAGCTCAGCAATCACAGGGCTGCAGTTCGTAGGAACAGTCAGCTCCAGCAAAGTGGCAATCCTCCTGGCGCAGCAGTCTGTACTCCTGCGGAGGTTCGTCGTGGACAAGAATGTAACAAAGAAGGACCCTCCCTTGTATATCCCACAGTCAAAGTGGTAGAAGTCTCTGGAAGGGTCTGGGGGCAGGGGCTTCTGTAAGAGACCAGGGAGTTGAGGTATGTTCCCTGCCTTCCCTGACCTGGCTGTCACAGTGACGAAAGACAGGCCGTTAAGGCTACAGTGGGCAGCCCATCACAGCCCATCCAAGGGGAGAAGTGAATCACCACTCCCACCACCCAACCCAGGCAGCTTTCAGTATGCAGAAGGGAGGGGGGAGTCTACAGCGCCCAATCTAAGTGTAGGCAGAAAAAGGTCCACTTTCTAAAAGTGGGATCCCTAGTATAGTAGTGCCCAAACCCCATATATCATCGGAAAGGGTTCCCCGCCCCGAGTCCAACAAGACCAAACATGACAGATTTATTAGGTCCCTGTCAGAAGTTATCCCATAAGGGGTGTTCCCAATACTAGCCTATGGAGAGTTAAGCCTTACTGCAGTAGCAGGGGCTTGTGGCAGATACGCCAGTGTCACAAGGTTTCAGGGGAGAGCACCTGCACCTCAGCACTGTTTAGCAGTGGTGAGGTGCCCAGAGTCCTAGGTCCAACAAATAGATAGTGAAAATGGGAAGCAAAAGGGCAAAAATGTAGGGGAAGACCACGCTAAGGCTGACAGGTCCAACAGTCCCTTTCCCATAAGACTTCTACTTTGGATTTTGATCTCATTTCTGAAGGAAGGGACACAATGTTATAGATGCCATATGCCTTTATTTGAGAGTAGAAATTTAAATTGGGAGATGGTACTGATTTTGTGGACCCGCAGAGTAGTCCTGAGTGAGGAGGAGGAGAAGGGAAGTTGTAAGGTGTAGAAATGGTGGGGTGTGTAGAGGAAATAATGATATTTTCTTTGAATCTCTGAAAAATCTAATAGAGAGCCATCTGTAAGTGTATGACCGATGTTTATAATACCTTTGGCGATGCATTCTTTCCAAAAAAGAGATCTATTGTTTAGCTTTAGGTGTTGGTACCAGACAGATGATTGAAGCAATGAAAGGTTTCGCAACTGCCATAGAATGGGCAAGTATAGAAGAGAAATAAAGGTCCTGGTGGTTGAGAATATGATTTATCTTTTGATAATTTGGAGTATTCCTTAATTAATATTGTGTACTTGGAAGCCTTAGGACATCAGCAGTGTGTGTTGCCTCTACTACACTTCAGTGATCTAACTTTTCCTCAGAAGATGGTAATACTATCACATCTTCTATTTTATTTCATCAACCTCCCAGTGGTACCCCTACCACAGTTTCTTTCAAGAACTCGGCTCACTGTTAACAAAATGTATATGGAGAAGTGGTTTCCACCGAATGGCTATGTAAAAGTTTCCTACTAGAGAAGGTGGACTGGGTGCCCCTTCATTTGAAGCCTACTTCCTTGCACCGCAACTACAATGGTAGCTTAGGTGGATAGCCAACCGCCATCTCATGGAAACATGCCACCATTCTCTACTCCTTACCAGTGCCATTGTTTGAGGCTTCCTACACCCAAGGATAGTACCGGCTCCCCCCACTCTTGCTACAGGTACAGGTTGATAACAAATACATTGCCAGAACTCGCTTTCTCACACGACATGTCCCTTCATATTCTCCAGGGTTCCCATTACAAGGCCAACCCCGTTACCCAGCCACATATACCACGTCAGACCTGTCTAGCTGGCAGGATCACTTCTTAACCATGGGCGGCAACCTACTTTTGGACAGCCATCTTCTCTTCTTTTAGCAACTAAGGACGAAAAAATAGCAGCCATCATTCGTAACCTGGACATCTCCCCCACACCGATCAGCCCCCCTTGCTCTGGGGAAGGCACAATAGACATCGGAGCTGAGAATCCAGGCTGGCAGCTTGAGGATTGTCTGCTGGAGCTCCCCCCTATTTCTGAGACAGACTTTGACAGACTGATAGGCGGTATTTCATCTGGATGCCCTCTGGACCCTATCCCCCACAAAATCTGGAAGGCCTCTGGTGAGGAACTCTTCCCCACTCTCTGCAGGATCTGCAACCAATCTCTCTTGGAAGCAGGCCCTTGTTTCGCCACTGCTAAAAAAACCCTCCCTAAATCCTGAGTGTCTACAGAATTATAGACCTATCTCCCTGCTACCATTCCCGGCAAAAGTTGCTGAGCGCTGGGTGAGCTCATGTCTCTCCACACATTTGGAGCAGTACCATTTCCTCGACGAAATACAATTTGGTTTCCGCCCAGCCCATGGCACCAAAACAGCCCTTCTTACTGCCATGGAGGACCTTCGAGTGCGTGCGGACAGGGGTCAGGCAGTAGCTCTGATTCTGCTGGACCTGTCTGCCGCATTCGATACGGTCAATCATGAGATTCTGTTGGAGAGACTGAGGGAGGTCGGGGTAGGTGGCACTGCCCTGCATTGGTTTCGCTCCTTCCTGCGGGACAGGAAGCAGGCTGTGTCCCTTCCTCCGTTTCAATCGGCTTTTTCCCCAGTATCTCACGGGGTGCCCCAAGGCTCGTCCATTAGCCCGATTTTATTTAACGTATATCTTAAACCATTGATTACGTTGATAAAATCTCATAGGCTGGAGGCGATCAATTACGCCGACGACACTCAACTCATCCTCTCTTGGGAGGGTGAGGAATCGATCCCTTTGGAATACTTTCATGACTGTTTACGAGACACAGCTGGCTGGCTACACAACAACTCGCTACAGTTCAACACCTCCAAAACCGAGGTTCTGTTCTGTGCAGGAAGTCGGATCCTTCGCCCTTTCCCGGTGGATTTTTGGCCCCCTGAATCCTCGGAAAAAACCCAACCGGTCACCACTGTCCACAATCTTGGTGTTATGATGGACAATAAACTTAGCATGGAAGCCCAGGTTGCGAAAACAGTATCCACGTGCTCGGCCCTCATTCGTTCCCTACGTAAGATCCTGCCACTACTCCCCTTACAGGCCCGGGCTTTAATAGTCAGGTGTACTATTCCTAGTCGCCTCGACTATTGCAATGCGCTGCTACTCGAGTCTCCAGCCACACTGTTAGACAGACTCCAAAGAGTACAATCTGCCGCAGCTAAATTAGCCCTTGGATGGCCTAGGAGAGCATCGGCCACTGCGGCAATGGCCGAACTACACTGGCTCCCGCTGAAGTGGCTTTCAAGTCCGTCTGTCTGGTTTTCAAAGCCCTGCAGTGACTTGGGCCCAGCTCTCTACAAGCCTTGTTTGATTGGTACCTCCCAACCAGAGCCCTTCGCTCTACAACGGCTTGCCTTGTAAAAGTACCAAGATTCAAAAAAGTTAGGACCGGAGGCAGATCTTTCAGAGTTGCGGCTGCTAAACTATGGAACAGCTTGCCCCTTGACATCCGTCAAACGAAAGAACTCCTCCCTTTCAGGAAACTGGTCAAAACCTGGCTGTTTCCTAAAGGTTAACCTCCCGCCACTTATCTGCTGCCCCCGTGTTTCCCCCTTCAGGAGTTACCTCAGCGCCAGGATGCCTGTAAGGCAACAGCCGCGCTATACAAATGTCGAAAATAAATAAAAAAAATAAAAATGTATGACGGAATAACTAAAGCCTTTGCAATGAAGGCTTTTAGGACACCTACATTACAAAGGCAATGCCCATACAACTGCAGTCTTTACTACGAAACACTTTTTCATGGAATACCCTGGTTTACACTGCTTCTGGAAGTCCACGGCTTGGGAAGGTAAGGGGACTGAGGCGCAAAAAGGTTAAAGTATATCGTTAGGATTGCACAGAGTGGTAAAGAACAGATTATCTGAATTTACATGACACCAATATCATATTTCCAAAAACTCACCCAGCACTTCAAAACCTGGCATTTGTACTTCCCTTGCAGTCCTCTCTGTAGAGTGCATGCCTCTTTATCTGTAACCATGGTACATCTGTGGGTAACTACAGGAGGAAAGGTCCTTCATATATTAATTTCTTACATCTCTCCACCACATGAAAAATAATCTTTTTGTTGAAAAACGAAAAGCAAACCCTTAGCTCTAAATGTGCACTATCAACAACACTCGTTGTTGTCTTAGTGGACAATTCTTTTTTGTTCAAAAGATTTTTGTTGTAATGATTTATTCATTGTAAAATCAATTGTTGTAATGCCTCCATCGGAATTCAGACTTTGTTGTAAAGGATTTTGGCCTAGATGTATCAAGCATTTTGCGAATCGTTATGGCCGAAATTCGCAGAATTTTGACCATAACGAATCGTTAATGAATATTTTGCATATTTCGGGATGTATGTGTGTTTTCGCAGCGCTAAATAAGAAATCGCTATTTTTTGCGTTTCGTTATTTACGATTTCATGTTTATGCGAATATTTCCTAGCGATTCTCTATTTTGCATGATCGCATTTTAAGAAGTCGCTATGAAATGTATCAAAGAATCGCAAATAGCGAAAAACACCAAATCGCAAATTAAGAATTCGCAATTAACACTAAGTCAAACCAGGTGCAATTTTTTTTGAATGTTTAAAAGACAGCCCCAACTGATTTTTTGAACAGAACCATGGCTGGACTTTACCTGATAGCTAGAAGACTGCGCATCCAAGCTCTTGCACAGATGAGACAGAGGCAGGAAAGGATTTTCAAATTGAGGATTACCTTATTTCAACAGACTGAAGAAGACATTTTTGAGAAATATAGACTGCATCCACATACCATTTTGGACTTAATAGAGGAGTTAAAGCCTTTTTTGGAGCATGAAACACACAGGACACATTCTATACCAACTCATGTGCAGGTCTTATGTTCCCTGCACCTTCTTGCCTCAGGATCTTTTCAAAGGGTGATTGCAGAGGTGGGAGGAGTATCTCAGAGTGCCTTTTCAAGGTTTTTTAGGGTATTTTTGGATGCAATGATGAACAGGTTGCAACATCATATTTACTTCTCCAGCACACCTCAAGATATCCAAATTTCAAAATTTGATTTTTATCAAATTGCCCATTTTCCACATGTAATTGGATGTATAGATGGGACACATATTGCCATTACACCTCCAGCTGCAACTGAGCATGTTTATAGGAATAGGAAAAGTTACCACTCTTTAAACATTCAAATGGTGTGTAATGCTAAGTATATTATTACTGACATTGTTGCAAAATTTCCTGGAAGCACTCATGATTCATATATATTTAGACACAGTGGATTACATGGACGTTTGAGTGCTGGTGAATTTGGAGATGGATTTCTGCTTGGTAAGTGCTACTTAAAAAACCAAAATCAATTGTAAAACTTTTGTCAACCTATTTTTAAAACTGTCACATTTCTGAAATTTAAATTTAGGAGACAGTGCCTATGCAGTTCGTGATTTCATTTTGACACCTTATCTAAATCCAAATAACATTCATGAAAGGAGATACAATAAGGCACACCGTTCAACACGTGGAGTTATTGAAAGAACTTTTGGAATTTTGAAAAGCAGATTCAGAAGAATCCATAAAAGTGGAGGATCCTTGCAATATAAACCTTCATTGTGTTGCAAAATAATTACAAGTTGTGCTATGCTACATAACATGCCTATTAGGAAAGGAACAGAATGTGAAGTGAGTGACCCTGAATCTTCAGACAATGATGATGTCCCTCCACCAAGAAGATGTGCTACCGGTTTAGGAGCAGTGGCTGGGCGACAAAGGCGTGCAGAAATTACAAACAATTATTTTTAGGTAAGAAGTAAAAACACAACAACTTTGTTTTCATTGTGTAAACCTTTTATTTATCGAAATTAGAAGGGTAAAAAAAACCTGGAACCTGTTAATCCACAGGACATACATGTGACAATGTTTGCTCACAGTGTCATTCTGTTTTATTAATATATATATGTTGAATTTTCTTTTTAATTTTTTCCCCTTCTGCTACTCCTGCGTTGGCCTGGCCCACTTCTCCTCACAGATGTATGTTGGCTACCAAGGCATCCACTCCTCATGTCAGGGGTGTCCAAAGTGGGTGTAGGGTTACTGCTGGTTCTACTGGAAGTGTCCTCAGACTCAATGGCCTCAAAGAACGCACTTGCCCCTTTCTGACAAGTCTTTAATAATTCAAAAGAATGGGATACTTTATCCAGCCCTTTGGCCACATTTCTACTGCATTCACCAACCATGCGTTGCATGGCAATGCTTCTCCTATTACTCTGTGAAGTCACAGTGCATAGTCTATTTATAGCTCCATAATACTTCTGTAGTCTGATATTATGACTGCGAGAATCCCTCACTCTGTTTGACTCTGATCTTTCAAAAGCTACACAAAGTCTGTCCATGGAGTCAGCCATCCGCCTCATACCATCACCCACCTTATTGTTACTCTTGTTTAATTTATTTAGTTGGGCATTAATTGACCTTAATGCTTTATGTTGTTTTTCTTGCACAGAAAGCATGTTGTTCTCCAAACCAGCAAAAACATTTGCTGTCTCTGTGACTTCTCCCCTGCTTCTCCTGGTATTATTATTAAAATATGATCTTCTTGAAGCAGAATCACTAACTGTGTCAAGATGTATAACTTCCTGTTCTGACACAGTTATGTTATTTGTTGATCCCTCAGGTTCATCATCTGATTCCTCAAAAGGTTGCAGTTGTGCAACTGCTTTTCTTTTTCTTCTCAAAAAAGACAATGATTCCTGCTCATCACTGACATTGACTTCTTCTGGGGCTGTAATATGTTCCTGTGAGGATTGCCCCCCATCACCATCATGTGAATCTACAACATGATCTGGGAATAAAGAAAGAGTCACATGAGATGCTTGCCTTTCTGTGTGCTACATGCCTATTAAATTATGCTACCTAAAGAGATAGTGTTGTGTACTTATTCAGATGCATGTATGTTAGTGCAGCAGAAATGTACAGCATATCTTAATTAAGCAGTAATGTTAAACAAAAAAGGGGATCAATGTACACATGTAAGTGCTGTAATTTATAAAACACATGGAATAATGCTCACACACTCATACTCATACACTCATGCTTTTAAATTATGCAATGAAAAAGTCAAGCATCCTGCTTACCATGTTCAGCAACTGTGTGATCAGAACTGTCAATGGCAGAGACTCCGGAAACACTTTCATGCTGAATTGTAGATTCAATGAGCTCCTCATGTGGGGTTGGTTGGTCTACATTTCCAGATCCTCCACCAGTTTTATTGGCATCCTTTAGTCTCTCAGCAAGTTTTTCCTTTGCCCTCAGCCTCATGTCGTACCAACGCTTCTTAATTTCATCAATTGATCTTGGGATGACACCAACTGCATTGACTTTTTCCTGGATTTCCAGCCATAACTTCCTCTTCCTGACTTCAGGAACATATTTGGCTTGCTTCCCAAACAAAAGTTCATGGTTGCAGGCCATCTCCTCCACCAGTGTCTCCACCTCCCTCTCAGAAAACTTTTGCTTCCTTTTTCTTTTTTCTGCTGAGGGGCCTCCTTCTGAATTTAAAGTCAAGCAGCTCCTCTCTCCAGCCAAACAGGTTTCCAACTGCCACTGGGTGTGGCTCAGGCAGGCAGGTGAAACTAATCAAGCTCATTTCCTGAGTATGACTCAGCTATTTCGTTGTTGGCAGCAGCAGATTCACGCTTTTTTGCGATTTCTTAATTTGCGAAATTCGCTAATTAAGAAGTCGCATAAAATTCTTAAAAAAAATTGCGACTTCTAAGGAATCGCTAAAAAATCGCAGAAACATACATACATCGCATTTAACGATTTCTTAATAGCGATTCGCAACGACTCGCTATTAAGAAATCGCTAACGAAAATCTTGATACATCTACCCCTTTGTTTCTTAAGCCTTCATTGTAAAGAACACTTCCCTATCTCCCTATGTTACTTGTGGTTACAGGGCTTCTCCTTCTTACATTCATTTGCTAACATCACACATCTATGGCATAGCTAGAATTCTGAATCAGGGATTTAACCAATCTTGCCTAAACAATATGACCTTCCAATGTGTGCACAACCATGGAAATGTTGTGACATGGAAACCAACAGGCTATCTGGCAACACTGGTCTTTCAGCAACTTGAAACCCAAATTTCCTTTTCATTTCTTACAAATCCTGCTCTGATCCATCCCTCTTTGTTCTACTTCTAAAACTTCTTCCTGCAATCTTTCAATGTCTTCCCATGTATCAACCACTGACAACAGCATTAATAACCTTTTGGAATGCAATAGGTCTTGCGTTTGTGAGAGTTTAAGCTATTGGCATTGTAAATGACAATGCCTTTTATGTAAGTTTTAAAAACCAAAACATAAATAAAAGGCATTGTCATTTACAATGCCAATAGCTTAAACTCTCATAAATACGAGACCTTTAACATATCAGATGCTTTTTTTGTGTTTATATACACACACACGCATACACGTGCTACCATCCTTGTGGCGACTATGTGTGAATAACTGCCTTGTGGGGACTAACCTTTTCCAATGTTTTTAAAATGCACTAATAACAGAAAAATGTTAAGAAAAAATTCATGACACAGGATCCTGCTTCAAATTTGCAAATATATTGTTATTTAATCGTGCGCACAGCACCATCCTTTTGAGGACCTGAACACGTGCTACCATCCTTGTGGGGACCTAGTCTGTAACACTATTTGTGATTGAATACAGTCGAAGGCACATAGCTAAATGTTTATTTTATCAACAAACAACATTATAATCTATTCCTATATGAATTGCTGCATATATACTAGGGGTACACATTAAACACAGATTATGTTAATGTGCCAGAAAATATCATATCATGCTTAAAGAAAGACTCTTAAAGCTGTATTTTTTTTATTTTTATTATTTTCATTAAACCAAACCATCACAGTGGCAGTTATGTCATTACTCATACATTGATGTTATATTTACTTAAACCGGCATAATCAAATAAATAATTCTTATAATGGCAGTGATACATCTCGGTCCTCGTCATTTTACAATAGTACTCGTGTATCTTTTCTTAATCCCTTTCCTCCTCATCATCTGAACTGTCAATGTCCTCCTCCGGCAGTGGTTCGCATATCTCCCCTCGGAAAACATTCCAGGGAGTCCAGATTTTATTCCACTTACGCGGACTCCCCCTATTCGCATATACTGTGCGTTCTGTAATCATTACCAGGTCCATATTTCTACACCACGTTGCCAATGTGGGGAAATCTGCCGAGCCCCATTTCTGCGCTATGTCTCTCTTTGCAATCATTATGCTTATTATTCGCCAGGTCTGTCCGTGGCGAGTGAGGTCATTGGGGTCCCATACATTAAGAATACATTTTCGTGGTTCAGGTATAAGGGATGTTTCTAGTGTTTGTGATATGGTGCGCATCACCTGTCGCCAATATTCCGCTATTGCTGGACAGTCCCATAAGGTGTGAAAAAGGGTACCTTCTTCCCCGCAGCCACGGAGACAGAAGGGGTGCTGTGCTCATTGTAATTTATACAATGTGGTCCTGGTGTAATATATACGATGCAAGATTTTAAGTTGCACTAGTCTAAATTTGGCAGAGATACCCACCTTAAAGCTGTATTTAACCTATTTACTAGTGCTTACAATCTTAGGAGATAAGGGAACTAACCCATAAAGAAATTAACATATGGAACCAAGGAATATGGTCTAGTGGAACCCAGAGCTTGATTAGCTGCTTACACGTTTGCCAAAATAGATGTTCAAGTCCCCACAGAGATAGTGGGTGAATATCATTGTGTTTAAGTCTCCATAGAAATAGTGTGCACATTCAAAGCTTAAATCCCATTATAAAGAGTGTGAAGCTAATGATGTTCAAGACCACACAGAGGTTGTGTGCAATTATAGGAATGCTCAAGGCCCCACAGAGATGGCATGTTATTATAGCGATGTTTAAGTCCCCACAGAGATAGTGTGTTATCATAGAGATATTCAAGTCCCCACAGAGATGGTATGTTATTTTAGTGATGTTCAAGTCCCCACAAAGATAGTGCGTTATTATAGTGTAGTTCAAGTCCCCACAGAGAGAGTATGTTATTATAGCGATGTTTAAGTCCCCACAGAGATAGTGCATGAAGGTGATTGTGTTTAAGTCCTCATTAAAATAGGGCCCATTTCACAAGGGTAAACTTTGGAGAAAAAAAATTAACCTTACTACTTTTCAGTATTCACAAAGGTAAATTCAGACCAAAAGTCTAACTTTACTACTTTTCAATATTCACAAAGCCCCTTACAGAGAATGTGAAGCTGATGATGTTCAAGTCAAAGCAAAGACAAGGAGATGATGGACGGAGTGCTGAAACTTTTCAGTCACCCCTATTCACAGATCTGGATTGAATCCATTGTCATTCTTTAGCTCACTTCGGCACCCCAGTTCAGACCCAGCTATATGCAAATCTGTGTGACCCTGTGCCTCATGGGAACAGTCCAGCCCGAACTGCCAAGCCAGGTCTTCCTTGGACTGGAAACAAGCATCCTGGGACCGGTTTCAGGGTAACATCCCCTTATCAGCCAGGCTAGCTTGAATCCAATGGCAAAATGAGCAAAGGACCCACGTCTGAGCATACCTTTCCAACTTAGGGATAGCAAAGTAAACACAAGGAGGTGATGGATGGAGTGCTGAAACTTTTCAATCACTCACCCCCAGTCACAGATCTGGGTTGACTCCATTATCGTTCTTTAGCTCACTTCGCCACCCAATTTCAGACCACGCTATATGCAAATCAGTCTTGACCCTGTGCCTCATGGCACCCCCTGGTGCTTCAAGTTGAAACTTCGCCACCCCAGTTCAGACCCCGTTATATGCAAATCCGTCTTGACCCTGTGCCTCATGGCACCACCTGGTGCTTCAAGTTGAAGCAGAGCTCGCGTTTAATTACAGGAATGCTCAAGTCCCCACAGAGATGGTATGTTTTATAGTGATGTTCAAGTCCCCACAAAGATAGTGTTTTATTATAGTTTTTGCAAGCCCCGACAATGATAGTGTGTTCTCATAGCGATGTTTAAGTCCCCGCAGAGATAGTGCATGAAGATGATTGTGTTTAAGTCCTCATTAAAATAGGGCCCGCTTCACAAAGCCAAAACAGAGCTTGCGTATAATTAGAGGAATGCTGTAGTGCTCAAGTCCCCACAGAGATGGTGTTTGACTATAGTATTACCACGGTCGCCAAAGAGAATTTGTGTGATTATAGACATGCCCAGGTCTCCACTGAGTTAGTGTGTGATTATAGACATGCCCAGGTCCCCACAGAGATAGTGTTTGATTATAGAGATGTCGAGGTCCCCACAGAGATAGTGTGTGATTATAGACATGCCCAGGTCCCAACAGAGATAGTGTGTGATTATAGACATGCCCAGGCCCCCACAGATATAGTGTATGATTTTAGAGATGCCGCGGTCCCCATAGAGATAGTGTGTGATTATAGACATGCCCAGGTACCCACAGATATAGTGTGTGATGATAGACATGCCCAGGTCCCCACAGAGATAGTGTGTGAATATAGAGATGTTGAGGTCCCCACAGAGATAGTGTGTGATTATAGCCATGTCCAGGTCCCCACAGAGATAGTGTGTGATTATAGAGATGTTGAGGTCCCCACAGAGATGGTGTATGACTATAGTATTTCCACGGCTGCCAAAGAGAATGTGTGTGATTTTAGACATGCCCAGGTCCACAAGGATATAGTGTGTGATTAATGGGATGCACAAGGACAGCACACAGAGATAGTGCATGATTATAGTCATGTACAAGTCTCACAGAGATATTGTGCAATTACAGTGATGTGTAAGTCCCCACAGTGATAATGTTCGATTACAATCATTTATTTATTTATTTATTTATTTATTATTTCAATTTATATAGCGCATTATCACCTATAGGTCTTGTATGTGGAAACACCGGACATTACAGAAACAGGCAACCAGCTTATAACACGCCCCATGCATTTTGAAAAAGCACCGTTATTCAAATCTCCACAGTGAAGTGTGTAATGATAGGTATGTTGAAGAACCCATACAGATTATATCAGTCTGGTGGATTATTAAATCAATGAATCCACTTGAGGAATATGTGTTTGAAAACTCTCTCACATATTTGAATCCTGGTGCTACTACTCAGCCTTTATTCCTTCCAAGGTCTATACAATAAGTAGTATTTACTTGGATAACAAAAAAACATAGTGTTTTCAGCAACAACATACCCCCAGGTGTGAATGTGCACTTTATATATGCACATGAGATGATGCGATCCTTGACCCTGTCTTCAGGCAGGTCGCTCCCCCCTCGCCGCACAGCTCCACCTGTGTGCCTGTGTGCCTCTGCTGCTTGTCACTGCTGCTGGTTCGAGGCCCCTCTACCTCGGTAGGCCGGTACTGCTGTTTTCTGTATTTCTGCCTTTGTCTATTTTGTATTACTGTCCTGTACAGTGTCTCTTTAGTCTATTTTGTACTGCTGCCTTGTATTTTGTCCCCTTGGTTTTTTCACCTTTATCTCTGTGACCCCCTTATTTGCCCTCTGTTCCTTTGACATCGCCATTTTCCCGCCGCTGCGTCCCCGCCCCCCAGCTTGCCCATTCGTTGCCCCACTCACGCCTCCCAGCTGCTCCTCCCTCCATATGGCACCAAAGGCGTGCCTAAGGGAAGTCCATCTGCGCCCGTCCGGGTCTGGACCACGCCCATCGCCAGAGCCCCTGACCCCCTCAAACACCACGACGCCTGTCACCACTACAATGTTAGCACCCTCCTCACACTCAACACCTGACGATCACACACCTACTGCCTGGCTGCCCCGAAGCGCACCCAAGGACCCTTCTCCTGCCGAAGCTGCAGCTTCACCAGCATCCGATCTGCCAATCCACCCACCAAGAAAGGACGCAACCACCTCAGATGCATTCTACTCAACACCCGCTCTGCCCGCAAACGCGCCATTGAACTCTGGGACCTACTCGACTCCACCTCCCAGACGTTGCCTCCCTGACGGAGACCTGAATGAACCCCTCCTTGGCACCCGACATCGCCATAGCCATCCCTGATGGCTACAAGATTACTCGCAGGGACCGCACCAGCGGAACAGGAGGAGGAATCGTCATCGTCCACAGGAACACGCTCAGAGTCTCAAACAGCACCGACGACACCCTCAGCCCTGACGAACACCTGCACTTCCAGATCCACACTGATCCCAACACTACCCTCAGAGGAACCCTCGTCTACAGACCCCTCGGACCCCGGCCACAGTACAGCGACGCCATCGCCAACTTCATCAGTACACACGCCCTTGCATCCACAGACTACATCCTCCTCAGGGACCTGCACTTCCACCTCGAGAACAACAACAACACCAACTCCACCAACTTGATTGACGACCTCGCCAACCTCGGACTCAGATAGCTGGTCACAACTTCCACCCACTCTGCCTGCCACACGCTTGACCCCATCTACTCAGCAAGCCCCCACGTCTTTTTCAGCCACACCACCGAACTCCACTGGACCGACCATCGCTGCATCCACTTCACCTTCCGGAAACCCACCACGCACCACTGCACTGAACAGATCCCTCGCCGCTGCTGGAGCAAAGTCACCGGAGACCAGCTAAACACCACCCTTGCCTGATGCCCACCCATCGACCCCACCGACCCCGACACCACTGCCCACAACCTCAGTGAATCGATGACTGCGCCAACACTCTCACCCCGATCAAGAAACCCTCCAACAGACAAACCAATAAGAAAGCCAGCTGGTTCACCACGGACCTACAGGCCTCCAAGCAAACCTGCCGAAAACTAGAGAAGATATGACACTGTGAACAGACACCGGGACAGCTAGGCAGCCCACAAGAAAGCCATCCGCAGACACCATCACCTCATCAGATCCGTTAAAAGGACCTACTTCGAAGACCGCCTAGACAATAAAGCACACAACAGAAAAGAGCTCTTCAACATCATGAAGGAGCTCTCCAACCGCAGATCAAATACCAATGACATCCCACCTTCACAAGACCAGTGCGGAAACCTCACCACCATCTTCCATCGCAAGATCGCAGACATCCACGACAGCTTCACCACCCTTTCCGCCCTGACAACCACGAGGCCTCCAACCTCACGGCCACCATCCACACCAATCCTCTGTTCACCTGGACCAACATAAAGGATGATGACACCATCAAAATCATGAAATCCATCCACTCTGGCTCTCAGTCAGACCCATGCCCACACAACATCTTCAACATCCGCCCTGTCCACTCTACCGAATCTGTGGTTTTGTCGGTCTTGGATGAGCTGAAGAGCAAGGCGGACTCTAACTCTCCTCAAGCCTTGGTGCTTCTTGATTTGTCTGCTGCTTTTGACACGATTGACCATTCCATCCTCCTCGACCGTGTCAGGGCAACGGGCATCCAGGGCACCGCTCTCTCCTGGCTCGCCTCTTTCCTCCAAGGCCGGACACAAGCTGTTCATCTCTCCGGCCTCTCTGCCCCCCTCGTTCGGTGTCCTGTGGGGTCCCCCAAGGTTCTTCCCTCTCCCCTCTTCTTTTCAATCTCAATATCTATCCCCTTATTATTTCTCTGCTCAATATGGAGGTCTCCGTGTACAATTACGCAGACGACCTTCAGCTTGTTTTTGATCTTTCCTCTCCCTCTGACTCCCTCCTTAAATTTCAGACCACACTCATTTTTATTTCTGACTGGATGAACCAAAACCACCTCAAGCTTAACCCGGACAAAACGGAGGTGTCCTGACGGGCGGTTCCACCAGCCCTTGGACTTCTGCCTTCTGGCCTTCCATTCTTGATCCCCCCCGGTTCCCTCTGCTTCAGTAAGAACCTTGGGAATCAAAATCAGCCAGGACCTCTCCATGCGTCCCCAGGTCAGCTCCGTTGTTTCTTCCTGTTTTTTGTCCCTCAGGGTTATCCGAAAGATTTCTCGCTTTTTCTCCCTTGACGCTCTCAAAATCATTGTTCTGGCTATGATTCTCTCACGCCTAGACTACGGGAATTGCTTGAACGTGGGCATTCCTGCCTACGAGCTGCGACGCCTCCAGACCATCCAAAATCAGGCCGCTCGCCTTATCTACCGACTTCCCAGATACCACACACCACTCCGTTACTTAAATCCCTTCATTGGCTACCCATCTTGCAGCGAACCCTCTTCAAGATGGGATGCATAGTCTTCATGGCCCGCGCGTCACCTATCTTCATCAACTCCATGATCACCCACTACCTCCCCTGCCGTGATCTCCGTTCTTCTTGCCAGCTTCTTCTCAGCGTTTCCCGCTTCCGCAAGACCAGAGCAGGTGGCACTAGGTTCTCCACTCTTGCCCCCGTTTCTGGAATAGCCTTCCGCTCACCATCAGGTCCATCACTGAGTATCTGCACTTCCGTAAGGCGCTCAAAACTCATCTGTTTGCTCAAGCCTTTGCTACCCAGTAATCCCCTGGTGCTTCACTCATCCGCCTCCGTCAATCACCCAGCGCCAGGAAGCCGCTTGGTCACAGTGCGCTTTATAAATATTTTCAACTTTCAACTTTCAACAAAGCCAGTGATACCATTGCACTCCATCTCCGCAAGGCCATCAACATCTCCTTCGCGACCGCGACCTTCCCGGAGAGCTGGAAGTATGCCGAGATCAATTCCCTACTCAAAAAAACCAAGGCTGATCCAAAGGACCTCAAGAACTTCCGACCCATCTCCCTGCTCCCGTACCCAGCAAAGGTCATCGAGAAGACCGTCAACAGACAACTGACCCACTACCTCGAGAAGAACAACATCCTGGACCCCTCCCAGTCCAGGTTCCGCAGAAACCACAGCACCGATACTGCCCTCATCCCTGCCACCGATGACATCAGGATCCTACTGGACAATGGCGAAACCGCGGCCCTCATCCTCCTGGACCTGTCAGCCGCCTTCGATACTGTCAGCCACAGCACCCTAAGCACACCCTTCCATGATGCAGGGATCTGAGACAAAGCTCTGGACTGGACCCCCTCCTTTCTCTCCGGCAGAACCCAGAGCGTCCGCCTCTCCCCTTTCTGATCAGAAGCCACCGAGATCATCTGCGGCGTACCCCAAGGATCATCCCTCAGCCCGACATTGTTCAAAATCTACATGGCACCACTCGCTCACGTCGCTCGACTGCATGACCTCCATATCATCTCCTATGCCGATGACATCCAGCTGATCCTCTCCCTCACCAAGGACCCCCTCACAACCAAAATCAACATCCAAGAAGGAATGAAAGCCGTCGCCGAGTGGATGAAGAACAGCCATCTGAAGCTGAACTCAGACAAGACGGAAGTCCTCCTCCTCGGCTCCACCCCCTCAGCGTGGGACGACTCCTGGTGGCCGACCTCACTGGAAGCAGCATCAACACCCACCAACCACGCACGCAACCTAGGGTTCATCCTCGACTCAACACTCTCCGTGACCAAGCAAGTCAACGCGGTCTCGTCCTCCTGCTTCAACATCCTCCGCATGCTCAGCAAGATCTACAGGTGGATCCCCACCGAAACAAGAAGAACGGTCACACAGGCCCTCATCAGCAGCAGGCTAGACAACAGAAACGCCCTCTACGCAGAAGCCTCGGCCAAACTCCTGAAACGACTACAAGGCATACAGAACTCCTCCGCACGCTTGATCTTTGACATCCCTCGCCGCAGCACATCACACCCCAATTGAAAGATTTGCACTGGCTTTCCATCAAAAAGAGGATCACCTTCAAGTTCCTCACCCAAGCACACAAAGCACTCCACAACACCGGACCGGCATACCTCAACAGACGACTTACCTTCTACACCCCCAACCGCCAGCTCCGCTCCACAGACCTCACTCTCGCCACTGTCCCCCGCATCCGAAGACCGACCACCGGCGGCAGATCGTTCTCCCACCTCACCGACAAAACCTGGAACACCCACCCATCCTCCTACGACAGACCCAGGACCTACTTACCTTCAGGAGGCTACTCAAGACCTGGCTATTCGAGCAGTAGCAGCACCCCTCCCCCAGTGCCTTGAGACCCTCATGGGTGAGTAGTAAGCATGGGCGTAAAATCCGTTACGCTCGCGGATTTTTCGTATTTTCGGAGAATCCGCAATCCGCGAACTCTCGCGGATGTGGCGAGAATACGCTAATCCGCGCGAAGCGGATTTTTTGCTTGTGTTCGCACTGCTCGCGGTCCGCGGCGTGGGCAGCAACAATCTCGCACTCGCGAAAGTACAAAAATTACAAGGGGAGGGGTAAAGGAAGTGGCCCAGTCTCCAACTTCCTGTTCCTGTCCAGCAAGCTCCTCCCATAGGGGTGGGTGAAGGAAGTGCCCCAGTCTCCAACTTCCTGTTCCTGTCCAGCAAGCTCCTCCCATTGCTTATTCCATTTCCTGGCCACTTTGATTTCGATCTTGACTGGGAAGGATTACTTTTTGTGGTTGCTGCTGGATATTTGGATTTGAGGCCTTTTGGATTACTTTTGGATTCGAAATTTGATTTGACAAAGAAGTAAGTTGATGTTGTTTGTTTGTGGTGATTTTTGTGTGTGTTGCTTTTTTTTCGACTTTTTTTGGGGGAAAATCTGCAAGTTCGCGAGCTGAGGATGTTTTTGCTTGTGTTCGCACTGCTCGTGTCCCGCGCAGCAACAATCTCGCACTCGCGAAATTGTAAAAATTACAATTCTGCACATGAATTGAAAACCACCAGGCTTAGTTATGGGTGCATGCATGATACAACTGTTTTGTTGAATTTTTTTTTTAACATGATTCTGGCCAGGGCATGGATGGCATTGGATTGTGGTGATTTTTGTGTGTTTTATGACTTTTTGAGGTGGTGTTGGGGGCTTGCTATGTGGGTGGGGGCCATTTTATTGCCTGGTCCCGTGTGGGTGAGGGTCTAGGGGCCATTTTTAAGCCAGTTTGTGTGCTTTGTGCCATAGGCCTGCACCCAGTGTGCTCTGATGTCATCCATTATGCCCAGGGGGCCCAGAATCTGTCTGTTCGCGGATTTTGCTGGTTTTTCGCCACGTTCGCGCCGTGAAACAACAATCTCGCACTCGCGAAATTGTAAAAATTGCAATTTTGCACCGGAAAACCACCAGCAGGCAGCATAAGCCTTCTGAAACTTGATGGATGGCATTGGATTGTGGTGATTTGATTTGTGTTGTGTTTTTTTGACTTTTTGGAGTAGGGGTTGGGGGCTGGCTATGTTGGTGGTGGCCATTTTGAGGCATGGTCCTGGCCATGTGGATGGGGGTCAAGCGGCCATTTTGAAGGCAGGCAGTGAGCTTTGAGACATAGGCCTGCACCCATTGTGCCTTGCTTTCACCCATTGTGCCCAGGCGGAGTCAGGGGTACATGAAAGTACAACCCTCTCTGTGTGTGCTCTCTTGGATCAATGTTAAATTCCTGTTTCCCAAAAATTTAGCAAATCCTAATTTTGAAATTTCCATATTGTGTGGTGTGCACTGTGCACGTGTGTATTCATAAATGCCTACTTGCAAACTGTTTATTGAAGCGCTACATAAGCAACATATATTTACTGATGTTCCTCTGTCTTCGTTTGCTTTTAGGTGCACAAAACTCTGCATCATCGTTGAGCATCAGTGCCAGGAAGAAGTCCTGCTGCGGCCTGTTGTTCCGACATCTGAAGAAGATGGCTCCAAAAAGAGGTGCCCGTAGGTCCTCTTGCAAGAAAGATGTCTCTACTAAGGAGAAGAAGAAGCAAGTGGCACCACTTACCAAGGAGACTGGTGGCTCAACCAATACATTTTTTGGGGAAAAACAACAAAAAAAACAAAGGCCCACCATGAGTGCTGCACAGGTAGCCTGTTTAGTTGTTGAATCACCAACGACCAGTGATGTTGGTTCATCGCAAGAAAGTAGCAGCACACCATCAACACAGGTTGTAACTCATCTCACAAGTACTATTCAACAACCAAAGCCGCAACAACAACTGCATGGGCTACTAGTACAAGCAGAAGTACATGCGCAAGGAGCTGTCCGAGAAGGAGCTGTCCAAGAAGGAGCTGTCCGAGAAGGAGCTGGCTGTGAAGGAGCTGGCTGTGAAGGAGCTGGCTGTGAAGGAGCTGGCCGAGAAGGAGCTGGCCGAGAAGGAGAAGGCCGAGAAGGAGAAGGCCGAGAAGGAGAAGGAGAAGGCCGAGAAGGAGAAGGAGAAGGCCGAGAAGGAGAAGGCCGAGAAGGAGAAGGCCGAGAAGGAGAAGGCCGAGAAGGAGAAGACCGAGAAGGAGAGGTCCATGGAGACTTGCAAGTAGAGGTCAGTGAAGATGCCCATGTAGCGGCGCATGGAGCGGTGCAAGTGCCCACAATGGTTGTTCTTCCAGAAGTAGGGGCACAGGAGGAAATTGACTTTGGAGCCGGGGTATCATGTCAGGAAGACGAAGCCACTCCTCCTGATGATTCATTTTCTCCCAGCTCCCCAGCAAGGAAAAGATCAAGGAGGGTGTGTAGAAGTTCCTCTTCAAGCCCCGCTCCATCAGATGATGATCTGGATCTAGATTGGCAACCATCTCCGACGTCTGAGAGGGAGGCACACCATGAGCTGCGAAAGGTATCAAATGTTAAAAGGAAGGGCCCCGGAAAGCTCATACTTATGGATCCGAACGTCGGACTTGATGAAGTGGTTCATTCTGATGTTGATGAACAGGATGACAGCAATGACCTAGTCATCACACACGTCATTCCAGCCACACCGGCCATGCAGCAGACAGACATTTATACCCTATCCCGACGTCATGCTGAGCGTGACCCTGGCGACGTGGCACTGGTAGCACCACCAACGCAGTCAAGTAGTGCAACAAGTTCAACAAAACCTACAGCTCCCATATTTTTTCCCCAGAGGGGGACTCCATCCAGCTCGACTCCCTCAAGTAAGGTTGCTGCAATAATTGCACAACCCAGTAGATGTCTGCAAGGCTCATCCACCACTACTTCATCTGGCATTGGCAGCAGTATCACCTCGTGCGGCAAAACCAGAAGTTTCCAGTCCCCAGTTTGGAACTTTTTTAGTGTCCATGAAAAGTATGATAACATAGCCGTTTGTTGCATTTGTAAGACTAGCGTTAGCCGTGGTAAGACTGGTACCAACTATGGAACCGGAGGCCAGATAGGTCATCTTGAAAGAAAGCACGCTGTCGAATGGTTTTCGCACCTAGCAAACGTCAAGGGAAAGCGATCCCAAAGGGCAAGTGGGCAAAATATACCCATACTAGGTGTTTCATCTGAAGATGACGGGGAGGTAGAAGAAGCGTCAGACATGTGTCCGGTTGCACCCAGTACCCCTGGCAGCACCACACCCTCCGGAACACATAGGAGGCACACTGAGAGTCTGGGAGACACACCAATGCGGAAAATGTCAACACTGAGCAGAAGTGGGTCGAAGAAGGCATCAGCATCATCCCGTAAATTTGTCCAGCGCACCATTTCAGGCATGTTCTCCTCAGATGTGCAATTTCAACGCAACCACCCAACTGTACGCCTGTATAACACTAAGCTGGCTAAAATGCTAGCGGTGGACCTTCTCCCTTTTTCGTTTGTCGAAGGTGTGGGTTTCCTTGAACTCGTGGCAACACTGGCCCCTAAAAATGGAAGGTTCCTAGCCGGTTCTATTTTGCCAGGGTTGCTGTTCCAGCACTACATAAAGAGGTGCTTGAGTTGGTGGGGGCAGCTTTGCAGAAGAGTGCTGTTCACACTATACACCTGACAACAGACATGTGGACCAGTTGCCAAGCCCTTGATTACATGTGCATCACTGCACACTGGGTCTCTTTTTCAGGAGTCATAAAACAGATAAATGCAGGTGGTGACTTGGTCGAGATTTTTAAGGGTGCTCGTAAACATGCAACATTAGCCATGTTTGGCATGGAGAAAAGTCATACTGCAGTCAACATTTTGGCTGACTTTAACAAAAAGGTCTCGCAATGGCTGCCCCCAAGACATTGCAAGGTTGGTTATGTTTCTACAGATAATGGCAGCAATGTAGTTAGGGCCATGGAGGACGGTTTCTATTTCAGAGTGCCGTGTTTGGCGCACTGTATCAACCTTGTTGTGCAAAATTTTTTGAAAAAAGAACGTGCAGTCGACAAAACACTGACCATCTGCAGAAGAATATGCACACATTTCAACCATTCTTTTAAGGCCCGGAAGGAGCTGAGGCGCAAGCAAAATGAACGTAGAATGCCAGTGAAAGCACTTATCCAGGAGGTGGCAACACGTTGGAACTCAACCTTCTACATGCTTGAGCGTCTGCATGAGCTGTTTCCAGTAGTCAATGAGTATTTCTACAACCTGGGTGGTGATACCACAGAAATGATGCTAGCGGTGGAGCAATGGCAGCTAGTTAAAAGCCTGACAGACATGCTTCGTCCTTTTGAGGTCTTCACGCGTGACGTCAGCAGGGAGGACTGTTCTTTGAGCAAAGCTATCCCATTGTTGCTGAAGCTCGAGCACCAAGTCAAGGTGGTGTCTTCACAATTAAAGGACGTTGGAAAGAACGAAGCACATGAGTTGGCGCAGAGATTATTACAACGCCTAGTTAGCAATGAACGGCTTGTAAAAATCAAGAAACAACAGCACTACATTTGTGCTACTATTCTGGATCCACGTTACAAAAAGCCATTGTTTGGCAAAGTAATAATTCCTTTTGAAACATCGGATGTTACAGAGTACAAAGGTTGGCTAGCTCAGTCAGCCATTCGTTTTGAAAGAGAGCGGAAGGAAACTGTAGGAGAAGACAGTACTACTAGTGAATCAGAAGGCCATCAGGCGTCCCAAAAAAGCACTTCTGCATCTGTGCCTGTGGCAGAAGTGAGTGTCTTTTCCTCTGAGCCGTTAACCACACCAGCAACCGTATCATCTGCACCAGGCCCAGGCGATATGTCTGAAGCGGGTTGGCTAACTCAGCTAGGGTTTCCTTGTCCTAGAAAGGACACAGAAGTGCAAAGTACAGGAATCCGGGAGGACATTCTTTCAATGGTGCAGGCCTATCTGGATGACTCAACAGAGGTCAATATTACTGAGGATCCATTGGCGTATTGGCATGGGAAAAGAAAAATATGGCGAGAGCTCACCAACCTGGCTATCAATTACTTGTCTTGCCCCCTCGCAAGCGTGTCCTCAGAACGTGTTTTTAGTTCTGCTGGTGGCATTGTGACTTCCAAAAGGTCCCGCCTCTTGCCCGCAAATGTGGAGCGGCTCATCTTGATAAAGATGAACTAGCACTTCATACCACCAGATTACAGAGTACGAGAATCCACGCAGGAAGAAGAGGACACCGACCTACCTGAGGAAAGTTCTCCTCAGTTACTAGAAGTAACCCCGACTGATGATTTAGCAGAGTATGAGGACGAGTTCTGCTTCCCTGACAGCGAGTTCTGAAAATGAGTCAATCATTCATTAATTTTAAATTTAGTCCTCCTTATTCACTTTTATTCCTGTGTGTCTGTCTTTCTTTAGCAAGTGCTTCATCACATTCCCAACAAAACTGTAATCAACCAATAAAACAACAAGCCCATCAACAGAACTGTCTTGATTTTGATGCCGCAGCATTCCTCAGGTTAACAACAGTTAGTTGATAAGAACTCAGTGCTGGTCGTCTATCCTGAGTCCTCCTCCTCCAGACTCACCCTATCCATTACCCATAATGCTGATGCCTGGATTCTGCACAATGAAGAAACTTACGTTGACGAGTCCCCTAACGCCTTAGGACACTGTGAATTCCAGGTGGAGCCAGCCCTCAAACACAAATTACAGGTAAGATAAGCGTTTGGATGGGAGGTAGTATAATGGAGTGTTCGGAGAGGCGAGAGAGTGACAGTGGTACTCGCAGTAAAGTCCTAGGGCTCTTGAATTAACAAACTCTGTGACAGGCATTTACTTTGGAAAACATTTGGCCTATTACACGTGAACGTTTAGGCGTTATTATTGCTCGCTTGCCTGTCTCAGGGGTGCTGTCTGTGGGGCTTCTAGGTTTTTGGGTTGTGTGAGCACCGCTGCCACATTTCTAATGTTGATTGCTTTTGTTTTGCAGAAAATCCACGCCGGGAAACTCCAGTTGGGGCCCTGCTGCAGAACGCCTTAGGACACTGTGAATTCCAGGTGGAGCCAGCCCTCAAACACAAATTACAGGTAAGATAAGCGTTTGGATGGGAGGTAGTATAATGGAGTGTTCGGAGAGGCTCCCCGCTCGAATGTCGCCCACGATATGCCTTTAAAGTCTTGGGCCGCGGACCTTGCCAAGTTTTTTACTGACAAGATAAAGCTCATCCAGGATTCTTTCCATTTGGTGGTGCCTGCGGGTGTAACCTGTATAAGGGAGGACCCCCTTCTGGCTGCTACATCAGGCCCGTCATTGGCAGCCTTCCCTCTTCTTTCAGCCGCTGAGTCGTTAGGACTTATGGGCGCGCTCAAGTCCGGCTCGCCTATGGACCCCTGTCCAGCTAAGTTTCTTTCTAGAATGGTGGAAGTTTTAAATCCCCTGGTCAACCCCCTTCTTAATTTATCACTGAGTCAGGGCTTGGTCCCATTAGCCTGGAAACAGGCTATGGTGATCCCCCTGCTGAAAAAGCCCGGTCTCGATCCGGAGGCATTGGTCAATTATAGACCAATCTCTCTGCTGCCTGCCCTGATGAAAATTTTGGAGAAGCACATCCAAATGGTGCTCTCCAACTTTTTGGAAGTGCATGAGCTTTTGCATGCCTCCCAATCAGGCTTTCGCCCCAATCTCAGTACTGAGACAGCACTCCTGGAGGTGTCGGAAGACATCAAAGGAGTTCTGGACTCCGGAGGCAGGGCCATGCTGGTCATGTTGGACCTGTCGGCGGCGTTCGACACCGTCCCCCATGATGGCCTTCTCTCGAGACTCTCCGAGATAGGGCTCAGGGGGACGGTGCTCAGCTGGTTCTCATCATTTCTAGCCGACCGCCGACAAACGGTCTGGACCCCGCCGGACTCTGCCGTAATGCCGCCATTGGGTGTTGGGGTCCCTCAGGGCTCTATTTTGAGCCCGACCCTCTTTAACATCTTCATGACCCCTTTGGCGGCACTGGCGGAGTCTTTCGGAGCCCGGATCGTGTCCTATGCAAACGACACTCAGCTCCTCTTCTCCTGTGAGAGGGGAGGAGATTTTAACGGGGAGAGCATCCGGGATTGCCTTGGGGCTGTTTTCAGATGGTTTCATTTGAGTGGCCTCAAGTGCAATCCCGAGAAGTCCGAGGTGCTCTTCTTTGGGTGTGCGTCGGATCCTGACTGGCACGACTGGTGGCCTATCGACATGTTTCCACCTTCCTCCTCATCCCTAGTCGCTAAGAATCTGGGGGTGAAGATGGACAAGGGCTTGTCGATGAGAGCCCAGATTTTGGGAGTGACGGGCACCTGTTTCGGTCTCCTGAAGGTACTAAGAAAGTTTCTACCCCTGTTGTCGGAAGAACACCGGAAACTGACTGTGCAGGCTCTGATCGGGTCCAGGTTGGACTACGCCAACGTCCTCTACCTGGGCCTGCCGGAGTATCTGCTACAGCGCCTCCAGGTGACGCAGAACGCCGCGGCAAGAGCCATTTATGGCTTAAATAGGCGAGCAAGGGTGGCGGGCCTCTTGCAGGCCCTACACTGGCTGCCTATCCGCAAGCGTATTATTTTCAAGACCCTGACGCTGGCCTATAAGGCCCTGCACTCTGGTGGCGCAAAGTACCTCCAAAGGAGACTGTCCTTTTACCATCCGGCCCGGTCACTCAGATCGGAGTCACAGTTTTTGGCTGTGGTGCCGCGCGTTCAAAGAGCCCGCATCGGGGGTCGCTCCTTTGGGTTGCGTGCCCCCCAGCTGTGGAACGCCTTGCCGCTGACACTTCGGGGCGCTTCGAGCCTGTTGGCTTTTAGAAAAGGTCTTAAGACTTGGTTGTTTACTTTATAGGCCTTTCTTTTCGCCTTTTATTTTTTCTCCCCTCTGTTTTAATCGTTGTGTTGTGTTATTCGCTCGTAGGTCTCGCTGTGAAAGCGCCGGGATACTCTTTTTGAGTCGCCGTGCGCTATACAAAAGAAACATAACATAACATAACAACAGAGTGACAGTGGTACTCGCAGTAAAGTCCTAGGGCTCTTGAATTAACAAACTCTGTGACAGGCATTTACTTTGGAAAACATTTGGCCTATTACACGTGAACGTTTAGGCGTTATTATTGCTCGCTTGCCTGTCTCAGGGGTGCTGTCTGTGGGGCTTCTAGGTTTTTGGGTTGTGTGAGCACCGCTGCCACATTTCTAATGTTGATTGCTTTTGTTTTGCAGAAAATCCACGCCGGGAAACTCCTGTTGGGGCCCTGCTGCAGAACGCCTTAGGACACTGTGAATTCCAGGTGGAGCCAGCCCTCAAACACAAATTACAGGTAAGATAAGCGTTTGGATGGGAGGTAGTATAATGGAGTGTTCGGAGAGGCGAGAGAGTGTCAGTGGTACTCGCAGTAAAGTCCTAGGGCTCTTGAATTAACAAACTCTGTGACAGGCATTTACTTTGGAAAACATTTGGCCTATTACACGTGAACCAACACGATGACAGTGTTCAGTAAAACGAACTTACTGCAAAACCACCACCCACCAGGCTCAAAAGTAGTAAAAAACAGGTATGCTCAGATAAAGTTTGAAAAAGTATATTTATATCCCTAACAAAATAATCTCCCGCAAGACCCTCCCTAACCCCAACAAATAAATAGTCCATCAAAAGTCCCCAAAAAACCCAACTCCCAATTCCCACCCCCCAAAAGTCTCTAAAAAAGGGGCAAGGGACACTCTACGGATGCAGGTTGTTCACTTTGGCCTCCAGGGCATCATGCCTTAGGGCCAGGGCATCATACTCCTCCCGGAGCATGGCGTGATCTAAGCGGAGGCCCTCCATCACCTTTTTGTACTCCTCCCATTTCTTGACCTCCGCCTCCAGGTTGGACACTCTGCGGAGTGCACGGCACAAGCGTGCCTTTACAGTACTGTGAGGAGGTGCAGCCTTTGCTGCTCGGCGGTGGCGTCTTCCAGCACGGCTCTGGTTGGCTGGAGCACTGCGCTTACCGGCAGAACGTGGGGTCACGGAGGAGGATGCAGTAGATGTAACATTTGATGCACTTGAGTGCGTGTCGTCCCCCTCCATTTCCACCAGCCGGCGATATTGCGCAACAGTGGCATCCAGCCTCCGTTGCCGGGCCAGTACAGCCAGCATACTCCTGCTCGGTTTTGCAGTTTTAGTATTACCAACTATAGAAGAAAGAAAGACATAATCTGTAACGAATGCTCTTTAAAAATATGATTAACACAAAATGATTCAGCAGGAAGTTGTGTCACAGTACAACTAGCAACTAGCCAGCGCAGTACAAATCTATTCAGGCCAGTATCATGGGCGTCTGCATGGAGGGGCAAGGTGGGGCGCTTATGGTTTGGTGCTCTTTCATATGAAAGAGATCTGGCAGAAGTGAGTGACTTTTCCTCTGAGCTGTTAACCACACCAGCAACCGTATCATCTGCACCAGGCCCAGGCGATATGTCTGTTTCCCTCCCTCTCTCTCTCTCTCTCTGTCTCCCTCTTTCTGTCTCCCTGTTTCTCCCTCTACCTCGCTGTCTCTCTCTCTCTGTCTCCCTCCCTCACCCTCCCTCTGGCTCCCTCCCTCTCTCTCTCTCTCCTTCTGTCTTCTTCTCTCTCTGCCTCTATCTGTCTGTCGTTCCCAGCCTGCTGTAATTACCATATTGTAATTTGTCACTGGGCCAGCACTGGATACACATCATATGCTATCTAAGAGTCCGATAGTACCATGATCCAGCTTACCTGTACTCGCCACCACCACTGCCTGCTTCCTCACAGTCTGATTGTCCTCTGGCGCCGCATCCTCCACAGAGTAGTCCTCAGACTCGGAGTCGATCACGATCACGTCCGAGCTGGCCCCGCCACCAGATGTTCCACCTAAAAAATATATTTAAGACTGTTAGATTACACCACTCACTAGTATTTGGTTTAGGAAGGAAGAAATTTGAAAACAACAGAAAAATTAATTGACTGTCTACTCTAGTCTAAAGTAAAAATGTCCCTCCTTCCAGGGAAGGCTGTTGTCTTGCTGCTTTTCTTTGTCACAATTGATGAATGCTTGCTTAATTTTAACACACACCATTTTTCTCTGAACAGGCAGACGCTGGACTTCTACGGACAAGAGCAACATCAACTAAACCAGGTGAAAGCTCGGCTCGACCACAAGAAATGTGTTCCAACTTCCATTACTCATCAACTCAGCAGCAAGCACTTTTCCTTTTCCAGCTAACTTTATTTTAATATATGTGTTTACTTTTACTTTTAATGAAGCTTTTAAACTTGAATAGACTCTGTGGTTTTTTGGTCCTCCAGACTAGAGTGACTGAGCGAAAGGTTTTGTAGTTTTTGCAAGGAGGAGTCCGTGCCGCTGACACTACCAGGTTTATACAGTGTGCCAAACACACCACTCTGCAATATTATGACTCTGGTCTTTCGTGTCCATAGTTTGGTTTGTGGAGATTTGTCCCTGCAACAGTAGTATTATTGATTTTGCTCCTATCTAAACACTGTTTCGAAAAAATTAAATTAGGAACGCTTGGACAACAATAGGTCCTCTATATTTAAATGAAAACTTACTGGGGCCAGCAAAGGAGCACTCGCCGCCCTGGCCTGCTTCCTCCTCCTTTGGAACCACTGCATCCACTGTTTCTGTCCGCTTGCCCCTGGGCGGACCTGACGTACAACATGAAAGAAAGAACAGAAAAAATTGATGATTGCTGCGTGTCGATGTCCTTGTCAACCAAATCAAACATTTAGAAAGAACAAGAACCAACTATTTCAGCCAAAAAGAGGGCTACAAAGGAAGGACTGCACCTGAGCCTCTACTCTAGGGGCAGATTTACAAGCCCCTTGCAGCTCTTTTGCTCCGTTCTTGCGTCACTTTTGTGACGCAGCGCCACAACAAGAGAGGCGCCATGGTGTGGCGTATATTAACAACGTGACGCATATGGGAGATGCATCCCATTCTAAAGCCCTGCTCCATAAGGGAGCGTTCCAGCGCAAGGGAGGGCGTTCCTGCGCAGGAACGCATGCTAAAAGTGGCTATGGGGAATAGATAAAATTTCAATCAGTCATTTAGGACAATGATCCGTCACTGAAACCCTGCGCCTGCATGAAGCAGACTTACGGCTTGACGCAGCATTGCTGGAGCTGCGCCATCGTTGCAACGCAACTCCATCAATGAGCCGCCTTTACGGCACCGATGCGTAACGCTTCGGTGACGTTTTGGCACAATGGCGTGCCGCATTGAAAATACGGCGCACCATGGGTGGTGCTGGCGTGCCTCACACTTTGCAGGGATGCGCAGGTAATTGCTAATCTGACACTTAGGGGCATACTTACGAGTTCTGAGCTGGACACCTCCAGATGTGCACCAGAACAAATGCGTAACGCAAAACTAACCTTGCGTCACGGCAGATGCGCCGCAATTACAATGCGGCAAACCCTGGCGCAATGGTAGGCAGATGCGTGACGCATCTCGTGACGAAAGAGGGGTGCATCTCTACAGTCGCATCGCAGGCGCAATGCAACTCTAGCAATGCTCAGGGCTGCCCAATACTCAACATACCGCATCAGTCCTTACGCCTGCTTCAAGCAAGCAGGCATAAAGAATTGACGTAGCAGCGTCGCGGAAGTGCCTGCGTTAAATCTTGTAGATTTCACGCAGGCACTTTTGCGAGGCACACATCTGCCTGACCGCCACCCGCCCCCCCTCCCCCTGCATGGGAACACTCCCATTGTGGCGCAGGCCCAGGTCTTAACGTGGCGCATCTCCCTAGATGCATCACGTCGTACATGACTCGCAGGGATGCGCCACGTTTACGTCGCTGTGCGTCAGGTAAGGCAGCGTAAACGTGGAGCAAGGGGCTTGTAAATCTGCCCCTTTGTGTCTAGCATTACGCAGTTCTGTAAAGTACACTCATACATTACTCAGCCCAAATAAATGAACACATAATAGAAAACAAATAAGCAGTGGCACCGACACAGAGAAGTAGAGCAGTGCACCTGAAATGCACAGAAGATTTTGAAATATTAATTTACCTCTCCTATCAATGTAATCAGCAGCATTATTGCTCTTTGTAAAAAAGTTAAAGCAAACATTTGCAATATTATATAACACACAGAGCAGGAGAAAAAACAGAGTAGTGACGAGTGATGTAAAAATTGCTACTACTACTCACCAAGCCCGGGGACCTCCACTCCCAGCAGGTCGAGCAGGTCGTGCTCCCGGTCCAGGATGTCGGTCCAGCGGTGGGTCACCTGATTATAGGTGCGCTGGACCCCCGAGATGTTAAAAAGGGCCCGGCACACCTGCCCCCACCGCTTCCGTCGCTCCTGGCTGTTGGTGTAACCGGCAGCGATCCTGCCGCCTGCCGTGATGGTCCTGGGGAGACGGCGCTGCACATAATAAACAAGTGAGCCCACCTCCTCAGGACTGAAGATCTCCCGGGGCACCACCATTTCCGCCCTCAAGAGGCCACACGGGAGCCGGGCACGGGCTGCGGCTGCCGTCTTGGGCAGCTTGACTGCTGTCTTCACCATGTTCTGGGCAGGTAAGGAGATAAAATGAAAAAGAATAAGAGTAGAAAAGAAGGAAATAAAAGTTTAAAAAAGTAGTTGAAAAGTAAACAAAAGTAGACTAAAACACAAAAATATAGACCTAGAAAACAAGAGGGATAGAAAAAAAGTTTAATAGATCCAAAAAAAAATAAAACAAGCAAAGGATGGCAGAGATATACAGAGGATAGAAACACCATGCCCAGACACATAGGAATGAATGAAAAACAAGATGGCCGCCCGAACACGTGCGTGTAAGTAAGTTCGCACGCGATTTCTCTCGCGAACTCGTGCGAACTTGTATTCGCAAGGCGCTCATCGCGCGAGATTACACATAGCGGGCGGAAACGGAAATACGTCACGCAAACAAAATGGCGGCGCCCATAGTCAACCTTGTGGTAACTCGCACGAGTTCGCGGCTTCCACGGTCAATTTCGCAAGACGCCGCGCCTCGCGAATAGGGCGAAATTACCGAAAAACGAGTTTTGCAAAAGCAAAACCAACAAGCAGGTGCAAAAGTTCGAGCTCATCATTTGTAACCATTTCCCTGTAGTGCTTCCTGAAGGGGCCCTCCAGAATCCGGTTGCCTACTTGCAACTATTGTGTGACCCTGCTCTGACAGTCACAGAATAGTTACAAGTATGCCATTGCATCCTGTTAAATTTTTTTTTACATTGCAACAAAAAGGAAAGGGAGCAGACAAGCAGGTGCCAGCCTTCATTAATGTCAGTTGGGGCAGGGCAGGTGTTGTTGTTTGCAAAATTTAAAGCACTTAGCAGGTGTGCTTTGCTTTGCCTCAATAATGTACACTCACTGGTCAATCAGAGGGTGCTGTGATGACACCGAGGGTGGCATGGGTGTGCCAGCCAGAGGGTGGCATGGGTGAACCAGAGTGCCAGTGTTGACAGGATGGCAGTGCTTTGCTTTGCCTCAATAATGTACACTGGTGAACCAGAGGGTGCTGTGATGACACAGAGGGTAACATGGGTGAGCCAGAGGGTGGCATGGGTGACCAAAGAGAGTGCCAGTGGTAACAGAGGGTGGCAGTGATGAAGAAAGCCTTGCAAACAGGCTGGGCACGTAGAAACAACAAGTTCGCAAAACTGGCGACCCGACAAGTAAGTTCGCAATTTGCGAAATTGTACAAAACCCTCGCGAACTTGCAGAAACCCGTGCGAACACACCCCCCCACAAAAATACGCAAATCCGCGAGAATTCGCGGATTTTGCGGATTTTCGCAATCCGCAAATACGCAAATTCGCGGATTGCGAATCCGCAAAATACGCCCATGCTTAGTGAGTAGTGCGCTTTACAAATGTTATGATTGATTGATAGATTGCGATGTGATAATAGTCGTACTCAAGCCACCAATAGAGAGAGACTAGAATTATCCCATATCCATAAATCCCACTTCAAATGCAGCATTAACTGATTTAAACTGTGTTCATCCAGGAAGGTTCACACTTCCTTAAAAGGATTCAAGTATCTGATTTCTCATTTTGTTTTCTAGCCCCCATCTTATCAACTCTAGTCTCCATTAAGAAGATACAACTATTTATGATTGCAATAAACTCCCCATACTTATTCATTCTGACACTTTAGGATTGAATGAACGTTGGATTTGTAAAGCGCGTGGTTACCCTGGAGCGTCCCAGCGCTTATCACTGGGGAACCCGTCCTGGCTTTCCCTGTGAGATGGTCCCCAAGGTGAAGCCAGGCATCCCCAGCAGTGATGGGGCCGGAGTGGAGATTAAGCAAGCTATTGCCCAGAGTTGCAGCGTGGGACCCCATGGTTAGAGTGGCACCTAGGCGAGATTTATCAAGCCCGCTGACATTTTTCCTGCACCCGGCCGCGTCGGGAATTGAACCTTGGTCCCAGGCCGACCTCGGCCTCCGGGTCTGCCGCCTCTAACCGTTGAGCCACACTTCTCTTCACAATGGTACTGTGATGAACATCAGGCTTCGGAACTTCAAAAGAAAAGACAGCACTCACGAGTGAGGAGTATAGCCTGTTTTTATTTTCGGGTTTCTGGAACAACGAACGTGTTTCAGCAAATGTCTTTTTCAACATCCAGTGCATTGCAGTTTCACCATGTTTTTTATATACAATCCATGTTACTTCCTATATGAACATAGTCATACAAATAGGACACAAATGTAACGAAAAGTTATACAGGACTGCGGCCGCCATCTTTAAATACTAATCAATGCGATATTCAAACTTATATATACAGTATATTTGTGCTGACATATTTTTCACATTTCCCATATTTCATTCATCATTAGATGTTCATTTCTTTCCTAATATGTCACTTTCCATGATTTATTAGTCTCAATATCTATTCATCTATGGAATGTATTTCATTTAACCCCTTGGACGCTCATGACGAGCTCAGCTCGTCATGGAGTTTCCATTCATTTCAATGGAAATTACATGGGGAGCCTGCAAGAGCCTTAGCATCCAAGTAGTTAAACATTGGGTTTACGATCTAGTTCTGAATGAGCATTTGATCCTCTGAATCATATGATTTATCCATTATGCCTTAGTGATAGAGGAAACAAAAAAGAAGGAGGGAAAGAAAGAAAAGAAAAGTGAAAATATGAAACAAGTATCATCATACTATCTGCCGTTTTGGAACACATATACTATCTTGCTCTGAATGAGCTTAAATTATTTCATCTATTGATAGTTATAATTGGAAACCATCGACTTGAGAAGAGATGGATTAACAACAAAACCACGCAACCTTCAAATCCACTGTTAACGCACACAACCTTCTCCTCAAAACCGCAAAGAAAATGGCCTTACAATTCAGAATCAACGCCAACGCACACAACAGCAAAGAACTCTTCCCCATCATCGAGGAGTTTGCCAGGCCAAAAGCAAGACCACAAACATCCCACTCTCCCAAGAACTCTGCAACAAACTCAGCACCTTTTTCCTCCACAAGATCAGGCAGATCTTCTACATCTTCGACACCCAAGACCCTGCCACAATGCCCACCACCACCTCATACAAACACTCCACACCCCACCCCACCCCAACAGATTGTGCTCAACCGGACTCCGCTAACCACAGATGACACATTGATGACTATGAAGAGCATCCACTCAGGAGCCCCATCAGATCTTTGCTCGTACCACATCTTTCATTGAGCAGCCGCCTCCCTCGTCCCAAGCTTCACCACACCATCAACTGCTCCATCGAAACCGTCACCTTCACTGACAACTGGAAACGCACTGAGATCAACTCCCTGCTGAAGAAGCTGTCCGCCGACAGACCTCAGGAACTTCAGACCCACCTCTCTCCTCCTCATCCCAACCAAGGTCATCGAGAAGGCAATCAACACCCAAGTCTCTGAATTCATCGAGGAGAACCACATCCTGGACACCTCCCAATCCGGCTTCCAAAGTAACCACAGCACAGAGAACGCACTCCTCGCCACCACCAATGACATCCGCTCCATCCTTGACCTGTGCGAAGCGGCAGCCCTCATCCGACTGGATCTCTCAGCCGCTTTCGACTCCATCTCCCATCGCAACCTGATTGCGAGACTCCACGACTCCGGCATCTGCGACAAGGCACTGGACTGGATCCACTCCTTCCTTACCGGCCAAACACAGTGTGTCAGACTACCCCTGTTCCTCTCAGAACCTACAGCGATTAGCTGCAGAGTGCCCCAGGGCTCGTCCCTGAGTCCCACCCTCTTCAACATCTACATGGCCCCCTCTTCAGCCATTGCCAGAAGCCACAAACTCAATATCGTCTCCAATGCCGATAACACCAAGCTGCTTCCCTTCCTCATCAATGAACCCACAGCCACCAGAACCAACTTTCACAGCAGAAGGGAGGCCGTCACTACCTGGATGAAAGAAAGCTGCTTCAAGCTCAACTCGGACACGACCAAAGTACTCATCCTGGGACCCACCTCCTCAGCCTGGGATGACTCCTGGTGGGCAGCCGCACTAGGAACCCCTGCCATCCTAACAGACCACGCATGCAACCTCAGCATCATATTGGCCAGCAATAGAGAAGGGATACAAGGCAATGGCAGTCATGCAGTGAAAACACTATGGACCACAGTAGAATCCTCGAGTTCTCTACTTCCCAACCATTCCAATAGAAAATCAGTTAATGCGACAGAAGCCCTTTACAATTAACTAACAACGAGCACCCCAAATTACCCAATTCGAATAAGAACCCCAGTTATTCCTGATCATCTAGACTTACCACCAGCAGCTATGCCATATACAGTTATTCTTGCCAATGTCCCAAGACTAATGGCGCAGGAAAATGAACCCTGTGACTCTTTAAGAAATAAAGCATTGCACTGTCTGGAGGCCAAGACAGGGTTAACCGAGATACTCTTCATAGACCTTAAAATGGCGAGAAGAGTTTGTTGGCTCGGAAGAAATGGAAAAACACTGCCGGGGGACTGTGTTGTCCTGTATTTAAAACATCACGACTAGTAGAAAGCATTCTCCGGAAAGCAGGAAACAACAATATAACAACATAAGGTATTAATGTTTTACCTTTCGGCTATTTTTATCAACCGCCCCATGACATTGGTTTTAGAACGAACAAGGGAGACATATCAGGGAACGATAATAATACATTCAACGTGGTGGTAAAAAACAGGTTTCCTATAGGAGGTATCTTGTCTCTATGTTCAAAAAGATAACAACATGCTCTAATGGAACAATGATATATGTTCCCCGCAAGATATAACTGGCAACAATTTGAAAGGTGTCCCGAAGTCAGAAAAAGATCTCTCAAGTGTTTACGTGGATGAGTCCCTCGGAAACACCATCATAGGGCCTGACAGCCCAATGATTACCACTAGAAATACTATTTAAGTAAGTGGGGCATACTAGAAGACATTCCACTCTGTATGCTAGCGGACAGCCCCCCAAGACAGTTGGGTGTGACACAAGATTCAACATATACTAACCAGGAACAGCCTGACCGGATATAAGTCGACAAAGATAAGATGGGGTATGGTTAGAGTTAATTGATAAGGTAAAAGTCATGGATGACAGATGAAACCCATATTAATGGATTCAAGACGTTTCATACACTTGCTATCCCTGCTATAGATGGAGATCTAATGGGGGTTTATGTACATTTTAAGTCAATTGAATGTTAAGAAGATAGCCCTGTTGACCACTGATAAGTCTTATCAAATTGTGACCAGGAATGTAGATAGGGCTAAGGGTACTCACTAGCTACACCATGGTGAAGATGGGTCTACAAATTAATATTCCAAAAACTTTAATAATGAAGTGTTGTAAAAATAGCTCTAGGTGCAGGGGCATTTTTATTGGTAATAAAAAGGTGGAACCTACCAAAACTTTCCCTTACCTAGGTATTTTATTTGATAATAGGGGGACATGGTATCTGGCAGTAAAAAACAGGAGTTAGCTTTTTATGAAAGCCACCTTTGGAACTTTTACAAATTTATAGGGCAAAATGTATCAGTATAGCAATGTATGGCGCAGGTGTGTGGGGCTACCGTGATACTAACTAGCAGGAGGAGAATGCCTTCTTAAAATATCTCCTGGCGGTTCCAGATAGAACCTCCACCTACATATGCAACTCAGAACTAGGAAAGTCCAACCAGTTATATTGTGGCATAGGATCTGGACTTCGCCAAAAAACACTTTTAATTGTGATTAGGCTTTGGAAATTCCTTGGCTGAAATATATTAAAAAGAATTATGAATGATCTGGGCCACTCTGAATACTTAAATAATCCTGGAATTTTACATTCTGTCACCAGAAAGCACCTTAAAAAATGTTGTTTGACACATATGGAGGCAAATAGATTTGCTGTCGAGCAAGCTAAGTCGTTGGTACAATATAATAAACTCTTACTCACTACTTACGGTATTCAGCCTTACCTAAACTTTTTTTTTTAAATGTGTTTTTATTAACCGCAAAGAAACATAGCAATGATACATCACATTGACTTTTTTTGTAAATCAGGATTTTCCAATAGAACACCCAACCCCCCCCACCCCGCTCCCTTCTTCTGCAATCAGTAACATACATTATCATCAACAGTTCTGCCATGTTTGCTGGTGCTGATGGCTGTACAGGTGAGCACCCTTTTGGAATGAGCTTGAGACTGGTTAATATCGAATCCAGTACTGAACAAAGGCCGATCAGCAAGCTTGAGTGTCTGTATTTCCCCCAATAGGTATTCTCTCAGTGGGGCCCATATGTCTTTTGGTCTGGAGCACTTCGGGAGCTCTTCTGAGTAAAGATACAATTGCTCTTGACAATACACCATGTCTGTAAGCCACTTAGCAGACTTTGGACACCGCTTCCCATCCCATGTGAACAGCACACGCCTCTTAGCCAGCAACAAAGCCACTCTTACAAAGCGCCCCAGCACACCTTTTAAGTCAGGTACGTGTTCCAATAAACATACCAGCGGGGCGCACTCCATCGTTTGCCCGGTCATGGCATAGAACATCTCTAACACCTCCGTCCAATATGTATGCACCCTCTGACATTGCCATGCTAGATGCACAAAGTCAAACCCCATCCTGCCCACATCTCCGGCAACAGTCTGTGTCTCTAAGGCCCATTCTATGAAGTTTCGTGGGGGTGTAATAGGTCTGGTGTACATATTTCAGTTGTATAATGCGCAGGTTACTATTGGGTGATACCCTCCCCGTCACCGACCAGATCTGTTTCCACATGGCCATCCTTATATGCGAACCCAGACACGTATTCCAGCGCCCAAGGCTCTTATCTTCTTGAAGCACAGACTCTTCCTGTACCGTCCTGTATAGTCTAGCGAGTAAGTGTTTCTTGGTGGCCACTGTTATCACCAGTTGCAGTGACTTTGAGACTGCTGGTTCCTCTGGAAAGCTCGGGTAGTGGTCCCCCATAGCTCTGCGCAGCCTATAACACGTATATTTGAAGAGTGGTGTGGGGCTAGAGATATAACTCAGATCCTCTCCAGAAATGTATGCCCCTTCTCTATGTAGGTCACCCAGCACAGAAATGCCTGCCTCTTTGAGTGCACGTATCGAGCCCCGATCATGTGCTACCGAGATAGCACTGTGTCCTTCTATAGCCAGGTTTGGAGCATATAAGGGAATTCTATCTGTCCGCCTGCCAATTTTTTGCCATGCCGATATCGTGGCATCAATGGTGTTGATCTCTGTCCTAGGTGTCAGTCTACGACTATGTGTGATGATGCCTCGTAGGGGCACGTCTCCCGAAGCGCCCTCTTCAACCGCCACATGAGGAATAAAGCCATGCGGACGGAAGCAGAAATACGCATATTGGGCCAGCCCACATTAATAGTACACAAAGAAGTCTGGAGCACAGACACCGCCTTTCTCCAACAGCAGAGTAAGCGTGGCCCAGCTAATTCTCGGAGGTTTCGCACCCCACACCAAACGGAGCAGTTGTGTCTGCACGGTCGCAAAAAAGTGTTTGTTCAGACGAATGGGGATGTTGCAAAATAAATGCAGAAACTTAGGAAGCACCACCATTTTGATCACAGCGATTCGATACGCCAGTGACAGGGGTAGTCTCGCCCACCAATCAACCTGTCGTACTAGTTGAGTATAGGCCCGCCCGTAATTCTCCCGTATCACCGTCGCAGGATCGCGATGGATCCAAACGCCCAGATACTTTACTGGATCTTCTGTCCACAGTAGGGGATATTCCACCTGCGGCTCCTTGGTGATCAGTGTGAGGGGGACTATGACAGATTTCTCCCAGTTGATGGTCAATCCAGAGAAGAGACCAAACCGGATATACTCACGAATGACCTGTGACAAGTATAGCTGTGGCTCACGTACTTATAAAACCATGTCATCTGCGTAAGCAGATATGCCCACTGGTCTATTATTAAAACACAAAGCAGCAGCTCTGTGCGCCTGTCGAATCCTGCATGCTAGGGGCTCTAGTGCAATGGCAAAGAGGAAAGGGGACAGGGGACATCCCTGCCTAGTACCTCGCTGAATAGCCAGCGGTTCCGAGGTGTGGCCACCGACCCTCACCCTCGCCGAAGCATCTGTGTAAAGGATTTGTATCCAGCGGACAAAGACAGGGGGGAAGCCCATTCTGTATAGAATAGCTATCATGTATTTCCATTTGATCGATTCGAACGCCTTGCCTGCATCCAGTAACACCGCCACAGCAGGCAAGCCCGGGTTGAGAACATGGAACATGGCAAATATTGTTCGGAGGTTCCAGGACGAGGAACGGTCTGGGATAAAGCCTGATTGGTCTGGTAACACCAGACCAATTGGCATCAGGGGATGTAGTTTTGGGGCTAGAACCTTAGCTAGTATCTTGGCGTCGACATTAATCAAGGATAACGGGTGATAGGATTCGCATCTAGTGGGGACCTTGTCTTTCTTTAACAAGGTGATAATAAGCGCCTGTCTTAGAGGCGGAGGAAGATGACCAACCTCGTTCGCCTCCGCATACATTGCTAGAATGTGGTGCGTAAGCAGGTCCGCATAGCGCTTGTAGAATTCCTCCGATAGCCCATCAGGCCCCAGAGCTTTTTTATTAGGCACTGAAAGGATGGCCTCCTTTACATCCGCTTTGTCAAAGGGGAGGCCATGCCGTGTCAGACAGGTATTCATTCAAGGCAGATTCAGACATGTCGCCCCGGGAGGCATAAAGCTGCTCATAAAACGTGTGGAATTGGCCAAGGATGTCTTCCGGGGTAAAATGGTCCATTCCCGTGTCGTCTACTATATGCTTCATCAAGTGGACATCTGCGCGTTCCCGGAGCCGGTCGGCCAGAACTCTGCCGGGCCTTCCACCCTCCCCATAGGCCCTTGCCATGAATCTCTTAGATATATATTTCATCTACGAATCCGCTAGAGACTTGTGCTCCTCGATGTATTCTCTAATGTGTGCCAATGTTTCGGGTGTGGGCAGCACGTCATAAGAAGCCTCTAATTCCGGCAGATTATCCTCGGTGCGACGCAATTGCCCCCTCAGGTCTCGTAGGATGCCCGCTGATGTGCCTATACAAACCCCTCTTATTGTGACTTTGAGTGCTTCCCATAGCGTAGCTGCACTGTTGACCGTACCCACATTCAGATCGAAATATTGGACTATGGCTTTCTGTATAGTGTCCTCATATATGGGGTCCAGAAGGGAATCTGCACGGAATCGCCAGGTGAAGGGGCAACGTATATTGTGTGGCACCATGATCTGCAGCATGACCGGGTTATGGTCCGATAGGGTCCTAGGCAATGTGTGAACCTCTGTTGCCCAGCCATTAACCACCCCATCTAGCAACCAATAGTCCAGACGGGACCACGTATTATGAGCCGGTGTTATATGTGTGCCCTCCATGGCCCCTGCATGCCTTAGACGCCAAGCATCGATCAAGCGCATCTCTTCCATAAAATCCCGGACCCGCTGAGCAGTTTTTACCATACGACTGCCAGCTAGAGTCTTACCTAAACTTTGCATTAAGTGGGTATGACCGGTTTGTTTTAACCAGTTTCAGATTCGGATTATTTCATCGCTTGATAAGCTTTCCTGAATTAAGCGATTGATCCACAACATTAAGTAGTTGCTCATGTGAAACAATCTCAGCAAACAACTATGCATGTTGTATTATTCTGTACATGTTATGCAATGGAAACAAGGAGGTGGATATTACCAATTTTAAAATTGTTAGAATTGAGACAATGCAGGCCAGCACTTTAATCGTAATTTTTAGAAAATATATGTTTCGTAAAGTCAATAGCATCTTTTTTGCAAAGTATCGTGAACTGCAGGAAAGGAATTCTTTCATGAAATACACTGGAGATAACAAAATTAATTTGTAAATTATTGTTGGAATTAAACGCTGTATTATCGAGAACTTTGTATTTAAAAGTACACTGTGCACTTTTTTTATCATGGAATATTGATGTTTTAAACTATGCTGTTATGATTTTTGCACACAAATCGAATAAAGCTGGCATTAAATTGAATTGGGTGGCAAGGACGTTTTTAGGGTGGGTATTGGTTTTAGAGTGGCAAGGGAATTTTTAGGGTTTAGGGTGAGTATGGGTTTTTGAATGGTAGGGATATTTTAGGTTTAGAGTGGGTATTACTTCTTTGGTGGCAGTTGAATTTTTAGGGTTTAGGGTGGGTGTAGATCTTTGAGGAGTAAGGGATTTTATAGGGTTTATGGTGGGTGTGGGTTTTATGGGCGGCAAGGAAATTTTATTCCTTTAAGATGGAAAAGGGATTTTGTTGGCACAGGAATTGTTGAGGTTTTGGTTGGGTGTGGGTTTTTGTGGGGCAGGGCAATTTTATGGTTTAGGGTGGGTATGGGTTTTTGGGTGATAAGGAATTTTTAGTGTTTAGAGTGGTTATGGGTTTTTGGGTGGTAGGTTATTTCTAAGGGTGGATATGGGTTTTTGGGTGGCAAGTGAATTCTTTAAATTTAGGTGGGTATGAGTTTTTGGGTAATAGGGAATTTTATGGGTTTTAGGGTGGGCATGGGTTTTGGGTGACAAGGGAGCCTTCAGGGTTTAAGGTGGGTATGGGTTTTTGGGCGATAATGTTTTCATTAGGATTTAGCATTTGTATGGCAAGAGAATTTTATAGGGTTGCGGGTGGGTATGGGTTTTTGAGTCATAAGGGATTTTTTAGGGTTTAAGGTGGGCATGGGTTTTTGGGTGGCAAGAGAATTCTCAGGGAATTGGGTAGGGTGGGCATACGTTTTAGTGGCAAGGGAACTTTTAGGGTTTAGGGTGGCTATGGGTCTTTTGTGTGGTAATGAATCTTTTAAGGTTTAGTGTTTGTGCTGGTTTTTGGGTGCTTATAGGGTCGGTGTTGGTATCTGAGGGGCAAGGGAAATTTTAGGTTTTAGGGTGGGTATATGTTTTTGGGTGGCAATTGAATTTTTTAGGGTTTAGGGTGGGTATAGGTTTTTGAGCTGTAAGGGATTTTTAGGGTTTTAGGGTGTGGGATTTCAGGTGATATGGGATTTTTTAGAGTTTAGGGTGCATATGGGTTTTTGGGTGGCAAGGGAAATTCCATGGTTTCGGGTGGGTATGGTTTTTTAGGTGGCAAGGAAATTTTTAGGGGTTAGAGTGGGTTTAGGTTTTTGGGTGGCAAGGGAATTTCTAGGGTTTAGGGCGGGTATGGGTTTTTGGTGGTAAGGTACTTTTTAGGGTTCTGTGTCAATATCGGTTTTTAGGTGATAAGAGCTTTTTAGGGTTTAGGGTAGGTATGGGGTTTTGGTTGGCACAGGAATTTTTAGGGTTTAGGGTGGGTATGGTTTTGGGGCAGCAAGGGAATTTTCAGGGTTTAGGGTGTGTATTGGTTTTATGGGTGGCAAGTGAATTTGGGGATTTGGTAGGAAGTACGGTGGTATGGGTTTTTGGGTGGCAAGGGAATGTTTAAGGCTTTGAGTGGGTGTGGGTTTTTGTGGGACAAGGCAAATTGTATGGTTTAGGCTGGGTATGGGATTTTGGGAGATAAGACATTTTTAGGGGTTGGAGTGGGTATGAGTTTTGGGTGGCAAAGGAACCTTTAGGGTTTAGGTTGGGTATGTGTTTTTGGGCAATAATGATTTTATTAGGGTTTAGCATTTGAATGGGTTTTTGAGTTGCAAGGGATTTTTTAGGGTTGAGCACTTGTGTGCATTTTTGAGTGGCAAGAGAATTTTTAGGGTTTGGGGGTAAGTGTTTCTGAGTGGTAATGGATTTTTTAGGGTTTAGGGTGTATATGGGTATTTGGGTGGTAAGGGATTTTTTAGGGTTTAGGGTGGGCATAGGTTTTGGGTGGCAAGGGAACCTTTACGGTTTATGGTGGGTATGGGTTTTTGGGTGGTAATTAATCTTTTAGGGTTTTGTGTTCGTGCGGGTCTTTGAGTGGTCTGGGATTTTTTAGGGTTTAAGATGGGTATGGGTTTTTTGGGTGGCAAGGGTATTTTTATTGTTTAGGATGCGTGTGGGATTTTTGGCAGTAAGGAATTTTATATGGTTTACAGTGTGTATGGTTTATTTTGTGGCAAGAGGATTTTTAAGTTTATGATGGGTATGGGTTTTTTGGGGGCAAGGGAAATTATGTGGTTTTGAGTTGGTATTGGTTCTTGGGTGGTATTGAATCTTTTAGGGCTGAGTGTTTGTATGGGTTTTTGGGTGGCAAGGAATTTTTAAGGATGGGTATTGGTTTTAGAGTGGCACGGGAATTTTTAGGGTTTAGGGTGAGTATGGGTTTTTGAATGGTAGGGATATTTTTGGATTTAGGGTGGGTATTAGTTTTTGGGTGGCAGTTGAAGTTTTTAGGGTTTATGATGGGTGTAGGTCTTTGAGGGGTAAGGTTGGTTATGGTTTTTTGGGCTGTGAAGTTTTAGGGTGGGTATGGGTTTTGGGTGGCAAGGGAACCTTTATGACAAAGGGTGGGTATTGGTTTTTGGGTGGTAATGAATCTTTTAGGGCTGAGTGTTTGTATGGTTTTTTGGGTGGCAACGAATTTTTTAGGGTGGGTATTGGTTTTAGAGTGGCACAGGAATTTTTAGGGTTTAGGGTGAGTATGGGTTTTTGAATGGTAGGGATATTTTAGGATTTAGGGTGGGTATTAGTTTTTGGGTGGCAGTTGAATTTTTAGGGTTTATGATGGGTGTAGGTCTTTGAGGGGTAAGGGATTTGTATGGTTTAGAGTGGGTGTGGGTTTTATGGGATGCAAGAGAATTTTATATATTTTGTCCTCTTCGAGGCTCATGACGAGCTGAGCTCGTCATGAGCCACGGCTCTCCAGTGCTCATAACGAGCTCGGCTCGTCATGAGCCGCGGAACGCTCAGGTGCGGGTAGAATTCCCCCGCTGTGCTGAGCGTTCCACGGGAGGTAATGCACCTGTGACGAGCTGAGCTCGTCATGAGCACCGGAGCACCGGAGCTCATGACGAGCTCAGCTCGTCATGAGCATGGGGGCGTGTGCACACCCCCCTCCCCCCAGCACAGCAGGGGAATAACCCCCGCAGCAAAGGGGTTAAGATGGGTATGGGATTTTTGGTGGCAAGGGATTTTGTAGGCTTTACTGTGGTTGTGGGGTTTTGGGTGGAAAGGGGATTTTTAAGGTTTTGGATGGGTGTGGCTTTTTGTGGGGGCAAGGGCAATTTTATGGTTTAGGGTGGGTGTGGGTTTTTGGGTGAGAATGAATTTTTAGTGTTTAAAGTGGTTATGGTTTTTTGGGTGGTAAGTTACTGAGGGTGGGTATGGGTTTTTGGGTGGTAGGGATTTTTATAGGTTTAAAAGTGGTTAGGGGTTTTCGGGCGAGAATGATTTTAATAGGGTTTAGCATTTGTATGGCAAGAGAATTTTATAGGGTTTCGGGTGGGAATTGGTTTTTGAGTCGTAAGGAATTTTTTAGGGTTTAGGGTGGGTATGGGTTTTTGGGTGGGAAGGGAATTCTTAGGGATTTGGGTGGGTATGGGCTTTTAGGTGGCACAGGAATTTTTAAACTTTAGGGTGATTATAGGTGTTTGGGTGGTAAGGGATCTTGTTAGGGTTTAGCATGTGTATGGGTATTTGGGTGGGAAGGGATTTTTTAGGGTTTAGGGTGGGCATAGGTATTGGGTGGCAAGGGAACCTTTAGGGTTTACAGTGGGTATGGGTTTTTGGGTGGTAATTCATCTTTTAGGGTTTAGTGTTTGTGTGGGTTTTTTAGTGGTAAGGGATTTTTTAGGGTTTAGGATGGGTATGGGTTTTTTTGGGTGGCAAGGGTATTTTTATCATTTGGGTTGGGGAAGGATGTTTGTATGATTTACAGTGTGTATGGGTTATTGGGTGTAAAGAGAATTTTTAAGTTTTAGGGTGGATGTGGTTTTCTGAGGTGCAAAGGAATTTTTATGGTTTAGGGTGGGTATGTGTTTTTCGGTGGGAGGTTTGCCTTAGGGTTTAGGGTGGGTGTGTGTTTATGGGTGGCAAGGTAATTTCTGGGGTTTAGGGTGGGTATGGGTTTTTGGTAGTAGGGTATTTTTTAGTGTTTAGGGTGAGTGTAGGTATTTAGGGGTAAGGGCTTTTTAGTGTTTAGGGTTAGTATGGGTTTTTGGGTGGCAAGGACATTTTGTGGGGTTTAGGGTGGGTATGGGTTTTTAGGTGATATGGGGTTTTCTAGGTTTTAGGGTGCATATGGATTTTTGGGTGGCAAGGGACTTTATAGGGTTAAGGGTTGGTATGGTTCTTGGGTGGCATGGGAATTTCTAGGGTTTATGGTGGTTATGGGTTTTTGGATTGTGAGGTTTGTCTTAGGGTTTAGGGTGGGTATGGATTTTTGGGTGGCAAGGGAATTTCTAGGGTTTAGGGTGGGTGCCAGTTTTTGGTGGTAAGGTATTTTTTAGGGTATAGGGCTAGTATAGTTTTTTTAGGTGATAAGGTTTTTTTAGGGTTAAGGTTGGTATGGGTTTTTGGGTGGTATAGGATTTTTTAGGGTTTAGGGTGGGTATGGGTTTTTGGGTGGCATAGGATTTTTTAGGGTTTAGGGTGGGTATGGGTTTTTGGGTGGCAAGGGACTTTTTAGTATTTAGGGTGGGTATGAGTTTTGTGAGGTAGCGGATTTTTTAGGTTTTAGGGTGGGTATGGGTTTTTAGGTTATATGGGATTTCTCAGAGTTTACGGTGGGTATGGGTTTTCAGGTGTCAAGAGAATGTTTAGGGTGGGTATGGATTTTTGGGCTGTAAGGTATTTTTTAGGGTTCTGAATGGGTATGGGGTTTTTAAGTGGCAACTGAATTTTTTAGATTTAGGGTGGGTATGGGTATTTTGGTGAAAAGAGATTTTTAGAGTTTAGGGGGTATAGGTTTTTGGGAGGTAAGATCTTTTTTATGAGATTGGGTGGGTATGACTTTTGGGTGACAAGTGAATTTTTAGGGTTTAGGGCGGGTGTAGGTTTTTGAGTGGTTAGAGATTTTTTTAGCATTTAGGGTGGCTATGGGGTTTAAGGGTGGCAAGGTCATTTTTATCATTTAAAATGGGTGTGGTATTTTTGGTGGCAAGGAACTGTTAGGGTTTAGAGTGGGTATGAATTTTTGGGCGATAATGATTTTATTAGGGTTTAACATTTGTATGGGTTTTTGGGTGGCAAAGGATTTTTTAGGGTTTAGTATTTGTATGGGTTTTTGGGTGGCAATAGAATTTTTATGTTTTTGGTGGGTGTAGGATTTTTGGTGGCAAGGGATTTTGTAAGCTTTCAGTATGGGTTTTTGTGTAGCAAGGGATTTTTTAGCTTTTAGGTTGGGTATGGGTTTTTAGGTGATATGGGCTTTTTTAGGTTTTAGGGTGCTTATTGGATTTTGAGTGGTAGGGGATTTTTTAGATTTAGGGTGGGCATGAGTTTTGGGCGTCAAGGGAATCTTTAGGGTTTGGGGTGGGTATTGGTATTTGCGTGGTAAATATTTTTTTAGGGTTTAGCATAGTATGGGTTTTTGGGTGGCAATTAAATTTTTTTAATTTAGGGTGGGTATGGGTATTTGGGTGGGGAGGAATTCGTTAGGGTTTAGCATTTGTTTTGGTTTTTGGGTGGCAAGGGTTGTTTAGGGTTTACCGTGTGTATGTGTTTTTGGGTGGCATTGGATTTTTTAGGTTTTCGAGTGGGTCTGGGTTTTTATGTGGTAAGGGATTGCTTTGGTTTTATGGGTATGGGTTTTTGGGTGGTAAGGGAATATTTAGAGTTTAGGGTGGGGTGGATATTTGGGTAGTAAGGGATGTTTTAGGGTAGGTTTGTTTTGGGGTGACAAGGGCATTTTAGGGTGGATATGGGTTTTTAGGTTGCAAGTGAATTTTTAGGGTTTGTGGTGGGTTTAGGTTTTTGGGTGGTAAGGGCTTTTTTAGGGTTTAGGAAGGGTGTGGGATGTTGGATGGCAAGGGCATTTTTTTTTTTTTTTTTTGGTTCAACTGCTTTTATTATGTTGGACTTCAGTACACTGCTTCGCACGCCTGCAACCCGGAGGCCGGCGGCTACCCTGTAATCAACAGAGAGTAATCAATTAGTTAAACACAGCCTTAAACCGGCATCCCTGAGGCCCGGTGGCGGAAGGACGGAGATGTGAGAGGAGCAGTTATCAGCCTGCGCCATTGAGTGTGAAGTGCATTGTTGGATGTCGTGCAGTAGAACAAAGGTGTGCATTGTAACAGCCCCAACTTCTAAACCTATCCCCCCCCTCCCACCCGTATCCTAGAAACAAAGAAACTTGGTCAGTGAGTTACAGCAGTCTCAGCTCAGTTACAGCGCCACAGACGCAGCGGCTATAAAACACGTCTAGCAGTTATTCCCACGTGGCAGGGATCTCAGTCTATGTCTTCCTGCCCAGCCTGTGAAGCCAGGGGGGGTTCGCATATGTTACCTCTAAATTCATTCCAGCAGGACCATATATCGCTCCATTTGCGGGGGCAGCCTCTTGTCTCGTAGACAGTCTTTTCTTGCAGCATGCACCAGTCCATGTCGCTCTGCCAATCTCCCAGTGTCGGTGAATGAGGGGCTCCCCAGAGTCTTGCTATGTTTCTCTTTGCCACCATCTGCCCAAGTGTTACCCAGACCCTCCCCCTGGAAGACAGGTCTGTGGGTTCCCATATGTTCAGGAGGCACCGTTTGGCCTCAGGGCGAAGTTCTACCTCCAGAACCTCCTGCATACATTGGACCACCCTCCTCCAGTATCTTTGCACTTTTGGACACTCCCATAGTATGTGGAAGAAGGTGCCTTTCCCGCAGAGTCCTTCTCCACCCTTCCCCATCGCCACCAGTCTAGTGCAGGAAATGTAGACTCTATGGAGGATTTTTAGTTGGACTAGCCTTAGTCGGGCCGAGATCGCTACCTCCCTGGGTGAGGCTAGTGCGTGAGACCACTCCTCCTCGTCTATCTCCAGCCCGTCTGTGACCCATTTATCTTTCAGAGGAAGTAAGGTGTCAGGGGGGTTGTTAATTAGTTTTTTATATGTGAGGGAGATGGCATGTTCTGGGAGGTGTCCGTCAAGTAGTCTATCCTCCAGTGGAGAGGCCAGGGGCAGGGTGGTGTCCGGTGGGATATTCGCTTGCAGTGAATGTCGTACCTGCAGGTATCGGAAGTATTCAGTGCGCGCCATGTCGTATGTGTCTCGTAGGTGCGCAAACGTGTGGACACCCTTCGGTCCCCAGAGGTCTCTAATTTGTGAAATCCCTATCAGGTCCCAGCCGCGGAACCCTTTGGTGCGCCCCAGAGTGCCCAGCTTTTCAGAGGCCCACAGAGGCGTGGACATGGTGAGGACATCCGACCACCCCAGCTTTTTCTGAGCAATGTGCCAAATTTGAACTGAGTGCTGGGTCGGTCCGGTAAGTTGGTATCTCCCCGGCCTTGAGTAGAGTGCAGCCTCGTAGTTCCCCCCAGGGAGCTGCCACCTGTCCATCCCATATCCGGGGTCATCCCCACTGCTGTATGTCCTTTGGTTAATGGCTGAGAGGTGTGCTGCCCAATAGTATTTGCGGATGTCGGGAAGGGCGATCCCACCATCATACCACCCTAGTGTGAGTTTATGTAGTCCGATCCTAGGCGTGCCCGCCCAGAAGAGTTCACGTTGCGCCGCTTCCACCGCCACGAAGTACGCGTTAGACACTTCGTCTGGGTAATTCTGTAACGCGTAGAGGAACCTAGGCAGCGCCACCATTTTAAATAGAACACAATTACTAGAAAAACAATTGTTTAGATCCACACGGTTTTATTCACAGTGGGATGTAGTATAATGTACAACTAATATAATGCAATAAACTGTATTAAACGTCATACAGTGCCCCACGAGGGAAAGGAACGTGATGGTGAGGGAGTCGTGAAGTGAAGGGATCATGTGACAATAAAATCAGTTGTCATGTGACAGTAAAATCAGTTGTTTAGGCATTTACTCATGCCACCAATGGGGTAGCAACAACTTGTATATCACATAGTAAATTATTCACATAAAGGCATACGCCACCAAGTACAGCATATATACAATTGTTTGTGTGAGGTCGCCACAATACAGAACAAACAGTCGACGTTTCGACCCTCTTGTAGCTGCAGGATAGTTTAACCTTGCTGTAGGGTCTTCATCAGGACCATAGTGGGGGAGTGGGGGCAAAGGACCAAAAGTCCGCGTGCAGTGGGATCTTGGGCGGAGACTCAGGTAATTAAAAACAAGTAGAAAAGTAATACCGCATCGATTACAAGCGATATGTAACTTGGGCGCGGTCAGCTACACAGTCGTGGTTGTCAGACTTCAAGGAATTGAAGGATGGGTCGATATCCTGGCGGCATGGGGATTGTCCGCGATCGGTCGTTTCAAGAGTCGATTATTTAAAGACTTCCTGACTCGGGATGGATTTGATCAAGTTTGACGGCTCTGTGCGCGAGTTGCGGATCAAATCCATCCCGAGTCAGGAAGTCTTTAAATAATCGACTCTTGAAACGACCGATCGCGGACAATCCCCATGCCGCCAGGATATCGACCCATCCTTCAATTCCTTGAAGTCTGACAACCACGACTGTGTAGCTGACCGCGCCCAAGTTACATATCGCTTGTAATCGATGCGGTATTACTTTTCTACTTGTTTTTAATTACCTGAGTCTCCGCCCAAGATCCCACTGCACGCGGACTTTTGGTCCTTTGCCCCCACTCCCCCACTATGGTCCTGATGAAGACCCTACAGCAAGGTTAAACTATCCTGCAGCTACAAGAGGGTCGAAACGTCGACTGTTTGTTCTGTATTGTGGCGACCTCACACCAACAATTGTATATATGCTGTACTTGGTGGCGTATGCCTTTATGTGAATAATTTACTATGTGATATACAAGTTGTTGCTACCCCATTGGTGGCATGAGTAAATGCCTAAACAACTGATTTTACTGTCACATGACAACTGATTTTATTGTCACATGATCCCTTCACTTCACGACTCCCTCACCATCACGTTCCTTTCCCTCGTGGGGCACTGTATGACGTTTAATACAGTTTATTGCATTATATTAGTTGTACATTATACTACATCCCACTGTGAATAAAACCGTGTGGATCTAAACAATTGTTTTTCTAGTAATTGTGTTTTACTTACCCAAACAAATCCCCGTGACACACTGGGACCCCTTCCTTTTATTATCTAGTTCAACCCAGGTCCCAGTGACTACTAATGGGTATACCCCCCCGTGCATAAACTACCATTTTAAATAGGGCCGCCCGGCCCAATAACGACAGTGGAAGATTTTGCCAGGATTTCGGCTCCCGCTGGAGCCGTCTGAGGGGAGGGAGTAGGTTGCGCTCATATAGCAGGGTCTTGTTAGTGGAGACAAAGACTCCCAGGTATGTGAAGCCGTCCGTTGCCACTGTTAAGGGGCAGGTGGCCAGGAGTCTCGGGGGGTCCCCGCGTAGCACGTAGAGATGTGATTTACTCCAGTTTATTCTAAACCCTGAGTTCCGGCCGAAGCTGGTGAGGATGTCAAGCACTGCCAAAATGGATCTACGCGGTCTGGATAGGTACAGGAGGATATCGTCGGCGTAAAGGGATATCTTGTCCTCCCATTCTTCCGTCCAGGCTATACCTTTAAGGTATACGTCCTGCCGTAACCAGGCCGCGAGCGGCTCGAGTGAGAGCACAAACAGGAGGGGAGAGAGAGGGCATCCCTGCCGTGTCCCCCTCTCGAGGGTGAAGACATCCGACGCCTTACCGTTCACGACCACCTGGGCCAGAGGTTCGGCGTAGAGGAGGCGCACCCACGATATGAAGTTTGGTCCGAATCCCAGTTTGCGCAGTACTGCGATCATGTATGGCCATTCAAGGGTGTCGAATGCCATGGCGGCGTCGAGGGAGACCACCACCGCGTCTTCTTGCAGTTTATGCCTCTGACCGAGCACCCCGTGCAGGCGGCGAATGTTGAGTGCCGTATTACGGCGGGGCATGAACCCAGACTGGTCCGGGTGGACCAGGGTAGACAGGACCGGCTGGAGTCTATTAGCGAGTGCTTTGGCAAGGATTTTTGGCTCCGCGTTGATCAACGAGATCGGCCTATACGAGGCACACAGTTCTCTAGGTTTGCCCTCTTTAGGGATCGCCACAATCGTAGCCAGCCGCTGGTCTTTGGGCAGGATGCCATTCTCTCTACTTTCGTCGAACATGGGCTTAAGGCGTTTACTGAGGGCGTCCGGTTGCAGTTTGTAGAGCTCTATTGGGAGGCCATTCGGCCCCAGGGCCTTGCCTGGGCGTAGGTCTACAATTGCGCGTTGCAGTTCTGAGGGAGAGAGCGGGCTTTCGAGGGATTCTCGTTCCGTCTCTGACAGGCAGGGCATCTGGATGTCCGCCAAGAGGGCCATCGAGTACTCTTCCGGACTGTCCGATATCCGGCTGTATATTTGCCTGTAGTGGCGCGCAAATTCTGCCACTATCTCCCGGGGTTCTGTTACCATCGTCCCCGCGGCCGTCAGGATTTCGGGGACTACTCTGGTGGCCTGTTGCTTTTTTTCTAGCCACGCTATTAATTTCCCGGCTTTGTCGCCCTGGTCGTATATCCTGCCCATCGTGTGTCTGGCTGCCCTTTGAGCGTCTTGCGTGACTAGTTCTTTGTATTCAGCCGTTTTGAGCCTTAGCCTATGGTGTATAGCAGGTGCTCTAGTTGCACTCGCCTCCTTTTCTAGGGCCGCCAGGTCCGCTTCTACCGTAGTGACCTGGCGCTCTTTCTCCCTCCGTTTCCCGGCTATATTCGACAGTGCCTCCCCCCTGATTACTGTTTTAAAGGCCTCCCAGAGGATGACCGGGGAGTCCACTGAACCTGCATTACTATCGAAGTAGTGGGTAATCGATTTTGTGAGCGCCTTCTTAGTCTCCTCTGATTTAAGGTGCCACGCGCTGATGGGCGCGATACAGCCCTCTTGCCGAGTCCCGAACGTGAAGTGAGCGATAACTGGTGAATGGTCAGATATGCCACGTGGTAGGTGTGTTGCGTCGTGTATCGTCATGTCTTGGTTTAGTAGGGTGAGGATGTGATCAAGTCTGGAGAATGTGCCATGGGGACCGGAGAAGAAGGTATACTGTCTATCAATCGGGTGTAGCAGCCGCCAGACATCGGTAAGCCCGAAGGCTTCTAGGAAGGTGGATAGCCATTGCTGCCCTTGTGGTGTGTCTCTGGATGGGTGTCTGTCTAAAGTGGCCGACATAACAGCGTTGTAGTCCCCTCCCAGCACGAGTCAACCATCAGGAAGAGAAAGCAGCAATCTGCCCAAGTCAGCGTATGCTTGGGTTTGGAGGCCTGGCGGGATATATACCGACAGCAGGTTGAGGTGGTGCCCTTCCCACCTGCCGGACATCACTGCGAAGCGGCCCTGCGGGTCCGACTCAGTGTTTGTTATATGAATGGGAAGTGATCGGCGTATCAAGATCCCCACCCCCCTAGAGCCTGATGTGAAGCCCGCATGTACTACAAGGGTGTACCTCAACCTATTAAGGGCTTGACACGTGTTTCCCAGGAGGTGAGTTTCTTGCAGCAGTACTGCGTCCGGTTGGTGCCTTCTAATGAACTGGAGGACTATGGTGCGCTTGAGTTTGTCTCCAAGCCCGTTCACGTTCCAGCTCAGGATCTTGAGGTTTTTTTCCCATCGCCTAGCCATAACCGCGACTGTGTGAGGTAAACTGTGGCCGCCTTCCGGTGCTTGGGCCGAGTCTGACAGTAAGAACTACACATGACCATAAAACACTCCCCCCCCCCCCAGTTGCCATCCCAACATTCATATGTGAAGCAAACAAAATAATTGTGCGTGGACCATTGTCTCTCAGTCCCCCTCCCGGCTCGTAGAATCCCCCCCCACATTGAACTAGCCCCCCACCCTGCCCCCTGCTCTGTTGGCTCCAAACTACCCACAACCCCAATTAGCAGAGCGCCTGTCGTCCCCATCCCACCCCGGAGAGAGTAAACTACTTCCCCCCCGAGGAACTCTGGTAGTAGGCACGTGTGCCAGTCCCAACTCCAGCCGCCATTCCCGTGCCCCCGACATTTAGGTCCCTTAAGTTAATGGAAATGTGGCAATCAGCCCAGTATCACAATAGTCATGGGTAAGTGTGCCCGCATCCCAAAGCAGTGAAGGAGTCTTACCGCTGTCGACGCCAGCGCAGATATGGTCAATTGGCGCGTTCTTGCTGTTCGGTGTCTCACCGTGCTGTATTGTCCCGGGGGAGTCCCAACGAGGACTGTTGGACCTGGAGCGCCACGACCTTTGGCTCTGTTCGTCCCCTGCGGATTTCCCAGCCGCCGACCCGGGGGAAGGGGCTCCAGGTTCTCTCCAGACGTCCCGATTCTGCGTTGCCAGTGCCTCCGGCGCCTGCTCGTCGAGCCATTCCTGGACCGCCTCCGGCGAGGTGAAGAAGCGGGATTTTCCTCCAAATATTATCTTGAGCTTCACGGGGAAGAACATCATGTATTTGATTCCTCGCTCTCTGAGTGCTGCCTTCACCCCCATGAATGAGCAACTTTCCTGCTGGACCTGCAAGGTGAAGTCGGGGAAGAATCGAATGGTGGTCCCCTCATATTGTAGGTCCCCCTGTTGTCTGGCCGCTTGAAGGATGGCATCCCGGTCACGGTAATTTAGGATTTTCGCAATGATCGTGCGTGGCGGGGCGCCAGGTTTGGGCTTGGGGAGCAGGGCTCGGTGGGCCCTCTCGATGGTGAAAAACTTAGAGAGCCTCTTCGGCCGAAGATGGTGCAGGATTAAGTCTTCCAAGAATAGCTCCGTACTGTGCTTCTCCGAATCTTCCGGCACACCCACGACGCGAATGTTACTGCGCGGGCCCTCCCTTCCTGGTCCTCGAGTCTCAGAGCCATTATCCGGTGTTGGTGGACGAGTTCATTTACCCGGCCTTCCAGTTGCTTTGAGGAGGCCTGGAGCGTCGCAATGTCAGTTTCGTTGGCCTTGGACCTTTCGGTGGTTTAGCCCAGGTCAGTACGCAGTAGATTGACTTCAATCGTAACCTTGTCCATTTTGGATTCCATAGTGGTGCCGAGCGTCTGTATTGCGGCCATTATGGACGTCAGTGAGGGTTCGGTTGCGTCCGTGGTGCTTCCTCCCTTTGCTCCCGACTGCGTGGGTCCTGTAGCCACCGCGTATTTGTCCAGTTTGTTCGTTTGGGTCGGGACTCCCTTATTGGGCCTCATGGTAGATCAGGGCACCCTCTCCTATGGCCCCGAAGCCCAGGCCAACAGTCGGCGGTGGTCACCTCTGTTCCCGGCAGGCGTATAACGCGGTCGCCAAGGGAGGCCCACTGTCGTGCAGGAGTCTGGCGTCTACGTCGGTGGATCCCACAGCTCAGGCCTGCGGTGGACGTCCAGCCCACTTGTTCCCACGCGTCGATTGGGCTTGCCGCCCAGGTAGGCCTCGGAGCGGGCGGGAGCCCGTGTCCCGTAGGTAGTCTAGGAGTGCGCTGGGGTCCTTGGTTCTCCACGGTCCGCTGTCCGGCTGGGCCCTGCGAGGACACCCCGGAGCGGCCTGCAGTTGATAGGCCTCCCTCAGATGTCGGCACTATGTGTAGGAGCCCAGCCGTGAGTTGAGTTGGTGGGCTCCCCCCTTACAGTGTCCGGCGCTACGTAGACCCCTCCGGTCGCCCAGCTCTCACCTCCGGAGTGCGCTCGAGGGTTCAGTGTCTCTCGGCAGCAGGCAACGCTGTAGGCTCGGGCGGTCACGGCACTTACGCCGGGCTTTCCGCCCCCCCTTACTGCCAGTATGTGGGATCCTTGCTCGTCCAGGCGGCACTCAGCTCGGAGCCGCCTCCCTCAGAGGTACTGGAAGTTAGGCCCGATTCCGGCCGCCGAGGCGTAGGCCGCAAGCCGGGGCCTCGATTTTGGAGCAGCTCCGGTTGCAGGCTCCGGCCGCTCACCCGAGTCCGCCCGTGAGACGAACGCTGCGGCGTTTCGCCTCTGCAGGGAGTGCGCTCTCCGAGAGCGGATCAGCTGCGGGTCTGGTCAGGGGGCCGGTGCGCTTGTCTGAGGGCGCTCCGGCCAGGATTTAATGCGGATTTCTTCGGGGACAACAGTCGTCCCGGCGGAGCTCCGGTACTAGGCGGCCATCTTCGTTGGCGCCTGGCCACGCCCTGGCAAGGGCATTTTTAATGTTTATGGTGGGTGTGGATCTTTGGGGGCAAAGAGCATTTTATGGTTTCGGGTGGGTATGGGTTTTTGGGTGATATGTGAATTTTTCGGGATTAGGGTGGGTGCATGATTTTGGATGGTAAGATCACTTTTCGGGTTTAGGTTGGGTATGGATTTTTGGGTGGCTGGTGAGTTTTTTGTGGGGTTAGGGTGAGTATGGGTTTTATGGGTGGCAAGGGATTTTTTTAAGGTTCTGGTTGGGTGGGTATTTGGGTGGTAAGGGATGTTTTTGGGTTTAGGGTAGGTATGTGTTTTTAGGTAGCAAGTGGATTTTTAGGGTTTAAGGTCGGTATAGGTTTTTGGGTGTTAAGGGCTTTTTTAGGGTTTAGGAAGGGTGTGGGTTTTTGGATGGCAAGGGCATTTTTAAGGTTTATGGTGGGTGTGTTTTAGATGATAATGGAATTTTCAGCGATTAGGGTTGCTGTGTGTTTTTGAGTGGTAAGGTATTATTTGGGTTTAAGTTGGGTATGGGTTTTTGGGTGGAAATTGAGTTTTTCAGATTTTTAGTGGTTATGGGTTTTTGGGTGATAAGATATTTTTTAGGGTATTGGGTGGGTATGGGTTTTCGGGTGGCATGTGAATTTGTAGTGTTTAGCGTGGGTATTGGCTTTTGGTTGGCAATGGATTTCTTTAAGTTTAGGGTGGGTATGGGTTTTGGGTGGCACGGTATTTGTTTGGGGTTAGGGTGGCAAATGAATTTTTAGGGTTTAGCGTGGGTATGGGTTTTGGGTGGCAAGGGAATTTTTAGGGTTGAGGGTGGGTGTGTTTTTTGATTGGAAAGGGAATTTTTAGGAGTTAGGGTGGGTATGGGTAATTGGATGGCATCAGAATTTTTAGTGCTTTTTGACTTGCCTATATCTTTTACGCCAGTTGAAGAATCTCCACAAAATGTTCCCAAAACAGTGTGCTGGTAATTCTAGCTGTGCATGGACAGTTTTGGGGGCATAGAAAAAGGCAGAGGTAAATAAAGTGCATTCCCCATGTTAATTACCTAAAGTCTTTAGACACTCCTGCACCCCAACCGCCAGACAGAATTTATAAAAAAGTTGGGAGAAAAGTAGATTCTGTTCTAGAGATCACGCCTGTTATTATTGCGTCAGAATCCTACTCCTCCCCAGAGGAAGCGTAAGGAGGCGCAATGAGGAGAAGTACTTTTATTTCTCCGGGTTTTTTCCTCTTTCTATGCGAGCTGCATTCTGCAGCACACTTAGAAAGAGGAAAACACCATCAGTGATTGTTTTTGTTCAGGAAGGTGTCCTTTCCTGCAAAAAAACAATCATCACCGCAGCCCAGACACTCGTGCACCATGTTTCAATGGTGCCTGCATTGGCGCATGGCTGTTAATTGTGCGGCAGCACAGGGATGCACCTTATTGTTGTAAATATGACGCATCCTTGTGTTTTTTAAATGACGCAATTCAGCGGAGCAAAATGGCTTCCGGCATCAATCTGCGTCATTTTGTTGTAAATGAGGACTTAGAGATTTAATCATGCAGGAAGAATTACAGATATCCAAGGATACAGATTCCAGATCTATTGTGCAGTTTTTCTTGTGTTATATTGATATTCAGGCTAAACTAAAGGGACGCTCAAAACTTTGCCGTGCACAGGAAATTACAGTTGTCATGCTGTCTGTCAGATAGCTGTTGTTTAATTTTCCAAAAATCTTCAAATTTGAGATTTAGGCCTCAATTCCAGGTACAGTTTTTTATTAATATGTGTATTAACTCCTTTTACTGCACATATGGGAATTATGAGTTTTGTATAAACTCCACAACCTTGCAGTTTTGCCCCAATACATTTTTGGGAGGTCAAATCTCCCAAACATAATGAGAGAAATGCCCAGTAAATTCTGAGCCATGTGAATTTTGTTGCATTAAGATCCTAAGCCCACTTGTTATGCCCCCTTTTTCAGGGAAAACTCAATATAAGTGATAATTATTGCACCAGATAAATTCCTTAAGCCTCAGTGCCAGATTTCATAGGGCGCAATAATTATCCCACCCAAAACCAGACAAGCATAATCCTGGCCTCTAACTTGCATTGGGTTTAAAGATTACCATACTCCTATCATGCAGCTGTCATGTTGTATGTGAAAAGGTCAATCAACAACAAGATCCCTATACCTGGGGCGATTATTACATTTCAGAGACATGAGTACACATCACTCAGGTTGTATTCTTTGTTTACATACCGAGGTAGACCCCTGCTATCTATCGCAGTGCGGTATCACTCCTCTAATGTCTGATTGTCCCCACCCATTTTATTGTTCCAAAAAATTAATTAAATACTGCAGTCTCAATTCAAAAAATGTCCAGCAGTGATGTCCAACAGATGTCTGCCTTCTACACTGAAAGCACATCTATCCACACTTCACCACATGTGTACACACCTTCAAAGGGAAAAATGTGTGGTGGAAAGGAAGGCACCTCACGGGCGAACACCCTCGGGGATGTTGGCAGATGTTACCAACTCAATGCCCCTTTCTCATCATCGGTTGCCTTCCAATCCGGAAAAGAAAACAGAATAGATACAACACATAAACTGAAATGCGTGTAAAGGTGCAACATAAAGAGTAACAACATTAACTCATAAAGGACAGAGTGACATAAAATCAACAGCCACACCCACTCAATCACTTTATTCTTCGTTTCAGTGTGAGCTGAAGAATTAAAACAGAGGTTGGTAGCTTAGTATCGCCTATCAGTACCTGATACCGACATGTTTCACTGCCCCTTTATTTTCGGCAGATTCATCAGGGTATAGAACACTCGGTCACTGCACCAATATTTTGAACATCCTTTCTGGACACCCTGGCCAGCATGGACAACTCATACCGGCTGGCCAAATCACGCTTTGACTTGTTTAAAAACGATTGAAGTAGCAATAGTACGGTTGGAAACCAGGGCGGTGTCTCATCCTGTTCTCGCCACATGATTCAGCGAGACAACACTTAGTTGAAGCCTGGGCACCCGGCCGACTACCTGTTGCTGCACCAAATTTACCAGTTTGATGGAGGTGAGTACAGTGAGGCCTGGTGCCGAGTGTCCACAACAAGATGGAGGCCACTCTTGGTTGGCTAGACTGACTTGACAAGAGTCTGTGGCGGACCGACAGTTGCAGAGAGCAGATCCTGCAGCAATGGTAGATCACCCGTACTCCCTGTGTGGTGGCAGCTGCAGCGCACTATTTCAAGGTGTGCCCATGTGGTGGACTGGGGAGTAAGGAGGTGGTGATGAGCAGATGGCGTGGTGCAGACTGTGAGCAGCAGCAGCTAGGCCAAAAAAACAAAGACTGCAGTTGTGCCAGAGTTGAGAGGAGCAGAGCAGTGAGGAGGGCTTGGCACCTCTGAAGTTGGGAGCGGGCCCTGGGAAGGCCATACGCAGAGGGACTGTCTGGTAGGCCAGCCTCCTTTGCTAGCTGCATAGCTACCAGGAAAGACCTCAGCACTGACTGTGGGGGGGGGGGGGCAGCAGGTAACAGAAACTGTCCCCCTAATAAAGGCTGGGTTGAAGTTGTGTAGGTGCAAAGTAGCGAGGAGGGCTTGGTGCCTCTGTAAAGGTGAGTGGCAACTGGGAAGCGGAGGGACTGTCTGGTGAGCCCGCCTCCTCGCCTAGCCACATGGCTGAGTGGCAGAAAATTGAACTGGGAAAGGCATTCCATTTAGGAGGCGCTGGGCATTGAGGGTGAGCAAACACAGCAGAAGAGGAGCAGAATTGCATATGCATCATGGGCTGTGACAAGAAAGCTGAAAGCTTGCATCAGGCATGGATACACCAATTTCCCGGGGCCAATATGCTAACCACAGAGACGCCATAGAGTAGTCCTGGCAAAAGTTGGAATAAAAAATAGACTCCATTTCCTTGCAAGTCAACCTGTTTATGAACAGGTCTCCACAAAGTCAATCAGTGGGCACAAGATACTGAGGAGAAAGTGCTGCTCCTGACTATGGGCAGGTATTGTTGGACAAGGTGAAACAATTTGACAACCAACTAGAGGATGCAGAACACAGTTCCCGGAGATGCATTCTGCAGCTACTGGGGTTTCTGGAATGGGAGGATATTGAGAACCATGAGACATTCCTGGAGAAGTTGCTTGGACGTACTATCAGATTTAGGGGTGAGGGGTGCCTGACCCACTTGGAAGTGCTAACTCTCTCCAGACACCAGGGAGATCAGGTAGAGGCCCTAAAGATGGACGGAGGGTGCTGCCTTGAACAGAGAGCACACTTGCAGCCTTCACAAATGTCCACTAGCAAACAGTTGGGACACTACACTAGAGGCCTTCCAGATGGCATTATTGCTGACATACCATCAGAAGCACCTATATCACCAGACGATGCAGAAGCCCCAACCAACTCTACATCTGTATCCTAATATGCCTGATGCCACCCCATGAACCATCTCTCCCTTTCCCCTTCCCAGTCCTGCCTAATGGTTTTTCCTTCAAGCTGACTCATTTCTCAGTAATGCCTTTACTCCTGCCCCATAACACCGTGCACCTCCTGCCCATTGACATCTCCTTATTGAAGCGGATACACCTCTTAGTTCTTATATTGGTTCTCGTTTTCTATTGGTTATACAAAATACATTGAATCCTCGACTTAATAAGTTTATGTTAATTGTACACATAAGTAAGCAATATGAGGGCAACACATTTGTCATTGTCAATGGAGGCACCAGAGCTGGAATTGACCAGAGATTTGCTACAGATTGCCATTAAAGATATGCCCAGTAATAAGTTACTGGGAACGGATGGTTTCACACCAGAGTTCTACCAGTCATGGGGTGATTTGCTTTTGGATCATCTGCTAAAGGTCTTCCAGGAGGATAATATCAGTATGTTTTTTTACCTACCAGGAGCACCACTATGAACATCCGAAGACTCATGCAAGTCATACACCGGGTGCAGCTTTCAGATTTAGAGGGAGTACTGGCCACCTTGGATATTGAAAAAGCATTTGATACTGATGGCTGGGATTATGTGTGGGCAGTGCACTCAAACATGGGTTTTGTTTTACTCGAGCCCTGTAGCCAGGGTTTGATCTGGGGGATACAGCTCAGAGAGACGGAATATTGAGTGGGGAACTAGGCAGGGTTATCCCCTCTCCCATTCCTGTTTGGTCTGGAGATGGAACTGCTTGCCAGACAACCGTGAAATGTGCTGGAGCAGTGGGGTATCTGGGTGGGAGAGGTGTAGCATGTAATCTCATTTTATGCGGATAATGCACTGCAATATCTATGACAACTGGAGTCACCAGTGCCCTACTTGGGACTATGTTAACTTGGGGAACTCTTTTGTATTCCCCATGCTGGGCTACAGAACACACCACACAAGCAACTCCCTGCTATTGGTTTGAGATGGGAGTTTGAGAGATTTCGCTACCTGGGTATACATGTGGCTCATGAGATAGAGCAGCAGTATTGGTATGGTCCTGGTAGTCCTGCAGGCCTCCATACTCTTTTGGAGCAAACTCTCACTGTTGGTGCCAGGAAGAGTCACAGTAGCGAAGATGGTATTTTTCCCACCTTGCTTATTTGTACTGCAAAGCACTGAGTGTCCTATATCGAGAGCTACATTAAAAGAATTGGACAATTGGTTAGACTCCTTAATGTATGCAGGAAAAAGAAGCTGAATCAGCTTGGGCATTTTAAAATTAGATGTGGCTGAGGGGGGGCTTTTGCTCCCCAACCTAGAGCAGTATTTGGTGGTGCAGCTCCAGTACGCGGTCCAGACAATGTGCTGCAGTCAACAACTGGGAGAATTGATTGGTGCAGATGTCCCAGGCAAAGGGGATTTACTGATAAGCCTTATAGCAGGGGCTCAAGAGGTTACTCAGTGTCCGTATATTGTGCGCCGGGTCGTCTAGGCATGGGGGACTAAAGTAAGGACCATATTCTGCAGACCACCTTTCTCGCATAAGTTCTGGCTGCAACATTTTGTTATGAATGATTGCCGATGTGACAATGGCCTGTTGGAGGGAGGGTGGGACACATGTACTAGGAAAGGAAGTGCATCACATTTTTGAGGCACAGGAGAGATTTGAAGTAAGGCCTGGAGAGTTTCCCCAATTTGTTAAGATGTCTAGGACTGTATAGGAAATATGGATGAACTTTCCAGAGACCTTTCAGGAGAAAACCACACTTGAGGTTCACCTGGATACGGGGTTGACTTTTAGGTTGGTCTCCCAGCTGTACGGGATTCTAAAGGCACAGGGGACAGCCCAACATTTTAACCAAATGGGAAATTGATCTGACGGAGCCCATGTCAAAAAGTGACTAGTCCAGGGACATGCACAGGTCCAGGAGCTGTCTAGAAAACCCAGATTTAAACTGACCCACTTTATTGTCTTGCATCAAACCTATCAGCTGCCAGCAGGCCTAAGCAAAATCCATTGGCACAGAGAGATGAGGACCTGAGATGTGGCTCAGAAGGAGCAAACTTCCTGCATATGATATGCAGATGCCCCAATTTGGTGCTGCATTGGCACGCTGTGCTGCAGCTCCAGAAGGAGGCAAATGGTGTTGAAGTGGAGGTCTCCAAGCAGCATTGCCTTCTGGGCATCACCTGCACCTAAAAAATATAAATGTGCGGAATAATTTTATGCATTTACAGCTAGTATTGGCCAAAAGGCAGGTGGCTGTCAGATGGATGGTGCAAGTGGGACCGGCCCCACAAGCTTGGGCTCAAGACATGGCTGAATGGGGGCTGGCGGAGGAAAGATACATGCAGGTATTCAGATAAGATGATTAAGTTGGGGACAGCCAGGATTGGGCCGAGATGTTGAAGGAGGTCTTTGTAACAAAGGAGGGGGGACCCTATCTGGGACACTAGAGCACAAAGTTGGCGGTCCACGGTGGACAGGTACGAAGGACGGGGGAACAAAGGGGTGAGCTATACTTAATGTGAGAAGGGTATAAAGTCTGACTCCAGTACAGAGACAGGAGGGAATCACAAGGAGAAGATATGGGGGGAGTTTTATTGGGCGAGGGGCTGGGCGGGAGTGAAAGGAAGGCACTGAGTAGCTCCAGAAGTGAACCTAGCACTCCTCACAGTGATTCCTAATAAGAAAATAACAAATTGCAAGCATTGCCAATCACACAACCTACATACGTTTGTTCAGAGAAATACGTCACTGCGTTCCCGTAAAAGAAATGTAGGGGAGAGTTTAAAAATATCAGCCGTAGCTGACACATTAATGTCCAAAATAGTGAGTATGCGAACACACCCTCTTGTTATGGTGTTTCCAAAAGGCACACAAAACTGTGGAGAAATAGTAGACTGTGCAAGACAACCTCAAGCCCAATTGACTAGCAATGTAAAATCCGAAGAACAACACACACACACACATATATAACGTACACTTTTAACGCCGTACTGGTGCGCATGATCCTTTCGGGGAGGAGGGGGCCTGTAGTCAAGCCCTGCAAAATGGGAGGTAAAGTAGCTTATTTGAAAGATTACTGGAAATCAAAAAAAGGGTTGATAGCATGGGTAGTCACATGCCGCCGTGGTGCTACTACAAGATGCTTCATGCCAGCAAACCGCAAGACATCCTAAGAACTTACTTCGTCAAAGTGTAGCTTTTTCAGAATTTCCCTCTTATCAAGTTCAAAATGTTTGTAAATAAAGTACATTGGATCACGGAGTGCAGTAGGAATGGGTTAGGGACTTGGACTTGGATAAGAAAGGACAAAAGGAAGATGGGCAAGGGCAACAAATGGACCTTACAGAGCAGGCATCAGTGATTTTAGCAGCACAATACACCACACAGTGCAAGTGGGATGGCAGTGCAGCACAACGGACCCTGGACAACAATACGGAGTGGACAGAGTTATGCACATTGTCAACAGAGAACAGAGAGGAAAGATGCAAAGGCAGCAAGCTGACCATACCAGACAGACAGGAGGGACAGTTGCAGCCCAACGGACCATGAAGGGCAGCAGGGAGGATGCAGGGGCATCACAAATGACCAGATAAAAGGCAGGAAGGAGAGGATAGAGGTCTGAACATGGAAAACGGAGTCCGGGGCAAGGTAGCAGGTCAGGAGCAGCAATCTGACCATTGAGGGCAGAAAGAATGGGCACCGGAAGCACAACACACCATGGAGGGCAACTGTGAAACTGTAATGCTGTACACACAGACATTGGATGAAAGTGGGGGCGCTCAGGGACAGCCAACTGACTTCACAGGGCAAGCAGGAGGGTTAGTGGCAGCACAACAACCATGGTGAGCAAGAGGGAGGGGACAGGGGCATGCACAAAGGACCATGGAAGAAAGAAGGGAGGGGTATGGCCTGGAGACACACAAAAGAGGGCAGGGGAAGGGCTTCACAACAGACCACGCAGGGCAGGTAGGAGGAGCAGTTGCAGCAAAACAGAGCATGGAGGGCAGAAGGGAGTAGCAATAAAATGGATCTTGGAGGACAGATGAGAGGGGATGGAGCATAGAACTTGACAGGCAGGGTGGAGGTACCAGGGACAGGCGGCAGCCATCTGATGATGCCATGCAGATGGAAGGGGAAGTGGCAGCTCAACAGAACACCTAGAGTCGATAGGAGTGTGGCAGGTCCATGGAACATGGTGGACATAGAGGGGGTAATAGGAGTATACACACAGACATTGGAGGGCAAGTGGAAAGAGAGTAGGGGCAGCAAGCTAAGCAAAGAGGCTAAGCAGGAGGGCAATGATGAGGCATAGAATAGGGCCACAGAAGGCAGGAAGAGTGGGCAGGGACATCCAGCTTGATGGAGAGCAGTGGCAGCACATCAGACCATGCAGGGCAGGAGCGAGGGGGCTTGTGTGTAGACTCAGGCAAAAGAGTGAAGGGAGGAGGGTAAATGGGCAAGAAGGGAAATGGCAGAACAATAGCCACAAGTGGTTGTAATGAGGTTGCAGGGTCATGGACTTGGACAATGTATGGCAAGGAGGGAGTGGACAGGAGCGGCAAGCTTGGATGGGGGCAGCACAATGACAGGCCAGACCCTGTGTTGAACCCCTCACTGTGCATTGTGATGGGCATCTCACTTAATAGAAAAAATCCCATAGAAATTCACTGAAAAAAACAAAGGTTACAGGATCATTATACTTCGGAAACAGAATTAAAAAAAAACCTAGAAATTCATTGAAAAAAGCCAAAGGTTACAGTAATGTTATAGTTATTCGTACAAAACCAGTGAAATTCAGCAGTAATAATTACCTGAGCTAACTATAATTTATGCCCCCACAATGCACTGCTTATGACCTCACATATTATATCACTTATGACACTAGAGGGAAATTTCGAAAAAGCTACACTTTGACGAAGTAAGATCTTAGGATGTCTTGCAGTTTACTGGCATGAAGTATCTTGTAGTAGCACCACGCCGGCATGTGACTACCCATGCTATCAACCCTTTTTTTGAGCTCCAGTAATCTTTCAAATAAGCTACTTTACCTCCCATTTTGCAGGGTTTGACTACAGGCCCCTTCCTCCCTGAAAGGATCATGACGCACCAGTACGGCGTCAAAAGTGTACGTTATATATGTGTGTGTGTTGCTCTTCGGATTTTACATTGTTAGTCAATTGGGCTCAAGGTTGTCTTGCACAGTTTACTATTTCTCCACAGTTTTGTGTGCCTTTTGGAAATACCATAACAAAAGGGTGTGTTCGCATACTCACTATTTTGACATTAATGTGTGTCAGCTACGGCTGATATTTTTAAACTCTCCCCCACATTTCTTTTACGGGAACGCAGTGACGTATTTCTATGAACAAACGTATGTAGGTTGTGTGATTGGCATGGCTTGCAATTTGTTATTTTCTTATTAGGAATCACTGTGAGGAGTGGTACCTATAGGAACTGGTTTCCTTGGGACCTGATGAGGAGCCAATAGGGCTGGGCTCGAAACATGTTGACCTAATAAGAAGGGATTAGATTCATTGATATCTTTCCCCCCCCTTTTTATCCCATGATTTTTAATCTTACCGACAGTAGAGATGAAGTTCAATATTTGGTTCAATGCTTATTAGACTCCCCATTTGACTCATGTTTTGATTATTGTTTTGGTACTGGTCATTATTCCTGTATATGATTATTGTAATACTCCCCTTATGCCTCTGTGCTCCATTGTATAGCCCATTCCTACTCGCTCACTCAGGTTTATAAATGAGCTGTTATGTATGTACTATTTGATTCAATACCTATTAGATTCCCCATGTTAAACTCATGTTTTGATTTGTTACCTTGGCCTCAAATTGTAAAGCGCCCTGATATCCTCCGGGATCAAGTTTGCGCTATATAAAACTTTATGAATAAATAAATGAACCACTAGTCAGGTAACTTAATTGGTCTTTCATATGCAGTGGTATAAATCAACATAACAATTTCACACTACCATGCTCTTGAAGTGCTAGTGCTAGGTTCACTTCTGGAGCCACCCAGTGCCCCCTTTCACTCCCACCCAGCCCCTCGCCCAATAACACTCCCCCCATATCTTCTCCTTGTGATTCCCTCCTGTCTCTGTACTGGAGTCAGACTTTCTACCCTTCTCACATTAAGTATCGCTCACCCCTTTGTTCCCCAGTCCGTCGTACCTGTCCACCGTGGGCTGTCAACTTTGTGCTCTAGTGTCCCAGTTAGGGTCCCCTTTCCTTCGTTTCAAAGACCTCCTTCAACATCTCGGCCCAATCCTGACTGTCCCCAACTTTATCATCTCATCTGAATACCTGCATGTATCTTTCCTCCGCCAGCCCCCATTCAGCCATGTCTTGAGCCCAAGCTTGTGGGGCCGGTCCCACTTGCACCATCCATCTGACAGTCACCTGCCTTTTGGCCAATACTAGCTGTAAATGCATAAAATTATTCCGCACATTGCTAGTTTTTTAGGATGCATGTGACGCCCAGAAGACAATGCTGCTTGGAGACCTCCACTTCAATGCCAGTTGCCTCCTTCTGGAGCTGCACTACAGCCTGCCAATGCAGCACCAAATTGGGGCATCTGCATATCATATGCAGGACGTCTGCTCCTTCTGAGCCACATCTCAGGTCCTCATCTCTCTGTGCCAATGGATTTTGCTTAGGCCTGCTGGCAGCAGATAGGTTTGATGCAAGACAATGAAGTGGGTCAGTTTAAATCTAGGTTTTCTAGACAGCTCCTGGACCTGTGCATGACCCTGGACTAGTCACTTTTTGACATGGGCTACGTCAGATCAATTTCCCATTTGGTTAAAATGTTGGGATGTCCCCTGTGCCTTTAGAATCCCGTACAGCTGGGAGACCAACCTAAAAGTCAACCCCGTATCCAGCTGAACCTCAAGTGTGGTTTTCTCCTGAAAGGTCTCTGGAAAGTTCATCCATGTTTCCTATACAGTCCTAGACATCTTAACAAATTAGGGAAACTCTCCAGGCCTTACTTCAAATCTCTCCTGTGCCTCAAAAATGTGATGCACTTCCTTTCCTAGTACATGTCTCCCACCCTCCCTCCAACAGGCCATTGTCACATCGGCAATAATTCATAACAAAATGTTGCAGCCAGAACTTATGCGAGAAAGGTGGTCTGCAGAATATGGTCCTTACTTTAGTCTCCCATGCCTAGACGACCCGGGGCACAATATACGGACACTGAGTAACCTCTTGAGCCCCTGCTATAAGGCTTATCAGTAAATCCCCTTTGCCTGGGACATCTGCACCAATCAATTCTCCCAGTTGTTGACTGCAGCACATTGTCTGGACCGCGTACTGAAGCTGCACCACCAAATACTGCTCTAGGTTGGGGAGCAAAAGCCCCCCCTCAGCCACATCTAATTTTAAAATGCCCTTTTCCTGCATACATTAAGGAGTCTAACCAATTGTCCAATTTGTTTAATGTAGCTCTCGATATAGGACACTCAGTGCTTTGCAGTACAAATAAGCAAGGTGGGAAAAATACCATCTTCGCTACTGTGACTCTTCCTAGCACCAACAGTGAGAGTTTGCTCCAAAAGAGTATGGAGGCCTGCAGGACTACCAGGACCATACCAATACTGCTGCTCTATCTCATGAGCCACATGTATACCCAGGTAGCGATATCTCTCAAACTCCCATCTCAAACCTACAGCAGGGAGTTGCTTGTGTGGTGTGTTCCGTAGCCCAGCATGGGGGAGTACAAAAGACTTCCCCAAGTTAACATAGTCCCAAGTAGGGCACTGTTGACTCCAGTTGTCATAGATATAGCCGTGCATTATCCGCATAAAATGAGATTACATGCTCCACCTCTCCCACCCAGATGCCCCACTGCTCCAGCACATTTCGTAGTTGTCTGGCAAGCAGTTCCATCACCAGATCAAACAGAAATGGGAGAGGGGATAACCCTGCCTAGTTCTCCACTCAATATTCCATCTCTCTGAGCTGTATCCCCCAGATCAAACCCTGGCCACAGGGCTCGAGTATAACAAACCACATTTTTGAATGCACTGCCCACACATAATCCCAGCCGTCAGTATCAAATGCCTTTTCAATATCCAAGGTGACCAGTACTCCCTCTAAATCTGAAAGCTGCACCCAGTGTATGACTTGCATGAGTCTTCAGATGTTCATAGTGGTGCTCCTAGTAGGTAAAAAAACACACTGATATTCTCCTCCTGGAAGACATTTAGCAGTTGATCCAAAAGCAAATCACCCCGTGACAGGTAGAATTCTGATGTGAAACCATCCGTTCCCAGTAACTTATTACTGGGCATATCTTTAATGGCTATCTGTAGCAAATCTCTGGTCAATTTCAGCTCTGGTGCCTCCATTGACAATGACAAATGTGTTGCACTCATATTGCTTACTTATGTGTACAATTAACATAAACTTATTAAGTCGAGGATTCAATGTATTTTGTATTACCAATAGAAAACAAGAACCAATATTAGAACTAAGAGGTGTATCCGCTTCAATAAGGAGATGTCAATGGGGCGGAGGTCCACGGTGTTATGGGGCAGGAGTAAAGACATTACTGAGAAATGAGTCAGCTTGAAGGAAAAATCATTAGGTAGGACTGGGAAGGGGAAAGGGGGAGAGGGTTCATGGGGTGGCATCAGGCATATTAGGATACAGATGTAGAGTTTTTTGGGGCTTCTGCATCTTCTGGTGATATAGGTGCTTCTGATGGTATGTCAGCAATAATGCCATCTGCAAGGCCTCCAGTGTAGTGTCCCAACTGTTTGCTAGTGGACATTCATGAAGGCTGCAAGTGTCCTCTCTGTTCAAGGCAGCACCCTCTGTCCATCTCTAGGGCCTCTACCTGATCTCCCTGGTGTCTGGAGAGAGTTAGCACTTCCAAGTGGGCCAGGCACTCCTCACCCCCAAGTCTGATAGTACTCCCAAGCAACTTCTCCAGGAATGTCTCAAGGTTCTCACTATCCTCCCATTCCAGAAACCCCAGTAGCTGCAGAATGCATCTCCGGGAACTGTCCTCTGCATCTTCTAGTTGGTCGTCAAATTGTTTCACCTTGTCCAACAATACCTGCCCATAGTCAGGAGCAGCACTTTCTCCTCAGTATCCTGTGCCCACTGATTGACTTTGTGGAGACCTGTTCATAAACAGGTTGACTTGCATCGAAATGGAGTCTATTTTTTATTCCAACTTTTGCCAGGACTACTCTATGGCAAGAATGTGTACCCTTGTGGGCTCTGGCGTCTCTGTGGTTAGCATATTGGCCCCGGGAAATTGGTGTAACCATGCCTGATGCTAGGCTTCAGCTTTCTTGTCACAGCCCATGATGCATATGCAATTCTGCTCCTCTTCTGCTGTGTTTGCTCAGCCTCAATGCCCAGTGCCTCCTAAATGGAATGCCTTTCCCAGTTCAGTTTTTGGCCACTCAGCCATGTGGCTATGCGAGGAGGTGGACTTACCAGACAGTCCCTCCGCTTCCCAGTTGCCACTCACCTTTTCAGAGGCACCAAGCCCTATCAGGTACCCCACAAGGTTTACCTTTGCTTGTGAAGCCATTCCGCAGAGACGACAAGAACCACCGCCTCTGTCCCCGCCTGGCCCCGTGCAGAAATGAAATACCCGGCAGGGAGTAGATGGACACAGGGAAGGGAGCCAAAAAAGGAGGGAAGGATGACAGGAGGCTTGTGGCTGTAGACACTTGGTGAGGCACCTCCCACGTCCTATTCCCACAATCCAATCATATACAGAAGACCGTACCACAGGACCACTCACCAAGACTAAGGAAGACAGAAGAACTCCCAACCAAGAAGGAAATATAATGTAAGCGCTCCTGCGCTGAACAGAATCAATGTCCCAGATGGTTGTTAGGCTTGCACAACCAATCCTGTGTTACTGTGAGCATTTGCCTTAGAGTATATAATATGCACCCATGAATAGCGCTCCTGCGCCATTGAAGTAACCAAAACCCTGGTGCTTTGCACTAGTTGGCAAAGTAAATGTGAAAAGCACCCCAGCGCTAAGTGTAGGTATGTACAAGCGCTCCTGCGCGTTGGTAACAAAGAGTAAGGGGAAGACAGTACCCCCGTGCTTGCCCTAAGAACCTAAATGCGCTCCAGCGCGTTGGAACAGCAATAAAAAAAGAAAGCACTCCTGCGCGAATAAGGGAAAGTACCTGGAAGCGCTGCGGCGCTTGGATAACCCCGTAATGAGAGGCCCTCAGCGCGGTGAAGGAAATGCAGGCTCCAGCAGTTACGGAATCAAGGCTGGAGGGCAAGGGAACGTTGGCGCTAGTCAGCGTTTTCAGGACAAGGAGGTGTCCAGCTGACGGAACACCAACAGGAAAGCCGAAGGAGAAGAGTCCTCGGCTCATTCAGTATACAGCTCGGAGTGCTCGCAAGACGCGAGCCAGGAAACAAAAAGATCCAAAGCGCCGACCCGGCTGGGATCTCTGGTCTTAAGCGATTCCCCCGGAAGTGCTGCAGGGTAACAGAGAAGCCTTGCAAAAGACTAGACCGGGACTTTGCTTCTGCCCGGAAGTGGGGGTCTCGGTCTACTGTATAGGAGCGGCGGAACCCTCCCGGGATCGGCAAACGCCGAAACATGACAGCCCTCCTTGCTACTTTGCACCTGCACAACTTCGACCCAGCCTTTATTAGGGGGACAGTTTCTGTGACCTGCTGCTCCCCCCGGCCCCCAGTCAGTGCTGAGGCCTTTCCTGGCAGCTATGCAGCTAGCAGAGGAGGCTGTCCCACCAGACAGTCCCTCTGCGTATGGACTTCCCCGGCTCCGCTCCCAACTTCAGAGGTGCCAAGCCCTCCTCGCTGCTCTGCTCCTTTCAACTCTGGCACAACTGCAGTCTTTGTTCTTTCTGTCTAGCTGCTGCTGCTCACAGTCCGCACCACGCCATCTCCTCATCACCACCTCCTTACTCGCCAGTCCACCACATGGGCACACCTTGAAAGAGCACGCTGCAGCTGCCACCACACAGGGAGTACGGGTCATCTACCATTGCTGCAGGATCTGCTCTCTGCAACTATCGGTCCGCCAAAGACTCTTGTCAAGTCAGTCTAGCCAACCAAGAGCGGCCTCCATCTTGTTGTGGACACTGGGCACCAGGCCCCTCTGTACTCACCTCCATCAAACTGGTAAATTTGGTGCAGCAATTGGTAGTCTGCCGGGTGCCCAGGCTTCCACTAAGTGTTGTCTCGCTGAATCATGTGGCGAGAACACAAGAAGCCAGAGAATGATACAGGGGTTCTGTGGTGCCTACAATGAAAGCGTGAAGTCAGCCATCTTGCTTGGCCACCCTCATTATGATTCCTATATGACTGCTTGTAATTACCATATATACCCAAGTAAGTGATAAAATTGCATGATGAATTGTTTGTAGTTTGCATTTTTGCGACAAAGAGCATTTCAAACTGTAATTTTCGTATTCATAACAAAGTTCATAATACTGTGAACTTTCCTAAAACTACATTTGCCTACTAATCTGTAGCATTTTTTATATAACAAGTGACCCATAAAACAGATACCTTTTCACATACAACATGACAGCTGCATGATAGGAGTATGGCAATCTATAAGCCCAATGCAAGTTAGAGGCCTGGATTATGCGTACCTGGTTTTGGGTGGGATAATTATTGCACCCAATGAAATCTGGCACTGAGGCTTAAGGAATTTATCTGGTGCAATAATGATCACTTATATTGAGTTTTCTCCGAAAAAGGGGGCATAACAAGTGGGCTTAGGAGCTTAATGCAAGAAAATTCACATGGCTCAGAATTTACTGGGCATTTCTCTCATTATGTTTGGGAGATTTGACCTCCCCAAAATGTATTGGGGCAAAACTGCAAGGTTGTGGAGTTTATACAAAACTCGAGCACCCACATGCATCAAGTGATTTTGGAGTCGCAAACGGTGCGATTCGGAAAAATCTGCCGTTTGCGATTACAAAATCACATTTTGGGATGCATTAAACATTTTCACAAAATTCGCAATTTTTTGCCATTCCTAAAAATGCGATTGCATTTAAGGAATCGCATTTGTGAGATTCCTTAAATGCAATGCATAATTTTTTGTAAAATTGCGAATTTGGAAATAGGAGGTGCAAATTAACACGAGGTTGACCTTCGTGTTAATTTGCGAAATCTTTCAAAAATGCTCAAAATCGCATTTTTGAAAGTGTCATGTTACACACACACACATGTCCTTTGGACATGTGTGTGAAACTTGCACTTAAAAAAACATTTCAAGGGTGCAGGGGGGGGTCCTTTGGACCCCCCTCAGCACCCTTGCAATGCATCAACAAATTGCGAATCGCAAAAAAAAATGCAAAACGGCATTGATTCCTATGGGCCTCTAGGCCCATAGGAATCAATGTAATGCTATTCCTTAATTGCGATTCGCAATTAAGGAATCGCAAATTCCGAAAATTAAGAAATCCTAAAAACTTTTAAGATTTCTTGATGCATAGGATTTTGCAATTCCTAAATTGCGATTCCTTAATTTTCGCAATTTAGGAATTGCAAAATCCAACAATGGTGCATGTGGCCGCTAATTCCCATATGTGCAGTAAAAGGAGTTAACACAAACTGTACCTGGAATTGAGGCCTAAATCTCTAATTTGAAGATTTTTGGAAAATTAAACAACAGCTATCTGACAGACAGCATGACAACTGTAATTTCCTGTGCATGGCAAAGTTTTGAGCGACCCTTTAGTTCAGACTGAATATCAATCTAACACAAGAAAAACAACTGCACAATAGATCTGGAATCTGTATCCTTGGATATCTGTAATTCTTCATGCATGACTAAATCTCTAGGTCCTCATTTACAACAAAATGACGCAGATTGATGCCGGAAGCCATTTTGCTCCGCTGAACTGCGTCATTTAAAAAACACATGGATGCGTCATATTTACAACAATAAGGTGCATCCCTGTGCTGCCGCACAATTAACGCAAAAACAACAGGTGATGGACAGAATGCAGAACAATGTCATACATTCACCCCAGTACAGAGATCTGGGGCTAAATCCATCGTTTTTTTGCTCACCATGCCTTTCCAGTTTGAACCCAGCTATATGCAAATCAGCCTTGACCCTGTGCCCCATGGGAACAGTCCAGCCCGAACTGCCAAGCCAGGTCCTCCCTGGACTGGAAACAAGCATCCAAGGACCGGTTGCGGGCTTTCAGCCCTCATCAGCCTGGATAGCTTGATTCCAGTGGCATGGAGAGCACGGGACTCACGTCTGAGCATACCCGTCCCACTCGGGGTGACAAAAGCAAAAACAACAGGTGATGGACAGAATACAGAACAATGTCATACATTCACCCCAGTACAGAGATCTGGGCCTAAATCCATAGTTTTTTTGCTCACCATGCATTTCCAGTTTGAACCCAGCTATATGTAAATCAGCCTTGACCCTGTGCCCCATGGGAACAGTCCAGCCCGAACTGTCAAGCCAGGTCCTCCCTGGACTGGAAACAAGCATCCAAGGACCGGTTTCGGGCTTTCAGCCCTCATCAGCCTGGATAGCTTGATTCCAGTGGCATGGAGAGCACGGTCCAGGAAAGACATGGCTTGGCAATTCGGGCTGGACTGTTCCCATGAGGCACAGGGTCAAGGCTGATTTGCATATGGCCATGTCTGACCTGGGGACCTGGGGTGGTGTGGAGTGCAAAAAAACAATGGATTTAGGCCCAGATCTCTGTACTGGGGTGAATGTATGACATTGTTCTGCATTCTGTCCATCAATTGTTGTTTTTGCATTTGTCACCCCGAGTGGGATGGGTATGCTCAGACGTGAGTCCCATGCTGAGGACACCACTGGAGTCAAGCTATCCAGGCTGATGAAGGCTGATAGCCAGAAACCGGTCCTTGGATGCTTGATTCCGGTCCAGGAAAGACATGGCTTGGCAGTTCGGGCTGTACTGTTCCCATGAGGCACAGGGTCAAGGCTGATTTGCATATGGCCATGTCTGACCTGGGGTGGTGTGGAGTGCAAAAAAACGATGGATTTAGGCCCAGATCTCTGTACTGGGGTGAATGTATGACATTGTTCTGCATTCTGTCCATCAATTGTTGTTTTTTCATTTGTCACCCGAGTGGGATGGGTATGCTCAGACGTGAGTCCCATGCTCTCGACACCACTGGAGTCAAGCTATCCAGGCTGATGAAGGCTGATAGCCAGAAACCGGTCCTTGGATGCTTGATTCCGGTCCAGGAAAGACATGGCTTGGCAGTTCGGGCCGGACTGTTCCCATGAGGCACAGGGTCAAGGCTGATTTGCATATGGCCATGTCTGACCTGGGGTGGTGTGGAGTGCAAAAAAACGATGGATATAGGCCCAGATCTATGTACTGGGTTGAATGTATGACATTGTTCTGCATTCTGTCCATCAATTGTTGTTTTTGCATTTGTCACCCCGAGTGGGATGGGTATGCTCAGACGTGAGTCCCATGCTCTCGACACCACTGGAGTCAAGCTATCCAGGCTGATGAAGGCTGATAGCCAGAAACCGGTCCTTGGATGCTTGATTTCGGTCTAAGAAAGACATGGCTTGGCAGTTCGGGCTAGACTGTTCCCATGAGGCATAGGGTCAAGGCTGATTTGCATATGGCGATGTCTGACCTGGGGTGGTGTGGAGTGCAATGTATGACATTGTTCTGCATTCTGTCCATCAATTGTTGTTTTTGCATTTGCCGCACAATTAACAGCCATGGGCCAACGCAGGCACCATTGAAACATGGTGCACGGGTGTCTGGGTTGCGGTGATGATTGTTTTTGTGCAGGAAAGGACACGTTCCTGAACAAAAACAATCACTGATGGTGTTTTCCTCTTTCTATGTGTGCTGCAAAATGCTGCTCGCTTAGACAGAGGAAAAAACACGGAGAAATAAAACTACTTCTCCTTATTGCGTCTCCTTACGCTTCCTCTGGGGAGGAGTAGGATTCTGACGCATTCCCAGGTTTACGAAACTTTGTAAATCTGGGAATGCGGCAGAGTCCATGAGTGTTGCGTGGAAACACCCAGAGCAACACCCATGGCCCACCCCTTCAATGCAAAACGCTGCGTGAAAAGGGGCCGTATTTACAAGGCACAAAATTATGCTTTTAAATCCTCGACAAATGTTCCTTATGCATATCTTAAATACAGATTTGCATTATGTGGCAAACTTATTTCTAAATTCGGTTTATGTATCTCATGCTTTTTTATTATTTTCGTATGTTAGGCACAATAGATTTGACGTAAAATAAAAACTGACAAACTGAACCTGATGGTGGTTTAAGATATATGTTTTGAAGAGGGTTTAACTTCCTTTTTCCTCTCAGAGTTTCTGGCAAATTCATGCATCTTGTCCGTGATGTAAAAATAAATCACTTTCTAATTAACACATACTGTAGGTTAAGCGAAAATACATTTCCACCACTCTGGGGTATACTAGAAAGTGTACAATACCAAGTTATAACATATATATTATCATTCCAAAATAAGGCCTAATACTAGCACCCTCGTTGCAGCTCTCCGTTCCCTACCAGATTCAAATGCCAAAAAGCCAGACATGTCTAAGGCGCTCACTCTACCCGTGGTATAGAGGCCAAAGAAAGACCCACTGCTTCTAAAAGTCTGCCAGTGCTTGGAGATTCAGAAGAGGTCCGGGGGGATTGGAGCCAGTGCTGAGCAACCATGCATATGTTAATGTAATCGTTTAGCAGGTGTTTTGTGTCCATTGATGAAGGTAGGGAGTGCCGTGCTGCCCAGGCCAGGTAAAGGAATGTGACACTTAGCGCTTTTGTTACCTGTAGTTGCTCATGCTGTGACTGGGGCTCTCCGAGCATGCCAAAGGATTTTAAATCTGCAAAGGCAAGATTGTCCAGCCTCATGCAGGATCAAACCTGAAAACATTTCTCTCGGGCCTTATATTTTCACTTTCGTGAGCAGGGTATATGTGCAATCAGCAATTAGTGATAATAAATCCAAGATGCATCTATATTTACAAAATGTACATAAAAGAAAAGTACAGAATGTTTACCAACACCTTATAAATAGGTTACATTTTGCTTTAAAATTATTGTGTCCTGATAAATGGAGCCCTGATAAAGTGTGTTTACACAAAGTGTTTCATATAATGGACATCAAAATTTCTGTTTTAGTTTTGATTCCGCCATGAAACTGCAGGTAAAACCCGAAACAGATTTTTAACGAATTCCAACTGTTGTGGTAAAATCTCACGAGTGATTTCTACTCACACACGTTTGACCAGGAAAAATCCAAGCCTACAGCAAAATGTGTTCAAATGGATGAGTTAACACCGATTCAGCTGGCAATTTCTACTCAGGGAAAAAAAGCCTGTAACACTGCAGTAACTCCCTACTTCAAATGACTGTACGCTGTCATATTGATAATTGCCAATGCTGTTTGCCCACACATGATCTGCATAATGACAGCCATAGTGTCAGTTATTTCTCACGTGAGCGGCTGTAACTGTATTACAATTGCAACTTTAGACAGATCTTTTTGGAAATAGTGATTAAACCACCAATTTTGGCAGGATGACTATGTCAGTTAAACGCTCGCTGCTGGGAAATGCAGCAATCTGTATGCCATGCGTTTGAGGACCAACAAGGCTGATTCAGACTTCCATTTTTCTAACGTTTTTAAATTGAGTACCATCATATTAGATAATAGACCCACTGGTTGTTTTACAGTACCTAGAAATAGCAGCAGTCTGGTTCGAAGCACAAATTATTATGAGACGTCTTTCACTGATATTCATGAGTGAAGAGCACACAAGTCATGCAGTGCCTTTTCAACTTCAGTACAGAAAGAGACACATAAAGAATGTTTGCTCATTTTTGCCCTCCCCTTTTTAAAGTTAGATTGCAAAGGAACACCCACATTTTGAGCATGCTTTTATCACTTGCTTTTAGCCGATTTTTGAAACGCATGGAAACAATGCATTTACAAAAATGATTTTGTGCATTATTAACCATGTTGTGTCTTTAGCGAAACAGGCCTCTAGTAGAATACTGTACATGGCCGAGTGGATGAAGAACAGCCGCCTGAAACTGAACTCAGACAAGACGGAAGTCCTCATCCTGGGACCACTCCCAAGCCAACAGACCACGCACGCAACCTGGGCTTCATCCTGGACTCCTCCCTCTCGATGACCAGACAAGTCAACGCCGTCTCCTCATCATGCTTTCACACCCTACGCATGCTTCGCAAGATCTTCCGATGGATCCCGACCGAAACCAGGAAGACGGTCACCCAGGCCCTCGTCACCAGCCGACTGGACTACGGAAACACCCTCTATGCCGGAACCACAGCCAAGCTACAGAAAAGACTCCAACGAATCCAAAACGCCTCCGCCCGACTCATCCTGGACATCCCCCGACGCAGCCACATCTACGGCCACCTGAGGGACCTGCACTGGCTCCCCGTCAACAAGAGGATCAAGTTCAGGCTCCTCACCCACGCACACAAGGCTCTCCACGACCTGGGCCCCAAGTATCTCAACGACCGCCTGACCTTCTACATGCCCACCCGCCAGCTACGGTCCACTAGCCTCGCCCTCGCCGCCATACCACGCATCCGAAGAGCCACCGCCGGAGGCAGATCCTTCTCCTACCTGGCGGCCAAGACATGGAACTCCCTCTCCATCCACCTTCGGCTGACCCAGGACCATCTCGCCTTCAGGAGACAACTCAAGCCCTGGCTGTTCGAGCAGTAGCGGACCCCTTCCCCCAAGCGCCTTGAGACCCTTCCGGGTGAGTAGTGCGCTATACAAGTGTTATGATTGATTGATTGATTGGGAAAGTTATTATGTGCTTGTCTCACTAAGGTGCTCTTTAAAATTCAAAGTCTACTTAAAAATGTTGTCTGCAGGCGAAACCTAAAAAAAGAGGCAATGTACTTGGAATACTTCAGATTTCTGAGTATCCTGTTGAAATCCTTGCTGCTGAGAGACTGGTGCTAATGAAATACATAATGTTTCGATAATAGTTTTTGTGAAATATCTAAAGCTTTGTTAATAGTTTAGGCCATGAACACGATTTTGCATCAAAAGGAAACTAAACAATTTCAATACAAGAAGGCATATATTTTTGACTCTGTTGTAATTGCATTTAAGAACTTACGGTTTTTGCTGCTTTCTGTAAAATAAACCCTTCTAAGTCAAGATGTTACTAATATCTGTATTGCAAAGAAACTTGTTGTAGGAGTCTAGGATGTGCTGCCACAGTATTGCCAATGCACTTTATGGATAACAAAAGCTCCACTAGCTTCATGTAAATAAAGTACTTATAACTGAATGCTGGGAGTTGTGGTTCTTCAATTCATACCCTCCGGCGGGGGCCGAGTTCTGACTCAGTGAATCGCTTTTTAAAATCAATTATAACCCTCCAGTGGGTCTCCGTCTGAAAACCAGTCCTGAATTCCGGGAACACTCTGTGCCGCACATGTGCCCTGAAAAATTCCATCCCGCAGCCCCGCCATTCCATTCACGCGGGCGGTGCGTCCTCCACGGCCGGACTGCCGTGTTGAAAAATCATCCCAAGGTGCCCTGAAGCTTTGAGGACACCCCCATACTAGTACCCTGTATAAATGATTACCTAGCGAAGCTATAAGTTTAAATCAGATTTTCTTATTGTTTGTGCACAACATGCAAAAAAAAAATGTTCAATGTGCAACATAGCATTATACATGCACTAGTGTAATTTTTCAAAGCGCACGCAGTTAATACATACTCATAGCAACATCCTCTAATATTTTAGATAGCTTTTCATGCAAAATGCGGTTTGCCCCTGTGTAGTGTTTGGTGCATGGTTAATTAACACACATTATAAAAAGATGTGTTATGAACTGAATATATTTGTGTAATTATGCAACAAAACCAAAGTTATTTAAGACAGGAACAGGGGTGTAGATTACAAGGAAATTAGCTGGGAAGAGAGAACATATTCCAATAGTATCTTCAAAGCTAAAAAGGCCACTTAAATCACAAGTTTTTCTCTACACTGCAAAAAACACGTTAATTCAGCACAATTATTTCAGACTGATAGGCCTCATTTTATATTTTCATGTGCCATGTGTTTTCACTTGCACCAAAATGTGTGTGTCAATTTAAATGCAGTCTGTATGAAGCACAAAAATAAAGCAATGCCTGACTCCAGATGAAATCTGCGCACCATCACAGTAAGCGCCACAGGCCAGCTCCCTCCCTGCACCACTGTGCCAACAGGCACGGTGCGCATTTTAAGTTGGGGGAATACTTTCCCTTCAATCCTGGGGGTCCCTGGGGGCCAACTGTTCAGTCCTATTTCCAGCCTTAGCCTGGTGTTCCTTGCTTGTCTGGGAGCTTGTAGCACAGTCTTGTTAGCTTTTATCTGGGCCGCATCGATGACTTTCTCAACTGCTCCTGAGAAGGCTAAGTGACCATAAGTGATTGCTGGAATTAGTTTTGCCCTAAATACAGTCAGCATGAGTTCTGTAGATGGACTTACTAGGGGATGACTTAGACGTCTGAGTGACAGAATAATTTTGTTAATTCTCGGTGTTAACTGCTTTATGTGTTTGGCTACTGTGGCCCTCTCCGTCACCCATACCCCAAGAAATTCAAGGATGTACCTCTCCTGATTCGGTGCTCACCCACAGACCATATTGCTTGTTTTTGTGAGGGTTTACCAAAGATTATTATCTTGATCTTGCTCTCATTGAACTGCAGGCTGTTTTCCCTATTGTACACTGCAAGACTATTTAATGCTCTTTGGAGCCTTACCCTAGTGTGGTCCATGACCACTATATCGTCCGCATACTGGAGTGTTCCCAGCGTCAACTTGCCCAATCTCCATGGTACTTTGCTGGCTTCTTTCAAGGCTGGCCCTAAGTCTGCAGTGTACAAGTTAAATAGTAGGGGGGCCAGAACACATCCCTGCTTTAGCCCAGTGTTAGGTTCGATTCTTTGGGTGACGATTGTTGGACTTAGTTTAACCCAGACCCATGTCCTCTCGTAGAGGGCTTTTTTGCTTTTAGCAGGGTTTCCAGGATCTCCCAAGTTTAGAGTTTTGACCATAACCGTCTCCGATTGACTATGTCGAAGGCCGTGGAGTAGTCTATGAAACAGGGCAGCGTATTACTCGATACAGCTTGCTTCGAAAGGTAAGTGAGCGCTAAGATGTTGTCCACGGTGGAACTATTTGCCATGAAGCCAGTCTGAAAAGGCGGAAGGATACCGTTCTTGTCTGTCCAAGCCTCTAGGTCCCTTAATAATAGGCGGTCATAAACCTTGGCTTCAATATCTAGCAGGGCTATGAGCCTATAATTGGCAGAGTTCAAATGGTCTCCCTTCTTGTGTATTGGAAATAAGACCGAGCCTTTCTAGGATTTTGGTAAAATTGCTGTGAAAAATTAATGATTATATAGCGGGGTGAGGATGGATGCAAAAAATGCTGGAGCAGATTTGAAGACTTGGGCGGGAATGCCATTTGGGCCAGAGGCCCCATCTGTTTTTATCGCCCTAATGTACCTAACAATCTCCTCCACTGTATAGGTGACGGGCTGACTGGACACTGTAATTTCTTTTTGCAAGCTCTGAGTTTCAATGGTTACAGCGGTGGCCTGCGACCACTCTGAGCTGGGGGAGCCCACCTTGTTAGATCTACTAGTGTACAGTCCCTTCACGTACTGTTCCCACACGTTGCTGGCAACGCCATTTTTTTTTGCGCTGGCTTCCAGAGCTCAGACTATTAATATATCGTCATAGCTTGCTGTTGTCTTTTTCTTTAATTAATGAGAACACTTTAAGCCAGTTCTTTTCCGTCCACTGTCTTTTCAACTCCCAGACTTTTTTTTCTTATATGTGGCTCACAAGGCAGGGATGGAGGTCATCTGTGACGAGTAGATACCTTTCTTTTTTGCCTTAATTGCCTTTTTAAGAGCTCATTTACTTTGTATCAGGCACTTCGGTGTTCTTCATTCCGGCAAAGATTGATTTGAGTGTGGGCTTTTTCTCGGTTGGTTGGTATTTCCCAAGTTCGTCTGTAAATCCACTATTGTGACTTAAAATCCAACTTTACCTTACATGAGGGTTTTAAATTATAATTTGTTTGAGAGCAAACATGATATTTCTACCTATTCACAATCAAATGTTAGCACTTATAAAATATAATTAGGTAACCAAATGTTAAACTATGATATAGGTAGGCCTTACCATTTTGAAACACACATTTTGGTGTTTTTGGTATAAACACATGCTCTAGTTTTTAAGTGCAATGCACCAAACCCTGTTGGCTGTCCGGGGCCTACCTTGGGTGTAATGTATATCTATTGAAAATTAGGTTTAAGCCTTGCAGGTTTAATTTGCCAGGTCACAATGGCAGTTTAAAACTGCACTACATTGGGATAAGAAATGGGGAAAATGGAACCTATATTTTGGAAATATCTGTATCTCCCCGACGGTGGAACTTGAAATGAGACGAAGTGCAGATTGAGAAGAAGATATTATGTAAAAGTGACTTTCTTACACTTAGTATTGTGATGATGTAATAAGTGATTGTTGACAATACTGTTTGCCAATGTATGCATACCTACGAATGAAACTAATAAAAGGAAGTTTTTTAAAAAACTAACGAAAAAAACTGCACTACAGGCTGCAGTGGCAGGCCTGGGACTTGTTTTAAAGGGCTACGTTACTGGGTGACCCAATGAGTGCTGCAGGTACACTAGTACCATTTAAATTATAGGCCCTGAGTACATGTAGTACCACTTTACTAGGGACTTATAAGAAATAAGAATGTACCAATCGGGTGTAAGCCAATTTTACCATATTTCAAGAGGAGAGCACAAGCACTTTAGCATTGATTGGCAGTGGTAAAATGCACAGAGTCCTAATGCCAACAATAACAAAATTCAGGAAATAGGAGGGGAGGAGGCAAAATATTTTGGGGAAGACCACACCAAATATGGCAGGTCTAACAGTGAGAATCACTCTTTTTGGGCAGTGATTACGAAAATTGGGAAGACTTACGCCTTGTGTTGAGTGTTCCAATGGTTATAAAATAGAGAAGCACCACCCATGAAGTCTGCCTATTAATGACAACCTTCTCTGAACAGTGCATCCCTATCTGGAGCACCACCTCATGTGAAGAGAAGAATACTTGTGTTAATATGAGGAGAAGAACTCTCTTTGATTTGTGTGTCCATATTGTTAATTTGCACAACTAGCTATAGATAGGGCTCAACTAGTAGAAAAATAGCTCCTGTTGATTAGAGCACGCCTAATGTTTATCTGGAGAGGAATCAGTAGTCCACAGTGTGCTCCTAGTGTTAATATGGTAGAACACCTCCATCTGATCAGTGTTCCCCATGAGTTAAGGATGACCACCTTTTGAAGAGTGTTCACCTAAGGTATAGGTGCCCATTGCCTGTCAGGAGGGCACCCTAAGCATAAATACAGGGAACCACTGCCTCTGATCAGTTAACATTAATATGGAAATCCATTGCTTGTGAACTGTTCATCACTAGTGCTAATATGGAAGAAGAATTCCGTGACTGCCTGATGTGAATATGGAAGGAATGCTGTGAGCTGTGTCCTAGATGTGCAGCTAATGAAGGTAACAGGAGTATATCCAGAGGACCCACTTGGGATCTAATAAAGGGGAATGAGCCCTCTGATACTGCTGTTAATTTTTGTGTGCACTCCCACGAGTACATTCTCCACACTGCTGAGGCCTGATTTTAGGTCTGGTGTTAACCAAGACCGTTTATTCTAAAAAAATATATATATGTATAGTATACTTATTTTAAGGGGCTTTTAGCCAGCTATCTTCATTTGTTGGTCTATTGGTATATCATTCACATTTTGATTCCGCACACTACAGCATACCGTAGGGGGTCAAACCACTTCATAGGCTGGATGATTTCACGTTGAGTGACTGCATTTTGCTCTTTCACAACGAGGCATCCCCACACAAAAATGTTTTCTTCAGTGCAACTGATTTTGTTTTTACTTTAATACTTTAGTGTTGTCTTAGTGTTTAGAGTCTGATGTTATAGCAGGACACTTTCTACCAGCTATTGTATGCTGATCACAGGGCACATTTCATCCTTATTACAAGGGCTGCACCTCTGCTGTGTCGGAGGAGCTCTGCGCCCCGCGTCAGCCTAAAAATTTTAAAAAATAAAAGAAATTGAAAATATTGCTTTTTCTTTCATTGAATGAGGCTCAGGCGGGGCCATTGTGGGGCAAGGCAGGATGGAGAGTGGTTAGCACTGTGATTCCGTGTGCATGATGGTTTGGCTCGCTGTCTCAGGCCTGCCAAACCATCATGCTCATTGAAACGGTCTCCAACCCCAGCTGCATTGCTGAGCTGGATACAGCATTCACAGGCTCCCAGTATCCCCGGGAGTGCAAATCAAGGGCACACAGGCCAACCCTGGGGCTGCTCTGATGCATGATAGCAGCGTCAGGATTGGCTGCAGGGAAGGCTGGGTTCCTGTCCTGCAGCAAGTAGGAAATAGAAGAGCTGTGTTTCTGCAGGCACGATAAGGCAGGTAAGTTCTGCTTTTTACTTTTTTTTTTATTGTTTTCTTCGTCCGTCATCCCACCCTTCCCCTCCAATCTGACAGCACACCAGCCTCTATTGCTTTATTAGTTTCTACTTCCCACTAATGGTGTTGTAAATTCCTTTTGTAGTGGCATTTGTTTATCTGACTGCTATTTGACAGTAGACCAAATTGTATCCGTTTGAAATTGTTTTTCATAAAGTTGTCCTTTTTAGGTCGCAGCCTACCAGACAGCGCATCTGTTGGGTTTGCAAAACACATCTTGGGGAGTTTCAGAAAGTTGACCTGGGAATGCATTCTACCCGGTGCTTGCCATTGGCTTTGTGTTTTGTAACTCATGTTTCCTGGCTTTCCATTTGCTGGCTTTATTTGCTTTAGGCTATAGAGCTAGAGTTTGTACTTTCCCATGCCAAAGTTGTGTTTACAGTGTTCTTCCACAAACTTGTTTTTTGTAATAAACAGGCTTGTAAATCTTGTTATTATCACATTTGCTGGGCATTCAAAGACTGAGATCAAAATGTCATGCTGTGTCTTCGAAGGAGTTTGGTGTTTCTTTCGTTTTCTGCTGACTTCAAAGTGAGAGCATTTACAGGAAAGAGAAATGCAGCTCACTGTCTCCAGGAAGGTGACCCTTTCTTCACATAAACAATCCCAACAACATGACGTTTTGCAACTTCTATGTGTGCTGCATTAAGCAGCACACATAGAATTTACAAAACACCATTTAAATATTTATTTATGTGCAGGAAGGGACAGCTTCTAAGGCAGTGTTATTGGTGCCCATGCCTAGAGTAGGCAGCATAACAAAATGCAGTTACCTTGAGGGCACAAGGGTCATGATTTAAATGGTGCAGCAGGTGTAGTGGCACAAGGACCAAAAGCTCTAGAAAAACGACTGAACACGGATTAATGCTATATTAGACTACTAAATAAGCAGTTGTAACTGCAGTTACCTTGAAGGCACTAGGATTATATTTGAAAAGGTCTAGGAAAACCTCTGAACATCGATTATTCCTATTGTTTACTACTAAACAAGCAGTCACAAGTGCAGTTACCTTACAGGCATTAGGGTTATAAATTGAACGGTGCAGCAGGTGCAGTGGCACAGGGGCTAAAAGGTCTCGGACTCCCACTGAACACCAATTATTGCTATAGGTTACTGCTAAACAAGCAGTCACATGTGCAGTGAACTTACATGCACCAGGGTTATGATTTTAATAGTGTGGCAGGTGCTGTGGCACATAGGGCCAAAAGGTCCAGGAAACCCACTAAACGCTGATTTATTGCTATATTTTACTACTAAACAAGCATTCACGTGCAATTACCTTGCTGACACAAGGGTCATGATTTGGAAAGATCTAGGACACTAAATGTACACCCAATATAGCTATATTTTACTACTAAACAAGCAGTCAAGTGCAATTACCTTGAAGGTAATGGGGTCATGATTTTGAATGGTGAAGCAGGTGCAGTAGCACAGGGGTCAAAAGGTCTAGGAAGCCAACTGAACACCGATCTTTCCATTATTATACTACTAAACAAGCAGTCACAACGGCAATTACCTTGCAGGCACAAGGATCATGATTTGAAAATGTCCAGGAAACCCACTGAACACCAATTATTGCTATATTTTACTACCAAACAATTAATCACAAGTGCAGTTACCTTACAGACACTAGAGCCGTGATTTGAATGGTGCAGCAGGTGCAGAGGCACAGCAGCCAAAAGCTCTAGGAAACCCACTGAGCACTAATTAATGCTATATTTTACAAAGCAGTCAAGTGCAGTTAACTTGCAGGCGCTAGGTTCATGATTTGAAAAGGTCTAGGAATACCATTGAATGCCTATTATTGCTATATTTGACTACTAAATAACAAGTTGCAACTGCAGTTACCTTGCAGGCACTAGGGTCATGATTTGAAAAGGTTTAGGAAACTAAATAAACAACGATTATTGCTATCTTTTACTACTGAACAAGCAGTCACAAGTGGCTGTGAAACCCCTATTGTATTGAATGAATATCTGGTCCAACGACGAGGCAGGCTTCACCCGGCTGGTAATCCAGGACTGTCTCCCCCTTCATCATGCACTAAAGAACCTGTGGTTAAAATATGTAAAAGACATCCTCCTCACAATAGGACGTGTAGATCTGTTTACCAATCTTGATAATATGGGATCAAAGGAAACAGTGCTTATCAAAAGATCTGTTTTTAGGTCGAGCAGACCTGCATTCAATGCGAAGCATTGATTGCTGGTGTCTGCTCGACGACTATTGTCAGCCGTTTTTGGGAATGTGGACACGAGATGGGCATGAGCGCAGATTTCACCTCGTGGGCGCGCACGGCGCCGTGCCCATCTCGTGCCTCGGAAGCTCCAACACGCATGCGCATACCCAGAGACACACACACGAGCACCCATGCACGCAACCATACATACAGAGAACCCACCCCCGCCGTCGCATACACACACGCGCGCACACACACACACTGCATACACACACGCTCCCCCCCCTTACCTCACCAGGCTCTTTTCTTGCCTTGTTTTCTTGTGGCCTCCTTCTGCCCAGCTCCCAATGGATGGGAGGGCGGGCGGGTGGGTGCGATGCGGCCAGGGGCTCCAGTGCTGCTACGGCGGGCGGGGGCGACGTGGCCAGGGACTCCAGTGCTGTCCATCGCCTCTTGTACGCCATCAGCAAGCGGAGCCGGAGAAGCGGCCAAGAACACTCTGCGCCTGCGCGGAAGTGCGTGCGCCCGCCTGACGTCACTTGTTTTGCTTGGTGTTTTGAACACTGCCTCCACCAATCTGTGTAGAAACTGCTTTCCCTTGACTCCACGTACACACCCGCCTCCTGCCCCCTGAAGCGGTTCTGTCCCTTTAAACAAGAGCTGGGGCTTTAGTTCTGCTCTACCTCAGTCATACCAAGTCAACAAAACACAGCTCCTGAATCCAGAATGGGAGATGCTTGCTTTGCTCTGCAAGAGACCTCGAAATTACAAAAAGACAAGGTAAAACATGTATTTTTATTCTGCCTATAGGCTCAGCGGTTGTTGACAAGAACCAACCCCCTGCGCAAGCGTTACGTAACGTTACCCTAGGTCTGGCTTATTATAGGACAGATCTGCACAGGAAATGTTTTTGTGACCAAGTAGCCTCACCCGGAAGTGATATTTGCGTAGCGTGTACGAAAGGAGGAGGATACGTATAACGTAGAATATGGGAAACAACAGTCCAGTGACACATATTAAGCAGAAGACGTGCTGAGTTCTTAATCGCTCTGCTTCTTGTTTTGAGCAGTTATGCGGCAATACGGCACTTTAAGAATTTTACGATAGCTGCATGTAATATTAATTTTCCATTGAGAGGTCCCACCTTTGAGGCAATGTTACCATTGTATGTTTTTGTAAAAAATAGAACGTGTTGGGGGAGGGGGTACAATCCCCCTTCCTCGAGCTCTCTGTCTCTTTTTACTGGAATGCGTGTCTTTGGGGCGAGAGAACTTTTAATTCCTATTAACCTGTCGACTCTATATTGAGGGTTAGCAAGACTGCCATGTTTACAGTCCATGTGACATCGGATTTCGTGTGACATTGTTGAGTGACACTTGTGCGACATCGTTGAGTGACACTTTTTGCAAGACAAGAGGAAATATGCGGCAGGATAACCCGCAGAGCAATGCTCACTGATCCTCCGAAGTAGAATTGCCCCTCAGCACATATTGTCTGCATTGTTTGCGACCCCGTAATGTCAGTACTACCCTGCCAGCAATAACTCCCTCATAGCTGCCAATATTTCAGATTGCTGTGTGTGACACTTTCATAATTGCAGTGTAATTATGAAGTGACATTTCAACGACTATGAGTGACACTGAAGTGGGACAAAAAGACAGTGGCTGCTACCTGCCCAGCCACAGCGGCACCAGTGATCACACCAGCTAACTTTGGGATTATTAACAAGGACCCAGGGGACAAGCACGTTTATGTTGTCTCATTTAATAACAATAAAAACAAAACTGTTTCAGACCGCAAGGCTGGAGTGCGAATCCTGTTACTAACAAGGAAAATATGTCTAATAATTTAGTCCAAATGCAGTGCCACCTGGATCAACTTTCAGTTTCAACATTGGCACCCCCACTTGAAGCATGGGAAAGTCAAATGCATAATAAGAAGCGTTTCCTTAGTAACAGAGAAGAGCCGTCTTCGACAAGCAAACTAACAAGACTTTTTTTCTTAGAAAATATAATTCCAATTTGATTTTGCTCCTGAAAATCTGGGCTCAGAAAAGGCCTGGATGACTCAGGCCTCTATCACTTAAATACAACACATATTGCATTACAAATGCTATAGGTGTCACATTTGCAAAAGTTAAAACTATTGGCATTGTAAATAAAAAAGCTATTCATTTCGCTATTTTCAAAACCAACACATAAATAAAAAAATTGTCATTTACAATACCAATAGCTCAAACTTTCCTAATGCGAGACCTATTGCGTTGCAAATGCTTGTTTAAACATGTCACTGCACAAAGTGAGGCAAGGTAGCTGAAAAAAAAAACACGGTCAGAGAACACATTCTAGTTAAGTCAATGCAGGGTATGGAACCCTACTTATTCCTCATAACCAGCGAACACAACAGATTTTTAATTACACGTTTTATGCTGAACCTATTTCGTCACCTATTGGCTGTACCCCCCTGTCTTTATGGCACACCCAAAACGTAGAGGACCCTGTGACTGCGACAGTAGGTCTCCACAGGACACCTTACATTTCGTTCTCCTCTGACCGCACTACTCATACCCGGGTTCCTTAAGGGTTTTTAAGAAAACTTAGAATCAGTCAGGCACACAGTTGCCTTACTGTTCTAACAACTGTCATCAGATATTTTTACACTTTTTTGTGTTTCTAATTTTTTAAGATTTGCTTTAAAGCTGAGAACCACCAGGGGTGTTTGAAGACGGCAGGAGTCCTAGACAATTTTGCACTATGTAAGCTTATCATAAAAGTCTTGACTTGGGGTTATTTTTGTGGGATCAGGCACAGTTTTACATGTTAAACAAGTACTAACTGGGGATTTTACTGTTTACACACCTTTTTCTTTATCTAAAATAAAGGTTGCTGGCTACATTATGGATTTAAGAGACCAAGGGGGACAAAACATTTTATGAATTTTGTGCTCTTTTAATGAACATTTGGATGCTTTTATGAAAACTGCTTATGCTCGATGTATATATATTTTAAGATTTCTTTTTTAATGGTCATATTTTAATATGCAGAATAAAGATTATTATTATTACTAAACAAGCAGTCACAAGTGCAGGTACCTTACAGGCATTAGGGTTATGACTTGAATGGTGCTCTGCGAGAATGCTGTAGTAAAGTATGGGAGAGATGCTGCGCCCACTCTCCCCCCATATTTTTCATTGGCTTGTGTTATTGTCTTCCGTAAAGGCTGCCTTCGGATTTGTTAATAGCCTTGTTAGTCCTGCCTTAGTACGGCCTTTTCTTCATTTGTACCCTCCCATGGTGACTGGCCCCTTTACTTCGGTTGTTACATGGGACCTGTTATTTAGTCTGTAACCACTATTTACTTTATTGAATTTCTCTTACTTCAGGCCGGACTTTCGCTGCTTCAGCTGAAACCGCCTGTGTTTTTAGGCAGCACGGCCACCTCCGTAACATGGGCGCCTGCTTTCAATCACTTTAACCCGGCATTATCTTGAGTCTGTTTCAATCCCCCAAGTAAAATGGATTTAGAAATGATTAGCGAATTAAGTCATGTGAATTCCAGGTAGCACATAATCCTGTGCTAATGGGCTGAAGCTGACAACAGCACGTCTGTGTTACATGTCATCTGTACTAAAGCCACCTGAGGTGTTGTTTTCAAAAGCCTGTTTTATTAACAACACCGCCACCACCAATACCAACACCACCACCAATACCACCACCATCAATACCACCACCTCCATTAATACCACCACCACCAATACCACCACCACCACCAATACCACCACCACAGCCAATACCACCACCACCACCATCAACACGACCAATACCACCACCACCAATAATACCACCACCAATGCCAATGCCAATACCACCATCAATACCACCACCACTTCTAATACCACCACCACCAAACCGACCACCAATAGCACTACCACCAATACCACCACCAATACTACCACCACAAATACCACCACCAACACCACCAATACCAATAGTGTTACCACCACCAATGCCAATACCACCACTATCAATACCACCACCACCAATACCACCACCAATAGCAATACCACCAATGCCACCAATACCACCACCAACATCACCACTACCACCACCAATATCACCACCACCACCATTACCACCACCACCAATACCACTACCAATACGACCAGCACCAATACCACCACCAATACCAGCACCACTACCAATACCACCACCAATACCACCACCACCATCAGTACCACCATTAGCATCACCACCAATGCCACTACCAATACCACCAGCTCAAATACCACCACCTTCACCACCACCAATACCACCACCACCACCAATACCACCAATACCACTGCCAATACAACCACCAATACCACCACCACCAATACCACTAATACCACCACCAATACCACCACCAACACCACCACCAATATCACCACTTATACCACCACCACCCATACCAACACCAATATCACAACCAACAATACCACCACCAATACCACCACCACCAATATCACCACCTCCACCAATACCAACACCAATATTACCACCACCACCACCAATACCACCACCAATATCACCACTTATACCACCACCACCCATACCAACACCAATATCACCACCACCAATACCACCACCACCAATACCAGCACCACCAATATCACCACCTCCACCAATACCACCACCAATACCAGTACCATCACGAATACCAATGCTACCATCATCAATACCACCATCACCAATACCACCACCAATACTACCACCACCAATACTGCCACCCCAATACCAGTACCACCACCAACACTACCATCACCAATACCACTACCAATAACACCACCACCACCACCAATACCACCATCTCAGGGCCTCTCGCTCACTAGTAATAGCAGGGGCACTGTATGAGCCCAAAGCTGCAGCGGATACCATCCCTCCCTCCCTCGATGCCTGCCATAAAGCACAGCCCGCCCTGCACCAGGAGGTTAAAGCTAGGGCCCTACTACAGCTGGAGTGTTTTTTATTAGGCCAAAGATAGCAATGACATTACGCAATGCCACACTGCACACTCAAATCACGGAGAGAGCATGAAATACCCCCCTCGCTCTTCCTCCTGAGCCACGAGAGTGTAATCACAGGGCAAAAGGTGTTGGAGCTCTTTGTTAGTGTTTATAGCTCGGATCATATATAACTCTCACTTCAGACTGTATGTCTTTGTAATTTACAACACTTACACATCTTCTTCAATGCACTATTTATCATGCAAGCCTGTCTCTTACTCTGATATTTGCCATCTAACAAGCACTCAAGAAGGCCCTTTATTGCAATGCAATAGGTCTCACATTTGCGAGAGTTTAAGCTATTAGTATTGTAAACGACAATGCCTTTTACTTATGTTTTAAAACCCAAAACATAAATAAAAGGCAGTGGGACAGTTGTACATCCCGTTTTTGAATGCGCAAATGGGACGCATGCAAAAACCCTACAGGGCCATGTACAAATGCAATTCAGCATGTTGCAATTTATTTGCAACTCGCTAAATAGAGTTTGTGACTAGCAATTAGGAAGGGGCGTTTCAAGTACGTCCCTTCCTAATTGCAACTCTGAGTCTAATTTATGACTGTTTTGCGACTGCAATTGCGGTAGCAAAACAATCGCAATTTACCACCTACTTCCAGTAGGTGGTAATGCAGTAGCAAATGGGAAGGGGGTCAAGCCGGCCACCATCCCTGGGAGGGCCAGCGATTCCCAATGGGGTCGCAAATTGCGACAGGCTCATTATTTCTATTTCCATTTATAAACTTTATTTTGGTCGTAAAAGACCATTAAAGTCACAAAATAACACATCACAAAGATAAAAATACATTAAAAAGTAGTTATCCATAAACATTTAAAAAAGGGTATTTACAAGTTAAATCGACTGGCAGCAGCTCATTACATTAAAAAAAGAGATATGAAAAAGTTAATTGCACAATTGCATTTATTTTTTCAGCAGCTTTTGGCGCCTTTTCCACATTGAGAGAAGAAAGCGAGAGACGGCAAATACCACAATAGTTTTTGTTTCAGTTCTTAAAATTCGATAGGAAGCAATACATTGAGTGAGCCCCAAATTTTTACAGAGTGGGACGAGCCAATATTTTTTTAGTGATCTGTACCCAGAACAAAAAAATATTACATGTATCACTGTCTCAGGGGGCCATTACAAGCTGGGCATGTATTTACAGTGGGATTTGCCCAATTCTTTGTAAAATCAAATAGGGGAAGGGTGCCCAGCCTAAATTGTGTAAATAGCTTCCTCGCCAGTGTAGGTTGGATTTCAACCATATAAGGTTCAAACATGTATTGGTCTTTGAACTCTAAAAAGTCTATTGTAAGTTGGCCAAGTGTATTATTTTCCTGCATGACCCTAAGCCTGTACTGTCTATAGGATGTCACCAGGTCAAGACGGTAAATCTTCGTACAATAAACCTCTGGGCCTAAACCAGAGGTCAGAATGACCAATTTTGGCACAAAGGTCTTTAATATAAGCAAGCCAAGGAAATGTCATTATCACAGTCAGCTCCAGGATCGAGCGAAGCTCAGACCTGAATGAAGCCAGCTCAGGAGTAAGCCAAATTCTACGCCAAAAGGTCAATGGGCGCAGCCCCGCTTCTTCAGAAAAGGGTCTAATACCCAGATCAAGACTGAGAGGAACAAGGGGAGTGCTTGACGGAAGATTCAACAGATGTCTCATATACTTTTTCTCAGCTAGAGTCAGGCCCTTCATAGGACAGTGACCCCAGGGCTCTGCCGCATATAGTGCTGCGCTTCTTACCTGCACTTTATATATCTCTGTGGCAGGGCCAGGGACCATAGTACTTAAGGACTTGGAAACTTTCGTAATACCACCAGACAACTGAACCAGTCTTAAAACCGCTTTTTCCATTTGGGGTCCCCAGGAAAAAGACTCAGAGAGAGTGACCCCAGGATAGTCAAAGAGTGACACCTTTTCTAACGGAATGCCATTAAGTGTAGGGTTGGGGCGGGGTGATTTTACTGGATTAAACACCATAAACTTGGTCATTAATATTCATGAGCCTTGGAATTTGCGACCCCATTGGGAATCGCAAACAGGGTTAAACACACTGTTGTACAAGGCAAATGGTGCCTCGCAAATTGTGAGTCGCAAGTGCGACACAATTTACAAGGCGCTATTTGTCAGGTTGTACATCTGGCTCAGTGTCATTTACAATGCCTATAGCTCAAACTCGTATAAATGCGAGACCTATTACATTGCAAATGCTTGTTTTTTACATTTTTGCAATAGTGTCACAATTTGTTTCCTCTATTCTCTGGTTGAAATTCAAATTGTTTATGTAACATAGACTACAACAAAATGGTTTTTGTTTTCCATCCCCAGAAAAGCACACTGCACCCCCTCTCCCATCACTACAAAGTGACGCTCTCACACTACGCTACCCCCACATCGTCTTCAGAGCCTGTTACCCAGTTTTTGCGGGGACCCTGATTCACATGTGTCGCCCCAGACTGAAAAGCTACAACCATTCCCTGTCTCAGTTTGTGGGCCAAGCCTCCTCCTCCCTGGTTGATACATGCAGGCCCGGCCCATAAATCCCACCTGTGCGCCCACTACCCTACAGCCCCCTCGTTACTTTTAACGAGGGTAAAGCGGCCAGTCTGCATGCAGCCGGTCGAATCATAGTGTGTTAGGCAGCAAGGCAACTCATAGGGTTAATACCGGCCTTAAGGATACAGGTGCACAAAGTCTGCAGGGCTGGCAAGCCTTTCATCCACCCAAGGTCAAGGAGACGTGTTTGATAAGAACAGTTTATAATTACGGAAGCACAGCAGTGGTAGACAGGCACAGAGGCTGCTGCAATGAAGTGCTTGCTCGACATAGACAACCTATTTCACTTAAATGTCGTCAGGGCCGGGGCTGAGCAGTCACGGCGCATGAGGAAGTCAGTAAGGCCAGAGTAGACCCCAATCCAGGCCCCTGTTGTCTCAAGGGTACCAAACACAATAAACACCAAATTTCTACGAATGAAAAAATATATATAACGGAAGCCATGGAGACACATAGTTTCAAGTAGGACATCTTCCAAACACTCGCAAAAACCACACCATTTGGTTGCTTGTGTTTCCTAAAGTATAAGCACATTGCCTCGCGGCGCTTTGCATAGATTTGGTGAAATCAGGGCTTTGCATGGATTTGGTGAAATCAGGGCTTTGCATGGATTTGGTCAAAACAGGGCTTTGCATGAATTTGGTGAAAGAGATAGGGCCTTATTTATGAAGGCCTTGCGCCGCCGGTGCGTCACTTTTTCCCATGTTAAAAGTGACGCACCGGCGGCGCAAGGCCTTCATAAATAAGGCCCATAGTGTTTTAGGTGTGTTTGGGGTGAGTGACAGGCGCTTGGTGTGAGTTGGTGCAAGTGAACTTTACTGGGGGGGGGGGGAGTAAAGGGGCTTTAGGTGGATTTTCGAGGGCTTGAATGACGCCAGAGTACCAACAACGCAGGCTCAAACCCACCCCTATCCTCTATGTAAACCTTCGAACGCGTCCCTGGCTAAGAAGCTGTACGGAGTCGGCAGCAGAACTACAACACAAAGGGAAACGTAGGGAGGGCGGCAAGAACAAGGCCTGTCATGGTACCGAAACACCAGGGGGCCTCCAGGGCATGCCCTGCACCCATACAGTACATACAGGGCCCTAACGAACTGTTAAAGCCCTCGGCTACCTGACGTTTGTGGCAAACACGCACCTGCAATCATGCACCAGGAGGTGGCATCTTTGCTGTGCGCAGAATACAAGCGCTACAAGGCCTTACCATGGGCAGAATAAGCTCTGTATATAAATCACTACAACGTAACTAATATGTACAGTATTTTAGTCAACGGTCTCTGCACATATGACATGATCACAGCAAACCTGGACAGGATAAGGACTTGTGGGCGGTGCAAGGTCCAGCTGAGGCTTACAGAACTGACTACTGACTTCTGACTCCACGCCAATCATGTCTAAGATGCACTTAAATCTGTTTTATCTACAGGAGAATTTTTTCATCAGCATTAAAATTATTAACACCACATTTAAACATCGGAGTTTATTACCCTAGGCAAGGGTCCTCATAATATGTCCGCGCAGGGATGAAAGGTGGAGTGGGCCTCACCGGGCCTCAAACATTTAACACATGGCCCTCCGCTGGGGGGCGGGGGGGTGCAGCCTCATGATGCACCTTCCCGTGTTTCCACCTTAGTTTGCTATCACCAAGATAACGCCCGGCAGGAGACTCTAATTAGTAAACGTGAGCCTATGGCTGCTAGGTGAAACACGTTTTCCCATAGCGCATACTAGAAATTGAGTTGCGTCTAGGCCTCAGAAGGATTTATACTGGGACCCGGCTAAAGGGTAGCGTAGTAGACCTTGAGCGTCCCACTTGGAACGCAGTTCTTGCGCTGTCTTTGGTGTGCCTCGAATCGACAGAGGCGCTCACCTTCTATCTCATAGGCTCTATCTTCCTCCCAAGATGACATCGTGAGCCTGAACCCAAGGGCTACCCGCAGGGCCTTCAGATGCCTCCTCATCCTCGGCCAGGTCTCACAAGTGGTACCAGCTGACTGCCTTTGCCTGCCTGAGGACCAAGCCCCTCCACCCTCACACACAACCCAGGGCCCTTTTACACAGAAAACACATATTTTACGGACTGTCTACTAAAGGCAGAATTTAACTCTGTGTCACTTTCTTCTATGTGGACAATTTGTACCACATCCCCTCTCTGCACCAACCTCTGAAGGGAGGAGATCTCGAGGGTCATACTTTAGAACCCAAAGAAAGACAAACACATTAACCAAGCATTTGCAATGCAATAGGACTCGCATTTACGCGAGACCTATTGCATTGCATCAAAGACAACAGGAGGCGGGAAACACAGATAACAGGAGCACGGGCGGGGGAGGAGGGAAAAGAGGGAGAGAAGGCACGAACAAAGTAGTGCCGTGTACCGTGTAACACTCGAAGTAAAGGGGCCAGTAGTCATGGGAGCGTACAAATTACGACATGGCTGTAGGGTCGGGCCTAAGGCCCTCATGCTGGAAAATGACTGGGACGCAGGACACACTGCTTGCTCGGTGCAACTGGCCCAGAGCACGTGCGCTCGGCCTCTTTTATTGGTACTGTGTCACATGACCTGTGACATCAGTGGTGGGTGGGTGTTCAGTGTAGTTACAGGCTTAGCACTAGAATGCTGACTTGTGCTGGGCATTACATCCCTCCCCAAATTGGTTAAAAAGTAAACCAAACATGAAAAGTCCAAACACCTGTGGGGGAAAGAAAACACAGAAACTAACATTGGACTTGCGCTTTCAAAAGAGTCTCTTTGGCTGCTTGCAAGCCGCAGGCAGTATAGTTCTTGCGTTTTGAATTAGCAGTTCTTGCGTTTTGAATTAGCAGTTCTTGGTGGCACGGTTCTTAGTTGTTCGGCGGGTTCATTCTTTCTCTGTCGGCTGTTCTCAGCCCTGCCTTTTGCTTTGCTCTCTTGGTGACGAATGGTTCAAGAGAGATGGATGACGTGGTTGTTGTTTGCCTTCCGGCTTCTTTTCTCCAAGCTGGTTGCGTGTTGTTTCCAGGCAGGCTTCAGTGTGTTTCTTAGCAGGTGAATAGAGTAGGTGCGAACATCCCTCTCACTAGGATGCCCCTCTCGCCGGTTTTCTTCTGCCACAAGATGTCCGGGAGGACCTCTTTGCCAGGTTTCCACTGGACTGGTGTTTTAGGTCGCGTTGCTCTACCATAGCCTTCGGGCCGTGAGCAGGGCGCTCCACGAGCCTCACCGTCGTGCCCTAGTTCCACCTGAAGGTTGAGTTGTCGACTCTCTTCATTGCTCTCGAGGCTTTCATCCTCTTGGGTCCTGCAGACGTGCTTCTGTAGATCTGTCTCCCGTGTGGGACTTGCTGCCACCAGAGTTCCTTGAGGCCTCTTCTTGGGTTGCCACGGGTCGGTGTGGAGTGGTCAGTTCATCAGCTGGATGTGTGAGCACTCTCGCCATTCGATCTTCCGCCAACCCCAGAGGTAGATGTCTTCAACAGTCTATCTTGCTCCCTTCTGCGTTCGCCATGTGGATGGATGACTCGTAGGTGGTTGTCTTTGGTCTGCTCTGCTGGTGCTCTTACCAGGCTTGTTCTCCATTGCACTCCGGTGTTCCAGTGCCTGTCACCTTTCTACTTTTCTTAGTGGCGGTGGCCACTCTGTTCTTTCTTCATTCTTCTTAGCTTGACAGTCGTGCCACTCTGATTATGTCTTCCTTCTATTCTTCTTAGTGGCAGTGGCCACTCTGTTCTTTCTCCTTTCTTCTTGCAGTGACTGGGTGTCACTCTGACTTCTCTTTTCTTCCTTTCTTCGGTGGCGGTGTGCCGCTCCGATCTTTCTTCTTCTCTTCTCCTCTTTTCGCAGCGTACCCTGTTCCCCTTTTCTTCATCTTTTCTGGCCAGGCTTCCCCATGCAGCGCGCGCACTCTGCACGTGTTTTCCTGGTCTTGTCCTGGTCCTAGGACACTATCTTCTTGTTACACACTTCCCAGGGTGAGCGTCGCGACCTTCACATCTTCTTCCTGTTACTTTCGTTAATTTGTGTGGTTGAAGTTCGTGGGTCTAGGTCGTCGGACCGTGCATTGTCTGAACTTCTTGGACGTCGTGCTGGTCCCTTCTGCCGAGGTCTGGCAGGTAGGATTTGTAGTGCTGAGCTTCTTGGACCTCGTGCTGGTCCCTTCTGCCGAGGTCTGGCAGGTAGGATTTGTGGTGCTGAGCTTCTTGGACCTTGTGCTGGTCCCTTCTGCCGAGGTCTGTCAGGTAGGATTTGTTGGTGCGACCATCTGGCTGGTCGACTTCGTGCTTTGTGACCAAGCTGAGTGGTCAGGTTGCTTCCGTGTTGAATCTTCAGTTCTGCGGGTTGTCTGCACAACCATTTTCTTTTCATCTCAGTTCAATTGCTTTGGTGCGCAGCTGGGTGCGCTCTTCGGGTGTTCCCTTGTGACTTGCTGCTTTGGGCTAGTGCTGTCCGCACTGCTGCGCATTTGCGTCATGCGCTTTCGCACTTCCTGGTGCTGGGTTCTAGAACCATCGTTGGTTCGTGTGGGGTGTTCTTAATTTCGCCATTCTGCTGCAGCGACGGCCTGTGGCCACCAGGCATCGCTGTCTTCTCTTCTGGCGTGGCGTAGATGCTTCTGGAGGGTTGTGTCACCGCTCCGTTGACGTTCTTCTGGTCTTGCTTCTTCTGTTTGGTGTTGGTTGCGATTCTTGTGGACTTTCTCTGGGCGCACTTGTGGCGTGCTTTCGAGTGTCTTCTGAGGAGTTCTTGCACTCCTGTTGGCGGAGGTGCTCTTGCGTTTCTGGCGCGCTCCTGCGCTGTTGCTTTTTGCATCTGGGTAGTGTCTCGGTACTACTGTAGTCAGTGTTGCTGTGCATTTACCTTCATGCATGGTTGTGTTCTCAGTTGTGCTGTGGTCTTGTTCTGTTAGTATGGCGAGCTTGTTCGCTTTCTCCTTTCCTTGCCTGGGGGGGGAGCTGGTTACTTTTTCTCTAGAATGTCCTGCGTGGAGTTGCTGCACTCCTGACGCGCTTCTGGGGTCCCTGGCGCGTTCTCGGGGTCGTCACCCTTTTATCTCCTCGGGCTGTGCGATGATTTGGTGGCGTTCCGGTGTACCAGTGTTCTTGCGTTACTGTGTGTATCCTGTGGTGCTGGCGTGGCGCGGCGCAGTATCACTCTCTGTGTTCTGAAGTCTTGTGGTGGCGCGGCGCCACTGGCGTGTCAGATATCACTGGTTTGCACTTTGCTTTGTCCTTTTGAGCGCTCCCCAGCTTGTTCTCCTCTGTTGGGCGTCTGCTTTCGTTCGGTGCGCTTGGGGCTATACTGCAGGGCTGCAGTGGTCAGTTAACCTTATCAGTAGGTCTGGGCTGCAGCAGCTTGCTCTGTGCTGCCTTATTTTCCTCCTGGCACCCGGTTGCCTGTTAGCTCGTGTCGCTCTATGGCATGTAATTTGCGGTCATAGAGTAGCTCCTTCGTGCTGCTGGGTGCAGTGTTTGGCAGTCTCCTCTGTGCTCTAGTGCTGCTAGAGTTCCTTTACCTTACGGGCGCAGTTGTGTGCTTTGGCCACTAGATGGCAGTGCTATATTTCAGTGGAGCGGGGCTCCGGCTTGCCTTTCTCGACCTCGGCTTTCTCCCAACATTGCAGGTTTTTGGGTTCACTGCTTCGTGTGACCTCTAACTCGGTTCTCTGGCTGTTCCTTTGCCCTGTGCACGAGTGTCTTTAAAGGAGAGGGAGAAAGGAGGATAAGCTTGTGGTGAGTGCTTTGTGTTGTGCTTTGCCACTTGCAGGGGCACACGTGTGTATGCAGGCACAGCTGGAGGGGTTCCGTCGTGAAGCCCTCGAGTCCTTTCTTTTCTCCCTGCTTTTATGCTTCACAGCCGCGCGGGGGTTGGTGTTGGTGTTGGGCTGCGTGTATGACAGGTAGGTCCTGTTTTTTTTTTCGTTGTCCGGAGGCAGGCCGGCACAGGCATTTCCTCTGCAATGCCACTCGGGGAAACAGCCAGTTCTGTGAGCGTGGCGGGGCACTGTTGGCAGTTACTTTTCTCCGTCCCTGCCCCTTGCAGCAGGCAAAGTGTTCCCGGGCTGCGGGGGAGGGGTCACTCTGATCGGCCTCGCAGGGGGGGCTGGTGCAGATCCTTAATGCGGGTGAGCTCCGCTTTGATTACTGACTGCCCTGCAGATCCCCATACACTGCGGGCGCTCCGCAGTCAATCATTGTCCCTTCACTGTCGGGGCATACGGATGGCGCTTCGCTGCGGGGCAATCGCGGGTGGACTCCGCTTACTTCCATTAGGAGCCCGGTAGCTCTCCTCACGCTGCGGGCTCCTTTCCTCACCGCCGCGGCAGGTTTGAGCAGACGCTGCGCGGCTGGGCAGAGGTGGATGCATGCAGGCCGCGGGTGGGCTCCGCGAGCCTTGCTTGATTACGGGGCACTTGCGACCAACGTCGCGTCGCCGTAGGCGGGTCGCGGGTGGGCTCCGCTGGCCTCGCTATAGTAGGGGCACAGTTTATTTATAGCGGGTAGGCTCCGCTTTGTGTAGTCCTGGGCGGCGCTAGCAGGCGGCCGCCATTATCGCTGTTGTGAACGTTGCGGGTGGGCTCCGCTTTTGGTGGTGTACAGTCTGGGCTCACCTTCGGCCGACGGGCCTGTTCTTCAGCGGGTGGGCACCGCGATGGCTCCGCTTGTCTTCTTGGGGCTCCGCCACGGCAGGGCGGACCACGGCAGGCTGGAGAGGTGCGGGGTGAGCTCCCGGTCACCTCCTCCTTCTTCTCTCGGCCCGGGGCTCGACACACGCCTCGTGGGCCTCTCGGCGGCCGGCTTCCTTCTCAGGGGGTGTGCCTTTGCAGCAGGCAGCTCTCTCTTCCCCTTTTCCTTCGAAATGTTTTATTGAGCTGTGGCACGCAGGGCACAGCTCCGCCCTCGTCGCCATTGTAGGGTCGGGCCTAAGGCCCTCATGCTGGAAAATGACTGGGACGCAGGACACACTGCTTGCTCGGTGCAACTGGCCCAGAGCACGTGCGCTCGGCCTCTTTTATTGGTACTGTGTCACATGACCTGTGACATCAGTGGTGGGTGGGTGTTCAGTGTAGTTACAGGCTTAGCACTAGAATGCTGACTTGTGCTGGGCATTACAATGGCCATAATAAAGAGGGACTAATAAGCCTCATATTCAATCAGAAGGCAGCATTTACGAAAGACAATGACACAAGCCAAATAAAAAGATGGGCGGAGCTTCAACAGAGCTTCCACTCCATACTCCATTACTGCATGCCTCGCAGGGTGAGCAGCGCATGCGCTGCCGCTATACCTCAACCTACAAAGCACTTACAATTACTATAAAGTATTTCAGCACTTTATAAGAGCACCAGTTCTATTTTTATAGCACTGTGGAGATTACATGATTTGGCCAGGATCACACAATGTTTAGCCAATGCCGAGACTCGAACCTGGTTCCCCAAGTTGGCAGTTCTTTCCATTTCTTCACAACATGTAAAGAATCATTGATAAAGACAATACATTTCGCCTAGGTGAGCCCTATTGGCTCTGGCAGCGCTTGTTCTTTATTATTACATATAATACGATCTTGAAATACATCCGTTCAAGAGGAAACATCCATTACAACGAATCCGTCACGACGCATGCCATTACTACGCAAGTGCCATTACCAACTGCTGCCATCACAACGTATGACATTACAAGACATATGCCTGTACCACGCATGTCTTTACAACGAATTGCCTTGTAAAGGCATGAATGGTAAATGTATATGTGTTTATATGCAAGTATAAGGTAAGTATATATGGTTTAATGTGCGCATGGTTTTGGAGTGGCATAGGTAATTTTAGGGTTTAGGGTGGCTGAGTTTTGGGGTGCCACGGGTAATTTTAGGGTTCAGAGTGAGTATAGGTTTAGGAATGGAAAGGGTAATTTTAGGGTTAAGGGTGGGTATGGGTTTTTGTGTGCCAAGGGTAATTTTATGGTTCATGGTGGGTATGGGTTTAGGGGTGGCATGGGCTATTTTAGGGTTTTGGATGGGTTTTGGGGTGCCAGGGGTAATATTAGGATTCAGGGTGGGTATGGATTTTGGGGTAGAAATGGTAATTTTAGGGTTTAGTGTGGGTATGGGTACTGGGGTGGAAGGGTAATTTTAGGATTAAGGGGTAACGGTATAGGGCTAGTAATGGTAATTTCAAGTTTTAGGGGTATAAAAAAATATGTATGCAAAGGTCTGGAGGGTGCTTGCGGCTCCCAGACTGTAGCAATACAGGGACGTTATGGTAGAGATTATACAACAGGGCTAGCTTCAGTGCTGCATAGCTGCAAGTATAAAAAATGCTATAGTGCAGTCAATGCTGGCTTTGCCATAAAGCTTTTTTTTTCTTTACATCCAGCCATTTGCAACATGGCTAAAAAAATTGGTAAAGCCAATAGATCTGGCAAAGGCAAGACCTATTGGCTTTGTCAATGCTTGTTAGGTGTTGCCTGCACACCGCCTGCAATGTGCTTTTAAAATCTCTTGTAAATTTAAAATAAAAAATCTTAAAAGGGGCTTAGAGTCGGCCCATTACTTACCTTTGCTTATCATTGATTGGCACCCACATCGCTCGATTCCTTGCTTCCTATGGTCAGGGATCCTCCTGGCCTCATGCTACCTTCTCCTGGGTGTGAAGTCTTCATCCATGAGGTGGAGTATGGACCAAGTACTGTTTCCAGTGCCAGTGTCCTTCCACTGACCACATGCTTCCCACAGTACTTTTTTTAGGGTCGAGCCTGAGAATGTGTGCGCTAGCACATGCTCTCGCTTGCGAGACACTGTTGTATGCAAAAAGGGCTTGGAGCCCACCCACTGCTTACCATTTGTTGCCTTCCCCTCAGTCTTTTTTATATCCTTCTTAATTGGCCAATGCAGACTTATCGTAATTTTCAGTCACTTCGGTGGAGCAGGGACAAAGCGCAGATTAATTCAAGTAAATACTGTGCCCATCCACTGCTTCCAACGTGATTGAGGTACTATTTCTCACCTACTTCCTCTGTTTGCTGCTCGCTTTTTTCTTGTGTTATATAACTACGACCATGACTGGACCCCAAGGCATTGAAGCGCTTTACATGAGCACTAGTAACAATACACAAGTTCACATTGATATAATTATTTCTACTTTAAGTGATTTGCCCAGGGTCATAGGACATTGAGCCGATGCTGAGCCTCTAACCTGGCTCTCCAGTTCTGCAGCTCTGGTCAGTGCACCCTATCTTTCCTCCCTCTCACACCCACTCCTTCTCCATTTGGCTTCTTTGCCGCTTTCCAACACTCCAGCGCCATCGAACAGCCGATTGAGGTGTTCAAAGCGTGTAAGGTACACAGACGCATAGGGAGGTGGGTTGTGTGGGTTGCTTTGAAATCCGAACAGTTAGTCGAAAGGATCAGTCACAATCCATGAGACAGAGCTCACTCCCTTTTTGACATTATCCAGTGATACGTTTTCACAAGTCAAATTCTTGCTCTGTGGGCATTGCACTAGATATTCGTGTTTGTTGTTTTTTTCCTACTCTTAGTTCACATTTGTCTATGCAACTCAACATGTTTTTCTATACTAATAATGTCTCTGGGTTGTTCTGTTTACATTATTTTAATTGAGTTTTTCTTCTTGCGTCTAAAATTTGTCTTCTTGTCCGCGTTTTCAAGTTGACAGTGAATGACTCTTCTCTTTGCTGTACTGTAATTAGTAAATGTGTCACCGCCCCGCCTATCAGCTCTTACTCCTTCCTGTGGCCCCTCTCCCACTTTAAATTAATAGTCATTCTAAAGCATCCTGTGGACCTAACTCTGATTCCTACCACTTCGGGACACCAGGGAGCCCTTGCCTTTAGTACACTGGCCCAAGAATGTTTTTTTAAATGGTTTTTTTTTAGCCACACTGCAAAGCAACCACTCTTCTCTACATCACAGATACAAAACATTGCCAAAGCCAATAGCTCTCATAGGCGAGACGTATTGGCTTTGCCAATGCTTGTTCACTTTTACAAATGCACTGCCTCAGAGTGCATGTGTCTGCCGTCGTCTCCATAAGCTCGCTGTTTGTGCTTTTCCAAATCCCTCCTTTCGCCTCTGGTTTTGCCCAAATCTCCCTCCCCCACCCTCTTGTAGTACCTCCCTGTTCCACCCTACTCCCTCCCCCCTCTGTACACCACAGTAGCTTAAAGTCTCGCAAATGCGAGACCTATTGCATTGCAAATGCTTGTTTTTGGTATGACGCTTGGGTCTTTCACAATCACTATGACTTCAGTGATACAACATTAATGGCAGCACCTCCACTCTAAAAATTGTTCACCACTGAGTAACATAAAGGAGAGCCCTGTGAAGTGTGGGAACTGGAGTTTTAAGAAAACCCGTAGTGGACAAGGCACATAACATCACACTCAGAGCTCTGGTAAGTGGTGGTTTAGAAGCAACACTTGCTGCTCTAACACACATCATCATATGAAGGAACTCTGCTAAAAAGACACCAAACATCAGGCGGACAGCTGTCGTAGAATTAGAACTCTGACCAAGGTCTAAGTCCTGCTACCATATATCGACAAGCATTGGAAATGCAATTGGTCTCGCATTTATTTGAGTTTTAGAGCTATTGGCATTGTAAATGGCAATGTAGTTGAATATGCTACAGCAAATGTACGCATTCATTTTAATTCAATAGCATAATAAAAAGCAATACTCCATAACCATACTATCACCCCCTAGAACATCTCACTAATAAGGCTTTACACTTCCCTTAGACCATGTAAGACTTCAAAAAAGTTACCTTAAACACATCCTCCCAGTTGTAGAGCATTCGCTCCAACTATGGCAGAGTGGATTTAAAATTCATCTCACAGTGGGAAATGTGATTATTTTGGGCCCCCCGCCCAACTTAAGGTGAGGACCCAGATAATGACCTGGGAAGAAAAAGCATGTCGTGCGGAATGGTTTTGTGGTGGTCCCATCGTACTAGGACCATCACAGGCTGACTTATGGGCAAAAATGTGTTTTGAATAAAGGGCCCGCAAAGCTTTATGGGGCGGATTTCAGTAGTGCAGTGATTATTATAATATCGGCTCCCCTGCTGAGCCAGGAAGATTCCCAGTAAAATGTTCCTTTTGTTTTCTTTCCTTTCTGCGGGCTCCCAGCACGTTACCCTTTTTTGAATGGGCGCACAGAAAAAGCATTTGTTTGTCAAGTTGACAAAGAAATGCTTTTTTTGTAAAAGCGCCCCATGACGCGCTTTTACGATAATGTCGGCGCGCCAAGTTCTAAGCCATGTAACATGGAGTGTTGTCACAGGAGGTTACAAATTGAGATAAGGCGGTAACTAAGGAGGGACTACTAAGCCTATTGACCAATGAAAAGACAGTTTCCAAAGGACAATCACATAAGCCAAATAAAAATATGGGCGGAGCTTCAAGTTCATACCACAATACAGCATGCCTTGCAGAGCAGCGCATGCGCTGTCCAGGTTCGACCTAAAAATGATGAGCTACATCTGACAAGCAACGGTGAACACATTATTAGGAATATGTTCACGTCACATACATTACTTCCAGTACAATCTGGATTATTTACACATCTAAGTTAAAAACGTGCTTTTGTTCACTACACTTTTATGTAAGTAGGCTGTAATTCAGCTGTGCGCTTTTAAACGGATGAAGATTATGCTGTAGTGTTACTGAATAAAACAAATAATGTACAACACGGATAACGTGGAAAAAACGAATTCAGTTTACCAGAACAAAATATAGTCTCAGAACAAAAAACAAAAAAAAGAAAGGAGTAGCAGCGTAATAGCTACTATATTAATACAGAAGCACTGCTTTTATTTAAGAATATGGAGGGCTGTAAATACAAGGGTGTTCAGTTTTTATCGCAAATCAATATGTTCGAACTAAATAAATCATGGTCGTTTTTAATTTTAAAAAGAAGTATTCATGTAACACAAGGTGTTTGTTTGCCTTTAGTTTCAAAACGTGTCCACCCATCTTAGTTGTGTTTCCTTACTCCCCCTCCAAAAAAAACAACATGCTACGTAAATAAAGGGCAATAATCGCATTTTTTTTAATGCCTTGCGTGCATAAAATATGCTGAACTTGACTTCCAAAGAACTATCAGCTAGATGCTTCAAGCGAAATACCATTCGCAAAGGGGCAGATTCTCAGAGTCTGCCCTTCTGCGACCGGTATTTATGCATTTGGGATGCATCATCCCAAATGCATAAATCGCTATTTGCGATTGCATTTAAGGAATCTCAAATTGAGATTCCTTAAATGCAATGCATGAATGTAAAATAGCTAGCGATTTCGCTGATAGGGGTCGCTATTTACCGTGAAATCAAACTTCATGGTAAATAGCGAACACTGTGAAAAATGCACTAAAGTGCATCTTTCAAAGTTGTATGTTACACACACACACATGTCCTTGGGACATGTGTGTGCGCAATACCAGTGTCCAGTTCAATTTAAGGGGTGCAACAGGGTGTCCTTTGGACACCCGTCATCCTTGAAATCGCATTCTCAAATTGCGATTAGCTAATTGCTAATCGCAAATTGAGAATTTCTCCCCATTCATTCCTATGGGCCTCTTGGCCCATAGGAATCAATGAGATGTCATTCCTTATTTGCGAATCGCACTCTGCGAGTCGCAGATAAGGAATATTTAGGAATTGCTAATATTTTAGCAAATCCTACGTGCATCTGATTTTGCGAGTCCCTAAATGCGAATCCTTAAACTTCGCAATTAAGGACTCGCAAAATCGAACGTTGATGCATCTAGCAGTTAGTTCCAGCTCTAAAGTTTGCCCAATCCAAAAGCGTATCCTTGGAATGAAGGATACTCAACTTGTATTCCAACTCCTGTGTGCCAAATAAAACGTGCCCTTCTCTTACTCAAAAACTCTGTTAACAAAATAAATTGCACCCCACTCAACGTAGGTGATACTTTTAATGTCTTGGGGGCACTGTTTTCAGTCCTGAAGACACGTAATGCCACTGTATTCATTTATTGAGAACTTTTAGACACGATTAATTTATGCAAAACAATTTGTAGGGGCCCACAAGCTGCACTTTCGAACACCAAGGCTAGTATAGTGTCCACCACGTGACTCTCACTTCCACCACTCTACAAATCCTTTATCGTTATCTCATTCTTGTCCTCTTCATCCCTTAGTTCTACATCGTGTCCCGGTCTGTCGTCCTCTCCTCCTTTATTCCCCCTTTTCAGCCTGTCTCCGTTAAAGTTTGACAATAAAAAAAAGAAGTCCTGGTCGGCAAAAATTAGTGACGGGCACATCACTAGCACAAATTAAAAAGGTCTGATTTTAGGATGCAGTGAGCACTATGTATAACCTAGATTACCACTTCAATGCGCTGGCATAGACAATTAGATAACACTAAGACTACAACGCCCAGAATGCATTGGGGCGTCAGACGACGGCCTAGGACTGGAAACAGTAGCCACCCAAACTCAAAACTAACTAGTTCTTGAATTAAAGGTGCTCATTATCAGTTCAAAAACGTCTTCACTCAAATGTACTCACATAATCTTACAAAGCAGCGCAGAAACAGAAAAAAACAGAACATTATTCCACCACAATATTACAATGGGTAAAATGGGCACGAAAGAAGACCGACACCCGGTGTGGAACCAACCAAGTCATTTAGTGCGGTGGTTGTACCTTGAATTTTTTTAAAGTGCAGCTATTACTGCAATTGGTTTCAGCACAGGGACGCTGGCCCCCACGCCCTCGAATTGTTTGAAGGTCTCTCGAGCCTGAACTTCAGCCAGCTAGTCACCTCCCCCACCCATAGTGGTGGCCATATACTTGATCATATCTGGGTCTATGGGGTGAAGCCCTCCCACCCGCTTATTACACCTTGCGTGTGGTCGGACCACCGCCTTATCGATACCACCATCTCGATGGCTGGTCAGGTCAGGATCCCTTCGCGGGAGGGTGGCATGGCTCGTAAGTGGAAGGCCGTCGACTCTTCCAAACTGTTAACTCATCTGTCTCACACTCGTCCGCCTCCCCCCAATAACCCTGACATTAATGAGCTAGATGGGCAAGTCTCTAACTGGCTCATATCAGCCAGCGATATCTTTGCCCCACTAATCAAGTTCCCTCGCTCTCGTCATAACCATTCTCATAAATGGTTTACTCCACTCCTCAAAACTTTACAGTTAGAACTTCGTCAATTCGAACGCAGATGGAGAAGAGACTACTGCCCGTCAAGTAGAGATATCTATGTGGCAGCTCGTAATAGGTACAAATCTGCTATCTCTGCAGCCAAGAAAGCCTATGTCTCCGAGCGTATCCTGTCAGCTCCCTGTAAGTCGAAGGAGATCTTTAGAGTTCTGGACGAGTTCACGTCTGACGCCAGAACGCTTTTGTCCCAGGCCCCTACCCAGGAATCTTGCAATGCACTTAGCACCTTTTTTTTACAGAAGATTGTTTTGATTAAGGGCACTATCCCGGTCACTTCATTGGACGCTGTTCCCATCACACCCCCTCATAATGCTTTCTCTATCACCCAGCTTCCCCCACTAGACGCTAGATCTCTAGCCAACCTGGCTGCCCGGATTAAGTCTGGCTCCCCTGACGACCACTGTCCACCTTCCATACTTCGCGACATCTGCCATTCTCTACCCGACTGTATCCTTCCTCTGCTCAATTCTTCTCTTCTTTCCGGGACGGTACCCAGCTCCTTCAAGGAGGCCGTTCTAGTGCCTCTGTTGAAGAAGCCTGGAGCCGACCCTGCCGTCCCGGCAAACTATCGTCCTATCTCTCTCTTACCTTTTTTCTCAAAAATCTTGGAAGCCCATGTCACTGCCTGTCTCTCGGGGTTCATCGAGAGTTCCATCTTTCTCGAGGCCAACCAGGCCGGCTTCCGCCCTGGTCATTCTACGGAGGCTGTGATCCTGGCTGTCCTAGACACCTTGAGAGACGGAGCTGACAAGGGTACCTCCCAGGCCCTGGTTTTACTAGATCTGTCGGCCGCTTTCGACACGGTGGACCATAACATTCTTCTCCACCGTGTCGAACAGGCCGGCATCCAGGGCCTGGCGCTGGCCTGGGTGAAATCTTTCCTTATGGGGAGATCCCAGTCCCTCAGCCTAGGTACATTTAGGGCCCCTAGGGAACATCTGCCTTGTGGGGTCCCTCAGGGCTCCTCTCTATCCCCTCTTCTTTTCAATCTCTATCTTCGCCCTCTTCTCTCTTCTCTGAGGCAGTGGGACGTCCGCGTCTTCAATTACGCGGACGACCTACAACTCATTTTCTCTCTTAACTCTCCCTCTTCTATTCCTACTTTTCAGGCAGTCATGTCCCATATCTTTCAGTGGATGTGTCAGAACCAGCTGAAATTGAACCCCGGTAAGACGGAGCTCCTCCTGCCGGGTAAGAGCGCCGTCCACTGGGGTCCACATTTCTGGCCGACAGAGCTTGGCTCTCCTCCCTCCCCGGTAACCTCGGTGAAAAGCCTCGGGGTCACTATTGACGCTGGGCTCTCTCTGGGGCCGCAGGTGGGGACAGTGGTTTCCTCCTGCATGTTCCAACTGCGCAGGATCAGGAAGGTGGCCTACCTTCTTACTCCCGATGCCTTGCTTCAAGTCATCATGGCCCTTGTTCTCTCCCGCCTGGATTTTTCAAATTCCATCTATCACGGCTTGCCCAAATGCTCCATCAATAGGTTGCAAGTCATTCAAAACCAGGCGGCGAGACTGGCCCTCGGGATTCCTTAGTGGCAGTCCGCCAAACCCCTCCTTATCAAGCTACATTGGCTCCCGGTTAGCCTAAGGGCTGCCTTCAAGGTTGGCTGTCTTATTTTCAAATCTCTCTCTGGTTCCTGTCCCGCCTTTCTGAAATCCCTTATCTGCCCCTACTGTCCCTCACGTAACCTTAGATCACTTCACTTACATCTTCTGGTGGTCCCTCCTTTCAAACTCTGTAGATCTGGGGGTCGAAGATTTGCCTTTCTCGGCCCCAAACTTTGGAACTCTCTTCCCCTCTCAGTTAGGACTTCCGGTACTCTCATTCAATTTCGCAAATCACTAAAAACCTGGCTTTTCCCACAATCCCGCTAAATTCCCTCTGTTTCCTCAGCACCCTTTCAGCGCCATGATACCTCCGGTGACAGTGCGCTATACAAAATCCCCTTAACATAACAAGCAATACAACATGCAGCCAAAGAAAACAAAATTACGCTTGAAGAGAAAGCTCTAGCGTAAACTGAATCAACCACAGTTAAGAACCAGCACCGCCTCTCCCCTACCTCCTCCACCGCCGAGGAACGCGCAGGAATGACTGCAAAAATGCAAAAAATAAAAATAAAAGAAATTGCCGGAAACGCGATAATGAATCCTGCCCCTCCCGGACTGGTGACCTGACTCATGGTTGCCATGGCGATATTTTAGAAAATACGCTTGCGACACCGTAAGTCATGTCACCCAGTCCTCGAGAGGCGGGATCACAGCCGGACAAATCATTCGAACACGGGCTTCGTCCAGTGGCAGGCCTCCGTTTGGCGAGGCAGGCCAATGGAAGAAGGGGCGTGGTTTCATGCCCCTTCTTGCTAACAAGAACTCTCGCCTGCAACAGCGCATGCGCTGCAACGCAGGCCTCGACCTAAAAATGGAACAAACATAGAAAAACAACAGTGACGTAAAAAATATAACACTGTGGCCCTGACTCTCAAAGGTTTAGCATCAGGTTAGCCTTACTTTTTCAACACAAACCCAACGCTAAACCTGTTCTGGGATTAAGATATCAATGCTAATTAATATTATCATTGGTTTGTATGTAAAGTAATGCAAAGCAGAGTAAAACACTGATTTGCATTACTTTCCGTCAAGGTAGCATTACATGGGTGACACATGAGCGCACCCATGTTACCACCCATGCTTTTTTATGCTAAACCCTATTCTCAAACATCAGTAGAAAGGATTTTGCAACACAATTTAGCCCTACTGAAAAGCATGTGTTAAACAGAGAAATGTTTTCATTTCTCGATGCTTCTCTGACTTTGCATGTGTGCTGTCCTGTGCAGCCCACATACAAAGTAGGAAACGCTTCTGCACTTGTTTAAGCATAGTATTTTGTACAAGAAGGGTGCCCTTCCTGTATAAAACCTATGCTGGACTCAGGCACACACCCAGGCACTATGGTGCTAAGGTGTGAGCATGGCACTGGGCAGCTGTAATCAGCGCCGGCACGAGGTAGAGGGGAGGATAGATGCATCTCTATGTGGATATGGCACACTCCAGCTCCCTACCTGTCATGGAGCGCTGCACCTCTGGCTGCTGCGCTGCTTTGGCAGACAGCTTTCAGAATCTAGTCTCATATATTATCTAGTATAATTAAGAGTCAGGATGAAGCAGAAACATAAGGGAGCAAAGAAAAGGCACAACAAATGAAATTAGAATGCAGCTGGCTTGCTTCCCATACCCTTTTTCGCAATGCACTTAAGACCTGGCTCTTTCAGGAAGCTTACCAATAACCCGCTCCCACTCCTCCTCTGACCAAACAGTTTTACCATCTTAAGCGCCTTGATGCCTTCGGGTTTAGTTGCGCTTTACAAATTTATTTTCATTTCATTTCATTTCATTTCAGCAGGTAGAGGGCAAACAATCCAACCTCAGAGGTAAAGCAGAGTAACAGTGTCATGGATTGGTTCATCAGACCTCTTCTTCTTAGCATCCCAGGCCCTGTTGTCATCTTTTTTACTGGCCTTTCAAACACATTACTCAAATCTAAATGGTGAGTGTTTTGATGCTAAACGCTCTACTCGTCCCTCCTCCGTCCAGACACCGTCACATGACAGGTAAGTTTTTCTTGAATAATTTAGACCTCTCCATCATTGAATATTCATTTTGTACATATGCCTTACAATATCTTTGCATGTGTAAGACCAGGAATACTTCTCCTGTAGAGAGAAATACATCTCTCCAATAATAAATTATTGTGTGGTGTCTAGGAGTTTGTTATCAAGGTAGGGGGAAAGTTGCTTGTTGATGATGCGGATGGTTAGGAAGAGGGGAGATCAGGCAGTAGTTTGCTGTCTGGGTGGGGTCTGACAAAGGCTTCCTTAGAAGTGCCTTGATGATCACTTGTTTCCAGGCATTTGGGAATGTTGCGGTGGTGGTGATTGCTGTCTCTTCTTGTGTGATTGCTTACAAGGTAGTCAGGGTGTTTTCGTGATTTCTTGTGAGAAGGATGGAGGTGAAGGTGCAGGGGTTTGGTTGAGGGTTGAAATTGTTGTTGATGGTTTTGATTTTATTGTTGAAAAATTCCAAAAGATTATCAAATAGTTCTTACTAGGGAGTGATGCTGCTGGTAGTGAAAGCAGGTGAGGTAAAATCTTTGATGATCTTGAAGATGTCTTTAGAGCTATTGGAGCTGTCAATGCGCTCTGCCTGGGCCTTCTTCGTGGTGATAGAGGGCCAGATGTAGGTCGGTCGGTAACGGCCGAAAATCGGTATTTTCGGGCGTTACCGACCGGTATTTGAGAAATGGTATGTAGGGACCTGTATTTTACAGAATCGGTAAATTTACCGATCGGTAAATTTACCGATTCTGTAAAATACCGAATCGGTATTTTTACAGATTCGGTAAAATTGATATGTAGGTGGGACTCTTCTGAGTCCCACAAGCATTACAGAATCGGTATTTTACCATCAAATTCAATTTGATGGTAAAATACCGATTCCGGTGTGCATGCACATGTGTGCATGCACACCTATGCCATGTGACAGGCAGACCTGCCCTTAGGGCATGTATGCCTGCCACATGGCACCCGAGCCTCTTTTGGGGGGGGGGCAGAGGGTGTCAAAGTGACACCCCCTGCACCCTTGTGTAATTCCGTATTTACCGATTCGGTAAATACCGAATCGGTAATGCCCATTCATTCCTATGCCCATAGGAATGAATGGGCATTACCGATCGGTATTTACCGAATCGGTAAATACCGATTTTCCTCCGATTCGGTATTCCAGCACATCTGGAATACCTACATACCCACCCCTCTGATTTACCGATTCATAATTACCGAATCGGTAAAATTCGGTAATTATGAATCGGTAAATCAATCCTACCTACATCGGGCCCACAGTCTCAGTGCTTCTTTGTAAGAGTCCTTGTTATGTTCATTGTGGCTCATTCTCCATCTTCTTTTCAGCTGTTTGCAGTGTTGTTTGGTTGAGCAGAGTTCCTCAGTGTACTACCTTGCTTTCTTCTGGGCTCTCCTTTGAGTGGTGTGTTTGTGGGGGTGCCAGGGAGTTAGCACATTGTGATCCACTCGTTGAGCTGTTTGATGTTGCAGTTTAGGTCGCCAGTGCAGTTAGGCTGGTTCATGGGTGAGTGTGGGGCCAGTTAGATTCTTAGAAGCTGCTCTAGCTGCGTCTGGCCAGGAATATGATAAAAGGTTTTGTTCGGCAAGGGATGCTAATTTAGAAGTGGATAATGGAATGAGTATTCCACGTGGAAGGTGTGGGTGCAGTGATTTTGATGATGTGAAAAGTGGTGAAGAAGGGGTCAAGGGTGTGTCAGGTGGAGTTTGTGGGTCTGGCAACATCTTATGTCAGCTCGAGACTTCCTATACTTTTGAGGAGTGTGATACAGCTGTGGTTGTTCTGGTTTTCCAGGTGGATATTGAGTTCTCCTAGCAGGATGCAGTCTTTGGAGTCGATGGCAAGGAGGATATCTGCAATGTTGTTGGTTTAAGTAGCTGATGGTTGGTAGACCAGGGTTCCGTTAAGGGTAGATGTTGCTACAATTCGCAGTCTGAACTATGGGTGCTCCATGAAGGGGAGCGCATTCTCTGTGGTTGTGGTACAGTTGATGGTTTCTTTGAAGATTATCATGATTCTTCCTCCGAGTTTGTGTTGGCTGTCCTATTGTGCATTCGTGTCTCCTGCTGGCATGGCCATGGCACTGTCGGGTGCCAACTTGGCGGTCAGACATGTTTCTATGAGGAGGAAGATGTGTGGGCCATCATTGTTTAGGATGTCCCAGATTTCTGTGCCATGTTTGCTGAGTGAGCGGGTGTTAAGGAGCATGCATGATAATTTATCTTAGAGTGTGAGTCTGCCAGTGGGTGCGGGAGGTGTGCTGCGCGTAGGTATTGAGGGTGTGGGTGGTATGGTTGTGGTGGGTGCAGTGTTGCTTTTAAAGTGGCAGTGGTTGCAAGCATAGGCTCCTACTGTGGTGTGGTGCAGTAGCTGCATAGAGATGGGAGTCCCGGGTTAATTGGCCAGAGGTATGCTGAAGAGTAACGTAGGAGTGGAGGAAAAACCATGGTTTGTGACGCAGTCCACAGACAGACTTGCCCTCTCCTAGTGTCTGAACGCTGTGACCCCTGAGATTGGGGAGGAGCGCAGGGGATAGGAGTGGGACTTATCGGGAAGAAGGAGCGGTGGCACAGGAAGGAACTTGTAAGGAGAGCGGGGAGAAGGAAATGGGCATCTAAGGTGAGAGGTGGGAAACAGAGAGTAGAAGCAGGCACAGAGGGCATCAAGAGGTAAAAAGTCACAAAAGGAGAGAAAGCAGAGTGAAAAGGCAAGAAAGAACTAAGGGTGAAAACAAGCACCACAGTTTCCAGAGTCAGGGTTTTGAGAGAGAACAGGATCAGCTCCCTCTGCCCATCCTGTCATCTAGTTCTTATATGAGTGTACCACATCTTTGTGGTTCTGTATCGGTTCAGTGTTGTGCATTGGCGTTAATGTCTGAAAATATGACAATCTCCTAGTCCTGTGGCCGAGTGTGGGCATTTGAGAGATAGTGCATGAGGGTATTTGTCTACAGGTGCTTCACTATGTCTGTAATGGAGCACTTATTTTTCAAAAGGCGTACCTTGGTGTCTGATAGTGTGTTTGATTGTTTGAGAGTCTTAGTGGTGTGCATGGGCGTTTTTTGGATCTAAGAGTTTGAGGTATATTCTTCTGGTTTTTAGAGAATTATAGGATCCTTCCATTGAACCTTTGTCTAATGTCTCCCTAAAATTTTTGTCTTTGAAAGTGATTTTTGGGTGGCTGCTGTTACTGCCAGAAGACTATGCGAATCTACATGTTTGAATATTAATCTTCCTTACTTTAGTTTGTTTGAGGATAGTATTGTTCTAAAAATTTGTCCTCGGTTTGTTCCAAAATATAATACTTTATTTCATAGGTTTCAGGAGATCTTCTTTGATGCACTTTGTCCTCCCTCTGATTCAGATTCTCTTTTGGATGTGGTCAGAGCGGTTAAGATTATTTTGACTACATCTGCAAAAGAAGTTACACACTTTTAAATTACAAAGCGAAAAACCTTCTCTTTCTACCCTATCACACTGGATAAACGAGGTAATTTCTGTATCTTACACCAAAGATGAACTTATGCCCCCAGGTTCTCTTCAGGCTCAGTCAACAAAAGGTACATCTGCTTCATGGGCCGAATGTGGAGGAGTCTCCATTTGAGACATTTGTTCTGCGGCAACCTGGGTATCCTACCTTCATTGATCATTACAGGTTTATTCCTTTTATGCATTCTTGGGTATTCCTGCATGGAGTAAGTAATGAGATGAAGAGCGAATGAGGTGGCAATGCCTGGATTACTTAGCTGTAATTTTCATTACATTGATTCTTTATTCATCATCCCATCTCTTGCTAATTGTGATGTTTGTAGAGGGTATTGGAGGGCTCTTTCCCCTTAAATAGTTATAGAGGGCGGGCAATTCTTTCTTTGGTTTGTCTGATGAGACGTGCTTGAGAGATAACTGGCAAGTTATCAATCATCATGTACGATAATCCTATTTCCAAAGATCAACTGGTGCTGTCTCTTACAAGGGACAGTTGCAATTTACTATACAGTGCAAAATGTGTTTTGTGCTACTTTGCATCAAGGAGGCATTATTGGAGTGTTAATTAGACAGATCTGCACAAATACCTTTAGGTGCCAGACAGGATTTAGCCTCTAATGGAGGTAGGCGCTAACAAGGGGGCATGGGCTGCGTAGGTTGCTTTCTGCACAATACACATCCAACGCACTCTAAACTTTGGAAGGGGATTCTTCCTATGCTAGAATCTCATATGCCTCTCGGCACCAAGGAGTGAGAATGTGTGTGACGCAAGACAGCCTGTTTGTGTGCTAGCGCTAGCAGCAGCACCATCATTATAGATAAGGTGCAGCACTGTCTTTCTCCCGTTCACCTTTTTCATCCTTTCACACAACACAGCCCAGCAGAACAAATATTTACGCAGTGCTCCTTGTATGAATGCTCTGTTATTCTGAGTGTCTCTAGGGTGACCTGCAAAGTGTAACCATGTTCAAGCCAAAGAGGCTGATGAATTGGCCATTAGAGGTCACCAAGCTTGATCAGTACTAAATTTACAGCAGGTTTACATTTGGGATATCCATACAACCCAAAGATCATGACGAATGTCAGTAGCAGCATGGTTGATTCAACACAGATGGATGGATGACAATGCCATCCATGACTTTACTATGCATGCCTATTCCATGCAGCCTTTACCAGGTGGATGCCTTTACCACACATGCTTTTACCATGCATGGCAAGTATTATGAGGCAAACACAAGATACAGTATCACACAAGGTGCTTCTCCGACAGCTCCAGAGATATAGGGATACGAGGCAATACCTTGACATTGATTGCCTTTGTGGAAATGAGACTTTTTAGGGGCTCACCGGTGCAGGGGTCAACCCTTATCTGTCCGCTAGTCCTTAAACCAACATATAGAAATTGGCAGTGAAACTGGAATATCAAATAACAAGTTTATTAATCACTCATGAGTGGGACTACATCAATAAAACACCCTCGGCACTGTATGAGATAGTACAAGGAATACAGAAACCAGGGGCCTTTTATACACACTTTGTTGCACAGTAAGCATGGAGACTCAAATAGAAGGTACAGGCCTACACAGGTCTCTTTGAAGCCCCCCCAACGAACCAGAGGCTGGCAGAACCCAGCCCCGGACCAGAGCAGCAGATTGGGAACACGTGGGGTGGCACTGCATGCACTGCAGCTACGGGAAGGTGCACTGTACGCCCTGCAGCCACGAGCATAGCACAGCACAGCACTGCTACCATGCTCACAGCACTGCATACCCTGCAGCCAAGGTAAGGGGCACAGCAGTGTTATAGTATTTATTTATATTTATAGCAGTTTTATGTAGCGTGAACATGCCTAAAGCATTTACCAATCTATATGGCATTGTAAATGACAATGCCTTTTATTTATGTGTTAAGAAAACCTACATGGTGTGTGTTTACGCACACCACTTGCAGGTTTTCAAAACATGTAAATAAAAGGCAGTGTCATTTACAATGTCAATAGCAAAAACTCTCGCAAATGCAAGACCTATTGCATTGCAAATGCTTGTTACCCTTTGTCTCCTATCTGGCTCTGCGGACAGCAGCGACCGCTGAATAGATATCCTGTGCAGTGTCCCAGCCCCAGATTCCCGGGACTCCTGCAGAGCTCCATCTTACGGACAGTGCTTTATTGGTGAACTTGCTAGCGACATGGACCGTAGCAAATACTTGTTGTTCGTACCCAGTTGGTGGATATATTTGAGTTCTTGTTTATCTTTTTTACTCTTTACTACCTCTCCCCTTTGTGCTCTTGTTTCCTATTTTTCTCATATTACTGTTATCCTACACTCCATGTTGGAGGCCAGGCTCAACACTCTATGGGAGGTACACTGGTAAATCTTTCCCCAGATATTTGTGTGGCACTAACTATACTTAGCCTCATTGTTCAAGGCCGTAATGCCCCAACTGCCATATTTGCATATTACAAGAAACCCATCTACTTCAGGACGATTGGCGAAGGCTACGCTCCCGATTTTTGACCTACAGTTCTTTTCCTCTGGGGGGCCAAAAAAGCAGGGGTCACCATTCTACTCGTTACCCGGTTTCCAGGGCGGGTGAAAAAGGTCTTTCTTGACATACCAGGCCGCTCGCAGTCGCGGACCGTAGGAGATTGGTGGAGTGTCTGCCTGAACTTTGGGGAACCTGCCTTGACATTTACCTGCCTGGACCCCTGGATTGCCGTATTGGAGCAGATTGCCTGAGGAGGGTAGTGGAGCGGAGCAGGACTGCGAGTCCCAGCAGTCTTTGCGGCGCATCCATCGGCCGCACCTGCTGATTTTTCCCGCCCCTGCCTCCTGAGTCCTTAATACGACTCGTGGCCCACGCTAGGCGGGAGCTGCTCGCAGTGGCGGACCGTAGGAGATTGGTGGAGTGTCTGCCTGAACTTTGGGGAACCTGCCTTGACATTTACCTGCCTGGACCCCTGGATTGCCGTATTGGAGCAGATTACCTGAGGAGGGTAGTGGAGTGGAGCGGGACTGCGAGTCCCAGCAGTCTTTGCGGCGCCTCCTTCGGCCGCACCTGCTGACTCTTCTCGCCCCCGCCTCCTGGGTCCGTAATACGACTCGCGGCCCCCGTTACGCGGGAGCCACTCGCTGTCGCGGGCCGTAGGAGATTGGTGGAGTGTCTGCCTGAACTTTGGGGAACCTGCCTTGACATTTACCTGCCTGGACTCCTGGATTGCCGTATTGGAGCAGATTGCCTGAGGAGGGTAGTGGAGCGAAGCGGGACTGCGAGTCCCAGCAGTCTTTGCGGCGCCTCCATCGGCCGCACCTGCTGACTCTTCCCGCCCCTGCCTCTTTTTATTAAAACACGCCTACACCCGCGATATGCGGGACGCGCGCGGGAGAAGCGCGGGCGAAGCCCGGGCCAAGTGCGGGCCCGTTAGAGACCGTGTAAGACCGGACCGGGCCCCCTCTCTAAGTCTGTCCATCTTACGCCCCAATGAACAGTATGTACGCTCCACACTTGTAGTGATTGTTTCTGAACTTTGTCTATATTTAATATAAGTGTTTGTTTGGGATAGTATATCCTTATTTTAGAATTATGACGACACGAGGAAGTAGGAGCAAAACTGCAGCAGAAGGGGGTCAGATAGTAGGTCCTATAGACAATTTCTTCATAAGGGCGAACTCCTTTATAGACCAGGGTATTGTCGACCTGGAACGCAGAGTATCCCAAGACTTAGCACTGGCTCTCCAAAAAAGATCTTCCTTGGGCCACCTTGTGACTGTAAGAACCCCTGAGCAGATTAGAAGTTCGCGCTGATGTGCATAGCCTACCAAATATGGTGGACTTATCGGCCTCAGAACTTCTGTCTGACTCCCAAATTAGTCTAGAACTGGAAAGAGCTCCAGACCTATCCTTGAACACTACACCAGAGGTAACAAGACAGCTGAGAGGAAAGAGGGAGGGTGCTGTAAGAAAAAAAAGAATAAACGGAAAACTAAAAGGGATAAGAGGACACAGGAGCTAGGCAAACACCAGGGGGAAAATTCAAACCAAATTGCCCAGAAGGGGGTTGTGGGGGGAATAGAAATAATGACTCACCAAATCCTGTTATAAATACGCTCTTGGGTAATGAAAGCACTGATGTTCTGACTATTACGGTAGGGGGAGAAAAAGATAAAGTGGTAGATAATCAATTCCTAATAAAATTGGGAGAGTTACTTAAATCTTATCTCTCCCCGCTAGAAACTAGATTACAGCATATTGAAAAACATCTAGCTGAATTAATTACCCTTTCAAAAAGAAAAAACCCATTAACTCCTGGGATACCAAAGACTGGGGGGAATACATTAATTACTGATAAAACAGTGTTTCCACAAATAACAAAAATAGTGGCAGCAGGGCAAAATGTAACATCAAAAACCCCTGCAGCAGTAGAGAAGAAAACTACTGATAAACCCAAAGAACCCGCTGTGCAGGTCAGGGTGGCCAGTAACATCCCCAAAGTACCCCCGATAGATGCCAATAGGGATTCCTATAGGGGATTTTCTAATAGCAGACTCCCTGCTAACCTCCCTCCTGAGGCTAGTCCCTTCAAGGTAGTGATGACTGGCGTGCCGGAGCTGCTAAACACCACAGAAGAACCTACCTGGGCACTTAAGAACAAGGTACACTATTGGCTTAATAAGAACCGACCATTACCACCCTACTGGTTGAGTCAGATCTTAATGGTTCGTAGAGATCCCTGGGTGGGACATGGTAAGAAGTCAATTCAAGGCGACTGTGTACTAGTTAATTTTAAGGATCCTCGTACAGTGAACTATATCTGTTCATGGTGCCCCTGAGATAAGAACGAAGGCATAGATACGAAACAACTCTCCTTTTTCTATCCCCCTGGGACCCACAATGACTTATCCAACTAAGAGAACTGGCATAGAGTAGGCCACTGAGGGCTAGGAAGAGAGTGGGAGGATTGGGGAGGTAAATTCATCAGATACCCTACGAGGGAGGAATGGGGTGGAAATTCCATCAGATATCTTACCAAAGTGTGGTATATAAATAAATAATACCGGATCTATTTTTGTCTAGGCATAGCAATAACAGATAGCTCAATAAATAAGAGTCAAGATTCGAGGTAGTAGGAGTTTGCAGGTTTATTACAGCATAAAGGACAGGAACAGGACAACCTGCATAGGAATAGGATGGCAGAGCCTGACAGGGGGGCCCCGACAGCTGCCGGGCAGGATCTGGGATGAGCGCGCTAACATTTAATAACAATACACGATCATATATACTAAAACAGTTGCATTACAATACATATGATAGGCGGAGCAGTGGGTGTGGTCAATAGCAGTCGCGAAAGATAAGGGTGAAAGTAGGTGTAACAGAGGCGTATACATAGACATGTGATGCAAACGTAACAGAATATGTCATGAATGGGGTGGAGACATGGAGGGGGCTACTTAAGGAGCCGGGACCTCTGACCTAATGGTGCGCGCAAACTGGCAATGACGCGTTACTAGGAGAAGCTGGGGGCTATGAACTCTGTGCTAGGAGCAGAGATTGAAGTCTGGAGAGTCAGGGCGACATGTACCTAAACAGTATCTAGTATCTGATGTTTAGAGAACATGTTGATAGAATCCAAAAGTTATCGGGGTAAAGGCGAACAGACTCTAAGACTGGAGCATGCATTATTCTACATGTAGTGCGTGATGAAGAGTATTAAATGATCATTAATACAGTATTTCTCCAACATGGAGACGTAAAGGCTAGACTATGATGGTAACTATTGATGCAGTTCAGTAGCTTAGGAATGCAGAGAAGGAGGACTGAACTGATAACTGGAATCATAACATACTCTTGGCAGACTCAGAGGCAGAGCCAGGCTGAGCCGGGCACTGCAAGGCAGGAAGTAAGTGAAGGGTCAGGAACACAGGTGGGGGCTGTATCGCTCCTCAGCGAGGCTCAGGAGACAGAAGCTGAATCTGGTGTCCAGGCCCTTTTGAGGCCTCGAAACGGGGACTTTACAATGGAATAACGTGCACACTGAGAAACGTGGCAACGTAGCTTTACATAGGCCTGATATTCGTAGTATTCACGAGAACTGGAAATTGGCATACTAGAGGTGGACACAAATATAATTGCGTCTTTAATCGAACATGGTGAATACATATGCATATTAATCGTGCACACATAACATATGATGGAGGACGCGTAGGGACACAGAACATGGCAAAATTTACTTTTCCACATTCCCTCCTTGTCACTACGTTTACATCAGGAAACATCAATATTCATGATACCATCTATCATTTCATACAGTATCATTTGCTCGTCTCGAATTTTCTTGGAACGGGATTTAGAACGGGGCTTGGGACTAGGAATACAAGAGGTAGAACAAATGCCGCAAATCGCAGGGCCACATTGTATACAGAGGCAGCAACTGAATATGATCGCTACTGCAATACCTAGAAAGGACAAGACTTTCCATCCCCAGGCGGAAATTATATTCCAGAACCAACCGGACCATGTCCAGGTGCCTGGATCTTGGTGTAACAGATGGGCAATGTTATGAAGTCTGGTTATAGCTGAATAAACAGACGGCGCGTTATTTGGAATGAAAATGCAGCAACTAGATCCGATGACTCTACAGGCCCCGCCCCTATCGGCCAATATGACGTCAAGGACGAGACGATTCTGTAAAACGACAAATCTCATAGCAGATTGCTCTTCAGTTAAGTTACCTAGAGCAGAGGCAGTCTCATTAACTACTGCTTCAAGGGTTCTGGTTAATCTACGAATTAGCTTACTATTCTGGATAGGTCCTATAAAGAAAAAGAAACCTCTATTGAAATCTGTATATTGTTCTAGAGCAGTTTCAGTATAATCGACAATGGGGGACTCCCTTCTATGTCTAATGTGTACTAGATGTGTGTTTCTATGATAATCAGATGGGGCTAGGAAAACAGGTGGCAGTAGGAAGGCAATGTAACAGGTTCCTTCCCAATCGAGGGGCAGACGAACATATGCGGTCTGACCACAAACAAAATAAGAATGACGTGAAGCTTTGAAAATAGATTTCCCACTGTCACTATATTTGACAATAGTAGTACAATCGCTATGTCCTACATGTACGGAACCATTATTTCTAACACATAATTCGCCTTTGACTGGTAGTACTGAAATAGCAGGTAAGTCTGGAGTGGAATCAGACTGAACATTCAGGACCATGAAATTCGAAGAATAATTACCTAAATTGTAAACTTCGTTTTCTAGATCTAACCCTGTTCTGTGGGGAAGACCTTGCTTGTCTGGAAAACATGTACTGTTAAGAAAAGACATATCTGTTGAGGATGACGTTAACGTGGACCATGCTCCACACAAACCATTATGTGAAAATGGATAAGGAAAGAGTGGCAGAACTCCCTTCGGGGTCTGGAAAGGGGGGAGTCGACCACACACCCAACAATTAGTGGCATTGCTGGTCTGGTGTGAATAATGTAACATGCGGATAAAAGAATTGTTACGCATAGCGAGGCGGTAAGAGAGTTCATGAGGAGGCAGATCACTAAACGTGTGCTCTACTGTAGCATTAGAGGACTTATTTACATGAGAAACTGGAAAATACAAGTAAAATGCATAACTGGTGCAGGAAATCATAATGCTGAAATATAGCAGAAAACATAAAATAATAGTGCAACTTCTAGAGTTCTCACTAACTCTCTCTCTGTGGGGGTCTATTATATACATGTCAGAAACCGGTCTAACCGTTTCACCTAGGGGAGGACTTAGACAATCAAACTGGCTGACTTATTTTACTAGACCTTAGCTTTTTCTTATACTCCTGTTGCGGAGTTGTCTCTAACAGGGAGGGTGCAGTATCAGTGTCTTTTGCGGGACAGTCCTTAAGAATAGTACTTTGGCAATCCTTTAAATCCTCGGAAATGTTCTTTGAAACTGGTTTCAATCCATATAATTTCTTGATGTGCGAAAGATGCACCCAGCCTTTGCGTCCCTCCAACTTCACGGCTGTGCGGGTGGCCAGGAGGACCTGTCGGGGCTCCTTCCAGCGAGGCTCCAGTGGACTTGAGCGATCGAAATTTCGCACTAGGACCATGGATCCGGGAACGATTTCATGCGGTGCCACCTCGGTATTGTCTGGAAATGCGGCGGCAACCTGTGAACGACAAGAGTTGAGGGCAGACATCAAGGAAGCTAGGTAATCTGTCAGCATATTACTTGAAACATCGGTAATACTTCGAGGTCTAGGTGTACCCCACATGTTAGGGGGGCGGCCGAAAACGACCTCATACGGGGACAGACCTGATCTGGAATGTGCGACCATGCGCATGTAAAACAAAGCAACTGGCAGAGCTACTAGCCAGTCCACACCTTTCTCTTGACAAACTTTTGCAATTCGGATTTTCAGGGTCTGATTATGTCTCTCTACGAGACCGGCTGCTTCAGGATGGCGTACACAATGGAACCTCCACTGGTACCCTAACAAAAGGGAAACGTGTTTCATTAGCTCGGATGAGAATGGCTGGCCGTTGTCAGAATATACGACCCTAGGAAGTCCATAACGGGGGAAGAATTCACGAACCAACTGCTTGGCAGTGGTCGTGGCTGTGTAATCTGGGACTGGATATGCCTCCGTCCACCTGGACAAAGCGCATACAACTACGAGGACATACTTGAAACCTCGACATCGCTCCATCTGAATGTAATCCATCTGGAGGACTTCAAAAGGGTGGTCAGGGGGCTGGAATCCACCTTGTTCCACCGGGACACTTTTACCTGGATTAAACTGACAACATATCATACAGGTACGGACTTTCTGCTTGGCTGCAGCTCGTAAATGCTTGTTGAACCAAATATTCTGGATACTGTCTAACATAGCTTTTTCTCCTAAATGTGCTGGACTATGTGCGGTATTAATAATGACTTGAACCATGGAGTCGGGGAGAAACCATGTGGCTCTACCCTTTGTTACCCATCCCTGATCTGTCTGGACCCCTCCTTGTTCGGACCATTTCTTGATTTCATCGGGAGTAGCATGTAACTGGATATCTATGACATCTTGTGTAGGGTCTTTAACTGTCATACAGGTAGTTGGATCTGGAATGTATGTCGGTGTCTTATTTACTGGAACGTCTGGTGTCTGTGCTGTAAGCTTGGCTGTGCGATCTGCTAGATCATTACCCTGGGAAATAATGTCAGTAACTTTCGTATGTGCTTTGCACTTCATAATAGCAATGGATGTCGGTAAATGTATGGCATCTAACAGAGCCTGAATAAGGAGACCATGCTGAATCTTGGTTCCATGAGAAGTCATGAAACCTCTCTCCTGCCAGAGCACTCCGAAGTCGTGTACAACTCCAAATGCGTAACGTGAATCGGTGTAAACATTAACTTTCAGGTTCTTGGCGTGTATGCAGGCTTGAGTCAGAGCAACTAGCTCTGCTGCTTGAGCAGACAGGGTGTCAATACGGTGTGTTTCAATAACTTCAGTGTCAGTAGTCACTGCATACGCGGCTACTAGTTCTCCTGTACTTGTTCTCATACATGAACCATCCACATAAAGCGTCAGGTCGGGATCTGGTAATGGAATATCTGTCAGATCTTGTCTTGGCTTGGTCATGATGTTAACTACTTCCACACAGTCGTGTGTGGCAGGATTCAAAGTAACTGATGGTAACAATGTAGCAGGATTTAAAACGTTGCAGCGTCTGATTTCTATGTGTGGCTGGAACAGTGTCAATTCATAACCTGTTAAACGTGCAATTGTCAAGTGCTGAGTTTGTGTTCGGTTTAAAAGAACTTCCACGGAGTGTGGAACTTGTACTGTCAGGGAGTGTCCTAATACTATGGAATCACTTTGTCTGATAGCTAGTGCTGTGGCTGCAACTGACTTAAGGCACGCAGGCAGAGCCTGGGCTACAGGATCTAATGTGCTCGAAAAATAAGCACAGGGCTTGTACTGTCCTGCTTGATCTTGTGTGAGAACAGATAATGCTGTACCTTCACGTTCAGTGACGAAAAGTGTAAAAGACTTGCTGTAGTTCGGTGTTGCTAGAACTGGGGCTTGACATAGGGCTTTCTTTAACTCATTAAAACTGAGTGTATGTTCAGATGTCCAAGGGAGGACAGTCGATACGGCTGCCTCCTGTGTCGTTAACTGTATCAGTGGTTTAGCTAGAAATGCATACTGAGGAATCCATTGTCTGCAATAAGAAGTAAGGCCGATAAAAGCACGTACCTCCTTCTGGGTCTTGGGCTGAGGAAGACTCGCTATTAACTGGATACGGTCTGGTGTCAACTGCCTACCCCACTTGGACAGTAAGTGTCCTAAGTAGACCACTTGCTGGACACAGAATTGAAGCTTCGAAGGGGACACCTTGTGTCCCATCTCGGCTAGGAAAATACAAGACTGTAAGGGATGCTCGCTCGCAAGCACATTCAGAACGGGCTGTGATCAGGAGATCATCGACATACTGGAGCAGGGCAGTGTCAGTTGGCATGTGAATATTGTCTAGTTGTCTCTTGAGTGCTTGACTATAAATACTAGGACTTTCTGTGAAACCTTGAGGAGCGCGTGTGAACATATAGCTCCTTCCATTTAAACAAAATCCGAAAAGAAACTGGCTGTCTGGATGAATGGGAACACTGAAAAACGCGTTCTTGAGGTCTATGACCGTAAAAAATGAGGCTTCTGAATCAATGGCTGTCAATAGGGAAGAGATATCTGGGACAACTGGGTACTGGGGAATAATACATTTATTGAGTTCTCGTAGGTCAATCACTAAACGATATACTGGAGGTGCATTTGGATCAGTACGTTTCATGACTGGAATGATCGGAGAATTACATACATTGGAGTCAGTTTCTACAACTACTCCTTGAGCGATGAGCTCGTCAATAATTTTGGATAAGGCTGCTACAGCCTCAGGTGGCAATCTGTACTGCCTGATTCGTGGTAACACTACACCTGGCTTGAGAGTCACACGATGGGGTGTGATTTGCATAAAGCCAACATCAGTTGGACCTTGTGCCCATAGATGCTGCGGGACATTGGACAATCTCGGATCAAAATCTCGTAATACATAGTGACCCTTGAAGTCACGTAGGAACAATCGTATTCCCTCGGGGGAACAGCATATAACTGCACCTAACTCTTTCAGTGTCTTAATGCCTAATAGATTTTCTGGACATGACTTAGTAAGTAACAGATCAGTAGTGCGGGACAATGGACCTACTTCTAGAGTAACTGGCTTTGATATTTCATTTACAATAGGCTTTCCTGAAAATCCAAGGGAAACATTTCTAGAGCCTGAGAGCGGAGCCCCTGGAACTTCGGCGTGGCTGATGGTGGTCCTACTTGCCCCTGTATCAATCAGAAACTTTCTGTCTTTCCCTAGTACTTGATTATGAACATAGGGACCTTCTTGATCTACAGGTATCTCGATGAGAGGCAAGCCTACCTCCCTCTCCAGGCTGTTTCATGAATACGGTTGATACTCTGGATACTCGGACTGTGCATACTGGTACATCTGCTGTGTAACATGCTGTGTTGCAGCGATGGGTTGCGGTACAGTAACTGTCTGTGGTGCATTCTGTGACTGAGGAGTCTGTGTAACTTGTTCTTGTCTCGGCGGACGTGGTCTTTCTTTAGTCTTACCGGTAGCTATGTTGTGTTTCAGAACTGCACACTCGTTTATAAAATGACCTGGCTGTTTACAATAATTGCAGTTTCCTTTAACGGGAGCTGCAGGATGACTGGCTTGATTTGGTCCCCTCTTCTGACTGTCTTGAGGAACAGATTGTGCAACTAGTACTTTCATTTTCGTATCTTTCATACGTTTTCTCTCGTGATCTTGCTCTTCTCTGATTCTATTCTGGTGATATTGAAGCATCTGTAACATTTGGGACGGGGTATTAGCTTGCCAGGTACTTTCGACTTTCAAAACTCGGTTTTTAACTTGTGGACTTGAATTCTCGACTAATTTAGTAACAAAAAGATGAGGGTATGATTCACTACTCGTCTTGAGGCCACTGTTTATAATAAAACATTTTTCAAATCTAGAGTAAAAATCACTAGTGTCTTCGTCTTGTTTCTGTTTACAGGCTGAGATTGCATCCCAGTCTTCCTTTTTAGTTGCTAATAGTCTGGGCAAAACTTGTATTAACAGTTCTGGTAATTCTTTACATTTATCTCCAAGACCGGTACCTGGTACTCGTGCCTTGTCTTCGGCTTCTAGAACTGCCCAATCGATCTTTTTCTCTCCCACCTCCCATTCTTTTTCTTTGAGTTTCTCATATACCCCTGCGGGCAACAGGACCTTTAACATTTTAATGATATCTGGATACGTGTATTCTCCCATACGGAGCATGTCTTTTAATTCTCGGTGGAACCCTGCTGGATCTTTATCATGACAGGGAATTAACTTTTTCATCTCTAAGAGTTCCATCTTTGTGATAGGGGTGTAAACAAACACTCGTTGCATTTCACCACCCTCTGTCTTAACTGGATGCACTTCTCTTAACGGATTCTGTCTGTCTATGTAAAAGGGTTTACTTTCTGGAGGTGAGACATGAACAAAATGTGGGTTCAGAAACGTTCTATATTTGTGGCGCTGTTCTAGAATGACACTAATTAAATCGGTACCTAAACCTTTCCATTTATACTGGAGTAACTCGTTCAGGACATCGTGTAGCGGACCTGGATCAGAATGTTGACCCTCATACAAAGTAATGAGGTGCTGGATCATATACATACCCACCAGTCGCTGCTCGGCTGGGGGCAATTTCAGAAACATTTGTGCCACTATTTCGTCTGGAAAAGTGGTAGAATCAGTAATCCATCGGACTGCTGATCGGACTAGTTCTTGTTCATGCATAGTACTTAACTCGCTATAACCGATTCGTGATTTCAGAATGTGATCGGTAGCTTGAAATACTTGTTCCAGAGAACCTTGTTCTGGTGCTGGATGATGAAAAATTGACTTGTGTTCTAGGCGCAAATGGCGATCTGGAAATCTAGATTTTCCTACATACGCTATTCTGTCGGGATTCTCGTCCTCTACCTCTTCTGTAGAAGAGTCATTTTCTTTCTCGCTTACTTGTGCTTCTTTACGTTGTTCGTGTATCCTTATTATTTCTTTACGAATCTTCTTGTACATACTCTCTATACTACTGATGGTCTTATGCTTACCCTCGGCTATATTATCACTCCACCTTGTCAGGACTTTCATTTCGGCTCGATCTTTGGTCGGATAATCTTGTTCCCTTATTAGACAATTAATCAGAAACTTTAATATCATGAGCTGGACTTCAACTTTTCTTTGGCACATGACGTCACTAATACTTTCTGGATCATTCCCTGTACGGATGAAACGATATATTCTGTCTAGATCTTCTTTCATATCTGGTAGGGTGACTAGATACTCGGTCACCTTTCTCACGCGTAATGAATATAAAACCATATTATCCTCGCCTGGGACTGGATCATAGCCACATTCGGTAAGGGCTTTTCTTATTTCTGCAACAGACTGATACCTGGGCGTACGCTGTGACGCTTGTGCATGTAATTCGGCTAACGTTAAACGCTTGTGTGGCGGCGGGGTTCCTGGAGGACCTCCCCCTGCGGCCCCTAAACTAGAGTCGTCTACTGATGCTCTTCGTCCTGGCAGAGTGGGAAATGGAAATGCAGGCTGGACTTGTATGGCGGGCTGGACCGGGGGTACCGTAACAGGTACTCCGGTGTCTGGAGGAGCGGGAAGTGCCTGATTTACAAGGACTGGCGGAGCAGGAACAGGATTTGCATATTCTGGGACTGTGTCGTCCAAATAGGACGAAATGAAAATATCAGCTGCGGTCGGTTTGTGACGTAGCTTGGTCGGAACTAGTGGTGGCGGGAAATTACTGGATGCCTCCGGGGTCGCTTTTGGCAAGCCCTCGGCAAGAAGAGGATACATACCCTTAATAAGAGCATGCCTCTGTCTGTCTGACTGTTCGGTTTTGACTCGTTCACCTATCTCGATTAATTCCCTTTCTTGGGCTCGTTCTAAGGATTCTCTACTTAATTCTGACTTTCTGATTTCTTTTTCGGTTCTTTTATGAGATTCTTTGCGCCATAACTCAATGGCATCTTTCTGTGACTGTCTGGCTTTCTTTTTCCATAATGCTTCTTCTACTCTCATGATGCACTCGGCATCCCACGTACCCGATACGGGCCATCTATACTTTTCCTCTAACTGTTTGGTATACTCTACCCATAAATCTAGATACAATATGGCGCTTATGCCATGCTTTTGATACATAAAATGACCTGGACTGTCCCTAGGCGGGACAGGAACTGCTTCTTCTAGCAGACCCTTTCTAGTTTTTAACTGACGTAATCTCGAAAAGAGGGACATTGCAAACTTGAATCTGAACACAATACAATACACGAGGAACAATAACAATTGAGAAAACAATTCAGGCATACCACGACATTGAAAATACATTGAATAACATTATGAAGCAACAGTTCGGACAGAATACTACCTGGAACACTGAGAACAGAAACACATGAATTTCTCGAGAACGGAACAGACTAGAATTACTGGATGCGCTGCTGAAACAGCACGGAACATACCGGTCCCATAAAGGGACGCATCAAGACCCGTATCCACCTAGGTGAACACTTCGTTTCAGATCTGCGTACCCAGACCCATCGGACCAGAGACAATTTAGATTGACCCTGTCTAGATACTACCCCAGCAACGGTACTCACCGGGCAGCAAGAACGGAAGGCCTCGGACTGGACTGGACTGCTTCGACGCCGGACGGACGAACTTCGGACTTCTGTTACGGGTGGGCCTCCGGATACCTCGGACCTTGGACTCTCGGCTTGGGCTCTGGTCGGGACTCGCCGCGTTCCTCCACCGTCTCGTCTGGATGCTGGACCGCCTCCTCCGTCTCCTCCGTGGGCCTGAGGGATACTTAAAGCAGAAATATCTGCCGGTGCGCAGAAGAGTTCCGTCACGACTGCAGAGGGTCAGGGGGTCGGCGTGGCTTCACCGACGCGTGGGGAAAGGGCAAGTCCCTATTCGGGCGCCATTATGTGGTATATAAATAAATAATACCGGATCTATTTTTGTCTAGGCATAGCAATAACAGATAGCTCAATAAATAAGAGTCAAGATTCGAGGTAGTAGGAGTTTGCAGGTTTATTACAGCATAAAGGACAGGAACAGGACAACCTGCATAGGAATAGGATGGCAGAGCCTGACAGGGGGGCCCCGACAGCTGCCGGGCAGGATCTGGGATGAGCGCGCTAACATTTAATAACAATACACGATCATATATACTAAAACAGTTGCATTACAATACATATGATAGGCGAAGCAGTGGGTGTGGTCAATAGCAGTCGCGAAAGATAAGGGTGAAAGTAGGTGTAACAGAGGCGTATACATAGACATGTGATGCAAACGTAACAGAATATGTCATGAATGGGGTGGAGACATGGAGGGGGCTACTTAAGGAGCCGGGACCTCTGACCTAATGGTGCGCGCAAACTGGCAATGACGTGTTACTAGGAGAAGCTGGGGGCTATGAACTCTGTGCTAGGAGCAGAGACTGAAGTCTGGAGAGTCAGGGCGACATGTACCTAAACAGTATCTAGTATCTGATGTTTAGAGAACATGTTGATAGAATCCAAAAGTTATCGGGGTAAAGGCGAACAGACTCTAAGACTGGAGCATGCATTATTCTACATGTAGTGCGTGATGAAGAGTATTAAATGATCATTAATACAGTATTTCTCCAACATGGAGACGTAAAGGCTAGACTATGATGGTAACTATTGATGCAGTTCAGTAGCTTAGGAATGCAGAGAAGGAGGACTGAACTGATAACTGGAATCATAACATACTCTTGGCAGACTCAGAGGCAGAGCCAGGCTGAGCCGGGCACTGCAAGGCAGGAAGTAAGTGAAGGGTCAGGAACACAGGTGGGGGCTGTATCGCTCCTCAGCGAGGCTCAGGAGACAGAAGCTGAATCTGGTGTCCAGGCCCTTTTGAGGCCTCGAAACGGGGACTTTACAATGGAATAACGTGCACACTGAGAAACGTGGCAACGTAGCTTTACATAGGCCTGATATTCGTAGTATTCACGAGAACTGGAAATTGGCATACTAGAGGTGGACACAAATATAATTGCGTCTTTAATCGAACATGGTGAATACATATGCATATTAATCGTGCACACATAACATATGATGGAGGACGCGTAGGGACACAGAACATGGCAAAATTTACTTTTCCACAAAAGAACCATTTCTCAGGGACACCTGGAGAGGAATCCCAACTATGAACAGGTACAGCTGTCTGGAAATGGTGGATTGACCACCAACGCCAACTGGACGTCGGAAAGGGGATCGGGCACAAACTGATTGTATTTCAACACAGGGTGAGAGAGCTATCACCAGACAGGCAGAATTTGTCCCCCTGGTTGTAGACACTAGTCAAATGTTAGCAATCCCCAGTGTGAATGACGCACCTCAGTCGCAAGCTACAATACATTTGGGAGAGATGGATAGTCTGGCTGAGGGTTATCCCTTCCGCCTGATCTCATGGAACATAGCTGGTCTCTCACGGAGGTTAGAGGACCCGGTTTGGCTAAAATTTGTCGAATCCTTTGATATAATTTGTCTCCAGGAGACATGGAGCAGAGGGGCCCTTGGTCTGGATGGTTATCAATCTTTTAATGTTCCTGCTGAACCCTCACCTGCTGGAAGAGACTAGGGCGGTCTTACGACAGCTATTTCTGTAAAGCATGCTAGGATAAAAACTGTTACACTGGCGGAATCCCCTTGGTACCAATTGCTTGTGATTACGGACCTATTTTTGGCGCCTTTGCTTTTAATTAATTGGTACTATAATATATTCGATTCCCAACTTACAGTGGTCATACAAAAATTACAGGATGAGATTGCTAAAGTAATTAATATTATATTTCCTCTTTTTATTATGTGGTTGGTGATTTTAATTGTAGTTTGTGTAAATTTAGTGGTTTAAGAGTCTGTGGCCTAGTAGACCTAAATGATCAGCCATCTGCACACTTCAAGCACTCAAAACAAGGAGAGGCTTTAAACAATATTATAATAACTAATGATCTTTGTGCCCTGGATATGTCTAACTTCTCAAGACCTTTGAGTATCCCTACTTTCCATGGCACAGGAGGTCAGACGAGTGTGATTGATTTTGCCTGGGTCTCTAGAAAATATACCCATCTTATTAATGATTTCCAGATTGAGGCAAATCCAGCAAGTGACCACAATCCACTAATTTTGACTTTGTGTCCCGCCTTTTAAGAGAATGCAGATTGTGGAGCACCCAATTAAATTTAGTCAGAATCAGGGGGTTACCTTAAAGTGGGACAAGGTAGATGCAAGTCATTTAGAGGTGGAGATTTTTTAAGACAAACAAACAAAGGTTAGATGCTTGCTTAACCCCTTCAAACAAGCCAGAGGTAATAATCGATAACTTTTAGGCTCTTTTAGGTAATGTGGCTTCCCACCTCCTAAAACCTGTGGGAGGGAAAAAGGGAAATACCTGTAAATTGTTTGATGCAGAATGTTCCAGAGCGCAATCTAGCCTAACAAAGGCATTACGTCAAGTGCCACGGGATAGGGATTTGTTTAGAAGGGTAAGGAAAATATATAGAGATGCCATTATTAAGCGTAAAACAGACTTAAAGAGAAAGGCATGGGATGATTTAGGCAAAGCCTCAGAACTAAAGGACATCCGACTTTTTTGGGAGGTAATAAATCGCCAGCCTCTCACTGACTCTTTCTGAGGTAGAGGCTGCACTAAGAAAGGGCACCTCACTAAAGGCTCCAGGGCCGGATTCAGTGCCTTTGGACTTTTTTAAACATAATACAGAGGTGTGGGCACCACTCTTATTACTTTTGTTTAAAGCAGTTGTGGTAGGTCGCATTCCGACTTAATGGCAGGAGACGGTCCCGATATTTAAAAAGGGCAATAAATGTGACCGCTGTTGTTACAGACCAATATCGCTAATAGATGCGTCTTGTAAACTAATGGGTAGGGTGATTCTGGCCCGTTTGGAAACCTGGGCCGAGTCAACTGGCATTATTGTTGAATCCCAATACGGGTTTAGGTGAGGAAAAGGCACTCCTGAGCAGTGCCTAAATTTGGCACTAATCATGGGTAAGTACACGAGGGCGAAGCGTGGTTGTATCCACTTGGCCTTTATGGACTTATCCAGTGCCTTTGATACGGTATGTAGAAATAAACTCTGGAAAATGATGGAGTCTATGGGGTTTGAAGAGCCATTGGTCACCCTCCATCGTAGACTGCATGCTGCCACAACAGTAAGGATCAGATTTGGCCCTGCCGGGGAGAAGACAACGTCCATACCATCGACTGAGGGTGTTCGCCAGGGGTGTATACTGGCCCCTTTCTTGTTCCTGGTGTACACCAATGGTATGGAAGCTTTTCTGCTGGAAAGCTGTGTAGATTTTCCCCAGGTTAATGGTAAACGGATACCGATGTTATCTTATGCAGATGACACAGTCCTAATGACCCTAACTGCTAACAGCATGCAAACTTGTTTAAATGCTTTTGAAAGCTTTATGCAGGGGTTAGAGCTAAGGGTCAATTTCACAAAGTCCTTCACTATGGTCTGCGGCCCAAAAGGGGTAAAATCTCGCAGGCTTATGGTGAAGGACTCAATTATTGTGAAAGTTGATAGTTTCAATTACCTCGGGAATTTATTTAATAAAACCTTGAGTTGGGAGCCTTTAATATCAGCCCGTGTGCAAAAGGCTATCCAAACCATTGAGGCCATTTTCCGTTTTTCCAGCAAATTGGGCCAGAAGCCGGTTGCAGAATTAAAATCTTTATATAAGGCAAAATGTATCCCAGCTGCAACATACGGGGCGGGCGTGTGGGGCACGCAATCCTGCAACAAAATCCAAACTATGGAAAACAAGTTCATAAAGCGCCTTTTATGTGTATCATCAGGTACCTCCAACATCCTTTGCCATACTGAGGTGGGTCTTGAATTTGTGAGCGACATCATCCACGTCACCCCCTTCCTGCTATGGAGCAAGGTATGGAGTTCTGATGAGTTGAAACTCACAAAGGAAATTATACAAGACTGCCTCCAGCTTGAGTATTTTGAGAAGATACCATGGATACTATATGTCAGGGAAACCTTTTCCAAGATAGGTTTGGGCTATATGTTTTCGAATGTTGAAACCGTTGGGAGTGAGACGAAGCTATTAATTAAAGAGGCTTATCGCACCAGGCTAGGTGTGTTGCAAAATAGCGAGAGCGCAGTATACCACAGGGGAAGGTTGCTGCAGCAACCATACCTTTCATATATAAGGCATACCCAATGGCGCTTTTATCTGACTAGGTTCCGTCTTAACACACTGCATTTTTTATTTGCTTTCCCAAAGCAAGTGGGGTGGTGTGAGAGTCTACCCCCTTGTGCTTGTAATAACAAAGTTTCACAAAACACTGTTGATCTTGTACTTTTTTGTTCTTTGTACAAAGATCCAAGGAATCGATTTATCAGGCCGGTTTTGTTAACTTTTGGATCTCGCTATTATAAAGAGGGATATGAACATTTACTCTCATTATCAATCCCAGCAATATGTAACACTGTGCTTAGTTTTATCAGAGTGGCACTCATTATTAGAAACCGATATTGATTATCATCATGGAATATCTGTTGATCTATATCTATGAGATCAGTGTACGGACTGGTAACAATATCAATTGCACTTCCACTGTTAAAATGTTTCCTTTTAATATATGTGATCTTTTTAAAATGTATTTCTAAAATATTTTATGGTAATATAATAATGCTTATGGATGTAAACTTAATTGTATGGTCTTTTTAAATTGTGTAATATGTCACTTTTATGATTCTGTTTTTCATGAATCGAAATAAAGTTTACTATGATGATGATGATGATGACATACCAGGCAGGTTATTAGCTTTGCTGGTCCGAGGATATAGCACTAGATACACTCTAGCCACCATGTATACCCCTAATGAGCACCAGGAACGTTTTTTGCCATCTGCTGGATAAGGTGAGCGCACTCAGACACAGGCCATACAGCTCTCAATTGACACTGAAAAGGCCTTTGATAGTGTGCATGTCACACAGTGTCCTGCAGAGAGTAGGCATTGGTTCCCAGTTCTGTAAATGGGTCCGATCATGCTACCATGCCCCTCAGGCCAGTGTGTAGGTGAATGGTGTGACATCCACCCCATTTCCTATCACGCGCGGAACATGGCATGGTTGCCCCACTGTCTCCCCTGCTTTTTGCACTCTACATGGAGCCCCTAGCAGAGCGCATAGGGAACAACCCCAATATAACAGGCATACAGATGGCTGGGAGAGAACATAAGATCATGCTATATAAAGATAATGTTCTTTTGACCCTTACAGGCCCTGAACACACCTTAACAACTGTGGTGACTGAGCTAACTGAATTCAGTGCCGCCTTCGGGTTCCTGGCTCTCGGTATAGCTATTCCGGTGATGGAGACAGCCCATTTGGTGCCCCTTATGCCCTTCACGTGAGCAGAGAACGGAATCCCATATTTGGGGTTCCAGATCCACTCTGCACTAGGATCTGGCGTATAGCAGCCATTAAAATGACATTCTTACCCAAACTTCTCAGTGTCATGCAGATTCTCCCGCTCCAACCCCTTCCCGACAATCTTGGATACATTTCAAACCCTCATCTGGGCAGGCAAACGTGCTAGGATGGCCAAAACTTGTGCCTACCTGCCATTAAAAGTGGGCGGACTAGATATCCTGAATCTTTACTGCTACAATCAAGCAGCGTAATTAAGCTACATGGTGGAGTGGTACTGCGCACTAATGGAAACACATTGGTGTTTTGTTGACCTGGCAGTTGCTGGCATTCACATTTGTAAAATACCGCGGCTTTGGCAGCCTAGCTTCTATATCTCGCAGTGATCCGAGCCACTATTGGGGTCTGGTAACAAGTCTAATTGAGACATGGGCTCTCCACTCCACTATCTCCCCAGACTACTCTGATAGGCAATCCAGAATTTCTCCCAGCTGCCACGGGAGTGGCATATATGACTTTGCAGGAAGCCAACTGCAAACGTGTCGGGAACATATTCAATTGAGATGGCCTTATGGACTTCCCCACCCTACAGGCCTCTTATGGCCTCCCTGAGGCTGCACACTGGCAGTACGTGTTAGTAGCCCATTGGGTGACACTACCTTAGGTCAGGCCACACGCCAGCAGAGTATTGATGGCCTTCAAAAAATGGCACCTCACAAGATACACAGACAAGAAAATACTATCTGACCTCTACACCTTCTGAATGCACTACAGACCCTACTAAAATCAGCCACACACGCCGGATGGGACAGGAAATGTGAGAGATCCTTCACTGATAGGGAGTGGAATGACATACTGCACTTTGCCTGGGCATCCGCCCTAAACACTACCAGTAAATAGAAGCTCCTAAAAATCGCACACTACTGGTATCTCACACCGGCTAGAATGTGCTGGAGGAGGATGACTTCTGCTGGGTTCGCTATGGCCAGCAGGGCACGCTTACCCTCCTCCTACGGCAATCCCCCCAACTTCAATACTTTTGGGATGGTGTCCTGGACGCTATAAATACTATATTTATGACAGATATTCCAAGGTTTCCAAGCTGTGTATTGCTGGACCTCCCAAACCCTCTCTCCTACCCTTTACGGTCTCCCTGGGGTAGAGCTATCACCCTCGCACCAGGGGCAGCCAAACACCTCTCCCTCAGCAAATGGGGCACAGAGGCTACCCCAACACATTTAGATTGGCTACACAAGTTATGGGACACAATAGGGATGGAAAAGCTAACACCAGTGGCAATGCAACGTCTTCCCCTATTGACAAGATGTAGCAACCCTGCCTTACGAGTTTTGCGTTTACTACCAGCAGCTGGACCTAATGAGCAACACACTACCTGAGTGTACTCCCTGGATTGTATTGCCTACGAGTAACAGCGCATAATCCTTCCCACCCTGGTCTGTTTCCTCTCGATCTGCGATCTTTCCTTCTAGTTTACATTTTATAATTGGTTCCATAATGTTCTATAACTACAATTTCCAACACTTAAGCCACCATCGGCCAATGAATGTAGGTGGGCATTATTGTAATGACTCGTTTGAAATTAATAAAATAAATCCTGACAGACAGCTTTGATGGGAAGCCAGTGATGACACTTCCTGTGCAGCTTGATGATAGGAAATCCAGTGATGTCACTTCTTGTACAAATGGGCAATGGGAAGCAAAGTCTTCTTGCTTGGATTCTTCATTTTGAGACAGATTTGACATGAAACTATTAATGTCACTTCTTGTCCCTCTATCTACCATTCTGCACATATATCCTTTGGGTGTTTTTAAGACTGTCCAGGGCAAAGTGGTTCTCTAGAATTTTCCAGAGTTGTTTGGTTTCTGACTACCTGGGACCAAGGATGCAGTTAATGTGCCAACTCAAATTAGAAAAGCAGTTAGACAACATCCCATACACAACATACAGAGCAGTATTTACATAAGACAACATTCGGGACACATCAGAGGGACAATCCACTGGAACACCAGATCCTCTTTCATGAATGAGCAACGCTTTCAAGGATCACTAGAAAATGGAATACATATTTCAAAATATGTATTCTAAAACAATTACTCTAACCTAGTGTACACAGTATGAGTTGTTACCGTAATAAAGATAAACATAAAGGCAGCCTAGAAGCTTATGAGTAAGGTGACCAGTAAAAATACTCCAGGGTTTTTGCTCCCCGACACTCATTTATTACTTCAAAGCGCTCTAGTAGTTCTCTTCCAGGGGATACTCATCAATAGTCATAAGCACTGAATTATCTCCGCTCATAAGCGGGAACCCAGAACATATAGACTAATAGATATATATGTGTAAAATATGCCCCCAAAAGTTTCAGTGGCAGACCTTTGGGGGCATACTAGAGGGGCTTACCTGATTCCTTTTGGTCCCGCTGTTGCCTCCTTCCCGCTGCTGCACCCGGCCATCAGCGCAGCATGGACGGACTAGGGGACTACATCTCCCGTGAGCCCTTGCGGCGGAAGCCGCCACCGCCTGCACTGCACCGCGCCCGGAGGCGCTTAAAAGAGAAGAGAGAACCAGTGGAGCGGGGCTCTGTGGCAGACCTTTGGGGGCATACTAGAGGGGCTTACCTGATTCCTTTTGGTCCCGCTGTTGCCTCCTTCCCGCTGCTGCACCCGGCCATCAGCGCAGCGTGGACGGACTGGGGGACTACATCTCCCGTGAGCCCTTGCGGCGGATGCCGCCACCGCCTGCACTGTACTGCGCCGGGAGGCGCTTAAAAGAGAAGAGAGCCCTGGTGGAGCGGGGCTCTGTGGCAGACCTTTGGGGGCATACTAGAGGGGCTTACCTGATTCCTTTTGGTCCCGCTGTTACCTCCTTCCCGCTGCTGCACCCGGCCATCAGCGCAGCGTGGACGGACTGGGGGACTACATCTCCCGTGAGCCCTTGCGGCGGATGCCGCCACCGCCTGCACTGTACCGCGCCCGGAGGCGCTTAAAAGTGAAGAGAGCCCGCGCGTTGCGGGATCGCGCGTGGGTCGCGCTGGGTTAAGCCCGGGACAAGGGCGGGACCGTCTGTGGCCGTCCGGGGCCGAAGGAGGCCGGGCCGGGCCCTGCCCCCTAACAACTGCAGCCCAGGAACTGGACGGAAAACACTGGGACAATTAACCTGGTCAGTACAAGGAACGATTTTGTTTATTTCATTGAGGGGTGATTTGTGAATTGCTTCTGGGACTAGAGACGCTTGGGAGTGGCAGTCGGTGGCTGCGAATGTTCGACCTTTGGTGGGGTAGTGCTTTAGTACCTTGGACCGCTCTTTTCCACCTCCTTGTCAAACTTGCTAGCGTGAGAGACATATAGACCTGTTGTCTATAACAGTATGGCTAGTGTGGTCCAAACTAGGTCCTCCAAGCACCCTAAGTGCACCCCCCCGACCCATCAAAAAATAGCAAGCCTAAAGGAGTCCCGCATTCTATTCAGGATGAACTAACTGCCATTGATAGAATGTTGCGCAAAGCATTAGGGGAGGTCGCAAACGAGATCGAGCGTACGGAGAGACGCTACTCACTAACCCCCAGATTGATTTAACCACTCAGCAACTGGACTTTTTCTATCCCAGGGGGAATTATAACTGGGGGCGCACCTTGGACGGTCAAAGCTGCAGGGAGTGGAACCTGGTCGGGCATTCTCGTAGACCCCAATATGTAGCTATGAGGAACCGGGGAGTGATTGACCTCCAGAACAGATTTGACCCTTTGTCATCCATAGAAGAACTGGACTGACTATGGACAGACACAAGCACCGAGCAGAGTCAGGGCAGGGATAATAGCTTTGTACAAGACATGACACATCTGACCCGACAATGGGGGTGCGAGTCAGCGCAGAGAGTGGCCAACCAGCGGGTAACCACAGCTGAGAGCCCACAAGTTAAGCCCACAGTTGAAATAGAAATAATGGGGCCGGACAGTAGAGTTGTAAGCACCGAACTAATAAAATCATATAGCCTATCCAACTTGAATTACACCGTGGTAACTGACAGGAATGTAAGTAATGATTCCATTATATCCTGTGCAAAGAGGCCCGATAGGAAGGATGGCTTAAAACTGATTTCCTGGAACGTAGCAGGACTAGCAGCCAAACACGAGGAGCAGGAATGGAGACAATATATTACCGGGTTTCATGTGATATGTCTCCAGGAGACCTGGGCGATTGACTCCAATCCTCTCTTTTTGGAGGGGTACAAGTGTTTTTCAGTCCCTGCACAAAAATCAGCATCAGGGAGAGCTATGGGTGGGCTTATTATATATGTGGATCCCAAGATAAAAGGGGTTTGGTCTAATTTCAACTGGCCATCACACAATATGCAGGCCTTGGGCTTCCATTCAAAAGGTTTAAACATCACCCTGATTAACTGGTATAATGCTGTGGGAGATAATGGGAAGGGTAACTCATTAAAGGAATTAGACTCTCGCCTAAATGCCCAGTCGATGGTTGCGAAGTCAGCAGTAGCACCGTCCCTAGTCCTAGTTGGTGATTTTAATTGTCACCTGTGCGCGAACCTAAGACCTCTTAACAAGGATTGCTCTTGTTGCACAGTGGAGAAAGGGCCGCACTTTTCACATTCACCCGAAAGGGATAGACCTAGACAGGGTGCTGAAAGGTCACAATCTGGTCCACACCATGGATCTGGTAGAACTGGGAAGTGGAGGGGAAATTAATCCCACCTTTAAGGGCAGAGGCTGTCGCTCCTATATCGACTACATTTTGGTCTCTTGTATACTTAAAATATGGGTCAAACGGCCAGACATAGAATGGAGCATATACAGTGACCATAATCCCCTTGTGTTAGATCTAAAAGGCCCAACCAGCAAATATGTCCCACGAGGTGTTGGTTTTGTAGAGAACGCAACAGACCAGGGGAGGAGACTTACATGGGCCAAAATAGATGGGGACACCTTTTACAAATCTCTAATAACCACAGGGGCAGATGCACTTAATGTATGCCTCAACCCCACTATCGAGGGGGCTGCTGTGGTAAACGCTTTCGAGGAGATGGCACACCTCATCGAAGGATTATTAAAGTCCACTAAGAACGGGAGTCTTACCCCCACCCCTAGATGGTTTGACAAAGAGTGTTCACAGGCACACAAAGAGCTAAAAGCTAGCCTAAAATCAATACCTAGGGATAAGTCACACATTACCCAATGCAGGCTGGTATATAAGAAGGCACTAAAAAAACGTAAATCTAGCCTTCAAACCCAGGCCTGGGAGGACCTAAGGGAGGTGGCGGAAAGAAGGGGCTCGACTGAGTTCTGAAAAATTATAAATAAACCGTGTTTCCAGGATTCAAACACCCCACAGATTTCTAGCATCATTTTACCTGAGCAATGGTATTACCATTTTAAAAACCTATATAACCATACGGGTGAAACTAACAATGACGAGGGGTCAGCAAGGATTGAGATCACCTTGGGAGAAGTGGAAGGGGCCATTTTAGGTCTAACCAAAAATAAAGCGCCGGGCCCTGATGGCATACCTCCCGATCTCTACCTTAGCAAGGTGGAGTTGTGGGCTGCTATTCTCACGAGGGTCCTGAACGCGGCAGTGGAAGCTGGTCTGCCGTGCTCTTGGTCCTCTGCGACAATAGTCCCCATATACAAAAAAGGGAATAGGGATGACCCCCAATGCTATCGCCCGATATCGCTGATCGATGTCACGGCGAAGGTGTTGGGTCGTGTCATCCTAAATCGCCTTACAGAATGGGCAGATACCCACAAGATAATAACGGACACCCAATATGGGTTTAGGGAGGGAAGGTCTACTATGAACCAATGCCTGAACCTCTACTTGCTGATTGCCAAGTACACCATAGCCAGCAACGAGGCGGTTTTCCTGGGGTTCATGGACCTCTCTGCAGCATTCGATCATGTGAACAGAGAGAAGCTGTGGGCCCTGGTGATAAGCCTAGGGGTGGACCAGGACCTAGCTAACATCCTTAAAGCCTTACACTGGAACACCACTGCCTCGGTTCGCTTCAACCCAGAGGGAGGCATTTTTTAGATTAATAAATTAAATAGTGAATTATGTAAAGTAGGAGTAGACTCCCCTCAAGTAGGTAGCCGTCCAGTCCCCGTTCTGCTTTATGCGGACGACGCGGTGTTGTTAGCTCGGACACCGAGGGGGCTACAGAGGCTAATTGATGTATTTGTCAGTTTTATGAATACTCTTGACTTATCTGCAAATCTGGAAAAATCCTATGTCATGCTGGCGGGGACCAGACCAGACAAGAAGTTTTCCTATAAGATAGGCACCCACAAAATAGGACAGGTTCAGTCCTTCTCCTTTTTAGGTTTATTATTTGATGGGTTGTTAAATTTCAGACTTCTCGTGGAATAACACTGCTCAAAACTGGTGGCCTCAACTCGGGCTATAATGAGCTATGGTCGCAGGCTGGGCAGATGGTCCCCGGAGCAGGTCATGAATTTGTACAGATTACTTTGCTGTGCCAAAGTAGTCTACCGGCAGAAGATACAGGTGAAAGAAAATAAATTCTTCAGAAGGATCCTTAAAGTCCCACATAGTATCCCTGCCTATATCACACATGAAGAACTTGTAGAAGCCTATATTGAAGACAAAATCAAGGTCAGGCCACTCTTGGCCTAGGTGAAGATCTGGTTTAACTCGGAGGCTGACCTCAGCAGACGAATCATCACAGATTGTCTGAAAAGAGATAAAGGGAGATGTATTCCCTGGTTAAATTATGTAAAGGGTACATTAGAGGGCATTGGTTGTAAGAACCTCTTTACTAATCCCGAAGCAATTACATCTCAGGACAAAATGAGAGTTAGGAAAATGTATGGGGAATGGACAACTGTAAGTAGGGCGGCAACTGAAGAAAGCAAACCTACAGTCGCTGCTTATAGTCTATTGAAAAGCGAGAGTGGAATGGAACCCTACCTCTCACTGACCCACAATGCACAGGATAGATTTTTTATGACCCGTTTAGGTTCAACCTTTTACATCATTTACTGGCGGACCCCCCAGGTTTTACATTAACGGTTGAACAGAAGGGTACCTGCGGTTGCGACAATAGGTCTCCGCAGGATACCCTTCATTTTGTTTTATTATGTCCATTTTATAGACTTCCCAGGCGCAAGAACCTTGTGGGAATCTTGAAAAGAGTAAAGTTCAAAAACGCCAAGGTAGCATTATTGTTCCTGCAAAAGGCTAATGATGCATACACTCTGTTTTGTATTATGAATTTTATCAAGATGGCGGTCAGGACTAGGAACTCGCGTGGGAGGAGATGACTTTTATGCCCGTTAATTAAGTCACTCTTGAAATGTTATGAACTGAATTGTTTTTAATGTTTTTGACTGTTCTTATGTACTTTTATGGTATTTTTTAAATGCCGAATAAAGAACACATATACATGTATAACTAATATTATGCAGCCCTAACTAACAACAACAGGCTAATAAAGCCATAATTACATGCCTTCTGCAGAATGAAAATAACCCATAATATATAATGCAAGAAAAGGACCTGAGCCGTAAATGCATTCCACAGAAAATAATCTTTTATTTTCATCCAAGAACAGGTAATAAAAGGCCATTAGCCTTAGCAGGCTGCATAAAAAAGTGTGGAGAAGTGTGGCTCAATGGTTAGAGCGGCAGACCCTGATGCAGAGGTCTAGCCTGGGACCAGGGTTCAATTTCCTGCCTCGGCGTGTCTTGGGCTCAAAATTCCACAGACCTGATAATTCTCGCCCCGGTGCCTATTCCAATCATGGAGTCCCACTCTGCATCTCTGGGCAATAGCTTGCTTAATCTCCACAACAGCCCCCACAACGCTAAGGATACCTGGCCACCACCTTGTGGGTGCCCAGGAGTGGACACCTCACAGGGAAAGCCAGGATGGGTTCCACAGCGTTGGAACCCATCCTGGGTACAGCGGTATTCGTACAAGCGCTGAGAGACCCCTAGGGGTGATTCGTGCGCTATACAAGTATCCCCACATAAATAAATAACACCCCTGCACAGAAAAAGAGGCTGCCACCTCGCCTTTAAGGCCTGGAAGAGAACTAGGATTACAGGTATGTAACTAATCCTTGTAGCACTTAAGCAAATAAATGCCTAATCTAAGCTTCAAAGACATTCACTCCCACATACTTGATTCCAGGTTAATGACTTATTTTTATAGCTCACAAAGGCAGCTGTGAGTCAATGATATGCATAGCCAGCAGTGCCGCCAGATGAGACAGCGAGTGTAGGCTGAATACCTCAAAGCTTCAGTGAAGGGGGATGGGCGACTGTGTCTGTACTTCTGTTCCCTGTTGTGAAGATCCTCTCTTACTTTTAGCAATGTATGTGTAGTTTTGATACATTTACTCAAAAATGTGTTGAAAACTTTCAGGAAAAACATTCAACAATAAATGGTGTGAAGCCATTTGAGCTATTTTCGGTCTGTAAGGAAGTGTTCTTTCGAAAGGACAACAACATGTAACAGTGATTACTCTTGAAATTATCAAGTACAATAATTAAATTCCACCAATATATTAATGCAAGCTTGAAGTATATATTTATAAGAACAGAGCAAAGTGGAAAGAATCAAGAAGCTTGATTTTACCGTACATATTCACTGTGATTTAATCAATTAGTAGAGATCATTCATGCAAGGGGATGTCAGGTCCTAAAAGTCAAGAAAAAACATGATAATTATGAGGGACGGGCTCATCACAGACATGATCTGCTGCTGGAGTGCACCCCAGGGCTGCAAATAATGATATGCCTAAGAGGCTTTGTCCTCTCCACCTTCTCTGTGCCAACTCTCAAAAAGTAACTGATTATGAGAAATGGAGCATTTGGTATCTGAATCATTTTTTGTAGGTGCATAGGCTAAGATTTTCAGATAAGCCATCGTTATCACTTCAAAAAATCATATGAAGTTTGATGTCTGCTTGATTTCAATGTTTATTGATAGGGAGACCCATACCGCGCCAAAGCTGTGCCTCTGTATTATATAAGGGTACAGTACACACCAATGTAATCACAATGGTAGATAAAGTTTACAAATATGGCTTCAAGTTAAAATGGCTTCTTTGGGAACAGAATGATGATTTGATTTTTTGGTTCAGTTCTTTATCCTTCCACGTGTCCTTTATAAACCGGAAATGGCCAGCAGGGCAGCCACTATGAGTGGGGCAGCATATGTGGCAGCGCCCGGGCCACCATTTGGCTCCAAATCATTGCAGAGATTCCTGTGACAACAAGAGCCGCGTCTGGTGTGATTCTCGTACTCGCTGGCAGTCCCAGAGTACCCACTGCAAAACGACTGGGTGCATTCCTTTATAAAGTAGGGAAGGGTGATGTTGTTCTGGTGACCTGTAAGAATGGAGCAGGAAAGAAAGCAGTTTCAATAATGATCTATGTCGGAAACATACATATTCGGCATGCTTCAGTAAAGCTCCCTTGGGTTTGGGCTAGCAAGCCCCTCCCTCTCCAGAGGGATACTAGCACCCTGAGATGTACTGACTACTAGCACCCTGAGATGGACCGGCTACTAGTCCCCTGAGATCGACCGGCTGCTAGCCCCATGAGATGTACTGACTTCTAGCACCTTGAGATGTACCAACTACTAGCACCCTGAAATGCACCGGCTGTTAGCACCCTGAGATCGATCCAAAAGTATGTGTTTATATATAAAGTACCAGATTGCCATCAAGTTTTACTTACCTGGAAAGGAAAAAAGGCTCAGTTGGCATCTGCATTCTCTACAGGTATCTGTGTTTGACTCCATTGTCAGATATTCAAACCCTAGTGGGTCCACACATCCTTTCGTCCTTTAGAGATTGATAAAAATGAGTACCATACAGTTGGGAAACAATATATATCTGTTGTGACGATTATGGTGTATTATTTCACTGTATAAAGCACTCATGAAACCCGCTTGGCTACAGACCAGCATCTTTGTAAAACCTTTAGTCTACCTTATTTAGCCGTGGAATTTTGCAGCACACATAAGAAAAGGAACAAGCTTTGGCATAGCCAATAGGTCTCACCTTTTGGGCCTTATAAGTGTTTAGCCAGAGCTATTGACTTTGTCAATGTCTTTAAGCTGTGCTGTAGAGAAGTGTGGCTGCTGTGCAGCATGCTGAAAAGCTTTAATAAAAAAGTGTCAGAAGCTTTTTTGTTACCCTAGATATGACCAAGAAGGCATTATGTACAACTGAACGACCATAATAAAAAAAGTATTTACTATACAAAATGTCCTCAGTTTTCCTTTGTTCTTACAATGCTGGCAACTTGTTTCTGCCTATTCCAATGGTTGTCTGTTAAATCTTTTTTTTGAGGGGGCATAAACAATCGGAGGGTAAAGGTTGGGAACTATCACCTTTATTATAACACTAGCAGCGGCCAGACGCTAGGGGAGAATCAACAGATGCCAGATTCCGAGAGCAGGCTGAGGGATGCTGAGGTGGTAGTGGTGGTAGTGGTGGTGGTGGTGGTGGTGACTGGTGCAGAGACTATGCTGAGGTGATGCTGAATGATACTCAGGTCTTGCTGAGTGATGATGATGATGTGGTGGTGTAATAGTGCAAAGGTGATGCTGAGTGATACTGATGTGGTGCTGAGTGAAGCTGTGGTGGTGCTGAGTGATGCGGTGGTTGTGCAGAGTGATGCTGTGGTTGTGCAGAGTGATGCAGTGGTTGTGAAGAGTGATGCTATGGTGGTGCAGAGTGATGCTGTGGTGGCGCAGAATGATGCTGCGGTGGCGCAGAGTGATGCGAAGGCAAGAAAGAAAGAAAGAAGGAACAAGGAATGGTATGATAGAAGTAAAGAAACAAGAAAGAAGAATAGAGAAAGAAGGCGAGGAAGAATGAAATGAAAGTGAAATGGGAAAGAGAAAAGGATGGAAAAAGAAAGACTGAAAGAAAAAAGGAAGGAAGAAGGAAAGAAAGAAATAAAGTAATTAGGAAATAAGGAGAGAAAGAAAGTAATTAGGAAAAAAGGAGAGAAAGAAAAAAAGTAAACAGAGTTTAATGTAAAACTGAACAATTGCAGATTGACACAATCTGATCTGGTATGCTGTGAAATAGCAGCTGTCCCAAAGCAATATACTCCAAAATGACTTTACAAGGGCTTTAGCAGGAGATGGTATCTGATAAAGATGGAATGTGCATGAAAAGTATCCTGCTTTCACAGGCTCTACACACAAAGGCAACACTAAAGTAATTATAGAGCAAAAACGAAAACATTGGCACTTAAGGGTAGTAGCTTGAGTGTGTGAAAGTGCTCCGTGTGATAGAGCATAATGCACTCATGTGAAGTTAACCAGTGGCTTAAATTGGCTATGTGGCCCACTCTGAAACTAGGGAACCAGGTTCAAGTCTGGCAGCAGACTCAAACATCCTGTGATTCTGGGCAAATCTCTTAATCTCCCCATGCCTTAAAAAAAAAGTGTTGACTTTTGAGGTGTACTGTGGTGACGTCTTCGATGTCGCTTATGCGCTTCTCCGCGGCTTCTATTTTTTTATTGGTGCTGTGCAGGTCTGCTCTTATTGCTGCTAGTTCCAGTTGCATATTGTCAATTGTGACCTTTGTTTCTTTCGCCACAGCATTCCCTTTGTTGACTCTTTTTAGGATTGTTTCTAAAGTTATCGCCTCGTTTTTGAGTTTCATCGGCGACTCCGAATTGTCTTTCCTGGGCTTTTTCTGGTCTCCGGTCACCTTCCCATCTTGCCCAGCCATCGTGCTAAGGCCTCTCCTGGTTTGGAGGCTGCTTAGTCTTCCTTTGTGGGTAGAGGTCTGGGTTTTGACTGAGTCTCTCTTCTGTGTCGCGATTACGTTGTATGTGAGGAACCTTGCTGGTTCTCTTATGCTTCTGGTTCTTGTTTTTGAATTTGCCCCTGCCAGCGCGTGCTTTGCCTCGTTCGCTACCGTGCGGTCTGTGGTGGTGTTGTCCTGCTTGGAGTTGGGCTAGTTGCTATGTGGTGTTGTGCCTCTTGTTCATTGACTTTCTGTATTTGAGTCCTTTGCCACCGGTTGTACCGCTTCGTCCCGTAATAATGGTCAGTCGTGCTTAGATACCTTGTGCTGTGCTCTGTGTTTGCTTGCAGCTGACCTGTGTTCTTCTGCGCCTCCAGTTTAAAGCTCCGTTTCACTACCCCCTCTTGTGTGGCCTGAAGTCGCCCACCGTGGTTATGGCCTTGCCTCTGCTCTCACTTCGCTAGTTTCCTTTGGCTCGCTATAGTTAAGGTTACCTCTATGGCAAGTTGTTGTGTTTCCGTTTGTTTTTTTGTCACCTCTGCGGTACTCTCGCCTGTCCGCCGCCTCGCAAGTACGCTGCCTGACCTGTGTGTAGTCTCGTCGCCACCTGTGAGGCCGCCCGCAGCGATTGCCGCACTGCCCCTGTGTCACATATGTCTATGTTTAGGCGTTAGCTGCAGGGAGTATGGTTCCAATTCGGCTTAGGCGCTTAGCTGCTATGTTCTATTGTGCCTGCAAGCGTGGGCTCTGCGGGTGTGCTGCGTGATTGGTTTGTTGCGAGCTCACCTCACTTCCTTCCGTTGCCTGCGGCTATGCTTCTCGCCTCGGGCGTTGGGGCGCCATTTTGTCTCGCGTTACTGTCTCCCTCTGGAGGATTAAACGGCTCGTAACACTACTCCCTCTATCAATAGCTTCTCCACTCTCTTTTCTTCTCTTCCCCTTCTTTCTCGGCCGCTAGGACTAGGGGAGTGGGCAATCAACAAACATGCGAGAGACTATTGAAAGGACACCATGGAGGGGCGGAGGGCAAACTAAGAATACTGTTACGAGGGCACGAACTAGCGGAACACACTGCCAGGAACGGCACAGCCATAGTCAGAAATGCCAAGATGATGGACTTGTGTAACTCCCTGTAACACCCTCCCACACCCTCCCCCAGGGCACTTTATATCTGCGTTTTTCTGTAAATGAGCTCCCATGTATACGTGTTGCACCATGTAAATATAATTTTCAATAAAAATTTTACTGAAATAAAAAAAAAAAGTGTTGGTCTGCAATGCAACTGGTGCTCAAGTAATGGTCTCTCATACCTTCGGATGGAGTTCATCCTATAAAACTCAAACAACAAAAAAATATTTTCTTAAGTGGGCAGAAGCAAAAGGCGAGTGAAACAACAACAATACACCAATCGATTAAGAGAGGTGGCTGAAAGCCTCAATTTTTAAATATATTATGCATATTTTAATAAATCAAAAGGTCAACGCTATCGCCAGACCCAAAAAGGTCATACGTAGTGGCATTGACACCAACAGACAGAGACCTGATGCAGTGCCAGTAAAGCATGTAGGAGATTGTCAGGTGCAGACCATGGGGAAGTATTTAAAACGAGGGGAGATGCAGTGGTATGTTATAAAGTGAAGAACACAGGGAATGAAAGAAATCATTAAGATGACATTTTTCTTAAAGCAGTTTTCATTCCTTGTGTAAACGTAGAACATTGGGCATTATCAAAATAAGATGCAACACATCTTTTATGAGTGGGTCTCATGCTAACTTTTACAAGCAGCGCGTACCAAAGGTTAGGAAGCAGAAAAATGCCTTATGAAAACTGGTTGGAGTTGAAGGATGAAAATGCACATTTCAAACGTCTGCATATGGTGACTAATGGCCATATGTATTAACATCCTGATTTGCGATTCTCAAATAGCGATTTTTTAGAAATCGCTATTTGAGAATTGCAAATAGGGATGTATATAAAAAATCGCAATTTTTTAGCGATTTCTTAATATTCTCTAATTGCGATTTGCAAATTGCGAATCGCAATTAAGGAATACTTTCCCATTCATTTCTATGGGCCAGGAGGCCCATAGGAATGAATGGGAAATTATTCTCAATTTGCAATTCGCAATTTGAGAATCGCAAATTGAGAATAATTTCAAGGGTGCAAGGGTGTCATAAGGACACCCTGATGCACCCCTGAAATTTACATGTGTGCGCATATGGCACACATACATGCCCTAAGGGCATGTATGTGTGCCACATGGCACCTTTACAAATGCCAAAAAGTGCATTTGTGAAAGAAAACGCAAATTACCACCAACTTGAAGTTGGTGGTAATTTGCGATTCCTTAAGGCCAAATTGCACTTTTTTGGTGCTTCTTACATTGCATTTAAGGAATCGCAAAATTTGTGATTCCTTAAATGCAATCGCAAAATAAGGAATCGCAAATTTTGCGTTTCCTTAGTTTGCCTTAATACATACCATTTGGCAAAATGCATTCACAAATGCCGAAATTCAGCGAATTTCGGCGTTTGCGAATGCAATTTTGCTTGATACATATGGCCCTTACTGCATTGATATTATTACAATTAACCTCTTTTGACTTTGAAATCACATACCCGTAGGCAATGAAGACACCGCCCCATGAACTGCCTCCACAAAATGAGGGTGAGCTGCGGTGGGACTCACTCACTCACCTTTGTCTGAGAGAGCATGGTTTGCCTTCAAATTGGGGCGGTGCCAGCGCCATGCAGGGCGTGGTCTGTGGTCCTGGCTTGTGTCTGTGGCGACCAAGCTGCCAGTAGAATTGCACTGCAGCGCTTCAGCACTCTGGGGAGCATGTGTCCAAACAGTTTTGAGGTTTTCACAAAAAAGATATAGCACCTGACGAGCTGCAGTTAGCTTTAGTTAAGCAAATAAATGCTTTCAACATTCATATAAAAATGTTAATGGAGGGCACAGGAACAGCCGTCGGGATTAAGACACAGGTCCCCTGGTAATAGATTGCGAGTAAAACTCCAGGTGCAAGACCCCGACACGAGCCACGAAAGACAGTTTAAAATCATACAAAGCAGTGACGAAATGTTGCTTCTTAACAGTATGTTATGTGAATACACAACGTATCAAACAATGTAAAGATCATGGAAAACCCATACAAGAACAGTCTGGCAGACAGTACAGCCCAAGTAGCAGCTTAGGGCATGTGCTGGTGCGACTGTAACCTGCAAACGCCATTGGGGAGAGGCAGCCCTAGGGAGCAGCCTCAGTCTGAGACAAATGATGAAATGGAAGGAGTGAATTAGACCATCTAGTAAAACTGGTGTTGGGCAATACAAGTCAGTGGGCAGTGACCACGCAGCATGAAAGCCCACTGTAAGTCAGACTGCTCTCTTAAGCTTCATGAATGGGAATGAATAGTGCATCGTTGCTTTTGCAGGTTATATACTGTGTTTGGCCATACCATTTGTAAAGATCATGGTGCGAGAAAAATCCTGGGGCAGTGTTACTGAAATGTTGTCTGGAGGTGTCAAGAACAACAATCAGGGCAAATACATTTGCAATAATTTTGCTGATCGCGTTCTAGGAAATGAGGCAAATAATATCGGCATTTATCAAAGAGGGCACCTAATGATTTCATTTCTGATGTGTTTCCTTAGTAAGAAATGGAAACAAGTATTGGCTGCGCGGCCATAAAAGTAACGCCGCGCGGCCGCGAAATGAAATAATAAAAAAAACAGCGAGTTGTGCGTGCGCGCGCAACAGGAAAAAGTGCTGTGCACGTCGCGCGCGCTTGTGGGCGTTCTAGAAAGCTGGTGGCCGGCAAGGTAGCACTTTTTGAAGCAGCTACTAAATGTCTCGCGAGAGTAGCGCATGCGCTGACTCTAACGAGAAGAAGAAAGTAACAGGACTCTCTAAGAAATGTGCTGAAAGAACAACAAGTTCTCCTCCGAAACAGGACTTGGGTGAGAGTGCTTCTAGACTGCGCAGCAAAAGTCACAATAGTGCATCAGACACTTCAGAGATTTCTGGATGCAAATCCAACTGATTATTTTATACAAATCGAAATTCCATTTGAATTTTTAAATCCTCCTGATAGGGTTCATATTTTAAATATACGAATGAAGGGAATATTCCACATACATTAGAGCAGTCTTCTGGTCATAATTGTATGATAATTACGACATCATACTAGCGGAAGAGGACTGGCCTCCAGTCTTTACTAGGGAAGCACCCTGGGGGGTGGAAATGATAATGGTAGCTTTTTCTCCCATAGTACCTGAAGACATCATGGACATTTACACCAGTGATTGGGCTGTAAGACTGACTCTGGCCTTATGTAGAAACCAAGTGAGTCGGAGACTCAACTCCACATGTTATTCCCTTACGCAGTGAACCTCAAGCACAAGCTCAATACCGTTTAAAGACAGAAGTTAAACATGTTAGAAAAGCAATATTAGATCAGATGCACTACCAAGGCATAAAAGCACCTTTCTTTTCACCGATGGTTATGCCCCTTTTAACCACTCCAAACCAGATGGCTCCTATAGGATAGTTTTAAACTATAGGAATCTAAATTGGCATATGTAGACCTACTCGGTGCCAAATGCTCATGGCACAGGTTCAGTGACCAACCTGCTGCACAAAAAAACGAAAGGACCCTCAACAGTTCCAATAGGTTTTTCGGTCAATATATCGTCTCAAAAGGAGTGTCTAACATCCTTCAGTTTCGACGGGATGCAATTCTCATTCAATGCTTGCTTATCTGCATTAAGAACAGTCCTGGTTTATTCACATCACGCATCATGGAGCTCTTACCACCAGATTCCAAGGTGTGTTTATACATTGATGATATCTATCTTACCAATGATAATTTAGATCTACATCTAAAAAGGGTAGACAGAGTTGTGACCATATTAACATCACACGGTTATAAAATTAATTTTAAGAAAAGAAATATTGCATAGCTGACGTTGACCTTTTTAAGATGCGAGTTATCCAATAAGGGCAAGTGTCCTGCTCTGGACTTCCTTCAAAAGTGTACTATCTTGCACCCTCCCAAAACACTGAAAAAGTTGAAGTTGCTGCTCGGATTTGTTAACATTGGACGAATTTAATTGCCTCCCTGTGAAGAGTGAGTGAAGCACTTGTATGTCCTGATTCCTCCCACGTTTCCAGCCAAACAATGGGCAAAGGCATAGATTGGTATCTTACGTGCTCTATAATCAGACATGCTTGCCACCAAATAGATTAAGACTAGGAACAAGAAGTCCAACCTAGTTATCAGAGTAATAGGCAGTTACGATGATTATACCTATTTGACTTACTGCGAAGGACCGACCAATCCCATTGCTTACAAGCCTGACCTGTAGTCTTTAGCCAAAGCACGTTTGCTTCCATTGAAAACAACTTTTCTGTCCTGAAGGAGGAATCTTTGACACTGGGAAAACATATAATTGTTGTTTCTCCCATACATGCACTGAAGGCAGCCACCAAAGCAAGCATTCTCAATGCTCAAGCCCCACAACTGAGGTGTGTGCAGTGGTCTGTTCTTTTAAAAAAAAAAACATTTGTCAATTGCCTCCACACCAGAGTTATCTGCTGAATCGTACCGCACATTGTTACTGAAGCAACTGACTTTCATAGGCATCATCCAAGGAAATGATAAAAGTGCATAATACAATATAGCCAACCCCCCTCTACTCCCCCCGCCCTCTTCCCGCCCTCAAAAGTCACACAATGTCCGCATGGTCCATGTCACTGCCTTGATACATAACAACAGAATCTCAGCACAATAATACACACCTCCCCGGGTCCCCTGCGCCCCCACATCCCGGCATACATCAGGACTTAACCAAATGGGTGACCTCTGACAGGCAGGAAAACACCCTCCTCCAAAACCGATCCAGGGAAAGGCAGGGCCAGGTGGTATGTATGAATGTATCCTCCTCCCGACCACATCGAAGGCACTTTGGGGAGGCAATCAATCCCGCTCGGTACAGTCGAGCTCGGATTAAATAGACCCTGTGCAAATATTTAAATTGGTTGAGACGAAGGCGCATTGCTATAGCTGCTTCCCTAGGAACTTCCAGTGCCTCTCTCCAGTCCTCCTCCTCCAAGGCGCCCAAATCTGTCTCCCAGACCCCTCGCAGCTTCTGAAGGTAGGTGGAGCAGTGTATAACTAACGGTTGATAGACCCGGGAGATCTTCTTGGTCTCCAAATCTCCCATGAAAACTCTCGCCTCCAGCGGACTGAATTCAGGGAGCGATTCTTTGCCTTCCAGGCTAGGGGACAGGGCATGGCGAAATTGGGGATACTTATAGAATTGTGACTGGGGCATTGAGAAATCCCTCTGTAGTTCCTGAAAAGGCTTGAGTGTCGTGCCTCTCATAACATCCACCAGAGTCCAGATACCAATATTATCCAATCCACGGAAGCCCTCCAGGGCCGCCAGCTCTGGTAAGAGTGGTTAGTTCTTTAAGTCTGTGGATGTAAAGTTCCAGTATGATCCTACTCTTCAAACACAGGCTTTTCTCCAATATGAAGAACATATTGATCCAACTCCATCCACTTTGTCTATTGAGTCTTACCAAAATGTATTCTATACTGATAGCTCTTCCGAACCAGATAGATAGACACATTTTTATTTGATTTAGACCTCTGCTGAGGAACAAAAATAGCTAAAAGTACATTTTAAATATCCATTATAAAAGCAATCATAATGTGTGTTTTTAAAAATATTTTTAAAAAATGTTTTAAAAATGTAAACAAATTATAACAGACAAATTCATTGGGTGGAATTCTAAAAAGCTATTAAGCCTTTAGGTTTTAAAAAGCGACATCTGTTCTCTAGCAAGGTTATGTTTGGACAACCAAATATTATGAGAGATATCTTGCACACCTCAGGGTTTTCAAAAATAACCTTAGGAGTGCAGGGGTTCAAGACTTTAAAAGTGCTATGTTAAAAGCATATTGCATCAACACATTGTTAAAAGTCTCAATGTTTTAGTAAGCCCCTTAAGGAACATTTTACACACCTTTATGGGAACCTCGTCTTTCTACTGTTCTGCCTTGACTCTGAGGACATGCTGATAAAAACGTCACCATTGTGTCTAAGTAAATGTGTAACCAAGGGGACAGCGTTGGAAAAAAGGCAGGCAAGAAAGGTGCGAAGGCGGATAACAGAAGAGCATAGGGAAACCCACGCTTGCTACTCTTGGCTCCGCTGACCTACGAGCGGACGCGAGACCTACCTGAGCGCTTCATGGCGCTTTGCTGAGCTGACGCGCGCTGTAATAACAATTCTGCGGCGTCCTTTTTAAAATCCTTCTTGATATTTGCTTTACAGTTTATTTACTTATCCCTTGTTCTTAATTCCTAACGCCACTTACTTGCACCATAATTGTGGTTGTCACCGCGCTTTGCGGGTCCCGGTTCCTGTGGGCTGGTTGTGGGAGCACAGCGCTTCTGTGGCGGCCATATTGGGTGAGGGGCGCGGGCTGCACGTTCTAGTGGCTCAGGCGACGGCCTCCTCTTAAGGGAGGTAACCAGGCGGCTCGTTCTTGCTACTCTTGGCTCCGCTGACCTACGAGCGGACGCGAGACCTACCTGAGCGCTTCATGGTGCTTTGCTGAGCTGACGCGCGCTGTAATAACAATTCTGCGGCGTCCTTTTTAAAATCCTTCTTGATATTTGCGTTACAGTTTATTTACTTATCCCTTGTTCTTAATTCCTAATGCCACTTACTTGCACCATAATTGTGGTTGTCACCGCGCTTTGCGGGTTCCGGTTCCTGTGGGCTGGTTGTGGGAGCACAGCGCTTCTGTGGCGGCCATATTGGGTGAGGGGCGCGGGCTGCACGTTCTAGTGGCTCAGGCGACGGCCTCCTCTTAAGGGAGTCATGCTTACGCGCAGCGGTCACGCGCAGCGGAATCGCCGGATCACCGCCGGAGTCACGCCAGAGTCCAGCCCGTCTGCGCCCGTCAGCGTCCCGGAGGCGAGCGGGGCGGCGGGCTGGGCCCAGCCACCGGGCGTTTATCCTCCTGGGCTCCCCCAGCTCCGATATACATCATGCGAGCTACGCTCACTACGCCCCCTACAGCCCTCTTCGGGTGACTGCTGTTCTGTCTTCCCCGGTCGTTATAGGGGTAAGTGTTGCTGCCCTGGATGCGGATGGTGCCCTAGCTGTGCTATGTCTTGGCCTCCCAATAAAAAGATCGACCATGCTGGGTATCCTTGCATGCTGCTCAATACTAGATCTGTGGGCAGACATGCGCAGGATATTTATGATCTCCTAGACATGGAAAAGCCTCTCTGTCTCATGTTAACTGAGACGTGGCTGGGGGAATTCTCAAATCCCGATGTGGCTTCTGCCATTCCTTCTGACTATAATGTTTTTAGGAAGGACAGACTCAAGGGTAGGGGTGGGGGAGTGGCTTTGGTGGTGAAGAAATGTGTGGCTTGTTCCATTCTGCCTGTAGATGACATCCGCGGCTCTGAGTCCCTTGCTTTCTCCATCACCTTGGCACCCCACCAATCCTTTAAATGTCTATTAGTTTATAGACCACCCGGTCCATCCGGAACCTTCTTTGAAGAGTTCGAGTCTGTCCTATCAGGGTTGGCTCTGAAAACAGAACAGTGTATTGTCGCTGGAGATTTCAACTTCCGCATGGATGACCTATCAGACCCGGATACTACCAAATTTCTGGAGGCCACTGCCCCCTTGGGCCTGATCCCGTATCTTCGGGGACCAACTCATGACAAGGGACACACCCTTGATCAGGTTTTTTCGACATCTCCTTTGGAGGTTAAGGAGATTATTCCGGTGCTCTGGTCAGATCACAGGCTAGCCAAATTTTTGGTTAAAGGCACAGTGAGATCCGCCAATTCCGTATCCCAGCAACAGCGCCGTGCCCTTCGGGCTTACCATTGTGTGACCCCGGCGATGCTTGCTCAGGCTGCGCTGGATCACACGTGCCCCTTCTCAGGAGACCTGGAGAAGGACCTCGAGTCTCTGCAGGCTTGGCTTTTGGACAGGCTAAATGACCTTGCCCCAGTGATGGCCCCCCGCTTAACACCGAAACGGGTTTCGGCCCCTTGGTTCACTGCGGCACTGTCGACCGCTCGACAGTCTTGTAAGGCGGCGGAAAGAGCTTGGCGCTCTCAATATGATCTTGAAGCAAGACTGTTCTATAAGACAGCGGTTAAGGCATATCAGCGGGACATTCGCCTTGGAAAAATAGTCTATTTTGCTGGGAGAATAGAGGCCGCCTCCAACTCCTGTAAGGAGATTTTCTCCATAGTTAGAGAATTTATAGCCTCCCGTCCCAATGCTTCCCGGGGCATGCCCCCCAAGTCCTGGGCTTCGGATCTTGCTAACTTTTTCACCAGCAAGATTAAGCTTATCCAGGACTCTCTTCATCTGGCGGCACCCGTAGGGTCGCTTAACATCGAGGATGGCTTGCGCCTGGCGGTTTCATCAGGCCCGATGCTGGCAGTTTTTCCCCTCATTTCAGCCTCTGCTTCCTTAGTGCTTATGGGCAATCTTAAATCTGGGTCGCCCCTGGACCCTTGCCCGGCTAAGTTTTTAGCAAAAATGGCGGAAGCTTTAAACCCATTGGCCAATCCACTTTTGAACCTTTCGTTGAGCCAGGGTTTGGTTCCGCAAGCATGGAAGCAGGCAATGGTCATCCCCCTGCTGAAGAAGCCTGGCCTTGATCCTGAGGCACTGGTCAATTACAGACCGATCTCTCTCTTGCCAGCTCTCATGAAAATTTTGGAGAAGCACATACACACGGTGCTCTCCAATTTTCTGGAAATGCACGAGATTCTGCACGCCACTCAATCCGGCTTCCGCCCAAACCTCAGCACAGAGACAGCGCTCCTGGAGGTGTCGGAAGACATTAAAGGGGTACTGGACTCTGGGGGTAAGGCTATGCTGGTCATGTTGGACTTGTCGGCGGCCTTCGACACCGTTCCCCATGAGGGCCTTCTCGCTAGACTCTATGAGATTGGCCTGAGGGGGACGGTGTTCAGCTGGTTTTCATCATTTCTAGCTGACCGCCGACAAACGGTCTGGGCCTCCCCGGACTCTGCCGTGATGCCGCCACTGGGAGTCGGGGTCCCGCAGGGCTCTATATTGAGCCCGACCCTCTTTAACATCTTTATGACCCCTTTGGCGGCACTGGCGGAGTCTTTTGGGGCCCGGATCGTGTCCTATGCCGACGACACACAGCTCCTCTTCTCTTGTAAGAGCGGAGGAGATTTTAATGGAGAGAGTATCCGGGATTGCCTTGAGGCTGTCTTTAGATGGTTTCATCTGAGCGGCCTCAAGTGCAATTCTGAGAAGTCTGAAGTACTCTTCTTCAGGTGTGCGTCGGATCCTGACTGGCAAACTTGGTGGCCCATCAACATGTTTCCACCATCCTGTCCATCTTTAGTTGCTAAGAACCTGGGGGTCAAGATGGACAAGGGCCTGACGATGAGATCTCAGGTCCTTGGGGTGACGGGCACCTGCTTTGGCCTCCTCAAGATGCTGAGGAAGTTTCTACCCCTTTTATCGGAAGAACATCGGAAACTGACCGTGCAGGCTCTGATCGGGTCCAGGCTGGATTATGCTAATGTCCTTTACCTGGGCCTGCCAGAGTATCTGCTGCAGCGGCTCCAGGTTGTGCAAAATGCTGCTGCGAGAGCCATTTATGGCTTAAATAGGCGAGCCAGTGTGGCTGGTCTTTTGCAGACCCTACACTGGCTGCCTATCCGCAAGCGGATCACCTTTAAAGCATTAACCCTGGCCTACAAAGCCCTCCATGCTGGGGGAGCGATGTATCTCCAAGGGAGACTTGCCTTTTATCATCCGGCCCGCTCTCTCAGATCGGAGTCACTGTTTTTGGCGGTGGTGCCACGTGTAAAAAGAGCTCGTATCGGAGGCCGCTCCTTTGGACTGCTGGCACCACAGCTGTGGAATTCCCTGCCGCTGACACTTCGGGGTGCCACCAGCCTACTTGCTTTCAGGAAAGGTCTAAAGACCTGGCTGTTTACTCTCTAGGTTTTCCTCTTCTTTTTTCTTTATCGGGCCTTTCACTTTGTTTTATTGCTGTGTTGTGTTATTTCGTCGTAGGTCTCATTACTAAAGCGCCGGGACACTCTTTTTGAGTAGCCGTGCGCTATATAAAAATAAATATAACATAACATAACATAACATAACATAACACACGGACATATAATCACGTAAATGATATTCGATGAGCGACAATTACTTTTTTACTATTTACAGTTTAATATTGCGATTCCCAATAGTGACTATTGGGAATCACAATATTAAACTGAGCAGTTTGAGTAATTGTCGCTCATTGAATATCATTTACGTGATTATATGTCCGTGTGGGTTTCCCTATGTAGGAGAGACAGGGCGAGAGTGCCGCACAAGGATAGGCGAGCACAAATCGAATATCCGGAATGCCAAAGGTCGGGCTCCACTGGTGTCTCACTGGATAACAGCAAAACACTTGGAAATGGACCATCCTTGAGAAAATCCGTGATGTGCCGGGCAAGGATGGTACCAATGTCAGGAAAAAAAGAGAGTTTTTTTGGATTTTTCTGTTAGACTCCGTCAAATCAGGGCTCAATGACCAATGCCCCTGGGAGAATGCGATTCTGTAAGCTGCTTGAATCGATCTGTTCTATTGTTCCCTCTCTCTTTCTTCTTTTTACATCTCCATCCTCTACATAGGGGCTAGAATTTCTTTCCATAAGGGTAAAAAGGAAAAAAATGCGGTATATACTTTTTATACTCCACATACCCACATGTCAACATACCCTCCTATGTAGGATGAGAAACCTGAAGAGATGGATCTCAACTAATATAGAATATGACCTGTTTTGAGGTGCCAGTAATTCCCTAGCACCCCTCTATCAGCTTATCAGTCCGTGCCGACAGATGTGTGCTATATGAACTTCGGCCGACCCTTTGATCCTTTCTCTCGACATAAGAGTGTTCTTGGGTCGATCGTGATTAAGCTATGCCGCAGTAAATAAACATGAAACTGAATCCTTACGTTTCACTGATTCGGCCATGAGCTTATTGAGCACATGGGCCATGTGACCATTTACAAACAGTTGGACCGCCCGGGAAGGTGTGGCCAATCTGCCCTTTAAATCGGCAGTTCACTACCGGCATATCTCTGTGTGAGAAGACGGGGTTAGGGTGGAGCCCGCACCATCTGCATACGTGGATATTCGCTCGTACTCGGAGGTGAGTTTAAAAATGAGCGAGTCTGAATATGCGAGCTCTAGATATGCAGCGGGGATTTATGCTATTTTTGTCTGTCCACAGGTTAATGTTGCCCTTAAGGAATTATCTCTCCTTGTTTTTTTTCTTGAACCCATGTGTTCGAGTTTTGTCGAAGTCCCATCTATATTCTTGTTGAAAAGCTTAAGCGCCCTCAAGATCTACCCGCGGAAGGCTCACGAGCACTCCCCGGCCCCTCCTCCTCCCTCCCTAGGAAGGCAGCTTGACTCTATGGGCCCGGGTTGTAGGGCTCTGGGTTTGGTGTATAACTAAATTTCTCTTCCCTGGCAAGCGAGGCGAGGCGCAGACGTTCTTCAATACTAGTTTTGGGCAAAGAAAGAAGTTTACACTCTAGTTTAGCTTTATGTCTTTTTCCGTTTCCATAGACAATATTGGGAAACTTGTGAACCCTTGACCCCAGCCTTCGGGACACAAAATGAAGACATCCCGAACAAAGTAATTTAGGCACCGGGAGATGAAATAATTATTCCTAAATACTCTTGGTGAGTACGTGATCATGCTACACCACACCTTGATGTTTGGTTCGTTGTATACATATGCTGCGCCGTGTAGCGTTTCTAGCCATACACGTTTGACTTATTGTCATAGAGTAGAGTGTCACATTTTGGCTATATTCCTGGCTTTGATTGACGAATATTAGCCTTTTTTCTAAAAAACGACAAAGTTGCCTGAAGCGACTAAGATATATAAGGGTTACCGCTCGCCTTTTTCTTATTCTGGTACCTAGTAATTCTGTTTGCAAATATTTACACATGACTCGTTTTCACAGATTTCCTGAAGAGACGAATTCCTACAATCTGGATCCTCGCCCTGCTGGAACCCTCTCTCATTAAGGCTCACGCTGTTGTGCATCATTTCTTACCGGGATATCCAAGGTAGTTCTTATCTTGATCTGAAACAGCCTAAACTAAATTGGCTAACGCTGTGCTTTTATTCGTGTGGGTGGATGAGACTTATCTGTCTGACATCTTTTGGTTACTCATAGGCTTTTGGCCAGCACGAATTGGGAGAAGCTAGAGACACGATAGTCCGATCTCACATGGAATGTGGTTATTGATCGCAGATTGTTTGAGGGAATTATCCATTGTCGAGAAGGTGACATCTGGCGGCTCTACCTAAAAAGGTAAAATATGATGTGAAATGCTTGATGAGCATAAATGAGAGACGTGGGATGGGTTGGTGGGGGAGGAGACCTCTTGAGTGTAGAGGGTACTTGTCGGTGGCCATTCTACCCCCCTTTTCAAATTCGGGTTGACCAGCTCTAGATAGCTGAGAAGGGTCTTTTAAAAAATAAACTAAATGAGTGTGATTGATATGAGGTGTGTGGGAATGATTGGGTTCCACGGGTTGTTTTCTACGAATCTACTGACTTTTATCATTTTGTGCAAATTTTGAGATCACTTCTTCTATGACCAAATGGACATATCGAAACTGTTATATATATATACAAGGAATAAATAACTCCGTCTACATCTTATATTCAAAATGGACGAAAATGTCACTAAAAAATGGGAGAACAATTAATGAATATTTGTTTATGTAATGAAACCTTGCAATAGTATGACGTGTTAATGCATCTTATTTTAATGTAGTCCATGTCGTAATGTGTTGTAATTTTGTCCATTACAGATTGGCCGCTGTGTATTAATGATTTCCCCCTCCCCACTGTCCTCATATGAATGCCCTGATGAAGGTGCGGCAGTAGATCTGGCCGGTCACCGAAACGCGCGTTGGCGTTGTTTATCCTTGTCCTGTTTCTACCAACTGGGGTCTTCAGCTCTGCACTGAGAAGACTCTACAGGATCAAGTCCATTTGTCACTCTGGAACCATCTAGAGGATGGTGGATGAATGTGAAGTGTGTGGATTTAGGTGAATGTAGACTGAATGAGAGAATTTTGAATGCTTAGAGTGTGGGGTATCAGGGGCTGTTTTATAGACCTCATGAAACTTTAGTGTGTATTGTATATTTCTGTTTTTAAGTGTATTTTTCTAAAGGTGTAAGATGGAAACATTTATCGAAAGTTTAAATATATAAAAAATAAACAAAACAATAAATAAAAAGATTCTATATTGAAGACTGCTACTTGGCTGAATCTGTGTTTTGGTTTCTGAATAATGTGAGCTCAACTTTGCTTAATGTACCTTATGGACTCTGAGTGAGCCATATTCTTATTTTGTTTGGCAGATATTTTGTCTGATTGGTGTCCTGATTTTCCCCTGCCTGTCTGCCATATATCAGTTCCCTGGGGGGCCCCTCTTGTATTAAGTACTTGTGACAAGCAGGGACCCTCTCCTCTAGTCAGGGCAAGGGACTTACTCTTTAGAATAACCCCTGCTCACCCTCTAGGTTGCGTGGCGCGAGCAGACAAGGCTAAACTTCAGGGCGTTTATGAGTTAAGCATTCATGATCACACACAGTAATTAATTGACCCACCACAAACGGACACCAGTCTAGGATTGGTATTAAAATAAGGATTCTTTATATATCTATTAAGCAGGCTTAAATACAAGACCAAATAACGTTTTAATAAGGCCACAATACTTTTTATGCAGGCTGAATGATTATGCAAAAGAATGTGTGTATCTTAGGTCCTTGAGCGCCGCGTTGGCAATGCGGATCGTTGTGGCACCGTTCGTTTTGGAGACACAGGGTTAAATTAACGTTGCGGACTTTCTGGTCCGGTGCACACTAGTCAGCGTGCGACTCTCACAGTACCTTATGTTCTTGTGTGGGCGTCCGGCTCAGACGGGCGGGTGGCGGTGACGGCAGGCTGGGAGCGTGGCAGCCCCTCCTTTCGATGTGCTCCAGGCGTGTGTTGCGGCACCTGAGGGGGCGCGGCATAGAGCGAGGGTCACAGGAGAGGGCGGCTGACTGTCCGGCTTAGGTTGCGGCCACGGTCGGGGGAAGTGAACGAGCCGTACCCTCACCAGCCGGTCGTCCTTGTTTCCGAACCAGCGCCGCACGATGCGGCCGGTACGTCTCATACGTACGTGCCGGATCTCTGGAGTGCAGAGCTGTTTAGGGATCTCATCCATGAGGTTCTCGGTGGGGGCACGCTGCGAGTGTACGGGCCGGCTGAGGGGTGCAGGGCGGCTTCAATCCTTCGGCCCAGGCGGCGAGAGGCAACGGAACAGTGCGGCTCACAGGAAGGGGGGGTGAAACGGCATGCGGGCCTCTCAGAGCAGCGGTGCGGGCTCCGGCTTGAAGTGACGAGCGGCAATACACGGGGCACGGCAGCCAGGCACGGGCAGGATTTACGGGTCGCACTGAGGTCGCGGCTCCAGCAGGTTCTGGCAAGGTTCAGCTAGCGGTGAGGGCAAGAGGAGTCCAATGTTCCTGGGACTCCGTTCAGGGGGCCAGATCGCTTCCAGGCCCTTGGAGATCACTTCGAAAAGCACAAGTAGAGTAAAGTCACTTCAGTCTTTCTCCCTCTCCTTCTTGCAGCAAGGCACACACCACAGGCCAGTCTCCCAGGCTAGAGACAGTACTCCTCCTTGTAGTTTCTCCAGGTCCTTCTCTTCGGGCAGAGGTTCTTCTTGGCCCAAACAGGATCTGATTTCTTAGGAGCAGGGCTCATACTTTTACACAGCAATTCTTTTGTTCTTTCAGGCCAGGGGGTCCTTTGCCTAATCCGGTTCAGTCCTTGAGCACTTTGTTTTGCAGACTCTGGCTTCTTCTTTCAGTGTGCAGGGCAGAGACATCAGATGCTCCGCAGGAGGTGGAGCCAGCATTGTGGTGGCAAGTACAGTGCAGGAGTACTCTGTTGACAGTCTTCCCTACTCTCTTTACAAGGTGCCGGGCAGAGACATCAGACGCTCCCCAGGTGGCGGAGCCAGCATTGAGGTGGCAGAGCACAGCCCTATTCAGAGTCAAGGGGCACTCCCCCCACCCATCCTGGTGTAATCTCTCTATTCACCACCTGTCAGCCCCAGCCTGTCTCCTGGAATTCCCCAGCCCTGTCACACACAGAAACCAGACAGCAGATACATCTCAGAGCAGAGGCGGGCTGAAATGGTTAGGCAAGCAAATACCAACTTTCTAAAAGTGGTATTTGCAAACACAGAACATTAAAAAAAACTTTACTAAAAGATGTATTTTATTATTCTGAGTTCAGGCATATCAAACACGAATTTCTACCATGTTCCCTCAGCCTGCTAGGATTATAGAGTGTAATAATTCCAGCAGCCCATTCTGGCCTATGAGAACAGGTAGCCTTACAATAGTGAAACACGAAAATGGCTGTAATTCACTATTAGGACATAAGTTCAAGTTCAAGTTCAAAAATTTGTATAGCGCACTACTCACCCAGAGGGTCTCAAGGCGCTTGGGGGAGGGGGGGTACCTTACTTATCAAATATCCAAGTTTTTAGTTGCTTTCTGAAGGAGAGGTGGTTCTGTGTAAGGCGGAGGTGGGTGGGGAGAGAAGTCCAGGTTTTGGCTGCTAAGTAGGAGAAGGATCTTCCCCCCATGGTGGATTTATGGATTTGCGGAATAGCGGCGAGGGCTTGATTGGACGATCGTAGTTGGCGGGTGGGGGTGTAGAAGGACAGTCGCGTGTTGAGGCATTTGGGTCCTAGGTCGTAGAGGGCTTTGTGTGCGTGGGTGAGGAGACGGAACGTTATTCTCTTGTTGACGGGGAGCCAGTGGAGGTCTTTCAGGTGTCCGGAAATGTGAGCTTGACGGAGGATGTCAAGTATGAGTCTGGCTGAGGCGTTTTGGATGCGTTGGAGTTTTTTCTGTAGTTTGGCTGTGGTTCCGGCATAAAGGGTGTTTCCGTAATCCAGTTGGCTTGTGACCAGTGCGTGGGTGACCGTCTTTCTTGTTTCGGTGGAGATCCAGCTGAAGATTTTTTTGAGCATGCGTAGGATGTTGAAGCAAGATGATGAGACTGCGTTGACTTGTCTGGTCATCGAAAGGGAGGAGTCCAGGATGAAGCCTAGGTTACGTGCGTGGTCCATAGGTATGGGTGGCCACCATGAGTCGTCCCAGGCAGCGGGGGATGACCCTAAGATGAGGACTTCCGTTTTGTCCGAGTTCAGTTTTAAACGGCTGTTCTTCATCCACTCGGCTACTTCTTTCATCCCTTCGTGTAGGTTGGTTTTGGCGGTGTTCGGGTCTTTGGTGAGGGAGAGGATCAGCTGGGTGTCATCTGCGTAGGAGATGATGTTGAGGTTGTGTTGGCGCGCGATGGATGCGAGGGGGCTCATGTACACGTTGAAGAGGGTGGGACTGAGTGATGATCCTTGTCGTACGCCGCATATGACTTCGGTGGCTTCTGATCTAAAAGGGGGGAGGCGGACTCTCTGGGTTCTTCCGGCGAGGAACGAGATGATCCAGTCCAATGCTTTTCCTTGTATTCCGATGTTGCTGAGGCATTGTATGAGGGTGCTGTGACAGACTGTGTCGAAGGCTGCGGAGAGGTCAAGTAGGATGAGGGCAGCTGTTTCTCCGTTGTCCAGTAAGGTTCGAATGTCGTCTGTTGCTGCGATGAGGGCGGTTTCGGTGCTGTGTTTGGCTCGGAAGCCGGACTGTGAGGGGTCGAGGGATTTGTTGGATTCGAGGAAGGCGGCTACTTGACTGTTGACGGCTTTCTCAATGACTTTGCCAGGGAATGGGAGGAGCGAGATGGGGCTGTAGTTTTTAAGTTCAGTGGGGTTTGCTCTGGGTTTCTTCAGGAGGGCGCTGAGATCGGCATGTTTCCAGCTTTCCAGGAAGGTAGCGGAGTTGAGGGAGCAGTTGATGACGTCTCGGAGATGGGGTGCGATAATGGAGTCTGCTTTGTTGAAAATGTGGTGGGGACATGGGTCGGTTGGCGATCCCGAGTGGATGGAGTTCATCAGGCGGACGGTGTCGTCAGTGGTGATTGCGTTCCAGGCGCAAAGGTTGTTAGAGGACGGTTTTGGTTCGGAGGTGGGTGGAGTGGACTGGTCTTCGGACTGGATTCCAAAGCTGTTATGTATGTCGGCGATTTTGTTGTGGAAAAATGAGGCTAGGGAGTCGCAGAGGTCTTGGGAGGGAGTGATGTCGTTGGTGCCGGTGGTGGGGTTGGTAAATTCTTTGCCTATGTTGAATAGTTCCTTGCTGTTTTGGGCGTTGTTGTCAAGGCGATCCTTGAATGCTGATTTCTTGGTGGATCGGATCAGTTGGTGGTGTTTACGGGTGGCGTTCTTGAAGGTGGCCATGTTGTTAGTGGTTGGGTTTTTTCTCCAGGTTTTCTTGAGGGTACAACAGAGCTTCTTGGATTTCTTAAGGTCATCGTTGAACCAGGGGGCTTTTTTGTTACCTTGCCTGGTTTGATGGTTTTTCAAGGGTGCTAGTTCGTCAGCGCTGTAGGTGATCCATTGTGTGAGGTTGGTGGCTGCTTGGTTTGGGTCCGATGATATGGCAGGGGGGTTTTGGTGAAGCGATGTGAAGAGCTGGTCGGTGGTAATTTTGTTCCAGTTTCTTCGGGGAATAGGTTGTGGGGGGTTGTGGGTCGTGGTCTTTTTGTAGTTGAAGTGAACGCAGCTGTGGTCCGTCCAGTGGAGAGCTGTGGTGTGATTGAAGGAGATGTGCTTGCTGGAGGTGAAGATTGGGTCGAGCGTGTGTCCGGCATAGTGGGTGGGGGTATTGACAAGTTGTTCGAGTCCAAGGTTGGCCAGGTTGTCCAGAAGGGTGGTGGTGTTGCTGTCATTTTTCTTTTCCAGGTGGAAGTTGAGGTCTCCCAGTAGAATGTAGTCCTCAGAGGGGAGGGCGTGTGGGCTGATGAAGTCAGTGATGTCCTCGCTGAACTGTGTGCGGGGTCCTGGTGGTCTGTAGATGAGGGTGCCTCTGAGTGTGGTCTTGGGGTCGGTGTGGATCTGGAAGTGAAGGTGTTCAGCGGTAGTGAGGTAATCGTCGGAACTGGTCGTGATGCGGATGGTGTTCTTATGGACGATGGCGATGCCTCCTCCTGTTTGGTTAGTGCGGTCCTTTCGGATGATATTGTAGCCGTCAGGGATGGCTATGGCGATGTCGGTAGCTGATGAGGCGTTCATCCAGGTTTCTGTAAGGAAGGCGACGTCCGGCGATGTAGTGTCGAGTAGGTTCCACAGTTCAGTGGCGTGTCTGTGGACCGAGCCGGTGTTGAGCAGGATGCACTTTAGGTGGTTAGTGTCGGAATGCTGTTTGGAGTTTGTGGATTTGGTGTGGGTCCTGATGCAGTCGAATTTGCAGGAGTGGCAGGTGAAGGGTCCATGGGTGTGTCCTGGGGCGGCTTGGTAGCTTGGTAGCAGTTTGCCACACACATCAGGGCTTGTCCTACCTTATACTTACAATGCACCCTGCCCTTGGGCCTACCATAGGAGTGACTAATATGAAGTTAGGGGAAGGTTTAGGGACTGGCAATTGGGTGCATTTGCCCAGTCAGCATGACAGTACCAGACTGCACGCAGGTTCTGCAATGGCAGACCTTAGACATATTTTACTAGGCCGCTTCTGAGGGTGGCACAACCGGTGCTGCAGGCCCACTAGCAGCATTTGGATTTACAAGCCCTGGCACTCCTGGTACACTTTACTGGGGTCTGATAGTAAACTAAATAAACCAATCATGGAATCCAAACAATGTATACATTTTATACAGGGAGCACTTGCACTGTGGCACTGATTGGCAGTGGCACAGTGCTCTGAGCAGCTAACATCAGCAAAACACATGAGGCACAGCAGCAAAAAGTGGAAGGGAGACTCACGCCAAGGTGCCAGATCTAAAACGTGTCCCCTCCAGCTGAAATGTGGGGAGAACTACCCTTCTCCTAGAGAGTTTGCATCACTAAGGCGGAAAAACCTGGACAGACCGTCATCATTGGCGTGATCTGTGCCAGGGCGATGTTCCACCGTGAAATCCATACCCTGTAGGGAAATGGACCACTTCAACAGCTTTGTATTCTCACCCCTCATTTGCATCAACCATCTGAGGGGCCTGTGGTCTGTCTGAACCCGGAAGTGAGACCCAAACAAGTAGGGTCTTAGCTTCTTCAATGCCCAGACCAAAGCAAATGCCTCACGCTCAATTGCACTCCACCTCTGTTCCCGTGGAAGTAACCTCCTACTGATGAAGGCTACAGGTTGGTCCCAGCCCTCCTCAGTCATCTGTGAGGGAACAGCCCCTACACCATGCTCTAAAGCGTCTGTTTGCAATAGGAACTCTTTGGAGAAGTCGGGGGCGAGGAGCACGGGCGCTGTGCACATGGCAGTTTTCAGGGTGTCAAAAGGTTTCTGACAGGTGTCAGTCCAGATCACTTTCCTTGGCTGCTTCTTGGAAGTCAGCTCTGTCAAGGGGCCAACAATGCTGCCATACCCCTTGATAAACCTCCTGTAGTACCCGGTGTGTCCTAGGAAGGCCCTCACCTCTGTTTGGGTTTTCGGGGGTGCCCAAGCCAGGATGGTTTCAATCTTGGGCTGAAGGGGCGCCACCTGGCCGCTCCCAACTTGGTGGCCCAAGTACACCACAGAACCCTGCCCGATCTGGCACTTGCTGGCCTTGATCGTGAGGCCTGCCTTGCGCAGTGTCATCAACACTTGCCAGAGGTGGCGCAGATGTTCTGCCCAGGTGACACTGAACACTGCGATGTCATCTAGGTAGGCGGCACTGAACTCATCCAGCCCAGCCAACACCTGATTGACCAACCTCTGAAAGTTGACAGGAGCATTCTTCATCCCAAATGGCATCACCCGGAACTGGAAATACCCATCTGGTGTTGAGAATGCTGACCTCTCTTTGGCCCCATCAGTTAAGGCGATCTGCCAGTACCCAGATGTTAAGTCAAACCGATCTATGAGCTCATCAGCTCTGGGGATGGGGTGCATGTCAGTTTTGGTGACTAAATTGAGTCCTCTGTAATCCACACAGAACCGGAGATCGGTGTGGCACATGGCGCTGCAGCCTTCGGGACCAAGACCACTGGGCTGGCCCAAGGACTGCTGGAGGACTCAATCACCACAAGAGCAAGCATCTTTGAGATTTCCTCTTTGATGCAAGCCCTGAGTCTGTCAGTCACCCTGTAAGCCTTGTGCTTCATAGGTAGACTGTCTCCTATATCCACATCATGGATGCACCAATCAGTGATACTTGGAACCAGCGAGAAAAGATCAGAACGCTGCCCCAGCAACTGGCGGCAGTCATCCTGTTGCTCAAGGGTCAGGGTGGGAGAGAGGTTAACTCCATCCAGTGACCCATCTCGCTCTGTGGCTACCAGGAGGTCAGGAAGAGGCTCGGTCTCCTCCTCCATTCCATCATCTGTTGCCAAGAGCATGCCCACTTCGGACCTCTCCAAGTGGGGCTTAAGGCGGTTGACATGCAGGACCCTCAAGGGGTTCCTGGGAGACTGCAAGTCCACCAAATAGGTGACAGGACTCTTGCGCTCCACAACCTCAAAGGGGCATGTCCCCTCATCCTGCAGTGCACAAGGCTCCACTGGGGCCAAGACCCACACCTTATGTCCAGGCTGAAGCTCTACCAGAGTGGCATTCTGGTCGTACCATCGCTTCATCTCCTCCTGACTGGCTTCCAGATTTGCCTCAGCAAGTTTCCTGAAACGCCTAGTCTGGTTCTTGAAGGCCAGTATGTAGCTATATACATTCTGGGGAGGTTTCCTGGGAGATTGCCCCCAGCCTTCCTTGACCAGACTTAGAGGTCCTCTTACTGGGTGGCCATACAGGAGCTCAAAGGGACTGAACCCTAGAGACTTCTGTGGCACCTCACGGTAAGCAAAGAGCAGGCATGGCAAGAGGACGTCCCACTTACGCCTCATGGGTTCTTCCAGACCCATAATTATGCCCTTTAGAGTTTGGTTGAATCTCTCAACCAACCCATTTCCTTAGGGGTGGTAAGGTGTTTTGAACTTGTAGGTTACACCACACTCTTGACAAAGGGATTTCATATATTTGGATATGAAATTGGTCCCGTGGTCAGACACCACCTCTAGAGGGAATCCCACTCTGGAGAAAAGTCCCATCAGTGCACGTCCCACCACGGGGGCCGTCACTGTCCTCAGAGGGATGGCTTCTGGGTACCGGGTGGCATGGTCCACCAGGACCAGGATAAACCTGTTGCCCATGGCTGTCCTGGGGTCCAGTGGCCCCACAATGTCAATTCCCACTCGCTGGAATGGAGTACTGACCACAGGGAATGGCTGGAGAGGAGCCTTCTGCTTCCTCCCACTCTTCCCACTTGCCTGGCAAGTCTGGCCTTACAATGAGCATCTGAGGTTCTATGCATTAGGGGGCAGAGAAAGGGGGTGACAAGCCTTTCAAAGGTCTTGTCTTGCCACAAATGACCTGCCAATGGCACATTGTGAGCCAGCCCCAGTAGGAAGGCTCTGAAACTCTGGGGTACCACCAGCACACGGGCTGACCCAGGCTCAGCAACCTTAGGCTCTGAATACAGGAGGTCATTCTCCCGATAAATGAAATGTGACCCAGACTGATCACCGTTGGCCTGGTCTGCAGCCTGCTGCCGCAGATCACTGAGAGAAGGACACTCTCTCTGCGCTCTGCAGAATTCCTCCCTGGTGGGCCCTCCTTCCTGCTGCCAATGGGTCTGCTCAGGCAGGTCCCCCAGTTCAGCAATCTGTTCCCCGGTAATCTCCAGGGCGTCCCCCTCAAGGTCTGCTTCCTCCTGGGCCATGGGAACTTCAGGGGCCGGTTTCCCGCGCCCCCTGCGCCTTTTTTCTAAGGCCGGTTTCTGGCCTTCTCCCGCAGGCTCCAGGACCTCTTGAGCATCCCTACTGGCTGCCATCGACCGGGTGGTTACGCACGCCCAGTCAGGTAAACCCACCATCTTCAGGTGAGTTGTCTTCTCCACCTTTTCCCAAGGGGAGCTCTCCAATTCGTTCCCTAGCAAACAGTCTACAGGCATGGCAGTTCTCACAGCTACTTGAAGAGTACCAGACCCCCCCCACTCAAAGGGAACCGGAGCCATAGGGCAACGACTCTGTGTTGTCAGCATTGACAACACGGCAGAATGCATGGGGGACAACCTGCTCTTGAGACACCAGGTGCTGCTTGACAGCAGTCACACTGGCTTCTGTACCTCTATCTCCTTGATTTATGAAAGGTTCAGTATGTGGAGCAGTGTTTGTTTCAGGGCAGGTCTGGACAGGATATGTTTGATTGTGTGCGTATGTGGGAGAAAGCGGTGTGTGAGCGTATGAAGCGTGAACAGGCCTTGGCTGACAAGGAGCAAGGAAAGGCTGCCCATGTCAACGCTTTGCAGCTACAGGATAAGGAAATGCAGGAGCAGAAAGAGAGGGAGATAAGGGAGCGTAATTTACAGATTAATGGTCAGTTCTCCATACGACGTCCTCTCTATCCTGTCCTTAATAATCTACCTGACGATTTTTCATTACTAGATCGTTCCCTACCACCGTATGCAATACCTTCGGCTCCGGACGTGGATGCGAACTCTTCTGACGAGCGGGACGACGGACGGGGCACTCGCTCTATGCTTTCTGCCTTTCGTGCTGCTGAATTGCGATCTGATGCTCGTAAAATTAGTGTTAATACTGCGTCCGCTCTTGATGTTATAGCTAGTATGAAGGGGTGGTTAGAAAAGGAGCGGTTATATTTCTTGGAGGCTTTGGTGAAAGAAATTATTGATCAATTTTGGAAATATTCAGTTGACTTAGAACCTAAAGATGTAACGGCTGATTATCAGAATTTACGTAATGCTCTTTTTGTTCTCACAGATGCAGATGACTTTCTCCGGCGTCTGATTAAAGTACGGGACTCCGCAACACGACTACGTGACGCGAAAAAAGCAGCGAGTTCGACTGTGCCTGGGTCGCCGGTTATGGAAAAGGAAGCTACTATCTTCGGATAAGATACGGGTCACGTAATTCATGCCAAACCCATGTAGGAAGCCGCACCTGTGTATGTCCCTCCTAAAGGTCAAGGTACAGATGATAATAAATTGTCTGTAGATGCAAAGGGTTATTTTGTATATAATTGGGGTTATACCCCTTGGAACAGAGCCGATGGTATGGCCCTTAAGAATGCCTTGCCTGATCCACGTAAAATCCAGCGGCTTTCTATGAGGAGGTGGAGGGGGCTCTTAGTTCTTATGTTATGACGTTAACTGATATTGATCTTTTCTTTGGATTAATATTGCCTCCTGATATGAGGAGGGCGATCCGTAAGACAAATGACCAACCACATTTGGGGGCAGAGTGGAGAGATTTGGAACGAGCAGACAGAGATAGGGAGCCCGCATGTAAACTGTGTCAATTAATTTTAGACTTCCCTGTTGCTATTTTGAATAAGTTAAAGTTGCTCATCCCGCCTAAAAAGATTGATTGGACTATGTTAGCATCTTATAAACAGAAACCAGATGAGTCAGTGTCAGATTTATTTACGCGCTTTGAGGAAGCATTCCATGATTATAGTGGTCAATCATTGACGGATGATACGGGTAGACATCTGTTTGTCGACAAGTATGTAGCAAACCTTTTACCAGAGATTGCTAAACGATTAAAGGCTAGTGAAAGTTCATGGACCACTTCAACTCCCGCTTCTCTTTCAACGATGGCTCAATACTATGAGAGGCAGGAATTGGAGGCAAAAGAGAGTGAGGAGAAAAAGACGAAAGATTTGAAGACAAAAGTGATGTTGGCTCAGGTTTATGCCCCGCAGACTAGAGGGAATGATAGGGGTAGACGCGGGTTTTATGGCCCGCCTTCCTCCAGCCCTGATCTCTCTGCGGATCAGTGTGCGTATTGTAAACAATTTGGGCATTGGATTTCGGATTGTCCAGTGCTACGTGCCCAGAGCAATCAGCGTGGCCGAGGCCAAAATAGATCTAGGAATGGATTCCCAGGCCCTAGAGGAGGGGCGAATGATCGCGCTAGGTTTGAATCTAGTGGTCATGGGCAGGACGGGTACAATACCTTCGATAGACAAAATCAGTATCAGATAGCAGACAGCGGGTCTCCTGAATTTCAAGATGCTACTTATGCATAGGATTGCCTAGGATGGGTTATGGAATCGGTTGCAATCCCAGTAGATCAGAGGGGTCCATATATTTCAGCACATGTTTTGGGTTCTACTGATCAGTTTCCGGTCGATACAGGGGCTACTCGTAGCGCCTTGTCCAAACAATTGGTTCCAAGGGCTCCCCTCTCTGGCACAACGATTACATCGATAGGGTTAGATGGCACACCTTCCCATAGCCCATTGTCACAGCCTCTTTCATTCCATATTGATAAGTTTGCTGCCCCTTGTCCATTTCTACTGTCTCCGAATACACCGGATAATATTGTGGGCCCTGATATGCTAAAATATTTTAGAGCAACGATACGCTGCTCCCCTGAAGGGTTGCACGTTATTTTGAATGAGAATTATCCTGAGGTTGGAAGATCATGTCTTCTCAAGAAAGATGCTGCGCTAGCTTCCCTCCTGAGTGTTTTATGGGCCACTTCAGATACTGATGTAGGGCAGATGATTATCCCTCCCGTTCACATTTGTGTCAAGGAGGGTGTTTTGCTGCCCCGGGTGCCACAATATAAGATTTCTCGGGAAGGTGAAGGTGAAGAAGCATTGACACATATTAGTAGGCCTCAATATCCTGTGGTTTCTGATATCACTACCTTGCTTACTTTAGTCTCTCCTACGACTACTACGTTCTCTGTTATTGACTTGAAGAATGCTTTCTTTTCGATCCCTATTCATCCTGATAGCCGATATCTCTTCGGCTTCACCTTGAATAATCGATTGTATAGATTTTGTAGAGTTGCTCAAGGTTATACGGATAGTCCAAGTATTTACAGTCAGGCCTTGAAAAGACAGCTCGATTCTTTCGAGTTACCGCCAGGAGTGGCTCTCATTCAATATGTCGATGGCATATTATTGGCAGACGATACACCTGAGCAATGTGAGCAGAGTACTTTGTCTTTGCTCTCTTTTCTTGCTATGAATCATCATAAAGTGTCACAAAAGAAATTACAGTATTGTAGACCGAAGGTGACCTACTTAGGTCATCTTCTGTCTAAGGAGGGGCGTGCACTGACACCAGACCGAATCCAAGCAATTTTAGACACACCAGTGCCCTCTACTCAGAAAGATGTTTGTGCTTTCATTGGTTTGACTTCATTTTGTAGACAATGGGTATTGGGATTTTCACATATTGTAAAACCTTTGTTAGCACTGTTGTCAAAGGACACTCCGATTCCCCTTTCATGGACAAATGAATGTCAGAATGCTTTCCAACAGTTAAGATAAGCTCTTTGCTCTGCACCAGTGTTAGGCACACCAGATTATACAAAGATTTTTACACTATGTACATGAGAAAGATAGGTGCGCATTGTCAGTTTTAGTGCAGACACACGGAGATAAGCAGCGGCCTTGTGCGTACTTTTCAGCAGTACTTGATCCTGTAGCACAAGGGTTGCCTGGGTGTTTTCGAGCAGTTGCAGCAACAGCTGCGTCTATACGGCAGAGTGAAGGAATAGTTTTGTCACACAAATTGTTGGTACTAGTACCCCATGTGGTAGATGCTTTATTGAATCAAACGAAAACACAGCATTTAACTAGCGCTCGTTTGACAGGATACGAGTTAACATTGTTGGTGCCTCATTTTACACTGAAAAGGTGCGCAACTTTAAATCCTGCTACGTTGTTGCCATTACCTGCATCTGAGTCTCAATCGGAAGAATCACATGATTGTGTTTTCCTTACTGAGGAACAAACAAAGGGTCGCATTGACTTGCAAGATACGCCCCTTCCAGATGTTGAGGGAGAACTGTGGGTTGATGGATCATGTTTAAAGCTACTAGACGGTACGACTTCCGCAGCCTATGCAATCACGACACTTGAGACAGTGGTAGAAACAGCTCGTATACCACAAAGGTCAGCTCAGGCAGCTAAACATATAGCGCTGACAAGAGCATGTGAGCTTAGTGCTTGACTGTGTCTGAATATCTATACTGATAGTCGCTATGCTTTCGGAGTAGTGCATGATTTTGGCCTACTCTGGAAGGAGCGAGGATTTTTGACATCACATGGGATACAAATTATGCATGGAGAATTGGTGCATAATCTTTTAAACCCATTAATGTGTCCAAAAAAGATAGCGATAGTCAAATGCAGCGCACATAAAAAAGTGATAGATAAAATAGGACAAGGAAATGCTTTTGCAGACCAAACAGCTTGTGAAACTGCGATGTTGAAAAATATTTCCCCTATGTATTTATTTATTTATTTATTTATTTATTAGAAAGTTTTGTATAGCGTGAACAAGACCCGTGGGTATCAGAGCGCTTAACATATAGGCGTATGCAACAGACATGTATCTAAAACAGTTATATGGGCATCAAAACGAATAACATATGAAGGCGTAGGGAAAGACATATATATCAACAGTTATACAGACAACAAATATGAGGTAGATGATAAGAGGTAGATGATAAATATAGTCAATGGTGGGTATACTTCTATCACAATAGTTGGGTCATTGACATTTCGTGATCAATCTATTCTAGGTCGACATATATATCAAACAGTTATACGGAAAACAAGTAAGAGGTAGATAATAAGAGGTAGATGATAAATAAAGAGAGAGGTGGAACTATTTCTATCAGAGATAGAATGTGTAAACAAGTATGAAATTTAGGTCAATTGTCAGATCATGACTGATCTATTCTAGGTAGTGTATTTCTTCATCAGAAAGCTCTTTACTTCTCGCTTAAATGATGCCACATTTTGGATCTTCCTGATGATAGGAGGAATTGAATTCCATATTCTGGGGGCAGCTCCTGAGAACGCTCTACCATAAGTTTTTTTCTTGTGGAAAAAGGCTGGCCGTAATAGAAATTCTCCAGTACTCCTCGCTGGTCGATTCCCTCCCGATAGCTCGATTTTCTTCGCTAGGTATCCTGGAGTGTTGTGGTGTAGCGCTTTATGGGTGATACAAGCTATCTTCATTTGGATTCTTGCTTCATAGGGTAGCCAATTTAAAGCTTTCAGGTGTGGCGATATATGGTCATATTTCCTGGATCCGGTGATAATTCTTGCCGCAGCGTTTAGGCATGCTTTCAATGGTGCTGTGGACATTTTTGGTAATCCAGCTAAGGTGGTGCAGCCGTATTCAATCCTAGAAATAACTAAGGATTGGATAGCTAATTTGAGATCCGCCTCTGAGATGAATGGTTTCAGTTTCCTTAAGTAGTTCAGGTGGAATCGGGCATTCTTGGCCATTGAGTTGATGTGGGCTTTCATGTCTAAATTCTCGTCCAGAGTGATTCCTAGAGATTTCGCTGACTTGATTAATGTTGGGGTGCAGTTTAGTGCAGTTACCACTTTCGTCCACTCCTTTATTTCCGTACGGCTCCTTGCTGGTGAGATTAGTAGGAACTCCGTTTTGTTGGCGTTAAGTTTCAGTTGGTTGGTGATTAACCATTGCAGAGCCATTTTTAAAGCCTTGTTCACTCGTTCCAGATCTTTTAGGGAAGAGATCTTTAGATATATTTGCGTGTCATCTGCATACATGTGATACGATATCTGTGCTTGTTGGAGAATTTCTGTGAGCGGTTCAACGTAGAGGTTAAACAGATCTGGGGATAACGTTGATCCTTGAGGGACTCCGATTGAAATAGGGCATGGAGGTGAAAGTGATTGGTTGACCAGGAATCGTTGTGATCTGTTCTGTAGAAAAGAGATGAACCATTTCAGCACAATTCCTGTCAGACCCATCCTGTCCCGTAACCTGGACAATAATGCTTCGTGATTTACGGTGTCGAAGGCCGACGATAGATCGAGGAGAATCAGTAGGCATGCTCTGTTTTGGTCAAGTGCCTGTAGCGCATCGTCAACAATATGAAGGATCGCTGTTTCCGTACTGTGTCCGGCTCTGAATCCTGATTGGCATTCGTCAAGCAATGAGAACTTGGTGATGTGTTGGCTTAGTTGGTTCTGTACGCATTTTTCTATTAGTTTGGCCAGTAGTGGGATGTTGGTCACTGGGCGAAAGTTGTTTGGGTCTGATCTATCTGCTGTGGGTTTTTTGATTATGGGGGCAACTTGACCTGTTTTTAGGCAGTCTGGGAGGATCCCTTGTGATAGTGAGGCATTTACAATTTCGGTCCATATTGGAATCACAACGTGATTGATTTCTTTTACACATTTTGCGGGAAGGGGATCTTGATAGTGATTGTTTGGTTTTATTTTGGACAGCGTTTTGGCGATACTGTGCTGATCATATAGTTCGAACGTATCCCAACTTGCCTCATTTTTTGTTGTTATGGTGCTCTCCGTTGTAACGGCGGTAGGTATTTGTTCAGTGGGAATGTTTGTCACGGCGTCCTTGAGCTCTACTTCTAGTGATTTCGCCTTTTCTGTAAAAAATGTAGAGAACTCTTCACAAGTTAAGGGTGTTTTTGAGTTCTCATGGGCAGATTTGGCTAATTTGTTTGATTGTTGCTTTAGGATTTCAAAGAGCTTTCGTGGTCTGTTTTTAGCACTATCCAGTTCAGACCGAATGAATTCCTGTTTTGATTTGATGATCATTTTATTGTATTGGCCTCTGATTTTTCTGAGTGCTTTCAGCTCTGGGGATGAAGGGTGTTGTCTCCATTTCCTTTCGGCCATTCTCAGTTTACGTCTTTCTTCATTTAGCGATTCAATAAACCATGGATTTTTTGTCTTCTCCGAGATATTTTTCAGTTTTAGTGGCATGGTGTTATTGACAATATTTTCGACGGTTGTTATATAATGTTCGGTCAGTTCGTTTACGTTCTGCAGGTTGTTATGAGGTTTTAGATCTCTTACACAGCTTTCCACTAGTAGCTCTAAGTTTGCGTCTCTTGTGTCTCTAACCCATTTTTTGGTCTTGAGGGGTTGTCTGGTTGTGCCTTTTACCATTATAGGTATCGTGAAAGTTATGGCATGATGATCCGACCAGTCGCACGGCGTTATAGCGAGGATTGTTGTATCTTTGTTTCGCGCAATAACCCAGTCTAATGTCGCTCCTTTCGAATGTGTGGGTTGTGTGCATAGTTGAGTAAGGTTCAGTTCAGCAAGGAAATCTTTCAGCGATTTGACCAGTTTGTCGTTGTGGTCTTCCCAGTGTAAGTTGAAGTCGCCAAGAAATATATTATTGACGTCGTCATTAGAGTTGGTCGTTATGATCTCCATTAGCTCCTCTGTAAACTTTTCGCTGTCTCCTGGTGGATGATAAAAAGAATGGAGGTTAAATCTTTGTTTGGTAGTTGTTCTGAAATTAAGACCTAGGTATTCGCTTGATTCTAAGGGGTCAGCTTGGATTTGTTTGACCTCAATATCGGATCTGTGAATGCAGGCTATGCCTCCTCCTAACTTTATGGGTCTATCGAGTCTCAGAATGTTGAATTGGGGTGGTACTAGGAGATCCATGATCGGGGATGAGGATTCCGTAAGCCATGTTTCAGTAAGGACTGCTACATCAATATCCTTGTTGATGAAGAGGTCAGCTATATCCGACGCATGTTTTGTTGCCGACCGACAATTGAGTAGTAGACATGTCAATGGTTTTTCTATGTTGCTGAGGTCTCCATTCCTATTCTCTGTGGCTGTTAATTGTACCTGTCGTAGATTATGAGGGTTAGATGTTCTATCCTTCTTTCTCGTTGCTCTGTTTGAGTCAAGTGGTACTGTTTCGATTCTTTCCTCTCTCTCATGTTCCGGTATTCCATACGATCGTGTTAAGGCCAGAGTTTCCTCCTTTGATAAAGGTTTTGCCCTATTCGGTCTGTTGTCATTGTGTTTCAACTGCCAGATCGTTTCGTTACTCTTTCTTTGTGAGCGGTGTATCACGTTTTGGATGTGCGTGACCTTGGAGTGAATGCTCATCATCGTCTCCTCAATTTTAACCATTGCCTGTGAGGTATTTATAGTGATTTGTGCCATCTTGTTTACCAGTTTCTGGAGCATAATAACATCTTTCCTGTTCTGGTGTGATTTCTTAGGGTAGGCAGATCTATTGTTCCGGAGCTTGTATTTTGTTCTTCTTTTTATTGGATCTGTTCTTTTCTCAGTATCCCTTTCATTTGTAACCCCTGTTTGATTATTCCTTCCGTTACTATTGGGGGTGTCGTCATTGATCGCTCCGTAGTGTGTTGTCAAGGGTGCGTTTATGGGTGAGCGTCTGCATGGTGGTGGTGTTCTACTCAAGGGTGGTGTAGGGGGGCTGATATCTTCTCCCTCGTCCACTTCTTGGCTGTCATACGGCATTATTCTCGAGCTTGATGTATGTTCTACCATGGGTGCTTCTTCGTTCCTGAGCGAGGACGGCTCTTCTCTTTGGGGTCGGTTCTGTTCATTGTTTGTCTGATTGATAAATCTATCCATTCTTTCTGTCGTGTTCACCGCTTTGGATCTTGCTATCTCAGGACTATCTTCTCGTGTCGAGCTTTGAGCATGGTGTCCCCTATATCTAATGACTCCACTGTTGTTATCATCAGAGACAGGGGTGTCTCCTGGTGGGATCTGGTGTAGTTGGTGTCTTGTGTCTTCTATTGAATCTTTCAGTATTTGGAATATCTTGGCAAATTTCTCCAGTTCTCTGTTTGCCGCTTGTATCAGTACTATGCCCGATTTGTAGATGGTGATACTTAGTTCTGCTCTGCATCTGTACGATGGTGCAGTCATCATTTTTATGCCATAAGGGATGTTTTTAGTCGTTATTATGGCAAGCATCCTTGAGAAGGTGTTGCGCCATTTTGTTGTTTTGTTCGTGTAGAATATGAGGTCATTCATTGAGGCGCCATTAGTGATATTAAAATAAAGGTCTGTAAATAGTATATCTTGGTTTTTTCTCAGGGTGTCGTGTTTAAACTTTTTAGCTGCATTCTTAGATAGATTAGGTGGGTATTTTATAGTCTGAGCTTTCAAGCCTACCATCTCTTGGTATCGCCCACTCATACTAGCTCTATGTAACACGTCTTCAAGTGACTCTTTCCTCAGCTAGCTTCCGGGTAAGAAGAGCTGCTGATGGTGCTTTGTTCCCCTTCTGTGCTTACTTTCTGAGTCTTGTCTTGTCTTATATAAAGGCTTGCTGTGTGAAGATATTAACTCAGTTTACTCCTGGTATCCGTATAGTCAGTTATAGTTCCAGCTGGACACAGTTAGAGAGCTCTTAGTTCTCTCGTTACCTTCCAAGTTTTATTGTCATTGGGTTATGAGATATAGCAGCCAGACAGTGTAAGATGGCTGCTGTCGGGCTGGTTCTTGTAGGAGCAGAGGGGACTTTCTCTCTTTCCACTACTCCAATTAGTCCTTCTTCCCTGGTCGATTGATCTTATTCCTTGCTTGTTGTTTCGCTGAGGTGTTAGTGTTTCCCTGTTCAGGAGGTGATAATTTAATTAGATAAATTAAATTATTTCATTGTCAGCTCAGCCCAACTTGGAGCACTCGAGTACTTCGATCGCTGGGTTATTGTAGGTCCGGTCTGACTTTGGGCGCCATTTTAAAGTCAGGCAAGGCACAGTTTAGGCTCCCGGTTGACTCCCTCTTCCTGCTTTAGTAAAGTAAGGTCCCGCCACACTCACCGCCGAGCACAAGGACCTCCGCGGGCCCCCGCCCCGTATTGCCTACTTGCTCCTGTCCCTTGCCCGCAATTTCCGACGTCTCTCCCGAAGACGCTCGTCTCCGCATGCGCTGACAGGCTCCGGCTGGGGCTAGCTTGCTACAAGATGTTCCTCCTGCATGAGATGGTCCTCGTAGGAGACTCCCGCCTCAACGCCTACCCGGGGGTCGTCTTCTTACATCGGCGGTCTCCACGGATGGGCAGTTCCTCTCCGGCGGCTCTCCGTCCTTCAGGTCAGTGTGTGTCCGCCATTTGCTGACCGGTCTTCTTGGGTTGTCTTCTGGTGCGCTCGCCACACTGCTTGTTCCGCTGTTGTAGCCACTTGCTTCAGCTCCTCATCCCTTAGTTTGGCAAGGGAAATTTTGTTCGTCTTTTTCTTCAGGGTATTTTGGGATTTATACCGGTTACGGTGATCCCTACCCCAGGAGCTCTCTCACAGAGCTCTTATTCGGCGGCCATCTTCTCGAAATCGCAGGGTGAGCGATGGCATGATGTTAGAGAAGAAATACTAGACATACAGAAATCTGCTTCTGAAGCAGAACTCGAGCAGTGGTCTACAGAGGGAGTATGGGACGATGAGGGCTGTTGGCATAGTAAAAATATGGAGAGATGGAAATTGCCTGCGGCCTATCTGCAACCAATGGTTCAGATGACACATGTACTGGCACATGTTGGAGCTCTCGCAATTACCAAATTGCTTGCACGAGTTTGGGAGCATCCTGAGATTGCCAGTACGGCTAAGAGAGTAGTACAGACCTACTTGATATGCTTACAGCATAATCCTGCCAAAGGGACACCCACTCCTACAGGAGGTTTTGCTCCACCGACTGCACCATTTGAAGTACTACAGATGGATTATATCCAACTCGAGCGCTGTAATAACCTAAAGTATGTCCTAGTGGTGGTATGTGCTTTCAGTAAGTGGATAGAAGCATACCCTACGAAGGACAATACAGCGTTGACGACAGCTAAGCTGTTATTGAAGGAGTACTTCCCTAGATTTGGTGTTTGTAAATTTTTGTGGAGCGAAAATGGGCCTCATTTCGTAGGGAAGATTGTGGAATATGTCCTGAAAGGATTAGGAATAAAGCAAAAATTCCATGCTGTCTTTCATCCGCAGTCAGCAGGCTTGGTAGAGCGATACAATGCTACTCTGAAATTGAAATTAGCATAGATTGTGTCCTCCACATCCTTGAAATGGCCGGACGCTCTGCCTCTGGCGTTGTTATCTATAAGATCAGTGCCACATTCACGATCTGGTCTTACACCTTATGAAGTAGTATTTGGAAGACCTATGAATATTTGGGGCGTTCCTAAGCCGCGTCCAATACATGATGTACCTTGCATATTGATGAATGACTATCTGGCCCGATTAACAAATGACTTGCTTTCTATTCATCAACAGGTTCGAGAAGCTCTTCCAGACAGATCTACGGTTGAGGCTCACGATCTCCAGCCTGGGGACCATGTGATTGTCCGATCCTTTGAGAGGTCTAACAGTCTAGAGCCGAGGTGGCGTAGACCGGAGCAAGTTCTTCTAGCCACGAGAACAGCAGTACGAGTGACGAATCGGAAAAGGTGGATTCACTCTACTCACTGCCGCCGTGTCTCTCCCGACTTGGTGAAACCTGCTGTGCTGTCTGATTATCGAGACATCTTGAACGAGAAAAGAGTCCAGCCATCACGCCCAACGACTCTAAGGAAGTCTTCCCGGACCACACTGTTTCTAGAACATCGAGATATCATCTACGACCAAGGAAAACATCTGTTTTGAACGAGACTGGTTGAGCTACCGCCCGGGGTTAGTGAAACAGAATACCGAAATGGCAAGGGGGGGGATCAGCCCTGCTCAGTATAGAGACACCCGTCTTGACCTTTCGGAGAAGAAACCAACGGCAGCCCCATTAGGGCTCAGCGCTCAATTTTTATTTTTAGTTTTTAAAGGGAAAATTTCACGCTGCTATCGAAAGAATGATGAAAAACAAGAAAATCATCTGCATCATAGGTTTTGCTGTTGCTATGGTGGTTATAGCGATAACAGCTTGGGTCGCAGAAAGAATGGCACCAGCAAAAAAATATTTGTTTGCCACGACTCCGGTTCCATTTGAGCATTTCCATTTTACTTAACCATACCATGAGCAAAAGCATAGACAGACTTACTTGAATAACATTTTCATCCAGATTCTGCACCACACGCACAGCAATACGAACCTTACAAACTGTTGGGTGTGCGGAATGTTACCAGGTCATCAAAAGGAAGGGGGAACTCCTCTTATTCCTCTTCCTTTCTCTCATAATGGTTCTTGCTATGCTTGGTATGCGCTTTTGTTCACTCTGAGATGGCCGTCAAAAGGTGGACTTGTCTTTCGCCTTAATCAAGTTTGCCATCAGGATGAAGATGGTTACCCACAAGCAGAAGGGACTAAGCTGGAGTGGGAAGAATACCGACCGGACAATGCATTTTCACCACACATCTTCACTAATACAAGAATAACGAACATGTCTGATTTGGTTATAATTTATGTCATTAAAGCAACAGCAGATCTAAGTATTAAAAATAAAGGAACCATTCCAGTTGGGGAAAGTGAATGCACCACAATATTAGCATTTGATGGACCAAGTAATGTCGCATTTGTAACTTCGCGTAACTCGTTTTTTGTATGTGGGAACAAGGGTTATCATCGACTTCCAATGGGATGCTCAGGAGTATGTTATGTATCATTTATACTGCCCACTGTGTTTATAGCACCAGAAATGTACCATAAAAGCTTTGTGTTATATCATGATTTCATTGTAAATAGAGTAAAGAGAACTATAAATATTGACACTGTAGATCAAACGGACACTTCGTAACAACAGTATGTTGATTTTAATTTGGGCCTATTTGCTTTCGTAGGCGCTGCCCTGAATAGTAGAAAAGTAAGACGATTAACACGTATTGTAGAAGCTGTTGCCAATCAAACTGCTATGGTATTATGTGGTTCTGAAAATTCTGGACTCGTGTATTAGACTTTGCCGCAGTATGACGATTTTGGTATCAAAAGACAGAGAATGGCTAATACACTATGTACAAGCATTTTCGTCATATTCCAGTAACGATTTCACCTCGAAATCGTCATTTTCGTCCTAAACCCTTGGCTTCCATTTTGTGTACAGCAGCCATTTTGTGAGTTGCCCTCACATAGGCTTATAACTACAGCCAAATTCGATTACAAAGGACACGTACACCTTAATTGACTTCTCTGTGACCTGGGCAAGCTGAAACCATTGCCCCAGGCCGAACCTGCCCCGCCAGTTTCTTTCCCAGTGGCCGAGCGAGATAGCATCAAGGCACAACATGCCATAAACCTTTTCATCACACACACACCCTGCCTAACCTTGCTCACACCTGTCCCTGATTCTTTACATACAACTTGCTTTACGAGGGGGAGGTGCCCGTTTTTATTGGGGGTCCACCGATATCTGATGAAAATGTTGGGCCTTGCCGGGTAATTTATTGTGGGATGAACAAATTGAAATGTGGGCTTGTCATCATGACTCTGCTTTTTCTTTGTAGTGAAAATATATGAATGGTCTACTGTAAATCTAAGAATGTTTGCCTGAAGCATAATATTTTGTATAAAAAGAGAAGCCTGGCTTTGTAAGATTGAGCAGTCTCCTGAGAATATACACGTGCTGTACTTCTAGGACGCCTGTTACTTGGTTGCAGCCAATAAATTCGATCTTTGACTTCACCTAGAAGACTCTGAGTTTCTGTGTCTGAATCAGGAAAGTACTCGAGGTCTTTGGGTGTTGTCCCTGGCACCGCTGGGTTACCGGTTCAGTACCGGTTCTGAAAAACCCAGTACCTCACATTAGGTAATCTCACAGAAGAACTCCAAATTACTAGAATTGTAGCTCTTCAGAACCGTATGGTTTTAGATGTAATATTAGCTGATCGTGGAGGTGCATGTCGCATTATTAGAAGTAGCTGCTGCGTTTTTGTGCCCGATAATTCACCTTCTGCATATGGTGCAATTTCTAAATTACATAAAATTGCTGCTGAAATTCATCCTGAGAACGGTACATGGACATTTTCGAGTTGGATTTGGACTCTACTCACCACCTGGGGTTGGAAACTATTGACCATCTTATGTCTAATAATTGGAATATTCTTCACACTTTGTTTATGTATACAATGTGGTCCCACATTATGCTCTATGTGTATTACTGCCTTTATCCCGTCTAAAAGAAACACTATTGAAACAAAAGATCAACAAATGATAAACAAGGAAATTACAAAACTAATGCTTATCAATTTCGATGATGAGTACCAGGATTACTTCAGATATAAGAATAGCTTCAGATAAATGCTAAAAGGGTCGTCTGTCGTAAATTGGCAGCGATTAGGTTAGCATTCGCTGAAGCTATGAGTGTTTTCATTGTTATATTGATCATGTTTCGGAGGTCATTTTGCATTCCCGGCCTCCATTTTGAAGGTCCACGTTGCCTCATGGTCATCATGCCCTTTGTCCTACCTCTTCGTTAGTTGACCGCATGGTCTGCCCAGCAACAGGATATCTTTAACCCATGGTCAAGCTTCGCGCATGCGCAATTAAACCACATTTGTTTCTAATCGATCACTGTTGAAGAATGTTCCCCCAACTGACCAAAAATGTTAAACTCCTCCCACATGTTGGCTGTGTTCCAAAAAATGTCCTTATATGTACATGAAATCATCTTATGTGTGTACCGCCTATTTTTCAAACCCTTGTATGGGTATAAAAGCACCATGTGCTTTCTGTTCGGTGTGATACTTCTTGCATTACTGCAATGTACCACCACTCCATGGGGTCTTAATAAACTTGTCTTTTGTATTCCAGTTTACGTGCCAACTTCTGTTTTAAGACATCGTGAGTTTTTGCAGTGCATGTAGGCTCGTTAAAACTCAACACAACAGCGTAGTGCTGCCACCAGAGGGAGTAGTTTCCAAACGTTTAGCTTTCAGCTCCAAGTCCCTCAACTTCATTTCATCCTCCAGTTGAATCTTTTTTTCTTCCATAGACAGCCTTTTGTTTTCCATAGCCAGCTGTTCATTAAGTTTTGCCATCTCCATTTCATGGGCCCTGGTCTCCTTCCTGTCTGCCAACTCCTCTGGCGACAGGACTCTGCCAAACTCATGGATGCTTTCTGCTTTTTCAAAGTCTACAACATTTGCAGGCGCTCTGGACTCACTCCAGGCCCTCAGCGCCTTGATGAAGTGTGGCTTATTTTTACATCCTGCCTGCGAAACTCTAAACTTGAGACAGAAGCCCTTCAGTTGGGCGACAGTGTAGCTCTCCAGCCTCTCTTCTTCACAGTCTAGTCCTTCAATGTCAGGGATTACAGAAGCAGCCTTTCCTCCATCGAGTGAACCAGGCATTTTTCTTTAAAAATTTATGAGTTAAGCATTCATGAGCACACACAGTAATTAATTGACCCACCACAAACGGACACCAGTCTAGGATTGGTATAAAAATAAGGATTCTTTATATATCTATTAAGCAGGCTTAAATACAAGACCAAATAACGTTTTAATAAGGCCACAATACATTTTATGCTGGCTGATTGATTATGCAAAAGAATGCGTGTCTCTTAGGTCCGTGAGCGCCACGTTGGCAATGCGGATCGTTGTGGCACTGTTAGTTTTGGAGACACAGGGTTAAATTAACGTTGCGGACCCTCTGGTCCGGTGCGCACGAGTCGGCGTGTGACTCTGACAGTACCTTATGTTCTTGTGTGGGCGTCCGGCTCGGACGGGTGGGTGGCGGTGACGGCAGGCTGGGAGCGGGCAGCCCCTCCTTTCAATGTGCTCCAGGCGTGTGTTGCGGCACATGAGAGGGCGTGGCGTAGAGCGAGGGGCACGGGAGAGGGCGGCAGATGGTCCGGCTTAGGTTGCGGTCATGGTCGGGGGCAGCGTACGAGCAGTATCCTCGCCAGCGGGTCATCCTTGTTTCAGAACCAGCGCTGTACGATGCGGCCGGTACGTCTCATACGTATGGGCCTGATCTCTGGAGTGCGGAGTTGTTTAGGGATCTGACCAGTGTGGTTCTCGGCGGGGGCACGCTGCGAGCATACGGGCCGGCTGAGGGGTGCAGAGCGGCTTCGATACTTCGGTCCAGGCGACGGGAGGCAACGGACCAGTGCGGCTCACAGGAAGGGGGGGTGAAGCGGCGTGCGGGCGGCCCAGAGCAACGGTGCAGGCTGCGGCTCGAAGTGACGAGCGGCAGGGCAGCCAGGCACAGGCAAGATTTACGGGTCGCACTGAGGTCGCGGCTCCAGCGGCCAGGCAGGTTCTGGCAAGGACCAGCTAGCGGTGAGGGCAAGAGGAGTCCAATGTCCCTGGGACTCTTTTCAGGGGTCCGGCTCGCTTCCAGTCCCTTGGAGATTGTTTCGAAAAGCACAAGTAGAGTACAGTCACTTCAGTCTTTCTCCCTCTCCTTCTTGCAGCAAGGCACCCACCACAGGCCAGTCTCCCAGGCTAAAGACAGTACTCCCTTTGAAGTTTCTCCAGGTCCTTCTCTTTGGGCAGAGGTTCTACTTGGCAGAAACAGGATCTGATTTCTTAGGAGCAGGGCTCCTACTTTTATACAGCAATTCTTTTGTTCTTTCAGGCCAGGGAGTCCTTTGCCTAATCCGATTCAGTCCTTGAGCACTTTGTTTTGCAGACTCTGGCTTCTTCTTTCAGTGTGCAGGGCAGAGACATCAGACGCTCCGCAGGAGGTGGAGCCAGCATTGTGGTGGCAAGTACAGTCCAGGAGTACTCTGTTGACAGTCTTCCAGTCTCTCTTTACAAGGTGCAGGGCAGAGATATCAGACGCTCCCCAGGGGGAGGAGCCAGCATTGAGGTGGCAGAGCAAAGCCCTATTCAGTGTCAAGGGGCACTCCCCCTACCCTTCCTGGCGTAATCTCTCTATTCACCACCTGTCAGCCCCAGCCTGTCTCCTGGAATTCCCCAGCCCTGTCACACACAGAAACCAGACAGCAGATATACATCAGAGCAGAGGCGGGCTGAAATGGTTAGGCAAGCAAATAGCAACTTTCTAAAAGTGGTATTTGCAAACACAGAACATTAAAATAAACTTTACTAAAAGATGTATTTTATTATTCTGAGTTCAGGCCTATCAAACTTGAATTTCTACCATGTTCCCTCAGCCTGCTAGGATTATAGAGTGTAATAATTCCAGCAGCCCAGTCTGGCCTATGAGAACAGGTAGCCTTACAATAGTGAAAAACGAAAATGGCTGTAATTCACTATTAGGACATGCCACAGACATCAGGGCTTGTCCTACCTTATACTTACAATGCACCCTGCCCTTGGGCCTACCATAGGAGTGACTAATATGAAGTTAAGGGAAGGTTTAGGGACTGGCAAGTGGGTGCACTTGCCCAGTCAGCATGACAGTACCAGACTGCACGCAGGTTCAGCAATGGCAGACCTTAGACATATTTTACTAGGCTGCTTCTGTGGGTGGCACAACTGGTGCTGCAGGCCCACTAGCAGCATTTGGATTTACAAGCCCTGGCACTCCTGGTACACTTTACTGGGGTCTGATAGTAAACCAAATAAGCCAATCATGGAATCCAAACAATGTATACCCTTTATACAGAGAGCACTTGCACTGTGGCACTGATTGGCAGTGGCACAGTGCTCTGAGCAGCTAACATCAGCAAAAAACATGAGGCACAGCAGCAAAAAGTGGAAGGGAGACTCACGCCAAGGTGCCAGATCTAACACGTGTCCCCTCCAGCTGAAATGTGGGGAGAACTACCCTTCTCCTTGGGAGTTTTCATCACTAAGGCAGAAAAACCTGGACAGACCATCATCATTGGCGTGATCTGTACCAGGGCGATGTTCCACCGTGAAATCCATACCCTGTAGGGAAATGGACCACCTAAACAGCTTTGGATTCTCACCCCTCATTTGCATCAACCATCTGAGGGGCCTGTGGTCTGTCTGAACCCGGAAGTGAGACCCAAACAAGTAGGGTCTTAGCTTCTTCAATGCCCAGACCACGGCAAATGCCTCATGCTCAATTGCACTCCACCTCTGTTCCTGTGGAAGTAACCTCCTACTGATGAAGGCTACAGGTTGGTCCCATCCCTCCTCAGTCATCTGTGAGAGAACAGCCCCTACACCATGCTCTGAAGCGTCTGTTTGCAATAGGAACTCTTTGGAGAAGTCGGGGGCCAGGAGCACGGACGCTGTGCACATGGCAGTTTTCAGGGTGTCAAAAACTTTCTGACAGGTGTCAGTCCAGATCACTTTCCTTGGCTGCTTCTTGGAAATCAGCTCTGTCAAGGGGGCAACAATGCTGCCATACCCCTTGACAAACCTCCTGTAGTACCCGTTGTGTCCTAGGAAGGCCCTCACCTCTGCTTTGGTTTTGGGGGGTTCCCAAGCCAGGATGGTTTCAATCTTGGGCTGAAGGGGCGCCACCTGGCCGCTCCCAACTTGGTAGCCCAAGTACACCAAAGAACCCTGCCCGATCTGGCACTTGCTGGCCTTGATCGTGAGGCCTGCCTTGCGCAGTGCCATCAACATTTCCCAGAGGTGGCGCAGATGTTCTACCCAGGTGACTCTGAACACTGCGATGTCATCCACGTCGGCGGCACTGAACTCATCCAGCCCAGCCAACACCTGGTTGACCAAACTCTGAAAGGTGGCAGGGGCATTCTTCATCCCAAATGGCATAACCTGGAACTGGAAATACCCATCTGGTGTGGAGAATGCTGACCTCTCTTTGGCCCCGTCAGTCAAGGCATTCTGCCAGTACCCAGACGTCAAGTCAAACGTGCTGAGGTACAGGGCAGCCCCTAACCGATCGATGAGATCATCAGCTCTGGGGATGGGGTGCGCATCAGTCTTGGTGACTGAATTGAGTCCTCTGTAGTCCACACAGAACCGGAGTTTGGGTGTGGCACCCGGCGCTGCAGCCTTCCGGACCAAGACCACTGAGCTGGCCCAAGGACTGCTGGAGGACTCAATCACCCCAAGAGCGGTAAACATCCTTTACAACGCAACTTTTACCACGCAGTGACTTTACGACGCAACTTTTACAACGCAAACCATTACAACGCATTGCGCTGGGTGCGCTCTAGGATAGGGAATAGGTTTAATGTACTATCCAACACCTTCCCTACTATCCACGGGGACTGGAGTTGGAATAGTAAATTAAACTATTCACTATCCAGCGCCCCAAAGCACTATGCGTTGTAATGGTATGCGTTGTAAAACTTGCGATGTAAAGGTAGGCGTTGTAAAATTATGCGTTGTAACGTCATACATCCCCAAGAGCAAGCATCTTTGAGACTTCCTCTTTGATGCAAGCCCTGACGCAGTCAGTCACCCTGTAAGCCTTGTGCTTCATAGGTAGACTGTCTCCTGCATCCACATCATGGATGCACCAATCAGTGATATTAGGAACCAGGGAGAAAAGATCAGAAAACTGCCCCAGCAGCTGGTGGCAGACATGCTTTTGCTCAGGGATCAGGGTGGGAGAGAGGTTAACTCCATCCATTGACCCATCTCGGTCTGTGGCTATCAGGAGGTCAGGAAGGGGCTCGTTCTCCTCCTCCATTCCATCATCTGTTGCCAAGAGCATGCCCACTATGGACCTCTCCAAGTGGGGCTTAAGGCGGTTGACATGCAGGACCCTCAAGGGGTTCCTGGGAGACTGCAAGTCCACCAAATAGGTGACTGGACTCTTGCGCTGCACAACCTCAAAGGGGGCTGTCCACTTATCCTGGAGTGCACACGGCTCCACTGGGGCCAAGACCTACACCTTCTGTCCAGGCTGAAGCTCTACCAAAGTGGCATTCTGGTCGTACCATCGCTTCATCTCCTCCTGGCTGGATTCCAGATTTGCCTCAGCAAGTTTCCGCAAACGCCTAGTCTGGTTCCTAAGGCCAGCATGTAGCTATATACATTCTGGGGAGGTTTCCTGGGAGATTGCTCCCAGCCTTCCTTGACCAGACTTAGATGTCGTCTTACTGGGTGGCCATACAGGAGCTCAAAGGGACTGAACCCTAGAGATTTCTGTGGCACCTCACGGTAAGCAAAGAGCAGGCATGGCAAGAGGACGTCCCACTTACGCCTCATGGGTTCTTTCAGACCCATAATCATGCCCTTTAGAGTTCGAAAGAATCTCTCAACCAACCCATTTCCTTAGGGATGGTAAGGTGTGGGGGGAACTTGTAGGTTACACCACACTCTTGCCAAAGGGATTTAATATACTTGGATATGAAATTAGGATCGCGGTCAGACACCACCTCTAGAGGGAATCCCACTCTGGAGAAAATTCCCCTCAGTTCACGTCCCACCACGGGGGCCGTCACTGTCCTCAGAGGGATGGCTTCCGGGTACCGGGTGGCATGGTCCACCAGGACCAGGATAAACCTGTTGCCCATGGCTGTCCTGGGGTCCAGTGGCCCTACAATGTCAATTCCCACTCGCTGGAATGGGGTACTGTCCACAGAGACTGGCTGGAGGGGAGCCTTCTGCTTCCTCCCACTCTTCCCACTTGCCTGGCAAGTGTGTCAGGTCCTATAATGAGCATCAGAGCTCCTATGCATTTGGGGCTAATGAAAGTGGGTGACAAGCCTTTCAAAGGTCTTGTCTTGCCCCAAATGACCTGCCAATGGCACATCGTGTGCCAGCCCCAGTAGGAAGGCTCTGAAACTCTGGGGAACCACCAGCACACTGGCTGACCCAGGCTCAGCAACCTTAGGCTCTGAATACAGGAGGTCATTCTCCCGATAAATGAAATGTGACCCAGAGTGATCACCGTTGGCCTGGTCAGCAGCCTGCTGCTGCAGAACAATGAGAGAAGGACACTCTCTCTGCGCTCTGCAAAATTCCTGCCTGGTGGGCCCTCCTTCCTACTGCCAATGGGTCAGCTCAGGCAGGTCTTCCAGTTCAGCAATCTGTTCCCCGGTAGGCTCCAGGGCATCCCCCTCAAGGTCTGCTTCCTCCTGGGCCGTGGGAACTTCAGGGGCCGGTTTCCCGCGCCCCCTGCGCCTTCTCTCTAAGGCCGGTTCCTGGGCCTCTTCCTCAGGCTCCAGGACCTCTTGAGCACCCCTACTGGCTGCCATTGACCGGGTGGTCACGCACGGCCAGTCAGGTAAACCCACCATCTTCAGGTGAGTTGTCTTCTCCACCTTTTCACCAAGGGGAGCTCTCCAATTCGTTCCCTAGCAAACAGTCTACAGGCATGACAGTTCTCACAGCTACTTGAAGAGCACCAGAGACCCCCCACTCAAAGGGAACCTGAGCCATAGGACAACGACTCTGTGTTGTCAGCATTGACAACACGGCAGAATGCATGGGGGACAACCTGCTCTTGAGACACCAGGTGCTGCTTGACAGCAGTCACTCTGGCTCCTGTATCTCTAAGAGCCTCCACCCTTTGGCCATAGGCGGTCACCCACTGCCCATACTTCTGAGTATGGGGGGACAGGGGGTTCTCAGGGACCATCTCAATGTCTCCTAAGGAGACTAGGGTCATCTGAACTGGCTCCCACCCACCTTGGACTAACTCCTCCCCGAAGGTTACACTAGCTATTTGCCGGGGCGGAGTACCAGTGGGTGCTGGTTTACCAAACAGGTGACACTTAGGATCATTGGCAAAATGACCCACTTCACCACATCTATAACATTTCAGGGGTCCTCTTTGAACAGGGGTACCTGTCGGGGCCCCGGTCTGCTTTGGGGGTGGGGAGGCTGAGAACCTTTCTCTTGGTTCCCTTGGGAATTACTTGGGGGGCCTCTTTGGAACTCCCTCTGTTTACCCATGTCCCCCCACTCTTCTGCTGGGGACCCTGCCCACCCTTGGCCGAGTCTCCCATGTGACCCTTGGGGACCCTGGTGCTGACCCAGCGGTCCGCCTCCTCAGCAAGTCTCCTAGGGTTAGTCAGCTTGCTATCAATCAGGTGCTCGCGTAGCTCAGGAAAACAATTACTGGACAAGTGCCCCCATGCAATTAAATCAACGAGACCTTGAAAATCATTTACTTTGCTACCCTTCACCCAACCATGCAGTGCTCTGCAGAAAAAGGTTACATATTCAACATAGGTACTCCCAGGAATCTTTGTACAACCCCTGAACCTCTGTCTGTACAATTCAGGAGTTAACCCATACCTGGTCATCAAAGCCTCCTTCATGTGTGGGTAAGAATTATGCACTTCAGAAGGAAAATCTAACAGTGTGTCCCGCCCCTCATTGAGGAACTGCCCCCACAACCCTGCTCCCCAATCTCTCTCAGGGACCCGGTGGGAAGACATGGCTACCACATAGGCCTAAAAAATTCCGTAACCACCTCCTTTGGGATGTATACCCTTGACTCTACCTTCACTGGCGTAGTGCTGCCACCGGAGGGAGTAGTTTCCAAACTTTTAGCTTTCAGCTCCAACTACCTCATGCATGCTCCAGTTGAATCTTTTTTTCTTCCATAGCCAGCCTTTTGTTTTCCATAGCCAGCTGTTCATTAAGTTTTGGCATCTCCATTTCATGGGCCATGTTAGAACCCGGGGTCTCTGATTGGCAGAGGTAAGTACCTTAGACCAAGTAGGGACCTAGCTTCCAGTCAGGGTGACGGAATGACCCTCTGAGATAACCCCTGCTCACCCTCTAGGTAGCATGGCGCGAGCAGTCTAGGCTAAACAGAGGCAATGTGGATAACATTTGCACTTAACACAACAATAATCCCCAATCCACCACAAACTGAGACCACACAGGTAAGTATATATAAAATATAACTTTATCTAGTTTCAGCAAAGTAAATCAAGCAGTTGCACGATAAACACTTCATTAGAAAAATGTTGCACTTAATTCTTAATGGCTGCGCTTAGTAGGAAGTTCTTATAAAAAGCAAATAGTCTCTAGTCTCTTTAATCAGGGGTCTAAAAATATTGCCCCTGATTGCTATTCAATCCGCTCTCCCAAGAGCAGGGTAAACAATGCCAGCGTCAAAGAAAGATAGTCCCCTACAACGAGCCCGTGGTGTCAGGGACTCTAAGCGCTTCCTGCGCGTCTCACCCGGATGCTGAAGGAAGGGGGGCTCCTTTCCTGGTGTTCGGGGCTGCTACGTGCGCCGGATGGTCTCAGGCGCCTCGCGCCCCGTAGAGCACACTCGCTCCTTGCCCCGGCCGGTCCCCTCGTGCTCTCCCGCCCGCTCTCGACAATCCAATGAGCGGCGGGGGATGCAGCACACCTCGGGGGACGACCGGCCCGGGGTGGGGAACACAAAGTCAAAAGTCAAAGTCAAAGTCAAAGAATTTATATAGCGCACTACATACCCAGAGGGTCTCAAGGCGCTTAGGGAGGGGAGGGGGATTACTTGTCAAATATCCAAGTTTTAAGTTGCTTTCTGAATGCTAGGTGGTTCTGGGTAAGGCGAAGGTAAGTGGGGAGTGAGTTCCATGTTTTAGCTGCCAGGTATGAGAAGGATCTGCCTCCCATGGTGGTCTTGTTGATGCGAGGTACAGTGGCGAGGGCTTGGCTGGAAGAACGTAGTTGGCGGGAGGGGGTGTAGAAGGACAGTCGTGAGTTGAGGCATTCTGGTCCGATGTCGTAGAGTGATTTGTGTGCGTGGGTTAGCAGTCGGAAAGTGATCCTCTTATTGACGGGTAGCCAATGGAGGTCTTTCAGGTGACCAGAGATGTGTTCGTTACGCGGGATGTCTAATATGATCCTGGCTGAGGCGTTTTGGATTCATTGGAGTTTCTTCTGGAGTTTAGCGGTAGTGCCTGCGTAGAGGGTGTTTCCGTAGTCCAGTCGGCTCGTGACCAGAGCATGGGTGACTGTTTTTCTGGTTTCGGTGGGGATCCAGCGAAATGTTTTTTTGAGCATGCGAAGAATGTTGAAGCAGGATGAGGATACGGCGCTGACTTGTCTGTTCATTGAAAGTGTGGAATCCAGGATAACGCCTAGGTTCCGTGCGTGGTCTGTCGGGATGGGTGCTTTTCCAAGGGCTTCCGGCCACCAAGAGTCGTCCCATGCAGAGGGGGATGTACCTAAGATGAGGACTTCTGTTTTGTCTGAGTTCAGTTTCAGACGGCTGTGTTTCATCCATTCGGCAACTTCTTTCATTCCTTCGTGTAGGTTAGTTTTGGCGGTGCTGGGGTCATTGGTGAGAGAGAGGATCAGTTGAGTGTCATCCGCGTAAGAGATGATGTTGAGGTTGTGTTGGCGGGCGATGGCCGCGAGGGGGCTCATGTATACGTTGAAGAGGGTGGGACTGAGTGAGGATCCTTGTGGTACGCCACAGATGACTTCAGTGGCCTCGGACTTGAATGGTGGAAGGCGGACTCTCTGGGTTCTTCCGGTGAGGAACGAGGTGATCCATTCAAGTGCTTTTCCTTGTATTCCGATGTTTCTGAGGCGTTGTAAAAGGGTGCTGTGGCAGACTGTGTCGAAGGCTGCAGAGAGGTCGAGGAGGATGAGGGCGACTGTGTCTCCATTGTCCAGTAGAGTTCGAATGTCGTCTGTTGCTGCGATGAGGGCGGTCTCAGTGCTGTGTTTGGCTCGGAATCCGGACTGTGAGGGGTCGAGGGATTTGTTGGCTTCGAGGAAAGCGGCGAGCTGGTTGTTGACAGCTTTCTCGATGACTTTGGCCGGGAAAGGAAGGAGCGATATGGGGCGGTAATTTTTGAGTTCGGTGGGGTCCGCTGTGGGTTTTTTCAGAAGGGCGGTGAGTTCAGCGTGTTTCCAGCTTTCCGGGAAGGTGGCGGAGTTGAAGGAGCAGTTGATGACGTCTCGGAGGTGCGGTGCTATGATAGAGTCTGCTTTGTTGAAGATGTGGTGAGGACATGGGTCTGTGGGGGATCCTGAGTGGATGGAGTTCATCAGGCGGATAGTGTCCTCAGTGGAGATTGGGTTCCAGTCGTTAAGGGTGTTCAAGGGGGGAGGATGTTCAGCATATGGTTGGGTGGGTTGGTCTTCGGGTTGGTTGTCGAAGCTGTTGTGGATGTCTGCAATTTTGTTGCGGACTCAGTCCCTCGGCGAGGACAGGTCAGGCCGCTGCTCCGGCGGTCGGCTCCTCGCTGGGGCGTCACCAGATCACGGCTTCTTCGGCGGCTTGAAGGCTGCTCCACGCTGCGGACCAATCAGGTCGCGGCCCTTCAGACGAGCCCCTGCAGTACCCGGGAGTCAGCCAATGGCAGAGCGGCTCCCGGGACTCGGCTCTGACGATGCGGGGCCGTCAACCAATCACGGCCCACCACCACCGATGACGCTGCGCCGCACGGGCCAATCCCGTCACGGCGTTAGTGAGGGGGCTCGGCTCCCTCCACCAATGGGAGCACGGCGGCTTCGTTCTTCGCCGCGGCAACTCCCAGACCTCGAAGCAGGTTACGGAGGGTTTGCTGGCCCCGGGCCGCGGTGGTGATTTGGCGGCAAAGGGGTTTTCGGGGCCGCTGATCACGGTCAGCCGGATTCCCCACCTGTAGATCAACAGGGGGAGCATAGGACGCCGAAAACCACTCCGGGTCCCTCCTCACCCCCTGAATCTGTGCCGAAGAGCACAGCGATTAATCCGCACGGCTGGCAAGTAATAATCACACGTTGGAGCGGACCACAGCACGATCCCTCAGCAGTCCTTGGCAAAGTTTTAGGAACCTTTAACCCTGGGTTCCCAGCAGGAGGCCAGCTCTTCTCAGGCCCTTGGAGATTCAAACACAGCAAAGTCTTGGCAGTTGCAAGCAGGCAGGGTCACAGCACACAGCAAAGTCCCTTTCTCCTCCTCAGCTTCCAGGTAGACAGTAGAACAGGTCAGCCCTTAGAGCACACAGCAAGGCAATCTCCCTTTGGTTCTCTAGCCGTCCTCCTTCCAGCCGAGGTTCCTTCTTGGTTGCAGAATTTCAGAATCTAAACTTCTGTAGTCAGGGGTCCTTTCCTTATACCCCTCAATGTCTTTGAAGTCCTTTGAAGTCTTTGTGCAAGGAGGCCCTGGGTCCAGTCTAAACCAGTTCTGGGGGTTGCGGAGCACTGAGGTGTCTCTGGTTTTCTTCTCCATGTCAGCTTCAGGGCCAGAGGTGTCAGTTGACCACCAGGAGGGAGCTAGCATGGGGGAGGTGGCCGGCACAGCCCAGTACTTATCAGGCATTCCTTCCTCCCACCTCCCAGGCAGGCAGATGTACCCTTTCATCCCCGGGCTGGCTCCGACCCTCTCCTCTGGGGCTCTGCAGCCCCCCTGTCACACCCAAGCATTCCACAAACCCAGGCACACAGAAAGGTTTAGACAAGAGAACAGCCACTTTCTAAAAGTGCTATTCTCCAACACAGGATTTAAAAACATCCTTCACTAAAAGATGTGTCATTAAATTCTGAGTTCAGGGATATCTTTCACTTATGTCCCATCTTGTTCCTATGGGAAGATAGGCTGGTATCACATGGGCCCAGCCTCCTCCATGTTACTCTATGGAGCAAGATAGCCTTACAGCAGTGAGCACATAGAATGGCTGCAGCCCACTACCAGAGCATGTGACCTGCACTAGTACATGCTCTACCTTATCCATACACTGCACCCTGCCCAGGGGGGTACCTAGAGCCTTCCATAGGGGTGACTGATGTGCACAGACAGGGAAGGGTTAGGCCTAGCCAGTGGGGACACTGGCCAGGCTGACATGGCAGTCACTGACTGCACACAGGCTCTGCGCTGGCAGGCCTGAGTCACCATTTTAAAGCTACTCATGTGGATGGCGCAATCTGCGCTGCAGGCCCACTAGTAGCATTTGTCATCACCAGCCCTGGCACACACAGTGCACTTTACTAGGGACTTCGTGGTGATACAAATATGCCAATCAGGTATATTCCATCAATATCACAATTTACAGAGGGAGCACTTACACTCTGGCACTGATCAGCAGTGGCAGAGTGTCCAAAGCATCTAAATCAGCAAAAACGAAATCCAGCACAGCATCAAAACACATGAGTCAGAGGCAAAAAGATGGGGGAAGAACCACGCCAAAAGGTGTCAGGTCTAACACGTGTCCCCTCCAGCTGAAAGTGGGGAGAACTACCCAACCTCTTGGGAGTCCTCATCACTAAGGCGGAAGAATCTGGACAGACCGTCAGCATTGGCGTGTTCTGTACCAGGGCGGTGCTCCACCGTAAAGTCCATCCCCTGTAGGGAAATGGACCACCTCAACAATTTTGGATTCTCACCCCTCATCTGCATTAACCATCTGAGGGGCCTGTGGTCGGTCTGAACACGGAAGTGAGTCACAAACAGGTAGGGCCTCAGCTTCTTCAGAGCCCAGACCACAGCGAAAGCTTCTCTTTCGATGGCACTCCATTTCTGTTCTCTGGGGATTAGCCTCCGGCTAATGAAAGCCACTGGTTGATCTCCTCCCTCCTCATTGATCTGTGAGAGCACTGCTCCCACGCCTTGCTCTGAAGCGTCAGTTTGCACAATGAACTCACTGGAAAAGTCAGGTGCCTTAAGCACCGGTGCTGTGCACATGGCAGTTTTGAGGGTCTCAAATGCAGTTTGACAGGCCTCCGTCCAATTCACTTTCCTGGGCTGATTTCTAGATGTCAGCTCTGTCAAAGGGGCCACGATGGTGCCATAGCCTTTGACAAACCGTCTGTAATACCCTGTGAGACCTAAAAAGGCTCTCACCTCAGTCTGGGTCTTGGGGGGTTCCCAAGCCAGAATGGTATCAATCTTCGCCTGTAGGGGCGCCACCTTGCCGCTCCCCACCTGGTGTCCCAAGTACACCACAGATCCCTGCCCTATCTGGCATTTACTGGCCTTGATAGTGAGGCCTGCCTTCTGCAGAGCCTTCAACACTTCAGTGAGGTGTTGCAGGTGTTCCTCCCAAGTGGAGCTGAACACAGCAATGTCATCCAGGTAGGCTGCGCTGAATTGCTCCAGCCCCGCCAGTACCTGGTTGACCAATCTCTGAAATGTGGCAGGGGCATTTTTCAACCCGAAGGGCATGACACGGAAATGGAAGTGCCCCTCTGGTGTTGAAAATGCTGACCTCTCCTTCGCCCCGTCAGTTAAGGCAATCTGCCAGTACCCTGAAGTCAAATTAAAAGTACTCAGGTACTGGGCAGCTCCCAACCGATCCACCAGCTCATCAGCTCTGGGGATGGGGTGCGCGTCAGTCTTGGTGACCGCATTGAGCCCACGGTAGTCCACGCAGAACCGAAGTTCTGGAGTGCCACCGGGGTTAGCAGCTTTCTTAGGCACTAAGACCACTGGGCTAGCCCAGGGGCTGCTTGAGGGCTCAATAACCCCTAGCGTCAACATCTTGGAAACCTCTTCCTTGATGCTGGCTCTGACCTTGTCAGCCACTCTGTAAAACTTCTGTTTCACAGGCAGACTGTCTCCAGTGTCCACGTCGTGGACGCACCATTTGGTGACACCTGGGGTCAGGGAGAACAGGGGGGCGAACTGACCCAAGACTTGGCGACAGTCCTCCTGCTGCTCTGGAGTCAGGGTGGGGGAGAGGACCACACCATCCACTGACCCATCTTGCTCCTTGACTGCCAGGAGGTCAGGGAGAGGATCACTATCCTCCTCCCCTCCAGCATCTGTAGCCATGAGCATCGTCACCTCCGTCATCTCAAAGTGGGGTTTGAGGCGGTTCACATGTAGCACTCTCAGGGGCTGCCTGGGAGTCTTCAGGTTAACCAAATAGGTAACCTCGCTCTTGCGCTCCACCACCTCATATGGCCCAGACCACTTGTCACGGAGCGCACAAGGCTCCACTGGCGCCATCACCCACACTTTCTGACCAGGTTGGAACTCAACCAGAGAAGTGTTCTGGTCATACCACCTCTTCATTTCCTCCTGGCTAGCCTCCAGGTTCTCTTGAGCGAGCTTCCTGAAGCGCTTGGTCTGGTTGCGAATGGCCAGCACATAGCTGAACACATCCTGAGGGGTTTTCCCACAGGATTTCTCCCACCCCTCCTTCACCAGAGTCAGAGGCCCTCTGACAGGGTGGCCATACAGCAACTCAAAGGGACTGAACCCTAAGGATTTCTGAGGCACCTCCCTGTAGGCAAACAACAGGCATGGCAACAAGACATCCCATTTCCGCCTCATGGGCTCTTCCAGGCCCATAATCATGCCCTTCAATGTGCGGTTGAATCTCTCAACCAAACCATTTCCTTGAGGGTGGTAAGGTGTGGTGAATTTGTAGGTTACCCCACACTCACTCCACAGGGACTTCATATACTTAGAAATGAAGTTTGTCCCGCGGTCCGAGACGACCTCCCTGGGAAATCCCACCCGGGAAAAGATCCCCATCAGGGCACGGCCCACCACTGGGGCGGTGACTGTCCTGAGCGGAAGCGCTTCCGGGTACCGAGTGGCATGGTCCACCAAGACCAGGATAAACCTGTTGCCTAGGGCTGTCTTGGGATCCAGGGGCCCCACGATGTCAATGCCCACCCGCTCAAAAGGGGTGCTCACCACGGGAAAGGGTTGGAGGGGGGCCACGCGCTTCCCTCCACTCTTGCCACTGGCCTGACAAGTCTGGCAAGATTTACAAAAGGCAGAGACGTGTGTCTTCATCTGGGGCCAGTAGAAATGGGTGACAAGCCTGCGATAGGTCTTGTCCTGCCCCAGATGTCCTGCGAGAGGCACGTCATGAGCCAGACCCAGGAGGAAGTTCCTGAAGCGCTCCGGTACCACCAGCACACGGGCTGCACCGGGCTCTGCGAACTTAGGCTCACTATAAAGTAAGTCATCCTCCCAGTAGATCAAATGCTCCTTGGACCCCAGGCCTGCGGCCTGGTCGGCAGCCTGCTGCCGCACACCAATGAGAGAAGGGCACTCCTTCTGAGCCTGGCAGAATTCCTCCCTGGAGGGACCACCCTCTTGCTGCCACTGGGACAGCTCAGGCAATTCCCCTAGTTCGGCCACCTGCTCCCCTGTAGGTTCCAGGGCATCCCCTTCCGGGTCTGCCTCCTCCTGGACCGTGGGAACAGTGGGGGCCGGTTTCCCGCGCCCTCTACCCCTTCTTCTCTTGGCAGGTTCCTGGGCCATGGTTCCAGGCTCCAGCTCTGCTAGACCGCCCTCTCTGGCTGTCATTGCACGGGTGGACACACAGATCCACGCAGGCAAACCCAACATCTCCAAGTGAGTCCTGTGCTCCACCTCTTTCCATGGGGAGCTCTCCAGGTCATTACCTAATAGACAATCTACAGGCAAGGCATCACTTACAACAATCTCCAGAATACCGGAGACTCCTCCCCATTCGAATGGAACTTTCGCCAACTTGCAGTAGCGCACTGAACTGTCAGCTGCCACCACAGGCCAAAGTACCTGGGGAACAATTTGCTCTTCAGACACCCACCGACACCTAACAGAGGTCACGCTGGCCCCTGTGTCTCTCAGAGCCTCCACCACCTGTCCATTGATGGTCACCTTCTACCCGTATTTCTTAGTGTTTTGGGGCAGTAAAGTTTCCTGGGCCATCTCTTGGTCTCCTAGAGAGACAAGGGTCATCAATGCTAACCCCTCCTCCCTGCTAGAAATCAAATCCCCTCCCAAAGCTACACTGGCCAACGCCGGAGCTGGAGCTGGAGCACCAGTGGGTGCTGATTTCTTCTTTGGACAGCTTGGAGCAATGTGCCCCACCTCCCTGCATGAATAGCAAGTAAGGGTCTTTTTGTCCTGCGGGCCCTTATGGGGCCAGGACTTCTTAGGCTTGGGGGGTTGAGACACCTTCTCCTGGGAACTACTTTGGGGCCCTTTAGAAGACTCCTTTTGATTACCCGTGTCCCCCCACTCTTCTGCTGGGGACCCTGTCCACCTTTGGCTGGGGTACTTACCACCCCCTTGTGGACCCTGGTGCTCGTCCACCGGTCCGCCTCTTTAGCAAGCTCACTGGGATCAGTTAACTTGCTATCCAAAAGATGCTGGCGCAGCTCTGGGACACATAAACTACTTAAGTGCTCCCTACTAATCAAGTGACACAACCCCACATAATCAGTAACTTTGCTGCCCTTCATCCAACCTTCCAGTGCACGTGTGTACATACTCACACACTCCACCCAAGTACTTGAATCAAGCTTCTTGAAGTTCCTAAACTTCTGGCGGTACTGTTCAGCAGTGAGCCCATACCTGAGGCACAAAGCCTCCTTCATGGCGGAGTAGGACAAAGCATCCTTTGCTTCTAAGGGTGCCAAAACATCCCTCCCAGAGGCCTCAAAATGCTTCCACAATCCTGCTCCCCAATTCTTCTCAGGCACCTCATTCATCTTTAAGGCAAGTTCATACGCTCTGAACCACGCATAAATATCCTCACCCCTCTGACAATTCTGTACCAGATCCTTTGGTATGTATACCTTACCCGCCTGTACTGGTTGTGCGTTGCCACCATTAGAACTGGACACCCTCTCTTTATATTTGAAGTCCAACTCCTTCATGCTCCTCTCATGAGCCAATTGGAGCTTCTTTTCCTCCAAAGCGAGAGTATGTCTTCTCTCCTGCGCCGCTCTCTCCTGCGCCTCTTTCTCAACTTCCAGGCGCAGTCTCTTCTCATCGGCTTCCGCTCTGAGCTTCAAAAGCTCAATCTCATGGGCCCTAACTCGCTGATTCTCCTCTATTTCCTCTGGAGACATACCCCTACTGGAGTGGTCGCTGCCGGTCCTAGACCCTGGCTTCCTCACTGGCAATTCACTGGGCAAAAACCCATTCTCCTGTGTGTCTCCCTCTCCAGTAGCAGCTTCCGGGGCACCATGTTTGGCCTCCCACCAGGCCCTCAGAGCTGTCCGTAGCTCTTCCTTATTTGCGCCGCCCCTTACTGGGCATTCAAGCTGTCTGCAGACTTTTATCAGTTGCTCCTTGTTATAGGTTAACAACCTATGGATTTCAAATTCCACTTCCACGTCTCCATCCACGCTTGGCGCTTTCCGAGACATGATGCTTCCTAACCTTTTCAACTAAAAAGGTTTCACCAAAAAGAAAAAAAATCTTGTGTAACCTGTGCCGCTAAACTAGACTAGTGATGTACAAGAGATCACTGCCGGTCAAGTGCAATTATTAGTTCAAAAATCCGCACCGCGAGCCACCAATGTTAGAACCCGGGGTCTCTGATTGGCAGAGGTAAGTACCTTAGACCAAGTAGGGACCCTAGCTTCCAGTCAGGGTGACGGAATGACCCTCTGAGATAACCCCTGCTCACCCTCTAGGTAGCATGGCGCGAGCAGTCTAGGCTAAACAGAGGCAATGTGGATAACATTTGCACTTAACACAACAATAATCCCCAATCCACCACAAACTGAGACCACACAGGTAAGTATATATAAAATATAACTTTATCTAGTTTCAGCAAAGTAAATCAAGCAGTTGCACGATAAACACTTCATTAGAAAAATGTTGCACTTAATTCTTAATGGCTGCGCTTAGTAGGAAGTTCTTATAAAAAGCAAATAGTCTCTAGTCTCTTTAATCAGGGGTCTAAAAATATTGCCCCTGATTGCTATTCAATCCGCTCTTCCAAGAGCAGGGTAAACAATGCCAGCGTCAAAGAAAGATAGGCCCCTACAACGAGCCCCTGGTGTCAGGGACTCTAAGCGCTTCCTGCGCGTCTCACCCGGATGCTGGGGGAAGGGGGGCTCCTTTCCTGGTGTTCGGGGCTGCTACGTGCGCCGGATGGTCTCAGGCGCCTCGCGCCCCGTAGAGCACACTCGCTCCTTGCCCCGGCCGGTCCCCTCGTGCTCTCCCGCCCGCTCTCGACAATCCAACGAGCGTCGGGGGATGCAGCACACCTCGGGGGACGACCGGCCCGGGGTGGGGAACACACGCGGACTCACTCCCTCGGCGAGGACAGGTCAGGCCGCTGCTCCGGCGGTCGGCTCCTCGCTGGGGGGTCACCAGATCACGGCTTCTTCGGCGGCTTGAAGGCTGCTCCACGCTGCGGACCAATCAGGTCGCGGCCCAATCTGCCAGTACCCTGAAGTCAAATCAAAAGTACTCAGGTACTGGGCAGCTCCCAACCGATCCACCAGCTCATCAGCTCTGGGGATGGGGTGCACGTCAGTCTTGGTGACCGCATTGAGCCCACGGTAGTCCACGCAGAACCGAAGTTCTGGGGTTCCACCGGGGTTAGCAGCTTTCTTAGGCACTAAGACCACTGGGCTAGCCCAGGGGCTGCTTGAGGGCTCAATAACCCCTAGCGTCAACATCTTGGAAACCTCTTCCTTGATGCTGGCTCTGACCTTGTCAGCCACTCTGTAAAACTTCTGTTTCACAGGCAGACTGTCTCCAGTGTCCACGTCGTGGACGCACCATTTGGTGACACCTGGGGTCAGGGAGAACAGGGGGGCGAACTGACCCAAGACTTGGCGACAGTCCTCCTGCTGCTCTGGAGTCAGGGTGGGGGAGAGGACCACACCATCCACTGACCCATCTTGCTCCTTGACTGCCAGGAGGTCAGGGAGAGGATCACTATCCTCCTCCCCTCCAGCATCTGTAGCCATGAGCATCGTCACCTCCGTCCTCTCAAAGTGGGGTTTGAGGCGGTTCACATGTAGCACTCTCAGGGGCTGCCTGGGAGTCTTCAGGTTAACCAAATAGGTAACCTTGCTCTTGCGCTCCCCCACCTCATATGGCCCAGACCACTTGTCACGGAGCGCACAAGGCTCCACTGGCGCCATCACCCACACTTTCTGACCAGGTTGGAACTCAACCAGAGAAGTGTTCTGGTCATACCACCTCTTCATTTCCTCCTGGCTAGCCTCCAGGTTCTCTTGAGCGAGCTTCCTGAAGCGCTTGGTCTGGTTGCGAATGGCCAGCACATAGCTGAACACATCCTGAGGGGTTTCCCCACGGGATTTCTCCCACCCCTCCTTCACCAGAGTCAGAGGCCCTCTGACAGGGAGGCCATACAGCAACTCAAAGGGACTGAACCCTAAGGATATCTGAGGCACCTCCCTGTAGGAAAACAACAGGCATGGCAACAAGACATCCCATTTCCGCCTCATGGGCTCTTCCAGGCCCATAATCATGCCCTTCAATGTGCGGTTGAATCTCTCAACCAAACCATTTCCTTGAGGGTGGAAAGGTGTGGTGAATTTGTAGGTCACCCCACACTCACTCCACAGGGACTTCATATACTTAGAAATGAAGTTTGTCCCGCGGTCCGAGACGACCTCCCTGGGAAATCCCACCCGGGAAAAGATCCCCATCAGGGCACGGCCCACCACTGGGGCGGTGACTGTCCTGAGCGGAAGGGCTTCCGGGTACCGAGTGGCATGGTCCACCAAGACCAGGATAAACCTGTTGCCTAGGGCTGTCTTGGGATCCAGGGGCCCCACGATGTCAATGCCCACCCGCTCAAAAGGGGTGCTCACCACGGGAAAGGGTTGGAGGGGGGCCACGCGCTTCCCTCCACTCTTGCCACTGGCCTGACAAGTCTGGCAAGATTTACAAAAGGCAGAGACGTGTGTCTTCATCTGGGGCCAGTAGAAATGGGTGACAAGCCTGTGATAGGTCTTGTCCTGCCCCAGATGTCCTGCGAGAGGCACGTCATGAGCCAGACCCAGGAGGAAGTTCCTGAAGCGCTCCGGTACCACCAGCACACGGGCTGCACCGGGCTCAGCGAACTTAGGCTCACTATACAGTAAGTCAGCCTCCCAGTAGATCAAATGCTCCTTGGACCCCAGGCCTGCGGCCTGGTCGGCAGCCTGCTGCCGCACACCAATGAGAGAAGGGCACTCCTTCTGAGCCTGGCAGAATTCCTCCCTGGAGGGACCACCCTCTTGCTGCCACTGGGACAGCTCAGGCAATTCCCCTAGTTCGGCCACCTGCTCCCCTGTAGGTTCCAGGGCATCCCCTTCCGGGTCTGCCTCCTCCTGGACCGTGGGAACAGTGGGGGCCGGTTTCCCGCGCCCTCTACCCCTTCTTCTCTTGGCAGGTTCCTGGGCCATGGTTCCAGGCTCCAGCTCTGCTAGACCGCCCTCTCTGGCTGTCATTGCACGGGTGGACACACAGATCCATGCAGGCAAACCCAACATCTCCAAGTGAGTCCTGTGCTCCACCTCTTTCCATGGGGAGCTCTCCAGGTCATTACCTAATAGACAATCTACAGGCAAGGCATCACTTACAACAATCTCCAGAATACCGGAGACTCCTCCCCATTCGAATGGAACTTTCGCCAACTTGCAGTAGCGCACTGAACTGTCAGCTGCCACCACAGGCCGAAGTACCTGGGGAACAATTTGCTCTTCAGACACCCACCGACACCTAACAGAGGTCACGCTGGACCCTGTGTCTCTCAGAGCCTCCACCACCTGTCCATTGATGGTCACCTTCTGCCCGTATTTCTTAGTGTTTTGGGGCAGTAAAGTTACCTGGGCCATCTCTTTGTCTCCTAGAGAGACAAGGGTCATCAATGCTAACCCCTCCTCCCTGCTAGAAATCAAATCCCCTCCCAAAGCTACACTGGCCAACGCCGGAGCTGGAGCTGGAGCACCAGTGGGTGCTGATTTCTTCTTTGGACAGCTTGGAGCAATGTGCCCCACCTCCCTGCATGAATAGCAAGTAAGGGTCTTTTTGTCCTGCGGGCCCTTATGGGGCCAGGACTTCTTAGGCTTGGGGGGTTGAGACACCTTCTCCTGGGAACTACTTTGGGGCCCTTTAGAAGACTCCTTTTGATTACCCGTGTCCCCCCACTCTTCTGCTGGGGACCCTGTCCACCTTTGGCTGGGGTACTTACCACCCCCTTGTGGACCCTGGTGCTCGTCCACCGGTCCGCCTCTTTAGCAAGCTCACTGGGATCAGTTAACTTGCTATCCAAAAGATGCTGGCGCAGCTCTGGGACACATAAACTACTTAAGTGCTCCCTACTAATCAAGTGACACAACCCCACATAATCAGTAACTTTGCTGCCCTTCATCCAACCTTCCAGTGCACGTGTGTACATACTCACACACTCCACCCAAGTACTTGAATCAAGCTTCTTGAAGTTCCTAAACTTCTGGCGGTACTGTTCAGCAGTGAGCCCATACCTGAGGCACAAAGCCTCCTTCATGGCGGAGTAGGACAAAGCATCCTTTGCTTCTAAGGGTGCCAAAACATCCCTCCCAGAGGCCTCAAAATGCTTCCACAATCCTGCTCCCCAATTCTTCTCAGGCACCTCATTCATCTTTAAGGCAAGTTCATACGCTCTGAACCACGCATAAATATCCTCACCCCTCTGACAATTCTGTACCAGATCCTTTGGTATGTATACCTTACCCGCCTGTACTGGTTGTGCGTTGCCACCATTAGAACTGGACACCCTCTCTTTATATTTGAAGTCCAACTCCTTCATGCTCCTCTCATGAGCCAATTGGAGCTTCTTTTCCTCCAAAGCGAGAGTATGTCTTCTCTCCTGCGCCGCTCTCTCCTGCGCCTCTTTCTCAACTTCCAGGCGCAGTCTCTTCTCATCGGCTTCCGCTCTGAGCTTCAAAAGCTCAATCTCATGGGCCCTAACTCGCTGATTCTCCTCTATTTCCTCTGGAGACATACCCCTACTGGAGTGGTCGCTGCCGGTCCTAGACCCTGGCTTCCTCACTGGCAATTCACTGGGCAAAAACCCATTCTCCTGTGTGTCTCCCTCTCCAGTAGCAGCTTCCGGGGCACCATGTTTGGCCTCCCACCAGGCCCTCAGAGCTGTCCGTAGCTCTTCCTTATTTGCGCCGCCCCTTACTGGGCATTCAAGCTGTCTGCAGACTTTTATCAGTTGCTCCTTGTTATAGGTTAACAACCTCTGGATTTCAAATTCCACTTCCACGTCTCCATCCACGCTTGGCGCTTTCCGAGACATGATGCTTCCTAACCTTTTCAACTAAAAAGGTTTCACCAAAAAGAAAAAAAATCTTGTGCAACCTGTGCCGCTAAACTAGACTAGTGATGTACAAGAGATCACTGCCGGTCAAGTGCAATTATTAGTTCAAAAATCCGCACCGCGAGCCACCAATGTTAGAACCCGGGATCTCTGATTGGCAGAGGTAAGTACCTTAGACCAAGTAGGGACCCTAGCTTCCAGTCAGGGTGACGGAATGACCCTCTGAGATAACCCCTGCTCACCCTCTAGGTAGCATGGCGCGAGCAGTCTAGGCTAAACAGAGGCAATGTGGATAACATTTGCACTTAACACAACAATAATCCCCAATCCACCACAAACTGAGACCACACAGGTAAGTATATATAAAATATAACTTTATCTAGTTTCAGCAAAGTAAATCAAGCAGTTGCACGATAAACACTTCATTAGAAAAATGTTGCACTTAATTCTTAATGGCTGCGCTTAGTAGGAAGTTCTTATAAAAAGCAAATAGTCTCTAGTCTCTTTAATCAGGGGTCTAAAAATATTGCCCCTGATTGCTATTCAATCCGCTCTTCCAAGAGCAGGGTAAACAATGCCAGCGTCAAAGAAAGATAGGCCCCTACAACGAGCCCCTGGTGTCAGGGACTCTAAGCGCTTCCTGCGCGTCTCACCCGGATGCTGGGGGAAGAGGGGCTCCTTTCCTGGTGTTCGGGGCTGCTACGTGCGCCGGATGGTCTCAGGCGCCTCGCGCCCCGTAGAGCACACTCGCTCCTTGCCCCGGCCGGTCCCCTCGTGCTCTCCCGCCCGCTCTCGACAATCCAACGAGCGGCGGGGGATGCAGCACACCTCGGGGGACGACCGGCCCGGGGTGGGGAACACACGCGGACTCACTCCCTCGGCGAGGACAGGTCAGGCCGCTGCTCCGGCGGTCGGCTCCTCGCTGGGGGGTCACCAGATCACGGCTTCTTCGGCGGCTTGAAGGCTGCTCCACGCTGCGGACCAATCAGGTCGCGGCCCAATCTGCCAGTACCCTGAAGTCAAATCAAAAGTACTCAGGTACTGGGCAGCTCCCAACCGATCCACCAGCTCATCAGCTCTGGGGATGGGGTGCACGTCAGTCTTGGTGACCGCATTGAGCCCACGGTAGTCCACGCAGAACCGAAGTTCTGGGGTTCCACCGGGGTTAGCAGCTTTCTTAGGCACTAAGACCACTGGGCTAGCCCAGGGGCTGCTTGAGGGCTCAATAACCCCTAGCGTCAACATCTTGGAAACCTCTTCCTTGATGCTGGCTCTGACCTTGTCAGCCACTCTGTAAAACTTCTGTTTCACAGGCAGACTGTCTCCAGTGTCCACGTCGTGGACGCACCATTTGGTGACACCTGGGGTCAGGGAGAACAGGGGGGCGAACTGACCCAAGACTTGGCGACAGTCCTCCTGCTGCTCTGGAGTCAGGGTGGGGGAGAGGACCACACCATCCACTGACCCATCTTGCTCCTTGACTGCCAGGAGGTCAGGGAGAGGATCACTATCCTCCTCCCCTCCAGCATCTGTAGCCATGAGCATCGTCACCTCCGTCCTCTCAAAGTGGGGTTTGAGGCGGTTCACATGTAGCACTCTCAGGAGCTGCCTGGGAGTCTTCAGGTTAACCAAATAGGTAACCTTGCTCTTGCTCTCCCCCACCTCATATGGCCCAGACCACTTGTCATGGAGCGCACAAGGCTCCACTGGCGCCATCACCCACACTTTCTGACCAGGTTGGAACTCAACCAGAGAAGTGTTCTGGTCATACCACCTCTTCATTTCCTCCTGGCTAGCCTCCAGGTTCTCTTGAGCGAGCTTCCTGAAGCGCTTGGTCTGGTTGCGAATGGCCAGCACATAGCTGAACACATCCTGAGGGGTTTTCCCACGGGATTTCTCCCACCCCTCCTTCACCAGAGTCAGAGGCCCTCTGACAGGGAGGCCATACAGCAACTCAAAGGGACTGAACCCTAAGGATATCTGAGGCACCTCCCTGTAGGAAAACAACAGGCATGGCAACAAGACATCCCATTTCCGCCTCATGGGCTCTTCCAGGCCCATAATCATGCCCTTCAATGTGCGGTTGAATCTCTCAACCAAACCATTTCCTTGAGGGTGGAAAGGTGTGGTGAATTTGTAGGTCACCCCACACTCACTCCACAGGGACTTCATATACTTAGAAATGAAGTTTGTCCCGCGGTCCGAGACGACCTCCCTGGGAAATCCCACCCGGGAAAAGATCCCCATCAGGGCACGGTCCACCACTGGGGCGGTGACTGTCCTGAGCGGAAGGGCTTCCGGGTACCGAGTGGCATGGTCCACCAAGACCAGGATAAACCTGTTGCCTAGGGCTGTCTTGGGATCCAGGGGCCCCACGATGTCAATGCCCACCCGCTCAAAAGGGGTGCTCACCACGGGAAAGGGTTGGAGGGGGGCCACGCGCTTCCCTCCACTCTTGCCACTGGCCTGACAAGTCTGGCAAGATTTACAAAAGGCAGAGACGTGTGTCTTCATCTGGGGCCAGTAGAAATGGGTGACAAGCCTGTGATAGGTCTTGTCCTGCCCCAGATGTCCTGCGAGAGGCACGTCATGAGCCAGACCCAGGAGGAAGTTCCTGAAGCGCTCCGGTACCACCAGCACACGGGCTGCACCGGGCTCAGCGAACTTAGGCTCACTATACAGTAAGTCAGCCTCCCAGTAGATCAAATGCTCCTTGGACCCCAGGCCTGCGGCCTGGTCGGCAGCCTGCTGCCGCACACCAATGAGAGAAGGGCACTCCTTCTGAGCCTGGCAGAATTCCTCCCTGGAGGGACCACCCTCTTGCTGCCACTGGGACAGCTCAGGCAATTCCCCTAGTTCGGCCACCTGCTCCCCTGTAGGTTCCAGGGCATCCCCTTCCGGGTCTGCCTCCTCCTGGACCGTGGGAACAGTGGGGGCCGGTTTCCCGCGCCCTCTACCCCTTCTTCTCTTGGCAGGTTCCTGGGCCATGGTTCCAGGCTCCAGCTCTGCTAGACCGCCCTCTCTGGCTGTCATTGCACGGGTGGACACACAGATCCACGCAGGCAAACCCAACATCTCCAAGTGAGTCCTGTGCTCCACCTCTTTCCATGGGGAGCTCTCCAGGTCATTACCTAATAGACAATCTACAGGCAAGGCATAACTTACAACAATCTCCAGAATACCGGAGACTCCTCCCCATTCGAATGGAACTTTCGCCAACTTGCAGTAGCGCACTGAACTGTCAGCTGCCACCACAGGCCGAAGTACCTGGGGAACAATTTGCTCTTCAGACACCCACCGACACCTAACAGAGGTCACGCTGGCCCCTGTGTCTCTCAGAGCCTCCACCACCTGTCCATTGATGGTCACCTTCTGCCCGTATTTCTTAGTGTTTTGGGGCAGTAAAGTTACCTGGGCCATCTCTTGGTCTCCTAGAGAGACAAGGGTCATCAATGCTAACCCCTCCTCCCTGCTAGAAATCAAATCCCCTCCCAAAGCTACACTGGCCAACGCCGGAGCTGGAGCACCAGTGGGTGCTGATTTCTTCTTTGGACAGCTTGGAGCAATGTGCCCCACCTCCCTGCATGAATAGGAAGTAAGGGTCTTTTTGTCCTGCGGGCCCTTATGGGGCCAGGACTTCTTAGGCTTGGGGGGTTGAAACACCTTCTCCTGGGAACTACTTTGGGGCCCTTTAGAAGACTCCTTTTGATTACCCGTGTCCCCCCACTCTTCTGCTGGGGACCCTGTCCACCTTTGGCTGGGGTACTTACCACCCCCTTGTGGACCCTGGTGCTCGTCCACCGGTCCGCCTCTTTAGCAAGCTCACTGGGATCAGTTAACTTGCTATTCAAAAGATGCTGGCGCAGCTCTGGGACACATAAACTACTTAAGTGCTCCCTACTAATCAAGTGACACAACCCCACATAATCAGTAACTTTGCTGCCCTTCATCCAACCTTCCAGTGCACGCGTGTGTATACTCACACACTCCACCCAAGTACTTGAATCAAGCTTCTTGAAGTTCCTAAACTTCTGGCGGTACTGTTCAGCAGTGAGCCCATACCTGAGGCACAAAGCCTCCTTCATGGCGGAGTAGGACAAAGCATCCTTTGCTTCTAAGGGTTCCAAAACATCCCTCCCAGAGGCCTCAAAATGCTTCCACAATCCTGCTCCCCAATTCTTCTCAGGCACCTCATTCATCTTTAAGGCAAGTTCATACGCTCTGAACCACGTATAAATATCCTCACCCCTCTGACAATTCTGTACCAGATCCTTTGGTATGTATACCTTACCCGCCTGTACTGGTTGTGCGTTGCCACCATTAGAACTGGACACCCTCTCTTTATATTTGAAGTCCAACTCCTTCATGCTCCTCTCATGAGCCAATTGGAGCTTCTTTTCCTCCAAAGCGAGAGTATGTCTTCTCTCCTGCGCCGCTCTCTCCTGCGCCTCTTTCTCAACTTCCAGGCGCAGTCTCTTCTCATCGGCTTCCGCTCTGAGCTTCAAAAGCTCAATCTCATGGGCCCTAACTCGCTGATTCTCCTCTATTTCCTCTGGAGACATACCCCTACTGGAGTGGTCGCTGCCCGTCCTAGACCCTGGCTTCCTCACTGGCAATTCACTGGGCAAAAACCCATTCTCCTGTGTGTCTCCCTCTCCAGTAGCAGCTTCCGGGGCACCATGTTTGGCCTCCCACCAGGCCCTCAGAGCTGTCCGTAGCTCTTCCTTATTTGCGCCGCCCCTTACTGGGCATTCAAGCTGTCTGCAGACTTTTCTCAGTTGCTCCTTGTTATAGGTTAACAACCTCTGGATTTCAAATTCCACTTCCACGTCTCCATCCACGCTTGGCGCTTTCCGAGACATGATGCTTCCTAACCTTTTCAACTAAAAAGGTTTCACCAAAAAGAAAAAAAATCTTGTGCAACCTGTGCCGCTAAACTAGACTAGTGATGTACAAGAGATCACTGCCGGTCAAGTGCAATTATTAGTTCAAAAATCCGCACCGCGAGCCACCAATGTTAGAACCCGGGGTCTCTGATTGGCAGAGGTAAGTACCTGAGACCAAGTAGGGACCCTAGCTTCCAGTCAGGGTGACGGAATGACCCTCTGAGATAACCCCTGCTCACCCTCTAGGTAGCATGGCGCGAGCAGTCTAGGCTAAACAGAGGCAATGTGGATAACATTTGCACTTAACACAACAATAATCCCCAATCCACCACAAACTGAGACCACACAGGTAAGTATATATAAAATATAACTTTATCTAGTTTCAGCAAAGTAAATCAAGCAGTTGCACGATAAACACTTCATTAGAAAAATTTTGCACTTAATTCTTAATGGCTGCGCTTAGTAGGAAGTTCTTATAAAAAGCAAATAGTCTCTAGTCTCTTTAATCAGGGGTCTAAAAATATTGCCCCTGATTGCTATTCAATCCGCTCTTCCAAGAGCAGGGTAAACAATGCCAGCGTCAAAGAAAGATAGGCCCCTACAATGAGCCCCTGGTGTCAGGGACTCTAAGCGCTTCCTGCGCATCTCACCCGGATGCTGGGGGAAGGGGGGCTCCTTTCCTGGTGTTCGGGGCTGCTACGTGCGCCGGATGGTCTCAGGCGCCTCGCGCCCCGTAGAGCACACTCGCTCCTTGCCCCGGCCGGTCCCCTCGTGCTCTCCCGCCCGCTCTCGACAATCCAACGAGCGGCGGGGGATGCAGCACACCTCGGGTGACGACCGGCCCGGGGTGGGGAACACACGCGGACTCACTCCCTCGGCGAGGACAGGTCAGGCCGCTGCTCCGGCGGTCGGCTCCTCGCTGGGGGGTCACCAGATCACGGCTTCTTCGGCGGCTTGAAGGCTGCTCCACGCTGCGGACCAATCAGGTCGCGGCCCTTCAGACGAGCCCCTGCAGTACCCGGGAGTCAGCCAATGGCAGAGCGGCTCCCGGGACTCGGCTCTGACGATGCGGGGCCGTCAACCAATCACGGCCCAGCACCACCGATGACGCTGCGCCGCATGGGCCAATCCCGTCACGGCGTTAGTGAGGGGGCTCGGCTCCCTCCACCAATGGGAGCACGGCGGCTTCGTTCTTCGCCGCGGCAACTCCCAGACCTCGAAGCAGGCTACGGGGGGTTTGCTGGCCCCGGGCCGCGGTGGTGATTTGGCGGCAAAGGGGTTTTCGGGGCCGCTGATCACGGTCAGCCGGATTCCCCACCTGTGGATCAACAGGGGGAATGTAGGACGCCGAAAACCACTCCGGGTCCCTCCTCACCCCCTGAATCTGTGCCGAAGAGCACAGCGATTAATCCGCACGGCTGGCAAGTAATAATCACACGTTGGAGCGGACCACAGCACGATCCCTCAGCAGTCCTTGGCAATGTTTTAGGAACCTTTAACCCTGGGTTCTCAGCAGGAGGCCAGCTCTTCTCAGGCCCTTGGAGATTCAGTATTGTAGACACAGCACACAGCAAAGTCTTGGCAGTTGCAAGCAGGCAGGGTCACAGCACACAGCAAAGTCCCTTTCTCCTCCTCAGCTTCCAGGTAGACAGTAGAACAGGTCAGCCCTTAGAGCACACAGCAAGGCAATCTCCCTTTGGTTCTCTAGCCGTCCTCCTTCCAGCCGAGGTTCCTTCTTGGTTGCAGAATTTCAGAATCTAAAGTTCTGTAGTCAGGGGTCCTTTCCTTATACCCCTCAATGTCTTTGAAGTCCTTTGAAGTCTTTGTGCAAGGAGGCCCTGGGTCCAGTCTAAACCAGTTCTGGGGGTTGCGGAGCACTGAGGTGTCTCTGGTTTTCTTCTCCCTGTCAGCTTCAGGGCCAGAGGTGTCAGTTGACCACCAGGAGGGAGCTAGCATGGGGGAGGTGGCCGGCACAGCCCAGTACTTATCAGGCATTCCTTCCTCCCACCTCCCAGGCAGGCAGATGTGCCCTTTCATCCCCGGGCTGGCTCCGACCCTCTCCTCTGGGGCTCTGCAGCCCCCCTGTCACACCCAAGCATTCCACAAACCCAGGCACACAGAAAGGTTTAGACAAGAGAACAGCCACTTTCTAAAAGTGCTATTCTCCAACACAGGATTTAAAAACACCCTTCACTAAAAGATGTGTCATTAAATTCTGAGTTCAGGGATATCTTTCACTTATGTCCCATCTTGTTCCTATGGGAAGATAGGCTGGTATCACATGGGCCCAGCCTCCTCCATGTTACTCTATGGAGCAAGATAGCCTTACAGCAGTGAGCACATAGAATGGCTGCAGCCCACTACCAGAGCATGTGACCTGCACTAGTACATGCTCTACCTTATCCATACACTGCACCCTGCCCAGGGGGGTACCTAGAGCCTTCCATAGGGGTGACTGATGTGCACAGACAGGGAAGGGTTAGGCCTAGCCAGTGGGGACACTGGCCAGGCTGACATGGCAGTCACTGACTGCACACAGGCTCTGCGCTGGCAGGCCTGAGTCACCATTTTAAAGCTACTCATGTGGGTGGCGCAATCTGCGCTGCAGGCCCACTAGTAGCATTTGTCATCACCAGCCCTGGCACACACAGTGCACTTTACTAGGGACTTCGTGATGATACAAATATGCCAATCAGGTATATTCCATCAATATCACAATTTACAGAGGGAGCACTTACACTCTGGCACTGATCAGCAGTGGCAGAGTGTCCAAAGCATCTAAATCAGCAAAAACGAAATCCAGCACAGCATCAAAACACATGAGTCAGAGGCAAAAAGATGGGGGAAGAACCACGCCAAAAGGTGTCAGGTCTAACAGGCCCTGGTCTCCTTTCTGTCTGCCAACTCCTCTGGCGACAAGACTCTGCCAAACTCATGGATGCTTTCCGCTGTTTCAAGGTCTACAACATTTGCAGGCGCCCTTGACTCACTCCAAGCCCTCAGCGCCTTAATGAAGTGTGGCTTATTTTTACATCCTGCCTGTGAAACTCTAAACTTGAGACAGAAGCCCTTCAGTTGGGCGACGGTGTAGCTCTCCAGCCTCTCTTCTTCCCAGTCTATTCCTCAATGTCAGGGATTACAGAAGCGGCCTTTCCTCCTTGAACGCCGCGTTGGCAATGCGGATCGTTGCGTCACCGTTCGTTTTGGAGACACAGGGTTAAATTAACGTTGCGGACTCTCTGGTCCGGTGGGCACGAGTCGGCGTGCGACTCTCACAGTGCCTTATGTTCTTGTGTGGGCGTCCGGCTTGGACGGGCGGTTGGCGGTGATGGCAGGCTGGGAGCGTGGCAGTCCCTCCTTTAGATGTGCTCCAGGCGTGTGTTGCGGCACCTGAGGGGGCGCGGCGTAGATCTAGGGTCACGGGAGAGGGTGGCAGTCGGTCTGGCTTAGGTTGCGGTCACGGTCGGGGGCAGCGTACGAGCCGTACCCTCACCAGCGCCGTACGATGCGACCGGTACGTCTCATACGTACGGGCCGGATCTCTGGAGTGCGAAGCTGTTTAGGGATCTCACCCATGCGGTTCTCAGCGGGGGCACGCTGTGAGTGTACGGGCAGGCCGAAGGGTGAAGGGCGGCTTCGATCCCTCGGCCCAGGCAGCGGGACGCAACGGAACAGTGCGGCTTACAGGAAGGGGGGTGAAGCGGCGTGCGGGCGGCCCAGAGCAACGGTGCGGGCTGCGGCTCGAAGTAACGAGCGGCAGGGCGGCCAGGCACAGGCAGGATTTACGGGTCGCACTGAGGTCGCTGCTCCAGTGGCCGGGCAGGTTCTGGCAAGGGTCAGCTAGTGATGAGGGCAAAAGGAGTCCAGTGTTCCTCGGACTCCGTTCCGGGGGCCAGCTCGCTTCCAGGCCCTTGGAGATCATTTTGAAAAGCACAAGTAGAGTAAAGTCACTTTAGTCTTTCTCCCTCTCCTTCTTGCAGCAAGGCACCCACCACTGGCCAGTCTCTCAGGCTAGAGACAGTACTCCTCCTTGTAGTTTCTCCAGGTCCTTCTCTTCGGGCAGAGGTTCTTCTTGGCACAAACAGGATCTGATTTCTTAGGAGCAGGGCTCATACTTTTATACAGCAATTCTTTCATTCTTTCAGGCCAGGGGGGCCTTTGCCTAATCCGGTTCCGTCCTTGAGCACTTTGTTTTGCAGACTCTGGCTTCTTCTTTCAGTGTGCAGGACAGAGACATCAGACGCTCCGCAGGAGGTGGACCCAGCATTGTAGTGGCAAGTACAGTCCAGGAGTACTCTGTTGACAGTCTTCCCTTCTCTCTTTACAAGATGCAGGGCAGATACATCAGACACTCCCCAGGGGGCGGAGCCAGCATTGAGGTGGCAGAGCACAGCCCTATTCAGAGTCAAGGGGCACTCCCCCCACCCTTCCTGGTGTAATCTCTCTATTCACCACCTGTCAGCCCCAGCCTGTCTCCTTGAATTCCCCAGCCCTGTCACACACAGAAACCAGGCAGCAGATACACATCAGAGCAGAGGCGGGCTGAAATGGTTAGGCAAGCAAATACCAACTTTCTAAAAGTGGTATTTGCAAACACAGAACATTAAAATAAACTTTACTAAAAGATGTATTTTATTATTCTGAGTTCAGGCCTATCAAACTCGAATTTCTACCATGTTCCCTCAGCCTGCTAGGATTATAGAGTGTAATAATTCCAGCAGCCCATTCTGGCCTATGAGAACAGGTAGCCTTACAATAGTAAAAAACGAAAATGGCTGTAATTCACTATTAGGACATGCCACACACATTAGGGCTTGTCCTACATTATACTTACAATGCACCCTGCCCTTGGGCCTACCATAGGAGTGACTAATATGAAGTTAAGGGAAGGTTTAGGGACTGGCAAGTGGGTGCACTTGCCCAGTCAGCATGACAGTACCAGACTGTACACAGGTTCTGCAATGGCAGACCTTAGACATATTTTACTAGGACGCTTCTGTGGGTGGCACAACCGGTGCTGCAAACCCACTAGCAGCATTTGGATTTACAAGCCCTGGTATTTATTTATTTATTTATTTTTTACAATTTATTAAGCGCGAACAAATACCCGTAGGCGTCTTGGCGCTGAGAGATTCCCTAGTTGTCTCTGGAGGCTCATAGTGATGTTAAAGTAAATTATTGATTGAAAAGCCAAGTCTTTAATCCTTTACGGAACTGGAGAAGTGAAGAGGACATCTTAATGTACTGTGGCAATATGTTCCATAGTTTAGATGCCGCCACTATAAAGCGACGATCTTCCCATGAAACTGTTTTAGATCGAGGGACCACTAATTGGTTCAGGCTGGCCGATCGAAGCTGTCTACCCGGTTTGTAAAGTATCAACTGATCCTTAAAAAAGAATGGGCCTTGGTCATGGAGTGCTTTGTATATTATGCAAAGCGATTTAAATTTGATCCGATTACGGATCGTTAGCCAATGGTATCTCTTGATGGTATCTGATATCGGGGAAAACTTGGGTGTTCTAGAAAGCATCCGGGCTGCTGCATTCTGTACAGACTGAAGCTTGTTCGTTGTCCTAAATTGGGCATTTAAAAACAGACCATTACAATAATCAAGAGATGATAACACTAAGGAGCTTATCAGTGTTTTAGCGGCGGTGTCAGGCAGATACGGAATGATTTTCCTGATCATCCTTAGTTTTTAATGGGCTGGTGCCGCTACCTTGTTGGCATGTGCCACAAAGTTTAAGTCCACATCAAAAATTACTCCCAGGTTCCTAACCTTGAGAGCTGGGCAAGGGGGATCTCCCATGGCGGATGGCCACCAGGTTGTTGACCACTCTGGTCGGAGGGGTCCAAAGATAAGCACCTCGGTCTTATCGGAGTTAAGCTTAAGGCAGTTAGATGCCATCCACTCTCCGATTGCGATCATTCCATGTTGGAAACTGTCAGCCACATCAAGTCCATTATCTTTAATGGACAAAACGAGTTGGGTGTCATCAGCGTAGGAGGTTACGCTCATCCCACTCCTGGTGCACTTTACTGGGGTCTGATAGTCAACCAAATAAGCCAATCATGGAATCCAAACAATGTATACACTTTATACAGGGAGCACTTGCACTGTGGCACTGATTGGCAGTGGCACAGTGCTCTGAGCAGCTAACACCAGCAAAACATAAGAGGCACAGCAGCAAAAAGTGGAAGGGAGACTCACGCCAAGGTGCCAGGTCTAACACTCTCTCTCTCCTCTTTCTAGAAGATAACCGATTAGTGGCTCTGACATGACATGATCCTAGGCTGGTGTGGCAAATTACGAACCAGTGTCTTTTCTATTGAGTACATTGTTGAAAGATGCGGGTAATTGGGATTTTTTTGCTATATTTATTGTGAAGATTACTTTATTACCATTAAACCCTGACAGATAGAAATAGCCATAGAACTACCCCTCCTCCATCCCTGATCACAGCCCTTGAAGAAACTATAAAGTTCTCAAGCTATAAAACCCAAACATGATAACTTTTAGACCCTCCCATGTAAAATGATTAAAATAATTCAGACACGCACCTACCCACGCTCAACACATACAGATGGGTGACACACAAAGTACTGCTGATGTACTAAGGGGACTGTAGAGCTAATCTATGGTGCTGTGGATGACCGAAGAGGCTTTACCTAGAACTATGGTGCCAATTCCTTGAGAGCAGACTGGAGAGTGACCCTGGCATTTCACAACAACAGCGTTCTTAGTGGAGCACTGGTTCCTTGAGGTACTGATGCAGGAGTAACATTCCCGATCGTTGGGGACCGAAGAATCTGAAAGGAAAGAAAAAGGAAATATGTTGCTTATCATCCTAAGCCAACACAGTATGTTTACATCAGTGATGCTCAAAGACACACGACTCTAAGAAGGACAAGGTTGAGCAAACCAGTGGCCTTAATTTTAGAGGCCCATATAAATGTAAATGTCGGAATTTGTAAAGCGCACAGCTACCTCCACCGGAGGTGTCCCGGTGCTGTCCGTATACCGCTTAGGAACCCTTCCTGGCTTTCATGGGAAATGTCCACTCCTGGGCAACCCCCAGGTGCAGCCAGGCATCCCAGCGCTTTTGGGGCCGTTGTGGAGACTAAGCAAGCTATTGCCCAGAGTTGCAGCGTGGGACCCATGATCAGAACAGGCACTGAGGCAAGACTATCCAGTCAGGGGAATTAATGAGCCGGAGACCCGCCGAGGCGGGAATAGAACCCTGGTCCCTGGCCAGAGCTCTGCATCAAGGTCTGCCTGCTCTAACCATTGAGCCACACTTCAGATGTACACTCTAATTGCTACAGTGCTTTGCAACATAATTAATCTTAGAAAGGACCTGAGCCACAAAGCATCCTTCTATGAATAGGTGGAACCTACTCCTGGAAATTGAAGAGTAAGTCACAGCTACGGTGAGAACAAAATCTTTGTGAATCAGGTCCCAGGCAGAAAAATCTAGGTCACATAAGTAGCATCTATTTATACCCTGGAACAATTTGATGCTTTTACATACATCCCTGATACGTATGTAATTGCACCACTTTCATTATGCATCCTACACATTGCAATCCTGATGCAACAGCTACACATACTATCTTATCAAATTTAGTCCATATAGACAACCAAGCTAAATGACCTTTGTTTAAATTCTCATTAAGTGTTTCATTATACTTTTGCTACCATCTTATCGCTAATAAGCAAGAGCACATGCTATCTGAAGGTCACTTTTATGTGGTGTCCTGAGGGATTTGTTGAAAACGTTTAGAATATATATAGGTCCTTCTTAACATGTACAAAATGTTTCACTGGGCTCCAAACAGTATCTGATTCTAACTTTGAACATGAGGCGTCAATTAACAACAATGTGTCTTCGTTGCATCCCCTGGCAAAAAGCTGAATAGGTAGTCAAGCCCAGATTTACAAATATGTTGTGTTTTTCTTTTTGTTTACTTGTTCAAAGCAGACCTGATGCAAAATCCTTTTTGGTGTTTACAAAGAAATGCAAATGGTTATGTATGTTGCTTGCTAAAAACAAGTAACACAGTGCATTGCACTGCCTTGTATTACTTTGCTTCAGGGAGGCATTCCCTGGCTGGTGCATGGGCATGCCTTGCTGTACTTTGCATCAGAGAGGCATTCCATGCCTGGTGGATGGGCATGCCCTGCTTTACTTTGCATCAGAGAGGCATTCCCTGGCTGGTGCATGGGCATTCCCATCCATCCACCCATCGATTGTGATGCATACCGATATCTGCAAAGACTTATAAACAGCAATTTTCTCCAAAAACACAGACATACTTGCACTATGGTGCAAGGTTGCCAGCAACAGGCGTAGGCAGCACAACGTGTTCTGGGTAAGGAGAGAGCAGAACTGAGACATTTTTTAATTAGATATGAAGCAGTTCCGCTCTCTACCGTTCAAGCACCTATCCTGCTTGCTCTTTGTGCAGGAGTAGTTTGGTTTGGTGCAAGATCAGTTGACATCTCTGGAAGGTGACTGCCTGAGTAACCCAGCCCGCTTTGCCACAGTTTTTTCCTGAGGTCGGATGAACAAGGCTAAACAGTATTTATTACGGTGGGCGCTCTACTTGTTAGGTCGAGGACCGTCGCACTGCGGAGCAGTAGGCGGAGCCGAAGAGTTAATGTTTTTTAGGAAGAGGGCTTGAACCCGCCCCTCTTCTCCATTGGCTGGCTTCCTAAAAGGAGGCCAGCCATTGGAGGAGAGGGGCGTCACTCAGTTCAAGCCCCGTCTCTTTTGGATTAGTGTTTTTTGCGTTCTTTCTATCTATGATGTCATCCGTCCCTCAGAACGCAAAAAACACGCCCCCGAATCCGAAATTGGCGGCACTTTTCTTATGCCATTTCGCGCTGACCGCCGCCCCAAGAAGTCGCCGAGTCCTCGCCCCTCATCAAAACCATTACTGCAACAGAGCTCGCGATGGCTGGGGAGTTAGGCGGAGGCAGCCCGGCCCAGACAGGAGACACGCACAGGATCACAGGTACGGAGCGGGAGCCGGAGCGCACAAGCATCAGCCCCACCACACCCCTTCCTGCAGCGCGCACAGCCTGCACTCCCCATGGCCACCAGCGCCGTGCTGAGAAGCGCGGTTTAAAATAAACAAATGGCCTCTGATTATCCCTCAGGCTACCTTCAGAGCAAGCCACAGGAAGTAAACAGAGTTTAGAGCACTGCCATGGCTCGTGCGGTAGCGAACGGCCGGATGTGGGTGTGCGCCACGGTCTGTCTAGCGTATGTGCTCACAGGCGCTGTATAGACATTATACAAGAATAGCACAGTGCTCACTGCACCCCGGGAGGTAAGCACAGGACCCAGGGGTCTCATGTAAGGGTGTCTTAAGCACCAACCAGACCCGAGGGACACCGAGGCGCTGTATAAAGGTTATATAAGAATACCGTAGTGCTCACTGCACCCCCAGAAGTAAGCACAGGGCCAAAGGCGTTATGTACGGGGGTGTTGAGCGCTAACCAGACTTGAGGGGCATTAAGGCGCTGTATAGAACTGTACAAGAATAACGAGGTGAGCACAGAATGGCCCGTACTTATGCAAGGGGGTCTCCAGCACTAACCAGGCCCGAGGGGCATCGTGGCGCTAGACAGAGATTGTACAATATTCTAGCGCCTATGGCTGGAGTGAACATTGGACTCCTGAAGAGGTAGAATTATTGTGGCAGCTGCTGCCCCGCCCCTCTCTGTTTCTCCCCCTCACACTTTGTGTCTCTGGTTCGCTTTACCCGCCACACTTTCTCTTGCATCCCCTGCTCTGTCCCTCCCTCTTTTCTCTCTTGCCTTTTCCCTTTCCTGACTCATCACCTCATCTTGCTTTCTGTAGAACTCCATATTGTTCTTGTCTCTCGCACACCCTCTTCCCGTCTTTCTGTCTGTCGCGTCTTTCTCGTACTCTCAGGGCCTCTCTGTCTCTCTCCAACACTGTCTCTCTCATCTCTTTCTGTTTCTTCTTTTGTCTCGTCCTTACTTTCTCCATGTATGTCTGTCTGTTTCTCACATCCTTTCACACTGTCTTCTCTCCGGCTCGACTCTCATCACTCCCCCCTCTCTCCCGCCTATCTCACATTGCCCCCACCCCCCTCCCTGGGCTTCTGCCATGCGCATCTCTCACACCCCGTTTCTCCCCCCCCCCCACACACACACACACACTTCCCTCTCTCCTGTCCCCCACGGGTTTGTTTCTCTCTCCCCTTTACACATTTCTCTCTTCTCTCCCTTCCTCCATCCATGGGTCTGTGTTGCTCACGTTCGCCCCCCCCCCTCCTGCCACCTCTGTATATTTCTTTCTAATTGGCTGTGACCACGTAGACGTTATGTAACAAACGCTGGTTGAATAACGTGTGTTTTTAATGCATTCCCTTATAGCTAGCAGCACCCCGGAAGTAGTCACCAATGTCTGGGTTAGACGGGAGGGGCTGGCTGCAGGGACTCTGGGCTCTGGTCTTACCACTGGTTCCGGTCCAGCAGAGGGTGGTAGGACAGGGGAGGGTTTATTTATTAATTAATTAATTTTATTTTGAGAACTGACCCTTTTACTTCAGTTGTTACACGGTATGTCTTATTTACTTTGTAAGTACTATTTTCTTTAATGGTTTGTCTTACTGCAGTCACTACATGCTTTCCTGCAACATTCAGCGCGCCATGTGTGCTTTCACGGGGCGCTTTTACAAAAAAAAGCATTTGTTTGTCAATTTGTCAAACAAATACGTTTTTGGGTAAAAGCGCCTCATATCACGCTTTCAGTTTAACCCGTTGGCTGCGCCACCGACTTTGTGGAAGGGGCGGGGCCGCGTCGGCTATTGGCCGACGCCAGCACCAGCGAGGTAGTGCTGCAGCATGGATGGGGTTAATAGCGGCCGTGGACCTTTCTTTAGACACAGCTTGTCTAAAGAAAGGGGTGTGGCCACTAGTGAAAGCGCAGCATGGGGCGCTTGTTTTACCCTGGCTGGATTAGAATTGTTATAGAGATTAAAAAGTACAAGTGCACTGCTAAACTTCGGGTCTGGTTGATATCAAACCACTAGATTGTCTTGTTGCAGTGCTGTGGCAATGTTGATGGTAGAGACTTTGTGTGCAGTGCTGTGGCATTGTTAACGGTACAGATTATTTATTGTGTGTAGTATTTTCACAATTGTCCAGTGCATGTAGTATTGTTGCAGTGTTGATGGCAGAGACTATCCTATGTTTAACATTCTTGCAGTGTTGAAACCAAAGCTATCTAATAGTAATTTGTTTTATAGAGCCCTCTATAGCACACTTCTGCCATTTCCAAATGCTGTAAATAACAAGAGTTTCATTAATCTAAAGTAACCATAATTTGTTGATTTACACGGAATGGAAGGCTGAGTGGGCCATGCTGCGATTCAGTCTCGTGACCTGCAGACAACGACATGGTCAGCAGGGGACATTCTGCTCACTGAACCAACCTAATGGTTGCACAGATGCTGTAGATTGGGGTCACTGGATACCTTTCACGGTAGCCCAGCATCGGTAATGAAATTCAGCTCCTCAAACGTTGAGTTTTTGCTTCTAGAGATGCAGTGTTTCTTGGGTATGGAAGAGTCACTTTCATCCCCGTTAAAGTGCCGGACCAGATCTTATGGAAGAGTCACTTTCATCCCCATAAAAGGTCCGGACCAGATCTTATGGAAGAGTCACTTTGATCCCCGTAAAGAGTGCCGGACCAGATCTTCTGGAAGAGTCACTTTCATCCCGTAAAAGTGCCGGACCAGATCTTATGGAAGAGTCACTTTCATCCCCATAAAAGTGCCAGACTAGATCTTATGGAAGAGTCATTTTCATCCCTATAAAAGTGCCAGACCAGATCTTATGGAAAAGCCACTTTCATCCCCGTAAAAGTGCCGGACCAGATCTTGTGAGATTGGCTGAACAATAAGCTGAGGCTCTTGGCAGAAGTCCTCTGCTCTTGAATGATAGGCAACACAATCTGTTGCAGCTCCAAAGTGATGCATTTGTGTTCGCAATAATATTAGTACATGAGCCTGTAGCACACTGTGGGTGGTAGCCTGAAATGGCCAATTACTCGCTGTCATACGCTGGGGCACAGAAAACAAAGCTTTTATTGCATAAACATTTAAATATGGGACACTTCAGTGAAACATGAATTTCCAAGGGAAATATCCTTTACAACGCAACTTTTACCACGCAGTGCCTTTACGACGCAACCTTTACAACGCAAACCATTACAACGCATTGCGCTGGGGGGCGCTCTAGGATAGGGAATAGGTTTAACTTACTATCCAACACCTTCCCTACTATCCACGGGGACTGGAGTTGGAATAGTAAATTAAACTATTCACTATCCAGTGCCCCAAACCACTATGCGTTGTAAAGGCAAGCGTTGTAAAAACAGCGTTGTAAAGGCATGTGATGTAAACGCATGCGTTGTAATGTCATACATCCATTTCAAAAGGTGGACACTCCTTCTGTGATGCCTGTCTACAGGAAAGCACCCGCTACCATTAGAGAAGCTGAGTGAAGAGAAGCCATAGAGAGGTGGACTCGTTTTTTAGGTCGAGGACTGCGTCGCACTGCGTAGCAGTGTGGGCGGAGCTACGAGATTTAATGTTTCTTAGTTAGGAGGCTGTGTGTGTGCGTGGCTCTGTCTGTGTGTGTGCGTGGCTGTGTGTGTGTGTGTGTGCGTGGCTCTGTGTGTGTGTGTGTGTGCGTGGCTCTGTGTGTGTGTGCGTGGCTCTCTGTGTGTGTGTGTGTGCGTGGCTCTCTGTGTGTGTGTGCGTGGCTCTCTGTGTGTGTGTGTGTGCGTGGCTCTCTGTGTGTGTGTGTGCGCGCGGCTCTGTCTGGGTGTGTGTGCGCGGCTTTGTCTGTGTGTGTGTGTGTGGCTCTGTGTCCGCGAATACTCTCTACTACTCTATAATGCTCACCTATTGCCATTGTAAATGACAATACCATTTATTTATGTTTTAAAAAAAAGATGAAAAAAATGTCATGAGCAATGCCAATAGCTCTACCTTTAATAATGCCGATACCATTGCACTGTAAATGCTTGTTTTTAACAATGTGTAGGCTAGAAGGGGGCTACTAAAATGGGAGTGCTAAGCAGCTGTGCGTAGAAGGCACATCACTGGTGTGCTAAGGATTGCCTGTCTGCAACCAATCCACAGTCCAATCCAGGCTCAGCACCAGTCATGTTGTCCATCTTTCTCCAGACTTGGATGCTCAAACCTGGGTGAGGGAGGAGTTGCTCAACCTCGGCAGTGAATGACTGGGCCCTGATAAATGTTAGGTAGTATGATTTTATGGCTTAACTCTAATGCCTGCTTTTTATATACAGATAATTGATTTGGGAAGGTCGGTAAGATGACAGATCTCATGAACGGCAGCCCAAGTCAGCATTACAACTGGATAGGCACAAGAGTGGATAAAAGGCAAGGATATGCAGGATTTTAAGCCGGTACCTTGTCAGGGCGCAAAAGAAAAGCCCGGGCCAAGGACTATATGAGATGTGCTTTAATAATTTCTCAGTCGTTGTTAAACATGCCACGGAGGTCTACGAGCTACTGACTCAAGGTGGTTTGGCTGTTTTATTTGTTACTGAAACATGGTCAGAGATACTTGCTCCCCAGATACAGCGGTACAAAAGGGGGTGGTGATGGACGTAGCATCTGAACCAATCAAACACTCACACCCAGTCAACAGATCTGGGCCCAATCCATCACCGTTCTTTAGCCCACTCTACCACCCCAGTTAAGACATGGCCATATGCAAATCAGTCTGACCCTGTGCCTCATGGGAACAGTCTAGCCCGAACTGCCAAGCCATGCCTTCCCTGGCATTTCAGCCGTGTGTCAGAGTGGGCTAACGTACGGTGATGGATTAAACTCAGATCTGTTGACTGGGTGTGAGTGTTTGATTGGTTTAGATGCTCCGTCCATCACCACCCCCTTTTGTACCCCAGATACAGCAGCAATGCTCTGCATAGGATTTGGTATTTTTCATCTCCACACCCTCTCGGAGGTGGTGGAGTGACAGTAATAGTGGATACTCCTTCCGGCTCCTCACCCACGCGCACAAAGCCCTACACGACCAAGGCCCGAGCTACCTCAACAACCGGATCAACTTCTACACTCCCAAGCGCCTCCTCAGATCAACCAACCACGCCCTCGCCGCCGTCCCCCGCATTCGAAGAGCGACAACAGGAGGAAGATCCTTCTCCTACCTGGCCGCCAAGACCTGGAACTCACTTCCGACCAATCTTCGCCTGACCCAAGACCACCTCTCCTTCAGGAAGAAGCTCAAGACCTGGCTGTTCGAGCAGTAGCGGCACCCCCCCCCTCCCAGCGCCTTGAGACCCTACGGGTGAGTAGTGCGCTCTACAAATGACCTGATTGATTGATTGATTGATTGATTGATTGATACCCAGTATACGATTAGAAAACTTACATTAGTGGACTTCCCCTTAGCAGAGCTTCCAGATTTCTCAATTACATCCCCTCCCTCAGTGCTGTAATTTGTTATTGAGCGCAGGGTCCAGCCGAATCTTTTATCAACACTTTTTTTTAAAGATCTTATACTTTCTTTATCTTTGGAACATGCACATTTTATAGTAGAAGGAGGTTTTAATGTATGAGCAGAAATCCCTGTTAATCTGTTTGCTGAAACATTTGTGGACAGTATGGCAATTGTAGATCTCCATCTAGAAGTCAAGTATCAGCACATCAGAAAAAACATGCACTGTGTAAGAAAATGCCCTTTTTTTGTGAACCCAATGTCATGCTGGATTTTATTGCTGCTGTATGGACAATACACTCTGGGCGTCTGATGTCCCGCTCCTGGTGTATGTGCTCCGACAGCTGAAATGTGTACAACTGACTAATCCCTGATACCTTAAGTCCCTGGTATATGCTACACCGGGTAGCCAGAATCTGTAGTTGAAGGTCGCTAATGGACTGCAGTAAATTTGCACCACCAATAAAGTGATAAGTGAAACCATAACTTTGCCTGACACTGCAACCTGAAATCGTAGTTTGAAAACTGCAAATTCTAACTGGCAAAATAAACCTTTTGCCAGACCTAGACCTTCATTTTTAATGCCACAGGTCACCCACAAGGTAGGCCATGAACAGGCCCGGACTGGTGAGTCCGGGCACCGGGCAATCCCCCGGTCGGCTGGAGGGTTTTGGGGGCCGGTTTCCGAAAGGGGGGCCGGTTTTGTGTCTGGGGGCCGATTTTGCCCCCGGCAGGCGGCAGCGTGCGTCACAAGCAACACTCACTTTGTTTGTTCTTTGTTCATGGCCGCCGGCCGGCGCACTCGCACATCATCTGTGTCTGACTCACTCACAACACTCACTCTATGCAAGCATGATGATGCTGCACCGCACCGTGCACTAACACACGACACTCACTCTATGCAAGCATGATGATGCTGCACCGCACCGTGCACGAACACTGTCACCCCCCCCAAGCAAGCGCTGCAACTGCAAGCCGCCCAGTATGTGCATCAGTGCATGCAATGCAAACTGGGCCGTCAGGGGCCCGTTACCTAACAGTAAACTAAACAAATGGAGGATGAGAGGGGAGGTGCCTGTGCGCAGCGCGCAGAATTATGCCTGCCCCCTTCTCTGCCTCTCTAGGTGCGGCTGCCGGCTGGTGTAATTCTCCTCCTTCCCGCATGCGCATTGGCAATTTACTGCGCGTGACTGCCTGCGCGTAACTGACGAGAGGAGTCGCGCACGGAGTCGGAGAGTCCCAGGCCCATAAATTAATTTTATTCTAAAACCTGCTGGGCTACTGGCAGTGGACTGGCTACTAGCGCCGCCGCCTAGGCCTAGCCCGAGTCCGACCCCCCTCTGCCTGTGCCACCGTCCGTGACCCTCGACACTCACTGACCGACCCCACCACCAACAACAGCAGTCAGCAGACACTGGACAGAAGGCCGCCGGCGCCGAGGTGAGTCAGTCAGTTTTAAATTTCTGCCCGGCCCTGGCCCCCCGAGAAACTGAAAGTAAAGAAGCAGGCTGGCATTTGCTTCTCCAGCGCTACGTGAGTCCCGCCAGGCCCAGGCCCATAAATTAATTTTATTCTAATGGCTGGCAGTGGACTGGCTACTAGCCCGACCCCCTCTGCTGCCCTGTGCCACCGTCCGACCGTGACCGGCCGACACTGACCGACCCCACCACAATTTCTGCCCGGCCCTGGGCCCCCCGAGAAACTTGAAAGTAAAGAAGCAGGCCTGGCAGGCAGCGCTGCGCCGTTTGCTTCTCCAGCGCTACGTCACGTGACCACCAGGCCCTGGTGGCAGTGTGGACGTGACCAGGAGACTCATAGCTGGGCTGCCAAGGTTTCAGATTGGTATGTGTGACCAGGATTTTGATAATTTCACTGAAATTATGTGTGACATTTCAACGACTATGAGTGACACTTGCTCACGGACAAAATAAAGTAGTGAAGAAGAGGGAATCATAAATATCAGAAATTACAATCATTTGAGTAAAGAGAGATTTTACGTTAGCTGCTAGCTTCACAGCATAAGAAATAATAGTTAAACAACTAATTTATCAGACTGCAGCCAACATTGCAGAAAATAGATAAAGCAGACTGGAAGGTGTTCATAATTTTATTATAGGTGAGTGGTTCGCAGAGTTACTCGATTGCTGCTGCCAACCACATGAGCTGTATGTAGCGCTGCACTGCATTAGAAAGTGGAGCGTGGAAGGCACTCATTTAGGCCACAGCTAGGCTGATAGCAAAGTGTCACCAGAGTTTCAGAACACTTTATTTTGAAGAAGGCGATGAGCCAGCTCTGTTGTAAAGATTATGCTCAGTCCCGATGGCACAAAAGCTGTGATGTATTAGGATTGCACATTTATTATTGCAAAAAAAAGTTACTGGCACTAGCCTTTACTTTCTCCCATCTCTGCAGTTTAGACCACAGTTGCCAAGCTTTTAGTACGTCACGATAGAAAATATACAGCCACCATAGGGTTTTTACCAAATGCATGTTACATTTTCCTGCCTGAGAAAAAACGTCCAGGATTCGTGCACAACAGGAGTTACTTGTTGAAACACAGCATGTACCGGACGTGACGTTCGACGACCAATGTACAGAACATTCTCGCAAACTTTCGCAAGTCCTCCAAAGACACTAATCTGCACAAAACCCGCCAATCATTGAAAGAAGACATCTAAACAAAGGCAGATTTATGGAATTTGTTAATGTTTGCAATAACAGTCTTGTAAAATTTTAAATCAACATTGTTACTTATTTTGTTTTACTTGTGAACAAATGGGTTTAGTCACATATTCAGCACTTACTGAGTATTTGATGCTGGTACTAGTTGTAATGCAGAGAGCAGGTATCCTATGCTGTTGCTAGTTCTATCGAGCGTTGCAGGATATTTGATGCTGATTCTAGCGCAATGCACAGTACTTTAATGCGCAGCTCAGGGTGTCTTTTGCTAATATTAGCTCTGGTCTGCAGTGTGGGGTTGCTTGCTGATGATGATAGACATAATAGATGTTCTAATACAGTATAGCGTTACTAATTGCGACCTACAAGTATGTAGACGGAAGATCGTTCCCTAGCTCTATATCGCCAACATAACCTAGGTAAGTGCATATTACTATTCTCAATTCAACATATATGTGTCTTGATGGTATGCACATCGTCATGGTAAGTGGATGTGTGTGTGTGTGTGTGTGTACCTTCTGCTGCTGCTCATGTTATACCTGTTCAGTGTGAGGAATGCTTGCAAGAATGTTGCCAGGGCTGTGATGGGCAGCAAGGGTTCCAGGGAATGTGTGAGTACCCTCAATTGCTACTGCCTGCTTGAAATGTATACTCCGTGTTCGAAAAGTGTTTTGCTCTCCTTATGCACCCTATTAAAAAAAAAAAGTGAATGTTCCTTTGTTCTTCACTTTGCTTATGCTGTGAGAAAGTCTGACGTCCCTGGTTGCTCCCTAAGAATGAACCTTATTCAATAACTACTGCATTAACCACTAACCCTGCTTTCCAGACGGGCGGACTCCTTTCTGTAAAACCTCTCAACACCTTGTAGGAGTAATAAGTGCTATTTAAATCCAATTTCAATACTCTTGAGGTCATGCTTAATGCCCTGAAGGCCTAAATGGTCATCCCTGTGTTATCCGCGTTAGTCCTCCTTTGCAGGCAGGCATGCCTGGGGCCTAGTAGGACTGTGGTGGTTGGAGTGAATGAATTCTTTCCCTCTTCGTCATGCAGGAAGCAGCTCTTATAGATTTATTTTCCTTCAAAACTGTATTTTCTCATTGTTCATTCTTCCACAGTGTTATCTGATTAGTCCCATAATTTTGTGTTCGGAATGCAAGTTTTTGCTTTGTTCTTTTATGCTGTGTTCGGAGTCTGCTCTCTTGCTCAAGGTAAAATAAGGCTCTTAAAAGCCATTTGATGAATTACAAAGGTTTAAAAGTTAATAAAAATGCTAGAAAGCTCGGTTAGCAGTGGCTCTTAAGAAGTTTTCTCCAGTAGACCAATTCGTTAAATGGCACTTTATAATGTGAAACTAAGAGCGTCTTCTGGCTCGCAGCAGACTGTGTAATGTGCCTGGCATGAGAGCGTGCACTTTATGAACTGCACAGCCCTTCTGATAGCATATCTGAACGGTGACTTCAATGAGAATGCAGTACACAGGCTAATTATGTATTCCCTTGTGCTGCTTGCCTCCATAAGAAATGCTCAGACAAATTACTTGTAATTAAAAGATTGCTCGATGCCCAGATAGAAATCTTGTGCCGGCCGTAGCGTGGTTGTGGAGTGCACACACTCCTAAATCCGGTATTGGTGAAGCGCTAACTACTCACCCTAAAGAGGCGCTGAGCTGCTGCTGGAGCCTGGAATCGAACCATGAGCCCAGTGCTCCGGGGTTTATTACCATTTTAATTAATCGTTGTTTTAACACTTGTATAAGAATGTATTTTCCCACATATTTTAAAATAATATTGCATTTCGTATTGTAACGGTTTTTACTAACTATACAATAAAAGAATTTACAGTGCTCCGGAGTCAGCCGCCCTGGCCGCTGACTCCACAGTCGCATCCCTTGGTACCAAGCTTGTAATAAGCATCCCGTAAATATCTTTGGATATGTGTTCATCTAAGTAATGAAACTGGACACTGCACGTAGTTAGTGGCACACAAAGACCTGCATTTGTGCTATATTAGACCTTGGTGCTTGCAAAAATAGAAGGAGCATCAGTAACTAGTAACTGCAACCCCTTCTGCAATGCCATAGTGCCCCGGGGGCACACAGATTGGCGCATATGCCGGTTGTACCCCCGGGGCACGATGCATAATACTGCCCCCGGGGCCCTATGCATAATACTGCCCCTGGTGTAAAGTACAACCAGTACTTGGGTCAGTGCTATTTAAAGTGTGGTCTGAAGTGACGCCAACATCGATGTATAAGCCACAGAACCAGCTGTCCCCAGATGTTTGTAATGACCCACAGGCGTTACTCTTCTGGACACACTATTGGCTTTGCAGGGATTAAAACTCATGGCCTTTCAGAGGAGGTCCCGCAATAATATATAAGTAAATAGACAACCTACATAAGTTCAAGTCAAAATATATGTTTGTATAAGGTTGAGACAATTGTGGATTTCAAAGTTTTTCACGCAACTTTGAGCAAATGTTCAGGTCTTTTGTGGTATTTCATATGACTAAAAATTCAGTTGTGTTTAAATCTTAGAGGTAATCGTGTGATCACTCATTTGTTTGTACTTTGAGGAGCAAAGGAAAGTGAGGCTGACAAACGTAATGTCAAAAAAGTTGTCTCTTCCTTTGGATCTGCTGCAGTTTATAACAAGTTTTGAAATGCTGACTCAGAGGTGTCCAAGTTTGGTCCAGGAAGGCTGGATAGTTGGCTTGTGTTGGAATGAGCACAGACTGTGTAATGTGTTCCATTTCACTTTCAGACTCTGTGGATGTGCATTTATCTCATGTCCATAACCTTAAAACGTCTGTATGACTATGTACCTTTTGGTTTAAGTGTTGCCTGCTGTCAATATTGAGACGGACAGGTAGCACAGTCGTGCTCAGTCTGGAATGCATGTTGCCCCATAGGTGGGCTGAAGCGGAGCCAGTCGGGGGTGTAGAGATGAAAGGTAGAAGAAAAGACAAATGCGGACAGAAAAGGGAACTGTGTGATCTCTCTCTCTCTCTCTCTCTCTCTCTCTCACCCTTCTCTCTCTCTTTCCATCCCTCTCCCCATCTTTCTCATTCCCCGCCGTCCTCTCTCTCACTCTCTTCCTCTTTTTCTCCCTCTACTTCTCCCTTTCTCTTCTTCTGTCTCCCTCTCTCTCTCTCCCCCTAACTTCTCCCCTCTCTCTCCTCCCCACATAAAAACATAGCCAGACCTATTCCTGCAGTTAGTGCTTGTTCGTGCTCCCAGCATTTCTATACAATATATTTTGTTAATGAATGTATTATGCAGATGTCTTCATTTCTTTTTCATGAGTGTTCAGACCTCTTGGCGGATCCGCCTGGGGGTTGGGGTAGACGGGGCAGGGACTGGAGCCTCATCACTATTCAGAAAATGTGTACCCTGAACAACTGATCTTGCACAAACTGCTTAAATTCAGAGGAATAATTGTAATCATTATTAAGAGTTACACTGCATGGGTGTGATGTTTCAATAGGATCTGGCCTCTGTGCCCTAGGTGCTACTGCTAGTTATCAGATGCTTATGTGTGACATTTCCAGAGTCTCTACCCTCAGTGCCTAGGTGTTTATGAGTGACATTTCCCCAGTTTCTGACCTCGGTGGCCTGTGTGACATGACATCTCAGTGCTTAATGTGTGACAACGTGAGTGGCAATTATTTGAGAGTACAATAAAGATTATCAGAATGTAGTTTTTATGCTGTAAAGTTATGACGTTGAAACAGTGTTAAAAAAATGCCTAAAACGCATAGCACTTTGTTGAAAAGACAAGAGTGGCCTGATTCCCCCGAAGGGTGTTGTGATCATCGAGGGCACTACAGTGATGAATCATCACTGTAGTGCCCCTTAAAGAGTCCTGGGTAGCATTGTATGCAATGTCACTCTCTTTTACACCTACCCAGGGAGTCTGTTGGTTTCACACCATGCCTCAGTCTGACTCTGTTCAATGACGCAGTTTCTCCTTCCGTTGCGATTTTAGCTTCTATAGAGTTTCTCGGAGTATGTCCTGGGAAACACTCTCTTCAAGAGATATATTCACTCAACATTGTGCAGTCTACTCTTGAAACATGTTCCCGCACTATAGTATGCTATCTTTTAAAGTGCACTGGAGAGAAGCCTCTTACTCTGTCTTGGACACCACCACTCCCATCCTTTACCACATTATAGCTCCCTGAATCTGTAAGATTCCCTGTTAGGAAATGAAATTGTGCAAAGCAAGCTCTACGCACACGGCGTGACACAATACTTTCTGTGTACATATAACCAAGCCCCATGCATTAGGTGTGTGATGTCTTGTTTCAAATTTATCAGTTTGCATCCACCTTGAAACCCCTCTTGAAACCCCTCTTGTCTATCATTTTTAGATTTTCAATATGGATATGAAAGGTGCTGGGAAGAGAAAATCACACAAGAAAGGAGGAGCTGAGAAAGAACGTGAAAAGAAGAAAAGAATGCAAGAGAAAGAAGCAAGCCAATACCAAAAAGTGACTGATATGTTTACTCCCAAAAAAGATTTCATTTCTTTCGAAGGCGGCAACACGTCTACCAGCCTCAGGATTGAAGGTGCTGAACAAACTGCTGAAGACCAAAGAATTGAAATAAGCAGTGAAGGCACTGTAACTCAGGCCACTTCCACGCATATAGAAGGTTACATTGAAGTAGAAAGTGATGTAGATTCCTAAGAGAAGTGTGAAGAGGACCCTGTAGGTGAGAAATCGGCATGTGCTGATGTGACTTTAACTCATGCAGCTCTTGGAAAGAGAAAAGTGCACCAGAAAGGAGGAGCTGAGAAAGAACGTGAAAAGAAGAAAAGAATGCAAGAGAAAGAAGTAAGCCAATACCAAAAAGTGACTGATATGTTTGCTCCCAAAAAAGATTTCATTTCTTTCGAAGGCGGCAGCACGTCTACCAGCCTCAGGATTGAAGGTGCTGAACAAACTGCTGAACACCAAAAAATTGAAATAAGCAGTTAAGGCACTGTAACACAGGCCGCTTCCAAGCATATAGAAGATTACATTGACTTAGAAATTGATGTAGATTCCGAAGAGAAGTATGAAGAGGACCCTGTAGTTGAGAAATCAGCATGTGCTGATGTGACTTTAACTCATGCAGCTCTTGGAAAGAGGAAAGTGCACCAGAAAGGAGGAGCTGAGAAAGAACGTGAAAAGGAGAAAAAAATGCAAGAGGAAGAAGCAAGCCGCTACAAAAAAATGACTGATATTTTTACTACCAAAAAAGATTTGATTTCTTTAGAAGGTGACAGCACGGCTACCAGCTTCAGAAGTGAAGCTGTTGAACAAACTGCTGAAGGCCAAAGGACTGAAATGAGTAGTGATTCCACAGTAAAGGAGGCAGCTTCCAAGTGTTTAGAAGGTGACATTGAAATAGAAAGTGGGGAAGATTCCAAAGAAAAGTGTCAAGAAGACCCCATCGTTGAGAAATCAGCATATGCTGATGTGACTTTGATTGATCCAGCGGAGGAGGACCAATGGTTTTTGAGACCAACATCTGAAAATTTGAATGCGTTTTTTACGTTTCATCCCTGTCAACCTGATGGTCTATTTTGGAATGCTAAAAGATTATATCAGCAAAAAAATGGGAAACCAAGGCAGTGGTTGACTTATTCACGCAAAGCCAAAACCTTTTTCTGTGTGGTATGTCTAGCTTTTAGCAAAAAGACAGATAGAAGTGCTTTCATTGATGGCTGTTCTGATGAAAGACATATGTATCAAAGAATTGATGAGCACGAAGACAGCATCCTTCATCACAGTACTTCGGAATCCTTCATGATGCGAACCAAAAACATAGATATATGTAGTCATCTTTTTAAAAAACACACAACTGCAAAACAAGAGGAAGTCAAGCGAAAACGTGCCATTTTGGAAAGAGTAGTGGAAACAATAAAACTGATTGGCAAAAGAGGCCTGAGCTATCGAGCAACCTCAGAAGCTAACTACACCTTAGAAGATGAAACATTGGATCATGGGAATTTTTTGGAACTTCTTCAGTATCTCAAAAAATGTGATCCATTATTGAAAAGCCATCTTGAGGATGTCATTAAAAAGAGTAAAAAACATCATGAGGTTGCAAAGAGTGGTAAAGGACGTGGCAGTTTGGTTACCCTGATTTCAAAAACAACTGTAAACTCTCTGATAGATATTATTTCCTCATTAATAAAAGAGGGTATTGCTGAAGAAATAAGGGAAGCAGAAATGTTCTCAATACAGCTGGATACAACACAGGACATAAATGTTGTAGACCAGTGCTCTATTATAGTCAGATATGTCACCGATGTTGTCCACGAACGTCTTGTGGCTGTTGTTAATTGCACAACGACAACGGGAAAGGCATTGTGTCAGCTAGTTTGCACTGTACTTGAATCCATGAACATTAGCGTTGCAAATTGTGTTGGTAACTCAACAGATGGAGCCTCCAATATGCAAGGACAGTATAATGGGTTCACAGCATGGCTGAGTAAAGAAGCACCTGGTCAGATTCATGTCTGGTGCTACGGCATGTACTTAACCTTGTTATAACTGATGTCACTAAAACCTCAGTATCTGCAATTTCACTGTTTGGGCTGTTAAATTCTTGTGCCGTATTTCTCAGAGATTCATACCTTCGAATGAATGTGTGGCGAGACAAAAGTATTGAAGCACGGTTTCGCTCCATCTCTATAATTGGAGAAACAAGATGGTGGGCAAAAGATGTAGCACTCAAAAAAATCTTTGGTCTATACAATGACCCAAGCAAATCTGTGTACATTGAGGTTCTTCAAACTATGGAAGAGATATCCACATCAGATAACTTCAATGATGAGATCAGATACAAAGCCATTTCAATTCTAAAGTCACTAGTTACATTTGATACCAATTTGACTGCACAGATGTATCTATTTATTTTTCATAACACCACTCCTTTATCGCTGTACTTGCAAACACAAGGTTTGGACGTACTGCAGGCATATCGAATGGTGACTAAAACCATTGACTCCCTACAGCAACATGATCGGGATTTCAGCAGCATAATGGATGCTACAAATAAATTCATCAATTGGGCAAAAGAAAAATTGGTTCAGTGTGACAGCGAAATTTTGATTCAAGTTGACTTCCCAGAGGTTCGGGTACGCAGGAAGAAGATGATGCCCGGCGAAACTGCGACTGATGAACCCATCAGGTCAGCTACTGATAAATACAGGATAGAAGTTTATAATGCTGCAATGGACAAAGTAGTTACCAGCCTTCAAAGTCGATTCACAACTCATGGCCAGTTGTTTGCAGATTTGGCATGCCTGGACCCCAGAAACTTTAGAGACATCCTCCAGAACTTTCCACAAAATGCTCTTCAACGACTAAGTGGCTTGTTAACTAGATTTGATCCAGAAGCATCTGTTGAAAAACTGCAGCATGAGTTGCTTGATTTTGCATCTAAGTGGAGCAGACTAAAACTCAGTCTTGAAGAAGAGTACAGTATCATCCAAGAAGTTGAAGATGAGCAAGACTTAGACACACATTATCTCAACTTTGATGATGAGATAGTACAGTCCGCAAATATTGGGCAAAAAAAGTATAAGTGTAAGACTTGCAGGGACTGTATTGCTTGCTGCTATAGTTTATTATTGCGTTATAATCTGTAAAGTAAAGCCTACACTTCTCTTTTTAATGCCTATAAGTTGGCATTGACTCTTTCCTCCTCTCAGGTGGCTTGTGAAAGATCTTTTTTTAAGCTCAAGTACATCTTGAATAGGCTGCGTAATTCTCTCTCTCAGTCACGTTTGGAAGCCTTTATGCTTATGTCTGTGGAAAAATATGCCTTAATGCGAATAAGCAATGAGAAAATCATTGATCTTTTTGCCTCCAAAAGCAAATTGATGCAAGGGATGTTAACACTTTAAAATGTTAGCTCAAGTTACCACATTTCTAAGCTGAGCACTTCTAATAAAATATTTTCTTTGATGGTTGCACTCTTGACATGAAAAGAATTTGACTTTTGCATGTTACCGTCAACATTTTGAGGGCCATTTATAAATATCAAACAATGCAGTGCAATAACCAGAGTTGACCTCCTTGCGTTGGCTCTCTTTGAGCCTGCTTTACACCACGCACACACCTTTGTACCGTAGTGAAAGCCTGTGAGCATTACGTCTACTGTCTAGCATAGGCTTTGCACTGAAACAAGTAATATCCATCCAATACAAAATCCTATGCTTAGGAACACTTTAAAAAATGTTTACTGAACTGTATTTATGCTGTACTTTACAGCATACATGCATTCTTGGAAAACCTCAAGAAGGCGTCAGCTTTTGTTTTAAATCCAGATCTACCTTTGTTAGTAGGTAGGACTTTACATCAAAACCCATGGGTGGTTGCTTGGGGACTTGCTCCGACATCTCATCTGCGAAACACCCTCTTGACACAAATGAATGCAAAGTGCAATTGAATATAACACTTGTTTGCGAAGAAGTATGTTGTTATGTTTTATAGTATATAAAATCATATTAAGGATTTGCTACTACAGGCAGGTCATGTTAGCTGTTTACAATGTCAATATACCTAGTCATAATGTTGTGCACTGTTTCACTTTACATGAGATCCTTTATTTAAGCACTGTTTACAAAACTCAGGATATAAAAATCATTTAATGGTTTGCACATTGTCTTGTACACTTTTTACTCTGAACCTTTGTACTTAGTTCAGTGTGTTTTGAAATGTCTTTATGCTATTTTATATGAAGAATAAATTGGTTATATTTAAATTCATGTTTCATGCTTGACATTTCATTTTTTAGTGTTCACTGTAGCAATGTCTGTGATTTATGATTGGGTATCCTGGTGCTCTATAAGGTAATCATTTACTAGGCTTTAAAAGTTAATATCATCTAATATGTAATGAAAAATTTGTTGAACAATGCTTTCTTTTGGCCTTTCTGTCTCCCAAATTTTCTTGGGGGGTACAAGTTCAAACTCCCCCTAGTCGTTGCTCACAGCGCTTGCTCCCTACACACCATGTGGGGGTTGGTCTCACTTTTACTTTGTTCTCTCTGATTCACTACTTGTGTCTATTTTTGGTGCTCTCTGAAAGAATGCCTATGAATACATATGACTGGGTGGGTAACCTGATGTTCTTTAAGGTCATCATCTACTGTTTACTGTGCTTTGAAAGGTGATACAATTTAAATATGTAATGAAAAATATGCTGTAAAATTCACCATTTTGGTCTGTCGTTTTTCAAAATTTTCTTGGGGGGAGAACCCCCCCAAATCCCCCTAGTGGCCGTCGGGCACGCTCGCTGCGCTCGCTCGCTACGCGCTGGACGGGGGCTGGTCTGCTACGTGCCAGACGGGGGCTGGTCTTGCAAAATTTGCCAGGGCTGCTTTCAGTTCCCAGTCCGGCGGGGTGCACAGTATTTAAAATTATGACATATACATTTAATGGTTCATATTTCCTGACCGTAAAAACCCTTCAAAGTTGTTTGTCATTGTAGCAGGCTATGAGATACAAATAGCCCTAGACCTGTAGCATGAAAACGTGGAATCAATCAAAGCTCTTTTTATACAAGTGCTGGAAATAGATTCAACAGCTAATAAATAACACAGTATTGATTGTTACTTAATTGAAGGTTAGCACCCTGAAAAGAAAAGGGAAAAGGAGAAAATACACCCACATTGTTTTGTTAAAAACGTATTCACTTTTTAGTTTTCAAAACAATTACGGCAAAATCCGTAAATACATTACCACAAACAATAAAGATTAAGACCGTTGCTCAGAAAAAGGGAAATGGGTGTAGAAAGAGAAGTGCTAAGAAGAAGAAGAGAGGAAGATTTACAGACAGTAAAGAGTCAAATTCATATTAATTTGGAGTTGATACAGGTTTTTCAATTTAACAGAAACCAGTATAATGAGGCCTGTCCATAGTGTAGTTCATGCGTCAAATCGATCATCAATTTCTTTAAGTGCACAAATGCCACATCAGATGAGAGGACGGGAGGATATAATGAGGTACACGCCCTTGCTGAGGGGTATGTGTCGACATTTCGACCCGACTTCCGCGTAGAGGGTAATTTAAATCCTCCGCTTGCTGGTCTTCATCAGGACAGAGGGAAAGGTGAGGCAACCTAATCCTGTTGCTGAAAATGAGCAACACAGGTCACTCTTCCCGTTAGTGAATAGTCATCAAAATGCGCCGCTTGAGTAGCAACGCTGTCAGAGGGAACACAGAACTATGGACTAATTCAACTGCTTTTGGGATTCACGTGTATAACACCCGTGGGTATAACTCTGCATGTTCCAGACTATTCACCAACGGGAATATTGACCTGTGTTGCTCATCCTCAGCACCAGGATTAGGTTGCCTCACCTCACCCCAGCTGACTGGAGGGTCACTGGGCTGTGCCCAGGAAATGAATTAACTTCAAAGATGCCTCCCCAGTCACAAACACATCTTATCTGACACTAGGTCTTCCTCTTCCCTTTGCAACACTAGGCAATTGGGCACCAGTTCCAGTGGAGGAAGCCTGCCCCTAAAATGTTATCAGAGGAGTGATGCTCCTTGTGCTGGCCACACCTCTAGGTAGGGTGGGTAAAAGAGTTCTGCACAAATGAAGATTTGTTCTGAGAGGTGTACTGTGAGATTGTTTGCAATAATACCCACACGAACTGCTGCAAAAGTGGGTTGACCTACCCCTGGGTACTTGTTTTTCTATTGGTTAGGGAGTGGAATGGAATTTACCTCAATCACAGAATAGTGGCAGGAATAAGTATGGCATCTCTGGCACCCTCTTCAAAACACTGCTGGACTTGTGGAAGACAGCAGAAGGACTGCACCTGCTGTTGAACCCTTTAAGAGAAAGCATCAGGGGGGTAACACAGGCCCCTGCCGCCCCCGCGGTGCGGGGGGGGACCTCACCTTCCAGGGGGCCCCGTCAGCACCACACTTCTGCTGAGGAGCTCTAGATTGAGTCCGGAGGGGGCCCCTTCACTTACCCTGCAGGGGGGCCCCCTCAAGGTTAGTTAAGCCACTGGAAAGCATATGGGTTGGATTTACTCCCACTAAAACTCAGGACAGAAGAGTGTACTCCATGGGTTAGTTGTCTAATGTCCTATTCATCTTCAGGAACACAAAAGCTTCAAGAAGCCCAAGATTGTGCTAAACCCAGCTGACTAGTTTCAACTGGATTTGCCCAGGGCCCTGCTGTGGCTTCTGGGATTGGAGTCCCCGCCCCCAAGTGCTGCTCCTCTGGTGCTCTGTCTGGAGGAAAGGCCTTCTCTGTGGCAGCGGCCAAACTCTGGAACTCACTCAATTTCAGTCTACCAATGGTTGTTGGAAGTGGTGGTTCTGTGGGTGCTTCATCAGCCCCAAAATAATCCTGATGGAGTTGGTAAAGTGAATGAGCAATAAAGATGCCTTTAAATTTTGTTTTGATCTTGTCATATTTGCTGTGCATTGAAAGACAAAGTATAAATGTCAGGCTATGTCTGCTGACAAATAACTGCTTATTCTTTTAACCTGAAGATTGGTGTTTCCTTCTCTTTCTCCGACTGAAAAGTTGGAGGATTCTGTAAAGTGAACTATCTGACAACCTTGCGATACGGAGAGTGAAAGGAAAGGCTCCTGTAGGATGTCAGTTGTTTTCTAACACAACAGAATGTAATTACTGTACATTAACTGTACGAGTATCTCAAAATACACCAGCAGTTTGGAAATCCCAAATAAAGCACAATATTTCGTATTCTAAAGTGTGATGGAAACAAATATTTTCATAGGATCTAAACAAATAAAGACACTGAACTTGATGTGCAAATGATAAATATTCACTGAAACCCAATTTCCAGACATTATCATTGGTACTCTATGTAGTTTTGTCAGTAACACTGTATGTTAATTTAAAGTTAGTGGTCGTTTTAATGACAAATGTGCTGTCTGTAAATGGCAAACCATGCTTTAGTAAGATATTTGCAACAGTGTGCTCCAAAATGCACCATTGGCTACATACCACACCTTTACCACTCTACTGCTGAATGGGTGCGACTCATTTACTATACTATACTATTTGTGAAACACTTGAATTGTTCACAGTCGTTATTGCTTCAGTGATGTAAAACTGGGGGAAGCTCCCCTGCTCCAAAAACTGTTCCAGCACAACTACAGGCTACCTAAAACATAAGGCATGCTGCAGTTCAGAAGTGCCTTAAAGACCTGGCTTTACAGGACTTGCTGATCATTCTTGTACATTTTGTTCTCTTAGCACCAGGACACCTGCACAGGTTTTAGCGTGCTTTAGAAATGTTATAACATAACATAACCTGCTCCGCATTTTTGATATTGCTTAGATGTATTACCATTACTGGAACAGGGGCCTCAATTCTTTGTTTATTGGAACACAATGTTCATTTCATTTACTCGTGCAGCTTCTCGTATTACAGTTTAGCAAGAATGCATACTAAATCCATCGAATATAGCAATATCACTTCATTAGGTTGTATCACAAAGCAGGGAAAAATAAAGGGTAACTACAGTGGGTTAGTTTTGCGCAACCTTTTAAGATTTTGGAGGGATAGTGTGAATTGTAGGGGATTTTACTCTCCAATTGCTGAAAATATTTTTAAAATTAAATTATTAGTGCTGGGCAATTCGTACAAGGTACTATATCAGAATATTCATGGAGGAAAAAAATCGAAATTTCTTTGGAAAGCCTCCTCTGCAAAGGGCGGTGTTATTTCCCTGAATTAGAGATAATATATTTCCTCTTTTGGGGATAACCTTTTTCGAGTACCAAATGTCAAGAGAATTAAATTTTTTGCTAGATGGATGCTGTATTATATGTATGTATGTATGTATAGGCATTTATATAGCGCACTACTTACCCGTAGGGTCCCAAGGCGCTTCGACCGCTGCGAAACCCTTCCTGGCTTCCCTGAGAGATGGTTCCTTAATGGGTATCTCCAGGGTGAGACCAGGCATCCCCGGCGGTCTGGTGGGGCCGTTAGTGAAGATGAGGCAAGCTAATGCCCAGAGTTGCCGAGTGTGAACGCTGATCAGAGTGGGCACCGAGGCGAGAGAATTATCGAGTCCGCTGACCCTGGTCCAGAAACCTGCCGCGCCGGGAATCGAACCCTGGTCCCGGGCCGTCCTCTGCTCTCGAGTCTGCCGCCTCTGACCAGTGAGCCACACTATTATACGCTCCAATTCCTACCTAAATGTTACCCTAATGACCTAATCAAATTTTCAGATATAGCACACTTGTGTAAGGAGATCATATTCTCTATACTGTCCAGTTTTGGAATCTTCTTAGAGCCAACTATTTAAGTTTAGAAGCTAAAAGTGTATATTTTTATCTGTCTCAGTTGTAGATTTTACTATTGTGGAAATCAACAAAGTGCTCCTTGTTTCTTCAATAGCAAGCTAAGATGACTAGGGTGAAGACAACTTGAATATTCATGGGCTAAAAAGAATAATCACTGAGGAGATTCCAAGAGCCGTGGTGCCTTTTTACCATTGAATGAGGTTATGGGAAGTGGTCGTCGAAAGGGGATTGGACAAGCACTGGCTCTTTAGGATGATTGTTTGCACAAGTTTTTCATTATGACACTTTATTTGTATACTGGGCTGCACATGGACAAAGTGTTTTGCTCCCCATCATAGGTGGGGAGTGGGCGATATGTATCAAGCAAATTAGCATTCGCAAAGGCCGAAATTCACCGAATTTCGGCCTTTGCGAATGCTAATTTGATAAATGGTATGTATCAAACATTTTTGCAACAAAATAAGGAATCGCAAAATTTGCCATTCCTTATTTTGCGATTGCACTTAAGGAATCGCAAATTTTGCGATTCCTTAAATGCAATGTATCAAAGAAAAATCAATGCAAAAAGGGCCATAAGGATTCGCAAATTACCACCAACTTCTAGTTGGTGGTAAGTTGCAAATTCTTTTGAATAAGCAATTTATTCAAAATTCAAAGGTGGCATATGACGCTCATACATGCCCTTAGGGCATGTATGTGCGCCATATGCCCAGACATGTCAGTTTCAGGGGGTGCAGCAGGGTGTTCTTGTGACACCCCTGCAACCTTGAAAATAATCCCAATTTGCGATTAGCAAATTGATAATCACAAATGGGAAAATTGCGATTAGCAATTTGCTAATCGCAATTTAGGAATGTGTAGGAATCGCTATAAATAAGCGATTTCTTACATAATTACCGTTTTGCGAATTCTAAATAGCGATTCCTTAAAAACTGGCTATTTAGAATTCGCGAAACGGAACTATGATACATATCGCCCACACTCATGATGAACTGTGGACGAATAAGTATGGATGAGGCAGGCGCTTTAGCACTTTAATTGTTTGTGTTTTTGCACTTAGTATGAGTGCCTTATCTTTCGGGTGTAAGTAAGAGGAGTATTTGTTGGTTTGGCAGCAGCAATGCTTATATCGATACTATTGTACTTTCTCTACTTATATGGTGGTATTTGAAATGGTTTTTTCTCTTTTAAACATTATTGGGGTGCAAAAGGGATTTGCTTGAGAGGAGCATTTGTTTGCGATTGACTAACGTATTTTAATATCTTGTGGTTTTTGTTTGTACTGTCTAGAAATTAAATTGTTTGTCCTTTATGCCTTATTCATGCCCATGTATGTGTCTGGCAGTGGATTAAAGAGGCCTGAGGTTAATTAAGGAAACGCTGCCTTGCTTTTTGGCGTACTGACATTTAATAACACCTACCGTGCACGTCTGGGCAGTGCTTTAGGCTCCGGCACTCTTTACTGTACAAAATAAGCACTGGTCAAGGTAGATAATTTTTTAATAAATGATTGTAGTTTCTGTTTATTTGCTTAACAAAGATGACTTGATTAAATGTATGAGCGTGCATTAGGTTTTGCCCTGATCTATTTTTCAAGTATGGAATAGATAAAGAAACCCTTAAAGATATTTGAAATAGTCTACCAACATCATGGTTTACAGTGACATTTTAGTTTCTTATAAATAAATAAATGTAAATGCCGAAGGTGAGGGGATTCTTGTAGCACTCTAGAAGTGGACTAGGTCAATGAGTTCCTTCCATACAGCAGGGCAAACTCTGTTGGGAACTTTCAATGTGAGTAAAATTCTCTCTCACTGAGGTAGAACTGCGGTGTTGAGAAGAAACGTGTCGGTTTTTTAAATCTTTCTTCTTCACTGACATAATTTCCATTGAGTGCCACGGTTAATGGCCTTTTCATCAAAGTTACCATAAACTATATATTAATTTTTCAGATATATTTTCTAAGAGAAAATGTAAGAATTTTGGTAGTACATAGAGAATTACCAGGTAAGGGGGTGTGGCTTGCCGCCCAAGGAAGATGACGGCTGCGCCGTGATCTCCAAAGCGACGGCACAGACTGACAAAAGTTTTCTGCGGGTCCTGCAACTTAATGTCTCCCTTAAGTGTGGGTCTATTATGTAGAACTATCTGACGACCTGCTGACGGCTTTCACGTCTGCCACAGTGGAGCAAACACGGTAACTGCCATCTGCAATGCTGCCTCAGAAACATCCGCCATTTTGTAAGGCGGCCACTAAGCTTACAATTACCGCGGCGCACAGATGTCGCACTTCAACTTCCCTGCTGCTTCTCTCTTCAGAGATAAGAGCCTGTTTCAATGCATGTTTTGGGTTACATGCTTACTTCTTTTTTAACATTTATTTTTATTTTTCTCTGTACTTACTCTGCTTGGAGCATCTCTCATGAATAATGACAGCCTGAATAGTCATTAAGAAATCTATTTTCCGTGTTCCTTGCATTTGGCCACCTGCTCTTGTTGCCTAAAAGCACATGCCATATATAATTCTGCCTAATATTGAATCCTGGACAGTCCTGATTTTTTACTCGCTGTTCACATTGAAGTCTGCCTTATCAAGTACTCTATATTTGTATAGAATATGGATATCTCTTCCCTTTTCTCCCTTTCTGACGCCCCTGTACTTTAGTGCAGGGATAGAAAGAGGTTTGCATTATTATTCAACAGCCTAACCCGCATGTCCCTGGCCTGCAGGCCAGGTCGCGCCCCACGCCGCAGCTTCACCAGTTGTGGCCGTGCCTTCCCCCCTGCTGCCTCCTTCTATTGTGAGTTCGCCGCTGCTGGGCTGCGCTTAGTGCCGCTTGCTTCATTGTCCACTGCCTGTAACTGTCTACTGCCTGTAATTGTGTTATTGTGTCATTGTTCACGGTCCATTGCCTGTTTTTTCTTTTTTCTCCCCAGTATCCGAGTCTCCCCCCTCCTCTTTCCCTTCTGTACCCCTCGCCATTTGATTCACTTTCCCACCGCTGCTCCCCTGCGGCCCGCCCCTTTTTTGCCTTCTGTATCACGCTCCCAACGCCCATTCGCCTCCCCGCTCCCGCCTCCCAGCTGCTTCTCCCTCCCACCTCGCCTTATCGGCCGCGCCGCTGGCGCACCAGAGGCAAGCCCCTCTGCGCCCATCCGTGCCAGGACCGCGCCCAGCGCTAGAACACCTGGACCCCGCAATTGCCCCAACGCCAGACTCCGCTACAACGCCAGCACTCTCCACGCACTGAACACCGGCCGAAACCACAGCTGCTCCCAGGCCGCACCGAAACGCACCCATGGACCCTTCTCCTGCAGATTCACCTGCCTCAGAACCTCCAAACCTCCTAGAACCAATTCCAACCACCTTGTGAAATGGCTCCACAAACAAACACCGGACAGCCACACAGCACACAAGAACGCCACCCACAGACATCACCACCTCATCAAACTAGCCAAGAGATCTTCCTTCAAAACCCGCCTGGAAAACAATACACACGACAGCAAGGAGCTCTTCAGCAATGTGAAGGAACTCTCCAGCGCCAACACCAACGACATCACTCCCTCACAAGAACTGTGTGACTCACTGGCCACCTTCTTCCACCGCAAGATCATTGACATCCATGACAGCTTCAACACCTCGACCACCCCGACAACACTAGTCCCCACCCGCCCGATGAACACCACACGCATCAACTGCCTGACCTCCTGGACCAACGTCAACGACGACGAGACACGCAAGGTCAGGATCACCGTCAGACCCCTGCCCACATCACGTATTCAACAAAGCAGACGCAGCTATTGCACCCTAACTACGGAAGGTCATCAACATCTCCTTCGAGACAGCCACATTCCCAGAAAGCTGGAAGCACGCCAAAATCAACGCCCTCCTCAAGAAGCCCAAGGCGGACCCCAAAGTCCTCAAGAACTTCCGACCCACCTCCCTGCTCCCATTCCCGGCAAAGGTCATCAAGAAAATCGTCAACATGCAACTGACCCGCCACCTTGAGGACAACATCTTAGACCCGTCCCATTTTGGATTCAGAAGAAACCATAGCACCGAGACAGCCTTCATCGCCGCCACAGATGACATCAGGCTCCACCTAGACAATGGCGATACATCAGCCCTCATCCTCCTGGACCTCTCAGCCGCCTTCGACACAGTCTGCCACCGCACACTAAAAACACGCCTCCAAGAAGCCGGAATCCAAGAGAAGGCCCTCAACTGGACCACGTCCTTCCTCCACGGCAGAACCCTGAGCATCTGCCTCCCAGCCCTCCAATCCAAAGCCACCGACATCATATGCGGCGTACCCCAGGGCTCATCCCTCAGCCCGACACTGTTCATTGTCTACATGGCCCCCTCACACAAGTGGTCCACCAGCACGATCTCAACATCATCTCCTACGCCGCCGACACCCAGCTCATACTCTCCCTCACCAAGGACCCGCACACCGCCCAAACTGACCCCCTCAGCCTGGGACGACTCCTGGTGGCCGACCACGATGGGAACAGCACCAACATCCACTGACCACGCATGCAACCTTAGAATCATCCTTGACTCCTCCCTCTCCATGTCGAAGCAGGTCAACGCCATCTCCTCATCCTGCTACAACACCCTCCGCATGCTCAGCAGAATCTACAAATTGATCTCTGCGAAACTAGAAGAACGGTAACACAGGCCCTCGTCAGCAGCTGGCTGGACCATGGCAACGCACTCTATGCAGGAATCCCGGCCAAACACCTGCGACGACTACAACAAATTCAAAATGCCTCCGCCCAACTGATCCTTCACGTCCCTCGACGCAGCGATATCACCCCCCACCTGAGAGACCTACACTGGCTCCCCGTAGTCAAGAGAATCACCTTCAAGATGCTCACCCATGCACACAAGGCACTCCATAACACCGGACCAGCCTACCTGAACAGTAGACTCAACTTCTACACCCCTACCCGCCAGCTCCAATCCGCCAGCTTTGCCCTCGCCGCTGTCCCCCACATCCAACGAACGACCTCCAGTGGCAGATCCTTCTCCTTCCATGCAGCCAAGACCTGGAACACCCTCCCTACCCACTTCCAGCAGACACAAGACCTGCTCACCTTCAGAAGACTCCTCAAGACCTGGCTCTTTGAACAGTAGCAGCACCTCCCCGCCGCACCCCTCCAGCACCTTGAAATCCTCACGGGTAAGTAGTGCGCTTTACAAGTTGCCTGATTGATTGATAGATTTAGCTTTTTTGGACTCTGTCTCCAAAAGATTTATGTTCTGGATAAACAGTCAGCACAATATCATACCCTAGTCCATGCTTCAGTGTTCTCTGGTTTATTATGGCTGTCTCTCCCTTAACAAGGTTCCTGAGTCTCATTAAAGCTTGTTGTCGTGTAGCATATGGGGAGACTTAGAAGGCTTAATTTTTCTGCTTCATCTCAGACTCGTAGATTCATCAAGAATTCCACAGTATTTTCAAAGTTCGCAGCAATGGAGTCCTCCTCAACCTCTCAGTCAAAAATTGGCGCTTCTCCATCTGCGACTTCAACGGCAACCAATGTGGTGAATCCTGTCAAGGCTAACTCCAAACGTATAAAAAAAGACCCACCATCTCTTGCTAAGTCACCACCTCCTCTCTCGCTGGACATACTGTTGGAGGAAATACGCGCTTTAAGACCCTTCATTAGAAGAAACAAACACAAAGCTTTAGTTTCTTACCGACAGGTGGTCCCAATTTGATAAAAGGCGCCTCTCTGTGGAACAGAGTGTCTCCTCATATAACGTAACTGAAAGTAAAGTGATCACTCTTCAGCCACAAGTGCCTTACTTGCAGAAACAAGTCGAAGATTTAGAAAATAGAAACACAAGGAACAATTTACGCTTTTATGGTTTGCCGGAGAACACGGAGGGCACAGATCTTCTCACTTTCTTCAAAAACTTTCTACCCAAAGCGCTGAATCTACCAGAAGGTACTAATTTGAACATACAACGCGCACATAGACTGGGTCGTCAACATGTCAACACTTCTGCTCCTAACCGCCCAAAGGGTGTCATTTTATATTTCCTAGAATATACAGATCTTCTTAAGGTTCATTCGACCTCCAAATCATCAACACACATTTCCTGGTTGGGTCATCCTTTGTTTTTCTCGCAGGACTATGCTAAAAATACTGCAGACAGACGTAGAGACTTTCAAAATATGAGACCTGATCTTCGTGCTCTTGGAGCCAGGTATGGCCTTTTACATCCCTGTCTTTTTAAGGTCATATACAGGAATAAGACAGCCTTGTTTAACAATCCAATTAAACTGAAAAGTTTCCTCAATTCTTGTAAAATTTAAAGTATGGATACCTCTGGTCTTTCAAGCTCTCAGTCTGGTTGACTATGTATTCTTGATATTTTGTTATTATTTACCCTTTTTGTATGCAGCTGTGATCGTCTAATGCTTTTCTTCTTAGATCTCTCCCATTTTTGATGTTGGGACTGTATTATGAGCATTATATTACAATCCAATAACCTACTCTTATCCATTTTCCTTCTTAGGCATCCCAGTTTATGTCTTCCTCGTTGTCCTCTACCTAGTCAAATCCAGTCATCTTTGTGTCCCGTTCTGTGAGATCTGGATGTACCAGTCTTCCATGTGGTTTCACCCCCTCTCATCCTCCTTATTGTATTTTGATAGGTATACATTTTTGTTTTCTTTGTTCTTCTTGTGTCATTTTCTTCATCTTATCTTTTATTGTTTTCTCTACTCTTGCTCTTCTCTTTTCTTTCCATCCCCTTTCTCTATTTGCTTTTTCTTTATCTTTCCATTTCAGATACTTTCCTCTAACTTTTCATCTCTGATATTCTTCTTCTTTTTCCCTTTTCATACATTGGTAAATTTTTTCTTGCTTACATGATGTTGTGGTTTATCATATATCAAGTCTACATTATGGGGCCGATTAGGATGGCGGACGGACTTGCGTCCGTCCGCCACCCCTGAGTAGGAGGGACCGTCCGCATGGGCAGCGGCGGTCCCTCCATGGCAATTAGGATGTGACCGCCACCCTGGCGGTCACATCCTGTATGTTTTACATTGCGGCGGGTACTGCTTGAAGCAGCACCCGCCGCAAAGTAAAAAACGAAAGCTGTGCATTTGCATGCACAAAGCGTCAGGCAACGCGCGGTGCCTGCCGCTTCGTGCACGCAAAGGCAGGGGGGTACCATAGGTACCCCCCATGTGCACCCCCCACGCAACCTTCACCCAGGGGGCCCGCAACGGGCCCCCAAAGTGAATGTCCGTATGCTTTTCCACGGCGGAAAAGCCGCCGCGGAAAAGCATTACTTTCCCTACATCCTAATATGGCTGGCGGTGTCTGATAGACACCGCCAACCATGTTAGGGCTTTTCCACCGTGGTCGCCTTCCGACCGCGGCAGAAAAGCGGCGGACCGATTGTGAGACCCACCAGCCATCCTGATTTGGCGGTGGGTCTTTCAGGCCTCCTCGGCGGTTTTCCCGCATACTCCGGGCCGGCGGTGGCTTCCGCCGGCCCGGAGTATGCGCAAAATCCGCCATCAAAATGACCCCCTAAATCTGTCCAGTTTAATTTGTTCTCTCAATAGTTATTATATATCATTAAATATTGTTAGTTGAAATGTTCGGGGATTGCATTCACTGATCAAAAGGCAACGCGTATAATCACACTTATCTAAATTAAAGGCTGATATAGCAATGATTCAGGAATCACATCTCACGGATTCCAAATCCTTAAAGTTAAAAAGGGATTGGGTTGGTAATGTTTTCTTCTCTCCAGGTGATGGTAAGCATAATGGTGTTATTACACTGTGCCACAAATCTCTCCATGTTAAGCTTGTATCTCAAGAAAACGATGATGTGGGTCGCTGGTTATTCACAAGTTTATTGATTGGGAAGGTTTCACTCTCTTTGTTTACCATTTATGCACCAACTGTGGGTGATTCCATTTTTTGGTCTCACCTTGCAGAAAATGTGATGCAGTTCTCTCATTTTAACCTCATTTTGGCAAGAGCTTGTAATCATATTATAGACCCCTTCATAGACCGTAACTCCCCAACTTCCTTTACATTTTCCAAAGCTCATAAATCATTCCTACATTGCTTCCAACATAGGCATTTAATTGAAGCATGGAGATTATGTAATCCCACCCTGAGAGAATATACTTACTTCTCCCCAGTCTATCAGACGCCGTCACGTATTGATCACATTTTTATTTCTCATAACATCTCCTAATTCATACAATTTACAGATATTGGCTCTATTTTGATTTCTGATAATGCACCTGTATCCATTTCCTTAGACATACTTAACATGCCTTCTATTCCTAGCCGTTGGAGATTCTACAACTTGTTACTTGACCCTGTTTTCACCTCATCATACCCTTTTTTTTAAAGAATATTTCCATTTCAATGTGTCAGACACTCTCCCTTTTCATATCATATGGGATGCTTTTAAAGCTCCTGATCGTGATTTTATCATTAATTACATCTCCATAAAATGACATAATGCCCGAAAAATTGCCACAAACCTTTTTTGCAAAGAAAAAGAGATTGGAACACTTCTACTATGCTACTAAGTCAAAGGATTGCTTGACAGATCTCATAGCAACTAAGTTTCAATTCAATAAGGAGTCTACTGAGAATGCTTCTTTGTACTTGCTCAAATCCAGTGCAAAATGTTATGGTGGCCAAAATAAATCAAGTACATTTTTGGTAAATTACCTTAAAGTTAAAAAACACAAATTTAACATCGAATTGATCCTTGACGATCAGCAATTACCCAAATATAAAGATTCAGAGATTCTTCCAGAATTCTATACTTTATACAAATCCCTATATATACCAGAAGCTTCACCTTTAGGCAAATCCATTTCGGATTATCTTTCTTCTATTGAAAAATCTTTTGATACTCACTTGGATTTTGATTTATTGGAGCTTGATTTTTTATTGAAAGAATTACACACTTCTTTCCTCACTCATAAGAAAGATAAAGCTCCAGGCCCAAATGGCTTCACTGTCAATTTTGTTTCACATTTTCCCAACTACTTCTTCCTTAATTACACAAACTTTTAAATTCCTTTTTGCAAACGGGAACTTCTTCAGATTCCTTTTTGGAGGCCCTAAGTTGCCTTATACCCAAAAAGGATAAAGATCCACGTTTATGTAAAAATTATAGACCAATTTCATTTGTAAATATAGCTTATAAAATCTTCTCAAAATCCCTGGCCTTAGGATAAGAATCATTTCTCCCGGGTCTCTTCGGTAAGGAACAGTCAGGTTTTGTAAAAGGTTGTTTCCTGACAGACAAATTGCGACAATTTTTTTACATACTCTCCAAATCTTCTCACCCTTCCGAATCTTTAGCGGCTATTGCTTTAGATGCGGAAAAAACCATTTGAAACAGTCTATTGGCCCTTTTATTTTTTCAACTCTCAAATGGTTTGTCTTTGGTCGTAAAATTGCTGATTTACTTTCTCTTCTATATTCAAATCCTAAAGCAGTAATATTTGCTAATGACCTTACCTCCTCATATTGTAATCTGGGAAGAGGTGTTAGGCATGGTTGTCCGTTCGACCCCTTTTTTTTGTTTATTTAGCTTTAGAACATTTCCTATCTAAACTTTGGCAAAATCCAGAGTTTTATTGTTTTATCTCTGAGAGCACATGTATTAAGCTAGCAGCATACGCAGATGATATTTTGTTATTTCTCTCGAAACCACAATCTTCCATACCTACTTTCCTCAATGAGATAGAGGCTTACTCTTCCGTCTCTGGTTATAAACTCAACAAAGACAAATGCAACATTTTAACCTTAACTAAATTTACTTTTAAGGATGATTTTAAAATAACTAATTTCAAATGGAACACTCAACATATAAAATACTTAGGTATGTACTTCTCTGCTTCAATTAAATTGTAAATATTCCTTAAAAATATCTTCCCTAATTGACAAATAGCAGCCTTTATACTTATCTTGGTGGGAGAGGTTAGACACAATAAAGATGATATTTCTAACATTTCAGTTGCAATACATCAACGTTTTTTTAAAACATTCCAGATTATCTCCTTTTCTTTGGAATAAAAAAAGAGCCTTTTTGTCATTAACAAAACTTATTGCAACACAATGCTTTGAATCTACTTATTAATCAGTCTGCTCTCACTCCGGCTTCGTCCAATATTACCTTACACATCACTCATGCTTTTCTAAGCTCAGGTCCCAAAGCATCAAGTATCTATATCTGTTTACGCAAATTGACATCTCCCAGGGATAAGACTAAAGTGGAAATGGAATTGGAATGTGATTTAGATGTTAACTGGTCCACTGAGATATGGAATAAGATTTATTTATTTTATTTATTTATTTATTTGTTGGTTTGTACCGCGCTAGAATAGACTCCCAAAGGAGTATCTCTGCGCCTGTGAGCTAGAGAACGCTTTCAGCAGTCCAAGGAAATGAATTAAATCTGAAACAGAAAGGTCTTAAGCTGTTTCCTAAAACTCAGATGTTCTATACATTTCCTAAGTGGCAGAGGTAATCTGTTCCATAAGATAGGACCAGCTACGGACAAAACCCTACCACCCTGTCTTACTTTCTTAACAGCCGGCACTGTTAGGAGCAGCTGATTACTGGACCTGAGGGCTCGCGCCGGAGTGTAAGGTATAAATTTATCAATCCAGTATGTTGGTCCTAATCCATTTAAGCTCTTATAGATAAGGCAGCAGGTCTTAAATATCACCCTTTCCCGAACAGGAAGCCAGTGTAATTTGTCAAGGAGTGGTTTCGATGGTGTTCGTGGCGGGGCATTTAAAACCAACCTTGCTGCTGTATTCTGTACAACCTGGAGTTTGGCTTTAACTCCCTCGTTGGCTGACAGCAGGAGCCCGTTACAATAGTCTAAACGACTAAGAATCAGAGCCTGCACCAAGGTTTTCCTGGTAGCATCTGGCAGCAAGGGGAAGACTTTTCTAAGAAGGCCGATCACATGAAAGCAGGTGCACACCACTGTATTGGCATGCTGCTTCAAGGAGAGATCTCGATTCAGGCGTACCCTCAAGTCTTTCACAGCCAATTTGGGTTCAGGTACTGGCCCAAGTTCCTGCGGCCACCAATCTGGGGTCCACAGGATCTTGGCTTCTCCAAAGAGTAGGACCTCTGTCTTCCCTACATTGCATTGAAGGCAGTTTGATGACATCCAATTGGCTACTGCCTTCATGCCACTAGAGAAGGAGACCTTCTCTTCGTTCGTGAGATACCTAAAAGGATACAATAGTTGGGTATCATCCGCGTAAGATACGGGGATGAAACCAAACTCTCTCAGGATATTTGCCAGGGGTGCCACATAGATGTTAAAAAGGGTCGGGCTCAGACAAGAGCCCTGTGGCACCCCCTTGGCAATCTCCATTTCAACCGAACAAAATGTGCCCATACTGACCGTTTGGGTCCGGTTAGATAGAAAGCTTTTTAGCCAAGCTAAGGCCATGTTCTTCAGCCCAATGTCAGCAGATCGTTCGAGTAAGATACTGTGAGAGACAGTATCGAACGCTGCTGACAGATCTAGCAGCACCAGAACAACGGAAAAGCCTCTATCTTGATATCTGTGGAGGTCATCTGTTACTGATAGTAACGCGGTCTCTGTACCATGTTTGGGCCTAAAGCCAAACTGGGAGTGATCCAAGCAGTTGGTCTGTTCAAGAAATGTAGATAAGTGCCTATTTACATTCTTTTCAGCTAATTTTCCCATAAAGGGGAGTAGAGATATCAGTCTTAAATTAGACAGATCGGTCCACGAGATAGTAGAATTTTTCCTGATCGGTCTGACCGATGCTCTTTTCCATTCCCTAAACATAAGTGATGAGGGACTGACTAGCCCCTAAGTCAAATGCACAGCTTTGTGCCACTATTTGAGCGTGCACTTTTAAATTTCACATCTTTTTAACCTTAATCCTTTTTAATCCAAATTTAGCCATCATTTATCTCCATTAATATTCACTCATTTTTATTCTTCAGTAATGCCACGATCCAACATTCAGAGTTTTCTGCCAATTTCCAGTTTTCTAATATTCAAACAGGGCCCGTTTGGTGCCTTTCAGAAAGAATATGAATGGTGCAAAAGTCCATCGCAAGCAGTGTTTATTTTATTTCATAAAAAAGAACCCAATGCATTTCGGGCCATCGTGTGCCCTTCGTCGGGGGTCACTACAAGTAAATCAAAAAATACATACATTAATCCCACTTTTACGGTAACATGAGCTACATTACAGTTTCAATGTGCAAAGGTTTTGACCCACCTAATCACTTTTTTTTAAAAACCAACAAACATGATTCCAGAGTACGTAATCCCACCAGGTTTCCCTCCGAGTTAATTCGGTCATTACCCTCCGTTCCTTCACCTTCAAAACGTAAACCCAGCTTTCCCTGCTATTAATTAGTGTGAGTGCTCTTCGTTGTTCTCCACTCTTTCACCCATTCTACTCGTTAAGATAATTGCTTATTTGGAAGGGGATCCCTATATTTATCAAGTATGTGAATTATATTTATTACTCGACTTGTGTTGCGCTGCGTTTATTTTTTAAAAAAAGTTCTACACGGACATTCTTAGCTACAAATCACTCGTGTACACATTCTCCCAGTACGTTTATCTGGACTCTCCCATCCCTCCACGTACCTGCTGCGCTGCTAAAATAACATCTCCCTCTCTCCTCGTTGTGGCTCCAACTACTTATAGAGTATCCCTATCCGCCCGTACATTTTATAGCGTCTCCCTGGTGATCTCCCTTCTTATTGGCCCCGAGTCTACAACTTCCTGTTTCTTATCGCCTGACTCTATAAGGAAACTACTATACCCAGAATACATGTCTACTATTTGTGATATGGTCCATAAACATTATACACATGTGAATGTTGCAATCTTATATCCTTGCATGTTATATCTGTCCATACGATTTGTAGGTTTAAAACCAATGCGATGAACTTTAGTTGTTAATCCAAATGTTGTTTATAGTTGTTGCTCTTTGTCTTCTTTCGTGATATCCGTCTTCGTCGTGGGTGCAGACCCTAGGTAGGGCTTTAGTTACGAAAGTTTTTTGATGATGAGGGAATGCACACCTTTCTTTTTTAAACTCCTTTGTTCGTATCCATTTTTTTCATCCCTTGAACTGATTGCGTGCAGGTCGACTGATTGGCATGCCCTACTGCCACGTAGTTACAAAAACATAAGTGATGAGGGACTGACTAGCCCCTAAGTCAAATGCACAGCTTTGTGCCGCTATTTGAGCGTGCACTTTTAAATTTCACAACTTTTCCATTCCCTAGGCACCTGACCATTTGCCAGTGAGAGATTCACTATTCTCTGAATGCTTGGGCCCAGTATGTTCCCAACAGTTGGCATTATTCTTGCTGGAATAATGTCCAAAGGGCTTCCACTCTTGATTTGATTAATATAGCCATTCACCTCCTCTAGAGAGATTGGCGGGAATGTGCTAAGGGAGCATGATGGGGGATTAGTTGGAATCTGTGACATTACCCCACCTCCAGGGGTGGATAAATTGGCAATGGCAATGTTATCATAGATCTTATCAATCTTATTAGTAAAGAACTGTGCTACTTCGTCGCACAATTTCTGTGACGTCAACTCTGGACTTTCACATGCTGCTGGCTTGATAAAGGACTGCAAAACTTGATACAGCACCCTAGGGGCATTTCCAGCTGATGACAGAAGGGACGCAATGTGAGTCTTGCGTGCCAGTCGAATAGCTTTATGGTAGACGGAGAGGGCCGACCAATAAAGATTTCTGTCATCTTCTCTATGGGATGTTCTCCATACTTTTTCCAATTTCCTGGCTGCCCGATTTAAAGAACGTAAATGCTCCGAAAACCATACTTCGTGCTTCTGGGCAGGACATGGATTAAAGGTTTTCATAGGGGCAATTGTGTCCACTGCTATCTGTATAGCTTGATCAAATTTAGCTAGGGCACTATCCACTCCGTCTTTAGAACAGACAGAGGGCTCAGTAAACCCTTCCCGGAAAGTGTCCGAGTTAACCTTATGCCATTGCCTCCTTCTACTTGGTAATGTCATTATTTGATTTAAAGATTTCTCAGGCCTAGATGTATAAAATTCCATAATATAGTGATCTGTCCAACTCACTTGTATGGAAGGGAGGCAATTAATGCCATTTGGCATGGTCGAAAAAATAAGATCCAGGGTATGTCCTGCTAGATGCGTTGGTCCACTGTTAATCTGTGTAAGGCCCAGTAATGCCAAATCAGTCAGCAAGGACTGCGCCTCGCTGCATTCTGTTAGTTCGCTATGAACATTAAAATCTCCAAGGAGTAGAAAATCACTTCCTGGATTGACATAGCTGGCTAACGCTTCTAGCAGTGTAGAGGAGAAGTTGGCGTATGGGCCAGGAGGGCGATAAACTAAAGCCCCTTTACGACTCATTTTACGTGATGTTTCAATCTTAAAGATTATTAATTCCAACTCTGGAGTACTACGTTCCTCCAGAATGGATAGTCGCAACTCATTCTTATACACAGTTGCTATGCCTCTACCCATTTTAACTGGGCGATCCAACCTAACTATACTATAACCCTGTGGGATCCCTAAAGTAATAGCTGGGACAGTATGGGGTTTTAACCATGTTTCGGTTAGAAAACATAAATCTGGTTGTTTTGATGAAATAAGATCCCAAACTTCAGCATGATGTTTGGGCAGTGATCTTATATTACACAATATGTTCCTATAACCCAGTCCCAGATCAAGCTCTGGATAATCAATTTTAGGGTAACATTGTTCATGATATTTCTCCTCCACAGTGGCCTGGTAGTGGCAGGTTCGACACGAGAACGGGCCTACGGGGACATCTCCCGCCTCCCCTGAGCATCCCAACAAGGCGGGAGTCCGTAAACCTAGTAAATCTCGTGAAGAGTAGCTTACCCGATGGGTGATAGTCGAGCCAGAGGTACCACATATAGGGGTCATGGCCCCTAGCCCTGTCCTGTCGCGGACGGGCGCAGACGGGCTCCTCTTTGGCTCCTCTTAGGCGACTTCTTAGGCACACCCCTGCGCACTTAATATGAGGTAAGGGCTTTATAGCTCTTGCTGTTGTGAAGGCTAGAGTGCTAACCACTCGTGGGGCGGAAGTGTCTCTGGCTCTGCCTGTCCGCCCTCCGCTCAACGGTGATAATCACCGAGTCGGACCAAGGCATGCAGGCGAGTGATTGAGCGCAGAAATCAATGTGAGTAGTGGTTTAAAATCGTATTAAACAAACATATAATGTGCTGCTTGTAAATTATCCGTTTTAAAAGTATTATTAATATCAGTGCTGCATCAACAATAAATTCAATTCCTTACTTGAAATAACGCTATCTAGCATCAGAGCGTGTCAGGGAAGACTCTGCCACCGTCCACCCCTTTAAGATTAGGAAAACCTCTAAAGCAGCTAGAACCACGCAGACACTCTTCTTTATTTACAATAGATTACTTCTTTCCCTAATTTTTTCCATAAGATAAATGATGATATACCTAATACTTGCTGGTCATGTTCCTCCTCAGATTGAGATTTAAAACATTTACTTTTTACTTGCCCGTTTTTACATGACTTCTGGAAATGTGTTTGGAAACAAATCACTATAGTCTTTCAATCTAGGGTGTCCTTCTCTTGACAAGATTTTTTTGGGTTCTCTCTCTCTGATGATTGGTCTCAATATCCTTTAAATATGCAAGTTTTGGATTTACTTTTGGGAGTACCGTTTCAGCAGATTACCAAACATTGGAAGAATCTGTCTGATCTCTCTCTTTCGAAGCTTGGTGGTATGCTGTATGTCACAACCATAGATTGGACACTGCTTATGTATATCCAATGTCTTTGGCTGTAAAATGTTTGAATCTACGGTCCCCAGTTACAACATGTATCCATTGTCACGCTAAGCGTTCACATGCACGCACTACTTCAGAAAAAGAGGTTTTAAAACCTCCTTGACATTCTGTTTTTCTGCTTTTAACATAGATTTAATAGAAATATGTTGTTATGTTCCCTATAAATGACAAGACCAGTTTTATATTTTTGTATTTTCCTCAACCTCCTCTTTTCATTTATTACTGATACTGTAAACAATCATTCATGTACGATCATATGTTTTCATAGCATATTGTATATGTATCCTTATTATATTTCTTCTTTTCTATTTTTTTCCTTTTACTAGAATAAACTTTACTCTTTTGAAATTTAAAAAGAGAATTACCATTTAAGATGAATGGCGGCTGGTACAGGAAGTCTTCAGTCACCAAGGTATTACAGAGGTCTTCAGAGCAGGCGTGAGCTTTCACACGTCTATGCGATGTATTGAATAAGCCTTCTTGGTACGACTGGCTGTGGAGGATGCCAATGTCACACCCCTTTATGGCTGCTGACACATTTTGTTTATCTGATATTACAGAGAGAGAGACAGGGAAGAAAAACATAAACTTCAAAGGAGTGCACAGCAAAATCAGAGGCCGACATATTTATTAGAGAATAACAACAAATAGACATTTTTTTATGAAAATCAATGAGTAGGTGGTGTGTCGTGCCCTTTTACATACTGAGAATAACACAGAAAGTAACATCACATAATGGTTAAGGGAAAACGACTAATAAAACTGATCTCTCTCACAAGCACACATACACCGATGAAATAACTCAAAGTGAAATGTATAACTTTTTGGAAGATTAGTGCACATGAGTTGCACTAAGGTACTAGCTACTGTAGGCTCTAGAGGTAGTAGACCTAAAATATGAGAATCATAGGATTCAAAGCTTCATAAACTGCATTTTGTAGTACGTACTACAAAAACTGCATTTTGTAGTACATACTACAAAATGCTATTCACATACCCATGCGCTAAGATGCTCCCAAGGGAGCGAAAGTCGCGCTCTACAAATATTCATTTTAATTCAGGAGGTCTATGCCTCCGACTCCCTTATGTTTTCTGTGTGGAGATCTCCACCCTGACAGCAAAGATATCCGCGCATGTGAGCATACGTTTTAGTAGTAAATGAGGGATGGATAGAGGAGACTTGCTGGAAAAGAGGAATACCTGTTACTAAATGGAATGGGTTGGGAGAGGACTAAAGAGGGGTCAGGGGGGGCAATTGAGTGGTTTTGAGGGGGTCAAACACCGACCCAGAAAAATGTAAGTACATTGTTATTTACAAACTGCCCTTCTATAGGTAGTGCAGCCAAAAAGGACCCAACACAGTAGGAAATGTATTTCATTTCTGAGCCGGAGTAAGTCCAGCACTACCCAAGGCCATATGAAATAATGGCAGTAAGGACTAAAAAATAAAACCCAATAGGAACTAATGTTAGAACAAATTAAATAATTGAAACAATTTAAACATAGAAATACATTTTCCTTAACCCTTTGCATGCGTTGGAGGGCCCCTGGCCATCCGACGTCACGGTGGGCGTGTGCGAAGGATGGCCGGGGGCCGTCCTGACCACGCGCAAGTCTTAAATCACCCGCACCGCGGCTGAATTCCAACCGCGGTCAATGTGTTAATATTAAAAAATGTTTATAAATAAAAAACGTTTAATTTCATCTTGAAATATTCTATTAAACATTTCTAAATGTAAAAATGAATGTACCAATATTTACAAAAAATTATTACATGGCCTTTAGTTAATTTTTCACATTATGTTTAACACTTATTAAGATATATTCTTTTTTTCATTAGTTTGGATTATTTTTTTAATTTAAATATCAGGAAAATAATTTTCTTTTCATTTACTGTATTCAAAATAATACAAATTCTAATTATAAATTGAGTTAATAATGCTACATGGTAAATATATGAGATATTTAACATTAATATTCAACATAAAAAAATATTGTTTCTATTTATTTTTTAAGTGTAATACACATTTATGATTTTCGCTATACATCATCTCCATCGCAGACGTCTCTGTCAAGTATGTAGAACTTCATATAGGATCAAAAAGTCACTACAAGTAGTAGCTCAAAAGTCATATTTTACATTGCTACTGGCTCCACCCCGTTTCAAGAGTGTGGTAATGTAAGTCTACATTTTACACATAAATGGTGAATAGCAAAAATTTGTAAAGGTAAAGTTGCTCAAAAGTGTAAATTTACTTCTTCTAAATTTACAAGTGGATTTACCTTTATGAATAGGCCCCTTGGAATGGAAGTCTCAGTGTAAATGCAACTTCTTCTGGTCACTAAACGGCATTCATAACATATTTTCAGAATGGAAAATTAAATAATGCCTCTTTTGGTTCCATGAAAAGTTATTGGAATTGAAATAAACTAGACTGGTAAACCTGAACGGTTGTGTTGTGGCTGTTTCCCCACAGCCTTTTACAAGCTCTTGTATAAAATGTAACTGGTGAGTTCAGAGTTTTTATGAGTTAAAATTATATATTTTAAGTGACATTTTTACCTAACTATAACATCACTTCAACATTTGTTTTTAGCCTGTATATATATACATATATATATATATATATATGTATATATATATTTATATATATATATATATATACACCACCAAGGAAAGAACCAGAGGGACACACCAGGGGACCAGGAAGAACAGCATTATTGCCACACAGGAGGCATGACGCGTTTCGGCTGATTGCCTTTTTCAAAAGCCAAACACTGCAAACTGCCACCTGCCGCCATTCAATGATCCATTTGACCTCCATTGGTTGCTGGAACGCCATCCCGCAGCCTCCCTCGGCAGACTACGACTCCCAGAAGGCACCATTCCAGCCCTCAGATAAGCATTTCTGTCACCTTCTTAAAACTCATGGTGAGTGCTGGTGATCGGTGAACAAATATGAATGGTGCAGGTTTAAAATTGTCCCACTGCGAGTCTCTCCGTGTAGTCGCGGACTGCAAGTTGCAGCAAAACTCCACAGTTCCTGGATGCAGGGGCCAAGCAATCCAATCCCTTGGCAACAGAAAAGCTGAACAGAGCACAGCAATACTCTTGAAGCTCCGGCCACAAAACGAGACGGGTTCTCCAAGCACGGGGCTAGCGTGCGAAATATCCACAGAAAGATTCCACCCGCCAAGGAAAGTACCAAAGGGACACACCAGGGGACCAGGAAGAACAGCTTTATTGCCGCACAAGAGGCATGACGCTTTTCGGCTGATTGCCTTTTTCAAATGCCAAACACTGCAAACTGCCACCTGCCGCCATTCAATGATCCATTTGACCTCCATTGGTGGAAGCCCAGCTAAGGCGATTGGTTGCTGGAATGCCATCCCGCAGCCTCCCTCGGCAGACTACGACTCCCAGAAGGCACCATCCCAGCCCTCAGGTAAGCATTTCTGTCGCCTTCTTAAAATTCATGGTGAGTGCTGATGATCGGTGAACAAACATGAATGGCGCAGGTTTAAAATTGTCCCAGTGTCCGCGCAGCACAAAGTTCCTCTCCCTGGCCCCCATTGACGTCTCAACGCATTTGCCCAAGATCGTATGATATCGGAGACTGAGCTACAGTGAGCAGGTCTCTCCGTGCAGTCACGGACTGCAAGTCGCAGAAAAACTCCACAGTTCCTAGATGCCTGGGCCAAATGAAAATGTAAATGTAAATGTAAATGTGCTGGATTTGTAAAGCACACGGCTGCCCGTGAGCGTCCCGGCGCTTGCTTAGGGAACCCGTCCTGGTATTCCCCTGTGAGAAACCCTGGCAGGGTGTCCACAAGGTGAAAGCCAGGCATCCCGCCGCGAGGGGCCATAGTGGAGATTAAGCAAGCTATTGCCCAGAGTCGCAGAGTGTGACCCCGTGAGTTGAGTAGGCACCAGAGCGAGAATTGTCGAGTACGTGTAATTTTTTTAGCCCGAGACCTGCTGAGGCGGGGAATCGAACCCTGGTCCACTGTCGATCTCAGCTTCTGGGTCTGCCGCCTCTAACCACTGAGCCACGCTTCTCCACTCCCTTGGCAACAGAAAAGCTAAACAGAAGCACAGCAATACCTTGAAGCTCCGGCCACAAAACGAGACTGGTCCCCCAAGCACCCATCTCGTTTTGTCAGTAGAACCTGCTATGGGTTTAATTTACCTTAATTGCTGCCACAGTATGAAATTGACGTACTTGCCTTGATGATTTCCAAACCCCGAATGTGCTCAGGTTTCCAATCATAATGTGTATTGTGCCAACCTCAGTTTTTAGTATTTCAAATTTCTTTTTTATATTTATTTTTAGATTTGATTGATCTCTAGTTGAATGTGTCATATGTTCCTTGCAGGCCCATTCTCGTTTTCCCTTATGTTAGCCTGAGCATATTGCAGGCTGCTGTCTGCGTTGCACATGTTACTATACAAACATATTTTACTTCATGCCACGCTGTACTTTCACACAGAAACTGCTGTTGTTTTTGCGTTCAGTTTTTTTCTGGGATTTAGTCTGAACTAAGCATAGGCGTAAAATCCGTTCCGCTCGTGGATTTTTCGGATTTTCGGCAAATTCGCAATCCGCGAACTCTCGCGAATTTGTCGAAAATCCGTGAATCCGCTCGCGGCGGATTTTTGCTTGGTTGCGGCGCACGGCGTGGTGCACGGCGTTCACTTTCCGTCATTAAGCGTTTGCCGAGTTGTTTTTCTCTATCATATTTTTCTAGTGCCGCGCCATTTTAGATTTTGCTGCGTGATCCCGCGGGAGTTTGGCGCCCGCGAATACGTAATCGCGGCTTGCCACCTTGCACAGCACACCTCGCGAGAGTTCGCAATTGCGAACACGTAGTTGCGGCGGAAAGGAACAATCTCGCACTCGCGAAATAGAGATTTTGCAATTCTGCACAAGAAAATCACCAGCAAACAGGATAAACCTTCAGAAAATTATGATTTTTATCAGAATCACTCCTCAGGTTGACATTTGCATGGCCTTTTTTTTTGCAAGGAGTCCATTTTTGGGGGGGGGGAGGAAGGAAGTGCCCCACAGTCTCCAACTTCCTGTTCCTGTCCAGCAGGCTCCTCCCAGTGCTTTGTCCATCTCCTGGTCACTTTCATTTGGATCTGGAGCTGGAAGGATTACTTTTTGTGGGTGCTGCTGGATATTTGGATTTGAGGCCTTTTTGACTGTCTTTGGATCACTTTTGGATTAGAAATCAACTTTCACAAGTAAGTTTGTTTGGGGCATTACAGTTGCTGCAAGTACAATTTTTGAACTTTTTCAGAGCATTAAATAAATTATATTGAGGGTAGCCACAGTATCCAGTAGGACCAGGGTTGGTTAGGGGTGCATGATACAACTGTTTTGTTGAATTTAAACACCATTGAGGCCATGGATGGGCTGGGATTGTGCTGATTTTTGTCGTTTTTTTGGGCCTGCTGGTGTGGCCCTTTGCCCAGGGGTGGTGAGTGTTGCATGGGCCTAGTCTTTCTGTGGGGTGTCTTCTTGAATTTAAACATCATTGAGGCCATGGATGGGCTGGGATTGTGCTGATTTTATTGTTTTTTGTCGTTTTTTTGGGGCTGCTGGTGTGGCCTTTTGCCCAGGGGTGGTGGTGCATGGACTGAGTGTGCCTGTGGTGTGGTCTCACTCTCTTTAATGTAAACATCATGGATGGCATTGGATTGTGGTGATTTCTGGCTGGTTTTCTGTTTTTTGGGGGTGTACTGTTGATGTGGACTGGCCATGTGGGTGGTGGTGGTGGCCATCTTGAGTGCTGGCTGGTACAGGCAACATGTGCTTGGGGTGTAAGGGGCCATTTTGAAGAGAGGCAGTGTCTGAGGCCTGCACTTATTTTGCCTACTTTTCATCCATTAGGCCCAGGGGTAGTGAGTGTTGCATGGGCCTTGTGTTTCTGAGGGGTGTCTTCTTGAATTTAAACACCATTGAGGCCATGGATGGGCTGGGATTGTGCTGATTTTATTGTTTTTTGTCGTTTTTTTGGGGCTGCTGGTGGGGCCCTTTGCCCAGGGGTGGTGACTTGCATGGGCCTAGTCTTTCTGTGGGGTGTCCTCTTGAATTTAAACACCATTGAGGCCATGGATGGGCTGGGATTGTGCTGTTTTTTGTTGTTTTTGTCGTTTTTTGGGGCTGCTGGTGTGGCCTTTTGCCCAGGGGTAGTGGTGCATGGACTGAGTGTGCCTGTAGTGTGGTCTCACTCTCTTTAATGTAAACATCCTGGATGGCATTGGATTGTGGTGATTTTTGGCTGTTTTTCTGTTTTTTTGGGGTGTACTGTTGATGTGGACTGGCTTGGGGTGTAAGGGGCCATTTTGAAGAGAGGCAGTGTCTGAGGCCTGCACTTATTTTGCCTACTTTTCATCCATTATGCCCAGGGGTAGTGAGTGTTGCATGGGCCTAGTGTTTCTGAGGTGTGTCTTCTTGAATTTAAACACCATTGAGGCCATGGATGGGCTGGGATTGTGCTGATTTTATTGTTTTTTGTCGTTTTTTGGGGGCTGCTGGTGGGGCCCTTTGCCCAGGGGTGGTGACTTGCATGGGCCTAGTCTTTCTGTGGGGTGTCCTCTTGAATTTAAACACCATTGAGGCCATGGATGGGCTGGGATTGTGCTGTTTTTTGTTGTTTTTGTCGTTTTTTTGGGGCTGCTGGTGTGGCCTTTTGCCCAGGGGTAGTGGTGCATGGACTGAGTGTGCCTGTAGTGTGGTCTCACTCTCTTTAATGTAAACATCCTGGATGGCATTGGATTGTGGTGATTTTTGGCTGTTTTTCTGTTTTTTTGGGGTGTACTGTTGATGTGGACTGGCTTGGGGTGTAAGGGGCCATTTTGAAGAGAGGCAGTGTCTGAGGCCTGCACTTATTTTGCCTACTTTTCATCCATTATACCCAGGGGTAGTGAGTGTTGCATACTTGCATGGCCCTAGTCTTTCTGTGGGGTGTCTTCAATGTAAACATCATGGATGGCATGGGATTGTGCTGATTTTTCTGTGTTTTGTCGATTTTTTGGGGTGTATAACTGAACTGATGTTCCTCTGTCTTCCATTGCTTTTAGGTGCACAAGACTCAAGAGAACCACCAGTGCCAGGAAGAAGTCCTGCAGCGGTGTGTGTGTGTGCAGCATAACGTCACGCGACGTCACGTCTGGACACAGACAACTCTGCAACTCGTGCAACTGCTGCCTGCTGTTCTGACCTGCTCTGAAGAAGATGGCCCCAAAAAAAGTTACCCGTAGCTCCTCTAGCAAGAAAGGTGCCAGTAAGGAGCAGAAGAAGCAAGTTACCAAGGAGACTGGTGTGCCGCCCGCCCCTTTTTTTGGGAGTAAAAAAAAAAGTATGCCTGCAGCAGCAGCGGGATCTGCTGGGGACCAAGCTGGCAGCAGCACCCCCGCTCCATTGGGCTCAGTGCCACCACCACCACCAAGCCAACTTAAGTCCAAGCCCTTGAGTGCTGCAGAGGCAGCCAATCTACTTGTTCAATCACCATCGACCAGTGATGTTGGCTCATCGCAAGAAAGCAGCAGCAATGTCCCTCAATCAACACAGGTTGTTGTAGCTCATCTGACGAGTGTTGAACAACCACAGCCGCAACAACAATCACATGTGCAAGTACAAGCCCAAGTACATGTGGAAGGAGAGGCAGCGCAAGGAGATGCGCAAGCAGAGGTGCATGGAGGGTTACAAGTGCCCACAATAGTTGTTCCTCCCGAAGTAGGGGCACATCAGGAAATCGACAATCAAGGCGAGGTATCATTTGAGGAAGCCACTCCTCCTGATGATCATTCATTGTCTTCCACACCCCTAGCAAGGAAGAGATCAAGGGTGGTGTCTACATCTTCTTCAAGCACACCTCCTTCTGATGATATGGATCAAACTTGGGAACCAGCACCACTGCCGTCTGAGAGTGAGGCACACCATGATCTGACAAAGGTAGTTAAGCGTAAAAGGAAGCTCGTCCAAAGTCTCAGAGTTATGGAGTGTGATGAGGCTCAACAAGAAGTGGCGGATACTGCTGTTGATGAAGACTCTGACAACGACGACCCAGTCATCATAAAGGTCACTGCAGCCCCAGCGGGCATGCAGCAAACAGACATTTTGACCCTAGCCCGAAGAGCTGCTGAGCGTGATGATGATGATGTTGTCGATGAGGATATTTACAACAAGGGGTGTTGATGAGGAGGCAGTGGAAACACCACAATCATTGGAGTTAAGTAGTACACCAACTCGTCCCGCTTCCATATTTCTTTCTGGCAAGAAGGGACCTCCATCCACCTCGACCTTAATTAGTGGCAGTGAAAGTGCACAACGTACAAAAGTTGGGCAATCCAGATCCTCCACTTCATCTGGCATTAGCTTCATGACCACCAGTATCGCCGCCTCCTCCAGGCCCCACAGACACTTCAAGTCCCCAGTTTGGGACTTCTTTACTGTTTGTCAAAAAAATCCAAAGTTTGCCATTTGTACCCTTTGTAAGCTTGCAGTTAGTCGTGGTAAGTCAGGTACCAACTATGGTACCGGAGGCCAGAGAGGTCATCTTAGGAGACAGCACACTGTCCAATGGTTTGCGCACCTAGATGCGATCAAGGAAGCCCGAATTCAAGAAAACGTTGATGTTGCATCTGATGATGACGAGGAGGAAGAAGACGTGTCAAACACTTCCCTTACACCCAGTACCCCTGTCAGCAGCACACCCAATGTGAGGCACACTAAGAGTGTTGGAGCGAGTGAGACACCAACGCACAAAAGTTCACCAGCGAGCAAAATTGGGTCAACGAAGTCATTATCAGCCCGTAAATGCTTGGTCCAGGGCAACATTAGAACCATGTTTTCTTCAGACGTGCCATATGAACGCAACCACCCACTGACGCGTCTGTATAACACTAAGCTGGCTAAAATGCTAGCTGTGGACCTTCTCCCTTTTTCTTTTGTAGAAGCGGTAGGTTTTCTAGAATTAGTGGCAACGCTCTGCCCTAAATGGAAGGTTCCTAGCCGGTTCTATTTTGCCAGAGTTGCGGTTCCAGCACTACATGAAGATGTGCTGGAGGCGATTGGGGCAGCTTTGCAGAAGAGTGCTGTTCACACAATACATCTGACAACAGACATGTGGACCAGTGGCGCAGGCGCTGATTACATGTGCATCACTGCACACTGGGTCTCTTTTTCAGGTGTTAAAGCAAAGCTAGTCGCAGGTGTTGACCCGGACCAAGTTTTCAAAGCTGCTCGGAAACATGCAACACTAGCCATGTTTGGCTTGGAGAAAAGTCACACATCCGAAAACATTTTGGACGAGTTTAACAAAAAGGTCTCGAAAATGCTATCCCCAAAAAAACGCCAGATTGGTTATGTTTCCACGGATAATGGCGCCAATGTAGTTAAGGCCATGTCGCTGGGTGGCTATTTCAGAGTGCCGTGTTTGGCGCACTGTATCAACCTGGTAGTTCAAAAATTCTTGAGTGATAGAGACAGTGCAGCGTTCGCGGTAATGGCCACCTGCCGCAAAATGTGCAACCATTTCAGCCATTCTTTTAAGGCCCGGAAGCATCTGAGGAGGCTGCTACTTGAACGTCGAATGCCAGTGAAAGCACTCATCCAGGAGGTGGCAACACGTTGGAACTCAACCTTCTACATGCTTGAGCGTCTGTATGAGCAGTATACGGTACTCGATCACTATTTCTTAACAGAGGGTACATCTCAGAAGGAGGACCTGCGGATGGCTGCGGCGCAATGGGACATAGTTAAAAGCCTGACAGACATGCTTCGTCCTTTTGAGTTCTTCACTCGTGCAGTCAGCCAGGAGGACTGTAATTTGGGAAAAGCTATCCCATTGTTGTGCATGCTGGAGCACCAACTGATGGCGGTGTCTTCTGAGTTTGAAAAAGATGTTAAAAAAAAAGACCCTTTTATTTTGTCTGAGAAATTATTAGAGCGCCTACGTGGTGATGAACGTCTTCAAAAGATCAAGTCAGAACAGCATTACATTTGTGCTACTATTCTGGATCCACGCTACAAAAAGGCGCTGGCAGGCGAAGCATTCTTTCTTTTTACTGATGAAGATGTTCAAAAGTACAAACATTGGCTAGCCTGGTCAGCCAAGAGGTTTGAAAAAGAACGGCAGGTTATTGAAGGAGAAGGCAGTACATCAGCATCAGCATCAGCAGGCCATCCCCAGTCACAAGAATCCACTTCTGCACCTGTGGCTGGGGCACAAGTGACCTCTCAGCCGTTAAAGACACCGGCAACTGGATCATCTGCACCACACACAACAGTAACAGTGGCTGCTGTAGAGGATTGGCTAAGTTTGCTTGGGTATGGTTCTCGAAAAAAAGTCACAGGCACAGCAAAAAGTAAGCAAAGTGGAGGAACCGTTGATGACCTTGAGTCGATGGTGCCGGACTATCTGAATGACTCAACAGAGGTCTTTCTTAATGATGAGCCATTGCAGTATTGGCATGGCAAAAAACAATTGTGGCCACAGCTCTCCAACCTGGCTATAAACTACTTGTCTTGCCCACTCGCAAGTGTGTCTTCTGAACGTGTTTTCAGTGCTGCTGGTGGCATTGTATCTCCCAAACGGAGCCGCCTCTCGCCCAAAAATGTGGAGAGGCTAACAATGATCAAGATGAATCAGCACCTCATACCACCAGATTACAAAGTACGAGAAAGCAAGCCGCATGAAGACGAGGAGGACAGCAACGTAGATGAGGGAATTTGTTCTCTGTTCCGTGACGCTGACCTCATCCTGCCTGAATTCGCAGAGTATGATGACGAACTCTTATTCTTATTCCCTGACACTGAGCCCTGATAATGAGACAATGAATCAATAACTTTCTTTTTCGTCCTTATTCACTTTTATTCCTGTGTGTCTGTCTTTCTTTGTTTTGCACAGTTAATTTAATTCAAACTTTAATCACCTAACCACAAAAACAAGCCCATCAGCTGAACTGTCTTCACTTGTTTGCTTATTGATTTGAAGGTGCCGCAGTCTACATTCCTCCGGTTCACAAGTTCAGAAGAACATGCTCCTCTATCCTCCTCCTCCAGACTGCGATTTCCCACAAAGCAGAGTGCTGGATTACGCCCAATGAAGAAAGACTCAGCACTTGTGGGGGTGTTCTACTTCTTTGCGGGTGAGTTGACAGCTTTGGGCCCATTGCTGTCAAGCTCTAATAATGGATAAAAGTGTTTTGGACCAAATATGAGGTGGAAATTTCTTGCCGTTTTTGCTGACTTGCTTGCCTTTGAGGTGCTCTTTGGCGGGGTTCTGGGTGTTTGTGGGTGAGTTTTGGGGTCTGGGAGCACTGCTGCGACAGTCTCATCTTGATTGCATTTGCTTTTCAGGAAATCCGTGGTGGAAAACAGGAGTTATGATGATTGGTGACCTAGCTGCACAGCGCGTTTGGACGGAAGGCCGAGAGATATTGTAAGTATGAGATTTAGCTTTTTTGCTGTTTGGGGGTGTTGTCGCGTGCTTTTTTGCGGGTGGGTTGGCGGGTCTTGGCTGGGGCATTCCTGGGAAGGTCTAATACCGGATAGAAGTGTTTTGGACAAAAACCTTAAGGAAAAGCGTTTTTTTTGCTATTTCTTCTGACATCTTGCTCAATGTAGCGTTTTGGGAGGCTTCCTGCTGTTCGTGGGTGGGTTGCGGCCGGGGTCTCTGTCGAAGCACTGCTGCGACAGTCTAATCTTGATTGCATTTGCTTTTCAGGAAATCCGTGGTGGAAAACCGGAGTTATGATGATGACCTAGCTGCACAGCGCGTTTGGACCGAAGGCCGAGAGATATAGTAAGTATGAGATTTATCTTTTTCGCTGTTTGGGGGTGTTGTCGCGTGCTTTTTTGCGGGTGGGTTGGCGGGTCTTGGCTGGGGCATTCCTGGGAAGGTCTAATAACGGATAGAAGTGTTTTGGACAAAATCCTTAAGGAAAAGCGTTTTTCTTGCTATTTCTTCTGACATCTTGCTCAATGTAGCGTTTTGGGTGGCTTCCTGCTGTTCGTGGGTGGGTTGCGGCCGTGGTCTCTGTCGAAGCACTGCTGCGACAGTCTAATCTTGATTGCATTTGCTTTTCAGGAAATCCGTGGTGGAAAACAGGAGTTATGATGATGACCTAGCTGCACAGCGCGTTTGGACCGAAGGCCGAGAGATATAGTAAGTATGAGATTTATCTTTTTCGCTGTTTGGGGGTGTTGTCGCGTGCTTTTTTGCGGGTGGGTTGGCGGGTCTTGGCTGGGGCATTCCTGGGAAGGTCTAATACCGGATAGAAGTGTTTTGGACAAAATCCTTAAGGAAAAGCGTTTTTCTTGCTATTTCTTCTGACATCTTGCTCAATGTAGCGTTTTGGGGGGCTTCCTGCTGTTCGTGGGTGGGTTGCGGCCGTGGTCTCTGTCGAAGCACTGCTGCGACAGTCTAATCTTGATTGCATTTGCTTTTCAGGAAATCCGTGGTGGAAAACAGGAGTTATGATGATGACCTAGCTGCACAGCGCGTTTGGACCGAAGGCCGAGAGATATAGTAAGTATGAGATTTATCTTTTTCGCTGTTTGGGGGTGTTGTCGCGTGCTTTTTTGCGGGTGGGTTGGCGGGTCTTGGCTGGGGCATTCCTGGGAAGGTCTAATAACGGATAGAAGTGTTTTGGACAAAATCCATAAGGAAACACCTTTTGGCACTTTTTGTAAGTTAGGGTTCGTTAGGGTTAGCCCTAGCAGCAGGATTGCATGTGTTTCGGGGTGTTCTATTGCAACGCAGTTCTGGGGTTTTAGAGCACTGTTGGAGCGATGCTGGCTATGGATACTTTTGCTTGCTTGCAAGTGGTTTGAATACAATCCACGGTCGGTAAGGGTGTATTTGGGCCTACTGTTACTTTCAAAGTACGTTTTGTCACCATTTTTCTGCTAGGCATCGTTTTTGGAGATCTGATTGGGGGTCTTCTACATTTTTGCGACTGGCTTTAGTAAGGGTCTTGGTGGGAGCATTGCTGGGAAGGTCAAATTGTGTTCTAAAACACAGTTTACAGTACACCTACCTTGAGGGGGAAAGATCCGCTATAATATTTTGGCCATACTTATTTATCCTTAAAAATGTGACTCAGACAGAGCACGCAATTTCAAAAATATTGTACTGTCTATTAGGGAAATCAAAGTGTGACTTTTTGCACCACACAGCGTACATACCTTTTATTTATTTATCAGTGGTATTGTAATAGCACTTCCTGTTTTCCGTTCAATAATTACAGGCCGGGTTTCAGTCAACATCCGCCAGGCAGACAGTGGACAGGGTGTCTTCTGTCAGTGGTCACCAACATTGATGGACGAAGCGTCAGCTGGAATGGAGGAGTGCCGCTAATAAGAGGAATTGTTTGCTGCATGCAACTTACTTACCAAATTCAACAGGACAACTCCAACAACATACAGAATACAGATACAGTATCCATTGTTTTCTTCTATGAGTGTGACTGCATGTGCTTAGCTTTAGTTTGTACCAAAAGATTTCTTTATCTTCAATTATTGTTTGTCCAGGCTGTGCATTTTTTTTCTTCTCTCCACAAAACCTACCCAAAAAGAAACCCCCATTCCCATCCATTTTCCAAACCCTAACCCTCTTCCCCCGGGCTGTGTTGTTTTGCTTGATGTCTGACTAAAATGACATCAATAATTCCACACACTTGCTGGGGAGGATAAGGTCATAGCAACAGGCTGGCGAAGGAATACGAGGATATCTTCTAGACTTACTCAGCTTCAGTACTATTTCTTCTAGTAGTAGGAGCCAATGTCAAATAAATTCAACGCAAGTACTAGTTATACTTGCAAGCAAATACTTTACCATTTGTTAGGCTACATTATGGCACTGTTCTAGTGTACTGTCACCTGCTATATTCTCGATCGTACCGTAACTGTTGTAATGCTACAGTAAGGACAAACCAGGAAACGTTTTCTTTTTTTCCATAGGCATGCAACTGCCACTGTGTCACACCACTAGTACCACCGCAATGAGGAAATTTCACCCGCCCAGGATTGCCAACGTTAATCCCCATTTCACGTGGAGCCAGCCCTGGGCCTAGCCCTAATTTCTAACACAAATTACAGGTAAGATAAGCGTTTGGTGGGAGGTAGTATAATGGAGTATTAGGACTAGACGAGAGATTGACGGTAGTACTACTAAAGTCCTACGACTGTTCAGGAAAACAAACTTACTGTTACACCCCCGTCCCCCACCCACCAGACTGAAAAGCAGTAAAAAACAGGTATGGTCAGATAAAGTTCAAAAAAGTATATTTATGTAGCCCTAACAAAATAATCTCCCTCAAGACCCTCCCTAACCCCAACGATTGTCTTTGAAAAGTCCCAAAAAGAACCCAACTCCCAAATCCCACCCCCCAAAAGTCTCTAAAAAAAGGGCAAGGGACACTCCACTACTGGAGGGTGCTGGTGAATTTTGCGGCCAGGGCATCATACTCCTTGCGGAGGGTGGCAAGGTCGAAGCGGAGGCCCTCCACCAAGTTCTTGTACCTAAGGACCTCCTGCTCCAGGTAGGACATTCGGACTCCTAGGCGGCGCTGGCGTGCCTTGCAGCTCCTGTGGGGGGCAGCTGGTCTTTCTGCTGCTTGGCGGTGGCGGTTGGCTTTCTTAGCCCGGCTCCGTACCGCTGGAGCACTGCGCATGCTGGCGGCCCATGGGGTCACGGAGGAGGATGCAGCTGTCCCAGTCGAGGATGTTGTGGTGGTTGCACCGGTCGACTGCGTGTCCTCCTCCTCCTCCAGGGCCACCAGCCGCCGATATTCGGCGACAGTGGCATCCAGCCTCCGTTGCCGGGCCATTCGAGCCTGCTCCCTCCGTGATGTCGATTTGGAAGGAGCAACTATATGAAGAAAGAAAGACATAGTCTGTAACCAATGCTCCTTAGCATTAATAACACAAAGTGATTGAGCCGAAAGATGGGTCACAGTACAAGTAGCAAATTGAAAGCACAGTACATAACTATTGAGGACAGTATCTATGTAACCTCCCACTTCTGCATCCTTGCTCTAACATTAGTGGTAGTTTAATGAACAAATTCTACGACCACTATGGACTTCCATTAAAGTCGACTATGACAGTACCCCAGTCTTATTCTTCTTCTTCTCTCTTGTTTAGGAAAATTGGTACGTTATCTTATGCAAACCGACAGAATGGCAGCACAGTGAACTTGCACCCGAGAAAAACAGTTGCACACCATGATGAGTGAGACACACTGGCGTTACTGTACCGGTCCAGTACATGCAGGTGGTGAAGCTATTACTTTTCTATTACGGGTGGCACTGAGAATACTCTGTTACAAGGGCTACTGCTTAATTAATTTACCTTTCACCCTACAGTGCAAATGAGTACTAGAAAAGGAAAATGAAGAAGCTAAATAATTTGATTATCTATCACTTCACATGGGACATATTTGATGACATATGGGATGACTTTAGGTGCTTTGCTTAATATTGAGTGAACAGTGATACACCCACACATGAATGACGTACTACAACTAAACTAAAGTTATTAAGAGAGGTACGGAGTGTCCACCGTAATAACCGGATATATGCTGTGCTTGCAGTTGCAATACAAAGTACTGCTACTATTCATGGTAGTATTGGACACATTTATAATTTCTTTTCCTTGCCTTCCCTACACTGGAACGGACGTGCGGGTGCGGTGGTACATGCTCTTCAAGGTAACACTTAGTTCATCCAGCGACCATCTACTCTCTCTAGATACACATGTGCTATCTAAGAGTCAGAGAATACCATGCTCCAGGCATCCATTCATTCAAAGTATACGCACACATACAGTTTCTGTTTCACCCACCCAGGCTGCTGTCCTTCCACACATCCTTGCTTCATCATTGACCCAGCCATGCACCATACCATATTCTTTCCTTCCCAGCCACCTCGGGGGCCAAGCAAACACATATCGTTCTTCTTTGCCAGCCATCATAAAATTTTGCGTCCCACTTACTTACACCCTTCTTTCGCTTTTCGTTCATCCCATCCATCACGTTCATCTAAGATCTTATTGGGATTCTTCTCACCAAAAACTTCACAGCTAAGTCGGAGTACATTTCGAGGAGGCTACTACCTGGTGGATTTGTAATACACCTGTGCAGAAAGCACACTATGCAGTCTTCAATCTCAATAAGTAAGGAATATATAGCTTACCTGTTCCCGCCACCACCGTGGGAACCCCCACAGGACCGTCCGCCGGCTCTTGCACCGCTTCCTCCCCAGAGTCCTCCGAGTCCTCGCCCAACACCGCCACCTCCGCGCTGGCCCCGCCACCAGATGTTCTACCTACAAAGTACATTTAAGAATGTTAGAATACACCACTCACTACTGTATAATATTTGGTCTAGGAGTAATAAAGAAATGTTAAAAAAACAGAATACAATGTAATAATTTGTGACTGTCTACTCTAAAGTAAAAATGTCCCTTTTTCCAGGGAAGGCTGTTGTCTTGCTGCACTTTTATGCACAACTGATGAATGCTTGCTTTTTATTTTTAACACGCACCACTTTTTCTCCTAACAGACAGAAGCTTGACTTATAAGAACACGAGTCCAGGATCAAGTTCAAACCAGGTGAGAGCTCGGCTCGACCACAAGAAATGTGTCCAATTAATCGTCAGCACTAAGCACTTTTCCGTTTTCAGTTAAATAGTTTTATGACAAAGTTGATTTTAATAAATGTGTTTACCTTTAATAAAGCTATTAAACTTAAATAGACTCTGTGGTTTTTGGTCCTCCAGACTAGAGTGGATGAGCTAAAGGTTTTGGAATTTTTGCAAGCATGAGTGCCTCTGACACTTCTTGACTGTGACTCCGTACTCTTGTCCTGCGTAGGATAATCTAAAGATCATTGGGGATCAATCATCGGTGACTTCGGGAGCTAAATGACTCTGCCACACTATCTAGTCAGTAAGGAGACAGTGCATAGAGCTATTGCTGAATAGAATGGGAGTACAATGGAATTGCCAAATGTCCAATCTTAGTTAGCTACACAGACAGACTAATAAGAATAATCTAGTAATACCACATGGAGTCATATTCGAGGCAGGATAAGAATTTATATCCAGTCTACAAGAAGATCAAAGACGATTTAGAAAAAATCGAATGAGGAACGCTAGGAAAAAATAGGTATTCTTTATTAAAATTTAAACTTACTGGGGCCAGCAAAGGAGCCCTCGCCTGCCCGATCCTGGCCTGCATCCTCCTGAACAGCACCCTCCTCCTCCTCCTGTGTCCGACTCCTCTTGCCCTTGGGGGGAGCTGATGTACAACATGAAAGAAAGAAAGACCAGAAAACATGGATGAGATTTGTCAACCAAATCAAACATTTCAAAAGAACAATAACAAAATATTTTGGAGAAATAGCAAATAGATAGACAACTATTCCACGGGATCTATCTCATGTGGTATACTACGTTATTCGTATTGCCTGATTTGCGAACCGTTGACTTAGAAAGTTCCTATGTAACTCAATAAACAGACTACTAAAGAGGTTTGCCTAGGCCTGGCAGGCAGCAGTCCGCAGCACCCGAAGTGACAGACAAAGTCCATCCTGCTTGCAGATCAGTGAATACTCAAACTATCAATCCACCGACCACCGCCACTATTTCTTCTTATAGCCATGTGTCTAAAGGAAGGACTGGACTTCAGTCTGTTGGGGCTGATTTAGAAGTCCCTTGCGGCTCATTTTCCTCCATTGTTGCGTGACTTTTGTGACGCAGCGGCAGAACAAAAGACTCACCATGGTGTTGGTGCGGCGTATATATGCATCACGTTGTAAAGCCCTGCGCCTCCAGGGGGCGTTCCGGCGCAAGGGAGGGCGTACCTGCGCAGGAACGAATCCTAAAAGTGGCTGAGGGAAATCTACAAGATGTCAATCAGTCACTTTTAGGACAATGATGCATGACTCAAACCCTGCGCGCTTGAAGCCGACGTACGGCTTGATGCAGCATTGGGGAGATAGGGTACCCCAGAGCATTGCTGGAGCTGCGCCATCGTTGGCACGCAACTCCAGCAATGCGCCGCCTTTACGGCACAGATGCGTAAGGCTTCTGTGACGTTTTGGGCCAATGGGTGGTGGTGGCATGGCACACAATTACTGCCGCACCCCTGCTACTTTGCAGGGATGCGCCGGTAATTGAAAATATGACCCTTAGTGTCTAGCATTACGCAGTTCTTATCTTTACACTACACTCATACATATTTCTCAGGTCAATGAAATGAACACAAAATACAAAACAAATAAGCATAGTAGCAAGCAAGGCTACTGAGAAGGAGAGCAGTGCACCTGAAATGCATAGAAGATTTTGAAATATAATTTACCTACAATGTAATCGGCAGCATTATTGCTCTTGGTAAAGAACAAAGATTTGCAAATGACAGAGCCGGATAAAACAGAGTAGTGATGAATAGCTACTACTATTCACCAAGCCCGGGGACCTCTACGCCGAGCGCGTCCAGCAAGTCCCGTTCCCGGTCCATGACATCTGTCCAGCGGTGGGTGGCCTGGTTATATGTGCGCCGGACCCCAGAGAGCTGAAACATGGCCCGGCACACCTTCTCCCACCGCTTCCGGCGCTCCCGGATGCCATAGCCGGTTGCGATCTTGCCGCCTCCCAGGATCGTCTTGGGGAGGCGGCGCTGGACGTGGAAGATGAGTGCGGCCACCTCCTCCGCGCTAAAGATCTCCCGTGGCACCATTTGCTCCCCCCTCAAACGCCCGCACGGGAGCCGGGCACGGGGTGCGGGACCCTTCCCCTTCTCAGGGTGCTTCCCGGCTCCCTTTACCATGGTCTGGGCAGAAATAAAGTTAAATGATAAAGAAGAAATAGAATAGTGAAGAAGAAAAGAAAAGAGTTTAAAACGTCTTCAAAAGATCAAGTCAGAACAGCATTACATTTGTGCTACTATTCTGGATCCACGCTACAAAAAGGCGCTGGCAGGCGAAGCATTCTTTCTTTTTACTGATGAAGATGTTCAAAAGTACAAACATTGGCTAGCCTGGTCAGCCAAGAGGTTTGAAAAAGAACGGCAGGTTATTGAAGGAGAAGGCAGTACATCAGCATCAGCATCAGCAGGCCATCCCCAGTCACAAGAATCCACTTCTGCACCTGTGGCTGGGGCACAAGTGACCTCTCAGCCGTTAAAGACACCGGCAACTGGATCATCTGCACCACACACAACAGTAACAGTGGCTGCTGTAGAGGATTGGCTAAGTTTGCTTGGGTATGGTTCTCGAAAAAAAGTCACAGGCACAGCAAAAAGTAAGCAAAGTGGAGGAACCGTTGATGACCTTGAGTCGATGGTGCAGGACTATCTGAATGACTCAACAGAGGTCTTTCTTAATGATGAGCCATTGCAGTATTGGCATGGCAAAAAACAATTGTGGCCACAGCTCTCCAACCTGGCTATAAACTACTTGTCTTGCCCACTCGCAAGTGTGTCTTCTGAACGTGTTTTCAGTGCTGCTGGTGGCATTGTATCTCCCAAACGGAGCCGCCTCTCGCCCAAAAATGTGGAGAGGCTAACAATGATCAAGATGAATCAGCACCTCATACCACCAGATTACAAAGTACGAGAAAGCAAGCCGCATGAAGACGAGGAGGACAGCAACGTAGATGAGGGAATTTGTTCTCTGTTCCGTGACGCTGACCTCATCCTGCCTGAATTCGCAGAGTATGATGACGAACTCTTATTCTTATTCCCTGACACTGAGCCCTGATAATGAGACAATGAATCAATAACTTTCTTTTTCGTCCTTATTCACTTTTATTCCTGTGTGTCTGTCTTTCTTTGTTTTGCACAGTTAATTTAATTCAAACTTTAATCACCTAACCACAAAAACAAGCCCATCAGCTGAACTGTCTTCACTTGTTTGCTTATTGATTTGAAGGTGCCGCAGTCTACATTCCTCCGGTTCACAAGTTCAGAAGAACATGCTCCTCTATCCTCCTCCTCCAGACTGCGATTTCCCACAAAGCAGAGTGCTGGATTACGCCCAATGAAGAAAGACTCAGCACTTGTGGGGGTGTTCTACTTCTTTGCGGGTGAGTTGACAGCTTTGGGCCCATTGCTGTCAAGCTCTAATAATGGATAAAAGTGTTTTGGACCAAATATGAGGTGGAAATTTCTTGCCGTTTTTGCTGACTTGCTTGCCTTTGAGGTGCTCTTTGGCGGGGTTCTGGGTGTTTGTGGGTGAGTTTTGGGGTCTGGGAGCACTGCTGCGACAGTCTCATCTTGATTGCATTTGCTTTTCAGGAAATCCGTGGTGGAAAACAGGAGTTATGATGATTGGTGACCTAGCTGCACAGCGCGTTTGGACGGAAGGCCGAGAGATATTGTAAGTATGAGATTTAGCTTTTTTGCTTTTTGGGGGTGTTGTCGCGTGCTTTTTTGCGGGTGGGTTGGCGGGTCTTGGCTGGGGCATTCCTGGGAAGGTCTAATACCGGATAGAAGTGTTTTGGACAAAAACCTTAAGGAAAAGCGTTTTTTTTGCTATTTCTTCTGACATCTTGCTCAATGTAGCGTTTTGGGAGGCTTCCTGCTGTTCGTGGGTGGGTTGCGGCCGGGGTCTCTGTCGAAGCACTGCTGCGACAGTCTAATCTTGATTGCATTTGCTTTTCAGGAAATCCGTGGTGGAAAACCGGAGTTATGATGATGACCTAGCTGCACAGCGCGTTTGGACCGAAGGCCGAGAGATATAGTAAGTATGAGATTTATCTTTTTCGCTGTTTGGGGGTGTTGTCGCGTGCTTTTTTGCGGGTGGGTTGGCGGGTCTTGGCTGGGGCATTCCTGGGAAGGTCTAATAACGGATAGAAGTGTTTTGGACAAAATCCTTAAGGAAAAGCGTTTTTCTTGCTATTTCTTCTGACATCTTGCTCAATGTAGCGTTTTGGGTGGCTTCCTGCTGTTCGTGGGTGGGTTGCGGCCGTGGTCTCTGTCGAAGCACTGCTGCGACAGTCTAATCTTGATTGCATTTGCTTTTCAGGAAATCCGTGGTGGAAAACAGGAGTTATGATGATGACCTAGCTGCACAGCGCGTTTGGACCGAAGGCCGAGAGATATAGTAAGTATGAGATTTATCTTTTTCGCTGTTTGGGGGTGTTGTCGCGTGCTTTTTTGCGGGTGGGTTGGCGGGTCTTGGCTGGGGCATTCCTGGGAAGGTCTAATACCGGATAGAAGTGTTTTGGACAAAATCCTTAAGGAAAAGCGTTTTTCTTGCTATTTCTTCTGACATCTTGCTCAATGTAGCGTTTTGGGGGGCTTCCTGCTGTTCGTGGGTGGGTTGCGGCCGTGGTCTCTGTCGAAGCACTGCTGCGACAGTCTAATCTTGATTGCATTTGCTTTTCAGGAAATCCGTGGTGGAAAACAGGAGTTATGATGATGACCTAGCTGCACAGCGCGTTTGGACCGAAGGCCGAGAGATATAGTAAGTATGAGATTTATCTTTTTCGCTGTTTGGGGGTGTTGTCGCGTGCTTTTTTGCGGGTGGGTTGGCGGGTCTTGGCTGGGGCATTCCTGGGAAGGTCTAATAACGGATAGAAGTGTTTTGGACAAAATCCATAAGGAAACACCTTTTGGCACTTTTTGTAAGTTAGGGTTCGTTAGGGTTAGCCCTAGCAGCAGGATTGCATGTGTTTCGGGGTGTTCTATTGCAACGCAGTTCTGGGGTTTTAGAGCACTGTTGGAGCGATGCTGGCTATGGATACTTTTGCTTGCTTGCAAGTGGTTTGAATACAATCCACGGTCGGTAAGGGTGTATTTGGGCCTACTGTTACTTTCAAAGTACGTTTTGTCACCATTTTTCTGCTAGGCATCGTTTTTGGAGATCTGATTGGGGGTCTTCTACATTTTTGCGACTGGCTTTAGTAAGGGTCTTGGTGGGAGCATTGCTGGGAAGGTCAAATTGTGTTCTAAAACACAGTTTACAGTACACCTACCTTGAGGGGGAAAGATCCGCTATAATATTTTGGCCATACTTATTTATCCTTAAAAATGTGACTCAGACAGAGCACGCAATTTCAAAAATATTGTACTGTCTATTAGGGAAATCAAAGTGTGACTTTTTGCACCACACAGCGTACATACCTTTTATTTATTTATCAGTGGTATTGTAATAGCACTTCCTGTTTTCCGTTCAATAATTACAGGCCGGGTTTCAGTCAACATCCGCCAGGCAGGCAGTGGACAGGGTGTCTTCTGTCAGTGGTCACCAACATTGATGGACGAAGCGTCAGCTGGAATGGAGGAGTGCCGCTAATAAGAGGAATTGTTTGCTGCATGCAACTTACTTACCAAATTCAACAGGACAACTCCAACAACATACAGAATACAGATACAGTATCCATTGTTTTCTTCTATGAGTGTGACTGCATGTGCTTAGCTTTAGTTTGTACCAAAAGATTTCTTTATCTTCAATTATTGTTTGTCCAGGCTGTGCATTTTTTTTCTTCTCTCCACAAAACCTACCCAAAAAGAAACCCCCATTCCCATCCATTTTCCAAACCCTAACCCTCTTCCCCCGGGCTGTGTTGTTTTGCTTGATGTCTGACTAAAATGACATCAATAATTCCACACACTTGCTGGGGAGGATAAGGTCATAGCAACAGGCTGGCGAAGGAATACGAGGATATCTTCTAGACTTACTCAGCTTCAGTACTATTTCTTCTAGTAGTAGGAGCCAATGTCAAATAAATTCAACGCAAGTACTAGTTATACTTGCAAGCAAATACTTTACCATTTGTTAGGCTACATTATGGCACTGTTCTAGTGTACTGTCACCTGCTATATTCTCGATCGTACCGTAACTGTTGTAATGCTACAGTAAGGACAAACCAGGAAACGTTTTCTTTTTTTCCATAGGCATGCAACTGCCACTGTGTCACACCACTAGTACCACCGCAATGAGGAAATTTCACCCGCCCAGGATTGCCAACGTTAATCCCCATTTCACGTGGAGCCAGCCCTGGGCCTAGCCCTAATTTCTAACACAAATTACAGGTAAGATAAGCGTTTGGTGGGAGGTAGTATAATGGAGTATTAGGACTAGACGAGAGATTGACGGTAGTACTACTAAAGTCCTACGACTGTTCAGGAAAACAAACTTACTGTTACACCCCCGTCCCCCACCCACCAGACTGAAAAGCAGTAAAAAACAGGTATGGTCAGATAAAGTTCAAAAAAGTATTTTTATGTAGCCCTAACAAAATAATCTCCCTCAAGACCCTCCCTAACCCCAACGATTGTCTTTGAAAAGTCCCAAAAAGAACCCAACTCCCAAATCCCACCCCCCAAAAGTCTCTAAAAAAAGGGCAAGGGACACTCCACTACTGGAGGGTGCTAGTGAATTTTGCGGCCAGGGCATCATACTCCTTGCGGAGGGTGGCAAGGTCGAAGCGGAGGCCCTCCACCAAGTTCTTGTACCTAAGGACCTCCTGCTCCAGGTAGGACATTCGGACTCCTAGGCGGCGCTGGCGTGCCTTGCAGCTCCTGTGGGGGGCAGCTGGTCTTTCTGCTGCTTGGCGGTGGCGGTTGGCTTTCTTAGCCCGGCTCCGTACCGCTGGAGCACTGCGCATGCTGGCGGCCCATGGGGTCACGGAGGAGGATGCAGCTGTCCCAGTCGAGGATGTTGTGGTGGTTGCACCGGTCGACTGCGTGTCCTCCTCCTCCTCCAGGGCCACCAGCCGCCGATATTCGGCGACAGTGGCATCCAGCCTCCGTTGCCGGGCCATTCGAGCCTGCTCCCTCCGTGATGTCGATTTGGAAGGAGCAACTATATGAAGAAAGAAAGACATAGTCTGTAACCAATGCTCCTTAGCATTAATAACACAAAGTGATTGAGCCGAAAGATGGGTCACAGTACAAGTAGCAAATTGAAAGCACAGTACATAACTATTGAGGACAGTATCTATGTAACCTCCCACTTCTGCATCCTTGCTCTAACATTAGTGGTAGTTTAATGAACAAATTCTACGACCACTATGGACTTCCATTAAAGTCGACTATGACAGTACCCCAGTCTTATTCTTCTTCTTCTCTCTTGTTTAGGAAAATTGGTACGTTATCTTATGCAAACCGACAGAATGGCAGCACAGTGAACTTGCACCCGAGAAAAACAGTTGCACACCATGATGAGTGAGACACACTGGCGTTACTGTACCGGTCCAGTACATGCAGGTGGTGAAGCTATTACTTTTCTATTACGGGTGGCACTGAGAATACTCTGTTACAAGGGCTACTGCTTAATTAATTTACCTTTCACCCTACAGTGCAAATGAGTACTAGAAAAGGAAAATGAAGAAGCTAAATAATTTGATTATCTATCACTTCACATGGGACATATTTGATGACATATGGGATGACTTTAGGTGCTTTGCTTAATATTGAGTGAACAGTGATACACCCACACATGAATGACGTACTACAACTAAACTAAAGTTATTAAGAGAGGTACGGAGTGTCCACCGTAATAACCGGATATATGCTGTGCTTGCAGTTGCAATACAAAGTACTGCTACTATTCATGGTAGTATTGGACACATTTATAATTTCTTTTCCTTGCCTTCCCTACACTGGAACGGACGTGCGGGTGCGGTGGTACATGCTCTTCAAGGTAACACTTAGTTCATCCAGCGACCATCTACTCTCTCTAGATACACATGTGCTATCTAAGAGTCAGAGAATACCATGCTCCAGGCATCCATTCATTCAAAGTATACGCACACATACAGTTTCTGTTTCACCCACCCAGGCTGCTGTCCTTCCACACATCCTTGCTTCATCATTGACCCAGCCATGCACCATACCATATTCTTTCCTTCCCAGCCACCTCGGGGGCCAAGCAAACACATATCGTTCTTCTTTGCCAGCCATCATAAAATTTCGCGTCCCACTTACTTACACCCTTCTTTCGCTTTTCGTTCATCCCATCCATCACGTTCATCTAAGATCTTATTGGGATTCTTCTCACCAAAAACTTCACAGCTAAGTCGGAGTACATTTCGAGGAGGCTACTACCTGGTGGATTTGTAATACACCTGTGCAGAAAGCACACTATGCAGTCTTCAATCTCAATAAGTAAGGAATATATAGCTTACCTGTTCCCGCCACCACCGTGGGAACCCCCACAGGACCGTCCCCCGGCTCTTGCACCGCTTCCTCCCCAGAGTCCTCCGAGTCCTCGCCCAACACCGCCACCTCCGCGCTGGCCCCGCCACCAGATGTTCTACCTACAAAGTACATTTAAGAATGTTAGAATACACCACTCACTACTGTATAATATTTGGTCTAGGAGTAATAAAGAAATGTTAAAAAAACAGAATACAATGTAATAATTTGTGACTGTCTACTCTAAAGTAAAAATGTCCCTTTTTCCAGGGAAGGCTGTTGTCTTGCTGCACTTTTATGCACAACTGATGAATGCTTGCTTTTTATTTTTAACACGCACCACTTTTTCTCCTAACAGACAGAAGCTTGACTTCTAAGAACACGAGTCCAGGATCAAGTTCAAACCAGGTGAGAGCTTGGCTCGACCACAAGAAATGTGTCCAATTAATCGTCAGCACTAAGCACTTTTCCGTTTTCAGTTAAATAGTTTTATGACAAAGTTGATTTTAATAAATGTGTTTACCTTTAATAAAGCTATTAAACTTAAATAGACTCTGTGGTTTTTGGTCCTCCAGACTAGAGTGGATGAGCTAAAGGTTTTGGAATTTTTGCAAGCATGAGTGCCTCTGACACTTCTTGACTGTGACTCCGTACTCTTGTCCTGCGTAGGATAATCTAAAGATCATTGGGGATCAATCATCGGTGACTTCGGGAGCTAAATGACTCTGCCACACTATCTAGTCAGTAAGGAGACAGTGCATAGAGCTATTGCTGAATAGAATGGGAGTACAATGGAATTGCCAAATGTCCAATCTTAGTTAGCTACACAGACAGACTAATAAGAATAATCTAGTAATACCACATGGAGTCATATTCGAGGCAGGATAAGAATTTATATCCAGTCTACAAGAAGATCAAAGACGATTTAGAAAAAATCGAATGAGGAACGCTAGGAAAAAATAGGTACTCTTTATTAAAATTTAAACTTACTGGGGCCAGCAAAGGAGCCCTCGCCTGCCCGATCCTGGCCTGCATCCTCCTGAACAGCACCCTCCTCCTCCTCCTGTGTCCGACTCCTCTTGCCCTTGGGGGGAGCTGATGTACAACATGAAAGAAAGAAAGACCAGAAAACATGGATGAGATTTGTCAACCAAATCAAACATTTCAAAAGAACAATAACAAAATATTTTGGAGAAATAGCAAATAGATAGACAACTATTCCACGGGATCTATCTCATGTGGTATACTACGTTATTCGTATTGCCTGATTTGCGAACCGTTGACTTAGAAAGTTCCTATGTAACTCAATAAACAGACTACTAAAGAGGTTTGCCTAGGCCTGGCAGGCAGCAGTCCGCAGCACCCGAAGTGACAGACAAAGTCCATCCTGCTTGCAGATCAGTGAATACTCAAACTATCAATCCACCGACCACCGCCACTATTTCTTCTTATAGCCATGTGTCTAAAGGAAGGACTGGACTTCAGTCTGTTGGGGCTGATTTAGAAGTCCCTTGCGGCTCATTTTCCTCCATTGTTGCGTGACTTTTGTGACGCAGCGGCAGAACAAAAGACTCACCATGGTGTTGGTGCGGCGTATATATGCATCACGTTGTAAAGCCCTGCGCCTCCAGGGGGCGGTCCGGCGCAAGGGAGGGCGTACCTGCGCAGGAACGAATCCTAAAAGTGGCTGAGGGAAATCTACAAGATGTCAATCAGTCACTTTTAGGACAATGATGCATGACTCAAACCCTGCGAGCTTGAAGCCGACGTACGGCTTGATGCAGCATTGGGGAGATAGGGTACCCCAGAGCATTGCTGGAGCTGCGCCATCGTTGGCACGCAACTCCAGCAATGCGCCGCCTTTACGGCACAGATGCGTAAGGCTTCTGTGACGTTTTGGGCCAATGGGTGGTGGTGGCATGGCACACAATTACTGCCGCACCCCTGCTACTTTGCAGGGATGCGCCGGTAATTGAAAATATGACCCTTAGTGTCTAGCATTACGCAGTTCTTATCTTTACACTACACTCATACATATTTCTCAGGTCAATGAAATGAACACAAAATACAAAACAAATAAGCATAGTAGCAAGCAAGGCTACTGAGAAGGAGAGCAGTGCACCTGAAATGCATAGAAGATTTTGAAATATAATTTACCTACAATGTAATCGGCAGCATTATTGCTCTTGGTAAAGAACAAAGATTTGCAAATGACAGAGCCGGATAAAACAGAGTAGTGATGAATAGCTACTACTATTCACCAAGCCCGGGGACCTCTACGCCGAGCGCGTCCAGCAAGTCCCGTTCCCGGTCCATGACATCTGTCCAGCGGTGGGTGGCCTGGTTATATGTGCGCCGGACCCCAGAGAGCTGAAACATGGCCCGGCACACCTTCTCCCACCGCTTCCGGCGCTCCCGGATGCCATAGCCGGTTGCGATCTTGCCGCCTCCCAGGATCGTCTTGGGGAGGCGGCGCTGGACGTGGAAGATGAGTGCGGCCACCTCCTCCGCGCTAAAGATCTCCCGTGGCACCATTTGCTCCCCCCTCAAACGCCCGCACGGGAGCCGGGCACGGGGTGCGGGACCCTTCCCCTTCTCAGGGTGCTTCCCGGCTCCCTTTACCATGGTCTGGGCAGAAATAAAGTTAAATGATAAAGAAGAAATAGAATAGTGAAGAAGAAAAGAAAAGAGTTTAAAAAAGTAGTTTAAAAGTAACTAAAAGCAGCAGAAAACACAAAAATATAGAGCTAGAAAAATAGAGGGATAGATAATAAGTAAAATAGATCAAATAAACTTCAAACAAGCAAAGGATGGCAGAGATTCAGAGAGGATACAGAAAGCATGCCCAGAACCATAGCAATGAATGAGAAACAAGATGGCCGCGCCCGTTCACGACCGCGTGGGTAAGTTCGCGCGAGATTTTCCTCGCGAGCACGCGCGAAATTGTACTAGCGAGCAGCACAGTTTGCGAGATTACACATAGCGGCCGGAAACGGAATTACGTCACGCAAACAAGATGGCCGCGCCCGTGTACGACCGCTAGGGTAACTTGGCAAACGTATAGCTACAAGCGCCTCGCGAACACGCACAAAATCACGCGAACATACACGTCGCAAAGAAAAACGTAGTGTATTCGCAAGCATTCGCGGCTTCCGAAATCGATCTCGCACGGATTCGCGCCCCAAAAAACGCGCGAAATTGCAGAAAAAACGATTTTTGCTAAACTGAAAGCAATGAGCAGGTGCAAACGTTCAAACTTAACATTAGTAACATTCACTCTAGTGCTTCCTGAGGGGCCCCTCCAGAGTTTGCAACTATTCTATGACCCTGCTATGACCCAAACAGCAGGCTCATAGAATAGCTACAAGTAGACCATAAAGGTCCTGTGAAAAAAAATTGCACTGCAACAGAAAGAAAATTACAGATAAGGAAGGAAGCAGGTGCCAGCCAGACTGGAACTTTCAAAATAACTGACACATTAATCAACCCCAAATTAATTCATGGCAGTTGAAGTAGGGGAGGTGTGCTTGCTTTTTTCAACCCCCATAAACTACAGTGATAAACAAACCTAATGGGTGGCAGTGAGGATGTACCAGAGGGTGGCATGGGTGTCCCAGAGGGTGGCAGTGGTGAAACAGAGGGTGCTGTGAACTTGTGATGATAAACCAGACATAGAAACAACATAGTCGCGGCCGTTGCGAGCCGAAAAGTAAGTTCGCAATTGCGAAATTGTCCCAAAATCCGCGCGAACGCTCGCCAACACAAAAAATGGGAAAATCCGCAAATCCGCGAGAGTTCGCGTATTGTCGCGGATTGCGAATCCGTAAATACGCAAATTCGCGTACGCGAGATCCGCTAGATCCGCCCATGCTTAGTCTGAACACCGTAGACAAGGTCAAACAACAATGCCCCTTTTTGTTCAGTTTTGGTCAGGCTCTAGCACCTAGACAAAACACCCAAATACAGCTGTTGTTTGGCAGCACGTACTCTTTGTCATAAAGGTATGCACCCCCTGTGTAGGCCCCACATCATGGAGGGCTTGTTATTAGCAGTATCATTATCAACTCTGTAATGGGCAAACATCCCCTTTACCGTGAAGGATTTTTGTTTGTGATTGCTCAAATCACTGATCAGCTTGATGCTGTCTTGCCACTTACGGGTCCTCTGGAAAAATGTGGGATCCTTACTTTGTGTTTGCCTGGTGGTATGGTCCCTCCCTTGGCTGACTGCAACATCTGGGGAACAGGGTTTACTATAGTGTATACACTTTGTTATTGCACCCCATTGATGAGCGTTCTTCCGAACGTTCTCAAACATGTACAGAACGAACATGGGGCAGGTCCAGCCCTAGATTTGGGGATCAAGTTACTGGGTCATTTTCCTGTGATCTCTGAAAATATTCTTTCTAATATTTCAGGTGAAGCAGTGTCCTTGATTATATGCCAACGACTTTCCGCAGTGGCCGCAGTCGACTGGATGAGTGAGTTGCCTGTTATTTTCCCTGATGTTTATAGATCTTTGGGTTATAATAGTTGGAGAGGGATTTAACACAGAAGAGATCGGCACTACGCCATAGATGAGGAACTTTCATCTGTGCATGCTAAGGTACAGGCTCCACTGCAAACACCTCAAGATCTTCTTATATATAATTACCTTGCTTCTGTAAAAGGGGAGGGGGGTTAGTTTACCCTGTCTAATACCATGACAGCTCCTTTTATGATTTACGGATTACTTACTGTGCTGACCGTATGTGTGTTAGGAGTCTTCTTACTTATTGTGGCACGTATTCTGAATACTAGAGCACGATAGTTAAAATAAATATTTTAAAAAATTTTTGTGTCTCTGTCAGATTTTATTGTGGACAAATACGAGTGTGAGAGCAAAAGGGTGTGTCCAGAGAGGGTCAGGAGTGTTGTGTTCTGGGGTGTCAAATCACTTGTTCCTCTGTGAGTGAGTAGGAGGAGGTCAAGTGAGACACTATAACTAGTCTGTGTCAGGCTCATAGGTACTAAGGTGGTAGGATAACTCAGTCTCTGCCTACCACGGTTCTGTGGTCCCAACCATAGTTCTGTGACTCAGCAGAATCCCTGCAACATGGAGCCGCCAACATTTGGTCGGATACATATTTGCGGGACCCTGAGTAGGGCTTTTGCCTGTCCATAATACCCTTACACCTTTTACCGGAGACGTTTGTGGTGTTGGAGATTTGCCTCCTGAATTTTTAGGGACTTCCTATTGCTGTAGGGTATTCAAGCTTGGATTTTAAAAGGTTTGTTACCCCCTTCTTTGCTACCATTTGAATCCCTTTCTTTTCCATATGGCTCAACCCATTGCGATTCCGGCACATTGCAATGCAGTGGTTACTCAACAGTTGTTACAACATGGAGTCCCCAATGAGGGGTCTGCTGTTATTTTTAGTGTTCATAGCAGACCCTGCTTACTGCTTAGAAGTTTTCTACTCCGGGTTACGTTCCCCGCTGTGGCTGAGAAGGAGAATGGTTTTTATTCTTATCCTGCGGCCAATGTTCCCGCGCCTTATTGCCCTTATGCGCTCATTGAGCTTCCTTTTAGGACCTGGAGCACCAAATTTGGTTTAATAATGCCCTTCCCCATCCTCTTGCTTCTGTTTCAATGCGCCCCTTTAGTAATGACGGGCCGCACGGCCCATGCTGGCCGGTTTTACTCCATATCCACATTATGCCACCTCTACTGTGGCCGATGTACGTTTGTTGATGCAAAAGCCAAGAGGGAGAACCCGCCTCCATATAAGGCCCCCTTTCAAAAGAAGAAGGTTGCTGCTTTAACAGTGAAATATTCCCCAGATGGTGAGAACCCTTCTCTTGTACATACACAAATATATGCTTCACATTTATTGGCATTCTTGCCTGGCCTGAGCAGGGATATGATCAAGGCCTGCCACATGGTTTTGGGAAGGGTCCCACATTCTCTGGCTTCTTCAAAGACTGACTTTAGGAATGAGGCTACTTGATCAATATAGCACATATAGAAGTCAACAGGTAGCCCGTCAGGCCCTATTTACCGGAGCGCAAGCCCATTATTGCAGCTCGAATGTTGTCTTCGTCAATGTCAGCAGAGAAGAATTCTCTGCAGAAGTTATTGATCCACCCAAGGGCGGTCTCCTCCCAGTAGGAGGCGGTGTTAGTGGGAAGCTGCCTATGTGTGTAGTATAGTTTTGCATTGGATTCTGTGAATACTTTGAGAATCTCCTGTGAGTCAATATGCCTAACACCCTCATTGCCTAGTATTTCCAAGATCTGGTTAGTGAACCTGGGGGTTCTCATTGATTCCGCTAGGGCATTGCCAGGGCGTTTACCCTCCCCACAGGCCCTCGCCGTGTGATATTTGGAGTAGAACTTGGATTCACGTTCTGCTTCGGCAGAGTAGTCCAGAATTTCTACCTGAGCGGCAGGAATATCAACACAAACTGCAGTTCGCACTGCACTCTGCCACTCATGGAACTTTGCAGAGTTTTTGGGTAACTTCGTAGAGTTCTGCGTAGCAAAACTCAGCAAACTAGCTGGAGTTCATGCTAGAGTGGAAGGTGCCCTTTCTCCACATTGGGTGTGGAGGCCTACAAGCGTCAAACAACTAGAGGTCTGCAACAATGTCTGATAGATGTTTAGTCATTTGTGGGTGTGAGGACGAGCGAGCGTGCGAGCGGTTAATGAGTGAGTCAATCGCTACATTGACCGTAGCAGCTCGCGAGCGCACCATGTGGTCCGCCCGCCTGCCCCACATCACACGATACCTGCCTTGCGGGTCTTGGAGATCCCCTATTGTGCAATAACTTATGCCATTCTTTACTAGAATTGCCGTTACTCTAGCATATGTCGAATATGCTGAAAAGCAGCTCTGTGCTGCCCATCTTCTTCAGAAGGAAGGTGTTGTTTTGGATCAAGGTGCGTCATCTGTAGCATTGCCAACTGTACTTGGTGTCTGTCTAGGTAGCTCAGGATCTGGCTGCGTTTGCAGGGATCGCAGAGTCCTTGCACATTCCATGTTGAAAAATTATTTGTAAGTGGTGTGATAGGGTTTGTCTTAGTCGTGGCTGTCATGTTGTCCCCTGGTGTGGCGTCACTGTGGGAGCTGTCTAAGTTTGAGCGGTAAATCCGTTACGCCCACGGATTTTTCGGATTTTTGGGAAATCCGCAATCCGCGTATTTTACGGATTTCCCACAAAATCCGAGAAAAAAAATCTGCGCGGACGTAACGGGTTCAAAAGTTGAACCCCCACAATTTACAATGGTGCCAGCAAGCTGCCAGCGCCGTTGTAAAATAGTTACAAAGTTAGCTTGCACAGGAACCACTAGATAAAACGAAGCAGGTGCTGCTTTATTTTATCTAAGTGCTTCCTGTGCAAGTTAACTTTGTAACTATTTTACAACGGCGCTGGCAGCTTGCTGGCGCCATTGTAAAAGCAACAGCAGCTCACTCAAGGGACCCCTGCGCCCATCGGGGCGATTGCATAGTAACACACACATGGTCGCTGTAGACAACTCTCTGGCACTTTAGGAAGCTGTAGTATAGTAAAAGCACTATACATTTACCCAACGAGGTAGCACTTACTGATTATCCAGTAGAAAGTACTCCAGTTGAGTAGAGGTATGGCACAAAATGGTGGCGTCTTCTTGAATAAATATTAAGGGCAGGGTTCATTCTGGCACGATGGTCCTGGCACAAAAATTAAACCTCAACAGGAAGCACTTACAGATATCAATAAAGCATGTGCCCTAGTTGAAGCTTAAATACAGTGACTCATTCATCAGCCCAAAAACAATCGTAAGCGTTGTCAAGGCTGGGCAGATGTGCCTTCTTCCCAAATCTACCGTCGAAAATCAGCTGTGATGCTGGATAGACTTTGCATCCTTGACTTTCACGAGCGCAATACCCAGGCACATTGTGTTCGCACGGGTTTCTGCACGTTCGCGAGCGTTTTGTACAATAAAACCCTCGCGAACTTGCAGAAACCCGTGCGAACACAAAAAAAAAAAACACTAGGATCCGCGTATTTTGCGTATTTTCGAAATACGCAAATCCGCAAATCCGCAAATCCGCGGATTGCCAATACGCAAAATCCGCTTCTGCTTAGAGCTGTCACGCTGAGTATATACGGAGATGTTTAAGTGTGTGCGTTACTGCATAGACATCTGTTTTACCTGTGCATTGCCATGTTGCATAAATATAACAAGTCTGTCCCTCCCTCTTTTCCACACCTAAGGCTCAATCCTGCAGGTGAATTGCGTCCCACCTGGCAATACCCACTTACAATCCAGCCCATCATGCATTCTTTAGGCCAATGCGGACCCCATGAGGGAAAAATGATCAGTCGTGAAAGCGTTTACACAAGAAGCAGTGTTATCTGAGGGCGGTCTGGGGCAATATCCATCATAATAAATAAAAGAAAACAAACAAATAACTTTGAACCAACAAAGTACATAATTTAGGGGATTCCCGCTTGGGGAATGTGCCAGAGAGGGTGCTTGCACTTCTTGCTGGAGAGCAGGTGTGCCCGGGAAGCAGTTTTTAAGTGGCTAGCTCACCAGCTCCAGCAATGTCATCTGTTTAAGTTCAGGCCAGAAGTGCAAGTGACCATCACGTTGCTGGCACAGTTATATGCACCAGCGACCTACCATGGGTTAAGTGGGTAGCCTCATCATGTGTATGGTTGGCCGCTACCTCTGTGTTTTTCAGTCTTTAGTCTTCTTCTGGAGCAGGGGATGACGGTATGGAGTATGGGTCTCCATCTCGTGCGACAGGTGATTGTTTCTTCATGATGTTTATGAAGTCCTGAGTTTTTTGCAGAGTGTTAAAGATGTGTGTCTTCCCATGATAACGGACATGGGGCCCAATTCACAGAACCAACTTAAGACAAAATCCTAAACTTACTACTTTTGGTATTCACAGAAGGCATGTAAGACAGACTTAAGACCAACTTAGGACAGACTTAAGACAGACTTAAGACAAAATGGTAACTTTACTACTACTAAATGCCTTCTGTGAATACCAAAAGTAGTAAGTTTAGGATTTTGTCATAAGTTAGTTCTGTGAATCGGGCCTATGGAGCCTGGCGGGGTAAAGCACTGAGTACTGTATGTTGGCTTGCTGGAGTTTCCGCTTGACCGGCACAATTTTCCTCTGTGCCTCCTGGACCGCCATGGTGAAATCCAGGGACATCGACACTTTGTTCCCTTTGTGTTTTAGTTCTTGCTTTTCGCTAGCTAATCTCAGCACCCTGTCTCGATCCTTGTAATTTAGCAGGCGTGCCAGGATGGGATGCAGAGGGCCCCCGGTGGTGGACTGGCTGCAAGTGATTGGCGGGCTATTTCCATCACCAGGATTTTAGGGAATACCTCTGCCCCTCAGCAGCATTTTTTCCAGTCTCTGCGTGATAAAGTCCATTCGAATGTTCATTGTGTCCATCTTGGACTCAATGGATGTGAGGCTGTGCCACATCGTAAGGCGCCATGATTTCCTATCTACATCTTGTGGGTCGCTTGATATGTAATTGTCCTCTTCTCGCTGCGGGTCTGTGTCAATTGGGACAGTAGAGGATGTTTTTTGCGCTGTAAATTGTTATTTAGCATGTTTTCCTTCTGTGCAGCCCATGGTACCCGCCGCAACGGCCCACAGGGCTGGCGCCTCTCAATTTGCAGGAAGTTTGGCGCGCACTAATCTCTGCCTGGCCTCTTTATGGGTGCATAAGTACCCCACATCCTTCCAATGCTTGTTTGTGCTAGCTCGTGGGTGGTGGTCCATGACCCCTGACCTGTTACATCAAGGATTGCTATGCAGTGTGCTTGTTTGGTGTTTCCAGCAGTTATTAGGGCTGTGGTCTGATTGAGTCAATCCTGTCCCACCGAGCGCTTCTGGGCCAGATAAGCGATAGGTCCTCCGTATGGGAGATGCAGTGTGTTGGTGCCTACGTTGCCCTTCCGACGCATCAGCCCGAGGGTCTGAGTTCGTATTTGTCGTCTGCGGTCCGCCGCCTCACAGTTTCACCCCTACGGGCCACAGGTAGGCTGCACCGCACGTCGCTAAGAGCCCCACACTCCAGGCCCTAGCACCGGCTCCCGGGTGATCAAGCAGCACTCTGCGATGGGATGGGGGTGAGCCTCTCCCTAGCCCCCGTCGCTTCAGGTGGTTGGCCCGCCTCTCTGGCCACAGCTGCTCGGCCTCCAGCCTTCTGTTTTGCTTATGGTCTGACAATGATTTTTGGCTGATCTAAAATACTCTTGGGTTATTTTAAAAATCTTTTGTGTGATTGTTAAACACTCCTGGGTGAATGTTCAATACTTTTTGGTGTTTATGTAGAATTTGGGTGCATGTACTGTGTTTAGTTTTTCTACGGCTGCACTTGCTCCCAACTTGGCCATTCAGGTTTTGCTGGTTTTCCTCCACTCAAGTGCCTGGATCTCCTGTCTTCTGGACAGCCCTTCCACCTCTAAGGGCTACTAAATGGTGGCCACAGCGTGACCGTGCAGCTGGTCTGCCAAAAGCAACCCCGTTTGCACCCGTCTGTGCCTCGACTGCGCCCAGCTCCAGAAACCCTGGCCCACTGCACTCCCTAAGGTACTCTGCCGCAGAGCTTTGTGCCCTGGTTCACAACAACTGCTGCCTTGTAACACCTTGCTCCTCAGCCAGACTTTTCTCCGGCATCCACTGCTGTCTCACCTCCACCCCATCACCACTCACCACCCCATCAAACAATGCCACAGTAGGCCCAGATGCTGACACCCCACCGCACCAAATCAGCTACAATCCTAATCAATGCTTGGTACTCTGCAAACACGCCACAAAAATCTGAGAAACCATCACCACCATCGCCCAAATGTGACCTTCATCACTGAGACCTGGCACACCCTGCGTCTCTCCAGACATCGCCACACTGTGAAAGCATCACCATCATGCACAAGGAACCAATCACCTACACACTCACCAACAACGACGCCATGCCAGTTATGGAAAACATAAACTTCCAGCTCCACGCCGTCGGCAAAACCACCGTCAAAGGCACCCTCACTTACAGACCACTAGGACCACGAACAGGCATCAGCGACACCATCACTGAATTCATCACCCCACTCGTGGTCGAGTTCGAACACTTCATCTTCGTGGGGGACCTCATCTTCCACAAGGATGACCCCACCAATATCATCACTACTGACCTCCCGGAAAGACTAGACAACATCAGGATGAAGCAAATTGTCTCAGACCCCACACACAGAGCATGACACATGCTCGATCTCATCTTCAAGCCCAGAAGCAGAATCAGATTCAGTCACACCTCGGAATTCACCTGGACGGACCACTCCATCGTACACTTCACCCTCACTGGCCCACCGTGCACCACCGTAACTGACACAGCACCCCCTACCAGCAGCTGGACCAAGATAACCAAGCAGCAATGGACCAACGCCCTCTGCACCATTCAGTCCAAAATCACCACCAACCTGTACCAGACAGTAGAAAATGTGAATGCTAGGGTCACCAGCGCTGCAACCAAGTTGTCTGCACCAAACCAGCCAAAATACGCAGACCCCCCAAACAAGCCAGCTGGTATATGCCAGAACTTAAAACGCAAGTGTAAACCACTAGAAAGAAGATGGTGAACCAGCAAGAATGACACCGACCGAGCCGCCTACAAAACAGTCCTCCACCATTACCACCACCAGCTGACAGCTGCAAAAACGGAGGCCCTGACACGTCTGATCAAAACCAGCACCATCCAAACCAAGGAACTCTTCACCATCATCAGAGAGTTTTCCTGACCCTCTCCTACTGAAAGCGTGATCCCTTCCTCACAACAACTCCCCATCTCCCTCGCCAACCACTTCCACAATGAAATAAGTACCATCTACAGAAACTTGATCCCAAACCCTCCGAACTCTTCTCAACCCAGCAACCTTGACCACCAAGTACCCACTCAACACATAGGAGCAACTCAGCACACCAGCAACTACCACCCGGGGGAACTCCATCCAATCAGGATCACCCACTGCCTTGTGACCCAGCCAATTCTTCTACCTAGATATCAATGAGATCAGCTACCAGCTCACCACCATCCTTGATGACTCCATACCAACAGCCACCTTTGCTGATGCAAGAAAACACACGGAGGTCAAACCCCTCCTCAAGAAACCTTGAGCAGACTCCTGAGATTACCATCCCATCTCCCTCATCCCATTACACACAAAAAACTGCAGAAGGCCATCAACCTCAAACTCACAGAACATCTTGGAAAAAACACCTTGCATTCAGGCTTCAGAGCCAAAAGCAGCACAGAGACAGCGCTGACCGCAGCAACAGATGACATCCGAGCTCTACTTGATTGACAGAGGAGAATCCGCCGCCCTCATCCTCTTTGATCTCTCTGCAGGTTTTGACACCATCTCCCAACACAACCTCTTCATCGTCTACACCTGATTGGAATCACAGTAGACATGCTAAGATGGATGACATCTTTCCTCACAGGAAGCACCCAGGGAGTCTGCATCGCTCTCTTCACCTCTCAACCCAAGCCCACCATCTGCGGAGTACCCCAAGGATCATCCTGCAGCCCTAACTTTTTCAACATCTACTTGACACCTCTTGCAGGCATCGTCAGATCTCACAACATCAACATGGGTCTGGAGAGGCCACGAATGAAGTAGGGGGTGCTAATATCGATGTCTCTGAGCAAAACTTTTTAGAAGATAAGGAAGAAGAGCTGGCTAACTCGGACCAGTCAGTAATCGCATTATTAAAAAAATTGGACATGGACATGCATGAAGGGTTTGAGTTTTCAAAAACTAATCAAGAAAGTATTCAAGCTTCATGCAGTTTATTAGAAGCCAAATTTAATGCGTTAAGCTCTCGCACAGAAGAGTTAGAAGTTGAGGCAAAGAAGCTCCGAGACTGTCCTCTGAGCACACTTAAGTCAAAATTCTGTACGTCACTAATACCAATATTTAGGCAAGAGTCATTCAAATCCAAAATTCTAAATTTCATAAATTAAATGTCCAAATTCCAAAGGGTTGATGTTCCTTGTTGTTTATTTTCTTGCTTCAGTATTCACAAAAGATGGTACAACAGCCAACACGTGTTTGGTCGTGTACAATATAACACACTGACTTCTTCAGGGCTGAAACCAAATAAAAATTACCCACAGTTACTACACGCGCTACGTATGGCTAGTGTAAAGAAGTAAGTCCAAAGCACCTACTTAGTAGTGTAGTAGTCCGCTGAGTGTGTAGTATTCAGGGAAAAGAAAGAAAATAGTTAAGCCACTGCTGTCAGACTATACACCTATAGATGATGATCCAATTACCTATAGGTGTATAGTCTGACAGCAGTGGCTTAACTATTTTCTTTATTTTCCCTGAATACTACACACTCAGCGGACTACTACACTACTAAGTAGGTGCTTTGGACTTACTTCTTTACACTAGCCATACGTAGCGCGTGTAGTAACTGTGGGTAATTTTTATTTGGTTTCAGCCCTGAAGAAGTCAGTGTGTTATATTGTACACGACGAAACACGTGTTGGCTGTTGTACCATCTTTTGTGAATACTGAAGCAAGAAAATAAACAACAAGGAACATCAACCCTTTGGAATTTGGACATTTAATTTATGAAATTTAGAATTTTGGATTTGAATGACTCTTGCCTAAATATTGGTATTAGTGACGAACAGAATTTTGTATAAAATATAGGTGTATAGTCTGACAGCAGTCGCTTAACTATTTTATTTCTTTTCCCTGAATACTACACACTCAGCGGACTACTACACTACTAAGTAGGTGCTTTGGACTTACTTCTTTACACTAGCCATACGTAGCGTGTGTAGTAACTGTGGGTAATTTTTATTTGGTTTCAGCCCTGAAGAAGTCAGTGTGTTATATTGTACACGACGAAACACGTGTTGGCTGTTGTACCATCTTTTGTGAATACTGAAGCAAGAAAATAAACAACAAGGAACATCAACCCTTTGGAATTTGGACATTTAATTTATGAAATTTAGAATTTTGGATTTGAATGACTCTTGCCTAAATATTGGTATTAGTGACGTACAGAATTTTGACTTAAGTGTGCTCAGAGGTCATTGTAGAATTTGTCGCTTTCTTTGAAAGTTGTAGATGTAGGATACGCACCTTACCTCTAGATGCACCAATCTTATGAGAGTTTAATACAGTAGCCCAGATAGTATTGGGTTGAGCGCCCATAGTCTGCAGGTATCCCTATATTTATTATATTTTACAGCAAGGAGCAGCCACCCTTGGGCATTGTACTTACATATTCCCATGATGAACAGACATCAGGAAGCACAGGATCTATTTAGTAACCTGCAAGCTGGGAGTAGACAAGGCAAGACTGTCAATGTGTCATTACCCGCTAAGAATGTAGGCTTAAGGGAGAAGTTCATAAAATTAGAGAATTTGAAGAGACAAGAGCTTAGCAAATGGTGGGACGCTGCGACCCTCAAACAATATCTCACCCTAAATAGAATACCGAGGGGTTTGAGGTCGCAGATAATGCCTACTTACGAAGATTTGGAGCCAAATTTACTAGCAAAATAGGAACAGGAACTTACTGCCTCTTCTAGAAATCTTATGAATATACTTATAGAAAATGCAGAGAGAAAGATCAAACAGTTACTAGAAGAGATCCATAAAATTGAAGAGGAAATTAAAGAACTTAATATACCAGAGGCTACAATAAAGAATTACACTATTTTGGATAATTATCTGGTAGATTTACAAACAGATATTAAACGCAGAAAGGCAAGGAAACTGCAAAGAGATGAGAATGATTACAAAGCGGGTCGTGTTTTCACGTTTGCTAAACGCTTTGATTATTTGGTTAAACAATCCCAAGGTTCTAAACATAGAACGTTGACCACACCAAGTGTAAGTTCTATCGATACTGAGGCTTCATCACTGGTCAGCAGTGAGAATGAGGAGGCTGATGGGACACCAGTAGCCGGGGTTGGGACACAAGGAAATGCTTTTTTAGAGGAAGTAAAACGTCTCAGGATTGGAAATCGGGACTCGACAACCAGAGGCAGAGGTGGTGGGGCCACAAGACTAGGAGAGGATCTAGGGGCAAGGGGTCAACAAGGAGCCAGAAGATGGATGAGAACAAGATCATGGAAAGACTGAATGGGATACAGACATATCCTGAAAATGAAATAGAGATCATTAATTTGTCTAATATTGTACTTACAGATGATATGGTCAATTTGTTGAAGAAGGGATTAGGCTTTTGTCCCACTACAGTACCGGATTGGTACATGACTAAAATTGATTTATACAAATTTGTAAGACTTCTTAAGATCAAACATTTTTTTGTTCATGTACCCATGAAAGATAAAGGCCTTGAAACATTGAAACAAATGAGTGACTTGACTATTGAGGGGGCTCACGCAACAAGACTACTCTTATCTCTGACTGAGAGTGAAGATGATCCAATTACACTAGCTAAACTACTGGAAGATTTAGAGATTAACAGATATTTAGGTGTAAGTAGTGGTCTCAAACTTAAATCAAAATGGACACCACAATTTGGAACAGGTAATACCATTGATGCATTTTACAAATCAGTTGAATTGGATATTGACATACTTATAGACAAGAAGTCCAGGGGTGGATATTATGGTAAATTGGATAATTTGACGCAGGGGGAGAGAACAGCATTAAGAATTTTGAACACAAATGACCACATAACCATCCGGATGGCAGATAAGGGTGGTAATGTTGTCGTGATGGATACTGTAAAATATAATGCGGAAATTATATCTCAGCTAAATGACTCGAGGTACTACGAATCTTTAACATGCAATCCATTAGAAATACTGAAACTTACTGTTAATGAAAAATTGAAATTGTGGTATGATATGACATTATTGGATGTTGATGAATTCAACTACATGACTATATCGTCCCCAAAAGCACCCTGCTTATACACCTTACCTAAGGTACATAAAAACAGAGAACATCCACCTGGAAGACCGATAATTTCAGGTATCGGTGGACCGACAGAGAAAATTTCAGAGTACATTGATATTTTTATGAGACCGTATGTTGAAAGTTTGCCCTCCTATATTCAGGATACTAAACATGTATTGAATTTATTGTCGGATGTTGCTGGCAGGAAGGTATGTATTTGGTCACATTGGATGTGGTTTCATTATATTCTAATATTGACCATACCATGGGGACAAACGCAGTGGAAACCTTCCTCAATAAGAGACCTGCTGAACTACTTGAGCACACGAGGATGATATTAGACATGACACAAATTGTACTGAAAAACAATGTCTTTGTCTTCAATGGAAAATGGTACAGACAGTGCCTTGGGACCGTGATGGGCTCCAGATTTGCTCCGTCTTTTGATAACCTCTTTATGGGGTGGTTTGAGGCGGAGTGGATCTGGGGCCGTCGCGGCCAAAAATGGATTGAATACATACAGTATTGGGGGCGTTTTATAGACGACTGTCTCATGATCTGGACTGGCACCCTAGATGACCTAATGTGTTTTTTTGATTATCTAAATGATAATGAAGTTAACCTACGGTTCACAACACAATATGATACTAAGAGAATTACATTTTTAGATATGGAATTGTACATTAAAGATGATAGACTTTGCTCAAGAATGTATAGAAAAGAAACCAGTTGCAACTCAATTTTGCATGCTACCAGTTGCCACCCGAGCTTCCAAATTAAATCAATCCCTTATGGGGAGATGGTAAGATCGAGGCGCAATTGTTCAGAAGATGATGATTTTGAGATAAATATTGATGATATGACCAGGAGATTCACAGCCAGAGGTTATGATAAGAATGTGATAGACAAAGCAAGAAGGCGAGCATTTAAACTCAAACGTTCGCAGACTTTGAAGCAGAGAACGGATATTGAGAAGAGTGAACAGAGAGTAAGACTGGTGACTAGGTATAATACAGAATCTAATCGACTTTATTCTATTGTCAATCGTCACTGGCATTTACTTAAGCCTGATAAAGATCTATCACCATATATTGGAGAGAGACCCTCTATAACTTTCAGGAAAGGAAAGACTTTGGCTAATGATTTAAGTCCTAGCTACCCCGTGAAAATAAAAAGTTTCTGGCCTAAGAATATAATGAAAGGGTTCCATAAATGTGGACGTTGTAATTGCTGCAGATGGGCCAGAAAGAAAGTATTGAGTTTCAGCTATAATGGTTCTGATTTATACAAGATTGACACTTACATCAACTGTGAGACCACCTATGTGATATATGTAATAGCATGTACATGTGGACAGATTTATGTTGGCAGCACAATTCGTAGACTTAGAGACAGGATGATGGAACATATCAGGGCATGGAAAAATGGGGACACTAGGTACCCAATTGCTGCACACTGTGTTCAAAATTATGATAACAGAGATGAACATCAATTTAGCTATCATTGTATAGAACATGTAACAACAGATCCTAGGGGTGGCAACAGATTACTGAAACCAAGGAGAAAGGAGGTAATTTGGATTATGAAATTGAGGGCGGTGGAGCGGGGACTCAATATTGATAATGAATATCAATTCTTCTTAGGCAATAATTGAAGTGATTGAAGATGTGCTAGTGAGAAATTACTGTTTAGCTGTAGAGGTCTCAATCACATATTTGTCAGAAAACTAAACTGTTATATTAGGAGATATGCATTATAACTGTTCTTTATTGGAATTTCATGTACAAGACCAGAATTTTGTCTATCATATTGATACTCTGGGATTCAATATGTTCTCAATTTACACTGTGTTTTTCAATAATAGTAAGGATTCCTTACTACTGATCCCTGGTAAACTGGCTAACATGGGCACTCTTTATTCTCTTACTGCCCTTTAAAGAAACCCAACTGAACTAACTACTGTAACCTCGAAAAACTTCTCATTGCTGCACGTAAACTTTTTTTTACTAGATTCTATCATTGGTAAGCACACAAATTACTCACTGTTAACGGTGCCTATATTCAGATTTATAATGGTATTAGTTCGGATTCACGATGTGACTATATTTCTGTAATATAATTTTGCTTAGGAATATCTCTTTGCGCGTGGATTGTGTTCGGCAGATTATTACATCTATGAGGAGAGTTGCATTAATATTTGAGTTGCGGGACGCGTGAAACTTGGTAGATGAAATACGAACATGTTACAAGATGGCGCCTGGGGAGAATGAACATAAATAGACTTTACAAGATGGCGCCAATGCTAGACGCCGTGGTGATTGAAAGAGAATTATCCACCCGTACTGAGGTAGAAGATTTAGTTTATATCGTGGAGATATCCTAGCTTTGCGGGATTTTGATTAATAGGTTGGATTTTGAAATATTGTTTTATTCATTTTTATTCAGGAGGAGGATTACTTAATACGGAGGTTGTGACGAAATCGTGATAAGAAATTGGGTGAGTGGTATCATAACATAAATCAGTTTCTTTGGTTATTTTATAGAAAGTGATATTGACCATTCTGATACTTTCGTTTCCCACTTTAGAATTGAAACTCGATAAATAAAGATAGTAACGACCTCCGGTTAATACTATTATTTTGACGTGGGTGATTGTACACAACTTCTTTGAATATAGAAGGTAGATTTGGGAGATACAATTTGTGATGATATGTTAAATGTATGTTATAGAGACAGAAGGAAAGCATCTATCTTAGGAAAGGAGAATCACCGTAAAGGTCAGCCTATTGAAATAAGAGTATGTATGGAGTCCGATACAATATAAGGGTAATACTACCATGTGCGTAATTTTGTTTTTAATAGGATTCGTAACCCATAATCGGAGAATACTTTAGAGAATTTCCCTCATCTAAGTATAGTCTACATGTAAGGTGAGTTGTGTTTACTACACTCACGTTAGTTAAATTGTGTAGTACTAGTGAGTTTAATAGTGAGTAAAATGTATTGCTTATCGTTACAGTCCTGATAAGAAGAAATTAAGCAATAATATTGGCAAGATTATGAACCCACCCTTTAAGGTTTGGGTAAGTGTGATGGTAATAAGATAATAAGATTACTCTCACTATTTACACGAAATATAGGTCTCAGCAAAAACATATAGAGTGAGATCGAAATTTGAATATTGGAAGAACCAAATGGGAATTTTGGTATAGAGTATTGAGAACGAGAACTAATAGAGGTAATTCTACTCGTTTCAATATACTTATGTTTATGGTGAGGTTGTATACAATTGGTTAAGCGGTCTATGTCAATGTTTGGACTCAATAGAGGCTGATACAAGGTCTTTTCATTACAGAAATATAATTTACTGGATTTATGAACCACTTCTGATGTTAAGAGACAGTGGATATTGGGGTGAATATAAAATTAGGCTATACCATTCTTGATACACTAATTTCTAATTTCATTTCTTGGTAGTGGGCCTATAACCCTATCCACAAAATGTAGGTGTATAGTCTGACAGCAGTGGCTTAACTATTTTCTTTCTTTTCCCTGAATACTACACACTCAGCGGACTACTACACTACTAAGTAGATGCTTTGGACTTACTTCTTTACACTAGCCATACGTAGTGCGTGTAGTAACTGTGGGTAATTTTTATTTGGTTTCAGCCCTGAAGAAGTCAATGTGTTATATTGTACACAACGAAACACGTGTTGGCTGTTGTACCATCTTTTGTGAATACTGAAGCAAGAAAATAAACAACAAGGAACATCAACCCTTTGGAATTTGGACATTTAATTTATGAAATTTAGAATTTTGGATTTGAATGACTCTTGCCTAAATATTGGTATTAGTGACGTACAGAATTTTGACTTAAGTGTGCTCAGAGGTCATTGTAGAATTTGTCGCTTTCTTTGAAAGTTGTAGATGTAGGATACGCATCTTACCTCTAGATGCACCAATCTTATGAGAGTTTAATACAGTAGCCCAGATAGTATTGGGTTGAGCGCCCATAGTCTGCAGGTATCCCTATATTTATTATAGCTCCGAGACTGTGTTACAGAAAATCGCAGGGAAATAGAAGAAATTAAGTTTAGAGAGAGGGCACAAGAAGACAGAGTGGAGAGGCTTGAGAACATGCAAAGGCGCAATAATTTAAAAATTCTGAAACTAACTGAAGGCAAGGAGGGCTCAGATATAAAGAAATATGTGGCACAACTTTTTAAAAGTGAATTGGAATTGGATGAGGATGAAGGTGCGATTCTAGCGGATCCAGAGAGTTCACCGAGATCCCTTCAGGTTGAATCTGAATCGCACCAAACCGAGAAAGATCTTAGTCAACTTTTTGACATATAATCTAAAAGAGAAAATTCTATCAGTAGCCCTGAAAAAAAAGAGTATTTTAGTTGACGGGATGAGAATCGAAGTAAGGTCTGATCTGTCACCTGCCCCCGCAAATAGACAGTGGGAATTAGGTAAGCTGATCGAGCCTTTAAGGGCTTTGGGTGCAACGGTCCAACTTAAGTTTCCAGCATTCTTGAAAGTTATGTGGCGAAATAAGATGCACTCTTTTCGGGTGGTTGAAGATGTCGATGCATTTAAAGAACAATGCCAGGAGATGGTGCAACAGGAAGCTTTGAAATAATATAAGGGGGAAACGTAAGAAGTTGGCAAAAGAAAAAGTGTTAAGCTTAGACTGAACCCTGAATACACTATCAATTATTGCGACTGATTACATTTATACTACACCACCACGGCAGGCACCCTAATGGCCGTGGCCATTGGGGAAGTCGGTTGGGTTTTCCAGGGGAGGGTGGGGATAGGGAGAATGCAGTAGGGGGCTGGATAGGAGGGGGTGGGGGAGGGGGTGGTGTAGGGTTAGGGCAAGGGAGAAAATACAAAAAAATTTCCTCAGAAGCCTTTTTTTCACAATGATTTATTGTTTTGATCCTGATGAGTGGGGCTAATATAATGGATTTGAAATTTCTGTAGTGGAATGTCAATGGCTTACGTGTGAAATCGAGGAGACGAGCTATATTAAAATATTTAGAAGATTCACAAGCCCATATTATTATTTTGCAGGAAACGTATTTAACTGCAAATGAGTGCAAGGCAACTATGTTGGCCCAAAAGTGGGTTGCTTATTCATTTTATACACCTCAAACCATAGTTACAAAAGGTGTGGCAGTTTTGGTTAGGCAAGGTCTACAAATTTGTGTTGAATTTTTAACGGCCGATCCAAAAGGTACATGGTTAATTTTGAAAATGAAAGTGGCAGGAGAATCATTAATCTTAATCGGCTATTATGGTCCAAATTTGGATGATGATGGACCCTTAGATATCTTGGCCCAGGAAGCACTAGGTCTCACGGGGAAAATAATTATGGCAGGAGACTTTAATGCAGTACTGGATTATAATTTAGATCGGTCAGTAAAAGCTCGTGGGTTGACGACTCCTAAAATGTCTATCAGAATTAGGTTGCTAATGACTCAGTTTGGGTTGTGCGATATCTGGAGGCTAAAGTGGGGCCAACAGCTCGGGTACACGTATTACAATAAAAAGTATAGGCATAGATCCCGAATTGATTACTTTCTCTTGGACTCTAGATTAAAGGATTTCGTAATGGAGGTGGGGCATGTAGGCGTCCATATTTCGGATCACTCGGCTATCACACTGAGTTTAAAGTTGAAAATGAGTCGGGCGGATTCAACCTGAAGGCTAGATCGGACAGTTCTCCTAGACCAAGAATGCTTAAAGGTAGTTAGAGAAGAGTTAGAGGTTTTTCTAGAAAAGAACATTGGCACAGCGAAGATAGAGATGGTCTGGGAAACTTGTTAGGCCTTTTTGAGAGGTAGACTGGGAGCTAAGAAGCGTCAAGTGTATTTTAGTAAAATCTCAGAGTTGGAAGAGAAGATTTGCCTGTGTGAGGCTAAGATTATTAATACTGGGGATTCTACTATAGAGGAGCGGGCCACACATGATCTGGAAGAGCTGAAATTGGACCTAATGGACCTTTGTATGACTTGTAATTGAGTCGAATAAAGATAGTCTGACTGACTGACCTAATGGCAGTTCTCACCCATAGAATTAAAGAAAAGTGGGAAGCTAGTCAGTTGGCGCATTTCAGCTATGGTGAGGGTTGCGGTAAACTTCTAGCTTGGAAGGCGAAGAAAGATCAGGTCCGTAACTTTATTAAGGAAGTTATGCCAGCAGAGACAAACAATATTATAACAGAAAGTAAAGGAATAGCGGATGCTTTTTTTGACTATTATTCAAAAGTCTATAGGGAAGATCTAAATCCGGAACCTTTAGCAATGAGGGGATGGCTACAGCTGATGGATCCACTTCCAACTGAGTTTAAACAGGTTTTAAATGGCGACATTTCTTTAACCGAAGTGGGTTGACGAATCCTAAAATGTCTATCAGAATTAGGTTGCTAATGACTCAGTTTGGGTTGTGCAATATCCGGAGGCTAAAGTGGGGCCAACAGCTCAGGAAATCAGGAAAGAGAGGCAAAGCTCCAGGCCCGGATGGTCTTCCGGTTGAGGTCTACAAAGTTTTGAGTGAGAATATAACGCCCGTAATTTTTCAATTGTTTAATAGTATTTTCCAGGGAGAGGCGGCACTGCCAGATTCATGGAACGAGGCGACCATTGTTTTAATTCCAAAACCAGGGAAATCACCTAAGTACTTAGATTCTTATAGACCCATATCGCTATTAAATTGCGACTATTAACTTTTTGCAAAAATAATGGCTGACAGGTTAAGTATGGTCATACCTAAAATGGTGCATGAGGATCAAAAGGGGTTTATAAAGGGCAGATTCCTAAAGGAACTTACCTTCTCTCTAATTGGCGCGATAGATATGGCCACTGAATATAAACTTCCTTTGGCGGTTATTGCACTTGATGCCGCTAAGGCCTTTGATCGGGTCAATTGTTTTTTTTTAAAAGCCTTATTGGCCCACCTTGAACTTGGGACCTGGTTCACTAATTCAGTGTTAGCTCTATATAACTCACCCATCTCTAAAGTACTGATTAATGGGGTTTTAACTCAGTCCATCAAGGTGATGCGTGGCACACGACAGGGATGTCCACTCTCCCCTCTACTGTTTGATTTGTATATAGAGCCACTTGCCTTCAGGATAAGGAACACCGAGAATATTTCTCCTTTTGTTCTCGAAACATGGTCTAAGAAAATAGGTTTATATGCGGACCATATAATTATTTATACCCCTAGTTTACAACAATCAATGTAATGTTTGCTAGAAACAACTAAAAAGTTCGGTCTTGTCTCAGGCTATGAGATAAATGAAAATAAAACTGAGATAATGTCATGGAATTTGGACACACGAGGGGTAAACTGCAAGGCTGAGATGAGATATATAGGGGTGAGGATCACACATAAACTTGAAGATCTAACTAAAATAAACTTTTTAAAGATAAACAGAGAAATAGGAGTTATGCTGCGAGGATGGGCACATTTATCACTTAACCTGTATGGCCGTACGAATATGGTAAAAATGATGACCCTGCCAAAATTTAAATTTTTGTTTGAAACTATTCCCTTAGCATTAAAAAAAGACTGGTTTAAAAGGCTGCAGAGCGAGGATTGTTCATTTATATGGGCTTCGAAGGGGTCCCGTCTGTCTTGGAAGAAGATAACATCACGGTTGGTTAAAGGGGGTTTGGCGGCCCCGGATTTTCAGTTATATTTTTGGGATTTTCAGTTAAAGAACTTGAGAATGCTGATGAACATTCCGACGGCTTCAGCTATTGGTAGACTATTAACGGCAATGCTTAAATCTTGTAAATATAACAAGTCTGGGTTTTTGTGTAAATTTTCCGATCCAAGGTTCTTCAAGAAAGTAAGGCTCAAGACACTGCATGATGCTGCGGAGTTGTGGTACAAGATAAGGAGAGTACTGAAGATTCCTTATTATGGCTACATGGCCCCAATATGGGAAGGTCCAGGGTCACCCCTTTGGTCTAGGGACGCATTGGCTATTCCTCTGAGACTTTCGGGTTTGGAGCGATGGGGCAACTTATTTCCGGATGGGAAGTTGATTGATTGGGGGCAAGGACAGGCCATTTGGGGCAGGGGCTTCTCAAAATTTAAGTATCTGCAAATCCACAGTTGGGCGAGCAAAGTGGAAAACACGGTTGGACTCCGGAATGACCTAGAAGAAAAACTCTTTTCAGCACAATCATACAAGAAGGAAGTGTCCTTATGGTATTGGTCGATTCTTGAGACGGAGGATGGCGTGTTTTCACTTCCTGATGTACTATGGGGCGACTGCTTGCTGAACATCGCAACGGAAACTCAATGGCAAGTAACTATGGCTATGCTTTATAAAATAGTCAAACCTGCAAATTTAAGGCAAAATCACTAGTTTTCAATTCACAGGGCGTACTGGTACCCTCGTAGACTCTCCAAATTTAAAGCTGGTGGGCTGCTGGAATGCCCGAAGTGCAGGTGCCTAAACGGAGATGATCTGCATATGCTCGTGGATTGTCCGAATATTAGGGAATTCTGGGAGGCCGTAAGTAAATGCCTAACACAAGCAGCAGATCAGAGGATAGAGGTAAGCCCTGAATTAATTATAACAGGAAGATATAATTTGAGGAGCAAAGAAATGGATGATAAAGTAAATTTTTTTTTTATGGGATTCTCCTGGCCCGAAGGGAGTTATGTAAATTATGGATGTCTCCCTTATCCCCCAATGGATACCTTGGATCAGATTAAGAAAAAACGTAATTATTGGCTGCCATTTTTGACACATTTTGGTGAGGATGGGAAATTTTAGTAGCAAGGGAGCAACATTTTTGGTATGGAGAAGGTAACTTAAAAAAACCAAAAAACAATCCAATGGTTAAAGTCTATCTCACCGGTGGTAAATCAAAATGGTAGCTGCGCTTTAAGAATTGGACTCTTAGATTTGGGTTGGTCTGTATAAGAGTTTCTTTTTCTGAAATAGCGTTGCATATGCCATTGTCGGTAAACTTGGTATATGAGATAAAAGCCCATGGGTGGTATCGTTAGTTCGTAAAATGGATGGCGAAAAGGCTAATGAGGATTAAAAAAAAATAAAACTATGCAGATGACACTCAGCTTGTCCTCTCATTCTCAGTAAACCCCTCTTTGACAAAGACTAACCTCCACAACTGCATCATGGATGAGAGTGTTAAAGATTGCAGGAATCGCTGTTAGCATGAGCTGAAAGCCATTTTTTACTTGGCAGCCATTTTAGTTAGAGATGTGCTTGCCATGTGCTTTCTCCCTCCTCCAGTGCCTTGCACATGCTCAGAAAGGCCTAGCTGATCGAATGCACCTGCTCCTAGTATAGAACGGTCAGGCCATTCTTGCTGATGTAAGTAGAAATGTCTCTCATCCCACTGTGTTGAGCAAGCACATTTTGTATGCCCTTATTAGTCAATTTGCATGCTGGTATGTGCCAGGACCTCCCCTTGGTTTTATGCTGACCAATGTAACCTACGCATATCTAAGGCCCCTGTTCTCTAAACTCCTTAGACTGACTCCTACAGTGGCCTGAGGGTACCGTATGATGCAGTCTCCCTCATCTGAGGTTCATAAAAAAGTTATTTATATATCACAGTTTCTGTGCAAATCTCTTCTTTGTTGGTTTAAAAGTCCCAGGTGTATCAGTGAACCCCTTAGGAGGTTCATATTTCTTCAAATGGTGCCCGACGTGGACCTCATCAGAGAAGCGGCTATCCAAGGGAGTGGACTTAACAGGAGACAGGAATCTACTGAGGATGACAGGACAGGAATCTATTAAGGAGGTACCCTGCGCACGGAGATTCTCTGACTCTGCAGCCCAGTATATTTCTGGTCTTCCTGATTTGATCCTCCAAATGTTTACCGCTCCTGACTGAGAACCTTTTTGTCGTGAGTATTCTAAAACGACCGTTAGGTCACTCAGAACTTGGCAGTGAGAGGCTGGAGATTTGTGCTTAGAAAGGTCATAGACATGTGATTTGCTTTGGTTCGGCCAAAGATTTTGGAATTTGGAAATATATGAATTGCAATTTGTGTAGGCAAGTAATGAGGAGACTTTTCTCTAACTTTTGAATAATTCGTAACGGCACATATTGTGTTAAGCGCCACTTCTGTATAATATTTTATATGCTACAATATTTTTGGCATACCTGTTTCAAGCGTACATCGTAGAATGTATTGCTTTCTTGGAGGTACCAATTTGGAATTTGAACAGAATCAGCCGGCTCCCCTAGAGGGGATACCTAAATATGTTTAGGTATGAAAAACATATTTCTTCCTTGGTCATTCAGTACCCCATGGAATTAAAATAGGTGCATAAAAAAAGGATCCTGATTTGTGCACTTTAACTTTTATAAGTAGTGATATGCAGAGCGCTTTTTTTTGGCTTCTTGAGAATGGAAAGTCTTTGCGCTGTTTTGGTGCAGTTTTTGCTTGGACTACTTTTGAGAAGTTCTTCTTGTAAATTTGACTTACAATTAATATTTACAAATGGTTTGGTTTAGGTACAGTCTGTGGACTGTCTTTTGTTTCTGTCCTAAGTGTTGATTTGTGGGTTAAATGTTTGTTCAAATGTCTATGTGGCTTGTTGTTTGACACCGGTGGTACTTGTGTGAGTAAGTAGCAATTGCGTTCTTTGTGTCAGAATGGCTAGCCTGAAGCACGCTGTATTGTGTGTTCTGAGTGTATGACCCCCTTCTGAAAATGTCTGGAATGAGCTTAATGTGTTTTTATTGTCATCATTCTGTTATGCAAAATGGCATTTAATTAATTACATATTAAATAAAAAAAACAGAAATGAATTATATAACATATGCTAAACAGCTGCATGCTACTAATAAATTGACAGAGTAAGAAACTATACATGTGTGCAAATTGTGACAATGCAAAAGATAACATTAGAATTCACATTCACTAGGAATACAATAGGCCTAAACAAAAAAACAAAAGTGTGTGCTTTGAGATAATTAGGACTAAAATGCAAAATGTTACAGCATTTTCCTTAGATACATTGTATTAGATATTAAAAGGCATTCACATTGTCTGAGTGAATTGGTTGTTGCTGAACTAAACACAACATTACAGAACGATAGATTTGTGATGGCTTGAAAGGCGTGAGAATTTGACGCCTGCTGGTCACAGCAACAGCTGCGTCAATAGCACATGGATATTCCTGACCGCAGGCCACGGAGGGAAAATGCTAGATTTTAAGTTAGTGTAAACCTGGTATAAAAGCCTGCATAACAGACTGTTGATTTAAAAAAGTTACAAAAGATAGTTTCATTATTTTGGGTAACAGAGAAAAGATTGAAAGTAGGGATTTCCTTTCTTAATGCCTTTTTTCATGTACTCAAAAAAGTGGCGCAGACTTTTCATGTTTCAAGTAAGGCTTCTGTGCTTAGGGTCATAAATGAATGCGGTTAAATATTATAGGGAAGGAATGAGGCTTGCTTTTCATATTTGCAACCAAAAGGGTTGGTGTTATTAAAAAAATTAAAAAAGGGGAATTTTGACGATATGAAACAAAAATGTTAATTAAAAATAAGTGCACTAAAAACGTTTTTTGATCTCTATACTGCCTAATTATCATACTGTAAACTCCTAGCATCAAAGTTGAATTTAAGCAGCGCTTTACCGCAATGGGGGAACTAAGTTGGAAAATGTCTCTTTACCCAGGCGCTCAAAACTCATTTCTATAAGCGGCCTAGCGGAAGCGCAGCGGACGAGCGCAGCGGGAGCGCCGACTTCGCGCCGAAGTAGCGCCTAAGTTAAGCCCGTCTGCGCCCGTCCGCGGCCGATCGGGGCCCGGGGCCATATATAATGCCTGTCGCATTACCTATTCCTCTCAGGACTTATACTCCCTCCAATGCGACAGTTTCCCCGCTCCCCATGTTGCTGATATTGCCCATACCTGTGGCATATGGACACCTCACGGCTCTAACTACAACCGAGCCCAGGCGCCTACTCTTCCACCCCCTGCCAGGGCTGTCCATATATCATCTACGGCCAGCCGCTTAGATACTAATCTCATCTCCATTGTCTATCTTAACACTCGTTCACTTCCCAAACATCAATTAGAAGTTTTCCAACTATTAGACAATGGCAAAATTGATATTCTGCTTCTTTCCGAAACATGGTTAAACGAGGACTCTTCCCCCGATATCCTTGCTGCTATCCCCTCGGGATTTTATATCCTCCAGTCCAACAGGGCGGTGGGCAGAACGGGTGGGGGGGTTGCTGCCATTATTCGCTCACAACTTCACTTCACCAATTTGGCAACTACTCCTATTCCTAATTCTGATATCCTCACTCTGAAACTGACCTCCCCTCAATCCTCATTTATTTGTGCCTTGGTCTATCGTCCCCCTGATAATATGCCCCTTTTTTGTCCCATTTTGGTGATCTCATTTCTCGCCTTGTCATCAATTCTGCCAGAATCCTGATTATAGGCGACTTCAATTACTGGCCTCTGGATCCCCGGGAAAGCGGCCAGTCGCTTGAATTCACTGACCTTTTGTGTGGTTTGAACTGCTTGCAGCACATCTTCGTAGCCACCCACAATAAAGGTCATACCTTGGACCAAGTTTGGACTGCAAACCTGGACATTTCCCCCCCTTCAGTCTACCCTTGCACCTGGTCCGACCATTTTTTCATTTCTTTTTCATTAAAGCTTTCTCCACTCAGCCGTCCCCCACCTGCGTCTAACATCCTGGCATGCAACTGGAAGCGGGCTGATATTTCTCACTTTCATTCCATCTTGTCTACTACACTTCCTAGCGACTCTTCGGATATTAATGCTCAAACAGCCACTCTCGATCTTTGGCTGACTCAAGCTAGTGAGGTGGTCGCTCCTGTGAGAACTATCAAAACTAAACGCCCGCACGACGCTCAGCGCTGGTTTACCGACCAACTTAAATCGGATAAATTAGCTCTCAGGCAAGCTGAGCGCCGGTGGAGACGGAATTACGATCCATCATTAAAAACCTCCTACATGGACCTCTTGAAATTATACAAAAATTTGATTATTTTGGCCAAATCCTCTTATTTCTCCCAGAAAATCCTCAGCTCTTCTTCCAAAGCCAAGGACATTTTCTCTATTGTAGCTGAACTTGATCGTATTACATTCCAACCCCTACCCTCTCAGGACCTCTGCGATTCCCTTAATTCATTCTTTATTGATAAAATCATTTCTATTAAAAATAACATTCCCGGTCCTTCCTTACCCACTGCTTCTGATCTTCCCCCCTTCGGTTGCACGAATTCCCCCCTATTTCTCAGTCTGAATTCATTTCCCTTTTACATGCAGTTAGTACCGGTTCCCCTAATGATTGTTGCCCCCCTCAAATTCTGAAGGATGCTTTTCTGGCCTGTCCTGGCCCTCCGTTAGACCTCCTCAACCACTCACTCTCTACAGGCTCTGTCCCTGATGCTTTCAAAAAGGCAGTGGTAGTGCCAATTTTAAAGAAACCTGGCTTGGACCCTACGGTTCTTAGCAACTATCGTCCAATCTCCCTCCTCCCCTATCTGGGGAAGGTGTTGGAGACCTACGTCACTCGTTGCCTCGGCGCCTTCATTGAGTCATCCCACTTCCTTGACGACCAACAGGCTGGCTTTAGACCAGCCCACTCAACGGAAGCAGTCGTCGTGGCCGTGATGGACGCACTAAGACAGGGGGCCGATAGGAAACGCCCAGGCACTGGTACTACTAGACCCGTCTGCTGCTTTCGACACGGTCGATCACACGATCTTGATCGACCGTGTCGGAAATGTGGGCATTCAGGGCCTGGCCTTGACGTGGGTTTGCTCTTTCCTTCACCAACGTTCCCAATCGGTTCAGCTATCCTCTTTTTCTGCCCCTCACTCTTCACTCTCATGTGGTGTCCCCCAGGGTTCCGCCCTATCACCTCTTTTGTTTAACCTCTACATGCAACCCCTCTTAGTTTCCCTCCGTCACTTCCCTGTCACTATTTTTAATTACGCTGACGACTTACAGTTAATTTTTCCCATCGATTCTTCCCCTTCCTCCTGTACCAACTTTCAATCCACCATGCTCACCATCTCTGAGTGGATGAACTTCAGCCAGCTAAAGCTTAATCCTAGCAAGACAGAGGTGGTCCTGACAGGAGGACCCTCTAATCCATGGAGTTCCAGCTTTTGGCCACAGGCTCTTGGCATTCCACCTTGCCCGGTCAAGTCTGTAAAGAGCCTCGGTGTTACCATCTCCAGTGACCTTTCCATGAGACCTCAAATTAATACCGTGACCTCGGCCTGCTTTTACCATCTTCGCAGAATTGGAAAAATCCGAAGGTTCCTATCTACAGAGGCTCTCATATTAGTCATTATGGCCCTTGTCACCTCTCGTATTGACTATGCCAACTGTCTGTACATGGGGATTCCTGCTTACCACCTCCACCGGCTTCAGCTGGTGCAGAATCAGGCGGCCCGACTAATTTTCCAACAGCCTAGGCATCAACACGTCACACCTTTGTTGCGGAACCTGCACTGGCTTCCGGTCGCCTCCCGATGTCTTTTCAAATTAGGCTGCACTGTCTTTAAGTCCCTCTCCGCCCTTGCCCCTGCTTTTACCTCCCTCAGCCTCAAACGTCATCTTCCTTCGAGGCACCTCCGGTCTTCTTCCCATAATTTGCTTGTCATTCCCAGATTCAAACGCAAAAAGCACGGTGGTTCCTGTTTCTCTTTCCTTGCGCCCTCAACCTGGAACTCCCTTCCCTCTCCCATTCGTCTCTGCTATGATTATCCTATCTTCCGTAAACTCCTCAAAACCCATCTTTTTCAGTTAGCTTATGATTAACCCTGTCCACACCCACCGCCCTACTTCTCTCCTCTGTCTGTGAGCGCCATGAAACCAATTGGTGTCCGTGCGCGGTAACAAATTCTTTTAAAATAACGTAACATATAAGGGTGTACCTTATACATTTCTGATTCCCCATTCCTGGGATATGTAGGGACCACTCTGGGGATGACTAATATGCCAAAACATTGTAGGGTATTCATTTTTAAGTGCCCCTAACATCAATGTCGATATTGGGCAAACTTGACTGTTTAAAAGCAGTTCTGCCACTCAGAGCACTTTTCAAACTGATCTTAGAGTTCAGTAAATGCACACATTTAAGTATAACACAGATGGCTGATCTCTATACTGCTAGAAAAGCACACCACACACTGCCGACAAATGAAACTAAGTATAAAAAACCAGGAGAAGTTATTAAGCGTACCTCTAAATTACTGAAAAACAGGAATGGAACAGGACTGTCTTTCAACTGTGATTCTTCATAGTTGCTTTGAATTGGGAAGCCGCATGGAAAGCCTTGCACAAAATAGGACAGCTGGTTAGGGTTAAAGGTCATGTTCTGCATTTAGTAGCCTAGCAGGGCTCAGAGAAAGGTTTGCTTTGACACCTCGACCTCTGAAGCTTTTTGAAAGACGAGGTGACAGCTCAGGGAGAAAAAGAAAAGTTTTGCTTACTATTTTTGGCAAAAGCAAGTTTTTGTGTACTCATAAGAAAAGAAGGAAATATAATGGTATATGTGGGCTCTGATTAAGAGAATAGCTCTGCCATGTATCTAGCACTAATGCTTTTAGTTTGAAGATTACTGTGCTGTGGCTGAGATAAGGGTGCAATGGGATTTAGTTTGAATTCATGCGCCCTCATGTTACAACTAGTAGAATTGCTAAAGGAGCTGGTGGTTGGTTATTAATGTTTTCTAGCTAGCTACATGTGCTATTTACCTCCTAAAAGTGTATTTGTGCCCACCTGCCACAAATAGAAATAGATAGTGTTGACAGAAGGGAAACCTGTTTCAGGTTTTCCTGCTGTTGCAATAGGGGAAGGAGGTTAGCTCCTCTACTAATTAAGGGTAGGCAAATTTATGTTTTCTCTCTCTTTATCTCACTTTTTTTAGCCTGTCTAAGCTGTCTGTGAAACAGCCACGAGACATTTAATTGGCTATTCAGTAATACTGTTTTAAAAATTGTTAGCATTAATAAAATGAATAAATGAATATTCTATGTTACTGCCAATCCTGTCTGATGAAATTATGAAAGGATGAGTAGTCTAGATTGCTGTTCCCTTATTTGACCTTTAAGGGGAACTAGATGTGGGTAGTTTTTGTCTCAGGTGATAACACCATTATTATTAGCTAGTCTGTGTAAATAAGCTGACAGTCCTTATTAGAGCTGATGTTAAATAGTTTGGATTGTGAAAAGTAGAATGTAGGAAAGACGCCCATGTGATCCTCAGCAAACATTTTTGAAGAAAATATTGTTTTATAGGAGTTCATTTGTCAGAACAGGTTCTGCTGGACAAATGTATGTACCCACTATGTTGAATTTTTTTTAGTTCTTTATGTAATAAGAATACCTGTTAAAATAGCAGTTTATATTTTCCTGCTGCACCTATCACATGAGAGCATGGTGCTAAGTATACAATGTAGGTGTTTCTATTAAGAGAAATCATTGTAGAAGTGTCTGCAGTCCTGTACAAGTAATGTAAAGTCCATGAGTAAAAGTGTAGAACATTTCCTTTTTTCTTGAGGGTCTTCAGATGCATAATATAGGAATACACAAATGTAAGGACTTGGAGTATGTCTGTATTGTTTTTCTCTTTTTCTCAGAATTTAGTAAATGTACACAGACTTCCTTAGCTGCTTCAAATAGAGTATTAGGTCCAGGGTTTTTACTCTCAGACAGATGAAGTGGTTCTTGGGGGCCTCCCAAGACTAGGAAGTATACTGAGACTATCCTCTCTGTTGATAGATTATTTGTATGCCTTGTCTAAAGACCTTTTGTTCTGTCCACTTATAAATATTTGCAGCCTTACAACCATTGCCAGAGGGGCCCAGACATCAGATCCAACCTTAGTTAGCCATCCAGCTTTAGTTAGCCATGTGCTTGCCATGTGCTTTCTCCCTCTTCCAGAGCATTGCACATGCTCAGAAAGGCCTAGCTGATAGAATGCACCTGCTCCTAATATAGAACTGCCAGGCTATTCTTGCTAATGTAAGGAGAAATGTCTCTCCTCCCACTTTGTTGAGCAAGCAAATGTTGTATACCCATATTGGTCAATTTGCATGCTGGTATGTGCCAGGACCTCCCGTAGGTGTTATGCTGACTAATGTAACCTATGCATACATAAGGCCCCCGTTCTCTGTACTCCTTAGACTGGCTCCTACAGTGGCCTGAGGGTACTGCATGACGCAGTCTCCCTCAGCTGAGGTTAATAAAAATGTTATTTTTATATACCACTGCTTCTTTGCCAATCTCTTCTTTGTTAGTTTAAAAGGACCAGGTGTATCAGTGAACCCCTTAGGAGGTTTATATTTCTTCAAGAGACAACTGTATTAAACTCAACACGGATAAGACTGATGTTTTGATCTTTGGCAGACCCACCGTCGTGTGGAACAACTCTTGGTGGCCAGCAGAGGTCGGAAGCCAAGCCAAAAGACCATGCCCGCAAGCTCCGTATCATACGAGACAGCACATTATCCATGAAACATCTGATCAACGCCGTCGCCTCGACCTGCTTCCATATAATCTGCATGCTCCACAAGATTTTCAGATGGCTCCCTGCCAGCATATGGGAAACTGTGACACAGGTCCTTATCACCAGCCGGCTTGACCATGGCAACGCTCTCTATGCTGGCACCACCACCCAAGTCATGCAAAGGTTCAAGACCATCCAGAACGTAGCAGCCAGACTGATCCCCAACCTCCCCAAGAGGTGAACATCATTAAGCACCTGAAAGACCTCAACTGAAGAGTGCCAGTTTAAGCTCCTCACCAACGCCTACAAAGCCCTCCAAAACCAAGGACCTGACTGCATGAACCACCACCTGATCTTCCACCAGCCAACCAGAAACCTCCGCTCCGCAGCTACTTAGGTGGGTGCTCCTTCTCTCTCTTTGCCACTAAAGGCTGGAACACCCTCCCCCCTCCGTATTCCACCTCACTGAACGACTCCAGGAAGGAACTCAAGACTTGGCTTTTCAATTGAAACTGGCAGCACAGCGCCTGGATACCACTAAAGGGTAACTAGTTGCGCTATACAAATACTACTTGATTGATTGATTGATGATTGATTGGGACAAAAGTGCATGTAATAGAAAACAACTATAGAAAAAGTGTGGGAGTGAATATAATGTATGTGTACAGAGTACATTCAAAAACAACCATATATGCACCTCCCAAAATCTAGGCAGTAGACATAAATCTGATACTAGACCACTACCCATGGAAGAAAATGCAACAGGTACGACACAAATACAGTGCAAAAAGATATAAAAGTGCATTTAGTGCAAGAAAAGCCTAAACAACAACCTAGGAACAAGAAAAGTGCATTTGTTTGCAATAGATCTTAAAAAATACTCATTCTCATAGAGAAAAAGATACAGAGCAAAGGTTATATGAGTTGTGCAGAGTGGGATTATTACAATAATAAAGAGAGGGAGAGGCAATGACACATACAAGGAGATAAACACTAATTCAAGTTATATCCTGGGCCAGTTTTGGAAGAATTTAGCTAGCAAGTCTTTGGCCATGTCTAGGCAATAGAAATAGGCAGTATTTGAAACAGTAAAGTGCAACAGTGCATAATTTTGAAACAGCTTGCCTATACATATTTTACGAGAAAAGAACGTCATCTATTACACGTCATTGCTGTTGGTGCTCTCCCAAAAATAAAGTGCATAATTTGCCCATACTCTTGACGTATGTGGCTAACGGTGCCCAGAAGTTTTTATACCTCTCTAAGACACCAATCTGCCAAGTATATGACTCCTCAAAGGTCGTGGTTCTCTTAAGTTTATCCAGCCAGCCTTTAACTGAAGGAACATTAATCAACTTCGAATATTGGACGAATAGAGATCGGGCGACAGATAGAGCAGCAGATAGAAAATATTGTACACGCGTATTAAGTTTCTGAGTAACAGGGGATACCCTAAATAAAACCGCCATAGCTTCAGGTGCAATCATAATTTGTAGGCATTTGCTAAGAGTTAAAAATACATCCTGCCAAAAATAAGCCAACTTGGGAAACAAATAGAAGATATGCAATACATCTCCTTTATTATACTGCTGATGGAGCAAGGTTGCACACGTAATGTGACTTGCTTGAATTCAACCCTCTCGAAATAATATTAATGTACTAACTAACATGTTTCGTTATATTAATATTGCATTACACGATATCTCTAGTATCCAGGGGAAGCTTGTCAATGTGCTTTTACTAACTATAATCCGCTTGCATTAAAATGGCTGCTGTTACGCGGGATTTTCTACTGCGCATGCGTCTGTCACATTCACGTGACATGACGTGTTATTTTGCTTGGTGGGAAACGTTTGCTTCAGCGCTCAAGTACTAAGATGGCTGTTCTGTGTCCTAACATGCAAGAAGCTTGCATCGCTGCTTTGCTTAGCTGTTCGTTCTGCCTAATCTTTAATGCAATAGTTAAAATAAAATAATGGGAATAGAGTAGAGAGAAGTGGTATACAGTGCATTCATTGTATTCTGTTTCTCTAAAACTGTTTCTTTTCTATTCTTGCTTGTATCATATTTGGGCCTAAATGTACCTCTGAACTCCATCTTTGGAGAGACTGTGCCTGTGCGAAAGAAACCCCAAGCCACTGTAGCTGTTGCATTGAAACAGTGACAAATCTGACATGGATTGAAAAAAACTATGAGAAGAGTGAACTCCTCACCCTGCCAGAGGAAGCTGATTTGAATAAATTGTTAAATTGTCTTATTCTTACATTCACTACCTGGCGGAATAAAAAGTACATGGGAAGATAAAGTTATGGGAGGGAGCATTTAAATATATGATTGACAAGTTACCGCATATCAATATGGTGTGATGACCACTCCTCGTCTTTTGTCCAATAAAATTGTGGGATTCATACATTTGCAACATTGGGGGGTGGTACACTGACCTGGAAAATAGTATAACTAGGGTAGGCTTAGCTAGTTAGATTGTTCGACTTGTCCGAATAGCTGACCTGTCACTGACCCAACGCACTCTATAGGTGATCGAGAGCAGAAGTGCTGGCAGAGCACTCTGTCAGAAGATTTGAAAACCCAATCGGGGTTCTGGAGAGGAGTTCGATTACCAATCGAGGTTCGGCTGTTAGCTGAAGAGAGGGGTGTGACTCTGGCGTTGCACTTTAGCTGTGCGTGCCGGTCCTAGCCTGTGGTGATTCTGTCCTGATCCAATTTTGTCCATAACCTGTCCTGATTCTGGTCTGCACCTGTTCTTTCCTGCTGGCACCTGCACTTTGGGATTCTTATCCTTTGACTCAGCTCATGGCCAGGGTTGGTCATCAAACCATTCTAGGTAACTATAAAGTGTGGGTTTGTCATTGTTCTGTTTTCCCTTTCTCTACCCACCCTTTGTCTCAATGCTTAATGATATTTTTCTTTCTAAACTATTGCCTATGTTGTTTAAAATCTTCATCATTCTAAATAGAACAAGAAATTATTGATTTCATGGTTTTAAATAATTTAAAGATTTACTTAGATAAATTAACTTAAACTTTTCCTGAGTTTGTGGTTATTTATGAAATGCTAGATGTTATTATACTATTTATTTTCGTGATCCTTTAGGACTAAAGGTATCGGTGGCTTGGATTGGTAAGACAAATGGTATATATCCCGAATGGTAAAAACTAAATTGATTGAGTGTAGGTTTACCTGTTTTAATATATACATAGTTTATGGGCCCAGGTGAGTATAGTAAACTGAGCAGGTGAGCCCGCGCTCTATCACTGCAAACATCTAAAACACTGATTCTGGATATTCAGAAACATTTTTTGAATTGCAAATGGGGTATAGTAAGGCATCCACCTCAAGATAAATTCCATTATTTTGAATTGTGCAGCTCTAAGGGACTTATACCCCACCGTAGAGATATGATCCGATTCACCATAGAACTCCCAACACCAGTGACCTCCTCTTGCTTATTTGAGTGATTGCTAAACAAGGGCGAATCAGAGAATTTCCTTAGAGCCCTATACCAGTTGTCAATCCTCATCAATTCAGTTTGAACTAGCAGCTGTACAAGGGCCTGAGTTGATTCGCTCATCTCTTCCCAGATTAATGGCCCATTTCCAATAGCATCATGCGTCCAGTGTTACATACCCACAGGAGTTCCAGAACCTAAGCGAAGGCTTGGAAATATGCAATCCTAGAGATTTACAATCTCATAGCTGGACAAACATATGACGGGGCGGCCCCTGTCTTTCTTTAAAGAAGTGTTTTGAAATAGCATCCATATTAACAAGCACCTTATACTTTGTCAGTTTCGGTAGAAAGCCCCCTTCAGAAACGCAGGCAAGTCTAATTTTGATTCTTGGGCCATTCCAGCTAATAGAAAACTATCAAGCCCACAGGAGTCCTTCTCTCTACAAACTATAGTTTCCACAAAAGTGACATAGTAATAAGAGAACAACTCTGGTAGGGCCAGTCCTCTCTAATCCTAATCTAACTGCAAGATGGAATATTTTACTTGTGAAGTCCTGCCATTCCACAAACATTCAATAATAAGAGAATCTATCTTCTTAAAAGCAAACCATATTGATTTTCATGTTGATATTTGAAAAAATAAAAAGAAATAAAGTCACTTAAAAGGCAAAATTGACATTTTAACTAAAGACACTCTCCCAATTAATGTCAGTTGGAGAATTATCCATCCATCTAGCCAACAGGGTTTTAACTTTACCTAACATGGCTTTATAATTGAGAGCAAACACATCCGAATACTAATTTGTTGCGTGAACTCCAAGGTTAACGATTGATTCCATTTTTGTCTCATTATTTTAAAGAAGAAAAGAAGAATTAATATTTTGATCTGACTACAAAAATGGCATTTAGCAGGTGATGTTAAATTGTCAGTATGATTTTACTAATGGTGATATTATAGGTTTTAGTAGGTTTTTTATTGTGTTTAATTTTTCCAGTGGGAATTTTTCCACAGCTGAACTAATTACAGTAGATCATGTTGTTGGATTCAATAGCTTGTCTAATGACAATATTTATGTGAAACTGTTGGATGAGAAGGTGCATATAAGGGGCATCAACAATAGATGTCCTTCTTCTGCAGGTGAAGGAGCCACCTATTTTATTACAGTTGCACAAATCAAGCATAACACCAACATGACGTGAATCTAGCGTGATATCAAGTGATTTTACGGATTCGCAGATGGTTGGGGTGCAGTTTAGTGAGTTGAGATTTTGAGACCATAGTTGAGGAAGATAGTGTCGGTGATGTGGGGCGAAGAAAATGAATTCTGTTTTTTTGCAGAATTAAGTAAATGTAATTAGACCAAAGTTCCTATGAGGTGTAGAAGTGCGTTTTCCTGTCTCTTGCCAAATAAGCCTCAATTTGGGCCTCATAACCATCTTTAAATGTTAAAATAGATGCTGCTGACGTATCCAACCTCAACACTTCCTTGTTCATCATTTCTGCAGCACACAGTCAAGCTGAGCTAATATGTTGTATTGCTGTTCTCAAAGAAAACTTCCTATGTGTGCCCAGTAGTGTTTCAGACTCAATGTTTCCACTTCCACTGTAGCTTATTCATTCATTCAGCAAACAGTTGTTCATGTATCTAGCTTGTCCGTCTGTCTGTGGATAAAATAAGAATAGTGTGGCCAGAATCAATATTCATGTGATGGGATAGTGTTGAGATGCTATGGCAATATGACAAATAATAAAGCTGTGTTCTGATTTACTAAGAAGTTGATACATTTGCTCACACCATGATGATCTTGCACTGTCAGTTCTGTTCTATGTGAATATATGCTATTTAAACCCCTGATGTTTAAAGGTGAGTCTGTGCGCTCCTGAGTTTCCTTGATTCTACTAGGGCTGCTGTCCATTTGATTCTGTTGCTCATTTGAGACTTACAATGTTTTAGATCTTGCATTTCTTTGTAATGCTCAATTTACTGCTTTGACTTCATAGCTGTGACTCTATTCTATTGATGTTTTGTAATAAATCTTTGAACTATTCCTGTGATCTAGAAATCAGCTATTGAGAGGACTCATTTACGTAAATGACTATTAAGCTGATGTTTTGATGTGTTTTGGGAGATGCATTACCGCTGACACATTGGCCCATGAAATTGTGGTCAACAGCATCTGCAGTTCATTAAAACATGAGCGTTCTATTGAGGTAACGTTTTCGGTGCAAGAAAATACAGGGAACCCCACGCCCGCAGCATAATTCGTTTTAAATGTACAAATCAGGAGGCAACTCCATGACTCTACATGTTTGGCATTGTATAGATTTTAGAGGAGATAATAGCTGTTCCAAATTTATTCTGGAAAAACTTTATTATGGTTGCACAGTTTCTTTTATGTAGCAAAGAAATAAATAAAGTTTTGATTCAGCCAACTTTGCAAATACCAGGGGACAGGCACTGTTGAAACAAGCCTTTACAATGCAATAGGTCTCGCATTTACAAGCGTTTGAGCTATTGGCATTGTAAATGACAACAGCTTAAGTTCTCGTAAATGTGAGACCTATTGCATTCCAAATATTTGTTGTTGTTTACAAGCGACCCATGCCGCACTTTCACTTTAATAGAGGCCCTGCCCCTTTCTTTAGACGAGCCGCGACTAAAGAAAGGGCAGCGGCTGCCCTTAAAGTGAAACCGTGACATGGGGTGCTTTTACAAAAAAAAGAATTTGTTTGTCAACTTGACAAACAAATGCTTTTTATGTAACAGCGCCCCGTACCGTGCTTTCACTTTAAGGGCGGTGCGCCCCTTTCTTTAGAAGTTGTTACAAAAGACAGAGGTCCCTAGACAATGTTTATACGTAGGGTAATCAACATAAGCTAAATAGACAGTATGTTCTCAGCCGGACAGAATTTATTTGAACAATGCTTTTTAGTCTCAAAGATTAAAGTGGAGAGCGACCTGCGACCCACACATACAGAACAGAAAACACAATAGGAGGGAGGGGGTTCAGGCAAGAGGAAAAAGGTCTGTTTTTTAGTGATCGGTAAACAGACTCAATTATGCATTTGTACCACTGTGCATTACATTCATAATATCCATTGCCATATGGTACATAGGTGTCGACGTTATGATCCCTTCACTCAAATACATGGGATCATCTTCAGGACAGCAATAATAAACATACCTGTCATGGAGCAAAAATATTGCGACCTTACATTGAGGTAATATAAATTTCAACAAGTTACAGAAAGAAATATGGGAGAAACAAGGGGAAAAAAAGAGAATAAAACTATTAGAGACAAGAAATGGGCAAGATCAGACCAAGTTGTGCAGATGCCGTGATTTTATATACAGGCTCACAGTGAGGGAGAGAAGTGGAGGAGACAAGCGCTAGCTAATTCGTAGTGTGAATCTCCCAAGGGGAGGCTGAAATTCCTGAAGAAAACAAGGCGCATAAGTAGGGGAGATTGAATTTGACGCGCTCACTGCATTCATGTGAAATGAGAGTAATAGGTATATTACGGTCTAAGGAGTCTTTAAGGTAACAAAGGAATTAGACAGGTAGTGAGGTAAGGTGAGATGAGGATCGTTTACCGTATTAAGTGCAGTACAATCACATTTTATCTTAAAGCGATTTTGGCATGCTCGCTGAATTCATGTGAAATGAGACTTGAAGGCGACAAGGAATGAGAAGGAGATAGGCAGGTGGTGAGGCAAGGTGAGATGAGGAACGTTTAGGGTAATAAGTACAGTGCAGTCACTTTTAAAAAAAAACGATTTGGGAAGGAGAGACAGACGAGACAGATGGTGATTGAATTGCGAAGAGGCGAAGTCGGAAGAAGAAGGGTATGCCTTAATCATAAGCGCTAATTGACAGAAAGTGGTCGATTAACTGTCCCACCTGAAGTAGAGTGCAGAAAATTCTACCGTGACTAAAATGTTTAAGACGTGAGCATGCTTAGGCCGGCACAGTAAGTTTAAGAAATACAATTTGTAAGGTTGCCAAACGTCTGTGCGAGGCGTGGAGTAGACTGAGAGCTAGCGCGAGTGAGACGGCGCAGTGCGGAGGATAAAGAAGAACAAGCATTGGAAATGCAATAGGTCTCGCAGCATTAGAGTTAGTGCTTTTAGAATTGTTTATGGGTTTTTTTTGTAAATCTTTAGCATTTTTGTTTCCTGTAGCCAATGCTAAAGAATTACAAAAAAACACTCAAACCTAAATCTGATGGTATTTAGTAAGGTTTTGCTTCTATGACCGCTCAAATCTACAACAGAGAATGGTGCGGGAACTAACCCAAAATTCATGAAATATAGGCAACTATACCAGGATATTTTCCTCCTGGGAAAAAATAAAATTAACTAATGCACATTTCAGTAAACGTGCCCTTGTTTATTACTATCAAACCCCAGCTACAGGGACAAGACTTACAGCTAACCGTCCATCATTATGGAGAACGCTTCTGAATTTAATAAACATGGAGGGCATGGACTGATACAGTGAACTACCAAAAGTACAGACTTTTCAAACCTCTGTGACAACAACGGCCCGATGCTCTACCATCATTCGGACTATTCCTCCGATGCTTCTGGGCCACTGAAGAACACAACACTAACAAGGTGAAAGGAAAATAACAAACACGCATCGAGACTTTCAAGAGTACTTCCATTCGAGATACCCTCACAACACAATTGCCCAGTAAAATAACTGGATGCCAATTCAGATAAAGTGCAATTCAAAAGACCACTGAGTCATCTATCTACCGATAGATGGAGACGGGGCTGTCAAACGTATTCCACTGGGAATAGGCACAGAACCCAATACACTCTTGATATCCTGCTAAAGGGAAAACATGCGAAACAGATGGCAAGTCGCACTACAAGACCACACTAGTTTATTTCGACCGACAAAGCCTTTGTTATGCAACCTGTTGCCTTTGTAAACAAGGCAGGACGTGTCTATGAGCAGCTTAGAGGAACATTTTCCTGTAACTAGTAACCCTAAAATGATGCTCAAACTGTATGCATATCACATGGATGTATGTGAAACACTTCTGATATTTAAATAGTTATTGTGCAGTAGATTACTTAGCATAAAATATATGGCAGTGTTCATCAACAACCTTCTGAAAATAGATGCAAAATTGCTAGTTTTTGGTGAAACGGGGTACTTAGATCAAACGGGGCTCCCCAGATATGAAAATACTTCTCCCAGGACACAAAGGCATAATTCAGGTCTGATTGGTCACATTCAAACTAGGTTATAGCTAAAATCAGTCACCTTTAACAGCCAAGAACGATTATCAATGGACATCCAACTGACATATCAATATAATAAAAGGGACAGGTGCAGTAGGTGTCAAAGCATAACAAATCAAATGATTTTTCCTATTCAATGTAGCCTTTGGTATACATTAATCCAGTGCGTCACTAGTTTAGGAGTCATGTCACAATCACGGTACAAAAGTATAATTTTTGTTTTACAAGGTTCATTGGCCAGTACCAATGTAAATGGCCGCGAGTAAATATTGACGCTGCATTGTTTTAGTACAACTAAAAATAAAAGCTAGTAAGCTGATTGTGTCGCCGGTCGCATGAACAAATGCAGTATGGGGGCGGGGGGCATGAAGCTGGATGTGCAGCGCAAGTTGAGTAACGTACGTCAACACCGATCTATCCCTGAACGTGCTTAGATGTCAGAACGGCTATGGCTCCCACTGCCACGTTACCAGAGCACGAGGGGCTGTTACCAATGAAAACACACGAAAATCCGTCAATCATACAGAGAGCGGACGGCCTGAAAGTTTCTTTCCACTGCGGAGCCGAGCAGCGTGCCCCAGGCCCTCTGTTATTACCGTCAATGAATGGGCCGCAGTCAAATTAGAGCTGCCATTTTAGGTTACGGGTTAGAGAGCTTCTGTGTGCAAGGAAACAAACACATACCCTGCTCAGACACAGCAACACAACCGGAATGCGTATTTTACATGTGGCGATTATCTTCCGTTTCACACACATGAACAGAGAGAGAAGCAGATCTGGGAGAACGGGGACGTGGGACTATGCTGACCGGAGCCCCTTGTCTCGAGGCACCCATACTGCGGCCAGGCAGGCATTTCAGCTTTACGAACACACATTTACGGGTTTACCTAACAGAAAAGTAAATAAAGCGCCCTATTTCTAAACTGGAAGTGCTCGTATTAGGCAGGCACTTTAAATAACAACCATCAACTCGTACAGGAATGAGCCCTTAAGGAAAATATGTTGGTTTATTTTTGGAAGAGTCCGGCTGGGAAAAGGTAGAAGCCAAATGCTCCTTCTTTCTGCCTTTGTCCGTGGTTATAAATACTTGCTTTGGGAGAGAGTCTAGAGAAGCAGCTCAAGAAGCAGGGCACCCCACGTGAGATGATTAGCATTTGGGAACCCCTTGGCAAGGTGTTATCCTTCTCATATGGTGGCTGCTGCCCGTAGCTCCTTCTGTCCCTCGACTAGTGCCTGCCCTGAAGGAGCTGCGGATGGACAGGGCAGATCAATCAACGCACGTATGATAGCAACCCCATCCCCCAATCAAAGTCAGGAAGGGTGACTAATGGCCTCAAATCACCTGAATGGTGAAGGTGCGCTGACCTCCCACTGTGGATGACGGCCCCCCACCACCTCAAGACTCGTTAGACAAGACGGAGGGAAGAGAGGGGAGGGGGGAGGAGAAATGCGTCTCGGCCGGAGCAGGGGGCGGAGCAGGGAGAGCGGGCTTTGGAATGTAATTGACACGGCCGGCCGGTCGTGAAACTGAAAGCATGGCCGGCCGGCCGTGAAAGCCTTTGATGCGGCAGGGGAAATGCGAGACGGCGGGAAGGGGAGGGGGCGGAGCGGGTAAACAAAGACGGACGTGCACGCGCTTTTAAGCTCAATGCGCATGCGCATTGAGCTTAAAAGTCACGGGCACTGCAAGGAATCGCCACGATTCCTTGCAGTGTGGATAAAGAGTGGATAAGTCCCAATACTCTCGCTTGCTCGATGCGCATGCGCATCGACAGGCGAGACCTAAAAATAAGAAGATCACGATTACCGGGGGGGCCGTGTAAATGCACTCCCAGTAGTAGCGGGGGTCAAGCAGTGTCTAGGCACGGCAGTAGATTATGCCGGCCGATTTAGGTCAAGGTTGGGCCAGTACCTGCGGGTAATAAATTAAAGTGGTGTTGGTAAAGGCCAACGGTGATTTAGGTGTATCTCGGGCAAGTGAAAGTATGTACATACCCAATGGTTTCAACTATCTGGAACTTTTTAAATTGTTATACATGGCTGAAATTCCAGTTTGTAAAACGCCGTCGCTGATAGCGGAATTCGGCGGGACCTATGGGGTAGGAAATCTGGATTAGTACTCACATAGCGATGTGCTGGGAACCGCGTAGCAAGGCTTGGATGTGGCCTACTGTGTGATACGGGCTATCTCCAGGGATCGGGTGCAATGCTCGATGAGAAAAGAAAGTGAGTGCGGAGTATAAGAGAGGTGGGATCGGCGTCACGTGATGAGGGCACATGTGAGTGAAAATGGATAGAAACAGAAGAAGCACGCCTAAGATAGAAGCGGCGGCCATCTTAGAACGGTCTTATTAGAAGTTTGGGATTTTGATAAAACATGGAACAGCTGTGAATATACAGTGTGCAGAACGGTCTTATCAGAAGAGCAAGCTTTTGAAAGAACAAGCTTTTGTAAAAAATGAAGAACGCATGTGAATATACAATGTGCAGAGGCAGAACAACAGTCATAGTCAATCACAGTTGTAAGCATAATATCATGATTATATACTTGTGTATGGCCAGGTAGCAATCATTGTCAGTCAAAATCTCGAGCAAATTAGAACTATGCAGCTAGGTTGCAGTAATACCCCATGTGGCCAAAATTTTCAAAAGGTAAAAGCAATAGTTAAGGTACAGTCACACTCATGTACAGTTGCCTTGGCGTGCAGCTATGTTGCAAAAATATATCCAGTGTAACAGAAGGTAAAAGCCATAATTAGGGTACAGTCAAAGAGATACATGACATGATTGTATAAAGGTCAAGATGCAGGAATCTGCAGTTAGGTCTTTGCTGGCATTTGTATAGACAGGTGGAGAACCAATGTCCAGGATTTACAGTAGAGAGGTCCAGTCCTCAAGGCGATTGAGGCTATTGCGAAAACTGTTTGTGCGCATATTCAATTTAGTTCCTCTTTGTTCAATAATTGCATGATGTCCGCGCCTCTTGGTGGGGGTTTGAAAGCAGTGATAATTGTCCGGGTGAAGTCTTGTTCACTGTGTCCAAAAGCCTGGAAATGGTCTACTAGTGGAGTATTCGGAGTCCTGCAGCGGATCCTGATGCGATGTCTGATCCGTAGCTTGGCTTTTTTGTCGTTTGTCACACATATATTTTCATACACGGACAAAAAATGTCATAAATGATATTCGAAGAATTACAGTTGGTAAAGTGTCTCCTTTCGTACTTGATTGTCTCATAGGTGAATGTTTTACCCTCAATGGTAGTGTCACATACAACGCAGTCACCACATTTAGCATGGCTCACAAGAGTGGGGAGTCCCCATATATCATTGATGGTACCCCCAGAGACTGAAGGGGGAAGTGCTGCCCTTTCTAGGTGATCTTTAATGTTTTTGGCTCTTTTGAAGGCAAAAACGGGGCATTCGATATCTAATACACCGGCATTCACTACAGTCCAATGTTTCTACATGCTTTTACGTATTGCATTGGATGCTGGTGAGAAAGTTGTGACACAGACAAGTCGCTCTTGGGGTTTCTTAGGTTTGGGTTCAAGGAGGACGTCACGGGGACAATACCACGCTCTTTTTAAGGAGCGTCGAACAAGTTTGCGTGGATAGCCACGGTTACAGAGTTTGTTACTTAGTGTCTTGGCTTCAGTAAAGTAATCTTCCTTATAGTAACACTTTCATCGGATCCGAAGAAATTGGAATAGGGAAGCGAATCTCGTAGGGCTTGTGGATGGTGGCTATTGTCCTTCCCGGGTGATTCCTACTTCAAGGGAATAACGGCACCGTCGCGCAGTGAACGCGCTTCCTTGGTGAGGCGCTAGCTGCTAAATTACTGAGCGCTCTGCTCTGCTATCTTTGCACAGTCTGCAGCTTTATTTGGTTTGCGGACACTTGTGGTTCTATTGTTGCAGATTTTAATATTTTAAATTGAGCGAGCTACATTTTTAATTGATATTTGATTTTTATCGTGTATTGTGTTGTACTCATTTGCTAAAACGCTGGTCAACAGCCCCGTTCCACCTCGGCTGGAGCCGCTTGAGTGGAGGGCTCACTGACCCTATAGTCGGGCTCCCCCCAGGTGACACACTTCCGGGGACGGGGCAGGCGGGCCTTCCCGGGTGATTCCTACTTCAAGGGAATGGCGGCACCGATACGCTTCCTTGGTGAGGCGCTAGCTGCTAAATTACCGAGCGCTCTGCTCTGCTATCTTTGCACAGTCTGCAACTTTATTTGGTTCGCGGACACTTGTGGTTCTATTGTTGCAGATTTTAATATTTTAATGTGAGCTAGCTACACTTTTAATTGATATTTGATTTTTATCGTGTATTGTGTTGTACTCACTTGCTAAAACGCTGGTCAACAGCCCCGTTCCACCTCGGCTGGTGCCGCTTGAGTGGAGGGCTCACTGACCTATAGTCGGGCTCCCACCAGGTGACGCACTTCCGGGGACGGGGCAGGCGGGCCTTCCCGTGTGATTCCTACTTCAAGGGAATGGTGGCACCGTCACGCAGCGGAGGCGCTTCCTTGGTGAGGCGCTAGCTGCTAAATTACCGAGCGCTCTTCTCTGCTATCTTTGCACAGTTTGCAGCTTTATTTGGTTCACGGACACTTGTGGTTCTATTGTTGCAGATTTTTATATTTTAATGTGAGCGAGCTACACTTTTAATTGATATTTGATTTTTATCGTGTATTGTGTTGTACTCACTTGCTAAAATGCTGGTCAACAGCCCCGTTCCACCTCGGCTGGTGCCGCTTGAGTGGAGGGCTCACTGACCTATAGTCGGGCTCCCCCCAGGTGACGCACTTCCGGGGACGGGGCAGGCGGGCCTTCCCGGGTGATTCCTACTTCAAGGGAATGGCGGCACCGTCGCGCAGCAGACGCGCTTCCTTGGTGAGGCGCTAGCTGCTAAATTACCGAGCGCTCTGCTCTGCTATCTTTGCACAGTCTGCAGCTTTATTTGGTTCTCGGACACTTGTGGTTCTATTGTTGCAGATTTTAATATTTTAATGTGATCGTGCTACACTTTTAATTGATATTTGATTTTTATTGTGTATTGTGTTGTACTCACTTGCTAAAACGCTGGTCAACAGCCCCGTTCCACCTCGGCTGGTGCCGCTTGAGTGGAGGGCTCACTGACCTATAGTCGGACTCCCCCCAGGTGACGCACTTCCGGGGACGGGGCATGCGGGCTTTCCGGGGTGATTCCTACTTCAAGGGAATGGCGGCACCGCCGCGCAGCGGACGCGCGCAGCAGGCACGCCACGGGCGCGCCGAAGGTTCACCAAAGGCGAGCCCATCTGCGCCTGTCCGCGCCAGGTCGGGCCCAGGGGCCAGGACCCCTGGCTCCCTCTTGGTATACTCCAGGCAGACCCTAATGTGTTGCAAATTGGCGGCCTGCCCACTACCCGACAGAGTAATATTGAAACTTAAGCGGGAAGGACTTCTGAGATCTGATGGTAGTGCCAAGTTGGTAATCAGAGCCCCCTCACCAGCTATTCCATCAAAGCAGGTGAGCAGGCAGGGGTGCAGGTTCTCACTGCTTAACACCTGATTACTACAGAGGCACTGTCTAGAGGTCTTTTCCCTCCTACATGAGGATACTCTGGATATCCTCTGCGTCACCGAATCCTGGCTTAACGAGTCTTCAACGCCAGACTTGGTGGCAGCCTTGCCGCCTAATTTTTCTGATATCCATGTCAACCGCCCAGATAATATGAGGAGGGGTGGTGTCGCCTTCCTCTTCAAAAACACTCTGAAGACTGAAACCCTCTGCTCAGAGTGCATTGAAGGTGTAGACATCTTGGGTGTAAAATTTTGTTCCCCCACAGATTGTGTGGTTTTTCTTTTAGTCTACCGCCCACCTACCACAACAGCGAGGTTCATGGAACCTTTCCTGAAGGTGGTCCAGGACCTCCGCACTCGTTATGAAGGACTTGTGGTGCTGGGCGACTTTAACTTCCACTGGGAAATTACCCCAAAGGACGGCCAGGCAAAAGAACTCGAAGAGGTTTTAGCCTCTTTTGGACTTACACAGATGGTAGAGGAGCCAACACATGAGAGGGGCAATACTTTGGATCTAATTTGGTCATCCCGCCCACTTTTGGCCCCTCCCGTGATCTCCCCATGTCCCTGGTCTGACCACTATCTGATTGAAGGCCACTTTCCACTCCTGTTAGGACAGCGGGAAGTTAAACCAGAGTGGAAACTACGGCATAGTTGGAAGCAGGTTAAAGCTGATGACCTTACAGCTATTTTATCACAATCTGTATACCCCTCGTCGTCGGTGGACGATGTGGATATTGAAAGTGCTGCCTTGGTGTCTCTACTTAAGGAAGCCATCGAGGTAGTTACCCCGGCTCACAAAATTAGATTGATAGACAAGGGCAAAGCTGCAGGATGGTTTAAACAAGATCTTAGGGAACTAAAACAAGTCCTCCGCCAAAGCGAAAGAGCCTGACGTAAGTCCCGTTCACTTAGTGCACGGGATGCTTATACTCTGCAGCTGGCGTCTTATAAGAAAGCTATTCGTTTGAGCAAGGCCGAATTTCATGAAACAGCCATCCAAGAGGCCGTTAAACCCTCAGAAAGAAGTTTTTAAAGTTTTAAACGACCTACGGACAGTCAAAGGGCCAAAGCCTAGTTTTAATTTAAAGGACTGTCAAGACTTCCAAGACTACTTTATGAATAAAATAATGGATTTGGTAACAGAAATCAGTCAGACCCCAAACCTTTCCTGCTCTATTGAATCCCCTCCAATCCCCGCTAGTCCGACTACTAACAACCTAACGGATTGCCAGCCCTCACCAAGGAATCTTTGGCGGTCATATTGAACTGGGTGAAATCCGGTTCGCCAGCAGACCCCTGCCCGCCACAGATTTTTAAGTTGGGATGGCCCGGGATGGAGGACAAAGTACTTGCCCTGCTGAATCATTCCTTGGAGATGGGACATGTGCCCTCCAATTTTAAAGAGGCAAGGGTGGTTCCCCTGCTTAAGAAACCCGGTGCCGATCCAAAAAACTTAAAGAATTTTAGGCCAATTTCTCAGCTCCCTTTTCTCGCCAAAATTCTCGAGCAGCATGTGTTGCACTCTCTCACTCACTTACTTGAAGGCAATCATCTCCTCGAGCCCAATCAGGCGGGTTTCAGAGCTCATCACAGCACGGAATTGGTAATGCTTTCTGTGCTGGATGACCTGAGACTCAAGGCTGACAAAAAAAACCCTGTGCCCTGGTCCTCCTGGACTTATCCGCGGCATTTGATACCGTTAACCACTGCCAACTTCTATCGTGGATAAAGGACCAGGGGATACTGGGCATAGTCCTAGCCTGGTTGTCGTCTTTCCTTGAAGACCGCTCGCAGCAAGTTCAACTCACAGACCTTGTGTCAAAACCAGCTAAGTTGACATGCGGTGTGCCCCAAGGCTCGGCTCTGTCATCCCTGCTTTTTAATATATATCTGCAGCCTTTGATTGCAGCATTGAACAGGATGGACTGTAGAGTCTATAATTATGCCGACGATACACAAATCCTGATCCAGATTGATGACTCAGCTAAGGCCCACTTGAGAATGCAAAACATCCTCAAGTTTACGATCAACTGGATGTCGGACAACTTTCTGAAAATAAAAACGGATAAAACGGAAGTCCTGGAAATTACAACAGCTGCCAATCCGTGGAGTGATCACTTCTGGCCGGCCGAACTAGGGCCACTTCCAGAACCAGCACTGGCGGTAAAAAGCCTAGGCATTAGAATTGATGCCATGCTATCTGTGGCACAGCAGGTATCATCAGTGGTGGGCACTTGTGTTAGTTTGCTACGCCAGCTGCGGAAACTCTCCCCACTATTGTCCTTTTCCACGCTTAGGCTGGCGGTCTCTGCTCTGATTCTGGCACGGCTGGATTATGGCAATTCTCTATACTATGGCCTCCCAAAAAACCTTCTGGACAGACTTCAGGTTGTAATGAACGATGCAGCCAGGCTCATTTTTAACAAACCTAGGCAAACTCGAGCCACGCCTTTACTATGTAGCCTACACTGGCTGCCAATCGCTCAAAGAGTAAAATTCAAGAGCCTCTGCATCGCACATAAGGCAGTCTATGGCTCAGCCCCCAATTACATCAAGGAACGCTCACTAAGTAAACGCCAAGTAGGACCCTTCGGTCTGCGGATGCGTGTAACCTGATATGACCTCGGTTTAACCTGGCATCCAAGGGTGGCAGATCATTCTCCAGTATTGTCCCCTTGGCATGGAATCACCTCCCAGCAGAACTTAGGAAGGAAACCAATCTGCTAGTGTTTAGGAAGAATCTGAAGACTGTGCTATTCCTGGAGGCTTGGGGGCCCCTGTGATTCGCCAGTCTGGTGCCTACTGATGTTGTGTGTCCGCTGATAGCGCTTAGATACCTCTGGGTGATATAGCGCTCTACAAACTTATATTAACATAACATAACATATTGTAGCTGAGCAATGTATTTCACTCAGTCGGGTTGCGATAAATGGTGGTAGTGAGGTGCCCATTTTGATGCTTGATTTCAAGGTCAAGAAAGGGAATTGAGATTTTGCTCTCAAAGAGTGTATATGTAAGACCACCGCTGTTGTTGTTAAGCCAGTGGATCAGTTGTGGCAGGGATTGTGCTGAGTCTGTCCAGAGCATAAAAATATAATCGATATATCTTTTCCACAGGGCAATGCCACTGTGGAAAGGATTCGAGGAATTAAGAATGCATCTCATTTCAAGATCGTCCATGTACAAGGTAGCTAAGTTGGGGGCAAAAATAGCCCACATCGAAGTACCCCGCACCTGACCATAAAATTGATTCTCAAACAGAAAGAAATTCTTGGTAAGGCAGATTTCCAGGAGTTGTAATATGAACAAAGTGGGTACATTGTGTGGACGTGGTCGTCTATTAAGTACTTGTTCAATGACACGAAATTACTCTATTTGGGGGATATTGGTATAGAGTGATTCTACGTCCAGAGTGCACATTGTGCTGGACGTTGGGTCAAAGGGGTGTTCTTCAATGATGTTAATCATGGACATGCTGTCCCTTACATAGCATTCTGTTTGCGGGACGAAATCTTTAATAAAAAAGTCAATGTATTGGCCCAGGGGCTCCAAAATGGAGCCGCACCCTGAAACAATAGGGCGACCGGGAGGTGTTTCTAGGTTTTTATGAATTTGAGGTTGGCAATAGATTACCGGGTTCTGGGTGCCTTTGTGTTGAGAAATTTATGTTCCTTTTTAGATAGAAAGCCTGCCTTCAAACCCTCATTGATGACTTGTAGAATCAGTTTTTGTATCTCTTTTGTGGGATTGCATGGGAGTGTGCAATAATGATCAGTATTCCTAGACAGATAGCTCTCCTAGATGCAACCGGGAAGATTTTTGCAGCCGCACTTCTAGATCATTTAAAAGAATGGGCATTCTCAACCGGCTCCATTCCACTCTACCAAGCAGGATTCAGATCCAAACATTCAGTCACAGATAATATTGCAGTACTCCAAACAATACTAGAAAAATATGTGATCAATAAATCGCAGGTAGTCTATGTAGTATTTGTAGACTTTACCACTGCCTTCGACCGGGTCGACCAAGTTAAACTCAAGAAAATGGGAATACCACAAAACCTTCTCCATTTATTAACATCATTGTACTAAGGGACTTGGTGCCAAGTCCAAATGGGGAGGGAGAGTGGCCAACCTCCCCAATACCAACTCCAAACAGCCTGCGTCAAGGGTTGTCTCTTAGCTCCCTTATTGTTCTCTTTATATCTGAGTGATTTACCGGAAATTCTTAATCAGGTCAACAATTTTCCGCCGAAGATCGCGACCACCAAAATCCACTGCATGATGTATGCCGATGACGTAGTAATCCTGGACCTGACTCCATTCGGCCTCCAACGAAACCTCTCGGCACTTAAGAGATATACAGATGAAAATTATCTAATTCCAAATATCACTAAAACTAAAATTCTACCATTCACAAGAAAGAAGGCTCATTACAAATATAACTGTTTATTAGGAGAAAACCATTGGAATTTGTTAAAGAATACATATATCTCGGGAGAACGTTTACTCAGTCCTTGCACAACCAGCCTCATCTGCAAAAAATGGGTCGTAATGCAGATGTCCATTCAGGGGCACTCCAAAGACTTTATTCATCCACCGGTCGAAGACAATTCTCCTCCTTGCTCCAGGTTTATAATTCAAATATTCCAGCAGTTTTATCATATGCAATAGAACATGTTCCAACAAAAGAATTGATTCAAATAGACAATAAAGAAGGGAAAATCCTGCGGAAGTAAACCAGGATACCGCAAGCACTTCCGGTCCAAGCTCTTAGGTTAGAACTATTGTTAGTCAGTTCCTACGCCAGAGGGATCACAAACATAATTAGATGGGCATGTAACCTGGTACATGCCGATTAAGGAACCCTTAGAGCCCTGTTAAACACAGAGACACTGGAGCAAGACTCTCCAAAATATATATTTGGTAAAAACCTAAGCAATGCTTTTAAACTAACATCAGTTAAAATCTTGGACACCAGCCCAGCTGAAACTTTGCTGAAGCACCTAACACCAAGGCTAAGCATGGAACTTAACATTCAACACTGCTCCAGGCTCCCAATATACAAACAGTACGTGGACACAATAGTTTTTAAAAAAACGCAACCATATGTCTTTTTTAATTTTAAAACAAGGCGCGTAAGTAGGGGAGATTGAATTTGACGCGCTCATTGCATTCATGTGAAATGAGAGTAATAGGTATATTACGGTCTAAGGAGTCTTTAAGGTAACAAAGGAATTAGACAGGTAGTGAGGTAAGGTGAGATGAGGATCGTTTACCGTATTAAGTGCAGTACAATCACATTTTATCTTAAAAGCGATTTTGGCATGCTCACTGAATTCATGTGAAATGAGACTTAAAGGCGACAAGGAATGAGAAGGAGATAGGCAGGTGGTGAGGCAAGGTGAGATGAGGAACGTTTAGCGTAATAAGTACAGTGCAGTCACTTTTTTTAAAAAAAAACGATTTGGGAAGGAGAGACAGACGAGACAGACGGTGATTGAGTTGCGCAGAGACGAAGTCGGAAGAAGAAGGGTATGCCTTAATCATAAGCGCTAATTGACAGAAAGTGGTCGATTAACTGTCCCACCGGAAGTAGAGTGCAGAAAATTCTACCGTGACTAAAATGTTTAAGACATGAGCATGGGTAGGCCGGCACAGTAAGTTTAAGAAATAAAATTTGTAAGGTTGCCAAACGTCTGTGCGAGGCGTGGAGTAGATTGAGAGCTAGCGCGAGTGAGACGGCGAAGTGCGGAGGATATAGAAGAAAAAGAAGAAGATCATGATTACCGGGGGGGCCGTGTATATGCACTCCCAGTAGTAGCGGGGGTCGAGCAGTGTGTAGATACGGCAGTAGAATATGCCGGCCGATTGAGGTCAAGGTTGGGCCAGTACCTGCGGGTAATACATTAAAGTGGTTTGGTAAAGGCCAACGGTGATTTAGGTGTATCTTGGGCAAGTGAAAGTATGTACATATCCGCTATGCAGATGCCCACCATATACAATTAAAAGGTAAAAGAACCGTGCCAGCAAAGTAGTCCCTTGTGGGCGTGTCTGTGTTGTGCTGTGGGCGTGTGCTGGGGGCTTGACAAACGCTGGGGGGGTGTGGTATGTTCCGCCCTTCATGCCATGTCTCATATCGTGTGCTGTGGGCGTGTGCTGGGGGCGTGGGCATGAGCGGGGCGCCGGATTACGGTAAAGGTTCTGTACATTCCAGCTCCGGGTGTGCTTGCCCCCCTGTATGGAGGTCAGGCATGGCGCTATTCCCAAGGGCCGGAAGGAGCGCAAATAGGGGCCATTGTGCAGGAAATGTAATCTCGCCTTAACTTCCGATGACGCCTGAAGCGCACACTGGAGATTTTCCACTTCTGTTGCGCATAGGCCTCTGGCTACGCACATCCGGACACAAGGCCCGCCTCCACGGAAATAGCAAGAAAGGGACTATCCCTCCGCCGGGAATATGTGATGATATTCTGCAAACCAACATCCTGCATACCATCACTCCGCAACTTTTATAATGCGGGACTATTACTCCGCAAAGATATCAATTCTAAAACTTTTACAACACATATGAATTTATCACGCATGCCATTATAACGCAAATGCATATGTGGTAAAGTCATATACATTGTAAAAGTACATTATTAAAACATCAAATATGTTTTTGTATATATTTGTATTTATATATATATATATCTATATATATTCCACTCCTTCCTGCTTCTCCAAGCACGGCACAAGAACCACCACACAGCTTGTCCAGTACACAAGGTCAATTTATTATCCCTTTCTGTTTCTCTCTGGCATGATGCGTTTCAGATAGGCACTACCCTTGATCACATATATTACCTACTGGTGGTCGCCAGTAGGTATATATAGTTAGGACCTAGTTACCATAGGAAATGGGAATTGGGAATAACTTTGGGGCCGATTGAGGGATGTGCCTGTAATTTTCCTTAAATTTGCCTCGCTACGCTCTGCTCCTTCCCTGAAAGTTTCGGGGGGATTCGTAAAGCGGGGGCCGAGAAAAAAGGGGGGTCCCAAAACGTGTTTTCCCCATGTTAATTTCCATAGGGACATTCTGACAAGGCTACATGTCGAACGGCTGAACGGAATTACACCAAACTTGGCAAAATGGTAGAGCCTGGTATGGAGCAGTGCCTTTTGTATGTTTGGTGTAAATCCGTCCAGTAGTTTTTGAGAAAATTGAATGTGAAAATGAGTCCAATGGAATTTTGCATTGGACCTTTAGACACAGCTACAGCCCGAACGGCTGAATTGAATTACTGCAAACTTGGCAAAATTGTAAAGACTGATATGCAATAATTTATTTTGTATATTTGGTAAAAATCCCTCCAGTAATTGTTGAGAAAATCTACTTTTTTCAAATTATATATCTATATGCGGGACACGGTGTGCGCACGGGCGTGCTCCGCCCGTGCACGTGCGCGTACCTTAGCGTGCGCGCGCGGAATTCTGATTGGCTGTTGGACGTCTGTCAACATTCCAGTCAGTCGAAATGAGGAAGTGTTGTCTGCCATCTTGTTTTTGTGGCAGATGATAGTGGTTGTAAACAGAAGTGTAATAGTTGACAAGGAGGCAGGGTAGAGATTCCTGAGCCCCCTAGGTTTTGTCATGGTGTCTGTAAAGGTCGCCAATGGTTGAATTTTTTTTATTTTAAATTTTCAAAAAAAATCGCGGGGTCCGCACACCGTGCGCGGACCTCGGCTCAATAAGACAAGAAAGAATACAATAAAATACCAAGTTTCAGTGTTTAGATGTTGGTTGTGTGCAACATTGAGTGATGACTCTTTCACCTTTGGGTTTAGGTAGGTGTTTTGTGGAGAGTTAGTATGGTAATTGGTAGAGAGCATTGGGGGTAGGTTGAAGATTATGTGAGTTTGAATGTGTTGATAACTTGAACCAATTAAAATGTTTCTTTGGTTTTGATTTTGTGTGTGATGAAATGTGATTGGCTGGGTATTTGAACATGTATGAAAAATGAGAGGGAAACACAGCCATTTTGAGATTTTAGTGTTTGAGGTATACTTCTGAGGTGTAAGATTGAGACAGAATTTATTGTACAACAGTTTTCTAGAAGGTGAGTTGTTAATTTGTAAGGAGAACTCTGTTGTTCACTTTAAGTTAATAGGAAAAATGTTTTCTGTTAGTTATTTAATGTTTTTCTGTTATACTTATGGATTGAGTAGGGCAACATCAGATGCAGTGCTTTATATTGGTAATACTTGCTTGATACTATACATTGTCCAGGGAAACACGGCCATTTTGTGACTATAGTGTCTGAGGTACTTTTTTGTGGACATTTTGGTGTTCAATTTCTGGTGTGAGATTTACACAGTAGTAACTCTTCTTATAGAATTTAATAGTTTTTCTGTGCCCTATCTCACTCTTACCCTGCAACATCTCACTGTCTTTTTCTTTCTGTTAATAGTACACTTACATCAATAAGGGTTGAAAATGAAGAGTCATTTGACATCGTTATAGACTGTTATTGAGGATGTTCCTGTTGATGAGAGTAATCCTGAAGGAGAGCTTTATGATGGAGGAGATGACATGGACGATTTCTAGGATGTATGACGTTACAACGCATACATTTACAACGCCTACCTTTACATCGCAAGTTTTACAACGCATACCATTACAACGCATAGTGCTTTTGGGCGCTGGATAGTGAATAGTTTAATTTACTATTCCAACTCCAGTCCCCGTGGATAGTAGGGAAGGTGTTGGATAGTACTTTAAACCTATTCCCTATCCTAGAGCGCCCCCCCAGCGCAATGCGTTGTAATGGTTTGCGTTGTAAAAGTTGCGTCGTAAAGGCACTGCGTGGTAAAAGTTGCGTTGTTAAGGTTGTTCACCCGATTTCTATGATGAATCCTTGGATTCAGATTTAATGGAAGCTTTGGAGTTCATTGAGTTTGAGGATTCTTTTTGGGAGATTTTCAATATTGACATTGCTGATGATGCAATCTTAGACGATCATTCCCAACAATAAATTTAAATGTAGTAAATAAATATAGTATGATAGTTTATACTTAACTAAATGTAATTTATGAGGTAGTAGCAAACTGATAATTTTTTGTGTTACATAGTAAGTTTACTCATAAATACTTCCGTTCTTCCCCAAAATGTTCTTAAATGTGTATTTGACATCTCTTCTTCATGTCCTGCATCCTTTCTCTCACTGTCTGTCTCTGATGCAGAAGATTGCAACATAAGTAAGTTTAAAGAACAGCAAGTGTGTCTCACCAGAGCAGGAAATCATGCAGTAAGTGCTGTTTCTCTTTCTTTTAATAGTACACTAACATAAAATGATGAATGAAAACGAGGAGCCTACCAACATCTTCTTTGAAATAACAGCAACGTTTACTGAGGCAACTTATTCTGAGGTGTATATTGATCCTATAGATGAAACAAATCAAGAAGAACATGAAGCAGATACCATGGCAGATTTTTTTGATGAAACACTAGATATGGAATTAATGGAATGTGTAGACGTTGTCGAGTTTGACGAATCATTTTCAGACACTTTGATGGATGAAATTTCTGATGAAGAAATCCTACAAGTTCTTTTAGATTTTGAAAATTCTTATAAATAAATTTTAATTTAGTAAATAAAAAATTGTTTTGAAAATTATACTTATTTAAATGTCTAAGGAGTCTTTAATTTATGAGGTAGTAGCAAAGTGATGCAATTTTGTGTTCTTCATGTCCTGTATCCTTTCTGTCACTGACTGTCTCTGATGCACTAGTTTACAACATAAATAAGTATATAGAACAGCAAGTGTGTTTCACCAGAGTAGGAACTCATAATCCCCTACGCCAATTCTGACCACACATTGAGAAAGGAAGGAATCATGTGAAAAATCTGTTTCTGCTTTCCTGAAAGACTATAGCAGTGGTTCCCAAACTTTTTTGACCTGTGGCTCCCTTGACCTAATTGGCAGTTGGCCGTGGCTCCCCCCCATATTTTTTTACCGCTGGACGGGTGGGTGGGGATGTAAGCCCGACCTCGGGAGTACTTCCTGTTGCACTCTGACTGCCCCCTCTGTCCATGCCTGCCCCCACGCCCTAAGACTGCCCCTTCTGTGCATGCCTCCTTTCTTCGTGCCCTGAGACTGCCCCTTCCCTCCATGCATTCTCCCTTTGTGCCCTGAGACTGCCCCTTCCCTCCATGTCTGCTCCCTTCGTGCTCTAAGTCTGCCCCTTTCCTCAATGCCTTCTCCCTTCGTGCCCTGAGACTGCCCCTTTCCTCCATGCCTGCTCCCTTCGTGCCCTGAGACTGCCCCTTCCCTCCATGCATTCTTCCTTTGTGCCCTGAGACTGCCCCTTCCCTCCATGCCTGCTCCCTTCGTGCCCTGAGACTGCCCCTTTCCTCCATGCCTGCTCCCTTTGTGCCCTGAGACTGACCCTTCCCTCCATACCTTCTCCCTTTGTGCCCTGAGACTGCCCCTTCCCTCCATGCCTGCTCCCTTTGTGCCCTGAGACTGCCCCTTCCCTCCATGCCTGCTCACTTCGTGCCCTGAGACTGCCCCTTCCCTCCATGCCTTCTCCCTTCGTGCTCTAAGTCTGCCCATTTCCTCCATGCCTGCTCCCTTCGTGCTCTAAGTCTGCCCCTTTCCTCCATGTCTGCTCCCTTCGTGCCCTGAGACTGCCCCTTTCCTCCATGCCTTCTCCCTTTGTGCCCTGAGACTGCCCCTTTCCTCCATGCCTTCTCCCTTTGTGCCCTGAGACTGCCCCTTCCCTCCATGCCTGCTCCCTTCGTGCTCTAAGTCTGCCCCTTTCCTCCATGTCTGCTCCCTTCGTGCCCTGAGACTGCCCCTTCCCTCCATGCCTGCTCCCTTCGTGCCCTGAGACTGCCCCTTTCCTCCATGCCCGCTCCCTTCGTGCCCTGAGACTGCCCCTTTCCTCCATGCCTGCTCCCTTTGTGCCCTGAGACTGCCCCTTCCCTCCATGCATTCTCCCTTTGTGCCCTGAGACTGCCCCTTCCCTCCATGCCTGCTCTCTTCGTACCCTGAGACTGCCCCTTCCCTCCATGCATTCTCCCTTTGTGCCCTGAGACTGCCCCTTCCCTCCATGCCTGCTCTCTTCGTACCCTGAGACTGCCCCTTCCCTCCATGCATTCTCCCTTTGTGCCCTGAGACTGCCCCTTCCCTCCATGCCTGCTCCCTTCGTGCCCTGAGACTGCCCCTTTCCTCCATGCCCGCTCCCTTCGTGCCCTGAGACTGCCCCTTTCCTCCATGCCTGCTCCCTTTGTGCCCTGAGACTGCCCCTTCCCTCCATGCATTCTCCCTTTGTGCCCTGAGACTGCCCCTTCCCTCCATGCCTGCTCTCTTCGTACCCTGAGACTGCCCCTTCCCTCCATGCATTCTCCCTTTGTGCCCTGAGACTGCCCCTTCCCTCCATGCCTGCTCTCTTCGTACCCTGAGACTGCCCCTTCCCTCCATGCCTGCTCCCTTCGTGCCCTGAGACTGCCCCTTCCCTCCATGCCTTCTCCCTTTGTGCCCTGAGACTGCCCCTTTCTCGCTTATTAGAAATACAGCAGGAGAAGCTGAATTACCAAGATTACACTAGAGTAGACAGAACAGCAGGAAGCAGACTCCAGGTGTCAGTGGGGGAGAACCATTTTTCTTATTCAGATAATCAAGTAGACATGTCCATGAAAGAAAAAAAGCCTCTGCTTGGATTTATGGTTGAATATAGGCACTGAGACTATAGAAGATTAGCACACACATCACTTGAGAAAACCCGCTTCAATAATGTGCTGCTATCCGCTCTGGACAGCATGTTAAGCATCTGATTACACGAGCTGCGCACCCTACAACAGCTGTACCACACTACATATTCCAGAATACAACTCTTCAAAGCAGCTGTGATTCATACAGATGTTTTCATCAGCATCTCCTTCTGAGGACCGACCTCGTTCCTTTCACAGCCGGTGCTGCAAGCACAGCCTGCCACCGATGTGGCGGCCAGTAAGGACACAAAGCTGACCCTCAGCAGCCCCTCAGCTCCTTACACGTCAAGAGAGGTCTGTGCTCGCGAAGCAGTGAGGGGGCCTGACGTGTGCTCCACCAGCACAATGGGTCCTGGTTGTCCGGAGACAGACGGCTGTCCGCTCGGATCTGTGATTTCAGGCGGCGCACAGCTGAGGCAGGAGACCACGCTTCACTGTGAGGGGCACGTTCTTCAAACACATTCCAGATAAATGCGCATGCCTACATCTTCTCAGACAGCAGTAGTGAGCATATTTATCCACTGTGATGGTGAAAGGAATGTGCTGTAACAGTGCACTAGACATGCACTCTGAAGAGCATGCATCCTGGTGTGAGACTGAATGCCTCGTGCACACCGGTAACGGTGCACACACACACAAACACACTGTTCTTCTTGTTAGAGCACGCACACAGCCGCACCCCAGCACTTCACAGGTCTTTAAAAGACCATTTGTATGCTAATGAGGCCTTGCTGTTGTTTCACCCCTTCTAAGAGCCCCTGCAGCTCACCCTTTCTTTCCATTCCGGATTCCTTAAAGCGGCTGATTTGACACAATTATGCAGGTGTCATTTCTAAATTGCTAGCGCTGCCACTGCAATTTCACACATCGTGCCGCGGCGCCCCTGGCAACTGATAACGGCGCACCGGGGCGCCGCGGCGCACAGTTTGGGAACCACGGGACTATAGTATGGATTCGATACACCACAATAACTTGCATTACAACATACAATGTATCTACAGAGGAGACGATGTCCATTTCCATTTAGTTTTTTTTTAAATTGCTATAGGTCCGCGCACCGCGAGTGCTCGGTAAACGCACGGTGCGCGAACCTTATCACCGCCATTTTGTGGTTTCAGAAGAGAGTGAAAAATATAACTTAAAAAAGTGGGAAGGGGGTAGGGTAGAGTGTCCCTGACCCCTTATGCCTTCTCAGGGGGTCGTTCAAGGGACTCCTAAGGTTAAAAATAATGTATTTTTTTGTTTAAAAATACCAGAGAACACGATAGGTCCGCGCACGGGGAGTGCTCGGTGAGTTCTCGGTGCGCGGACCTTGGTAAAAATGTATACAAAAAATAAAGTTAAAAATTCTATTTGAGTGTTTACATGTTAGTTGGCTCTCATTGTGTTTTTTTGGGTACCTACAAGTAAGTACCAATGCAGAGTCTGATGTTACAGAGATAGACTCTGTTCCCTTCATCAGTGAAATGTACACCATCTGTCCTATAGATGCCTTGCATGTTGTAACGCAAGTTGTTGTGGTTTATACAACCCATTCCATAGTCTCTCATGTATGCAGAAACAGATTTATTTACATGTTTCCTTGCTTTCTCAATCTGTGGACAAAATTGATTGGACCAATTCCATTTTTGTCTTTGGCATATATTGGAATAGACAAAGGCAGTTTGAGGAAAAAGTGACATCAATTGTCCAAAGATGTTCTTCAATAGCATTTCCAGACCAACCCCAGTCAAAGTGCATAAGTCATTTCCACCACAGTGCACAATTATAAGGTCAGGATGTGGGAGATGCATGAAGGATTTCACCAATGGTATCAATTGGTGACATCTCAATCCTCTCTGGCCAATCCATAAAATATCCACATTTGGTAAATCAAGGTTTAAAATTCCTTTGTTTGTTGCATACCTTTTAGACCAGAATACAAAACTGTGTCCTACAAACCATACTGAAGGCATCTTCAAGGCAGGTCTGGTTGTACTCAGTTGAGGGCTGTAAATGAAATAGCAGTTGGAAAGCTTGCATTGTAGAAAAAAAGAGGAGGACATTCACTGCACTTGAAGCTTAAGAAATTATTGGTGCTTTCTGAAAATGGAAAAGAGCATATTAGGGTGCATAGTTTTGTTTTTTAAAAGAAGCAATTCTATTGGTTCAGACAAGGTCATTGAAAGGAACATTGCACATGATTAGCTGTTTTTTTGAAAGCTCTAACAACCTTGGTGGATTCATTTGCAACAAAGTATAATGAACTTTTAAACTCTGTTCTTCCTTAGGTGGGAGTTACCAGGGTGACAAGTTGAATGAGCACTAGGGGGATGGTGAATATTATGTGAGTTTGAAATTGTGGGAATGTAGAACCAATTGAAATGTTAGTTTAGTTTTGAAATAGTGTGGGAAGAGATTTCATTGGTGAAGACCTGAAATATGTGTGGAGAATGAGTGGGAAAGTGTGCCATTTCTGGTTTCAGTGTCTGAGGTGCATTTCAGAGATTCTGCTTAAGAAAATCTGCTGTGTGTTTGACACTGTTCTATATTTTCAAAAGCGATTTTAAAGGTGAGTAATATAGAGAGAGTGCTGTTTGCAGTATTGGGAAGTATAACAAGCATATTGGGCTTCATTCCTGTTGTATTTTGAAAAGGAGTCAGGTTTCTGCATTGTAGTGTAGTGTTCATTTAAATGGGTTGTGCTCTGTGTGTAAAATGATTTACCATGCTAAATGTTTTTTGATAACATGTGTGGCGTAAAGATTTTTGACAAGGATCACAGTGAGTGTCTGTTTGAATTAAGGAATTATTTTTTTACCTTTTTCCATAATGTTAGCTTTGTGTGCTTACAGTTTGTATTTTTTAGTTTATAAGGTAGACTTTTTTAAATTGTTTTTGATGCTTGGATTCAATGCTGGAATATAAGATAAAGAGGGGCATATTTACAAGCCGCTTGCGCAATGTTTGACATTAAGGCTGATATAGAGATAGTGTAATGGTTTCATTGGCATATTTACAAGCCCCTTGCGCACTGTTTGACATTAATGCTGGTATAGAGATAGTGTAATGTTTTCATTGGCATATTTACAAGCCGCTTGCGCAGTGTTTGACATTAATGCTGGTATAGAGATAGTGTAATGGTTTCATTGGCATATTTACAAGCCGCTTGCGCAATGTTTGACATTAATGCTGATATAGAGATAGTGTAATAGTTTCATTGGCATATTTACAAGCCGCTTGCGCAATGTTTGACATTAATGCTGGTATAGAGACAGTGTATTGGTTTCTTTGGCATATTTACAAGCCCCTTGCGCAATGTTTGACATTAATGCTGGTATAGAGATAGTGTAATGTTTTCATTGGCATATTTAGAAGCCGCTTGCGCAATGTTTGACATTCATGCTGATATAGAGATAGTGTAATAGTTTCATTGGCATATTTACAAGCCGCTTGCGCAATGTTTGACATTAATGCTGGTATAGAGATAGTGTAATAGTTTCATTGGCATATTTACAAGCCGCTTGCACAATGTTTGACATTAATGCTGGTATAGAGATAGTGTAATGGTTTCATTGGCATATTTACAAGCCTCTTGTGCAATGTTTGACATTAATGCTGGTATAGAGATAGTGTAATGTTTTCATTGGCATATTTACAAGCCGCTTGCGCAATGTTTGACATTAATGCCCACACAGCTCTCACAGCTCACACAGCTCTCACAGCTCACACAGCCCTCACAGCCCACATAGCTCTCATAGCCCACACAGCTCTCACAGCCCACACAGCTCTCACAGCCCACACAGCTCTCACAGCCCACATAGCTTTCACAGCCCACACAGCCCTCACAGCCCACACAGCTCTCACAGCCTACACAGCTCTCACAGCCCACACAGCTCTCATAGCCCACACAGCTCTCACAGCTCTCACAGTCCACATAGCCCACACTCTCACAGCCGACACAGCTCTCACAGCCCACACAGCTCTCACATCCCACACAGCTCTCACAGCCCACACAGCTCTCACAGCTCACACAGCCCTCACATCCCACACAGCTCATATCCCACACAGCTCTCACAGCCCACACAGCCCTCACAGCCCACACAGCTCTCACAGCACACACAGCTCTCACAGCCCACACAGCTCTCACAGGCCTCACAGCCCTCACAGCCCACACAGCCCTCACAGCCCTCACAGCCCACAAAACTCTCACATCCCACACAGCTCTCACAGCCCACACAGCCCACAGAGCCCTCACAGCCCACAAAACTCTCACAGCCCACACAGCTCTCACAGCCCACACAGCCCACACAGCTCTCACAGCCCATACAGCTCTCACAGCCCACACAGCTCTCACAGCTCTCACAGCCCACACACCCCACACTCTCACAGCCCACACAGCTCTCACAGCCCACACAGCTCTCACAGCCCACACAGCTATCACAGCTCTCACAGCTCACACAGCCCTCACAGCCCACCCAGCTCATATCCCACACAGCTCTCACAGCTCTCACAGCCCATACCGCTCTCACAGCCCACACAGCTCTCACAGCCCACACAGCTCTCACAGCCCACACAGCTCTCACAGCTCTCACAGCCCACACAGCTCACAGCCCACACAGCTCACAGCCCACACAGCTCTCACAGCCCACACAGCTCTCACACCTCACACAGCTCACATCCCATACAGCTCTCACAGCCCATACAGCTCTCACAGCCCACACAGCCCACACTCTCACAGCCCACACATCTCTCACAGCCCACACAGCTCTCACAGCCCACACAGCTCTCACAGCCCACACAGCTCTCACAGCTCACACAGCCCTCACAGCCCACACAGCTCACATCCCACAGAGCTCTCACAGCTCTCACAGTCCATACAGCTCTCACAGCTCTCACAGCCCACACAGCTCTCACAGCCCACACAGCTCTCACAGCCCACACAGCTCTCACAGCTCTCACAGCCCACACACCCCACACTCTCACAGCCCACACAGCTCTCACAGCCCGCACAGCTCTCACAGCCCACACAGCTGTTACAGCTCTCACAGCCCACACAGTCCACACAGCTCTCACAGCCCACACAGCTCTCACTGCTCTCACAGCCCACACACCCCACACTCTCACAGCCCACACACCCCACACTCTCACAGCCCACACAGCTCTCACAGCCCACACAGCTCTCACAGCTCTCACAGCCCACACAGCTCTCACAGCCCACACAGCTCTCACAGCCCACACAGCTCGCACAGCTCTCACAGCCCACACACCTCACACTCTCACAGCCCACACAGCTCTCACAGCCCGCAAGCTCTCACAGCCCACACAACTGTCACTGCTCTCACAGTCCACACAGCCCACACAGCTCTCACAGCCCACACAGCTCTCACAGCTCTCACAGCCCACACACCCCACACTCTCACAGCCCATACAGCTCTCACAGCCCACACAGCTCTCACAGCTCACACAGCTCTCACAGCTCTCACAGCCCACACAGCCCACACTCTCACAGTCCACACAGCTCTCACAGCCCACACAGCTCTCACAGCCCACACAGCTCTCAAAGCCCACACAGCTCTCACAGCTCACACAGCCCTCACAGCCCACACAGCTCACATCCCACAGAGCTCTCACAGCTCTCACAGCCCATACAGCTCTCACAGCTCTCACAGCCCACACAGCTCTCACAGCCCACACAGCTCTCACAGCCCACACAGCTCTCACAGCTCTCACAGCCCACACACCCCACACTCTCACAGCCCACACAGCTCTCACAGCCCGCACAGCTCTCACAGCCCACACAGCTGTCACAGCTCTCACAGCCCACACAGTCCACACAGCTCTCACAGCCCACACAGTTCTCACAGCTCTCAAAACCCACACACCCCACACTCTCACAGCCCACACAGCTCTCACAGCCCGCACAGCTCTCACAGCCCTCACAGCCCACGCAGCTCACAGTCCACACAGCTTTCACAGGCCTCACAGCCCTCACAGCCCACACTCACATGGCCCACACAGTTCTCACAGCCCTCACAGCCCACACAAGCCCAATGAAACCATTAGCACTATCTCTATACCAGCATTGAATTCAAGCAAGAGAAACACTTTAAAAAGAAGTCTACCGTATAAGGTAAAAGATACAAACTGTAAGCACACACAGCTAACATTAAGGAAAAAGATGAAAATATAATTCCTTAATTCACATACGCACTCAGTGTGATGCTTGTCAAAAATCTTAAAGCCAGTCATTTCAGTAAAAAACATTTAGCTTGTTAAATCGTTTTAGGCACAGAGAGTGAGATGACACACACACAAACAGACAGATGGTGTAGGCAGAGATTGAGATGACACACACATACAAACAGAGAGATGGTGGAAGGAGAGAGTGAGATGAGGCATGCAAAGAGGGAGATAGTGCAGGCAAAGAGTGATATGAGATACACAAAGAGAGATGTGAACTAGTGTTTATAATGTTTAGTTAATGTATTTGCTATGTGTTATGTTAGTAGTGGTCTATAATATGTCACATTTTTCTTTTCAACAGATTGGAAATTTCTACAGAGTCATAATAGATTATGCCTACGAAAGACCGCCAAAAGAGACTTTATAAGAAAGTTTTATCGACCAAGAGGACTCAATTAGAAGATTCATGCAAAGGACAATCTTCAGAGAAAAGAAAAAATGCTTCTGGTAAGCAAACGAAGGAATTTTTAAGGAAATTGTTAAAATGCAGAAAAAGTCAAGAAAGTGTTTCTAGGGAAAAAAAACAAGTTGTAACTAGAAAGAAAAAGCAGAGGTCACCAAAAAATGGTATAATGGTACAAGGAGATCATAGTGTGTCTGGTAATCGTAGGAGAAGTCAGTTTATTGACATTTGTAGATGAATGTTTCGTAAGAGAGTAGTTTTCAATTTATTAAAAAATCTTAAGAAATATAATAGAAAAACAACTTTTTACAAGAAAAAGAAAAGAATAGAAAAGTTTGTTGATCAGGCTTTTGAAGTGAAGCGAAAGCTGTATATTTTAGTAATCAATAGAGTTCGTACACTAGATAAGGCCATCAATGGTTTGAAATCAAAATGTAAGTGGAAAAGAGTAATCAATCGAACTAATTTTTGTGATGTTTTTTCGGGAGAATGGAAGCATAGTTCAATTAGTGAGCCATTTTTTAATGAAGAGAGTTACTTTCAGGATAATGATTTGGTGCATGCAGTTGACACCAGTGGTCGAGCATATTAGGTGAAGGACGGTTGTTCAGTTGAAAAAGTAAAAATTGTGTCTAGAAATGCAGATGAGGTGTTAGCTGATGAAGTTTTAGGGAGACGTGCTAAGGGTCCAATCTATACTTGGAATTGTAGTAGTATTTGTAGTGTGCGACAGGATTCTATTAATTTGTTTTGCACTTTCTTACTTACATATAGTAAGAAAAGTCTAAAACAAAAGTTTAAGATGTTACAAGACTTAGATCCTTGCAGAGTGAGGGAAAAACAGGTTTGCATGGTCATTCATTGGCTTGTCTTTCTAGAAAAGTATGTCAGAGTACTTTTCACAATTTTAGGATGTTAGGAGTGCATCAATCTAAAGTGAGGAAAATAGTGAGAAGGTTGTATTATGCAAAAAGTCCAGCACTTAGGCTAAAACAGTTAAACAATGCTCTTTTGCATGGATCTGAATTAGATGTGAAGAAGATTTGTGAAGAAATAGAGTTTTGTTACTTTGGTGAAAAAGAGGACACTGCCATAAATGATACAGTAATAGAAAGTAATGTGGAAGAGAATGTACAGATTGTAAGTACTCAAAATCTTGATCATGAAATTACAAAGTTTAAGATCATTTCAAGTGAAAGGCAAAATTTTTCTTGTGTGTGTTGTCGACGAACTCATTATAAGAATCAGACTCGGTTAGTTGATTTATATGTTAAAAGTGAAATGGAAAATAATAATGAATGGAAGGATTTTGCAACTTATTTGTTGGTTGAGAATTGTTTTGATTTGGGTTCTGATCTGCGTATTTGTAAATATTGTTATAATAAATTAAATGAAAACAGAATGCCTGCTAGAGCTGTACATAATAATCTTGAGTTGGTAAAGATTCCGTCTGAATTGATGGGTTTAAATACCTATGAGTGTATTCTGATTCAATGTGTGCATCCTTTTCAGGCTATTTTTCGCTTGGAGCCTAAGACAGGGAAATTGCCTCCTTCAGATTTACAGAAAGGATTAAAGGGAAGAGTTGTTTATTTGCCTTTAGATTTGAAAGAAAAATATTGACACCATTGGCGTAGAAAAAGTGGAAGAGGAACCTCTAGTTATTCTAGTTAATGGCGTTCCTACAAAGAGTAAGAAAATCTGGCAATAATTAGTGGATGTTAGGAAAGTCAAAAAGGCAACGTTGTATTTAGTAAAAAACAATCAGTACTACAAAAATGTATATGTAGGAGAAGAGGAAACAGCTGTAGAAGAGGACAGTGATTCATCAGCTGGACAGATTGAAAAAGTAGATGTGTCTAGAAGTGAACAGATTTATGAGCATTATAGTGTTCATCCTTGACATTCCAAAGAAGTAATGGGGAATGCTATTGAGTTGTTCCAAATGAAAGAAGCCAAAGGAAGTCCCATAAGTGTACGGGAAGAAAGCTTGGAAGCTCGTTGTTTTCCTCAATTGTTTCCAACAGGTCAAGGTGGAAGATATGATGACCGACCTGTTCGAATTCCTGCGTCGGAATACCGGACTTTAAGATTATATGCAGAAGATCCAAGATTTCATCAATGCATTCCATATTTGTTTCATCTTTTATTTGAGAGTGACTTCTCTGGACTATCTTATGCTGTGAACCATATACTGAAATCTGGAGTACATCTTCAAAATGTTTCGGCAAGGGACTTTATGGATAAAGTCCAAGTGGAAGACAGTATTTTGGAATCTCACCTAATCAATCTCATGGCATGTCAGCGTGGTACGAATGAGTATTGGTACCGTCGTCATGGGGAATTGAAATGTATGCTAAGAAACTTAGGAACTCCTACATGGTTAGCTCTTAGCTGTGCTGAGTATGCCTGGGAAGACTTACTTGAATTTCTTCGAGAGGCAAATGGAAACATAGAAAATATAGAATTCAAGACACCTGGAGAACTGTGCTCTTTGGATCCAGTTAATGTTTGTAGGTATTTTAATCATCGATTTGAAGCTATGATATCTTTCATCACAAACAAAAAAAATCCTCCACTTGGAGAGGTTTTGGATTTCTTTTGGAGAAAGGAGTATCAAGCAAGAGGTGCTACTCATATACATATGCTGTTATGGATCAAAGATGCTCCCAAATTTGGAACAGATTCGGATTACACAGTGATGAGTTTCATTGAACAATATTCCACATGTGTTGTTCCGAAAAGTACAGAAGAAGACAATTTACAACATCAAGTCTTAAGCTTTCAGACCCATCGCTGTGGAAAGTACTGTCGTCGAAAGTTCAAATCCAAGGAGAAGTTCTACACAAAATGTCGTTTTGGATTTCCACGACCAGTTATATGTAAAGGAAGAGTGAACGATTTTATGTTTTCCCTGCGACATACTGTGACAAGAAAATCACCGAAAAATACGTACAACTTGAAAAGAAATGAAGAGTCCAAATACATAAATGACTACAACCCAGTCATTTTGTCCATGTGAAATGCTAACATGGATATTCAATATGTTGCTGACAACTCTATTGCTGTGGCTCGATATGTAACGTCTTACATCACAAAATCAGAAAAGACGGAACTGAAGGAAATGTGGGAGGATATTTTGCATGAACAGAGCCTAAGTAAGAAATTATACAGTTACAGTCTGAAGATGTTGTCGCATCGAGAAATTGGAGCATATGAATGTTCAGATCGGTTATCATCAGCAAGTCTGTACTCCAAATCGAGATCCATCATTTGGGTAAGTCTAGGTCTTGCTGCGACACGAAACCGAGAAGAACCAAGAAATTGAATATTTGGCGGAGTTTCAACAAAATAGTACAGATATTTTGAAGACAAACATGTTGGATACATACTATCCAAATAGAAGTACTCACCTTGAGAACGTTTGTCTCTATGAAGTTCTGCAAACCTATACTTTTAAGAGGAACATCACAGAAGATATCAATAAAGGAGTATATGCTTTAATTGGATGTGAAGGATGTCTGGTGAAACAAAGAAAAGGACATTTGATTAATCATTGTAAATTGAGTTGTGAATCTCCTGATAAAAGGGAATTTTACTATTTAGCTCTTTTGCAACTCTTTAAGCCGTGGCGTTCAGAAGAGGAACTACTTGGAGATTTTCTCAGTTTTGAAGATTCTTTCAATGCAACCAAGGATACCATATAATGTGCTTTTTTTCAAATTATCTGCAAATGTTGAACGATGAAAAACAGCAAGAAGCCCTCATTGCAGCAGAGATTGCTAGAGACAGTTCTCAAGACAGTCAGAGTTCTGCTTCATTGAGTCAGGATCCACTAGGAGGACCAATTATCCAAAATGAAGCTGCCACTGCCATGGAAGAGGTGGAAAGAGCCATGGAACAAGCTCAGGAGGATGTAGTTAATTTAGAAGATTTGGAAAATCAACTAAACGTGGAGCAGAAAAAAATATATGATGAAGTCACAGAACAGATTGAGCATGGTTTACGTCATGATAAAAAAGAGTGCTCATGTATGTCATTTGAACCTGTCCGACTGTATGTGAGTGGAGAAGCCGGAACTGGGAAAAGTTTTCTGATTAAATCAATTGCAAGTTATCTGCAGAAAAGAACAGAGTCATCACTGTCTTGTGTTGTTACTGCTCCAACTGAGTTGGCAGCACATAACATTAAAGGGATTACTTTACATCGTTTATTGATGCTGCCAGTAGAGCATGATAATAAATTACAATACCACAAGCTATCTGGAGAAGCTTGTTGTGAAGTTGGTAGAGTCCTGAAGAAAATGAAACTTCTTATCATTGATGAGGTAAGCATGGTTTCAAATGTGATGCTTGCTTTTGTGCATTTAAGAATGAAACAAATTCTTAAAACAGAGTATGATGTGTTATTTGGAGGCAAACACATAATTGTTTTTGGAGATCTACTGCAGCTAACTCCAGTGAAAGGACAACCAGTGTTTAAGATGCTTACGCATGAAGATACAAGAAAGTGCCTAGGAAACATTGGAAATGTGAATATCTGGTTATATTTTAAATATGCAGAACTGCTTCAAAACATGCGACAGGCAAAGGATGAAGATTATAAAAATATTCTACAAGATGTAAGAATTGGAAAAGTAACTGAACATGGCAAAGAAGCTTTACAGTCACGATTAATTTCAAATTTGTTTCAAAAGGAAAATATTCTCCCAGAGATTATTTATCAGAAAGTTGCTGAAAACAAAACTAATATGTAATATGCTTGATGCCAACTCTTCGAGAATGTTCAGTCTTCAACAACAAAATGTTAGAGTTAGAACATCAAGAGATTGTGAAACTGGAAGCTATTGATAAAATAGAGCACGAAGGAGTTACTATTGTTTTATCAGAAAAGTTGAAATCAAAGTTGGATTCTTTAGAGAAGACAATTTCTAAAACTGCTGGTTTTGAAAAGACTCTATATGTATGTTTAAATTGTCGTATAATTTTATTGACGGAATTTAAATGTGGAAAGAGGTTTAGTAAATGGAGCAATGGGTCATGTTGTTGATTTTGTGAATTACCGAAATAGAGATGGAATTGAATTTATAAAAATTAAATTTGATGGTATTGAAGAAGTACAACAAATCAGTCGTTGTTCTGCCCGATTTTTGCTTGTGAAAGATTTATACGTCCGCAGAAAACAGTTTCCTGTTTCTTTGGCATATGCAGTGACTATTCATAAATCTCAAGGTTTAAGTGTAGATAGTGCTTTGGTGAATATTGGGAGTTCTGTCTTCAAGGAGGGTATGGCATATGTTGCTTTATCTTGAGTCAGAACTTTATCTGGATTGCACTTGATTGATTTTGATGAGACAAAGATTATTGCAGATCTAAATTGTGTAAAGGAATATAATAGGGTAAGAAGAGAGTAGGCTCCAAATTTACCTCAATATCCTCTATTTGAAAAGCGTGTATTAGGCCGAAAAAGAAGAAATGAGAAAAATTGTAGCAAGGCTGTAGCAAAAAAAAATAAACTAGATGAACCAGTAATTGTAAGCAGAAAGAAAGAGGATTCTGTAGAAGATATTGTTGGATTTCAGTTTGAGAACAGTTCTGGTGTCAACTGCTATGCTAATGTAGTGGTTAATGTTGTTTTTTTTCTCCAAAGTTTGCAAGAACAGATTGTTGAAAATCGGGATCAAAGTTTTTGTTGTTTGTTGAATACTGTGTTTGAGAAATGTAGCAGTGATAGAACAAATATAGAAAGTGTTTCTGATATTCGAAATGATTTAGACATATTTTCTGGTATAACTCAATTTTCTCAGGATATTCAGCAAGATTGTCAGGAATTTCTAATGTACATGCTTGTTGTATTGCAAGAGGAAGGTATGGATGTTGAAAATATTTTTGGCCTTTCTTATAAATGGCAACATGTCTGCGATAATTGTTCCTTTTCAAGTAGTACAACAGTAGATACCGAAAGATTTATATATTTGACTTTACCAGACTGCAAATCAGTGTCTTTTAATAATCTAGTGAGAGCAGCTGATCAAAACATGGTTTGTACCCAATGTAACTGTGCAATGCTATCAACATTATTTATACAACATTATGGACAGTACGTAATTTTAATGTTCCAACGATGTAGACCTGATGGAACTAAATTATTAACTTTAATTAAAAATTTTGTAGCTTCTCAAATATCAATTTCAGGAAGAACCTTTGTAACAGTAGCAATTATTTTCCATGATGGTCCTTCAACAACATCTGGACATTATACAGCTTATTTAAAATGTCAAAACGGTTGGACTTATTGTAATGATACTGTTTTGACTTTCAAAAAACGTTTGCCTTTTGACTTAAAAAATTCTTACCTAGTGTTTTTACAACCTAAATTTTAGGAAAAGAAAGATTGGAGCAATTAATAAAAGTTAGTCATCAGGATACTATATGATGTTCAGATTCTGATAGTTTACTGGTTGTTTAAGGTTTTATGGACATGATACAGATCCTTGGGTGGAGATATAAATATTGTTAGGTGTTACGAAAGACGTTGGAGCTTTTCATGCAGAAGGTCGGGAAATGGAAGGTCAAGAGAATTATTAAGTATTTTCCAAAACAAGGAATTTTTATGTACTATTTGGCCATGAGGGAAAGTACATCAATGAAAAATGAGTTTCTCGGGTAAATGTTGATAATAAATGTTTGTAATGATACTCAATTGATTTTCAAACAATGTTTGCCTTTTGACTTAACAAATTCTTATCTAGTGTTTTTGGAACCCAAATTTTAGTGAAAGTAATTGGACAATGAAGATTGGAGCAGTTAATAAAAGTAAGTGTGTTGTTCAAAATTAGTTTGTGAGTGAAAGTGATCAAGATAATTAGTAAACTGGTAGTTGTCACAGAGGTAGTATAAGTGTATCACATAGTGAGTGATATCAGTATTATATCAGTATTATAGGAAATGTTTCTCAAGAGTAAGTCAGAGGTGTAAATATAATTTTTGTTAGATGATGAAATAGATGTTGGACTTTTCATTCCGAAAGTCGGGTAAATGGAAGTTTAAAACTACTAATAAGTAATTTCCAAAAAAATGGACTTTCTGTATACCATTTGGCAATGTGGAAAGGTATGTAAATGAAGATTACGTATTTCGGGTAAATGTGGTTAATATATGTTTCTATATCACTTTAGTTTGAGAGTATAATAATGAGATACTGTAGCTTAGAAATTGCTGTTTGGAAGAAACCATTTAAGATATGTTTTTTCTACGTTTTATGAGTTTTTTAAACACAATCATTTTGATTGTGGTTTTTTTTGCCCGCTGTGATATGATGAGTAGTATTGAACTCACTGTTTTTAGTGAAAATCAATATATTCTGAGAACAGCAAAAATAAACCATATAACATGTTGTACAAGTTAATTTGCATTTTGTATTGTGAAATATATATTATAACTGATTTCTTTACTCTCTTCTACAGATATTATATTTATAAGGTAAGTACGACTAATAAAAAATAAATTTTCATTACTTTTTTATTTCTGTTTCTCTCTATCCTTCCCTTACTGCCTCTCTCTTAACCACACTGCTTTCATCCTTTCAGTTTCTCACTCCCTTTCTCTTATGTTCACTCCCTTTAACTCATCAACATTTTGTCACTGATTTTTTGTGCTCCTTCACTCAGTCCCCTTCTCTCACTCTTTCCTTCACTCCCTCTATTTCCTCACTCTTTTACTCTTCTTGTCTCATGCTCACTCACCTTTATTCATCCTCTATCACCTCTGTTTCATTAAACTTACTGTCATTCTTTTACCCTATGTCACCCCTGTCCCTTTATTTTGTTTCCCTTACTTATCCTTATTCCCTATACTTCACTCCCCTTCTTCTTAGTCTTCTCACCCACTCATGTTAAGTCAGTCCCTCTGTTTCACTCCCCTTCAGCTCTCGTTCCTTCCTTTGCTCACTCACTAATTCCCCTTCTGTCACTCACCTAACTGCACTTCAAACACACCTTCATAAAACTCCCTGTGTCCTCTTACTTTCTCTGTACTCTTCCATCACTCCCTCTCTCTTAGACTCACTGTTGTTAACACACCTGCACTAATTTCCCCTTCCCTCTCCCTCATTTCCCTTCCCTAACTCCTCTTTCCTTGTTCTCCTGTTTTGTCTCTTGTGTTGTGAATAATGTATTATAACTGATTTGTTTTTTCATTTCCACAGATATTTCATTTATAAGGTAAGTATGACTGACCCCAAAAACTTTTTTATTTCTCTTTTTGTCTATCCTTCCATCGCTCCCTGTCGCTTAGCGTGACTCTCTTCATCACCTCATTCTGTCACTCCTTTTCCCTCACCTACACTACCTCATTTTCCGTTCTTTGATCCCTCACTGAGTGTCCTTCTATCACTCCTTCATTCACTCCCTGTGTGTAGTCAGTCACTCACTCCCATTGTCTCACACTCACTCAACTTTATCCATCCTCTATCATTTGTCTTTCTTCAACTTCACTGTCCTTCTCTCACTCACCTCACCCTTGTTTCATTAGGCTGCTTCCGTCAGTACCCTTTATTTCTATCCTTCACTCCCCTTCTACTTTCTTGTTTCCCTCACTTACCTTTTCTCAGTTCATCTGATTTACTCCCCTTCACCTCTCTTTCCTTCTTTTGCTCCCTTACTCATTAATCTTCCCTCACTCACCTTACTCCACTTCACTTACACTTCTTTCACTGCCTTTGAACTCTGACATCCTCACTTCTCTTTCTTCACTGTCTCTCTGTTAGCCTTACTTCCTCTGTCCCTTCACTGTGTCACTGCCCTTCCCTTACACTAACTCTGTTTAACTCACCCACACTCCATCACTTGTCTATCTTTGCTCCCTCACTCAGTCCCCTTCTCTCACTCTTTCCTTCACTCCCTCTGTGTCCTCACTCCCCTTGTCTCACGCTCATTTGCCATCTCTCTTTTGACTGTGCTATGCCTTCCTTTGCTTGTTCCATGTTTCTCTGTGTGTGTGCCATCTTACCCTCTGTCTGCACAATATATGCATGTGCGTGTGTCATCTTACCCTTTGCTTGCACCATCTCACCCTCTACTTGTTCTATCTCACTCTCTGCCTGCACCATCTTACTCTCTACCTGTGGCATGTGTCCCTCTATATGTGCCATCTATCTTTCTTGACTCTTAATCTCCTTCCTTCTCTCTTGTATTGTGAAATATATTGTATGTATTATAATTTAATTGTTTCTTGTGTTTTACAGATATTATATTTTTTTTAAATAATTTCTTTAAGTTATTTTATATCTTAGAAGGTAAGTATAAGAAATAAAAAACTTTTTTCGCATCAGTGTCTAAGTTTTCATTATTTATAAGGTAAGTATGAGAATCAAAAATAAGTTTGTTATCACTCTCTTATTGTGACAGAATAACTGCCTCACTCTTTCTCAGTCCCTTGCTCCCTCTCTCTCTACATGTGTTTCCCTTACAGTTAATCTTCTTTGCTCTCTCTTTCTACCACTCCTCCTCTTTACCTCAGTCAGTTTCCCTCTTTCTTTATTTTGTTAAGTTTGATCCTATTCTCCTTCCTTTACTCTGTTATCCATTTCTTTCCTGTTAGTAAACCTTCATTTATTGGCACTGCACTTCCTCCAGTGCACTTCCTTCTCTCTGTTTCTCACACCTCTTCCCTTTTGTGTTCACTTTTGTTTATTTATTTATTTATTTATTTTTTGCAGAGTTTTATATAGCGCGAACTAGACCCGAACCGAATCAGGTATCAGAGCGCTTTACATAGCACCAGTTACGTTACATGAGGACGTACACATTCATTTTTAGGCACGGGGAGATTAAGTGATTTGCCCAGAATCACAGGAGGTTTTGGCGTCGTTACCGAGACTCAAAACCCAGATCCCCAGGTCCGAGGTCGAGCGCCCTAGCCGTTAGGCCAACTCCTCTCCCCTCTCATTACACTTCTTTGTTTTGAAAACAGTGCCACATCCCTTAAATATTCGTTAGTTACCACCGAATACTATACGGCCTCAAGGCCCATAGGAATCAATGGCAATTACCGAATCGGTAAATACCGATTCGGTAAAATGACTGAATTATACAGATTCGGTAATTTCAAAAGACAAATTACATACATCCCATTTACCTACTCTTAAATATTGAAGTGGTATGATTTGGGACGCGATGTAGGTAGGCATTTACCGGTCGGTAACAACTGAATTTGGCCGTTACTGACCAGTAAATGCCTTTTTCTATGTAGGAGGCATTTATTTACAGATTTGGTATTTTTACCGATTCTGCATTTACCGAATCGGTAAAATTACCGAATCGGTAAATACAGACTCGGTAAAAATACCAAATCTGTCAATTCTAATGTAGGTAGCACTGTTGATAGTGCTAGAGGCATCTAAGAATTCGTTATTTACCACTCAATACAATTGGGTGGCAAATAAGGAATTCCAGTGTACATGGACATCTGTGCATGTACACCTGTGCCATGTGGCACACATACATTCCCTAAGGGCATGTATGTGTGTCACATTGCACACAAGTCAAAAACAGATGTGCTATAGGGTGTCAAAGTGACACCCTGTTCCCCCTGGCAGGATTCGGTATTTACCGATTCGGTAATTACCGAATCGGTATTTGCCATTGATTCCTATGGGCTTCAAGGCCCATAGGAATCAATGGCAAACACAGATTCGGTAATTACCGAATTTTACCGAATCGGTAATTAAATACCTACATCCCCATTGCCAGTTCTTAAATACCGAATCGCTATGATTCTGTATTTAAGAAGTGGTAATCTGGGATTACCTACATTGGGCCCTCGGTATTTATGAGTAGGTAAATCGAGATTACGTACATCTGGCCCATTGAGTTGTAACATATTTATATACATATATTACATTTCAGTGCTTTGGAAGTAGTACAGTATATTATAGGTAAACACCTTATAGGTTTATGCTGTACCACATTCCTATAGTTTTGCACTTTGACATTCACTATGACAAACTTTTACATACAAACATAGAAATGTAGTTCTTTCTTTAACCAGTAGAGGTAGTTCTAAAAATAACTTTTTTTTTTTTGGGTTTGTTTTGCTTGAAAAACGTAGAAAAATGAACTTTTTACACAAAATAATTGTTCAACAGGAACAAACTATGAAATTGAAAGAAAAACATTATTTTGTGCATCTGTGGTTCCTGTTTTTCTGTAAAATTACTTCAATGGACTGTTGTCCGAAGGCTACTAATTTACTGCAATTTATGCATTGCATCATTCGATTTTTCAGTTCTGGCTGAATGTTCGCCCCCGTTGAAGATGGTATTGGTGGTACTCCGGTTCTTGCTGTAGATGTACTAGGAGAAGAGTCCTCCTCCTGAGATCTTTGCACCACAGCTCTGCTCCAGTTATTGGGGTGCATATTTTTTACATGGCGATCCATGGTGTGGGTTCCAAATGAATATTTCTTATTTGGATTTCCTCTTGATAACACTGTGTCACAGATCTTGCAGGTGACCAGTGGTGTATTTACTTTCTTTTGATGTTCTGGAAAACTGAAAAATTTCCAGACTATGGACTCCTTCTTCTTACTTGGGTGAGGGTCCTCTTCAACAAACTCTTCAATAGAAGAATGGTCATACTCTGGATGTTCAGCCATTTGGAAGTATTTTTCTGTAGCTAGGAGCTGTAGAAAAAAGGTGTTGCTTCTCTGAAAGCCAAAGAAGAATGATGAACATGGGAGGGGTTTTTCAACAATTGGATTAGGAAGTATTATAAACCAATTAAATCTTTTGGTTTAAGGTCACATGGTTGGACGTAAGCTTACAGAGCGCTTACGTTGCGTCTACGGGGCGCTTACGTAAGCTTACGATGCGTTTACGGGGCGCTTACGTCATCTTACGGAGCGTTTACGTAGTACGCACCCTCGCGAGATTTATAATTGCTTAAATAAAGTTATATATGGTCTTTAAAAGTTTAAATTAACATGTTCTTTATTATTCCAGATAATGTGTACCTTTACATTGTGCAATGAATACGTAGATATAACGAATTAAAGTTTATAAAACTTTAGGGGGTAAGAGCTCGGAGCTTTTACGGTGCACGGACGGAGCTCTTACGTTGCGTGCACGTGCGACGCACCCTCGCGAGATTTGTTACTACTTTAAAAAGTAATATACTGTTGTTAAAAGTTTGAAAAAACCATTTTCTACATTAAAGCAAATATTGTCTACCTTTAAAATCAACGTTAAAAACGTAGATATTATGTTTTAGAAATGTTAAAAAATTTGTCGGGGTAAGAGCTCGGAACGTTTACGGTGTGCTTTTGGAGCGCTCATGGTGCGCGGACCCTGTAATCATATATAAAAAAAACCTTGAAAATAAAAATATATATATTCACTGAAAAAACTATAGGTTTGAATCCTTACATAGTTAGGTATTAGCAATAAAAAAAACCTTGCAAATTCACTGAAAAAACCATAGGTTTCAGGTCATATATAGTTAGGTATTAGCATTTAAAAAACCTTGGAAATTCACTGAAAAAACCATAGGTTTCAGGTCATATATAGTTAGGAATTAGCATTTAAAAAAACGTGCAAATTCACTGAAAAAAACATAGGATTCAGGTCATATATAGTTAGGTATTAGCATTTAAAAAACCATTGAAATTGCTCCTATATAGTCAGTTGGACTAACTATATTTCGCGCACCCGCAATCCACTGCTGATGATGTCACATATTACATCATTCATGACATGGTCAGTCACATCACTGATGACATCACTGATGGCATCTCAAATGACATCACTGATGACATCACTGATGACATCATCCAGTGACTGTGTGTTTCTGTAAAGTTTAAATATGTTTTACATATTGAAGAATGAGTAGATGTATAAGTGTCTGGATGAAGGATTTAGCAGGCGTGTGACTGACTGTATGAGTGAGTGATTAAATGTGTCTTACTGAATGCATGGGTTAGTGACTAAGCTGTCTGAATGTGTGCATCAGTATGTCTGTTGTTGTGTAAGATGCTGTATGTGTTGATCAGTAGCTATATGAGTGGCTATATGGGTCATTGATTGGTTGCCCAAGTATTTGTATGTAAGACTGAGTGTGTGTGTGGGTGACTGAGAGGTGTGTGACTCTGTGCATAGATGTGTGAGCAGTTGATTCACTAGGTGTATGAGTTCAAGAGTACATATGGAAACAGCTGTATGGGCGGTTTACTGTGTGCATTGGTGTGTTGGTGAGTGAATGTATATCTCAGTGCTACATGTCCAAGTAAGTACATATGTAAAACACAGTGCATGTGAGAGTTGGTATATATAAATGACTATACATGAGAGCCAGTGATTATGCAAGTGGCTGTATGGATCAATGTGTACTTGTATCAGTGATTGTGTAAGAGAGTAAGTATGTGGTAGTATATGTTTGAATAAGTAAGGTGTTGTGTGTATAACTGTATAGATGAGGATATGGGAGTGTGATTGATTCTTTGCATGACTGACTAGGTGTGTGAGAAACTCCATGGATGAGTGAAAGTGTGTGAGGGTCTCTATAGGTGTATAAGTGCATATGATAGTATTGTATTCATGAGTGACTGTATGTATGAGTAATTGTATGGGTGAATGAGTGGATGTGTGTGTAGACCTAGAAATCAGTGAGTGCGTATGTAGTAACTGGTATTGGTGTGTCAATGGTTTCAAGAATGGTAGTTTGTATTTAAGACTGGGTGTATCAAAGGTTAGATTAGAGTGTGAGGAGGCGCATTGTATTATCACATGAATGATGTCATCAGTGATGTCAATTGAGATGTCATCAGTGATGTCATCAGTGATGTCATTTGAGATGTCATCAGTGATGTCATCAGTGATATCACTGACCATGTCATTAATGATGTAATATGTGACATCATCAGCAGTGGATTGCGGGTGTGCGAAATATAGTTAGTCCAACTAACTATATAGGAGCAATTTCAATGGTTTTTTAAATGCTAATACCTAACTATATATGACCTGAAACCTATGTTTTTTTCAGTGAATATATATATATATATACACACATTTTTTTTATTTAATTAAAACATTTATTCTTTTAAATTGCATTATTTATATTATTTTTATTTATTATATTTATTTTACCCTTTACACCCTAAAAACTAATCCCACCCTGCTCCCTTTAAATACCCCTGCACCCCATAATCATAACCCACCCTTACTCCTTAAAATTACCCCAACACCCTTAAACACTAACCCATCTTAACCCTATAAATATACCCTGTACCCCAAAACCCAAACCTATCCATAAACCCTAAAAATACCCCTGTACCCCAAAACCCAAACCTAACCCTGAACCCTATAAATACCCCTGTACCTCAAAACCCAAACCTACCCCTGAACCCTAAAAATACCCCTGTACCCCGAACCCCAAACCTAGCCCTGAACCCTAAAAATACCACTGTACCCCAAAACCCAAACCTACCCCTGAACCCTAAAATACCCCTGTACCCCAAAACCCAAACCTAGCCCTGAACCCTAAAAATACCCCTGTATCCCAAAACCCAAACCTAGCCCTGAACCCTTAAAATACCCCTGTACCCCAAAACCCAAACCTACCCCTGAACCCTAAAAATACCCCTATACCCCAAAACCCAAACCTAGCCATGAACCCTTAAAATACCCCTGTACCCCAAAACCCAAACCTACCCCTGAACCCTAAAAATACCCCTATACCCCAAAACCCAAATCTACCCCATAACCCTAAAAATACCCCTATATCCCAAAACCCAAACCTAGCCCTGAACCCTAAAAATACCCCTGTACCTCAAAACCCAAACCTACCCCTGAACCTTAAAAATACCCCTGTACCCTCCGTCTTGCACCCTTCTCCGCTCTGCCTTCCACCCTTCTCCCCTCTGCTTTGCACCCTTCTCCCCTCTGCCTTGCACCCTTCTCCCCTCTGCCTTGCACCCTTCTCCCCTCTACCTTGCACCCTTCCTACCTTGCACCCTTCTCCCCTCTGCCTTGCACCCTTCTCCTCTCCGCCTTGCACCCTTCTCCTCTCCCCCTTGCACCCATTCTCCCCTCCACCTTGCACCCTTCTCCTCTCTACCTTGCACCCTTCTCCTCTCTACCTTGCACCCTTCTCCCCTCTACCTTGCACCCTTCTCCTCTCTGCCTTGCACCCTTCTCCCCTCTGCCTTGCACCCTTCTCCCCTCTGCCTTGCACCCTTCTCCTATCTACCTTGCACCCTTCTCCCCTCCACCTTGCACCCATCTCCTCTCCGCCTTGCACTCTTCTCCTCTCTACCTTGCACCCTTCTCCCCTATGCCTTGCACCCTTCTCCGCCCCCCCTTGCCCTCCCCTGCGGACGCCCACATGGTGCTTCTAACAAGAGTGCTTACCTGAGGGCACCATTTTGCTGCCTCATCCCTTCTCATATGAGCTTTGCCCTGGAGAATGCTCTCTCTGGGGGCCCCCACTCCCACCCTTGTCGGGGTCCCGAGCAGTGCTCTGTGCTGCCTCCTGCTCTCTCTCTAGGGCCCCCACCCCCGTCCTTGTCAGGGTCCCAACAGTGCTCTGTGCTGCCTCCTCTTTCTCTGGGGGCCCCCACTCCCACCCTTGTCAGGGTCCCGAGCAGTACATGTGGTTACACTTTGGGTGTATCCCCAGACCAGCAGGTTCTTTCCTCTTCTGGTGATACCACAAATAAACATGAAGCACCTCCAGTGGGCTCACAGATGTCGAAGATACTTCAGAGAAAACTCAACAGGACCTACAAATTTTAAACCTGGAGCAGGACTTTATATTTGCTAAAACCTGCTCCAGCAAGAGTCAATATAACTGTAATCATTCAATAGAATGTACCCGTTACCAAGCCTGCAGTCAAGGATGACTCCACAGTCTATCAGAGCTCTTCTGCTGTCAAGGACTGGAACATGAACTCGAGGAAGAGCTGCAGCACCACAGTTTACCAGTGCCTAAAGCAGTTGCGTTTGTTCCTGAGTTTGGGAGCACGGGAGCTGCATTTCTCCGCTGGGGAAGGACATGGCATATTCCCTCTTTTCCATTCCAGAGACAAGTTTTAAGAGAAGGAACCAGTAATGTGAGTGAAAACACCAAGAAACGTCAAGAAAGGAACAATGAATCCATTTACCTGCCTTGAGAATGCTACGTGTACCATGGTGAGGACACAGACTTCGGGATAAACGGAAAATGACACACTGCGCGCTGAACCACATGGATAAAAAGCCACAAAATATTGTTGAGTTGAGCTCTTTCCGCCGAGGTGTCTTAACATTAGAGTTTCTTCCACCTCTAAAGGTTCAGCCACTGGGACTTGTAGTAGGTTGTCATGCGTGTGGCCTATGGAAATAGCAAAAACTTGCCGAATAAAGACAATAAGATCATGAGAGGAGGGTATGATTGTGTTACTTTTTGGGGACAAAGTGAAAGAAAATAGAATGCTACCGAAGATGTTTATCTCAAGAAAAGGCCAGCGACAAGTAAGAGGCATTTTAGGCTTATTGGTACTAGGTAGGCTCAGCTTAGTCTCCCTGCCAACATATACCAATTTTCAACCTGCCAGGCCTCGCATCTCAAAGGTAATGTCTTGTTACTTACCGTTAATCTTCATTACCCCGATTAGGGTCCTCCCCGTCCTTGTCCTTACTATATGAGGCAGTCCTGCCTTCCCCAGCTAATCACAGCACCAGAATTCAAAGTTTACATAAGCCCCTCCCACCTACCGCCATGCCTGTTATCAACAAGACTCCGACACAAACACAGTGGGAGGAAGGGTGGGAGGGAAGAGGACTTGGACGGGGAAAGATGAGCTATGCCCGCCAAGGCTTCTTCTGTATTGTGTTGTTCTTATACGTAGTAAGTTTCTCATGGCAAATCTTAGACTTCTAGTTGCAAGGTAATGGGCCAACAGCATGACACAGTTTTTTTAGCTAGTAGTGCTGTGTGGACAACACTGTCAGTTTTAATGAAATCTTTCTTTTACTGGGTGCAACTGGAGAGACATAGGTGATGTGGTCATGTTGTTTCAAGTAAAACAGGAGTTGTGCTATATGGACTTTTGAGTGATTTGTTTTGAGGCCTGTATAAAGGTTGTTCTAGTGGTTCAAGCGTACAATAACTCGCAGAGGACTAGAATAATTTCCTGAAAGAGATGGAGGAATGGAAGAACATCTCTTAGGAGACATAAATTGTGAAAAATTGATTTGGGGACCCCATTTGTGCAGGAACCAAAGGAGAGTATGCTGTCTAGCAGCACAAGCATGTTACAGACCTTTTCTTTTGAGACTTTTGGAAAGTTAAGTGTGTGAGGCCAAATACAAAGGAGAGGAACCTTATTGCAAATGATTAGTACTAATAGTGCTTGTATGCAGTCCGTACCTCTTGGAGGTCCCTTCATTGGTTGATATCCAGGTCTGCTCTCCAGATGATCGTGGTGAAGTGGAGGACTCCTTGGAAGCACTTCATAAAACGAACCCCCAATAAAGACCTATGAAAGTGTTATTCTTTCTTTTCCTCTTTCTTCTAGTATGAAAAGAAGCTGAAGATGATCGTTTTCTTTCCCTGCTGTGAGCTGGTGGAGTTTCACCACATGCTTTTTAAGAATGTTTTGAACATGGGCCCTGAAGCAGAAAGTCCTGGAACGTCCCAGGTGGCAGCTGCGACTGCACGGCAACATGACTCAGAAGGTGAGCTGTTTCTTCTGAGGAGCTAGAGAGGGGAAATGCTAGAGCTTCAAGGTTCTGGGTTGTACTACTGCTAAAAATAAAAAAACAATCATTGTGGTCACTCGTCGTGTACCAGAGGGACTGGCAGTAGGGTCTCGATTCATATTTCAATGTAAGACCTAGCTAAAATGCTGTTGTGGCGAAAACTGCTTTGGAAACCCATACTGTCCCCACCACAGCATGCTTATGTTGTCCATTACCAGGGCTGCTTTACTAGTATATTACTTTACCTTATTTTTCGGTACAGTTGAGTACTTGAGTGGGTGGAGGAACCCAGATGTCTTGGTGGAGCAAATCTTCACACCAACATGCACACTACCCCTAAGACAGCCTCATCCACCCCTTAGTAGCACAGAACCCAGACGGTAATGCTAGGGGTTTGCAGTACCCACACAAACCTTGGATCAAGCCCACTTAGTAAAGCTCTTAGACCAATTTAGTAAAATTATTAGGTCTTTTAGGATTAAAACAAAATCACTCACTGGAAAGTAATAGTGTTTTAGTTTTAAAGTGGGAGTTTTGATGCCAAAAGGTTTGTCCTTAATACCTTGGGCTGTCAATGAAAGTTCCTGTACGCAATACTCACAAGTGGACGCTGGGAGCATCTTCTCTCTTCAGTGACACAGCCTGACTCTCAGCTCCAGACTGCTGCTTCCCTTCAGTCAGGCCAGAGGGTCAGGATTAGAGTCTGTCACCTTGTCTATGATGGGGCAGTGGACCGCTTCCAAGGTTCAGAGTTCCTATTGGGTGTCTGACTTGCATCACCTCAGCCATCTGTTCAGATCCTAGAATGGCTGATGGTGCTGTCTCCTTCTCAGTTGCCAGATCGGTCCTTGGTGTTGGCATTGGAGTCCTTGCCTTACACTGGAGACTTGTCTTCCCGGTTACATGCTCATAGTGAGCATAAGTGGGCTTTGCCAATCACTTCCCATTTCCAACAAAGAGGCTTTCCAATCCCAGTGCCAGACCATATCCTTCATAAGCTTCCTTTGGATGCCCTGTTGTGTCCCTGGGGGTTAAAAGGATATCAGCCCTCATTGCTCCTTGTGTCGATAAAACGTATATCCTGTGGTTGCTGAGGTCACATTCCCACCTATAGCACGGCAGTGTCCTCTTCTTTCAAGTCCTGCACTATGCATCTGTTGGGCTGTCCATCTCCCTGTGTATTCAGACTTCTAGCAATGTTTTGTGTACTGGGAGCCTTAGGAGGTTGGACTTGTTTGGCATATAGGCTCTTCACACACAACCTTCAAACCCTTCCTTCTGGTTGAGGGGTTCAATGTCCTCTCTTGCAGGTGACAGGCAACACAACTTTGTCTGTTACTCTGATCCTTCACCCCCAGTTTACTTGCCTCTGACTTGCCATGCAAGCTCGAAGTGAGCGGTCGGTTCTGTAAGTCATGGTGAAAAAAGGGAAGGCTCTCGAAGGCCATTTACTTTTATTCCCGTCCATGGAAAACAAAACAGGGTTTTGATGACCCCTGAAAAAAGACGTCCTGTAAAACAGACTGAAAATATATGTGTTCCCATTCTAGCATCTCTGTGTCAAAGAAAATCTGTGCATACTCCACTCAAAATCGGAAAGGGTTTGCGAATTCCCTAGATGCTAGAGTATATCGGGAGATTTTTCTTAGCAGTACTCCTGCACAGTGGCATCTTGCTTCTCTCCATTAGCTCCATACCACCCTGGAAGTGACATGTGCAGAGCCACGTATAGAAGCCACTGCTGCACGATGACGTCAGATCCTTTCTTTCCACGCATTCTGATGTGGGTCTGGAGCTCCGTTCCTGAAATTGTCGGGTTTTCAAATTATGTCTAAACTTTAATAGTGTGCTAGGTAATGACATCCACACTGAAAACAATAAGTTTCAAGGTGTACCATGTTTACATGAAGCATATGTCATAGATGTGTATGAATTGTGTCTTTGGTTTCTGGGCTTCAGGACACCACTTTAAGTCATGTGATTGGTACACCAAAACGCTATTTGAGACCGGAAGGCTAAGCTCTGTCGCCGAACGCAAAAAGTAAGTCACAGGCCCTGACTCAGTCCCGGTCATGGGACTGTTCCTGTTTTTCTTTAGGAGACGCTAACACCTTGTCAATCGGAGAGAGCGTCAAAAAGTGAGCAGTTTCCTCGAGAATTAAGAGCAAGCTGTGGCAACACTGAGGGGATAACAGGCCATTTAACCAGTTGTGACGATCCGAACCATGGCGGAGTAGAGCACAATGTGAAACTGCTACTCAGTTCACAATAAAAGAGAGGCACAACCCAACCTCAGCTCTGTGAAGCAAAAAGTGCAGGATTCTGTGCACCCTTGACTTGTGCGCCCTGGTCCTGTGCTCTCCTCCTGGACTGGTTGATATTAGCTTTGGACCTAGTTCACAAGGATTTTTTCACGAGTAAGGTGTAACTGTCACCTTACTCCAGAAAACTCTTAACATCGGAATTTTCAGGAGTGAGTCACACATACTCACAGAAGCAGGTTTCCAAATTTGGCCACGCTTCTCCGCTTCTTGCTTTCGGTGAAAGCGGTAAGCTATAATTAAGAGAAACAAGCATTTACAATCCAATAGGTCTCGCATATACGCGAGTTTGAGCTATAGGCATTGTAAATGACAATGCCTTTTGTTTACGTTTTGGTTTTTAAAACTTAAATGAAAGGCATTGTCATTTACAATGCCAATAGCTTAAACTCTCACAAAAGCGAGACCTATTGCATTGCAAATGCTTGTTAAAATTATAGTTACCTGATTACCAGAGACTGCACGCGGATTACAATTTCCAAACTCTACTCGTCGAAAAAAGCGAACTAAAACTCGAAGTAAGTACAAACTATAGAAATATATAGCTAGTTAACAACTTTTTAAAACGCAAATAATCTAAAGTCAAACATACTATTTGTTTTTCAGTTTATTTCAAAACTATACAACGTCAAAACAACTTTGGAAAATAGACTATTTTGGTCAATATATATTAAAAGTAAGTCAGCACATTTGTTTTTCTTCCGTAAAATACTTGCTTTATAGTTAATTATGCTAAAAATCACGACATTCGAACCAAAAAACATAATAATACTTCATTTAACAAAAAATATTCAAAGTTAAAATATTATTAGAGTTTAAACATATTTTAGCACTTGATTTAAAAAAAGTGCAGGAAAATAATATGTTAAAATAACTATTCGTACTCCAAAAGGTATTCACCTCACATACAATAGTGGATAGTGTTTAAATTAAAATAAATATTCCTACTCCAAAATATACTTTCCTAAAATAAAAAGCTGGATATTGTTTAGGTTAAATGTAATATTCCAACTCCCAATGTTGCTTAATTCAGAAAATATACCGAATAGTAGTATGTTAAAATTACTGTTCCTGCTCCAAAAGATGTTTACCTCACATGAAATGCTGAATATTGCTTAGTTTAAATTACTATTACAACTCCAAAACGTACTTGATTCAGATAACGTGCAGGAAAGTAGAATATTAAAATGACTATACCTAACCAAAAGGTGTTTGCCTCAGACAAAATGCTGGATAGTGTTCAGATTAAAATAACTATTCCTACTCCAAAAGATACTTGCTTAAGAGTAAATGCTGGATAGTGTCTAGGTTAAAATAACTATTCCAACTCCAAAAGATACTTGCCTAAGAGAAAGTGCTGGATAGTGCTTTGATTAAAATAAATATTCCAACTCCAAAAGATGCTTGCCAAAGAGAAAATGCAGGATAGTGCTTATGTTAAAATAAATACTCCACCTCCAAGAGGTGCTTCATACTAAAAATATGCAAAATACTACTATATTAAAATTACTATTCCTACTCCAAAGGGTGTTTGACTCAGAGAAAATTGTGGATAGTGTTCAGGTTAAAATAACTATTCCAACTCCCAAAAAAACTTGCCTGAGAGAACGTGTTGAATAGTGTTTACGTTAAAATAAATGTTCCAACTCCGAACGATACTTGCCTAAGAAAAAGTGCTGGATACTGGTCAGGTGAAAATAGCTATTCAAACTCCAAAAGATGCTTACCTAAAAGACAATGCTGGATAGTGCTTAGGCTAAAATAAATATTACAACTCCAAAAGGGGCTCCCTTCAGAAAATGTGCAGGATAGCAGTTTGTTAAAATTACTATTCCTACTCCAAAGGCTGTTTGCCTCTGAGAAAATGCTGGATATTGCTTAGGTTAAAATAAATATCCCAACTCCAAGAGGTGCTTGATACTAAAAATATGCAACATACTACTATATTATTCAATAATCTTTATTTCGTTGCAGTTGCAGCATAAAAGATATACAAAATATATAATATACATGACCACATTATTATCAACAAATATACGAAGATATACAATCAAGAAAAGTGCTGGTGCATGACCAAAAAATTACCATAAGCCTTCACAGCTAATTCATGAGTTGGGGCTTGAAACACACATCAATAAATATAGTTAAAAGATTTGTTAAAATATTTACAAGGTTAAAAAAGCATTAAATTGAGTTATAACTGCCAGTTAACAATTCTCACTATACACGCTTAAAATGGCAGAGACAATTTTTGTCTAATGAATTTTACAGCCAAGAGAAACCTGCTGATGCCAAACACAATTACTTGACTAGTGTCCGTATTAATATTCTACCAACTTCCTGATGCGAAGTTGATCCGATATTACGGCACAATGGCACTATCCATTTCCTTCTTGTTTCTGCATAGCTTGAACAGAAAAATAGAATGTGAAAAATGTCTTCCTTTACATTATTTGTGCATAAAGTGCATTTATCGTTGCTAATTTTCCCCCATTTTGTCTCGGTTTCCCGGGTTCTTAATATGCCATACCTATATTTTAGATACAGGGTTTTCGCCAATGGTGGCTGGATCTCATCAAGAAATATTTCACACTGGGCCACATTTTTTACCATTAAAAATTTTTCAATTGTGGGGCCATGTATTCCAACATATACTGCGTCATGGCTCATAAGGGCCCAAAATGAAAGTTTGACTATTTTCTTAGAGGACACAGTCAAAGATTCTGGCTGGCTCCAAAAATGGGATAAACCCAATTTAGTTAACCAGGTTTTGACATGTTTAAACCAAGAGATCTTGCTACTAGTATCTAGTTTCAAAACTTCAACCAGTCCATTTTTATATTCAGTTAACTCAGGGGTAGTCAACAACCTGACCCATAACAATAACGGTCTTAGTATTGCATGTAAATCGGTGCGTCGTATGTTCATATCGAGGAGTAGGGGTAGTAATGGAGTATTATTAGGAGCCTTTAATAATCCCCTTATGAACTTATTCTCCAAGATTTCAAAGGTCTTTCTACACACAGGTCCCCAGAGTTCTGCCCCATACAAAACTGCTGACTGAACCTTGCATCTAAAGAGCTCTAATGCTGGGGTGACTGCCTTATTTGCACATTTGTTATGTCTTTTCAATATCGGAAGACAATTTTGTTTGAACACAATTTTTGATTTTCCTAATTGGGGTTTCCAATTTAAAGATGAATCTAATATTACCCCCAAATAAGTAAAACTTTGTTCATAGTCAAGTTTTTCTCCATTCAGCGATAAATTTTTCTTGAAACTTTTATGAGGATTGAGAGCCATATATTTAGTCTTTTTTACAATAATTTCTAACCCTTTTGTAATACAATACTGCTGGAACCTGTCTAACAGGATCTGTAGGCCCCGTGGGGTTTGCGAAATGAGAATCGTGTCATCCGCGAAGAGGAGGGACGGAACTCGTTCCCTCCCCAGACGAGGTGAGTCGTTGTCACAATTCTCCATATAAACTGCAATATCGTTGACAAAAAGGGAGAAAAGTGTAGGCGCCAGCACGCACCCTTGGCGCACTCCTCTCTTAAAAGGGATTGCATCTGTGAGTTCTCCATTTGGGCCCCATCTTACCCTAGCGTAGTTATTCTGGTGTAACCCAAAACTTGCCTGAGAGAACGTGTTGAATAGTGTTTACGTTAAAATAAATGTTCCAACTCCGAACGATACTTGCCTAAGAAAAAGTGCTGGATACTGGTCAGGTGAAAATAGCTATTCCAACTCCAAAAAGATGCTTACCTAAAAGACAATGCTGGATAGTGCTTAGGCTAAAATAAATATTACAACTCCAAAAGGGGCTCCCTTCAGAAAATGTGCAGGATAGCAGTTTGTTAAAATTACTATTCCTACTCCAAAGGCTGTTTGCCTCTGAGAAAATGCTGGATATTGCTTAGGTTAAAATAAATATCCCAACTCCAAGAGGTGCTTGATACTAAAAATATGCAACATACTACTATATTAAAATTACTATTCCTACTCCAAAGGGTGTTTGACTCAGAGAAAATTGTGGATAGTGTTCAGGTTAAAATAACTATTCCAACTCCAAAAAAAACTTGCCTAAGAGAAAGTGTTGAATAGTGTTTACGTTAAAATAAATGTTCCAACTCCAAAAGATACGTGCCTAAGAAAAAGTGCTGGATACTGGTCAGGTTAAATAGCTATTCCAACTCAAGAAGATGCTTGCCTAAAAGAAAATGCTGAATAGTGCTTAGGTTAAAATAAATATTCCAACTCCAAAAAATGTGCAGGATAGCCGTATGTTAAAATTACTATTCCTACTCCAAAGGGTGTTTGCCTCTGAGAAAATGCTGGATAGTGTTTAGGTTAAAATACCTATTCCTACTCCAAAGGATACTTGCCTAAGAGAAAGTACTGAATACTGGTCAGGTTAAAATAGCTATTCCAACTCCAAAAGTTGCATGCCTAAAAAAGAAAATGCTGGATAGTGCTTAGGTTAAAATTAATATTCCAACTCCGAAAGGGGCTCCCTTCAGAAAATGTGCAGGATAGCAGTTTGTTAAAATTACTATTCCTACTCCAAAGGCTGTTTGCCTCTGAGAAAATGCTGGATAGTGCTTAGGTTAAAATAAATATTCCAACTCCAAGAGGTTCTTGATACTAAAAATATGCAAAATACTACTATATTAAAATTACTATTCCTACTCCAAAGGGTGTTTGACTCAGAGAAAATTGTGGATAGTGTTCAGGTTAAAAAAACCTATTTAAACTCCAAAAGATGCTTATCTAAGAGAAAGTGCTGGATAGTGTTTAAGTTAAAATAAATATTCCAACTCCAAAAGATACTTGCCTAAGAGAAAGTGCTGGATAGTGGTCAGTTTAAAATAGCTATTCCAACTGCAAAAGATGCTTGCCTAAGAGAAAGTGCTGGATAGTGCTTAGGTTAAAATAAATATTCCAACTCCAAAAGATGTTAGATTCCCAAAATGTGCATAATACTACTATATGTATATTTCAATACCTACTCAGAAATATGCTTAACTCTAAAACAAATGCTGGATAATGATGCGATTAAAAGAAATAATCTTACTCCAAAAGCTTCCTCTATAAAAACCATGCATAATGTTAAAATGTATAACCTCCTCTTCATACTCTAATTTTCTTTTTATATGAACAGATTACTTCAACAAAACATCTGAAGTCAAGAACATTACAACAAAGAAATAACAAAATACACTGTACAGCAGAAAAAACATATGTGTGTGTTGTATTTTGTAAATATACCAAGGTAATTCATTCAAATATAGCAAACTTTATATTAAAAAAAACACAAAACACATCATCAAATCAAATATTAACAATGTGAATTTTTCTCTTTGCTTTCAAACTTTCAAAAAATCCAAAAAAACAAAACAAAAGGAAGGTAATTACCACATCACTAATTATTATCATTTTAAAACTGTACAGAAATTATATTCCAGACATTAATATGTTCTCTCCCACAAAAAATCGATATAACTGCTAAATAAATCTATTATCCTTGATTATAAAAAAAACACAATTGTAAGTATAACCATAACAATTTTGTTTTTCCATAAAATTAAACAGGATACTACTGCTGCTTTACCAAAGGAATGCTATTATATTTCAGAAACAAAAATTCAAACACTAACATTATTTTTTTTTCATCTTTTACAGACCACAAAACATCTACAAATATCTAAATAAAGGAATAAACAACCAAAACTATTTTCTAAAGGGAAGATTACAAAAACACAAACCAACTAATCTAAACGACTATGTCAATCTCACTAGGAAGCTTCACCAATAAAAGACAAATACCTAATAAAACCCTAAAGACAGACAACAACAGCTTATTTGGAAAAGTAAAGAACATTACAAGATCTAATTGGAAGGTAAGAACAATTATTTTATTTCCCTATACAACTAACTAATATTTCTTCCTCCCAATAAAGCAGAATTGTTTATATTCAAATACAATAAAAATTAGAGATACATCAAATGAAAAACAATAAAATATAGCAAATGCATACATTGTCAACTGTGAAAATAACATTAACATACTGTCATTTTCCCTCTAAACAGGCATACATCACTAATTTTAAAATAAATAACATTGTTTTTTTTTCTTTTTCTCTTTAATGGAAAAAATGGCAACACCATCCAAAGAAGCTAAATACATACAAAGCAAAAGAGGGAACAGACTACTGAACTATAGTGGGTATGTTTATTGTAAGGAGAGACTATCTGAACCCAGATGTCATTGGAGGTGTGTGCAATATTACTCAACCCATTGCACAGGCAGAGTGGTTACCCTTGGTGACACGGTTTTAAAAACCTCAGACCATAAGCACTCTGCTTCTCCAATGGAGATTGAAGTTGATGAAAGAATAAATGAAATAAAAGATATTGCATCCACCTCCAATGAACCCTCTGGTTTACTTTTAAGGGAGGTATCACAACAAATACCCGACAAGTTGCAAGTAGTATGCCCACAATACCTAATTTGAGAAGAATTATACAACGTCAAAAACAGACAAGTAACCCACAATGAGTAATACCCCAAACATACTCTGACATTATATTTCCACCTTAACTCTCTATTACTTCTTCAAATGAACCTTTCCTATTGCATGATAACAAAAACCATACAAAAAAAATCTTAATATACCATTCACGGACCAAACCAGTCAATGGGCTAGGTACCTTGCATCAGCTAACAAAATACTATGTGGCCGATTCCGATCTGGGTTGGAAAGCACTTCGACCGAGCCGGATCGGGGGTGTTTTTCGGACTCCTGCAGTCCGTCGAGCGAGTACGATGCGGCCTTATGCTGTCGGACTCGGTTCGGTTGGACTCCCATGTAAGTCAATGGGAGCCGATCGTACGACACGTACATTGGCTCCCATTAACTGAATGGGTATGTTGCGGATGAGTGCGCCCCTACAGTGGGTATGTGTCGGTGCCATCCGCACCGTACATTCCTGTGTTGGGGGAGACCCATGGGTCTCCCCCTGTGTCCGAGTCGTAACGCTGCGGAAAACAGGGGGTCCGACGTGGACCCCTGAAGTCCAAATCCGGGAGCTATTGTGAGCCGGACGCTCCGACGCGATCCGGCTGTCCAAATTGACATTGTCTAGCTTGGTCGTGAAACAGCTCCATTGCGCGCCACGGTTTGCTTGTGACTAAGTTGTACGGAGCGGTTCGGACCTGGAAACGATTTGGACAGAGATTTCGCGCTTGTTCGCATCGTACTTCGACATCCGGACCCGTGTACGACTCGGACGGAAATTCAGCCTCCGAATCAGGTCCGCTAATGCCGAACCCGATTCGGTGCCCTTCTGACCGAGATTGGAATCGGCCCCTTGGCCTGACAGCTGACCACACAATAATATTACATCTGCCAACAGTTAGCCTAAAAAATCTGTTAAAAAAAACATTGAAAGATCATCTCAAAGACCAGGACATAGACACGACCAGAGTTATCCATGGCGCTGAGGGCCTTGCCAAATCACATGAAGCCACTCTATGTCAACTATACCTGAAAGCCGGTCTGGGCAGACACACTCTTCAAAATGTTCTAAAGACCAGTCTGCTAACTCTACCAATAAAGGACTACAGGGCACACTGGAAATCCATACCAGCTGGAAATAGAGAATGTCGCCTGTGTCAATACCACACAGAATCAGCAGAGCATGTCATCTATTGTTGTCCAGCTTTGGTAAGCCCGAGGCGGAAATACTTAAGGGCAATGTTCAACCTAAATAAAGTGAGAACATGCAAGGAGGCCTTAACGCACATATATACCACAACAGTACCAACAGCGATGGCACGTGCCGGGAATTTTTTTGCTGCTGCTGCTGGAAAGATCTTATGTCAAACACAAAGTACGAAAAAATAACAGCATTATAACAATCTACATGCGGACAGTCGATGAGCATCTACATCATCATTAGTGACCCTGTGCCAAACCCAATTGGTCTAGAACAGTGCCATTCTCGTTGAGCAATCAAACAACAAATCATTTTATGGACATCAGCGATCTTGTACCACGCCTGACAAGTTAAGATGAACTGACACTCGGGCACTGACTTACCATAGATGTAAACGTCTCTAGATAGTTTTTTTTTTCTCTTTTAAATCCCACCGCATTTTCAATGCTTTTTATTAATTTACTGTTTTAACTATGATAGTAACATGCATTGTTTTTGTAAATGATTTATGGTAATCATGCGATAACATATTCACTCATTCATTCATTCATTAATCAGATGCCCAACTGAACACAAGCAAAATATTACTGGAAATCTGGTGATCAGACACAATGTTGAACGCAAAAAAATGCTTGAAACATGTGCAAATCAATTAAATGTATACAAATCTGATCAAAACCAAACATTTGTTTCCAGCAGTTTTTTCATTCCTAATTTATGTAAATATAGTTCAGTAGAGAAGGCAGATGTGCTCATCAGACATTTCATATATAGTGGCACATTGGAGGGAAATCCATATATCTTTGATTTCTCCGTTGGATCTCTTATTGGACCATCCTCATCGCTGATATAATGCCAAGACAAAGCATGCATGCTACATTAGCTAAAGAAGGAATGCTCACTAAATGCAAAAATAAGCATTTCCAATGCATTTGGTCTCGCATTTTTAAAACTTTGACCTACTGGTATTGTAAATGACAATGCCTTTTATTATTACAGGTTTCTGAAATACATAAATGAAACGCATTGATATTTACAATGTCAATGGCTCAAACTCTCTCAAATGTGAGACCGATTGCATTATAACGCAAGCTGCCAAATTACATTTGCATGATTAAATGAGCAGTAGCAGCCCCAGCCTGCACCATTTGGACATTCCCACTGGCTGCTGCCAAAAATTGGAAAGAGGCTGGAGAACACAGTGAAGGTAGGGAAAAGAAATGTGTGGGAAGTTGAGTGATTTGTCGAAAATGACACGACCTCCAGTGCCGAAACCGGGCTTTGAATCCAGGCCCCAAAGTCCCTAGAAGTATCTGCTGCAATGCGAAAGAAAGCTGCTAATGAAAGTGTTAGGCTTTGTTATTTGAGACAACGCCTAACACTACAAGAATATGCAAGAGAGGGCTGGGGCTTGTTTGAATGAAATGGAGTCTCTTCCTTCAATGGAAGAAGGATGACCATGTCTCCACATCAATATGAGCAACTGCCCTTGACAAGGTGGAGAATTATATTCACACTTTAATGACAGTGAATTAATGCCTCTGAATGCAAAAAGGTCACACAAAAGGGAGTGTGGAAGCATATAAATGTAAAGAGTTTCCAGCATGGGTGACCGTTTCACCTCATACTTCACTCCCTCCACACTGTAATCACCACACCTCCAGGAGACACAACGTCCTTTTAAATGAAGTCGTTAACCGGACGATGTTCACATTAGAAGTGAAAGAATTTTCCATTTCACCAGTGCAATCAAATGTGCACATTTCACACATATAATACAACACAGCTATCAAGTTGAATTACTTTGAAACAGTAATTATTTGCAAGAACCTGTCTGCGTGCGGTTTTTGTTTGTGTCAGGCATCAAATCCAAAGCATGTAGGAATAGTTTTGGAAAGACGCCTAAACTTGCTTGACTCCTATCAAAAGAAGCCCAATGCTAGGAAAGGTAAGGACAATAAATGCAAGCAGCGGCAGAAAGTAACAATCGTAAAGAAGCTGAAGAAATGCTTCTTCGCGAGCACATGCTGCATTCAAAGGGCATTTATGTGATTCCCGTGCCAGTGACTTTGCCGTGTCTGACGCTATGGCGTTTGTAACCGGTGACACTGCTGTTTTTGATTAGTGAGGGTGGGGTCAGGGGTTGTCATGTGGTGCCGGGGACGCAACAGTATCGGAGGACACAGAGCGTGTCCGATACAATTAAAGTTAAGGCGGAGTATGCAACGTTGTTATAAAGCATGAAATAAATCTTTCAAACTTTGAAAACAAAAGCGGAGCCCCCACTTTACATATTTAGCTCGGTGTGCACGCTATCATGAAAACAATGAACAAAAGAAAGGTACGCCTGCCAGTATCCCAGCTCAGTCGGCTTGCGGCTGAAAGAAGCAAGAATAGAAGTCCTCAGATGAAGACATCAACACACAAGGCGTAACATTATAGTACTTAGGCAGTGCTGCATTTGGCCGAAACGGAAACGAAAAGGAGGGACATAAATGGAGGATTACCCACTGGAAAACAAGTTTTTGTGAAGGATAGTACCACAGCCAAATAAAAACCATCTGGCAGCAATGGGAGGAGTTCAGGTCAGTCGCTAAGTGACAGCGTAAGTGCGGTCTCCGCTCGACCTAACAATAAACATGATGCCGTTAACTCGCCCTAGCAGCGGGTTTTTAAATAAGATTTAATCCAGACGTATTTTTCCAAGCGTCCATTTAGTTTACGGCAGTAACAATCTGATAAGTCTGGAAAGCAAACTGGTGTATTTTGATTTCAATATGAATCTGCTTAAATACATAAACTACATTCACATTAAAAAAAATCTGAGCGGTTTCTTCTGCAGCTTCACTCTGGGCTCGTGGGGCGCTAAACCAGACCAGTCCGCAAAGGCTGCACAAGCGGGATCACGTGATCAGCAAGATATGTAAAATATCAACATGCACCGTCTCACTAGCGAAAATATTGCTGCGGCTGCTTGCCTACGAAAGACGATAGTAAATGGCAGAGATGACGCTCCGACTCGATCCGGCTGTCCAAATTGAGCATCTCCATTGCGCGCCACGGTTTGCTTGTGACTAAGTTGTACGGAGCGGTTCGGACCTGGAAACGATTTGGACGGATATTTCGCGCTTGTTCGCATCGTACTTCGACGTCCGGACCCGTGTACGACTCGGACAGAAATTCAGCCTCCGAATCTGGTCCGCTAATGCCGAACCCGATTCGGTGCCCTTCTGACCGAGATTGGATTCGGCCCCTTGGCCTGACAGCTGACCACACAATAATATTACATCTGCCAACAGTTAGCCTACAAAATCTGTTAAAAAAACAGGGAAAGATCATCTCAAAGAACCAGGACATAGACACAATCAGAGTTATCCATGGCGCTGAGGGCCTTGCCAAATCACATGAAGCCACTCTATGTCAACTATACCTATAAGCCGGTCTGGGCAGACACGCTCTTCAAAATGTTCTGAAGACCAGTCTGCTAACTCTACCAATAAAGGACTACAGGGCACATTGGAAATTCATACCAGCTGGAAATAGAGGATGTCGCCTGTGTCAATACCACACAGAATCAGCAGAGCATGTCATCTATTGTTGTCCAGCTTTGGTAAGCCCGAGGCAGAAATACTTAAGGGCAATGTTCAACCTAAATAAAGTGTGAACATGCAAGGAGGCCTTAACGCACATATATACCACAACAGTACCAACAGCGGTGGCACGTGCCAGAATTTTTTTGCTGCTGCTGGAAAGATCTTATGTCAAACTAAAAGTACGAGAAAATAACAGCATAATAACAATCTACATGCGGACAGTCGATGAGCAGCCACATCATCATTAGTGACCCTGTGCCAAACCCAATTGGTCAAGAACAGTGACATTCTCGTTGAGCAATCAAACAACAAATCATTTTATGTCCATCAGGGATCTTGTACCAAGCCTGACAAGTTAAGATGTACTGACACTAGGGCACTGACTTACCAAGTGATGTATACGTCTCTAGATAGTTATTTTTTCTCTTTTAAATCCCACCGCATTTTCAATGCTTTTTATTAATTTAGAGACAGATGTATCAACAATCTGTTTTGCGAGTCCTTAATTGTGATTTTTTGCGAATCACAATTTCGGAATCGCAAAATGGGATGTATGTACATTTTTGCGATAATTTAGCGATTTCTTAAAAATCGCAGAATAATTTGCGAATTTTCTGCGAATTCTTAATTAGCGAATTTCGCAAATTAAGAAATTGCAAAAATGTGAATCTGCAATGCAGGAACAGGCGGATGACATCACAACCAGGAAGTTTCAGTGACTGCTTGCACCTGCTTGCCTGATCCACACTCAGTGGCAGTTGGAAGACTGTTGTGAGGCAGAGCAGACCTGTTTGGAGAGCAATGGAGTCCCAAAACACACAGGAGGAAATGTCTGCAGAAAAGAGGAAAAGGAAGCAAACATTCTCTGAAAAGGAACAAGAAATCCTCATTGAAGAAATGGTTTGTAACCATGAGGTTCTTTTTGGCAAGAAAGCACTTAAAGTTCCTGATTCAAGAAAAAAAAAATCTGGTTGGAGATCCAGGAAAAAGTAAATTCAGTTGGAGTTACCACTCGCTCCATAGATGAAATAAAGAAGAGATGGTATGACATGCGACTAAGATCCAAAGAGAGGCTTGCTGAAAGGATTAAAGAGGCGAATAAAACTGGTGGTGGTACATCATCTGCAGACCAACCAAACCATGAGGAATTAATTGAATCAACCCTGCTTCAAGAGAGTGTGAGTGGAGTGGCTAACATTGATAGCTCTGACCCTACACCAACTACAAAAGGTAAGATGCATGCAAAGAAGTTCATAGAATGTGTGTAATGCATGTGTGTGTGTCCTATGCTTATACTCAGTTTGAGCAAGGTAGAAGTCTAGGGAGACTGTTAAACCTGTAGCAAGCAATGCATCATGGGAGTTGTAGTGCAATCATGATTGTCACACATATCATCATAGAAACTCATGAGTTGTTTGAAATTAATAATGAAGGTATAAAAAGAGTGTAGTCCAAGTTATAGTTATCAATGAAAACACATTTGTTTGAAACACAAACTCATATATCTCACTCTACATCCACAGAACAATCAAGGGAATCCAGGGAAGAAAGTGAGTTGGATAATTCACCTCCCCATGTTACAACTGATACAGAAGGAGGAGCCACTGATGCACAGAAAGCGCAGACATGTTGCTCCACTGCCACCAATGGAAGATGATGATTATGTAGATGGAGGTACAGTACCCAGTGAGACAGACACAGTGTTCCCTCAAGAATCACAAGACCAACCACAAATACCAAGGAGGCCACGGTCATTCAGGTTGGAGACATGTAGGAGCAGCAGTGGGCAAATTGAAGGAGGCACTGTTTTTGCTGGCCTTGAGCAGGATATGCTTCATGTACAGTGCCTGCAACACAAGGCCCTCAGGTCAATCAGTAGGCAGCTTTTGAAATTAAATAAAAATCAAGAAGGCATGGCTGCATCAATAGAAAAACTCTGCCTGACCCTTGAACGCACAGAAAGTTGCTTGCAACAGGGCTGCACAGACAGCACATGTGAGGATGCATGGGTACACAAGGGCAATTAACAGGCTTTGTTCTGTCACTAGCAATTTCACCAGGCGCAGCATTAACATGTAGCGTGAAATGAGCGACTTCACACGTGACATGGCTAAAAGCTTGGACAAAGTGACCTCTGTGGTAGAAATTATGCAAACATCCAACTCTGGCGCAAGTGCTCTCCTTGGCTCAGCTGATAGTGAGGACACCTCCAGTAGGAGCAGTAGGAACTCCACTCCAACAACTCAATTGACCCAGCGCAGAAGTGGAAGGCGTGCTAATACAGGACCTGAACAAGAAGGCATGCAATCACAGGAACAACCTGCTTCAAGCCGCAAGCGCAAGAAGTAACATTTTGAATAGCAATTTATTCCGCATCACTGCATTGTGGAAGCTGTCTTTATGTTCCACTTATGGCTATTTTCATTTTCTTCATTGTAAATTTAAGATTTGTGCACAATGCACTATGTTTGTCTGTTGTGGATTAAAACAACAATTGCAAACATGAGTCTGTAGTTTGGCTTTTCTTACCTAAAAATAATTTCGTGTAATCTCTGTCCTTCTTTGTCGGCCAGCCATTGCTCCAGCTCCTGCTACAGAGATTCCAGGTGGAGGTATGTCATCATCATCAGATGAGTCAGACTCACTCACTTCAATGTTTGTGCCTTTGCGCATGGCCATGTTGTGCAGCATTGCACATGTTGTAACAATTTTACAACCTGTTTCAGGACTATATTGCAAAGCTCCTCCACTTTTGTGTATGCATTTGAAATGGCTTTTTAAAATTCCAAATGTACGTTCAATGACCCCACGTGTAGACCGGTGTGCCCTGTTGTACCGTCTTTCACTTGCATTTGCAGGATTCAAGTATGGTGTTAGGACGAAATCACGCACTGCATCGGCACTATAACCTGCATGTGAGAAAAAAAATAGTAACTGTATGTTCCATTTTCAAATGATGGATGGATGGATGGATAGATGGATGTTTGCATGAGTGTTACCCACCTAGCAGGTATCCATCTCCAAATTAACCAGCACTCAGACGTCTATGAATTGCGCTATGTCTGAAGATAAAGTAGTCATGTGTGCTCCCTGGAAACTTTGCCACAATGTCACTGATAATGTATTTGGCATTGCATATGATCTGGATGTTGAGAGAGTGGTAGCTTTTCCTATTTCGAAATACATATTCTGTGGCTGCAGGTGGAGTGATAGCAATATGAGTTCCTTCAATGCATCCAATCACATGTGGAAAGCGTGCGATTTAATAAAAATCCAACTTTGTTTCCTGTAAGGCTTGTTGTGTATTTGAGAAATATATATGATGTTGGAGTCTCCTCAGCATTGCATCCAGGAACACATGAAAGAAGCGTGATAGGGCACTTTGTGACACTCCACCAACCTCTGCAATGACACTTGGAAAATACCCTGAAGCCAAAAAGTGCAGTGAGCACAATACCTGCACATGTGTTGGGATTGATTGTGTCCTGGCTGTAGGATGTTCCAAAAAAGGTTCAAATTCATTAATGAGGTCCAAAATGGTGTGTGGATGAAGTCTGTATTTGTCATATATCTCCTCCTGAGTCTGCTGAAACAGCGTAATGCGTATTCTGAAGATTCTCTCCTGTCTCTGTCTCCTCTGTGCAAGAGCTTGAATGCGCAGCCTCCTGGCAATCAGGTACAGTCCAGCCATTTTGGATTTAAAATAATGCATTCTGGGTGCCTTTTTATACTTTTTTTTCTTTTACCACCTGCTTGCATTTGGTGTTAATTGCGATTTCTTATTTTGCGATTTTTGGAAAATCGCAAATTGCAATTTTTACATACATCCTGTTGCGATTTCTTAAGCTGCGATTTCTTGTTTGCGAAGTTCGCAAAACTAAGAACATGCAAAATAAGGAATCGCAAAAAAATTCTCAGAAAAACACTTCTCGCACACATACGAAATCGCAAATATTGCGATTTCTTCAAATACGATGCGATTTTTTTGATACATGCCAGTTACACTTTATTTTGCGATTCGCAGCATTTGCAACATAAAAAAAGCTTGATACATCTGCCCCTTAGTGTTTTAACTATGATAGTAACATGCATTGTTTTTGTAAAATGCATTCATTCATTCATTAATCAGATGCGCAACTGAACACAAGCAAAACTGCCTGACATTTTTTTGGGGGAGAATAAAACATTTATGAAATCACTATTGCAAAATATTACTGGAAATCTGGTGATCTGACACAATGTTGAACGCAAAAAAATGCTTGAAACATGTGCAAATCAATTAAATGTATACAAATCTGATAAAAACCAAACATTTGTTTCCAGCAGTTTTTTCATTCCTACTTTATGTAAATATAGTTCAGTAGAGAAGGCAGATGTGCTCATCAGACATTTCATATATAGTGGCACATTGGAGGGAAATCCATATATCTTTGATTTCTCGGTTAGATCTCTTATTGGACCATCATCATCGCTGATATAATGCCAAGACAAAGCATGCATGCTACATTAGCTAAAGAAGGAATGCTCACTAAACGCAAAAATAAGCATTTCCAATGCATTTGGTCTTGCATTTTTAAAACTTTGACCTACTGGTATTGTAAATGAGGAGGGACTAACACGCCTTATAATGAATCAGACGACAGAATTTACAAAGGACAAACACACAAGGCAATGAAATGTAAGAGCGGGGGGAGTGAGTTAAGCATGTCTCTGTACTGAACTACCACAGATCTTCGCAGAGTAGCACTTGCATGCTGGCTCACGCTCGACCTAAAAAGGGGCACTTGCTAAGGCTATGCTGGAAAAAGCACCTTTAAAGTTTCTTTGTGGGATTTTGGGCATGTTGATGCCTTGTGGCAACTGGGACAGTGTAGTAAATGGGTCCACGAGCAATTAGGTTTCAAGTAGGCTTTATTCAGGATGAAGAACAGCTTGACATCCACAGCAGGAACAGCTTAGAAAACGAACCACTCCCTTGAGAAACCGCTAACTCACCACCCCACATTCTACCATGACCTCACAGGTTCTAAGAACCACAAGCGTGACATGAGCATGGAATACCACACACCTCCCCCCTTAAACAAAAAAAAACAAAAAGAAAGAAGAGAAAAGAAAATAGAAAGAACACTAATAACGAACAAAATCTCTGAATTTCTGAGGAGCAAGTTTCACACGAGAACTCTTACGTGAAACACTTGAATCATGAAAACAATTAGTGGAAACAGCAGTAGAAGGACTGTCATGAAGGGAAGAACTAGAAAAATTATCATTGGAAACATTCTCATGAACAGTAATGTCAAAAGTGCTAACATTGGTTACATTATCTTCACAAGATCCTTCATTCTGAAGAGAAAGATGATCAAAAACTTCATGAGTACCAAAAAAGCAAGAATCATCATTAACAACATGTGGGTGCTCAGAGAACTCCAGATTGGAATGTTGAAGCGTAGACTGAGAAAAATTAGGTTTGCATAAGGAAATGCGTCGAAAATTCCAAATCTTACCACCCTCAACTCTCACGGCTTTACTAAAAACCTCAGTCACAACAACAGGACTAGACCATCTAGAAACACCTTTGCGAACAAGACCACCAAATTTCACGCGCACAAAGTCGCCAACACGTAACTTAGGAGAGTTGGTTTTCTGGGGAAAACTTTGTGAAATTTTCGCTTGGTATTTGCTAACACGATCCCTAACACCTTTAAGATCCAATTCCAAATAATCACGATCCTTGGCCTTCAACCACCAGGGCATGAGTTTGGAGCCAGTTTTCCTACAACGCAACATCTCAAAAGGAGATAACCCAGTCACAGAATTAGGGGACATACGATAAGTGAAAAGGGTGCTTGCAAAGCCTCTCTCCACTTCAGACCACTACGTAAAGCTAACTGACAAGACTCCTTAATGACCCTGTTAAAACGTTCAACTTGACCGTTTGCTTGAGGAAAATAATTTGAAACTCTCTTATGAGTAATACCACAGCTGGAAAGAAAAGATGTAAAAACAACAGTGACAAACTGAGGACCATTATCGGAGATAATTTCTTCAGGCAAACCTTCTCTGCAGAAAACTTCATTCAAAAATCCGATAATGACATCAGAATTGACCTTCTCAACAATTTTCAATTCAGGCCACTTAGAAAAGTAGTCGACCAAAACAATAGCAAACATATCTTTACCAGACTGATAATTAAAAGGACCAATAATGTCAACACCTAACTTACGCCAAGGACTCTGGACAAACTCAATGGGGGTAATGCCACCAGCAGAAATGGGTTTAACAGTCTTATCACTCAAAGAACAAGGGGTGCAGTTCCTGACCCACCTGTCAATCATAGCATCCATACTGGGCCACCAGTAAAATTCCCTAATCCTTCTCTTCGTTGTGGACATCCATCCCCATATGCCCTTCGTGAGCAAGATTGCAAATAGACTCTATGATATCTCTGGGAGGAACAATTTTATCAGATCTAAAAACCATGCCAAGATTTTCCATCAATTCATCCCTAACTTTAAAGAAAGAAGGTAAATCACCACTCAATTTCCTCTCTTCAGGCCAACCATCCCTTAGAAAGGCTCTTACCTTCATCAGGACGTCATCCAGTTGCATCGCTTGTGCCCATAAGGCTTCAGAAATCAAGTTGGAATGATCGTTACCAGAAATAATGTTAACGTCACACAGAGTAAAAGCAACATCACATTCCTCGGACTGCACAATATTAGAACTATCACGAACAGGAAATCGTGACATGAAATCTGCATGAACATTGAGACGTCCAGGAACATAAACAACCTCACATCGATACTCTTGCAACTTGGCAGCGAGTCTCGCTAAGCGAGCAGTAAGAATCCTACCCCCACCTGCTGATAACATACTGACAAGAGGTTTATGATCTGTCCTCAAATAAAATTTTGTACCCCAAAGAAATTGGCGGAAATGCTGGACCGCTCAAGTACAGGCAAGTAACTCCTTCTCTATTGTAGAGTAATTAAACTCAGCGCCACGCAGAGTTCTAGAAGCATAAGAGACAACATACTCTCCAAATTTATCTTTTTGCATCAAAACTGCACCAAGGCCAACATTGCTAGCGTCCACACACACAATACATTCTTTGGCAACAGAAAATGGTTTTAGGAAAGGAGCCTCAACAATTTTACTTTTGAGAGTGTCAAAAGAAACTTGTTGGTCGTTACTCCATACAAATTTTGCCTGTTTTTTAAGTAAAGATCGTAAAGGATAAACAATTGTTGAATAATTCTGTACGAATTTTCCATAAAATTCAGTGAGACCAAGAAAGGATAATAACTGCTCCTTGGAGCTGGGAACAGGAGCTGAGGTAATACTCTTGACATGGTTGATTTTGGGCTTGATGCCATCAGTAGAAATTTCATGGCCCAAATACTCAACATTAGACTGTCTAAATTTACATTTGGAAAACTTCAAAGTGAGACCTTTTTCCTGCACATTGCTTAAAACTGAATGTAGATTGCAATCATGTTCTTGAAAATCTTTGCCAAAGATTAATATATCATCTTGAAATGCTATTGCCCCTTTACAATTCTTTAATAACTCTTTCATCAAACGTTGGAAAACAGAGGTGGCACTAGCCAACCCGAAAGGCATTCTCAAATATTGAAACATACCTTCCGGGGTAACGAATGCAGTCACTTTTTTGGAATCTTCGTGCAATTCCACCTGGTGGTATGCACTGGCCAAATCAATTGTGGAAAACACAGTGGCACCAGAAAGAGAAGAAATTAATTCGTGAATATTGGGTAGAGGATGTTTGTCAACCCAGATTTCTTGATTCAAACTGCGAAGATCAACACATAAGCGGAGATCCCCTGAACTCTTAAGTGACAAGACGATAGGGGAAACCCATGGGGAAGATTCAACAGGTTCAATAATTTTTTTTAAAATAAGGTCATCCAAAATTTCTTTAAGTTTGCTTCTATAGGCTAACGGAACATTCCTAACCTTATGTCTAACCGAGACAGCATCATCATTAAGGATTATTTTGTGTTTAAAATTAGAGAATTTTCCAAGAGTATCTTTAAACACTTCAGGAAAATTCAACTTAAGATTGTTTACAAAAACGGAATCCTCAGGAAACTTACAAGTATTAGTTTCAGACAAAGAATGTACATTCAAATCCGTAAAACAGACAGGGGGATTGGAATTGGGATCAAGTTTGATTCCTAAATCGTGTTGATGTGGCCACCCCAGGATAGCTACACCCTTAGTAGCCACATACACCTTCCCTTTGGTGACTCTATCTTTGACTTGGATAGTAGCCGAAAATAAACCCTCGAGGCTTATTTTTTTTCCAGTGTAACCTCCGGGTTGGATATCAGATATTAACAATTCCCTGTCTTTCCACAAATCATTGAACAACTTCAAACCAATGATAGTATACCAAGAACATGAATCTATCATTAATACAATAGAAATATTGTCAATTAAAATGGGCCAAGAGGGAAATTGTTTATGTTCAACTTCATCAACAGAAAGTATGAAATTAAAACTATTGAGAACTTCTTCTTCTTCTTGAGAAATGTAGTTAACTTTTTGGAGAGAACGGCAAACATTACCAAAATGTCCCTTTCTCTTGCATTTTACGCATATTCTATCCCAAGCAGGACATCCTCTGTAATTGCCAAGATGGTTAGGACTTCCACACCTATAACATGCAATATTTCTTTTGGGAAAAAATGTGTTATCAGAAAAGTTCTTGTTATCTACGAACTTCTTATCAACGTCCTTCTTGAACACCTTTAGAACTAGAAGACACTTGGCTTTTAACTAGAGAAACTTCCGGTTCAGTAACCTGTGGTTTAGGTGTAGATGTAGTACCTCGGATCTCAGATACAAATAATTCGGACTGCTCAATTCCCTTGGCAATATTAATTACTGCACTAAGAGAAGATTCAGTGCCTAACCAAAGTCTCTCTTGAATTTTTTTGCTCTTAGTATGCATCATGATCTGGTCTCTGAGAACCTGTTCATAAGAAATCGTTTCAAAAGCACAATAACAAGCCAAGGAACGTAAAGCCGAAACATAATCCTCAATGGATTCATCTTGTTTCGGTACACGAGAATAAAACTTGAACCTCTCCATAACTGTGTTGATTTTCCTACCAAAACGAATTTTCATCTGTCTGATAGCTTTTTCAAAAATATCAATATCTCCAGCTTCATCAATAGGAGGAAGGTTGTCAAATTCTTTGATACCAGCGCCCCCTAAACAATATCTTTAAAGGGCTAGTTTGCGCTGGCAGAACAACCATCCTTTTAAAGAACATCAACATAGGCCATAAACATTGGAAACCATAAATCCCACTCAATGTTCGGATCACCAGCAGACTGCAAAAAATGAGGAGGAGCTGCAATATTAGACATTCTGAAAAGAATAAATGAAGTCTATCGAGTGTTCCAAGTTTTATGTGGAAACGAAGCAAAAGAAATACCTTATGATGAATGACAGATGTTATACCAGTGAGAAAATGATGAAAAATGATGATTAGAGGCTCCAGATCGTGAGAAAGAAAAAAACGACAAAAAAAATAAGATGGAGGCACGTAAATGACGTCACCGCGTCAGACGAGGTGAGAGGTGATTCCCACAATGCCTCGCGATCTCCCACAATGCCTCGCAATGTTCCACAATGCTTTACGTTCTCCAGCGAAGCTCGGAGACACGTAGGTGAGAGGCGCGCGAGGAGAGAACACTGGGGTAAGTTTGAACAGCACGCTCACCAACGGCAAGGAGATAATTCTAATTAAAGCACAAAATGACTAAACAAATATTACCGATCTGGTGAATGTAACCGAACAGATGAACTGGATCCGAGTAATTTTTGAGCTCGAATTCAACTCCAGTTGAAGAGCGATGATCAAAAACGAAGGAAAAGTGAACGTTGTTCTTCGTATCCTTGTAAGCCTTGTAATTCTTGAAAACAGATGCTCCCGATCGTCGCCAAGAAATGTGTATTAAATGGGTCCACGAGCAATTAGGTTTCAAGTAGGCTTTATTCAGGATGAAGAACAGCTTGACATCCACAGCAGGAACAGCTTAGAAAACGAACCACTCCCTTCAGAAACCGCTAACTCACCACCCCACATTCTACCATGACCTCACAGGTTCTAAGAACCACAAGCGTGACATGAGCATGGAATACCACAGACAGGTAATGAGCATCACTTGGAATGGGGTACACACTTGGCATCTCAGTGAATCATATATGTGATGGACACCTCCTGGACCTGATACCATATTTTTTAGGAAAGTAGACAGGGATGACGGAAATAATCAATAAATCAATCAGATAATTTGTAAATCGCACTACTTACCCGCAAGGGTTTCAAGGCACTGAGGGTGGGGAGAGGGGGGTGCTGCTGCTGACAGCCAGGTCTTGAGTTGTCTTCTGAAGGTTAGAAGGCCTTTGGATTGTTATAGGTTGAGGGGAAGGGTGTTCCAGGTCTTGGCGGCGCGGTGGGAGAAGGATCTGCCTCCGGCTGTGGTTCTACGGATGCGTGGGACGGTGGCCAGGGAGAGGTCTGCGGCCCGGAGATTCCTATTGCGTACGTAGAAGGAGAGTTGACTGTTGAGATATGCTGGGCCGGTCTAGTGAGTGCCTTGTGTACGTGGATCAGGAGCTTGAAGGAGATTCTTTTCTCGATGGGGAGCCAGTGCAGGTTCCTCAGCTGGGGGGGGATGTGGTTGCGGCGCGGGATGTCGAGGATCAGGCGTGCCGAGGCATTCTGGATTCTTTGCAGTCTGTTGATGTAGAGGGTGTAGAGGGTGTTTCCGTAGTCGAGTCTGCTGCTGACTAGGGCCTGGGTGACTGTTTTCGTGGTGTCTGTCCGGATCCATATGTAGATCTTGCGGAGCATACGGAGGGTGTTGAAGCAGGTGGAGGAGACAGCATTGACTTGTTTGGTCAGGGTGAGTTTCGAGTCGAGGATGACTCCCAGGTTGCGTGCGTAGTTGGTACGTGCGCGGGGTGTCCACAGCGATTCGGGCCACCAGGAGTCATGCCAAGCTGAGGAGTTGGGCCCGAGGATGAGGATCTCCGTCTTGTCTGTGTTCAGCTTAAGGCGGCTATCCTCCATACAGTCGGCGACGGCCTTCATTCCCTGGTGGAGGTTGGCTTTGGCAGTGAGGGGGTCCTTGGTGAGGGAGAGGATCAGTTGCGTGTCGTCGGCGTAGGAGATTATGTTGAGATTGTGATGTCGGGCGATGAGTGCGAGCGGCACCATGCAAACGTTGAAGAGCGTCGGGCTGAGGGAGGCTCCTTGCGGGACGCCGCAGATGATCTCGGAGGCTTCGGATCGGAACAGGGGAGGCGGACTCTCTGGGTTCTGCCGGAGAGGAAGGAGGAGGTCTAGTCCAGGGCCTTGTCTCGGATCCCTGCGTCGTGGAGTGGTGTGCGTTGTGTGCAGTGGCAGACGGTGTTGAAGGCAGTGTAGAGGTTCAGAAGGATGAGGGCCGCTGTCTCGCCGTTGTCCAGTAGGATTCTGATGTCGTCTGTGGCGGTGATGAGGGTGGTCTTGGTGCTGTGGTTGCTGTGGAATCCTGACTGGAAGGGGTCCAGGATGCTGTTGTCTTCGAGGTAGTGGGTGAGCTGGATGTTGACTATCTTCTCGATGACCTTAGCTGGGAAGGGAAGCAGGAAGATGGGCCCGAAGTTTTTGAGTTCACTTGGGTCCGCCTTGGGTTTCTTCAGGGTTGTATGTCAGTACAATGCATGCTTTTACCCCGCATGCCGTTACAATGCGGGGATTACAACGCAAGTCGGTACAACGACTTGCGTTGGGGGGCGCTGGATAGTGGAATAGTTTAATTTTCTATTCCAACTCCAGTCCCCGTGGATAGTAGGGAAGGTGTTGGATAGAAAATTAAACTATTCCCTATCCAACAGCGCCCTCCAGCGAAAGTCGTTGTGACGACTTTCTTTGTAATCCCCGCGTTGTAATGGTAGTGCGGGGTAATAGTTGCGTCGTAAAGGATGTTCCCCTTCTTCTGTAGGGCGTTGATCTCAGCGTGTTTCCAGCTCTCAGGGAAGATCGCGGTCTCGAAGGAGAGGTTGGTGATGTTGCGCAGGTGGGGTGCGATGGAGCTGCCAGCTTTGTTGAAGATGTGGTGTGGAAGAGGGTCAGATGGCGAGCCGGAGTGGATTGAGCCCATGGTCTTGATTGTGTCTTCGATGCTCACATTGGCCCAGGTTGTCAGGGGGTCGTGATCGGTGGGGTGTGGTGGGTCCGGCGTATTGGAGCCTGTTAGGGTCGTCCGGGAGTTGAAGCTGTCTTGGATGTTGGTGATCTTGCGTTGGAAGAAGGTGGCGAGGGAGTCGCACAAGGCTTGCGATGGCAGGATGTCGCTGGGGTTGGAGAGTTCCTTCACGATGTTGAAGAGCTCCTTGCTATTGTGTGTGTTGTTGTTGAGGCGGTCTTTGAAGGAGGTCCTCTTGGCGGTCCTGATGAGGTGGTGGTGGTTGTGGATGGCGTCTTTGTGGGCTGCGCAGCTGCCCGATGACTTCTCTCTGTGACATATGTTCTCCAACTTCCGGCAGGTGGAGGAGTGTACTTTGGAGTGGCGTAGTATGGAGTAGTGTACAGTGGGTTTGCATAAAGTGGAATAGTGTAGCATGGAGTAGCATAGACTGGAGTGACACACAGTGGAATAGCATATGGTGCAGTAGCGTACATTGGAATGAGATATAGTGTAATAGTGTATAGCGTAGTAGGGCCAATGGAGTGAAGTACATTGAAGTGCTTTAGACTGGAGTGGCGTACAGTGCAGTGGGGTAGAGTGGAATACCATACAGTAGAGGGGCTAAGATTGAAGTTGAGTGCAGCGTAATAGCGTACAATGGATTGTCAGACAATGTAATACCATAGAGTTGAGTACAGTGGAGTGGTGTATAGTAGAGTAGAATAGTGTAGAGTGGAATGGAGTAGAGTAGAATAGCATAGAGTGGTGTACAGTGGCATGGTGTAGACTGGAGCAGTGCAAAGTGGAGTAGGGTCAAATAGCATAGAGTGGAGTGGCATCCAATCGACTAGTGTAGCATAGAGTGGCGCACAGTTCAGTGATGTACACTGATATGGCGTAGAGTGGAGTGGCATACAGTGGGACAACGTAGAGTGGAGTGGTGTACAGTAGAGTGGCGTGAATTTAAATAGCGTGTAGTAGAGTAGTATGCAGTGCAGTGGTGTACAGTTAAGTAGTATAGACTGGAGTGGAGTACACTGGAATAGGGTATACTTTAAAAGCATACAGTGAAGTGACATTCAGTAAAGTGGCATCCAATGGAATAGCATAGAATGGAGTGGCATACACTGGAGTGGCGTAGCATACAGTGAAGTCGCATTTAGGTCGAATAGCATTGAGTGGAGTTACATACAGTGGAATGACATAGAGTTGAATAACATATACCGGAGTAACGTATAACGAAGTGGCACACATTGAAGAGGTGTAGAGTGGAGTTGCATGCAATGTAATTGCGTAGAGCGAAGTGGCGTAGAGCGGAGTGTTGTACAGGGGAGTGGCATACAGTGTAATAATTTATAGCGGAGTACCGTACAGCGGAGTTGCGTATAATGGAGTGATGTTGACTGGAGTGGTGTACTGTGGTGTGGGGTAGAGTGTAATAGCATACAGTGTAGTGATGTACATTGTAGTGGGGTCCAATCGAATGGTATAGAATGAAATGGCATAGAGTGGAGTGCCATACACTGGGAGTAGAGAAGAGTAGCATACAGTGGTGTGTCATACAATTAAATAACATACAGTGGACTATTATATATTGGAGTGGCATGCAGTAGAAGAGGGAAAATTAATAAGGACCAATAAGCACCAATAAGATCCCCAAAACAAGATCAAAGGGGAACAAAAAGAGGTGGAGGAGCACAAAACAAAAGCAATAATCAAGGAAAAAGACAATAATTTAATCATTAATCTTTCCTCAAAAATATAAATGAACATCATACGCGACTACTATATAAAGGACTAACCTTGTGTCCCAACTCTAGGTTTAACCTTGTGAATGCTAGAATTGATCTTTCCAAATTTACTGGAACAATCAAGTTAAAGGAATTTTATGCTCTAAAAGAAGAAAAGCCAAAGAAAGAGGAGGTGAAACTCACATTATCAGCTATAACAGCTAGAGAATTTGATCCATTACCGCCTTAACTAGCTTGGAAATGGAAGCCTCTTGGACTGATGAACAAACAATGGATAATAAGTCTGATTTAGCATTATGCGAGCATTTTGAAGTTTCCACAGACGTAACAACAGAGAGTGGTTGTAAGTTGAAATCAAAATCTGCCCCCAGCTGGAAACAAAATTGACCTATTTCAGGAAGTTATGGTTGAAGGATTAACTAAAATGGTGTCAAAAGGAATAAATATAGAATTAACTCTCAGAATAACATGAATAGGAAATGGAAGGCACTGATAGATCTACAACAAGATGAAAGTATAATAATAAAATCAAGTACCAAAGGAGGCAATATTGTAATTCTCAGCAGTGAGAAATACATGGCAGAAACAACAGAGATCATTATAGGAAACTACCTGGTGACCCCAGTGAAGAGCATATGCAAACCTTTTATTGATTGTTAAATGAATAGCATAATAAGGATCTTTTAGATGTGGAAGAATATAATTTTTTAAGAACAACTCATCCTAGTATGCCCACAATCTACTTTCTTCCTAAAATACGTAAAACAAGACGGATTTTCCAGGAAGATCTATTGTTAGTTCAATAGGTTTTTTGCTTGAAAATACCTCAAGTTCATTGAAATATTTTTATTTCCATATTTAAAAAATATTACATCATACCTATGTGACTCACAAGATTCTCTAAACAGAATCAATGATCTGCCATGGAAGCCCAACTACTATATAGTTACAGTGAATGTATTCTCTTTCTATACTTCAATTGAACATGCAGATGGGATATAAGCGTGTAGGTACTTCATGCGGACCTGCACCATCTTTTAGAACATTCAAACATCCAAACAACAAATAATTTTTACAGGTACAGGAAACTGCAATGGGCACATTGTGTGTGCCCACGTATACTAACCTACTAATGGGATGGTGGGAAGCAGAAACAGCATGGTATGAGCATTTTATAGAAAATCTTTTTTTGATGTAGGAGGGTGAAAATTCAGATTTCGAATCTTTTTTCGATCTCTGAATCACAATGGACAAAATTTGCAATTTACTTTTGACATTCAGGAAAAGGAGATCAATTATTTGGATATTGGGGTTAATATAGAAGGAGACAACATTTGTACTAAAGTGTATCAAAAATCCACTAGCACCAACGGCATATTGCATGCAAATAGTGGGCATCTCAGATCCTTGAAATGGAGTGTCCCCTATGGGGAATTTCTGAGAACTAGACAGAGTTGCTCAGAGGAGTCATAATTCAATCAACAGGTAAAGGAAAAGTATGACAGATTTCCAAAAGGGGGGTATCCAGATATGGTCCTGAGGGATGCCTTGCAGAGTGCCAGAATCAAAAAACGAGAAACAGTACAGGTAATAAAATCCAGAGGGGCTACATCTGGTAATGAGACATAAATTACTAGATACATCACTGATTATGATGTATCAAATTGGAAAGTAAGATAATTATTACAAGATATTTGGAAGATTTTAAAGATGGATGATGACCTTTTAAAGTTTACTCCCTGAATCTCCTAACATTACTTACAGAAAAATGAGCATCCTTAGGGCTCCTCCTCACAAGAAGCTACATGACACCCAACAGTATGATGAGAAGTAGCTATGTGAATTGGTTAATGAGCAAAAAGAAGGGTTTATGGAAATACCCCAAATGCAAGGCATGTGCTCATGGATGTAATAAAACAGAATATAAAAAAATATATTGAGACATGAAGGGAATACAAGAATGGATTACATGTGAAACAGATTTTGTGGTATATGTTCTAGAATGCACATGTGGAATGAAATACGTGGGCAGCACCATTAAACTCTAACTCTGTATTCTCCAACACCTACGAGGAATACAAAACCAAGATTTTCAATTTGCCATGATAAAGCACGTCTGGGAGATACATGGGGGAAAACATATAACATGAAATATTATGTTGTGAAGGCTATTGCCAAAAAACCTCTAGAAGGAAATAGAGAGTTAAAACTCCGCAGAGAAGAATAAAAAAGGATAATATTAATTGGTACTGAGACTACTCATGGACTAAACGCAGGTGTGGAGTTGTATTTTCATTTTTAACTCATGGTTTGCTATTTTCATTTTTAACTCATGGTTTGCAATTTTAACAATTGAGGGCTTTTATTAGAATAGAATTTGTATCTGTGAAATATTCTTTGATATAAAATTCAGATGTCCAATCTCCAATGGTATTAATAACTGGCCTTTGAAGTGAAAAACATGCGAAACCTAATAGTAATACAAGAAGGTAAAGGTGTGTCTTGATAGAAAAAATAGAGATAGTCAATCTATACCACAAGAAAATAACAGAAGATATGACGGGATCTTTCTGTAGGAATAATCTTTTCATACAGCTGCAAATGACAAATAATTAGATAATTAATTATAGAAGAATCATTTTTCTGTACTTCATTATATAGGGGTCTAAGGTACATGTTTTATGGGGGTTTATAAGATCAAAATTGTGAGGACTGTATTTATAATCATTCATTTCCTTTTATATTTTCTCCTCTTAATTCTTTTATTTTCTTTTGAAGATATAGTACTGTATACAGTGTTTGCATATATGAGAAAATAAGTTTTATCAAATGAATTGCACTTTAATTTGATTACAATAAAGATTGCATGGAACTCAAATCATCTTCCTAAGCATTAACACTTTATTTGTGTAAGCAATTATTACATGTCAATGTAAAGAAATGCACTTTATTATATTTGAGAATGCAATCCTAATAGATATATCCTTTGTTAGAGGGATTTTATAAGGTTAAAATGTGAGGAATGGTTCATATTCTCCTGTATGTTCTTCTTTTTATCTTTCTCTTTCAAAGGTATAGTACTGTATGCGATATTTGCACATATGAGAGAATATGTTTACAATTAAATTGCACTCTAATAAAATTTGAAATGTATGCGTTAACTCTCTCCTCACGGAGTATCTCAATTCTAACCATAGGCTCGACCCCTCTCAAAAGTGTCCCTGGCCGTAGCACTGAGTCAGCACTTTTGTCCATGCCTGAACATCTCTGGAAAGTCTTAGACAAGGGGCAAACGTCGGCACTGATCCTTTTAGATCGTAGTTCCTCATTTGACATGGTGTCTCACGCCATTCTGCTACGTCGTCTGGCGGAGGCGGGTGTCACTAGCTCAACATTGAAGTGGTTGGCATCTTTCTGCGGGGACAGGACGTTTCAGGTGATAGCTCCCCCTTTTGCCTCTAGTAAACTTCCTATAGCTCAAGGGGTACCACAGGGCGTGTCCCTGAGCCCTCTGCTTTTCAAACTTTACGTTCAACCTCTGGCCGGAGTTGCAAAGAGCAGAGGGCTGACCATGGTCTGCTATGCCGACAACACACAATTGGTGGTGGCTCTCCCGAGCGACCCAAAAACGGGACGCCTTGAAATTTCAAGGTGACCCCATGACAGTCATGTGTGGATAACCTCCAACTGAATTCCAATAAGTCGGAGGTGTTGTTGGTTGGAAAGGACCATGATCGTTGGAACGAGCTCTGGTGGCCAAAGAGCCCAGGCACTGCCCCTGCCCATAAACCTGCAGTGAAGAACTTAGGGGTCTGGATGGACGCTTCACTCAACTTTCAGACTCAAACTAAAAAGGTGGCGGGAACCCTCTTTGGTCTGTTGCGCACACTCAAACCCATCCTGGGCTTCTTTGATGCCCCTTCCAGGCAGCTCATCATCCAGTCTCTGATGATGTCAAGACTCGACTATGCCAGTTCATTGTATCTGGGACCTAACAAGTCAGAAATACAGAGGCTACAGAGAGTCCTGAATGCGGCCACAATGATCCCTTCTCGGTCTGCGTAGAACCTGCTCAGTGACGAGTGCCATTCGCCGCCTCTACTGGTTGCCTGTGGCTAGGCGAATCGAGTCTAAGGCACTCTGTACAGCCTTTAAAATCCTGATATTGGCATTTCCGGAAATCCTGACCAACCTACTTTAACCTTATACCCACATGTTCCAGCTCCGTTTCATGATACAATGCTTGGTAGAGGTCCACCGCGTGAGAAGGGTTCACGCTGGAGGAACAAAGCTGCCATCCTTTGGAATTCTTTGCCGGCCCACATCCGGGGGCTAACTAACTACCTCCAATTCAGGAAAGACATAAAAAAAATTCTCTTCCCCACTCCGTAGGCTTTCCTGCGCCCTTCCGCGCTTGGTCATCTCTCTGCTGCTCAGTGCCGGGACGCCTCTTTGCTGGGGCAGCTATCACGCTATATAAAAACTCCCTCCCTCCAAAAAAAAATAGTGAAGCTTACACGTGACTTAAACCATCCTCCCAAGCATTTGCACTCTAATTTTGTAATGAATTATGATATGTCAATGTAAAGAAATGCATTTAATCGCATTTTGCACTTTGATTGATTTATACCTCTTATATATAGATTACACGTTCTCTTTGATTAGCCATGGAATAGAATAGATTGCTTCAAGAAAAAGATATATACAAATATACAAAGGGATTTTATGTGTACAACACCCCTCCCTCTTTTCTACTATCTTTGATTTCCTCTGCATGTTTGATCTTTTTTCGTTAATATTCCTCTCTCTGACAGATGCATTTCCCAATATTTTCAAATTTCCTTTTGTAAAATGTTTCTTTATTGTTTGACCCGTTAATGACTTATTGTGGATTTTCGGGGACTTTCCCAAAATTTCCCAAATGCAAAAATTGAAACCAAAAAAGGATAAAATATATTTTAAATATAAAAACCAAACAAAAAATATAATGAATTGATGTCATGTTAGGAAGCAATATGGAAGGGAAAATGTACCTATTGTTATAAAATGCAGCAGTCTAGCCATTGCTTAATGGTGATGAGATGATGGGGATTGTCCCTTTAAAATACTTTCTGCACATTGGAAACTCTATGACCCTGTTGAAGGCTAAGGCTGAAACGCGTTGGTCTCATGTGCGCACCCGATGGTGATAGAAAATTTAACAAAAATGATTTTTTGGATACCTCGGTCATGCTGCTGTTTCCTTGCATCGTCTCCCATGCTGGCTGGTTGGATTTGGAGGTTTGCATGGAGGGGAATGAAGAGAAATAAATATATATGCATATTTAGATTTACGATATGTTCCCCATTTATTATTTACGCTTTAGCACGTTTCGGCACTTCCTGCCTTGTTCACACAACAAACGACATCATCAATCCATAAATAAAAATACAGGGCTCTCGATCACATGTTACTCGCTTCTCACCAACATAGAAAACAGACCCAACATTGTAAACCCCTTACAAGCAGTAGTGTGATTTTACATATTTTCACAATTGTGACCGATAATATAACACATTTTTAACATCGTCTGGGGTATGCTCTCATTTTTAACAAAATGTGATGACAATTATAATTCATTATCAATCACCTATTTTGGGGAATCACCATCACACAAAAGGGAGGCTTCTTTTCTTGGCTCCCTCGATTTTAAAGAAAGTGCAAGTGCTAACTGTTCTTATTGGCAGTAGTAAAAAATATGAAAATAAGTATAAACTTGAATACAAATATGGATAAAACCTAATTCAGATGAGAGTATCTCTTCCCTCCCACCAAATATAACTCACTTCGTCATTTTCTGTACATGTCAATCTGTACATAAAATCGGGTTTCACAGTTCATTTACACTGAATTTTAAATATTACAATTTGGTCCGCTCGGTGCACAAATATACGCATCTAATTCCTTCTACACTGCCACATCCTGAAAACATTAATATGTTCAAATGGGATTTTACTATTGAACAACAGTATGTATCTGGATTCCAACTGACGCAGTCTAAACTCACGGTTTCCTCCCCTCCTTAGTTTAGCTACCTGGTCAATCGTAAAGTACAAGAGATCATTCACATTGCCCTTATGCACTTCATTAATGTGGCGTGCAACTGGGTAGTTTTTATCATTGTTTTTGACTGCCCTTAAGTGCTGCAGTAAACGAACATGCATCATGTGAATGGTGCTGCCCACGTATAGTTTAGGGCAAGTGCACAGCAAAATATATAACACAAAATCACTCAGTTAAAAAAACTTCTGATTTTCCAAGGATTTTTCATCAGCGGTGCCCCTATCTGCTTCTCATTGCGTGAAATTTTACAGGCCTTGCATTTAAGTCATTTATGGAAACAAGGGGTTGCTTTTAACCTACCCTCCATTTTACCATTTTACAGACTGCTATTCCCCAGGTCTTGCCTCATAGACTTAGCTTTCTTAAAAGTGATCAATGGTCTTCATGGCATCATCACACTCAAAATGGGGTCCCTCTTCACCAGATACCAGTGCTTACTCAAACAGTCTCTCACCCTTGAATGGTAAGCACTGTATCAAGTAATCATCTGTATTTGCTCACTGGTAGTCTTCTTTTTGATACTGTTTGATTCATTAGGTCAAAGTAGGGCCTTTGAGTAGTGTGTGATGTAGCCTCTTTGGATTAACCTCTTTGTCAAGCATTCCTGGGCTTCTGTCAGAGCTGATACCTCGCTACAATTGTGTTTCATTCTAAGGTACTCTGCATAGGGTATGCTCATCTTTAATTTCTGTGGGTGAAAGCTCCTGGCATGCAGAATGGAATTACCTGCCGAAGGTTTCCTAAATGTGCGGGTGTGTAATACATTTTCTTTTACATATACTTTTAGATCAAGGGAGGAGACTTGAGACCTGCTGATCGTGTCTGTGAATCTTAGATTCAATGGGTGATTGTTTATTTCTAGGACAAATTCTTGTGCTGATTCCCATGTCCCGTCCCACACTACAAATAGGTCGTCGATGAAATGCAACCATTTAATTACGTTCTCCTTCCATTCTCTAGCATGTTCAACTTTGAGCACCTGCTCCTCCCACCAGCCCATATGCAATTAGCATAGCTGGGGGCGAAGCGGGTGCCCATTGCTGTTCCTCGCATCTGCATGAATGTGTCACTACCAAACATAACATAGTTGTTGTTCAGACACAGTCTACACATTACTATCAGCATTCCAGAGTACTGATATAATAAAATTGGTTGTGTATTCAGGAAATGACGCACGGCCCGTAGCCTATCCTATCCTCATGGGCTATGCATGTATAAAGGTTTGTCACGTCTAGTATAATTAGCAGATAAGAATCCTTCCACACCACATTAATGACCTTATTAAAAAAGTCTCTTGTATCTTGGATAGACACAGGAAGTTCTTTAACAAACTCCTGCAGAAACTAATGCAAGTACCTGGGGGTGGGTTTAAATAGACTGCCTATAGCAGAAATTATGGGCCTGCCAGGTGGGGTTTCTTTATTTTTATGAACATTTGGAAAAAAGTAAAAAATTGGTGTGACTGGATTTTCTACCTTCACAGACAGGTATTTGAGATGAGATAGCTTGTCCAAACCTGGCCATCTAGCAAGATCCTTCAAGTATTTGTTTTTCACCTCTGTTAAATTGCTGTGTGGTACTTTTAGGTAGCATTGTTTGTCCCTCACTTGTGTCTTGGCTTCCTCATTATACAAATAAAGTGGCCAAAGGACCACGTTCCCTCCTTTGTTTGATTGTTTCACTACTATATCTGTTCTATTTTTAATGTTCTCAACAAGCATGGAGTATTTCTTATTGTACTGACTACCACTTTTCATAAATGTCTTATGGGTTGTTATTAACAATTCTTTTAAATCATTAATTACCAATTAAAAAAAAACATCAATTGCATCCTTTGGGGTAATGGGAGTAAAGACTGATTTTGGCTTGAACACGGTTTTAATACTTTCATAAATATCTAAACCAAAAGCATCAGAAGTTTCACTCAAAGTCCCAGGTATTGGCAATCTCTCGTATTCCCTCTCGAGTTGATTTAAATCATGTATTAACTCCAAATCACCAATTTTTAGATCCAGAGTTCCTTCTGCATCTGCCTGTATCTTTCCAAATTGCTCTTTTTTATTGGAGAAGAACTTTTTAAGCTTCGGCTTCCTGACAAACTTGTGAAAGTCAATTCTGATTTGGGCATAATTAAAATTTGTCCTCCTACAGTACGATAAACCCAATGATAGTATTTGGGTTTCTTCTTCTGTAAGACTCAGAGTAGACAAATTCAGTATTGCTGCTGGATCACCTATTATTTGCTTTGGAAAGTTTCTATCACCTTGGCTCCAGAACGTAGTTCCATTCCCGCCCCATCGGGCCTTATGCCTCCTTGGTGCCCTTTTCTTTTCCATTGCGGTTTTGGCTGGTATTTTGAGTCCTGTCCAGGCATAAAAAATGCAGTTCGTCAATTACAGATGGGGGCTCTTGTTGATCCCTGCTACGGTTGTCACACCTGTTTCATTCTCTAAACAAGTGTCCACGTTTGAGCTTACCAATGAGCTCGCTTCTAAGCTGATTTCGGCTCCTGTTTGTCGTTCTTCATGTTTCCTTTAATCCTAACCCATAGTGCTGGACAGTCTTTGTCGGCATATGTTACCAAAGCGACTGGCAAACGTATGAATTTGCACTTGCTGATAATTTGTATATATATATATTCACAGAAAAAACCATAGGTTTGAGACCATATATAGTTAGGTATTTGCATTTACAAAACCTTGAAAATTCAATGAAAAAACCTTAGGTTTGAGACCATATATAGTTAGGTGAATATTTTAATCATACAAAACCAATGAAATTCCATATATAGTTAGTTGCACTAACTATATATTTCGCGCACCCGCAATCCACTGCTGATGATGTCACATATTACATCATTCATGACATGGTCAGTGACATCACTGATGACATCACTGATGACATCTCAAATGACATCACTGATGACATCACTGATGACATCTCAAATGACATCACTGATGACATCACTGATGACATCATCCAGTGACTGTGTGTTTCTGTAAAGTTTAAATATGTTTGACATATTGAAGAATGAGTGGATGTATAAGTGTCTGGATGAAGGATTTAGTAGGTGCGTGACTGACTGTATGAGTGAGTGAATAAATGTGTCGTACTAAATGCATGGGTTAGTGACTAAACTGTCTGAATGTGTGCATCAGTATGTCTGTTGTGATGTAAACTGCTGCATGTGTTGATCATTAGCTATACGAGAGGCTATATGTGTTATTGATTGGTTGCCCAAGTATTTGTATGGGAGATTGAGTTTGTGTGGGGGTGGTGGGAGGTGTGTGAATCTGTGCATAGATGTGTGAGCAGTTGATTCACTAGGTGTATGAGTTCAAGAGTGCATGTGGAAACAGCTACATGGGCGGTTGACTGTGTGCATGAGTGTATTGATGAGTGAATGGATATCTCAATGCTACATGTCATAGTAAGTACATATGTAAAACACAGTACATGTGAGAGTTGGCATATATAAATAACTGTGCATGAGAACCAGTGAATGTGTGAGTGGCTGTATGGATCATTGTTAACTTGTATCAGGGATTGTATAAGAGAGTAAATATGTGTTAGTATATGTTTGAATAAGTAAGGTGTGTATAACTGTATAGTTGAGGAAATGGAGGTGAGATTGATTCTTTGCATGACTGACTAGGTGTGTGAGTAACTCCATGGATGAGTGACAGTGTGTGAGTGTCTGTATACACTGAGTGTATCTAAGGTTATAGTAGAGTCTGAAGAGGTTCATCGTATTAGCACATGAATGATGTCATCAGTGATGTGAGCAATGATGTCAAATGAGATGTGATCAGTGATGTCATTTGAGATGTCATCAGTGATGTCATCAGTGATGTCATCCATGATGTCATCGGTGATGTCATCAGTGATGTCATTTGAGATGTCATCAGTGATGTCATTTGAAATGTCATCAGTGATGTCATTTGAGATGTCATCAGTGATGTCATCAGTGATGTCACTGACCATGTCATGAATGATGTAATATGTGACATCATCAGCAGTGGATTGCGGGTGAGCGAAATATATAGTTAGTGCAACTAACTATATATGGAATTTCATTGGTTTTGTATGATTAAAATATTCACCTAACTATATATGGTCTCAAACCTATGTTTTTTTTATTGAATTTTAAAGGTTTTGTAAATGCAAATACCTAACTATATATGGTCTCAAACCTATGGTTTTTTCTGTGAATTTCAAAGGTTTTTTGAATGCTAATTCCTAACTATATAAGGCCCGAAACCTATGGTTTTTTCAGTGAATTTGCAAGGTTTTTTAAATGCTAATTCTATTAGCTGATAACGTTTTTATATATTCAAACTTTTTTTAATGCTAATTCCTAACTATATAAGGCCTGAAACCTATGGTTTTTTCAGTGAATTTCAAAGGTTTTTTAAATGCTAATTCCTAACTATATAAGACCTGAAACCTATGGTTTTTTAGTGAATTCGCAAGGATTTTTAAATACTAATTCTTAACTATATAAGGCCTGAAACTTTTGGTTTTTTCAGTAAATTTCAAAGGTTTTTTAAATGCTAATTCCTAACAATATAAGGCCTGAAACCTATGTTTTTTTCTTTGAATTTCAAAGGTTTGTTAAATGCTAATTCCATTAGCGGATAACGTTTAAATGTATTAATATCCTAGTGGGACCACCTGAGCAGCCCTAAGGGGTCAGGGTGTTTCTACCCTGCCCCCTTTTTGTGTTCTACACGTTTTTTTTTCTGCTTTCTTGTGCCTCAGTCTACTAAGACCCAAGATGGATGCCAACACCTCCTGGTTAGAAGTGTTGACAGCCAATGAGCATGCAGCTTTCTCGGGAAGGCATGCTGATTGGCTGTCACTGTCTGTCAACACTAGCACAAGATAGATGCCAACACCTCCTGGGTAGACGTGTTGATAGCCAATTACCATGCAGCTTTCTCGGGAAGGCATGCTGATTGGCTGCCACTGTCTGTCAACACTCAAAACCAGGAAGTGTTGGCAGCCATCTTGTGCCTTGTTAGAACCAACGCACAAGAAAGCAGTGAAACAAAGGTGTGAAACTCGCAAAGGGGCCAGAGTAGAATCACCCTGACCCCCTAGGCCTGCTCAGGGGGTCCCACAAAGACCCCAAAGGCAAAAAAAAATGATTTAAAAAAATATATATATATTTTTGCCTTCGGGGTCTTTGTGGGACCCCCTGAGCAGGTCTAGGGGGTCAGGGTGCTCCTACCCTGCCCCCTTTTTGAGTTCTACACGTTTGTTTTTCTGCTTTCCTGTGCCTCAGTCTACCGAGGCACAAGATGGCTGTCAACAGTTTCTGTTTTGGAGTGTTGACAGACATTGGCAGCCAATCAGCATGCAGCTCGTGCGCTCCAGGTACGCTTACCGTACGCGTACGTGCACGTACCGTAAGCGCACTGGTAAGCTCACGGGTAAGCTGCTATAGATATATATATTTTTTTAACCTTAATTTCTCAAAATCCACTGGACCGCATATCTTGAGACCTAGCAAAGGCACATCGGGGTAACAGTCCCTACAATTTTGCCAAGTTTGGTGGAAATCCATTCAGCCGTTCGGACTAAAAGTGAGGCCAACCGCCCTATGGAAAATTGCATGGGGAAAACACGTTTTGGGACCCCCCTTTTTTCTCGGCCCCCGCTTGACGAATCCCCCCCCAAACTTTCACGGAAGGACCGGAGAGTAAATGTGCCATTTTCAGGAAAATTTCAGCCAATTCCGTCCATCAACGCCAAAGTTATTCAACATAGAATTTTGAAAAATCCCATAGGAAAAAAATCCTAACTATATATACCTACTGGCGACCGACAGTAGGTAATATATATATATATATATATATATATATATATATATATATATATATATATATAAATCAGCCACTTCCTCCGTTTACACCGGGACCTGTTAACTGCGGTGCAATCCAGGGGCGGAGGTCGCCCTGTGTAAATTATTTGCCACCAGGCACAGCGTCCGCTGTGCATATGCAACTCCACTCCAGTAAATCCGATGAATGAATTCCATCAAACAGCACGTTTGCTCAAAGAAAGTTTATTCCATTAAGGTTCCAGCATGTGATACACGGCAAGTATGGAACAAAACCCAACGCGTTTCGGCGATGTACTCTCGCCTTGCTCACGGGTAACTCGTGTATTGAAAACAAACGATTTAAATAAAGTTTAACCAAAGTGCATACGTGGTCAGTGAACCGGCCATGAACATAGACGAAGGGCATAATTGTAGTGACTATGGTGGCCATCTTTGCATGGTGTCTATTGCAAATAAACAAAGTGGTTTAGCTAATAACACATTACTTCATGTGATAATGGTACACCAAATGCAAGGAAAAACATCATCTCCAAGTGCATGCCAAGTGGCTGTTAAAGAACGAACCATCTATAAAGGATTGTATGCATGAAAGGTGTTCCAGGCCATAAACATAGACAAAGGACATGATTGTAATAACTGTGGTGGCCATCTTTGCATGGTATATTTTCAAAGGAATTTTCCCGTACCAAGCGGATTTGTTTATCATCAATTTAACATATTGACATATTTCTTCATATGATGATGGCACACCAATGCAAAACAAAACATTATCTCAAAATGCGAGCCTAGTGGCTAATATGGGACAGCCTGTTCTGTGACCCATATGGCTTTGTATACTATTGGTAAGTAGCTATAAACAAGCAGCAATAGAACCTAACAAAAATAGTATGCTGTTGAGTTCTGTCAACCGTTCCCAGTGGGTCTGTTTGTCATATCACAGCTTAAGTATATCTATTGATGAGATATATGAAACTTAATAATTCTAAGCCAAGTGGCTGAGTACAGATCAATGTCCAAATAATATTTAAGCAAATCAAGTGACTTAATTGCTTCCATTGAGCAGTATGTGGCTTCTAGACCTTGCTACGCTCATCTTTGTATTCACATCTTTTCTTCCCCAGTGGGAAACCACCTATTCTCTTCTGGTGACAAATCTTCTTGAACCTGTACATTGGTAAGACAAAACAAAATACAGCCTGTCAGCTCATGCATACATTACATGATCAAATATTATTACACTCCAAACTATGTTCAAACAGAATCGATTACATAACCTATGCCTAAGTGATACCAGTGTGATTAAAATGATTAAAATTATTGCAGGAATTAGAACACACAATATAAATCATCTTGGTTGGTAAATACCACCAATACTCAATGAATGCAGAAAACCAGAGGCCAGGAAACCCCCAATGAGGTCATAGTGTGATTAATGATCTACTCGCCCAGATGCCAGGCCATTTCTTCCTCAGAATTCAGACCCCCCGGGATCAGACTATCTAAGTCTACAATATACCTGTTCTCTAACTGTCGTAGCTTGCGAATCTTGTCTCCCCCTCTCTTCATTGGCGGTAATTTATCTACCACAAAGAATTTCAGAAGGTTACGATTCCCCCCATATAGTTCCTCAAAATGTCGAGCAACAGGGGAATTCTGTTCTTTATTTTGAATTGCCCTCATGTGTTGTAAGATGCGGGTCTTTGCTGGGAACATAGTACTGCCTACGTATTTTTTGGGGCAGGGACATGTGAGGACATAGACGCAGTATTCTGACAAGCATGTAAGATGTTTTTCAATAATTCTTTCTTTATCCTCGACAGGGAAGTACACTTTTTTGACATTAGTACTATACTTGCAGGTTTTGCATTTCATGCAAGTATAGAAGCCCTGGATCTTGGAGGTATTGGGTTTGATCATGCTCACCTCATTACGGCTTACTTTATTCCTCAGTGTGTCTGCTCTACGGTAGGTGCTACTGGGCCTTTCCTTAAGGATATCATTGAGAGTAGGTTCAGTCTTAAGGACTTTCCAATGTTTCTGTAAACTTTTTTGTACTCTCCATGACTTGGAGTGAAAAGTGGAAATGAATCGGATCGTTTCTTTTCCCTCATTCTCTTTTCTCTGCTCTGGGGTCAGAAGGGACAAATGACTGATCTTACTGGCCTTGTCAAAAGCACAATCTATAATGTCTTGGTTGTACCCTCTTTCCCTGAAACGTTTTTTCATGCATTCTCCTTCTTTGACAAAGTCGGAGTCTCTGCTACAATTCCTCCGAGCCCGTAGGAATTCTCCGTACGGAATGCTCTCTATCAACGCTTTCGGGTGGCTACTCTCCGCATGGAGTAGGGTGTTTCCTGCAGTCTTTTTGCGAAATAGTTTCATCGCAAGTTTGCCTGCTACAACCTCCACAGATAGGTCAAGGAAGACTGCCCCATTTTCACTGATATTACCTTCTAGGGTCAGGTTGAGATCATTTCTGTTGAGTTCTTTGATAAATAGTTCTGCAGTATTCTTCGGACCTTCCCAGATGATAAATAGGTCGTCTATATATCGCAGCCATACTTTCACATGACTGCGATATAGATGATTGGTCCTGGCTACTTGCTGCTCCCAGCTCGCCATGAATAAATTAGCGAAGCTGGGAGCAAAGCAAGTCCCCATCGCTGTCCCCTGGCACTGACGATAGTACGTATCATTGAACACAAAGTAATTGTGCTCAAGACAGAACTCCATCATTGTGATGATCATATTCGTATGCTCAAGATAAGAGATGGATCTTCTTTTCAGGAACATACGACAGGCCTCAATACCATTGTTATGTCTGATTGACGTATATAGACTACACACGTCTAATGTAATAAACAGATAGTTCTCATTCCAAACACAGTCTTTCATCTTGTTGATGAAATCCCTACTATCTTTGAGGTAAGATGGGGTGTCTTCCACAAAGGGGCGAAGAAAATGGTCAATATATCTGGATGTATTCTCCAGCAAAGATCCAATTGAAGAAACAATTGGTCTTCCTGGAGGATTTTTAAAATTCTTGTGGAGTTTTGGCAACAAATATAAAACTGCTATCATGGGGTTACGATTCAGAAGGAATGAGTACTCATTCCATTCAATAAGTCCTTGATCTTTCCAACATTTCAACATTTCAAAATATATGGTATTCGTTTCTTCAATCTTTTCCAAAGATGAAATCTCATAGCAGTCTGCACATTTCAGTTGCCTTATACCTTCAGCAATATAAGCTTTAGCATCCATCACCACCACGTTACCCCCCTTGTCAGATTGTCTTATTACAATGGAAGAGTCCTCACGTAGTGTTTTTATGGCAATTCGTTCACATTTGGTCAGATTGTCTCCCGACCAATGTTTCTGTTTTGCCAAGTTTTTGAAATCAGCAATCATAAGAGATTCAAATATATCAATACCACATGTAGGTAACGAGGGGTTAAATGAGGATTTCGGTTTGAAAGAATTAGGACAGTTTAAATTCGTATTGAAACCTAAGGATTTAGCATCAATCAATTCATTTGTAGGCATGCCCCCTTCTAAGCTTTTCAAGGTGATCAATGCTTCTACTTCGATTATGCTTTCATTAGCAGGTTTTGTGCTAGATGGAACAGAGGTAGTGTTTTTTACTTTAAGTTTATTCCATTTGTGTAGTCTTAGCTTTCTTGTGAATTTAAAAAGGTCTATACGCTCTTGTGAGTAACAGAAGTTAGTTGTAGGACAAAAAGAAAGGCCAAATTGGAGTACCTCATGCTCACTCTTGGATAAAGAGCGGGATGACAAATTTATCACATTTTGTAAATTCATTTTCCTCTTCTTTTCTGGCCCCGTGTTTCCACTCCCATAGGGGCTATGTTTCCTTTTGCCACTTCCGCCCCGCCTGCCTTTTGGTTGGGCTTGTTGTCGTCTTTTCCTTGATTTCCTCTGCCTCTGCCTTTTCCTCTGAATCCTTGGCCCCTTCCTCGGCCCCGATCTATTTGCCAATTCTGTTGTTGTTGGTTTTGGTTCATACGTTTGAACTCCATCCAAAAATTTGTCGACTTGGTTGGGTCTTTTGTTATATTTTCTGTAGAACCTGATGCCTGTTCCTCTACAGACACATCACTCTCTACCACCTCCTCCCCAGATTCCGCTTCCATCTGGGTTTTATCAATATTTGCTTGTATTCCTTTGCGTACCATGTGGTCATATTTCTTGCTGAACGTGAATACTCTTCCAGAGTTATAGTCAATTTGGTCCCTTAAGAATTTACGTTCTTTCTTGGCTATTATTTCATCTTCATGTTTACTGATTCTTTTATTGATTTCTTCCATCTTTTTGGTAAAGGTTTCTGGTGTCTCCTCTTTGGAGATTTCCTCCCTGAGCTCTGCTATTTTCTTGAGTAGTATCAGTCTATCCTTCCATGCGTGTACCATTATCACATGAAGTAATGTGTTATTAGCTAAACCACTTTGTTTATTTGCAATAGACACCATGCAAAGATGGCCACCATAGTCACTACAATTATGCCCTTCGTCTATGTTCATGGCCGGTTCACTGACCACGTATGCACTTTGGTTAAACTTTATTTAAATCATTTGTTTTCAATACACGAGTTACCCGTGAGCAAGGCGAGAGTACATCGCCGAAACGCGTTGGGTTTTGTTCCATACTTGCCGTGTATCACATGCTGGAACCTTAATGGAATAAACTTTCTTTGAGCAAACGTGCTGTTTGATGGAATTCATTCATCGGATTTACTGGAGTGGAGTTGCATATGCACAGCGGACGCTGTGCCTGGTGGCAAATAATATATATATATATATATATATAACATTTCTATGGCAAAATGAAACCCTTCATTTTGTTCCTTTTCAAATTAAATGTATTAAGTGTTACCACTTTATTCCAATCAAGATGACTTCAGGTGTGCCATACTTTTGTCATAAGTAAGACTGTTAGCGTTCTAGTTGTTCTTTAGAACACTCTGGGACATTCTGTCATTGGGCTATAGTTGGGCTACATCTGGCTGATATTTGGGCTACATTTGGGCTCTTTTGTCTCTGGTGGCCATCTTGGGAGACTGCATATCAGAATGTGTTTAATGAAATATAAGAGGATTTGAGAAGTCACTCAAAATGTGCCCTAATTTTTCTTTCTTCAGCACTAATCATAATTTCTATGGCAAAATGAACCCCCTCATTTTGTTCCTTTGCAAATTAAATGTTTTAAGTGTTAACACTTTATTCCAATCAAGATGACTTCAGGTGTGCCATACTTTTGTCATAAGTAAGACTGTTAGCACTCTAGTTGTTCTTTAGAACACTCTGGGACATTCTGTCATTGGGCTATAGTTGGGCTACATCTGGCTGATATTTGGGCTACATTTGATTTTTTTGTCTCTGGTGGCCATCTTTGGGCTACATTGGGCTACATTGGGCTACATTTGGGCTCTAACATATATATAGCCCAATGTAGCCCAATATATATTTTTCAAAGTTAATTTTCGTAAAAACCACTGGAGCATAGATCTTGAGACATAGCAAAGGCACATCGGGCTAACAGTCCCTACAATTTTGCCAAGTTTGGTGGAAATCCATTCAGCCGTTCGGGCTAAAAGTGAGTCCAACCGCCCTATGGAAAATTGCATGGGGAAAACACGTTTTGGGACCCCCCTTTTTTCTCGGCCCCTGCTTGACGAATCCCCCCCAAACTTTCAGGGAAGGACCGGAGAGTAAATGTGCCATTTTCAGGAAACTTTCAGCTAATTCCGTCCATCAACGCCAAAGTTATTCAACATAGAATTTTGAAAAATCCCATAGGAAAAAAATCCTAACTATATATACCTACTGGCGACCGCCAGTAGGTAATATATATATAAATATATATATATATATATATATATATATATATATATATATATATATATATATATATATATATATATATATATATATATATATATTCACTGAAAAAACCATAGGTTATAGACCATATATAGTTAGGAATTAGCATTTACAAAACCTTATTTTACTCACACAAAACCATTGAAATTCGCATATATAGTTAGTTGTACTAACTATATATCGCGCACCCGCAATCCACTGCTGATCATGTCACATATTACATCATTCATGACATGGTCACTGACATCACTGATGACATCACTGATGACATCTCAAATGACATCACTGATGACATCACTGATGACATCTCAAATGACATCACTGATGACATCACTGATGACATCACTGATGACATCTCAAATGACATCACTGATGACATCACTGATGACATCTCATTTGACATTACTGATCACATCACTGATGACATCATTCATGTGATAATACGATGAACCTCTTCAGACTCTAATATAACCTTAGATACACTGAGTGTAAACAGACACTCACAGACTGTCACTCATCCATGGAGTTACTCACACACCTAGTCAGTCATGCAAAGAATCAATCACACCTCCATTTCCTCAACTATACAGTTATACACACCTTACTTATTCAAACATATACTAACACATATTTACTCCCTTATACAATTCCTGATACAAGTTCACAATGATCCATACATCCAGTGACCGTGTATTTCTGTAAAGTTAAAATATGTCTTACACATTGAAGAATGAGTGGATGTATAAGTGTCTGGATGAAGGATTTAGTAGGTGCATGACTGACTGTATGAGTGAGTGATTAAATGTGTCTCACTGAGTGCATGGGTTAGTGACTAAACTGCCTTAATTTGTCTATCATTAAGTTTGTTGTTCTGTAAACTGCTGCATGTATTGATCAGTAGCTATATGAGTAACTATATGGGTTATTGATTGGTTGCCCAAGTATTTGTATGGGAGACTGAGTGTGTGTGTGGGTGGCTGGGAGGTGTATGACTCTGTGCATAGATGTGTGAGCACTTGATTCACTAGATGTATGGGTTCAAAAGTGCATGTGGATACAGCTGTATGGGCGGTTGACTGTCTGCATGAGTGTATTGGTGAGTGAATGGATATCTCAGTGCTACATGTCAAAGTAAGTACATATGTAAAACACAGTACATGTGAGAGTTGACATATATAAATAACTGTACATAAGAGCCAGTGAATGTGTGAGTGACTGTATGGATCATTCTGAAATTGTATCAGGGATTGTATAAGAGAGTAAATATGTGTTAGTATCTGTTTGAATAAGTAAAGTGTGTATAACTGTATAGTTGAGAAAATGGAGGTGTGATTGATTCTTTGCATGACTGAGTAGGTGTGTGAGTAACTCCTTGGATGAGTGACAGTCTGTGAGTGTCTGTTTACACTGAGTGTATCTAAGGTTATATTAGAGTCTGAAGAGGTTCATCGTATTATCACATGAATGATGTCATCAGTGATGTGATCAGTCATGTTATCAGTGATGTCATCAGTGATGTCATTTGAGATGTCATCAGCGATGTCATCAGTGATGCCATTTGAGATGTCAATGACCATGTCATGAATGATGTAATATGTGCCATGATCAGCAGTGGATTGCGGGTGCGCGATATATAGTTAGTACAACTAACTATATATGCGAATTTCAATGGTTTTGTGTGAGTAAAATAAGGTTTTGTAAATGCTAATTCCTAACTTTATATGGTCTATAACCTATGTTTTTTTCAGTGAATTTTCAAGGTTTTGTAAATGCTAATTCCTAACTATATATGGTCTATAACCTATGGTTTTTTCAGTGAATTTCATAGGTTTTTTAATAGCAAATATCTATATGTATGAAAGTAATAATTTTTATTAGAAATTTTAAAATGTGTAAATATTTTTTTTTTATTATGTGCCCCGGTACGCGCCCCGGGGTGCTCCCGGGGCACGTACCAGTGAACGTACGGGTGAGCGTCTCGTGAGCGCTTTACCCGCGAACGAAAACAACATCATGACGTTTCGCGTAGTCGCGTGATACGCCGCGTAAACGTGACGCATCGCGTAACCGCGTGATGCGTTTCTTCGGCGTGCTCCGTAAACGTACCCGGAAGCGCTCCGTGGCGCGACCCGGAGCGCGCAACGTAAGCGCTCCTGTGCGCGTAGCGTAAGCGCGTCAGGACATGTGACCTGAAAATAACACTTTTCATTGGTTCTCAACTTTCTTTTTCTACAAATGATGAAAGCCCCCTCCTCTTTTCCTCATTCTTACTTTTTTCTTTGAGAAAGCAAGAGCTATTTGTGAGACATGGCTTCAGTGTAGCTGCAGCTAGTGCACCCCCACCACCACCACCACCACCCAGAAAGGAAGGCCCACCACCACAGATCCTTCCAGGAGTTGAAGAAGAGGAGGAAGAAGATGATGAGGACCAACAAACCATAAGATACTTGCCTAAAGAACCAAGACAAAGCCATGTCAAAGTTCATTATATATAGCAGTATTTTTCCATCCCTGCTGGGCAAAAAAAGTGAATGCCCCGAAGGTGACATGCTTAATTTGCAAAGAGGTCATGTCCAGGGGCAACCCAAATAAAAAATATTCATTTGGGAACTACACAATGATCCGCCACATGCAGAGGTGGCACCCTAACAATCTGGCACAAGCTGAGGTACGGGATCTGTCTCAGAAAAAAAGAGACCATCAGGCCAGCACCTCCTCAGGTGAATCTTCATTTGCAGCACCAGAAGGGCGCGAAACAGTCCCAAATATACAAAAAAAATTGGTGTAATAAAAATGGTCTGCATTTTTTGCGGAAAGACCCTCTGCTACGGGGAACTAAGCATTCACCTTATTAATGCTTCCATCGACAACCACAACTGCAGCAAGAGAAGAAAGCAGTAGGTTTTTTTTTTTTTTTTGCTCCTCTCGAGCCACTGTTAATTCCCAGTTTTTTGTTTCTTGTTTTTTGTTGAGCCCTTTATAATGGCTGTTTTTCGTTGTTTCCCCCCCAAAAAACAAAAAAAACATAAAATTGTTCAAAAAATACAAAAAATACAAAAAATGTTCAGAAAAATAAAAAAAATATAAAACAACAAAAACATTAAAAAAAAGTTCTTTTCAGAACTACCTCGCATTTTTAAAAAATTACTAAAATTTTTAGCACTCTTGACTACATTTTTCTCATTGGTGCGCTTCCCGGTACGCGCACCGGTACGCGAACTGGAAGCGAACCAAAAAAAAAATTTTAAAAAAAAGAAGAGTTAGTATAAGGGAAGGAAACAGAGAGTAATGTTAAAAGAAAGACAGCTAGAGGGAGTAACAGAGAGATACTGTTTAATAGATCTATTTACCAAAGAAAAGATGGAAGAGGGTATAATTGTGAAAAACAAAATAGATAAGGAAGTGAAAGAAAAAAGGAGAGTAGAAGAATAATAAACAAGAGTTTCTTAGAGAATGTGAGTGAATGTTTAAAATAAGAAGAAAAATAGTAAAGGATGTGGAATGAGAGGTGGGGATAGAACCGGACTAAAAGAACAATCCTGAGGGAAAGTGTTAAGAAAACAGTGAGCAAAAGTAAATAGGAATAAAACAAGATGTATGATAGTGACTAAGGTTAAAACATGTGGAATAACAGAGAGAAAAAACAGAAAGCAGAAAAGAAGAAGTGACAGAAAAGGAATGATTGAAACAGCAAAGAAATGTAAATAACATAGGGGCATATTATCAACACAGGCGATAAAATTTTCGCTGCTTTTATCGGCAGAAAACTGCCGCTAAAGCCGCTTTTGCAGCAGAAAACTGGCGCTAAAGCCGCTTTTGCGGCAGTTTTCTGCCAATAAGAGCAGCGATAATTTTATTGCCTGTGTTGATAATATGCCCCTTAGTGTGCTTGAACTACAGGGAGAAAGCATAATGAACAAGTAGTGAAAGAGTGATCAGTCAGAGACAGTGAGAGTAATAGAACAGGAGTGAGGAACTATGAGAACAGAGGGACTGAGAAAAGGAGTGGAAGGAGTAGAGTAAGTAAGTAATAGAGAAAGGAATGAGGGAAATAGCAAAGGCAGGAAACTGAGGGTTAAAGAAATGAAGCAGTGGAACTAATAGAAGTTAAATGTGATAGAAATGTAACGAAAAGAGTACAAAACATTTACCTTATAATTGTCGTTAACTTAGTCACTTGTTATTTTTATACTTTCATTCTGTGAAAGAAAGAACAAAAATTTGAAAAATATTAAAACATGTATTTAAAAATTAGAAAAGACAAGGGAAAAGATTGACAATCATCCAATTTTACAAAGAAATAAAGTTAGAGATAAACATGCAGAAAAAAAAGAGAAAGAAACGGTGATAGACAGTCAGACACAAAAAGAAATTGAAATAGAGTAAATTACTAAGAGAAAAAAAAGAAGATACTTTCAGTGACGGAAAAGAAGGATAGAAGAGAAAACTAAATTGAAGTTGTGTAAGCTACTAAAAGAAAGTGAGTAAGGTAAACTATATAAGGAAAGGGTGAATAAGGAAAAGAGAGTGAGGGAGAGAGGAGACAGAGGAAGTGAAGGAAAGAGTGTCAGATAGAGACTGAGTGAGGCATCTACACAATGTGATTCATAATGTTAGGAAACACAGGTAATGTAATTGAAAAACGTTCAATTTATTTTGCTCATTCCACAATCACATCACCTGTGTTTCCTTTGCTTAGGTATCTCATTGTGCTGATGGAGTCTAGCATATCAAAGACTACGCAGAATTTGAGCACTGTATGCAACAATTTTGACATTTACAGAAGATTCAGCTTCTCCATGCCCCCTACACAGTCCTAAATGTTTACAGTTTAAACTGACGGTATCTTGTTGCAGATGAAGTGAGGTCTATCTTGCAACATGGTGCGTCTTTTGCACTGCTGCTGTGTCACAAAAGTGACGCAACGGCGGCGCAAAAGAGGCGCACGGCCATCATAAAACTGCCCCTAACATTTTAAATGATTGTTTCAGGATGCCGATAAGGTGTGGCCTATCCAGAGATTTGTTTGAGGTGAGGCCTACTCAGAGTTACAGATTAAATTTAGGCTTGTTGAAGAGTACAGAGGAGATAATACATGTGCAGGCCTACCAATGAAGTGAGTCATGTCCACTGCACTCTTGAACAAAGGCCAGACCTCCTCTGTCTCCCTGGACAGGCCTAAACCTCATCTGCACAATGTGATTCGTAATGTTAGGAAACACAGGTGATATAATTGAAAAACGTGCAAATATTTTTGCTCATTTAACAATCACATCACCTGTATTTCCTCAGCTTAGGTATCTCATTGTACAGATGTAGTCTAGCATATCCAAGAGTACGCAGAAGGTGAGGACTGTATGCAACAGAGCAATGTACATTACTCACCTCCCTTGACACTTACAAAGCCTCAGTTTCTCCATGCCTCCTACACAGTTCTTAATGTATATCATAAATACAAAAAGTACAGAATTAATTATACATGTTAAATGGTTTATTTTTGCTGTTCTCAGAATATATCAAATTTCACTAAAAACAGTGACTTGAATGTATTCATCATATAACAGCGGGGAAAAAAACCCACAATCAAAATGATTGTGTTTAAAAAACCCATATAACATAACCAATCAGAAATCAGAACTCCTCAAAAGTAACTTACTTTCCATGACATCGAAGGATGTCCTATGAACAGCTTATACTCTGTTGTGCTGTTATTATTTTCAGCCCGCCACTTTCTGAAAGAAAAGCTCAATCGTTTTGACAAATATGTTACATACAATAAATGACTTCTCGCTCTCTACCGCACTTCTCCTCAAGGCCAAATCGTGTAAGAGCCATTTATAAGTCTTGGAATTCTTCTAAGCAAATCCCGTCATTTTCTTTTTCCGAAACTTTCAGAAAGAAAACGTTCAAGATCACTTTCACAATCCTGTACTAGTAATATCTCACCCTTCTTGCTCACTCATGTTCCACATTTCCTATGACACTGATACTGCTTACTATGAAGCAGACTTACACTACCTCTATGACTACTACAATTATTTAATTCTCTACATCACTTTTAATCACAAAGCAATTTAAAACAGTACATAAAATTATATCAACTCCTAGAATAATTATAGGCCAGTTACCTACCCTAAATTCTTTCTTCTGAAAACAGAAAGTAAGAATATTTTTAAATAAAAAGGCAACATTGTTTCATAGTGAAATGTGAATTATTTCTGGAACATCAGCTTTTTTTACATTTTGAATAAGATGTGTAATAAGTGGATGTTGTCAAAGGACCATCATGTCATATAATAGCTGCAGTTAGAAATGTTCTTCCTAAAATCAACGACTGTGTAGCCACAACATTTGTAATTAAAGTTGAAAACTTATTTTCATCAGGTTTATATAGTTGGTATTTTTAAATGACATAATAACCAAAAGTTTGTTCAAAAAATGTGTACACCATTGCAGACTTACATTACCTCTACTCCATGTTTTGATTGGATGCTTGAATTAGCTTATTAAAAGAAACAGTTTTTCTGAACTCATTCAAAGTGCAGTTATTTTTCCATGACGTCAAGTGTTATGGTAAGAACACCGTTTGCTTTGGGAAATACTCTGTTGTCCTTTAACTAATCCGTGCCCACCACTTTCTGTAAGAAAACCTTCTTTTTTTTCAGGAACTACTTAAAACTCAAAAATAACTTTTGACTCTGTACTACACTTATCCTCAAGGCCAAATAGTGTAGGAGCCATTAGAACCTCTTGAAATTCCTCAGAGCAAATCCCGAGATTCTTTCCCTAAAATTTTGGTTGTAAAAACACCAGGTAAGAATTTTTAAGGTCAAAAGGCAATTTTTTTTTTAAAGTTAAAACAGAATCATTGCAGAATGACCAGCCGTTTCTAGACTTCAAATAAGCTGTGTAATGTCCTGATGTTGTTGAAGGACCGTCATGATATATAATTGCTGCAGTTACAAAAGTCCTTCCTGATATTGACAACTGCGAAGCCACAAAATGTTTAATTAAAGTTGTCAATTTTGTTCCATCAGGCCTACATCGTTGGAACATTAAAATGACATACTGGCCATATGTTCGTATAAATAATGTGGACACCATTTCAGACTTACATTGGCTACACTCCATGTTGTGATCGGCTGCTTTTACTAGCTTATTAAAGGACACTGATTTACTGTCTGGCAAAGTTAAATATATAAATCTTTCTGAGTCTACACTAGTAGTACTTGATACCCTACAGTTCTCGCAGTCATGCTGCCAATGATAAGAAAGGCCAAACAGGTGATCTACATCTACACCCTCATCTTGCAATACATCAAGCATATACATTAAAAACTCCTGACAATCTTGCTGAATATTTTGAGAGAATTGCGTTTGACCTGAACATTTGTCTAACAGATTTCGAATTTCAGACACACTTTCTATTTTTGTTCTATCAGTGCTACATTTCTCTAACACAGAATTCAACAAACTGCAAAATCTTTGATCCGAATTGACCACAATCTCTTCTTTTAAAGTATCTAGAGAAAAGACAACATTAACCATAACATTAGCATAGCAGTTGACACCAGAACTATTTTCAAATTGAAAACCAACAACATCTTCAACAGAATCCATTTTTTTTCTGCTTATAATTTCGGGTTCATCGACTTTTCGTCTTTTTGCTACAACCTCCCTACTATTGGTCACATTTCTTCATTTCCGGCCTACCACACGTTTCTCAAACAAAGGATATTGAGGCAAATGTGGCGCATACTCTCTTCTTAACCTATTGTATTCCTTAACACAATCTAGATCCGCACAAATGTTTGTGACATCACAATCAATCAAGTACAATCCCGATAAAGTTCTGACTCGTGACAATGCCACATATGCCATACCCTCCTTGAACACAGAACTGCCAATATTCACCAATGCACTGTCTACACTTAAACCTTGCGATTTATGGATTGTCACCGCATATGCCAAGCAAACAGGAAACTGCTTACGGCGAACATATAAGTCTTTTACAAGCAAAAACCTAGCAGAGCAACGACCAATTAGCTGTACTTCCTCAATGCCATCAAATTTAATTTTTAAAAATTCAATTCCATCTCTATTTCTGTATTTCTCAAAATCAACAACATTACCCATTGATCCATTTACGAGACCTCTTTCAACATGTAAATTCCTTCTTAAAATTATACGGCAATTTAAGCACACATTCAGAGTCTTTTCAAAACCAGCAGTTTTAGATATAGTCTTCTCTAATGAATCCAATTTTGATTTCAAATTCTCAGACAAAATAATTGTTGCTCCCATATGCTCTATTCTGTCAATAGCTTCCAGTTTCACAATCTCTTGGTTTTCTAAATTCAACATTTTGTTGTTGAAGATGGCACATTCGGCAAGAGTTGGCATCAAACATATTCCAGATTTCTTCTCAGTAATTTTCCGAAAAATATTCTCAGGCACAACGTCTTCTTCTGGATACAAATTTGACAGTAATCGTGCATGTAAAGCTTCTTTCCCATGCTCGGTCACTTTTCCGATTCTAACATCTTGTAGAATATTCTTATAATCTTCACCCTTCGCTTGACGCATATTTTCACGCAGTTCAGCATAATTGAAGTTTAACCATATATTGACGTTGCCAATGCTCCCTATGCACTTCCTGGTATCTTCATGCGTGAGCATTTTGAACACAGGTTGTCCTTTCACTGGTGTGAGCTGCAGAAGATCACCGAAAACAATGATGTGTTTGCCACCAAATAACACATCATACTCTGTTTTGAGAACTTCTTGCATTCTCAAATGCACAAAGGCAAGCATGACATTGGAAACCATGCTTACTTCGTCAATGATAAGAAGTTTCATTTTCCTCAAGACTCTTGAAACTTCACAGCAAGCATCTCCAGATAACTTGTGGTATTGTAATTTGTTATCATGCTCCACTGGCAGCATCAGTAGACGATGCAAAGTAATACCTTTAATGTTATGTGCTGCCAGTCCAGTTGGAGCGGTGACAACATAAGACAGCGATGACTCAGTCCTTTTCTGCAAATAACATGAAATTGCTTTAATGAGGAAACTTTTTCCAGTTGCCGCTTCTCCACTCACGTACAGTCGGACAGGCTTCAATGACGTACATGAGCACTCTTTCTTCTCATGACTTAATCCATGATCTATTTGGTTGGTAACTTCGTCATATATTTTCCTCTGCTCAACGTTGAGTTGTCTTTCCAAGTCTTCTAAGTTAACCGCATCCTCCTGAGCATGTGCCATGGCTCTTTCCACTTCAATCATGGCAGTGGCAGCTTCATTTTCGATAACTGGTCCTCCTAGTGGATCCTGACTCAATGAAACAGAACTCTGACTGTCCTGGGAACTGTCTCTAGCAATCTTGGCTGCAATCGTTGCTTCCTGCTCGATTTCCGCATTCAACATTTCTAGATATTTGGGAAAAACAGGACATTCTATGGTCTCCTTGGCGGCATTGAAAGAGTCTTCGTAACAGAGGAAATCTCCAAGCAGTTCCTCTTCTGCACGCCAAGGCTTGAAAAGTTGCAAAAGTACTAAATAGAAAAACTCTTTTCTTTCAGGAGATTCGCCACTCAATTTTCGATGGTTTAACAAGTGGCATTTTCTTTGCTTGACCAGACATCCCTCACTTCCAATTAGAGCATACACTCCTTTATCAATATCTTCTTTGATGTTCCTCTTGAATATGTAATTTTGTAGAACCTCATACAGACAAACATTCTCGAGGTGACTGCTTCTATTTGGATAATATGTATCCAACATGTTGGTCTTCAAAATATCTGTACTGTTTGGCTCCTTTTCCGCCAAATACTCAATTTCCCGTACAGGTTTCAGAACTCGATTACGCATTGCAGCAAGACCAAGACTCGCCCAAATGATACTCCTGGATTTGGCATAGAGACTTGCTGAAGACAACCGGTCAGAACATTCGTAAGCTCCGATTTCTCGATGCGACAACATCTTCAGACTGAAACTGTACAACTTCTTACTGAGGCTCTTTTCATGGGAAATGTCCTCCCACATATCCTTCAATTCTGTCTTTTCTTTTTTGGTGATGTAAGATGTCACATACCGAGCCACAGCCATACAGTTATCAGCCACAAACTGTTTATCCATGTTAGCATTCCACATGGACAAAATCACTGGGTTGTAGTCGTTGATGTACTTGGACTCTTCGTTCCTTTTCAAATTGTAAGTATTTTTGGGTGATTTCTTCATCACATTATGTCGCAGCGAAGACATCAAACTGTTCACTCTTCCTTTAGAAATCACCGGTCGTGGAAAGGCGAAACGACATTTTGTGTAGAACTTGTCCTTGTTTCTGAATATACGACGACAGTACTTTCCACAACGATGGCTTTGGAAGCGTAAAACTTGTTCTCTTAGGCTTTTGTCTTCCTTTGCCTTTGGAACAGCACATGTAGAATACTGTTCTATGAAACTCATCACTAAGTCATCCGGATCTGTTCCAAATTTGGGTGCATCTTTGATCCACAGCAGCATATGTATATGAGGAGCACCTCTTGCTTGGTACTCCTTTCTCCAGAAGAAATCCAACACCTCTCCAAGAAGTGGATTTTTCTTGTTCATGATGAAAGACATCATAGCTTCAAATCTATGATTGAAGTACCTGCATACATTCACTGGATCCAAAAAGCACAGTTCTCCGGGTGTCTTGAATTCGATATTTTCAATGTTTCCATTTGCCTCTCGTAGAAATTCAAGTAAGTCTTCCCAGCCATACTCGGCACAGCTGAGAGTGAGGAACCATGTGGGAGTTCCTAAGTTCCTCAGCATACATTTTAAATCACCATGACGACGGTACCAGTACTCATTAGTACCACGCTGACACGCCATGAGATTAATCAGGTGAGAATCCAAAATACTGTCTTGCACATTGACTTTATCCATAAAGTCCCTTGCCGAGATATTTTGCATGTGTACACCACTTTTCAAGATGTGGTTCACTGCATATGACAGTCCAGACAGATCGCTTTCAAACAGTAGATGAAACAAATAGGGAATGCATTGACGAAACCTAGGATCTTCTGCATACAATCGTAAAGTCCGGTATTCAGAAGCAGGAATTTGATCAGGTCGCTCATCATATCTTCCTCCTTGACCTGTTGGAAATAGCTGTGGGAAACACGGAGCTTCCAAACTTTCCTCCCAAACACTAATGGGACTTCCTTTGGCTTGTTTCATTTGAAACAACTCAATAGCATTCCCCATGACTTCCTTGGAATGCAAAGGATGAACACCATAATGTTCATATATTTCTTCATTTTTAGAGGCTTCTACTTTCTCAATTTGACCAGCACACAAATCGCTATCCTCTTCTTCACTTACTTCCTCTTCTGCAACATATACATTCTTGTAGTACTTATTGTTTTTCTTCAAATACAATGTTGCCTTTTTGACTTTCCTAACATCCACTAAATCTTGCCAGATTTTCTTACTCTTTGTCGGAACCCCATTAACTAAGATAACCAGAGGTTCCTCTTCCACTTTCTCTACTCCAATTGTATTAATGTTTTTCTTCAAATCTAGAGGCAAATAAACAACTCTTCCCTTTAATCCTCTCTGTAAATCTGATGGAGGCAATTTCCCTGTCTTTAGCTCCATTCGTACAATAGCCTGAAAGGGATGGATACTTTGAATCAAAATAGATTCATAAGTATTTAAATCCTTCAATTCAGAAGGAATCTCAACCAATTCCAGATTATTATGAACCGCTCTACCAGGCATCCGGTTTTCATTTAATTTGTTACAACAATAAGTACACACACGTTGATCCGATCCCAAATCAAAACATTTTCTACCATCAAGTATGTTACAAAATCCTTCCATTCACTATTATTTTCCCTTTCACTTTTCGCATATAAATCCTCTAACTTAGTCTGATTCTTATAATAAGTGCATCGACAACACACACAAGTGAAATTAGGCCTCTCACTTGATTTCACCTGAAACGTGGCAATTTCTTTCTGAAAATTATCTGTACTGGAAACCTGTACACTATCTTCCACATTACCTTCTTCTTCTGGGTCAATTTCAACATTCTCCTCAATTTCTTCACAAATATTCTTCACATCTACTTCAGAACCATGCAAAAGAGCAGTGCATAATTGTTTAAGCATAATTGCTGGACTCTTAGCATAATACAACATTCTAACTAATTTCCTCACTTTATTATGATACACTGCTAGCATCCTGAAATGATGAAAAACACTCTGGCATACTCTCCTGGAAAGACAAGCCAGTGAATGACCATGCAACCCTGTCACTTCTCTGACTCTGCAAGGATCTAATTCTTGCAACAACTTCATTTTCTGTTTTAAACTTTTCTTATTAAATGTCCGTACAAAATCACAAAGCAAATTGATGGAATCCTGTCGCACACTGCAAATACTACTACACTTCCAGGTATACACTGGTCCCTTAGGACGTCTTCCTAAAACCTCATTACCTAACACCTCTTCTGCCTCTGTTTTCACAAGTTTTTCTTTTTCAACTGGACAACCATCTTTCACCTCATAAGCTCGACCACTGGTGTCAACTGCATGCACCAAATCATTATCCTGGAAATAACTCTCCTCATTAAAAAATGCCTCACAACTTGAACTATGCATCCATTCTCCTGAAAGAACTTCACAAAAATTACTACGATTAACTGTTCTCTTCCATCTACTATTTGTTTTGAAATCATAAATTGCCTTGTTTAGTTTCCTAATTCTATTGATTATCAAAATAAATAACTTTCGCTTAATTTCGAACGCCTGATCAATAATTTTCTCAACTTTTTTTTTCTCTTATAAAAAACCACTTTCTGTTGACCTTTCTTAATATTTTTTAACAAATTGCCAATTATCCTGTTGCGGAACATTTGTCTACGAATCTCCCTAAACTGATTTTTCCTTCTACTACCATGCACAGAGTTATCTCCTGCTCTAGCAGTAACATTTTTGATTGGTCTTTCCTTTCCGTTTAAAATGGCTCTCTTTTTCTGGACTAAAACATGTTCTGTAGTAATACTTTTTTTTCTACAAATGTTTCTTAGGAATGATTTCGTTGTCTTACCCGGAGCTTTCTTGGTGACTTGACGAGTTTTTATTGTAGAGGACTGCTGCAAGCATTTAATAATTTGCTGTCTTTGATGTTTTGTAGCCTTTCAGCTTCTTTCTTTAGATGGCATATTGTAGTTTTGAAATGATCTGCAGTTGAATCTGTGGTAAAATATAATAAAAAATGTTATTAACCACTATTACCAAACAGTAAATCAATAACAGTCGTCAAAAAATGAACACACTACTTGTCAATTTTACATACAATAATTTTTAGTGCATTGGCAAATTTAGTACTCACAAATAGTAGCAAAGAAATAGAATGCTTCTACATTTGACCTTTGCTCTTTTATATGTGAATCTGAACAAATTTTTATCAGCATATTTCCCTATTTTATTAAAGACACTTCACACAAGCTGTTTTTGAAGATGTGTTTAATTTTAAATGAAACGGTTAACATGGTTACTTTTCATTTCCAGTAACTTTTAAAAATAACTGTTTACAGTTCCATAGGCTCGAGCAGGTCAGCTTCCCACCCTATGTCATACAATTCTGACAAATCGGCATCCTCATCATGTTCTTCATCATCCTCAGGATTTAAATCATCCAAGGGATCTACTTCCACTGATGTTTCAATCACAATTTCAATGATAATATCGAGATCAACAGATTGCTCATTATCACTCATGCTTGATGTTGTCGTTATCTTTAAAGAAAGAGAACAACAATGAGATGTTGCAGAGTAAGAGACAAATCTCAGAGACTATAATTGTAAAATTGTTTAACAAGAGTAACATTTTGCAGATATTATTTAACCATGTCCAGCGATGCTGAGGAGGTGAGGCCTATGTTCAATTTTTCAGTGAACAGGACTCATCTCTTCTTAACCTTGGATAAGCCTCACCAACACTGTGTCCCCTGCTAATACTTAAATTTAAAGGAGCAGATTTATGTTAACTGGCGCATCCCCAGGGATGCACCAGTTAACGTGCGCCACTGCTCTGCCACCCATGATGTGCCGCATTTACAATGCAGAGCACCATTGAGCAAAAACAGCACAGATGCGTCACGCATCTGTTCCACAAAAACGGCGCATTGCAGGAATCACGTCGTAAGCGCGACATATCTACTGCAATGCACAGGGGCAAGCCACACATTGCCTGGTGCATCACTCCTTATGCCTGTTTCAAACAGGCGTAAGGATTTGATTCAGCAATGCCATAAATGTGACTCAGTGAAATCTTCTTAATTTTACTGTGTTAGTTTTACAGGGCTTTCATGCAAATGACTGCCCACCCTACAACAAAACGCTCACATGAAATCTGACTCACGTTTCATGTGGCACAGGACTTTACAGCATGACACATCTGCCTAGATGCATCAAGTTGTAAATATGTCGCAACATAGCAAATCTTTTGCACCGCCGCTGCGTCACAAAAGTGACGCACAGCAGGGCAAAAGAGGCACATGGCTATCATAAATCTGTCCCTAACATTTTAAATGATTGATTCAGGATGACGATAAGGTGTGGCGTATCCAGAGGTTTGTTTGAGGTGAGGCCTACTCAGGGTTGCAGATGAAATTTAGGCTTGTTGAAGAGTACAGAGGAGATAATACATGTGCAGGCCTACCAATGAAGTGAATCATGTCCACTGCACTCTTGAACAAAGGTCAGACCTCTTCTGTGTCCGTGAACAGGCCTAAACCTCATCTGCACAATGTGATTCGTAAAGTTAGGAAACACAGGTGATGTAATTGAAAAATGTGGAATTTCTTTTCCTCATTTCACAATCACATAACCTGTGTTTCCTTTGCTTAGGTATCTCATTGTGCAGATGGAGTCTAGCATATCAAAGAGTACGCAGAAGTTGAGCACTGTATGCAACAATTTTGACATTTACAGAAGATTCAGCTTCTCCATGCCCCCTACACAGTCCTAAATGTTTACAGTTTAAACTGACGGTATCTTGTTGGAGATGAAGTGAGGCCTGTCTTGCAACATGGTGCATCTTTTGCATCACTGCTGCATCACAAAAGTGACGCAACAGCAGCACAAAAGAGGCGCACAGCCATCATAAATCTGCCCCTAACATTTTAAATGATTGATTCAGGAAGACGATAAGGTGTGGCCTATCCAGAGGTTTGTTTGAGGTGAGGCCTACTCAGTGTTGCAGATGAAATTTAGGCTTGTTGAAGAGTACAGAGGAGATAATACATGTGCAGGCCTACCAATGAAGTGAGTCATGTCCACTGCACTCTTGAACAAAGGCCAGACCTCCTCTATCTCCCTGGACAGGCCTAAACCTCATCTGCACAATGTGATTCGTAATGTTAGGAAACACAGGTGATGTAATTGAAAAACGTGCAAATATTTATGCTCAATTCACAATCACATCACCTGTGTTTCCTCAGCTTAGTTATCTCATTGAGCAGATTTAGTCTAGCATACCCAAGAGTACGCAGAGGATGAGGACTGTATGCAACAGAGCAATGTACATTACTCACCTCCTTTGACACTTACAGAAGCCTCCGTTTAATATTTCTCAGTTCAACATTTATTTAAAGAACCAGACACCATATGACCTTCTCATAAATGTGAATAGTGTTTTTTTTTTTTTTTAAACGATTTTCTGGTCATAATTTGAAAACACAACACAGGTCCTATGTGGAAGCACACCCTATCAGTACTTAAATTAGCCAAGCACACATGGGGGCGTATTTACAAGGACCTTGCACCACGGGGAAATAACTTAAATTAAAATGGGGAAAATAACATCAAAGGGACTCAAAGGCCTTTTAAATATGCCCCAAGCAGCCTATGAAACTCTAGCAGTACATATCAAGAAACTTAAATGACTTCAATAAACGTTTTTAAACACATCAAGTAAAGCAGTTATTCAACTACATTCAAGGGGAAGTGACTTAAAATGCCCTAACACACATGAAAGCGTATTTTGAAGGCCCTTGCACCATTTTTCCATCACTTTTAACATGGCTATGTAACTCAAAGAAACAAAATCTAAATTTGCCAAGCACACATGGGGCGTATTTACAAGGACCTTGCACCACGGGGAAATGACTTAAATTAAAATGGGGAAAATAACATCAAAGGGACTCAAAGGCCTTGTAAATATGCCCCAAGCAGCCTATGAAACTTTAGCAGTACATATCAAGAAACTTAAATGACTTCAATAAACGTTTTTAAACACATCAAGTAAAGCAGTTATTCAACTACATTCAAGGGGAAGTGACTTAAAATGCCCTAACACACATGAAAGCATATTTTGAAGGCCCTTGCACCATTTTTCCATCACTTTTAGCATGGCTATGTAACTCAAAGAAACAAAATCTAAATTTGCCAAGCACACATGGGGGCGTATTTACAAGGACCTTGCACCACGGGGAAATGTCTTAAATTAAAATGGGAAAAATAACATCAAAGGGACTCAAAGGCCTTGTAAATATGCCCCAAGCAACCTATGAAACTAAGCAACATTTGAAATACACAACTTTCTTCATAATTTTCTCCCTAAAGCATACTATTCTCTATCTAAATTAAATGAATCTTTTCTCACCTTAGCAAATACTTTTTGAGTTTCAAAACAGTCTCAGACACACATCAATTTGTCTTCAGCAGAGCAAAAGGTATGCACTCCAGAGGCTGCAACCAACAATGGCACAGAAATGCTGTAATTCATCACACATATCTCTCATGTCACCCAATCAAAACTCTTCCCTCACTTTTTTCAAATCAACACCCTTCCCCTTCTGCCCTTTCTGCCTTTTTTCCATAGCAACCACCTCCTGAAAGACCTCTCATGTTTGCAAGTTCACACAACAATGTTTCAATTGAACTCTGAACTCTCAGTACACCTGCGTATCCAGTGCAATCTTTCATAAAATGATTTTTTCTTTGACCATTCAAATTGCATCTTTCAAAGAACTCATCCATGCACCCTAACTTTCTGTTTTCAGCAATCAAAATCCACCAATCACTGCTACTGATTAATTACCACAGAAACTCCACAGTTTTTTTCATTACATACTCCTACTGTTCCAACTGCCATTTCATTCCCACACTTCATCTGACTGCAGCAGAACCTCCTCTCACCATGTTTTCTGTCTGGGTTATTGGACATAGTTACATCCACTGGGCTCAAAGGTATGCTGATAACAGAAATTTACACAACCTCAATTTACAAAATGTGGAAATCAACTGGATTGGCCACAGAGGATTAAGATGTCACCAATTGATACCATTGGTGAAAACCTTTTTGCATTTGCCAAAACCTGACCTGTTAATTGTGCACTGTGGAGGAAATGACTTGGGCACTTTGACTGGTGTAGGTCTGGAAATGCTTTTAAAAGACACCTTTGACCAATTGATGGCACTTTTTCCTCAAACTGCCTTGGTATATTCAAATATATGCCAAAGACAGAAATGGAGGTGGTCCAACCAATTTTGTCCACAAATTGAGAAATCGAGGAAGCATGTAAATAAGTCTGCTTACATGAGAGACCATGGAATGGGCTCCATCTACAATAATAACTTGCGTTACTACATGCAAGATATCTACAGAGCAGATGGAGTTCACTTCTCAGATGAAGGGAACAGAATTTTCATCCTGAATTTAAGACTGTGCATTGGTACCTACTTGTAGGTACCTAAATCAGCCACAGGACCCAAAAGCTCTTTTCAGAGCTACCCTACATCTGATCACTCACAATTATTATTTTACTCTAACTTTTTTCACTAATTTTCACCAAAGTACGCTCCCCGGAGCGCTACCCGGTACGCGCACCGGACGCTAACCGTGCGAAAATTTGAAAAAAAATGTTTTTTTTTGCACATATGGGCCTCCTCAGCCACTGGAGACACTTTCACCAAATATAGATTAGCTCATACTACATACCAATCCCTACCATTTTCACAAATTTGGTTGGAATTCCATTTAGCCATTTAGCCTGTAGACCTCTCTAAATACCCTGAGGTAAATTACTTCACAAAACACATCTGAATTGTTGGAATTGACAACCAATTAAAATGTTACTTTCATTTTCTACTTTTTTTACCTGACATTTGATTGGTTATGTACCTGAATATATATAAAGAAAGAGAGAGAAACACAGCCATTTTGACTACTACTTCCTGAAGTACATTGCAAGAGCATTTTCACTGACAACTTAAACTTGTTTTTAAAAGGTAAGATGTTATTTTGTAAATTTGAAAGGAGAACTATGTCATGCACTTTAAATTAATTTGGGAAAACATTTTAGATAGTTATATACTGTCCCTCTGTAAGAGTTAGACATTGAGAAAGGCGTGTTTATTATAATTATGGATTGATTTAGGTTTCTGTGGTATAATTATGAATTTACTTAGGCTTCTTCACAGGCACTTTTTAATAGTACTACTTCACGCCTGAAACCATACAGTGCCCATAGATTACTTCTCTGTTATAAACTCACAAGTACCTGTCTGAACTTAAACCCAACAGTGCCCTATCTCTACTGATATATTTATTTTTTATGCAAATTACAGCAAGAAAATGGAAGGAGAGCAGAATATTTCCTTCAAAATTGTTCTGGAGAACAACACAGAAAAAGATATTGAGGACAATGATGAGTCAGATTTCATGGATGAATCACGGGACCATGAATTAGTTCAATGTGTAGATGCAGTAGATTCGCTGATTGAAAATGAGGACATTTCCGACAATGTGTTGTTAAATGTTCTGTTAAATTTGGAAAAAGAATCACAAAAATAAATTTATATTTAATAAAAAAAAGCAAAAAAAAAAAACAACAAAATGAACAATCAATAAACATACAATATTTAAAAAGTCTATCATTCTTTTTTCCTTATAGTACGCTCCCAGACCGCTTCCCAGTGCGCGTACCGGGCGCTCCCCACGCAAAAAAAAACAAAAAAAATGTTTGTTTGTTTTTTCCCCCGCGGGGCCCTTTTAAAGCCTCCACATCAAACCTAGGGGGTCACGGAGGATCTGCTATGCCCCCCTATGGTCATTTACCCCTTTGTTTTGGCCTCCTCTTGTCTCTCGATCCTACCGAGAGACAAGATGGCGGCCGCTCCGGACTGTTTAGAATGTTGACAGACACCGGAGAGCCAATCAGCTTCGCTTCGCGAAGTTGCGTTACGCGTCAGGTACGCGAACCGGGGCGCTGCCCGGAGCGCGCTTACAGATATATATATTTTTTTGAACGTTAATTTCTCAAAATCCACTGGAGCACATATATTGAGACCTAGCAAAGGCACATCGGGCTACCAGTCCCTACAATTTTGACAAGTTTCGTGGAAATCCATTCAGCCGTTCGAGCTAAAAGTGAGGCCAACCGCCCTATGGAAAATTGCATGGGAAAAATGCGTTTTGGGACCCCCCTTTTTTCTCGGCCCCCCCTTGACGAAACCCCCCCAAATTTTCAGGGGCTGCTCAGAAACAATATGTTCCATTTTCCTGAAATTTACAGCCAATTCCGTCCTCAAACGCCAAAGTTATTCGACATAGAATTTTCAAAAATCCCATAGAGAAAAAATCCTAACTATATATACCTACTGGCGACCGCCAGTAGGTAACATATATATATATATATATATATATATATATATATATATATATATATATATATATATTTGAGGTACTAAGATTTGGAGTAAAGATAGAAAATCTATACTTACTTCTTTTCAAATACTCTTATTTTGTAGGTGATAATTTCCCTCCAAGTTATTTTTAGCCTTAATATCCTGGCATACACGCATTATACAAATAGATGCTACTTTGGCAACATTTAAAGAATTCAGGTCATACACAGTTCCCAGCATTAGGTACATTATTGCACAGATTTATGAGAAGACAGTAGAAAACATATCAGTTATAACAACATATGCGAGTCACTAGTGGTAGAGTGAACTTGAAAATGATTGCGGTTACCCTACCTATGGTTACAATAGTGGTTGCCTCCAGACAGACGTTCCGTGGCGGGGTACACTCCTCTATCTTAATACGGTCAGCTGCACATCCTCCATCATTAAAATCCTTGCAGGAAAAGCAACGGAGGCTGGCAACCCCTGAAAGAAAAGCAAAATGTGAATGTAAGCAGTTCGGTTAAGGGGGTGTAAACCCTTCTCAAGCAACAACCACAGTTCATGTCAATGAGAACCCCAAAAGTCACTAAATTAACTATGCTTAACCCGCTGGTAGCTTAGCACAAAACCAGTCAGGTTTAATTTAGAGGCACTGTGTTGAGAATTTATGCAGCACTGAAACAATAATGAATTGAAAACACAACACAAGAAAAATCCCACAGCAATTTAACAAAATAGAGTACATTTTAATAAATAAAAAATCAGAAATCAGAGCGATCAACAATGTTCCTTGGGCGCTTTTGGCTAGCAGGTAGGCCCAGGTCTTCTGTCGGTTCTTCTGACAATTTTTGATGAAAATGTTTCCAAGTCCCAACTTCTAGGGTTAGGCAGGAGGAGCACATTTAGTGCCACTTCTAATGGTGGAGAACTGGATGTGCACCACCTGGAAGGTTAGGACACACTCCAACAGAGCCCAAGGCCTCCTGAACTTGTTATGTCCCTGTGTGTCACACAGGAGGCTGGCCAATTAGCCCTTTGAGTCATTCTGGTAGTCTCACGTTCAAGCAGCAGGGAAGTCCTCTAGGATGCAAGGTGTGTTTCAAACAGCATGGCAGTCCTGTGGTAGCAGTAGGGTTGTCCTCTAAGGTACAAAGCAGGCTTCAAGTAGCAGGACAGTAGTCTGGAGTACAAGGAAGTCATTCTGATGTCCTCCGCAAGTTCAGGAGTGTACTAACGAGTTAATATGAGAGTGCAATATTTACACCTGATGCCAGCCTTTGAAGTGAGGAAAATGTTTAGGCTACCCCCATATCTGGTTCAGGAAAGTTCATCCCTTACCTTTTCAAGGCTCCAAAAAGTCTAGGGTTACACACAACTAGTGTCAGGTTTTTGCGTGTATGCTGGAGGCAGCCACTATGGAAGTGCAAGTGGGCCAAGAATTAGCTCCCCTCCAAACTGGTAGGATGGCCCATCCTGCCCACACCCAAGCCCTACTGTCCACTTTCTGGAAGGACTTCTTTATGCCTTACAGCAAGGTCATGTGACAGAGGACACTGCCAGCAGGCACTAAACAGTTAGACCAAGTAAATGCACATTTTCTGTAAGTGGCATTTTCAGAACTGTGACTTAAAATCTAACTTTATCATAAATGAGGGTTTTAAAATATAATTCATTTGAAAACAAACATGCTATTTCTACCATATTAACACTTATTAAATGTAAATAGGTAACCCAATGTTAAATTATGGAATAGGTAGGCCTTACGGTAGTGAAAAATGCATTCCGGTGTTTTCCACTATTAGGACATGTTAAACCTATAAACACATACTCTAGTTTTTTAAATACATTGCACCAAACCCTGTTGGCTGTTTAAGGCTTAGCGGTGTTGTATATCTATTAAAAAGGAGGTTTATTTTGCCAGGTCAAAATGGCAGTTTAAAACTAAACTGCACTATAGGCTACAATGGGAGGCCTGAGACTTGTTTTAAAGGGCTACTTTAGTTGGTAAGATTGAGTGCTGCGGGTACACTAGTAGCATTTAATTTAATAGGCCCTGATTACATATAGTACCACTTTACTAGGGACTTACACGAAAAAAAGAATGTACCAATCGGGTGTAAACCAATTTTACCATATTGCAAGAAGAGAGCAGGAGGGGAGAAGGCAACATATTTGGGGGAAGACCACTCCTAAGATGGCAGGTCTAACAGTAAAAATCAATTTTTCTGTAAAGTGATTCCTAAATCTGAATTGGATAAATTGGAAGAAACAGCAAATGAATTAGGAATAGAATTTGTAAAAGTTAAAATATTTCAGAAACCCTACAGAGTAGATTTCACTGAGAATAATATGGAGAATCTGAATACCTCAGGAAGGTTAACACAGATTAAAGAATTAATTGTATTACTGAGAAAATGGGGAGACATGGATCGATGGAGAAGTTGGTGGATAAAGAAAAAGGAAGAGACAATTGATAAAGCCTTGTTAGCTTTCCCTGTTAAAGAAAACAAACCAGTGGTAGCAGAATATTCGATGAGAGAAATACCGGGAGGTTATGTACATGTGCCATGGAGTAGACCAGATATATTGTCATTTACAAATGATTTCCCAAGATTACGAGAAAAACCTAAAGAATGGTATAGACAAGTAGACAGGTTTGTAAAGGTTTCAAAGGTTTTGTGTGAAGCTTTAGATGGATTGTTTGACATAGTTGTACCTGCAGATTTGTGGACAAAATGTAAAATTACAATTGATTGGCCAAAGGAAGAATATCAAAGAGATGCAAAAACAGGAGCTCCAGGTCCGGAAGTAATGAGGAAATATGAGCAGGTCATAACATTTTTGAAAAATAAAATTCCTCCAAAAGAAACAGATTGGGTAAAGATCGATAGGACTACTCAAGAAGCTAAAGAATCTGTACATGCTTATTATGAAAGATTACTTCTAGTTTTCAAACAGCATAGTGGATATGAGACTGTGAGTGAGAAGGATATGAGTTACTTTGTATACCGATTTGTGTTTGGATTGAGACCTGAGCTAAGTGGCATGATAAAACAGCACATTATATGTTACAGTCCAGTTCAGTTAATGAGGTATTGAGATACGCAAAATATTGTAGTGATGACATTGAAGCTAGGCAGCGTAAGCTTAAGGAAAAAGCTATGTGGGTACATGTGAAGGTTGCAGAACAACAAGAAGCACAGTTAATTAATCAGGCTAATGAAATAGGTCAGACAAAAATGAAATTTAAAATTGGTAAGGAAAAAGGTCAAATGAATATAGATGGAGCTAAAAAGAATTGGCTATGTCATAATTGCGGAAAGGTAGGGCATTGGAAGAACGAGCGTAAGTTACCTCCAAAAGGTAATACCGAAAATAAATCATTGAATTCACAGGTGCAGAATGAGGTGAATCACCAGTCAAAGCCACAACAACAGGTAGTTACTCAGCAGAGTCAGGTGCCACAACCACCTCTCCCACATAGTGTAAATGCGATAGAGTACAGAGACAGGATTCTACGGAGGAGAGCAGGTATAAAGATTGTCGTGTGCAGCTGCTGCTTCACAGTATTGGTTGAGACCGGATGGAGATGAATCAGATGAGAGTTTCTGACGGTGCCTAGGAGAGGAAGTGGAGAGCGTGCTTGGCGCAACTCTAGAGGTAGATCAGACTGCTCCTTTTGTGGATGGAAAGGTGAATGGTGTCAATGTTACTTTCCTAGTGGACACTGGTGCTACCCGTTGTACCGTTAGATCAGTAGAAATTCCAAACCTTCCTCTCTCTGGAGAATACATTCAAGTTGTAGGTGTAATGAATAGACAGATTAAAACCCTTCTCACACAACCAGTGGAGGTGGAAATCGGTTCTTTTAAAGAAATGCATCGCTTTGTGGTGTGCGATAGCAGTCCTGTAAATTTGCTTGGACGCAATATACTCTGTAAGATGAATTGTGCCATTTATTATACCCCAGATGGCATTGCTTTCCAGACAGCAGATACTGATGTTTTATATAAAATGACCATGTCGATAATTGATTCAGAGAAAAGTGAAACGCCCCCTGTGTTTGACAAAGAAAAGATTCCCATTGAATTGAAAGGAACAGTTAAAAATGAGGTGTTTGATTTTACAGGAGAAGATATAGATCTAATGAAAGGAGAAAATCCTGTAAAGATTACTGTAAAAGAAGAAGCAGTTTACCCAAATACCCCACAATATAAATTGACACAAGAAATCAATGAAGGAGTAACCCCAGTAATTAATAAATGATTGAGCAATGGATTTTAAAAGAAGTAATGAGTAGTCTGTGTAATTCACCTATAATGGGACTGAAAAAGCCAAATGGAACTTTTAAAATAGTGCAAGATTTGAGAAAGGTAAATAAAATTGTTGTTCCCTGTTGTCCAATTGTGCCAAATCCAGCTGTAATATTATACCAAATTCCGCATGACGCAGAATGGTACACCGTCATTGATTTGTGCAATGCATTCCTTACAATTCCATTACACCCTGATAGCTAACCAATATTTGCGTTTAGGTTTGGTGAGCGTATTTTGGCATGGTGCCGAATTCCTCGAGGGTATACTGAAAGTGGGAAACATCCTTTACAACGCAACTTTTACCACGCAGTGCCTTTACGACGCAACTATTACAACGTATGTCATTACAACGCATTGCGCTGGGGGGCGCTCTAGGATAGGGAATGGATTTAATTTACTATCCAACACCTTCCCTACTATCCACGGGGACTGGAGTTGGAATAGTAAATTAAACTATTCACTATCCAGCACCCCTAAGCGCTATGCGTTGTAACAGCATGCGTTGTAAAAACTGCGTTGTAACAGCATGCGTGGTAAAAGCATGCGTTGTAATGTCATACATCCACTGAAAGTCCTTCCATTTTTAATCAGGTACTGAAGAAATCCCTCGAAAGTTTGAAAATGCCTGAAAAATCTGTTTTGGTTCAATATATTGATGACCTATTAGTGGCATCAAGGACCAAAGAAGCTTACATTTCTGATACCATTGCATTACTGAACCACTTGGCAGAAGGAGGACATAACGGGGCATATTGCCAACCAATAGAGATAATTTTTGTCTCTAACTTGTTTAGAGACAAAAATTATCGCCGCACATCGGCGATTTTTATCGCAGATAAACCTTGCTATTAGCAAGGTTTATCGCAAATGCGATAAAAAACGGCCGCAATGCATGAATATCGCTGAAAAGCCAGCGATATTCATGCATTATCGAGCAAATGCTCTTAGCCATGTTATCCACCTCCCATTGGTTAACATGGCTAAGAACTGCTCAGGGCAGGTGTTAGCTTTTGGAGATATTCGCGCTTAGCGCGAATATCTCCAAAAGTTGGTAATAGGAGATAGCGATGTTAGCGACTGTTTCCAGTCGCTAACATCTTGGCACGCCCACTTTGCATGTCATTAGTGATAAATATCACTGACATGCAAAGCGGGGCCCAAGATGGTCGCTATCTCCTATTAGCTGTCGCTAACTGGTGTTAGCGACAGCTTGGTAATAGGGAGATAATTTTATCTCCGCTTTCTTGGCTTTTAAAGCCAAAAAAGCGGAGATAAACCCCCTTGATAATATGCCCCAACGTTTCTCCATCACAAGGACAGTTCTGTCAACAAGAAGTACAGTACCTAGGTCATAAGATTGAAAAAGGGATGAGAAAAGTGACCACTGAGAGAATCAGGATTATTAAAGGAATGAGTCCCCCAAAGACACAGAAACAGGTGAGAATGTTTCTTGGTATTGTTGGTTATTGTCAACAGTGGATAAGTGGATTCTCATTGATGGCAAAACCTTTGCAGCGAATAACCAAAGGGGATGTGAAAGACCCTATAGTGCTGAATGTAAAGGAGATGGAAGCTTTTGAACAATTGAAAAAAAAGTTTATGTGAAGCGCCAGCGCTAGGCATGCCTGATTATGAGAAAGAATTTGAACTGTATTGCACTGAAAGAGATGGGGGCGAACTTTCAGTCCTAATACAAAGGCATGGAAGAATGAGACGACCAATAGCTTACTTTTCAGCTGTTTTAGATCCTGTAGCAAAAGCATTACCTGGATGTTTGAAAGCTGTAGCTGCTACAAGTGTGAGTTTGGAACAGAGTGAAGGCATTGTGACGGGATATCCTGTTAAGGTATATGTTCCACATTCAGTTGAAATACTTTTGACCCAAACCAAAACTCAGTTTATGACCAATATTCATTTGACCAGATATGAGAAACTGATTTTGGGTGCAGACAATGTGACGATTGCAAGATGTATAAATGTGAATCCTTCCACCTTATTGCCTGATGCATTGGATGTTGAAGTAAAAAAATGATGTTGATCATAAATGTTTGGATGTACTTGAGTACTGTACAAAACCATGACCTGACATTAAAGATGAACCTCTGGAAGAATCAGATTATGTGATGTTTGTGGATAGATCATGCTTGAGAACAGGAGAAGGAGTTTTGAGTGCTGCAGATGCTGTATGCACAGTGGCAACTATAATGGAGGCATCTAGATTGAAAGGAATACGTTCAGCCCAAGTTGCAGAGCTGATCGCTATCATTTGAGTTTGTACACTGGTAAAGAATGTCCAAATTAACTTAATTACTGATAGTCAGTAAGGGTTCGGAGTTGTGCATGACTTTGGGCAAATTTGGTCCCAGAGGGGATACATGACCTCTTCGGGTTCTCCAATCAGGAATGGTGAGTTTGTAAAAATGTTGCTTGAGGCAATACAGCTGCCTAAAAGGATTGCGGTTGTGAAGTGTGCTGCTCACCAAATTGGAGATGATTACATCACTGAAGGAAACAAGTTCGCAGACGCGATAGCTCAATATTGTGCTAGGCACATGACATTCATGAATAGGGCAAGGGAAAAAGAACATGTTTCTTGTCCTTTAATGCTTACTAACATAGTTGAAACTTGGCAGGAAGTGAGACAATTACAGGAAGAAGCTAGTGATGAGTAAAGTGATAGATGGATAAAAGAAGGTTGTAGACAAAGAGAGGAAGATGAAGTTTGGGTTTACAGGGATGAAAGACCAGCCATGCCTGATAGCATGATCTCTAACATGGCACGGATGTACCATGGAAAGGCACACATTGGTAGAGTTGCAATGATTAGACTTTTCAAACAAACTCGGTAAAATCCTAAGTTTTGGATCATCGCCGAAAGTCTTTGTCAAAGATGTCTTATATGTCAACAGTTGAATCCAGGAAGAAAAACAGTTGTAAGTCTAAGATCCATATGATGAGAGGGAGGTCTTTTTACCAGAATGCAACTTGATTTTATCAAAATGCCACCATGTATCCGATTACGTTATGTTTTATTTATTGTTTGCTTATTTTCTCGCTGAGTGGAGGCGTATCCAACAAGGAGAAATGATGGAGTTACAGTAGCAAAACTCCTACTGAGGGAATTTATTCCCAGGTATGGTTTTCCAGTGACGATCGAAACAGACAGAGGAAGTCACTTTCAGAATTAAATAATACAGTTAATACGTAAGGCATTGGACATTCAACAGAAATTGCATTGTGCCTACAGACCAGAGGCTTCTGGGGTGGTTGAACAAGTAAATGGAACAATCAAAAACAGACTTGGAAAAATGTGTTTATCCACAGGACTCAAATGGTCGGATGCTTTGCTACTTGTCCTAATGACCTTAAGAAGCATACCTGACAGGAAAACAGGGTTGAGTCCTCATGAAATACTGATGGGACAAGTAATGAGACAAGCATTTGTACCTATCAACAAACTGCTGACTATAACTGATGATCTTATTCTGGACTATTGTAAAGGATTGGCTGATGTGGTACATACGGTATGTCACCGGGTTGGAACTGATGCGAGTACTCTTGAAAGATACCCAGCTCATGATTTGAGTCCTCTCATTGGTCTGTGGTTGGGCGAGGCCCACGGAACTGTAGGAGGTACCGTGGTGTATGCACTAGTGTCCCGGGAGACTGGGTCTATAGCAACTGAGCCCTGGTCCCTGCAGCGCCTCGAAGACCTCAAAGAAGCTACTCCCAGCAGCCTGCAAACATATTTGAATTAGCCTTACTCATACCTGCATCCACCGGCCGTGTTCCGGAGCTGCTGGGGCCACTTTTGCTGAGCCCGTTATTGTGCCGCTTGTGTTCCTGAGCTGCATGGGGCATTTCTGCAGATCCTGTTCTTTCCTCGCCTGTCCCGTCACCCAGCATCGTCACAGCCAGTCTCCCCCGCCGCCGCAGCTCTTTTCCATCAGAGCGCGGCCGCAGTGGGGAGGAGACCGCGAGTGCGAGGGACTACGAGGTCCAAGAGCCCTTGCGGCCGGAAGCCGCCACCGTGAGATCCGCACCAGGAGGCGCAAAAATTAAAGGTCATCTCCCGGTGGAGCGGGGGGCCTTACTCATACCTGCATCCACTGGCCATGTTCCGGAGCTGCTGGGGACACTTTTGCTGAGCCCGTTATTTCCCCGCTTGTGTTCCTGAGCTGCAGGGGGCATTTCTGCGGATCCTGTTCTTTCCTCACCTGTCCCGTCACCCAGCATCGTCACAGCCGGTCTCCCCCGCCGCCGCAGCTCTTTTCCATCAGAGCGCAGCCGCAGTGGGGAGGAGACCGCGAGTGCGAGGGACTACGAGGTCCAAGAGCCCTTGCGGCCGGAAGCCGCCACCGTGAAATCCATGCCAGGAGGCACATGAATTAAAGGTCATCTCCCCGCGGCACGGGATCGCGCACGGTTAGCGCCGGGTTAAGCCCGGGACAAGGGCGGGACCGTCTGTGGCCGTCTGGGGCCGAAGGAGGCCGGGTCGGGCCACACCTCTTGGTTGAGCCAGTCAAATAGCGGGACAGACTTGAATATCGAGGCAGGATCTGAGCGGACTGATTTGGAAGCGCGACTTGTGACATTGGGATTTAAAAAAAAAAACGTACGCTATTCTGTGTGTGTAAAATAGCACGGTCATTAGGTGCGAGTAGTGGAATCCAGGGGGTGAACTAGAGGTGAAAGGTGAAACTGAAATACTCTTAAGGTCCAGCCAGTGTGCAGGCAGCATGGCTAGCAAGGTTAAAACTCGCTCAACTAAAGGAAAGACAAAATCCCCCTTGCTGCAACAGGTGCAATCTGCAGATAATAGCACATTTACATCTCCCCTTTCACAGCCAACGGCAATTGACCATATGTTACAAAAAGCGTTAGGGGTAGTAGCAAGCGAAATCGAGCGCACTGAGAGGTGGCTGTCTCTAACACCTCAAATGAAGGTAATTTCTCCACCGTGTTCAATAGATACCCTGGAATGTGATCTTCCCTGTGCCCAGCCGGATAGGGAGGCTGACAATGGGGTATCGGGCCCTAGTAACCCACCACTAACAAATAGGAAACAAAGAGCTTGTTCAAAAAAACAAGGGAAAAGAAAAGCAGAGTTAGTAACATCCAAAAGGGAACACGCGGCACATTGGGGGCGGATAGGGCAGAAAATGTTACCCAGGTATCTGTCCCACCAACTTGGATGGTGCAAATAGTGATGGATATGCAAGCTCACTTGGAACTATTTATAGTAAATCAAATAAAGCCCCTAGCCAGTAGACTAGACAAAATCCTGAGTGAGGTAAAAAATAGAGGCAAAATACTGGGACCAATAGAGACCGCAAACAATCACATTATTATGCCCGAAGCTGCACAGGGACAACAGACGGTCTTGCAGCCAAATGGACCAAGTGATGGTCAAGCCGTAGTGCCGCAGATCCCAAAATTATTAGGCCAACCGGTACAGCAGGACAGAGCCATGACCGTAGGTGGGCGGGGTTCACAGCTAAACCAGGATTTATTGGAAAAACTATTACCTGCACAAGTAACAAAGCAGCTTGTAACCCCCAGGGAACAAATATCAAACCAGCCAGACCAGGTGTCCATTAAAGTAACCACCAAAGTATTGCCCACTATCAACCTACCACCGGATGCCTGTCCTTACGTAGTAGTCTTGGCAGGGGCACCTGAACTGAAGGATGAGCAGAATAAGACATACCAGGACTTAAAAAATAAGACAATACACTGGTTGAACCAAAATAAACGCTTGAGAGGGAATGAAAATAGGGAAATACTACATGTTAGGAGGGTCAATTGGTTGGGCAATAGACGTAAAGATATTGCAAGCAACTGCATTATTGTTAACTTTAGGGACAAGAGAGCAGCGGAGCATATTATAACAAGTGGGATGAGCAACTATGCTAGCTGCCTTAAACCCCTGCCATTAGGATACTTCTATCCCAGACACTCTGTTCCCTTAGATGCTTCCAACCAAACAGTTAGCTGCATGGATGGGTTTAACCCATATGGGACTCTAGGTTACCCCCCAGGTGGGCAAAGGATAATAATCCAGGTTTAGCAAGCTGGAGAAACAGGTTCAGCCCTTTGGCGAGGCTAGATGAGAATGATTGACTAACTTGTCCTATGTCACCTGTAGCCTTACAGAAATTAAGTGAGGAGGGAAATGGAAACAGTAGCTATAACGATCTACAAAAGGCAGGAACAGAAGCATTGCCTAATGCTGTTATTGAGGTCCCTTGGTCCATAGAGGTCATAGACACACAACTTAAATCTTGGGGGGAGAACCCAGCTAACCCCCTAGTATATTTAACTACATCTAATGGGGGACGAGGTCCAGACACAAGGGAGTCAAGGGTCAATGGTAATGATCATACAACAGGGGGTAGAGGGCTGGATCCAAGGCCCTCAGGAACTCCCGATGTAAACTCTGTCACCTGTGAAACAGGGGAAGTAGGGGAAGGAGTAAGAGTTATCTCCTGGAATATAGCTGGTTTGGCACGTAAATTCAACAACTGGGAGTGGTGCCAATATATTAGCCGGTACCATATAATTAGTCTCCAGGAGACATGGGTGGTCGGTAATAGCTTTTTCCACATTCCAGGGTACAAATGCTTTTGTCATCCCTGCACAGAAATCACGATCAGGCAGAGCCATGGGTGGACTATCTATATATGTAGACTTAAACCTCCAGGGCACATGGTCCAACACGGACTGGTGCTCTACTGATCTACAGGCTTTGCGGTTCGGGGGCAAAGAGCTAAGGCTGACCATGATTAATGTTTATAATAAAGGGGCTAGTGGAGAAAATAACACACTTCCACGGGAACTGGATTATAGACTGAGCCAAGAAACCATAGCCAGGAAGGGGGGTTTTGCCCCAACTATTCTTGTCATGGGCGACTTTAGTTGCCACCTATGCCCCTCTCTGTTTCCTATAGATGCTGAATGGTCACATTGCCCTGTGAAGAACAGGCCGCATTTTGACCATACACAAGAAGGTCTGGCCCTCAGTAAACTTTCGCACACCCATGACTTGGAGCATACTATTAATATGATGGATTTGGAGAGGGATGGCACTCTCCCTCCGACATTTATGGGAAGAGGGTGTCCCTCGTTTATTGATTATATTTTAGTATCTAGAGCCTTAAAAAAACAGATAATCGCCATAAGAATTGAATGGAGTCCATTTAGCGACCACAATCCCTTGGTATTAGAACTTCTATACCTGGCTCGGCCCAGGACGGGACAGCCTGGTGCCCCTTTCGAGAAGGTAACGGACCAGGGTAGACGGTTGAGGTGGTCCAAAATAGATGGGGAAACTTTCTATAAAACCTTAGTGGACACCGGGAAAACCCCCATCGAGGAATACCTAGATACGACAGTAGAAGGGCTTCCGCTACTCCATGCATTTGGACAGATTGCTAGCCTGGTAGAGGGGCTGTTAAAAACAGGTATGCAGACGAGAAAAAATAATCAGCCAAGATGGTTTGATAGGGATTGTTCCCGTGCCCTAAGGGAGCTTAAATGTAGCCTTAAAAGTTGGCCTAGGGATACCCAAAAAATAGCACTGTGCAGACAAATATATAATAAGGAAACTAAGAGGAGGAAATTAGCCCTACAGGGGGAAGCATGGGCAGACTTAAGAGAGGCAGCAGAAAAAAGGGACATCACTGAATTCTGGAGAATTGTTAACAGACCATGCTTTCAGGATGGTAATGCCCCCGAAATCGGGACAAATATTTTGCCGGAACAGTGGGTCACACATTTTAAGGGGCTGTATAACCACGAAGTAGGAACGGTCATAGAGGAGGAGGGGATTGTGCAGCAGGGCCAGTTAGTAGCTTTTACCCTCAACGAAATTACTGTGGGAATTGAGTGTTTGACAAAAAATAAAGCCCCAGGCCCAGATGGGATTCCGCCTGACCTGTTCCTGAGCTGTGTGGAGTTGTGGGCCCCAATAATGACAAGAGTAATACATGCGGCTATCAGCTCTGGTTTGCCCCGCTCGTGGTCTACAGCCATAATTGTCCCTATTTTTAAAAAGGGTAACAGGGACAATCCCCAGTGCTACTGATCAATTTCACTGATAGACGTGTCTGCTAAGCTATTGGGCCGGGGAATCCTTAACCGCCTTACTGAGTGGACTGAGGAAAACAACACCATCTCGGACACCCAGTATGGTGTTAGGATAGGGAGATCTACCAGCGACCAATGCCTGAACCTCTACATGCTGACTGCTAAATACACCAAAGCCAGCAATGAAGCCATCTACCTGGGGTTCATGGATTTGGCAGCCGCTTTCGACCATGTGACTAGGGATAAGCTCTGGGCTATGATGACTCATATGGGGATTGATCTTGGCTTAATTAACATCTTAAGGGAGTTGCACAGGGACACCTCTGCCAAAGTACCGTACAACATGGAAGGGGGGTTGACAGAATCGTTTCCATGTAGGAGCAGGGTACGGCAAGGCTGTATTCTTGCCCCGTTTTTATTCTCGCTTTATATCAATAATCTAGAGCAGTTTTTGATTAATTTAAAGACAGATTGCCCAAGAGTAGGGTCACGCTGCATCCCGGTATTGCTATACGCGGATGACGCAGTCCTGCTCGCGCGCACGCCAAAGAGTCTACAGATTTTAGTAGACGGATTTGTTAAATTCAAGGAATCTTTAGACCTGTCCGTCAACCTGGGCAAATCATATGTATTGTTGGCAGGCAACAAACCTTGCACCAAATCTACTTATACGATAGGAAGCCACACAATAGAAAGGGTTAAATCCTTCTCATACTTAGGCTTACTATTTGACAGGTTTTTAAAATTTAATTCACTGGTGGAGGAATGTTGCTGTAAAATGATTGCCACCAATGGTGCTATTGTGCGTTATGGGCGGAGGGTTGGCAGATGGTGTCCCGAACAAGTAATGAACCTCTATGGCTCTATGTGTTGTTCCAAAGTTACGTACGGGGCAGAGGTATGGGGCTTTGTGAATATTAACCAACTACAGCGGGAGGAAAACAAATATCTACGATCAATTCTGAAAATCCCACAGAGTACCCCAGCTGTTATAGCACATAGAGAATTAGGGAGGCCATACCTCGAACATTTGGTAAAGCTTAGACCCATCTTGGCCTGGTTGAAAATCTGGACAAACCCCGAGGCTTCCCTAAGTAGGCAAATTCTAAGTGATTGCCTAGGAAGGGACAAAAGTATGAGCCTTCCATGGCTCAATTATCAATCAATCATGGCATTTGTATAGCGCACTACTCACCCAGAGGGTCTCAAGGCGCTAGGGGGGGGGTGGGGGGCCGCTACTGCTCGAACAGCCAGGTCTTGAGCTTCTTCCTGAAGGAGAGGTGATCTTGGGTCATGCGGAGGTCGGTAGGGAGGGTGTTCCAGGTCTTGGCGGCCAGGTAGGAGAAGGACCTTCCTCCTGTTGTCGCTCTTCGGATGCGGGGGACGGCGGCGAGGGCGTGGTTGGTCGATCGGAGGTGGCGTTTGGGAACGTAGAAGTTGAGGCGGTTGTTGAGGTAGCTCGGGCCTTGGTCGTGTAGGGCTTTGTGTGCGTGGGTGAGGAGACGGAAGGTGATTCTTTTGTTGACGGGAAGCCAGTGCAGGTCTCTCAGGTGTCCGGAGATGTGGTTGAATCGGGGGATGTCGAGGATGAGTCTGGCTGATGCGTTCTGGATCCGCTGGAGTCTTTTCTGGAGCTTGGCGGTGGTTCCGGCATAAAGGGGCGTCCAGTCGGCTGGTGACGAGGGCCTGGGTGACCGTCTTCCTGGTCTCAGTGGGGATCCACCGGAAAATCTTTCGTAGCATGCGCAGGATGTTGAAACAGGATGCGGAGACGGCGTTGAAGGCCAGTTTGGAAAACCTCGGCTATAAGAATCTCTTTACTGATCCTGCAGTAATTGTATCTCAGGATAAAGCGATCATAAAGAGAGCTTTTCTGGCCCAGAGACTAACACGAAGAGCTGAGGCTGAAGGGTCCAAATGTACTGTGAGCGCCCATAGGCCTGTCAAAAGTACCGAGGGAATGTAACCATACTTATACCTTATGTATAATGCCCAGGATAGGTTTTTAATGTGCCGTTTTAGGCTCAATTTATTACCATATTTATTGGCATCTCCACCAGGTTTTTTATCTTCAATTGAGCAGAAGGGAGCCTGCGGCTGCGACAATAGGTCTCCGCAGGACTCCCTTCATTTTGTACTACTGTGTTCTTTTTATTCAATGCCCAGGTGTAGATTCTTGGTAGGAATTCTAAAACAAGCTAAATTGACACATGCTAAAGCTGCTTTACTTTTTTTTGCAACAAGCGATTGACCCACTGACATTATGCTGTATCATGAATTTTATTAAAGTGGCGGTCCGATTGAGGGCAACTAGAGGGGGGGATTGATTCATATGACCCCAATGAATTTATATTGTTTACCTCTTTTAAAAACAGTTTGTATTACAAGCAGGGTTCTAATAATGATTTAATCGTATTTGAATCATCTGTATATATGTGCTTTTATGGTGTTTTTTAACCACCGAATAAAGAACTCTTGACTTGACTTGACTTGAGTCCTGGAGATTGGGTACGAATCAAGATTCACAGAAGAAGAAATTGCCTGGTTCCACGCTGGGACAAAGCACGCTAAGTGATCCTGGTTACCACCACAAAAGTGAAGTGTGCAGGTGTGAAAAAGTGGATCCATGCCAGCCACACAATCAAAGTTCCAAAACCTGAAGATCGAAATATGAGTCGACACCTGGAAGAAACAAATACTAGTTCAGATTCTGATACCAAAAGTGAAACAAATAGAATTCCAGATTCGGAAGCTCGACCTGTAAGTCGACATCTGGAGATATCAGACAACAGTTCAGCCTCTGAAGCACAGACTGAAATAATCAAAATTCCAGATCTTGAAGTTTGACCTGTAAGTCCACATCTGGAAATATCGAACACTAGTTTGGAACCTGAAAAAACCCAAAGTGAAACTGGTGAAATTGAGAACATTGCCAACTAAACAGAAAGTTCTGAGAGCCAAAATATTGACATTGAGACTGGTGAAACAGAAATAATTCATGGTGAGGATGAGACCCCAAGCACCAGCTATGGTGAAATTCCTCCAGAAAGAAATGAAATAACAAAAAAGGATCAAGATTCAGATGTAGAGCCTTAAATCATAAGGTTCAAAATAGGAGGAAGTGAAATAAGATCTGAAAAAGAGTCTGATGAGAGTGAAGGAGAAATAAAACAAAGAAGAAGTCCAAGGAAAAGAGCTTGGAAAGTTGAACGTGAGATAATAGAGACTGAAAATAAAAAGCCAAGAAAAGGAGATAATTGACCTGAAGAAATTAAAGTACTGAAATTCAAAATAATAAATGTGAATAAAAACCAAGAGGAACAAGTGAATGAGATAACAAGTCAAGAAGGTCAAATAAAAGAGAATAAAGAACATTTGCAAAGATAAAAAAGAGTAAAGAGACCTAATCTGAAATATAAATCACCTAAAGGGACTTATATTGCATTGCCTGATATTTAGGAAGTGGAGAGCATTCAAGAGAACCAAGGTGAAAATTGTGAGTAAAAGGGACTATAAATAAACTGTGTTCATACTAAACACTAAAGGATGCTAAAATAAAGAAAAATAACAAAATCAAAAGATGAAGAACTGAAAATAAAAAAAAGTTAAAGAGCAGTTGGCTCAAAAGAGATACTTCCTAAGTGTGAAAAAGACAATATAACATTTTTTTTAAATGCCTCAAAACGACAATAGAAAAACTAGATGTGGCTTGTTGCATAAATGGTGTAGAATGGGGTTTTATTGTACAGGTTTATTTTAGCAATCATTATTCCATTTGGACCGAATTCAGAACATTTATCTGAAAAGAATAACAACACAAATAGTGATGACACATAATTTGAAGAATGATGTAAAAGTGTTGGATAATACTGAGCTTCATAGAGATAGATCAATTAATGATTTTTCAAAGAATGTTTTTACAAGATTGCCTTATGAATATGTTGAGACAATGGCTATACGAGACTGCTACGTGTGTATGCAATTACCTGCGTCTGTATCAGAAGGTGTAACCTATCATCACCTTCCTTTAATCTAATGAATAACTTGCAGTGTATTAGCTAGTTTATTTTATAAAAACAAGCAAATTAGAATATTATTATTCAGATGTAGATGTTTTTGCTAAACTTTCCTTAGTACATGGACTGAACAAGGTGAAGCCTGGCAAAGTTTTAAGTTAATTTTTTCTTGAAACAAAAGAGTTGACTTTAGAATATGCTTTTAGATATAATCTTACATGTAAATAGAATAAAGCAGAGAAAGTCTTTCTAGATATGGTGGAAGACTGAATTGAATACCAAAGAAAAGCAACTGAAAATAAATTGAACACCACCGTGGAATTATGGTAAAGAAAAGTTATGAAAAGAGTGATACTAATGTAGCAATAGGATTAGATTTGCCTCAACCAGGGAAATTGTGTATTTGTAGAGATAACACTGTGTATGACAACTATTTCGCGGGTGCCAGTGAATGTAAAGACACATACAGAAATATGGGGGGATGGGGATTTAAAGGAGGAAATGATCCAGTATGTCCAGGGATCTATTTTATATGTGGAAACGAAGCTTATTACAGGTTGCCGGACCACTGGTATGGTACATGTTATCTAGGTCTGGTCTTTCCAAAGATATTTCATGTAGATAGGGGAACTAAAGGAACTCACGAGATAGGTAAACCACTAACACGTAGAACAAGAGAAAGTTTTGCAGACATAATAGGTGACATTTTTGGAGCATTGATACCAGCAGTGGGTATATCATTTAACTCAAATAAAATTCGGAAACTGTCAACGATAGTAGATCGTTTGTCAACTAATACTGCCGGAGGATTTTTAATGATAAATACCAAAATGGTTGCCATGAGAGGTATGATGATGCAAAATCGACTTGCTCTTGATATTCTATTACCAAAAGAAGGAGGAGTCTTCAGAGTATTGAAAGTGCAACATTGTTGTACCTATATTCCGGATAAAAGTCAAAACATTCAAAAATACATTAAGAATATTACTGAATTACATAAAGAATTTACTTCACTGGAGGTTGGTGGTGTTTTAGAGAAACTTGGTAAGGTGTTTTTCTGCTGTAAAGAAATGGTTTGCAGAAATAGATAGTTCATTGGTAGGGAAGATACTAATACCAGTAATAATAGTAATTTTAATGGCATTAATGTTAAGATTAGTGTGTATATGTATTAGAAAACGAAAAAGCCTAAAAACAGACAAAAGAAAAAATTGAGAAAAATAAGCAGAGGGAGCGGGAAATGGGAGATATCGAGTCTGAAATATACTAAGGTTTGAGCTAAAAGAAAAGAGAAAGAACTAGAAATATGTTCTTGGAAAATTTAGTGGGGATGGTTTTGTGGTGATAAAATCACCAAAGGGGGGAGTTGATGGAGCAGGGGAGAAATACATTTTTTGTACCACCTACAATGTTGTTCCCTCATAACTTTAATAATATTAATTGTGTGAATCATGTAAACTAATCAACAAAACGCACAGTATATTAGTCACAACACGTGGGAAAACTAACTGCTATTTGCGAAAATCTAATTTATTGATGAAAAATTGAGTTGAACTATTATAGAACTGTGATAAAACATAGACATATAAGAGTAAATGCATGTATTTGTGCTTATGGTAGAATTGTATTGTGGCAAACAAATGCGGTCCGTGGTCTGCTAATGATTGTTGGTCTGCTCCTTTCTCGTCGGTGCGCCCCGCTTTGGCGCTTTCCTGTGCTGGTATCTGGTCGTCGAAGCTTCATGGTTTGTGGCCGTGGAGGGGGGCGAAAAAAGAAAATTCTCCCAAGGAACCAAGAGAGCCGACCAAAACTATTACAAGGAGCACCTCGTCGAAATCTGCCGGCGCTGCCGAAGGAGGAGCCGCGAGGAGCACTGCAGGAACGGTGTTGATGAGCGGAGAGAAAACACCGGTAAGATCTAATCTTGATACGAATGCACCCGCATCGACAAAAGGGAGAGCTCAAACTTTGCCTGCGCTTTTCGAGAAACAAACAGCGCAAAATCGTAAGCTGAGCGCTATAAATGAGACGAGTGGAATTGGCAAAGGCGGCAGAATGGGACAGACTAATGTAGAGGTGGCACAGATTATAAGCGATAATACTACCGACGGTGGTTTAAAGTGGCAAGGTTTAATAGAGTCAGCTCCTGTGACAATTGACAATTGCATTATGGGAGATGGAGTCCCTATAGAACCGCAGGGTGCTGCAATGAAGGATTTTATTGCTGATGTAATGCCGGTCAATATAACACCATTAGAGTTGGTTGATGAACTAGTGCGCTCTGTGCCGCAAGAAGCTTTGGAAGCAGTGGAAGCTGTAGAGAACTTTTTTTCTTTGTCTGACCCTTCCTCTGATGAGACTATGAATCACAGTAAAGACTGGGCAGACTTCACCGGAGGAAGTAGCTCTATCGAAGCAGAATCTGAGGAGTCAAGGTGTAATTTAATATCGCCTCACTCAAATGCTTCTACTGTTAGTAGACGAAAGAAGAAGGGCGCGCAACGTACGGCTGGGAGGGTTGGTGATGATGGCGCTGAAACACGCCAAGAACTTGAAACAGCTGCTTTTGCATATCTGGAATTAACTGAGCACGCTGGATTAACAATGGTAGAAGGCTTTGGAAAAGAGGCTAATTCAACCAGTCTTCAAAAGATAACTCTCATTACCATTTACCAAACTATGATGAGTCACCGTGCTGAAATTAAGTTAGAAAATCAGCGTACTCAGGCGACCTGTTCTAAAGTAAAAAATGTAGTGCGACGAGCTACCAAAATCTGCACTGAGATGGCTAGCAGAGTTACTGAGGCTGAGGCAAGAATTACTCAGAAAAGGGGGTGGTGATGAACAGAGTGCCTGAATTAAGCGGACCACTCTTACCCAGTCCAAAGATCAGGGCTTGATCCATCACCGTTTTTTAGCTCACTGCACCATCCCAGCTCAGAACTTGGCTATATGCAAATTAGTCTGTTCCTGTCCCAGTGCATGATGGGAACAGGGCAAACCAAACTACCAAGCCAATTCTTGTACTGGGAAGGAAACAAGCATCCGGGGACCGGTTTCTGCCATTTCAGGCGTCGTCGGCCCGGCTTGCTTGAATCCTGATGGTGCAATGAGCAAGGGACTCACATCTGAGTATACCCTTCCACGCTTATGGTGGACAAAATGATTCAGAAAAGGGGGTGGTGATGAACAGAGTGCCTGAATTAAGCAGACCACTCTTACCCAGTCCAAAGATCAGGGCTTGATCCATCACCGTTTTTTAGCTCATTGCACCATCCCAGCTCAGAACTTGGCTATATGCAAATTAGTCTGTTCCTGTCCCAGTGCATGATGGGAACAGGGCAAACCAAACTACCAAGCCAATTCTTGTACTGGGAAGGAAACAAGCTTCCGGGGACCGGTTTCTGCCATTTTAGGCGTCGTCGGCCCGGCTTGCTTGAATCCTGATGGTGCAATGAGCAAGGGACTCACATCTGAGTATACCCTTCCACGCTTATGGTGGACAAAATGATTCAGAAAAGGGGGTGGTGATGAACAGAGTGCCTGAATTAAGCAGACCACTCTTACCCAGTCCAAAGATCAGGGCTTGATCCATCACCGTTTTTTAGCTCACTGCACCATCCCAGCTCAGAACTTGGCTATATGCAAATTAGTCTGTTCCTGTCCCAGTGCATGATGGGAACAGGGCAAACCAAACTACCAAGCCAATTCTTGTACTGGGAAGGAAACAGGCTTCCGGGGACCGGTTTCTGCCATTTCAGGCGTCGTCGGCCCGGCTTGCTTGAATCCTGATGGTGCAATGAGCAAGGGACTCACATCTGAGTATACTCTTCCACGCTTATGGTGGACAAAATGATTCAGAAAAGGGGGTGGTGATGAACAGAGTGCCTGAATTAAGCAGACCACTCTTACCCAGTCCAAAGATCAGGGCTTGATCCATCACCGTTTTTTAGCTCACTGCATCATCCCAGCTCAGAACTTGGCTATATGTCACACATGGCGAAAAGTCATTCATGATTTTTTTATTTGTAACAACGGGACGGCATCAATTCAGACTGTATGGGATACATTCAATCCGTTATTCGAGGGGAAACTATACATTTCTCTAATTTTCTTCGGAGGAAAATACAAGAAGAATTTAAGAATAAATCTGATCAAGTTAGAGGGGCAGAGCTGAAACTAGCTATTGCTATTAATAGGGGTCATGGTGTTGAGGAAGCACAACGTCTTTTAACAATTGAGCGGGCTGCCCTTTATGCCCATATAGCCAATCAGGTTGCTATTAAGTACAAACAACATAAGGCCGAATGTTATGAATTAAATGAACAGACTGGTAAAATTCTAGCGCAGAGGCTAAGACAAAAAGCAGTAATGAATGACATAACAGAAATTGTTGACCTAGCTGGTGTCACCCAAGAAAGTCAAACAGGGATATTAAAGGCATTTTGTGATTTTTACAACTCTCTATATAATAAAACGGTTGAAGAAGGCATCCAAGATAAGTCACCACTTGAATATTTGAGGAACATTGAAAATCTCTCACTTACTGATGTGGATATAACATCTTTAAGCACCCCGATCTCTTGGGACAAAATTGAAATGGCTATTCTGACCTTAGCCCCAGGCAAAGCAATGGGACCTGACATGATTCCCTTAGAATATTTTTTTCGAAATATGCTTAAACCTCACTTGCTCAAGATATTTCAACAAGCCTTCGAAGGACATCCACCAACCTCTTGGTCCCTTGTCACCATAGTGATTTTCAAAAAAAAGGGGAAGGACAGTAAGGAAATGGGATCTTATAGGCCGATTTCCTTAATCACATCAGATAGCAAAATTTTCTCAAAAATATTAGCAAATAGATTGAACGATTTAATGCCAACTATAGTATCCAAGATCCAACATGGCTTTATAAAAAAGAGGGATACTACTGACCATGTGAGACGTATTATAACTTTGTTGGATTGGGTGCAAGCCACGGGATCCCCAGTCGGCGTCATATTGCTGGATGCGGAAAAAGCTTTTGACAGGGTCGACTGGGGATTCCTGTGGTCAGTCTTAGTATGGAAAGGGTTTCCTAGAGAGTATATTGTAGGTATATTGTAGCAGTTCAGGCGCTATATAACAATTCAAAAGCTAAAATACGTATTGCCTCGGATACCTCTCATTCTTTTCCAATCACAAGGGGGACAAGGCAGGGGTGTCCCTGTTCCCTCCTGCTGTTTGCGCTTTATATCGAATCGTATCTAATTTGATTAACAACAGAAGCAGGATTACTCCGGTCATGTTACACCATGCTGCTCATAAAGTCCTCGCGTATGCCGATGATGTGGCTGTTGTCACAACAGATGTAGCATTAGCATTACCCAGAATAATAGATCTTGCTAAAGAATTCGGGGAATTCTCCGGATATAAATTAAATATTTCGAAGACTCAGCTTATACACTCAGCTGCAGACAGGCCGGATGATTTAGTATTCTCCCCTACAGCCACATATCTCGGCGTGACAATTTCTGCTACAGTTGTTAAATACAGATCTGTTATTACTTTCTGTTGATAGGACTCTCGAGAGGCTGAATAATTTACATCTATCATTATATGGCCGCACTAATGCGCTAAACATGGTTATATTCCTAAATGTCTGTATTTATTTCGAACTATACCATTACTGTTTTCTTCCACCTTTTTTAATAAATTAGACAAAACTATTTCTAGGTTTATTTGGGGATATCGGAGAGTCAGAAGATCCCTGAAATGGCTTACTCTGCCTAAATTAAGAGGAGGATTAGGGGTCCCAAATTTTCGACTATATTACTGGTCAATCTTTTTAAAAACTAAGGCTATTATGATTTTTCCAGATTTTTCTCTGGATGAAGCTATGATGCCTTCCATTTATGAGATGCTGTTAGGAACAGAAGCCCGACAGTGTTTACTTAGGTTGTTAGAACCGAGTTATTACAAAAAAACAAAGTTCAAGGTTTTGATTGCAGCATTTCAAATTTAGAGACAATTTAACCCCTTCAGTGCTGCGCGAATTTCGCTGCAGTGCTGAAGGGTCATAAATCAAATTGACTCATGACGGAAATGTTCCGTCATCAGCACCGGAGCACCGACGCTGATGACGGAACCGTTCCGTCATGAGCACGCAAGGGGTTAATAAAAGGTTTTGTTTTAATATGAAGCTGAATTATTACACACCATTCTCGAAAAATCTCTCGCTGCCAGATATTTTTAGGGACCCTGTGATGCAGAGATGGATCAATCTCAAGATCTGCTCATTTGGGGATTTATTTCAAGATGGGCAAATGGTTTCATATTCGTATCTGCAGAGCACTTATAGTTTAAGAAGTAGAGATTTTTTTAAATATTTACAAATTCGCAGTTTTATAGAGTCCAAAAATCTGATTAATACTAGCTCCATGAATAAAATAGATGTTTTGGAAAGTTGTATTCGAAAAAATAGAATTGGCACGATATACCAGCTAATGCTAAATAGAATAAAAGATGATCTTGATTTATATGTCGATAAGTGGCAAGTGAAGCTGGGAATAGAGAGGGTCGATATTGCTAGATCCTTACAAATGGCCAGCATGGTGTTATTTAATGGGTCTTTTAAAAGCCAGCACTTTATGGCAGTCTTCAATTTATACTATACACTATCGAAATTGGTATTATGGAATGCTAAGGAGGGCATTAATTGTAGTCGCTGTGGGCTTCATGCGGCTGATTCAGTTCATGTGTTTGTTCAATGTCCAAAACTGAATCAATTTATACAAGATTTACAAAGTTTCTTAGATAGTATTTTGGACTTCTCACCAGTTTTATTACCTGAATTAGTAATACTGGGAATTCAAGCCAACCAAATTGATTGAAGGAAAAGGTTTCTTATTCATAGCCATGTCAGTGTATAGATACTGTATAACTTCTCGCTGGCTCGATGCTGATCCTCCAGTTTTTCATCACTGGCAATCAAAACTACTAAGTGTCTATCGGCTCGAAAGGGCAGTTTATAGACTCAAAGACCGGCGGAAGATATTTGGTAAAAAATTATGGTCACCCATCTATAATTGGATATAACTGTTCGAATCTGACTCTATAAAACAAGTGAATTTGTCTTCTTCTCTGTAAAATAATATCATGGCTTATTTTGTACAACATTTTTTCTTTTCTCTTTTTTTGTATCTATAATACGGTTTTCAAATGGTTGTTCTGCTGTTTTGTTTATCCTTATGAATTATTTCTGTAAATGTGCTTTGTAACCTTCCACTGCCAAAGTAAATCAATAAAAAAAAAGAAAAAAAAAGTGGCAAACGAATGCAGATGGTAAGTAAAATTGCTTACATGTAGCTTCGCTAGGTAACACCTAACATGGGTAATTAGAATGGTGGGAGGTAAACAGAAGAGCTTATTTACTATATCTAATTCCTGTTGTTTGTTTTCATTTTAGTTCTCATTATGGCCTGATCAGCCTAGTCTGAAAAGTGGCTGTTAAAACTCGATGGTGGAAATGAAAATAAAGATGGCCCCCACGCATGCATTAAGAGAGGATGCTCAGTCACAAGTGTATGGCCTATGCCCGGAGCAAGAGATGTCAAGGCCAGCCGGCCTGCAAACTGGAGTTGTGCCAAAGTTGCCTGCATTTAAGGGTCTGGGAAAGAATGAACATTGAAACCTGAATGCGAGGAACTGTTGCAAAGTGCTAAACAAGTACAAATGTAAACATTTGATGAAGTCATGAGAAACTATGGTATGAATTTGCACTTTTACGAACTGGTTTGAGCAAGGAGGACATGAGGTGATCATCGCCACCCCTCCAATGGACCAATGAGAGATGAGCGTAGCCCCTAAAAGGTTCAATTATGGGTTAAGATAGTTAGTGAAAGGGTATAAAATAGCTTGTGTGAATGATCTCGGTGTGGCCGTTATTTTCGCACCATGAAATGCTGTCGGTTGGGATGATTTTTCTTATGATGCAAGAGACTTTGACATTTTTTGGACTTTAAACTTTGATGGGGAAAAGAAACGAGATCTGTTGCTGAGAATCTAGGTCGGGAGGGAGACATCGAGGAGGTTAGAAAGACAGTCAGCTTGGGAACCTATTCTATGTTCTGCGGTTCTATCATCGCCCTATGGCCAAGGGGTAATGAGTACTTTTTATTTTCTTTGCTTAAAATGTATTGAATAGTGTTTTAGAAAAAACTTGCTTAATAAATCCTTCACAATATAAAACTCTCTCTTAACGAATCTGGATAAAAAATGTTATAAAATATAAACTCAAGCCTGTGTTTATTAAAGTAAAGTCAGGGCGATTAAATGTTAAAATTTATAAGAATAGTGTGATTGAGCTAGACTTAATCGCCATCATCTGATTCCTACTAGTTGGTCCATCGACCAAATAGCGGAGTACCTTAATGTTGTTTTTATTACTGTTGGGCATTTAAAAATTCTAATGTATATAATGTATAAAGTTGGGGGGCGCTAGGTGGTGCATGTGCGGAATGGCCGCCATGGTGTGAGGCTCCCGCAGACCGGCAAGAAAATCCGTAATTTATCCAGCTCCTTGTCCATACTATGAGCAACAAAGTGCGAGGTGTTAAGACACTAGGTTTAGAGCCACAGCGGTGCTGAAAAATGGGCTGACGGTGGTGTCTGCGGCGACTGAGGAGCGGGAGAAATGCGAGCCGGGTGCTGATCCTGCTAAACTGGGAGCTGACAGGCGGTGCAGCCGAGTGCGAGAGGTCCCGGCTCCCCACGCGGCACTCAGGCCAGTGTGGGGGAACATCCAGCAAACCTGTGGCGTGGCTGACCTCTGCGAGAGCACCTGAAGTCATCTGCAGAACAGCGGTCAAACTGTGAGTGCGGAGAGGGACGTTGGAAATTAATCCGCGCTACTTGGACTGCGGGCTGGTCCCGGGGAGCTGACGGCAGGGAGGAGCATATTATAAACGCACAGGCCGGACATTTTGAAAGCGGACATTACAGACCTCAACCTCGCTTGCGCCTGTGATACTAGAGACACCGCGGCGCTGCAGGTGCCACCCCCTATTGCCAATAAACACTGCGAATGGGTTGGGGAGCGTGTATGACCTGCCCTCTGATGACCGGAATTGCTGTGTGATAGTTCACTATATGTCGGAATAGAGCGGGTTGAGAAGGCAAAAGCGCGGTAGGAGAGCCGCCATATAACGGTCTTAGCGGCAGTCGGAGCACAAGAGGAACATCACTTCACTATTGCTGGCCCCCGCTTGACTTGGGTGAGAGGAGCAGGTGCGACTGTTGGGAGGACTAGCCAGCTATGTTCGGTGCAATGTGTGAGGCCTTGTGATCGGGTTTGCTGCCACTATCACACAGAGTGTTGGCAGGAAGAGCGGTTGACTTGCGGCTCACGCAGGGAATGGAATAGGGAGCAGCAATAAATCCCAAGCCTATGACTGTGCTGATTGTCCTTTAAGGTGACGCTGCAAACAAACACCAGAGGAGTCAGTGGGTATTACAGGCTCCTGCACTGCACTGTTTGGCAGAGGCATTTGATCCTGATCACAGATTTTTTGTGGGCACCTGGGGCTGCGATAGTGCATCTGCCTGTATGGAGGACAATAGAAAGAGTGGTGTATCACCTAACATAGTGGCACAGAGGCAAAACCTGATGGGGAGCGCGACAAAAATCAATACTCAGGAATAGTAACATTAAAGTGGTGGCCGGCTAGGACTGCACCTGCATCCTGCCACTACCCGACGTAGTGCCGCGCACACCTCAGTGGAACCAAGAGATCCAGCTACACTCACTACAGCGCAGCAGTGGGCAATTCTTGGACATACCTGAGCACTGTAAGATTGCCTGCACAGCCACGTACTACATTTTGGCAAAAGGGATAGCGGAGATCCATTTGTACCTGCAACCGCCACTGGTATCAATGTAAGATGAGGAGACTAGATGCCTGCCACCGCAGCTCAGTTTTGATGCTAAAAAACCCCAATAAAAAGCAGCATGCAGGGGTGGATGCCGGGGCGGAGACACCTCCACCAGATCTACAACAAGTGCCAAGCGATGACCTTAAATCGCTTCTCAGTGAAGTTAGACAGGGCTTTGCAACCATGGCAGATAAGATGGACACAGTCTCAACGAGGATGGACGCGATGGTACGGACAATAGAAGGACATTAGACGCGACTCAAGGAGGCGGAGTAGCGCGTCTCGGATGTAGAGGACACCACCAATCAACTGAAAAAGGCGATGGCGCAAATGGATAAACTACTCAAGATAATAGCAGCGAAAAACGAGGATACTGCGGCATGAAGTTGGAGGAATAATATTCGGGTACTAGGTATACCGGAGAGCACAGGTACGGGTAGGATGGAGGAATATATTGAGAACTTGCTGAAGGCCGTGGTGGGTACCGAACTGCTTTCTCCACACTCCGTAGTTGAGAGGGCGCATCGATCTCTAGGTCCAAGACCACCTCCTGACAGCGCTCCTAGACCTATTGTCGCTCGCCTGTTAAACTACAGGGATAGAGATGTTGCATTGTGAATTGCTAGGGAAAAAAACAACTGACATATGATGGCATTCCTTTCACGATGTATCCAGATTTCACGATTCACGTGCAGGAAGAACTCGTACATTTTTGGGAGTCAAACAAAAACTCAGGCAAGCTCAAATAGATTATGCATTGTTATACCCTGCTCGCCTGGGGGTTTTAGAGGTTCCCCAAGGGAGATATGTTATAATATGGGGGCGCCTAGGCAGAGATACTATCACAATAGCCAACTGTTATCGCCCTTTTACAGAATGCCCAGAATTCTTTATCAATTTAAGGGGTAAAATCTTGACAATTGGCTCAACTCACATTATCTGGGGGGTTACTTTAATGTTGCTCTGAACCCACAATTAGACAGATCGAATGCAGGTCTGCACTAAAGCGCTGGAAGTTTTGCAGGGCATAATAGCGGAAGGCTGGCTAGTCGATAAGTGGAGGTACATACACCCCCTACAGCATAAAGGTACGCACTTTACATCATATAGAGGAACCTGGGCACACATAGATTACTGCCTGCTCACAAGGGGACTTGGGCCGACTATCAGTAATGTCATACATTTGGCTCTGACCTTTTCTGATCACTGTCCAGTTAAGGTCTCACTTTCCCCTCCGGGGTATGATAGGCCTCGGCTGAGCTGACGGTTACAACCCATGGCCCTTTTAGATATGGTTTTCCGAAAAGAGTTAGGCGAGAAAATCACAGATATTTTCGACCGGAATAAAGGCTGTTAAAGTAGCTTGGAAATGATATGGGAAGCATTTAAAGTCACAATTCGGGGATACTGCATGTCCAAGAGCTTTGGAGTTCTGAGGTACATACAAAACAATACGTAAGCTGGAGCAGGATCTGAGAGGGATGGAGAGGCGAATTGGGCGGGGAGAGGTGGTGCAGGTATTGAAAGACTTTCGTACAATTTTAACTGAATATGAAGATGCTGCGCACAGGGAGGCAAAATTCCGGGGGCGGTACTGGACAGCTCGTAAATATGGGGAGGGGGAAAGGCCAAGGAGGGCACTGGCAGCAGTGACAAAGGGTCCTCAATTCAGTACACATGTTTTGGAAATACAGGAATCGGGTAAGCCAGCACGTCGGGACTCGCAGAGTATACTGGAGGCATTCACCACTCACTACACTGCCCTACATACATCTCAAAGGCATGGCGTTATTGACCTGGAGGAATTTATGGGGGAAGTGGGACTTGGCTGGCTTGGGGATACCCAGCGGGAGTTTCTAAGTATTCCATTCAAGATCGATGAAATTAGAGAAGCTATCATTCAGCTTCAGAATGGGAAAGCACCGGGATTGGATGGCCTCCCGGCTCAATTTTATAAGGCTTATATCGACATCCTGGTGCCAGACCTGAAGAAGGTGTATGAGGAATCATTAGAAGTAGTAATACTCCCCTCCTCGATGAAAGAGGCAATAGTCACGTCCTTACTAAAGCTTAGAAAGCCCCCCCGTGTCCTGTGACTCATATAGACCATTGTCACTGATGAACTGTGATACGAAAATGTTGGCAAAGGTGTTAGCGAATTGGCTATTACTACTACTAGACAAGCTTGTGCTACCAGATCAATCAGGATTTGTGCCCGGTAGGGCCACCTCCCATAATCTAAGGCGTTTGACTCGGTAGAGTGGGACTACTTATTCGGGGTGCTGCAGAGGATGGGTTTCCCTAAGATGTACCTATCTTGTGTTGAACTATTGTATCACCATCCCACTGCTAAGGTTCTGATCAATGACCACTTGTCCCAGCCTCTCTTGATCTCCAGAGGCACCCGTCAGGGGTGCCCGCTGTCCCCGCTCCTTTTTGCAATTGCGGTTGAACCCTTGGCTTGTAGATTGCGACAACTACACCAGGACAAAGCATTCCGCTGCTGTCTTCGCCAAATATTGGTATCGTTATACGTGTACGATATCACGCTTTATGTTAGAGATCCACAACAGAATATTAACCCCATCTTGCGCAACTTTATAAAATTTGGTCAGTTATCTGGAATAGGAATCAACTGGGGGAAATCTCAGGTTTTCCCTCTTACGCCGGCAGTAACGCAGTTCCCACTTGATTTCCCGATAGAATGGTGTGAAACTGAACTGAGATATCTTGGCATCCAAGTGACCAGAGACAGGGAAGAAACCATAAGAGCAAATTATGGTACACCCATAACACGCCTTAATGCCCATGTCACACGGTGGATATCACTACCTCTAACACTCGCCGGGAGAGCCTCTCTCATTAAGATGGTCATATCTCCACAGTTCCTCTACCGGTTCCTTAATATCCCTTATGCACCGGGCAGGTTTTTTTAAAAAACGTTACGCTCTGAGTTGCTAAGACTATTGTGGGGAGGGAGACAGTCGAGACTTATATGGTCGATATTGACTAGGCCTTATGAAGAGGGTGGTTTTGACATTCCAGATTTCGAGATATAATATCTAAGCACACAGGCGCACTATGCATATTCAATCAATCAATCAGTGACACTTATAAAGCGCGCTACTTACCCGTAGGGTCTCAAGGCGCTGGGGGGGGGGGTGCCGCTACTGCTCGAACAGCCAGGTCTTCAGCTTCTTCCTGAAGGAGAGGTGGTCTTGGGTCAGGCGCAGGTCGGACGGGAGGGAGTTCCAGGTCTTGGCGGCCAGGTAGGAGAAGGACCTTCCTCCTGTAGTCGCTCTTCGGATGCGGGGGACGGCGGCGAGGGCGTGGTTGGCTGATCGGAGGTGGCGTTTGGGAGCGTAGAAGTTGACTCGGCTGTTGAGGTAGCTCGGGCCTTGGTCGTGTAGGGCTTTGTGTGCGTGGGTGAGGAGGCGGAAGGTGACTGGATGCGCCCTCCTCGGTATGTGCCGCAGATAGCTACAGCAGATTGGCTTGCTGACCCAGTGCCGCTGACTGGAGTGATACACTGGCCTGTCAGCACGCGGACGACATCACCCACGACTGTCACTAACACGGTTGCTGCGTGGCACCAGATAACCACATTGCTAGACTTGCCTGCTCCCTATTCCCCGAAGCTCCCATTGTTGTTTCATCCTGATTTATCACTGTTGCAGGAGAGGGGCTTTCATGGGCTATGTAAACGTGCAAATATGACCACTTGAGGAGATCTATTCCATGATGGGACGGTCCGCTCGATGGAGCATCATCTTCAAGGGGTGCAAACTATGCCTCTGGACATATTCCTTTATTTACGTCTTAGACAGGGGATGCGGTCTATTCTTCCTGATTTCCCTCAAGAGTCAGTATGCCTTCTCCCGTTGCACCAAATGTTGGGATCCGTAGATGGGAAACATCTTGTGTCAGGCCTATACAACAGCATTCGGGTAAACAGAGCAGGAATACCCAGTAGGTCCCGTACACATTGGGGTGAGGATTTGCGGCGAGAAATTACTGATGAACAATTTCAATATTGCTGTGTGCAGACGGTGCAGATCTCGGCTAGCTGTAGGCTACGAATCATACATTATAAATATTAGCATAGGTTATATTTTACGCTGGTGAAGAAGTTTCAATTCAATTTAGCGGACACAGATAGATGTGATTGGTGCAGACAGGCAGGGGCGGGATTCCTTATTTTAACGTGGGAGTGTCCGCCCATATATAATTATTGGGAGCAGGTATTAACGGCACTGGATAGGATGACCAACTGTGCTTTGGAGAGGGATCCGCTACTCACACTGCTGGGATACACGGCACAGATACCTACTTCGTATAGAAAGTTTATAGCTCTATCCCTGTTATTAGCTAAACAGAGAGTGGCATGCAGATGGGGTCGGGGTAGTGCCCCGAAATTTAAGGAATGGATGCTGATTTGATTTATTGTCAGGAGCAAAATACCATGTATGCTGAATTGTTGCCTACAGCTTCCAAGCCCAAAGATATCTGGGGACCTTTTAAGGAGTATCTTCTTTTGCACGGTATTGTGGAATCGGATGCCGCATCACCTGATAACATATGAGCTTCCTATTGCCGTAGATAAGCGGGACAAATACTTTGGTCTTTACATGCACACTGACCCACTGATGCACTGAACACAATATTGTGACCCCTGTTGTGCTTGTGTTAAGGTTTAGGCTGTGCATTTCCATTGTATGATTTATTTTTGACTTGACGTGTTTGGATAATTGGAGGGGGGATTGCCATGTCTGGGTGCTGATTCACTCTGATATTGTTGAACATAAATTACTGTGATACATTGTGAAAAATTTAAAATGTAAAAATAAAGTTTTTTCAATACTTAAAAAAAATATATATAATGTATGAAGTTACTCCATAGGTTAATAAGGTACACCACATATCTTGCAGCTCGTCTACTTGTCACTGATTCACGGGCAGTGTGATTTGAGTGGGTAAAATAAAGAAGTTGCTTTGGATTGGTGATATAGATAGAGGGTTTTGTGTTAGATCCGCTGCATCAGTAGCAATAGTCTAAACGCACCATGGTGCACTTTCTTTTTTTTAAAAAATGTTTTTATGTGTTATATACAAAAAGTATTCTTATGCCTTTTATGAGATCCAGAAAGATACGATCCTGTATGTCGTTTTTTACGTATTTTAACAGATGATGAATCTTTTTGCAGTGTAGCTATGTTTTTTCAAGCTGCGGATTCATCCAGAAAAACAATACTATGAAATAGATTTTAGTCTGCTTAGGTTTGAAAGTAATTTTATCTGCGACATGCAGACTTACTACAATATTGTTTGCTGCTAATATTATCAGGTTTTATGTGTTTTAATATCTAGTACTGTTTCGTATATTATGGTGTCTCTGCCTCTTTGCACATACTTTCCATTCTTTTATGGTTCTTTTATAGCTTAATAAAAATGACTGAATATTTTTCCTTTTTTTTTAAATATGGCGTAAATCTAGACAACGTCTGCTGTAATGCGTTTCATTCTTGGTCAGAAACTTAGCCCATGGGATTCCAGGGATTGTTAAAGCTCAGTTGCTTTATGAACCAGGTGTTATTCAATCATCGATTAAAGGTCCCTGCCATCACTAGTTTGCTTACTGTTGAGGCTCTTTCTCTGTGCTTGGATTCATAAACACACAGGTGATGTCACTGATTGCATGAGGTGGCCGATAAGCAAGCACCAATATAACAGGCTGCCTAGGAGAGATATGAACTTGATAGGTTATAGTTTTATACTATACCACTAAACCCTCCTGGATGTCCTGTAACGGGAACCTTCCTTTGGTAATAGTAACACCCACACACTATTGGCATTTACTGTTTTTAGTGAAAATGTTTATATTCTTTAGGGATGTCATTAACTAGATCCTATTATGACGAATCATGCAGATATGTTTTACTTCACAATAACGCATTCCATTGATGTTTGGCAAAGAGCTGCAGTTTAGGTACATGCAAATGAGCACACCTCCAGCTTCCTGTGGCTTACTGTTTGACATTGCTCCCTTTTTTTCGCTGTTCTCGTTTTTGTTGGCATTAGGACTGTGCACTCTATCCCTGCATATCAGTGGTAAAGTGTTTGTGCTCTCTTCCATAACATGGTAAAATTGGCCTACACCTGATTGACACGCTTAATTTATTTATACACGCCTAGTAAATGGTACTTCATGTACCAGGGTCTGTAAATTCCATGCTAATAGTGGGCAGAAGCACTTACTGTGCCACCCACTAAAACATGTTTCAGGCTGTAGTGCAGTGTTAAACTGCCATTTCGACCTGGCAAAAAAATCCTTTTGAATTACAAAGAGAGTTAAAGGAAGCGTCTAGGTGACCGGTTCTGCACCGCTCCTGGAAACACAGTTTATTGCACAATAAGGTACATGGAATCTATTAGACGGAGATCAAGCTCCAAAAGGTGTGTCTCTGTGCTGCTTGCAAAAACCTTGGTTCAGGACGGTAAGTCTCACATGCCCATAGCTGACATGTTTCGTCATCGGGTTCCTCATCACACCAGGACCAGAAATTTTAAAGAGCTTGCATGTGATACTATGACAACTCTGGTTTATGTGATTAGATATTACAACTGAAGGTTAAGGTTCTATGTTATTTTAAAGAATTAAATATGGTTTTTAATTGTCACACAAATGCCATTTTGTGGAGACAGAGTTTCATTATCTACCCCTACTGAATACGAGAGAAGGCTGAGCCAAATGGTGTGTGCTAACCATGTTAATGTGTCCTACCCCATAATATGTATCCAAAGCCGGTGCCGGCACATGCGGGATAGTGTGCAGTCCATCTGATGGGATCAAATACCAGTTTATCCTATGTCCTACTCCTACAAAAAACCAAGGGCAGGTCAAGTTCATGTACGTATGTGGGGGCCTGAGGCCCTGTGATGTATCAAATGAGCCTGCATCTGCTGTGCAACAATGGCATTTCTGTACCCCACAGCCAACTACTCGATAAGCGCATCCATGTGGCCACATGTTGAGTCAGAGGACAAGAGATGTTGCCCACAAGCCCCTGCTGTGCCCCAGAGCCAGCATCCTATCAATCTGTGGAATTCAGAGGGCAGGTAACATCACTCTTTTAAAAACACTGGAATAATGTACCCTTAATGCACACCCACAGAAACTCAAGCATGTGCTTTTCTGTGGGCAGGTAACCTGTTTAAAAAGGTATCCACCTACTGCACATTAAAGTGAGTTCACAAGTTCAATAGTGTGCCCCTCCTGCTCTGTTGACCCAATGATAATCTGTGGATGTTTGAGGGCAGGTGAAATACTTAACAGAGGGTGGACTGGGCCTTCAGGCCTGTCCCATCTTCAAGGTCTCAGGGAAGATGACATCTCTAATTGTAAACAAAACATACTTGTTTCTATGTTGTCAAGGCTTCTGGGATTTCCTTTATGGTGATTGTAGCATTGCAGGGTCTGGTCATTTTAAGAGTCATCAAATTTAAAGTGGTTATGGAGTTAATGCCTGGGAGTTCGAACTTTGTTGCTGGCAGCAGGTCCTCGGTTGATCAACCATTGTCTTACTTTTGCCATAAGTAAGACTGTGATGTATTTCCTATGGGAACTGTATCAATATTCCTGTTTCTGACCCTTGTCCGGTTAATATATCATTAGTGGCCATACAACGGCACAGAAACCCGTTTTCTGATTAGGTCATAGCGCATGCTACCACGTTAGGCAAGCACTATTCCCCCAGCCCCCATAGAAAGCATACCGAGTTCTCAAAACAAATCAAACCTCCAGCAACCTGGGAAATCCCCCGCAGCTATTGTTTTGATTTAACCAAGAACTCCAGTAAAGAATGTACGAACGACCAGTTCTTATGACATCCTTATTGACGTATTTATGTCCATCCTTACGTCAATCTCGGCACCTTTCAGGTATAAATATTACCGACATTGCCCTAAGCAAACACGCGGTGGTGGTGACGAGATTGGAGCAGCGATACTTGCCGAGGAGCCCAGCTTATGCAGGAAGCCCACGGACGCTGCCCCTCCCTTTTGACGCGCTGAGAGAGAGAGACGCTGCCTTTTCTCTTGCCGAGAAATCCAGCTCCGGCGTTCCTAGCCGCCCTTGCGGGCAACTGGGATATCGAGTCCTGAGATAGAGATACCAGCCCTCCAGCCTTCTAAATCCCAGGTACTGAACTGAATAACCCCTCACAGAGAATTCTTGAATCAGATCCTTGGCAAAGCAAACTTAACTTAAACTGCTACTTATCTACTCCCACCCACGTATTAGGCTTAGGTCAGGTACACTGGGGTAGGCGTAGTTAGAAGCACCAGTTGAGTACGATTAGTCAATGTATATATGTATATAACTTTTATCCATTTTAGTATCATATGGCTAAGAAACCATATAAATGCTTTTACAGTATTATTTTATCATTCTGTTTTTACTGTATGCACTTTACTTAACTATAAGTATTGCAATAATAGCGATTCATTTCTCTTGTATGAGAAAAGAGACTGATCAATAAATAACATCTTTTTATTGAACCACGCCCATCTCTTATTTCTCTACAAACTGGTGAAACTAAGAACGCACGTACTGACTGAGTAAAATAAGTTGTCTTTTGTTTTCACACGACTCTAGAGATATACTCTTGATTAGGGGAGAGCAAAGTTGTCATGTTCTATGGTTGTCAGAAACTAAATCCCTTCTTGTCTATCCAGGGAGGTTAAACTCCTCCTTGCCTATTCGAGAAAGTTTCTAGTGAACTCTGAGCTAGCTGGCACACACATAACTTTAAGTCTAATATCGTCAGTAGAAGACCTAGTTAACCACAGTCCTACGTCTATACTATTGAAGATATTATTCCAATGCGCAGAGCCTATTGGGATAATAGGAACTACACTACAAGACTGTTAGCACTCTAGTTGTTCATTAGAACACTCTAGGAGACAGTAGTAGAACAAATGAGAATCAACTGGCAAGCTGCTCCTGTTGGATGTATATATTTTACTGAGAATATTAGACTTCATTCTTATATGTTTGAGAAACGTAGAGGGAATTTACAGAAAATATGCTCTCATTTTAGCCTGTGCAGCCCTTTCTATAACCTCTATGGGAGAATCATGATTGATATACTCCCAGCAGAAGGCTTTATCACAGGATAAAATCATATTAAAACACACCACACTTCCTAAAATTAATATGGTACCATCAACAAATGAGTTCTCCTTTTTGTGACCCTCAAAACTTGCCATTCACTACAATGCACTTCAATGAGGTGCTATAATATATATTGGGCCCATGATGGCTGCCAGCCCTTTCTGGTTGAAGTGCTGACAGCCAATCAGATCTGAACATGAGATCTGTGCTAGGCTCCACTCAGACATCCCTATTTGCTTTCCCTTAGCTGTCTCATCAACTACTGAACGTATTTACATCAAATAACTGAAAGTGTGATCTGCGAACCAAATTCTACCTCCCTGCCACATATGGTGTAATATGGTCCATTGGTTTGTACTGAAGTCATGTTTAAAGTTACCATGGGAATTCACATGAGGAATCGTACCTTTTTACCCCCTTTTTCTCGGCTCCCCCTTGATGGATCAATCCAAAAATTTCTATGCATATTAGTATTCACTATTACACTGGTTTTGGAAAATTTTGTGAACATTTGTCAAACAACACCAATGAAATATGCAAGTAAAAAAAAAACGCTTTTTCTATAGAAACATAGTCCTTACTATAAATTGAGTTTAACAGTAATGCACACTGACGAATATGTTCTAATTAGTTCTTTTACTCTCTTCATGTTCAATAATAATGCAACCTAATGCTATCACATGACGATGATGACACTGAATGACGTTATTCCACCTTGTCATGCTACTTAAATACACAATGCAATTTGTGATTAATTTCCTTTCCCTTTTACTTCAGCACTATTTTTGTAGAGGGACAGTGTTCAACAGAAAGGAGAGATTTATTGCGATTTTTACATTTTATTAGCATACTTTGAGAAATTTAAGGACATAAGGATTCTTTCTGCTTGTTTGTATACATTCTGAGCTGCAGGTTTATTTTGAAATCTGACTTGTATTACACTGATTCCAATGCATGTTTTTTTTAAAAAACTTTATTTATACTTTTTTCAGTACAGTAAAACAAAGAAGTCGTTCCCACAGGCACAAATCAGTAATAGCAGTTTAACCACTGTAGCATTATACAGCAGCATGAGTGTCAGAACCATATCCTGTAGGCATGAGTCTCTTAGCAGGCTGTGAACAACATGAGCAAACAGTTATCCAGCACATCTTCGAGTCATACTGCGAAGTACATTCCGGCTATACTGTGAAGGTCAATCAGTGGAGAACAACATCACTACAGTCACTAATAAGGCAAACATAGGCTAATAACAATGTTATAGCACATACTTATATAAATTCAATGTAGTACTTATCATACATATTTACTCCCTCCAGTGTCAGCAGTACATAAAATTGGACTCATGGTCAGGGAGTTATATTCTCCCCACTCACATCCACTTCTTCATCGCCCGGTGTTTCTGTGTTGCCCAAATGGTATGTCTGTAGGGGGCCCCAGATGTTGCTCCTGACAGTATGTGAGATCTGCAAGCCAATCTTTGAATTTCGGTGCTCTGCCTCGTCCCCAGCGACATGCTACTCTGCGCTTAGCAAGCAATAAGGCAATGTCTAGCAGCTTCCGGTGTTGTTTGGGTATCGACAGAGTGTACCCTAGTAGCATGATAAGTGGGTCTCTATCAAATGTATGCCCTGTCATTGTCTGAAGGGCCGTATATATGGCCATCCAGTATTCCCAAACTCCAGGGCACCTCCATGCCAAATGTATAAACCCCGCTCCTTCCGCCTTGCATCGTGCACACCTATCATCCTCCGACAACCGAAATCTGAGTTTCATTACCGGCGTATAGTAAATCTGTTGTAGGAACTTGTAGTGTATTACCTTAAGCCGGCAACTCGCTGATATGTTAGCTGTCATACCACAACAATAGCCACATTGTGCCTCCGATATTTCGCATTCCAATATCCACGCTCCAGCGTATACGAGCAGTGCTATCAGCCCCCTGACTGTGTGCTCTGATGCTCCGATACATGTTTGATACCATACCATAGTATTACAGAACTATAAAGCTCAGATTAAACGCGCCAAAGCCACTTTTTTGGAGGAAACCCTATTGACAGCGGCAAATAAATCTCAGGCCCTGTTTAAGATTGTTAGGGAATTATCGCACCCAGCATGTGCCTCTAAGGACATACCAGCCTCCCAAGTGCTCTGTAGCTCTCTGGCAAAGGCCTTTGAGGATAAGATCACTCTTATCCTGAGTAACCTAGGGTCTTCGCCTGCGATGACCACCCCTGCTATGTTTAACCTGGCAAGAGGGACTATCTCGGACATCCAGTTGGAGTTGGATGCTGGGAAGGCCCGACTGACTAGCTTTCCTCTCCCTTCCTTTGAGGATTTTTGCACGGTGGTGAATGGGATCTCATCGGGCTCCCCTCTCGACCCACTGCCATCCAAATATTGGAAGCTTTTCCAAGATGAGCTTTCCCCCCTCTTTATGCCATCTGCTGCCAATCTTTCAGTACAGCCCAAGTCCCGGACTGTTGGAAATTGGCTGTGGTTTCGCCTCTTCTAAAAAAGGACACACTGGACCCGACCTGTCCAGCAAATTATAGGCCTATCTCCTTGCTTCCTCTACCAATTAACATCTTGGAAAAACTGGCGACAAAACACCTGCCCAGTTTTTTAGAGACTAACACCTGCTTGGACGAGGCTCAGTTTGGCTTCAGACCAGCCCATGGCACTGAGTCTGCCCTGGTGACCACTTTGGATGACCTTCGTTCGCGTGTCGACTCTGGTCGAGCAGCCTTTCTGGTGCTGCTCGACCTGTCGGCCGCGTTTGACACGGTCAACCATGCCATACTGATCAAGAGACTCGAGGAGAGTGGGGTAGCTGGCCGAGCCCTTGACTGGTTGGTCTCTTACCTTAGTAACAGACACCAAGTGGTAGTCTTACCACCCTACCATTCGGACATCAGGCGGGTAGGGCAGGGCGTACCGCAAGGGTCAGCCATCAGCCCTATTTTATTCAACCTATACCTCCGCCCCCTGGTCAGTTTAATTAAGACCTTTGGCATCGCGGTCATCAATTATGCGGACGACACGCAACTTATCTTCTCGTTTGAGGGTAGGGATGCGGTGTCTTAGTAGACCTATCATCGCTGTATGTCAGCTACGGCAGAATGGCTGAGTCTGGACTCATTGCAATTTAATAGTTCAAAAACCGAGGTATTACACTGCTCCTCGGACTGCATCCCTCGTCCTCTGCCACCGGATTTTTGGCCCCTTTCCGTCCAGGGTACAGGGGCAGCAGCAGTCTCCACTCGAAATCTGGGGTACTGTTTGAATCCAATCTGCAGCTCGACGCGTTTGTCAATACAACCGTTGCAACGTGCATGCTGCTGCTCCGAACACTGCGGAAGATTTTATCTTTTCTTCCGGCTCATGCCCGACCAGAGGTAGTGCGCAGTATCATCCTAAGCAGGCTTGATTACTGCAATGCACGACTTCTGGGTGCACCGGCTGCCCTTGTGGGTAAGCTGCAGCGAGTGCAGAATATGGCAGCTAAGTTGGCTCTCTCCAGGCGGCGGCTTGATTCATCTTCCTTAGCGCTCCTGGACCTCCACTGGCTGCCTATCTCCCGGCGCATTGATTTTAAAGCATTATGTATCGTTTCCAGTGCTCTCCATGGCCAGGGACCTTCCTCCTTATAGAGGATGTTCTCCTGGTATGTTCCTACCAGATCTCTTTGTTCCTCCTTGGCACGCCTGGTGGTTATTCCCAAAATCCTAAGGACGCGGATGGGCGGACGCTCCTTTAGGTTCACTGCTGCCAAGTTATGGAATGGTTTACCGCTGTCCTTGAGAAGCCATGAAGATCTTCCCTCCTTCAAAAAAAGTTTTAAAACTTATATTTTTCCCAGGTCGGTGTAAAGCTATAAGGCAGTACAAAGTTGAGTATGGCAGACCAAGTCAAGCGCCAGGATACCCCAAGGGTGACAGTATAGCGCTATATAAATACGCCATACAATACAATACAATACCATATGTCCGCCAGTTGACGAGCTCAGCATCCCATGCAGTGGGATGGCGCTGTCCGGCTCTTTAGGGTAATCTGGCAGGACCCCTTTCAACCCCTGTGTCAAGCGTATATAATAGAATATGTCCAGGGGGGTGGGTTGGAGCTCCTGAAACAATTGCTCCTTACTGCGGAATTGCCCATCCAAGAATAGATCCCCCCATCTGGCAATCCCAAGTCGCCTGCACAAAGCTTGAAAACCCGGTTCCTGTAGCAGAGGCATCCTAGGATGGTATTTCAGTGGCATCAGCGGAGAGTACAAAAGCTTTAACTGCAATTTACGCGCTATCCGTTGCCAGGCATCTATCGTGGATGACACTGTGGTGAGTGGAGTTTCTAGAGCCTCAACAGGGCCGTGTATGAGGCCGGCTATTGGGAGCGGATGAGCCACCCAGTCTTCTACTGCTAGTTGTGGCATGTATGGTGTTGGTACCATCCAGTGATAAGCGTAATGTGCCTGGGCGCTCATATAGTACACCTCAAAGTTCGGCACATCAAATCCGCCCTTATCATATGGTAGTATCACAGTAGCCCATTTTAAGCGTGGTTGTTTACCCCCCCAGAACAGCCTCAGTAATTCCGACCGCAGCGTTTTTAAAAAAAAGGCACCTGGGAAATAAGGTATATTGAGGAACAGATACAGGAAGCGAGGCAAGATGACCATCTTAATAAGCGACGCTCTACCCGCCATAGAGAGTGGCAAGGATATCCAGCGTGTCACATTATCCGCCAGTTTGGTAATCGCTGTTCCATAGTACAGTCTTAGTGTCTCTTCTCTATGCGTAGAGACTTGTATGCCCAAGTATCGGAGGTCCGAGTTACACCATTCTAGTGGGTAATCCAGCTGGAACTCTTTTACTGCAGCAGTGAGTGGGAAGAATTGTGATTTGCCCCAATTTATCTGTATGGCTGATATCCCTCTAAACACCAGAAATTCTTGCAGTAAGGGGTTAAGATTCGTTTGAGGGTCAGTTACATATAGCGTCAAGTCATCCGCGTACAGTGACACCCCTATTTGTCGCTGAAAGCACTTGAACGGGCTCGTCTTGTGTAACTGTCTTATCCGACAAGCCAGAGGCTCTATCACAATGGCGAACAGCAGGGGAGAAAGTGGACACCCCTGTCGGGTACCTCTTGTGATCGATAGCTGTGCAGACAGGTGACCATTAACCAAGACCCTAGCGGTAGGTTGGGTGTAAAGCAATTGAATCCACGATATAAACAATTTGGGAAACCCCATTCTATGCTATATGGTGAATAAATATTGCCATTCGACCGAATCAAATGCTTTTGTAGCATCCAAAAACACTGCAGCCACCGGGATCTCGGGTGCTATAGTTTGAATCAGCGAAAAAAGGGTGCGCAAATTGTGACTTGTGGATCTTCCCGGAACGAACCCCGCCTGGTTAGGAAGTACTATCTTGGTTAGAAGAGAGAGATGCATGGCCAGCACCTTGGCCAGTATTTTAGCATCGCAATTGATGAGGGATAGCGGACGATAAGAATCACAATCTGTGGGGTCTTTCCTGGGCTTTAAAAGGGAGGTGATAACCACTTCCCGCATCGAGGAGGGCAATATTCCTATCTCTAAGGATTCTTCGAATACTTCCTTGAGTACTGGGGCCATTATGTCGATGTATTGCTTGTAAAACTTGGCAGGCAGCCCATCACTTCCAGATGCCTTACCATTTTTCAAAGACATAACAGCCTCCCTGATCTCGTCCAGCTCTAGAGGGGCCCTAGAAACTTTCAGTGCACATCACTTAACCAGCATAATGCTATATCATCTAAGAATGCTTCGGTCTCCCCTGCCACCTGCCCCTGTGTCATGTATAGTGTCTTGTAATGTGTCTGAAATGCATGGAGAATCCCTTCTGTGTCCTGGTAGTGCCCGCCATCCCTCGTGTTTATCTCCAATATATTGTTTCCGAAACGGGGGTTTCTAATAAGTTCTGCTAGTACTCGCCCTGGTCTCTCCACCTCACAGTATCTGCGGGCCACCCAGTGTTTCCCTCTAAATTTCACCACTCTTGCCGCCTCCTCTTCAAACTCCGATAGCTTAGCCCTAAATTCCTTATGCAGTCTCCCATCACTGCATCTGGTCATCTGTGCTTCCAGTACTTTCAGTTCCCTTTCCAACTTGTGTATGGAACCTCTAATGTCTCGCAGAACCCCAAAGCTTTTGGAAATGCAATAGCCCCTAACCGTGACTTTGAACGCTTCCCATATCACCTCCACACTCTCTACCGATCCTTTGTTGCGGGGGAAGAATGCAGCTATTTCTTCGCCTAATTCTGTTCTAAAGACTTCATCCAGTAGGGCAGTGGGTTGTAATCTCCACGGGGGCTTGGTACCATCATAACCCAGTAGTCGCAATTGTACCATCACTGGGCAGTGATCGGAGTAAGTTCTGGCCATGTGTAAAGCTTTGCCCATATCTGAGCTCAGCCCTCTAGACAGGGGACAATAATCAAGCCGGGCCCAAGTGTTAGTGTAAGATGTGAAATGCGTCCCCTCCCTCCTCCCAGGGTGCAAAAAACACCAGCTATCAATCAAGCCTCCTTCTTCTATAATACCTTGCAAGACATCCCTAGATTTTTTATTGTACTGCACACATCCATCCGCTCTATCTAGTCTAGGTGTCATAGCCACATTAAAATCACCGCCCCAGATTATGTGCATAGATCCAATGTTGACAATTTTTCCCCATAGTGTTGTAAAAAATCCGGCATATCAATATTTGGTGCATAACAGTTGACAATGGTGACCATATCTGTGCCAAGCCTGCCTCATACTATAACGTATCTACCTTCTGCATCGCTTATATCCCCAAACTTCGTAAAATGGAGCGACTTCTTGATCAACACAACAGTGCCCCTGGAATATGTCGAATATGAGGGGAACACTCTAACTGCTACACATCTGCTTGCAAAGGAGGGACTCTGACGCGCTGCAAGGTGAGTCTCCTGCAATAGCGCTATGTGCACCTGTTGGCGTTCTAAATAAGCCAAGACATTTCTGCCTTTCCTAGCGTCATTAAGTCCTCGGATGTTCCAGGAAAGTACTGTCAAGTAAGGGGTTCTCATGTCTTCAGCCATTTCCAATTGGAACTTCGTTAGGCGTTACTGCTAAGGATTCTCTCTCTACCATGCCTGTATGGTCCCGCACCTGCCTGTGAATCTGTACCTGTGCCTTATAGTAACCACCCTTCCCCCCCTCCTCCCACTTGCTGACGTCCCCCAACCCTGTCAGGCAGTCCCTCCCCGTCTTCCCCAACCCCGTCCCAGGACACAGTAATTATCCGTGTAACAATAAACCTGCGCAAACTTTTCCCCCCTCGCTCCCACCCCCACCCACTGAAGCAGCCACAACATGCCAGAAGAAACCTCCCCCCCACCCCCTGCCCCCCTTAAGGCCAAACAGTCCCCGAAAACAAGTTCCATGATGGGGGTACACCCGTATGGGAAACCGCATAAAGAGCGCACAGCCACTTCACCCTCCCCTAGCCTTGCTTCCTGTACCGCCCTCGGGTTCGGCTGAGGAGGGATAGTGGTCCCTGGAATACTTTAACACTGGAATGGGCTTACGCATCCCAACTCTTGAAATGTATCATGTCAGATCTTAGTCCCCCTCTAAGTCCGTGAGCACAGTGTTCCATCAGTGCGCAAACAGTGCAGCCATATATCAGCTCAAGCATCCTCATCGGCATCCGACGGATCATCTCTGTGCGCATCATCACGGCAATGTCCTCCCCTCTGCGCCTTTCTTGACAGATTTTAGATAGTCCTCCACTTTTTGCGGATTTGTAAAGAAGCGGTGCTTCCCCTAGTGTGTTACCCGAAGCTTCGCTGGGTAAAGCAATGCATAGTCTATTTGAGCAGCACGCAATTTCTTTTTAACTTTGAGGAGCTTGCGTCTTTCCTCCTGCACAAGCGGGGTGAAATCTGGGTAAATTGAAAAGGCTATGCCATTGTATGTCAAATTCTGTTTGGTACAGGCTGCCCTCAGGGCTATATCGCGATCAAGCTAATTCAATCGGCGCGCTATAATGGGCCGCAGCGGAGTACCAGGCCTGGGCACGGGACCCAGAGATCTGTGCGCCCGTTCTATAATGAACTGCGCTGAGAAGACGTCCTCCCCAATGGATGTCTGGAGTAGTTTTTCCACATAGATTTCCATCCTGCCCGTGTCTGTGGACTTTGGAATTCCCGTGACGCGGATGTTATTGCGTCTGACGCTATGACCCGCAGCAGGTTGTCCATCCAGGCCAGTTGGAACGTGTGGGAGGCAGTAGTGTCATCATTGTCCGATATGCGTTGTTCGGTCGCCTTTATCCGCTCCTCGTGTTGGTCCACCTTGTGTACCAGGGAATCCATCCTTGAGGACAGTCTGTCAACTTTGTCCACCACCGTGGCAATCCCCTGACGCATCGCCTGTAAAATTTGTTGCATGTCTGATCCCGCGGGGGGGGGGGAATCACTACTCGCCGCGCTTGCTCCGGCCATGTTTGGTTCTGCCGCTGATGTCTTCGGCCCTTTTTTGGCGGCATCAAATGTGAGTTTTGGTTGGCGACTATCTTGTCTCATCATTGTGTCTCTGTCCAGCTAGTACTGCAGTGCCCTCTGAAATAACGCGCAACTCTCACACCAGTGATTGCCCGCAGTATGGCCAATGCCAGTGATGCAGATTAGTCTCCCTGCAAACAAACCACCAGTGTTGCGATGGCCACTGTCTCTTAATCTCAGTCAAGGCCTCTAGTGTATGTAGACCAGCGCACGGGTCAGACTTAAATCAGAAGTGGGGGGGTCGTGCAGTATTATCCCCGACCAGGCCGCCACCAAACGCTATTCCACCCTGGCAACCGCAGCCTTTCATACCAGTCCAGCACACCTCGGTCTCAGGGGCGAAGCAGTAGGCCGTCACTCAAGATCACCGTGTTCCACTCTCATTGCGCGTCATGCAAACAAGCATCTGTGCCACATTGCGCAGCATTCTCCTGTGCCTGCAAACAACGTGCCGCCGTCCTGCAGCACACTTTCAGGAAAGGGGAACACTACGCTCCCAGATAATCTGCCGTGCCTCGCCCTCTGGCCCAGCACACCACGGCTTTACCTCTTCCACCACTCCGTGCAGCCCAATGATCAGTGCCTAGGAAAGAGCACAATAAGTCTTACAGCCCAGCCAGGTGACTCCGCGATGCGTCTAAGGTGGCAACGCAGGTCGGCACATATGTCAGTCTAGTGCACAGGCTGTCTCCGATTATTGCCACCACGGCCAAGTAACAAATGCCGCTATTCCCAATGGCGCCGTGTGGTACCGCAGTAAGGATTTATTTCTGCCTCCAGGGTCTCGCAGAATTTGTGCAGGCCCTGTCCTCGCCTCCTGCTCTTTCCCAACGCACCGCAGTCAGCCAGGCCTTACCACCCACAGTGCAGTCCGTGATGATCGCTGGCTCTGCAGCGGCGCCCCCAGTAACTCCGGCGCCCCGCGAGCAGAGCGATCTAGCACCCACCTCACCGCCGGGCCCGCCAACTCCTCCCAGGCCTCCGCAGCCGCCGGCGAGTGGGGTGAAGAGGGGGAGCACCCATCCACGCCGATAGCAGGGGCAGCTCCAATCTCTATCCCTCCTCTCCCAGCCGGGCTCCTTTGCGCCGTGCCCCGCGGCAGCTGGGGGGGGGTCACGATCTCTTTACGACCACAAGATCAGGCTTCTCGGCGTCCGTGCTGGAAGCCGGCAGCTGGGGCCTACCCCCTCGTGGTGATCCCCGGGCTATCCCAGCATCGATAGCCGCACTCCCGCACCACGGCAGCTCCAGCACCAGCCCCGGGGAGAACTGTCACAGCCTCTCACGTAGGCATCGAGGGCTGCAGCCTCACCAAAGTGTGACCGAGTCTGAGGGGTCACATAAGCTACGTAAAGAGTAGCATTTGGGTCCGATTACCCTCCAGTTAGTAAGTATAATGGCAGGATAACGGCTCCAGGGTACAGGAGCCTCACCGTAAGGCGGCCATTCTGTGTGCGGGCCCTCTAGCGCCCCTTCCAATGCATGTTTCACTACAAATATCTTTCTGCTTTTTGGTGTGTTTAATTTTGCACTACAGATTCTATTTTTTTCATGTCTGCAAACATCCTGTCTTTTCCATAAGAGACATCAGCACACCTAGGGCCATATTTATCAAGGTATTGTGTTGCCCATGCATAATGCCTCTATATTTAATCTCAGTACGGAGGGAATGTGTGTGGGGCCACCCCATGCCCTAGGGCTCGATGCAAGGAAGACTGTCCCAGTAGACCGCATCTCAGTGGGACTCTATTTGGTGGCCAACAGAGCAAGGACTGACACCCATCGTCACCACCCAGGCCTCAGAAGTGTCATCAGCAGCAAACTCAAAATGACTGACCAAGTAAACGCAGTCAACGCCTCATGCTTCCATACCATGTATGTATGTATGCATAGGATTTATAAAGTGCAGGAATCACTCCCGAAGGGGTATCTCCGCTCTATCTTAACAGGAAAGTCAGATGAACAAGTGCAGATAGAAATTATAGTATGAATAGAGCAGTTTTCAAGAGCGGAGAAGATTGGAACCATTACACAGGTCCACAGGTAGGGTGTTCCAAAATTTTGAGGCCAGATGGACAACAGTTTTGCCGCCTGTCCTAAGTTTCTTAGAACTGAGGAATTACTATCAGCCTTTTCCCTTCCGATCTAAGATGGCGATTCGGACAGTAAAATTAATTCTCTGGCGGATAGGGATCCAGTGAAGCTATTTTAATGAAGGTCCTACCGAAGTGCGAGGAGGCTTTTTAGTACCAGGCGAGCTGCCACATTTTGAACAGTCTGCTGAGAAGGGACTCGTTAGCAGATACCAGCAGAGCATTGCAGTAGTCCAAGCGGCCAATAATCAATGCCTGAATCAAGGTTCTTTGCATAGAGAGTGGTAACCAGCGAAACAGACTTCGCAGGAGGCTTAAGGTGTGGTAACAGGTCCCCGTCGTAATCATAACTTGGTCCTTCATGGATATCAGAACATCTATGTGGACTCGAAAACATTTTTCCACAGAGGTTGGAGAGGGGCTGGACCTAATGTAGCAGGCCACCACTTAGGGGACCAGACAGTCTGAGCTGTGCCAAACAACAGAATTTCTGTCTTAGATGCATTGAACTGAAGACAATTGTCCGTCATCCATTCAGATATAGCTAACATACCCTTAGCAAAATGCTGCTCAATATCTGCAAACTTCTTATCAAAGATCAGAAGCGGCTGGGTATCATCAGCGTAAGAGAAAGGGGTAAAACTGTGCTCCCTGATAACCTTGGCAAGGGGGGGCACATATAAAATAATTAAAGTCGGGCTAAGGATGAGGATGCTGTGGGAGATTTTCAAATGGCTTCCAATTACCACCCAGAAACCATAATGCATGCCCTTGTAACAAGTAGGATGGACTACAGGAACACCCTTTACTGCTCGGATCAACAAACAAATTCACCAGAAAGCTGCAGACCACTCAGAGCTTGGTATCCAGAATCACTGTCAACCTGACACGCCGCACTCACATCACACCACACCTGAAGGAGCTCCAGTGGCTCTCCATACACAAATTAGCACAATTCAAACTCCTCACCCACAACTTTCAAGGCACTCAAAAACACTGGCTCAGAATACCTCAATAATCGCATATGCTTTCAGAAACCTTAAAGGCACCTCCTTTTGAGTACTTTTGTTAGGCCTTAGGTTTGGCTAGTCTCATGCCTGCTGATAGTGCGCTTTACAAATCTACATAACATAAGTTAACATGGTACAGGAAGGACCATTCAGCCAGTGAGATGCTTCACCAAACCCTGATGCACACGTCTTTGAGGGCAGATGCAGCCCACATCAAGGATCTCACGGTGTCAGGTAACCCACAAGGCTCACCTGTTGCTTGCGAAGTAATCTTGCAGAGACGACAGGAGCTATCGCCCCCGTACCCACCTTACCCCAGCGTATGAGTGTGAACCAACCAGGATGGAGATGGGACCGGGGAAGGAAGCTAAAGATGATGGGAATGGTGTCCTGACGAACAGAGGAGGACTTCTCTTGGCTCGGGAAATGACAGTTAACTCCGGCTGGTAAGGGAGACAAAGGGAGACACTATTAGAATGGGCACAGATAAACCTCCCTAATGTTCACCTCTTACACACATGCAGAACAGTATCTACCTTGTACTTGAAAGCATGATGTGTATAGAAGTCATCTTTAGCATGGAAATGAGAAGCGGCGTTCCTGCGCAGTCTGCCCAAACAAGGTAAAGCGCTCCTGCGCAGTCTGCCAAAACATAGGTAAAGCGCTCCTGCGCAGTCTGCCAAAACAAAGGTGAAGCGCTCCTGCGCAGTCAGCTATAAACAAAAGGTAAGGTGCTCCTGCGCTGTCAGCCAGCCCAAACATTTATAAAGTGCTCCAGCGCTGCATTTGAATAGGCACGCAAGCGCTCAAGTGCAGTGCAGGGTCAGGGGGCCTGGTTCCAGAGATTGTGAAATGTCCAATGGACACTGACAAGGGATGGCCCAACTCGACACACTCCAAGGGAACCCACGGCCAAGATTATGCAGAGCACTCCCGCATGAAGCAATAGCGGGTCTTGAAGTATGAACGAGGCAGCTCTCCAGCGCAACCTCGAATTACCTGACAAAGTATGCAGAGCACCCCTGCATGAAGCAATAGGGGGTCTTGAAGTATGAACGAGGCAGCGATCCAGCGCAACCTCAAATTACCTGGCGAAGTCCGGATCCGTAGCAGGCATTCAGGGCAGGGAGCAGGCAACAATTCGAAGCGCTGTACCGGTAGGAACCGCTGTAGTTCTGCGGATTCCACCCGAAGCACTGTGTACAGCCAAGGCGGTTCTGATCGTGGACTAGACCGCAACCCACCCATCACCAAGAAGTGAGGACAACAGTTCTGCGCATGCGTGAAAGAGGTAAACATGCTGCGGACTGTCGAGGGGTAGGAACCCCTGAAACCATGACACACGGTCAGGCAGAGCATAGAAGAGGCCATGAAGCAACCAAGGGAGTGGTGGAGCATATCAGAGAACAGGCAGGTGCTGCAGCTCGAGGAACAGGCTGGTGCTGCAGGGGTCATGGTGCTCCCCTGTATCCCCCAACCATTACAGCACTAAGTGCCTAAGTGGTCAAAGCCACTATTCTAATATTCACGTCATCCCACCTAGGAGTGCCCTACAAGCCCTTGGGATGCATAACTAGTCATAATATTCAATTTAAAATATTGAGTGCAAAAAATATTGTGATTTTAATATCAGGTGGCCGGGATATCGACTTGCAAAAATATAGTGGTTATGAATATCGGCATGCATGTAAGAAATATTGTTTTTTATAATATCGAAGTTAGTAATATCGTTTGTTAAAATATCGTTGTTAATAATATCAATTTTCTTTTGTGTTTTGTATCTTGGTATATGTGTTAAAAGTATGGATTATTTTTGTAATGTATGTTTGTATTTTTTTAAAATAATGAATTGTATGTTAATTAGTTTTTGCATAATTTAATTCCGTAGCAGGTTGTGGGTTTATAGGGGAATAGGGTGTAAAGTAATTTAATTAGAATCTATTTTTTAAGAATTATTTTGAATTATTAATTATGTTAATTACTTTTTGCGTAATTTAATTCTCTAGTGGGTTGTGGGTTTATAGGGGAATAGGGTCAGAAGTTATTTAATTGAAATTAATTAATGATGTTATTATTTATTAATTTGGTATTTAATAATGTATATTGTTAATTAAGTTAATTAATTTATTATTCAATAATTATAAATTGATTAATACAAAGTAATAATTAATTGATGATTATGTTAATTGTGTTTTTATTATTAATTAGTAATAATTAGATTGTAATGATTAATATTTGTAAATATGTAAATTGTGTACTTTTTCAGGAGTGGTTTGAGGTTTAATAGGGGAGTAGGGTGGGATGTAATTCAATTTTAATGTAATTTTTATTATCTTTTATATAATATTTATTAAAAGTTATTTTATAGAGTTAATTGTGTGAATTATTTAGATATGATGGTTATTAATTGTATTGTTAATTATTAGTTAATACATTCATTGGTCATTAATTATGTTAATTTATTAATATTTTACAATATTGTAGGTGACGTTTATAGGGGGAAATGGTGGGAGGTTAATTAATTTTGAAAACATAATTAATTGTTAAATAATGTTAATTATATTGCAGGAGTGGGTATACTAAATGATTCCCCTACGCTATACAGCACCTTCTCTACTGTTACACTTGGTGGAGTGTGAATGTTAAATTATTCCCACCCGCTATCTAATACTTTCCCTACTGTTGCATTCGCTGGAGTGGGAATAGTAATTTTTACCCTCCCGCTATCCAACTTTTTCCCTACTGTTGCACATACTGGAGTGGGAATAGTAATTTTTACCCTCCCGCCATCCAACACTTTCCCAACTGTTGCACTCACTGGAGTGGGAATAGTATTTTTACCCACCTGCTTTCCAACACTTTCCCTACTGTTGCACTCACTGGAGTAGGAATACTAATTTTTACCCACCCACTATCCAACATTTTCCCTACTATTCCACTCCCTGGAATGGGAATATTAATTTTTGTCTACCCGCTATCCAACACTTTCCCTACTGTACCTCTCGCTGGAGTGGGAATAGCAATTTTATCCCCTACACTATGCAACATTTTCAGTATTGTTATATTTAATATAGTGTAAAATATAAATTTAAAAATAATATTTAATGTTTGACTTCTTGTATATAATGTATTTTTATATTTATATTATACGTTTTGTAATTATATTTTAAACTATGTTTTTAACATTTTATAATAAACAATATTAATTATTTTTAATATTATTAAGTTAATATATACAAAATGCATGTGTTTTACATACATTTATTAATTTACATCTTTTTAAAATCATTTTTAAGTATGTTTTAATTAATTATATTTATTATTTAATTAATTTTATATTACTTATAAGACATTTTAAAAAGTCGATATTTTAGAAAACTATATTATTAACGATATTCATGATTCGATATTTTGTACTTACCTGTTTGTAGATAGGAATTCGATATTCTGTCACTCGATATTTGTACCTCGATATTGTGGCAGCTCGATATTCTTCTCCTCGGTATTATGTCAGTGATCCCTTGGAGTGCTTTGTAATTTTCCAGAAGAGGCAAGGGACATGTCAATGCCTTTGAAGAATGCTGGGGGCTCCAGAAGTACAAACTTGCAAACTCACCCTAAGTACAAACTTGCAAACTCACCCTAAGTAATGAAAAAATAAAAAATAAAGAACCAGCCAAACTCATAAAATGTCTGCTTGTTAACTCCAGATCGCTAGTTAAAAACAGCATGGATTTTTCGAATGTTTATCAAGCAACATCTGATCGATGTAGCTTTCTTAACAGAAACTTGGCTAAACTCAGCTTCAGGACCAGATATTACCCAGGCACTGCCTTCTAAATACTCCATTCTTTTGTAGACAGACCAGTGCGTAGAGGAGGTGGTATCACAATTATTTAAAAAAAACAAAAAGTTCCATTAACTACACACCTTTCCTCTACGAAGCACTTACATTTACACTTAAATAAAAGGCAAGAAAGACTTTCAATTGCATTCTCGTTTATCGCCCCCCAACGAACAAAACCCAATTCTTGGAATTTATTAGCACATGTCTTGAATCCAGAGTATATCACACAAATTTCACTATCCTTGGTGATTTTAATTACCATTTGGAAGACATCTCTGACAAAGAGGCCTGATGTCTTGTGACATAATCTTCAGTTTTGGCGCAAAACAAATTGTCAGCTGTACCTCCTAGACGCACAGACATACTTTGGATGGAAACTTTACAGCAAAGCTCTTCCTCTCTTCTTGGTCTGACCACTCAACCATCATATTCGATATTACGATTGGAAGTCCAATCCTCATTGTTTCTCTCCATTACAGAAAGAAAACAATTAGACTTTGGCACAAAATAATCCATGAACAACTCAATAATATCTTATTAACTTCCCCTCCAATGACAGGGAGTGACCCAGAAAGAATAGTTGTAAACTATAATTTGTGGCTCATGAATGCCACAACTCTTTTAGCCCCTTTTGCCAAATTGTTAAACAACGGAAGAGGACTCTCAGAACCTTGGTACTCAGCAAATCTTAAAACACAAAAAAGAAGGTGTCAGAACCTGGAACAAAAATGGCGGACGCATTTTTTAGCTTCGGACAAAGTTGAATATAGTGAGGCCCTTTACAAATATAAGGCCATGATTCTGGATGAAAAATCAACCTATTTTACTCAAAAGATTGAGCTGGAAAAAATCTCTATCAAACAACTATTTAATACAGTTAGATTCCTATCAAACCCACCCACTCCCGATAATGCTAAAATAAGTCAAATCTCTGTGATATGCATGCACAAATTTTTCAATGTTAAGTTTAATCGTGTTTTTGGCATTTACCTCAGGGACTACTAAGGTCATAAGCCATAGCCAGATAGCAGAAACCTTGGATAAATGTTCTCCCCTTAAAACCGAGCAAAAACTCCCTTTAATTCTCAGTACTAAATCTGCATCACCGGATGACCCTTGTCCTCCAAAAACTCTCCTGCAGGCTGCAGAGGTAGTGACTGCTCAGCTGATTCTCATATACAATGAAATCATCAATACAGGAATATTCCCCATTTTCTGGAAAAAAGCTTCTATCCTGTTACTGATTTAAAAAAAAGTAATTATCATTCTCAGATCTCAAGAATTATCTCTCCATTTTGCGGTTGCCCCTTCCAGCCACAGTGCTGGATAAAGCACTGAATCTTCAGCTATCAGATTTCATCAATGCATATAAACTACTCGATGCATACCAATTTGGTTTCCTCAAAGCGCACAGTATCGAAACAGCTCTTATTATGGCAGCAGAACATAAGATCTATAATTGACCGAGGTGATAATGCAGCTCTGATTTGGCTTGATGAGTCTACAGATTTTGACACCGTTAGCCATAAGATCTGCATAAAACATCTGCACGATCTGGGTATCAGAAATACCTCTTTATCTTTCCTTGCCTCTTTCCAAACTGAGAGGGAACAACGAGTCACCCTAAAAGACTGTGTATCTCAATTCTTTACACTTAAATGCGTCCCCCAGGGTGCATCTCTCAACCCCACTCTTTTTAATCTCTATATCATCCCATTAATCAAACTTATTAGGAATTTCAGTTTTACTGTGGTGTCATATGCCGACGACACCCAAATCATTCATCGTTGTCTGGCAACCTTGCCTTAACAGCTGAAAAATCTCAAAACTGCATGATGAACATCAGTTCACGGATGAGTGAACATTGCCTTAGCCTCAACACAGGCAAAAACTAAGGTCCTGCTGTTTGTGAAAAACAGCACATTCTGGTCCCCGGACTAGGGCCACTACACCTCGGTCCTCTTCCAACACCAGTAGAAAAAGCTAGGAACCAGGGAGTAATCTTTGATTAAAGACTTGCGTTTGAATACCAAGTTGGGGTGTTTTTCCTTTTAAAGATCATTAGGAAAATCATGCCATTTATCCCAACTCACCTTCAGAAACTAGTGGTTACAGCGCCTATTTTGTCTAAACTAGACTATTGCAATGGACTGTACGTTAATATACAACAGAAATTGTTGATGAAACTACAAACCTTACAAAACATGGCAGCTTGCCTTATTTTTAAGATTCCTAAACATCAGTCATCCACCCGGCCCTTCCAGGAACTTCATTGGCTACCCATACAAAAACGAATCATCTTTAAGGCCTTATGCATCGTCTATCCGGCCCTGCACAACTCTGGACTAAGCATGGGCGTAAAATCCGCTCCGCTCGCGGATTTTTCGGATTTTCGGCAAATTCGCAATCCGCGAACGCTCGCGAATTTGTCGAAAATCCGTGAATCCGCTCGCGGCGGATTTTTTGCTTGGTTGCGGCGCGCGGCGTGGTGCACGGCGTTCACTTTCCGTCATTTAGCGTTTGCCGAGTTGTTTTTCTTTGCGAGTGACGCGCCATTTTAGATCTTGCTGCCTGTGCCCGCGGGAGTTTGGCGCCCGCGAATACGTAATCGCGGCTTGCCACCTTGCACAGCACACCTCGCGAGAGTTCGCAATTGCGAACACGTAGTTGCGGCGGAAAGGAACAATCTCGCACTTGCGAAATAGAGATTTTGCAATTTCGCACAAGAAAATCACCAGCAAACAGGATAAACCTTCAGAAAATTATGATTTTTATCAGAATCACTCCTCAGGTTGACATTTGCATGGCCTTTTTTTTTGCAAGGAGTCCATTTTGGGGGGGGGGGAGGAAGGAAGTGCCCCACAGTCTCCAACTTCCTGTTCCTGTCCAGCAGGCTCCTCCCAGTGCTTTGTCCATCTCCTGGTCACTTTCATTTGGATCTGGAGCTGGAAGGATTACTTTTTGTGGGTGCTGCTTGATATTTGGATTTGAGGCCTTTTTGACTGTCTTTGGATCACTTTTGGATTAGAAATCAACTTTCACAAGTAAGTTTGTTTGGGGCATTACAGTTGCTGCAAGTAAAATTTTGGAACTTTTTCAGAACATTAAATAAATTATATTGTGGGTAGCCACAGTATCCAGTAGGACCAGGGTTGGTTAGGGGTGCATGATACAACTGTTTTGTTGAATTTAAACACCATAGAGGCCATGGATGGGCTGGGATTGTGCTGATTTTTGTCCTTGTTTTGGGCCTGCTGGTGTGGCCCTTTACCCAGGGGTGGTGAGTGTTGCATGGGCCTAGTCTTTCTGTGGGGTGTCTTCTTGAATTTAAACATAATTGAGGCCATGGATGGGCTGGGATTGTGCTTATTTTATTGTTTTTTGTCGTTTTTGGGGGGCTGCTGGTGTGGCCTTTTGCCCAGGGGTGGTGGTGGTGCATGGACTGAGTGTGCCTGTGGTGTGGTCTCACTCTCTTTAATGTAAACATCATGGATGGCATTGGATTGTGGTGATTTCTGGCTGTTTTTCTGTTTTTTGGGGGTGTACTGTTGATGTGGACTGGCCATGTGGGTGGTGGTGGTGGCCATCTTGAGTGCTGGCTGGTACAGGCAACATGTGCTTGGGGTGTAAGGGGCCATTTTGAGGAGAGGCAGTGTCTGAGGCCTGCACTTATTTTGCCTACTTTTCATCCATTATGCCCAGGGGTAGTGAGTGTTGCATGGGCCTAGTGTTTCTGAGGGGTGTCTTCTTGAATTTAAACACCATTGAGGCCATGGATGGGCTGGGATTGTGCTGATTTTATTGTTTTTTGTCGTTTTTTGGGCCTGCTGGTGTGGCCCTTTGCCCAGGGGTGGTGAGTGTTGCATGGGCCTAGTCTTTCTGTGGGGTGTCTTCTTGAATTTAAACATAATTGAGGCCATGGATGGGCTGGGATTGTGCTTATTTTATAGTTTTTTGTCGTTTTTGGGGGGCTGCTGGTGTGGCCTTTTGCCCAGGGGTGGTGGTGGTGCATGGACTGAGTGTGCCTGTGGTGTGGTCTCACTCTCTTTAATGTAAACATCATGGATGGCATTGGATTGTGGTGATTTCTGGCTGTTTTTCTGTTTTTTGGGGGTGTACTATTGATGTGGACTGGCCATGTGGGTGGTGGTGGTGGCCATCTTGAGTGCTGGCTGGTACAGGCAACATGTGCTTGGGGTGTAAGGGGCCATTTTGAGGAGAGGCAGTGTCTGAGGCCTGCACTTATTTTGCCTACTTTTCATCCATTATGCCCAGGGGTAGTGAGTGTTGCATGGGCCTAGTGTTTCTGAGGGGTGTCTTCTTGAATTTAAACACCATTGAGGCCATGGATGGGCTGGGATTGTGCTGATTTTATTGTTTTTTGTCGTTTTTTTTGGCCTGCTGGTGGGGCCCTTTGCCCAGGGGTGGTGAGTGTTGCATGGGCCTAGTCTTTCTGTGGGGTGTCTTCTTGAATTTAAACATAATTGAGGCCATGGATGGGCTGGGATTGTGCTTATTTTATTGTTTTTTGTCGTTTTTGGGGGGCTGCTGGTGTGGCCTTTTGCCCAGGGGTGGTGGTGGTGCATGGACTGAGTGTGCCTGTGGTGTGGTCTCACTCTCTTTAATGTAAACATCATGGATGGCATTGGATTGTGGTGATTTCTGGCTGTTTTTCTGTTTTTTGGGGGTGTACTGTTGATGTGGACTGGCCATGTGGGTGGTGGTGGTGGCCATCTTGAGTGCTGGCTGGTACAGGCAACATGTGCTTGGGGTGTAAGGGGCCATTTTGAGGAGAGGCAGTGTCTGAGGCCTGCACTTATTTTGCCTACTTTTCATCCATTATGCCCAGGGGTAGTGAGTGTTGCATGGGCCTAGTGTTTCTGAGGGGTGTCTTCTTGAATTTAAACACCATTGAGGCCATGGATGGGCTGGGATTGTGCTGATTTTATTGTTTTTTGTCGTTTTTTTGGGCCTGCTGGTGGGGCCCTTTGCCCAGGGGTGGTGAGTGTTGCATGGGCCTAGTCTTTCTGTGGGGTGTCTTCTTGAATTTAAACATAATTGAGGCCATGGATGGGCTGGGATTGTACTTATTTTATTGTTTTTTGTCGTTTTTGGGGGGCTGCTGGTGTGGCCTTTTGCCCAGGGGTGGTGGTGGTGCATGGACTGAGTGTGCCTGTGGTGTGGTCTCACTCTCTTTAATGTAAACATCATGGATGGCATTGGATTGTGGTGATTTCTGGCTGTTTTTCTGTTTTTTGGGGGTGTACTGTTGATGTGGACTGGCCATGTGGGTGGTGGTGGTGGCCATCTTGAGTGCTGGCTGGTACAGGCAACATGTGCTTGGGGTGTAAGGGGCCATTTTGAGGAGAGGCAGTGTCTGAGGCCTGCACTTATTTTGCCTACTTTTCATCCATTATGCCCAGGGGTAGTGAGTGTTGCATACTTGCATGTCCCTAGTCTTTCTGTGGGGTGTCTTCAATGTAAACATCATGGATGGCATGGGATTGTGCTCATTTTTCTGTGCTTTGTCGATTTTTTGGGGTGTATAACTGAACTGATGTTCCTCTGTCTTCCATTGCTTTTAGGTGTACAAGAAGACTCAAGAGAACCACCAGTGCCAGGAAGAAGTCCTGCAGCGGTGTGTGTGTGCAGCATAACGTCACGCGACGTCACGTCTGGACACAGAACCCTCTGCAACTCGTGCAACTGCTGCCGTGCTGACCTGCTCTGAAGAAGATGGCCCCAAAAAAAGTAACCCGTAGCTCCTCTAGCAAGAAAGGTGCCAGTAAGGAGCAGAAGAAGCAAGTTACCAAGGACACTGGTGTGCTGCCCGCCCCTTTTTTTGGGAGTAAAAAAAAAAGTATGCCTGCAGCAGCAGCAGCGGGATCTGCTGGGGACCAAGCTGGCAGCAGCACCCCCGCTCCATTGGGCTCAGTGCCACCACCACCACCACGCCAACTTAAGTCCAAGCCCTTGAGTGCTGCAGAGGCAGCCAGTATAGTTGTTCAATCACCATCGACCAGTGATGTTGGCTCATCGCAAGAAAGCAGCAGCAATGTCCCTCAATCAACACAGGTTGTTGTAGCTCATCTGACGAGTGTTGAACAACCACAGCCGCAACAACAGTCACATGTGAAGTACAAGCCTAAGTACATGTGGAAGGAGAGGCAGCGCAAGGAGATGCGCAAGCAGAGGTGCATGGAGGGTCACAAGTGCCCACAATAGTTGTTCCTCCCGAAGTAGGGGCACATCAGGAAATCGACAATCAAGGCGAGGTATCATTTGAGGAAGCCACTCCTCCTGATGATCCTTCATTGTCTTCCACACCCCTAGCAAGGAAGAGATCAAGGGTAGTGTCTACATCTTCTTCAAGCACACCTCCTTCTGATGATACGGATCAAACTTGGGAACCAGCACCACAGCCGTCTGAGAGTGAGGCACACCATGATCCGACAAAGGTAGTTAAGCGTAAAAGGAAGCTCGTCCAAAGTCTCAGAGTTATGGAGTGTGATGAGTCTCAACAAGAAGTGGCGGATACTGCTGCTGATGAAGACTCTGCCAACGACGACCCAGTCATCATAAAGGTCACTGCAGCCCCAGCGGGCATGCAGCAAACAGACATTTTGACCCTAGCCCGAAGAGCTGCTGAGCGTGATGATGATGATGATGATGTTGTCGATGAGGAGGCAGTGGAAACACCACAATCATTGGAGTTAAGTAGTACACCAACTCGTCCCGCTTCCATATTTCTTTCTGGCAAGAAGAGACCTCCGTCAACCTCGACCTTAATTAGTGGCGGTGAAAGTGCAAAACGTACAAAAGTTGGGCAATCCAGATCCTCCACTTCATCTGGCATTAGCTTCATGACCACCACCACCAGTATCGCCGCCTCCTCCAGGTCCCACAGACACTTCAAGTCCCCAGTTTGGGACTTCTTTACTGTTTGTCGCAAAGATCCAAAGTTTGCCATTTGTACCCTTTGTAAGCTTGCAGTTAGTCGTGGTAAGTCAGGTACCAACTATGGTACCGGCGGCCAGAGAGGTCATCTTGAGAGAAAGCACGCTGTCAAATGGTTTGCGCACCTAGATGGGTTCAAGAAAGGCCAAATTCAAGGAAACGTTGATGTTTCATCTGATGATGACGAGCAGGAAGAAGACGTGTCAAACACTTCCCTTACACCCAGTACCCCTGTCAGCAGCACACCCAATGTCAGGCACACTAAGAGTGTTGGAGCGAGTGAGACACCAACGCACAAAAGTTCACCAGCGAGCAAAATTGGGTCAACGAAGTCATTATCAGCCCGTAAATGCTTGGTCCAGGGCAACATTAGAACAATGCTTACTTCAGACGTGCCATATGAACGCAACCACCCACTGACGCGTCTGTATAACACTAAGCTGGCTAAAATGCTAGCTGTGGACCTTCTACCTTTTTCTTTTGTAGAAGCGGTAGGTTTTCTTGAATTAGTGGCAACGCTCTGCCCTAAATGGAAGGTTCCGAGCCGGTTCTATTTTGCCAGAGTTGCGGTTCCAGCACTACATGAAGATGTGCTGGAGGCGATTGGGGCAGCTTTGCAGAAGAGTGCTGTTCACACAATACATCTGACAACAGACATGTGGACCAGTGGCGCAGGCGCTGATTACATGTGCATCACTGCACACTGGGTCTCTTTTTCAGGTGTTAAAGCAAAGCTAAACGCAGGTGTTGACCCGGACAAAGTTTTCAAAGCTGCTCGGAAACATGCAACACTAGCCATGTTTGGCTTGGAGAAAAGTCACACAGCAGAAAACCTTTTGGAAGAGTTTAACAAAAAGGTCTTGAAAATGCTATCCCCCCTAAAACGCAAGATTGGTTATGTTTCCACGGATAATGGCGCCAATGTAGTTAAGGCCATGTTGAAGGGTGACCATGTTAGAGTGCCGTGTTTGGCGCACTGTATCAACCTGGTAGTTCAAAAATTCTTGATTGATAAACAGAGTCCAGCGTTCGAGGTAATGGCCACCTGCCGCAAAATGTGCAACCATTTCAGCCATTCTTTTAAGGCCCGGAAGCATCTGCGGAGACTGCTACTTCAACGTGGAATGCCAGTGAAAGCACTCATCCAGGAGGTGGCAACACGTTGGAACTCAACCTTCTACATGCTTGAGCGTCTGTATGGGCAGTATACGGTACTCAATCACTATTTCTTCACAGAGGGTACATCTCAGAAGGAGGACCTGCGGATGAGTGCGGCGCAATGGGACATAGTTAAAAGCCTGACAGACATGCTTCGTCCTTTTGAGTTCTTCACGCGTGCAGTCAGCCAGGAGGACTGTAATTTGGGAAAAGCTATCCCACTGTTGTGCATGCTGGAGCACCAACTGATGGCGGTGTCTTCTGAGTTTGAAAAAGATGTACAAAAAAAAGACCATTTTATTTTGTCTGAGAATTTATTAGAGCGCCTACGTGGTGATGAACGTCTTCAAAAGATCAAGTCAGATCAGCATTACATTTGTGCTACTATTCTGGATCCACGCTACAAAAAGGCGCTGGCAGGCGAAGCATTCTTTCCTTTTGCTGATGCAGATGTTCAAAAGTACAAACATTGGTTAGCCTGGTCAGCCAAGAGGTTTGAAAAAGAACGGCAGGTTATTGAAGGAGAAGCCAGTACATCAGCATCAGCATCAGCAGGCCATCCCCAGTCACAAGAATCCACTTCTGCACCTGTGGCTGGGGCACAAGTGACCTCTCAGGCGTTAAAGACACCGGCAACTGGATCATCTGCACCACACACAATGACAACACTAACAGTGGCTGCAGAGGAGGATTGGCTAAGTTTGATGGGGTATGGTTCTCGAAAAAATGTCACAGGCACAGCAAAAAGTAAGCAAAGTGGAGGAACAGTTGATGACCTTGAGTCGATGGTGCAGGACTATCTGAATGACTCAACAGAGGTCTTTCTTAATGATGAGCCATTGCAGTATTGGCATGGCAAAAAACAATTGTGGCCACAGCTCTTCAACCTGGCTATAAACTATTTGTCTTGCCCACTCGCAAGTGTGTCTTCTGAACGTGTTTTCAGTGCTGCTGGTGGCATTGTAACTCCCAAACGGAGCCGCCTCTCGCCCAAAAATGTGGAGCGGCTGACAATGATCAAGATGAATCAGCACCTCATACCACCAGATTACAAAGTACGAGAAAGCACGCCGCATGAAGACGAGGAGGACGGCAACGTAGATGAGGGGATTTGTTCTCTGTTCGGTGGCACTGACCTCATCCAGCCTGAATTCGCAGAGTATGATGACGAAATCTTGTTCTTATTCTCTGACACTGAGCCCTGAAAATGAGACAATCAATCAAGAACTTTCTTTTTCGTCCTTATTCACTTTTATTCCTGTGTGCTTTGTGTCTCTCTTTCTTTGTTTTGCACAGTTAATTTAATTCAAACTTTAATCACCTAATCCCAAAAACAAGACCATCATCAGAACTGTCTTCACTTGTTTGCTTATTGATTTGAAGGTGCCGCAGTCTACATTCCTCAGGTTCACAAGTTCTGAAGAACATGCTCCTCTATCCTCCTCCTCCAGACTGCGATTTCCCTCAAAGCAGAGTGCTGGATTACGCCCAATGAAGAAAGACTCAGCACTTGTGGGGGTGTTGTACTTCTTTGCGGGTGAGTTGACGGATTTGGGCCCATTGCTGTGAAGCTCTAATAATGGACAAAAGTGTTTCGGACCAAATATGAGGTGGAAATTTCTTGCCGTTTTTGCTGACTTGCTTGCCTTTGAGGTGCTCTTTGGCGGGGTTCCGGGGGTTTGTGGGTAATTTTTGGTGTCTGGGAGCACTGTTGCGACAGTCTAATCTTGATTGCATTTGCTTTTCAGGAAATCCGTGGTGGAAAACAGGAGTTATGATGATTGATGATGATGATGACCTAGCTGCACAGCACCGCGTTTGGACCGAAGGCCGAGAGATATTGTAAGTATGAGATTTAGCTTTTTCGCTTTTTGGGGGTGTTGTCGGGTGTTTTTTTCCGGGTGGGTTGGCGGGTCTTGCCTGGGGCATTCCTGGGAAGGTCTAATACCGGATAGAAGTGTTTTGGACAAAATCCTGAAGGAACAGCCTTTTTTTTGCTATTTCTTCTGTCATCTTGCTCAATGTAGCGTTTTGGGGGGCTTCCTGCTGTTCGTGGGTGGGTTGCGGCCGGGGTCTCTGTCAAAGCACTGCTGCGACAATCTAATCTTGATTGCATTTGCTTTTCAGGAAATCCGTGGTGGAAAACAGGAGTTATGATGATTGATGATGATGATGACCTAGCTGCACAGCGCCGCGTTTGGACCGAAGGCCGAGAGATATTGTAAGTATGAGATTTAGCTTTTTCGCTGTTTGGGGGTGTTGTCGGGTGTTTTTTTCCGGGTGGGTTGGCGGGTCTTGCCTGGGGCATTCCTGGGAAGGTCTAATACCGGATAGAAGTGTTTTGGACAAAATCCTGAAGGAACAGCCTTTTTTTTGCTATTTCTTCTGTCATCTTGCTCAATGTAGCGTTTTGGGGGGCTTCCTGCTGTTCGTGGGTGGGTTGCGGCCGGGGTCTCTGTCGAAGCACTGCTGCGACAATCTAATCTTGATTGCATTTGCTTTTCAGGAAATCCGTGGTGGAAAACAGGAGTTATGATGATTGATGATGATGATGACCTAGCTGCACAGCGCCGCGTTTGGACCGAAGGCCGAGAGATATTGTAAGTATGAGATTTAGCTTTTTCGCTGTTTGGGGGTGTTGTCGGGTGGTTTTTTCCGGGTGGGTTGGCGGGTCTTGCCTGGGGCATTCCTGGGAAGGTCTAATACCGGATAGAAGTGTTTTGGACAAAATCCTGAAGGAACAGCCTTTTTTTTGCTATTTCTTCTGTCATCTTGCTCAATGTAGCGTTTTGGGGGGCTTCCTGCTGTTCGTGGGTGGGTTGCGGCCGGGGTCTCTGTCGAAGCACTGCTGCGACAATCTAATCTTGATTGCATTTGCTTTTCAGGAAATCCGTGGTGGAAAACAGGAGTTATGATGATTGATGATGATGATGACCTAGCTGCACAGCGCCGCGTTTGGACCGAAGGCCGAGAGATATTGTAAGTATGAGATTTAGCTTTTTCGCTGTTTGGGGGTGTTGTCGGGTGGTTTTTTCCGGGTGGGTTGGCGGGTCTTGCCTGGGGCATTCCTGGGAAGGTCTAATACCGGATAGAAGTGTTTTGGACAAAATCCTGAAGGAAACACCAGTTTTGGCACTTTTTATAAGTTAGGGTTCGTTAGGGTTAGCCCTACCAGCAGGATTGCATGTGTTTCGGGGGGTTCTATTGCAACGCAGTTCTGGTGTTGTAGAGCACTGTTGGAGAAATGCTGGCTATGGATACTTTTGCTTGCTTGCAAGTGGTTTGAATACAATCCACGGTCTGTATTTGGGCCTACTGTTACTTTCAAAGTACGTTTTGTAACCATTTTTCTGCTAGGCATCGTTTTTGGAGATCTGATTGGGGTTCTTCTACATTTTTGCGACTGGCTTTAGTAAGGGTCTTGGTGGGAGCATTGCTGGGAAGGTCAAATTTTGTTCTAAAACACAGTTTACAGTACACCTACCTTGAGGGGAAAGATCCGCTATAATATTTTGGCCATACTTATTTATCCTTAAAAAGGTGACTCAGACAGAGCACGCAATTTCAAAAATATTGTACTGTCTATTAGGGAAATCAAAGTGTTACATTTTGAACCACACAGCGTACATACCTTTTATTTATTTATCAGTGGTATTGTAATAGCACTTCCTGTTTTCCGTTCAATAATTACAGGCCGGGTTTCAGTCAACATCCGCCAGGCAGGCAGTGGACAGGGTGTCTTCTGTCAGTGGTCACCAACATTGATGGACGAAGCGTCAGCTGGAATGGAGGAGTGCCGCCAATAAGAGGAATTGTTTGCTGCATGCAACTTACTTACCAAATTCAAGGACAACTCCAAAAACATACGCAATACAGATACAGTATCCATTGTATTATTCTATGAGTGTGACTGCATGTGCTTAGCTTTAGTTTGTAACCAAAGATTGTCTTTATCTTCAATTATTGTTTGTCCATGCTCTGCTTTTTTTTTCTTCTCTCAACAAAACCTACCCAAAAAGAAACCCCCATTCCCATCCATTTTACAAACCCTAACCCTCTTCCCCCGGGCTGTGTTGTTTTGCTTGATGTCTGACTAAAATGACATCAATAATTCCACACACTTGCAGGGGAGGATAAGGTCATAGCAACAGGCTGGTGAAGGAATACGAGGATATCTTCTAGACTTACTCAGCTTCAGTACTATATCTTCTAGTAGTAGTAGCCAATGTCAAATAAATTCAACGCAAGTACTAGTTATACTTGCAAGCAAATACTTTACCATTTGTTAGGCTACATTATGGCACTGTTCTGTCTGTCACCTGCTATATTCTCGATCGTACCGTAACCGTTGTAATGCTACAGTAAGGACAAACAAGGTTTCATTTTCTTTTTTTCCATAGGCATGCAACTGCCACTGTGTCACACCACTAGTACCACCGCAATGAGGAAATGTCACCCGCCCAGGATTGACAACGTTAATCCCCATTTCACGTGGAGCCAGCCCTGGGCCTAGCCCTAATTTCTAACACAAATTACAGGTAAGATAAGCGTTTGGTGGGAGGTAGTATAATGGAGTATTATTTCGGAGTAGACAAGAGATTGACGGTTGTACTACTAAAATCCTACGACTGTTCAGGAAAACAAAGTTACTGTTACACCCCCGCCCCCCACCCACCAGACTGAAAAGCAGTAAAAAACAGGTATGGTCAGATAAAGTTTAAAAATATATTTATGTAGCCCTAACAAAATAATCTCCCTCACCCACCCTAACCCCAACGATTGTCTTTGAAACGTCCCAAAACGATCCCAACTCCCAAATCCCACCCCCCAAAAGTCTATAAAAAAAGGGCAAGGGACACTCCACTACTGGAGGGTGCTGGTGCTGGTGCATTTTGCGGCATGGGCATCATACTCCTTGCGGAGGGTGGCAAGCTCGGAGCGGAGGCCCTTAACCAAGTTCTTATACTTCAGGACCTCCTGCTCCAGGTTGGACATTCGGACTCGTAGGCGGCGTTGGCGTTCCTTGCAGCTCCTGTGGGGGGCAGCTGGTATTTCTGTTGCTTGGCGGTGGCGGTTGTCTTTGTTAGCCCGGCTCGGTCCCGCTGGCTTAGTCACGGAGGAGGATGCAGTGGTCACAGTCGAGGATGTTGTTGTTGCCCCGCTCGACTGCGTGTCCTCCTCATCCTCCAGGGCCACCAGCCGCCGATATTCGGCGATAGTGGCCTCCAGCCTCCGTTGCCGGGCCATTCTAGCCTGCTCCCTCCGTGTTGTTGATTTGGAAGGAGCAACTATATGAAGAAAGAAAGACATAGTCTGTAACCAATGCTCCTTAGCATTAATAACACAAAGTGATTGAGCCGAAAGTTGGGTCACAGTACAAGTAGCAAATTGAAAGCACAGTACATAACTATTGAGGACAGTATCTATGTAATAACCTCCCACTTCTGCATCCTTGCTCTAACATTAGTGGTAGTTTAATGAACAAATTCTACGACCACTATGGACTTCCATTACAGTCGACTATGACAGTACACCTGTCTTATTCTTCTTCTTCTCTCTTGTTTAGGGAAATTGGTACGTTATCTTATGCAAGCCGGCAGAATGACATGGACAGCACAGTGAACTTGCACCCGAGAAAAAAAGTTGCACACCATGATGAGTGAGACAGACTTGCGCGTTACTGTACCGGTCCAGTACATGCAGGTGGTGAAGCTATTACTTTTCTATTACGGGTGGCACTGAGAATACTCTGTTACAAGGGCTACTGCTTAATTAATTTACCTTTCACCCTACAGTGTAAATGAGTACTAGAAAAGGAAAATGAAGAAGCTAACTAATTTGATTATCTATCCCTTCACATGGGACGTATTTGATGACATATGGGGTGACTTTAGGTGCTTTGCTTAATATTGAGTGAACAGTGATACACCCACACATGAATGACGTACTACAAGTAAACTAAAGTTATTAAGAGAGGTACGGAGTGTCCACCGTAATAACCAGATATATGCTGTGATTGCAGACGCAATACAAAGTACTGCTACTATTCATGGTAGTATTGGACACATTTACAATTTCTTTTCCTTGCCTTCCCAGCACTGGAACGGACGTGCGGGTGCGGTGGTACATGCTCTTCAAGGTAACACTTACTTCATCTGTCAACCATCTACTCTCTCTAGATACACATGTGCTATCTAAGAGTCAGAGAATACCATGCTCCAGGCATCCATTCAGTCAAAGTATACGCACACATACAGTTTCTGTTTCACCCACCCAGGCTGCTGTCCTTCCACCCATCCTTGCTTCATCATTGACCCAGCCATGCACCATATCTTTCCTTCCCAGCCACCTCGGGGGCCAAGCAAACACATATCGTTCTTCTTTGCCAGCCATCATACAAGTTCGCGTCCCACTTACTTACACCCTTCTTTCGCTTTTCGTTCATCCCATCCATCATGTTCGTCTAAGAACTTATTGGGATTCTTCTCACCAAAAACTTCACAGCTAAGTCGAAGTACATTTCGAGGAGGCTACTACCTGGTTGATTTGTAATACACCCGTGCAGAAAGCACACTATGCAGTCTTCAATCTCAATAAGTAAGGAATATATAGCTTACCTGTTTCCGCCACCACCGTTTGAACCCCCACAGGACCGTCCACCGGCTCTTGCACCGCCTCCTCCCCAGAGTCCGCCGAGTCCTCGCCCAACACAGCCACCTCCGCACTGGCCCGGTCACCAGATGTTACACCTACAAAGTACATTTAAGAATGTTAGAATACACCACTCACTACTATATAATATTTGGTCTAGGAGAAATGTTAAAAAAACTGAATACAATGTAATAATTTGTGACTGTCTACTCCAAAGTAAAAATGTCCCATTTTCCAGGGAAGGCTGTTGTCTTGCTGCACTTTTATGCACAACTGATGAATGCTTGCTTTTGATTTTTAACACGCACCACTTTTTCTCCTAACAGACAGAAGCTTGACTCCTAAGAACACGACCAGGATCAAGTTCAAACCAGGTGAGAGCTCGGCTCGACCACAAGAAATGTGTCCAATTAATCGTCAGCACTAACCACTTTTCCGTTTTCAGTTAAATAGTTTTATGACAAAGTAGATTTTAATAAATGTGTTTACTTTTAATAAAGCTTTTAAACTTAAATAGACTCTGTGGTTTTTGTTCCTCCAGACTAGAGTGGATGAGCTAAAGGTTTTGGAATTTTTGCAAGCATGAGTGCCTCTGACACTTCTTGACTGTGCTGTGACTCCGTACTCTCTTGTCCTGCGTACGATAATCTAGAGATCATTGGGGATCAATAATCGGTGACTTCGGGAGCTGAATGACTCTGCCACACTATCTAGTCAGTAAGGAGACAGTGCATAGAGCTATTGCTGAATAGAATGGGAGTCCAATGGAATTGCCAAATGTCCAATCTTAGTTAGCTACACAGACAGACTAATAAGAATAGTCTAGTAATACCCCAGGGAGTCATATTCGAGGCAGGATAAGAATTTATATCCAGTCTACAAGAAGATCAAAGACGATTTAGAAAAAATCGAATGAGGAACGCTAGGAAAAAATAGGTACTCTTTATTAAAATGTAAACTTACTGGGGCCAGCAAAGGAGCCCTCGCCTGCCCGATCCTGGCCTGCATCCTCAGCACCATCCTCCTGTGTCCTCTTGCCCTTGGGGGGAGCTGATGTACAACATGAAAGAAAGAAAAACCAGAAAACATGGATGAGATTTTTCAACCAAATCAAACATTTCAAAAGAACAATAACAAAATATTTGGGAGAAATAGCAAATAGATAGACAACTATTCCACGGGATCTATCTCATGTGGTATACTACGTTATTCGTATTGCCTGATTTGCTGAACGTTGACTTAGAAAGTTCCTATGTAACTCAATAAAGAGACTACTAAAGAGGTTTGCCTAGGCCTGGCACTGCAGACAGCAGTCCGCAGCACGCGAAGTGACAGACAAAGTCCATCCTGCTTGCAGATCAGTGAATACTCAAACTATCAATCCACCCACCACCGCCACTATTTCTTCTTATAGCCATGTGTCTAAAGGAAGGACTGGACTTCAGTCTGTTGGGGCTGATTTAGAAGTCCCTTGCGGCTCATTTTCCTCCATTGTTGCGTGCCTTTTGTGACGCAGCGGCAGAACAAAAGACTCGCCATGGTGTTGGTGCGGCGTATATATAAAAAAAAAACACATATGGGCATATGGGCGATGCATCACGTTGTAAAGCCCTGCGCCATCAGGGGGAGTTCCGGCGCAAGGGAGGGCGTACCTGCGCAGGAACGAATCCTAAAAGTGGCTGAGGGAAATCTACAAGATGTCAATCAGTCACTTTTAGGACAATGATGCATGACTCAAACCCTGCGCGCTTGAAGCCGACGTACGGCTTGATGCAGCATTGGGGGGATAGGGTACCCCAGAGCATTGCTGGAGCTGCGCCATCGTTGGCACGCAACTCCAGCAATGTGCTGCCTTTACGGCACAGATGCGTAAGGCTTCTGTGACGTTTTGGGCCAATGGGTGGTGGTGGCATGGCACACAATTACTGCCGCATCCCTGCTACTTTGCAGGGATGCGCCGGTAATTGCAAATATGACCCTTAGTGTCTAGCATTACGCAGTTCTTATCTTTACACTACACTCATACATAATTTCTCAGGCCAATGAAATGCTTCTGAACACAACATACAAAACAAAGAAGCATAGTAGCAAGCAAGGCTACTGAGAAGGAGAGCAGTGCACCTGAAATGCATAGAAGATTTTGAAATATAATTTACCTCAATGTAATCGGCAGCATTATTGCTCTTGGTAAAGAACAAAGATTTGCAAATAACAGAGCCGGATAAAACAGAGTAGTAAATAAATAGCTACTACTACTCACCAAGCCCGGGGACCTCTACGCCGAGCGCGTCCAGCAAGTCCCGCTCCCGGTCCATGACATCGGTCCAGCGGTGGGTGGCCTGGTTATATGTGCGCCGGACCCCAGAGAGCTTATACATGGCCCGGCACACCTTCTCCCACCGCTTGCGGCGCTCCCGGATGCCATAGCCAGTCGCGATCTTGCCGCCTACCAGGATCGTCTTGGGGAGGCGGCGCTGGACGTGGAAGATGAGTGCCGCCACTTCCTCCGCGCTGAAGATCTCCCGCGGGACCACTTGCTCCCCCCTCAAACGCCCGCACGGGAGCCGGGCACGGGGTGCGGGACCCTTCCCCTTCTCAGGGTGCTTCCCGGCTCCCTTTACCATGGTCTGGGCAGAAATACAGTTAAATGATAAACAAGAAATAGAATAGTGAAGAAGAAAAGAAAAGAGTTTAAAAAAGTAGTTTAAAAGTAACTAAAAGCAGCAGAAAACACAAAAATATAGAGCTAGAAAAATAGAGGGATAGATAATAAGTAAAATTAGATCAAATAAACTTCAAACAAGCAAAGGATGGCAGAGATTGAGAGAGGATAGAGAAAGCATGCCCAGAAACATAGCAATGAATGAGAAACAAGATGGCCGCGCCCGTTCACGACCGCGTGGGTAAGTTCGCGCGAGATTTTCCTCGCGATCACGCGCGAAATTGTACTAGCGAGCAGCACACTTTGCGAGATTACACATAGCGGCCGGAAACGGAATTACGTCACGCAAACAAGATGGCCGCGCCCGTGTACGACCGATAGGGTAACTTGGCAAACGTATAGCTAGAAGCGCCTCGCGAACACGCGCAAGATCACGCGAACATACACGTCGCAAAAAAAACAATTTTGTATTCGCACGTATTCGCGGCTTCCGAAATCGATCTCGCACGGATTCGCGCCCCAAAAAACGCGCGAAATTGCAGAAAAAACGATTTTAGCTAAACTGAAAGCAATGAGCAGGTGCAAAAGTTCAAACTTAACATTAGTAACATTCAAGGTAGTGCTTCCTGAGGGGCCCCTCCAGAGTTTGCAACTATTCTATGACCCTGCTATGACCCAAACAGCAGGCTCATAGAATAGCTACAAGTAGACCATAAAGGTCCTGTGAAAAAAAATTTCACTGCAACAAAAAGCAAATTACAGATAAGGAAGGAAGCAGGTGCCAGCCAGACTGGAACTTTCAAAATTACTGACACATTAATGACCCACAAATTAATTGATGGCAGTTGAAGAAGGGCAGGTGTGCTTGCTTTTTTCAACCACCATAATCTACAGTGATAAATAAACCTAATGGGTGGCAGTGAGGATGTACCAGAGGGTGGCATGGGTGTCCCAGAGGGTGGCAGTGGTGAAACAGAGGGTGCTGTGAACCTGTGATGATAAACCAGACGTAGAAACAACATAGTCGCGGCCGTTGCGAGCCGAAAAGTAAGTTCGCAATTGCGAACTTGTCCCAAAATCGGCGCGAAGGCGCGCCAACACAAAAAACGGGAAAATCCGCAAATCCGCTAGAGTTCGCGTATCTTCGCGGATTGCGAATCCGTAAATCCGCAATTTCGCGTACGCGAGATCCGCTAGATCCGCCCATGCTTACTCTGGACCACAATTCTTTGAACAAAAGTTCAACTGGTAAAGGCTCTCTAGAACACTACGATCATCTAACACTAGACTCTTGATAGTAGCTGCCTTTAATAAAGCACCATGGGGAAGAACCAGTCTTGTGATTAGCACCGTAAAGATATGAACTACCTCCCTTTTAATCTCAAAGCATCCCCAAACCTTCTTCAGTTTAGAAAAGCCCAGTTAATCTGTTTCCAATCTTTTTCTCCAAAGCAGGGGCAATACACCCTCAGGTATTTGAGTGCTTTACAAAACATATTAACATAACATAACCCCTCACATGCACACTCACACACATAACCACACCTCACATGCCCTTCTTTGTTTCTAATATGTAAATGTATTGCAAGGGCAAAGACAGAGGCAGAGATTTATTAGCGGTCTTGAGGTTACACCAGATGAAAAAAATTGGCAACCTAGATGGACTTAATGACCCCAAACGTAGACTAATATGTTGTAAGCTATATATATGTATTGATTTCATCATAATAGAAGAAAAAGACAGAATTGAAGACTAAAGTCATGGTTCCAAGTTATGTAGTAATTGGGCTTTAATTACCACTACTGTGGGATACTTAATGGGTAACATAATTAACTTCTTCTAAGTTCTCCAATTCAAGTCAAGTCAATAAAACTTTATTTCGGCACAGAGCCATAATAGCACAGATTAAAAAACATACATAGGACACCATGTTTCAGTTACACAATATTTTAAGCATTATGTACATGGAGTTTTTAACAAGCCTACAAAATCAGAAAAGTGCAAAATTGTGGAATGGTTTTAATCTCAATAGCGGCACATCTCAAAAAGGGCAAAGAAGTTTCAATCAAACAGGGCAAATATCGTCACATAAAATATTGTTTAAAACCAGTACAATAAATAGTATTTAAAACCGATAAAAACAAGCTATAAAGATTAAAATGAGAAGCGATTATTTATACAAATTCTTTCATGGGTAATAGTACAATTTTTGAACTAGCAGCAAACTCACTAAATAGGCAAGCTTAACTTGTACCAGAACACTTGTTCTCTATAATGGCTCTGCGCATATGCCACATTGCAAACAAGAATCTAGAAATTGCAACGACAAATAATGGGAGTGACTCATATTTTAAAAGCCTTTAGGCCTCAGTGTGATCTCTAATCCCCATGTTTCTACACAAGTGGAGCACCCATTTGGACCTTGGCAATCTGTAAGCAGGGCAGAAGAGAAGAACATGAAGTTCTGACTCTTCAGTCGGCCTACACCCAGGGCAGTCCATCTTGGGGTTTCCCTTCCATTTATTTGTGAATGCTCACAAGGAAAGCACACCATGTCTGAATTGTAAGAACAATTTCTTGGCTAAAAGTGGTTGAATATTGTCGATACTGGTACAAGCTTGTATTGTTCTTTGACGTCCAGGAACCTGGAGGTCAGGGAGCTAGAGTTAGTGCTCTGCGAGAGTTGAGCTAATTTGTGTTCTTTGAAGTGGAGGAGCAGGTCTCCTTGGGCAATAACCACAGGTTTGCCTTCCCCAATGTGAGAAATGTGTTGCGAATATACAATAACCATGCAATATTCCTTGCTCCTGGAATAGACATTACATCCTTCAAATCCTCCCTATAGTTTAGTAGCTCAGGCGTCCTCCATAAGCGGCACCAGAACAAAAGTTGACGGGAAGCAATTAAATCGATAATCGAGCCAATCCCTAGATCCATCCTCAGTGGAGTCAAGGGGGTGCTTTGCGGTAGAGTCAAGAGTTGTCTGAGAAAAGTATTCTCGGTTATAGAGATAGCATTTGAGGGGCAAAAGCCCCACAGTTCAGCACCATAAAGAGATGCTCCCCCGGCCTGTATTTTATATATTTCAGCAGTTGGTCCTACAGCTTTTTGGGTGCAACTTTTATAGACTTTTAAGAATGCCTCCTATAGATTGTGTGAGTTTTAAATGTGCTTTCTTTCCCTGGGTCCCCCAGTCCATCTTATAATTAAGGGTAAGGCCAAGGTAATTGAAAGTAGAAACCCTTTCTAGGGGCTTGCCATCCATTTGTGGCTGAGGGCAATTGCTGATATTTGCATGAAATACTATATATTTTGTTTTTTGGATATTTATCTCCAAATCCCTCTTCTTACAAAATTTACAGAACTCCTCCAATACACGCTGCATACCCATTGGGGTCTTAGAGAGTAGCAGCGTGTCATCCGCGAACATAAGCACGGGTATTTTATGATTTGCTAACCTTGGTGAGTCAATGTCTTTTACCGGCAGCAGGGTGTCTATTAAACCATTTAAAAAGAGGGAAAACAGGGTCGGCGCAAGCACAAAACCCTGTTTCACCCCTTTCTCTACTGGAAAGGGGGCTGACAATTCCCCTTCTTTACCATATATAATTCTTACATACGTATCCTGGTGCAGAAGCTTCAGCAGGCGGCATAAATACTCTGGTACTCCCACATCCTGGAGGATTCCCCATAGCTGATCACGCTGCACCATATCGAATGCGGATTTAAGGTCCACAAAGGTTAGGTAAAGACTGCCACCCTCCAAGATCACTGTTTTCCAATGGATCAGTTGCAATCTGAAAATGTTATCAATGGTTGAAGTTTTACTTCTAAAACCTGTTTGTAGCGGTGTTAGAACATTTTTTTCCTCAATCCAAGACTGCTATCGACCCAGGAGAACATGGGCAAATAGCTTTTGTGTCACGTCAATTAAGCTTATTGGGCCGTAGTTAGCTGGGTTAAGCAGGGAGCCCTTCTTATATATCGGGATAATTTCTGTACCTGCTCAAGTCATAGGTAACGCCATCCCTTGTAGGATAGCGTTAAATAACACCCAAAGATAGGGTATCCACACAGATCCTTCATTCTTAAATAAGTTGCAGGGATTTTATCCAAGCCTGGCGCTTTGGCTGGGAGCATTTTGCCTAGTGCTGCAGTATCCTCATTTATAGTACAAGGAGGAGCACTACTATCCAGGGGAGTGTTGTAAATAGATAAATCCCTAGTTGGTGCAACTTGATCTATAGGTCTGGAGTATAATGATTGAAAATGCATCCACCAGACTTCCTCCCCCAAATTCGGTTCAATTGCTGAGTTGCCTTGGGACTCCCGAGTTCTCACTAGGTTCCAAAAGCCTCTCAGTCTAGAGACTTTTTAATTGCTTCCCATTTATCTAAATCCCATGTTGACTTTGCTTCAACCACGATTTTATTGTATACTGCCCTGGCTTCTTTGATACATTGATTGTCTTTTTCTTTAACTGTTAACACCAGGGCACTTTTGGCATCCCTATATGATTTATTATACCAGGAGTGTATATTTTTGTGATCAGAACGTTTTTTTAGGCTCTCCGTTAAAGAAAAACTTTACTAGTTTAGAGAGCATATCCTGGTGATTCTTGCCTATTTTCTGCAAGGAGTCTGAAGCTTGGTCATTTGCAAGTGTATGAAATGCAAATTCCAAATGGGGGATAATTTGTTCATAGAGAGTAGCCACTTTATCAGTTGACTGTGCAAATGTTCCCCAGGGAACTCTTCTGCTTCCTTCTGTTGCTATTAGGTTTGGGACAGATTGAGCAGGTAGATTCAAAACTTGCTCAAGGTTTGGCAGAATCATTTCAAACACCGATGGGTTATGGTCACTTTCACAACAAAGATTAACTACAAAATCTACTATTCTGTGCCATAACTCCACATCTACAAGTATGTAGTCGATAAGGGATGTGTGTCCCAACTTGTTATAAGTGGGGATACCCGGGCTGTCCGAGGGAAACCGTCCATTGCATGCCCTTAACTGAATGGAAAGGATAAGGGAGTTCATCTGCAGGACTATGGGGGTCCAACCCCTTACCGGATATGTATTGCAATCAGGGATTGACCATACTGAGTCCTCCCCACTGGCTATAGTAGTATTTAAACCATTTAATGGTTCAAAAAGGTACTTGAGATCCCCCCAATATTTATATGTGATGACTCAGGCAAAGAATGTAAAAATGTGTCCAAACAATCTAAAGCCTGTGATGTCCATCCCTGTTTCACTGGTCGTGAGTAGATGTTAATGATAACAATGTTCATATTATTAAAAAAGGTCAGGAGAATACAAAGAATGTCTGGAGAGGAAGTGTCTATCACCTTGATGTTGCAACCCAGATGTGTACCAACCCAGATGCAGAGGCCACCTGAGGGTGTCCCCCTGGGCCCCTGAACAGCTTTGGAAAAATATGCAACATACCCCAATCTGTATAGAGACTTCCTAGACCAGGTTTCCTGAAAAAGACATAGCTCATGGGTATCTATATAGGCTCCCCAATCTGGATGATCCAGTTTTGAGTTAAGGCCTTCTATGTTCCAGGTTAAGATCTTGGTGTTCTATGTGTGGGACCCGCCCTGCTGTACTTCCTGGAAGATGGTTTTAGCCTGCTCATGTCGCCCAGCCTCAACCTGAGTAATACGATCTAAATTACCTAAAGGAGTTTCCGGTGCTCCGAGGGCACCTACCATAGGGATTATCTCAGAGGAGACTTTTGGGGGTTGATCACTAATTCTCAATCCTTCAGCGAGATGGAGAGTAGTGGGTAAATGTTGTACCATATTCAAGTTTTCATGACTGGGGACTAGCTAGTCAACCAAATCCAGGGGACTGAATCGATTTCTTACAGGTATGTTGAATTGCTCTCTATTGCCCCAATCATGGCCTATATATGTCAAGGGACTATTCTGGGAACGCAGTTTCCATTTTTTATATACACTGCCCACTCTATCTAAGAGAGGGCTTGGAGGGTAAGAATAACCCAAGGGAACTGTCTGGATGCCTCCAGTCACTATTGTTGGTCCCCAACTCAGAATATGCTGAACCACCCTTCTGTTTCCAAAATTGATTAGAACACAATCCCCTACAATATTTATTTGTCTCTGCCCAAGCCAACTAACCCCCCTAGTAAATAGAATTTCAGTCTAAACTAGGTCAGGGAGTGGTCTGTTTTTACTCACCCTATGGATGACTTTATTTTTTAACTCCGGGTAAGTTTCCTCACAACCAGCTTCCAGCGGTGGTACTGCAGTTAAGATTACCACATATGGTGATGATGCTGGGGGCAAGTCGATACAGGGGTGAGTAGAGTTTATCAATCTTGGCTTGGGTGGAATTAGATTCTTTTCAGTTATTGGCGCTGTTGTTTGAATCTGCTGGTCATCTGAATTAATTGTAGTGTGAGAAAAGGAGCCAATGGAATACCACCAGTATGCCAGGCGCACTGCTGAAATTAAAGTATTAATATGTCATCACTTGTAAATAACAATTGTGTCAATAAAATGATCAACAAATAATTTGACACAAAATTAAACCCACAATGCTGAAAACTAGTAATCTACGTGTTTATGAAAATGAAAAAATGTGTCTACAGGGAAACACTTTGTTTGTATTCAGCAAGTGAAAAAAAATTCCAATCAAAATTAAACATGCTTCAAAACAGCAGTGTGATACAAATGCTTCAATGTTGTGCAGAATACTTATAGTAACTATGCCCAATGCATTTCGGGATGACTCCCTTCTTCAAGGGAACTGTGGAGTAAAAAGAACAAGAAAAGAAAAAACATCTCTATTATATACATTCATTAAGCTAATGCAAAAAAAATTCATAATGTAAAGCTACATCAACGTTGCCAAGGAGTAAAGCCAGTAGTTCGAAACTCATGGAAAACCTCCTGTGACTGCTCATAGTCAATTGCTAGTAGTGAACCAATGTATGCCACCATGAAAAAGAATTACAGAAAAGTGATATATATCCCATAAGATGAATGCTGACACCCATGAGAAAATAGCACAGGAAGGTAAGTGTGAATGAAACATTGTTATGTTGAGTAATATGTTATGTATCTTTAAACATACATATTCCACATTCGGTAGAATTACGTATGCTGTGTTCCATTTTCCTTAATGTGTTCTATGATTATTCAGTTGACGCTGACTGGCTTCTTGTCAGTTGTGTACCTGCCTGTTTAAGTATTAAACATATTTAACTTAAATTGAAGTGTCCATCATCAATTCTACAAGTGGCGACGATCGGGATATTCAACTCTTCAACTCCTCGACATTTAAACAAAAAATGTTTTCGTTTATTGTGGATCTACAAGCAGAGACGACGTTACTGAATTACTGGAGGTGCTTTAAAAGAAATCGGGAAAACGTCGAGTTACTGGGCGGTGAGCATGTTCACTGTACTTTGCAGAACAGTTAATAATTATTCCTTTTTGGATATTAACACTTGCTAGAGCAAATGCGCAATCGATTTCTCACCGTTGCATTTCGAATAATGCCCTTTGAAGTCATCGCGCGCGACTACTTCTAATGCTGTCCTCATCCGCACTCTCACAAGCTCTAAAGCAATCTTCAACGTCCTACGTCAAACGTTCAAAGTGAACGTGTGCGTCATACGCGGCGGCCATTTTAGATTGGTCTAACATACTCGTAATCAACAAACTACTCAACTGACACGAGTGAATCCAACTGATCCTGTCGCTCAGAGAAATGACTAAATGAAGCATTTTAAAGGTATAATCTAACCTCTCTTATATTAATTAAGAAATCCTACCATTGGCATTTTTGACCTTTCATTTGTTTCTACGAGCTTTTACATTTCCTGGAAGTTAAACTCACTGGTGGTGAAGAAAGGACAGTGAAAGAAAAACAATCAAATTCTATTGTTTTCCAAGTTAATATTTATTATTTTATCTCTCACTAAACAATTCCACCAGATTTCATCACAAATCTTTTTTACTTTATTCAAAAATGAGTCAACAAACTTTCTCTTTAAGTAATCCACAAGACTTTTGGTCCAAAGGTTCTTCACCAGACTTAAAATGGTTGGAGTGGAAGGACTATTTTCTTAATTACATGGAAACTGTAGACTCTGATGGCAAAATGTCTGCAGAACAAAAGAAACGCATCCTTTTACACTCTTTGGGTCCACAAGGTCTTAAATGTTATAATCAGATGAACAAACCTGTTGTTGGGGCTGGGGACAGTAATGTTTTTATCGTTGCTTTGTCTAATCTAGATAAGTATTTTGCCCCCAAGGTTTGTATAGGTATTACACGATATACATTTTTTCAGAGGAAGCAATCCAAGAATGAAAATGTTGATGACTATGTGGGTGAGTTAAAAAAGATGGGAAGTGATTGTGCATTTGGTGGGTTACTGGATGATTTAATTCGTGATCAGGTAGTCATGCACGCTAATAACCCTGCAATTCAGGAACGTTTATGGATGAATGGCGACGCTTGTCTAGATGACATCTTAGCCTTAGTTCGCAAAGCTGAAACTTCTAGCAGGTGTGCTAATGCCTTAAAATCCGATAGCACTACAAAAGATATAGTTGCTAAAGTTAGCTCCAATTATAAGAAAATCAACAATTTCAAACAAAAGAATGAAACTTGGGCAAAACCTAAGATGAGTAATGAGACTCCTAAATGTTACAGGTGTGGGAGCACTGAACATTTGGCTTTTGCTAAGTCGTGTCCGGCTAAGAAAAGTAAATGTGGTGCATGTGGTCTGTATGGTCATTATACCAAAGCATGTAGAAGGAGGACTAAGACGGTCAAATACATTCAAGAGGATGTTAACTCTGATATTAACTCTTCCAGTAGTGATGATCAAGCCTCTGAGTGTGCTGTAGTCCTAAAAAAGAAACTCCTTCTCAATATTCGGGATGGATGTTTATTGGTTGACAATAAACCTGAATGTTGGATGCACATAGGTGGTGTGCATGTTAAAGTTTACGCAGACTCTGGCTCGCCTTACACTATTGTCAATGAGGATGTTTGGCGTAGCAATTTTGTTGACCGCATTGGTTCAAATTTATCCTCTCCTGATATTGACCCAGAAGGTTATAATGGTGGGAAGATTGATATCATTGGTTATCGTTGGTTGAAATTTGAATTCAAGAATCGCAAATCTTATGGTAAGTTATACATTTAAAAAAAGGGACCATCAGTTTTAGGATGGAAAGATCAGGGTGAATTGCATATAATACTTGATCCTAATTCTATTGAAAAGGTTCTAGTAGTGGATGAAGGGACCAAGACTGGTGATGTACTGCTAAAAAAAATTCCTACTGTCTTTCAGAAGAAAATTGGCAAATTAAAAGACTTCGAACATAAGATAATCTTAAAGAATGATGCGATTCCCAAAATTCATAAAGTCAGAAGCGTCCCCATTGCTTTAAGACAAGATGTTACATCTGAGCTTGATAGATTAGTATCCTCCGATATAATTTAACCTATAGAAGAATCTGCTTGGGTTTCTCCTCTGGTTGTGGTGAAACGTACAAACGGAAAATTGAGACTCTGTGTCGATTTGCGCCATTTAAATGATAATATAGTGGTGGACCAGTTTCTTTTACCAAAAATAAATGAGATGTTAGCCTTGCTCGATGGCGCCAAGTGGTTCACCACAATTGATTTATCTGCCGCATACCACCAGATTCCTTTATATAAAGACAGCAAGCAATACACTGCTTTTATAACTCCGCAAGGTTGTTTTCAGTTCAAGAGAATGCCTTTTGGCTTAGCTTCTGCAGCTGCTGTTTTTCAGCGTTTAATGCACAGATTGTTCTCCACCGTTAAAAACACAAAATTTTTCCAAGATGATATCCTCATTTATGGGAAACACAAAGAAGATCATGATAAAACCCTAGAAAAAGTTTTGAGCATATTAGAGGAAAAAGGTTTGACAATTGAGTTCTCAAAATGTACCTTTGCTAGTGACCATGTTACCTATTTAGGCCATGTTATTGACTGTGAAGGGATCAAACCTAAACCTAACTTGATTGACGCTATCAAATGCGCACCCTCTCCTAAAGGGAAAGATGATGTTAGATCCTTCATAGGCTTAGCAGAATTTTGTTCCAAATACATTCCTAATTTTGCTACCAGAACATACAATATTAGACAACTCTTAAAAAACAAAACTAAGTTTGTATGGTCAGCAGAGTGTGAACAAGATTTTGAGGACATAAAAAGCTGCATTACCAATATTGCTTCACTAAAGAGTTTTAATCCAGAAGCACAAACCATTATTACTACTGATGCCAGCATAAAAGGACTAGGTTCAGTTTTGTCTCAAGTTGGAGAGAATGGAAAAGAACAAATGGTGGCTTATGCGTCCAGGTCCTTATCCCCTACTGAGGAAAAGTATTCGACCATCGAAAAAGAAACCTTAGCATGTGTATGGGCTGTGGATCACTTTAGAGCATTTATATGGAGTACAAAATTTATTTTACGTTGTGATCACAAGCTGTTACTCAGAGTTTTAACCACTGAAGGAACCATAAATACTTATGCAAGAGTAGCCAGACTTGCGATCAAGTTACAAGATTATTGTTACAAGATGGAATTTGTACCTGGGAAAGAAAATTGTATAGCTGATTTTTTGTCTAGGATGCCCAAACAACTTGTAGAATGTGAAGATGAATTGTGGAATTCTTTCCAAGTTGCGTATGTGCAAGACCTGGAAGGTACTGGTATTATGAAAGAGAAGTGGGACGAAGAATATCTTAAAGATAATGAATTAGCATCTGTGAAATCACACTTAGCTGGTTCCTGGCCAAGGAAAGTAGATAGCAAACATCTTTTAAAGTCTTTTTGGGAGGTCAGATTTAATCTAAGTATCAGAGATGACAATATCTGGTTTGGTGAAAGAGTCATTCCTCCCAAAACGTTGCATTCATCTATCATAGCTTTGTGTCATGAAGGACATTTTGGCATTGTTCGTTCCAAACGCACTGTTAAAACTTCATTTTGGTGGCCTGGAATGGACGCAGATATCGATACATTTGTGAGGAATTGTAAATCATGTCAATCTGCTGATAAATCTTTAGTTACATGTAAACCCCCTATGGGCACTTTGGTAGAACCTAATTCACCATGGGAACACACAGCTATTGACATTATGGGCCCAATTGGTAATGACCAGAAATATATCTTGGTGTTGATGGATCTTTTCTCAAGATGGCCTTTTGTGAAGATTGTTAATAGAGCTGATACGGATACTGTTTTACAGTTTTTAGATAATTCTTTCACTTTAGAAGACATTCCTTCTGTTTTATTAAGCGACAATGGAGTTCAGTTTATGTCTAGTAAAGCTAAAGAGTTCTTTAATAGGATTGGTATCAAGCACAAAACCACTGCCTTGTATAATCCAAACAGCAACGGCATGGTTGAGCGCTTCAACCGAGTCATCAAAAACACCATTCAGATGTCTGCAAATAACAAAGATTGGGAAACTCAAGTATTAAAAATGGTTTGGTCTTACAGAACTTCCATTTGTGAAGCCACTGGATTTCCTCCTTTTGTTCTTATGCGTGGTAGAAATCCAAGAACAAAATTTACTCCTGGGTGGTTGTTCAAATCAAATGTTGTTAATTGGTCTAAAAAATTTGTAAAAGAAAAAAGTCAGGCTTCACACCTAAAAAGTAAATTCTGGTATGATTCAAAGCATAATGTTAAAAATGTTGACATTGTGGTTGGTCAGTGGGTAAGAGTTAAAAAACCTAACAAAACTCTGAAAGAAGAAAGACGTTTTTATGAGCCTATGCAAGTTGTGGAGGTCATGAATAATTCTGTTCGTCTCACCGATGGCCGGGTGTGGAATCTTAAAAGAATTGCTAAATGTTGTGATCCTTTGGATTCCTCTGATCAGTTTGATTCTGTTTCTTTGCACCCTTATAACAAATCCTCTAATCTGTATGATTTGGAAGATTTAATGTGCTCAACTTCATCTGAGCCATCCAATGTAAATGTCTCCAATGAAGTTGTTGTTAGCTCTGATCTACCTGTTCCTAGTGTATCAGGTTTAACAAATCAAAATGTTTTAACAGAATTGACAGTTCCCAGTGTTCCAATTTTGTCTGATGACAACCAAGAAGCATTCAACACCAACAGGAATTCCAAACGTGAAAAATGGCCTCCTGTTTGGTTAGCTGATTATATCTCGGAAAGTTTTCCATTATAGAACAAGACACTTTAAAAAAAAAAAAATGTAAACATTTTTGTTCAAGAAAGGAGATGATACTTGCTATTATTTTCTTTTTATTAATTTTGTTTTTTTTACGTTCTGAAGGAGATGTGTTATGTTGAGTAATATGTTATGTATCTTTAAACATACATATTCCACATTCGGTAGAATTACGTATGCTGTGTTCCATTTTCCTTAATGTGTTCTATGATTATTCAGTTGACGCTGACTGGCTTCTTGTCAGTTGTGTACCTGCTTGTTTAAGTATTAAACATATTCAACTTAAATTGAAGTGTCCATCATCAATTCTACAAACATACTAACTGACGTGATACACTGAAAGCCGACAGGCACGAATGAAACACTCACTGATATCCTGACAAAATGAAGAATCCACTATCAGCAGTAGATAAAAAATGTCCCTACAACAAAATAAAGTAATAATGAATTGAGAACTGGAATGCAACTAACTATGAACCAAAAATCGCCAAAATTTAATGAAATAAACACTGTGGTACTTACTACGTGAGAATCGTAATTGCTGCCTCATGAGCCAAAAATACTATAGAAACTCGGTTGGGTCAGTGTGAATAATGGGAGAGAAACATCCCTTGTAATGTCACGAGAATACCAGTTAAAGAACACCAAGGCTCCTTCTTTTAAATATAAATCTTGCCAAACGGACCTCTCCTTGCCTACCTGGGTCAGTCCTGAAACCGGCATTCTTCACCATCGCTTTGTGGCTATTGGAGGGTCGCGAGGGACGCAGACAATTGCACGGCGGTCCCCTGCTGGTCTCCCCCGCCGCCGGTGCACTCTGCCACCTGTGCACGGCCGCTGAGGGAGGAAACCACAACCCCCAGCGCTCCCCGCGGCAGACACGCCCACACACGGATTTCGCGCCAGGCGGCGCTTTAAAAAGAACACAGAGCTGCAGTGGAGCGGGTGCTCCTTCTTTTAAATATAAATCTTGCCAAACAGACCTCGCCTTGCCTACCTGGGTCAGTCCTGAAACCGGCATTCTTCACCATCGCTTTGTGGCTATTGGAGGGTCGCGAGGGACGCAGACAATTGCACAGCGGTCCCCTGCTGGTCTCCCCCGCCGCCGGTGCACTCTGCCACCTGTGCACGGCCGCTGAGGGGGGAGACCACAACCCCCAGCGCTCCCCGCGGCAGACCCGCCCACACACGGATTTCGCGCCAGGCGGCACTTTAAAAAGAACACAGAGCTGCAGTGGAGCGGGTGCTCCTTCTTTTAAATATAAATCTTGCCAAATGGACCTTGCCTTGCCTACCTGGGTCAGTCCTGAAACCGGCATTCTTCACCATCGCGTTGTGGCTATTGGAGGGTCGCGAGGGACGCAGACAATTGCACGGCGGTCCCCTGCTGGTCTCCCCCGCCACCGGTGCACTCTGCCACCTGTGCACGGCCGCTGAGGGGGGAGACCACAACCCCCAGCGCTCCCCGCGGCAGACCCGCCCACACACGGATTTCGCACCAGGCGGCGCTTTAAAAAGAACACAGAGAACCCGCGATGCGGGACGCGCGCGGGTGCAGCCGGGCTAAGCCCGGGCAAAGGGCGGGCCCTCTACGGCCCTCAGAGGCCTGAAGAGACTGGACTGGGCCGGATACCCTGGCCGAGGAGCAACCCAAATCCAACAGAACTGTAAGCCCCCGCCAGTTATACTCAGATGGTGTCTTCTGCTAGTGAATGTTCGGGGATAAGCACACACCGTATTGGGTTTTTGAAAGCGGGTCATCTTTTTGCTTTCTTATCGCTGCCTATTGACTCAACGCTTCTAGAACCTGCCATAGCCCATGGAAAGCCGGGAAACTAGAAGCATGGCTGCGGCAGGCTCTAGGAAAAAACTGACCGGAACCCTAGTCGATTTTATTGTCCGCACCAACTCCTTAATAGACCAAGGAATTGTATTGATGGAAAGAAGAGTTTCCCAAGAACTAGTAGCGGCCAGAAGGTCATCTCTGGGCCATATGGGTTCCGCGCGCACACCTAATACCTCCATAGGCACTAATATGCCCTTACCGACTCATGTTGAGATCCATACAGATCCCAACAAACAGCGAGCAGCATTAGACTCTACACCTTCTGATGTGCAGTCCCTGTCCCAAACCCAATCTGATTCCAGCCCTCAAGCCACTTTGGCTGACCCCAAACATGATAACTCATTTATTCGCAAGAAGGGGAAGCGGGAGGGGGCTATCCCGAAATGTAGGCAACCTAAGCCCATCAACCCCAACACCAAGAAAGCAAGAGGGAAAAAAGCTAGAAGTACTGGCCTCTCTATTAATGAGAGAGAAAGAACAGTAGAGGAGAGGGAAATAGCTGGAGTAGCTAACGGGAACAATACGGGGGTTAAAGAGCCACGAAATGAGGCTCCATGCCTATCATCTAGTATATTAGATGACACCATTTTAGATAACAGTTTGGCTGATATTCTTGAAGATAGCTCCATAGCTGATGAGCCTGGAGCCATTAGACTGGGAGGCCCTGTAGGAGGGGATGAGCCGGTAGTCTATGCCCTGACCAACGCCATTAAAATCCTACTAGCTCCCCTTGCGGCGAGGCTCCTAGGAATTGAAAAACTGTTACTAGAAATTCAAAAAGACTCAAGGCATCAGGCTCCACCCCGTGGCAATAGGGTAGCTAATGCCACTAACGCCACTGTCCAAGCAAGTAACACGCAACCAGCCAACAAACGCCCAGTGGTAGCAAAAAATAACACTCCCAAGACTCCATTACCAACCAGTTCTAACCCCGATTCAACAAATGGGGGTGCCCGATCCAACCCACTAGCTGTGCGCACTAATCAAACAAAAATAAACAATCATGCTGCCCCCACCCCAAAACCAGATCTTTCTCTTCCCGCTAAGAGCCAGAAACGCCGAAACATCAACCTTCCCCCTGAAGCCTGTCGCTTTGTAATCATTTTGGCAGGTGTACCGGAATTGGCCCCAACATCCTCAGAGCCTTTTTGGGCGCTTAAAAACAAGGTATGCCACTGGCTAGCAAATATCCACCCACTACCACCTAATACCCACAGCAACATCCTGATGGTTGAGAGAGCCCCTTGGGTGGGCCCTAATAGAAAAGCACTTCAGGGAGATTGTGTCGCTGTGACATTCGAGGATCCTCGCACAGTTGAGCACATATGCAGGGGGATCCCGGAACCCAGGGCACCGCGATCGTAGCTAGACCGCTGTCCTATTTTTATATGCCGGGGAGCAGTTGGACAATGGCTGGAGCTGGCTGAGAGATAACAACCACATCCAGGGGAGGGAGGAGGCATGAGGTGCAAAGGGATTTGAATATGTTTATCCCAGGTGCAGGGGTAGCAGAAGGGCGGAATTTGATACATCGCAGAGGTGGTTGGTCGACCCACGGAGACAGTTTGCGTAGCGAGGAATGGTATGGCCCTCAGTTCATCCAACCGCCCATTCCCTGCTATAATAGGTACAGTGCAATGGAGGCTGTTGATTGACGTATGGAACCCCCGGGAACATCTCGCCCACCTATAGCCTTAATAGAAACTGCATATATCCAAACTTGTAACTTACAGAGCTTAAATCTAGACTGTGGCAATCCTATGCCCACCCTTTTGGCAACTGGGGAGGACAACCACAAAGTACGGGGCAATGAATGTTCTACATGCGAGGGGAGAATTGAGGTAGATTGTATTACACCGCAGGTTACAGGTAATGCTGTGATTAAGGAGCTTATTACTCCAAATCCCACCATTGGACATGGGACTGCACCTGTTTCAACACCCACTAAAGGCAAAAGTAGAGACCTGAGCGTCGTTTCTTGGAACATCGCAGGTCTCAGGAATAAAACAACCTTCCCCGATTGGAACGAATTAATAGAAAGGTATGACCTGTGTATTTTCCAAGAGACATGGTGCTTAGAACCAGTATACAAGCCCGGCTATTCTACCTTCCATGTCCCTGCAACTCCCTCCAAAAGGGGTCGCCCTTCTGGAGGTATGCTTGTCTGGGTTAAAATCTCACTAAATTGCTAGATCTCCCTCTCCCCTAACATTTCCAATGACATGATGAGGTTAACAATTCGGATTCCTCAAGCCCCAGAGACTCTGGAAGTCTTTAACATATATGCCAGAGGTATACCAGGGGGGGGGGGGGGGGTAAATCTCCAACTATAGCTTTACTTGCAGACTCACTCAGTAGCTGTTCCCCGGATACATTGCTGCTAATAGCTGGTGACTTCAACTGCACATTCGAGCCGTTGACTGTCGACGGCGCGGCAGGTCTACTGGAGGAAGATGCGAGATGGGGAATTCCACAACTGACGATCGCGCCCATTAAAAAGTGGACGTCTACCACCATCCAAATTAATGCCATGGTGCTGGAACATGCTTTGGTAGAAGTCAACGGACGCACTCCGTCTGACTTCTCCGGAGCATGCACCTATAACAGAGTTAGCTGCCCGAGTAGAATCGACTACATCCTAGTAGATAGGAGATTGTGGAAACATGTGTTGGATATGGTGGTTATCCCCTCTATTCACAGCGACCACAACCCCCTATCCCTAGCCTGAGTAATCTGATAAACTTGGAAAACCCCTGTCCAACAATAGATTTACAATGGTGACAAGAGAAATAGTGCCTTCGAACTGCAAAAGGTTTATTAAATGGCACAAATTTGCCATTAATGAGCAAAAGATCAACGCCCTGGAGGAAATCATTAAAGATCAGACGGAGAAGCTTTCTACACTCTGTGCCGATGACCCCGGCTCCGCCCAGGTTAATATGGCATATGAGGAGACAATTGATAGGATGGCCGCCCTCTTCCACGACGGAGGTGCGATACGCCGACAGAAACTAAGGAAGCCTGCTGCCAGGTGGTATACCCACGACTGCAGGGAGGCTAAGTCTATTTTAATCCGTGCCATCAAAACTCGAGATCCTACTGAGGTTCGCCTAGCTCGTGCCGTGTATAGGCGCGCACTATTAGTGGCAAAGAGGGCTTGGGATAATTCCCATTGGGAGAAGTTAAAATTGGCTAGCCAGAATAGGAACGGGGAACGTTTCTGGGCCTTAGTGCGAAATAATAGTGATGATGGATCAGACCAACTACCCAACCACATCACGGATGGGGATTAGTACAAGCACTTCAGGAAAGTGTATGCAGGGGTAGGGGTCCCCGAGAATTCCGATGTAACAGCCGAATACTCACCACTCCTCCATGATATACCCCCATTCATGGACCAAATAGGGCAGAGGGAGGTAAAATCAGCAATTAGTAAAATCGTCCAAGACAAGGCACCGCGCCAGGATGGCATTCCTGCCGATCTGTTTCGTGCCAGCCCCAAGCAATGGTCCAAATTCTTCTCCTTTTTGACCAATGCCCTCCTGCTAGGGTCTCCAGTCCCAAACTCCTGGAAGGGAGCAGAAGTGATCCCTATATATAAGAAGGGGTCAAGGGGTGACCCTGACAACTATCGGCCGATCAGTCTGATCGACGCCGGTCAGAAGGTGGTTGGCAGAGTCCTCCTTGAAAGGATCCTATCCTGGGCAGAGGAGAATAGCATTATCTCCCCCTTCCAAGCGGGGTTTAGGGCTTGTACAAGTACTGTTGACCAGGCTTGCAGACTGTTATTACTGTATTGGAAGACAGTCTCGATTAGCAAGGGTGGTCAGTACTTGGCCTTCATCGATTTGAAGACTGCGTTCGATCTGGTCCCCCGAGGGCGGTTGTGGGCGGTCCTTCATGAGATGGTGTTCCCTCCGCCCATCCTGCATTTGTTGGCCCGCATGCACGATGGAACCTACGCACGTATTCGGTGGGGCACGAAGGAGCAGTTAACAGAAAAAATTCCGGTGAACAGAGGTGTCCGCCAAGGATGTGTTCTGGCGCCGACCCTCTTTTCCCTATTTGTTAATGGGGTGGTTTCTTTTTTAACTGACATCGATGCTGACGCCCCTAGTCTGGCTGGTGTGAAGGTCCCCGCCATGCTCTTTGCCGACGACACATTATTAGTTTCCAAAATGCCCATGGGGCTCCATAAATTATTAGACCGATTTTGTGACTTCTGTAAATTAAGGGGCTTGGTCATCAATACTTGCAAAACAAAGCTCCTTTATTTTAATCCCAGCAGAAAAGCTAATCGCACGCTCACTCTTAATGAAGAGCCGCTAGAGCGGGTCAAAACGTTCGATTATCTTGGGATTAGGATATCTGACCAACTCAAGTGGAAGCCCCACATTGAAAAGATGGCCTTAAACCACAAACGGGTCGTGGGTGCCATAAGGAGGGAGCATAGATCTTCAGTTTCCAGACCCATATCCCCTACCCTTGAGATCTATGCAGCAAAAGCAGTAGGCAGTGCATTGTATGGGGCAGAGCTCTGGGGCTTTTGTAATGTTGACTCGCTAGTAATGGCTGAAAACCAATTTTATAAAGAGCTGCTGTCCATCCCTAGGAGTTCCCCAAGCAAGCCTATCCAATATGATCTTGGACGCAGATCTATTAAAGATCTTATAACACTGCGTCCGCTTCTCTATTGGGCCCGTCTATGGCGTACTCCAGAGCTAGAGAGCTACGTAGACGGCCTTAAGGAAATCATGAGCTTGCAGGGGTCTTATAAAATAGCTTGGCTTTCCAAAATAAAGGAACTCCTGATGGCCATCGGTCTTTGGGAGGCATGGGAGTCCGGTGCTTCATTGTCCAAACTAGAGGTCAAGCGGGCTTACTGGGGGTGGGTCGATGCCCAGGAATCTAGAGCGGATAACCTGGGCAGGCTCACCAACGAGTTTCGACTACACAAAACTGTTCCCTTTCTTGAACCCTACATGGACTTCATAAGAAAACCAAGAGATAGGGCATTGTATGTGCAGTTTAGAATAGGAACCCTACCAGTCCGTAAACGCACCTCTAAATGGAAACCTCCGCACCAGACGCCTGCCACCTGCCCGTACTGCAGCACCGAATTGGAAACTATTCCACATGTCTTCTTTGTCTGTAGTGCTTATAACAAGCCCAGATCCAAATGGTTAAAACCTGTTTGTCTCCTCCTTGAGACCAGACGTCATGCCCCAGCCCAAAGAATCTTGCAATCTGATCCTAACACAGTACTGGTGTGTGGGGTAGCCAAATTTCTTGGTTGGTCGTGGGTGATCAGATGCAAAGCTATGTGACGAACCCCCTCTTAGGCAATCCCTGGTTCCTTGTTTCTTTTTTAAACTCAAAGCTGTAAATTGTTTAATACTGTTTTAAACTGTCTTTTTAATTATTTATTGAATGTTTTTTAATAATATGAATTGTTTTCTAATTGTTATGTGCTTTTAAGATATCAATATATCGAAATAAAGCTTTGTATGAACACCAAATAGAACAGCAATGTTATCGTTTTACCTGTTTAAAATGTACAGACACTGAAGATGTCAGCCCTTGGTCTGTAGCGAGTATCAAGAAAACATGAAGCGCCAAACACTGGTGTAATGACCAGAAGAGCTAATTCTCTTGTTTTTTCACACCGTAAAAGTATCCTAATGTAAATAAAACGAGAACTGTGAGCAATGTGCTCGAGTCCCATATCCAAAGCAGTCCCCCACTGCCGCCAAAAAAGCTCTTACCTGCCACTGTTGCCAGAAACTCCTTACCTGAGAACCGTAAAAAAAACATCTGAAACGGGTCTGAATCAGTGACGCTGCAAGCCATGCTCAAACAAGTACCGAATTTAATGAAAATAAAAAGCGGACAATAGTGTGGGCCATCTTAGAGTGTATAATCGCGAAGCTATGTGAAAGAACGCATGGAAACCAACAAAACGAGTCTATGAATAAACCCGAAAGCTGGAAGGCTAAGTTTGGGAAGCCTAGCTAATATTGACACGGAACCTAGGTACTTTAATTGAAAAATGATGGGAATACTATTGAATTCCTGTAACGAACCTTGCCCCAGGAAAAACCACCAGATAATGAAAATAACATAAGTGCCTCAGCTAAACTTGTGAATACACCGTTTGTGTACTGAAAAAAGAGAGATGGTGAGAAAGATGAAACCTATGCAGAAAATAAATATAAACGAAGCTATAGAAAAGAGAATATAAGAAAAAGAAATAAGAACAAAGACCACATTACTTATTTAGAGAACAAATACAAATTAGTGACATGAAAATAATTTTTTTTATGAAAGAGTACTATGGCATAATAATGATGCCATTACCACTAATAGCCAGTGTTTACTGTCATTGACCACAAGAAGACACACTCACAATCAATGAAATTAAATGGAGGGCATGCATCCATCAAACAAACAGTATCATTAGAACATGAAAACCCCTATCAGAAAATAAGTTAAAGAAAGCACAACAATTCAATTCTGTCATTGAGTCCCCCAGGAGTGAGGGTATGTAAATGCTTGATCCACCAAGCTTCTCTCTGTGCTAATGATCTTTGGGGATATTGACTAAGTTTGTGTGTAAGCACCTCTAAGATGGTAAGTTTGAGTTGGGCATTTTAATGTTGATAATCTGTCCAATGTGCTGCAAAGTGTGACTTCGTGCTTTTGGTGCGAATAGTGCTTTTGTGTTCAGTTATTCTGATTTTGACGTTGCGTGATGTTTTACCTACATACAACAGTCCGCACGGACACTTAATCATGTAGATTACATTGGATGTATTACAGTCTTGTGTTTGAATGTAATGAGCTTGCCGGAATGTGGATGATGTATAATGCTGCCTACTATTACAGTATTGCAATGAACACAGTTGTGGCATTGACGCATTCCTTGAAATTGTTGTTGTTCAGAATGTTTAGAATTCAATATGTCCTTGATGTTTTTACTGCGTGTGTAAGCAAATAATGGTGTGTCCGTAAACAACCCATTGAAATCTGGTTCATATTGGAGGACATCTCATCTAGCTTTGATGATTTTCTTGATACCATCAGATCGCGTCGAGAATTTCCATACGAAAACATGTCTGGCGTTGTCACTCTTAACTTTAGATTGCAGTAAATTTGAACGATCTAGCACTTGTGTTCTGTCAGCAGCCGCTGACAGAATCGGTTGGGGATAGCCCCGCATCTTGAATCTCTCATTTTGTTTTTGTAAGGCAATATGTAATTTGTCTTGTTCTGAGGTGATGCGCTTGATTCTTAACATCTGTGAATATGGAAGGTTTTGAATTAACTTTGTTGGATGGAAACTAGAATACAACAGCAGGTTATTCTTGTCCGTAGTTTTAGTGTACACTGATGTCTCAAAGCACTCAACTCCTTTGTGTACCAACACGTCCAAATAAGAAATGGTGTCATCACTGATACTGTGGGTGAATGTAATCCTCTCGTGTTTCGAGTTTAACGTCAAGATTAATTGTTCCAATGCCTCTTTGGAGTTTCTACAAATGAAAAAGATGTTGTCAATGAATCTCACATAAAAAACAAGATTTGTACTCCATTGATCTTGCTTAAAAATGTGCTCATTTTCAAACTGAGACATAAAGGTATTCGCATACGAGGGTGCCCCAGAAAAACCCATTGAGGTTCCACGCACTTGTAGATAATAGTCATCTTTCCACTTCAGATAGCTGTGCTGAAGGCAAAAAGTTAACAATTCGAGTAAAAAAACGTTATCTACGCTTGTGTCAGGTAATTGGAGCAAAGCCCATTCACATGCCTCTATGCCATCTTTCAAAGGGATAGATGTATACAATGAAGTAACATCTATTGTGCACATGTACCTTGATGAAGAGTATTGATCTTGAATTTCTTGTAGGCGAGTTAGAAAATGCGTAGTATCTTTGACATAGCTGCCCCAGGACTGAACAAACTTTTGAAGAAAGTAGTCTACCAATTGTCCCGCAGGTGCAAAAATTGAGTCACACCCGGAGACGATGGGATGGAGGGGCGGATTGCTCAAGCTTTTGTGTACTTTTGGAAGCATGTACAGCCGCGGTCTCCTGGGGTGACATATCTTGAAGAAAGCTGCGAATACTGGTGTTAATCCACGATATTTGTTCTGCATGCTCCAATATTTGATTCAAGGTATCCATAATTGTTGTGGTAGGATCATGATCTAACTTGATGTACGTGGTTGTGTCCGATAAGTGTTCAAGGACCTTGCGTTCATAGAAAGAAGTATCCATTATGACAAGGCCACCACCCTTGTCTGCCATTTGAAAAGTGATTCTGTCATCCTTAGATAATTGACGCAACATTTTCATTTCGTGCTTCTTCAGATTTCTCTTAGTATGCGGGTGAAGGTTAAGTTTGGAAAGGTCATGTCTAATAAGATTCTCGAATGTGTCAAGTAACTTGTGAGAGACAGGTGTCATGAAGAGACTCTTAGGTTTGAACAGAGTCAGTTCTGGATCATTGTCTGGACTAGATGATAGGGTGTTGTCCAAGGTAGGAATCACGTTACTGAAAAAGTTCTTCAAACGCAAGTTTTGCATGAATTTAAAAATCGAAACTTCTAACTCTAGATGATTGGTGTGATACACAGGCACGAAGGGTGTACCTTTATTGAGAATTTTTTCTTGAGCCAGTGTGAGTGGGAGCGATGAAATGTTGATTACGAGGTTTTCCCCTTGCTCCTCAGATTTCTCACTGCCTGTTCTGACTCCTTGTCTCTTACTCCTCCTGGTTTTTTTGAGTCGGGTGGTTTTGCGGCTGTTCGACCCTTCTCTAAAAAAGACACCGATTGTGAAGAGGATGGGCCTGTCCCATGGCTTGAGCTTGATGAAGTAGCTTCAGGTTGAACCACCAAGGGTGGTCTAGATGGATCCATCTCATGATCTGCAACAACTGATTCCTGAGAAGACGTGTTTGGTTTTTGATACGGACGCCTGCGGGCATACACCTATGTCCAGGTGTAAACCTCGTTAAGCTTGTAGTCAATAGTGACGCGGCGATATTTCCTGAGCTTTCTTTCTTGTATATCTTTCCCATAACTTTCAAGTTTGGTGTTAAGATCTTCCAATGTTGTTTGCAAAAATTCTGCTTCACATCTGGCTGAAAGAGCTTATTTTATGGCTGTTATTTTGTCCTCTAGTTCTTGAATTGTTTTAGATAATTCCTCAATAAGTAATAAGATCAGATCGAGAGAACACTTAACAGTAGTGTGAGCCACAGCCCTAGAGTTTTGTGTATTAACAGAAGAGTGGGGCGCCCTAATATGAGAGCTACCTAGGTTCAATTGGGAGGGCAGTTAGGCAGAATGGGCGGATTCACTTGTGAAACATTCGTTGGACCTTCAGATGTAGGATGCTGGTCACAGGGAGACAGGATGGCCTGGGTAATGTGGGGGGTAGTAGCCCGTAAAGTTGGTAATATCAATAGTGTTCAGGGCAGCATCAATTTAATTCCCCATGCATCAATACGTGATTTTAATTTAGCGATACTTTTCATAACATCTCTCATTTCAGATTTTATGAGCTGGTCTAAGTAAGATTTCAGGTCCAATTTCAGTGATAGTACCCTTCCCGGGGGGTCGGAGATTTTGTTATCTCTAACATCAGGGTGTTCACCCCTGGAATATTGGTGAGCACTATCCCAGGGGGATTTTCCTCGTGTATCCCACCCCTGTGGGCCCTTTTTTTTCGAGGGGCTCCTTTCCTTTTCACCCTCCCATGCCCACCCTACCAGTTCTCGTTGTGGGCATACTAACTTGTGCCGGGGGTAATACTGAGAAATTGGAAAGAGCTAATGAATGGGATGCAATGGGGGTGTCTATCTCTGTTGACTGTGAGATTCTTGTCATTCTTGGTGTTAATGAGAGATGCCTCTCTGTGCATTCTGTTTCACTAGAGACCAGTTGCAGCATTCTATCGGTCGCAGTCGGCTGGATAACGGGGGTTTGGTTAGGGGGTTTCTGTCTAGTGTTGGGTCTAGACCGAGGAGGAGTAGACTTCCCCATAGTAGTTTCTTGTCTTTGACTAAACGAAGCCTACAGATATGGCTTCAGTTGGTTAGAATTATTGTAGTACAACAATACAAAAACCCAATAACTGAATTTAGAATATAAGCAGTAGAATAATTACTTTCTCAAGCCCTCAGTTCAAAATTACTCCACAGAGGCAGTTATCCTTTGGGTAGTACTCACTAGGTGCAGATAAAAGGGGAATGGCCCAGCCCAGTCTTGGACAGTCTCGGACGGGCTCAAACGGGCCCGCCCTTGGCCTGGACTTTGCCCGACACGCCTGTGCAAGTCCCGTGCCGCGGAGTTGTTGCGCGGCTCTTATCGCACCTCGTGGCGTGGTCTCAGCGTCACTGGGTGCGCAAGGCGCTGGGACTTGTGGGGGATGTAGTCCCTTGAATAGCCGTTCCCCGAACGGCGATGGTTTGCAGGGCAATGTGGGGATGGAAAGCCGTTCCCCTCACGGCGGCAGGAGGCAGGTAGAAACAAGTGGACGTTTCCCTCACGGCGGCAGTTGTTACTGCAAGCAAGTTTCCTGGGGCCACGGGTGTGCAGCGTGGCTCTTATCGCGCCTTGTGGCGCCATCTGAGCATCAATGGGTGCGCAAGGCACTGGGACTTGTGGGGGATGTAGTCCCTTGAATAGCCGTACCCCTCATGGTGATGGTTTGAAGGACAATGTGGGGATAGAAATCCGTTTCCCTCACGGGGGAAGGAGGCAGGTAGAAACAAGTGGCCGTTTCCCTCACGGCGGCAGACGTTACTGCAAGCAAGTTCCAATTCAGTCTTACACTATATTTCCCCCCACAGACATACACACTAACCCTGGGCATAGTAGGCGTAGTGGGGCTATGCGAAGCTACACAAAGTGGGCAAAAAACGACGCCCACCTACGCACTTCATGTAGCCCCACTACGCGCCGCCTGCCCCCCTCCCCTACATACCTGCGCCCAATCTGCCTCCTCCCAGCACTTGGCAAAATCACTGAACAGTTAGTTCATGAAGAACTCAAAATCTTTGTGGAAAGCAAACGCATTTTGCATCCACAGCAATCTGGCTTCCGCCCAGGCCACTCAACGGAAACTGCACTAATTGAATTGTCAGATACCATCAAGTTCTTGCAGGATGAGGGCAAACAAGCCGTCCTCATCCTGCTCGACTTAACCGCGGCTTTCGACACCATCTCTCATGCCATTCTCATTAATAGGATGCGTGAGATTGGTGTCGCTGGTTCCGCCCTGGCCTGGATTAGTTCATTTCTAACCAATCGATCTCAAACTGTCTCCTTAGGCCCCTTTCTCTCTGACGAAAAGTCCACCACCTCTGGTGTACCCCAAGGATCAATACTGAGCCCTCTCTTCTTTAATATATATATGGCCCCCCTTCTCACGCTGATCGAATCCCATGGGATCCTCGTGACTTCCTATGCCGACGACACTCAGCTTGTCGTCACCATTGATAAAAGACACCCTGACGTTGCCCTTAGATTTCAAAACTGCCTCTCCCAAGTCTTCTCCTGGCTTAACCTGAATCATCTTAAATGTAACAGTTCCAAAACTGAAATAATACCCCTCGGCAAAGGCACCCTCTTTTCCCCTAAAGATTGGTGGCCTCCTAACTCTGAAGCACCGCCGAGTACGGTCACTTCAGCCCGCAATCTCGGAGTCCAATTCGACTCGTCCCTTAGCTTCGACGAGCATGTGCGCATCACTGCGGGTCGCTGTTTTAGCCTGATCAGGCAGCTTAGGAAATTCTTTGACTTTCTGCCCATCTCCACCAGGAAATCAGTCGCGGTGGCGCTCATTCTCTCCCGGCTAGATTACTGCAATGGCCTTCTAGCAGGCATCAAGAAATCCTCCCTAAAGAAATTGCAAAGTGTGCAACACGCGGCTGCCAGGCTCGTCCTGAAACTCCCTCGCAGGTCTTCGGCCTCCGCGGCTCTCAGCACCCTCCATTGGCTGCCCCTCCATAAGAGAATTCTCTTTAAGCTCCTTGTTACGGTGTTCAAATCTACCAGGAACACCGGCCCATCCTACCTGTCCAAGCGATTTCCGCTTTATACCCCAACTCGTTGTTTAAGGTCCTCAGGAGCGAATTTAATCTCTGTACCTAAAATTAAACTAAAAACCAAAGGTGGGAAAACTTTTGTTTTTTTGGCAGCCAAAGCATGGAACTGTCTCCCTCCCAACCTTAGGCATGCCCCCTCAGAAAGCCTTTTTAGGAAACTCCTGAAGACCTGGATTTTTTCTCAGTCTGACTCATCGGTACTTGCAGCCATCTGATCCTTTCTCCCCACTGCTGGGTCTCTGTTGTGCTTAGCGCCAAGATGCTCCTTCCGGAGCGATAGTTGCGCTTTACAAATTCTAATAAATATCAAATATCAAATACCTAATTTTTGTAAATGTTGAAATAAAAGTAAATAAAAGGCACTTACCTTGTCCACTGCATCCCGGGGCTCCCTCTGCTCGTTCGCGCCGCCGTCGCCGCCATCTTGGATAGCAATGCGCATGCGCATTGGTATCCAAGACGGCGGCGACGGCGGCGACAGTGGTGCGAATGAGCAGAGGGAGCCCCGGGACGCAGCGGACAAGGTAAGTGCCTTTTTATTTACTTTTATTTCACCATTTACAAAAATTAGGTATGTTGGGGAGGGCGGGAGGGAGGCGGGTGGCGGGCAACTTCGCTACGCCCACGGGGTGGGCGTAGTGTTGCCTGCTATGCCTACTTTGCAAAGGGCGAAGTAGGCAACACTACGCCCACTCCGTGGGCATAGCGAAGTCATTCGCCCAGGGTTAATACTCACACATCAGTGTTTACACACAGAGTGTTGGGCACAGCTTTGCCAGTCCTGTTTTGACAGTGCTTCTGCTAGTACAGCAACGTTGTGAATTTCTATATTGCATATCTACTGGCCCAGTAGTGGAAATCATCACCTTAATAACTGGTGAATAATGCACTAGGTAGCAACACATTTTAGAAGATAATAGGATGTAGGAGGAGCACAGTGACGATTCATAAATGTATGAGCTAACAGAAACAGAGGAAGGTATTAAGGAATGTCCCTCTTTGTTGTGTGTAAATGGCGGCCAACTCTAAAAGTTGTAGAGGTAAACCCAAGCCCCACTCGCTTTTCACACTCACTTTAGAAAAAGTTCTTAATTTCAAAACATTTATAAATACAAGAAATGCGATATTAATTCAACATGTTAAATATTTTTACATTATTATTGTTTTCTGAATTGTCCATTTTATATCATATACTTCTGGAAAGTAATAGTTTTCCCATCCTTATGGCGTACTCGTAAGCGCTACGAAGAAAGCAGCAGCCTCCGTGAAAACACTGTGCAGCACAATGAGAAAAGCAGTAATGGGGAGGGGTGACCTGTGGAAGGGGCATGAGGAACAGCAGCAGAATTTCTGATGAGATAATAAAAAGATTAACAGCCCTGTTTACAGTACAGAGCAGCAAAGCTCAGAGCGAGTGAAAAAAAATGAGCGCCGTGCAAACTGCTCCAAATGTTTTTTAACCTGTATGGTGTCCTCATAAGCACTACGGAGGGGCAGCAGCCTCGGTGAAAGCACTGAGCAGCAACAGTAGGAAAAGCATTGACGGGAGAGGGGGTGACCTGTAGACAGGGCATGAGGAGCAGCAGAGTTTGTGACCAGATAAGAAGAAGAAGATTAACAGGCCTCTTTACAGAACGGAGCAACAAAGCGAGTTAAAATAAAGAGCACTGGTGTAAAGTGCCTCAAATTAAAAAAGTAGTTAAAACATTTCCAAAAATGTAATTCAGCCCTGCAGTCAGGTAGGGCCAAACACAGGAAGAAGCATGACACATTCATGCCATGGACAAATGGGGAGAAAGAATAGAAGACAGATGATGGAGCCAACAAATCGGAAGTTTATGGCCGGGCTGAAGCCCACAAAGTATATACAACAGCCTCCTCTTCAAGACAGCGCATGCACTGTCTAGAGCTGAGACCTAATACTTTCTTGCACAAGAACCTCCTTAACCTCCTTAAAAACCAACTAGTGACAAAAGAGACTTTTCCTACAGAAAAAAAATTAATCAGGGTAAATTTACCAACGTCCCTCCCACCACCGCCAGTGAAGTGGAATTTAATTTGGAAAACAATTCCATATTTGTCCTCTCCTTGAACTGCGCTTCCATTGAGCAAGAAAGAAAAACGCAAACAAGTTTTTTGTCCTAACTTGATTGCGTTCTACTTTTCTTCAAAATACTGTTTGAATCAGAATCTAAGTAAAATCTGTACTTTATAAAAGGCAAGTTCTGTCACTGGCACTCCCCATGCTGTAGAGTTCGGGTATTTTGTATTGTATTATAATTGCATTTATGTCTTATTTCATACTCTCAACGTAGCACCAAAGTGCATTTGCAGACGAGTAGCACGCTACTCTGTGGATTTCCATAGATGGAACAGTGCATATTTGTTGTGTGGCCTACATGGGGAGTTTTTTAATGTCATGAGTCAGGACCACATGCTCCTTGTTTCGCTGATACGCTTCTGCTTCATTTTGAAGAGAAAATGGGTGAGCGATAGTTTGCCCACTGATAGACAGAAGTGTGTGAGTGCAGTCTCTCTTTTGGAGTGTTTTGGTGTGTGAATATGGCCAGAATGGCTGAAACTGTGTCATAAACAAGGGTGTGGTTGCACTAACTCATGGGTGTAGCAGAGAAGTGTGAGGATAGCCTTGGCTGCATAAGCCAGTACCTGCCATCTATGGAGTGATCTGTTAATATACAGTCCGCATCACAAGACTGCAGGACTAAGAAAGTGCACAGATATGATGGAAGCTACCACTCAGAGGTGCAAATTGAATAGAGGCAGTAACAGCACTCAAGAGTGCTTCCAATCAACCCCAAAACAGCCTCTGTGGAAGGAAAAGGCTACAGAAGGAAGTGATCCGGGTGAAATAAGGACAGAAGAATGTTGGTTGGCGGGGCGAACATGACATGCTCCCACAGTGCCTTGTCTGAGGTCTGGGCAGGGGGTCATTAAATGTGTCTGGGCTACAATGCAGTGTTTTCTCACAGTGAGTTTACCTGCTGAATATTCCGGCTAGTCAAATAGGATTTGTTGTTCCCGCAGTCTGCGAATACCAATTTTGGAACAATGGACCTCTTAAAAGTTGGTGGAATGAAATTCCATGCGCGAATTCTGCTCTGCACCGTACCCAATCATAGGAGCACCTTGCAAGCGGGCTGATTAGACACAGTTCGACACCATGAGGCAAGAGAAGCAATGAAAAAACAAAGCATCTCTACCTCGAAATGGCTACTGGATAACCTGGCTGATATGGGCGGGTCTAATTATGTATGATATTCCCAATCTGTTTTTATCTTTCACAATAACAGTGCGCATGCTTGAAAAAACAATTAGGGAATAAATAATTATGGCTCTTTAGGGGTCTCTGTATTTAATGGAATGAAAGTGGTCTGTTCTGTGAAGCCAAGGTAGAGGCATACAGGAAAAGAAGAAACAATCCTTCTCGCTGGGATGCCTGCTACCTGAAAGAAATGTAAATGCGTGCAATTGGATCATAAGAAAATCTAAAGGTTGCGTTGGAGCGGGTGCACGGCTTTAATTGATGGAGTCATTTCAGGCTTTACAATGACAAAGGTTTATCCTTTTCGGAAGAAATGCAAAAGTGTTAACAGTTGCATTCTGGACGGCATCCTTCTAAGGGAAAATTATTTAAAAGGTCCTCACTAGGTATAGTCTGACTGAATATTACTACATATATATATATATTTGTCTTTAGCTCTAAGAGCCTGGTGTGCCAAAATCATTAGCAAAAAGTGGTTGCAAATTGCAACCTTCTTTTGACAAATGGAAACAATTTAGCTAACCGACCTATGTACTTACAGGTCATTTCCCAAAATTCTGAATTATAGTAGGTTGCAATCCGGCAAACCTCATCAATAGTCATAATGGAGGGCACAAACTGCAAGCCACTGTGGGTGGATGCCATCTAAGGCATGGACGGTGTCCTGCTGGGGTCAGTAGACCGCTGTATCTGCGATCACATTTAAATAACTGCAGCCTACTTTTAGATAAAGGAAATTGGGCTGCTGTTAAACAAGAAATGTTTATTTTTTAGGCATGTTTGCGGTTTGCACTGGGCCTCTGGATCACTGCCTACTTCCCAATAAACGTGTTTTTTATTACATTCACAATTGCAAAAGTGTTACCACCCAACTCAGGAACCTGTAGCTTTCCAAAGATGCGCGACCGGATTTTGTAACCCAAATGATCTCTCCTGACATAAAATAACGCATATCCCACATTTATATTTAATTTATGAAGGTGAAAGTCTAACATGATAGTTGTCCTTTTCAGACACATTTCTGAATCAGTCCCCTTTGCACTCAGCGTCAGTTCCCCTTCTTGTTCTAAACACGTCAGTGAATACTTTGTAGGGGGGCGCGAGGGGGGCACTGAGGCCCCCTCACTACTGCCCGAGCACACAACAGCTGAAGAGCTGTGTGCGTCGTCGAAGCTGCAGCTGCCCGGGCCAGGGATGCGAGGGTTGGGGGGACTAGAGTCCTTTTGTCCCAGTGGGCGTTGGGCACTTCTAGGAACTCATTCACCCCACAACATACCTTGAGCCAGGAGGACAGTCACCAGCATTCCCGCCAAGGACACTTTCCGCCAAACCTGCGCGTGCTTTCCCTCTTCCATCCCCGCGCTTCCCTTCTGTTCGTCTGCCTAAGAAAAGAGATGGTGTCAGGGGCGAGCCAGGACCTGGTGCGAAGTGGCTCTTATTATAAGCACTTGCCAGCCAGCTGGACACGTCACGTCCCTTCCCTTCTCTGCTTGCGCCAGGATTGCACAATAAATGAGTTCAGGTGAGGTTCTACCTCACCCCCCCACACCCGCCCCCACACACATCAGTAATTACAGCACAGCTTTGCCAGTCCAACTCTGCCAGTACTGCTAAGTTGTGAATTTCTATACTTGTCAATTGATCTAGACGCAAGTATTTAAATTAATCCAGCGGGCAAGAACCTCCTTAAAAACCAAATAATGACAAGGCGGGCTTTCCTCAGACGACACCTAAATATATCAGGGTGAATTGTTTACCAAGTCCCTCCAACCACCGCCAGCGAAAAGGGATTACATGTGAGAAACAATTCCATATTTGTCCTCTTCTTGAACGGTGTTTCATCTCAGCAAAATAGACAACCGCAACCAACGTTTTTGTTCTATCTTGACTGCGTTCTAGCTTTGCTTAGACTAAGAAGGTGGTGCCCTTGTAGTTAAATAATACCAGGGCCACTGGAAATATGTGGCCGTGGAGCACCAAATTATGCGGCAGGGCTGACTAAATTATGCACCAAGGGCCAGATGTGCGACCGTTTTTGCGGTCGCAAAGGGGCATGTGGCCCGTTTGCGACCGCAAAAAACGGATGCACAATGTACTAACCCTATTTTGCGCGTTGCTAATCTATTAGCGACTCGCAAAATAGGGTTAGCGACTCGTTATTAGGAAGGGGCGTGCCAACATATGTATGATTGTTTTCTGAAGCCACTTGCAAACGGGAAGGGGAACCCTTCCCCTTTGTGAATGGGCGTGCAAATATTTTTTAAGAGCAATTAAGAGCAGGCAGTGGTCCCAGGGACCACTGCCTGCCCTTAAACCCTTCGCTGCTAAGCCTTTTCCCCCCCCTGTGCTAAGCCTTTTTTTGGCTATTTGGGGCAGTGGCGTAACGAAACATGAGGGGGCCCCCCTGCAAACTTCATGGAGGGGGCCCCCCCATTCTCCGTGCCAGTCTAGAGCTCTCAGGCCAGCAACCCGCCATACTGCAAGGGATGCGGGCGATTGTTACGCCACTGTCACCAATGCAGCTGTTATAAACAACACTGGATGGTTTAGTCAAAGGTTGGGCTTAGTCTGCCAGCAGGCTATCATAGGTGGTGGTCCATTCATTACAGGGTCCCTGCCATCAGTAGGCCGGGGAAGTTTGCCCAATTTTAGGTGGGTTTCCTGATGCAGACTCCTGTCATGATATACAACATCGGGCCCACTCATCGTTTAGTTTTGACAAAAGTGCATCCACTGCTCCTTCCCGTTTTCGTTTTAAAACATTGGACAGTGTTTCAATGCAGTATTTCAAAAGCAGATGTAACTACAAAGACCACATTTTGATAATACATTTTTATTTTTATTAGACAATAGCAATCTTAAGAGGCATTGCATAGCTTCATACACACTGTGACCCTAATTCCATCACCGTCTCTCTCTCTCTCTGTCAGTCAGTATCTCTCTTTCAGTCAGTCAGTCTATCTCTCTCTGTCATTCAGTCTCTCTTAGTCAGTCACTCTCTGTCAGTCAGTCAGTCTCTCTCGCTCTCTCCCTCTCTCTGTCTCTCTCTGTCAGTCTGTCAGTCAGTCAGTCCCTCTCTGTCAGTCAGTCTCTCTCTCTGTCAGTCTATCACTCTGTCATTCAGTCTCTCTCAGTCAGTCTCTCTGTCAGTCTCTCTCAGTCAGTCTCTTAGTCTCTCTCTCTGTCTGTCAGTCAGTCTCTCTCTGTCAGTCTCTCTCAGTCAGTCTCTCTCAGTCAGTCTCTCTCAGTCAGTCTCTTAGACTCTCTCTCTGTCAATCAGTCTCACTCTCTCTGTCAGTCTCAGTCTCTCTCTCTCAGCCAGTCTCTCTCAATCAGTCTCTCTCAGTCAGTCAGTCAGTCTCTCTCTCTGTCAGTCAGTCTCTCTCTCTGTCAGTCAGTCTCTCTCTCTCTGTCAGTCAGTCTCTCTCTGTGAGTCTCTCTCTCAGTCAGTCTCTCTCTCTCTGTCAGTCTCTCAGTCTCTTTCTCTCTCTGTCAGTCTTTGTCAGTCAGTCTCTCTCTCTCCCAGTCAGTCAGTCTCTCTCAGTCAGTCATTCTCTCTTTACCCCAGTCAGCCAGTCTCTATCTCTCTCTCTGTCAGTCAGTCTCTGTCAGTCAGACTCTCTCATTCAGTCAGTCTCTCTCTCTCTCTTAGTCAGTCTCTCTCTCAGTCAGTCTCTCTCCAAGTCAGTCTCTCTCCAAGTCAGTCTCTCTCTCTGTCAGTCTCTCTCAGTCAGTCAGTCTCTCTCTCTGTCAGCCAGTCTCTCTCTCTGTCAGTCACTCTCTCTCTCTCTGTCAGTCAGTCTCTCTCTGTGAGTCTCTCTCTCAGTCAGTCTCTCTCTCTGTTAGTCAGTCTCTCTTTCTCTGTCAGTCTCTCAGTCTCATTCTCTCTCTGTCAGTCTTTGTCAGTCAGTCTCTCTCTCTCCCAGTCAGTCAGTCTCTCTCAGTCAGTCATTCTCTCTTTACCCCAGTCAGTCAGTCTCTCTCTCTCTCTCTCTCTGTCAGTCAGTCTCTGTTAGTCAGACTCTCTCACTCAGTCAGTCTCTCTCTCTCTTAGTCAGTCTCTTTCTCAGTCAGTCTCTCTCCAAGTCAGTCTCTCTCCAAGTCAGTCTCTCTCTCTGTCAGTCTCTCTCAGTCAGTCAGTCTCTCACACAGTCAATCAGTCTATCTCTCTGTCAGTCAGTCTCTGCCTCTCTCTCTCAGTCTCTCTTTCTCAGTCAGTTTCTCTCTCTCTCTGTCAATCAGTCTCTCTCTCTCTCTGTCAGTCAGTCACTCTCTCTCTCAGTCAGTTTCTCAGTCAGTCAGTCTCTCGGTCAGTCAGTATTCAGTCTCTGAGTCAGTCAGTCAGTCTCTACTCTCTCTACATTCTCTCTCTCAACTCTGTCCACTCTATCTCTACTGTCTCTCTCTCCACGGTCTCTCCTCTGTCTTTACACTTTCTCTCTCCACTCTCTCACTATCTCTCTCTGTCTACTGTCTCCCTCCACTGTCTTCCTCCACTCTCTCTCTCTCTCTCTCTCTCTCTCTCCACCCTCTCTCCCTTCTCTCTCCCTTCTCTCTCTCTCCACTCTCTCTCCACTCTCTCTCCACTCTCTCTCTCCACTCTCTCTCTTCACTCTCTCTCTCCACTCTCTCTCTCCACTTACTTTCTCTCCACTCACTCTCTCTCCACTCACTCTCTCTCCACTTACTCTCTCTCCACTCACTCTCTCTCTCTGCTGTCTCCCTCCACTGTCTCTCTCTCCACTGTCTCTCTCTCCACTGTCTCTTTCTCCACTGTCTCTCTCTCCACTGTCACTCTCTACTCTCCACTCTCTCTCCACTCTCCACTCTCTCTCCACTCTCTCTCTCTCTCTCTCCACTCTCTCTCTCTCTCTTCACACTCTCTCTCCACTCTCTCTCTCTCTCCACTCTCTCTCCACTCGCTCTCTCCACTCGCTCTCTCCACTCGCTCTCCCCACTCGCACTCTCCACTGTCTCTCTCTCCACTGTCTCTCTCCACTGTCTCTCTCTCTACTCTCTCTCTCTCTCTCCACTCTCTCTCTCTCCACTCTCTCTCTCTCCACTCTCTCTCTCTCCACTCTCTCTCTCTGTCTCCACTCTCTCTCTCTCCACTCTCTCTCTCCTCTCTCTCTTTCTCCACTCTCTCTCACTACTCTCGCCAGTGTCTCTCCATGCTCTCTCCACTCTCTCTCCAATCTCTTTCTCTCCACTGTCTATCTCCACTCTCTCTCCACTGTCTACTCTCTCTCCACTGTCTCTCTCCACTCTCTCTCTCTCTCTAGCCACTCTCTCTCTCCACTGTTTCTCTCCACTCTCTCTCTCTCTCCCACTCTCCCTCACAAAGTAGTGTGCATTCCATGGGTGTCCACAGAAATGTTTCCAGGGGGGGCACATTTTTAACTTCTTCATCATCCCCCTTGCACCCTTCTCCCCTCTGCCTTGCACCCTTCTTGCCCTCCCTCTTGCACCTTTCCCCCTCCCCTTGCACCCTTCTCCCCTTCCCCTTGTAACCTAGTCCGCCTCCACCTTGCACCCTTTTCTACCTTGCACCATTCTCTCTCTGCCTTGCACCATTATCCCTCTGCCTTGCACCCTTCTGCACCCTTCTCCCCTCTGCCTTGCACCCTTCTCCCCTCTGCCTTGCACTCTTCTCCCCTCTGCCTTGCACCCTTCTCCCCTCTGCCTTGCACCCTACTCCCCTCTGCCTTGCACCCTACTCCCCTCTGCCTTGCACCCTTCTCCTCTCTGTCTTGCACCCTATTGCACCCCCGCCGTGCACCCTTCTCTACCTTTCACCCTTTTCTCTGCCTTGCACCCCTTCCCCCTCCGCCTTGCACCCTTCTCTACCTTGCACCCTTCTCCTCTCTTCCTTGCACCCTTCTCCTCTCTGCCTTGCACCCTTCTGCCTTGCACCCTTCTCCCCTCTGCCTTGCACCCTTCTCCCCTTTGCCTTGCACCCTTCTCCCCTCTGCCTTGCACCCTTCTCCCCTCTGCCTTGCACCCTTCTCCCCTTTGCCTTGCACCCTCGCCCCTCTGCCTTGCACCCTTCTCCCCTCTGCCTTGCACCCTTCTCCCCTCTGCCTTGCACCCTTCTCCCCCTCCGCCTTGCACCCTTCTCTACCTTGCACCCTTCTCCTCTCTACTTGCACCCTTCTCCCCCTCTGCCTTGCACCCTTCTCGGCCCCCCTTTCCCTCCCCCTGCGTGCGCCCATGGTGTGTTCTAACAAGAGTGCTTACCTGAGGGCACAATTTTGCTGCCTCGTCCCTTCTCATGTGAGCTTTGCCCTGGAGAATGCTCTCTCTGGGGGCCCCCACCCCCACCCTTGTCAGGGTCCCGAACACTGCTCTGTGCTGTCTCCTGCTCTTGCTCTCTGAGGCCCCCACCCCATCCTTGTCCCTGTCTCTTCTCTTGTGGGTGGGCTTTGCTTATGGTGAGGAGAGAGTGGGGGCCGGGCTCTGAGCTGCCTCAGAGGAGCAGTGGAGAGTGCTGTCTCTGGGGCCCCCACCCCATCCTTGTCCCTGTCTCTTCTCTTTTCTTGCGGGGTGGGGCCCCCACCCCACCCCATCCTTGTCCCTGTCTCTTCTCTTCTCTTGTGGGATGGGGCCCCCACCCCATCCTTGTCCCTGTCTCTTCTCGGGTGGGGGAATGTCCCTGTCTCTTCTCTTCTCTTGTGGGGTGGGGCTCCACCTCATCCTTGTCCCTGTCTCTTCTCTTCTCTTGTTGGATGGGGCCCCCACCCCATCCTTGTCCCTGTCTCTTCTCTTCTCTTATGGGATGGGGCCCCCACCCCATCCTTGTCCCTGTCTCTTCTCGGGTGGGGGCCTGTCCCTGTCTCTTCTCTTCTCTTGTGGGGTGGGGCCCCCACCTCATCCTTGTCCCTGTCTCTTCTCTTCTCTTGTGGGATGGGGCCCCCACCCCATCCTTGTCCCTGTCTCTTCTCTTCTCTTGTGGGATGGGGCCCCCACCCCATCCTTGTCCCTGTCTCTTCTCGGGTGGGGGCCTGTCCCTGTCTCTTCTCTTCTCTTGTGGGGTGGGGCCCCACCTCATCCTTGTCCCTGTCTCTTCTCTTCTCTTGTGGGATGGGGCCCCACCCCATCCTTGTCCCTGTCTCTTCTCGGGTGGGGGCCTGTCCCTGTCTCTTCTCTTCTCTTGTGGGATGGGGCCCCCACCCCGTCCTTGTCCATGTCTCTTCTCAGGTGGGGGCCTGTCCCTGTCTCTTCTCTTCTCTTGTGGGGTGGGGCCCCCACCTCATCCTTGTCCCTGTCTCTTCTCTTCTCTTGTGGGATGGGGCCCCCATCCCATCCTTGTCCCTGTCTCTTCTCTTCTCTTGTGGGATGGGGCCCCCACCCCATCCTTGTCCCTGTCTCTTCTCTTCTCTTGTGGGGTGGGGCCCCCACCCCACCCTTGTCCCTGTCTCTTCTCGGGTGGTGGCCTGTCCCTGTCTCTTCTCTTCTCTTGTGGGATGGGGCCCCCACCCCATCCTTGTCCCTGTCTCTTCTCTTCTCTTGTGGGATGGGGCCCCCACCCCATCCTTGTCCCTGTCTCTACTCTTCTCTTGTGGGATGGGCCCCCACCCCATCCTTGTCCCTGTCTCTTCTCTTCTCTTGTGGGATGGGGCCCCCACCCCATCCTTGTCCCTGTCTCTTCTCTTCTCTTGTGGGATGGGGCCCCCACCCCATCCTTGTCCCTGTCTCTACTCTTCTCTTGTGGGATGGGCCCCCACCCCATCCTTGTCCCTGTCTCTTCTCTTCTCTTGTGGGATGGGGCCCCCACCCCATTCTTGTCCCTGTCTCTTCTCTTCTCTTGTGGGGTGGGGCCGCACCCCATCCTTGTCACTGTCTCTTCTCTTCTCTTGTGGGGTGGGGCCCCCACCCCATCCGTGTCCCTGTTTCTTCTCTTGTGGGTGGGCTTTGCTTATCGAGAGGAGAGAGTGGGGGGGCGGGCTCTGTGCTGCCTCACTCATCTACCTATACATTCCTCTCGGTGAGTTAAACACCCAATACAGAAATCTAAATATAACCTACATGTCGCTCATGCTCTAAATGTGCACGTTCTGTGAGCAATGACAGCTCTCTTTAGTCTGTCCTGCTGAATCTCGGGTGCAGGGAATAAAAGGCTCCACTTGCCGCCTTCTGTGAGAGAGGAAAGATTGCTCTGCTACTGTCATGCTGTACATGTTATCTGCGGAAGCAAAGCTTGCACTGCTGCTGCTCTATATACCAAGATCTGAAGTGCTTGTGAAAGGCGCCTTATCCCATAGTGGTAATATTGGAGAGCCAAAAATACTGCAGGAAAAGAGAAGAGAAGCCGGTACATTGCTCGACACTCCTGTGGCATCTGAATAAAACAGTTTTGAGGTCATCCACTCACAATTTCACAATAGGTTTGACAGATTTCACAATAGGTTTGACAGTATAACAGAGACATACATGTAAATTTAAGGTGCATATTCTCACCCAAACTAGGGATCCTATAACCAATAGACTACAACCAGTGAACAGTAGCACTCTTGGATGCTTCCTAAGCTTCTGTTCAAGCTCCATTGAGTACACCTTTGGCTTGAGGTGCGTTTCAGGCAAGGTTAATGTGAAGACTGACTGTCTATTGAGATTGTTGGTTTATGATGGAATATGCAACATTACTACTGAGTGTGAGTGTGTTGTGGTTGGTCTTGATATTGCAGAGATGTGTGATGGTGCTACCAGCTTAATTTAATGGATGTATACACTGTAGGAGGGTGAAATTCTAAAGAATCCATGCACATTTTTTTGCATGGTTTGCCACATTTAAAGTTGTTGGAAGGACAATTACATAGTTTGGCCCAAGTTTTGTCTGAGCTAAGTCTTGGAAAATGTATTTTATTGAGAGCTGGGAAATGTATTCTACCTCCTAGGTCGAGAGCTCACTCAGTAAGGTTAGCTCATACTGGGCATCTTGAGTGTGATGCAACAAAATAAATATTAACAAAAAAGTTTTAGTGACCTTTGATAGACAGAGATGCTGCGAATTTTGTAAACTGTTAGTACTGTTTATTATCCAGTAAACATGGGAGACGTCTCTGTGTCCAGTGCAATTTACAAACACACTTTGAGGAAAAATTGTGGTAGAATTTGCCAGACCTCTTCATACCCTACCTGAAACGAAACTTTTTTTATTGTATTTGTTGATTATTATTATTATTAGGTGTGGTCGGGTGGCATCTGAATAAAACAGTTTTGAGGTCATCCACTCACAATTTCACAATAGGTTTGACAGTATAACAGAGACATACATGTACATTTCCTCAGAGGAGCAGTGGAGACTGCTGTCTCTGAGGCTCCTTCCTTGTCCCGGGCCTGCCTCCTGCTCTGACTGAAGAGAAACAATGTTGATACTTTATTTCTCTTTAGTCAGAGGGAGGGGGCGAGGGGCTCAGAGCAGGCTGCACCTGCTTCAGACGCAGAGGGAGAGAGGCTTGCTTCAGCGCACGCCTCTCTCACAGCCCTCAGAAGAGCTGAGGGGGTCAGGGCCCCCTGGGGGCCCCCTTCATTAACTGTAGAGAGTGAGGCCGCACCGCGGGGGCTGCGGGGCGTTTGTTACGCCCCTGATTTGGGGTAGTGTGCGCTTAGGCCCCTGTAACTTTTTGACCACATAAGGAATCCATGCCAAATTTGCATTCTTTTCTTCCAGCATCATGGGGATTCTAAAGGTAGCCATGGTTTGTGGAGTCCTCTGGAGGAGTCCCAGAAATTAGCCAAAGTACAGCAATTTTTTGGAGGGGAGGAAAAATGTGACAAAAGTGCTGCAAATGAATGCGTTGGGGTTTTGCCTGCAAATGGTATCAAAAAAGGGCTTGTGGGACTGAAATCACAATTTTCCCAGCTTTTCGGGAAAGACAGACTTTTGCAGAAAACCAACATTTTTATACAGTTTTGGAACTTTTCTGGGATATGGCCTATTTTTGCTTTTTTTGTGCTTTCAACCTCCTTCCTGTTAATGGTAGAAATGGGTATGAAAGCAATAATGGATCCTTTAAAGCTATACATTTTACAAAAGGAGACACAATTCTGAATTTAGCATGGGGTCATTGGTGTAGATCCATCAAGGTTTCTTTACAGAAACCAACAGTTAAATATAGGAAAAATTGAAAATTAGTTGGAAAAAAATAGCCTTTTGGTCAACGTTTTCACCTGTAACTTCTTCTAATTATGACAGCTGTTTGAAAGCAATATCCCGTTACAACCGCTGGACCTTACTGGTTGTGGGGATATATAGGACTTGTAGGTTCATCAAGAACTCGACGAACCCACAGCCAAAAACTGAGCAGCAATTTGCAATGGCTTTTTATTATGTACCGGGTATATAGCAATTATTGTGGGAAAATGTATAGATGGAAAAATTGGTACGAAAGACACCTATGTATTTCTCAAATGGGAACAAAATATTGAGTGTAGAAACAGTAGATATTAGCACATTTCCGAAATTAGGAATACTCATACTAGCATGAGAATTATCGGTCATTTTTCAAAATGACTTCTTTGTTACAAAATGTCTTTAATTTGGAAGGCAGAAATACATCAAAATTCAATAGGTAATAACAGTTGCTTTACAAATCTGAATTACCCTAAGTGCCCACGACAGGAAACGGCTCAACACTCAACGTGAACACATCACATTTTCACAATTAAAAATGACCCTTTTTTTGCAAAGTGCCTAGCTGTAGTTTTTGAATCCTAGCTCTGCCGGCACCTAGGGAAACCTAGCAAACCTATACATTGTTGAAAACTAAACACACAGGGAAATCCAGGATGGGGTGACTTGACTGGTTTTCACCATGTTCTGTTACCCAGAATCCCCTGCAAACCTAACAAAATTGTTCAAAAAACACATTTTTGTCACATTTCTGTGGTGGAAAGTTCTGTAATCTGCATGGATCTACAAATTTCCACCCACCCCGCATTCCCCAAAGTCTTCAGATAAAAATGGTACCTCACTTGTGTGGGTAGGCCTAGAGCCCGTGACAGGAAATGGCACAAAACGCAATGTGAACACACCCCCATTTCACAGTGAAAAATGACTCATTTTTGGCAAAGTGCCTAGCTGTAGTTTGTGAACCCTAGCTCTGCCGGCACCTAGGGAAACCTAGCAAACCTATACATTTTTGAAAACTAGACAACCAGGGAAATCCAGGATTGGGTGACTTGACTGGCTCCCACCAAGTTACCCAGAATCCCTTGCAAACCTAGGAAATTGTCACAAAAAACACATTTTCCTCTCATTTCGGTGGTGGAAAGTTCTGGAATCTGCGTGGGTCCACAAATTTCAACCCATTCCACGTTCCCCAAAGTCTTCCGAGGAACAATGGTACCTCACTTGTGTGGGTCAGCCTAGTGTCCGCGACAGGAAACGGTGCAAAAGGCAACGTGGACACACCTCAATTTCGCAGTGAAAAATTACCCCTTTTTGGCAAAGCGCCAAGCTGTAGTTGTTTAACCCTAGCACTGCCGGCACCTAGGGAAACCTAGCAAACCTATACATTTTTGAAAACTATCTACCCAGGGAAATCCAGGATGGGGTGACTTGACTGCCTCCCACCAGATTCTGTTACCCAGAATACCCTTGCAAACCTAAAAAATTGTCAAAAAAAACACATTTCCCTCACATTTATGTGGTGGAAAGTTCTGGAATCTGCGTGGATCCACAAATTTCTGCCCACCCCGCGTTCCCCAAAGTCCTTCGAGTTAAAAATGGTACCTCATTTGTGTGGGTCGGCCTAGTGCCCGCAGCAGGAAACGGCGCAAAGCGCAACATGGACTCACCTCAATTTCGCAGTGAAAAATGACCCATTTTTGGCAAAGTGTTGCTGTAGTTTTTGAACCATAGCTCTGCCCACACCTAGGGAAACCTATTAAACCTATACATTTTCGAAAACTAGACAACCAGGGAAATCCAGGATAGGGTGACTTGACTGCCTCTCACTAGGTTCTGTTACCAAGAACCCCTTGCAAACCGAAAAAATGGTAATAAAAAATACATTTTCCTCACATTTCTGTGGTGGAAAGTTCTGGAATCTGCATGGATCCACACATTTCCACTGACCCCGCATTCCCCCAAAGTCCTCAGAGAAAAATGGTACCTCACTTGTGTGGTTAGACCTAGTGCCCCGACTGGAAATGGCGCAAAACACAATGTGGACACACCTCAACTTCGTTGTGAAAAATGACCCTTTTTTGGCAAAGTGCCTAGCTGTAGTTTTCAAGCCCTAGCTCTGCCGGCACATAGGGAAACCTAGCAAACCTACACATTTATGAAAACTAGACACCTGGGGAAATCTAGGATGAGGTGACTTGACTAGTTTTCACCACATTCTGTTACCCAGAATCCCTTGCAAACCTAAAAAATTGTCCAAAAAAACACATTTTCCTCACATTTCTGTGATGGAAAGTTCTGGAATCTGCGTGCATCCACACATTTTCACCCCCCCGCATTCTCCATAGTCTTCCGAGATAAATGGTACTTTACATGTGTGGGTCGGCCTAGTACCCGCAACAGGAAACGGCACAAAACGCAACGTGAACTCTCCTCAATTTTGCAGCAAAAATGACCCTTTTTTGGCAAAGTGCCTAGCTGTAGTTTTTTAACCATAGCTCCGCTAGCACCCAGGGAAATGTTGTATATAGATGCAGGAGTCAATGTTGAGCAAAGGTAATTCCGTTTATTAGATGAAGTACAGTATAGAAAAACCTGACTAGCAGTGCCAGGCTCCCCACTCTTCCTAACGGCTCCTTGAAAGGTAGTCTCTTGAACTGGTAGGTGCCCTCCGGACTGATAAACAAAGTGAAATTCTTAGAATCTTGGTGGAGTCTGATCTGATGATACGCACTTCGTAAATCAAGCTTTGAGAATACCTTACCACCACCCAAGCCTATTACAATCTCATTAATGTTGGGTAAAGGAAAATTGTCCATTACTACTGCTTTGTTTAAGCTTCTCATATCCACACAGAATCTCAAATATCTATCCTGTTTCTGTGTGATAACGACTGGAGATAACCATTGTGTTGTCTCTACTGGTTCAATAATATCCTCTTCCAGCATTTGATTTATAATCTTCCTCTCCTCATCCCTGGCAGACAAGGGTATCTTACATGCACTATGTTTGACAGGCACAGCATTGTTTTTAATTTTAATGACATGTTGGTACCCCAATGACTTTCCCAACACTGTATTGAATACTTTGTCATATTTCTTCAGAATAGTTTCCAAATCGCTAGCATTGCTATCAACACACATGACTGGTGGATCAGCCCTAGGATCAACTCTAATATTTAAATCATACTGGTGTAACCATCCCAAAATAGCAGGACCATGAGGTGATAAATAAATCTTCCCATGGGTAATTCCTCCTTTGAATGTAATACATGCTTCAAAATATCCCAACACTCCTATGCTTACTCCTTGATATCCTTTCAAAATAACATCAGATGTAATTAACTTATCTGTAGCACAAGAAGTATCATATAATTTCTTAGGCATGATTGTGTAGAATGAGCCCGTATCTACCATAAGTGATAAAGTTTTCCCATTAACATCAAAATCTGCCTTTGGACCAGATATGACAATATGATCAGTATTCCTAGAATCATTCTCAGATGCAATCATCATGACTTCTGCCTCGTCATCATCAGTTGTGTCACATTCAATCATTGCAACTTTCTTGTTACTACTTGACCTACACATATGTGCAAAGTGTCCCTTTCTACCGCATTTTAAACAGTCTTTTGTCAGAGCATAGCTATTTTTGAAATCAGCCAAGTGGAAAGGACTGCCGCATCTATTGCTCGATTGCATGTTTTGTTTATACCTACTAGATGGTGTAGGTTTGGTATATAAAGTGGTACCCTTACTACTTGCTTTAGTCTTCGAAATGTGTGCATGTTTTGCACGTATGGGGTTTACTGTCTCTCTACCGTCAATTTGTACATTTGCAACCTCAAAAGTGTTACCTTGTTGAATAGTTTTCAGCTCTTTCATACATCTATCACTTTTTTCTGCCACTTTTGCTATAGTGATAGCCTCTGTAAGGGAAGGATTCTTAGCATCCCATAACTTCTCCTGAGTTTTTTTACTGTAACATTGGACAATTAACTGATCCCTGATCATTTCGTCCTGCATGCTACCAAATTGGCATTTCATAGATAATTCCCATAACCTTGAAACAAAATCATCAATAGATTCGTTTTGTTTCTGTGGCTGAGTGTAAAATGTATGTCTTCTCATCACAATATTCTCCTGTTTAGCAAACCTGGTATATAACCTGAATAACGCATCTTTATAAACATCATCAATTTCAACTGGTGGAGTTGGTAAATACTTAAAAATTCTTTGGCCCTCTTTACCTAATGCTCCTAATAACAATGCCTTTTTCCTAACAGCTGAGAATTTGGTGCCATCTAAGGCTACAATATAATTTTCAAATGCCTCACACCAATCATCCTACTCCATAGCCGGTTCCCCAGGAACAACCAAAAATGGAACTGGTGCCTGAATTGTATTATTGACATTCATCTTAAACGATATTGTGTGAAATTATACACGTTTTAATGTGTGTGTATCACAGTTGTAGTCGTCTTTTGATGATATGTGTATGTATCACAGTAGGCAAATAAACTTCAATGTATCTGGTTGAAATTAAAGATGTTCTTTATCAAAAGAGAATAAATAGTTAATTCTTCGAGTAGCAATCCTCTTAAAGTATGCAGTATTTTGTGTGACAATTTGTAACAGCGTTATTCTCTCTCACGTCTCGAATGTATCAATCCTCTTAAAGTATGTAGAACTTTCTGTGATAGTTTGTAGCAACAGTGTTATTCTCTCTCAGGACTCGAATATACAGGAAATGTCCAACAACCCCCTTTAAACACACACCACTTTCATCAAAACGTGCAGTAATATACCCTTCTTCTGCCGTTTAATGTTTATTTTCATCAGTGGGGTCCACTACATGAGCATCGCCGGTTTAAACAACTAATTGGAAGTATTTCTCTTTTAAATTCCTGCCAAAAGCGATGGGGGCACTGTTCTCACGTTTTCACGTTATTTATGTTTAGTTTGTGATCAGAAGAGGTCGTTATACTATGGACTGCGCCCACGTGGGAATTTTAAGCTTCATCTTAATCTTAATCTTAACCTCTGCACCGAGGTAAGACATTGTTTCTCTCGTTTTTTAACAAATATAAACGACGTACCTTCTCCACACAAGGGTTCACTTCACCTTTTGAGTCGCACGCTGTCGGGTTTTCATCGGTCTGTATACAGCTTCTTTCTGCTCGTCAACGGACTTCTGTCTGAAATGATGTCTTGTCGTCTTAAATCGACGAGTGTTGCACCGCGTGGACCTCGTTGCCACAAAATGTTGTAAATAGATGCAGGAGTCAATGTTGTGCAATGGTAATTCTGTTTATTAGATGAAGTACAGTATAGAAAAACTCGACTAGCAGTGCCAGACTCCCAACTCTTCCTAACGGCTCCTTGACCGAACACTCAACTCCCAGGCACAAGAACATGCCTCCACGAGCCCAGCGCGAGTCAGGAGCTTAAGTGTACAATATAAACATAACAGGTCACCTAGCAAACCTATACATTTTTGAAAACTAGACACCATGGGAAATCCAGGATGGGGTGACTTGACTGCCTCTGACCAGGTTCTGTTACCCAGAATCCCTTGCAAACTTAACAAATTTTTCTTCACATTTCTGTGGTGGAAAGTTCTGGAATCTGCGTGGATCCACAAATTTCCACCCACTCCGCATTCCCCAAAGCCTTCAGAGAAAAATGGTACCTCACTTGTGTGGGTCGGCCTAGTGCCCGCAACAAGAAATGGCGCAAAACGCTATGTGGACACACCTCAATTTCGCAGTGAAAAAGGACCCTTTTTTGGCAAATTGCCTAGCTGTAGTTTTTTAACTATAGCGCTGTAGGCACTTAGGGAAACCTAGCAAACCTATAAAAATTTTTAAACTAGACACCCATGGGAATCCAGGATGGGGTGACTTGACTGCCCCTCACCATGTTCTGTTACCCAAAATCCCTTGCAAACCTAAAGAATTATCAAAAAAACAAAATTTCCTCCCATATCTGTGGTGGAAAGTTCTCAAATCTGCATGGATCCACAAATTTCTACCCACCCTGCGTTCCCCAAAGTCCCCCAGGTCTCCCGATAAAAATGGTACCTCACTTGCCGCATCATTCTTCTACCCAGAATCCCCTGCAAACCTCAAATGTCGCTGAAAAAATCTTTTTTTTCTCAACTTTCTGTGTAGGAAAGTTCTGGATTCTGCGTTGATCCACACATTTCTTCACACCCAGTGTTCCCCCAGGTCTCCCGAAACATATGGTACCTCACTTGCGTGGGTGGATCAAGGACCCGCGACAGGCAAGAGCACAAAATCTATTGAGGCGACTTCAAAACTACCTATCACAAACCAACCTGGGGGTCCCATGAGTTTTTGGCCTGGGGCCCAGCAGTCATCTAGGAAAACCTACCTAACCCGTACATTTCTGGAAAGTTCTTTTAATCAGGAGACCTGGGGGAATGCTGGGTGGGAGGAAATTTGTGGATCCACGCAGATTCCAGAACTTTTTCACACAGAAATGTTAGAAAAAAGTGATTTTGTCAGCGAAATTTGAGGTTTGCAGGGAATTCTGGGTAGGAGAATGTTGGGGGACCCATGCAAGCCATACCTCGCTGGACTCCCCCGGGTGTCTAGTTTCCAGAAATGTGGGGCAGCGGTTCCGTCATGATCACAGCCCAACCTGTTGTACTTTGAATTTTGTGACGGAATCGCTCCGTCATGAGCATCGAAGGGGTTAAAAAATGAAACTGCAAAGTTTCATTTTTTTTTTTAAATTCTTTTTATTAACAAAAAGAAGCAAACAATACATATACAAACATCGACCAGAGACCATCGGGTGACCAGTGTTGCAAATATAGAGCTGCAGGCTTCCGAAGGCAATAGCAATCAATTAAAAGAAGAAAACGGGCCTAGGCATCCTCTTGGTCCGCACTGGCAGGATCCGCACTGGCAGGATCCAATTCCGGCGGTTCACAAATATCCCCTCGATAGGCATTCCAGGTACCCCAGATCTTGACCCATTTGCGGGGTCGCCCCCTGGACACATACACTGACTTCTCACGAAACATACACCAGTCAAGGTCATCCATCCATTTCCCAACCCGAGGAGCCCGAGAAGCACCCCAAAGCTGTGCTATATTCCTCTTAGCAACCGTACAAGTGAGAGCCACCCAGACCTTACCATGACTCGGCAGGTCCGTGGGCTCCCACACATTCAACAGGCATCTCCTCGCCTCCATCTCGACCCTCACTCCCCATACTTCACTCATCTTCGAATGCACCTTGGCCCAGAAGTCGCAAACCCTTTCACACTCCCACAGAATGTGCAGGAACGTCCCAGGCAGCCCACACCCCCTCCGGCAGTCAGCAGACCCAGCCAAACCCATCCTCAGCAATCCCGGGCCTGTGATGTAGGAGCGGTGTAAAATCCAAAGTTGAACCAATCGGAGTCTCATGGGGACCGCCAATTCCTTAGGGGACGCCACCACCTCCCTCCAATCCTCCTCATCAAGAACAAAGCCATTTGCGACCCACTGTCTGCGTAGCACCACCAAGGGATCCTCGGTGTGATTAACCAGCTTGCTGTATGTTAAGGAAATCGCCTTAGTGGGCACATGGCCATCAAGCAAAGGATCCTCGAGCGGGGAGGCCACCGGCGGTGTCTCACCCCTGGGGAGAACAGCACACAAGGCATGACTAACATGAAGGTATCGAAACCGTTCGGTCTCATTCAGATGATATTTAGCCTGTAACTCCTCAAACGTCAGCTTTCTGTCCCTTCCCCACACATCACGCACCTGTGTTATACCGATCAGGTCCCAACGATCAAACCCCTTCGTTTTCCAGAGCATCTCCAACATCTCAGAACTCCACAACGGAGTGGCCAGCGTCAAGCGCCCAGCCCATTTAAGGTCTCTGTTAGGCTCATGCCACACCCTCGTGGAGATCGAAAGGCCCTACCAGCGGGAAATGACCGCGCTTCGCATATAATACCCAGGCATACTCTCCCCCCGGCACCTGACCACGGTCCATCGCATAACCCGGATCAACAGGTGAGCCGTAAATAGCAGGGTTAATAGGTGCCAACTGGGACGCCCAGTAATATTTCTGAATATTAGGCAGACCGATATCCCCATCATACCAAGGAAGCATCAATTTTGACAGTGCAATGCGCGGCCTCCCCTCCCACAGAAGGTTACGCTGCAAAGACTCGATCTCACTAAAATACGACAGGGGCACGGGGTCAAAGGAATTCTGTAAAGCGTACAAGAATCGTGGGAGAGCCATCATCTTAAAAAGGACAGCCCGGCCCAACAGAGAGAGCGGCAGCGTCTTCCAACGCGCAACATCCGCACGAAGTCTGGTCAAGGGGGGTAACAGATTCAAAAGGAAACGTACCCCGGGATCCTTAGAGATCTGGATCCCAAGGTAGCGAAAACTGACCGATTCCAATTTCACAGGACAATTCTCAGGCACCCTAGGGGGATCCCCGCTCTAAACAAAAAGGACCGACTTCGCCCAATTAATCGCAAAGCCTGAGTATCTCCCGAAGATAGCAAGGACGTCCATAAAAACGATGAGGGAACTGCGAGGGGAGGTCAAGTACAGCAGAACATCATAAGCATAAAGCGAGATCTTGTCCTCCCACTCCGAAGTCCAACGCAACCCTCTGATCGAGCGATCCCACCGCACCCAGGCCGCTAGCGGATCCAGGGCCAAGGCAAACAAGAGGGGCGAGAGGGGGCAGTCCTGTCGAGTCCCTCGTCCAAGAGAAAAGTCACGGGACCTATGATTATTCATGACCACCCGAGACAAGGGGGCCGAGTAAAGAAGACGAACCCAGCCAATAAAGACGGGACCAAACCCCAGCTTCGTCAGAACCGCGAAAAGATAAGGCCACTCCACCCGATCAAAGGCCATAGTAGCGTCCAGAGACAACAACACAGCCGGCTCGCGGATGCGAGACGCACCCGCCACCACGCCATGTAGCCGACTAAGATTAAGGGCAGTGTTACGCCGTGGCATAAAACCGGACTGATCCGGATGGATCAAAGTCGTGATGTCTTTCACCAAGCGGGTGGCTAGCAATTTAGCCCAAACTTTAGGTTCCATATTCAACAAAGAAATCGGGCGGTACGAAGGACTATCTAATCTAGGTTTACCCTCCTTGTAAATGACTACTATGTTTGCAACACGTTGGTCGTAGGGCAACTCCCCACAATCCCGGCTCTCCATATACATGTCCTTCAAATACGGGGCAGATCGATTAGCATATGGCTTGAACAATTCGATGGGGAGACCATTAGGGCCGGAGGCCCTGCCAAAATGGACCCCCGTGATAGCCATCGCTACCTCATCATCCGTGAGGGCGGAGTCCAACAATTTCCCATGATCATCCGACAAGGCAGGCATCGGTATATCCCGTATCATATCAGCGTTATCTACTTGAGTAAAAGGGCCAGCCGAGGAATACACCTCCTCATAATATCGGGCAAACTCCTCAACTATCAGCTGAGGATCCGACGTGGCCCCGGAGCCCGCGATATGCAGCTCCGGCACCAAACGGAACACCCAGTCACCCTTTTCCAGCCAAGCAATCAACTTCCCTGCCTTATCTCCATGCTCATAGATCCTACTCTGTGTGTTAGCGTGCTGTGCATTCGCACCGTCGCGTGTCAGAGTCTTGTATGTATTCATCCCGGAGCAGCCCGAGGCGATGACTCGCCCCAGGGTCACTCCCGGAGGAAACCGCAGTTTCCAAGGCCAAGAGCTCCGCTTCCACTCTATCCAATTCCGCCCTCCTCTTCTTCTTCTGCCCAGAGACGAGGGAGAGGACCTCCCCCCTCACAACAGTCTTGTACACTTCCCAGAGGGAGCACCTCGACGTGACCAAACCCTCATTCTCACGGAAGTAACTATCCGTAACCCGCACAAGTTCCTTTTTTACCACTGGGTCTTTCAGACGCCACGCGTTTATAGGGGCAATTCTACCAACATCTCCCTGTCCCATACACAGCCGAAGCCAAATCTGCGAGTGGTCGGAAACTCCGCGAGCCAGATGAGCCACATCCCGAACAAAGGCTGCCTGAGCCGCTGGCAATAATATGTGATCAATCCTCGAGAGGGAGTGATGCGCCGCCGAGGCATGCGTATACTCGATAGCGCTCGGATGTCTAAGACGCCAGCCATCTACCAATCCTGATGCGGTAAGAAAGTCGGGCAACCACCTACAAGAGGGCAACAACACACGGGAGGGGCGCCTATCCAACTCGCCATCCATGACTGCATTAAAGTCCCCACCAAGCACCATGGTGCTGACGGGTAAAGTGAGGAACATCCGGCCCAAGTCACGAAACGTGTGAACCTGCAGCGCTGGAGGGACATAGATAGACACAAAGGTGACAGACCTACCCTCCCAGAGCCCCGATATGCCAACATAATGGCCACGATTATCAGCCCAAGTCGATCGGACCGTGAAGGGAAAGGAGTTCTTCACTAAGATGCCCACACCCCTAGAGCCAGACGTGAAACCAGCATGTGCAACAAGCTTGTACCCTCCCCTGTGCAGCGCCATACACCGCTTTCCCATGAGGTGCATTTCCTGCAGCAATACTACATCTGGCAAGTGCCGCCTAATTAACTGACTCACCATAGTGCGCTTTATCTCATCACCCAATCCATTCACATTCCAGCTGAGGATAGAGAACCCCATGCCCTGTCTAACAGAAGCCATACAGCATGCCAATGAAGAATAGATCCGAAGGCACCCATAGCAATCCCTGGTCGTGTAAAAGAAACAAACTAACACACAAAAACCTCCACTCCCAGACCCCCAACCCCCCACCCTGCACCCCTGCATGTAGCAAATGCACATCCCCAACTCGTAGTGTGCCTGTCGCCCCCAACTAACTACAATTATCTAAAGGTAGAAAAAACGGAGGAGGACCTTACAAAAGGCCGCCCTCCACCCCCACCCCAAACCAACCACTGACCCCCCCATCTGGTAAAGGCACAAAAAGAGTCACGGGTGAAAATAGACCAGAGGGGGTGGGGGAAACAAACAACCCCAACCAGACCCTCTGTGCCAGCGACAGCATCGATGCAGCTTATATTCTAAAACAGTTCACTGTTCCTCACTGTCTGTTCGGGCCTGAGCCCTCAATTTGATCCAGCCAGTCCGCTGCCTTATCCGGAGTGTCGAAGAACCAAGTCTTTCCATCATGTTCGATCCTCAAATGAGCCGGATACATCATGGAGTACTTCATGTCCCGGTCCCTCAGCCGCCGTTTGATGGACATAAACCCTTGCCGTTGTCTCTGCACCATCTGAGTGAAGTCCGGGAAGAACAACAGCGGTGCATTCTCGTAGGCCAACGGGCCCGTGGACCTCGCCGTTTTCAGGATAGCGTCCCGGTCTCGGAAACCCAGGACCCGGGCAATGATGGGACGCGGAGGCGCCCCGACTTTCGGGCGGCCCCCGGGATCCTGTGTGCCCTCTCCACAGTGGAAAAATGACTGAGACCTTTGGGCTTGAGATGTTGCAGGATGAGCTCCTCAACAAAGAGGTCTGGGGTCACCCCCTCGGATCGCTCCGGAACCCCCAAAATGTGGATGTTGTTGCGACGCGCCCGACCCTCATACTTGTCGAGTTTCCGATCAATTTGACGTCGGGCCGCCTTAAGGTCACACACTTCCTTCTGGAGCTCGGAGACATCCTCGTGGAGACTCGCCGTCTTAACCTCAAGGGTCTTGACCTTCTCAGTAGTCTTGGTGAGGTCAGCCCTGATGAGACCCACTTCAATGGCGACAGTGTCCAGTTTCGCGTTCATCTTGCCCAAGGAAGTTTGGACCCCAGTGATGGCAGCCATCAGATCTTTCATGGTGGGATCATCACCGACCGAAACCCCTTCCGCACCCCCAACCGGGGTTCATTTTCAATCAACTGGGGACCCCTTGGAGACGGCATATTTATCAATTCGGTTGGACTGGACCTGCCGAGTAGATTTCGAGGATTTCGGCAAAAGCTTTTCAAGGTCTCTTGACGCCATCTCAATCGCAAAGGCAGGAGAAACCCACCACTCCTCAGTCGAGCGTAGGCAGGCCCTGCGATGGTTGACCTCTGAAAGGGGTAGAGAGGCCCAAGACATCCCGTTCGCCAGCCGGATACGCCATAATAAGATCCGACCGGCCACTTCCGGTCCCGGAGCCCGATGTTGTTGCACTCCACCCCGGATGGCTCCACACCTGGGGTCCCGGTCCCCGAGACCACAGGCCTCAATTTTCGCAACGACGATATTCGGTCACCAAAGCAGCCAATCGAGCCAGAATTTCACCTAGCGACTCAGGTGCTGGTCCCCCACCCGATGGTAGGGACGGGATTCTGGCCACTATGCCGGATAGTCGGTCAGGAAGTGGCGGCCGGCGGAGCCGATGCTCAAGCGGCCATCTTGGTCGCCGGCGCGGCTCCTCTTCCTTTTTCTTTTTTAAATGCAGACCGTTTTCCTTTAAGGACAACGGGCTGCATTGAAAAAAAAACTGCTTTATTGACAAAGCAGTCCCAGACATGGTGGTCTGCTGACCCCAGCAGGCCACCATCCTTAGGAGTGCTAGCCATTCCCAATGGGGTCGCAAATTGCAACAGCCTCATTAATATTCATGAGGCATGCAATTTGCGACTCCATTGGGAAATCACAAACATTTTCTGAGACACTGTTGTACTTTGAATTTTGTGACTCGCTATTTGTCGCAATTTGCGAGTCGCACAATTCAATGGTCATACATCTGGCCCCAAGAAACGCACGTGTGACTTAATGCAGCACATTTTTCGATACTCATTATTTTGTCAATTGTACACATTAGAATCACTCCCTCAACAAAGTTTTCGCCTCATGAGTACCAGTTTAACACCCAAATTCAGTAATGAAAAATTGAAAGATGACTAAGCCAACCTTTGCGATGGGCTTTTCACGGCATGGTTAAATGTATCACTGCATTTTCAGTAACTTTTGGTCTGTTTGAGCTCCAGAAAATTTGTTTTGTTAAATTCAGTAGATTATGCAGCAGATGATTAATTATGTGGCAAATGTGGATAATTATTAATTATGTGAAAAACCCCGTGGCTGCAGACTCGCTTAATACCAGGGGTCCTCACTAATTCATGCCTATAATTAAAGAAGTAAGCCACAGACTGCTTATTTGTCAGTCACCAAAGACTCACCCTTTGGCACCCGTTTAACAAGGCTCAGTTACAATTAAAGAAGAAATAAGTGCAGGAGCCAAGCTTTTTAGGTTTGGCATTCGTTCGAAAAGAGCTTTTGATTTTTCTAAAATGTTATGCATAAAATACTTACTTTAAGCGGCTTTCTTTCGGCACTCTTCATCACTGGTCTGTTACTATGTCATTCACATTTTGCTTCCACCCACTACAGCATGCAGCAAGGAGCAATGGGTCTGCATTTTGCTCTTTCACAAAGAGCACATTCATAAACAAGATACTTGCCTTCAGTGCCAGCATTTTTTTTTACCTTTTTATTACTTTGTGTTTAGATCTTGCCAACGGCTCTTCAAGTTGTTTTTGAAGTGAGAAGGGCACTTTCAGCTTTATAAGTTCCTGTCTCCTAGTGTTGTAAATTCCTTTAGAGTGGCCTTTGTTTATTTGACTGCTACAACTTCACAGCATACAAGGGTGTGTACGTTTGAAACTGTGTTTGTCTAAGAGTATCCTTTATGCAGGCAATGAAGTGCATTTATAAGTGTACTCCTGTATGTCATTCTGATATGTATGGACTATAATTTTTCTTGTGATATAGCTCTTTTTTCTCTCATGTAAAATTCAGGTGCGTCTAACAGACTGAGAGTGGTGTGAATCTCCCAAGACTTTGCTGCTCCTGTCTGGATCTGAATAGTTAAATTCACTCAATATCAAGTGACATTTCAGACTAAAGTGTAAAACACATTAGGCTTTGCAATGAAGACTGACAAGTATTATATTGGAAACCATGAAGGTTTATTAACAATTTAAAGCATTACAGAAAGGAACAAAAAAATATGTGCATGGGGTAGTCAGTCGACTGTCATACACGAGCATGAAGCTTGGAATAAATGCAATATATAAAATAGAAGAACAAATATAATTCAGCACAAGACATGAATCAGACCTTAGACCAACAAAATGTCACCTTCTAAAAATCTGGAAAAATTATCCGAAAGCCCCTCTCACGTGTCTTCTTTTATAATACAAAATGCAGTGAAAATTATGCATTCACTACAACACTGCAAGAGTCGCACAGTTTAGACCAATCAGGTTGAAGAAAGAATGATACCATTCCTGAAATTACATTTAGCAGATTCACAAAATGCGCTCCCCACTTCATGTTTTCTTTTCTTTTGCTGGCTGCTGACAGGTTGTCCTTCCACATATATTTGAATCCTTTTAATGATAGTCTCCTGTCTTGTCAAAATCATATTATTTGCCAAAAGCTTTCCACACACTCGCTCCAATCGACTACTTCTGCCATTTCATCTCTTTTCACATATTATTCACATCTGCCTCTTCTCGACTTTATCAACATTGAGTCTTGAATGCACCTTTTCACGCCTAACTCCTTTTTCTCCCCTTTCCAATTCAACCCTTTTCTCCTCCTCAGCATTTTCACTAATTTCACCTTCTGCTGATTGAGCTCTTCCACTAGCTCATTTTCAACTTTATTTAATCAAAATGCAAATGTATTAATACTATTGTTGGTTCCAATAATTTGCCTGATGACTGCAATATATTCAAACAAAGACTCCAGACTTTCATAGTAAATATATGAGGTGCTAACAAGAGGCGCATTTTCTAAAGGCAGATCAAAAGATGAAGTTCAAGAAAATCTTGCTGGCAAAAGCAAATTTATACACCATTCTAAGACAGAGACTCGGCGAATGGGGGGGGGGGGTGGGTTGGTGATGATAAGCCACCCCTTCAGCCACAGCTGCAGGCAGAAAATTACAAGTGTAACAGTTTTGTATGTCCATAGGTTCTGAAAATTAATTTAATAACCTAAAATAAACATGTTCCCTAAAATTACTTACAGAACTATCTCTAAGGAATGGCGTGTTATCTGATTACATTTTTTCGGGCCAGATGTACAACCTGTTTTTGCAATTACAAACAGGAAATCGGGCCTACTTGCGACCACTAAATAGGTCAGGGCAATATACAAACTCTATTTTGCGAGTCTGTAACCAATTCGGGTAGCGAAACACTTGCAGATTGCCACCTACTTCAAATAGGTGGTAAGCCACTCTCAAACAGGAAGGGGTCCCTGGGGAGCCTGTCCCGTGTCTGTCAGAGACCGCCAGCCATATTAGGATGCCCTTCCTGACATGCTTTTTCATGGCGGCAATGTTATGTTATGTTATGTTATGTTATGTTATTTTGGCTCTTTTATAGCGCACGGCTACTCCATGGAGTGTCCCGGCGCTTAGACACGGTGCCACCACGGAAAGGCATGCGGAGACTCCCTGGGAGTCCGGGGGTTGGGGGTGCACATGGGGGGTAGCTATGGCATCCTAATGCTCAAGGCGGGACCACTGCTCCTATGGCGGGCGGTCCCGTTTTGCACGAGGATGGCAGGTGTGCAAAGTCCGCCCGCCATCCTAATGACCCCCCCTAATGTCTTTGACTAGATACTTAAGGCCAGATGTACGACCTAGAATTGCATGCGCAAACGGGTTTGCGACCCATTTACGAATGCAATTTCAGTCTTGGCCATGTACAATTCCTAAATAGCGTGTCTCAATTCATTTGCGACTCGCTATTTAGGAATTGCGAGAGGTTCATTAATAATAATGAGCCTCGCAATTCGCGACACCATTGGGAATCGCATACAGTGGTCAAAACACTGTTATACATGGAAAATAGCCCCTTGCAAATTGCGAGTTGCAATAGACTCGAAATTTGCGAGGCGCTATTTTGTGCATTTGGCCCTAATGTACAAAGTAAAATTTACTTCAACCTCAATATTTCAGTTCAAATCTCAGTTCAATATTTCATCAGGAAACTATCCAGGAATCATAGCCTCATCTTGTAATCAGTTTGTGTCCATCCTCAGTGATGAATTGACAATCTGATAGTTCTGCTTGTTGGACATCAGCTAGATATGACCATTCAGGATTTGCATACTCTTAGGCACTCTAAGTCTCTTTGACCTTTTGACATTTGGTTGCTTTTTGCAAATATTCCCTTCTGCTTGGTCACCCCCAGATGTTTGCCTTCTGTTGCTGAACTTGTTTTGGTTGGCATTAGATCTTTCTGCACTTTACCCTTGCTAACCAGGTGTAAGTAAAGTGCTTGTACTCACCCTTGCAAACATGATAATATTTTGTACCCCATGATTGATAAATTTAATTTACTTATAATTCCCTAATACATGGTACTACATGTGCCCACGGATTTTATTTTAAATGCTACTAGTGGGCTGCAGTGTTTTGTAGTTCCTAATACCCTATATAAGATCTTCTGGTTTAGAAAACATACACTATAGGATTGATGTTAGACTGATACTAGACATCCCTATTGGGTATGTTAGCTGGTATACCAGCTAGCTCATAGTGACACTGCAAACCCCTCTTCCCAAGGAGAGAATAGTTCTTGGCAACTCTCGAACATGACAACCCTGTCCCATCAGGGATCATGGAAACAGTGCACTACTTTTTGCTCAGACACTCGTGCTCACTTCGTCTCACTGAGATATTCAGAATAAACAGTGGGGACATTTTTTAATAAGCATTTATTGAACCAGCGGCATTCTAGTATAAAATAGGTGTGCTGAAACAACCACTAGACGGTAACAGATATAAATGATTATAAGCACTAACAGAGTAAAAGTATGGTAGATTTCTACTATGTGCCAAAACAATGAATACAGGCAAGTATATAAAATACATGACAGTAAAGTGTGCACTCCTACTAGGCAACCCTAACTAAATGTACCTAAGTGTATCTAGCATGTGTATGGGTGTAAAAGCTAAGAATCCCTCTAGGAGAAAGTCAACCAAATTACCTGAAGTGAGAGACTGTGGGACCCGGGCTTGGTCTCAAGATGGACATCGTGCAAGGGGATGTCAAATCACTGCTGGAGTGTCTGCAGTCTGCAGACTTCAGAGCTGGGGATCCGTGTTTGAGTCCCATTGATTGCACTGTGATAAACGTTCTGCCTTACTTATCCCACTATGACTGGACAGGAACTCAGCCCTACCTACATGCACGTTAATTGTATATTAGATCTACAATATTTTTAGAAACTGATGAATAGGCCTGAATGGTGGTGAAATAAGTGTACATGTTATCCCTCAGGATAGTATTGTGGTGTAAACAGCAAGGGACTGGCAGCATATTGCAAAGGAGAAGAAACGTGCTGTGGCAGCCTTGTGTGTGTTTGCAGCCAGCACAGGCATACACATTAAAAGAGGACTACGGGGCTCTCATGGTCCATGCCGTCCTGATGGGGGCTGCGGGCCAGCGGCTCTGGTGAGGCTGATCTTTAGAGCTGGTACAGATACAGCTGTTGGTTTAATGTTGATATCAGCTGCAAAATACCCTGAGCAGTGTTGTGGGAGATGTGAGGGGGTGGGTGGGGCAGAATAGTGAGAATAGTGAATGGTGAGAAACACGAACAGGCAAATAAAAAGAACGTAGTCCCCGGAGCAACATATCAACACAAAGCGTAAGGAGACATTAGTTGGTCGGTGCTCTGTGGCAGAAAAGTGGCAAAACAAACGAGGGAAAAAGAGGAACCCTTGCCCAGTACCAACCACGGATTTCCATGGGACAAACAAATATAAAGCAACTGCAAACAATTTGCTGTGTGACAGCATAAGTGCTGTTAAGCTCGACTTAAAAAAGTGGACTCATATCTGTACTTGGGATGAAGACCATATTAATATTGGTTCGAATAGAGCCCATTGTCAGGCAAATTTTCTCAATAGACTGAATAAATCATGTGGGAGACAATATTTTGGTCATGTTTTGTCAATCTAAAAGGTTAAAATTCCTTCACCGTTAATTATCCCTGTGAGATGTTGGATATCTTTTATTGGCGTTCATTTGAGGCAGTGAAGGGTCAGATATTCCGCCAGATTTGTAGCTTGAATACTCTGACAGTCCTCAAAGTTCTTCACCTGGATTTTGGCTTAATGTCAGCCTTCATTCTGGTTTAGGCTGCTGTTCTGAGATGCGGAAATGTGCTTTTGGGTGGAGAGTCAAGCTCACTTTGTGTCGCTCTTAAGGGTGAAATGTTAGCTCTTTGGATTAGATTTGAATGTAAGCTTTTGTTTGCCTAAATCTTTTTTGAACAGTCAAATAAAAAATGCCTCATATAAATTAAGTTAGGCCAGAGATATTGCCCTGTGTCAAGTAAATGAGAGAAATCTGGAAGACCAAGAGAATAATCTTGGGAATAAACTGCAACCATATTTAACCTGGAATCGCTCTCAAGGGACCCATCCTTTTGGTGAGAATGAATTTGCTTCCCATACCCTTTTTCACTGGTATTTGGGACAAAGCCCCAAAGAACGAGAGGGTGTGTGAATTATTTTTGTTGCATGTTCAAGGTTTTAACCATGTATTATTTGCATGTCCTTCTTTACATCTTGTACGTCGCCACTTTCTAAGGCCATTGTTTCTCAAATCTAATATTAATTCAGTATCTGAGGCCCACAGGTGTCAAATGTTTCCTCCCAATAAAATAGTCTGTGAAAGGATTTTTCAATTTTGTAAATGTTTCTTAAACCTGTATTATTAATTAGGTTGTGTGTATTTATAAAAAGTTTATCAATGTAATATTCCCAATCTTATTTTTTTGCTGACAATATTGTATGTCTAGTGTTGTATAACGCACTTTGTTACCTCCTAAGGGCAGCGATCTTTACACTGTAACACCTGTCTAATATAGGAGGTTAGCAAGTGAACAATGTTTTTGTCAATGAAAGGGATTGTGCTTTTGAATGTATGAGTTTCATTTTGTATGCCTAGCATTGAAAATTCACCTTGTTATAATCTAAGGATACTGTTTTTACTACTGTTAATGTTGTATGCTCAGTGATTCACATTGTACTTTGCCATCTCATAGGATTATTTCATAACATCGGATGTTCAATAATTTGTATGCCAGGGTGGGAAATGCACTTTGTACACATTAAGGAAATTGTTTCACATCTGTATTGTGAAACGGACTGAGATAAGAATTCCTACTTTATAGTTGCTTTTATCTTGCAAAAATCATGCACCTTTGAGTCAGATTTTACGTTGGCAGTGAACTTTGTAATAGTCAAAGGATATTGTTAATCTTGTATGCATAGTGTTGCAGATTGCACTTTGTATTCTTTTAAGAATACTGTATAATCATCTGATGATAATTCATTTTGTAAGCGTAGGGTTGCACAATGCATTTTGTTGTAAAGTCATTGTTTCCATTTTGTTTAAATAAATAGGCAACAATAAGAATTTCAACTTCATAGTTGCTTTCTTCTCGCAAGAAATCTGCACCCTTGTGGCAGATTGGATATTAAAGTGATTAATTTGAAGTATACACAAGTTTTAGACTTAAATATGCATGATGTCACTTTTGAGTAAATTGCAGTATTATTTTAATAATATTTTTTATTTAATACTGAAGGGCCTTGTTTTTTGTCTTGTTAATGTTGGTTGGTGGGCATCCTTTGTAATGTCCCCTGTAGTGTATGAAAAACGGTGTTTTAACTTTGATTGAACATGTTTAATGTATAACTGTGTTTTTACTTGTTTGATATGGCGTTATCTGGACCTCCATCGGAGTTCCATACCATAATAAAAATAATAATACATTGTGCTATTCTTTAATTATGAATATTAAAATGAACATAATCAAAAATTTGACATTTCAATAAAAGGTAAAATAGTATACTAGTCAAGATAACAGTGATCATTATAATAATGAATCAAGCATGTGCCTTAAAGGAAATTCCATAATCTAAATAAACTGAAATAAAATAAGTAAAGTGTCAGTTCAGATACTCACCAAAGAGTACTGATGAGAGGATCGAGCATAATCATGAAGCCTTTCCATAATAGGTTGGAAAGTATTCTCAGCTGTAAATCAGCAGAAATCAACGAAATACACTAAGCTACCTCCTATAAGGAGAGATTTAAAGAAAGTCAAAAATGCGTCCTCAGCGGATATGAATGAAAGAAATTCAAAGAAAACAAATCTCAAGGAAAAGCCCTCAGAGGAAAAATCCTCATCAGAGAAAAGCTCAGTGAAAAGGCCTGTTTTTCTCTAAGAACACACACTAATATAAACACACAATATTTTAGATGCCAAAAAGTATCCTTTTGTCTCCTGTGCTGTCCAATTGGTTTGTAATAAACTCTGGGAGTAGGTAAACTCCCCATCTTCTCATACTCATGCAATAGTCTTTAGATGTTAGACCTTGAAAAGTTACATCTTTCACATTCCTCGATCCAGACTGTTCTTATGAATCATCCTTCTTGTTGCCTCTTCTTCTCCTAGTTAGAACCTCACTATGAGTTGTCTATTACAAAATAAATGCCTATTCACTAGCTAACAGGCATCTAGAAAGTAAGAACATTTGCAGCAAAGAAAGAAAAACTTAGGGGTTCATGTGGACCGCCCGCCTACAGGGCAGGGGTCCCGATATTGGCATTAGGATGCGCCCGCCACACAAGCGGGCGCATCCTGTATATTTACCGTTGCGGCGGGCGGAGCTGAAATCTCCGCCCGCCGCAATGGTAAAAATGCACGTTGTGCATTTCAAGGCACAACATGACAGGCCCCATGTTGCACTTTGAAATGCGGGTTGGTACCATAGGTACCCCCCATGTGCACCCCCCAAGCCCCGGACTCCCAGGGGGCCCCCACCCCCTCAGGGAGTCTCCTCATGCCTTTCCGTTGTAAATGCCCATTGTAATATGGCGGGCGGTGTCTAACAGACACGTTACTCATTTTCCGCCCCGGTCGCCGTGTATGACACCGCCGCGGTCCCCCCCCACCATCCAAATATGACGGGGGGAATTGGGCAGTGGATGTTGGGCGGAAATCCACCCGACATCGTAATGGACCCCATATCGTGCAAACAACAGTTAAATCTGAAAACAGGCCTTTGAATGTTAATGCATTATTTTCAGTTAACATGACAAGACAGTTGGGTCAACTTGAGCCAGCAGTCCCCAAGGACCTGCACGTTTTGGATGACCTAAACTGAGAGACTGGTATGCAAACAGACTCTAGACACCCCCACAGGATATGTCAGCCCTTAGACCAGCTAGCTCTACAGTGCCACTACCACCCCCCTACCACCCTCCTGTATTCTACAGTGGTATAGGTAGTTTCTGGTAACCACTGAACATGACAACCCTGATTCCTCAGGGATTGTGGAAAACAGTACAGTACTTTTTGCTCAGGCCGTCATGCTTGCTTACTCTCAGAAAACACATGTAATGATGATTGTAACATTTTCAATAAGTATTTATTGGTCCTGCGAAAATCTTGCGTAAAACATATGTGCTGTAACAATCAGGAGACAGAAGCATACAAAAGAAATGGCAGGTGATAATATAGTAAAAAGTAGATACATTTCTACCATAATACTAAAACGATGAACATGGATGGGGCATACAAATTATAGCATTTATGTAATCTAAAATGCATGCCCTATGTAATCTGCCCAAAATGTACCTAGCCTAGATGTGTAGGTGTAGCATGTATATGTGCAAGTGTGTATGGAGCCAAGAAACCCCTAGCAAAGTTCCAACCCCCTCACCTGATGGTTGAGAACCAAGGACCCCGTCTCTGCTTGGAGGATGACACCCAGCAAGGAATGTCAGACTTCTGCGTGTTGAAGATTCAGCATGCAGGCAGGAACCCAGCTCAGTTTGGGAAGAATTCTCCTCTAAAATGTAGGGGGGAGTAAAGGTCTTATATACTGGAGTGGTCACTCCTGGGTTTCTTCAAGAATACATATGTTTTGAAAACAATCTGAAATGTTTTCCAGACATTCATAAATGATTATCAAAACAATGTGCTCATGCATAGCGAACTTGTTGGTCGAGGATGAAAAAAAACGGTGACCCTTATACAGAATAAATGTTCCGTGCCTGGGGACATGTTTATGTACGTCAGGTACAGCATTATTATCATAATATAACAAGAGCCTACTCACAGAGGGACAGAGCTAACTACTAGGTAAAAGATCACCCTTCGGACCGTTATTGTCGTGTGGATGGTACAATGTATGTAAAATGGGGTCTACATGACAGAGCTAGCCTAACAAACATGACAATACCATTAATTATGAGTGGCTAACACAAAATGTTGCGTTTAGTATATGTGTTATTTAAAAGTATACTTTTGCAAATTTTTTATAAAAAGCATTTTTGGTTGCAAATAAAATTCGCACTAGCACTGTAATAATAATTTTTGGTAAATGATGCAGCTGGTTTTGAAGCTAGTACAGGGTAGTAAGGGGATTCCGTAGAGCTCCATCAGGATGGGTGATGTGATAATGTTTCTTCAGGCCCTGGATAAGATGTGCTGCTGTGTGTCGAAGGCCCTTAATTGGGAACAGTGAGGAGTTTAAGAGAATAGGGAGCATGGTATTGCCACCATCTGGATGCGAGATTACAAGGGTATGATAGCAGTTCTGTGGTTGCTTTCTGGTGGGAACTATTGTCTCTGGCAAAGCTATAGTGGGAATGCACTTGTAACATGAAATCAGTATTATTTTCTGTTAGCACCTAAGATTCATACCATAGGGGATTACATTGCCTTACTGTTTGCCTCTATTCTATTTTAATTAAGCAAAGAAGACGTCCTTGAGCAAGAACTTCGCACATAAAACACGCCATTTGCAAGTATTTTTGGAAATCTTATTAAGTATCTAGTCATCCCGGTGAGGTATATAAGTGTCTTGTTTCTGCCTTCGCATTTCGAGACTCCAAATGTTATCAAACTTTCTATCATAATTCTCTAAATTATAGGTCAGTTTCATGTTGGAAATGTGCAGAATGGTCCATCTTGGGATAGCCAGATGCCACACATCCCAGTAAGTGGGTATCAGGAAGGAGGGAACCTGATATCCCATTGGCTACCTACCGCATTCTACCTTGAAGGCACCCTCTGGTTTTGGGGAAACTTACCTATAATTTAGAGAATCGTAATAGAACGTTTGATAAGATCTACAGCAGTGCCACTGTTTTTGGAGTAGCACTTTAGAAGTGCATTGCCGTTTCTGAATAGCATTTTGTAGTATGTTTTGTAGTACTGCAATTGTACTACAAAATGCTGTTTGCGAATAACATCTTTAGTTGGGAAATTTCAGATTCACCTCCCCTATATGACTGACTAAGCTACGCCACTGCTTTTCTGATTGCAAAATAAATAAACACCTTTCCAGAAGCTTTTGGCTTGCTTTATACCATCATTGCTCTTTACATATTGAAAGTTTCACCAATGGTTTTGACGAGTCTGCTAGCTCAGTGATATGTGGAATGTTCAATTTGAAATCTCAGACATTATTACTCATAGCTGGAGTTAGAGGTGGGTGGATTAAATCAAACTGTAAATCAGCAGATACAGATTATGAGAGTTGGGCGTGGGCCTTTAATAGCTGGTATAGCTTGCTATGGTATATTATATGGCTGTATTAGAACATTGGAATGTTGAGAGCTGGATCGAAGACAATGGAGCAACCTATATGAACCAGTATGGGCCCACTCCTCTCAACAGTTCAATGTCCTAATACACAGCCTCTACCTTTGTTTTTCCCCTTCCTCTCAAAAGTATATTAATTAGGGAGCGAAAAGCAAAAGGCAGAGGCCATACAAGATGATACACACATCTTTTATCCTTCTCTCCTCCTGAAGGGTAAGTGTTATTAGGACTTCAGAAGGAGGAAGGGGTGAATGTTGTTCACTTCTTGGGTCTCGCTGGCTTGATTAAACTACAAAAAGCAGTTCAACCAAGCTGAGAAGAACATTAAAGCTGTGTTCAATAGGTGCATTATTTCCCAAATACTGGTTTATAACTAAATAACGACCTCCTGATTATCATTTTACAAGAATATCATGGACAGAATATTGAAAGATAAGTATATATAGGGAAGTATAGATTTACTATTCCAAAACTCTACATCGACATACCTAGGAAGATATATGTATAAATAAATAAATATATATATATATGTATATATATATATCAAACAAGTGCAACCTCCCAGGCTCCAACCGTAGCGACCCAGGAAATCACGCAGATCCAATGCAGCTTTTTTTACAGGCACAAATTTATTTACGAGCTGAACCAAACAATCTGACGCGTTTCGGGCATCCGCCCTTGCTACATATATATGTTAGAAAGGGTTCCTCACACAGTAAAGTCCCAGGAAACACAAAAGACTCGCACTCCAGGGTCCATGTTCGTAAATCGTTTATTGGCGACGCGTTTTGACCAAGCGGTCTTCTACGTTAGCCAGCCACATACACACACAGTCACCATTTTAAAGTGCACTAAGGGAGTAGTGAAAACTGACATAGGACCACCACCCAAATAGAACTACAGTAATCGAAAAAACTACAAATGAAGTGGAGGAAAGACTCAGTAGTGCAAAGACTTGTAAAGACTGGTGCTTGAAATTAAATGTAAGTAACATTTGATGTTCAAATAAACAAGCAATTGTAAATTAAATAATTACACCGAACAAATAAATCCAATTGCGTTCCGGCCAAGTGGCCAAAGTTCTAAGCACTTGATAATATATTTACATTATTGCACCACATCGAGTCCAAATTAACAACAACATCATAAATAGAGGCCAGGTGGCCGTTTGTTTCCTCTTGGTACGAAGAATCTATTACATATCTGACATTTGGTCAGTACATTAATCATGAGAAAGGGGTAGCAAAGAAAATTAAATTTAAAGAAAAGACAAAATCTAAGTCACGGCCGAGTGGCCAAAAAATATAAAAAATATAACAGGGATACTTTGTGCGCTACCCCTATAGCTCTCCCTATGTATGTGTTAACAAACTGCCAAGGAATATATCCGAATTTGTATGTCCTATGGGATGGGGCTAGGTCATCTGGAGAGGGTATGCCCGGCTTAAAAAGCCAATCCATGGAAATGGCTAGATGCAAACACAAAGTGCTAAAATGAGTCTTTTAGCACTGTGATTAGTGCAGGAGGTGAACCCTATACTACCTGTTGAGAGCTCACAAGACCTACAACAAAAGGTATAAACCTGGGTGTGATTGTGCAGTTAAAACGTGGGTTACAGGTAGTGTGCAATCGAGGGAATGAGGGAAATTTTAACCAAAGTGACGTGGTGATGGGTTGCCCCTCAGGTGTGAGCTACCCCATGTGCATGACCAGGTAGGTCGTGACGAGGTCGTCTAGTCTAAGCTCTACTGTGAAGCTCCTAACTCCACATCTATCAACAGAGAGACCCCTCTCTGAAGGAAAGTGTGAGTTGGACGTTGCAAACACAAAAGCTGGGGATAGGTTAGAGAAGAGGGTCAGGTGCAGGGGTTAGGCAAGTAATGTAAAGGCCTAACATAGGGTTTTCAGCCAATATGCACATGTAACTCCTCATCCTCATTCAGGCCAAAGGGGTTTCTTGAATCCAGACGAATGATGTACTGAGATTCCAGGATACGTAGCTGCTTAAGTCTGTTGCCCCCTCTCGGGTTCGCAGGAATTCTGTCAATGCCAAAGAAGGAAAAATGATTAACATCACTGTTATGAAAGCGTAACCAGTGGCGTGCAGTGGCATAACTCATGTCAACATTCTTAATTGCCCTCATGTGCTCCAATATGCGTTTCTTTATTGGGAAGATAGTGCTCCCAATATAGAACTTAGCATATGGGCAAACAATCACATACACACAGTGGTCAGTATTGCAATTCATAAATTTTCCAATCACCTCACTTCTGCCTGTAGGGAGGGGATAGGACTTGACATTCTTGCTAGTGGCACAGGCTTTACACTTGCCACATTTGTAAAAGCCTTTCTGTTCTTTAAGCCAATTCTTTTTCTTCTTAGGTGCCTCGAAGTAGCTTTTCACTAACATGTCCTTCAAAGAGCATGCCTTTCTGTACGTCAACTGGGGTTGTCTATTGATCATTTTGCCTATGACCGGATCACTCTTTACAATGTGCCAGTGTTTCTTTAATATCTCACGCACTCTGCCTGCTTCTGCACTATACGTTGTTATCATCCTGACATTGTTAGATCCTAGGTTCTCATTGGCTCCCTATTCCTTGCTTTGGCTTTTTCTTTGGCCACCAGCAGTACCTGGTTAGAATAGCCCTTGGCCTTAAATCTCTGTGTCATTGTGGTCTGCTCTTTCTCAAATGCAGCCTCTGAGCTGCAATTGCGCTTAGCCCTCAGGAATTCCCCGTATGGGATACTGTCCTTGAGGTTATTGGGGTGGTGACTTCTAGCATGTAAAATGCTGTTGCCTGAGGTGGGTTTCCTGTATAGGTTGGTTTGGATGGCTCCCTCCACAATTTTTACTGTAACATCTAGAAAGTCCATTTCTGTTTGCTCTGTTTTGTTGGTAAACTTTAGATTAACCTCATTCTTATTGAGGCAAGCAAGGAATTTGTTCAACTCAAGTTTGGGACCATCCCAGATCAGGAAAATATCGTCAATATACCTGGTGTAAAAGGCAATGTGACATGTGAGATTGGTATTCTCCTCAGACCATAGACCATCAACATACAGGCAAAACTAGGAGCAAAGCAGCTTCCCATCGCCGTGCCCACCTCTTGTTTAAACCAAGTGTTATCAAACAGAAAGAAATTATTCATTAAACAAAATTCCAACATTTCAAGCAGCATTTCAGTTTGTTGTAGAAAGAAAACAGACCTATCCCTCAAGAAATGTCTACATGCTTTCAAACCATCAGCGTGTCTGATACATGTGTACAGTGAGACCACGTCTAGTGTGACCAACCAGAAACTGTCCTCCCATCTGATTCCATCTATCTTGGTGATGAAATCCATACTGTCCCTGCAATACGAGGGGAGGTTGAGGACATAGGGAAAAAGAAAAGTGTCAAGAAAAATAGATGTGCTTTCGAGAAGACTGCCATTGGCAGAAAAAATGGGCCTACCAGGTGGGTTCGTGTCGTCTTTGTGAACCTTTGGCAACATGTAAAAGCAAGGGGAGACTGGCTGCTTTAAACATAAAAACCTGAATTCTGACTCCGCTAGCAGATTCTTTTCTCTCCAACCCTGTAGTTTCTCATGGTAGGCTGTGATGCTAGCTACATATTCTTCTCTGTTTGATCTCCTGTAGTTGCCTGATAATTCTAGTTGTAATAGCTGGTATAGCTTGCTATGGTACATTATATGGCTGTATTAGAACATTGGAATGTTGAGAGCTGGATCAAAGACAATGGAGCAGCCTATATGAACCAGTATAGGCCCGCTCCTCTCAACAGTTCAATGTCCTAATACACAGCCTCTACCTTTGTTTTTCCCCTTCCTCTCAAAAGTATATTAATTAGGGAGAGAAAAGCAAAAGGCAGAGGCCATACAAGATGATACACACATCTTTTATCCTTCTCTCCTCCTGAAGGGTAAGTGTTATTAGGATTTCAGAAGAAGGAAGGGGTGAATGCTGTTCACTTTTTGGGTCTCACTGGCTTGGTTAAACTACAAAAAGCAGTTCAACCAAGCTGAGAAGAACATTAAAGCTGTGTTCAATAGGTGCATACTTTCCCAAATACTGGTTTATAACTAAATAACGACCTCCTGATTATTGTTTTACAAGAATATCATGGACAGAATATTGAAAGATAAGTATATATAGGGAAGTATAGATTTACTATTCCAAAACTCTACATCGACATACCTAGGAAGATATATTTATAAATAAATAAATATATATATATTCACTGAAAAAACCATAGGTTATAGACCATATATAGTTAGGAATTAGCATTTACAAAACCTTGAAAATTCACTGAAAAAACCATAGGTTATAGACCATATATAGTTAGGAATTAGCATTTACAAAACCTTATTTTACTCACACAAAACCATTGAAATTCCATATATAGTTAGTTGCACTAACTATATATCGCGCACCCGCAATCCACTGCTGATGATGTCACATATTACATCATTCATGACATGGTCAGTGACATCACTGATGACATCACCGCCAGTAGGTAATATATATAACTACATATATATAAATATATATATTACCTACTGGCGGTCGCCAGTAGGTATATATAGTTAGGATTTTTTCTCTATGGGTTTTTTGAAAATTCTATGTCTAATAACTTTGGCGTTTGTGGACGGAATCGGCTGAAATTTTCAGGAAAATGGCACATTTTGTTTCTGAGCAGCCCTTGAAAATTTGGGGGGGGTTCGTCCAGTGGGGGCCGAGAAAAAAGGGGGGTCCCAAAACGTGTTTTTAACATTGAGTTTTCCATAGGGCGGTTGGCCTCACTTTTAGCCCGAACGGCTGAATGGATTTGCACGAAACTTGGCAAAATTGTAGGGACTGGTAGCCCGATGTGCCTTTTGTAGGTCTCAATATATGTGCTCCAGTGGATTTTGAGAAATTAACGTTTAAAAAAAGATATATATCTGTAACAGCGGACCGGTTAGCGCTCTGGTTCGCGGACTTTTCGCGCAACGGAGCTTTGTGAAGCGAAGCTGATTGGTTCTCCGGCGTCTGTCAACATTCCAAACAGTCCGTAGCGGCCGCCATCTTGTCTCTCGGTAGGATCGAGAGACAAGAGGAGGTCAAAACAAAGGGGGAAATAACTATAAGGGGGCATAGTAGATCCTCGCTGACCCCCTAGGTTTGATGTGGAGGTTTTAAAAGGGCCCCGCGGGGCAAAAAAAAAAAAAAATAATAATAATCGAACGGCTGAATGGATTTGCACGAAACTTGGCAAAATATTAGGGACTGGTAGCCCGATGTGCCTTTGCTAGGTCTCAATATATGTGCTCCAGTGGATTTTGAGAAATTAACGTTGAAAAAAAGATATATATCTGTAACAGCGCTCCGCTTCGCGTACTTTTCGCGTTACGGAGCTTTGCGAAGCTGATTGGTTCTCCGGCGTCTGTCAACATTCCAAACAGTCCGTAGCGGCCGCCATCTTGTCCCTCGGTAGGATTGAGAGACAAGAGGAGGCCAAAGCGAAGGGGGAAATGACCATAAGGGGGCATAGTAGATCCTTCCTGACCTCTTAGGTTTGATGTACCATTTTGCCAAGTTTGGTGTAATTCCGTTCAGCCATTCAGGCTGTAGACGTATGTAAATGTCCTATGGAAAATTGCATGGGGAAAACACATTTGAAAGTGTTGAAATTTAGAACCAATTAAAATGTTACTTTGGTTTTGTATTTGTGTGTGATGAAAGTTAATTGGTTATGTATATATGTCAAATGAGAGGAAACCACAGCCATTTTGTGATACTACTGTCTGAGGTACATTTGTGAGGAATTTTTGGTGGTGAATTTCTGGTGTTTGATTTACACAGTACTAACACTTCTGCTACTTTTAAAAAGGTGAGTTGTTAATTTGTATGGGGAACTATGTTGTACACTTGAAGATAATTTGAAAAATGTTTTCTGTTATTTATTTGCAGTCCTTCTGTTATACTAAATACTTGATAAAGTTAGTTTTATATTATGTATTACTAAAGACGATAAATGAAAGTGATTATTTTTTTCTGCAATTTACAGCAAGCAATTTCAAAATAAAATGGCTCACAATGAAGAGACCGTGGCAATTTCTTTTGAATTGTCCAACACATTGATTGAAATTGAGAGCACCAATAATGAAATATTGTCACAAGGAGGACATGACTTGTATGATTCCATTAGATTGATTGAAATGGACAGCACCAAGAATGAAATATTGTCACAAGGAGATGACTTGAATGATTCCACTACATTGATTGAAATTGAGAGCACCAATAATGAAATATTGTCACAAGGAGGAGATGGCTTGTATGATTCCATTAGATTGATTGAAATGGACAGCACCAATAATGAAATATTGTCACAAGGAGGAGATGACTTGAATGATTCCACTACATTGATTGAAATTGAGAGCACCAATAATGAAATATTGTCACGAGGAGATGACTTGAATGATTCCACTACATTGATTGAAATTGACAGCACCAATAATGAAATATTGTCAGAAGGAGGAGATGACTTGAATGATTTTTTTGATCAATCTCTTGATGGCGAATTTATCGAGTGTTTGGAGACCATAGAGTTACAAGAATCATCATTGGAGACTTTTAATGAGGACATTGCTGATGAGGACATGTTACTAGTTCTTTCAAATTTAGAAAATTCTGAAGAATAAATTTATATTTAGAAATCAAAAATTGTTTGAGACATTATTCATTTTTATTTTTAATATATGAGGTTGTAGCGAAGTGATTGTAGTATAAAATGAGACTTATAGTATAGAGTGCAACATTTTTATGTTACATGGTAAGTTTACTCATATTTACTTCCCTTCTGCCACTATATTATCTCCAATGTGTATTTGACATGTCTTCTTCATCTCCGGCCTCCTTTCTCTCACTGTGTGTCTCCGATGCATCTTATCGCTGCTATTTTGTGTAATTACAGAAGAGAGTAAAATAAAATAGTTCGGAACGTGAAAAGGGGGCAAAGTAGAGTACTCCTCACCCCCTAGGCCTTTTTAGGCGGTCCCAAAAGGATCAGTTTCTGCTTTCCTGAGAGATTATGGTATGAGTTCCATATACCACAATAACTTGCATTACAACATGCAAGATATCTATCTCCTATTACCAACTTTTGGAGATATTCGCGCTAAGCGCGAATATCTCCAAAAAGTAACACCTGCCCTGAGCAGTTCTTAGCCATGTTATCCAATGGGAGGTGGATAACATGGCTAAGAGTATTAGCTCGGTAATGCATGAATATCGCTGAGTTTTTAGCGATATTCATGCATTGCGGCCGTTTATTATCGCATTTGCGATAAACCTTGATAATAGTAAGGTTTATCTTCGATAATTTCTGACGATGCTTAGTGGTAAAAAATTGGTTGGTAAGCATCGTTAGCGATAAATATCGCTTAACTTTGGTAATATGCCCCAACGTCTGTTAACGTTCGATTCGAAGGAAATGAGGAAGTGTTGAAAAACATTGTCTGCGCCATCTTGCCTTTTTTGAAATGCCACACTTTTGTCGTGCACGGCAGCCATTTTAGATGTCTTGACCAGACCCACTCTCTGCACGCTGTCGATTCGTAGCATGGCTCCTCACCCTCGTAAGCATCTCCCCCAGGCACTGGTCACCACCGCTCTCTGTCTTATGCATGGGCAATAAACCTTCCCCCATCTGCGCTGCTCTTCCCTGAGAATCACACTCTGTGCCCGCCCGACACCTCCCTTTCGCCCTATTCACTACCGCACCCTCTGACACTCCTCTTCCTCTGTGTCCGATTGTCCAGGCTATCAGCTAGCCCTGCAGATGTAGTTTATGGCTCCAGCTGTAAAGATTCACCCCTCTTCAAAGGAGTTATAGTAGATCAAGGCCCACACCCGATGAGATCCGTCACACCACACGTGTTCCTACTATCTGAAAACCATCCTGTATTGTGATTGGTGAGGGGACCGAGCCTGAAGCGGAAGATTCTAGGAATGACTCTTTGTACATCAAAGTTTTTACAATTATGTGTCACATTAAAAATATATAGCACTCCAACAAAGTAGTAGGAATATAAAACTTTAATAACATATAAATATATACAACAAAACAAAAACAGTAAAAACATTTAAACAACGAAGAGACCGTGGCAATTTCTTTTGAATTCCTGATGAGGACATGTTACTAGTTCTTTCAAATTATGAAAATTCAGAAGATGTTGCCTGGGGGTGGGTCGTCAGTAGCAGTCTGTTGTGCGAATAGTTCCAAGGCAGCAGAACGCGCTGAAATCTAGATGGCACGAAAGTGATGTCTAGTAAGTTGCCGCCCAGCAAATAACGGCGTGGGGCGCCGCGGGGGTGAGTGAGTCCAGTAGGCACCACAGCTATTCTTACCGGCATTGCAGAATTACTGCTGGGGACAATGCCTGTGCTGTAGCAGGGTCACAGCAGAAACAAAAAGGATTCTGTTGAAGATGTTGTTGGTTTTCAATTTGAAAACAGTTCTGGTGTCAACTGCTATGCTAATGTAGTGGTTAATGTTTTGTTTTCTCTAGAAAATGTAAAAGAGGGGGAGGCAGTCCAAAGTTCCGTTAAAAGGGCAAAGGAAAGGATCGGTGGTTTGAACTATCAGTCAAAAAGGGGAGGGGGTGCAATAATTTTTCCTACCGGGTCACACTGTGCTTTCACCGGAAGTGAGGTCTGCAGGATTGTAGTAATTCAAAGTGAGGCTGGCGCCAGCATGGGAGCGCCGACGTCCCGCGGATACAGTTTCGTCACTCCACGGGCGATCATGGCAGTCATTCCCCATCGGGGGTCGGAGACTCCCGCGGCTCCTCTAGAATCTTCAAGGTCGTGGAGGACTACGGTGGTGGAGTCAACCAGTGACCGGGCCATTTCTTTATGTTGGGCCCGCTCTTGCCAGGTCGACCGCCATTTTGAGAGTTCGGCAGCTACCGGCGATCGCGGGGTCACATGAGCGGACGGGCTCCACCCTGCCGGGCGAGACGTTGCAGCATGGCCACAGTGGAAGAACCGTTATCTAGGTCGTTCCGAAACTGTGCAGCACTGTAGTTGTTAGGATGCCACCGCCTGGAGCGCTGAGGGTGCAGCTGGGAAGCCTCCACCTGGGGAGGCGGGAGAGGCCTGTTCGCACCGTCTCTCCCTCCCAGTGCACCCCACGGCGTCTCGCTTGAGATTTGTTATGGCCGGACCAGGCGATGAGGACGAGGGGGGGGTCGGAGGCATGTGCAAGACATCCCCCTCCAGTGTTGTCGCAGCCATTATAAAAGAAAGAAGTGTCCCGTCCGTCTTCGGGCCGGGCTTCCGGTGGATGTCGGCCAGACGCCCCTGGCTCTGGCCCCATGAACGGGTTTCTTGGTTTATCGGCTGCAGCCGGATCCCGTCGGCCTCGGCCCCCCGACCGTTGGTGGTCGGACCGGAAGAGCATGTGGCGGGACTACCTGCAACTCTCAAGGGCCACCGCGGCCGGACTGGGAGAGAGAGGGGAGGGTCGAGGAGACATTCCCCCCCCCTGCAACTGTTCAGCGTTGTAAAGGCAATCCCCTGGCCGGGTCCCGCTGGTCTCGCCTCTCCTCCGGCTACACCCTACGTTAGGATCTCCTGGCCGAGGCGTGGCAGCAGGACCTGCCTTATATGGGCTGCTCCCGGCTGGGCGTAGCCGGAACCCTGCCCCACCTTGGAAGTTTCCAGAGTGGGGGTGGATGTTCTACTGACTTGCATTTTCCCTAGTCTATCGATTTTTTTGGCGTGGCAGGCGGTGGGACAGCGAGGGGTGATTTGGTTTCTCTTACTGTTTTTCTGGTCTCTCACCACTGGCATATTTTAACGTTTTCTTGTTTCTAGGACATTAATAGGTTTTATCATTACGTTATGTTATCGTTTCTTTGTTCGTTGTTTAATAAAAGTTCATGTTCATCAGTGGCCTACTGATTTTCGTTTTCCTATTTTTTTCTTTCCAGGTTGTTTCATGGTAAAGTTTCTGTTAACAGGATACAGTGATCACTTCGTTATTATTGCTTATGTCCTTTTCACTAGGGGTGCTCTCTGGTCGGGCCAGATGACGTATCTCTAGTAAATGGTCCGGGTGAAAAAGGTGCATCAATCAGTGGGGAGTAGATAGGCATGACAGATTACAACGGGGGAGAAAGGTCCGCATTACATACCCTTTCACTACTTGCAAAGATTTTCCTACGTTTATTTGCAAACAGGGAATACCTCCAAAAAGAACTAATTCCCAAACAGTCAATGTTCGGACAATCAATCAATCAATGAGGAATGAAATAGGTACGACGTGTTAAAGGCTTGCGTTACCTACCCTTCACTATCTGCAAAGGGAGATAGAATATTCCTATTCTTCCTCGTTTGCAGGTAGAGAAGATCGTTAAGAGAATTAACTTCGAACAATTCAATGCTCGATTGAAACAATCAACAAGGGGTACTGTGAACACAAATGAACGCCGCTTATATACATACGCATTGCTATTTTCAACAGGTTGTTCCTAATGTTTCTATTTTAGCGAGGTCAAAAGAGATCCCATTAGTGGCCTACTGATTTTGCTCGATTCCTTTTGTTTTTTTACACGATTTTTCGCTATCTGCAAAGAGTAAACAGAGTATTGCGACTCTGTGCTTGTTTGTAAATAGAGAATGAACCAAAGAGAACAATCAATCAAATGGAGAGAGAAGCAGGCACGACGGATTACAAAGGGGGAAAGGGCTGCGTTAACTACCCTTCACTATCTGCAAAGAGAGAGTACTCCTAATAGAAATGAGGGGTGGGGGGCAGCAATCAAAGCAGATCAGTGTGCATAAACACGAAAAAAAAAATTCTTACCACGTACTTGACATTCGACAGCTTATGATATTTGCTATTAAAAAACCATTGAAATTCACTGAAAAAACCATAGGTTATAGACCATATATAGTTAGGAATTAGCATTTACAAAACCTTGAAAATTCACTGAAAAAACCATAGGTTATAGACCATATATAGTTAGGAATTAGCATTTAAAAAACCTTATTTTACTCACACAAAACCATTGAAATTCCATATATAGTTAGTTGCACTAACTATATATTGCGCACCCGCAATCCACTGCTGATGATGTCACATATTACATCATTCATGACATGGTCAGTGACATCACTGATGACATCACTGATGACATCTCAAATGACATCACTGATGACATCACTGATGACATCTCATTTGACATCAATGACCACATCACTGATGATATCATTCATGTGACAATACAATGCATCTCCTCACATTTTAATATAACCTCTGTTTCACCCAGTGTTAAAAACAGAGTATAATTTTTGAAACCATTGACACACCAATACTAGTTACTACATACGTACTCACTGATTCCTACGTCTACACACACATTCACTCATTCACCCATACAATCATTCATACATACAATCACTCATGTTTACAACACAATCATATGCACTCATACACCTATACAGACACTCACACTCTGCCACTCATCCATGGAGTTACTCACACACCTAGTCAGTCCTGTAAAGAATCAATCACACTTCCATTTTCTACTCTATACAGTTAAACATAGAGCACCTTACGTTTTCAACCATATACTAACACATACTTACTCTCTTATACAATCATTGATACAAGTACACATTGATCTGTACAGAGTCACACACCTCCCAGCCAGCCACACACACACTCAGTCTCCCATGCAAATACTTGGGCAATCAATCAATAACCCATATAGTTACTCATATAGCTACTGATCAACACATGCAGCAGTTTACAGAACAACAGACATAATGATGCACAAATTAAGACAGTTTAGTCACTAACCCATGCACTCAGTGAGACACATTTAATCACTCACTCATACATTCAGTCATGCACCTACTAAATCCTTCGTCCAGACACTTATACATCCACTCATTCTTCAATATGTAAGACATATTTTAACTTTACAGAAACATAGTCACTGGATGTTGTCATCAGTGATGTCATCAGTGATGTCATTTGAGATGTCATCAGTGATGTCATCAGTGATGTCACTGACCATGTCATGAATGATGTAATATGTGACATCATCAGCAGTGGATTGCGGGTGCGCAATATATAGTTAGTGCAACTAACTATATATGGAATTTCAATGGTTTTGTGTGAGTAAAATAAGGTTTTTTAAATGCTAATTCCTAACTATATATGGTCTATAACCTATGGTTTTTTCAGTGAATATATATCTATCTATATATATATTCACTGAAAAAACCATAGGTTATAGACCATATATAGTTAGGAATTAGCATTTAAAAAACCTTATTTTACTCACACAAAACCATTGAAATTCCATATATAGTTAGTTGCACTAACTATATATCGCGCACCCGCAATCCACTGCTGATCATGTCACATATTACATCATTCATGACATGGTCAGTGACATCACTGATGACATCACTGATGACATCTCAAATGACATCACTGATGACATCACTGATGACAACATCCAGTGACTATGTTTCTGTAAAGTTAAAATATGTCTTACATATTGAAGAATGAGTGGATGTATAAGTGTCTGGATGAAGGATTTAGTAGGTGCATGCCTGACTGTATGAGTGAGTGATTAAATGTGTCTCACTGAGTGCATGGGTTAGTGACTAAACTGTCTTAATTTGTGCATCATTATGTCTGTTGTTCTGTAAACTGCTGCATGTGTTGATCAGTAGCTATATGAGTAACTATATGGGTTATTGATTGGTTGCCCAAGTATTTGTATGGGAGACTGAGTGTGTGTGTGGGTGGCTGGGAGGTGTATGACTCTGTGCATAGATGTGTGAGCAGTTGATTCACTAGATGTATGGGTTCAAAAGTGCATGTGGAAACAGCTGTATGGGCGGTTGACTGTGTGCATGAGTGTATTGGTGAGGGAATGGATATCTCAGTGCTGCATGTCAAAGTAAGTACATATGTAAAACACAGTACATGTGAGAGTTGACATATATAAATAACTGTGCATAAGAGCCAGTGAATGTGTGAGTGGCTGTATGGATCACTGTGAACTTGTATCAGGGATTGTATAATAGAGTAAATATGTGTTAGTATATGTTTGAATAAGTAAGGTGTGTATAACTGTATAGTTGAGGAAATGGAGGTGTGATTGATTCTTTGCATGACTGACTAGGTGTGTGAGTAACTTCATGGATGAGTGACAGTCTGTGAGTGTCTGTTTACACTGAGTGTATCTAAGGTTATATTAGAGTCTGAAGAGGTTCATCGTATTATCACATGAATGATGTCATCAGTGATGTGATCAGTAATGTCAAATGAGATGTCATCAGTGATGTCATCAGTGATGTCATTTGAGATGTCATCAGTGATGTCATCAGTGATGTCATTTGAGATGTCATCAGTGATGTCATCAGTGATGTCATTTGAGATGTCATCAGTGATGTCATTTGAGATGTCATCAGTGATGTCATCAGTGATGTCACTGACCATGTCATGAATGATGTAATATGTGACATGATCAGCAGTGGATTGCGGGTGCGCGATATATAGTTAGTGCAACTAACTATATATGGAATTTCAATGGTTTTGTGTGAGTAAAATAAGGTTTTTTAAATGCTAATTCCTAACTATATATGGTCTATAACCTATGGTTTTTTCAGTGAATTTTCAAGGTTTTGTAAATGCTAATTCCTAACTATATATGGTCTATAACCTATGGTTTTTTCAGTGAATTTCAATGGTTTTTTAATAGCAAATATCATAAGCTGTCGAATGTCAAGTACGTGGTAAGTGAAAACATTTTCGTGTTTATGCACACTGATCTGCTTTGAATGGTGCCCCCCCCCCTCATTTCTATTAGGAGTACTCTCTCTTTGCAGATAGTGAAAGGTAGTTAACGCAGGCCTTTGCCCCCGTTGTAATCCGTCGTGCCTGCTTCTCTCTCCATTTGATTGATTGTTATCCAAGTATTTACTGTTTTAGAATTAGTTCTCTTTAGTTCATTCTCTATTTACAAACAAACACAGAGTCGCAATACTCTGTTTAGTCTTTGCAGATAATGAAAAATCGTGTAAAAAAAAAGAAAAGGAATCGAGTAAAATCAGTAGGCCACTAATGGGATCTCTTTTTGACCTCGCTAAAATAGAAACATTAGGAACAACCCCTCATGACAAATACAAAACTAGTGAGATGAACTGAACTCCACACAATGATGGCTGCAAAACAGCTTGGCTCCGCCACCCACCCCGCCCAAAATAACGATAAAGAGCGGCTGCCATGATTGGTTGCGGAATGGCCACAACGGAGCTACGAAATGGTGCTGCTCTCATGCTAACCCCAGCTTCAGTCTGAAACATCCAGAAACACTGTAGACTACCAATTCGATCAGTTCCGGTAGCGCCCCAATGTAACCCGGTAGAGAAGAACTAGCCCTCCCCTCTTTGACTGATGGTTCTTGTTGCCTGTCCCTTCTGTTGTCATTTAACAGAACTATTTAGCCTGCTGAAAGGGGTTGTGTTCCGACCGCTGGTTGGTGGAGACATTTTGACTATATTCTGGACCTGCGTTGTCGCGTAATGCGTCATATGACGTGCCGCGTTAGCGCATCCGGAAGTCATCCAGGGCGCGCAGCGCGTAACGTAAGCATAACAAGTCATGTGACTTGTTAATAAAACTTTTCATTGGTTCATTTTACTTTTCTTATTGTAATGATGAAAGGAAAAATTACGCTTTTCATTACTTCCGAACATTATTTTTTCTTAAATATATGTTATAATGTTCCAGGCTAATGTACTTTCCCGGAAATTTTACAACTGTCCTGCAAGTAAAATATATTCTTTTTTCGAGAAAAAGAGCGTTTCTTCGTCCCATGACGGAGCCGTTGAGCAAAAGAGGGTCGACCTGCTGTCTTAGTCGCCGATACGCCTGAATATGAGATTCTTATCGATCACTTTATGTTGCAGGAATAGAAAACACAACAGCCCTTGACCATTTATCTTTACTGCGTTCCTTCGTATTATACCTTTTACCCTTCATGTAATTGGTCTGCTTTATTTCACTTGCCTTTTAATCATTCTAAAACAGTGACTATTATTAAAAACTTTACCAATGTATATACTACTACCATGTTTTCTTTTAAAAACCTTTATTGTGAAAATTTCATTATACAAATACGAGCCTATAACCACGTGGGCCTGCCACGGAGCAAACTGTAATCGTATATGATGAATAGACATTTACACTGTAGAGGAACGTAACGGGCGGGCCATTAGGTTGCAAGAACTAAGGTGTCTAACAGTTACGGAATCGGTGGACGTACATTTTATAATTAAAATACGACAGGGCCAGTTACAATAAAATTATCTAGATATACATTTGCGGGCAAGTACCATGGGTGACGTTAATTCGAACTTTCAACAGTACAGTAATCAATAGCACATCAGAACTTAATATCAAAAGGGATGTCGAAATATTCAATCAATTCTCGTCCCCGCCCGCCATGTGCTTCAAAACTGCATACGTATCTCGTGATTTCAAGGTTCTGCAACCAGTACACAACAAGGAGTTACGAGTCCCATTTATTCCGGCGCCATTTTGGGCGAGGACGGGCAGGTCCAGGATATAGTCAAAATGTCTCTACCAACCATCGACTATGATGATGTTCATATGCTGTATTTATTAGAGTAACACTCATCTTTCCACATGAAATTAATTTACCACAATCTAAACATGTCATTTTAATCTTTCCAAAGTTCTTCTAAATATTTGGGACCATTTCCCTTGCCTCTGAAGCTCTCAGTGCCACTTCTTTGATGAATGTACTAGCAGGTCAGGGGTTCTCCTCCAAATCTCTCTTTTATGCAGCACTATAATTAATTGGTGCCACCTCTCCATATGACGATGCATGGTATAGTTACCACAACTATATTTTTTTTCGGTTCCTCTGGAGAGTTCATCGTGGCAGATGAAGCGTGTAACGTACCGGGCATTTACCTTTTTTTGCATGTACAGGAAAGGAAAAAAAAATCGAGCGTCCGAGTTCTAAGGTGTCCCAGGGCCATTTTAGTGGACCAGGCCCAAATCCAAAGAACAGGCCGCCATTTTGAGAGTCCTCTTGCAGCCGCCTGTCGCTGTAGCATCAACAGCAGCCGAAACTCAGCTGAATGGCAACTGAAACGGTAAAGGGGCGCCCCACTACAGCAGACGAGCCTCCACCTAGGAAGGCCCATTCACGCCGGCTCCCCCCCCCCCTTCGGGCACCCCACGCCGTTATTCGGAGCAGTATTGTAGGATGGCCACACCAGTGCGGCAACTTGCTAGACATCACCCCGGTGGTAACCGAATCTCAACGCCTTGTGGTGTCTTCTATTCAGAAAACATTGTTATGCTGCCTTCGACCTATTCGCCGCAAGTGCGCACACAACTCAACTGCATAGCTTGCTAGACACCACCTCGGTGCCATCCGGATCTTGGAATGTCAGCGCCTTTTGGTGTCTTCTCTTCAGAAAATATTGTTGCGCTGCCTTTGGCCCCATTCGCACATCGGTCCGCAACTTAGACATCACCTCGGTGCCATCCGGATCTTGGCATCTCAGCGCCTTGTGGTGTCAGTCAGAAAATATTGTTGCGCTGCCTTTGGCCCCATTCGCACATCAGTCCGCTACTGACACCATCTCACAGGCCAACAGGGCGCCCCACGCCGACTTTTACCATTGTAGGATGGCCACACCAGTGCCACAACTTGCTAGACACCACCTCGGTGCCATCTGGAACTTGGCATCTCAGCGCCTTGTGGTGTCTTCAATTCAGAATATATTGTTGCGCTGCCTTTGGCCCCATTCGCACATCGGTCCGCTACTGACGCCATCTCACAGGCCAACGGGGCGCCCCACGCCGACTATCAGCATTGTAGGATAGCCACACCAGTACAGCAACTTGCTAGACATCACCTCGGTGCCATCCGGATCTCGGCGCCCCACTGCAGATGAAGTGCCTCTCAACTATGAAACCACCACGGTGACATCCGGATCTTGGCGCGTTGTGCTGCCTTCGGCCTATTCGCACATCGGTCCGCTACTGACGCCATCTCACAGGCTAATGGGGCGACCCACGCCGAGTTTCAGCATTGTAGAATGACCACACCAGTACAGCAACTTGCTAGACATCACCTCGGTGCCATCCGAATCTTGGCATCTCAACGCCTACTGGTATCTTCCATACAGAAAATATTGTTACGCTGCCTTTGGCCCCATTCGCACATCGGTCCGCAACTTAGACATCACCTCGGTGCCATCCGGATCTTGGCATCTCAGCGCCTTGTGGTGTATTCTCTTCAGAAAATATTGTTGCGCTGCCTTTGGCCCCATTCGCACATCGGTCCACAACTTAGACATCACCTCGGTGCCATCCGGATCTTGGCATCTCAGCGCCTTGTGGTGTCTTCTACTCCGAAAATATTGTAGAAAATATTGTTGCGCTGCCTTTGGCCCCATTCGCACATCAGTCCGCTACTGACACCATCTCACAGGCCAACAGGGCGCCCCACGCCGACTTTTACCATTGTAGGATGGCCACACCAGTGCCACAACTTGCTAGACACCACCTCGGTGCCATCCGGATCTTGGCATCTCAGCGCCTTGTGGTGTCTTCAAATCAGAAAATATTGTTGCGCTGCCTTTGGCCCCATTCGCACATCGGTCCGCTACTGACGCCATCTCACAGGCCAACGGGGCGCCCCACGCCGACTTTCAACATTGTAGGATGGCCACAGAAGTGCGACAACTTACTAGACACCACCTCGGTGCCATCCGGATCTTGGCGCATTGTGCTGCCTTCGGCCTATTCGCACATTGGTCCGCTACTGACGCAAACTCACAGGCCAACGGGGCGCCCCACGCCGACTTTCAGCATTGTAGGATGGCCACACCAGTGCGGCAACTTGCTACACACCACCTCGGTGCCATCCGGATCTTGGCATCTCAGCGCCTAGTGGTGTCTTCTATTCCGAAAATATTGTTGCGCTGCCTTCGGCCCCATTCACACATCGGTCCGCTACTGACGCCATCTCACAGGCCAACGGGGCACCCCACGCCGACTTTCAGCATTGTAGGATGGCCACACCAGTGCGGCAACTTACTAGACACCACCTCGGTGCCATCCGGATCTTGGCGCGTTGTGCTGCCTTCGGCCTATTCGCACATCGGTCCGCTACTGACGCAAACTCACAGGCCAACGGGGCGCCCCACGCCGACTTTCAGCATTGTTGGATGGCCACACCAGTGCGGCAACTTACTAGACACCACCTCGGTGCCATCCGGATCTTGGCGCGTTGTGCTGCCTTCGGCCTATTCGCACATCGGTCCGCTACTGACGCAAACTCACAGGCCAACGGGGCGCCCCACGCCGACTTTCAGCATTGTAGGATGGCCACACCAGTGCACCTTACTAGACACCACCTCGGTGCCATCCGGATCTTGGCGCGTAGTGAAGCTGCAGCAGCTGCAAATAAGCTTCAGACAGTGTTACAACCGCTGCTCAGAACTCTCAACTATGACACCACCTCGGTGCCATCCGGATCTTGGCGCGTTGTATTGCCTTCGGCCTATTCGCACATCGGTCCGCTACTGACGCCGCCTCACGTGCCAACGTATTTTCTCCGCATTTTATACCCTATGCCGCATAACAGGTCATGTGACTTGTTTATAAAACTTTTCATTGGTTCATTTTACTTTTGGTTTCCTAATGATGGAAGGCTTGATCATATGACCTAAAAACAACACTTTTCATTGGATGAAAACTTTTTTTTTTTCCCAAACGATGAAAGCCCCACCTTGTTTCTGGATGTTTCAGACTGAAGCTGGCGTCAGCATGAGAGCACCACCATCTCGTAGCTCAGTCGTGGTCATTCCGCGAGCAATCATGGCAGCCGCTCCCCACCAGAAGCCTGCAGGAGTCGGGGCCACCAAAACTTTTGATGAATTCTCAAGGCGGAGGGGACGCTTTCGAGAATGGGGTCCAAGACCTAGCAGACAAGCGTCCGATTTCCAAGGTGTCCCAGGGCCATTTCAGTGGACCAGGCCCAAAAAGGAAACAGCCTGCCGCCATTTTGAGAGTCCTGTGACAGCCGCCTATCGCTGCACCGCAAGAGTGGTCGCAACTCAGCTGAATTGCGGCTTTTGACACAGTGGACCAAAAACGGACGGAATGGCAACTGAAACTGTAAAGGGGCGCCCCACTACAACAGTAGACACTCCACCTGGAGAGGCCCGTTCACGCCGCCTCCCCCGGGGCGCCCCACGCCGTTATTCGGAGCAGCATTGTAGGATACCAAAACCAGTGCGGCAACTTACTGGACATCACCTTGGTGCCATCGTTCTGCTGCCTTGGAACTATTCGCACAACAGTTTGCTACTGATGACCCACCCCCGCGACGCCCCACGCCGTTATTTGCTGGGTGGCAACTTACTAGACATCACTTTCGTGTCATCTAGATTTCAGCGCGTTCTGCTGCCTTGGAACTATTCGCACAACAGTTTGCTACTGATGACCCACCCCCTGCGACGCCCCACGCCGGAAATCTGGACGTTGTGCTGCGTTGGGACTATTCGCACAGCCGACCGCTACTTCGTTGTTTTTCCCTTAAAATGTTTATATGTTATTACTATTTTTGTTTTCTTGTATATATTTATAAATTATTAAAGTTTTATAATCTTACTACTTTGTCGGAGTGCTATATATTTTTAATGTGACACATAATTGTAACAACTTTGATGTACAAAGAGTCATCCCTGGAATCTTCCGCTTCAGGCTCGGTCCCCTCCCCAATCACAATACAGGATGGTTTTCAGATAATAGCAACGCTTCTGATGTGACGGATCTCATCGAGTGTGGGCCTTGATCTACTATAACTCCTTTGAAGAGGGGTGATTCTTTACAGCTGTGGCCATAAACTACATCTGCAGGGCTAGCTGATACCCTAGGACCAGCCTGGACAATCGGACACAGAGGAAAAGGAGTGTCAGAGGGTGCGGTAGTGAATAGGGCGAAAGGGAGGTGTCGGACGGGCACAGGGTGTGATTCTCAGGGAAGAGCAGCGCAGATGGGGGGAGGTTTATTACCCATGCATAAGACAGAGAGCGGGGGTGACCACTGCCTGGGGGAGATGCTTGCGAGGGTGGGGAGCCATGCTAAGGATCGACAGCGTGCACAGAGTGGGTCTGGTCAAGGCATCTAAAATGGCTGCCGTGCACGACAAAAGTGTGGCATTTGAAAAAAGACAAGATGGCGCAGACAATGTTTTTCAACACTTCCTGATTTCCTTCGAATCGAACGTTAACAGACGTTGGGGCATATTACCAAAGTTAAGCGATATTTATCCCTAACGATGCTTAGCAACGATTTTTTTACCGTCAGAAATTATCGCAGATAAACCTTGCTATTATCAAGGTTTATCGCAAATACGATAAAAAACGACCGCAATGCATTAATATCGCTGAAAACTCAGCGATATTCATGCATTACCGAGCTAATGCTCTTAGCCATGTTATCCACCTCCCATTGGATAACATGGCTAAGAACTGCTCAGGGCAGGTGGTAGCTTTTGGAAATATTCGCGCTTATCTCGAATATTTCCAAAAAGTTGATAATAGCAGATAGCGATGTTAGCGACTGTTTCCAGTCGCTAACATCTTGGCATGCCCACTTTGCATGTCATTAGTGATAAATATCACTCACATGCAAAGTGGGGCCCAAGATGGTCGCTATCTTCTACTAGCCGTCGCTAACTGGTGTTAGCAACAGCTAGGTAATACACATATAATTTTATCTCCGCGAAGCGGAGCGCTGTTACAGATATATATCTTGTTTTGGACGTTAATTTCTCAAAATGCACTGAAGCACATATATTGAGACCTAGCAAAGGCACATCGGGCTACCAGTCCCTACAATTTTGCCAAGTTTCGTGCAAATCCATTCAGCTGTTCGATCCTACCGAGAGACAAGATGGCGGCCGCTACGGACTGTTTGGAATGTTTACAGACACCGGAGAGCCAATCAGCTTCGCTTCGCAAAGCTCCGTAACGCAAAAAGTACGCGAAGCGGTGCGCTGTTACAGATATATATCTTGTTTTGAACGTTAATTTCTCAAAATCCACTGGAGCACATATATTGAGATCTAGCAAAGGCACATCGGGCTACCAGTCCCTACAATTTTGCCAAGTTTCGTGCAAATCCATTCAGCTGTTCGATTATTATTATTTTTTATTTTTTTTGCCCCGCGGGGCCCTTTTAAAACCTCCACATCAAACCTAAACGGTCAGGGAGGATCTACTATGCCCCCTTATGGTCATTTGCCCCTTCGGTTTGGCCTCCGCTTGTCTCTCGATCCTACCGAGAGACAAGATGGCGGCCGCTACGGACTGTTTGGAATGTTTACAGACGCCGGAGAACCAATCAGCTTCGCTTCACAAAGCTCCGTTGCGCGAAAAGTACGCGTCCTGGAGCGCTGCCCGGTCCGCTGTTACAGATATATATCTTTTTTTAAACGTTAATTTCTCAAAATCCACTGTAGCACATATATTGAGACCTACAAAAGGCACATCGGGCTACCAGTCCCTACAATTTTGCCAAGTTTCGTGCAAATCCATTCAGCCGTTCGGGCTAAAAGTGAGGCCAACCGCCCTATGGAAAACTCAATGTTAAAAACACGTTTAAGGACCCCCCTTTTTTCTCAGCCCCCCCTTGACGAACCCCCCCCATATTTTCAAGGGCTACTCAGAAACAAAATGTTCAATTTTCCTGAAAATTTCAGCCAATTCCGTCCACAAACGCCAAAGTTATTAGACATAGAATTTTCAAAAATCCCATAGAGAAAAAATCCTAACTATATATACCTACTGGCGACCGCCAGTAGGTAATATATATATATATATATATATATCTATATATATATATATATATATATATATATATATATATATATATATATATATATATATATATATATATATGTATAGATATATATATATATATATATAGATAGATATATATTACCTACTGGCGGTCGCCAGTAGGTATATATAGTTAGGATTTTTTCTCTATGGGATTTTTGAAAATTCTATGTCTAATAACTTTGGCGTTTGTGGACGGAATTGGCTGAAATTTTCAGGAAAATTGAACATTTTGTTTCTGAGCAGCCACCAAAAATTTGGGGGGGGTTCGTCAAGGGGGGGCCGAGAAAAAAGGGGGGTCCCAAAACGCGTTTTTCCCATGTTAATTTCCATAGGGCGGTTGGCCTCACTTTTAGCTCGAACGGCTGAATGGATTTCCACGAAACTTGGCAAAATTGTAGGGACTGGTAGCCCGATGTGCCTTTGCTAGGTCTCAATATATGTGCTCCAGTGGATTTTGAGAAATTAACATTCAAAAAAATATATATATCTGTAAGCGCGCTCCGGGCAGCGCCCCGGTTCGCGTACCTGACGCGTAACGGAACTTCGCGAAGCTGATTGGCTCTTCGGTGTCTGTCAACATTCTAAACAGTCCGGAGCGGCCGCCATCTTGTCTCTCGGTAGGATCGAGAGACAATAGGAGGCCAAAACAAAGGGGGAAATGACCATAAGGGGGCATAGAAGATCCTCCCTGACCCTCTAGGTTTGATGTGGAGGCTTTAAAAGGGCGCTCGGTACGCGCACCGGGAAGCGGTCTGGGGAGCGTACTATAAGGAAAAAAGAATGATAGACTATGATATTTTGAAATATTGTATGTTTATTGATTGTTCTTTTTCTTGTGTTTTTTTTTGTTTTTTTTATTTATTTATTTATTTTGGTTGTACTTCATGAATTAGATATAAAAATGAATATTGTCTCAAATTTTTTTAATTATTAAATAAAAATGTATTGGTCAGAATTTTCATAGTTCAATAAAACTTCCAGCATTACATCATCTGGAATCTCCTCAAACATGCATGTTTCTATGTCTTGTAAGCATTCAATAAATTGTTCATCCAAAGACTGATCCATAACATTTTCATCTAAAAAATCTTCATTTAAAATCTCCTCAGATGTAATGTCGAAGGAAACATTGATATTTTCTTGCTCCCCTTCCATTTTTTTGCTGTAAATTGCATAAATAATAACTATATCAGAAGAGTTAGGGCACTGTTGGGTTTAAGTTCAGACAGGTAGTTTGGATTTTTTAACAGTGAATTTATCTTTGGGTAGTGTATGGTATCAGACTGGAAGTAGAAATATAAAAAAGTGTATGTGATGAAGCCTAAGTAAATTCATAATTATACAAGAGAAGCCTAAATCCATCCATAACTATAACAGAGAAGTCTATCTAAATCTATAACTATTACAGAGTGATAGTATAAAACTATCAGAAAAAGTTTTCCAAATTAACTTTAAGTGCACAATATACTTCAGTTTTCAAAATAACAACTTACCTTTCAAAAAGCAGTTTAAGTTCTCAGTGAAAATTTTCTTGAAATCTACTTCAGGAGGTGGTAGTCAAAATGGCTGTGTTTCTCTCTCTTTCTTTATATATGTTCAGGTACATAACCAATCAAATGTCAGGTAAAAAAAGTAGAAAATGAAAGTAACATTTTAATTGGTTGTCAATTCCAACACTTCAGATGTGTTTTGTGAAGTAATTTACCTCAGGGTATTTAGAGAGGTCTACAGGCTAAATGGCTAAATGGAATTCCAATCAAATTTGTGAAAATGGTAGGGATTGGTATGTAGTATGAGCTAATCTATATTTGGTGAAAGAGTCTCCAGTGGTTTTTCTGTGAATTACTTTCCCACCTTTTTTTGAGCGAGCGCTTCCCGGTGTGCGCCCCGGTACGCGAACCGGCAGCGTTACGGGAGTCCTCCATTTTGTGTTTCGGTAGAATTGAGATACAAGATGGAGGGCAAATAATGTTCAGAATGGGTAGAAGGGGGCATGGTAGACGTATCCTGACCCCCTAGGTTTTCTGAGGGTGGCTGAGGAGGACCATATGTGCGTAAAAAAAAACATTTTTTTTCAAATTTTCGCACAGTTAGCGTCCGGTGCGCGTACCGGGTAGCGCTCCGGGGAGCGTACTTTGGTGAAAATTAGTGAAAAAAGTTAGAGTAAAATAATAATTGTGAGTCATAAGATGTAGGGTAGCTCTGAAAAGAGCTTTTGGGTCCTGTGGCTGATGTAGGTACCTACAAGTAGGTACCAATGCACAGTCTTAAATTGAGGATGAAAATTATGTTCCCCTCATCTGAGAAGTGAACTCCATCTGCTCTGTAGATATCTTGCATGTAGTAACGCAAGTTATTGTTGTAGATGGAGCCCATTCCATGGTCTCTCATGTAAGCTGAAACAGACTTATTTACATGCTTCCTCGATTTCTCAATTTGTGGACAAAATTGGTTGGACCACTTCCATTTCTGTCTTTGGCATATATTTGAATATACCAAGGCAGTTTGAGGAAACAGTGCCATCAATTGCTCAAAGGTGTCCTTTAAAAGCATTTCCAGACCTACCCCAGTCAAAGTGCCCAAGTCATTTCCTCCACAGTGCACAATTAACAGGTCAGGTTTTGGCAAATGCAAAAAGGTTTTCACCAATGGTATCAATTGGTGACATTTTAATCCTCTGTGGCCAATCCACTTGATTTCCACATTTTGTAAATTGAGGTTGTGTAAATTTCTGTTATCAGCAAACCTTTGAGCCCAGTGGATATAACTATGTCCAACAATCCAGACAGAAAACATGGTGAGAGAAGGTTCTGCTGCAGTCAGATGAAGTGTGGCAATGAAATGGCAGTTGAAAAAATAAGAGTGTATAATGAAAAAAACTGTGGAGTTTCTGTGGTAATTAATCAGTAGCAGTGATTGGTGGATTTTGATTGCTGAAAACAGAAAGTTAGGGTGCATGGATGAGTTCTTTGAAAGATGTAATTTGAATGGTCAAGAAAAAATCATTTTATGAAAGATTGCACTGGATACGCAGGGGAAACACCCATTACATCGATGTAAATACATCGCGGTGCTATCGCACCGCGATGTTTACATCGCATGGTCGTTCACATCGCAGCCTATTAGTCCGCATGGTACAACGGCGCGATGGCATTAACATCGCATGCAATTACAACGCATGCGATGTTACAATGGGTGTGGTTAAATCTCCATATAAAGTGAAATGATCATGTCTCATGCCAAAGTGGTTGTACTGCATGTTAGATACACATATTATTGTTCACGTGCTGAGACTAGTAAAAACGGGCTAACAACGTGTCCCTGTCAAACCCATCGGTTAAATACAAGGGACGCGGAGTGCACGCTCGGCACGTTTATTCTGAAAGGAATGTTGTACGACTGATCGCCTGGGTGTGATGACTCAGTGAAGTCATGATGAAACACATGGCCCTTTAAATCACGTCAAACCTTTCTGTCTGCAAAAGCGCAGCGCACATTATTGTCAATAAATGTTGATACACAGAAACATATTACGGCATTGTTGGAATATAGACAGTTTTGTGAGCACTTTACAGAGTCAGAACACATATAGAAAATTTGGGTTAAATCTCCATATAAAGTGAAATGATCATGTCTCATGCCAAAGTGGTTGTACTGCATGTTATATACACATATTAATGTTCACCTGTATATAGAAGCACCCAGGAGATAGTGTCATTTGAGATGTGCACCAATCGACTGGCGTATAAGATGGATGGCGATTGGGCCTGTCAATCTGAGAAGGAGTGTGGCTAAAAAACCTTTTAAGGATATGTACTGCATGTTAGATAGACATAATATTCACAGGTATATAAAGGATAGTGTTATTTGAGATGTACATATCAATTTGAGAAGGGGTGTGGTTAAAAAAACGTTTTAATGGTATGTAATCTCCCTAGTGGTATGTGGGTATAAGAGGGTGTATTTTGCATCTTCTAGTCACCATTCACGAACATTCAGTATGGAGCCAACGTCACCTTCCCTTATGCCCAGTTTGACTTCTTCAATCACTAGCCATCTGATGGATTCGGGGGGGGGGTCCAATGTTTGACTAGGGGTGCCCCTGCTCTACCGCATCTTACCCTTCTTAAAAGAGTGCATGGGGGGGGTTTTGCTATGCAGATCGTCTGCCACCAATTGCAAATGTTTGTTAATAATATGCCTGATTTCATTACTCGTTCTTTAGGTTGTGCCAGGCCCGTGGCTGCATGGATGGATGCATGGATGGGTGGATGAATGGATGGCGCATGGATGAATGGATGGCAGATGGATGCATGGATGGGTGTATGGCTGGCTGGATGGATGCATGGATAGGTGGACGGATGCATGGATGGCTGTATGGATGGATGCATGGATAGGTGGATGGCTGTATGGACGGATGCATGGATGGCTCTATGGATGGATGCATGGATAGGTGGATGGCTGTATGGATGGATGCATGGATGGGTGGATGAATGGATGGCGGATGGATGCATGAGATGGTCTCAGTCGCATTTATGAGCTATGATGCATTCTGCAATAGCAGCTGCACTACTTTTATCCTCCGCAAATTGCTAGCTTCAGCAAATGTGTAAGAGACTTAAAGTATCGTAGTTTTCAGAATCTATTTTGGTAATCTTAAGTGATGTAAGCATCAGGTAACCTGTCTCAAATTAGGGAAATGCATGCTTTGAGTTTTTGTGGGTGGCAAAGTTTCACTTAGTCGATTTATTGTATTTTGAATAACGTGGTCCATAAAAACAGTGCATAGAAAAAGACATTGAATAAATTGTATGCAGTTCGTCTTGATGTGTGTGTACTTAATCACACTTGTGTGTCCATACACCGTCATTGGCCCTTTTTTTAATTTTTGCAGATGCTTCACAGAATAGGCAAAAATAGTTTTTGTCGATGCTGAAGATCGACAAACAGCATTGGCAAAGCCGTGAGGTCCAAAAGGTGTGACCTGTTAGCTTTGCCAATGCTTTTTTTTATTGCAGCACCCGCCTCTGTGAGGGACACGGCCTTGAACAAATGTAGGTATTCTGGCATAATACGAATGTAATGATGGCCTGTCCCTTACAAGCTTTGATTTCCTTATTCACAGCCACCTCAATTGGACTCGCAAGCAGAATGACGTTTCATCAATATTTAATGAAGCAGCATACCTCAGATCCTACAAATGGCTATTTAGTACTGTACACGAGAAGTACATCGGTCCCAGCAACAAAGCAGATAACCTCTGATCGTAGGGCGCTTAGTGTGTCGCGCGATGTAAAGTCGCCAATGTGACACCATAATCAATTAAATTCCTGCATTTGCGTTGCAACAACTTGCGATGTGGAAATCGCCGATGTGACTGCCGTTGCGATGTAATGACCGCGATGAAAACTCCCGCGCGGTCTTTGTTTACGATGGATTGTCATACAACCCAGGACCGATACGCAGGTGTACTGAGAGTTCAGAGTTCAATTGAAACATTGTTGTGTGAACTTGCAAACATGAGAGGTCTTTCAGGAGGTGGTTGCTATGCAAAAAAGGCAGAAAGGGCAGAGGGGGGAAGGGTGTTGATTTGAAAAAAGTGAGGGAAGAGTTTTGATTGGGTGACATGAGAGATATGTGTGATGAATTACAGCATTTCTGTGGCATTGTTGCTTGCAGACTCTGGAGTGCATACCTTTTGCTCTGCTAAAGACAAATTGGTGTGTGTCTGAGACTGTTTTGAAACTCATAAAGTATTTGCTAAGGTGAGAAAAGATTCATTTAATTTAAATAGAGAATAGTATGCTTTAAGGAGAAAATTATGAAGAAAGTTGTGTATTTAAAATGTTGCTTTGTGTCAAGTGTTTTAGAAATAGATTTTGTTTCTTTGAGTTACATAGCCATGTTAAAAGTGACGCAAAAATAGTGCAAGGGTCTTACAAAAATGCTTTCATGTGTCTTAGGGCATTTTAACTCACTTCTCCATGAATGTAGGAATATAATTGCTTTACAATATGTGTTTAAAAAGTTTTTTGAAATCAATTAGGTTTCTTGATATGTACTGGTAGAGTTTCATAGGTTAATTGGGGCATATTTACAAGGCTTTTGAGTTCATTTGATGTAATTTGTCCCATTTTATTTTAAGACATTTCCTTGTGGTGCAAGGTCCTTGTAAATACGCCCCTATGTGTGCTTGGCAAATTTAGATTTTGATTCTTTGAGTCACATAGCCATGTTAAAAGTGACCCAAAAAAGGTGCAAGGGCCTTAAAAAAACGCTTTCATGTGTCTTAGGGCATTTTAAGTCATTTCCCCTTGAATGTAGGTATATAATTGATTTAGATGATGTGTTTAAAAACGATTTTTGAAATCAATTAGGTTTCTTGATATGTAGTGCTAGAGTTTTATAGGTTGCTTGGGGCATATTTATAAGGCCTTTGAGTCTCTCTGATGTTATTTTTTACAAGGCTTTTGAGTTCATTTGATGTATTTTTCCCATTTTATTTTAAGACATTTCCTTGTGGTGCAAGGTCCTTGTAAATACGCCCCCATGTGTGCTTGGCAAATTTAGATTTTGATTCTTTGAGTCACATAGCCATGTTAAAAGTGACCCAAAAATGGTGCAAGGGCCTTAAAAAAACGCTTTCATGTGTCTTAGGGCATTTTAAGTCATTTCCCCTTGAATGTAGGTATATAATTGATTTAGATGATGTGTTTAAAAACTATTTTTGAAATCAATTAGGTTTCTTGATATGTAGTGCTAGAGTTTTATAGGTTGCTTGGGGCATATTTATAAGGCCTTTGAGTCTCTCTGATGTTATTTTTTACAAGGCTTTTGAGTTCATTTGATGTAATTTTTCCCATTTTATTTTAAGACATTTCCTTGTGGTGCAAGGTCCTTGTAAATACGCCCCCATGTGTGCTTGGCAAATTTAGATTTTGATTCTTTGAGTCACATAGCCATGTTAAAAGTGACCCAAAAATGGTGCAAGGGCCTTAAAAAAACGCTTTCATGTGTCTTAGGGCATTTTAAGTCATTTCCCCTTGAATGTAGGTATATAATTGATTTAGATGATGTGTTTAAAAACGATTTTTGAAATCAATTAGGTTTCTTGATATGTAGTGCTAGAGTTTCATAGGTTGCTTGGGGCATATTTATAAGGCCTTTGAGTCTCTCTGATGTTATTTTTCCCATTTTAATTTTAGACCTTTCCCTGTGGTGCAAGGTCCTTGTAAATTCCCCCCCATATCTGTGCTTGGCAAATTTAGATTTTGATTCTTTGAGTCACATAGCCATGTTTAAAATGACCCAAAAATGGTGCAAGGGCCTCAAAAAAAACGCTTTCATGTGTCTTAGAGCATTTTAAGTCATTTTCCCTTGAATGTAGGTATATAATTGATTTAGATGATGTGTTTAAAAACGATTTTTGAAATCAATTAGGTTTCTTGATATGTAGTGCTAGAGTTTCATAGGTTGCTTGGGGCATATTTATAAGGCCTTTGAGTCTCTCTGATGTTATTTTTCCCATTTTAATTTAAGACCTTTCCCTGTGGTGTAAGGTCCTTGTAAATACGCCCCCATGTGTGCTTGGCTAATTTAAGTACTGATAGGATGTGCTTCTACATAGGACCTGTGTTGTGTTTTCAAATTATGACCAGAAAATCTTTTTTTTTTTTAAAACGCTTTTCACATTTATGAGAAGGTCATATTTTGTGTGCTTCTGTAAATAAATATTGAACTGAGAAATATTAAACTGAGGCTTCTGTAAGTGTCAAAGGAGGTGAGTAATGTACATTGCTCTGTTGGATACAGTCCTCATCCTCTGCGTACTCTTGGATATGCTAGACTAAATCTGCTCAATGAGATAACTAAGCTGAGGAAACACAGGTTATGTGATTCTGAAATGAGGAAAAGAAATTCCACATTTTTCAATTAAATTACCTGTGTTTCTTAACTTTACGAATCACATTGTGCAGATGAGGTTTAGGCCTGTCCACAGACACAGAAGAGGTCTGGCCTTTGTTCAAGAGTGAAGTGGACATGACTCACTTCATTGGTAGGCCTGCACATGTATTATCTCCTCTGTACTCTTCAACAAGCGTAAATTTCATCTGCAACCCTGAGTAGGACTTACCTGAAACAAATCTGTGGATAGGCCACACCTTATCAGCATCTAGAAACAATCATTTAAAATGTTGAGGGCAGATTTATGATGGCCGTGCGCCTCTTTTGCGCCGCTGTTCCGTCACTTTTGTGACGCAGCAGCAGTGTAAAAGATGCACCATGTTGCAAGATACGCCTCAGTTCATCTCCAGCAAGATACCGTCAGTTTAAAATGTATATAATTAGGACTGTGTAGGGGGCATGCAGAAGCTGAGGCTTCAGTAAGTGTCAAAGTTGTTGCATGCAGTGCTGCACTTCTGCGTACTCTTTTATATGCTGGACTACATCTGCACAATGAGATACCTAAGCAAAGGAAACACAAGTGATGTGATTGTGAAATGAGCAAAAGAAATTGCACGTTTTTCAATTACATCACCTGTGTTTCCTAATATTATGATTCAGAAAAGGGGGTGGTGATGGACAGAGCATCTGAATTAAGCAGAACACTCATACCCAGTCAAAAGATCAGGGCTTGATCCATCACCGTTTTTTAGCTCACTGCACCATCCCAGTTCAGAACCTGGCTACATGCAAATTAGTCTGTCCCTGGCCCAGTGCATCATGGGAACAGGGCAGACCAAACTACCAAGCCAATTCTTTACTGGAAAGGAAACAAGCTTCCAGGGACCGGTTTCTGGCATTACAGCCGTCTTCAGCCCGGCTTGCTTGAATCCTGATGGTGCAGTGAGCAAGGGACTCAAATCTGAGCATACCCTTCCACGCTTGTGGTGGCCAAAACGATTCAGAAAAGGGGGTGGTGATGGACAAAGCATCTGAATTAAGCAGAACACTCATACCCAGTCAAAAGATCAGGGCTTGATCCATCACCGTTTTTTAGCTCACTGCACCATCCCAGTTCAGAACCTGGCTACATGCAAATTAGTCTGTCCCTGGCCCAGTGCATCATGGGAACAGAGCAGACCAAACTACCAAGCCAATTCTTTACTGGAAAGGAAACAAGCTTCCGGGGACCGGTTTCTGGCATTACAGCCGTCTTCGGCCCGGCTTGCTTGAATCCTGATGGTGCAGTGAGCAAGGGACTCACATCTGAGCATACCCTTCCACGCTTGTGGTGGCCAAAACGATTCAGAAAAGGGGGTGGTGATGGACAGAGCATCTGAATTAAGCAGAACACTCATACCCAGTCAAAAGATCAGGGCTAGATCCATCACCGTTTTTTAGCTCACTGCACCATCCCAGTTCAGAACCTGGCTACATGCAAATTAGTCTGTCCCTGGCCCAGTGCATCATGGGAACAGGGCAGACCAAACTACCAAGCCAATTCTTTACTGGAAAGGAAACAAACATCCGGGGACCGGTTTCTGGCATTACAGCCGTCTTCGGCCCGGCTTGCTTGAATCCTGATGGTGCAGTGAGCAAGGGACTCACATCTGAGCATACGCTTCCACGCTTGTGGTGTCCAAAACGATTCAGAAAAGGGGGTGGTGATGGACAGATCATCTGAATTAAGCAGAACACTCATACCCAGTCAAAAGATCAGGGCTCATTGCGCCATCAGGATTCAAGCAAGCCGGGCCGAAGACGGCTGTAATGCCACAAACCGGTCCCCGGAAGCTTGTTTCCTTCCCAGTGTAAGAATTGGCTTTTGTAGTTTGGTTTGCCCTGTTCCCATCATGCACTGGGACAGGAACAGACTAATTTGCATACAGCCAGGTTCTGAAACTGGGATGGTGCAATGAGCTAAAAAAACGGTGTTGGATCTAGCCCTGATCTCTTGACTGGGTGAGAGTATTCTGCTTAATTCAGAGACTCTGTCCCTCACCACCCCTTGTTGTAAATAATTTTGTCCACCCTAAGCGTGGAAGGGTATACTCAGACATGAGTCCCTTGCTCATTGCACCATCAGGATTCAAGCAAGCCGGGCCGAAGACGGCTGTAATGCCAGAAACCGGTCCCCGGAAGCTTGTTTCCTTCCCAGTGTAAGAATTGGCTTTTGTAGTTTGGTTTGCCCTGTTCCCATCATGCACTGGGACAGGAACAGACTAATTTGCATACAGCCAGGTTCTGAAACTGGGATGGTGCAATGAGCTAAAAAACGGTGTTGGATCTAGCCCTGATCTCTTGACTGGGTGAGAGTATTCTGCTTAATTCAGAGAATCTGTCCCTCACCACCCCTTGTTGTAAATAATTTTGTCCACCCTAAGCGTGGAAGGGTATACTCAGACATGAGTCCCTTGCTCATTGCACCATCAGGATTCAAGCAAGCCGGGCAGAAGACGGCTGTAATGCCAGAAACCAGTCCCCGGAAGCTTGTTTCCTTCCCAGTGTAAGAATTGGCTTTTGTAGTTTGGTTTGCCCTGTTCCCATCATGCACTGGGACAGGAACAGACTAATTTGCATACAGCCAGGTTCTGAAACTGGGATGGTGCAATGAGCTAAAAAACGGTGTTGGATCTAGCCCTGATCTCTTGACTGGGTGAGAGTATTCTGCTTAATTCAGAGACTCTGTCCCTCACCACCCCTTGTTGTAAATAATTTTGTCCACCCTAAGCGTGGAAGGGTATACTCAGACATGAGTCCCTTGCTCATTGCACCATCAGGATTCAAGCAAGCCGGGCCGAAGACGGCTGTAATGCCAGAAACCGGTCCCCGGAAGCTTGTTTCCTTCCCAGTGTAAGAATTGGCTTTTGTAGTTTGGTTTGCCCTGTTCCCATCATGCACTGGGACAGGAACAGACTAATTTGCATACAGCCAGGTTCTGAAACTGGGATGGTGCAATGAGCTAAAAAACGGTGTTGGATCTAGCCCTGATCTCTTGACTGAGTGAGAGTATTCTGCTTAATTCAGAGACTCTGTCCCTCACCACCCCTTGTTGTAAATAATCCTAATATTATGAATCACATTGTGCAGATCAAGTTTAGGCCTGTCCAGGGAAACAGAGGAGGTCTGGCCTTTGTTCAAGAGTAAAGTGGACATGACTCACTTCATTAGTAGGCATGGACATGTATTATCTCCTCTGTACTCTTCAACAACTCTAAATTTCATCTGCAACCCTGAGTAGGCCTCACCTCAAACAAACCTCTGGATAGGACACACCTTATTGGCATCCTGAAACAATCATTTAAAATGTTAGGGACAGTTTTATTATGGCTGTGCACCTCTTTTGCGCTACTGTTGCGTCACTTTTGTGAGACAGCAGCAGTGCAAAAGATGCACCATGTTGCAAGATAGGCCTCACTTCATCTGCATCAAGATACTGTTAGTTTAAAATGTATATTTTTAGGACTGTGTAGGGGCATGGAGAAGCAGAGGCTTCTGTAAGTGTCAAAGTTGTTGAAAAACTGTTTGTCCTTCAATCTTTTCCCTTGTCTTTTCTAATTTTTAAATACATGTTTTAATATTTATCAAATGTTTGTTCTTTCTTTCACAGATTGAAAGTATAAAAATAACAAGTGACTAAGTTAACGACAATTATAAGGTAAATGTTTTGTACTCTTTTCGTTACATTTCTATCACATTTAACTTCTATTAGTTTCACTACTTCATTTCTTTAACCCTCACTTTCCTGCCTTTGCTACTTCCCTCATTCCTTTCTCTATTACTTACTTACTCTACTCCTTCCACTCTTTTTCTCAGTCCCTCTTTTCTCATACTTCCTCACTCTTGTTCATTCACTCCGTCTCTATTACTCTCACTGTCTCTGACTGATCACTCTTTCACTACTTGTTCATTATGCTTTCTCTCTGTAGTTCAAGCACACTAAGGGGCATATTATCAACACAGGCAATAAAATTATCGCTGCTTTTATCGGCAGAAAACTGCCGCAAAAGTGGCTTTAGCGGCAGTTTTCTTCCACAAAAGCGGCTTTAGCGGCAGTTTTCTGCCGATAAAAGCAGTCATTATCAGCAGAAAACTGCCGCAAAAGCGGCTTTAGTGGCAGATTTCTGCCGATAAAAGCAGCGATAATTTTATCACCTATGTTGATAATATGCCCCTATGTTATTTACATTTCTATGCTGTTTCAATCATTCCTTTTCTGTTACTTCATTTTTTTATGCTTTCTGTTTTTTCTCTCTGTTATTCCACATGTTTTAATCTTATTTTGAACATTCACTCACATTCTCTAAGAAACTCTTGTTTATTATTCTTCTACTCTCCTTTTTTTCTTCCACTTCCTTATCTATTTTGTTTTTCACAATTATACCGTCTTCCATCTGTTCTTCGGTAAATAGATCTATTAAACAGTATCTCTGTGTTACTCCCTATAGCTGTCTTTCTTTTAACATTACTCTCTGTTTCCTTCCCTTATACTTACTTTTTTTTTTTTTTTTCGGTTCGCTCCCGGTTCGCGTACCGGCGAGCGAACCGGGAAGCGAACCAAAAGAAATAGAGGTTGCCAGAGTGCTAAACATTCTAGCAATTTTTTTATAAAGGGGAGGTAGTTCTGAAAAGAACTTTTTTTAAAATTATTTTTGTTGTTTTATATTTTTTTGTTATTTTTCTGAACATTTTTTTACTTTTTTTGTATTTTTTGAACGGTTTTATATTTTTGGGGGGGGAACGAAAACGATTCATTGTAAAGGGCTCAACAGGAGCAACAAAAAAAAAGATAATTTATTTTCTGGGGCCTTTTCGACAATCATGATTGTCGATAGCTTTGTTGATTAGAGTGATGCTACTTTCTCTGTAGCAAATCAACTGATTGCAACGCACGCACACTTGTTTGACTTCCCCGAACCTCATCTGTATATTTGGGACCGTCTCCCTCGCCTCTGGTCCCGTCACTTCCTCTACAACTGATCTTCTGGCCACAGAAGAAGGATTGTCTTGCTGGTCACGTAACTGCGCAGCACTGTAGTTTGATAGGGTGCCACCTCTCCATATGGCGATGCATTGTATAATTGCCATAACTATATTTTTTATCTGTCCCTCTGGACAAATCTTTCTTACAGATAAGGCAAGTTATGTACCGGGCATTGACTTTTTTTTGGCCCCGGGGATATTTAAAAAATTGCCAAATAAAGTTTTCTTTGACATGAGACCTCCTGGGCTCCTCAGGCAAAAACTCCCTCTGTTGCTGCTCTTCCTCTTCTTCCTCTTCTTCCTCCTCTTGCTGAATGATAACTTCAGCAGGTGGTCCTCTCTTCCTAGGAGGTGGTGGTGGTGGTGGGGATGCACCAGCTGAAGCTACTAATGAAGCCATTGCTCAGTGATGACAAAGGGTCTTCCTCTCACAAAGATGAAAGTCAGAGTGAGGAAACAAGGAGGGGTTTTCATCATTTGGGAAAAACAAAAGTTCTGAACCAATGAAAAGTGTTACTTTTAGGTCACATGACCTAGTCTTACATCATTAGGAAACCAAAAGTGAAATGAACCAATGAAAAGTGTTATTAACAAGTCACATGACCTGTTGTGTTTACGTTACGTGCTCCGCGCCGCGCCCCGGATCGCTTCCGGGAAGCTGCGCTTCGCGCCTCGCTTCGCGTACCGGTTCACTTCCGGGTACGCGGCGCGTCATATGACGTATCACGTGACAACGCGATACGTCACGCTGACGCGACGCGTCACGATGTTGTTTTCTAACGCGGCAGTTGCGCTAACGGAACGTTTACCGGTTCGCGGACCGGGTCGCGGCACCAAACTGAGCTAACGGGAAGCTGCCCGGTTCGCGGACCGGGAGCGAATCAAAAAAAATTATTAAAAAAAATACATAAAAAAATTGTATTAAAAACATATAAAAATTTTTTTTCGATTTAAAGAAGAATACATTTTAAAGCTTTTGATATTTGCTATTAAAAAACCATTGAAATTCACTGAAAAAACCATAGGTTATAGACCATATATAGTTAGGAATTAGCATTTACAAAACCTTGAAAATTCACTGAAAAAACCATAGGTTATAGACCATATATGGTTAGGAATTAGCATTTAAAAAACCTTATTTTACTCACACAAAACCAATGAAATTCCATATATAGTTAGTTGCACTAACTATATATCGCGCACCCGCAATCCACTGCTGATGATGTCACATATTACATCATTCATGACATGGTCAGTGACATCACTGATGACATCACTGATGACATCTCAAATGACATCACTGATGACATCACTGATGACATCTCATTTGACATCAATGACCACATCACTGATGATATCATTCATGTGACAATACAATGCATCTCCTCACATTTTAATATTACCTCTGTTACACCCAGTGTTAAATACAGAGTATAATTTTTGAAACCATTGACACACCAATACTAGTTACTACATACACACTCACTGATTCCTACGTCTACATACACATTCACTCATTCACCCATACAATCATTCATACATACAATCACTCTTCTTTACAACACTATCAAATGCACTCATACAGCTATACAGACACTCACACTCTGCCACTCATCCATGGAGTTACTCACACACCTAGTCAGTCCTGTAAAGAATCAATCACACTTCCATTTTCTAATCTATACAGTTAAACATAGAGCACCTTACATTTTCAAACATATACTAACACATACTTACTCTCTTATACAATCATTGATACAAGTACACATTGATCTGCACAGAGTCACACACCTCCCAGCCAGCCACACACAAACTCAGTCTCCCATACAAATACTTGGGCAATCAATCAATAACCCAGTTCAGTTCATTTAGTCTTTATTTCGAATAAAATTCATAAAAGACCACAAAATAAAAACATTTTCAATATATCAACATTTTTACATTTTACAGTGGAACCCCAGGTATAAAAAAAATTTGCCATCAGGCAATATACAAACATTAAAAGACAAGTTAATCAATAAAGGGTTACAGGTTCTTTGCGCGAATCAGCCACATCCACCCCAAAAATGTAGCAACACAGATCACAGATTTTTCAGTACGCATGTCACGTAATTTCAACAGGGCTGTACGATTCCCATCACAATTTAAGGTTTTACAAATTGGTCTCATCCATTTTAGTCGGGGCAATCGATATGCTGGGCAAGCAAAAAACAGATGACCAATACTTTCAACCTGGTCAGGACAATAAGGGCATTTAATGCTTGAGTTCTTTGCCCACTTTGCAGTAAAGGAATTGATCGGCAAAGTGCCCACCCAAAACTGATGATACAGCTTACGGTCTAGGCTTTTGCATATCAAATCCCAATAGGGCTCAAGGGACGGTATTATCTTGTGTGTTAAAAACAGTCCCGTTAGGCTATTTTCTGATGAGAGGGAGACCAGCGCAGATTTCTTTGCAGCCCAAAATAGCTCTTTAAATTCCGCTTTAGAAGGGAACCCAGAACATTCAGGATGTAGCCATAATTCGGGGAGGCCCATAGAGTACAAAATTTGTTTGACCTCCCGCAACCAAGGAATGTTCTGGGCACCCCACAATGATCTAATCTCGCCCAGTTCGTGAGCGAAAAGACTAAGCTCTTGGGTCGTCCAGAGGCGTCGCCAAAAAGCAACAAGACGATACTGTGCCATCTCATCCAGGGGTCTGCAGCCTAAGTCCAAAAGCAATGGTTTTATGGGTGTCGATTGAGGTAGCCCCACTAAGTTCCGAAAGAACCTGTTCTGTGCTGTGGTTAGTGCTGACAAGCCTTTGTAGCCCCATATGTCCGCACCATACAGGGTAGCTGCATTAACCTTGGCCTCATAGATTTTTAACGCTGGTGTGATGCGTTTGGTCAAGGTTTTTTTCTGTTCCTTCAGCAAGCATCCTGTGAGGCGAACAAATTTAAGAATTAAAACCTCCAACTGGGGGTTCCAAGTAAGTTGATGGTCAAGGGTCACGCCCAAATAGGTCATGACTTTGACCTGTTCGATTGGGACACCTCCTAATAAAAATGAACTTTTAATTTGTTTATTTTTGTTAAAAACCATAAATTTAGTTTTTTCAGCATTAATCTGAAGGTCATTTTCTGTGCAAAATTCTGCAAATCTATTTAGAGCTGCTTGTAAGCCACTCCGAGTCTTGGAGAGGAGCAGGGTATCATCGGCGAATATTAACATGGGGTACTTTGATCCCCCCAGGGTGGGAGCGTCTGTTTGTGTTTCGCTAAAGAAAGCAACCACACGATTAATAAACAGGAGAAACAGGGTGTGGGCCAGCACGCAACCCTGCCGGACCCCCCGTTCGACAGGGAAGCTAGCGGTCACCTGGCCCTGCTTCCCCCATCTTACACGGGCAAAGTTATCCTCATGTAAGCGCCTAACCAGCTCTAATAGTTCAGGCGGAAGGCCCATGAGTCTAAGGGCATCCCAAAGTTTAGCCCTGGGAACCAAGTCGAATGCCGACCTAAGATCGACAAAGGCGGCATAGATGACACCGCCACCCAAAAAGACCACCTTCCAATACAGCATGGTTAGACGAAACACCTGATCTAGGGTGCTGGTGCCTGATCTGAACCCTGCTTGCATGGGGGAGAGTATATTGTTCTGCTCAATCCACCCCTGTATTCTAGCTAGGGCCATTCTTGATACCACTTTCTGTATGGTATCAATCAGGCTAATGGGGCGATAGTTTTTCGGTGAAGATCGATCCCCTTTCTTATAGACTGGAAGTATTTCAGACCCTTTCCAGGATTGTGGTACCCTTGCCCCTGCTGCAATAGAATTTGCTAAAGTTGTTATGTAAGGGACCCACAGTTCTAAATTCAGTTAAAAAAGGTCTGCTGGTACTGCATCTATACCTGGGGCTTTCCCAGACTGGATTAAGCCTAAGGCATGTTCAGTATCCGAAGTACAAAAGGTAAGCCTATCCCCATAAATTACTGGTATGGTCCCTACTACGGACTCACCTGCCAGCTGGACAATATTAGGATCTTGAAATTGAGAGGAAAAAAATTTCACCCAATTAGCAGCGGAAACATGATTTTCAGGTGTAAGTGAATCGGAGCCCCTTGCCCCATCTGACTAACTCCCAAAACTTAATTTGGTTGGACGACTCACAGGCTTTAAGGATTTCAAGCCAGTACGAATCATCCCATTCCCTTTTAGCTTCCCAAATGATATGTTTGTAGGCCTGTCTCGCTATCCTAATGTCTGGAGTGTTTCTAGATTTAACAGCAGCAATTAAAATGCTGTGTGCTTCTCTACAATTTTTGTTATACCAACCTTTGGGTTGCTTCACTTTCTGTTTTCTACATGGCCTAGTGAGCAGTTCCCTAATGGCCACAAAACATGCCTCGTGGAGATCAACAATAATGGGCTTTGCTTTGTCATTAGGTGGTAATGCACTCATCTTATCTCTAGTATCTAGGACCAGTTCTTCTATTTGACAGACAAGCTCCTGATCAGCTATGACCCTCGACCATTTGACCCGTCTTCTGTTGTCCCTCAAGACTAGGTCTGATGTGATACAGGCTGTTTCTGCCAGGGGGAGCCCTAGACCCGGGACCTTAAGTACAAGTGAAAGTGGGTTGTGGTCGCTCTCTGGCCTTGTTTCTATTGACATATCCACTATGGTATCCCAGGAGTCAATGTTGACTAATATGTAATCGATGCGACTCGCACTAGACCCATTATTAAATGTTGGTTTGCCCGCCTTGTCAGATAGGCTACGGCCGTTCACCGCCCGGAACCCCCATTCCAGGCAGAGTCCAAGCCAGTGGAGAGCAGCCTCCGTACCCCTGACTCCCTTAGTTATTGCTAGCGGGGGAATATTCCAGATAATATCATCATCCATCCCTACGTCCTCAACAAAGTTTAGGATGGGTTCGAATGAGCAGTTCAGGTCACCGGCCACTAAAACGAGCTGGTCACTTTTGTGCTCATTTAGGAGGTCTTCCAAGTCATTAAGGATAGGTTGTTTTTTACCACCCTGACAACCTCGGGCATAAATATTAATTAGAACAATATCCTTACAATTCTCCTTGCTTAAGGATAAACAAAGGAGATCAGGGTTCTTCACCAAGATTTCCCTAACGCTGAAACCAAGTAAGTTTTTTATCCATATGGTTAAACCACCCGAAGCCCTAACACTGGGGCCCTGTAATGCAGGTTTATAAAAATTTAGGAAGCCTACTCTATACAGGGGATCAACTGACCAGGTTTCCTGGAAAGCGATGATATCATGTGTAGTAATGTAATCAACCCAATCATCGTTATCCAGGCGACCCCTTAAACCTGCTATGTTCCAAGAGGCCATTTTAATTTCATTAACTGAATTACTAGGGCCAGGAGTCTCAGATTGTCCCAGAACTCTTAACTCAGCCGGAATTGAATTATAAACAATGTCCAGTGTTAATCGTGGGCCTGAAGGCGACATGGAGCAAGCCATACTGGGTAGTGCCTGGGGGGGCGGAATGAGATCTACTGGATGTTTTAAAGCATCCACCCCCCCAAGTCAGTCGACCTCATCCAAGCAGCCAAACATATTTGATGTAGGAACACCTTGCCACCTGGATCTCTGGATAAGCCCACCATTCCCAATTCCTCTGTGCATGGGCTTTTGGATTGTCGTCCAAGACCCTCCCATTCCAGGCTGCCGTCGAGGAGGATAGAAAAAAGTGAGAGGTCTAACAACGACTGAATGGTCGTCTTCACAAGGGGCCCATAAACAAAGATGCTGTGCTGTATGGGGGTCAGCAAATGACACCACTATACAGTCACCAGTAATGGATTTATGGTGGGTCCAACCCATGGTACTCTTCGCACCATTAAAACCTGACATCTTTGGTGACTAGGTAGCTGTCTATTCTTGTTTAGCCAATAAGTGACCTTATTTTTAAGAGACCAAAGGTTCTCTTTTGTTTGTGGGTCAAGAGTAGGTACACCAGCTAATACGATGACATATGGACTGGCCTCTGGTGGTAGATCGATGTAACCACCACGAAAATTCGGTCGGCTAGATTCTAAGGATGGCAAATTCTTGTTAGACAATTGGTTAGGCTGTTGTACAAAAGATTGAGGCCTGGGTTTAAAACGTGCTACATTTCGTTGAGAACTAGTTTGAGCCCTAACATTAGATAGTGTTGTATTTTTGGCAGGGCAAGCTTGTTGTCTGGGTTTGGGTGGTAATGGATCCTGGGATGGGAGACAGACGCTAGGATTAGAAGTAGTAATAGCGCTATCCCCAACTATTGTACGAGGTTTTGGTACAGGTTTAGGTCTTGTAGGTAGGGGGGCCGGGGGATCTGACTCTAATGGCTGGGAAATTGAACCCTCACCCTGTGAGAGCCTAGCTTCCATTTGCTTAAGACTAAAGCTAGCCAATGTAACTATAGTCCTATCCATTTCTAGCAAATGGTTTTCCATTCTGGAAAGTCTAAGTTCCAGGGGGGTAAGTAGCTTTTTAAGTGTGTCCCAAACAGTTTGTAAGAATTCCTCGTCCGCCCTCCTATGTCCCTCTCCCACACTCAATATACCCTCATTGGACCCTTCCTTATTCTTGTCTTGGAAAATTACCACTGGGGGATCAAACTCAACACCACTTGGAACAAGGCTGATGTCACTGCCTAGTAAAGCTGTGGTGGTTTTATCTTTTACTTCCCCAAACCCAAGTGTTCCCAATGGTCGTCGACTATTAAAAAACTGGGATCTCGCAAATTTAGCCTTTTTGCGAGCAAAAATAGACCTAGCCAGACTTTTTTTCCGCTGTAGGGCAACCTTTCTAGCATTAACAGCAATCTTGGGCATGACAATTTTTACTGGAGAGCTTATCCCAGCCACATAAGTAGGTGGTGCAGGCTCCTCCATAGAGGTTAGAATAGATTCCTTAGCTTGCTCGGGAGGAAGTGTGGGTGGCGGGTGGTGTATATCAGCCACTGCAAGCAGGGGACAAGGACCAGATATACACTCGGGGGTTAGTGCTAAGGCCAGCTTTCCTAGGGATGATTTCTTGGAAAAAGCAATATCTAGAGACAATTTACGCGCAGCGTCTAGTTCTAGGGAAACCCTGTGCTGCATTTTATTGATTTCCGCATCGATGGCCAAATTGGTCTTCGTGAGGAAGTCATCCAGGGTCCCACTGGGTTTTTTAAGGCCCTTGGCAGTTTTGCTACGACTGCCCCGTGAACACATCATAAAAACAACAGAGAACAAGGGCACAAAGGAATTAACGCAAGTAAAAACAAAGTTAATATAAAAACCCAAGGGATATGGCCCAGCCCAGACCTCGAACGGCCTCAAACGGCCCGCTCTTAGCCCGGTCTTTGCCCCGGGCTGCGTCCCGCGCTGCGGGAGAACAAACACTGTTTGTAGTAGTTGGTAAAGGGCGGGGGGGTCGGAGCTACAGGGAGAGCGGACCGGAAGGTGGGCTCGGTCTCGCAGCGACACCTGGGTCAGGTAGTCCCTGCACGCTCGCAGCCCTGTAGTTACTCATATAGCTAATGATCAACACATGCAGCAGTTTACAGAACAACAGACATAATGATGCACAAATTAACACAGTTTAGTCACTAACCCATGCACTCAGTGAGACACATTTAGTCACTCACTCATACAGTCAGTCACGCACCTACTAAATCCTTCGTCCAGACACTTATACATCCACTCATTCTTCAATATGTAAAACATATTTAAACTTTACAGAAACACACAGTCACTGGATGATGTCATCAGTGATGTCATCAGTGATGTCATTTGAGATATCATCAGTGATGTCATCAGTGATGTCACTGACCATGTCATGAATGATGTAATATGTGACATCATCAGCAGTGGATTGCGGGTGCGCGATATATAGTTAGTGCAACTAACTATATATGGAATTTCATTGGTTTTGTGTGAGTAAAATAAGGTTTTTTAAATGCTAATTCCTAACTATATATGGTCTATAACCTATGGTTTTTTCAGTGAATATATATATATATATATATATATTACCTACTGGCAGTCGCCAGTAGGTAGTTATAGTTAGGACCTAGTTTCCATAGGAAATCCGTAACATTCTATTGGGAATAACTTTGGCCCTGGTGGACGAATATTTGCGAATTTCTCAAAGAAGATGGCTCGGTCCGCTGCGCTCATTCTGTGAAAGTTTTGGGGGGATTGGTGAAGTGGGGGCTGAGATAAAAGGGGGGTCCCAAAACGTGTTTTTCCCATGTTATTTTCCATAGGACGTTTAGACACGGCTACAGCTCGAACGGCTGAATGGATTTATATGAAATTTGGTAGAAAGGTAGAGTGTGGGTCGCAGATCACGCTTTTGTTTAAATAGTGTAAATCCGTTCAGTAGTTGCTGAGAAAATTGAAGTTGAAATCAGTTATATATCTGTAAGCGCGCACGGGTGCGCGCACCTATGCGGGTGTGCGCGAGCGGCATTGTGATTTGCTGTTTAACGTCTGTCAACATTCGATTTGGAGGAAATCAGGAAGTGTTGTCCTCCATTTTGTTAGTGCGAGTGAATATATTGTACAGAACAAAGGGTTAGTATATGGAAAGGGAAGAAGGTAGAGATTGTCTGGCTGGGTAGGTTTTCTAAGGGGGTGCAGTATGGACCCTGAACGCGAAAAGACCATTTTTTTGGGGGAGAAAAAAGTTGTGGGGTGCACGCACTCGGTCGCGCACCCCTATTTACAAGACTGTGAAATACTATAGTGGTGAGAATGGAAAGGGAGCAGGGTGGAGAGTGTTTGATTTCGTAGGTTTCTTGAGGGGTTTATTAAGGATGACAAAAGTCTAAAAGTAGCTTTTTTTTGCAAATAAGTTACGTGGTGCGCGCACCCGGTCGCGCACGGCGATCAAAAAACATAAAGAAAGATGGAGATAAATTACAAGTTTGAGTGTTTAGATCTAAGGTGGCTCTTAAAAGAGCCCTTGTGTTAATTGAGTTTTTTCTGCATTTATAAGTAAGTTCCGATGCAGAGTCTCATGTTACAGAGGAAAATTCTATTTCCCTCATCCGTGAAATGAACACCATCTCTCCAATAGATGCCTTCCATGTTGAAACGCAGGTTGTTGTTGTATATAGAACCCATGTTATATTCTCTGAGGAAAGCAGAAACAGATTTATTTACATGTTTCCTTGCTTTCTCAATTTGTGGACAACGTTGATTGGACCAATTCCATTTTTGTCTTTGGCATATATTTGAAAACACCAAGACAGTTCGAGGAAAAAGTGACATCAATTGACGAAAGGTGTCTTTTAGAAGCATTTCCAGACCTACCCCTGTTAATGTGCCTAGATCATTCCCACCACAGTGCACAATTATCAGGTTAGGTTCAGGGAGATGCATAAAAGTTTTCACCAATGGTATCAATTGGTGACATCTTAATCCTCTTGGCCAATCCACGTAATTTGCACATTTGGTAAGTCAAGGTTAGAAATTCGTCTGTTTGCAGCATATTTTTCACTCCAGTGAATATAACTGTGTCCTACAAGCCAAACCTTCATTTTCAAGGCAGATGCAGTAGTACTCCGATGGGTTCTGGAAGTGGAATGGCAAGTAGATGGTGAAAGTCACGATAAAAAAGTGTATGAGGTGTCGTGTTGATGAAAAACTGAAAATGATTGGTTGATTGTTATACCTCAAGATTGAAGACTACGTTGTATGTTACTGTTTTTTTAAAACGAAATGTTCTATTGGTTGTGGAAAAAAAGAAATGTAAAAAAACAGTGAATAGGCAGGTGTGTTTGCAGGGAATTGCGCCTTTTTGCTTTGATTTAGAACGTTGAGATATGAACTTTTGACCTGTGCCTTCAGCCAGGTGCAGAATGAGCTGTTACCATGGTAACAGGCAGAAAAGGCAGAGGGTGAAGGGTGACCGTTATGTGACTTTGAAAATATTGAAAGGATAACCAAATGAAATGTTAATTTGATTATGAAATTGTGCGGGAACAAATATGATTGGTTGGAGAGACATATATGAGTGTGTATTGACAGGAAATCTATGCCATTATTCTTTGGTTGCAGTGATAGAAGTATTATTGGGAGCTCCATCAAACGGCTATCGTTTTGCTACTATCATTGTTCTACATCTGATAAAGCATTGGTAAAGGTGAGTGTATAAATGTTTGTTTTATGATGTACCGTTAAATGTGGTTTGATCACTATATTAGATTATTTGACTTACAGTGTCTAAGCAAACACATTTTTGACTTTGTTACGGTTTTATATGTTTTCAACTACTGTTCCATTTTATTACATCACTGTTTTTAAACATTGTATCTTTGTTATTATTAGTTTAAAATTACGATTAATAAATTTGATTAAGGTTAGTGGACTTCAGTCATGTTCTTATGCTATCAACTACTGTTAGGTCTATGAATTAAATGTCAGTTAGAGACGGATCTGCAATGAATTTTGGGGGGGACGAAAAAAATGATTTTTTGTAGGGGGACATGAACGTGTAATCAGTAGGTAGAGTAAAGCTGGAGGGGCTCTTAGAATGGGTAAAACAAGTGCAAGGCCTATTTAATATTGAAATGGTTCTTTATACAGATGTGAAACGTTCAGGTCCGGCTCTGTGTGTATCTGGGATGTATGTTATCTTGGGCTTCCACAGCAGATGTGAGGGGGGGAAGGGGGCTGAATTTCTGTGAAGTTAATGGGGGTTGTGCGCCGTTTTTTCACTTTCTTTCAAGTGTGAATTATAGTTTTGAATGTATTTATGGTATACTGAATAAACGGAATATAAAATGTAATAAAAAAGACAGAAATAAATTGAGATTTGGGAGCGTTTGCACATAATTTGTAAAGATGGTTACAGATCAAAAAAAAGAAATTAGCAGAGACACTGATAATGCAGGTAGAGAGAAAAATATTAGATTATATGTGATATCGTTGACAAAAAGTGGGAATGCTTTAGGTATTTTAAACTTTAAGTTTGAGGAAAAAATTACAGTGTGGTTTGCGGCTGAGGGATGCAGTGGTGGGGGTGGGGTGAGAAGGAGAGGTGTCCCAGTACAATCAAATGAAAAATTCTGACCATGAGGTTGTACACAGGTTTGTGGAGTATATGCCTTCATAAATTGATGTAGAAGACCAAATATATATAGAGGTTTCTGTGTTCCGCCGTGTAACTGTATTTTCATCTCACTCCTGCTTTCCGTATCAGTTGCTTTGTGTTATCTTAGTGTGTGTATGTGTGTGTGCGCTCAGTCTGGGCTGGAAGTTTGTTCTGCAGGCAGACACAGATAGTCACATCAAAGTACTTGGCAGGTTTTGAAAATATTATTTATATAATTGAGATGGCTTTTGGAAGCGTTAGTCAGTGTATGTCGAGATTCAGAATTACCGCTCGGTGGGCTCCACAGAGCTGAGGATATGTTGTGTTTCTCTTCTTAGTCCATTTGGTTTCTCACTTTGTTGTCTGATGGCTGGCAAAGAAGTGTTTGTTATAGTGGAGATGAAAGGGTGATAAGTACTGAAATACGAGATAGCGTGTGCTCTGTGGAAGTGGGGGAGCAGTGATTAACAGTCTGAGTGAACCACAACTGCAGCGGTGCTTGGTTACAGTAATAAATTATTTTTTTGCAGAGGTACGATTGATGCTATGGTTCACAACCCGCAAAGAAAGGCTTGAGTGACCGTCGCAGGCCAGCGGGTTGAACTATGAATAATTCAGGTTGACAAAAGAAAACATGAATTGAGTACAGCTGAGATTACGTCAAACACATGAATACAGTTTTAGTATACATTATTTCAGTTGTGAATATTGGATAAAAGAGGGAATGTATATATTTCAAATTTTTATTCACTGATGCAGTGCTTTGAAGCGAAGTTTTTTATGTAATACAAGTAAACATATTATAAAGAAAGTAGTGGGCATAGTTACTAGTCCATACAACACAAATGATGGAAATGTAGTATGAAGCAAAATGAATAACGTTTAAAAAACATATTGTACAGCCCCGCAATCAAATATATTAAATTATATTGCATGCAAGAAGGTGTCTTTTGATTTTAAGTTCAGTAATTATATATGAAAATGCTAGTGGTTAAACATCACCTCATTAACAATTAGTTTTCTGCATACGAAGCACTAACAAGCTTGTTGTATGGTATTGTGAAAGGAAATGAAAAACGCGCCAAAAGCGAGAACTGGCTGGAGGTGCATGTATGTTATCTGCCGGTACGTTTGAAAATTAGTACTCAGAACAACTACTGTATTGAGATAATTTTTTGAAAGGTTTCAGTACTCGATGTAACATACAGGTTGATAAGCATGGGTAACATCAGTGTAATCACATACTTTTCAGTTATGAATCAAAAATCTTTCAATAGGCATAAAACAAAAACAGCACATATGTGTGTAAGGTGAAAATTGGAGTAGAAAGGGAAAATGGTGATAAACGATCTAAAAAGTCATTGTAACTATACACATTTATCAGGGCACATTTAACCATATTTTACGCAGCCTTGCTTTGAGAATATTTCAAATCAGATAAGATAACATAAGGTAGTGATTTGTTGAAATTAGAGCATCATGAAATGTTTTGAAGAAAATCGAGTAGGTGTGGAAAAAAAAATTACCTCCACAAAAAATAAAAAAATCTCACCAGCAGGAAATTGCAATGTCCAATGTCAGTAAAGCCAATAGGTCTGTTTATATAAAATATAAAAATAAAAAAATAATAAGAAAAATTAGGAAGGGAAAAAACAGTCAAGATATCAATGGCTTGCATAACAGTTATCCTTCCATTGAATAGGCAAAGTAAGTGGCAACCGCTTCTAAAAGAAAGTCATTGTTATCATCCGAAAACAAGTCAGCCATCCAATTGAAAAGAGGAAATGAACATACATGGTCATTAATTACCGGAGCCTCTAGTAGCATCAGAGGAGAACTCGGTGAATTTTCAATGTAGCTGTGTGCCAAGAAATCTTGCGCCGCTGCAAAAATATTCCAATGACCCAGAATTCCATGTATCGCTGCAAAGGCCATAATCCCTCCGTCGGAACAAAGCTGTTCATGATCAAGTAACGGATTCATGAGATGATTGTAATTCACTTCAGGAGGTACGGAGTTGCAGAGACATAAGTCCAGGGCCCACATGAAATCACAGCTCAGGCAATGAAATACAGGCTGCACACAGGTGAAATAGGAAAATCGAAACGATAATCCATATGATGCACTCAAAGTCGCGAGTGGCAGAATGCCATACTGGTCAAGCATCCTGTGGCGAAATAGTTCTAAGTGTTCCAGCTCATTTGCGAAGGCAGGACGGACATCCATTTTGTAATAACGAAAATAGGAATACAAAAGTTGCAGCTGCTGGTAGTAGATGAGGAAGTTCAGAAACATAGATCTGAGAGTATGGAGTGAGAGTAGCAGAATGCCTTTAAATGATTTGGTGCAAATAAATCACCAAACCATTGGTTAGTAGTTGCAAAAAAAATAGTGCAGCTGGGAAGTGGAGGAGCATTAAAGATTATGAGAGTCACCTTAGAAAATTGTAAAGGAAGGTCACTATTTAATAAGGTATGCAGTTTTTTGCGAGTGTTAGCTAAGTGAATGAGATATGTTTGTGAACAGATGCTTGGGTAGCTTCATTTTGGGACAATAAGGCTGTTGTTCAAGTCTTGGGATGGAACTTTGAGTTCAAGGCCGTATTTTGCGGCCAGATGGAAACATCAAGGTTCCCATTCGTGGGTGGTTAAAGTTTATTTTTACAGAAAGACATTTGCAGAGTGACTATTACAGACTAAAGCTTGTCGTTTAAAAAGTCATAGTAATTGACATTGCTTGAAAATAAATAATTACTGCTGAGTGTTAAGGTAAAATTTGGCATTATAGGAGATACCGGTGTACCTTTGAAAACACATGCAACATTACAGCGCTTCCTGTTAATTAAGTCATGCAATTGGTAGTGCCTGGATGTGAACGATTATGTGCAGCATTGATATTTTTGACACTGTGTACTTATGAGTAGTGGAGAAGTGACGCAATGAAATGATGTTAGGTGAATGTAGTGTGGTTACGGAACGGAAAACCTTTAAAGAGAGTTACATTTAGTATGGAATACTTTTTATTTTTTAACAAACTTAGGTATGAGAATATTGCTATAGTGTCAGCGGGACTGTAAATTGAAGTTTGATAAACATTAGTGAGATAAGTAAATTAACGTTTATTTAAGATGTGCAGCTAATAATCTGTGAGAAAAGGCAATAGTCTACAGTCTTGTAAATAGGGGTGCGCGACCCAGTGCGCGCACCCCGTAACTTTTTACGGCAAAAAAACATGTTTCTTTCGCGTTCAGGGTCTATACTGGACCCCCTGAGAAAACCTACTCGGTTAGATAATCTGTACCTTCTCTCCTTTCAATGTTCTAACCCTTTGTTTAGTAGAATACATTCACTCGCAGTTACAAAATGGCGGACAACACTTTCTGATTTCCTCCGATTCTAATGTTGACAGACATTAAACAGCAAATCAGAATTCTGTAAACTGTATATTTTTGCAATTTTAAACAATAGGCAAAATAACTAAACTTAAAGTTTTGAAACTATCTTCAAGTGTCGTCTGCCTTTGCACCATTACATTTTATTTATAAACCACGTGAATCACATTCTTGTAAATAGGGATGCGCGACCGAGTGCGCGCATCCCGTAACTTTTTCAGAAAAAAAGAATGTTGTTTTCGCGTTCAGGGTCTATACTGCACCCCCTGAGAAAACGTACTCGCTTAAATAATCTGTACCTTTTTCTCTTTCCATGTTCTCACCGTTTGTTCGGTAGAATATATGCACTCGCACTAACAAAATGGCGGACAACACTTCCTCATTTCCTCCGAATCGAATGTTGACAGACGTTGAGCAGCAAATTATAATTCCGCAAACTGTAAATTTTTGCAAATTTGGAAAAAAAGGCAAAATTATAAAACTTTAAGACCTAAAACTATCTTCACGTCTCCTCTCCTTTTGCACCATTAAATTTTAATTATAAACCACGTTTCCTTTTCATTACACAGGATTGTTTCTCGGTTTTGCACATTCAATGCATAGATACTTTTTCTTCCTTTTTAGTCAGTTATGCGGGTGTGCGTGAATGGCATTGTGATTTGCTGTTTAACGTCAGTAAAGATTCAATTCGGGGGAATTCAGAAAGTGTTGACCGCCATTTTGTTAAAAAACACCCAGCACATAATCTATATGTATTTAGGAAATAAATATAGAAAGTAAGATTGTGTAGCAGTGCATATCAAAAATATTGCATGTAGTATCCTGGTAATGTATGGTAGATTATATTGTAAATGATGATTGATTTTAAAAAAATGTGGGTGAAAAATTTGGTAAATAAATGTGGTTCACAAAGAAACCTGAAACTTAGGCTTTACGATATATATTGGATAGAAAATTAGGGAATGTATCTGTTAGGCATGATATTTGGTAGAATGGGTGTATGTTGTCTAATACATATGTCTGTATTATGTTAAGTAAAATTCAGTTGTTTATTTTTTTTAAAGAGTGTTTGGTGCTGAAAAGCAACAACCTGAGGTGAACGTGAGAGTATACAAACAGAAAATCCTTTTTTACAGGTGACTTGATAATTTTTAAATGATAATTTAATTTTTGAGCAGATTACCATAATATGCATGTTTTTTAAGAAAATTTACACTGCTTCTCTTTTGCAGGAGGATTTTAATTTCTATTATAAACATGTCTGTACATGCTTGTAGTAGATATGTATTTTGAAATACAGTTCCATTGTTTATTGCTACAACCTTTTTATGGGTCGGGTCCATGTGTTATTTTGTATGCAGTTTTGGTTCATCTATTCTTTGACTGTAAGAGTTTGCTGTTTATGTGGATTAATTCTTGCTAAGTCATCATTATGTCTCTAACTTATGCTGTAACATTTGTGTACAGTCATTTTTCTGAAATTATAGAGGTGTATTATGACATGGCTGTTGGCGTGATGGGCATTTCGGATGTATTTTTGTGACTGTACTATCTATTTGCACTCTATTATATGCATTTGCACAGGTGTATTATGATGAGGTCAGTCGGACGCCATGGAGGGACTTACGGTGGGGCAGGGAGGGAGGGAGGGGGAGGTGTAGGGTGGAGAGATCTAAAATGTGGCCTATGGATAAATTCAGGAAAGTATACAATTCAATTAATAAAATAAATTTTTTAGTGTACACTGCATCGCATTTTGGAATGCAGTGCACACTGCAAAATTCATTTAAATAATTAAATTATGTACTTACTACAAATTATCTATATCCTGGTTTTTAGGTCCCTCCACCGTAGACCTCCCCCCTCCTCGTCTGCCTGCCCCACCATAATTCCTTCCACGAGTTGCGGCTGAATATGGTTTCATATGGTTATGATGAAATGTTTTCCATTAGATGAAATTTACATGTTGAGTATGCTGTTAAAGGTAAAAGCAACTGCCTCTGTGGGAAGTAGCAATCTGTTTAGTGAATGTTTAATTGGTATATTGTGAGTCACTTCTTCAGTTTGCATATAGTTTGAATCACAGTTTGTAGTGGTGAAGTTAGAAAATAGATCTCTACAATTAAATTAGAAAGTGTATACATAGTTCTACAGCACAGAAATGCAGAAAACAAATTTCACTTTGAAATGTGTTTTTACAGCATAATTTCAATTAAAGAAATTAAAAGGGATAGTGTTAATGTCTAGGATCATAGTATCAGTTTCTTTCTAAAATAAAGAGGTAGGTCCTATATTAATCAATGTAGTTAATGTCTTAAAAAGTATGAAAATGTATGTAGTTCAAAGATTAGTTAAGGTAATTTTTGGTTAACTAATCATAAAAAAGATATAATTTAGTCTTTATATTTTTTTAAAAGGACACAGAAGATAGAAAATAAAAAATAAAATGGAAGATTACTCAGAAAATATGAATGTCCATTTTGAAATGGCAACTGAACTGATTGAAGAATTAATAGAAGGACTATTTGAAGAGGAAAATACAACAGAAAATGAGGAGTTTTTGGACTGCACTTTTGATGGATCACTGAAATAATATCGACTACCAAAATATCGACTACCCAAAATATCGATGAGAAAATATATACAACCAAAATATCGAGTTTGTATGTACAAACAGGTAAGTACAAAAATATCAAGTACAAAATATCGTTAACAAAAATATAGTTGTAAAAAATATCGACTTTAATAAAAACAATGTTTAATTACATTAATATAAAAAATTAATTACTAAAATATAATTAACAATACTTAAAATAACTTTTAATAATTAAATAATTAATGAAAGTAAAAAAATAATATTTTTTTAATCATATTTCTTAAAACATATATATATATAGTAACAAAATTTAATTAAATAATAGCCAATATTATTAACGTACAAATACAAAAGAGTAAAAATTACTATTCCCACTGCAAAGAGTGCAACAGTGGATATATGACGTTACAACGCAACTTTTACAACGCACTACCATTACAACGTAAGTATTGGTAAGTATATAATAATTTTTTTTTATTTAAATTATTTAAAATTATTTAAATATCATTTAATTTAATTTAATTTCATTAAATTAAATTAATGTAAATTTAATTTTACTTTATTTTTACACTGTACCCCTGTACCCCAAAACTGACCCTGAACCCTAAAAAACCCTTTACCCAAAAACTAAAAACTGACCCTGAACCCTAAAAATACCCCTTTACCCAAAAACTAAAAACTGACCCTGAACCCTAAAAATACCCCTTTACCCAAAAACTAAAAACTGACCCTGAACCCTAAAAATACCCCTTTACCCAAAAACCCAAAACTGACCCTGAACCCTAAAAATACCCCTTTACCCAAAAACTAAAAACTGACCCTGAACCCTAAAAATACCCCTTTACCCAAAAACTAAAAACTGACCCTGAACCCTAAAAATACCCCTTTACCCAAAAACCCAAAACTGACCCTGAACCCTAAAAATACCCCTTTACCCAAAAACTAAAAACTGACCCTGAACCCTAAAAATACCCCTTTACCCAACAACTAAAAACTGACCCTGAACCCTAAAAATACCCCTTTACCCAAAAACTAAAAACTGACCCTGAACCCTAAAAATACCCCTTTACCCAAAAACTAAAAACTGACCCTGAACCCTAAAAATACCCCTTTCCCCAAAAACTAAAAACTGACCCTGAACCCTAAAAATACCCCTTTAATTTAACATAATTAGCAATTAATCAATTAAATTAAATTAATTACCAATTACATTTTAATTAATTAACAAATATTATGTAATTACCAATTAATTAAATATTACTACCAATTAATACATTTACATATTTAATAAATAATAATTAAATTACTTCCCACCCTATTCCCCTATAAACCCACAACCCGCTACAGGAAATACATTATTTTAATTTACATAATTAGCAATTAATAAATTAAATTAAATTAATTACCAATTAAATTTTAAATAATTAACATATAATATTTAATTACCAATTAATTAATTATTACTACCAATTAATAAATTTACATATTTAATTTATTATAATTAAATTACTTCCCACCCTATTCCCCTATAAACCCACAACCGGCTACAGAATAAAATTACACAATAATTTAAAAAAAATCATTAATTAAAAATAATTATAACATAAAATGACACTTTTCACACATATTATAACATAAAAACACTATAAATAATTACATATTATATAAAAAACGATATTTTTTACTTTCGATATTATTTACAGTCGATATTACTTCACTTACCTTAAAAACGATATTTTGGCTGTCGTTATTCTGTCCTGTCGATATTTTCTCCAAACGATATTTAAAACTCGATATTCTGTCCAAACGATATTTTGGAGTCGATATTATGTCTGTGCACCACTTTTGATAGTGCATATTTAGAAATGGTGGAAGAAGAAGAGAATTTGGAAGAGGAAAACAATAATGAAGTATCTGATGAAATGATGCTACATGTGCTTCTGGAATATGAATTATTAAATCAATAAAATTATTTTTGTTTAAAAAAAAAACCTTCAAAACATTATTGTTGTACTATTAATCGGTATTCTCTTTTTTGAGAATGACAGTAAAAGTTGTGATGAGGTGCATAAAAGATTAAAGTTATAGAAATAAAAAGCATTAGGAACAACTACAATGCTTGAAAGTTGGAATAGTACTAATCTGAATGCCTGAAAAATTACATTCATTTAATACATGTGTAATGATAACACAGATATGGAGTGTCATACATTTAGAAACAATATTCACTATAGGATCGTCTACTCTGACCAGAGACTGTTTCTTTGTCTTTATTCAAGTTATAAAATCAAGCAGTGGTTATAATTTGTATGTTATATGGTAGTAGGGGTCTATAATATTTTTTTACTTTTTCCCAAACAGATTGTCATTTATATCACAAACATCAATCACTATGCCAACGAGAAATGAAAAAAGAAAGCTGTATAAAAAGACATACCATTTGAAGAGAAAAGAGGCACAAGATTTACCTAATCAACAAAGGACGGAGAAAAACAAGAGTGCTCCTTGTAAGAGCAGCAAGGATTTTTTGAAAAAATTGTGTCAAAGGAAAAGTCAATTGGATAATGTTGAAAAGGAAAAACAGTTTTCAGTATCTACAAGGAGAAATGGAAGAAAAAAGAAAACGGTGTCTGAAAACAGTGGTGAGGAAAGTATGTACAGTAAAAGACGTACGAATCAGTTTGCGGAAATAAGGAAACGTATGTTTCATAAGAGAGTTGTTATAAATTTATTACAAAAGGAAAAAGTTTCTAAAAGGAAATCTGCTTTTTATAAGAAAAAGAAATATATAGAGGAAGTTGTGGATGATGCGTTCGAGACAAAAAAAAAAGTTTATTTTAGTGCTTAAAAGAATAAATACACTAAATAAGGCAATTAGAGTTTTAAAAGCTAAGAGTAAATGGAAGAGACACATAAATAGAACTAATTTTTGTAAAAAAAATTCTGGTAAATGGATGCATACTTCAAATTCTGAGCCATTTTTTAATGAAGAGAGTTACTTTCAAAGTAACGATTTGTTGCATGCAGTTGACACCAGTGGTCGAGAGTATGAAGTGAAGGATGGCTGTCCTATTGAGAAAGAGAAAATTGAGGTCAGAAATACAGAAGAGGAAATAGGTGGAGAAGTTTTACAGGGACGTGTTCATGCTCCTGTTTATAGTTGGGATTGTAGCAGTATTTGCAGTGTACGACAGGATTCAATTGATTTCTTTCACAATTTCTTACGTAAGCACAGTATGGAAAGTCTAAAAAAAAAAAAAAATTGTAATGTTGCAAGAATTAGATCGTTGCAGAGTGAGAGAAAAAACTGGTTTGCAAGGCCATTCTCTGGCTTGTCTGTCAAAAAAAATATGCCAGAATGTTTTTCATCACTTTAGGATGTTAGCAGTGCATCATACCAAAATGAGAAAATTAGTCAGAAATATGTATTATGCAAAAAGTCCAGCACTTAAACTTAAAGAGTTAAATAGTGCTCTTTTGCATGGATGTGCATTAGATGTGAAGAATATTTGTGCAGAAATTGAGGTAAGTTATTTTGGTCGAAATGAAGAGAATATAGAAACTGATATAGTTATAGAAGGAAATGTGTTAGAAAATGTTGGACATTTTAATACTGAAGAATTTGAACAGGAAATAACAAAATTTAAGGTGATTGCAGGTGAAAAACCAAATGTAACTTGTGTGTGTTGTTGACGCATTCATTACAAAATTCAAACTAGGTTAGTTGATTTATATTTAAAAAGTGAAGATGAAGATAATACTCAGTGGAGAGAGTTTGCAACTTATTTGCTGGTAGAAAAGTATTTTTATTTGGGTTTTGAGCAACGTATTTGTAAATATTGTTATAATAAATTAAATGAAAATAAAATGCCTGCTAGAGCTGGTCATAATAATCTTGAGTTGATAAATATTCCATCGGAACTGAAGGATTTAAATACTTATGAGACTATTTTGATTCAATGTGTACATCCATTTCAGGCTTCAGGGAAATTAAATCCTACAGATTTACAAAGAGGATTAAAGGGTAGAGTTGTATATTTGCCACTTGATTTAAAAAAAAATATGGAGACAATTGGTATTGAAAATGTAGAAGAGGAACCTCTTGTTATTCTAGTTAATGGTGTACCTACAAAGAGTAAGAAAATCTGGCAAGATTTAGTGGATGTTAGGAAAGTGAAAAAGGCAACGTTGTGTTTAGTCAAAAATAACAAATACTATAAAAATGTGTATGTAGAAGAAGAAGATGTAAGTGATGAAGAGGATAATGATTTGTCTATTGGACAAATTGAAAAAGTCGACATGTCCAGAACTGAAGAAATTTATGAACATTACAGTGTTCATCCACTGCATTCCAAAGAAGCAATGGGGAATGCTATTGAGTTATTTCAGAAGAAAAAAGCAGAAGGAAGTCCTATTAGTGTGTGGGAAGAAAGTTTGGAAGGTCGTTGTTTCCCACAGTTATTCCCAACAGGTGAAGGTGCGCGATATGATGATCGACCTATGCAGATTCCTGCATCTGAGTACCGGACTACAAGATTATATGCAGAAGATCCCAGATTTCGTCAATGTATTCTATATTTGTTTCATCTTCTGTTTGAGAGTGACTTATCTGGTCTTTCTTATGCAGTAAACCATATCTTAAAAAGTGGAGTGCATCTGCAAAATGTTTCAGCAAAGGATTTTATGGATAAAGTGCAACAGAAAGATAGTGTTTTGGATTCTCACCTAATTAATTTAATGGCATGTCAGCGTGGTACTAATGAATAGTGGTACCGTCGTCATGGAGATTTAAAATGCATGCTAAGAAACTTGGGAGCACCAACATGGTTTTTAACTCTAAGCTGTGCAGAGCATGCCTGGGAAGATTTACTTGAATATCTTCAAGAGGCGAATGTAAATATTGAAAATATAAACTACAAGACACCAGGAGAATTGTGTTCGTTGGATCCGGTTAATGTTTGCAGATATTTTAATCATAGATTTGAAGCAATGATGTCGTTTATTACAAACAAGAAGAATCCACCGCTTGGTGAAGTTTTGGATTTCTTCTGGAGAAAAGAGTACCAAGCAAGAGGTGCTCCTCATATTCATATGTTACTATGGATCAAGGATGCTCCCAAACTTGGAAAAGACTCCGATGACACTGTACTGTCTTTTATTGAACAATACGCCACTTGTGACATACCTAACAGTACAACTGATAAAGACTTAAGAGGAAAAGTGTTACGGTTTCAAAGACATCGTTGTGGAAAATATTGTCTGCAAAAATTCAAATCAAAGGATAAGTTCTATACAAAATGTCGTTTTGGATTTGCACGACCGGTGCTTTCAAAAGGAAGAGTCAACAATTTGATGTCATCTTTGCGACATAATATCACAAGAAGATCACCCAAAAATACATACAATTTAAGAAGAGGAGAAGAGTCCAAATGTATAAATGACTACAACCCTGTCATTTTGACCATGTGAAATGCTAACATGGATATACAATATGTTGCGGACAACTCTATTGCTGTGGCTCGATATGTAACGTCTTACATCACGAAATCTGAAAAGACGGAACTGAAGGAGATGTGGGAAGATATTTCTCATGAAAAGAGCCTAAGCAAGAAATTGTATACATACAGTTTGAAGATGTTATCACATTGAGAAATTGGAGCATATGAATGTTGTGATCGATTATCATCAGCAAGTCTTTATGCGAAATCTCGAAGTATCCTGTGGGTGAGTTTAGGTCTAGCAGGAACACGAAACCGTGTTTTGAAAACTGTGCAAGAAATTGAATATTTAGCACAGAAAGAACCAGATAGTACAGACATTCTGAAAACAAATATGTTGGATACATACTATCCAAATAGAAGTACTCTGCTTGAAAATATTTGTCTGTATGAAGTAATTGAAAAATACACTTTTAAAAGGAATATTAGAGAGAATGTTGAAAAAGGTATATACGCTGTAATTGGACAGGAAGGATGTCTGGTGAAACAAACAAAAGGACATTTGATTAATCACCGAAAACTGAGTTGCGAAAATCCAGACAAAAGAGAATTTTACTATTTAGCTCTTTTGCAACTCTGTAAACCATGGCGTACTGAAGAGGAACTACTTGGAGACTTTGTTAGTTATGAAGATTCCTTTAACGCATCTAAAAGTAGTATAGAATGTCCTGTTTTTAGTAATTATCTTAAAATGTTGAACGACGAAATAGAGCAAGAAGCAACAATTGCAGCGGAGATTGCTAGAGAAAGTTCACAAGACTCTCAAAGTTCAGCATCGTTGAGTCAGGATCCACTGGGAGAACCAATTATCCGAAATGAAGCAGCCACTGCCATGGATGAGGTGGAAAGAGCAATTCAGCAAGCTCAAGAGGATATAATAAATTTAGAAGAATTGGAGAAGGAATTTAATCTTGAACAAAGACAGATATATGACGAAGTGACAGAGCATATTGAGCATGGTTTTCGTCATTACAAAAAAGAATGCGCATGTATGTCATTCGAACCTATTCGACTATATGTAAGTGGAGAAGCTGGAACAAGGAAAAGTTTTCTTATAAGAGGAATTAGTACATATCTACAGCAAAGAACTCAGTCACCATTGTCTTGTATTGTAACAGCACCAACTGGATTGGCAGCACATAATATTAAAGGTATTACTTTACATCGTTTACTGATGCTGCCAGTTGAACATGAAAATAAATTACAATATCACAAGCTATCTGGAGACGTTTGTTATGAAGTTTCTAGAGTTCTTAAAGAAATGAAACTTCTTATTATTGATGAAGTAAGCATGGTATCCAATTTAATGCTTGCTTTTGTACATTTAAGAATGCAGCAGATACTTAAAACTGACTATGATGTTTTATTTGGAGGGAAACATGTCATAGTTTTTGGAGATCTACTGCAACTAACTCCTGTGAAAGGACAATCTGTATTTGAAACTGTTACACATGAAGACACCAGAAAGTGCCTTGGCAGTATTGGAAATGTTAATATATGGTCACATTTCAAATATACTGAACTGATACAAAATATGCGACAGGCAAAGGATACTAAATATGGAAATATTCTTCAAGATATAAGGATCGGAAGACTAACTGAAGATGCAAAAGAAACTCTACAAACTCGATTACTTTGTAAGTTGTTTCCCAATGAAGATAATGTACCTGAGAAAATATATAGTAAAGAGTTAAAGATAAGTCAGTCATATGCTTGATGCCAACTCTAAAAGAATGCTCAGTTTTCAATGAGAAAATGTTGAAGTTGGAAAATTAAGAAATTAAGAACCTGGAAGCAAAAGATAAAATATAGTATGAAGGAAGTACTATTGTTTTGTCTGATAAATTAAAGTTAAAATTGGATAGTCTACAGAAATCTATATCTAAAACTGCTGGTTTAGAGAAGAATCTGTATGTATGTTTAAATTGTCGGATTATTTTACGCAGAAATTTACTTGTAGAAAGAGGTCTGGTAAATGGAGCAATGGGTAATGTTGTTGGTTTTGTAAATTACCCAAATAGAGATGAGATTGAATTTTTACGAATAAAATTTGATGGAATTGAGGAAGTTCAACCAATCAGTCGCTGTTCAAGTCGTTTTTTACTTGTGAAAGACTTGTATGTCCGTCGGAAACAATTTCCAATTTGTTTGGCATATGCAGTGACTATTCACAAATCGCAAGGTTTAAGTGTAGATTGTGCTTTGGTCAATATTGGAAATAGTGTATTCAAAGAGGGTATGGGATATGTTGCGTTATCACGAGTTAGAACTTTATCTGGCCTTTATCTAATTGATTTTGATGAGACAAAGATCAGTGCAGATTTAAAATGTGTGAAGGAGTATAATAGGTTAAGAAGAGAATATGCTCCAAGTTTACCTCAATATCCTTTAACCCCTTCGACGCTCATGACGAGCCCAGCTCGTCATGGAGTTTCCATTGGTTTCAATGGAAAGTCAATGGGAAGAGGTGGATGTACCTTAGCATCCAAGTGGTTAATTAAAAAGAGTATAGTTGGTCAGAAAAGGAGAAATGAGGAACAATGTACTGAAGTAGTAGAGAAACGAAGAAAACAAGATGAGACTGTCATTGGTAGGAGTAAGAAAAAGGTTAGTACTACAGAGATTATTGGATTTAAATTTGAAAATAGGTCTGGTGTCAACTGCTATGCAAATGTAGTGGTAATGTGGGTTTCTTTCTAAAAAGTTTACAGCAACAGATTAGAGAAAATCAGGAGCAAACATTTTGTTGTTCTTTAAATTCTGTGTTTGAAAAATGTACCAGTGGTAATAGTGAAGTAGGAAGTGTTTCAGAAGTAAGGAATGCTTTAGACATATGTGCAGGACTAAATCAATTTTCTCAGAATATTCAGCAAGATTGTCAGGAATTTATTATGTATATGCTTACAGTTTTGGAAGAAGAAGGTGTAGGTATTGATAGTCTTTTTGGCCTTTCTTATAAATGGGAACATATTTGCGATAATTGCTCATTTACAAGTAGTACTGACATACACACAGAAAGATTTATATATTTAACATTACCTGATTGTAATACAGTGTCCTTTAATAAACTAGTTAAAGATGCGTATCAGAACATGGTTTGTTCTCAATGTAATTCAGAAATGTTATCAACCTTATTTATCCATAGATATGGACAGTATGTAATTTTAATGCTTCAATGATGCAGAGCTGATGGAAGTAAATTGTCAACTTTAATTAAAAACTATGTGGCTTCTCAAATATCTATTTCTAGAAGAACATTTGTAACTGTAGCAATTATTTTTCATGAAGGGCCATCAATATCATCAGGACATTACATAGCTTATTTGAAGTGTCCAACTGGTTGGACGCTCTGCAATGATAGTCAATTAAGGTTTAAGAATCGTTTGCCTTCTGAGTTAAGAAATTCTTATCTGATATTTTTGCAACCAAAATTTCAGTGAAATTACTTGGTCTAGTCAGAGTAATACTGTAAAGATATGAAAATGTGTTGTTTAGAAATATCATGTGTTTAAGGGTGTTCAAATATAGAAATGAAACTTTTATGTGCCAAAGAGATAGCATAAGGTAAGGTTTCCTTAATGTTGATGGTACAGGACATGTTGGAATTAGCTCATACTATTTGGCCATGCAGAAAAGTATGAGATATCTAAATCTGGATTTGAGATAAATGTTTCTAGAACATACTTACTCGCAAGTTTGTTGAGAGGTACTAAAAAAATAACGACTTAACTCATAGTATTTGGCCATGCGGAAAAAAATGAGATATCAAAATGTTGACTTGAGATAAATGTTTTAAGAACATAGTTGCACGGTTATTTGTGGAGAGGTATTTAAAAGTAACTGATATACTATAATTAGTTTGTAATTGTGGAGTATGTGCTGTGCTTACTCAAGAAATTGCGATTTAGAGAAAAACATTTAAGACATGTTTTTTTCTAGGTATTTATGGTATGTATAGAGATCTTGTACGGGTTTTTTAAAATACAATCATTTTGATTGTGGTTTTTTTTCCCCGCTATCACATGATGATTACTATTGAAATCACTGTTTATAGTGAAAATCAATTTATCTGAGGACAGCAAAAATAAACCAGTAAATATGTTGTCTAAGTTATTTTGTTACATAGGATTTAGAAATATGTATTATAACAGATTTCTTTATTGTCTTCCACAGATATTACATTTTTAAGGTAAGAACAACTAATCATATCTGAGAGTTTCATGTACCTCTCTCTTATCCTTATTTTTTTCATCCTCTTCCTTTGTTAGTGGTGTTTACATTTGGTTATTCCCTTTAACTAATGCTTTTTCTCTTACATCTTTTCTATTAGTATTCTATTCAGTCTTTCTTACTCTTCAGTTTGTTACTTATGTTGCTTTAAAGAGAGTCACCTTTATTGATCCTTTATCGCCTTTGTTTCCTGAATCTTAACTTCTTTGTCTTACTGTACCTTACAATTTGTTCCCTTACTCTGCTTTCTTTAATTATACTCAATTTCCAAGCTAAAATCTATAGTTTAGTTCTCTCACCCTACTTCTTTTCTCTTTATCTGTCTCTCTTACACTCTATGTCTGTTTGTATTCCATTCATCTTCTGTTACTCAACCTTTTTCACTCTTTTTCTGTTAGTGTTGTTTCTTTATTTTATCTATGTCTTTGAGACATTTAGGTACTCTTAGTCTGTTTAGTTCACAGACTGTTTGTTTCGTGTATTATCAGTGATCATACTCTCATTTTGTCTCTCACTTTACTTTCCTTTAGACAGTAATTCTTTGAGTGCTATTATTTCTTTCAAATTATTCTGTCTCGGTCTTTTTTTGTCCCTCAGTCTTCTTTTCTTTCACTTTCTGTTTCATTCACTTCTACTTTGTTTTGTTTTATAAAATAACTCTATAACCATATTTGTACTTTCCTTCCACAGATACCATGTTTTTTAAAGATTTTAAGTTTTTCTTTATTACTATTTCTTAGGTAAGTATAAATAATAAAAATACTTTTTCAACCCTGTGTCATTTCTTTGAGTATCCTGGTCATACTAGTGTTGTGTTTTATGTGAGCACTTCCATGGAGGATTGGCTGCACGGTCACAAGGAGCCTCTTAAAAATTAATTTAAGAAATCAGCAACATTTCAGTGAGTTAGTTCACAAATGCGGATGTGTCAAAACATTACAGGTAAATGATATGTGTTACAGAACTTTAGAGCATATTATCAATGGGGTTTTATTCTGCAATTTTGAATTTAAAAGCCAAGATAGCAGAGATAAAATTATCTCCCTATTACCTAGCTGTCACTAACACCAGTTAGCGACAGCTAGTAGGAGATAGCGACCATCTTGGGCCCCACTTTGCATGTCAGTGATATTTATCACTAATGAAATGCAAAATGGCGTGCCAAGATGTTAGCGACTGGAAACAGTCGCTAACATCGCTATCTCCTTTTACCAACTTTTGGAGATATTCGCGCTAAGCGCGAATATCTCCAAAAGCTAACACCTGCCCTGAGCAGTTCTTAGCCATGTTATCCAATGGGAGGTGGATAACATGGCTAAGAGCATTAGCTCGGTAATGCATGAATATCGCTGACTTTCCAGCGATATTCATGCATTGCGGCCGTTTTTTATCGCATTTGCGATAAACCTTGGTAATACCAATGTTTATCTGCGATAAAAATCGCCGCAGCTCTGCGGTAAAATTTTGTCTCTAACCACGCAATAGCGATAATTATCGCTTTTGCTTGGTAATATGCCTTAGTGTTTCCTAATATGGCATGCTGGTGGTTTTACTTTTTTTTATCTAAGGCAATGCCTTCTGTTCGTTGAGGCAGGAAGCTCCTTTGAGAATTCCAATGTGCGGGAGGGGTGCTTGTGGTGCAGTAAAATCCAAGGCCGTTCTAGAATGGGCTGTATCCTTATCACAGGGGAGGAGCGCGCAGCTCTCTGAGATGGATACAGTTACACATAACAGGGTAGTGACATCTGTGGAATTTAAGGACGGTTGGTCACCCTAGTGTGCGCCGTGCCCTTGGCACCTCATTACGGCGGACTGTGGAGCCGCGGTGCACAGTTTGGGAATCAGTAGTTTTAGAAATAAGTTTGATAATTTTAACACTCCTAAGCGTTAAAAATCGCCATTGGTTGACGAAAAATTATTGGAAGTAAGCCAACATAGTGATAATTATTGCTAGTTGTTTACGGTAAGTAGATTTCTAAACGCAAAAAACGGGACATTAAATAAAAATAGACTATGACTATGATTTTACTTCTAGTGATGATAGTGCATGTTAACATTACCGCGTGAAAACACGCTTTGTTTTTATGCACTAATGTGTGCTTTGTAATTAGGAGAGGGGGTTGATTTAGTTTTATTTTCCACACCTCCATGTTAACGCTGCTAAATGCTTTATCAAAGCAGCCCGTGCAACTCGTACGATAAACAAGTTTATTTAAACTGTTTTCCTAACAATATCCGTGTACGTGATAGTATTTTCGCCTTCAAAGAGATTTTGCTTGTAGTTTAACATACGCCTACTATGCATGTCATTAACTGTCTGTGCTGCACACATGCAAAGTGCTTTTACCGCAGGCGGTGTTATGACGTTCTAACAAAGGTGTTCAGGAACATTTACAAGGATACGGAAGACTTTATCGCTGCCTTGAACGGCAGAAAGTTCCCGATATAGGAGCGAAAACGGCGTCCATAATATGCTTTATAAATTGCATTCGAACGTTATGTTAGATATAAAGGCTTATAACATACGTTTCAATTTGAATTGGTTAGAACATAGGGGCATATTATCAAGGATGGTCGATACATTTTCGCCGCTTTTATCGACAGGAAATTGCCGATAAAGCGGCGATAATGGGTTTGATAATATGCCGTATGGAAATCTTATCGAAGCCCATGTGAGATGTGAAAACATCTAATATGGGCTTCGATAGGAATTCCATACAGCATATTATCAAGTCCATTATCGCCGTTTTATCGGTAGTTTCCTGCCGATAGAAGCGGCGATATTGTATCGTCCGTCCTTGATAATATGGCTCATATTATGAAGGCGATTATCGGCGCTTTTGTTACTGTGTTCTGCCGATAAAAGCGACGATAAATTATCACGTCTACTTCATAATATGCCCCAAGTATTGCCGCATTCCTTAATTATTGTTCTGAAAATGTGGCGATACTTTAGCTTATGAATAGAGCTCTTTTTGGTATAATGAGGTAGTTCTGAAAAGAACAGTTTTTTTTTTTTTCAAAAAGTTTTTTATTCTTTATAATTTGTAAAACTGGAACCACATTTTTGAACTGTAAAACAAGAACATAGGAAGTTGTTAAAAAATTAGCTGCATTCGAATCTTACATGGTCATTATATCTTCTTTCAACAAGAATGAGACTCTGCTCCCCGTACACAATCAATCCTTTACACTTGTTGCATTTTATATGCACTTTCGACAAAAATGGTTTCAACTCCATCTCTGCAGTAGATGGAGATGTAGGTCGTCTGGTCGATGAAGTACTGGCCTCAGCTGGTGTTAGTTCTGTTGCCAGAGCTCTTGTCGCTGCCTGTGCATATTGCACAGGGTGGACTTGGCTCATATGTCTCTTCGTGGTATGAATTGAAAAGGAATATTTTTTGGAAGGATTTCCTCTTGAAAGTACTGAGCTACAAATTGTGCAAGTTACTTTCGGAGCATTTACTTTTTTTTGATCCTGAGGAAAGGTAAAGAATTGCCAAATGAAAGATTCCTTCTTTTTTTTTAAAGGAAGATGAACATTTTCTTTAGATTTCGAAGATGAATTGCGTGCGGCAGCCATTTCAGCGAAGTCTAAGGAATTCAAAACACATACAAACAGAAAGTCAGTCATTCATGCATCTATGTGCTAAGTAATACCCCCACCACATTTGAGATGTCATCAGTGATGTCATCAGTGATGTCACTGACCATGTCATGAATGATGTAATATGTGACATGATCAGCAGTGGATTGCGGGTGCGCGATATATAGTTAGTGCAACTAACTATATATGCGAATTTCAATGGTTTTGTGTGAGTAAAATAAGGTTTTGTAAATGCTAATTCCTAACTATATATGGTCTATAACCTATGTTTTTTTCAGTGAATATATATATATATATATATATATATATATATATATTCACTGAAAAAACCATAGGTTATAGACCATATATAGTTAGGAATTAGCATTTAAAAAACCTTATTTTACTCACACAAAACCATTGAAATTCCATATATAGTTAGTTGCACTAACTATATATTGTGCACCCGCAATCCACTGCTGATGATGTCACATATTACATCATTCATGACATGGTCAGTGACATCACTGATGACATCACTGATGACATCTCAAATGACATCACTGATGACATCACTGATGACATCATCCATTGACTGTGTGTTTCTGTAAAGTTTAAATATGTTTTACATATTGAAAAATGAGTAGATGTAGAAGTGCCTAAATAAAAGATTTAGTAGGTGCGTGACTGACTTTATGAATGAGTAAGTGATTAAATGTGTCTCACTGAGTGCATGGGTTAGTGACTAAACTGTCTTAGTTTGTGCATCATTATGTCTGTTGTTCTGTAAAGTGCTGCATGTGTTGATCAGTAGCTATATGAGTAACTATATGGGTTATTGATTGATTGTCCAAGTATTTGTATGGGAGACTGAGTGTGTGTGTGGCTGGCTGGGAGATGTCTGACTCTGTGCAGATCAATGTGTTCTTGTATCAATGATTGTATAAGAGAGTAAGTATGTGTTAGTATATGTTTGAAAATGTAAGGTACTCTATGTTTAACTGTATAGATTAGAAAATGGAAGTGTGATTGATTCTTTACAGGACTGACTAGGTGTGTGATTAACTCCATGGATCAGTGGCAGAGTGTGAGTGTCTGTATAGGTGTATGAGTGCATATGATAGTGTTGTAAAGATGAGTGATTGTATGTATGAATGATTGTATGGGTGAATGAGTGAATGTGTGTGTAGACGAAGGAATCAGTGAGTGCGTATGTAGTAACTAGTATTGGTGTGTCAATGGTTTAAAAAATTATATTCTGTATTTAACACTGGGTGTAACAGAGGTTATATTAAAGTGTGAGGAGATGCATTGTATTGTCACATGAATGATATCATCAGTGATGTGACCATTGATGTCAAATGAGATGTCATCAGTGATGTCATTTGAGATGTCATCAGTGATGTCATCAGGGATGTCATTTGAGATGTTATCAGTGATGTCATTTGAGATGTCATCAGTGATGTCATCAGTGATGTCATTTGAGATGTCATCAGTGATGTCATCAGTGATGTCACTGACCATGTCATGAATGATGTAATATGTGACATCATCAGCAGTGGATTGCGGGTGCACAATATATAGTTAGTGCAACTAACTATATATGGAATTTCAATGGTTTTGTGTGAGTAAAATAAGGTTTTTTAAATGCTAATTCCTAACTATATATGGTCTATAACCTATGGTTTTTTCAGTGAATTTTCAAGGTTTTGTAAATGCTAATTCCTAACTATATATGGTCTATAACCTATGGTTTTTTCAGTGAATTTCAATGGTTTTTTAATAGCAAATATCATAAGCTGTCGAATGTCAAGTACGTGGTAAGTGAAAACATTTTCGTGTTTATGCACACTGATCTGCTTTGAATGGTGCCCCCCCCCCTCATTTCTATTAGGAGTACTCTCTCTTTGCAGATAGTGAAAGGTAGTTAACGCAGGTCTTTGCCCCCATTGTAATCCGTCGTGCCTGCTTCTCTCTCCATTTGATTCATTGTTATCCAAGTATTTACTGTTTTAGAATTAGTTCTCTTTGGTTCATTCTCTATTTACAAACAAACACAGAGTCGCAATACTCTGTTTAGTCTTTGCAGATAACGAAAAATCGTGTAAAAAAAAAGAAAAGGAATCGAGCAAAATCAGTAGGCCACTAATGGGATCTCTTTTTGACCTCGCTAAAATAGAAACATTAGGAACAACCCCTCATGACAAATACAAAACTAGTGAGATGAACTGAACTCCACACAATGATGGCTGCAAAACAGCTCTGCTCCGCCACCCACCCCGCCCAAAATAACGATAAAGAACGGCTGCCATGATTGGTTGCGGAATGACCACGACGGAGCTACGAAATGGTGCTGCTCTCATGCTAACCCCAGCTTCGGTCTGAAACATCCAGAAACACTGTAGACTACCAATTCGATCAGTTCCGATAGCGCCCCAATGTAACCCGGTAGAGAAGAACTAGCCCTCCCCTCTTTGACTAATAGTTCTTGTTGCCTGTCCCTTCTGTTGTCATTTAACAGAACTATTTAGCCTGCTGAAAGGGGTTGTGTTCCGACCGCTGGTTGGTGGAGACATTTTGACTATATTCTGTACCTGCGTTGTCGCGTAATGCGTCATATGACGCGCCGCGTTAGCGCATCCGGAAGTCATCCGGGGCGCGCAGCGCGTAACGTAAGCATAACAAGTCATGTGACTTGTTAATAAAACTTTTCATTGGTTCATTTTACTTTTCTTATTGTAATGATGAAAGGCTTGGTCATATGACCTAAAAATTACGCTTTTCATTACTTCCGAACATTATTTTTTCTTAAATATATGTTATAATGTTCCAGGCTAATGTACTTTCCCGGAAATTTTACAACTGTCCTGCAAGTAAAATATATTCTTTTTTCGAGAAAAAGAGCGTTTCTTCGTCCCATGACGGAGCCGTTGAGCAAAAGAGGGTCGACCTGCTGTCTTAGTCGCCGATACGCCTGAATATGAGATTCTTATCGATCACTTTATGTTGCAGGAATAGAAAACACAACAGCCCTTGACCATTTATCTTTACTGCGTTCCTTCGTATTATACCTTTTACCCTTCATGTAATTGGTCTGCTTTATTTCACTTGCCTTTTAATGATTCTAAAACAGTCACTATTATTAAAAACTTTACCAATGTATATACTACTACCATGTTTTCTTTTAAAAACCTTTATTGTGAAAATTTCATTATAAAAATACGAGCCTATAACCACGTGGGCCTGCCACGGAGCAAACTGTAATCGTATATGATAAATAGACATTTACACTGTAGAGGAACATAACGGGCGGGCCATTAGGTTGCAAGAACTAAGGTGTCTAACAGTTACGGAATCGGTGGACGTACATTTTATAATTAAAATACGACAGGGCCAGTTACAATAAAATTATCTAGATATACATTTGCGGGCAAGTACCATGGGTGACGTTAATTCGAACTTTCAACAGTACAGTAATCAATAACACATCAGAACTTAATATCAATAGGGATGTCGAAATATTCAATCAATTCTCGTCCCCGCCCGCCATATGCTTCAAAACTGCATACGTATCTCGTGATTTCAAGGTTCTGCAACCAGTACACAACAAGGAGTTACGAGTCCCATTTATTCCGGCGCCATTTTGGGCGAGGACGGGCAGGTCCAGGATATAGTCAAAATGTCTCTACCAACCATCGACTATGATGATGTTCATATGCTGTATTTATTAGAGTAACACTCAGATGTCCACATGAAATAAATTTGCCACAATCTAAACATGTCATTTTAATCTTTCCAAAGTTCTTCTAAATATTTGGGACCGTTTCCCTTGCCTCTGAAGCTCTCAGTGCCACTTCTTTGATGAATGTACTAGCAGGTCAGGGGTTCTCCTCCAAATCTCTCTTTTATGCAGCACTATAATTAATTGGTGCCACCTCTCCATATGACGATGCATGGTATAGTTACCACAACTATATTTTTTTTCGGTTCCTCTAGAGAGTTCATCGTGGCAGATGAAGCGTGTAACGTACCGGGCATTTACCTTTTTTTGCATGTACAGGAAAGGAAAAAAAAATCGAGCGTCCGAGTTCTAAGGTGTCCCAGGGCCATTTTAGTGGACCAGGCCCAAATCCAAAGAACAGGCCGCCATTTTGAGAGTCCTGTTGCAGCCGCCTGTCGCTGTAGCATCAAGAGCAGCCGAAACTCAGCTGAATGGCAACTGAAACGGTAAAGGGGCGCCCCACTACAGCAGACGAGCCAGGCCCAAATCCAAAGAACTGCTATCTCACAGGCTAATGGGGCGACCCACGCCGAGTTTCAGCATTGTAGGATGACCACACAAGTACAGCAACTTGCTAGACATCACCTCGGTGCCATCCGGATCTCGGCGCCCCACTGCAGATGAAGTGCCTCTCAACTATGAAACCACCACGGTGACATCCGGATCTTGGCGCGTTGTGCTGCCTTCGGCCTATTCGCACATCGGTCCGCTACTGACGCCATCTCACAGGCTAATGGGGCGACCCACGCCGAGTTTCAGCATTGTAGGATGACCACACCAGTACAGCAACTTGCTAGACATCACCTCGGTGCCATCCGGATCTCGGCGCCCCACTGCAGATGAAGTGCCTCTCAACTATGAAACCACCACGGTGACATCCGGATCTTGGCGCGTTGTGCTGCCTTCGGCCTATTCGCACATCGGTCCGCTACTGACGCCATCTCACAGGCTAATGGGGCGACCCACGCCGAGTTTCAGCATTGTAGGATGACCACACCAGTACAGCAACTTGCTAGACATCACCTCGGTGCCATCCGGATCTCGGCGCCCCACTGCAGATGAAGTGCCTCTCAACTATGAAACCACCACGGTGACATCCGGATCTTGGCGCGTTGTGCTGCCTTCGGCCTATTCGCACATCGGTCCGCTACTGACGCCATCTCACAGGCTAATGGGGTGACCCACGCCGAGTTTCAGCATTGTAGGATGACCACACCAACTTGCTAGACATCACCTCAGTGCCATCCGAATCTTGGCATCTCAACGCCTAGTGGTATCTTGCATACAAAAAATATTGTTACGCTGCCTTTGGCCCCATTCGCACATCAGTCCGCAACTTAGACATCACCTCGGTGCCATCCGGATCTTGGCATCTCAGCGCCTTGTGGTGTCAGTCAGAAAATATTGTTGTGCTGCCTTCGGCCTATTCGCACATCGGTCCGCTACTGACGCCATCTCACAGGCCAACAGGGCGCCCCACGCCGACTTTCAGCATTGTAGGATGGCCACACCAGTACCACAACTTGCAAGACACCACCTCGGTGCCATCCGGATCTTGGCATCTCAGCGCCTTGTGGTCTCTTCTACACCGGAAATATAGTAGAAAATATTGTTGCGCTGCCTTTGGCCCCATTCACACATCAGTCCGCTACTGACACCATCTCACAGGCCAACGGGGCGCCCCACGCCGACTTTCAACATTGTAGGATGGCCACAGAAGTGCGACAACTTACTAGACACCACCTCGGTGCCATCCGGATCTTGGCGCGTTGTGCTGCCTTCGGCCTATTCGCACATCGGTCCGCTACTGACGCAAACTCACAGGCCAACGGGGCGCCCCACGCCGACTTTCAGCATTGTAGGATGGCCACACCAGTGCGGCAACTTCCTACACACCACCTCGGTGCCATCCGGATCTTGGCGCGTAGTTAAGCTGCAGCAGCTGCAAATAAGCTTCAGACAGTGTTACAACCGCTGCTCAGAACTCTCAACTATGACACCACCTCGATGCCATCCGGATCTTGGCGCGTTGTATTGCCTTCGGCCTATTCGCACATCGGTCCGCTACTGACGCCGCCTCACGTGCCAACGTATTTTCTCCGCATTTTATACCCTATGCCGCATAACAGGTCATGTGACTTGTTTATAAAACTTTTCATTGGTTCATTTTACTTTTGGTTTCCTAATGATGGAAGGCTTGATCATATGACCTAAAAACAACACTTTTCATTGGATGAAAACTTTTTTTCCCCCCCAAACGATGAAAGCCCCACCTTGTTTCTGGATGTTTCAGACTGAAGCTGGCGTCACCATGAGAGCACCACCATCTCGTAGCTCCGTCGTGGTCATTCCGCGAGCAATCATGGCAGCCGCTCCCCACCAGAAGCCTGCAGGAGTCGGGGACCCCAAAACTTTTGATGAATTCTCAAGGCGGAGGGGACGCTTTCGAGAATGGGGTCCAAGACCTAGCAGACAAGCGTCCGATTTCCAAGGTGTCCCAGGGCCATTTCAGTGGACCAGGCCCAAAAAGGAAACAGCCTGCCGCCATTTTGAGAGTCCTGTGGCAGCCGCCTATCGCTGCACCGCAAGAGTGGGCGCAACTCAGCTGAATGGCGGATTTTGACACAGTGGACCAAAAGCGGACGGAATGGCAACTGAAACGGTAAAGGGGCGCCCCACTACAACAGACGAGACTCCACCTGGAGAGGCCCGTTCACGCCGCCTCCCCCGGGGCGCTCCACGCCGTTATTCGGAGCAGCATTGTAGGATACCAAAACCAGTGCGGCAACTTACTGGACATCACCTTGGTGCCATCGTTCTGCTGCCTTGGAACTATTCGCACAACAGTTTGCTACTGATGACCCACCCCCCGCGACGCCCCACGCCGTTATTTGCTGGGTGGCAACTTACTAGACATCACTTTTGTGTCATCTTGATTTCGGCGCGTTCTGCTGCCTTGGAACTATTCGCACAACAGTTTGCTACTGATCACCCACCCCCCGCGACGCCCCACGCCGGAAATCTGGACGTTGTGCTGCGTTGGGACTATTCGCACAGCCGACCGCTACTTCGTTGTTTTTCTCTAAAAATGTTTATATGTTATTACTATTTTTGTTTTCTTGTATATATTTATAAATTATTAAAGTTTTATAATCTTACTACTTTGTCGGAGTGCTATATATTTTTAATGTGACACATAATTGTAAAAACTTTGATGTACAAAGAGTCATCCCTGGAATCTTCCGCTTCAGGCTCGGTCCCCTCCCCAATCACAATACAGGATGGTTTTCAGATAATAGCAACGCTTCTGCTGTGACGGATCTCATCGAGTGTGGGCCTTGATCTACTATAACTCCTTTGAAGAGGGGTGATTCTTTACAGCTGTGGCCATAAACTACATCTGCAGGGCTAGCTGATACCCTAGGACCAGCCTGGACAATCGGACACAGAGGAAAAGGAGTGTCAGAGGGTGCGGTAGTGAATAGGGCGAAAGGGAGGTGTCGGGCGGGCACAGGGTGTGATTCTCAGGGAAGAACAGCGCAGATGGGGGGAGGTTTATTACCCATGCATAAAACAGAGAGCGGGGGTGACCACTGCCTGGGGGAGATGCTTGCGAGGGTGGGGAGCCATGCTAAGGATCGACAGCGTTCACAGAGTGGATCTGGTCAAGGCATCTAAAATGGCTGCCGTGCACGACAAAAGTGTGGCATTTGAAAAAAGACAAGATGGCGCACACAATGTTTTTCAACAATTCCTGATTTCCTTCGAATCGAACGTTAACAGACGTTGGGGCATATTACCAAAGTTAAGCGATATTTATCCCTAACGATGCATTGCAAAGATTTTTTTACCGTCAGAAATTATCGCAGATAAACCTTGCTATTATCAAGGTTTATCGCAAATACGATAAAAAACGAGCGCAATGCATTAATGTCGCTGAAAACTCCGCGATATTCATGCATTACCGAGCTAATGCTCTTAGCCATGTTATCCACCTCCCATTGGATAACATGGCTAAGAACTGCTCAGGGCAGCTGTTACTTTTTGGAGATATTCGCGCTTATCTCGAATATTTCCAAAAGTTGATAATAGGAGATAGCGATGTTAGCGACTGTTTCCAGTCGCTAACATCTTGGCATGCCCACTTTGCATGTCATTAGTGATAAATATCACTCACATGCAAAGTGGGACCCAAGATGGTCGCTATCTCCTACTAGCCGTCGCTAACTGGTGTTAGCAACAGCTAGGTAATACACATATAATTTTATCTCCGCGAAGCGGAGCGCTGTTACAGATATATATCTTGTTTTTGAACGTTAATTTCTCAAAATGCACTGAAGCACATATATTGAGACATAGCAAAGGCACATCGGGCTACCAGTCCCTAATATTTTGCCAAGTTTCGTGCAAATCCATTCAGCCGTTCGATTATTGACATTTAGATACGTCTACAGCCTGAATGGCTGAACGGAATTACACCAAACTTGGCAAAATGGTACATCAAACCTAAGAGGTCAGGGAGGATCTACTATGCCCCCTTATGGTCATTTGCCCCTTCGCTTTGGCCTCCTCTTGTCTCTCGATCCTACCGAGAGACAAGATGGCGGCCGCTACGTACTGTTTGGAATGTTTACAGACACCGGAGAGCCAATCAGCTTCGCTTCGCAAAGCTCCGTAACGCGAAAAGTACGCGAAGCGGTGCGCTGTTACAGATATATATCTTTTTTTGAACGTTAATTTCTCAAAATCCACTGAAGCACATATATTGAGACCTAGCAAAGGCACATCGGGCTACCAGTCCCTACAATTTTGCCAAGTTTCGTGCAAATCCATTCAGCCGTTCGATTATTATTATTATTATTTTTTTTTGCCCCGCGGGGCCCTTTTAAAACCTCCACATCAAACCTAGGGGGTCAGCGAGGATCTACTATGCCCCCTTATAGTTATTTCCCCCTTTGTTTTGACCTCCTCTTGTCTCTCGATCCTACCGAGAGACAAGATGGCGGCCGCTACGGACTGTTTGGAATGTTGACAGACGCCGGAGAACCAATCAGCTTCGCTTCACAAAGCTCCGTTGCGCGAAAAGTACGCGTAGCGGAGCGCTAACCGGTCCGCTGTTACAGATATATATCTTTTTTTAAACGTTAATTTCTCAAAATCCACTGGAGCACATATATTGAGACCTACAAAAGGCACATCGGGCTACCAGTCCCTACAATTTTGCCAAGTTTCGTGCAAATCCATTCAGCCGTTCGGGCTAAAAGTGAGGCCAACCGCCCTATGGAAAACTCAATGTTAAAAACACGTTTTGGGACCCCCCTTTTTTCTCGGCCCCCACTGGACGAACCCCCCCCAAATTTTCAAGGGCTGCTCAGAAACAAAATGTGCCATTTTCCTGAAAATTTCAGCCAATTCCGTCCACAAACGCCAAAGTTATTAGACATAGAATTTTCAAAAAACCCATAGAGAAAAAATCCTAACTATATATACCTACTGGCGACCGCCAGTAGGTAATATATATATATATATATATATATATATATATATGTATATAGATATATAAAATTTCTATGGCAAAATGAAACCCCTCATTTTGTTCCTTTTCAAATTAAATGTATTAAGTGTTACCACTTTATTCCAATCAAGATGACTTCAGGTGTGCCATACTTTTGTCATAAGTAAGACTGTTAGCGTTCTAGTTGTTCTTTAGAACACTCTGGGACATTCTGTCATTGGGCTATAGTTGGGCTACATCTGGCTGATATTTGGGCTACATTTGGGCTCTTTTGTCTCTGGTGGCCATCTTGGGAGACTGCATATCAGAATTTTTTTAATGAAATATAAGAGGATTTGAGAAGTCACTCAAAATGTGCCCTAATTTTTCTTTCTTCAGCACTAATCATAATTTCTATGGCAAAATGAACCCCCTCATTTTGTTCCTTTGCAAATTAAATGTTTTAAGTGTTAACATTTTATTCCAATCAAGATGACTTCAGGTGTGCCATACTTTTGTCATAAGTAAGACTGTTAGCACTCTAGTTGTTCTTTAGAACACTCTGGGACATTCTGTCATTGGGCTATAGTTGGGCTACATCTGGCTGATATTTGGGCTACATTTGATTTTTTTTGTCTCTGGTGGCCATCTTTGGGCTACATTGGGCTACATTGGGCTACATTGGGCTACATTTGGGCTCTAACATATATATAGCCCAATGTAGCCCAATATATATTTTTTCAAAGTTAATTTTCGTAAAAACCATTGGAGCATATATCTTGAGACATAGCAAAGGCACATCGGGCTAACAGTCCCTATAATTTTGCCAAGTTTGGTGGAAATCCATTCAGCCGTTCGGGCTAAAAGTGAGTCCAACCGCCCTATGGAAAATTGCATGGGGAAAACACGTTTTGGGACCCCCTTTTTTCTTGGCCCCCGCTTGACGAATCCCCCCCAAACTTTCAGGGAAGGACCGGAGAGTAAATGTGCCATTTTCAGGAACATTTCAGCCAATTCCGTCCATCAACGCCAAAGTTATTCAACATAGAATTTTGAAAAATCCCATAGGAAAAAAATCCTAACTATATATACCTACTGACGACCGCCAGTAGGTAATATATATATATATATATATATATATATATATATATATATAAAGTCCAAACCTTCGTAATTTCCCACGAAATAGACGCTGACGCCATGGGATTCAACAAAGAGGGATTTTATTAGCCTCTACGACGACTGTTAACGCGTTTCGACGGGACAACCGCCTTGCTCACAACAGTTTGAAAAGTGCAAATGAAAACACATATAAACACCACTCCCATTGCTTTCTCCCGTGAGTTCGTTACCACCTACTACTGACGTCATTCAGTTACTATAGTTACCTTCCCACCTCTCATAGAAATGGAAAAGATACATAACGAAGTTGAAACATTTGTATCAGTGACAGTTCCGGGCATTATGCTTTTCTATTTGCAACCTTTGCATGATTGTAAAATACAACGTTGCTACTTACTATTTTCTTAGAAATATTTACACTTTTAATAGATCATTATATTCTAACGCCTGCGGCTATAACGAAGCAAAAAATTAAATCAATTTAGCAAAACCCTTGTTATAAAAAACGTGCTACACATTTCATACCAAATAAAATACATTAATCTTAACCAATTTTAAACCGATGTGATTAACACAGTATCTTTGCCTATCTATAGCAGATAGTATATTTTAAAGTACATGGTTCCACTTTTTGCCCAAATATCCATAGTGTCCAACAATTTTGCACTAAATGTCATGCCCCAGTGGGCCTAAGTTGATATACGGGCTGTCACGTGAATCCCACCAATTACTTAAAACAATTGGCCTCCAATAGCACTCATTTGTCGTAAAATGCCGGGTTGGCTCAGTACTGTGATTTGTAACTTAACATGTGCAAAAAATGTGGGGGGAAGGGGAGGGGGGTTGAAAGGGAGGAAAAAACAACGACTTTTGTGCCTGAAAACATACCCAAAAGTATACAATTGTGGAAATTGTTACAATCCAAAGTATTAATACTGTGTAATACAAATCTTTCTTTGCAAATTTTCAGAAGAGCGGAGTATGTGAAAACTGCATGGAATTTAAGATATAAATTAACTCCATTCTAATGTAGGGCTGAACTGTTCTTAATTACTATTTACAAGTGCACACTTAGTGCTTCATCGGAGTTTAAGCCGTTAGGCCCCTTGGTGTCGAGAAGAATAATGTACCTCGACTCCAATCTCCTAAACGCTAGGAGTCTATTGCCTCCTCTTGCATTTTTGTTGACACAATCAATAACAAAATACTGTAAATCTTCGACTCTCCCTCCATGAAAACCATTAATGTGGCGTGCCACTGGGTAACTTTGGTCATTGTTGACCACTGCTCGTAAATGTTGCAAGATCCTTACATGTACTGGATGCAAGGTGCTTCCAACATACTGCTTTTTACATGTGCATTGCAAAACATAGACAGCATAGTCTGTTTTGCAATTGTAGTGCCCTCTTATTGTCAAAGGCGTTTTCCTAAGTGGAAGATGTACTTTACTCAGGTTAACGCCGTGCTGGCACGCCTTGCACTTTGTGCACTTGAAAAATCCATTTTTCTTTTGAAGCCAATTAGGTTTACTTATTTGGCTCGGAATGTTGGATACCAATTCCTGCTTCATAGATTTAGCCCTTCTGTATGTAATCTGCGGCAATCTAGCACATGATGAACCTAATGCGGGGTCACTGCGTACTACAGGCCAATGCCTGTATAAGATTTTTCGTACATTTGTATGGTACGCATTGTACCCAGTGATGATTCATGGTGTCTCAATTTCTTTTTTATCCGTTGCCTCCATAGGGTTGTCCCTCAGTACAAGATTTTCTCTGCTTTTACTGCTAGATTTCCTCTCAGCTATGTCCAGAATTTTTTCGGAGTAGCCTCTGGAGCGCAATCTTTTGAACAGCTGGTTTTTAGATGTTTCAAAGCTGTCCTGTGTACTGCAATTCCGCTTCATTCTGAGGCACTCGGCATAGGGGATGCTGGCTATGAGGCTGCGTGGATGAAAACTTCCGGCATGCAAGATAGTATATATATATAGTGATGTCATGAGTGATGTCACTGACCATGTCATGAGTGATGTAATATGTGACGTCATCAGCAGTGCATTGCGGGTGCGCGAGTTATAATTAGGTAAACTAACTATAACGGGGGAATTTCAAAGGTTTTGTTTGAGTGAGTTTGAGTTTGAGTTTGAGTGAAATGTCCAGCTAACTATAACATGTGTGAAACCTATGGTTTTTCATTGAATTTCTAAGGTTTTTTAAATGCTAATTCCTAACTATAACATGTGTGAAACCTATGGTTTTTTCAGTGAATTTGCAAGGTTTTTTAAATGCTAATTAATAACTATAACGTGTGTGAAACCTGTGGTTTTTTCAGTGAATTTTGAAGGTTTTTTAAATGATAATTCCTAACTATAACGTGACTGAAACCTATGGTTTTTTCAGTGAATTTCAAAGGTTTTGTAAATTATAATTTTTAAATGTATAAATTGTTATTTTTTTTATACTAATTTACTACATTGTTTTAAAGTATTTATTTTTAGATATTTTATTTTTTAAATTACATTACATATTTGTAATATAAATTGAATAATTTTTTTTTTAAATATTGAAATTGTAGTATATTTTTATTTTATTTTATATTTTTTTAATTTATATATATTTTATATAGCAGGCAATGATATCCAATGGAAGGAAATTCAAGTTACTGGTAAGTACAGTTAAATTTACTTTTCAGGAATAGTAGTGAGCTGAAGGATGCAACACTGAGGTCTCTCCAGATAACAGGTGAGTAAATCGGAATTCATAGTTCGGCTGATTTTAAAGGAATTTTTTAAAGTTCCAAACTCCACACTTAGAAAAACTTCCAAGTGAAACCAGTCAATGTTAGCCTATGAAAGGAAATTTAAGTTACTGTAAATATGTTTAGAATTACTTTTCAGGATTAGTAGTGGGCTGAAAGATGCAGCACTGAGGTCTCTCCTGATAACAGGTGAGCAAATCAGAATTCATAGTTCGGCTGATTTGAAAGGAATTTTTTAAAGTTCCAAACTCCACACTTCGAAAAACTTCAAAGTGAAACCAGTCAATATTAGCCTATGGAAGGAAATTCAAGTTACTGCAAGTATGGTTAGAATTACTTTTCAGGATCAGTAGTGGGCTGAAAGATGCAGCACTGAGGTCTCCCCTGATAACAGGTGAGTAAATCGGAATTCGTAGTACGGCTGATTTTAGTGGAATTTTTTAAAGTTCCAAAACTCCACACTTAGATAAATTTCCAAGTGAAACCAGTCAACGTTAGCCCATGCAAGGAAATTCAAGTTACTGTGTTAGTATGGTTAGAATTACTTTTCAGGATCAGTAGTGGGCTGAAAGATGCAGCACTGTGGTCTCTCCTGATAACAGGTGAGTAAATCGGAATTCGTAGTTCGGCTGATTTTTGTGGACTTTGTTAAAGTTCCAAAACTCCACACTTAGAAAAACTTCCAAGTGAAACCAGTCAATGTTAGCCTAATGAAGGAAATTCAAGTTACTGTGACTACGATTAGAATTACTTTTCAGGATCAGTATTGGGCTGAAAGATCTCTCTCCTGATAACAGGTGAGTAAATTGGAATTCGTAGTTCGGCTGATTTTAGTGGAATTTTTTAAAGTTCCAAAACTCCACACTTAGATAAATTTCCAAGTGAAACCAGTCAACGTTGGCCTATGCAAGGAAATTCAAGTTACTGTAAGCGTGGTTAGAATTACTTTTCAGGATCAGTAGTGGGCTGAAAGATGCAGCACTGAGGTCTCACCTGATAACAGGTGAGTAAATTGGAATTCGTCGTTCCGCTGATTTTAGTGGAATTTTTTAAAGTCCCAAAACTCCACACTTAGAAAAACTTCCAAGTGAAATCAGTCAATGTTAGCCTATGGAAGGAAATTCAAGTTACTGTAAGTATGGTTAGAATTACGTTTCAGGATCAGTAGTGGGCTGAAAGATGCAGCACTGAGGTCTCTCCTGATAAGAGGTGAGTAAATCGGAATTCGTAGTTCGGCTGATTTTAAAGGAATTTTTTAAAGTTCCAAAACTCCACACTTCGAAAAACTTCCAAGTGAAACCAGTCAATGTTAGCCTATGGAAGGAAATTCAAGTTACTGTAAGTATGGTTAGAATTACTTTTCGGGTACAGTAGTGGGCAGAAAGATGCAGCTCTGAGGTCTCTCCTGATAACAGGCGAGTAAATACGAATTCGCAGTTCGGCTGATTTTACAGGAACATTTGTACGTTTCAAAAATAGACACAAAGGGGTCCATTAGGATGTCGGGCGGTGGCACCACCACGGTGGTGGCGGGGCGGAAAAACAGCATTTACCGCCCGCGAGCAGCGGAACTCACGTCCGCAACATTAGGATAGGTAAACACAGGTCATTTCCCGTCCGCCGCGAAGCGCCGCGCATCGCCATCAAAGTGCGCCCGCCATTGCGGCGGCAGGAGCCAATCGAGTCCCTCCGCCGCGGGCGATGACGTCCGCCCCGCTCGACAAATTAGGATGGCCCAAACAAGCAGACGCACCGCAGCGGAGACACCGCACAGCTGAAGCAGGCGGAAAGTCGACAGCGGAGCACGAACGCCGAGAGCCGACATGAACCCCATTGACCCAGACCTCCACATGCATCCAGTCATGTACCTGCTGCAACACTATCGCCAGATGGGCCGCTGCGTACGCCGCCGCAGGTACGCCACTACACATATGCACCACACAACACACATGCCGACACAGGGCCCGAGCACCACACAGGCATCCTGCTGGGGGGCACAACACATCCACATGGGCACCCACACATCACCCACCTCACAACAAGGCACCCCACAGCATCCGGAACACACAAAGTCCGTCAACCAGCAGCAACATTCCGATCACGGTCACGTCACTGCCGCGGTCAACACATGCGCACTATGCAGAAGGCAGGGCCACACCAAGGCATGGGCAGGGCACAAACATCACAGGGACACACCACCCCAAACCACACTGCACCTTACCTGAGCTAGTCACAGGCCAGGTGATTATCCCGTGCACCCCCATGCACACCAATAAGCACTGTAACAACAAGCACAATACCACACACTGCAACACACAACACACAACCAGGGACACAGGCACTGCAGGATTGGCTGACAAGGAACACACAACACCAGTGCACTCCCCACAGCCCACACAACTGCATACAATCATCCACGCAGGGCAAGACAAAACAAACAACAGGCATACAACTCCTGGCTGACACGTGTGTCTCACACTATACAGGGGCACACATATATACACTACAAACTAACACCCTTCACACTGCACACCTCTGCTACACCCAACACCACACATGCCATGTAAGCCATGCCACCAGGACTAAGGGCCAACACAAGATGACTATACACATACAGGCCTGGGCACACAGAAAGGAAAGCACACACATACCTCATGACATCACAGCCAGCTACAAAACCTCTGAACAGCAGCACACCCTGTGCTGCCAGTGTCCCCCAACATGACCTGTGAACAGTGTATGCAACAATAGCAAATCACCAACAAGATAACTGCATGGCCTGTAAAATAACCATCACAGAGTACAACATCAGCAGGGCCAGAATGGACTGAAGACCCTGTCACCCCTGTCTAAAAATCAGATGGCTACTAAGAGCCTTGCAATGTTGAACCGAAAAATAGAGCATGGTACACAGTCAAGCAAATGCAAACAAGAAAAGGACTTTAATCAGCAAGGAGACTGATAAAACACACACCAGAAGTAACTGTATTTATTCATATATTGCACAGATGTAGCAATACAACATTAGTAGACAACAGCAAGCCACAAAATCATGTACAAATGGCAGAGACTATGCACAGGTGAAACACAAACAGGAAGGCCAGAGTTCATGGCACAGGGGAGAGGCCAACACGGCAGAGCAACAGGCCCATAGTCCATGGCAGGTCAGGCAGCAAGTACATGAGAGGCTGCACAGGGGAGAGTACAGCACAGCAGAGCAACATGCCCAGAGTCCATGGCAGGGGACACAGCAAGTACATGAGAGGCTGCACAGGGGAGAGTACAGCACAGCAGAGCAACAGGCCCAGAGTCCATGGCAGGGGACACAGCAAGTACATGAGAGGCTGCACAGGGAAGAGTACAACACAGCAGAGCAACAGGCCCATAGTCCATGGCAGGGGACACAGCAAGTACATGAGAGGCTGCACAGGGCAGAGTACAGCACAGCAGAGCAACAGGCCCATGGTTCATGGCACAGGGGAGAGGCCAACACAGCAGAGCAACAGGCCCATAGTCCATGGCTGGTCAGGCAGCAAGTACATGAGAGGCTGCACAGGGGAGAGTACCGCACAGCAGAGCAACAGGCCCAGAGTCCATGGCAGGGGACACAGCAAGTACATGAGAGGCTGCACAGGGGGGAGTACAGCACAGCAGCGCAACAGGCCCAGAGTTCATGGCACAGGGGAGAGGCCAACACAGCAGAGCAACAGGCCCATAGTCCATGGCAGGTCAGGCAGCAAGTACATGAGAGGCTGCGCAGGGGAGAGTACAGCACAGCAGAGCAACAGGCCCAGAGTCCATGGCAGGGGACACAGCAAGTACATGAGAGGCTGCACAGGGGAGAGTACAGCACAGCAGAGCAACAGGCCCAGAGTTCCTGGCAAAGGGGAGAGGCCAACAGAGCAGAGCAACAGGCCCATAGTCCATGGCAGGTCAGGCAGCAAGTACATGAGAGGCTGCACAGGGGAGAGTACAGCACAGCAGAGCAACAGGCCCCTAGTCCATGGCAGGGGACACAGCAAGTACATGAGAGGCTGCACAGGGGAGAGTACAGCACAGCAGAGCAACAGGCCCAGAGTCCATGGCAGGTCAGGCAGCAAGTACATGAGAGGCTGCACAGGGGAGAGTACAGCACAGCAGAGCAACAGGCCCAGAGTCCATGGCAGGGGACACAGCAAGTACATGAGAGGCTACACAGGGGAGAGTACAGCACAGCAGAGCAACAGGCCCAGGGTCCATGGCAGGGGACACAGCAAGTACATGAGAGTCTGCACAGGGGAGAGTACAGCACAGCAGAGCAACAGGACCAGAGTTCATGGCACAGGTGAGAGGCCAACACAGCAGAGCAACAGGCCCATAGTCCATGGCAGGTCAGGCAGCAAGTACATGAGAGGCTGCACAGGGGAGAGTACAGCACAGCAGAGCAACAGGGCCAGCAACACACCCAGGTTGCAAACAATGGTCTTGACTAGCACACTTGTGTGGGGCACAGGCGCAGGAGGGTGTTGACAACTCACTCCTGGCTGTCATGCGGACTGGGACCTGGCTGTGTTTTGTGGACAGCAGGCCCACTTGACTGGGATGACGGAGGCCCATGTGATGTGATAATAACAGAGGGCCTGCAAGGTGGAGGCTGTGTGGACCAGGTGGCACAGTGGCATGTGGAGGTGGAGTCATGCACACCTCTGACACAGTGTGGATGGGAGAGGTTGGAGGGGTGCCCTTCCACTTTTTGGGCACATGCAGGCGGCAGACACTGGCACTCCCTCTGGTGATGTGTTTGTTCCTGCAGAACGCTTGGGCTGGCTACGCCTCTGGACCACCGTTCCCTCGCTGGAAGATGTACCCCCTACAGTACCCACTTTCCCACTTCTCCCAGGGGTGGTGTCTACAGTGCCCTCCTGTCCCTTCTTGCCAGGGGTGGTCACAACACTGCCCTCCTTTTCCAGACTCACAGGGCTGGACACAACACTGCCCTCCTTTGCCTTAATCACTGTCCTGGACACAACACTGCCCTCCGTTGCCTTAATCACTGTCCTGGACATAACACTGCCCTCCTTTGCCTTACTCACTGGCCTGGACACAACACTGCCCTCCTTTGCCTTAATCACTGTCTTGGACACAACACTGCCCTCCTCTGCCTCAATGACTGGGCTGGTCACAACAGGGCTCTCCTCTGCCTCAATGACTGGGCTGGTCACAACAGGGCTCTCCTCCACCTGCCTCGATGTACTTTGTTTTGGGGTTGATGTGGTGGGTGGTTGTGTCCCTGTGCTCTCCCCAGGTGTACTCATGACATGCCACACATCCTCTGTGGGCATAGGAGAGTCAATTTCTGGTGATGCCTCTGCATCATGTGAGCCTGATGTCTGCCACAATGAACTTCTGGCCTTGGTCTTCTGTGACTTTCCCTTGTCTGTGCATATTGGGGGGGGGGGCTGCTCTTCTTTGGGGATGGAGTCTGTGGACTGGATTGTTTGGTTTGGGTCTGACGTGTGCTCCTAGTGTTGTATCGTTTATGTGACGTAGGTGCCAAGTGGTCACTGTCATCTTATGTGGCCACTGGATGGGTGGTCGTCACAGGCACCTGAGCTGCAATGGGACCATGTGCCTGTTGGAGGGCTGACGTGACTGTGGCTGACAATGCCTGGACTGTAAGGTGTAGCCCACCCACATCAGAGTGTATGCCCTCCGTGAATGCAATCACCTGGCCTAATTTGTTCTCGTGGGCACTGAAGGCATTGAGCAGGGCGGTCTGGCCCACGGAAAGTTGGCGCAGGAGCTCTACGCACTCTGCACTGAGGGCAGCTGGGGGGACAGGTGCAGGGGCAGCGGTGCCATGTGTGAATGTCACTCGTCCCCTCTTAGTAACACGGATATGGCCAGCACCAGAGGAAGTGGATGGGAGGCTGGGCACTGGTCGCTGGGTGTCAGATGCTGCAGCAGACTCCCCATCCCCTGTGCCTGCTAACATGGAGGCATCCCCGCTGGCATCAGATGAAGTGTATCAGCCACGGATTCCTCCTGCATAGTCCTGTCACCCTCAGATGCGCTGGTGTGCTCTGTGTCACTTGGCTCAGTCTCACTTGCCTCCACTGCCGCAGTCGTGCTGGCCTCGCCACCATTTGTTTCTGGATCATGTTCCGCCATGGTGTCTTGCGATTCTGCATTAATGAGAGAAACAGGGTTGTGCAAGTGTCATCATCTGGTCACACGATTTCAGATCAATGCAGCACAGTAGAGGCCTAGAGCTACATGGTAACCACCACACCCTGCAATCACTGTGCAGCTACACACTTTATAGACCACAACAGTGCCTGTCATGCAGATAAACTGCCAGGAGTGAGGCATGTCGATGGCACACATGAAATGAAATGAAAGTGTGTCTTGTAAAGCGCACTGCTACCCGCACCGCAGGCCTCGTAGCGCTATAGACCGCTGGGGAACCCGTCCTGGCTTTCCCTGTGAGATAGTTCCTCCTGGGAGTCTCCAAGGTGAAGCCAGGCATCCCTGACGTTTGTGAGGGGCCGTTGTGGAGATGAGGCAAGCTTAATGCCCAGAGTTACCGAGTGTGGTCCCTGGATAGAGTAGGCACCGAGGCGAGAATTATCGAGTCCGCTGATCCTGGTCCAAGACCCTGCCACGTTGGGAATCGAACCCTGGTCCCAGCCCGTTCTCTGCTCTCGAGTCTGCCACCTCTAACTAGTGAGCCACACTACTCCACTCACATCACTACACCCTGCCCGTGGATGGAGTGCCCCCACCCCACATTGACCTGCCCCATGGACATGGTGTGGCCACAACACTCATCAGCACTAACAGCCCTACAGGGAACCAGAGGGGACCACACACACCTGTTTTGACTACACATGCCACAATGCCAACTAGGCCATAGCAAGTACCATGTGCCAATCTGGGTTCACATTGTCATCTGATGTGTGGGACTGAACCATCATGGTGCATGCAAAGTAGACAGACATGGTGTCACACTCATTAAGTGGACACTGCAGTACGCCACAATATGGACTCCCCACACCATCACAATGAAGAGTGACCATGTGGCCACAATAAATCTGTCAAGGATTGAGAACTGCTGGCAGAAGCAGCATAGTGAGGCCATTGTGGGCCAATGCCTCATACAAGCACACATCACAGTCGCCACTCACATCACATATCACAGCATGGGAACACACGCACATCACATGTGTCACCGCTGGCACAGGCCCTGTACACATGCATCCACTCTCAGACAAACTCTCCCTCCCCAGATACTCACCATCTCTGTCTTGCTGTTGATGCCCCTTCAGATGTGCATCCAGGTCTGGATTGGTCACTGCCAGTATGCGTCCCATCAGCGGAGTCATGGTGCGCCGTGCCAAACGCCCTGTGCGTGGTAGCATCCCTAAGGTCATTTCTGCCACTTGCTTAGCCAGCCGGCTGATGTTGTCCCACCTCTGGTGACAGTGTGTGCGTCGTCTGTTTGATACCCCCAGGGCTCGCACCTTTGCTGCTATGGCCCTCCACACAGCCTTACGTTGGTGTACTTTGAGCTGCAGGTATGAGAGTAATGACGGGCTAATGAACAGTTACACAATGTCAGATGTCAGCATCTATCAGTACAGCAGCCAGACACTGACTCAGGACTCACAGTAACCTCCCTCCCTCCAGAACTGGAGGTACCCTCACAAGGCCACTCTGCATGCCATGAACATTAGTGAATGCATGCACACATTATGGTTCCTAGTCTCCATGATATTCACAAAAATGCATGATGCCTCAACACAAATGCATCAACAGCAGTGTGTAAGTCAGAAATTGTAAAGGGCACTGATGGGGCATATCTACTATTCAGTGTGAAGCAACTGTAGCTAGTGAGTCAGCTGATGTTCAACGTTTGGCTGTGCAGCCACTGAACCTACTCTGTGTGTCACACTGACTCTGACTACAGGGGCACCCTGAAATGTCCTCACAAGCATTCACTGTCCTGGCATCTAAATGGCTAACAACCGTTGGGTCTGTATGCCTGACAATGTGACACACCTCACTCACACATACGAGTAGAGGCCTAGGAAAGAGTCACATTGCAACACACACACTCCCTCGACCTGGAGACAGCTTGTCTGTCAGTGTTTGTCATTACCCCACATACCCAGGCATATACTGCTGCATCACGACTACACGTCTGACACCACCCTGCCCTACAGCTCCCTTCATGATGACTTACCACAACATTGGGACCACCAAACAGCTGTGGGTACTGTGCCAGCACCTCGTCCACAAGGACCTCCAGCTCCTCACTCGTGAATGGACTGGCACGCATCTTCTCTGTCCTTGACATCCCTGTGGATATGGCAGACCGGTGGTGGAAGTGAGTAGGACAGGGTCCCAGGCAGCAGGCTCTTGAGGCAGTAGCAGGACAGGGTCCCAGGCAGCAGGCTCTTGAGGCAGTAGCAGGACAGGGTCCCAGGCAGAAGGCTCTTGAGGCAGCAGCAGGACAGGGTCCCAGGCTGCAGGCTCTTGAGGCAGCAGCAGGAGATGGTCCCAGGCAGCAGGCTCTGTGAGCAGTGGATATGTGAGGCTCACTCTCACAGATTTATAGCCCCCTGGGGTCGTTTGGAAGCTTAAGAGCTGCTACAATTGGTTGTCCGGGTCTGCCTTATTCAAAAGCATCCAATGACCGCCTCCCTGTATGCAATGATCCACGGCGGTGCACTACCGCAATGGTGCATCATTCAAAAGCGTCCAATGACCGCCTCCGCGATTTTCAAATCTGCATCATGCCACCGCGATCTTCGCTGCTATTGGCTGTATGCAATGATCCATGTCGGTGACGCACATGGGGTCCGGTGGTAGGTACCGCGACACATGCGGCGGAGCATACCCACCGCCATATACACATGTCCATATGCCAATGGCTACTGCACTTGTGAAGAGGGTGGTGGTGCTGGGGTCACACCGCCGGGTCCCGGCGGTAGGTACTGCCATTTTCGTACCTATTGATGTGGCTACCGCACTTGTGAAGAGGGTGGTTCTGGGGTCACACCGCCGGGGCCCGGCGGTAGGTACCGCGACTCATGCGGCGGAGCATACCCACCTGCATATACACATGTCCATATGCCAATGGCTAACACACTTGTGAAGAGGGTGGTTCTGGGGTCACACCGCCGGGGCCCGGCGATAGGTACCTCGACTCATACGGCGGAGCATACCCACCGCCATATACACATGTCCATATGCCAATGGCTACTGCACTTGTGAAGAGGGTGGTGGTGCTGGGGTCACACAGCCGGGTCCCGGCGGTAGGTACTGCCATTTTCATACCCATTGATGTGTATGTCACTCCAGAACACTGTATCAGCACCCTGCAGTGACATGGTGAAGGGCACATCATTGTACACACGAGGCCACACAGCCATGTCATCCACAGGCGGTCGCACGTTCAGTGTGAGACACTTTGGCCTGTGGTTCAGCCATTTTATTAGGAAATTTGATGGCTGATGATGATTGACAGACTTCAGCTGGTGTAAATGATGTTGTGACGTTTAATGTGTTGTGGGTCAGTGCAGACCTGGACCTGGCTGGTGTCACTGCATTGTATCGTACCTGACTTGTGCATTCACAACTGCTCATGCACACAACCGGAAGTGTCCCTGCTACTGTGATTATTGTGTTGATGAATGTGTGCCGACTTTACATGATGCATTGAGGTGTGGATAGGTACAGCAGATGGGTATGATAGACATGGTAAGTCACATTACATTGGCGGGTCTTGCTGCACCATGTCTGCACATGTGAATTGTTCGGCCATTATATCCGCATTCACTGTCCCCGATGTGTTTGTGTCACTTGTGTATTGTCACTGGAGAGGCGTGCCCTCTGTGTGTAGGTATTGGCCAGCCATGTAACCTGATGTGCCATGCATCTCTCTGGCACTTGTTGTTTTCCCATGACATCATTGATGCTTTGTGCTATGACCATCTCATGATGCTTGTCACTGACATATTCATTTTACTCCTCAACTAGGAGGAGGCCGAATCTCCTACGTCACCTGACAGTGCTGGAGGACATGGAGAATGAGGCAATCATCAGGAAATTCAGGCTGGACAGACCAACATTGAAGATCCTGTGTGATCTATTGGAGCCCCACCTGCAGCCTCGCCGTAACTATCCTACGGCACTCACACCCACCTACAAGGTGCTGGCAGCACTCCACTTCTTTGCGACTGGTTCCTTCCAGGAGACCGTGGCTAACGCTGGGGGGATGTCGCAGCCCATGTTCAGCATGGTGCTGAGGGATGTTCTTGCGGCCATGGTGCTATATCGGAATCGCTACATACATTTCCCCAGGGGACGTGAATTGGCTGCCGTTAAGGGTGACTTCTATCCCCTTGGGCGCATCCCACATGCAGTCGGTGCCATCAATTGCACCCATGTAGGTCTGGTGGCACCGCAGGCGACGGAGCACATTTATCGGAACCGCAAACACTACCACTCCATAAATGTGCAAGTGGTGTGCCTTGCGGACATGACCATATCACAGGTGTGTGCAAAGTATCCCGGTTCGGTCCATGATTCGTACATCATGAGGACCAGCATGGTGCCACGGATGATGGAGAATCTGCTTACCGAACGTGCCTGGATTGTGGGTGAGTATCACTACTGCTATGGTGTGCTGTGTGTCACTTTCTGGACTCTGGCTGTATAATATTGTAAATGTAAATGTAGGTGTACTTATATAGCGCAAACCTGTCACCCAAAGGGCATCCTGGCGCTTGCTTAGGGAACCCGTCCTGGTATTCCCCTGTGAGAAACCCCGGCAGGGTGTCCACAAGGTGAAAGCCAAACATCCCGCCGCGAGGGGCCGTAGTGGAGATTAAGCAAGCTATTGCCCAGAGTTGCAGAGTGTGACCCCGTGATTCGAGTAGGCACCGGAGCGAGAATTGTCGAGTCCGTGGAATTTTGAGCCCGAGACCCGCCGAGGCGGGGAATCGAACCCTGGTCCACGGTCGATCTCAGCTTCCGGGTCTGCCGCCTCTAACCACTGAGCCACGCTTCTCAATATTGCAATGTGTGTTTGTCATTCACAGGGAACTCAGCATATCCCAGTAGGCCGTGGCTGTTGAGCCCACTCCGGAATCCCCGAACACCAGCAGACATCCACTACAATGAGGCCCATGGCAGGACCCAACGGGTAATCGACCGGACTTTCGTCCTGCTGAAGTCAAGGTTCCGGTGCCTTGACAGGACTGGAGGTGCACTGGCATACTCGCCTGGGAAGGTGTGCCAGATCGTTGTGGTCTGCTGTATGCTGCACAACCTGGCCATCCACAAGGGGGTCCCCCTGCTCCTGGATGATGGTGAGGAACCAAGGCAACCACCTGCTCAAGGACCTGAGTCCAGTGATGAGGACAGTGGTGAGGAGGAAGGAGTAGACCTGTGCCAGCAGCTCATCGACCGCTACTTCACCTGATGGTGGGTGACGTGGTACACCTTGTATATTGTCTGGTGTGGTTGCTGTTGTTGTGACTGGCTATGCACGGATGTAACTGAGAGGCACATGTTCTGTCACCTATGTGTGGTATTGGTGAGATTGACGTTTCATACGGAGATGTATGCTGGACGGTATTTGTGCACACCTGCTAGACATTGTGTAGTATGTCAGTGATGTCTTGTGTATGTTTTGTGCAGTGATCTGTGTGTGTTGCCACAATGAGACCAGTGACTGTTGTTCTGTTGTGTCTCCCTAGGTGCTACAGAGGGTTCCCGCCATGCATACTGTACATCATTTTTCCACATGATGGACATTATCAACAATGTAAATACTGCACTAAAGAATTCACTACACAAAATCTGGAGCGTCAGGTATTTTATTTTGGGAGTGGAAATGTGAATTGTGCGGGAATATTTACATGAAGGTGGGGAATGAGCAGTGAGTTGACAGTCATGGTCGAAGTGATGCAAGAGTAGACACCACATGGATGTGGTGACCCAGTCCAACAGAGAGGTGCCATTGCCAAGGCAATGTGGGGAAAGACAGTCCAAACAGTGAATGCAGTTGGGGAGAGGGTTGTATTCACGGCTGGCTCCGTGACTGGCGTGTGGCAGGTGCTTTGCCTCCAGAGACTCCCAGGCTCTTCTTTGGACGCCCCCTAGATCTTTTTGGCAGTGGGGGGCCTGCTGAATGGCCAGCGGCATCAGAGGACTCGCCACTCTCAGTTGGTGCAGGGGAGGATGGAGCACTGTAATCCTGCGGAGCAACAGGAGGGGACGGAGGTGGTGGTTGGGACACAGGCCTGTCCCTCTGGAACGCCACTTGCTGGCCCATGAGATCCACCATCTGTCCCAGGCGGTTATCGATGGACCTCATCAGCAGGATGAGCTCACTTAATAGTTCATCAGACCGGCTACTTTGTCCCTGGACCTCTTGGTAGGCCTGCACAACTCTGGTGAAGTGGTCCAGTGACGGTGTCCACTCCTCCCGAGGTCTGGTGGTGACCCTGGCCCTCCCACCTGCTCTGCTGCCACGGATCTCTTCCCTCGCCACTGGGGGGCCACGCACTCTCTCCCTGCCCTCCACAGGTGTTGCTGTCGGATGGTCATCCCTAGGGACATGGAGGGTGCTGCAGGTGGTACTGGTGGTAGTGGTGGTGTTGGTGGCAGTGGCGGTGGTGGCGGTGGTGGTTGCGGTGGAGGCAGAGGCCGTGACAGCAGGGGTCTGCTGCGTTGTTGTTGCAGCAGAGGTGGTGGTGAGGAGGATGGGGGCCTGGGACCTCTGGGTCTGTGGCACACCAGATGGGCCGGCCAGGAGCTCATCGACCAAGCTGTCATGGGAGTCTGCATCTGAGAGTCCATGTGCTGGGGGTGGAGACTGGCTCTGCTGGTCGTTGGTGTGGTCCTCAGCAGTGAGTTCTTCATCACCTGTGGAGTAGATGGGGAGTGGTCATTGTTAGTGTCATCTGCGTATCATTCATGGCAACACCATGTAACATTTCATAGTGCAGAGGGACATCATGGAGTCATACATGTTGAATGTCAATGCAATGCGTGCAATTGTTATTTGTTTTCTGGATGCAGGTCCCCCACACACACTTCATGAAGAATTAAGGTAGGTACGTACCTGTTAGGTGAGGGTGTAGCGTGCAATGGCTGACACATGCCCCTGGGTGGGGGAGGCCTCGTTGCTGCTGGGGTGTGGGCCAGGGGGAATGGTGGTAGTAGTAGTGCAGGCCTCCCTCCCCCACACACCCTCCCAGTGAAGATGGCTACCTACCTGTGAGTCTGTTTGTTAGACAGTGCAATGGCTGATACATGCTCCTGGGTGGGGGAGGCCTCCATGCTGCTGGGGTGTGGGCCAGGGGGAATGGTGGGAGCAGTGAGACTGGCCTCCCACCCCAAGACAGTGCTCCAATACAAGATGGCTACCAACCTGTACGTCTGTTTGTTAAACAGTGCTATGGCTGACACATGCTCCTGGGTGGGGGAGGCCTCCATGCTGCTGGGGTGTGGGCCAGGGGGAATGGTGGGAGCAGTGAGACTGGCCTCCCACCCCAAGACAGTGCTCCAATACAAGATGGCTACCAACCTGTAAGTCTGTTTGTTAAACAGTGCTATGGCTGACACATGCTCCTGGGTGGGGGAGGCCTCCATGCTGCTGGGGTGTGGGCCAGGGGGAATGGTGGGAGCAGTGAGACTGGCCTCCCACCCCAAGACAGTGCTCCAATACAAGATGGCTACCAACCTGTAAGTCTGTTTGTTAAACAGTGCTATGGCTGACACATGCTCCTGGGTGGGGGAGGCCTCGATGCTGCTGGGGTGTGGGCCAGGGGGAATGTTGGGAGCAGTGAGACTGGCCTCCCACCCCAAGTCAATGCTCCAATACAAGATGGCTACCAACCTGTAAGTCTGTTTGTTAAACAGTGCAATGGCTGACACCTGTTCCTGGGTGGGGGAACCCTACATGCTGCTCAGCTGTGGTACAGGGGCTATGGTGTGAGTTGTTGTACAGACCTCCCTCCCCCATACAGGCCTCCTAAGTAGGATGACTGGCTACATGTTGGGTGGGGATGGAGAGTGTAATGGTGTTTGGGTATTGCAAGGAGGTAATTCTCATTGTGGTGGTTGTCATTTGTCTGTACTTACCAGCCTCCGCTCCCCCGGCTACTCCTGTGAGACTCTCAGGAAGCAGGATGGCAAGCACCTTCTCCTCCCATGGTATAAATGTCTTCGGTGGGATGGGAGGGCCACTGCCAGTCGCGTTTGCCAGCGTCCAGTTCTTGCTCCTCCTCTCCTTGACAACCCTCTTGTGATCATGCCACCGCTTCATGATCTCCTTCTTGGATCTTGGGGTGGCCCCTACTGCATTCACCCTTTGAACTATCCTTTCCCACATTTGTGTCCTGGTGGCTAATGGTGTCTGTTGGACCAGGCTATCAAATAGTTGTGGCTGTACTCTCACAATCTCGTTGACCATGACTTTCAACTCACTCTCGGTGAATTTGGGCATTTTTTGTGATGTCATGGTGTATGGGTGTGGAATTGTTTGTGGGTGCAGGGGTGTGTGGGTGCAGGGGTGTGGTGATGATGTGTGATCCTAATTTGACCGCCGGTTTATCCGCGGTCATGGCGGGCTGTTGTTTTCCGCCTCCATGGCGGTCTGGGTGGTTTTCCGCCCTCTATCCTAATGGGCCCCTTGGAAACTTTTCTATTGAAAACCACACAATAGATTCCTATGGAAGGAAATACAAGTTACTGGTAAGTATGCTTAGATTTACTTATCAGGGTCTGTTCTGGGCTCAAAGATGCAGCACTGACGTCTATCGTGATAACAGGTGAGTAAATCGGAATTCGTAGTTCTGCTGATTTTAGAGGAATATTGTGCTTAATAGTGAAGGAAGGGGGTGGGGCCTGAGGTGACATGTGTGCAAACACGCCCTGTGGCGTGTTTTATAGCCCACCAGGAACCTCCAGTATGCACCAGGGGGATGCGTTGCAAAGAGGTGTAAAAAGGGGCGTGGCCTCATTACACCTCTCTGCAATGGCGCATTTGCAGAGGGGGAACTAATTCCCCATGCATACTGGTGGGCCCTGGGAGCCAACTAGCCCACAAGGAACCTCCTGTATGCTCCACGGGGCTGCGTTGCAGAGAAGTGTAATGAGGCCATGCCCCTTTTTACACCTCTCTGCAAGGCACCCCCCTGGCGCATTTGCAGAGGGGGAACTAATTCCCCTTGCATACTGGGGGTCCCTGGGGCTAACTAGCCCACCTGGAACCTCCAGTATGCGCCAGGGGGCTGCATTGCAGAGAGGTGTAATGAGGCCACGCCTCTTTTTACACCTCTATGCAACGCAGCTCTGTGGCGCTTACTGGAGGTACCTGGTGGGCTAGGTGGCCCCCAGGGACCCCCAGTATTCAACGGGAATTACTTCCCCCTCTGCAAACGCGCCAGGGGGCGCGTTTGCAGAGTGGTGCAGGGAGGTGGTTGGGCTTGAGGTGATGGATTGCACCACTCTGTAAACGTTTGAAGAGGGGGAATTAATTCCCCTTGAATACTAGGGCTCCCCGGGGGCCAACCAGCCCACCAGAAACCTCCAGTATGCGCCAGGGGGCTGCATTGCAGAGAAGTGTAAAAAGGGGAGTGGCCTCTTTATATGGCTCTGCAAAGCAGCCCCCTGGCACATTTGCAGAGGTGGAACTAATTCCCCTTGAATACTGGGGGTCCCTGGGGGTCAACTAACCACCAGAAACCTCCAGTATGCGCCAGGGGGCTGTGTTGCAGAGAGGTGTAAAAAGGGGCATGGCCTCTTTACACGTCTCTGCAAGGCAGCCCCCTGGTGCATACTGGAGGTTCCTGGTGAGCTACTTGGCCCCCAGGGACCCCCAGTATTCAAGGGGAATTATTGCCCCCTCTGCAAATGTGCCAGGGGGCGTGTTTGCAGGGTGGTGCAGGGAGGGGTCAGGGCTTGAGGTGATGGATTGCACCACTCTGCAAACGCGCCCCCTGGCGCATTTGCAGAGGGGGACCTAATTCCCTCTGAATACTGGAGGTCCTCGGGGGCCAACTAGCCCACCAGGAACCTCCAGTATGCGCCAGGGGGCTGCATTGCAGAGAGATGTAAAAAGGAGCGTGGCCTCTTTACACGTCTCCGCAAGGCAGCCCCCTGGCGCATTTTCAGAGGGGGAACTAATTCCCCTTGAATACTGGGGGTCCCTGGGGGCCAACTAGCCCAGCAGGAACCTCCAGTATGCACCAGGGGGCTACGTTGCAGAGAGGTGTAAAAAGGGGCATGGCCTCTTTACACATCTCTGCAAGGCAGCCCCCTGGCGCATACTGGAGGTTCCTGGTGGGCTATTTGGCCCCCAGGGACCCCAGTATTCAAGGGGAATTATTTCCCCCTCTGCAAATGCGCCAGGGGGGCGTGTTTGCAGAGTGGTGCCTTTATTTTTTTGGGGGATCGGCAAGGTACGCGTATTGCGATTTAAAAAAAATAATAATAATTTTGGGGGGCCTTGGGGGTCCTTGTGGGACCCCCTGAGCAGGCCTAGGGGGTCAGGAACCTCCAGTATGCAACAGGGGGCTGCCTTGCAGAAAGGTATAAAAAGGGGCATGGCCTCTTTACACGTCTTTGCAAGGCACCCCCCTGGCGCGTTTGCAGAGGGGGAACTAATTCCCCTTCAATACTGGGGGTCCCTGGGGGCCAACTAGCCCACCAGGCACCTCCAGTATGTGCTCGGGAAGGTACAGAGTATGGTACTTCGTACCCCGCGATTTAAAAAAAAATATATATATTTTTTTGGGCCTTGGGGGTCCTTGTGGGACCCCCTGAGCAGACCTTGGGGATCGGGGTGTTTCTACCGTGCATCCTTTGCGTGTTTTGCACGTTTGTTTCACTGCTACCGAGGCACAAGATGGCGGCCAACACTTCCGGTTTTGGAGTGTTGACAGACAGTTGACAGCCAATGACAATGCAGCTCGTGCTCGGGAAGGTTTGTACCCCGCGATTTAAAAAAAATAATAAAAAAATATTTTGCCATTGGGGTCCTTGTGTGACCCCCTGAGCAGGCCTAGTGGGTCAGGGTGTTTCTACCCTGCCCCCTTTGCGTGTTTTGCATGTTTGTTTCACTGCTTTCTTGGGCTGCCAACACTTCCTGGTTTGGAGTGTTGACAGACAGTTGACAGCCAATCAGCATGTAAATGTATGTAAATGTAAATGTATAGGCATTTATATAGCGCACTACTTACCCGTAGGGTCCCAAGGCGCTTCGACCGCTGCGAAACCCTTCCTGGCTTCCCTGAGAGATGGTCCCTTAATGGGTATCTCCAGGGTGAGACCAGGCATCCCCGGCGGTCTGGTGGGGCCGTTAGTGAAGATGAGGCAAGCTAATGCCCAGAGTTGCCGAGTGTGAACGCTGATCAGAGTGGGCACCGAGGCGAGAGAATTATCGAGTCCGCTGACCCTGGTCCAGAAACCTGCCGCGCCGGGAATCGAACCCTGGTCCCGGGCCGTCCTCTGCTCTCGGGTCTGCCGCCTCTAACCAGTGAGCCACACTACTTCACTGCAGCTCGTGCTCGGGAAGGTACGGAGTACAGTACAGAGTTCTGAACTCTGTCTCTAGATATCGCTATGATTTCAATTTTGATTTTCTCAGAAACTACTGAACGGATTTACACCATTTAACAAAAGCACAATCTGCAAACCGAACTCTATCTCTCCGCCAAATTTGGTGTAATTCCGTTCAGCCGTTCAGGCTGTAGCCCTGGCTAAAGGTCCCCATGGAAAATTGCATGGAGAAAACACGTTTTGGGACCCCCCTTTTTTCTTGGCCCCCACTTGACGAATCACCCCCAAACTATCAGGGAAGCAGCAGAACCGAGCAGGCCATTTTCTTGGAGAAATTCGTGAAGATTCGTCCACCGGTGCCAAAGTTAATCCAAATAGAATGTTCTGGATTTGCCATGGAAATTAGGCCCTAACTATAACTACGGGTCGGCAGTAGGTAATATATATATTTGCCCTTTACTTTTTCTGTTCATTAATTTTCATCATTTGGTTTTATGGAGCCTGTTTAGGAATTATTATGGTTTTAAACCTTATTCCTTCACTGTGACTAATTTCTCTGTTAACCATGATGTTTTGAACATATACCTATGAGGTTTTTCTTATATTTATGAAAAACTTTTTTAGCCACTGTGATTACAATGTAAATAGTATTTTTACTATGTTATTGCTTTTGTGGGAGGGGTTGAATTAAGGGTCGGCCACTATTTAACCACATGTCTTTCTGGAACTGTCATGTGATCAAGTCCAGGTTTCCTGGACGAAACGCGTCATGCTGACGTTCCTATCTATGGATTAAAGCACTTTATTTCTTACTGAAGTCCTGGTTGTGGTCTGTACCTGTTTTCCGTGTTGGTGCCTTGTTGCTGACATTTCAGGATTGTGAACCCATATATATATATATATATATATATATATATGTGTAACCAAAAACACGCAGAAGCTTGAGGCCGCACAGCACTGCAGGTGAGTAAGAACTCTATTTAAACCAAGCAGGCAGCTTAACATTCCTTTGAAGTTCATGGCCTGATGCGTTTCGATGCCGCTGTTTGCATCTCCTCAGAGGCCGTGTCAGCGAAGGTGATTTGTGGCTACCGCATCTCCCCTACGTGTTTCCATAATAGGGGGCTTCAGTGCTCCTCCTTTGGTGGCAGTTAATTTTTTAAATGCACACTGGGATTTGAGGTCTCAATTTGCCAATTAACACCCTCTAGTGGGTTACCTCCGCTGCAGCTAATTATGGACAATTTTTTTCGGCCCTCCATTGAGCCTTGGATGAGACTCTGCCGGCTTCATTAAAGGTGCCCTGCAGCTTCGGAAAGAGGAAACTTCCTCTCTCCTAATGCCCATTAGTTTCGGGCAGTGCGATCCCTCTGGGGCCTGGAACCGCCTTATAATATGTAACCAAAAACACCCAGAAGCTTGAGGCCGCACAGCAATGCAGGTGATTAACAACTCTATTTAAACCAAGCAGGCAGCTTAACATCCCTTTCAAGTCCATGGCCTGACACGTTTTGATGCCGCTGTTTGCATCTCCTTTGCATCTCCCCAGAGGCAGTGTCAGCAGAGGTGATTTGTGGCTACAGCATCTCCCCTGCGTGTTTCCATATTAGGGGGCTATAGTGCTCCTCCTTTGGTGGCAGTTCATTTTTTAAATGCATGCTGGGATTTGAGGTCTCAATTTGCCAATTAACGCCTTCTAGTGGGTTAATCCGCTGCAGCTAATTATGGACAATTTTTTTCGGCCCTCCATTGAGCCTTGGAGGAGACTCTGCCGGCTTAATTAAAAGTGCCCTGCAACTTCGGAAAGAGGAAACTTCCTCTCTCCTAATGCCCATTAGTTTCGGGCACTGCGATCCCTCTGCGGCCTGGAACCGCCGCTTTATATGTAAACAAAAATGCCCAGAAGCTTGAGGCCGCACAGCACTGCAGATGAGTAACAACTCTATTTAAACCAAGCAGGCAGCTTAACATCCCTTTGGCCTGACGCGTTTCGATGCCGCTGTTTGCATCTCCTCAGAGGCTCTGTCAGCGGAGATGATTTGTGGCTACCGCATCTCCCCTGCGTGTTTCCATAATAGGGGGCTTCAGTGCACCTCCTTTGGTATACATATCTTTCATTTTTTGGCTCAATGGCTCCGAATCCATGGGGCGTCATTTGCGGTGCAGCTTCCACGGCGGAGCAAAGCCATAATATATTATTGCAACCCTCTTTTCCAAGAAGAATGGAGGCGCTCTCACAAGTGATTTCACAATCCTTCCTTTTCATTATATCTGCATATCTCAGGCATCTCATCGCTTCAACCAACATGTTTCAGTCTTTCCGAGACCTTGTTCACGGTGTCATCAGTGATGTTATTTGAGATGTCATCAGTGATGTTACTGACCATGTCATTAATGATGTAATATGTGACATCATCAGCAGTGCAATGCTGGGGCACGAGTTATAGTTAGCTCAATTAACTATAACAGGGGAATTTCCATGGTTTTCTATGAGTGAAATGTCCAACTAACTATAACGTCCCTGAAACCTATGTTTTTTCAGTGAATTTCTAAGGTTTTTTAAATGCTAATTTCTAACTATAAAGTCTCTGAAACCTATGGTTTTTTCAGTGAATTTCTAAGGTTTTTTTTAAATGCTAATTTCTAACTTTAACGTGCCTGAAACCTATGGTTTTTTCAGTGAATTTCAAAGGTTTTTTAAATGCTAATTTCTAATTATAATGTTCATTAAACCTATCTTTTTTTCTGTGTTTTTTAATTATCATCCCATTCTCAACCTGGTGAAAACTGAAAATCTCACCACTCTTCCATCAATACCTACCGCCAACAAAATCGCCACAAACGAGAGCCACAACTAATGCTAATGATATGCAAAGTAGGTGTTCCCTTGAAAAAAAACACGAAAACACCACTTTCCCATATTTTCAACGACCAGCCACATCTGCAATGCGATCCAAAAAGCAGGTGATAAGCCGAGTTAGCAGTAATAAATTAACATCAACGTTTAACTGGTGTTAGGAGGTCGACTATCTACTGCGTGAATTGGACCCAACTCACCGCCACATATAAAGACCAACAGGTGATAGAGCTACTGATCATGCAGCTCCGACAACCAACAAGGCCACAACACCCAGCGCCACAACCACCAGAACCTCCCCCCCGGACCACCTCCCTACTACCACAGAGGCAGCACAAAACAGGGCAACGGACCTTCCCAATTTATTAATTTATTTATTTGCTTATTGAGCGCCTGATTCAATTCCCGAAGGGATATCTCTGCGCTTTTTTTGCTTCTGCTGTCTGGTCGCTGTTAACGTTCAGTTATGAGTACAGTGGATAAAACGCCATGGCACCTCAGCAGCACATTAGCTGAATGTTGGGAGATGTGGCAACCAACTATATATGAAGGAGGCAAGTCACCCATCAATAATAATGCACACAATGCCAAGGTTAACGCTGATGTGCTGCACAGACCTCACTATGCAAAGCACAAACCTCTCCGTGTGGAAATATACTATTGATACTTGTAGTGTAGTGCACAGTGGACACAACCATGTTACCTCAGGCAGTGGGGAAGATCTTGAACATGTAGCTGTGTTGTCCCCCCCTGGAAGTGGAAGCGGAGAGGGCTGGTGCAACGTACGCCACTCCAGCGTACGAGTATGAATAAATAGCCCCTGGGCATGGTTCACTTGTGGGAAGACTTACAAGTCTGCCAGAGTGGCGGCCCTCACCCTGGCACATGGCTGCCGCCATGTCCGTGGGCCTCCTCCACACAAGCCCCCTGCGAACCCAGAGGCACAGCACCTCAGACGTATGTCTGTACCGACTACTGCGTCGATCTACACTATGGAAAGCAGGGCTCACAATTCAGATGCGGTGGAGATTGCAGATGACGCAGTCCAGTTCGCAGGACATGTTGCTCCCAGTGCGGCCCGCCAGGACCACGCATCGACCAAGACTGCACACATGCTGGGTGCTTCAGGTGCTACTAATTCACTGCACCATAAGTAATTGCCACGCCGCCTTATTAAGGCAGAATTCATTAGACAAAATACAATGCTCCCAGTGCAACCCATCTAGACCACACATCATTGCAGGCTGCACACCCGCTGTGTGCTTCAGGTGCTACTAACTCACTGCACCATAAGTCATCGCCACATCGCCTTATTAAGGCAGAATTCATTAGACAAAAGACATTGCTCCCTGTGCGACCCATCTGGACCACGAATCATCGCAGGGTGCAGGCACTCTGTGTGCTTCAGGTGCTACTAACTCACTGCATCATAAGTCATCGCCATGTGGCCTTATCAAGGCAGAATTCATTAGACAAAAGACATTGCTTCCAGTGCGGCCCGCTGGGACCACGTATCATCGCAGGGTGTGCACACGCTGAATACTCCAGGTGCCACTAACTGTGCAGCTCAACTCAACGCCATGTGGCTGTGCACCAATCCTGACCGCTGCCTCCACCCTACACTAAGGTTACACGGTTCACAATTCAAGAGTAGCAGTGACGCAAATTGTGTAAGAGACTATAATGGGTTAAGAAGACCAAATGCTCCCAATCTGTGCAGCTCAAGTAGCCCTGTTCAACATAAGCTGATCCCACATGTATAACTGTGTCCTGTGTCCTGAATGACAGTGACCCCAACTTCGTGGCAGCGACCATAGCACCAGGCTCCCTTCAATGAGTGAGGGATATTTGCATATGGAAGGCCAGCGACACATGGTGCCACTGAACCTGCACTACGCAGGCCGGTGGGGCCACCAACATATGCACGTGGCTGTAGGCCCTTGCTCATTGCTTCCCCTAGCCTATACTACGGAAGACCGATGACACATGGTGCCACTAACCGTCTTCAACACAAGCCGATCCCATATATAAACTGTGTCCTGAGTCCTGAATAGCAGTGACCCTAACTCCATGCGACAACCACAGCAGGAGACTCCCTTCGATCAGAGAGGCATGTTTCCATATGGAAGGCCGGCGACACGTGCTGCCACTAACTCTGTTCAACACAAGCCGATCCCACATGTGTAACTGTGTCCTGAATGGCAGTGACCCCAAGTCCGTGGCAACGACCACAGCACCAGACTACCGCTGATCAGTAAGACATATTTCCATATGCAACGGCGGTGACACGTGGTACCACTAACCCTCTTTAACACAAGCCGATCCCACAAGTGTAACTGTGTCCTGAGTCCTGAATGGCACTGACCCCAAGTCTGTGGCACCGACCACAGCACCACACTCCCTTTGATCAGTGAGGCATATTTCGATTTGCAAGGCTGGCAACACGTATTCCCACTAACCCTCTGTAACACAAGAAGATCCCACATGTGTAACTGTGTCCTGAGTCCTGAATGGCAGTGACCCCAAGTCTGTGGCACTGACTACAGCACCACTCCCTTCTATCAGTGAGGGGTATTTCCATATGCAACTACAGAGTCCAGTAGGCAAGTAACTATCACAATCCTACACCCTGGATATGATCCTTTTAGTATCCTTGCTTCAAGAACTTTTTTTTATATCAGTTATAGCTTTACTACAATGACCAAATTAATCTTCAAGTGCAAACCAACATGGAATAGCAGTCTACACTGCGGGCAGTACAGCTTGCAAATCCAATTTTAAATGCTAATTTCTAACAACAAGAAAATACAACACTTTGTCAGTGTATTCTAAACTTATTTCATCTTTTCCTAATACGCCTACACTGCACTCAGTAGGGCTCACAATTAAAATTATTTCTTTATACATTAACTACAGAGTCCACTAGGCAAGTAACTATTACAGGCCCAAATCTACATAATATCCTTTTAGTATCCTTTCTTCTTGAACATTTTTTATATCCGTTATAGCTTTAGTACAATCATCAAATTCATTTTCAAGTACAAACGAACACTCATTAGCAGTCTATATTGCGGGCAGCAGACATGTGGTGCCAACTAACCCTGTTCAACACAAGCCGATCCCACATGTGTACTTGTGTCCTGAGTCCTGAATGGCAGTGACCCAAACTTTGTGACAGCGACCACAGCACCACACTCCCTTCGATTAGTGAGGGTTATTTGCATATGAAAGGCCGGCGACACGTGGTGCCACTGAACCTGCACTACGCATGCTGGTGGGGCCACCAACGTATGCACATGGCTGTGGGTCCATGCTCACTGCTACCTAAGGCCTACACTATGGTCAGCACACCTCACAATTCAGATAGAGTCCTGATTCCACATGACGCAGTCCAGTAGGCAAGACACATTGCTCCCAGTGTGGCCTGTCCACACCAAGCATCATCACATGCTCATACAGTCTCAATGCTCTGGTGTCACTAACCCTATTTAACACAAGCCGATCCCACATCTGTAACTGTTTCCTGAGTCCTAAATGGCAGTGACCCCAACTTCGTGGCATCGACCACAGCAACAGACTTCCTTCGATCAGTGAGGCATATTTCGATATGCAAGGCCGGAGAGACGTACTCCCACTAACCCTCTTTAACACAAGCCAATCCCACATGTGTAACTGTGTCCTGAGTCCTGAATGGCAGTGACCCCAAGTCCGTGCAAGCAACCACAGCAACTGACTCCCTTCAATCAGTGAGGCATATTTCCATATGCAAGGCCGGCGACATGCAGTCCCACTAACCCTCTTCAACAGAAGCCGATCCCACATGTGTAACTGTGTCCTGAGTCCTGAATGACAATGACCCTAACTTTGTTACAGCGACCACAGCACCAGACTCCCTTCGATCAGTGAGGGGTATTTACATATTTAAGGCCGGCGACACGTGGGCCACTGAACCTGCACTACGCAGGCCGGTGGGGCCACCAACATATGCACGTGGCTGTGGGCCCTTGCTCACCGCTACCTTTGGCCTACACTATGGTGAGCAGAGCTCACAATTCAGATAGAGTCCTGATTCCACATGATGCAGTCCAGTAGGCAACACACATTGCTCCCATTGAGGCCGTCCACAGCAAGCACCATCACAGGCTCATACTGTCTCAATGCATCTGGTGCCACTAACCCTATTTAACACAAGCCAATCCCACATGTGTAAATCTGAATGGCAGTGACCCCAAATTCTTGGCAGCGACCACAGCCCCAGACTCCCTTCAGTCTTATTTGTTGTTCTTTTCTTTAAATACATTTTTTTATATGTAAATCTATATATGACTAAGATTCTTCTTTGTCCAACTGCACAGGGCCCAAGAAGGTTGTTGGAGGTATGTTGGTAATGTGGGAAGAGGGTGCGTTACCTGCTGATGTAGGGTGAAGCAGCATCAAAGGGGTATCTATCACAGAAAGGACTCTGATATGTTTTCACAAATGCCTCGGACAGATGCCAGCTGACGGACTGAATCACAAAATGATTCTTCAATACTTATGTAGTGTGAGTTATGAACAGTTTGCACCCAGGCTCGCAGTGGGACAGCTGCGGCCTATCCGCTCAACTCACAGATGCAGTACTACGAGCCGTCCGCGTCACTGTAGCTATCCCTGCCCTGTTCCTTCGTACGCCACGTCACTCCACTCCGATTACGTTCCGACGTTGGCCCCATATAGCTACCTGTCACAGGAGTACTTGCTGTTGGTGCGCAGGTCAATGGTCTAGTTCTCAGCATCTCACTGCCACTCCCAGAGGGCAGGTTTGCTCGCACACCACATCCCATCTGGCACATGCTTCACAGGCCATGTGACCACGCAAATATAAGAATTCGACAACATGACATCCTTTATTGCTGGTGCTGACTGGATGGCGGACGCTCCACGGGTCTCAACCATAAAGAGTTCTTGAAAAGTTGCGCAGAAGGTTAGAAGCACACTGAGCAGTATGGCCATCAGGGGCCTACCATCCCCTTGGCGTGGACTTGAGATGCACATGGTTAGTGCCACCCGAAGCTCATGGGGCCATCAGGGGCCTACCACCACGTGGCACAAACTTGAGTTCCACAGGCTTAACGGCACCAAAAGCCGATGTGGTCTCCGCCATTGCTGACTCAGGAATCAGCGACTTGTGTGAGATCTGCTGGGCCGAGGAGAAGCTGATGTGGTCTGCGCCATTGATGGCTCAGGACTCAGCGACATGTGTGAGATCTGCCAGGCCATGGAAAAGCTGATGTGGTCTCCGCCGTTCATGACTCAGCGACATCTCTGAGATCCACAGAGTTTAGACGGGTACGTGGAGTGCCCACTGCTGCACCCTCCGGTGGCAGCAAGTAATTATTTGCTCATGGATGCGCAGGGGTGGCAGTGTCTCTAACTCTCTCACTTCCCTCTCCTCACTCTCTCTCTCTTTCTTTCTCTCCCTCTCTTCATTCCTTTCCTCCTATATCTGTCTTCCTTCTCCCTTTCTCACTCCCATTCTTTCCTTCCCTCTCTGGCTTTTTTTTCCTTCTCTCTTTCTCTGTGTCTCACTCCTTTGATATGCGCATTACACACGTCCTTGGATGTATGACATTATAATGCATGCTTTTACCACGCATGCCTTTACAACACGGTTTTTACAACGCATGCCTTTACAACGCATAGCGCTTTGGGGTGCTGGATAGTGAATAGTTTAATTTACTATTCCAACTCCAGTCCCCGTGGATAGCAGGGAAGGTGTTGGATAGTAAATTAAATCTATTCCCTATCCTAGGGCGCCCCCCAGCGCAATGCGTTGTAATGGTTTGCGTTGTAAAAGTTGCGTCGTAAAGGCACTGCATGGTAAAAGTTGCGTTGTAAAGGATGTTTCCCCACGTCCTTATTTTGTGCTTTATTTTCCAGGCTCTGTCGTCGACATCCATGGAACTCACAGGAGTGTTTCGCCTTGCTGTTTTGTATTATTTTTGTTAAGTTTTGTTTATTAGTCTATCATATATATATATATATATATATACATATATATTACCTACTGGCGGTCGCCAGTAGGTATATATAGTTAGGATTTTTTCTCTATGGGTTTTTTGAAAATTCTATGTCTAATAACTTTGGCGTTTGTGGACGGAATTGGCTGAAATTATCAGGAAAATGGCACATTTTGTTTCTGAGCAGCCCTTGAAAATTTGGGGGGGGGTTCGTCAAAAGGGGGCCGAGAAAAAAGGGGGGTCCCAAAACGTGTTTTTAACATTGAGTTTTCCATAGGGCGGTTGGCCTCACTTTTAGCCCGAACGGCTGAATGGATTTGCACGAAACTTGGCAAAATTGTAGGGACTGGTAGCCCGATGTGCCTTTTGTAGGTCTCAATATATGTGCTCCAGTGGATTTTGAGAAATTAATGTTTAAAAAAAGATATATATCTGTAACTGCGGACCAGGCAGCGCTCCGGTTCGCGTACTTTACGCGCAACGGAGCTTTGTGAAGCGAAGCTGATTGGTTCTCCGGCGTCTGTCAACATTCCAAAAAGTCCGTAGCGGCCGCCATCTTGTCTCTCGGTAGGATCGAGAGACAAGAGGAGGTCAAAACAAAGGGGGAAATAACTATAAGGGGGCATAGTAGATCCTCGCTGACCCCCTAGGTTTGATGTGGAGGTTTTAAAAGGGCCCCGCGGGGCAAAAAAAAAAAATAATAATAATAATCGAACGGCTGAATGGATTTGCACGAAACTTGGCAAAATATTAGGGACTGGTAGCCCGATGTGCCTTTGCTAGGTCTCAATATATGTGCTCCAGTGGATTTTGAGAAATTAACGTTCAAAAAAAGATATATATCTGTAACAGCGCTCCGCTTCGCGTAACGGAGGTTTGCGAAGCTGATTGGTCATTCTGTCACTGGGCTATAGTTGGGCTACATCTGGCTGATATTTGGGCTACATTTGTTTTTTTGTGTGTCTGGCGGCCATCTTTGGGCTACATTGGGCTACATTGGGCTTCATTGGGCTACATTGGGCTACATTTGGGCTCCAACATATATATAGGCCAATGTAGCCCAATATATATTTTTCAAAGTTAATTTTCGTAAAAACCACTGGAGCATATATCTTGAGACATAGCAAAGGCACATCGGGCTACCAGTCCCTACAATTTTGCCAAGTTTCGTGGAAATCCATTCAGCCGTTCGAGCTAAAAGTGAGTCCAACCGCCCTATGGAAATGAAGGAAATGAATGGGTAATTTGTAATTAGCAAATAGCTAATCGCAAACTAGGAATGGTAAAGAATCGCTATTTATTCCTTAAAGTTCGCTATTTAGGAAATGCAAAAAACTTTGATGATACATATGGCGGTTCATCTCTAACAAGATAAGAAGCATAGGGATACATTTATGATGACTGGCGCATCACCAGGGATGTGTTAGTCATTCTGTGCCGCTGTTCCGTCACCTATGGTGTGCTGCATTTACAATGCGGCGCATCATGGGGCAAAAACAGCACAGATGCGTGATGTATCTGTGCCGTAAAGGTGGCGCATTGCTGGAGTTGTATCGCAAGTGTGATGAAGCTCCAGCAAGGGTCGGGGGTGCCCCTGTCGCAGGGTTTCGTTTCTCACACAGAACTGTGGACAGAGGATTGGAACCTCTGCGAATTAGGGTGTCCCAAAACTCACGTTAGTAATCAAAAACTCCTTAGCAAGCTAGGTACAGTGTCACATTGGATATAACAAACTCTCAATGTTTAGACAATCCAGAATATGAACTTATAGTACCTCAGGATACGTGGAACTCATGAACAGTCGGTCGTTATATATTTCTTAGAAACCAGAACATGGAGTTAAGAAGAACACATGTGTATTTGAAATGTTTATTTACTAATGCCGTCTTCTCAGGCGTAGTATCTTAGATAATAGAAGTACACATATTATCAGTAGCAAAATTACCAGCATAGTTACTAGTACATAAAAAGCGAATGGTGACAGTATGTTAACATGCTGTAAATGAATAAGAGTTAGCAACACTTATAAGCAGCCGCGGGCCGTGGAGGGAGTTACGGTGGGGCAGGGAGGCGGGGAGGGGGAGGGGCAAGGTAGAGAGGGCTCCACCCTGCTTCTCCCCCTCCCCGCCTCCCTGCCTCACCGTAACTCCCTCCACGGCCCGCGGCTGCTTATATCTCACCCTCCCTAATACACATATTATATTATTTGCTAAGAAGGTCTCTTTGTGTTGGTTTAGGGCGTGCCCATACTTTAGTGTCTTAGATTTGAAGGAATCACATCAGCATACACCAGCTCTCTCTTCATGTGAACCGCATCAACTGTTGTGTATGTGTGTTCGGCAAAGCAATATAAAACCCGCCTCATGCCCAGAATTGGCAGAAGTTGCACTTATGTTATGAGTATGAAGTCGTGGAGATCAGACCTCATAACAATTCTGTATCGTGTTGTTCTTGAAACTTTAGCACTCGCTGTACAGATATAGTTTAACAAGCAAAGCAGATAGTAGAGCAATAACATATTATTCTCATGTAAACCATGATGAACTACTAGGTGGAAAGCTAAAGCAACAACTAAGTGTCGTGTGCAGAAGTTGCAAAAAAGGAAAAATGGCGTTTAAACCGGTAATGAGCCCATGCTAACTTAACACGGTGTAAAGATATCCAGGACCTAGATGACACCTCCCCATGATCCGGAAACGAACTGAATAAGATAATAGAAGTGCCATCTCATGAGAGCAGATTGCAAGTTTATATGTGGACGGTCCGCAAGGTAAAGCATTAAAAACTAGGAAAATTTAATGTTAAAGAAAAATAAAACAGCCAAGTACTTTATCGAGTCTTAAGCCAATAGGCAAGGTAAATAATAAAAACTTGACAAATAAGTCAATGAATTGTCAATGAAATGCTAGTACTCAGCATATCAAACATGAAAAAGGTCTATGACATAACTGTGTATGCAAAATAAGCTGCAACAGCCTCCAATAGGAAGTCACCGTCTTCATCCGAAAACAGTTCAGCCATCCAATTTAAAAGCGGAAAAGAACATACGTGCTCTCCCAGCACCGGATCCTCTATCACCATCAGAGGACAGCTCGGTGGGTTTTCAAGAAAGCTCTGTTCCAAGAAAGACTGTGCTGCCGCCAGTAAATTCCAGGGACCAAGTAGTCCATGCATCAATGCCACAGCCATAATCCTTTCGCCAGGACAAACCAACTCGTGAGTAATGATAGGAGTCATCAGCTGATTAAAGTCGACGTCAGGATAAACCGGTCCGCAGAGACACAAATCAATGGCCCAATCGAAATCACAGGTCAGGCAGTGAAATACAGGCTGGACACAGGTGAAGTAGGAGAATCGAAAAGATAATCCATATGCCGTGCTTAATATCGCCAACGGCATTGTGCCATAATATTCTAGCATGCGATTGCGGAACAGTGTCAGCAGCTGCAGGGTGGGAGGTTGCATAGGAGGGACATCCATATTTAAAAATGTAAAAAAGCACAAGAGCGTCCGCTGGTAATGCAAGTAAAAATGCCAATCCACGAACCGGAGTGGAGAAAATAGAATGAAAGGAAGGAGGGATGACTCCAAAGATTTTCTCAAATGAAGTCACGAGACCACTGGTAACAACTTTAAAAAAGTGCGCCAGGGTCTTTGTGGAGGATGCGTTAAAGATAGTCGGAACCATCTTGCTGAAATTGAAAGGCAAATCTGAATTAAAAGTATTCCTTTTATCGTAACAGTAAGTGAACGGGTTATTTGCTGCAGAAATGTTCTATTTCCTCCCACACATGAACATAGGGAGTTTTCAATCTGGCCACAAATACCAACCTTGGGACAGATTTCAACGGCATGGCAAGAATAAGAGCTCTTTTGTCTCAGAGAGAGGTGGCCTTGAGTTCGGCCCGTGAAACTTTCGTGCTTCACATAGCGAACACCCGTACAGAGGTGCAGACCCTTTTCAATTAACTCAGAACAATCTTCATTATTGAGCATCAAATAACTACCATTTTCCAACAACTTGAACGTGGGGATGATAGCAGGAACTGGCGTGCCTTGCAACACGCAAGCCATATTTGGTCGGTGTTTGTTGCATGAACCGTGTAACTGTATGTGCCTACACATTAGTGAATGATCTGGCGTCTCAGTGCATTCCTCTCCATTCAGATAAACTTCTTGATCATCTTTGAAACATCTGTATGTGTATGGAAGCGACCAGACCTCATGAAGAAAAGCACTACCTAAAGGTTCATAACGACCTATTGGTATATATTTCATACAATTTGAAAACTTATATAAAGCAAAAGGCAGCGTTATTAAACCGTGGATAAGGCACGTTGCCAAAAAACTCGCAATCCTCTGCTGATGATGTCACTGAGCATGTCATGAATGATGTAATATGTGACATCATCAGCAGTGGATTACGGGTAATAGTATCTCTAGTTTACTCCCCTATAGCTGTCTTTCTTTTAACATAAGTGTCTGTTTCCTTCCCTTATACTTACTGTTTTTGGTTCGCTTCTAGTTCGCGTACCGGCGAGCGAACTGGGAAGCGAACTAAGAGAAATAGAGGTTGGCACAGTTCCAAATATTGTACCAATTTTTTAATAACGGGGAGGTAGTTCTGAAAAGAACTTTTTTTTTTATTGTTTTTGTTGTTTTATATTTTTTTTATTATTTTTCGGAACATTTTTTTACTTTTTTTGAATTTTTCTGAAGTTTTATATTTTTTTGGGTTTTTCTTGGAGGGGGCAATGAAAACGATTCATTGTAAAGGGCTCAACAGGAGCAACAAAACAAAAAAAGAAGTATTTATTATTTTGGGCGTTTCGTACAAACTTGCATATGATAGTCAATAGCTCTGTTGATCAGAGTGATGCTTTTTTCTCCGTAGGAAATGAATCCATCGCAAAATACGCAGGTGTGTTTTACTTCACCAAATTTCATTTGTATATTTGGCACCATCTCCCTGCCCTCTGGTCCCGTTACTTCCGGTACAACAGATCTTCTGGCCATAATAGGGAGATTATCTAGGTCGTTCTGAAACTGTGCAGCACTGTAGTTGTTAGGATGCCACCTAGTCATATGGCGATGCATTGTGTAGTTTCCGAAACTGTATTTTTTCTCGGTTCCTCTGGACAGTCTATCTTGACATATAAGGCAAGTTACGTATCTTGCATTTACTTTTTTCTGACCTTTGGGAATTTAAAAAAATTGCCAAATGAAGTTTTCTTTCCGGTGAGACGTCCTGGGCTGCTCAGGCAAAAACTGCCTCTCTTCGTGCTCGTCGTCCTGTTCCTCTTCTTCTTCTTCTTGTTGAATTATAACTTGAGCAGGTGGTCCACTCTTCCTTGGATGTGGTGGAGGTGGTGGGGAAGCACCAGCTGAAGCTACTAAAGAAGCCATTGCTCAGTGATCACAAAGGGTCTTTCTCTCACAATGATGAAAGTCAGAGTGAGGAAAGAAGGAGGGATTTTCATCATTTGGGAAAAACAAGAGTTCTCAACCAATCAAAAGTGTTCATTTTAGATTATATGACCTAGTCTTACATCATTAGGAAACCAAAAGTGAAATGAACCAATGAAAAGTGTTATTACCAAGTCACATGACTTGCTGTGTTTACGTTAAGCGCTTTGCAGGGCCTCCCGGTTTGCTTCCAGAAACCTGCGCTTTGCGACTCGCTTCGCGTACCAGTTCGCTAACGTAGCACGTCATATGACGTATCACGCGACAACGTGAAACGTCATGCGGACGGGAGGCGTCACGATGTTGTTTTCTAACGCGGCACTTGCGGTAAAGAAACGTTTACCGGCTCGCGGTCTATTTCGCGGCATCAAGGTCAGCTAACGGGAAGCTTCCCGATTCGCGAAGCGGGAACGAAGAAAAAAAAATATTTAAAAAAAAAATTATTCATAAACATATAAAATATATTTTTGGATTTAAAGAAGAATACATTTTACAGCTACAGATATTAGCTGTTAAAAAACCAATGAAATTCACAGAAAAAACCATAGGTTATAGACCATATATAGTTAGGAATTAGCATTTAGAAAACCTTGAAAATTCACTGAAAAAACCACAGGTTATAGACCATATATAGTTAGGAATTAGCATTTAGAAAACCTTATTTTACTCACACAAAACCATTGAAATTCCATATATAGTTAGTTGCACTAACTATATATCGTGCACCCGCAATCCACTGCTGATGATGTCACATATTACATCATTCATGACATGGTCAGTGACATCACTGATGACATCACTGATGACATCTCAAATGACATCACTGATGACATCACTGATGACATCTCATTTGACATCAATGACCACATCACTGATGATATCATTCATGTGACAATACAATGCATCTCCTCACATTTTAATATAACCTCTGTTTCACCCAGTGTTAAAAAGAGAGTATAATTTTTGAAACCATTGACACACCAATACTAGTTACTACATACGCACTCACTGATTGCTACGTCTACACACACCTTCACTCATTCACCCATACAATCATTCATACATACAATCACTCATCTTTACAACACTATCATATGCACTCATACACCTATACAGACACTCACAGTCTGCCACTCATCCATGGAGTTACTCACACACCTAGTCAGTCCTGTAAAGAATCAATGACACTTCCATTTTCTTGTCTATACAGTTAAACATAGAGCACCTTACATTTTCAAACATATACTAACACATACTTACCTTCTTATACAATCATTGATACAAGTACAGATTGATCTGCACAGAGTCACACACCTCCCAGCTAGCCACACACACACTCAGTCTCCCATACAAATACTTGGGCAATCAATCAATAACCCATATAGTTACTCATATAGCTACTGATCAACACATGCAGCAGTTTACAGAACAACAGACATAATGATGCACAAATTAAGACAGTTTAGTCACTAACCCATGCAGTCAGTGAGACACATTTAATCACTCACTCATACAGTCAGTCATGCACCTACTAAATCCTTCGTCCAGACACTTACACATCCACTCATTCTTCAATATGTAAGACATATTTAAACTTTATAGAAACAAAAAATCACTGGATGTTGTTATCAGTGATGTCATCAGTGATGTCATTTGAGATGTCATCAGTGATGTCATCAGTGATGTCACTGACCATGTCATGAATGATGTAATATGTGACATCATCAGCAGTGGATTGCGGGTGCACGATATATAGTTAGTGCAACTAACTATATATGGAATTTCAATGGTTTTGTGTGAGTAAAATAAGGTTTTCTAAATGCTAATTCCTAACTATATATGGTCTATAACCTGTGGTTTTTTCAGTGAATTTTCAAGGTTTTGTAAATGCTAATTCCTAACTATATATGGTCTATAACCTATGGTTTTTTCTGTGAATATATATATATATATATATTCACTGAAAAAAACATAGGTTTCAGGCCTTATATAGTTAGGAATTAGCATTTAAAAAACATTTGAAATTCACTGAAAAAAACATAGGTTTCAGACCTTATATAGTTAGGAATTAGCATTTTAAAAAACCTTTGAAATTCACTGAAAAAACCATAGGTTTCAGGAGTTATATAGTTAGGAATTAGCTTTTACAAAACCTTTGAAATTCACTCAAAAAACTATAAGTTTTAGTGGTGTTATAGTTAGCTGGACATTTTACTCATACAAAACCATTGAAATTGCTCCTATATAGTTAGTTGTACTAAGTATATATCGCGCACCCGCAATCCACTGCTGATGATGTCACATATTACATCATTCATGACATGGTCAGTGACATCACTGATGACATCTCAAATGACATCACTGATGACATCATCCAGTGAATGTGGTTTGCTTCGTTATTTAAATATGCATTATATATATAGCACTTTGCATTGAAGAATGAGTGGATATATAAATAAATATTTGGATGGAGGATTTAGTAGCAGTGTAATTGACTGTTTACTTGACCAATTTATAATGTCTCACTAAATATAGTGGATAGTGACTAAACTGTGTGAATATCTGTATCACTTTGTCAGTTGTTGTGTAAACTGATTCTACAGTTGGTTACTCGCTATGTGAAAGTCTATGTTAGTTATTGATTAGTTAACTGAGTATTTGTATGGGAGTGTGAAAGTGTGTGTGGTTCGGTGGAGGGTGTGTGACTGTTCAAAGATGTGTGAATAGTTTATTCAGTAGATATATGAAGTTAAAACTACATGTTCTAACAGTTTGGGTGAGGGAATCTCTTTATGGGTGTGGTGATGAGCAAATATATTTCTCAAAGGTACAGGTCCAACAAACTAGAAAAATAAAAGGCAGTGTATGTGTCAGTTGTTGTATATAAATAAGTATACATAAGACACAATGATTGTGTGAGTGACTATATGGATAACTGTATACTTGTAATAATGATTTTATAATTCACTAAGTATGACTTACTATCTAAATGAATAGAAGAAGTGGTGTTTGTTTAAGTGTTTTGCTAAGTAAATATGTAAGTATGATCCATTGTTTGCATAAGTGAGTAGGATGACTTCATATGTGAATAGGATGCGTGCTGTTGTTTAATGTCGATATAGATGTATAAGTATTTTTGATAGTGTTCTATTGTTCATTGACAGCATGTATGAGTGAATCCATAGGTAAGGGATTAGATGTGTGTATACATGTATGAATCACTGAGTGGATTTTTAGATACTTGTATTGCTGTGACAATGGTTTAAAATATGTTGCTCTGTATTTTACAAAGAGTGATGAAAAATTGTAATAGTGTATGAAAAGGTGTATGTGATTGTCACGTGGATGATGTCATCAGTGATGTCATCAGTGATGTCATTTGAGATGTCATCAGTGATGTCACTGACCATGTCATGAATGATGTAATATGTGACATCATCAGCAGTGGATTGCGGGTGCACGATATATACTTAGTACAACTAACTATATAGGAGCAATTTCAATGGTTTTGTATGAGTAAAATGTCCAGCTAACTATAACACCACTAAAACTTATAGTTTTTTGAGTGAATTTCAAAGGTTTTGTAAAAGCTAATTCCTAACTATATAACTCCTGAAACCTATGGTTTTTTCAGTGAATTTCAAAGGTTTTTTTAAATGCTAATTCCTAACTATATAAGGCCTGAAACCTATGGTTTTTTCAGTGAATTTCAAAGGTTTTTTTAAATGCTAATTCCTAACTATATAAGGTCTGAAACCTATGTTTTTTTCAGTGAATTTTAAAGGTTTTTTAAATGCTAATTCCTAACTATATAAGGCCTGAAACCTATGTTTTTTTCAGTGAATTTCAAAGGTTTTTTAAATGCTAATTCTATTAGCGGATAACGTTTAAATATATTAATATCCTAGTGGGACCACCTGAGCATCCCTAGGGGGTCAGGGTGTTCCTTTCCTGCACCCTTTTTGTGTTCTACACGTTTGTTTTTCTGCTTTCTTGTGCCTAATTCCTAACTATATAAGGCCTTAAACCTATGTTTTTTTCAGTGAATTTGCAAGGTTTTTTAAATGCTAATTCCTAACTATACAAGGCCTGAAACCTATGGTTTTTTCATTGAATTTGCAAGGTTTTTTAAATGCTAATTCCTAACTATATAAGGCCTGAAACCTATGGTTTTTTCAGTGAATATGCAAGGTTTTTTTAAATGCTAATTCCTAACTATATAAGGCCTGAAACCTATGGTTTTTTCAGTGAATTTCAAAGGTTTTTTAAATGCTATTTCCTAACTATATAAGGCCTGAAACCTATGGTTTTTTTCAGTGAATTTCAAAGGTTTTTTAAATGCTAATTCCTAACTATATAAGGCCTGAAACCTATGGTTTTTTCAGTGAATTTCAAAGGTTTTTTAAATGCTAAATCCTAACTATATAAGGCCTGAAACCTATGTTTTTTTCAGTGAATTTCAAAGTTTTTTTTAATGCTAATTCCTAACTATATAAGACCTGAAAGCCCACCAGGAATCTCCAGTATGCACCAGGGGACTGCATTGCAGAGAGGTGTAATTAAGCCACGGCCCTTTTTACACCTCTCTGCAACGCAGCCCCTGTGCATGTTTGAAGAGGGGGAACTCATTCCCGCTGCATAATGGGGGCCCCTGGGGGCCCACTAGCCCACCTGGAACCTCCAGTATGCGCCAGGGGGCTGCATTGCAGAGGTGTAATGAGGCTATGCCCCTTGTTACACCTCTCTGCAACGCAGCCGCCTGGCGCGTTTGCAGAGGGGGAACTAATTCCCCTTACATAATGGGGGTCCCTGGGGGCCAACTAGCCCACCAGGAGCCTCCAGTATGCGCCAGATGGCTGCATTGCATAGAGGTGTAATGAGGCCACACCCTTTTTTACACCTCTCTGCAACGCAGCCCCCGTGCATGTTTGAAGAGGGGGAACTAATTCCCCTTGCATACTGGGTGTCTCTGGCAGCCATCTTGTGCCTTATTCAAACCAAGGCACAAGAAAGCAGTGAAACAAAGGTGTGAAACTTGCAAAGGGGCCAGAGTAGAAACACCCTGACACCATAGGCCTGCTCAGGGGGTCCCAAAAGGACACCCAAGGCAAAAAAAATAATATATTTTTTTTTTTTTAAAGTCGCGGGGTACAAAAAAACAATAAAAAAAATATAAAACAACAATAAGAATAAAAAACAGCTCTTTTCAGAACTACCTCCAATTTATATAAAAATGCTACATTTTAAAAAAACTCTGTCTTTCTTTTTTTCTCCAGGGTACGCGTACCAGTACGTGTACCGATACGTGTACCGGGGCGCGCACCCCCTCAAAAAAATAAAAACAATTAATGAGTGTGTGTGTGAGTGGTGTGTGTGTGGGGGGGTGGGTGTGGGGTGTGTGTGGGGGGGGTATGTGTTGGGGTGTGTGTGTAGGATGTGTGGGTGTGTGTGTGGGGTGTGTGTGTGGGGTGTGTGTGTGTGTGGGGGTGTGTGTGGGTGTGTGTGTGTGTGAGGTGTGTGTGTGGGGTGTGTGTGTGTGTGTGTGTGTGTGTGTGGTGTGTGTCAGAGGTGTGTGTGTGGGGGGGTGAGGTGTGTGTGGGGGATGTGTGGGGTGTGTCTGTGAGGTGTGTGTGTGTGGGGGGGGAGTGAGGTGTGTGTGGGTGGGGGGTGTGGGGTGTGTGGGTGTAGGTGGGGGTGTGGGGGTGTATGGTGTGTGTGTGGGTGTGTGGGGTGTTTGGGTGTGGGTGGAGGTGTGGGTGTATGAGGTATGGTGGGGGGGTGTGTGGGGGGTGGGTGTGGGGTGTGTGTGTGCCGGGGTATGTGTGTGGGGCACCCCCTCAAAAAAATAATAAAATAATGAGTGTGTGTGTGTGGTGTGTGTGTGGGGGGGTGGGGTGTGTGTGTGGGGGGGTATGTGTGTGGGGTGTGTGTGTGTAGGATGTGTGGGTGTGTGTGTGTGTCTGAGGGGGGATGAGGTGTATAGGTGTGTGTAGGTGTGTGGGGTATGTGGGTGTGGGTGGGGATGTGGATGTGTAAGGTGTGTGTGTGGGTGTGGGTGTGTGGGGTGTTTGGGTGTAGGTGGGGGTGTGGGTGTGTGAGGTGTGTGTGGGGTGTGTGTGGGTGTGGGGGGTATGTGTGTAGGATGTGTGTGTATGTGTGGGATGTGTGGGTGTGTCTGTGAGGTGTGCGTGTGTGTGTGTGTGTGTGTTGGGGGGGTGAGGTGTGTGTGTGGGATGTGTGAGGTGTGTCTGTGAGGTATATGTGTGTGCATGTGTGTGTGTTGGGGGGTGAGGTATGTGTGTGAGTGAGTGTGTGTGGGATGCGTGGGTGTGGGTGTGGATGTGTAAGGTGTCGGCGTGGGGGTGTGGGGTGTTTGGGTGTGGGTGGAGGTGTGCGTGTGTGAGGTGTGTGTGGGGAGTGTGTGGGTGTGGAGGTGTGGGATTGTGTGCGTGTGGGTGTGTGTGGGACGTACTTGTAGGTACCTAAAACAGCCACAGAACTAAAAGCTCTTTTCAGAGCTACCCTACCTGTAATCACTCAAAATGATTATTTTATTATTTATTATTATGATTATATAATTTTTTTCACTATTTTTCCCCATGGTACGCTCCCCGGTACGCTCCCCGGTGCGCGTACCGGGCGCTCCCCCCGCAAAAAATAATAATTTTTTTTTTGCCCCGCGGGACCCTTTAATGGCCCCCACATCAAACCTAGGGGCTCAGGGGGGGTCTACCCTGCCCCCTTTTGGTCATTTCCCCTTTGATTTTTGCCACCTCTTGTGTCTCAATCCTACCGAGACACAAGATGGCGGCCGCTGCGGACTGTTTCGAATGTTTACAGACACCCGAGAACCAATCAGATTCCCATGCGCAGGTCGCGTGGCGCGCCCGGAGCGCTCCCCGGTGCGCGTACCGGGGCGCGGCCATAGATATATACATTTTTTTGAACCTAAATTACTCAAAATCCTCTGGAGCACATATCTTGAGACATAGCAAAGGCACATCGGGCTACCAGTCCCTACAATTTTGCCAAGTTTGGTGAAAATCCATTCAGCCGTTCGAGCTAAAAGTGCGACAGACCGCCCTATGGAAATTAACATGGGGAAAACACGTTTTGGGACCCCCCTTTTATCTCGTCCCCCGCTTGACGAATCCCCCCCAAACTTTCAGGGAAGGACTGGAGCGCCGCGAGGCAAAGTTGCTGATAAATTCAGGCAGATTCCTCAACCGGCGCCAAAGTTATTCCCAATAGAATGTTGCAATTTCCCTATGGAAATCAATCCTAACTATATATACCTACTGGCGACCGCCAGTAGGTAATATATATATATATATATATATATATATATATAAAATTTCTATGGCAAAATGAAACCCCTCATTTTGTTCCTTTTCAAATTAAATGTATTAAGTGTTACCACTTTATTCCAATCAAGATGACTTCAGGTGTGCCATACTTTTGTCATAAGTAAGACTGTTAGCGTTCTAGTTGTTCTTTAGAACACTCTGGGACATTCTGTCATTGGGCTATAGTTGGGCTACATCTGGCTGATATTTGGGCTACATTTGGGCTCTTTTGTCTCTGGTGGCCATCTTGGGAGACTGTGTATCAGAATTTTTTTAATGAAATATAAGAGGATTTGAGAAGTCACTCAAAATGTGCCCTAATTTTTCTTTCTTCAGCACTAATCATAATTTCTATGGCAAAATTAACCCCCTCATTTTGTTCCTTTGCAAATTAAATGTTTTAAGTGTTAACACTTTATTCCAATCAAGATGACTTCAGGTGTGCCATACTTTTGTCATAAGTAAGACTGTTAGCGCTCTAGTTGTTCTTTAGAACACTCTGGGACATTCTGTCATTGGGCTATAGTTGGGCTACATCTGGCTGATATTTGGGCTACATTTGTTTTTTTTGTCTCTGGTGGCCATCTTTGGGCTACATTGGGCTACATTGGGCTACATTGGGCTACATTAGGCTACATTTGGGCTCTAACATATATATAGCCCAATGTAGCCCAATATATATTTTTTCAAAGTTAATTTTCGTAAAAACCACTGGAGCATATATCTTGAGACATAGCAAAGGCACATCGGGGTACCAGTCCCTACAATGTTGCCAAGTTTGGAGAAAATCCATTCAGCCGTTCGAGCTAAAAGTGCGACAGACCACCCTATGGAAATTAACATGGGGAAAACATGTTTTGGGACCCCCCTTTTATCTCGGCCCCCGCCTGACGAATTCCCCCCAAACTTCCAGGGAAGGAACGGAGCGCCGCGAGGCAAAGTTGCTGAAAGATTCAGGCAGATTCCTCAACCGGCGCCAAAGTTATTCCCAATAAAATGTTGCGATTTCCCTATGGAAATCAATCCTAACTATATATACCTATTGGCGACCGCCAGTAGGTAATATATATATATATATATATATATATATATATATATATAAATATATTACCTACTGGCGGTCGCCAGTAGGTATATATAGTTAGGATTTTTTCTCTATGGGTTTTTTGAAAATTCTATGTCTAATAACTTTGGCGTTTGTGGACGGAATTGGCTGAAATTTTCAGGAAAATGGCACATTTTGTTTCTGAGCAGCCCTTGAAAATTTGGGGGGGGTTCGTCCAGTGGGGGCCGAGAAAAAAGGGGGGTCCCAAAACGTGTTTTTAACATTGAGTTTTCCATAGGGCGGTTGGCCTCACTTTTAGCCCGAACGGCTGAATGGATTTGCACGAAACTTGGCAAAATTGTAGGGACTGGTAGCCCGATGTGCCTTTTGTAGGTCTCAATATATGTGCTCCAGTGGATTTTGAGAAATTAACGTTTAAAAAAAGATATATATCTGTAACAGCGGACCGGTTAGCGCTCTGGTTCGCGGACTTTTCGCGCAACGGAGCTTTGTGAAGCGAAGCTGATTGGTTCTCCGGCGTCTGTCAACATTCCAAACAGTCCGTAGCGGCCGCCATCTTGTCTCTCGGTAGGATCGAGAGACAAGAGGAGGTCAAAACAAAGGGGGAAATAACTATAAGGGGGCATAGTAGATCCTCGCTGACCCCCTAGGTTTGATGTGGAGGTTTTAAAAGGGCCCCGCGGGGCAAAAAAAAATAATAAAAATAATAATTGAACGGCTGAATGGATTTGCACGAAACTTGGCAAAATATTAGGGACTGGTAGCCCGATGTGCCTTTGCTAGGTCTCAATATATGTGCTCCAGTGGATTTTGAGAAATTAACGTTCAAAAAAAGATATATATCTGTAACAGCGCTCCGCTTCGCGTAACGGAGGTTTGCGAAGCTGATTGGTCATTCTGTCACTGGGCTATAGTTGGGCTACATCTGGCTGATATTTGGGCTACATTTGTTTTTTTGTGTGTCTGGCGGCCATCTTTGGGCTACATTTGGCTACATTGGGCTTCATTGGGCTACATTCGGCTAATTAGCAAATAGCTCATCGCAAACTAGGAATGGTAAAGAATCGCTATTTATTCCTTAAAGTTCGCTATTTAGGAAATGCAAATAACTTTGATGATACATATGGCGGTTCATCTCTAACAAGATAAGAAGCATAGGGATAGATTTATGATGACTGGCGCATCACCAGGGATGTGTTAGTCATTCTGTGCCGCTGTTCCGTCACCTATGGTGTGCTGCATTTACAATGCGGCGCATCACGGGGCAAAAACAGCACAGATGCGTGATGTATCTGTGCCGTAAAGGTGGCGCATTGCTGGAGTTGTATCGCAAGTGTGATGAAGGTCCAGCAAGGGTCGGGGGTGCCCCTGTCGCAGGGTTTCTGTTCTCACACAGAACTGTGGACAGAGGATTGGAACCTCGGCGAATTAGGGTGTCCCAAAACTCACGTTAGTAATCAAAAACTATTTAGCAAGCTAGGTACAGTGTCACATTGGATATAACAAACTCTCAATGTTTAGACAATCCATAATATGAACTTATAGTACCTCAGGATACGTGGAACTCATGAACAGTCGGTCGTTATATATTTCTTAGAAACCAGAACATGGAGTTAAGAAGAACACATGTGTATTTGAAATGTTTATTTACTAATGCCGTCTTCTCAGGCGTAGTACCTTAGATAATAAAAGTACACATATTATCAGTAGCAAAATTACCAGCATAGTTACTAGTACATAAAAAGTGAATGGTGATAGTATGTTAACATGCTGTAAATGAATAAGAGTTAGCAACACTTATAAGCAGCCGCGGGCCGTGGAGGGAGTTACGGTGAGGCAGGGAGGCGGGGAGGGGGAGAAGCAGGGTGGAGAATACAAGTACACATATTATCAGTAGCAAAATTACCAGCATAGTTACTAGTACATAAAAAGCGAATGGTGACAGTATGTTAACATGCTGTAAATGAATAAGAGTTAGCAACACTTATAAGCAGCCGCGGGCCGTGGAGGGAGTTACGGTGGGGCAGGGAGGCGGGGAGGGGGAGGGGCAAGGTAGAGAGGGCTCCACCCTGCTTCTCCCCCTCCCCGCCTCCCTGCCTCACCGTAACTCCCTCCACGGCCCGCGGCTGCTTATATCTCACCCTCCCTAATACACATATTATATTATTTGCTAAGAAGGTCTCTTTGTGTTGGTTTAGGGCGTGCCCATACTTTAGTGTCTTAGATTTGAAGGAATCACATCAGCATACACCAGCTCTCTCTTCATGTGAACCGCATCAACTGTTGTGTATGTGTGTTCGGCAAAGCAATATAAAACCCGCCTCATGCCCAGAATTGGCAGAAGTTGCACTTATGTTATGAGTATGAAGTCGTGGAGATCAGACCTCATAACAATTCTGTATCGTGTTGTTCTTGAAACTTTAGCACTCGCTGTACAGATATAGTTTAACAAGTAAAGCAGATAGTAGACCAATAACATATTATTCTCATGTAAACCACGATGAACTACTAGGTGGAAAGCTAAAGCAACAACTAAATGTCGTGTGCAGAAGTTGCAAAAAAGGAAAAATGGCGTTTAAACCGGTAATGAGCCCATGCTAACTTAACACGGTGTAAAGATATCCAGGACCTAGATGACACCTCCTCATGATCCGGAAACGAACTGAATAAGATAATAGAAGTGCCATCTCATGAGAGCAGATTGCAAGTTTATATGTGGACGGTCCGCAAGGTAAAGCATTAAAAACTAGGAAAATTCAATGCTAAAGAAAAATAAAACAGCCAAGTACTTTATCGAGTCTTAAGCCAATAGGCAAGGTAAATAATAAAAACTTGACAATTAAGTCAATGAATTGTCAATGAAATGCTAGTACTCAGCATATGAAACATGAAAAAGGTCTATGACATAACTGTGTATGCAAAATAAGCTGCAACAGCCTCCAACAGGAAGTCACCGTCTTCATCCGAAAACAGTTCAGCCATCCAATTTAAAAGCGGAAAAGAACATACGTGCTCTCCCAGCACCGGATCCTCTATCACCATCAGAGGACAGCTCGGTGGGTTTTCAAGAAAGCTGTGTTCCAAGAAAGACTGTGCTGCCGCCAGTAAATTCCAGGGACCAAGTAGTCCATGCATCAATGCCACAGCCATAATCCTTTCGCCAGGACAAATCAACTCGTGAGTAATGATAGGAGTCATCAGCTGATTAAAGTCGACGTCAGGAGAAACCGGTCCGCAGAGACACAAATCAATGGCCCAATCGAAATCACAGGTCAGGCAGTGAAATACAGGCTGGACACAGGTGAAGTAGGAGAACCGAAAAGATAATCCATATGCCGTGCTTAATATCGCCAACGGCATTGTGCCATAATATTCTAGCATGCGATTGCGGAACAGTGTCAGCAGCTGCAGGGTCGGAGGTTGCATAGGAGGGACATCCATATTTAAAAATGTAAAAAAGCACAAGAGCGTCCGCTGGTAATGCAAGTAAAAATGCAATCCACGAACCAGAGTGGAGAAAATGGAATGAAAGGGAGCAGGGATGACTCCAAAGATTTTCTCAAATGAAGTCACGAGACCACTGGTAACAACTTTAAAAAAGTGTGCCAGGGATTTTGTGGAGGATGCGTTAAAGATAGTCGGAAACATGTTGCTGAAATTGAAAGGCAAACCTGTGTACGGGTGTTCGCTATGTGAAGTACGAAAGTTTCACGGGCCGAACTCAAGGCCACCTCTCTCTGAGACAAAAGAGCTCTTATTCTTGTCATGCCGTTGAAACGTGTCCCAAGGTTGGTATTTGTGGCCAGATTGAAAACTCCCTATGTTCATGTGTGGGAGGAAATAGAACATTTCTGCAGCAAATAACCCGTTCACTTACTGTTACGATAAAAGGAATACTTTTAATTAACTCAGAACAATCTTCATTATTGAGCATCAAATAACTACCATTTTCCAACAACTTGAACGTGGGGATGATAGCAGGAACTGGCGTGCCTTGCAACACGCAAGCCATATTTGGTCGGTGTTTGTTGCATGAATCGTGTAACTGTATGTGCCTACACATTAGTGAATGATCTGGCGTCTCAGTGCATTCCTCTCCATTCAGATAAACTTCTTGATCATCTTTGAAACATCTGTATGTGTATGGAAGCGACCAGACCTCATGAACAAAAGCACTACCTAAAGGTTCATAAAGACCTATTGGTATATATTTCATACAATTTGAAAACTTATATAAAGCAAAAGGCAGCGTTATTAAACCGTGGATAAGGCATGTTGCCAAAAAACCCGCAATCCTCTGCTGATGATGTCACTGAGCATGTCATGAATGATGTAATATGTGACATCATCAGTAGTGGATTATGGGTAATAGTATCTCTAGTTTACTCCCCTATAGCTGTCTTTCTTTTAACATAAGTGTGTGTTTCCTTCCCTTATACTTACTGTTTTTGGTTCGCTTCCAGTTCGCGTACCAGCGAGCGAACTAGGAAGCGAACTAAGAGAAATAGAGGTTGGCACAGTTCCAAATATTGTACCAATTTTTTAATAACGGGGAGGTAGTTCTGAAAAGAACTTTTATTTTTATTTTTCTGAACATTTTTTTAATGTTTTTGAATTTTTCGGAACAGTTTTATATTTTTTTGGGTTTTTCTTGGAGGGGGCAATGAAAACGATTCATTGTAAAGGGCTCAACAGGAGCAACAAAACAAAAAAAAGAAGTATTTATTATTTTGGGCGTTTCGGACAAACTTGCATATGATAGTCAATAGCTCTGTTGATCAGAGTGATGCTTCTTTCTCCGTAGGAAATGAATCCATCGCAAAATACGCAGGTGTGTTTTACTTCACCAAATCTCATTTGTATATTTGGCACCATCTCCCTGCCCTCTGGTCCCGTTACTTCCGGTACAACAGATCTTCTGGCCATAATAGGGAGATTATCTAGGTCGTTCCGAAACTGTGCAGCACTGTAGTTGTTAGGATGCCACCTAGTCATATGGCGATGCATTGTGTAGTTTCCGAAACTGTATTTTTTGTCGGTCCCTCTGGACAGTCTATCTTGACATATAAGGCAAGTTACGTATCTTGCATTTACTTTTTTCTGACCTTTGGGAATTTTAAAAAATTGCCAAATGAAGTTTTCTTTCCGGTGAGACGTCTTGGGCTGCTCAGGCAAAAACTGCCTCTCTTCGTGCTCGTCCTCCTGTTCCTCTTCTTCTTCTTCTTGTTGAATTACAACTTGAGCAGGTGGTCCACTCTTCCTTGGATGTGGTGGAGGTGGTGGGGAAGCACCAGCTGAAGCTACTAAAGAAGCCATTGCTCAGTGATCACAAAGGGTCTTTCTCTCACAATGATGAAAGTCAGAGTGAGGAAAGAAGGAGGGATTTTCATCATTTGGGAAAAACAAGAGTTCTCAACCAATCAAAAGTGTTCATTTTAGATTATATGACCTAGTCTTACATCATTAGGAAACCAAAAGTGAAATGAACCAATGAAAAGTGTTATTACCAAGTCACATGACTTGCTGTGTTTACGTTAAGCGCTTTGCAGGGCCTCCCGGTTTGCTTCCAGAAACCTGCGCTTTGGCACTCGCTTCGCGTACCAGTTCGCTAACGTAGCACGTCATATGACGTATCACGCGACAACGTGGAACGTCATGCGGACGGGAGGCGTCACGATGTTGTTTTCTAACGCGGCACTTGCGGTAAAGAAACGTTTACCGGCTCGCGGTCTATTTCGCGGCATCAAGGTCAGCTAACGGGAAGCTTCCCGATTCGCGAAGCGGGAACGAAGAAAAAAAAATATTTAAAAAAAAAATTATTCATAAACATATAAAATATATTTTTGGATTTAAAGAAGAATACATTTTACAGCTACAGATATTAGCTGTTAAAAAAACAATGAAATTCACAGAAAAAACCATAGGTTATAGACCATATATAGTTAGGAATTAGCATTTACAAAACCTTGAAAATTCACTGAAAAAACCATAGGTTATAGACCATATATAGTTAGGAATTAGCATTTAGAAAACCTTATTTCACTCACACAAAACCATTGAAATTCCATATATAGTTAGTTGCACTAACTATATATCGCGCACCCGCAATCCACTGCTGATGATGTCACATATTACATCATTCATGACATGGTCAGTGACATCACTGATGACATCACTGATGACAACATCCAGTGATTATGTGTTTCTGTAAAGTTTAAATATGTTTTACATATTGAAGAATGAGTGGATGTATAAGTGTCTGAATGAAGGTTTTAGTAGGTGCGTGATTGACTGTATGAGTGAGTGATTAAATGCGTCTTACTAAATGCACGGGTTAGTGACTAAACTGTCTGAAAGTGTGCATCAGTATGTCTGTTGTTGTGCAAGCTGCTGCATGTGTTGATCAGTAGCTATATAAGTAGCTATATGGGTTATTGATTGGTTGCACAAGTATTTGTATGGGAGACTGAGTGTGTGTATGGCTGGCTGGGAGGTGTGTGACTCTGTGCAGATCAATGTGTACTTGTATCAGTGATTCTATAAGAGAGTAAGTATGTGTTAGTATATGTTTGAAAATGTAAGGTACTCTATGTTTAACTGTGTAGATTAGAAAATGGAAGTGTGATTGATTCTTTACAGGACTGACTAGGTGTGTGAGTAACTCCATGGATGAGTGGCAGAGTGTGAGTGTCTGTATAGGTGTATGAGTGCATATGATAGTGTTGTAAAGATGAGTGATTGTATGTATGAATGATTGTATGGGTGAATGAGTGAATGTGTGTGTAGACGTAGGAATCAGTGAATGCGTATGTAGTAACTAGTATTGGTGTGTCAATGGTTTCAAAAATTATACTCTGTATTTAACACTGGGTGTAACAGAGGTTATATTAAAGTTGAGGAGATGCATTGTATTGTCACATTAATGATATCATCATTGATGTGACCATTGATGTCAAAAGAGATATCATCAGTGATGTCATTTGAGATGTCATCAGTGATGTCATCAGTGATGTCACTGACCATGTCATGAATGATGTAATATGTGACATCATCAGCAGTGGATTGCGGGTGCGCGATATACAGTTAGTGCAACTAACTATATATGGAATTTCAATGGTTTTGTGTGAGTGAAATAAGGTTTTCTAAATGCTAATTCCTAACTATATATGGTCTATAACCTATGGTTTTTTCAGTGAATTTTCAAGGTTTTGTAAATGCTAATTCCTAACTATATATGGTCTATAACCTATGGTTTTTTCTGTGAATATATATATATATATATATATATATTACCTACTGGCGGTCGCCAGTAGGTATATATAGTTAGGATTTTTTCTCTATGGGATTTTTGAAAATTCTATGTCTAATAACTTTGGCGTTTGTGGATGGAATTGGCTGAAATTTTCAGGAAAATGGCACATTTTGTTTCTGAGCAGCCCTTGAAAATTTGGGGGGGGTTCGTCAAGGGGGGGCCGAGAAAAAAGGGGGTCCCAAAACGTGTTTTTAACATTGAGTTTTCCATTGGGCGGTCGGCCTCACTTTTAGCCCGAACGGCTGAATGGATTTGCACGAAACTTGGCAAAATTGTAGGGACTGGTAGCCCGATGTGCCTTTGCTAGGTCTCAATATATGTGCTCCTGTGGATTTTGAGAAATTAACGTTAAAAAAAAGATATATATCTGTAACAGCGGACCGGGCAGCGCTCCGGTTCGCGGACTTTTCGCGGTACGGAGCTTTGTGAAGCGAAGCTGATTGGTTCTCCGGCGTCTGTGAACATTCCAAACAGTCCGTAGCGGCCGCCATCTTGTCTCTCGGTAGGATCGAGAGACAAGAGGAGGCCAAAGCGAAGGGGCAAATGACCATAAGGGGGCATAGTAGATCCTCGCTGACCCCCTAGGTTTGATGTGGAGGTTTTAAAAGGGCCCCGCGGGGCAAAAAAAAATAATAATAATAATAATCGAACGGCTGAATGGATTTGCACGAAACTTGGTAAAATATTAGGGACTGGTAGCCCGATGTGCCTTTGCTAGGTCTCAATATATGTGCTCCAGTGGATTTTGAGAAATTAACGTTCAAAAAAAGATATATATCTGTAACAGCGCTCCGCTTCGCGTAACGGAGGTTTGCGAAGCTGATTGGTTCTCCGGCGTCTGTAAACATTGCAAACAGTCCGTAGCGGCCGCCATCTTGTCTCTCGGTAGGATCGAGAAACAAGAGGAGGCCAAAGCGAAGGGGCAAATGACCATAAGGGGGCATAGTAGATCCTCCTTGACCTCTTAGGTTTGATGTGGAGGTTTTAAAAGGGCCCCGCGGGGCAAAAAAAATAAATAATAATAATAATCGAACGGCTGAATGGATTTGCACGAAACTTGGCAAAATTGTAGGGACTGGTAGCTCGATGTGCCTTTGCTAGGTCTCAATATATGTGCTTCAGTGGATTTTGAGAAATTGACGTTCAAAAACAAGATATATATCTGTAACAGCGCTCCGCTTCGCGGAGATAAAATTATATCTGTATTACCTAGTTGTTGCTAACACCAGTTAGCGACGGCTAGTAGGAGATAGCGACCATCTTGGGCCCCACTTTGCATGTAAGTGATATTTATCACTAATGATATGCAAAGTGGGCATGCCAAGATGTTAGCGACTGGAAACAGTCGCTAACATCGCTATCTCCTATTATCAACTTTTGGAAATATTCGCGAATATCTCCAAAAGCTAGCACCTGCCCTGAGCAGTTCTTAGCCATGTTATCCAATGGGAGGTGGATAACATGGCTAAGAGCATTAGCTCGGTAATGCATGAATATCGCTGAGTTTTCAGCGATATTAATGCATTGCGGTCGTTTTTTATCGTATTTGCGATAAACCTTGATAATAGCAAGGTTTATCTGCGATAATTTCTGACGATGCTTAGCGGTAAAAAAATCGTTGCTAAGCATCGTTAGGGATAAATATCGCTTAACTTTGGTAATATGCCCCAACGTCTGTTAACGTTCGATTCGAAGGAAATCAGGAAGTGTTGAAAAACATTGTCTGCGCCATCTTGTCTTTTTTCAAATGCCACACTTTTGTCGTGCACGGCAGTCATTTTAGATGCCTTGACCAGACCCACTCTGTGCACGCTGTCGATCCTTAGCATGGCTCCCCACCCTCGCAAGCATCTCCCCCAGGCAGTGGTCACCCCCGCTCTCTGTCTTATGCATGGGTAATAAATCTCCCCCCATCTGCGCCGCTCTTCCCTGAGAATCACACCCTGTGCCCGCCCGACACCTCCCTTTCGCCCTATTCACTACCGCACCCTCTGACACTCCTTTTCCTCTGTGTCCGATTGTCCAGGCCGGTCCTAGGGTATCAGCTAGCCCTGCAGATGTAGTTTATGGCCCCAGCTGTAAAGAATCACCCCTCTTCAAAGGAGTTATAGTAGATCAAGGCCCACACTCGATGAGATCCGTCACATCAGAAGCGTTGCTATTATCTGAAAACCATCCTGTATTGTGATTGGGGAGGGGACCGAGCCTGAAGCGGAAGATTCCAGGGATGACTCTTTGTACATCAAAGTTTTTACAATTATGTGTTACATTAAAAATATATAGCACTCCGACAAAGTAGTAAGATTATAAAACTTTAATAACTTATAAATATATACAAGAAAACAAAAACAGTAATAACATATAAACATTTTTAGGGAAAAACAACGAAGTAGCGGTCGGCTGTGCGAATAGTCCCAACGCAGCACAACGTCCAGATTTCTGGCGTGGGGCGTCGCGGGGTGTGGGTCATCAGTAGCAAACTGTTGTGCGAATAGTTCCAAGGCAGCAGAACGATGGCACCAAGGTGATGTCCAGTAAGTTGCCGCACTGATTTTGGTATCCTACAATGCTGCTCCGAATAACGGCGTGGGGCGCCCCGGGGGAGGCGGCGTGAACGGGCCTCTCCAGGTGGAGTCTCATCTGTTGTAGTGGGGCGCCCCTTTACCATTTCAGTTGCCATTCCGTCCGTTTTTGGTCCACTGTGTCAAAAGCCGCAATTCAGCTGAGTTGCGCCCACTCTTGCGGTGCAGCGATAGGCGGCTGTCACAGGACTCTCAAAATGGCGGCAGGCTGTTTCCTTTTTGGGCCTGGTCCACTGAAATGGCCCTGGGACACCTTGGAAATCGGACGCTTGTCTGCTAGGTCTTGGACCCCATTCTCGAAAGCGTCCCCTCCGCCTTGAGGATTCATCAAAAGTTTTGGGGGCCCCCGACTCCTGTAGGCTTCTGGTGGGGAGCGGCTGCCATGATTGCTCGCGGAATGACCACGACGGAGCTACGAGATGGTGGTGCTCTCATGCTGACGCCAGCTTCAGTCTGAAACATCCAGAAACAAGGTGGGGCTTTAATCGTTTGGGAAAAAAAAAAGTTTTCATCCAATGAAAAGTGTTGTTTTTAGGTCATATGATCAAGCCTTCCATCATTAGGAAACCAAAAGTAAAATGAACCAATGAAAAGTTTTATAAACAAGTCACATGACCTGTTATGCGGCATAGGGTATAAAATGCGGAGAAAATACGTTGGCACGTGAGGCGGCGTCAGTAGCGGATCGATGTGCGAATAGGCCGAAGGCAACACAACGCGCCAAGATCCGGATGGCACCGAGGTGGTGTCCAGCAAGTTGCAACACTGGTGTGGCCATCCTACAATGCTGAAAGTCGGCGTGGGGCGCCCCGTTGGCCTGTGAGTTTGCGTCAGTAGCGGACCGATGTGCGAATAGGCCGAAGGCAGCACAACGCGCCAAGATCCGGATGGCACCGAGGTGGTGTCTAGTAAGTTGCCGCACTGGTGTGGCCATCCTACAATGTTGAAAGTCGGCGTGGGGCGCCCCGTTGGCCTGTGAGATGGTGTCAGTAGTGGACTGATGTGCGAATGGGGCCAAAGGCAGCGCAACAATATTTTCTGACTGACACCACTGAGATGCCAAGATCCGGATGGCACCGAGGTGATATCTAGCAAGTTGCTGTACTGGTGTGGCCATCCTACAATGCTGAAAGTCGGCGTGGGGTGCCCCGTTGGCCTGTGAGATGGCGTCAGTAGCGGACCGATGTGTGAATGGGGCCGAAGGCAGCGCAACAATATTTTCGGAATAGAAGACACCACTAGGCGCTGAGATGCCAAGATCCGGATGGCACCGAGGTGGTGTGTAGCAAGTTGCCGCACTGGTGTGGCCATCCTACAATGCTGAAAGTCGGCGTGGGGCGCCCCGTTGGCCTGTGAGTTTGCGTCAGTAGCGGACCAATGTGCGAATAGGCCGAAGGCAGCACAATGCGCCAAGATCCGGATGGCACCGAGGTGGTGTCTAGTAAGTTGTCGCACTTCTGTGGCCATCCTACAATGTTGAAAGTCGGCGTGGGGCGCCCCGTTGGCCTGTGAGATGGCGTCAGTAGCGGACCGATGTGCGAATGGGGCCAAAGGCAGCGCAACAATATTTTCGGAATAGAAGACACCACAAGGCGCTGAGATGCCAAGATCCGGATGGCACCGAGGTGGTGTCTAGCAAGTTGTGGCACTGGTGTGGCCATCCTACAATGGTAAAAGTCGGCGTGGGGCGCCCTGTTGGCCTGTGAGATGGTGTCAGTAGTGGACTGATGTGCGAATGGGGCCAAAGGCAGCGCAACAATATTTTCTGACTGACACCACTGAGATGCCAAGATCCGGATGGCACCGAGGTGATATCTAGCAAGTTGCTGTACTGGTGTGGCCATCCTACAATGGTAAAAGTCGGCGTGGGGCGCCCTGTTGGCCTGTGAGATGGTGTCACTTGCCGACCGATGTGCGAATGGGGCCAAAGGCAGCGCAACAATATTTTCTGTATGGAAGATACCACTAGGCGTTGAGATGCCAAGATCCGGATGGCACCGAGGTGATGTCTAGCAAGTTGCTGTACTGGTGTGGTCATCCTACAATGCTGAAACTCGGCGTGGGGCGCCCCATTAGCCTGTGAGATGGCGTCAGTAGCGGACCGATGTGTGAATAGGCCGGAACCAGCACAAGGTGCCAAGATCCGGATGTCACCGTGGTGGTTTCATAGTTGAGAGGCACTTCATCTGCAGTGGGGCGCCGAGATCCGGATGGCACCGAGGTGATGTCTAGCAAGTTGCTGTACTGGTGTGGTCATCCTACAATGCTGAAACTCGGCGTGGGGCGCCCCATTAGCCTGTGAGATGGCGTCAGTAGCGGACCGATGTGTGAATGGGGCAAAGGTAGCGCAAGAATATTTTCTGAATAGAAGACACCACAAGGCGCTGAGATGCCAAGATCCGGATGGCACCGAGGTGGTGTCTAGTAAGGTGCACTGGTGTGGCCATCCTACAATGCTGAAAGTCGGCGTGGGGCGCCCCGTTGGCCTGTGAGATGGCGGCAGTAGCGGACCGATGTGCGAATGGGGCCAAAGGCAGCGCAACAATATTTTTGGAATAGAAGAGACCACAAGGCGCTGAGATTCGGTTAGCACCGAGGTGGTGTCTAGCAAGCTATGCAGCTGAGTTGCGTGCGCACTTGCGGCGAATAGGTCGAAGGCAGCATAACAATGTTTTCTGAATAGAAGACACCACAAGGCGCTGAGATTCGGTTACCACCGAGGTGATGTCTAGCAAGTTGCCGCACTGGTGTGGCCATCCTACAATACTGCTCCGAATAACGGCGTGGGGTGCCCGAAGGGGGGGGGGAGGCGGCGTGAACGGGCCTTCCTAGGTGGAGGCTCGTCTGCTGTAGTGGGGCGCCCCTTTACCGTTTCAGTTGCCATTCAGCTGAGTTTCGGCTGCTCTTGATGCTACAGCGACAGGCGGCTGCAACAGGACTCTCAAAATGGCGGCCTGTTCTTTGGATTTGGGCCTGGTCCAGTAAAATGGCCCTGGGACACCTTAGAACTCGGACGCTCATTTTTTTTCCCTTTCCTGTACATGCAAAAAAAGGTAAATGCCCGGTACGTTACACGCTTCATCTGCCACGATGAACTCTCCAGAGGAACCGAAAAAAAATATAGTTATGGTAACTATACCATGCATCGTCATATGGAGAGGTGGCACCAATTAATTATAGTGCTGCATAAAAGAGAGATTTGGAGGAGAACCCCTGACCTGCTAGTACATTCATCAAAGAAGTGGCACTGACAGCATCAGAGGCAAGGGAAACGGTCCCAAATATTTAGAAGAACTTTGGAAAGATTAAAATGACATGTTTAGATTGTGGCAAATTAATTTCATGTGGACAGATGAGTGTTACTCTAATAAATACAGCATATGAACATCATCATAGTCGATGGTTGGTAGAGACATTTTGACTATATCCTGGACCTGCCCGTCCTCGCCCAAAATGGCGCCGGAATAAATGGGACTCGTAACTCCTTGTTGTGTACTGGTTGCAGAACCTTGAAATCACGAGATACGTATGCAGTTTTGAAGCACATGGCGGGCGGGGACGAGAATTGATTGAATATTTCGACATCCCTATTGATATTAAGTTCTGATGTGTTATTGATTACTGTACTATTGAAAGTTCGAATTAACGTCACCCATGGTACTTGCCCGCAAATGTATATCTAGATAATTTTATTGTTACTGGCCCTGTCGTATTTTAATTATAAAATGTACGTCCACCGATTCCGTAACTGTTAGACACCTTAGTTCTTGCAACCTAATGGCCCGCCCGTTACGTTCCTCTACAGTGTAAATGTCTACTCATCATATACGATTACAGTTTGCTCCGTGGCCGGCCCACGTGGTTATAGGCTCGTATTTGTATAATGAAATTTTCACAATAAAGGTTTTTAAAAGAAAACATGGTAGTAGTATATACATTGGTAAAGTTTTTAATAATAGTCACTGTTTTAGAATCATTAAAAGGCAAGTGAAATAAAGCAGACCAATTACATGAAGGGTAAAAGGTATAATACGAAGGAACGCAGTAAAGATAAATGGTCAAGGGCTGTTGTGTTTTCTATTCCTGCAACATAAAGTGATCGATAAGAATCTCATATTCAGGCGTATCGGCGACTAAGACAGCAGGTCGACCCTCTTTTGCTCAACGGCTCCGTCATGGGACGAAGAAACGCTCTTTTTCTCGAAAAAAGAATATATTTTACTTGCAGGACAGTTGTAAATTTTCCGGGAAAGTACATTAGCCTGGAACATTATAACATATATTTAAGAAAAAATAATGTTCGGAAGTAATAAAAAGCGTAATTTTTAGGTCATATGACCAAGCCTTTCATCATTAGAATAAGAAAAGTAAAATGAACCAATGAAAAGTTTTATTAACAAGTCACATGACTTGTTATGCTTACGTTACGCGCTGCGCGCCCCGGATGACTTCCGGATGCGCTAACGCGGCGCGTCATATGACGCATTACGCGACAACGCAGGTCCAGAATATAGTCAAAATGTCTCCACCAACCAGCGGTCGGAACACAACCCCTTTCAGCAGGCTAAATAGTTCTGTTAAATGACAACAGAAGGGACAGGCAACAAGAACCATTAGTCAAAGAGGGGAGGGCTAGTTCTTCTCTACCGGGTTACATTGGGGCGCTACCGGAACTGATCGAATTGGTAGTCTACAGTGTTTCTGGATGTTTCAGACTGAAGCTGGGGTTAGCATGAGAGCAGAACCATTTCGTAGCTCCGTCGTGGCCATTCCGCAACCAATCATGGCAGCCGCTCTTTATCGTTATTTTGGGCGGGGTGGGTGGCGGAGCCGAGCTGTTTTGCAGCCATCATTGTGTGGAGTTCAGTTCATTTCACTAGTTTTGTATTTGTCATGAGGGTTTGTTCCTAATGTTTCTATTTTAGCGAGGTCAAAAAGAGATCCCATTAGTGGCCTACTGATTTTGCTCGATTCCTTTTCTTTTTTTTTTACACGATTTTTCATTATCTGCAAAGACTAAACAGAGTATTGCGACTCTGTGTTTGTTTGTAAATAGAGAATGAACCAAAGAGAACCAATTCTAAAACAGTAAATACTTGGATAACAATCAATCAAATGGAGAGAGAAGCAGGCACGACGTATTACAACGGGGGCAAAGGCCTGCGTTAACTACCCTTCACTATGTGCAAAGAGAGAGTACTCCTAATAGAAATGAGGGGGGGGGGCACCATTCAAAGCAGATCAGTGTGCATTAACACGAAAATGTTTTCACTTACCACGTACTTGACATTCGACAGCTTTTGATATTTGCTATTAAAAAACCATTGAAATTCACTGAAAAAACCATAGGTTATAGACCATATATAGTTAGGAATTAGCATTTATAAAACCTTGAAAATTCACTGAAAAAACCATAGGTTATAGACCATATATAGTTAGGAATTAGCATTTAAAAAACCTTATTTTACTCACACAAAACCATTGAAATTCCATATATAGTTAGTTGCACTAACTATATATCGCGCACCCGCAATCCACTGCTGATGATGTCACATATTACATCATTCATGACATGGTCAGTGACATCACTGATGACATCACTGATGACATCTCAAATGACATCACTGATGACATCACTGATGACATCTCATTTGACATCAATGACCACATCACTGATGATATCATTCATGTGACAATACAATGCATCTCCTCGCATTTTAATATAACCTCTGTTTCACCCAGTGTTAAATACAGAGTATAATTTTTGAAACCATTGACACACCAATACTAGTTACTACATACGTACTCACTGATTCCTACGTCTACACACACATTCACTCATTCACCCATACAATCATTCATACATACAATCACTCATCTTTACAACACTATCATATGCACTCATACACCTATACAGACACTCACACTCTGCCACTCATCCATGGAGTTACTCACACACCTAGTCAGTCCTGTAAAGAATCAATCACACTACCATTTTCTTGTCTATACAGTTAAACATAGAGCACCTTACATTTTCAAACATATACTAACACATACTTACTTTCTTATACAATCATTGATACAAGTACACATTGATCTGCACAGAGTCACACACCTCCCAGCCAGCCACACACACACTCAGTCTCCCATACAAATACTTGGACAATCAATCAATAACCCATATAGTTAATCATATAGCTACTGATCAACACATGCAGCAGTTTACAGAACAACAGACATAATGATGCACAAATTAAGACAGTTTAGTCACTAACCCATGCACTCAGTGAGACACATTTAATCACTCACTCATACATTCAGTCATGCACCTACTAAATCCTTCGTCCAGACAGTTATACATCTACTCATTCTTCAATATGTAAAACATATTTAAACTTTACAGAAACACACAGTCACTGGTTGATGTCATCAGTGATGTCATCAGTGATGTCATTTGAGATGTCATCAGTGATGTCATCAGTGATGTCACTGACCATGTCATGAATGATGTAATATGTGACATCATCAGCAGTGGATTGCGGGTGCGCGATATATAGTTAGTGCAACTAACTATATATGGAATTTCAATGGTTTTGTGTGAGTAAAATAAGGTTTTTTAAATGCTAATTCCTAACTATATATGGTCTATAACCTATGGTTTTTTCAGTGAATATATATATATATATATATATATATATATATATATATATATATATATATATATATATATATATATATATATATTACCTACTGGTGGTCGCCAGTAGGTAGTTATAGTTAGGACCTAGTTTCCATTGGAAATCCTCAACATTCTATTTGGATTAACTTTGGCCCTGGTGGATGAATCTTTGCGGATTTCTCAAAGAAGATGGCTTGGTCCGCTGCGCTCCTTCCCTGAAAGTTTGGGGGGGGATTGGTGAAGTGGGGGCTGAGATAAAAGGGGGTCCCAAAACGTGTTTTCTCCATGTTATTTTCCATAGGACGTTTAGACACGGCTACAGGTCGAACGGCTGAATGGAGTTATAAGAAATTTGGCAAAACTGTAGAGTCCGGCTCGCAGATTACGCTTTTTTTGGAATGGTGTAAATCCGTTCAGTAGTTGCTGAGAAAATTAAAGTTAAAGTCAATTATATATCTATAAGCGCGCACGGGTGCGCGCACTCAAGCGGCTGCGCGCGAGCGGAATTTTTTTTTTGCTGCATGACGTCTGTTAACGTTCGATTCGAAGGAAATCAGGAAGTGTTGACCGCCATTTTGTCACTGCGAGTAAATATATTGTTCATTTCAAAGCGTTGGAACATGGAAAGGGGAGAAGGTAGAGATTGTTTTGCTGCGTAGGTTTTCTCAGGGTGTGCAGTAAGGCCCTTAAAGGCGAAAATATATATATATTTTTTTTTAAAAGTTGCGGGGTGCGCGCACCCGGGCGCGCACACCTATTAACAAGAGTGTGAAAATGGAGATAAATCAGAAGTTTGAGTGCTTTGATATAAGGTGGCTCTGAAAAGAGCCCTTGTGTTAATTGAGTTTTTTCTGCATTTATAAGTAAGTAGCGATGCAGAGCCTGATGTTGCAGAGGAAGATTCTGTTTCTGCCTTCCTTCTTACCTAGTTATGGTTTTTTCACTCCCATTCCAGGCTTTTAGTCTGTGGATGGAAAACCATGAACCTAGACTCACCTATGAAAATCTTACTATTGATGCTTGACTGAGGCCAAGGAGATCAGAGTGCATGTCTGTGTAAGGTGATGTACCTCTGGGGAGATGATGTTACGTTTAAACGTAGCCCCTGAGTGCTTAGTTCGGTTCTGTTCTCTGTCACTGTTGTTGATTTAGAGCCCCAAATACAAAGGCTTGTTGTTGCTTGTGAATCCCCAAGTGTATATTTGCCCATACTGATCCATAACGCCCCGGCCTATCCATGTCGTAGGCCGTAAGAGTGGGCGAAACTCAGCTGGCCGAGCGAGACTTGTGGAGGGGGCAGGAGCCAAGAGGAAACAAGTAGGGGTTTTCATCATTTGGGACAAAAAATTGTTCTAAACCAATGAAAAGTTTTATTAACAAGTCACATGACCTGTTATGCTTACGTTACGCGCTCCGCGCCGCGCCCCGTATTGCTTCCGGGAAGCTGCGCTTCGCGCCTCGCGCACCGGAGCACTTCCGGGTGCGCTAACGCGGCGTGTCATATGACGCATTATGCAACAACGCGATACGTCGTTGGGGCTCCACCGGAACTGATCGAATTGGTAGTCTACAGTGTTTCTGGATGTTTCAGACTGAAGCTGGCGTCAGCATGAGAGCACCCCGTGGCTACGTCGTGGCCATTCCGCGAGCAATCATGGCAGTCGCTCCCCACCGGAACTCTGCGGGAGTCGGGGGCCCCGGTGACTCTTGTAGAATCTTCAAGGCTGATGGGACGCTTTTGGGAATGGGGCCCATGCCCCAGCAGTCAAGCGTCCGAGTTCCAGGGTTGCCGAGAGCCATCCTTGCAGGCCAGGCCCAAGTCTGTGGAGCCGACCGCCATTTCCTGAGCTCCGTGGCAGCCGCCTGTCGCTGTATCGCAAGAGTGGGTGCAATTCAGCCGGATGGCGGGTGAGACGCTGTAATAGCAAGAGCAGGCGTAATTCAGCTGGCCGAGCTAGGCAATGTGCCGCAGGAGCGGGCGCAACTCAGCTTGTCGAGTGAAGCGCTGGGGTATAGCTGAGAAACCTCCACCTGGGGAGGTGGGGGAGGCTCGTTCGCGCCGCCTCTCCGTTCCAGTGCACCCCACACCGTCTCCTGGCGCAGGTATATGTGATGGTTGGACCAGGGCACCGCAGGACGTGTCTTTAGGTCAAACCCTCAACTATGGCACCCAACATCCAGGACTTATGCCATTTGTGCAAGGCAGTGACATCGAAGCATGTCAGGGACATAGCATATCCAGAGTCCTTCCTACAGTCTCTGCCTTCCTTCTTACCTAGTTTTGGTTTTTTCACTCCCACTCCAGGCTTTTAGTCTGTGGATGGAAAACTATGAACCTACACTCACCTATGAAAATCTTACTATTGATGCTTGACTGAGGCCAAGGAGATCAGAGTGTATGAGTCTCATGCTCGATCGATTGAGCTGGCCGGATCAGGCAACAAGAAGGTGGTGGGGATGGCGGCATCAGCAAGGCATCTCCCCATACAACTTGTCGGACATCACCTCTGGATGTACTGGGGACGAGCCTTGGCGCATGGTGTCGTCCCCGGGGTATTTGCACAACGGTCCTCCACCCCTAGGCCGCCAGCTATGCTACCTCGAGAGGAACAGCGTCATGCATTTGGATCGATGTTGCAGCAGGCTGCCATGTAAATAGTTATTTAATAAAACGTTTTACCCTGTTACTTTGCTGGTGTGTTGTATATATTTATAATATTTGCATAGGGTTTGTCGTTATTTTGGGCAGGGTGGGCGGCGGAGCCGAGCTGTCTTGCAGCCATCATGGCGTCGAGCTCGGTTTCTCTCACTAGTTTCATATTTCTCATGAGGGGTTGTTCCTAATGTTTCTATTTTAGCGAGGTCAAAAAGAGATCCCATCAGTGGCCTACTGATTTTGCTCGATTCCTTTTGTTTTTTCTAACGATTTTTAAGTTAAAGTTTGCTAGCACGATACAGCGGCTAGTCCGCATTTTATATATATGTCCTTTTTATTAGGTGTTTCCTCCGGTGGAGTCGGACGATCTACCTCTAATAAACGGTAAGTGTTCCTCTGAAGGAATGCGTCTTGAAAGTGGCTGACTGTAATGCATGATATTTCACTCAGTGACTTTCAGGCCCATGCTGTTTCAAAACTGTGCATGTGCTTGAAGCAGGCGTAGGTATTGACGCAGCATTGTGAATATAGTGCATTGGTGAGCCTTGCTGGACCTGCATCACACTTGCGATGCAACTCTAGCAATGTATCACTTTTTCAGCACATATGTGTTACGCATGTATGGTGTTTTTGTACCATGGTGCGCCACATTTCAAATGTGGCACACCATGGGTAAAGGAGCACTAGCATACTGTGGTGCACATTAACTGGTGCATATCTGGGTATGAAGTAGTTAACATAAATCTGCCCCATAGGTTACAAATCCGCGTTTAGTAGAGTGTTCGGCCTTTGTAGTGTTATGTTTTTTTCTGTTATTCTATGTAGGTATGTAATATTGCAAGATTTTTGACACGAAAAAGAAGCCATGAGTATTGGGTTTGTGAAAGATTGCAAGATTTTTAAAATTAAAAAGCAACAACTAAGTATTGTAAATACTTATCTTTAACAATGATGAGAGAGTAAAAAACAGGTTAACCTGATGTTTTAAAGTTATTCACAGGCTTCTTTAGAGGAAGTGTTCTATATGATTGTAGCGTGGGTGTTTCACTTTTTTATAGGTAATAGAATGCATTCTGTATGCTGTAGCAGGAGGAGTGGTACATACTTGAATATTCTTCAGTGCTTGTTTTCATTTCGTAAGTGGTATTGAGACCGACACAGAACTTCAATGGATCGGAGGGGCTGTTCCTGTGCATCTGGAGGACTGCCAAGCCGTTACAGCAGTGGGAGTGAGGCCTCTCACAGGGGCGTAGCGCAGCTCCTTTTGATGTTCACAATTGCAGATAACAGGGTAGAGATGTCCGTGGAATTTATGGATGGTTAGTCACACTAGAGTGTGCGCGGCGCCCCTAGCACCTCATTACGGCACACAGGGGAGCCGCGTTGCACAGTTTGAGAATAAGAGACTTAGGAGATAAACCTTCATAATAGGAAGGCTTCTAAGCGATAAAAATCGCCGGTGCTCGGCGTTAAAAATATCACTGCTATTGGTGAAATTTTCCACGGTGTTAGTGCTTCAACAGCAATGGGAACACATATCTGATAGAAAATCCTGTAACAATCTCAGTATTTCACATTATCGCGTGAAAAGAAAGTCTTCCGAAAGATGTTGAACGTTGTTCTCTTTTGAGAGTAGAAAACATAGTGAGGGAAGTGGGTGGAGTGCTCAGTGTAAATTGCAGAATAGAAACTACTTAGAACCAATTGGAAGTGTTGTTTTCAAGTCACATGACTTCACATGCGCGTCTCAGGACGTGTACGCGGTGACAGTATCTGGTCACGTATGTCATTTGGAAGTAGCGGTCTAATTCAGCGAAGTTTCAAAACGTGAAAAGGAGTAAATCCAAACACATCCGGATTTAATATATCTTCTGAGCTCGATTCAAGCATACAATTGTTAAAGTATAAAACCTTTTATATATTTTTTTAAAATACCAAGGTGTGTACATTCGGTCACGCACGAAAGTTTAAAAAGACATTCGGCTCCATTTAATGAAAATTTTCATAATAATAAAAAAGAAGCCTAGGTTTAGTGTCTTTGACGTAGTATAAGTTCTTTGATGGGTTTATGAAGCAATTTAATAAGTTGCAATTGCAAAGTTTTCACAAAATATATAGGCGGGTGCGCGCACACGGTCGCGCACGAACGAAAGCCAAAAAAGCAGAGATAAACCCCCTTTATAATATGCTCCTGGAGCTCTTTTTGGTACAATGAGTTAGTTCTGAAAAGAACTTTTTTTTTTTTTTTCTTTTTAAAACAAGTGTTATGTTGTTTTTGTTTTTTTAAACTTGCAACAACATTTTCATGTGTGACACAGGATCAAAATGAAATGAAGAAATTTATCTTTTCTCGGGGCCTTTATGACTCTCAATTTTTAGTTTAGTAAGAATGAGGCTCTGCTCTCCGTACAGAAGAAGTTCTCCACACTCGTTGCATTTCATGTGCACCTTTGCAAGATATGGTCTCAAGTCCATCACAGCACTCGATGGAGATACAGGTCGTCCACCAGAAGATGTGCTGGCCACCTCTGATGGTAATAGCGTGGCCAGGGCTCTTGTCGATGCCTGTGCAAATTCCACAGGGTGCACTTGTTTGACATGCCGCACCATGGTATGTATGGAAAAGGAATATTTTTTTGTTGGATTTCCTCTTGAGAGAACCGACTTGCATATCGTGCAGGTAACTTTTGGCGCATTCACTTTCTTTTGTTCTTCAGGATAAGTGAAAAATTGCCAAATAAAAGATTCCTTTTTTCTTTTTAAAGGTAGTCGCTCATTTCCTTCAGATTCGGAAGATGAATGCGGAACGACAGCCATTTCAGCAAAGTTTTCCGAAAGATGTTGAACGTTGTCTCTTTTGAGAGTACAAAAGATAGTGAGGGAAGTGGGTGGAGTGCTCCTTGTAAATTGCAGAATAGAAACTACTAAGAACCAATTGGAAGTGTTGTTTTCAAGTCACATGACTTCACATGCGCGTCTCAGGACGTGTACGCGGTGACAGTATCTGGTCACGTACGTCATTTGGAAGTAGCGGTCTAATTCAGCGAAGTTTCAAAACGTGAAAAGGAGTAAATCCAAACACATCCGGATTTCATATATCTTCTGAGCTCGATTCAAGCATACAATTGTTAAAGTATAAAACCTTTTATTTTTTTTTTTTTAAATACCAAGGTGTGTACATTCGGTCACGCACGAAAGTTTAAAAAGACATTCGGCTCCATTTAATGAAAATTTTCATAATAATAAAAAAGAAGCCTAGGTTTAGTGTCTTTGACGTAGTATAAGTTCTTTGATGGGTCTATGAAGAAATTTAATAAGTTGCAATTGCAAAGTTTTCACGAAATATATAGGCGGGTGCGCGCACACGGTCGCGCACGAACGAAAGCCAAAAGAGCGGAGATAAACCCCCTTTATAATATGCTCCTGGAGCTCTTTTTGGTACAATGAGTTAGTTCTGAAAAGAACTTTTTTTTTTTTTTTTTAAAACAAGTGTTATGTTGTTTTCGATTTTTTAAACTTGCAACAACATTTTCATGTGTGACACAGGATCAAAATGAAATGAAGAAATTTATCTTTTCTCGGGGCATTTATGACTCTCAATTTTTAGTTTAGTAAGAATGAGGCTCTGCTCTCCGTACAGAAGAAGTTCTCCACACTCGTTGCATTTCATGTGCACCTTTGCAAGATATGGTCTCAATTCCATCACAGCACTCGATGGAGATACAGGTCGTCCACCTGGAGATTTGCTGGCCACCTCTAATGGTAATAGCGTGGCCAGGGCTCTTGTCGATGCCTGTGCAAATTCCACAGGGTGCACTTGTTTGACATGCCGCACCATGGTATGTATGGAAAAGGAATATTTTTTTGTTGGATTTCCTCTTGAGAGAACTGACTTGCATATCGTGCAGGTAACTTTTGGCGCATTCACTTTCTTTTGTTCTTCAGGATAAGTGAAAAATTGCCAAATAAAAGATTCCTTTTTTCTTTTTAAAGGTAGTCGCTCATTTCCTTCAGATTCGGAAGATGAATGCGGAACGGCAGCCATTTCAGCAAAGTTTTCCGAAAGATGTTGAACGTTGTTCTCTTTTGAGAGTACAAAAGATAGTGAGGGAAGTGGGTGGAGTGCTCCGTGTAAATTGCAGAATAGAAACTACTAAGAACCAATTGGAAGTGTTGTTTTCAAGTCACATGACTTCACATGCGCGTCTCAGGACGTGTACGCGGTGACAGTATCTGGTCATGTACGTCATTTGGAAGTAGCGGTCTAATTCAGCGAAGTTTCAAAACGTGAAAAGGAGTAAATCCAAACACATCCAGATTTAATATATCTTCTGAGCTCGATTTAAGCATACAATTGTTAAAGTATAAAACCTTTTATATTTTTTTTAAAAATACCAAGGTGTGTACATTCGGTCACGCACGAAAGTTTAAAAAGACATTCGGCTCCATTTAATGAAAATTTTCATAATAATAAAAAAGAAGCCTAGGTTTAGTGTCTTTGACGTACTATACGTTCTTTGATGGGTCTATGAAGAAATTTAATAAGTTCAAATTGCAAAGTTCTCTCAAGAGGAAATCCAACAAAAAAATATTCCTTTTCCATACATACCATGGTGCGGCATGTCAAACAAGTGCACCCTGTGGAATTTGCACAGGCATCGACAAGAGCCCTGGCCACGCTATCACCATCAGAGGTGGCCAGCACATCTTCTGGTGGACGACCTGTATCTCCATCGAGTGCTGTGATGGACTTGAGACCATATCTTGCAAAGGTGCACATGAAATGCAACGAGTGTGGAGAACTTCTTCTGTACGGAGAGCAGAGCCTCATTCTTACTAAACAAAAAATTGACAGTCATAAATGCCCCGAGAAAAGATAAATTTCTTCATTTCATTTTGATCCTGTGTCACACATGAAAATGTTGTTGCAAGTTTAAAAAATCAAAAACAACATAACACTTGTTTTAAAAAAAAAAAAAAAAAAGTTATTTTCAGAACTAACTCATTGTACCAAAAAGAGCTCCAGGAGCATATAATAAAGGGGGTTTAGCTTCTTTTTTATTATTATGAAAATTTTCATTAAATGGAGCCGAATGTCTTTTTAAACTTTCGTGCGTGACCGAATGTACACACCTTGGTATTTAAAAAAAATATATAAAAGGTTTTATACTTTAACAATTGTATGCTTGAATCGAGCTCAGAAGATATATTAAATCCGGATGTGTTTGGATTTACTCCTTTTCACATTTTGAAACTTCGCTGAATTAGACCGCTACTTCCAAATGACTTACGTGACCAGATACTGTCACCGCGTACACGTCCTGAGACGCGCATGTGAAGTCATGTGACTTGAAAACAACACTTCCAATTGGTTCTTAGTAGTTTCTATTCTGCAATTTACACGGAGCACTCCACCCACTTCCCTCACTATGTTTTCTACTCTCAAAAGAGAACAACGTTCAACATCTTTCGGAAGACTTTCTTTTCACGCGATAATGTGAAATACTGAGATTGTTACAGGATTTTCTATCAGATATGTGTTCCCATTGCTGTTGAAGCACTAACACCGTGGAAAATTCCACCGATAGCAGTGATATTTTTAACGCCGAGCACCGGCGATTTTTATCGCTTAGAAGCCTTCCTATTATGAAGGTTTATCTCCTAAGTCTCTGATTCTCAAACTGTGCAACGCGGCTCCCCTGTGTGCCGTAATGAGGTGCTAGGAGCGCCGCGCACACTCTAGTGTGACTAACCATCCATAAATTCCACGGACATCTCTACCCTGTTATCTGCAATTGTGAACATCAAAAGGAGCTGCGCTACGCCCCTGTGAGAGGCCTCACTCCCACTGCTGCAACGGCTTGGCAGTCCTCCAGATGCACAGGAACAGCCCCTCCGATCCATTGAAGTTCTGTGTCGGTCTCAATACCACTTACGAAATGAAAATAAACACTGAAGAATATTCAAGTATGTACTACTCCTCCTGCTACAGCATACAGAATGCATTCTATTACCTATAAAAAAGTGAAACACCCACGCTACAATCATATAGAACACTTCCTCTAAAGAAGCCTGTGAATAACTTTAAAACATCAGGTTAACCTTTTTTTACTCTCTCATCATTGTTAAAGATAAGTATTTACAATACTATATTAAACAATGCCATGGTTGTTGCTTTTTAATTTGAAAAATCTTGCAATCTTTCACAAACCCAATACTCATGGCTTCTTTTTCGTGATAAAAATCTTGCAATATTACATACCTACATAGAATAACAGAAAAAACATAACACTACAAAGGCCGAACACTCTACTAAACGCGGATTTGTAACCTATGGGGCAGATTTATGTTAACTACTTCATACCCAGATATGCACCAGTTAATGTGCACCACAGTATGCTAGTGCTCTGTTACCCATGGTGTGCCACATTTGAATTGCGGCGCACCATGGTACAAAAACACCATACATGCGTAACACATCTGTGCTGAAAAAGTAATACATTGCTAGAGTTGCATCGCAAGTGTGATGCAGCTCCAGCAAGGCTCACCAATGCACTATATTCACAATGCTGCGTCAATACCTACGCCTGCTTCAAGCACATGCACAGTTTTGAAACAGCATGGGCCTGAAAGTCACTGAGTGAAATATCATGCATTACAGTCAGCCACTTTCAAGACGCATTCCTGCAGAGGAACACTTACCGTTTATTAGAGGTAGATCATCCGACTCCACCGGTGGACACCCCTAATAAAAAGGACATATATATAAAATGCGGACTAGCCGCTGTATCGTGCTAGCAAACTTTAACTTAAAAATCGTTAGAAAAAACAAAAGGAATCGAGCAAAATTAGTAGGCCACTGATGGGATCTCTTTTTGACCTCGCAAAAATAGAAACATTAGGAACAACCCCTCATGAGAAATATGAAACTAGTGAGAGAAACCGAGCTCGACGCCATGATGGCTGCAAGACAGCTCGGCTCCGCCGCCCACCCCGCCCAAAGTAACGACAAACCCTATGCAAATATTATAAATATATACAACACACCAGCAAAGTAACAGGGTAAAACGTTTTATTAAATAACTATTTACATGGCAGCCTGCTGCAACATCGATCCAAATGCATGACGCTGTTCCTCTCGAGGTAGCATAGCTGGCGGCCTAGGGGTGGAGGACCGTTGTGCAAATACCCCGGGGACGACACCATGCGCCAAGGCTCGTCCCCAGTACATCCAGAGGTGATGTCCGACAAGTTGTATGGGGGATGCCTTGCTGATGCCGCCACCCCCACCACCTTCTTGTTGCCTGATCCGGCCAGCTCAATCGATTGAGCATGAGACTCATGCACTCTGATCTCCTTGGCCTCAGTCAAGCATCAATAGTAAGATTTTCATAGGTGAGTGTAGGTTCATAGTTTTCCATCCACAGACTAAAAGCCTGGAGTGGGAGTGAAAAAACCAAAACTAGGTAAGAAGGAAGGCAGAGACTGTAGGAAGGACTCTGGATATGCTTGGTCCCTGACATGCTTCGATGTCACTGCCTTGCACAAATGGCATAAGTCCTGGATGTTGGGTGCCATAGTTGATGGTTTGACCTAAAGACACGTCCTGCGGTGCCCTGGTCCAACCATCACATATACCTGCGCCAGGAGACGGCGTGGGGTGCACTGGAAGGGAGAGGCGGCGCGAACGAGCCTCCCCCACCTCCCCAGGTGGAGGTTTCTCAGCTACACCCCAGCGCTTCACTCGACAAGCTGAGTTGCGCCCGCTCCTGCGGCACATTGCCTCGCTCGGCCAGCTGAATTATGCCTGCTCTTGCTATTACAGCGTCTCACCCGCCATCCGGCTGAATTGCACCCACTCTTGCGATACAGCGACAGGCGGCTGCCACGGAGCTCAGTAAATGGCGGTCGGCTCCACAGACTTGGGCCTGGCCTGCAAGGATGGCTCTCGGCAACCCTGGAACTCGGACGCTTGACTGCTGGGGCATGGGCCCCATTCCCAAAAGCGTCCCATCAGCCTTGAAGATTCTACAAGAGTCACCGGGGCCCCCGACTCCCGCAGAGTTCCGGTGGGGAGCGACTGCCATGATTGCTCGCGGAATGGCCATGACGTAGCCACGGGGTGCTCTCATGCTGACGCCAGCTTCAGTCTGAAACATCCAGAAACACTGTAGACTACCAATTCGATCAGTTCCGGTGGAGCCCCAATGACGTATCGCGTTGTTGCATAATGCGTCATATGACACGCCGCGTTAGCGCACCCGGAAGTGCTCCGGTGCGCGAGGCGCGAAGCGCAGCTTCCCGGAAGCAATCCGGGGCGCGGTGCGGAGCGCGTAACATAAGCATAACAGGTCATGTGACTTGTTAATAAAACTTTTCATTGGTTTAGAACTATTTTTTGTCCCAAATGATGAAAACCCCTCCTTGTTTCCTCTTGGCTCCTGCCCCCTCCCCAAGTCTCGCTCGGCCAGCTGAGTTTAGCCCACTCTTACGGCCTACGACATGGATAGGCCGGGGCGTTATGGATCAGTATGGGCAAATATACACTTGGGGATTCACAAGCAACAACAAGCCTTTGTATTTGGGGCTCTAAATCAACAACAGTGACAGAGAACAGAACCGAACTAAGCACTCAGGGGCTACGTTTAAACGTAACATCATCTCCCCAGAGGTACATCACCTTACACAGACATGCACTCTGATCTCCTTGGCCTCAGTCAAGCATCAATAGTAAGATTTTCATAGGTGAGTCTAGGTTCATGGTTTTCCATCCACAGACTAAAAGCCTGGAGTGGGAGTGAAAAAACCATAACTAGGTAAGAAGGAAGGCAGAAACAGAATCTTCCTCTACAACATCAGGCTCTGCATCGCTACTTACTTATAAATGCAGAAAAAACTCAATTAACACAAGGGCTCTTTTCAGAGCCACCTTATATCAAAGCACTCAAACTTCTGATTTATCTCCATTTTCACACTCTTGTTAATAGGTGTGCGCGACCGGGTGCGCGCTCCCCGCAATTTTCAAAAATAAAATATATATATATATTTTCGCCTTTAAGGGCCTTACTGCACACCCTGAGAAAACCTACGCAGCAAAACAATCTCTACCTTCTCCCCTTTCCATGTTCCAACGCTTTGAAATGAACAATATATTTACTCGCAGTGACAAAATGGCGGTCAACACTTCCTGATTTCCTTCGAATCGAACGTTAACAGACGTCACGCAGCAAAAAAAAAATCCGCTCGCGCGCAGCCGCTTGAGTGTGCGCACCCGTGCGCGCTTATAGATATATAATTGACTTTAACTTTAATTTTCTCAGCAACTACTGAACGGATTTACACCATTCCAAAAAAAGTGTAATCTGCCAGCCGGACTCTACAGTTTTGCCAAATTTCTTATAAATCCATTCAGCCGTTCGACCTGTAGCCGTGTCTAAACGTGCTATGGAAAATAACATGGAGAAAACACGTTTTGGGACCCCCTTTTATCTCAGCCCCCACTTCACCAATCCCCCCCAAACTTTCAGGGAAGGAGCGCAGCGGACCGAGCCATCTTCTTTGAGAAATTCGCAAAGATTCATCCACCAGGGCCAAAGTTAATCTAAATAGAATGTTGAGGATTTCCAATGGAAACTAGGTCCTAACTATAACTACCTACTGGCGACCGCCAGTAGGTAATATATATATATATATAATATTCACTGAAAAAACCATAGGTTATAGACCATATATAGTTAGGAATTAGCATTTACAAAACCTTGAAAATTCACTGAAAAAACCATAGGTTATAGACCATATATAGTTAGGAATTAGCATTTACAAAACCTTGAAAATTCACTGAAAAAACCATAGGTTAGAGACCATATATAGTTAGCTGGACATTTTATTGACATAAAACCAATGAAATTCCATATATAGTTAGTTGCACTAACTATATATCGCGCACCCGCAATCCACTGCTGATGATGTCACATATTACATCATTCATGACATGGTCAGTGACATCACTGATGACATCACTGATGACATCTCAAATGACATCACTGATGACATCACTGATAACAACATCCAGTGATTTTTTGTTTCTGTAAAGTTTAAATATGTCTTACATATTGAAGAATGAGTGGATGTGTAAGTGTCTGGACGAAGGATTTAGTAGGTGCATGACTGACTGTATGAGTGAGTGATTAAATGTGTCTCACTGAGTGCATGGGTTAGTGACTAAACTGTCTTAATTTGTGCATCATTATGTCTGTTGTTCTGTAAACTGCTGCATGTGTTGATCAGTAGCTATATGAGTAACTATATGGGTTATTGATTGATTGCCCAAGTATTTGTATGGGAGACTGAGTGTGTGTGTGGCTAGCTGGGAGGTGTGTGACTCTGTGCAGATCAATGTGTACTTGTATCAATGATTGTATAAGAAGGTAAGTATGTGTTAGTATATGTTTGAAAATGTAAGGTGCTCTATGTTTAACTGTATAGACAAGAAAATGGAAGTGTCATTGATTCTTTACAGGACTGACTAGGTGTGTGAGTAACTCCATGGATGAGTGGCAGACTGTGAGTGTCTGTATAGGTGTATGAGTGCATATGATAGTGTTGTAAAGATGAGTGATTGTATGTATGAATGATTGTATGGGTGAATGAGTGAAGGTGTGTGTAGACGTAGCAATCAGTGAGTGCGTATGTAGTAACTAGTATTGGTGTGTCAATGGTTTCAAAAATTATACTCTGTATTTAACACTGGGTGAAACAGAGGTTATATTAAAATGTGAGGAGATGCATTGTATTGTCACATGAATGATATCATCAGTGATGTGGTCATTGATGTCAAATGAGATGTCATCAGTGATGTCATCAGTGATGTCATCAGTGATGTCACTGACCATGTCATGAATGATGTAATATGTGACATCATCAGCAGTGGATTGCGGGTGCGCGATATATAGTTAGTGCAACTAACTATATATGGAATTTCATTGGTTTTATGTCAATAAAATGTCCAGCTAACTATATATGGTCTCTAACCTATGGTTTTTTCAGTGAATTTTCAAGGTTTTGTAAATGCTAATTCCTAACTATATATGGTCTATAACCTATGGTTTTTTCAGTGAATTTTCAAGGTTTTGTAAATGCTAATTCCTAACTATATATGGTCTATAACCTATGGTTTTTTCAGTGAATTTCAATGGTTTTTTAATAGCAAATATCATAAGCTGTCGAATGTCAAGTACGTGGTAAGTAAAAACATTTTCGTGTTTATGCACACTGATCTGCTTTGAATGCTGCCCCCCACCCCTCATTTCTATTAGGAGTACTCTCTCTTTGCAGATAGTGAAGGGTAGTTAACGCAGGCCTTTGCCCCCGTTGTAATCCGTCGTGCCTGCTTCTCTCTCCATTTGATTGATTGTTCTCTTTGGTTCATTCTCTATTTACAAACAAGCACAGAGTCGCAATACTCTGTTTAGTCTTTGCAGATAGCGAAAAATCGTGTAAAAAAACAAAAGGAATCGAGCAAAATCAGTAGGCCACTAATGGGATCTCTTTTTGACCTCGCTAAAATAGAAACATTAGGAACAACCTGTTGAAAATAGCAATGTGTATGTACATAAGCGGCGTTCATTTGTGTTCACAGTACCCCTTGTTGATTGTTTGAATCGAGCATTGAATTGTTCGAAGTTGGTTCTCTTAAGGATCTTCTCTGCCTGCAAACGAGGAAGAATAGGAATATTCTCTCTCCCTTTGCAGATAGTCAAGGGTAGGTAACGCAAGCCTTTAACACGTCGTACCTATTTCATTCCTCATTGATTGATTGATTGTCCGAACATTGACTGTTTGGGAATTAGTTCTTTTTGGAGGTATTCCCTGTTTGCAAATAAACTTAGGAAAATCTTTGCAAGTAGTGAAAGGGTAGGTAATGCGGACCTTTCTCCCCCGTTGTAATCTGTCATGCCTATCTACTCCCCACTGATTGATGCACCTGTTTCACCCGGACCATTTACTAGAGATAGGTCATCTGGCCCAACAAGAGAGCACCCCTAGTGAAAAGGACATATGCAATAATAACGAAGTGATCACTGTATCCTGTTAACAGAAACTTTAGCATGAAACAACCTGGAAAGAAAAGAATAGGAAAACGAAAATCAGTAGGCCACTGATGAACTTTTTATTAAATAACAAACAAAGAAACGATAACAATACGTAATGATAAAACCTATTATTGTCCTAGAAACAAGAAACGTTAGAAGTAAGCCCGTAATAAGAAACCTGAAAACATTGCCCCTCACTGCCCCAAAACGTGTCTGTCCCACCGCCTGCCACGGCCAAATAACGGCAAACTGGGAAAGATAGAAGTCAGCAGACATCCGCCCCATTCTAGAAACTTCCAAAGGGCAACAGGTTTTCGGCTACGCCCAGCCGGAAGCAACACATATAAGGCGGGTCCTGCTGCCACGCCTCGGAGATCATCACGTAGGGTGTAGTCGGAGGAGAGACCGAGGCCGAGGCCAGCGGGACCCGGCCAGGGGGATTGACAACGCTGGAGAGTTGCAGGGGGGGGAATGTCCGTGTCCTCGACCCTCCCCTCTCTCTCCCAGTCCGGCCGCGGTGGCCCTTGACAGTTTCAGGTAGTCCCGCCACATTCTCTACCAGTCCGGCCACCAACGGCCGGGGCCGATGGGATCCGTCTGCAGCCGATAAACCAAGGAACCCGTTCATGGGGCCAGAGCAAGGGGCGTCCGGCCGACATCCACCGGAAGCCCGGCCCGAAGACGGACGGGACACTTCTTCTTTCTTGAATAATGGCTTTGACAACACTGGGGGGGATGTCTTGCACATGCCTCCGACCCCCCCCCCCTCGTCCTCATCGCCTGGTCCGGCCATAACAAATCTCAAGCGAGACGCCGTGGGGTGCACTGGGAGGGAGAGACGGTGCGAACAGGCCTCTCCCGCCTCCCCAGTGGAGGCTTCCCACCTGCACCCTCAGCACTCCAGGCGCCCGGAAAAGGGTTCTTCCACTGTGGCGATGCTGCAACGTCTCGCCCGGCAGGGTGGAGCCCGTCCGCTCATTTGACCCCGCGATCGCCAGTAGCTACCGAACTCTCAAAATGGCGATCGACCTGGCAAGAGCGGGCCCAGCATAAAGAAATGGCCCGGTCACTGGTAGACTCCACCACCGTAGTCCTCCACGACCTTGAAGATTGTAGAGGAGCCGCGGGAGTCTCCGACCCCCGCAGACACCCCCGATGGGGAATGACTGCCATGATCGCCCGTGGAGTGACGAAACTGTATCCGCGGGACGTCGGCGCTCCCATGCTGGCGCCAGCCTCACTTTGAATTACTAGAATCCTGCAAACCTCGGTTCCGGTGAAAGCACACTGTGACCCGGTAGGAAAAATTGTTGCACCCCCTCCCCTTTTTGACTGATAGTTCAAACCACCGATCCTTTCCTTTGCCCTTTTACCAGAACTTTGGACTGCCTCCCCCTCTTTTACATTTTCTAGAGAAAACAAAACATTAACCACTACATTAGCATAGCAGTTGACACCAGAACTGTTTTCAAATTGAAAACCAACAACATCTTCAACAGAATCCTTTTTGTTTCTGCTGTGACCCTGCTACAGCACAGGCATTGTCCCCAGCAGTAATTCTGCAATGCCGGTAAGAATAGCTGTGGTGCCTACTGGACTCACTCACCCCCGCGGCGCCCCACGCCGTTATTTGCTGGGCGGCAACTTACTAGACATCACCTTCGTGCCATCTAGATTTCAGCGCGTTCTGCTGCCTTGGAACTATTCGCACAACAGACTGCTACTGACGACCCACCCCCAGGCAACATCTTCTGAATTTTCATAATTTGAAAGAACTAGTAACATGTCCTCATCAGGAATTTCCTCATGAAAAGTCTGCAATGATGATTCTTGTAACTCTATGGTCTCCAAACATTCGATAAATTCGCCATCAAGAGATTGATCAAAAAAATCATTCAAGTCATCTCCTCCTTGTGAGAATATTTCATTATTGGTGCTGTCAATTTCAATAAATGTATTGGATAATTCAAAAGAAATTGCCACGGTCTCTTCGTTGTTTAAATGTTTTTACTGTTTTTGTTTTGTTGTATATATTTATAAGTTATTAAAGTTTTATAATCCTACTACTTTGTTGGAGTGCTATATATTTTTAATGTGACACATAAATGTAAAAACTTTGATGTACAAAGAGTCATCCCTGGAATCTTCCGCTTCAGGCTCGGTCCCCTCCCCAATCACAATACAGGATGGTTTTCAGATAGTAGGAACACGTGTGGTGTGACGGATCTCATCGGGTGTGGGCCTTGATCTACTATAACTCCTTTGAAGAGGGGTGATTCTTTACAGCTGGGGCCATAAACTACATCTGCAGGGCTAGCTGATAGCCTGGACAATTGGACACAGAGGAAGAGGAGTGTCAGAGGGTGCGGTAGTGAATAGGGCGAAAGGGAGGTGTCGGGCGGGCACAGAGTGTGATTCTCAGGGAAGAGCAGCGCAGATGGGGAGAGGTTTATTGCCCATGCATAACACAGAGAGCGGGGGTGACCAGTGCCTGGGGAAGATGCTTGCGAGGGTGGGGAGCCATGCTACGAATCGACAGCGTGCAGAGAGTGGGTCTGGTCAAGGCATCTAAAATGGCTGCCGTGCACGACAAAAGTGTGGCATTTCAATAAAGGCAAGATGGCGCAAACAATGTTTTTCAACACTTCCTCATTTCCTTCGAATCGAACGTTAACAGACGTTGGTGCATATTACCAAAGTTAAGCGATATTTATCGCTAACGATGCTTACCAACGAATTTTTTACCGCTAAGCATCGTCAGAAATTATCGAAGATAAACGTTGCTATTATCAAGGTTTATCGCAAATGCGATAAAAAACGACCGCAATGCATTAATATCGCTGAAAACGCAGCGATATTCATGCATTACCGAGCTAATGCTCTTAGCCATGTAATCCCATTGGATAACATGGCTAAGAACTGCTCAGGGCAGGTGTTAGTTTTTGGAGATATTCGCGCTTAGCGCGAATATCTCCAAAAGTTGGTAATAGGAGATATATATCTTGCATGTTGTAATGCAAATTATTGTGGTATATGGAACTCATACCATAATCTCTCAGGAAAGCAGAAACTGATCCTTTTGGGACCGCCTGAGAAGGCCTAGGGGGTGAGGGGTACTCTACTTTGCCCCCTTTTCACGTTCCGAACTATTTTATTTTACTCTCTTCTGTAATTACACAAAATAGCAGCGATAAGATGCATCAGAGACACACAGTGAGAGAAAGAAGGCCGGAGATGAAGAAGAGATGTCAAATACACATTGGAGATAATATAGTGGGAGAAGGGAAGTAAATATGAGTAAACTTACCATGTAACATAAAAATGTTGCACTCTATACTATAAGTCTCATTTTATACTACAATCACTTCGCTACAACCTCATAAATTAAAAATAAAAATGAATAATGTCTCAAACAATTTTTGATTTCTAAATATAAATTTATTCTTCTGAATTTTCTAAATTTGAAAGAACTAGTAACATGTCCTCATCAGTAATTTCCTCTTCAATCATCTCATCTGGAATCTCCTCATTAAAAGTCTGCAATGATGATTCTTGTAACTCTATGGTCTCCAAACATTCGATAAATTCGCCATCAACAGATTGATCAAAAAAATCATTCAAGTCATCTCCTCCTTGTGACAATATTTCATTATTGGTGCTGTCAATTTCAATCAATGTAGTGGAATCATTCAAGTCATCTCCTCCTTGTGACAATATTTCATTATTGGTGCTGTCAATTTCAATCAATGTAGTGGACAATTCAAAAGAAATTGCCACGGTCTCTTCATTGTGAGCCATTTTATTTTGAAATTGCTTGCTGTAAATTGCAGAAAAAAATAATCACTTTCATTTATCGTTTTTAGTAATACATAATATAAAACTAACTTTATCAAGTATTTAGTATAACAGAAGGACTGCAAATAAATAACAGAAAACATTTTTCAAATTATCTTCAAGTGTACAACATAGTTCCCCTTACAAATTAACAACTCACCTTTTTAAAAGTAGGAGAAGTGTTAGTACTGTGTAAATCAAACACCAGAAATTCACCACCAAAAATTCCTCACAAATGTACCTCAGACAGTAGTATCACAAAATGGCTGTGGTTTCCTCTCATTTGAGATATATACATAACCAATTAACTTTCATCACACACAAATACAAAACCAAAGTAACATTTTAATTGGTTCTAAATTTCAACACTTTCAAATGTGTTTTCCCCATGCAATTTTCCATAGGACATTTACATACGTCTACAGCCTGAATGGCTGAACGGAATGACACCAAACTTGGCAAAATGGTACATCAAACCTAAGAGGTCAGGAAGGATCTACTATGCCCCCTTATGGTCATTTGCCCCTTCGCTTTGGCCTCCTCTTGTCTCTCGATCCTACCGAGAGACAAGATGGCGGCCGCTACGGACTGTTTGGAATGTTTACAGACGCCGAAGAACCAATCAGCTTCGCAAAGCTCCGTAACGCGAAAAGTACGCGAAGCGGAGCGCTGTTACAGATATATATCTTTTTTTGAACGTTAATTTCTCAAAATCCACTGGAGCACATATATTGAGACCTAGCAAAGGCACATCGGGCTACCAGTCCCTAATATTTTGCCAAGTTTCGTGCAAATCCATTCAGCCGTTCGATTATTATTATTATTTATTTTTTTTGCCCCGCGGTGCCCTTTTAAAACCTCCACATCAAACCTAGGGGGTCAGCGAGGATCTACTATGCCCCCTTATGGTCATTTGCCCCTTCGCTTTGGCCTCCTCTTGTCTCTCGATCCTACCGAGAGACAAGATGGCGGCCGCTACGGACTGTTTGGAATGTTCACAGACGCCGGAGAACCAATCAGCTTCGCTTCACAAAGCTCCGTACCGCGAAAAGTCCGCGAACCGGAGCGCTGCCCGGTCCGCTGTTACAGTTATATATCTTTTTTTGAACGTTAATTTCTCAAAATCCACTGAAGCACATATATTGAGACCTAGCAAAGGCACATCGGGCTACCAGTCCCTACAATTTTGCCAAGTTTCGTGCAAATCCATTCAGCCGTTCGGGCTAAAAGTGAGGCCAACCGCCCTATGGGAAACTCAATGTTAAAAACACGTTTTGGGACCCCCCTTTTTTCTCGGCCCCCCCTTGACGAAACCCCCCCAAATTTTCGGGGGCTGCTCAGAAACAAAATGTTCAATTTTCCTGAAAATTTCAGCCAATTCCGTCCACAAACGCCAAAGTTATTAGACATAGAATTTTCAAAAATCCCATAGAGAAAAAATCCTAACTATATATACCTACTGGCGACCGCCAGTAGGTAATATATATATATATATTCACTGACAAAAACCATAGGTTTCACACACATTATAGTTAGGAATTAGCATTTAAAAAACCCTAGAAATTCACTGAAAAAACCATAGGTTTCACCCATGTTATAGTTAGCTGGACATTTCTCTCTTACAAAACCATTGAAATGCCACTGTTACAGTTAGTTCAGCTAACTATCACTCGCGTGCCCGCAATGCACTGCTGATGACGTCACATATTACAACACTCATCACATGGTCAGTGACATCACTGATGACATCACTGATGACATCTCAAATGACATTACTGATGACATCATCCACTGAATGTGTGTCTTTCTGAAAAATAATTTTTTTTATATATGTATATCTTAAGTTTGATGGAAGAATAAATGGGTAAATAAGTATCTAAATGGATAGTTTTTTAGGGGGAAATTTCATTGTATAACTGATTTATTAAGTGTATCTTAGTGAATACATGTATTAGCGAGTAATGTTTAAATATGTAAATATCTGTATTAGTGTCTCACTTTCTGTATAAGTAGCTGCATGGGTTGGTGAGTAGCTACACGAGTGTCTATATGGGTTACTAGTTGGTTTTTTGAGTATCAGAATAAGTGTCTGTATGGTTTGGTGGCGGGTACTTAGGGCACAGATGCATGAATGGCTGACTCACTGTTTGTATGTGTTTTGAAGACAGCATGTGTGCAGGACCGTACCGGTGGATGAATGTGTGTATGGGTGTGTTACTAACTGAATGACTGCCTCAATAGTGTCTTTATGAGAAAGTACATATGTTTTAAACTAGTATATGTGAGTATTGATGTATATAAGTAAGGATATATGACAGTGACAGATTGAAAAAGTTTCTGTATAAATAATTATGTTTCTATCTGATTGTTTAAGAGAGTAAGCATGTGTATGTTTCTGTAAAAGTAAGTGTAGTGGTGTGTGTATGAAAAAGCTCTGCCGCCTGTACGGGTTAGCCGGATACGAGGAATCTTCAAGAGGGCTTGGTCATTAGATCTTAGGTTGCGTTTGTGTGCTTGTTTAGAAAGTTTATTATAGAGATATGCTGGCCCCTCGCCTCTGAGTGCTTTAAAGGAGAGGCAACATACCTTGAAGATAGATCTCTTTTGGACTGGGAGCCAGTGTAACTGTCTGAGCAGAGGAAGGGAAGGGAATCCAGAGGGCACATTCAGAACCATTCTGGCGGCAGTGTTCTGTATAACCTGTAGTTTTGCCAGTGTGGTAGTGCCTATTTCCGCCAACAGGGCATTGCAATAGTCTAGCCTGCTCTCTACCATGGCCTGCACAACAGTTCGGCGGTGTTCTAATGGAAGATAGGGAATAGTTCAACGTAGTAGGTGTAGGTTATAGTAGCAGGTCCCTGTGATGTTTTTTACATTATCTTTCATATTAAGCAAGGCATCCAGCTGGATTCCCAGGCTTTTCACTGAGGGGGATGGTGTAGGCGCTTCTCCCAACTGGGGGGGCCACCATTCCGACATCCAATAATGGACGTCCTTCCCTAAGAGCATGAGCTCTGTTTTCTCAGGGTTGAGCTGTAGACACCACTCTTTCATCCAATTTGCAATCGCTAGTATACCACCCGAGAAACGGAGTTCCTCGTCCATGATGTCTTTCCCTATGTGGAATAGTAGCTGCGTGTCATCGGCATACGAGACTATCTCGAAGCCGAAGGATTGGACTATCTTCTCCAAGGGGGCCACATACATATTAAAAAGGGTAGGGCTCAAACAGGAGCCATGAGGTACCCCCTTGTCCAGCAGGAATTAATTTTTTGAAACAAATAATCCAAGTGAGGTAGTCTGCCATCTGTCCATTAGGAAATTCTTCAGCCAATGAAAGGCTTTACCCCCGATGCCACATTCAGTCAGTCTCTCTGCTAGCCGTTGATGAGATATCGTATCAAATGCTGCGGAGAGATCTGAGAGGATTAGAATCGAAGACCCCCCGGCATCGAGGGTGCGCCTCAGTGAGTCAGTGACAGCCAGAATTGCTGTTTCTGTACTGAAGCCAGTACGGAATCCTGACTGGGAGGGATCCAGTATGTCATTGGATTCCAAGTACTGACTGAGCTGGGTGTTTATTGAGGATTCTAGTAGTTTCCCTAGTAGAGGTAGCAGGGATATTGGCCTGTAGTTATTCAGCTCCTGAGGGTCTGCGGATGGTTTTTTCAGGATGGGTCGTACAGAGGACTCTTTCCAGGCAGTTGGAATAAGGCCAGTAGAGATAGAGGTATTAAAAATGTTTTGGATGATGGGAGCGCAGGTAGGAGATAGGAGAGCCATTACACGGGTGGACATATGTCCCTTGGCGGGCCAGATTTTGCTGTTAGCAATAGGTTATTTATTTCCGCAAGTGAAATGGGCTTGAATTGGTTGAGGGTGCCTTTAGACAGGAGATGTTGGAGTTAATAGTGGGGAAATTATCATAAATTTTGGCAATTTTATCGTTAAAAAAATGTGCTATGGAGTCACATAAAGATTGAGATTCAAGTGGAGTTTGTTTGAAGGCTAAAGGAGAGGGAAAATCCTTGACAGTGTCAAGCAAGGTTTTGGTGGAATTCATGGATTGTTCGATTTGTGTGTGGAGATATGAGCATCAGGCTGTTTTTATTGATTGATGATAGTGAGATAAGGAAGCCTTATAGGTTTTCCTATCTTCAGGTAATTTATCCTTTCTCCATCTTCTTTCATGTGCTTTGCACGTGGATTTAAGAGTTTTGAATTCACCTGAATACCAGGGTGCTGAGAGTCGCCTCCGCGGAGGATTTCCGCTTTTTAGTGGGATCACTATATCAAATGTTTTTGTTAGGGCTGCGTTGAAGCTAGATAGCATAGCTGTAGGGTCTTGGTCATTCAGCTTAATATTGGGTGAAAACTGGTCAAAAGTTTCCTGAAAACTGTCCAGAGTAAGATTATGCCATGGCCTTTTGTTTTTCCCTTTTTTAAACGTAGGATTAGGCCTATATTCAGGTCCTAATTGCACCTGAATGGAGAATTGGATCATATAGTGATCGGACCAGACAAGGGGAAGCGGCTTTGATACTTTCAGTTGTTCTGAGCTGGTATGAGAGAAATGTCCAGCTAACTATAACATGGGTGAAACCTATGGTTTTTTCAGTGAATTTCTAAGGTTTTTTAATTGCTAATTCCTAACTATAACGTGTGTGAAACCTATGGTTTTTTCAGTGAATTTCAAAGGTTTTGTAAATGATAATTTTGAAATATACTAATTATTATATTTCTTTATTTTTATAGTAATTTCCTATATTTATATTATACATACTTATATTTATTTTATTTTAAAATTTACATTTCATATTTTTATTGTAAAATAATAACAAAAGTACATTCAAGAAGAATGAACTGCTAGTGAAACTGCCTCAGTGAATTTGTAAGTGTTCGTTAGAGGCAGATTTACAACACCCTTGTGCCTCTTTTACACCACCGTTGCATCACTTATCTGATGAAGCAGTGGTGCAAAAGATACACCACGATATGTGGTATTTAGAATGTGACGTATCTGGGAGGTACGTCACATTGTAAATCCCTGTACCAGAAAGACACATTCCTACATGGGGGGCGTTCCTGCGCAGAAACACCTCCTAAAAGTGTCTGACTACAATCTACAAGATTTCACTTTGTCACTTTTGAGCTCATGCTGTCCCAAAACACTGCACTACCTTGAAACAGGTGTAAGGATTGACACAGCAGTCTGAGCATAGGGCCCCCAGACCATTGCTGGAGATACGTTGCATTTCCAACAGAACTCAAACAATGCACCACCTTTACAGCACAGATACATTACATATATGTGCCATTTTTGTCCCATGGTACACCGCATTGTAAATACGGCGCATTCATGGTGGTGGTGTCACGGAGCACAATAACTGACGTATTCCTGGGAATATGCCAGTTATTGTATATGAGCCCATTAGTGTTTTAATGTAGTGATAGGATTACTACATACCGATGAATGAGTCACTACAATCCTAAAACAGCAGTGTCAGGGTGTTTGGTGGAAGTCTAAGGATACAGACTGGGGAATTGAAGACATAAAACACAAGTTTGCACCTGCATACAAGACTACATGTATACTCCATACGGATTTTAAGCAATCGATACCCTCAAACCCACTTTGCATATTTTAAATCAATACAAACATTTAAAGAATTTATAACTGAATCTATAACTGCTCCACTTTTAGTACAATAAATACATTAGTGTATAGTGCTCAAACCTTTATTATTTTTCAACAATAAATTTATTCTTCCAACATCTCATAATTTAACAGACATTCCAATACAACTTCATCAGATATGTCATTCAGATCAATTTCCTCATCAGCAGGTTCTGATTTAATGTGTTCTAAAATTTCAACATAATTTAAAACTTCAACAAAATCTGCATCAAAGCTTTCGTCTTCAAAATTGCAATTCATGTCTGCAGCACTAATTTCCCCTTCTTCACTCTCATTGCCTGTGACAGATACGATTAGTTCTTCAATTATACTCAAAGTAATATCCAAAATCTCCTGAGTATGAGGCTGTTCTCTTGCCATCATTTTTCCTTTATGTTCTTGCAACTTATATAAAAATAAAAACAGTTAATTTTATCACTTTTCGTAATATATAATACAAAACTACTGTTTTCACCTATTTTGGCCTACAAAAAATACTATTTAAATGCCATTATCTAATAATATTCCATTAGTAGAGTTTTAGTGCTTTGCAAAATTATACAACTATAATTACTTATAAGGATATCCTGTTCTTAGCTTTTCTTAAAGTTTGAAAGCATTCACTCCTTATGACTATAGGAAAAGATTCAGGCTGTTACAGTAAAATACACTACTAAAAAATGTAGAATATGTCTATTCACCTTACCCTTTCCAAAATAGTAAATGTGTTTTACTATAATGAAAAATATACTATTCATTGTCCTGAACAACACTGTGTATCTGTGTATATTTAGACATCATTATCACACTACTTTTTGAATACTTCATGCGTTTACTCTATCTCTATTCCTCATCTATAACTTAGTCTAACCCTACGAATTACCTACCCCTTCCAATTTCGAACTAGCCTCTCCTCTAGTATTTGTCTGCAACTTTATGCTTATGGTTCTTTATTTTGCTCACTGCTTTTAACCTATAATTACCTAACATTCATTAACCTAGGCCTCTCAGTTTATTGTCTAATTTTTATATTATTGATTTCCTTGTGTTCTTCTACTAACTTTTCTTTATGCAGTTGCTTGTTATCTATTCTGTCAATCCTTCAATATCTTGTGTTTTTCAATAATGTTCCTTCTTAATTCAAAAGTCTTTCTATTATTCCTAACTCAATGTGTTCTTTTCCCTTAAGACCTTGCTTAACACTAAGCATGGGCGTAAAATCCGTTCCGTTGGTGGAATTTGCGGATTTCCTGCAATTTCGCAGTACGCGAACCTCGCGAAATTGCAGAAAAATCCGCGAAATCGCATTCGGGACGGATTTTCAAAAACTGAAGTACATGAAGCACTTACAGGGTTACAGCAGGTGCCCAAGCTGAAGCTAATTTCTTTGTAACCATTTACAAAATGGTTACAAAGAAATTAACTTCACCTTGGGCACCTGCTGTAACCCTGTAAGTGCTTCCTGAGCGGCGCCTCCAGAGTTGTTGCCTACTTGCAACTATTCTCTGACACTGCTCTGACCCTCGAAGCAGGGTCAGAGAATAGTTACAAGTATAGCACAATGCTCCAGGCTGTCACAAAAATTAAACCACAACAGGAAGCACTTACAGATAAGGAAGCAGGTGCCGGACTTGAAGCTTAAATTCAGTAACACTTTAACAAGCTCCTGGTTGAGGCTGGGCAGGTGTGCTTTCTCCCCATAATCTACAGAGGGTGACAGTGATGAACCAGAGGGTGGCAGTGGTGAACCGGAGGGTGGCAGTGATGAACCAGAGGGTGACAGTGATGAACCAGAGGGTGGCAGTGATGAACCAGATGGTGACAGTGATAAACCAGAGGGTGACAGTGGTGAACTCTAGGGAGGTTGCCGTGAACGAGAGGGTGACAGTGATGAACCAGAGGGTGGCAGTGGTGAACCAGAGGGTGGCAGTGATGAACCAGAGGGTGGCAGTGATGAACCAGAGGGTGGCAGTGATGAACCAGAGGGTGGCAGTGATGAACCAGAGGGTGACAGTGGTGAACCAGAGGGTGCTGTGATGAACCAGATGGTGGCAGGGGGGAACCAGAGGGTGTCAGTGGTGAACCAGAGGGTGGCAGTGGTGAACCAGAGGGTGTCAGTGATGAACCAGAGGGTGACAGTGGTGAACCAGAGGGTGGCAGTGGTGAACCAGAGGGTGGCAGTGGTGAACCAGAGGGTGGCAGTGATGTACCAGAGGGTGGCAGGGGTGAACCAGAGGGTGATGTGATGAACCAGAGAGTGGCAGTGATGAACCAGAGGGTGGCAGTGGTGAACCAGAGGGTGGCAGTGATGAACCAGAGGGTGACAGTGATGATCCAGAGGGTGGCAGTGGTGAACCAGAGGGTGGCAGTGGTGAACCAGAGGGTGGCAGTGATGAATTAAAGGGTGACAGTGATGAACCAGAGGGTGGCAGTGGTGAACCAGATGGTGACAGTGATGAACCAGATGGTGGCAGTGGTGAACCAGAGGGTGCTGTGATGAACCAGAGGGTGGCACTGATGAACCAGAGGGTGGCAGTGGCAAACCAGAGGAAGCTGTGATGAACCAGAGGGTGGCAGGTGTAAACCAGAGGGTGCTGGGATGAACCAGAGGATGGCAGTGATCAACCAGAGGGTGGCAGTCGTGCACCAGAGGGTGGCAGTGATGAACCAGAGGGTGGCAGTGATGAACCAGAGGGTGGCACTGGTGAACCAGAGGGTGCTGTGATGAACCAGAGGATGACAGTGATGAACCTGAGGGTGGCAGTGGTGAACCAGAGGGTGGCATTAATGAACCGGAGGGTGACAGTGATGGACCAGAGGGTGGCAGTGGTGAACCAGAGGGTGGCAGTAATGAACCAGAGGATGGCAGTGGTGAACCAGAGGGTGGCAGTAATGAACCAGAGGGTGCCCGTGATGAACCAGAGGGTATGTGGTAAACCAGAGGGTGGCATTGATGACCAGAGGGTGACAGTGATGAACCAGAGGGTGGCAGTCGTGAACCAGAGGGTGCTGTGATGAACCAGAGGGTGGCAGTGATGAACCAGATGGTGACAGTGATGAACCAGATGGTGGCAGTGGTGAACCAGAGGGTGACAGTGATGAACCAGAGGGTGGCATTGGTGAACCAGAGGGTGGCAGTGATGAACCAGAGGGTGGCAGTGATGAACCAGAGGGTGGCGCTGCTAAACTGCCCGGGAGCCCTGTGGGTGTGAGCCCCTGCGCTGCTGAGCTGCCCAGGCATTGTGAGCCCACGCGCTACTGAACTGCCTCTGGGCCCAGTGGGTGTGAGCCCCCTTGCTGCTGAACTGCCCCGGAGCCCTCTCAGTGTGAAAATCATTCGTGCTTAATTGCCTGGGAGCCCTCTGGGTGTGAGCACACATTGTGCTAAGTGTCTCCCTGCCCCCAGTACATATATACCTGTACTGCACAGCACCATTATGCTCTTGCACCATGAAGTCTGGTACCTGGATGCTCCTCATACGTGTAGGTGGTACCACCGTCTGGTGCAGTCAAAATGTAAAGTCAGAATTTGCTACACAGCACCAATAAACAAGAGTCCCCCCTGGCACCGGTATGCGCATGTACCAGGCGTGGAGCACCCCATGCCACTGCACCCTACTGCCCACCGCCAGCATATGCCTGTACGGGGCAGTTTAGTATGAGATGGAACATTGTCCAGCAGCAGCAGCTGCATGCGCCTGAACCCACTGAGCAAGATCAGAATGGTTTTGTACCAACGCGCGCAGCAGAGCTATCTTGGACATCTGAAGGATTCTGGGGTCCTGTGCCAAACTTATCTTTGCATCCATGAGTTTCCCGAGCGCCATTCCCGTGTAGCTCCTGTGACCAGGAGGATGCTTTCTCCTCATCTGCTGCTCTGCTCGGTCTCCGACCCTTTATAAACAAGATGCATGTGAACACGCATAGAAACCCACCCGTTTGGCCCCATCCACCACACACTAGCGGTATGAAACGTCTTCCCGCCCGTCCCCATCATAATGGCCAGCTCACTCAAGGGACATCAGCGCCTTCTGGCGCGCTGGCAAAGTTACAGGCACACGTGGTCACATATTTGTGCAAATGGCACAAAAATCCGCGAGTTTGCGGGAAAATATGCGAACTCGCTGACTTTTTTTGCAATTTTGCACGAATTTGCGGACCGCGAATTCGCAAATTTTGCCCATACTTACTTAACATGAATTTTATCGTTTCTCCTTTTAAGTTAGAGAAAATACATCGACTGAGTATATTCAATATTGTCTATAATGTCAGGTAAGTTTACTTACTCACTAACTTGTCAAACAACGTCCTTTAACTCTCACAGAAATATTTCCACTTTCACTTCACGAATGCCTAAAGAACAACTGAAAACGGGTCTGAACTCCGGAACGTCTTCAGTGAAGTGTGCACTCGTTAGTGAGCGCACGCCTCACCAAGGATTCCCCACAAGTCTGTGGTAAATGACTAGATCGCATCCACGTCTCAGCCACGGCCCATGCAGGGACTTGCGATGGGGCAGGCAGGGCGGGCGTGGGAGGGGCAGGGTGAGGGGTGATAAACAACGGAATCTGGATGATTGCATATTATTAACAAAATGCGATATCAACAAAAGGCGACACATTATCCCCGCTTTTATCAGCAGGAAAGTGACAATAAAGCGGCGATAATCCATCTCGTTTTGTTGATAATATGACCCGAAATGCATGCTAATGGCTTCCTGGTGACGATCACGCGTGGTTAGGGGGTCATACATGCATGTTTAGGCTCTATTTTTTTTTAAAGAAAAATCGCAGCGTACGCGTACAGAAATATGTACAATTGCGAACAGGAGCTGCATGTTGATTGGCTGTCAATACTCCAAACCAGGAAGTGTTGCAAGCCATCTTATTTGTCATGGCAGCCGAGTCACAAGGAAACAGTAAAACAAAGTTGACAAATAAGGAAAGGCGGCACGATAGAAACATTCTGAACCTATAGTTTTGCTCAGGGGGTGGTAGATTTATTGTACGTGTACCAACCATGTATGGACGACGTACAGCTGTAATGTTGAAAGTCGTCACGTACGCGTACGTAAGCAAGAAAATAAAAAATTATTTTAGATATTTATGAAGTGTATTTGTTTATGTGTTGTGTGGATCTAAAAAGAGCCACTGTGTTTATTACGAGATTTTAGTACCTACAAGTAAGTACTGATGCAGAGTCTTAAGTTGATAAGGAACACTCTGTTCCCCTCATCTGTAAAATGTACACCATCTCTGAACAGTGTCATCAATTGGGCAAAGGTGTCCTTCATGAGCATTTCCAGAGCTACCCCAGTCAAAGTGCCTAGGTCATTGCCAAAACAGTGCACAATTATGAGGTCAGGGTGTTCGAGATGCATAAAGGATTTCACCAATGGCATCAATTGTTATAACTTTAATCCTCTCTGTCCAATCTATTTAATGTCTACATTTGGTAAGCCTAGGTCCTTGTAAATTCTTTTCTGTTGTGCGTACCTCTGACTCCAGAAAATATAGCTGTGCCTCACAATCCACACTGTAAGCATTTTGAAGAGAGGTCTGGATGCACTCTGATGGCGTCAGTAAATGAAATGCTAGTTTCAAAAGTAAGATTTTTCTAAAATGATGGACAACATGCAGTTTTCAAAAAAAGAAAAGAAATGATTGGTTGTTTGACAACATTTTACAGAAAACTAGGTTCCATGTTTCTGTTTTAAAAGCCTTATTTTTATTGGTTAAGAAAAAGTGATAAAAAAGAACGTTACATAAAATAAGCTGGAATATTCTCCAGTCAAGCACACTTGCTGTTTTAATTTGCAACTATGTATGATGAACTTTTCACCTTTGTGCTGAGTTAGGTGTTCCCTGAAGTGTTTCTATGGTAATTGGCAGATTCTGGAACGGGGGAAGGGTTGAAAGTTCTATTATTTCGAAAGCTTTGGAATGTTAAACCAGTAGAAATGTGTGTTTTCTTTTGAATTAATGTGAACAGGATTTTAATTGGTTATTTATATGTATGTATGCGTAAAATGAGAGGGAAAATGTTCAATTTGAAGGTTGTGCTGCAAACACTGAACTCCAGAGATTTTGTAGAAGAATATCCACTGTGTGAGTGGTATTCTTCTTAATCTAGAATTCAATTTGAAAGGTGAGTTGAAAAGTTGTATGGGGGTGTGTGTGTGCGGTGTATCTTTGTACAGTAAGGAATTATGGGGTATATTATCAAGACTCGGCGATACAATTATCGCCACTTTATCAGCAGGAAACTGCCAATAAACTGTTGATAATGTTATCGCCTGTATTGATAATATGCTCCAAATGTATCCGTTGTTAAACGTATTATAGTGGTAAATGTGTTTTGCTACAATGCATGCTGTTATGTTTTTTTCTTTAATATCATTTTGTGCCTCTGCACATTAAGGGATTATTGTCGTTTTTATCGGCAGGAAAATGTTGATAAAGCGACGATAATGAGCTTGATAATATGCTCTTGAGAATTCCCATACCAGCCCAGGTTAACACTAGCACTTAGGCTTCTATAGCAATTTACAAGAACCTATTATCAAGCCCATTTTCGCCGTTTTATCAGCAGTTTCCTGTCCATAAAACGTTGATAATTTTAACACTGGTCCTTAACCGCTTCAGCGCGGCGCGAATTTTCGCGCTGTGCTGAGCGTTCTAAGAAACGGGTGTGGTCGTGACGGAACGGTTCCGTCATGAGCACAGCTCAACCGTCGCTCATGACGGAACCGTTCCGTCATGAGCATCGAAGGGGTTAATAATATGCCCGTCAGTGCCATATTATCAGTAACAGGCGATACATTATCGCCGCTTTTACCGACAGGAAACTGCCGGTAAAGCAGTGATAATGGTCTCGATAATATATCCTTGTGAATTTCCATAGAAGCCAAGGTTAAACCATAACCTGGGTTTCTATGGGAATTCACAAGGATGTATTATCAAGAGCATTATCACTGCTTTACCGGCAGTTTCCTGTCGATAAAAGCAGCGATAATGTATCATCCTTTATTGATAATATGGACCATAATCTATCGCCTTTTGTTGATATGTCCCGAAATTCATTTTATTAATTTAATTGTTTACTTACCTGCAATGATCCAGGGGGCATATCACCAAGGGGGACGATAGGCAAGTATCATCGATTTAGCGCCCGTTTTCAGCCACTAAGCGGCGATAATTCTATTGCCCTATTAGCAAACTGTCGCTAAATGATGTTAGCAACAGCTTTTAGGTGATAGCGAGCAGTTTGAGGCCCGCTTTGCATGTCAGCGATGTTTAGCGCTAATGACGTGCAAACTGGCCGAACCCAACCACTTAGCGACTGAAATGTAAATGTAAATGTATTTGAGCTTGTAAAGCGCACTGCTACCCATCCGTAGGTTTCCTGGCGCTGTATAACTCTGGGGAACCCGTCCTGGCTTTCCCTGTGGGATGGTCCCTGCTGGGAGTCCCCAAGGTGGAGCCAGGCGTCGCTATCGCCTATTAGCAAGGCAGGCGTACCCTTGGAAATATTCCCGCTAACCGTGAATATGTCCAAATACTAACACCTGCACAGACCAGTTCTTAGCCATGTTATCCAATGGCAGGTGGATAACATGGCTAAGACCATTTCGTCTCTAATGCGTGAATATCGTTGTATTCTCAGCGATATTCACGCATTTCGCCACTATCGCTGGATATTTTAGCACAATGGAGAAAAACGTTGCTAATAGCATGTTTTCTCCGCTAACATATCCAGCGATAGGCAGCGATAAAAAAATCGTCGCTAACCCTATTTAGCGATAAATATCGCTACTTGTTGGTAATATGCCCCCAGATTCCGTTGTTTCTCACACCTCACCCTGCCCATTCTCCACCCCACCTGCCTGCCCCATTGCAACTCCCTCCACGGGCCGAGGCTGTTTCTATATTCCGTTATATTGTACTGTCTATTTATACTCTCATTTTTTATTAAATTTTTCTTGCTTCATACTCCTTGTTCTTTTATTGTAAGTCCTCTTATTTTTATACTCCGAGCTTTGTCCTCATACTCCTCCCTCTGTTATTGTAAGTAATATAATAGAATATTTGATTTTTTTTTTGTAATGTTATATATTTTTTTTATTATAGCTTGTGTTTATCGATACTAAAAATACTGCATCATGTCAACGAAGTACCAAAAGAGAAAGCAACGAAAGAAAAGTGTGAATTTGAAGACAACTCACCAAGAATATTTACATGATGAGAGATGTCTTAACAAACAGAAAGAAAGTCCTGGTTAGAGCAGGAGCACTTTTTTGAAGAAAATACTAAAGACTAAGGGGTCCATTAGGATGGCCACCCTAACGGAGATCGGGACCGCCCGCCATAAGGGCGGGGGTCTCGTTGGGGGTATTAGGTGTATTAGGGGTATTAGGATGTGCCCGCCACAGTGGCGGGCACATCCTATATGTTTTACATTGTGGCGGGCGGTGCTCTCTGCACCGCCCACCTTAATGTAAAACATAAGTTGACACATTCACACATGCAAAGCGGTGCCTGCCGCTTTGCATATGTAAATATGGGGGGTACCATAGGTACCCCCCATGTACCCCCTGACAGTGGCGGCAACCTGGGGGCCCTGCAGGGGGCCCCCTGCAGCAATCTCCACCTGCCTTTCCATGGCAGCATTGCTGCCGCGGAAAGGCCCACACATTTTGCCATCGTAATATGGCTGGCGGTGTCCATATTAATCTATTACCGCCGCGGTCGCAAGGTGACCGCGGCGGTAAAGCGGCGGACGGTCTTTCCGTCCGCCGCTGTGCCCTCCGCCATCCTAATCTGGCGGAGGGGAAAACGAGAGTGGTTGTCGGGCGGATTGCCTCCGCCAGGGTGGCGGTGGCCACCGCCACCCTGGCGGAGGCAATCCGCCCAATATCCTAATGGACCCCTAAGAGTAGTGTTCAGAAACAGAAAAATGTCTTTAGTGTATCAGCAATGGAAAAAAAACCTACTAATAAAGAAAAGAATAATGGAAAATCAAGTGCAGACAAAACTGTGTATAGTACAAGGAGGAAAAAGCAATTCATAGAAATTAGGAAAAAAATGTTTTATAATAGATTGGTATCAAATTTAATGAAAGAAATTAAGGTATATAAGAAAAAAAACTGTATTTTATAAGAAGAAGTAAGCTACAGAAAATGCAGTTGAGAAAGCTTTGGAATTGAAAAGAAAACTGTTTATTTTAGTAATTAATAGAATTACATCACTAGATAAACCAATCTATTTAATGAAAGGCAAAAGTAGGTGGAGAAGACTAATTAACAGAAGTAATTTTTGTGATTACATAGTTCAAGTTCTGAGCCTTTTTTAATGAAGAAAGTTATCTTCAGAGTAATGATTTGTTGCATGCAGTTGACACTATTGGTCGTGCTTATGAGGGTAGATATGGTTGTCCTATTGAGAAAGAGAAAATTGTTCCTAGAAATGCAGAAGAGGTGTTAGCTTGTGAAGTTTTAGGGACACGTCCTAAAGCTCCAGTGTACACTTGGAATTGTAGCAGTATGTGCAGTGTGCGGCAAGAATCTATTGATTTTTTACCCAATTTCTTACGTAATTATAACAAGGAAAGTGTTAAACAAAAGATTAACATGTTACAAGGACTAGACCCTTGCAGAGTGAGAGAAAATACAGGTTTGCAAGGTCATTCTCTGCCTTGTATTTCTAAAAAAGTATTTCGAAGTGTTTTCCACCATTTCAGGATGTTAGCAGTTCATCATACTGAAATGAGGAAATTAGTCAGAATGTTGTATTACGCGAAAAGTCCAGCACTAATGTTAAAAAAGTTGAACAGTGTTCTTTTGCATGGATCTGTATCAGATGTAACAAATGTTTGTGATGAAATTGAGATTAATTACTTTGGTCCTCAGGAAGACAGTGCAGTAAGTGAGAGATTAATAGAAGAAAATGTGGAAGAGAATGTAGGACAGTGCAGTGTAGAAAATGTTGAGCAAGAAATTATACAGTTTAAGGTGATTTCAGGTGAAAGGCCAAATTATTCTTGTATCTGTTGTTGACAAATTCATTATAAAAATCAGACCAGGACTGTTGATCTGTATTTAACAACTGAAAAGGAAAATAATAATGAGTGGAAGGATTTTGCAACTTATTTGTTGGTAGAGAATTGTTTTTATTTGGGTTCTGATCAGCGTAGTTGTAAATATTGTTATAGCAAATTAGAAGAGAACAAAATGCCTGCTAGAGCTCTGCATAATAATCTTGAGTTGGTAAATATTCCTTCTGAACTGAGGGATTTAAATACCTATGAGTCTATTCTTATTCAATGTGTGCATCAATTTCAGACTATTGTTCGTATGGAGCCTAAGACAGGAAAATTGCCTCCTTCTGATTTACAAAGAGGATTAAAGGGAAGAGTTGAATAATTGCCTCTAGATTTAAAGAAAAATATTGAAACTATTGGTGTAGAAAATGTAGAGGATGAACCTTTAGTTATTCTTGTTAATGGCGTTCCTACTAAGAGTAGGAAAATCTTGCAAGAATTAGTGGATGTTAGGAAAGTGAAAAAGGCAACGTTGTATCTGGTAAAAAATAATCAATATTACAAAAATGTGTACGTGGGAGAAGAAAAAATAACTGTACAAGAAGATACTGACTTGTCATCTGGACAAATTGAAAAAGTAGATGTGTCCAGAGCTTAAGAAATCTACGAACATTACAGTGTTCATCCACTGCATTCCAAAGAAATAATGGGGAATGCTATAGAGTTATTTCAAATGAAAGAAGCAAAAGGAAGTCCCATTAGTGTATGGGAAAAAAGCTTGGAAGCTCGTTGTTTCCCTCAGTTGTTTCCTACAGGAAAAGGAGGACGATATGATGAATGACCTAAACAGATTCCTGCATCTGAATACCGGACATCAAGATTATGTGCAGAAGATGCAAGATTCCGACAATGTATTCCATATTTGTTTCATCTTTTTTTTAGAGTGATTTGTCTGGACTTTCTTATGCAGTAAACCACATATTGAAAACAAGTGTACATCTGCAAAATGTTTCTGCAAAGGAATTTATGGATAAAGTACAGCAGAAAGATAATGTTTTGGAAACTTAGCTGATTAATCTGATGGCATGTCAGCGTGGTACTAATGAGTACTGGTACCATCGTCATGGAGAACTTAAATGTATGCTAAGGAACTTAGGAACTCCTACATGGTTCCTTACTCTAAGCTGTGCTGAATATGCTTGGGATGATTTACTTCAATTTCTTCGAGAGGCAAATCCAAACATACCAAATATTGAATACAAGAAACCTGGAGAATTGTGCTCTTTGGATCCTGTTAATGTATGCAGGGATTTCAATCATAGATTCGAAGCTATGATGTCTTTTATCACCAATAAAAAAAATCCTCCTCTTGGAGAAGTTCTGGATTTCTTTTGGAGAAAGGAGTATCAAGCGAGAGGTGCTCCTCACATACATATGCTATTATGGATCAAAGATGCTCCCAAATTTGGAATAGACTCAGATGATACGTTGTTGTCTTTTATTGAAGAATATGCTATGTGTGAAGTACCGAAAAGTACACTAGATAAAGACTTACGACAACAAGTCTTACGATTCCAAAACCATCGTTGTGGCAAATACTGTCGTCGAAAGTACAAATCTAAGGACAAATTCTACAGCAAATGCTGTTTTGCATTTCCTCGACCTGTTATATCAAAAGGAAGGGTAAACAGTTGTATGTCATCTTTGCGACATAATATCACAAGAAAGTCTCCAAAAAATACCTGCAACTTAAGAAGAAATGAACAGTCAAAATACATAAATGACTATAACTCAGTCATTTTGTCGATGTGGAATGCTAATATGGATATTCAATATGTTGCAGACAATTCCATTGCTGTTGCTTGATATGTGACATCGTACATAACAAAGTCAGAAAAGACGGAATTGAAGGAAATGTGGGAAGAGATTTCCCATGAGAAGAGTCTAAGTAAGAAATTATACAATTACAGTTTGAAGATGTTATCTCATCGAGAGATTGGAGCGTATGAATGCTCGGATCGCGTATCATCTGCAAGTCTATACTCCAAATCTAGAAGAATCATTTGGGTGAGTCTAGGTCTTGCTGCAACACGAAACCGAGTTCTTAAATCTGTACAAGAAATTGAATATTTAGCTGAAAAAGAGCCAGAAAGTACTGATATTGTGAAAAAATATATGTTGAATACATATTATCCAAATAGAAGTCATCATCTTGAGAACATTTGTCTCTATGAAGTGCTGCAAAACTATATTTTTAAACAGAATATTACTGAAAACATTAATAATGGTATATATGCCGTTATTGGTTCTGAAGGATGTCTGGTGAAACAAAGAAAAGGACATTTCATTAATCACCGTAAACTGAGTTGCAAAACACCTGACAAAAGGGAATTTTACTATTTAGCTCTTTTGCAACTTTTCAAGCCATGGAGTTCAGAATTGGAATTACTTGGAAATTTTGAGAGCTATGAAGATTCCTTCAATTCAACAAAAGATACTATAGAATGTCCTGTTTTTGCTAATTATATCAAAATGTTGAATAACGAAATTGAGCAAGAAGCTACAATTGCAGCTCAGACTGCTTGAGACAGTTCTCAAGACAGTGAAACTTCTGCTCCATTGAGTCAGGACCCACTGGGAGAACCAATTATTCTAAATGAAGCAGCAACTGCTACGGAAGAGGTGGAAACAGTAATGTATCAAGGTCAAGAACAGCTAACAAACTTAGGAAACTTGGAAGAACAACTAAATCTTGAGCAGAAAGAAATATATGAGCAAGTGAGAGAACAGATTGACCATGGATTTCTTCATGAGAAGAAAGACTGCTCTTGATCATCATTTGAACCTATCCGTATGTATATGAATGGACATGCTGGAACAGGAAAACGTTTTTTAATTAAAGTAATCACAAGTTTTCTACAGAAAAGAACTGACTCGCATTTGTCTTGTGTTGTCATTGCTCCAACTGGGTTGGCGGCACACAATATTAAAGGAATTACTTTACATCGTTTATTAATGCTACCAGTAGAGCATGACAACAAATTACAATACCACAAGCTATCTCGAGAAGCATCTTATGAAGTTTCAAGAGTGTTGAAGAAAATTAAGCTTCTCATTATTGATGAGGTAAGCATGGTCTCAAACTTAATGCTTACCTTTGTGCATTTAAGAACGCAGCAAATTCTTAAAACAGAGTATGACGTATTATTCGGAGGAAAACACGTCATAGTTTTTGGAGATCTTCTACAACTTACTCCTGTAAAAGGACAGCCAGTGTTTAAAACACTGGTGCATGAAGATACTAGAAAGTCTTTGGGGAGTATTGGCAATGTAAACATTTGGTCATATTTTCAGTATAAGGAACTTACTACAAATATGCGACAAGCAAATAATGTTGATTATGGAACTATTCATCAAGATATAAGAATTGGAAAATTGACCGAACATGGCAAACAAGCTTTACAGACACGATTACTTTCCAATTTGTTTCCAAATGCAAATATTGTCCCAGAGAAAATATACATGAGAATTGCAGAAAACAAATCAGTTATCTGCTTAATGCCAACACTGCTTGAATGTTCTATATTCAATGAAGAAATGTTAAAGTTGGAAAATGAAGAAATTATAAAATTGGAAGCAATTGACAAGATAGAACATGAAGCAATCAGTATCATTTTGAGTGAAAACTTGAAGAGGAAATTGGATTGTTTAGAGAAATCGATAAGTAAAACTGCTGGTTTAGAAAAGAATTTGTATGCATGTATAAATTGTAGGGTAATTTTGCGACGTAATTTGAATGTGCAAAAAGGTTTAGTAAATGGAGCAATAGGTAAAATTGTTGATTTTGTTAATTATGTAAACAGAGCTGGCATTGCATTTTTGAAAATCAAATTTGATGAAATTGCTGAAGTACAACAAGTTAGTCATTGTGCAGCTCGTTTTTTTGCTTGTAAAAGATTTGTATGTCTGCAGAAAACAGTTTCCTGTTTGTTTGGAATATGCTGTGACCATTCATAAATCTCAAGGTTTAAGTGTAGATTTTGCTTTAGTAAATATTGGAAGTACCGTGTTTAAAGAAGGGATGGCATATGTTGCTTTGTCTCGAGTCAGAACCTTATCTGGATTGTACTTGATTGATTTTGATGAGACAAAGGTTTCTGCAGATGCAAACTGTGTGAAAGAGTATAATAGGTTAAGAAGAGAATATGCACCCAATTTAGGTCAATATCCAGTGATTGAAAAGCGTGTGGTAGGTAGAAAAAGAAGATTTGAGAATATCTGTTCTGAAACTGTAGAGAAAGAAAAAAAACAGATGAAGTTACGCTTCCAAGCAAAAAGACAAAGGACAGTGTTAAAGAGAATGTTGGTTATCGGTTTGAAAATAGTTCTGGTGTCAACTGCTATGCTTATGTGTTGTTAATGTTGTTTTTTTTCTTAAAAATTTCCAACATCAAATTGTAGAAAATCGGGACAAAAGATTCTGTTCATTGTTGAATTCTGTTTATGAGAAATGTACTTTTGATAAAAGTAAAATACCAAGTGTTTCTGATATTCGAAATGTTTTGGACATATGTTCTGGTTCTAGTCAATTTACATAGAATATTCAGCAAGATTGTCAGGAATTTTTTATGTTTATGCTTGGTGTACTGGATGATGAAGGTATAGATGTTGAAAACCTTTTTGGCCTTTCTTATAAATGGCATCATGACTGTCAAAATTGTTTGTTTACATGTAGCACTGACATAAACACTGAGAGATTCATATATTTGACTTTACCTGACTGTGAATCAGTGTCTTTTAACAATCTAATTAGAGGAGCAAGTCAAAACATGGAGTGTAGCCAATGTAAATCAGAAATGTCATCAACATTATTTATACAAAGATATGGACAGTATGCTATTTTAATGCTGCAACGTTGTAGAACTGATGGAACAAAATTGAAAACTTTAATACAAAATTTTGTAGCTGGTCAATGTTCAATATCAGGAAGAAGTTTATAGCTGTTGCTATTGTTTTTCATGATGGACCTTCTACCACATCTGGACATTACATTGTTTATTTAAAACGTCTGAAAGGTTGGATACAGTGTAATGATACTCAATTCGTTTTTAAGCAACTTTTGCCCAAAGAGTTACCAAATTCTTACCTAATATTTTTAAAGACAAAATTTTAAGATCAAAATTTGCCCTTTAGGATTACTGCTGTTAAGGTATATTAGTCTGGTGTTGTTGTACAGTTGTACAGCATTTTGTAAGTGAGGGTGAGGAGCTTGAAGGTGATCCTTTTGTTGATATTGAGGCAGTGTAGGTGTATCAGGGGGTGGGTGATGTGGGTGCAGCTGGGGACATTGATGATCAGTCACGTAGAGGTCTTTTGGATTTGTTGTAGTTGTTGTAGGTGTTTGGCTAGAATTCATGTGTAGAATGTTTTACCACAGTGTAGTCCGCTGCTGATGAGGGCCTGTGTCACTGTTCTTTTGGTTAGGATCCACTTGTAAATGTGGTGGAGCATGTGGAGAGTGTTGTAGAAGTACGAGGAGACGGTGTAGACTTTGTTACACATGGAGAGGGAGCAGTTGAAGTTCAATCCTATGTTGTGCACATGGTTGGTAGGTGTTGGTACTCTTCACACTGTAGTCAGGTAGCAGGAGTTGTCTGAGGCTGATGGAGTAGGTCTGAGGATGAGTACCTTCATCTTCTGCCAGTTTGTGTTTACAGTGCTGCTCTTTATGTAGTCAGTGACGTCCTTCATTGTGTCGTGGAGGTTACTTTTAGTGGTATGTGGCTTCTTGGGGAGAAAGAGGATGAGCTGGGTGTTCTTTGTGTAGGAGATGTTGTTGAAATTGTGATGGTAGGCTACTTGTGTTAGGGTGGCCATGTAGATGTTGAACAGCGTCGGACTGATGGATGAGTCCTGGGGGGCCCGTAGATGATGTCGGTGGTTTTGGATCAGAAGGCTGGGAGGCGGACGTTCAGGATTACTATTGAACAACTTCCAAACAAAGGACTTGATGCATACTATTTGGCCGTAAGGAAAAGTGTGCGAAACCATTAAGGACTTTTTGCTGTGTATTTTGTCAGCATCTATTTGTAAGTAACATTATTTACAGTGTAAGAAAATTAATCAGAATGTATTGGTATTTTATGATTGTTTCAGATATGTTATATTTACGTAAGAAATTGCTCTTAGAAAAAACATTTAACATATGTTTCATTTCTATTTTTTATATTGTTATTGAGAATGTTGACTGTTTTTCTTTTTAAGATATCCTTAAGGATTGTCTTTTTTTTGCCCGCTGTTATGTGATGAGTGCTATTGAACTCACTGTAGTGAAATTCAATATATTCTGAGAACAGCAAAAAAGGCAAATGAAACGTTTTTTTCTATCGTCCACAGGTGACAATTTTATAATATATACTTTTTTATTATTTATTATGCTTAAGGTAAGTACACGTAACTGACTCAGCCGCGGCCCGTGGAGGGAGTTGTGGTGAGGTAGGCAAGTGGGGCGGCGGAGGGGCTGGATGGGGGGGTTATAAACAGCGGAATGTGGATGATTGCAGGTAAGTAAACAATTAAATTAATAAAATGAATTTTGTATCCTGCGCCCTGCATCGCAAAATGCGATGCAGGACACGAAACGAAGTAGCATATTATCAACAAAAGGCGATACATTATCGCCGCTTTTATCGGCAGGAAAAATTCTGATAAAACGGCGATAATGGGCTTGATAATAGGGCCTTGGAAATTCCCATAGCAACCCAGGTTCTGGTGTTAACTTGGGCTGTTATGGGAATTCACAAGCGACTATTATCAACTTAATAATGTCTTTGTGTTGATGAACACGTGTTGTAATGGCTGTGACTTACGTCCTTCAAATTCGTTTTTAGGTATACGTGTGACCAAGTCTGATAACATCAGAGTTTAAGGACAAACACCGTGGTGTCTGTGCCTCGAAATCTCGTCAATCACAAAGAAAATAGGAGGACGATAAAATGAAAGTAACAGATATAATAAAAATAACAGTGAACAACTACTAAAATGGCGGTGGACAGAATACCTCATAAACTTTTGGCGTCTTGACACTACGTTCCAAATAAATGTAGATAAAATACGATTATGAATACATTACAAAAGTACAACAGCGGATGACACACACGACCGGGGAAAACAAATTTAACACCTGAAATAAAGATAGCTTTGTTTGTTGAACTTGAAGAAAAAGAAAAAAACGTCGACTTCGAAACGAGGCTGCGCATGCGTAGAGAGTACAACTGCTACACAAAAAAAAAGAAAGTTTTACATACTATCATAGAAATGAAGGGGCATATTATCAACAAAAGGCGATACATTACCGCCGCTTTTATCGCCAGTAACTGCCGAAAAAGCGGCGATAATGGGCTTCATAATAGGCCCTTGTAAATTCCCATACGAGTCCAAGTTCTGATGCTAACCTGGGCTGCTATGGATATTCACAAGGACATATTATCAAGCCCATTATCGCCGCTTCATCTGCAGTTTCCTGCCGATAAAAGCGACGATAATGTATCGCCTTTTGTTGATAATATAGCCCATTGCTCTTTTTTTTACCAGTAAACTTAGGTGCATATTATCAAGGACCGGTGTTAACATTATCACTGTTTTATTGCCAGGAAACTGCTGATAAAACTGCGATAATACGGCCATGTTATTTCCCACCAGAACATAGGCTTCTATGGGAATTTACAAGGATGGATTATCAAGCCCACCCTTCCATCATTGATGAAAAACTCCACACAATGCAGGTACCCGGAGCTGGAAGGTCATTTTACATATCACTGCCCCAGAAAGGTGGCGTTCCCCGCAACGTGTACGGGAAGAGAGAGAGAGACCCGTGGGGTGCCGCTCACTGAGACTGCGGGGAGTAGGACCGTAACCCCCCCCCGCATACTTCAAAATAAAACCAGAGGAGTGCCATTTCCCAGTGCTCGGGGCACCTTACAAGCCCCCATTATGCAGAAAAATTGCCCCCGTAATTTGCCCCCCCCCGGACCTAATGAATAAAACGAACTTCTACTATTTTTTTCACCTTTTCCACTGCGTACAAGTACTGCATGAGTACCCCGCCCTTTTTTATTTTAAAAAAATCAAAATTGTGCCTAAAGACCCATGTACAACCCCCTGACCAACACTACAGAGTCAGAATGTTTCCTCCCTGCCCCCTTTCCTTATTTCTCAACTTTCTTTTACTTTTTCCTTGTGACTCTGCTCTCCCGACAAACCAGATGGCTGTCAACATTTCCTGGTTTGGAGTATTGACAGCCAATCAGCATCCAGCTCCTGCTCGTAATTGTACGTATTTCCATATGCGCACGCCGGGATTTTTCTTTAAAAAATAAAAAATAGAGCCTAAACATCGATAGACGACCCCCTGAGCAAGCCTAGAGGGTCAGAATATCTCTAGCCTACCCCTTCCCTTATTTCTCAACTTTGTTTTACTGTTTTCTTGTGACAAGATGGCCGCCAACACTTCCTGATTTCGAGTGTTGACAGACAGTTCACAGCCAATCAGCATGCAGCTCGCGCTCGTAATTGAACAGATTTCCGTACGCCTGCTGAACTCCGTCTCTAGATATCGCTATGATTTTACTTGCAATTTTTTCAGAAACTACTGAACGGATTTACACCATTTAACAAAAGTCACAATCTGTGAACAGAACTCTACCTCTCTGCCAAATTTCATGTAATTCCGTTCAGCCGTTCGGGCTGTAGCCCTGGCTAAAGGTCCCTATGGAGAATTGTATGGGGAAAACACATTTTGCGACCCCCCTTTTTTCTCAGCCCCCACTTGATGAATCACCACTAATCTTTCAGGGAAGGAGCGGAACCAAGCAGGCCATTTTCCTGGAGAAATTCACGAAGGTTCGTCCACCGGCACCAAAGTTATTCCAAATAGAATGTTGTGGATTCCCTATGGAAACTAGGTCCTAACTATAACTACCTACTGGCGACCGCCAGTAGGTAATATATATATATGTATATATCCTGCCACTTCTTTTCGCCACCCACTCATTACACCACTCGGAACAACAGTTACCCTTCCCCATTGCACCAACCCGGATTGTGAGAACATGTTGCATTCTGGGAGTCGTGGTGCGCAGATACACAACGCGCCACAACAGGTGAGAGAATTCTCATGGGGGAGGAGCGGAGTGGCGCCTACATCAACAAGCGGCAGGCAGGATTTTCGAGACATTTCATTTGGTGTTGGGCGCTGAGGAAGGCCACTGCGCCGAAATGCATCCGCCGCCACCAGATTGCCATTTGTTTGATTAAAGCCCCTCCTTATACTTCCCCTCTGGGCTGCTGCGTCTTTTCTTCTTTGAGGAGGGACTTTCGTGTACATATTTATGCGCACAGCCAGAGGCGCACTGCAGCGAGCCCCTGTCATTTCCTGGGTCCGGACTTCACTGGCTGAAAAAGCCTCATGACTTTTTGTTTTCGTTTTCCAGTAATGGACTGGTCCGGTACCCGTCCCCCTTGCAGGGTGATCCGGAGTGGTTGAGGTTACCTACCTCTCTTTGGGCATCACGCCCCCGCTCTACACTTCGCTCTGCTGGAGGGACTGACAGTCAAAGGGGACACAAGGAGTGACTTCATTCAAGTAACAACCCGAATTAGCCCATCAAATCCTGCCGCTTCTTTTCGCCACCCACTCATTACACCACTCGGAACAACAGTTACCCTTCCCCATTGCACCAACCCGGATTGTGAGAACATGTTGCATTCTGGGAGTCGTGGTGCGCAGATACACAACGCGCCACAACAGGTGAGAGAATTCTCATGGGGGAGGAGCGGAGTGGCGCCTACATCAACAAGCGGCAGGCAGGCTTTTCGAGACATTTCATTTGGTGTTGGGCGCTGAGGAAGGCCACTGCGCCGAAATGCATCCGCCGCCACCAGATTGCCATTTGTTTGATTAAAGCCCCTCCTTATACTTCCCCTCTGGGCTGCTGCGTCTTTTCTTCTTTGAGGAGGGACTTTCGTGTACATATATATATATATATATATATATATGTTTATTTTTTTATTATAAACATATAGATATAAAAGATAAACTCTATATATATATATATATATATATATATGTTAATAAAAAAATAAAGTTTGAAAATAGTTTCTTTTATATCTATATGTTTATAAAAAAAATAAAGTTTGGAAAAAAAAATTAATAACATTTTTGGTTGTTTTCTTAACAGCTGTGTGACTCTTTCTTGTTCCTATTACTGTTATTTGATGGTGTCTACCATGGTGTTAAGGTTTGGGGCACTTATCGCGGGAATACTAGTGATGTCTGCAGTTTGCACCAACTTCTGAATAGTGTGTTAGATTTATCCCAACTTTACGTACATTTAAGTGCTGATAATGAAATGCAGACTAGCCATTCCCATGCAAAAAGAAATGAGGTGCACCTTTACGATTTATTCTAAATACTAAAATCCTGTATTGAATTGCACTGGGGTAGTGGCTGCACTTACAGTGTACACACAAAATCAATGAAGAAATCTCATTGTATTTATATTGATTGCATCAGGTGCTGGATCTTAACGGGATTTATTTATTTTATTTGCATGTTTGTATGGCGCTGGGAATCGACTCCCGAAGGAGTATCTCCGCGCCTTAGGCAGCATCTGAAGACAGCAAACTAGTCCTGATTTATTGAGTAAGCACTAAGGCCAGCTAAAAATTAAATAGGAAGGTTTTAAGTTTTTTCCTAAAAGGGAAATGTTCCCTGCATATTCTAATATCCTTTGGGAGTTGGTTCCACAACTTGGGGCCAGCTACTGATAAAGCCCTTCCACCCTTTCTTGCCTTAAAGGCCCTGGGAACACATAACAATTCCTGATCTCCTGATCTTAGAGATCTAGATGGAACATAAGGGGTGAATTTTTCCGTAAGGTAACTAGGACCTTTTCCAGTGAGGCATTTGTGGATGATACAACAGATCTTAAACATCACCCTCTGCTTCACTGGAAGCCAATGGAGTTTGGTCAGCAACGGTTTTGAGGGAGTACGAGGCGGGGCATTTAAAACCAATCGCGCAGCAGTATTTTGCACCACCTGCAATCTGGCAAAAATCCCCTCATTGGCAGCTAGCATCAACCCATTGCAGTAATCCAGCCTGCTTAGCACCAGTGACTGGACCAACGTTCTCCTGGTTGTATCCGGCAACAGAGGGAATACTCTCCTGAGAAGCCCAATGACATGAAAACATGAGCTTACCACTTGATTTGTTTGTTGTGTTAGGGCAAGCTCATGATCCAATTTCACTCCAAGGTCTTTTACCACCATTTTGGGCTCAGGGACGGGGCCAAGATCTTGAGGCCACCAGTCCGGAGTCCACAGGCGTTTGGCTTCTCCGAAGAGCATAACCTCGGTCTTGGAGACGTTGCACTGAAGGAAGTTAGCTGCCATCCAGCATGCCACCTCCTTCATCCCCCGGGCAAAGGAGTCACGCACTTCAGGAGTCATAGTTTTAAAAGGGAAGAGGAGTTGGGTATCATCCGCGTATGATACTGGAATGAACCCATGGGATCTCATGATGTTAGCTAGGGGTGCCACGTAGATGTTAAATAACGTCGGGCTCAAACAAGAGCCCTGTGGCACCCCCTTCGAGATCGCCACCACCTCAGATTGGTATGGTCCCAAAATGACTCTTTGGGTGCGTTTGATGAAGAAACTCCTTAGCCAGGCCAGGGCCTTGCCTTCCAGACCGATGTCAACTAGTCTGGAGGTCATGATGTCGTGTGACACAGTGTCAAACGCCGCTGACAAATCTAAGAGTACAAGGACAACGGAATAGCCCTTGTCCTGTAACATCTGAAGATTGTCAGCGACGGACAGCAAGGCGGTCTCAGTACTGTGCCTGGGCCTAAAGCCCGACTGAGAGGGATCAAGCCCACCTGCATGTTCAATGAACTTTGACAAATGCTGATTTACGTATCTCTCAGCGAGCTTCCCCATAAAAGGGAGAAGAGAGATCGGTCTCAGGTTTGTCAAATCGGACCAGGGGATCGAGTTGTTTTTCCGCAAGGGTCTCACAAGGGCCTGTTTCCAATCTAAAGGGACTTCCCCTGAACACAGGGACAGATTGACTACATGTCGCATTCCAGCCCCCAAATCATCCAACAGAAGTGGCATAATACGTGCCGGGATGATGTCTGTGGGGCACCCACTTTTTGTTCGAGCGACAAGAACAGTCAGCTCTTCCATAGAGATGGGGGGGAAAGCGGCAAGCTTCTTAGCCTCATTACATGTAGTTATAGTATAAGGCTGGACTTGATGGTCAATTTTTACTGGATTATTAGGGATGGAATTAGATGTTAGTATCTTAGTGTAGATAGCTTCAATTTTCCTAACAAAGAACTGTGAGATATTATCACAGAGCTCTTGAGATTCGATCCCATCAGTATCACAGGCAGTGGGCTTAGTAAATGTCTGTAAAATTTGATACAGAGTTTTTACGTTAGTACCAGCCTCTGTCAATTGAACTGCTATGTGTTGTTTCCTAGCAGCTCGGATTGCTTTGTGGTAGCATTTAAACGACCTCCTAAAGCTTTCCTTATCCTCTGCCAGATGTGTGACTCTCCATTTTTTCTCTAACTTTCTCATATTTATTTTTAATTGTCTGAGATCCCCCGTGAACCAGACTTCTTGTTTTGGGGCAGGTCGGGGTTTATAGGTTCTAGGCGGGACCACCTGGTTAATAGTAGTTAACGTGGCTTCGTTAAATGCACTTAAAACTGAAGTGACATTATCTCCGCATGTTTCCCATTTTGGTTCGGAGTATTTATCCCTGAAGCCTTCTGGGGTTAGTTTGTTCCAGGGTCTCCTGATCTCAGCCATAGTCCTATGGATGGCTTTGGCTTTGTAGTTGGAACGAGTAAAAAACATTATAACAGAGTGGTCCGTCCAATCAACTTGATTGGGAGTCAGGCAATCAATAGCTCTTGAGTTACAGAGCACTAAATCTAAAGTATGGCCTGCAGAATGGGTAGGCCCCTGATTCTTTTTATTGAGTCCAAGTGTGGACAGGTCTGTTAACACAGTCTGTGCCTCAATGCACGTGGTAATCTCACTGTGGATGTTAAAATCCCCCACCAGGATAAAATCAGAATTGGCTTGCATGTGAGGTGCCAGGATTTCCATTAATTTAATGGAAAGGGACCCACACGGGCCAGGAGGCCGGTACAGAAGTGCACCCTTCCTGGTTTCCCTAGAAGTAGGGTTAATGGAAAAAATCATGAGCTCCATTTCTGGGGTACACACAGTTTCAATGACTATAATCTCCATCTCTTGTTTAAAAACAATAGCTAGCCCTCCTCCAGTTTTAATGGGGAATGCCCAGTTCGTACATTGTTCTGCACACAAAAAAAATCACATCACAACTTTCACAGCAACTGCAATGCGAAACAAATTGCGGCGATAAGCCACGTTAGCACCAGGGATTTTATACCTGCTTTCTGCTGGTGTTAATCAGGACGACTACCTGAAGCATGAAAGGGAACACTGCCAAGAGTCACCCCAGAACACCCACAGGTGCCACAGAGTCAATGAGCATGTAACAGGGATACCCATGAGGGCCACAAGACTCATCGCAACAACCCCAGGACCGCCAACGCCCCCCAAACCCGCATCTGAGCAAGTGTGGCCCTGTGGTCATTGTGTTAGTATGATAGGCACAAGCCCTGAAACATCACAGTGTGCTGTCTTCAGCAGATGCTACCATGTCACCTCAGCGTTGGCAGTGACCCTGGACATGTAGCTGCGCACGCATCCTCCTGCATGCACAACCGGTGTGTGCTGGTCCGGCGTATACAGGTTAGCACAGGGTTCTGCCTATCCGGCAAGGGGAATGGGTGTCTCAGACATGTCCGTGTGCAGGAAGTGTGGTAAGTGTGTCTCTGTGTTCTGGTGTGGTCTGCCACAAGGGACGCAGCAGTCGATGTTGTAAAGTGGCATGCATCACCTCCAAACAGCACTGTCATGGTGTATTTAGAATGCCGCAGGACATGTGCGAATCAGCATTACAATGGTGTTCCATACAAGTGCACGTATAAAAGTGTGGGGGCTTATGAGAGGAGCAGCTGTTTGGCAACGTAACACACAGTGAACCCTCCCATGTGCCACGTGCTGGGCATCTCATCCATGACGACCAGGGTCTCAGATATCCCACAACACCCATGACCGGCCTTTGCACACATCCTGTATGAATGCAGCTGGAGAAGTTACTGTTGCAATGAAAGGTTCTTTGTCTGAGCTATCTTGCGCTAGCACATCTGCTGCTCCGAGAGCAAGTGGCTAGCCCCCTGACAGATATGATAATATTTCCATCCATCTCCCACACTACGCACTCCCCGATTTGAGAACAACGAGTACACATCCCACACTCAAAAGTCCTTTGTCGTAGTTAGCGTGTGTAAAATGGCCTTCCCACGTGCTCTCACCACACCCCTGCCCTGCACCCATTGCACAAACACCCGACTCATTGCACCAAGCTGTGCCATTTCATCCATAAGACTGACACACAGCAAGCCAGTGCAGCTACAAGCAGAGCCACTGACGCAACAGCAGGGCATCCTGAACACATGTTCAACTCCATTCATGTCCACCTATACATTGCACGTCTGCTGCCTGTCCTGGGTGCACTGCCTTTGGCAGTACTGTGGATCACTTACTGGCTGAAATCTCTATTGGCTTCTTTTTTAATTTTCCATATAAACAGGTACTCTATTGGAGGGGGAAGATGGCGGCCGGCTAAGAAGCTAGGTCGGGAGCTCCGTGGAGACTGCTCCTGTAGGACGCCAGAATGACAGCAGACAGCGAAAAAAAATGTCAAAACAATGTCAGAACAATCGGGTCTTGCCTGCCGATTACTGACTAATCTCTACAAGATGAATTATTGAATTAATGAAAAGACACGCCATACGGACAATTAATCTTTCCTTTCCGAATGAACACTGCTAAACTTACATGCAGCTAGAAGTGGGCTTGGCTGTGACGTTCCGTCGAGCGAGAACCGGACCGGGAGGTTTGTGCCTGCAGAACCCAATTTCGAGCCCCTGTTCTTGTTTCTCACACCCGGAGAAGTGGAGGCATTCCATTGGCACACGAACGGGAGTGTGGGCTGCAGCGCGAAAGGCTCTCGGCGCATACCAGAGAGCCGTGAGCAGAATCCCCTTCCTGTTCCGGGGGAGTGGAGGTGAAGGAGTGCAGAGTCAGCATGCTGGCGAGGGTCAGAGGCGAATTGGAGGTGAGGGACCTAGGACCTTCAGGGACTACGGAGGCGGCGGAGGAGAGTTAAAAAAACGGAGGGGCAAGCGTGGGAGGAAGGATACAAAGGTGAGTGCTGTCAATCAGTCTGGAGATGTAAATAGCGAGGGATGTGGAAGAAGAAGGCGGGTGTGTGAAGAAATAAAGGGGACTAATTCAAGAATGGAAGGAAAAAAAGAAGAAGGGGTCCTAGCGCTTGCCTGTATGCATGGAGGGCGAGATATAGACACACAGGGAGTGAAGTGGACTGTCACCCTTACCGAAGCAGAGCAGCGGATGAAAAAAACTAGTGGCACAGGCAAGGGTCAAGGTTTTGCTAAAGGGGTGAAAAAGAATGAGAATGAAAATGAGGGGGTGAGTGGTGCAAGAGCAAAGGAGGACAGAGGAACATTATTACCACTTAAAAGCAGGGAGATACAAAGTGAAGCCTCAAAAGCAATAGTAATAACAACATCAAGTGAGGAGGAAAAAGTGAGATCAAGTTATTGCTTAAGGAATCAGCAATTTCTGAAGCTCAACACTCCAACTCAAATCGCCACTAAACAAATAATCGCCCCGCGCAGCACTAGAAGAAACTCCAGGAAACCATCAAAGGCAGACCCAGAAAACGTTTACACCAAAAGGAAAAACTCAAAAGAAACAGGAAGGATAGGAGGCACGGTAGACCCCCCTCATCGAGTAACTCCTTCCCTCAGATCCTATTTTGAACTTCAAGTGCAAAATCAGGTGGCTACAACTAGAGAAGGACAAACAAAAAAAGAAAACACCTCCTTGGTAGCCTTGTCATCTGCAGTGAAAGGTGTCCCCCTGACTGAAAATTCAAGAATCACTCAGACATATCAATAAGAATCTCTAACAAGATCTCCTATAGAGGAAGAGGAGATTATGGAACCCAATCAAAGTAATGACACGGCCTCTACCTCTCAATTGAAGGTCCTACCACCCCCGGAAGATGCAACTGAAAAGCAACTCCCTCCTGCAATAGAACAAACAATCCTATCTCCCAGTGACACTTCTACAGAGAACCAATCTCAATCCTCTGCACCTCCGCTCAACACAACAAACCAATTCCTGGTAAAGATATTGGAAGAAATGAGGGCAAAATTTGCGGTATCAGAACTAAACCAAAGTAAAATTCGAGAGGTTTGCGAAGCATTAGATACCAAGATGATTGCTCTCAATGACCGGGTTACAGAAATAGAATTGGTAGTTGAGGGGCTTAACAAGAAGGTGGATAAGAATGAAAAAGAGATAAGAGCGCTTAAAGAGAGTGATAGGAGTACAAATGAGAAGTTGGAATCCTTAGAAAATCATGCTAGAAAAAATAACCGGAGAGTCCTAAATGTTCCTGAAGGGAAAGAAGGAACAGATGTAAAAAAAATCATAGTACAACTTCTGGAGGAACACTTTCCGTGGACAAAAGATAAAGGCTTAGAGGATGATATTCAAAGAGTACATCGAGATCCCTTTGGTAAAAGGAAGGAAAGAAAGAACCCAAGGAAAATATTGATAAACTTTAAAACGTACACAATCAAAGAGAGGATCCTGAGTGAGGCATTAAAAAACGGCCCCCACACCAGAGAGGATTGGACATTCAAGATACGGTCGGACATCTCAAAAGCCACCCAGGACAGGCAATGGGAATTAGGCCAGTATATGCAGGAAATAAAAAGCCTACGGGCCACAGTACAAAAGAAATTCCCCGCGGCCCTCAGAATAATGTGGAGGAATAAAATGCATAACATACGCGAGCCTGCTGAAGTAGCCAATTTTCTGGAACAGATGAAGGATCAAGTGAGAAGTGAGTCCGGGGCACACTCCTGATCTTGTTGTCTTAAATTACAGAAAGAGAGAAGAGTTATAAAGTAGTGAACACAAAACACTAAGATTTTAAACTAAGGATGAAGTAAGACTACAAGGTAAAAAGATATAAGAGGAAAGAAGGGAAAGGGAAAAAAATGGGCATATAAATAAACAAATAAATAAATAAATAAACAAAAAAACTAAAAAATGCTAATATATAAAAAGGGCAGCCACGGAGCTCAAAGAGGGCTAAAAACGAAGCCCAACGAGAAAGCAGGGAGGCTTCCCCGGGGAGGGTTAAGGTACAACACAATAATGAAAAAAACAAAAGAAAAAATGCACAAGGGTGGGGAGCAAATGAGGGAAAAATATACAGAAAAAAATCCTCGAATTGCAAAGATGAAAAAAGGAGATATCAGTGTTCATCTCAAACAGTAATGAAAAAATACTGGAAGGTGGTGGGTAAAAGAAAAGGGAATAGATGGTGAAAAAGGTAAATATTCTAACTTGGAATGTAAATGGGCTCAGAATACCAAGTAGAAGACAAAGAATCTTGGAATATTTGAGTGTGGCAGACAGTGAGATTATTATATTACAGGAAACACACTTATTAAAGAAGGAATGGGAAGGAATTATAAAAAAACTTCATTGGGTGGATAGCTATGTATGCACAGATCAAGAGTGTGTGGTAAAGGGAATCGCCATACTCTTTAAGAAATCGGTGAAAACAAAAATAGAACAGATAGAATTGGATAAAAAAGGCAGATGGGCCATTACCAAGGTAAGGATCCATAATTCCCTATACACCATAGCTGGCTTCTACTGGCCTAATTTGGATGACCCTATCCCCTTTACAAAACCTGTTTACTCAGTTGTTGACATTCACCTCTCCAGTGATATTAGGGGGGGATTTTAACCTAATACCAGACCCAAAGATAGACCGCCGGCCCCCAATGAAACAAGTAAATTTAATTAAAATGAGGGAGTGGCTGGGGATTTATAAAAGAGATCTGGGCTTGATGGGTATATGGAAGGAGAAAGGGGACAAAAATACCCATTTACCTTCAAGAATAAAAGACTGGCTATACAATGCAGAATCGACTTTTTTTTGACCGATAAAATATTAATTGACAAGGTATACAAAGTTGAACATCTGTCAGCCCTGTTGTCGGATCATTCTGCCGTCTCACTCATAATTCATCTGGGTGAGGTTCAATCAGTAGGGAGATGGACAGTGGATGGAACTATTTTTAACAACACGTTAATCATGGAACAGCTTAAAACTGAGTCGGTAGAATTTTTCCAGAATAATAAAGAGGGGACTTCACAGCAAGTTAGATGGGATGCATACAAAGCAGTAATAAGGGGGAAAATACTCAGTCTAGCCACACACAAAACAAGAGCGACAAAACAAGAAATAGGAACATTAGAAACAAATATAAAAAACCTGGAAATCCGAATATAAGCTGAGTTGGACCTCGAAAAAAAAAGAAAGTGGGTAGTAGACAAGGGAATCCAAGAAGAGAGGTTAATGGGTGTTTTAGAGAACACGGTAAGAGAAAGATGGGAGGCAAGCAAACTAGCCAATTATGAGTATGGAGAGGGGTGCAGCAAACTCCTAGCATGGAAAACAAAGGCCGATGCTTGCAGAAATAAGATACTTAAAATTCTACGGCAAGATGCTTCAAACCCAAGCTCAGAAGAACAGGTAAAAAGGAAACAATTTGCCAATTTCTTCTCATCTCTGTACACGGAAGATATATCTCCCTCAAGTGAGGAACTTAACAAGTACTTGGAAAACCTAGAATGCCCGGAAGCAACAAGTTTGGAAAAAGACGAGCTGAATGCCCCGATTACTAAAGAGGAGGTAGTAGAAGCTTTGAAAGGCTCCAAGAGAGGGAAGGTTGCAGGGCCCGATGCTCTTCCCAATGAATTATACACCAAATTAAGTGACGTCCTGGCTATACCACTTACAAATCTGTTAAACAAAATCTATATAGAGAAGGAGAAACTTCCGGACTCATGGAATGAAGCAGTGATAAGCGTCTTGTTGAAACGGGAAACAACAGTTACAACGCAACTTTTACAACGGACTACTTTTACAACGCTACTATTACAACGCAGGATCTTTTACAACGACTGCCTTTACAACGCATGGCATTACATAGCAGATGCTATTACAACGCATGCCATTACAACGTAAGTATAGGTAAGTTTATCTTTTTTTAATCATTTATTTAATTTGGGTTTAGGGGTATAGGGGTATTTTAAGGGTTCCGGGGTAGGTTTAGGATATGGGGTACAGGGGTATTTTTAGGTTTCAGGGCTAGGTATGGGTTTTGGGGTACAGGGGTATTTTTAGGTTTCAGGGCTAGGTTTGGGTTTTGGGGTACAGGGGTATTTTTAGGTTTCAGGGCTAGGTTTGGGTTTTGGGGTACAGGGGTATTTTTAGGTTTCAGGGCTAGGTATGGGTTTTGGGGTACAGGGGTATTTTTAGGTTTCAGGGCTAGGTATGGGTTTTGGGGTACAGGGGTATTTTTAGGTTTCAGGGCTAGGTTTGGGTTTTGGGGTACAGGGGTATTTTAAGGTTTCAGGGCTAGGTTTGGGTTTTGGGGTACAGGGGTATTTTTAGGTTTCAGGGCTAGATTTGGGTTTTGGGGTACAGGGGTATTTTTAGGTTTCAGGGCTAGGTTTGGGTTTTGGGATACAGGGGTATTTTTAGGTTTCAGGGCTAGGTTTGGGTTTTGGGGTACAGGGGTATTTTAAGGGTTCAGGGCTAGGTTTGGGTTTTGGGGTACGGGTATTTTTAGGTTTCAGGGCTAGGTTTGGGTTTTGGGGTACAGGGGTATTTTTAGGTTTCAGGGCTAGGTTTGGGTGTTGGGGTACAGGGGTATTTTTAGGTTTCAGGGCTAGGTTTGGGTTTTGGGGTACAGGGGTATTTTAAGGGTTCAGGGCTAGGTTTGGGTTTTGGGGTACGGGGTATTTTTAGGTTTCAGGGCTAGGTATGGGTTTTGGGGTACAGGGATATTTTAAGGGTTCAGGGCTAGGTTTGGGTTTTGGGGTACGGGGTATTTTAAGGGTTCATTTAAAAAAAATAACTTTAAAAACATTACTTAAATTAATAAAATTAAATAAATACATTAAATTATTATTACTTATTATATATTTAAAAATGATATACTTACCTATACTTACGTTGTAATTGCATGCGTTGTAATAGCATCTGCTATGTAATGACATGCGTTGTAAAGGTAGTCGTAAATGATCCTGCGTTGTAAAATTCGCGTTGTAATGGTATGCGATGTAAAAGTTCCCGTTGTAACGTCCTACATTCGTTGAAACCTGGTAAGAACCCTGTAAAATGTTAATCTTACCGCCCCATAAGCCTACTTAATTGTGACTACAAGATCTTCACGCAGATTCTAGCAAAAAGGTTAGGGAAAATCGCAGGAAATCTGATAAAACAAGACCAGAAAGGTCTTATAAAGGGCAGGCATCTGCAAGATCTAACTCAAGAACTTATCAGGTCAATAGATATAGCGTCAGCCCAAACAATTCCAATGATCATAATAACCTTAGACGCGGCTAAAGCGTTCGATAGAGTGAACTGGGCATTTTTGAACGCAACATTAAAAAAATATAATCTGGGAGAAAACTTTCAAAGAACAATTAAAAAACTCTATTGTATACCCAGAGCCAAGGTCCTAGTAAACAGGAACTTAACAGAGAATATATCAATACACAGAGGGACCCGTCAGGGATGTCCTTTATCCCCACTCCTATTCAACTTATACATTGAACCACTAGCAAACAAGCTTAGAGCCCATACCGAAATAAGCCACGGATGGGAAAAAAAATAGCCTTGTAAGCAGATGACCTAATGATCTTTACCAACAACTATGCAGGCTCCATCTATGCAATCGAAGAAACCCTGAAAGACTTTGGGAAGGTATCAGGATATCAAATAAACCGAGACAAAGCAGAGATTATGAGTTGGAACACTCAAGTAAATAGCAATTTCTCCAGAGAAAAAATCAAATATTTAGGAAAAGAGCTGGTTAAAAACCTAGATAAGATAACCAAGATAAACTTAGATAGGGTAACAGTGGAGGTGAGAAAGCTATTAAAAATATGGGGAGGACACCATTTGACATTTCTTGGTAGATCGAATATAATAAAAATGTCTATTTTACCCAAATTCACATTCCTGTTTAGTGCATTACCTTTAGAATTTAAGAAGGAAACTCTGAAGAAAATACAAGGAGAGTTAACGAGTTTTATTTGGGCCTCCAAAAGTACACGAATAGCATGGGCAAAACTGCGAAGACATAAGGCAGAAGGTGGAATCGCCAGTCCAGACTTTTGGGAATATTACAGGGCTTTTCAATTTAAACATATGAGAATTCTGCTGGGTAATAACGATCTATATCCGGAACATCTAAAAGCAATGACCAATAACATCGGTCACTTTCTATTCAAATATGGCCACCCTAAGTACTTTAAGAAAATCAAACTAAAGACATTGAGCTCAATGGCAAAACCTTGGTATCAGATAAGGTGCACCTGGAAAATACCTCATTATAGTGAGTATGCACCTATATGGGACTCTCTAGGAACTCTAGAATGCCTTAAGGACAAGCTAGCTATACCTTTGAAAACATCAGGGTTCCAAGTTTGGGGTCAATTATTGGTGGAGAACAACATATTAAATTGGGAAACTCTGTCGGAAAATACAAATGCATCGCTCTCAAAATTTAAATTTTATCAGCTCACCGGGTGGGCAAAAACAATAAAAGAAAAAAACACCGGGAACAAGTCCATAGAAATAAACATGTTAAAGTGCGCCCCGGTGAAAAAAGAAATAGCATTATGGTACTGGGCCCTTATAGAAGCCGGGGAAGAAAACTTCAGGATACTAGAAGCAACCTGGGGGAAGAAACTGCTGTCGCTGGATCTTCAAAATCTGTGGCAAGTATCTATGAGCAAATGTTGGACCATTGCGAAATCTGCTATTTTAAGGAGAAACCACCTTTTCACTCTCCACAGAGCTTATTGGACGCCAAAGAGATTATCTAAATTCAGCGGCCCAAATATGAAAGTATGTCCCAAATGTGGCATGGCAGGAGCAGACGATGTGCATATGTTCTGGCAGTGCCCCCAGATTGATGGTTTCTGGCAAGAAGTGAGTAAAATCATAGATGCAGTACTAAGAAGATCAATAACTGTAAGTATGGATCTTGTTATTTTCGGGGTTAGCAGGCAGGAGGGGTTAAATCTGTTAACACTCAAAGAAGAGAACCTTTTATTTATGCTGATCTTACTAGCTCGCAGGGAACTTTGTATTAAATGGATAAAACCGGTTGCCCTCACACATTTGGAATGGGTGGCATCTATAAACAGAATAAATAAATGGGATAGAAAAGGGAAACCTAGCAGGAAGCTTAACTACTGGGAAATTTGGGAAGAATCGCAATTTATAAACTAACCAACTACAAATAGTACAATCATGTTACTGGCCTGTATATTCCAATGATTATGCAATGGCAATAAAAAACACAAACAACATGCTTGTATGAGTGGTCATGATGGCCAGCTCCCCCAGTTAGAAATTGAAAGTGTAAAGGACATAAGGGGACCCCACTCTGAAGACACGAAAAGGGAACACCTCCGAATCCATGGTCCTTGACGGAACAGAAGAACAGAGAAGCGGGTCCCTGAAAACTCCAATTACACTCTATTGCAAAATGAGAAAAAAAAAAAAAAAAGACTGACACACAGCACGCCAGTGCAGCTACAAGCAGAGCCACTGACGCAACGGCAGGGCATCCTGAACACATGGTCAACTCCATTCACGTCCACCTATACATTGCACGTCTGCTGCCTGTCCTGGGTGCACTGCCTTTGGCAGTACTGTGGATCACTTACTGGCTGAACTCTCTATTGGCTTCTTTTTTAATTTTCCATATAAACAGTTTTTTTTATATTCAAGGACACAAAGAAATCAGAAGTGCAACGTATTCTATCAACACACTTTCTAGAACATTCTACAACACGTGCAGGTTAACAGTTCATCAGTTTTTTTAAACCTAACGATATTTGTTTGCAACATTTTATCAAACATTGAACAGCACGTGCAGGTTAAAAGTTCACGATTGTTTTAAGTTCGAACAGTGCGTTCCAAATGTAAGTAGCAGGTGTGGTTGAGTTGAGCAAATTTTATCCTATGATATGTACTCCACGTTGAAACTGCTTTTTCTAAACCAATCACTAATATGCTTTTCTACAAAACGAATGTGCACTCTACTTTTAAAAAACAATGCTTTTCAGCTCCCAATCAGGTATCATTTTGTATGGCAAAAAAGTAGTTCCCCATTTTTAAACATATCTCTTATTCTACGAAGGAACTGCATGAGCTACAGACATATTTCCATAACTTCCAGCCATACCTTCAAAATGCTAGTGTAGATCGTAGGACATAGCTTTATTTTCCGGTGCAATAGGTATGCAGAACACAGATGTATTTACTTAGACCTAGGTTTACAAAATGTGGAGATTAAATTGTTTGCACAGAGAGGATTGAAGTGACACCAATTGCTACCTTTGGTTAAAACCTCTTTTCACCTCCACACCTCGACCTCATGATTGTGCATGGTGATGGAAATGACCTAAACACATTGACTGGAGTAGGTTTGGAAATGCTTATGAAGGACACCTTTGGACAACTGATGTTACTTTTTCCACAAACTGTCCTTTGTATATTCCAAAATATGCCAAAGACAGAAGTGGAAATGGTCACAACAATTTTGTCCTCAGATTGAAAAATCTAGGAAGAATGTCAACAAAGCTGTGTCCGCATACCTTAGAAACCATAGAATGGGGTTGATCTACAACAACAACATACATTTTGATATGACTGATATCTACAGAAGTGATGGAGTACACTTCACAGATAAAGGAAACAGAGTTTTTCTGAATAACCTGAAGTTGTGCATCCGCACCTACATGTAGCTCCAACTAATGAACAAAAGGGCTATTTTTAGAGTCACCCTATAACTGATAACTTAGGCTTGCTATTTTAGGGCCAGATAACAGCAACTCCAGGACCCTCGCCAAAATGTATTCTCCACACAGCTGTGGCGCAGCAACCAGACCATCTGACTTTGCAGCACAGAGCTCTCGCTTTGATCAACGGCTCTAGTGACAGCTCAGGATAGCACCCAGTGACTCTGGGCAATAGCTCACTTAATTTCCACGCCGGCCTCCAGCGCCTGCAGACCCGTACGAGTCAGTAGTTGCACCTTACAAATACCGGATTGATTTGAAACAGCAGAATTGAACTTCACACTACCTCTGTAGCACCCCCAATCACCCTACAGACATCACACTGCTTAAAACAAAAGTTCCTCCTAGCATGTATGCACACATGCTGACACTACTTCTACAGGTGTGCCACAGCGGCCAGAAACATGAGTTCAGATCACAGGGCTCACTATTTAATACCCTGCTCCGGCAGCACCTCAGCTCAGCACCATGTGACTCTGGGCAGTAGCTCACTTAATAGCTCACATAATGTGCACGCCGGCCTCGAGGGCCTTCAGACCCATAGGGGTGAGTAGTTTGCCCTTTAGAAATACTGCATTGATTTACCTTCACACTCCCTGTATAACACCACCTAAGCACCATGTACAAGTTGGACAGGTGTGGCACAGCACCCAGAGCACAAGACTTCACAGCATAGGACACACAGTTTGGGCTCACGGTTTCATCCCCGAGTCCAGCAGCAGCTCAAGTTAGCAGCAGGACACTCTAGGCAATACCTCACTTAATTTCCGTACCCAGCACTTTCAGACCAGTAGGGGTCAGTAGTTCAGCAACTTTACCCCCGAGCCCGGCAGCAGCTCAGCTTACGCCCCCAGTGCCATCAGACCCGTAGGAGTGAGAAGTTTGCACTTTACAAATACCGAATTGATTTGATACGCGCAAATTTACCTCCGCACTCCCTGTATAACACCCCATAAGCACCATACACAAGCTAAGTTTGAAACAAAAGTTACTCTGAGTAGGTATAACTACATGCTGACACTACTTGGACAGAGGTGGCACAGCGGCCAGAGCACATTACTTCATAGCATATGACACATAGTTTGGACTCACACTTTCATCTCCAATTCTGGCAGCAGCTCAGCTTAGCAGCATCAGACTCTAGACAATACCTCACATATTTTCCGTACCCCAGCACTTTCAGACCAGTAGATGTCAGTAGTTTGTCCTAGTAGGTATAAACACATGCTGACACTACTTCCACAGGTGTGGTGCAGCGGCCAGGGCATATGACTTTGGAGCATAAGACACTCAGTTTGGGCTCACGCTTTAATCAGAAGTCCTGCAGCAGCTCACCTTAGCAGCATCAGATTCTAGGCAATACCTCCCTTAATTTCTGTAGCCCAGCACTTTCAGACCGGTAGGTATGAGTAGTTTCCTTCGCACCCCCTGTATAGCACACCTAAAACACCCCACAGAGGTTATAGTGCTCCTACCCTCCTCTTTCCTACTTTTTTCACCCTTTTTTGCCCTTACTCGCTGCAACAGAATCACAAAATGGCTGTAAACACTTCCCAGTTGCAACTTCTCGCACAGCCAGCAGCCCATAAGCAGCAAGCTCGTGCTCGTAACCCCTGAGTCAATCAGATGGCAGAATTTCCAAATATCGATATCTGTAAATTTCGATATTTCTCTAAAACTACTGAACAGATTTATACCAAATAAACAAAAGTGTGCTTTCTAGACCAAGACCCATTCCCTGCCAAATTTGGCGTAATTGCGTTCACCCGTTCGACCTGTAGCCTTGTCTAAAGTTTCCTATGGAAATTGCATTGAGAAAACACATTTAGGGACCCGCCTTTTTTCTTGGGCCCCCCTCGACGAATCACCCCCACACTTTCAACATAGGAGCTGATATGAACAATGAGTTAGTTTCGAAAATGTCATAAAGATTCATCAAACAACGCCAAAGTTATAAGCAAAACAAAAAAATGTCTTCCTATGGAATCTTTGTCCTAACTATAACTACCCACTGGCGACCGCCAGTAGGTAATATATATATATATTGGCAGGTACATATATGTGAAGAAAGGGATAGAAAATCTTCAGTTAATTGACAATATATTTTGGATTCATTATGCCTGTTCTTGATATTCTATGCCATCAATAATCTGGTTTCGATATTCAGGTGCACACCGTGTGATTCTATATCAAGGAATATGTGGGTTTTTTAAGGTACATATTGAAGTACACTCAATCAACTTTTCGCAATACAACATTAAATCTTATCAATTATATGGCATTTAAATTTGAAGGGTGTAAAGTTGTGAAGCAGGCTGATTCACCACTTTGTCGATTTTCTAAACTGTTCAAGCGCTGTGTGCTACAAATGTTATCGAGTTCTTTTTTAAACAAAATAAGCTGGCCTCAGCTCAGAGCCCTCCCTCCCACATCACTTACCCCAGGTGGTGGATGTCCAGTCTCCACATTCAAATTGTTTTTTTTTCAGGATGTCCTAACTGAGACTTTCTGCATCAGGATATCATCACACCTGGAAGGCTCGAAAGGAAAAGCCTTACCTCATGTACATTTGGGAAACTTTTCAGAGTGCTCAATAGACCATATCCATGAAGCACATTTAGAAATTAGTGGCAAACAGTATGCTTCAAATATTTTAGGACTGCAACAATGGTAAAAACTAAGTAGAATTTGAATGTCATTTTACAAGGGACCTTTGGAAGGTCCCAGAATCAATTTCACTATAAGGTTGTTAAAAAAATACAGACAGTTCAATTACATTTCAGTAAAATCTCCAGTCAAAACCACATAGACTTGATTCAGTCTTTAACATTGGCAAATACCACTCATAGATAAAGGCAGGTTGTGAGAAAGGTGTTATAAATCAACACGTAAGACAGGTAGATATGGTAAAGAATAGGGGATTGTGCGAGCCTGGGATGGGTCCATTTCAGGCCTGTGGCCTGGCGGAGCACACTAGTTGCATCTGCAGTTTGAGAAGTCATAAATGAGCTGGCCGCAGCACTGCCTTTAATGCTCTGAGAAGTGGTTTCATGGTTTGCATCTAGTATCCGGCTACATGATAGCATCTCTTTGATGCTGCGTGCATGGTACCTCTCATTTGGATGCTACAGAGCCTTCACTTCTGGAATGATGGACATTCTCAACTCTTTCAAATGCATTAGACTCTTTGCATAGAACCCTCAAAGTGTCACACTCTATGTGGCTAACAATGCTTAGAGCAGCATGCCCTTTTCTGTGTGGTGAATATATAAAGCATGGAAGGCTGCAATGGTACTAAAAATGGAAAATATTCACCTGCAGAGCGATTCTTTGGCATTACAACAGATGTAGATAAAACTCAAGCTTCGGGTTATGAAATAGTAAAGAAACTGCAGCAATATTTTATTGTACACTAGAAAGTCAAATCATCTCATTAAAAGAACAATGGATTTCTCAGCAACTCGTTTTTACTTTCAAGCAACCATACCAGCAAATGTAGTTGTTGCTGATATGCATTAAAATAGAATCCGTCAGCATGTCTCACCAAGAGCATGTAGTAGCAAATAACAATTGGTCGCCATTTTTAAGCAATTTGCAAAAAGCAATGTGGATCAAGTAACAATGGTTATACCTTATTAGGATTTTAAATGACCACTATACAAGGTGACTTTTGGATCTTACAATAAGATCCGTTTTAGAAAAAAAGTGCAAAATTATGTTTTGAAATCCTATTGAGCTTGGTGTATTGGCCAAAACATAATCAGCTATACATTCTACTTAAAATCTGCAATTACCTTTTCTCCATGTATACCTAGCTCTCCTTTTGCTCCTTTAGGCTCTCACTTTCTTTATTAACTCCCAATCCCTGCTCCCTCTGCCTGTCTCAAATGTTTTTCCACTATACCTTTCTGTTTACTGCTACACCTGTCTTCCCATTCTTGTCATTCTTGTCCCTCTTGCTCTCTCTCTTGCTTTTTCTATTTACTCTCCGTTCTTTCTCCCAACTCTCTCTCTTTTCCTAGAACCTCTGCTCTCTTTCTTCTCTTCTATCTTCTTTGTACTTCTCAATAGTTTGTATTACCTCTCTCCTCCATGGAGCATGCATGACAACTGAAATGTTCTTATGCCCATTAGCAGCACCTGCCACTTTTCTCTGACCACTGTGATTTTCTCTGTTCCCTAGTCCCTAAAGTACAAAATTCTAGGGGCCTCCTGGAACTGGAGAAGTCCCCTACGATCATGGAAGAATGACATTTGGGCAATGTGACTATCACATCCCTGCCGCTTGTTGTCAATTCTTCTTGGACAGGGAGTGAGGCTGCATGGATCTGGTGGGTTTTAACAGCTATAGGGCAGAAAATGACATCCACCACCCTACTTTCACAATACAGTGGACATTAACGGGTCATTCAAAGTACTGGAAAAGTAAATGCTTCTGCTAAAAACACTAAAAACATTTTGTTTTCCAAGATCAAAGTCAGTCCCAAGTTTTTCTGTGTGTTTTGCTGTTTTGCGCATCACACTGTGCACACTTATGCTACACAGCATCACAAAAGTAAAATCATATCACACTAATGGAATCTGGGGGATCCACACATGTCCTACCACACAGCGCTCATTGACTTACCCCATTGGCGTGACTAGGCTATCTCCATTGAATGGAATGACTCCCTAAGGGTCCTAAGATACAAGGACAGATCAAGATTTTGCCATGCAAATTGATCAACTCTGTCAATGTGGCAAGTTGTGGTATTTTGGCCAGGGTTTAGCTGGCACCCAGGGAAATCTGCCAGGCTCAGACATTTCTGAAAACAAGGCACCAATGGGTAGTTTGGGTAGTGTCGATTGTGTGGATCCCATTAACATTTCTTTCACAGAACGACATACAAACACCAAACATTGGCTTAATCACAGATTATCTTCATATTTCTGAAAATCACAGAATCTGTGAGAATCTGTAAAATTCCTACCACCGAGAGATCCCATACTTCTCCCAATAAAAACGCTACCCCAATGGTTCACTGAATATTATGCATGTAGTACATGGAGGGCCTCATTTATGAAAAGTGACGCATCACTGCGAGAAAACAGCGATGCGCCACTTTTCATTGGGTCCTCCTTGCGACACCAATGATGGGTCATATTTACAGTATGACGCATCATGTCTCAAGTAGTTACAGATACGTCAGTATTTCTGACGTATCTGTAGGCGCAAAAATTACGCATTGCTGGAGTGTGTCACAAAAGTGACACAACTCTAGCAATGGGTCATTACACATAGGCAAGTCCCATGTGAAATGTGCCTGCGTCAGTCTTGAGCCTGCCATGAGGCAGGCGTAAAGATATTGACGCATTTGAGTCCTAGAAGTGGCGCAGTGAAATCTTATAGATTTCACTGCGTCACTTCTATAACCCTTTCTTGCATTGAAACCCCCCTGCATACATTATACCTGGCGCAGGTGTAATGTGGCGCAGGGGTTTACAAAGTGACGCATCTATCTAGAAGCGTCACTTTGTAAATATGGTGCAACAAGGCATATTTTTTACGCCGCTGGTGCATCACAAAAAGTGACGCACCAGTGGTGCAAAAGTGACGTAAGGGCTCATAAATAACCCCCTAAGTACATAGGACCTCATAACATCAAATTGTTTGTTATGACTATAAAGTAGATAAAGCTAAAGCAGAATTTCAAAGGAGTCAATACATTTAAACAAGGAGGCTTTAACTACACGGTTCTTAAATTACAATATACAAAAAAACTGAAAATAGTAGTTGATGTTCTGTGGAGATGTCTACAGAGGTCAATTATAATGCAAACACTTTCGACCTCAGATGCCCTGATTATGGCTTCCACAAAATTTGGTTCAAAGATATTTATCATCAGTTTGATGCCCCTGACAGGGTTATCTAGATATTGAAACCATTTCTGAAAGATAGCCTTTTATAGAAGGTGTTTGTGACATGGCCGGCTATATTGGGTCATTTCAGATTCACATTACTGCTAGTTAGAGTAATTCCAGTCCTCTGCCGAATGTGCATTAACCTAGTAAACTATCGGCACCTGCAAACAGAACATCGATCTGTACAGCAGATACTTATCACACCAGGTTAGATTTCACAAGAGGCCAGTGTTGGCTTGAGAAATGTCAGTCACATGTAAGTCGTACCTGACTTGTGATAACTCAATCCCAATACAATATGCTAATCAAAGCACCATGCCATAATGAAATCTGGGTTTCCTGATTGGACATTTCCTCTGAATGACTGGTAGGTTTATGAAATGACAACCACGTATGTATCAGGAATTGGAAAAGTCATGAAAGTTGCTGCCTTAAGAATAAAATGACTCAATGCCCTATACAGCTGAGCAATCTCTTCATACAGCAAATTGTTTTTTAACATAACATAAAGGTGGGAAGGGAGCTCAGCTGATGCCTATTGAATTATTGGCCTTTCAGCTGTGACAGTGAACTAGTGTTGCTACCACCTTTCAATTCACCTCGTCACACACACTACGTCGTCCCACAGGAGTCCATCATTTCCCCTCCATTCAACATCTACCTAACTTACCAAATGTCATTCAACTTCACCTGACTGTACTTCATCGATGACGTACCTTGGCATACACCATGCACGCTGAATGATTATATATGACAAAATAATTTATAGTTGTACAGTGATTCTAACTGATGGATATGTTCTAATCTTGTAAGCTGATCTACACCTTGGCATATATATATATATATATATATATATATATATATATATATATATATATATATATATATATATATATATATATATATATATATATCAATCACACCGTCACTTGTTCGTGCTCTGGAATTCCTCCAGCCAGGAAAAAGATCAACGGACACGGACCATTGTAGTGCTCCAATTTTATTAAAGGTGCAGGAGAAGTCTTGTGACGTTTCGGCTCGCAAGAGCCTTGTTCACATGACAATGTTCCATTGCAGAACACACCATTATATACTGCCAGTGATTGGATAATGCTCATCACATGAGAGGGTACAATTGCGTCATAGTGAACATAGTAAAGATACTAAATTTACTAGTCTGTCCTTCAAATTTCTAAAGAGGACACTCTAATAAAATTAAATTTCGGGGTGCTAAATTGCGGTAAAATACCATTATGTATCCCCGAATATGTCGTTTGTATAACAGGAAGTAATTCAAGTATATGCATAGGTATTTCCCACCATTATCGTGTTCTAGGTAAACAGGACCTAAGTTTTTCGATATAAGTAAGTAAAATACCCGATTCTAAAATACATTATATACAGTACATTTAAATTTATATACAATAAAGTACAAATGCATATCCTTTTTTTCCACATTGTGCAAACTCTGCAATTGTGCAAATATAATTGTGCAAATAGTAGCAAAAGTGCAAATGCTTTCAGTGTGCAAATTGTAGCTAAATAGTGCAATAAATTGTGGGATGTTAATTAAAATTAAACCCAGGTAGCAATGGGCCCATCCTGTCTAACATACCGTATATATATATCTAAAATACATAATCATAGAAATAACACATGTTTGAAGGTATTTACAAATAAATAACTATCTAAACCTGTATACACAATTGATGGGGACGAGCATATAATGATTACTCCCTCCTTCTGTACAAACCGACTAATCTTTTAGTTTTTATCTTCACTATGTCACTATGCTCATTCAAAAGTGATCAATGTGAGTTAAGTGTATAGTTGACTGGAGGTAGGGATTTATCGGGAATAAGGACCCGTCAAATTCACCCACATCCAGATCTACCCATCATATTTAAAAACAATTATATAATCAAAAAAACAGTAAGTACAGAAAAATTACAGATTCATGATCAAGATCTTGATTTGCAAAGCTATGTCAAATTTCTCCCAGCCGGGCTACATGCTTCATTGGTGTATTTACAAGACATATTGACACTTTTACTGGGGGTATTTTTAAGTTAAACACGTGTACAGGTCCTCAGTTACATTTAATCCTCCCGGGCTTTTGGTGTTGAGTAGGAGGATGTATTTTGTTTCAAGTCTCCTCAACTTACTCTCCCTGTCCCCACCTCTCCTACTGGCTAGTATGGAATCAATCACCCAATATTTAGGCAGGTTATTGTTGCTCTGGTGGGATTCCCTAAAATGCCGGGCCACCGGATACGTGTTATCACCATTGGTGATAGCACGTAAGTGCTGCAAGATGCGCTTATGAACAGCATGCTTCGTGCTGCCCACATATCTCAGTGGGCAGGGGCATTGGAGCACATAAATCGCAAATTCGGTTTTACAGGTTAAGACCTGTGTGATGGGGTGAGGAAGACTTGTAAAGCCATCCAAATATGTTTTCATGTTTTCCCCATGAACACAAGCCTTGCAAGTCTTACAGCGGTAAAACCCTTTATTCTGCTGCCACCAAGCTGTTTTGTTAAATGGTTCAGGACTGGTATCAACAATTTTGTCCCGAAGTGAAGGCGCCCTACTGAACGTGAGGGAGACTTTCTTGGGGAGGGTGTTTCCAATGATTGGGTCGCGAGTAACTAAAGACCAGTGCTTGTTCATTATTTTGTATAGCTCTTTGTGTTGCCTACTGTATCCCGTTATAATGCGGAACTTGTTCTCCTCCGCATTTTTCGTGCCACTCACAGTTTCTCCTATTTCAGAATCTAACTGCCTTGCAGACTTAGATAGGAGTTCCTCTCTTGATGACAACATTGACTTGACCATGGCCTTATGAATAACCTGTTCAGAGTACCCCCGTTCCAAAAAACTTATTTTACTGGCTTCCTGAGCTAGTTTGAGGTCAGAGGGATTACTGCATATACGGCGTAGACAAAGCATTTCCCCATAGGGGATGCTTGAGATTAAATGCGCCGGATGGGCACTAGCCGCATGTAACATGCTATTTCCTGCAGTTAATTTCGGAAATATCTTACTCTCAATACGTCCATTCTGAACATACAACTCGGTGTCAAGGAAGGTGATTGATTCCTGGCTCAGGGTGGCAGTAAAGCTAAGGTTAAGATTATTGCAGTTCAAATTGTCAATGAACCCCAAAGCCTCCTCCTTACTGCCTCTCCAAATAATCATCAGGTCGTCAATGAACCGATACCATTTAATCAGGTTGTTATCAACAATGTTCTGGTACATTGGCCTGAGGACCAGCTCCTCCCAGGCCCCCATGTGTAAACATGCAAAGCTCGGGGAGAAGCTGGCCCCCATTGCTACCCCCTGAAGTTGGCGGTACAATTGATGATTGAACATAAATAGATTGTTCGACAGGCAAAACCGAAGCATACTCAACAGCATCTTGTTATGTTCTTCAAAATCAGGGCCCCTTCTTTGAAGATAGTATTTTACTGCTGTAAGGCCATCAAGATGTGAGATACTTGTATACCGGGCTTTTACATCTAGTGAGATTAGCCAATCACCCTCCACCCAGGTAATATCCATGATTTTCGTTAGCAAATCCCCCGTGTCCTTAATGTAGGAATACAAGTTTCGCACATACCCCTGAAGAAAGTAATCTATATAGACAGAGGTATGTTCCAAGAGGCTGCCTCTAGCAGATATTATGGGCCTGCCCGGTGGATGCAAGGGGTCTTTGTGCACTTTAGGCAAAAAGTACAGTATAGGTGTAATTGGGTGTTCAGCTTTCAGAAATTTAAATTCCGCTTCATTGATGAGTTTAGAAGTTTTCCACTTCTCTAATTTTTGATGATAGTCAATCTTTACTGATGTTAGTATCTGTATCTGGACTTGTTCATAACAAGTTCGGTCATTGAGTTGGATATACGCTTCTTGATCATAATTAGCTTTAGTCATAAGGACTACATTGCCCCCTTTATCGCTTCCCCTCTCAATTATATTTTTGTCGGTTGCCAGTCTTTTGGTTAATGATTCGTATTGTTGGATACGGTCATTATATTGCCATTTCTTTCTGTTTTTTTCGTTAACAGTTTTACCATGAAGCTGTTTCAAGTCTCCCACTACATTCTCATGGAAGACATCAATGTTGTCTCTAGGCGAGATTGGTACAAAAACGGAAGGGGGTCTGAATTGGGTTTTTGTTGAAATTCTGTTGCCCACTTCATCAAATATGTTTTTGTCCTGAGAGCAATTATCCTCATATCCAACCCCATCGGTTTCCCAAAGTTCTGTGATGATTTTGGTACCTTGTGTAGCAGATACTGTTTCGTTGTTTGAGCTCATGGCTTGAGCTGGGATGTTATTAGCTTTATCCTTTAGCGTGTAGAACTTTCGTAATTTCAGTTTTCGTATTGCTTTATACACATCACAACGTGTTTCCGCATAGTTGAAATTTACAGGTGAGGCAAATGTTAAACCCAATTTATTACATATATATATATATATTTATATATATATATATATAAAACATATTGTATGTGTGTTTTAGAAACACACATTCCATTCACTGGATGATGTAATCAGTGATGTAATTTGAGATGTCATCAGTGATGTCACTGACCATGTCATGAATGATGTAATATGTGATGTCATCAGCAGTGCATTGCTGGGGCGCGAGTTATAGTTAGCTCAACTAACTATAACAGGGGAATTTCTATTGTTTTCTATGAGTGAAATGTCCAACTAACTATAACATCCATGAAACCTATGCTTTTTCAGTGAATATATATACTTAGAAATCATATTTTTGGGCGATAGGGCTCAGAGTTGTGAAGGCAGACTGTGTACTTTTTCTCAGTGCTGGTGATAAGTTGTCTTTGGGCGAGTGCTACACTAGCACTCTGTTAAGGAGCCCCAGGGGCTAGTATAGGTGAAGGGTATGATCATCCACAGGCTGTGGTGACCTAACTTTGCTGCAGGTTTGCAGGGAGCATTGCCTGTGGAGGATGGGCAAGGGCTGAGGCTGTATGCCTCTCCAGCCCGCTTGCCTGGTTTGTATAGACAAGATTGGAGCCCTGCTCCAATTGCCACCTCTTTGTTCACGCAGTTAACACCAAAGAACATAGGCCAAATAGAAGTCCATTGCTTTCCAGGCAAAGAGCCCGCAAATCTGTCAAAGACTGGCTGAATAATCTAAAGTTACCTCAAGGGCCAAGCTTGTATTTACAGGGCCTTTCCGCAGAGGCATGCTGTGCACATGTCTGGTGCTTCAATCATAAGCATTAGCTGTCAATCTTAAGGTGCCGACTAAGGGTGACACCAGCTACTACAGAAAGCCAGAACTACTACCCATTTTCAGCATATGGGGAACACTTGAGCTGGCAACATGGTATTTTAACTAACATGCTGTTAATTCCTCCTGTTTAACTACATTCCAGGTGTTTTGCTCCTCACCAACATTATGAGGGATTGAAATTGGAAATAATTTTCCTTGTCTTAATTACAAATGTTGTAGTGTGTGCCCTTGACCAGTATTTCATAAAAACATTTAAACATGAGGGCATACGTGGAATACAAAAGTCACAGTATACAGCATCGCTCAAGCAGAAAATGTTTTATGGCACATACCAGTTGCTCAACTCCCAGAAGTTAATATGAATTCAAATCTGCCTCCTACAGAATAAGATTTAAAAGAAGAGTCTAACTTCCACCCCAAAAAAGAAATACGAAGAAATATGCAAAACCATATATTTAGCACATATGCCTACTGTCACAATTTTAGCAGTTAGGATTATATATTGCACATCCCTACTATGTACAGTGCAAAGATAATAGAATAGGAATAGTGGTTAAAGCAATCTGTTCATATACGTAAATGGTGTTGCTGACGTAACAAAAACACCCTGCTACCAATGGGTTGTATATGAATATGATAAACCGTTATCTCAAAACTAATATCAACGCATGTTGCATCACCTGTGTACTATCATGTTTCCGAATACTTCTTGGCTTATGGCCAGCACTCATGTATCCATCCATCTCCCAATTTCCTATTCCTACTCTTTGTGCTTACCAGGATTACCATACTCCATGTACTCCAGGTCCACCATAATTGCTGTTCTTGGATAACCACACCACCCGTTTTACATTGGAATTCAGTACATGTGACGCCCCTAATTATTCTGCCAATTTACAAGCATTTCCTGATGCTTCAGCATTTGTTATGTTATGTTATGTTATATAGATTTCTATAGCGCACAGCTGCCCCAGCAAAGGGGCGTCCCGGCGCTTAAACCAATAGGGAGAGAAGCTACTGCGGATGTTGGTTGAAGCCTACATAACATAAATTAGCAGCAGAAGAGATGGGTTTTTATAGCTTTCCTAAAGGACAGGAGGTCATTCAGGCCACGGATCTGGGGAGGTAAGGCATTCCAAAGCTTGGCCGCCAAGTATCGGAAGGATCGGCCGCCCACACGTGCCAACTTGACACGGTCAAAACAACGGTCAAAACAACCCTAATTGTACTTGGTGCTCAAGTGGTACTAGTGATGTACACCTTGATTCAGAGCCTAGTTCCTACTCGAAGGGACCTGCTTTTCCCTCATCTACCCCCGCACACCGTGCCATCAGCACCGCTTATCAATCAACCCAGTCCTGAGGAAGATCCCAATTTAAGAGGATCGAAATGCCGTCGACCACTCAGCGCAATTAAAGGCGCAACATACAATGTGGTTCATCTAACACTACAGCCAGCCAAAAATAGTAGAACCAATAAGACCACAATTCAGCTGGAACCATATTGTTTCTTCTACTCACTGTACATATTCATGGACTAGTCACCTTGCGCCGTCCTTGCTGATCACATTGTCACTTGGGTCACCACCGTGTACATCACTAGCACCACTTGAGCACCAAGTACAATTAGGGTTGTTTTAATTGAATTGTTTACAGTGCTGATACAACTGTAACCTGTCCATTTCCTGTTTTGGATAAATATGATGCCATGAGCACATTTATAACTATGAATGAGTCTCCTATTTCCTTTGTGATAATATTTTCAACACATCCTTTGTAACTGTCTCTAAACAATACCAGTTGGGATACCACATGTTTATATTTTATTATTTACCTCAATCCCAACACGGTTGATGAGTTTGTGCTCCTGTGGTTGATATTAGAAAGAGAAGAAGCAGAAAACAACAAATCATCCAGGTATGGAAATATCATAATACCTCTCCCATGCAAATGACCCATAAGAGGAGCAAGAACCTTAGTAAAGACCCATGGCGAAGAACACAGGCCAAAGGGCAATACCTGGAATTGAAAATGTTGACCCATAACACAGAATCTGGAGAAACCGTTGAAACCTTGGATGAACCGGAACATGGAGATAAGCATCTTGTAGGTCGATGGAGGCCAAAAAATCCCCCTGAGAGATCAAAGGGAGGATCACCTGCAATGACACCATCTTGAACTTCACGGGAAGAATGAACCAGTTCAACCATTTCAGACCCAAAACAGGTCTGAGGCCCCGGTACACTTTTCCAACAGGAACAAAATCGAGTACATCCCCATTTCCCTCTGTTCCACCGGAACCGGAATCACAGCGCCCTTTGCTACCAGACATTTGACGCTGTCCAAGAGGGCTAACTTCTTTGGAGATGCTCATGGGCAAGGAGTGACCCGAAAGCAGTCTGGGGGAGTCTGGACGAATCCAAGGGAAAAACCTTCTGACACCACTTGAAGAACCCATTGATTTCACACAGTATGTCTCCATGCATCCGGAAAATGAGACAGCCGTCCCCCCACAGGGCCGACTCCTGGAGCAATCCAGTCACGACTTGGGGGGGTAGAAGACGAAAAGGGTTTTTCAGAGAACCGGGTCTTGCCAAAGGAAGGAGCACCCCGGCCACGCCCCCTTCCACGAAAGGGCTGATGAGCCCTTCCCCAATGAGCCAGACCATAAGCACTTTGAGCCCCCAAAAATCGGGACAGCCCAGCCCTCTCCGGAGCCAGGAGCATCCGATCTTCTGCTGATTTTTTGACCATTTTCTCAAATGGTGCACCAAACACCCAGAAAAGGGGATCTTCATGAGAAAACCCTTCTGCGCAGAATCAGCCTTCCAGGAACGGAGCCACAACTGGCAGTAGAAGCCGCAGCCCCCAAACAGTCAAACAGTCAAAGGAAATGTCTGAAAGCAGACACCCTGCTATTTTATCAGAGCGAGAGTAGGTGAAATGTCCTCGCCCTGGTACAACAACTCAGCCAAGGACTGAAAGTCCTTAAGCAATGACTGGATGGCATAGGAGGAATAGGTAGCAGCCCTGATGGAAAAATTTGCCGCAGAAAAAGTGCACCTCACCACTGCCTCCACTTTCTTATCAACCGGAATCAGCTTGAGAGGCATCTTCAGAAATAATAGTCCCCTGAGAAAACAAACCCGCCATCAAGGAATCCACCTTAACAGAGGCAGGAAATTTAACAGCAAAGTACTGCAAGAGATATCCTTTCCCCAGAACCTTCGGAAAATTACTCCGATCCACATCCTCTCATTCATCCTCCAACACCCGCAAAACAGATAGGTGGAGAGGCAATGACCCAGGTCCCTTCCTCTGATATTGCGCAAAAAAATCTGATTCCTCGACATTGACTTCGGATTCGGGAAACATTAGGTTGGAACGGAGGCGGTGAAAAATATCTTTCAGATCCGACCCCTGCACAAAATTACCTTTTAGGCCCACATCTCTCTCCCCTTCCAATTCATGGGAAGGACCCGGATCACTTCTGGCCCGTTCATGAGGAGGAAGCGATCCCTTATCCTGTAAGGCAGCAGCCTCTGCAATATTTATCATCTGCTTAATTAACGCAAGAGAAGGCACAGAGACCTGAGGCCCAGAAGAACCCTCTGTGGCCACAGAAAGCAACACAGCATCAGTCTCCATATCTGCCAAACCAAGGCCAAACAGCAACACCACTACTGCAGGCAGGAGCATTCAAAAAGGGGCCTCGTCACAATGGCAACCATCGAAAAAAATACGTCAGAGGCAGGGAGTGGCATGTTCCTATGCAACCACGTCATAGCCTGGTCCCAGAAAAAGCTCAGGAACCAAGCGCCGATCCCTAGAGACGTCAGCCTGAAACCACGATCCTCCATGCATTGGAGAAGAAGATGGAACCCGCTTGAGGAACGGGAGGCCCTCAAGACCAAGGTACGCAGAGAGCGCTAATGCAGGACTCTATAATGTTCCAGTGAGGCATGTGTCCTGGCGCGCAACACCCATTGGACTCAAAGGGCTTCAGCCCCCCCCCATCGTGTGTGGCAGCCCGGGAAGAGACACCTTTCCGGGCACACACACAGCAGCACCCGAATACTTCACAGGTCTTTTAAAGACCTTTTGCTTGCTAATGAGGCTTTGATGTCCCCCCCGGCTTAGAGCCCCTGCAGCTCCACCTTGCCTTTTGCTTGAAGAATCAGCCCCCCTGAAATTTTTTCTTAGCACCCCTCCCGAAATTTGACTCTAGTTGCGCCTCTGCATGTGTCCAAATAAACCCTTATGCGACTGTAGAGCGACAGGGAAATAAAAACACATGCTGCAGGCAGTGCAAGCGGTTACAAACCGTGAGTGAATGCAGCCCCCCCGCCCTTGCAAGGCGGGACCGATAGCAGGAAACCAAATGGCATGTCTAAAAAGCAGCCAGGCATAGAACCAAGGAATCGTGCAGCGAACAACAGAAAACACACCGGTACTGCACAAGCAGAACGGCGCCAATCAGGAGGTACTAATAAACATGCTGAGTCCGCTAGAGCAGGACTCGGCAATATGTAAAACTTAATCTGGCACACAGAAAAGATGCCGAGTCAGCTAAGGCATGACTCGGTGTCTGATAATTAATACCGGCATGTAAATCAAGACCCTGCGAGTCAGCTAAAGCAGGACAGGGGAATATGTATCAAGGGGGAAAAACAGAACACAATGACACTGCATCCCCCTTCAAAACGGGGCAAAAGAGTCCGCTATAGCAGGACCGATGCTCCCAACTTACCCTTAGAACTGGAACATGAACAGCACTCAGATTAGCGCAGAAACAAAAAAAACAGGTTGTGTGGGGACTTTTGTGTCCTTTTATCTGATTGGTTGTTGCCACTGGGGGCCATATTGGAGGGATAGGGAGACTAGTACCTAGCTTTTTAGGTCGAGCCCTTGCTCGACTTTTAGTAAGGGGGTTTTCAAAGTGCTACCAGAGGCCTCAAGCTTGCATGCACGTGCGCGTGCACGCGCGCAGCTGTCATGTGGGTTTCTGTCAAGGCTCATTAAGCCTTGCATGCACCAGCCCATCTGCAGCCACACAATCTTTTTCTTACTTCTGTTTCCCTTATCTCTTCTCCTCCCTGATCGTTATCTTGGCTTTCCCCGGCCACGTGTGTTTATTACACTTTGTTTTTCTCCTCCCTCTTTGATGCTTGCTTTGCATCATCACCAGTGACCTTGATCTCGTAGATAAATTGCATCGAGCTCGCAGGACGGGTTTCACTCATGTTGTGGACACTATGTGGACACAAGCTTGGGGTCCACCTCTGCAGTAACCTGCGCATTACCTCATGCTACTTTCCTTTCTATCAACAAAGGTTGTTCCAGCTGCAGATACACCACAGGGCTGTGCAGGCGAGATTTGGCTTGCAAATGGAGCTGAGCTCGGAGTGCTCTAACCAGCTTCTGAAACCTAACCTTGCCTAAGGCTCCCTCCTCTAACCCCCACTTTCAGAGAATTCCTGAGCCGTAAAATGAGTTACATAGTCCAGTGATGTACGAGTGTGTCTCGGGACCTATCACTTTTTCTCGGCTCCCTTTGTCCTGAAGAAAGACATCGGGTTAGGTTTGCTTTGAAAAGCCAAACAGGGGAGGCTGGACCCAGTGAGTGGGGGCTGCAGGGAGGGGCCTGTGGGCAACACCGCTTCCGATTCGATCAGCTGCCTGAAAGGCTATTTTACATACCTTCAGGGAGAACCTTCAAAGGAACCATTTGGAACCACATGGCGTCTGTTTGAGAGCCTTTCAGCCAGTGCTAGAAAAGGGCATGAATAAAAGGGATGGAAAAAAGAAGAGGTTTTTGCGTTTTTTCCCTTCTTTCAAATTGGTGTGTCTGATGGGGCGAATTTGTGCTCACAAGGGCCCTATTTCGGATGAGAGGGATGTCAAGGCACACTGCGCAGCCCCCCAAATAAAAACACCACAGTGCCACCCCAGCCTATTCCCTTAATCACTGCCAGCAGCATCGATCAACCAATGAGTGTACGTGAAACTAAAGAACTAAAGAGGCTCCTGTCACGCGAGAAGTGCAATCAGTGTGCCACTGGAGGAGCCCAGCAGAAGCCACCCTTTCTGCATAGATGCTGTGTAATTTCGAAAATTGTTATCCATCCTAAAAGGAATATTTCTCCCTCCAATTAACCATCCATGTTCATCCATAAATATATATATATACTAATATAATAAAGAGAGAGCCCAAACCTTTGAGGCGGGTAATCTCAGGAACTACAGCACCAATCACAACACCCAATACAGCGTTGGAAAGGGCAGTTGCAGCAGTAGGACATAGGCTATGCAGACGCCCACCATATACATTTAAAAGGTAAAAGCACCGTGCCAGGAAAGTAGTCCCTTGTGGGCGTGTCTTCGTTGTGCTGTGGGCCTGTGCTGGGGGCGTGGCAAACACTGCGGGCGTGTGGTACATTCCGCCCTTCATGCCATGTCTCATATCGTGTGCTGTGGGCATGTACTGGGGGCGTGGGCATGTGCGTGGCGCCGGATTACGGGAAAAAAAAGCGAGCGTTATGCCCAATATTTCATTGTTTTTACTTCCCAGGTTCTGTACATTCCAGCTCCGGGTGTGCTTGCCCCCCTGTATGGAAGTCAGGCATGGCACTATTCCCAAGGGCCAGAAGGAGCGCAAACAGGGGCCATTGTGCAGGAAATGTAATCTCGCCTTAACTTCCGGTGACGCCTGAAGCGCACACTGGAGATTTTCCACTTCTGTTGCGCACAGGCCTCTCACCACGCACATCCGGACACAAGGCCTGCCTCCACGAAAATAGCAAGAAAGGGACTATCCCTCCGCCGGGAATATGTGATGATATTCTGCAAACCAACATCCCGCATACCATCACTCCGCAATTTTTATAACGCGGGACTATTACTCCGCAAAGACATCAATTCTAAAACTTTTACAACACATATGACTTTATCACGCATGCCATTATAGCGCAAATGCATATGTGGTAAAGTCACATACATTGTAAAAGTACATTATTAAAACATCAGATATAGGTTTGTATATATGTGTATTTATTCCAACATACTTTAACTCAGTTGAGTTAAAAAACGGCAAGCTCTAGGATATCCATTCACCCAATGCTTTATTACAAACCCCAAACCCCCGACAGACGCGTTTCGCTTTGCAGCTTCGTCAGTGTCAGTGTCAGTATATATATATATATATATACAATTTTTTTTATTTAATTAAAACATTTATTCTTTTAAATTGCAATATTTATATTATTTTTATTTATTATTTATTATTTTATTTTATTACCCTTTACACCCTAAAAACGAATCCCACCCTGCTCCCTTTAAATACCCCAGCACCCCATAATCATAACCCACCCTTACTTCTTAAAATACCCCAACACCCTTAAACACTAACCCATCTTAACCTTATAAATATACCCTGTACCCCAAAATCCAAACCTATCCATAAACCCTAAAAATACCCCTCTACCCCAAAACCCAAACCTAGCCCTGAACCCTATAAATACCCCTGTACCTCAAAACCCAAACCTACCCCTGGACCCTAAAAATACCACTGTACCCCGAAACCCAAACCTAGCCCCGAACCCTAAAAATACCACTGTACCCCAAAACCCAAACCTACCCCTGAACCCTAAAATACCCCTGTACTCCAAAACCCAAACCTAGCCCTGAACCCTAAAATACCACTGTACCTCAAAACCCAAACCTAGCCCTGAACCCTTTAAATACCCCTGTACCCCAATACCCAAACCTACCCCTGAACTCTAAAAATACCCCTATACCCCAAAACCCAAACCAAGCCCTGAACCTTTAAAATACCACTGTACCCCCAAACCCAAACCATCCCCTGAACCCTAAAAAACCCTATACCCCAAAACCCAAACCTACCCCTGAACCCTAAAAATACCTCTATACCCCAAAACCCAAACCTGGCCCTGAACCCTAAAAATACCCCTGTACCCCAAAACCCATACATATCCCTAAACCCTAAAACTACCCCTGTAGCCCATAACCCAAAACTATATCTGAACCCTAAAAATACCCAAACACCCCAAAACAGATACCTCAGTACCCCAAAACATATACCCCTATACCCATACTTACCTTATCCAAACATTAAAAAAAACATGCTTTCACCATTCATGCATTTACAACGAATTTCGTTGTAAATGTATGCATGGTAAAAGCATATAAAATGTAATGCCATGCGTTATAATGGCATTGCGGAGTCATGGTACTTTCGTAATGAAAGTATGCGGAGTTATGGTATGTGGAAAGAAAGTTGCGGAATAATGGGTGTTTACCCTTCCCCAGTAAGTACATTGGTGGCACGGCGGCCCACATCTCCAGCAACATACTCATATTTTGTCACCACCCATTTGAAAAATGCACAGGTCTCTCTCATTGATGGCCAGCACCAACATACACTTTTCGACACACCTCCCGCCACAAGTTCTAGAATTGCGAACTTTACAGCTGGGGAGCTACGTTCGAATCGCGGCATCAGCACAATATCCTGTGATTCCAGGCAAATCGCTTTGTCTCCCCGTGCCTACCACAAATGAATGTGTTCTTCTGTAATGTAAATTGTGCTCGTGCCATGTTGTCGAGTTTGCGCTATATAATATTACAAGGAAAAATAAAGTAGGGAACCTCGAGCTCACACACTACTGAATGCGCACTCTTAATTGCATCAGCAGTGCACTGTGAATCGGAGCGTTTCACAGGCCTGTCACAGATAAGAAATGCTATCAAAACGAAATCCTACTAAACAATATACTACTGGCCGGCAGCAATTCATATCCGGACAACGTCGGGACGGGCTGCTAGTATATATAAAAATACATACACTTGTATAAAGTCAACCACCTTCTCAACTTCTCTCGCTCTCCATCCATACATCCTTCTCACCCTCATTGTCTCCCTCTCTCCATTTTTGCGTTAATCACACCACTCACACTGCATCCAGTCCATATGTTATCCATCCATCGGTCCATTCATTCAGTCATCCAGCCACAACCCCATTATTTATCTTTCAGTTACGTCCATCCTGCCTTTCCCCGCCCATCAGCCACACCCTCCTCACACTCATTCTCTTCCATTTCCATTCATCGTCTATCTTTGCATACAACCATCCGATCTTCCCATTATCACGCTCCATTTATCCCCACAACTATTTTGTATTTTATATTTTTAGCAGGCTAAACATATTACCTTCCCGTTATGTCCTTCCTTAAATATTCGCCTTTTCTTCCCTCCATCTTTCCACCTTCCATCACTCCTGCCCTCTAACCCTCATTGTATCCCACTCTCTGGTCTTGCATTCATCCCTTCCTTCACACTCTTCCATCCATCTCTCCATCATTGAGTCTTTCCATCCATCCATCCATTCACACTTCTCTACAACACATATTAAACACGTTAACAAAGCCAATAGCTCTGTCTAAACACTTATTACGCCCCAAAGGCGAGACCTATTGGCTATGCCAATGCTTGTTACTTGGAGTTTTCTGTAGAAGCAAAATGCTCACTATTTATCACTGTAGCAAGGAAGACGAACGAGGAGGCAATGAAGCTCGATTTCTTTCTCTTCTCGTTGCGCTGGAAGTCTCGTGTACAATAGCAGCAGGTCTCGCGGTGTCCGTGTGCAAAGGAAAGGTTTTGTGCTGCTAGGATGGAGCATGAGGCAGGGAGCTGAAGGAACCAAGCACTCGGTGAATCAGTGGTGGCCTTTGGCTTGGCCACAGAAACCAAGGGAGCGACATATATGTTGAATGAGTTGGGGCTCCATAGTCTTTGACTGAATTGGGCCTAGGTTAAGGGTCTGGGAGCGTGAGGAGAGGAAGATCCGCATCCACTGAAGAGCTAGACCTCTGAGTCAAATTTGTTCCAGTATCCTGAGCACAATCTGGTGGGAGACCTTGTTGAATGTGCCCAAAAGGTCAAGAAGCACGAGTTGTCCACCAGCGCAGACTCAGTGCTATGCTTGGGCCTGAATCCAGATTGAGAAGGATCAAGGATACCGGTAGATTTGAAATGGTCAGACGGATGGTTATTGATATACTTTTCCAATAACTTGTCGGAAGGCGTAGTAAGGAAATGGGCTGGAGGTTGGAGAGGTCTTCCATAGGGGCCTTAGTGGTCTTGCGAATAGGAATGACCTGTGCTGCCTTACATTTAGAGGGGAGATAACCCTCTCCTATAGAAAGATTGATAAGTGAGAAGATGGGCACGGAAAGTTGTTTAGAGAGTGAAGAGGAGATTTTGGCTGGAATAATGTCAAGGGGGAGCCTGTTTTTACTAGACATAGTAATAATTCCACGCCCTCACGGCTCAGAGGAAGGAAGTTCTCCAACAACTCTGCCTTTGTGAGCTTACACCTGAGTAAAGAAGTCCCAGGCAGCTCGGTGCAAATTGGTCAATCCTGAACTATGTCGGAGGGGTTACCCTCAGAGGAACACCGGATCCCCAACGGATGTTGTCAATACAAATCACGGGATGTAAGGCAGGCCCGGGGGTAAATTCGAGCACTGACAACCTGCCTGCATCTGAGTCTTTGGCTAGGCCCATCTCCGACAGCTGCGCTCCCTCAATGTTGTCTGGTGTGCAGGGGACTCGATTAAGCTACCTCCTGCGCTGTAGTACCTCCACCATGACGGCTGGGCCCACGATGCAGCACAGTGCCCAGATAGACACCAACAGTGGCAGACCAGGTGCCCGTGGGCGGGTGCACTCCCAACAGAGAACCAATAGGGGAAGGGGTGCAAGCATGGGCCCGCCTATCCTCCGCAATGCCTGGGCTCCCAGTGACCACAGACGGTGCAGAAGGGTTCCAGCGGTATCGCGGCCGCCCACGGAGCGGTCCACAGCAAATCTAAGAGAATTCGGCTGATCGAACGGCGACCAAAAGCAGGATAATTGGTGGTTGAGACGGAGCAAACAGCAAACCAGTCCGCTCACGTCGCTATTTTAAACATGCCCCCAGAACACAGCACACATAGTAACACGGAGCGATCAAACGCCTCTCAGACCAAACATTTAGACACATACCTACTGGCCCTCCTTGTGTCCACGCATGGCCGAGACCCACCGGCATTTGTTATCAGGACCTTATTTATGACTCGAAGACAGTGGTCCACATTCCTTACCCAAAAAGAACACCAAAATTGTTTTATGATGCCAGAGAAAATGTATAAGATACAGATCAGTTCAATTGTACTTTGAGACAGTCCTCAGACCCCGTTTCTGTAACTGGTCCCCCGGGCGTAGTGTTTAATTAAACCAACTGCTTCTGTTTTACCAAACGTCTCTTGTCTTTTGTTTTTTCAAGGTAAATTCACATCCGAGCAACATTTTGGCGAGCCAGCCAGGAGCAAATTGATTCCTCGGACCCGACTGCAGCCGAAGAGAAGGGGACCCCGCCCGGATGGATACACAATTGCACAACAAGGAAGGTGAGCAGAAGCCGCAAGTGATTGGAAGTTCTACTGAATCTACAGGGTGGAGGTCCATTCTGAAGCTGTTTACAGAAGGGCAAGAGATTATGTTTTCTTTAGCAGTTCTGAGAACAATTAACTTAATTAATGTACACAGCACTCGCAGGGCGCCAGATTCAGTATTGGTGGCCCCTTCCTCACAGACTTGCATATGCTGGTTTCCTACTCATCAGCATTCCAAGGACGCCTGTTCATGCACCTTCGTCTCCTGTGTTATGTTTACTTTGAGGCCGCTTGTTTACTGTTAATTGCTTCGGCACAATTCTCTGCGCCATTTGTTTCAGATTCTTCACTGCTTGCTTGCCCCAACCGTGTGTTTTTGCCTAGGTTTCCTTGTTAGGTCTCGCCTAGCGTTGAAATCACTTTGCGAGGCATGCAGTATACACTTTAGTGTGGAAGCTTTGTGGAATCTCCGCCCACTCTCCGGCCCATCCTCTTCATTGGCTTAGGTTCTAAATGCTGCCTTCCGATTGGATTAAAGCTTGTTAGTCGCTCCCCATAACAGCCATGTCAGTCATTTGTGTCCTTCCACTGCTACTGGCACCTTCAAAGCACAGACTGCTTTCTTCCCATGCCCCGCACAGTCCAATGCCTTCTCGCGGTCGCCCCCCAGCCCCCGTGTGTCCCGTGGTCCGCATGCATTGCTATTTGTAATGCAATTGGTCTCACATAAATGAGAGTCCTATTGCATTGCCAATGCTTGTTAGTATTACTCTCTTCTGTTTCACGCAGTGCTTTCGGGTCACGACATTATCTAACCTACCCTGTAGATGAGACAATTTCCGCAATTCAGCAATTATACAATAGAAAATAAATGCTCTCCTGCTTTCCCTTATTCGTCGCGCCAATGTCAGTGCCGACAAAGCCCACAAGAGGGTAGCAGAGCTCTAAACAAAATGACTTTGCAGCAATTTATTTTCAAGACAATCAAACTGTTCACTCTCTGAAGACCCATCATTTCAATGTCCGCTGCAGAATATGAAAATTCTCTATTTCCATACATGTGGGCTAAGTAAAATTCAGCAATCCAACACACTTAATTAGCAGCCAAGTGGTTAAGAACTGATTTCAGACATTTTCAATTGTGCGCCCCAGGGAGTATTATCCTCCTGTTCCGATCACGATATTGCTTCAAGAGGGTTTATCCATTCGTTGAATAGAGCGGCTTAAGTGTTTTTTACACTGGAAAATAAACATCTGGGATTTAATAAAAAAAAGTACTCGAACATTCCTTGCTGAGTACAAACGTGTTCCCTCCTCTCCTGGCCGACCAGTCTCCTGTATGTGACAATCTCTTGGGGCTCCCAGACATTTCCCAGGTCACAGCGCGGGCAAGAAGATGTACTCTGCAGGAGGAAGAGAGGCACTGATGCAGGCTCAACCGTGTGCAGCTTGTTCTAAAACCCACGGCATAACAAATAAGCAGTAAGTATGTTTTAGAAATGACTGGAATGGTTTCACTTTCCTACAGAGTACATGCAGTTCTCTTAGTTTATTGACTCGTTCAAGTAAGTGAATTGTGTAGCTGTGGTGCGCCAAACCCCTGGACTGCTCACTTCACTGGTGTTACATTTTGAAATAATACAGCCTGATGTGACCGTTGTGTGTATCTCCCAGCCTCTCCTGAGGCTTGCCCAGCACCATGCTGTCATGACACTGCTAACTGAGCCAGCTGGAGTTCGCGAGTCAGCTCACTCTAATAATGTACGGTATAGGCCCAGAGGCAGCTTGGCTCTGTGTTAGGGCCTCTCACACCCTGTTAGGAAGTTCTGCAGTATAAACACAAGTCCCTGCTCCTTTTAGTGTTAATTCTTAGCGGAGTCATGTGACCTGCTTTCTAGCTGTCCGTTTTTTTTTTCCTAGTGGTGACATCTGAGGCTAATATTATAGCCTTATAGCCCGCATTAGAGGGCTATAACAGCTATTAAAGGCCCTCTCCAGCGTTAAAGGCCCCGAGCCGAAGGCGAGGGCCTTTAACTAGGGAGAGGGATTTTAATAGCCGGTTTAGCCCAGCTACGAAGGGCTGTAAGGTTATTAAAACATTCTACCACTAGAGGGCAGAATGTTCTAACAAAAAAGAACAAAGCCTTATGGGAGCGTGAGGGGATTGGAATCCCCTCAGGGTCCTTGAAGCCTTTGTTCACAGCCAGAGCATTTTTTGCATGGCCTCGTCTTGGACAACAAACACCACCTGGTAAAAGTGATTTGTTTTATTCTTCTTATTTGACCATGCTCCTTTTCTTTTCTTTTTGCCTAATTGTCATTGCTTCTGCCTTTTTATTCTTATTAGTCAATACATTATGCCAAACCCAATTTCACAAGTATATTATATGATCAACATTGTACAAGAGAAGCAATAAAAGTGCAACAGAATAAAAAACATACTTCCTATCACTTTTATGAAATATTTAAGTAAACAAGACTCGGGGTCAAGAACAGAAGTATGGGCATGGTCTTCAATGATATGTCATGTGAAGTGATGCTCGCCCTCTTTCATATCTGGCAAGGTTTCAAATTGCTATGTATGATATTTTGATAATTTCGTTGTAATTTTGAATTAGCCACCTCGTGAATTTGCATCTGTGTTAAGATCTTAGATTTTCTTGTTGCTCAAATGGGTCAAATTTCTCATATTTATGTTTCCCTCATCTTTTATTGGTTAATTTTGCTGGCGAGAAAGGTGTCACTCATAGTGGTTCTAATGTCACTCATAATTACCCGGAAATTATGAAAATGTCACACATAGCAATCTAAATCCTTGGCAGCTATGCTCTTGGGTAATTTCCGTGTTTCCTGCCTTGTGCTTCAGCTGCTCGGTGTTTCTCCCACAGGGACACCGGAGCAGTAAACCTCGATTCCTGCAACACGCAAGGAACTTCACCTCCTTTACAGGCCATTAAAGGAGCAAATTGGTCAGAGCATGAGCCCGAAGCACTTCCACGCGCGGGCTGCGGGAGCCTGTGAGTGGAATGTGAATAGGAAAGCCCTGCGCCACAGTAGGATGAGTGCTGAGTGCATTGTCGATGGAAAAGTATTTTTCAGATGCGGCAGTGCTTAATTTGTAAAATAATGAGTACCCGTGCCCAAAGCTATGCTCGGAAACCCTATTAAATAAATGTCGGTGGGCCGAATACCATGACTCTATAGAACTGAAACCACCCCAGGCCTCTTTAATCCACTACCTGACACCCTTGGCTCGTTTATTACTCTTGCTGTTTCCTGCTGTGTCCCTTTGTAATGGTACTTACGTCTTTCTCATCCGCCTTATTTCCCCTTTGTGTGTTTAGGTCGAGCATTCAAGACCTCTTGTATATACTTTAGTACATACTCATTATATACTTCAGCTTAAGGACTTTTTTTCTCCTGTTCAACCTCCTCTATTTGTCTTGATAGAAAACGACCAGCAGAGGTCAGTAAAAAACAAGAATCACTTTAGCATTCTCTAGATTCTAGTCCATTGAAATTGTCTTCCAAGAACAGGCGTAGACAAAAATATTTTTTTCAAATTTTGTAATTTCAGTGATATGATTACCGAAGGCCCTGATTTTATATTAGAAACACAGCTTTGGACTATACCATTTCCAGCTGAAAGGCAATATTTCTCTCCATGTGTTCCCCTACCTGGCGTGTCACGTAGTTTGGTGCTGACTCTCCCTCCATTTTAAAGAACAGTAGATGTTCAGCTCCCAGGCTTATGTGATGCATAGCTAAATACATATGGGGTCATAGCTAATGTGTTGCATAGCTAAATACATATGGGGGCCCAAAGGCGAGACCAATTGCATTGCAAATGCTTGTTTTTCTTTTTGGCAGCGCAGCTCTTCTTTCTTGGTGAGGTCGGTGCTTGGGCTTGACTCTCCCCACCTTATATATCTTTTATTTGATACAGGCCTCTTTGACTTGTCAGGTCAACACTCGGTGCGTAAACTCAGAACAAAATAATTACATCCAAGGCCAGGTTGTTGTTGGGTCATGTGCACTTTAACTTTGGTATTTTCTTTTTACTACTTTTGCATTCTCCAGTATTGCAGTGTTTTCCTTGTTTCGACCTGGCGCTGGCCTTGTGCATAGTAATTTGAGACGTGCTTCTGTTTTATTATAGTTTGTATCCAACCCTCTGTTGACGGCTGTTTGGTTGTAGGACTTCAATTAAATAGTTGCCTGGGACCACCAGAAGATGCTAATCCTGACTAAACAGCATGTCATAGGGCAATAACCCTCAAAATTGCTGCAGGATAAGAAGCTATGGCTCTACTGGGTGCAACACACTTTGTAAAATTCGAAGAGACAGTGCAAAAACGTACATCGTTCTTTTCAGTCATTTGTAGCATCCAGACAGCGTCTGCATTGTGCCTATAAGATCTGGGGGTTTCTTTTATATTCACTAATTCATATAGTTTATTTTGTGGCAATTGCTTTTCACAGGATTATTCGCCTATTTAAGAAGAGCAGTTTCTTTTGCACATGCAATGGGGTAAGTTTACAATGAAACTGACTCAGTGCATTCCGCAAGCCATTTGGCTGCGCCGCAATGAGTCACTTCCAAAGCACAGGGATGCCACATATTTACAAGAACATGTCATATCTCTGTGCTTCTCCCTGTGCTGGCGCGCAAACTGCAGCCATGCACCGGCGCAGGCACCCTTGCACGATGATGCAAGGATGCCTGAGTCGTGGGGAGATTGTTTTTGTGCAGGAGGAGGCACCTTCCTGCACAAAAATAATCACTACTGCCATTTTACTCTTTCAATGTGTGCTGTAGAATGCAGCACGCACTGAAAGAAGAAAAAACAAGGAGGAATGAAAACATTTCTCCTTGTTGCGCCCCCCACCCCCCTCTACCCCCAGGGACTCAGGCAATCATAGCATTTCCAGATTTACGATTCCTCGTAAATCTGGAAATGTGGGTGGCTCCATGGGTGTTGCGTGGGAACACCCACTGCAACACCCATGTAACGCCCCTTTCACGCAAAGTGCTGCATGTAAAGGGGCCATATTTACGAGGACAGGAAAAGTCACACAGCGTGGCTTTGCCTTTCCTTGAAAACATGGAGCAGTAAAATGCGCCACCAGTAGTCACAAAAAATGATCTACTGGTGGCACAGGGGGCTTGTCAATCTGCCCTAATGTCCCCCATGTACACAGAATGAAATTGACCCTCCCGAAGCAGCATTCCAGGCTCAATTCGGCCCCCTAGTTGTGTCTGCTTTATTGCCCTTGATGGCATTGCCTCCAGGCCTTCTCCAGACTCCGTTACACGTGGTTGTGTGTATGGAACACCCTCTGTGAAGGCCACAGCGTTGTGTCCTCTTGCAGCCTGGGTAAAGTTGACGCAACCACCAGGGGGATTTGCTAGCTTTTCAGAGCGGGGTGGCTTAGCTTTGAAGCTTCCCCAAAACTCGAATCAATTGCAGCGGCTTTACAGTGTGCTGAACATCAGTGTTTATTTTATCCGCCAGAGACACCTCCTTGCATAAACGGAATGAATCTACGCAGAACATATTTCAGGCTACTAAATATTACATTAACCTTACAACGAGTTGTGAACATGTATTTTTATCTCATTCTAAAATCTGCATGCAATTCCCCTTGCGTTATGTATTGTTGCTGTTTAAAGTTAATCCCAACACACCCAGGGGAGCTGTGCATGGTGTCTAATATTGAGTCTCATAGAGAAAATGGCATTGCTATAAAATGGTACGGTGTAAACCCCTTGCATTTATGGATAATTTAGTTTAGAACTGTGAAGACGATATTTCAGTTTGCTTGACAGGATCGTCCAAAGACCTACATGTCATAACGGCCTTTTGTAATATAGCAGGCACTATTTCTAAAGATCTTAAATTAAAGACTACGAAATTTGCCTATTTCCAGCCGAGATGGTTTGACCAAAAATGCACTAAAATAAATAAAAATCTTTAAAAAGCATTAAAATCCATACCTAGGGATAGGGAAATGGTGAGCTCCTTATAAAACGCACATAAACAAAGTTTAAATACAAGGAAAGTAGAAATTAGGGAATCTGCCTGGGAGCACCCTGCTCGACAACCTCGCCAACCTGGGACTCAAGCAACTGGTGTCCACCCCCACCCACCGCGCCGGACACACACTCGACGCCGTCTTCTCATCCAGCACAGACATCGACTTCAGCCACGCCACAGAGCTTCAATGGACGGACCACAGCTGCGTCCACTTCACATTCAAGAGAACGACGACCCACCAACACCAGCGACAGGCCGCCCGCAGAAGCTGGAACAAGATCACAGCAGACCAGCTCGCCACCTCCCTGAGCCAGCACCCTCCTGCCAGCTCAGCGAACCCCAGCCAGGCCGCCGACAACCTCACGAAGTGGATCAGCAACTGCGCGGACGAACTCGCCCCTCTGAGGACCCCGCCTAGCAGACACGGCAGCAAGAAGGCCCCATGGTTCACCGACGAACTCAAGAGCTCCAAGAAGAACTGCCGAGCCCTCGAGAAAGTCTGGAAAAGGGAACCGACACCGGACAACAGGACCTCCTACAAACTTGCCACCCGGAAACACCACCAGCTGATCCGCGCCGCCAAGAAACCAGCATTCAAGGACCGGCTGGACAACAACGCACACAACTGTAAGGAACTCTTCAACATCGTGAAAGAGCTTTCCAACCCCAGCGCAGGAAACAACGACATCACCCCATCGCAAGACCTCTGCAACTCCCTCGCTTCATACTTCCACAACAAGATCACGGACATATACAGCAGCTTCAACAACCAACCAACGCTCACCAGGACCGAACAACCACCCCCCACCACCACCCTCCACGCCTGGACCCCGATCAGCACCGAAGACACCATCCGCACGATGAACTCCATCCACTCCGGATCACCGACCGACCCCTGCCCTCACCACGTCTTCAACAAGGCCGACGCTGTCATCGCACCCCACCTGCGAGACATCATCAACACCTCCTTCGACACCGCCACCTTCCCTGAGAGCTGGAAACACGCCGAACTCAGCGCCCTACTCAAGAAACCAACAGCGGACCCCACCGACCTCAAGAACTACCGCCCCATCTCGCTTCTCCCGTTTCCAGCCAAAGTCATCGAGAAGACCGTCAACAAGCAGATGGCCGCCTTCCTCGAGACGAACGGATCCCTCGACCCCTCACAGTCCGGCTTCCGAGCCAATCACAGCACCGACCGCCCTCATCGCCGCCACCGATGACATCCGAGCACTGATGGACAATGGAGAAACAGCGGCCCTCATCCTCCTAGACCTCTCCGCGGCATTCGACACTGTCTGCCACCGCACCCTAGTGCAGCGCCTCAGCGACGTCGGAATTCAGGAGAAGGCACTGGAATGGATCATCTCCTTCCTCGACGGAAGAACACAGAGAGTCCGCCTGCCACCGTACAAGTCAGAGGCCTCCGAAGTCATCTGCGGCGTCCCCCAAGGATCATCTCTGAGCCCCACCCTCTTCAACGTCTACATGAGCCCCCTCGCGGCCATCGTACGCAAACACAACCTCAGCATAATCTCCTACGCCGATGACACCCAGCTGATCCTCTCCCTGACGAACGACCCCGCCGCCGCCAGAGCCAACCTGCACGAAGGGATGAAAGAGGTAGCCGAGTGGATGACGACCAGCCGCCTGAAACTGAACTCAGACAAGACGGAGGTCCTCATCCTGGGCTCTTCACCCTCCGCCTGGGATGACTCCTGGTGGCCACCCGCCCTGGGCACCGCACCCAAACCGACAGACCACGCTCGCAACCTGGGCTTCATCCTGGACTCCTCCCTCTCCATGACCAGACAAGTCAACGCCGTCTCCTCGTCGTGCTTCAACATCCTGCGCATGCTACGAAAGATCTTCTGGTGGATCCCCACCGAGACCAGGAAGACCGTCACCCAGGCCCTCGTCACCAGCCGTCTGGACTACGGCAACGCCCTATACGCCGGTACCACCGCCAAGCTCCAGAAGAGACTCCAGCGGATCCAGAACGCCTCAGCCAGACTCATCCTCGACATCCCACGAACCAGCCACATCTCCGGACATCTGAGAGACCTTCACTGGCTCCCCGTCAACAAAAGAATCACCTTCCGGCTCCTCACCCACGCACACAAAGCCATACACGACCGAGGCCCGAGCTACCTCAACAGCCGAGTCAACTTCTACGCTCCCAAACGCCACCTCCGATCAGCCAACCACGCCCTCGCCGCCGTCCCCTGCATCCGAAGAGCGACTACAGGAGGAAGGTCCTTCTCCTACCTGGCCGCCAAGACCTGGAACTCCCTCCCTCCCGACCTGCGCCTGACCCAAGACCACCTCTCCTTCAGGAAGAAGCTGAAGACCTGGCTATTCGAGCAGTAGCGGCACCCCCCCCCCCCCCCCCCCCAGCGCCTTGAGACCCTACGGGTATGTAGCGCGCTTTATAAGTGTCACTGATTGATTGATTGATTGATAAGATGGTGCAGGTGGCAAAGACACGAGATAATACACTATTTAGGAAAACCCTAGATCACCCCTTTTTTAAAGATGAGGTAGCTATTAAAACTGAGACCAAAGTTCCTTCAAAAGAATGGTTATCGCACTTTGAATCTATATTCAACCCGAACAAAGAAGATATTCTAATCCCAGATAATAGTTGTACTATAACTATGGCCCCCACTAATCTGGTGCCGATGACATTAAATTAAATAAAAACTACCTTAGACACAAGTAAAAATGGAAAGGCATCTGGCCCGGATGGGGTTCCTATCAACATTTTCAAAAGCGATATAGATTTCTGGTTTGCAATTCTGCTTAGGGTCTGTAATGCTACAGCAGGGGGTGGTATTTCCCACTAGTTGGGTAGAAAGTGTCATAATTCCGATTTTCAAGAAGAGGAATAGAGGGACACTAAATGCTACCGCCCTATATCCCTACTTGATTCTACATCAATGTAAAACAACCAGGATTTGGACTCATAATCAGTAGGGCAGAGCCACATACAATAACAAACGATAGACAGCCACTACTGATAACTGCTTTTACCTTATTTCCAAACATGCCACATAGACCTAAACAGACATGACCACCTAACTTTTCTGATTCTCAGTTTTTTATTTTTCAAAATTTTTTGATCCATAGTTTCATTTGAATGGATTATTCAACAAATTTACCATCATTTATACATTACAAAATACATTCCACAATAAATCCCGCATCCTCACTTTTGACATCTCACCTAAAATCCCAATCACACTTTCAATATTAGATTCACACTCCAAATTACACACTCTTAGCAGCAAAAACACACATTCATCCTTTCACACTAACCAAGACATTACAATTTTTTTGTTCAACATAAACCTATTTGTTGAAAAAAATGACAAGACCTATGGTACACAAATTACATAATTATTGTAAACATCAAAAGTAATTTGAATGATTCAAAACTCTCAATAGGAAACAACTAGCAGGGCGACACGTTTCGAACACCCCAAATGAATGTATTCTCCTCAGGACCAACAAGCTGCAATGATACAAACAGAACAAAACTCTGAATTACTCTTTATGACAAAGTGTACGTTCCTACCTCCCTCTATCACCCCTACTCTCTTTAATAGATCAGCTGATCTATTTAGCTACTGGGAACATGATCCAAGATCTGCAATAACAAATTGTATTGGGCAAATTTAGACAAAACCATTAAACAAGGCCACTTCCACCAAACATTAAATATGTCTCCCCTTGAGGACACTTACTCATAGCCACACTTCAGAAAAATGCCGGGGAGCCTGTATGCAGGTTTGATTACTCTGCGCCAAAAACAAATGAAAAACGCTTTTGAATCAACACATCTAGGTGTGGTACCAAAGCCTTGTAATAATGTATGTTGCATTGAATCAAAACTTACTTTGAAAGGTTCTCTGCGGGAAATTAACAACACCGCGGAACCCTTCACGACAGTGGAATAAATCACTTCAACGCCGCGCTATAACAAGAAATCGCCAGGAAAAGCCTGTCATTTACAGTGTTCGAAGTAAAAAACGTGCCTTTCGTGTTCTGTTTGAAATTGCCCCAACATACCTTTGTTTTAAGGGGCGGCGGTCTTTTCTTTTGTCTGATGGAATCGCAACGAGCAATGCGGGCAACTGCTTCTGGGTTGGTACACAGCTGGAACTCTTTTTCTGACACGCCAGCGGTAACACGTAATGACATTCTCTTTCTGGGCTGATTAATGGATGAGACTCACGCTCCGGGCATTCTGGGCATTGTAGTAAAAAATCGAGAAACTTTGTATTCTCGAACACGAAACAAACGTTTAGTGAAAATACATTATGACTTTGTTTTTGTGCAACAATCTCTGCATACAATCCCAGGAACGTAGAGAATTTGTATTGTAATTATACTGCTCATGGTGCACCGCATTATATGATCACTGCTGACCATAGATTGTATGAATTCTTTTAGGAAGGCTGATTGTGACCGCATGATGGGCAATGACATGAATGTTTAGTCTGGATATGGCAGTATGGCTTGGTGGCATGCTAGTGACTAAGTGCAACACAACTTAGGCTAAAAAAAGTCCTCATCCTAGCTTATAGATTTCAGATAGTTCATTTAATCCATTGACTGCTGAGTTAAATTTGACAATTAGTAGAGCTTCTCTGCGGGTCAATTTCAACTCCAAATCTCCACCCCTAGTGTCTAGTTCAACTTTTGAAATCACAGTCCATTTCAGATCTTTTTCAGCGTGATTGTTTAATCTCTGATGGTTAACCAAGGGTGTTGTTTGTTCATTTTTCCGGATCCGTGATTTATGTTGTAAAATTCTCAATCTTACTTCCTGGTTTGTTTTACTGATAACACACCACATTTACACAATGAAAATTTACCCTTTTTTTGCGAAGTGTCTAGCTGTAGTTTATGAACACTAACTCTACCAGAACCTAGGGAAACCTAGCAAAACTATACATTTTTAAAAACTAGACTCCCAGGGAAATCCAGGATGGTGTGATTTGACTGCCTCCCACTAGGTTCTGTTACCCAGAATCCCTTGCAAACCTAAGAAATTGTCAAAAAAACACAGGGGCATATTACCAACCAATAGAGATAATTTTTGTCTCTACCTTATTTAGAGACAAAAATTATCGCCGCAAATCGGCGATTTTTATCGCAGATAAACCTTGCTATTAGCAAGGTTTATCGCAAATGCGATAAAAAACGCCCGCAATGCATGAATATCGCTGAAAAGTCAGCGATATTCATGCATTATCGAGCAAATGCTCTTAGCCATGTTATCCACCTCCCATTGGATAACATGGCTAAGAACTGCTCCTGGGCAAGTGTTAGCTTTTGGAGATATTCGCGCTTAGCGCGAATATCTCCAAAAGTTGGTAATAGGAGATAGCGATGTTAGCGACTGTTTTCAGTCGCTAACATCTTGGCACGCCCACTTTGCATGTCATTAGTGATAAATATCACTGACATGCTAAGCGGGGCCCAAGATGGTCACTATCTCCTATTAGCTGTCGCTAACTGGTGTTAGCGACAGCTTGGTAATAGGGAGATAATTTTATCTCCGCTTTCTTGGCTTTTAAAGCCAAAAAAGCGGAGATAAAGCCCCTTGATAATATGCCCCACATTTCCCCCCATATCTGTGGTGGAAAGTTCTGGAATCTGCGTGGATCCACAAATTTCCACCCACCCCGCGTTCCCTAAAGTCCTACTAGAAACATGGTACCTCACTTGTGTGGGTCGGCCTAGTGTCCGTGACAGGAAACGGTGCAAAACGCAATGTGGTCACACCTAAATTTCGCAGTGAAAAATGACCCTTTTTTGGCAAAGTGCCTAGCTGTAGTTTGTGAACCCTAGCTCTTCCGGCACCTAGGGAAACCTACCAAACCCACACATTTCTGAAAACTAGATGCCCAAAGGCTTCCAATGAGGTATGGCTTGCGTGGATCCCCCAACATTTCCTTACCCAAAATCCCCTGCTAATCTCAATTTTAGCCAAAAAAATCACTTTTTTCACACATTTTTGTGCCAATGCCCCCACCCTAATACAAATTTGCCCAAAAAAGTCCCTGATGTCTAGTGGACTTTTTGCCCCCCCTGGGGGGGCAAATTGGGGGCTCCTGACCCATCTGCCCCCCGTGGGACAGGAAGGCTGTAATTTTTGCGTGGAGTGGGTAGGGATACGGGAATGCCCGTTTTGGGCTGCCCCAGTTTAAATAAAAATTTGCCCCAAAAAAAACAGTGGCATTTAGAGGGCTTTTTGCCCCCCACCCCCCCGGCGGAGCTGATTGGGGGCTAAAGCCCCCATCAGCACCCCCAGGGGATCTGAAAGTCCACTAGACGCCAGGGAGTTTTTTTGACAAATTTTAATTAGGGTGGGGGCTGCCCAAAACGGGCATGCCAATGCCCCCACCCTGATTAAAATTTGCCAATAAAATCCCTGACGTCTACTGACTTTTTGCCCCTCTGGGGGGCAGGAAGGCTGTAATTCTGCGGGGAAGGTGGTGGGGGCATGGGCATGTCTGTTTTGGGCAGCCCTCACCATAATTCAAATTTGCCTACAAAACATCCCTGGTGACTAGTGGGCTTTTTGCCCCCCCCCCCCTGGGGGTGCAGATTGTGGGCTAATGCCCCCATCTGCCCCCCAGGGGGAGCAGAAAGCCTACTAGATGCCAGGGATTTTTTTGAGCAAATTTTAATTAGGGTGTTGGTTGCCAAAAACGGGCATGCCAATGCCCCTATCCTAATAAAAAATGTGCCCCAAAAAATCCCTGGCGTCTAGTGGGCCTCTTGCCCCCCGGGGGGCAGATGGGCGCTCATGCCCCATTGCCACTCAGGGGGGCAGGAAGGCTGTAATTTTTGTGGGGGAGGGGGTGGGTGCATGGGCATGGCCATTTCGGCCAGCCCCCACCCTAAGTCAGACTTGCCCCAAAATAACCCTGACGTCTAGTGGGCTTTTTACCCCCCCAGGGGTGCAGATTAGTGGCTACTGCCCCATTTGCCCCCCGGGGGGGGCAGAAAGGCTGTAATGGTGGTAGGGAGGTGGGGGCATTGGCGTGCCCGTTTCGGGCAGTCCCACCCTAAATAAAATTGTGCAAAAAAATCCCTTGCATCAAGTGGGCTTTCTGACCCCCGGGGGGCAGATTGGGGGCTACTGCCCCCATCTGCCTCCCAGGGTGGGCAGAAAGCCTGTAATGGTGGCGGGGAGGTGGGGGCATTTGCGTGTCCGTTTCGGTCAGTCCCACCCTAAAAAAAAGTGGGAAAAAATCCCTTGCATCAAGTGGGCTTTCTGCCTCCCCCCCCCCCGGGAGGCAGATTGGGGGCTGCTGCCCCCATAAGCCTCCCAGGGTGGGCAGAAAGGCTGTAAAGGTGGTGGCGGAGGGTGCTTTGGCGTGCCCGTATCGGGCAGCGCACTGCCTAAAAATAAATGGTGCAAAAAAAAAAAATCTCTGGTGTTTAGTGGGCTTTCTGGCCCCCTGAGGGGCAGATTTAGGGCTACTGCCCCATCTGCCACCCAGGGGGGGCAAAAAATCGGTAAATGTGGTGGGCAGAAAGGCTGTAAAGGTGGTGGCGGAGGGTGCTTTGGCGTGCCCTATCGGGCAGCGCACTGCCTAAAAATAAATGGTGCAAAAAAAAATCCCTGGCGTTTAGTGGGCTTCCTGGCCCCCGGGGGGGGGCAGATTGGTGGCTAGTGCCCATCTGCCCCCCAGGGGGGGCAGAAAGGCTGTAATGGTGGCGGGGGCATCGGCGTGCTCGTTTCCGGCAGCCCCACCCTAAAAAAAGGCGCGCAAAATAATTCCTGGCATCAAGTGGGCTTTCTGACCCCCAGGGTGGGCAGAAAAGCTATAAAGCTGGTGGGGGTGGTTTTGGGCAGCCCCCACCCTAAAAATAAAAGGTGCAAAAAAATCCCTGGCGTTTATGAGCGTTCCGGGGGCAGAAAGACTGTAATTTTGTGGCCAGGGGGTTGGGGGCATTGGCATGCCCGTTTTGGGCAGCCCAACCCCTAATAAATATCCCATAAAAAATCCCTGGTGTCTAGTGGGTTTTTTGTTCCCCCCGGGGGGGCAGCTTGGGGGCTACTGCCCCATCTACCCCCGGGGGGGGCAGAAAAGACAAATGATGCCAATATTTTTATTGTGAGATGTCATGGGGGCTCTGCCAAGGACGGGCGGGGTGAGGACTTTAATGGGTGTTGGCGTTGAGAAGCAGGAGCTGGAGGCCAACAAAACCGTGATACTGTGACTCGCCCCGCCCCGCCCCTTCTGGAGAAGTGTGGCTGGACAAGGTACGAAAGTGTATACTGCGCTTTTAGTTTTCACGGGGAGGGACAGGGTAGATGACGTCTGGGGAGGTCATGGGGCTATGTCCTTTTCTTTTGCACACCCTTCTTATTCGTGATATTTTTATGGGGGATAAGACTTTGGTGGTAGCCCCTGATGAACCCTCACCCCCTGCACCCTTCTTACAACTCGTAACCCGTGGGCTCGAGCCTTAAAATCTGTGGTCTCTTTTCTTTTCTTACCAGAGACAAGACGAAGACCCCTTTCCTGAAGGGCCGAAGCCTCGTCAAGAGCCAAGACCCAGGAATCATCTTTCCCCCGCAAGACCCAGAAGCGAGCCGGATATCGCCATAACAAACAACAGATGGATGTTACTTTACTTTGAGTTGTTCAATAAATACCGTAAAGACTACAGTGGTCAGTCACTCATTTCTTCGCCACCTCGACCCCTCCGCCTATAGCTCGGCGACAAGTGGCGAGCCAGCCAGGAGTGTATGCCCAAATCCAAAAGTACTGCCAGGAATGCCCGATCTGCCAGCGACGTAATCCTTATGTCCATCATAGGTAGACCGTTTGACCGCTTGGGAATGGATCTTCTCGGGCCCTTACCTATGTCAGGTCGGGGACATAAATACGCCTTAGTGTTGGTTGATTCCGGGCAGCCACCTCCTCCGTTATAGCCCAAAGATTAATAGAGGTGTTTTCACACATGGGGTTCCCCAGGGAGATTATTACTGATTAAGGCACGCCTTTTGTGTCTCGTTTGATGAGGCAGGTGTGTAAGCAACTACGGATCAAACATATAAAAACCTCTGTTTACCATCCCCAGACAGATGGTCTGGTTGAGCAATACAATGGTAGTCTAAAGCTCACTTTAGAAAAGCTTCTGTCCGGGGATGGTAAAAACTGGGACCAGATATTGCCGCTGGCCCTTTTTGTTCTCCGTAGCTAAACCCAAGCCAGCTTAGGAACCGTACCTTTTGAGTTGCTGTTTGGTCGGAGCCCTAGGACCTTGCTAGAGATCACAAAGGACAGTTGGGAAAAAGAGGGGGCGCAGGAAGCCAAGGCTTTATTAGACTATACCCGTCAGCTACAGACATGGATCCATAAACTTAGAGCCATTGCCAATGGCCATCTGGCCATAGCACAGGTAAAACAGAAAGCATTCTACGATAGATGAAAGAAGTGGAGGGAGTTAAACATCAGTGACTGGGCCTTGGTGTTGTTGCCCACCTCCACCCACAAATTAAAAAAAGAGTGGCAAGGCCTGTTTAAAATCATCCGAAAGATAGGACGAACCACTTACCTCCTGCAGTTATCCGGAACCAAGACTCAAATGTACCATATTAATCTTTTTTTTAAATGGCTGGGTACCCCCCTCAAGCAGTTCACACAGTATCTACCGCCACACCATCTCCTCATACCGTCAATGATACCCCTATCAACCCAGACCTTTCTGTCTCACAAAAAGAAGAAATCCTTTATCTCCTTCTCCGCTATTCGGACGTGTTCTCAGATCAGCCAGGAAGAACCCAACTCGCAGTACACTCCGTCCCTACACCGCCGGGTGTTGTGGTTAAGCAGAAACCCTACCGTATACCCGAAGCTCGACGACTTGCCTTTCAGGACGAAGTAAACCAAATGCTGCAATCAGGAGTGATTGTCCCATCACACAGCAATTGGTGTTCGCCGATGGTCCTTGTGCCAAAACCGGATGGCAGCATCCTGTTTTGCATTGACTTCAGGGCCGTAAATAGAGTTTCCAAGCAAGACGCCTATCCCCTCCCTCAAGTGGATGAATTGCCAGAACGCCTTGGTGAAGCTAAATACATGACTACAATCGACCTCACCAAGGGATACTGGCAGATTCCTCTAGCCCCTGCCGACCAAGAGAAGACCGCATTTTCCACTACTTCCGGCCACTTCCACTTCACCGTACTCCCTTTTGGGTTGCACGGGGCACCTGCAACTTTTCAAAGGGCCATGGATACCTTGCTATCTCCTCATCGGAACTACTGCTCAGCTTACTTGGACGACATTGTCGTCTTCAGTAAGACATGGGAAAACCAAACTGAACATCTGAATAGTATCCTCTCTAATCTTAGAGCAGCAGGGTTCCATATTAGCGCAAACAAATCCTGAGTCTCCTTCCGAAAGGTTAAATACATAGTCCCCCAAGACATACGTCTTGGGGGACGGGCTTGTGGAACCCCAAACAGAAAAGATTGAGGCCATTCAGGCTGTTCCTTATCCCAAAACCAAAAGAGATCTGATGGTGTTTCTGGGCCTAGTGGAGTATTATCGCAGATTCATAGCCCAATTTGTTGATCAAGCAAGACCCCTCACTGATCTTTTGCGTAAAACCCACACCTCTCCCCGGTTGCCAGCCCCCTCTGACAGAGAAGCCAATGCATTCCAAGCATTGAAAAATGCCCTTACATCCTCCCCTGTACTCAATGAGCCTGTCAGACCCGGAAGGGGCGGATAAAGCTGTGCCAGAGCAATGCGCAAGCGCGGAAGCTGGAGGACGAGTTGCCGTTGAGAAGCAGGTGCTGGAGGAGAATACAAACGAGACGGGAAGAAGAACGGATGAAACCGGAGACCTCGGAGCCAGAAGGACCGAAGAGCCAGGAGGCCAACAAAACAGTGACTCGCCCCGCCACACTTCTGGAGAAGTGTGGCTGGACAAGGTACGAAAGCGTATACTGCGCTTTGGATTTTCACGGGGAGGGACAGGGTAGAAGACGTCTGGGGAGGTCACGGGGCTATGTTCTTTTCTTTTGCACACCATTCTTATTGGTGATATTTTTTGGGGGATAAGACTTTGGTGGTAGCCCCTGGTGAACCCTCACCCCCCGCCCCCTTCTTAAAACTCATAACCCGTGGGGCCGAGCCTTAAAATCTGTGGTCTATTTTCTTTTCTTACCGGAGACAAGACGAAGACAAGACGAAGAGAAGTGTGGATCAATGGTTAGAGCGGCAGACCCCGTTGCAGAGGTCTAGCCCGGGACCAAGGTTCAATTCCCGCCTAGGCGGGTCTTGGGCTCAATTTCCTCGGACCTGATAATTCTCGCCTCGGTGCCTATTCTAATCATGGGTCCCACTCTGCAACTCTGGGCAATAGCTTGCTTAATCTCCACAACGGCCCCAACAACGCTAGGATGCCTGGCTTCACCTTGGGGGTGCCCAGGAGTGGGCACCTCACAGGGAAAAGCCAGGAAGGGATCCACAGCGGTATGCGTACAAGCGCCGAGATACCCTCATGGGTCGATTTGTGCGCTATACAAGTACTAATACATTACATTACATTATATTACATTTCCTGAAGTGCCGAAGCCTCATCAAGAGCCAAGACCCAGGAATCATCTTTCTCCCGCAAAACCCTGAAGCAAGACGGATATCGCCTTAACAAACAACGGATGGATGTTACTTTACTTTGAGTTGTTCAATAAATACCGTAAAGACTACAGTGGTCAGTCAATAATTCCTTCGCCACCTCGACTCCTCCCCCTATATCTCGGCGACAGGGGAGCAAATGCCCTTGCTCAAAGGGCCGTCCCCCCTTCCATGGTGCCTAGTGGGTGGATCCCTGCTTGGGTATCACCCTCCTAGGGCAATCCCCAAGCAGGGATCCACTCTTAAGGCTCTTTTGGCATAAAGGGAATCCCTCTGGTGCCCGCACCAGAGGGATTTCAAGGGGGTATACACCCGTTACAATGGATCTTTTACTCCGCAGACCCATTACAACGCGACCATTACTCCGCATACCATTACAACGCATTGCGCTGGGGGGCGCTCTAGGATAGGGAATAAGTATAATTTACTATCCAACACCTTCCCTAGGGTCCACGGGGACTGGAGTTAGAATAGTAAATTATACTTACCACTATCCAGCGCCCCAAGGCGCTATGCGTTGTAACGGTATGCGGAGTAAAAGTCGCGTTGTAATGGTCTGCGGAGTAAAAGTATGCGTTATAACGTCATACATCCTTTCAAGGGTGATGTTTCATGACGAGCTGGACTCGTCATGAGCACACAACCACTGTGTGCCATGATGAGTCCAGCTCATCATGAGCATCGAAGGGGTCAACTGTTATGCGCTTTATGTTCCATGAGGCATCAGATTGATTGAGTAAATTGTACATTTTTTGGTATGATGCAAACTTTTTGGAATGCTTTTATGGTTGTATGTTGAAAACCAAATAAAGCTTGTCCTCGCTGGAGTAGGAGATGAACCGAGATCAGATGGTCACCAGGAAGGCGACCAGAAAGAGGATTCAGTTCCAAAAATCTAGACCTCAGTTTTAGCTGAGTCAAGTTTAGGACAATTCATGGACATCCACTGACTGACTGCCCGCATACACTTGTAGCATCTTGAATCATTCCTGAAACCCTTGGGACTAAGTACACGGGGATTTGGTATGCGACGTTTACGACGCAACCATTACAACGCCGTTCCATTACGACGCGGTCATAACAACGAATTGCGCTGGGGGGCGCTCAAGGATAGTAAATCATTTAATTTACTATCCCAACACCTTCCCTACTATCCACGGGGACTGGTGTTGGAATAGTAAATTAAATATTTTTTAATTTGCGCCCCCCAACGCAAGTCGTTGTAACAACTTGCGTTGTTACAACCGCGTTGTAATGGAACGCGTTGTAAAAGTGTGCGTCCTAATGACGTACATCCGGGGATTTGTGTATCGTCTGCATATGACGTCAGGGAGAAGTCATATAATCTTATGGTTCCACCAAAGGTGTAACATATACAATACAAATTGTCAGGCTGAGCGTAGATCCTTGGGGGACCCCGCATGGAAGAGAGTATGAGGGAGAGGTGTAATTACCCAAATTAACAGTCTGGCCCGATCACTGAGGAAGGAGTTCAACAACTTCCTGGCTGTTCCTGACACCCCTATCCTGCTCATCGGATCCATAAGTAGTTCATGATTAACTGTATCAAAGGCTGCTGATTGATCGAGCAGGACAAGAGCGGCTCATTCTCCCTGGCGCAGGGTTGTCCTAATCTCCTCAATAGCTTTAAGAACTGTCTCTTTGCCGTGCCCAACATGGAAGCCAAACTGAGTGGGGTTTCAAATATTTGTTAGCATAGATAGAACATATTCGGCCAGTTGCTTGTTCAGCACCTTTCTGATCAGCTTTCAGGCAAAGGGAGACAGGAGATAAGACGATAATTGCTAGGTATCTGTAGATCAAAAGATGGTTTCTTGTTCACAGGTATAACTAAGGACTTCTTCCACCTGGAGGGAAAGAGGCCCAAAGCCACATCCCTGATGAAAGATATCTGTCAGTATAGTTGCAATAATCTCATCTGCTAAACTAGCTACCCTAGATGGACAGGAGTCATACGGAGAGTCAGACTTTGAGGATTTAATCATTTTCATCATCTCCTTTCTGAAAGGAGAAATAAAGTCCTCAAGCTTGATAAGAGTAGTGTGATAATCAGGAATAGAGGTGACTGAGATGGCCTCTGCAGTAAGGGTTGTAAAGTTATTAGAAAAGCGCTCGACTTTAAGTCGGAAAGCATCCTCCAAATTGTTAAAAAAGGACTGTGAACAGTCCTTGGGTGTATTGGGGGTGACAGCAATTAGTTTTTCAAAAATAGAGAACAATTCTTTGGAACAGTTACTTGCTGCTTCAATCTTGCCTGTGAAGTATGATGGTGTTTCCTTTTAAATCAAGGACTTGTATGGAACTAGGCACCTTATATATTTAGCATTTTCAATTTCGCAATAATCCGAACTCCAACGTTTGTCTTGTCTCCTGCAGATCTGCTCGATCATAAGGTCCTCCGACAACCAAGGAGCTGATAGGTTATTTCTTTTGATCTGAGTTCTTTTAACAGGAGCCAAAGAGCGAGACACGTCATCTAGCCACTGGGTATACTGCGAAATAGCTAACTGTGTATCATTAGAAAGATTGGGACGAGACCTGTCTAGCCGAAAATAAAACTCTTCAGCAAGGATGTTATACCATGCATGAGAGGATGTCCAAACTGAATGAGCAGGGAGTTCCTGTCCAGTTTTGAGAACTGGATATTAAAGAAGATTGCTCCATGGTCAGACCAGGATAGAGGCAAAGACTTTATGCTGCCTATAGAAGCATTGTTCAAAAAGTCACATCAAGGGTATGGCCTGCTAAATGAGTTGGGCCATCCACCAGTGGACAGACCAAAAGCTAACATAGTGGAATGAAGAAACTCCTTATCAGGACCGAAGGATCTAATGAAGCCTCTAGGTAAACATTAAAATCACCTAGGACTGTAAAATCACTAAGCAGAATATCGGCCTCTATAAGACTACTAATCTTTTGTGTAAAATTGGCACATGGCCCCGGTGGCCGGTAAACGAGAATACCTTTTAAATACTGAGGCTTTAAAAGGCCTTGCGGTCTGATACCCTGACTATCCTTAAATCGTTAAATTCAGGCTCTCCTACTGACCCCTGCCACGCAAGGCTACTGGCAGCAGTTGCGGATGTAGTCAATTTAGAAGTTAATAAAATTGTCCCTCGAGCTGCTACGATTCCACCTGAGAGGAAATAGGCAAAACTCCTTCCCTTGCTCAAATAGCCCTCACTTAATCCTACCACCCGACTAGCTACCACCAAATCTCACTCATCCCGGCGGTGGCGAAGGTGTGTGGGAAGGTTGCCTTTAAGCAGCTCTCGGAGTTTGTTGAGACATCTGTCGCCCTCCACCCCACCCAGTCGGGCTTCAGGGCCTCCCACAGCACCGAGTCGGCTTTGGTTAAGATGGCGGGGGCTATTAGAGAGTGTCTGGATGCTGGCGGCAGAGCAGTGCTACTTCTTTTAGATCTCTCTGCTGCATTTGACACCATTCCTCATCAACAACTTATTGCACGGTTGTCTCATATCGGCATCTCGGGGCAGGTATAAAAGTGGATTGAATCCTTTTTAGCTAATAGATCTCAGCTAATATGATAGCCTCCTTTCTCTTCTAGGCCTAGAAGTCTAAATATGGGAGTCCCTCAGGGCTCTACACTGAGCCCCCTTTTGTTTAATATTTTTATGACACCCCTAGTCTACCTGGCAGAGAAGCTGGGCGCCAAAATCATAGCATATGCTGATGATACCCAGCTCCTCTTCACGTGGAACAAAACTGACTCCTCTCCGTCAATTGCTAAAAACTGCCTTGCTGAAGTCTTTAAGTGGCTAGCAAAGGCCCAACTGAAATGCAATGAGTAGAAGTCGGAGACACTCATTTATGGCTCCTTCCCTCCTCATTTCAGGGAAGGCATCTGGCCTGAGGGCTACCCTATGCCTAGCTCCTCGGGGTGTCCGGCAAAAAATCTGGGGGTTAGGTTTGGTGAGGATTTAGAAATTTCTCCCCCAGATTAACAAGTTGGCAGGTGAGTATTTTGGCACACTTAAACGTTTAAGGAAGTTCCTGCCTCTTCTGCCTAAAATGGCCAAGGAGATGGTGACCGCGCACTCATTTTGTCAAGGCTAGATTACGCCAATGCCTTGTACGTTGGTCTCCCGGAGTACCAGCTAAAAAAGCTGCAGATTGTTCAGAACACGACGGCGGGAGCTTTGTTGGGTATGCCTGGCAGATCTAGTGCTAGTCAGAACCTTTGTGATCTACATTTGCTCCCGGTTGAGCAGTGGGTTCGTCTCAAGGCTCTCACGCTTGTTAATGGTGCCCTTTATAAGACAGGGCCTCATTATCTTAGGAGACGTTTTTCATTCTACGTACCGCCTTGACAGCTGCGATCTACAGGCCAATGCCTTGCTGTTGTTCCTAGGTATCGCCTGATTAGATTAGGAGCAGTTCCCTTTCGGTTAAAGCGGCCATGGCCTGGAACACCTTGCCCTTCAGACTTCGTAATACTGATAACCTTAGGCTTAATAAAAAGCAGTTAAAAACTCTGCTATTTAAGTAATCATAAGTCAGGCCAACCCTTTTCCTTCCTTGCCGTTTGACATTTGCGCCGGGACACTTCCGAGTAGCTGTGAGTGTTATAAATGGAGCCTAACATAACAGGTTTGAATAGTTCAACATAAAAGGAAGCTGCTTCACAAATGGAAAAGGGCAGGGGAGAGCAACGAACAACAAGAGCACTCCCAGGAGGTTAAGTAGTTGTACCTAATTTCAGCTGGGGCAGTTAGGCAGATGTTAGACGAGTCAGCCTTAGGGTTGTCTTCACCCAATTGTTTTGCCTTCTCCCCTCCTTTTGCTGCCTTTGTTGGCCTTTGGACTCTGGGCACTTTACCACTGCTAACCAGTTCTAAAGTGACCAGCGCCTGCTCACCAGACCTCAGGGATCTTGCAGGCTTATACCAATGGAAAAGCAACTTCATACATAGAGGGCCGAGGTCATGCAAAGCTTTGAAGACCACGCAGAGTGCTTTGAAAATTATTTGTTTACGAACTGGCAGCCAGTGTAGCTTCACCAGATCCTGTGCTACCGACGCAAACTTAGGGGTATCCGTAATCAGACGAGCGGCTGCATTCTGCAGGATCTGGAGTTTATTAAGTAAACCCTGTTGGGCATTCAGCATGAGGCCGTTACGGTATACAACCTTTACAACGAAATTTTTACCACGCACTACCATTACAACGCGGTCATTACAACGCATACCATTACAACGCATTGCGCTGGGGGGCGCTCTAGGATAGGGAATAGGTTAATTTACTATCCAATAACCTTCCCTAGTGTCCACGGGGACTGGAGTTGGAATAGTAAATTAAACTATTCACTATCCAGCACCCCAAAGCGCTATGCGTTGTAATGGTATGCGTGGTAAAAACCGCGTTGTAATGGTATGCGTGGTAAAAGTATGCGTTGTAACGTCATACATCCGGCCGTTACAGTAGTCAAGGCGTGAGAGCACCAGTCCTGTTACCACTGTTTTCCTATGTTATACCGCCAGAAATGGTAGAACTATCCGAATCATTTTGAGCAAGTAATGCGTTGTTGATGATAGTGCATTGATCTGTGGTTTAAAGGACAAGGATTCGTCCATAAGAATGCCCAAGTTTTTAACCTTCGCCACTGGTGAGGGAAGGGTCCCCATTTCTTCTGGCCACCACCATGGGAACCAGAAGTTGTCCTTGGAACCGAAAAGCAGCACTTCCGTCTTTGCTGAGTTGAGCTTAAGACAGTTTTGTGCCATCCAGTTACCAACCTCTCGCATACAGCCTCTAAACCTGTCTGCCCTACTGTCTGTTTCGCCCGGGAGCAGCGACACTACAATCTGCGTGTCGTCTGCATATGCTGTAAGATTAAAGCCAAAGGATCGAATCACGGGCGCTAGGGAGGAGACATACACATTAAAAAGGGTCGGACTCAGGGAAGACCCCTGGGGGACTCCACAAGGAAGCACAAATGGGCGTGATTCAAAGTCCCCCAGGGACACCGTCTGAGTCCTGCTGGCAAGGAAGGCTTGCAAGATCTTCAATGCCTTTCCTTGAATTCCGCAGCCCTCCAACCGGTCCACCAACAACTTGTGATGGACCGTGTCGAAGGCCACGGAAAGATTCAGCAGGATCAGAGCGGATCTGCCTCCTGCGTCCATCACTCTTCGTATGTCTTCCACAGACTTAATCAGAGCCGATTCCGTACTGTGCTCTGCCCGGAATCCGTGCTGAGATGGATCTACATGTTCTCCTAACCTCAGGAAGGTGCTCAGCTGAGTGTTAAGAATGCCCTCCATGATTTTAGCTGGGAGGGGTAGTCTGGCAATTGGCCGATAGTTGTTCATCTCGGTTATATCCAGGTTGTTTTTTTTAAGGAGGGGTAAGATGGATGCTTGTTTCCATCTAGAGGGGAATTCCCCACTATCTAGCATGAGGTTGAACAGGGGGGTGAGACCCGCTGCAATGGTGACCGGGATTAATTTAGCAATTGTGGCAGGGCAGGGGTCATGAGGAGAACCCGACTTTATCCTTTGTAGTCGGCTCACTACCTCCTCCTCACCAATTTGGGTAAAACAAAGGAGTTTTTCAGAGTTGCTATCCCTCTCTGAGTCAGTAATTAGGGTGGGAATCCTAATTTGATTGTCTAGAGTAGTGAAAATCTTTTCCACTTTCTCCAAGAAAAAGCTGGCCAGCTTCTCACAAAGTTGGAGGCTGGGTGGTATCTCTATGGTTTTGGGGAGTACCAGGGTTGACACCGTCCGAAATAGTTCCTTCGGAACATTGTTGGCTTCTTTGATCCATTTCGTGAAGTATGCACGTTTAGCCAATCGTATCATCTCTTTATAGACTCTCTGCTCTATGTTGAGTAGTCTTTTGTCCGCCTCTCTGTAATTTAACCGCCAGGCTCTTTCCAGTTTTTTACAGAGGATTTTGTGGTCTCTAATCTGATCCGAAAACCAGTGGGCGGAGGGGTTTGTACGGTGGGAGCCAGTTGCAGACATGCTGACTCAAGCCAATTAGTGTAGGCTGTGGCGGCTTCCACCACATTCCCTGGGAGGGGCACTAGAGATGTTTTCAGTACGCCCTCCAGAGTTTCACCGTTTATAATATTCCATTTCCTAACCTGTCTTGGAGCATTTTTAGCTTTACAAGGTCTCATGGGGGGAACTAGAGTGAATTTAAAATAGACTGCTGCATGGTCAGACCAGGAGACCAGCTGCACTGTCAGTATATCTAGATTGGGATGGTTGGAGAAATTACCGTCTAGGGTATGTCCTGCCATATGGGTCGGGCCTTCGACCCATTGCTTCAAATCCACTCCCTGCAGTAGGTCAATCAAATCATGCGTATCTGGATCCGAACCGCATTCGAGGTGAAAGTTAAAATCCCCTAGTAGGGTAAAGGATTAGGCACAGACTGCTACTTTGAGTAGATTACTCAAAGCTGTAACAAATGGGGCTTTGGTCCCTGGGGGCCTATACACTAGTACACCTCTGAAAGTTTGATGGTCAGATAAGGTGAAATTAAACAAAAGAGCCTCATCTAGCCCTATAGGTCCAGGTTAAAAGGACCCTCTAATTGAGTTGTGGTAGATAATAGCCAGGCCTCCGCCTTTCCTCTTTTCTCTATTTTGAGTGTGACAAACGTACTCCGGAGGGGTGGCGTTAATGATGTCTGGACCTGAGGCAGCATCGGTCCAGGATTCAGTGATGAATGCTATCATTACTCCCCCAACCAGAATTAGGTCCGCTACTTCTGTACTGTGTTTAACCAGTGATCTAGCGTTAAGGAGTAAACATTTCACAGAGGGGAGTTCTTTCCTCACTGGTATTTTCTCAAAGGCCTTGGGGGGCTCAATGGGTTTCCAGCACAGTCTGGGCAAAGACTGTAGGCAGTTAGCGCACTGGTGAGGATTCCTCAGTACGTCATCCCCCATTTCCAGAGTCGTGCAGCCTGTCAAGTTGCTACTGCCCCTTAAAGCCCACAAGGTATCACTGTTATAGATAAACCGCGAGGTTGGATCGGGAAGCATCCAAACAGGGGGTCTGGCCCTAGGCGCGGGTCCGGCGCAGACGGGCTTGCCTTTGGCGAGCCTTCGGCGCGCCCGCTGCGCCCGTCCGCTGCGCTTCCCAGGAAAGGGTGCCATTTTATATGAGAAGCGGTGGGAGGGGCGGAGCACTAGTCTGCTCGGCCGGCTCCTCACCCAAGATGGCGGGACCCACGGGAGGAGTTGTCTCTGGTTCGGTGATGTCTAAAACAATGTGCAAATGAGCAATGAGATTTTTAAAAGACACAACAAATATGTAGCGATTTTTTAAAAAAGATATCAGATGCCTTTTGAGCATTCTACGAGTCTCTCTACACAGCAGAGCCCCTACTGGAGTCTGACGCACAGGCACAATTGCCTCCTGTGGTCCACCCGGAAGCCGGTGCGACTATGATTCGGATAGGATGCGGATATCACCACTCAGGAGGTCTTAGAGGCCATGCAGAAGTTAGAGCCTAACAATGCACCAGGCCCAGATGGCTATATGCTGAATTCTATAAGTTATTCGCCCTGTGGCTTGCCCCCCTCTTGGCATGCTTGTTTAACCCTTTAAGTGACACGGTCACGTTACCCAAATCTATATGCTTAGCCACAATCCCAGTGATTCCTAAAGCCGGTAAAGACCCCAAATGCTGTTCTTCTTACCACCTGATCTTCCTTTGAACGTTGACACAAATTTTTTTGCCAGCGCTCTTGCACACAGACTAATCCCCTACGTTCATGGTTTAGTAGACCGAAACCGGGCTGGGTTTGTACCGGAGCTGGCGTTTAGTGATAAAAAAAAGCAGTTATGCCATCTGCTGGATAAGGTGCAGCGCGCTCAGACACAGGCCACACTGCTCTTAATTGACACTGAAATGACCTTTGATCGTGTGCATTGGCCTTTTCTACAGTGTCCTACAGAAAGTAGGCATTGGGTCCCAACTCTGTAACTGGGTTTGATCATGCTACCATGCCCCTCGGGCCAGTGTGCAGGTGAATGGTGTAAAATCCGCTGTGTTTCCTATCATGTGCGGAACACGGCATGGTTGACGCCGTCTCACCTGCTTTTTGCACTCCATATGATGACCCTAGCAGAGCGCATACTCAACGACCCCAATAAATCGGGCATATGGATGGACGCGAGAGAACATAAGATCATGCTACACACCGATGATGTCCTTTTGACCCTTACAGGCCCTGAACAAACCTTAACAACCGTGATGACTGAGCTAACCAAATTCAGTGCCGCCTTCAGGTTTAAGTCCAATCTATAAAAGTCCCTGGCCTTCGGTATAGCCATTCTGGTGATGGAGACAACCCTTTTGGCGACCCTTATGCCCTTCCAGTGAGCAGAGAACGGGATTTCTTATCTGGCCCGAGCCACTCTGCACTTGGCTCGGGCATGTAGCAGCCATTAAAATAACATTAATGCCTAAACTTCTCTATGTCTTGCAGATAACAGAACCGGGACCCAATGCCTACTTTGACACGGCTCCCAGGCAGGTCGCTCCCCACTGCCGCTGTACTTCCTCATTGTACTGGTGCTGTTTATCATTCTGCCGCACTGCCTTGACTGTACTCTCCTTGTTCTAAGACTGACTAATTTTCCTTTTTTCCCGCTGTACTGCTTCGCTTGTACTGGTATTTTTCCTCTCACTCTGCTGCACCGCTCTGACTGTACTTGCCTATTGTAGCTTGCCTACATTCATTTTTTGTTCCCTTCCTGACAATTCTGTGCCCTGCTTGCCTTCTGTTCCCCCCCGCCACCCTCACCCATTTTTCCCCCCTCTACCTGCTGCTGCGTCCCCGCCCCCCTGCTCATCCATTCTCCACCCCGCTCCCGCCTCCCAGCTGCTCCTCCCCCCCAACTCCCCATATATGGAGGCCGCATGCAGGCGCGCCTAAGGCAAGCCCGTCTGCGCTAGTCCGCGCCTGGACCGGGCCCAGCACCAGAACCCCTGGCCCCCGCAACCGCCATTACGCCCGACACCGATACATGGCCAGCACCCTCCATGCACTCAACACCAGACAATCACACACCTGCTTCCTGGCCGCCCAGAAGCACATCCACAGACCCTTCACATGCCGGAACTGCAGCCTCACCAGCGTCCGCCCCGCCAAGCCGCTGACCAGGAAAGAACCCAACTACCTCAGATGCATCCGCCTCAACACATGCTCCACACGCAAACACGCAGTTGAACTTTGGGACCTACTTGACTCTACCTTCCCAGACGTCGCCTTCCTGATGGAGACCTGGCTGAACCCCGCCTCGACACCCGACATCACCATCCAGGAAGGCTACAAAATCACCTGCAGGGACCGCACCAACAGAGTAGGAGGAGGAATCGCCATCCACAGGACCACTCTCAGAGTCTTGACCAACACCGACGACACCCTCAGCACCGCAGAACACCTGCACTTCCAGATCCACATCGACCCTAACACCACCCTAAGAGGAACCTTTGTCTACAGACCCCACGGACCCCGACCACAGTTCAGCGACTCCATCGCCGACTTGGTCAGCACGCACGCCCTCGCCTCCACAAACTACGTCCTTCTCGAGGACCTGAACTTCCACCTCGAGAACAACACCGACTGCAACTCCACCACCCTGATCGACAACCTCGGACTCAGACAACTCATCACAACACCCACCCACTCCGCCGGTCATACGCTTGACCCCATCTTCTCCGCAAGCCCACACGTCTCCTTCAACCACATCACCGAACTCCACTTCACCTTCTAGAAGCCCTCCACACACCACCGCACCCAACAGATGCCTCGCCGCTGCTGGAGCAAAGTCACCCAAATACCAGCTAACCACCACCCACAACCAGAGCCCACCCGCCGACCCCACCAACCCCGACACCGCCACCCGCAACCTCAAATAATGGATCGACAACTGCGCCAACACCCTCGCCCCACTCGAGAAACCCTCCAACAACCACACCAGCAAGAAAGCCAGCTGGTTCACCTCCATGCCTCCAACCAAAATTGCCGAAACCTGGAGAAGAACTGGCTCCGTGAACAAACACCGAACAGCTACGCAGCCCACAGACGCCATCACCTCATGAGATCCGCCAAAAGGGCCTCCTTCAAAGACCGCCTAGATAACAACGTACACAACAGCAAAGAGCTCTTCAACATTGTGAAGGAACGCTGCAATCCCAGCTCCAACATCAACAACGCCCTACCGTCACAAGACCTGTGCGTCTGGCTGACCACCTTCTTCCACCGCAAAATCGCAGACATCCACGACAACTTCAACGCCACAAACGCCCGACAACCACCGAGACCCCCGCCCCCACAACCACCATCCGCACCAACCGCCTGTTCTCCTGGACCAACATCACAGACGACGACACCATCAAGATCATGAACACCATCCACTCTGGATCCCCGTCCGACCCATGCCCACACCACATCTTCAACAAAGCCAGCACAGCCATCGCACCACATCTCTAGAAAGTCATCAACATATCCTTCGAGATTAAAGCCCTTCTCAAGAAACCCAAGGCTGACCCCAAGGACCCCAAGAACTTCCGGTCCATCTCCCTGCTCCTGTTCCCGGCAAAGGTCATCGAGAAGACCGTCAACAAACAACTGACCCGCTATCTCGAGGAGAACAGCATCCTGGACCCTTCCCAGTCCGGTTTCCAGAGCAACCACAGCACTGAAACTGGCCTCATCGCCGCCCCCGATGACATCAGGACCCTGCTGGACAACGGAGAAACAGCGGCCCTCATCCTTCTGGACCTATCAGCCGCCTTCTACGCGGTCTGCCACCGCACACTACGAACAGGCCTCCAGGAAGCTGGGATCCAAGAGAACACCCTCCGCATGCTCCGCGGGATCTACGCTTGGATCCCCACCAAAACGAGAAGAACGGTCACCCAGGCCCTCGTCAGCAGCAGATTGGACTACGGAAACGCCCTCTACGTAGGAGCCCCGGTAAACTCCTGAGACGGGTGCATCCAGATGCCTCTGCACGCCTGATCCTTGACATCCCTCGCCGCAGCCAAATCACTCCCCACCTGAGATACCTGCACTGGCTCCCCGTCAACAAGAGGATAACCTTCAAGCTCCTTAGGGCACTCCACAACACCAGACCATCATACCTCAACGGACGACTCAGCTTCTACTCTCTCACCCACCAGCTCCGCTCCCCCCGCTCCGCCCCGCCGACCTCGCCACAGTCCCCCGCATCCGAAGAACGACCTTTGCAGCAGATTATTCTCCCACATCGCCGCCAAGACCTGGAACACCCTCTCCACCCTCATACAGCAGACCCAAGACCTGCTGACTTTCAGAAGACTCCTAAAGACCTGGCTTTTCGAGCAGTAGCAGCATTCCCCACCCCCTAGCGCCTTGAGACCCTCACGGGTAAGTAGCACACTTTACAAATAATATGATTGATTGATTGACTCTCCCACTCCAATCTCCCCCCCAACGATCTTGGATAAATTGCAGACCCTCATCTGGGAATTTATCTGGGTGGGAAAACATGCTAGGATGGTCAGAACTTGTGCCTACCTGCCATTAAAAGCAGGCAGACTAGGGATCCTAAATCTTCACTGCTACTACTAAGCAGTGTAATTATACTACATGGTGGAGTGGTCCTGCACCTTCACGGAAAAACATTAGGGTTTTGTGGACCTGTAAATTGCAGGCATGCACATTTGTAAAATCCTGTGGCGCAGGCCATCTAGCTTCTATATCTCGCCAGTGATCTGAGTCACTATTGGGGTCTGGGACTGAGTCCAGTTGAGACATGGGCTCTCCACACCACTATCTCCCCAGACTACTCTGATAGGCAATCCAGATCTCCCCCCAGCTGCCACAGGAGTGGCATATATGGCTTTGCAAGAAGCCAACTGAAAATGTGTTAAGAACATATTCGACTCAGACAGCTTTATGGACTTCTCCACCCTACAGACCTCTTACGGCCTCTCTGAGGCTGCACGCAAGCAGTACTTATCAGTAGCCCATTGGCTGTCACAACATTGGATCAGGCCACACGCCAGCAGAGTATTGACGCCCTTTGAAAAATGGCTCCTCATGTGCTACACCGATAAGAAAATACCATGTCACCTCTACACCTTCCTGAATGTACCACGACCCCACTAAAATCACCCACACGCGCCAGATGGGAAATGGAATGTGAGAGATCCTTCACTGGACATCTGCCCTAAACACTACCACTAAAGAGATGCTCTTAAAAATTGCACGCTATTGGTATCTCACACCCGCTAGAATGTCAGTGGCAGTGCTGGAGGAGGATGACCTCTGCTGGCGTCATTGTGGCCAGCAGAGCACGCTTACCCACCTTCTTTGGCAATGTCCCAAGCTGCAATCTTTTTGGGATGGTGTCCTGGACGCAATAAATACTATATATATGACATATATTCCGAGGTTTCCAAGCTATGTATTACTGGGCCGCCCAAACCCACTCTCCAACCCTTTACGGTCTCCCTCGTAACCCTCGCTCCAGGGGCAGCCAAACACCTCCTCCTCAGCATATGGGGCACAGAGGCTACCCCAACACATTTAGATTGGCTACACAAGATATGGGACACAACAGGGATGGAAAAGCTAACACCAGTGGCAATGCAACGTCTTTCCTTTTCTGACAAGATGTGGCAACCCTGCCTTACGAGTTTTGCGTTTAAATACCAGCAGCTGCACCTAATGAGCAACACATTACCTGATTGTACCCCCTGGATTTTATTGCCTAAGAGGAACAGTGCCTAGCCCTCTATTTCCTCTCGATCTTTCCTTCTAGTTAACATTTTCTAACTGATTCCATGTTGTTCTATACCTAAAATGTCCATATTGTCTCAACACTTAAGCCACCACCGCCCAATGGATGTAGGTGGGCAGTATTGTAATGACTCCAATTTGAAATTAATAAAATAAATCCTAAAAGACAGCTTTGATGGGAAGCCAGTGATGACACTTCCTGTGCAGCATGATGACCGGAAACCAGTGATATCACTTCTTGTACAAAGGGGCAATGGGAAACAAAGTCTTCTTGCTTGGATTCTTCATTTTGAGACCGATTTGACGGGAAACAAGAAATGTCACTTCATGTCCCACTACCTACCATTCTGCACATACATTATGTAGGTGATCCTTCAGATTGTCCAGGGCAAAGTAGTTCTCTAGAATTTTCAAGAGCAGTTCAGTTTCTGACTACCTAGGACCAAGGATGCAGTTAATGTGCCAAGTCAAATTAGAAAAGCAGTTAGACAACATCCCATACACAACATTTAGAGCAGTATTTATATAAGACAACACCTGGGACACATTACATCGACAATCAGCTAGAACACCAGCCTTTTTTTCAAGAATGAGCAACGCTTTCAAGGATCACTAGAAAATGGAATACACATTTCAATTCTAAAACAAAAACTCTAACCTAGTGTACACAGTATGAGTTGTTAACGCAATAAAGATAAACATAAAGGCAGCCTAGAAGCTTATGAGTAAAGTGACTAGTAAAAATACTCTAGGGATTTTGCACCCCGACACTCATTTACTACTTCAAAGCGCTATAGTAGTTCTAGCACATTAGTAGCACTTAAGCAAATAAATGCCTAATCTGAGCTTCAAAGACATTCACTCTCACATACTTGATTCCAGGCTAATGAGTTCTTTTTTTAGCTCACAAAGGCAGCTGTGAGTAAACGATAAACCCAGCCAGCAATGCCACCAGATGAGACAGCCAGCGAAGGCTGAATGCCTTCAAGCTTCAGAAAAGGCGGGTGTGCGACTGGGCCTGTCCTTCTGTTACCTGTTGTGAAGAACCTCTCTTGCTTTGAGCAATTTATGTGCAGTTTTAATACATTTATTCAAAAGTTTGTTGAAAACTTTCAGGAACAACATTCGACAAATAAATGGATTGAAAGGACAACAACGTGTAACATTGATTACTCTTGAAATGATCAAGTACCATGATTAAATACCACCAATATATTAATGCAAGCTTGAAATATATATTTATACGAACAGAGCATCGTGGAAAGAACGTGGGCTTGATTTTACCATACATATTCACTATGGTTTAATCAATTAGTAGAGATCATTCATGCAAGGGGATGTCAGGTCCTAAAAGGGAAGAAAACACATGATAATTATCAGAGAAGGGCTAATCACAGACATGATCTGCTGCTGGAGTGCACCCCAGGGCTGCAAAAAACCTATATGCCTAGGAGGCTTCGTCCTCTCCACCTTTTCTCTGCCAACTCTCAAAAACTAACTGATTATGGAAAATAGAGCAGTAGGTACCGGAATCATTTGTTGTAGGTGCTAATGCATTGCTCTGTTGTTCAGATAAGCCATCGCGATCACTTCAAAAAGTCAGATGAGGTTTGATGTCTGCTTGATTTCACTGTTTATTGATAAGGATACCGATACTGCGCGAAAGCTGTGCCTCTGTATTATATAAGGTTACAGTGCAAACCAATTTAATCGCAATGGTAGATAAACTTTACAAATATGGCTTCGAGTTAAAATGTCTCATCTTTGGGAACAGAATGATGATTCGATTTTTCGGTTCAGTTCTTTATTCTTTCAGCTGCCCTTTATAATAAACTGGTAATGGCCAGCAGGGCAGCCACTATGAGTGGGGCAGCATATGTGGCAGCGCCCGGGCCACCATTTGGCTCCAAAGTTAGCTCCAAATCATTGCAGAGATTTCTGTGACAACAAGAGCCGCGTCTGGTGTGATTCTCATACTCGCTGGAAGTCCCATAGTTCCCACTGCAAAACGACTGGGTGCATTCCTTTAAAAAGTAGGGAAGGGTGATGTTGTTCTGGTGACCTGTAAGAATGGAGCAGAAAGGACAGCAGTTTCAATAATGATCTATGTCGGAAACATACATATTCGACATGCTTCAGTAAAGCTTCCTTGGGTTTGGCATGGCAAGCCCCTCTCTCTCCTGAGGGATACTAGCACCCTGACATGTACCAACTACTAGCACCCTTTGCTCTTGCCGTACGGCAGCGCAGCAGGAAGGCCTGCTGCGCTGCCCTACGGCAACAACTCATAAATGGGGCCCCTAAAGTAAAGCATTTAGATTCATCAAACAACAGAATAAGAAAGTCACTCAACATGAAAGAAATTTGACACCAATGTATAAAATTATATCATTTTTTATAAATTTGTAGACACCAAAATGTGCAAAATACACCAGAAAGTTGTGGAGATATAGGTTTTCAAGTAAAATGTAAATTTCAGCGTTTTAGTCCCCAGTGCAAACAAGCATTGGAACCGCAAAGTTTGAAAACGCTTGAAGAGTTGTGTTTGACTACTTCAGCTTCATTTGAGTGACTTATTCTGACAGGGAGAAGGTCAGTCAGGCCAAACAATACGTTCTGGACAGTTACCTGGTCATGACAGCAGTCTCGAGTCCAGTTCCTCACTTTAAGCAAGGAACACCATAGACTTCAATGGAGTAGTGCTGATTCTGGTGATGCAAGATGCTCAAGGTGCTGTGCGGTTGATATGGGTCTTCTTGTGTTTATTCCTCGGTCCACAGAAATGGTGGGGCAACTTTGGCCATGGGCGGCAGGGGTCCCTCAAAGTCCTCTTTTATTCAGTAGAAGACCAGTGATGGTTTTACAGCCAATCTTCAGTCCCAGCAGGTCTGCTGATTTACTTTGGTGAGGGCTAGTGTCTGTCTATGGCAACTATCCCGCACTCTGGCAACTCTGGCAACTCTTCCAGATCCAACAGGCACAGATGCAACTCCTGAGATTTGAGGGGGGTTCTTCTTGACTGCACGTTGGTGGTCAGCGGTGAATCCGTGGAGATGGCTACTGACTAGTCAGAACAGGCTACTTCAACTTTTATGGACCTGCTGACTGTTGAAGTTCACCTTTTCTGCATAAGGCTCTAGAGTGACTTTCTAAGAGGCTGGCACCACAGGCACAGTCCTATCTTCACTAGCCCAAGGAGCAGCAGGTGCAGTCCAGTGGTTGGTGCAACCTGTCTTGCTAGGTCCAGTGGTCAGTAGGGCAGTCTTCGGTCCAGGTGTGATCTGGCATTCAGGGTGACATATTCACGTCCAAAGGTGCCTTGGAGGAATGAAGCTGTCACTAGCCAGTGGACTTCCATCATCCTCCTGCCCTATGACAATGTACGGCTATGAGTGACATCTAGCAATCCCAGAGTGCACTATTCTGCCCCCTTTCAAGATGACTGAGCGTTTCCCTGGCCACACAAGACGGTTTCTCCTTTGTAGTTCACCTTAAGGGCCAACACTCTGTGTGGCTCCCTGCCAAAGGGAGGTACTACCTCCCTCTGTGGTAGGCCTCTACTGTTCCTGAAACTGGGAGTCATTAACACTTCTCACCGGGATGGCAGATGGCTTTCTAGTGACCAGCAACTGTGAATGGCCACTGGATAAGCTGATCAACAGAGTGGCAACTTTCTAAATCTTGCATTTTCTTAAGAGTGGTATTAACGTTAACTTGTGCATCAAGTCGGGTTTAATGCCACAATTAATTTGATACCTTGAAGTACCCGTTTTAGCAGTCCCATTTAAAAGTTTTCAGGGCTGAAATATGAGCCTGCAATTCTGTACTAGCTAATGGGGCTACTTGTCTTTCCACAGATAAATTAAAATGTTGAAGTTATTCCCATTAGAGCATATAAAGGTACATGTCCTACTTAAGAATATACAGCTACCTTCTTAGGGCTTGATTGGCCATCCATAGGAGAGAAATATATATTGGTAAGGAAAGTGGGGGCTTTGCCATTGGTTTTAATGACAAAGTCGACCTAGTAATTTAAATCTGCGCTTTTAGGCTGGAGTAACAGACTGCGAGCCATTTTGTACTTTGCACGGTGGCACAATCCGTGCTGCAGCCCTGGGTGGACACTCTAACATGCATGCCCTGGATACTCCTGGTACCATATACTGGGGACTTATAAGCAAGTTAGCTTATGGCACTTGGGAGTCACCAATTCAACATACACTTTGAAAGGGGTTAGAACACTGGCACTGAGGTCTGGTTAAAAGGCTTCATTGCACACTTGGAGTCGAAAAACCAGCAGCAGCAGTCCAAAATTTGGGGGTGATCATGCAAGAAAAGGCATTTCCTTACATCTGCTATCAGTCAATAGCACCAAGAGGCCTCACATGAGGCAAAAGTTGCAATTAATAAGAACAAGTTACTTATCTTCAGTAATGTCCTTTCTGGTGGATACTCAGCCTAACTGCAGATTTCTCACCATGCAAATATCACTAGGGCCTAATCTGGATAGGAAAACTCCAAAAGCAGTATTCCTACGCGCTTGAACATGGCACTGTGCAATTCCACACCAGTTCCATTCCACACTGGTAGTGATAAAATGATTATCACTACCATTGTGCTGATGCCAGGTTTCTTTTGGAAGTTTCTTCACACCTTCAGACACAGATTGGAAGGGCCAGTTTTCAGCTTCCTAAATTGGGACCTCTTTAGATGGGGAAAAGGAGACCATTACACTGAATGGGATGGTGGTGAGAAAATGCAATAAAATACGGTATTCACTAGGTAGAGCATTACAAAAGGTAGATATCTTGTTTCTCTGTTGGATATTTCTAACCACAAATTCCTCTTCTTTTGAATGGATACCAAAGCAGTACTTCCCAAGGCCAGAGGCAGCTGGCATGTCATGTGGGTGGTTGGGCACACCAGAAAACAAAAGGCACTTAGCTATTCTCGAGTGCGATGTTCTCCTCGCTCCTTCTCTCCTAGAGGCAGGCAGGATCCCGACTCCCAAGTCATATCCTGGAGATGCTCTCATGCCGCATGAGAGCAGCGCTAGGATGGTGGGAGTGGCCTCTATCAGTGCTTACAAGAGCATTGGAGGCCTTTTCTTTCTCTAACTCAGCTGTCTTAAGACAGCTGGGTTAGAGTTTCAAATGTGCAAGCATGGCTGACCGTCGCAAGATGACTGACCAATGAGACATCCGCATTTTAAACTCGAAAGCACAAAGCTCGCTGCTGCCACTCAGCAGCAATGGCCCCACCCCATCCTGTTGCTCAGTTCGAAATGGGTCAGATGCTGAAAAATAAAATGGTAATAAATGAACTTTCCATTTAATTTTTCAACTCTGGCCATGAGCTTTTGTTATAGAGCGATGCTCCTCTGCTCAAACGGAGGATCCACCCCTGCCCAAGGCATTGGGTCTGTGGAACGACTCAGATCAAAAGATCCTGCAGGACTGAATGAGTATAATGCCCTTTCCAACAGACCTGACAGTCAAAGAAATAGTGCTTTGTAAACATCTTTGTAAATATCAGCCTGAAAACATATCCTGAACAGGCACCAGACATTTCAATGGAGTGGTAGTACCTTTTGCTCTGGTGGAATGAGCCCTCAGACCTCTGGAGACTGGCTCGTAGAAAATACATAGCAGATCTTAATAAAGAGGACTATCCATTGTGAGTTGGTCTGCGTCTGCACTGCCTTGTCCTTCATTGCTTCAGAGAACACCGCAAAGAGATGCACATCCGCCCAATGTTACTTGCTGAAAATGATGTAAAAGTTCAGTGGTCTTCTGGGTTCCAAGTGATAGAGTCTCCTCTCCTCTTTTGAGGGATAAGTTGGAGCAAAGAAGGTCAGATCAGTGACAGCTTGTCTGACACAATACGATGTCACTACTTTCTGCACTCTTAACACGTGCCAATGTTATTGCCAACAGGAAGTTAGTTTTCAAAAACTGGGGCTGTGATGGATGACTGTGCATTGGCTCAAAAGGGATACACATTAGGAAAGTGAGTACTAAATTCAAGTCCCACTGCGGCATCACAAAGGGTTTTGGCTGAAACATATGTTACAAACCTTAACCCCTTCCGCGCTAATGACAAAGCCAGCTCGTCATGGGCGTTACCTGCGCTACGCGGATGATGAGCTGGTTTTGTCACAAACCGCGCGTTTTTCAAATGTCAGCGCACAGCGGGAAAACGCGGTAGCGCGGAAGCGGTTAAAGAAAACACATCACAACAGGTGGTTTGAACAGGGATGGATGGTTCGACAAATGTAAAAAGGCTGAGAGGGTTGAAAGTACTCTTTGAAAGTACCTGCTACTAGCCCTTGCTGGGCCAAAGATACAGTGTATAACAAGACAGCTGACAATTTGGCCTACAACAGGTCTATCTTGTCAGTGCACCACTAAGCCACAAACATATCGCAGCACCCGGCGCACACTGATTTCATAAAAGGCACCTGGCTGTCAAATCACATCAATGTCTCTGGAAGAGCTATCAAAGGAGATCAACTCAATCAATCAATCAGGGGTTTATAAAGCGCGCTACTCACCCATGAGGGTCTGAAAGCGCTGGAGGGGACGCTCCAGATCAGTCGAAGAGCCAGGTCTTGAGGTCCTTCCTGAAGGTGGGGAGGGTTGGAGAGCATCTGTTGTTCACGGGGAGCTCTTTCAAGGTCTTGGCTGCAATGTAGGAGAAGGTTCTCCCAACTGTTTTCTTTCTGTGGATGCGGGGAACCTCTGCCCGGGCGAGGTCGGCGGAGCAGAGGTTCCTCTTGGGTATGTGGAAGGATAGTTTCTCGTTGAGGTATTTGGGTCCAATGTTGTTGAGGGATTTGTAAGCGTGGGAGAGGAGTTTGAAGGTGACCCTCTTCTCAAAAGGGAGCCAGTGGAGGTCTCACAGGTCTTGGTGTCATTGTTCAATCTCCGTGCAAGTGTGCGCAGGCATGGGTGCATGACCCTGCCTTGTTGTTGCAACAAAAGATCCTAATGAAGTGACTGCTTAATCAGAGGACAGATCATCAGGCCAGAAGATCTGGGTACTACACTCTTGCACGACTCCATCTTGTGCCCTCTGTGTTGTGGGTTTTACACATCAGACCTTCCTTTCTCAAGCCTTCCATGATTTTCCTCTCAGGAAGTCTGAACCTCTGAGCCTCCTGTTCTGTTGCTATGAAAGTTTAGTCTGTTTGCACCCGCGGATCAACCAATCAATCAGGGTTTGTAAAGTGCAGCTACTCACCTGTGAGGTTCTCATGGTGCTGTAGGGCGCCACAGCGGATCAGACTACGTGCTTAGTTCATCCAAAGAGCCAGGTCTTGAGGTCCTTCCTGAATTGCGTCGCCATCTTAACCTCATCTTAACGCCATCTTAACCTCACCCCATAGACTGTAAACAAAGCCTCCTGTCCGTGGCTTGTTGATCTTGGCAAAGAGTAGAAATAGCAAAAGGACAAAAAATATTTCGCCTCTACGGTGGCCATCTTTAAAAGGAGCTTGTGCTATCTATGACCTTTTTCAGTGGTGACATGACCTTTAGCCGAATTTGTTAACAGGCTAGTCTGAGAACTTGATTTGCCCTTAGTCCTAATGCCTCATTGACGTTTCTCCTCGCCCTCTTCCATATGTAACGGACGCCCCTCCAAATGAGCCTGTTTTACCAAATTCCTCCCCATACTTGGAGTAAGCTCGACTGTCCCTACTCCCCCACATCACCATTGCAGCTTTACATCCACAACTATAATTAGGACGCCCTTGTCATGAAGTGGTGAACAACCACAGGATATTGCCCAATCTAAAGCACTATTCACACCCCCTTTTTAATTTACCTCATTGTGACTTGTGATATGGGAGTGTCCTTACCAATGACTTGCACCCTTGTAATCTTGTTGACTTTGACATAGATGAGTGATTATCTTGTCTATTGTACCTGTGACTCATCCGAATTATGCACCCTCCTAGATAAGCTTGGTCACTGCCTACACCCTTAATGACCTAACTCACCGGCATTTTATGACTCTCTATTTTGACCTTTACGCTCGTTTCTCCCTCAGATGGAGTATCCTCCACCAATTAGGCCGACCCTAGCAGCTGCTGGTGCTACTGAATCTTAGGTGCTGGGCCCGATCACTATTGACCATCATCATTGTGTTTATGATATTGAATTTACTGACCTTTTTCACTGTTTTTTATTTTATATATTCCTATACACAAGGTATGTTCAGCGCCATCTTCAGCGCGGGGACACGCCGTGATGGCGTCACCAGGCGCTTTATAAACTCCTTTGTTGTTGTATGACAATCTATAATTCAGATGTTTTCTATTTCATATATTCCTATACACAAGGTATGACAATCTATAATCCAGATGGTGTAGCAGCAAGTGGTTCAGTCTCCTGATGTGCTATGAGCACCCTACCTGAAATACAGCATTTGATCTCTTGCATTGGAATCTTTTATTGCCTGCTGCTAGATAATCAGAACATTTACGCTTTTCACTTTATGCTTTTTGTAATCATGTATTCTGTTAAATCCTCGATATTTACCTTGTTACTTTATTCTGCCCACTACCTTTCTAGAGGACCTATCATGCCTATACTACTGCCTCACTGATGTGTGTAATTTTTAACCTATACTTGCAATTTATTTTAATGCCTATACTTCTACCTCATTGAGCTGTGTAATTTCTAACCTACACTAGCAATTTTATTTACTCACCTTATCCCTTTGGTTGTAATGTGAATCCTGTTTATCTTTTTTTCCCTGATTTACTCTTGCTTCCTCTGACCTCTCTGATCTCTCTATCAATAATTTCTCCACTCCACTCGAATAGTCTCTCTCCACGTTGATCCCATCTCCACTCTCACCTCTTTTCTCATAAATGTAACCTTACCTACTACCTCTTCCCTTGGAAGCTCCCCTCTCGCCCACTCCTCCACTGTATTGCACGCCACTCTAATCTCCCTTTAAGCACGATTTGGACACACTTTACTGAAAATTGTACCTCTTTCAGACATCCTCCCTATTCCATTCCCGTGCTCCTCCCCCCTTCCCCACCTTGCTCCACCCCAATCTTCCCCACCCCCATTATAACTCAGCTGACTCATCATGCCTCCCCTCATACATACGCCCATGATGCTCGAATCACCCATCTCCAGACACGACCCTAACTCGTGGTCCATCCTTTACCCCTCCACCCTCTCTAAACACGCTAAGACATTTTTTAAACACAAACTTCTTAAACTCCATCAAGAAACTCTATTCGTGGACAATTACAATTGCCTTAACTCCACCATAATAATCAACTACATATTCTTCACCAAACGACCATCTAAATGGAAAAGCATCTTTCTCCGACACCTCCCTATCACTAATTCCTGCAAAGTTCCCTATGATCTGAAACTCTCCACCACTCCTCCCTCCTCTTTTCCTGGTGAAATTGACATCTCCATATTTAAATCTGGAAAAATACTTATTCAAGCGTCTGAAAAACACGTCAACATTTTTTAACACCACTTCAGCTCACTATCCCAAATTCTTTTACCTACACTGAACTCAAACCTCCAACCCCCAACAGCAAGATCCCTTCCTATCCCCACACTCCCCAACCCTCCCACTTCCACTCCCTGACTCACTTACCTTAACTGAAAGCACTGACTCCCACATCCACTCACAATCGACCCCGCTAGCTCTCAATACTGTAAGCACTATTGATAACCTCACCCCGCAATCGCAACCATCGACTACCTCACCAGCTTCCCCCCTCTGCTGATTCTCCCTCTTGTCCCTCAGCCTACCACACCCACCCCCCTTTATCTACTCCTCCCACTGATCCACGATCTACCCTGCTCTCCTCCTCTTTCATGTTTCCCCACCCCACAACCCCCTCTTATCCAGTCCCAGACACAGTAATCTTATCTGAAAGTCCTGTGCCCTATGCCAACTCACATGTAACCTCGCTAGCTCTTTTTTCTACAGTCTCTATAGAAAACCTCACTCCCTATGGTCACCCCCGACTACCACACCTACATCCCTCCCCTCTATTGACTCGTCCTCAATTCCCTCTGCCTCCCTTACCCACCATCCTCTATCTACTCCTCCCAGAGATCTGAGATTTACCCCACTCCCCTCCCCTCCCGGTCATCTTACAAAATCACCCCCATCTGCTCAAAACCTACACCCTCCCTGTTCAACACCTCCCCTTTCTCCCCCAAAGGCTCCTCCACCTCCCCATACTTCCCCAAAGATACCTCCAATACCCCCTATTCCATCTCCTGTTTTCCCCTCTCCCCATTATCTAACCAACACTTCCAAACACAACACTCAGACCAACCTTACTTCCCCAGACCCCCACTTTTACTCTAGGAACCCAACCTCTCTCCCCCCTACTCCGACTCTACCTCCTCACCTTAACTCCCATCTCCTCCCCCCAGGCTTTCCCCCTCTCCCACTCTCCACACCTCCTCCCCATGCCAACTTTGACCCTTCACACCTCCGCCATAATCTACTAGTCCCCCTCCCTTCCACACTGCTTACCCAATCACTCCTCAACATCGAACTGCACCTCTCGACCCTTGTATTAGAACTCTCTTCCCTCAGAAATGACATCTCCCTCCTCACCACTAATAACCCCCCAATCACACCTACCCTTCAGTCCCATCTCAAAATGTCCTTACACCTTATGTCCTAGAAATTATTTCCCCCACCGTCAACTCTCCTGCTACATCGACTAACTGTTACACTCCACGTAGCCCACCCCTCCGTCCGAGCCATCCCCCCGATGACCTCTCTGGCCACAATAAAGCTTACCCCCTCCACACCACAATTTCAAACTCCCTGCCTCCTCATGCTTCCACTCCAGTGATCTTGGGAATTAGTAGGATCCCGTCCTCCCCTGTCTCTCCCTCTTTACTGAATGACTTTTAAAGCTCACTCAGCCCTCCCCCTCCCTAGCCATCAACCCCTCTTAACCTCACTGACCCCAAAAAAACACCCCTTCTCCACCTCGTCTGCAACTCCCCTTTACCTCACTCAGCTATTGCAGTAATCATGGGAATTAGTAGGAACCCTTCTTCCCCAGCTTCACCCAGACTCCTCCAGCAGCTCACGTCTATCCGCCCCTGTGACTCATCAAAATACATTGACTCTAATCCCCTCAACTGTATGCTGCTTAACTGCCGTTCAGCCTCTTGCAATGCAACGGAAATTGCTGACACCATTCTCAGCGAAAGCATTGACATCGCCTTCTTGACTGAAACATGGCTCAACCCCCACTCCTCATCAATCCTTGACATGCTTTCCCCACCAGGGTACACTATCCTAAGGAAAGACAGAATTCATAAAATTGGAGGGGGCCTCGCTGTAAGTTATAAAGATGAACTCAAGCTTTCTCCTGTCCGTCCCCAGGACTTATCCACTTTTGAATACCTCGGCGCTGAACTTACAACTCCTGTTTCCCCTCCTATCTGCCTACATATTATCTACCATCCCCCCGGTAATACTCTCACCTTTGCTGAGGAGCTGTCCGATCTCCTCATACAAGCATCGCTCTCCAAATCCAGTAATCTCTTCCTAGGGGATTTTAATATCCACTGGAACAAAACTGACGACCCGGCAGTTAACCTCATCAAGGCCTTTCTTGACATTAGTGACCTGACGCAACTCTGTCATTCTCCTACACACTCTAGGGGTGCCACCCTTGATGCTAATATCTCTAGCAAGGAACTGGCTTCTCTTTCCCACATCATCCCCATTGACTGGTCAGATCACCACCTCATCCTCTTCACCATAAATAGCTCTATATCACCTCCAACTTCTTGCCCCAGCAAACAAAAGAAGCTAACCCAAAACCTTCACCTCTTTCCCCCTGGCGAGTTGGATTCTACAATAAAAGCTCGACTACAGCTCCCCCCTCTCTCCCAAAGTGCCACTGGCATAACTGATCATTATAATAATTCCATCCTCAAAGCCCTTGACCAAATTTTCCCTGCCAAACTGAAGCTCCCAAAAAATATTCCGCCTAAAACTTGGTTCAATTCTCACCTAAACAAAGAGAGACGAGCACTCTGGCAGAGTGAACGCTTGTGGAGGAATCAACCTTCCACCTCAAATTTTATCCTCCTCAGAACTGCTAGGGCCAATTACAAAAGACACATCTTTAACAAAAAAGCTTCCTTCCTCCGTTCTCAACTCGATCAGGCTAGAAATGTTCCCAGGGAACTTTTTAACATTGTCAAAAACCAAACCTCCTCAGCCCCCCTAAATTACTAGCTATTGAAAGATGTGAAGAAATTGCTTGCTTCTTTTCTGACAAAGTCACCAAGATAGACCAATCCTTCACCCCAACTCCCCCTCCACTCAGCCAACACCCCCCCATTAGCATCCCCCAGTACTTTCTTCCACTTCCGTCCCCCCATGATCCCTCACAACTCCTCCTCTCTCTCACTCCCAATACGAACCTAACTCTACCGATCCCCAGCTAAAAAACGACGCCTCATGGAGTGATTTTGGTCCAATATCAGAAAGTGTTGTCCTCAACATCATCACCAAACTTAAACCATCCTCGCACACCAGAGATCCTCTTCCTGCTCATTTGGTTCAAGAACTTAAACACATTGTTGCCCCACTTTGGACCAATATTATCAACTCTTCTTTTGCCACTGGTATTGTTCCGCCTCCCTCCAACTAGGACAAATTACCCAAATAATCAAAAACACAGCGGCAGATCCCAATGACTTAAACAATCTGCGCTCTATCTCCAACCTTCCTTTCCTATCCAAAGCCCTCGAAAAATGTGTCCTGATACAGCTGGACAAACACATCTACACTTTCAACCTACTTGACGTCTTCCAGTCAGGTTTCAAAAAGGGTTGCAGCACGGAAACAGCAATGCCCAACATTACTGATGACATACATCGCTCCTTGGACAAAGGCGAATCCTCCCTCCTCATTCCCCTTGACCTCTCTGCTGCCTTTGATACTGTTACCCATGTCATGGCAATGTCCTCAAGTGGTTCACCTCTTATTTCCAAAATAGAACTCAACAAATCAAAGTCAGCAGTTGCCTCTCTAAACCACAACCTGTCTCCCTGGGCATTCCACAAGGCTCTATCCTTTCACCAACCCTTTTCAACCTCTTCATGGAACCTCTCACCCATATTCTTAAACAAGCAAACATCAGTTACCACCTCTATGCTGATGACACACAATTATACTACAGGATCACATCCCACAGCGACATCTTACATCTCAATGATGCCCTGACTAAGATCCAAGTGTGGTTTCCTCAAAACAACCTCAAATTAAACCCCCAAAAAACAGAAATCATCCTATTCCCTCCTAAGAACAACTCGCTCCCTATTCAACACTGGATCAAGGACATTAAAGCACTCAAATGCTCTCTCACCATCTTCAATTCAGTCAAATCCCTCCGCATTAGCGTCAATCAGAATCTCAATCTCACTCCCCACATAAAAAAACTCGGCAAAGGGTGCCCTCTTCATTCTACATCACCTTAAAAAAATTAAACCCTTCATTCCAGCTGATGACTTTAAATCTGTTGTTGATAACCAAAAGGAGACGGCCAGGAGCAATTGCTGTCTGATGTGTATAGTGTATTGGCACCTCAAAGGTTTGTTAATAAAACCCTCACACACCAACCTGGTTGGTGTCATGCTTCATCATCGGGTCCCAGCCAGGTAGCCGAATGCTACCTGGCTGTGCTGTGGCACCTGGTTACAGTGGAGCGGGTTTTTGAGGTAATGTGATGTGTGATTAGGTGAGTGACATTACTATTAAAAATACCTCCAGAATACTGCCTTGGTACTTTATTCTTGGAGCTCTGGGGTATGGTTAAAAAATCTTTAGAGAGTGGAAAACATATTCCAGATACTATGTGTAGCTGTATGTACTATCAGATGGTCGACATGTTTCAGCCCAGAGAAAAAATATGGTGGGCTTTCTTCAGGACCTCTCCAAAACAGTGAGTTTAAGTGAGAAAATGTGAGTGGTAAAAAATTACCACGTGAATAGCATTTTTCACAATCGCGCTAAGGAGTGTTTTGCATGCATAGAGGACTAACCGTTTTTAGGTCCTCATAAAAATGTAGACTACCTGCAAAGGAAAATCTGCTGTACAATCACTGGTCCTTTCCAGAATAGATTATGGCAATGCCATCCTTGCTGGCACCCCTAAAATCCACCTTGCCCCAATTAAATCTGTTCTCAACCTCGCAGCCAGGCTTATCTCTGACTGTAAGCGATACGATCACATCTCTCCTGTCCTCAAACACCTCAAATGGCTTCCAATTGAAGGCAGATCCACCTACACGATTGCCTGCATCACACACGAAGCCCTTCACCAAAACACCTCCTCCTACCTTTCAGACAAATTCCAAAAAGCTGGGTGTACTAGAACATTGACAAGCACTAACACTCCTGTCCTTATCCCTCCACAGCTAAAAAAGACTGCAACTCAATCGCGCTCATTCTCTGGCAACGCCCCTTCTATCTGGAATACTCTTCACAAAGATCTTCACTTTAACCCATTCTACCCCTTCTTTAAAAAAAACTCAAGCTGTTTCTTCTCAACAAATATTGGGGTTCTTAATTATACTGACCTCTCCGGCAATTTACACCCCCTCTATTCACTACTTTTACAAGCTCCCCTCTACCTATATTCACCTCTTCCCTCCTTCCTCAACTTTTCCTAAAATCTTTCACCTTCTTCCAACCTCAGACTTACTATAGAATTCTTCGATGTACTCCTGATCTACTCTTCAATCTGCTACATGCTGTTGAACTTCTTTTCACTCTGAAAGCTTGACAGCCCTTACTTTATTTTAGCAATTGTTGCCCAGTGTGATATGCTCTCGATGTTTAACCTAATTCTGTAAAGCGCTCTGATACTCTTGGTCCAGCCAGCGCTATAAAAAACCTTTAAAATAAAATAAAAATAAAATAAATAAGGACATTTCTCCAGTTCTGGTCTTACAGATTCATTGGATGGTAGCCAAGGAAAGCTGGGCGGAGCGGAGGAGTCTGTTGGGTACATGGAATGTGAGGCCGTGATTCAGGTATGTGGGTCCAGCATTGTGAAGGGTCTTGTAAGCATGGGTGATTAGTTTCAAGTTTTTTCTTCTTTTGAGGAGGTGTTGAGTGATGTGGCTGTGCTGGGGATGTTGAGGATTAGTCTTGCTGCCGCGTTCTGGATATTCTGGAGTCTTTGGAGGAGTTTCTGGGTGATGCCGGCGTAGAGTGTGTTGTCGTAGTCGAGTCTGCTGCTGATGAGGGCATGGGTGACTATCTTCCTGGATTTGGTGGGGATCCATCTGAATGTCTTGCAAAGCAGAAGGAGTGTGTTGAAGCAATCTGAGGAGACAGTGTTTATCTGGTGGAAAGGGAGGCTCCCAGGATGAGGACTTCTGTCATGTTTAAGTTGAGCTTCCGACAACTCTCCTTCATCCATGCACAACTGCTTTCATTCCTTTGTGGAAGTTGTTCCTGGCGACAGTGGGCTCTTTGGTGAGGGAGAGGATCAGCTGGGTGTCGTTGAAATGGGAGATGTTGTTGAGCCTGTGGTTACTGACAATGGCTGTGAGGGGGGCCATTTAGAGGTTGAAGAAGGAGGGGCACAGGGAGGAGCATTGGGGTACTCTGCAGATGATATCTGTTGGTTTCGAGTGGTATGGTGGGAATCTAACCCATTGAGTTCTGCCGATGAGGAAGGAGCAGATCTAATTGGGGGTCTTGTCTCGGTTACCAGCATGATGGAGTCTTGTGGCTAGGGTGCAGTGGGAGACATTGTTGAAGGCCTCTGAGAGGTATGGTAGGACGAGGGCCGCAGTTTTGTCCTGGTCGAGAAGGGAGTGGATGTCTTTGGTGGCGGTGAGGTGGGCGGTCTCAGTGCTATGATTGCTACGGAATCCGTATTGGGAGATGTCCATGAGGTGGTTGGTTTCGATAAAGTTGGCGAGCAAGGAAATGATGTCTTTTTCGATGACATTGTTTGGGAAGGGAACCAGGGAGATGGGCCTGAAGTTCTTGTGGTCTTTCGAGCCAGAGGAGTGTTTCTTCAGAAAGTGATTGATCTCCACGTGTTTCCAGTTGTCGGGGTGTAGCAGGGATTCTGCTCCTACACAGAACTGTGCATAGAGACTTAGAACCTCAGTGAATTAGGGTGTGCCAAAATTCACCTTAGTATCCAAAATCCCCTACCAGACTAGCAATCAGTGTCTCATTGGTTCTTACCGACTCCCAATGATTTAGACAACCCAGAACATGGACTTAGAACACCTCAGGTAACGTGGAACACATGAACACTCTTTCGTTATACTAACATATCAATCCAGAACCAGAAGTAAATGAGGACACATGCGAGTTTGAAATGTTTATTTCTAATGCAGTGTTCTCAAACGCAGTATCTTAGCTAATACAAGCAAACATATTATAAGGAACAAGGTTAACAGCATGGTTACTATTCCATAGAATACAAAAGGCGAAAGCATGTTAAAATGCTAAAGGGAAAAGGTCTAAATAGAACCTCAGTTTACCCTCCCTAGCTAGTATATTATATTATATCTACAGAAGGTCTCTTTGGGTTTAGAAGGGCGGGCCCATACCTTTGGGTTCAGTAGAACTGGATCACATCATCTCCTGTATCAACTCTCTGCATGCGGGTATTCATCAAGTGTGTAACCCATTCTCTGTGTAGTGCATTATTAATCGGGCCTAAAACCCAAAGTTGGCCACAGCTGCATATATATTATGTCTACTCAGTGCGCTGATCAAACCAAACAACAATCGCTTTGTTGAAATAACCTTGAAGGCCTCGGCACTCACTATACAGACATAGCTTACCAAGCCGGGCTGATATTATAAGCAAACATTTTATTCTCGTGTGAAGCTAAATATTCAACTAGGTGAAAAGCTTTAATAACAAAATGTGTTGTGTGCAGAGGCACAGAAAAGGAAAATGGCGTTTAAACTTCTAACACGATCATGCTAAAATAAACATTGCAAAGGTAAAACCAGACCACATGACACCCTCCCTTTGATCCGAGCACGGCTAAGACAAATAAAAAGGGGCACATTTAGGAATGCAGAGTTGAAGATCGATAGTTCGAACATAAGTCTCCAATTTGGACCTCAACAACAGAGATAAAAGAAACATTATTGTGAAAAAAGAAAAAATCTTGCCTTTGGACATTGATAAAGTCAATAGGTAAGGGTTTTCAAAAAATTGTGTGCTAAAAAAATCCAATAATCCAATGAAAGGTGTCGGTCAAGAAAACGAGACTGCAAACACAGTTCATCCTAATAATTAATATGCAAAATATGTAATGTAATGTAATGTAATTTAATTCTTATAGAGCGCAGCTTTCACTCCAAGGAGCATCTTGGCGCTGAAAACCCGTCACCTAGAGTGGAATAGGACGGAAGACTAGTCAAGCATCATTCTGCTATTGCCTATGATTATACTTATATCAGAGCTATACATGCTTTGTCTGAAAGATTAAAAACCCAGGTCTTCAGGGACTTTCTGAAAGAGTTCTCCAGCGGGATTTGGCGCAGTTGAAGCGGAAGCTTATTCCAGGCCCTAGAGCTCAGTACTCCAAGAGATTTTCCTCCCTTGGTGGATAGCCTGAATTTCGGAATCAACAGCAAGTTCAAGTTTGATGACCTAAGGTTCCGAGACGGCAGATATCTCTGAAACCGATTTAGACAGTATATGCAGCAACAGCCACCAACAGGAAGTCACTGTTATCAGGCCATCCAATTTAACAAAGGGAAAGAACATACATGCTCTTCAATTACCAGAGCCTCTTGCACCATCAGAGGACAACTCGGTGGGTTTTCGAGGAAGCTGCGAGCCAAGAAATCTTGCGCCGCTGCGAACACATTCCAATGACCCAATATTCCATGCATCGCTGCAAAGGCCATAATCCCTCCATCAGAACAAAGCAATTCATGAGCAACTAAGGGACTCATAAGTTGATTATAATCCGCATCGGGAGACACCGTATTGCAGAGACACAAATCCAGGGCCCATTCGAAGTCGCAACTCAGACAATGGAAGACAGGCTGGAAGCATGTAAAGTAGGAAAATCGAAACGATAATCCATAAGCTGCACTCAATGTAGCAAGAGGCAGCGCACCATAGCACTCAAGCACCTGGGCGCGAAGCAGCCCTAGCCAAGACAGCTCGTCTTGTAACACAGGATGTGCATCAGTTTTGAAATAAACAAAACAGCAATAGGACGCCAGAAGCAAGAGCCAGTAGTAAGGGAAATCCACCAAACTGGCTGGAGAAAATAGAATGGAAGAAAGCTGGAATGACTCTAAAAATCTTTTGGAAGGAAGTCACTAAGCCACTGCTTACAACTTTAAAAAAGTGAGCCAGCCCTGAAGTGGAGGACGCATTGAAGATTGTGTGAATTAATTCACCGAAGTGCAAGGGCAAATCAGTATTTAATAAGGCATGCACCTCTGTGCGGGTGTTAGCCACGTGTAGGACAAATGTTTCACGAGCAGATGTGAGGACAACTTCTTTTTGGGACAATACAGCTCTTATGCGACTCATCTTATTGAACTCTGCTTTCAAGGTCGGAATCTTAGGCCAGATGGAAAGATCAAGTTTCCCATGCGGGGGTGGATACATTACATTCTTGCAACAAACTACACGTTCACTAACTGTAACGACATAAGCAATCCCTTTTATTAACCCACAACAATCCTCATTGTTTAAAAGTAAATAACTCCCATTTGCCAGAAATGTGAATGTGGGAACGATTGCAGGCACGGGGTACCTTTCAAAATACAGGCTAAATTAGGTTTGTTTTGATTACAAGAGCCATGTAATTGGATATGTCTACACATTAAGGAATGATCCGGTGTTTCAGTGCATTCTTCACCATTCAAATAAACTTCCTTTCCCTCCCTGAGGCATCTATATGTAAAAGGAAGTGACCAGGCTTCATGGAGATAAGAACTTCCAAGAGGCTCATATCTACCAATGGCAAAGTACTTCATACAACTTTTAAACTCTAACAAAGGAAACGGTAGAGTTATTAAACCGTGAATAAGCCAAGTTGCAGCATTGGCTTCTACCACAGAAAACGGTAAAGGCTCCAACCATTCAATGTGTAACAAGGAAAAAGAAACATCTTTCATCGCCAGTAAGCGTTGCTTGTCAGTCAACTTAAACGGGGCAAACAATGACGATGTATTCATGTAATGCCAAGGCACTTTACCTGCTTTAAGGGTTTGCAAAGTCCAAGCAAACTGCATAATGGAACGCAACTGATTTTGACCGTTGTACAAAGCAGACACTTCATCTTGCACAATATCTACTACAGATGACACAATATTATCTAACGTATAAATGTGGGAAGAGAGTGTGTTAATGCTGTTATCTACAACTGCTAGTACTTTCTCTAAATTAGCTTGATCTATAGCTCTAAGGCGGGTAGCCGCCTCAATTTGGGAAGCTTTCAAGAATTCGGTATAAACAGCATATATCCATCTTTTAGATCTACCTTTAGCCGGGCCTTTAATAAATTCATTCAGATCAACATCGTCAGTCAGTTTAGATAAAAGCAGTTTAACTGACGCCAAGGTAGAATGTCTGAGCCAGTTCTGGCATAATTTGCCTACAGAATATGTAGTCACAGAATGACCACTTTCAAAACGGGGATCTTGACCTGTGTAAAGCCATGTGCTAAACCCAGAAAACGATGCTGGCACGCTGCACGCTATTGAGGTGGGCCAGCCAGTTCCTGCCAGTGCCTTTAACTCGAGCCGTCAAAGACTGATTTAAATCTCGGTTCATCCGTTCCACAACACTATTACCCTCAGGCCTGTATGGAGACGAAAACTTGACTAGGACCCCCAACGAAGTCATGGCATCCTTATACGCCTTAGAGACAAAAGCCGGACCCTGATCCGAATGGAAGGTACCACAGGCAAAAATCCATACAAAGACACTCAAGTCTCTTATGACAGTCCGTAAATCAGCGCTGCGGTGTGGCCAGACCCACACAAAGCGTGTGCATGAATCAACTGCTACTACGATGTACTTATACGCAGTATCAGAAGAAAAAGGACCGCAGTGATCTAAATAAACACACCCAAGGGGTTTATTAGATCTGTACAACTGTATCTGGGGCGGACGCGCAGCAGTCGAAGGCTTAATCTGCTGGCAAATGTCACATTGAAGGACATAATCACACGTCTGTTTGTACAGCCCCCGCCACCAGAAACGTTGTTGTAACTGAGCTACAGTAGCCGAAGCGCCCGCAAGCGCAGACGCAACACCTTCATGGGCTGCGGTAATCAGTGTAGGCCTGCGGTCCGCGTTGGGAAGTAACCTCTCAGCAACGTCAGGTATTTTCACATAAGGAACTTTATCAGGACTTAATTTGTATGAATACTTCGAAGGGAATCCTTTTGGATATTTACCTCCCTTCTCAGTTGCAGCAACAGCTGCCAAGATATCATCATCAATCTTACTTTTGGAACGTGTAACTGCTGCAACCAAATATGTCGATACCGCTGATTTTGCTGCCTCATCGGCAAGCGAATTACCAACAGCGTGGACTCCCACGTGCTGATGACCGAGAGTATGAATCACAAACACGAGGGGCAACTGCTCTTTAAGCTCAGCCACTCGGACCCAGATCATTTTATGTTTTATTGTGCTACCCTTGGAATCACGAAAATCATTCTGAATCCGAAAGAACAGGTTTTCATTGTAAGACTGGACACAGTAGTAAGAATCACTCACAATAAGAGTTGTCACACCAGGATCAGCATACTCCAATGCAAGCATCATAGCACGAAGCTCTGCCAATTGTGCGGTGCAGTCCCCTAGAGTCTGCGTGCGCATGACCCTGGACTTGAACTCGTCATTCACCATGGCACTTACCACAATAGCGCAAGCGGAAACGTATGCGTGCTTAGACCCATGCGCAACCTACTCTGAACCATCAGTGTATATGATGCAATATAAGTCCTCCAAAGGCCGCATAGCCAAAGGGGCAGGGTGAACAAACTCATACTGCAAAATCTCCTGCGACTGTAAGGAGGTATCAAAAATAAACGTGACATCCAGAGACGTCAATGATGCTGCCCATTGTATCCACCGAGGGTGCAAAGCCTTAGAATTTGGTACACTGGCTTTCGTCACTGCCTCTAATGCAGGAAACGGGGTCACAACCAACATGCGTTTTCCCTGCGACAGTGCACGTTCCTTGAGAATCTCCATTTGCACTGCTGTCAAAACTTTTTCCACAGAGGAAAACCGCATTTCAGCCGAAGTGTACAAGTGTGACTTGTAAGCAATAGGTACTGTGTCTCCTTCGTTAAAAGTAAGTATGTGAAACCCACCGCGCCAGGGATGATTCTTATCACCAGGTTGGTGTGGTTCTCACGAGGCAGTAAGAATTTAGATTCTAGAAGATCAGCCTGCAAAGATTTCAAAATAGCTGAATGTTCTGGCAGCCAGCAAGATTTGGTAAAAGTAGGTTGTATCAAAGCATACAAAGGCTTGATACGCTGGGCATATTTGGGAATATAAGTACGCCCGAAATTCAAAAATCCCAGCAAGGACTGTAATTTTTTCAGAGTTGTAGGAGCGCGCAGTTGTGCGCATTTCTCCAAGAAGTGAGGAGCCAATCCTCGACCTTCATTGTTGAGCTCATAGCCCAGGAACAACACTGTGTACTCTGCAATGAGAAACTTTGCAAAGTTGAAGTTGTAACCAAAGTCTGCAAAGTTACAAATTATGCGGTCAACGCGACACAGATGCTCCCAAAGCTCGTCGTCTGTGAGATAAATGTCATCCACATATGAACCCGCATCAGTGTCTATCCTCTCTAAGAGAGAGATTATACGGGCAGCAAACACGGCCTGACTATTTTTATAGCCCATCTGTAATAGTTTATACTGGCGTTGTTTGCCGCCACAGGTAAAACTGGTCCACTGGGAACTCAGTCCGTCCAAATTGTAGGCAAAAAAAACCGTTGGATATCTCAAGCGTGGTTTTAAACAGTTTATGCACAAGACCATCCACAAGAGCAGAGCCGTGAGTATTCTGTGCTGCACAGGTACGGCAATGCGAGTTCAAATGCCGGTAATCCAATACCAACGGTACGAGCCGTCAGGCTTGGTCACAGTAAAAAGAGGGTTATTCATCGGTGACACACAAGTTTCAATCACACCTTGATATTCCAATTGTTCAAGGATTTCCGCAACGGAAGCCTTAGCTTCACGTCGGATGGGATATTGAGGTTGAGGCTACCGCATAGACCATAAAGGAATTTTGTGGTGTGGGGAAAATTTATCCCAACCACTCTGTGTGCAGCACAGACCCGGCGCAAGAGCCTTAGCCCACTCTTCTGCAAAATTCAGCGCATGCTCTTTAGAGATTGTGTGCGCGAAACTAGGGAGGATTCCCTCCTTCCCTCTCGAAACTGCAAGCACAAAAGATGGGGGCCAGTCAGCCTCCGCTAACAAAATGTCATAGGTAGTCGGAAGATTTTCCCCAAAAAAAACCTTGATGGTACACTGTATGTCACCTTCAATTAAAAGGACTATGTTATAAAGTCTATCAGGGGGAGCTACTCTAGTATCCGCTGTCTCCACAACAACATATCGATCAGTCGCTGTCACCTTCAGTAGCGGACGCAGGGCCTCTCGCACTATGGTAATCTCCGCCGCGCTGGCCAGCAAGGTCAGAGCCCATGTCTGATTCCGAAGCTGCGTTCTCACTATCTGTGGCATATCTCGCTGTTAAAGAAGCAACTTTCTTTTTCTGAAACTGGGGTCTTTTTTCGGTGTCAAATCGTCCTGCTTGCCTTTACTGTCTTTCGGGCGGGGCTGGTCGCGTCCCTGCTGGCCACACCGACCTCTGCCGCCTCCTCCACCACCGGTCGATGAGGCTGACGAGTCCTGAAAAGAACGAGGAGAGAGTTGTTCAGAAACCTGAAAACGATCAGGTGATTTTATCGTCGCGCGATCGCGCAAGTCATAAATACATTATGTAGGTGCAGGCACTGGAGATGCAGGACGAGACTCCTGTTTCTGCTGTTGTTGTTTACCCTGTTTTTGTTTTTTCGGCCAATTTTGCTTTTTGGCCTTGGGCTGTTTGTCAGTCTCTGACTTTGGCCCTTGGGGTTGCTTTTTCTCTTTAGTGGAAAATGGCTTGACTCCCAAACTATTGCGGCCCACGATCTTAGAAGCCGCCACAATAATTCTCGGTAACTGTCGGGGTTTGTCGGCATCGGGTACAGCCTGCAAAGCATTAGACACCTGAAAGCTCACAACATCTCCCTTGACATTCGCAAGAACGAGATCGGAAAGTACGTCAAAACTGCCGCAGAGGCGCATACCCAATTCAACCGCAGCCTCAGGTCCGTGCTCATCTTGAACATGCTTAACGACTGTCGGAAGGACAGTCATTGACGGTGTGCCAAAGCACCTCGTATACACTGCCGCAAAGATCTTACCCCATGACTCACAGTCACCAGCTTCTGGGATCAAGTCTTTAGGCATGCTAATTGTCAGAATCCTGTGTTTTTCACCAGGAGTCGTGTTAGGAAATACCGCTTCCAGCTGGTCAAACTTCTCGGCAAGCCAGAAAGGAGAATCATCCTTATTCTGGGGGCGCTTGCCCATCACAGCGTTGACAATTACAGGACTAAGCTTCATTCTGCCCTGTCCAGCAGGAAGCGCCGCACCACCTGGGCCCCGCCTGGGAGATTGCGGGTAATGTATTGCACTAACGACCTAATTACGCTAATTGCGGCTACATGTAGTCGTCTTAACTCAGCAACGGTACACGCACCGTGCTGAGGATTATGTGTAAATCCAGCCAAAACAGGCCATGTCGCGCCTGGAATGGACAAGGGACCTAACCTCGAAGCTGTCAAAGAGTGGGGTAGGACGCTATTAAACCAAACGCGGTGCTGCCAAGCATTAATCGGAACTTCCTGTGTCCTATATGGAGCATACTCCTGCGGCACAGCAGTGGGAGTGTACGTGTCGAACACAGTAGTATTTGTGTCCACAGCTGGGAAGGTCACCCACGAGTAAAAAATTTCGTACAGGTAAGCCACCTCTGCACTCACCACCATAATTACGGCCATGCCATCCACGGGGACATTATAAGTCTGCAAGTGATTGCGCACCGCAATGCGACTATGTTGCGGAATGTCCAACGTGGCCATAGTGACACAGAAATGAAAAGGTACAATAAAAAACTTTATAGCACAACTGGGTAGTAATTCAAGGAAACCGTTTTGAAAGAATGAAGCTTGAAAAGACCTAAGTAAGTATAGGTAGGTTTGTCCGACACCACTGTTTTCCGGAAACAATAGTGAAGGGTGTTAAGGACCGATACAAGTACTACTCAAGTGTCATGTAATAAGACCACCAATGATTGGGCGCCATGTAGCAGGGATTCTGCTCCTACACAGAACTGTGAATTAGGGTGTGCCAAAACTCACCTTAGTATCCAAAATCCCCTAACAGACTAGCAATCAGTGTCTCATTGGTTCTTACCGACTCCCAATGATTTAGACAACCCAGAACATGGACTTAGAACACCTCAGGTAACGTGGAACACATGAACACTCTTTCGTTATACTAACATATCAATCCAGAACCAGGAGTAAATGAGTACACGTGCGAGTTTGAAATGTTTATTTCTAATGCAGTGTTCTCAAGCGCAGTATCTTAGCTAATACAAGCAAACATATTATAAGGAACAAGGTTAACAGCATGGTTACTATTCCATAGAATACAAAAGGTGAAAGCATGTTAAAATGTTAAAGGGCAAAGGTCTAAATAGAACCTCAGTTTACTCTCCCTAGCTAGTATATTATATTATATCTACAGAAGGTCTCTTTGGGTTTAGAAGGGCGGGCCCATACCTTTGGATTCAGTAGAACTGGATCACATCATCTCCTGCACCAACTCTTTGCATGCGGGTACTCATCAAGTGTGTAACTCATGCTCTGTGTAGTGCATTATTAATTGAGCCTAAAACCCAATGTTGGCCACAGCTGCATATATATTATGTCTACTCAGTGCGCTGATCAAACCCAAACAACAAGCGCCGAAATAACCTTGAAGGCCTTGGCACTCACTCTACAGACATAGCTTACCAAGCAAGGCTGATACTATATGCAAACATGTTATTCTCGTGTGAAGCAAAATATTCAACTAGGCGAAAAGCTTTAATAACAAAATGTGTCGTGTGCAGAGGCTGCAGAAAAGGAAAATGGCGTTTAAACTTCTAACACGCTCATACTAACATAACACAGTGCAAAGGTAAAACCAGACCACATGACAGGGGAAGATGGCGGTCTTGAGGGAGCAGTTGATGGTTCCGCATAGCTCGGGTGCGATTGCAGAGGTGGCTCTGTGGAAGATGCGGTGTAGGCAGGGGTCGGTAGGAGCTCCGGAGCGGGTGCTCTTCATGGTCTTTATGGTGTTGTCAGTGGTGAGTGGAGATCTGCTGTGAAGAGTCTGTCAGGGCAGTGCACAGCATCAGTTGGGGTAGTTTCTGGTGAGGTGGGGTGGTCCTGGGTGTCAAAGTTGTCATAGATAGTCTATATCTTGTGGAAGAAGAAGGTGCCGTATCTGTTGCAGAGGTCTTGGGAGGGTGAAACATCTGTGGTTTTGCTGTTGGGTTTGGCAAACTCCTTGATGATGCTGAAGAGTTCTTTGCTATTGTGTGCATTTTTGGTGATTCTGTCTTAGAGGGCCTTCAAGTTATTTCTTGTGGTTTTGATGAGGTGGTGGTGGCTGCTTTGAAGGCGGCATGGGCTTCCGGGGTTTTGTTATTCCTCCATGTTTTCTCGAGCCGTCTACAGGTGAGTCTGGACTCTGGACGCACGGGTGTTAATCAGCTTGCTTTCTTGACGTGTTGTTTACCAGTAGCTTTCTTGAAAGGGACAAGGGTGTCGGCTCGGTTTGGGATCCATTGATGGAGGTTGCTTACTGTGGTGTCGTTGAGGAAGGTTGTGTCTTGATCTTCTGTGACTCTGTTCCAAATTGTGCAGGGTAAACGGTGTGCATTCTGGTGTGCGGTGGGTTTGTTGAAAGATAAGTGGATACAGTGGTGGTCAGCCCAGAGGGATTCGGTGGTGTGGCTGTAGGGGTTCAAGTTTCCTGCGGCATATACAGAGTTGTGTGTGTGTCCTGCTGTGTGAATGGGAGTGGTGACTAGCTGAATAATGCAGATGATCATGTGTCCTTTTGGGATACATTATGCTTCTACTACCACCCATTGAATTGTATCATCATGCACTTGGAGTTCCATTACATTTGTTAATTCTTTCCAATTACCATTTTCACCTGCTGTCTGCCAGGCCTCATATCCATTGTATGTAACAAATACATTTCCCCAGGTTCATTGAAGGTTTCCACTCTGCCACATGGGGCAGGTGCCTTCTGGAACACTCTTTGCTTCCAGCATTAAAAAAACGCTTCTGAACCGGTATCGGGGCTTGTCCTTGCACCAGTCCTGCATAAACAACATCCCTGCACCCAACTTCAAAGTCGCCCGGATCGTCCAGCTCTCTATTCTTCTGTGACACTTCATGTGTCTTCTTTTGTGAGCTACGATTCTGCCTCTTCTTGAGCTCCTTGCACTAAGTCTCCTGTCATCTTCGGATTAGGTTAAAGTACTTGACTAGGCTAAGCACTTTTCCTAAGGGTAGTGCGCACTAATGCATAGGTTAGCATCTAATTCAAAGACTAATTACTATGAATGTGTAAGCACGTTTTCTGAAATAGAACATTGATTTGAGTAATACCCCCATAAGACCCAGCAGTTTGGACTGCTGCATTGCAACGCTCTGAACTATATTGTACCCTAACTGAAAGTTTACCACTGTGTTTTTGACAAATTGTATCTTCTTGAGCTTGAAGTTATTCATGTTTGAAATCTGAATGTAGTATGTTATGGAGTTCCAGAAATCTCCAGTTTATTCTTGAAATGATTTCTGCTCTCTCTCATGCAATATTTATGAAGATGCCTGTAATTGTACATATAGTGTAAACAATTGATAGATTATTTGGAGTTGAGAACCCATGGGTGACTTTGCCTCTTGATGTTTTTAGTCTTCTATGCCTACATAAGGATTTGAGGTCAAGAGAGTCCCGATCCTACTAAGTAGTTTACAACACAGCAGAGCAGGCCCCTGTGTAACACAAGTTTATGTTTTCTTGTTTTTCCCCATACCTCTTTTCTCACTGGGGGCAGTTGAAGAAACTAGACAGTTGTTATTAGTTTCATGAAGCTGCTCCAGCTAGGATTGGGGGTTTAGCACTGTTCCGCGGTTGGAACCAGGTGAATGTGTGACACCCTCCTGGCCCGATCCTAAACCAGTAAGATGACTTGGGCCTCATAGTTGTTGATCTTCAAACAAAACTGTTGATACTCTGTGTTATTGGTGACGGTGAAAAGATCCAACCTGGGCTTTCCTCATTGCTGGAAGAGAGCCTGTGCCACCTCTGATTGTAACTACGGTTCATAATATGCTAAGTGTCTTTGGCTGAGCTTGGCTTCACTGGCATTCAGTGATCCCTCCAGGTGGTTCATGATCTGAGAGATGCCCTCAAGACTCAGCCAGTTTCAGAGTCGAGCATTTTCCATGCACAAGGACATGGACCCCACCCTGCTTGTTTCAGTATCACAGAGTGGTGGTGTTTACCATGAGAACTTGTGCAATTCTTCACTTGATGATTGACAGAAAGGCCTTCAACACTAAGCACAATGCCTGCAACTCCTGCAAACTGATGTGGGGGTGGGTCTCCATTGGAGACCAAAGTCCTCAGATCTCCACCTCTCCCAGACGGCAAGCGCAACATAATAATGACACATCAGTCACCACCGTCAACTCCGGGTGGTGAAGAGAGAGGAGACTGCCGCTGGTCCAAATGAGGTTGAGTATCCACCGCTGCACATCTTTTGCAGTCTCCTCTAAAATCTGGATGGAATTTAACAGGTTCTCATGGTGCTAGGCCAACTGAGATTTCAGATCCCACTGTAAAGCTTGCATCTGACATGGTGAATTATTCTAGAACATTTGTCCAGTCATTTATGTAGTTCTTAAAACATTGAATAGCCCATTTCCTACCCCCTCAATCTCTCACCCTTGCCTTCCTATCTGAGTATTGGTTTCAGCTCAGTTAGCATATCCTTCCATTCAACCAGTACACATCACAGTTCCTTCTTCTATCCTCGAGCCAACATTCTGCGCCTCTGTCTCTATGTGGAAAGTCTCTCCCAATCATCTTTTCACACCTGGAGTGTGTTCACCGGTTGCCCTCTGCCCTCAACAGACTGACCAACCTTTTCCTCACTGGTTCATTCTGTACATTCAACAATGATACTGTAAGAACACTTCTGCCAGGCTATGGGGAGAAATGCCCTCGCTATTATGAAATGGTGAGTATCCACTAATATGATGTATTTCATACAGAGGCAAATAGTTTGCAAGCTAACCTGCCAGATCCCAGGTTTGAATGATAGAAGAGAGTATGACTGATGGAATGCAGTTAAAGAGTGCATCTATTAAATCCAAAATAAACCAGGCGAACTGGGTTTCAAAAGTAACTTTGTTGAAGATCAAAGCTCAGCAACAACTTTGCACTTTGACAGAGGATGTCTTACTTCACTTGTTCTTCAGAAACTTGTGATTTTTGTTTTAGTTTTGTTTTTATTAAAACAAAAAAAACGTTTTTCTGGACTGGAGTCAGGAGTCATGGTTGCCTAGAAACAGTTGTAAGAATCTCCCTACAACTGACAGAGGTCTTCCACAGTTCTAATCAGCAGCACACTGGCTAACCTATAGTCAGCGAATATGTTAGCAACTTCATCTGGACCTGGACATTAATAGTCATCCAGTAGTTTATGCTCTCCAGAGTCAAGGACCTCTTTAGTCCAAAATGTCCCTGTAGACAACAGCAGGACACTGACTTTTCCTGTTCTTAGAATCAGGGGCTGCAAGTTTGATATAAACACAGATGTAGAGACAACTATTTCAGTGCTATTCTGGGAGGGATTTTTCTCAGCACTGTAGCCCAGGAAGTCTTCGTCTGTCTTCTGTTCTGCATTTAAGAAAGATCGAGTTTGCCATGGCCATTTGAAAGGAAGATCCACTGTGCGATGGACTTTGAAAAGGTCCAGTTTACTACTGCTAGATACTCTCAAACCCATAAAAAGAATTCACAGTCCCCAAACCCACTTCCATTTCAGTGTGGGATGTTTTCAGCCCCAAGGGGGTGACTGGTTGTACTAGAAATACACAGATTTGTTTTGCACCAAACATTCAGAATGTTAGAATTTCTAAACAGTGCAGCTGTGCTCTGCACTACCTTCTAGTTTCACCATTTCACAACCAGGTCTGGATATTCCACTTTAAATACATTCTAGTATCTTCTGACATCCTAGGACTGACAGCCACAGAGTAACACCTAAAAACAAATACGTTTTTGCAATGCAATAGGTCTTGCGTTTGTGAGAGTTTGAGCGATTGGCATTGCAAATGGCAATGCCTTGTATTAATGTGTTTTTGAAATCCTGATAGAGGTGCGTAAACACGCAATTTGTACTTCTAGTCCTTGCTTACCAGAAGCAAGGTTGGCAGTAAAAGAGCTGCAGTTACTGACAGCCTTGCTTCTCGTAAGCAGTGACTATAAGTACAAAGTGCGTTTTCACGCACCGCTTGCAGGTTTTCAAAACACAAATAAAATGCATTGTAAATGAAACACCACTGATCAACCGCTACAAGGCTGATGTATTCAGTAACACCAGACTTTAACACTGGTGATTAAAGCAGGTCCAAGAAAACCTGCAAAACGGCCAAACAAAAAAAACACTTTGCGACGGCTAGTTATGTATCTATGCAAGACTACTTTTAATGTGTTAACCTAGCTGTGATAAGGTCTAGTTCAGCTGTTTTAACCTGTGATCCATGACGGGGGTTCCTCGTCTGCTTAGAAAATTAAACATTAGCAGATTAATAACTATTATATAAACACAATTTTTAAATGTTCTGTAAATGTAAAGTAATTGCAATTGTAAAATAAAAATGAATTTGATATCCTCAGATTGATTCGTAGGAATAGTGCAAATGCATCAAACAGAAAATAGCATGTACGATGGTTTACTTCAATTGATCTCATGAAAGCTCCAACATTTCCTTTGAAATGTTGCTTTTTGTATTGTATTGTGAATTTAAATAAATACTTCATCATTTGTGTTTTGCTCGATCAATGCTTGTTTCTTTATTTGTGTATGTTGTTTTGCGGTTGAAATCATCAAAATTGAGATGGTGTGGGTCTCCGGCTTCCAGTAATTGTGTTAGTGAGGGTGGGTCTGACCAGCTTTGCATTCTATTAATGATTCAGCCGAGGTCCAGAAAAGTCAAAAAGTTTAGAACCAAAGGTCTACTTATGAAGTCTTTTTTCGTGGGAACTGAAATTGCAGTTGTGTTTCTTGTGGGTATGCAGTTGGGAGCATAAGCAATGTGCTTTCTCCAAGCTCTAGTAAATGAGCAATTCATAAAAAGTAAGAGAGAAGGATTGCCAGAGGCTAATCAATGAGAAGTGTTGGTATGCTGCAGGTGGTAAAACCGCATTATCGGAAAAAAACACAGAGATCACTTTCTATACCATAGAGGTCATCTATTGTGAGCTAAATGTAACCTCTTAAAAACTACTTCATCAGTTCATTTCTGTTAGTGATACTGCAGAACAGTATACCTATCCAGATTTCGATATATGTGACTGCAAACAAACGAAATACTTAAACACAAAAGTAGTTCAAATTACACACAATGGAACATTTATTTTTGAACTCTAATACCGCCATCAAAAAGGGCTATATATCAGTTACATTTTAGAAAAACAGAAGAAAATAGTTGTGTCTCTGTCAAGTAGAGGAATTCGTCGTCTCCAAAAAGTTTCCATTTGCATTAATGAGAGGCGTTTACACTATGACTTTAACTTGGGAACTAATGCCGCAGGGATTCCGTTCTCATACAGAACAGTGCATAGAGACTTGGAACCTCAGTGAATTAGGATGAACCAAAACTCACCTTAGTACCCAAAATCCCCTACCAGACTAGCTACAGTGTCTCATTGGTTATTACAAATTCCCAATGCTTAGACAAACCAGAACATGGACTTAGTACACCTCAGGTAACGTGGAACACATGAACACTCTTTCGCTATTCAATCATTTCAATCCAGAACGAGGAGTAAATGAGGACGCATGCACATTTGAAATGTTTATTTACTAATGCAGTGTTCTCAAACGCAGTATCTTAGCTAATACAAGCAAACATATTATAAGAAACAAAGTAATCAGCATAGTTACTAGTCCATAGAATACAAAAGGTGAAAGCATGTTAAAATGCTAAAACGAATAGGGTTAAACAACACCTAATACTCACCCTCCCTAGCTAGTATATTATATTATATCTAAGAAGGTCTCTTTGGGTTTTAGTAGGGCGGGCCCATACCTCAGATCCTAGTGGTCCACCAGCTCTCTGCATGCGAAGCACCATCAAGTGTGTGTGTATGCTCTTGTGCAAAGCAATATAAAACGCGCCTAAAGCCAGAATTTGGCTGCAGCTGCATGTATGTTATGTCTAGGAAGGTGCAAAGATCAGACCTCACAACAACCACTGTGTCGAGTTATCCCTGAAGGCTTCAGCACTCACTGTACAGACACAGCTCACTAAGCAAAGCTGATATCAGAGTAACACCATATTATTCTCGTGTGAATCAAAACACTCTACTAGGCTCAAAGCTAAAACAACAGTTATGTGTCGTGTGCAGAAGCAGCAGAAAGGTAAAATGGCGTTTAAACTCCTACTAAGCTCATGCTAACCTAACACAGCATATAGGCAAAGCATATCTATATGACACTAAAGCTAGTTATCTCTGAACCAAATATGCGATTTTTATAAATGGAAAATACTTATTTATAGTCGGCATAAAATAAGATACCCTTACCGCCCTAGAAACCCTCCAAATCATAAATGCTAATCATTAAGACCCTTGACCCTACCAGGTAGGTCGCTCCCCCCCTCCGCACAGCACTGCCTGTGCCTCCCTGCCCCAGCTGCCGCTGCTGAGAAAGTTCGAGGCCTTCCACCATCTGCAGGCTACCACCTGCGCCTCATCCCTGGTGGCCAGTGGTAGGCCGTAGGTAGGTTTGTTCATCCTCCGCGTTATTGCTTTTATTGTATTGTATTTTATTGCCTGTATTTTCATTGTTGTGTCTGTGACTGCTGTTGTCTGTCTTCCCCCACTGCCTGTACGCGGTCTGTGCCCCTTTTTCTTCCCTCTGTTCCCCTCGCTGTCCCCGGGCTCTCTCTGTCCGGTCTTTCCTTCTGTACCCCTCGCTGCCCCGTGTCTCTGTCCTGTTTTCCCTTCTGTTCCCCTCGCTGCTCCTGTGCTTCTCTGCCCGTTCTGCCTTCTGTTCTTAGCTGCCCCTGTATTTCTGTATTCTGTATTTTGCCTTCTGTGCCACTCGTTTTTCCCTTGTTTTGTGCCCCTTTTGCCTTCTGTTCCACTTGTTTTTTGTACCCGTCTGCCTTCTGTGCCACTTGTTTTTCTCTCGTTTTTGTGCCCCTTTTGCCTTCTGTTCCACTCGTTTTTTTTGCCCTTCTGCCCTCTGTTCCACTTGTTTTTTTGTTCCCTTCTGCCCTCTGTGCCACTCATTTTTCCCTCGTTTTTGTGCCCCTTTTGCCTTCTGTGCCACTCGTTTTTTATGCCCTTCTGTCCTCTGCTCCACTCGTTTTTTTGTGGCCTTCTGCCCTCTGTGCCACTTGTTTTTTTGTGCCCTTCTGCCCTCTGTGCCACTCTTTTTTACCTTGTTTTTGTGCCCCTTTTGCCTTCTGTTCCACTTGTTTTTTGTGCCCTTTTGCCTTCTGTGCCACTCGTTTTTCCTTCGAATTTGTGCCCCTTTTTCCTTCTGTTACCTTCGTTGTCCTTCACCGCCCTCCCCGCTGCGTCCCCTGCAGCCCTGCCCCCCTGACTGCCCACTGCCCATTCGCTGCCCCGCCTCCAAGCTGCTCCTCCCTCCCATCTCCCCATATATGCCGGCCGATGCAGGGGCACGCCTAAGGCAAGCCCGTCTGCGCCGTTCACGCCTGGACCGCGCCCAGCGCTAGAACCCCTGCCCCCACACCCACGACGACTACCGCCATTACGACGCCAGCACTCTGCACGCTCTCAACTCTGGACGGAGCCGCACCTGCTTCAAGGCCGCCTCGAAACGCACACATGGCACCTTCACCAGCCGGAACTGCAGCTACACCAGCCTCAGAGCCGACGAACCACCCGTCAAGAAATACCCAAACCGATGCATTCTACTGAACACCCGCTCCACACACAAGCATGCTGTCGAGCACTGGGACCTGCTCGACACAACATCCCCGGACATCACCTTCCTGACAGAGACCTGGTATAAAGACTCCTCCACACCCGACATCGCCATAGCCATCCCAGACAGCTACAAGATCACCCGCAGAGACCGCACCAATGGAGTCGGAGGAGGAATCGCCATCGTCCACAAGAACAGCATCAGGGTCTTGACTAGCACTGAGGACGTGCTCAGCAACGCCGAACACATGCATTTCCAGATCCACACAGACCCTAACTCCACCCTCAGAGGCACCCTTGTCTACCGACCCTCCGGACCCTGCCCCCAGTTCAGCGACTCCATCGCCGACATGATCAGCATGCACGCCCTGACCTCCACCGACTACATCCTCCTCGGAGACCTGAACTTTTACCTTGAGAACAACAACGACAACAACTCCACAACACTGATCAATACCCTCGCCAACCTTGGACTGAAGCAACTCATCACAACACTCACCCACTCCGCCGGCCACACACTCGACCCGTCTTCTCCTCAAGCCCGCACGTCTCCGTCAGCCACACCACCAAACTCCTCTGGACCGACCACCGCTGCATCTACTTCGCCTTACAGAAACCCACCACCGCACCCAACAGATCCCTCTCTGCTGCTCGAGCAAAATCACTAAAGACCAACTACACACAAACCTCGCTCTCAGCCCACCCACCGAATCCTCGAACACCGACGACGCTGCCCACAGCCTCAGACACTGGATCGAGGACTGCGCCAACACCCTTGCCCCGCTGAAGAAATCCCCCCCACAGAGACACCGGCAAGAGGACCAGCTGGTTCACCCCAGAACTCCTAGCCTCCAAGCAAGCCTGCCGGAAACTAGAGAGGAAATGGCACAGAGAACAAACTCCGGACAGCCACGCAGCACACAAGGACGTCATCCACAACCACCACCACCTCATCAGGGCGGCCAAGAGGACCTCCTTCAAAGACCGCCTCAACAACAACGCACACAATAGCAAGGAGCTCTTCAACATCGTGAAGGAACTCTCCAACCCCAGCTCCAACACCAAAGACATCCCGCCGTTGCAAGCCCTGTGCGACTCCCTCGCCACCTTCTTCCACCGCAAGATAGCAGACATCCATGACAGCTTCAACACCCAGACAGCCCCAACAGACAGCAACACAACAGACCCTCCGCACACCATCGACCCCGACCCCCTGCTAGCCTGGGCCAGCGTGAGACACCATCAAGACCATGCAATCCACTCCGGCTCTCCATCAGACCTATTTCCGCACCACATCTTCAACAGAGCAAGCAGCTCCATCGCACCCCACCTGCGCAGTGTCATCAATCTCTCCTTCAAGACCGCAACCTTTCCAGAGATCTTGAAACACGCCGAGATCAACGCCCTACTCAAAAAACCTAAGGCAGACCCAAGAGGCCTCAAGAACTTCCAGCCCATCTCTCTGCTCCCCTTCCCAGCCAAGGTCATCGAGAAAACCGTCAACTTCCCAGTCAAGGTTCCGCAGCAACCACAGCACCGAGACCGCCCTCATCGCCGCCACCGACGACATCAGGACCCTGCTGGCCAACGGCGAGACCGCAGCACTCATCCTCCTAGACCTCTCTGCTGCCTTCGACACCGTCTGCAACCGCACACTACGCGCATGCCTCCACTCTGCAGGGATCAGAGAAAAGGCTCTGGATTGGACAACCACCTTCTTCTCCAGCAGAACCTAGAGCGTCCGCCTCCCCCCATTCTGGCCCAAAGCCACCGAGATCATCTGCGGCGTACCCCCAGGGATCCTCCCTCAGCCCAACGCTGTTCAACATTTACATGGCCCCGCTCGCACACGTAGCCCAACAGCACGACCTCAACATAATCTCCTATGCAGACAACACTCAGCTGATCCTCTCCCTCACCAAGGACCCCATCACCGCCAAAGCCAACCTCCACAAAGGAATGAAGGCCTTCGCCGACTGGATGAATACCAGCCGTCTGAAGCTGAACTCGGACAATACGGAGGTCCTCATCCTCGGCTCCAACCCTTCAGCCTGGGACGACTCCTGGTGGTAGACAGCACTGGGGGCAGCCCCGGCACCCACCGACCACGCACGCAACCTGGAAATCATCCTCGACTCAACACTCTCAATGACCAAGCAAGTCAACGGCGTCTCCTCCTCCTGCTTCAACACCCTTCGCATGCTCCGCAAGATCTACAGATGGATCCCGACAGATACAAGAAAGACAGTCACCCAGGCCCTCGTCAGCAGCAAACTCGACTATGGAAATGCCCTCTACGCAGGAGCCCCAACCAAGCACATCAAACGACTACAACGCATCCAAAACGCCTCGGCACGACTGATCCTCGACGTACCACGCCACGGCCACATCACCCCCCACCTGAGAAACCTGCACTGGCTCCTCGTCAACAAGAGGATATCCTTCAAGCTCCTCACCGATGCACACAAGACACTCCACAAGACCGGCCCAGCCTACCTCAACAGACGGCTCTCCTTCTACATCCCCAACCACCAGCTACTCTTCGCCGACCTCTCACTCGCCACCGTCCCGCGCATCCGAAGAACAACCACCGGTGGGAGATCCTTCTCCCACCTCGCTGCCAAGACATGGAACACCCTCCCACTGAGCCTACGACAGTCCCAAGACCTGCTGACCATCAGGACGATACTCAAGACCTGGCTGTTCGATCAGTAGCAGCCCTCCCCCCCTGCACCTTGAGACCCTCGCGGGTATGTAGTGTGCTTTACAAATGATTGATTGATTGATTAATACCCTGGATGGAATTAAATTACTAGAAAAAAAGCCCAGAAGAAAAAACACCCATGTGCAAACGTGCAGCTGTACCGAACCATCTCACATACCTTTGACACTGTGTGAAATACCTCGAAGACTGAGTGTGCTTAAATCAATTCCATCAGGACAGAGGTCATTCTTTTCGGCAAAGAATCGTCACGTGCTCAGCTCTAGGTTGAAATTCTCCTCTCAGAACGTCCCCCAGTAGACATCTGGATGGCCGCATGACATTTCAACCGCACACCACCATAAAATCTAAATTCACCCACTACCAAACATCTGCTAAACCAGATGCCTCTCGAACAAGGCTCCGTTCTCCTTGCAGCTGTAGTCTTGTCTGAAATTGCACAAGTAACACCAATCTAAGTGCACCCTAAGCATTACCAGCCTTAATGAATGCTGCCATGGGAATAGAGTAGGTTAACACCAGTACACCCTAGCCACATTCACAGACCATTTTTCGTGAATAGTTTCAGGGTAAGATATGTTTACTCACAGAGACTGTGGGTATGCCTTGCTCCTAAAAGCTCACGATAAAGTAAAACTTGAAGCTATAACGACTATGCAACACCTACTCAAAGAGAATGCTTGGTGAATCAACTCTGGTTAATTAGAGGTAGCTCACACGGGCAAGGAGTAAGACAGACCCAGTCATAGAAAGCTTTGTGAATCAAGAGAGACGGCATCAAATTAAACCACATCTTTTGCTGTTTTGAGAGCATGGAACATTCACCATGAAGAAATAAGACAGGCCTGTTCTCTTTTTGCCTTCATCTTTATGCGAGAATAGTAAAAAAAGTTTACAGAAACACATTGAATAAATATGACCTGCAATGTAACACGTCAACCCCAAATGTCATTTTACTTTTGGCAGTTTGTGTTGCATCACAAACACACAGCAGTATCTACCTATTTTAGAAACGATTGAATTCAGACACATTGTGCCTCATTGCAGTTTAAATGGATTTAGGACCACACAAAAAGTGAGTCAAAAGTTCACCCATGTATAATTTTTTTATAACATTATGGTATTGTGCGCGAGCAGTAGTCAGAGCAGAGGCCATGGAATGTGCAGCTGTGGATTGCGACAAAGTGTGCCCGGAGGCCACTAGCCCTGGCTGTCCTTAAGCTAAATCGGCCAGGCTCCCTGCAACAGTAGTCTGACCTGCCGACATAGCGTGACTCTGAGGGATGAGTGCAGAGAGAATCTGCGGCTGGGCTGCACAGTGGAGCTGCTGGGGCACAGTCCGCACAGGCTGTGGGTAGGGGGGCTGTTGGTGCACTAACAGAACGGCCCCCCATACTATGACCAGCTAAAGGGTTCAATGGGGGTTGGTTACCCGGTTTATGCTTTCTATAGCCACCTTTAAGCGGGTGAGATGGTGCTGGCAAGGTAGCACTCTGAGCCTCTGGCTCCGAGTACCCATGCTGCAGCCCGGCTCCTTCTCTACCACCAGTGCTCTCCGTTTAGTAGCTCAGAGTGCTGCTGGCTGAATGAACTCTGGCTGGTGCTGTCCCTGTCCTCGGCCGCCTGTCTCACACACACTCACCACCACCCTGTGAAGGGCCTCCACAGTCTGCTGCCACTTGCAGTACTCGGTGCAAGTCCAACGGCTATTGCGGAAGGGCTTAGAGTTAGAGTCCAGCTTCACGACCAGCACCCGCGATGTACCCAGCACTACAGCTGCAGGAAGAGGGGCTGAGTCTGTGGCTGCTGTCCAATGGCTGAGCCCAGCGGGCAGCCACAACATATCTGAGGGAGCCTCTGGAGGCCGTATGGGGGGCTGTGTGCACAGCTCCGGAAACTGAGGTTGTTCATCACGTTCACTCCGCCCAGGCAGGACAGGGTGGTCTATATGCATAGAAAATTAAAGGACACATTTGTAAACCAGCGGATGGCAGACAACCTTGGGCTGAAAGCAACACTAAAAAGAAAAGTTCTGCCAACCAACCATTCAAAAATGAAAGCGCAAGGAACCCGTGCTTAGGCGGTGCTCCTCTGTCTTCCAAGGTGTAGTGTCCTGCTAGGACACAGTCTAGTTGTTTTTGGTGAAGCCTTACACTGTGCACCCACCCACCACAGACGTCACTGGGTCAGGTGAGCTGAGAATAAAAGTGGCCGAGCGCATGTGCTCGTGGCCAGAATCACGATCCCCTAACTGGTGTCCTGTGTCATGATTTATTTCCCCATGCAGGCCTAGGGCCCCATCACCACATTGGCGACGAGGCGGAGCCGGTGCCCATGCGTGCACCAGCCTGAACGTTTGGGGGGAAAAAGGAGGAGAGAGTGCTGCCTGCCCCAAAGCAAACCCCCAGCAGCGCTGGCTGCCGAGAGGCCTGCAGGGCGTGTGTCAAGCCCCGGGCCTGCACCGAGATGATGACCGACCGGAGCCCACCCGCGTCGGCCGCCAGTAAAGTGAAGCCCGAGTGGCCCGCAGGGCTGAGGTGAGACAGGGTGTTGGAAATGCCTGTTATGACTGTTTACACAAGCGGAGCCCACCCGCATGATCATGGCGCCCTGCCGAGCGCGATGGCGGCCACAATAAACTTATGTGAGTGAAGCAAGTCCAGCGGAGCCCACCCCGGCCTGCCTGCAGCGTCTCCTGTCCCGCTCCGTATGTGAAGTGCGGCGGAGAGAATGAACTTTTAAGAGAAGCGCCCGCAGCGTGTGAAGAGCTACGGGCGGAGGTACATGACAAGCGGAGCCCACCCGCACTGACGCAAAGCAGAGCGGGGCTCACCCGCAACTACTCTGCCTCCGCCTCCCCTGCTACCCGAGAGAGGCTGACACCGGGGGAGCTGAGGGACGGAGAGCGATAGGAGAGCGGCCTGTCGCAGCACCTGCCCATGCCCCAACCCTTCGGGCGGAAGAAGAGGCTGCATCCGGGCGAGTATGGACGAGGCCGCGGGAGGCCCGAGACTAGCGCTAATACCCCTCCCCCGCCACGCAGCATGAGAAGAGTGAGGATGCGGCGGCAGGTTGGAAGAGCGACAACGGCAACCGCCAGTGCAATTGCCCCCGTGCAGCCCGTGAGTTGAAAGGGTTGCCGAGAGGGGTGGATCACAAACCGTGTCTGGTGCCGATAACAGCACCCCCCTCCACGCGCGTGCAGCTAAATGAACAGTGTGTGACTGCCGCGGCGGGGGAGGGCGAAGAGGAGTGTGAGCAAAAGCCCCACAGGGCTGTGTGAACCCGAGCGGCACCAGTGCCTCACCGCAGTGACGCGAGAGGTGAAGAGGGGACTCATGTGTCTGTAAAACCCCCCCAAACCGCAGGAAGCAAGCGCAAGTAGCCTGCAGAGGAAACCACAAACCCTAGGCAACAAAAGGCACCAAAGAAACTCACCGGAGCAGGCTGAGGAGCACTGGAGCTCCGTGGGCAGCTGGGACCAGCAGCGAGTAAGATCCCCGATTGGAGATTCCACAAGTTACCCTGCACTGCCATCCAGTGGCCGCAGGGAGCAATTGCAGGCAGAGGAAGGATCCCAAGGGATAGGAATAAGCCTTGGACGAACCAACAGAAAGTATTTGGGATAATTAAGCCTGCAGCAACACAAACTGACCACTGCAGCCCTGCAGTATAGCCCCAAGTGCGCCAAAGAAAGTAGACTCCCAGCAGAGGAGGGCAAGCTGAAAAGCGCTTAAAGAACAAAGCACAGGGAAAGCTAGTGCTACCAGACGCGACAGTGGTGCCGCGCCACCCCAGGACTTCGGAGCACTGAGAGTGACACTGTGCAGCACCTTGCCAGCACCACAGGGCACACACAGTAATGCCAGATTGGCGCAGGAACGCCACACAGCGACAAAGAAGCCCGACCGAAGACGCAGCACAACACTGCGCAGGAAAACAAAAGGAGTGAAGGAACTCCACCCACAAGAACACAGCCACGCCCGGATGACGCCACGTCAATACGCAACCTCCTGAGGACGAAAGAAGACGGCGCAGGAACGCGCCAGAAGCGCCGAAACACGCCACGAGGCGCGAGGGACACGCCAGGAGTGCAAGAACTCCACACCCGCATGCCAGGACAGTGCAGCACCGCGCCGGGACTTGCCAGGAGCGCCAGAAATCAGGAGCGCCAGAGTGACGCTGCACAGCGACAAGTTAACGCCACAGGACAGCGCACAATGGTCCCAGAGTGAGGCAGCGACATATCACAGCAACCAGAGCGCCACCATCAGCAAGCATGACGGCATGCCCAAGTGAAGGTACAAGGAGTGGTGACGGAACCCTCCACAGCGCGGCCAAAGCGCGCCACCGCTAAAAGCATGAAGACTCATGTCGAAGATGAAGCTGACCCACCAAATAGTCACACCCAAGCAAAGGAGCCGACCCGCCGAATGGTTGCACCCAAGCAAAGAAGCCGACCAGCCAAATGGTCGCATCCAAGCAAAGAAACCGACCCGCAAAAATGGTCGCGTCCAAGCAAAGAGCCGACCAACCAGTCTGATCGCCAAAAGAAGAAGCAACCAAGAAGATTGCGACGACCGGTCCAGTCACAAGAAGAGAAGATCACAGTGTCGGAGAGCCATGCCCAGACCAGAGAGAAACAGGTGGAGTGCACGCTGCCTGGAGAAGACTGGTTGGGAAGACCAAGACAGTACGGTGACCAGACCACGTCGCGAGATGGAACAGGGAGAAGAAGGGCGCGACACCACAAAGAAAGGGAAGAAGACAAGAAGCCAATTCACCAGAGAATTGCAGAAGTGCCACTGAAGAAGGAACCGTAGAGCCAAAGAAACCCGATGACCAAGGAAGGGTTTCCTGATGAAAAGCAAAAGAAGTGATCAAGTAAAGGGAAGATACGACGGCAGGTCTAGTCGCCAAGCCAAATGTAGACAGTGTCCTACCGCATGGACAAGACCAGGGGAAAAACATGTAGAGGGCCCGCTACATGGAAAAGCCTGGTTAGAATGAGCAAGTAAGAAAGAAGACTGGACCGCGTCGAGAAAGAGAACGAATGGGAAGATCGGAGTAACACAACATCACTCCACAAAGGAAGATAGTGAACCACACTCAGCACACAGGAACATCGGTGCTGTCCAAGGAGCATCGCACCATCTGTGTGGATCCCAGCAATCCCGACAACCTGCATTTGAGGAGGCTAACCACCGAAGAACCTTATGTGTGCCCCGTGAACCTGAAGCTTGCCGAAGCAGAGCATACCCGAGCACTAGACAATCCACCCTTGTGGACTACACAAGACTCAACTGTGGCCCTGTCCGAAGTTCCACAGCGACCCGCACAGCCCACACGGTCACGTGGCAGACCAGGGGACAAGGGCCTCGGCGGAATTCCTGTGAGAGAGGAATCTGTATCGGAGAGGTGCAGCAGCGGCAGCTCCACGACAGGCAACAGGAAGCACGAAGGCCCCAGGGGAACACCTGGCACAGAGAAACGGTCTGAAGAAGGCACTGAACCCATGTCCTAATGGCAAGACCATCCTGGCGGATGACATCAACACCCCGAGGGCAACATGAGCGACGTGGCGGTGAGTCCGTTGGCAGTTCCTCAGTGACGCCTTTGCGCAGCTCATGCGAAGCCCCGCACGGTCCACCCGGTCCCATCGTGTCCAGCAAGAGAGTCCTCCCAGCGACTCCAGTGAGAGAAGAGTCCAAGCGCGAGAGGCCAGTCTTCGAGAATCCAGTGAGAGAGGAGTCAGGCGAGAAAGGCACATTGGAAGTTACTTGGCCGGCAGGAGGTGTTAAAGCATCAAGATCAGTGAATCCAAAGAAAGACCGCTCATGCCGCAGTTGTCTCCAACAACCAACAAGCGTTGTCATCCACCGGACTCGGAACACCTGCGAGACCCCTCAAGGGTCACACCTATTCTGCTCCAGATACCCCAAGTGTTGAACACTGTACATAAATGCCAACGCAGCAAAACAAGGATGATCTGAAGTACACCGCTGAGGTGAAGCTCATCTGACTGACTTTGTAGTCCAGGAATTTCAACATCTCCCAGCCGATCGCCTGAAGAAAATCCGTTGGGGCTGTAAATTGTTGTTGTTCTTGTTTTTCTTGCAGGTTGGACATTCGTTTTCCTTTCATTAAATTTTGGGAGGGATGTAGTGTCCTGCTAGGACACAGTCTAGTTTTTTTTGGTGAAGCCTTACACTGTGCACCCACCCACCACAGACATCACTGGGTCAGGTGACGCTGAGAATAAAAGTGGCTGAGCGCACGTGCTCGTGGCCAGAATCATGATCCCCTAACTGGTGTCCTGTGTCATGATTTATTTCACCATGCGGGTCTAGGGCCCCATCACCACACAAGGGAAGTGATGTATTGCTGCCGAACAAGTTAAAAGGAAGCAAAAAAGATGGCAGTGGCCTAAATGTATGGGTAACAGCATGCAGGACCAAAGTCATTTTTTGACCACAGGAGGTCTTGAAGACAGCGCATGCGTGCTGCCTAGGCTCGACCTAAAAAGGCAACTGATCTCACTACAGATTAGAGGCGGTGTAATGAGTGGGTGCACTGGCACAGGAGAGAAGACTTCATCTGTTTTTAAGACATTGCACTGTTTGAAGCACGTATAATTAACTTGAAATTTCTTCCAGTTAGTGCACGAGCTGCAGACATCGCAGCTCGGAAACAGGGAGAAGCACAAAGGATTGCTACTGCTGTCTTAGCCACAGTAAGTATTCATGGACAGTTTGGGTTCTGCTAAATTTCTGATACAGTATCCTTGTCCATTAGTAGTAATATGTAGTACATCTCAGCTTACTGTCAGTAAAATACAGTATCCATCTGTAAATATTAAACAAATGCAGATTTATCTAGAATTTATGATATTCCTAGGTCAAAAGAAAGGCTTTTGCACGAGAAAACAGAACTAACTCTGAGGTTAGGGTTTATTATAAATATAGAAAATTCTGACTTTACATCAAAGAGAATGGGTTTTCGGGGGTTCCTTGTGGACTCAGACAAAGGGGTGCCTTTACTTTCAGAAGTGATACTGAAAATGATCGGGAAGAAATAGAGGATGGCAGTGGCCCAGCCACAGATTTCCTTCCAGCACTTAGCAAGAGTGTGGCTCTCATGTCATGTCAGGCAATCTTTCCATGGCCTCCTTATTGCACAGCACTGCAGTGTCTAAAGATAAGGTATTCACAAAAGGGCTTGGAATATTCAGAAATGATGCCCTTAAAGTATGAGGTGATGTACAGCCCATAAGCTCTGACTATATTTTAAGCAGACCCTGACTCCATCTTCGGTAAAGGGTGTCAGCCAATTTAATGCGGAATCATTGTCATGTCTGCCACTACCACAGATGTCATTTGACTGTATCTTTCTAGGAACCATGAAGGTGTCTACTCATTTGACAAATGACATGCATATAACACCTGATGCAACATCAGTCTAGGAAGAGTGTATACATATCAGCATGTCAGGGTGAAATAAGAAAAAATATAGAGCTATAGCCAAAAATCGTGCAGTCTGAATTGATCTCCGTTCACCTTAAATGTTCATAAGGCACCGTCTGGGATGTACACATTGATGCACATAATCTATGTCAGACTTTCCTAAACGTGTGTCAGAACTTTTGGTCTCTGATAATATTTAATATATGAGGGCTGCCACTAGACCACTTGTCAGGACAGGTTCTGCGCCCAAATTATCGCACGAGCTTCTGCCAGAGACGGTCTCACCTACGGCAGCGTATTTTGAAGATGCAGCAACTCGCCAAATTCTGATGAAGCCAAGGAAGGACGCTAAAACAGCAGGGCCCACATGCATCAACCATTTTTGTAGTCGCAAACGGTGCGATTCCTTAAAATCGGCCGTTTGCAAATGCAAAAGTGCTTTTTGGGATGCATGAAGCAATTTTAGAATTCGTAACATGTGTGCGAATTCTAAAATTGCGGGTGCTTTTAAGAAGTCGCAGATGTGCGATTTCTTAAAAGCAATGCATCATTTTTTGAAAAAGTGAAAATTCGCAAATAGGGTGCCAAATTTACCGAGTGGTTGAACCACTCGGTAAATTTGGAAAAAGTGTGTAAAATGTTGAAAATGTTTTTTTTTCAACATTCATGTTACGGACACACATGTCCTTAGGACATGTGTGTGTGCAACATGATGCGAAAAATACATTTCAGGGGTGCATGGGGGGTCCTTTGGACCCCCCCCTGCACCCATGAAATTTTCTAAGTGCCACTCGCAATTTCCATTGACTCCTATGGGCCTTTTGGCCCATAGGAATCAATGGGAATTGCGAAAATTAAGTTAAGAAATCGGTATTTCTTTGGGATTCGGTAAAAATTGCGATTTTTACCGAATCCCAAAAGAATACCGAAAATATTGATGCATATCATTTTGCATTTCTTAATTTGCGATTCCTTATTTTTCGCAAATTAAGAAATGCAAAAAGACACAATGATGCATGTGGGCCCAGGTGTTTACCCTTCTCAGGGAACATTGCTTTCATGCTTCAGCTGATAACAACAACTCTTGCTATCTACATGGTATTCAGTGCGTTGCTTTTTCGCTAAGAAATTCTAGCATGCAAGTTGTTCTCCTGTGCATTCTCTCCTACTGTAGCACATAGAAGTAGGAATTAGGACGTTAGGTTTTAGATGGCCATGTTAGAAATATTCATTATAAAAGGGCTGCCGCTTGACCACTTGTCAGGACAGGTTCTGCTCCCTGATTATCACACAAGCTTCTGCCAGAGACGGTCTCACCTACTGCAGTGCATTATGAAGATTATGCTACTCGCCTAATGCTGATAAAGCCAAGGAAGGACACTACCACAGGATGTGTTTACCCTTCCCAGGAAACATTGCTTTCATGCTTCTGCTAATAATGACAACTCTTGCTATCTACACGGTATGTAGTGAGTTGCTTTTCGCTAAGAAACTCTAGCATGCAAGTTGTGCTCCATGCATGCTCTCCTATTGTAGCACATAGAGGAAGGATTTAGTGTGTTAGGTTTTAAATGACCATGTTAGAAATGTTCATTTTATTCTTTTTCACAACGTGTCTTCTTGCTATTTTTATGATATTGTTCATAATTACTTTAGATGTGCTGGGAAACAGGTTCATCCTGTTGTAATGAATACTTTTAGTTAAAACTGTCCATTCTTCTTAGTGCATTGTTTCTGTGATACTGTGGATAACAAAATGTTTTTATTTTCAGTAAACAGGGAGCCCCTGATCCCATTGCAGGGATTGCTAGTAACCCAAATATAATAACTCTATTTCAACTATGTATTTGGTGGTGTTCTGCGGGGCTACAATAACCTGTTTCTCACATTCAGCGTCGGTGCATTGAACCAAGTTTACCCATGTGTCCATGGGCTGGCAACCAACCCTTCTAGAACTACGCCAAAATCATAATTTATGCATAAGTTGGTGCCCAACGTCGGACTTCTATCTTGCTGCTAGGCCTTGTGTAGGTCTTTCATTATTCACACAAACACATACACCATTATTTCATACGTACGGAAACGTCCATAGCAATCGGGATTTCCTCCTTCTAGGGATAATGGAACTCCTATTTCTATGGGTTTGCCAAACTTGACTTTTAAAAGTTTATTCCTCATGTGGGTTTTCTAATTATTTAATTTCAATTGAATCCCTTCAGTATGGCAGCACATATTGTGATCTGGGCCAATTACAGGGAAGCAGTCACTCAGCATCTCAAAGCTCAAGGTATTCTTCACGAAGGTGTAGCATTTACTTTCATAATTGATGTAAATGCAGGGTATGCCCTTGAGATATCTTACTCATGGGTCGAGATAGAGTCAATCAGTGCTGCCTTTGTGCAGTTTCCTGCCTACATAGCGGTAGACTCACCAATAAACTATAGGGCTCACCAAGATATAGAAATCCCTTTGACTTACTAGGAACATCAGTACTGTTTTGCTGGTCAATTGTCACATGCACACAGAAATGTCCATTCCTTGCCTCAACAACTTAGCAACTACTGAGGTGATTGGGGTTTTAAACTATACATTTGTCTTATACAGGAGACTAGTACAGTTTGTGCAACGTACTTTGAGCTGCAGAATGGCTCTCGCAGCAGGACCAGCCATGCCTATACAAGCAAACAATTATTCCACAGACTATCAACGCTATCAAGGGAAAAGCACCCATGAAGTGTGACAAAATGGCCTTCTGGATTGCTCGCAGGACCAACCACTTAGAAGCAGAGTATCCATACACTACACTCCAAAACACTCCAAGACTTGGGACGCTTCACCAGTCGAGGAGTGTTCCACTTGAGAAAGCTTTTTTGCATGCATCAAAACCAGAAAGCATGGCATGCCTTCATTGGCAGTTCTTCCTGAAGTACCTAAGCAGGTATACAATGAACACAGCACAGCACTAGCTCTGGACGTAGGAATGAAATTCATGGGGAACTTTTCTACAGTCAGTTTCCTCTATTATCCTGAGCACATTAAGGGAGATGCATTCGTTCTGGCTATATGTCAGAGACTGGAAGCAGTTCCAGGTTGAGAATGGGAACTACCAAAGAAAATCGCAGCAGTTTATACCTCTGTGGGTCATGATACCTTGAGTACACAACCCATTAAACCACATTTGAAACCTATAACTGGCACTGAGGATTCCATTAAAGAGAAATCTGCAAAGGAAGGGAAGAAGAAACAGATAGACAAAGAGGAAAGAAGGACTGGATCGCCCGGTTCTCGGGTTCCGGTAGGGGTGATTATGACCTATTATCCCACAAAAATGTAAAAACTTGAATGGTACCAGTATTCTGACAGCTGCTCCTTACGTTCTTTTCAGGACTGTTAAGATCAATGAGCAGAGAGAGGGTATTGATTCGAGTACCAAAGAAATGAGGAATACAGTAGGTAAATTTATGCAGGACACGACACAGGAGTCAGCATAATGAGGGAGGAGAAAGGATTGGACTCCAATAATCCAGTGAAGAGGAAAGTAGCAGAACTCGCTAAGAAATGTGATGATACAGCAACAAGTTCTCCTCCGAAACAGGACTTTGGTGATAGTGCTTCTAGACAGCGCAGCAAAAGTCACAATAGTGCATCAGATGCTTCAAGGAGTTCTGGATGCAAATCCAATTGATTATTTTATACAAATCGAAATTCCATATGAATGTTTAAATCCTCCTGATAGGGTTTATAATAAATATACAAATGAAGGGAATATTACACATACATTAGAGCAGTCTTCTGGTCATAGTTGTATGATAATTATGACATCATCCTAGTGGAAGAGGACTGGCCTCCAGTCTTTACTAGGGAAGCACCCTGGGGGGTGGAAATTATTAATAGTAGCTTTTTCTCCCATAGTACTTGAAGACATCATGGACATTTACACCAGTGATTGGGCTGTAAGACAGGCTCTGGCCTTATGTAGAAACCAAGGGAGTGGTAGACTCAACTCCACATGTTCCTTTAAGCAGTGAACCTCAGCACAAGCACAATACCCTTTAAAGCCAGAAGTAAAACATGTTAGAAAAGCAATGTTAGATCAGATGCACTATCAGGGCATAAAAGCACCTTTCCTTTCACCAATGATCATACCCCTTTAACCTACTCCAAACAAGATGGCTCCTATAGGATAGTTTTAAACTATTGGAATCTAAATTGACATATGTGGACCTACTCAGTGCCAAATGCTCATAGCACAGGTTCAGTGACCAACCTGCTGCACAAAAAACATGAAATGACCCTCAACAGCTCCATTAGGTTTTTCAGTCAATATAGCTCTTCAAAAGCCTAACAGCCTTCAGTTTCGAAGGGATGCATTTCTCATTCAATACTTGCTTATGTGCTTTAAGACCAGTCCTGGTTTATTCACATCATGCATCATGGATCTCTTACCACCAGATTATGAGGTGTGTTTATACATTGATGATATCTATCTTACCAATGATAATTTAGATCTACACCTAATAAGGGTGGACAGAGTTGTGATCATATTAACATCACACGGTTACAAAATTAATTTAAAAAAAAGAATATTGCCTACTTGACGGTGACCTTTTTAGGATGCGAGTTATCCAATAAAGGCAAGTGTCTAGCTCCGGACTTCCTTCAAAAGTGTGCTACCTTGCAGCCTCCCGAAACTCTGAAAAAGTTGCAATCGCTACTGGGATTTCTTAACATTGGACGTATTTAATTGCCTCCCTGTGATGAGTGAGTGAAGCACTTGTATGTCTTGATTCCTCCCAAGTTTCCAGCCAAACAATGGACAAAGGCACAGATTGATATCTTACGTGCTCTATAAGCAGACATGCTTTAAACCAAATAGATACAGACTAGGAACAAGAAGTCCAACCTAGTTATCAGAGTAATAGGCAGTCACGGTGATTATATCTATTTGACTTACTGCGAAGGACAGACCAATCCCATTGCTTACAAGCCTCACCTGTAGTTTTTAGCCAAATCATGTTTTGCTTCCATTGAAAACATCTTTGCTGTCCCAAAGGAGTATCTTTGACACAGGAAAACATATAATTGTTGTTTCTCCAATATAGGCACTAAAGGCAGCCACCAAAGCAAGCATTCCCAATGCTCAAGCCCCACACCTGAGGTGTGTGCAGTGGTCTGCTCTTTAAGTCTGTGGATGTAAAGTTCCAGTATGATCCTACTCTTCGTACACAGGCTTTTCTCCAATATGAAGAACATATTGATCCAACTCCATCCACTTTGCCCATTGAGTCTAACCAAAACGTATTCTATATCGATAACTCTGCCTAACCAGATAGATAAGATAGATAGATACATTTGTATTTGATTTAGACCTCTGCTAAGGTAAAAAAAAAAGAGAAAAGTACATTTTAAATATCCTTTACTAAACCAATCATAATGTATGTTTTTAAAAATATATTTTAAAAACGTTTTAAACATTTAAACAAATTATAGCAGACAAATTCATTGGGTGGAAATCTAAAAAGCTATTAAGCCTTGTGCAATAGCTATATCATATCTAAAACTATAGGTTTTGAAAAGCGACATCTGTCCTCTACCAAGGTTATGTTTGGGCAACCAAATAGTACATGAGATATATCTTGCACACCTCCATTGCAAAGATCACATAAGCCTGTAATATTGTTGGAATTATTCCAGTTTTTGTTAAAACTTTTAGTGGTGAAATCTACGACCGCATTAGGATAATACAGTGTCGCACCCTGTGTACTAATGTAAATCATAAGTATCCTTGCTGAGTCTTATATTTTATAGTGTCTGCGAAGTGTGTATACGGTGATAACTGAGAACAGTGTTTGACATCGAGCTCATGGGTTATTCTTGGAGTCAGGGTTTTCAAAAATAACCTTAGAAGTGCCGGGGCTCAAGACTTTATAAGTGCTATCGTGCAGTGGGAAAGATCTAATGCTGTGGTAGGATTCTTGTTAAAAGCATATTGCAGCGACTCATATTTAAAAGTCTCACGTTTTAGGAAGCCCCTTAAGGATCCTGCTTCAGAGTGTAACAAATTATACGCCCATCTTGTTATGTTTGCTATAGATCTAGCGAAGGAGCTAACTATGGACAACTCGAGGAGCAATGCTTGAACTGGAACTGCTTGATTGACCTTTATCATTTTATGAAGCAGGTGTTAGGAAACAGTGAATGAGGCTGGATTGAAGACCTTGACATGCGTGTTGTCCTGGAATCCCCGTCCCGTCATTGTCCACTAATCCCTAACCACTTTTTGACAACATAGCAGATAGGAATTTTCAGACTCCCCCTGACGCACGTAAAGAGGCACGTCGGAACGTAGCCGTTGCTTGGCTTACTGTTCTGGTACCACGCCCCCGTCCTACTTCCTGATTCTGGAACGGGTTGCCGCAGCGTTTCGCTGCTCCCTCTTTGGCGTTTCCTAGCAATACTATCCTGATTCCTGTTTCCTGCACCTTCCTCTTAGCCCTACTTTCGTCGTGCACGGCTGGAGTTTCATATAGTTGTGTGGCGGCATTTTCCTTCGCAGCTCCCCGTCGGGCACTGGCATTACACCCTACCTTTTCCCACGCATTTAGCGGGCGTTCTGCTCAGCCCGTGTTTTTAGTCCTTAAACCCGCAGCAAACGGAAGTGCCTCTTTTCATTGTTATCCTTCCTTCTGAGAGTGAGCGCTCCGCCCTGGTTCCCTCTCGGGCCGGGTGTTACTCCTCCTGCGTGTGTCACTGCTCCGCTATCCCAGCCCCTGCAAAGCCGGTCGGTACACCTCACTCCTTCCCCTTTTTCTTTTGTATGTATGAGTGTGTGAGTCCTTTGTGAGTTCAGCCCTTCCTAGCCTGATATTCGGTTCTGCTGGATATCTCCTTGAGCATTTGAACTCACCTTCACGGCGATCACAAACTTCATTTGGGGTAAGGATTTCCTTGCGACAACCACGCATGTCAATGTTCTGAGTATTTACCTGTATGTCTAGAGTGTACTGTATACAGTGCCTCCTGTTCTTTTTCCTAGCCTGGACCACCACCTGAAGTACTTCTTCCTGTATGCTGACCCCCTCGTATGAGGAGAGTGGTGGACACACCTTGGGTTTTTCCCTCATACTTTTAGGGGACAGTGGACAGGAGTGTGTTCCCTATCACATTCTTGTTTCTGTGTCCTGGAGGTAGTGGGATTCTTCTTCGTTCCCGTGGAATCTGGCGAATCTGCAAACAGCAGGATCCCTACTCTTATATTTGTAGCTTGCCATTTGTTAATTGGAATGTATTTTTACAGCATAAGATAAAATAGTGGGTATTTTCATGCGGTAGACCTGTATTAGGGAATAAAAATCCCTATGACCAGAGGAAGAATATAATTGCTTTTGCGCGCCAATATGATTATCCACTTTAAGGCCTTTGTGCTGAAAATGGGAGGAATTGTGTAGGTAGATATAGTCTTTAACTACCGCTATTTGCCTTCCACTGAGTGTCTAGTCGAAATGAGTAAAATGTTTTTTCCCTCTAAAAGGTACTATGTTGGTTTTAAGAATGTTTGCTTTAAAAAAATGCTCACTCTAGCTAAATAATGCATTTACGTTTCACTGTAGGCCAATTAGTGTAAGATCTAATATACCACGTCATCAGCATACATGATAATATGCACATTACTAGATGCTATTTTTGGAGGAAAAGTATTTACTTTTAAAAACTAATCAGAGAGGTCGCTTATAAAGCAGATGTGCCAAAAGACATCCCTCTTCTAAGCCATTTGGTGTGGTTATTATTCAGGTTAGAACTTTATCTCCCCCGTCCCCCATTTTGTACTCTACACCAAGTGGCTAGCCTTAAAAGATTTTCAGGTATGCCCATCTTCTCTAACTTCATTCTTAGTGTGGATCCGTCTACTCTGTCAAAAGCAGTTGTAAATTCTACAAACCCACTGTATATGACCTGTGATTTCAGCATTACATATTTGTCAATAATCGTCTGCAGTGTTGCCATGTTATCAGTTACAGAGTGTTTTGGACAGAATCCGCCTTGAGTCATGGGGATAACCTCTCTGGAAAAAGCCCAGTCTTTCAATTGGTCCAGGACGCTGGCCACAAAGATCTTCCTAGTTGCGTCCAACGGAACAATTTGATGGTAATTACCGGGTATTTAGCGAGAGCCAGCGTTAGGAACAAAATACAAGACCTCCGCAAACTGCACAACAATGCATGATGTAGTGAAGGATGCTAAAGTCTATCCAAAGTGCATCCACACTAACATCCTTGGTAACAGCATGCATAACTACATGCATTACACAAGGCTGACTCATCAGTTCCCACACTTTCTGTGTCTGACTCTTCCTTATCTGTGCACAATGTTGACTTGTAGCATTGGAATTCAAATGGATTTCAATGGAAAACCTATAAAGAATAAACAGCTTTGGGGAAAGGTAGCTGTCTTACAAGAACAGCTTCTACTGGCACATCTGAGTCACGCTGCAGAGAACTGCGGCCTGCGTAGCTTCTAAGGCTGCAATTCAGACGGTTAGAGTAGCAGTCCTAACGAGATCTCAAACCCAGATCGACACAGATATCTTAACATCCATAAATACAACCAAGCAAGTGGGAAACCTTGTGATGGCTTTCCTCCCACATACTTCTACATGCTCAATTCAGATAACACTGTTGCAGTCACACTACCAGGAGTGGGAGACATGAACATGATAATACCTAGTAATCTGTCCAGTTTAGACTTAATCAAAGACGGCCATGAGCGATTGGCATCTGCGGGGGCCAATGAAGCCATAGTAGTGCAACAGCAGCGCTTCCGGTGGACCGGTTTATATCAACAGACTAGGCTTTACATTAGGCAGGAGGACATTTGTGAGCTGATTAAACCCACCACTGTCAACAGAACCTCGTCAACTCCATTCACAATTTCAAACATTTCCTTCAGGGATATTTTTTTTATCACATCAGTCCACTTCATTCAGTCAACCTATATAGGTACAGATGTTCTCGATTGCTACAGGTTTGGCCACAGAAAATGTGAGTGCCTCCACAGTAGTTACAAATGTGCAGTGTCTGATAGCGTATGGGGCAGTTCAGTGTCTGATAGCGTATGGGGCAGTTCAGTGTCTGATAGCGTATGGGGCTGTTCATTAATTGCATTCAGATGATGATCCTGCGTTCGGCTCCCAGGCTTGCAGGGATTAAATGTCTGTTCTTGAAGTTTATCTGCAATTCAGAAACCTGTTTAAAGCTGCATTGTTCAGACTTGTGGAATGTGCTAATGGCATGATTAAACAAGCCTTGACTGCTGAGGTACAAAGTTTAGGGGTTAGTTGGTACCTTAATCTGTATTTATGCCAGACAGCATTAAATAACTTGCCTAGAGGAGTTTTGGAAGGGCATATTCCATACAAGGTTCTCCTCAGTAGAGGGTGGCAGATAAAGAAAAATTGTACTTGGAGAAATGTTATAATGTTTTGCAGAGCATGAAAGAAGTTAGAGCTAAGCTGTCTAATGTGAGCTACTATGGTTTCTGCCACCTGTGAAGAGAAGGTAATCATTGCTGATGACAGGTGGGATCCCAAAGTTGGAGGCCTAGTTCATGAAAAGAAAAACATGACCAGCAGGCTTTTGAGCTATCCTACAGATCACCTGTCACTCTTTTTGGGGTTAAAGGTGACAGAACTGTCATTCTGCCTCCTTTGCCAGTCCTCTACAGCAGGCCTTCGCAGATACCATGAAGGATTCAGAGTAGGACCTTTCTCCTGTTCCCTACTCCAGGGATATTTGAGCACACCACGTCTCCATCTCTAGGCAGAACATTAAGTTCCATCGATGAATCTGATGCTGCCATCACAACAGTTGCTACTGGTGAATGCAGTTCCATGGTTTACTTTTAAATTCCACCTGATGCAACAGCATCTCTAGATGATGCCCTTCTGAGAGCCTTGGAAGTCAAATGACATTGAGAACGACTCTGGATATTTTTCAGAAAACAGTTCAACACAATCTGCTGTCACTCACCACCAGAAACTGCTTTGCGCTTATCAGTTGTTCCTTGACAAGTACACTATTCCACTGTGATCCTATGCCTGGATCACTTTGGGAATGTCCTTCTTCATCCTGTGGCTGACAACGATACTCCTTGTTCTACTGCTACTCAATGTACATTTAATCCCTATAAGAACGATTACATCGCCTGAGATTATGAGCTCCAGCCACATTCTTCATCCCAGAGAGCCTAAAGTGGGCCCTACCCTGCGAACATCTCAGCGTATCCTGTGTCTGAGGGCATAGCATGGTAAAAGGTTCCATAAGAGATTATGAGACATTGCAGTTAGCATGTGTGAGAAAAGGTTCAATTATTGGCATTGTCATATCTGGTTCTATTTCATATGACTGGGGCCCTGAGACTGTTAAAAGAATGCTGACTGGTTTACAGGAATGTGTTATCTTGAATAATGAAGATCCTTATTTGAATTTAGCTAATTGCATTGAACTGTATTTTTACCATCCCCATGCAAATAATTTCATACATAGGACTAGTTATCCTAGAGAAATTTACAATTACACACAGTGGGAAAATTGTGAGGCTCTTCTGTCTCATAGTCATCCTAATTTCTTGAAGAAATGTCATTATATTCAGAATGCTGATAGATCACACCCTTCAACTTCCTATTTTTTTTACAGGAGCCACAACGGCTTCTAAAGAATCTAATTACGTCTAACAAACTGATTTACTCTCCTGAGTTTAGAAGGAATCCGGCCATCCAGAGATATGAGTACTGGAAACCAAATGGTGATGACAAGAGCATTTAGGGAGCCAAATCTTGGCAGATTCAAGAAAAGAAGCCTCATTTTGGGCATGCATAATGCAGAAAGAAATTATTTTTCTGGACAAAACTATCCAGCAGCCTACGGGCTTGCTATTTGGAAACAGAAGGGACCTAAAGAAACCTTCTATACCAAAAGTCAATTAACTCTGAGCAGTACTTGGCAATTCGAAATAAACATGTCAGACTCAAACATAATTGATATAGTACAAAATGGAACCTATAATTCAACTCAGTTCTCTACTGAAGGTTTAGCCTTATGGCCGTTTAACTCTGACACCTTTATGCATCATTTTCTTTCCATCACTCCTGGACATAAAGCTAATCATCCCAACCCATGTTATAACACACAGACACCTGTAGTGGTTACCATAAATCGACTAGGTAAACTATGACGGCGATGGCTGGAACATTTCAGTCTTTCAGCTCTAAAATAAAAAAAAATCCATAATAAATGAAAATATGGATTCAGTCAGCACTTACTGAGAAAATGAATGGGGTGTACCTGGGTACTAAGTAACCGAAAAATAACACCAGAGGTCAGCATGAAAGGTGTGTATAAATTTAGTATGTACAATTTATCGCAGATATGGCCAGGTCGCTCCTGTACCTATGTAGATTGTCTACTAAGTAACCGGCGAATAATGGCTAAAACAGAATGTGATTTGCACTGTGTATGTCTGCATTGTTAAATGAAAAGCAATAAAAACAGATTCAAACAAAATGAGTGAAAATATGGATTTTTCTGACTTTCTTCTGGGACAATTTCTTAAAAGAAATAAATGTCTCCTGGATACAGGAATACATGTCATTTAAAATTAATTGAATACAACTGTTTTATTACCTGGTTGATAATCCAAATCCTTTCTTAACCCAGTACAATATTTAATTTTCGTGACTGCCAGAAATATAAATCTATTGGCTATGAAACTCTGCACAATTCCCAATTGTTCCATTCATGGTAGCTTCCTTTTTTCTACATCTGTCTAAATGAAAATGAAGATGACCCTGTGTATATTATTGAATTGCAAGAATCCCCTGGGTCACTCCCTTCTGTGTGATACTATATTGTAGTGCTTTGATGCCAGGGTAGAGTTGCGTTTTATCTGTTACCCACATTGAAACGATCCCACAAATCATGAATTCCTGAATACTGGTTCTCATTTATCCCTAACAAATGTTATTTGGTGTGGATTGGAACCTGGTCCGCTATACCTGATAGCGATTTCTGAAACAATACAGTGTTGTGGAAGGACCTTGTACCTGCCAGCTCAAAATAGAATCAGAAACATCCCTTGGCCTAATATAGAAATGACATACATGCATTTTGATGATCTAAAAATGCTAATTATTTTCATTTTTATTACAAAAAGATGTCTCTTCGACTTCAGTGACAGAAACCTATAATCTGCAGATAGCAGAATCACTTCAGAAATTCAGAGTATGTTGCACATGCAAAGTCCAACACACATTCTGCCAATATCATGCAAACTATCTTTTTAAGAACATTAGGTATGGTCTGGTGACTAGATTTGAAGCAGGCTTTGGACTGATTCCATACTTTTTCCACTCTTCTCCAGTGTTTTTGGAGGCTTCTCAACAATCGTACTGCTAATTGGCTGTGGTATCATCATCTTTTTCCTGTTCCAACAATGTGGAGCACACATATCCAGCTGAACAAAGATGCAGATAAACTCTAGCAAGTTACATGGGACATGCTTGGCTATCTGAGCCCAGTGAGCACTGGAGGCTATCATTTCGCAAAATGTATGTCACACAAGTAAACCCTGTGTTCTGGTGCATAAACTGCCTGACTGAGATCATCTTGGACATACATCTAGAGCAGCCCCCAATGGCTTATCTTGATATTGAAGCAATCATTCAACCACTACAAGAGCATCGGAGACTATGCAGAACAATGCATATGCCCGTCTACAAGATGCTACCTAGGACAAAAGCAATATCATCAGTAGCACATTTTGAAGCAGCTCCTGATGAATGGCTTGATTCACTGTTAATCTTCGAGTCTCCTAAAGAGGAACCCCAATCACTACCGAATGCTTCAGATGAACAAGCAATTGCTGGTCCTTCAAATGGGTGGTCTCATGATTACAAGTGTGCATTGCTTGGTCTCTACAATGACCACACCTATGCTGTGTATTAACCAGTGGATGTTGAATATCCTCTGATGAGGGTAACATTAACATGTGAGGATCCGCATGACATATATCCAGCACCGATACCACAGCAATCATGAACTATGAACTTCGTAAAGGTATGTCAGAAATTCCAATCTCTGACATAATTTAATTTAGAAGGGCTCTCACTTGACCACTTGTCAGGAAAGGTCCTTCGCCCAGATAATCACACGAGACGGTCTGACCTGCTGCCAGTGCACTTCAAAGATGCTGTATGTTGCCTCATGGTAATAAAGCTGAGTCCCAGAGGAAGGCCACCACCACTGCACGTTTGCCCTTCGCAGGGAGCATTGCCTGCACTGATAACAACAGGTGTTGCAGTTCACTAGGTAGGCAGAGCACTTCTTCTTCCTAAGAAACACTAAACTGCAAGTTGTTCTTCTCTGAATGGTCTCCTACGGCAGTGCATAGAAATAGGTTTTAGGATTTTAGGTTTTAGATTATATTTTAACCATGTTAGAAATGTCCATTTTATTCTTGTAGTTGACAACGTGACTTTTTGCTCTTTTTATAATATCCAGCATAGTTACTTCAGATGTGCTGAGAAAAATGTTTGTCCTGTTGTAATAAATACTTTTATTTAAATGGGTCTATTCTTCTTAGTGCAATGCGTGTCAACAACAATTTTTTTTTTTTTTTCTGTTACCAAGGTGTCCATGATTCCATTGCAGGGATTGTTTGTAACCCAAAAGCAATAATTTTTCTTCAACTGCATATTAGGTAGGGTTCTGCGTGACTACAATTGCCTGTTTTTCACCTTCAGCGTTGGTGCATTGAACTTCGTTCACCCTGCGTCACCGTCGGTGAAATAGATTACGGGGCAGATTTATGATGGCCTTGCGCCGCCGGTGCGTCACTTTTAACATGGGAAAAAGTGACGCACCGGCGGCGCAAGGCCTTCATAAATCTGTCCCTACATTTTTAGATCTTACCTTTACACCGTTGAATGCCATCTTTCGACCAACACGTTAAAAAAACCCTCAGACTGTAACAACTTACTGCGCTACAACACCCATCATCCTAAAACACTTTGGGATAATCTTCCCTTCGGCCAATTTCTACGCCTGCGTAGGAATTGTAGCTCTATTCCCAACCTTGATAAAGAAGCCGAACTACTGAGCAAGAACCTAGAAGCCCAGAAGTAGCCAACATCTGTGATTAAGAAATCTCGCAAGAGGGCTAGGAACAATAATAGAGAGGATCTGATGGAATCAAGGACTAAAGAGGAGGTAGATATGATTATCTACTTGACGACGTTCTCTTCCAGCTCCAACAGGATACAGAAAGTGATACAGAAACACTGGTGGATTGTACAATCCGGCAATCTGAACACCCCCATGCCACTTTTTGCCTTTAAACATACCAGTAACCTCTGTGTTATGTTGGTCCACACCTGTCCACCAACCAAGCATAAACCATCTCAAAGGACACAATGGAACATGACGCCGATCACAATACATTACCCCTGCGGTCAGTGCAGATAGTGCCATTTGACAAAACCTTCCAAAGCAGTGAGCCTGAATAATAACCAGATCTGGACCCAACACACACATACACAAATCTCAATACTAACAATTGCATATACCTTATTGAATGTCTATGCTCCCTGAGATACATTGGTATGACACAACGAGCAGTCAAGACGCGGATAATCGAACACCAGAGCAATATCAGATGCCAAGGAAAGACTACCAAAATAAGTGTGCATTTAATCGACCACCACCATAGACCTGATGACATGCGCTGGACGGTGTTGGCACAAGAGGAAACTCTTTGAGATGGAACAACGCTGGATTTGCTGTCTTTCCGCACAAAGGGCAGCCGAGTCCCCCATGCGCAGATTACCCACTGCAGTGGAAACAGCACGAACGAAGGCCACACCCGCCTCCGTAGGGCCCGCGGTGGCGAAAACAGCTCCTCTGTAGGCGACAGCTGCAAACTGAGGCGGCTGTCCCCTAAGCCAATCGGAGCGGGGTAAGGCCAGGTCCGCAAGGGAGAAAGAGGGACCGAAGAGTGGGAAATGTGTGGCTCCTCTGGCGAAAACCGCTGCCGCGGTAATGGCGAGGAGACGCTCTTCAATGACGTCGGGGAGAAAGCCACGATGCGGCGGCCCGTCTCCGGCGAGGATGACACCAGCAGGCACCCAACCTCCAGGGAAGAGGGGGCGTCCGAAGACGAGTCCACGACCCAACGCCTGTGCGGTGCCGGAAAGTCTGCAACCTGAGGCAGGACGTCATCGTCGTCCGGCGCCAAAGGAAATGCCGGACAGGCCTTCTCCAGACCACACGGCGCAGGAGACCGGGGCTGGGCCAGAGCCGAAGCGGCTAAGCCGACGTCGACCTCCAACTAGGCAGCCGCCTGCATGGAGGGTCGGGAGGGGCCCGGGGAGTGACAAGGAGACCCCCACCAGCCGCGACCTATGAGGGGGCGAGAAGGGCCCATCGACCCCAGTGGCGCTGCCATGGCCGACTCGACCTCCAACGAGGCTGCTGCCTGTGCGGAGGAATGAGAGGGGCCCGGAGCAGGACGAGGGGTCCCCCGCCAGCCCATGATAGGACAAGGGGGGTTCGCCGACCCCTGTGACGCCACCATGGCCAGCAGCTGTCGGCGTCGTATCGGCCTCACCTCAGCCTCAGACAAGATTGCCTCTTGTCCATAGGACCGAGAGGGGCTCAGGGATGCGACCCAAGCCCCAGCGACCTCCCGTGACACCACAGGGACTCTCACGGGAGTTTGTGGCGAAGGAGAGGCACCGTGGACCGAAGGAGAGACCCCCGAAGGGCCGCACCCCAACGGTTCCACATCCTCCAAGCCGGGAGCTGAGCCAGTTGGTGCCAGGGCCGGAGCCACTGGCGACGCTGAGGAGGGCCTCGCATGACGCAAGGGTTCCGCCAACGTCCCAGGAGGAGGATCCAGAGAGGCCTGCAAAGCCGCCACATATGCCTCCATCTGGGCTCTCGGTGCCCGCTCACCGGGAAACAGTGGATAGGGGGACGATACGCAGTGCCGCATCACCCACGACCCCAACAGGCCGGAAACCAGCCCTCTGGGACAAACTGCAACACTTACCCCCTGGGGAGCGACGCTCTTGCGGCACAGGAGAAGGATGAGGACGACGACGATGACGGCGACTTCGTAAACCTTCAGCCGAAGCTGATCGAGGTGACGAAGCCGATCTGGACATGTAAGCCGAGAGGGGTTTTGTCCGGTGCTCCCGCCGCAACTTTGGCTTCAACTGTTGGCAAGCTTCTCAATCGGTGTAGCCATGATCTTCCCCCAAGCACCACATGCAAATGAGATGAGGTGAGGGTCCGTCGCCGACATCAGGCGTCCACAAGACGAGCACATTTTAAAGCCCGAAGGCATCCGCACCTTGTTCCCAAAAACACTCGCAATAGCAAAGGGAAAGGCCTAAACAGGCCCGGAGCATGAACCGGATCCGCTTTGCACTCGGAAAAGGAAAAAACTGATGTAGGCGCACCGGGCCGGGACTTATGTGACCTCGCTGACGTCACGTGCGCGGACGATGCCTGGGCGGAGTCGCGTTTAGCCTTTCCCCCGGCGCGCAGGGATGCTGTGGCAAACAGTTTTCCGGGTACAGTCCCATGCCTGGGGATAATTCTACCTGAAGGAATCTGCGGCTAGTAGTCTCTATCAGATAAAAGTAGTGCTTACAGACCAACCAACGCGATCAGGACCGGAGCATGTGAATCCAAATCCGGGCTTCTCTTTCATTTTCTAGACTATTTGACACACTCTCCTGAATCTTGGTTATCCCCCAAACACTGGGAGGCAATGAAGTTTGCCAAGGGGAAGGGGGACTTCGGGGGTACATGAAAATGTATTAATTGCCTAGTTGTCAAAGGTCGCCTGGTGCTATTAGTTAAAAGTGTGCAGATTTCATTAAGATATTAAGAGTACTTTACTCCATCTATGAGAAAATGGGCATTAACTAAAAAAAATGCCCGAAAGCGTGTCAGTTTTCACAGTGTTTTAGACAGTACTGATTGCTTAGTTTCATTGCATTAATGTTTGTATTTACTCTTTTACACAGCATCCAAAGTAGGTTACCTAACCTCAAAGCCCCGAGTTGTTAAATGACCCATAGAAGGGAGTGTTTTACAGTTGAGCAAATGTGTCCAAATGAAATTTTGTTAGTGCATTAGATTGATCAGCCAATTAGGTAATAGATGAGCAGGTATTTAACTACACGTTCAAAACATACCTTATTGTGGCTGTTGTTTGTTTGTACATAACCACCTCTCTGAATGTGTTTATTAACACAGAGCTCCATATACCAGACAGTGCTCACAGAGGGGCGACTAAAGCACAGAACAAAATGTATTCATTAATCCTGAATGTGAAGGCACCCAGAAGGCTTAGGTGTCTGCCCAGCGAGGCTAGGGATCCCAGCGCTTCCACAGTCTCTGCCATGCTCCTCTGCTCCAGCAGGGCACTGCTCAGAATCTGTTGCTTCTGATAAGAATAGGTGAGTAGGATGAGGTTGGGGCATGCAGGAGTTGCCGGCAGATTTCCAGGTTATTGAAAGTGATGATTCTGACGTGAGGCAATGGAGACTGACTTTGTCTGGTGTCTGCACCAGTCTATTTCTCTACAATATAGCGGGCTCACTGTCATATATCCATATATCTCTCTTTGTTAGAGGTACGCGAGCCAAGATATTAATTAGCAGGTAGAGCAGACCGGAGACGAGCCAAGCGTATACGAGCCAGTGGGCGAGCCGTGAAAATGTTTGGTGTTAGATTTGGGGAGTCTCTAGTTGGTAGAGGTAGGTACCTTTGTCCAAATAGGGATCCTTGCGTCTAGTCAGGGTAAGGGGGTACACTCCTAAAATAACCCCTGCTCACCCCCTTGGTAGCTTGGCTCGAGCAAACAGGCTTATATATTAGGCAGTGTGTAAAGCATTTGTGAACACATACAGTAATCAAGTGACAACACTACAGATGGACACCACACAAATTGCATATTAAAAATAAGTATGTTTTATATGGATGTATGACATTATAACGCATGCTTTACAACGCATGCTGTTACCACGCAATTTTTACAACACAATGCCTTTACAACGCATAGTGCTTTGGGTGCTGGATAGTGAATAGTTTAATTTACTATTCCAACTCCAGTCCCCGTGGACACTAGGGAAGGTTATTGGATAGTAAATTAACCTATTCACTACCCATTCCCTATGTCAGATCGCCCCAAAGCGCTATGCGTTGTAATGGCATGCATTGTAATAGTTGCGCTGTAATGGCACTGCTTCGTAAAAGTTGCGTTGTAAGTGCTGTATACCCTTTTATATAGATTTCACACAAGACCATGAACGACAAAAATCCACAATACTGTACTTAAAATGGTAGAATTAGCTTAGTTTTCTTTAGATGTTAAAATGCGACACTTTGAGTTCTATGTACCTTTGGATGCGTAACGCTATACAACAAAAGTGTTTCAGGGAAGGTGATGTGTCGGTTCCTGACTAGCAGGAACGATGATGCGTCAGTTTCTTACTGCGCTTCCGTGGCTGTGCAGCTAGCAACGCTGAGATGCGATGAAGATCCGGTGCGATGAAACAAAGATGGCGTCTTCTTCTTGATGTGACACGATGTGTGCACGCCCGCTGGCTGTGCGGCGACTCAATGATTCTTCTGAGCTGCGACAGACCCTGCGACACGCTTCTCCGATGATGCGAGACGTCTCGACTCGATGCGACAGCTGCAGTGGCGACACCCTTGTTCAGTGAAGCGACGACAGCGGCTGTGGCGGCGACACTCTTCAACGATGATGCAAGACGCTTCTGCAATGCAATGCGACAGCTACAGCAGCGACAGCCTTCTTCAGTGATGCGACGGCAGCAGCTGTGGCGGCAACACGCTTCTTCGATGTTGCGCGATGTTTCTGCGATGCGACAGCTACAGCGGCGCCACCCTTGTTCAGAGATGCGACGGCAGCGGTTGCGATACGCTTCTTCTTCGGGAGTCGCGCTTCCACCTTCTTGCAACACGTAGTCCCTCAAAAGGCCCAACACAACTGCAGGCACTTCCAAAGAACTCTTGGGGAGCTGGTGGTTGAAGTCTGTTGTCCCTGAGACTTCAGCAGGAGGCAAGCTCTTTCACAAGCCCTTGGAGATCCTTCACAAATTGATAAAAGTAAACACAAAGTTCCTTTCTCCTTTCTTTGGCAGTCAGGCAACCAGTGCAGGCCAATCCCCCAAGCAGCACTTCAGCTTAGGGATAGTCTCTCCTCAGTCTCTCTGGTTCCTCTCCTCAGCAAAGGTTTCATCTTGTTTCCCAAAGTGATCTAAAGTCGTGGGGTCTGGGTCCCCTTTTTATACACAGTTTCTATTTGTTCTCCGAAGGCAGAGAGGCCTTTGCCTAGTCCAAACCAGTTTGTGTCAGTCCTGGAGCACTCTGTTGCTTCCTTCTTTCCTTTCACAGTGCGGGGCAGAGACATCAGATGCACCACAGGAGGGGGGCCAGCATTGTGGAGGGAAGGCATAACCCTATTCAGGTCCCAGCTGCAACTCTTCCCACCCATATGCATGTAGATCTTCCTATTCAGCCCTGTCTCCTGGAATCCCCCAGCCCCTGTCACTCGAACTCCAGACAAGGAATACACAACCTAGCAGAGGCAGGCTTAGATGGTTAGACAAGAAAATACCTACTTTCTAAAAGTGGTATTTTCAAACACAGAATGTTAAAACCAACTTCACTAAAAGATGTATTTTATCATTCTGAGTTCAGGCATACTAAACTCGAATTACTACCATATTCCCTGACTCAGTTAGGATTATAAGGTGTAATAATCAAACTGCACATTCTGGCCTATGGGGAACAGGAAGCGTTGCAATAGTGAAAAACGAAAAGGGCTGTAATTCACTATTAGGACATGCCACACACATCATGGCATGTCCTACTTCATTCTTACAATGCACCCTGCCCTGTTGTCCTTCCATAGGGGTGTCTGATCTGAAGAAAAGAGAAGGTTTAGGGACTGGCAAGTGGGTTCACTTGTCCAGTCAGCATGGCAGTACCAGACTGCACACAGGCTCTGCAATGGCAAGCCTTAGACACACTTTTACAGGCTGCTTCTGTGGGTGGCACAACCAGTGCTGCAAGCCCACCAGCAGCATTTGGATTACCAGCCCTGGGCACTCCTGGTGCACCTTACTAGGGTCTGAGAGGTAAACCAAACCAGCCAATCATGGAATCACTAATCCATACATCAATTTACAATAGGGAGCACTGGAAAGCAGTGGCACAGTGCCCAAAGCATGCAACACCAGCAAAAGCACATGAGGCAACAGCAAAAAAGTAGAAGGGAGACCCACGCCAAGGTGCCAGGTCAAACACGTGTCCCGTCCAGCTGAAATGTGGGGAGAAATATCCTATCTCCTGGGCGTTCTCATCACTAAGGCGGAAAAATCTGGACAGACCATCAGTATTGGCGTGTTCTGTACCAGGGCGGTGTTCCACCGTGAAATTCATCCCCTGTAGGGAAATGGACCACCTCAACAGCTGTGGATTCTTACCCCTCATCTGAATCAACCATCTGAGGGGCCTGTGGTCTGTCTGAACCCGGAAGTGAGTCCCAAACATGTATGGTCTCAGATTCTTCAGTACCAAGACTACAGCAAATGCCTCAAGCTCAATCACACTCCACCTCTGTTCCCGTGGAAGTGACCTCCTACTGATGAAGGCTACGGGTTGATCTAGGCCCTCCTCATTCATCTGTGACAAAACAGCCCCCACACCATGCTCTGAAGCGTCTGTTTGTACTATGAACTCTCTGGAGAAGTTGGGTGCCAGGAGCAATTTCCAGGGCCTCAAAAGCCTTGACAGGTGTCAGTCCAAATCACTTTCTTGGGCTGCTTCCTGGAAGTCAGCTCTGTCAAGGGTGCAACAATGCTGTCATACCCCTTGTCAAACCTCCTGTAATAACCTGTGAGTCCTAAAAAGGCTCTCACCTCTGTCTGGGTTTAGAGGGGCTCCCAATCCAGGATGGTTTCAATATTGGGCAGTAGGGGCGCCACCTGGCCGCTCTCCACCTGGTGTCCCAAGTACATCACGGAACCCTGCCCAATCTGGCACTTACTCGCCTTAATGTTGGTGTTGTTTAATTTGTAGAGAACCCCTGACGAAGGACTACGATAAGTCCGAAATGCATTGGGAATGACAATTTCTACAGAGGATGATAAATGTATTGTTCTTGCTTCAGAAAAAGGCCTGGATAGGCATATCTGCTGCATTAGAATTGAAAGAATATATTGTGTCTCTCATGTGACCTGATGAAATGAGTACAAAGGAAATTGTAAAAGACATGAAATAAAACTTCATAAAACGTGGATGACTTAGTGGAATCACTTTATATTGATCTAACGCTGTGCGTCCGGAAGAAGGAGTGTAACTTCACCCCTAATTGCATTGTAATTAACTTACTCGCCTTGATCATGAGGCCTGCCTTCCGCAGTGCCATCAACACTTCTCAGAGGTGGTACAGATGCTCTTCCCAACTGGCGCTGAACACTGCAATGTCATCCAGGTAAGCAGCACTGAACTCTTCCAGTCCAGCCAACACCTGGTTGACCAACCACTGAAAGGGTGGCAGGGGCATTCTTCATCCCAAAGTGCATAACCCAGGACTGGTAGTGCCCATCTGGTGTGGAGAATGCTGACCTCTCTCTTGCCCCATCAGTCAAGGCGATCTGCCAGTACCCAGACGTTAGATCAAACGTGCTGAGGTACCGGGCAGCCCCTAACCAATAAATGAGCTCATCAGCTCTGGGGATGGGGCGAGCGTCAGTCCTTGTGACTGAATTGAGCCCTCGGTAGTCCACACAGAACCGGAGTTCTGGTGTGGCACCCGGTGTGGCAGCCTTTGGGACCAAGACCACTGGGCTGGCCCAAGGACTGTTAGAGGACTCAATCACCCCTAACGCAAGCATCTTGGAGACCTCCTCCTTGATGCAAGCTCTCACCCTGTCAGTCACCCTGTACGTTTTGTGCTTCACAGGAGGACTATCTCCAGTGTCCACATCATGGATGCACCAATCAGTGATAATGGGAATCAGGGAGAACAGATCATAAAACTGATCCAGCAACTGGTGGCAGTCATTCTGTTGCTCAGTGGTCAGGGTGGAAGAGAGGTTGACACCAACCACTGACCCATCTTGCTCTGTTGCCAACAGGAGGTCAGGAAGAGGCTCCTCCATTCCAGCATCTGTTGCTAGGAACATGCCCCCTTCGGACCTGTCCAAGTGGGGCTTCAGGCAGTTGACTTGCAGGACCCTCAAGGGGTTCCTGGGAGACCGCAAGTCCACCAAGTAGGTAACAGGACTTTTGTGCTCCACCACCTCAAATGGTCCGGTCCACTTATCCTGGAGCGTGCAGGGCTCCACTGGGGCCATGACCCACACTTTCTGACCAGGCTGAAGCTCTACCAGAGTGGCATTCTGGTAGTACCACCGGTTCATCTCCTCCTGGCTGGCTTCCAGATTCGCATTAGCGAGTTGACTGAAATGCCTAGTCTGGTTTCTGAAGGCCAGCATGTAGCTATATTCATCCTGAGGAGGTTTCCTGGGATATTGCTTACAGCCTTCCTTGACCAGACTCAGAGGTCCTCTCACTGGGTGACCATGGAGAAGCTCAAAGGGACTAAACCCTGGAGATTTCTGTGGCACCTCACGGTAAGCAAAGAGCAGGCATGGTAAGAGGACGTCCCACTTAGGCCTCAGAGGTTCTTCAACACTCACAATCATGCCTTTTAGGGTTTAGTTGAATCGTTCAACCAACTCATTTCCTTGGGGGTGGTAAGGAGTGGTAAACTTGTAGATTACCCCACACTCCTGCCACAGGGACTTCATATACTAGGAAATGAAGTTGGTCCACCGGTCAGACACTACTTCTCTAGAGAATCCCACGCGGGAGAAAATTCCCATCAGTGCTCATCCCACCACGGGGCCGTCACTGTTCTCAGAGGTATGGCTTCCAGGTACCGGGTGGCATGGTCCACCAAGACCAGGATGAACCTGTTGCCCATGGCTGTCTTGGGGTCCGGTGGCCCCACAATGTCAATACCCACCTGTTCAAAGGGGGTGCTGACCACAGGGAATGGCTGGAGAGGAGCCTTTTACTTCCTCCCACTCTTTCCACTTGCCTTGCAAGTCTGACATGTCCTGCAGTGAATGTCTGAACTCCTTCGCATTTGGGTCCAATAAAAGTGGGTGACAAGCCTCTCAAAGGTCTTGTCCTGCCCCAAATGTCCTGTCAACGGCACATCATGAGCCAGCCCCAGTAGGAAGGCTGTGAAGCGCTGGGGTACCACCAGCACACAGCCTGACCCAGGCTCAGCAGCCTTAGGCTTACTATACAGGAGACCATTCTCCCTGTAGATCCAATGTGACCCAGACTGATCACCTGCTGCCTGGTCTGCAGCCTGCTGCCACAGAGCCATGAGAGAAGGGCATTCTTTCTGCTCCTTGCAGAACTCTTCTCTGGAGAGTCCTCCTTCTTGCTGCCAATTGGTTAGTTCAGGCAGGTCCCCCAGTTCAGGTACCTGTTCCCCTGTAGGCTCCGTTGCATCCCGCTCAAGGTCTGCCTCCTCCTGGACCGTGGGAACTTCGGGGGCTAGTTTGCCGTGTCTCCCCTCTTCTCTCTAAGGCAGGCCCCTGGGCCCCCCTCAGGCTCCAGGCCCTCTCGAGCACCCTTACTGGCTGCCATGGACCGTGTGGTTACACACGCCCAGTCAGGCAGACCCAAAATCTCCAAATGAGCACTTCGTTCCACCTTTGCCCAAGGTGAGCTCTCCAAATTGTTCCCTGACAAACAGTCAACAGGCATGGCAGACCTCACAGCTACCTGAAGAGTACCAGAGACACCCCCCACTCAAAGGGAACCTGAGCCACCTTACAGTGGCTCTGTGTTGTCTGCTGCAACAACTGGGTAAAATGCATTGGGGACAACCTGCTCTCGAGACACCAGGTGACACCTGACAGCTGTCATACTGGCTCCTGTATCTCTAAGAGCCTCCACTCTATGGCCATTGATGGTCACGCCCTGCCTGTTTTTCTTAGTGTTTCCAGGCAGTTGGGTCCTGGAGACCACCTCACAGTCCCCTAAAGAGACAAGAGACATCTCTGTGGGACCCCACCCACCTTGGGCACCCATCTTCTCACCCAGGGCTACACTAGCCATCTGCCAGGGGCTGCACCAGGGGGTGCTGTCTTTCAAAACTGGCGGCACCGGGGATCATTCACCCTATGACCCAGGTCCCCACACATGTAGCACTTCAGGGGTCCTCCTTGAACAGGTGGACCTGTCGGGCCCCTGACTGTTTCTTGAGGGGATGCTGGGAACCTTTCCCTTGCTTTCCTTGGGGACTACTTTGGGGCCTTCTTTGGAACTCTCTCTGTTTACCCTTGTCCCCCCCACTCTTCTGCTGGAGATCCTGCCCACTCTTGGCTGAATCTCCCACGTGACCCTTGTGGACCCGGGTGCTCACCCAGCAGTCCGCCTCCTCAGCAAGCTTCCTAGGGTTAGTCAGCCTACTATCAATCAGGTGCTGGAGTAGCTCTGGAAAACAATTACTTGACAAGTGCTCCCATGCAATTAAATCAAAGAGGCCCTGAAAATCATCAACTTTGTTACCCTTCACCCAACCATTCAATGCTCTGCAGAAAAAAGTGACAAATCAATCCGAAGCAAGTTTACATCAATGGCAACTGCGTCGATTTTATTCACCATCTCAGCTCTTAAGCCCTGGATTACCACCAGCAAGTCCATTAAAGATGGGGCTGAGTCTGTCATTCTTCCAGCAGTCTCCATCGGGCCCGGTCCTCCACTCTCCTCATCTGGTTCGGCAGGTTTTACGGTGTGAGTGTAGTTAGCAATTTTATTGGCCTGTGCAGGTTTTGTTCACTTGTCCTTAACCATGAAAGCCGGGGTCCTCAATGTCAATCCAACAATTTATTAGCAGGTCGAGGCCCCACTTCACTCACTGGGACCACTGTGTTCACCTTCAGGTGGCAACCAGGTAGGTAGACTGGGAGTCTCCTATAGGACCGGGACTCCTATGGAGGGGGCTCCCCGCAAGGAGCCGGCACAGTCTCACAAGAGCCCAGGTGAGAGCCAATATAAATCACAGCAAGTACGTGGGAAGCCATCGGACTCCACTCTTTTCAATGCCACTCCAAGGGTGTCTGATCTTCCGATATGGGGCTATGAGTCAGCTAAAGACAGTAGGGTCCGTGGATCAGTGGTCACAATGGGGGCCAGAACCCGCCCATTAGCTGGACAAATCCTGCCTAACTCTTTTGTAGCTAGAAACACTGTCCCGCAGACAAAATCTTGTCCCTCATGAAGAATGCACTGCCAAGTTCTTCCCACAGGGTTCTCCTTGGGGCGTCCACATGCCCTGTCTGGTCCCTACCCAAGAGCAGGTACAGAGCTCGGAGGGCACCACAGCCCCTTAATCAGAAGCTTCACGACCAAGAGTGCTATACCTGTCAAGAGAGTCATTAAACAAAGGGCAGCGCAAACAAGCTCCTAGTTCGGAGTGCTTCGGCCTGGGTAAGATCTTGCTAAACCTTTTCCAGGTCCTTTGGTGGTAGGCACCCGCGGTTCAGCCTTATCCCAATAGAAAGCGACACCCCCACCATCCTTACTGCATTTTGCTCCCCTAGTAGGCCTTGGCATTGTCATTCAGAGTCCATGCTTGGGGATCGGGGCCCTCACACCACCCAGTCTTCCACCAACAGGGCTATTCCAAGAAGTACTTGCAAAACCCTAAATGCAATGCAGATACTTCTCAAAGTCCTGAGATCAGAGCCACAGATCAGTCTTATATTATGAGGGTCGGGGCCTCATGAGTAACCCAGGGTAAAGCGACGTTGCACCACAGCATCTCGCCTTCTCTGCCAGCCTCGCATGCAGAGCAGTCTCCCAGGGTCACAGATGTTGTTTTGTAGGCACTCTTACCAGAGTCAGCATGCACCGCACCACCCGCTGATCACTGGGCAGCCACCAGATCTGGTATCAAAATTAATCACATTCCCCCTCCCCAGCACGACTCGATGCCAAGTGGGTCTCCCCACAGACCCCCAGCACTATAACCAGGCAAGGGAGTGTAGAGGGGGAGGATGGCCACAGTTACTGAAAGCACAGGACAGGATTACTGCAATGTCAACGGGAGTGCAGGCAGAAGCGTCTAGCAGGTCATCTCAGTTGGCCACGCCCCGGTTCTGCAACATTTTCAATTATTTTGGGAACTTCCTGACTTAGAGTTCATGAGCCCAAAATTGACTGGGAACTTCCAGTAATTAGTGAGTCAGAGTATTGCCTGAACAATAGCATCCTTCAGAAAGAAGTCAACATGATGCAAAACCTCTATTTCATAACAGTACAAAAAGTGATCTAAGAATCTAGAATCTGTCTGCTAGAGTTCACAAAAAGGTGCCATTCAGGAGGCCTATAAAGAAATCAGAGATATCTTCAGTCGTAAATGAGAGGACTTATTACCTCCTCATATTTCCTATGACTTCATCAGACACCCCTATTTCTCACAGGAAAATCTATCTTCTCAAAATAAAAGAAGAGGAAGTCTTTAAGCAATATTTACCCAAAAATGTAGATAAAGGGTTTATCTGACTTAAAGCACATGAAAGGACTAAAGCAAATGGGGACTATAGACGATGCACAGTCTATCGCAAGTTGGATGCTATTACCAACAGAAATCATATCATCTCCTCTCATATCACTACTCTTGGATTAGAAAAAGGAGGCCAAAATATTTTCAAAGCTGGAACTTTGACAGGACTACATGTTGATCAGAATTTGTCGGAAGGCTGAATGGAAGTCAGCATTCAGTGCGCATTATTGACATTATGAGTATTGGTCATGCTGTTTGGTTTTAACACCCCTGAAGTGTTTCAACATTTGTTGAACAATATATATTTGTTCGACAGCATGCATCTACAAACAAAAAGTTATGAATAGGCTCAAGCAAAAAAAATTATCATGTTACCTTGTTGGCATTTAAAATATTAAAAGAAATAAGTATGGATAAGGAAAAGGTCAGGGCCTTCAAAAAACTAGCAGTTCCCACCTATGTCAAAGAAATACAAAGTTTCCTAAATTTTTGTATGCAAGTTTTATTAAAGACTATGATCACTGTCAAATGATTTCTTGATTTACTCAAAAAGGACAACCTCTTCTCTGGGTCCAAGATAGGGGAACCTTCTTAAAGAAGAGTTTAACACAGCATTCACAAACACTCTTCTACAGAGACATGCAGTTCATTATGGAAACTGATGCATGCGAATTGGCCATCTGTGATGTTGTGTCACATAGACATCCATAGACTGGAGATGTGCATCCAGTGGCATATTATTCCAGATCACTTTCCACTTCTGAATGCTATGCCATTATGATATGGAGCTTTTAGCAATAAAAGAGGGCTTTCACAGTGGAGTGATAAACTGGAAGAAGCACTGCCTGAGATCACAATATGAACTGATCCTAAAATACTTTTGTATTTACACTCTTTGAAGTGTTTGAATGCTAGGCATGCAGGGTGTGCCTTGTTCTTCTACTGATTTCAATACAAAACCATCTATAGACAGACAGATAGTCAAGCGCTTCAACACCCCATGTAGAGGTAGTAAGAGCAATATAAAAGTTGAAATACAATACAATCGATACAATCAAAGGCTAATGCATTATTTAACAAAAGAGTGACTAGGAGACAACAAAAAGGGTGTTGCTCTAAACAGTTGAAGAGAAAAGCACAACAAGTGTTTTAAACGAACCCTCACTCACCGACCTGGTCGGTGACATGCGTCATCATAGGTTTCTACCAAGGAAGCCGAATACTTCCCTGGTATGCTTTCACGCCTGATTTACAGCGGAGCAGGATGTTAAATGCGAGTTGTGCAAAGATAGTGGAATGTGAATGTGAAAGTATTTACTGGTAATAATGAAAAAATCGAGCATGTGCACAGTTTTAAATACTTGGGTATTACACTTGATACAAAAATGAACTGGAAGCCGCAAATTGAAAAATCTAAATTAATTTTAACACAAAACCTGGCACCTATAGCCAGAAGGCATAGGAATAGTTATACTAGAGCCGTATCGCCTGCAATCGAGCTGTTTAAATATAAAGCCCAATCAGCCACAATATATGGGGCGGAATTGTGGGGCTATGCAGCTAAAGATGCTTTTTCAGTACACGAAAATAGTTTCTTTAGACAATTACTAGCAGTACCACGCTGCACCGCTTTAATCCCATTTTTCGGGACGTGAATGTACACCGCTCCGATGACCATGCTACTCTACGTCCATTGTTATACTGGATTCGTCTGTGGTCAATGGACGAATTAGTGGACTATAGAGAAGCACTAAAAGAACTAATGGAAATAAAGAATACGACTCGGTTGGCATGGTTGATCCACTTTGAAAATTGGTTCCTAAAGTTGGGACTATACCATTATTGGACAGACACTGATTCCCTGACTCTATCTTGTAAAAGAATTGTTGCGGATAAGGTACTGGGAACATGTCCTAAACTTTTCACTACAAAACTCAAAAATTGGAGCACTTACCCTCAAGTTCGTTGATGTGAAAGTTGAAAGCAAATTTGAATGTTTCATGGATGAAATTTTGCCTACTATGGCAAAATCATTGTACTTAAAATTTCGTTATGGCATTCTACAAATCAAATCTAACACATCAAAATGGGCTTGTAATAAGGGTTCTACAGGGAATGTTTTGCTAGAAACTTGTGAACTGTGTGATACTGGCACAAGGGAGGATGAGGCTCATGTTTTATTCTTATGCCCGGCATACCTACATATTAGGAAAAAGTGGATAAAGCCTATCTGTCGCCTTTTAGGCTTCAGACATATTAAGGAAGCGGAAAGAGTGTTCAAAGGTGACACATCACAGACCATCGTCTTCAGCTTAAGCCGCTTTTTGCTTGCGGTGGCAATAGTCCGAAAAAGACGAGGCTTAAAATTGTAGTTGTAATAGCTGGTCTAGTAAGGATAAGTCATTAATTATTTAAACTAAACTGACCGAACGAGACCAAGTGTAGAGCGGCGGGTCTGTTATTGAAGCACTATACATTTCAGCTTGCAATATGTAATGGATATAACACCCTTTAAACTGTATAATGATTTTAATACTGTATTGTTTTTATTATGCTAGCAGCATTAATTAATAATAGCACCTGGTATCTTTTAACACTATTTATTATATTTATTGTCTTAAATTCTTAATATTGTATTCCCTCCCCCCATTTATGCTCGCATTGCACAAACCTGATGGATTGACTCTAATAGTGCGCTTGTAATTATTAATGTCTGATAAAACTGTGTGTCCCTTTAGAAATGAATTTGTATTGAGGCCATAGTTCGTTCATGTGTTGTTTTTCTTATCCAGCTATTGATATTGCTTGAACTTGATGGATGTTTTAAGAGATTCTCTTGTATTATTGTATGACTCTTTTATGGTTTGTTTGAACCGAAATAAAGATTTGAACTGAATAGCCTATCCAAGAATTTATTCAAAGATGCCCAAATACTGGTAAAAACGTGAAATGGATGTAAGTCAGTCCTATAAAGTGGCAGATGGCATTGAAAAAGTTATCAAAAGTTGGTCAACATGTTTCAGCTTAAATGTGCTATTAGCAAAGCATTCGTCAGGACCCAGAAAAATCCCACGGCGGTATGCACACACTAAGGAATCCTGCAACAATGGTACAACTCACGGTTATACCCAGTGGTCTTGCGTAGTTTCAGAAACCTTATAGATAATAGCAACTTGTGTTAATCGAGTGGCTTGTGACATGGAATCACGGGGAGGTAGGACGGACGTATGGGTATTTCACGTTTCGTCCGCTCCCAGACGTACACCTCATGAGGTCCGCCCCGCTCATTCTTTAGCTCACATCGACACCCCAGTTCAGACCCAGCCATATGGGTCCTCATGGGAACAGTCCAGCTCGAACTGCCAAGACAGGTCTTCCCTGGACCGGAAACAAGCATCCTGTGACTGGTTTCAGGGTAACACCCCTCATCAGCCAGGCTAGCTTGAATCTATCGGCAAAGTGAGCAATGGACCCACGTCTGGGCATACCCTGCCAACTTAGTACAAACAAAGCAAACAGAAGGAGATGACGGACTAAGAGCTGAAACTTTTGAGACACTTTCACCCAGTCACAGATCTGGGTTGAATCCATCATCGTTCTTTAGCTCACTTTGTCACCCCAGTTAAGACCCAGCCATATGCAAATCAGTCTTGAACCTGTTCCTAATGAGATCAGTCCAGCCCGAACTGCCTAGCCAGGTCTTCCCTGGACCGGTAACAAGCATCCAGGGACCGTTTCTGGGTAACATCCCTCATCAGCCAGGGTAGCTTGAATCCAGTGGCAAAGTGAGTAAGGGACCCATGTCTGGGCGTACCCTGCCAACTTATGGCAAACAAAGCTAACACATGTAGATGATGGACGGAGCGCTGAAACTTTTCAGACATTTTCACCCAGTCAGACATGTAATGTAACCAATACTTATATAGCGTACTGTGACCCAGCGTGTATCCTCGCACTGTGAGATGAGGGGCCTGTGACAAGGAAGAAATTGACATTACGCTCAAGGGTAGAGCCAGGTCTTAATTTTCCTTTTAAACGGCAGTAGATCGTTCATCTGTCGCAACTCCGTGGTTATGCTGTTCCAAAGCCTTGCTGCAGCGACACTGAAGGCTTGCCCCCCCAGCCTAACTCTTCTGACCACGGGTACCTTCACCCTGTTAGCCGAGGATGACCGAAGACATCGAGTAGGAGCATACCAGCTGAATTTGTTCTGCAGCGGTAAGGGCCCCAAACCAAGCAGTACCTTAAACACGACACAAAGGGATTTAAAATGGATCCTCTGCAAAACTGGGAGCCAATGAAGCTCCGCAAGGGCCTGGGAAGCAGAGGACTAGCGGGATCTCATCAAGGACAGCTTTGCCACCGTATTCTGAATTCTCTGTAGTCTCCCAATTAAATACTTTTGGGACTCCAGCAGCAAAGCAATACAGTAATCCAGTCTGCTCATAATAACGCTCCTTTCTACCAGATCCCGTTTCTGAATAGGAAGCATGGAAGGAATTTTCCTAAGGGCTCTGATAAGGGAGAAACAGCTCCCAACGGCCTTGTTGACTTGTGTTTTGAAGGTCAACTTCTCGTTAAAACAGATTCCCAAATTGCGAACCGTCTTAGGTGGTGTCAAAGGAGGATCAGCAGCAATGGGCCAGAAGTCCGCTGGGAGAGAGTATGGCACACTCCCACCCCTAATTCATAAACTCTCTGTTTTATCTGCGCTAAATTGAAGAGAATTGTTTCTCAGCCAGTGTACCACGTCCAGCATACAGGCATGGAAATTATGTAGAGTGGTTGACTTATTACCCTCCAGGGAAAGGATGAGCTGGGTGTCATCAGCATAGTTCACCGAACCTATATCATAAGATTTATTGACGTCCACCAAGGGAGGCATAAAGGCATTAAATAATATAGGGCTAATTGCAGATCCCTGCGGAACCCCATAGCGTATCTTGGTGAACTTTGAGCGGAGGGGGGGGAAGGGTCACTGCCTGACATCTGTCAGACAGATAAGAGTGAAGCCACTTCTGTGTCAGACCCACAACCCCTACTCCTTCCAGCCATTTCAGGAGGACCTTATGATCGACTTTGTTGAATGCAGCAGACAGGTCTAACAGGATCAGTATGGCAGAGTGACCCCAGTCTGCACACATGCGAAGATCGTCCAACACAGTCAGTAGAGCGGTCTCCGTCCCGTGTGCTTGGCGAAAGCTGAATTGAACGTCCTTCAGTATATTATTTGCCTCCAGAAACTGGGAGAGCGCCTTGCTTACCAGTCGCTCAATAATCTTCACCGGATATGGAAGGAGAGAGATTCATCTGAGTTGAATCCATCATCGTTCTTTAGCTCACTTCGCCACCCCAGTTCAGACCCAGCCATCTGCAAATCTGTCTTGACCCTATTCCTCATAGGAACAGTCCAGCCCGAACTGCCAAGACAGGTATTCCTGTGTCTTTTGCTTTCTTCACCCAAAGTGCGCCGGGTACATGGGTCCTGTTCTCACTGTTCCACAGGATTCAAGGTACCCTGGCTGATGAGGATTTGTGCCCCAAAACTGGTCCCAGGATGCTTGTTTCTGTCCAGGGAGGACCTGGCCTGACAGTTTGGGCTGGACTGTTCCCATGAGGAACAGGGTCAAGACTGATTTGCATATGACTGGGTCTAAACTGGTGTGGCATGGTGAGCAAAAGAACAATGGATTTAACCCATATCTTCCGACTGAGGGTGAATGTTTGATTAGTTATGCATTCCATCGATCATCTGTGTGTCTGGACAAAAAGGTGTCCAGCAACAGTAGAATTTGCTCAAGTGTTTCTGAAAAACGTATTCAAGCTTTGTGTATTTGGTGCTGTCATCATTACAGACTCGGGAGCTCAACTCATTGCTCATTTCTTTAAAGAACTGATGAATACCATGGGAGTCAAACATTTCCCACCAACCAGATATCATCCACAGATGGACAGAGAGGTGGAACTAGGCAATATATAGAGTAGTCTTTGTTGGAGCACCTGAATAAGTGGATCAACTGGATTTCCATTTGGGAGTTTACCTATAACAAACTTTTTCTCACCTTCATGGGAACCTCGCCTTTCTATTGCTCTTCTGTTATCCGCCTTTGCAACTTTCTTGCCTGTCTTTTTTCTACCACAGTCCCCTTGGTTACACATTTCCTTTGGCACAATGGTGAAGTTAGAAAAAGCTTTTATCAACATGTTCTTAAAGTCAAGGCAGAACATAAGACACCATAGACCCAGTCCAGAACATAAAAGATGGGAGATCGGTTGGCTATCAACAAAACATCTTAATTTACCTATATATCTGGTATAAACATCCGGTATTCGATATGTCTCATGTTAGGCCACCAATGTATTGAAAGTAAATGTAAATGTATCCTTGATTCATGTATCGATTTTGGTCATCTCTGGAACATTAGGTCCTAGAAAGGCTGTGATGACTCAGAGAAAGAGTCAGTCTTTTTCGTGCAAGGTCCTTTACTGGTTTCTCAATTTCATTAACTAAATCTAAAGAAACCAGGTCCCAGTGTAAGATCAATGGAGGAACATCTTGGGGAGAGGGGAGAGAACTGTAGACTGCAGTCAGGATTTGCAGGAAATATCATGCAAGCACAGTGCCTCTACCCAGGCATGCAGGTTTCAAACCTTCCTATAAGTAAGGGACAGAAGAGGTCAGGCCTGGCAAATATGGAGAATGGCGACAGGAAAGTAAACCTAGCACTCACTTCCGGGTTTTGGGGGGTACTTCTGGGAAGTGATATTTCAGTGACCTTATAAGGGATAAAAGGACTGCGTAGGCACTGGGTAGGTGCCTGAGAAAACATGGCTTTTGACAGTTTTTCACACATTTGCGATTCTTCCGTTTTGGTTTTTTCCCCCCTTCTTGTCTTCTATTTACCAGTTTGTTCCATTTTGACCCTTTCCATTAGTTCCTGCTTATCTGTGGTGCCCAGTAAGGTTCCTGTAGATGAACGAAGAGGCTTTACCTAGAACTATGGTGCCAATCCCTTGATAGCAGACTTGAGCATAATCCGGGCATCTCACAACAGCAGCGTTCTGAGTGGAGCACTGGTTCCTTGAGGTACTGATGCAGGAGTAACATTCCCGATCTTTGGGGACCGAAGAGACTGAAAGGAAAGAAAAGGAAATATGTTGCTTATCATCCTAAGACAACACAGTATGTTTACATCAGCGATGCTCAAACATGCAAGACTCTAAGAAAGACAAAGTTGAGCAAACCGGTGGCCCTAATGTTAGAGGCCCATATAGCAAACTCTGAGATGTACACTCTAATTGCTACAGTGCTTTGCAACCTAATTAGTCTTAGAAAGGACCTGTACCACAAAGTATCCTTCTATGGATAGGTGTATCTTACTCCTGGAAATTGAGGAGTAAGTCATAGCTACGGTGAGAACAAAATCTTTGTGAGTCAGGTCCCAGGCAGAAAAATCTAGGTCACATTTAAGTAACATCTATTTATATCCTGGACCAATTTGATGCATTTACATACATCCCTGATACGTATGTACTTGCACCACTTTCATTATGCATCCTACACAGTGCAATCCTGATGCAACAGCTACATGTACGTTCTTAGAAAATTTAGTCCATATAGACAACTAAGCGATAATACCTTGGTTTAAACTTTGATGGACAAATTCTCATTAAGGGGTCCATTAGGATGGCGGGCGGATTGCCCCCGCCAGGCTGGCGGTAGCCACCGCCAGCCTGGCGGGGGCAATCCGCCCGCCATCCTTCCCTGTATTCCCCCACCATATTAGAATGGCGGGGGGACCACGGCGGAGCAAAACACCGCCCGCCACTTTTCCGCCCTGGTCGCATTGCGGCCGGGGCGTAAAATGATTAATATGGTGGCGGTGTCTATGAGACACCGCCAGCCATATTACAATGGCAAGTGTGCAATGCCTTTCCGCGGCAGCAATGCCGCCACGGAAAGGCAGGCGGTGTTCACTCTGGGGGGCCCCTGTGGGCCCCCAGAGTGAAGGCCCAAGGGGGGTGGCACAGGAGGGGGTACCTGTGGTACCCCCCTGCATTTGCATAATCAAAGCGGCAGGCACCGCGCGGTGCCTGCCGCTTTGATTATGTAAATGATGCAAAGCATTTATGGTATGTGGCGGGCGAAGCAGAGAGCTCCGCCCGCCACAATACTATAAATACAGGATGTGCCCGCCACTGTGTAGGTCACATCCTAAGGGTGCGTGCGGGGCCCCCGCCCTTAGGGCCGGCGGTCCCGATTTCCGATAGGTTTGCCCGCCATCCTAATGTGCCCCAAGTGTTTTATTATACTTTTGCTACCATCTTATCCCTTATAAGCAAGAGTACATGGTATCTGAAGGTCACTTTTATGTGGTCCACCTAGGGATTTGTTGAAAATGTTTAGAATATCAGCTCCATCTTAACATGTACAAAATGTTTCACTGGGCTCCAAATAGTAGCTGATGATGATTCAAACTTTGAACGAGGTATTAATTAACAACAGTTTGCCTTCATTGCATCTATGACAAACAGCTGAATAGGTACTCAAGAACAGGTTACAAAGATTTTTTTTTTACTTTTTCAAAGCAGACCTGATGAAAAATCCTTTTGGGTGTTTAGAAAGAAATGCAAATGGTTATGTATGTTGTTTCCTAAAAACAAGTAACACAGTGCATTGCACTGCCTTGCATTACTTTGCATCAGGGAGGCATTCTATGCCTTGCATTACTTTGCATCAGAGAGGCATTCCCGGGCTAGTGCACGGGCATGCCTTGCTTTACTTTGCATCAAAGAGGCATTCCATGCCTGGTGCATGAGCATGCCTTGCATTACTTTGCATCAGGGAGGCATTGCCTGGCTGGAGCACGGGCATGCCTTGCATTACTTTGCATCAGGGAGGCATTGCCTGGCTGGGGCACGGGCATGCCTTGCATTACTTTGCATCAGTGAGGCATTCCATGCCTGGTGCACGGGCATGCCTTGCATTACTTTGCATCGGGGAGGCATTCCATGCCTGGTGCACGGGCATGCCTTGCATTACTTTGCATCAGAGAGCCATTCCATGCCTGGTGCACGAGCATGCCTAGCATTACTTTGCATCAGGGAGGCATTCCTTGGCTGGTGCACAGGCATGCCTTGCATTACTTTCCATCAGGGAGGCATTCCCTGGCTGGTGCATGGGCATGTCCATGCATCCACCCATCGATTGTGATGCAAACCAATATCTGCAATCACTTATAAATAACAATTTTCTCCAAAATCCTCCACCTCCATGAGGATGGAGTAACAGGGGAATATATTTATTTCTCCTCATTATTTCCTCTTTGCATGTGTGCTGCATTCTGCACAAAAACTATCGTGATCACAACGTAGACATACTTGCACTACAGTGCAAGGTTGCCAGCATCAGTCCTAGGCAGCACAACATGTTCTGGGGCAAGGAGAGAGAAGAACGGAACAATTTTTTATAAGATATGAAGCAGTTCCGCTCTCTACTATTCAAGCAACACAGCGCACCAACTTTACTTCCTGCATTGCATTAACTTTTTGTAAATCAGGCCCTAGATTCTAAAAATGGGTGTTATGTTAGTGGCTGCTGAACACATTATTGTGAGTAACAACTATTTTTCTATTTGGTAGCTAAGTGGACCAGCCCTTTACTCTATAGCCCTTGCCCAAACCTGCTTGCTCTTTGTGCAGGAGTAGTTTGGTTTGGTGAAAGATCAGTTGACATCCCTGGAAGGTGACTCCCTGAGTGACACAGACCGATGTGAAGTACTCCCCAGCCCGCTTTTCCACAGTTTTTTCCTGAGGTCGGATGAACAAGTTAAACAGTATTTAAGGTGGGCGTTCTACTTGTTTTTAACAATGTGTTGGCTTGAAGGGGGCTACTAAAATGGGAGTGCTAAGCAGCCGTGCGCAGAAGGCGCATCACTGGTGTGCTAAGGATTGCCTGTCTGCAACCAATCCACAGTCCAATCCAGGCTCAGCACCAGTCCTGTTGTCCATCTTTCTCCAGACTTGGATGCCCAAACCTGGGTGAGAGAGGAGTTGCTCAACCTTGGCAGTGAATGGCTGGGCCCTGATAAATTGTCAGGTAGTATGATTTTATGGCTTAACTCTAATGCCTGCTTTTCATATACAGATATTTGATTTGGGAAGGTCGGTAAGATGAAAGATCTCATGAACGGCAGCCCTAAGTTGCCATTACAGCTGGACAGGCACAAGAGTGGATAAAAGGTAAGGATATGCAGGATTTTAAGCCGGTACATTGTGATGTCGCAGAAAATAAAATCCTGGGCTAAGGACTATCTGAGATGTGCACTAATAAATTCTCAGTCGATGGTTAAACATGCCATGGAGGTCTATGAGCAATTGACTCAAGGTAGTTTGGATGTTCTTTTTGTTACTGAAACATGGTTCTGAGATGCGTGCTCCCCAGATATAGCAGAAAAGCTCTGCATAGGATTTGGTATTCTTCATCTCCACCACTCTCTCGGATGAGATGGTGGAGTGACAGTAATAGTGGATGTTCAGTATACCATTAGAAAACTTACATTAGTGGACTTCCCCCTAGCAGAGTTCTAGGTTTCTTAATTACATCCCCGGCCTCAGAGCTTCAGAGTGGTGTCATTTGTTATTGACCGCCGGGTCCAGCCGAATCTTTTATCAACCCTTTTTTAGAGCTTATACTTCCTTTATCTTTGGCGCATGCTAATTTTATATTTTATATATAGTAGGAGATTTTAATGTATGAGCAGAAATCCCAGTGAATCTGTTTGCTGAAAAGTTTGTGGACAAAATGGCAGGTTTAGATCTCCATCAAAAATTCAAGGATTACCACATCAGATAAAAACATACACTGTGTAAGAAAATGCCCTTTTTGTGCCCTCACCCCCAATTTTTTGCTGGATTTTATTGCTGCTGTACAGACAACACACTCCAGTGCTCTGACATCTCGCACCTGGTGTATCTGCTCTGACCGCAAAAAATGTGTATGAATGCCCAATCCCTGGTTTCTTAAGTCCCTGGTATATGGTATCTTGGGTAGCCAGCGTCTGTAAGTTAAAGGTCGCTAGTGGACTGCAGTAATTTGTGCACCACCACTAAAGTGACAAGTGAGACCATAACTTTGCCTGACACTGCAACCTAGAGTAACAATTAACAGGAGTAAGGCCGGTTAACCCAGGTGAGACCGGGCGCAGTTTGCAACAAAAAACAGTGTCTCAACTGGAGAATGTTAAAAAAGAACAATTCAAAACAGTGAAATAAATTACAATTGTGAAGGGGGACAAAGGGAGGGAGACCACAACGTAAGGGTAGGGGGAAGTAAATTAAACTATAATTCCGTAAGTAGTTAAGAAGCACTACAGTACATAATTATACAATGACCATTACACACAAGGTGAGCACTTGGCGTGCTAGTGAAGGTGGACGGCGCAGTGACACAAGGGTGTGAAAAACAGCGTGAACGGCAAGAATAGGTTAAATTAAGATGGTCAAAAAATATGCAGATTATATACAGTCTTTATATACAAGATAGTCCGATAATTTATTTTTGACCACAGTAGCACCTGTGTTCTAGGCTGGATAGTCAATGGCGTTTCAACCTAAAAGATTGCAGGTCATCATCAGGACAATGGTCATTAATTTGAGGGTAGTGCTCTATGGGAAAATGGAGGGGAGAATGGATCAAAACGTGAGTGGTCCGAGGGGGCAAGGGAGCGAAAGTAAGGAGAAAATTGAGAAAAGTAGAAATTACCTAGTAAAGAGAGTACAAAGTGGGAGTAGGGGATCACAAAATAATTAAGATCTGCGATTCTTCAGGGAGGCTTGTGAAGTCTGTTGGGGAATAGACAGAGTAAGGGAGTTGTAGGGGTATTAGGTAAGCATCAGGTGCTGAAGGGGATGGTGTGTATAAGAATGTAGATATTTACCCAGGTTATAAGTCAAAGAGCACGGTGGCAATGTAAGAGTGATCAGGGAGGAGCCTTGGAAAGAATCCAGAATCAGCCTGGTTAATGGGTGTGGAGGATAATTCTGAAAAAAGGCATGAGGAAAAGATTGAATCCGGCAACCTGACCACTGCAGTAAGGGTTGGAGCCCATTCCTGGCATATGACACGTCTCACTCTGTCATGTTTCATATGCCACAGCTGATGTGACATGCCACAGATTTTTTACATTGTCAGTTGATGATTTCCAAAGGACTATCTTTCACTCTGCTAAAATAAATAAATTGTTTAATTAAAGAAAAACAATATAATAAAAGAATTTCCCCAGGTGGGGTTTGAACCCTTGTCAAAAAGCATTCATAGCCCCTGTTTCCTACCACTGTATCATCTGACCTGCATAGATTTTCTCTGCCCAAAGCCTTTGTGTCTTAGAAAAAGGGTGATGTCTCTCTTCTCTTTCCATGCTGTTTTTCTTCTTACATGCCACAAATCTACACTTGGTTTTCGTTATTTATAAACAAAGAGCCCTTCCTTCCTCCCATTCTGGCACTTGGCCCATGCATTTAGTTTTCTTACACAACCATTCCCAAAGTCTCATTCCACAAATTAAGGAATTTCTTTCATAGCAAACCTGGTCCCCCTTCCACGTGTCACAACATGTCACAAATCTCTGACATGCACTGGCTTGACTAAAAAGGCCACAAATCTCACAGACACTGCTAGGGGGGATTTACAAAAGGGCATCTTTCATTTGGGTAAAATAGAAAATAAATAGAAAAGAATATAAAAATTGATTTTCCCAAGCTGCAGAAGATATGCAGAAAGTATTAATTATTTGCATAGTTACTTAAAACCATTGCAATACAAAGTTTAAAATAAAAAATATGTCAATAGAAAAATTTAAATTGCCTCTCTATACAAAGGGGGAAACAGTATATCAACTCACAAAACTTCCTTCCTAAGAAAAGACAGGAAATCTCATGATTTAGTTAACAATAAATAATGTAGATCCATTCAAAGACTATCTAAAAACAGTTAAAAACAGATGTTGGCAAATTATTTCCCTCAACCTTCAAAGTTTTACAAGACTACTGTTCTGCTGAGAGTCAGGAAATACAATTTTTTTCTAAAAGACAGTTAAGAGCATGTCGTAATGTTTTCTTTTCTAGTGCCTTACTGAGCTTCACAAGTGCAAAAAGTGTCTTAAAGGAGATTAAGAGTCGGCTTTTGTCATTTTCTTTTCAACTGCCATCATAAACCTCACAAATCTACAGTTCAACTGGGGATCCTGGGGTTCAAGGCAGGCAAGAACTGCCTGTCTGCATGAGCGAATTCCTTGTGCGTTAAAATGGGATTTTAGCAGGTGCTTTCGTTCTTCCAGCAATTTGTCACAGGAGTACAGCAAGTGCGGCATGTCCTCAGGCGCCGAACCACATAACCGACAGAGGAGGCCCGCCTGTTCTTTTAACCAGTGTGGGAAGTGGCGGATGCAAGGTAACAGACCCAGCCTGTACTTTAAGAACTTCATTTTTGTTGTTTTTGAATATCCTAGTTCAAGATAGGTCTGCAGCATCTGAGTGGAATATGAGTTCTCGATCATCCAGCAGTGTGACCTCTTTGTGAATGATGCCTTGTCTTCAGTCCATGAGAGATACTTTATTGTTTTCTTGACCAATCTATTCAGCGTAATATGGCTTGTCGGGGTATCCCAAAGCTGTTGTAAACCAAGATTCGACAGGCTCCTTTTGAGGTACTTTGCGGCTTGTGAGGCTGGGTGTAGTTCTAGCTCTTCCCATAGATGGTTATTCAAGGTTCCTTGTTTGGTTTTTCGCATTTTGTCCCAGGCTACTATATACGTGCTCTGTCTTACCAGGGTCTTTTCTGGATGCCAAACTCAAGCCTGATTTGGGCTGGTGAAGTTTGTTTGGGCAGGCTAAATATAATCCTATACACAGCTATTACAGTTTTGTCCAGAATCTTAGCATCTCTGCCTCTCAATACTTCACTCCCGTATGTTATTGTCGGCAACAGTTTAGCTCTTATTACTTGTGTCAGAGGCAAAAGAGACGGGCCCGTAAGTTTGCTATTTAGTGCTTTCAGAGCGATTGCTGAGGCGACGCCTTTGCCCCTGATACTAGTTTTCTGTGCAGTAAACAGGCCACTGTTATCAATTTTGACACCCAGATACTTATATACTGACGTGTTCTCGGTGCGAGATTTTTTCCAATACCAGCTGTGTGACTTGATACGTTTATTACTAATTGTCATCATCTTTGTTTTTCCTAGATTTATTGTCAGATCATTTAAATCTGAATATCCCTGTGTTGCATCTACGAGTTGTTGAAGCCCAACTTTTGCGTGGCTGATTAACGATATCATCCGCGTAGAGGAGACTCGGTAATAGTAACCTTCCTAATTTAGGTGCATGGGAGTTACAGCTATTTAAGATAGGGATTAAATCCCCTAAAAACAAGTTAAAAAGAGTGGGAGCCAGAGCACAGCCCTGTTTGAGACCCTTGTTGGTTTCTATGCGTCTTGACAGGAGTGAGCCATCTCCCAACTTTATCTGAATCCACGTCTCCATATGTAGGTTGATCATCAGGTCTAACAATGGTCCTGGTAGCCCCCATCTTTTTAGGTTGGCCCATAACATATTCCGGTTTATATGGTCAAAGGCGGCCTTGTAATCAATAAAACAAAAGTGAATCGGTATTTTGGTTGTTTTAGCCTTATCTATTAGCATACCCATTCCTAGGATATTAGAAGTTGTTCCCACCGATTTAGCAAAACCGGTCTGAATAACCGGAATTAATGATTTCTCTGCGGCCCAATCCTGCAGATCTTCCAAGAGTGTTCCAGCGAAATATTTGGCCTCATTATCCATAAGGGCAATTAATCGGTAATTTTGGGGGAGAGACTTGTCCCCAGATTTGAATATTGGGGACATAATTGAGCCCTTCCAAGAGCTAGGCAATATATTAAACTGCCTTATTTCCAGAAATAATGGCTCAAGCGCAGCAGTCCCTTCTTTTTCCTCCTGTTTGTAGACGATGGGCGGTATTCCGTTCGGGCCTGGTGCCCCCTCTTTTCTTCCCTTTTTGATTTAGCGCCTTATTTTCTTTTGTAGACTTGATACTCCTCCGTTTGCCGCTAGTACATGGTTTTCTTGATTACCTGTGTTCCTTTGCAATAACTGTTGGTTATTGTCGACAGAATTTTCCACATTAACAATTTTTGTCTTCAAGTAAGAGTCTTTTTCTTGATTAAAGTGACTTCTGAGGTAGCTTGCCCAGCTTTCTTCTGTGATGTTAGAAGAGATTCCTTCATGCGTAGGTCTTAAGAAAGGGTTCATAGTTTTCCAAAATCTTGCGCCATCGCAACCTTTGCAGTCGGCATGTAATTTAGCCCACATATTTTCCCCTACAAGTCTAGTGGCTTCCCATTTTGTTTTTTTTCAGCAAAACTTTCGATTTCTTTAGGAAAGTATGTTTTACAATGTCCATAGGACTATGCCGTAGTTGTCTCATCGTTTGATAGATTGATCTTTTTATCCACTTAATCTTCTCTTTGTATTCTACTGTGTAGTTTTTCATGCTCCTGCTGCTCGATTGGCTGTGTTGCTTGCATCTTGTCGAGTAGTTTGCCATACTCGCAGTAAAATGTTCCCATTTCTCAATTTCATTAGAACCTACTCTAGTGAGGAAGAGCTGTCAGGCCTTTTCTAATGTGCTTTTATCCGTTGCTACCGAATATTTAATCCTTTTGTAATTGATTGTGTGGATTGACTCTTTAAGCACCGCGGACAATTCGTAGTTAGGTTTCCTGATGTTGAGAGCAATTTCTTGGAGACAGTGATCACTGTCAGCTTTTTCCCCTATATGAAATGTGCTCATTCTTTGAAACAAGGATAATGAAATGAAGGTATAATCCAATGTTGAGTTAGTTCTCGATGAGTGAAAGGTGGAGGCCGATGGATTGTCTCCCTTGAATCTACCGTTTAATGCTCTAATATTAAAAAGTTCAAGGTCATATAATAACTGCCTGTCTAGTTCAGTCGGTTTTGATGTTTGCAACATCCCTTGGAATGGTATATCCCAGGCTGAGGTTTGAATTAGGTACTCATCCTCTGTTGAGTTTCCCAAAAGGTTGAGATTGAAGTCCCCGATGATAATCAAATCTGTTGATGCTGTTTCCCTTATACACTCCTCCATGAATTTACATAGTTCTTTAGCTGCCTTTAATTTCCTTTTTGGGTGGATATAGGTATTAATCAAGGTGAAGGTGGTTCCCTCCGTGCCTGTTACTTGTCGCGAGTAGTTAAGGTTTACTGCTATTGAGCCGAATGAAGAAGGGCCAACTTCTTTAACCACATGGGCGCTAGTGGCTGAGACATAGGTTACTAAACCACCTTGAAGATGACCGTATTTCGCCCTCCTTGTGGCACCTGTAAAGAAACGCAAGAAACCCTGTAGTTGCGGCGCGTCTGCTTGCCATGTTTCTTGCAGTGCCAAAATGCCAAATGACCTTATGTAGCTGATAAAATCCGGGCCCATCATTTTTGAGGCCAGACCGTTAACATTCCATGAACATATTCTTAGGTAGTTTTCCTCAGTTGAGCTTAAGTTTGTCTTTTGTCAAGTTGCATGGATGTTTATTGTTCTGGCGATCCATCTTAGATCACATAGTCCTGTTGGAAGTGATGTCCCCTCATTTACAGTGCTGGCATTTTGCATGTTCCTTGCACCATTTGATCCCACTGCACCTCTAAGTACCGATATTCCTTGCCTAATTACAGAATCTTGTGCCCCCTCTGCAACAACAGGAATTAGTATATCCGGATAGCTCGGTTTTGTGTACGGAGTTATAGTTATCCCCCAGTTTGTGAATGTTTGAGCCTCTGCAAATATTTTGTATGCAACTGACAATGTCGACCATGTTGCTTTGTTTTTTTGTCTGCTTGACCCATCCTCGGCTATACACTCAATCGAGACCAGGTCTGCGGTTGTCACATCTTCTAGAGAGGGAATGTGGGATAGCAGCCGTAAGATGTTACCCCTATTCAGTATGTCATACCTGCCTTTTGATGCATATTCTAGACTCAACAATATAATGTTTGTTAGGTTTATTACGTTTTCCGGTCCGCTGGTGTTTTCATCGGATCCACTAATTTGGATGGATTCCTGGCCTTTTGTTTCTAATATTGGGGCCTGATTTGTAGACAAGTCTTCTTCCTCTGTTTTTTATAACGTGTTATTTCTTGTCCTGCTTGGTTGTGCCATTGACCCATCTCTCCTTTCCCAGAGTCAGCTGGCGTGGCTCCCAGTTCCTTAGTATGTTCACATGTATCGTCTCTGTGGTCCGTTGTACTATGTGTGAATGATGACACTTGTTCAATGGAAGCCTGTTCTCTATTGGATAACTCCGCAAGATTGTTGTTTGTTGTTTTTATAAACATTTTAGGCAGGATCCATTTAGCCTTTTCGGTCTCAGGCTTTGTTACCCAGGTGACTACACCAGTTGCTGTTTTGTTCACAGAAGAACAATTTGTGGTGGCACACATCCTTGGTTGGTTCTGCTGCAGTTTAGGCTGCATTTTTCTTTTTGTTGATATTGGTTGGGAAGTTAAGTTTGAGCCATCCTGGTGCACAGCTTCTACTATCTCGTTCCTAGTGTTACTCGAAGTATGACATTTCTAAATTTCCTCCTTCATTTTTTCACCAGGCTGCGTTGTTGTTTATGCACATCCTGCATTTAGTTCGGGGGTCCCTGCTGTGCCTATGTCGCATCCACACGTGCGTTCACTTTGTACTAAGGGTGCTAATGTCCCAAAGAGATGATTGAATCCGTCATGATTTAGATTTGTTTTTTGATTTCAAACTTTTTCTTTTTTTTTGCTCGTCTTTGTTTTGCATTCATTGTTTTGTCACCATTATCTTCAAATAAAACCTCAGACGTATGGCCGTCTGGTACTTTGATAGCTATGTTGTCCCGTTCTTTAATTTTAGGCACCTGAGGTTCCTTTCTCCTATTATCTCCTTTTTTTTTTGCTTCAATCGGCGCTATGTTTATTGTGTTGTTTGATCACATGGTTCATTTTTTCATAGTTTTTCCTGGTAATTCTTTATCTGAGCCCTGTGCTGACGTTTTGATTTGGTTACATAGGTCATTTAGCATAGATGGAAGGGAGGTCAGTTTATCTATTATGGGCCCGCATCCACAAGATAGGTTCACGGCTTGCGAATGATCGTATTTACTTTGTAAGAGTGTATTTAGTGAGCCCAGCTTCCCATTGATGGCAACCATGAAGACTGCCAAGGTATCTAATAGCTTCAGATGGGTGTCCATTTTGTTGCATTGGTAATGAAGAGCCTCTACCAAGAGTTGCATTGTTTTTAACAAGCTGGGCCAAGCGCTTTCCTGATTTATCTGTTTTTGTAGGCCTTCCTGGTTTTCTAAGTTTGTCACAATTTGATCTCCTTTGGATTCCCTCCCCAGATATCGATCTTGATTAAGTTCTGGTGTCCCACTCAAAGCGTTCCCAATTGGTTCGCTCCTACATTTGTCTTGGGAATAGGCAGCCATGAGATCTTCCCACTCTTCCTTTCCCAGATATGAAGACATTTCTGTTATTTCTGCTACGTCAGTTCCTGGCCTTCCATCTTTTGCTTTTTCAACCACTACTTTTAGCGTTGTCGCTTATTCATTGCGATGAAGAGTTGGCGTCAGAACTATTTGAGGGGTTTCCGTTCCTTTCCATTCCTCCTTTTCCTTTTTCCGGTTGAGTTTGTTGTTGTTAGTTAGGTGTAGTTTTGCCTCAGGGCTTCCCAATCCGCAAATCGTTGGTATGTCAGTTATTCCACAATTATCAAAACTGTTATTATTTTGCATTGGTCCTCCGGCACCAGCTGCGTCGTCGTGGTTTGCTTGTTTTTCCACTATATAATTGATGTCTTCTCCCAAAATCCCTGTTGCTTCCATAGATCTATGTACTTGAATTAAATCAGTAACAATTTTCTGTTCCTTATCTATAGTATTGATGTTATATGTTGTCCAAGTCCGCGTTTTTTTTTATTTTGCGGAGTTCATGTTGCTTGAGATGGACTATTAGCTGTCATAATGGACGCATTAGGACTTCCCTTTTCATCTATAGTTCTGTATGCGCCAGAATATTGTATTGGTTTTATCAGTCGTGTTGCCTGTACTGACTGTCCTGGCAAAAGTGGTGATTGAAGTCCCTGTACCTCGCTCACTTTTGAAAATAGAGCATCCCCTGCATTTTTTAGGAAGCACAATTTTGTACAGATTTTTGGTTGAAACAAGGATTGGCAGTTTTTTGATTTATTTGGTTTGTAAGTTGCTTCCAGAGTTAATGGCTGCCCTGAAATATTAGCGTCTGTGCTTGAATCAATTATTTCAATTAAGGAAGCATCCTTCTGTATTGTGGGCCTGGTTTCGGGTGTAGTTTCGTCCCTTGAGCCCTCCAGCAGCTTAGGCGTCCGCTTTCGCTTTCCTTTGACCATTGCTCCTCGGACCCGGCCTGATCTCATGATACTTTTTGGGGCCTAATGAATCCTGACGGTTGGAACCCGGTATGCAAATCAAAAGCTGAAAAATCGAATTAAACTTTGTTGTGTTTAAATTTAGTTGTTTTTGGGAGGCAGTGAAAGGGAAAGGTGAAGTAGGCTCTGAATTAGTCCCAATGATCTCAGTGTCCTCAATGTCCTTAGAGTCCTTGGTGCCCTTGGTGCACTGCTGGGGCCACAGGGATGCTTTTGAAGGCTCTCCCACCCTCTGACACAGGGTAATTGCTAGGGAATCGATGCTCCCACCTAGCTGTTTAAAGGGCACAGCCTCCTGTCACAGCTCCTGTCGCAGCTGAAGGTCACATTCAGTGCACAATGCTTTGACACACCCAACCCGGCTCCTTCAGCTCTTGCTCATTGAGCCTACCCTTGCCTCACCTGCCGGTTGCCCTGCCGCATTCCCCCCTGCCTTTCTTCGCCTTCGGCCGCCGCCTTCCTGCGATTATTTTTTTTGTTCACTCACACGGAGAGGCTGTCAGGTGACAGTCAGCGGCAAGCGGCAGGAATTCAGTGCTGGCACCCGGGGTAGTGCAGGAGTGCAGAGTGCAAGAGGCGGGGAGGCAGTACGGGCGGAATGGGCAGCAAACCATTCCCAAAGTCTCATTTCACAAATTATGGGAGTTTTTTTCATAGCAAATCTGGTCCCCCTTCCACGTGCCACAGCATGTCACAAATGTCTGACATGCACTGGCTTGACTAAAAAGGCCACAAATCTCACAGACACTGCTAGGGGTGATTTAACGCCTTAACCGAGGCGGAAATTCCGCCGCGGTGTGGGCGTTCTATTTAGTGGGCGGGGCTGCGACGGCCGTTGGCTGTTCGCAGCACTGGGGAGGGAATACTCCTGTCGGCCAATGGTCGACGGGAGCATGGAACGGGTTAAAAAAGGGCATCTTTCATTTGGGTAAAATAGAACAAAAAATAGAAAAGAATAAAAAATTTGATTTTCTTCAGCTGGGGTTTGAACCCTTGTCAAAAACCATTCGGAGCCCCTGTTACCTACCACTGTACCATATGTTCCCTATAGATTTTCACTGTGCAGAGCCTTTGTGTCATGGAAAAAGGGTGATGTCCTTCTTCTGTTTCTATGCCATTTTCTATTTTTTACATGCCACAAAGCTACACTTGATTTTCGTTATTTATAAAAAAAAAGTGCCCTTATTTTCTCTCAGTCTGGCACTTGGCCCATGCATTTATTTTTCTTACACACCATTCACAAAGTCTCATTCCACAAATTAACCCCTTGAGCGCTGATGACAAAGCCAGCTCGTCATGGGCGTTACCTGCGCTACACGCATGACGAGCTGGCTTTGTCACGTAACGCGCGTTTTTCACATTTCAGCGCACAGCGGGAAAACCCGCTAGCGCGGAAGAGATTAAGGGATTTCTTTCATAGCAAACCTTGCACCCCTTCCACATGCCACAGCATGTCACAGATGTCTGGCATGCATTGCTTGACGAAAGAGGCCACAAATCTCTCAGACACTGCTAGGTGATGGTTTACAAAGTGACAGCTTTTTTTTTGTAAGTTTATTTATTATTTTCATATTGCTTACAACATTGCATGGTCATTCACTGTGATCATCTAGTAAGGATAAAGACAAGTATAATTTGCAAAACAAGTGTACTCAAGCGTGCAACGCACCAATGTCTCAGGGTAACATATATATCATAAATTGTGATATCAACCCGGACCAGCGGGCTCTCCCTCACTGTTCGGCCTGCACTTTCCTTGACAATATAAATACAACAATTGAGCAGTTGGGTGGAACATGAATTACCCCACCCCAGTGGGGACTATCCCAGCAGGCTGTTGTGAAATAGGGGTGTCACTAATCTCCAGTAAGTCATTTTTACTTCCCCATTTGTGAGCTATTTCCCTCTTTGAGAGCAAAAGGTCAATGGACGTGAATTTGCGCAACTTCTTCGGGAGGCCCCCCACATAGCCCAACAAGGTGTCCTCAGGTGTACGGACCATTTCAAGATTGGTCATTTGTGCTATTAATCTGAAATGGATCTCCAGAAGTCCCCAGTCTTAGCGCAGTTCCCTGTCAGGTGGGCAGAATCTGCTTGCGGGCCATCACACTTAGGACAAAAGTGTGTGGTAGATTGGGATCAATGGAGTGGACGTTAGCTGGGGTCATATAGACCCGCCACAAATATTTGAAATGTATAAGCTTATGTCTGCTATTTTAGGCGACCTCTTTCATTTGTCGACAACAAAAGGACCAGTGAGAGTCTTGAATTGGGTACACAAGATTTCGCTCCCATGCCTCCTGTATCTTGGCCTCCCTGCTAGGGACTAATGACATACATGCTTTGTATAGCTTCGAGGTTAGGTGTTCTCCATTGGAACTTGTGATTAAGAGAGTAAGAGGAGGGAAGGACTCGGGCTCCAATGGGTACTCCGGAACCTTGGCTCCGAGTGTCCTCGATATCCGGCTAAATACAAATTGTTCCATGAATATTGCCTCACTGAACCTCCCGCCCTCTGTGCTAGAAAAAACATAGACCCCTGGGAACAGATCCCAAATCTTAATTATTGAATATGTAGTGAGTGCACGCTGTGCCAGTTTTTCTTCCGTAATGGGGATCCAGGCGTTAGTATTGACAGGGATCTCCAATGAGTATAGAGTGCCACCTCCAGTCACTTTCGTCAACTTATGCCAGACCAAGCGCAAACTGTTTGAATATCCCTGGGATCCCTGGCAAAGCCCCACGGCAGCACCGTACAAAGGGGCGCCGGTAGCACCAGGTCAGGCTTAGGTCTAGTGTGGGGGATACGCACATCCAGGTAATACCAGGAGTGTGCGAAACTGCACTGAACAACAAAATAGTACATCTGAAGATTGGGGACCCCAAAACCACCTCTCTCATATGGTAAGGACATGGTGTCCCAGCTAACTCTAGGTCTTCCTCCCTCGGAGACCAATTGGATGAGATAAGAATACAAAGTGCACAAAGAATTGTTGGGGAGCGGGATAGCAATGTTGTGAAACAGATACAAAAACCTTGGGAGGACAATCATCTTCACAAGTGCAACTCGACTAGCAAGGGTAAGCGGGAGTCTCAACCAACTCTCAACCTGCTGCTCCAGGTTATTTGCCACAGGGCTGTAGTTTAGTCTAATAATTTGTTTGGTTTCTCTGTGGCTCTGAATACCCAAATATTTGGCTGACTCCTCACACCACGTCGGCGGGAACTCACATTCCCAATGAACAGTGCTCGGCGCCAGGGGGAAAATGTAGGATTTTTCCCAATTCATACCCAGCCATGAAAAAACACCAAACTGGATAATTTCTCTGATGAGCGGCTCCAAATTTCCCTGGGGGTCTCAGACATATAGGATGATTTCATCCGCATATAGGAACATTAGTAGAGGACCACTGTTGAACTGGTGACCTCTGTGCAGGTGTCTTTGCTGGAAATGGTGAAACAGAGGGTCCAGTGCCAATATGAAGACCAGCGGGGTGAGCGGACAACCCTGTCTGGTGCCCCGAGTGAGAGGGGACAGTGCGCCATTCAATCAAAGGCTAGCAGTAGGTGCTGTGTAAAGCAACACAGTTAGGTCAATGAATCCCTTAGAGAGACCCAACTTTCTCAACACTGCTAAGAAAGGCCTTTTCGGTATCGAGTAGGACAGCAGATGCAGGGACCTCCAGAGTGATCCTATGTATTACTGCAAATAATGTGCGCAGGATGAAAGCAGTCGACCTATGGGAGACAAAGCCCGATTGAGTCGGGGAGATAATGAGTTCCAGCAACAAGGCCAGTCTTAACGCAATCATTTTAGCCAACATTTTGTAGTCGTGGTTTGAAAGTGATAATGGCCTGTAAGAGTCTTAAAGAAGCGGATTTTTCCCGGCTTTTGGACGGAGGATTATTACAGCCTCACGCAAAGTTGGGGAAAGTTCCTTGCATTTGAGTGCTTCATTATAAACCTCTAATAGGTAGGGCGCTAATAAGTTCTTATAGGTTTTATAAAAGATACCAGTAAAACCATCCAGGCCTGGTGCCGTCAAGCTATTCATGGCATCTATGGCGCTACTAATTTCCTCGGCGGAGAATGGCTCAGTCAGAAACTGCTGCATAAACATCTTGAGCCACACCATAGCAATCTCTACAAGGTAGCCATTACGGTCTCCCTTGCTATGCATCACCTGTGTTGCATATAATGTGGAATTATATGCTAAAAATTCATCTTGGATATCTGGGGTATTGGTTAGGGTCTGTCTGGTTGAGGAAAAGATGCAGGTGATGTATGAACGCCAGGCCGAGGGTCTCAATAGCCACGCCAACGTGCTCCCAGGTCTGCCACCCTCCCCATAGCGCCTTGCAATAGCATAACTGCTTAAAAAATATTCTCACGCTCCGCTGCTTCTCTGAACTCCGTCAAGAGTGTTAGTCGGTGGCTGAGGCCTTGAACCCTGATCTCTATCTAGCATATCTAATTGCTTCTCAATATGCGCAATCATACCACGCAAATCTTTTAGAACCCCAGAATGCTTAGAGATGCATACTCCACGCATAAAGGATTTAAATGCCTCCCAGAGTTTGGCCCACAAGCTCACTGATCCTTTATTCAGTTCAAAGTATTCAACCATAGCTTCCCGAAGTACGGAACTAAACACTTCATCCCTCAGTGCCTGCCTGGGGAATCTCCACATCCTCTCACAGCTCTATGGTCTAGGAACGCATACTTACAATACCACTGGGGACTGGTCAGAATATGTGCTAGGGAGATGCTGGGATGCCCTATACAACGCTGCCAATTTGGAGGAGACAAGCCAATAATATAATCTGGTCCAAGTACCATATTGTGCAGCGTAATGGGTGTACGTGGCATCTCCCGTGTTGCGCTGATGCCACACATCCACCAGGCCAACAGAATCGCACATATCCAGCAAAACATGGCATGTGCGGGGTTTGGTGTCCGACATACTATCTAGAGCAGGGTCCAACAGGAGATTAAAATCTCCGCCCATGCATATACATTCTGCATCTAATTGGAGGAGGTGTGTGAAGGCCTTGGAAGATCTCTGGGCTATAAGGTGCGTATACGCAGATTAATTCCATACGGTGTCCCATCAAGTGACCCGCCACCATTGTGCAGCGACCCTCATTATCAATGTGTGCTTTTAGAAATTAGAAGGGCAGACGTTTATGAATCAAGGCAGCCGTGCCCCGCGCATATGTGCTATACCCTGCAAAGTAGTGATGCGGTCCCCAGCCCAACGTCAAAGTGCAGGGGGCAGCTTTGGGCATGTGTGTTTCAATGTCCACCCTGTGACGCTGTAAATAACCCCACCACAGTGGGGGTATCAAATATATGAGAACGACCCTCAACATCCACTCAGAGGCGAGCTGGATATAACATGCCATATCGAAGACCCAGATTGCGCAGTGTTGCTTTCACGCCGGAAACAGCCCCAAAGTTGAACCTTGCCAGGATATGGAACCCAGTTCTCTCACCAGCCTTAGCACTGTATCTCTGTCTCGGAAATTTAAAAGGCGGGCCATGATGGGTCTAGGTGGACAACCCAGGTTGGGGTGGGTGCCAAGCGAGCGATGAGCTCTTTCTACAAGAAAAGTGGAGGTGAAGGCCTCTTTACCATAGATGTCTGTAAGCAGGGTTTCCACAAATAGGTCCATACGCCCTGTGATGGACGATTCAGGGACTTCCAAAATGCGGATGTTATTGCGCCTGCTGTGCGCCTCCAAATCCTCATTCTTTATGGCGACGTCTTTAGGAATCTTTTCTGTGCGGTCTTGGCACTTGGTGGATACTCTCTACAGTATCTAGGGGCTTCTCATGTCTGTCCAATGTGGCTCACATAGTGTCCGAGCATTTTTCGAGGGTGTCAAAGCGGCCATTGAGGGCATTGAAGCCTGTCCTCATTTCAAGGAGCAGTACTCCAGACCCTGCATGGGCATCGCTAAGGTTGGCTTCCTTTGAGCCCCCCTCGGCCATGTTACCACCAGACTCCACAGACTGCTCAGCAGGCTTGCCAAATTGGAGCATCCATTGTTTGAGGTCTTTACACCCTATTATGTCCCCGCAAGGTTCGTTGTTTGCCAGCCTGCCCTCAGGACCCAACCAGAGCCTTCAGCATGCAAAATGTTGTGTAAACCTGGCCCACTGCGACCCAATTTCCTTCTCGGGCACCACAATAGGCAGCCTGGCATGGCAGGGTATCACACAACCACTTAAGGATCACAAGGCTCTGAAACAACCTGCACGGCACCTTGCACCGCAATTTGAGCCCAGAATTATGTGCAGCAGCTTAAGGCTGGGTCAAGGACCATCGGTTGGCAGGAACTTTCACCACCACGATGCTAGGCCAGAGTTGCGCACTTCATTGTTTATCGCTGTTATAGAAAACATCACTCGACAGGCACATGCACAGCCCTGCAGGCATGACCCCCGCTGCCCACCAGGCTGACCCGCACAGCCAGATGGCTGGCCCCCAGCCTCACCCACGGTCCCTCTCACTACGGGGCCTCCAGGAGCAGGATGGGCTGGAATGCAGTTGTAGGTGCAGGAGGGGGCTGAAAGCAGGGGGGAGGGCCGCAAGCAGAGCACGCTCATCTAATGGCCAGCGGGGCCCAACTGATCAATTCTCCGTTGAGTAAAGCTGCTGGAGTGACGCAAACCGTCGCTATATTTCATGCGGCCTAACCTCTGGCTGCACCCTGCTCCCTACTTTAACGCCGTCCTCGCGCTCCCAAGGCCTCCGAATGTGATATTTCAGGCGCTCAGTCGCCTTGGACTGCTCCAACTCATGTGGGCACTTTTTTGCATTTAGGCAAGTCGTCCTACACTGAAAGCGGCCAAGATGGAAGGCAGGATGGGCTCGGATACTGGGATTGCTGGCGGAGCCTCGGCGCTGCACAGCTATCTTGGTTGGCAGCCTGGGCACACCTCACGAAGTGACAGATTTAATTTGTGCAAAATAGAAAACAAATTGAAAAGAATATCAAAATCAAATTTTTTCGGGTGGGGTTTGAACCGTTGTGAAAGAGCACTCATGACCCCTGTGAATTACCACTCTACCATCTGTTTTGTTGAGCTTTTGTTACCCAAAGTCTTTTTATCCTAAAAACAGTGCTGGTTCATCGTCTAATTTCATGCTGTTTTGCTTTTACATGCCACAAATCCATACTTGCTTTTCATACTTCATAAACAAATGCCCTTCCTTCCTTTCACTCTGGCACTTGCCCCATGAATTTCCTTTTCTTACACAACCATCCCCAAACTCTCATTCCACAAATTAAGGGATTTCTTTCATAGCAAACCTTGCCCCTCTTTCACATGCCACAGCATGTAAAAAATGTCTGACGTGCCCTGGCTAGACTAAAAAGGCCACAAATCTCCCTAGACACTATTCTGGGGGATTTACAAAGGGAAATCTTTCATTTCGGTAAAATAGAAAAATTAAGGGAAATATTAAAAAACAAATTTCTCCTAGTGTGGTTTGAACCTTTGTAAAAACATATGCTTTTCCCTCAGTAATGACCAGTGCACCATATATAACCATGATGAAGTATACTACACACAATTGTTTTTACACCACACTTTTTCTTCTTCCCATGTGCCACAGCATGTCACACATTTTTTACATGGATTGGCATTACTTAGGGGGCTCTTTAGAGCCAATGAACAAGATCGCCGCACTGCAGTGAGGCTCCGATAGCCCAGGACCATAAACCGCCAGAATCCTCCTTCCTAAAGTGGCGAAAACTACCTTTAAACACGTTATGTCCAAAGCGACTCACCAGGGAGCTGATGAGACGAGGGCAGACTCTATGACACCGTCTAAGTGATCACATCCCTGTTTTGCAGCCTACGGCTGTTCATGATGGCGGCAATAGGATTGAGCTAACCGGGTCTGCATCGCCTGGCCCTGCTGTACAGGATTGCTGCGGAGAGACCCTGGCTGTACCACCACCAGGAACAAGGAGCTGCCCAACGCGGAGCTAGACTACGGGGAGAGGGTCGCCGGCTGAGTGAGATCGGGACTAGCTGAGGTAGGCTTGAGCCGACGCTAAGGCTGAGCCAGGCTGAGCCCACGCTGCTACCGCTGAGCTACCTTGGGCCTCGGGTGAGGTGATGGGCTGCTTTAATATGAGTTGTGAGATTGCTGATGCGACTGGCTCCCCGATCCCCATTTGCACACTCACCTGGGGCCTGAATGGGTCAAGAGGAGAACCCTGTTCAGACGCGCTGCTAGAAGGATGCTGATAGACCTGTGCGACCTGTACAGCACCGGGAGGTGGCGCATGGAATGGTGAGGCCTTGATCCTGGGTAGCAGAGCAGTCTTGCTGCCTTGTAATACTCGGTAAGACAGGCTGAAGTGGATATTATCTGCAAAATCCCAAGCAAGACACGCTGCTTTTTGTGGGCCCGGGCCCTCTTCAGCAACACAAGAATCAGGGCGGATGGTGAAGAGTTGGGCCGTGGCAGAGCCAGGGCTCGCCTAAATAACTGCACAAAGGCACAAACTGGCCTGTAAAACCGCCTGAAGGCACAAACTGGCGCCAGTTGACCTGAGTGGGATCTGCATACCCTGAGGGACAAGCAGAGCTAGCCGCTGCATCCTGATCTTCCTGAGAGGCATACAGTGCCCGCCCATACCACGTAGAGGGGAAAATAATGGGTCCAACGGATGGCAAACAAGCCAAACTCTAATTCCCGCCCTGGAAAAGCACAACCAATACTGCTGAAGACACAGATTCATGCCCGGAAGAGGAAAGCACAGCATCAACTATCCCACAAGATACAGATATAAAAGAACTTCTCATGATGTGCCAAAGCCTCACTTCTATCGAGTCCAAAATGGACACTTTGAATATGCACATGGACTACATCACACAAAGGTTGGAGAAGCATGATGGCCGCAATACCGAAATGGAACAGCAGATATCTACCCTCAAAGACTCTTCCTCTGACTGCCGTGAACAACTCCAAGACATGGATAAACTGTTAAAAATTATTGCTGCAAAGACTGAAGACTTGGAGGGCCGTTCACTCAGGAACAACATGCTTATAGTGGTGATCCCGGAGTCTACCGCAACTGGCTGCATGGTGGACTGTGTAGAATGACTGCTGCTTGGGATCTTTGGCGCGGAGGCAATCTTCAGAGTTCTAGTGGTGGAGAGAGCTCATCGCTCACTTGCAGCCAGACCGCCATGGGGCCCGCCTCTGTGGCCCATACTGGTGCGGTTACTCAATTACAAGCACCACAACACGGTGCTGAGACTAGCAAGGGAATAGCAAGAACTGGTTTACGAAGGGAACAAACACTCGATCTACCCAGACTTAAGCACAGCAGTACAAGAAGCGTGCAGGAAGTTCCTACCGGTCAAGCGACAACTCCAGCAAACCAACATACAGTACATGATGCTCTACCCCGCCAGACTGCGAATCCCCTACCATGGGATGACACACATCTTTAACACCCTGCAACAAGTGTAAGATTTCTTAAAAACTGTTAAGAGACGGTCACCCATAACTCGGGATGGTGAGCCCGACTCCCGACGGATGCCACCTGCTCCTGAAGAAGACTAAGGCCAGGTCATTGTATGGAATTGGTCACCTGCATCACTGGTAGGATTATGCATTCCTTGTTTCATTGCTAATGGTTTGAAAATATGCACTGGCCCTGGGGGAATGGCCATGCACGGACCCTGATGGAGCCTGCATGGGTGGTACTGCCAAGACTAATGAAATCGGCAAGCAATAATGACTTCCCGGGCATCCTCGCTCCTGCGAGGTGCGCTGACAGACTCTTTGGTGCATTCCCCCAGTGGGAATTCCCTGAATGATCTAGTATGTTGAAGTTAGGTTACTAATTGACTCATACGTTAGTATACTGCTTTTACCAGTCTTAGCTTTGTATTAGACACACCTCTTGCATGATACTAAATTGTCATTAACGAGTCTATTCTCCTGGAGGTGACAACATCCATCCGTGCACAACACGGCAGGCAGAACACATAATGGGGGTTTGGGATTGATACTATTTACCTACGGGTTTGGGCTGCAGGTATGGGTGGGGGGGGCAGTCTTACTTTTGATACACACAGCGGTGCTGCACAGTTTAATACTGAGCACATACAATTACAAAAGCATAGAGAACGATCCATACAAACTCACCATGGCAGAACACATTGACCCCTCCGGTTCCAGAGAGGACAAGACAGATATAGCGGAGGCTAGAGCAGACAAGACCCACGTCTACACTTCCTGAGATGGAACATTTGAGGATTCCGAGACCCTCGCAAACTCAGGCAGATACTAGGATGCTTAGAAAGTCACCAAGTGCAGGTGGCTATGTTGTAATAAACACACTTGGACCCTAAGGCAGCACCCACCTTTGGAAAGAAATGAGCAGCACACAGCTGCTTCTCCTCCTACTCGACATATGCTAGAGGCACAGCAATACTCATCAAAGATAGCATAAGATACTGCCCTCTAGGGACACTACAAGATACACAGGGCAGATTAATCGTGATGTGGGGCAGGTTAGAGAGACACACAGTAACCCTTGTTAGTTGCCACACCCCCAACATTGATGATGCCAGCTACATTGACAAGGTATGGGGTCGCATTTTAGGAATAGGTTCCACTTTCATTATATGGGGAGCTGATTTCAACGTAACACTAGACTCTCTTTCCGATTGCTCACATGGCACCTCATCCTCACATCCGCAGGCAACCAAACACCTCACGGGCATCATGACAGATCACCAGCTATTTGACCCCTGGGGGTCCCTCCATCCATCATGAGGGGAGGGCACCTTCTATTCTAGCGTGCACTCCAGCTGGTCCAGCTGGTCCGGAATAGACCTATGGTTACTGTCGAAGGGACTTAACACTTGGATCCAGGCTGTGACGCACTTGGCGCAAACCTCCCTAGTTGTGCACCTCCAGGGCTAATAGTGACGAATGCTCCCCGTCTATTCTTACAGGATAAGACCTTCCTGAAAGACTGGTCTCTGACAGCCTGGGGGTGCACATGTGATTGGCTGATTTTAATTATTAGCATGGCCAAAAGGATATCAGACACTATTTTGATTGAGATTCGGGTTTTGGAATCTCAGATACAGACTAATATCTCTTCTTCGGTGTTCAAAAAACAACAAGACAAGTCCAATAAGAGTACCAAAGAGTTCAAGGACTCGATTTTACAAATCAAAATTGATAAGTTCAAAAAGGATCTGGCTAAATTCACACATGAAAGAGTGTATCCCTACACCAGTGATACCTACTCTCCTTCTGAATTCAGGAATAGTGGGAGGAGACGCTTCGTTGTGGCTACCTGTGCGCGTGGGCCAGCGGTAACAGCCTGAGGACTCCAAGCCCCAGAAGCGCCCTGCGGACCTCGAGTCCCTCCTTCCTGCCACCGGGGGCTACTTCAACAACTCGCATCTCCCGCTCCACGGGAGACGCTTCGTTGTGGCTACCTGTGCGCGTGGGCCAGCGGGAACACCATGAGGACTCCAAGTTCCACAAGCGCCTTGCGGACCTCGAGCCCCTCCTTCCTGCCACCGGGGGCTACTTCAACAGCTCGCGTCTCCGCGGGAGACGCTTCGTTGTGGCTACCTGTGCGCGTGGGCCAGCGGGAACAGCCTGAGGACTCAAAGCCCCACAAGCGCCCTGCGGACCTCGAGCCCCTCCTTCCTGCCACCGGGGGCTACTTCAACAGCTCGCGTCTCCCGCTCCGCAGGAGACGCTTCGTTGTGGCTACCTGTGCGCGTGGGCCAGCGGGAACAGCCTGAGGACTCCAAGCCCCACAAGCGCCCTGCGGACCTCGAGCCCCTCCTTCCTGCCACCGGGCGCTACTTCAACAGGGCGCGTCTCCCGCTCCGTGGGAGATGCTTCGTTGTGGCTACCTGTGCGTGTGGACCAGCAGGAACAGCCTGAGGACTCCAAGCCCCACAAGAGCCCTGCAGACCTCGAGCCCGGGCAAAGGGCGGGCCGTCTGTGGCCGCCAGGGGCCAGTGGAGGCCGGGCTGGGCCACCCCCATTTCATTTGGTTTTCGAACTTAAGAGGTACTGTACTTGTATGGCCATTAGTAGAGGGGTAGTTTGATAGACCCTTATCCTCATTTCGAGTGTTGGGTCTGCTCTTTTTGATCACAGGAGCCACTGTTTTGTATACTTTCCTCCTCTTACATTGTCTTATTATTGTTCCTCTATTACTTGTTACCATGGGGAAAAGGAAGACCTTGGAAGGTGGGGGGACCTTGGCTACTAAAAAAGGGAAAAAAGCCAAAAAAGTGCCCCACTCAGGAATGAATTGCGTGTTAACGAGAATTGAGGAATTGGTAAATGATTGTGAAGAGGTCTTAACCAATAGTAGCCCCACAACTGTGATCAGTCCGCTGCCGGAAGCCATTGAGATCCCTCCATTGGCCCAATGGAAGTCCATTCCCTCCATGTTTGCTAAACAAAAATCCAGCCAGCGTGAAGTGAGCACGGGGAAGTTCACTATTGTCATGATAGAGAAAGTTTCTGATCCATCACCTGCTACCAATACTACTTCAGTTGAGGAATCCATGGGGGGGTCGGAAGGGGGTCATGCTTCATCTCCCATGGTATCCTGTTCAAATAGGTTTGCACCTCTGGATCTAGAACCTGTTGTGGCTGCTACATCTTTACTGGGGGGGCATGTTCTGGGTAAAAAACCTCTAGTAGAGACCCAGGCTAGCTGTAATTTGTGCGGGCTCTCCATGTCCGCTCTATTGGAAAGAATTACTGAGCTGGAAACGTTAGTAGAATCCCTGGGTAATAAGGTGGAGGGTTTACTGGGGGGGAGGGCCACTACATCTCCTGCTCCCACTCAATCTCTCCCTCGAGGGATAAGTAACACAGCTCTCCCCTGGGGGACAAGTAATATAGCTAAAAGGATTAGCCACGTTCCGCCTAGTGGTACTCTCCCTAGCCCCCCTCCCTTACTAGGCCATCTCTCACAGGGCCCTGTAGGGTCCAAGACTAGACTTCCCTCTGGCAGACTACATTCCGACTCTTTTGAGATCTAGGGCACCTCTAAGGCGCCCCCAGGAGCAGGCCCCACCTCAGGCTAGGAATTGCCCTTTGGCCCCCCAAATAGAGCTCCGAGTAGGCCTCCTATAGATCCAGGCCTTCAAGGTGTCTCATTTCATCGCCACATTAACAGGGCTACCATATACATGACTCAGGTCCCGAGATTGAATACAGTGGGGGGCTATGAAAGCAGCGAGTCCATCCACAATAAGGCGATACATTGGCTGAGGCACACAAGGGGCTGCAGATCCATCATAAGGGAGGATATGGCCAAAGTGAGGAGGGTCATAATGGCGAATTCTGACACATACTGTATTGAGATTCAGTTATTTGACCCTTTGTTGGCAGAGAACTTAGTAGCCCTCGAGTTTAGAACATCGCCCCCGAGCACTCATCCATCCAGATTCGCCGGTTTCCATCTTGGTCGGTGGCCCGGGAGGGGGGTGGTTCCGGTTTGTGGCAAGTTGACTGACTAGAGGGGGAGTGCCCTGTAGATTGTCCCTCTGTTCCCCCTAGCCACCCCCTGGGAGGAGAAGGCGTGTGCATGGCCGCATTAGAGCAAGGTGGTGCAACACGCAAGGATACTAGGGAGTCCATAATTGCCAATTCTGACCCACCTGGTTCGGGAGAGCAGAGACCCATAGTTCACAGCACTGCCACCGTGAAGGTAATCAGGCTACTCTCTTGGTACATAGCTGGGCTCCAAAAGAATCTAGCTCTTCCTGAATGGAATGACCTCATCAGCAAATACGACATCTGCTTGTTCCAGGAGACATGGAGCCTGGTTCCTTTGCATATGCGAGGGTTTACTACATACCATATCCCCGCGATTAGCTCGGGTAGAGGCCGGCCCTGGGGGGGCTTCTGATCTGGGTTAGTATCGGACTGAATTGGTCGATATTCAACTGCAATACTCCCTCCCATGATATTTTGTACTTATCTATTGGAAGGGCTAAAGATACTGTCCACCTAGAGATATTTAACATCTATGTCAGAGGGTCTTCTGGTACCGAAGCGATATCCACTCTAACGGTCCTTGATTCGCAGCTGTCAGCCATTTCTAAAAAGGTAGGGATCATCGTTGCAGGTGACTTCAACTGCACCTTTGAGCCCCTGAGCAACGAAGATATCTTGGGCACCAGGGACGAGGACTCTAAATGAGCTATACTAACACTCAACTTATCTCCAATAAAGAAATGGTCTCAAAGAGTTATACAAATTAATGCTCTGGCCCTAGAGCCAACTTAAGAGCAGCTAATGGCAGGACCCGCTCGGACCCTGGCGGGGCGTGTACCCGTTAATAGGATTAGCTCCCCCTCCCATACCGACTATATTTTGCTAGATGTGTCTCTCTGGGCTTACCTCATCGATATGGAGGTCATCCCGAGTCTCGACACTGACCACAATCTCCTGTCCATGCAACTCTCCCAAAGCATAGACACCTCATTTATTGACACGGGCACAACACCATCACATTCTACTAGGGAGGTTGAACTATCTAATTGCAATCGGCGCTTAAAGTGGCATATGGTCGCTAAACAGGGCCAGACCCTGGAAAGTATTAGGGATCTACTGGAACTGGAGATTCTTGAGCTCGATCAACTACCTAGTCTTACATCATTGGCCTCGCAGGATTCAGAATTTATTGAAATATACCAGGAGACCACCGATAAGATAGGGGAGTTTTTCCGCACAAAGGATAGTGGGGGCCGCAAATCACATTCCACACAAGCAACGAACTTGTGTTACACTGCCCTCTGTTGGGAAAAGAGACAGGAGCTATCCATGGCCCTTAGAGCTAAGGACCAGTTAAAAATAACCATAGCGAGAAAGACTTACTATAGGACATAGATAAAGCCAAGTGGGCATGGGAAGAATCGCACTTGCAGGAGCTCAAATCTGCCGCCCAGCTGAAGGACTCCACCTTATTCTGGGAGCTTATCAATGTTAGTACAAGAAAGGGAGATGCCCCAATCCCAAACCATATCACAGGCCGCCAATGGTTTGAGCATTTCCATGGCCTGTACTCGGGAGAGGAGGGGAATTCAACAATAGAGCAGGGGCGATGGTTGGTCTTCCTTTGGACTCCCGATGTGGGGGACACCTTTGAGCTCAAGGAGGTTCAATCTGCCATTACAAGTATCGCGCCTGGCAAGGCGGCAGGTCCTGATGGCCTCCCTGGCGATTTATTACGCCATGACGGTGAGCTTTGGGCCCGCTTCGTTCTCCGGGTCCTGAATCGCATTGTGGGCGGCTACCCTGTTCCAGATTCTTGGAGGGGTGCTGAGGTGGTGACGATCTACTAGAAGGGGGACAAAGAGGACCCTGCCAACTACAGGCCGATTAGTTTAATCGACGTAGTGCAGAAAGTGATTGGCAGGGTCCTCCTCATGCGATTGAGGTCCTGGATAGACGAAGATGAGGTTTTGTTCCATTTCCAGGCAGGATTCAGACAGGGGGTGGGCACGATGGACCAGGTCTTTAGATTTTCCATGATCTATTGGAAATCGGTAACGATAGAAAAAGGCAACCTTTATTTGGCGTCCATTGATCTTAGAACAGCCTTTGACCTGGTCCCTCGTGCCGGGCTTTGGCGGGTCCTGTCCGATCTGGGCATCCCCCCCTTGATCTTGGATCTGATTGTGCGTTTGCATGAGGAAAATTACGCCAGAGTGAGTTGGGGCCGACAGGGACACTTGACTGAGAGAGTTATGGTAGAGAGAGGGGTACGCCAGGGGTGCGTCTTGGCCCCAACCTTGTTCTCCCTTTTTGTTAACGGGGTGGTGGACCACCTGAGGGAGGATCCTGCCGACGCGCCAATCCTGGCAGGGGAAAAATCACCTACGCTGCTTTTTGCAGAGGACACCCTCCTGATCTCTAAAAGCCCGATGGGCCTTCAAAAACTGCTGGATCGGTTCAGTCAGTTTTGTAAGTCCAGAGGCTTATGTATAAATAAAACTAAAACTAAGCTAATGGCTTTGGCCCCATCTAAGCGCTTTAGAAATACCATCAAGCTGGATGACTCTCCTTTAGAACTAGTCAAAGCTTTTGACTATTTGGGCGTATGGGTCAACAACTTGATGAAATGGAACTCTCACTTGTCAAAGATGCTACTTAATCATAAACGTGTGTCGGGGGCAATTGCAAGACATCAGCGCCTCTCCCATAGCCGACCTGTTGCCCCTGCCATCAAGGTATACGAGGGGAAAGCCCTGCCTTCATCTCTGTACGGGGCGGAACTGTGGGGGTTCGAGAACATCACAGAAATCAGAAAACAAGTTTTACAGGGACCTGGTCTCACTTCCCCTATCGACTCCTCTGGTTCCTCTCCGTCACGATTTTGGGAAACATTCAATCAGAGATATAGCAAGACAGCGCCCTCTCTTATTCTGTTTATGCCTCAGAAGGACCCCGAACTGTGTAACTATGCTTCTGGCTTGACTGAATTGCTTCGCATAGACACAGGCCGCAAGATACCTTGGGTTTCAAAACTGAGGCACATGGTGGGGGACATTGAGCTAGCAGATGCTTGGGAAAGCCAGACTCCGCCACCCAAGCAAGTAGTTGAGAAGGCCTACTGGGAGTGGGTGTCCAACGAAGCAACACGAAATCTGAAACATGGTTCCCTGACGGAGAAGTTTCTAGACTTCAAGCCCTCCCCCAAATTAGAACCTTTTCTAGACTTCATTGAATCCCCTAGGATAGGGTATCTGAATCTGAGGTTTGATACACTACCTCTGAATGCCTTTACTGCAGGGTGGAAACCCTTGGGAGAGAGGGAAGGAGGGTGTCCTGGTTGTGCTTCCCCCACAGAATATATCTCCCATTTCCTCTTCGCCTGTCCAGCGTATGGCCAGACGAGACGGAGATGGTTGAAACCTGTGTGCTTTAATCTGGGAACTAAGCACCATAGGGAGGCACTGCACATTCTTACAACAGACACCTCTGTCCCCAGTGTAGTCTGTGGGATAGCAAAATATCTGGGATGCGCTTGGTAATCAGATCCAAGCTCCTAATGGCGTATCAGTTGTAGACTACGGAGTTCTGGTAATGCCCTCTGTTTTACTACGGTCTCCATCGAAGTGATAATGTTTTAAAATTCATGCTTTTAACAGTTTTTTTAACTGTTTTTAAACATTGCTTTTATTTTGTATTGTATGTATGACAATGCAATACTTTTCTCCCTTTTAATGAAAAAAAGGATGTATTTTTGTCTTTTTAAATCGATGTATGAATTGTGTACACTTTTATGATATATTGTATCGAATAAAGTCATATAACAACAATAGTGGGAGGCGATATGGATCTAACTATTCAGGCTCTAGTTCTGATGGAAATAGTGATTCAGACAGTGCAGCTACATCTGCACAACAATTTAGAGGACGTAGTCGACCTAATAGGTATAATACTTATAGAAGGCACCCCAATCCTCAATACCAACAATGGTGGCCACCAGCTCCTTGGAGTTATCCTCCCCATCCCGCACATCCAACACATCTCTTTCAACCACCAATGGGTCTATACCCAGGGTTACAGCAGGACTATACCAACCAGTCTTTTTTAGGGTCTGGCCCGCGCAGGTCACGAGGGAGGAGACGGAATCCCCAACCACAGGTACACTGGGACCAGTCAGGCCCATCTGCAGGGACCAGGAGTCACATAAAGAGGATCCCCCAACAACCAGGGACGTCAGGAAACCAAGCCTCATAGTGAATCTATTTACCAAAACACTAACCCCTAGATTCATCAAAGTCCCCTTTTGCGAGTCTGTAATAGCGATTATTAAGGAATCGCTATTACAGACTCGCAAAACGGGATTCATGTACAAATCTCATTTTTTTTTGCGAGTCGTACAGCTTCCTTATTTGCGATTAGCTAATTGCTAATCGCAAATAAGGAAAAACTCCCCATTCATCCCTATGGGCCTAAAGGCCCATAGGAATGAATGGGAAGACATATCAATGTGCAAATCGCTATTAGCGATTCGCATTGTGAGTTTGCGATTTCAAGGGTGCAGGGGTGTCCAAAGGACACCCTGTTGCACCCCTGAAATGATATTGGATGCTGGTGTTACACACACACATGTCCCAAGGACATGTGTGTGTGTAACATACAACTTAGAAAAATGCACATAAGTGCATTTTTCTAAGTTTCCGCTATTTACCACGAGGTTTGACTTCGCGGTAAATAGCGGCCCAAAATTGCGAAATCGCAAATTTTAAATGTTTCTTGAATTGCATTTAAGGAATCTCAATTAGAAATTCCTTAAATGCTATTCCTCACAAAAATGTGAATTCTTTAACAGCGATTTTTGCATTTGGGATGATGACGTAAAATCTGGCCCTTTGCGAGCCGATTTTACGTTGATGAATCTACCTGTAAGCCCATAAGAGGAACAGGTACTTAACAGAGGTTTAGGTTTTGTTATGACTTATAATGGAGACCCTTTTCAGACTCAATGTGAAGTAGCTCAGTTTTTCCGAAAACTACGACTACACTATTTCTTCAAGAACAGAGAGAGCAATCAACCGGAGTTGTCCAGCGATAATACAGGCTTCAAACCAAAATCTACTTTCTATCCACCGACACAAGGGGTACCTCCAAAGGTTTTGGTGTTTGAACAAGCGGTCCAAGATGACATCGCAAAACTATGGAACTCACAACTGAACACCCATAAGAACTTACCCAATGACGAATACCTGGCATTGCAGGCCTTGTCTAGAGATCAGTCGATTATAATCAAGCCGGCTGACAAGGGTGGTTCAATTGTGATTTTGAACACTACTAATTACAGGGCAGAATGTCTGCGCCAGCTAGGAGATAGACGGGCGTATGAACCCCGTGTTACAAGATCCTACAGAGAACATCATGAGACAGATCAGTACACTTGTGGAGGAGGCCCTAGCAGAGGGTTGGATTACGGCAAGGGAGGCCCAATTTTTGCAGAAACAACATCCGGTAATGCAGTATTTTTACATTTTACCGAAGGTCCATAAACCCCAGAGGCCTCCTCCAGGGAGACCTATAATCTCGGGTCTTGGTTCAGTCCTTGAACCTTTATCCACATTTGTGGACCATTTTTTAAGACCAATTGTTCAATTGATGCCTACCTATTTACAGGACACGAAGGATGTGCTCCGAATGATCCCCGAAATTGAGTTCGATGCTGATAGAGACTTCCTAGTATCCTTCGATGAGGAGTCTCTGTACACTTCGATCCCCCAGGATGAGACCCTGGAAGTCATAACATCCATCCTGGGGGAGGCAGTTCTGGACACCATCACACCAGTGCCCTTTATTATGTCCCTAGCGAAACTAGCCATGAAACAAAGCTTTTTTCGTTTTGAGGACACTACCTATCTCCAAATATCGGCGACCAGTATGGGCAGCGTTTTTGCGCCGAGCCTGGCCAATCTTTATGTCCAGCGATTTGAACAACAGCAGATACTCATGACCACCAACCCGTTTTTTACATCCATTCGGTGGTGGAAACATTATATCGATGACATTTTAGTGATTTGGCGTGGCAGTCAAGAGTCTATCTTGGCTTTCCATGAGTGGTTAAACGCCAGGAATGAATTCCTCAAGTTCACTGTGGAGATCAGTAGAGAACGTTTGGCGTTTTTGGATCTGTCTATATATGTGACATCGGCTGGTTTACAGAGTGAGCTTTATCGTAAGCCAATGGCAAGGAATTCTCTGTTGTTATATGAGAGTCAACACCCCAAGGCACTTAGAGATAATTTGCCTTACGGCCAATTTCTTAGGCTTCGTAGAAATTGTTCCACTTACCAAACGTTCTGATGTCATGCGGCAGACCTGTATAGACAACTGGCTGAGAGGCATTACCCATTACCTCTGATTAAGCGCTCACTCAAGAGAGCTAAGAATAATCATCGAGAAGCGTTATTAGACCCTCCGGTACATAAACCTCCAATGGACCGACTGTGTACTTTTAGCTCCAAGGCTAATTTCAATCAGAAGATAGTCCGGCGACATTGGCGCATCCTGAACCATGGCACTGACAAAATTGCTCAGCCCTTATATTCATTCAAAAGAGCAACTAGCAAACAGATTGATTGATTCACACACGTCCAAAGGAGGTGCCAAAAAGACCGATTGGCACTCTATGGGACCTTCCTGCTGTGGTAGATCACCACCCATGTGGGAGTTGTTCAATTTGTCCACAAATGAGACATTCCAGCACTGTGGACATAGGTACTGACCGCCCTTGGATCCAAAAACATTTTTCTAACTGCAACAGTACCAATCTGATTTATCTTCTTATATGTCCATGTTCAATTAAGTAAATGTAAATGTAAATGTACAGGAATTTATATAGCGCAAATCACCAAGCGGTTTCTAAGCGCTTGCTTAGGGAACCCGTCCTGGTATTCCCCTGTGAGTTAACCCCGGCAGGGTATCCGCAAGGTGAAAGCCAGGCATCCCGCCACGAGGGGCCGTTGTGGAGATTAAGCAAGCTATTGCCCAGAGTCGCAGAGTGTGAACCCGTGAATCAAGTAGGCACCGGAGCGAGAATTGTCGAGTCCATGGACATTTTAGGACTCAAGACCCCGCCGAGCCGGGAATTGAACCCTGGTCCCGGGCTGACCTCTGCTTCCAGGTCTGCCTCCTCTAACCAGTGAGCCACACTTCTCCACTAAAGTACGTGGGGATGACGACACGCAAAGTGCGCATCCGTATGCTAGAGCATAAGAGTTCAATCCGCTGTAAGAAGACCATGACAAGACTCACGAAACATTTTGCGGAGAAACATCACGGGGAAGAAGATTTCGAATGGACTTCTCTTGAAAAAAACAGTGATTTCATCTCACATTAATGATGTCTCAAGACATTTGTTCATAAAAGAGCAGAAATGGATTTTCAAGCTTGGCTCGGATACCGCGGGGCTCAACGATGATATAACTTGGTATAATCTACAGGTCTAATTACTGTTCAGGATATAGTCAAATTGATTTGATATTAGAGAATAGATACACTGTCCTTGTCTAACTCTCCGTAGACAGGCTTATGGGTTTAAACTGTAGGTACCAAGAGGTCCGGTCCTAGGAACCACTATAAATACTACCCGACAAGGGCTTGAAGTAGACAAGCAGTATGTTGAGCACCCTCTTGTGTCTTAACTAGTATAACGTCCACCACTTTGAGATCTTAATGAGAGATCCATAGGTTGAGATCACTCTTATGACTGGACTGGCATCAGTCAACTCACATACAGAGTGAACCGTGTTTCATCAAACCAGCCTACACCTAAATTGGATCTGTTCTGGTCCGTCTGCCCACCCTCAGGTCTATATGTGGACATTAAAAAGCCATAATAGGGCGATTGCGTTAGGTCCTGGTATAAAATAGGCTCAACTGTAGCTTACATATTATTCTCACGGAGACATAGACGCTGCCTTCAACACATACAAATAATGTTAAACTAGTATGGTTATAGGCCATTTGCTAAATATGCAGACGTCAGTAATCGTAAGGAGCAGTCACCCCATAACACGTAGATACATACCTTATATAAACAAATATATAAGGTTATACAACTTTAAATTCTACGGGTAGGTTTATGTGCTACTCGTTAAACCTGCAGAGATAATAAATACAACAAACTTTAAGGAGCAGCTATTTCTTTGACACGTAGATATGCATCACATATAAACCAATGCACAAAGATAGCACTTTTAATGCTGTTTGCCGTGTGTTTATATTGCCATATTTAAATAACTACATGGCCGGTAGATAGGCGTTCTAGATGTGTGAGCTTATCAAGTTGATCTTTTACAAAGGACTTATGTTGCTTTTTGCGATATTAGAACTACAAACGCCATTTTTTATGCATCAGCGTGTAGTTCATCAACAGATTGTTTCGATTGGTTGAGCGTTTAGACCGACCAATGGCATACCAAACCACAGACGTCTAGCGGATGACGTCATTTCGTAGTTGTAGTCGGATGCTTTGGCGCTGAGTTCCTGAACAGTGTTTGGCGTACAGTGTCTGGCGAAGAGTAGCAAAATTCAAAATAGAGAAACATAAGACGCATACCACGGAGTGTGGAATCCTCTCATTTTTGAAGCTGAGAGAGACTGGTATACCGGGTGAGTGAATGCACAACGTGGCATTTGGGACACGTGACCCGGGCGATTTAGGAGAGCCTCGAGTTGCTGTCGGTGCCTCCCTCTAGACTCAGTGTAGTCCAGAGGTACAGACGGAAAGGTAGGCTCAACTGTAGCACTTGTGATGTGTGCAGAAGTAGTTAGAGAAATGATGGTAGTTTTGAATTGCCAGTATGGCTATTATGGCAGCGTTAAGATAACTGTGACTATTTAAGCAGCATTAATGTGAGTAATGCTAAGAGAGCCCCTTGAAGACAGCTAGAAACAGGGGGTATATGTAATATTATAGACAAGCAAGGTGTAGCCCTGAGCCTTAGTCTCACGCAGAGGTTGAATGGGCAGCGGCATGAGAGCTCTGTGTTATCAGACCTTTTTGGCATGTATAACATTGCGATTCAGCCAGAGTCAGCATAGAGCCGTAGGCTGCCCCACCCTGTATAAATTACTGGGTAACAGTTTTTAGCGACATGGGGATCCCTGTGTGCAGTGGGAGCTGTATGATAAACCTGGTGGGTTCTCAGATTTTTTAGCCTTCTGGACAGTCAGGATTTAGGAATGGGGGTACGAGTGAACAGTTTATAGTAGAGACAGATCATTATGTGGCTCTACTTGGTTTATACTCTGTGGTCCTCAATTCTACCTTACTGTTTACAGTGCGGGGCCTCCGTATCCTGATCACGGTCCAGGTGAGGTGAGGTCCAGTCCCCGGTCAAACTGGGTGAGCATACTTTAAAGTATTTTCATATCAATGTGCTTATTTGAAAAATGCTGATAACAAAAGAGACTCATTATGGTTAATTTCATATTTTGTAGATGACAATTGCATCCCTTGATGTGAAGGATTTTATTTACTCACGTCACTACACTGATATATCACAGCAAGTATTTTTGATTTATAAATGCAGTAGCAATGAGTATAGAGCAGAGGCCCTGAAGAAAGCCTAAAGACAGTTGGCCCGTTTGGCTGAAACATGTTGGCCCGGTTTTGCAGTTATTTGTTTATATTGCACCTTGCGCTGTTCTGTTTTTAGTTAGGGAGTTGTGTCCGCATATCTAATAAAGGCTGTTTACTTTGGGGCACTCCACCCTATTTTAATCCACCATTCACAAGTTTTTTGTTTTTGCACTGCTTTCACTTCTCTAGTGATCTAGTTAAGTACGGTTCACTGTACTGATTGAAAATATATTTGGGAAGCATCCAGCCGAATGCACATATAGGCATGGTGTTCTCTATCATCAAGAGGCACACCAGCCTTTGAACTGGTTGACCAAATGATAATACTGATTATCTGGAAAAGTTGATGGTTATCCAGATTCGTTTGTAGGCTGAGGCTCCTTTAATATATACTTGGATTTGCCATTTTTGGGTCCGTTTGTTATTTGTACTTGATGTAAAAGCGAGATAACACACTACTATTTAGAGTGTGTTTGTCTGAATTGAGGCATTTTAGACCCCCGGTTCTTTGTTGTTGTTGCAAACCTCCCTTGACCATTCCCCCCTGCTCATGAGACTAAAGCCACTGGACAATGAATCTCCATATCGTTCCTGGCGACTCCAGCACACAGCCTTGCTAGATAGAGCCTTCTGTGAAGAAATACAGCAGGAAATTCTTCAATTCTTCCCTCGCAATAAAAACAGTGTCTCAACACTTGCAAGTGTTTGGGAAAGCTTCAAGTCACCATTCGGGGGCTATGTATAGCCAAAAGCAGAGGGATCCTATGTTCCATCAGGGGAACACTAAATAGACTATAAAGAGATATCAAAAAACAGAGGAGCTCCTAACTTCCGCCCCTAGCCCAAAGAGAAGGATTCAGCTTAAAGAACTACTAATTGAATATTGCAATGAGGTGGAATGTGAATCTAAATTTCAATCTAAATATCATGTGGCCAGATCATTCGGCGAAGGCAGGCAGCCCGGCAGAACTCTGTCCGAGGAAACCAGACCCCCTAGATTCGCTAATCAGATTTTGTAAATAATAGGCGAAGAAGGCACTAGGCATATCGAATCGCAGGAGATCCTTAATATTTTGACTGCCGACTATGCAAAACTTGCACGCATAGAAAAGTACCTCCTGACATAGCGTCCTACTTAAAGGACACTGCTCTTGGGTGGACCAACAACTCTCGCAGAGAGTTTCTGTCTGCCGCTATAGCGGTGGACAAAATACGGGCCGCAATAATGGGCCTGCATTCCGTTAAGGCCCTAGGACCACAACATTCACATTACTACACAGCATTGACCCAGAGATCAGCGCAGGAGATATGGGATTGCATGTTCATAATATTGGGTAGAATGGGCCTTCCCCAGCCATTCCTGGCATGGATAAAGCTGCTGAATGGCTGGCCTAAGGCCATTATACAGATTAACGGACTATACTCCAATCCAACCCCCATTATGCGAGGTGCACGCCAGGGCTACACTCTGTCCTCTTTGCTTTTCGCTATCGCCATCGAACCCATCGCAGCCAAGGTACGGCAACATCAAGGAGAGTATGCTATACCAGACCCCTCACATAAGATACTAATATTATTATATGCGGACGATGTCACCCTTTATTTACGGGACCCACAGATTAGCCTCAAACCGATCCTAAGAGCGTTCATCAGATTTGGTTTCCTCTCCGGGATAGGGATCAACTGGAGTAAATCGCATATTTTCCCGCTCACGCCCAGTACTGGTCAGTTCCCATTGAAATAGTGCGAAATGGAAATAAAATAACTAGGCGTGATAATAACAAGAAATAAATAAGAAACGCTTCGCGCTAACTGTGGCACTGAGATTGAAACCATCACTAACTGGGTGTCTCGATGGATCGCAATGCCATTCTCATAGGCTGACAGATTGGCCTTGATGAAAATGGTCCTATGACCTAAATTATTGTATCTATTCAATAATATATCCTTTAACCCGGGACGCCCCTTCTTCGACACCCTCCGATCATTACTCATCATACTAGCATGGGGCGAGAAACAACCCCGAGTGGGATGGCGGACCATGATGCAACCATGCCTCAATGAGGGTTTTGAGGCCCCAGATAAGGAGCTATATTTTCTGGCTGCTCAAGCCCACTACACAATATATTGGCTCCATCCGCCACCCTTTATGCCACACCTGGCTATTGAGCAGGGATATATGGCTCCTACGCCATGACCTACTTTTTGGGAACACACGTTCCTGGAGTAGCCTATCACACAGTAACCTCCACTAACCAAGCCTGGGATCGCCTAGCTAAAATAGTGGGCAAACTGACACTGTACTCCCCACCTGTGCCTCTTCCGTACCTCTCGTGTGCGCCAGTCACACATGAGGCTGTATACCGCGAGATGCTCCGTAGGAGAGACCTAAACTGCTGAGGCGACCTTTACAGGGGGGGTGCGTTTGGGGTAAGGCAGGAGTTATTGACTGGGAATAATGTCACTCCATTGGAGATATTTCTTTGTATATGACTGAAATACAAACTTAGGGCCAATGTCCTGGGATTCCCTCAGGAACCCATAAACACTACACACCCTATTCAAAATGGCTGGACCGGAGCACGCGATTTCCAGCATATACCGGACTGCACTGCTTGAGAGGATACAACCAAAACACGGGGTCAGGGAGGTTTGGGATCATGACCTGGAGCTGTTCTTGATGGACTGGCGGTGGACATATTGCTGCACACAGACGTAAGCTATTACAGCAAGCAGTTGTGTACGAATCATACACTTCAAATACTTGCATCAAACTTTCTATACACCCACGTGGCTCTACAAATACAAATTGAGAACCTGTGACCTAAGTGAGAGATGTCGTCAAGCGCAGGCCGGCTTATTACACCTTGCATGGCAGTGTTGCGAAGTTCATGGGTACTGGCGTGAGGTGATTGCTGCTCTGTCCCAAACGATAGACACCCCTCTTGCCGTGTCCCCCCTACTAGCACTTCTGGGCTACACAGCTGAAGTACAAACATCATATAGAACATTTTTAGCATTGAGTCTGTTGCTGGCCAAACGGAGAGTGGCGTGCAGATGGGGTAGAGGGCTGATCCCCAAATTTAAGGAATGGCAAGCAGGCCTTATTTATTGTAACGATCATTTAATGAACTATGCCGAACTCCTGATTGCCTTGTCTTGCCCAAGAAACATCTGGGAGCCCCTGGTGGATTATCTGAGGGAACACTCGATCTGAACCTGTGTGCTTTGGGTTTGGGTGCACAAACTGGACATTCAGCTGGAGGCCATGCGGGTGGGGAGGAACGCAAGATAAGTGTATTTCATTTGCCTGCCTATGACACCTTAGGAACGTTGTGCCCATATCATAGAGAAGGTCTGTGCTTAATTAACAAACGCCTGTGAAAATGCTATTGCGTTTCGCTGTAGATACTACATTGCAGAATTACCTCTAGCAGTAGGTATGCTTATTGCCCGTGCTGTGCATTTATACTCTACATTGATGTATGTCATGTTTCTATGTAAGATGAAGAACTGACTAAGCACATGTAAACAAATGGATTGGCATAAGTTAATAGGACACAAATTTCTCTGACAATGCTCGGGAGTGTTTACAAAGACATTCACTTTCACATCAGGAAAGTAATTAAGAATTTAAAAAATAGATGAGAGGCTAGGACCCTGGTCAAAAACCATAACAGCAAACTGGGGGTCCTTGTGATAAAATAGAGAGAGAGTAACAAGGGGAAATGACACAAGAAGGACAAAACAAAACTCAGATCTTCCTCAGAGGGTCAAAACGTTTCATTATAAATTGGATTTTACATAAATGTAGCAGTTTTAAAGTGATTACATTCTGGCAAAATGTACTTAAACAGACTTTAGTATCTTGTGAGTTAATAGTGACGGAACCCTTTTGGGTAATGCATTGATTGCTGTTTCAGTGTGGTGAGTTGCAGTTGCACATACACGAATAAAGTCTCCCTGCGTGGCATAGTCATTTGCGAGTAACTGGGCTGGGAAGACACTGCAAAATCATATTTTATGATTTCTACTTCTCTTACTATGCTGATTTTTTCCTACATGCCACAAATTCTCAAGTTTTTTTAGGCTTCAAAGAGATCTAACCAGTACATTCACACTAATCAAGTACATGTAAAATATTTCTGACATGCTTTCTTGTATCTAATCATGTAATAAACCTCTCACACTGTGCCAGTTAGTGATTTCCAAGTGTATCACTTTCACATGGGTAATACAAGAATTAGAAAAATAAGCAAAGGCTCTGAATTAATGGGTTAACCCTGGCCACAATATATCACGTATTAGTATCTTTGCCACTGTAGTGTTCCGCTGAACACAGAACTTAACTACCGTTTCTTAGCGGTTTTATTGAAACCAATCCATCACATGCATCACCAGGTAGGTGACACTGCCAATAACAAGGGCTGGCTGCACAAGTCTGGGGCAAGTTCCATGATGTAGCCTGTGTCACTTTATTTACTAGCATATGGGCTGAGGGTCAACAACACCATAGCCATGACACTAAGGGGCCCAGTACGATATGGCTCGGATGGCGAGCCACATTGTAATGGGTCGGTTGGATTCTTTTCCAATAGCCTCATTTTGATGGAAGTGGTCGGAATGGAATCAGACCAGTAATTCAAGCTGGCTTCCGACTGGCTTGGAGAGCCCGTCTGCCAGTCGGAATGCGGCATACAATCTCAAGGTTGGCTCTTTTCACCCTTGAGATTATGATCATGGTTTCTGACATGGTTTCCATGCCGGTCTGTTGGAGATGGAAACCATGTTGTAAAGCATGTTTGGGGGCCCCAGCAGGGCCCCCTTTGGTGCACGGCCTCCTGGTTGAGGTGGCGAGGATCTCTTGAGGTGCCTACCAGGGGTACAGGGATGAACTACACCTTCTATTTTACTACGGGAGCCTGCATTACGGCTGGTTTACGGCCAAAATGCACGCTCCTATAGTAAAATATAGGAATGCGACAGAACAGTGTTTGGTCGCATCCTAATGGGGCGATCCGGCCAACGACAACGTGTCGGTCGGTCAAATAACTGAGTCAGTGTCGAGCGAAAGTGATAACGCCCAACATTCTCATGAGCCCCTAAATCTTTTTGGAGTTTGGTGGATGGCCGTCAAAAACAATGTCCGCTGTTCACAATGCTTTTTGTACCTTCATAGGACCCATTGTGACAGCTGTTCCTCTAAAGGTACAGAGAAGAGATCATTGCTGGGCTGGAGGTTAATTTTAAATCTGATGTGCTGTAGTTCATCATAGTAGCATATAAAATTTCTTCCACCACTCTGACTGACAGACTACCGCCTATCAAACTATACATTAAGACACAGTCATCAAATGAATAAAATGTAACCTTTTTAGACAGGATACAACCAATATTCTCCCTGCTCCTGGACTAATACTTAATTCTAGGTGTAAACCCTGAACTTTGAAGAGCTTGTAATGTGCGCTTGCATAAAGCTTTGGAGCTTTTCTCTTCCTTGTTGTTTTGTAGAAGAGTTTAAAGTTGCTATGTGCTTGTGTGTGTAGGCAGGATTTAGGACAGACTATATTAAACTTTCACAAACTCTGAGATTGTTGACAACTCTGAAAATCCAACAGTTGCATAGCAGGGTGAGTAAATGTAGTGTAGATAAGAACCACATAGAGTACCTGTAAGACAATGTATTATTACTTTTGAGTGGGTAACGGGTCAGCAAAGTAATAAAGTCACAAACATTTTTGGTTCATGCTAAGGTTTCAGTAATTTAAACCTAAATTAATCCGCTGGTAGATATAGCACGAAGTAAACACTGTCAATTTGAATTTTCAGGAAAGGCTCTCTCACCCATTCTGGCTTTGCTGATGCAAGGGGTTTCGGCATGGGCAAGGTCTGCAGAGCAGTGGTTTCTTTTGGGTGTGTAGAAGGAGACTCTTTCGGTGAGGTACTAAGATCCGGTGTTATGGAGGGATTTTTAGGCATGAGCGAGTAGCTTGAAGGTCACTCTCTTCTCGACATGGAGCCAGTGGAGGTTTTGTAGGTGCTGGGTGATGTGGCCTTGTCGTGGGATGCCGGGGACGAGTCTGGCAGGGGTGTTCTGGATGGTCTGGAGTTTTCAGAGCAGGGTTTTGTTGATTCCGGCGTAGAGGGTGTTTCCATAGTCTAGTCTGCTGGTTATGAGTGCGTGGGTGACGGTTTTCCTGGATTTGGATGGATCCATTTGAAGGTCTTACGGAGGAAGCTGAGGGTGTTGAAATATGTGGGGGTGATGGCTTTGACCTGTCCGGTCATGGTGATGGATGAGTCGAGTATGAGGCCGAGGTTGTGGGCATTGTCCGTAGGCATGGGGGGTTGCCAAGGGCGGTGGGCCACCAGGTGTTGTCCCATGTGGAGGGGGTGGATACGAGGACTTCTGTCTTCTCTTAATTGAGCTTCAGGCAGCTGCTGCTCATCCAGGAAGCGACGTCTTTCATTCCTACCTGGAAGCTTAGTCTAGCGGTGTTGGGTTCCATTGTGAGGGAGAGGAGGAGCTGGGTGTCGTCGGCATAGGAGACTATGCTGAGTCCGTGCTGCCTGATGATGGCAATCTAGGGGAGCCATGTAGATGTTGAAAAGCGTGGGGCTGAGCGATGATACTTGGGGTGAATCACAGGTGATCTCTGTGGGTTTGGAGAGTAATGGTGGGAATCTGATTCTTTGGGTTTGGCTGGTGAGCAGATCCAGTTGAGGGCAGTTCCCTCTATGCCGGCGTCGTGGAGTCTGGCGGTGAGTTTCCATTGGGAGATGGTGTCAAAAGTTGCGGAGAGGTCAAATATGATGAGGGCCGCCATGTGGCCCTTGTCGAGGAGAGTACGGATGCCTACACTTCTTCTCTAAACCCACTGCACACAAACCTACACCACGCACCCATGCAGGAATTGGAGCAATGTCACCGAAGAACACCTCAACTCCACCCTCAACTACGAGCCCCCTCCCCAATGACCAACATCAACACTGCAGCTCACAAACTCCAAAAATGGATCACCGACTGCATAGACAGGCTGGCTCCCCTATGTAACTCCAACAAACAGTGGTGGTCCATCCAGAGGAGTTGTGTAGTGTGGCTGAAGGGGATGTTGTTCACTTTTGCGAAGATGGGGGTTGAGGGTGGGTCCTGGCTTGTGGGTGAGGGTGGTGACAGGCTGCTTTAGTTCGATGTTGACAAGGTTGTCCAGGAGGGCGGTGGTGTTGGGGGTCGCTGAGTTTGTTGAGGTAGAAATTCAGGTCTCTGAGCAGTATGTAGTCCATGGAGATGATGGTGTGGGGCATGATGAGGTCGGTGATGGTTGCGCTGAACGCGGTTCGTGGTCCAGGAGGTCTGTAGGTGAGGGTGCTGCATAGGGGTCGTTCTAGGGTTGGTCTGGATCTGGAAATGGATATGTTCTGTGGGGGTCAAGGAGTTGTTTGTGCTGGATGTGGTGAGCCAGAGAGAGTTCTTGTGTGTAATGGCGAGTCCTCCTCTCAGCTAGGTTGAGACGGTCCATCCACTGGATTTTGTATCCGTTGTGTATAGTGATAGTGCTGTCGGAGGGGTTAAAATTATTATTTCCACTCCAGTAATTGCAACATTGGGTGTGAAGGGTGTGAAAGCAGGATGACGAGACGGCGTTGACTTGTCTGGTCATCGAGAGGGAGGAGTCCAGGATGAAGCCCAGGTTGCGTGCGTGGTCTGTTGGCTTGGGAGTGGTGCCCAGGGCGGGGGGGCCACCAGGAGTCGTCCCAGGCGGTGGGCGATGGTCCCAGGATAAGGACTTCCGTCTTGTCTGAGTTCAGTTTCAGGCGGCTGTTCTTCATCCACTCTGTGACGTCTTTCTTCCCTTTGTGTTTCAGGTTCTGGCGGTGTCTGGGTCTCTGGTGAGGGAGAGGATCAGCTAGGTGTCGTCGGCGTAGGTGATGATGTTGAGGTTGTGTTGGCGTGCGATGGCTGCAAGAAGTCTCATGCAGACGTTGAAGAGGGTCGGGCTGAGTGATGATCCTTGCGGTACTCCGCAGATGCCTTCGGTGGCCTCGGATCGAAACGGGGGGAGGCGGACTCTCTGTGTTCTTCCGGCGAGGAACGAGGTGATCCACTCCAGTGCCTTCTCTTGGATGCCGATGTTGCTGAGGCGTTGAACTAGGGTGCGGTGGCAGACATTGTCGAACGCTGCAGAGAGGTCCAGGAGGATGAGTGCCGCTGTTTCCCCGTTGTCGAGCAGGGCTCGGATGTCGTCGGTGGCTGCGAAGAGGGCGGTCTCGGTGCTGTGGTTGGCTCTGAAACCGGACTGCGAGGGGTCGAGGGATCCGTTCGTCTCGAGGAAGGCGTCAAGCTGTCTGTTGACGATCTTCTCGATGACTTTGGCAGGAAAAGGGAGGAGCGAGATGGGGCGGAAGTTCTTGAGGTCGGTGGGGTCCCCTGTTGGTTTCTTCAGTAGGGCGCTGAGCTCGGCATGCTTCCAGCTCTCCGGGAAGGTGGCGGTGTTGAAGGAGGTGTTGATGATGTTCCGGAGTTGGGGTGCGATGGTTGAGTCGGCCTTGTTAAAGACGTGGTGGGGGCAGGGGTCGGTTGGAGATCCGGAGTGGATTGTGTTCATCGTGCGCGCTGTGTCTTCGGTGGTCACCGTGGTCCAGGTGCGGAGGGTGGTGGTGGGGTGCGTTGGTTCGATGGTTGGGTGCGTGGGTGGAGCGCCGAAGCTGTTGTGGATGTCGACGATCTTGCGGTGGAAGAACGAGGCGAGAGAGTCGCAGAGGTCTTGTGAAGGAGTGATGTCGTTGTAGCTGGTGCTGGGGTTGGAGAACTCCTTGACGATGCTGAAGAGTTCCTTGCTGTCGTGGGCGTTGTTGTCTAGTCGTTCCTTCAGTGACTTCTTCTTAGTGGTGCGGATGAGCTGGTGGTGCTTGCGGGTGGTTTGTTTGAGGGCGGTCATGTTGTCAGTGGTCTGGTCGAGGAGCCAGGCTTTCTCGAGGGTGCGGCAGGTCTTCTTGGAGTCCTTGAGTTCGTCGGTGAACCAGGGGGCCTTCTTGCTTCTGGGTATGCTGGGAGGGTTCTTCAGTGGTGCGAGGTTGTCGGCGCAGGCGGTCAGCCACTGCGTGAAGTTGCGGGCTGCTTCGTTGAGGTCCGTTGTGCTGGTGGGTGGGTTCTGGCTGAGGGAGTTGGTGAGCTGGTCGGCGGTGATCTTGCTCCAGCTCCTGTGAGGAACCTGTTGCGGGTGGTGGTGGGTCGTGGTTCTTCTGAAGCTGAAGTGGACGCAGCTGTGGTCGGTCCAGTGGAGTCCGGTGGAGTGGCTGAAGGTGATGTGCTTGCTGGATGAGAAGACGGGATCAAGCGTGTGGCCGGCGTAGTGGGTGGGGGTGTTGACCAGTTGCTTGAGTCCGAGGTTGGCGAGGTTTTCCAGCAGGGTGGCGGTGTTGCGGTCCTTGTTGTTCTCCAGGTGGAAGTTGAGGTCCCCTAGGAGGATGTAGTCGGCGGAGGGGAGGGCGAGTGGGCTGATGAAGTCTGCGATGTCTTCGCAGAATTGTGTGCGTGGTCCCGGGGGTCTGTAGACGAGGGTGCCTCTGAGGGTCGTCTTTGGGTCGGTGTGTACCTGGAAGTGGAGGTGCTCGGCGGTGGCGAAGGTGTCGTTGGAGTCGGTCGTGATGCGGATGGTGTTCTTGTGGACAATGGCGATGCCTCCTCCGGTCTGGTTGATGCGGTCCCTCCTGATGATCTTGTACCCGTCCGGGATGGCGATGGCGATGTCGGGGGCTGAGGAGGCGTTCATCCAGGTTTCCGTGAGGAAGGCGATGTCTGGTGATGTTGTGTCGAGGAGGTTCCAGAGTTCCACGGCGTGTCTGTGGACGGAGCGGGTGTTGAGCAGAATGCACTTGAGGTGGTTGCTGCTGGTGCTTGGCTTGGCAGGTGCGGTGCAGGTTTGGAGGCAGGAGAACTTGCAGGTCTTGCAGGTGAAGGGTCCGTGGATGCGTTTCGGGGTGGCCCGGCAGCAGGCGGGGTTCCGGCCGGCATTGAGTGCGTTGAGGGTGGCGGCGTCGTAGGTCTGTCGGGTCGTCTTGCATCGGCGGTGGCCAGGGGTCCTGGCGCTGGGCGCGGTCCAGGCGCGGACGGGCACAGACGGGCTTGCCTTTGGCGCGCCTTCGGCGCTCAATCGGCGCGCCCGCTGCGCGTACGCGTGGGCGGCATAAGTAAGGAGCCGGGAGGGAGGAGCAGCTGGGTGGCGGGAGCTTGGCGGCGAATGGGCGGAGGGGGGCGGGGCCACAGGGAGTCAGCGGCGGCGGGAAAAGAGGTCAGAGGGCGGCTCAGCGGCGGCTGGGTCGTCCGGTCCAAAAAACAAAGAAAAAGGTGGCTGACTAGAGTGAGGGTCTCTACTTGGACAGGGTGCAAACCACTGTCTGACACTGTGTTTCTTAACACCCCAGTCCCCTGTGGATTTCGACTCAAGCTCAAGACCTCTTTTGCACTGTTAGTATTTCAACTTTAACCAAAGAAAACAACAAGCTGTGAAACGTATTCATGTTCCACGTATTGCAAAAGAGTTGATGTTCAGAAATTGTATTTCTAAACAAGGCAGGATTTTATGTGAATCTTTATGCGCTGCTTAACCACTTGGCTGCTAAGGGTGTTCATGGACCTCCATTGACTTTCCATTGAAATCAATGGAAACTCCATGACGAGTTACCCTTGTCATTAGCGCTGAAGGGGTTAAGTATTACAAGCTCCAACAGAAATGTACCATGTAAACAATCATATAAATATTGTATTGTATTGTATTGTATTTGACATTTGTAGAGCGCATGTCTACCCGAAGGCATCCCAGCGCTGCATGGGTACGAAGGGAGGAAAGAGGAGGGATCTATATGAACAGACAAGTCTTCAATTGATTACGGAATTTCAGATGATTAAGTTCGCTCCGCTGGTGTAGTGGGAAGGCATTCCATAATTTAGAGACGTTTAGTGAGAAGAGCCTGCCTCCGCTTCTGGCCTTTTTAATCCTAGGAATCGTTGCAAGGTGGAGTTCATTTGAACGAAGTGACCTGTTTGCTCTATATGGGCGAACCATGTCCCTGTTGATTAGTGGCCTGTGATTGTTTATGGATTTGTGTGCTATGCAAAGGGCTTTGAAGTTTACACACTGCTGTACTGGGAGTCAATGAAGAGAGTGCAGAGCTGGTCTTGCTGAGCAGCGAGCGGGGGTATCAGAGAGCAGCCTTGCGGTACAGTTCTGTATGACCTGTAGCTTAGAGAAGACCCCTTTATCGGCACCTAAGTAGAGGGCATTACCATAGTCCAATCTAGACAAGACTAGGGCCTGAGTGAATAATCTTTTTGCGAGAGAGGGTAGAAGGGGAAGGATTTTACAAATAATTTGGAGCAAGCCATAACAGGAGGCTGCTGTCTTTCTTGCCTGGGTTTTAAAGGTGAGGTTCTTGTCTAGCCATATTCCTAGGCTTTTTATTTCTGTTTTGGGAGTTGGCAGTGGTCCCATTGAGGGTGGCCAGAGCATATTTAGACCTGGGCTCGGATGGTCGCCCAGTATCGTGAGTTCCATCTTCTCACCATTGAGTTTCAGGTGGGAGAGACTCATCCACTTGACTACTTGGAGTGGAGTGGTGTGGCTCACTGGTTAGAGGCGGCAGACCCGAAAGCAGAGAACGGCCCAGGACCAGGGTTCAATTCCCGACGCAGCAGGGTCGTGGACCAGGGTCAGCGGACTCGATAATTCTCGCCTCGGTGCCTACTCTAACCAGGGATCACACTCGGCAACTCTGGGCATTAGCTTGCCTCATCTCTACAACGGCCCCCCACATTCGCCGGGGATGCCTGGTTTCACCTTGGAGATACCCAGTAGGGACCATCTCACAGGGATAGCCAGCACGGGTTCCCCAGCGGTCTACAGCGCCACGACGCCTCAGGGCAGCAGTGCGCTTTTACATTACATTTACATTTACATTTACTTCCTCCAGGCATGGTAGAAGGACCATAGCTTGTTGGCCGGGGTGTCTCAGTGCTATGACCAGTTGCATGTCGTCAGCATAGGTCACCACATGGATTAAGAATGGAGACACTAGGGGCCATATATTCATTAAAAAGTTTGGGGCTAAGTGAAGAGCCCTGTGGTACTCCGCACCATAATGGCAAGGTTTGTGAGGTATGGTTGTCTTGGAAGACCTGGAAAGATCTACCTACAAGGAAGGTCTGTAGCCATTTTAGCACTGTTCCTTACACTCCTGCCCTCCTAAGGTGGTGGACCAGGAGAGGGTGGTTGACCGTGTCGAATGCCACGCTGAGGTCAAGGAGGATGATTTCAGCGGTACCTCTGTTGTGAACCATTTTAGGACACTATTGGAAATTTCCCGATTCATGCCCTTATATAGGTATAAATCACTTTGTCCTTATATAGGCATAAGAATCATAACCATATTTAGACATAGCTCATGCAGTTCAAATACGGCAGGACTACTTTCACTAGTTCCGAAAATCTACAATGATTTCTTGGAAAACTCGGCTTCAGCAGCTAGGGGACTTTCCTGTGCTCGAGAACTGACTTGTCCAAGAACTCATGGAGTTTTCAAAGAACTGAGAGTCTTTAATGACGTTATTATGTCCACCTTTACGTCAAACTCGGCAACTTCGAGGCATAAATATGCCCCCACTTGCCTTAGCAAACACACAGTGGTTTGAAGCAGTTCAACTATCTACTTGCCTGACGCATCCTGCTACAGCAAGTGCCGAAGGAAGCCGACCCTCCAGCAGACGCACTGAGAGAGACGCTGTCTTTTCTCCTGCTGAGAAGTCCAGCTCCAGTGTTTCCAGGCAACCCTTGCGGGTTGCTAGGAGATCGAGTCCTGAGACTGACCTTCTTCATTCTAAGCTAAGGTACGGAGCTGATTAGACCCTAAGAGAAACCTTGGACAGATTATTGGCAAAAGAATACTACATTTATGCTACACCTCACTTACTTCCTCCCTCGTACTAAGCTTAGGTTAGGTACACCGGGGTAGGCATATTTTAGAAGCACCAGTTGAGTACTTTTAGCCTCTGTTATTTATGCATGTATTTATCTATGATTTGGGAACCATACAATGCTCTTACAGTATTATTTTATTCTACTCTTTATACTGTATGCATTATATTTTACAACTAGTTTTACGATTGTAGCAGTTAATTTCTGATGCTTGAGAAAGAAGTCTTTTCAATAAAACCTTTTTATTGAAAACGCCTGTCTATCTATTTCTCTGCACCTCTGGTGAAACGAAGCATGCATGATTGAGTGAGTGAAATATCTATCTATTGTTTCCACGACTCTGATGATCAGTTTTATCTTGGGGAAACAAAGTTGTCATGTTTATGCAGTTGTCAGAAACGAATCCCTTCTTGTTTATTCGAGAAAGTTTCCAGTGACCTCTGAGCTAGCTGGCACTCACAATTAAGTCTAATGTATTCAATAGAGACCTAGTAGACCTCAGTCCTTCGTCTAATCTATAGGATATATTATTCCAATGTGCAGCGCCTATTAGGAATATAGGAACTACACTACACATCATGCATCCAAAATGTTCCTTGTTTCCTCCACCACTGACAGTAAGGGTGGTTTCAGTCCCCTGGCCGGGCCGGAAAACAGTTTGAGAGGGGTGGAGGGCGCCATTAGTTTTGAGGAATGCCGAAAGGGCGCAGTTAGTGTGTTTCTCCGCTGTTTTGCTGATGCCCGGTAGGAGGGAGATCGGTCGGAAGTTGCCCAGATCTGTGGTCTAGGTTTTTTTTTTTTTAACAAGGCGCGGACCATTGCCTTTTTCCACTTGGTAGGTACTGTACCAGAGTTGAGGGAGGTATTAATTAGTTTGGGGGTCATAGGGGCAATGGAGGGTCCAACAGGTTATTGGGGGGTTGGGCTCTAAGGGGGAGCCACTTTTTAATAATGATAGTAAAGCGAGGAAGCAATCCTGAGTTAGAGGCGGGAAAGACCTTAGTTCTGGTTTGTCTGGTTGTGGGCCCTCATTTATGTGTAAGTTGGAGTTATTCGGGTCTTTTTTGAGGAAGGTGTTTAAGGATGTTCTGGATTTTAGAGAGGAAGAAATTTGCCAATTCAGTACAACGGTGACTAGAGGAATCACCGGGGGGCCAGGATTCTTCATTAATTTAGTGGCAATGTTGAAAATTTCTCTGGGAGAGTTACTTGCTGCTAGAATCTTTCCATCGTAGAAGGAGGCCTGTGCAGCTTTAATTTCTGATTTGTAATGACGTTAGGTCGACCTATATTCAAGCTTTTTTGTAGGAGAGAAGTCTCTCCTCCATCTTCTCTCTGCTTTTTTGCAATGCTGCCTTAGGGTACGTAGTTTGGGGGTGTACCATAGTGAGCGGTTGGGGCCTGTTTTCCTTTGGGTCGAGACTTTACTGAGCACCAAGTTGAGAGCCCCCTCAATCCAGTTGTAAAAAATGTTATATTTATCGTGGGGTCCGTAGCAAGGCTGTGTTATGATCTGTTCAATTCTAGTATCTATTTCTCCATGGGTAGTTTGGACCAGGATCGGATTGATGAACGTGGCGGGGGAGGCAGGGTGCCTTATGGGGGTGAGTCCAAAGAAGTGGTATTAGGAAATGGTCGGACCATGCTGGGGGGTGGGCTTGTACCCTGACAAATTTCCTAGATTAGAGAAAATGGGGTCCAGAAGGTGGCTTTTTTCATGGGTGGGAAGTGAAACCTTTTGAAGAAGTTGGTAGGTTGCCAGGTCCTGGGCTAGTTCTATGGTGAGTGAGGCTGTGGGGTCTTTGAAATGAAGGTTAAAATCCCCCAAGAGGGTAGCCTTACGACTAGCAAGAATCCCTACTGTTTCTAGTAATGACTTCGCAAACTGTCCTGGTGATCCAGAAGGGTGATAGACAAGAATACCAGAGAGTGTGAGGGAGGGGGTGAAATTGATCACAACATGGGTATTTTCACAGTCTGATAACGGGTTATCTATCAGGCGACAGGTTAGGTGGTCTTTATATAGGCTAGCAATCCCCCCCCCCTTTCCTGTCCCTCAGTCCACTCTCTGGATTGAGTAACCTGGAGGTAGGGCTTAGACTATGTCTGGGTCAGAACAAGTATTCAGCCAAGTTTCTGTCAGAATAAGGACTTCGGGGGCCTCCTCCCTTAGGAGGATTGAAATTTCGGTTATGTGTTTGGGAAGGGATGTGCAGTTGAGCAGGAGAAGTTTGTATGTTGTCTTATGGCAAGGAGGAGGGGCCAGGGGTGAGGGGATCTCAAAATGACACCAGGGGCATCTATTTTGTGACCTGTGGATCGAGATTGAATGCGTGCATTGTGGCTCAGAAGGCCTATTCAGGGATTTCAGCAGTGTACTGAAATACTTATGCTGCCAATGTGTCAGGGGGCCGGGGGTTCTGGCCCCTGGGCCCGTTTAGGCGTGGACGGGCACAGACGGGCTTGCCTTCGTCGTGCCAGTGGTGCACCCGCTGCGTGCGTCCGCTGCACATTTGGAGTGGCATATGTTTTATGTGGAGGGGAGTTGAGCACTAGACCGCTAACTCACGCTCCACCGGAAGTGGATCGGGCCAGGTCTCGCTCTACTCAAATGAGACTTCTCGCAGTAGACTGGGGAGAGTGCCCTTCGTGTTAGCAGGTGAGGAAATAGAGAATTTAAAATGTGTGGAGTATTCAAACTAGTAATCAATTTTAAAATAGCTGTGCAAACGCAAAGTACAGTTTTTAAAATGTGCAAGTATGAAACTCGTGGTCAGTTCCAAAAGAGCTATGCAAATGGCACCGGCAAGGTTCACTCAGTGTTCCTTTGCATTCATCAATTCCACTCACGCGTACACGGACAGGTAGGCAAAGTGAAAGGCGTACCCTCTGCCGCGCACCTCAATTCCGCCTTCGTATCTGCTGAGCATTCGAATGGCAACTGTTTTATGTGGAGGGGAGTTGAGCACTAGACCGCCAAGTCACGCTCCACCGGAAGTGCATCGGGCCAGGTCTCCCACCACTCAAACAAGACTTCTCGTGGTGGACCGGGGAGTGTGCCCTTTGTGTTAGCAGGTGAGGAAATAAAGTATTTAAAATGTGTGGGGTATTAAAACTAGTAATCAGTTTTAAAATAGCTGTGCAAATAACGCAAATTACCATTTTTAAAATGTGCAAGTAAGAAACTCGTAGTCAGTTCCAAAAGAGATATGCAAATGGTGCCGGCAAGGTTCACTCAATGTTCCTTTGCATTCATCAATTCCACTCACGCGTGCACGGATAGGTAGGCAAAGTGAAAGGCGTACTATATGCTGTGCACCTCCATTCTGCCTTCGTATCTGCTGCGTGTTCGAATGGCAACCGTTTTGTGTAGACGGGAGTTGAGCACTAGACCGCCAAGTCACGCTCCACCGGAAGTGCATCGGGCCAGGTCTCCCACCACTCAAACAACACTTCTCGTGGTGGACCGGGGAGTGTGACCTTTGTATTAGCAGGTGAGGAAATAGAGTATTTAAAATGTGTGGGGTATTAAAACTAGTAATCAGTTTTAAAATAGCTGTGCAAATAACGCAAAGTACCATTTTTAAAATGTGCAAGTAAGAAACTCGTAGTCAGTTCCAAAAGAGATATGCAAATGGTGCCGGCAAGGTTCACTCAATGTTCCTTTGCATTCATCAATTCCACTCACGCGTGCACGGATAGGTAGGCAAAGTGAAAGGCGTACTCTATGCTGTGCACCTCCATTCTGCCTTCGTATCTGCTGCGTGTTCGAATGGCAACCGTTTTGTGTATACGGGAGTTGAGCACTAGACCGCCAAGTCACGCTCCACCGGAAGTGCATCGGGCCAGGTCTCCCACCACTCAAACAACACTTCTCGTGGTGGACCGGGGAGTGTGCCCTTTGTGTTAGCAGGTGAGGAAATAGAGTATTTAAAATGTGTGGGGTATTAAAACTAGTATTCAGTTTTAAAATAGCTGTGAAAATAACGCTAAGTACAATTTTTAAAATGTGCAAGTATGAAACTCGTAGTCAGTTCCAAAAGAGATATGCAAACAGTGCCGGCAAGGTTCACTCAATGTTCCTTTGCATTCATCAATTCCACTCACGCGTGCATGGATAGGTAGGCAAAGTGAAAGGCGTACTCTATGCTGTGCACCTCCATTCTGCCTTCGTATCTGCTGCGTGTTCGAATGGCAACCGTTTTGTGTAGACGGGAGTTGAGCACTAGACCGCCAAGTCACGCTCCACCGGAAGTGCATCGGGCCAGGTCTCCCACCACTCAAACAACACTTCTCGTGGTGGACCGGGGAGTGTGACCTTTGTATTAGCAGGTGAGGAAATAGAGTATTTAAAATGTGTGGGGTATTAAAACTAGTATTCAGTTTTAAAATAGCTGTGAAAATAACGCTAAGTACAATTTTTAAAATGTGCAAGTATGAAACTCGTAGTCAGTTCCAAAAGAGATATGCAAACGGTGCCGGCAAGGTTCACTCAATGTTCCTTTGCATTCATCAATTCCACTCACGCGTGCATGGATAGGTAGGCAAAGTGAAAGGCGTACTCTATGCTGTGCACCTCCATTCTGCCTTCGTATCTGCTGCGTGTTCGAATGGCAACTGTTTTGTGTAGACGGGAGTTGAGCACTAGACCGTCATCTCAAGCTCCCCCGGAAGTGTCTCGGGCGAGGTCTATCTCCACTCAAACAAGACTTCTCGCCGTGGACCGGGGAGTGTGCCCTTCATGTTAGCAGGTGAGGAAATAGAGTATTTAAATGTGTCGGGTATTAAAACTAGTAATCAGTTTTAAAATAGCTGTGCAAATAACGCAAAGTTCAGTTTTTAAAATGTGCAAGTATGAAACTACTAGTCATTTCCAAAAGAGCTATGCAAATGGCGCCGGCAAGGTTCACTCAACGTTCCTTTGCATTCATCAATTCCACGCGTGCACGGACAGGTAGGCAAAGTGAAAGGCATACCCTCTGCCGTGCACCTCAATTCCGCCTTCGTATCTCATGGTATAAATAATTGGCCAGGCTAGGTTTAATAAGTCAAATAGGAAGTAGAATCCAAGTGTTACAAAATACTAATTTGTGCAATCATTCCTGTATTGTGTGTTATTTGCGCAATGTATCATGAATGTGAATAGTTAACAAATCCATGCCCATGAACTACAAAGTGTGTCATCATAAGATACTAAACGTGCCTAACTGTTGTTGTGTGTCATAACACTATAAGATACCATAAAGTTCTATGTATGAGCTGTGTACTACAGAACACTTGCTTTTTGAGAGCTGCTTGTGCTCAATCGTTTATTGTCCCATGATAGTTGTATAATACCCAAAGTTAGATTATCCTTCTACCAGTCAGTGCTTAACCCCTTCGATGCTCATGACGAGCTCAGCTCGTCATGAGGTACACCTCTCATGTGCTCATGACGAGCTCAGCTCGTCATGACCACACCCATTTGCATTATGGCCCAGCACTGGAGCGGGATCTTCTGAGCACCCAAGGTGTTCAATAGAGCCAGTGGTTGCCGGTGTGGGGCAGTAGCACTTATTTTTGGGGACCAGCACTTAATTTGTTTCGCATCTGTTGCTTCAGGATGGCAAAAGAGGGAAAAAAGTGGAAAGATAGAGAAAGAGAAAAATGAGAACATCACAAATGGAGGAAGCAGGATAGGCAAGAGTGAAATAAATGGGCAGGTATATGTGTGTCAGTGGAGTTAAGGTGCATCATGAGTTTTGAGACAACCAGCTTTGGAATTTCACGCACCAACTTTTAATTGCACAGCCCACGAGCTTTTCATAAAAGTTGCAGGTACCAGCACTCAGTATTTTACGAATTATGTGCTGCTACTAGTGCTCTCCTTAGGCTTTTGTTATGTTATGTTATGTTAAGCATTTTGTAAAGCGCAACAGCTGCCCAAGCGACAGGGCGTCCCGGCGCTAGAACCAACATAACCAACTGGGAGGAAGAAGAAGACCTACAGGGGGGGGAAAAGATGAGTTTTGATAGCTTTGCGGAAAGCTAGGAGGTTGTCGATGCAGCGGATGTGGGGGGGGAGGGAATTCCATAACTTGGCTCCTAGCAGTCTGAAGGAACGACCTCCTATGCGACAGAACTTGGTATAGGGGACCTCAACTAAACCTTGCCCTTTAGAGCGAAGGTTGCGTTGGGGGTTGTAGGGTGTGAGCAACGGGCGCAGGGGCTCTGGTCCTTCAAAATTCAGAATTTTAAAAGCAAAAATGAGGGCCTTGAATTGGATGCGAGCTTCCATAGGCAGCCAATGCAGTTTATGGATGGTAGCTTTTACGGAGCACTTTCTGGGTAGGCCAACTATTGCCCTGGCGGCGGAATTCTGAATCCGTTGGAATCTCTTAATTTCAGCTTTATTGGCTCCTAATAGCAGCACACTGGCATAGTCCAGCCTGGCTAGGATGGTCGATTGAACAATGAAATTGCCTCGTTTTTGAGTCGAAGAAGCCTAAGATGGGATTAAGGCTTCTCAATAATCCAGTGCAAGTTGCGGCAACTTTCTTAGTATGAGCCTGGAACTTGAGTGTCGAGTCCATCCATACTCCTAGATTTTTTACCAAAGTTTTAGGGGAGGGGGCCGGACCCAATGAGCTGGGCCACCAGAGGTCACTCCAGTTGTTGGTGTTTTTACCCATGAGCAGCACCTCTGTTTTTCCTCCATTAAGTTGGAGGCAATTCGCGGTCATCCAATTGGCCACTGCTGTCAGTCCATCCCTAAATCTAGTGGCATCGGGGGACGGGGCTTCGTTGAGGCTGATGACCAACTGAGTGTCATCAGCATACGATGTCATTATGAGGTCCCATTTTTTGGCAACTTCCGCCAGAGGTTGCATATACAAGTTAAAAAGTGATGGGCTAAGGGCCGAGCCTTGTGGCACCCCTTGTCCTATGTCTTGGGGTTGGGAAATGAATGGGGGGGCAGATACCTGGAAGGATCTGTTCGAGAGAAACGACCGGAACCATTCTAGTGCCGAATCTGTGACTCCGATGTTTTCCAGGCGTAGAAGTAGGATATCATGGGATACCGTATCAAGGGCCGCGCTGAGGTCGAGCAATATCAGCGCGGCACTTTTACCGGCATCCATGATTTTCCGCAGGTGTTCTGTAGAGGTAAGAAGAGCTGACTCCGTACTGTGACCCGGTCTGAACCCGTGTTGGGAAGGGTCCAGGATGTTGTTTGCCGCCATGTGGTTATTAAGCACCATGTGTCACCATGTATCATCATCATTCAGCTGAAGTAAACGCCAATTGTGTTCGGTAGTAATGCTTAATTACTCTAACTGAGCACCCATGTCTTATCATATGTGTACATTTATGTCTGTATACTTGCTAAGCAATTAGAAAAACAAAGCTTTTCTTCATCCTATAGTAATTTTGCCAACTGTAATTCATGTCTGTTTCATCTACCAACATACACTTCATGCTTCTTTATTTCACTCTTGCAGGTTCCATTTCATATCTGCTTTCTCTCTTCTGTCTTTCTCTTCCTTCCTTGGGTTTTGACCTTTCTCTCTGGGCCAAAACCCAATTAAAAATATTTTCCCTTTCACCAAAAAGAGAGTCGCTTTATGCCCCACCTCGTGCCACAGACTTACAATAAGCACCAATGAGCACATTTCAGTGTTCATTTGACAAAGTGTCTTTGATAGGATCACATTTAGGACATTGACATATTACACAGTAACTACATGGTGATTTGGAAGGTTTTGGACAGTGATCTTAAGACCCCACAGACCTTGATCCAAGCCCATGCTTTAGGCTTACTTTGTCTTTATGGCACAATGTGGAGTGGCTATATCAGAATCCAGAAACCACTGCCTCTTTCTTTCTTCTCTCCTCTCTTGCTTCTTCCTGCTATCTCTTTTCCTTCTTCGTCTTGACACCGTTAGGGTGACATATTTGCACCCTGGGTTTAGGAACAGTGTCCTCATTGATTTTGGATTATCTGTGGGAGCATGGACACTAGACCATAATTAGCTCCTGGTCCCCCTTCCTTTTGTTTTGAGTGAGAATACTGTTTCTGTCAGCAATTCTCCAGGATGAGTGACACAACCGGCATATGAAAGGTGGCACTTTTCACTGCTTAAGCAGGTAAAAGTGGTAGCTGATGAGGTAGACTATTCCATTGTACGGCAATATATTCGAAAACAACCTCACAAAATAACTGGAGCTAAACAGGGGTGTCACATGGCATAGAAGAAGGCCTATCAATGAATTACCCTAATACTTGAAATAGAAAAGAGACTGCAGTTTTTTTAATTTAAAGATTTATAAAGCGCGCAGCTACCCAACAGGGTTTCCCGGCGCCGACAGCGGAACAAGCGAGGTCGAAGCTCAGTTGGCATTAGGTCTGGCTAAAGAGAAAAGCCTTGAGCTTTTTACGGAAGGCAAGGAGGGATTGACAATTCCTGAGTTCTAGTGGAAGAGAGTTCCACAATTTGGTCATAGGAAAGAAATCTAACGGCCACCCATACGGGCCAGCGTTACTCTAGGGACTGAGAAAAGGAAAAGAGTAGCAGATCTTAGATTGCGAGAAGGTCAATAGGGCTTGACAAGATATGGGGGGGCCAGGCCATGCTGAGCTCTAAACATGTAGCAGAGAGCCTTAAATTCTATATGCTTGCCAACCCTGAGCCAGTGGAGTTAATAGAGCAAAGAGGAGACAGAGGCGTGGCAAGGCAACCTATATAGTAGGGGGGCAGCTGCATTCTGAATGAGCTGGAGACGGCGTACGGAGGTTTTGTCCCCACCATGATGCAATACATTACCCTAATCGAGCCTGGAGATCACCAAAGCCTGCAGGACAGTCCTCAGAGCAGCAGGTGGTATTAGACAGAGAATTTTCTTTAACCTCTTGAGGACCACAAAGCAGGCCGAGGTAACTCCCGAGACCTGAGCAGTGAGAGAGAGCTTGCTATCGATGGAAAATCCCAGGTTCTTAACCTTAGGAACCGGGGTGGGTAAAGGTCCCAAAGATACAGGCCAGTGGTTGTCTCCCCAAAGCTCAGGATTGTTACCCAGGATGAGCACCTCCATTGTAGAACCATTCGGCCTGAAAGCTTTGCTGGACATCCACAAGGAAATGTTACACAGACCATGTTTAAGTGAAGAAGGATCTTGATGTTGAGCAGAGCTTATTCGGTACTGTGACCAGGGCGAAAGCCAGACTGAGATGGATGAAATAGCTTATGTTCCGCCAAATGTGCAGAAAGTTGAGAGTTAATGTGTTTTCCAATATTTTGAAAAGGTGGAGAGAAGAGATATATGCCTGTAGTTAGACCAGCAGAGGGGATCTAAACCAGTCTTTTTCAACAGTGGAAGCATGAGAGTGTGCTTCCAGCGGGAGGCAACTGGCCCTGATTTAGGGAGGAATTGAGAAGCTGAGAAATCACCTCAAGGGAAGGCTCATCCATGCATCTGAGCTTGGAAGGAGGGAGAGGATCAAGTGAGGAGCCAGACTTGATGATTCCAATTAGATTTATCAAAGGTTTTCAAGCAATTGGGAGCCAAGCCTTAACTTGACAAGATTCATAAGATGCAAAATCAGGGGAAACAGTCACAACATGGTCAGAAAGTTGAGTAGTAGTGGGAAAGATGAAAGATGAAGTTGTCATGGGAAGAGGAATCCAACTCAAGCTCACGATGAATAGTAACAACTTTATTATGAAAAAACTGTGCAAGTTCATTGCAATGGTGTAATGGAAGGGAGGGGGATGGCAAGAACATATTGGATGCAGAAAGTTCGGACACAACTTTAAATCGGGTTTATGGGCGGACGTAATGTTATCCGTATAGAAGGATGCACGAGCAGATCTGCAAAGAGCATGATATTTTTTTGTGTGCCTCCAGATAAGTGGCTTTGGCACTCGGCGGATAATGCTTTTCTCCACAGCCTCTCCTAAACTTTAGGGGAAGCACTCTAGATTGGGATTATGGAGAAAGGGGAAGAATGGAATCAATGGCCTCAGACAACCAGTGATCGACAAGTAGCTTGTCATAGTCCAGTTGAGATTAAATGGAAGGAACAGTCTGCCAAAGCAGCTCATTCAGTACCTTCATATCAAGTAGAGACCAGTTCCGATTTTTCTTTGGCAAGGCGGGAGGGCGAAGCGAATAAGCCAAGGTGAAATCAATAAAGAAAGGAATGGCAAGGTGATCAGACCAGCCGAGCTGAATGGGAGGAGCTGTGGACACAGTAGGACAATTAAAAAATAGGGTCCAAAAGATGGCCTGTTACATGGGAAGGTGAGGAATTGATGAGTGAAAGATTCAGAGTCAACAGATTGTCCAAAAGAGTTCGAGCAGATTTATTACTAGGATGATCAAAATGAAAATTCAAATCCCCACAGAAAATTTGTCACACGAAGAACACTAGGGGCAAGTTATTCAGTCAACAGGGAACCACACTTTTTAGATGGGCCAGGGGGATGGTAAATGAGGGCCCCAGAAAAGGTAAGATTTGGAGAGAATGGGAAAGAGAAAAGTAGGGCTTCACAGTTGGGAATCGTGAGTGCCTCAATTTTGCAGCTATAGATTCTTTTTTAAATGATTGCAATTCCTCCACCAGTTTTCAACGGTCTATTTCTGCTAATAGAGCAAAATGTTGTGGTAGTGCTGCAATCACATCTGGTATGGACCTGTCGTGGAGCTAGGTCTGTGTTAAAAAACCACATCTGGATCCATGTCAACTACAAAGTGAAATGTGTACAACTGGTGTTTGGGAAGGGAGCGACAATTGAGACTGAAACAACGGAAAACACTAGATGAATGTGAGCCAGAATTGTCAACTCTGGAAAGGTGGGAAGTCTCTCCTTCGAAAGAAGGGTGGGGGCCAGGCCGGGAATAAGTGGGGAAGATATAATCAAATAAACAATGAGAGCAGAATCTGATGCTGGCATCAGGGGCAAGAACCTGACGAACATCATTAGGGTGAGTTTAAAACTCCTAAGATCTTGAGAGAAGAAAGTGAGTTGAGGCTGCAAGCAAAAACGAGCAGGGGTTCTGGCCCCTGGTCCAGGCCGGACGCGGAAGGGCGCATACGGGCTAGCCTTAGGCGCGCCTTCAGCGCACCAGCGGTGCAGCCTCCATGGCATGGGTTAAAATAGGAAAAATCCGGAAAGACCGTGAGACACGAGTCTGTCTGGTTCGGGAATGTCCTCCACCCAATTAGCACACAGCCGTGGCGAAAGGGGGCGGAACCATGAAAAAAGAAAAATTCCCCAGCGTGTGGAGGTGAGAGCCCATCAAGTCAAAATACAAAAGTAAACGGTAATTAGCCACCAGTTAAAAAGTTAAAAAGACAATGTCATAAAATCAAACATTGGGATAGCATACAGCAACAGCGCAACTGACCTCACTCATGTTATTAGATGCAAAATCCTTTAGGCAAAATACAGGAACTAAGAAGCTCCTTGGTTGTTATCCAGCGTTCTAGACTGACCAGTAGAATGTTTCGAATGCACTTTTCTTACACAATTGAAAACATTAAGCAATCCTATTATAGAGAACACAAAGAGAAAAATGGATAGATATTTTGTGGCTAACAGTATTGAAAAGTAAAAGTGTTTTTGAGGCATGCAAAATACATACAAAATTGTGGCAGAAGCTATACAGAAAGAGTTTGTGAGAAACTTATTTATGGGACTTGTCTCAGAATGATAGAGAAGAAGGGTTATTTATTTATAAAGCATGAAAAGCAAGTGTGGATGAAATTTTTTATAGCAGACGTATCAAGAATTCTATTAAGAATTCTCCTCCGGCTCCCGCGGAGTGGGCATTCTCGTTCAAAAAAGCGCCCCTTTTCTCATTAAACATACTTGGACTGATGACAGGGAACGCTTCACAGCAATTAATGGTCAATGGGAGGGCAAACCCTACAATATTCTGTCAATATATATCCCCCCAGCACTACACCAGGACACTCTCCAGGACCTGGGGAAACTATTGCTCGAACTCCCTGAAGGGGAACTAATCATGGGGGCGATTTCAAAACAGTCTTAGACACTGCGATTGACCAACACCCTCCGCGTGAGCCCACTAGACCCCATCATCTATTTAAAGATTTCCTAGAGGCCCTAGGACTGGTGGACATGTGGAGACTGAAACATCCCTATGACCGCCAATACACCTTCCACTCGGGAGCACACAATAGTCTCTCTAGGATTGACTACATGCTAACTCAGACAGTCCCCCCGGAGAGGGTGTCTATCATAGAGCACCTCCCCCAAGGGATCTCGGACCATTCCACCATACAGTTCAGTTACACAGTGCAGCCCTCTAGACGGCAGAGAATATTCCCTATCTATCCGGGATATTTAAAAAATAGACCGATTCTGAAGACCATTACGACCTCCACCACTCACTACTTTGACGAAAACACTGACTCGGTGGACTCCCCCTCCACCCTTTGGGAGGCATACAAACGGTGATTAGAGGGCAGGCCATATCCTCGATCACTAACCACAAGAGAGAACAGAGGGCAACCATAGGGTCCTTAGAAACAGCTTTACTCACTGGTGAAAGGGCACACGCCTTAGACACCACAGACGACACAACCCACACTCTTGAGCTGGCGAAGCACGAATACAGGGCGTACGCAGAAGCTATGACCAAAACGAGACTGACCGACACATTGCACAGAGTATACGAACTGGGGGATAAAACTGGGAGAATGCTCGCTTGGCTTGAGCGAAAGGACAGGACGAATCGGTGGATTGCAACGATGGAACTCCCAGACGGCACGCACACGACTTCTCCCGCAAATATAGTGGAAGTACTAGCTACCCACTATGAAACTGTATACACCGCGCGTAGTGAGGTAACAGAGGAGGACGGCATGACATTCCTCCAAGACATTCCCATGACCACATTAGCTCCAGAGGACTAGAGAAGGACTTAACAGGGGAAGAATTGGGGAAGGCCCTAGCAGCACTGCACACCGGAAAGGACCTAGGTCCAAACGGGCTACCAGTTGAACTTTATAAAGCACTGTCTCAACAGCTCACTCCACACATGCTTGCCATGTATAATGAATGTATGGTAAAGGGTACACTCACACCGGACCAGAGACTAGCTACCACAATCTCGGTGCACAAACCGGGCAAACCTCCTGACCGACCATCCTCCTATAGACCAATCTCCCTGATGAATGTTGATACGAAAGTCCTTGCGAAGATCCTAGCCCTCCGCCTACAGCCCCACCTCACGAATTTAGTTCACCCGGACCAATCCGGCTTCATGCGGGGAAGAAACACATCCCTTAACCTGAGGCGTATTCACGGGGTCATGCACCGTATACCTCTACTGCGGGAGGATGCAGCCGTTCTCTCCCTGGACGCGACAATGGCATTTGACCTTGTAGAGTGGCCATTCCTCTTTGCTGTGTTAAGGAAACTGGGGTTTGGTCCAAGGTTCTGTGGATGGGTCAGACTCCTCTACACTGCCCCCCAGGCACAGGTGGTTGCAAACGGCCATACGTCGCGTATAATAACATTGGCCCGTGGAACAAGACAGGGATGCCCGCTCTCCCCACTTCTATTTGCGCTACTCCTGGAACCACTAGCGGTGAAAATCCGGCTGGACACTCAAATCAGGGGGATAGCCTGGGAGGCGGGTTGGGAGGACCGCATTTCCTTGTATGCGGACGACGTTTTAATCTACCTGACATCCCCTTCCGCATCCCTGGCCGTCCTGCTGGACATACTCAACTCATATGGTGAGGTGTCGGGCTACACCATTAATTGGACAAAATCACTGCTGTATGTCCTACTGGGTGACCCACCCGTACTGCCCCCAGACTGCGCAATACAAACGGTCACAAGAGGGTTCAAATACCTAGGAATCTACATAACACCTCAAGAATCGATTTTTATGGAAGAAAATCTGCTGAAACCTCTACTAAGGCTGAAAGCTGATGTTTCCCATTGGCGATCTCTACCGCTGACACTACTGGGGAGAGCTGCGCTCTTTAAGATGTTGGTACTCCCCAGATTCCTATACATTCTACAGAACACGCCATTCCCGGTCCCACGCAGTATTTCAAATCAATAGATGCAGAGGTCTCTACGCTCCTGTGGGACGGAAAACCTCCTCGCATATCGCACTCCAAACTGTCCCGTTCTTGGTATGATGGGGGTATCGCCCTGCCCCATACGAAACTATACTACTGGGAAGCACAGTTGATGGTATTAAACTTGTGGATACATGCCCCACAACAGGACCCAGCCTTCCGTCTTGACAGGGCGGTGTTGCCCCCGGATCAACTACTGAAGGCGCTATATTCCAACAAAAGACGTCACACACTGACAGGCCCAACAGCCCACACGGTCAAAATATGGCCTTACAGTGCAGAGGGCACTAGGATGGGACGGTGTGCTCACACTGGCCACACCCCTTTGAGACACGCGCCGTCTCGGTACCCTAGCGAACTCTAAGAGCTTCCGCCAATGGGACCTTATTGGCATTTCTAAGATAGGTGATCTGTGGAAAAGGGGGGCGGTTATCTCTTTCCCCGCCCTTCAAGAGCAATACGGAATGGCAGACACAGAGAAATATTGGCATATGCAAATCACGCACGCACTACAGAGCGCCATCCCGACAGGTACGACACTTGCAGAATCACCCCCCTAGAAGACAGACTCCTTACGGATCAAATAGACAAGAGAGCAATATCGCTTACATACCAGAAACTGATCAACAATCTCCCGGATCCTACAGTAGTGCTTCGTAGCAGAAGGGAGGTAGAACTAGGAGACATCGAGGACGAAGACTGGTTACATGCCGTAGCATCGGCCAGGGAGGCCTCCATACCGTCACGGCTTAAACTGATACAACTGAAAATAGTACACAGAGTTTACTATTCCCGTACACTTCTACATAAATTGGGCGGTACCCAAGACCCAAATTGCATGCGCGGATGTGGCTCCCCTGGCACATTCTATCATATATTATGGGATTGTCCAAAGATAGAGAGATACTGGGACCACATACTATCAGAAATCTCCGAGGCAGCCAGGGTGGAACTGCAGAGGGAACCTAGATGTTGTTTGTTAAATATGTGGTCGCCAACTGATATGAACCGGGGATTGCAAACGTGGGCTACACTGGGTCTAGCATTGGCGAAACGCAATATCGCTAGAAAGTGGGGCTCTGGAGTGGTTCCCTCAAGTGCGCAATGGGAAAAGGACATGGACACAGCTATGGTTGCTGAAAGGGCTGTATATGTACATAGGGGCTGCCCCAAGAAATGGTCCAAGATCTGGGGAAAGTGGAACGAACACCGAGGACAGATATGTGACCCCCCACCGGAACTGTCGGATCCAGAAACTAGTCCATAAGGGGGTGGAAGAAGACGCAGCATATTACGAATGTGTAGGATTTATGTTGTTCTAGAGGGGAGGGAGGGGATGTACTCCCGCACTGATGGGGTCTAAAACTGAGAAATGTATGACGTAAGAACTGATGGGAGGGTAGAAACAGCCATGTAATGAATGACCACATCCCGTATGGAAATCACGGGGACCCGAACAGTATACGTATATACGATGATAGTCTTGATTGATGTAATTACAATGTATTGAGAAGTTCAGAACCGAACTAAAGTATAACTGATCAATTAATTCTAAATGTATTTGGTGATGTGTAATTTGATGAAAAGCTAAATAAAAGGTTTAAAAAAAAAAAAAAAGAATTCTATTAAGGACACGGAAGTGAGGAATATGCTTCTCATTTCTTTACTTCTAATTTCAGCAGCCAATCTCAATAAAGTAAAACACAAACTACATTATCCACGTTTCCCTGTACCTCCCATGTCACATGCTCCAATCATATATGAGCTACCCATGTAACTGTGGAAGTCAGCATTTTGTGTTAGATTAGTCCATAAGAACAGAATATTCCAAAGGCAAACAGCGTAAAAGTCACCAAAGATCCTTACAGCCCAAAAGGGATGCGTGAATTGATCCATTTAGGTGAGGGGATCACGTGTCAAAAAATTTGCAATTCGCAAGCTTGCGGATTTTTTTGCTTGGTCGCAAGACTTTTTGTCCATGAGCACGCAAAAACGGACGCGTACACGCAATTGCACAACGCGAGCATGCAACTAGCCCATGTACGACCGCATGGGTAACCTCGCGGTAGCCGCGATTAAAAAATCCAGCGAACACGCAAAAAGCCCCGCGAACACTCAAAAAGCCCCGCGATTTCGCGCACCGCGAATTCGCTTTTGCGCAAATTCGCGTACCGCGAATTTGCAAATATCGCCCATATTTTTCCCATTTTCCCCCCAAAAAACGACATTTAGCTGTATTTGGTCTCATTTCCGGGTCTCCTCCAGGGCAATTCACAAACCCTGGGTACCTTCAAAATCCCCATGATGTTGGAAGAAAAGGACGCAAATTTGCCGTGGATACCTTATGTGGTCAAAAAAGTACAGGTGGCTAAGTGTAAACTCCCCAAAATAGCGAAAAAAAGACTTACCACAGGGGGGGAAAGGCCTAGCAGCGAAGGGGTTAAAAAGACCACAGAGCAGAGAGTAGGGGAGACTCTACCACAATGTAGTGTACAGACTCATAAATCAAAGTTATTTTTAGCTATTCTGCATTGACAACAATGTGGTAAACCTGTACCACTGCCACTGCCACTGCTGAAAAGAAGACACAACTTGTGTTGCATGTGTGTAGAAATTGGCCACTCACAATTGGCATACTTGTAAACTCGCAAAAAAAAGAATAAACCTATATTGTCACCTCAGTAATGTTGTACAATAATACACTATCCTGCATGTAATAGGTATCTCCTCCCAAACACCCTGAATGGATATTGTCTGCTTGTAAAATGATAAAAAGCATCATAATACTTAACACACACATACAACTGCATCTCACCTTTGCAGTTAAGAGGGAGAAACATCACCTTCTGCACAGCAGCCTGTCCCACTCTTCAATGATGAAGATGAAGACATCTCAACCATTGACCAGGACACCCTCCAAGAGCTGCTCAACTCCATTGGCAGCCCATCTCCAGAGGCAGGGACATCCAGCAGCGTAGTGGTAGCTCCACCCGCTGCACAAAATGCACAACAGCAAGCACCTACCACCACAGCTGTCTCACAGGACCTTGAGGACCCACTTCTAAAATTTCAATGTTGTGCGGTAGAGGTGCAGCAGGAGATGGCTGGTAAGGTACGGGTGGGGTTTCCCAGCCTGGCAGCCAAAATAGATGTGGTACGTGGGTGTCTCAGTCCCATTAGGGATCACCTAGAGTCTACCACAGGCACCCTTAGTCCGCTCCATGCTCTCCAGCATTCCATGGCTGACATCGCTGGAGTACTGACTCAGAGACAAGAACAACAGTTCAGTCAAAGTGGCTCCCATGATGTCACCAAGGAGTTGCGTCACATGCGAATGATCACATAGAACATAGAGCAGATGCAAGCTTCACACTCAGCCGCCATGGCTGCATACCATCGAGACGCTGCTGGAGTACTCCATGTCCTGCAGCTTCTCATCACAGCAGAGCTGTCTCAACCTTTGGCACAGATGACTGCTGCTGCACATTCAACATACACATCTCATCCCCCTGATGTGTCTCTGCCTCACAGTGCCCCAGACAATCTTCCATTATGCACACGGGAGACACATGACACATCAGTGGAGGAAGATGTGGACGAATCAACAATCTTTCGAAGAAGTCAGCGGTAGCAGTCATCTTTGTCAAATTGACTGTTTCTGCTTGGATCTGTGCCTATAATCATGCTCCAGAATATCATCTTCCACAGTCCCCTGATTCACTCTGCGACACTCATCTTGGACACGCTATGGATTGCCATTTTTTGTGTGGTTCACAATTACACCACAATCACCCTGCTGACTGAACTCTGCCTCAACAGGTCTCCGCACATGTTCACCCCTGGACTCTGTCTTCCCTCCCCCCAGGCATTCACACAAGAGGGCCATATTATCAAGAACGCAGTTAACATTATCGCCCTTTAGCGGCGGGAAACTGCCGCTAAAGTGGCGATAAGGCTGCACCATATCCTTGTAAAATATGGTGCAGCCTTGCGTTTCTGAAGTGGCGGAGCATGTCGTTAAGCCTAGCGACATGCTCTGCCACTTCCTTGTACATATCCCCCCACAGTGTTGTGACTCATCTTACTCTGTTGCTACACCATTGTAGACATGTCAATTATGTCCTCATGCATCGCATGATGCTGATGTGTAATACACCGGACTTGATGCATCATCATCACACAAGAGCTGATTGTTGTGTGATGCACATACACAATGTGTACTACGACATGCATGGCCTGTGGCATTGCTTGCATATGTCCACACAATATTCATAGCTAATGAAAACACACTCACCTGTGGCGTTTGGGTAAAAATATTTATCTATGTCTTCTTGTGTGAAAGCTGGTCTGTCTCCTGTTGGAAAAATCTTAAAGTTACAATTGTTTTCATTGACATCACGTATTCCAAAATAACATACATCTTTGATATTTACATGGTAAATTACGGTCATTGAAATAGTCAGGTGTGTTGCCACGTTACATACATGTTGCAATCTGCTGAGTTGGTCTTACACACAACACATGTCAGGGTCACACTGGTGCTGTAATGGGCATCCATGCCAAGATTTGATTGACATAACAGACTACAACATGTCCCAATTCTACATGGATGTTAAATCTACTCACATCTCAATATGTGTGACGTTTGAGGGTCAAACCAGTCATTCAGATTCACAAAGGTATGTCCCGTGCTCAGGACTAGTGGTGACCCACAATATGTATCATGTGTTAAGTTGCAGCCACTTGGTCATGTGAAGTGCACAAATGTATAAAGGATCTAGGTGTGGCACAGTATGTTATGACAGACAAGCTATGGGCCAAATGGATATTCGAATGATGTGTGCATCTATCTTATGTACAACATAATTTGTGTCCTAGGCATTCATTCTCTAATGTATTACGATGTTCATGTATGTACCACCTTGCATCCCGACGATCAGTCCAAGACGATCCCATAGGTCACCCATGTCCCACAAAGTCCTGCCAGCAGTTCTTCAACTGCTTGACAGTCCTGTACACACCCAACATGGCCAGCATCTGTTCACAGATGTGCTCCCATCTCACCTTCCGTACCTTCACATCGTACCCCATGAAGATGCGTCCCCCAGGCTCAAACATTCTGGGCAGGTAAAATGTTACCAGCCAGAGGAAGGCCCCCACGGCCCCCTTTGACATCCTGACCTTTCTACCCTGCCCTAACATACCCCAATACAATACTTCCCACAGGAAACCCAAAATAGCATCCCACAGTCAAACCCAAATAACTACTTAACTATACAGAGATACCCCAGAGACGTACACCTGACAAAACAAACAGACAAATGAAATTGACACGTAGGGACAGTGATACAGTACTTGACTGGGACAGTATGGACAGGACACAAAACACAAAACTCTTTCAAACAAACCAAAAACAGCAGACACCTTCAAAATACCTCCACAACTCTCAACACACAGTAACAGTGTGGCTGAAAGTGTAGTGTACACTTCCGTGTGCCAGGAAGTGGAATTACATAATTTGCTGTCATTTTTCTGCCCGTTTTATCATTTTGAGACAATTTTTCACACGCCGAGGGATGAGTGGGAATATTTCATGTTAATATGTGCATTGTGCGAGTATTTTCCGTACCAGAAATGGAAATAATTGCCGCTAAGGGGTGATAGCGTTTATTTTTTGACCGCTAATGGACACATGAGCAATATATGTTACATTTGATGCATTTATTCTGTGATAACAGTACTTTATGTATTAGTGATGTGAACTGTGTCTTGACATTTTTATGTGTTGTATCTGTTCTGTACATATGTTAGTGGTCCAAAGTCATTATGAGGCACTATTTCATCACATTGGTGTTGTTTCCCGACTAGATGTGTGTACGTAGATCCCTTGCCAGGGTGTCACACAATAGAGTTGGCATTCGAGGTATGTGTCACTACATGTGAGCGTCTGACATCACACATTGCTGTGATGTTTTATGCTACACATATGTACTGGATCAACAAGCAGTCACTACTTGTCTATGAAACTGGCAGATCCGCATGCAATGTACAGATATGGCTGAACATTCACATTGGAGTGTATGAATATCTGTGGGCACAAATGGGGGATATTGATGACAGTATGTGGTGTGGCACTCATGGAATGCTTTTTACTAGATATGTGTATGGTTTTCCAGCATTGCTGTCCGTTACATGGTATCTGCTCAGTGTGGATTGGCCATTTCCATTAACAACATTAACCTGAAATGCTAGTCCAAACATTACATGTTGTGGGTCTGTTCTTGTGCACACAATGTCACATGAAAAGACATGCATGTCAGCAATGGGCTGATGATAGCCTGTATGTTCCAATATGTATTGGGGTCACTGTTGACATTGTAAGTTAGTTTTGGTGTTGTCTTTACACATGTCAATAGTACCGAATGGACTACAAAATCCTACAGACACAGATCAGATTATGCATACTTAGATGTGTGTAACAGATGACATGCGGTAGCTGCATCCTTAGATTCATGCATAGCTCTACATGACACACTGAGCCATGAGGAAGCATGTTGCAGACCCAGCTGCACATGTGTACATGTCATTGTTACTTTTTAATGTCATGGATGCACTTTGCATGTCACAGTCCTTGCAAAAGCTCCCAGGCTCTCCTTCCTTCCACCTCCCCTACTTAATGGCGGCCGCCGAGTGGTCGCGCCACTGGCCCTCCAAAGGCAAGCCCTTCTGTGCCTGTCCATGACCCAACCGCGGCCAGCGGCAGAAACCCTGGACCTCCCACTAACCATCGCTACGACACCACAACCCTCCTCGCACTCAACCCTGGAAGAGTTAGAGAATGCCAACAGGCCTCGCCGAACATGACCCACGGCCAGTTCCCCAGCCTCCACTGCTGCCAGACTCTCACCATCACCCTGGCCTCCAACACCGCCGATGCCAGCACCGGCGACACCCTAAAATGCATCCCCCTCAACGTACGCTCTGTACACAAACAAGCCATGGAAATCTGGAACCTACTCCACTCTCTCTTGTCCGACATCGCCTTATTCACAGAGACCTGGACCAACGCATCCTCTGCCCCAGACATCAGCACCGCCATCCCAGATGGATACAAGATCCAGAGGAAAGACCGTCCCAAACACCCAGGAGGGGGCCTCGCCATCGCCCACAAGAGCACCCTCCACCTCACCACCTCCAGCAAAACCTTTCCCTCCGCCAAACACCTGCACTTCCAGATCCAGACCATCCCCAAAGCCACACTCTGAATAACCCTCATCTACAGACCCCCGACCGCGGAACACCCTTTGCCACCACCATCACCGACTTCATCGCACTCCGTGCCATTGCCTCCGCAAACTACATACTCATTGGAGACCTGAACTTCCACCTCAACAACCCCAGCGACCCCATCTCCACTATCCTTCGTGACAACCTTGCCAGCAGAACTTCAACAACTCGTCAACACACCGACCCACAGAGGAGGACACACCCTCAACCCCATCTTCGTTGTATTAAACAGCGTCCAATTTAGTGACACAACGCAGCCGCCATGGACCATTCACCACTACGTACACTTTGCCATCAACAAATCCAAGGCACCCAAACCAGCCCCACGCCCACCTCGAAGGAACTGGAGCAAGGTTACCTACGAACAACTTAACTCCAACCTCAACCACACCTGGCACCCTTCGCAAATGACGCAGCAGAGAACTCCACACCTGGATCTCTAACTGCGCAGACAAGCTCTCCCCGCTACGCAACCCTGACAAACAACACCCCAGGAAAGTCACCAGGTTCACCACCGCTCTCCAAGAAGCCAGACGCACCTGCAGACGCCTAGAGAAGAACTGGAGAAGCACCAAGACACCCGAAAACCACACCACCTACAAGGATGCCATCATGGACTACCACAACCAGATCAGAGACACCAAGAGGAACTTCATCCACAACAAAATCCTGGCCAACTTCATCAACTCAAAGGAACTTTTCAGTGTCATTCAAGAATTCACCAACCCACGCAGTGAAGCCACAGACATCATCCCATCCCAAGACCTCTGCGCCAAGCTTGGAACCTATTTCCACCTCAATATCAAAAACTTCTACGACAACTTCATTGACCATCCACAACGCGCCAAAGACGGCCCCCTCGCTCCCTAGAAAAACTAGTCAGCCACCATCTCCAACTGGACACTGATCACGGTCGAAGACACCACCTCGACCATGAAAAGCATCCACTCGGGCCCACACCGACACCTGTACCCCTCACATCTACCGCAGAGCTGCGGCTGCCATCGCAACCGAACTACAAAGCACCATCAACACCACCTTCAAAATAGATACCTTCCCAGATGACTGGAAGTGTGCAGAAGTCAGAACCCTGCTCAAGAAGCCCACATCTGACCCAACTGACCTCAAGAACTATCGGCCCATCTCGCTCCTCCCCTTCACAGCCAAAGTAGCAGAGAAAACAGTCAACAGGAAACTGACACGATTCATTGAAGAGAACGCCGTACTTGACCTGTCCCAATACGGATTTCAAAGCAACCACAGCACAGAGACTGCCCTACTCGCCGCCACAGATGACATTCGCTCCCTCCTGGACCAAGGCCACTTCTCAGCCTTCATCCTACTTGATCTATCATGGGCCTTTGAGACCGTCTCCCACCACATACTAGTCTCCAGACTAAATGAGACAGGCATACAAGGAGCAGCCCTGGACTGGATCCGATCATTCCTCACCGGAAGAAGCCAAAGGATCAGACTCTCACCCTTCCTCTCTTACCCCACGAAAATCACCTGCGGAGTCCCACAAGGTTCATCACTGAGCCCCACCCTCTTCAACTTCTACATGGCCCCCCTCGCAGCTGTCGTCCGACAACACAGCTTCAACATCATATCCTACGCCGATGACACCCAGCTCATCCACTCCCTCACCAAAGACCCCACCACTGCCAAACTGAAATTCCAGAAAGGAATGCAAGATGTGGCAGTCTGGATGACCAACAGCTGGCTGAAGCTCAACACAGAGAAGACAGAAGTCCTCGTCCTCAGTACCACCCCTTCTGCATGGGACAGCACCTGGTGGAGACCGCCCTCGGAAGCCCACCTACCCCCTCAGACCACGCCAAGCACCTCGGCATCGTACTCGACTCATCACTCACCATGAACCGATAAGTCAACGCTGTCACCGCCAGCGGCTTCAACACGCTCCGCATCCTCCGCAAGACCTTCAAGTGGTTCCACCCTGATGCAAGGAAGACAGTCACCCACGCACTCATCACCAGTAGACTGGACTATGGAAATGCACTCTACGCCAGCATCAACAAGTACCTACTCCGCAAACTCCAGAGAATACAGAACACTGCTGCCAGACTCGTCTTCGGCATCCCCCGACATGAACACATCAGCCAACACCTACGAAGTCTCTACTGGCTCCCCGTGGAGAAAAGAGTCACTGTCAAAATCCTCACTCACGCCTACAACTGCCTACACAACAACGGACCCAACTACCTCAATGACCGAATCAACTTCCACGTACCCAAAAGAAACCTCCGATCTTCCAACCTCGCACTGGCCGAAACCCCGCGCATCCACAGAGCCAGAGCAGGTGGAAGATCCGTCTCTCACATTGCAGCCAAGACCTGGAACGAGCTACCGGAAGAAATCAGGCGCGCCCCCTCCCTGAACACCTTCAGGAAGACCCTCAAGACCTGGCTGTTTGGCTAAACAGATCTGCAGACACCCCTACCCCCCATTAGCGCCTTGAGACCTTCACAGGTGAGTAGCGCGTTTACAATTCCCTGATTGATTGATTGAGGATTGACCTGTGTTGGGGATGCGATTTGGATAGTTTGTATGCTCTTGCTTTGCATGCTCCATTCAGCTACAACACAGACTGATGTACAAAAACACTTTAGATTAATTTGTGGTCAGTCGGTGCTCGCTTAATTTGGCACTCCTTGCATTGCCATGATGTATGCATACGCAATATATGGGGCATGGCTGACTGTTTTTGCATGTCAGCAAATTGTGCACTTTCACAAGTGAGGGCAGGGTCATCTGTCATCTATTTGCAGACCTAGTACATGTTGTTGTATTCAACATAAATGTGGCATAGCAGTGTCATATGTTCTGTATCATGTACTTAATTGTGTCTGATGGGTTCTGCAACATCTATGATTCCAGCATGCCATGGTGGTTTGTGTGATATTTTCATGGCTCTTCCCTTGTTGTGCTGTGTTGCACATGTGTTGATTGATTTGCCCTGTGTGGTTGTGTGCCTTGTTTGGACCTGTTCGTATGACATTTGCTACCTGTGCATTGTATCAATTTTGAGTTACGTGCTTGTGTACTTGAGATGTATGGTGTGTTCAGTTTGTACATACCAGCAGCAGTCCATTTCCATAAATGCCATTCTCAAACCGCTGGTTGATGACCGATTGGCGAAATATAAATGAGTCATTTATTTATTTATTCATGTCTAAAGCGCATGGTTACGCTACCCGGCGTGTCCCCGTGCTGAATTGGACTTGTTACTAGAAACTCGGTGCAAACATCTCCCAGAGCATACACGCGGGAGGATCGTCTGTCTTTATTTGCATCACAGTACAGAGGAGAAGAGCACGGTTTTCAGTTTTTTCCTAAATGTGGTTTCACATTGCTCGACTCTTAGAGTTGCAGGGAGCTTATTCCACAATGTTGCCACCATGTGTCTAAAGGACCTTGACCCCATTCTGGTGGTCCGTATTCTAGGGATTTTTACCAGCTCCCTTCCTTCTGATTGCAGCTTGCGGCCTGGGATGTAGTGTACTACCAAAGGGTGCAGGTATTGTGGTCCTTTTTTCGCAAGAATTTTTTGGCAGTGACACAGTGCCTTAAATTGTACTCTTTTTCTACCGGCAGCCAATGTAAGTCCTTCAACGCTTTTTTTGCAGATGCTCTTTTAGGGAGATTCAGTACCAGCCGAGCTGTGGCATTTTGTACTACCTGTAGCTTGGTTTGACCCTTTTTAGACGCTCCCAGGTATAATACATTCCCATATTCCAATTGGGATGTTACCAGGGCGTGCACTATGGTTTTCCTAGTGCTAGATGGAAGTAGGTCTAATATTTTCCTCAATGTTTTTAGGGTACCGAAGCATTTACCCACTACCTTCCGTATCTGGGCATCGAAAGATAGTTTAGTGTCTAGCCAGACACACAAATTTTTTACCTCTGTTTTTGGAGTGGGTACGGGAACTAGTACTTCTGGCCACCACGTAGAGGACCATATGTTAGGGGTTTTACCCACTATCATCACCTCTGTTTTAGTTCCATTCAACTTCAGGCAATGATTGGACATTCATTTTGCCACATCCTCCAAGCATCTCGAGAAGTTGAGCGATTTCTGATTGTTGTTTCCGGAGAGTGTTACCATCAGCTGGGTATCATCAGCATTTGATACGATGTTTACCTGATGCTTTTCTACCAGTTCAGCTAGAGGTCCCACATAAAGGTTGACCCCTGTAGGACTCCCTGGGATAGTGCCACACTTTTTGATGTTTGCGATTGTTGCAATACTTGGAAACTTCGCAATGATAAAAAGGAAGTCAGCCATCATAAAGCAAGGCCTACTACACCGCACTCTTCCAGTCTGTGCAAAAGCAGCTTATGTGAGACGGTATCGAAGGCCGCACTTAGGTCCAGTAAGAATATTGCAGCTGTCTGCCCCTCATGCACACTCCCAGGGAACTTGGCAACGACATTGATGAACAGGCCCGGGTGGACCACTATTGCCTGAACGTTGATGGAGTGTATGTGGTTACTGTTCCGGTATATGTGCGCAGTGTCTGCAGGAGGCAAAAGTAGGACATGGATGCAGTCAATGGCCCTCAACACATGCGGAAAACCAGCAATGTCATAGAAGCCTTGTTTGTTCTCTATTTGTTCCTGTTCAGTGTTGGGGAAGTGTGGATGCTATCAGGCTGATGATGGCATCCAAAACATTGGGTAGGATCCTGGTGAAGGATGACTGTGAGACTCCACCCACTCTGGCAGTGTTGGTTGGAAGGTACCAGAGGCCAAAATGTGCTGCACTGCAAGTAGCTTTGTCTGCAGAGGGATGTTTGTGCTGGTATCTTGCCTGCAGCATTAGTGCTATCTGTGTGAGTATGCGTAAGATGGAGTTCCTCTTCAGCCTGTAGTGTGCTATCACGTCATTCTGCTGGAGAACTATCAGGGTGATGCGTTGGCGGTAGACCCATGCTCTTCTTTGGCGTTGCCTCTGTGGTGGTCCTGATGGCGCAGGCAGTGGTGGTTGTGGTCTTCTTGGGGCTCCAAGGTGCAGGAGTAGTAGCTCCTTGACATCATTTGGTGTGCAAATGAGGTTCTGGCTTTGTCTCCCTTATATTCTATTATTTTTGCTCCAGTTTTTTAGATCAGCTTTTTTCTGGTCTTAAAAAACAGCTGCTACCTGGTCTTAGCGGGAGTTTTTTGAGACTATCGCCGGACAGAGGATTCATTGTAAATATCGCGAAGTGGGCTTAGCATCAATTTTTATGTGGGTATGTCCATCTGGCATATCATTTTCATTAAGTCCCGCTAACAGAATTGACGATCTGGAAATTGCACGTTGACGAAGGAAAAGTGCTGCTAACTGCAGTTAGCAGCAACTTGCAAAGACGGCAATAAATAAAAAAGCTACTGTAGCGTCATAAAATTGATGCTACAGTGTTTTTAACTCCTTGTACATATTGCCCATTATTTCCTCTTTTGAAGATAACCTTTTTAGAGTAGCAAATTTCAAGAGAATTACTTTTTTGCTAGATGGATGCTGTATTATACGCCCCAATTCCTACATAAATTTTACCCTAACTTCCTAATCAAGGTTTCAGATATAGTACGGAGATCATATTCTCTATACTTGTCCAGTTTTTAGGTTTAAATCTTTTTTATTGATTTAACAACAAGCAAGTCAATTTGCTGTGCAGGAAACATCAAATCGTGGGCTACGCAGAGCCCGAGCAGGTGACTTGGCACAAAGTTCAAACTGAGGATATAAAGAACAAAAGAAATAATCTCCCCCATTCCCTCTACCCCCTCCCCTTGCCCATCCACTGCAAATTAGGAATCGTGTTTGGGCGTAGAGTGGTTCACCATTGTTATGTGTCCTGATGAGCGGTAGTGTCGGATGTGTTGAGACGTTGGAGACCTTCTTATCTTGGGCACATAAGTTCTCGGAACTCCTGGGCAAGTATGGCTAAGAGTGGCTGCCAGAGGTCTCCAAAAGTCAAGCCTTTCCCTTCAGGTGTAAGGGATATCTTCTCCATCCCCAGCACGTGTAACAAACGCTGGAGCCAGCCCGTGTGTTAGAATCTTTTTAGAGCCAACTAATTAGGTTTAGAAGCCAAAAGTTTATCTTTTTATCTGTCTCAGTTGCACGATCACAGATTTTATAATTGCGGAAATCGACAAGGTGCTCACTGTTTCTTCAATGGCAAGCTAAGATGGCTAGGGTAAGAGCACTTGAATATTCATGTGCTAAAAGGAATAAACAACTAAGGCGATTACAACAGCCATGGTTCCTTTTACCATTGAATGAGGTTATGGAAGGTAGTCACTGAAAGGGGATTGAACACGCACTGGCACTTTAGGATGTTTAATTGCACAAGCTGTTCATTATTACACTTTATTTGTATGCTTGGCTGCACATGGTCAGATTGTTTTGCTCCCCATCATAGGTGGGGAGACACAGACATGATGATCTGTGGACGGATAAGCTGTTAGCAGGTACCTAGAGGTTCCTAGGAAGATAAGTGTTTTAAACTGCTTTTAACTACTTGCCACAAACTTTATGATATTTTATTTTATCACGCATTTTAAACTCACTGCGCTGTAAACCCTTTGCTATTGCATTGTTTTCTTTCAATTAAGGATTCAAACGAATTGTGACAGTCACTGAATTTTGCACGCATTGTATTTTGAAAATTGCATGCATTTTAACTTTGAAAATTGAATTTTAAAAGTCTCTCAGCTCATACCTTTTACGCCACTTCAATCGCTCACTTCCTCCCCGGTCCCCCACAGCTGTTGATGATAGAGTGGAAAAACACTAGATTCCCCTCACTTCAGGCAGCACCCTTAGCAGCAGTCATCTTGGAAGGGAGACAGTCTAGTCTCTCCGAGGGTCTCCAGCCGCACAGTATTAAAGTGGGGGATGGCGGCGACATGCAGCGGAAGCGTGCAGCGGGTGCGCCGCCGGTGCGCTGAAGGCGCGCCAAAGGCAAGCCCGTCAGTGCCCGTAGCGCGTCCCGCACCAGAGACACTGCCCATTTTCCCCAGGCAGCACCTCACTAGGGACTCCATATTAGCTTTAAACCGAAACCTCTCAAGCTGCAAAAACGAACTGGAGGCAGCAAACGGGAAAGGGCCAGTATGTTGCAGGAACTGCAAACAAACTCTCAGGCCCACACAGGACACAATATAGGAAAACATCACCAAACTAATTGGCATACGAAGTCGGTTAATAAACACTCGTTCGTTGTGTAAACATGTCCAACATATCTATGATCGAATTATCTTTATATATAAAAACGAAAGTATGTCTGTTTATCCTTTATGCATTACTACACCATTCATCTGATCGCCATGAAACTTTGGAAAGTTGTTGAGTACACTCCCGCAAAGGTTTCTGGCTAAAACAAAAAAACAAAAAAAACTAAATATAAACAAATTTAAAAAATTGTTAAAAGTTGTTGAGTACACTCCCACGAAGGTTCCCCCCCCCAAAAAAAATAAAAATAAAAAATTGTTAAATATCGCCCCCCCGGCCCCCAGGGTGTTTATAATCTTTCCAATACTGAAATTTACAGTTTACGGTGCGACTCGCTTTTGCAATGACCATCAACAAAGCACAAGGACAATCGCTGCGAGTGTGTGGACTACATTTGGAGAATCCGTACTTCTCACATGGACAACTGTATGTGGCCAGCTCACGCGACGGAAAACCTTCTGATTTATTCATGTACGCACCAGACGGAAAAACTAAAAATACCGTGTATCCACAAGCACTCGAATAAATAAACAGAATTAAAACAACACTTTAAAATATTTTCGATATTAAAATGAATACGTTTCAATAAAAATGACACAATGTAAATTGAATGTTATCATAACAAGTTTCCTTAAATTTCCTTTCTTCTGAGATCGCAGCAACGCGCGACGGGTAAGCTAGTACATGATAAACTTGATTGCCTTTTTGTTACCGAAACCTGGCTGAAGGCCTGGTGCAATTCCGTTATAGTTATCCAGAGATTATACAGACCAGAACAGCAACGTGGGGGATGTCTAGCAATCATTCATTGCAGTTCTCTGAAGTGCACAACACCTCCATTATCAGACATCAAAGGAGCAGAAGGCATCAGCTTCTATTTCCAACTAGAAGACTCCGTTGATTTCATGGGTGCATTACTCTACTGCTCACCTGGGCCATACTAGGCCTTTCTAAAAGACATAGTGAGGTCGCTCACTCTTAGATTCTCCAATTTTACCCTGTTGGGAAATATTAATCTCCATCTTGACACACACGATGGCTTAGGGGCTACTAGCTTCAATTAAATCATGGACACTCTTGGCCTAGAGCAGCGGATTTTTTCCACACCCACAACACTGGCCATATGCTAGACGTTATCTGTTCCAACTTCAAAACCCTTAAAGTCAAGACCCCAGTTGACTTAACATGGACCGATCATAAGCTGATCCCTTTGAAATCACAGCCCAAAGCACATCAAACATCATTGGACATGACAGGTCCCTGCAACGAAATAAGGCAATGTGGAAGAAAATGACAGCTCATCCTGACTTACATCCAGCTGCGTTAGCATGCAGACCTAACTTGTCAGGAGATCCAAAAGTAGACAACCAGCTCTTCATGAAGTGGCTTGACACCCTGAGGGACCTTTTTTCACCTACAGATCCACAAAACAGCCGACCAAAAAAGAAGCCCTCCGCCCCATAGTACTCGCAAACTCTAAAAGAATTACAAACCTATTGTAGGATCCTAGAGCGTAGATGGCGTCCGAATTACGAGCAGATTCAACTAAGTAATTTTAAAAGGGCCCCCAAAAACTAATATACCCAGATCAAAATAGCCAAAAAATCATACTACACAGGTATTAAAACTAACAACTCTCACCAAAAAACTATCTTTAAGAGAGTCAACACCTTCACTAATCCAAAGCACTGCAACAAGTGATCCCCCCATTTCTGCAATAGCATAGCAGACTATTTTGAACAGAAAGTTCTGACACTACAAAAAGATTTTAATCCTCTTCTTTTTGCATCCAACAACAATGACGCCACTTTAGGCAAAGATAGACCGACCCTGCAAACTTTTAAACTGATCGGCCGTGACGAATCCCCTCAGGTGATCCTTAATACTAGATGAGGTTCCCCCATTGATCCCTGCCCTCCCTTGATCTCACACACCATAATCGATGTTGTAAATCCCATCATAAACAAAATAATAAACTCGTCTCGGTCATCTACTATGATCCCAGCAGAATGGAAGATCGCTGCAGTCAAACAACTGCGAAAGAAGTAACTTTCGGATCCTTCTACCCTCACCAATGTAAGACCTATCTCCCTTCTGCCATGCCTCAGCAAAATCACATACAACCATGTTAACATCCAACTTACAACTTACCAGGAAGAAGCAAACTTGTTTTACCCCTAGCAATCCGGTTTCAGAGCTCATCATTCAACAGAGGCAGCTCTATTGTACACGGCTGAATCCCTCAGAGCAGCCCTTGATCAAGGAAAAAATGCAGTTCTGGTTCTATTAGACCTGTCGGCCATGTTTGACACGGTCTCATAAGCCATTCTCCTAGACCATCTTGAATCCTACGGCATTTCCCAAATTGTCTTGGCCTGGCTAAAGAATTTCCAGCAGAACCGCAGACAAGTTAGCACACTTGGCCTATTTACATCTGAAGAAAAAACACTGCTCTCTGGTGTCCCTCAGGTTTCCAGTCTTAGCCCTACACTTTTCAATGCCTATATAGCCCCGCTGATCAGCCTGATATCGTCCTTCAACAGAGAGACCATCTCATATGCTGACCATACGCAGTTAATTCTGGTATTGGACAAGAACACCACTCAGAAGGAAACCTCTGCCTATGTCTTACCGCCACTTTCCTTCGGATGTAAACTAATCATCTACAGTGTAACTCGGAAAAGACAGAAATGCTACCATTAGGGCAAGAGAATATCTTTTCCCCAAACATCTGGTGGCCAGCTGACACCACTCCCTCACCCAATACAGTTACAGTGGTCAGAAACCTAGGAATCAAATTCAATGATCAACTCTCCTTCAAACAGCAATCACTGGAAGTTGCTGGAACCTGTTTCCAGATTATAAAATCACCCCCAATTTTTCTTGGTTTACATCCTATCTCAGCCAGACATACAGTAGCATTTGCCCTATTCACATCCAGATTCGACCACTGTAATAGCCTCTACGCAGGCACAAACAAGTCAGTCTTACATAAGCTCCAAATGGTCCAACACGCAGCAGCACGTCTAGCGCTGAAATGGCAGGGGCGGTCTTCTGCCTCAACAGCCCTAAAAACTCTCCACTGGCTGCCAATTTACAAAAGAGTTTTGTTCAAGATCCTAATAATTACCTACAGGATTGTCCACTCCTCAGGCCCACACTACCTCAGAACTAGATTCACACAGTACATACCTTCCTGGGATCTTGGATCGGCTAACGCAAATCTGTTTAAAATACCAACATTCAAATATGTCTCAAAGAGAGGAAAATCTCTCGCAGTGATAAGCTCCAGGGCATGCACCAACCTCCCTAACCAGCTCCGGCAGTTTCAGTCCAAACACTTTTCAGGAAAACCTTAAAGACCTGGATTTTCTCTGCCCTAGACGCCCTATGTAGAACCTTTATCTAATTGCCTTACTGCTCACACAGCCACCCAGTACTGTTCCTTCTCTGGAACCACTTAGCGCCATGATGCTCCTTGGAGTGACAGTCGCGCTCTACAAGTGTACAATTACATTACATTACATTACGAATAAGTATGGATAAGGCAGGGGCTGTAGCACTTTATTTGTTTGTGTTTTTGCACTAAGTATGATTGCCTTATTTTTCGGGTGTAAGTAAGAGGAGTATTTGTTGGTTTAGCTGCAGCAATGCTTGTATCAATGCTATTGTACTTTCTCTATTTGTATAGTGGTATTTGAAATGTTTTTTTTCTCTTTTAAACATTGTCGGGGTGCAAAAGGGATTCGCTTGAGAGGAGCATTTGTTTGCCAGTGACTATAGTATTTTAATATCTTGCGTTTTTTGTTTGTACTGTCTAGAAATTATCCTCTATGCAGAAATTGTCCTCTATGTACCAACACCATGTTTTAAAGTGACATTTTTGTTTCTTATAAATAAATACATTTAAATGCAGAAGGTGAGGGGATTCTTGTAGCACTCTAGAAATGGACTAAGTCAATCAGTTCCTTCCATACAGTAGTGCAAAACTCTGTTGGACCTTTCAATTTGAGTGAAATTCTCTCTCATTGAGTTAGATCTCTGGTGTTGAGAAGCCATGTGTCGTTTCTTGAACTCTTTCTTCTTCACTGACATAATTCCTATTAAGAGCCACGGTTAATGCCCTTTTCATAAAAGAGATCAGTTATTATAATCTTATATTCATTATTCAACTTACAGAAATATCTTTTCAAAGAGAATATGCAGGGATTTGGGTACTACTTAGAGAATTACCAGGTAAGATGAGTGGCGGCTCTTCAAGGTAGTCTTCAATCACCAAGGTATTACAGAGGTCTTCAGAGCAGGTGTGAACTTTCACACGTCTTGTCGAGCGACTGAGTAAGCCCTCTTCGTACGAACCGTTGTAGGCGATGCCAATGTCACACCCCTTTATTGCTGCAGACACATTGTGTTTATCTGATATTACAGAGGGAGAGACAGGGAAGAAAAAACAAACCTCAAATGAGTGCACAGCAAAAACAGAGGCCGACATATTTATCAGAGAATAAGAACACCGATGACATAACTCAAAGTGAAATGCATAAATTCTTGGGAAGTTGGGGTACATTGGTATCCCTATGGTACTAGCTACTATGGGTTCTAGAAGTAGCACACCTAAAATCAGAGAATCACAGGATTCAAACCTATTCATAAACTGCATTTTGTAGTACATACTACAAAATGCTTATCACATACCCATGCGCCAAGATGCTCTGAAGGGAGCAAAAGTCGTGCTCTACAAATATTCATTTCAATTCAAGAGGTCTATGCCTCCGACTACCTTTTGTTTTCTGTGTGGAGATCTCCACCCTGATGGCAAAGATATCCGCACATGTAAGTATACGTTTAAGTAGTAAATTTGGGATGATAGAGGAGAGTTGCTGTAAATGAGGAATACCTATTACTAAATGGGAAGGGTTAAGGGACAACTAAGGAGGGGTATAAAGGGGGCTATGGAGAGGTTTTGAGGGGGGGGCAAACAGCCACCCAGAAAAATGTAAGTAAATTGTTATTTATAAACTGTCCTTCTATAGGTAGTGTAGCCAAAAAGGTCCCAACACAGTAGTAAATGTACTCCATTTCCGAGCTGGTGTAAGTCCAGCACTACCCAAGGCAAACACCCTCCCGTACGAAATGATGGCAGTAAGGACTATACATTAAAACCAAATAAGAATGAATGTTAAAACAAATTAAATAATTTAAACATATAAATACATTTTACTTAATATTAAAAAATGTTTATAAACAAACATGTTTTATTACATTTTGAAATATTGTATTACAATTTTGTAAATTTAAAAATGAATCTAACAATATGTACAAAAATGTATTACATGACCTTAATTTTCCACATTATGTTTAATATTTATCAATAATTATATTTTTTCCATTAGTTTGGATTTTTTTTATGTAAACTTCAGGAAAATAATTTTCATTAACTGTATTTAATATTAACATTTGTAATTTAAAATTAAGTTATTAATGATCTAACTTTTCCATATTGCTCTACATATGAAGTAAAATATATCTAAAATAAATACATTAGATTTTTAACATTAATATTTAACATAAAAATATTGTTTCTATTTATTTTTTAATTTTAATACACATTTATGATTTCCCCTACATAAAATCTCAATTGCAGAGGTACCTGTCAAGTATGTAGAAATTCATATATGATTAAATAGTCACTACGAGTAGTAACTAAAAAGTCATATTTTACATTGCTACTGACTCCACCCCATTTCAAGGGTGTGGTAATGTAAGTCTACACTTTACACATAAATGGTGAATAGCAAAAAGTAGTAAAGTTAAAGTTACTCAAAAGTGTAAATGTACTTTACAGGTGTGGATTTACCTTTAGAAATAGGCCCATTGGAATTGAAGTCTCAGTGTATTTGCAACTTCTTGTGACCATAAATGGCATTCACAACATATTTCAGAATGGCTAATGAAACAATGCCTCTTTTGGTTACATGGAAAGTGGAATAAATTAGACTGGCAAACCTGAACAGTCCGTTGTGGCTGTTTCCCCACAGCCTTTTATAAGCTTTTGAATAAAATGTAACTGGTGGATTTCAGTGTTTTTAGGAGTTAAAAATGATATATTTTAAGTGACATTTTCATCTAACTATAACGTCACTTTACATTTGTTTTTTTTTTAGTCAATATATATTTAATATAACGTGAGAAACTTAAAATTAAAGAAATTATTTCACAGAAAAGCGAAGAGTGGAAAATCTCAAGAACCAGAAGTGAAGCTGAAGATCTGAATATTCTACATCAATTACATTTGCTAGAGATGGAATGTGAAGGGATGGTACAACCGGGGTCAGTAAAAGAAACAGCTGAAATGATGGGCCTTGACAAATATATAACAGCAAAAGACTCCATTCAAACAAAAATCGAACCTTGTCCCCATAACACCAAAAGGCCATTTTTAGTGGCAGGGTTTTTCTTACTCTTCTCCACCTATTTTTCACATCCGTTTCTAATGGGCAAACTAACAGGCGCACGTGCTAAGGCGAGAGCTCGTCGCCTCCAAGCAAAGGAGGAAGCTGAGGCGGCTAAATTAGCGGGTCAGGAGGGCAGAGAGGAGGTATCTTCTGTGAGCTCAGAGGAAGAGATGGAAGAGATATCTGGTAACAATTGTGGCATAGAGGAGCCAGCAGAGACATTGGGTAATAATCTTGTATCTGAAATACTGCAGAATGGACTTCCTAGACAAGACTCTTTGAGAGCTGCCACACAGCTGAAGACACAGGTTACAAATAAGCCTCTAAAGCAGTTTCCCTTGTTTGAGACCAAGCCTAACTCATCCGCAACCAGCACCCCCACTCTGCCGACCCCGGTCTAGCGTCATTAACATCAATGACTGCTACAGGTGTTTCATTTTCGAAGGCTGGTGGGTTAATATCAAACAATACTGATACAACATCGTCTTGCCTCTCGATGGTCGGGGTTCCAAAGGCAATGGCCGCTGCAGTAGCCACAGTTACAGCTACAAATAAAGGAGTATGTCACCTGGCGAATCTGGCCACCGCTCAAATGGTGCCTACCGTAATGGAGGGAATAGACATACATAGTCCAATCTTAACTAAGGATACTGAGACTACTCAGACTACTGGGACACTGCAGTTGTCGGTTAAAGATATGTTGAATTTGATATTAGATGAAGTACGAGAAGTCATACAGTTCCAAAGAGCAGAGCTGGTTGTGATTCAACTTCGACTGGATAAAATTGAGGACTTAGTATCCACATTCCCTGTTCGTCTTCAGGAAGCTGAAGGCAGAATCTCCGGCTTAGAAGACGATATGTCTGAAGTTAAGAAGGACGTTAAAATTGTCTCCAAAACGTCTAAGGCTTTGGAAGCTAAGCTTGATGAATTGGAAAATTTCAAACGAAGATCAAACCTTAGAATAGTAGGGGTTCCGGAAGGAATTGAGGGGTCTAATATGGTCCAATGGGTCTCTTCTTTTCTTTTGCATGAAGTTAAAGGGGATTTGACGATCACCCAAGCTCACCGGGTGCCAGCTCAGCCATTTCCAAATTCCACACTTACCCGCACTATTTTGTTAAATTTTGCAGACGTTCGCATTAAAGAGACAATTTTGTCCAGGGCCATTAAACAAGGTCAATTCGCTGCAAATGCTACTACAAAATGTCGGATATTTTCCGACATGTCAGCTGCTGCATCTCATCGCAGAAAGGAGTTTGTAAATATTTTACATCTGTTCAAAGCTAAGGGGGCCCAAGCCTCAATTGCGCAACAGTCAAAACTAAAAGTACTGATCAAAGGCAAATTTTGTTTGTTGACAGATGTAGATGAGGCACAAGATCTGCTTAGCAAAATGTTGCCTGGCTAGATATTTAATATACCTCTGTGCTTTCTTTCTCTTCTTTTTTCTTTTTTCTCTTTTTCTTTTTTTTATCAGAGGATGCTGTTGTCGGTGGTATGGAGGAGGAGGGGGATAGAGGGGGGTGTTTGGGTGGTTATGGGGTGTTATACCAAGACACCTCTATGGTAGGGGTTAAGACTCAGTGGCAGGCGTGGGTGAGGGCAGCAGGAGGATGGCCACGGGTGAAGTCTTGGGGGGGGGCACAGGTGGTTGGGATAAAAAAGGTGAAAATAGTTACGTTTTTTGCAGTAGGTTTCTTTTTAGTGGAAGAGTTTCTTCTTAAGATTTTTGTTGCATATGAAAAAGCTGGGATTGTACTACTTATGCTGTTGCAATGTTCAATGCACACAAGCTGTAATATGTGTTATGTCTACTAATGGGGGGTTGAAATTAATTTCTTTTAATGTTAATGGTTTCAACAATAAGAAAAAAATGCGCGCCATAGAGTCATGGATTCGTACTGAGAATCCCGCTGTTATAATGTTGAAAGAGACCCATCTCTCCGCTCCTAAAAAGGAGGATTTTTCGATGTTTAAAACATGGGCTTTGTTCCGTGGTTTTTCATGCGCCATTACTTCACAACGGGGAGTCGCTCTTTTCTTGAACAAAAACATGGAGGCTGAAATTATTCAGACGGAGGAGGATGGTCTAGGTCATTGGTGTTGGGCCTTGTGTAGTATTAAAAAACAACAAAGGCCTATTACCTTTGTCAGCTTTTACGCCCCTATACAAGATAATTCTCGGATTTATGACGCTATGTTTCAGTCTTTGTTATTGGTGGGAGGGGATAATATTATAGGTGGTGATTTCAATATACTTATGAACCTTAATTTAGATTACACCACATCCTCCAAGAGACAGTCTAAACCTAAATCCTTTAGTACAATGTTAAACAATATGTCAATACTTGATCTATGTGATCCATGGCGCTTGAAAAACCCACAGAAAACTGACTTTATTTGTTGGTCGGGCAGGTTTAAATCATCCTCCCGTATTGATTTTTTTTGGCCTCTAGGCAACTTAATTTTTCTTCTCAGAAAATTTGTCATAATGGTTTTTCAGATCATGCGATGGTGGTTATTGAATTTGTTGTGGGAGACAATACTAAAATTCCTAAACGATGGATCTTTAATAAAGCACATTTACAAGAGATAAACTGGGTTTCTGAACTCAACTCAGAGATTACGGATTTTTTTGCCCGAAATATAGGCACAGCCCCCGTTCACAATATTTGGGACTCCCTGAAGACCTTTATTCGGGGTATAGTCATGAGCAAAGATGCAGCTGACTGGCTCGCTGTAAAAAATATTAGGAATTCTCTGTTACAAAGAATTCAGGTTTTAACAGCACAACGATACTGCAATCCAACTTGCAACATTCAGAATCAACTTAGTGAAGCTAAGCGGGAACTTAGTGCCCATTTCTTCGCTCAAAGTGAAGAGGTTTTCCGTAGACAATCCCAAAAAGTCTATGAAGAAAGTAACTTTACGGGTACATTTTTAGCCTGGCAGGCCAAAGAACAAACTGCAGCAAATTTGATACACTCTCTAAAAAGTCCAGTAACCTATATTGAGACATCTGATCCGGCAGAAACAAGTTCATTAATGTTCTCCCACTATCATTAAATTTATAATACACAGTATTTTATCGACCATCAAAATTTGTCTGTTTTTTTGGGGAGATATGCACTTCCTAATCTATCATCAGACGATCAACTAATTATGCGAAGCCCATTTTCTAGGGAGGAATTGGAACTGGTTGTCTAGGATCTTCCATTGGGTAAGGCCTGCGGCCCAGATGGTTTTCCTGCAGAGTTTTTTAAGGTCTTTTTTAGTTCTTTCCACGATTTGTTTTAGTTACTGCTGAATTCTATGCTCGATGGTGGGCAAGTTCCCGTATCCTTTCATGAAGGCACGGTCGTTAGTTTTTTGAAAAAGGGGAAAGAACCTAAGGACCCTAATTCATACAGACCGATCACGTTACTAAATTCGGATTATAAAATTGCCACCAAATTACTGTCACTTCGTTTTACCAATATCACGGCTGATTTGATCCATCCCGATCAAAATGGGTTTATTATAGGAAGGCAATTATTTACAAATACACATTTTTTGACTGAGGCATTCGATTATTTTGAGTCACGGGGGTTACCGGCTTTGGTCCTACTATTAGATGCAGAAAAAGCTTTTGATTTGGTGGTCTGGGACACACTTTTTATCATTTTGAAATATTTTGGGATTCCACAACAAATTATCAATCTAATACAGAATCTGTACACCGGTGCTACTGCCAACATAATTATCAATAAGCTTTCAGCGGGTTCAATTTTAGTCCAGCGGGCAACTAGGCAAGGTTGTCCTTTGTCTCCTATTCTGTTTGCCTATTTTATTGAACCACTTGCAGTAGCTATTCGTAATTGTGTACAGATTGTTCCTCCGGTCACCTCTATGGCCAAGATAAAGTTATATGCAGATGACATTATGTTATTAATTAAACCGGATCTCCAATCACAGACACAGGCTCTTCAGATTTTCAAAGAATTTGAGGTTTTAGGGGGCTATCGAATTAATAAAAAAAAAACGGAAATTTTGGTTTGCGGGGGGGCAGGCCCAGTATTACATCCGGATCTGTACGGTTGTATTAATCCAAAATCTAAAAGGTGACTGGGGGATTTTATTATCTCCCATAATCCAGGATTTATACACACTTAATTTTGTTACTTTGCTTCGGAAGGTCCGCTCAATGTTTGCTCGGTGGGACCCATTACCACTATCTATTCTTGGCCGGGTTGCCCTGATTAAAATGTCCATACTCCCCTTTTCAATTTTTTATTCTCCACTATTTTCTTGAGTAGAATCTATGTTTTCCGCTTTTGTCTGTAATGTAATGTAATTCTATTTTTGTAAAGCGCAGCTTACACTCCACGGAGCATCTTGGCGCTGACCATTCGTGTCTAAGAGGTGTTTGGCAGGGAGCTAGTGAGACATCGGTAGGACAATATTAGGTGTTGCTGCGGTGTGGATTTTAGACCAGATTTAGTCTGGGCTAAAAAAACACTTAGAATCGCCATAGGGACTTTATATGAAGAGACAGAACATGGAGGCCTCTCATTACCAAATCTAAAAGATTATTATAATGCATACTTTGCACAGTATCTAGACAGATTCAAAAATGCAATCCCAGGTGTGGGTTTATTCATACATTTTTTCTTTGAGTTAATTTGTTTAGAGATTCAGATTCCATCCCCCTTTCTTGTGCCCAAATCACCTAAATTTGTTCGATATAAGACCCTGAATTGGTTTTTCAAACGTCGGGATGCCATGCTTAAGAGATACTCCCTCCCCCTCTTTAACTTAACAACTCCCCTAATTGGCGTTTTTGCTTTTTTAGGCATCAAAATTGAACCCATCATTATTGCAAACCTGGGGCGCGCTGGCTTAAAAATGCTATCAGAATTTATGGGGAATGGGTCCTAGTTAGCTGTTGACGCAATGACACGTTTAATTCCTGTCAACTTTTTGTTAATCGGAACCTACAATGTGATCTATAAAACTCTGGCGCAATTGGACCCCAGTCATATTAATATTCCTTCCCCGTTGGCAGAAGATCTCTTTGTGAATTTCTCAATAAAGAAACTCGGGGAATGGAAATATTGTTTGGCACAGAGTAGGGAGGCAGAGCTGAGCTCTAAAGCTGTACGAAAATGGCATGTCCAAAAAAATTGAGTGTTGTCTATCAATACATGGAAAACTATCAATAATTTCAACTTTGGATTATTACGTGGCGCCAGTTGGTGTAGAATGTTGTTCTTGAGCAAATGGCTTCTGTACCGTACTCCTGCAGTTATCGCCAAAATGTATGACAATACGTCTGCTAATTGTTTTAGATGTTTTCAATGCGATCCAGCCAATTGGTCTCATATTATGGTTTACTGTCCGAAAATTAAGTCTTTCTGGGACGAAATTTTTGTCTTTCTTAAAACTTACTATGTGATTCCGGTTTCTTGCAACATAAAATGATTGCTGTTTGGTTGTGATCCTGATTGTAAACTCTCAGATTATTTGGCAAAACTGGTTTATATTGTAATGGCAGTTGCCAGATTATTGTTATTTCAGAACCGGCGTTCAACACAGGTTCCGGTGTTTCAGGAGTGGTTTGATAAAATGAAAAGGGTCAGGAAAAGTGAACAAATGTATGCAAAACGGGTTGGGGGATAAAAAAGTTTTAAAAAATCTGGGGACTGTATTTCGAGTAACTTCCTGTATATTATGTCTTATATTGGAAAGAATGATAATGTCAATAGTACTTCTGCAACATTTATACTTTTTGTATCCGATTTAAAATGATGCAAATAACTTCAATAAAAAATAAAAAAATAAAAATAAAAACACCAAAAGGCTCAATTGATGCACCCCTGACCAGGCCAGGTCACCCCCCTGCTGCCAGCCAGCTCCACCTGATCGCCTGCCGCTGCTGGGCCGAACGCGGGTCCTTAGTGCGTCCTGGTTGTACTGTATTTGCTGCTCTTTCTCCTCCCCTTTTTTCCACTTTTGTGCCTCCTGTCCCACATTTCATCGCTGTTTCCTGCCCAGCGCGTCCCCCCACCACCCCTTTGCTTCTGTGACCATTTTTCCCGCCGCTGCCCCCAGTGGCCATGCCCCCTCGCCGCCCCGCTTCCGCCTCCCAGCTGCTTCTCCCTCACTCCCACCTTAAATGGCGGCCGCTGCTGGACAGCAGGAGTGAACCCTGACCCTGCTCGCAGGCCAGGTCACCCTCCTGCTGCCAGTCAGCTCCACCTGATCGCCTGCCGCTGCTGGGCCGAACGTGAGTTCGCGCCCACTCTGCTCTCAGCCGTTTTCACCGCTTGTTGGTCTGTACTGTATTTGCTGCTTAGTGCGTCCTGGTGGTACTGTATTTGCTGCTAATTTGCCTCCCCTTTTTTCAGCTTTTGTGCCTTCTTTCCCCCGTTTCATCGCTGTTTCTTGCCCAGCGTGTCCCCCCACCACCACTTTGCTACTGTGACCATCTTTCCCACCACTGCCCCCTGCGGCCATGCCCCCCTCGCCACCAAGCTCCCACCTCCTAGCTGCTCTTCACTACCTCCCCGCCTTAAAGGGCGGCCGCTGCGCAAACGCGCCAAAGGGAAGCCCGTCTGCCCCCTGGACCCCGCGCACGCCAAGACGCCAGACTCCGATACAAAGCCAACACCCTCCTCACTCTCAACACCGGCCGAGACCACCGCTGCTTCCAGGCTGCCCTGAAAAGCATCCCGGACCCTTTTACTGCCACACCTGCCACTTCACCTGCGACAGAACCACCAAACCTCCTAGGACCGGACCCAACCACCTCTGCTGCATACTCCTCAACACCCGCTCCGCAGGCAAACACGCTGTTGAGTTCTGTGACCTACTCGACACCACAGCCCCAGATGTTGCCTTCCTGACCGAGACCTGGTGGAAGGACTCCTCGGCACCTGACATTGCCATAGCCATCCCGGACGGCTACAAGATCTCCCGCAGAGACCACACCAACGGAATGGGAGGAGGAATAGCCATCATCCACAAGTCCACCCTCCAGGTCCACACTCTCGCTGATGACTGCCTCAACTTCGCTGAACACCTTCACTTCCGGATCCACACCGACCCCAACACTACCCTCAGAGAAACACTCCTATACGGACCCCCGGGCCCCACGACCGCACACCAGACAGCCACGCATCCCACAAGGACGCTATTTGCAGACATTACCACCTCATTAGAACAACCAAGAGATCTTCCTTTAAAGCACGCCTGGACAACAACGCACACGACAGCAAAGAACTGTTCATCATAGTGAAGGAACTCTCCAACCCTAGCGCCAATACCAACGACGTACCGCCCTCGCAAGATCTGTGCGACTCACTGGCCACCTTCTTCCTTCGCAAGATTGGCAACATTCAAGACAGCTTTAACACCTCATCCACCACGACCGCTACAGACCCCACCCCGGACATCACCTACACCACCCAGCTGACCTCCTGGACCCACGTCAACGACGACGAGACACTCAAGGTCATAAACTCCATCCACTCAGGATCACCGTCAGACCCCTGCCCACACCACATTTTCAACAAAGTGGACGCAACCATCGCACCCCAACAACGGAAGGTCATCAACATCTCCTTCGACAAATTAACATTCCTGGAAAGCTGGAAGCACACCGAAATCAACGCCCTCCTCAAGAAGCCCATGGCAAACCCCAAAGACCTCAAGAACTTCTGGCCCATCTCCCTTATCCCCTTCCCAGCGAAGGTCATCGAGAAAATCGCCACCCAACAGCTGACCCGCCACCTTGAGGACAACAACATCCTAGACCCATCCCAGTCCAGATTCAGATGGAACCACAGCACCGAGACAGCCCTCCTCGCCGCCACAGACGACATCAGGCGCCAACTGGACAATGGCGAAACTTCAGCTCTCATCCTCCTGAACCTGTCGGGAGCCTTTAACATGGTCTGCCACTAAACACTAAGAACAGGGCTCCAAGAAGCCGGAATCCAGAAAAAGGGCCTGGACTGGACCACGTCGTTCCTCTCCGGCGGAACCCAGAGATGTCCGCCTCCCACCCTTCCGATCCGAAGCCACCGACAACATCTGCGGCATACCCCAGGGCTCATCCCTCGGCCCGACCCTGTTGAACGTCTACATGGTCCCCCTTGCACAAGTGGCCGGCCAGCACGACCTGAACATCATCTCTTACGCCGACGACACCTACCTCATCCTCTCCCTCACGAAGGACCACCACACCGCCAAGACTAACCTCCACGAGGGAATGAAGGCTGTCGCCGACTGGATGAGGAGCAGCTGCCTGAAGCTTAACTCGGACAAGACGGAGGTCCTCATCCTCGGCCCCAACCCCTCTGCGTGGGACAACTCCTGGTGGCCGACCACACTGGGAACAGCACCGACACCCATGGACCATGCATGCAATCTAGGATTCATCCTCGACTCCTCACTCTCCATGTCAAAACAGGTCAACGCCATCTCCTCCTCTAGCTACAACACCCTCTGCATGCTTCGCAGGATCTACAAGTGTATCCTGATCGATACCAGAAGAACGGTGACCCAAGCCCTCGTCAGCAGCAGGCTGGACTACGGCAACGCACTCTATGCCGGAATCCCGGCCAAACACCTGCAACGACAACAACGCATCCAAAACGCCTCCTCCCAACTGATCCTCAACGTCCCCCGCCACAGCCACACCACCTCCCACCTCAGAGACCTGCACTGGGTCCCCATCAACAAGAGGATCACCTTCAAGCTCCTCACCCACGCACACAAAGCACTCCACAACACCAAACCAGCTTAACTGAACAACAGACTCAACTTCTACACACCCGCCCGCCGGCTCCGCTCCACCAGCCTCGCCCTTGCCACTGTCCCAAGCATACAACATACATCCTCCGGATATTGTGTACAAGTATAATCCCTACAACAAATGACTGCTGTGACGTGCTACGGAGGGAGGAGCTGGAGCTGCGAAGAAACTGTGAGCCGCTGCTGTGTGGGTGGGGTATGTGCCGAATACGTGTTGCCAACATGCTGAGCCAGTACTGCTGTTGCTCACCCCAGCCCTGAATACAGTGCCAGCTGGGAAGTTGGGCTAACCAGTAAGTTGAGCAGCGTCAGTAAGCAGCATCAATGTTGAGTCCTGCCATGCTGCAACTTCCATTGCTGCTGGTGTGCGGGCTGTTAGCAGGTGGCTGTGGCTTTGTCTGGGCATTGTCTGCATTGGACAATCTCAGTTATTGTCTTGCCCCTGCCCTGCTGCCATCTTGGTGACTCTGTGAGACCCCCTGAGCCCACCAAAGCAATGTAACTGTGACTCTCACTACGAGTAGAGACTAGGAGAGAATATCAACTACAATCAAGTAATACCTAGGACCCACCCCCTCAACCTAGAATGACTCCTGGAGGCCAGCCACACTAGGAACCCCTCCCACCCCTATGGATCACGTACGCAACCATGGCATCATACTGAACTCCTCGCTCTCACTGCTAAATCTATGCAGAAATCTCATCCTGTTTCCACACGCTCTGCCGACTTCAAAAGACTTACAGATGTATCCCCACTGAATCCAGAAAGACACACTCCCCCCTCCACTGGACTGGACTATGGCAATGCACTCTACGCCGGCGTCACCCAGAAACAGCTCAGTAAACTACAGAACGTCCAAAATGCCACAACCAGACTAGTCCTTGACAACCTCTACTGCAACCACATGTTGCAAACACCTCTGACAACTCCACTGGCTCCTTATCAACAAGAGAATCACCTTCAAGCTCCTCACACATGCCTACTAAACTGTCCATCACACAGGACCAGAATACCTGAACCACTACCTTGCCCTCCACACACCCGTTAGACAACTCCGCTCTGCCCAACTCACCCTGGCCTCCGTACCATGGATTGCAAGACCAGAACCAGAGGAAAATCCTTTTCCTACTGTGCCGCTGTGGAAGGGGAGCACCTCTCACCTCGACAGGGCGGCGCCCGAGCAGGGATTCCATGACCGCTGACCCTCCCGCGTCCCTGACGACCAGGACTCCTCCTCTCTCTCTTTCCCTACAGGAAACGGAACCTCCAGCAGGGTCGCGCGACGAACCGGAAGTGAACTCCTGTGACCCCGGAAGTCCCGCCCCCATCATCAGGCCGACACACAGAAAAGCCGACGACAAAGAGAGGAGAGCGTTCCAAGCGGCGGATTCGTGGCAGGAGACAGCGTGCGGAGAACCTGAGACAGAGAGTAGAAGGAACAAGAGCGGAAGCGAAGAGGAGGAGGACCTCTGGACGGAAGACTGGTGGAGTCCTCAGGAGGTTGCTGGAGAGCAGCCGCAACTCGCGGGAGAGTTGCGGAGGGGCACGTGAGTACATTGTTATCTTTTCTCCGTGTCTCCCTGTAGATAGATGTAAGGTAGCTGTACATAAATCCACTCACACCCTTGCACTGTATATATATAGTCATTTCACTGTACTTAACCCTTTGTATTATAGCCCCTGCACTTCCACTCACCTCAGCACGCTCTTCCATTCCTCTCTCTTGATTCCCCCACTTCTTCAGATCCTCCCGTACCGTCCTCACCCTCACGTTCTCTTTGGCCCCCTCACATCCCGGTGGATGGTGACAGTACTCCTACGGTCCGGAAGCTGAAAAGGACTAACTGCCCTGTTTTTTCTCCTTTCCCTCCGAGGTGAAACCGAATCCCAGCCACTAGACCCGAAGCCAATCCGACGACCTTCCCACCTGGACGGACAGCCCCGCTGAGTGTCACCCTGTTCGGCCTACACGACGGGAACGGACTTCAAGACATCCAGCCTCACCCCCTTGCAACCCCTCTTGTTTACCGTGCTGAATGAACAATAAAAACAGCTGAAATAGCACAATATATCTGGCCTCCACGCCTGTTATTCCGGTCCGGCCAAACCCCTAGTCCACAGCCGCCAAGACCTGACACAGTTCAGGAAGGACCTCAAGACCTGGTTCTTCGTCTGAACCTCCACATCCAAATGTATCAGGAGCGCCACCCCCCTCAGTGCCTTCGGACCCTCACAGTTGAGTAGCAGCCCTTTAAAAACTACTGAGCGATTGATTGATTGATTGAAGTAAGGCGTTCATTTGCATGTATACAAATATATGCTTGTAAAGGATTGCTATTGGGACTTATTTGCCATTTACAGTCTAAACATGTCTATGCCTGCTTATATTTGCTCTCTAAGGGTTTGCATGCTGGATGCAATTGTTGTGTGGCTTAAACCCAGGTAGAGCAATTTTTGTATTGGATGTCTTGACAACTTTTGCACGCTGACTGACATTATTTGGAGCAGCTTTGTGCCAAATAGCTGTGCCAGTGTTTACAAGAGATAATAAGACTTAAAGAGAAACAGGAATAATAATAAAAGCTGGGCATAATTTGGGCATACACTGGTGTGGAAGCAGCGTTAGTCGCTGCCTCCGGTGGAATGAGCTGGGGAAACGGGAGATGGCCTGGCAATTCCACGTGCAGTTTGCAGGCTCTCGTTAGCTCCACTGCCTTTGTGTACTTTCCACTTCAAAGTAAGCCAGGTATTGGGATTCTAGACTACAGTGACTAACATTTCTAATGTTACTTACAGCACAAGGAATAAGGAGGTCTGGGCATTCACGTGGGTCCTTGCAGCCTCAAAAAAATGGAGGATACCGAAGAAGGCCCAAGTTGCTTGCACTGCTGATTGAAATTCCACATCACAGTGGTTAAATGATCCTTCAGCCACAATGCCTCCAATGTCTCCTTCAGGCCCGGACATTAGGGGTTCCTACAAACCTAAAAAAGTTGTGGTTACTCAGTCCTTTCAGCCTATATAGTTGACTACTTTAGATCGGCAGCAAAAATACAGTGTGAGAAGGAATCACCTACTGGTGTTTTGTCATCTATGAGTTCTCTTGAATCTGCTTTTAATCCTATGTCAATCCAGGGAATGGTTTCTAGCGAGCTCTCAGCAAATGAAGTCAGCGGCGGCTCCTTCGCTAAGGCTTAGGAGCGTCGCCCCACTGCTTTGCAGCAGTAAATAAAGAAGACTTAAAATGACAATAGCTCGAGGTTATTATTATTTAATGTTTTCATGCTGCAGCAGGTTAGCAGTGGGGGCTCCACGGTTGACAGAGGTGCAGGGGAAGGAGTAGTTTGCCCACTACAAGTGCCGGCCAAACCGTCATACGCACTTTGCATTACAACCTGCATGGAGAACATGCCCAAGATCCATGCCGGCCGCCACTGAATGAAGTTGTTTTTTATATTCGTACAACTAAGCGATCATTGACTAGTGCCAGAGATTTAAAGAACGTGTCTGGATTACGTTCAATGGTTGTAGAAGCACAGATCCACACAAAGCCAGACTGCTGTTTCCTAATTCCATCTCAAATACCATTGATGTCTTTGCTGGAATCAGGACAACAAATCAAGGATGATGGATTAAGCCAAGATTCATACAATTTATCAAATTTCAATCTAAGTGAGGTAAATTCTGTGATACTACTATAAAATAATCATCAAACCGAACACGTCTCAACGAACTTGGTGTGGTCAACTTCTAAATTAATTAAGAAAGTTCAATATTTTTCTGCCATTAGTACACCTGTATTTGGAGAACGTCTTTCTGATGCTTCTGTTAATGAACAATCTAATGACAATCCTGAGACAGATCCTTTTAGTCCAGCCCCTATAACATGTAACAAGCATTTTGATTTAAAGCCAACACTAAGGCTATTGCAAGATAATGTTGATAATCATATTATAAAAATTATGTATGCAAACAGAACCTGTCACATATAAACAGGATGCACTATCCACATGCCTGCTTGGTGCTCAAAATATTGCAATATACTTCATTTAAGTCTACAATCTAAGATCCATTTCAAACTATATAGTGCTTAATGATGCATAAAACAGTGAACCAAAACAAATCCAAAACACAGTCGTCATTGTAAAATATCTAAAATAATTAAACACACATTTTTATGCTGGAATGTAATCGCATAATCATGACATTTATTGCATTTTCTTGTGCTTCGTGATTCCGTATGGTGGCTACAAGTCCCAATGCATTTCAGGAAATCCATTCTTCACTGGAACATTGTAAATAATATAATACATTTTTTTAACAATCAAATAAAACTTGTGCCAAATATCGCATTCATGAACAATATAAGGGTATTCAGGACAAAAACCCAGTTACCGATGGTGCATATGAACACTAATCAGGTTTGCCAAGCTTACCTTATATAAAATATAAAATAGTCCACTTTAAGTGATAAAAGCAAACTCCTAAACACACTTAAAAAAAACTGAGACCCTGCAATAAACTTATTTTGATTTCAAACGTTTTTTGTTGGTTGTTTCCAAAAGAACAAACAAAATACATATACATACAGTAAGAAATCATAGGGACCAATGATGGATACAATATAAATGGAGAGTGACTACAGTAACACAAAAAAAAATGCATCGGTGATAATAAACATAAGGAGATCAGAATGAAATCATGAGATAAACAGAAAGAAAAATTGCAAAACCCTAATCGTATACATTGCTTATGAAGTACAAGTACAGTGACCCGCAGGCATTTACATTCGTTGAAGAAGATGGGCTTGATGGTTTAGCACGTGAAATGTGATCAACTTCTCTTAGGTTGGCAACCCAATTTAACCAACATTTAAAAGAGGCTTTGCGTGTGTCTTTCCAATTATTAAGAACAATCTTTACAGCGGCAGTGAGGAGTAGGTCAAATAGGGCCCTATCATTATCTGAGAGAGAACCGGTTCTTAGGAAGCCGAATACTAAAGTGGATAATTCTCCTGCGGGGGAGAAAGGGAAGACCTTGGAAAGTGCATTATTAAATGCGCCAAAATCAGAGGTGACCACAGCTGCATATGTGTTATGTCTAGGACGTGCGCTGATCAGACCGAACAACAACCACTGTGTTGAAATAACCTTGAAGGCCTCAGCACTCAGTGTTCAGACATAGCTTACCAAGCAGGGCTGATACTATAGGAAAACATATTATTCTCATGGGAAGCAAAATATTCTGCTAGACTCTAAACATTTATAATATTGTGTGCCGTGTGCAAAAGCAGTAGAGAGGAAAATGGCGTTTAAACTTCTAATAAGCTCATGCTAACTTAACACAGTTTAGAGGCAAAGCCTATCTCCATGACAACCTCCCTTGATCCGAGCACGTATAAGATAAGATAAGATAAGGGGCACATTTTGGAAAGCAGAGTTCAAGAACGACAGTCAGAACCAGTCTCTAATTTGCACAGGGAAAAATGTTAAAATAAAAAACCTTATAGTCCGATAATAGTTCAAATTCAATAAATGTAGCCATTGGGCATAATGAAGTCAATAGGTCTGGGCCTTTTTTTTTCAGAAGCTCGACAAAAAAATTATTCGATGTCCAATAAAGGACATCGGTTAGGGAAGAGAGAAGCGATGATACACCTCATCTAGAACCTTCTGGCTCGTGCCAGTACCTCAGGGCACTGGCTCTATAAAGCCCAGTCCCTGGCGGCCATTTTAGATGTAATTCAGATTCCAGACTTGACACCAGAGTGACACCTGCCCTGCTGACCCCTGAGGTGGCTGAGAGCACAGGCAGTAGAGTGGTAAGGGTTAATAGCCTGATTCCTGACTGGCGTTCCAGTCAGGCGTGTTCCAGTAACCTTGCGCCTACAGCGCCTGCCCAGCTAGTGCCTCATTGCCCCAAAAGACTGTGGCCAAGTTTATGTGCCTCGCCCCCCTCTCCCCCTCCCCCCGGTGGCGAAATCGTGAAGAAAAGGCGAGTCGCGACCTTCCACAGTGTCCCCTTCGTGAATAGCGCCTATCGCGGGGGACTCGGACGTCTCCGAGCCCCACCGGCGTTGCGCGCTTCCTGGTTGTGCAGTGATCGAAGGTGAGGTGGTGCGTCGGGGCGGGGAGAGGCCGGCCTTCATTGGGCGGGATTAGCGTCCCTGCCCTTTCCCAGAGACCCGGGAAACTGTTGCCGTGGGCGGGACCAGCCCCCGTATGAGGAAGTCGGAGGGAGGTCCGTGAAACCCCTGAGAACCCTGATGCTGGCGTAGGAAGTGCTGTGCCCCGACTGAATCGCTATTAGATTGCAGCCGTAGTGAGGTGAGTCGTTTCCCCTGGAGAGGTGCCGCGTTATCAAGGAACTGTGCACCGGCGTGGATTTGAGCGAGCGCTGAGACTGAGTGACCCCGCTGGCAGGCGTTCGTTCGTCTACTGACTTCGAACTGTGCTACCCTGGTGCCTGCGATATTGCCGTAGGCTCAAGTAAACCACACCAGCAAGCGGACATCCTTCCCCGGTGGCAGCGGAGGGCCAAATGTCATATTTACCATGTTTCCTTGTCTTTAGGTAAACGCGCATGGGCCCCACGTGAACATAAAAGAGTCCCCAGTGCACCGTGAATCCAGAGAAGCCCGCATGCATTCCCCATGATTCCACAAGTACTGTTATCCTTTTCAAAGTGGGTTTATTTTGCAAATGTAAACTTCCTGATTTATTTAATTGGTGGCAGCGATACCAGAATGAAAATGTGGTTATGCATTTAAATGAACCAGGCTTTATTATTTCATGTATTGGTGATATATAAACCTGATATTTATTTTATTTATTGATAGAGCTATTCCTAATATTTATGCAACACCAGTGTTCCTGAAGTCCTATTTACTGTATTTATTCTCAACCTGAATCCCAGAGTGCTGTAACAAATGAAATGTGAATGTGCTTCGCCAATTGATCCCTATTTACAGCAGAGAACTTTTATATAAAGGAATCGTATTTTTCTACAGCAGTGGTGTGGTGTCCTTCTTTTTGGTGTGACTGTGCAGGGGGTTATTATTGGGTCAGAGCCGGCTTAGCACTACAGCCTTCACTGCCTTGACACTTGAGCCAAACTACCCCCTTTGTGCTGGGCTTGCCCATCGCAGGTCCAACATAAAATTGGTGCTCAGCGGGTGGGATTGCGAGCCGTGCTTGTTCAGTACCCCATAATAATTCAGTGTACGTCACAGGTACACACCCGGAGTTTTCTCCCAGTGGCCCTCTGATTTAACATTTTGTTTTTTCCAAATTCTCTTCTGGAGGTGGGTGGAGGTGACCCTCAGAGTCTCATATCCTTATAACCTACTTCGTGGTGGTTGTCCACACTTTTCACTGACAAGATGGAATTCGAAATGTCAGAGCTGGAGACCTATACTGTGGCACAGCTCAAGGATTTCTGTCAGGAAAGGAGAGTGTTCGTTAGGCGAGGGGCCAAAAGAGAGGAGCTCCGTACTAGTCTGCGAGCCTGGGTGGAAGCACACCCGGAGGGAACGGTAGAGGAGGAGGAGTCAGACAGAGGTACTGTCATTGAGGAAACTGCAGAATGTCCCCTGGGGGTGGGTGAGATGTCAATCAGCCCCAAGGTAGCTTCACGGGAGGGCAGCAGTGTATCCTCAAGAGGGTTGTCAGAGACCGAGTTAGCCGACAGGAGAGAGGAGAGACAGTTCAGATGGGAGTTGGCCAAGTTGGAGATGGAAGATAGGAGAGAGAGAGAAGGGAGGAGGATGGAACATGAGCTCAAGCTACGAGAGCTCGACCTCCAGGCCCGTAACATCACTCCGGGGGGTGTCGAGTCAAAGGAATTTGTCAGGGAGCCCAGGCCTCATTTACCCAAGGACGTGGTCGCCAGTTATACCGCTGGAGACGACATAGCCAAGTGGCTGACCGCCTATGAGGTTTCCTTAAGAGCCCATGGGATCCATGAGAAGCATTGGGGCGGTGGATTATACCGGTACATGCCTCCGACAGGTAGGGATGCCCTATTGGCCCTAGACCGCAGGTCCAACAATGAGTATGCAAAATATTCAGCAACAGCCTCCAACAGGAAGTCACTGTTCTCATCCGAAAATAATTCAGCCATCCAATTTAACAAATCAATTACCAGAACCTATAGCACCATCAGAGGACAACTCGGTGGGTTTTCAATGAAGCTGTGTGCCAGGAAATCTTGCGCCACTGCGAATACATTCCAACGACCCAAAACTCCATGCATCGCTGCAAAGGCCATAATTCCTCCGTCAGAACAAAGCAATTCATGAGCAACTAAGGGGCTCATAAGCTGATTATAATCCACATCGGGAGACACTGTATTGCAGAGACACAAACCCATGGCCCAGTCGAAATCGCAACTCAGGCAATGAAAGACAGGCTGGATGCATGTAAAGTAGGTAAATTGAAATGATAATCCATAAGCCGCACTCAAAGTAGCAAGAGGCAGCGCTCCATAGTACTCAAGCATTTTGTTGCGAAGCAGCACTAGCCGTGACAGCTCTTCTTGTAACACAGGACGTGCATCCATTTTGAATTAAACAAAACAGTAAAAGAACGCCTGCAGCTAGAGCCAGCAGTAAGTGAAATCCACCAAACAGGCTGGAAAAAATCGAATGAAAGAATGCCGGGAACACACCGAATATAGTTTGAAAAGAAGTTACAAGGCCACTGCTTACAACTTTAAAAAAGTGTGCCAGCCCTGTGGTGGAGGATGCATTAAAGATAGTGTGAATTTTTTCAGAAGCTCGACAAAAAAATTATTCGATGTCCAATAAAGGACATCGGTTAGGGAAGAGAGAAGCGATGATACACCTCATCCTAATAATGAGTGTTGGACCCGTCTGCTTCTGAGAGTCCCCTCACTAATATGATTTCTTTTGTTCCCCTGAACCTCCCAAAATTTGTCGCTTTTTATTTGTCTACCACAACCTTTTTGTGTGTTGTTTCATGGGGCTAGGTGTTCCTTGACACCCAGTTGCTCACAAGGTTTCTGGCACCTATGTACAAGGCGCCTGGCGAAACCTGTGGACATGAAAACTGAGGTTGGCAACCTGTGTGTGTTTAACCTTAAAATGGTGGACACATATTACCCTCATGTGAGTGACTCCCATTGGAGCCTCCTTGCACCCTGACCTTTTGAGGTTTTGGCGCCCTTTCTGGTTGGTGTGCTTTTCTGACAGGAATTTCATAACTTTCCTCAGGTACACAAATGGCTGCTCCAGAGCCCCAGTACGGTGGCTCTGAGTGACCAAAAGACACCTCAAAAGTGCCATGCCATTGACACAGCCAGGGAAGGTTCTAGAACCTTCTGGCTTGTGCCAGTACCTCAGGGCACTGGCTCTATAAAGCCCAGTCCCTGGCGGCCATTTTAGATGTAATTCAGATTCCAGACTTGACACCAGAGTGACACCTGCCCTGCTGACCCCTGAGGTGGCTGAGAGCACAGGCAGTAGAGTGGTAAGGGTTAATAGCCTGATTCCTGACTGGCGTTCCAGTCAGGCGTGTTCCAGTAACCTTGCGCCTACAGCGCCTGCCCAGCTAGTGCCTCATTGCCCCAAAAGACTGTGGCCAAGTTTATGTGCCTCGCCCCCCTCTCCCCCTCCCCCCCGGTGGCGAAATCGTGAAGCAAAGGCGAGTCGCGACCTTCCACAGTGTCCCCTTCGTGAATAGCGCCTATCGCGGGGGACTCGGACGTCTCCGAGCCCCACCGGCGTTGCGCGCTTCCTGGTTGTGCAGTGATCGAAGGTGAGGTGGTACGTCGGGGCGGGGAGAGGCCGGCCTTCATTGGGCGGGATTAGCGTCCCTGCCCTTTCCCAGAGACCCGGGAAACTGTTGCCGTGGGCAGGGCCAGCCCCCGTATGAGGAAGTCGGAGGGAGGTCCGTGAAACCCCTGAGAACCCTGATGCTGGCGTAGGAAGTGCTGTGCCCCGACTGAATCGCTATTAGATTGCAGCCGTAGTGAGGTGAGTCGTTTCCCCTGGAGAGGTGCCGCGTTATCAAGGAACTGTGCACCGGCGTGGATTTGAGCGAGCGCTGAGACTGAGTGACCCCGCTGGCAGGCGTTCGTTCGTCTACTGACTTCGAACTGTGCTACCCTGGTGCCTGCGATATTGCCGTAGGCTCAAGTAAACCACACCAGCAAGCGGACATCCTTCCCCGGTGGCAGCGGAGGGCCAAATGTCATATTTACCGTGTTTCCTTGTCTTTAGGTAAACGCGCATGGGCCCCACGTGAACATAAAAGAGTCCCCAGTGCACCGTGAATCCAGAGAAGCCCGCATGCATTCCCCATGATTCCACAAGTACTGTTATCCTTTTCAAAGTGGGTTTATTTTGCAAATGTAAACTTCCTGATTTATTTAATTGGTGGCAGCGATACCAGAATGAAAATGTGGTTATGCATTTAAATGAACCAGGCTTTATTATTTCATGTATTGGTGATATATAAACCTGATATTTATTTTATTTATTGATAGAGCTATTCCTAATATTTATGCAACACCAGTGTTCCTGAAGTCCTATTTACTGTATTTATTCTCAACCTGAATCCCAGAGTGCTGTAACAAATGAAATGTGAATGTGCTTCCCCAATTGATCCCTATTTACAGCAGAGAACTTTTATATAAAGGAATCGTATTTTTCTACAGCAGTGGTGTGGTGTCCTTCTTTTTGGTGTGACTGTGCAGGGGGTTATTATTGGGTCAGAGCCGGCTTAGCACTACAGCCTTCACTGCCTTGACACTTGAGCCAAGCTACCCCCTTTGTGCTGGGCTTGCCCATCGCAGGTCCAACATAAAATTGGTGCTCAGCGGGTGGGATTGCGAGCCGTGCTTGTTCTGTACCCCATAATAATTCAGTGTACGTCACAGGTACACACCCGGAGTTTTCTCCCAGTGGCCCTCTGATTTAACATTTTGTTTTTTCCAAATTCTCTTCTGGAGGTGGGTGGAGGTGACCCTCAGAGTCTCATATCCTTATAACCTACTTCGTGGTGGTTGTCCTCACTTTTCACTGACAAGATGGAATTCGAAATGTCAGAGCTGGAGACCTATACTGTGGCACAGCTCAAGGATTTCTGTCAGGAAAGGAGAGTGTTCGTTAGGCGAGGGGCCAAAAGAGAGGAGCTCCGTACTAGTCTGCGAGCCTGGGTGGAAGCACACCCGGAGGGAACGGTAGAGGAGGAGGAGTCAGACAGAGGTACTGTCATTGAGGAAACTGCAGAATGTCCCCTGGGGGTGGGTGAGATGTCAATCAGCCCCAAGGTAGCTTCACGGGAGGGCAGCAGTGTATCCTCAAGAGGGTTGTCAGAGACCGAGTTAGCCGACAGGAGAGAGGAGAGACAGTTCAGATGGGAGTTGGCCAAGTTGGAGATGGAAGATAGGAGAGAGAGAGAAGGGAGGAGGATGGAACATGAGCTCAAGCTACGAGAGCTCGACCTCCAGGCCCGTAACATCACTCTGGGGGGTGTCGAGTCAAAGGAATTTGTCAGGGAGCCCAGGCCTCATTTACCCAAGGACGTGGTCGCCAGTTATACCGCTGGAGACGACATAGCCAAGTGGCTGACCGCCTATGAGGTTTCCTTAAGAGCCCATGGGATCCATGAGAAGCATTGGGGCGGTGGATTATACCGGTACATGCATCCGACAGGTAGGGATGCCCTATTGGCCCTAGACCGGGAGGAGCAGGTAGATTACCCCGCCATGAAGGTGGCGCTCATCAGAAAGTTTGGGTTGACCCCAGAGAAATACCGGCAGAGTTTAGGGGCAGCCACAAACTGAGCTCACAGAATTGGGTTGACTTCCTGGATTATGCCAAGAAAGCCCTAGATGGGTGGGTCCAAGGTAGTGAGGTGGAAGACTATCGAGGGTTGTACGACCTAATACTCAAGGAACATCTACTCGAGAAATGTCTTCCCGAGCTGAGGCAACACCTGGTAGACAGCAAACTTACTTGCCCCCGTAAGCTTGCTGAGGAGGCAGACATTTGGACAAGTACCCGTGTGTCCACGAGGGGGAAGGGAGGAGATTCTCAGAAGTCCGGAAAGGGCGCTCCCCAAAAGAAAGAGGGGGGAGATAACAAGAAAAAGGAGTTCTCCAAAGGCCCCCAAAATAATTTTAAGGAGAAAAGTTCCTTTCCCAACTCTAAGGCTAACCCGCTAAAGAACCCTAATCCTGGCCAGAGTCAGCAGCCAAGGGTTGTCCATTGCTTTGAGTGTGGTGGTGTTGGACATTATAAAGGAGACGTGAAATGCCCAAAGAGACCACCCCCTCCCACTGGAGGAAAAGCCCCGGGAGTCGCTAGTGTAGTGCTCGGGGAGGAGATGCCCTTAGTTAAGGGGGGGAGTGGGCGGGTGTCACCTTAGTGTCCCTGGGTGATCGGGAGATGGTTCCAAAGATCCAGGTGCCCTCAAATACTACCAAGTATGGGCAGTGGGTCACCATCAACGGCCATAGAGGGGAAGCTCTGAGAGATACAGGAGCCAGTATGACTATGGTAAGGAGTCATCTGGTGTTTTCAGAGCAGGTGATTCCAGGCGTACTTCACCCAGCCACGATGGCTGACGGCAGAATGTGCCACTATCCCGTGGCCGAGGTTCCCTTTGAGTGGGGAGGGGTTGCAGGTTCACTTCGAGTTGCCGTAAGCCCTGCCGTGCCAGTCGACTGTCTACTGGGCAATGATATGGAGCACAATGCTTGGAAGGAGGTGGAATACCGGACTCATTCTGAGATGCTGGGCAAGCCTGATTGGGCCTGTGTGAGTACCAGGTCTGCGGCTGCTCGGGAGGAGAAGTCGCATGGGTTGGAGCCTGGAACAATGGCCCACCCAGCTGCTGATGAGGGAGCATCTCGAGGACAGGAGGAGCCTGCCTCGATGTCCGTGCCCCGTGAGACGGATAGGCCACCTGTGGAGGTGGACCCGGAGTCCGCGGAGGAGGACATGGTTCTGATGGAGGACCTACCTATCCCCGCTGAGTGGCGAGTGGAGGGAGGACCGTCCAGGGAGGAACTAAGCAAGGGACAGAGGGAATGTCCCACCCTCGAGGGTCTGAGGCAACAGGCTGAAGCCCAGGCAGCAGGTAACGAGTCTGGGAACCATCGTGTTTACTGGGAGGAAGGTCTCCTCTACAGTGAACCTAGGGCGCCAGTGCACGGACTGTCATGGGCCCTGGTAGTCCCACAGTGTTACCGAGCCTTCCAATTAGAGTTGGCTCATGAGATTCCCTTGGCAGGACACTTGGGTCAGGACAAGACCTTTGCCCGGCTTGTCCCCCACTTTTATTGGCCGCGAATGAGGGTGGCGTCCGACACATACTGTCGGTCGTGCGTGTCATGCCAAGCCAGTGGGAAAACAGGGATGAAGCTGAAGGCTCCCCTGGAACCACTTCCCATCGTTGGCACCCCCTTTGAAAGGGTGGGCATCGACATTGCCGGGCCCCTAGATCCACCGACATCATCCGGTCACAGGTTTATCCTGGTACTGGTGGATCACGCCACAAGGTATCCAGAGGCAGTTCCTCTGAGAACCATTACTGCACCGGTAGTGGCGAAGGCCCTGATGGGGATCTTTACCCGAGTGGGATTCCCCAAAGAAGTTGTGTCTGACAGGGGGACCAACTTCATGTCAGCGTATATGCGGGCAATGTGGAAGGAGTGTGGAGTGACCTACCGGTTCACCACTCCTTATCACCCACAGGCCAATGGCCTCGTGGAGAGGTTCAATCAAACCTTAAAGGGTATGATCAGAAGTCTACCCGAAAGCCTGCGGAGGAAATGGGACGTCCTCCTACCCTGTTTGCTCTTTTCCTACAGGGAAGTGCCACAGAAGGGAGTGGGCTTCAGCCCCTTCGAGCTTTTGTACGGGCACCCTGTACGTGGACCTCTCAGCCTGGTGAGGGACTCCTGGGAAAAGTCTCCCCGGAAAGTTCCCCAGGATGTGGTGAGCTACATGTTGGCCTTCCGAAGACAAATAGCTAAGTTGTGGAAGCAAGCTTCTGACAACTTGGAAGCCAGTCAAGCAGTTATGAAAGCGTGGTATGACCACAATGCTCACCCAGTGGAGTTGGAGCCTGGACAGAAGATGTGGGTGATGGAGCCGGGGGAGCTGAGTGCTCTCCAGGACTGTTGGACAGGCCCCTATGAGGTATTGGAGAAGATGGGCAAGTCTACCTATCTGGTGGACGTAAGGATCCCTCGGCATCCGCATCGGGTGTTACATGCCAATCGCCTCAAGCCCCACTTCGAGAGGCCCGAAGTCATGTTGGTAATGGTGACTGACGGATCGGAGGAAGAGGACACATAGCCTCTCCCCGACCTCCTTGCATCTCAAGAAAAAGATGAGTCAGAGGAGGGAGTAAAACTCTCACCATCCCTGACTCCTGAGCAGCAGGAGGAATGTCGCCAGGTCCTGGGGACATTCGCTCCGCTGTTCTCCCTTGTCCCGGGTAAGACCCATCTGTGTACGCACGACGTGGACACAGGAGACAGCCCACCTGTGAAGTCAAAGTCTTACCGGCTGTCTGACAAGGTGAAGGCCAGCATCCGAAGCGAGGTAGCCAAGATGCTGGAGCTAGGAGTCATCGAACCTTCGAACAGCCCTTGGTCCAGCCCAGTGGTTTTGTTACCCAAAGCTGCCCCACCTGGCACCACACCAGAATTACGATTCTGTGTGGATTACCGAGGACTCAATTCGGTAACGAAAACCGATGCTCATTCGATCCCTCGGGGGGATGAATTGATTGACCGGTTGGGAGCTGCCCAATATCTCAGTACCATTGACCTCACTGCAGGGTACTGGCAGATTCCCATGACTGATGGAGCCAAGGAAAGGTCAGCCTTCTCCACACCTGATGGACACTACCAGTTCTGCGTTATGCCTTTCGGGCTCAAGAACGCTCCTGCCACTTTCCAGCGGCTGGTGAACACGATCCTCACCGGGATGAAGTCATTCTCTGCTGCTTACTTGGATGACATAGCTGTCTTCAGTAGCAGTTGGGAGGATCACTTGCAGCACTTGCAAGCCGTTCTCCAGGCCCTGGAACAGGCTGGCTTGACGATCAAGGCCAGCAAATGTCAGATTGGACAGGGGTCGGTAGTGTACTTAGGTCACTTGGTGGGCCGGGGAACGGTGCAGCCCCTTCAGGCGAAGATTGAGGCAATCATGGCCTGGAAACCCCCCAAGACCCAGACTGAGGTCCGAGCCTTCCTGGGCCTCACAGGTTACTACAGACGGTTCGTGAAGGGGTATGGCACTATCGTGGCACCCCTTACAGAACTCACGGCCAAAAAGCAACCCAGGAGAGTCATCTGGACGGAGGCTTGCCAGCAAGCCTTCGACACTCTGAAACAAGCATTGTGTAAAGCTCCAGTCCTGAAGGCTCCAGATTTTTCGAAAGAGTTCATTGTCCAGACAGATGCATCCGATATTGGCATTGGGGCGGTGTTATCGCAACTCAATGATGAGGGTCTAGATAAACCCGTGGTCTTTTTGTCACGGAGACTGCTTCCCCGGGAACAGAGGTGGAGTACCATTGAGCGGGAAGCCTTTGCGGTGGTCTGGGCACTGAAGAAGCTGCGACCATACTTGTTTGGTTCAACTTCCTTGTTCAGACAGACCACCGACCCCTTCGCTGGCTCATGCAGATGAAGGGGGAAAACCCCAAACTGTTGAGGTGGTCTATCTCCCTACAGGGAATGGACTTTCGGTGGAACATCGGCCGGGAGTTGACCACGCCAATGCAGACGGTCTCTCCAGGTATTTCCGCCTTAGTGTTGAGGACTCCCAAGGGGTTGGGTAGTTCTCCCCACTTTCGGCTGGGGGGGACGCGTGTTGGACCCGTCTGCTTCTGAGAGTCCCCTCACCAATATGATTTCTTTTGTTCCCCTGAACCTCCCAAAATGTGTCGCTTTTTATTTGTCTACCAGGACCTTTTTGTGTGTTGTTTCATGGGGCTAGGTGTTCCTTGACACCCAGTTGCTCACAAGGTTTCTGGCACCTATGTACAAGGCGACTGGCGAAACCTGTGGACATGAAAACTGAGGATGGCGACCTGTGTGTGTTTAACCTTAAAATGGTGGACACATATTTCCCTCATGTGAGTGACTCCCATTGGAGCCTCCTTGAACCCTGACCTTTTGAGGTTTTGGTGCCCTTTCTGGTTGGCGCGCTTTTCTGACAGGAATTTCATAAGTTTCCTCAGGTACACAAAATGGCTGCTCCAGAGCCCCAGTACGGTGGCTCTGAGTGACCAAAAGACACCTCAAAAGTGCCATGCCATTGACACAGCCAGGGAAGGTTCTAGAACCTTCTGGCTCGTGCCAGTACCTCAGGGCACTGGCTATATAAAGCCCAGTCCCTGGCGGCAATTTTAGATGTAATTCAGATTCCAGACTTGACACCAGAGTGACACCTGCCCTGCTGACCCCTGAGGTGACTGAGAGCACAGGCAGTAGAGTGGCAAGGGTTAATAGCCTGATTCCTGACTGGCGTTCCAGTCAGGCGTGTTCCAGTAACCTTGCGCCTACAGCGCCTGCCCAGCTAGTGCCTCATTGCCCCAAAAGACTGTGGCCAAATTTATGTGCCCCCCCCCCCGGTGGCGAAATCGTGAAGAAAAGGCGAGTCGCGACCTTCCACAGTGCCCCCTTCGTGAATAGCGCCTATCGCTGGGGACTTGGACGTCTCCGAGCCCCACCGGCGTTGTGCGCTTCCTGGTTGTGCAGTGATCGAAGGTGAGGTGGTGCGCTGGGGCGGAGAGAGGCCGGCCTTCATTGGGCGGGATTAGCGGCCCTGCCCTTTCCCAGAGACCCGGGAAACTGTTGCCGTGGGAGGGACCAGCCCCCGTATGAGGAAGTCGGAGGGAGGTCCGTGAAGCCCCTGAGAACCCTGATGCTGGCGTAGGAAGTGCTGTGCCTGACTGAATCACTATTCGATTGCAGCCGTAGTGAGGTGGGTCATTAACCCTGGAGGGGTGCAGCGTTATCAAGGAACTGTGCACCGGCGTTGATTTGAGCGAGCGCTGAGACTGAGTGACCCCGCTGGCAGCCGTTCGTTCGTCTACTGACTTCGAACTGTGCTACCCTGGTGCCTGCGATATTGCCGTAGGCTCAAGTAAACCACACCAGCAAGCGGACATCCTTCCCCGGTGGCAGCGGAGGGCCAAATGTCATATTTACCGTGTTTCCTTGTCTTTAGGTACACGCGCATGGGCCCCACGTGAACATAAAAGAGTCCCCAGTGCACCGTGAATCCAGAGAAGCCCGCATGCATTCCCCATGATTCCACAAGTACTGCTATCCTTTTCAAAGTGGGTTTATCTTGCAAATGTAAACTTCCTGATTTATTTAATTGGTGGCAGCGATACCAGAATGAAAATGTGGTTATGCATTTAAATGAACCAGGCTTTATTATTTCATGTATTGGGGATATATAAAACTGATATTTATTTTATTTATTGATAGAGCTATTCCTAATATTTATGCAACACCAGTGTTCCTGAAGTCCTATTTACTGTATTTATTCTCAACCTGAATCCCAGAGTGCTGTAACAAATGAAATGTGAATGTGCTTCCCCAATTGATCCCTATTTACAGCAGAGAACTTTTATATAAAGGAATCGTATTTTTCTACAGCAGTGGTGTGGTGTCCTTCTTTTTGGTGTGACTGTGCAGGGGGTTATTATTGGGTCAGAGCCGGCTTAGCACTACAGCCTTCACTGCCTTGACACTTGAGCCAAGCTACCCCCTTTGTGCTGGGCTTGCCCATCGCAGGTCCAACAATGAGTATGCAAAATATTCAGCAACAGCCTCCAACAGGAAGTCACTGTTCTCATCCGAAAATAATTCAGCCATCCAATTTAACAAATCAATTACCAGAACCTATAGCACCATCAGAGGACAACTCGGTGGGTTTTCAATGAAGCTGTGTGCCAGGAAATCTTGCGCCACTGCGAATACATTCCAACGACCCAAAACTCCATGCATCGCTGCAAAGGCCATAATTCCTCCGTCAGAACAAAGCAATTCATGAGCAACTAAGGGGCTCATAAGCTGATTATAATCCACATCGGGAGACACTGTATTGCAGAGACACAAACCCATGGCCCAGTCGAAATCGCAACTCAGGCAATGAAAGACAGGCTGGATGCATGTAAAGTAGGTAAATTGAAATGATAATCCATAAGCCGCACTCAAAGTAGCAAGAGGCAGCGCTCCATAGTACTCAAGCATTTTGTTGCGAAGCAGCACTAGCCGTGACAGCTCTTCTTGTAACACAGGACGTTCATCCATTTTGAATTAAACAAAACAGTAAAAGAACGCCTGCAGCTAGAGCCAGCAGTAAGTGAAATCCACCAAACAGGCTGGAAAAAATCGAATGAAAGAATGCCGGGAACACACCGAATATAGTTTGAAAAGAAGTTACAAGGCCACTGCTTACAACTTTAAAAAAGTGTGCCAGCCCTGTGGTGGAGGATGCATTAAAGATAGTGTGAATTAACTCACCGAAATGCAAGGGCAAATCAGTTTTTAATAAAGCATGCACCTCTGTGCGGGCGTTTGCCACGTGAAGGACGAATGTCTCATGAGCAGATGTGAGGGCAACCTCTTTCTGGGACAATAGAGCTCTTATGCGACTCATCTCGTTGAGCTCTGCCTTCAAGGTCGGAATCGTGGGCCAGATGGAAACATCAAGCTTCCCATGTGGGGAGGATACATTACATTTTTTACAGCAAACCACACGTTCACTGACGGTAACTACATAAGCAATTCCCGCTCCCAACCCACAACAATCTTCATTATTTAAAAGTAAATAACTCCCGTTTGAAGTAATGTGAATGTGGGTACGATATCTGGCACAGGTGTACCTTTCAAAATACAGGCTGAATTTGGCTCATTCTGGTTACAAGAGCCATGTAATTGGATATGTCTACACATCAATGAGTGATCTGGTGTTTCAGTGCAACCTTCACCATTCAAATAAACTTCCTTACCTTCCCTAAGGCACCTATTGGTAAATGGAAGTGACCAAGCTTCATGGAGATAAGCACTTCCAAGAGGTTCATATCTACCAATTGCAAAGTACTTCATACACCCCTCGAACTTGAACAGAGGAAACAAGAGAGTTATTAACCCGTGGATAAGCCACTTTGCTGAATTGGCCTCAGCCACCGAAAACGGTAAAGGTTGCATCCTCTCAATGTGTAACATAGAAAAAGTAGCATCTTTCATTGACAGTAAACGTTGCTTATCAGTCAAATTAAACGGGGCAAACAATGATGATGTGAAGATTATGTTCAGTGTATTTTATTGTGACGAATATCCAAGAACAGAAGTGAAATATTAACATCTTTTTGTGACATTTGTAATAAAGTTTGAAACATTGAGAGAACATATTTGAACCAGTTGTTGTTGAATGGTTGTGCAGATTGATGCTGGGGTGGCGCTGAGTGGTGCTGTGGTGATGCTGAGTGGTGCTGTGGTGGTGCTGAGTGATACTGGGATGGTGCTGAGTGATGCTGGGGTGGTGCTGAGTGATGCTGTGGTGGTGCTGATTGGTGCTGTGGTGGTGGTGAGTGATGCTGTGGTGGTGCTGAGTGGTGCTGTGGTGGTGCTGAGTGGTGCTGTGGTGGTGCTGAGTGATGTGTTGGTGGTGCTGAGTGGTGCTGTGGTGGTGCTGAGTGATAATGTGGTGGTACTAAGTGATGCTGTGGTGGTGCTGAGTGATGCTGTGGTGGCGCTGAGTGATACTGGGATGGTGATGAGTGATGCTGGGGTGGTGCTGAGTGATGCTCTGGTGGTGCTGAGTGATGCTGTGGTGGTGCTGAGTGGTGCTGTGGTGGTGCTGTGTGATAATGTGGTGGTGCTGAGTGATGCTGTGTTGGTGCTGAGTTATGCTGTGGTGCCACTGAGTGGTGCTGTGGTGGTGCTGAGTGGTGCTGTGGTGGTGCTGAGTGATACTGGGATGGTGATGAGTGATGCTGAGTGGTGCTGTGGTGGTGCTGAGTGATACTGGGATGGTGATGAGTGATGCTGGGGTGGTGCTGAGTGATGCTCTGGTGGTGCTGAGTGATGCTGTGGTGGTGCTGAGTGGTGCTGTGGTGGTGCTGTGTGATAATGTGGTGGTGCTGAGTGATGCTGTGTTGGTGCTGAGTTATGCTGTGGTGCCACTGAGTGGTGCTGTGGTGGTGCTGAGTGGTGCTGTGGTGGTGCTGAGTGGTGCTATGGTGGTGCTGAGTAATCATGTTGTGGTGCTGAGTGGTGCTCTGGTAGTACTGAGTGATAATGTGGTGGTGCTGAGTGATAATGTGGTGGTGCTGAGTGATGCTGGGGTAGCGCTGAGTGATGATGTGGTGATGCAGAGGGCAAAAAGGCACAAAAAGCAGTCTAACAAAGGGCAGAAGGGCAGAAAAACAAGGGAAAAACGAGTCTAACAGAGGGCAGAAGGGCACAAAAAACCAGTCTAACAGAGGACAGAAAGGCAGAAATACAAGGGGAAAACGAGTCTAACAGAGGGCAGAAGGGCACAAAAAACGAGTCTAACGGGGAAAGAAAGGTACAAAAACGAGTCTAACAGAGGGCAGAAGGGCACAAAAAAACGAGTCTAACAGAGGGCAGAAGGGCACAAAAAAAAGGGAATAACAGAGGGCAGAAGGGCACAAAAACAAGGGAATAACAGAGGGCAGAAGGGCACAACAAACGAGTCTAACAGGGGGCAAAAGGGCAGAAAAACAATGGAAAAACGTGTCTAACAGAGGGTAGAAGGGCAGAAAAACAAGGGAAAAACGAGTCTTACAGATTGCAGAAGGGCACAAAAAACGAGTCTAACAGGGGGCAGAATGAATCCCGCCCTGCGTGTTTGTCCACGAAGATGCCACCTTTTTGTGCAATACCTCTACTCAACTGGAGTACTTTCTACTGTCTAATCAGTAAGTGCTCCCTCGTTGGCTAAATGTATAGGGGCAGATTTACAATAACTGGCGCAACCCCAGGGATGCGCCAGTTATTGTGCGCCGCAGCTCCGCCACCCATGGTGCGCCGCATTTACAATGCGGCGCACCATGTGGCAAAAACGGCACAGATGCGTCACGCATCTGTGCCGTAAAAGCAGCGCATTGCTGGAGCTGCGTTGCGCTTGCGACGCAGCTCCAGCAATGCTCTAGGGGGCCCTATCTCCCCAATGCTGCATCAAGCCTTGCGCCTGCTTCAAGCAGGCATAGGGTTTTGACGCAGCATTGGCCTAAAAGTGACTGAGTGAAATCTTGTAGATTTCACTCAGCCACTTTTAGGAGGCGTTCCTGTCCAGGAATGCCCTCCCCTGCGTCGGAACGCCTCCTGATGGCGCAGGGCTTTACAACGTGATGCATCTCTCAGATGCATCACGTTGTTAATACCCAGCACCATGGCGCATCTTTTGTGCTGCCGCTGCGTCACAAAAGGTCTCGGTAGAGGGTGGCAGTGGTGAACCAGAGGGTGGCAGTGATGAACCAGAGGGTGACAGTGATGAACCAGAGGGTGGCAGGGGTGAACCAGAGGGTGACAGTGCTGAACCAGAGGGTGGCAGTGCTGAACCAGAGGGTGGCAGGGGTGAACCAGAGGGTGGCAGGGGTGAACCAGAGGGTGGCAGTGCTGAACCAGAGGGTGGCAGTGGTGAACCAGAGGGTGGCAGGGGTGAACCAGAGGGTGGCAGTGGTGAACCAGAGGGTGGCAGTGATGAACCAGAGGGTGGCAGTGATGAACCAGAGGGTGCTGTGCCCATACAAGACCGCATGGGTAACTTCACCATGCAAGCGGCCCGCAAACACGCAAAAAGCCCCGCGAACACGCAAAAAGAGGGTGGCAGGGGTGAACCAGAGGGTGGCAGGGGTGAACCAGAGGGTGGCAGTGATGAACCAGATGGTGGCAGTGGTGAACCAGAGGGTGGCAGTGGTGAACCAGAGGGTGGCATGGGTGAACCAGAGGGTGGCAGTGGTGAACCAGAGAGTGGCAGTGGTGAACCAGAGGGTGGCAGTGCTGAACCAGAGGGTGACAGTGGTTAACCAGAGGGTGGCAGTGGTGAACCAGAGGTGCTGTGATGAACCAGAGGGTGGCAGTCGTGAACCAGAGGGTGGCAGTGGTGAACCAGAGGGTGACAGTGCTGAACCAGAGGGTGGCAGGGGTGAACCAGAGGGTGGCAGTGGTGAATCCGAGGGTGGCAGTGCTGAACCAGAGGGTGACAGTGGTTAACCAGAGGGTGGCAGTGGTGAACCAGAGGTGCTGTGATGAACCAGAAGGTGGCAGTCGTGAACCAGAGGGTGGCAGTGGTGAACCAGAGGGTGACAGTGCTGAACCAGAGGGTGGCAGGAGTGAACCAGAGAGTGGCAGTGCTGAACCAGAGGGTGGCAGTGGTGAACCAGAGGGTGGCAGGGGTGAACCAGAGGGTGGCAGTGGTGAACCAGAGGGTGGCAGTGATGAACCAGAGGGTGCTGTGCCCATACAAGACCGCATGGGTAACTTCACCATGCAAGCAGCCCGCAAACACGCAAAAAGCCCCGCGAACATGCAAAAAACCCCGCGAACACGCTAAAAAACTAAAATCCGCAAATTCGCACGAATTCGCGGATTTTGCGGATTGCGAATTAGATTTCGCGCGAATTCGCTGAATGCGAATTCGCAAATTTCGCCCACACTTAATCCTTATACGCCTTAGAGGCGAAAGCATGACCCTGATCCGAATGGAAGGTTCCACAGGCAAAAATCCCTACAAAGACACGCAAGTCTCTTATGACAGTTCGCAAATCAGCGCTGCTGTGTGGCCACACCCACACAAAGCGTGTGCATGAATCAACTACTACTAAGATGTACGTATACGCAGTATCAGAAGAAAAAGGACCGCAGTGATCTAAGTAAACACAACCTAGTGGTTTATTAGAAATGTACAACTGTGTCTCGGGTGGACACGCAGCAGTTGAAGGTTTAATGCTCTGGTAAATGTCACATTGAAGGACATAATCACGCGTCTGTTTGTACAGTCCCCACCACCAGAAACGTTGTTGTAACTGAGATACGGTTGCGGAAACGCCCGCATGCACAGACGCAACACCCTCATGGGCAGCTGTAATCAGTGTGGACCTGCGGTCCGCGTTGGGAATTAACCTTTCATCAACATCCGGTATTTTCACATAAGGAACTTTAACAGGACTAAAGTGGTATGATTACTTTGAAGGGAACCCCTTAGGATATTTACTTCCCTTCTCAGTCGCGGCTACAGTCGCCAAGATTTCATCATCAATCTTACTCTTGGAACGTGTAACTGCCGCAACCAAATATGTCGATACTGCTGATTTTGCGGCCTCATCGGCCAAAGAATTGCCCACAGCGTGAACTCCTACGCACTGATGACCAAGAGTGTGAATTACATACACGAGTGGCAACTGTTCTTTAAGCTCAGTCACTCGGACCCAGATCATTTTATGTTTTATTGTGCTACCCTTGGAATCACGAAAATCATTCTGAATACAAAAGAACAGATTTTCATTGTAAGACTGGAGACAGTAGTATGAATCACTCACAATAAGAGTCGTCACACTAGGATCAGCGTACTCTAATGCAAGCATCAGAGCACGGAGCTCTGCCAATTGTGTGGTGCCGTCCCCTAAAGTCTGCGTGTGCACGACCTTGGACTTGAATTCATCATTCACCATGGTATCTACCACAATGGCGCAAGCAGAAACGTATGTGTGCTTAGACCCATGCGCAACTTGCGCTGAACCATCAGTGTAAATGATACAATGGAAATCCTCCAAAGGCCGCTTAGTCAATGGCTCAGATTGAACAAATTCATACTGCAAAAACTCTTCTGACTGTAAGGAGGCATCAAAGACAAACGTGACATCTGGAGATGTCAGGGTCGCAGCCCATTGAATCCACCGTGGGTGCAAAGCTTTAGAATTTGGTACACTGGCTTTCGTCACTGCTTCCAGTGCAGGATGCGGGGTAACAACCAACATGCGTGTTCCCTGCGACTGTGCTCGTTGCTTCAGAATCGCCATTTGCACTGCTGTCAAAACCTTCTCCACAGAGGAAAACCGCATTTGAGCCGAAGTGTACAAGTGTGACTTGTAAGCAATAGGTACTGTGTCACCTTCGTTAAAAGTAAGGTAAGTGAAACCCACCGCCCCAGGGATGATTCTTGTCACCATGTTGGTGTGGTTATCACGAGTCAGTAAGAATTTAGATTCAAGAAGATTAGCCTGCAAAGATTGCAAAATGGCTGAATGTTCAGACAGCCAGCACGATTTGGTAAAAGTATGTTGTATCAAAGCATACAAAGTTTTGATACGCTGGGTATATTCGGGTATGTATGTACGCCCGAAATTCAAAAATCCCAGCAGGGACTGTAATTTCTCCAAGAAGTGAGGAGCCAGTCCTCGACCTTCATTGTTGAGCTCGTAGCCCAGAAACAACACTGACTACTCTGCAATATGAGATTTCGCAAAGTTTAATTTGTAACCGAAGTCCGCAAAGCTACAAATTATGCGGTCAACGCGACACAGATGCGCCCAAAGTTTGTAATCTGTGAGATAGATGTAATCCACATACGAACACGCATCTGGGTCAACACTCTCCAGGAGAGTTACAATGTGGGCGGCAAACACTCCCGGACTATTTTTATAGCCCATGGCTAGGCGTTTAAATTGGCGCTGTTTACCGCCACAGGTAAAACTGCTCCAGACCATCCAAATTGTGGGCAAAAAAAACATTAGATATGTCAAGTGTGGTCTTAAACTGTTTACGCACAAGACTATCAACTAGAGCAAAGCCGTGAGTATTCTGTACTGCACAGGTACGGCAATGCGAGTTTGAATGCCGCTAATCCAATACCAAACGGTACAAACCGTCAGGTTTGGTCACAGTAAAAAGTGGGTTATTCATCGGTGACACACAAGTATCAATTACACCTTGATATTCCAATTGTTCAAGGATTTTCCTCAGCAGAAGCCTTAGCTTCGCATTGGATGGGATATTGAGGTTGAGGCTGTGACATAGACCGTATGGGAATCTCGTGGTGCGGGGAAAATTTATCCCAACCACAGTGTGTACGGTACATAGCCGGCGCAAGGGCTTTAGCCCACTCCTTTGCAAAGTTCAGTGCATGCTCCTTTGAGACAGTGTGCGCAAAACTAGGGAGGATCACCTCTTCCCCTCTTGGAGCTGTGAGAACAAAAGGTGGGGGCCAGTCAGCCTCCGCTAACAAAATGTCATAGGTAGTTGTAAGATTTTCCCAAAATAACCCTGTTATGGTACGTTGTTTGTCACCTTCAATTAAAAGTACAATTTCATAAAGCCTATCAGGGGGAGCTACTCTGGTATCAGCTGTCTCCACAACAATGTATCGGTCAGTCGCTGTCACCTTCTGTAGTGGACGCAGGGCCTCTCGCACTATGGTAATCTCCACCGCTCTGTGCAGCAAGGTCAGAGCCCATGTCAGATTCCGAAGCTGTGTTCTCACTATCTGTGGCATATCTCGCTGTTAAAGCGGCAACTTTCTTTTTCTGAAACTGGGGCCTCTTCTGTGAATAATCCTCTTCCGCCACCTCCACCACTGAACGGTGAGGCAGATGTGTCCTGAAAAGAACGAGGAGAGCGTTGATCAGGAACCTAAAATCCATCAGGCAACTTAATCGTACTGCGTTTGCGCAAGTCGTATACATGCTCAGTAGATGCAGGCACTGGTGACGGGGGATGGGACTCCTGTTTCTGTTGTTGTTTACCCTGTTTTTTGTTTTTAGACCAAGGTTGTTTTTTGGTCTTGGGTTGATCGTCTGTGTCAGACTTAGACCCTTGGGGTTGCTTTTTCTCTTTAGTAGAAAATGGCTTGAAACTCAGAGTATTACGGCCAATGGTTTTATAAGCAGCCGTGATAATCTTCGATAACTGTCGGGGTTTGTCGGCATCGGGGACCGCGAGCAAAGCATTAGACACCTGAAAGTTTACTGCATCTCCCTTTATATTAGAAAGGATGACCTTGGAAACTACGTCAAATGCGCCGCATAGTCTCATTCCCAATCCAGCCTCAGGTCGGTGTTCGTCCTGAACACACTTAATGACCGTTGGAAGGACAGCCATTGACGGAGTGCCGAACCACCTCGTGTACACCACCGCAAAAATTCTGCCCCATGACTCGCAGTCACCGGTGTCTGGTATCAAGTCTTTAGGCAAACTAATTGTAAGAATCCTGTGTTTTTCAACAGGAGTCGTGTTAGGAAACATATTCTTGCAGGAGTCGTGTTAGGAAACATATTCTTTGGCAAGCCAGAAAGGCATATCATTCTTATCCTGGGGACGCTTGCCCATCACAGCATTAACCATTACTGGACTCAGCTTCATACCACTAGGTCCGGCTGGAAGTGCCGCAACACCCGGGGCCCCGCCCGGGAGATTGCCGGTAATGTATTGTACCAAGGCCCTAATAACTGCAATTGCGTTTTTTTGTAGGATCCGTAGATCAGCAATGGGGACAGCACGCAAATCCCACCAAAACAGGCCAAGTTGTGCCTGGAATGGACAAAGGACCCAATCTAGTTGTCGCTAATGAGTGGGGAAGGGTGCCATTAAAACAAACACGATGCTGCTAAGCACTAATTGGAACTTCCTGTGTCCTATAAGGAACATATTCAGCGGGCACGGCTGAGTGAGTATATGTGTGAAACACACCAAAATTTGTGTCCACTGCAGGAAAAGTCTCCCATGAGTATAAGATCTCATATGGGTACGCGACTTCCGCACTCACCACCATGATTACCGCCATGCCCTCCAAGGCGACGTTATAAGTCTGCAAATGATTGCGTACCGCAATACGACTATGCTGCATTATGTCAACGTCACCCATTTTGACACAGAAATAAAGTGTGACAATACAAAATCTACGTAGCACAACTGGGTAGTAATTCAAATGAAAACCGTTTTCAAGCTTGAATAAACCTATATAGCTATAGGTAAGTTTGTCCGACACTACTATTATCCAGAAACAATAGTGAAGGGGTTAAGGACTGATAGAAGTACTACTCAAGTGTCATGTAATAAGACCACCAACGGTTGGGCGCCATGTCGCAGGGATTCTGCTCCTACACAGAACTGCGCATAGAGACTTGGAACCTCAGTGAATTAGGGTGTGCCAAAACTCACCTTAGTATCAAAAATCACCTACCAGACTAGCAATCAGTTTCTCATTGGTTCTTCCATACCCCCAATGATTAGACAACCCAGAACATGGACTTAGAACACCTCACGTAACGTGGAACACATGAACACTCTTTCGTTATACTATCATACCAGTCCAAAACGAGGAGTAAATGAAGACATGTGCATGTTTGAAATATTTATTTCTAATGCTGTGTTCTCAAGCGCAGTATCTTAGCTAATACAAGGAAACATATTATAAGCAAGAAGGTTATCAGCATAGTTACTATTCCATAAAATACAAAGGGAGAAAGCATGTTAAAATGCTAAAGGGAAGAAGGCTAAATGGCACCTCAGTCTTACCCTCCCTTGCTAGTATATCATATTATATCGACAGAAGGTCTCTTTGGGTTTACAAGGGCGGCCCCATACCTCTGGTCCTAGTAGAAAGGTATCACATCATTTTCTACTCCAGCTCTCTGCATGCAAATGTTCTCCAACTGTGTGTGCATGCTCTGCGCAGTGCATTATTAAACGCGCCAAAATCAGAGGTGGCCACAGCTGAATATGTGTTATGTCTAGGACGTGCGCTGATCAGACCGAACAACAACCACTGTGTTCAAATAACCTTGAAGGCCTCAGCACTCACTGTTCAGACTTAGCTTACCAAGCAGGGCTGATACTATAGGAAAACATATTACTCTCGTGTGAAGCAAAATATTCTGCTACACTCTAAACATTTATAATATTGTGTGCCGTGTGCAAAAGCAGCAGCAAGGAAAAATGGCGTTTAAACTTCTAATAAGCTCATGCTAACTTAACACAGTGTAGAGGCAAAGCCTATCTCCATGACAGGATTATCTCGCTCCTAATGAAGACTTCACTCCTCACAGTGCGGACTGAGGCATGCACTTGTCAGGGACGGTTCTTGGATCAGTCACTGCCATAGCAAACGGCTGTTCCCAACTGTATTAGTGCAAAGCACATATTAACGCACTCAACATTAAGGGGCTCATTAGGATGGCGGACGGACTTGCGTCCGTCCGCCAACCTAGAGTAGGAGGGACCGTCCGCATGGGCTGCGGCGGTCCCTCCGTGCAAATTAGGATGTGACCGCCACCCTGGCGGTCACATCCTGGATATTTAACATTGCGGCGGGTGCAGCTTCAAGCTGCACCCGCCACAATGTTAAAAAAGCATACATTGCATATGTATGCAGCAAGCAGCAGGCACCGCGCGGTGCCTGCCGCTTGCTGCATACATATGCAGGGGGGTACCATAGGTACCCCCCGTGTGCACCCCCTACCCCCCTTCACCCAGGGGGCCCGCAACGGGCCCCCGCAGTGAAGCACCGTATGCTTTTACACGGCGGAATATCCGCCGTGTAAAAGCATTTCTTTCAGTGCATCCTAATATGGTGGACGGTGTCTGAGAGACACCGTCACCATATTACAGCTTTTCCGCCGCGGTTGTAAGCCAACCGCGGCGGAAAAGCTGCGGACGGAAACCAGGACCCACCAGCCATCCTAATGTGGCGGTGGGTCTTTGGTCGGTCCGCTGCGGTTTTTCCGCATCCTCCGGGCCGGCGGTGGATTCCGCCGGCCCAGAGGATGAGGAAAAACCGCAATCCTAATGAGCCCCTAAGTGTGTGATTGTTATCGAGGCGGTTTTAGTGTCTTCTGTCGCATTTGCCCAAACACGAGACACTAATCAAGCAAACATGCTCAGAGACAGCAACTCGCTTGATCTTGTGAAGAGGGGGGCAAAAGTGAGTTAGATGATAAAACGGAACAAGAGGCAGAAGCAGACTTTTGGTATGCATGCGCCCGATGCTTCTGGACAGGTCAGGCAAAATAGAGTGAGAATGCAGGCAGCCAAATATAGGAAAAAACAAGCATTTACAAATGCAATAGGACTCGTATTTACACGACTCCTATTGCATTGTAAACAGAAATGCGGGTGATGGTGGCCAGAGAAGTCACAAACTGCGGGATGGAACAGGGGGAGGCAGGGGAACATAAGATATGCTGAAGTAAAGGGGCTGATAGACATGGAAGGATACACATGAAGTCATGGCAGTAAGGAGGCGGGACTAATACGCCGGCAACCAATCAGAATGCAGCATTTCTGATTTGAGCCAATCAAAAACATGGGCAGAAAGTGTGCAGAGCTTCCCCCACAATACTGTATACAGCATCTCTCGAAGAGACAGCGCATGTGCTGCCTAGCCGAGACCTAATAACAGGTACTGGACCACCACAGATCTTTGCAGAGCAGCGCTTGCACGCTGGCTTACGCTTGACCTAAAAAGGGGCACTTGCTTAGGTGATGCTGGAAAAAGAGCCTGTAAAGATTCTTTGTAGGATTTTTGTCATGTTAATGCCCCGTGACAACTGGGACAGGTAATTAGCATCGCTTGGAATGAGGTACCCACTGGGTATCTTACTCAGTGAATCATATACATGATGGACATCTCCTGGAAAGGGGGGCACCTTACAGGCACCTCCTAGACCTGAGTCCATATTTTTGAGGAAAGTAGACAGGGATTACGGAAATAGTGAAAGGGGCCTCCTGACCCCAAAAGACAAAAACAGAAGACACATCCGTAGTCTCCAAACAAAAAGCCCTTTATAATTAACATCATGGGGTGGTGACTGTATTAGCCTTCTCTACCTCTGGTAGAGTGGCAAAAAGTAGAGTTTTGTAGAGTGGAGTTATATAGAGTGGAGGAGAGTACACTGGAGTGGCGTAGAATGGAATAGTGTACAGTGGGTTTGCATAAAGGTGAATAGTGTATGGTGGAGTAGCATAGACTAGAGTGGTGCACAGGGGAATAGCATATAGTGCAGTAGATGACAGCGGAGTGAGGTATAGTGTAATAGTGTATAGCTTAGTAGGGACAATATAGTCAAGTACATTGAAGTGGTTTAGACTGGAGTGGTGCATTGTGGGGTGGGGTACAGTATACAATGGAGTGGCATACAGTGGAGTGAGGTAGAGTGGAATACCACACAGTGGAGGGGCAAATATTGAAGTTGAGTACAGTGTAATAGCGTACAGTGGAGTGGCAGACAGTGTAATAGCAAAGAGTTGAGTACAGCGGAGTGGCATATAGTGGAGTAGAATAGTGTAGAGTGGAATGGATTAGAGTAGAATAGCATGGAGTGGTGTACAGTGTCATGGTGTGGACTGGAGTAGTACACAGGAGAGTGGGGTAGAGTGAAATAGCATAGAGTGGAGTGGCATCCAATCAACCAGCGTAGCATGGAGTGGCACAGAGTTCAGTGGTGTACACTGTTGTGGAAAAGAGTGGAGTGGCATACAGTGGAACAATGTAGAGTTGTGTACAGTAGAGTGGCGTAGACTGTAATAACGTGTAGTAGAGTAGCATGCAGTGCAGTGGCATACAGTGAAGTGGTGTAGACTGGAGTGGAGCACACTGGAATGGGGTAGAATGTAATGTAGTGAATCCCTTTCTCATACCTGCCTGCGCTGTGAGACCTACGGGTGATACATGCGCCTAATAAATGCCAAATACATACATACATACATATAGTGGAGTGACATACAGTGAAGTGGCATCCAATGCAATAGCGTAGAATGGAGTGGGGTAAAGTGGATTAGCATACACTGGAGTGGCGTAGAGTGGAGTAGCATACAGTGGAGTAGCATTTAGGTGGAATAGCATAAAGTGGAGTTGCTTACAGTGGAATGACATAGAGTGGAATAACATATATCAGAGTAGCATATAGCGAAGTGGCATACATTAAAGAGGTGTAGAGTGGAGTTGCATGCAATGTAGTAGCGTAGAGTGAAGTTGCGTAGAACAGAGTGTTGTACAGTGGAGTGGCATGCAATGTAATAATCTATAGCTGAGTAGACTGGAGTGGTGTACAGTGGCTTGGGGTAGAGTGTAATAGCATACAGTGTAGTGATGTAGAGTGAGATCTAATTGAATGGCATAGAATGAAATAGCATAGAGTGGAGTGCAATACACTGGAGTGGGGAGGAGTAGCGTACAGTGAAGTGTCATACAATATAATAGGGTACAGTGGAGTGTCATAGATTGGAGTGGCATGCAGTAAAAGAGGGGAATTGAATAAGGAACAAGAAGATCCCCCAAACAAGATCAAAGGGGAACAAAAAGAGGTTGAGGAGCACAAAACAAAAAGCAATAATCAAGAAAAAAGAAAATAATTTAATCATTAATCTTTCCTCAAATATATAAATGAACATCATATGCGACTACTAAATAAAGGAGTAACTTTGTGCCACAACTCTGGGTTTAACCTTCTGAATACTAGAATTGATTGTTTACAAATTTACTAGAAAAATCAAGTTAAAGAAATTCTATGCTCAAAAAGAAGAAAATCCAAAGAAAGAGGAGGTGAAACTCACATTATCAGTGATAATGGCTAGGGAATTTGATCCTTTACGGGCCTTAACTAGCTTGGGAAGCCTCTGGGATTGATGGACAAATAATAAATAATATGTCTGATTTAGCATTATGCAAGCATTTTGTAGTCTCCACAGACTTAGCAACAGAGAGTGGTTGTAAGTTAAAATCAAAATTCTGCCCCTAGTTTACTGCTGGAAACACAATTTACCTATTTTAGGAAGTTAGGGTGGAAGGATAAACTAAAATGGTGTCAAAAGGAATAAATAATAGAATGAACTCTCAGAATAACATGAGGAATAAAGAATAGGAAGCATTAATAGATATACAACAAGATGAAAGTTTAAAAATAAAATCAAGTGACAAAGGAGGCAATATTGTGATTCTCACCCATGAGAAATACACGGCAGAAGCCAACAGGCAGTTAAACAACAGAGATCATCATATAAAACTACCTGGTGACCCCAGTGAAGAACATATGTCAACCTTATATCTGTTGTTAAATGAACAGCATTATACGGATCTTTTAGATGTGGAAGAATATAAAATATTTAAGAACAACTCATTCTATAATGCCCAGAATCTACTTCCTTCCTAAAATACATAAATCAAGACAGATCCTCCAGGAAGACCTATTGTTAGTTTATTAGGTTCTTTGCTTAAAAATACATCAAGGTTCATTGATATACTTTTATTTCTATATGTGCAAAATATTATATAATACCTATGGGATTTTCCAAACCGAATCAATGATCTGCCATGGAAGCCCAGCTACTATATGGTTACAGTGAATGTAGTCTCTTTATATACTTCAATTGAACATGCAGATTGGATAGAAGTGTGTAGGTACTTCTTTCCGACCTGCACCATCTTTTAGAACATTCAAACATCCAAACAACAAATATCTTTTACAGGTGCATTGAACTGCAATGGTCACATTGTTTGTGCCTACGTATACTAACCTACTAATGGGATGGTGGGAAGCTGAAACAGCACGGAGTGAGAAAAACAAAGTAAACATGGAACAACTAATTTTGTGGGTTTGTTTTATAGACAATCTTTTTTTGATTCGGGAGGGTGAAAAATCAGATTTGGAATGTTTTTTCGATCTCTGACTCACAATGGACAAACTTTGCAATTCACTTTTGACATTCAGGAAAAGGAGATCAATTATTTGTATAGTAGAGTTAATATAGAAGGAGACAACATTTGTACTAAACTGTATAGAAAACCCATTAGCACCAGCAGCATATTGCATGCAAATAGTGGCAAATGGGGAATTTCTGAGAGCAAGACGGAGTTGCTCAGAGGAGTCCGAATTTAACCGATAGATAAGGAAAAGTATGACAGATTTCCAAAAAAAGGGTGTCCAGATATGGTCCTGAGGGATGCCCTTTCAGAGTGCCAGAATCAAAAAATGAGAAACATTACAGGTAAAAAAAAATCCAAATCGGCTACATCTGATGATGAGACACAAATTACTAGATATATCACTGTTTATGATGTATCGAATAAGAAATTAAGATAATTATTAGAATATATTAGGAATCTTTTAAAGATGGATAATGAACTTTTAAAGTTTACTTCCTGAATCTCCTACCATTACTTACAGAAAATAAGCAGCCCTAGGGGACCGCCTCACAAGAAGCTACATGACACCTGACAGTATGATTAGAAGTAGCTCTGTAAATTGGTTAATTACAAAAAAAAAGGAGGGTTTATAGAAATACCCCAAATGCAAGGCATGTGCTCAAGAATGTATTAAAGCAGAAAATAAAACAATATATTTAAAGATGAAGTGAATATGAGAATGGATTACATGTGAAACAGATTTTGCGGCACATCAGCTAGAAGGCACATGTGGTGTGAAATACATGGGTTGCGCTATTAATGAACTCTATCTCCGTATTCTGCAACATCTACGAGCGATAAAAAATCATGCTCTTCAATTTGTCATTATAAAGCACATCTCGCAGGTACGTGTGAGAAAAACAGATAACATGAATTATTATGGTGTGAAGCATATTTCAAAAAGCCTTGAGAAGGAAATAGAGAGTTAAAACTCCACAGAGAGGAATAAAAAAGGATAATATTTATGGGTACTGAGACTACTCATGGACTAAACACAGATGTGGAGTTGTATATTCATTTGTAACTCCTGATTTGCAATTTTAAAAATTGAGGGCTTTTATTAGAATAGAATTTGGATCTGTGAATTATTCTTTGATATGAAATTCTGATGTCCAATCTCCAATGGTATATTAACTGGCATTTAAAGTGATAAACATGGGAAACCTTATAGTAATACAAGAAGGTAGTTGTGTGTCTTCGTAGAAAAAAAGAGATTGTCAATCTATACAACAGGAAAATAAGAGATTATATGAAGGTATCTTTGTGTAGGAAATATCTTTTCATACAGCTGCAAATGACAAATATTTAGATAATTAATTATAGAAGAATCATGTTTCTAAACTTTATTAAATAAGGTTCTAAGGTACATCTTTTAAGGGGGGGTTTATAAGGTTAAAATTCTGAGGAATGTCTTTATAATCATTCATATTATTTTATCTTTCCTCCTCTTAATTCTTTTATTTTCTTTTGAAGATATAGAACTGTATGCAATTTTTGCACATATGAGAAAATATGTTTTATCAAATGAAGTGCACTTTATTTGATTTACAATAGAAATTGCACGGAACCTCAAATCATCTTCCTAAGAATTTGAACTTTATTTGTGTAAGCAATTATGACATGTCAGTGTAAAGAAATGCACTTTATTATATTTGAGAATGCAATCTTAATAGATGTATCCCTTTTTAGAGAGATTTTATAAGGTTAAAATTTTACGAATGGTTTATATTCTATTGTATCTTCTCCTTTTTAGCTTTCTCTTTTGAAGGTATATTACTGTATGTGATTTTTGCATATATGAGAGAATATGTTTACAATTGAATTGCACTCTAGTAAAATTTGAAATGTAACGTGAAGATTACACAGAACTTAAACCATCCTCCCAAGCATTTGCACTCTAATGTCACAATGAATTATGATATGTCAGTGTAAAGAAATGCATTTAATCGCATTTGCACTTTGATTGATTTATATCTCTTATATATAGATTATACGTCCTCTTTGAATAGAATAGATTGCTTCAAGAAAAAGATCTGTACAAAGGGATTTTATGTATACAACACCCCTCCTTCTTTTCTACTAACTTTGATTTCCACTGCATGTTTTATCTTTTTCGTTAATATTCCTCTCTCTGACAGATGCATTTCCCAATATTTCCGAATATCCTTTTGTAAAATGTTTTTTTATTGTTTGACCAGTTCATGGCCTATTGTGGATTTTTGGGTACTTTACCAACATTTCTCAAATGAGAAAATTAAAGCCAAAAAAGGATCAAATATATATTAAAAATAAAAACAAAACAAAAAATATAATGAATTGATGCTATGTTAGAAAGCAATATGAAAGGGAAAATGTGCCTTTTTTTATGAAATGCAGCAGTCTAGCCATCACTTTTAATGGTGATCAGCTAAAGGGGATTGTTCCTTTAAAAATACTTTCTGCGCATTGGAAATTCCATGACTCTGTGGAAGGCTACAGCTGAAATTCGTTGGTTTCATGTGCGCACCCGATGGTGATATAAAATTAAACTAAAAGGATTTTTTGGATACCTCTGCAGTGCTGCTGTTTTTTTGCATCGTCTCGTATGCTGGTTGGTTGGCTTCGGTGGTTTGCATGGAGAGGAATGAAGAGAAATAAATATATATATGAACTCCAACTCAATTTTCCTCAATACGAAACGGACACCGACTTAGGAGAAAGATTTACAATATGTTCCTCGTTTATTATTAACGCTGTAACATGTTTCGGCACTTCCTGCCTTGTTCACACAACAAAAGTCATCATCAATCCACAATTAAAAATACAGGTCTCTGGATCACATGTTACTTGCTTCTCATCAACATAGAAAACAGACTCAACATTGTGCGCCCCTCACGAGCAGTATTGCCATTATACACCTTTTCACAATTGTGACAGATATTATAACACATTTTTAACATTGTCTGGGGTCTGCTTTCATTTTGATCAACATATGATTACAATTATAATTCATTATAAATCACCTATTTTAGGGAATCAACATCACACGAAAGGGAGGCTTCTCTTCTTGGCCCCCTCGATTTTAAAGGAAGTGCAAGTGCTAACTGTTCTTATTGGCAGTAGTAAAAAGTACAATTATATGAAAATAAGTATAAACTTAGATACAAATATGGATAAACCTTATTTCATTAGAGGGTATCTCTTCCCCCTCACCAAATATAGCTCACGCCGTAATTTTCTGTACATGTCTATCTGTACATAAAATCGGGGTTCACAGTTCATTTGCACTGAATTTTAAATAAATACAATTTGGTCCACTCTGTGCACAAATATACGCATCTAATTCCTTCTACACCGGCACATCCCGAAAACATCAATACATCCCTCATGTAAGATGGCTTGCATCTGTATAAATAAGTAAAGTGCAAGTGCCTCAGTACTCAAGGTAAAATTCTAAAGTGTCCTCATAGAACTTACTCTCTCAAGGGGCGTGGCTTGGACGCCGACGGGGATGGCGGCGTGAGCTGGTAGCTCCGCGTCCGATCCCGGTTATTCTCCTGAAAATTCTCCTGGTCGTTGCCTGCAACACAGCACCGGACGTTAGAACATCTGGGGCAGCTGTTGCGACCAGTTCTGAGTCGGAGGAGGGGTCCGCTGGGCGACGACATTCGACTGAGCTGATCGGGAGCCCGGTGGTGACGACAAAATGGCGGCGGTCCCCGGCAGCACAGGGAAACTCTGACTCGATGGCCCGGGCCGTGACTGAGAGGGGGCACCAGGTCGAGATTCGGACCCAGACCGTGGCGCACTTTAATTCTGGAGGTGTACACCAACGAGCGGATGGTGGGGGACCCCCCTGCTGGCGGCGCTGCTGTGGGCATTTCGGTCCGTGTTGGAGGCCTAAGATGGCGGCCGGTGAGGTGACGCATTTGGAGGTGCACAGTGTCCGCCTCGCCATCTGCGGGGCGCTTTGCTCTATGGAGTAGCTCCGGGCGTGGTAATTGACGACACACCCTTAGTGGAGGGACCCCTGAGCGAGTACCGGCACCCAGAGGCCCGGGTCCCCCGAAGGGGCCACGGTGACGTCGCGGCGGAAGAACGGAAGGCTTCGAGGGCCGCGGTGGTGGAGGTGCTGAAGCCGAAGCAGCAGCCCGACTGTGAGATGGGCCGGGACGATGACCAAGGGGCCCATGGGTCTCCCACGGACTCAACACAGGAACAGCGGCTCAATAAATGCCTCGATGATATCCTGAAGGCTATAACCTCGACAAAGGAGTCGTTACACCAGGACATAGCACAGGTGGCGACGGGACTGGGGCTCCTGAAAGCGGACCATGCCAAACTGGTGGACAGGGTTAAGGACACTGAGCTGTCCCTCCAAGACCTGAAGCCAGCTGTGGTCACGGCGGAACATAGGCTAAAGGATGTGCTGTCCCGCCTGGAGGTCCTGGAACGGAAGGCCGAGGATGCCGAAAGCCGCAATCGGCGCAACAACGTCCGAGTGGTGGGCCTTCCTGAAAAATCCGAAGGGGGGGACATGGTGGAGTATTTGGAGAACTGGTTCAAGACTGTGGTTGCTCCGGAAGGCCTTTCTCCCTTCTTCACCTTGGAGAGAGCCCACCGGGTCCCGGCCAGGCCGCCTCTGCAGGGTGGACCTCCTAGACCGGTGGTGGCCAGAGTGCTGCATTTTAAGGATAGGGACCTGTTGATTCAGAGAGCTCGCTCGGCGGGACCCTTCCAGGTGGAGAATAGTATGGTTACGATCTTCCCGGACTTTGCTCAAGACGTTCAGAGGCAAAGGGCCTCCTACCTATCGGTGAAAAAAGAACTACGTGAAGAAGGGATTCAGTACTCTCTGCTCTTCCCGGCCAAATTGAGGGTTATCATGGACGGAACTACGCATTTCTTCCTCACTCAGGAGGAGGCCCGGACGTGGCTGGAAACATACAGAGCTGGTACAGACCGCAGAGGGAGGGCAGAGTGGGAACGGCCGAAGCCGGTCCAGGTGCGAAAATCACAGAGAATCCGCAGGTGCAATAGGGCGCTGCTGAAACAACAAACTGATCTAATGGCCGCCGACAAGCGAGGAGCTCTGGCAGTGACAGCGGTGATCACAGGCTCCCAGAAAAGTGGATCGGCAATGGGGTCGGACTCTGAGGAAGCGGAGGAGAAGTCGGGTCCGGAACTTTCTGATTTGGACAGTGCGGGAGGCCCTGTGGTCACGCCTCAGACGGCGGACGAGATCCTCGGGGAATGAACCTTTTGGAGCTGGATTTACTGGGACTTGGCCCTGCTGCAGCAGATATCCTGAGTATCCATTGGTGCTGGACTTCAGGTGACACACTTTTATACGGGATGTCGGACTTGGAGTGAAAGCGGCGCATGCCGCCCGTTGGCCCAGACCCGCCTCTTATTGCCCTTAAGGCTTACTGTGGTGACTACCACAGATTAGGATTGTGTGTGTTGTTAAGGGGGTTTGGATGGGGACTGATGCGTTATTGGGTCCTGTTCTGGGGGGGAGGGCTGAGGGAGTTGTATGGGGTGTTGTGCTTGGGGGTCAGTGCTGTTTGCGTGTGGGCGGGATGACTGGTATGCTTGAGGTGCTGGAAGATGATCATAATGGGGACTTCACCTGATTTGAAATGTCTAACATGGAACGTACGTGGCTTGCAGACTATGGCAAGGCGCCATAAGGTACATGCATACTTGGTGCGACGTGGCGTCCAGATTGCCCTGCTTCAGGAGACCCATCTCACCAAGTCGGAATGCAATGCCTTGCAGAAAAGATGGCGTGGCCAAGTGTTTGGCACAGCATACTCTGCATTTGCCAGGGGGGTCTTGGTATGGGTGCGGGCTGGAGTTCCCTTCCAGGCTACGAACCAGGTCATAGATCCGGAGGGACGATTTGTGGCGGTGGAGGGCAGGTTATATGGTAGGGATGTGGTACTTTGCAGTGTTTATGCCCCTAACTCGGAGCAAGCCCGCTTTTTTGATAAATTGTCCGGTTCTCTAGCACATTTCCTGGCGGGACAGGTCCTATTAGGGGGCGACTTTAACTAAATTGCAGACCCACTACTGGATAGGTCACACCCACCATTACATTCCTCCCCGGTCCATAGACTAGCTACACAGAAGAGGGCGTGGCAGGATCAATGGGGACTCATAGATGTTTGGAGAGGACAACACCCTACTGATAGGGACTACTCCCACTTTTCTGCACTCCATGAGTTGCATGTTCGGATCGACTCGATCCTCTGTAACACTACAATAGCAGCCATGGTGTCACATTCGGAGTACTTGACCAGGACCATATCTGATCACAACCCCCAGTTGGTGCACATCAAATGGCAACGTGTTCGAACCGTGATTCCCACTTGGAGGTTGAGGCCCGAAACTTTGGAAGATGGGGCTTTTAGTTCTGACCTCCGAGCGGGTATCGAGGGCTATTTTGCCGTTAACGATAGGACCGCCACCACCAGGGCTTTAGAATGGGACGCGTTCAAGGTGGTGGTCAGAGGACTGTGCATAGGAAAGTACTCCGGTGTACGGACGAGCCTTCTAGCTGACGTGGGCAAGGCGGAGGGGGCACTGCGGGACCTAGAACGCCGGCGACCGGAACATCCGGCCCTGCACCCACAATTGTTAGAGGCGAGGGAACGAATGGCTGTGGAGACTGAACGTCTGAGGAGTTATGACTACCGATCATACCTGACAAAAGCTCATGTGGAGGGTGATAAAGTGGGGACGCTGCTGGCGAAATTGGCCAACCCAATTCCCAGGGGCTGCCCGATCCTGAGTATACGTGATGAGTCGGGTGGGATGGTCTACTCCCAAACGGCGGTTCTTTCCCACTTTCTCAATTACTACAAGACTCTTTATAGTAGCCAGCTGGAGGTGGGGATCCCCGAGATAGAGGATTATCTTGCGGAGATCCAACTCCCGACACTGGATGAGGATAGTGCTAAGGATCTAGGTAGTGCAATAACGCTTCCTGAAATAAGGGGTGCGATCAAGCAGATGGCCCGGAATAAAACGCCGGGTGTGGATGGCCTTCCAGTGGAATTTTATGCTCACTATGTGGATGTCCTGGCGCCTAGACTGCTGGTGGTGTATGCCGAGGCGATCGAACTGGGATACTTACCTCAGTCGATGAGAGAGGCTCTAATAATTCCACTCTTAAAGCCGGGTAAGGAGGACGTCGAAGTGACCTCCTATAGGCCATTGTCCATGCTAACGGTGGACTATAAAATACTGAGCCACATTCTGGCTACTAGACTCTTGCCCCACATGACCACGCTGGTCCATCCCGATCAGGCTGGGTTTATCCCGACCAGAAATACATCGATCAACATCCGCCGCCTTGTGCGCGTCTTAGATAGTTCATGGGACTCGGACCAGATGCCAGCAGTATTGTCTGTAGATATCGAGAAAGCTTTTGATAGCTTGGAGTGGAGCTATCTCGACAAAGTGCTGGAGAAATACGGTCTGGGTGAACACTTTGGACGATGGACGAAAGTCCTTTATTCCTCGGCGTCTGCCAGGGTGCGGCTGGGCTCGGTGATCTCTTCTGACTATCCAGTGGGGAGAGGCACGAGGCAGGGATGCTCTCTTTCCCCGCTGTTGTTCGCATTGGCTATGGAACCTTTGGCAGCCCGGGCCAGAACAGGAAGGGCCTATGCCGGAGTGTTGAGTGGAGGGTCCCCACAGTACAACTCACTCTATGCGGATGACTTGCTGGTGTTCTTAGAAGACACGGCTGTGGCCCTGGATGGGGCGACTGAGTTGTTGTCGCTTTTTGGGAGGCTATCCGGCCTTCGGGTGAACTGGAGCAAGACCTGCCTCTTTCCGTTGCGGGAGGACGTGCCCCGACCACAGCTGGCCCGGAACATTATCTGGGAACCTTCGTGCTTCACCTATATGGGGGTCCGCATTTACCACGGTGTCGATAACCTGCTGGACGGGAATGTGGGGCATTGTATACGGGCCTTGAGAGGCTGTATGGCATTCTGGGCGACCCTTCCCCTTTCGATACAAGGCAGGGCGGCGCTGCTGAAGATGGTGTCCTTGCCCAGGCTGCTTTATTATTTTCGCACGCTGCCGCTGTGGATCCCACAGAGGGTCTTTAGGGAGTTACGCACCATGACAGTAGACTTCCTGTGGGGACATGGCCGACGCCGTGTGGCTCTGACCACGCTCCAGAGGCCAAGAGCAGAAGGTGGCCTGGCGGTACCTAATTTTGAGCTCTACTATTTGGCGGCGCAATTGCAGATCCTCACTCAGAACGTGGCAAGAGTTTTCAGAGGCCCTGCCCAAGCCGGAGGGGAGGGGGTGCAAAGACATGTACTATCTTATATAGTGATGCAGCAGAGACTCGAGTTGCGCGCTCTGACGCTGGAGGAACGTACCCTACGTTTGTGCTGGAACAGGAGCCAGAGGCGAGTAGGGGTAGCCCACCCATACGCTCCTGAAATCCCGTTGGGTATGTTGACGGCACTGCCGCATGGTGGGGACTGGTCCCCGCTCCTGGATTGGGAGGAGCTGGGTCTCCACATGGTGGGCGACCTTTATGCCGATGGCGAATTGTTGCCTTTCCGGGTGGTGCAGGACCTCTTTGGTGTCCCGGATGGGGGTTTTCTCCTTCATGCGGCTGTGACGACGGCGATCCGTAAACACTGGCAGATGGGACAGGTAGAGCCTGGCACGACTGCAGCCTGCCAATATGTGGTGATGGCAGCGGGCACTTATAAGGCGATCACTTGTCTCCACTCCCGGATGTTGGTCGAGGGCTTGGAACCACTTACGGTCTTAAAGTTGAAATGGGAGGGCAGCCTTGGTAAGCTGATACCAGACACGGTGTGGGGCCACATACTATGGAGGACGTGGAAGGGGAGCAGAAATGCCCGGTTTCAGCTGGTACACTTTTTTGTGGTGCATAGAGCATACCTTACCCCGGGGAAGATTAGGAGACACTTCCAGGTCCTTGGCGCTGTATGCCCTAGATGCTTGGCGCCTGCTGTAGAGTTAGATCATATGTTGTGGAGCTGCCCGCAGTTGGGAACTTATTGGTCCGAGGTAGGGGAGCTGCTTCAGGCAATCACTGAGCGCCAACTGGAGTTTGATATGGCCACCTGTTTACTGCTTTGGTTCCCCCACACGGCTAAAACAAAGATCACTAGTAAATTTATTGACTTGGGGCTCATATTAGCACAGAGGGAAATCACCTGGCACTGGAAGTCGAAAGAGGGCCCGTCCAGTAGGAGGTGGACGAACGAATTACTGAAATGGGCCCAGGGAGAGAGTACGGTCAGGTTTCAGCAGGCCACTAGGACATCCAATGAGAAGAGCATGGAGATGGAGAGTGCATGGGAACGGCTGGTGCAAGCGCTGAAAGATCATTTGCTAGAGGATGAGATTGGCGATGAGTAATCACATGAGGGTTTCATGAGACACAACTAGATATACTGATGCCCAGATCTCGTTAGATCATGAATGTATATATTGGCATAAAGCCCACACCAGCAGCAACACTGACGGGGGCGGAGGGCGGGAAACTGGGGGTTTTGTAGCAGTACACTTGTTGGGCTGGATGAGTGTGGGGATGGAGAAAAGCAGATAATGGTTCAGGTAACTGCCTGAGGACGGAGATTTTCCAGGCTTTCTTTCTCCTGATTTCATTTCTTCTAGACATTGTGTGGCTACCGCCACCCGACCTCTGGGTTGTGGGCTGAACGGCTGTGTTATGTTCTCTACGTCCTCTGATGATGGTCACCACGGAATGTCGTGATATTGAAATGTAAGCCTGTATTCCCCACGAATCTGCAATAAAAATATATAAAAAAAAAAAAAATAGAACTTACTCTCATAATTGATGTTTCTTCAACGGGAGTGAGAAACCTCTCGAAAGTGCAAGTGCTGAATATGTTCATCCTGATGAACATTAAAGTGCAAGTGCTTTCATAAAGGTTACTCTCTTACTGTCTACAAGGATGGGATTGTCTTCTCATAAGTGCAAGTGCTAATTATTCTAGACATAATGATCACCTACTACTCAGGTGAAAGAATAAAACCTTCATTAATTTGGCGTGCAATTGGATAATTTTTATGATTGTTTTTTACTGTCCTTAAGTGCTGCTGCTGCAGTATCCGAACATGCACTATATTATATGCATGGTGCTGCCCATGTATAGTTTAGGGGAAGTGCACTGCAAAATATATACTACAAATTCACTCCTGCAGTTCAAAAAACTTCTGATTTTCCAATTGCTTTTCATTAGAGGTGATGCTACCTGCTTCTCATTGTGTGCAATTTTTTAGGCCTTGCATTTAAGGCATTTATGAAAGCCAGGGCTTGCTTTTAACCACCCCTCCATTTTACCAATTTCTGGACTGCTATTGACCAGGTCTTGCCTCATAGACCTAGCATTTTAAAAGTGATCAATGGTCTGCGTGGCATCATCGCAGTCAAAATGGGGTTCCTCTTCACCAGATACCAGCGCTTACTCAAACAGTCTCTAACCCTTGAATGGTAAGCACTGTATCCAGTAACCATCCTTATTTGCTCACTGGTAGTCTCCTTTTTGACACTGTTTGATTCATTAGGTCGAAGTAAGGCCTCCTTATCGATTTTGTTTACTTTGCGTAGTTCTTGGTCTAAGAATTGTGTGCTGTAGCCTCTTTGGATGAATCTCTTGGTCAAGCATTCCTGGGCTTCTGTCAGAGCTGATACCTCACCACAATTGCGTTTCATTCTAAGGTGCCCTTCATAGTGTATGCTCATCTTCAATTTCTTGGCGTACAGAATGGAATTGCCGGCCGTAGGTTTCCTAAACATGCGGGTGTGTAATGCTTTTTCTTTTACATATACTTCTCGATCAAGCAAGGAGACTTGAGACCTGCTGATTGTGCCTGTGAATCTTAGATTCAATGGTATATTCTTTATTTCCTGGGCAAATTGTTGTGCTGGGAGTTCAATCGTGCAAGATGGCGGCGGTGTGAGAGACCGATGAGCTGTACGACCCGACCAGTGCTTCTAAGCTAGAAATGCAGGTTAAACAACGTTGATGGACCGCAGTGTTATACGCCACTTTTACTTCTTTTAGAGCCAGTATTCTCCCAGAAAAATATAGGGGTAATTTCTAACTGTCAGAGAGGCAAGAAACAAGGTGTGAATTGGTGGCGATGGGGACTGAGTCTGCCGTGTTTGGAAAGGAGGCAGCGAGGGGGCAGCTAACGCTCCTAACATCGCAAATTGGTATCACTGTACTACGGTTACTATGGAGAGTGAGACCCAAGGGCCCGTTTTCGCAAGTCGAGACCCAAAGCAGGTTAAAGGAGGAAACGTACCTGGCGCCGCATGCAGTGGGGAGGATTGGCGAACACAACGTCATGGCCCCAAAGAATGCTGAAGCTCTGGCCGCCGCCGCTGCCAAGACGAGAGCAGCGCGGCAGGCTCAGCGGGAGCAGGAGCTCGCCGGACAGTTCGGAAACCAGAGCAGCGATACAGGCGCTGCTATGGAGCTGGATGCAGAGGCTGTCTTAGCCTCCAAAGCGCCCAAGCACGGTGGAGCTGCGGCAAGGAGAGGGAGTACGACCGGCCCCTCGGTGGTCGATTTGCTGCGCAAAGCCCCAGCTCCAGCTAAACTCCTTTCGGGTGGCAGCGGGAAGAGCCAGATAGTCGAGCCGACTGTGCAAAATATCGCAGTGGGTGCAGCATTGATTGCTGAATGCTGCAGTGACAGGGTGGTAGCTAATGCCGAGACTGTTTCAAACACAGTAGTTACTCCCGGTATTCCGGAGGGGGGAGTAGCTATTAGCATAGAGGCAAGCAGTGCTATACTGAAGGGGAATGCTGATGGTAACTCAGAGGCGAATGCGGACATTTCCTAAGTAGTACATCAAGAAGGTATGACCCCTTTACTTTCTTCTGTAATGACTGACGTAAATGCACCTCCTCCTCTAGATATAGGTAACAGCATGGAAGATACCCCCCGCAATCAGACAAATATCCTGATCGTAGCTAATTGTGGAAGTGGGGGGTTAGCAGCCAACAGGAACATGGGGGTACTACAGCACCTACTACAATACCTCAAATGGGGCGTGCTGAAGGTAATTCAATGGACAGTTCGGCTGGACTGGTTGTTGTAGGAGCCATGGAGGAGACGGATAAAGACCCCAGTGATTTTTACTCATTTTCAGATGAAGTCGATTGGTCAGATGAAATTGAAGCTGAGACTGATCTTACTACTGAGAGTGAAGACAATACGAAATATAACGATACCAGGGCAGGCCGAAACACTGTTCTCAGGAGGAAAAAAAGCCATCACGGAGCAGTAGAACTGACCTGGGACTATTCTCCAACAACTCAGTTGGCTAACTCTTCTGGCTCTGTGAGTTCCCCACTAAATCCAACATCATTGAATCCTACTCACCTAGCACAATCAGATCAAGCTACATCCACACTAGACACTGTTTTGAATACTGTGCTTCAAGCTATTGCTGCACATCGGGAGGAGACTTCGCAAGGTGCAGGGGGTGTTACATAAACTATCAAGAACTGTTAACACCTTTAACGACCGAATAACCGAGGTGGAGTCTCCTATTGTCTCCAACGAGGCAGAGGCGGCGGCGACCCACGAGCGGGTTGATTCTCATGAGGCTGAGTTGGCCGATGTAAGGTGGAAACTGGAAGACTGTGAAAACCGCTTACGTAGAAACAACTTGCGTGTTTTAGGCATTCCAGAGGCGACAGAGTGAGACGGTGCCCGCTTGTACGTGATACAGCTTTTCCACAATATTCTGCCCAAACTATCCAACTGGAACTGGGACACGGAAATTCAGCGGGCACATCGAGTTCTCCTTACCTTGAAGACCTCAACAAAACCGGGGGGCTATCCTCAAGCTATCCATGTCTATTTCAGAAACTTTCTTCTCAGACAGGCAATTTCCGAGAAAGCCAGACCTGAAGCACGACGTACTAAAGACTCAGTTTCCTATTTCGTCTGGCCAGACTTTTGCCATGTAACTGTTGAAAGGAGGTGGAGACTCCATCAAATGATTAAACCATTTTCAAGAGAAGAAGGCACAGGCATATCTTAATAATCCTGCTAGGCTAAAAGTAATCTATGTGGGCCAACACACATTTTTTTTCTTCAGAAATTAAGGCAAAAGAATATCTTGATGGTCTGAAATAGATAATAATTTGGGGCAGTAATGGAAATACGGCCACTATTCTTAATATATGCTGAATTATGTTTTTGCCACTTGGGAATGGATGGGGTGGGGAATAGGTAGCACTGCGGTAAGATTTAATACTTATATATCCACACATTTCTCTAATGAAAAATAAGTGAGGGGGAATGATGGGGAAAAAGGAGGGGGGGGAAAAGAAAAAGAGAGAGATGTGTGGATTTATTTCTTTTATTCTTTTTTTGTTTACCCGTGAGATAATATATATGGACTTAGGTAAAAGATAAGCACTGGTTAGGAGACACATTTCCATCACAACAGACTCTCATGGAGTCTAAATGCCTTTTTTTGGGCGCGAGAGGGGAGGGCGGATTGTGTGGGGGTTGGAGTGTGTGGGGGAGAAGTTGGGAGAGAAAGCGTAAAAAAGAGCAACCTCAGATGTACAAGTTCTATAATATTAAATATAAGTAAAAATTTAAACATTTGCAGAGCACAAATCCTGATGTCAGATCCTAAAAAGAAAGCAATTAGGTTTAGTATTATTGGTATCTCATTTAAAAAACTTCAATGGGGAGATTAAAACTATGTTCCTGGAATATTGCTGGGCTGAATGATAAAGGGAAAACGGCTCGCTTATGTGAGATAATCCGGCAGAACTCTTATGATGTGCTCTGTCTCCAAGAGACCCGTCTACCGGTGGATGAGAAGGAGTTGCTAAGAATCCCTGGGTATAGTGTGCTTGTGCTAACAACACAAACCTCTAAAACACGAGGAGTGGCCATTTTAGCTGAAACATTTCTTGGGCAAGCTAAGCGTAGGTTGGCTGATCCTCTGGGTAGATGGGTCATAGTAGAGCTAGAGCTGGGCATTACCATCTGTTCCCTGTACGGTTCCAACCAGGACGATCCTCAGATATTTGAAGAATTGCAACTGGAGCTGGCTTCTTGGTCTAAGACACTAATCCTGTGTGGGGATTTCAATGTATCCTTGGGTTCGGTAAGGGACAGACAGACACAGCACACAAATACTGGTCGCAAGCCTAAAGTTTTTAGAGCAGGTAAGCAATTTATGGATAGTTATGACTTAATAGATATTTGGAATCATAAACATTAAAATGTTCCGGGGTATACTTATTTTTCTTACCCCCACAATAAATATGTGAGGATCGATTATGTAATGACAACTACGGAATATTCCATATATGTAGAAATAGATAAATGTCCAAAAACAATCTCGGACCATAACTCGCTGATTCTCACACTTAACATAGCTAATTTTAATAGACCTCGTACTCAGTGGTCATTTGACGGGAAATTACTGGCCAACAGAGAGTATATACAGCATATAACTGACTGGTCTCAGGAATTTTTTGATTATAATCAATACAGTGCCTCGAGAGTGATGGTCTGGGACTGTTTTAAAGCAGCATTGAGGGGAGAGACTATTGGCTTCGTAGCCAAGCGTAATAAAATACAAGATAATTTTAACCATCTAACGTCTGCATGAGTTAGCTAAACTGGAGGAACAACATGCCACTCAAATATTGTGAGGGGAAGATGGTGGAAACACCTTGCGTAAAATGTTAGTTCTTAAAACCGAACTTAATAGTGGTCTCACTCAACGAGCAGCTGACACTTTCCAGACAAATCAAAATAAAATCTATGAAAATGGGGAGAGGGTCGGAAAACAGTTGGCACTACGCACCCGCCAGAAGCAGTCTTATAATGCGATTGCCTCTATCGATTTTAATGGTCAGAAACATACAACACCTGCTGGTATCACAGAAGCTTTTTGACAATATTATCAAAAACTATATCAAAATGAGGATGAAACCGATCCAAGCGATATTAAAGAATTTCTAAGCGCATGGTTAACTGAGACAGGGATGGTCGGATTATCGATGAAGCTACTAGAGAAGATCTAGGAAAGGAAATCTCGATTACTGAGTTACAAATAGCACTGTCGGGACTCGCCTATGGGAAAGCTGCCGGCCCGGACAAAATCCCATTATATTTATATAAAATTCTTGAAGCGCAAATATCGCCATATATATTAGATTTATTCCTTGGGATACAATGGAGTGGCATTCCACCTGAGACGTGGAAGCAAACAAATATAGTTATTTTTCCTAAAAAAGGAAAGCCTCCGGAATATCCTTCCTCATATCGTCCAATCTCGTTAATTAATTCCGATTCAAAGTTTATGCCAAGATTCTCGCCAATCGGCTCGGTGGGGTCATCGAACATCTGGTCTCCCCGTGGCAGGACGGCTTTATCCCTGGAAAGGGTACTACAGATCACACTCGTAGGGCCATCTCTCTTTTCGACATCATGAGTGTGACGGGGGGCCAGATGTCGATGATCCTACTCAATGCCGAGAAGGCTTTCGACCGAGTCTCTTGGAAGTTCCTATGGGAAGTCCTTGAAATGAATAACTTTGGACCAGGGTTTGCCAAATCAATCAAGGCAATGTACTCAGACCCTAGGGCTAGACTCTGTGTAATGGGCATAGAATCGGGATTAATTAATGTACAAAGAGGCACAAGGCAGGGCTGTCCATGCTCGCCGATTTTGTTTGCCTTGTTTATTAATCCATTAATTTTAAAATTAATTGCATCCCGTACAATAGAACCCATTACGGTGGGTATCTATGAAACCAAGATACTGGCATATGCCGATGATGTGGCAGTATTAACACCTAACCCTGCTGAGGCAATTCAGGAAATCGAGCGAATCACTCAGACTTTTGGTTACTATTCAATGGTTTTGTGCAAAGAGAATATTTCTTATGAAAATCCAAAGAAGGTGGATAATGCTATCTATCTCGGAGTTTGTATCTCCCCCAAGGTAGAAACTATCAACAAGCTCAACTACGAACCCCTAATGAAGACCATTAAAAAGGATCTCATAAGGGTAAATAGTCTCCACCTATCAATCATTGGCAGGGGGAATTTTTATAAAATTAACATCCTTCCTAGGATATTATATCTATTTCGCGCTATCCCCCTGATGGTTGATGATAATATTATTAAAACTATTTACTCACACATGTCCAATTTATTTGGAAGTAAGGTAAAATAAGAAGGGCTCTGTCATACCTATCATTACCACAGCCCAAGGGAGGATTGACGATCCCTAATATGATGTTATATCTCTGGGCATCTCTTCTCCAGCAAATTACACCATTATTCAACCCAAAAATACCAACTGGAATCATACAAGATGGGGAGATACCGTCAATATATGAATTAGCAATTGGGGACAAAGCCAGAGGGCTGCTTCTAAGACAATTGGAGCCGTCTTACTTTAAGAAAGTAAAATTTAAGATCATCCATAGTGCATACAATATTTGGAAAAAGTCCTCCAAACATCTAGTAATATCAAAATTTAATAAGTATACCCCATTGTGGCACTCTTCTGTTTTACCAATTCAAATCAATGATAGAACTGCCAAAAAATGGGAACGCATGCGGATTGCTATAGTGGGTGATTTTCTTGGTCAGGAACCAAGTACTGGATTTCTGAATTTGCAAACAAAATTTTCTGTGCTTAGTAGTGATTTTCTTAAATATATACAGGTGAATACTGTTCTTAATCAAGTTATTCCTAGAATTACGCTGGAAAGCATCCCCTTCTTTGAGCTTATAGGGAAACGGTCTACTAGGATAGGTACTATTTATGACCTACTAATCGAGAAACAACGAGACGATCTGGAACATGTTGAGAGTGCTTGGGAGGGCAAACTCGATAATTCCAATGTGGATATTGACATGTCAATATTGCTATCGTCTAAATTATTTTTAGCATCTAATCTAAAATCGCAACTTTACAAAACCATATATAACTTATACTACACGCCAGCTAAGTTATATACCTAGGGCAAAAGAACAAATGATGAATGTCCAAGATGCGGTTTGGGTCCCGCAAACCTAATACATATTCTCTCTGAATGTTCCAAACTAGACCTATTTAAAAAAATTATATCTGATTATTGGGAGGAAGTCTTTGGTCATAAAGTGTCGGTATCAACAACACTTTATCTAGTAGGCTATGATAATACTCTTGGGCATAATAAGGAGGAGGAATCATGTTTATTACTGGGTACGACGCTGTATCAGATTATAATTTCAGCCCAGTGAAAGGAAGTTGATCCTCCTATGTTTCAAATGTGGTTAACCCGCTTTTTAGGAATTTATAACCAAGAAAAAGCCATTTATGCAGGGGTAAAAAGTCTAGAATACGTGGATGCCAAATTTGGTCTCCAATTACCGTCTGGAGTAATGATATAAGGAATGCTCTGTGATGATTGATTATGTAGATTGTTATGCTTTGATAACTTATATGAGAGAAAATGTAATGTTTTTATAACAATACTATTAATTGACTTCGATCTTAATCTTTACTAATGTTTACTGCTGTAACCTGATATCTCTTTCATATGTATTTTTATATTACCGGAGTATGAATCATGTATTTTGTATTATCTGAAACTGCTCTATTAAAAATAAAAATTGTTGTGCTGATTCCAATATACTGTAATATTCTTTTTCCATTCTCTAGCATGTTCAACTTTGAGCAGCTGCTCCTCCCACCAGCCCATATGCAAATTAGCATAGATGGGTGCAAAGCAGGTGCCCATTGCCGTTGCCTTGCATCTGCTTAAATGTGTCACTACCAAACTTAAAATAGTTGTTGTTCAGACATAGTCTACACATTTCTATCAACATTCAGTGCTGATATATTGAAATTGGTTGTGTATTCAAGAAATGCTGCAAGGCCCATAGCCCATGCTCGTATAAAGGCTTGTCACGTCTAGTTTAGTTAGAAGATAAGAATCCTTTCACACCACATTACTGATCTTATTCAAAAAGGCTCTAGTATCTTGGATATACACAGGAAGTTATTAACGAACTCCTGAAGAAAATAATCCAAGTACCTGGAGATGGGTTCAAATAGACAGAAATTATGGGCCTACCAGGTGGGGTCACTTTATTTTTATGATCCTTTGGAATAAGGTAAAAACTTGTGTGACTGGATTTTCTACGTTCAAAAACAGGTATTCGCCCTGAGATAGCATGCCCAAACCTCACCATCTAGCAAGATCTTTCAAGTATTTGTTTTTCACCTCTGTTAAAATTGCTGTGTGGTACTTTTAGGTAGCATTGATTGTCCCTCAGTTGTGTCTTGGCTTCCTCATTATACAAATCAAATGGTCGAAGGACCACGTTGCCTACTTTGTCCTATTGTCGCACTACTATCTCTTTTCTATTTCTTATCTTCACAACAGGCATGGAGTATTTCTTATCATATTGACTACCACTTTTCATTAGGGTCTTACAGGAAGTTATTGATAACTCTTTTAAATCATTAATTATAAATTCAGAAAAAACATCAATTGCATCCTTTGGGGAATTGGGAGTAAAGAATGATTTTGGCTTGAACATGGTTTTAATACTTTTATAAATATCTAAACCAAAAGCACCAGCAGTTTCACTCAAAGTCCCAGGTATTGGCAGTCCCTCACATTCCTGCTCGAGTTGATTTAAATCAGGTAATAACTCCAGATCACCAACTTCTTGATCCAGAGTTCCGTCTGCATCTGCCTGTATCTTCCCAAATTGCTCTTTTCTATTGGAGAAACACTTTTTAAGCTTCAGCCTCCTGACAAACTTGTAGAAGTCAATGCGGGTTTGGGCATAATTAAAATTTGTCCTGTACAGTATGATAAACCCAGTGATAGTATTTGGGTTTCTTCTTCCTGTGAGACTCAGATTAGACAAATTAATTATTGTTGCTGGATCACCCATTAGTCGCTTTGGAAAGGTTCTTTCACCTGGCTCCAGATCGTAGTTCCATTCCCGCCCTGTCGGGCCTTATGCCTCCTTGGTGCTCTTTTCTTTTTCGTTGCAGTCGTTGTGTGGTATTTTGAGTCCTGTCCAGGCGTAAAAAACGCAGCTCGTCAATTACAAATGGGAACTGTTGTTGATCCCTGCTACGGTTGTCACACCTGTTCCTATCCTCTGAACCAGTGTCCACATCTGAACTCACAAATGTGCTAAGATTTTGAGTAAAGATAGTAAATTTATACTTACTTATTTTTACTTACTCTCTAGATATTTTGAAGCTCAGTATTTTTTAGGTGATAATTTGCCCCCAAGATATTTTTAGCCTAGCTATGCTGACATACAAGAATTATACAAATAGATTGTGTTTTAGCTACATTTGAAGAATTCAGGTCATACACAGTTTCCAGCATTAGGTCCATTATTGCACAGATTTAGGAGAAGACAGTAGAAAACATATCAGATAGTTCTGACAGCATATGCGAGTCACTATTGGTAGAGGGAACTTGAAAATTATTATGGTTACCCTACCTATGGTTACAATAGTGATGGCCTCCAGACAGATGTTCCGTGGCGCGGTACACTCCTCCATCTTAATACGGTCTGCTGCACATCCTCCATCATTAAAATCCTTGCAGGAAAAGCAACGGAGGCTGGCAACCCCTGAAAGAGCAATGTGAATGTAAGAAGTTAGGTTAAGGGAGTGTAAACCCTGCTCAAGCAACAACCACAGTTCATGTCACTGTGAACCCCAAGAGTCACTAAATTAACTATGCTTACCCCTCTGGTAGCTTAGCACAAAAGCAGTCAGTCTTAACTTAGCGGCACTGTGTTGAGAATTTATGCAGCACTGAAATAATAATGAAGTGAAAACACAATACAAGAAAAATCCCACACCAATTTAACAACATAGAGTAAATTTTAATAAATAAAAAATGCAAAATCAGGGCGATCAACAGTGTTACTTGGGTGGTTTTGGCTAGCAGGTAGGCCCGGATCTTCTGTCGGTTCTTCTGACAACTTTTAGGGTTAGGCAGGAGGAGCACATTTATTGCCACTTCTAAGGGTGTAGGTCTGGATGTGCAGCAACTGGGAGGTTGTGACACAATCCACCAGATGCCAAGGTCTCTGGAACTTATGTCCTTGTAGCTCACACAAGAGGCTGGCCAACTAGCCCTTTGAGTCATTCTTGTAGTCTTGTGCTCGAGCATCAGGGCAGTCCTCTAGGGAGCAAGGTGGGTGTCAAACAGAAGGGCAGTCCAGTGGTAGCAGTAGGATTGTCCTCTAGGGTACAAAGCAGGCCTCAAGCAAAAGGACAGTACTCTGGAGTACAAGGTAGTAATTCTGATGTCCTCCGCAAGTTCAGGAGTGTACTGAAGAGTTGGTCTGAGAGCACAATATTTGGACCTGATGCCAGCCTTTAAAGTGAGGAAAATATTTATGCCACCCCCATATCCGGTTCTGGAGAGTTCCTCCCTTATCCTTTCAAGGCTCCAAGAAGTCTAGGGTCACACACAAGTAGTGTTAGGTTTTTGTGTGTGTGCTGGAAGCAGCCGCCATAGAGGTGCAAGTGGGTCAAGGAATACCTCCCTTCCAATTTGGTAAGATGGCCCATCCTGCCTACACCTAAGCCCCACTGTCCACTTTCTAGGAGGAATACACAACGCCTTATAGCAGGGTCATATGACTGAGTACATGCCAGCAGGCACTAAATGGTGAGACCAAGTAAATGCACATTTTCTGAAAGTGGCATTTACAGAACTGTGACTTGAAACTCAACTTTATCATAAATTAGGGTTTTAAATTATAATTTGTTAAAGACCCAACATGGTATTTCTACCTGTTTCTAATCAAATGTTAGCACGTATTAAATGTAATTAGCTAACCCATAGTGAAACCATGCATTTCGGTGTTTTCCACTACTAGAACATGTTAAACCTATAAACAGATGCTAAATACAATTTATCAAACCCTGTTGGCTGTTTAGGGACTACCTTAGGGGTTATGTATATCTATTAAAAAGGAGGTTTAGGCCTTCCAGGTTTATTTTGCCAGGTCAAAATGGCAGTTTAAAACTGATCTACTGGCTACAATGGCATGTCTGAGACTTGTTTTAAAGGGCTTTTTTAGTGGGTGACATAGTGAGTGCTGCAGGTACACTAGTAGCATTTAAGGTAAAAGGCCCTGGGTACTAGGGACTCATAAGAAAAAAGAATGTGCCAATCGGGTGTAAACCAATTTTACCATTTTTCCAGCAGAGATCAAAAGCACTTTCCCACTGACTGGCAGTGGTAAAATGCAAAGTCCTAATGCCAATGATAACAAAGTTCAGAAAACAGGAGCAGAGAAGGCAACATATTTGGGGTAAGACCACTCCTAAGATGGCAAGTCTTAACGTGAGAATCACTTTTTCCGTAGTGTTTCTTAAACCTGAATCTGGAAGACTTTCTTACTTCTTGTGTTGAGTGTTCCAATGGTTATAAAATAGAGAAGCACCACCCATGAATTCTGCTTATTAAAGACAACCTCCTCTGAAGAGTGCATTTCTTTCTGGAGAACCACCTCATGTGAAGAGTGCTTTTGATAATATGAGGAGAAGAACTCTCTTTGATTGGTGTGTCCATATTGTTAATTTGCACAACTAGCTCCTGTAGATAGGGCTTGACTAGTAGGAATGCGGCCAGGGATAGGTCGGCGGAGCGGAGTTTCCTGTTGGGTACGTAGAAGGAGAGTCTGCTGTTGAGGTAGGCAGGGCCGGTCTTGTGGAGTGCTTTGTGTTCGTGGATCATGAGCTTGAAAGTGATTCTTTTGTCGACGGGGGAGCCAGTGCAGTTCTCTGAGGTGCGAGGTGATGTGGTTTCTGCGTGGGACGTCTAGGACCAGTCGTGCGGAAGCGTTCTGGATTCTTTGGAGTCTGCTGATGAGTTTGGCCGGGGCTCCGGCGTAGAGGGCGTTTCCATAGTCGAGACGGCTGCTGATGAAGGTGTGGGTGACGGTTTTCTGAGTGTTCATCGGGATCCATCTGTAGATCTTGCGGAGCATGTGCAGGGTGTGGAAGTAGGTGGAGGAGACTGCGTTGACTTGGCTGGTCATGCTGAGCTTGGAGTCGAGAATGACCCCCAGGTTGCGTGCATGGTTGATGGGCGCCGGGGGGGTCCCAGAGATGGGGCCACCAGGAGTCGCCCCATGCTGAGGGGTTGGGCACAAGGATGAGGATCTCCGTCTTGTCCGTGTTCAACTTGAGCCGGCTTGCTTCCATCCAGTCTGCGACGGCATTCATTCCCAGGTGCAGGTTGGATTTTGCGGTGAGGGGGTCTTTGGTGAGGGAGAGGATGAGTTGGGTGTTGTCGGCATAGGAGATTATGTTGAGGTCTGGCGATGCGAGCGAGGGGAGCCATGTAGACGTTGAACAGCGTTGGACTGAGGGAGGATCCCTGAGGGACGCCGCAGATGTTTTTGGTGGTTCCGGATTGTAACGGGGGAGGAGGACTCTCTTGGTTCTGTCGGTGAGGAAGGAGGTGGTCCAGTCCAGGGCCTTGTCTCTGATCCCTGCGTCGTAGAGGCATGTGCGAAGTGTGTGTTGGCAGACGGTGTCGAAGGCGGCGGAGAGGTCGAGGAGGATGAGGGCTGCTGTCTCGCCGTTGTCGAGTAGGATTCTGATGTCGTCTGTGCCGGCGATGAGGGCGGTCTCGCTGCTGTGGTTGCTGCGGAAACCAGATTGGGAGGGGTCCAGGATGTTGTTGTCTTCTAGTAGCGGGTGAGTTGGGTGTTGACAGTTTTTTCAATGACTTTAGCTGGGAACGGAAGCAGGGAGATGGGCCGGAAGTTCTTGAGGTCGCTCGGGTCCGTCTTGGGCTTCTTAAGTCTGGCGTTGATCTCGGCGTGCTCCCAGGCCTCGGGAAAGGTGGCGGTTTTGAAGGAGAGGTTGACGACGTTGCGTAGGGGGGTTGCGATGAGGCTGTTGACTTTGTTGGCGATGTGGTGGGGGAGAGGGTCCGACGGGGAGCCTGAGTGGATGCTGCTCATGGTGTTGATTATGTCCTCGGAGCTTTCGTTGGTCCATGTGGTCAGAGAGACGTGGTCGTTCGGGTTGGGTGTGTTCGTAGTAGTAGGGTACGTCGGGTACATTCGGGGGTTGAAGCTGTTGTGGATGTTGGTGATTTTGTGGTGGAAGAAGGTGGCTAGTGCGTCGCACAAGGCTTGCGACGGCAGGATGTCATTGGTGCAGGAGCTGGGGCTGGAGAGTTCTTTCATGATGCTAAAGAGCTCTTTGCTGTTGTGTGCGTTGTTGTCCAGGCGGTCTTTGAATGAGGCTCTTTTCTTGGTCCTGATGAGGTGGTGGTGGTTGCGGATGGCGTCTTTGTGGGCTGCGTGGTTGGCGTGTGTTCTGTCGTTGTGCCAGGAATTTTCGAGTTTTCGGCAGGTGCGTTTGGAGGCCAGGACCTCTGGGGTGAACCAGCTGGCTCTCAGGCTGGTGTCTCTGTCGGTGGGTTGTCGTACTGGTGCTATGGTGCTGGCACAGTTTTCCATCCAGAGTCTGAGTGAGCGGGCCCCATCCTCTGGGTCGGTGGGGCTGGTCTGGAGTCTAGAGCGAGGTGGGTTTCCAGCTGTTCTTTGGTAACTTTGCCCCAGCGTCGGCGGAGGATCTGTGGGGTGCAGTGGTGGGGGACGGGTTTTTGGAAGGTGAAGTGGATGCAGTGTTTGTCGGTCCAGGTGAGCTCGGGGGCGTGGCTGTAGGCGACATGTGGGCTGGAGGAAAAGATGGCATTGAGCATGTGGCAGGCGATGTGAGTAGGGGTAGTGACGATCTGTTTCAGTCTGAGGGTGGCGAGGTTGTCGACCAGGGTGGAGGAGTTGCTGTCATTGTTATTTTCCAGATGGAAGTTCAGGTCGCCGAGCAGGATGTAATTGGCGGAGGTCAGTGCGTGCGTGCTGTTGAGGTCAGCGATGGAGTTGCTGAATTGGGGGCATGGGCCGGGTGGTCTGTAGATGAGGGTGCCTCTGAGGGTTGTTTTGCGGTCCGTGTGAATCTTGAAGTGCATGTGTTCCGCTGCGGTGAGGGTGTCGTCGGTGTTCGTAGAGACCCTGATGGTGTTCTTCTGGACGATGGCGATTCCTCCTCTGGCTACGTTGGCGCGGTCTCTGCGGGAGATCTTGTATCCGTCGGGAATGGCCACTGCGATGTCTGGGGAGGAGGTTACGTTCAGCCAGGTCCCGGTCAGGATGGGGATGTCTGGGGATGCGGTGGTGAGTCGGTCCCATATCTCGAAGGCGTGCTTGCTTGCATGGCGGGTGTTCAGCAGAATGCAGCGCAGTCGTTGGGTCCCGTTTCTGTAGGTGCTTTGGCATCGTTGGTGCAGGTGAAGGTGCAGTTTCGGCAGTTTTGGCAGAGTTAATACAGGGGAACTACTGCCTCTGATCAGTTAACATTAGTATGGAAATCCATTGCCTGTGAACTGTTCATCACTAGTGCTAATATGGAAGAAGAACTCAGTGACTGCTTGGTGTGACTATGGAAGGAATGTGGTGGGCTGTGTCCTAGAAGTGCAGCTAATGAATGTAATAGGAGTACATCCAGAGGGCCCACTTAGGATCCATTAAAGGGAAACAAGCCCTCCGATACTCCTGTCATTTTTTGTGTACAATCGTAGGAGTACACGCTCCACAGTGCTGGGGCCTGATTTTAGGTCTGGTGTTAACCAAACCCTTATATATATATATATATATATATATATATATATATATATATATATATATATATATTCACTGAAAAAACCATAGGTTATAGACCATATATAGTTAGGAATAAGCATTTACAAAACCTTGAAAATTCACTGAAAAAACCATAGGTTATAGACCATATATAGTTAGGAATTAGCATTTAAAAAACCTTATTTTACTCACACAAAACCATTGAAATTCCATATATAGTTAGTTGCACTAACTATATATCGCGCACCCGCAATCCACTGCTGATCATGTCACATATTACATCATTCATGACATGGTCAGTGACATCACTGATGACATCACTGATGACATCTCAAATGACATCACTGATGACATCACTGATGACAACATCCAGTGACTGTATGTTTCTGTAAAGTTAAAATATGTCTTACATATTGAAGAATGAGTGGATGTATAAGTGTCTGGATAAAGGATTTAGTAGGTGCGTGACTGACTGTATGAGTGAGTGATTAAATGTGTCTCACTGAATGCATGGGTTAGTGACTAAACTGTCTTAATTTGTGCATCATTATGTCTGTTGTTCTGTAAACTGCTGCATGTGTTGATCATTAGCTATACGAGAGGCTATATGTGTTATTAATTGGTTGCCCAAGTATTTCTATGGGAGATTGAGTTTGTGTGGGGGTGGCTGGAAGGTGTGTGACTCTATGCATAGATGTGTGAGCAGTTTATTCACTAGGTGTATGAGTTCAAGAGTGCATGTGGAAACAGCTACATGGGCAGTTGACTGTGTGCATGAGTGTATTGATGAGTGAATGGATATCTCAATGCTACATGTCATAGTAAGTACATATGTAAAACACAGTACATGTGAGAGTTGGCATATATAAATAACTGTGCATGAGAGCCACTGAATGAGTGAGTGGTTGTATCGATCATTGTGAACTTGTATCAGGGATTGTATAAGAGAGTAAATATGTGTTAGTATATGTTTCAATAAGTAAGGTGTGTTTAACTGTATAGTTGAAGAAATGGAGGTGAGATTGTTTCTTTGCATGACTGACTGGGTGTGTGAGTAACTCCATGGATGAGTGGCAGTGTGTGAGTGTCTGTATACACTGAGTGTATCTAAGGTTATATTAGAGTCTGAAGAGGTTTATCGTATTAGCACAAGAATGATGTCAAATGAGATGTCATCAGTGATGTCATCAGTGATGTCATTTGAGATGTCATCAGTGATGTCATCAGTGATGTCACTGACCATGTCATGAATGATGTAATATGTGACATGATCAGCAGTGGATTGCGGGTGCGCGATATATAGTTAGTGCAACTAACTATATATGGAATTTCAATGGTTTTGTGTGAGTAAAATAAGGTTTTTTAAATGCTAATTCCTAACTATATATGGTCTATAACCTATGGTTTTTTCAGTGAATTTTCAAGGTTTTGTAAATGCTAATTCCTAACTATATATGGTCTATAACCTATGGTTTTTTCAGTGAATTTCAATGGTTTTTTAATAGCAAATATCATAAGCTGTCGAATGTCAAGTACGTGGTAAGTGAAAACATTTTCGTGTTTATGCACACTGATCTGCTTTGAATGGTGCCCCCCCCCCTCATTTCTATTAGGAGTACTCTCTCTTTGCAGATAGTGAAAGGTAGTTAACGCAGGCCTTTGCCCCCGTTGTAATCCGTCGTGCCTGCTTCTCTCTCCATTTGATTGATTGTTATCCAAGTATTTACTGTTTTAGAATTAGTTCTCTTTGGTTCATTCTCTATTTACAAACAAACACAGAGTCGCAATACTCTGTTTAGTCTTTGCAGATAACGAAAAATCGTGTAAAAAAAAAGAAAAGGAATCGAGCAAAATCAGTAGGCCACTAATGGGATCTCTTTTTGACCTCGCTAAAATAGAAACATTAGGAACAACCCCTCATGACAAATACAAAACTAGTGAGATGAACTGAACTCCACACAATGATGGCTGCAAAACAGCTCGGCTCCGCCACCCACCCCGCCCAAAATAACGATAAAGAACGGCTGCCATGATTGGTTGCGGAATGACCACGACGGAGCTACGAAATGGTGCTGCTCTCATGCTAACCCCAGCTTCAGTCTGAAACATCCAGAAACACTGTAGACTACCAATTCGATCAGTTCCGGTAGCGCCCCAATGTAACCCGGTAGAGAAGAACTAGCCCTCCCCTCTTTGACTGATGGTTCTTGTTGCCTGTCCCTTCTGTTGTCATTTAACAGAACTATTTAGCCTGCTGAAAGGGGTTGTGTTCCGACCGCTGGTTGGTGGAGACATTTTGACTATATTCTGTACCTGCGTTGTCGCGTAATGCGTCATATGACGCGCCGCGTTAGCGCATCCGGAAGTCATCCGGGGCGCGCAGCGCGTAACGTAAGCATAACAAGTCATGTGACTTGTTAATAAAACTTTTCATTGGTTCATTTTACTTTTCTTATTGTAATGATGAAAGGCTTGGTCATATGACCTAAAAATTACGCTTTTCATTACTTCCGAACATTATTTTTTCTTAAATATATGTTATAATGTTCCAGGCTAATGTACTTTCCCGGAAATTTTACAACTGTCCTGCAAGTAAAATATATTCTTTTTTCGAGAAAAAGAGCGTTTCTTCGTCCCATGACGGAGCCGTTGAGCAAAAGAGGGTCGACCTGCTGTCTTAGTCGCCGATACGCCTGAATATGAGATTCTTATCGATCACTTTATGTTGCAGGAATAGAAAACACAACAGCCCTTGACCATTTATCTTTACTGCGTTCCTTCGTATTATACCTTTTACCCTTCATGTAATTGGTCTGCTTTATTTCACTTGCCTTTTAATGATTCTAAAACAGTCACTATTATTAAAAACTTTACCAATGTATATACTACTAGCATGTTTTCCTTTAAAAACCTTTATTGTGAAAATATCATTATACAAATACGAGCCTATAACCACGTGGGCCTGCCACAGAGCAAACTGTAATCGTATATGATGAATAGACATTTACACTGTAGAGGAACGTAACGGGCGGGCCATTAGGTTGCAAGAACTAAGGTGTCTAACAGTTACGGAATCGGTGGACGTACATTTTATAATTAAAATACGACAGGGCCAGTTACAATAAAATTATCTAGATATACATTTGCGGGCAAGTACCATGGGTGACGTTAATTCGAACTTTCAACAGTACAGTAATCAATAACACATCAGAACTTAATATCAATAGGGATGTCGAAATAGTCAATCAATTCTCGTCCCCGCCCGCCATGTGCTTCAAAACTGCATACGTATCTCGTGATTTCAAGGTTCTGCAACCAGTACACAACAAGGAGTTACGAGTCCCATTTATTCCGGCGCCATTTTGGGCGAGGACGGGCAGGTCCAGGATATAGTCAAAATGTCTCTACCAACCATCGACTATGATGATGTTCATATGCTGTATTTATTAGAGTAACACTCATCTGTCCACATGAAATTAATTTGCCACAATCTAAACATGTCATTTTAATCTTTCCAAAGTTCTTCTAAATATTTGGGACCGTTTCCCTTGCCTCTGAAGCTCTCAGTGCCACTTCTTTGATGAATGTACTAGCAGGTCAGGGGTTCTCCTCCAAATCTCTCTTTTATGCAGCACTATAATTAATTGGTGCCACCTCTCCATATGACGATGCATGGTATAGTTACCACAACTATATTTTTTTTCGGTTCCTCTGGAGAGTTCATCGTGGCAGATGAAGCGTGTAACGTACCGGGCATTTACCTTTTTTTGCATGTACAGGAAAGGAAAAAAAAATCAAGCGTCCGAGTTCTAAGGTGTCCCAGGGCCATTTTAGTGGACCAGGCCCAAATCCAAAGAACAGGCCGCCATTTTGAGAGTCCTCTTGCAGCCGCCTGTCGCTGTAGCATCAAGAGCAGCCGAAACTCAGCTGAATGGCAACTGAAACGGTAAAGGGGCGCCCCACTACAGCAGACGAGCCTCCACCTAGGAAGGCCCATTCACGCCGGCTCCCCCACACTTCGGGCACCCCACGCCGTTATTCGGAGCAGTATTGTAGGATGGCCACACCAGTGCGGCAACTTGCTAGACATCACCTCGGTGGTAACCGAATCTCAACGCCTTGTGGTGTCTTCTATTCAAAAAACATTGTTATGCTGCCTTCGACCTATTCGCCGCAAGTGCGCACACAACTCAACTGCATAGCTTGCTAGACACCACCTCGGTGCCATCCGGATCTTGGAATGTCAGCACCTTTTGGTGTCTTCTCTTCAGAAAATATTGTTGCGCTGCCTTTGGCCCCATTCGCACATCAGTCCGCTACTGACGCCATCTCACAGGCTAATGGGGCGCCCCACGCCGACTTTCAGCATTGTAGAATGACCACACCAGTACAGCAACTTGCTAGACATCACCTCGGTGCCATCCGGATCTCGGCGCCCCACTGCAGATGAAGTGCCTCTCAACTATGAAACCACCACGGTGACATCCGGATCTTGGCGCGTTGTGCTGCCTTCGGCCTATTCGCACATCGGTCCGCTACTGACGCCATCTCACAGGCTAATGGGGCGACCCACGCCGAGTTTCAGCATTGTAGGATGACCACACCAGTACAGCAACTTGCTAGACATCACCTCGGTGCCATCCGAATCTTGGCATCTCAACGCCTAGTGGTATCTTCCATACAAAAAATATTGTTACGCTGCCTATGGCCCAATTCGCACATCAGTCCGCAACTTAGACATCACCTCGGTGCCATCCGGATCTTGGCATCTCAGCGCCTTGTGGTGTCAGTCAGAAAATATTGTTGCGCTGCCTTTGGCCCCATTCGCACATCGGTCCGCTACTGACGCCATCTCACAGGCCAACGGGGCGCCCCACGCCGACTTTCAACATTGTAGGATGGCCACAGAAGTGCGACAACTTACTAGACACCACCTCGGTGCCATCCGGATCTTGGCGCGTTGTGCGGCCTTCGGCCTATTCGCACATCGGTCCGCTACTGACGCCATCTCACAGGCCAACGGGGCGCCCCACGCCGACTTTCAGCATTGTTGGATGGCCACACCAGTGCGGCAACTTACTAGACACCACCTCGGTGCCATCCGGATCTTGGCGCGTTGTGCTGCCTTCGGCCTATTCGCACATCGGTCCGCTACTGACGCAAACTCACAGGCCAACGGGGCGCCCCACGCCGACTTTCAGCATTGTAGGATGGCCACACCAGTGCTGCAACTTGCTGGACACCACCTCGGTGCCATCAGGATCTTGGCGCGTTGTATTGCCTTCGGCCTATTCGCACATCGGTCCGCTACTGACGCCGCCTCACGTACCAACGTATTTTCTCCGCATTTTATACCCTATGCCGCATAACAGGTCATGTGACTTGTTTATAAAACTTTTCATTGGTTCATTTTACTTTTGGTTTCCTAATGATGGAAGGCTTGATCATATGACCTAAAAACAACACTTTTCATTGGATGAAAACTTTTTTTTTTTCCCAAACGATGAAAGCCCCACCTTGTTTCTGGATGTTTCAGACTAAACTGGCGTCAGCATGAGAGCACCACCATCTCGTAGCTCCGTCGTGGTCATTCCGCGAGCAATCATGGCAGCCGCTCCCCACCAGAAGCCTGCAGGAGTCGGGGCCCCCAAAACTTTTGATGAATTCTCAAGGCGGAGGGGACGCTTTCGAGAATGGGGTCCAAGACCTAGCAGACAAGCGTCCGATTTCCAAGGTGTCCCAGGGCCATTTCAGTGGACCAGGCCCAAAAAGGAAAGAGCCTGCCGCCATTTTGAGAGTCCTGTGACAGCCGCCTATCGCTGCACCGCAAGAGTGGGCGCAACTCAGCTGAATTGCGGCTTTTGACACAGTGGACCAAAAACGGACGGAATGGCAACTGAAACGGTAAAGGGGCGCCCCACTACAACAGATGACACTCCACCTGGAGAGGCCCGTTCACGCCGCCTCCCCCGGGGCGCCCCACGCCGTTATTCGGAGCAGCATTGTAGGATACCAAAACCAGTGCGGCAACTTACTGGACATCACCTTGGTGCCATCGTTCTGCTGCCTTGGAACTATTCGCACAACAGTTTGCTACTGATGACCCACCCCCCGCGACGCCCCACGCCGTTATTTGCTGGGTGGCAACTTACTAGACATCACTTTCGTGTCATCTAGATTTCGGCGCGTTCTGCTGCCTTGGAACTATTCGCACAACAGTTTGCTACTGATGACCCACCCCCCGCGACGCCCCACGCCGGAAATCTGGACGTTGTGCTGCGTTGGGACTATTCGCACAGCCGACCGCTACTTCGTTGTTTTTCCCTAAAAATGTTTATATGTTATTACTATTTTTGTTTTCTTGTATATATTTATAAATTATTAAAGTTTTATAATCTTACTACTTTGTCGGAGTGCTATATATTTTTCATGTGACACATAATTGTAAAAACTTTGATGTACAAAGAGTCATCCCTGGAATCTTCCGCTTCACGCTCGGTCCCCTCCCCAATCACAATACAGGATGGTTTTCAGATAATAGCAACGCTTCTGCTGTGACGGATCTCATCGAGTGTGGGCCTTGATCTACTATAACTCCTTTGAAGAGGGGTGATTCTTTACAGCTGTGGCCATAAACTACATCTGCAGGGCTAGCTGATAGCCTAGGACCGGCCTGGACAATCGGACACAGAGGAAAAGGAGTGTCAGAGGGTGCGGTAGTGAATAGGGCGAAAGGGAGGTGTCGGGCGGGCACAGGGTGTGATTCTCAGGGAAGAGCAGCGCAGATGGGGGGAGGTTTATTACCCATGCATAAGACAGAGAGCGGGGGTGACCACTGCCTGGGTGAGATGCTTGCGAGGGTGGGGAGCCATGCTAAGGATCGACAGCGTGCACAGAGTGGGTCTGGTCAAGGCATCTAAAATGGCTGCCGTGCACGACAAAAGTGTAGCATTTGAAAAAAGACAAGATGGCGCAGACAATGTTTTTCAACACTTCCTGATTTCCTTCGAATCGAACGTTAACAGACGTTGGGGCATATTACCAAAGTTAAGCGATATTTATCCCTAACGATGCATTGCAAAGATTTTTTTACCGTCAGAAATTATCGCAGATAAACCTTGCTATTATCAAGGTTTATCGCAAATACGATAAAAAACGACCGCAATGCATTAATATCGCTGAAAACTCAGCGATATTCATGCATTACCGAGCTAATGCTCTTAGCCATGTTATCCACCTCCCATTGGATAACATGGCTAAGAACTGCTCAGGGCAGCTGTTACTTTTTGGAGATATTCGCGCTTATATCGAATATTTCCAAAAGTTGATAATAGGAGATAGCGATGTTAGCGACTGTTTCCAGTCGCTAACATCTTGGCATGCCCACTTTGCATGTCATTAGTGATAAATATCACTCACATGCAAAGTGGGGCCCAAGATGGTCGCTATCTCCTACTAGCCGTCGCTAACTGGTGTTAGCAACAGCTAGGTAATACAGATATAATTTTATCTCCGCGAAGCGGAGCGCTGTTACAGATATATATCTTGTTTTTGAACGTTAATTTCTCAAAATGCACTGAAGCACATATATTGAGACCTAGCAAAGGCACATCGGGCTACCAGTCCCTAATATTTTACCAAGTTTCGTGCAAATCCATTCAGCCGTTCGATTATTATTATTATTTTTTTTTTTTGCCCCTCGGGGCCCTTTTAAAACCTCCACATCAAACCTAGGGGGTCAGCGAGGATCTACTATGCCCCCTTATGGTCATTTGCCCCTTCGCTTTGACCTCCTCTTGTCTCTCGATCCTACCGAGAGACAAGATGGAGGCCGCTACGTACTGTTTGGAATGTTTATAGACACCGGAGAGCCAATCAGCTTCGCTTTGCAAAGCTCCGTAACGCGAAAAGTACGCGAAGCGGTGCGCTGTTACAGATATATATCTTTTTTTGAACGTTAATTTCTCAAAATCCACTGAAGCACATATATTGAGACCTAGCAAAGGCACATCGGGCTACCAGTCCCTACAATTTTGCCAAGTTTCGTGCAAATCCATTCAGCCGTTCGATTATTATTATTATTTTTTTTTTTTGCCCCGCGGGGCCCTTTTAAAACCTCCACATCAAACCTAGGGGGTCAGCGAGGATCTACTATTCCCCCTTATGGTCATTTGCCCCTTCGCTTTGGCCTCCTCTTGTCTCTCGATCCTACCGAGAGACAAGATGGCGGCCGCTACGGACTGTTTGGAATGTTGACAGACGCCGGAGAACCAATCAGCTTCGCTTCACAAAGGTCCGTTGCGCGAAAAGTACGCGTCCTGGAGCGCTGCCCGGTCCGCTGTTACAGATATTTGCTGGGTGGCAACTTACTAGACATCACTTTCGTGTCATCTAGATTTCGGCGCGTTCTGCTGCCTTGGAACTATTCGCACAACAGTTTGCTACTGATGACCCACCCCCCGCGACGCCCCACGCCGGAAATCTGGACGTTGTGCTGCGTTGGGACTATTCGCACAGCCGACCGCTACTTCGTTGTTTTTCCCTAAAAATGTTTATATGTTATTACTATTTTTGTTTTCTTGTATATATTTATAAATTATTAAAGTTTTATAATCTTACTACTTTGTCGGAGTGCTATATATTTTTAATGTGACACATAATTGTAAAAACTTTGATGTACAAAGAGTCATCCCTGGAATCTTCCGCTTCACGCTCGGTCCCCTCCCCAATCACAATACAGGATGGTTTTCAGATAATAGCAACGCTTCTGCTGTGACGGATCTCATCGAGTGTGGGCCTTGATCTACTATAACTCCTTTGAAGAGGGGTGATTCTTTACAGCTGTGGCCATAAACTACATCTGCAGGGCTAGCTGATAGCCTAGGACCGGCCTGGACAATCGGACACAGAGGAAAAGGAGTGTCAGAGGGTGCGGTAGTGAATAGGGCGAAAGGGAGGTGTCGGGCGGGCACAGGGTGTGATTCTCAGGGAAGAGCAGCGCAGATGGGGGGAGGTTTATTACCCATGCATAAGACAGAGAGCGGGGGTGACCACTGCCTGGGTGAGATGCTTGCGAGGGTGGGGAGCCATGCTAAGGATCGACAGCGTGCACAGAGTGGGTCTGGTCAAGGCATCTAAAATGGCTGCCGTGCACGACAAAAGTGTAGCATTTGAAAAAAGACAAGATGGCGCAGACAATGTTTTTCAACACTTCCTGATTTCCTTCGAATCGAACGTTAACAGACGTTGGGGCATATTACCAAAGTTAAGCGATATTTATCCCTAACGATGCATTGCAAAGATTTTTTTACCGTCAGAAATTATCGCAGATAAACCTTGCTATTATCAAGGTTTATCGCAAATACGATAAAAAACGACCGCAATGCATTAATATCGCTGAAAACTCAGCGATATTCATGCATTACCGAGCTAATGCTCTTAGCCATGTTATCCACCTCCCATTGGATAACATGGCTAAGAACTGCTCAGGGCAGCTGTTACTTTTTGGAGATATTCGCGCTTATCTCGAATATTTCCAAAAGTTGATAATAGGAGATAGCGATGTTAGCGACTGTTTCCAGTCGCTAACATCTTGGCATGCCCACTTTGCATGTCATTAGTGATAAATATCACTCACATGCAAAGTGGGGCCCAAGATGGTCGCTATCTCCTACTAGCCGTCGCTAACTGGTGTTAGCAACAGCTAGGTAATACAGATATAATTTTATCTCCGCGAAGCGGAGCGCTGTTACAGATATATATCTTGTTTTTGAACGTTAATTTCTCAAAATGCACTGAAGCACATATATTGAGACCTAGCAAAGGCACATCGGGCTACCAGTCCCTAATATTTTACCAAGTTTCGTGCAAATCCATTCAGCCGTTCGATTATTATTATTATTTTTTTTTTTTGCCCCTCGGGGCCCTTTTAAAACCTCCACATCAAACCTAGGGGGTCAGCGAGGATCTACTATGCCCCCTTATGGTCATTTGCCCCTTCGCTTTGACCTCCTCTTGTCTCTCGATCCTACCGAGAGACAAGATGGAGGCCGCTACGTACTGTTTGGAATGTTTATAGACACCGGAGAGCCAATCAGCTTCGCTTCGCAAAGCTCCGTAACGCGAAAAGTACGCGAAGCGGTGCGCTGTTACAGATATATATCTTTTTTTGAACGTTAATTTCTCAAAATCCACTGAAGCACATATATTGAGACCTAGCAAAGGCACATCGGGCTACCAGTCCCTACAATTTTGCCAAGTTTCGTGCAAATCCATTCAGCCGTTCGATTATTATTATTATTTTATTTTTTTGCCCCGCGGGGCCCTTTTAAAACCTCCACATCAAACCTAGGGGGTCAGCGAGGATCTACTATTCCCCCTTATGGTCATTTGCCCCTTCGCTTTGGCCTCCTCTTGTCTCTCGATCCTACCGAGAGACAAGATGGCGGCCGCTACGGACTGTTTGGAATGTTGACAGACGCCGGAGAACCAATCAGCTTCGCTTCACAAAGGTCCGTTGCGCGAAAAGTACGCGTCCTGGAGCGCTGCCCGGTCCGCTGTTACAGATATATATCTTTTTTTAAACGTTAATTTCTCAAAATCCACTGTAGCACATATATTGAGACCTACAAAAGGCACATCGGGCTACCAGTCCCTACAATTTTGCCAAGTTTCGTGCAAATCCATTCAGCCGTTCGGGCTAAAAGTGAGGCCAACCGCCCTATGGAAAACTCAATGTTAAAAACACGTTTTGGGACCCCCCTTTTTTCTCGACCCCCCCTGGACGAACCCCCCCCCAATTTTCAGGGGCTGCTCAGAAACAAAATGTGCCATTTTCCTGAAAATTTCAGCCAATTCCGTCCACAAACGCCAAAGTTATTAGACATAGAATTTTCAAAAAACCCATAGAGAAAAAATCCTAACTATATATACCTACTGGCGACCGCCAGTAGGTAATATATATATATATATATATATATATATATATATATATATATATATATATATATATGTGTATATATATATTCACTGAAAAAAAATAGGTTTCACACATGTTATAGTTAGCTGGACATTTCACTCATACAAAACCATTGAAATTCCCCCGTTATAGTTAACTATGACTCGCGCACCTGCAATGCACTGCTGATGATGTCACATATTACATCACTCATGACATGGTCAGTGACATCACTCATGACATCACTGATGACATCTCAAATGACATCACTGATGACATCATCCTGTGAATGTGTGTCTTTCTGAAAAATAAATATGTTTTACATATGAATATCTAAAGGTCGATGGAAGAATAAATGTGTAAATAAGTGTCTAAATGGATGTTTTTTTTGTAAAAATGATTGTATAACTGACTTATTAAGTGTATCTTAGTGAATACATGTATTAGCGAGTAATGTTTAAATATGTAAATATCTATATCAGTGTCTCACTTTGTGTATAAGTGGCTGTATGTGTTGGTTACTAGCTACATGAGTGTCGATATGGGTTATTAGTTGGTTTTTAGAGTATCAGTATGAGTGTCTGTATGGTTTGGTAGGGGGTATAGATGCATGAATGGGTGACTCACTATTTGTATGTGTTTTGAAGACAGCATGTGTGCAGGAGTGTATGGGTGGATGAGTGTGTGTATGGGTGTGTTAGTGAATGAATGATTGTCTCAATAGTGTCTTTATGAGTAACTACATATGTTTTAGGCTAGTATATGTGAGTATTGATGCATATAAGTGAGTATATGTGGGAGCGAGAGATTGGAAGAGTTCCTGTATAAATAACTATGTGTTTCTATAAGTGATTGTTTAAGAGAGTAAGTATGTGTACGTTTCTGTAGAAGTAAGTGTAGTGGTGTGTGTATAGCTGTATATGCCAGTAAATGGATGTTTGCATGTGTGAGTGCATGTGTGAGTAACTCTATGTATGAGTGTAGGTGTAGGTGTGTAAGAGGATGTATAGGTCTATGAGTACAAATGATGAGTGAATACATGTATGAGTGACTATACACAATTGTTGGTGAATGAGTGGATGTGTTTGTAGATGTTGGAATTACTGAATAGGTTGTTGTAACTGGTATCGGTATCTCCTTTTTTTTTGAAAAATGTAGTTTCTGTGTTTGAATGTGTGTCTCAAAGGTTATATCACAGTGAGAGGAGGTCTACCACAAGGATGATGTCATCAGTGATGTCATTTGAGATGTCATCAGTGATGTCATGAGTGATGTCACTGACCATGTCATGAGTGATGTAATATGTGACGTAATCAGCAGTGCATTGCGGGCGAGCGAGTTATAGTTAACTATAACGGGGGAATTTCAATGGTTTTGTATGAGTGAAATGTCCAGCTAACTATAACATGTGTGAAACCTATTGTTTTTTCAGTGAATTTCTAAGGTTTTTTAAATGCTAATTTTTAACTATAACATGGGTGAAACCTATGTTTTTTTCAGTGAATTTCTAAGGTTTTTAAATGCTAATTTTTAACTATAACGTGGGTGAAAGCTATGTTTTTTTCAGTGAATTTCTAAGGTTTTTTAAATGCTAATTTTTAACTATAACGCGGGTGAAACCTATGGTTTTTTCAGTGAATTTCTAAGGTTTTTTTAATGCTAATTTTTAACTATAAAGTGGCTGAAACCTATGGTTTTTTCAGTGAATTTCAAAGGTTTTGTAAATGCTAATTTTTAAATGTATTAATTGTTATTTTTTTTATACTGATTTACTACATTATTTGTAATTTTTTTTTAGATATTTTATTTTTTGAATTACATTACATATTTTTTATATGAATTGAAAAATAAATGTTTTTAAAAATATTGAAATTGTAATATATATATTTTTTTAATTTATATATATTTTATATAGCAGGCAATGATATCCTATGGAAAGATGCAGCACTGAGGTTTCTCCTGATAACAGGTGAGTAAATCGCAATTCCTAGTTCAACTAATTTTAGTGGAATTTTTTAAAGTTCCAAAATTCCACACTTAGAAGAATTTCCAAGTAAAACATGTCAATGTTAGCCTATGGAAGGAAATCCAAGTTACTGTAAGTATGGTTATATTTACATTTCAGGGTCCGTCCTGTGCTCAAAGATGCAGCACCGACGTCTCTCGTGATAACAGGTGAGTAAATCGGAATTCGTAGGTCAGCTGATTTTACAGGAATTTTTTAAACTTCCAAAACTCCACACTTAGAAAAATGTCCATGTGAAACCAGTCAATGTTTACCTATGGAAGGAAATTCAAGTTACTGCAAGTAAGGTTACATTTACTTTTCAGGGTCGGTCCTGGGCTCAAAGATGCAGCACTGACGTCTCTCGTGATAACAGGTGAGTAAATCGGAATTCGTACTTCGGGTGATTTTAGAGGAATATTTCGCTCAATAGTGAAGGAAGGGGGCGGGGCCTGAGGAGACATGTGCGCAAACACACCCTGTGGCGCGTTTTAGGTTGGGGAATATATTCCTCTTCAATCCTGAGGTCACCTGTGAGCCAACTAGCCCATCAGGTACCTCCAGTTTGCGCCAGGGAGCTGCGTTGTAGAGAGGTGTTCAGAGGGCACGCCCCCTTTTTACAACACTCTGAAACACAGCTCTGTGGCACTTACTAGAGGTACCCGTTGGACTAGTTGGCCCCTAGGGGACCTCTGGATTAAATAGGAATATATTCCCCAACCTAAAACGCGCCACAGGGCCTGTTTGCACACATGCCCCGCTCCATACCTTCACCACTGTGCAAACATGACCCGTAACGCGTTCTAAGTTGGGGGATTAAGTCCCCTTGCAAACTGGGGGTCCCTGGGGGCCAACTAGCACCCCAGGAACCTCCAGTATGCGCCAGGGGGCTGCGTTGCAGAGAGGTGTAAAAAGGGGCGTTGCCTCATTACACCTCTCTGCAGCGCAGCCCCCTGGTGCATTTTCAGAGGGGGAACTAATTCCCCTTGCATACTGGAGGTCCCTGGGGGCCGACTAGTCCACCAGGAACCTCCAGTGTGTGCCAGGGGGCTGCGTTGCTAAAGATGTAAAGAGGCCACGCCCCTTTTTACACCTCTCTGCAACACAGCCCCCTGGCACGTTTGCAGAGGGAGAACTAAATCCCCATTGCATACTGGGGGTCCCTGGGGGCCAACTAGCCCACCAGGAACCTCCAGTATGCGCAAGGGGGCTGCATTGCAGAGAGGTGTAAAAAGGGGCGTTGCCTCATTACACCTCTCTGCAACGCAGCCCCCTGGCGCGTTTGCAGAGGGGGAACTATATCCCCTTGCGTACTGGAGGTCCCTGGGGGCCAACTAGCCCACCAGGAACCTCCAGTATGCGCCAGGGGGCTGTGTTGCAGAGAGGTGTAATGAGGCCACACCCCTTTTTACACCTCTCTGGAACGCAGCCCCCTGGCGCGTTTACAGAGGGGGAACTAATTCCCCTTGCATACTGGGGGTCCCTGGGGCCAACTAGCCCACCAGGAACCTCCAGTGTGCACCAGGGGGCTGCGTTGCAGAAAGGTGTAAAGAGGCCACGCCCCTTTTTACACCTCTCTGCAACGCAGCCCCCTGGCACTTTTTCAGAGGGGGAATTAATTCCCATTGCATACTGGGGGTCCCTGGGGGTCAACTAGCCCACCATGAACCTCCAGTGTGCACCAGGGGGCTGCGTTGCAGAAAGGTGTAAAGAGGCCACGCCCCTTTTTACACCTCTCTGCAACGCAGCCCCCTGGCGCTTTTTCAGAGGGGGAACTAATTCCCCTTGCATGCTGGGGGTCCCTGGGGGCCAACTAGCCCACCAGCAACCTCCAGTATGCCCCAGGGGGCTCCATGGCAGAGAGGTGTTAAAAGGGGCATGGCCTCTACACGTCTCTGCAAGGGAGCCCCCTGGCCCATACTGGAGGCTCCTGGTGGGGTAGTTGGCCCCAGGGACCCCCAGTATGCGAGGGGAATTACTTTCCCCTCTGCAAATGTGCCAGGGGGCGTGTTTGCAGACACGTGCAGGGAGGAGGCGTGGCCTCCTCCCGATCCCGTTTAAAAAAAATAAAAATAACTTTTAAGAAGGGGGGCTGTGAAGCCCCATTTTTTTTCTTTTTTTTTGGCCAAGGGGACCCCATCCCCCGGGGCCTGCCTTCCTTGTTGGGGGCCATGGGGGGGTCCCCAAGCCACCCATGGTCCCTGCCGGCTCCCCGCATCCTGCAGGAGCCGGCATTGCTTTTCTGTATCGGGAGCAACTAACATGCTGCTCCCCATACAGAAAAGCAATCAGCTTTGATTTTTGAAAGGGAGAGCAGGTTTCCTTCTCTCTCTTTCAAAAATCAAATCAGTTTGCTGTGGTAGGGTGGGAGCCGCGAAACTCCCGCCCTACCACAGCAAACAGCAGTGTCCCGGGGTGGGCACCCGGGGACACTTCAGGAGCCGTCCCTGGGGGGTGGCGGTCTCCAGGGCATGTTGGTAGGGGGGCCGCGCGACCCCCCTCCCAACATGTACAAAGCCCTGGGGGATGGTGGTCCCCGGGGCTGGGGGGTCCATCATGGACCACCCTATTTGCATATTAGTGCCCCGGGGAGGTAGCGGTCCCCGGGGCGTGTGGGGGAGCTTGAGCCCCACCACACAGGTTTTAATATTAAAATTGATGGGGTGGCTGTCCCCGGGGCTCGGGGGGCCTTAGAGGCCCCCATCATTAATATCTTTGCACCGGGGGGGTGGTGGTACCCGGGGCTGCGGGGGGGCTGTGTGCCCCCCCGCTAGCATAATATCTTTGCCCCAGAGGATGGCGGTCCCCAGGGCAGTGTGGGAGGTATTGGGCCCCCCACACTTTTTTTGAAATATACCCCGGGATTTGGTCCCCCCGGGGGCTAATTTTAAAAAAAAGCAGACCGGGTTTCTTTTTTTCCTTTCACGGGGTACACGTACGTACACGTACCCCGCGATTTAAAAAAAATATATATATTTTTTGGCCTTGGGGGTCCTTGTGGGACCCTCTGAGCAGGCCTAGGGGGTGAGGGTGTGTCTACCCTGCCCCCTTTGCGTGTTGTGCGCATTTATTTTCAGCTTTCTTGTGCCTCGGTTCTACCGAGGCACAAGATGGCTGCCAACACTTCCTGGTTTGGAGTGTTGACAGACAGTTAACATCTAATTAGCATGCAGCTCGTGCTCGGGAAGGTATGCATACTGTAAGCATACTGTACAGAGTAGAGTACAGAGTACGGTAAGCTTCTATAGATATACTTATGATTTTGCTTATGATTTTCTCACGAACTACTGAATGGAATTACACCATTCAACAAAAAGCGTGATCTGCGAACAGAACTCTACCTTTTTGCCAAATTTGGTGTAACTCCGTTCAGCCGTTCGGGCTGAAGCCCTGGCTAAAGGTCCTATTGAAAACTGCATGGGGAAAATACGTTTTGGGACCCCCCTTTTTTCTCGGCCCCCGCTTCACGAATCACCCCCAAACCTTCAGGGAAGGAGCAGAGCAGAGCATGTTGCGGATTTCCTATGGAAACTAGGTTTTAACTATACCTACTGCCGACCGCCAGTAGGTAATATATATATATATATATATATATATATTACCTACTGGCGGTCGCCAGTAGGTAGTTATAGTTAGGACCTAGTTTCCATAGGAAATCCTCAACATACTACTTGGATTAACTTTGGCCCTGGTGGATGAATCTTTGCGAATTTCTCAAAGAAGATGGCTCGGTCCGCTGCGCTCCTTCCCTGAAAGTTTGGGGGGGATTGGTGAAGTGGGGGCTGAGATAAAAGGGGGGTCCCAAAACGTGTTTTCTCCATGTTATTTTCCATAGGACGTTTAGACACGGCTACAGGTCGAACGGCTGAATGGATTTATAAGAAATTTGGCAAAACTGTAGAGTCCGGCTCGCAGATTACGCTTTTTTTGGAATGGTGTAAATCCGTTCAGTAGTTGCTGAGAAAATTAAAGTTAAAGTCAATTATATATCTATACGCGCGGACGGGTGCGCGCACTCAAGCGGCTGCGCGCGAGCGGAATTTTTTTTTGCTGCGTGACGTCTGTTAACGTTCGATTCGAAGGAAATCAGGAAGTGTTGACCGCCATTTTGTCACTGCGAGTAAATATATTGTTCATTTAAAAGCGTTGGAACATGGAAAGGGGAGAAGGTAGAGATTGTTTTGCTGCGTAGGTTTTCTCAGGGTGTGCAGTAAGGCCCTTAAAGGCGAAAATATATATATATATATTTTTTTTAAGTTGCGGGGTGCGCGCACTCGGGCGCGCACACCTATTTACATGAGTGTGAAAATGGAGATAAATCAGAAGTTTGAGTGCTTTGATATAAGGTGGCTCTGAAAAGAGCCCTTGTGTTAATTGAGTTTTTTCTGCATTTATAAGTAAGTACCGATGCAGAGCCTGATGTTGCAGAGGAAGATTCTGTTTCTGCCTTCCTTCTTACCTAGTTATGGTTTTTTCACTCCCACTCCAGGCTTTTAGTCTGTGGATGGAAGACCATGAACATACACTCACCTATGAAAATCTTACTATTGATGCTTGACTGAGGCCAAGGAGATCAGAGTGCATGTCTGTGTAAGGTGATGTACCTCTGGGGAGATGATGTTACGTTTAAACGTAGCCCCTAAGTGCTTAGTTCGCTTCTGTTCTCTGTCACTGTTGTTGATTTAGAGCCCCAAATACAAAGGCTTGTTGTTGCTTGTGAATCCCCAAGTGTATATTTGCCCATACTGATCCATAACGCCCCGGCCTCTCCATGTCGTAGGCCGCAAGAGTGGGCGAAACTCAGCTGGCCGAGCGAGACTTGGGGAGGGGGCAGGAGCCAAGAGGAAACAAGGAGGGGTTTTCATCATTTGGGACAAAAAATAGTTCTAAACCAATGAAAAGTGTTATTTTTAGGTCACATGACCTAGCCTTACATCATTAGGAACCCAAAAGTGAAATGAACCAATGAAAAGTTTTATTAACAAGTCACATGACCTGTTATGCTTACGTTACGCGCTCCGCGCCGCGCCCCGGATTGCTTCCGGGAAGCTGCGCTTCGCGCCTCGCGCACCGGAGCACTTCCGGGTGCGCTAACGCGGCGCGTCATATGACGCATTACGCAACAACGCGATACATCGTTGGGGTTCCACCGGAACTGATCGAATTGGTAGTCTACAGTGTTTCTGGATGTTTCAGACTGAAGCTGACGTCAGCATGAGAGCACCTCGTGGCTACGTCGTGGCCATTCCGCGAGCAATCATGGCAGTCGCTCCCCACCGGAACTCTGCGGGAGTCGGGGGCCCCGGTGACTCTTGTAGAATCTTCAAGGCTGAGGGGACGCTTTTGGGAATGGGGCCCATGCCCTAGCAGTCAAGCGTCCGAGTTCCAGGGTTGCCCAGAGCCATCCTTGCAGGCCAGGCCCAAGTCTGTGGAGCCGACCGCCATTTCCTGAGCTCCGTGGCAGCCGCCTGTCGCTGTATCGCAAGAGTGGGTGCAATTCAGCCGGATGGCGGGTGAGACGCTGTAATAGCAAGAGCAGGCGTAATTCAGCTGGCCGAGCGAGGCACTGTGCCGCAGGAGCGGGCGCAACTCAGCTTGTCGAGTGAAGCGCTGGGGTGTAGCTGAGAAACCTCCACCTGGGGAGGTGGGGGAGGCTCGTTCGCGCCGCCTCTCCCTTCCAGTGCACCCCACGCCGTCTCCTGGCGCAGGTATATGTGATGGTCGGACCAGGGCACCGCAGGACGTGTCTTCAGGTCAAACGGATTGTGGGACAAGGTCCAGAATGGAAGAGTCATCAAAAGGCTAAAAGTTCCGCCGGACCCCGGGAGCCGGCCGCCTATGTCGAGTGAAGCGCTGGGGTGCAGCTGAGAAACCTCCACCTGGGGAGGTGGGGGAGGCTCGTTCGCGCCGCCTCTCCCTTCCAGTGCACCCCACGCCGTCTCCTGGCGCAGGTATATGTGATGGTTGGACCAGGGCACTGCAGGACGTGTCTTTAGGTCAAACCCTCAACTATGGCACCCAACATCCAGGACTTATGCCATTTGTGCAAGGCAGTGACATCGAAGCATGTCAGGGACCAAGCATATCCAGAGTCCTTCCTACAGCCTCTGCCTTCCTTCTTACCTAGTTATGGTTTTTTCACTCCCACTCCAGGCTTTTAGTCTGTGGATGGAAAACTATGAACCTACACTCACCTATGAAAATCTTACTATTGATGCTTGACTGAGGCCAAGGAGATCAGAGTGCATGAGTCTCATGCTCGATCGATTGAGCTGGCCGGATCAGGCAACAAGAAGGTGGTGGGGGTGGCGGCATCAGCAAGGCATCCCCCCACACAACTTGTCGGACATCACCTCTGGATGTACTGGGGACGAGCCTTGGCGCATGGTGTCGTCCCCGGGGTATTTGCACAACGGTCCTCCACCCCTAGGCCACCAGCTATGCTACCTCGACAGGAACAGCGTCATGCATTTGGATCGATGTTGCAGCAGGCTGCCATGTAAATAGTTATTTAATAAAATGTTTTACCCTGTTACTTTGCTGGTGTGTTGTATATATTTATAATATTTGCATAGGGTTTGTCGTTATTTTGGGCGGGGTGGGCGGCGGAGCCGAGCTGTCTTGCAGCCATCATGGCGTCGAGCTCGGTTCCTCTCACTAGTTTCATATTTCTCATGAGGGGTTGTTCCTAATGTTTCTATTTTAGCGAGGTCAAAAAGAGATCCCATCAGTGGCCTACTGATTTTGCTCGATTCCTTTTGTTTTTTCTAACGATTTTTAAGTTAAAGTTTGCTAGCACGATACAGTGGCTAGTCCGCATTTTATATATATGTCCTTTTTATTAGGGGTGTCCTCCGGTGGAGTCGGACGATCTACCTCTAATAAGCGGTAAGTGTTCCTCTGAAGGAATGCGTCTTGAAAGTGGCTGACTGTAATGCATGATATTTCACTCAGTGACTTTCAGGCCCATGCTGCTTCAAAACTGTGCATGTGCTTGAAGCAGGCGTAGGTATTGACGCAGCATTGTGAATATAGTGCATTGGTGAGCCTTGCTGGAGCTGCATCACACTTGCGATGCAACTCTAGCAATGTATTACTTTTTCAGCACAGATGTGTTACGCATGTATGGTGTTTTTGTACCATGGTGCGCCACATTTCAAATGTAGGAAAAACAGAACAGGGTGGCTGGACAGGATTATTCGTGAAACAATTCACCAGACACACAGTCAATCTGTACCGTGTGACCACTGGATTTAATTTTCCAAACAAGTTTATTTTTCTTTTTTACATTTATCAGCAATTTTTTGAAACACAAGCACAAACAAAACCACTGTCAATTCAAAAGGTTCATATATACAGTATCTACAAATGCACACATTTACAAATTTACAACAAAGAATCAAACAAAAGATTGGTTAGACACACCAAAAGACAATCACAAATGTATAATAATTCAAATAAATTGCAATTATATACAGTGCAGAGATTAATCCATAAGCGAACAAACGGGAACCAGTCCTAGAGATTGAAAAAACCAAGTGACAGGCGGGGTTGAGATCAAAAACAAGCCTGCCTGTCAACGAAAGCCTGTGGTGTAATGTTAAATAGGGTTGCAAGGCTAGGATACAGAGTGGTGGTATGATTTACATCCTAGCGGCACCCTTTGTTGTAGCCACAGGGTGGTATTGTCGACGCGTTTCGAACCTAAGTATTCAAGGTTCTCTTCAGGACAGGGACTGGGAAACAGATTCTGCAAAAAAGTACAGAATTTGGTGTCAGACGTACATTGACGTACTGTAAAATGCCTACTCAGACTCCATGAGAAGTGGAAAGTATTTACCTGCACGCGGGCACAAAGGTTGCTGTGGCGTAGGTATGTCGTGTTCACACCTAAAAGACATATATAAAGGTGCTTAATGCACGGGAATTAAAAGGGTCGCACTAGGAAAGGCGAACGGGCTGTCCTATGTATGAATCATACCTGCAATAGGCGCAGAGCAGGACTTAAGGCGTGGTGTCAGGCTTCAGAAGCTTGCAGGTATCAGGGCGGCTCACATTATTTTGCGCGTGTAGGTCTAGATGGGTGATACAAAATCATGTATGGAATATATATCTCTCAAGGCATGGGTGCACAGCACAACACCCCCCCAATCGCCAAGAACGACTTGCGCGAGGTTCCTACCTGGCTATGCAGACCACAGGGAGGGAAGCGGCCGGTCACTGGCCTCAGTTCAGGCCGGCAGTTAAAGTTGGCCCTCTGAAAAAAGAGAGAAACCCTTTGTGAGCGCCAGGGTCAAGAGGCAGCAGCGGAGCTGGTTACAAACCGCTGCGCATAGCAATGCTTACTTTTCTGAATGAAGTAATCAAGCCACAGAAGGTCCGTGTTGCTCACTCTCTCCCAGGAACAAGCTGTCTGTAGGTGGAGCGCCGGGACACCAGTGGGTGTTTTGAATCCAGTTCACAGTAACAGGGGGTGTGGTCAAAAAACGGAATGGAGCCCCTAAGAATGCTGGGATCTGTAGTTTTTGGAAACACTGAAGACTGGCCTGTCGGCTGATATTATACAAGGAAGCCTGCCCAAAGCCTCGCAATTTCATAATTCTACAGGCGTGCAATTTGTAGATGGGACGCCTGGACACCAGAAGGTATTTTGGATCCGGTTCACAGTGACCGTGATGCCCCTGAGGAATGCTGGGATCTGTAGTTTTGATGCAACTAAAGACTAGCGTCTCGGCTGATATTATGCTTGGAGGCATGCCAGAAGCAACCCCATTTTCGTAATACAACTGCTTGCTCAACTGATTTTCATGACTTTCCTCCCCGCACATGGGCATATTTACAAGGTCAATACAATGAGCCACATTTACACAATAACACTCTATTTCATCATATCCCTTGTTTTCCCCAACGTGGTGCATGTACATATACACATCCAAACGCGACATTCCTCCCCGCGCATGGGCATATTTACAAGGCCACTTTAAAAAAAGACATTTTCATCAGTCGAAATGAGCAATATTTACACAATATCACTACACGTCCTCATACACGTTGTTTTCACTACAGTAGTACATGCCAATATACCCATCTAGCACATGAAAATTCTGAATTCATTGTACATTTCAGAGTTCTGAACAGCAATAATTGCATAGCACCCATAGACACTGCCATGACTCAAAAGACAAGGTGACTCAATACTAGACCTTGTGCGACTCAGTGGATATTGTTAAAAACGTGAGTAGAAAATGGAAAATAATTACACAGCGAAAGTTATAGTAGTGCAGCACAGCCAAACTGGACAACATCAAGGGCGGAATCATAAATTGACAGTTTCAGACATCTCGTTCAATCCGGAATTGCTTCAAAACTGTGCATGTGCTTGAAGCAGGCGTAGGTATTGACGCAGCATTGTGAATATAGTGCATTGGTGAGCCTTGCTGGAGCTGCATCACACTTGCGATGCAACTCTAGCAATGTATTACTTTTTCAGCACAGATGTGTTACGCATGTATGGTGTTTTTGTACCATGGTGCGCCACATTTCAAATGTGGCACACCATTGGTAACGGAGCACTAGCATACTGTGGTGCACATTAACTGGTGCATATCTGGGTATGAAGTAGTTAACATAAATCTGCCCCATAGGTTACAAATCCGCGTTTAGTAGAGTGTTCGGCCTTTGTAGGGTTATGTTTTTTCTGTTATTCTATGTAGGTATGTAATATTGCAAGATTTTTGTCACGAAAAAGAAGCCATGAGTATTGGGTTTGTGAAAGATTGCAAGATTTTTAAAATTAAAAAGCAACAACCATGGCATTGTTTAATATAGTATTGTAAATACTTATCTTTAACTCAAATGATGAGAGAGTAAAAAAAGGTTAACCTGATGTTTTAAAGTTATTCACAGGCTTCTTTAGAGGAAGTGTTCTATATGATTGTAGCGTGGGTGTTTCACTTTTTTATAGGTAATAGAATGCATTCTGTATGCTGTAGCAGGAGGAGTACTACATACTTGAATATTCTTCAGTGCTTATTTTCATTTTGTAAGTGGTATTGAGACCGACACAGAACTTCAATGGATTGGAGGGGCTGTTCCTGTGCATCTGGAGGACTGCCAAGCCGTTGCAGCAGTGGGAGTGAGGCCTCTCACAGGGGCGTAGCGCAGCTCCTTTTGATGCTCACAATTGCAGATAACAGGGTAGAGATGTCCGTGGAATTTATGGATGGTTAGTCACACTAGAGTGTGCGCGGCGCCCCTAGCACCTCATTACGGCACACAGGGGAGCCGCGTTGCACAGTTTGAGAATCAGAGACTTAGGAGATAACCCTTCATAATAGGAAGGCTTCTAAGCGATAAAAATCGCCGGTGCTCGGCGTTAAAAATATCACTGCTATCGGTGGAATTTTCCACGGTGTTAGTGCTTCAACATCAATGGGAACACATATCTGATAGAAAATCCTGTAACAATCTCAGTATTTCACATTATCGCGTGAAAAGAAAGTCTTCCGAAAGATGTTGAACGTTGTTCTCTTTTGAGAGTAGAAAAGATAGTGAGGGAAGTGGGTGGAGTTCTCCGTGTAAATTGCAGAATAGAAACTACTAAGAACCAATTGGAAGTGTTGTTTTCAAGTCACATGACTTCACATGCGCGTCTCAGGGCGTGTACGTGGTGACAGTATCTGGTCACGTACGTCATTTGGAAGTAGCGGTCTAATTCAGCGAAGTTTCAAAACGTGAAAAGGAGTAAATCCAAACACATCCGGATTTAATATTCAAGCATACAATTGTTAAAGTATAAAACCTTTTATATTTTTTTTAAAAATACCAAGGTGTGTACATTTTTTTTTTTTTTTTTTTAAACAAGTGTTATGTTGTTTTTGATTTTTTAAACTTGCAACAACATTTTCAAGTGTGACACAGGATCAAAATGAAATGAAGAAATTTATCTTTTCTCGGGGCATTTATGACTCTCAATTTTTAGTTTAATAAGAATGAGGCTCTGCTCTCCGTACAGAAGAATTTCTCCACACTCGTTGCATTTCATGTGCACCTTTGCAAGATATGGTCTCAAGTCCATCACAGCACTCGATGGAGATACAGGTCGTCCACCAGAAGATGTGCTGGCCACCTCTGATGGTAATAGCGTGGCCAGGGCTCTTGTCGATGCCTGTGCAAATTCCACAGGGTGCACTTGTTTGACATGCCGCACCATGGTATGTATGGAAAAGGAATATTTTTTTGTTGGATTTCCTCTTGAGAGAACCGATTTCCATATCGTGCAGGTAACTTTTGGCGCATTCACTTTCTTTTGTTCTTCAGGATAAGTGAAAAATTGCCAAATAAAAGATTCCTTTTTTCTTTTTAAAGGTAGTCGCTCATTTCCTTCAGATTCGGAAGATGAATGCGGAACGGCAGCCATTTCAGCAAAGTCTTCCGAAGGATGTTGAACGTTGTTCTCTTTTGAGAGTACAAAAGATAGTGAGGGAAGTGGGTGGAGTGCTCCGTGTAAATTGCAGAATAGAAACTACTAAGAACCAATTGGAAGTGTTGTTTTCAAGTCACATGACTTCATATGCGCGTCTCAGGACGTGTACGCGGTGACAGTATCTGGTCACGTACGTCATTTGGAAGTAGCAGTCTAATTCAGTGAAGTTTCAAAACGTGAAAAGGAGTAAATCCAAACACATCCGGATTTTATATATCTTCTGAGCTCGATTCAAGCATACAATTGTTAAACTATAAAACCTTTTATATTTTTTTTAAAAATACGAAGGTGTGTACATTCGGTCACGCGCGAAAGTTTAAAAAGACATTCGGCTCCATTTAATGAAAATTTTCATAATAATAAAAAAGAAGCCTAGGTTTAGTCTCTTTGACGTACTATAAGTTCTTTGATGGGTCTATGAAGAAATTCAATAAGTTCAAATTGCAAAGTTTTCACAAAATATATAGGCGGGTGCGCGCACTCGGTCGTGCACGAAAGCCTGGAAATGCGATATCCATTTTATTGAGAACTGTTGCCGAGAGTGCGCACACCGGGTCGCGCACGAAAGTTTAGAAAGGCTATTTTTATTTACAGACAAATTTTAATGCGTTCAAAAAAAGGCAAGTTACAGACTATCTAATTCTGTATCGCTTTACAAGGAGTCTCTATGCAACTTGAACAGTGAAGAAAACGGCTTGTTTCCGAAAAAAATATTGCCAGAACTTTATTGACAAAAGTATAGGTTGCATACACGAGATATTTCTGAATTAGCATTTTAAAAACCAATGAAATTCACTGAAAAAACCATAGGTTTTACACACGTTATAGTTAGGAAGTAGCAGTTACAAAACCTATGAGATGGTGGAATTACTGAATTGGTTGTAACTGGTATGGATATCTCTTTTTTTGGAAAATTTTAGTTTCTTTTTTCTTTTTTTGAATGTTTTTCAAGGGTTACATTACACTGAAAGGAGATCTGTTACTCTGTCACGAGGATGGTGTCATCAATGATGTCATGAGTGATGTCACTGACCATGTCATGAGTGATGTAATATGTGATGTCATCAGCAGTGCATTACACACGCAAGTTATAGTGAGTCCAACTAACTATAACGTGGAATTTCATTGGTTTTATATCAGTAAAATTTCCAGCTAACTATAACTGGTGTCAAACCTATGGTTTTTTCAGTGAATTTCATAGGTTTTGTAAATGCTACTTCCTAACTATAACGTGTGTAAAACCTATGTTTTTTTAGTGAATATATATATATATATATATATATATATATATATATATATATATAAATATATATATATATATATAAAAACATATATATATATCTATCTATATATATATATATATTACCTACTGGCGGTCGCCAGTAGGTATATATAGTTAGGATTTTTTCTCTATGGGTTTTTTGAAAATTCTATGTCTAATAACTTTGGCGTTTGTGGACGGAATTGGCTGAAATTTTCAGGAAAATGGCACATTTTGTTTCTGAGCAGCCCTTGAAAATTTGGGGGGGGTTCGTCAAGGGGGGGCTGAGAAAAAAGGGGGGTCCCAAAACGTGTTTTTAACATTGAGTTTTCCATAGGGCGGTTGGCCTCACTTTTAGCCCGAACGGCTGAATGGATTTGCACGAAACTTGGCAAAATTGTAGGGACTGGTAGCCCGATGTGCCTTTTGTAGGTCTCAATATATGTGCTACAGTGGATTTTGAGAAATTAACGTTTAAAAAAAGATATATATCTGTAACAGCGGACCGGGCAGCGCTCCAGGACGCGTACTTTTCGCGCAACGGAGCTTTGTGAAGCGAAGCTGATTGGTTCTCCGGCGTCTGTCAACATTCCAAACAGTCCGTAGCGGCCGCCATCTTGTCTCTCGGTAGGATCGAGAGACAAGAGGAGGCCAAAGCGAAGGGGCAAATGACCATAAGGGGGAATAGTAGATCCTCGCTGACCCCCTACGTTTGATGTGGAGGTTTTAAAAGGGCCCCGCGGGGCAAAAAAATAAAAATAATAATAATCGAACGGCTGAATGGATTTGCACGAAACTTGGCAAAATATTAGGGACTGGTAGCCCGATGTGCCTTTGCTAGGTCTCAATATATGTGCTCCAGTGGATTTTGAGAAATTAACGTTCAAAAAAAGATATATATCTGTAACAGCGCTCCGCTTCGCGTACTTTTCGCGTTACGGAGCTTTGCGAAGCTGATTGGTTCTCCGGCGTCTGTCAACATTCCAAACAGTCCGTAGCGGCCGCCATCTTGTCTCTCGGTAGGATTGAGAGACAAGAGGAGGCCAAAGCGAAGGGGGAAATGACCATAAGGGGGCATAGTAGATCCTTCCTGACCTCTTAGGTTTGATGTACCATTTTGCCAAGTTTGGTGTAATTCCGTTCAGCCATTCAGGCTGTAGACGTATGTAAATGTCCTATGGAAAATTGCATGGGGAATACACATTTGAAAGTGTTGAAATTTAGAACCAATTAAAATGTTAGTTTGGTTTTGTATTTGTGTGTGATGAAAGTTAATTGGTTATGTATATATTTCAAATGAGAGGAAACCACAGCCATTTTGTGATACTACTGTCTGAGGTACATTTGTGAGGAATTTTTGGTGGTGAATTTCTGGTGTTTGATTTACACAGTACTAATAATTCTCCTACTTTTAAAAAGGTGAGTTGTTAATTTGTAAGGGGAACTATGTTGTACACTTGAAGATAATTTGAAAAATGTTTTCTGTTATTTATTTGCAGTCCTTCTGTTATACTAAATACTTGATAAAGTTAGTTTTATATTATGTATTACTAAAAACGATAAATGAAAGTGATTATTTTTTTCTGCAATTTACAGCAAGCAATTTCAAAATAAAATGGCTCACAATGAAGAGACCGTGGCAATTTCTTTTGAAATGTCCACTACATTGATTGAAATTGAGAGCACCAATAATGAAATATTGTCACAAGGAGGAGATGACTTGTATGATTCCATTAGATTGATTGAAATGGACAGCACCAATAATGAAATATTGGCACAAGGAGATGACTTGAATGATTCCACTACATTGATTGAAATTGAGAGCACCAATAATGAAATATTGTCACAAGGAGGAGATGACTTGTATGATTCCATTAGATTGATTGAAATGGACAGCACCAATAATGAAATATTGTCACAAGGAGGAGATGACTTGAATGATTCCACTACATTGATTGAAATTGAGAGCACCAATAATGAAATATTGTCACGAGGAGATGACTTGAATGATTCCACTACATTGATTGAAATTGACAGCACCAATAATGAAATATTGTCACAAGGAGGAGATGACTTGAATGATTTTTTTGATCAATCTCTTGATGGCGAATTTATCGAATGTTTGGAGACCATAGAGTTACAAGAATCATCATTGCAGACTTTTCATGAGGACATTGCTGATGAGGACATGTTACTAGTTCTTTCAAATTTAGAAAATTCTGAAGAATAAATTTATATTTAGAAATCAAAAATTGTTTGAGACATTATTCATTTTTATTTTTAATTTATGAGGTTGTAGCGAAGTGATTGTAGTATAAAATGAGACTTATAGTATAGAGTGCAACATTTTTATGTTACATGGTAAGTTTACTCATATTTACTTCCCTTCTGCCACTATATTATCTCCAATGTGTATTTGACATCTCTTCTTCATCTCCGGCCTCCTTTCTCTCACTGTGTCTCCGATGCATCTTATCGCTGCTATTTTGTGTAATTACAGAAGAGAGTAAAATAAATTAGTTCGGAACGTGAAAAGGGGGCAAAGTAGAGTACTCCTCACCCCCTAGGCCTTTTTAGGCGGTCCCAAAAGGATCAGTTTCTGCTTTCCTGAGAGATTATGGTATGAGTTCCATATACCACAATAACTTGCATTACAACATGCAAGATATCTATCTCCTTTTGGAGATATTCGCGCTAAGCGCAAATATCTCCAAAAAGTAACACCTGCCCTGAGCAGTTCTTAGCCATGTTATCCAATGGGAGGTGGATAACATGGCTAAGAGCATTAGCTCGGTAATGCATGAATATCGCTGAGTTTTTAGCGATATTGATGCATTGCGGCCGTTTATTATCGCATTTGCGATAAACCTTGATAATAGCAAGGTTTATCTTCGATAATTTCTGACGATGCTTAGCGGTAAAAAATTCGTTGGTAAGCATCGTTAGCGATAAATATCGCTTAAGTTTGGTAATATGCCCCAACGTCTGTTAACGTTCGATTCGAAGGAAATGAGGAAGTGTTGAAAAACATTGTTTGCGCCATCTTGCCTTTTTTGAAATGCCACACTTTTGTGGTGCACGGCAGCCATTTTAGATGTCTTGACCAGACCCACTCTCTGCACGCTGTCGATTCGTAGCATGGCTCCTCACCCTCGCAAGCATCTTCCCCATGCACTGGTCACCCCCGCTCTCTGTCTTATGCATGGGCAATAAACCTCCCCCCATCTGCGCTGCTCTTCCCTGAAAATCACACTCTGTGCCCGCCCGACACCTCCCTTTCGCCCTATTCACTACCGCACCCTCTGACACTCCTCTTCCTCTGTGTCCGATTGTCCAGGCTATCAGCTAGCCCTGCAGATGTAGTTTATGGCCCCAGCTGTAAAGAATCACCCCTCTTCAAAGGAGTTATAGTAGATCAAGGCCCACACCCGATGAGATCCGTCACACCACACGCATTCCTACTATCTGAAAACCATCCTGTATTGTGATTGGGGAGGGGACCGAGCCTGAAGCGGAAGATTCCAGGAATGACTCTTGGTACATCAAAGTTTTTACAATTATGTGTCACATTAAAAATATGTAGCACTCCAACAAAGTAGTAGGAATATAAAACTTTAATAACATATAAATATATACAACAAAACAAAAACAGTAAAAACATTTAAACAACGAAGAGACCGTGGCAATTTCTTTTGAATTATCCAATAGATTTATTGAAATTGACAGCACCAATAATGAAATATTCTCGTCAGTAGCGGTCTGTTGTGCGAATAGTTACAAGGCAGCAGAACGCGCTGAAATCTAGATGGCACGAAAGTGATGTCTAGTAAGTTGCCGCCCAGCAAATAACGGCGTGGGGCGCCGCGGGGGTGAGTGAGTCCAGTAGGCACCACAGCTATTCTTACCGGCATCGCAGAATTACTGCTGGGGACAATGCCTGTGCTGTAGCAGGGTCACAGCAGAAACAAAAAGGATTTTGTTGAAGATGTTGTTGGTTTTAAATTTGAAAACAGTTCTGGTGTCAACTGCTATGCTAATGTAGTGGTTAATGTTTTGTTTTCTCTAGAAAATGTAAAAGAGGGGGAGGCAGTCCAATGTTCCGTTAAAAGGGCAAAGGAAAGGATCGGTGGTTTGAACTATCAGTGAAAAAGGGGAGGGGGTGCAACAATTTTTCCTACCGGGTCACACTGTGCTTTCACCGGAACTGAGGTCTGCAGGATTCTAGTAATTCAAAGTGAGGCTGGCGCCAGCATGGGAGCGCCGACGTCCCGCGGATACAGTTTCGTCACTCCACGGGCGATCATGGCAGTCATTCCCCATCGGGGGTCGGAGACTCCCGCGGCTCCTCTAGAATCTTCAAGGTCGTGGAGGACTACGGTGGTGGAGTCAAGCAGTGACCGGGCCATTTCTTTATGCTGGGCCCGCTCTTGCCAGGTCGACCGCCATTTTGAGAGTTCGGTAGCTACTGGCGATCGCGGGGTCAAATGAGCGGACGGGCTCCACCCTGCCGGGCGAGACGTTGCAGCATGGCCACAGTGGAAGAACCCTTTTCCGGGCGCCTGGAGCGCTGAGGGTGCAGCTGGGAAGCCTCCACCTGGGGAGGCGGGAGAGGCCTGTTCGCACCGTCTCTCCCTCCCAGTGCACCCCACGGCGTCTCGCTTGAGATTTGTTATGGCCGGACCAGGCGATGAGGACGAGGGGGGGTGGGGGGGTCGGAGGCATGTGCAAGAAATCCCCTCCCCAGTGTTGTCGCAGCCATTATTCAAGAAAGAAGAAGTGTCCCGTCCGTCTTCGGGCCGGGCTTCCGGTAGATGTCGGCCGGACGCCCCTGGCTCTGGCCCCATGAACGGGTTTCTTGGTTTATCGGCTGCAGCCGGATCCCGTCGTCCTCGGCCCCCCGACCGTTGGTGGCCGGACCGGAAGAGCATGTGGCGGGAGTACCTGCAACTCTCAAGGGCCACCGCGGCTGGACTGGGAGAGAGACGGGAGGGTCGAGGAGACATTCCCCCCCCCTGCAACTGTTCAGCGTTGTAAAGGCAATCCCCTGGCCGGGTCCCGCTGGCCTCGGCCTCTCCTCCGGCTACACCCTACGTTAGGATCTCCTGGCCGAGGCGTGGCAGCAGGACCTGCCTTATATGGGCTGCTCCCGGCTGGGCGTAGCCGCAACCCTGCCCCACCTTGGAAGTTTCCAGAGTGGGGGCGGATGTTCTACTGACTTGCATTTTCCCTAGTCTATCGATTTTTTTGGCGTGGCAGGCGGTGGGACAGCGAGGGGTGATTTGGTTTCTCTTACTGTTTTTCTGGTCTCTCACCACTGGCATATTTTAACGTTTTCTTGTTTCTAGGACATTAATAGGTTTTATCATTACGTTATGTTATCGTTTCTTTGTTCGTTGTTTAATAAAAGTTCATGTTCATCAGTGGCCTACTGATTTTCGTTTTCCTATTCTTTTCTTTCCAGGTTGTTTCATGCTAAAGTTTCTGTTAACAGGATACAGTGATCACTTCGTTATTATTGCATATGTCCTTTTCACTAGGGGTGCTCTCTGGTCGGGCCAGATAACGTATCTCTAGTAAATGGTCCGGGTGAAACAGGTGCATCAATCAGTGGGGAGTAGATAGGCATGACAGATTACAACGGGGGAGAAAGGTCCGCATTACGTACCCTTTCACTACTTGCAAAGATTTTCCTACGTTTATTTGCAAACAGGGAATACCTCCAAAAAGAACTAATTCCCAAACAGTCAATGTTCGGACAATCAATCAATCAATGAGGAATGAAATAGGTACGACGTGTTAAAGGCTTGCGTTACCTACCCTTCACTATCTGCAAAGGGAGAGAGAATATTCCTATTCTTCCTCGTTTGCAGGCAGAGAAGATCCTTAAGAGAACCAACTTCGAACAATTCAATGCTCGATTGAAACAATCAACAAGGGGTACTGTGAACACAAATGAACGCCGCTTATGTACATACGCATTGCTATTTTCAACAGGTTGTTCCTAATGTTTCTATTTTAGCGAGGTCAAAAAGAGATCCCATTAGTGGCCTACTGATTTTGTTCGATTCCTTTTGTTTTTTTACACGATTTTTCGCTATCTGCAAAGACTAAACAGAGTATTGCGACTCTGTGCTTGTTTGTAAATAGAGAATGAACCAAAGAGAACAATCAATCAAATGGAGAGAGAAGCAGGCACGACGGATTACAAAGGGGGCAAAGGGCTGCGTTAACTACCCTTCACTATCTGCAAAGAGAGAGTACTCCTAATAGAAATGAGGGGTGGGGGGCAGCATTCAAAGCAGATCAGTGTGCATAAACACGAAAATGTTTTTACTTACCACGTACTTGACATTCGACAGCTTATGATATTTGCTATTAAAAACCATTGAAATTCACTGAAAGAACCATAGGTTATAGACCATATATAGTTAGGAATTAGCATTTACAAAACCTTGAAAATTCACTGAAAAAACCATAGGTTATAGACCATATATAGTTAGGAATTAGCATTTACAAAACCTTGAAAATTCACTGCAAAAACCATAGGTTAGAGACCATATATAGTTAGCTGGACATTTTATTGACATAAAACCAATGAAATTCCATATATAGTTAGTTGCACTAACTATATATCGCGCACCCGCAATCCACTGCTGATGATGTCACATATTACATCATTCATGACATGGTCAGTGACATCACTGATGACATCACTGATGACATCTCAAATGACATCACTGATGACATCACTGATGACATCTCATTTGACATCAATGACCACATCACTGATGATATCATTCATGTGACAATACAATGCATCTCCTCACATTTTAATATAACCTCTGTTTCACCCAGTGTTAAAAAGAGTATAATTTTTGAAACCATTGACACACCAATACTAGTTACTACATACGCACTCACTGATTGCTACGTCTACACACACCTTCACTCATTCACCCATACAATCATTCATACATACAATCACTCATCTTTACAACACTATCATATGCACTCATACACCTATACAGACACTCACAGTCTGCCACTCATCCATGGAGTTACTCACACACCTAGTCAGTCCTGTAAAGAATCAATGAGACTTCCATTTTCTTGTCTATACAGTTAAACATAGAGCACCTTACATTTTCAAACATATACTAACACATACTTACCTTCTTATACAATCATTGATACAAGTACAGATTGATCTGCACAGAGTCACACACCTCCCAGCTAGCCACACACACACTCAGTCTCCCATACAAATACTTGGGCAATCAATCAATAACCCATATAGTTACTCATATAGCTACTGATCAACACATGCAGCAGTTTACAGAACAACAGACATAATGATGCACAAATTAAGACAGTTTAGTCACTAACCCATGCACTCAGTGAGACACATTTAATCACTCACTCATACAGTCAGTCATGCACCTACTAAATCCTTCGTCCAGACACTTACACATCCACTCATTCTTCAATATGTAAGACATATTTAAACTTTATAGAAACAAAAAATCACTGGATGTTGTTATCAGTGATGTCATCAGTGATGTCATTTGAGATGTCATCAGTGATGTCATCAGTGATGTCACTGACCATGTCATGAATGATGTAATATGTGACATCATCAGCAGTGGATTGCGGGTGCGCGATATATAGTTAGTGCAACTAACTATATATGGAATTTCATTGGTTTTATGTCAATAAAATGTCCAGCTAACTATATATGGTCTCTAACCTATGGTTTTTGCAGTGAATTTTCAAGGTTTTGTAAATGCTAATTCCTAACTATATATGGTCTATAACCTATGGTTTTTTCAGTGAAATATATATATATATATATATATATATATATATATATATATATATATATATAGATATATAGATATATATATATATGTGTGTGTGTGTGTGTGTTTAATATGCTTATTTTAAGGGGCTTTTAGCCAGCTGTCTTCATTTGATGGTCTGTTGGTGTGGCATTCACATTTTGATTCTCCCACCACAGCATACATCATGGGGCAGGGGGTAAAACCACTTCACCCACTGGTTAACTTCTCTTTGAGTGACTGCATTTTGCTCTTAGCCAAAAAGTGCATCCCCACACAAAGAGGTTTTCTTCAGTGTCACTGTTTTTGTTTTTACTTTAATATTTTATAGTTGCATTAGGGCCTCATTTATGAGAAGTGTCGCATAGCTGCATGATGGCAGCAATGCAACACTTCTTAGTGTGCCCTCCTTGTGACATGATGCGTCATATAGTAAATATGACGCATCATGGCACAAGGAATGACAGATACGTCAGTGTTACTGATGTATCTGTCTGTGCAAAATTGGCGCATTGCTGGGGGCGTGTCTGAAAATCGACGCAACTCCAGCAATGTGTCTTTTCATATGGGGAAAGCCCCACGTGAAAGGACCAGCGTCACCCTTATGCCTGCCATTAGGCAGGTGTAAGGTAATGACACTTTGGGGTCCTAGAAGTGGTGCAGTGAAATCTTATAGATTTCACTGCGCCACTCGTACGACCTTTTCTTGTGGAAGTATGCCCACCCTGCATACATTATACCTAACGCAGGTATAATGTAGTTCAGGGGTTTAATTAGTGATGCATCTGCCTAGATGCGTCACTTTGTAAATATGGCTCAACATGGTGCATATTTTACGACGTCGCTGTGTCACAAAAAGTGTTGCAACGGCGGCGCAAACGTGATGCAGGGGCTCATAAATAAGCCTGTTAGCGCCTCATTTATGAGAAATGTTGCATTGCTGTGTGAAAGGAGCGATGCAACACTTCTCATTGCGCCCTCCTTGTGACATGATGGATGCATCATATTTACTGTATGACGCATCATGTTGAAGGAATGACAGATATTTCAGTATTACTGACGTATCTGTTGGCGCAAAAATGGCCCATTGCTGAGGTGTGTCTGATAGCAGATGCAGCTCCAGCAATGTGTCCTTTCACATGAGGCAAGCCCAACGTTAAAGGACCTGCGAAGCCATTACACCTGCCATGAGGCAGGTATAAGATTTTGACTCACTGGCATCCTATAAGTGGCGCAGTGAAAGCTTATAGATTTCACAGCGCCACTCGCAAGACTCTTTCTTGCAGGGAACGCCCACCCTACATACATTATACCTGACGCAGGTGTAATGTAGCGCAGCGTCTGCCTAGATGCGTCACTTCGTAAATATGGCGCAACTTGCCACATATTTTACGCCTCTGCTGCATCACAAAAAGTGACGCAACGTTGGAGCAAAATTGATGCTGGGGCTCATAAATAAGCCCCTGAGTGTTTAGAGTCTGATGTTATAGAAGGACACTTTCTACCAGCTATTCCATGTTGATCACAGGCCACATTTCATCTCCATTACAGGGGCAGCACCTACGCTATGGCAGAGGAGCGTCGCGCCCCGCTTCCAGCCTCAAAATTCTAAAAATAGAATGATAATAAAATATGTTTATTATTGCTTTCGATCTCTTCCATTGAATGAGGGTTCAGGCAGGCCATTGTGGGGCAAGGCAGGAGGGAGAGTGGTTAGCACTATAATTCAGTGCGCATGACGGTTTGGCTGGCCCTCTCAGGCAGGCCAAAGCGTCATGCACACTGAAGCTGTCTCCAACCCCAGCTGCATTGCTGAGTTGGATACAGCAGTAACAGGCTCCCACTCTCACTGGGAGCACAAATCAAGGTAACTCAGGCCAATCCTGATGCTGCTCTCTTGCATTAGAGCAGTGTCTGGTTTGGATGATGTTGAGGCTGGGAGCCTGTGTTACCGTAAGGAGGAAACAGAAGAACGGTGTTTTGATATGCACGATGAGGCAGGTAAGTTAATACTTTTTTTTTCTTTGTCTGTCGTCCGACCCTTTGCCCCCTGCTCCTCCACTCGCACGGCACACCAGCTGCTACTGCTTTAATTGTTTATATCTCCTACTAATGGTGTTGAAAATTCCATATTGTAGTGGCATTTGTTTATCTGTCCGCGATTTTACAGTGGACCAAATTGTATCCATCTGAAACTGTTCTTCGTGAAGTTGTCCTTTTTAGGTCGTAGCCTACTAGACATCGCAGCTGTTGGTTTTGCTAAAGACATCTTGGGCAGTTTCAGAAAGTTGACCTGGGAATGCATTCTGCCCAGTGCTTGCTTATCATTTGCTGGCTTTATTTGCTTTAGGCTATACAGCTCGGGTTGGTACCTTCCCATGCCAAAGTCATGTTTACAGTATTCTTCCACAAACTCTTTTTTTGTAATAAACAGTCCTGTAAATCTTGTTCTTAACACATTCGCTGCACATTCAAAGACCGAGATCAAATGTCACACTTTGTCTTCGAAGGAGTTTGGTGTTTCTTTTGTTTTCTTGCGACTTCAAGGTGGGAGCATTTACAGGAAAGAGAAATGCACCTCACTTTCTTCATGGAGCCTGCTTGTGCCCTTTTTAGGTCTTGCCTTCGCAGCGCGCATGCGCTGCAAGGCAAAAAGACCTTTTCCCGTCGCTTTGGCTTTTCAGCCAAGCACGTGCACGCGTTCCATTGCCTTCAATGGCAACGCGTGCACATCAGAGATTCACTCGAGGGAGCACGTGCCACCATCTGGCAGCAATTATGCTCCCGCGAGTGGATCAAGCCCACCCCCCTCAACCTCCCTCCTCCTACCGTGCCAGCGCTTGTTTCTCCTTCCGGGCGGCCACCGGGGAACATATTGCTCAGCTGAGAGCCACAACCAATTCCCCATAGCTGCCCGCAGTCTTTCTCTGCATCGCGTGCTCACCGCCGCTCCGTACTCTGCCCAGGGTCTTGGATTGCTTCCAGTACGGCCCCAGACACTCCTCTAGGCTGCCGGGCTGTGCGATGTCCGTTACCTTGGGCTCCGTGTTCCTCCTTTGGTCGGCACCATCCCCCACACCGCAGCAGTCCTCGCTCGACCCGGCTCAGCTGCCGGTTGTTCTTCTCCTTCCTCCCACAAAAAAAGGCACGAAAAGCCATTGGCAGCCCACCACTCTTGTAGTCCTCTGCCTGCTCTTCCGCCTTGTTTTAAATGACAGAAGACAGAAAGTTCGTAAGTTCACTGTTTAATGTTTTACCGTATTACTACTATAATTACTGCCAGTGTTACAGTACTGCTCTTTGCTCAGTGACACTTTGTTTCATGACTGCAAACACCACTTGGGACGGTGTAACGCATATGAACGATGAGCTCTGCCCTCTCTCCACTGGCATTAGACTCCCATTTGAGATTTCAGTGCAGAGTGAAGAAAAGCAAACGTCATTGAAATTTAGACTAGCAGCTTGGTTCCTGTGTCATGAGGTGTGGGGGCACTGGTGTAGCTAGGCCTTATGCCGCCTGTGGTGGTCCCAGCCCCTGCCGCCCCGCTGCGCTGTAAAAGGGGGGATGCTGGCGAACAAATCCTGTGTTTGCTGCCCCGTGCAGCTGCAGGTAAAGGGGGGAGAGGCCGCCACCTCCAAAACTCATGCCTCACAGGGCAGAACGCCCCCACACCATTTGCTATGCCACTGGGTACTGGACAAATTTGAAGGGATTTTAGAGGGTCTCTCTGTTGTTGGCCAGTATTCCGAGTGTGGGTGGTGCTAGAAAAAGAGGGTAGATCCAATTGGTGTCGCAGACTCTAAATAAAATTGTTATCTGCAGCTCCAAAACAGCTGTTTGTGTGAAAGCTTCTCAGTGCTGATGGTACCTTGAAGTGATATGTAATAGTTCAGGGTCACTGGGTGAAAAGAGGCAGACAGGGCCAGGAATCGATAACGTGCTGGACAGCACATCTGTACTTGTTTTGATCTTAACGTAGAATGATTATTGGGGGAACCCTGTATGTGAACCTACAACAACAATCTCTGAGTAAATTACAAATTGTGCAAAATGCAGCACCTTGTTTGCTTCTTAACATACGGACGAGCGCAGCAGGCGTGCCATCGGCGCGCCAAAGGCAAGCCCGTCTGCGCCCGTCCGCGCCAGAGACGTGCCCAGAGCCAGATTCCCTGTGCAAACTTCCACGCTGACCTATACAAATGAGCAACTATATAGCCTAAATAATCAAGTATGTCATCCACACATCATAGCACCAGGTCTGATTGAAATATCACATGCGAACTGTAAGATATGTGAAGGAAATGTTTAGTCATCACATCGTCTCCAAATATGGAGGCTCCTACTCCTGTGAAATGTATTCTATTAAACACCAGATCTATGGTAAAATATAAATTCCAACTAGAATGTATGATTCAACTAGAAAAACCTGATCTGGTTTTTCTTACAGAAACCTGGGCTAATGAAAGTAGTGACCCCGATTGGCACATAACAATTCCAGCAGGTTACTGCGTCACGAATCATGACAGAGTTGGAGCTAAAGGCGGAGGAATTGCGATAATATATCGCTCGGAATACTCAGTCAAGATAAGTCCTGAGTATATAGAGGAGACAGAGGCTATCTCCTTCTCCATAACACAAAATAAAGTAGAAATATTCCCAGGGTTACTAATCTACAGAACCCCAGGACCCAAGGCAGGCTTCCTACAAGCTATTCTTAATCAACTAGAAGCCTGTTTCGACTCAAAACATTTTACAATTCTGGAAGATTTTAACTTCCTTTTGGAGGATAAAAACAATCCAGACACAAATTCCCTGCTAGATAAGTTGGCCAGCTTTGACCTCACTCAGATTATTGATGGGCCTGCACATATAGCAGGACATACATTAAACGGGATATACACCAATAATTCTGGTTTATCAATCAAGAAAATCTGCCCATTGCCATGGACTGATCACTCTGCGATGTATTTCGACATAGTACCAACAATATTTACTAGAAGGCGCACCGCTCGGCCCCCTGATAATAAATACAGGATATGGAAATCTATAGAGGAACCGCAACTCATATTAGCTTTAATAAAGGAACCAGATATATCCAATGATTTAAATCAATCAATCGGGAATTTCTACAACTGGTTAAACGAAGCAGTAGATAAGGTGGCATCTGAGGTAATTAAGAAGTCAAAAACGAGAAAGGTTTCATCACCATGGTATTCACCTGAACTAAAGCAGATAAAGATTAAATGCAGACAGAAAGAGCGACTTTGGAGATCTCAGTATAGCTCTGAGCTTAAAAAAGAATACTGCACAGCTCTAGAAGAATATAAAGCGGAAATTATACAAGCAAAGACTACCTACTTTACGATAAGAATACAAGAAGCTGCAAACTCGTCGAAAGAATTATTTCAAACGGTTAACTGATTGATGAGATGTCCACGGGACATAGTGTTCACCCCAGAACAAGATTTTGTAAACAAGCTAGCCAGCTTCTTCCAAAATAAAGTCCAAACAGTGTATGACAGTTTAGAAAAGTCAAGACAAAGTATAGATCAAGTAAATATAGGACAATTTGAAGGGAAGAAGGAACTGACTGGTCTGTGGTCGTTCTCCCCAATCTCAGATGATAGGGTGGAAGAATTGTTCTTGAGCATAAAATCTGGTTCACCTTTGGACCCCTGTCCTCCTCATATAGTTCATATGGCATCAAAAGTTATCAGTGCTGCCCTAGCCCCACTAATTAACAAGAGTATGTCTTTTGGAATGTTCCCCAAGGCATGGAAAAAAGCCTCCATACGCCCACTATTGAAAAAAACAAAAATGGACCCCCAAGTTGATATGAATTACAGACCCATCTCCTGTCTGCCTTTTGCAGCAAAGGTAATAGAAAAGGCCATCAACTGTGAACTGATTGCCTTCATTGAGACAAATAACTTACTAGATTCCACTCAGCATGGTTTCCGTGCTAAACATTCTACGGAGACTGCTTTAATAATGGCAACAGAAGAAATACGTAAGGTAACCGATGCAGGGGAAAGGGCCATACTAGTCCTGTTGGACCTAACTGAAGCCTTTGACACAATGAACCACACCGTGCTGAGTCAAAGGCTGCAGAAGGTGGGAATAAGGGGCACAGCACTCTCCCTTCTATTATCCTTTCTATTAGACAGAAAACAACTGATCTGCTGGAATGGATTAAAATCAGAAGAGTTTACCCTGCCTGGAGGAGTACCTCTGGGATCGGCCTTATCACCGACATTATTTAATATATATGTAACCCCATTAGCCAGAATGATAAAAAGCCACGGATTCAAATTGGTATCATATGCTGACGATACACAACTCATAGTATCATTAGCGGAGTCACAATACACCAGAGCCACGGACTTCTGTAACTGTATCTCGTCCTTGATGAGCTGGATGAATAAAAAATTTTTAAAACTTAATACGGCAAAAACAGAAGTCATGGAATTTAGCACAAATCAAATCTGGAGTCAACAATGGTGGCCAAATGAGGCAGGACCGACCCCGACACCAGTTTCAAAAGCCAGGAATTTAGGAGTAATTGTTGATAAAAACCTGACTTGGGCTCCACAAATTAATCAGGTCACGTCCGCATGTTTTTTCACCTTAAGAGGACTGAAAAAGATTCTCCCCTATATCCCTTTTGACCTAAGGAAAACGGTAGTTGTCGCTAGCATTATGTCCAGAATCGACTACTGCAATGCACTTTATTTGGGAATGGGAGTGGCGCAACTGGATAAGCTTCAGGCCATTCAAAACGCAGCAGCCAGAGTATTGCTCGGGCTTCCCTGACATCACCCTACAACCAAAGCCATTAGAAACCTTCATTGGCTTCCAGTTCGGAGAAGAATAGAATTTACATCACTATGTCTTGTCCACAAATCTCTGTTTGGAGAGGGTGCGAAAGATGTTCAATCTCTTTTTGCACATTACGTCCCAAACAGAACTCTCAGATCCTCATCCCTTGGACTGGCCCAAATCCCAAAGATAAAAAGAGTACGCTGTGGAGGAAAGCGCTTCTCGTTCCTGGCGTCCAAACTCTGGAACACACTTCCATTTCAACTTAGAGGACTGTAAAACAGACGGGCGTTCAGGAAGGAAATTAAAACATGGCTTTTTCCCAAGTAATAATAACAGGCCCGAAGTAAATGCCTGACTTTAATGCAGCGCCAAGACGCCTCGGCAGTAGTGAGCTTTACAAGAAAAAATCAGTCAGTCAGTCAGTCATACCTAAAGGTGTGTTTCCATATTTACCTAAACTACACTGGCTTCGTGTGTAAAAGCATATTATTTATAAAGCCTTATGCTTAGCACATAAAGGCTTGCCTAGATCTGGTCCAGAATATATAAGATCCAGAATTTAGTGGGATGTTCCTAGTAGAAATCTTAATATTCTTCTGCCAGCAGTGTGGTAGTACCCAGAGTAAATGGTGCATCTTGGAGCTGTAGAAGTTTCACATTTTCAACTGGGAAACTGTGGCATAATCAACCCCTGAATATTAAAACCAGTGAGAGTCACATGCAATTCAGAAAACCTTTAAAACTTCGGTATTTTCAACTTAGATTCTGGGCTTGATCTTTCAGTCATAGCCGCGAAAGTGCCTCTGGTTATTAGCGTGCTCTATACATTTTTATTTCCTTTCTTATGTTTAACACTATTCCACCGTGAAATAATTTACCAAAGGTGAAACCATTCACTGATCTCATGACAAACTTTCCAAAGGTACGGGGCGAATTGGCTCAATTTCTGAGTCTTTGTAAATTAGGATATTTTCTAAAGCATTTGTTGCATCAGAAAGGCTGCCAATTCTGGAGAAAACTAATCTCCTGCAATCTCTGCAGAGAATTGATTCTGTTTAGTTGGATGGAGGAGGGGATCCATAAATGGGAACCTCCTTGGCCTATGCACCCAGACTGTGTAAGGGAAGCGTGGCTGATACGATAAGGGAGTGGAGAGTGGTACGTATTGAAGACTGGATAGACAAATATTTGATTGCAGGTTACGAATGCCTTCAAGGAAAACATCCTGAAAAGTGTATTCACTTCCGAAGACCCACAAAGATGCTGTTCGGCACCATGTCAGCCCGTTGTGTTGTCAAAGGTAGCCATTTAGAACAAAGTTGATGTACAGTGACAATATTTTTACACTATATGTAATGTTTGTGACAGCACTCACTGTGTTGTGAAATTGTCGGAAATTTCTCGGCAAGATAACTGATATTCACAATCATTCTGTGTTTGTTCCATACAAATATATTTGAGGAAGGACTAGAAGTGTGTGCTCATTATCTCAAAGCTAGGTCAAAACACTATGAGCACTGTACAGGGATGTGACATTTTATAAAGTATCAGCATGTCCAAGGAATGGGATGCTTCAGAAATCTACTTGTTCTTTAAAAAATATAAAGTTGCCCATTTTGGTGCCATGCAGTGAAGTGAGAAATTAGTGTAGCGTTTATATCACAACAACGATCTGATAACATACTCTCTGATTGTGAGAGGGCTTATATTATATGAGTGTTTGATTTCTTTAAAGGCTTTCAATTTCCCACCTTCCTGCAAATCTGCATACACTGGTGCTGTAAGCAGGTAGGGAGGATAAGTTTCCAGGCTAGATAGTCCTGTAAGTTTTTCTACACCCAGACACTTGCAAGTTTACGGGTATTTACCAACTCTTCCCACAATGGAAACAAATGAAATGTTTCCAGTGGAGTAAAACGTGTTCCAGGGTAGAAAGAAATGTGGCTTTCTCGAGAAAATAAAATGTTTTCCTTGTAGAAAAATAAATAACAAATGATTTTGTAATCGCTAAGGAGATTTTCGCATAAGCCAATGTACATGTGTATATTTGCTCATGCAAAAATTGAAGTCTCAAACGTTTGCTAGGGCACGGTTGTTTTTATTCGAGGATGAGCTATTGTTTCATACAATATAACTTCATTGCCTTCGAGAATGCAACTATAGAAAGGGTTTTGGTTGGCATAGAGAGAGCCCTGCAGTCTGTCAATGACCCTGTCAATGTGTTCTGAGAATGTGTTTAAATGTCCTTACGTGCTCCTGCTTTGCACATTTCAGTGCCATCTCTTGGGTTCCCTCCGATTTTGGACTGGTCACTCCTTTCATCCTCAACCATGGGTTAAGATGAAAATGTGGTCAGCCCCACTGGAGTGTGGGGTGAACGTCCAATAAAGACAGATGGATGGCGTAGCCAGGGCCTGTCCCTCAACAATGTTGGCCAGACATCCCTAGTCGCGCTGCTTTGCTGTTGTACATGGACAGCACCCCTTCACATTTTGTTGCAAGATCCTTTGGTGATATTACCGTTTGGTATGATTGGTAGAAGAGCAGTCAAAGTGCACTCGACATAAGGTGCCTTAAATGTTTGCCTCTGTTGGATTTGTTTTGGGGGGTGGGGAATCTCGTGCTGGATATACCTGTCAATCAAAAGAGCGCCTTAATGGTGCAAGGCGTCAGAACGTTTAAAACAGCTCAAGCTTGGTTAAAGAAATCTGGCATTTTGCAGACGCTTTGTAGTTAAGGTGGGTAGGGATTGCACTCCCACCGTCACCCAGAGTTCAGAACTGCACTCCATTTGACTGGACACAGATGGCAGATGCGCTTCCGCTTCCATAAAGTTTACTTGGCAGAATACGAGCAATAAACACACCCTAACACTGGCGTTCTTGGGCTGTCAAATGTGGCTGCGGGCACATGTGGTGCGAGTCAGAGAGTATTGCTGTCACAGAAAACATGTATGGTAATAAGGCTATGGGCTTGACTTCTGACTCAGCCAGTCAGGCTCTAAATCTGAACTTCCAAGCACACTCCACATAATACCACTGTGCCACATAATTACACACCACATAATTACATTCTACTCAGTGCAACATAAATACACTCCACAAAATACCACTCAGTGCGACATAGTTCCACGCCTCATAAGTACACTCTACTCAATGCAACATGAATACACTCCATATTATACCTTTCAGTGCCACATAATTACACGCCAATTATTTACACTCTACTCAGTGCATCACCTCAAAGCATCACCTAAGCTTCACCTAAACATCACCCTAGCATCACGTCAGTCTGCCCTTGGAATCTGGCATCTGTTGATTCTCTCCTAGTGTCCGTTTGCTGCTCGTGTTCTAATTAAATTACTATTTTCAAACCTCCACGCCCCTGTTATTTGTCCCGCTCCCCCATAACAAAAAATTATAACAAACAAGCATGAGAACAGGCAGGAAGAAGTTGCCAGAAGTGCAAGTACCAAAAAACTGGAAGACATTTTTTATGTTAAAATCTTTTTTTAATCAAGTTGTTCAGTTGTATATAATGTCATTGTTAGAAAAGTGGTTCCTGGGGGGGCAGAAGATGTCTGACTGACCACCCCGAGTCCCACCTCTCCGTATGGTTGGCCGAGCGCCGTTGAGAGGCCTCCTGGGTGAGGCTCCTCTCCTGGAAACAGCAGAGCAATCACACCACTACAAAGGGACACCACACAAGGGGATAACTTCTTAGATTCTTTATCGTTAATAGCGATTGGTTCTCTCGGTAGTAGGTACAAACGGATCGAGGGATCCTCAAAGTCTCGGTAATGGAAGGAAAAGGGGTAGCGGGACAGTCTTAGGACCAGCAAGGTCGGGCCGCGGCAGCGCCAGCAGGCTTTACGATGGTTTCAGCGACGTTAGGCCGCGGCAGCGCCAGCAGGACTCCAAAGATGGTTTCAGCGAGGTTGGGCCGCGGCAGCGCCAGCAGGACTCCAAAGATGGTTTCAGCGAGGTTGGGCCGCGGCAGCGCCAGCAGGACTCCAAGGATGGTTTCAGGATTCAAAGCAGTGAGTTCGTCTCAGGGTCAGCCGCGACAGCGTCAGCAGGGCTCTCGACTCCAGGATACAACTGCCGACCCATTTCAGAGTTGCCCCAGATATAGGTCTGGAGTCCTTTGATGTCCGGACCCTCGCGCCTGGGGGCCAGAGGGGCCGGGATGAGAGTGTCCAGACACCCAGCAGGGGGGTGGAGCCAGCGCCCAGGGAGGCCGGAGGACGATCGAAACCAGGCGTCCGGGGACGGTTGGAGGGCCATCGAAACTCCCCTCCTCTTTGTTCTGTCAAGTGGCCGCTTGACCACCTGGTCGGATCTTGGTGCCTCGATGTCGGGCTTCGCTGGGGCCGGGGACGGGCCGAGGCCACGTGGTCAGGACGTGGAGGGTCCAAGATGGAGTCGGGACCTGTGAGGGTGGTCCGGGCAGAGTCTGGTCCAGCAGAGAGGGGCGAGCAGGGGTCGCCGGGTTCTTGAGGGGGAGAGCCGGGGGTCGCCAGGGGTGGCGGCTCTCGTTGAGGGTTGGAGAGGTAGCTTTGTTGGGGAGGACAGAGGTTACGGCTGTCCCGTGCCCGCCATGCGGGGAGGAGCGGGACCACGCCACGAGGCCGGGTCCAACAACAACACACACACAACTACAACCACACACACAACCACACAACCTTACACACACCCACAACCACACATACAACCTCAACCACACACACACAACCACACACACACATACACACACATACAACCACACACAACCACACACACACATCACACACACACACACACACACAACCACACACAACCACACACAACCAACCAACCACAACCACATGCACAACCACACACACAACCACACAAACACACACACATCCACACAAACACACACACAACCCAACACACACAACCACACACACACAACCACAACCTCAACCACACACACAACCACACACACACACACACACACACACACAACCACAAACACACACAACTACTACTCTCTTTGAGGCTGTAGCATTGTAGCGCTTTCTGCCCCTGTTCAGTGCGTCGAGGGGAGAGCTTTAATTTACCTGGGTCACGAGGAAAAAGATTGCCCTGCACCATCCACGAGCCGCATAAAGCACTGGTCGAGCGCAGAAGCGCTGCAAGTTACCGCCACCAACCGCGCCGCCGCCCCGGGACTACGTATCCCGGCAGCCTTTGCTGCGGGCTGCCCTGACGCGACTTGCGCGCCAGGAGGGGCCATAAAGACGCTGAGCCCTCAGTGGAGCGGGGGAGAGCTTTAATTTACCTGGGTCACGAGGAGAGAGATTGCCCTGCACCATCCACGAGCCGCATAAAGCACTGGTCGAGCGCAGGAGCGCTGCAAGTTACCGCCACCAACCGCGCCGCCGCCCCAGGACTACTTATCCCGGCAGCCTTTGCGGCAGCGCGCTGCCCTGACGCGACTTGAGCGCCAGGAGGGGCATAAAGACGCTGAGCCCTCGGTGGAGCGGGGGAAAGCTTTAATTTACCTGGGTCACGAGGAGAGAGATTGCCCTGCACCATCCACAAGCCGCATAAAGCACTGGTCGAGCGCAGGAGCGCTGCAAGTTACCGCAACCAACCGTGCCGCCGCCCCGGGACTACGTATCCCGGCAGCCTTTGCGGCGGCGCGCTGCCCTAACGCGACTTGAGCGCCAGGAGGGGCCATAAAGTCGCTGAGCCCTCGGTGGAGCGGGGGAGAGCTTTAATTTACCTGGGTCACAAGGAGAGAGATTGCCCTGCACCATGCACGAGCCGCATAAAGCACTGGTCGAGCGCGGGAGCGCTGAAAGTTACCGCCACCAACCGCGCCGCCGCCCCGGGACTACGTATGCCGGCAGCCTTTGCGGCGGCGCGCTGCCCTGACGCGACTTGAGCGCCAGGAGGGGCCATAAAGACGCTGAGCCCCCAGCATCTCGGGGGCGCGCGGGAGCGCCCGGGGCTAACGGGACGGGAGGACGGGACGGGCCACCCCCCTTTCGATCTGGTCTAGCGCCCAACGCATATGACGAAAGGTATTTATTCATCCACTCTTGATTCCTTGGCCATTTGATTAGCGTCACATCCCTTATTTCCTGATATCTACGACACAGAGCCATATATATGTACTTAAAAATTTAAGGAGATTACACCACATTATGACGAAAGTGAAAAAAACTCCCATTGCTACCAGATCCTCCACAAGGAATAAAGTGGCCTCCACCACACCCCTTCCTACTTTTACTGCAATAGACAAAATGCTGCAAAAAACTATAGGCGTAGTGGCAGACGCAATTCAAAACACAGAGAGACGCCTCTCACTAACCCCCAACTTATGTTTTCCTGACCTATCATTACACACCACTGCTGCTATTAATACTCTCGATATTACAATAAACAATAAATTCACAGGACTCGCTTCTAATGGAATCCTTTACAGGACTGCCAAGTACTCAACCTAGAGAAACATCGACTGCAGACACAAGCATACCAATAATTTGCAATAGTGGGGTAGGTAGACAACCACTGACCTGCAGCCCACAGGTACAATTGATGATTTCTTCCTCCCCCAAAACCACGTTTACAAACTTATTGTGCGCGGAACATCTGGGGGGTTTACCATCAATAAATTCCGTAGAGGGCGAAAAAGGAAAAGATAGTTTGTCAACTAAACCAAAAAGTCGATATAGGAAAAAATTAAAACCAAGCAGAAGATTACTTTACCGACCGATCTGCAAACATAAGTTGTCAGCGAAGGACATTTGGTCCACCTTTAGATTGACCAAACAGACAAATAAGACACTTACTCACCAGAGTACATCACCGTCTAGCCTGATGGAACTCCAACAGCCAGTTAATACACTCGGCAATACAGATCGGTCGAGTCAGACTGATCTCTCAACTGCAAGTGGCGATAATACACTTCTGTTACAACTAGATCAGTTAATAAGGTCTCTCTTGTTACCCATACGAGAAAGATTAATAAACTGGAAGAATTTATCGAGAAATCTGAGGTTACACAAAATAAGAACACAGCCCTAGTGCTAGAGACACTTAGATCACTATCAACAAAAGAGAAATCAGTCAAATGTTTACCAAAATCGACTAATAATAAAAGTGTCTATCATAAAAATTCGCCCCTTAATGACAACAAGAAACAGCCCTCACTCCCTCCTTTGATAGATTTAGCCTTAAATGCCTCTAACGAAAACTTAAATGTATCAAACAAAACTGCATCCGCAATAGTTTTAGACCCAATTGCTGATCCCGAGCCCCTCCTAGTTGAAATCGACGAGAGTGAATGGGCGGCAGAGGGCCTAAGCACGGAAAAACATGTTGTCCAGCATGGACCCCCAAGGCATATAGCTTTACAAAACATGCCTACAAATGATCTCCTAGAAAAAAACAATCCGAAATTCGCAAAAAACCAGTTTACATTAACCTCTCCCCTGAGTCTCATCCATTTACAATAGTTATGATAGGCGTCCCAAAGTTGAGCGAGGGGAAAATAGAAACACATGGGGAATTAAAAAACAAGGTGAGCCATTGGTTAACCACATATAGACCGATTCCTCCACATCTTGACGGTCGTATAGCCCATGTCAGGAGGGCAGATTGGGTGGGATATAGATTTAAGTCCACCGAAGGAGATTGTATCATTGTCACATTTAAAAGCCCTCGTGTGGCAAGTTACATCACTAGATGGAGGGATAGTTCCATAAACAGTCTGATCCACACAATGGATCTCAGATATTTCTATCCCTCAAATGGCCGTGGGTCAAATATTAGGTATCTACATCCCCCAGGGGATCAGAGAGGGCTTATCTCCAAAATAACCAACACCAAAACTGGGACACTGTAGGCAATTATAATGACTAAACACAGGAAGGGAAGGTATATATCAGGTACCCCAACAGGAATACCCCCTTTCTTCATACACGAATAATCAGTACAATGTCCCAATCTCAAATAGATTTAATGCTTTCTATGAGCAGTGCGACCTGGAGGGGGTTGATTGACTATTCGAACCACGAACCCCCTCTGCATACAAAGACAATGCCAACCATGTGATAACATCTGTCAAAAGTGATGGTACAAAGGGTCCAAATGACTTTAAAATCACAGAGAGTCTTTCACTGCTCGAGCAGATGGGCCCAGAAACAAGTATTCTATCAGCGAGCCCACCTCTACAAATTAGAACAGAATTATTCGCAGACCACCCAGAGGCTCCTATTCATGATCCAACTAATACAGAATATAAGTATAACCCCACTGAAGATCATGTAGCCAAACGATTAGAGTCTATCCATTTTAAGTTGCCAACCCTGTTATCATGGCCATTGAGTCTGAAGTAGATATCACCTACCCTGTAATACAACTCTGGTTTCCTGGAATACGGCAGGCTTGGCTGACAAAGTCTTTGACTCCACCTGGTTGTCTTTTGTTAAACAACACGCAGTGATATGCCTGCAAGAAACATGGCTGGTAGATAGCAACACTGCTCACATCGAGGGATACCAACGTTTTTTTACCCCTGCTGAACCCTCTAGTAGTGGAAGAGCAGGAGGGGGCCTGGCAACATACATAAATCTGGCTCTTACCCACCACAAAAACATTCGATACACAGGAAATAGGAATATTCAAGTTCTCGACCTGAAAAGGGGTAAACACACCTTGACCCTGATCAATTTTTACAACGCAGTAAATCAGTCTGGAGAATGCAATCTATTAAAGCTGAGTGACTTCCTTACAGATAACTGAAATATGAATTTTAATTATTATGTATTCTAAAATGTATGAATTTTAAATTGTATGTTTGTGCTTTTATGAGTGTATAACTCGAATAAAGCTTTTTCAATCAATCAATCAATCGATAACGAAAGGTCCCTGTCGACTAAACTGTTGATTGCTGGTGATTTTAACACCCACCCCTGTGGGAACCCGGGAGAGACGCCCATGGGACACCTAGGGTGCAACCGATTAAATGGTTTTCACTTTGACCACTCCAGGCGTGGAACTCTGCTTAATAATTTGATGGATAAAAACAACTTATTTTCAGCCATGTCTGTGACGGCGGAGCACATTCTCTTTCAAGTTCCCACATATAAAGGCAATATAAATGGCTCGTAAATAGACCACATTCTGATATCTATGGACCTTGCTAATTTTGCCTCGGACTTTCGCATTCAATTAAATGCCCATAGTGATCATAACCCGATTTCCATCGTCTTGGGTAGTGGCATTCTTGACGTACGAAAACGCAGCGAAGGCCGGGGAACTACAAAGTGCACAAATGGAAAACGTCGACTAAAATGGACAATGGTGGACTGTGATAATTTATACAACTCGATAACCAATCTTTGCAGTTCTGATCTCTTAATTTGTCTGTCTACTACATCATCTCCAGGCCAAACTTTGTCTGCCTTTGAGGGGATCACAGATAAGGTGGGGTCCCTGTTGAAGATACCAGCAAATGGGCAAGCTGGAAAGAACCCAAAGTGGTTCGACCATTCTTGCACTAAAGCAAATAGAGATCTCAAGACAGCGTTAAAAGCCAGACCCAGAGACCTGGCATGCATTAAGGCTACGCGAGTACTATATAAAAAAAGCCATCGCTCTACGGAAAAAAGAGATAAAGGTAAAAAGCTGGGAGTCCCTCTTGGATCCCAATACCTTGGGCAATAGCGCAAGGTTTTGGGAAATCATCATAAACCTCTGTTTGACGACCCAAGCAATATGGCCCTTGGCACAAATATCCCAGAAGAAGATTGGGTCTCTCATTTTAGCACTATTTTTAAAAGTGATAAGCCGCAGGCAGTGTATAATTCTATTACTCCTATGGAGAATTTCTTACAATTTTCAATAAATGAGGTAGAAAAAGGTATTCAAGGCCTAACCTCTAATAAGGCTCCCGGCCCTGATGGCCTCCCCCCAGATCTCTTTAAATCACGTCCAACACTATAGGCTCCAGTCCTTACCGCAGTAATTAACGCTGCGGCAGCTTCTGGTTGTCCCAAATCGTGGGGAACTTCTACCATAGTTCCCGTATTTAAAAAAGGAGACCGCAATAGTCCACTTTGCTACAGGCCCATATCCCTAATTAATTCTGTAGCTAAAGTAGTTGGGGGTGTAATTTTAAACAGACTAACAGCCTGGGCAGATGAAAACAACGTAATTTCCCCAATTCAATATGGATTCAGGCCAGGCCATTCAACAATCACCCAGTGTCTGAACCTATACATGATTCTTGGGAAATATACCATGGCCAGGAAAGGTACAATTCACATGGCATTCATTGATCTATCGTCGGGTTTCGACTGTGTGGACCGAGGTAGACTATGGAATGTCCTGGCGAAAATGGGTATAGAACAAAACCTAATTAATCTTTTAGCAGACTTGCACTCTGACACAAGAGCAAATGTCAGATATACACAAGACTTAAAAGTGACTAGGAACTTTGGAATGCACCGGGGCGTTCGCCAAGGGTGTATCCTAGCCCCATTCCTGTTTAACCTGTATATTAACGATCTTGAGGAGTGTCTTCTGAGTACGGGAGTTGATTACCCCTATGTTGGGCGGAAAGGACTGCCGGTACTGCTTTATGCATACGATGCAGTCCTGATATCCAGGACCGCAACAAGCCTACAAATTTTGTTAAAAGCGTTTCATGACTTTATGAAGTCGCGGGATCTGAGTATTAACAACTCTAAATCCTATGTCATGAAGGTAGGCCTGGGGAGCAAAAAGCCAAACTCCTTTTACATCAATGGAGAGAAAATCCCCGCTGCAAAGACATTCTCTTATTTGGGCGTCCTTTTTGACCATCAGCTGAATTGGGGACCCGCGTTACAGAGGAAAACGGGTGAGGTAATTAGGGCTAATGCAGCAATACATGATTTCGCTAGAAAAATGGGAAATAGCCCAGTGGCTGCATTGCTCCAACTTTACCAAGCAAAAAGTGTATCTATTGCATGCTATGGAAGCGAGCTATGGGGGTTTACTACCCTTAGAGGGCTAGAGGTTGCAGAAAATAGCTTTTTAAAACAGGTAATTTTTCTGTTCACGAAGAATTGGGTATGCCCTATTTGAGCGACAGAATAGCCGTAAATCCCATACTCTGTTGGCTGAATTGTTGGACAAATACTGAAATACCCCTTACCCAACAAATTCTGAAAGAAGCACTAATATGGGAAAATGGTCTTAAGGTTCCCTGGCTCAGATATATCAGTAAATGTTTATCTGATCTAGGACGCCCAGACCTTTTTGCATCCCCAGAGCGAACCACTAAATCTGATGTCTTTTATGTGAAGAAGACCTTCATAGCCTCTAGGTTTTTAGCCCGTGAGGAGACTGAATTAAAAAAAGACAGTGTCCGGAAACATATGCTAATAAAAACTAGTTTACAAATGGAACCGTACCTGTCATGGCCCATATCGGGTTATGATCGCTTTCTGCTTTCGAGGTTTCGCCTTGATCTATCTCATCTTCTACTGGCCACACCAAGGGGGGCCCATCGAGGCCAAGTGTTGCCACCTTGCGGCTGCGACGAAAAGTCTCCGCAAGATTTGGCACACTTCTTATTTATCTGCCCCTTTTATCTTATACCAAGGAAGCTATACTTAAAACCAATCCTCAAACAAATGAATTTTGTACAAATCCGCCCAGCACTTTATTACCTTCAATTACTAAGCTATGAATGCACTTTATTTGTATGTAGTTTTTTAAAACTTGCAATTAAATTTAGGTCAAGTATGGAGGGATAAATGTGCTGTGCTGAGAGATATATTTTTATACTAATATAACTATGTTTATTTATACATTTTTATCGTATTGTATATACTGTCTGTAATCTTTTTCACTTTAAGTGACGCTTAATAATATATGAATTTTAAGTGTTAATTGTAAATTTTTATTGAAATGTACTTTTATGGATGTTACTATGAACATTCGAATAAAGTTTCTTGACATGACATGACACACAACTACACACACACAACCACACCCACACACCCACACACACATACAACCACACACAACCACACACACACACACTCATACACACACAACCACACACCCCACACACAACCACACACACACAATCCAACTCACACAACCAAACACACAACCACACATACAACCACAACCACACACACAAACAACCGCACAAACAACAAAAACCACACACACAACTACAAACAACCACAAGCACAACCACACACACACACCGACAACCACACACAGAACCACAAACACACACAACCACAACCACACACAGAAACACAACCACACACACAAGCAACCACACACACTCACAAAACCACACACACACAGAACAACACACACATAACCACACCCAACCACCGAACTACACACACAACACACACAACACACACAGCCACACACACACAACCACAAACACAATCACACGCACAACCACACACACACAACCAGAACCACACACACTACCACACACAACCACACACAAACACAATCACACACAACCACACAACCTCACTCACAACCACATCCACAACCACACATACAATCTCAACCACACACACAACCACAACCACACCCACAACCACACACAACCTCAACCACACACACACACAACCACACAAACAACCACACACACACAACCACACAAACACAAAAACAACCACAACCACACACTCAACCACACACACACAACCTCACACAACTACACACACAACATCCACACACACAACATCCACACACAACCACAAACACAAGCACACACACAAGGACACACACAACCACAACCACACACACACAACCACGCACACAACCATGCACAAAACCGCAACCACACACACACACAACCAAAACCACACACACAACCACACCCACACCCACAACCACACACACAACCTCAACCCTACACACAACCATGACCACACACACAACCACACAACCTCACACACAACCACAAGCACACACACAACCACACCCAACCACACTCACAACCACAACCACACACAACCACACACACACACACACAACCACACACACACACACACACACAACCACACACACACAACCAAACACACAACTACACACATAACACAAACAAGCACACACACAACCTCACACGTAACCACACACACAACCACAGACACACAACCACACACACAACCATGCACAAAACCACAACCACACACACACACACAACCAAAACCACACACATAACCACACCCACAACCACACACACAACCTCAACCCCACACACAACCATGACCACACACACAACCAAACAACCTCACACACAACCACAAGCACACACACAACCACACCCAACCACACTCACAACCACAACCCCACCCAACCACACACACACAACCACACACACACACACAACCACACACACAACCACAACCACACACAAAACTACACACACATAACGCAAACAAGCACACACACAACCTCACACGTAACCACACACACAACCACACACACACAACCACACACAACCACACACACACAATCACACACACATACAAACACACACCCAACCTTACACATACAACCACATACACAACCACACACACACACAACCACACACATACACCCCACACATAAACCCAAAACCACACACACAACCACACACTTACAATGACACACACACAACTACAACCACACACACAATCACACAACCTCACACACACCCACAACCACACAAACAACCTCAACCACACACACAACCACACAAACAACCACACACATATACACACACATACAACCACACACAACCACACACACACCACACACACACAAACACACACACACAACCACACAACCACACACAACAAACCAACCACAACCACATACATAACCACACACACACAACCACACACACAAAACACACAACCACAAACACAACCACAAACACAACCACACACGCAACCACACACATACAATAACACACACACACAATCACACATACACACAACCACACACCCAACCATACACACACAACCACACACACAACCACACACACACCATACACATAAGCACACACAATTACACATGCCCAACCACACACACTCACACACACACAACACACACACCCACACACAACCACAAATACACAACCACAAACACACACACAACCACACACAACCACACACACAACAACCACACACACAACCACAAACACAAGCACATGCACAGCCACACACACAACCACAACCAAACACAACCACACACACAACCACATACACAGAACCACAACCACACGTGCAACCAAAACCACACACACAACCACACCCACAACCATACACACAACCTGAACCACACACACAACCACAACCACACACACAACCACACAACCTCACATACGACCACAACCACGCACACAACCACACACACAACCACAACCACACCCAACCACACACACAACACACACACAACCACACACACACAAACACAACCATACCCAACCACAACCACAAACACACACATAACTACACACACAACCACATACACAACACCAACAAGCAAACACAACCACACACACAGAACCACACACAATCACACACACATACAACCACACACCCAACCATACACACACACAACCACACACACACCACACACAGAAACCCACAACCACACACACAACCATACACACAACCACACACATACAACGACACACTCATAACCACAACCACACACACATCACACACACACAACCACACACACACACAATCACACACACCCACTCAATCTCACATACACCCACATCCACAACCACACACACAACCTCAACCACACACACAACCACAACCACACACACCACCACACAACCTCACCCACACCCACAACCACACACACAACCTCAACCACACACACAACCACACAAACACAACCACACATATATACACATACAACCACACACAGCCACACACACAAACACCACACAAACACACACACACAGCGACACACACACACAAACACACACAACCAACCAACCACACACACAACCACACACACACAACCACTACCACACACACAACCACACACACAACTGACCACACACACAAAAACACACTGTTGGACCCGGCCTCCTGGCGTGGTCCCCTCTCCAGCATTCACCGAGAACCGCCACTCCTGGCGACCCCCGGCTCTCCCCCTCAGGACCACGGCGACCCCTACTCGCCCCGCTCGGCTGGTCCGGGCCCTACTCCGGGCCGCCATGTCAGGCCCCGACTCCATCTTGGGCCCTCCACGTCCGGACCACGTGGCCTCGGCTCGACCTCGGCCGCAGCCCCAGCGAAGCCCCGACATCGAGGCACCAAGATCCGACCAGGTGGTAAAGCGGCCACTTGACGGAGCAAGGAGGAGGGGAGTTTCGATGGCCCTCCAGCCGTCCCCGGACGCCTGGTTTCGATCGCCCCCCGGCCTCCCTGGGCGCTGGCTCCACCCCCCTGCTGGGTGTCTGGACACCCTCATCCCGGCTCCTCTGACCCCCAGGCGCGAGGGTCCGGACATCAATGGACTCCAGACCTGCTAGAAAGGCGATCCCAGGGGGGACACAGAAGATGTCTGACTGCTCACCCCGAGACCCACCTCTCTTTATGGAATAGGCCGAACGCCGTCGAGAGGCCTCCTGGGCGAGGCTCCTCTCTTACAATCGTAACAGCCGAGCAATCACACTACTACAGACGGACACCACACAAAGGTAATCTCAAGAGTCTTTATATAAGGAATGAAGGTACGTTCTTGTAGCAGTACATACAGGGGGATCGAGAGATCCGTAAAGTCTTGTTTCCGGGAAAGAGGGGGGTAGCGGGACAGTCTTAGTGCCAACTGGCGTGTAGGTAGTTCGATGAGTTGGGCCGCGACAGCGTCAGCAGGGCCTCGAAGGAAGTTTAGCTCGGTCAGGCCGTGACAGCGTCAGCAGGGCCTCGAAGGTAGTTCTGCTCGGTCAGGTCGCGACAGCGTCAGCAGGGCCTCGAAGATGGTTCAGCGTGGTCAGGCCGCGACAGCGTCAGCAGGGCCTCGAAGGTAGTTCAGCTTGGTCAGGCCGCGACAGCGTCAGCAGGGCCTCGAAGGTAGTTCAGCTTGGTCAGGCCGCGACAGCGTCAGCAGGGCCTCGAAGGTAGTTCAGCTTGGTCAGGCCGCGACAGCGTCAGCAGGGCCTCGAAGGTAGTTCAGCTTGGTCAGGCCACGACAGCGTCAGCAGGGCCTCGAAGGTAGTTCAGCTTGGTCAGGCCGCGACAGCGTCAGCAGGGCCTCGAAGATGGTTCAGCGTGGTCAGGCCGCGTCAGCGCCAGCAGGGCCTCGAAGATGGTTCAGCAGGGTCAGACAGCGTCAGAAGGGCCTCGAAGGTTCCAGGTGCAAGAGTTCGGATCAGGATCAGCCGCGATGAGGTCAGCAGGGCTTCGATTCCAAGATACAACTGGAGTCCTAATCCAGGGCTGGCCCAGATATAGGTCTGGAGTCCTTTGATGTCCGGACCCTCGTGCCTGGGGGTCAGAGGGGCCGGGATGAAGGTGTCCAGACACCCAGCAGGGGGGTGGAGCCAGCGCTCAGGGAGGCAGGAGGGCGATCGATACCAGGCATCCGTGGACGGCAGGAGGGCCATCGAAACTCCCCTCCTCTGGGATCCGTCAAGTGGCCACTCTACCACCTGGGAGGACCTTGGTGCCTTGATGTCGGGGTTTTGCTGGGGCCGGGGCCAGGCGGAGGCCACGTGCTCGGGGCGTGCTAGGCCCAAGATGGAGTCGGGCCGGTGAGGGTGGCCTGGCATGGCAGCCGGGCCGGCCGAGTTGGGGCGAGCAGGGTCAGCCGGGTTTCAGGGGAGAGAGCCGTGGGTTTTCAAGGGGGGTTGCTCTCATTGGATGTGCGTGAAGGTTCGTGTCCGAGGGGGTGACAGCGGGTTATGGAGGGCCGATGTCGTCCCAGGCCCGCCATGCGGGAGGGGTAGGACCACGCCACGAGGTCGGGTCCAACAAGACCTATATCTGGGGCAGCTCTGGAATGGGTCGGGAGTTGTATCCTGGAGTCGAGAGCCCTGCAGATTAACTCGCGGCTGACCCTGAGAAGAACTGACTACTTTGAACCCTGACCATCACTGGGGCCCTGCTGGCGCTGCCGCGGCCCGACCTCGCTGAAACCATCTTCGGAGACCTGTTGGCGCTGCCGCTGCCCGACCTCGCTGAAACCATCTTCGGAGACCTGCTGGTGCTGCCGCGGCCCGACCTCGCTGAAACCATCCTCGGAGACCTGCTGGTGCTGCCGCGGCCCGACCTCGCTGAACCCATCTTCGGAGACCTGCTGGCCCTGCCGCGACCCGACCTCGCTGAAACCATCTTCGGAGCCTTGCTTACGACATCGTGGCTCGACCGTGCGGAACCCCCCAGCTTGAGGATTGAGAGCTGTGCGTAGGGTATCTCTGTACCAGGCTGGTACTAAGACTGTCCCGCTACCCCTTTTCCCACAGTTACTGAGACATTAAGGATCCCTCGATCCGTTTGTACGTATTGCCGAAAGAACAAATCTTTATTACTGATAAAGACTCTAAGAAGTATCCTCTTGTGTGGTGTCCCTTTGTAGTGGTGTGATTGCTCGGCTGTTACGATTCTAGGAGAGGAACCTCACCCAGGAGGCTTCTCGATGGCGCTCGGCCAACTCCAGAAGGAGAGGTGGGTCTCGGGGTGGTCAGTCAGACACCTTCTGCCTCCCCAGAGACCGCCTTTCTAACGTTGGTGGCAGGCGGTGCGATCCGAGCCAACGCAAATCGTACAGAGAGTGACTCACCCACTACTGACAGAAACACACCACAACCATGACTACCAAAGAAACCAGACCGACCGTGGAGTTCCAGAAGGAACGGTTGGAAGAATATAACCAGAAAGAATTGAAAGAGTTCTGCAAGGACCTGGGCATCGCTACCACTGGACTAAGCACCAAGGACGATTTTAAGCTGGCCCTACAAACATGGGTGGAGGCAGGAGCGACGCCACCCCAGAGTGAAGATAACACGGTCCCGGACAGGCACCCGGAGACTGACGCAACCCCAGCGGAGGAAAGACATACAAACGTAGACACGGGCCTCTCCCACGAAGACGCCCGAGAGCGAGAATTAGAGCTCGCCCGACTCCGTCTGGACGGAGAACTACAGCTGGCTGATAAAAAAATAGCCCTTGAGAACTACGGCTGCAAGGAGACCTGGAGGAGAAACGAAGGCAGAGGGACTTAGAGGAGAAGAAGCTCACGTTTGAGCACGAGCGTGGCTTAAAAGAACTGGAGATCAAGGCCAAAAATGGTGAGGCCAGCGCCTCCGAGAACCAGAGCCCACCTCCTCCTGCGGACATGAAGGTCCACATCCCCAAAGATGTCGTCAAGGAATACTATAAAAACGACGACATCCAACAATGGTTTAAGGCCTACGAGGTAGCCATGGCCTCTCATCGAGTACCCCAAAAAGACTGGGGTGCCGGCTTGTGGGGGAAGTTCGTCAACGAAGGGAGAGACACCCTGCTAGAACTACCAGACGCCGAGATGACCTCTTACGAACATATGAAAGCCGCCCTCCTTACTCGCTATGGACTCACCCACGAGATGTACCGGCAGCGATTCCGAGACTGTAAGAAACTCCCCGGTACTACATGGGTGGAGTACATGAACTTCTATAGTAGAGCCCTAGAGGGGTGGATCAAAGGCAGTCAGGTCACCACCTACGAGCAGCTGTTCAACCTCATTGTATGGGAGCACCTCTCCAACAACTGTTTTGTCGAACTCAGGCAGCATCTCCTCGACAGCAAGCTGACCGAGCCACGTAAACTAGCCGTCGAGGCCGATCAATGGGTCAGCACCCGGGTCCCCCGGAACTTGACGGTAGACTACGGCCGAGCTTCCTAGGGGACCCACCGCCCGAGAGGGGGCGGATGGGGCTAGACCAGGAGCTGAGACTCCCCCGCGGTGCCGCCCCCGACCCACACTTCGCCATCCCTGGCCAGAAGAGGGGCCCCCCCAGCACGGCCGGGGCCCCGCCCGAACGTTACCTGCCACAGATGCCAGCGGCCCGGTCACTATGCCAGTGACCCCCTCTGCCCGATGAACCAACGACCCGGCACCACCGGTCCTCCAAACCGCCAGATCGCTACCGCCGCCCTGGGAGAAGAAAGGGGCAAAGAAGAGAACTATGACCACGACCAGACCGAGTGGGAGCCCGCCGCCATGTCCCGGGTAGGTCTAGGCGAAAGAGACATGATCCCCCGGGCCCCGATCCCGGGCAACACTGAGAAGTACCGCCAATAGGTCACTATTAATGGGCACCGGGCTGAAGCCCTCCGCGACACTGGAGCCAGCGTGGCGGCCGTCCGTTGGCACTTGGTGACCCCGACCAAATTCTGCCCAATATACTGTGCCCCGTACGGTCGGCGGACAATTCAGAGAGCCTGTGCCAGATGGCCCGTATCCCCTTCGAGTGGGGGGGGGGTGTCGGACATGCTGAAAGTGACCGTCCGGGACGATGCCCCCGTGGACTGCCTCCTCGGGAACGACCTAGAAAGTTCCCCCTGGGCCCACGTCGAGCGGAGAGAGCATCTGGGGATGCTAGGCCTTCCCGAGTAGGTCTGTGCGACCACCCGATCCATGGCCGCCCGGGCCACCGCCCCGACTGAATCCACCCTGACCGAAGAACCGGAGTGGCCCGCACCTCCGCCGCCCGCCATCCCTGAAGCCACCGACACTGAGCCCGGCCCACTGGGGCCCCACCGTGAAGAAATTGCTGAGCTCGGCATCCTCCCAGAACTAGCCCAATGGCGCCAAGAAGGTGGCCCCACATGAGAGCAGTTCCGGCAAGAACAGAAAACATGTCCTTCCCTCGAGGGAATCCGACAGCAAGCCGCCACTCAAGCCGCAGGAGACCCATCGGGGTCCCACTGGGTCTATTGGGACCACGATCTCCTCTACAGCGTACAGAAGATTGCTGAACTGGGGGCCAGCCGGGTGCTGGTGGTTCCCCTCCGATTCAGGGACTTCCTCCTGAACCTGGCACACGATGTGCCCCTCGCCGGGCACCTGGCGCAGGACAAAACATACAGCCACCTGGTGACCCATTTCTACTGGCCAAAAATGAGAAATGATGTGAGCAATCACTGCCGGACTTGCCCAACCTGCCAAGCCAGCGGGAAGAGTGGAGGGAAGCACAAGGCCCCCCTCCAACCCTTCCCAGTCATCAACACCCCATTCGAGCGGGTGGGAATCAACATTGTGGGGCCTCTGGAGCCCCGCACCTCCCAAGGACACCGTTTTATTCTCGTTCTGGTGGACCATGCCACCCGCTATCCCAAAGCCATCCCTCTCCGGGTGCTGATGGGGATCTTCTCCCGGGTGGGCTTCCCTCGAGAAGTCGTCAGTGACCGGGGTACGAACTTCATTTCCCGATACATGAAGTCCCTGTGGCAACAGTGCGGGACACGTACAAGTTAACTACCCCCTACCACCCCCAAGGGAATGGACTGGTGGAACGTTTCAATCGAACCCTCAAGGGGATGATCATGGGCCTGGAAGAGCCCTTACGACGCCAATGGAACGTGCTGCTGCCCTGCCTCCTCTTCGCCTATCGGGAGGTCCCTCAGAAGTCCCTGGGATTCAGCCCCTTCGAACTATTGTACGGACAGCCCGTCCGGGGTCCCCTCAGCCTGGTCAAAGAGGGCTGGGAGGTTGCAGTCCAAGATGCTCCCCCCGACATCTACCGGTACCTCCTGACCCTCCGAAATCAGACTCGGAAGTTCCGGGAACTTGCCGAAGCCAACCTCGAGGCCAGCCAAGAGGAGATGAAACGCTGGTATGACCAAAACACCTCTTCCATTGAGTTCCAGCCGGGCCAACAGGTCTGGGTCATGTCCCCGGTCGAACCCTGTGCCCTCCAGGACAAGTGGACTGTGCCCTTCAAAGTGGTGGAGCGCAAGAGCCCTGTCACCTACCTGGTGGACATGGAGTCCCCCAGGAATCCCCTCCGGGTCCTCCACACCAACCGGCTCAAGCCTCACTTTGTCCGAACGGAACTTAGCCTGCTGATGGCTACTGATGGCGGGGCCGAAGACTACTCCGAGCCCCTACCGGACCTCCTGAGCACCTCCGAGAAAGACGGCTCCGTCGAGGGGGTCACCCTCTCCTCCGCCCTGACCCCAGAACAGCGCCAGGACTGCCAAAAATTGTTGGGTCACTTCGCAGACTTGTTTTCTCTCACCCCCGGAGTCACTCAGTGGTGCGTCCACGATGTCGACACCGGGGAAAGCCTGCCTGTGCAACACTGGGCCTACCGAGTTCCTGACCGAGTTCGGACATCCATTCAATCAGAGGTCTCCAAGATGCTGGCCCTGGGGGTGGTCATACCCTCTGACAGTCCATGGGCCAGTCCCGTCGTCCTGGTCCCAAAAGCCGCCGCCCCTGGTGCCACTCCCGAACTGCGATTTTGTGTAGACTACTGGGGGCTGAACGCCGTCACCCGGACCGATGCACACCCCATTCCTCGGGCCGATGAACTGATCAACTGCCTGGGGGCGGCCCGCTACCTGAGCACATTCGACCTAACCTCCGGCTACTGGCAGATCGGACTCACCCCGGGCGCCCAAGAGCGCTCCGCTTTCTCAACCCCCGATGGCCACTACCACTTCAGGGTGATGCCCTTCGGGATGAAGAACGCCCCCGCAACCTTCCAGAGGTTGGTGAATAAGGTGCTGGCGGGGCTAGAAGAGTTCAGCGCCGCATACCTGGACGATATTGCGGTGTACAGCCTCCACTGGGCCGAGCACCTCAAGCCCCTGGGGGAGGTCCTGACAGCCCTCAGACGGGCCGGACTGACAGTAAAAGCAAGCAAGTGCCAGATCGGCCAAGGGTCCGTGACCTATCTTGGACACCAAGTGGGGAGCGGCCAGGTGGCTCCCCTTCAACCCAAGATCGACGCCATCATGGCCTGGGAGCCCCCGGTCACCCAGACAGCAGTCCGAGCCTTCCTAGGGCTCACTGGGTATTACCGGTGCTTCGTGAAGAATTATGGGAGCATTGTTGGCCCCCTCACCGAACTCACTTCCAAGAGACAGCCACAGAAGGTGCACTGGACACCCGAGTGTCAGGCCGCCTTTGAGACTCTGAAGACAGCGATGTGTACCGCCCCCGTGCTCCAAGCCCCCGACTACAGCCGGGAGTTCGTAATCCAAACAGATGCCTCGGAGCACGGTGTAGGGGCGGTCCTTTCCCAAATCAACCCTGAAATGAATTGATCAACCGGTGGCCTTCATCAGACAACGTCTGCTGGCCCGAGAGCAACGCTGGAGCACCATCGAACGAGAGGCCTTCGCCGTGGTTTGGGCCCTCAAGAAACTCCGACCCTATCTCTTCGGCACTCACTTCCGGGTGCAAACTGACCACCGGCCCTTGCGGTGGTTAATGCAAATGCGAGGGGAGAACCCAAAGTTTCTGCGATGGTCCATCTCCCTCCAAGGGATGGACTTCACTGTGGAACATCGCCCCCACAACGACCACGCCAACGCCGACGGCCTGTCCCGCTTCTTCCGCCTCGACGAGGAGTACCCCCAAGAAGATGGGTGACTCTCCCCGCCTTCAGCTGGGGGGGACGTGTGTTGGACCCGGCCTCGTGGCGTGGTCCCCTCTCCAGCATTCACGAACACCGCCACTCCTGGCGACCCCCTGCTCTCCCCCTCAGGACCACGGCGACCCCTACTCGCCCCGCTTGGCTGGTCCGGGCCCTACCTCAGGCCGCCATGTCAGGCCCCGACTCCATCTTGGGCCCTCCACGTCCGGACCACATGGCCTCGGCCTGACCTCGGCCGCAGCCCCAGCGAAGTCCCGACATCGAGGCACCAAGATCGGACCAGGTGGTAAAGCGGCCACTTGACGGATCAAGGAGGAGGGGAGTTTCGATGGCCCTCCAGCCGTCCCCGGACGCCTGGTTTTGATCGCCCCCCGGCCTCCCTGGGCGCTGGCTTCACCCCCCTGCTGGGTGTCTGGACACCCTCATCCCGGCCCCTCTAACCCCCAGGCGCGAGGGTCCGGACATCAAAGGACTCCAGATCTATATCTGGGGCAGCTCTGGAATGGGTCGGGAGTTGTGTCCTGGAGTCGAGAGCCCTGCAGATTAACTCGCGGCTGACCCTGAGAAGAACTGACTACTTTGAACCCTGACCATCACTGGGGCCCTGCTGGCGCTGCCGCGGCCCGACCTCGCTGAAACCATCTTCGGAGACCTGCTGGCGCTGCCACGGCCCGACCTCGCTGAAACCATCTTTGGAGACCTGCTGGCGCTGCCGCGGCCCGACCTCGCTGAAACCATCTTCGGAGACCTGCTGGCGATGCCGCGGTCCGACCTCGCTGAAACCATCCTCGGAGACCTGCTGGCTCTGCCGCGGCCCGACCTCGCTGAACCCATCTTCGGAGACCTGCTGGCGCTGCCGCGGCCCGACCTCGCTGAAACCATCTTGGGAGTCCTGCTGGCGCTGCCGCAACCCGACCTCGCTGAAACCATCTTCGGAGCCTTGCTGACGACGTCGCGGCTCGACCGTGTGGAACCCCCCAGCTCGAGGATTGAGAGCTGTGCGTAGGGTATCTCTGTACCAGGCTGGTACTAAGACTGTCCCGCTACCCCTTTTCCCACAGTTACCGAGACATTAAGGATCCCTCGATCCGAATGTACGTATTGCCGAAAGAACCAATCTTTATTACTGATAAAGACTCTAAGAAGTATCCTCTTGTGTGGTGTCCCTTTGTAGTGGTGTGATTGCTCGGCTGTTACGATTCTAGGAGAGGAACCTCACCCAGGAGGCTTCTTGACGGCGCTCGGCCAACTCCAGAAGGAGAGGTGGGTCTCGGGGTGGTCAGTCAGACACCTCTGCCTCCCCAGAGACCGCCTTTCTAACACACACACACACAAAAACACACACACAACCAGACCCAACCACCCAACCACACACACAACCACACACACACCCACACACACAACCACAAACACAAAACTATAAACAGAACCACATGCACAACCCCACACAATCACAATCACACACACAACCACACACACAACCACACACAACCACACACACACAACCACACAAACAACCCCAACCACACACACAACCACACACACACACAACCACACACACAACAACCACACACAACCACAAACAGTGGAGTGGTGTGGTGTGGCTCACTGGTTAGAGGCGGCAGACCTGGAAGCAGAAGTCGGCCCGGGACCAGGGTTAGATTCCCGACGCGGCAGGGTCTTGGACCAGGGTCAGCGGACTCGATAATTCTCGCCTCGGTGACAACTCTAACCACGGGTCCCACTCGGCAACTCTGGGCATTAGCTTGCCTAATCTCCACATTGGCCCCATCAACGCCGGGGATGCCTGGCTCCACCTTGGGACCATCCCACAGGGAAAGCCAGGACGGGTTCCCCTGCTGTATACAGCGCCAGGACGCTGGCTGGCAACAGTGCGCTTTACAAGTATACACATTACATTACATTACATTACAAACACAAGCACATGCACAACCACACACACAACTACAACCACATACACACAACCACACACACAACCACACACACAACCACACACACACAACCACACACACAACTACACAAACAACAACACCCACAACCACACACACAACCTCAACCACACACATAACCACAACCACACACACAACCACACAAACAACCAAACACACAACCACACACACACAACCACAACCACACGCACAGCCACACACACAACCACACACACAACCACAACCACACACAACCACACACAACACACACACAACCACACACAACCACTCAACCACACACAACAAGCACAACTACACACGCAACCACGCACGCAACCACACACACAACCACACACACACAACCACACTCACACAATAATACACACACACAACCACACACCCAACCATACACACAACCACACACACAACCACACACACACCACACACATAAACCCACAACCACACACACACAACCCATACACACACAACCGCAACCACACACAAAACCACACACACAGCCACACACACAACCACCCAATCTCAAAAATAACCACAACCACACCCACAACCTCAACCACACACACAACTACAACCACACACACAACCACACAACCTCACACACAACCACACCCACAACCACACACACAACCTCATCCACACACACAACCACACACACACATACCAACACATACAACCACACACAACCACAACCACTCCCAACCACACCCAACCACACACACAACATACACACACCACCACACACACATACAACCATACACACACAACCACATATAACCAACCAACTACAACCACAGACACAAGCACACACACAACATACACAACCACACACACAACCACACATGCAGCCACACACACAACCACACACGCAACCACACATACACACACACAACCACACACACACAACCACACACACAACTCCCCACACACACACATACACACACACACAACCACACATCCAACCATACACACACAACCACACACAACACCACTCACACACACACACCACACACATAAAGACACACAACCACAAACACAACCACATACACATCATCAACCACACAGACAACCACACAAACACAACCACACACACATATACACACATACAACCACACACAACACACCACACACACACACACACAGACACACACACACACAACCAATCAACCACTATCACACACACAACCACACACACACAACCACACACACACCACACACAACCACACATGCAACCACACACATAACCACACACACACATAACCACACACACACACAACCACACACAACCTCAACCACACACACACACACACACACACACAACTACACACACAACCACACAAACAACCACACACACAACCACACAAAGACAACCACAACCACACACTCAACCACACACACAACCTCAACCACACACACAACCACACACACACATACCAACACATACAACCACACACAACCACAACCACTCCCAACCACACCCAACCACACACACAACATACACACACCACCACACACACATACAACCATACACACACAACCACATATAACCAACCAACTACAACCACAGACACAAGCACACACACAACATACACAACCACACACACAACCACACATGCAGCCACACACACAACCACACACGCAACCACACATACACACACACAACCACACACACACAACCACACACACAACTCCCCACACACACACAATCACACATACACACACAACCACACATCCAACCATACACACACAACCACACACAACACCACTCACACACACACACCACACACATAAAGACACACAACCACAAACACAACCACATACACATCATCAACCACACAGACAACCACACAAACACAACCACACACACATATACACACATACAACCACACACAACATACCACACACACACAGACACACACACACACAACCAACCAACCACTATCACACACACAACCACACACACACAACCACACACACACAACACACAACCACACATGCAACCACACACATAACCACACACACACATAACCACACACACACACACAACCACACACAACCTCAACCACACACACACACACACACACACAACTACACACACAACCACACAAACAACCACACACACAACCACACAAAGACAACCACAACCACACACTCAACCACACACACACACACAACTACATACACAACTATGCACACAACCACAACTGTGCACATAACCACACACACACAACCACAACCACACGCACAACCACAACCACACACACAACCACACCCACAACCACACACACAACCTCAACCCCACACACAACCACAACCACACACACAACCACACGACCTCACACACAACCACAAGCACACACACAACCACACACACACACAACCACACACACACACAACCACACCCAACCACAACCACAACTACACACACAACTACAAACACAACCACACACACAACACCAACAAGCACACACACAACCACACACACAACCACACACACAACCACACACACACAACCACACACACACAATATCACACTAATACAACCACACACCCAACCATACATACACAACCACACACACAACCACAAACACACACAACCACACACATACACCCCACACATAAACCCAAAACCACACACACTCATACAACAACACACACAACTACAACCACACACACAACCACACAACCTCACACCCACCCACAACCACACACACAACCTCAACCACACACACACAACCACACAACCACATACACACATACACACACATAAAACCACACACAACCACACACACACACCACCACACACACACACAACCACACACACACAACCACACACAACCAACCTACCACAACCACATGCACAACCACACACACAACCACACAAACACACAAACATCCACACAAACACACACACAACTCAACACACACAACCACACAGACACACAACCACAACCTCAACCACACACACAACCACACCCACACACCCACACATACAATCACAAACACACACAACCACACACACAACACACACAACACACAATACCACACACACAACAACACACGTAACCACACACACAACCACACACACAACCACACACACACAACCACAACCACACACACAACCACACACAACCCCAACCACACACACACACACAACCACACAAAAACAACCACAACCACACACTCAACCACACACACAACCACACACAACTACAAACACAACAACCACACACAACCACAAACACAAGCACACACACAACACCAACAAGCACACACACACACTATCACACACATACAACCACACACCCAAGCATACATACACAACCACACACACAACCACACACACACACACACAACCACACACATACACCCCACACATAAACCCAAAACCACACACACAACCACACACAACCACATACATACAACACACACACAACCACAACCACACGCACAACCACAACCACACACACAACCACACCCACAACCACACACACAACCTCAACCCCACACACAACCACAACCACACACACAACCACACGACCTCACACACAACCACAAGCACACACACAACCACACACACACACACACAACCACACACACACACAACCACACCCAACCACAACCACAACTACACACACAACTACAAACACAACCACCCACACAACACCAACAAGCACACACACAACCACACACACAACCACACACACAACCACACACACACAACCACACACACACAATATCACACTAATACAACCACACACCCAACCATACATACACAACCACACACACAACCACAAACACACACAACCACACACATACACCCCACACATAAACCCAAAACCATACACACTCATACAACAACACACACAACTACAACCACACACACAACCACACAACCTCACACACACCCACAACCACACACACAACCTCAACCACACACACACAACCACACAACCACATACACACATACACACACATAAAACCACACACAACCACACACACACACCACCACACACACACACAACCACACACACACAACCACACACAACCAACCTACCACAACCACATGCACAACCACACACACAACCACACAAACACACAAACATCCACACAAACACACACACAACTCAACACACACAACCACACAGACACACAACCACAACCTCAACCACACACACAACCACACCCACACACCCACACATACAATCACAAACACACACAACCACACACACAACACACACAACACACAATACCACACACACAACAACACACGTAACCACACACACAACCACACACACAACCACAACCACACACACAACCACACACAACCCCAACCACACACACACACACAACCACACAAAAACAACCACAACCACACACTCAACCACACACACAACCACACACAACTACAAACACAACAACCACACACAACCACAAACACAAGCACACACACAACACCAACAAGCACACACACACACTATCACACACATACAACCACACACCCAAGCATACATACACAACCACACACACAACCACACACACACACACACAACCACACACATACACCCCACACATAAACCCAAAACCACACACACAACCACACACAACCACATACATACAACACACACGCAACTACAACCACACACAAACCACACAACCTCACACACACCCACAACCACACACACAACTTCAACCACACACAACCACATACACACATACACACACATACAACCACACATAACCACACACATACACACACATACAACCACACATAACCACACACACACACCACAACACACACACACACAACCACACACACACAACCACACACAACCAACCAACCACAACCACATGCACAACCACACACACAACCACACAAACACATCCATACAAACACACACACAACTCAACACACACAACCACACACAACCTCAACCACACACACACACACTACTACACACACAACCACACACACAACCACACACACACACACAACCACACAAACACAAAAACAACCACAACCACACACTCAATCACACACACACACAACCACACACAACTACAAACACAACAACCACACACAACCACAAACACAAGCACACACACAACCACACACACACAACCACACACATAACCATGTACACAACCACAACCATGCACACAACCACACACACACAACCACTACCACACGCACAACCACAACCACACACAACCACACCCACAACCACACACACAACCTCAACCCCACACACAACCACAACAACACACAACCACACGACCTCACACTCAACCACAAGCACACACACAACCACACTCACAACCACAACCACACCCAACCACACACACACACACAACCACACACACACACACAACCACACACACACACAACCACACCCAACCACAACCACATACACAACCACACACACAACACCAACAAGCACACACACAACCACACACACAACCACATACAACAACACACACACAACTACAACCACACACAACCACATAACCTCATACACACCCACAACCACACACACAACCTCAACCACACACACACATGCACACACATACAACCACACACAACCACACACACACACCACACACACACACACACAACCACACACACACAACCACACACAACCAAGCAACCACAACCACAACCACATGCACAACCACACACACAAACACACACACATCCACACAAACACACACACAACCCAACACACACAACAACACAAAAACACAACCACAACCTCAACCACACACACAACCACACACACTCACACCCACACATACAACCACAAACACACACAACCACACACACACAACCACACCCACACACCCAAACACACATACAACCACACACACACAACCACACACCCCACACACAACCACACACAACAATCCAACTCACACAACCACACACACAACCACACACCTCACACAACCACACACAACCACACACACAACCACACATACAACCACAACCACACACAACCACACACACACACAACCACACACACACCCGCACAAACAACAAAAACCACTCACACACAACTACACACATACAAGCACAACCACACACACCGACAACCACACACAGCCACAAGCACACACAACCACAACCACACACAGAAACACAACCACACACACAAGCAACCACACACACACTCACAAAACTACACACACAACCACACACACATAACCACACCCAACCACAGAACCACACACATAAACACACAACAACACCCACACACACAACCACAAACACAGAACCACGAACACACACACAACAAACACAACCACACACATACAACCCAACACACACATAACCACACACACAGCCACACACACACACAACCACACACACAACCGACCACACACACAAAAACACAAACACACACAATCAGACCCAACCACCCAACCACACACACAACCACACACACACCTACACACACAACCACAAACATAAAACTATAAACAGAACCACATGCACAACCACACACAACCACAACCACACACACAACACCACACACACAACCACACACGCAACCACACACACACAACCACACAAAAAACCCCAACCACACACACAACCACACACACGCACAACCACACACACAACAACCACACACAACCACAAACACAAGCACATGCACAACCACACACACAACCACAACCACACACACACACAACCACACACAACCACACACACAACCACACACACACAACCACACACACAACCACACAAATAACCATACCCACAACCACACACACAACCTCAACCACACACACATAACCACAACCACACACACAACCACACACATAACCAAACACACAACCACACACACACAACCACAACCACACGCACAACCACACCACAACCACACACACAACCACACACAACACACACACACAACCACACACACAACCACACAACACCACTCAACCACAACCAGAACCGCATACAACTACACACACACAACAAGCACAACTACACACACAACCACACACGCAACCACACACACAACCACACACACACAACCACACACACAACCACACTCACACAATAGTACACACACAACCACACACCCAACCATACACACAACCACACACACAACCACACACACACCACACACATAAACCCACAACCACACACACACAACCCATACACACACAACCGCAACCACACACAAACTACACACACAACAACCCAATCTCACACACAACCGCAGCCACACCCACAACCACACACACGACCTCAACCACACACACAAAACTACAACCACACACACAAACACACAACCTCACACACAACCACACCCACAACCACACACATAACCTCAACCACACACACATACACACACACATACACACACATACAATCACACACAACCACACACACAACTACACACACAACCACACACACAAGCACACACAACAACACACACAACCACACACACAACCACACACACCACACACACACAACCACATACACACAATCACATTCACATACAACCACACACCAAACCATACAGACAAAACCATACACACAACCACACACACACAAACTCACACACATAAACCCACAACATCACACACAACCACACACACAACCACACACACACACAATCACACACAACTACTCAATATCACACACACCCACAACCACACACACACACCCTCAACCACACACACAACCACACAACCTCACACACACCCACAACCACACACACAACCTCATCCACACACAACCACACACACACATACACACACAAACAACCACACACTATCACACACACAACCACAACCACACAAACCACACCCGACAACACACCCACACCACCACACACACAACCACACACAACCAACCAACCACAACCGCATACACAACCACACACACAACCACACACACAAGCTCAACCACACACACAACCACACACACACAATCACACATACACACACAACCAAACACCCAACCATACACACCAAACCACACACACACAACATACATAAGCACACACAACCACACACACAACCACACACACTCACACACACAACAACACACACAAACACCCACACACAAATACAAACACACAACAACGAACACACACAACACACAACCACAAATAGGCAACCCAACACACACAACCACACACACACACAGCCACACACACAACCACACACAAAGCCACACACAAATGCACAACCACAACCACACACACAACCACACCCACAACCACACACACACAACCTCAACCACACACACAACCACACGCACAACCATACAACTTCACACACAACCACAACCACATACACAACCACACACACAACCACAAACACACCCAACCACGCACACAACACACACAAAACCACACACACAGACACAACCACACACACACTACCACACCCAACCACCCAACCACAACCACAACCACAAATACATCTACACACACACACAAACACACACACAACACACACCAACACACGCAACCACACACACAACCACACACACAACCACACACAATCACACACAACCACTCAATCTCACACACAACCACAACCACACCCACAACCACACACACAACCTCAACCACACCCACAACTACAACCACACACAACCACACAACCTCACACACAACCACAACCACACCCACAACCACACACACAACCACACACACACACATACACACACATACAACCACACACAACCACAACCACACACAACTACACCCAACCACACACACAACACACACACACCACTAAACACACATACAATCACACACACACAACCACACACAACAAACCAACCACAATCACACATACATCCACACACAACCACACACACAACACACACAACCACACAAGCAACCACACACACAACCACAGACACACACGACCACATACACACAACCACACACACAACCCACACACACAACCACACACCCAACCATACACACATAACCACACACACAACCACTGTTAGAAAGGCGATCCCAGGGGAGACAGAAGATGTCTGACTGACCACCCCGAGACCCACCTCTCCTTATGGAATAGGCCGAGCGCTGTCGAGGGGCCTCCTTGGCGAGGCTCCTCTCCTACAATCGTAACAGCCGAGCAATGTTGGAAAGGCGATCCCAGGGGAGACAGAAGATGTCTGACTGCCCGCCCCGAGACCCACCTCTCTCTATGGAAGAGGCCCAGCACCGTAGGGAGGCCTCCTTGGCGAGGCTCCTCTCCTACAATCGTAACAGTTGAGCAATCACCCTATCACAGACGGACACCACACGAAGGGATATTCTCAAGAATCTTTATATAACAAACGAAGGCACGCTTTCATAAGATTGTAACACAGGGATCGAGGGATCCGTAAAGTCTTGGCTTTGGGAAAAAGGGGGTAGCGGGACAGTCTTGGCACCAACTGGTGCGTGGATAGTTCGAGGGGGTCAGGCCGCGACAGCGTCAGCAGGGCCTCGATATAGTTCAGCGTTGAACAGGCCGCGACAGCGTCAGCAGGGCCTCGAAGATGGTTCAGCTCGGTCAGGCCGCGACAGCGTCAGCAGGGCCTCGAAGGTGGTTCAGCTTGGTCAGGCCGCGACAGCGTCAGCAGGGCCTCGGAGGTGGTTCAGTTCAGTCAGGCCGCGACAGCGTCAGCAGGGCCTCGGAGGTGGTTAAGTTCAGTCAGGCTGCGACAGCGTCAGCAGGGCCTCGAATGTGGTTTCAGCTTGGTCAGGCCGCGACAGTGTCAGCAGGGCCTCGGAGGTGGTTCAGTTCAGTCAGGCCGCGACAGCATCAGCAGGGCCTCGAAGGTTCCAGGTGCATGAGTTCGGATCGGGATCAGCCGCGACGAGGTCAGCAGGGCTTCGACTCCCAGATACAACTGAAGTCCTAATCCAGGGATGGCCCAGATATAGGACTAGAGTCCTTTGATGTCCGGACCCTCGCGCCTGGGGGTCAGAGGGGCCCGGATGAAGGTGACCAGACACCCAGCAGGGGGGTGGAACCAGCACCCAGGGAGGCTGGGGGGGCAATCGATACCAGGCGTCCGGGGACGGCTGGAGGCCCATCGAAACTCCCCTCCTCCGGGATCCGCCAAGTGGCCACTCTACCACCTGGGAGGATCTTGGTGCCTCGATGTCGGGGCTTTGCTGGGGCCGGGGCCAGGGATGGCTGCGGCCACGTGCTCGGGACGTGATGGGCCCAAGATGGAGTCGGGCCGGAATTGGTGGCTTGGCATGGTCGCCAGACTGGCAGTGTTGGCGAGCAGGGTCCGCCGGGGTCCCAGGGGGGAGAGCCGTGGGTTGCCAGGGGGGCTGCTCTCATCGATGGTTCATGTTCAGGGGGGTCGACAGCGGTCGACGAAGGGCCGATGTCGTCCCGGGCCCTCCATGCGGGAGGGGTAGGACCACGCCACGAGGCCGGGTCCAAAAAGCAATCACACCACTACAAAGGGACACCACCCGAGAGTAGATTCTTAGGAGTCTTTATATAAAGAATAAAGGCAAGTTCTCGCAGCAATATGTACAAAGTGATCGTGGGATCCTTAAAGTCTCGGTATCAGGGGAAAGTGGGTAGCGGGACAGTCTTGGTACCAACTGGTAGTAGGATCCCCTGCATCAAGCTCCCAATCCTCGAGCTGGGGGGTGCAAGGAGCCGCGACGTCGTCAGCAGGTCTCCGAGGATGGTTCAGCGGTGTCGGGCCGGGACAGCGTCAGCAGGGCTCCGAGGGTGGTTCAGCGATGTCGGGCCGCGACAGCGTCAGCAGGGCTCCGAGGATGGTTCAGCGATGTCGGGCCGCGACAGCGTCAGCAGGGCTCCGAGGATGGGTTAGCGATATCGGGCCGCGACAGCGTCAGCAGGGCTCCGAGGTTGGTTCAGCGATGTCGGGCCACGACAGCGTCAGCATGGCTCCGAGGTTCCAGGTTCCAAGTACAAGAGTTCTTATCAGGAACAGGCGCGACGAGGTCAGAAGGGCGTCGACTCCAAGATACAACTGGAGTCCTAATCCAGGGCTGGCCCAGATATAGGACGGGAGTTCTTTGATGTCCGGACCCTCGCGCCTGGGGGTCAGAGGGGCCGGGATGAGAGTGTCCAGACACCCAGCAGGGGGGTGGAGCCAGCGCCCAGGGAGGCCGGAGGGCGATCGATACCAGGCGTCCGGGGACGGCTGGAGGGCCATCGAAACTCCCCTCCTCTTGGATCCGTCAAGTGGCCACTCTACCACCTGGGCGTATCTTGGTGCCTCGATGTCGGGGTTTCGCTGGGGCCGCGGCCGGGGTCGGGCCGAGGCCTAGTGCTCGTGACGTGATGGGCCCATGATGGAGTCGGGCCTGAAATGGCGGCCCGGGGTGGTGGCCAGACCTGCAGGGTTGGGGCGAGCAGGGTTCGCCGGGTTCCAGGGGGGAGAGCCGTGGGTTGCCAGGGGGGCTGCTCTCGTCGAGAGTTCGTGGAGGGTAGTTTCAGGGGGGCGACAGCGGGTCGATGGAGGGCCGATGTCGTCCAGGGCCCGCCATGTGGGAGGGGTAGGACCATGCCACGAGGCCGGGTCCAACACACGTCCCCTCCAGCTGAAGACAGGGAGGGTCACCCATCTTTTTGGTGGTTCTCCTCGCCGAGGCGGAAGAAGCGGGACAGGCCATCAGCGTTGGCGTGGTCGTTGCCAGGGCGATGCTCCACAGTGAAGTCCATCCCTTGCAGGGAGATGGATCATCGCAGCAGCTTCGGGTTCTCGCCACGCATCTGCATCAGCCACCGCAGGGGCCGGTGGTCGGTCTGGACCCTGAAGTGGGTGCCGAAGAGGTAGGGCCGGAGTTTCTTTAGGGCCCACACGACGGCGAAGGCTTCTCTCTCGATGGTGCTCCACCGTTGTTCTCGAGCCAGCAGTCGCCGGCTGATGAAGGCCACAGGATGGTCAACCCCCTCGGGGATAACTTGCGATAGGACCGCTCCGATGCCATGCTCCGAGGCATCGGTTTGGACTACAAACTCTCGGCTGTAGTCGGGGCTTGGAGCACAGGGGCGGTGCACATGGCAGTCTTCAGAGTCTCGAAGGCCGTCTGACACTCGGGGGTCCAGTGCACCTTCTGTGGCTGTTTTTTGGAGGTCAGTTCAGTGAGGGGCCCCACAATGCTCTCATAGTTTTTTACGAAGCGCCGGTAATACCCAGTGAGCCCCAGGAAGGCTCGGACTGCTGTCTGGGTGACCGGGGGCTCCCAGGCCACGATGGCGTCAATCTTTGGTTGGAGGGGAGCCACATGGCCGCTCCCCACTTGGTGCCCCAGATAGGTCACAGACCCTTGGCCTATCTGGCACTTGCTTGCTTTCACCGTTAGTCCGGCCCGTCGGAGGGCCGTCAGGACCTCCCAGAGGTGCTTCAGGTGCTCGGCCCAGTGGAGGCTGTACACCGCAATATCGTCCAGATATGCGGCACTGAACTCTTCTAGCCCCGCCAGCATCTTATTCACCAGTCTCTGGAAGGTGGCCGGGGCGTTTTTCATGCCGAAGGGCATCACCTTGAAATGGAAGTGGCCATCGGGGGTCGAGAAGGCAGATCGCTCTTGGGCACCAGGGGTGAGGCCGATCTGCCAATACCCGTGAAGTCGAAGGTGCTGAGGTACCTGGCGGCCCCCAGGCGATCGATCAGTTCATCGGCCCGGGGGATGGGATGAGCGTCGGTCCTGGTGACGGCATTCAGTCCCCGGTAGTCGACACAAAACCTGAGTTCCGGTGTGGCGCCGGGGGCGGCGGCTTTAGGGACCAGGACAACTGGACTGGCCCAGGCACTGTCTGAGGGCTCGACCACCCCCAGGGCTAGCATCTTGGCAACTTCGGACTGGATGCAGGCCCGAACTCGGTCGGGAACTCGGTAGGCCCGGTGTCGCACGGGCGGGTTGTCCCCGGTGTCGACATTGTGGACACACCACTGTGTGACCCCGGGAGTGAGTGAAAACAGGTCCGCAAACTGCCCCAACAGCTCTTGGCAGTCCTGGTGCTGTTCGGGGGTCAGGGCAGAGGAGAGGGTGACTCCCTCGACGCAGCCGTCTTTTTCAGAGCACTTCAGGAGGTCGGTCAGGGGCTCGGAGTCGTCTTCGGCTCCATCATCCGTAGCTAGAAGCAGGCTCAGCTCTGTGCGGGCAAAGTGAGGCTTGAGCCAGTTGGTGTGCAGAACCAGGAGGGGGTTCCTGGGGGACTCCATGTCCACCAGATAGGTGACGGGGCTCTTGCGCTCCACCACTTTGAAGGGCCCCGTCCATTGGTCCTGGAGGACACAAGGTTCGACCGGGGACATGACCCAGACCTGCTGGCCCGGCTTGAACTCGATGGACGAGGCGTTCTGGTCATACCAGCATTTCATCTCCTCCTGACTGGCCTCAAGGTTGGCCTCGGCAAGTTCCCGGAACTTCCGAGTCTGGTTTCGGAGGGTCAGGAGGTACTGGTAGACATCAGGCAGAGCATCTCGGACTGTAGTCTCCCAGCCTTCTTTGACCAGGCTGAGGGGACCTCTGACAGGGTGTCCGTACAATAGTTCAAATGGGCTGAACCCCAGAGACTTCTGTGGCTCCTCCCGATAGGCAAACAGGAGGCAGGGCAGCAGGACGTCCCATTTGCGGCGCAGGGGCTCTTCCAGGCCCTTGATCATCCCCTTGAATGTTTGGTTAAACCGCTCCACAAGTCCATTCCCTTGGGGGTGATACGGGGTGGTGAACTTATATGTGACCCCGCACTTTTGCCACAGGGACGGCATATATTTTGATATAAAGTTGGTGCCCCGATCACTCACGACCTCTCGGGGGAACCCCACTCTGGAGAAGATCCCCATTAGGACTCGGCCCACTACGGGGGACGTTATGGTCCGGAGGGGGATGGCTTCTGGATGTCGATCCCCACTCGAAGGGGGTGGTTACCACGGGAAAGGGTTGGAGCGGGGCCTTGACTTTTCCCCCGCTCTTTCAGCTGGCTTGACAGGTCGGACAGGTTCTGCAGTGATTGTTCACATCGTTGCGCATTTTTGGCCAGTAAAAATGGGTCACCAGGTGGCTGTATGTTTTGTCCTGCCCCAGGTGCCCGGCGAGGGGCACATCGTGCGCCAGGTTTAGGAGGAAGTCTCTGAACCGTAGGGGGACCCCCAACACTCGGCTGGCTCCCAGTTCGGCAATTTTCTGTTCGCTGTATAGGAGGTTGTGGTCCCAGTAGACCCAGTGGGACCCCAACGTGTCCCCGGCGGCTTGTTGCCGGGTTCCTTCGAGGGAGGGACAGGCCTTTTGTTCCTGCCGGAATTGTTCCCGGGTGGGTCCACCTTCCTGGCGCCATTGGGCTAGTTCAGGGATGTCGCCGAGCTCGGCGATGTCTTCGCGGTTAGGCTCCGGTGGCCCGGACTCAGGGTCGTTTTCTTCATCGACGGCGGGCGGCGGTGGCGCGGGCCACTCGGGTTCTTCGGTCGGGGCGGCCTCGGTCGGCGCCGGGGTACGGGCTGCCATGGATCGGGTGGTCGCGCAGACCCATTCGGGTAGTTCCAGCATCCCTAGATGCTCCCTCCGCTCGACTTGGGCCCAGGGGGAACTCTCGAGGTCGTTTCCGAGGAGGCAGTCCATGGGGGCGTCGTCCCGGACGGTCACCTTTAGCAGGCCCAACACCCCCCCCACTCGAAGGGGATTCGGGCCATCTGGCACAGTGTCTCGGAATTGTCGGCGGCCAGCACGGGGCACAGCACATTTGGTAGGATCTGTTCGGGAGTCACCAAGTGGCAGCGGACGGCCGTCACACTGGCTCCAGTGTCACGGAGTGCTTCGGCCCGGCGCCCATTAATGTTGACCCACTGACGGTATTTTTGGGTGTTGCTCGGGAGTGGAGCCCGGGGGATCATGTCTCTTTCGCCCAGACAGACTAGGGCCATGGCGGGTGGCTCCCACTCGGTCTGGTCCTCGTTGTAGACCTCTTCGTCTTCTTCTCCTTCTCCCAGGGCTGCGGCAGCGATCTGGTGGGTCGGAGGCCCGGTGGTGCCGAGACGCTGGTTCATTGGGCAGTGGGGGTCACTGGCAAAGTGACCTGGCTGCTGGCATCTGTGGCAGGTAACGTTCGGGCGGGGCCCCGGCCGTGCTGGGGGGGCCCCTCTTCTGGTCAGGGATGGCGAAGTGTTGTTCTGGGGCGACCCCCGGGGCGGACTCCGGGGCGGCACAGCCGGGAAGTCTCTGTTCTGGTTCTGGCCTCCTCCGCCGCCTCGCTGGCGGGGGTGCCCCTGGGGGTTCCGTCCTGATTATTCTATCGGGGCCCGGGGGACCCGGGTGCTCACCCATCCATCGGCCTCGACAGTGAGTTTCCGGGGCTCGGTCAGTTTGCTGTCGAGTAGATGCTGTCTGAGCTTGACAAAGCAGTTGTTGGAGAGGTGCTCCCATACAATGAGGTCGAACAGCTGCTCATAGGTGGTCACTTTGCTGCCCTTGATCCACCCTTCCAGAGCCCTGCTATAAAAGTTCACGTACTCTACCCATGTAGTACCGGGGATCTTTTTACAGTCTCTGAATCTCTGCCGGTACATCTAAGGGGTGAGGCCATAACGGGTGAGCAGGGCGTCCTTCATGTGATCATAGGAGGACATCACCTCGTCGGCCAGTTACAGCAGGGTGTCTCTTCCTTCGCTGACAAATTTCCCCCATAAGCCGGCGCCCCAATCTTTTCGGGGTATGCCGTGCGCGGTCATGGCGACTTCGTAGGCCTTAAACCACTGCTGGATGTCGTAATTTTTATAGTATTCTTTGACGACATCCTTGGGAATGTGGACCTTCGTGTCGGCAGGAGGCAGGGGGCTTCGGTTCACAGCGGCGCCAGCTTCTTCGCTCTTGGCCTTGATCTCCAGTTCCTTGAGGCCACGCTCGTGCTCGAACGAGAGTTTCTTTTCTTCCAATTCTCTCTGCCTCCGTCTCTCCTCCAGGTCTCCTTGCAGTCGTAGTTGCTCAAAGGCCATTTTCTTTTCCGCTTGCTTGAGTTCTCCGTCCAGCCGGAGTCGGGTGAGCTCCAACTCATGGAGCCGGCTTCTCTCTCGCTCTCGGGCGTCTTTGTGGGGGAGGCCCGTGTCTATGTTGTCGGTTCTTTCTCCCGCTGGGGCTGTTATGGTTTCCTGGGGCACTTCTGGGACCGTGTCACCTTCAGTTTGGGGTGGTCTCGCTTCGGCCTCCACCCATGTTTGCAGCGCTTCCTTAAAATCTTCTTTGGTGCTTAGTCCGGTGGTAGCGATACCTAAGTCTTTGCAAAATTGTTTGAGTTCTTTATGGGTGTACTCCTCCAATTGTTCTTTCTGGAACTCTGCGGTCGTTCCGGCTTCTTTAGTACTCATGGTTGCTGTGTGTCTTTGTTAGTAGTGGGTGAGTTACTCGCTGTACGATTTGCGTCGACTCGGATCCCGTCGCCTGCCACCAATGTTAGAAAGGCGATCCCAGGGGAGGCAGAAGATGTCTGACTGACCACCCCGAGACCCACCTCTCCTTATGGAATAGGCCGAGCGCCGTAGAGGGGCCTCCTTGGCGAGGCTCCTCTCCTACATTCGTAACAACCGAGCAATCACACCACTACAAAGGGACACCACCCGAGAGTAGATTCTTAATAGTCTTTATATAAAGAATAAAGGCAAGTTCTCGCAGCAATATGTACAAAGTGATCGTGGGATCCTTAAAGTCTCGGTATCAGGGGAAAAGGGGTAGCGGGACAGTCTTGGTACCAACTGGTACTAGGATCCCCTGCGTCAAGCTCTCAATCCTCGAGCTGGGGGGTGCAAGGAGCCGCGACGTCGTCAGCAGGTCTCCGAGGATGGTTCAGCGATGTCGGGCCGCAACAGCGCCAGCAGGGCTCCGAGGATGGTTCAGCGATGTCGGGCCACGACAGTGTCAGCAGGGCTCCGAGGATGGTTCAGCGATATCGGGCCGCGACAGCGTCAGCAGGGCTCCGAGGGTGGTTCAGCGATGTCGGGCCGCGACAGCGCCAGCAGGGCTCCGAGGATGATTCAGCGATGTCGGGCCGCGACAGCGTCAGCAGGGCTCCGAGGTTGGTTCAGCGATGTCGGGCCGCGACAGCGCCAGCAGAGCTCCGAGGTTCCAGGTTCCAAGTACGAGAGTTCTTATCAGGATCAGCCGCGACGAGGTCAGCAGGGCGTCGACTCCAAGATACAACTGGAGTCCTAATCCAGGGCTGGCCCAGATATAGGACGGGAGTTCTTTGATGTCCGGACCCTCGCGCCTGGGGGTCAGAGGGGCCGGGATGAGAGTGTCCAGACACCCAGCAGGGGGGTGGAGCCAGCGCCCAGGGAGGCTGGAGGGCGATCGATACCAGGCGTCTGGGGACGGCTGGAGGGCCATCGAAACTCCCCTCCTCTTGGATCCGTCAAGTGGGCACTCTACCATCTGGGCGGATCTTGGTGCCTCGATGTCGGGGTTTCGCTGGGGCCGCGGCCGGGGTCGGGCCGAGTTCTCGTGCTCGGGACGTGATGGGCCCAAGATGGAGTCGGGCCTGAAATGGCGGCCCGGGGTGGTGGCCGGACCTACAGGGTTGGGGCAAGCAGGGTTCGCCGGGTTCCAGGGGGGAGAGCCGTGGGTTGCCAGGGGGGCTGCTCTCGTCGAGAGTTCGTGGAGGGTAGTTTCAGGGGGGCGACAGCGGGTCGATGGAGGGCCGATGTCGTCCAGGGCCCGCCATGTGGGAGGGGTAGGACCATGCCATGAGGCCGGGTCCAACAACCACACACACCACAAACATAAACACACACAACCACACATGAACAACCACACACACTCACACACACACAACAACACACACACACACACAACCACAAACACACAACCACGAACACACACACAACAACACACACAACCACACAGAGACAACCCAACACACAACCACACACACAACCACACACACACACAACCACACACACAACCACAACCACACACACAACCATACATGCACACCTGCAACCACACGCACAAGCACTCACACAACCACAACCACACACACACAACCACACAAACAACCACACCCAACTACACACTCAACCACACACAACCGCACATACAACCACACACAAAACCACACACACAACCACCCACACACAACACACACACAACCAGAAACACACACAACCACACACGACCACACACACACAACCACACACAACCACACACAACCACACACACAATACACACACACAGCAACACACACAATCACACACACAGCCACATCACCAACCACACACACAATCACACACACACACAACCACACACACAACGACAACCACACACCCATACGCAACCACACACACAACCACACACCCATACACACACAACCACACACACACACACACACACACAACCACACACACAATCACACCCAAACACACAACCACACACAGCCACACAACCACACACACACAACCACACACAACCACACATCAGAGTCTATATTCTCAGTTCAATTCTGGGGTGCTTTTCCAACTTGTTGCTAGCTCATTGCAAATCTTACCGTTACTAATTCGAATTGTGTTAGCTTTGGCTTATTTGCAATGCAAACTTTATCTCAATAAGTAGTTGTAACAAGCTGCAAGTCCACTACGGAAGTCCATTCACCATATACGACCACAAACACACACAACCACACACACACAACCGCACACACACGCAATCACACACACACACAACCACACACACAACCACACACACAAACACACACAACCACACACCACACACACAACCACACACACACAACCCAACTCACACAACCACACACACAACCACACACACAACCACACACAAGCACACCCACACAACCACACACAGAACTGCACAAACAGCCACAACCACACATAGCCCAACATACACAACCACACACACAACGCAACCACACACACAACCACACACCCAACCACAACCACACACACAACCACAACCACACACAAAACCACACACACACAAAACCACACACACAACTACACACAACCACACACAACCACACACAACCACTCACACAACCACACACACACACACAACCATACATACACAACCACAACCCCACACACAACCACACACACAGCCACAACCACACACACAACCACACACACACACAACCACAAACACACAACCACATCCAACCACACACACAACCACACACACAACCACACACAAACACAACCACACACACACACACACAACCATACACACAACTGCACACACACAACCACACACACACACAACCACACCCAACCACACACACACAACCACACACACACACACAACCACACACACAATAACACACACACACAACACACAACCACACACACAATCACACACACACAACCACAATCCCACACACAACCACAATCACACACACACCCACACACAAAACCACACATACAACCACACACACACAACCACACCACCCTTCACCTCCATGGCACTAGCCCTTCATCCCCCTGGCCTGGCAGCTACCCTTCACCTCTTGCTCACCCTCCCCCTCTCTGGCACTCAGCTTTGACCCTCCTGACTCTTACATCTCACCTCCATGGCACTCAACCTTCATCTCACTGGCACTCACCCTTCATCCCCCTGACCTGGCACTCAACCTTCACCTCTGTGGCACTAGCCCTTCACCCCCTTGCCTAGCAGCTACCCCTCACCCCTGGCACTCATACTTCCCCTTCTCTGCACTCACCCTTCCCCTCCTTGACACTCACCTTTATCCCTCCTAACTCTTACATCTCATCTCCCTGGCACTCACGCCTGACCTCTCTGGCACTCACCCTTCACCCCATGGCCTGACAGTCACTCTTTTCCCTACTGGTATTCACTCCTCACCTCCCTGCCACTCACCCTTGACCCTCCTGGTACTAGCCCGGTTTCCCCCAAGAACAATAAATAACAAGCATTGGCATAGCCAATAGGTCTCACCTTTGAGACCTTATAAGTGTTTAGTCACGCAACAGTTGATGTTGTTGCACCAAGGATATTGTACTGCATAACTAAATACTTAGAACGTTCCAAAAGTGAGACCTATTGGCTATGCCAATACTTGTTTTACATTGGGGCAAGCGCGTGACGAGTGGATGAGTATGTGTGCCCGGGCAGGTTGTTTTTCTTTTCCACTGCCTCCTCTGCCCCGGGTGAAATACCAGAGTTGGGAGCTGTGACGTCAGCCAGGAATCAGGGAGATGAGAGGGAGACCAGAGCCGGTACTGGCCACTTTATACAGCCGCACTAGTAGCTGAGGGCCAAGTGGCCGCAGGAGCTGTGTGACCACCACCTAGAGCAAATGGACGGTGCGGGAGCTGGCTGGGGCTCCTAATGGCATGCTCAGTCCCAGCTGGGGAATAGTAGTTAGGGAGGCGCTGTTCCCTACGAGAAGCTGGGGACCGGAGATGCTGCGGTGTCCACACTGCCCCACCAGGAGCGCGCTCCGGGCGTGTTTAAAAACGTGACTTTTAAAACATATGGGTTCGCGAGGCGCAGCTTGCCTTGAAGTGTTAAGTTCAAGCACCTTGCCGAATTCAGAGCCTCCTGATAGGAACAGGGGACGGGGAAGGAGAGCCGACGTGTTTGCCCAGTGCCTTTCTCACCCAGCTGCGAGTTTGATTTCAGGGTGTGGTTAGTGAGACACACTGGCCATAGGCTGCCGAGTTTCATGTGCTTGTGACCACACAAGCGCCAGGTCTTGCCTCCTCGAGAAGGTGCTGCATTAATAACCAGCTGTCTCGCCAGCGCTCCTTGCAGTCTCTGCCGCCCCAGGGCACGGACCTGGCTCCTCTAATAAGTTCCCAGTTCTGCTGCCGAGAACCTGCTGCTTTCCCCAGCGAGCGCGTCTTTCAGATTTCAAATCGAGTTTAATATGTGGCTAGAAAATACCTTCATGCCCAGCAGGGTAATCTCGCTGACTTTCAAAAGCTATTTTAAGGTAATTTTGGGATATGAAAATGCGTCGAGGGACAGGTGTAAAAAACGGACCTCTTGAGTTTCCCAGGTCCGGGCGTGCATGCAGTACATGTATTTTGTGCTCTCTGGAACTTTGTAGTAGTACTATAATTCCCAGAACGCAAATAAGGTGCAAAGTTGAGTTAAAAATGAATGCTAAACTGGACAAATCCCTTCTATAATCAGACCTGGGGTAATTTTAAATAGTACAAAAATTGCGGGGCTTTCTCTTATAAACTCTTACCACCTGGAACGGTAAACAATGGTTACCCCAAAGCTTTTTCAGCACAGGGAATCACAACGTGGTCGTTACAACGACTGCGTTGTGATTCCACATACCATTACTCTGCAAGTTGGAACAATGACTTACGGGCGGTGGGGTGGGGGGGTGCTGGATTTAAAATCCAACACATTCCCTAGTGTCCGCACAGACTGGAGTTGGAATAGTAAATCATACTATTCCAACCTCCAGCGCCTGGACCAACCACAACCAGACAAGCCAATGCGAATCATGAGGCCTGTCTGGATGTCGAAAATATTCAAATAAAGTGCTTAGTGGTGAACATCTTCAAGCCGTCTTTTCTAACAAAGATGGATGCTTAGCTGGATACTTCATTTTACCTCAAAAAACATCATTCATAATGCTACCACACCATAATGTTTCCGTATCTTCTAAGTACTTTGAATAAAATAAGTTATGGTCAGCTGAGCTTTTTCTGAAGCTAATTGTTGTAAATCCCTAGTTATCTTCAAATCAAGCCATAACCTAGGTTAAAATAACAGCTTGTCCTGGGCAAAGTATACAATGTACTAAAAATGGCAAAGTGCTCTGTGCATTATAATTATACTGGGACATTCAACCAGAGTTTCAAATCAAGTACCACAGTTAGGTACACAAACAGAAAGTGCACAGTATTTAATCTAAAAGGCGTTAAAATCTGTGTTGAGGCTTTAAAGCCATAGGTTGGTAGTCCGGGACCCTCGCCGTCAGTAAATCAAATTGGTACTAAAGTGAGGATTTACTTGGATGCTGTGCTAGCCTGGTATCCTTGGGATTCGAACTATGCGGCCGATTTACCATTCCCTTATCTGTTGACAACTTCTACTGGGTTACTCAGGCAACTCCAGCAAATCAAAAGCATTTTTAGGTTGAGCATCAGAGATCTCTTGTGTATAATTTAGTATATACTTTAGCAGAGGTCAGTAAAATACCAGCATCACTTTAGCATTCTCAAGTTTCCAGTCCATATAAAATGTCTTCCACAAACACCTGTAGACAATAATATTTTTTTCAAATCTTGTATTTTCAGTGATTTGACCACCGAAAGTCCTGCTTTTATATTAAAAACAGAGCTTTGTATTATACCATTTCCCGCTGAAAGGCAATGTTAGAAAGGCGATCCCGGGGGAGGCAGAAGATGTCTGACTGACTACCCCTAGGTCCACCTCTCCGCGGAGAAGTAGCCGAGCGTTGCAGAGAGCCCTCCTGGGTGAGGGTCCTCTCTTAAGATCGTACAGCAGAGTAACCACAACACTACAAACGGACACCACACAAGGATAAGTTCTTAGACTTTATCAAGAGTAAAAAGGTTACTTATTCTCAGCGGTATGTACAGGCAGATCGAAAGATCTGGAAAGTCTCGTAATTTAGGGACAGGGTAGAGGGACAGTCTCAGGACGGGAGTAGGAAGGGGTACCCTACGCACAGCTCTCAATCCTCGAGCCGGGGGGTTCCGAGGGATCGGGCCGCGGCAGCGCCAGCAGGCTCTCAAGATGGTTCAGCGAGGATAGGCCGCGGCAGCGCCAGCAGGCTCTCAAGATGGTTCAGCGAGGATAGGCCGCGGCAGCGCCAGCAGGCTCTCAAGATGGTTCAGCAAGGATAGGCCGCGGCAGCGCCAGCAGGCTCTCAAGGTGTTTCAGCAAGGATAGGCCGCGGCAGCGCCAGCAGGCTCTCAAGATGGTTCAGCGAGGATAGGCCGCGGCAGCGCCAGCAGGCTCTCAAGATGGTTCAGCGAGGATAGGCCGCGGCAGCGCCAGCAGGCTCTCAAGATGGTTCAGCAAGGATAGGCCGCGGCAGCGCCAGCAGGCTCTCAAGGTGTTTCAGCAAGGATAGGCCGCGGCAGCGCCAGCAGGCTCTCAGGGTACTTCGGGTTACAGGAGGTGAGTTCTTCTGGTGTCGGCCGCGACAGCGTCAGCAGGGCTTCCAGTCCAGGATACAACTGCCGTCCTACTCCGGGGCTGGCCCAGATATAGGACTGGAGTCCTTTGATGTCCGGACCCTCGCGCCTGGGGGCCAGAGGGGCCGGGATGATGGTGTCCAGACACCCAGCAGGGGGTGGAGCCAGCGCCAAGGGAGGCCGCAGGGCGATGGATACCAGGCGTCTGGGGACGGCTGGAGGGCCATCGAAACTCCCCTCCTCTTGGATCGGTTGAGTGGCCACTCGACCACCTGGGTGGATCTTGGTGCCTCGATGTCGGGGCCTCGCTGGGGCCTGGGCCGGGGCCGAGGCCACGTGTTTGTGACGTGGTGTGTCCAAGATGGCGTCGGGCGCGGCCTCGTGTTCAGGCCGTGATTCGTGGTGGTGGTCCGGGATGGTAGCCGGACCGGCAGTGATGGGGCGTGCAGGGTCGGGCAAAAGGGGCCGCACGGGGCTCGGCGGAGGGCCGATGTCGTTCTGGGCCCGCCATGCGGGGGGGATAAGGCCACGCCATGAGGCCAGGTCCAACACGCGTCCCCCCCAGCTGAAGGCAGGGGAGAGTCACCCATCTTCTTGGGGCTTCTCCTCGCCGAGGCGGAAGAATCGGGACAGGCCGTCAGCATTGGCGTGGTCGTTGCCCGGGCGATGCTCCACAGTGAAGTCCATCCCTTGGAGGGAGATGGACCATCGCAATAGTTTCGGGTTTTCTCCCCGCATCTGCATTAACCACCGCAGGGGCCGGTGATTGGTCTGGACCCTGAAGTGGGTGCCGAAGAGGTAGGGCCGGAGCTTCTTTATGGCCCATACGACAGCGAAGGCTTCCCTCTCGATGGTGCTCCATCGCTGTTCTCTAGCCAGCAGCCGCCGGCTGATGAAGGCCACCGGATGGTCAACCCCCTCGGGGTTAACTTGCGATAGGACCGCCCCGATGCCGTGCTCCGAGGCGTCGGTTTGGACCACAAACTCTCGGCTGTAGTCGGGGGCTTGGAGCACAGGGGCGGTGCACATGGCGGTCTTTAGGGTGTCGAAGGCGACCTGGCACTCGGGGGTCCAGTGCACCTTTGGCGGTAGTCTCTTGGACGTTAGTTCTGTGAGGGGCCCCACAATGCTCCCATAGTCCTTTACGAAGCGCCGATAATATCCGGTGAGCCCCAGGAAGGCTCGGGCTGCTGTTTGGGTGACCGGGGGCTCCCAGGCCTGGATGGCATCAATCTTTGGCTAGAGGGGAGCCACCTGGCCGCTCCCCACTTGGTGTCCCAGATAGGTCACGGACCCTTGGCCTATCTGGCACTTGCTGGCTTTTATTGTCAGTCCAGCCCGTCGGAGGGCCGTCAGGACCTCCCAGAGGTGGGTCAGGTGCTCATCCCAGTGGAGGCTGTACTGCAATGTCGTCTAAATAGGCGGCACTGAACTCTTCTAGCCCGGCCAGGACCTTATTTACGAGTCTCTGGAAGGTGGCCGGGGCGTTATTCATGCCGAAGGGCATCACCTTGAAATGGTAGTGGCCATCAGGGGTCGAGAAGGCCGATCGCTCTTGAGCTCCAGGGGTGAGACCGATCTGCCAGTATCCGGCCGTGAGGTCGAAGGTGCTGAGATATCTGGCGGCCCCCAGGCGATCGATCAGTTCATCCGCCCGGGGGATGGGATGGGCATCGGTCCTGGTGACTGCATTCAACCCCCGGTAGTCGACACAGAACCGGAGCTCCGGGGGTGTGCCGAAGGCGGCGGCTTTAGGGACCAGGACAACGGGACTGGCCCAGGGACTGTCAGAGGGTTCGACTACCCCTAGGGCCAACATTTTGGCCACCTCGGTCTGGATGCAGGCCCGAACTCGGTCAGGTACGCGGTAGGCTCGGTGTCGTACAGGTGGGCTGTCTCCGGTGTCTACATCGTGGACACACCACCGGGTGACCCCCGGAGTGAGGGAGAACAGATCTGCAAATTGCCCCAGCAGCTCCCGGCAGTCTTGGTGCAGTTCTGGGGTCAGGGTCGAGGAGAGCGCGACCCCTTCGACGGAGCCGTCTTTCTCGGTGGTGCTCAGTAGATCGGGTAGGGGTTCAGAGTCGTCTTCAGCTCCGTCATCGGTCGCTAGCAGCAGACTTAGTTCAGTGCGGGCAAAGTGCGGCTTGAGCCGGTTAGCGTGGAGAACCCGGAGGGGGTTCCGGGGGGACTCCATGTCCACCAGATAGGTGACGGGGCTCTTGTGCTCCACCACTTTGAAGGGCCCCGTCCATTTGTCCTGGAGGGCACAAGGTTCAACCGGGGACATGGCCCAGACCTGCTGGCCCGGCTCGAATTCGATGGATGAGGCGTTCTGGTCATACCAGCGTTTCATCTCTTCCTGACTGGCCTCCAGGTTGGCCTCGGCCAGTTCCCGGAACTTCCGAGTTTGGTTGCGGAGGGTCAGGATGTACTGGTAGACATCTGGTGGAGCACCTCGGACAGCCGTCTCCCAGCCTTCTTTGACCAGGCTGAGGGGGCCTCGGACCGGGTGCCCGTACAATAGTTCGAAGGGGCTGAACCCCAGGGACTTCTGGGGTACCTCGCGATATGCAAACAGGAGGCAGGGCAGCAGGACATCCCATTTGCGTCGTAGCGGCTCTTCGAGGCCCTTGATTATTCCCTTCAGTGTTCGGTTAAACCGCTCTATAAGTCCATTTCCTTGGGGGTGATACGGGGTGGTGAACTTATATGTGACCCCGCACTGTTGCCACAGGGACCGCATATATTTGGATATAAAGTTTGTGCCCCGATCACTCACGACCTCCCGGGGGAAGCCGACTCTGGAGAAGATCCCCATTAGGGCTCGGCCGACTACTGGGGCCGTGATAGTTCGGAGAGGGATGGCTTCCGGGTAGCGGGTGGCATGGTCCACCAGGACGAGGATGAAGCGGTGCCCTTGAGAGGTGCGGGTGTCCAGGGGCCCCACTATGTCGACCCCCACTCCCTCGAAGGGGGTGGTGACCACGGGAAAAGGCTGAAGAGGAGCTTTGACTTTTCCCCCACTCTTGCCGCTGGCTTGACATGTCAGACAGGATCGGCAGTGATTACTCACATCGTTGCGCATTTTCGGCCAATAGAAATGGGTCACCAGGCGGCTGTAAGTTTTGTCCTGCCCCAGGTGCCCGGCGAGGGGCACGTCATGTGCTAAGTTCAGGAGGAAGTCTCTGAATCGGAGGGGAACGACCAGCACCCTGCTGGCCCCTAGTTCGGCAATCTTCTGCTCGCTGTAGAGAAGGTCGTGGTCCCAATAGACCCAGTGGGACCAAGAGGGGTCCCCAGCGGCTTGAGTGGCAGCTTGTTGTCGGATTCCCTCAAGGGAGGGACAGGTTTTCTGTTCTTGACGGAACTGTTTGCGGGTGGGGCCTCCTTCTTGGCGCCATTGAGCTAGTTCGGGAAGGTGGCTGAGCTCGGTGAGGTCTTCATGGCTGGGCCCCGGGGGGTCGGGTTCCGGTTCGGCGTCCTCAGGGACGACCGGCAGTGGTGGTGCGGGCCACTCTGGTTCTCCCGGTATGGCATCTTCGATCGGGGCGGAGGCTCGGGCGGTCATGGTTCGAGTGGTTGCACAGGCCCACTCGGGAAGGCCTAGCATCCCCAGATGCTCTCTCCGCTCGACGTGGGTCCAGGCGGAACTTTCTAGATCGTTCCCGAGGAGGCAGTCCACGGGGGCATCATCTCGGACGGTCACTTTCAGCGTACCCGACACCCCTCCCCATTCGAAGGGGATACGGGCCATTTGGCACAAAGTCTCGGAGTTATCCGCTGACCGGACCGGGCACAGGACGTTGGGGAGGATCTGTTCCGGGGTCACTAAGTGGCAGCGGACCGCCGTCACGCTGGCCCCAGTGTCACGGAGGGCTTCGGCCCGGAGTCCATTGATTGTGACCCATTGGCGGTACTTCTGGGTATTGCATTGGATCGGACCTCGGGGGATCATGTCTCGATCAACCAGGCATGCCAACATCATAGCGGCGGGCTCCCACTCGGCCTGCTCGGGGTAGATGTCTTCTTCTTCGCCGCCTTCGGTCCCCAGGGCGGCGGCCGCGATCTGGCGGTTCGGCGGGCCGGTGGTGCCGGGTCGCTGGTTCATCGGGCAGAGGGGGTCATTCGCATAATGACCCGGTCTCTGGCATCTGTGGCAAGTAACGTTCGGGCGGGGCCCGGGTCGGTCTAGGGGAACCCCCCTTCTGCCCAGGGATGGTGAAGTGGAGGTAGGGGAGGACCCCGTGGGGGTGTCCCGTCCCCTGCTCAGGCCCCCTCCTCTGCCTCGTGGTCGGTGGTTTCCCGGAGATCCCCGGCCGTAGTCTCCCCTCGGGCTCCGGGGGACTCGGGTGCTCTCCCATCTATCAGCCTCGACAGCGAGTTTTCGTGGCTCTGTCAATTTGCTGTCGAGGAGATGCTGCCGGAGTTCGATGAAGCAGTTGTTGGAAAGATGTTCCCATATAATGAGGTTGACCAACTGCTGATAGGTGGTGACCTGGCTGCCTTTGACCCACCCCTCGAAGGCTCTGCTGTAAAAGTTCACGTACTCCACCCAAGTGGTACCGGGGATTTTTTTTACAGTCTCGGAATCGCTGCCGGTACATTTCGGGGGTGAGTCCGTAGCGAGTGAGGAGAGCGGTTTTCATGTGCTCATACGAGGTCATCTCGGCATCGGGAAGCTCTAGCAGGGTGTCTCTCCCCTCGTTGATGAACTTCCCCCACAGGCCGGCGGTCCCGGGCCTTGAGGGGTACCCGATGGGCGGTCATGGCGACTTCATATGCCTTGAACCACTGTTGGATGTCGTCGTTCTTAAAGTACTCTTTGACGACATCCTTGGGTATGTGCACCTTCGTGTCCATAGGCGGGGGCGAGGTCTTGCCCCCGGATGCGTTGGCATCGTTCGTTTTGGCCTTGAGTTCTAATTCTTTTAAGCCGCGCTCGTGCTCGAGCATGAGTCTCTTTTCCTTGAGGTCTCTTTGCCTTCGTTTCTCCTCCAGGTCTCCTTCTAGCCGTAGTTGCTCGAGGGCTAGTTTTTTCGTTGTCAGCTGGAGTTCTCTGTCTAGCCGGAGTCAGGTGAGTTCCAATTCGTGGAGTCGGTTCCTTTCTCGTTCTCGGGTGTCCTCGTGGGGAAGGCCCATGTCTGGATTCATGGCCTATCCCCCGCTGGGGTCGTGTCGGTCTCTGGTCTTCCGTTCGGGCACGGGTTATCTTCATTCTGGGGTGGCGTGTCACCGGCGTCCACCCAGGCTTGTAGGGCCAATTTAAAGTCCTCCTTGGTGCTTAGGCCAGTGGTAGCGATGCCCAGGTCTTTGCAGAATTGTTTCAATTCCTTGTGGCTGTACTCTTCCATTTTCTCCTTTTGGAATTCCGTAGTTGGTCTTGTTTCCTGCGTTGTCATGGTCGTGGTATGTTTTTCTTGGTAGTGGGTGAATCACTCTCTGTACGATCCGCGTTGGCTCGGATCCTGTCGCTTGCCACCAATGTTAGAAAGGCGATCCCGGGGGAGGCAGAAGATGTCTGACTGACCACCCCTAGGTCCACCTCTCCGCGGAGAAGTAGCCGAGCGTTGCCGAGAGCCCTCCTGGGTGAGGGTCCTCTCTTAAGATCGTACAGCAGAGTAACCACAACACTACAAACGGTCACCACACAAGGATAAGTTCTTAGACTTTATCAAGAGTAAAAAGGTTACTTATTCTCAGCGGTATGTACAGGCAGATCGAAAGATCTGGAAAGTCTCGTAATTTAGGGACAGGGTAGCGGGACAGTCTCAGGACGGGAGTAGGAAGGGGTACCCTACGCACAGCTCTCAATCCTCGAGCCGGGGGGTTCCGAGGGATCGGGCCGTGGCAGCGCCAGCAGGCTCTCAAGATGGTTCAGCGAGGATAGGCCGCGTCAGCGCCAGCAGGCTCTCAAGGTGTTTCAGCAAGGATAGGCCGCGGCAGCGCCAGCAGGCTCTCAAGATGGTTCAGCGAGGATAGGCCGCGGCAGCGCCAGCAGGCTCTCAAGATGGTTCAGCGAGGATAGGCCGCGGCAGCGCCAGCCGGCTCTCAAGATGGTTCAGCAAGGATAGGCCGCGGCAGCGCCAGCAGGCTCTCAAGGTGTTTCAGCAAGGATAGGCCGTGGCAGCGCCAGCATGCTCCCAGGGTACTTCGGGTTACAGGAGGTGAGTTCTTCTGGTGTCGGCCGCGACAGCGTCAGCAGGGCTTCCAGTCCAGGATACAACTGCCGTCCTACTCCGGGGCTGGCCCAGATATAGGACTGGAGTCCTTTGATGTCCGGACCCTCGCGCCTGGGGGCGAGAGGGGCCGGGATGATGGTGTCCAGACACCCAGCAGGGGGGTGGAGCCAGCGCCCAGGGAGGCCGGAGGGCGATCGATACCAGGCGTCCGGGGACGGCTGGAGGGCCATCGAAACTCCCCTCCTCTTGGATCGGTTGAGTGGCCACTCGACCACCTGGGTGGATCTTGGTGCCTCGATGTCGGGGCCTCGCTGGGGCCTGGGCCGGGGCCGAGGCCACGTGTTTGTGACGTGGTGTGTCCAAGATGGTGTCGGGTGCGGCCTCGTGTTCAGGCCGTGATTCGTGGTGGTGGTCCGGGATGGTAGCCGGACCGGCAGTGATGGGGCGTGCAGGGCAAAAGGGGCCGCACGGGGCTCGGCGGAGGGCCGATGTCGTTCTGGGCCCGCCATGCGGGGGGGATAAGGCCACGCCATGAGGCCGGGTCCAACAGGCAACATTTCTCTCTGTGTTCCCATACCTGGCATATCACGGAGTTTGGTGCTTACTTTCCCTCCATGTTAAAGAACAGTAGATGTTTGAGCACCCAGGCTAATGTGCTGCATAGCTAAATACATATAAGGTCCCAAAGCCAAGACCGCTTGCACTGCAAATGCTTTTTTTGAAAAGGCGTCCCTTGGCGACTGATAGTGTGTTTGATTGTTTGAGAGTCTTAGCGGTATGCATGGGTGTTTAATCTATGAGTTTGAGGTACATTCTTCTGGTTTTCAGAGAATTATAGATTCCTTCCATTGAACTTTTTTCTAAGGTCTCCCTCACATTTCTGTCTTTCAAGGACGGCTGATCATCTTTGAATTTTAATTTTCCTTACATTTGTTTGTTTGAGAATAGCATTGTTTTAAAAATGTGTCCTCGATTTGTCCCTAAATTTAATACATTGTTTCAGGAGATCATTTTTCATGCACTTTATCCTCCCTCTGATTCGGATTCTCTTTTGGATGTGGTAGGAGCGGTTAAGATTGTTTTGACTAGATCTGTAAAAGAAGTGAAACACTTTTAGTTAACAAAGGGAAAATCTTATCTTTCTACCTTATCCCACTGGATAAACTAGGTCATTTCTATACCTTACCCCAAAGATAAACTTGTGCCCCCAGGTTCTCTTCAGGCTCAGTCAATGCAAGGTACAGCTGCTTCATGGTCAGAATGGGGAGGCGTCTCTCCATTTGAGACTTTTGTGCTGCTGCAACCTGGGCATTCTACCTTCATTGATCATTACAGGTTTATTTCTTTTGAGCATGCTTGGATAGTCCTTCTTGGAGTAAGTAATGAGATGAGGAGTGGATAAGGAGGCAATGCCTGGATTACATACCAGTAATTTCCCTTACGTCAATTCTTTATTCCTCATCCCATTACTTACCTGCCCTTTCTTTCTTTTTATTTTTGTTTGTGGAGGGTTGGTACGATCAGGAGTACTGGAGGACTCTTTCCCCTTTAATTGTTAAAGAGGGCTGTTAATTCTTTCTTTGGTTTGTTTGATGAGAGGTGCTTCAGAGATTACGGGTGAGTATTCAATCATCAGGTACAGTAATCCTATCTCCAAAGGTCAACTAGTGCTGTCTCTTGCAAGGGGCAGTGGCAAATTACTATACAGTGCAAAATGTGCTTTGTGCTACTTTGCATCGAGGAGGCGGTATTGGGGTGTTATTTGGACAGATCTGCACAAACTCCCTTAGGTGCCAGATAGGACTTAGGGCCATATGTATCAAGCCTTTTGCGAATCCCAAAGGCCAAAATTCGCAGAATTTCGGCCTTTGCGAATCGCTAAAGGCCTTTTTGCATGTTTTGGTATGTATGATACATTCGCAAAATAAGGAATAGCAAAGTTTTGTGATTCCTTATTTTGCCATAACATTTAAGGAATCGCAATTTTGCGATTCCTTAAATGCTATGTATGTAGCATTTTTGGGCTGCGAATTATGGTTAAGAATTCGCAACTTACCACCAACTTGTAGGTGATGGTAACTTGCGAATTCTTCAAAAAATGCACAATTTGGCATTTTTGAAGGTTGCATGTGATGCACACACATGCCCATAGGGCATGTATGTGCACCATATGCACACTCATGTACATTTCAGGGGTGCAGAAGGGTGTCCTTGAGACACCCCTGCACCCTTGAAATAATTCTCAAATTGCAATTAGCAAATTGCGAATTCGCAATTTGAGAATTATTTCGCAATCATTCCTATGGGCCTCCTGGCCCATAGGAATGCATCGGAAATTATTCCTTAATTGCGAATTCGCAAAAAGCAAATTCGCAATTAAGGAAGATTAAGGAATCGCTAAAAAAAACGATTTTCTTCATACATACCATTTTGCGATTTCTAAATAGCGATTCCTTAAAAATCGCTATTTAGGAATCGCAAAAGGGTTTGTTGATACATATGGCCCTTAGCTCCTAATGGAAGCAAGGGGACATGTGTTGCTTAGGTTACTTTCTGCACAATACACATCCAATGGACTCTAACCTTCAGCATTTGTCTAGGTATAGAATTTTGTACTGAAAGGGGATTCTTCCTATGCTAGGATCTCATATGCCTCTCTGCACCAAGGTGTGTGAATGTGTGTCACAAGACAGCCTGTTTGTGTGCTAGTGCTAGCAGTAGCACCATCATTGTAGATATGGTGCTGCACTGTCTTTCACCCTTTCACCTTTCCATCCTTTAACACGGCGCAGCCCAGAACAGCAAATATTTATGCAGTGCTTGTTGTATGAATGCTCTGTAATTCTGGGCTTCTCTAGAGTGACATGAAAAATGTAAACATGTTCAAAGAGGCTGATGAATTGGAACATAGAGGTCACCAAGCTTCATCGGTACTAAAAATCAGGCATTTGAACATTTGGGATGTTCGTACAACCCAAAGATCATGATGAATGTCAGTAGATGCATAGTTGATTCAACACTGATGGATGTATGACAATGCCACCCATGACTTTACGATGCATGCCTATTCCATGCAAACTTTACCAAGCAGATGCCTTTATCACACACGCTTTTACCATGCATGGTAAGTATTACAAGGTAAATACAAGATACAGTATCACACAAGGTGCTTCTCTGAGGCCTCCATGATATAGGGATATGAGGCAAGGTATTGACATTGTTTGCCTCCTTCCTGAGCGACCGCTCTTTTCAAAGAATTTCCCTGCCCTTCTCTGCCTTAGAGAGACCCTTGGTACATGGTGTTCCACAGGACTCTTTGTTGAGTCACACTCTTTTTAATATTGATGTCATCCATTGGTAGAAATTATGCAGCCCTTTGGAGTCTCCTTATTTTCGTATGCACACAACTTATTCTTATTCTTGCTATGGATGCGGCAAAAAAAACGCATACAGTTTAAAGTTCTGAGTATTGTTCACAAGATCATGTATGCATTAGGAGCCCACATTTTCTCTGTATTTATACCACTTTATTCAACCTCAAGATCCCTTTGCTCAGCCAGCTTAAACCTGTTGGTTACTTCATGGTTTAATAGAAAGAAATCAGAAAGCTACTCTTTTCGGGTCCTGGTTCCAGTCCTTTGGAGCAGCTTGCTATCATACCAAAGGAAAACGCAGAACCATCTCAGGTCCATATTCTCAAGGATCTATCACTGAGTTAATGGGACTTTTTTGCAGCCAAAGTCACGATACATTTATCACACCAATCACAAGCTGGTGCTAAGAGCCCATATCACCAGTTTACCTGCGATAGCAAACACAAAAATCATCGCCACGGAGGACCCCGGTACCTAACGCTAATGAGATGCAGAGTAGGCGTTCCCGAGCAAAAAGCTGCAAAAAAACAACACAACAACATTCTCAACGGTCAGCCAGATTTGCGATAAGATCCCAAAACGGGTGATAAGGCACATTAGAAGCAGGACAATAACACCTGCTCTGACCTGGTGCGAAGCCGGACGCGACCTGCAGCATTAAGGGATCCCAGCCCACAGCCACACCTGAAGAACAACAAATGCCATGGAGCTACTCATCATGCAGCTCGGAGCCCCAGCAGGGCCACATGTCCTACTTGTACCCCCTGCCGACACTGCACACAATTACCGCAACAGAAAGCACACGCATTCCATCAATGTGCAGGCAATAGTGGACCACTGGGGACTCTTCACCAATGTTGTTGCCAACTACCCAGGCAGTGTGCACGACTCATACATCTTAAGACAGTCCATCATCAACCGGCGCTTCCAGGATGGCACATATGGAAACGCAGCCCAGGCCACTGCTCCCCGAACCAGACTTGTATGCCCCTGCGCATCCAGGCCTCACTGCTCCACTGCCGACACCAGCGTGTCTCCAATAGTGCCCACCACGTGCCTGTGCTAGCTCCAAGCATGAGGCCCGCGACCCTGGCAGCCTCCTCAGACCATTATGGCCTCCGCTAGAAAAGCCCACAGAACTCCTTTCCCGTTGACGCACTCCACCGGCATACACAGCGGACAAGTAGGTGACACATTTAGAACTGAGTCATGATTACACAAGTACAGAGCACATATTCAAGGCAGAGGTTAAATCAATATACTCCCTTCAATGTTGTTCCATCAACTTTGTGCATTGCATTCCGACCACACGTGTCTGTGGGCCCTTGCGGACTTCTGCCACAGGCCCGCACACCTGTCCAGCAGGCCTCAGAAAAATCCAATCCAGTCCATCCCACCTAGGACACGGCATCAACACAGGATGCACTCCCGCCCTGCTCTGGTGCCTCCACCTCGGTTAACCAGGGATCTTCTCCACATGCCATTCCAGCGCCGTGTGTCAGAGATCCAGGAGGAGCTGGCTGCACTGCGGATGCCCCACGTTTACTGCTGCCTCCGGAACACACTGCGGGCAAATGGGACACACATCTGTGACTGACTCCTGATTTGACAATTGCAGTGTTAATATCATTGTACAGGCCTCATCGCACACTGCATGCCCTCCAGCTCTGGTCGCATTGACTCTGTGCCACGAGAGTCATGGACACTCTCCCGTTGGATTATGTTGGCATCTGAGTCCATGGCCTGGGGGTTGTCTCCATCATGTCGCAGATACTGACATGGTGGGGAAAAGGAGACTGTACCATTCATCTCCTCCATTATGCCTGTTTCTGCTTGCTCCTGCCCTCTGCATCATGCCCTGGTTGGACACCTTCCACTGTCCCCCGTAACACTCTGCGATATTCCCCTGGGACATCAACGAGGCCCCGCTCAGCTCTCGTGGCCCTATCTCAGTGCACCACAAGTTACGGTCCATTACGAATGTGCCTGTGCCGGCTGTACTGCATCCGGGGCCACTAACTCTGTGCAGCTTAAGTCATTGACCCTTGCTGTTTGTTCTTTGGACCTCTTATTGTCTGATTGCTGTTGTTGTTGTTGACAGCACCAACCAACCACTGAGTGGTTTTTTAACCCTACCCAACACTCATCCTGCAAAGGTGTCACTGGACGTGTGACCCTGGCAATAAAAGGTGCCGTGCACACGTGCCCGTACCAGGAAGTGTCTCATTGTGTCCATGTAGCCATTATGTATGCATGAGGGCCCCGGGCCATACCACATCACATTGTGCTGTGTACAGCATGAACAACCAGGTCACCTCAGGCAGTGGTGTAGACCTGGGACATGTGGCTGTGTTGGACCCCCCTGTGAGCGCGAGTTGGCCGGCGTATGGCAGTACGGCATGGGGTGTGGTCCTTCGACACGTGGCTCTGGATTTGGTTTAGTCTGTGAAAGAGGTAACTGATGCGTGTGTCTCTGTTGTAGTGTCTGCGCCACCCGTCACGCATTGTGCAATGTCGCTATGTAGCATGCCCTCGCGTGCGGCCTCGGCAGAGGGGTACATGAGGGTGAGAAAGCCTGCCCAGGGTCCGGGATCATACATGCCAACTGTTGTGTGTTTCGCTATTACCGCCGCATATGCCAGAGGTCTACCCTCAACCGCAGGGCAAGTTCAGCCAGGCATGTACTCTCCATCTGTGCCCGCCCTGTCCTTACCATGGGCCAACACACACACGTCCGCACACCTACAGCGCACAACATCAGAATGTTGTGGTCAGGCTTGTGGACATGCGCAGACAGGCATGACAATGGTGTACTGTAGGGGTGCAGGTGATGCAACTGCGCTGCGCATTCTAGTGAATAGTCTCGGGGAGGGAGGAGCAGCAGTGGGGCTACGTACTACTCATTGAGGCCGCTCATTTGCAATAAGCAATACGAGTCAAACAGGAATCAAAAACTCACACACCAGCGACACAGTGACCCTGCCAACACATCATGCTGTCCCAACTGTTGACTCATGTCTCTCTGCACTGTCTCAGGTGACCAAGGATATGCACTCCGTGCTTGGATGATGACACCCCTCTGAGCCGCGAACACACAGTCGCAGAGGCAGTAAAATGTGGCCCACAAACGCACCAGTGCATCGTGGAACACACACTTGGTGTGTTGAAATCATGTTTTCAGGTGCCTGAACGTCACAGGTGGAAGGCTCCTGTACAGGCCTGAAATTGTGTGCAAGATGATCATTGCATGTTGTGTGTTGTACGTTGTGTGTTGCACAACATATGTGTAAGCAGCAAGGCACCATGGATACCAGTTCCAGATACACCTGACGATGAGGATGATGGTGTTGGACAACACCCCACTGCAGCCGCAGCAGGAATAGCCCGCAGGAACACCATCATTGCTAATTTCTTCAGATGATCATGTCACATTGTGGCTGTCCTTGGCAATTATGGTACATAATGGAATTACCACAGGCACCGCATGTGCAAATAAATGCATTCAAAATTAACATTCACGAAGTGCATGTCACTGATTTGTACAGGCACATCACTCAGACAGGTGTGAGTGTGACATGTGTTGATGACGATTTTATGATGTGTTCATTGATGGTGGTTGTGTCACGTCTGCGCAGAGGGGCTGTTTGTGGTGTGACATATTCAAACTGCCAGTCGTGTTTTACAGTTAGTAGGGTATCCCACTCTTCCGCATTTCACATATGTCCAAGGTCATTCCATTTTGACAGCCATTTGTAACCTACAGGTGACAGCAGGGATCCTTGTGTGGTCGTTATGTACCACCTAGATGCAGGGATGCCCCCTGGCACTCAAGTCCAACAACATGGGCAATATGTACGTAAGCGGGAGTCACTGCCCCTACATTCGTCCACGCTGTCATGATTGATTGGTCATGGTCATGACACGTCTGTGTGCAGGAGGGCTTGCTTGTTTCCCTCTGCAATGTGATGGGGAGATGCGGTTTCACTGCCTGTTACATGCCTGTGTCTTCTTTGGCACAGTTTCCATGCGGACATTGTGACTGTGAGGGGATGCCTATGTGATGTGGGACAATGGTCATTTGTTCTGCGTCACGGATGTGGGGTTGTGATTGTACATTGTCATCTCACTGTTTTTGTACTCTGCTTTTATGGTGCAGTTTCTCGCAAGAGGCGTGGGGATTGAAGGCCTGTTGCTGGTTTTCGTGGATTTTTGTATCGCGATTTAGGCCAGCGCACTTTTTTAATGTTGGTGTTTCGCATTTGTTCACCGTTGCGTTGGTTTTAACACGGTCATTTGTCGTGTTATGGTGGGACTATTGCATGGTCGGGTTGAGAATTCCACGTTGGCACGGTGTTACTTTTTCTGCGATGGACATGTGATGTGCAAAGTTGCGTTAAGCTGAATTTGTTATGTTTAACACACGTTCTTGAGAATATGCCCCTTCGTTTTAGGAAACAGCTTAAATGTGTTCTGTTAACTATCTAGTTCTTTTTCCTGCTCCTAAATGCTTTTACCCTCTCTGTTTAATTTCTGTTGTACGAAACCTTACATGATGGTGTAGAGTTGGGAAGCCCCTTTGTTGGAGCAGCCATGTCCTTTATAAATCTAGGCAACTCAAAATAAGTGTAGTATGTATATATATTACATATTTAATTTAATATTAGGATTTCATTTAAATGTATTTTTTTCCTTTTGGGGAACACCCCCGAAGACCACCCTTTTTCTAAAAAAATACTTCTAACTTTTCTTTACGACTTCCTACCTCTACAGCCTAAAAATAGCCTTACCACTATTTACCACTACCTACCCCTAAACCCTAAATGTGCCCTTACCACACCAAACCCTAAAAGTTCCCTTACCATCCTTTACACCACTCATCGCAAAACACAAAAAATACCCTTATCACCCTTTACCACTCACCACTATCCATCCCTAAACCCTAAAATTACCCTTACCACCCCTAAACCCTATAAATCCTCTTACCACCCTTTATCACTACCCACCACTAACCCCACAAAATTACCCTTAACATCCTTTACCAGTACCCAATGTTCCTTACCATCCTTTACACCACACACCACTAAACACTAAAAATACCCTTACCACTCACAAGTATCCGCCCCTAAGCCCTAAAATAACCCTCACCACGCCTAATTCATGAAATTACCCAATGTTAGTATTGAGAAAGTCAATGTTACTTATGATACATTCATTTACATAAATGAAATCGCATCTTTATTGTCAAATTTGCCCGTTATGAACTACACGTCAACCCTGACTCAGAAATACGTGGTCAGGCAGGCTCTGCGACCAGGCCCTTGGTTACTGTTTGACAGGTCACAGGTGAGGTGGAACTTAGCCAGCAGACAAATAGACGAACAGGAAATCTGTAGCGATCACTCCAAAATAGGTGAGGGGGAAAGCGCTACAGTTTATTCGATGTACATCCCTTGCAGCTTCCAGAGAGAATGGTCAGGGGTAACTGACCTTTTAAGCAGCAACATTCTATAACAGAACTAATACATGATAATAGCTGTGCGCATGCGCTTATTACCTACTACATTTCGTTTCCTTTATAAAGGAGATAAAAGACACGTCAACCCTGACTCAGAAATACGTGGTCAGGCAGGCTCTGCGACCAGGCCCTTGGTTACTGTTTGACAGGTCACAGGTGAGGTGGAACTTAGCCAGCAGACAAATAGACGAACAGGAAATCCGTAGCGATCACTCCAAAATAGGTGAGGGGGAAAGCGCTACAGTTTATTCGATGTACATCCCTTGCAGCTTCCAGAGAGAATGGTCAGGGGTAACTGACCTTTTAAGCAGCAACATTCTATGACAGAACTAATACATGATAATAGCTGTGCGCATGCGCTTATTACCTACTACATTTCGTTTCCTTTATAAAGGAGATAAAAGACACTACACCGAAATCGACTGGGACGGCTAATAGGGCCGGAATGGCCTTTGCCGGCTGATGCCTGTACACCAGTGCATCATCCGCGTATAGGGACACGACATGGGTCTGTCCGTCTAGCTCCAGGACCCAACACTCCATGTCACTCTGAAGGTGAATTGCAAGTGGCTCCATCTCGATCGCAAAAAGGAGCGGGGATAGGGGGCACCCCTGTCTCGTGCCCCGTTCAATGGTGATCAGTTCAGAGACCAGCCTGCCCGTACGCACCCTAGCTGTGGGTCTGTGGTACATAAGTCACACCCTGCCACAAACTCTGGGCCCAGCCCCATTCTAATCAGAATTTGCCACAGATAATCCCATTGCTAGGTGTCAAAGGCTTTTTCAATGTCCATTGAAATTACTGTTGCTGGTGTCTCCAAACCTGCAACAGAGTGCATCACATCCACCAGCTTTCGTAGGTTTATGTGGGTGCCTCTTCCCGGCATAAACCCGCACTGGTTCTCGTGGACCAGGTGGCTCACCACTCTATTTAGCCTAGACGGCAGAACCTTTGCTCGCCTTTTGCTGTCCACTTCGAGCATAGAGCGGGGGCGGTAAGAACCTGGCGAGGTGGGGTCTCTATCTGGGTTGAATAGCATTACTATTTGAGCTTCCCTCATAGAATTTGTGTGTATGCCCATCTGCCTAGCTTCCTGCAGCATCTCCAGTGGTCCCGGGAGGAGTTGATCCGCATTTGCCCTGTAGTACTCTACAGGAAGATCATCTGGTCCTGGGGCTTTCCACCCTACCATGTCCCGCACGCCCTCCTTGAGGTCTTCGAGGTCAATCTCCACGCCCAGCATCTTGCCCTGTTCCTCAGTAGGCGGCTGCAAGGGTATATTGTCAAGGAATTGTGCTATTGCAGCGTCTCCAGCCCTTTGACCCCTGCTATATAAGCCTCCCAGGTGGGCGTGAAGCTGTAAGTTTATGGTTGATCGGGTATGTGTGAGTGTCCCAACTGGCTGACTAATAGATATTATCGTCGGGTGGGCGTTCCCTCTTGAGGAGCCATGCTAGCAGTTTCCCAGTTTTATCACCTTCTTTGTGTAGGAGCTGGTATTCTTGTCTGACCTGTCCCATTGTTCCACTACTCGCCGATGAGCCCTCAGCCGATCTTTGTCCAGCACCCTTAAATTAGGGTTTGAACACTGTAGCACGTTCTGGTCATTCTCGGAGGTTACTAGGTCCGCCTCGAGCCGTTGTCTCATCCCCCCAACGTGGGTAAACATTCCTCCCGCATCACCACCTTCAATGTCTCCCACTCCGTGCCCATGGCATCCGTAGACAGACAATTACTATCAAAGAAGTTGGTGATCCAGCCACTGACCTCCGAGCTGAATTCTTCATCCTTCAGTGCCCTTGGCTGCAGCCACCAGAGCGGGACCGTGGGTCTAACCCTCTCAGCACCCCATTGCAGTAAGACTGGGGTGTGGTCTGACAAAAATCTCCCAGGGTATGCGTATACTGTGAGTGTGCTCAGCCACAGCTTCAGTGAGCAGGAAGCGATCAAAGCAACTGTAGACCGCATGTGTCAGGGCATAGCACATGTACTCACCCTTTGTTGGGTGTAGTGTCCTCCAACAGTCCACACACCCGAGTCTCTTCATTACCCCCGTCAGTGCCCCAACCATATTGGGTTTAGTATGCAATTCTGGGGAAAGTCTGTTGATTGCCTCTTCGAGCACACCGTTGAAATCGCCTGCCCAGAGGAGTGGTATCCCCGCTTGAATCACTATTAGTTCTTCAAGGCTTAAATAAAAGGCACTGTTGTCAGTGTTGAGGGCATATATATTTAAGAGGCATACCTCGGACCCATCCAGTACCCCATGGAACATTATGTACCTCCCCTGTATGTCTGTAGTGTAACTCAGCACCCGGAATGGAGTCTGCAGAGCACTCCAGATCGACCACCGAACACGCAGAGCTAGAATATGGTGCATAGAACATCTGACTCCTCCATTCTTATGTCATTTTTGGGCCTCATTCTCTGTTAGGTGTGTCTCTTGTAACATGGCTACTTTCCATCCACTCTTACAGCAAAGCGAGAGACCGCATCCACTTTTGTAGGAGGGACAAACTTAGACAAACCTTAGGCCACTTTTTGAGGAAATTTGATTCTAGCCCAATCTCCCACACATACTTCGGATACATTTTGTCTTTGTTCAACCGCATATTCATTAGCCCCATTCTTATTAGAGGAAGAACACGTTCCCTCCTTCTTTTGATCACCAAATCCATTAGGCTACGTTTGCAAACCCCACTTTTTCATTCATGCAGGACACAAGTCAAAACTGGCAACTCTCCCCCTCAAAAGTACAAAAGGACTCTTGTTAGTCATTTGGTTGGGGGTGGTGCGATGCTTCCACAGCATGCTTTGTACTGCTTCCTTAACCTCTAATCTGTTGCTCATCGCTCATTGAATACATTCCACGAACATCGTCTGTGTTGGGATCAGCCATGAATTGAACCTCCCTCTACTTACTGTATTAATCGACAACAACCCCAGCATATTTATACATGTTGGGAAGGATATTAAATGGGCCTATAACGTTCCCCACCAGCTTTATCCATGGTCCCATGGGTAACTCGACCACCTGACAGGGAAGACCACAAACTTTAAAGGTCATGTCGCTTGTACAGCTTGTCACAAAGCCTTTGACAGTTCAGGAATTACATTTCTCTCTCTAGGCCACCTTTACGAAATGTGCTCTTTGACAGCATTAAGCACCCTGCTTGATGGTAAATTCTCAAACCACTTAAGTTCAGAGAAGCCACTTCCATTGCACACATCCACCGCAACAACCAAGCACTCTTTATCATCGTCAGGCACAGTGACATCCTCCATTGTTAAAGGTAGAGGAGACCTGGAGAGAAAACCCGCTCTAACGTTTTTCCCACCGGGAATATGCTCTACCACAAAACTGTACAGTAACAATTTAGTTAGAGATCTGTGGGGTGTGATCTCTAAGTAAATGACCATTTAAAATGGGAATGAGGGGGCTATGATCGGTCCAAATTTTAAAGGATTTGTCCCATAGAAGCACTTGAACCTTTCAACCGCCCAAGAACAAGCCACAAGCTCCCTCTCTATAATGGAGGAGTTCTTTTCACTTGGAGGTAATACACGTGAGGCAAAACCAACCATACATTCTTTGCCATGACTGATTTGAGTGACCATGCCACCCAACCTTTTAAGGAAGACATCCACTGAACCAACACATTCTTTTAAAGGATCAAACATCGTTAGAATATTATGTTTGAGTATTTCTTCCTTTATGTGATCAAACGCCTACTGATAATCCTCAATCTAGACAAACATAGCCCTTTTCTTCAATAATTCGCTCATGCTGCAATGTTGGGTATAAATTTTGCATAGAATTCCCACACACCTAAAAAAGATGACACTTTCTCCTCGTTGGACATGGCAGAAGGTGCTTTGACAATCGCTTCCACTAACCCAATACATGGTTCAACACCCTTCCCCAAAATAACATGCCCTAAATACTCAATGGACTCCGCCAAAAACACACTTTTGTTTGTTTGCAATTATGCCCTTCTATTGCATTCTTATCAAAACCTCAGTTAAATGTTTGTCATGTAGTTCCTTCATTTTTCCCGAAACCAAAATATCGTCTTGAAAAACTACGGTGTCCTCCACTCCCTCCAAGACCTTCTCCACAATTTGCTGAAAAACAGAGGCTGCCGAAGCAAGACCAAAAGGCATCCTTCTAAATTGAAAACTCCCTATAGGAGACACAATTGCAATAAGATGCTTTGAAGTACTGTCTATCCCTATTTGATAATAGGCCGAAGACAAATTCATCTTTGAAAACATCTTGACACCTGCAAACCTTGACACAATGTTGTCAATCCTCGGTAACAGATGGAAGTCTACCCAAATCTCCCTGTTTAGGCTACACAAATCAATGCATACCCTCAGATTCCCATTTTTTGGGGGGCAACCACCAAAGGCGAAAGCCACAGTGAAGACTTAATTGGCTCTGTTACACCACACTCACACATTTCCCTAGTACGTCGGTCAGATCATCTGTGGCACTGTAAGGCACATTACGCAATTTATGTTTAACGGGAATGGCATTTTCCTTTACTTTAATGAGATGCTTGAATCTTTTGATACAACCCAATTTGTCAGCAAAAACATCCTTATGTGTGTTGGCCCACAAATGCACGCCATCTCCACAATCATTATCTCCCACCAAGACACTTATTCTCTAGTTCCAGGTCTGAGGGTCATACATAAAAGACCCTGATGGTACCACCCTAGGATGCCCTTTTCTTGCCACTTGGGCGGTTTTTATGAGTAAACTTGTTTCAAAGAGACCTTTAGGTTCTGTTTTTCTGCCCTCATAGAAAACAGGGCTTCTATCAGGGGGCTCAGCAACTTTTTAGCCATTTTGCTCAAATAATTCCTCAGTGATCATTGTCATTTGTGCTCCAGAATCCACCAATAGCTTCAATGATTTACCATCCACAATGATATCTACATAAGGGTACACACATTTATCAGATTGATCTTTAACCACTAGAATCAAATCGCTCATAGAACTCACAACTTCCGCAGATATGTCCCCTTTCGCATTGTCCACGTACACTTAATTTCCTTTGTCTTTAGACATACACACCTTAGCAAAGTGTCCTTGCATGACACATTGGCGACAGGCCGCATTCCTAGCATCGGAAAAACGCCAATAAGGGAAATGAAAGGGAAATCCGCATTTTGTGCACAAATGTTTGTCAACTGTACTTTTTCTTTCAGCTCTGATCACAACAGGACTTTTACTGTACTTTTGAGCACTGCCTTATTTTTCACTTTGTTCTTTGTGTTCTTTAGAAACTGGCTAATACTGCCTTGCAAACAAGCATTGAAAATGAAATAGGACTCGGATTTACCCGAGACCTATTGCATTTTAAATGGAAGTTCTGGCATGGGTGAAGGCCGTACGGGTGGGGGTGTTGGGGGTGGTTGTGGTATAATACTTTATGGGCTGCGAGAGGGAACGGGGCGAGACAGGGAGACAAAATGGTTTTACAAGTAAAGGGGCTGATAGCCTCAGAAGGGGAAACATGACACCATGGCAGTCAGGAGGCGGGACTAAGAAGGCACAAACCAATCAAAATGCAGAATTTAGCACTGCAGCCAATCAAATGTATGGCCGCAAAGTGGGTGGAGCTTCCCCCGCTATACTGTATACAGCATTTCTCAACGAGACAGCGCATGCGCTGCCTATGCGAGACCTGCAAATTAATCTGGGTAAATTTACCAAAGTCCATCCCACCACCGCCAGTGAAGAGGAATTTAATTTGAAAAACAATTCTTTTTTTTTTTAAGTGGTTTTTATTGATTTTTATATAAAATCATAGAATACATAAGTTCACCGTAACCCCCTAACCATCCCCCCACCCCTTAGTCTGGCAGACTTCTTTAGGAAAAGAGAAGATACAAAAAGAAAGATATGCAATATGGATACCACATTATGCATCGTTTGGCCCAGTCTAATAACTGTGCGTTGTGCCCTAAAGTCAATCACAGAGCTGACATTTGAAAATAATAAATCAAGCTACATCAAGCAAGGCACAAGTACAATAATAGCACAGCATAAAAAAAAAAAAATCTTCAAATACGAAGACAGAGGCCATTGCAAGTTCAAATACAAATACAAGAGCAGTTATCAGTTCCTTTGTTCCTTACTACCAGGTTAAATAGTTAAATCCCATATATAGACTTCACTAAGACTAACACCAATAAATCTAAATTTAGGTTTGAGGGAGTTCCCTGTTATTATTATTATTATTGCCTTGATTATCACACCATTCCTGTAGCGGAGCCCAGATTTTCAGACCAGCATTGCATTTCTTCCTACCTTTCCCTTTATAGATTGCAATTTCCAACTTAAATGTGGCTAGTAATCTAGCAAGCCATTGCTGAAATGAGGGTGCCAGTTCATCTAACCAGGCCGATGCAATACACATCCTAAAAACAGCCATTGACATAAATATAAATTCCGCCCCTTGTCGATTCCGGTTTGGGTCAGTCGCTCCTAAAAGCATTGTTTCAATACTCAAGGTAATGTGATTTTTCACCACCGCTGTTATAAACCTCTCAATATCGAGTTTCAATTGGGATAGGCCGTCGCAGGTAGCAAAAATATGTATACAGTCTGCATTCGGAAAGTGGCACCGGGGACAGTGAGTTCCTTTACCCGAGCCCCATTTTGCAATTTTGTCAGGAGTGTAATATAACATAAAGAGGGTTTTATAAAACTGTGTTTGAAGTTTAGTTGATAGTAAATAATTTTGTGACATTGCCATTGTACTTTCAATTACAGCTCGGGATATGTAAATTTTGTTTTCCCATTTCGAGGCTATCTTTCCTATATCATCAGGTACCGAGTTACTTAGTAGGATATATATTTCACTAATGGTGTTAACTTTACTGGACGACAGTGTCTCAAATATCTCACATTTTGTGCTGATGATTTCACAAAGATTTCTTTTTGTTATGAAGTCCCGTATTTGTAGGTATTTGAAGAAGTCTCTGTTGTTAATTTGAAATTTCATTCTTAGTTCCTCGAATGTGTGAAACCCCGAAGAAGAGCAGAGTTTGCCGAAGTGTGTAATTCCGGCTGCTTCCCATTTCTTCATACAGCTATCCCTGAAAATAGCGGGCAGATCTAAATTACCTTTAAAGAGTGTATAGTATGAGATTCGCCCAATATCCATTAGTTTTCTTATTTTTTGCAATATTTTAAAAGAATGTAGGAGCGGCTTAAATTTAACTTTTTTGTGATAGCTGTCATGTAGATGACGCCGTAGATATCCAGAGTTTTTTTCCCTAACAACAGGTTAGAAATAGATGGTTGCCCACCCTGTGATGCTACATTCGCTAATTCTATTTGAAGAAGTTCTTGACTGTTAATCATGTTTGCTGCCCAATAATAAAGCCGCAAGTTTGGTAAACCTAAGCCCCCCCCCCCGTTCCTTTGGTAGAGTAAGGAATTTTAACGTGCGTCTTGGTTTAGAATATGACCAAATAAATTTTGAGAAAGTCTGTTCCATTGATTTTGAACAGGAGTCCGGGAATTCTAGGCATATTGCTCTAAATAGGTACAGTAATTTAGGGAAAAACGCAATTTTAATGGCGTTAACTCTACCAATCAGGGAAAGGTGCAGGTTATCTAGTCGGTGGAGATCCTTTTGTATTGTCCTTAAAACAGGTTTTACATTAATATCTACCAGATCTTCTAATTTGGCGGTGATAACAATCCCCAAATATGTTGCATTTGGAGTAACTCTAGGGTCGGCAAAAGTTAAATTATCATTAATCACAATTTGGGTTTTACCTTGATTAAGGGCGTATCCGGAAACAACTCCAAATTTGGTGACCTCGTCAACGATAGCAAGCATAGTTAGTGCTGGGTTCTTAGTGACGATTGCTATGTCATCAGCATAGGCTAAAATTTTAGTGGAGAGATCGCGTGATATAATAGGCGCTATTACCAAATTCATTTCCAATCTTTGTAGAAAAGGATCTAAATAGAGGGCGAATAGCAGTGGCGAGCAGGGGCAGCCTTGTCTCGTCCCTCTTGATATCTTGAATGATTTGGTAAGATTGCCATTGACAGAAACCATAGCGGTCGGGTTGACATATAATTGTTGTATTGCCAAGTTAAAACTTGGGGGAATTCCAACTCTTTTCAGAGCTGCCCAAAGGAATTTCCAGGAGACCCTATCAAATGCCTTTTCCGCATCTCAAAGTATGAGGGCCATAGGGTCTCCTGTAATTTGTGACTGATCAAAAAGTGTAATGACTCTATGGACGTGATCAGTTGTAGATCTTCCTGGGACAAAGCCATGTTGGTAATTGGCTATAACTAAATGGATAATTGGGGCCAGGCGATTTGCTAGTACTTTGGAGTAAATTTTAGAATCCGCATTAATCAAGGTAATTGGTCTATATGAGCCTAATTGATCAGGGGGTTTGTTTTTTTTGGGAAATATTATAATTTTTGCACTAGACCAAGATTTAGGAGGGGTTCCCCCTCTGAAAATATAACCAAATAAAGTCACCATTATATGTTGAAGTTCGGTTAGGAAGGTTAAAAAAAATTCCGAAGGTAGACTATCTAAACCTGTCGCCTTTCCCTTTGGTAAATTCTTGATTATTCGTTGAATTTCCTCCAAGTTTGGATCATCTGTTAATACTGATTGGTCTGTTTCATCAAAACTTGATGTGTTTTGTAGGTTAAGATATTCATTTATCATATTTTCTGTATTGTTATCCTCACTTCCCTCAGTATATAATGAGCTATAAAACTGAAAAAAGGCTTCGTTAATGTCTTCGGGATTAGTAACTATACCTTTTGTTGGATCTGATATCTCCTGAATAGTATTGGTCATCTCTAGTTGGCGCATACGGACCGCTAGTTGGTGACCCACAAGTTCGTTTACCTCGTATACCATCTCTCGATTAGCAGTTGCTTTTTTTACCGCTTTAGCTGTGATATCATCTATAATTTCTGCCCTGGCTATTGCGAATCGAGTTTGATTTCTTTCAATTATTTCTGTCCCAGCATGCGTTTTGATAGCCTCAATTAGACCCTCTTCCGCCTGTCGAAGTTCTTCTTGTTGAGTCTGAGATTTGATGTGAGATAATCGATTTGATCTTACGGAGTAATGTAGGGTTTCCCCCCTAATTCCTGCCTTTAACGCATCCCAGACCACATCTATTCCAGTGCTACCTAGATTCTCCTGTATAAAATTCGGGATCCACTCTCGCATATGTGAACAGTAGTTAGGGTCAAGTAACAGAGTTTTTTCAAAGGTCCATGATCTTATTCTTTTTCAGTGGTGCCTATGTTCACCATACACATTAAAGGATTGTGATCGGAGAGTATTTTAGTTAGTTTATTAATTTTACTTATATTTTTTAAAGAGTTAGAAAGGAAAAAAATCAATTCTGGCATATGTGTGATGTGGATATAAGTAGAATGTATACCCAGTGTCGTGAGGGAGTTGTGTGGTGGATTGCCATCCATCTATCAATCCATGCATGCAGCAAAGATCTTTTACTGCCCTAAAAACCTTTGGCTTGTGGCCCTTATATACCCAGCAGTCTTTAGACGACCAATCATAGGGCAAATTTAAATTAAAGTCACCACACAGTATAACCGGTAATGGCCAGTGTGTTAGTTCATTAGAGATTTCGTTGATGCTTGAGGGATCATCTTCATTGCTACCATAAAAAGTGCAGATCGTCATTTTCCTCCATTCAGTATCTTGTCGCATTGTGATTGCCCACCGCCCATTTTTGTCAACTTTGCTTTTCGGGAATGTTTGTCCCTGACCCTTAAACAAAATAGCAACTCCCTTAGTCCTAACGCCTTGAGTGGTAGCGCATACAAGCCTAAACCAGAGTGATTTTAAAAGGTGGGTTTGAGCTGCCTCAATATGAGTTTCTTGTATGCATACAACGTTTGCCCCAGTTGATTGAAGCCAGATGGCAACATTTTGACGTTTATTTATGTCGTTCAAGCCACAGATGTTAACAGATAAAAATTTTAATGAAGACATAGTAAAGTCTTAGATATAGTTTTCCAGGTTTGTTCGTTCATTGTAGCCAGCCGAGAATTTATCTTCCGTAAGAAGCAATTCGCCAAGTGGTATCCCTTTTATTATTATTAGCCAGACTGCCCCTACTGTCCTTCCCCTTTGAACCCCACCCCTTCGCAATCCCACCCTGTCTAAAGGATCGCCCCCCCCTCCCATTCATAGAGGTGTCCTGGATCCGAGGGGATCCAGGTGTGGGCATCTGGGTGGTCAGGTCGCCGAAGACTACTCTCACAGCCTCCTATCCTGCCTGTTGGCAAAGAAATAAATACATAAATAAATAAATAACTATCGAGAGCTATATTTCCATACCTATAAGAAGGCATAAATACACATCAGCAGTAGCTAGATTGAACCCAAGACTGGTGTATGTAACAAAGAATATGCTATTGCACAAGTTAAGTGGGCATAGACAGTTGTGCAGTAAAACATATAGCCGAGTAACGACCATAGGTATATATGCAGTTAATAGTATATAGTCTTTATCAGTTTGGTTTCCTAGCGGCATCAGTGAGTTCTTGCAGGTAGCTTTCCACTTGGATTTCACTGTTGAAGATACGCGTTGTTCCTCTAAAAATTACTTTCAGACGAGAAGGATTCTGGAGGTACACTGTTGCACCAATTTTTTCAAAAGGGGTGTAAAGTTGCCGCATTCTCCACCTTCGTTCCACAGTGGGATGTGCGAAGTCTGGTCTGACAAAGAATAGAGATCCGTTATACTCCCGCTTGCTGGTAGGCCGTGCCAGGTCATAGATGGCCTCACGAAGCAGAAAGTTCCCGAAACAAACCAGGATAGCTCTTGGGAATTTAGAGGATTTCTCGGTGTATTTTTGTTGTATAAAGGGAAAGCGATGTGCTCGCAGGATTTCCTTGTCCATATCCCACTTCGTTAGTTCCGGGAAGGATTTTTTCAGGAGATTACTTATATATCCTCTGACGTCATTATTCTCCACAGATTCTGGGATACCCAGAAAGCGGAGATTGTTTCTTCTGAATCGGTTCTCCTGATCCTCAACTTTAAGCGTTAAGTCTCTAATGATTTCGTCTTGAGTTTTATCCTGCTTTTGTAGAAGAGCTACATCTTTCTCTAAATATTCGGTGCTGGTTTCTAGCGAGGACATCCGTTCTGAGATCTCGGTGCAGGTACCTCTTAACCACTTAAAAAAAAAAAAAGAAAAACTGTTCCATTTTTGTCCTCCCCTTGAACTGCGCTTCCATTCAGCAAGAAAGAAAACCGCAAATTAGTTTTTTGTTCTAACTTGATTGCTTTTTAGTTTTGTTCAAAACACTGGTTTGAATCAGGGTCTGAGTAAGATCTGTACTTTATAAAAGACATGTTCTGTCACTAGAGAGTTGCCATAATCATGGACACACCATGCTGTAGGGTTTGGGTATTTTGTATTGTATTGTAGTTGCATTTATGTCATATTTCATACTCTAAACATAGCACCAAAGTGCATTTGCAGACGAGTAGCATGCTACTCAGTGGATTTCCATAGATGGAACAGTGCATATTTGTCGTGTGTCCTACATGGGGAGTTTTTCGATGTCATGAGTCAGGACTACATGCTCTTAATTTTGCTGACATGCTTCTGCTTCATTTTGCAGAGAGAATGGTTGCCCACTGATAGACAGAAGTGTGTGAGTGCAGTCTCTATATTGAAGTGCTTTGGTGTGTGGATATGGCCAAAATGGCTGAAGCTGTGTCATAAACAAATATGTAATTGCACTAACTCATGGGTGTAGCAGAGAAGTGTGAGGATAGCCTTGGCTGCATAAGCCAGTACCTGTCATCTATGGAGTGATCTGTTTATTTGCAGTCCGCATCATAAGACTACAGGACTAAGAAAGTGCACAGATATGATGGAAGCTAGCATTGAGAGGTACAAACTGAATCCGGCAGTAACAGCACTCAAGAGTGCTTCCAATCAACCCCAAAACAGCCTCCGTGGAAGGAAAAGGCTACAGAAGTAGGAGAGGAGGGTGAAGTAAGGAAAGAAGAATGTTGGTTGGCGCGGAGAACATGACATGCTCCCACAGTGCCTTGTGTGAGGTGTAGGCAGGGGATCATTAAATGTGTCTAGGCTACAATGCAGTGTTTCCTCACAGAGAATTTACCTGCTGAATATTCCGGCTGTTCAAATAGGATTTGTTGTTCACGCAGTCTGTGAATACCAATGTTGGAACAATGGACCTCTTAAAATTTGACGGAATGAATTTCCATGCATGAATTCTGCTCTGCACCGTACCCAATCATACGAGCACCTTGCACGCGGGCCGATTAGACAGAGAGTTTAACACCACGAGGCATGAGAAGCAATGAAAAAACAATGTATCCTCTAACTGTAAATGGCTTTTGGATAACCTGGCTGATATGGGCTGGTTTAATTATGTATGATATTCCCAATCTGTTTTTAACTTTTACAATAACAGTGCATATACTTAAAAAAATAGGGAATGAATGATTACTGCTCTTTAGGTGTCTCTGGCTTTAATGGAAGGGTAGTGGTCTGTTCTGTGAAGCCAAAATAGAGGCACACAGGAAAAGAAGAAACAATCCTTCTCGCTGGGATGCCTGCTACCCGAAAGAAATGTAAATTTGTGCAGTTGGTTAATCAGAAAATCTAAAGGCCGCGTTGGAGCGGGTGTACGGCTTTAATTGATGGAGTCATTTCAGGCTTTACGGTGACAATGGTTTACCCTTTTTAGAAGAAACGCAAAAGTGTTATCAGTTGCATTCTGGACGCCATTCTTCTAAGGGGAAATTATTTGAGAGGTTCTCACTAGGTATAGTCTGATTGCATATTACTACAAATATAGATTTTTTTTCTTTAGCTCTAAGAACCTGATGTGCCACATAATCATTGGCAAAATAGTGGTTACAAGTTGCACACTTTCTTTTCACAAATGGAAAATATTTGGCTAACCGACCGATGTACTTACAGGTCATTTCCCAAAATTCTGAATTATAGTAGGTTGCAATCCGGCAAACCTCATCAATAGTCATAGTGGAGGGCACAAGTTGCAAGTCACAGTGGGTGGATGCCATCTAAGGCATGGACGGTGTCCTGCTGGGGTCAGTAGACCGCCATATCTGCGATCACATTTAAATTACTGCAGCCTACACTTAGTTAAAGGAAATGGGGCTGCAGTTGAACAAGAAGGGGCAGATTTACAAGCCCCTTGTGCCTTTTTTACGTCGCTGTTGCATCACTTTTGTGACGCAGCGGCGGCGCAAAAAATGCACCATGGTGCAGGGTATTTACAACATGACGCATGGGAGATGCGTCACGTTGTTGTGTTGCTATCTAGGACCCTAATTCGATATGCCCTTATATGGCTATAATAAATAATATCCTCATAAAGGCATAAGAATCATGTCCATATTTAGTAATAGCCCATGCAGTCCAAATACGGCAAGACTACTTCCCTAGACTCCTAGAAAGTACAACGCGTTCTTTAAACAAACTAAACCTCCAGCAGCCTGGGAAATCCCCCTGCTCTTGTTTTGATTTGCACAAGAACTCCTAGAGTCAGAAAGAACTGTTAGTTCTTGGTGACGTCTTATGTCCAACCTTACGTCAAACCCGGCACCTTTCAGATATAAATATACCAACATTGCCTTAAGCAAACACACGGTGGTTTGGAGCAGGGTGGCTATCTACTTGCCCGGAAGCCCAGCTGATGCGAGGAGCCGAAGGACGCCCGCCCTCCCTTTTGACGCACTGAGAAAGACGCTATCTTTTTCTCCAGCTGAGAAAATCCAGCTCCGGTGTTTCCAGTCACCCTTGCGGGTTGCTGGGAGATCGAGTCCTGAGAGAGAGATACAAGCCCTCCTACATTCTATTACCAAGGTACGGAGCTGACTAAATCCATAAGAGAATTCTTGATTCAGATTCCTTGGCAAAAGCCAACTTAACTTAAAACTGCAACTTACTTACTCCTTCCCACGTATTAGGCTTAGGTCAGGTACACCGGGGTAGGCGTAGATTAGAAGCACCAGTTGAGTACGTTAGTTAATGTTTTTATGTATGTATATATTTGATCCATTTTAAAGTATCATATGGCTAAGAAACCATATCAATGCTTTTACAGTATTATTTCATAATACTCCTTTTACTGCACGCACTTTACTTTATAATAAGTATTGTAATTGTGGCAATTCATTTCTCTTGCATGAGAAAGAAGACTGCTCAATAAATAACACCTTTTATTGAAAACGCCCGTCTCTCTATTTCTCTGCACTCTGGTGAAACTAAGTATGCACGATTGACTGAGTGAAATAGCTGTCTATTGTTTTCACACGACTCTAGAGATACACTCTTTATTCTGAGGGAGCAAAGTTGTCATGTTTATGCGGTTGTCAGAAGCTAATCCCTTCTTGTCTAAGTCCGGAGAGTTAACTCTTTCCTGAACATTCGAGAAAGTTTCTAGTGACCTCTGAGCCAGCTGGCAAAACTAATTAAGTCTAATATAGTCAGTAGAGACCTAGTCGACCTCAGTCCTTCGTCTACACTGCTGTTTATATTATTCCAATGCGCAGAGCCTATTTGGAATATAGGAACTACACTACAACGTTGTAAAGCCCTGCGCCAGAAGTAGGTGTTCCAGCACAGAGGCAGGGGGCGTTCCGGTGCAGGAACACCTCCTAATAGTGGCTGAGTGAAATCTACACGATTACACTCAGTGAAACTCAGTCCCTTTTGAGGCCATGCTGCGTCAAAACCCTGCGCCTGCTTGAAGCAGGCGTAAGGATTGATGCAGCATTGGACAGATAGGGCCCAGAGCATTGCTGGAGTTGCTTCGCGCTTGCGATGCAACTCCAGCAATGCACCGCCTTTACGGCACAGATGCGTCACACATCTGTGCCGTTTTTGCCCTATGGTGCGCTGCATTGTAAATGCGGCGCATCCATGGTGGCGAAGCAGCAGCGCACAATAACTGGCGCATCCCTGCTGATATGCAGGAATGCGCCACTTATTGTAAATATGCCCGAAATGTTAATTTTTTAGGCTTGTTTGAGAGTTTCACTGGGACGCTGGATCACTGCCTACTTCCCAACAAACTTGTTTTTATTACATTCACAATTACAAATGTGTTACCACCCAACTCAGGAATCTGTAACTTTCCAAAGATGCGCGACCGGATTTTGGTTAAAATACTTTTATACATACAAAAACGAATCACTATTTAGAATGGACGCCCTAAACACGCCTCTGCTGAATACTGATTGGTTATGTCTTTCTAAATCCATTTTGCGATGTAGCAAACTGTTAGCCAATCACAAAATGGGTTTAGTACATTAAAAAAGCCATTTCGTATTTGCAAACCCTGTCATTTGTGAATCACAAGCTTTGGGGCCGCAAAATGGCTTTGTACATCTGACCCAAAATATCTCTGTTCATTATGTGGCAGCCTGGCTTATTCTGTATTTAACACAATATTAAAATAATGACTTGCATATTTACAGTGCTTTCAGTCTCAAGGTGGGACCTCGTAGCGCTATAAATAGACGTCACTATTCCCCGCTGAACCAACCAGGATTGAGTTGTTTGACTCTCATTATGTATACAAACATCTGCAGAGACAGCGTTAACCAAATGATCTCTCCTGACATAAAATCACGCATTTCCCACAGATTACTTTAATGTACATTTATATTTAATTTATGAAGGTGAAAGTCTAACATGATAGTTGTAGAATATTTTGTCCTTTTCAGACACATTTCTGAATCAGTCCCCTTTGCACTCAGCGTCAGTTTCCCTTCTTGTTCTAAACACGTCAGTGAATACTTTGTAGGGGGGCGCGAGGGGGGCACTGAGCCCCCCTGGTCACTGCTGCCCGAGCACACAACAGCTGAAGAGCTGTGTGCGTCGTCGAAGCTGCAGCTGCCCGGGCCAGGGATGCGAGGGTTGGGGGGACTAGAGTCCTTTTGTCCCAGTGGGCGTTGGGCACTTCTAGGAACTCATTCAGCCACAACATACCTTGAGCCAGGAGGACAGCCACCAGCATTCCCGCCAAGGACACTTTCCGCCAAACCTGCGCGTGCTTTCCCTCTTCCATCCCCGCGCTTCCCTTCTGTTCGTCTGCCTAAGAAAAGAGATGGTGTCAGGGGCGAGCCAGGACCTGGTGCGAAGTGGCTCTTAATATTATATGCACTTGCCATACACGTCACGCCCCTTCTTTCTCTGCTTGTGCCAGGATTGCACAATAAATGAGTTCAGTCGAGGTTCTATCCCCCCACCCCCTCCCCACACACACACATCAGTGTTTACAGCACAGCTCTGACCGTCCAATCCTGCCAGTACCGCTATGTTTTGAATTTCTATACTTGACAATTGATCTAGACACAGGCACAGCTGTTTAAATTAATTCCTCGGGCAAGAACTTTCTTACAAACCCAACTAATGACAAAGTGGACTTTCCTCAGACTCTAGCCAATAAATGAATCAGGGTGAATTGTTTACAAAGACCCTCCATCCACCGCCAGCGAAGAGGAATTCAGGGCTGTATTATCAAGAAAGGGTGATACATTATCGCCGCTTTTATCGGCCGGAAACTGACGCTAAAGGGGCGATAATGGGCTTGATAATATGCCCTTGTGAATTCCCATAGCAGCCCAGGTTCTAGTGTGATCCTGGGCTGCTATGGGAATTCACAAGGGCATATTATCATGCCCATTATCTTCGCTTTAGCTGCAGTTTCCTGCCGATAAATGCGGCGATAGCGTATCGCCCTTTCTTGATAATATGGCCCTTTTTTTCTATCTTGACTGCGTTCTAGCTTTGCTTAAACTAAGGAGGCGGTGCCAGTGTTGTTGTTAAACCAATACCAGGGCCACTTGATTATGTGGCTGGGGAGCAACAAATTATGCGTCAGGTTGACTTAATTATGCACCAAGAATTGGCACGATATGCGACTTAATGTAGCACATTTTTTGATACTCATTATTTTGATATTTGTACAAGGTTTTCACCTCACGAGTACAAGTTTAACACCTAAATTTAGCAATTAAAAACTGAAAGATGACCAGACAACCTTTACGAAGGGCTTTGCACGGCGTGGTTAAATGATTCACTGCATTTTCGGTAACTTTTGATCTGTTTGAGCTACAGACCATTTGTTTCGTTAAATTCAGTAGATTATGTAGCAGATGTATAATTATGTGGCAAATGTGGCTAATTCTTATAGTGTGCGCACAACGTGACACTCACATCTCTCTCCTCTACCACTGCCAACCTTCCTCTCACCCCACACTCTGACAGGCCCATGAAATCTCATAATGCGGTTATATCGTCAAGGGCGTAGATTTTATTAACATCAAACCGGTTAATTCCACATTACCACTACTTGAATATAGGCATACTACTTGGTAAAAGGAAGATATACATGCCTCACACTGATATACATATGTCAAAGCATTATTATGGTAAAATAGATAATACATTTCAGCATCTCATTAAGCTGACCATCCTCGAGCACTCTACTGCGCACATTATGCCGGCAGGCCACAGCGCGCTAACAGTAACAATTGCATTACCTGAACCAGGGCACCGCATAACGCCTCGGCCCTCAGAGGTACCTGACCAATGGTTAAATTTTCGGGCATACACATATCAAATGCACAGTGAAATTAAAATTGCAATCTCAGGTGACACAGCATCAAATTGTTCATAACGGAGGATCCATTACTGCGCCCATCGTGCCGGCAGGCCACAATGTGGTACAATAAACAGTTATCTTACTTGAAGTCCAGGGCACTGCATAACGCACCGGCCCTCCGTGGTACCTGAACACAGGCATCCTCCCTAAAAATTCAACTCAGTACTTCAATGATGTGTTTAAGGCAATAGAGTTGAGGACCGCCGGCAGGCCGGTCCCTCTCACCGCCAATCAACTTCACACTTCAATCCTACCCCGTCCTGGGGTCCATCCGGCCGCTCAACCTCCCTTGTTGAGCATGCCTCTTTGTTGTTAACTGTCAGTGCTCCACCACAGGGTGAGCAGCTCACCGGCGCACTCACCCTCCCCCACCGGCTCTGACTGAGCTCTAGGATAGCCCCCAACACCGTGTGGAGGAATAACTCAATTTCTTTTGCCGACAGATGCTTCCATTGCGATAGAACAACTCCTTTCTCCCCAGATGTAATAACTTATGCTGAATTGTACCCATGGAAGAGCCACACAAAATTTTATGTATTGACGAGTTCAGTTTCCGCACCAAGTTATTAATAGCCTTCGCTGACGAACCACCAAGCCACTCCGTCCTCGGTATCACCTCTGACCATAATAACAATGTGGATGGTAAATATTGCCTAATCCTAGCCAGGGCTGAAAACAAAGCCTCTCGCACCCCCTGTCTGCCCAATGACAACATGTCATCCCGCCTACGTGTATAACTATAATGACTGGGCGAGGCATTTCTTCAGATTTTATCGCCTGTTGAAGTTGGTCCCAAAAAATTCTGCACTCGTAGCCCCCGCAACCCAAGCCAATGATGCGTAAACCCAGCAGCCTATTGCGCTGCCTCCAAATTGGACCCATGAAACTTCTGCTCCGCACTGTGAATCAGGGAATCCCCACACCAACATATATGAACTGGTCTGCGTGAAACAACTGCAATAGAGAAAGAATCGGTATTAAGAGTTTGACCGATAGGAACCCTGGGCCCCATTCCTCCCCTTAAACTAGGCTCGGCCGGACGTACCATTGAAAACATTCCGATTGACACCGACCCACTTTTTTGATTATCTGCACCGGCAATCCCATTGCCGCTGCTGTGGTGGCTGCCTCAATACGAAAGGAATGAGAGCTAAACTGCCTTGTATCCTCCCCTAGATACGTTAATGCCTTCCTACACACCTGGGTAAACTGATATCTTGTCAGTGGCACACCATCCTTGTGCACTAGACGCCTCGTTGAAGCTACCACTGGCGGTAACGTAAGATATTCCTTCATCAGCTCCACGGGACAATATTCTACCTGATGGGCCGCATACAGATTCACCCACGTGCCTCTCCCACGTGCCTCTCCCACGCGGGTCTGTTTTTGACCGCCGGATTCTTATATGGACCACTCCCTTGACTAAAAGGACATCCACCAATCCTAATCCACCTTCACCTTGTTTAGATGCTGCCACCAACTCCGACACATGGAAGGCCCCAAAAAAGGCAAGCAAGTAAGCCAGGCTGAATAGTTTCACCTCATATTGACAATGGCACACAACTGCCTCCGCACCAACGAAAGAGACTTTCCTTGATTCTTCTGTGCCACCAGAAAGCCCAGTACCCCTTCCGTTGTGAACCTGTTTTGCTCTAAGCCTGCTCCGAACGTCGCGCTATACACCTCCCAAGCCCTCTCGTACATACGTTTTGTCTGGCGTGCCTATGCTGCTGTGATTAGGTCTGCGGCGATGGGGCACCAAGCCTCCATAACTCCTTTGGGAACTCCGTCATCACTGTGTCTGCTTGCGGCCACTGCGCCCTGAACTCTGCCATCTTAAATCGAGACAAAGCGTCAGCCACTGTATTATCCACAGCAGGTACATGTTTGGCAGCAAAATGCACATTATGCAAGAGACACAGGTGAATCAATGTCTTCAACAACCGCAACACCAAAGGACATTTCGCGCTTTGATTATTAATGGCCATTAGCGCAGACCTGCTATCTGACCAAAAAATCACTCTGGTATTCGCCAATGAGGCCCCCCAAATGCGTAAGGCGACAATGATAGGAAACAATCTAGAAAAGTGACATTCCGTGTGAGCCCTGACGTAAATAACCCATTCCTCGGGCCAATGCCTCATGCACCACCTAGAGTCCAACACCGCTCCTATGTTTTTTGAAAAGACCCTCCCCATGGGAATCACTCTCAAGGCAAAGTTCAATTGGCCAATCAGGACCTGCAGCTGATGCAAGGTAACCTTCTTGGCAGCGATGCAGGCATTAACTGCCTCTTTCAATGCCATCACCTTCTCTTGTGGCAACCTACACTCTCCTGCCACTGAGTCTATCTCAATCCCCAGGAAACATAAACAGGTGGTGGGACCTTCAGTCTTGTCTTCAGCCAGTGGAACTCCTAAAGCCTAGGCAAGCTGCCGGAAACCTTGCAGCGCCCTCCCACACGCCTGACCACCCGGGAGACCCATGAACAAGAAGTCGTCCAAGTAATGTACCACATCATCTGATTACACCAAGTCTTTCACTGCCCATTCCAGAAACCGGCTGAATGTCTCAAATACTGAGCACGCTATGGAGCAACCCATGGGCATATATACGTCCACAAAGAAATGTCTTTCAGAGGTGAAACCCAGCAAGCGCGTATCCTCTGGGTGAATGGGCAGAAGGCGGAAAGCAGACTCTATATCTGATTTGGCCATCAGGGCTCCTTTGCCTAATCTCTGCAATTTTGCAACGGCCTTATCAAAGGTGGTAAACCGCACTGTGCACAAAGCCTGATCCAAACCATCATTTACTGACCGGCCCATTGGGTGTGACAGATTGTGAATCAAACGGAATATGCCTGGCTCTTTCTTAGGCACCAACCCCAGGGGCGAACACACTAAAGATTCACACGGTGGAGCATTGAAAGGACCCGCCACCCTGCCAGCTGACACCTCCCTCATAATCTTGTCCCGGACCAACTCCTGTTGTTGGAGAACTGACTGTTGATTTTTTGGTGGAACCGATGAAGAGGGTGCGCGGGAAGGAATGTGGAACCCATCTTTGAAACCATAATACAGCATGGAGGCATCTTCTTTATTATCGTATTTGCTGAGTAGATGCGTGAGAACATGCATGCGGATTGGCGAAGGACGCACAGGCTTATTACTTGGGCAGTATACTTGCCTTGTTTTTTAAAACACTTGCACTCTGGATGTCCTTGTCCCCCGCAGAATGAGCAAATGTGTATAAACTTACATGCTGCCCCCTTGCTACATTCCTTCTTGTTGTACTGCCAGCAGGCCATTTTTTTATCTCCCAAACTTCTGTTGAATCGAAAGGACTGAGTCGATGTCCCCGTTGCCTGAGCCATATTAAACTCTGCATGCCAAATATTGATCTCCCTTTGGTCCCATGCTATCTCCGGCCTGACAGCTTTCATCTGCCTAAACTTAGTGTCGTACTGCATCCAGGCCGACCATTGAAACTCAGAGGCTGCCCCGTGTATCAGGGACATGTACCCAAACAACTGCGGCGCTAACGCTGGTGTCTTCTCAGTTAATATAGCCGCATAGATAGAAAACCCTGTTACCCAATTCCGCAAGGACCATTCCACCCACACCGTTTTTGGCTTGAACTCGCTCTCTTTAGTTGTTTTTGGACGACTCGGGACCACCCCTGCGTTGATCAAATCAAAAACATTCACAAATTGCCCCCTGTGAATTTTGTCTCGCATCTCTAACGGGACATGCCAAGCAATCGCGGAGGGGGGGGGGCAGCACTAAGGATGCAGATCCAAAAATTAACGGAGTCACCACTGGGGGTGGTTGGAGTACACTCGCTACGGCTGCAGGCAGTGTGGTAACAGGCTGACCTACCCCCCAGGCCCGTCGTTACTGGAGTACCACCCGTCTGTGCCCATACCTGTGCTGCCACTGCCCCTTGTGTTCCTGTTGCTGGCAAAAGTCCGGGTGGTGATATAATTGGTGCCCCCCCCAAAGCCACCGGGGGCTGATGGGCAGCAGAGCTCCCCAACACTGGCGCCCCTCCCTGAAGCTCCGGAGGGCACCCCTAGCCCATGTGTTGGCGGTACCATGAACCCTGCCATGTTCCTCGGAGGCTGCAGGGCCGCAGCGCTACCTGCCGCTTGCGACACTACTGGCACACCCCTCACTTGTGGCGCCCCCAACGATTTTGTTGTTGTGGAGATTGCCATAATGCTCTGGCCCACCGCCCCCACTGTCATAGTTAGCACAGGCCCCTGAGCTGTATGATCTGTGCTACGTGCTGTCATGTCCTGGCTGATAGACTCACCCCCCACCAAAGGCACTGCTGCCGGTTGTGTGGGCGACTTTTCCTGTTGCCCCTCTCTATATAGAGCCGGGACTTTCCTCTGCCGCTTTGGAGCCCTGTTGTCCGGCTGTTGCTCGGACCCTCCAGCCTACTTTTGAAGTGCCACCTCCATGCCATGCCGCTTCGCTGCCTTCCAAAGCTCACTCAGGGCGTGAAAGTCCTCCTGGGCCACAGGCTTCCAGGACTTGGTGGGAGCGCGTTTAGGCGCCATGGTACAACCTGCTAGTGGAAACAAAAGATTGTTACTATAATGCACTCACCATAATTCCACCTCCACACCCCCTGATGGTCATCCGCGCCTTTTCAACTGCCCAAGATCACCTAGTGCCAGCCCAAAGCCTGATAGGCCACACCACCCAAGTTTGAGTTAGTAACAGTATTCCACCATAGATAAAAGTCTTTGTTCCTTGCATGCCTTCGAGATCATTGGAACTATTCCCACCGGAATAGGTCCTACGCAACGCGCATGCGTTGCATAGGAGGGGACCTAAAGTCATAGGCACAGCTTTCCCAGCAAACACGTGCACGCGTTCCATTATTTCCAATGGCAATGCGTGCACGACAGGCTATTCACTCGCGGGAGCGAGCAGCTGGCACCAAATGTCATCAATTAACGGGGCGCCAGCCCCTCGCTCCCGCAAGGGAATCGCGGCAGGCCCCTCCTCTCCCCCTCCCCCCTGCTGCCATCGATGGCGGCGCGCCCTTGTGCTTGTTTTGCAGCGCACATGCCGCCATTTGCAGCAAACGGTTTGGGTTGTCCCGACATATGGTGCGGTACCCACCACAATTGAACAATCCATTAAAACGTTGCAATCTCCTCTTTTGTTCTTCTCCCTTTCTGTCAGGGACACAACGCAAATCAAAACTAGATAATGACTTGCCTACACGCATGCGCTTTCAAGACAACACATAAAAGCGCATGCGCAAAGGAGGCGGAAGTACTATCACTGCACACCAGAATGTCAGACTACGGCGTCTCTGTTGGTACAAACTGACCATTGTCATTTAACCTGTATTTGTTTCTCTATCGCTTTAAGTGCGCTAAGCAACGGCTTCAGCTATAAGTGAGTGCATAGAAAACGCAATTCAGGAGAAAGCAGGTAGCATACCACTGCGCAGTTTGGACTAAGTAAGGCTTGTTGCTCCAAAGCATTAATTGACCGCTGTCTTCCCATATCATGGGCCAGTCCCTTCAGCATTAGTCATCAATGCCTAAGCGCTGAGGAGACCGCGTAGACCACTCTCCTTAAAATGCAAACCTCTTTTAGCCCCTAAACAGATGATCATACAGCGAGGAGAACAGCTCTCCGAGAACTCACTCTCTCTTGATAGAGAGGCTGCCCGGGTGTAATGTAGCCCTCTCAGCCAGGGCTCGAGTCAGGGTACCACGCAGGTGGACGGCGTCCCCCCACTTATTTTACCGGGGGGGACGCCATCCCCCTGCCAAACAGCTGAATTTAACTCTTTGGACTCTCTGGGACGAGGAGCTTGGCACCTTTTGTGACGTCACTTCCTGATGTGACCTCACTTCCGGTGACAGCGTTCCCCCACTTATTTTTTTACTACTTGTGTCCTGCTCTCAGCCATCAGGGAGAGGACAGACCCTTTGACCATTTAGAGTGAGGAGCCGAATCTGAAAGAGAGATAGGATGTCGGGGTCCACAAAATTTAGAGATAATTTTGCAAAACTTAGTCCCACCCCTTAGATGCAGGCGACCTACTCCCCAGCCCCAGGGCCTTCCGATAATGTTTTATATAGCGATTTATATTATATTTTCAGTTTCTAGGTGCTTTAAGTAACCGCTTTTACTATTACATAGTATAATGCTCCTCAAGATTAAGGACCACATGGACCGCAGAAACCCCCATAACCCAAAGGGTATGAATTTGCCTACTTAGCCCCAGAAAAGAAAAGGTAACAATAAAAAGCCGCCTTCTGTACATCACGTTAAGATCCGTGCCATCTGTGCTGGGAATGGAAACGTTTATTCCAGGAAACGCTTGAGGACGCACTTGTTCAATTTCCAGCGTTCTCATTGACGGATGTTGCAAATTTATTACCATTTTATATCACTTAGTTTACCAACATCGGAGGGATGGAAGGCTAGCATGCCTCGCTAAGATTCAAACTATACACAGGTCACCGCGGGTAACTTTCAGCTGGCCCTGCCCGCAGAGATCTGTACACAGGGCCACTCTGAACCCATGCGAAAGCCACACATGTACTTGAGTAATAGGGAGCTGTAACAATGAAGCACTGCACAATATAGGGGGCTGCAGCAATCGGATGGTTTTATGGTGAGCTATGAAATGAGGTAGAAAGCTACTTCATGAAAGCAGTCCGTGAGGCACAGCGTTCACTATAGAGATAGGTACATTTACGAGAAATTACATATTAAGAGCTGAAATGACGCACATGTGATGATAGCTTCTTACAGTGCACAGTATCTGGAGAGCTGTAATAAAACGCAATGTATGCGAACAGTGTTCAGTATATACACCATGTGGAGCAATAATGTGAGGTGCAGTGCACACTATTTGGGGTTGGATGGTGAGGTCAGTGTAGTCTAGGAAGCGGAGTGCACTGTGCAGTGCATACTGCAAGAGAAACTGACCGTGCGGTGCAGTGCTCTGATTCGCTCCGAGACTGATTACAATTTACAATGCATACTAAGGCGAGCTATGATAGTCCCATGCCCTGTATTACGGAGTGCGGTGCACACTGTATGGGGCGTGGCAGTGAGATGCTCTGCAAGAGGTGTTATTGTTATGGCACAATGCACACTCAGATGGCAAGGTGCAGTTCACACTGAGGAGCTAGTACTGGTGCATTTTACTGTATGAAGCGCTATGACGTTTGCAATGCACACGTCATGGAGATGCGACGTATGGTGCAGTACACGGTTTTGGGAGCTGAGGTGACGTTGTACAGTGTACACTGTGAAGGGCACTATGGGTGAGGTACTCCTCTGTATGAGGAGCTATGACAGATGCACTGCATACTGTATTGGGGTCTGTGGAGACGATGACCAGTGTACACTGTTAGGAGAGCCAGGGCAGCGAGGTGCAGTGCACACACACAGGGCTCAGTTAGCGGAGCCGCAGCCACGAGGCGGTGTACGCTTTTAAAGAGGGCTCGCGTTCAGGACGGGAAGCAGGAGGAGGACGCGGGAAAAAGAAGCGGGCAAAAAGAAAGGCCGGAGTGAGGCTGCCTCATGGCTCACACACGCCTCCCGCCCACAGCGCAGTGTCTGTGGTAAGCTTTCTATGCCAACTTTTCTCTCCCTCTCTGTTTTTTTTTCATTTCAAAGAATTTTATTATTATGAAAGAGCAAATGAAGATACACAATACAAGTATCAGTGATACCATTGATATAGGATAGAACAATCAAGATATAGTAGGCAAGCATGCGTTGTAAAAGAGACATCTGTAACAAAGGTAACCCGCCAGAATTAGATAAATAAATTAAGTATGGTAAAAACAATTAATATATATCAGAAACAAGAATCAAGAGCATCACTATCAGTTAGAGTACCCAAGGGAAAGAAAGGAAGGGAAAGAAGAGAGAAGAAAGAAGAAAAGAGAAAAAAGAAGAGAAGAAAGAGAAAGAGAGAAAAAGCAAGAAAAGAAAGAGAGAGGAGGATTTCCACCGGACCATCCCAACAGACATGGCACCATTCAACCAGATATATCAAAGGGGTATTGTACAACCAACCCTTTGGAAGATAAATCCATGTAGGTATCCAAAGCAGTCCAAACACCACTAGCAATAGACGGAAAAAGATGGGCGTGATCAACCGAGGTATGAGCACTGCGTAAAAAAGGAAACCCAAGCCCACCAAGTATGATAAGAAACTAAAGAAAATGATTTCCACTCCATTAAAATTACTTTAACTGCAACAGTCAATAAAAGATCTAACAGCTGTAATTCCATGGAATCTAAGGGAAGAGGGACTGGGGATGCTAAAGGGCCTAATAGGATTAATGGAAAAGATAACTGAAACTGAATACCAAAAATTAGCGTGAGGTGTTTGTGAATGAGATCCCAATAGGGTTGAAGAAGGGAACAGTCAAAGAACATATGAGGAAAATCGCCTGGTAATAAGCCACAACTCCAACAAAGATTGTCCTCTTTGATATTCAACGATTTTAAGCGAGTAGGAGTCCAATGGAGAAGGTTAACGGAGAAAAATTTATATTTGGGGCAATTTTATTACGCAGAGAAAATTTACCAATCATCTGCCAGGTGTCTGAAGAAATATGGTCCGTGACACTCTGGTCAAAATGGTGTAACCATTTTTGCTGAGCTACAGTATGGGTAGGTATTGAAGTAGATTGTAAAAATTTATGAATTTTAAAAGCTACGTGACCAGTCCTAATCCATAATTGAAAGAGAGTAATCGTAGGGGAAGTAGGATGAAGGCGTACCTTAGCCAGTGCCACTTTGATCTTGAGAAACGTATAAAAATCTAAATTCGATAAAGAAAACTGTTGAGCTTAAGAGGAAAACGGTAATGCAGCATTATTGGAATCATAGAGATGATTAACAAGCGAGATCCCTTTAGAAGCCCAATAAGACATTAAAGAAGAAGCAATAGTAATTTTAATTTTAGAATCCCGCCAAATAGACGACCACCTAGATTTGTGTAATGGAGTCGCCACCCTCTTGTCCACCATTTTTACCGCAGCAATAGTATCCAATATAATAGAACGTGAAAAAGGAATAGACATGGTAGACGTAGTTAAAAAAGAAGCAGTCGGCAAAGGAGAGGCCAGTTCTTGCTCTATTAGCAACCAAGATGGAACATGAATAGGAGGGGATGAAAACCAGAGAGCACCTTGAGATGCCAGAAAGGCAGTTTGATATTTTTCCCAATCTGGAAAGTTACAACCTACCATATCATAAGGTTGTCGTAAGAATTTATAAGCAATTCTAGCTCTTTTATTATTCCATAAAAATTTAGAAGTAAGAACATCAATGTCATGAAAGAAGGAAACAGATAACTTTACTTGGAGCATGGAAGAGACAAAATTAATAATAGACGTAATCATCATTTTAAGAGTCTGAAGGCGCCCCCACCATGAAATGTGTTTCGGAGACCAGGTGTCCAACAGACGCCGTACTTTAAGAATAGTCTGATTTTCATTATAAGCAACTGTATCATACAAGGTGGAACAAAAATAGATACCTAAATAGTTCAATTGCTTAGATTGCCATTTAAAGCCAGCAGAGCCCATATGTGTAGAGAAACAATAAGCATTCAGTGGGAACATCTCAGTCTTGTCCTTATTTAAGGTGTATCCTGAAACCTTTGAAAAAAGAGAGATGGTATCAGAAATAGCAGGAATGGCCAAAGCAATATCATCTGAGAAAATAAGGACATCATCCGCGTAAACCGCAGTTTTAATCCGGTGAGGGCCAAAAGAAAAACCCTTAATATCTGGATGTATGTCAAAGAGTCTGAGGAGGGGATCAATGGATAATAAAAACAAAAGTGGAGATAAAGGACATCCCTGTCTAGTGCCCTGGCGAAGATTAAAAAAAGACGACGTAGCTCCATTGACTCTTATGTTGGCTCGGGGTTGTGAATAGAGGGACATGACCATATGAATAAAGGAGTCACTAAGATTATGTGCACATAATACAGCACGTAGAAAAGGCCAAGAGACCTTATCGAAGGCCTTTTCTGCATCGAGAGCCAAAGCAGCGGCCGGGAGCTTGGAGCGTTTGGCTGAACTGAGAATATGACAAAAGGTTCTGATATTATCCCGCGCGAGATGACCCTTTACAAAACCCGTTTGAGATGGGTGCACCAGTTTAGGAATGAAGGATTTCAAACGCTTAGCTAGGATTTTAGCAAAAATCTTAGCTTCCATGTTAAGAAGTGTTGGACCCGGCCTCAAGGCGTGGTCCTACCCCTCCCGCATGGCGGGCCCAGGACGACATCAGCCCTCCTCCGGACCTCGGGCAGCCCATTCTGCCCGACCCTGCATGCCCCAACACCACAGATCCGGCTACCATCCCGGATCCCCATCATCGGCCTGGCCCCAGCGTAGGCCCATCACGACCTAAGCACGAGGCCGTGCCCGACTCCATCTTGGGCCCACCACGTCACGACCACGTGGCCTCGACCCCAGCCTCGGCCCCAGCAAAGCCCAGACATCGAGGCACCAAGATTCACCCAGGTGGTCGAGTAGCCACTCGACAGATCCCGGAGGGAGAGGAGTTTCGATGGCCCTCCAGCCGTCCCCGGACGCCTGGTATCGATCGCCCTCCGGCCTCCCTGGGCGCTGGCTCCACCCCCCTGCTGGGTGTCTGGACACCATCATCTCGGCCCCTCTGGCCTCCAGGCGCGAGGGTCCGGACATCAAAGGACCTCCGTCCTATATCTGGGCCAGCCCCGGAGTAGGACGCCAGTTGTATCCTGGACTGGAAGCCCTGCTGACGCTGTCACGGCCAACACCAGACGAACTCATCCGTAACCCGACGACCATCTGAGAGCCTGCTGGCGCTGCCGCGGCCTACCTTGCTGAGACTTCTGAGAGCCTGCTGGCGCTGCTGCGGCCTACCTTGCTGAAACATCTGAGAACCTGCTGGCGCTGCCGCGGCCTACCTTGCTGAGACTTCTGAGAGCCTGCTGGCGCTGCCGCGGCCTACCTTGCTGAAACATCCGAAAGCCTGCTGGCGCTGCCGCGGCCTACCTTGCTGAGACTTCTGAGAGCCTGCTGGCGCTGCCGCGGCCTACCTTGCTGAAACATCTGAGAGCCTGCTGGCGCTGCAGCGGCCTACCTTGCTGAACCATCTGTTAGCCTGCTGGCGCTGCCGCGGCTCGACCTCTCGGAACCCCCCGGCTCGAGGATTAAGAGATGTGCGTAGGGTATCCCGTCCTCCGCCCAGAGTAAGACTGTCCCGCTACCTTACCCCTCCTTGCGAGACTTTACAGATCCCTCGATCTGCTTGTACATACTACCAGAAACCCGCAACCTTTTACTAGCTATAAAAGCTTAAGAACTTGACCTCTTGTGTGGTGTCCGTTTGTAGTGTTGTGATTACTCTGCTGTACGATCCTAGGAGAGGACCCTCATTCAGGAGGCCTCTCAGTAAACGCTCGGCTACTTCTCGACGGAGGGGTGGACCTAGGGGTGGTCAGTCAGACATCTTCTGCCTCCCCCGGGTCGCCTTTCTAACATTGGTGGCAAGCGCTGGGATCCGAGCTCCCGCAGATCGTACAGAGAGTGATTCACTCGCTACCCCGAAAAACCCACTGCAACCATGAGCACAGAATTCCAGAAGGAGAAAATGGAAGACTACAGTCACAAGGAACTGAAGCAATTCTGCAAAAATCTAGGCAGCGCTACCACTGGCTTAAGCACCAAAGAAGATTTCAAATCGGCCCTGCAGGCCTGGGTGGACGCCGGGGAGGCGCCACCCCCGAGGGAAGATAACCCGGGCCCGAACGGAGGCCCGGAGGCTCAGCTGAACCCAGCGGGAGAGAGACCCGCAAACCCAAACCCGGGCCTCTCCCCCGAAGACGCCCGAGAACGAGAGAGGAACCGGCTCCACGAGTTGGAGCTTGCTCGACTCAAACAAGAAGGAGAGATCCAACTGGCAGAAAGGAAGCTAGCCCTCGAGCAGCTACGGCTAGAAGGAGACCTGGAAGAAAAGCGAAGACAATGAGACCTCGAGGAGAAAAAACTCATGCTCGAGCACGAGCGCGTCCTCAAAGAACTAGAATTTAAAAACAAGGCAGGCGAGACTACCACCTCCGGGAGTAAGACCTCACCTCCCCTGGTGGACACGAAGGTGCACATACCCAAGGATGTCGTCAAAGAGTACTATAAGAACGACGACATCCAGCAGTGGTTCAAAGCTTACGAGGTCGCCATGGCCGCCCATCGAGTACCCCTCAGGGACTGGGGTGCCGGCCTGTGGGGGAAATTTATCAACGAAGGGAGAGACGCCCTGCTGGAGCTCCCTGATGCCGAGAGGACCTCGTACGAGCACATGAAGACCGCCCTCCTCACTCGCTACGGACTCACCCCCGAGATGTACCGGCAGCGATTCCGAGACTGCAAAAAAATCCCCGGTACCACGTGGGTAGAATACGTGAACTATTACAGTAGAGCCTTCGAGGGGTGGACTCGGGGCTGCCAGGTCACCACCTACCAGCAGTTGGTCGACCTCATTCTATGGGAACACCTGTCCAATAACTGTTTCGTCGAACTCCGGCAGCACCTCCTCGACAGCAAATTGACTGGGCCACGAAAACTCGCTGTCGAGGCAGACCGATGGGCCAGCACCCGAGTTCCCCGGAACATGATGGGAGATTACGGCCGGGGGTCCCCGGGGAACCACCGCCCACGAGGGGGCGGAGTAGGCCAGAGCCGGGGTCGAGACACCCCCCAGGGGTCATCCCCTACCTCCACGTCGCCATCCCTGGCCCGGAGAGGGGGCCCCCCAGCCAGGCCGGGGCCCCGCCCGAACATTACGTGCCACAGATGCCAGCGACAGGGGCATTATGCAAATGACCCCCTCTGCCCGATGAACCAGCGACCCGGCACCACCGGGCCCCCAGCCCGCCAGATCACAGCAACTGCCCTAGGTGAAGAAAGAAGGGAGGAAGAGGACGACGACCCCGAGCAGGCCGAGTGGGAGCCCGCCGCCATGACCTTAGCCTGCCTGGGTACTCACGACATGATCCCCCGGGGGCCGATCCCCGGCAACACCCAGAAGTACCGCCAGTGGGTCACCATCAACGGTCGCCGGACCGAAGCCCTCCGTGACACTGGGGCCAGCGTGACAGCGGTCCGCTGCCATCTGGTGACCCCGGAACAGATCCTTCCTAACGTCCTGTGTCCAGTCCGATCCGCAGATAACTCCGAAACTATGTGTCAGATGGCCCGCATCCCTTTCGAGTGGGGGGGAGTGTCGGGCGTGCTGAAAGTGACTGTCCGCGATGATGCCCCCGTGGACTGCCTCCTTGGGAACAACCTGGAAAGTTCCCCATGGGCTGGCGTCGAACGAAGAGAGCACCTGGGGATGCTAGGCCTTCCCGAGTGGGTCTGTGCGACTACCCGCTCCATGTCCGCCCGAGCCTCCGCCCCAGCGGGGGAAGCTCCAACAGAGGAGCCAGAATGGCCTGCACCTCCGCCGCCCGTCGTCCCCGAGGACGCCGACACCGGGCCCGGCCCCCAAGGGCCCGACCAAGAAGATCTCACCGAGATCGACCGCCTCCCGGAACTCGCTCAATGGCGCCAAGAAGGTGGCCCCACCCGCGAACAGTTCCGGCAGGAACAGAAAACCTGCCCCTCCCTCGAGGGGATGCGACGGCAAGCCGCTACGCAAGCCGCCGGAGACCCCGCGGGGTCCCACTGGGTCTACTGGGACAACGGCCTCCTTTACAGTGAGCAGAAGATTGCCGAGCTAGGGGCCGGCCGGGTGCTGGTTGTACCCCTCCGGTTCAGAGACATCCTCCTGAACTTAGCACATGATGTGCCCCTCGCTGGGCACCTGGGCCAGGACAAAACTTACAGCCGCCTGGTGACCCATTTCTACTGGCCAAAAATGCGAACTGATGTACAGAACCACTGCAGGACCTGCCCGACCTGTCAAGCCAGCGGGAAGAGCGGGGGGAAAGTCAAAGCCCCGCTCCAGCCGTTCCCTGTGGTAACCACCCCCTTCGAGCGAGTGGGAATAGACATCGTAGGGCCCCTGGATCCTCGCACCTCGCAGGGGCACCGTTTCATCCTCGTCCTGGTGGACCACGCCACCCGCTATCCTGAGGCCATCCCTCTCCGAACAATCACGGCCCCCGTGGTGGGCCGAGCCCTCATGAGCATCTTCTCCCGAGCCGGCTTCCCCTGAGAAGTCGTGAGTGATCGGGGTTCCAACTTCATCTCGAAGCATATGCGGTCCCTATGGCAACAGTGCGGGGTCGCATATAAGTTCACCATCCCGTATCATCCCCAGGGAAATGGACTAGTGGAACGCTTTAACCGGACACTGAAGGGAATGATCAAGGGCCTAGAAGAGCCCCTCCGGCGCAAATGGGATGTCCTGCTGCCCTGCCTCCTGTTCGCCTACCGAGAGGTACCCCAGAAGTCCCTGGGGTTCAGCCCGTTCGAACTCTTGTACGGACACCCGGTTCGAGGCCCCCTTAGCCTGGTCAAGGAAGGCTGGGAGACAGCGGTTCGAGATGCCCCACCGGATGTCTACCGGTACCTCCTGACCCTCCGCAATCAGACGCGGAAGTTCAGGGAACTTGCCGAGGCCAACCTGGAAGCCAGTCAGGAGGAGATGAAACGCTGGTATGACCAGAACGCCTCGTCCATCGAGTTCGAGCCGGGCCAGCAAGTCTGGGTCATGTCCCCGGTCGAACCGTGTGCCCTCCAGGACAAATGGACGGGGCCCTTCAAGGTGGTGGAGCGCAAGAGCCCCGTCACCTACCTGGTAGACATGGAGTCCCCCAGGAACCCCCTCCGGGTTCTACACGCTAACCGGCTCAAGCCGCACTTTGCACGCACCGAACTGAGCCTGCTGCTGGCGACCGATGACGGAGCTGAAGACGACTCCGAGCCACTACCAGATCTCCTCAGCACCACCGAGAAAGACGGCTCCTTCGAAGGGGTCCGGCTCTCCTCTACCCTGACCCCGGAGCAGCAACAAGACTGTCGGAAGCTGCTGGGGCAGTTTGCGGATCTGTTTTCCCTCACGCCGGGGGTCACCCGGTGGTGTGTCCACGATGTGGACACCGGAGACAGCCCCCCTGTGAAACAACGCGCTTTTCGAGTGCCCGACCGGGTTCGGGCCTGCATCCAATCCGAGGTGGCCAAGATGTTGGCCCTGGGGGTAGTCGAACCCTCCAACAGTCCCTGGGCCAGTCCCGTTGTCCTGGTCCCGAAAGCTGCTTCCCCCGGAGCAGCGCCCGAGCTCCGGTTCTGTGTTGACTACCGGGGACTGAATGCCGTCACCAGGACCGACGCCCATCCCATCCCCAGGGCGGATGAACTGATCGATCACCTCGGGGCCGCCAGATACCTCAGCACCTTCGATCTCACAGCGGGGTATTGGCAGATCGGCCTTACGCTTGGTGCACAAGAGCGATCGGCCTTCTCGACGCCAGATGGCCACTATCACTTCAAAGTAATGCCCTTCGGCATGAAAAATGCGCCGGCCACCTTCTAGAGGCTAGTAAATCAGGTGCTGGCCGGTCTAGAAGAATACAGCGCCGCCTATCTCGATGACATTGCGGTGTACAGCCTTCACTGGGATGAGCACCTGTCCCACCTCTGGGAAGTCCTGACGGCCCTCCGGCGGGCTGGACTAACCATCAAGGCCAGCAAATGCCAGATAGGCCAAGGGTCCGTGACCTATCTAGGACACCAAGTAGGGAGCGGTCAAGTAGCTCCCCTCCAACCAAAGGTAGACGCCATCCGGGCCTGGGAGCCCCCGGTCACCCAGACCGCCGTCCGAGCCTTCCTGGGGCTCACCGGATACTATCGGCGATTTATAAAAGACTACAGGAGCATTGTGGGGCCCCTCACAGAACTGACCTCAAAGAAACTACCACAGAAGGTGCACTGGACCCCCGCGTGCCAGACAGCCTTCGAGACTTTAAAGACGGCCATGTGCACCGCCCCTGTGCTCCAGGCCCCCAACTACAGCAGAGAGTTTGTAGTCCAAACCGACGCCTCGGAGCACGGCATCGGGGCGGTCCTGTCCCAAGTTAACCCCGAAGGAATCGACCGGCCTGTGGCCTTCATCAGCCGACGCCTCCTGGCAAGAGAACAGCGGTGGAGCACCATCGAGAGGGAAGCCTTTGCCGTGGTGTGGGCCCTCAAGAAGCTCCGGCCCTACCTCTTCGGCACCCACTTCCGAGTCCAGACCGACCACCAGCCCCTGCGTTGGTTGATGCAGATGCGGGGAGAAAACCCGAAACTGCTGCGCTGGTCCATCTCTCTACAAGGGATGGATTTCACTGTGGAGCATCGCCCCGGCAACGACCACGCCAATGCCGACGGCCTGTCCAGATTCTTCCGCCTCGACGAGGAGAATCCCCAAGAAAGTGGGTGACTCTCCCCTGCCTTCAGCTGGGGGGGACGCGTGTTGGACCCGGCCTCATGGCATGGTCCTACCCCTCCCGCATGGCGGGCCCAGGACGACATCAGCCCTCCTCCGGACCTCGGGCGGCCCATTCTGCCCGACCCTGCACGCCCCAACACCACAGATCCGGCTACCATCCCGGATCCCCATCATCGGCCTGGCCCCAGCGTAGGCCCATCACGACCTAAGCACGAGGCCGTGCCCGACTCCATCTTGGGCCTACCACGTCACGACCATGTGGCCTCGACCCCAGCCTCGGCCCCAGCAAAGCCCAGACATCGAGGCACCAAGATTCACCCAGGTGGTCGAGTGGCCACTCGACAGATCCCGGAGGGAGAGGAGTTTCGATGGCCCTCCAGCCGTCCCCGGACGCCTGGTATCGATCGCCCTCCGGCCTCCCTGGGCGCTGGCTCCACCCCCCTGCTGGGTGTCTGGACACCATCATCTCGGCCCCTCTGGCCTCCAGGCGCGAGGGTCTGGACATCAAAGGACCTCCGTCCTATATCTGGGCCAGCCCCGGAGTAGGACGCCAGTTGTATCCTGGACTGGAAGCCCTGCTGACGCTGTCACGGCCGACACCAGACCAGGTCATCCGTAACCCGATGACCATCTGAGAGCCTGCTGGCGCTGCCGCGGCCTACCTTGCTGAAACATCTGAGAGCCTGCTGGCGCGGCCTACCTTGCTGAGACTTCTGAGAGCCTGCTGGCGCTGCCGCGGCCTACCTTGCTGAAACATCTGAGAGCCTGCTGGCGCTGCCGCGGCCTACCTTGCTGAACCATCTGTTAGCCTGCTGGCGCTGCCGCGGCTCGACCTCTCGGAACCCCCCGGCTCGAGGATTGAGAGCTGTGCGTAGGGTATCCCCGTCCTCCGCCCAGAGTAAGACTGTCCCGCTACCTTACCCCTCCTTGCGAGACTTTACAGATCCCTCGATCTGCTTGTACATACTACCAGAAACCCGCAACCTTTTAATAGCTATAAAAGCTTAAGAACTTGACCTCTTGTGTGGTGTCCGTTTGTAGTGTTGTGATTACTCTGCTGTACGATCCTAGGAGAGGACCCTCATTCAGGAGGCCTCTCAGTAAACGCTCGGCTACTTCTCGACGGAGGGGTGGACCTAGGGGTGGTCAGTCAGACATCTTCTGCCTCCCCCGGGTCGCCTTTCTAACATTGGTGGCAAGCGCTGGGATCCGAGCCCCCGCAGATCGTACAGAGAGTGATTCACTCGCTACCCAGAAAAACCCACTGCGACCATGAGCACAGAATTCCAAAAGGAGAAAATGGAAGACTACAGTCACAAGGAACTGAAGCAATTCTGCAAAGATCTAGGCATCGCTACCACTGGCTTAAGCACCAAAGAAGATTTCAAATCGGCCCTGCAGGCCTGGGTGGACGCCGGGGAGGCGCCACCCCCGAGGGAAGATAACCCGGGCCCGAACGGAGGCCCGGAGGCTCAGCTGAACCCAGCGGGAGAGAGACCCGCAAACCCAAACCCGGGCCTCTCCCCCGAAGACGCCCGAGAACGAGAGAGGAACCGGCTCCACGAGTTGGAGCTTGCTCGACTCAAACAAGAAGGAGAGATCCAACTGGCAGAAAGGAAGCTAGCCCTCGAGCAGCTACGGCTAGAAGGAGACCTGGAAGAAAAGCGAAGACAAAGAGACCTCGAGGAGAAAAAACTCATGCTCGAGCACGAGCGCGTCCTCAAAGAACTAGAATTTAAAAACAAGGCAGGCGAGACTACCACCTCCGGGAGTAAGACCTCACCTCCCCTGGTGGACACGAAGGTGCATATACCCAAGGATGTCGTCAAAGAGTACTATAAGAACGACGACATCCAGCAGTGGTTCAAAGCTTACGAGGTCGCCATGGCCGCCCATCGAGTACCCCTCAGGGACTGGGGTGCCGGCCTGTGGGGGAAATTTATCAACGAAGGGAGAGACGCCCTGCTGGAGCTCCCTGATGCCGAGAGGACCTCGTACGAGCACATGAAGACCGCCCTCCTCACTCGCTACGGACTCACCCCGAGATGTACCGGCAGCGATTCCGAGACTGCAAAAAAATCCCCGGTACCACGTGGGTAGAATACGTGAACTATTACAGTAGAGCCTTCGAGGGGTGGACTCGGGGCTGCCAGGTCACCACCTACCAGCAGTTGGTCGACCTCATTCTATGGGAACACCTGTCCAATAACTGTTTCGTCGAACTCCGGCAGCACCTCCTCGACAGCAAATTGACTGAGCCACGAAAACTCGCTGTCGAGGCAGACCGATGGGCCAGCACCCGAGTTCCCCGGAACATGATGGGAGATTACGGCCGGGGGTCCCCGGGGAACCACCGCCCACGAGGGGGTGGAGTAGGCCAGAGCCGGGGTCGAGACACCCCCCAGGGGTCATCCCCTACCTCCACGTCGCCATCCCTGGCCCGGAGAGGGGCCCCCCAGCCAGGCCGGGGCCCCGCCCGAACGTTACGTGCCACAGATGCCAGCGACAGGGGCATTATGCAAATGACCCCCTCTGCCCGATGAACCAGCGACCCGGCACCACCGGGCCCCCAGCCCGCCAGATCACAGCAGCTGCCCTAGGTGAAGAAAGAAGGGAGGAAGAGGACGACGACCCCGAGCAGGCCGAGTGGGAGCCCGCCGCCATGACCTTAGCCTGCCTGGGTACTCACGACATGATCCCCCGGGGGCCGATCCCCGGCAACACCCAGAAGTACCGCCAGTGGGTCACCATCAACGGTCGCCGGACCGAAGCCCTCCGTGACACTGGGGCCAGCGTGACAGCGGTCCGCTGCCATCTGGTGACCCCGGAACAGATCCTTCCTAACGTCCTGTGTCCAGTCCGATCCGCAGATAACTCCGAAACTATGTGTCAGATGGCCCGCATCCCCTTCGAGTGGGGGGGAGTGTCGGGCGTGCTGAAAGTGACTGTCCGCGACGATGCCCCCGTGGACTGCCTCCTTGGGAATGACCTGGAAAGTTCCCCATGGGCTGGCGTCGAACGAAGAGAGCACCTGGGGATGCTAGGCCTTCCCGAGTGGGTCTGTGCGACTACCCGCTCCATGTCCGCCCGAGCCTCCTCCCCAGCGGGGGAAGCTCCAACAGAGGAGCCAGAATGGCCCGCACCTCCGCCGCCCGTCGTCCCCGAGGACGCCGACACCGGGCCCGGCCCCCAAGGGCCCGACCAAGAAGATCTCACCGAGATCGACCGCCTCCCGGAACTCGCTCAATGGCGCCAAGAAGGTGGCCCCACCCGCGAACAGTTCCGGCAGGAACAGAAAACCTGCCTCTCCCTCGAGGGGATGCGACGGCAAGCCGCTACGCAAGCCGCCGGAGACCCCGCGGGGTCCCACTGGGTCTACTGGGACAACGGCCTCCTTTACAGTGAGCAGAAGATTGCCGAGCTAGGGGCCGGCTGGGTGCTGGTTGTACCCCTCCGGTTCAGAGACTTCCTCCTGAACTTAGCACATGATGTGCCCCTCGCCGGGCACCTGGGCCAGGACAAAACTTACAGCCGCCTGGTGACCCATTTCTACTGGCCAAAAATGCGAACTGATGTACAGAACCACTGCAGGACCTGCCCGACCTGTCAAGCCAGCGGGAAGAGCGGGGGGAAAGTCAAAGCCCCGCTCCAGCCGTTCCCTGTGGTAACCACCCCCTTCGAGCGAGTGGGAATAGACATCGTAGGGCCCCTGGATCCTCGCACCTCGCAGGGGCACCGTTTCATCCTCGTCCTGGTGGACCACGCCACCCGCTATCCTGAGGCCATCCCTCTCCGAACAATCATGACCCCCGTGGTGGGCCGAGCCCTCATGAGCATCTTCTCCCGAGTCGCCTTCCCCCGAGAAGTCGTGAGTGATCGGGGTTCCAACTTCATCTCGAAGCATATGCGGTCCCTATGGCAACAGTGCGGGGTCGCATATAAGTTCACCACCCCGTATCATCCCCAGGGAAATGGACTAGTGGAACGCTTTAACCGGACACTGAAGGGAATGATCAAGGGCCTAGAAGAGCCCCTCCGGCGCAAATGGGATGTCCTGCTGCCCTGCCTCCTGTTCGCCTACCGAGAGGTATCCCAGAAGTCCCTGGGGTTCAGCCCGTTCAAACTCTTGTACGGACACCCGGTTCGAGGCCCCCTTAGCCTGGTCAAGGAAGGCTGGGAGACAGCGGTTCGAGATGCCCCACCGGATGTCTACCGGTACCTCCTGACCCTCCGCAATCAGACGCGGAAGTTCAGGGAACTTGCCGAGGCCAACCTGGAAGCCAGTCAGGAGGAGATGAAACGCTGGTATGACCAGAACGCCTCTCCATCGAGTTCGAGCCGGGCCAGCAAGTCTGGGTCATGTCCCCGGTCGAACCGTGTGCCATCCAGGACAAATGGACGGGGCCCTTCAAGGTGGTGGAGCGCAAGAGCCCCGTCACCTACCTGGTAGACTTGGAGTCCCCCAGGAACCCCCTCCGGGTTCTACACGCTAACCGGCTCAAGCCGCACTTTGCACGCACCGAACTGAGCCTGCTGCTGGCGACCGATGACGGAGCTGAAGACGACTCCGAGCCACTACCAGATCTCCTCAGCACCACCGAGAAAGACGGCTCCTTCGAAGGGGTCCGGCTCTCCTCTACCCTGACCCCGGAGCAGCAACAAGACTGTCGGAAGCTGCTGGGGCAGTTTGCGGATCTGTTTTCCCTCACGCCGGGGGTCACCCGGTGGTGTGTCCACGATGTGGACACCGGAGACAGCCCCCCTGTGAAACAACGCGCTTTTCGAGTGCCCAACCGGGTTCGGGCCTGCATCCAATCTGAGGTGGCCAAGATGTTGGCCCTGGGGGTAGTCGAACCCTCCAACAGTCCCTGGGCCAGTCCCGTTGTCCTGGTCCCGAAAGCTGCTTCCCCCGGAGCAGCGCCCGAGCTCCGGTTCTGTGTTGACTACCGGGGACTGAATGCCGTCACCAGGACCGACGCCCATCCCATCCCCAGGGCGGATGAACTGATCGATCGCCTCGGGGCCGCCAGATACCTCAGCACCTTCGATCTCACGGCGGGGTATTGGCAGATCGGCCTTACCCCTGGTGCACAAGAGCGATCGGCCTTCTCGACTCCAGATGGCCACTATCACTTCAAAGTAATGCCCTTCGGCATGAAAAATGCGCCGGCCACCTTCCAGAGGCTAGTAAATCAGGTGCTGGCCGGTCTAGAAGAATACAGCGCCGCCTATCTCGATGACATTGCGGTGTACAGCCTTCACTGGGATGAGCACCTGTCCCACCTCTGGGAAGTCCTGACGGCCCTCCGGCGGGCTGGACTAACCATCAAGGCCAGCAAATGCCAGATAGGCCAAGGGTCCGTGACCTATCTAGGACACCAAGTAGGGAGCGGTCAAGTAGCTCCCCTCCAACCAAAGGTAGACGCCATCCGGGCCTGGGAGCCCCCGGTCACCCAGACCGCCGTCCGAGCCTTCCTGGGGCTCACCGGATACTATCGGCGATTTATAAAAGACTACGGGAGCATTGTGGGGCCCCTCACAGAACTGACCTCAAAGAAACTACCACAGAAGGTGCACTGGACCCCCGCGTGCCAGACAGCCTTCGAGACTTTAAAGACGGCCATGTGCACCGCCCCTGTGCTCCAGGCCCCCGACTACAGCAGAGAGTTTGTAGTCCAAACCGACGCCTCGGAGCACGGCATCGGGCGGTCCTGTCCCAAGTTAACCCCGAAGGAATCGACCGGCCTGTGGCCTTCATCAGCCGACGCCTCCTGGCAAGAGAACAGCGGTGGAGCACCATCGAGAGGGAAGCCTTTGCCGTGGTGTGGGCCCTCAAGAAGCTCCGGCCCTACCTCTTCGGCACCCACTTCCGAGTCCAGACCGACCACCAGCCCCTGCGTTGGTTGATGCAGATGCGGGGAGAAAACCCGAAACTGCTGCGCTGGTCCATCTCTCTACAAGGGATGGATTTCACTGTGGAGCATCGCCCCGGCAACGACCACGCCAATGCCGACGGCCTGTCCAGATTCTTCCGCCTCGGCGAGGAGAATCCCCAAGAAAGTGGGTGACTCTCCCCTGCCTTCAGCTGGGGGGGACGCGTGTTGGACCCAGCCTCATGGCGTGGTCCTACCCCTCCCGCATGGCGGGCCCAGGACGACATCAGCCCTCCTCCGGACCTCGGGCGGCCCATTCTGCCCGACCCTGCACGCCCCAACACCACAGATCCGGCTACCATCCCGGATCCCCATCATCGGCCTGTCCCCAGCGTAGGCCCATCACGACCTAAGCACGAGGCCGTGCCCGACTCCATCTTGGGCCCACCACGTCACGACCACGTGGCCTCGACCCCAGCCTTGGCCCCAGCAAAGCCCAGACATCGAGGCACCAAGATTCACCCAGGTGGTCGAGTGGCCACTCGACAGATCCCGGAGGGAGAGGAGTTTCGATGGCCCTCCAGCCGTCCCCGGACGCCTGGTATCGATCGCCCTCCGGCCTCCCTGGGCGCTGGCTCCACCCCCCTGCTGGGTGTCTGGATACCATCATCTCGGCCCCTCTGGCCTCCAGGCGCGAGGGTCCGGACATCAAAGGACCTCCGTCCTATATCTGGGCCAGCCCCGGAGTAGGACGCCAGTTGTATCCTGGACTGGAAGCCCTGCTGACGCTGTCACGGCCGACACCAGACGAACTCATCCGTAACCCGACGACCATCTGAGAGCCTGCTGGCGCTGCCGCGGCCTACCTTGCTGAGACTTCTGAGAGCCTGCTGGCGCTGCCGCGGCCTACCTTGCTGAAACATCTGAGAGCCTGCTGGCGCTGCCGCGGCCTACCTTGCTGAGACTTCTGAGAGCCTGCTGGCGCTGCCGCGGCCTACCTTGCTGAAACATCTGGCGCTGCCGCGGCCTACCTTGCTGAACCATCTGTTAGCCTGCTGGCGCTGCCGCGGCTCGACCTCTCGGAACCCCCCGGCTCGAGGATTGAGAGCTGTGCGTAGGGTATCCCGTCCTCCGCCCAGAGTAAGACTGTCCCGCTACCTTACCCCTCCTTGCGAGACTTTACAGATCCCTCGATCTGCTTGTACATACTACCAGAAACCCGCAACCCTTTACTAGCTATAAAAGCTTAAGAACTTGACCTCTTGTGTGGTGTCCGTTTGTAGTGTTGTGATTACTCTGCTGTACGATCCTAGGAGAGGACCCTCATTCAGGAGGCCTCTCAGTAAACGCTCGGCTACTTCTCGACGGAGGGGTGGACCTAGGGGTGGTCAGTCAGACATCTTCTGCCTCCCCCGGGTCGCCTTTCTAACAAGAAGGGAAATAGGACGAAAGTTTTTGGGGTCAGAGTGATCTTTTTCCTCTTTTGGAATCACTACAATGGTGGCATCAGCAGCAGAACCAGAAACAGATCCATCCTTAATAAAGGCATCAAAAACAGATTGAAGCTTGGGAACAATCAAAGGAAGAAAGGTTTTGTAAAACAAAATAGGGTATCCATCAGGCCCTGGAGCTTTTCCAGAACGAGTGGCTTTAATTTCTGCAATAATTTCGTCAGAGGTAATTGGACCATTTAAAGAACTATTATCCTCCACAGAAATAGATTTTACTGGGACAGATTTTAAGAACTCTTGACATTGCTCAAAAGAGGATTGATTAGAAGGATAGGTTATTATAAAAACCACGAAAAACTTCAAGAATCTCCTCAGTCTGAAATTTTTTATTGCCAAGGTGATCATTAATAGAAGAAATCTGAGAAGAGTTCTAAGAAGATTCCTGATATTTTAAGGTAGCCGCAAGAATCTTACCAGCTCGTTTTTTTAACAATAGCCTTTTGGATTTCTGAGCCTGAACCCCAATATGGGCTCTTTTGGTGACTATGGTGTTATATGTATATTTTAATTGCTTAATCGACTGTAGGCAAGATTTATCTTTAGAATGTCGAAAAAGAGCTTCTAGATTTTTTATCTCAGTTGCCAAGTCGGTAAGTTCCTTTTTGATAGCAGCATTCCTTTTCGACATACACTAAATAACCTTACCACGGAAAGTACACTTAAACGAATCCCAGAGGACAATTGGGGAAGTAACTGAGCCTTCATTCTCAAGAAAAAAATTATCAATTTCATTGGAGAATTCACGAATCTGGGAATCATCATGCAAAATTTCAGTATTTAATCTCCAGGAGCGAGGTCTTGTCTTAGGAGCAAAGGACAGCAACGTAAAAGTAACCGCCGCATGATCAGAAATCAGAATAGGGTGAATAAGCGGAGAGGAAGAAGAAGAAACCAGAGAGGAGTGTACCAATAAATATTCAATACGCGAAAGGGTAGAATGAGGGGGAAAAAAGAAAGAAAAATCACTACCAGTGGGGTTATGTAGACGCCATATATCCTCAAGATGAGATATAGAACACAAATTAATTAGTTGTTTATGCGATATAGGAGGGCGAAACTGAAAAGCTGAATTTCTATCTAGAATGGGATCCATTGGTAAATTGAAATCCCCACCAACAATAAGATTACCCGAGTGAGGTGTGTCGTTCAATTTTTTGGTAACTGCTTTCCAAAAAGACGGATCATCTTTGTTAGGGGCGTAAATATTCATGACTGTTAGAAGCGGCTGTCTCTAGTTGGCAGAGGTATACACTTCTGACAAATAGGGACACACCTTTTCCAGTCAGGGCAAGGGGATCACACACTTAGATAACCCCTGCTCACCCCCTTGGTAGCTTGGCAAAGCAGACAGGCTTATCTCAGAGGCAGTGCATTAAGCATTTATGACCACATACAGTAATAAAGTGAAAACACTACAAATGGCACGACACAGTAGTATTATAAAAATAAGGATTTTTATATAAGGCTTAGCACAAGACCAAATAACGACAAAAATATACCACAATCCTAATAAATACTCTTGGAAGGAAAAATAATAGTTCAAGCGTAGTTTCTTCTTAGAACAAAGTCTTTAGTATCAAAAGCAACTCTTCTTCTTTAAAACACAGTTCTTGGCAACAATGTAACCCACACGGGAGTCACACGACGTCGAGGCAAAGTTAATTCAAAGGTTCGGCGTCGACCGCGAGGAGCGCTACGTCGAGTCCGGAGTCGCACAGACCCCAACAACACAGTACCTTGGAAAAGTGAAGCACTCGATGATCAGCGGCGTCGAGATGTCCGGCGTCGCGTCTTCGGCGTCGATCGGACTTCGGAGTCGGGACGATCTGCAGCGGCGTCGACCGAAGTCAGGCAGGAGCAGCGCTCACGAGGTGAAGCAGGATACGGCGTCGTCGTCGATGTCGATGTTGCAAGGGTGAGCAGCGCTCACGGCGTAGAGAGGGCTCGATGTTGATGCGATCAGCAGCGGCATCGACACAGGGTCACTTGGAGCGGGAGCCGAACTCGCTACTCACTGGCGTCGCTACTGGCGTCGATCGGGCCCGGCGGCCAGCGTCGAAGGTGCGGGACACTGGAGCCGTTACTCACGATGTCGAGCTGAATTTGGCGGCGTCCGTCGGCGTCGAGATTGCTGGATTCTTCAGAGGTGCTGGATTTTCAGGTTCCAGCAACAAGCACTTTTAGCAAATAAATGAAGTCCTTTAGCCCTGTGACTTCAACAGGAGACTGGCACTTCTTCCAGCCCTTGGAGATTTTCTTGAGCAAAGCTTGAGAGTACACACTCAGTTCCTCTCTCCTGGTTCCTTGGCAAAAATAAAGAAGCAACTGCAGGATTCCCCCAAGAAACAGCACTCTGGCAGAAGGGGTAGGCAGTCCTTGGATCAGCAGGCTTCTTGTCCTTGGTTCAGGTTTCCTTGTCAGAAGTGATCTAAATTCTTGGTTCAGGGGTCCTTCTCTTATACCCCTTTTTGGCTTTGATCCCTTTGTCCATGCAGGGGAATTTCCCCCCATCTCGGGTTTGTTGTGGGTGTTGCCAGGCCGAGGCACCTGGCCTATTCACTGTGCAGGGCAGTCTTCAGCCGCCCAGCAGGAGCGGAGCCAGCATTGTCACTGGCAGGGGCAGGGCCATCAGTTGCCCGGCAGGAGGGGGGCCAGGAAAGTCCCAGGCAGGCACAGAGTCATCAGCGCCTGGCAGGGGGGCGGAGCCAGCATTGTATCGGGCAGGGCAGGCTATCAGGAGCTACTCTTCCCCTATTCTCAATGCAAATGCCCCACTCATCCCACACTGACTCATTCAGACCTCTGGAGCCCCCCAGCTCCTGTCACACGCACACCAGAACCAGCAGAGACCGGTAGACAGTTAGACAAGAAAATAGCTACTTTCTAAAAGTGCTATTTTCAAACACAGAGTCCAAAAACCATCCACCCAAATGGATGCGTTATTAAACCCTGAGTTCAGGGATACCAAACTCGGCATTGCACCATGCTCCCCGAGCCTGCTAGGATTATAGCATTAATAATCCTGGCAGCCCATTCTAACTGATGGAGAGCAGGTAACCTTACAATAGTGAAAAACGAATATGGCTGTAATTCACTATTAGGACATGCCAACCTTGTCAGGCTTGTCCTTCCTTATGCTTACAAGGCACCCTGCCCTTGGGCCTACCATAGGGGTGACTAACATGAAGTTAAGGGAAGGTTTAGGGACTGGCAAGTAGGTGTACTTGCGCAGTCCTCGTGACAGTCAGAGTGCACGTGGTCTAGCAATGGTAGACCTTCAGACATACTTTTACTAGGCCGCTCTTGTGGGTGGCACAACACGTGCTGCAAGCCCACGAGCAGCATTTGTATTTACAAGCCCTGGCACTCTTGGTGCACTCTACTAGGGACTAATAGTAAACCAAATAAGCCAACCATGGAATTCAATCAATACAGCAATTTCACATAGGGAGCACTTGCACTGTGGCACTGATCAGCAGTGGCACAGTGCCCAAAGCAATATACCAGCAAAAACATCGTAAACAGAGGAGGCAAAACAGAAAAAATGGAGGAGAGACTCATGCCAATGATGCCAGGTCTAACAATGACATAAAGATCAGCATTGCCATCAGACAGCTTAGTTAATAACCAGCGACCCTCGGTATCGTGCTCAGAAGAGAATATGGACAAGCCCGAATTTTTAGAGATGAAAGTGATAATCCCATTTCTTTTACCACAAGCATTGGAGCAAACAACATCTGATACCCACTCCTTCTTTAGGAAGACTGCCTCTCTGGCAGAGACCTTTGTTTCCTGAAAAAGAACTAGATCCGAGGAAAGAGACTTGCAATAATCCAAGATTTTTGACCTCTTGACTGGATGGTTCAAACCCTTAACATTAAGGGACAACACATTCAAGCCAGACATAATCTTGCAGAAAAAAGAAAATACAATACATGGGTGAGAGAAAGCAAACAAGCAACACCAATACAAGCAACCAACCACAAAGCATTAAGACCAAAAACGGAGAATCCTATGAGGAAATCCAAAGAGAGAAAAGAAAGAAGAGAGAAAGAAAAAGATGAAAGTGAGAGAAGATAGAGACAGATAATCAAGGAAAGGCAAGAGAAGGAGGGAAAAGAAATTAACGAGAAAGGTCTGAAAAAGACCAAATTCATAATAGGGGGAACGTGGGAAGACGAGCAAGGGGACCATCATGAGGTATAATAACAATCAGCTTGAACAACCCCAATGTAACACCTAACTTGGTATGAGTAATTAGGAAAAGGCAGACAACTGAAATTTGGACTGATAGTAAGAGGAATATTAGAAAAAGAACAATTCAACCGGTAAGTCTATAGAAAAAATATGCATATATCAAATACTACATTAGAGGAGAGAGAGAGCACTATGAAAAAATGAATGAAACCGAAGGGAGAAAGACATCAAATAAGTGTGAAACATGCCAATCAATGATGTGTAAGTAGAAAAAGACAAGAAGTAATTAAATAGGAAATAGGTAGAAACTAAAATGTAACAAAACAGTAGCTGACTCTAAAGGGTATAGGACCATTATATGAATAAAATCACAGAAATAGCTTAAATAGATACTAAGACTAAGTAAACTAAGCAAGAGCAAACCTCAAATGCATCAGGAAAAAAATGAATAATAAGAAACGAACTACCCAAGAAGACTATAAAACGCAATATAAATACGATAAATTACAATAAATTAGCCCTAGTAGAGGAAGATATTAAATAGCTGTTAAGCAGAACAATCAATGAAACAGCAATGGAGATATGTATAAGAACTAAGTATACAGTAAATATTCAAAGGCACGGATAAGCAATTAATTACTGTTCGTAAAATATATAAACCTTGTTATATTTAATCTAATGGAAAAAGGAAGGAACATCTTAAATATATCAATTGCATATATGATACCTAGACAAGATAGCAATAAAGTGCAATTTAAATATAATAACTTAGACCTAGTAGAGAAACGCATCTAATAATGGTAAAGCACACTAATCAATGAAGCAACAATTAAATAAGCATATAAATAAATAGAACAAACAATAACTGTAACATGGTAAGAACAGCTTAATGCTAGCTATATAGAAATAGATAATAGAAATCTGCGAACAAGTCTTGTAACCAAACAATAAACTGTACAAGAAATATTCAAGCAAATAATCAATAAAGACATACAAAGAATAACGAAACACCAAACGGAAGAACCAAGTAAAAAACAAGTGAAGAAAATTGACGTTGCAGAAGACTAGAGGAAACCTAAGATCGAGGATAGAAAAAAGACCAACTCTCACATACGGATGATAGGAACATAAAGGATACCATAAAGTGAAAAAAACAACAAGAGGAACCTAGCATGGACATAGACCCTACAAATAGAACAAAAAACAGGTAGACGCGAAAAGACTTAGCAGGAATAAGGGCAACCGGAAAAAATACACAAAATTGAAAAAGGGAACATAAATGAGATATGTCTAATATAACAATCAATTACATCATAAAGAAGGAAAGGAGAACAAACCATGGGGAAGAAAAAAAAACACTACCAAAGCGAAAAGATCTTGGCAGGAATAAGGACAATCGAAAGAGAAGGCACTACTACAATAATCAAAAAGAGACAAAAAGTAGAAATACCTAAAATACCAATCAACGACATCATAGAGATGGAAAGGAGAACACACCAGGGAAAAGGAGAACACACTACCAAAAACTTAACTTACATTACCACGCACAAAAACACCAAAGACGCACCATCAACAGTGGACCAGAAAAACACCATGCAGGTCTAAAAAAGACAAGCTCAATAGATCTGGAAAAGAGAAAAAAACATTGCAGGCATAGGAATCACATCAAGTGCCAGAAGCACCAGGAAGAAGCGAAGCCTCCATTTGAAGGTCCATGTGTAGCTCCATCTGATTGTCTAAGAAAGAGGCCAAATCAGCAGGTTCATCGAAGATTCTGGAATGACCTTTGAAGTTAATGCGAAATTTTGAAGGGCTAGAGAAGGAAAAGGGGATATTCATCTCTGATAGACGTTTCTGGAGATTAAGAAAGCCTTTCCTCCTTATCACCGTGTCTCTGGCAAAGTCTTGAGAAATTGAGATGCGATGACCTTCCCAGGAGACAGCTTTAACCTTCCGCATATGAGCCAAATTTTGTTCCGTGTGTTGATGACGCAGCGGTTTAAAAATGATCGCCCTTGGTTGCGTAGCAGATTTAGAACGAAAGGTGGGGACACGATGTGCCCGTTCCAGCTCAAAGTCTCTTTGAAAAGAAATTTGTAGGGTAGAAGGCAACCATTGGTACAAAAAGTCAATCATAGACGGTGCTACTTTCTCGGCTTCTTCAGGAAGGCCAAAAATGCGCAGGTTGGATCTGCGGTTACGGTCCTCCTGCTCAGTGAGATCCCTCCGCAATGCTGCCATTGAGCGCTCTAACTGCAAAAGAGATCGAGATTGCTTCTGCATATTATCCTCTGCACCACTGATACGTGTCTCCGTGGCAGAGACACGAAGGGAGAGAGCCTTAAGATCATTCCTGATGGCTGACACCTCCACTTGTAGCAAATCTGTATTAGTTTTGGTAGACTGCGCAATGTCATGTACATCATTAAGACGCGTCGGAATAGTCTCCAAAGTGGAATTGGTATCTTTTTGAGAAGATTCAGGTGTAGGAGATACTTGTTTGGACCTCTTAAGAGAGGCTTTGGAATCTTTTGCGTCTTTAGCAGTTGGTGACAAGCCCATATTTGCAGCCATAGAGCCCACAAAACAGAGGGAGAAGAAGAAACCACTTCAGATAAATGAGGGAAAGCAAAAGGCCAGAGGATATTGGCGTACTCAGTATGCAAAAAAAAAAGAAATGAGCACAAATAGGAGAGCGCACGTCCAGCAGGTAAAGCAGAGTAATAAATAATGGCGGACTTACACGCAAAAAGAGAGGAATCTCATCACAATAATATCATGACCCTGCAGGTATCAAGAGGACGCCGTTAGAAACCAAAAAAACAAAAAGCAGGGTACCAAAGAGCATATAAGTACCATTGAAAGGCAGTGGAGGCGCTCTGAAGGAAGGGAAAGTAGAATGGAATCCAAAATAGACTCACTTTAAGCAGCCACGCAGCATGAAGAGTGAAAGAAAACCGTCATAGGCTTATAAAGGATAACAATAGTCACCAGCACCTGTTTACCCGCATTCCTGGCAAGTTCTAAGCGATGGCACTGCCGTTTTGTGAGGAAAATCGGAACTTCGTCAGTGAAGAAAAACAAAATGGCGACCGCTCGTAGAAACACCGAGCGCCACCTCAAAACGGCAAAAAATCAGGCACCAGCAGCTCCAGGCCGCAGGAAGGTCGCCCAAACAGCACTCGGCAGCTTCCGACACATGAGACCCGCTTTGGACGACTGTGGGGTAACTGGAAGCGGTTGAAAACCTCCGACGGCCCTCGTTCGTCTTGGAGCTCAAGCGCGACCCGCCATCTCCTAGCGGCGCACAAGCCACGCCCCCTCTCCCTCTCTGTTTTAACATGTATACATATTTCAATTCTATACTCTTCAGAACATCAGCTAACTCAAAAATGCAGCTTGGGAATGCAGGGGAGTATTCAAGTAAAACAGACAGAACTGTGAATGACACTTCTACCTTCCAGTTTTACGTGGTTTCACTTTCTTTTAAGCCAAATATATTTATTTTTCATGACTTTTCCTCAGCTGTATTCTGATAGTGGCTTCATTTTGAAGCAACATTTCTATTTACAAAAATTCAAAGGGCTGTGTACTTCGCTGAAGATCTTTGTGCAGTAACCGTCCCATCTTAAGAGCATATGACGGTGTCACAAATGCGGGCTAGTTTTTCTGACAGCTTAAAGAATTAACAGTTAGGATTTTGATTGCATGGCACATTACATGAATTGAGCTGGAAGTCCAAACGGGAGAAATCAGTAAATGAGTGCCATTTTTGCACTTCAATGCAACTTTGTAATGAATAGAGTCCTGGTGACCATTTATGCCTGGTTACCCCTTACTTTAAGTCGAGCAAGCAGCACATGCGCTGTTCTAGGCTCAACCTAAAAAGACTACACACAGGTTTATAAAATAGATTCTTTTATTATAAACTAGACCAAAACAACAAAAACACAACATATAGAAATTGAGATATTGATTTTTGAAAGAATAAATGCAGTAAAGCACTTCGAAGCAAGTAGTGCTAGTAAGGTTACTTTAGGTCATGCTTGATCGAGGTAAAGTCAAAGTTTGGGCTGGCTGCGATGGAGCGCTGGCTACAGGACCCACACAGCCCCCAGTGAAAACAAGCTTTGGCTCAGCCAATAGGTCTCGTCTTTGGGCCCATATGAGTATTTAGTTATGCAGCACAATATCCTTGGTGCAACAACATCAACTGTTGCATGGCTAAACAACACATAAGGTCCCAAAGGCGAGACCTATTGGCTATGCCAATGCTTGTTTAGCTTATGGTGGGTAGTGGGAGAGATAACTGGAGAGTCGGTGTTGAAAAGAAAATTCAGCACAGACAGCAAGGTGCTGGGGATGGAAGGGAAGAAGCAACATGGACAAGGATGTATGGGGGTAGGAGGGGGGAACAACACTGGATTGAAGACTCACCTAGCAGACCCCAGGCAGTGTTTTGTTTCCATGTATTTGTTTGGCATTATTTATAGCAAAAGTGAAGGCTGTTGTTACACTAAATAGTCGCTGCTGGCTCTGTATTCCCGTCCCCCTTGTTCTGCACTACTTTGTTAAACCTCACCCCTCACAGTCCTTCTTTGCTTTTTAGTTGGGCTTGCTCGTTATAACAACAAAGTGCGCACAACCCCGTTGAAACACTCTCTGAATCTGTAGAAAAAGTAAGGCATTTGAAGAATACTTTTTAGCGCTAAAGAGAATGTATAACTTATCAAACAACTAGGAAACTTCTTGAGCTCTTAATGAAAGTACATTCACTTGAAAATTAAAAGTCCTAATATATATGTTAAAAAACTCAGGGGGATATTCTCAAGGACCGGCGATACCTACCGCAAAGGCCAGTTAGCAGCAGTTTTTTTATCGCTGCCTAACCCTGAAAACTATAACCAAGTTAGCGATGTATTACCAAGCCATCGCTAAATGGCGATAGTATCAGGGAAAGTCAGTGAAAACTGCTGCTAACATCAGCGCAATGGCAGCAGGAAATTCGGCGTTAGCGGGCGATAACTACTGATAGGCCTACTAGCGGCAAAAATACTCATGTTACTCAGCCCAATGTGAGGTTTTTTTTGTGTCTAATGCAAAAAATAGCCTCTCAGTCAACCTCCATTATAAAATAGGCATAAAAAACAATAAACTGCAGAATGGAGCAGCCAGGGCCAAGTGCAGTATACGTCAACAACCCCCGCAAGCCAGCCAATTTCCAGGATGACCAGGATGAGAGCCTTGATGCCTCGCTGGACCTGCGCCTGGAGCCTGGATCCCTCGCTGGTCCTGCACCTGGAGCCTGGATGCCTCGCTGGACCTGTGTATGGAGCCTGGATTCCTCGCTGGAACTGTGCCTGGAGCCTGGATGCCTCGCTGGACCTGCATCTTGAGCTTGGATGCCTTGCTGGACCTGCGCCTGGAGCCTGGAAGCCTCACTGGACCTGCGTCTGGAGCCTGGAGTGGGCTGCTGAGGAGCGGTGGGGTCATTGAGCCATGGCGGTAGGGATCGAGTAGTGAAGATCGCTCATACCTGGTGGTGAAGTCTGGCAGGTCGCATGGAGAGACACGTTGCTGACTTATGTGAAAAGACCGCCTTGCGCACCTTCGAGCTGTCAATAGTAGAGGCGCTCTTGCGCCCCAACGCAGGGAGGTCTGCATCGCATACTACGATCCACCACTACACCGGGGTGCACGGAGGGGATTAACAACGGTAGGTGCTGCCTCTCTGCATCACAGGCCGAATGATGTTGGGCTGGCCGGACGCTGTGGAGGGTGAGGCCCCTGAGCTGTGCCGAACTTGTGAGGCGTGTGCGCTGCAACTTCAAGCGAGTGCAACCCAAAACTAACCTTTGCACCCCAAACCCAACTGTGAACTCTGGAATTCCTTTTTGATCCCCCATGACACAACCAAAAATCTAATTTGCCCCAAATGCACACCCCAATTTCAATATTATACACCAAATGCACCACCCAATTTCATATTTCACCCTAAAACACACCCAAAATTCCATATTTTACCCCAAAACACACCTAAATTCCATATTTTACCCCAACACACACCCCAATTTTCATATTTTACATTCAAAACCCATACCTACCCAAAAAAGTTTAAATTACCCCATCACTGACATCAAATGTGATGTTAAGGCACCTGCGTTGTCGGAGTTGCTTTGTTGACAATGCACTGCCTGCATTGTAATGGTCATCTCCTGTGTCAAAGGCAACCCATAGGCTATGCCGTTTGCATCTATCTGCCCCTGGACCGCGCTCTGCTCAAAGGAGCTTTCCTCTTGGACACTCCACCGCTGCGACACCAGCACCCTCCTCGCCATCAACCCTGTACGCCAACTTGCCTGCTAGGACCAAGCTCCTCATGGTCGGGTGCCCGCAAGGAGCACCCAACCATAATAATAATAATAATAGTAATAGTTTATTTGTAGTGCGCCTGGCTACCTCAAAAGTTGTGTCCCCGTGCTAGAAGCAAGTCAGCAAGAGAAATTGAGACTGCTGGACTAATGTTTGTACGGCCAGGTTTTCAGTCCTCTGCGGAAGGTTGGTTCAGATTTCTCTGCGCGCAGCCAGAAAGGAAGAGTATTCAAATTCTTAGCCGCTAGGTAGCCAAAGGATCAGGCGCCCATCCTAGCTTTCATTATCCTTGGGTAAGTGTGTGCCTGTCGATCTTAACTGGCGGCTGGGATTGTACGGGGTGAGAAAATCATACAGGTAGCTGGGGCCTTTCCCCTGTAGGCTCTTATGACAGACACACATGGCTTTAAAGAGAACTCTTTTTTAGATAGGCAGCCAATGTAGTGAGTCGAGAGCTCTTGTCGTAGAAGCACGACTAGGAAGATTGAGAACAAGGCGTGCTGCTGCCTTTTGAATGCGTTGGAGGCGTATCATGCAGTCTTTTGGCGCCCCCAGATATAGGACATTCCCGTAATCAAGTTGTGAGGTCACCAGTGTGGACTATGGTTTTCCTTGCTGATACAGGAAGAAAGTCTAGGGTATTTTTCAGCATCTTCAAAGTGCTGAAACAACTCCCTTCCACCTTTCAGGTTTGAGACTCAAATGAGAGTTTAGGATCGAGCCATACTCCTAAGTTTTTAACCTCGGTTTTGGGCTCAGGGATATACCCCAGTGTTTGAGGCCACCAGGCTGTTTCCCAGATGGAGGGGGATTTCCCGACGATTATGACCTCTGTTTTGCTACCATTCAATTCAAGGCAGTTGTTAGACATCCATGAGGCCAAATCATCGAGACAGGACGACAACTGTAGTGCTGATTCGCTAGAGTCTTGTGCCAAGGTCACCACAAGCTGTGTATCATCAGCATACGATACCATGGAGATCTTGAAGTTGTCCAAAGGTCCAATGGATACATTAAAAAGGGTGGGACTCAGAATAGATCCCTGTGGGACCCCTTGGTGAAGTGACAGGGTTTTGGAACGATGTTTTTTTTTTTGCGATTTGGACACTACGATCTGCCAAAAAGGACAGCATCCACTGTAGTGCTACCCCATCCAGACTGCACATCCCTTAAATGTTGAATGAGAAGCTTGTGGGATACCATGTCGAAGGCGGCACTTAGGTCCAACAGGACCAAGGCCACTGTCTGAACGGCATCCGCCTGTCTCTGTAGTGTCGCTGTTGCAAAAAGGAGAGCGGATTCGGTATAGCGGGATGCTCTGAAACCTGACTGCGTCAGATGTAGAAGGTTATGTGTTTTGATATGTTCCACTAATTGTTTGTTCACAACCTTTTTCGTGAGTTTAGATATATAGGGGAGCAGCGAGATGGGACGCAGGTTATCCAGTAGCTCAGGGTTGGCTGAGGGCCAATCACATGTTTGTGATCACATGAGGTATGCCAATCACATGTTTCCATGCCATCGGAACCTCTCCGCATTTGACGACTGCATCTATTAGTTGCTGTATGTTGGGTATTATCAGTTCAATTCCCTCCTGTATTCTGTTCAGTGCCGCTGGGTCATCGGGGGAGCCATATTTGATTTGTAGAGCCATTTCCTCGAGCACCAGTGCAAGGGGGGTGAGAAACTCGCGCAAGGGTGGCAAGCTCATCCAAGTAATTTCCTCATTAGGTTCACTAAGGCAGTTCGGACTTCCTCACGGAAGGCGTTGTGTATAGTGGATACTTTTTGGAGGAAGTAGTCTGCAATTACGTTTCATTGCTCTTCAGAACTGCTAATTGTTGTGAGTGTCCTCTCCAGGGACGAGAGCTCTTTCAGCGTGGCGTACAGTTCCTTAGAGGAATTTTCTGCTGTGTAAATTCTCTCTTTATGGTACATGGAGCGCCTCTCTTTGAGGAGGGATTGGTATTTGTTCTGTGCTGTTTTTTAAGCTTTTTCTGATTCTTTGGAGAAAGCTATTATCCATTTTCGTTCTAGACGCTTACAACCCTGTTCAGCATTTCTGAGCTCTTCGCTAAACCCGGGCGCCGGAGGAGGCATTGCCATCACCTACAAACGCACACTGCGACTGACCACGCACACTAGTGACCCAAGGGTGACCATGGACCACCTGAACTCCCAGATCCGGACCAAGCCCAAACACATCCTCTGTGGCACCCTCATGTGCAGGCTCCCTGGGCCCTGGCCCCCCATTCTCCAATACCATTGTAGACCTCATTGCCCCACAGGGTCTCCCATCCACCGACGAAATCCTTCTCAGTGAACTCAAGTTCCACCTGGAGAACCCCAGTGACCAGGACACCAGCCCAACCTGGGGAAGGTCCCCTACATCAGACGCAAGCAGCAAGTCACCTCAACAAGCCACATAGTAGGACACACAGTCGAGCACGTCACCTCCGCGAGCGGGAACTTCAACTACAGCCACAACACTGGACTCTCCTGGTCGGACCATCATTGGTAAAATCACGTCTTCACCTTGCCCACCGGACGCCACCGCGATCATCGCACCCCCTTGCAGCTGGATCAAGGCCACCGAAGAACAGCTTGCCCACTACCTCAGCAACAACACTCCACCAATGCTTCCAAACAATGACACCGCAGCTGGCAACCACCACCGATGGATCTCCAACAGCGCCGACATTTGGGCACACCTGATGAATGGCACTGCGTCAGTACCTTCTGCCTGCCTGATGGCAGGCGTGAGGGTGACGCAGTGCCACAGGGATAGGCTGGCCCCATGCATTGCTGGAGTTGTGTCATGGTTGTGACATGACTGCAGCAATGTGTGACTTTAGCGCAGACAGATACGACAGGATGCCTGACCTATCTGTCATTACTTGCGTAATGGAGCGCTGTCCAGTGAATACAGCGCATCCATGCTGTCGCAAAAAGGGTGTAGTGAGAAGTGTTGCAATGCTGTCTTGTTGCAACACTTTTCATGACTGGGGCCCAGGAATGCGCACTATCTTATTGATGGTGCGCATTCCTGCACTGTAGTTTTGTCGCTGGGCAGCGCTGCAACATTGCCTGCAGCACTGTCCAGCACCAAAACATGCTGTGATGTGGCTCCAAGCGTTATCCCCATTTTTAAGACCATCTATTTTCTGGTCTTAAGTAACTGGCTCTAACTTCAGTTAGAGCCATTTTTTTGGTCTTCAGAAGTTCAAGGATCCCCTTGTGAATATGGAGTAATGTTGTTAGTGGGCATTTTTGAACGGGTACTCCTCTCCTGCATATAATTATCGCTAACAGAGTAGCGATCTTTATAACAGACGTTTTTGCCTAAAAACTGCATTAGCGGTAGTGACGATAAGTCCTTGTGAACATGCACCTCAGAGTTTCCACACTACCACGGTCCCTACCACAAGAAGCAAAAGTAACTGAAAACAAACAACCCTGAGATCTATCATAGAAAAATGGCAGCACACTTGGGGGACTAATTTGATATTGCTGTGTGCTGGGCATTCAATTGATATAAATAGCAGCCGTCGATGTAGTTTAGGATACTCTTATAAAACCAGTGGATTGGATTACCAAGTGCTGCAGTGCTTTGTTGTCCTCCCTAATTGGACCTGAGAAACAGACAATGGTAAGCTTTAAAAAAAATGTGGTATGATGTGGCCAGCGCTGGCCATGTCATTACTCTTTTTTTAAGCTTGTTGTGGGCATGCAAACACAAACAGCAGGAAGGTTGGGATTGTGGAGAAGAGGCAACACAGACAACAGGACGGTGGAGGTGGGAGGGAAGAAGGAACAAAGACACCCCAGGGGCACAGAGATGGGAGGGAAGAAGCAACACAGACAAGGGGAAGTAGGAGTGGGAGTAGTGGGAGGGGAAAGAGACCAATGCCAGGGGAAGTTGGGAGGACAAAGCAGCAACACGGATAATAGGGCCTGGCTAGCGGAAGAAGAAACACGTTAAATAGACGATGGGAGTGAAAGAAGCTACAAGGATGACCGGGAAGAAGAAACAAAAATAGTGCCACAATCCGAGCACGAGCAGTGGAAGGACACTAATCAAAATGCAGCAAATAGTACTAAGTCTATGCTCCTGATGAAAGAATAGGAAGTGAAGCTGGCATGCGCTGCCCAATTAAGAGAGTGATTGTATCACACAAATGGTTAGCAATGATTGGTCTCTATGCACCTTAAAGTAAACAATACCGCTAGCAGTGCAAGAACGCACGAACTGTTACAGGCAAGACCTAAACACCATAATGCACTCCGAAAATAACCTGGCTTCATTATACAGGAGGGAAGCATGGATAAGTGTAACATCTAATCTAATTATCCGTTCCTAAGTACATGCTTGTCATAGATCTCCCAAATGACTGCACACAAGGCAGGCTTGATGTTGGAGCACCGATATTTGATAATGGAAAGATCTCCATTTGCAGCTCTGCCATGTCATAGGAAATTTTGAGAGACAGAGGCATCCTGAGGATCGATGACCTGCAGGTTTTCTTAAATGTTTCATAGATCTGAGGTTCGAATTTAACTTGTTTCTTTCCCAGTCCTGGAGTTCTCACCAACTGGCACAGCATCTAAGCGTCCCGTGGGACTGTCACTGATCCAGTTAGGACAATCTGCTACTCTCCAATACATGTTTAAATGTAGGACTACAAAGGATTTGTATCATGACACAGTCCTGAGAGATTGGTGGGATTGTAGGTTATCAGGAGAGTTTGTGAATGAGAACTGGGGAAATATACTCTTACATCATGATAAAGGATGAGAGAGGCCAAATTAAAAGCTTTTGATTTTAATTATTTCTTCAGAGATGACAATGGCTTTCCTCTCATTTAAGCCCAGCAGGACTGAATCAGTCCTTGTTAGGTTGGTGATGTGAGAAACAGTGAGCAGCCTTGTACACTTTCCCAAGGAATGTTAGAAACTTAAATAACAGTAATAATAGCATTTACGATATGCTGTAGTGGTGGGAGTTTAGGTGTATTTGTATACAACCTGTTATCATCCTTTTAAAGCACTTATGATCAAAATAGTTTGGACCTCATTTATGAGGCCTTGCGTCACTTTTACGCCGCCGGTGCGTCACTTTCTGTGACGCACCAGTGGCGTAAAAAATGCACCTTTTTGTGCCATATTTACAAAGTGACGCATCTAGGTAGATGCGTCACTTTGTAAACCCCTGAGCCACATTATACCTGCGCCAGGTATAATGTATGCAAGGGGGGCGTATTGACGCAAGGAAGGGTCGTAGAAGTGACGCAGTGAAATCTATGAGATTTCACTGCGTCACTTTTAGGACGCTGTTGCGTCAAAATCTTGCGCCTGCTTCACAGCAGGCGTAAGACTGACGCAGGCCCTTTCACATGGGGCTTGCCCCATGTGAAAGGACGCATTGCTGGAGTTGCATCACTTTTGTGACACACTCCAGCAATGCGTCACTTTTGTGCTTACAGATACGTCAGAAATACTGACGTATCTGTAACTCCTTGCGACATGATGCGTCATACATTAAATATGACGCATCAGGAATGTCGCAAGGAGTGCGCACTGAGAAGTGACGCATCGCTGCTTTCACGCAGCGATGCGCCATTTCTCATAAATTAGGCCCTTTGTACTTTATTATGGGATCATTATGCATCCCTCCGGCTACTCATTAAAGAAATGTTTTTCAAATATTAATAAGGGTCAGGTTACTTTGCTTGGTAAGGTATGAAGATTTGAGTGGGTACTGAAAATTAAATTCTTGATGTACTTCAGTCCTAGGAATCCAATTCAGAAAGCATTTGCCAATACATATGTGTCAGGAAATACATATAAACCGTTTGGGCCCTATTCACAGTCCATATTTTGTAGTACTACCTAAATACTTCAGAATGCAATTTGCAGACCTATGAGTGTAGATATCCACAGTTACCACTGCTATCTTTTCTGTGCAGAGATCCTCCCACTTCTAAGCGTATTACTTAGAAGAATTTGTCTGAGAGATCAGGAAAAGGGGGAATACTTATCAAATCGGGGGCTTTCTGTGTGGAGTAAAGAGGTGTTTAGGGAAAGTTGGAAATGAGATTAAGGAGGGACAATTACTCAACCCACAAAATAGTAAGTACATTGCGATTCACAGACATCACTTCTAAAGTTACTAGAACCGAAAAGGACCCGAAATGGTTGTAAATTCTACTCAAGCTTAGAATTGGAGTACATCCAGCCCTACACATGACCAACCTCTGGTACTGCTACACTATTCCACAGAGAATAAAGGAGGTTGGGACTTTACATAAAACCCCATAGGAAATAATGATACATTAAATTATTTAAACTGGTTAAGATATACATTAAGCTTAATGTTAAAACATTATTTAAAAATGAAACGTATTTTATTTTAAGATTTTTTTTACCCTTCTAATAAAAGAGTATTCATTAATTTTATTAAAATGTAAATAAATCACTTTTATTTTGATATGTCTCTTATAGTACTTTTTAATACACGCTAAATCAATGTATTTTATTTGACTGTAGATGGAATAGTGATAATTTATATAAACGTCAGAATTTTTTTTTTAATTTAACATTCAAAATAACTACATTTCAAAGTAAAATTAAGTTAATTGTTCTGCACTTAAAATAGATAAAATGTATCTACATTATTATTTACCATAAAAATATGTACTAATTATTTTCTAATTATTTTGCTATACTTTACCTGAGCGAGATCTTCACCACTGGGTTGGAGATCTCCTTATAGTAAAGTATAGCAATATAAAAAAGTTTTTGTTCTTTAAACTTAAAATAAACAGTGGAAACATCAGAATCTGATCTTACAGGTAACGAATCATGCGATGACCTCACAGCGCAGCCTGCAAGTCAGTTAAGTAAACAGACCCCTTTTCAGACAGAGTTTCAAGTAATCAAACACTGTTGGTTAAGAGGGGGGAAGAACAAGCCCCCAGAACCAAACGCAAATCTAAACGCAGGAGAACAAGAAGATCAGGCGGCGGGAGGAAAACCACCGAAAAAACCAACTTGGACCAACCGCAGGCGCAATTACAGGAAATAGGACAACCCATCAACTTAACAGTGGTAAACCTCACCCCGAGACCACTCAGCGATGTGGAAAGCAAGGTCCTAAGCCTTGGTCTCACCTTCTGCCCAGATTCACATTTGGAATATACGCAAACCAGGATCGATCTCTTCAGTTTTGTGCGCAAGTTCAAATTGCACAAATATTTCAAAACTAGGACTCATCTTAAAAACACGAAAAATCAGGTACAAGGCTAACTGTTACTGACAGCCTTGCAGTAAACGACCTTTCAGGTATAGAGACACTTGAAGACCTAAGAAATGATGAATCTTCTGATAGTGATGTTAGCACAAGACACGGAGGAGAGTCCATATAAACCTTGCTCAACCTTTAACCCGCAAATGCCGTTTGATGCTCTGGACACTTTTTCGGAAGTAATGATAAAAGATCTCCAAAAATTCCGGAAAAAACAGAACACTGGTAAATTTGGTTACAATTTATCTCCGGAGGAGATGAAAGCACTGAAAATCTTGGCGAATGAACAATCAATCATCATAAAACCTTCAGATAAGGGGGGCAATGTGGTAATACAAACTAGAGAACAATATGTTACTGAGGCAATGAGACAATTATCGGACACAAAGTGTTATCAGAAAACCACATTTAAGATCTATCAACAAAGTATCCAGGCATACGATGAACTTATAAATAAGTGGTACAAAAAAGGTATGCTTGGCAATAAAGAACACCTTTATCTAAGAAGTTCCAATCCCATTTGCCCCACATTCTACCACATTCCCAAATTACACAAAAACAGATTAAACCCCCCTGGAAGACCCATTGTTTCTTCGGTCCAAGGACTAACTGAACACATTTCACGGTTTCTTGATTTTTTCTTGGCAAGCTTGGTCATCAAATTACCCTCCTACATTAAGGACACCAAAGACTTTTTATCGAAGATTCAAAATGTACAATGGCAACCTGACTACCTACTAATTGTCCTGGACATAACAAGTCTTTACACCTGTATTGAACACTCGAAGGGAATCGAAGCAACATCAACATATCTGAGAAAGAGACAGCTAAGATATGCACAACATAATTGTATGCTAATTGATTTTCTGCAATTCTGTTTGTATAACAACATCTTCCTCTTCGAGAATACCTATTTCAAACAGGTGTCTGGTACGGCGATGGGCACCTGCTTTGCTCCCAGCTACGCAAACTTGTTCGTTGGATGGTGGGAGGAGCAGGTGTCCAGAACCTACAGTGACGACATGTCCAGGGGTTCGGTGATCAAATGGCATCGATACATCGATGATTTGTTCATCATTTGGCAAGGATCTGAAGAGACTGCACGGAAGTATATCACACAACTAAATGACAATGATCACAATTTGCATTTCACAGGGACAGTTAGCCCTACTTTTGTAGACTATTTGGACTTGAGAATACAAATTGTTGGGGGCAAAATTGAAACATCACTATATCGGAAGGCCACAGCTGGCAATTCGATATTGCATGCCACGATCAGTCATTCCCCTAAACCTGTGCAAAGTATCCCCTATGGGGAATTACTTAGGCTCAGAAGAAATTGCACACAAGACGATGCCTTTGAATTGGCAGCCACCGAAAGTGTAGCGAGATTCACGGTTAGAGGCTATAACCCTACCACTCTAAATAAGACTCTTTGTAAAGTACGAGCCATAACCAGGGAGAGTTTACTTGTAGACAAGAGGGACAACAAAAAAATGGCTGGAGGTAAATTCAGATTAATTACCCCATACTCAGCGGAAGCAAACCACCTCAAGCGCATGCATAAGAAAAACTGGCATATCTTAAGAGCAGACAGCGTAATAGGTGAGGATGTCCCTGTTTACCCCCTAGTTACTTTCAAAAAAGCTAGATCGATTCGTGACCATCTAGTGCGAAGCCACTTAGATCAGGTACCTCCTAAGAGTAAGACCTTAAAAACCATGCGAGGTTTCTTTCCCTGCCATAAGTGTAAGGCATGCTGCAATAGCAAAAGGACACTCACTTACACTATTCAAGACACTGGCATGATTAAGAAAATTAACAAGTTCATCACCAGCAGCACCCCGTATGTGGTGTACTGCCTTGTCTGCCCGTGCGGGCTGAAATACATAGGCAGCACGGTGCACCCCTTTAAAATTCGAATCTTAGAGCACATGAGGGCAATCGACAAAGTGGATCAGGCTTATCCAGTTGCCAGACACTTCGCCGATGTACATCAAAGCGACAGGAACAAACTAATGTGCTATGGTTTAGATTCAATTCCCGACAACGTTAGAGGAGGTGATAGACTTAAGAAACTTCGCAGACTTGAATCCAGGTATATTATTGATATGCATACCAAAACACCTTGGGGCATGAACAGTGGCGAAGACCTGATGGTACATATAGGCACATGAATGTTCAGTGAAAGATAGCTCGTTGATTTCCTAACATGCAACTGGGATTTTCTGCAAATGTGTATATAACTGTATATATGTACATAAGCAAAGGTGTCTGAGAACCAGGGTAGTTATCTGGGGTTACTTGCTTCTGTGAACTTTTGAAATTTTCAAATGTTGCATTTTGAATTTTTGATTTTTAGATTCTGATTGAATTTAGTTTGATCTGTCAATGACTCATGATTGTTGTTAAATGAATTGTGCAACATGGAGTCATAAGAGAAATCTTTGGATGCCCAGAAAATGACTAAACATGAATTCATTAAGTAAAATGTATATAAAAAAATGACAGTATATAAAAAAGTATTACAAATGAAATCTTGAAATAAGAGAAAGAAGTAGAAAAAAAGAAAAAAAGATTATATACTGAAAATCGTCACATGTTGTATGACAGATATAAGAATGTATATAATGTATATAAAGTTTAGAAAATAATGGTTGACTTACCTCTAGGAAAACAGACCGAAAATAACATCTTAGGAAGGATAATAGCCGATCCACGGCTTAATTGTGTTTTGTTTTAACAAGTATGCAGAAATATTACTATATGATAATCATATTTGTGAGAAGATAGCGATAAATGTTTGCCTCTCATTCTGTCATACTTGTAACATCGAGTGGTTTACACTGTTATTCAATATCATAACGGGTAAATATAAAGTGATCAAAGCAATATTGAAAAAAACACCACTCTAAAATGGCGCTGATTATGGTCAATTGACCAGTAGTCCTTCCTCTAATGTGGTGGATATGTTTAAAAACATGTCGATGTCCGGTGGCTACCGACATCGAAAAAGGCTGTGTGCCGAAACGCGAGGGCGTCTGTCTTTGTCTGTTTGAGAAAATAAAGCAATCCTGGTAAAACCGAGATCTCCGTGAGTGCGGGTATTCTTTGTTTATGACAAGAATGGAGCAGAATATATATATATATATATATATATATATATATATATATGATGAAAAAGTTCAAATACAATATTTAAACTAGCATTACTTCCTGGGGGGCTCTAGTCTTATTCCCTGCCTCCATTATTTTCTCTGTTGTAGTGTAATTGGTTTGCGTTGTGTGATGCTGAACTTGCTACTGCTATTTTTGGCAGCAATGTCCTGCAATTGTGAATTCCACCCCATTTTCAGGGGGTATAAACATGTAAGTCTACACTTTTGAGTAACTTTACATTTGCAAATGATAAATTACCAAAAGTAGTAAAGTTACTTACAAGTGTAAGTTGACTTTTTGATTAGCCTGTTAATGGGCCACAAGTGGCTTGCACAGGTTTAGTAGACTGTTTGATGGCCTCTCCTGATACTTTTTTAAATAAGAACATTCATTTGTTAGTGATTCTTTGAACCATACTAAATTATGAGTAACTTGAGACCAAGGTCTGAAAATATGATTTTTAAATTACACCAAACTTAATGTTAGATGCACTTCATTCATATTGAGTTGGGCTTCAGTTCCCTTAAGATTAACCGAAATTATGGTGCTGAAGTTTTATTTAAATCCAATCAACTATATCGACTCATCACCAAACTAAGTACTTATAGCATCACGGCCCAACTAATCATCAATCACCAAAAAACAAAAGTGATGTGTTTTGCCAGACGAGTCAAAACAAAGGCAAACCGCAAATTCTTCTGGCGCTTGGATGGGCAACCCTTGTCCCAGGTAGGTTCATATAATTATGTTGGTTTCCAAATAGACCGCAACCTTAATTTTAAATCACAATTGGGACAAGGCCATACCAGAGCCAAACAACTTCAGTTTGCCATTATGGTCTTAAAGAAAAACTTACAGGATGTTCTACAGGTCACTTGCTTAAAGCCATTTCAGCAAAATTCCTACCCTCGATCTCATATGGCTCAGAAATTCTAAACCTTAAAGACGCCACCTCCTTAAACTTAGCACAATCAACTTTCTTTAAGGACCTGTTCTTGATCCCTTACACATCTCACAATCCCAAATACGACTTGAGTATGGACCAAGAAACCAGACGCCTGCTAGACAAGGGGCATTAGCCAAATATTACTGGAGAATGCGGGATGCAGAGGATAATACCTTTGCGCATCACTGCTGGGAGGAAATTGAAACCCAAGCCAGGCTAAGTAACTCAACGTTAAGTGTTCAGAAGGGCTCACTCGCGGCATTGCAGCTCAAGGAGGCCTGGCTCACCCTCCCCACCTATTCCAGTTTCAAACCTGTAGTTAACAAGGCAATCAAACAGACTTCCTTATCAAAAGATAAAATACCCTTCTCAAAACAAAACAAGTCTGGGCCGTGATCCAAGGCTATCAGCGGCTGAAACCCCAACCTTACTTGCTATACCACTTTTCCCAGGAGAAAAAGCACTGCCTAACCCTATCAAAAGACCTGACACCAAAATGGAAATACCCATGGCAATCCAAGAGATGCCGCTTATGTGGAGGAGGGGACGAGTCTTTTCTACATTTACTATGCATCTGCACCTGGCAGAGACCCAAAGAACGGTCCTCCGGGAAGCCTTTAGGAAGGAACAAATAAGGTCATGTAGAGCAGCAGTCATCCAATGCCTCAGAGGACTATCAATCCAACTGTCCTGTAGAGCCTCAAAATTCCTGAAAACCGCCGCAACTGAACTGGAAAAAAAAGAAAAACTAACCAAAAAAGTTTTAGCATTACCCTTCTAGAAACTCACTTATGGTATCGTCTGTATGTTTTATACTTATCTGTTTTTATTCCAAAATGTACATTTCATGTATGGTGGTTTTCCAGCCTTTTATGATTTTTTTATGAAAATAAATAAAAGTATTTATTCTCTTCTCTCAATCATCTATCATAAAACTTCATTTGCTGCTCTCTGCATACATGAAATGTTGGAGGGAAAAGCCACATGGAGCCAAAGATTAAGCCAAAGGCTTGACAATCTGTTCTTGTAAGTGTGGTAATGCAATCAGTGATCCAATGGTAGTTATTAAAAAGTACTTTTGTCTGATATTCATTTATTGCTAACTATATGGCTATGGCAGTAAGAAATTCAGTCAGTTATTGTATTTATCCAGGGAAAGACTGTGGAATATTCAGGTACTTGATATTTACAACAGATCCTATTCTGCACTGTTTGTTGTTTAAGATGTGATTGGGTGTGATTTTGAAGAAAGAGCAAATTCATTGGCTCGGTAACATGGCATATAGGAAATCTGGCCTTTCTCGTTAGTCACCCCTTTTGCAGGACTCTTTATTTTTGTTGGCTTTAGAACTGAGTGCACTTTGACCTTGATAACCAATAGCACAGTGTTTATACTCTCAGTTTTAAAGTGGTGGAATTGGCATACACCTAATTAGTATATTTAAATTACTTTTAAATTCCTAGTATGTGGTACAAAATGTACCTTGGGTCTAGAAGTTGAATGCAACTATTGGATTGCAGCACCTATTGTGCCATTCGCTATAATGGCAGTGCAAACATGGCTTCAGACCTACCATTTTAGACTGAATGTAACAGTGCAAACCATGCACAGTGACCTGTCAAAGTAGACCCCTTTTAGCAGGTTAAAATCTCCCATTTAAATGATAATAAGTCACCCCATGTAGTTCTTTCAGCCTACAGGGTATGGTGCATGGCACTTAAAAGTGGGACATATAGAAACGATTACCATGCACCTACAGAAGGCTTCTCCAAACAGTAGCTCATGAGCTACTGGTAACTATCTTGTTACATGTAAGTAGCTCTCCTGTGTGCCTAATAAATTTGAAACTTTTACTTGGTTGAAATAATATATGTATACCAAATTTTATAAGCATGTATTTGACATGGAAATGTGCGTACTTTCTGAACTCATAAGATGACATTTGGAGATTTTTTTTTACATTTCCGAAATAAGCTTAAATCTGAAACTAGAGTGATAAATCATGTGACATTGGGAAGACTTATTACTCATAACTTTACCTTGGTGATAGGGGCTTTGCAGCTACTGGTGCTATGCATTATCCACATAGAGGCCTTCTCAATTAAAACACATTTTTTACATTACTGCGGGTAACCTTGCTTGATGCACTCAGGAGATCACTGCTGACAATCTTGCTTGGGGTGCCCACTTATGCAATCTTGCCTGATGTGCTGAATATTATAACACTAATCATTTTAGTAGCTCAGGATGACTGTCATTAAAGATAAGTAGCTCTTATTACAGAAAACATTGGGGACCCCTGACCTAGAGTGACAAGGCCCAAATGCTCTTTTTACTGTGGCAGGCCTAGCTGTTCTATGTAGAAATCCGAAGTGCATTCTAAACTACTAACACTGTATCTCAGACATGGAGTCAGTTAGAAAAATAATTAAACACTATTTTAACAGTTATTAAAAATCCAATGCAATCGTAAAGTATCCTTTTTAATAGGAATTTCAGGAAAAGTAATTTTTAGATAGTTACCTTTTCCCTGCCTGAAATTAATTTGTATTGGCCCTCCAGCTTCCCCCAGCCAGATAGATATCACCTTGAATTGGTGTGAAATGCCTCTCAGGAACAAATAATAGGCTGACATGGGCGGGCAGGGATGACACTTCTGAACTCTTTAGAATATACAGTATAAGGCTATGGGCATTCTTTTGACACTACAGTATCAAGTTTTTCTAGAGTGTCTTCTCCTGCTTGAACAGGCCTCCTGGGTTTACATATAACACTTGTAAGGGAAAGAACAGGATGCCAAGACAGTCCTTTTGCATCTTTTGTCTGGTTGCTGACGGATCCTGCTTTTGTCCTACTAACCTTCTAGATCAGGGTTTGTTGTGGGTACGGTGCCTGCTCCAAACTGTATTATAGTGTTAGATGTGGAAGTACACTAGTATTACCACAGTACACTCCCTGTAGACACACACACTCACACGCACACACACACATGCACACACCTACACACACACACACACAGCCTTCAGAGCCCACGTTTAGAAGACTTTCATCTTCTTGAAAATGCCCTGAAATGTTGCATTTTTGACCTGTTTGCAGTAAGGCAAAACGAAGCTACTCAAAAAGTGGAAAGAGTTGGCCCCAGTAACATTTACCTCATCGATTAGGGAAGTGCTGGGGGGTTCGCGTGGGGAGATTAATTTAAAAATAAAAAAATGTAAAACATACCTCACCGGGTCCCACGTCGCCTCTGCTGCTGGCCGAGTGCCACATTTTCCTGCTGCATCAGGAGAACAGGAAGCAGGCATCCACCCTCTCCTCAGCCAATCACAATGCTGCAATGGCAATGTTGTGCTAGGTGTGGATGGCACCCAGCCCGGCCTGGCCATTTTCTCAATGTAGACTACATGCAGCCTACGTAGAGAAAATGTAGAGTGTGCATGATTGGTTTGGTTGGCCCCAGAGGGCCGATTAAAACAATCAGGGTCCACAACAGTGGTCAAGCCACTCCTCCCCAAGCCGCCCACCTGCCTGCCACCAATCAGGCAAACCCCCCCGCCCGACCCCAACCAGGCATATCATTCTTCTTTCACGCAGCGCCAGAAAGGAGAAACATAAAATGGTATTTAAAATACCATTTTATGTTTCTGCTTCTCGCTCTGTGAGAATGCAGTGGGGCGACACTCCTACACCCTAATGGAGGAGCCGCCCCTGCTCCCCGCCCACTAGCTCATGCCACTCATAAATTTGGCATCTCCAGGCACCCACTTCAGAACACTTTCTGGACCCGCTGAGAGGAGCCCTGAAGGACTTCACATCCTCCCTACTGTATCCATGGAAAAGAAGTTGTCTCGAAGGGTCAGTTGTCTGCCCTCCTGTGTGGCTTCAGGCAGACAACAAGCTGCATGAGGTGTTTTCTTGGACTTTATTGACCAGTGACAACTGGATCTGGACTGAGCCTGCTATTTGCTATTGTCTTTATCCTGTTAATCTGTAAGTCCCTCCCCTGAGGTCGTGGGGGCTTTAGAGGTATACTCCTGTGTTTGGTTGGGACTGAAAAGATTATCCTATTTGGTGTATTTGATCCAAGCTTCATCGTGGTCTGCCTCAAATTGTGCCTACGTCCCAATCTTTCGCGACCATTGACCATAAATAGAACTTTGTGCTATTTGGTGCTACTTACAGCTTTATAAAGTCATATCATTTGATAATGATGCATTTTCATTTTAGATTTGTTTTCAGGGTCATGATGAAGCATATTACATTGATAATATTAAAATTCAGTTCATCAGATGGGAGTTGAAGGTCCGGAGGTGCTCAGGTTCTTACCTACAATTGCAGATGGTTTTAGTGGCATTTCTTTGGTTTACTATTGGGAAGATTTTAAACAGTTTGAGAAAGTGGATGCGTATGAGGTAGTCATTTTTGTGTTTGCAGTGCCATACAAATGTAAACGTTTTACTACTCAGTGAGTGATCAACTTGTATGATGTTGTAGCAAGAAAGTGTAGCAGTTATTGGCATAAAAATGACATTTTGGAAGCCCTAAAAAGTACTGTACAATCCAAAGCGAAAGAGTTTGCTTGATAACTAGTAGGTTATGATCTTTTGGGATGTTGGTGCAGAGTAAAGGAAGTGGGAAGGGTTTGAGTGGAAAAGGACAGTGAGAAAATGGATTCCTAAAAGACGATGTGCTACGTTCTGTGTGGGAACAGGTTTCATTTTGCCAATGCCCCAAATTGCACTGTTTAAAAGGCTGAATGTTAGTGATGTGGACATGTAGGAGATATTGAACAAGTCTGCAAGAGTTGCGCCAAAAATGTATGTGAATGTGGTGATAGATGAGAAAGGGATTTATGAGGAGTGAAATGTTTAGGGTTTGTTTTTACATGGTGCTGATAGCTTTGACAAAGATTGTAACAATAATATTACATTTGCATCCAGGTGATTATTAATGGGCTAATGCTTAAGGTTCTTGCTGGTCACAATGTTATTCATGCCTACTTTTTGGAAGATTTGGAAAGATCAAACTCTTGTCCCGAAAGATGTTAGTTTGTGGTCATATGGTGGTGCTAGAATAAATACGATGGGTAGTGTTGCTGGCAGGTTGGAGAATGGTGATGGAACAGGGTTTTGCAAAAATTAAACCTGCTTGAATCGAGTACCCCCTTAATAAACACAGGGGAACTGCTTTATGCATGCTTGAATTAACACGTAATCGCACAGTATTGAAATATAGCTTTTGAAGAAACAAAAGAAATTGCATGAATAGGCCACAAGTTCTTCAGTATTTGCATGTCGCATATCTGCTTTAAAAATAATGATTAACGCCACTTTTCGCACTAGGCTTGTGCTGGGTAACATTAACGGGAAGTAGTGATTGGGGGACGTAAACAGTGATGGTTTCATTATCACGTAAATAATAAATGTTAATTTCTATTTACGTTAGTGTTCTCGATGAAGACCCCATCTTATTTAACTTAGCTAAGGTGGGAGGGGGGACTTGTTAGGAGCAAGTTCGTTCTGAGATGAGGAGAAAAAGATGTGCTATGCACCACAGATGACATGAAGGAGTGAAGGCCAGTGTGTCCCTCGTCTGCCAACTGCTGTACTTGAGCGTGGGACCGGAGATGTCCACTGCAAATGACAAAGGGCCATATGTATCAAGCAAAATTGCGATTGCAAATGCCGAAATTCACAGAATTTTGGCGTTTGCGATCACAATTTTGCTTAGTGGTATGTGTGAGGCAACTCTGCGTGCAAAATAAGGAATCGCAAAATTTGCGATTCCTTTTTTTGCCGTTGCATTTAAAGAATCCCAAATTTTGCGATTCCTTAAATGCAATGTAAAAAGCACCAAAAAAGTGCAATTTGGCCTTAAGGAATTGTAAATTACCACCAACTTCAAGTGGATGTATGACGTTACAACGCATACTTTTACCACGCATACCATTACAACGAAAGTTTTACAACGCATAAACTTTTACAACGCATACCATTACCACGCAAGATTTTACAACGCATATACCTTTACAACGCATACCATTACAACGTAAGTATTGGTAAGTATATAATAATTTTTTTAATTTAAATTAATTAAAAATATTGTAATATAATGTAATTTTATTTTATTTAATTAATTTAATTTAAATGTAATTTAATTTAATTTATCAAAAATACCCCTGTACCCCAAAAACCCAAAACTGACCCTGAACCCTAAAAATACCCTTTACCCAAAAACTGAAAACTGACCCTGTACCCTGTACCCTAAAAATACCCCTGTACCCCAAAAACCCAAAACTGACCCTGAACCCTAAAAATACCCTTTACCCAAAAACTGAAAACTGACCCTGTACCCTAAAATTACCCCTTTACCCTAAAAACCCAAAACTGACCCTGAACCCTAAAAATACCCCTTTACCCAAAAACTGAAAACTGACCCTGAACCCTAAAAATACCCCTTTACCCAAAAACTGAAAACTGACCCTGAACCCTAAAAATACCCCTTTACCCAAAAACCGAAAACTGACCCTGAACCCTAAAAATACCCCTTTACCCAAAAACCGAAAACTGACCCTGAACCCTAAAAATACCCCTTTACCCAAAAACTAAAAACTGACCCTGAACCCTAAAAATACCCCTTTACCCAAAAACTGAAAACTGACCCTGAACCCTAAAAATACCCCTTTACCCAAAAACTGAAAACTAACCCTGAACCCTAAAAATACCCCTTTACCCAAAAACTGAAAACTGACCCTGAACCCTAAAAATACCCCTTTACCCAAAAACTGAAAACTGACCCTGAACCCTAAAAATACCCCTTTACCCAAAAACTAAAAACTGACCCTGAACCCTAAAAATACCCCTTTACCCAAAAACTGAAAACTGACCCTGATCCCTAAAAATACCCCTTTACCCAAAAACTGAAAACTAACCCTGAACCCTAAAAATACCCCTTTACCCAAAAACTGAAAACTGACCCTGAACCCTAAAAATACCCCTTTACCCAAAAACTGAAAACTGACCCTGAACCCTAAAAATACCCCTTTACCCAAAAACCCAAACATATAACATTTTAAAAATAATTATATACTTACCAATACTTACGTTGTAATGGTATGCGTTGTAAAAGTATCTGCGTTGTAAAATCTTGCGTGGTAATGGTATGCGTTGTAAAAGTTTTTGCGTTATAAAAGTTTCGTTGTAATGGTACTGCGTTGTAAAAATTGCGTGGTAAACGTTGCATACCACTTCAAGTTGGTGGTAGTTTGCGATTTCTTTAAAAAATGCACTTTTTTGCATTTTGAGAAAGTGCAATGTGGCTTATTTCAGGGGTGCAACAGGGTGTCCTTTTGACACCCTTGCACCTTTGAAATTGCATTCTCAGTTTGCGATTCTCTAATTGCTAATTGCAAATTGAGAATGTCTTCCCATTCATTCATATGGGCCTCTAGGCCCATAGGAATGAACGGGGAGTGGGGAATGGGGAAGTATTCCTTAATTGCGAATCGCAATTTGCGATTCGCAATTAAGGAATATGTAGGATTAGCAAAATTATTTGCTAATCCTACATACATAGGGTTTTGCGATTATCAAATAGCGATTCGCAAAAAATTGCTATTTGAGAATCACAAATGGGCATTTTCATACATATGGCCCTTAGATTCACAAATACAGAAATGTACAATTTATAACTGATGTGGGGAACATGTGAAAAGTTGAGATTCAGACCACGGTTGTACACAATAAGCCTGTTGAATAAATGAAAAGTCATGGTGGTGTGACAACGCCACCTCCCCAGCCCACCAATCCCTATGCAAGTTAGAGAGTAAAATGCAACATTTGAGGTATGGGCATGTCAATTTAAACTATAATTATGGTACCTTTAGGGGTGTGTCGTGGAAGCTTAGGCTGACAGGAGAGAGGAGTGAGAGCTGTCACTGTCCGTTGGTTAGCCTAATATCTTGCGTTTCCTGAATACCTTTTTGGGGAACCTCCATCATCTCCTGGGGTCAGGGGGTGGTTTTTCCTACAGACCGATAGGTTTGTAACTAGCCCATGTCATTCTCAGAATCTCAGCATTAATGTTCTTGTCTCTAAATCTTTTATCTTTCCACCTATCCACTCCGTCAACAATATATTGATATGCATTGTTATAGATAAACCGGTTGTCTCTTCATCTATCCCTCCTTTAGGTAATATTTGTTTGACATCATTATTTTTCTGAATCCTTTGTCTCTTACTCTATCCACTCACTCATTGCATAATGTTGTTGCAGAATGAGTCTGCATAAATTGCATTATTTCTCTGGTCGTGAGATTCAATGTTTGTAATTGTTAACTGATGCAGATGAGCATTTACCTTGAATTCTGAGATAAAAACGCATTTATTAACCTCACTGAGTCTGTAATAAATTTTTTGACAAATGGTTGGTGAGTTAGTATTTATCATTACCATCAACTATCCAACTAATTGGTCCATTTACCAAGTAGAAGAATAGTTGATGTCAAGATTAGTTATTTAAACAGATTTCCTAGGAGATTTGTAAAAGAAATAAGTGATGAACAAATAAAATTAACCCCAGCGGATCAAGGATACTGGGTGAATGTTTATGGGTCATTGTAGTGATTTGTTGAGTGTCGATCCCCAATCAACTATTGGTATTGGCGCTGGATCAGTTTCTTGGTAGCAGAGGATGGTTAAATTATTGATTAGTATGGTAATGATTATTGATTTTTTGATTATATGTTCTTAACACGAAAGTTTTGTGTCATGTTCTATATAACAAGACTCCTTTTCAGACCAAAAAGTTCTCTGTGAAATATGGTTTTATGCCTAGAAAAGTAATAGGTCCACCTGGATCTTATTTGAAGAGTAAAAGTAGCGCTTGTCATTATTAGGACTCGGAGTGAGAAAATATCTGAAAGGGGTGAAAACTATCTCTTTATTTATTTTACCTTTTTATTTTTTCAAATGAATCCATTTAAAATGTTTACGAAGATTATACTTCACCCCTGCAAAGTCCCACAGGATAGACCCAAGCAGACCATACCACTGTCCTAAATGCAGAACACCACAGGCAGACTTTGCTCACCTCACATGGAACTGCATAAAAATACAGCCATACTGGGAATCGGTGTACAAAACACTGGGCGACATGGCAGACCTTGATCTCACCCCCACCCCCGAAGTGGCCTTATTGGGATATGTTTTCAATTTCCCCAAAGGTGTGCAGACGTTTATTGCACTAAATCTGCTATTGGCACAAAGGGAAATTGCCTTACATTGGGGCCATAGGGCTGTACCTACAGTGCAAAAATGGTTGACCAGTTTGACATATTGTAGCACGAATAGCGAAATGTATGCCAATACTATACCGTGCACCTCACGCCCCAAAGATATTTTGGGACCACTTAGAAGTTATGCAGCTGCAGCACACCTGGTGACTGGGACACCATTAGAAAAGGGTAGAGTCCCAGCTGGAGTAGGGTGACATATGGATAGAGTTGCCACAAGCAATGTGACAGTCCGTTTTGATTTTCATAATTCATAACTACTATAAGTTAATGTGTATCATTTTAGCAGATCAATGTATTCGTGAAGGCGGGGAGGTGGAGAGGGGTTTGAATTAATAACCATTGTGCAGAGGTGGGCAAGGTCCTGTGAAATGCTATCAGATATGCTGTAGCGACTTGGCAATATTTTTCTATATCAGTATGTTCATCAATTTAATTTCATGAATCAGACAGTCAGCACTAATGTATCATTTGATGTATAATGTTGTAAAACGGTAAATAAAGTTAAAAAACTATCTCTTTATTTAGTGGAACGGACAAAGTAGCATTTTTTTATGTATTCACTAATGGAACTCTGACTAAAAGAAAATCACAGAAAAATATTGCCGTGTAGTTTTGTAAAGGGAGGGTCAGTAGAAGGAGTAATACTGACGTCAGAAAAGGCTGCGCTCACATTGGTCAGGCTGCGGGCGTGTGCGGGACTGTGATTGGTTAGTTGGTGTAAGCCGTGCTAGTATTGGTTTAGATTTTGCTCATGTAGCAGTGCTGTGATTGTTTGGTTGGTGTGAGACGGGCTTGTATAGGATGAAGATAACCAATAGAGTGAGTAGAATTACGGAAAGATTGTTTTTGTTTGTACATGATATTAGTTAATGGAGGAAGTCAGAAAATGAAGCTAATGCAGAAAATAAAGATTTTTTTCAAGAAGGACAAACCAATTGTGACTAGAGAAGGAATTCCAATTACGTCTCCAAAAGCGCCTGCTTCTTTTATGATGTTAGAATGAGGATATCACACATGTATGTGGTTGCAAAATTAGATTGAGTATACAAAAGGCAATGGTGTTTTAGCTTTTCTACAACATGGTACATTTAGGGGCCGATCCGATTCTCTAAAATCCCCTACGATTCACTGTACGGAGCATTTTTCGAATCGTACAGCCTCAACGTCCCCGTACGTACGCTCAAGTACGATCCAAACCCAAAGCAGATCTCCATACGAATCGTACCAAACCCCGTACGACAAAAAAAAATACGATTTGTATCCGGTTCACACAGTACGCTACGTCCATACGTAAACAAGCAGCAGTTTCCGGCCCAGCAAGTAGGATTCGTGTCGGCGACACTCCGTACGACCCTTTTTCTATGGGAGCTGAAAACATCTGTAAAAGCAGAGTCCGGCCCAAACGGCACCCCCGGTATGTGACATACACGCAATGAACACCATCGTCCGTATCATCCCAGTCCTGTACGCCTACGACCTGATGCACAGAAAACGACGACGGCGCAGACGGTGAGTACAATATACCTCAACAACGGAAGTGTACTTGTATGGTGCGTCTGACACGCTCGCCTATACCATCATTGCAATAGTGATACGAGCCGCACATACGCCACGAATGTTGGGGTATGGTGTGTTTCACACGCTGTAGTGAATGCAGGGGTATGGTGCGTTTCACACGGTGCGTTTCACACACTGTAGTGAATGCAGGGGTACGGTGCGTTTTACATGATGTAGTGAATGCAGGGGTACGGTGTGTTTCACACGCTCACGTATGGCACCATTGCAATAGTGATACGAGGCGCACACACAGCAGGGATGTAGGGGTATGGTTCAAACAAGGATGTCTATCAAGTTCTTGTCATTGCATACTTTCATGTGCAAGCCCTAGGTGTGGCAGGCAGTGATTTAGCATAGGCCATCTGATCTTGTTGGACAATCGATGTGTGATGACCTGTTGACACATGTCATGTGGGATGGGGCACTATGTGGTACACATCACCTTTAGAGTTGTCCCATATGTATCATTATGCACCTGTTGTCATGCACATCAACACTGTGATGGCACAGTCATCACTACGGGCATCTGTCTCATGATGCCAGGGACCGGGGCACTTTGTCACTTGACATTTCACGCTCAGCATGACCCTATGTGAGAATGTAATGTGTGTGTCATGTTAAACATTAAGCTTGCTGTTTGTGTTCTGTAAACTGCATCTGCTGTTGGTGCATCTAACATGGGTCTGTGTTGAGATGGGAATGGTTTCACATCTATGCACACCATGCCACATGTGCATTCCCACGGCTTTTGGGTCAGATGGCATCATACATCATTTATCCCCAGGCATACATGTCTGCATCGTGACAATGGTTGTGTTGGTTTGCTGTCTCATGCACACCTTAATTGCAATGTGTTTGATATGTACATTTGACATTCCATGAGACCTGTGTGTGTGCCTTGCAGTCAGCTCCCTGGATGGGATGACAACCTTCCACTGCAGGTTTGGTGACGTGTGTCAGTCCAGTGATATCTTAGGTTGTTCATTCAGACTAGCCCAGCAGCTCATTTGAGGACATGTCATGTTTAATTGTCAATCAACAGGTGTATCTGGGTTTTTGTAGGAGGGCCAGCAAGCTGGCATATGTGTCCTGGATGTATTGCACACGCCAGACTCCATAGCGACCTGATGTGTAGTAGCAGTTTTGCATGTGCTACGTACATTGATATCAATGTTGGCTGACAGTTATTCTCCATTCTTCCAAAATATGTCCTGCAGGGCAACACCTCTACCAAGGCCATTTCCAGACTTGGCTACCATGAGGGAACGTGCCTGCATCCGACGTTACAGATTCACTCTACAGTTGATTCAGGACTTGACGAACAGGCTGGAACCATATCTCCAACTGCAACACAGGTATCCTACTGCGCTGACCCCCAAGCTAAAGGTGATGGCAGCCCTCAATTTTTTGCTACTGGTACGTTTCAAGTAACCATAGCTGATGTCGGTGGGATGTCCCTAACAATGTTCAGCCGTGTCCTGCGTGATGGTTTAGCAGCCATGTTGGAGCACATTGATGAATTCATCAAATTACCTACTCCTGAAGAGTTGACAAATGTCAAGGGTGAATTCTATGCCCTGAGAGGGATGCCACATGTCATTGGGTCATTGGTGGGACACATGTGGCTTTGGTGCCACCACAGGGTCAGGAGCAGGCTTACCGCAACAGGAAACATTATCATTCAATAAATGCCCTGGTGGTGTGTCTTGCTAACATGCTGATTTCCCATGTTTGTGCACGTTTTCCAGGATCGGCACACGATGCATTCATCATGAGGCGTAGCAGGGTGCCACAAATGATGCTGCAGCTGCGCAACGATCGGGCATGTCTTGTTGGTGGGTATACTCTGTTTGTCCTGTGTGTTTCAGTATGTTTTGCTCTGACGGCATTTCAAGAACCACTTACTTACATGATGTATCTTTGTAGGTGACTCGGGATATACCAACATGCCATGGCTAATGACACCTCTACGCAACCCAAGGACAGCAGCAGATCAGCGGTACAATAATGCACACGGGCAGACCAGGCGAGTAATTGAGTGGATGTTTGGCCTCCTGAAGAGCCGATTCCGGTGCCTCGATAAGACCAGCGGGTCCCTCCCATATGCCCCGGCCAAGGTCTGTAATATCTTCATCGTGTGCTGCATGCTGCACAACATGGCATTTGAGAAGGCAGTGCCAATCATCCTGGATCCTGAGGAGCAGGAACATCCACCTGTTGAGGATGAAGGGCTTGGTCATGATGCAAGTGATGAGGAGGAGGAGGAGGATCATATCCAGAGTCAGCTCATACGCAACTTCTTCTCATAATTGTGAGTCACTGAGAATGAGTGTGCAAGATTGTAGCATTGAGTGGAATGTGTTGCAATGTGTGTGTCCAGCTGACTGTATGCAAATTAAATTTGATGTGTGTTCTGATATGTCACGCAAGTGCTGATGTCATGCCACACAGAAATGCGCAATGACTTAGCTTGAAATTTACATGTGTACTACATTGTTCCTGTTTTGTACATGCCCATGTCTTTATCAAAGATTTTTAACGGTGAGCCCATGTGTGTCTGTCATTCCCAGGTTGCTGTGCCTGTTGTCTGTTAGTGTCACCTTAGTCCTCCTGCCATTCCTCATGATGATTGCAACGTGTGCCGAATCAGCGTTCCATGCACGGACATGTATGAATGTCAGTTCGGGTAAGAGATCCAAACAGGCTGTTTGGGGTTGGTATGGTTTGAAAATGTGTGGGAACTGTTTCTGTGCATTTTGAAGAACCATCCAGACATGTCTCATCACCATGGATCAAATTACATGTTGCACCACTCCCATGACAGGACAGTCACCCTTCTTGACAGTCATCTGTTGTGGAGTTTTGACTCTGGTGAAGGCATCAATGTGTGTAAACCTTGACTCTGACACATTGCGGATACCACGGGTTGACATTGTGTCGGACATCGCAACCACAGGCTCTATGGGGAATTGCAGCCTCACTGTGTGCAACAGGATGTGTTCTGCTCATCCACTTAATCTTGTGTGCCAGTACAGTTTGATTTACAATCAACCATGTCGTGAAGGTGTGGGCCAGCGTATGTCCCACATGTTCTGTCAAATGTCCTGTGAGTCTGTTCGTATGGTTGCATTGCCCCTTGTGCCAGTATGTCATGTCACTGTCACGTCGCTTACTCAGGGCCGGTGGAGAACACTGCTTTGCAAGACTTCTTGGTAAGTTGATGTTAACTTTCTATTCCCATGATGCCAGGAATGTTGCGCTGATCACGTCACAACGCTGTGCTGTAGCAAATGTGAATGCTTCCGTGGCACCAGTCGGGTGACGTTAATCCCAGGATTCTCTTGTGGCATGCTGCATATTCTGGTCACGGTAGGGGTGGTTTTGTGCCATTGCTCCTACTATCTGCTGAGTTCCAGCCCAGCAGCTTGTTATGTTAAGTATTTCAAAGCCCAGTTGAACTAGCCAATGACTGGCTCTTGCGGGGCTTCCTTGAGTTTACCTAATTCCCTCCCTTGTTGGAGGAGCTTCTTAATGCTCTTGCAGGTGATGTGTAATTTTCCTTCTTTACACTCACTGATTCCCAGGGGTAACTACGGATTGTTGACTTTGTGTGAGTAGCACTGCAGCGCTTTGGAATTTCTGTTTATTGGAGCCTTATTCATACACTGTGATTTCCTTGATAACCGCATGGCTCTAATTGCATTGAAGCAGCCTGCAGAGCATTATACCCCCTTCATTTGGCTGAAAAACGCTGCTACCTTTTATGTGTCCATGTTCAATCCTCAGATCTAGTATAATTTTCATTACTCTGATCCCAACTACGATACAGTGGCTGTTGTTTTCCTTTACAGGTGTAAGTGTTACAGTATAGGTCCTGAGGTATTCTGTGATTCAATGACAAGAAGTGTAGAGTCCTTATGCTTGTTTACCTTTGTTTCAGATCTCCCTCCCTGTTGTTCCCTTCCGTTCCTTCCCTCGCCGGATCACCCTTTTGAGTCAGTCATTTCTACTCAGACCTAGGGGCTATCGGGAGATGGACAACTTTGAGCATCGCACGTTTCTGAGGTTTCAAGGAACCGACAGTCCCTGGCAGTCGTGTGCAGATTGTTTCACCAGGATTACAGGTAAACTGATTGTATGACTGTTATTTCCTTCAGAGCAATGGCACTGGTAATGGACATTGGCTAAAGCAGCATGGCCTCAACACAAACTTATTTATTTTATTTATTTATTTATTTCTGAAGCAGAGGGGTGTCCCGGCGCTGTAGACCACATGCTGAAAAAGAAGGAGAACGCCTATGCTTGAGCCATTTGTGTAGAAAATGTGTTCCCCACAGTACAATGTGACTCATTACTGTCACCGCAAATCTCTTGCCAGTTTGCATGCGTCATCTATGGTATTACTTACAAAGATTGTGCATATGGGAGAATGTGTACTGTGGCAACATGCATGCAGTTTATCATGGATAATGATCCATATTGTGCATGAAGTACATGGTTGTGTATGTATTGTTGCAGCTTACTACCCACAACGGGCAGGCAACACCTACTGACGCTGTGTGTCCTGTGCGCAGCTTGGCCTTTTGGTGCCTGATCCTGTGCCCATCATACTTGGCGATTGTTCTTCCATTTTCTTTCAGTGAGCGACGATTAACCAGACACTCCTTTCTTTCCATACACCTGTTACACTGTGCCTTTCAAAGCACCTTGTCTATGTGTGCTTGTTTTGGCATGGTGTCTCACCCCTTCCGCCGTCATGTGTTCACTCATTCCTGCTGCTGCCTCCCCTGTGGCACCGCAACACCGAGTGCCCTGATTCTGCAACACACCCGCCTCCCAGATGCTCCTCCCTCCCTCCACCCATTCTTAATGCAGGCAGCAGCTTGTCAGTGCCACTGTTGCACCACCTCTGTGCAAAAAGGCAGGACTGTCAGCGCCTGCAACGTGCACAGTGCAAGACCCTCTGGTCCTTCCATGACGCAGGTAACACAACAGACTCATGCTACAGCCACCCTCCAAACAGTGAACACCAGACAATCATCCACCTGCTATCAGGCAACATCTAAGCGCACCCATGACAGCTTCGGAGGCTGTGTGTGCAACTCCTACTGCCAACACCGCGCTGCCCCGCATAACAGACCATGTCCGTACAACCAGGTCATGTGCCTCCTACTGCACACCAGCTAAATCCACCAGCATGCCATTGGACTCTGTTACCTCATCAACACAACAGCCCCACACATTGCCTTCATTACAGTAACCTGGTTGAATGCATCCTCAGCGCACTACTTCAACATTTCCATCACAGACGGATACGAGATCACCCACAGGGATCGCACCAACAGTCCAGGAAGATGAATTGCAATTCTTTCTGAAGTACACCCTCAGAGTCACATACAACACCAAGGACACACTCAGCATTGTTTAACATCTGCACTTCAGGTTTCACACCAACCCCCTGACTACCCTCAGTCTAACTATCATCTACAGATCTCCAGGCCTACACCCACAATTATGCTAAGCCATCAACAATTATATTAATTGTCATTTATTGAGCGCACATCACATCGACTCATCCTAGACATCCCCCGACACAGCCACATCTCCGGACACCTGAGAGACCTGCACTGGCTCCCCGTCAACAAGAGAATCACATTCCGACTCCTCACCCACGCACACAAGGCCCTCCACAACCTGGGCCCCAGGTACCTCAACAACTGCCTGACCTTCTACAATCCCACCCGACAGCTGAGATCGACCTGCCACGCCCTCGCCGCCGTTCCACGCATTCGAAGAGCCACAATGGGAGGAAGATCCTTCTCCTACCTGGCAGCCAAGACTTGAAACTCCCTCCACATCCACCTCCGTCTGACCCAAGACCACCTCTCCTTCAGGAAGCAACTCAAGACCTGGCTGTTCGAGCAGTAGCGGACCCCCCTCCTGTAGTGTAGTTCCTATTATCCCAATAGGCTCTGCGCATTGGAATAATACCTTCAATAGTATAGACCTAGGAGGGAGGTTAACTAGGTCTTCTACTGACGATATTAGACTTAAAGTTTTGGGTTTGCCAGCTAGCTCAGAGTTCACTAGAAACTTTCTCGAATAGGCAAGGAGGATTTTAACCTCCCTGGATAGACAAGAAGGGATTTAGTTTCTGACAACCATAGAACATGACAACTTTGCTCTCCCCTAATCAAGAGTGTATCTCTAGAGTCGTGTGAAAACAAAAGACAACTTATTTTACTCAGTCAGTTCAGTGCATTCTTAGTTTCACCAGATTGTAGAGAAAAGGAAGAGACGGGTGTGTTCAATAAAAGATGTTATTTATTGATCAGTCTCTTTTCTCGTACAAGAGAAATGAATCGATATTATTGCAATACTTATGGTTAAGTAAAGTGCATACAATAAAAGCAGAAGTATAAAATAATACTGTGAAAGCATTGATATGGTTTCTAAGCCATATGTTATTTAAAATGGATAAAATAGATACATACATATATACATTTGACTAATCGTACTCAACTGGTGCTTCTAACTACGCCTACCCCGGTGTACCTGACCTAAGCCTAATACGTGGGCGGGAGTAGATAAGTAGCAGTTTAAGTTAAGTTCGTTTTGCCAAGTGACTGACTCAAGAATTCTCTGCAAGGGGTTATTCAGTTCTGTACCTGAGATCTAGAATGGTTGAGGGCTGGTATCTCTCGTCTTTGGTCTCGATATTCCAGGATGCCTGCAAGGGCTGCTTGGAAGCGCTGGAGCTGGATTTCTCGGCAGGAGAAAGCAGCGTCTCGTTCTCAGCGCGTCAGGAAGGCGGGGCAGCGCCAGCGGGGTCCGCTCTGTGCTGGCCTCTTCGGCAAGTCTCGCTGCTCCGATCTCGTCACCACCGCGTGTGTTTGCTTAAGGCAATGTCGGTAATATTTATACCTGTAAGGTGCCGAGATTGACGTAAGGATGGACATAGATACGTCAATAAGGATGTCATACGAACTAGTCGTTAGCACATTCTTTACTGAAGTTCTTGGTGAAATCAAAACAATGGCCGCAGGGATTTTCCCAGGTTGTCATAGGTTTGATTTGTTTTGAGAACTCCGTATGCCTTATCAGGGGCTGAAGGAATAGTGCTTGCCTAATTAGATGGCAAGCGTTATGACCTAATCAGATAACGCGTTCCTGTGCCGTGGCGTGGCTTAATCAGATAACGGTTTTTGCATCATGGGATGGCTGCTAGTTAATTGTTAACCAGAACAGGGTCAGGAATAGGGGGATCGATACAGAACCTATAGGAATACATCACACCCACTCCACGCAGACTATGTCCATGTTTACAAATCTAGGCATAGTAAATATACAGTGACGTATGTGTATACCGTACCACCCCAAAATACATCCATATGCATTTCGAAATTATGTAATACACGAGAAAAATATAATCATATGCACTATATGCACATAAGCAGTAGAGGAATGCTAAATTAATCACGCATATTTATACATCATTATTAATAAGATATGAAAACAACACATGAAATGGCTCTTAATACAGAAGAAAAAATGCAAGACCATTTCATCACAAAATAAAATATCCATGAACATGCCAGAAGACAGCTAATGTCTCTAAAGTTCCTAAAATAGAAATTTAGTTCTCTAAGAACAGTTTCTACTTTAAGCAGAAGATAAGTGTCCCGAAAAACCATACAAATATTTTGGGGGTTGTGAAAAAATCTGCTGTCCGTAGACTGGAGAAAAAATTGTTCATGTTACTTTATCATTAAAGTTGAAGGCCAAATTCATGGTGGTTGGAACGCCGCGTGCTAGCTTGCTCAAATGTCATTATTTCTGCTCTGGTGAGAACATCATATCATTTAGACTGTCGAAAAAGCTGTCAACAGCTTCCTGTGAAAGTTCCACTAACTCTGAAAAAGTGGTCACCATGCATTCATGAGCATGATTGCCTCCATTGATGTTTTGATCAGCATAGCTGACAGAAGGTCGTACCTGATCGATGCTGCTTTCATCTTGAACCTCACTACCCCTCAATCGTAGTGGTGAAGTTTCCACGAATGCCGTCATCAGGATTGGTAGCCGCTGGGGACAGCACAATGCATGAGCCGTGACCGGACCCAACAAAGTTTCTGTATCCATTGGCGCATCCGATTGTAGCGTCAGACCGGTGTCCAACACGCATTCTTCTCCGCAAAGCAAGCACCTTAATACAGGTAAAACACATCTTTGCCACATTGGTCTAAATGAAAGAAACCAAGTCATGTTCAGGTCTCTAAGCCGGGATAGTCCAAGGATCTTAGATATCCGGTCCCGGTATCCAATGGCTAGGATTGTTTCTTCCCTTGTCGCAGGTGTTTTGTCTGTGACATGGTCTGCCATAGCGAAATAACAGGATCAAAAATAGGATTCCTGCCACTAGTCCAAAAAGGAGAGGAAGTCCACCAAAGATGGAATGGACGAAGTCTGGAAAAATACCCAGAATGGCTTTAAATGGTGTTAAAGCCCCCGAAAACACTGTCTTAAATACATTTGAGACTCCACTGGTATCAGAAATATTTAAGATTTCGTTCAGGATTTCTGCGAAATGTATGGGGGAATTAGTTGATAACAATGAATGAATCTCTGCCGTTGTCCTTGCAACTTGGAGATCATACGTTTCTTTTGATGACGTGAGCCTGGTCGGCATCTGAAGGAGCACTGTTTTCATTCTGCTTAAAGTATCAATTCGAATAGAAGCAATTTTCAAATTCGGCCATAACCTTGCCTCCCTGTCTGGCATTGCGCTGCGGAACAATACTGGTTCACAGCACATGACCTTCGCAGTCGTAGTTATGAGATAAGGTATTCCGGGCACCAAACTACAACATCTGCGGTCTACAATTACAATGTAACTCCCGTTCGATAGTCTCCTAAAGAATGGTTCTATTTGTGTTGCAGGTGTGCCTAGCTGGTGGCATGAAAGGTTATTTGAGGACCCTTCACAGGCTCCGTGTAAACTAATACCATTACACAGAAGTGTACCGCTTAGTGACATCGCACAATTATTGCCACTAAGAAACACTTTCCGGCCTTTATTACTGACACATCCATGTGAATAGGGCAAGTTCCATGTTGACTTAATGTACCCTTTACCCAATTTTTCGTACATGCCAGCCTGTATATATTTTTGGCAATATTGAAAACTGAAAGTAGATATTGGAATATTAATTATCCCATGTATTATCCATTCACTGACAGGTCGTTCTGACATTGTCAATGGTAATCTCTCGAGTTTCTCAATGCTCAGGATTGTATAATCAGCACCCTTCTGTGCCATACTGATTTGTTTATCAGTAAGGTTAAAGATATCGAATAGTGACGTTGTGTTGATTAAACGCCAAGGCACATAGCCTGAACGCAGATTTTGTAACGTCCAGCCAAGCTGTACAATAGAACGCAATTGGGACTGACCGTGTTGTAACAACAGTAAGTCTTGCGATCTTATGTCGATTGCTGAAGACACAATGCTGTCCAAAGAGTATATTCTGGAGGACAGAGTCATTAACCCATTGTCCACTACAGAAAGTGATTTTTCCAAATTAATACGGTCAATTTCCCGTATTCTCCCTGACGTTTCAATTTGAGGTATTTTCCAGGCTTCGTATTAAGCTGCATATACAGAGGCTGCTATGAAGCGTTTTTGACGCTGTTTGCGCGGTCCCATAATGAAATCACGCAAGTCAGCACCATCAGTAAGTAAAGTTAGGTGTTGCTTAATTTCTGCCAGTGTGGATGTTTGTAGCCATTGAAGGCAGAGCTTGCCCACACTGTACGTGGTAATTATCCCTGGGTGTTGTCTTTGGGAATATCTAGGGTCTGGCCTGGTCAATGTGAACCCCTGTATTTTGTTCAGGAATCTGTCTTGACAGTTATTAGTATCTGTGGGCCAGATCAACCACTGTTTCCAATCAGGATGTGTTCTGTTTTGGCTTAATATATGGTTTACGTCTATCTCCTCATCTATAGAGCTATTACTGTTCATTGTTGGCTTTGGAATAGACGGTTTGTTTAAGTCTTTGATTTTGGCTAGGCCAAGACGGGTAGTTTGTTGAATAGTGTCATTCAAAAATATAATTTGTTCTGGGATCATGCAGGCTCTAAACAATGATTCTATACCTTGTACTTGCCATTCTTTTGTACCCCAAACACTTTTTACTTCAACATTTTTGTCCCAATAATCAAAACCAAATGTACTCATTTGCTCAAAAAATGAGTCTGAATATATCAATTTAGTGTTTGTAAGCATGGTCTTCGTACCTGTCTTATTTGACAATTTGAAATAAAATGTTTCTGCATTACTTGTGTTGAACCCTGAAAAATATGAATATTTGTCATAAAAAGTTCTTGAGCTACCTTTTGGAGGGGTTGCACAGTGTTCCCATTGATTATAATTTAAAACATTTCTAGGTTGTGCAGATTTATGCAGATAATGGTTACCAAAGTGATTATAGCAGAACATCTTATCATAATTAGACGAACCCTGCAAATAATCATGTTTTGTAAATTTAGCAGACATCACTAGGTCAGACATCATATCATTTATACTTTCAAAGTCCCAATCATCAGCAACTGAGCTTGGTTTTACAAAGTCACTCAATGAGATCTTGATTTGATGTGGATACTTCAGGATTTCAACCGGACCATAGATTTAATAATCAGTATTGTCCCATGCTACCCCACGGGTATAGGATTGGCTGTGAAGTTGACTGAAGAAAGTTCTCTTTTCTCGACGTGTGAAGACGTGTGTGGTTTGAGGACCAAGTTGATTTTCTGGCTTGCTGTGTCCATTTTAGCATATTTTCCCTCAATGGAATGTCCCAAACATAGTACCATGATGAGCCAAAGTATGAGGATAAGTGCACCTAAGGCCACCCAGAATTCAATCCATGGAGAAATCAGATAGGTTTCTTTCAGTTCTTTAAAAAGTTCCTTAGCTTTATCTTTAAACGTTTTTGTTGATGTCTGTTCCTTTGATTCACTCAGATCTTCAGATGAATCATGGAAGTTGATGAAGTAGCCAGATGCCGTTCTGTCTATTGTTCCAATTGCTTCAGGATTACTGTTTGCTTTATTAGTGTGTTTTGTTGCAGCAGCATAGTCATTTGTTACTTCATTGTAGATTGGTGTGTCTCTGCTAAATGTTTTTATTTGGGTTTTTAGAGGTTTAAGTTCCATAGCATTGTTGCATAGTCCTTGTCGTTGTTCTGTAGGCATTTCAAATGTGAGTAGCCTCTTAGATTGAGCCTCTGTGTTTGTAGCAAACCTTGGTGTTCTACTACTTATCGGGAGTCCACTTGGCCTACTGTTTGTTATCGGCCACATGATTGTGGTTTTACCAGGTCGATTGATACAACTCTGTTCTCCTTTTTACCAGCAAGGGGCGGTAGTACTACTGATCTTGTCCCGTTGATAGACAAGACAGGAACTGCTTTTCTGTAAGAAGGCCCAAATTCCTTCTTTACCGCGATCTTTTCTCTGACTAGATCCCCGACATTTGGAATCCAGACAGGTCTTGCTGGGACAGGTGGTTTTTCTTCAGTGGTTGTTGGCTGTTGTTTCAACTTTATGTTGCTCAGGTCTTTCCTTGTTTCGTTTAAGTCCTGTAAAATAGCCAAACGATCTTTGATATCAAAGCTTTTTTCTTTAACCACTGAAGTCTGACTGTCAAGATCTAAGACCATCATTCTAGTCCCAAACAATAATTCATACGGACTGAATCCCCTCAGAGAATTTCTTGGCAGGTTGTTTAGACTACGTTGGACACTTATTAGATGTTTGACCCACCCAGCTCCCGAACCTAATACCTTCGCTGTTATAGATTGCTCTATGCCTTTGGTTTTTTCTTTACACCATCCCGTTCCCTCAGGTAGGAAGTGAGAAGAGTCCCGCTATGCTATGCTCATTTGGCCATGTTTTTCCACACGCTTTAGGGCAAGAGGAAAAAACATTAGTCAAACGTAGCATGCTTCTAGCGTATATGCCATTATAGACTCGCAATTTTTTTTATAACAGTCCAGACGTCAGCCGAGTGCTGGGGATCTACATTACAAGTGGAAAATAGTCTTTATGTGTTAATTGGACGCATTAATTTTTATTGTTGACCCATTCTGGAGTGAAACGCCATGGTAATATACCGTTTCTCTCGCCACTGCGTTCTCTGTTGCAGTCAGGGCATTTCTTTACAAAAATGTGATGCTGCAGGCTCATGCCTGGCCACCAGTACTTTGATTGTAATTCTTCCAGAGAATCTTTTAGTTTGAGGTGTCTGAGACCCGCACCCATATGTGCGTCTGCTATTAACAAGCCTCTCCTGTCCGTGTTTGGAATTACTCTATCCCCCACTCCAGGGATTCGAGCAAAAGGAATGGAGTTTGCATCGATCATGTATGCATATTTGAGTGGATAGTTGATCGGTAGCGCTGAGCAGTCGCCTTTTGATGACGTTTTCACCGCCAGCACTGTTTCACCGTCAATGTATTTTACTGCACGCTTTTTTCTAACTACGGAAGCCGATTCAGTTGCTACCGTTGTGGCTGTCTCAGCCAATGAATTCCCTGCAACGTGAACGCCATCACGCTGATGACTCAGTGAGTGTATCACGTGAGTCTTTGGTAGTTCTTTCTGTAAAAGAACTATTTGTTTCCAAAGCACTTTTTGCTTTATTGTTGCACCTGTGTCATCTTTGTAACCGTTTTGAATCCATTTCTGCAAATCGTTGTTATATGATTTGACGCACTAATATGAATCGGACACTATAAGTGTCGGGAATTCGCGATCTGCATTATCTAGCGCCATTTTCAATGCTATTATTTCAGTTTGTTCTTCTGAATTAGTTTCTACTGAGTGTGTTTTTATTAGCAGAGGTCTCAGTTTCCCTCCGTGCCACACTTCTTTTGTGATTTCACATGTGGGGTTGTACGCTTGTTCTCCCCACCCTGGTGGTTGAGCATGGCCGTCTGTAAAGATTACACAGGCGTACTGTCGTAAGGGCCGAATGTCGATTGGCAGAGGGTATGTCATTTCATATTCTAGATATTTTAATTCTTTTAATTCTGGATCAAAGTAGTATTTTACTCTGTCCGTTGTAATTGAATTCACCCATTGTATCCATTCTGGATTCAACGCTGTTGTTGGTAAATTACATGGGGTTGTTAATGCCTCAAAGGCTGATTCCGCTGTTCTGACTGTGATACGTCTACCGTCAGCGTTGTCTTTTTCTCTTGCTATAGCCTATATGAAACCGCTAGCTGGGGTAGTAGAACCGTACGGCATTAAAATCGTGTCGTACGCTGACGATACCCAGCTGGTGGTTTCACTGGCCCAGGAGAACGGTGGGCAAGCCTCGGCCGGCCTGCTGAAATGCCTGGAGAGCGTGAGGGAGTGGATGACCAACTCCTCCCTCAAACTGAACGGTGGGAAAACTGAACTCATGCTCTTAGGCCCAGCCTCACCACTACTTTTCTCTTCCTTATGGCCCGCTGGTCTAGGGGCACCACCTACCCCTAAGGAGAGTGTCAAGAGTTTGGGAGTCTGGTTAGACCATAAACTCTCCTTTTCCATTCAAGCCACCAAGTTGTCTGCCACCTGTTTTGGCCTTCTAAGAACACTGAGGAAGGTCCTTTCACTTTTACCTCTAGATGCCAAGAAGGTGGCAGTACAAGGCCTTATCCAGTCCCGCTTAGACTCAAATAACGCCCTATATCTGGGGGCGCCTGAGATGACTCTTCGAAAGCTGCAGGTGGTACAAAATTGTGCAGCACGTACCATACTCCAAATCCCACGGTCACAGTCTGTCAGACAGGGACTGGAAAGCCTACATTGGCTACCGGTGAGACAGAGAGTGGCTTTCAAGGCTCTGTGTATCACACATCGAGCTTTTTGGAGGACCGGATCAGCAATCAACACCAGCCTTGTCACCCCCTATCACCCTAACAGGAATCTCCGGTCCTCCGGTGCTTTTCTGGCAGTGGTACCCAGAGTAAAGAGAGCTAGGTCGGGGGGCAGGATGTTCTCACTGAACGCCGCCAAGTTGTGGAATGCACTCCCCGTTGATCTTCGATCCACACCCGATCTACTCCCTTTTCGCAGGAAACTGAAAACCATACTATTTAGGAAGCCCTTTTAGTTCTCCCTGTGTTCCGTCTCGTCTCTGTCTAAACTCAGCGCTTGGACGCCCCTGGGCAGCAACTGCGCTTAACAAAATCGATAAATAAATAAAATAAATAAATAAATAGCCGTTTGAACTGCATGAACAATGTTTTCTTTAATACTGAAACTCTTTTCAGCTTCTGTGTACAAGTGTGATTTGTATGCAATTGGTACCTTTTCTCCCTCATTAGAGGTCAGGTATGTGAATCCGCATCTTCCTGGGATGACTCGAATCACAAGATTGCGTGTGTTATCACGTGTTTCTAATTTTGTTTTAATTAACATGTCTGTTTGTAAAGATCTCAAAATTTCTGTGTGTATTTGAGTCCAATTGATTCTTTTAAAATCTGGTTTTATTAGATCATAAAGGGGTTTTACCCTTTCTGCGTAATTTGCAATGTATGTTCTTCCGAAATTTAGGAAGCCTAGAATTGATTGTAGGTTTTTTAGTGTTCTAGGTGCTTGGAGTACAGCACATTTCTCTAGGAAATTGTCAGCCAGGCTTTTGCCTTCACTTGATAATTCATATCCTAAAAACAGGACTGTTAGATGGGCAATTCTAGACTTTTTAAAGTTGAATTTGTAACCCTCTGCAGCGAACCCAAGTATTATGGTGTTCACTCTCTTCAAGTGAGTATCCAAGTCATCATCTGTTAGGTAAATGTCGTCGACATAGGATAATGCCTCGTCATCATATGTATGTAGTAACTCTGTTACTCTCGCTGAGAATAATCCTGGGCTGTTCTTGTGCCCCTGGGGTAAACGGCAGAAACTTTTTTGCGAGCCATTTACCGAGAACGCAGTCAAATATCTGCTCTCTGGTGCTATATTTTGACAAAAGAATCCATTAGAGATGTCTAATGTTGTTTTGTATTTTTTGCGCACTATGTTATTCATTAGTGCAGCACTATGCGAGTTTTGCACTGCAAAAGTTTTGCAACATGAGTTAAGGTGTCTGTAATCCAAAACTAGACGATATGAGTTGTCTGGTTTGGAGACAGGAAACAAAGGGTTGTTCATTTGTGAGGTGCAAGTTTCAATCACCCCCTGGTATTCAAGTTGATCTAGGATCTCTTTTACCTGTTTTTTTGCTTCTTGCTTAATTGGGTACTGCCTTTGTGCAGTAGGTTGTGATTTTAACTGGATTTTATGCGGAGGAGAGTCCTTATCCCATCCTACATGATTTTTATATAAAGCAGGAGCTAGAGCTACTGCCCACTTTCTTGCAAGTGTATATTTTTTATGAATTGGAATATGATTTGAGAAGGCAGGCATAATTATTTCTTCGCCATGTGGGCACTCCCTGACAAACTCGGGTGGCCAGTCTCGTTCAGCTAGAAGGATGGCATAGCCCTGGGAGAGATTATCCCAAAATAGACCCCTTATTTTTCTAGTCTTATCCCCCTCTATACGTAATGTTATTTCATATATTTTGTGAGGTTTGCTAACTCTGGTGTCTGCAGTTTCCACTTGAATATATTCATTCGTGTCCACTGTCTCCAGATGAGTCATAAGGACTTTGCGAGCTATGCTCACTTCTGCTGCGCTGTCTAGCATTGTCTGAGCCCATTCTCCGTTTTTCAGTTGTGTCCTCAGTATTCTCGGCATTGTTGATTACTTTAATACTGGCTACCTTCTTTTTTGGAAATTGTAATTTTTTATTTGGATGAGCAGGTTCCTTGTCTTTGGACTTGACGTGCTCTTCCCTGTGTTCTGATCGTCCTCTTCTTTCCGATTTCTGCGAGGAAGTCTGAAAAGATTGAGAGGGACGTGTATCATTATCTTGATATCTATCAGGTTTCTTTATATTATCCCTATTTCTAAGGTTGTATTTTTTCACAGAGGGCTCCCTTTGGGGAGACTTGCGTCCTTGGTCAGGAGATCTTTCTCTCCGCCGAGGAGACCTTCCTCTGGTCTGGAATCTTTTTTCTTTAGGATAGGATTGTTTATTTCCTTCCCAGCTCTTTTTTTGTGTTGTTAAATTATTTTTAATGAATATCTTTTCAGGACTTTCAATCAGTTGTGGTTTCACCGGTATTCCACCCAGACTATCTCTTCCTAGTTCTTCATAGGATTTTTCTATGATTCTGGCAATTTCAGCTGGTTGGTCTGCTATATCTGTCTCTTTTAACCTCTGGCGGATCGCCACGTTTGCTGCTTCTCCTTTTATGTTGGCTAATAATATAGCCGAGACCTGCTTGAAGTCTTTCAGTAATTTCATACCAAGAGTTAAAGCGGGTTCTGGACCATATTCATCTTGAATTTGTTTTAGCACATCTGGTATTACTGACATGGATGGTACACCATGTGTTTTTGTGTAAATGGAAGCAAAGACTGTACCCCAAGTGTCACAGTCCTCCACGTGTGGTGCGATTCCCATTGGAAGACAGATAGTCAGAATCCTGTGTTTCTCAAGAGGAGTGGTGTCTGGAAACACCGCCTCTATTTGAGTGATTTTTTGTGCTAGCCAGAAAGGTATTTGTTCCCGTTTTGCGGGTACTTTACCTAGACAGGACTGTATGTTCTGTGGTGTAATTTTATTTGTGTTCCCCTGATGAGGGGTCAGCTGTGGAATTTTGATTGCCGGTTGGATTGTTGAAGTCCGCATTACATATTGGACTAATTGTCTATGTACTTTTATTAATTGTTTTAGTTGTACTAAAAGAGCTGCTGCAGACATCCCTTCGATGTCTGGATGTGGTGTGTATCCGGCTAGGACCGGCCACGTTGCTCCTGGTCTACCTAGTGGACCGAGCCTGGTGATGTGATTATTATGTTTTAGGGCGCCATTAAACAAGAGCAGGTGCTCTTGGAATTTGAGTGGTACTTCCACCTCCTCGAAAGGAATGTACTCTTCAGGAGGTTCCTCTGTTTTGTAATAGTGGAAGACCTTTGTTACAGCATTAGCTGCTGGAAAGTTTATCCATGAATAGAATACCTCTGTCTGCAGATATTCGTATGCCTCTATTACGAATATGACTGTGCCACCTCTAGGTGTCAGTCCATTTTCTATAAGTTTTAAAGTTACAGATTTCCTTTTGTTGACCGGGATGAGTATTATATCCGGGTCTGCTTCTTGCATAGTATTATCAGCTGCTTCTAGTTCAGCTGCTATTCTAGCTGTCTCTCTTTCTTCTTCACTGTCTACCATTTTACCGACAGGAAGGTTATTCCGTTTGTTTGCAGATCAGGTTTCTTATGGAAACAAAGATTAGATGCACAATATTTTGGAACAGTGTTTCCTTCAACGTTGACTAAACCAAGAACCATACATAGGAGTCTCCTCCTGCGAGGTTTGGCGGATATGACCTTTCACCCACTCCAGACGTCTTTGGAGTATTATGGGAAAAAAAGGGGTTCTGTGTGAAAAAGCACGACTGAGTTACTCTAATGTCTTGCGTTAGTTTTATCGCCTTTCCAAACGTTGGGCGCCATGTAGTGTAGTTCCTATTATCCCAATAGGCTCTGCGCATTGGAATAATACCTTCAATAGTATAGACCTAGGACGGAGGTTAACTAGGTCTTCTACTGACGATATTAGACTTAAAGTTTTGGGTTTGCCAGCTAGCTCAGAGTTCACTAGAAACTTTCTCGAATAGGCAAGGAGGATTTTAACCTCCCTGGATAGACAAGAAGGGATTTAGTTTCTGACAACCATAGAACATGACAACTTTGCTCTCCCCTAATCAAGAGTGTATCTCTAGAGTCGTGTGAAAACAAAAGACAACTTATTTTACTCAGTCAGTTCAGTGCATTCTTAGTTTCACCAGATTGTAGAGAAAAGGAAGAGACGGGCGTGTTCAATAAAAGATGTTATTTATTGATCAGTCTCTTTTCTCGTACAAGAGTAATGAATCGATATTATTGCAATACTTATGGTTAAGTAAAGTGCATACAATAAAAGCAGAAGTATAAAATAATACTGTGAAAGCATTGATATGGTTTCTAAGCCATATGTTATTTAAAATGGATAAAATAGATACATACATATATACATTTGACTAATCGTACTCAACTGGTGCTTCTAACTACGCCTACCCCGGTGTACCTGACCTAAGCCTAATACGTGGGCGGGAGTAGATAAGTAGCAGTTTAAGTTAAGTTTGTTTTGCCAAGTGACTGACTCAAGAATTCTCTGCAAGGGGTTATTCAGTTCTGTACCTGAGATCTAGAATGGTTGAGGGCTGGTATCTCTCGTCTTTGGTCTCGATATTCCAGGCTGCCTGCAAGGGCTGCTTGGAAGCGCCGGAGCTGGATTTCTCGGCAGGAGAAAGCAGCGTCTCGTTCTCAGCGCGTCAGGAAGGCGGGGCAGCGCCAGTGGGGTCCGCTCTGTGCTGGCCTCTTCGGCAAGTCTCGCTGCTCCGATCTCGTCACCACCGCGTGTGTTTGCTTAAGGCAATGTCGGTAATATTTATACCTCTAAGGTGCCGAGATTGACGTAAGGATGGACATAGATACGTCAATAAGGATGTCATACGAACTAGTCGTTAGCACATTCTTTACTGAAGTTCTTGGTGAAATCAAAACAATGGCCGCAGGGATTTTCCCAGGTTGTCATAGGTTTGATTTGTTTTGAGAACTCCGTATGCCTTATCAGGGGCTGAAGGAATAGTGCTTGCCTAATTAGATGGCAAGCGTTATGACCTAATCAGATAACGCGTTCCTGTGCCGTGGTGTGGCTTAATCAGATAACGTTTTTTGCATCATGGGATGGCTGCTAGTTAATTGTTAACCAGAACAGGGTCAGGAATAGGGGGATCGATACAGAACCTATAGGAATACATCACACTCCCCCTAGCGCCTTGAGACCCTCCGGGTGAGTAGCGCGCTATACAAGTTTCTTGATTGATTGAACCCAACGGGGTGTCCTAGCGCTGTAGTGGGCAGAAAATGAGGCAGCCTACGGAGGGGCAACTAATCAAGCAGGTTATAAAATAGGACCTAGGTGTTATCTGGATTAAGTTTCAAGAAATTGTGGTCCATCCAGTCCACAAATATGTAGAGACAATTTTAGAGTGGGTAAAATTTTGCCGTAGACAGAGCATTTAAGGTGAATAGAAGCAGAAGATCATCAGCATATAATATGATTTTAACTTCAGACATGGCAATCGATTCAGCCAGCGGAGTTAAGTAAATATCAAAAGACAGAGGGCTCAGAGAAGAGCCCTGTGGCACGCCCCACTTCAGTGGTTTGACTTGGGAGATGAATGGATAGGTCGGGACCTGCTGTGTGCGGTCCGATAGTAAGGTCGATATCCAATTCAGCACTGAGCCACCCACGCCTATGGTCTTAAGGCGGTTCTGAAGAATGGGATGGTCGACGGTGTCAAATGCTGTAGACAAGTCTAACAGCACCAACAGCGCCTTGGAACCTCCGTCGAACGCCCAGCGTATTGAGTCTGCCATTTCTATGAGGGCCAACTAGGTACTATAGCCGGAATGGAAGCTGGATTGTGAGTCGTGAAGGAGGCTATTATCTTCAACAAAGGCCATCAGTTGCTGCCAGAATACATTCACTGAAATCTTGGCTGGAGCTGGTAAAAGAGAGTCAGGTCTATAATTGCAAGGAGATTCAGAATCTGTGTTGGCTTTCCTTAAGATGGGCAGGAGGAACATGTGTTTCCACGCATCCGGATTAGAGCACAATCTGAGGGAAAGGTTCCAGATGGCATTTAAATAGTGATTGTGAATCTTAGAAAGGATGTTGCATTGTTTGGCGGGCAAGGGGTCAGTAGGGGAACCGGATTTACACATCTGCAATTCGAGCAGAGAGGCTTCCTATGAAATTGTGTCAAAATCTGAGACCACAGAGCTGGGAAACCGCTTTACTGATTGGTCCTCAGGCATTGGACAACTACATCAGCACGCAGGCCCTCACCTACACAGACTATATGGGTCAGGGGGACAGCAAATCCTGGCTGGAGGACAACCACACCATCATCCTGCATTGGTACATCAACATTTGCATCCAGTTGTCCAAAAAACAACACACTGCACCACACTCCGCTACAGATCCACCTAAAAAGCTTGACCTGAGTCAACAAAAACAAGCTGCTTGGCGCCCTCACACAGGACACTCCAACCAACGACACTGCTACACCCTGCAACCGCACACACTGGATCAGCGACTGATCCAACACTCTTGCCACATTGGCGGACTTTCCTGTGAAGCACAACAACAGTTAAGCCACCAGGGAGAAGGCAGACCTACTGGACTCATACAGGTCTAGCCGGACTCATGTGCAAACCTTGTAAAACAAACAACCATCAGTTACCTTTCAGCCCTGATATCCTCCACACACAGACATCATCATATCATCAGCACGGACAAGAGGACAACCTTCTGGTATGGCCTAGGCACCAACACACACAACATGAATGACCTCATCGGCATTGTGAGTGAACTATCTAACCCCAGCTCCCCATCCAAAAGATATCCCACCCTTGCAAGGCGAAGGAGAGCCCTTGCAACTTACTACCACTCCAAGCTTGTGGACGTACATGAAAGCCTCGCTACACAGAGGCAGACAGCGCTATTTTCCACAGGACATACCCCCCTCAGGTCCTGGACTCCCGTCAGCATCAATGACACCACCCGGCTCATGTACACCATCCACTCCAGCTCTCCATGAGGAGCCTTCCCACACAACATCTCAATCACAGCATACACCATACTTGAAGCCCTCCTCTGTCATGTCATGAATATCTCCTTTGAGTATGCAACTTTCCATGGGAGCTGGTTACATGCAGAATCCCAGGCCCTTCTTTGACAATGGACGTCAGTACCCCAGGATGTCCTTGAACATCATCCTACTTGCCTACCCGGCAAATGTCATCAAGAAGACAGTCAAGGAGCAACTGACCATCTCCCTCCAAGGAAACATCCCCAGGCAGCCCGCCCCAGACCATCTTCCACAGTAATCACCCCACTGCAACAGCCCTTATTGCCACCACCAACGACATCTTGGACCCGGATCAACAATGGTGAGACCACTACCCTCACCCCATCGACTGCTCAACGGCATTCAACAGCATGTGCTACCACACTGTCAGATCACACATCTCCAACACTGGGATCCACAGGAAGACCCAGGATGAAATCGCCAAGTACCTCCCCAGCAAGGCCCAGGGAGTCCGCATCCCCCCTTCGTCACGTAGTGCACTGGGGTCTTGGGGCACATGCACCAGGCCTCATCTCTCAGCGTGACAATCTACAATGTCTCCATGACCCCCCTCTCCAACATCACATGCGCACACGGCCTCATCATCATGTCCAATGCCATTGACACCCAGCTGCTCCTCACCCTCACCAAAGACCCAGCCACTCCCAGATCCAACATTCAAGAAGGCATGAGGTGCATTGACAAATGGATAAACATCAGCCACATGAGGCTGGACTTGGACAAGACTGAGCTCATCATCTGAGGAATGTCCCCTTACGGCTGGGACAACTCCTTGTGTCACACCGGCCTGGTCAGCGCACAAGCACACAGTGGCCACGCACGCAAGCAGGTGCTCATCGTACACTCCTCGCTCACAATGACCATGCAAGTCAACACCATCACTACCTCATGCTGCAAGTCCCTCTGCATGCTGCAAATGATCTTCAGATAGATCTACTCCTAGTCAAGACAGACAGTCACCCAGGTCCACGACACCAGCCGGCTAAACTACAGAAACACCCTCTACGCAGGAACAATAGCCAGACTCCAGGAGGACTTGTGCACTTCCAGGGTGCATGCGCACACCTCATCCTCAACACCCCTGCCACAGCCACATGACCGTCCACCTGAGATACCTAAAATAGTCTCACTGTCAACTGCAAGATCACCTTCACACTCCTCAGCCACACTCAGTAGGCACTCCACAACCCCAGCCCCAAAGATGAACATGGACGTCTCCCATCCAACACCCCGTTGCCCCAACTCCGTCCAGCCACCCTTGCCCTGGGCACCATTCATCACATCCACAGTACAACTGCATGCGGGAGATAGTTCTCCCACATCACCAAACAGACCTGGTACTCCCTCCCTGGGCACCCGCACATGACCCATGACCTCTACACCTTCATGAAACTCTTCCTAAACTGTCTGTCAGAGCAGTATGGCAAGCCCCCCCGCCCCTTCAGCAGATTGAAACCATCACGGGTGACTATGCGCTCCATGTATGTATTTGATGATACATTGTGACCTTTGTGTGTCCTCAACCGGACTCAGATCCCAGTGTATTGATGGCTTGAGTTTGTTCCACACTCTGGCATATCCCCACACGTATGTTGTTGACTCATGTAAAAAAACTACAACATCAAATTCTATTGTGTTTGTTTTTGTTTTTTTATCAATCTTGTGCGGGAAACGTGAGTAAGTGCTAGGTGCTGTACAAAAATGCTGGGAATCCAAATTTCACAGAGGGAGATATGATGCCTTGCAGTTTGAGTCAACAGAGTCCAGACCACACTGCTTGGCATCATTATTCAGACTACAACCAGCAAGTCCATATGGGAGAGTAGGACAGTCAATAAGGTGATGCTGTTGCACACAAAGGCAAGATGCCAGACCAGGTGACCTGGGAGATGTGCATGGCCAACTGCCTCTCACAGTCTTTTCCGTGGACGACCCACCTTCCTTGGGGGACCCTCATATGCAGGCCTTGACGATTCATGGGACGCTCCGTCGGACGATTCCTCCTCCCCATCCCCTCCCTGTGCCTGCTGGCGGTCTTCGCCTCGATGTTTCTTGCCTGGCAACACAGGGAGGGTGCTGCATGTTGTCAGCGATCCGACTGAGTGAATGGCTTATGTCCCTTTGCACTGCCAAGAGCTCACCCAGTCTTGCCTCCATCCATCCTTGGTGTTCTCGTTGACTGGCGTGTTGCTCGGCCTGCAGGTTTTTGATTTTTGTGAGGGCCACCACTACCTGGCTGAACTCCCTGGTGTACCGCCGGTATGCCTCCATGATGTTTCGTAGTTCAGATATACCGGGCCCTGCAGCTGGCTGGTCAGGTTCTCGCCTCCGCATGGTGCCACTCCCACCACCCCTGCCCACACGAGCCTGGCCTGCCATTGTGAGCACATCGGGTCGACAGGACCCCTGAGGGATGGCAGTGGTGGTGTTGTCTGCCACCTCCTGGGTGCCCGGCGAACCTTGTCCCTCATTGTCAGACTGGCTCAGTTGTGGAGTGTGGGCAGGGCTCCGAGCTGTCTGCTGGGATGTGGCAGGAATGGGTGTGGTGGTTGGCGCAGATGTCCCTGATCCAGCTGCTGCACGGGTTCGGGCTCCAGAGGTGCCAGGTTAGTCGGGGTCATCCATGGAGTAGTGAGAGGCGTTGCTGTTGGTGGGATCAGGATCCTACGTAGCCTGGGACTGTGATTCATCTCCCCCCTCGTTGGGGGTAGATTCAGCACGTTGCCCTGTGGGTGTAAGAGACAGACACTGTTAATGCCATTTAATGAAACATCCAATTTTCATATACATTGTCGTTGGCACTGTTCCACCTGGTAGTTGTCTATGCTTTGGATTGTTCTCAATGTTCACTCGTGGATGGGTATGTTGTGGGGTCAGATTGATCTGTGTTCAGGAGTCATTGACATGTGAGTGACTATTTACAATGACTGGCACAGCCATGCATGTCAGCAGGGATTTGCCAGTCATTGTGCACCACACCTATGCCAGCATGGATGCAACACATTTACTCTGCGGCTCACCGTGGTGGAAAAACGGCACATCTGCGTCAAGCCATAGAAGTGGTACATTGCTGGAGTTGTGTCGCCGGCGCAACGCAGATCCAGCAATGCTCTGTGTGGCCCTATCTGCACAATGCTGCATCAATCCTTATGCCTGCTTCAAGCATGCACAGCATGTGCATAAAAGTGACTGAGTGAAATCTTTAAGATTTCACTCAGCCACTTTTGGGAGGTGTTGCTGTGCCGTGATGGCCACCCACCGCCCCTCCACCCCCCGGACCAGTACACCTACTTCTGGTGCAGGGCTTTAGAACGTAGCACATCTCCCAGATGCATCACCTTGTAAATACCCAGCACCATGGCGCAATTTTTGTGCGTCCGCTGCGTCACAAAGGTGAAGAAACGGCATCGTGAAAGAAGCGCAAGGGATTTGTGAATCAGCACCTTACATTTTTTACTTGGATGCTTCATCAGATCTGATTGTTTTGTTGTGTTACATGACGATTGACAGTGGGACTCTTTGCTCACCTGAGGCGGAAAGCCGGGTGATAGTTAGCTGCTGCCATTTTAAAATACTTGCTTTCTTTATTTTTCTTATTTGTGCCGCATTTTAATGAAACTAATTTTAACTCCCAACCCACCCCACATTGCCATTCCCATATCCCGCTACAACCAGCGCTGAATGCTCCGAGCTCCGCAGCCGACTGGGCGCTGTGGTCGGGGACGCTTGAGCTGCTTGCAGTGCTGGTGCCTTGGGGAACTACAAGTCCCAGCGCTCTAGCGCTGCTGACGGGACTTTAAAAGAAAATGGCCACTTCTCCGCACAGCGGATGCGAGCAGCGGGCGCGTTATAGTCGCGCCGAAGTCAAGCCTAAGTCCAGCCCGTCTGCGCCCGTCCGCGCTAAGGACGGGCAAGAGGACAAAAATATTGTCCAGAGACCAACCATTGGTAAGATATCCAGAGATAGATTACTCGCTTTAAATACACAATGCAATCACTGCCATCAGGCCCTTAATGTAGAGAAATGGGCTGGACCGTTAAACTGCATTGAATGTAAACAAACAGTAGAACTGTATCAAAGACCGTTAGGATATGATAACGGGACATGTAGAGTCATAAAGGGCAGCCTCATAAATGCCCGATCCATGTGCAAAAATGCAATTCACATCTATGACCTCATTCTAGAAAATGCTCTGGACTGTCTTTTAATTACGGAAACATGGCTCAGACATTGGTCCAATCCGGATATAATTCAGGCTTTGCCTTTGGGCTTTTTAATCCAGAGGTTGTACAGATGTCTTCAGTGGGGGGGTGGGGGGGAAGGGGGGACTGGCGATTATCTACCGGGACTCCCTAAAATGTACCACTATGGAACTATCGGATATCAAAGGGGCAGAATGTCTCGAATTTAGACTTCAAGCCCATGACTCTTTTTCCTTCACTGGGGTTCTGATATATCGCCCACCGGGACAAGCGACCCAATTTTTAGGAAGTATAGGGGAAGTCCTGTCTAGTCTCTCTCTTAAATCAGCCAATTTCACCGTATTGGGAGATCTTAATCTTCTCTTAGATAGCACTACTGATCCAAATGCGAAGTCCTTTAGAGATACTCTTCAAGTCCTGGGGCTGTCGATTTTAAAAGTGGAACCCACACATAAAGCGGGGCATATTTTAGACTGCATTAGCTCAAATTTAGACACAATGAAGGTTGAATCCCCTTTGATCCAAACTTGGACGGACCATAAATGTATCGCTTTTAGCCTCAAAACGGATGGCAAGAAGGCGATGAGATCGGTCATACCTGAGAATAAGACGCCTACCCCGTGCTGGGGGAAATTTATTGAACACCCTGACCTTAACACCTGGGTAAAGGAAAGCAGACCACCTTTAGTGGGGATTGCGACCATGGATAATAAGAGCTATAAGGGCTGGATGAGGAACATAGGGGAAAAAATTAAATCTCGGGGTGCCAGTACTAAACCAAGATAAAGGAAAATATCTGCTCCCTGGTTTACCTGTACATTAAAAGACACTCTAGGAAAAGTGAGAGTCCTAGAGGGGCTATGGCGCCGACATTACAATCGTAATGATCGAGAGGCCTACAAAATCGCTATAAGAGCTTATCATGCAGATATTAGAGCAACTAAAGCAAGTTATTATACGAACTTGATTGAAGCTTACAAAAATAATCAAAAGGAAATCTTCCAAATTGTCAATAATTTTAGGAACCCCAAAATACTTTCACCAGAAATCCCCCCATCGCAGGCCTTCTGTAACGAGATAGCAACCTTCTTTGAACAAAAGGTCATAAACCTCACCAAAGATTTTCCCCAGGTCAATCTGGAAGCCCTAAATTAATCTCTTAATCCTAAAAATGAAAAACCACACCTGTCAGTGTGGAAAACATTTACCCCGATTACCCTGGACGAATCTTCCAAAGTTATATCCAAAATCAAATCAGGATCACCATTTGATCCGTGTCCGCCAACACTGTTAAAAGCGATAACAGAGGAGGTTAATCCTTTTATTAACTCAATTCTCAATTCCTCACTACAAACAGGGGAGATTCCAGCTTGCTGGAAAGTTGCTGCTGTAAGACCCTTACCGAAAAAAGCATTACAGGACCCCACAGTCTTATCTAATTTACGGCCTATTTCACTTCTCCCGGTTATCTGTAAAATGACAGAAGCCTGTGTTAATAAGCAGCTGGTGTCCTATTTGGAGGAGAATCACATTCTGCACCCTAATCAAGCCGGGTTTAGAGCTCATCACTCTACTGAATCTGCAGTATGGCACACCACAGAGACCATCAGAGCTGCATTGGATCAGGGAAAGAGGACCGTCCTGATCCTATTGGACCTTTCTGCAGCGTTTGACACGGTGTCTCATGCTATTCTATTACATCGTCTTATGAATGTTGGCATAGGAGGCACCGTGTCAAAGTGGTTTGTAAACTTCCTTAAGGATACAAGGCAGATTACAATGTTAGGCCAGTTCTGTTCCGAGGAGATGGTGGTTCGGTCTGGGGTACTGCAAGGCTCTAGTTTGAGCTCTATCTTATTTAACCTATATATGGTCCCCCTGATCGAACTCATCTCCACCTTTGGAATTAGTACTATAGTGTATGCTGACGATACGCAACTGGTCCTTACCCTTGATGAAGACCCGGCACTGGCCGAAAAGAACTTAAAAGAGTGCCTTACGGCAACCTTTGCCTGGATGAAAAACAACCATCTGAAATGCAACTCGGCCAAAACAGAAATTGTGCCGTTTGGTCACAATAATCTGTTCTCCCCCCAGAGTTGCTGGCCAAAAGAGGAAGAAGCCCCGCCCAATACCATCTTAGCAGCTCGAAACTTGGGCATAAAATTTGACGAGTCACTCTCGTTTAAACAGCAGGTAAAGGAAGTGGCTGGAGTTTGCTTCACTATTATTAAGGGTCTTAGGAAATTCTTTGATCTTCTACCCTTATCGGCCAGGCGTGCTGTTGCAGTGGCATTGATTACATCTGTACTTGACTACTGCAACAGCTTGTATGCAGGGATTAACAAATCTGCCCTGCATAAATTGCAGATGGTCCAGCATGCACTGCTCAGATGGCCAAGGAAATCTTCGGCCTCTGCTGCACTGAGGGAGCTTCACTGGCTTCCTATACAGAAGCGCATCCTGTTCAAGGTGTTGGTGATTGTCTTCAGGGCCTATCATAAACATGGCCCCCTTTACCTCTCCAAATACTTTAACAGATATTACCCCACCCGGAACCTTAGATCCGCTACTGCGAATCTAATGAGTGCTCCAAAATTTAAACTCATGACAAAGGGAGGCAAGTCCATAGCAGTGTTGGGTGCTAAGGCATGGAACACGCTGCCTCTGAGTTTGCGCAACACCACACCTGAAAAAAAAATCAAGAAATCCCTTAAGACTTGGATTTTTAGTCTGGCAGACTCAGCTTGTAAATCACTGGTTTAATTCACCTTGACTGAGAACTTATTTCCGTCCATCCTTTTTAGCATATGAGTCCAAGCGCCAAGATGCTCCCTGGAGTGGTAGTGCGCTCTACAAATGTCCCTCACATCACATCACACATGGGGCACTCCATTGCCTGTCCCAGGAGGCTATGTTTATGTAAGGGCTGTGCGTGAGACAGGCTGTGCTGGTAGTTGGAGTCTGATTTGAAACTGGGCGTCACTCGTGGTGTGGCTGTCCCCCCATGGAGCATGCTGCCATGACAGTGGTTGTGAGCTACTGTCCAAGATATCTGACCTTGTTGTCCTCGTGTTAGTGTTTGTACTGGTCACAGGAGGGCCTTGTGCTGCCTACACCAGTGCCCAGTGTCAGCTATCTTGTCAGTACTTTACCACTCCCTGTGCATTGAGCATGGTGTACGGGTGTGTACCTGGGCCATTTGGGATGAGTGCAATTGGCCATGGGCGTACACAGAAATGTTGATACGGGTCGCCAAATTTTTAGCTTTATCACCATCCCCCTTGCACCCTCTTTCCCTCCCCCTTCCACCCTCCTCACCCTCTGCCTTGCACCCATCTCACCCTCTGCCTTGCACCCTTCTCACCCTCTCCCTTGCACCCTCCTCCACTCTGCCTTGCACAAATCGCGGCAACCCCCTTGCACCCTTCCCCACAATGGAGGGTGCTGCCACCTGGAACAATAGCACCATTTTAAAAGCATGATGGACTAGGGCCAGCCCTGACTGGGCCCACACCAGACACACTTGTGATCCAGGGGGGGACAAGAGCCACCCTTGCCCCCTCCTGTGGACGCCCATGCAATTGGGTCTGATTTGGAGTCCCACGATGTATTTTGAGACACCCACCCTCCCAGCATACCGGACGTCCATTCTTAGGTCTGTGCTTCCTGTAGCATGGGACATAGCATGGCCTTGGTTTGTCAATGGGGCATACACATGTTAGTGGCATTAGCGTTGTTTTTGCCTGTAGTTGTGGGCGACGGGTGCTTGGGGGTTGTTGTGGGCATTTTTTGTACTTGGGGTGTGGATGCCATTACCCCCATGTTACATGAGTTGTTTGTATACTCAACAGGCTCCACGACTCTTTCAATTCCATGTACTCCCACCGGTGGTAGCAGGGCCATGTCCTTCTCCTCCCAGGGATGGTACTGTACTGGTCTGCGTTGACCACCACCTCCATTGTCTTGGCTCTGTAGGTAGTCGTCATCCCTCTTCCGCTTCACCATCCTCTGCAGATCGTACCACCTGGCCTGGCAATCCTTCCTGGTGCGCCTGATGGGTGCAACAGCATTGACCCTATTGCTGATCCTCTCCCACAGGCGTGTTTTCTCAGCTATGCTGGTCCATCTGACCAATGCGCCAAACAGCTTTGGCTTGACTCTGATGACTTGATCTACAAGGATCTCCATCTCCTCCTTTGTGAACTTTGGATTCTTCTGTGCGGATATGGTGTGGGGTGAATGTGATTGCATGGTGACGGTGTGTATGGATGTGGGTGTGTGGGTCTGAATGTGAAGGGGGGTGTGGGTCTGAATGTGATTGGGGGTATGTGTGAAGGTGGATGTGTGCATTTGTTGGTGTGTTGTCAGTCTCTGTAGCTAAATGAGTATGTTGCAAAGCATGATGGTTTGTGTGTGTGGGCCCTTTTTATTGGTCCATTTGTGGGTGGGCTTAGTTTTTTTGGTGGGTGTGTTATTAGGGGTGGGTCTGAGTTAGGCCCTCTGTTTGCCTGTTTGGTTCTGGCCAGGACATTCATCTCCAATGGTTTGTACACAGGAGACATGTTTTGTGGTGTTGTGCGTGTCATTTGCACCCTCCTTGTGCTGTTTTTAGGGGTTGACGTGCGCTTCGTTCAGGGGGGGTTCATTTCGTATTTGATTTAGTGGCTCGCTCATATGTGAAGTATTTATGGGGTTTGCCTGTGCCTCGTTCAGGGGGGTTTGTTTCGTATTTGATTGTGTGGCTCGCTCAAACGCGATGTTTTCCGTACAAATCGCAGTTCATATGCAATGACGTTTTCCCGTACGAATCGCGTTCTCGGTCCCAGGTCTAGATCGTACATGTTGCGTCATACAGCATGTTTACGAATTGTACGGTTCACTTTCCGAGTCCGTATCGTACAGATTATCGCTTGATGTTCGTACGGTTCGCAAGGATTCGGACGTATTTTTTAACTACGGATCGTACTACGCGATTTGGATGGATTTGTAAGATTCGTACGGAAATGGCTACGAATACGAATCGTAGTACGGATTCCTTTCCCAAATCGGAATCGACCCCTTAATGTGAGGATATTGCAAAACAAGAGAAATCTAATGAATTCCTTAGTCCCAAATCCTAGATTGACTCAGTAAGAAGCATTGGAAGTATGGGAAGTGGAAGGAGGAGTTGGCCTAACGGCTAGGGCTCTCGACCTCCGGGATCTGGGTTTGAGTCTCGGTAACGACGCCAAAACCTCCTGTGATTCTGGGCAAATCACTTAATCTCCCCGTGCCTATAATGAAAGTGTGTCCTCATGTAACGTAACTGGAAAATATGTAAAGCGCTCTGATACCTGATTTGGTTCGGGTCTAGTTCGCGCTATATAAAACTCTGCAAAAAAAGAAAAAGCATTTGAGAGAGAAAAATATTGAATTGGTAACAGAGGTTACAGAAGTATTATGTTCAGATACCCCTTTGAGAGCACGGAAGAAAAACTGAAAAGGTGGAGAAGTGCTATAGTAACGGAAGGATTATACCCAGCATAATTGTGAGCCAGTTGAAGGTTGACTTGGAAGAGATGATTATTGGAATAATAATCTCAGAGAGATTAGGGACCGATCATGATGAAGAATTGTTGTTTTTGTGTAAGAGTATTACCTGGAGGGCAAGGAATTTACATGAGAAAATATTTGAATCTGCTAGTGAGTATGGGGTAGACATAGAGAAGTCAAAAGTATTACATACATTCTACAGGTTGGCATTCACTGGCATGGACTTAGAAAGTTTGAATGCATCAGGAAGAAGGTTACAGATAAAGGAAGTAATGAATGTTCCATGGTCAAGACAGGATATATTGTCTTTTACAAATCATTTTCCTAGATTGAGAGGAAAACCGGTTGAATGGTACAAACAGGAAGATAGGTTTGTAAAGGTGTCAAAAGTTTTATTAAAAGATTTATATAGTCTATTTGATATTGTCGTTCCAGCTGATCTATGGACAGAATGTAAGATCACTGTTGATTGGCCAAAATAGGAATACCCTACGGATCCTAAAACAGGTGCACCATCAGAAGAAGTAATGAAAAAATATAATCAGGTAATCACTTTCTTAAAAGGAAAGATCTTTCCAAAAGAAACAGATTGGGTTAAGATTGACAGAACTACCCAGGAACCAAAAGAGTCAGTACATGCATATCATGAACGGTTGCTACAGGTATTTAAACTGTATAGTGGTTTTGAAAATAATGGAGATAAAAACGTGGAACATTTTGTGTATCCTTTTGTGTTCGGATTGAGGCCTGAGATTAGCAACATGATACAGCAGCATTTCATCTGTTGCCAGAGCAAGACAGTGGATGAAATCCTACTATATTCAAAGTATTGTAGTGATAAATTTGACAGTAAACTAAAGGAGAAAATGATGTGGGCACAAGTGAAGTTAGTAGTGCATCAAGAAAACAGCAACAATCAAGCAAGTGGACAGAGTCAGAATGGGCAGAATTACAGTGGAGGTAAAGGAAAGTGAAAAATTAGTAAAGAAGAAATTATGAAGAAATTTCCTTGTCATGTGTGCGGAAAGTTTGGACATTGGAGGAATGAGTGTAGAACTGCTAAAAAGAATAATGGGGAAATAAAAAATGTATTCGACAGATGCAAAATGAGGTGGATGTAAATCAATTGCAGCAGTAGCAGATAGTTACGCAACAGTTATAGGTGCCCCAAGCTCCCATTTCAAGTAATGTGAATGTTTAGGTGCAAAGGTACAATATGAATACCGGATATCACGGAGGAGATCCGCTTGGTAAGAATCAAGGTGTGAGTAAGCAGTATTGGATGCATTGCAATGGAAATGATTCAGACTCATCTCAATGATGATGTCTGTTGGAGGGGAGGAAGAGTGCATACTTGGTGCATCCTTAGCGGTAGATCAGTCAGGTCCATTTGTTGACGGAAAGGTAGAAAGAAATGATATCACATTCTTAGTGGACATTGGTGCTACCCATTCTACTGTAACCCAAACCTACCCCTCTTTGGAGAAGCTATCCAAGAGGTAGGAGTCTTGAATAAGCATATTAGAACGCCGGTCACGAACCCAATAGACGTTCATATTGGAAACTTCAAAGACATGCATCAATTTGCGGTATGTGACTCAAGCCCGGTGAATTGCTTGGGAAGAGATTTGCTGTGCAAAATGAATTGCACCATCTACTGTACCCCAGATGGAATTGCATTTCAGACCCCAGATGAAGATGTGGAGTTTAAGATGATTCTAGCAAAGCAAGGGACAGAAGTGAATGAGTTGTTTTTACTTCTCACTGAAATCAATCTGCCTGAAGAATTAAAAAGTACAGTCAATCAGGATGTGCGGGATTTTACAGGAAAATAAATTGGTTTAATGACCAGAATAAATACGATCCAAATAATAGTGAAGAATAGTGCACCGCAATAAAAAATGCGCCAGAAGTGATTGCAGGAGTTGCTCCAGTAATTGACCATATGATTGAACAATGAATCCTAAAAGAAATAATGAGCAGTCCTTGTAATTCGCCTATCATAGGTATCGAAAAGCCCATTGAAAAGTACCGGATAGTGCAGGATTTACACAAAATAAATACAATTGCAGTGCCTTGTTGCCCAGTGATGCCAAACCCAGCAGTGATTCTTTATCAAGATCCATGTGATGCTGAATGGTACACAGTGATTGATTTGTGTCAAGCATTTTTCTCGATTCCTTTGCATCCGGATAGCCAGTATTTGTTCGCTTTCAGAAATGGAGATGTGTTTTGGCATGGTGCGGAGTCCCTCAAGGGTACACAGAAAGCCCCTCAATCTTTAATCAGATCTTGAAAAAATGCTTAGAGACTTTAGTTATGCCAGGAAATTCAGTTCTGGTTCAGTACATTGATGACGTACTAGTGGCATCAAAGACACAAGAAGCATGTGTAACAGACACCATTGCCCTATCGAACTATTTAGCAAGTGGAGGACACAAGGTGTCCCCTGCAAAATTTCAATTTTGCCAACAGGAAGTACAGTATCTTGGACATAAAATAGAAAAGGGAGTCAGAAAAGTAACCCCACAAAGAATCTGTGTGATCAAAAAGATGAATCCACCCAAAACTCAGAAAGAGGTGCAAATGTTTTTGGGAATGGTTGGATATTGTCTCACTGATTGCAAAACTTCTACAGAGGCTGACACGAAAAGATGTGAAAGATCCGATTGTTCTAGATGATGAAGGAATGGATGCTTTCATAAAACTGAGAAATAGTCTCTGTAGAGCACCTGCATTAGTAATGCCAGACTATACAAAGAATTTGCACTGTACTGTTGTGAGCGAGATGGATGTGCACTCTCATTCCTAACTCAGCAACATGGAATGGCACGACGTCCAGTAGCATATTTTTCTCCTACCCTGGATACAGTGACTGCAGCATTGCCAGGATGTCTGAAAGCGGTTGCAGCTACTTGCATGAGTCAGGAACAGAGTGAACCAATTGTTATGGGTTACCCTGTCAGAATATATATGCCACATTCTGTTGAGATTCTTTTGACTCACATGAGGACCCAGAATCTCACTTGTAGTCGGCTGACTAAGTATGAAAGAGTGATTCTGGGTGCTGAAAATGTGACTGTGGTTAGGTGCACTACTGTATATCTGGCAACTCTATCGCCCAATTCTCGCTGTGAGGAAGTGAGAGAGGAAGCGGATCACGATTGCCTGGAGATGACAGAGTTGTGTACTAAACCTAGGCCAGATATAGAGGACAGTCCTCTGGAAGAATCCGATTGTGAGTTATTTGTTGATGGGTCATGTTTGAGGAACGAAAGAGGTGAATTACGCACTGCCTATGCTGTTTTCATCCTAGAAGGAGCTATTAAAGGATCATGTCTGAAAGGAGTAAACTCCGCCCAGATAGCTGAGCTGATAGCTCTGACTAGAGCATGTAAAGTTGGCAAAAGTCTGAAAGTAACCATATTCACAGACAGCCAATATGGATTTGGAATTGTGCACAATTTCAGCCAGCTATGAATGCAAAGGGGATTTCTGACTTCTTCGGGTTCCCCTATACGAAATGGAAAATGTGTCAAAGAGCTATTAGATGGTTTACAGTTGCCCAAAATAATTGCAGTAGTTATATGTGTTGCACATCAATCAGGAGATGATTATGTGACAAAAGGCAATTGATACGCAGACCAAATTGCACATTATTGTGCCCAAAAACAATGGCTCTAAACCAATCAATTGAAAGAGGAAACACCGAATGCCATCTTATGTTTGTAACGACAACAGTATTAGAAACTTGGGATGAGGTGAGACAAATGCAGGAAAAGGCAAGTGATGAGGAAAAGGAAATCTGGAAACTTACAAGCTGTAGAAAGAGAGCAGAGGATGAACTATGGGTTTATCAGGATGACAGACCAGTTTTACCAGACTCTTTGCTTTCTCACATGGCCAGGGTGTACCATTGATATGCACATATTGGAAGAGATGCAATGATCAGACTCTTCAAGCAGACATGGTATAATCTGTAGTTCAGAGTCATTCCGTCCGCTGCAGTGTTCCTCGTTCCACCTGATTTTTCGTTATATAAGGGTGCCCGACAAAGTCAATAGAGCAAGCCCGCCGTGCGGGATTACGTTCCGCCCGCCAACCAGATTACGATCCTACAAACAGCCCATCATTCAGCGGCGGTAAAACCACAGCATAGGTACGTTCAAAACATCTCCCTGCATGCAACCCCTATACACCACAAACACACAGCAATAGTGCAGGCAGGGCTAGCTCTAGGAGTCTCTGCGGAACCTTGCAAAGGGGATGGTGCTAGGCCCCACCAATTTACAACAGTGACACCTTCAGGGCGCATGAAGTAGATCTGTGCAGACGTCTCCTGGTCCGCAGCACCCCACACTCCCACCCACAAGCACACCTCACACAGATACAAGCGGGCAGAAGGTGTCAGAATGCTTTGGTGGCTGAGAGGCAATACACTGCATGTATGAAACATTAACCAATCCAAAGAGTTGAACACCTTGTCAGTAAATCTGTACACGAGATGTGCGCTCCCCCTTCAGCTGTTTGCGTTGAGGACAAGGTTTACCTAACGGGCGGACTGTGAGTCAAAGGTGGGTCACGCATGAGTATGCCACCAAGTCCATTTACACGGTGCTTGCAAAGTCTTTGCAACAAACCGCACATGCCTCCCAAAAGGAATGCCAGTACCAACCATAATTAACACACCCAAGTTGCTGTTAAATTAAAGTCATGTATCTCTCAAAAACGACAAATTCTGTGGCTTACGGCCAGGCATATCATGCATAGTACCCTTCCCGGGACGAGTCACTGGTTGCAGCAATGTCCTTTTCCCGCCCCACACATGGACATGGGAATGCAGATAATAAGCTGTGGCCTTCCATTGCCACTTTTAAAACAGATTTCACAAGAGCCATGCAGAAACAAAGCGCTATTGTTCCAACAATAAGCGTCTCTCACTCCGGCTCGGGAGACCTTTGAATTACAGGGGGCCAGGACTCCCAGTGAAATCCAGTCACTGTTGAACAAGAATCTCCCACTACATCTTGGAGAACTGATTCATGTAATACATATGCTTCTAAGGTCGAAGGCCTTGCACATGTGTTTGAACTAGTGTGATCTTGTTCTGTTCCATCTTACCATACGATAGTTGGTGGAATAACAGCTTCCATACAATCAGTACATTCAGCGTATTTGGAGGCTTACCTTCAATCCTCTTGGTCGCTGGTGCAGGTCTGGTGCTTCTACTACAACTCAGTAATGGCTGCTGTCATGTGGTACACGACCATGCGGTATAATTGCAGCTGTACCGTAGATGCATGCTGGAACTATTTGATGGCTTGTCTCTGGATGTTGTAAGTTCCACTTATGGATTCACCTACAGATACGCCTATTTTACTTGCGTGCAACCTGTATGTGGGTGCATCAATTGTCCATTTTCCTGGGCTGTGGATTTGTGCCTCTCCAACGCAGCGTGGCCAGAAGCCAATTATGACCTGTCAATGGCTCCGTTGTTGGCTCATCACCAGGCCTGTTGCGATGAGGACCGCATGCAGCTTGCTGCAGTGAATGGAGTCATGGCATGCTGGAGTACTTGAGCGAGATGGATGTGCACTCTCATTCCTAACTCAGCAACATGGAATGGCACGACGTCCAGTAGCATATTTTTCTCCTACCCTGGATACAGTGACTGCAGCATTGCCAGGATGTCTGAAAGCGGTTGCAGCTACTTGCATGAGTCAGGAACAGAGTGAACCAATTGTTATGGGTTACCCTGTCAGAATATATATGCCACATTCTGTTGAGATTCTTTTGACTCACATGAGGACCCAGAATCTCACTTGTAGTCGGCTGACTAAGTATGAAAGAGTTATTCTGGGTGCTGAAAATGTGACTGTGGTTAGGTGCACTACTGTATATCTGGCAACTCTATCGCCCAATTCTCGCTGTGAGGAAGTGAGAGAGGAAGCGGATCACGATTGCCTGGAGATGACAGAGTTGTGTACTAAACCTAGGCCAGATATAGAGGACAGTCCTCTGGAAGAATCCAATTGTGAGTTATTTGTTGATGGGTCATGTTTGAGGAACGAAAGAGGTGAATTACGCACTGCCTATGCTGTTTTCATCCTAGAAGGAGCTATTAAAGGATCATGTCTGAAAGGAGTAAACTCCGCCCAGATAGCTGAGCTGATAGCTCTGACTAGAGCATGTAAAGTTGGCAAAAGTCTGAAAGTAACCATATTCACAGACAGCCAATATGGATTTGGAATTGTGCACGATTTCAGCCAGCTATGAATGCAAAGGGGATTTCTGACTTCTTCGGGTTCCCCTATACGAAATGGAAAATGTGTCAAAGAGCTATTAGATGGTTTACAGTTGCCCAAAATATTTGCAGTAGTTATATGTGTTGCACATCAATCAGGAGATGATTATGTGACAAAAGGCAATTGATACGCAGACCAAATTGCACATTATTGTGCCCAAAAACAATGGCTCTAAACCAATCAATTGAAAGAGGAAACACCGAATGCCATCTTATGTTTGTAACGACAACAGTATTAGAAACTTGGGATGAGGTGAGACAAATGCAGGAAAAGGCAAGTGATGAGGAAAAGGAAATCTGGAAACTTACAAGCTGTAGAAAGAGAGCAGAGGATGAACTATGGGTTTATCAGGATGACAGACCAGTTTTACCAGACTCTTTGCTTTCTCACATGGCCAGGGTGTACCATTGATATGCACATATTGGAAGAGATGCAATGATCAGACTCTTCAAGCAGACATGGTACAATCTGTAGTTCAGAGTCATTCCGTCCGCTGCAGTGTTCCTCGTTCCACCTGATTTTTCGTTATATAAGGGTGCCCGACAAAGTCAATAGAGCAAGCCCGCCGTGCGGAATTACGTTCCGCCCGCCAACCAGATTACGATCCTACAAACAGCCCATCATTCAGCGGCGGTAAAACCACAGCATAGGTACGTTCAAAACATCTCCCTGCATGCAACCCCTATACACCACAAACACACAGCAATAGTGCAGGCAGGGCTAGCTCTAGGAGTCTCTGCGGAACCTTGCAAAGGGGATGGTGCTAGGCCCCACCAATTTACAACAGTGACACCTTCAGGGCGCATGAAGTAGATCTGTGCAGACGTCTCCTGGTCCGCAGCACCCCACACTCCCACCCACAAGCACACCTCACACAGATACAAGCGGGCAGAAGGTGTCAGAATGCTTTGGTGGCTGAGAGGCAATACACTGCATGTATGAAACATTAACCAATCCAAAGAGTTGAACACCTTGTCAGTAAATCTGTACACGAGATGTGCGCTCCCCCTTCAGCTGTTTGCGTTGAGGACAAGGTTTACCTAACGGGCGGACTGTGAGTCAAAGGTGGGTCACGCATGAGTATGCCACCAAGTCCATTTACACGGTGCTTGCAAAGTCTTTGCAACAAACCGCACATGCCTCCCAAAAAGAATGCCAGTACCAACCATAATTAACACACCCAAGTTGCTGTTAAATTAAAGTCATGTATCTCTCAAAAACGACAAATTCTGTGGCTTACGGCCAGGCATATCATGCATAGTACCCTTCCCGGGACGAGTCACTGGTTGCAGCAATGTCCTTTTCCGGCCCCACACATGGGAATGCAGATAATAAGCTGTGGCCTTCCATTGCCACTTTTAAAACAGATTTCACAAGAGCCATGCAGAAACAAAGCGCTATTGTTCCAACAATAAGCGTCTCTCACTCCGGCTCGGGAGACCTTTGAATTACAGGGGGCCAGGACTCCCAGTGAAATCCAGTCACTGTCGAACAAGAATCTCCCACTACATCTTGGAGAACTGATTCATGTAATACATATGCTTCTAAGGTCGAAGGCCTTGCACATGTGTTTGAACTAGTGTGATCTTGTTCTGTTCCATCTTACCATACGATAGTTGGTGGAATAACAGCTTCCATACAATCAGTACATTCAGCGTATTTGGAGGCTTACCTTCAATCCTCTTGGTCGCTGGTGCAGGTCTGGTGCTTCTACTACAACTCAGTAATGGCTGCTGTCATGTGGTACACGACCATGCGGTATAATTGCAGCTGTACCGTAGATGCATGCTGGAACTATTTGATGGCTTGTCTCTGGATGTTGTAAGTTCCACTTATGGATTCACCTACAGATACGCCTATTTTACTTGCGTGCAACCTGTATGTGGGTGCATCAATTGTCCATTTTCCTGGGCTGTGGATTTGTGCCTCTCCAACGCAGCGTGGCCAGAAGCCAATTATGACCTGTCAATGGCTCCGTTGTTGGCTCATCACCAGGCCTGTTGCGATGAGGACCGCATGCAGCTTGCTGCAGTGAATGGAGTCATGGCATGCTGGAGTACTTGTGAGGCTGCCCGGCTCCTGCCTATTGGAGCAAAGTGGCATCAAATATGACGTAAGTTGCCTAGATACACTCCAGGATGCAATGGATTATGACGAGCATGTATGCTCCTCTGGACTGCTAAATTGGATGGCGTCCCAGTTTCCGTTTACCTACAATGATTGCATTTTGGAAAACATTGCCTTGCTAGGATCACACGAATTGGTGCATTTTCACGACGCACCATGAGCCTAATTTGAACACGCAAACTCAACATACATAAAAATTCCATGCTCACTGATTTAGTCCACCTCCTATTCACTTTTACCTCATCCACAACAGTGCTTATGTTCTGCTCACTCCTGAGATGTTGACTCGCTATTTGCAATAATCTGCGCAGGGTGAGGATGTCGCATGGTCAAAATGGCCAATGTCGACATCTTCAAGTAAGCACGATCCTGGCAGCCATCAAAAGACGGTTTCTCTCTTGCAAGACTTTAGACGCCTTTCCCATGAGAACTGGCTGATGCATGTGTCCTCAGCTCATTTTAGGATTTGAGTCTGAACATTGTAAGCAAGTTCAATCTACAATGCCCCTTGTAATTCGCTTCTGGACCGGTCCGAGATAAAACAAACTCACCCTGCAGATGCTGTATGTGGAACACTCACACTTTGATATTACGAGGATGCATGTTTAACAGTGACACACTTGGAGAGGGAACTTCACAAGGAGAGTTGCTGTATGAACCTGTGATGTAGAGATACGATCCATGGCCTGAAGGTATGGCTTCTGCTGAAAATGCACACCGACCCACCATGATATAATGATACTGATTCTGACAACGGACAGGGAGCTTAGGTACCATAGTCATGTCTCCCCGTCTGCACAAAATGACGTCTCCATTCAAAATGCATGTATTTGCTGCATACCTCGTGGAAACTGTTGCTATAGCCTTAGCGCTGTGTTTTGTTTTAATAATTTTAATAATTGTACAAACTGCTCGCATCGCTCGCATTTTAAAACTATTACCTGCATTGACCCTGTGAGGATGACAGCGAGTTAGGCTGCTCCTCTTCATTTTTTGACTGCTTTTTTTCCACTTGTGAGGACGACAGCCAGTCATGCTGCTCCTCTTCATTTTTTAACTGCTTTTTTGCACTTGTGAGGATGACAGCGAGTCAGGCTGCTCCTCTTAGCCTAGTAGTTTTGGCTGACAAATCCCGGGCTCCGTTCCACCACAGCTGAGTGCCGATTGTGTGGAGAGCCAAAGGGGAGGTAGGCAGACCAATCAGGGGTCATCCCCTGCGAGCCTGAGGGCGGAGCCAGGAGCCCGCGCATCCCCCTTCCTATATACCTCAATGTGCTGGCCTAGGCGCAGTGGACGGGCGCAGCGGGCGCGACAATGGCGCGCTGAAGGTGCGCCTAAGGTAAGCCCGTCGGCGCCCGTCCACGACTTGCCGGGACCAGGGGCCATACCCCCTGCCGGTGTCACTCAAAACTCACTCACCCCCATCTGCTACTCCCGCAATGAGCTGTTACTCTACCCTGAAAAAAGCGGCCATTATGAAAGGCAATGTATGCGAACGAGCCCAGGCTTATCTTACGGACCAATTTCTTGCCTCGGCTGTAGATGGTCCAGTATGGGTCATGCACTATTAGGCCACCAGACCTTCCAGGACCATAACAAACTTCTTTGCCTATATTTTAATGCTAGATCCCTACCCAGGAATGCCATGGATATCTGGGACCTACTAAAAACCAAGAACCCCGACCTGGTATTCATCACTGAAACCTGGCTGACCGACACCAATGCCCCAGACTTAGCTAATGCGCTTCCCAACAAGTACAAAATCATTAAACAAGATAGATCTGGAAGCAGGGGTCGCGGTTATATTCAGAGATCATCTAACCTGCCTCCCGGAGCCAGTCATCAGCTACAATGAACACCAAACCCTACCCTTCCATGTACTTCGTAATGGTTTCACCATCTTAGCCGGAGCTGTAATATACAACCCCCCCAGGACAACAAGTCCACTTAGGTGCCAAACTGCTCACCCAACTTCTGCCACTTTGCCTGAAATATAAACACTACTTAGTAGTTGGTGACTTCAACATCCATTACGAGAAAAAGGACGCTCCAGTGGTCTCCCAAATGGGGTGTGACATGGAGATCCTCAACCTTAAACAGTGGCTAGTGGGCCCCACTCACATAGCAGGCCACACATTAGACCTACTCTTCGCCGATATTGAAGCCACTAAAATCGGTGAGGTCCTGCCATTGCCCTGGTCGGACCATTCCCTCATAACTTTCACATTAAATCTTCCCACTAAATCCCCAAAACCCATGGTAGCCCACCAGATCTCCAACCAAGCCTGGAGGCTAGTCAATAAGTCAAACTTTGATACCCATTTCCAAGAGACCAATATCGAGTTTCTGGATGACTCCACTGTATGCTCGGAATCAATTACTTTAGACTCCGGAATACTTCAAATATTAAACAGACTAGCCCCCATGTGGATACCCAGAAAACGCTCCCATATGGAAAAATGGTACACCCCTCAAATAAAAAGCCTTAAGAGGGAATGCCAAAAGCTAGAACACCTATGGAGGCAGTCCAAGGACAATGCATCCAAGTTAAGCTATGTGCTTAAACGGAGAGTGTACAACCTAACCATAAAAAATGCTAAAAGAAATCACTTTTCCCAACGCATCCATGAAAACCGCAACTCAGCCAAAGAGCTCTTTAAAATAGTGAAGGAGCTCAGTAAACCATAAAGTATCTCCCAAACACTTACCCCCTCGGCTGAGGCTTGCGAACTAATAAGCACCTTCTTCACCGAAAAAAATCAGGAAAATGTACTCCACCTTTACTTCCCAACATTCCCCCAGCACAGCGGATACAGTAAAATCGTCCAACATGGCGTTCATAGTAAAAACCGCAACAACCTCGCCAGACTCGGAAACCACACCCACCCTCGATGGTTTCGAGCCATTCACAGTGGACGAGGTTCTGACTGCTATGAGCACAGTAAAATCTGGCTCCCCATCGGATCTCTGTCCCCATTTTGTGTTCTCAAAAATTGCCCCTACGCTCGGTCCCCTGATTACACAGCTTTTTAATAAATCTCTAAGAACCGCAACCTTCCCGGACATTTGGAAGCATGCCTCTGTGATCCCTCTTCTGAAAGAAGCTGGATCAGACATTCTTAACCCCGAAAATTACCGCCCTATCTCCCAGCTCCCCTTCCTCTCCAAAGTCCTAGAGAAGCTGGTCAATGGACAGTTGACCAGGTACTTGGAAACAAACCTCCGCTTGGATCCCTCTCAGACGGGCTTCAGAGCCAACAACAGCACGAAGGCAACATTGCTGGCAGTGTCGTACAGTATCAGATCTTCCACCAACCAAGGTGGGGCGGTGGCTCTGATACTGCTTGACCTGTCAGCGGCGTTTGATACGGTCTCCCATACTTGCCTGCTGAACATCCTTCACAGCAAAGGAGTCCGTTCCACCGCACTAAGCTGGCTGTACTCTTTTCTGAGCAACCGCACCCAGGCAGTACACATGGGACAATTCCACTCTAAACCCAGCCCCATCAGTTGCGGAGTCCCTCAGGGAGCCTCATTAAGCCCCACCCTTTTCAATGTCTATATGTCATCTCTTGCTGAAATTGGAAGGAAGTGGGGCATCGGCATCTGCTCCTATGCAGATGACACGCAACTGATGGTAGCCTTGGACGAAAAGCCAGACATCATCAAATTCAAACTGCACAACAGTCTTTCGGAAATGGCCCAGTGGATGCATTCACACTGCTTGATACTGAACGCCGGAAAATCTGAGATCCTTCTGTTTGGTGGCGCCAAACGTGTGTGGGATGCCACGTGGTGGCCACCCTCGCTAGGTATGGCTCCCATCCCGAAACAGCACGCAAGGAATCTAGGCGTCATTATGGATGACGCCCTGTCCATGAAAGATCATGTGCGATCCCTGTGCGGTAAAGGCTTCGCTATCCTGAAGCTTCTTGCCAGACTATTTCGCTGGATACCCCTGGATTGTAGACGTTCCGTCACACAAGCCTTACTGGTTAGTCGCCTAGACTACGGCAACGCGCTATTTGTGGGCATGAATGAGCACTTGTTCACACCCCTACACGTACTGCAGAACTCGGCGGCCAAACTTATCTGCAATAAGGGCAAGCTCGAATCTGCCTCGGAGTGTGTGAAAAAACTGCACTGGCTGCCGATGCGCCAGAGATTGGTCTTCAAATTGCTTGGCCACACACATAGGGTCCTCCACAAGACAGGTCCCACTATTCTTCAGGTGAAGATCGAATTTTACGTTCCCACCAGAAACCTGCGCTCACTCCAATCTGCCCTTGCCAGACCTAAACGCATATATAAAGCAAGGACTGGTGGTCGCTCATTTTCCCAGAAATGGAATGAGCTTCCCCTAGATTTAAGACACACCATTAACTATCTACTGTTTCGGAAAAAATTAAAAACCTTCCTCTTTCCCAAACCCTAATTCCCACCCAGTGTCGGCTCGCAGTAGTTTCAGTCCTGGTATAAGCGCCTTGATATCCCTCGGGATGAGTGTTGCGCTCTACAAATATCGAAAATAAATAAATAAATAAATAGATGCTGACAATATATTCATAATGCATCATCCCTCTAGTAGTGACACGGATACTGCATTTTAGAGCACGTTAATTGCAATAAATAGCATGAACGAATTAAGTGACTATGCGGGTTCTTGTTGTGGATGGCTACATGAGTGTATGCAAAAGGGGGTGTCTCCTTTACGCGGTCCTGGATAGATCAGGGAATGTTGTGTCCTGGGTTGTGGCATCATATGTTTGACATTTGTAGGTAGGAGAGCAAAATGCTACACATTTGCTAGTCCATTTGGGCTTGTGGGTACTAAGGCAGTAGGAAGGCAGAGCCCCATACATATGTCCAGGGAATCCAGGAGGTACCACATAGAACACTCCACTTAGCTCAGCAATCAACAAATAAGTGGCACTGAGCCGAGATTTCAATGAAAATCATCATCACTTATGCATCACTGTGATCCTGCAATGCAAGTAGTGTATTGGTCACCAATGAGATGACTTGTCACAGCGCCAGCCCCTCATCTGTTTCAACTCCAATGTCATGTTTATGCCACCTGCACAACATACATGGTTCATGTAGGCAGTCCTTGACAACTGCATTCACGCATGCTGAACACCTGGGACCATGGCTGATAAAGGTGAAAAGAAATCACTATGAGTTGTCTGAGACCCAATGCTACACCCTTTTGTATAACCCACAATATCTGATTTAAGCTCAAGGATGTCTTGTCCAATGCTGAACTCAACGCAAGTTGCAAATACATGTATCACGCACGACATCTACAGAACTCCAACAAGCAAGGCCATGTGCTAGACTTGTCAGCGGCCTTCGACACGGTCCATCATGAAGTTCTGATGGACCAGTTGTATGAAGGAGAGGTACAAGGTGCTGCTTGAACCTCCTGCAGTCCTTTCTCTCTGCAAGAACGTAAACTGTGGAATTGGATAACAACAGGTCAAAACCGTTTTCCCTCCCATGTGGGATGCCACAGGGCTCATCTCTAAACCCAACTCTATTTAATGTGTATGTGATAACTTTAGCAGGCTTCATAAGATGCGTTGGCTTCTAACTCACCTCCTACGCAAACAACACCCAAATAGTGTTTTCACTTAGGGACGGGGAAGAGAAGGAAACAAGGGCACGTTTTTATGATTGCATGAAATCCATTTCAGGGTGGATGTCGTCTAATTGCCTGAAACTAAATTCAGGCAAAACAGAGGTCATCATGTTTGGGAACAACCCACACATATAGACACCAGATTGATGGCCACAAGATCTGGGTATCTGCCCTGCCCCCACCAGGAAAGCAAACAATCTGGGGGTGATATTGGACAACAAGCTTACGTTTTGTGACCACATAAGCTCGGTGGTCTGCACATGCTTCCTAATACTCAGAATTATAAGAAAATAACGTTTTTTCTTCCTGAAGGAAGTCTTAGGACAGTGGTCACGGCACTCTTTATGGCACGTCTTGACTATTGCAACAGTCTATATTTGAATGTCCAAAAACATCAAATTAATAGGCTCCAAATTGCGCAGAACACAGCGGCCAAATTTGCTGACAGGGATACCAAAACTTGTCTCTGTCAAGAAAGAATTAATACAACTACATTGGCTCCCCGTGAAACAAAGAGTGCGTTTTAAGGCCCTCTGCACTGCTTTTAAAGCCCTCAATGGAATAAGCCCGACCACTTGAGGCAAACATTTAAGTGTCATGTTCCTAGAAGGACTCTTCGGTCCACTGGAGCAAAACAAGTCCTAGTTCTTCAATTCAAAAAAGCCAGTTGGGGTGGTAAGAGTTTTACCATCTGCACCTCTAATGCCTTGAATGATCTTCCGTTCCATCTAAGGAACTCAGCAGATCTCCTCTACTTAAGAAAGGGGCTGGATACATGGCTGTTTACCCAGTAACACCTTGCAATCTTGATAACCAGCAGGTAGTGCATTGCACCAGTACACCTTAGGGTAACCGTGTGCTCTAAAAGTCTATTGAACATAACATAACGTGCTTCAAAACAGTGGATGGCCAATGTGATCCCATGGCTCCCTGGAACAGATATCAGTTCACCTCTGGCCTACTGCACAGACTGCATAATCCTTAGGAATTGGAAGTCACAGCATAAATGGCACATGTATTCCCTGAAGTGTGTGCAACAAGACAAATCTACCAAGACAGCCATAGACAATCCACCTGTGACAAAGGGAACATGGTGTCATTGTGCCACACAAGCAATCCTACGAGTAATCCCGACACGTGACTATACAAGTATAGGGGGTCAGATCATAATTGTGCACACAAAACAAGCACATCAACGAAACTCAACATTTCCGTACATGGCATGCATACCATAAAAGCACAATGCACATAGAACACACAGATGAATGTGCACTGTTAGAAATAGAGCCTTCTAGTTAGAAGAGTTAGGTATGTTTGTCCAAATAGGGACCCTTGCTTCTTGTCAGGGTAAGGGGGATACACACTATAGATAACCCCTGCTCATTCACTTGTTAGCTTGACACGAGCAGACAGGCTTATCCCAAAGGCAATGTGTAAAGTATTTGTACCAACACTCAAAGTAACACAGTGAAAACACCACAAAAGGATTCCACACCAGTTTAGAAATATAAGTATCTTTATCTAAACTAAACAAGACCAAAACAACAAAAATCCTACGTGCACAGTTAAAAATATGACTTTCAAAAGGTTTCAAGAACGTGTACCATAGAAAACTATGGATGCGTGACTTTTCACCAAAGTACCTGTAGTTGCGTCAAAGTTCACCAATCCAAAAAGCAGCAGCGTCGGAAAAGAAAGAGATGCAACACTCCTGAGACCCTGAGGAGGCGATGCGAAAGTCCTGCTGCACACAGAGGAAGGGCCGCGTGGATTCCTGTCTGTAGATGGAGTGATGCGTCGATTCTTCGTGCCGGTTGTAGTCCACAGGTGATGCGCAGGGGAAACGTGTCGCACATGTACGATGCGTGAATCTTTGGGATGCGTTGACGATCGATGCAGCAGTGTTGTGCGGTGCTGCATCGGTTCTCTTCAGCCGCAGTGCGTCATATCTTGCCACAACGACATGCTCTGTGATGGCTTTCGCAGCGCTGATGCGTGGAAATTCTTCTTGCACCTTGAAGATGCGTCAGAAAAACAGCAGCAAGAAGAGCAATGTGTCGATTTCTGTACTTCTTTGGGTTTCTTCTCTCTTCCAGCTCCCAAACAGCAGCAACAACCTCCAGAGGCCTAAAACTGGGGAGCTGGGGGTGAAGTCGTTGTGTCCCTGAGACTTCTGAAGATGAGGCCAGCTCACTTCAGGCCCTTGAAGATCTCCTTAAAGAAAGGGACACAGCATACAGCAAAGTCCTTCTCCTTTCCTTGGCAGAAACAGCAACTGCAGGTCAACCCCAGACACACAGTAAGGGCAGTACTTCTCCTCAGTCCCTCCAACTCTTCTCCTTGGCAAAGGTTCCAGGAATGATCTAAAGTACAGGGGTTTTAGGTCTGATACTTATACCCCAAAATGTCTTTGTTCTCTTTCTGCAATGGGCTCTGAGCCCAGCTCAAACCAGTTCTGGGGGCACTCTGCCAGTGTACTACAACATCCTTTGTTAGTGTGAGCCTTGGCTCCTTACACACAGCAGGGGGCAACACCAGCATTTTGGAAGGCAGGCACAGCCCTATTCTGGTACAGGTGCTACTCCACCCACCACTCCATATTCAGCCTAGTGCGGACTCACCCAGACTCCAGGAGCCACCCCAGCCCCTGTCGCTATAAAGACAGACAGTCAATCCACAAACAGGCATATGGGTACAGGAAGGTTGAACAAGAAAATAGCCACTTTCTAAAAGTGGTATTTTCAAACAGACAATTTAAAAACCATCTTCACTAAAAGATGTGCAATTAAATCCTGAGTTCAGGGATACCAAACTCCATTTTCTTATCTTACTCATATGGGAAGATATGCTTGTAAAAATGTTACAAATCATTCCCCAATCTGTCCTATGGGCAAGATAGCCTTTCAATAGTGAAAAACAAAATTAGCAGTATTTCACTATCAGGACATGTTACACACACCAGTACAGATCCTACCTTACACATACACTGCACCCTGCCCAGGGGGGTACCTTCAGCCTACCATAGGGGTGTCTTATGTGTAAGAAAAGGGAAGGGTAAGGCCTAGCAAGTGGGTGCACTTGTCAGGTCGACATGGCAGTTAACAAACTGCGGTGGCAGGCCTGAGACATCTTTTTAGGGCTATTCATGTGGGTGGCACAATCAGTGCTGCAGGCCTGATACATCTTTTTAGGGCAATTCATGTGGGTGGCACAATCAGTGCTGCAAAATAATGCTAAAGAGTATTTCCAGATGCAGTTTGAGGTCTAGAGGAGGGAGAAAAAACCAAAAGTAAAGTACAAATACCTCTAGTCTGACCTATATGATTCTATACAGTGAGTAAATCACAAAGTATTACACAAGGGATGCTAAATATAGGAAAATATTTTTATTTGATTTAAACATATTATTTTTTACTTTTCCATTTTTCTTTTTTGTTTTGTCATATTTTATACATATTCATATTTTTGTGCAAACAGATTTTATCAACATTTCATGAAGAACCCCATGTCATCACTATATGTACATCTCTCTCATTCCATCATACAAACTTCTACATTCACTACCTAGACTCTTCACAAAACTAAGACTATCAAGTGCAACATAAATACAACAAAAAAACAACTAACAAAAAAGGACTACTGAGGGTCCCCTATAAATTTATGCAGCGTCAAATGTTACAATTTCTTATCACTTATTGTTTATACATTTTCCATCCACTTTATTTTTTTCCTTTTTTTCCTTTTTTCTTTACTTTTTTTGTGGCTTTCTGTGTAGGGGTCTCAGATGCGTACGGCCTACGTACGTTTCGGTGATTGAGATAGTTTGATTCACCTTCCTCAGGGCCAACAAAAGACTAAACAACAAAACAAGTGTGTACACTCAAATTTAAAATCTGGGGGTTCTTGGGTATCATAAATAATCAACAGAGACCACCTGAAACAAGTATTCAGTATATATTCCGATGGTGTTGGAATACACTCAGTGTGTTAAAATACCCCTCACACACCAAAAGGGCCCTTGGTGTCATGCTTCATCATCGGGGTCTTCCCGCCCCCGCTGCGGGACGGGGCAGTGCTGCGACAAGCAGCTACGCCGGAGCACCTTTTAGTGAGTACTATGTGAGTGATGATGGAGTGAGTGTACGTGGGGTCAGGAGTGATAATAGTGAAGTTAAAAGATACCTGGCCTGGTGTTTAGAAAAAATTATTTAATAGGCACTGGCTGGTATCGTTAAAAGGGGTGAGGCGGAGGGCAAGAGCGGGTTACTAGTCTTGCTCTCCTGTGTGGGTCAACATGTTTCGGGGCGACATGCCCCTTCGTCAGGACCGGGTATAAAGATCCCCCTGCTTCACCACGGAAGCCACTGACGAAGGAGGAAGCACTGAGGTGTGGGGGTTGACTGGACCCTCTGTACCCTTCGCCCAGCTTGGCTCATGGGGCATTATTCCCTCATCCTAAAAGCTTATATCATCAGTAGTACTGAGCGAGCTTTTTACACGTGTATCTATTAAGTTAATTCATACACATTGATCCAACACCACTACTCTCTATCTGTGGGAGCACATTAGTGAGTGACAGGGGGATCTTTATACCCGGTCCTGACGAAGGGGCATGTCGCCCCGAAACATGTTGACCCACACAGGAGAGCAAGACTAGTAACCCGCTCTTGCCCTCCGCCTCACCCCTTTTAACGATACCAGCCAGTGCCTATTAAATAATTTTTTCTAAACACCAGGCCAGGTATCTTTTAACTTCACTATTATCACTCCTGACCCCACGTACACTCACTCCATCATCACTCACATAGTACTCACTAAAAGGTGCTCCGGCGTAGCCGCTTGTCGCAGCACTGCCCCGTCCCGCAGCGGGGGCGGGAAGACCCCGATGATGAAGCATGACACCAAGGGCCCTTTTGGTGTGTGAGGGGTATTTTAACACACTGAGTGTATTCCAACACCATCGGAATATATACTGAATACTTGTTTCAGGTGGTCTCTGTTGATTATTTATGCTTTCACAAGAGGAGGATTAGCCCACCGCGGTGCTGTGTCGCACCACCTCTTCACTCCCTTTTTTGATATTCCTTGGTTCTTGGGTATCTACAAGAAAGACATCTGCGCCCGTCCGTGCCAGGACCACGCCCTGCGCCAGAACCCCTGGCCCCAGCCGATGCCAGGGCACCGACTGAGATACGACACCGCCACCCTCATCGCACTCAACACAGGACGATCTGCCATCAAGCCACCCCGAGGCGGACCTACGGACCCTTCACCTGCCAAGCCTGCAAATCCAACTGCCTCTGAACCTACACCCCGCTCACCGAACACAGCAACGAGAACAAAAAGCACCTCAAGTGCGTCCTCCTCAACACCCGCTCCATCCACAAACATGCCGTCGAACTCTGGGAACTCCTTGATACAACGATACAGAAAAGGGGGTGGTGATGAACAGAGTGTCTGAATTAAGCAGACCACTCTTACCCAGTCCAAAGATCAGGGCTTGATCCATCACCGTTATTTATCTCACTGCCCCATCCCAGCTCAGAACCTGGCTATATGCAAATTAGTCTGTCCCTGGCCCAGTGCATCATGGGAACAGGGCAGACCAAACTACAAAGCCAATTCTTCACCAGAAAGGAGACAAGCTACCGGGGACCGGTTTCTGGCATTTCAGCCTCTTCGGCCCGGCTTGCTTGAATCCTGATGGAGCAGTGAGAAAGGGACTCATGTCTGAGTATACCCTGCCACACCTATAGTGGCCAAAAACGATACAGAAAAGGGGGTGGTGATGAACAGAGTGTCTGAATTAAGCAGACCACTCTTACCCAGTCCAAAGATCAGGGCTTGATCCATCACCGTTATTTATCTCACTGCCCCATCCCAGCTCAGAACCTGGCTATATGCAAATTAGTCTGTCCCTGGCCCAGTGCATCATGGGAACAGGGCAGACCAAACTACAAAGCCAATTCTTCACCAGAAAGGAGACAAGCTACCGGGGACCGGTTTCTGGCATTTCAGCCTCTTCGGCCCGGCTTGCTTGAATCCTGATGGAGCAGTGAGAAAGGGACTCATGTCTGAGTATACCCTGCCACACCTATAGTGGCCAAAAACGATACAGAAAAGGGGGTGGTGATGAACAGAGTGTCTGAATTAAGCAGACCACTCTTACCCAGTCCAAAGATCAGGGCTTGATCCATCACCGTTATTTATCTCACTGCCCCATCCCAGCTCAGAACCTGGCTATATGCAAATTAGTCTGTCCCTGGCCCAGTGCATCATGGGAACAGGGCAGACCAAACTACAAAGCCAATTCTTCACCAGAAAGGAGACAAGCTACCGGGGACCGGTTTCTGGCATTTCAGCCTCTTCGGCCCGGCTTGCTTGAATCCTGATGGAGCAGTGAGAAAGGGACTCATGTCTGAGTATACCCTGCCACACCTATAGTGGCCAAAAACGATACAGAAAAGGGGGTGGTGATGAACAGAGTGTCTGAATTAAGCAGACCACTCTTACCCAGTCCAAAGATCAGGGCTTGATCCATCACCGTTATTTATCTCACTGCCCCATCCCAGCTCAGAACCTGGCTATATGCAAATTAGTCTGTCCCTGGCCCAGTGCATCATGGGAACAGGGCAGACCAAACTACAAAGCCAATTCTTCACCAGAAAGGAGACAAGCTACCGGGGACCGGTTTCTGGCATTTCAGCCTCTTCGGCCCGGCTTGCTTGAATCCTGATGGAGCAGTGAGAAAGGGACTCATGTCCGAGTATACCCTGCCACACCTATAGTGGCCAAAAACGATACAGAAAAGGGGGTGGTGATGAACAGAGTGTCTGAATTAAGCAGACCACTCTAACCCAGTCCAAAGATCAGGGCTTGATCCATCACCGTTATTTATCTCACTGCCCCATCCCAGCTCAGAACCTGGCTATATGCAAATTAGTCTGTCCCTGGCCCAGTGCATCATGGGAACAGGGCAGACCAAACTACAAAGCCAATTCTTCACCAGAAAGGAGACAAGCTACCGGGGACCGGTTTCTGGCATTTCAGCCTCTTCGGCCCGGCTTGCTTGAATCCTGATGGAGCAGTGAGAAAGGGACTCATGTCTGAGTATACCCTGCCACACCTATAGTGGCCAAAAACGATACAGAAAAGGGGGTGGTGATGAACAGAGTGTCTGAATTAAGCAGACCACTCTTACCCAGTCCAAAGATCAGGGCTTGATCCATCACCGTTATTTATCTCACTGCCCCATCCCAGCTCAGAACCTGGCTATATGCAAATTAGTCTGTCCCTGGCCCAGTGCATCATGGGAACAGGGCAGACCAAACTACAAAGCCAATTCTTCACCAGAAAGGAGACAAGCTACCGGGGACCGGTTTCTGGCATTTCAGCCTCTTCGGCCCGGCTTGCTTGAATCCTGATGGAGCAGTGAGAAAGGGACTCATGTCTGAGTATACCCTGCCACACCTCTAGTGGCCAAAAACGATACAGAAAAGGGGGTGGTGATGAACAGAGTGTCTGAATTAAGCAGACCACTCTTACCCAGTCCAAAGATCAGGGCTTGATCCATCACCGTTATTTATCTCACTGCCCCATCCCAGCTCAGAACCTGGCTATATGCAAATTAGTCTGTCCCTGGCCCAGTGCATCATGGGAACAGGGCAGACCAAACTACAAAGCCAATTCTTCACCAGAAAGGAGACAAGCTACCGGGGACCGGTTTCTGGCATTTCAGCCTCTTCGGCCCGGCTTGCTTGAATTCTGATGGAGCAGTGAGAAAGGGACTCATGTCTGAGTATACCCTGCCACACCTATAGTGGCCAAAAACGATACAGAAAAGGGGGTGGTGATGAACAGAGTGTCTGAATTAAGCAGACCACTCTTACCCAGTCCAAAGATCAGGGCTTGATCCATCACCGTTATTTATCTCACTGCCCCATCCCAGCTCAGAACCTGGCTATATGCAAATTAGTCTGTCCCTGGCCCAGTGCATCATGGGAACAGGGCAGACCAAACTACAAAGCCAATTCTTCACCAGAAAGGAGACAAGCTACCGGGGACCGGTTTCTGGCATTTCAGCCTCTTCGGCCCGGCTTGCTTGAATCCTGATGGAGCAGTGAGAAAGGGACTCATGTCTGAGTATACCCTGCCACACCTATAGTGGCCAAAAACGATACAGAAAAGGGGGTGGTGATGAACAGAGTGTCTGAATTAAGCAGACCACTCTTACCCAGTCCAAAGATCAGGGCTTGATCCATCACCGTTATTTATCTCACTGCCCCATCCCAGCTCAGAACCTGGCTATATGCAAATTAGTCTGTCCCTGGCCCAGTGCATCATGGGAACAGGGCAGACCAAACTACAAAGCCAATTCTTCACCAGAAAGGAGACAAGCTACCGGGGACCGGTTTCTGGCATTTCAGCCTCTTCGGCCCGGCTTGCTTGAATCCTGATGGAGCAGTGAGAAAGGGACTCATGTCTGAGTATACCCTGCCACACCTATAGTGGCCAAAAACGATACAGAAAAGGGGGTGGTGATGAACAGAGTGTCTGAATTAAGCAGACCACTCTTACCCAGTCCAAAGATCAGGGCTTGATCCATCACCGTTATTTATCTCACTGCCCCATCCCAGCTCAGAACCTGGCTATATGCAAATTAGTCTGTCCCTGGCCCAGTGCATCATGGGAACAGGGCAGACCAAACTACAAAGCCAATTCTTCACCAGAAAGGAGACAAGCTACCGGGGACCGGTTTCTGGCATTTCAGCCTCTTCGGCCCGGCTTGCTTGAATCCTGATGGAGCAGTGAGAAAGGGACTCATGTCTGAGTATACCCTGCCACACCTATAGTGGCCAAAAACGATACAGAAAAGGGGGTGGTGATGAACAGAGTGTCTGAATTAAGTAGACCACTCTTACCCAGTCCAAAGATCAGGGCTTGATCCATCACCGTTATTTATCTCACTGCCCCATCCCAGCTCAGAACCTGGCTATATGCAAATTAGTCTGTCCCTGGCCCAGTGCATCATGGGAACAGGGCAGACCAAACTACAAAGCCAATTCTTCACCAGAAAGGAGACAAGCTACCGGGGACCGGTTTCTGGCATTTCAGCCTCTTCGGCCCGGCTTGCTTGAATCCTGATGGAGCAGTGAGAAAGGGACTCATGTCTGAGTATACCCTGCCACACCTATAGTGGCCAAAAACGATACAGAAAAGGGGGTGGTGATGAACAGAGTGTCTGAATTAAGCAGACCACTCTTACCCAGTCCAAAGATCAGGGCTTGATCCATCACCGTTATTTATCTCACTGCCCCATCCCAGCTCAGAACCTGGCTATATGCAAATTAGTCTGTCCCTGGCCCAGTGCATCATGGGAACAGGGCAGACCAAACTACAAAGCCAATTCTTCACCAGAAAGGAGACAAGCTACCGGGGACCGGTTTCTGGCATTTCAGCCTCTTCGGCCCGGCTTGCTTGAATCCTGATGGAGCAGTGAGAAAGGGACTCATGTCTGAGTATACCCTGCCACACCTATAGTGGCCAAAAACGATACAGAAAAGGGGGTGGTGATGAACAGGGTGTCTGAATTAAGCAGACCACTCTTACCCAGTCCAAAGATCAGGGCTTGATCCATCACCGTTATTTATCTCACTGCCCCATCCCAGCTCAGAACCTGGCTATATGCAAATTAGTCTGTCCCTGGCCCAGTGCATCATGGGAACAGGGCAGACCAAACTACAAAGCCAATTCTTCACCAGAAAGGAGACAAGCTACCGGGGACCGGTTTCTGGCATTTCAGCCTCTTCGGCCCGGCTTGCTTGAATCCTGATGGAGCAGTGAGAAAGGGACTCATGTCTGAGTATACCCTGCCACACCTATAGTGGCCAAATCGATACAGAAAAGGGGGTGGTGCAATGAGCTAAAAAACGGTGTTGGATCTAGCCCTGATCTCTTGACTGGGTGAGAGTACTCTGCTTAATTCAGAGAGTCTGTCCATCACCACCCCTTGTTGTATATAATTTTGTCCACCCTAAGCGTGGAAGGGTATACTCAGATGTGAGTCCCTTGCTCATTGCACCATCAGGATTCAAGCAAGCCGGGCCGAAGACGCCTGAAATGGCAGAAACCGGTCCCCGGAAGCTTGTTTCCTTCCCAGTGTAAGAATTGGCTTTTGTAGTCTGGTCTGCCCTGTTCCCATGATGCACTGGGCCAGGGACAGACTAATTTGCATACAGCCAGGTTCTGAAACTGGAATGGTGCAATGAGCTAAAAAACGGTGTTGGATCTAGCCCTGATCTCTTGACTGGGTGAGAGTACTCTGCTTAATTCAGAGACTCTGTCCATCACCACCCCTTGTTGTATATATTATCCTTGATACAACGGCACTAGACGTCGCCTTCCTCATGGAAAACTGGATGAACTCCTCCTCGGCCCCTGACATCGCCATAGCCATCCTGGACGGCTACAAAATCACCCGGAAGGACCGCGTCAACAAAACTGGAGGAGGAATCGCGATCTTCTACAGGAACGCCATCAGCATCACGACCAACGCCGAAGACACACTCACCGCCATCGAACACCTACACTTCCATATCCACACCGACCCCCAGACCACCCTCAGAGGAACGCTCATCTACAGACCCCCGGGCCCACGGACACAATTCAGCGAAAGCATCGCCGACTTCATCAGCCCGCACGCCCTAGCCTCACCAGAGTACATGCTCCTAAGGGACCTAAACTTCCACCGGCAGAAAATCAATGACAACAACCACACCACCCTGCTCGCCAACCTCGCCAACCTCGGACTCAAACAACCGGTGGACACGCCCACCCACCTCGCTGGCCACACGCTTGACCCCATCTTCTCTGCCAGCAACCACGTCTCCTTCAGCCACTCCACCGGACTACACTGGACCGACCACAGCTGCATCCACTTCACCTTCAAGAAGACTATATCCCACCACCACACGCTACAGATCCGCCGCAGATGCTGGAGCAAAGTCACCACAGACCAGCTGACCACATCGCTGAGCCAGAAGCCACCTGTCGACACCCCTGACACCAACGACGCAGCACACAATCTCGCACAGTGGATCACCAACTGCGCCAACGACATCGCTCCACTAAAGAAACCCCCAGGCAAGACTGGCAACAGAAAAACCTCATGGTTCACAGACGCCCTCAAAAGCGCAAAGAAATCATGCCGAATCCTCGAAAAAGCTTGGCGCCACAAACGGACATCAGAAAACATGACAGCCCTCAAGAGCGCCACCCGCGAATACCACCAAATGATTCGCACCACCAAAAGGACATTGTTCAAAGAGCGGCTGGACAACAACACCCACATCACCAAGGAACTCTTCAGCATCGTCAAAGAGCTCTCCAACCCCACCGCCAGCAACAACAACATCACACTGTCGCAAGACCTCTGCAACTCCCTCGCCACATTCTTCTACCACTAGATCGCAGATATACATGACAGTTTCGGTCCCCAGACACCACCTCCAGCCACCAAACCAACGACCCCCACCACCACCCTCAGCGCATGGACCCCCATCAGCACTGAAGACACCACCCACATCATGAACACCATCCACTCTGGCTTCCCCTCCGACCCATGCCCTCAACATATCTTCAACAAAGCCGACACCATCATCGCGCCCCACCTCCGAACGTTATAAACAGCTCCTTTACGTCAGCCACTTTCCCTGAAAGCTGGAAACACGCAGAAATCAATGCCCTTCTGAAGAAACCCACAGCGGACCCCAAAGACCTCAAGAACTTCCGCCCCATCTCCCTTCTCCCCTTCCCGGCTAAAGTCATCGAGAAGACTGTCAATAAACAGCTGACTGCATTCCGCTGAGCAAACAACTCGCTCGACCCATCCCAGTACGGATTTCGAGCCAACTACAGCACTGAGACCGCCCTCATCGCAGCCACCGATGACATCAGGACCCTGATGGACAACGGAGAGACAGCTGCTCTCATCCTCTTGGACCTCTCGGCAGCCTTTGATACCGTCTGCCACCGCATTCTAATAACCCGCCTCTACAACACTGGGATCCAAGGAAAGGCCCTGGACTGGGCACATCGTTCCTCTCCGACAGAACCCAGAGAGTCCGCCTCCCTCCTTTCCACTCCGCAACCACCAAGATCATCTGTGGCGTACCCCAAGGATCCTCACTCAGCCCTACCCTCTTCAATATCTACATGAGCCCCCTCGCTACCATCGCACGCAAACACAACATCAACATGATCTCCTACACCGACGACACCCACCTGATACTCTCCGTCACGAAAGACCCACTCACCGCCAAAACCAACCTCCAGGACGGAATGAAAGATGTCGCAGAATGGATGAAGCACAGCCGTCTGAAGCTCAACTCGGTCAAGACGGAGGTCCTCATCCTCGGACAATCCCCATCTGCCTGCGACGACTCCTGGTGGCCCACGACGCTGGGCACCGCACCGACACCCACGAACCACGCAGGCAACCTGGGATTCATCCTGGACTCCACCCTCACGATGACCAAGCAAGTCAACGCAGTCTCGTCCTCATGTTTCAACACCCTGTGCATGCTCCGAAAGATCTTCCGGTGGATCCCCACCGAAACCAGAAAGACGGTCACCCAGGCCCTCGTCACGGGAACGCCCTATACGCAGGAACTACAGCCAAACTTCAGAAACGTCTCCAGCGCATACAGAACGCCTCCGCACGACTCATCCTCGACAACCCTCGCCACAGCCACATATCCGCCCACCTGAGAAACCTGCACTGGCTCCCCGTCAACAAGAGGATTACGTTCAGGCTGCTCACCCACGCACACAAAGCGCTCCACAACACTGGCCCGAATCCCTCAACAACCGCCTCTCGTTCTACACCCCCACCCGCCAGCTCCGCTCCACCAGCCTCGCCCTCGCCACCATCCCGCGTATTCGCAGAACCACCACCGGATGAAGATCGTTCTCCTACCTGGCAGCCAAGACATGGAACTCCTTCCCCGCACATCTACGACTGACCCAGGACCATCTCACCTTCAGGAACACCTGGTTATTCGAGCAATAGCGGCACCCCCCTTCCCTACAGTGCCTTGAGACCCTCACGGGTGAGTAGCGCGCTCTACAAATGCATTGATTGATAGCTAAGCATTGGAATGCCCTACCAATAGAGCTACGTTTGGAGCCTTCAGAGCCTATTTTCAGAAGAAAACTTAAGACTCACCTATACGGGAGGTAGGCGGCTGTGAGGGCTGCTTGGACTGCTTACCCCACTTACCATAGCGCGGGGACACGCCGGTGCGCGTAACCAGGCGCTCTACAAATTTCCCTAATAATAATAATATAATTGATTATTGAGAAAGCGGTCAAATGCCTGCTTTCTGGTGCAATATTTTGACCCAAAAAAACATTTGAAATATCTAATGTGGTTTTATATTTTTTCCGCACAATGTTATTCATCAGTGCTGCACTATGTGCATTTTGTACTGCAAATGTTTTACAACAGGAGTTTAGATGTCTGTAATGCAAAACTAGACGATATGAATTGTCTGGTTTGGAGACAGGAAACAAAGGATTGTTCATTGACGAGGTGCATGTTTCAATCACCCCTTGGTATTCAAGTTGATTTAAAATCTCCCTGACTTGTTTTTTAGCTTCTTGCTTAACTGGATACTGCCTTTGTGCAGTAGGTTGATTTTTTAACTGGATTTTATGGTGAGGAGAGTCCTCATCCCAACCCACATGATTTTTATATAATGCTGGCGCCTGAGCTACTGCCCATATTCTGGCATATGTATATTTTTTATGAATCGGAATGTGATTTGAGAAGGCTGGCATAATTATCTATTCGCCATGTGGGCACTTCCTGACAAATTCAGGTGGCCAGTCTTGTTCAGCCAGAAGAATGTCATAACCCTTAGAAAGCTTCTCCCAAAAGAGTGCCTTTATTTTTCTAGGTATGTCCCCCTCCATCCGGAGTGTTACTTCATATACCTTGTGGGGTACACTAACCCTGGTGTCGGCAGTTTCAACTTGAATGCATTCATTCAAGTCCACTGTCTCCAAATGATCCATCAGGATCTTGCGAGCTATGGTCACTTCTGCTGCGCTGTCTAGCATTGTCTGGGCCCACTCCCCGTTCTTGAGTTGTGTCCTCAAGATCCTCGGCATGTCTGATCTTTACGCTTGCTACCTTCTTTTTGGTGAATTGAGTTTTCTTATTTTTTGGAACGTGCTGTTCTTCTTTGGACTTTACGCGTTCCTCTTTTGGTTCTGATCGTCCTCTTCTTTCGGATTTCTGCGAGGAAGTCTGAAAGGTACGAGAGGAACGTGTATCAGTATCCTGATATCTATCAGGTTTTCTTAAAGTATCCCTATTTCTAAGGTTATACCTTTTTTCAGAGGGTTCCTGTTGGGGAGACCTACCTCCCTGTTGGGGAGATCTTCCTCTGGACTGAGAACGTTTATCTTTAGGAAGTGTCTATTTAGTGTTTTCCCACTTCTTTTTAGGAGTAGATAGATTATTTTTAATAAAAACTTTTTCAGGATTTTCAGTTAGTTGGAGTTTTAACGGTTTCCCAGCCAAACTATCTCTACCTAGTTCTTCATATGATTTTTCAATAATTCTTGCAAGCTCATATGGATGGTCTGTTATATATGTTTCTTTTAACTTCTGGCGTATTGCCACGGATGCTGCTTCACCTTTGATGTTGGCTAATAGTATAACCGAGACCTGTTTGAAATCTTTCAGTAATTTCATACCCAGATTCAAGGCCGGTTCTGGACCGTATTCATTTTGAATCTGTCTCAGAACGTCTGGTATTACCGCCATAGACGGGACACCACGTGTTTTTGTGTAGATTGAAGCAAAGACTGTACCCCAAGTACCACAGTCCTCCCCATGTGGTGCTATACCCATTGGTAAACAGATTGACAGAATTCTGTGTTTCTCATGAGGTGTACTATCAGGGAATACTGCCTCAATTTGAGTAATTTCTGTGCTAACCAAAACGGAACTTGTTCCCTTTTGGCAGGCAATTTACCAATGACTGATTGTATAGTCTGTGGTGTGACTTTGTTTGTGTTCCCCTGGTGAGGGGTGTGTTGTGGAATCCTTACAGTAGGTTGGACTGTTAAGGTCCGCATGACATATTGAACCAATTGTCTATGTGTTTTAATTAACTATTTCAGCTGCGCTAACAGTTCTCGACCTGCCATGTTTTCTATGTCATGATGTGGTCTATACACCACATCATGACATAGAAAACATGACAGACTAGCCAGCCAGACTAGCCAGCTATGCTAGTACCGGCCATGTTATGTTATGTTATGTGGTCTCTTTTATAGCGCAGGGCTACTCCTAGGAGTGTCCCGGCGCTTTGGCAAAGAGAACTGAAGAAGAAAACACAACACAGCTACTCGCAGAGGCCGAAAGAAATCATAGGGAAAAGAGTCAGGTCTTCAACTCCTTTCTAAAGGAAAGAAGACTATTGGCTTTCCTTAAGAAGACAGGAAGCTCTTTCCAGCATCGTGGAGCCAAGTATCGGAAGGAGCGACCTCCGATCCGGGCGCGTCTAATAGGGGGAACAACTGCTTTGTCCAACAAGGCCGACCGTAGAGTCCTCCTCGGCGCGTAAAAGGCCATGCGCTTCCCAATGTATTTAGGGCCAATCGAATGAAGGGCCTTAAAAGCAAGGGTCAAAACCTTGAAAGTAATTCTTTTAGAGATAGGCAGCCAGTGCAGTCTCTTAAGCAATTCCGAGGCTTTTGCCCTACGCGGAAGACCAAAAATTGCTCTTGCCGCAGAGTTCTGCACAATCTGCAGACGAGCCAGCAGATATTTGGGCAGCCCGAGATAGAGGGCGTTCGCGTAATCCAAACGCGAGCCTATAAGAGACTGAACAATGATTTTTTTTGTGTTGCAGAGACAACAGCGGAAGAAACTTCAGTAGCATTTTCAAAATGCCAAAGCATTTCCCAGACAACCCGATGATCTGGGATCTGAAAGGCCATCATCGCACAACACACCAAGGTTTTTGGCTTTTGCGGAGGCAACATCAGGAGGAAACATATCCTGAGGCCACCATGTCTTCCAGCTAGGATCAGGCGGACGTCCGAAAGAAAGCAACTCCGACTTATCGGAGTTGCATTTAAGACTGTACCGCCGAAACCAGTCAAAAACCGCGCCCAGGCTTTCTTTGATCCGACTACCATCAAAAACGTCTCCCTTATTACACATAAAAAGGAGCTGGGTGTCATCAGCATAGGATATGATCCGGGCACCAATGGACTCCGCTACCACCGCCAGAGGGGCCATATAGATATTAAAAAGGGTGGGGCTCAGGATAGACCCCTGGGGGACCCCCACCTCTAGCGGCGGCATTTCAGCATAGCTCCTGGTATACCTAGTGGACCGAGCCTGGTAATGTGATTTTGATATTGTAGGGCGCCTTTAAACCAGAGCTGATGCTCTTGGTAAGGTAATGGAATTTCAATGTCCTCGTAAGGACCGTATTCCTCTGGAGGTTCCTCTACTTTGTAGTAGTGGAACTCATGTGTTCCTCCATCTGCTGGAGGAAAGTGAATCCATGAATAGAACACATCTATCTGCTGATATTCATGTGCCTCTATAACAAAGATTACTTTACCACCTCTCGATGATATTTATCAGTTTGTAAGTTATAGTTTTCCCTACATTTACCGGGATGTTTATAAAATCTGGGTCATTGTGTAGCCTATTTCTGTCATCTAAAACTGCTTGTGCTGCTGCTGCAGTTAATTCTTCGTCAGTAATCATTATTTTACTGACTGAAGAGTTTGCAGAATAGGTTTCAAGGAAACAAAGATTAGGTGCACAATATTTTGGAACACTGTATCCTTCAATGTTGAACAAACCAAAAACGAATACATAGGATTTTTCGTCTTACTCAGTTTTGGCGAATATTAGCCTTTCACCCGCTCCAGACGTCTATTGGAGTTTTTATGGGAGAAAGGGGTCTGTGTGAAAAGCACGACTGAGTTACTCTAGTATCTAGCGTTAAATTATCGCCTTACCAAACGTTGGCCGCCATGTAGTGTAGTTCCTATATTCCCAATAGGCTCTGCGCATTGGAATAATATATCCTGTAGTTTAGACGTAGGACTGAGGTCAACTAGGTCCCTACCGAATATATTAAACTTAATTGTGAGTGCCAGATAGCTCAGAAGTCACTAGAAACGTTCTCGAATTCACAACAAGGGATTCGTTTCTGGCAACCGCTTAAACATGACAACTTTGTTTCCCAAGAATAAGAAATCAATCTCTTGAGTCGCGGAAACAATAGATAGCTATTTTACCCCAGTCAATCGTGCATGCTTCGTTTCCACAGAGGTGATGAGAAAATAGAGAGACGGGCGTTTTCAATAAAAGGTATTTATTAAACAGTCTTCTTTTTCAAGCATAAGAAATGTACTGCTACAATCATAATACTGGTTATGAAGTACAGGGCATATAATACGCAAAGTATTATAAAGTAGTACTGTAAAAGCATGATATGGTTTCTAAGCCATAAGTTGCTTAAAACATATAAAATACATACAGTAATAAAATAATGACTAAAAGTATTCAATTGGTGCATCTAAAATACGCCTACCCCGGTGTACCTAACCTAAGTCTAGTACAAGGGAACAAGTAAGTGAGGAGTAGCTTAAGTTTAATATTTCTCTGCCTAGAATCTATTCAAGAATTCTCTAAGGGTCTAATCAGCTCCGTACCTTGGTTTTAGAATGAAGGAGGTCTTGTATCTCTCTCTCAGGACTCGATTTCCCAGCAACCCGCAGAGGTAGCCTGGAAACACTGCAGCTGGATTTCTCGGCAGGAGAAAAGACAGCGTCTCTCAGTGCGTCAGCTGGAGGGTTGACTTCCTTCGGCACTTGTTGCTGCAGGGCATTGGGCAAGTAGTTAGTCGATCTGCTCCAAACCACAGTGTGTTTGTTTGGGCAAATCTAGGCATATTTATACTTTGAAGGTGCCGAGTTTGACGTGTGATTGGACTTAATAACGTCAACGACTCAGTTCTTCGAAAACTCCATGATTTCCGAGATAAATTAGTATTCAGGCAAGGGGAAGTCCCTAGCTGCTGAAGGCGGGTTTCTCTAAGAAATCGTTGTTGATTCTTGGAACTTGAGTGGAAGTAGCCATGCCGTATTTTGGCTGCATAGGCTCAGTCTAAATATGGTAATGTTCTCTATGCCTACATAAGGATCGGATAATTTATACCTATATAAAGGCATGAATCAGGAAAAATTACACTAAGGTCCTAGATTCATTTACAACAGTGCGTCCTTGCAGTGTGTGGTTGTTTGGCACACTGTCTCCATGCATTTTGCCTGTTTCCTACCTTTTGTCTCGTCCTTTTTGGATTACTGCTAGATCACTCCTGTGCATCACTCAGCACCAACTAAGCACCAGCCTCTCCTTAGCATCACTCAACACCACCACAGCACCATCCCAGCATCACTCAGCAGCACTCAGCACCATATGAGCACCATCACAGAATTACCGGAGCACCACCAAAGCATCACTCACACCACCTCAGCATCACTGAACACCTCAGTATCACTGAACAGCACCTCAGTATCACTGAAAAACACCTCAGTATCACTCAGCACCACCAGAGCACCACCGCTGCACAAGCACACCACCACCTCGGCATCAGTGCAGCACCACCTCAACACTAGCACACCACCACCTTAGCAATACGTCAGTTTAACTCAGCATTACCTGAGCACCAGCTCACCACCTCATCACCAGCGCTGCACCACCTCCACACAAGCACAGCACCATCTTAGCAATACGTCAGTTTGAACTGCATTACCTCAGTATCACTGAACAGCTGTTTTCTCCCCAAAGTTTCCAGAGCATACCTAAGGGTGTCAAACTGGCTGTTCCTGTTCCTGTTGTTGGATCTCATGTGGAAGATGTGTATTGCTCTCAGACTGTAGGCAAAGGGATCTTGGTGTGAAGAAGGTAATTCCTCTATGGGTAGGACAGCCTGGGGGCTGTGCCTAGTCCCTCACTAGACTTCTGCAGATGCAAACAAATGATGGACGTAATGCTGAATAAATCATACATTCACCCACAGTCAAGAGATCTGGGTTAAATTCATCGTTTTTTTGCTCACCATAGCACCCAAGTTTAGACCCAGCCATATGCAAATTAGTCTTGACCCTGTGCCTCATGGGAACAGTCCAGACCGAACTGCCAAGCCAGGTCCTCCCTGGGCCGGAAACAAGCATCGCAGGACCGGTTTCTGGGTATTACCCTTCATCAGCCAGGCTAGCTGGAATCCAGTGGCACAGTGAGCAAGGGACCCACATCTGGGCATACCCATCCCACTTAGGGTGAAAAGTGCTAGGCATACAAATGATTGACGGAATGCTGAATAAATCAAACATTCATCCCCAGTCAAGAGATCTGGGTTAAATCCATTTTTCTTTTTCTCACCATGCCACCCCAGTTTAGACCTAGCCATAAGCAAATCAGTCTTGACCCTTTGCCTCATGGGAACAGTCCAGACCGTATGCCCAGACGTGGGTCCCGTGCTCTCTATGACACTGGAGTCAAGCTGATAAGGCCGTGCTCCACTACCAAAATGTAACAAAGAACCCTAGGTCGATGTATCTTTATTACCTGCTGAGAAGTGTAAAGGGGAGAAACAACTCATTTTAGTCAATTCAACAGTCAGTGGTTAATATCACTCATAGATCACAAACTCTGAACTCCAGTTTAGGGGTTTATTACAAAGCCAAAAACAACTGAATATACAAGCACTCAAGACGAGGTTGTAAAAATACATGGGAACTAATACAAAACCATATCTACGAATGAGCCTAATCCGATGAATCATGAAGAGAAGAAAAAGTTCCAAATCAATACACAAGCAAGGACAGCTCTAATATTTAAGTCAGGCTTCATCTGTGGATGAAAAGTAAAGAGCATTAGGCTAGCCCTACTCTATCTCTAAGGTGACATCCCTATTTAGCATTTCCTAGGCAAAGTCAGTTATAGGTGTCAGCTCGTAAAGAGTCCCTAAGAAGTACATTCACGATGCAAATCAGGTAGAAAAAGCTACAGAGCTCGTTCTAAGATGCTTCTTTCAGATCAATCCTCTAACCCCTACTCCTAACTCATCCTGTCTCCTTCTACCTCTGACACTCTCTCTGCCTCTCCTCCATGGGGGCACTTTCCCAAATACAAAATGCACAGATGTAAAACACGCCCACAGATCACCTCATTCTAACGGACACCTCTTCTAGGTAGTTTTCCACCGTCTTCCATACTCTTTCCAGTGTTCAGTCCGATGACCTTGATTCCCAAGCCTCCTTGGTGAGAAAGAACACGGGCTCCCAATTATCGACCTTCAGTTTACTTTGTTCCTTTCCTCCACCATGCCTAATTCCTAAAACAAAAGGCATTAGTTCTAACTAACAAAGGCAGCTTCTTCTACCTGCAACTGAAACGTGAGAACAGAACATCCTTGCATGCCAGGGGCGTAACACAGGCCCCCGCAGCCACTGCATTGCGGGGTCCCCCATGCTCCAGGGGCCCACTCACTTACTTCCTTCATCATGATGATGAATTAAATCGTGCGCACAGTACTGTTATAAATTAAATGGTGCAGTGCGCAAGGGGCATGCATGCCTGGGCCCACGCCTGGCCTCAGAAGTTAATCGCTCATGGTGAGTGCTCAGGGCAGAGGCTTGCCCCGGTCTGCATGAATTAAACAACTGCTGCTGCACACGCGCGGGCCCCGGCCTCTGGCCTCTGAGGCTCTAAATAAATGGTGCCCAGCCAGGGGCCCCCTGTAGTCTTGCTGCACAGCATTTACAATGTGCAGCAAGGCCTTAAAAAAATGTAAAAGAAAATCTATGACTTGATCCACCATCATTTTGTAGGCACACAGAGCCAAAAAGCATGAGCTGGCCTACAAAATGATGCCAGCGCTTTAATATTTTCATTTTGTTTGCCGATACAGGATAAACAAAAACAAAAAGTTAACTGGCCTGAGGCTGTTAATAAATGGTGCGTGCCGCGGCCAAGGCCCCTGAGGGTGTTCATAAATGGTGCCCGGCCCCGGCTCGGGCCCCCGGAGGTTGAATAATAAACGGTATGCCCTGCGACCCCGTCCAGGGCCCTGAGGTTCTTCACAAATGGTGCCCTGCCCGGGCCCCTGAGGCAGGGGCAGCTGGTGACATTTGAAAGTGGTGGGCAGTAAACTAATTTGCATATTATACCGCAGCGAGCGAGCGCAGCGAGCGAGCGAGCGCAGCGAGCGAGCCCGAACCACCTTGCATCCAAACATACATCATTCATGCATCCACCCACCCACCTATCCTGCATCCATACATCATTCATGCATCCACCCATCCACCCATTATGCATGCATCCACCCATCATGCATGCATCCATCCATCCATACATCATTCATGCATGCACCCATCCATCCACCCACCCATCCTGCATCCATACATCATTCATTCATGCATCCACCCATCCATCCACCCACCCATCCTGCATCCATTCATCATTCATTCATGCTTCCACCCATCCATCCTGCATCCATACATCATTCATTCATGCATCCACCCATCCATCATGCATCCACCCATCATGCATGCATCCATGCATCCATCCATACATCATTCATGCATCCACCCACCTATCCTGTATCCATACATCATTCATTCATGCATCCACCCATCCATCCACCCATCATGCATGCATCCATGCATCCATCCATACATCATTCATGCATCCACCCATCCATCCACCCACCCATCCTGCATCCATACATCATTCATTCATGCATCCACCCATCCATCCATCCACCCACCCATCCAACCTGCATCCATCATTCATGCATCCATCCACCCATCATGCATGCATCCATCCATGCACCCACTCTCCCTGTTCAATTTCCTTTGCTGCGGCTCTTAGAACCAGAGGTTTTGTTGAGTAACACCCGACCAACAAGTCACTGTCATATACGTAGGCCTAAGCTACTGAAAAAGCATCAGACCTGTACAAAATGTCAGAAACCGCTGTGTAGACCACGTCAAGAGGGTCGAGCACGGGCACGCTTTGTGATTGCTAAGAGGTCGCTTTATTGTCGAGGCAGAACAGTGCTAACTTTTGTGCTCCAAACTTGAGTCCTTACTTTTCCCGATCACTGTTCCATGAAATAGGCCCACACAAGAGGCAGGAGCACCATAGTGCACATTCATTATTTATGTGGCGGTGATGGGGTTCGGCGGGGCCGTATCCTAGCACTCGGATCATACCTGAGTGTGAACGCCGGGTCTCCCTGGCCGAACGGTTCCTTCGGGACTTGTCATATTCCTGGGTCCGGTCAGGCCAGAGGTCAAGTCTTCAATCAAACCCCATACAAACAGAGGCCGCAGTACGAGAGAGGGAGAGAGAGCGTTGCCCCCCCATGTGGTAATGAAAATTCTGGACTCATGTAATAAACTTTGTCGTAGCATGACGATTTTTATATCAAAAGACCGAGAATGGCTAGTACACTATGTACAAGCATTTTTGTCATATTCCAGTAACGATTTCACCTCGAAATCGTCATTTTCGTCCTGAACCCTTGGCTTCCATTTTGTGTACAGCAGCCATTTTGTGAGTTGCCCTCACATAGGCTTAATACTACAGCCAAACTCGATTCCAAAGGACACGTACACCTTAATTGACTTCTCTGTGACCTGGGCAAGCTAAAACCATTGCCCCAGGCCGAACCTGCCCGGCCAGTTCCTTTCTCAGTGGCCGAGCGAGATAGCATCAAGGCACAACATGCCATAAACCTTTTCAAGGCGCACACACACCCTGTCTTATCTTACTCACACCTGTCTCTGCTCCCTTCTTTATGGCCTGTTTACGATGGGGATGTGCCGGGTTTTTATTATGGGTGTCTGCAGCTTGTGTAAGAAGGAATTTTGGATTTTTGCATGTTTGCAAAAGCTAGAACTGCCCCTCAATTTTTTTGTACTGAGTCATGTAACGCTAAAAACATATAAAAGGCCTCTGTCCTCTTTGTTACTCAGACTACCTCATTCACTTGCTACGGCTTCTGGGTGACGTGGCCTCACTATGTTAAGTTTAATAAAGATGTATTTTCATATTTTCAGAGTCTGTGCCAAGTTCTTGTTATATTAGTAAGTATTCCCTGAGAGCGAAATTATCCAGTTCTTCAGTTGGCGCCCTAATGCGGGGATCATCAGAGAAGTGACTTTCTGTGGGAGTGATCGTGCCAGGAGACTGAAATAAACCGAGGAGGACAGAGCAAGATTCTACTAAGAAGGTACTCTGTGCACGGGGATTCTGGAGATTCTTTGATTCTGCGGCCCAGTATATTTCTGATCTTCCTGATTTTTGATCCTCCACATGATGTCACTCCTGACTGATAACCTTTTTGGCGTGAGTATTCTTAAAAAGACCATTAGGTCATGTAGAACTTGACAGTTAGAATCTGGATAATATTTTGATTAGTAAAAGTAAGAGTTAAGTATAAGTTGGTCGATCCCAGTACTTTGTTCTTTGGTTCTTTGATTTTGATTGGTTCTTAGTTTGATTTGTCCTTAGTTTTATTTGAATATTGCAATTTTCAAAAACCGAGGGTCTTGTATATTTACGAGTGTATCGATAGAGATAGCCCCTTGAAGTTTGAAGCTAGATTAGTGAGCTATAAGATGCCTGATCTTAGCGAATTTGGAGATTTGTGTTGGCCAACTTTATATACATTTGGATTAGCCGGCTTCCCCTAAAGGGGATATCTAAATAGGTTTAGATTTATAAAACATATTTCTTCCTTGGTGATTTTGTATCCCCAGGGAATTAAAATATGACATAATACAAAATAAGGATTCTTTGTTCTGTACAGTTTTACGAATGGAGATATGCAGAACGATTTTTGGTGTTCTTCCAGCCAAAGCTAGTGAATTAAGTGTATTGTGGCTTCGTGCACATACAGCAGTCTGTTGGGCTATGTTTTTTGCAGTCTTTTGGAACCCTATTGCGACGTGCTTCTTGTAAAGATGACTTACAGCTAGTATTTACAAATGGCTTTGTTTTCGCCCTGAGTGTCGATTTGTGGGTTCAATATGTGTTTCAATGTCTATGTGGTTTTTCTCATTAGTGTAACTTCAGTAATAGCTACAGCGCTGTATTGTGTGCCCTGAGTGTTTAAATCTTTTCTCTTTATGTCTGCAATGAGCTCAATGCGTTTGTAGGTTTCTTGATGTTTTCAGTCTGTTAAGTAAAATGTCAGATTAATTAATATTAAGTAGAAATTAAATAACACTCCAGCAATTTTCTATGTCACATGCTAAAAATCGCTATGTGTTGCTATTTAATTTACAGACTAAGCAAAAACGCATATGTGCAAACTGTTAAATGCTTAAAATAGATACGTTAAAATTCACATTCACTAGGAATACGAAGGGCCTCAAAAATAATTGTGTGTTTTGTAGCAAAACGAATTTATAGCATTTTTTCAGTCTTTCCTGCCTTAAGGCAGCAGATGTTGTTTTTCGAAGGCCATGAATAACATTGGAATGTTTATTTAGCCCAGGACTTAGCCGTTAGTTAATCACAGTTGGCCTTTTTCATTTCAGAATAGTGTTTTAGAGGGTTACAAAAATAAGGTTCATCACTTTGTATCACTGGAAGACATTCCAAATGCGGTTTTCCTCTGTTAAAGCATTCTTTTCAAAGTATATTTTTGGTTCTGTTGAAAATACTGATTGCCCTTTAAAAATGGCGCGAAAAATGTCATGTTTTAAGTTAGGCTTTTTGTGCGTAGGCGCATAAATGAATCATCTAAAAATGATAGGGAAGGGATGCAGCTTACCTTTATATGTGGAGTTATCATAAAAACAGATAATTGGTTTCATTGAACGAAAAATTATTAATTATGGAAAAATTATTTGAGAAAAAAATAAGTGCTTTTTAAAATCGTTTTTTGATATTTATAAAGCTTAATTCTCATACTATGACCTCCTAGTATTAAAATTTGATTTAAGTTATGTGTTACGGTGTAATTAGGTAATTTGCATGTTGGTTTTCACTTGGCGCAGGCGTAAAAAACTCATTTTTCCAATGATTTACATGAGATATGACTATGTCTAATATCTGTAACATGTAAAGAACATCCTGAGGATGATTAATATGTAAAACAATTATAGGATATTTATTTTTAAGTGCCCCAAAGATAAAAGTCGAAATTGAGTTAAATGGTTTTTTAACACATATTCTTGTCATTTACCATAACTTGAAAGTGTCTCTGGCTTCAGTAAATGCATACATTTGTGCATAATACAAACTTGTGGGTTGTTATTGAGGTTGTTTTTCATAGCTCGGTGAGCCAATGTGCCCGGTGCAGAGGTTTGTGTTTAATATCAGGGTTGAAGGTTCTAACTTTAGCGGGGCCCATTTAGACGTTAGGTGGTTAAAATGAGTACCATTGTATAGGGTAGTAGCAAGCATTTGTTCTAAAAACTGCTATGTGTGAACCCTTCACAGTAAATGAAGTAGGCCTTCTGTCTCTGTTATGTTGGCATTGTGACCTTTTAAATTCGAGCCTTGTCTCTGTGAAATGCAGAATAACATTGCTAAACAGGCCTCTGAAAGGTGGAATTTCTGATTCAAAGGGAAATATAAATAAAGGTTTCTTGAAAGGTTTCTTTAAAAGTCCCAACATCATGACATTTGTATTTCTGCTCTAAAAAAAATAATGTCTGCTAGTACAGAAAACGAAGTGTTGCATTACGTCTTAGACAAAAAAAATAAGATACAGCCTTTTACTAAAATTTTGAAGACTACATACATGAATAAGTAAGAACGATTTGCCAATTAAGAAGTTTTTTTTTTATAATTGAGATTGTGGCACAAGGCTAATTTTAGGTGTCAGGGAAAGGATTTTACATCTAAAAGTTAAAAAGGCTTCATGTTGCAAGGTGACTGACAAGATGGTAACAGTTAAGTCATGGAAATTTATTTTTGTGTTTGTTAATGTGTATCATGTTTGGTCTTCTACTTAAATGTTACAATTGATGTCTGTTTTATTATAAGAAATGTCTCTCTTTTGTGTGCTGTGTATTTTTTTTTCTTCCCTTTTCGCTTCTGCTCACAGATCATTCATGGATTCTTTGGAATTTTTATGTCTAACAAGACACGTGAGTTTGGTTGGTTGAAATGAGATGGGGTTTTTTTTGCGCAACTCCTTTGAAAAGAAATGTCCATGCGTTTTTCATGTTTGTTATTCTGTTCTATAATGAATTGTTCTTGCTGGTTCTGTGTGTCCGAAAGTTGTATTTGACAGCAGATACCCACTATTGGTGATCTACTGTCAAACAGGAGGGTATCCTTACACGGTATTATGCGTCATCGCTCATTTATATATGCTATCGTTTTTACAGTGAGTATATCTGATGGCTTGACGTCCATTTTGTGCGTTTTTGCATGTTTTATGTTGTATGTTGCTGCTTAAGAAATTATTACAAAAACACCTGTGTTGTTGTGAGGGGACATGTATGACGATACGTGTCGCTGTCAACAGTTGGGTAAAATTTTCGCATATTGTGAACCAGACAGACAACACTTCACCAGTGTATGTCAAATTTGGCTATAAGTATTGAAGAAAAATAAACAGCAAATTTGTGTGTCATTTGTAGTCACGATACTGCCCTTTCCTGTAAGGAACAGGCAGCCCTAAAATTATATATCCTGATTGGACGTAAGGATAAATTATAGATTTGTGACTCTTGTACATGGCGACCTAATTTTTATATCACATTAGTCAGTTTTATTCTGCTTCCTAAGTGGCCTTCCTATGGCTCTGGACCGTAAAAGAAACCAGGTTTCATTTTTTGTTACATGCCTGACTACCACCCAAGCACATCATGTCTAGTTATTGGGGATTTTAGCTGTGTACTAGTCCCATTCCTCTTTTTCGTATTCCTTTCACCAGTCAGCTTTTATTATTATTAGTGTATTGTGCAGGTTCACACTTTCAGATTGCAGTAATGTACCATGGACCCCCATCTTATGTATAATTCCCTGTTGCATAACTAGACTGGTTTCTAAGAATTTTCTTTAGGCCTATTCTGATGTTTTTCCAGTCTGACTGTTAGGACTGTTAGGACTGATTAACTGACTCAATACTATAGTAAGATAAGCTTTCCATCTCAATAGGAGACACTTTTACATTTTTTTTTTTATATGACAAATTCAATGCCTATTTTAATTTGTTTTTTAGTTCCTTTTTACTGCTTTAATTTGTGATGGACCAGATGTATTATAAATAATGGAAATACCAGGACTCTCTAGTTCTTGTCTTTTGTTTTCACATCTTGATAATTAGCTTTTGTATTGCATAGTCCACCTGATGCACAATTAGTAGAAGAAAGTATCTACATGTCCCTGATAATATGTATGTGATCTCTCTTTTGAGATGTGCTAGATGAGGAATTTAGGAACACCTATATGAAATAATTGAGATGAAATGTGTTTACCCAATTAGACGATGCCACTATGTGTGAGGACATCCATTCAGATAGAATTCCCATGTCGCTATGATGATGAAAGATATGCTCTCACACAGAAACCCAATTGAAGAGCCTAGAGGCACAGTTTTACCTATTGCCTTTGTTTTTGTATTGCCTTTGAGAATGACAGTGTATTTCAACACAGAATTGTCCCATGGCGTATGGCCACTCCTTTGAAGATCGCAGGCCACCTGTTTGCAGTCCCCTTGTTGTACAGTGAACTGTTTAAAGCATCGCACTTGCTTCATCAGAAGGCGTTCAACATCAGAAAAGAAGAAGGAGCTGGTTTTGCCACAGTCCCTTGAGATTTCAGTGCAAAAGAGCGCCTGTTATGTGCTGGTTAACCTCTGACAGTGTGCAGTCCCTTGAGATTTCAGTGCAAAAGAACGCCTGTTATGTGCTGGTTAACCTCTGACAGTGTGCAGTCCCTTGAGCCCCTTGGCCTGAGTTTTGGCCACGCACCCCTTTTTCCCTTGCTTCAACGGAAGTGCCCTGCACCGGAGGATCCAAGAGTGGCAAAAGGCACTCCATTCTGGTGCCCATGAAAGAGCGGCCTGAGCGTCCTCTGACACTGAATGATGAGTGTTGGAGTCTGAGAATGGCCCCGGGTCTGCACGAGAAGAGCACAATAGCTGTAGTGTCTGCCGCAGAGGCGAGATACGGTGCACTGCCTTGAGACATTGAGACTTTTTGAATGAGATATGAGTGTTTGCCAGGAGGGCACTCCAACAGATACTCAGCACCAGAGCATGGGAGGCCTGAATCCAAAGGCCCATACAACAACGGGAGCAGACTTGATTGGACAATAGAAGCCTGCCAGAGAGGCTTTTTGAACAGACTCTGGGCATAGTTGGTTTCACAAGAGGTTTCCGTGTGATTGTATAGACTAAGTGTTAGGAGAATGATTTTATTGTTCAACTGGCATTATTTTTAAGTAGTATTCTGTTTAGTAAAAGCAGAATAAAGTCCATTTCCTGTGGAAGAGTATCCCCTTTTCACCTCAGAGCATTAATGAGGGTCACCACTGTTTCACTTGAACATATAATAAATTATAGAAAATGCATAGGAAGACCTACAATGTTACTAGATAATTTTAGGATTTACCTTTTGCTTAGGGTTGTGAAAAATTATGATTTCATTTGTAATAGCGGTAACTACTTTGTCTATATGTTCTTTTTTTTAAGTTCAAGTAGAATTTTATTAGAATAAACAAAAATGTTATTACAAAGAATGAAATGGAATACATCATCATCAAAAAGCATAATAAACTAGGGTACCACAGTAAATATCAAAAGATAAAGAATGTAGGGGGGGAAAAGGAAAAAGGAAAATAAAAAGTAAATGAGGCTGGAAATTTAAAGTATACACCATAAGAGGCTTAGTAACATGGGAAACAATGCAAATATATGCGGAAAAATAAATACTAGAGAAAAAGAAGGAACGAAGGTTAACTCAGGGGGGTTTCGAAACCTCTTGCTGAAATGGGGGTAAGTGAGAGGAACGCTTGGCACATACATCCAGATAAAGGGTGACAGGAAGCCATAACGCATGTCTTTTCGGGGCCAGGGTAAGGGGATAAACAAAAGCAGTATCCAATCTGTGATTATAACATACATTGAACCACCAAGCTTTGAAAGTAATATCCTTTGAGTTTTTCCAATTAACAGTAATCTGTTGAAACGCAACAGCTAATAACAAATCGATAATATGAACATTTGTTTCAACTTCGGTCCAGGAAGAAGAAAGTGAGCCAAGGAAAATGTCAGTGAGAGAAAAAGGGATAGAAGTCTGGAAAATAGAATTGATTTGGTCCCATACCTTGGTCCAAAATGCGTGCGTGAGAGGACATAGGAAAAGCATATGAAAAAGCGTGGCATTGGGGGCGGAGCAAGACCAGCAGAGGTCCGGAACCGAAGGGAATCTTTTGTGAAGGAGAGATGGCGTGTAAAGGAGTCGATTGTAAAGGAAGAAAAGTGTTTGTGTAAGAGAGGCAGCTCTAGAGGATTTGCGGAGTTTAGTCCATATTTTATCCCACAGGGAGGTGGACCAAGATACGGCAAGTTCAGATTCCCACTGCTCTTCCACTGTGGTTTTTGGTCGAGGTGATGGAGGGTTGTGAAAGGAGTGATAAATGGAAGATGCTGAAGAGTTGGAGCGCAGAAGGGAATGTAGAGAAGAAATTGGAGTACTAAAGATTGCAGGCGGAGAAGAATGAGAAAGGGAGTCATATACAGACATAACTGCATTCTTGAGTAGGATGTATTTGTGGATGAAGGAGGAGGGGAGAGAGAAGGTTCGGCTAAGAGCAGAAAAGGATGTGAAGACAGATCCTGTAAAGAATTAGGAAACCCAGATTAAACCTCGCTGCCTCCAAGTTTTCCAGTAAAAAGGTTTCAGGTTGATAAGAATGCTATTATTATACCAAATAGTGGTGGTAAGAAGTTCAGTAATGGAGGAGGGAGGAACTGGAGCAGAAGCTAAAAGTAGTTTGGCAGTGTATTTGTGAATTGGAGTAGACAAGAATTGGGGTTTGCGGGAGAAGGAGAGATATTCAGCAAAGGAGAAGGGAGAAAGAGAAAGGCGTTCGAGTTCAGCCCAAAGGGGAAGAGGCTCAATAGGATCTTTAAGCCATATAGAAGCTTGTTTCAGTAGGAAAGCTTTGTGATAAGCGGGAAAATTCGGGAAATTAACCCCGCCCTCCGATTTGGGGAGACGCAGTCGTGATAGAGACATGCGCGGTTTCTTTCCAGACCATAAAAAGGAGGATAAGGTTTTATTGATTTTAGCAAAAAATTTGGCAGGGATGGAAACAGGAATATTAGAAATGGTGTAGAGGACAATAGGGGATAGCATCATCTTGATGGTGTCAAGGCGGCCCCACCAGGAAAGATATAGGGGGTGCCATCTGGAGGTGAGGTCAGATAACTTCTGGGTACATTTAGTAAGGCATAGTGAGATGGTATTTGAGATAGAAGGAGTAATATGCAAACCGAGGTATTTTATATGGGTCGGACTCCATTTGAAATTGGATGCTGCAAAATCAGGCTTGAAGGTGAATTTGGTGAGGGGAAGAATTTCACATTTATCGTTGTTCAGTTTATAACCAGAGAGATGGGAGTAAACGTTAACTTCGGTAAGGAAAGCTGGGATGGAAACAGATGGGTTGTCTATATGTTCTTAATGACGTGTTTTCTAGTGTCTTATAAACATGGCATTGGAGAAGTGTGGCTCAATGGTTAGAGCAGGCAGACCTTGATGCAGAGCTCTGGCCAGGGACCAGGGTTCGATTCAAGCCTCTGCAGGTCTCCGGCTCATTAATTCCCCTGACTGGATATTCTCGCCTCAGTGCCTGTTCTGATCATGGGTCCCACGCTGCAACTCTGGGCAATAGCTTGCTTAGTCTCCACAACGGCCCCAAAAGCGCTGGGATGCCTGGCTGCACCTGGGGGGTGCCCAGGAGTGGACATTTCCCAGGAAAGCCAGGAAGGGTTCCTAAGTGGTATACGGACAGCGCCGGGACACCCCCGGTGGAGGTAGCTGTGCGCTTTACAAAATTCCGACATAAAAGACAATGTCGGAATTTACAAAATTCCGACATTGTCTTTTATGGGTGGGATTATTTTTTGCTGCCCAATTCACATCTGTACCCACCTCCCAACCTATGTCTCTTCCTACTTCTACTTCTTTGCATTCTTTCCAGATTTTACCTGAACATGGACTAGTTAGGAGGTCAGAGTTTACTGATAATTCCTTTTGTATAGTTTCTGCATTGACACCAGTTAGTAGTGAACATCACTAATTGTTGGGTGTGTTGTCTTATACCACATACTACAGATAGAGACTCAAACTAGCGTGAGTATAGGTTATTGCCTATGTAAGGGCAAAAGGAGCGTCTGTGGTACTGAAAATTCTGGACTCGTGTAATAAACTTAGTCGTAGCATGATGATTTTTATATCAAAAGACCGAGAATGGCTAGTACACTATGTACAAGCATTTTTGTCATATTCCAGTAACAATTTCACCTCAAAATCGTCATTTTCGTCCTGAACCCTTGGCTTCCATTTTGTGTACAGCAGCCATTTTGTGAGTTGCCCTCACATAGGCTTATAACTACAGCCAAATTCGATTCCAAAGGACACGTACACCTTAATTGACTTCTCTGTGACCTGGGCAAGCTGAAACCATTGCCCCAGGCCGAACCTGCCCGGCCAGTTCCTTTCTCAGTGGCCGAGCGAGATAGCATCAAGGCACAACATGCCATAAACCTTTTCATCGCACACACACCCTGTCTTATCTTACTCACACCTGTCTCTGCTCCCTTCTTTATGGCCTGTGTACGATGGGGATGTACCGGGTTTTTATTATGGGTGTCTGCAGCTTGTGTAAGAAGGAATGTTGGATTTTTGCATGTTTGCAAAAGCTAGAACTGCCCCTTAATTTTTTTGTACTGAGTCATGTAACGCTAAAAACATATAAAGGACAGGGGGTTATGTGCCCGGGCTATGTATTGACCAGCCAATCCTGGCGCTGTATGCAGCGCCAGGATTGGCTGGGGGGGCACCATGACTCCTCGCCCTGTCGCCCTGTGCCACCCTGGGGGCTGCGGCCCGCCCCCTCGGCCTCTCTCTAAGGGGGAATTCACCGGAAAACAATCTGCGCATGTTTGTGCCCGAAAATACTCTTGCGCAGCTGCAGCAGGCCCATCCCCCCCCCCATGCGCACTCCAGGAAAGTCGGGTGTCTCCCGGTTTCCCGGCCGGCAGATAGCGCGTTTTTTAAAAATATTTGTATTTGGCTTTTAGTGACGATGCGGTGGGTCCATGGGGCTTAGTGGGGCTACGCCCCTACGCCCCAATGGACGCACCGCGCCAGCCCTGAGGCTCTTAATGATGGGCAGCCCCGCCCTCGGGCCTCTGAGGCACTTTAGAATGAATGGTGGGTGGGTTTCTTCTGTGACACATTTGCGTCTTCTTCAGGGTGGGGCAGGGTTGGTGACAAATGCCTGGCCTGATTTGAATTTGTCCTCACATGCACATTGAACGCACGCAATTAAAAGTGTGCATCAGACTGACTGAGGCGTGGAATCCCAAGAAGACCAGTCACCCAGCCACGCTCCAACAAGGACTGTCCGAAGTCCATCACCTCCATAATTTAAATTAAGTTATTACTAACCCCCCCTGCCCCCCTCCCCTGCTGCATGCCTGGCTGGCCTTGCCCTGGGCCCTGTCACCTGCCCGTTCTGCTCGCTCCTAACACTGAAGCTGCAGGCCAGGCCCACTGGCCCAGCCCTCAGGTCAGGTGAGTCTGCGTCCGAGGCCGAGCCTAGTAGCAGGAGTGTCTGTGGATGGAGGCGAGGACCGAAGAAGACGGAGTCTCAAAGGGTGGCGGGCGGTAATCAGATAATTTGAATTGAAATTCAGTGAGGGCATCAATGGTGGGGCCCATCAGGTAGTGCATTGTGAGAGTGCAGTGAGAGTCCCTGCGCAGGTTATATAGGATTCATGTACTGGCAGGGAGCTGATAAAATGTGAGATAAACACTACATTCATCTGCAGTGCGAAAATGGTGTTAGGAACTACAACAAGAGGTAGAGCGTTAATGCTGGGGAGCACTGCCACTTCCACGACAGCAGGACGCGTTATGGGCACTCAGCTTGCGCTGGAATGCTCCCGTTTACCATCCCAAAACCAGCTTACATCTTTTTTTTTCTTTCTCAAAGCTAACTCTTTTCTGGCTCACAAGTGGAATGTGGAAAATACTTTCACGTTGCCTCAAGTTTTTTAATCTATTTTTGGGCTGCACTCTGCATACACCCAGCAGGCTTTGATGGCAGAGGCAGCGCACGAGGCCTTGTGTGTGGTGTGCGCGCGCGCACACTCGGCTAAGGACCGCAGAACCAGTGTCCGGAAGCCCGGTGTGTGCTTATATACACTGCCTTGGAAGGCAGATCCAGTGTCTGATTCATAATCTACGTGTGCATACCCCATGGTAGGCCAGCGGTAAACCAGCTCTCAGGAGCCAAAGACGAGTAGCCAGCTTGTGACGCAATAAAAGTAAAACATAGTGTGTCTAATGCTGCTCACATCCCTGTCTGTTATTTGGCTTTACCTTGGGGTTACTTTTAAGAGTAACATTATTTTTTTTTAAATGTGTAAATACCTAACGTGTTGAAACCGTGGCGGCCAAGCGTGAGATCGTTTTTTTAACTGTATTTATCTTTTTTTAATAAAAATCTAATTAAGCAAAGTGTTGTTAGTTAAACTGCAAGGGCTGTCTGAAAATTTCCTCAGAGAATGGGTCCACTTTGCAGCTGTGGTTTAAGTAAATGTGCACCATGGATGCCTAAGACAGATCATACCTTGTCATAGTTGCAGGATAGCTACAAACCACAGTCATCATTTTCAGTCTATAGTATTTAATGGTATATGAATTCCATGAAAATCTGTCATGCATAACCTATGCTGGACACCTCTCTAATGAGGACCGGCCCCCATAGTGCACCAATACTCACACAGATTGTGTATATCAGGCTGTGTAAGAGAAATCACAACGGTCTCCATGGGGCAGGCTATGTACCCTCTCATGAACACACTCACACACGATCTCACACATGCATGTGCACACTCACACGGATGTACACATAAAAGCATGTACAAGCAAACCCACACTGATGCCCATTCATACCCACTCACGTAGACACATGCACACTCAGACACATACACCCGGTATACACGTACACACACGTGCTCTCACGTACATCCTCACACAAAGCAACACATACACACACACCCATAGACACACACAAACTCACACACATGTACATATTCATAGGTACGGACTATACCACTTCGAGAAATGAGTACACTGAGTATTCGGAAAACCATGTTTTTTACACAATATGAATTAATTATTTCAACTTAAAATACATTGGCAAAGCCAATAGATCAGGTTATAATTGAAAGTGAATGGATACTTCAGTCAATGCAGTCCCTAATCCATCCGTCCACAGTGGCGTAGGAAGGGGGTGCTGTGGGTGAGGGCTACCCCAGGTGTCATCACTGAGGGGGTGACAAAATGGGAATATCATGTGTTTTAAACACATATTTTTGCCATTTTGTCAAGCTGAGGGTGACAAGACATTTTCCCCACTGGGCACCACCTGACCTTGCTACGCCACTGTCCGTCCATACACTCATTCACTCGTCTCCATGCTCATGCATCAATTTGTCCACTAATTGACTCTTTCTTGTGATCTTGGTTCATATGCATACCAACTTTTTTTGACTCTCACCTGATCACCTTCATTGAAGATCTTGGGAGGGATTTAGCGAGTCTTTCTGACAGTTCTAATAAGGAGACATTGATAGGTTGGCCAGGGGATTTCAACACGAGGTTGTGTGACAACAGATGGGGAGGACTTCTAGCACACCCCCTTTGGAGAGGCTCTGAATAGAGCGATGACCACCAGCTCGTTAGTATTTGCTTAAAGACTATAACCCGCTACGTATAAGGGGGTAGAGGTGCTCGAAAGGTGAGATGGAATTTATTATGGTACCCGTGATCTAACTAATTTGATACTTGACTACAATGTCCCTGCCTTCTGTGTCAGTGATCACAACCCCCTATTTGTATTAGTGGACCTTCATTTGTTGGGGGCATTAGGGAAGCAGGAGAGTTTGGCCCCCTTTCACTCACGCAATAAGGGTGTGAGGGTAAAATGGGAAAGGGTGGATAGGGATGCGTTGTTTTTGAAAACAAGTGATGGAGAATAGGGAAGCTATTTCAGCACTCACCCTGGAGGAGGAGCTCGCCCCCCCGAGATTATCTCAAATGCTTTTAGGACCTTATGTATCTCCATAGATAAGGGGTTAAGGCAGAATAAAACTGCTAAAAGATGGTCACCTAATGGCTGATTTAATCACATCTGCACTTCGGACCACAGGAGACTGAAACTAGCCCTCTCCTCCAATCCACACACTAAAGGTGATGTGCTGTGCACTAGGAGAAGCTATAAATCTACCCTGGAGGCTAGGATGAAAGAGTAGTTAAGAGCAGATGAATTGGGGGACTTGGAAAAAGCTTCTCACACAAAGGATCCTGCATTAATCTGTAAGGTCGTTATTGGGACTTTTTCTCAGGGTTTGAAAAGTCCTCCTTGGACATGCTCAGTGGCGTAACATAAGCCCCCGCAGCCCGGGCGGTGTGGGGGGGGGAGAAGGAGCTCAGCAAAAGTGCTAGATGGTGGGCCAGGGTCGGGGGCCTCCTCCATGTACTTTGCATGGGGGCCTCCCCAAGTTTTGTTACGCCACTGTTGCATGCACATGACATTTGCTTACCATCTCTAAATACGAGAGAATACCAACGAAAATACATTTCAGACCTACACAATTCGGCCAACATAAGAATAAACAAATAGGCCTTTCATATACACCATGTGAACATTTCATTTAGGCCTTTACACATTAAATTATACACATATGTTATTATTGCTTCGCAAACATCTATAATTATTAGACATTAAGCACAACTGGTCATCTCCACATGCAATCTTCATCATGGTGCACGTTTAAATCAAAATGCATTACATTACACATGAGAGGTTCGTTAAGCAAAATGCAAAATACTTCGGTAGACCCAAGGATGGGCTTGCTGTTTATTTTTCCACAGCACTAAATGTGTCTTCTATCCAGTTGTTAACAACCACATCTGACCTGCAAATAATCAAAATAGAGCTTGGACCTCAATTAGTGGTAAGCACTATAATCTTTATTAATCTTTATGCACACTCAAAACAAATGATTAAAAAAGAACTATTTAAAAAATTTATAGCCGCCATTGCAGAACTCCTGTTTGAACAACCGGCCTGGGAAATAATTCAACTGGAGACTTAAACTCAAATTTACTATATACACCAGAAGAAGATGACAACATCACTGCTGCAAACGCAATCTGGTCAGTACAATTGCAATCCTATTCCATTCCAAAACAAGCTGACAATGTAGGAGAACAAGTGGCAACAGATCTTGAACATCTAGGGATACGTGTACAAAATTTCATAATGACACAGGACAGACCACCGACCTACACATACCATGGCCCTCACTCGAGCTCAGTCATAGACTACAGAATAGTAACTCTTCCCCTCTTAGCGCAAATAGAAAGGTTTCTGATCATATATACCACCGAGAGCAACCACTCACGTCAGTATTTTGAATTAACAACAACATTTCTAAGACATAGAGAGGCCCCGGTTGTGAAGGGGTCCATATCATCAATAAATCTGAAGCTATTGCGTTGGACAAACAACACGCTACCTCACATAGCTTCGAGGGCAAGAGACCTGATGGTGACCCTTGAGACACAAAAAAGCTTGACGATTGATACATAGATCACCTTCCTAGCAAACCTTTCATATTCAGGCACATTGACTAATTTCAAAGTAGCAAGAGGATAAACCATAGCCGACATCTAAGCCAAATTGTCAGAAGTCTAAGGAAACAATTAAGAAAAGCTATTAGGTTGGCACTGCAACAAAGTGCATCCACTACCACATGGGAGCAAGTACGCCAACTGAAGAAGCAGTAGAAAAAACAAATTTGGGATGACAAAAGAACACAACACGATAACTTTTGGACAAAACTTCTACAAAATGCAAAGCAGTTAAACACTAGAGCTTTCTGGGACCAAGTAAACTCTTTGTCAAGAACGTCAAAAGTCATAAACGTGACTTGTGTCAAAGAGTCTGCTTAGGTTTAACACCTAATAGCCACATTCTCAATATTATTCAAGAGCGGGATAAAATCCCTTGAATTTTCATTCCCCTTGGTAGCGGAGGACCAAAATACGATTCTGCACCGAAATATCTTAAAGGCAGATCAAACAGCAGCGGTGGTCCCGGGCAAGCAGAATTATAGGGTGGACATGTATTTCAAAACTCTCAAAAATAACAGGGACAGACACAAAAAGTGGTGAGGTAATACATCAACCACACCTACCCTATTCTGAAGAAGAAATCTCCAAGGTGATAGTAAAAAGTAGGATTGATGGGGCCCCGGGCCCGAACGAAATACCCCAAGCAATCTACAAGGAAGATCCCGACTTTTGGGCAACAAGGATGTACTGTCTGGTGAGCACAACCAGTTGCCTCCCGGAAAGCTGGAGAGACTCAATAATTAATCCAGTATTTAAAGGAGAGGAGCGCACAGACCCAGCCAACTATCGCCTGATTGCGCTAATAGATGCTGAGGCTAAATATTATGCCACCTTGATTTTAGCCGACTTATTAGGCTGGACCGACGCAAACAAAATAATCCCCATCAACCATTCGGGCTTCTGCTGGACACAGGCACAATCAAAAATGCTCTAGCGCTAGGCCTAATTGCTGACAAAAGCCTACGGCAGTAACAGAAATTACATCCATGCTTTGTGGATTTCAAAGCGGCTTTCAAGCAAGCCAGTAGAAACATTTTATGGGGTAAACTGAAGCAACAGGGTCTATCAGCATTGATACTTAAACCCATAAAGGATCTATACACTGACACCTGGGTGCAGGTAAAAATCGTCAGCGATAAGAATCTCACGAGGAAGATCTATACTAGCGCGGAACTAAAACAAGGATGTTTCTTGTCCCCTTACCTGTTCAACCTATTTATGGCTGACCTAACACCAAGGCTAGATGAGGGTAGCTCACATCCTCCACATCTGGGTACACTGTCATTAACACATCTGCCCTATGCGGATGACATTGTGCTCCTAAGCTACATGAGAATTGGCTTGCAAGAACAATTAATGAGCTAGGTAACTTCGCCAAAACCAACATGATGGGAATAAATACCACAACAACAAAAGTCATGATTGTAACTCACTGTCTCCATAAACAAATGATGTTCACAATTAACATCGCCAGGTTGGAAGTCTTGAACGATTATAAATATCTCTGGATATATCTGGATCAAAGGTTATCCTTTCTAAAGCAAAATGAGGCCATACATAAAAATTGAAACACCCTAATATTCGCGTTCTGTAGTTTATCAAAATTCCTAAAAGGCCCACTGTTCACCCCACTACTAGCAGTCATCAAAGTCAATCTCCTACCAACTGTAGCCTATGGAAGTGTAGTTCAGAATGGAAATGATGCTGCGATTCTGGATATCCTCCAGTCACAAGTACAAAAAAGTCTTTTCTTTGCCACATGACTCCTCTCCGGCCCAGGTTTGACTAGAGTTTGGGCTGCGACAACAACAACTATACAGAAGGTACGAGGCGATCAAAACTTGGGATAAAATCTGGTTTAATAATTGTGGGCTTGAGAATAATAATGCTCTCTGGGATGTCCTACAAGGTAATCCTCAGTCTCCCTATGCAAAGTATTTACAGGATTCATTAAAAATCGCCAACATGGCTGACCTGTAGCAGTGGCAACTACCCCTGGCCTCATTTCAGCTTATCATAAAGAAGGCAGCAATAAGGCACTAGCTAGTAGAAGATAAAGCAGCGTTTAGTCAGCGAGCTTATACATGATTGGTATTGCATTCTTACACAAAATCAGAGCCAACTGCATACGTGGGTCTCCCCGTCTCCCCTTATCTAAATAACAAGGGCCTCATTTATGAAGCTGTGCGTCACTTTTACGCCGCCGGTGTGTCACTTTTTGTGACACAGCAGTGGCGTAAAAAATGCGCCTTGTTGCGCCATATTTACAACGTGACGCATCTAGGTAGATGTGTCACTTTGTAAACCCCTCCGAAAAGGGGGTGGTGATGAACAGAGTGTCTGAATTAAGCAGACCACTCTTACCCAGTCCAAAGATCAGGGCTTGATCCATCACCGTTTTTTAGCTCACTGCCCCATCCCAGCTCAGAACCTGGCTATATGCAAATTAGTCTGTCCCTGGCCCAGTGCATCATGGGAACAGGGCAGATCAAACTACCAAGCCAATTCTTCACCAGAAAGGAGACAAGCTACCGGGGACCGGTTTCTGGCATTTCAGCCTCGTCGGCCCGGCTTGCTTGAATCCTGATGGAGCAGTGAGCAAGGGACTCATGTCTGAGTATACCCTGCCACACCTATAGTGGCCAAAAACGATTCAGAAAAGGGGGTGGTGATGAACAGAGTGTCTGAATTAAGCAGACCACTCTTACCCAGTCCAAAGATCAGGGCTTGATCCATCACCGTTATTTAGCTCACTGCCCCATCCCAGCTCAGAACCTGGCTATATGCAAATTAGTCCGTCCCTGGCCCAGTGCATCATGGGAACAGGGCAGATCAAACTACCAAGCCAATTCTTCACCAGAAAGGAGACAAGCTACCGGGGACCGGTTTCTGGCATTTCAGCCTCGTCGGCCCGGCTTGCTTGAATCCTGATGGAGCAGTGAGCAAGGGACTCATGTCTGAGTATACCCTGCCACACCTATAGTGGCCAAAAACGATTCAGAAAAGGGGGTGGTGATGAACAGAGTGTCTGAATTAAGCAGACCACTCTTACCCAGTCCAAAGATCAGGGCTTGATCCATCACTGTTATTTAGCTCACTGCCCCATCCCAGCTCAGAACCTGGCTATATGCAAATTAGTCTGTCCCTGGCCCAGTGCATCATACGAACAGGGCAGATCAAACTAACAAGCCAATTCTTCACCAGAAAGGAGACAAGCTACCGGGGACCGGTTTCTGGCATTTCAGCCTCGTCGGCCCGGCTTGCTTGAATCCTGATGGAGCAGTGAGCAAGGGACTCATGTCTGAGTATACCCTGCCACACCTATAGTGGCCAAAAACGATTCAGAAAAGGGGGTGGTGATGAACAGAATGTCTGAATTAAGCAGACCACTCTTACCCAGTCCAAAGATCAGGGCTTGATCCATCACCGTTATTTAGCTCACTGCCCCATCCCAGCTCAGAACCTGGCTATATGCAAATTAGTCTGTCCCTGGCCCAGTGCATCATGGGAACAGGGCAGATCAAACTACCAAGCCAATTCTTCACCAGAAAGGAGACAAGCTACCGGGGACCGGTTTCTGGCATTTTAGCCTCGTCGGCCCGGCTTGCTTGAATCCTGATGGAGCAGTGAGCAAGGGACTCATGTCTGAGTATACCCTGCCACACCTATAGTGGCCAAAAACGATTCAGAAAAGGGGGTGGTGATGAACAGAGTGTCTGAATTAAGCAGACCACTCTTACCCAGTCCAAAGATCAGGGCTTGATCCATCACCGTTATTTAGCTCACTGCCCCATCCCAGCTCAGAACCTGGCTATATGCAAATTAGTCTGTCCCTGGCCCAGTGCATCATGGGAACAGGGCAGATCAAACTACCAAGCCAATTCTTCACCAGAAAGGAGACAAGCTACCGGGGACCGGTTTCTGGCATTTCAGCCTCGTCGGCCCGGCTTGCTTGAATCCTGATGGAGCAGTGAGCAAGGGACTCATGTCTGAGTATACCCTGCCACACCTATAGTGGCCAAAAACGATTCAGAAAAGGGGGTGGTGATGAACAGAGTGTCTGAATTAAGCTCATTTGGTGCAATGAGCTAAAAAACGGTGTTGGATCTAGCCCTGATCTCTTGACTGGGTGAGAGTATTCTGCTTAATTCAGAGACTCTGTCCATCACCACCCCTTGTTGTAAATAATTTTGTCAACCCTAAGCGTGGAAGGGTATACTCAGATGTGAGTCCCTTGCTCATTGCACCATCAGGATTCAAGCAAGCCGGGCCGAAGACGGCTGAAATGCCAGAAACCGGTCCCCGGAAGCTTGTTTCCTTCCCAGGATGGTGCAATGAGCTAAAAAACGGTGTTGGATCTAGCCCTGATCTCTTGACTGGGTGAGAGTATTCTGCTTAATTCAGAGACTCTGTCCATCACCACCCCTTGTTGTAAATAACTTTGTAAACCCCTGCGCCACATTATACCTGCACCAGGTATAATGTATGCAAGGGGGGCGTATTAACGCAAGAAAGGGTCATGGAAGTGACGCAGTGAAATCTATGAGATTTCACTGCAGCACTTCTAGGACTCAAATGCGTCAAAATCTTGCACCTGCCTCACAGCAGGCGTAAGACTGACGCAGGCCCTTTCACATGGGGCTTGCCTCATGTGAAAGGACACATTGCTGGAGTTGCATCACTTTTGTGACACACTCCAGCAATTCGTCACTTTTGCACCTACAGATATGTCAGAAATACTGACGTATCTGTAACTCCTTGCGCAATGATGCGTCATAGTGTAAATATGACGCATCATTGGTGTCGCAAAGAGGGCGCAATGAAAAGTGACGCATCGCTGTTTTCACGCAGCGACGCGTCACTTTTCATAAATGAGGCCCTAAGTTTTTAATGCTACGTATGGGGAAGCTGTCTTCCAATGCAGAACTGCCCCGCTGGAAGTACGAGGGCCAAAAATCCTGTACTCTTTGTGGGTCACCCACACAGTAGTTAAATACATCTAGTATGCATCTGCTTAGCCTTATGTCCGCAACACCATAAATGGCTGAAGATTAAGTTCAAGGAAAGAGGTATTCGCTCCTGCAGAACTTCCATACTAAAATACCTTGACTCGAATGACCTGCAACTTAGTTACAACTTAACAAAATATTTAATCAGGTTCAAGAAAGTCTTGTCATGTTGAAATTGTTCACAGTGTCGCCAGTGTCTGTCTCCTTTTACATCTACACTACTGTAAAAAGAAGTATCAATTAACCTTAACGCATTATATTAAAAAAGGAGGTATATTACCCATTCATATCAATTTTATACCTCCAAAACGATTGTATAAAGAAATGTATGTATTTATGAGTTTTAATGTGTATATATTTCTGTGTGTTTTTAACTATACAATGTATCTGGCGTTTTGGAACATTGTTTTGGTTTTAATTAACTAAACGATAAATCTTTTTCACTTTCCCTTTCAGGCGGAGAGGGATAGGTAGTTTATTCACGGAGTTGTAAATGAAATTTAGATAGAGGAGCAGAAACAATATGTGCGATAAAGAGCAGGCCATACACACATGTGTATGTAAAGAGACCTTAAGCAGCGGACGAGAGGGTGGGTTTGAGCTACGGAAATATTGTGAAGGCACAGACAAGAAATTGTGCTGGAAGCCCTGAAGTGAATTAATATTAGATTGATGGGAAGAGTGCGTGAGAGAGCAAGAGAGGTGTGCGAGAGAGTGCACGAGAGAGAGTTAGGGATGAGTACAAAGGGGCACCCAGAGGGTAGGGGTGGTGTGGAGGTGAGAGGTGGACTTTAGCACAGCACAAGTTGGTAAAGGAAGGTAGCATGTGTGACAAAGTAGTATAGAGAGGAAGCAGGGAGTGTGAGGGAGGGATAAGAGGGGGAAGTGGAATTGCCATACGAGAGGCGGCAGTGGCAATGTGAGGGAGAGATGAGAGGGGCAGTGGGTGTGTGGTTGACAAATGATAGGGTTGGTGGATGTGCAAGTTTGAGATGCATTGTTTTGGAATTCCTTGTTGTTGGGATTGTGGGATTGTGTGGTGTAGGGTTGTGTAGTGGAATTATGTGGCATGATGTGTTTTTGAATTATGTGGATAGTTAATGCTATTCACTGTAGTGGAATTTGTGTTAAGGAGTTAATAATGTGGAAATGTATTGTGTGTTGTGTAGTGCCATGTTGTGGGCTTGAATTATTTATTGTGTTGTTACATTTTGTGACATGATGTGGAAATTTGTGGTGTGTATTGCGGAATTGTGTTGTGTAGTTTAAATTTGTAGTGTGGTGTGAAATTATGTGGTGTGCAACTGTGTGTGCTTGAGTGAAGTTTTCCTTACTTGAAATATGCGTTATTGTGTGGAGTGTATTTATGTGGTTTGGTGATATGTGGTATAGACTAGATGTATGTGAGGTGTTTTTATGTTGTATTGATTTGTGTGTAAATATGTGGAGTTTAATTGTGTTGCATTGCGCATCAAAACATTGACAAAACAAGAAACAGGGAAAGGAGTAAAGAAACTTAAGGGGGAGGGACCTAAAAATAGAACGGAGAGATGAGACAGACATTTAATACTTTTTCAAATTGATATAGCGCATTGGTGGGCTTTACATGTGCAATAGTTACATTAAAGAATGAGATAAGTGAATTGGCAAGAATTACAGGATGCTGAGCCAACACCGGGACTTGGAGCTGGTTTTGCAGTTGCAAAGTTAGCAGCTCTGGCTGACACCCACATCCTCTTCCCGGATAACAAAATGCTGTGCTAAGACAAGAGAGAGGGTTAAGGTGTTGGATGCATGCAGAGAGAATGGCGAAAGGGACTATGGGGGTGAGAGAAAAATATAGGCAGAAAGAAGATAGAGATGAAGATAAGAAAATAGGAGAAATGTGTAGGAGAGTGAGTCATGATGGAGTGAGATGAGGAAAGAGGATGATCGGGAAGGAAAGAGTGAGTTTAATAAAGCCGGAGAATGTGGAGATAGGAGAAGCCCCCCCCCCCAAATGGTTCCTGCATCACCTGGCTATGCGTTTCAAGGTGACAGAGCCCCTTTCCCACATCCCTATGCTAAGGAACACTCACCTATGTTTGCCGCTCATGCATCCGGTGAGCGTCTCATTTTCCACACTAGGGGCTACGCCATGAAATCCCAAAAAGGTAAAGTGAACCCTGTTAGTGTCAGAGATGGCAAATGAAAACCCAGGGAAAGGAGAGGTATGGGGACGGCCCCTATGTTGTAGGGGGCGGCAAATTGGGAGGTGGGTAAACCTCCAGCCTACTGAAAGCGAGAAGAGCAGCACAAAGTGGAAGAACTTAAAACTGTTGGGTTGTTTTTAATATAAAGGCGGGCTCGTCCTAAAAAGAGATAACAGGTATAGTAGAAAGTAGGTCGAACACAAGAGATGATGAACGGAGCGCTGACATTTTTCAGACACTCACCCCAAGTAACAGATCTGGGTTGAATCCATCATCGTTCTTTAGCTCACTTCACCACCCCAGTTCAGACACAGCTATATGGAAATCAGCCTTGACCCTGTGCCTCATGGGAACAGACCAGCCCGAACTACCAAGCCATGTCTTCTCAGGAATGGAAACAAGCATCCTATGACCAGTTTCAGGCTAACAGCCCTCATCAGCCAGGCTAGCTTGCATTCAGTGGCAAAGTGAGCAAGGGACCCACGTCTGGGCATACCCTGCCAACTTAGGGCAAACAGAGAAAACACAAGAGATGATGGACAGAGCGCAGAAACTTTTCTGACACTCACCCTTAGTCACAGATCTGGGTTGAATCCATCATCGTTCTTTAGTTCACTTCACCACCCCAGTTCAGACACAGCTATATGCAAATCACTTTGGACCTTGTGCCTCATGGAAACAGTCTAGCCCGAACTGCCAAGCCATGCCTTTCCTTGAACAGAAACAAGCATCCTTGGACCGGTTTCGGGCTAACACCCCTTATCAGCCAGGCTAGCTTGAATCCAGTGGCAAAGTGAGCAAAGGACCCACATCTGGGAATACCCTGCCAACTAGGGTGAACAAAGCAAACACAGGAGATGATGGACGGAGCGTTGAAACTTTTCAGACACTTTGCCACTGGTTTCAAGCTAGCCTGTCTGGTGAATGGTGTTACCCGGAAACCAGTCCTAGGATGCTTGTTTCTGGTCCAGGGAAGACATGGCTTGGCAGTTCGAGCTGGACTGTTCCCATGAGGCACAGGGTCAAGACTAATTGTTATTAGCTGGGTCTGAACTGAGGTGGCATAGTGAGCTAAAGAATGATGATGAATTCAACCCAGATCTGTGACTGGGGGTGAGTGTCTGAAAAGTTTCAGCGCTCCTTCTATCATCTCCTTGTGTTAACCTAGTAGAAAGTAGGAACACAGAGAAAGAACAGCAGATCAAGGAATGTGACAGAAAAGAGACACAACAAATAAATAAGGCATTGACTAGACATGGCAACAAGACAAAGCCCTGCAGAGAAATGAAGATAATAAAGATTTTATAGCACCAAAAGGATTAGATAAATCCCTAAGATTGAGTTGGTTTCACAGCAGATAGGTTTCAGAGCTTTGAAAGAATTCTTGCTAATATAGTCATATAGCTTATTTGATCTTGAAAGGATCTCGAAACGTCATTATGTTTAATCTTAAAGTAGCATGTGTGAACAATACCACATCATATTATCAAGTAATGGATATTTGATGAATAAAATGTATTTCCTTCTAGAGTTGTTAGGATTTGGTTTTTAGATGTACAGCTTAAAAGTCGGTGAGCTGACCAGTGGTTGAACGATATGATTGGTGGGTAGATGCTTAGATAGCTTAGTAGATAGGTTGGTTAGTGAAGCTTAGATGGGTTAGTAGATGGATGGAGAAATTAATGTATAGGCATAGAAGAGTAGGTACGGTGCTTAATTTGAGACAATGGTTTCTGGTTTCAGCATTTGGTCTTAATCATCAACACTGGCGCTTAAGCATCAGTTAATGACACCTTCATTTTTGGTGGGCACAGGGAGATTGAGTGATTCGCCTAGAATCACAAGATGGTGGAGCCCATGCTAAGGCTTGAACCTGGTCCCCCAGTTCCGAAGCCAAAAGCACTGGCCATTATGCCACACCCTGTACCACTTTCTGGATTTGTTGGTCTGTGTTAGGCAATGCTAACAGGAGAAATGGCTGGTCAAAGCTGCCTACTGATGAGAGCACATGACCTTTTTCTTTTTTTTACAATTAACCACTCAGGATACATGAGTAAATAGATCGTCAAAAAGAAAAGAAAACACAGTCGTGTAGCAAGGGGGTGGAGGGTGGTCCTCCCTGGACGGCACAAGCTTTCAGGGGGCGGGGAGGCAAACCCCCCCAGTAATTGGCAGCAGCCCTCACTTACATGCATTTGCCGCAGGGCTGAAAATGCAGGATTTTCCCCCCTTTCATGCGGGAAAGGCAGGGATAGTCACACAAGGCAGTGTGTAGCTACGCCACTGAGTATACGTGAGTATGTTTCAGAATGAGTAAAATATGTGGAAAGGTAAGTGGATGGATGTCTTCTTGTGCGCTTAGCCAATCACAAGATATTTTATAGGGAAACGGTAGTGTGTGTCTTACGCCAGAAGTGATGGGCACTGCAGCAGCCCCTGCACAGGTGGTCTTCAACAAGGAGAACGTGATAGTTGCTTTTCTGTGATCCTGCAACCTTGGATCTAGCAGAGCTCTGCGTTCTTCAGTTGATCCCGGAAGGCAGGGCTTGAATCCAGGGTACACGTGGGTGAACGGTGTCCACCCACTTTTTCAAAGGGTGTACGCCGACCACCCTGCCAAGAAGTTGGGCCCCACTGAAAAAGATGCTTAATTCATCCAGGTGTAATTTCCAAACACCAGGACACTTTCTGCAGCGCCTGCGTGTTGTTATCTGCTGTCCATCAGCAACAGCATGAAGGCTTGGACGGGATGGGGTTCTTTTATTTCTAACTCCTTCTGGGCCCATAACAAATGCGGAATTTGAGGGGTCATGAGGCCTCCTTTTGTTCGAGTCTCTTGGCTGGAAGCAGTCAGGAGCCTCACACCTAGAAGCAAATACAGCAGAGGGGAAACAAAGGCTCACACCTTGTTAGCACTTCACACATACTTAAGAGAGGCAGCTTTTCACTTTGTTCAGGCTCTGTGCATGCACTGTAAGAACATCAGATGTGTTCATCTTTCCCAGTATTTGCACGAAATAAATAGCATTTATATATATATATATATAGCTCTTACTATCCGTGAGGAGGTGTTGTAATACTTTAAATATCACTATTGTTCCTTTTAAAGCACTATGGGTAGAGGTATATTTATGCTGACAAAAGGCAACATTGGTTTATGTGAAGCTTACAAAAGTGTGAATCTTCTGCCTAAATCAGGAGGGTTTGCGTGTATACTCGAGTCGAAATGTGCTCAAATGTACTCATGATAGACATGCTAAACATATATGTGAGGGCTTAAGATCTGATGTCACTTCTTCTGATACCACTTCCTGTGATGTCACGCCCTGTGATGTCATACGCCTCACGCGCCGTTTTGTCACGCGCCATGATTTCGTGCTATGTCTCGCGCCATGAGGCCATTTGCATTCTGATCAACTAGGTTAGTCCGCCCACTACTATCATTTGGACTGGTGCCTGCGTGAAGGAAATGAAATTGGAAAATAAACCCCTTTGCATAAGGTATCTACTGAAATTCCCCAAAGGGATTTGTTGTCTGCTTGGTGCCAAATGCAAAAACCACAATTGATGGACAGAATGCAGAACAATGTCATACATTCACCCCAGTACATAGATCTGGGCCTAAATCCATCGTTTTTTTGCTCTCCAAACCACCCCAGTTCAGACATGGCCATATGCAAATCAGTCTGACCCTGTGCCTCATGGGAACAGTCCAGCCCGAACTGCTTGGTGCCAATACATTTGAGGAAGATGTGGGGCTAATAATGAGCATACATGTCAGGCAGTTCAGAGACACACTTATATGATTGAGGTGTGAAATGTAGTGACTTTTCAAGCATTGATTTTGGGTATATATTGTAGTGTCTTTCTGTAACATGGAGGCTGTAGTCGAGAAAACTGGAAGGCACAACACTCATATCAAGGTGATTCAAGGGGGTGTCTGACCTTCAAACTTAGGTCATCTGAGATCTGTGTCCTTTTATGCAGTTGTTTTCATAGCGCGAACCTGTTACCAAGAGCATTAAGGCGCTTCACAACAAAACTAGACTGTTACTCGTTTTTTCCTTTTCCCGGCCACAGGAAGATTTAGTGATTTGTCCAGAAGCACACTGTGTTCGAACTTGGTTTCCTTTGTTCTACTGTTGACTTTCGAGGCTCCCCGAGTCCCTAGTTGAACTAACTGCAATGTGGGCAAGAGTTGTCAAATTTGCGGAAAGCGGAAACTGTTTTATCACTTCTTGTGATATTTATAAACCACATCAAATTCAAGGAAATTTGGACATCATTATTATGAAACCTCTAAACGTTTGGCCTTTATTTGCAGTGAAAAGTATTTCCGAGTGAACGATTGAATGATTTTAATTTCGCAGTCAAAGCCGAAGGGAGCCTTTTTATTACCCTCGCGCTTTTACGTTATCCAGATGTGGGCTTACGTAGTTCCCAAAAACAATCAGCAGTAGGTTTAAAAATTTGCTTAATAGCCTTAAGCAGAAACGAAATAAAAGTTTGCAAGATGGAGTGCTCCGAGAACTGCCTGATAGTTAATGGCGTGGTTCGGGCGTGGGAAACTGATGACTGGCAACTGATGATGACAAGCACAGGCCGAGGGCTTTAAAGGACAGCGCTGAAGAGTACATGAATACTGACACGGAGTAGATAATCTGGATATTGATCCCTGGCTGGCGTAACGCCCTTTTCACGGTGCTTTGGTATCTTCCATCCATCTCACCATTCTGCCGCGATGTGCATTAGGCACTGCGGAATTTAAAGGGCCAGCAGGAGAACAGTGGTCTTGTTACTTAAAGATTGCAGACTACAGCGCAGACAGACATTAGAAAACACTGATCATAAATTGGAGTCCCATCCATAATTCCAGAAGTGCCTGGTTCTACACGGATTGACTGCTGCTGGCATTTATCATATCTCTTCGCCCCCCCCCCCCTTCATCAAGGCCAATTCCTTGTTATGCTCACAGACCCCGAAGTAGTAGTACCGGTACAGGTGAATAGCCTCTTCGCTCATATTTCTAGGTAGAGCTGGACACCTGCTGTAATCGGTCTGTGTATTCAAAAACAAAAACAATGCCAATACTGATACTACTTATTCACTCAATTCATACGATCACTCGTGCCACTCATAGTGATTGCAGGCGTATTTCTTAGAAAAGCATTTATTTTTATTTTTTGTTATTATTCGGTTGTTTTTTTCTTTATATTACTCACTTTTTCTTTTTAGGACTAAAGTTACGAAAAACTCATTTACATAGACCAAACAATAGCATGTACATTTTATAATAAAGAAGAAACACATAAGACAGATTTTCTCCAACATTCAATAAATGTGGACAAGCTCAAATCCCCAACAAAAATATGGAGAAAAAAAGAAAGTAGGAAAAATAAGTAAAACAGAGTTTTTGGGAAAAGAGGGAGATAATCCCAAAGTAAATTGGTCAAAAACGTGTGGTGTTTAGGTTCTGTGACCTAAACAAGTAAACTAAACATGTATTTCTAACTCCTGACACCTTTCATTTAATGGCAGAACTTGTTTTGACCAAACAACAAGGTCTACGCGTTTCAAACCCTAATACTGATTTATGGGTTATGGGTGGACAACCCACACAAGAATAGCCAGGGGAGCAAACAAAACCAGACAAAGGGGGACAGCCACCCAAGGCAGGAGATCAACCTCAAGAAGGGAGGAGACCGAAGGAAGGACCCCAGCTCGCCCATGCGGCCAGCTGAGACAATGGTGACCAAGAAAACCACCTTGAAGGTGAGGAATTACGGATCCACCCACCGAAGAGGCCCAAAGGGAGGACCCAGCAGGGCCTGCAGGACCAAGGTAAGATCCCAAGGAGGAGCCAGGCACACAGCCTGAGACCGCCGCAGAGAACAGCTCACCAGCAAGGGACCAGACCCATTCAGCCAGGAACGCTGGAAATCAATGTCAAGGAGAGCATAGAAGAACAACGTCACGCATTCACCCCAGTATAAGAGAACAGGTTCTAAATCCACCGTACACATATGCACACCAAGCCATTCCAGCGAGGAACAGCAAAACACCAGCAACAACACGTGCACAGGAGCGTGTGGGGAATACAACATCGCACACCACTGGCAAACTGGCATCCCATTAGGAGGCAGCAGAAGCGAACACGCACCATGAGCACCCGCTGAGAACGTGAACCACACACGTGGAAGAGGGCGCAAGGGACGCCCATCGAGAAATGGAGCAGGAGGAGGAGGGGAAACCACCGTCATGGCCCATGGAAGAAAAGCCAGACTGCAACAACAGGAGCAGAAGAAAAAAGACAACCCAGAGACCACAGAAGTTGCCCGAGAAGGAAGAACAGGAGCAAACAGAGGACCGCCCTCAACAGACATGTAGGCGCCCACAGCCCCCGGAAAACTCTAAGGCTACACCAACCAAGACCGACTAGGAACAACCGTGGAGAGCAGGCGGCGACATGAGAACACAGGAAGGAAGGACCGCCGGACCAAAACCCGGAAGTGAAGCCTGGTAAAGGGAAACACATACTCCCCACCGGGCCAAAGGCCCAAGAAAGCACGAATAACCAGCACATACATGGCAAAAAAACACCGCCCAACAAGAGGAACTGAGAACCACCATGTCGACAGCACCAGGCGGATGTATGACGTTACAACGCATACTTTTACAACGCCTACCTTTAAAACGTGGTTTTTACATCACATACCATTACAACGCATAGTGCTTTTAGGCGCTGGATTGTGATTTATTTAATTTACTATTCCAACTCCAGTCCCCGTGGATAGTAGGGAAGGTGTTGGATAGTATATTAAATACATTCCCTATCCTAGAGCGCCCCCCAGCGCTATGCGTTGTAATGGTTTGCGTTGTAAAAGTTGCGTCATAATGGTAGTGCGTTGTAAAAGTTTCGTTGTAAAGGATGTTTCCACACCAGGCAATCCCAGGCGTAGTTCAATCCTGGCACCAACCAGCCCTGACCATGCTTAACGACTGAGAAAAGACGAGAATAGGTGCACACAGCGAGAACGGACACCCAGAAGGAAACTGGGCACCGAAGAACAAAGCAACCCAAAGGCCCACAACCAATATCTAATCGGCAGGATTTGGCCCCCGGCCTGTGAGGGCTGGACAGACCAAAGAAAAAAAACGCTGAGTGGCGCCAAGAAAAGAGCCCGAGACCCAAGAATACAAGCCTCTACAGCGCAATACTGGGAGAATAAGAGAAGTTCACAGAGACACGGAACGTTTGGGGCTGGAACCGAGAATGGAACCCAGTCACTCAGCGATAAGGACACCCAACGCAGACATCACAAAAACGAATTTTAATCATGTATTTGTTATATACGTGTTCTCTTTGAAATAAATACACCGTTTGAAAATTAACCACCCGGGGACATTTACACAGCATAGGCAGGACTCGAACCCTGGCCTGTGAGAGCTGGCGCCACCAAAGGCAAAACACTGCCCTTGAGCTATAGCTCCTTCAAACGAGCGAGGCACTGCACTGTAAAAGAGTGTAGCGAACGACACCCGTCCACCAGCCCCACCAGCCCCAAACAGCGTGAACCAGACCCGAAGGAAACAAAGCGCATCAACGTGAAGGAATGGAATTGAGGAACGAACACAGAAAAGTCACCAACAGAACTGAACCCGCCATCCAGCACCGGGCCACTACGACCCAAAAAAACCAACGTAAATGTGGGGCCCCAGCACACCACCACTGCAGCCGCAAATAAGGCAGTTCGGACTGCCATAGCCGCCACACCTGAAGGAACAGCTGAGTGAACTCGAAGCCAGGGGAGCTAGACCCCGCCCGCGTAGGCCGACCAGCGAGGAAGACATCGGGAAACGGCACCCGCCGTGTCGCAGACCCCCGCAAAAACTCCAGAGCAGACCCCGGAGCGCCGAGGAATGCACCTGCCCCAGCATCCGAAGGTAAGAGATGAGGAGATAGGGACAAGGGGGCGGGGCCGCTAAAATGGAGGAGCTCCACCGTCCATAGGAGGACGGTACCCAAGGGAAAAATCTCCCCAGCCTGGGCCGCAAGTGTGAAAGGCACGCAAGCATACGTACACAGTGAACTAAATGGCAGGGTGCTGGGCTCTCAAGTCGAGCAGGCAGCACCCTGGCCCGCCACACAACAATAGAAGCCGGGGAGATCTGAAATGCAGGAACGCCGATCCACAATGCCTAAGAGTCAACAAACGCCCACCCAGAGTAGACCTGGAGATGAGCACACCCCGCCAGACGACCGACTCGGCGCAGGACCCAAACATTAAAGCCCGCTAAAGCAGGGCAGAAAGCATAAAATGGAGGTTGCGCATGGCAGAACGCCCAAAAGCCCGCAAGCACTAGGAGCCTGCTAGAGCGGAGCTGTGAACCCAATTGGTCAGTGCGAGGCCTAGAAGGCAGGGGAACCAGAGAGTGAGCCCAGTGGAGCAGGGCCTCCCCCCCCCAGGGCACCGCGTCCTGCTGGAGCAGGACCTCAGCCCAACTTACCTGACCAGACACTCTGGAGAATCTGCAGCGCAGAACTAAAAAAACAGGCTGTTGGGTTCGGCCGGCCTGCCTCTTATAGAGGTCAAGGGCATAATGGTTCGGCCATATTGGGAAGGGATGGGAGGCATGGGAGGCTGACTTTTTTGCTGTGGAGAGTTCTGGTGTGGAGCTGAAGCTCACTTTGTTAGTCATGTGGCGAGGATGTAATGCTTCACAGCCAGGTTTTTATTCCAGAACTTAATTTAGCCAAATGAAAATAATAAATACAGAATGCCATTTACAATGATTCGAGTGATGTTTGACTTTAAAAGAACAAACTGCAACTTGACAGTCTTGTCAGAACAACTCTTGACAGCGATAGAAAACGACTTCAATAAAAGCTCTTACTACAAGACAGGCTGAATCTAAAGTGACTCCATAACACTATGCGGTAAACACGAGTAGCTCTTCAATCGCTGCAAAGTTAATCAGTCTTCTTCGACCGGCGCCACACGAAGTCTGTGGAAATGGCACTCAGTTGTAATCTTAAGTGAAAGCACCGAGCGGGGCAGAAAAGAAAGTTTTTTTGGGTATATCATTACATTGTATTCTTCGGTGTTGCTTCTATCGCATGTCTTCCTGTCTGTACTAGTCGGTGTTTGTAAACCGAAGGCGTGCGTCTTATCGAATCGCCTCATTGGTTACGTGCTGCGGCGTCTGATGTCCCCGAGCATCCGATTTGACATTGAAATGCTTTATTGAGACGTGTTCTTCATAGTGAAACAAATGTCAAGATGCTGATAACCATGCAGATATTGTCCCTGCCTTAGCCGACTAACAAAACCGAATTGTGCACAACAAACAAGACTTGGCAATTCAAAATTTCTTTCAGTAATCACAATCAGTAGTTTGAAAACCATAGTGGGGATAAAAACGACCAACCTTTTTAGACTTGTCCAACCCATAATTTTTACAAATATTGATTATTTGCCTGGTGTTCCCAAAAAAGTAGATTGAACTCGGAACCTCACTGTTTAGGGTGGAAGTAAAGAGAGGAAATGAGGTACATTGATGATGTGTCATTTAGGAGAGCTCATATTGTATTTACCGGTCCAAGGATATTCTGGCATAACTAGTACCAGTGCTGAGTGCTCGGTTTTGACAAGCCCTAGTCAATGACTCATTCATAGGTCCATAACTCCATAGGCCATAAGTGATGGTCTTTGAAGATTGTAAATCTCAGACAATTCATTCAAACCATCAACCGCAGTATTATATTTGACAATCAACATTGCTTTACACTATACCAACAATCTTTCAATATCCCTCCTCAGAATTGTCCATTTGTGGTCATTTATGTCATGATTTTTTTACATCTAATCGGTCTGTGGGCATCAAGTCCATCCCATTTTTTGACATTGCTTTTCATTTGTCTATGTCAGTGTCCTTTACAAATCCCTGCTTACAAATGGTCAGTCCTGCCTCTTTGTCTCTCCTTTCTCTCTTCTGTTCCTCCCATAGGGCAGGGACTTAGCACTGTCTCATTCCATCATGGGTCTTTATCTTTTTTGGGGGGGACTATTTTATTATTGGTTTCCTGCTCTGTTACTGTCTGCCTGTGTTGACCTTCAGCGCCCTAGCTGCTTATATTTAAATATAGCATTCCTCCCCCCCACATCATCTTAATGCCATAGTTGTGTTACTGCCACCTCCTGCCCCATTGCTTGCTTTTAGGTCTCACCTACGCAGCATGCACTCGCTGCTTAGGAGACCTTTATCTGTTGTTCAGCTCTTTTTAGAAGCACATACTTATGCTTGTGGCGGCATACACCTTGCGGGAGCACGCAGGGGGGCGCCACAAGCACAAGTATGTGCTTCCAAAAAGAGCAGACTGCTTGCGCACCACTCCCGGGCTCACCTCCTCCTCGCCCTCTCTCTCACACGGGCTCCCATGAAGTAAAAGCAGGACTTGGATTTGTGTCTCCCTCTCGGGCTCTTTCTCGCTCTTTCTCTCTCTCTCTTTCTCACTTTCTCTCGCTCTCTCTCTCTCCTCCTCTCTCACTTCTGTTCTTGGCCAGTGCAAGCCTTAACTCTTTCCATCCACTGCATTGCCTTTTCTGCTGTTTTTGTAACTCTTTCCAACCAATGTGTTGCCTTTTCTGCTGTTTTTTTTTTGCTTTCTGCAGGCACACTTCCCCCAGTTTAAATAAACTTTAGTTTACCTACCGCCACACTCACGGCCTTGGGCGTTCTATTCCGTCCTTCCTAGTTTTTTTCCGCCAGCTCTCCTAACTCTTGCCCCCTCACCTTCCTCCGCTCCTCCCATTTTTCCAACACTCACTCCACTCAACTCTAGGCCACTCTGATTTACTCCATTCTGCTTTACTCCACTCTGCTTCTCTCCACTCTGCTTCGCTCCACTCACCACCACTCTGCTTTTCTCTGCTAAACTCCACTCTACATTACTCCACTATGCTTTACTCCACTTCACTAAACGCCACTCTGCTTTACTCCACTCCACTAAATGCCACTCTGCTTTACTCATTTCCACTCTGCTTTATTCCACCCCATTCCACACTAATTAACTCCACTCCATTCAATGTAGCTCTGCTTTACTCTACTCCAAGCCACTCTGCTTTAACCCACTACACTGTGCTTTACTACATAGTACTCTGCCTTACTCCACTTCACTCTGCTTTACTCCACTTCACTCTGCTTTACTCCACTCCATTCTGCTTTACTCCACTCCACTCTGCTTTACTCCACTCAACACCACTCTGCTTTACTCTGCTGAACACCACTCTGCTTTACTCCACTGAAGACCACTCTGCTTTATTCCTCTCCATGCCACTCTGCTTTTTTCCACTCAATGCAACTCTGCTTTGCTCCACTCCACTTCCCTCCATACCACTCTGCTTTACTCCACTCCGCTTTACCCCACTCACTCTGCTCAACTCCACTCTGTTTTACTTCACTCACTCTGCTCAATTCCACTTAGTTTTACTCCACTCCACTCTGCTCAACTCCACTGTTTTACTCCACCCCACTCTTCTCAATGTCACTCTGCTTTAGTCCACTCATCACCATTCTGCTTTACTCCAGTCTGCTCTGCTTCACTCTCCTACACTCTGCTTTCCTCCACTCCTCTCTGCTTTACTCCATGCCACTCTGTTTCCCACCACTCGACTCCATGCCACTCTGCTTTACTCCGCTCCACTTTGCTCAATGACTACTCTGCTTTACTCCGTTTCACTCTGCTGTACTCCACGCCAATCTGCTTTACCCCACTCCACTCAACACTACTCTGCTTCACTAAACTTTGCTTTAGTCCATTCTACTCTAATTCACTCCTCTGAACACCACTCTGCTTTACTCCACTCCATGTCACTCTGCTTTATTCCACTCAATGCCACTTTGCCTTCTCCACTCTACTCTGCTTTACTTTACAGCACTGCTTTACTCAATGCTGTTAGGAATCAATAGCCTTGACATGCGAGGTTGTTGGGCTGTGGTCTTTTACCCAGGTCCCTACAAACAAACAGCCTGTTCTTTTTAGACGCTCCCTAACCAGTGAAAAGAGGCACGGCAGAACGTAGCCTTTGCTTGGCTTACTGTTCCGGTACCACGCCCCCTCTTCACTTCCTGGTTCCTGGCTCGAGTTTCGGTGGCGTCTGGTGGAAACCTGCGTGTCTCCTTGGACCCTTCCCCGCTTCCTTGCCTTCATTCCCCTGTCCCTACAGGCGCTGGATGGTTGTTTGAGAGTGAGAGCGTCTTTGCCGAGCTTCGGCATTTCTTGAATTCCTACGCGAGAGTTTACTCGCGACTACCCTTGCTTTTCTCACGCATTTTGCGGGCGTCATTTCGCTTGGATTCTTTTTCTCGTTTCTGTTGTATGAATGGAATACATGGCGAGTTCTTTGTTTATTTAAACCTTCCTGTGAGAGTGAGCGCTCCGCCCTTGCCTCCTTTGAGGGCCGGGTGTCTCTCCTCGTGTGTGTGTGTACTGCTCCGCTGTTTCAGCCCACAACAGCCGGCCGGTGCTCCTCACATACCCTATTTTTGTTTTTGTGTTGGTCTGGTGTGTATGTCCCTCGAGAGCTCTATTCCTCATAGCCCTTTGCTCATTATCCTGGCTACCATTCCTAGAACTCCTCGAGAAAGCCTGCCTAATCTACAATTGGGGTAAGCACACCTGAATAATCACGCATGTCAATGACTCCTGCTTGAAGGTTAGTGAAAGAAGGATATATTATGTGTACTGCCTATTTTGTTTTCTAGCCTGGACATCCACCTACGACTACTCCTGCTATACCCTGCTTACCCCCTCGTATGAGGAGAGTGGTGGACACTCCTAGGGTAATTCCCTCATACTTTTAGGGGACAGTAGACAGGAGTGTGTATTTTATTCGCCTTCTTGCTTCTGTGCCTTGGAGGTGTGGGGATTCTTCTTCGCTCCCGTGGAACATTGGTTACTAACCTGACAGAAAGCCAAGCCCACGAATATCCATTCCCCTGAGCGAAGATGAATCCTGACCCTTCAGTAATCCCTGTAGACCGCCATGCTCATTCAATTGAGGACATTACTGCAGCCTTAGTAGCCCTTCAGACAGAAGTGGGTAGATTGGGGGTCGAAAATCAAAGACTCATGGCTGAAGTGCAGCAGTTAAGATCAGGAGAGAGAGACACAGGCACCATACCCAAACCCAGAAAAAACTATATACACCCCGCTAGGTTCACCTTACCCCCCCCTGAAACAGACCAAGGGGCTAGCGGAGAATCACACAGCTCCCCTGTTCAAGTCACTGTAAATACCCCTAATCTTGTTCCCCTGGCCATGCCTGAACGATTTTCAGGGGATAGCACTAAATATAATGTATTCATGAATCAATGCCAACTCCAGTTTTTGTGTAGGACAGCTTCTTTTCCTGATGACTCAGCCAAGGTAGCCTTCATAATCTCCTATCTTGCAGGGAATGCAGCAGAATGGGCAGTTCCCTTAGTCCAGAACAATGATCCTGCGCTGTATGATTTGGATCTGTTTAAGGAAAAGATGAGAAGTCTCTTTGCCAAACATTCATATATGCAAGCCAGTGATACAGAATTGCTCAATCTAAAGCAAGGCTCCAAAGATCTCTTGTCTTACATTACCAACTTCAATCGGTTGGTGGCGGAGACACATTGGCCAGAGGACAAGAGAACTTCCTTGTTTTATCGTGGGTTAGGGGATGACATAAAAGACCTACTCTCTCAGATAGTGAACCCCCCAGAAGATTGTGCCTCTTTCATTGATCTAGTAGTCAAATTAGATCATCGTTTGCATGAAAGGAAGGGGGAACGAACTCGAAACATTGTACCTAGGTTTTTTTTACCTAAACTCGAGAAACCTGTCCCAAAAGATGTCCCTGAACCCATGCAAATCGGGGGCATACGAGGTCCGTTATCCTCAGAGGAAAAAGACAAGCGGCGTAAATTAAACTTATGCCTGTACTGCGGAAAGGGTGGCCACTATGCTAAAGATTGTCCAGTCCGTCCTAGGACACCCAGACTAACAGCTAGCAGTATTTCCAGTTCGGAAAACTAGCAAGCTTGAGGAATAGAGAGGTCACTTCCCCAAGCTACATCCCTCATCAGATCTCTACCAATAAAATACACATAGTCAAACATTTCACACTACCCATTACACTCACGTACAGTGGTAAAAAGCAATTCACTATGTCCGTCCTTCTTGATTCCGGAGCAGCAGGAAACTTCTTTGATATTAAACTTGCTAAACAGTTGGGCATGTCTTTTGTTGCTAAACCCCAGCCTGAATCCATATGGGCTGTAGATGGGTCAGAGTTGTCGTCAGGAATGATCAGTTATCAGACCCCACCTGTGATTATTGTTTTTAATAATGGACATTCCGAAAGTCTTGTTTTTGATCTCATAGACGCTCCTAATTTTGGGGTTATATTAGGAGTCCCATGGTTACAAGTACACAATCCAGTTATAGACTGGGTTCAAAGAACAGTCACCTTGAACTCCCCCTATTGTAAAACACATTGTTATGTTGAAGCCCGAGAACCCGAAAGTCCCTTATACTGTGCAGTCCAAACCGGACTAGACCTGAAAGTGCCTGATCAATATGCAGAATTCGCAGAGGTGTTCAATGAACAAGAAGCCTTACCTCCTCACAGGAGTTACGATTGCAGAATCGACTTAATCCCTGGCGCAGATTTGCCATGTAGTCGAATTTATGCTTTAAATCCCGCAGAAAACGACTATCTAAAGAACTATTTGGACGAAATGTTAGCGAAAGGTTTTATCAGACACTCTACTTCACCTGCGTCTTCTCCTTTGTTTTTTATTGATAAAAGAGAAGGAGGGCTCAGGGCATGCCTGGATTATAGAGCCTTAAATAAAATTACGATAAAAAGCAAGTATCCTCTACCTCTGATTCCAGTTCTTCTTGAACAGATAAAAGGTGCCAAAATCTTTACGAAGATAGATCTCAGAGGGGCTTACCATTTAATATGCGTCAAACAGGGCGATGAATGGAAGACCGCATTCCGCACCAACTTTGGGCTCTATGAGTATTGTGTAATGCCGTTCGGGCTGTGCAACGCACCGGCTGCGTTCCAGTACTTTATCAATGACATTTTGCGTGAATATATTGACATCTTTGTTATCGTCTATATCGACGATATTCTTATATTCTCGCAGAACGAGAATGACCACGTAGAACACGTGCGTAAGATCCTTACCAAGTTAAAGGAAAATCAGTTGTTCGCCAAATTGGACAAGAGCATGTTCCACACCACTGAAGTGGATTTCTTGGGTTTTACTATCAAACCTACTGGCCTGCAGATGGATCCCAAGAAAATTGAGGCCTTGGTGAACTGGAAAAGTCCTACTTCAGTGAAGGAAATACAATCAATCCTCGGGTTCGCCAATTTTTATCGGCGGTTTATTAATCATTTCTCTGACACAATAGCACCAATAACTAGACTCCTGAAAAAAGGAGTACCTTTTCAATGGTCTACTGAAGCAGAAAGAGCCTTTTGTGACCTAAAAACCCAGTTCACTTCTGCTCCTATCCTTCATCACGCCGATAACACTCAACCTTTTTTTGTAGAGGCGAATGCCTCGCAATATGCAGTGGGAGGTATACTTTCACAGAGAGACCCTGAGACTGGACACATGCATCCTATAGGGTATTTCTCCAAAACTCTATTACCAGCAGAGAGAAATTACACTATAGGAGAAAGAGAATTGTAAGCTATCAAATTATCCTTCCAAGAGTGGAGGCATCATTTACTAGGATCCCCCCATGTTGTTACCATATATTCGGACCACAAGAATCTTCAATTTTTTAAATCAGCTAGAGCTCTCACGCCCAGGCAAATGCGGTGGTTATTATTCTTCAGTGAATACAATTTTATAATCACTTATCGCCCCGGGATACAACAAGGAAAAGCTGATGCCTTGTCAAGGCTAGGTCATGATCAACATGTGGAACAAGAACAACCCCGTCCTATAATACCTGAGAACAAGATCCTGGGAGTGGGTGAAAAAGATCATACCCTTCTTGAACAAATCAAACATCTCCTCATAGATGTATCACAGGAAGATTGGTTGAATGATCCTCTACACTCCGTTAGAGATGGATTATTTTATCATGACGACAAATTGTTTGTCCCTGCTTCAGAGTTGAGACAGACCATCATCAAATGGTGTCATAGCAGCACCTTGGCGGGTCATCCAGGTATTAGAAAAACCCAGGACTTATGTAACAGGTGGTTTTGGTGGGAGTCTATGTTCAAAGAGGTAGCCGCATATGTACAAGCTTGTGCCACTTGCGCTCGCCAAAAGGCGTCGCATTGTGCTCCCACTGGACTCTTAAAAAACATAGCCATTCCTCCTCAGCCCTGGCACACGATTAGCATGGATTTCATGACGACTTGCCCTCTTGTCAAGGTTTTACCTCAATCTATGTAGTTGTTGATTTACTGTCCAAAATGGGACATTTCATCCCTTTGAAAAAATTACCTTCCTCCAAAGATCTAGCATCTGTATTTTTGAAAGACATTGTCAAATTACATGGTTTACCCTCGGTCATCATCTCAGACAGAGGTCCACAGTTTGTCTCAAAGTTCTGGAGGGGGTTGTGTTCCAAGCTGGGGATAGATCACAGATTATCCACTGCATATCACCCCCAAACTGATGGACAAACAGAAAGGACAAATCAAACACTAGAACAATTTTTGCGCTGTTTGTTGACATCTCTTCCGTCCACCTGGGTTCAAGCCTTACCTTTGGCTGAATTTGCTTACAATAATTCCACCCATTCCGCTACACATACATCCCCTTTTTTCTTTGTCCAGGCCCAACACCCTAGGATGATCCCTATTAACATCCCTCCCAAAGACTCCTCAGTACCTTCCCTTGATGAACACCATGCCCAAATCAAGTCAGTATGGGAAACAGAAAAGACAGAGTTAAGTAAGGCCAAGGAAGCTATGAAGAAACAGGCGGATAAACACCGAAGACCCGAACCCATGTACTCAATAGGAGAGAAAGTGTGGTTGTCCACTAGAAACCTAAAGATGGAAGGATCTAAAAAACTCCAACCCAGGTTTATAGGTCCCTTCCCCATTGAGAAAGTCATCTCCCCTGTCACCCTGAAGTTGACCCTACCCCCGTGCATGAAAATACATCCTGTGTTCCACAGCTCCTTGTTAAAGAAACATATCCCTTCTTTGGTCCCTGAAATCCCTCCTCCACTGATACAAATTGATGGAGAAGCTGAATACGAAGTGAGAAAGATACTAGATTCTCGTAAAAGAAGAGGCAAACTACAGTACCTGATAGATTGGGTAGGATACCCCCCAGAGGATAGGTCATGGGAACCTGCAGAAAACATTCATGCAGCGAGATTGATTCAACAATTCCACAGACTTCATCCTGCTAGGCCCGGTCCCCTGGATAGGCCTTTGAGGAGGGGTACTGTTAGGAATCAATAGCCTTGACATGCGAGGTTGTTGGGCTGTGGTCTTTTACCCAGGTCCCTACAAACAAACAGCCTGTTCTTTTTAGACGCTCCCTAACCAGTGAAAAGAGGCAGGCAGAACGAAGCCTTTGCTTGGCTTACTGTTCCGGTAACACGCCCCCTCTTCACTTCCTGGTTCCTGGCTCGAGGTTCGGTGGCGTCTGGTGGAAACCTGCGAGTCTCCTTGGACCCTTCCCCGCTTCCTTGCCTTCATTCCCCTGTCCCTGCAGCCGCTGGATGGTTGTTTGAGAGTGAGAGCGTCTTTGCCGAGCTTCGGCATTTCTTGAATTCCTACGCGAGAGTTTACTCGCGACTACCCTTGCTTTTCTCACGCATTTTGCGGGCGTCATTTCGCTCGGATTCTTTTTCTCGTTTCTGTTGTATGAATGGAATACATGGCGAGTTCTTTGTTTATTTAACCCTTCCTGTGAGAGTGAGCGCTCCGACCTTGCCTCCTTTGAGGGCCGGGTGTCTCTCCTCGTGTGTGTGTGTACTGCTCCGCTGTTTCAGCCCACAACAGCCGGCCGGTGCTCCTCACATACCCTATTTTTGTTTTTGTGTTGGTCTGGTGTGTATGTCCCTCGAGAGCTCTATTCCTCATAGCCCTTTGCTCATTATCCTGGCTACCATTCCTAGAACTCCTCGAGAAAGCCTGCCTAATCTACAATTGGGGTAAGCACACCTGAATAATCACGCATGTCAATGACTCCTGCTTGAAGGTTAGTGAAAGAAGGATATATTATGTGTACTGCCTATTTTGTTTTCTAGCCTGGACATCCACCTACGACTACTCCTACTATACCCTGCTTACCCCCTCGTATGAGGAGAGTGGTGGACACTCCTAGGGTAATTCCCTCATACTTTTAGGGGACAGTAGACAGGAGTGTGTATTTTATTCGCATTCTTGCTTCTGTGCCTTGGAGGTGTGGGGATTCTTCTTCGCTCCCGTGGAACATTGGTTACTTACCTGACAAATGCTACTCTGCTTTACTCCAGTCCACTCAGCTTTACTCCACTCATTCTGCTTTACTCCACTCACTATGCATTACTCCACTCACTATGCTCAACACTACTCTGCTTTACTCCACTCAGTGCCAATCTGCTTCATTCCACTCTGCTCTGCAATAATCCACTCCACTCTGCTTTACTCTCCATCACTCTGGGTTACTCCATGCCACTCTGCTTTACTCCACGCCACTCTGCTCTACTCCACGCCACTATGCTCTACTCCACTTCACTCTGCTTTACTCCACTCCACTCTGCTTTACTCCACTCCACTCTGCTTTACTCCACTCAACACCACTCTGCTTTACTCTGCTGAACACCACTCTGCTTTACTTCACTGAAGACCACTCTGCTTTACTCCTCTCCATGCCACTCTGCTTTATTTTACTCAATGCAACTCTGCTTTGCTCCACTCCACTTCACGCTATACCACTCTGCTTTACTCCACTCCGCTTTACCCCACTCACTCTGCTCAACTCCACTCTGTTTTACTCCACTCACTCTGCTCAACTCCACTTAGTTTTACTCCACTCCACTCCACTATGCTCAACTCCACTGTTTTACTCCACCCCACTCTTCTCAATGTCACTCTGCTTTAGTCCACTCATTGCCAATCTGCTTTACTCCAGTCTGCTCTGCTTCACTCTCCTACACTCTGCTTTCCTCCACTCCACTCTGCTTTACTCCATGCTACTCTGTTTCCCACCACTCGACTCCATGCCACTTTGCTTTACTCCACTCCACTTTGCTCAGTGACTACTCTGCTTTACTCCGTTTCACTCTGCTTTACTCCACACCACTCTTCTTTACCCCATTCCACTCAACACAACTCTGCTTCACTAAACTTTGCTTTAGTCCATTCTACTCTGCTTCACTCCTCTGAACACCACTCTGCTTTACTCCACTCCATGTCACTCTGCTTTATTCCACTCAATGCCACTTTGACTTCTCCACTCTACTCTGCTTTACTTTACAGCCCTCTGCTTTACTCAATGCCACTCTGCTTTACTCCAGTCCACTCTGCTTTACTCCAGCTCACTCTGCTTTATTTCAGCCCACTCTGCTTTACTCCACTCATTCTGCTTTACTCCACTCACTATGCATTACTCAACTCTACTCTGTTATACTCCAGTCCACTCTGCTCAACACCACTCTGCTTTACTCCACTCAGTGCCAACCTGCCTTATTCCACTCTGCTCTGCAATACTCCACACAGCTCTGCTTTGCTCTCCATCACTCTGGGTTGCTCCATGCCACTCTGCTTTACTCCACGCCACTCTGCTCTACTCCACACCACTCTGCTTTACTCCACGCCCCTCTGCTTTACTCCACATCACTCTGCTTTACTTCACGCCACTCAGCTTTACTCCACGTCACTCAGCTTTACTCCACGCCACTCAGCTTTACTCCACGTCACTCAGCTTTACCAGTCCACTCAACACCACTCTGCTTTACACAACGCAACACTGCTTCACACCACAGCACTCTGCTTTACTCCACTCATCGCCAATCTGCTTTACTCCAGTCCGCTCTGCTTTACCCTCCTACACTCTGCTTTCCTCCACTTCACTCTGCTTTACTCCATGCCACTCTGTTTCCATCCACTCGACTCCATGCCACTCTGCTTTACTCCACTCCATTTCCCTCAATAACTACTCTGCTTTACTCCGTTTCACTCTGCTTTACTCCACGCCACTCTGCTTTACCCCACTCCACTCAACACCACTCTGCTTCACTAAACTTTGCTTTAGTCCATTCTTATCTAATTCACTCCTCTGAATAACCCCCTTGCTTTACTCCACTCCATGCCACTCTGCTTTATTCCAATCAATGCCACTTTGCCTTCTCCACTCTAATCTGCTTTACTTTACAGCACTTCTTTACTCAATGCCACTCTGCTTTACTCCAGTCCACTCTGCTTTACTCCACTCATTCTGCTTTACTCCACTCACTATGCATTACTCCACTCACTCTGCTCAACTCTACTCTGTTATACTCCACTCCACTCTGCTCAACACTACTCTGCTTTACTCCACTCAGTGCCAATCTGCTTCATTCCCCTCTGCTCTGCAATACTCCACTCCACTCTGCTTTACTTTCCATCACTCTGGGTTACTCCATGCCACTCTGCTTTACTCCACGCCACTCTGCTCTACTCCACACCACTCTACTTTACCCCACGCCACTCCGCTTTGCTCCACGCCACTCAGCTTTACTTCACACCACTCAGCTTTACTCCACGCCACTCAGCTTTACCAGCCCACTCAACACCACTCAGCTTTACACAACGCCACACTGCTTCACACCACACCACTCTACTTTATTCCACAAAACTCTGCTTAACTCCATGCCACTATGTTTTAATCCACACCACTCTGCTTCAATTCAAGCCACTCTGCTTCAATTGATGCCTCTATGTTTTATTCCACCCCACTCTGCTTTACCCACTCCACTATACTCCTCTGCACGCCACTCACTCTGCTACACTCTGTTTTACTCCACTCACTCTGCTACACTCCACTCTTGTTTACTCCACTCTACTCTGCTCAACGCCTCTCTGCTTTACTGCACTCAACTCCAATCTGCTTTACTCCCATACACTCTGCTTTACTCCACTCCACTCCACTGCCCTACACTCAGCTTTACTCCACTCCACTGCATTGTTCCACTTCGCTTTACTTCACGCCACTCTGCTTTACTCCAAGCAATTCGGCTTTACTCCACACAACTCTGCTTTACTCCATGCCACTCTCTGCTTTACTCCACTCCACTCTGCTTTTCCCCACTTTGCTTTACTCCACTCCACTCCACTCAACGCCATTCTGCTTTGCTCCACTCCACTACGCTTTAATCCACTCAACTTTTTCTCCACTTTGTTTTACTCCACTCCGCTTGACTCTACACCACTCTGCTTTATTCTGCTTTGCTCCACTCAATGCACCTCTGCTTTACTCCAGGCAACTCTGCTTTACTTCATCCCACTAAGCTTTACTTCACACCACTCTGCTTTACTCAACGCCAGTCCACTTCATACCACTCTGTTTTACTCCACTCCATGCCACCGCACTCCACTCTACGCCACACCATTCAGCTCTATGCAATGCCACTGCATGCCACAACACTCAGTACAATGTCAATCCATGCAATGCCGCTCTACTCTATGCCACTTCACTCCAGGCAGCCCTACTCCATTCCACTCACCACGCCACGCCACTCCCGCAACTGCACTCCACCCAATTCAATTCCGTCTCACTCTATACAACTGCACTCCACTCTGCACCACACCACTCAATGCAGCGCCACTCATGCAATGCCACTTCTTGCAATGCTATGCCACTCTACACAACACCACTTCATGAAACCCCACTCCTCTCCACAGAATGCCACTCTGCTCTGTGCAACACCACTCCAACCAAATCCACTCAATGCTACACAACTTTACGCCACTTTACGCCACTCCACTCAATGCTACACCACACTATTCTGCGCAATTCCACTCCATGCAACACCAGTCAATACAATGCCAATCCATACAACCACACTACGCAACATAATTACAATCCACATACTTCCACTCTACACCACAGATTTCAAGTCTACCTAATTACACACTTCTCAATACCAAATAAATACACCATAAATAAATCCACATAAAACACTCCACACCATGGCACATAATTTAAATCAACATCATTTCACTATATACCACACTGTTATATGCCATACACACAAATCCATTCCAGACCACATAATTAAAAAAATATATATATTCCACCCCTTCAACACAATTACACTACACACCACATATATACAATTTACAACACATAATTCAACATCATACCATAAAACTCAGCAGCAGATAACATAATTAAACTCCACTACATAACACTTCACAACACAAAATGCCATTCATCATAATTACACTCCATTGTACACAATCCCACTCCACATAATTCCAATACATTCAAAACACATAATTACTATCCACATAATGAAACTGCACAGCATGCCACATATTGAAACTGCATAAATCCACACCCCCCGATTCAATGCCACACAATGCCACAACTGATAATTCTTATGTTTATAAACAGAAATACCTCTGACACCATAGATTACACTCTTTCTTATTGCCACAGTAGTCCTTTTTATTGACTGTGGGCTTTAACATATGATTTTGGACTTATCATTCAATATTTTTACAAATTGAGAATATCCTTCATTACATATTTTTTCAAATTTTTTACACCTCTCCTAGAATCATATCTATACAAAACACATATATATATACACCAAACATTAATTTATACAACAATTACACAGTTGACTCATTCTCGATGGGATTTTAAATGATTATACACAAAACAAATCATACGCATTGGAACATTACACACTTAGGGGGTCATTAGAATGTCTGGCGGATTGCCTCCGCCAGGCTGGCGGTGGCCACCGCCAGCCTGGCGGAGGCAATCCGCCAGACATCATTCCATGAATTCCCCCTGCCATATTATAATGGTGAGGAGGACCTCAGCAAGAGAAAACACCGCCCGCCTGTTTTCCCCCTCGGTCGCCTTGCGGCCGGGGCGGAAAATGATTAATATGGTGGCGGTGTCTAGTAGACACCGCCAGCCATATTAACATGGGCTTTGGTAGATGCCTTTCCGTGGCGGCGATGCCGCCACAGAAAGGCATGCGGTCTTCACTCTGGGGGCGGACATGCACACGGGGGGTACTTGTGATACCCCCCTCATTTACATTAACAAAGCGGCAGGCACCGCGCGGTGCCTGCCGCTTTGTTTATGTAAATGCTGCAAAGCATTTTTAGTATTGTGGCGGGCGGTGCAGAGAGCACCGCCCGCCACAATACTAAAAATACAGGATGTGCCCGCCACTGAGGCGGGCACATCCTAATACCCCCCACGGGACCCCTGCCCTTATGGCGGGCGGTCCCATTTATCATGAGGATGGCGGGTGGGCAAAGTCCGCCCGCCATCCTATTGCCCCCCCAAATGTTTTGTATACTTCAATACATCACAAAGTGAACATCGAATGCCTATCTCTTGTTTATCCTACTTGTATTTACAGTAAATCATTACACCCAAACCGTATGTCTTTTTGCCCTTGGTGTATCCTGATTAGGAAGTCCTAAATAGGGTCGGAGAATATTTACACCACATATACGGTGGGGGCGGAATTCATTCCACTGAAAATTCCCAAATGGTTCAATCTATAACCTTTTTAAAAGATTTTTTTTCTCCAAACCACTATTTATTCGGCATTTGTATAAATAATGTACTGTAAATACAAGTAGGACAATAAAAAGGACTATTGTGGCAATAAGAAAGAGTGTAATCTATGGTGCCTGAGGTATTGCTGTTTATAAACATATTAGTTATTGATTCCTGCCTCTGTCCCCCTAAACTGAATCATTCCCCTGTGTTATATACTCACAACTAATAATTCTTAGTCCTAACGACATAATTCCACTACACACCGCATACATCCACTCCATAACACATGGATAACCAGCATTTACATTTACAACACCAACAGCTCTAACTCTCTTTCTTTTTTTTAAACACTCAAACACACAGATCTGAAACTTAGCTCCTACCTATTTCTTCCTTTTTATCACCAAATATGTAAAGCTGTCTACAAAGTTCCACACCACACAATTCAACTTCACTCATTTGCAATCCACACCACATAATTCAACACCAGACGACAGAATACAATGCAACAACACAATTACACAACACACCACATACATCTAATCCACACCACACAATTGCACATTGTGCCACAAAATTCAAAAGCACACCACATAATTTAACTCAACTATATGCCATTCAACGACACAAAATACCATTCCACATAATTACACTCCATAACCCACAATGCCACTCCACATAATTCCTGCACACTCAATACCACATATGTGCTATCCGTAAAATTCTACAGCACACCAAGCCACATAATTCCACTAGACAAATCCAATCCACACCACACAATTTCATACCACACAATTACACAACTAACTAATCCAACCCAACACTCATAATTCCACTACACACCACATACATGCATTCCATAACCTAAAGGTAAAAGGCATTGCCATTTACAGTGCCAATAGTTCTAATCAAACAAATGGGAGAAATATTGCAACAGCTCAAACTTTCATTAATGTGAGACCTATTACACTGCAAATGCTTGTTTTGTCTGTTATTTAGTAATTTCGCATTTGTTTTAACATTTTCAGCTCTGAGTTGTAATGCCGAGTATGCGAGGAGAGAAGTACTAGTTCTGGATCCACGAGCGCCAGTAACATTACCCAATAACATTCATATTTTTGTAGACACCAGGAGATTATTCGGCAGCTCTGTTAAGACATTTAAGTAATGTCCTGAGCTGATGATTAATCTCCTGGTGTCTTCAAAAAACATGAAACTGTAAATGTGTTATGTTACTTGTGCTTGTGGAAAGCACTGCACACATTAAACACGCACCCAGTCTCTTTTAAGATCTTTAAACTACGGCTCCAGTTTGAGCTTTAACACATTTTAACAGCTATCGTATCTCTGTTGTTGATTGTGCTGCTCACATCACCCTCTAACAAGCATTGGAAATGCAATAGGTCTCGCATTTGTTTGATTTCAAGCTTTTGGAGTTGTAAATGCCAATGTTTTGTACCTGTGTGTGATGTGTTATGGAGTGTATGTGGTGTGAGTAGAATTTGTATTTGTTGAGCACAAAAAGCAAAAAGGAGAGTGAGGATGTGAAGAGCAGCATGAGGCACAAGGACGGAGAATGAGGAGAAGAGAAGCGTGAAGCACACGGAAAAGTGAGGAGGAGAGCAGCACGAGGCACAAGGAATATAATGTAATGTAATGTAAAATAAATTTATAAAGCGCATAAATCACCCGAAGGTCTCAGAGCGCTGGCAGATACCTCAGAGCAGATTGACAGAGCAGGTCTATGGGTTAGCAGCCAAAAAGAGCCAGGTTTATAAGTGTTTACGGAACCTTAGATGGTTAGGTTCAGTTCTAATCTGGAGAGGAAGGGAATTTCAGGCTACGGGGGCAGTTTTACTGAAGGCCCTATCACCATTTCTGACTGTGCGTACCCTGGGGATTGTCAGCAGAGACTTGCCAGTAGTGGATCTGAGAGTTCTTAACGGGTTGTGGGGTTTAAGCTTTTGTTCAATATACATTGGTCCATGTCCATTGATGGTTTTGTGGACTAGGCAGCATAGCTTAAATGAGAAAAGCATTGTGAGAGTGGGAGTGAGGAGAAGAGCAGCGTGAGGCACAAGGAAGGAGATTGAAGAGAGGAGCAACATGAGGCATGAGGACAGAGAGTCAGGAGAAGAGAAGGGTGAGACACAAGGAAGAAGAGTAAGATGATGGGCAGCATGAGGCACAAGAAAGGAGAGTGAGGAGGAGAGCAGCGTGAGGCACAAGGAAGGAGGATGAGAAGAGCAGCGTGATAGACAAGGAAGGAGAGCGATGAGAAGAGCAGCGTGAGGCACAAGGTAGAATAGAGGTATGAGGCACAAGGAAGAAGAGTGAGGAGAAGAGAAGCATGAGGCACAAGGAAGAAAAGTGAGGAGAAGAGAAGCGTGAGGCACATGGTCAGAGAGTGAGGAGAAGAGCAGCATGAGGCACAAGGACGAATAGTGAAGAGAAGAGAAGCGTGAGGCACGAGCACAGAGAGAGATAAGAGCAGCATGAGGCAAATAGAAAGGGGTGAGAAAAGCATTGCGAGGCAGATGGAAGAACAGTGAGGAGAAGAGCAGCGTGAGGTACAAGGACGGAGAGTGATGGGAAGAGCAGCATGAGGCACAAGGAGGGAGAGTGAGGAGGAGAGCAGCGTACGGCTGAAGGATAGAGAATGAGGAGAAGAGCAGCATGAGGCACAAGGAAGGAGCGTGAGGAGAAGAGCAGCGTTAGGCACACGTACAGAAAGTGAGGAGGAGAGCAGCGTGAGACACAAGGAGAGAGCGAGGAGAAGAGTGGCACGAGGCAGAAGGACGGAGAGTGAGGATAATTGCAGGGTGAGGCACTAAGAAGGAGAGTGAAGAGAAGAGCAGCATGAGGCACAAGGAAAGAGAGTGAAGAGAAGAGCAGCATGAGGCACAAAGAAGGAGTGTGATCAGAGCAGCATGAGGCACAAGCTCAGAGAGTGAGAAGAGCAGCGTGAGGCAGAAGGATGGAGAGTAAGGAGAAGAGGAGTGCGAGGCACAAGGACGAGAGTGAGGAGAAGAGCAGCGTGAGGCAGAAGGAAGGAAAGTGAAGAGGAGAAGAGCAGTATGAGGCAGAAGGAAGGAGAGTGAGGACAATCGCAGGGTGAAGCACAAGGAAGGAGAGTGTAGAGAGGAGCAGCATGAGGCACAAGGAAAGAGAGTGAAGAGAAGAGCAGCGTGAGGCACAAGGAAGGAGTGTGATCAGAGCAGAATGAGGCACAAAGAAGGAGTGTGATCAGAGCAGCATGAGGCACAAGGACAGAGAGTGAGAAGAAGGGCAGAGAGAGACATAAGGACAGAGAGTGAGGATAATTGCAGCATGAGCACAACAATCAATCAATCAGGGATTGTAAAGTGCGCTACTCACTCGCGAGGGTCTCAAAGTGCTGGGGTAGGGGGGTCAGCAGGTCCATTAGCCGAAGAGCCAGATCTTGAGGGTCTTCCTGAAGGTATTCAGGGACGGGGAGCGTCTGATGTCTGCTGGTAGCTCATTCCAGGTTTTGGCTGCAATGTGAGAGAAGGATCTTCCACCTGCTGTGGCTCTGTGGATGCGTGGGGTTTTAGCCAATGCCAGGTTGGAAGATCGGAGGTTTCTTTTGGGTGTGTGGAAGTTGATTCTGTTGTTGGGTTATTTGGGTCCATTGTTGTGTAGGCATTTGTAGGCGTGTATGAGGATAATGAAGGTGACTCTTTTCTCCACTGGAAGCCAGTGGAGTTTAAGTAGGGGGTGGCTGATGAGTTTGTGTCGGGGGATGCCGAGGATGAGTCTGGCAGCAGTGTTCTGTATTGTCTGGAGTTTGCAGAGCAGGGACATGTTGATGCTGGCGTTGAGTGAGTTTCCATAGTCCTGTCTGCTGGTGATGAGTGCGTGGGTGACTGTCTTCCTTGACTCAGGGGGAATCCATTTAAAGGTCCTGAGAAGTATGCAGAGGGTGTTGAAGCAGCTGGATGTGAGGGCATTGACTTGTCGGTTCATAGTGAGTGATGAGTTGAGTATGATGCTGAGAATGGTCGACGGAGTTGTCGTAGAGGGTTTTGATCTTGAGGTGGAAGTAGGTTCCAAGTTTGTCGCAGAGGTCTTGGGACGGGGTGATGTCTGCTGCTTCGCTGCATGGGTTGGAGTTGGTGAGTATTTTGTTGTGGATGACGTTCCTCTTGGTTGTTTTGATTTGGTTGTGGTAGTCTGTCATGGCGTCTTTGTAGGTGGGGTAGCTTTCGGTTGTCTTTGTATTTCTCCTTTTCTTCTCCAGGTGTCTGCAGGCACTCCTGGCCTCTTGGAGAGTGGTTGTGTATCAGACGGCTTTCCTGGGGCGCTGTTGTCGAGGTTGTGTAGCGGGCCATCTGCGCAGTTGGAGATTAAGTGTGGAGTTCGCTGGCTGCAATGTTTGCGTTGGATGTCCAGGTGTGGTTATTTCGGGTAAGGGTGGAGTTGAGCTGCTCGTCGGTGACTTTGCTCCAGTTCCTCAGTGGTGGGCATGAGGCTGGTTTGGGTGCCTTGGGTTTGTCGATGGTGAAGTGACGCAGTGGTGGTCGGCTCATGGTGGTTGCGTTGTATGGCTATAGTTGACTCTGTTTCCTGTAGCGGAGATGGGGTCGAGGGTGTGTCGGCTCTATGGGACGGTGTGGTGACGAGTTGTTCCAGTCCGATGTTGGCGAGGTTGTCACAGAGGGTGGTGGAGTTGGAGTCGCTGTGGTTGTTGAGGTGGAAGTTCAGGTCTCCAATGAGTATGTAGTTCATTCATGCAATGGCGTGGGGTGTGATGAAATTGGTGATGGTGACGAAGTGTATCCGGGAGGTCTGTAGACGTTTGGGGTTGTCAGGATCTGGAAATGCAGGTGTCCGGCGGAGGGGAAGGTTTCACTGGAGGTGGTGAGGCGGAGGGTGCTCTTGTGGGCAATGGTGAGGCCCCCTCCTGGGTGGTTGGAGCGGTCTTACCTGTGGATCTTGGATCCGTCCGGGATGGCAATGTTGGTGTCGGGGGCGGAGGAGGCGTTGGTCCACATCTTCCATGAGGAAGGCGATGTTGAGCGATAGGGAGTCTAGTAGGTTTCAGATTTCCAAGGTATGCTGGTGTAGGGAGCGTAGATTGAGGAGGATGCATCTTAGGGTGTCGCCGCTGCTTGCGTCAGTGGTGTTTGAAGCCGGGGTTGTGGTGAGGGAGGTGGCAGTCGAGGCAGGAGAACTAGCCATGGGTCTTGCTAGGCGAGGCCTGTTGGAAGGAGAGTGAGAGGAAGAGCAGCATGAGGCACAAGGACAGAGAGTGAGAAGAAGAGCAGCATGAGGCACAAGGACAGAGAGTGAGAAGGAGAGCAGCATGAGGAACAAGGACAGAGTGAGGAGAAGAGCAGCATGAGGCAGAAGGAAGGAGACTGAAAAGAAGAGCAGAGTGAAACATAAGGACGGAGAGTGAGGATAATCGCAGCATGAAGCACAAGAAAGGACAGTGAGGAGCAGAGAAGCATGATGCACAAGAACTGAGAGTGAGGAGAAGAGCAGCTTAAGGCACAAGAAAGTTGGGAGAAGTGCACTGTGAAGCACAAGGAAGGAGTGTGAGAAGGAGAAAAGCATCATGAGGCACAAGGACGGAGAGTGTGGATAACAGCAGCAGGAGATACAAGGATGGAGTATAAGAGGGAGAAGAGCAGCGTGAGGCACAGTGGTGGAGAGTGAGGAGGGGAACAGCATGAGGCACGAGAACAGAGACTGAGGAAAAGAGCAGAGTGACGCCGAAGGACAAATAGTGAGGATAATCACAGCGTGAAGCACAAGGAAGGAGAGTGAATGAGAAGAGCAGGCAGCAGGAGATACTAGGAAGGAGAGTGAGAATAAGAGCAGCATGAGGCAAGAGGACGTAGAGTGAGGAGGAGAGCAGTGTGAGGCAAAAGTAAGAAGAGTGAGGAAAAAAGTGAGGCAGTGTATATATACTCATGCAAAGGACCTCAGGTTAAAAGAAGCTTGACCTTGACATGAATACAAAACTCAAATTAGCATACAAACTCCTTATGTTTTCTCTTAAAAGTATTCATCAGTCATTGAAGAAGGCAGCCTTTCACCTTTTCCTTTGTATAAGAAGGAAGGTGCACCAGAAATAAAGTCAGTGAGCTCCAAGTATATCCTAAATATCTTTTATTGTGCTTGAAGTTAAAACATTGGACATCAGCCAACGCGTTTTGTTCTACCGCTGGAACTTCGTCAGGGCTTAGCTAATGTAATCCTGGTACGATCAGTCTGTATATATGAGTCAATATGTCCCAAAATCAAACCAGATAGAGACAATCCTAAGATCGCTATTGATACAAATAGTGGACTTGTAGGTTCTATAATGTCCCCCACTCCTCCACACACATTTATTCACGATGATGGCCCACAGTATTGGCCCGGGTCCTCCACATCCAATGTAACGGAATAACGCAAGGGACAATATCTCTAGGCGTCCTGTATTTCAGGTATCTGCCAGTGAAGCGGCCAGTGATCCTGGTCAAAGTCTACGCCAGTAAACACGGTCCCTCATCCGGACTTTCTTTCCGTGTTTGTTTATTTGTTTTTTTACATTATGGGCCATTTCTTCAAAAGAGAAAGGTAAGACCAGAAAACTAGTTTGCTACTGAAACTAATAGCAGCATAAGAAGCAAGTACGCCTGGCTTTTAGTATGTATGTTCAGTGTTCTGGCTGGTCTGAACGGAATTCTGGATCAAACAGACGTCACGTTATCTCTTGAGTAAAGGCAGCAATAAAGATTCTAAGATCGAGCCAAAATGACAGCTCCGCTTGAGCTTGCCAAAAAAGAGATTTACATTAAGCTAGCTGCACCAGGCACCTGCAACATAAAGATGTCCATACAAAATGCAGGTGCACCGGATGGCTCCTCTCGGCATCTGAATGGCGATCTCTCGACTTACTAAAGCCGCAGCTGATAATCATGGTGTTAGACACTTTTAGAAATTGATTTAGTGTTACTGTTCGTGTACACTGGGATGTTTTTTGAATGATGCAGTGTGTCCTTTCTTCACAGTTTGGTGTGTGCACTCTAGGGATACTAACAGGCCACAAACACTGCATCGAGGATAAAGAACAAGCAAGAAATGTGGCCAGCCCGGACCCCAGTAATAAAATCGCCCCCCACTAACTGCATAATCAGCCTCCACTGCCAGCGAACCAATAACAGTCCAGCCTTGCTAGAAACCCATATGTGGGATTGTGTGATGCAGTCTAGTGGTTGGGGGGTGGAGTTAAAGGGAGGAGCAGGAACGGGAGGAGCCGGGGACAGGAACTAGGGCAGTTAGAGTAGGGACAGGATTGATGCAAGAAGTACTGAATAAAGCTCCCATACACTATAACCTGTGTCCATGGTTATTTGTAGCACGATGCTACAACTGGCGACGAGGGTGGGGGTGACCAAGCCCACTGTGTGCTGAGCCCCACAAGAGCACCCTGTCCCAGGCAGCCTCGAGGCGAAGAGAGCGCTGCCCAAGGAAGATGGAGTTGCTGCTTGAGAAAAGAAACCAGCAGCAGGTGACCCTATCCCTCCCGGAGTTGAGAGGGACCAAAGAGGGAGCCGAAACACCGAGCACTGAGTCGCTCAAAGAAGAGACGCTGCTCACGCCGAAGCGCGACTCACGCGTGAAGCGTGCAAAACGGGTGAGCGCTACACGAGTAGAAGTCGGGAGGTTGTGTAGCGGGGCATCTGCGCAGTTGGAGATCAAGTGTGGAGTTCGCTGGCTGCAATGTTTGCGTTGGATGTCAAGGTGTGGTTATTTCGGGTAAGGGTGGAGTTGAGCTGCTCGTCGGTGACTTTGCTCCAGTTCCTCAGTGGTGGGCATGAGGCTGGTTTGGGTGCCTTGGGTTTGTCGATGGTGCAGTGACGCAGTGGTGGTCGGCTCATGGTGGTTGCGTTGTATGGCTATAGTTGACTCTGTTTCCTGTAGCGGAGATGGGGTCGAGGGTGTGTCGGCTCTATGGGTCGGTGTGGTGACGAGTTGTTCCAGTCCGATGTTGGCGAGGTTGTCACAGAGGGTGGTGGAGTTGGAGTCACTGTGGTTGTTGAGGTGGAAGTTCAGGTCTCCAATGAGTATGTAGTTAGTTCATGCGATGGCGTGGGGTGTGATGAAATTGGTGATGGTGACGAAGTGTATCCGGGAGGTCTGTAGACGTTTGGGGTGGTCAGGATCTGGAAATGCAGGTGTCCGGCGGAAGGGAAGGTTTCACTGGAGGTGGTGAGGCGGAGGGTGCTCTTGTGGGCAATGGTGAGGCCCCCTCCGGGGTGGTTGGAGCGGTCTTACCTGTGGATCTTGGATCCGTCCGGGATGGCAATGTTGATGTCGGGGGCGGAGGAGGTGTTGGTCCACATCTTCCATGAGGAAGGCGATGTTGAGCGATAGGGAGTCTAGTAGGTTTCAGATTTCCAAGGTATGCTGGTGTAGGGAGCGTAGATTGAGGAGGATGCATCTTAGGGTGTCGCCGCTGCTGGTGTCAGTGGTGTTTGAAGCTGGGGTTGTGGTGAGGGAGGTAGCAGTCGAGGCAGGAGAACTAGCCATGGGTCTTGCTTGGCGAGGCCTGTTGGAAGGAGAGTGAGGGGAAGAGCAGCATGAGGCACAAGGACAGAGAGTGAGAAGAAGAGCAGCATGAGGCACAAGGACAGAGAGTGAGAAGGAGAGCAGCATGAGGAACAAGGACAGAGTGAGGAGAAGAGCAGCTTGAGGCAGAAGGAAGGAGACTGAAAAGAAGAGCAGAGTGAAACATAAGGACGGAGAGTGAGGATAATCGCAGCATGAAGCACAAGAAAGGACAGTGAGGAGCGGAGAAGCATGATGCACAAGAACTGAGAGTGAGGAGAAGAGCAGCTTAAGGCACAAGAAAGTTGGGAGAAGTGCACTGTGAAGCACAAGGAAGGAGTGTGAGGAGGAGAAAAGCATCATGAGGCACAAGGACGGAGAGTGTGGATAACAGCAGCAGGAGACACAAGGATGGAGTATAAGAGGGAGAAGAGCAGCATGAGGCACAGTGGTGGAGAGTGAGGAGGGGAACAGCATGAGGCACGAGAACAGAGACTGAGGAGAAGAGCAGAGTGACGCCGAAGGACAAATAGTGAGGATAATCACAGCGTGAAGCACAAGGAAGGCGAGTGAATGAGAAGAGCAGGCAGCAGGAGATACTAGGAAGGAGAGTGAGAATAAGAGCAGCATGAGGCAAGAGGACGTAGAGTGAGGAGGAGAGCAGTGTGAGGCAAAAGTAAGAAGAGTGAGGAAAAAAGTGAGGCAGTGTATATATACTCATGCAAAGGACCTCAGGTTAAAAGAAGCTTGACCTTGACATGAATACAAAACTCAAATTAGCATACAAACTCCTTATGTTTTCTCTTAAAAGTATTCATCAGTCATTGAAGAAGGCAGCCTTTCACCTTTTCCTTTGTATAAGAAGGAAGGTGCACCAGAAATAAAGTCAGTGAGCTCCAAGTATATCCTAAATATCTTTTATTGTGCTTGAAGTTAAAACATTGGACATCAGCCAACGCGTTTTGTTCTACCGCTGGAACTTCGTCAGGGCTTAGCTAATGTAATCCTGGTACGATCAGTCTGTATATATGAGTCAATAGGTCCCAAAATCAAACCAGATAGAGACAATCCTAAGATCGCTATTGATACAAATAGTGGACTTGTAGGTTCTATAATGTCCCCCACTCCTCCACACACATTTATTCACGATGATGGCCCACAGTATTGGCCCGGGTCCTCCACATCCAATGTAACGGAATAACGCAAGGGACAATATCTCTAGGCGTCCTGTATTTCAGGTATCTGCCAGTGAAGCGGCCAGTGATCCTGGTCAAAGTCTACGCCAGTAAACACGGTCCCTCATCCGGACTTTCTTTCCTTGTTTGTTTATTTGTTTTTTTACATTATGGGCCGTGTCTTCAAAAGAGAAAGGTAAGACCAGAAAACTAGTTTGCTACTGAAACTAATAGCAGCATAAGAAGCAAGTACGCCTGGCTTTTAGTATGTATGTTCAGTGTTCTGGCGGGTCTGAACGGAATTCTGGATCAAACAGACGTCACGTTATCTCTTGAGTAAAGGCAGCAATAAAGATTCTAAGATCGAGCCAAAATGACAGCTCCGCTTGAGCTTGCCAAAAAAGAGATTTACATTAAGCTAGCTGCACCAGGCACCTGCAACATAAAGATGTCCATACAAAATGCAGGTGCACCGGATGGCTCCTCTCGGCATCTGAATGGCGATCTCTCGACTTACTAAAGCCGCAGCTGATAATCATGGTGTTAGACACTTTTAGAAATTGATTTAGTGTTACTGTTCGTGTACACTGGGATGTTTTTTGAATGATGCAGTGTGTCCTTTCTTCACAGTTTGGTGTGTGCACTCTAGGGATACTAACAGGCCACAAACACTGCATCAAGGATAAAGAACAAGCAAGAAATGTGGCCAGCCCGGACCCCAGTAATAAAATCGCCCCCCACTAACTGCATAATCAGCCTCCACTGCCAGCGAACCAATAACAGTCTAGCCTTGCTAGAAACCCATATGTGGGATTGTGTGATGCAGTCTAGTGGTTGGGGGGTGGAGTTAAAGGGAGGAGCAGGAACGGGAGGAGCCGGGGACAGGAACTAGGGCAGTTAGAGTAGGGACAGGATTGATGCAAGAAGTACTGATTAAAGCTCCCATACACTATAACCTGTGTCCATGGTTATTTGTAGCACGATGCTACAACTGGCGACGAGGGTGGGATGACCAAGCCCACTGTGTACTGAGCCCCACAAGAGCACCCTGTCCCAGGCAGCCTCGAGGCGAAGAGAGCGCTGCCCAAGGAAGACGGAGTTGCTGCCTGAGAAAAGAAGCCAGCAGCAGGTGACCCTATCCCTCCCGCAGTTGAGAGGGACCCAAGAGGGAGCCGAAACACCGAGCACTGAGTCGCTCGAAGAAGAGACGCTGCTCGCGCCGAAGCGCGACTCACGCGTGAAGCGTGCAAAACGGGTGAGCGCTACACGAGTAGAAGTCTGGAGCCCACCCCGACTCTGCCCAGCCCCAAAGGTGAAAGAAAAGTACCTCAGGGTGGAGGACATCGCCCCCACGAAGGTCTGCTGCCAAGCGCTGTTGAGCGCGGTGAAATCTGAGCCCGAGTGAGGTCCGACGTCGGAAAACCTCACGCCTGATGCGTGAGTGTTGGCATGCGGTCGCTGGAAAAAACGCGGGACCCCGCAAAGTAAGGCGGGAGCCCACCCCAACCTCAACTGACGGTGGCGAAGACCAAAGGGAGCCAAATCTGGAGTGTGTTGACCCTGGAAGCGACTGCCGGTGAGTTCTGTGTGAAGAAATGGGGTCGAGTGAAGAGAGAAAGTAGTGCCTGCAGATAACTACGGCGGCAATCTTTGAGTCAGGCAACTTTTGGGACATCCTCCCTGTGCAAACTGTAGGCGGCCATTTTGAGGTCAGGCGAACCAAGTTCAGCAACAAGCATTGGCGAACATAATAAAACAAGCACTGGTAACCATAAGGAAACAAACATTGGTGACTGTAACAAAATAAACATTAACACATGCAAACAAGCATTGGCGAATGCAAGTGAAGAATAATAAAGCACTGAAAAGACAACGACAAATAAGCACAATACACACTGAAGTGACTGGGGACTTGCACTAGGGTAAAGGGAATGCCCGAACGAACAAAGATATCAAACGCGCCCAGCCTCACCGCGGAAGAGTCGGTAACCACTTGCCACTAGCCTGCGATTCGAAAGAGAAGGAGCCCTGTGTCTAGCACAGTGCGGCCGGATGGTGGACATTTCGGAACGCAAGAAATCCAAATTCTATTCACTGGCGCATACTGTGGTGTTTGCAAAGATCATCAACGTCCCAGCAAATGAACAGACCGAAGGCCTCGACTAAAGAGGATCAGCTAAGAAGACGAGAAGCCGAGTGAACGGCCCATGCCCTGCGAATATAATCGATCTGAATCCTCCTCTCATGGCGGGGGAAGGAGTTGCACAACGGCGCAACCCTTGCATCAGAATACCACCCCCAGGGGTGCGGTATGATACTTGGAGTCTGTGTCTCGAACGGAACCGATGGCTGGCAACACTGGGTGACTTCCTAGACGCCAATGGTGAACAAAGAGAGAGAAAATGTCTAATGCTACTCCTCCATCTGGTGGGTCCTGAGGGCAGATACCCAATCAGAACATTCTCCAAAGAAGACACAGAAATCTATGAGAGACTCCAAGAGAAGCTATGTGCCCATCTCTCCGCACAAGCAGATGTGGATCAGGACCGCATCGTCTTCAACACAGCTCGGCAGGAACCAGGCGAACCATTGCCAACCTTCATCAGTCGGTTGCAAAACCTGGTACAAGGCTGCCATTTCAACACCTTTACGAATGAGGACGCAGTTCGACTCCGTATAATTGAGGGCTGCGCAAACTCCGCAACAAAGCGCAAGATCCTGCGAGAGCATTTGTCGTTAGAAGAAATTATTAGGAAGGCTGAAATGGGAATGCACGTCAAGGCAAGAGACAGATCAACGGACCCGGCTCTGAAGGCAAAATGTCAAGATACCTGGACAGATAAAACTCGGAAGACAAACAAAACAAAAGGGAGAGAGAGGGAAGGTAGACCAGCAAAACAACAACGGTAGAGACAAAGTGACATAGGAAGTGACGAGGAGTATTCCGAGTTAACCAGTCAAAGGACAACCCCAAGGAGTTCTTCACCCTCAAGGTGTCATTCAAAGTCTGATGAGGAGGGAGCGTCAAGTGGGACAGATCGCACTCCTGGACAAGATGGTAACCTGCACAACAGGAGGGTAAGGAAGACAAACTATAGAAGAAGAGATCAAAATGGTCAACACTGGAAATCGGGGCAGGAACACTCTTCGTCAAGTTGTGAAGATGAGTCCGAAGGAACATCCAGCAGGAGAACACACCACACACGTGTTATGGGTGTCCGAGCACCAAACAAAGGGGGAGAAGAAACAGGTCGCATAAGACGAACTGATCCTCCCCAACAACGAACAGGAAAAGACCAATGCATCAATGGCAGCCGTGACAACGAAGAAACAGGTCGCATAAGACGAACTGATCCTCCCGAAGAAACAGGTCGCATAAGACAAACTGAGCCTCCCCAACAACGAACAGGAAAAGACCAACGCATCAATGGCACCCGTGACAACGAACAAACTGAGAAGAAGTCGTTGACATCGGGTGAGACGGGCAAAGATGAAAAACCTCGAGATCAAACACAAAGAACAAGCACGTGGTGGCTGAACAATTTCTCAAATGAAACAACACCAAAGACAAGTCAACAAAGGTGCCCGGAGGAGCACCTTAAAGACAACCCTGAGTTAAAGAACAACGTGTCACGGCCTACTCATTTCAGAAATCCATTACTTGATACACTCTCAAAAGGACGCTTTAAAAAGAATAGGGCTAGGACCTCCTCTGATTCAGAGAGCGCGCCTGTCCGATCCTGGAAGTCGACAAAAGACTTCTCTGACTCAGAGAGCATGTCTGCCCAATCCCATGAGTCGACTGAGTCATGGTCCCGACAACAGCCATGGCGTCAACCACCGGAACACACCATGGAACCAAAGGACATCCTTCCCGTCCAAAGCAACATGTTCTACACTAAGGTCTCTGAATACTCAGTCACCCCACAAGACAACCGATCATGTCAGTCACAAGTATATCCAGACATAGATCATACGCCGTCACCCCTGAAGGGGTCCGCGAGGCTGACTCGAAGGACCTACAAAAGGAAGACAGAGATAGTGGACCTTAGTCACCAGATGGGAAGGGACCGGTCAGTCACTCCGCAAGGAACGCCGGACGTGTCAGTAGAGAGAGATCATCAGATGAGAGAGAAACATGCCTATGCACAGATAGCTCACGAGTTCGCCAGACAACCCGAGGCCGTGAATGAGTTATCGAACCAAACCAAGACAGTCTCGTCAGACAGCACCGTACTGTCTGGTATACATGACCCTGAATTGGAGGGCAGTGTTGCTCTCGACCGGACTAGACAAAAGGAAGTAAAAGTAGATGCGGTGAATGAGTTACCGAACCAAACCAAGACAGTCTCATCAGATAGCACCGTACTGTCTGGCATACATGACCCTGAATTGGAGGGCAGTGTTGCCCTCGACGGGACAAGACAAAAGGAAGTAAAAGTAGATGGCGGTGCTCGGAAGAGGACCAGAACATTATCCACTCATGAAAGAGATCGAGCATCTGTACCAACAGTAGTTACACCACCGGAAGGAGACATGAGGACTGCGGAATGTGAGAGTAAACAGTTCACACGCAACGTGGTCAAGAATGCCCTGATTAAGACAACGGAAAGATTGACCAAAGCCAAGCCCACCACTGATTCGACACTACTGAAGCTTGAAGAACAGGCTGTCCGCCAACCCGTGTGGTGGATTGAAGAACTGCGAACACTGAGGACATTAAGCTCATTTTGTTAAGAAAGGGGGAGATGTGGGATTGTGTGATGCAGTCTAGTGGTTGGGGGGTGGAGTTAAAGGGAGGAGCAGGAACGGGAGGAGCCGGGGACAGGAACTAGGGCAGTTAGAGTAGGGACAGGATTGATGCAAGAAGTACTGAATAAAGCTCCCATACACTATAACCTGTGTCCATGGTTATTTGTAGCACAATGCTACACCATAAACTGTCACCCTTCCCTGTCCAGCTGCCCTGCAACTTTCTGAGCCAGAGCAAAGCTGAAGAGGGCGGGATGTGGAATCTACTGAAACAAACATTGGCATAGCCAATAGGTGTCCCCTTTGGGCCCCTATAAGCGTTTTTTTATTATCCTATGTAATTTGTTGCTATGCCTCAACAAATCATATAGCTAAAAAAAAGTGTCCCACATTTGCAAATTGGGGCAGTTTTGAGTTTGTAAAGACATTTTATAGAGGTATTTTGTAATGGTTCGTGGGAACAAGGGCATTTGTGCTCGCTGTAGACAATGTCTGTCCTAATATCAGATACATAAACAGTGAAAAGTGGTCCTCGAGAAAATGAAACAGGCCCCAAAACATCCAAAAGAATCGGTCCCCACACTGATTGAGAACAGCTTAACGAGCACTGCTTGATTACCTTATGGACTAGTCCGACCCTGCACAGATGTCCTGGCGTGTATCTTTGAAGGCACAGCAGTGCACCTGCTGGGAGTTCGCCTGCAACTGCGTGAGAGGCAATGCTCCTAAAAGTCATTTGGCTTTTGATTTTGTAAAGTCCCGTAGCCAGTGGCCACAGCCACGTGAATTCGTAGTTGGTATGTATATGTGAGATTCATATATTTGACCTACTCAACAAAATAGAAAAGCGCAGTTAAAGTCGATTTATGTGTAAACTTGTTTCTGAAAAAGAAAGGACCATCATGTTTAACATTACTTATGACATAATATTTCATTTCATCATTTATAAATAAGACCCTGCATTTTTAACACAATGCCTATTCTCTAACTAGAAAACCATGCAAAATATGTGCATACTGTGCTTTTTGCTGCAATTTCTTTTTTTTTTTAACGAAAAGAAAACACCATCTGGTACCTTTTTTTCCGACCAGGATAACAGAACATTACATTTAGAAATGTATTCTTGCAGAGGAAGGCTAAAAGGCAGTCAGCGGCAGGGCATAGTCCGTTAGTGGCATGTTGGAATCAGGGATGTGATTTGCTGGTCCAGCTCCAGCTGCTGTTTAGAAGCAAATGCTTGAAATTGCACGTTACAAACGAATAAATACGATATTGTCTCCAGTTTTAACTAGTGTCAGTCACCTGCAGGCCTTTGCAGTCTCTTGACACCAAACTAATGACCAGTAATTTTCTCTTGGAAATTTGTCAAACACAGGCAGAATGCATGTCTCACCACATTGCTGCCATTCCACTGGTGCCTGGAGTGTGTCTCAATTTAGCTGAGCAGCAGCGCTTCACCAAAGCTAACTTTTTTTACACTGTCGAGCTGTGACGTGTCTCAGGGCTTCATCTGGGGAGGAGGGTGATGGATTACAGCCGCCAGTTGAAGCTGTCTCGGAGCACACGGCCGTTACAGGCAGTGTCTCTGTTATATTCTCGTACTATTTATTATTGTATGGCCACTTTAAATATGCCAATGAAGGAATTCTTTTCCTTGCTTTGTGTTGTTGTGTTCTATGCCACACTAATAATTCTGAATTCCATTTTTGTTATCTGGGACTTCTGATCAGAGCGGTTGTCCTGTGCTGTTCTCTACAATAAATCCTCTTCAGTTTTTAGGGCTCGCCCCTAGCGATGCACTGTGCAGCAATGCTTGCGCGGGCGAGAGCCCTTTTGTGGAGGGTTCCAAAAAAGACCCAGGAATCGCACACGCTCGTGCCCCGGGTGTCCCAAATCTGCTCTGCTCGGCCCAGCCTCCCCGGAAGCAACTTCTTGTCATATGGTCTGGTACTTACCTAGGACCCCTCTCATCTAACCTTTACCCCTGGTGCAAGGAAAGCCCCGCCCCGTCTTCCCCATGCGCCCAGGGATTGGACAACCAGACTAGGGTGGTTTAAGTTTTTGGATTAGGGGGGAGTGACCCCCCCGGCCGTATTTATTAACATGTAACAAATATTCAAACATTTTTAATACAAGAAAAAATTACGCAGAAAGTACAGTTTACATTGATAGACACATGTTGTTGCAAGAGCTAACCTTAACACATTCTAATACAGAAGGCACTCCTACCATAAATCTAACAATGCATGAAATACAACCTTCTGCGTGTCCCTTCTAGAGCCTGACGGCAAAGTCAACGTCTGACAGGCTTCTCTCCCCTCCCTCCTTTCAGTCCCAGGGTACTACCACTACTACTCCCAGAGCAAGGTTGCGCAGGGGGTACAGCTTATCGGACGGATCTTTTTCCCCCGGGCTTCCCCTACGCCCTGTCCTTGAACTCCATTAAAGGGGGCCGCAGACTTGCTGCGCATGCGCGTGCAGGGGTGGCTCCAGGCCCACTGGGAAGGATACTCCCCTGGCCCCCGCACTCCGACAGCCTACTTATCGGCTGTCACTACCCCCGGAGTTACATGGTGCTGACCGCTAAGACCGCAGACTATGCTTACCACTGTTGACCTTACCGCCTGACCAGGGACACCTAAATACACCAATAGCTAAATATGCACATTAAAAATCACATTTTATTCATAGTATCACCAATTTTAATACCACAACCTGTGAATAGAAAAGATATCACTACAATCAAAAGAGAAACACTAACTATACCCTATAGTGACCAAAATTACCCAGAACTCCTGCTTTTAGGGGATGGTGGGTGGGCAAACGATTATTACACAAGGTTGGGGCCGGTTGGGCCCGGGAAAAGAGCGGACTGATGTGGCGAGGAGGCAGCAGTGGGGACGAAAGAGGATGCCTCCTTGGCGAGCTGCCCCTTTTAAGGGGTGAGCCCCGCAATCTTGTGGCTGGGCGACGGAAGTGGCTAACGAACCGGAAGCACTTGAAGGGCTTCCGGTTCACAGGGCGATGCTCTGGCGCCTATTGGCTACCGCGCATGAAGGGGGTGACCACGTCATTGCTGACACGACCACCCCCCTTCCCTCCTATTCCCCGGGGTCTAGGGCGACCGCCATAATGGCGGCCCATCCCATTCTGGTCCTGGCTTGTCCCACATGGTCTGGTACTTACCTAGGACCCCTCTCATCTAACCTTTACCCCTGGTGCAAGGAAAGCCCTACCCCCATCTTCCCCCTTGCGCCCAAGGATTGGACAACCAGACTAGGGTGGTTTAAGTTTTTGGATTAGGGGGGAGTGACCCCCCCTGGCCGTATTTATTAACATGTAACAAATATTCAAACATTTTTAATACAAGAAAAATTATGCAGAAAGTACAGTTTACATTGATAGACACATGTTGTTGCAAGAGCTAACCTTAACACATTCTAATACAGAAGGCACTCCTACCATAAATCTAACAATGCATGATATGACTTTCTGCGTGTCCCTTTTAGAGCCTGACGGCAAAGTCAACGTCTGGCAGGCTTCTCTCCCCTCCCTCCTTTCAGTCCCAGGGTACTACCACTACTACTCCCGGAGCAAGGTTGCGCAGGGGGTACAGCTTATCGGACGGATCTTTTTCCCCCGGGCCCCCCCTACGCCCCGTCCTTGAACTCCATTAAAGGGGGCCGCAGACTTGCTGCACATGCGCGTGCAGGGGTGGCCCCAGGCCCACTGGGAAGGATACTCCTCCGGCCCCCGCACCCCGACAGCCTACTTACTGGCTGTCACTACCCCCGGAGTTACATGGTGCTGACCACTAAGACCGCAGACTATGCTTACCACTGTTGACCTTACCGCCACAGGCCAGCATAGTTGACCGACTATCTGGCCCCCCTCCTGCAGCTAGAAAGGTCCTGTCCCACGTTTAAAACCTTCCAACCATGCTATGATGTCGTCCATGAAGGTCTGATTCCCCTTATGTGACAGGTGCACCCCGTCTTGTAGAAAAAACTGCTCTCCCTTGATGTACCTGTGTGTTATGGTCTTTAATCTAGAGGTCTTAAATAATTTATCAAATTTATTGTTGAGTCGCTTTACCGCGTGATTCAACGCCCTGACTGATTCGCCCCCCCTCCACTGAAACCTCGGTATCATGTGGGACCATGCTATTATGGAGTGAGGACACTGTTTCGATAACCACCCTACTTCTGTCAGTAAGTCTTCAGTCAGTATTCTCCTACCCAATTTAGCTAAATCATTCCCTCCTAGGTGCAGGATCCAGATTGCTGGTGGTCCCGCGCTAGTGCATAAAGCCTGGTTCACCAGTTCCCTGAAGTGCCCCACGCACAAGCCTCCCTGCCCAAAGAACAACATTTTTCCCCCTAATTTAGTTACCCTATCCTTAACGGATCCTGTAAAGAAAGCCTTCAGCCGGCGAACATAAGAGTGTCCTACCACCCAAATCTCCTGGTTCTTCTGGTGCAAAGAGTAAACTTGCCTCACCTCTTTAGTTGCTTCGCTGCGAACAGCCGTCTTTCGAATGGGCGCACGCTTCTCCCCTGAGTCACAGGATGAAGAAACTGCAAGGAAACGGAAAGAACAGGCAGGGTCAGTGCAAAGCCACGCCGGCAAGTCATGCAAAGACTCCAACAATACCAAAACCTGGAGCATTCCAGATATACACAAAACTTCCTTCATTCTTGAGTCACAAGAAATCAGGGATAGGGCAAATTGGGCCTAAACGGGAAAAACTGCAACTTTTGTTATTTCAGAGCATGTGCAGCCGCACATATCTTTTATAGCAGTCGGAAGTCCATCTGCCGATTCTCTTAACCCGGTCCCTCCCTAGGCCCCTTGCCGCTGCTTCCGTGGCTGCCCCTATCCTGAAAGAGTGGATTCCGAAATTGGCAGGATCTAACACAGCCTCCTCCAGTGCCTTGAGCATGACTGTTTTGAACTGAAACACTGTGAGGGGCGTCCCATCCTTGTGTATAAACAATGGCCCGCCAGGCATTGTGTCCTCTGGGCCATAAACGCCTCTAACCTGGTGACAGGACAGCATGCTGTGTCCCCTGCCCTGTGCAATACTACAGAGTCCCCCCTACCTTCTTGATCGGTTTTCGATTTAGCTTTGCTGATCATCACCGAGCCATCCCCCAGCCTCATGTGTCTGGCTTGGATCCCTCCCATCCAATCCTGCTTATTCCTAGCGACTAGTTCTCCTACCCTGAAAGCACCGTAAAATGCTAGGCAAAATGTTGCCTGGAAAAGGATGACCTCACCAGGTGACGTACAAACCTGTGGTAAGGCCAACACCAGCTTTCTTAGTATCTCTAAGCCCACGGGCTTCCTAACATCAGGCTGGGTACACTGCAAACGCTGCCATCCCTTCAAAACTTGCCGTATCACAAAGTGCTTAGTAGGGTCACCCTTCCCATGCAGTTTCGCAAAACAAGCTATTGCTGCGACACTCCTTGCTGCTGCCACTGTGTGGCCCTGCTCCCACATGAAAGCAAGGTATTCCACTACAGACTCTTGATCTAACCATTTGCTGCCCCACTGTTCCCCTAGAAAAAGACAAAAAGAACCAAACGCCCCTTCATAGGCACTCCTCGTCCTAGGCGCTAGGCTTGCAGCCATGAGGTGCGGTACTCTGGGGCACCAAGTTGCCAGAGTAGCTCTGGGAAAGGTGTCGGGTGAAGTGCTTTCTCTGGAATGTGTGCCCTGAATGCCTGCATTTTAAAACGAGACAGTGCATCAGCTGCGTGGTTCAAAACTCCAGGGACATGTTTTGCTTTGAAGAGCACATTCAACTTCATACACTGCAACACTATTTCTTTCAGCAAACGCAAAAACATCCCACACTTGGCTGACTGGTTATTTATGCATTCAACCACTCCCATGTTATCAGACCAAAATATGACCGACTGATTCCCCAAGGCATCTGCCCAGACAACCAACGCTACCAAGATTGGGAAGAGCTCAAGAAACGTTATGTTGGTGGTGAGCCCTGAGTTCTTCCACCAGTCCGGCCAATGTTCTGCCACCCAGTCGTGCCCCAGAATAGCTCCAAAGCCCTCGCTGCCAGCGGCGCCGGTCATTAAACCTAGTTCAGAGCTGGACACAGGCGGGCTAGGCCACACCACTTTGCCATTGAAATCCTGAAGAAAGGCCCTCCATATCTGCATATCTTGCCTGACTTCCTTGGACAGCCTGGTACGATGATGCTTTTCTCTGAGACCGGACATGGCGTGCGCGATAGTGCGAGAGAAAGGCGCGCCATTGGAATGATGCGCAATGCAAAGTTCAACTGGCCCACCACTTGTTGCAACTGATGTAGTGTAACTTTCCTTCTGTCAATGCAGCATTCCAAAGCGCGCCAAAATTCTCTAACCTTGTCACGCGGCAGCCTGGACACCCCTTGGAGGGAATCTAGCTCAATCCCTAGAAATTCACTGAGGGTAGCTGGGCCACCGTTTTATCAGGAGCCAACGGTACCCCAAATTCCTGCATGAGAGCACAAAATTCCTGCAAGGCTGTTCTGCATTCACCAGAGCCTAGAGCCCCTAGAAAAAGAAAGTCGTCCAGGTAGTGGAGAACCCATTGGTGCCCGGACTTTCTTCTGAATGTCCATTCTAGGAAGGAACTGAATTTTTCAAAATAGGCGCAGGACACTGAGCATCCCATTGGCATATACTTGTCCACATAGTACTTACCCTCAAATTGAAAACCTAGGAAGTGACAATCAGCGGGGTGAACTGGCAGCAAGCAGAAAGCTGATTCAATATCAGACTTTGCGAGCAGTGTGCCTCTGACCTATAGTTCTCAGCATGGCACAGCCTGATCAAAAGACGCATACTTGACACTGCACAATGTGTCTGCAATGGCATCATTCACAGAACTGCCCCTAGGTGCGGATAGGTTGTGGATCAATCTGAATTCACCCGGCACCTTCTTTGATACCACCCATAAGGGTGAGCACACAAAATCCGACATCGGGACGTCCTCAAACGGTCCAGCCACCCTTCCTAGGTTCACTTCCTTCAGAATTTTTGCCCTTGCTATGCCCATGTTGGATGTAACAGACACTTTGTTTCTACAGTGAGTCACCCCACAGTGCCCCTGTGCAGGTATCCTGAAACCTTCCACAAAACCTTCTCTGATGACCCTCGCAGAGTCAGTACAACTGTATTGCTCTAACCAAGGTATCATGGCGACAACATTCACGGGAGATCTAGCCTTTCCTAACCATACTTCACTAATCCTGTTTTCTACTTCCTTTCTCCCTAGCTTTTTTGTTGCACTTGGACTCGGGATGGGAGGCATTACTGCAGTACCCACACGCATGCTTGAACCTACACGTGCCGGGGGCCCTAGAACAGGAACGTTTGTTGAAGTCAAAGCAAACCCCTTTCTTGCTACCGCTCCCTGATTTGGCCGTACTACCCCCCGCGTTCACAGCGGGGCTTGTCTTAAAGGGCGGGAAACGCACTGTGTCTGGGACCGTTATCCGCGCACCCTCCGGTGATGCCACCACTAGATGTTTGAGGTGGAGGTACATATCAGTCTGATCCCACCTCAAAGAAGAGTCCTGGGCCTTCGCCCTCCTAAAATCTTTATCATAGTCTTTCCACCCGTCCCCCCCTTTTAATGCATTTGCAAGGGTGATACTGTTCTGATAAATTGCCATTTCTGACCCCCAATCTCTGGGAAACGCTCCAGCATTACAGACATGTATGTGGAGAAACCCTGAATCCAGTTTGTCAAGCTCTCCTCCACCCTGTATTTCAATAGAATGTTAGACCACTCCCTAGGATGAGTCCATTCCTTATTCTTTCTGGCCTCTTCCCTGTCAGCCTCATCAATCAGGAGAAAAAACATGTTCACGTATTCCCCTTTCCATATCTTCTCTTTCATTTCTTTAGACAGATGCCGCCCTAGACTCTCCCTCCCCGAGCGCATTTCCCCCACCCCCAGTGGCGTCAAATGCTGAATAGTACCTGCCGGTGCTGTTACATCAGCCTTCTTTTGCGCCTCTGGCTCCTTCACGCTGTTACTTGTTCCCGGCAAACCATCTTTATTGGCGCCTGGCACCGTGTCCAGTGGCCCTACGGCTGCGTCATTGGGGATTGGGCCACTAGGCACCTGTTTTGCGTTCCCTGCCGGTACTGCCGGCACCTCCTTTGTTTTACCAGCCCCTAGTTCTGCCAGTAACTTTCTTGCCCGTTCCATGGCATCACCCTCTCCAGATGACGCCCCTGTGGCATGTGACCAATTTCCTAATGTTTCTAACCATGGTAGCACTGCCGCCAAACTGGCCATCATATCTGGCTGCCCTGGTGTGTCCTGGACCGCCACCACATTCTGAAGGGGCCCTGTCGCTGGCAATTGTCCCTCAGGTAGCCCCACCCCCCCGTCCCCCAGGGGAAGCGCTGGTGGCGGTGCCTGGTTCTCAACAGAAGTTGAAGGTACCGCCTCGCCCGTGGGCGCTACAGCTATAACGAGCTCCTGTGTGGTCTCCCTGGTATGCTTACTATTGTGCTTGCGCCGATTCCGTTTTGGCGGAGGCGGGGAGTAATTCCTTGGAGGGACAATAGGCCGCTTTGGCCTTTCCCTCACTGCTTCTGGGCCCTCAACCTTGTCCTGTAATCTATTGAGAGTCTGACTCATGGCCTGCACTTGTTGTACCAAAGACTCAAGCATGACCTCAGTGTGTGAGCGCCTTAGGGGCCATAGCGATAGCACTATCAACGTGTGCCCAACCGGGACACCCTAAACCACGCGAACTGCTCGCAACAGGAGACCGTGTCCCCTTTTTACCTTGTGTTGTAGCCGGTCCAGCCAACCTGTGCAGTCACGCAACCAGAGCCAAGACCCACTGGCTATTCCAGTAGGCTCAGGCGAGCCGCCCGCTCAAGCCTTCTATGGCTCCCAGAAGGGATGTACTGCTGGTTAGCTGGTGCTGCCCCTCCTTCCTCCAGTGATCGCTAACCGTTCCGCTCAGGAAGAAGAGTGATGTCCTCCTTAAGATGTGAGTTGGCGCTGTGAATGAAAGAGAGAAACACTGGCCTTGCATCGCTGGTTCTGCTATTTGGGGTCACTCACACACCCTCACTGGCAGTGGCGCTGCAAGTAAGTTACACCCCCCTTTTGTCCTATGGCGTGGGAAAAATTTTTAAACGAGTGGGGCAAATTACAGCAATTGAAATCCTCCTAATGGACTTCTTGCCCCCTTTATCACTATGCCCACATATCCTCCAGACCCTTAACCTGTTGGCTCAGATGGCGTGCCCATCTTAAAAGTGGTCAGATTGCTGAGGGTGCTAATAAAAAGGCTCTTTTACCACTAGTGCTCAGCCCCAAAACGAAACGATAAATTTGAGTATCCAGAGCAAGGGATACCACATGCACGCTCTTCTACCCCAGTTTCTGGCAAATCCGAGCGAAATTATAGCCCAAGCATGCTCTCGCGATATGATAGCTGCGCTGCCTAATGCGCTCACAAACACCTGCTGGAGAACTTCCCGGCACTTCCTCACTCCGCCCGGTGCTGCCCCGTGTGCCGATCATGAAACGCCGCTCCCCGCTGCCTGCAGATCTTCCTGCCGACTCCTCACTCCGCCCGACTCTGCCCCGTGTGCCGCTGCATGTGCGGATCTCAAAATGCTGCTCCCTGGATAACAGAAAGGGGACAGCTGATCAGTCGTCGTTGTCACGATCTCTGGGTCCTGCCCCCACACCGCGCCGCCGATCTCACGCTGTGAAAACTCCTTTCCGCCGCAGTTCTCTTCCCGGCTCCTGTAAAACAACAAAGGTAAACGATTATTACACAAGGTTGGGGCCGGTTGGTCCCAGGAAAAGAGCGGACTGATGTGGCGAGGAGGCAGCAGTGGGGACTAAAGAGGCTGCCTCCTTGGCGAGCTGCCCCTTTTAAGGGGTGAGTCCCGCAATCTTGTGGCTGGGCGACGGAAGTGACTAACGAACCGGAAGCACTTGAAGTGATTCGGTTCACAGGGCGATGCTCTGGCGCCTATTGGCTACCGCGCATGAAGGGGGTGACCGCGTCATTGATGACGCGACCACCCCCCCTCCCCTACTATTCCCCGGGGTCTAGGGCAACCGCCATAATGGCGGCCCGTCCCATTCTGGTCCTGGCTTGTCCCAGCTGCCTCTTTGTGGCCCTTTGACATCAGAGACTCCTGCGGTGCTCAGGGAGCACCTTATCGGCTGGCACAGACCTTGATTAGCGCATGGAGGCGTTTGGGCATCCCTTGGGTGCAGGGTATTATCCGGCCCAGCTGCTGGATTCGCGCTGCTGAGGCCAGGGACCCCCGAACACTTTAATCGCCACCCCCACTCATCCGTAGGCTTATGAATATCTCCAAAATATAGAAGGGGGCGGCTCTTAACATGCTGCAGGGAGCACCGCCATTTTGTGCTACCCCACTGGCACCATTTATCCGAGAAGGCGCACCCCGGGCAGTTGAACGTGCATGCCATGTGCGCACCCAGCAAGGCCCGTCAGTGCTGTGAAAAGGAGCCCCCTGTCTTGTGAGGTCTGGCTGCCCGTACAGAGAGGCCTGGCTTCTCCCAAAACCCTGGCCTTTCTCTCATAAGTTCAACCAAACAGGGGACCAAACCGTGCCCACAGCAAGCTCTCCGCAGCAAACGGGGTGTAGGCGAGCTCAAACCCGTGGGTCAAAAATGTCCATCGCATCCCTAAATAATTCCCAGGACTGCAGAGCCTCGTGCGTCCAGGGCAATACCTACTGCGTGGCGGACTATCCCCTTCGGAAACCGCAGATGGAGGGACGGGCCTGTGCTTGTGGAAGAGCGGTGGAGGCCTTTCATACATGCCCTGCCCCCAGACTCCCCCGCCCACGCTGGCGTTGGCTGCCTATCCCCTTTCGGGACTCTTAGTGTGCTGGGTGCTCTGGCCCATGGCTCTCTGCCCTTGAAGGCTAGGCGGCAGCTGATGGATTAGCGGTGACCCCGGCTTGGCCAGGTCAGGCTCCCTCTCTTATCCGTCTGCCCCTCTCTAACCCCTCCTCTATCACCGCTCCTGCCCCAGCCCTCAGTACACTGACCAGGCCTTTGATGAAGGTGCCAGCCCACTCCTTTCTCCTGACCCCATCCGCCCTCACTCACTACCCTCTGCCCCCACAGAGTCTCAGAGTATATATGCAATCCATACAGTGAAAAATACGTCCTTAGTTTGCATCACGTGCTGAACAGGTGATGAGGTGCTGCTGTTAATTTTGCCTCTTGGATTCCTCTAGACAGGTGTACTTCCATCCTTTTCTCTGTTGTTGCTAGTTTTCCAGTTTCGTTTTTCTCCTTAGTTGTCAGGGGCGTAGTTTGGGGAAGGAGGCCTGGGATTCTTGTCAGGTCACCTCTCACCGGTGCCTATGTAAACACCCAGCCCAGTGCCATGTGCCCCCCTGTTCTCCTGGGAGCCCTCCCAGTGCTGGGATTCTAGTCAGGCCACCTCTCACCTGAGCCAATGTAGTCACCCACCCCAGTGCCACGTGCCCCCCGTTCCCCCCGGAGCCCTTCAGGTGCTGAGATTCTCATCAGGTCTCCTCCCAATGGTGCCAGTGTAGACTCCCACCCCAGTGCCACGTCCCCCCCCCTGTCACCCAGGGACCACTTCGGGGCTGAGATTCTCGTCAGGTCACCTCCCGCCCCACAGGTGCCAATGTAGACACCCACCCCAGTGCAACGTGCCTCCGTTTCACCTCCCACAGGTGCCAATGTAGACTCTCACCTCAGTGCCACGCCCCCCCTGTTCCCCAGGGAGCACTTCCGGTGCTGAGATTCTCGTTCGGTCACCTCCCATCGGTGTCAATGTATGTCCCTATTAACCCTTAGGTAGCATACAGGTGTACTTTAACAATCCCTATTAACCCTTATCTAGCAGGCAGGTCTATCTTAACAAGCCTGAGTGAGATATCTAAACACACTATGGTTATAAATACTGAAGTGGAGGGAGATGTGGGTATATGAGTGAGATATGTAAGTGCACCACGGGTATAAATACTGACGTAAAGGGAGACATGGTCAAACAAGTCAGATATGGAAGTACACCATGGTTATAATACCTAAGGGGAGGGAACGGGGCATATCAGTGAAGAGTTTAGGAGAGGAAGAAGTGAAAGAGATGCTTTGGTGTCTGTGGGGGCCGAATGAGTAGGGAGACACGGCAGACAGGGTGCCTGTGCACCCCAGAAGAAGGTTGTTAAAACAAGAAGGGAGGGGGTGGCTGATCTGGCATTGGTCGGGTTCAGGCGAACATCACAAGTACCGTGAGGAACTTAACTTCAAACAAGCATTTGCAATGCAATAGGTCTCGCATTATTAAAGTTTGAGCTATTGGTGTTGCATTATTTAGCAATGCCAATAGCTCAAACTTTAATAATGCAAGACCTATTGCATTGCAGATTCTTGTTAAAATGTACTGTTTCCTACGTATATTGGATGCTACAAAATTCAGTAACAATTGAAGACACCTTACCACATACCAGCACAGGAGCTAGTGTCTTCGTGGATGGACAACTTTTTTTTTTTTACCTACGGAACATTTTCTACGACCATCCAGTGTGGTAATTTATTCTACAACTACTGTACTTGTGGCCGCAATACAGTAGCAACAATACGGATCAAGAAATCATCTTTTAACCATCATTTTAAGGTGTTGGAATTCAACGGAATTCATACCTTTACAAAGTGATGGTTGCTGGCATCGGCTGCATTTTTCAAGTGTTGGCGACGTTCGGCAATCCATCTTCTTTGAATTCTTCTTCATGACGCCCTCCTTGGGGTGTTACGAGTCTTCGGAACAGCCTTGTTCAGCAATCCATCTTGGCTCTCCGTGACGTCCTTCTTGGAATACTTCCACGGAGGCAATCCTACAACAACGTCATTACACGAGGTCACGCTGCATGACCTTGCGCAGCGGCAATTTTATTTGGTTGTTCCTGGCAAAGTGTTGCTGAATGTATCCTACGTAGCATTTTCTATGACCATCTGGTGTGGTAATTTATTCTACAACTACTGTACTTGTGGCCGCAATACAGTAGCAATAATGCGGATTAAGAAATTCTCTTTTAACCATCATTTTAAGGTATTAGAATTCAACGGAGCTCACACCTACAAAGTGATGGTTGCTAGCATTGGCTGCATTTTTCAAGGGATGGCGGTGTTCGGCAATCCATCTTCTTTGGATTCTTCTTCATGACGCCTTCCTTGGAGCGTTACAACGAGTCTTCGGAACAGCCTTGTTCAGCAATCCATTTTGGCTCTCTGTAACGTCCATCTTGGAATACTTCTACGGAGGCAAACCTACAACAATGTCATTACACAAGGTCACACTATGTGACCTTGCGCAGCGGCCATTTTATTTGGTTGTTCCTGGGGAAGTGTTGCTGTCTGTATCCTAGCAACTGGAAGATAATTTCAACAGGTGTATGCAATATGCATTACAAAAGGAAGAAACAAGGAGTCACTGCAATTTTTTTTTAAAAAAGGCGGGTATTATTCACCACTTTTAAGAGCAAGGCGGGTCTGTTGCAAAGTTATACAGTTAAACAGCACTGTACAGATCAATTGGTGTGACAACCCGGTGGCACTTGGTAAAGGTGATATATACATGAATATATACAGTGAATAGTGGTGGTAGTGCAAGTGCTGGGGTGAAACAGCGTGGTCGGCGCGTTGTGACAATAGGTGAAAAAATACAGAGTAATGGCTCCAAGGATCAAGTTGTAGTCACTTAAAACAAGAATGAGTCAATTTTCAGGAGTACAAAACAAGTAGGGCGCCATAAAGTTAGGCTGTGTGGTCGACGGCGTTTCGATCCCCGTCAGTCGGGATCGTCATCAGGACTGGGTTGTCGAGGGAACAGTGCTGTAGGGTAAGAGAAGGGCTAATCAGTAGGGGTGGAGGTGGCCGCATGTAATTAGATAAGGGGTTAGGGATTAGAGGCGCGCTGGTGGCTGGCAGGGGAGAAGTCACAGGGATGGAAGGGGTGAACCTGAGCGTTAGGTAAGCGCAGACGGCTTGTAGGTAACTGGCAAGTAGGTCGGAGGCCAGCTAGGGCATCTGGGGTTAGCACAAGGCCTGAACTACAGGCCGAGTCTAATGGTGGCGGGGGCTGAGCATAGGTAATGAAGGGCATGTCACAAAAAGCTGGCGCCACTGTTTAACTCACTCATATGCTAAGGTGTCTGGAGGTAGCAATAGGCCTGAACTACAGGCCGAGTCTAATGGTGGCGGGGGCTGTGCATAGGTATTGTGGCGCGTGTCGCAAAAAGCTGGCGCCACTGTTTAAATCACTCACATGTCCGCCCAAGGCAAGGTCGTGCGGATGGAGGGGCTGATGAGTAGGGTCCAATGCTGCACGAAGAGGGAAGCTTAATTAGAAATTGGATAAGGAAATGGTGCGAAGCATGTCCCCAGCAGGTAACAAATAATTACCTGAATAGCGATTTTGAAGGCTTGAGGCAGCAGGGGTGGTCAGCGTCTGAGGAGAGGTAGACGGGGCAGAAATGATTAAAAGGCCCGATATAAAGAGCTGGCCAAGTCAGGTACGATCGCACAGGGAGTGTGAGTGGCTTACCTGAGTGAATCAGGACGTCGGGACAATTCTCACGAAAGGCAGCGTCTGGCAGTGAATGCAGGAGCTTAGCGCGATTGGATGGCCGCGCTAGGGAAGATAGCCGAAGGAAAAGGGGCGGGGTGAGGGGGGGAGCCCTGCGCGCGCACTTTGGAAAGGGGCTGGGCGGGGGGTGTGACTGTCGGTTGCGCTGGCAACCGCAGAAACAGGAAGAGAAAACCGCGCGCACTCTCGGGGAGGAGGCGGAGCGGGAGGTGTCACTGTCGGTTGCGATAGCAACCGCAGAAACAGGAACAGGGCCCAGTGCGCGTCAGTGCCAGGTTAAGAGCTAAAGACACAGTTCGGGGCAGGTATTAGCCGAAGGCGGGGCGCCCCGGTCAAGGAGTGTATGGTTACATAGAGCAAAGTCTCGAACACAGTGAAAATAGTGCATGGATGTTAATTTTACATTTTACATTTTACACAACCTCGACTAGGTCATTGATTCAGACATTATAAACAATAACATCGGACAGGGTGCAATAATGATTACAATGAAAGTAGTGGTTCAACCGGGGAGCGGTATTCAGCAGGGAAATGACGGTTAAAAGACAAGTGTTCCTAGCACCGAGGATGGGCCTCAAGTCTGGGATGTAGAAGAGAACAGAGTCTACATCGGTACTAGAACCTGGTTCGCACAGCCTAACTGTATAAGTCTGGGGTAGCTTATAAAGTCAAAAAAGCAGATGTCCTAGTGTTTATTTTATTTATTTTAGTTTTTTATAAAGCGCTAACAATCATCCTGGGAGGGATATCACGGCGCTATGCTTGCTAATGTGAGAGTAGCATGGGTGGAAGCCAAGAGGGGGATTACTCGGGAAGAGGAAAGAGGAAGGTTTTTAGCTGCTTCCTAAATGTCAGGTGGTCTTCTGTGAGTCGGAGCGCTGTAGGTAGCTCGTTCCATTTGGCGGCCGCAATATGAGAGAACGCGCGTTCGCCCATCCTGGCTTTCTTTACCCTGCAGGGTTTTGCGCGTGCCAGGGATTGAGAGCGGAGGTTCCGAGTGGGCGCATAGAACTGTATCCTATTTCTGAGGATGAGGGGGCCCGTCTTGTGAAGTGCTCTGTGAGTGATGCCCATCATTTTAAAAGAGGCTCTTTGCCTCATTGGCAGCCAGTGGAGGTGGCGCAGACAACTCTTGGCCGAGTCGTATTTCTTTTTCATGCAAATGGCTTTGGCTGCTGCGTTCTGCAACATTTGGAGCTTGGAAAAAAGGTACTCGGCCATGCCTACGAACAAGGAGTTACCGTAGTCCAGCCTACTCATCAAGAGTGACTGGACCAGGATCTTTCTGCACTCCAGTGGGATCCAGGGGAAGACTCTCTTGAGCATTTTCAGGATTCCAAAGCCTTTGCCACAGATGGCAGCTACATGAGTCTTCATGGATAGTGCAGTATCTATGGTTATTCCGAGGTTTTTCGCAGTTTGTGCCGGGATTGGAGGAGTGCCCAGCGCTTTTGGCCACCAGCTGTCGTTCCACAGCTCAGTATGGCTGCCGAACAGAAGGATCTCGGATTTGTCAGCATTGAGTTTCAAGCAATGTTGATGCATCCATTCGGCCAGCTCAGTAAGACAGTTGAGGAGCCTTTCTTTGGGGTTGTTTTGTTCGTCCAGGATGACCGTAAGTTGGGTGTCGTCGGCATAGGAACAGATTTCCACACCCCACTTTCTACCTATTCCTGCCAGGGATGATACAAAGATATTGAATAGAGTTGGGCTTAATGAGGCCCCCTGTGGGACCCCGTATTTGATGTTCCGGCATGGGGATGAGAAGTTACCCATGTGCACTGACTGCGATCTGTCCGACAGGAAAGACCGCAGCCAGCCCAAAGCTTTGTCCCTGATACCTTTGGATGCTAAGGTTTCCAGAAGCAGTTGGTGGGGGACGGTGTCGAACGCCGCCGAGAGGTCCAACAGTATCAAGGCCACTGTCTTCCCCTGATCGACATGCATCCTGATAGTGTCCAGCACTGCTAGGAGAGTAGTCTCAGTGCTGTTATTAGCCCTGAAGCCCGTCTGTGTGATGTCCAGCAGATTGTTTGCTTCGAGAAAACTGGCCAGTTGTCTGTTGACCAGTTTCTCCAGGACTTTCGACAGATAGGGAAGTTGGGATATAGGCCTGTAGTTGGCCGGGTTGTTGATATCTAATCCAGCTTTTTTTATCAGGGGGGTGACTGTGGCGGTCTTCCAGCATGATGGGAATTTTGCAGTTTCTAGTGAGTGATTTAATATCTGGGTTACAGCGGGGCAGATCAAGGGAGTGAGCTGCCGAAAGATATGATGAGGGCAAGGGTCGAGGGGAGAGCCAGATTTGATTTCGAGCATAGCTTTGCCTACTTCCTCTTCGGAGTAAGGGCCAAAGCTAGAGCAGTAGGTTTTAGAGGGGGGGGACTCATGGTCCAGCAGGCAGTCGTTGTTAAGTTTAGGGAAGGATGAATAGATCTTGTCTATTTTTTCGTAAAAGAAATTTTTCATTTTGTCGCAGCCTGTTAGGGAGGGAGTTAGGTTGGCCGAGAGATTGGCAGGGCTGCAGAGCTCTTTAACAATTTTAAAAAGCTCTTTGGAGGAGTCCTTATTGTCTAAGATTCTACTTGAAAAGTAGTCTTTTTTCGCCTTTCTGATGGCTTTGGTGTATTTTGATAGTTCATTTTTGTAGGTGGCCCTCGTTTCTTGAGTTTTTGTTAGTCTCCACTTGCGCTCGAGCACAGTGCATTTCCTTTTTTGAGCCTTCAGGTCTGGCCCGTACCAGTTTTCGGAAACGGTGCGTCTAGGATTGACATTGCAACGGCGTTTTGAGCAATGCTCCAAGGCAGCCGCTATGTGGCTCTGAAGTCTGTTTGTTGCTTCATCAGCATCTAATTCACCGCTTAGGGGGTGGATGAAATGCTCCTGAAAGGTTTCAACTTTAAAGTTGGCATAGCTTCTCCTATGGTTTGTTATGAAGTTGGAGGACCTGGGGTTTTTTGTGGGTAGGTGAAAGTTGAACTCGACCAGAGAATGGTCTGTCCACACTAGCGGTTTAATAGCGGAGATTGAAATGGAGTTGATATTAGAGAACAGTAGGTCAAGGGTGTGTCCTGCCTTGTGCGTTGGCTGATTGATTTTTTGATATAGCTGTAGAATCTCCATGTTCTCAGTCAGTTGTCTGGTGAGGGGGTTGTTGCTGTCATCGAAGTGGATGTTGAAGTCTCCTATGAGCAATATATTTTTGTTCTGGAGGCATATAGGCATGACTTGTGACAGGAGCTGGGCGTTAAAATCGGAGGTGCAGCCTGGGGGGTTGTAGATAATGGCACCGCCGAATATGATGGTGGTGTTGATGGATACTGAGAAGGCCATCGCTTCATGGCTGGTAGTCTGAGTGATTACCTCCTGTCTGCAGGTAAGGGAGTCCTTAAATATTAGGGCAACCCCGCCTCCCTTCTTTCTTTCCCTGTTCAGGTTAAGTATTTTGTAGTTATCAGGTAGAGCCATAGCGATGTCCGGGGTATTATGGTTGCCCAGCCACGTCTTTGTAAAGAAGGCAAGGTCTGGCTGGTCACCTTTGAGGATGTCCCAGATTTCCATGGCATGTTTGGGGAGGGACCTTACATTTAGCAGAATACATTTTAGGGTCACGTTAGGGGTAGTTTGTTTACTGGGACTGTGCCCGGCATTGCTCAGCCAGTGGCAATTCCGACAGCTAACTGGTCCCATGGTGTTCGAAGGTCCCAGCTGTGCGCACCTGTCCTCGTGCGGTGTGCCAGTGGTATTCAGTAGTTTCAGTTCACTGCCTGAGTATGTCGTGGCGCCATTCCTCTGTGGGTTAGGGTGGCCAGAGGGGGGACCAGGGGTCTTGGCCCCGTGCCCCGGACTGTCACGGACGGGCACAGACGGGCTTGCCTTTGGCGCACCTTCGGCGCGCTGACGGCGCGCCCGCTGCGCCCGTCCGCTGCGCTTCCGGGGCAGTGGCTTCATTTGTACAGGATTTGGCGGGAGGGTGGGAGGGGCCGAGCAGTCGTCTGCTCGCCCTTCTTGTGCCCTCACCAAAGATGGCGGCGGCCCCAGCAGCAATCACTCGGCTGTGGGAAGGAGAGTGGGGGAGCCCAAAGACACCAGCACACCTGGGGATCTGGGCGGCGGTAGCAGTGGATCACACAGGTATTTACTACCCAATACACTGTGTTACATTACAGAGTAAGAGGCGAAAGAGGCTAACCATGGCAACTGGCTGTGAACATGGGATTTTAGACAAGGGGTATGCTCTATACAGTAATCGTATTGTTCCACTCATCAAAAGTGTTCAGCCCATGATTAACAGAGTCCACTCGTGAAATCCATTTACATTCCGCTCTATTGAGGAGGGCGGTCATGTTGCCCCCTATAATAGGTAGTGTGGGTTTTTCAATGACCATCCATCTCAGTTCTGTGTCAACGTGTGATTTCTCCAGGAAATGCGCTACCAGGGGAGCTGTGAGTACCTTGCAGTTTATCCTGCTTTTGTGCTGGATTATCCGTTGCTTGACCATTTGGGTGGTTTGGCCAATATAGAGGAGATCACATGGGCACCGGATAGCATAGATGACATTATGGGTTTTGCAGTTAGAGTGGTGTGTGAGTTGATGGGTTTGTCCATTGAAAAGGAATTCTTTTGTGTTTGTAGTTAGCTCGCACACACTGCAGGATTGACATTTGTAGTGTCCAAGTACTGGATCCATGCCCCAAGCAGCAGTGATGGTGTGTCTTTGGGTAGGAGTGGAGGGCCACGTGATGGCTCGTACTAGATGGTTGGCGATGTTGTTGCCCCTCTGGTATGAAAAGAGTGGTGGCTCCCGAAATTGTTCTTCAGAACGTAGATTGGGCCAATTTTTCTTCATTATTTTGGAGACTTTGTTACTGTCCGGGCTGTATACTGAGACAAACGGAATTCTGGTCATGGTCTTTTTGTTGATATTTGGAACCAGTAGATCCTCGCGATGATTATACCAGGCTCGTTTCTTGGCTTTGGTGACCAGGCGTCTGGGATAGCCTCTGCTGGTTAATTTGGTAACCAGTATGTCTGCCTCCCTAAAACAGTCTTTACGCCATTTGCAGTTACGGCGAATCCTTAGGAACTGGCCGTAGGGTAGGCCGTCTCTTAAACCTCTAGGGTGGTAGCTTGAGTAATGTAATAGGGTATTGCGTTCTGTTGGTTTTCGAAAGAGGCGCGTACCCAGGGCGCCGTCTTCAGCGTGAATAGTGACATCAAGGAATGGTAGGTCATTATTGGTCCATTCACTGGTGAATTTTAAATGTTCCTGTGCAGTATTCAACCAGTCAACAAAAAGTACAAGGGTGTCTGATGTTCCGTTCCAGATTAATAGAATATCATCTATGTAACAGCGCCACAGATGGATTTGGGGCCGGTACAGATTGATTGGGTTTAGGATCAAAGATCAAAGACACCCCCCGCCCAGCCCCTTTCCAGAGTGCGCGCGCAGGGCTCCCCCCCCTCACCCCGCCCCTTTTCCTTCGGCTATCTTCCCTAGCGCGGCCATCCGATCGCGCTAAGCTCCTGCATTCACTGCCAGACGCTGCCTTTCGTGAGAATTGTCCCGACGTCCTGATTCACTCAGGTAAGCCACTCGCACTCCCTGTGCGATCGTACCTGACTTGGCCAGCTCTTTATATCGGGCCTTTTAATCATTTCTGCCCTGTCTACCTCTCCTCAGACGCTGACCACCCCTGCTGCCTCAAGCCTTCAAAATCGCTATTCAGGTAATTATTTGTTACCTGCTGGGGACATGCTTCGCACCATTTCCTTATCCAATTTCTAATTAAGCTTCCCTCTTCGTGCAGCATTGGACCCTACTCATCAGCCCCTCCATCCGCACGACCTTGCCTTGGGCGGACATGTGAGTGATTTAAACAGTGGCGCCAGCTTTTTGCGCCACGCGCCACAATACCTATGCAGAGCCCCCGCCACCATTAGACTCGGCCTGTAGTTCAGGCCTATTGCTACCTCCAGACACCTTAGCATATGAGTGAGTTAAACAGTGGCGCCAGCTTTTTGTGACACGCGCTTCATTACCTATGCTCAGCCCCCGCCACCATTAGACTCGGCCTGTAGTTCAGGCCTTGTGCTAACCCCAGACGCCCTAGCTGGCCTCCGACCTACTTGCCAGTTACCTACAAGCCGTCTGCGCTTACCTAACGCTCAGGTTCACCCCTTCCATCCCTGTGACTTCTCCCCTGCCAGCCACCAGCGCGCCTCTAACCCCTAACCCCTTATCTAATTACATGCGGCCACCTCCACCCCTACTGATTAGCCCTTCTCTTACCCTACAGCACTGTTCCCTCGACAACCCAGTCCTGATGACGATCCCGACTGACGGGGATCGAAACGCCGTCGACCACACAGCCTAACTTTATGGCGCCCTACTTGTTTTGTACTCCTGAAAATTGACTCATTCTTGTTTTAAGTGACTACAACTTGATCCTTGGAGCCATTACTCTGTATTTTTTCACCTATTGTCACAACGCGCCGACCACGCTGTTTCACCCCAGCACTTGCACTACCACCACTATTCACTGTATATATTCATGTATATATCACCTTTACCAAGTGCCACCGGGTTGTCACACCAATTGATCTGTACAGTGCTGTTTAACTGTATAACTTTGCAACAGACCCGCCTTGCTCTTAAAAGTGGTGAATAATACCCGCCTTTTTTCAAAAAAAATTGCAGTGACTCCTTGTTTCTTCCTTTTGTAATGCATATTGCATACACCTGTTGAAATTGTCTTCCAATTGATACCTGTTGGGAATTGTTCTTTTTTACAGCATACACCCATCCCAACTCGGTCTATGGGTTTCCTCCTGTCTATCCTACACATATTAGGAGCAGCTGCATAGCTGCGAGAGTAGTACCTCAGTGTACCTTACTGCTTATGCCTCATTAATATAGGCACATATCTGTTTAATACCTGCCGGCTTACACAAGATGTCCAAGGAGTCCCTTACCTATTCAGAAGAATACATTCAATCACGCCTGGCCGGTCCTTCTTTACTCTCAGGAACGTCACTCTCGACGTCCACTGCCCCTGCCCCCAATACCTCTCGTGTCCTCTTGGACAAACTTGAAAAGCTCAAAAAGAAGCAGATCAGGACTGATCTACATGCACGAATGCTGACGGATTACCTGCGTTCAGGAGTTATCCCCCTTGGGTTACAAATCCGCAACATCCCAGCCATCTTTACCCAGGACCCCAAATTCAGAACCAACTTTAGCTATCTAGCCACTACCTGCTCCAGACATTGGATGGTCCTGGGGATAGACACAGCCATCGAACACAGCCGCCTGGAACTAGAGGAAATCGACCAACTAGAAAAGCAAATCCAAGCAGATACCACCGTCACTGATGCCAAAAGTCTACTTGAAAAAATCAACAACACCATTTCCACCTTCAACACCTTTGAAGTAAACAAAAAAGTGAACAAAATAGAAAAGGATATAAAAAACTATAAAGTTGAGAACACATACCCTTACCTGAACGAGGAGTTCTATAACACTCAACAGAACCCCCCAAGAACACGCAACTGGGGACGCTTTAGAAATAACCAACGGGTTACCTTCTCTGTCTCATCCAACAGCTCTGGAGACGACACAGACGCCTCTACATCCGCCTCAACTTCAGGACCACAACCACTCTTACCACCTGGTTTTTTAGCCCGAGGCCGGGGACGAGGACAACCACCACCTCAAAATCCTACAACCAGAGGAAGACAATACCAACCCCAAGTACCAGGCAACCGACAAACACGCAACAGCTATTACCAATGGGGCCCCCCTCAATAAATACTACCATAAGTTCAAACGATATGACAATCCCCATCTTCAACCTATCTAATCACATCTTGACACAAGAAGAAACTACTCTATTGTCCCGTGGACTATCTTTTGTACCCACTATAAGAACTAACTTTTTAGAGTTGCAATCTAACCTTCTCAAATTCTTCAGGAGAATTCGGCTAAAACAATTCTTTGCCGACAAACCAGACCCCGGTTCGGGGCCCATCTCACCCTTCCGGCTGCCCTCCACCTTCAACCCCCCATCCAATCAGATGCCACCTGAAATACTGGCCTTTGAGAGACTAGTCATGAAGGAAGTCATGGACCTCAAAGCTACACCTCGGTTCATTCCGTACAATCTTCCCTTAACAGAAAAAGAAGCTCTTATCTCCCTCAAAAACAACAGCGAGATTGTCATCAAGCCCGCAGACAAGGGTGGGGGCATTGTTGTGTTAAATAACACCCAATATGACCAGGAGATTGAACGTCAACTCACCAACACTGAACATTATCGTATTCTATCCAAAGACCCCTTGACAGATATAAAACAAAAGATCCTATCAATTACGACCACAGCCAAGGATCGGAACATCATAACAAAGAAGGAATTTGAATACCTTAATAACCCACATCCCAGAACACCTGTCCTGTACGTCCTACCCAAAATACACAAGGACGCCAGGAATCCCCCTGGACGCCCCATCGTGTCTGGATGTGGATCAGTACTGGAACCTCTTGGTAAATACCTGGATTCGATCATTAAAGAATTCGTACCTGTCACAGACACATACATACGTGACACGATGGATCTTATCAACACTATAGAAGACCAACCGTTTGATCAAGAGTCCCAGCTACTGGTCAGTATGGACATCGAGTCCCTTTATACTAATATCCCCCACCAGGAAGGACTCGAGGTAATCAAAAACCTTTTAATCTCCAGACCACAACCCACTCGGATCCCCACTGACTTCATCATGGACCTCCTACGGGTTGCCCTGCAGAATAACTACTTTATGTACAAAAACATCTTCTACCTACAAGTGAAAGGAGTATCTATGGGCGCTTGCTTCGCACCGAACTTTGCTATTCTATTTGTTCACGACATGGAAAAATCTTTGATCCTAAACCCAATCAATCTGTACCGGCCCCAAATCCATCTGTGGCGCCGTTACATAGATGATATTCTATTAATCTGGAACGGAACATCAGACACCCTTGTACTTTTTGTTGACTGGTTGAATACTGCACAGGAACATTTAAAATTCACCAGTGAATGGACCAATAATGACCTACCATTCCTTGATGTCACTATTCACGCTGAAGACGGCGCCCTGGGTACGCGCCTCTTTCGAAAACCAACAGAACGCAATACCCTATTACATTACTCAAGCTACCACCCTAGAGGTTTAAGAGACGGCCTACCCTACGACCTGTTCCTAAGGATTCGCCGTAACTGCAAATGGCGTAAAGACTATTTTAGGGAGGCAGACATACTGGTTACCAAATTAACCAGCAGAGGCTATCCCAGACGCCTGGTCACCAAAGCCAAGAAACGAGCCTGGTATAATCATCGCGAGGATCTACTGGTTCCAAATATCAACAAAAAGACCATGACCAGAATTCCGTTTGTCTCAGTATACAGCCCGGACAGTAACAAAGTCTCCAAAATAATTAAGAAAAATTGGCCCATTCTACGTTCTGAAGAACAATTTCGGGAGCCACCACTCTTTTCATACCAGAGGGGCAACAACATCGCCAACCATCTAGTACGAGCCATCACGTGGCCCTCCACTCCTACCCAAAGACACACCATCACTGCTGCTTGGGGCATGGATCCAGTACTTGGACACTACAAATGTCAATCCTGCAGTGTGTGCGAGCTAACTACAAACACAAAAGAATTCCTTTTCAATGGACAAACCCATCAACTCACACACCACTCTAACTGCAAAACCCATAATGTCATCTATGCTATCCGGTGCCCATGTGATCTCCTCTATATTGGCCAAACCACCCAAATGGTCAAGCAACGGATAATCCAGCACAAAAGCAGGATAAACTGCAAGGTACTCACAGCTCCCCTGGTAGCGCATTTCCTGGAGAAATCACACGTTGACACAGAACTGAGATGGATGGTCATTGAAAAATCCACACTACCTATTAGAGGGGGCAACATGACCGCCCTCCTCAATAGAGCGGAATGTAAATGGATTTCACGAGTGGACTCTGTTAATCATGGGCTGAACACTTTTGATGAGTGGAACAATACGATTACTGTATAGAGCATACCCCTTGTCTAAAATCCTATGTTCACAGCCAGTTGCCATGGTTAGCCTCTTTCGCCTCTCACTCTGTAATGTAACACTAGGACATCTGCTTTTTTGACTTTATAAGCTACCCCAGACTTATACAGTAAGACTGTGCGAACCAGTTTCTAGTACCGATGTAGACTCTGTTCTCTTCTACATCCCAGACTTGAGGCCCATCCTCGGTGCTAGGAACACTTGTCTTTTAACCGTCATTTCCCTGCTGAATACCGCTCCCCGGTTGAACCACTACTTTCATTGTAATCATTATTGCACCCTGTCCGATGTTATTGTTTATAATGTCTGAATCAATTACCTAGTCGAGGTTGTGTAAAATGTAAAATGTAAAATTAACATCCATGCACTATTTTCACTGTGTTCGAGACTTTGCTCTATGTAACCATACACTCCTTGACCGGGGCGCCCCGCCTTCGGCTAATACCTGCCCCGAACTGTGTCTTTAGCTCTTAACCTGGCACTGACGCGCACTGGGCCCTGTTCCTGTTTCTGCGGTTGCTATCGCAACCGACAGTGACACCTCCCGCTCCGCCTCCTCCCCGAGAGTGCGCGCGGTTTTCTCTTCCTGTTTCTGCGGTTGCCAGCGCAACCGACAGTCACACCCCCCGCCCAGCCCCTTTCCAGAGTGCGCGCGCAGGGCTCCCCCCCCTCACCCCGCCCCTTTTCCTTCGGCTATCTTCCCTAGCGCGGCCATCAGATCGCGCTAAGCTCCTGCATTCACTGCCAGACGCTGCCTTTCGTGAGAATTGTCCCGACGTCCTGATTCACTCAGGTAAGCCACTCGCACTCCCTGTGCGATCGTACCTGACTTGGCCAGCTCTTTATATCGGGCCTTTTAATCATTTCTGCCCCGTCTACCTCTCCTCAGACGCTGACCAACCCTGCTGCCTCACGCCTTCAAAATCGCTATTCAGGTAATTATTTGTTACCTGCTGGGGACATGCTTCGCACAATTTCCTTATCCAATTTCTAATTAAGCTTCCCTCTTCGTGCAGCATTGGACCCTACTCATCAGCCCCTCCATCCGCACGACCTTGCCTTGGGCGGACATGTGAGTGATTTAAACAGTGGCGCCAGCTTTTTGCGACACGCGCCACAATACCTATGCACAGCCCCCGCCACCATTAGACTCGGCCTGTAGTTCAGGCCCATTGCTACCTCCAGACACCTTAGCATATGAGTGAGTTAAACAGTGGCGCCAGCTTTTTGTGACACGCGCTTCATTACCTATGCTCAGCCCCCGCCACCATTAGACTCGGCCTGTAGTTCAGGCCTTGTGCTAACCCCAGACGCCCTAGCTGGCCTCCGACCTACTTGCCAGTTACCTACAAGCCGTCTGCGCTTACCTAACGCTCAGGTTCACCCCTTCCATCCCTGTGACTTCTCCCCTGCCAGCCACCAGCGCGCCTCTAACCCCTAACCCCTTATCTAATTACATGCGGCCACCTCCACCCCTACTGATTAGCCCTTCTCTTACCCTACAGCACTGTTCCCTCGACAACCCAGTCCTGATGACGATCCCGACTGACGGGGATCGAAACGCCGTCGACCACACAGCCTAACTTTATGGCGCCCTACTTGTTTTGTACTCCTGAAAATTGACTCATTCTTGTTTTAAGTGACTACAACTTGATCCTTGGAGCCATTACTCTGTATTTTTTCACCTATTGTCACAACGCGCCGACCACGCTGTTTCACCCCAGCACTTGCACTACCACCACTATTCACTGTATATATTCATGTATATATCACCTTTACCAAGTGCCACCGGGTTGTCACACCAATTGATCTGTACAGTGCTGTTTAACTGTATAACTTTGCAACAGACCCGCCTTGCTCTTAAAAGTGGTGAATAATACCCGCCTTTTTAAAAAAAAAATTGCAGTGACTCCTTGTTTCTTCCTTTTGTAATGCATATTGCATACACCTGTTGAAATTGTCTTCCAATTGATACCTGTTGGGAATTGTTCTTTTTTACAGCATACACCCATCCCAACTCGGTCTATGGGTTTCCTCCTGTCTATCCTACATGTATCCTAGCAACAGCCTTGTTTTCCCGGGATCATTTGCGGAGACTTACCGAAGGATTTTTGTTGTTGTTATGACGGTTATTTCTTTACGTTTTGGCTCCTACAGGCATATTTTTCTTGGAGATTACATCTGTATGGATTTATTTTCTATTCTTCTCGCACAATCGGTGATGTGCACACGGTGATGTGCACACCTTTGTGACCTTACTTCTTGTTTATGTTTCAACCTTAAATAACTTCTTCTCATAACTTTGTTGAAATTTCATCAAATGCACGTGGTGATGTGCACACCTTCATTATTTTACTTCTTGCGTTAAATAGCATGCGGTGATGTGCACACCTTATAATCTTAGTGTGTTTTACATTACATATATACTTGGAGAGCAGTTACAACTTGCTTTCGCTTCTTTGTTGTGTATTTTCTCTTGCTTTTTTTTCTTTCTCCTGTTTCTCTTTCATTTTTATTAATTTTATAGCTCTATTTCTCACCATGCAATTTGACCCTCCTGTAAAATTTCGTCAAACAAAAGGAGACCCACCTATACCTTGGTCCAGGTGGAAAGAGGAGTTTTTGACATATTTCATAGCTATTGATGGTCAGAGGCTCTCCGCTGAAAGGAAGAAAAATGTTTTTCTACATTGTCTGGGTCCTGAAGGGCAGGTTGTTTTAAGAACCCTTCCACAAACTGATGGCAGCAGGGATAGAAATGTTTTTGAATATGCTAGGGCTTGTATAGAAATCCGATTCAAGCCCACTTCAAGTGTTGCCTTGAACAGATATAAATTTTATACTAGAGCTCAAGAAGAAAGCAAATCTTTTGAGGATTTTCTTCCAAGGTTACGGGGTTATCTGTCCATTGCAATTTCGGTCCTATGACCGATTAAATGATTTGTGATCGGATTATTGTACACATTAAGAGTAAACAAATCCAAGAAGACCTCTGGGTTATGGGAGATCTTAATTTAAGGAATGTCATAGTTACTGCAAAAGCGATGGAGCAATCTGAAAAATGGGTGAAGTCCTTACATAAGGAAAACAAAAAGGCTGATGATGAAGTGTGTTCTGTGAAGACAGAATCATCACATTTTGGCCAAAATCCAAAGTCAGAGTCATCGTGTGTTAGCCAAAAAGTGTTTAAAAAACCACCTGACAAATATTTTCATTGTTTTAGGTGTGGAAGTCCTAATCATGGTGCTTCATTTCCTAAGTGCCCAGCCTTAGGTAAAGAGTGTAAGAAGTGTGGGCCCCGTGGGCATTTTGCTTCTGTTTGCAGAGATCCTAAGAACTATACTGCTGGAGATGCTGAGAGTAACGTGTCTTATGTCAACTAAGAGTTTGTTAATAAAAGTGGTGATGAGTGTGTAGGAGGTATGCTTTTGTCTATTACTGAAAGCAATAATAGTGAGATGCACAGGCGTAGGTAGAGCTTGTGGCGCCCGGGCCTATCCCTCAAATTGCCGCCCCTGGGAGGGTGGCTGGGAAAACAGACGGCGAGCACTTAAAAGAGGTCCGAGAGACACATAGTATCGCCGCTAATACTTACCGCGATCATGCAATTTACATGCACATACATGACAAGGTCCAAGGCTACACAGTTGAATACACCGGTGACCGGCAGTACAAAGGAAAAAACACAGGCTGCATGATCTATCTGGGGACTCAGAAAAAATTCATGTGACATCCATCAGAGAGCTGCGTGAAGGAATACCTGGTAATCCCCTCAGCACAATGCAAACATGCACATACATGACACTGTTCGGGGATCCATCATCTACATCTGACATTAAATGACCAAACGTCATGGTCCCCGCAATTAACTGGCTTCATGTTAGCTTCTGTATCTATTAGTTAATAGAAATCTTTTCAATTGCAGGAAAGAAAACAACGAGTAAACACAATATATCGATCTACCTAACTATCGATCTATCTATGGGCAAAGTGTAATCTATGGTTTGTAGCAATGTTCTGGATGGGAGGGGAAGTGATTTACAAGAAGCAAAGCCTCAAGTGTGTCAAGAGGAATATTCCCTAACTCAAAATTGGTAGTACATAACATGTTATCCTTTGTATACTTTATGTATGGCTTGTTTAGTAGTTATAAACAAATATATTTATATATCATAAACATTTAAGAGGAGATAGTAGATTACATCCGTACAGTGAGATGCAGGCACACTGAATAGGCCTTGTGAGCCTCAGCAGCTATAGTATACTCTAAAGACATACTAGCAAATAATCTCTGAGGAAGAGGAGTGTTTTTCCATATTAGATGGGTTGCTCTATGGCAATAACATAAAATCTGACATTTGTTCTGTGGTATAAAATGGGAGTGGGGGGAGGGCATACATGTATTAGTATACATCCTCCCCAGTAGCATATTTAATTTAGCCACATTCATTTTCAATGTTATAGCATAGACCTATATATTGTTTCACTAACATAGATGCCCATAGATATATACCTAAATACCCTTTCTCTTTAATTATACAAATACATATTTACGCATCACAAGCGCACATGCAGATCAATATACTGCTATTGATTGGTATTTATATGAAATCTGTTGCCTATTGTGAATATGCACTTAGGCAACCGTTCTCTTCTGCTCCAGAGCCCAAACTAGTTCTGCTTCAGACTCAACACAAAATGGCTTCAGTTTCTGCTAAATTATATAAACAAGCATTTGCAATGCAATAGGTCTCACATTTACGCAAGTGTAAGCTATTGGCATTGTAAATGACAATGCCTTTTATTTCTGTTTTAAAAACTAAAACACAAAAAAAGGCTTTGTTATTTGTAATGTCAATATCTTAAACTTGCGTAAATTCGAGACCTATTGCATCGCAAAGGCTTGTTTTATAGGACTTGTCTGTGAACTGTCTGCCACTCTGCCACTCACTAAATATCCTTTCCTCCTCTCTGAAAAACGTTTACTCTTACCTCACCCAGCCTCCTGTACTCCAGCAGCCAGGGTATCTATGGTAGGGGCTGGCCAGCACTGACAAAGTCAAAAGCTGGTAGCCAGCTACGGACCTAATGGTTTTGCCAGTGCTTGTTTTTAATAAAGCATTTTACACCTATTGTTTGGGAACTTCATCAACCTTTGTTCGAAGATGTTAGAACAACATTGAAGGGATTCTGCACACTTGGAAATATTTTGATTGCTCTGCTCATTAAAGGGCTCGCAGAGCCAAGCCAGAAAATCGGCTGGGTTTTCCCAGTTTATTTGTTGGGTGGGTTGGGCAGGACAGAAGGAAAGAAAGGAAGAAGGGAGGATGGAAGGAAAGAAATGAGGTAAGAAGAACGGAAAGAAAAAAGAAAAGTCCAAAGGAAGGAGATAGGAAAGAAAGAAAGATGAAAACAAAGAAATAACAAAGGCAACAAAAAGGAAGGAAGGAAAAAAGAAAAAAGAAAGCAAAAAGGAAAGAAAGAACGAAGGCTCAAAAAAGGAACCAAAAAGGAGAAAGGGAAAAGAGAGGAAAGAAAAAGGCCAAGAAAGAGAAAGGAAGGTAGCAAGACAGAAAGTAAGAAATAAAGAAAGCAAGAACATAAGCAAGAAAGAATGAAAGTCAGAAAGAAGGAAAAAGGAAAGAAAGGAAAGACTGCAAGAAAGAAAGAAGGCATAACTTAATACCGAAATCTGCACAACCTACTATGCTGTGAAGTAGCTGAAGTCAGATAAACAAAACGCATTCTAACAGCTATTTTCAACACCATTGGCAGGATAACGGAACTGATGAGACCGGACTGTGCCTTTCTTACATTAAAAGTGGCCTGCTATCACCTCAGGCTCTAAAAAAATGTAACACTGAAGTGATTATGAAGTAAGAACAAAAGCACTAGCACTGAAGAGAACTATCTTATGTGTGGATGTGCTCATTCTGAAAGAGCAAAATGCAGTCACTCAAAGTGAAGTTAACCAGTAGCTTAAGTAGGGTGACGCATTGCCCCTTGCTGTATGCTGTGTGGGCGTAAGACAAATGTAAATGAGACAAAAGACCAAAGGCTGAAGATAGTTGCCTGAAAGTCACTTTAAATAATTATGTGATACATTCATTTTAGTGAAGTCAAAAGGTTTTGACTAACACCACATCTAATTATTAATATTGGATGGAAGTGTTTTGCAGGCCTTGCGCATCAAAATCTGGTCCATTAGCCAACCCTTAGAGTTTGCGATCTGAAAAACTAACCTTTTAATTTTTGTAAGTGGGGAGCCCAAGGTGGCCTTGCACATCTTCAATTTCTATGGCTAAAATACATTTTAAAAACAACCAAACCTTTGTTCTTCGAACGTTAGATATTGGATCGTATGTCCAGTAACACAACAAAGCACACGTGCTGCCCCACATTGGCAGTTCGGGCTGGACTGTTCCCATGAGGCACAGGGTCAGACTGATTTGCATATGGCCATGTCTGAACTGGGGTGGCGGAGTGAGCTAAAGAACGGTGATGGATTAAACCCAGATCAGTTGACTGGGGGTGAGTGTTTGTATTGTCAACGCTCCGTCCATCACCACCTTTGGTTTTTCTTTGTTCGCCCACATTGTGCTAGTAGCTGTTACCTAATCGACACGCCCATGTGGTTTTAACAAACAAGCATGCTAGAAAACGAAGGCAAGCCAGTCTCCTTCGTTTCATCATATGCACATAACCTCTTGCTGGAAACGTTCATTGCAAAGCAAACAGCTTGATAATTAAAAACATGCCCTCTGGTTTTATCTTTAGAGTCTTGTGTCCCAATGAATTGCCAATGATGAATTAATGGATTGATATCCTCTGGTTTTGTCAAGAGTACACTCTTATATTTGAAGACCGAATACAACTCAGAATGTCACAAAAAAATGTGGTCTTTGGCTTCAGTTTGGCTGCTTTCCTTATCATAAAAAGGCATTTGCTACTACAACTGTCAGTTCTCCACACCCAGGGGAATTACTGTAGACATTGCTATTAAGGAAGAATGCACAAAGTGTGCACGTCCAGGCCACGGACCCAGTTTTGGGTTACTTTGCGTGTAACATTGAGTCATCAGCATTCTTGTGAGGCTGTCCTGTGCACTGAGGCCAAACAAAATCAACAAGTATTGGCTAAGCAAATGCTTCTTTGCACCACTATGTGAATCCATGCATGAATAGGTAGGCTCACCCTTGGCCAGCAATCTTGGAATATGTTTTCTATAAAAGGAAACTCATTCCAAGATGGCTGTCACGCATCATGATACATAAAAGAGTCACAACGCATGCATGAGTTTCCTATTGTGCACAGCATGACCTGGGCACGAACATGGGTCATGAAGCGTGCAGCCATTTTAAATTTAACATTCCAGCATTTTAGATGGCCATGTTGGATTAGTAAATGAAACCAGTAAAAAATAGAAAATAAAACTATGCTTGCTGTAGAAAAAATTACACAGTGGTCCCACCAAGCAGCTGCCAGCCCTCATAACAAAATAAATTATAATAATTAAAAAGGAATCCTGGACAGCCAGAAGGGAAGCAGGATGGGGTGAGGTAGTAAGCATCTGGAGGAGAGGTTTGTAGAAACCCAAGAGTGAGTGGCGTGCTATAAAAAGGAGAAATGGAGAGTGCAAGGAAACACATGCACTCTCATAGCGCGCCCAAAATTAAAGAAAATTAATTTAAAAAAACAATCCCTTGAGTGAGCACTGGGAGGATAAAAAACACATCCAATCAGAAAACTGTGAGACCAAAATGCCCAAGTACAAATACATGAATAGGGATGAAAGCCATTGCATCAAGAGCAGACAAATGAGACAGACAGCAAAGCTCCCCAATCATGAATAAGGGAATAATACAAAGTCCACCGTATGTACATTGAAAACCTTAGGAGTGGCCAACAGTCAGCTGAAGCTGTCTGTAGCCGGCACCTATAATCGTTAGTCTTGATATGGGAAACTCAAGTCAGACTGCTCTCTAGAGCCATCCAGGGGGCTTTTTATATCCCGAAACTCAGTACTTTAAACACAATAGAATAATTACCCTGAGTGGTGTTTGCTATACAAATAAACAACCCTTGCCTGTTAAAATGTGAACATTGTTTAGAAAAACAACTGATATTCAATTGTTTCAAAGGCATTTTGGAAATGGCAGGTAATATTCCCAGGCATAGTAATGCAATCCTTGGAGCCTTATTTTAATTCTCAAACTCCTCAAGCATGACGATCACACAGTCAACAAGAAATAAATCTACTGCATACATGTATACATTTCACAAGCCGTAAAACACCTGGCAATTTACTCTTTGTGGTATCTGATCGACATTTTCTGGTAGGTACATGTCACTTATAAATTCTTCCCAGGTAAGATTTTATGTGCTCAGCTGTTTTTTCTCTCGCCGTACATTTTAGAATGGGACTATCCAAGAATGTCGTTTCCGAGAAAAAAAATTGTTTAGTGAATTGATTTGCTGCCACCTCATCTTTCTATGCAAACTTTCGCGACCTTTGTCTGAGCGGGGTTGCAACCAGTCTGCTGTGTTCCCAGGCGAGGTCATCGTGGATCCGCACAGCATACCGAGATAAATTTAAGGGCAGGTGGAGAGAATGCAATAAAAACATTTTTTTAAATCCTCTGATTGTATTAGCTGGGGCGGGTTGGACCTACAAACGCGCTACATTACGTCGGGCTGGATCCCGGACCCTGAGCTGAGAGAGCTCATTAGACAGTAGTGTCAGTGAGTGTCCCCAAATAAATTATAAAGGCCGTCGCAATGGGTCACCGCGGCCGCCGCCCCCTAAATAGTGCCTCCTGGGGCGGTTTGCCCCCACCGACCCCCCCCTAGCTATACAGCTGTGAGAGTGTTTTTGAACTTAATCCACCAAAGTGTTTAATACATATAATGGATGTGGAGGTTGAACTCATGGCTGATTCCAGTTCTCCTTGGACCATTGTTACGAAATATGTTTTCCGTCATTGTTTTAAAGATATTTTCACTATTAGGGATTTTAAGGAATCAGATATAAATGCCAGAGTGTCTGATGGAACTAAAATTGACATGGAAGGTTTTGTTGATGTTGAAGCGAAATTTAAAAGACGCAGAGCTTATATTAAGATGTATGTTGCAGTCAAGGGTGTGAATGTACTGGGTTGGAAGGATCAGTGGAGCCTAGGAATTATTCTCAATCCCAGGAATTTTGACCCTGTGTTGTTAGCGTCTCAGGCAAGTGAAAATAGGAAATATAAAGATGAGAGTGCTACCATTGTTTGTTCTTTTCTCAAAGTTTTCTCAGAGAAGTTAGGTACGGTGAACAACTTTTCATATAAAATCAAGCTTAAAGAGGGAGCTCTTCCTGTAAAAAACAGTTGAGAAGTGTACCTGTATGTGTGCGAGAGGACCTTAAGTCACTTTTGCAAAATCTTATTGAAGAAGACACCATAGCAGAAGTAGAGTCCTCTAAATGGGTTTCCCACATTGTTCTTGCGAGAAAAGCTGATAAACATTTGAGGCACTGTGTTTATTTGAGAGTGTTAAATGCTAATTTAATAGTAGACTGTCATCCTTTGCCTAATATAAATGAGGTTGTCTGTATACTAGAAGGAGCAAAGCTATTTTCTACATTCGATTTGTATTCTGCATATCATCAAATTGTTTTAACTGAAGATCCATAACACTTTACTGCTTTCCTAATGTCGCAGGGGCTATTTCAACATAAGAGAATGCCTTTTGATTTAGCCTCTGTGGCGTCAGTATTCCAGAGGGCAATCTATTAATCTTTAAGGATTTGGAAAGTTTTGTAAGGTGTTTTTAAGATGATATTCTTGTGTTTTCTCCCAATCCTGAAAAACACTCTGAACATGTGAAGGAGGTGTGCAAATGTCTAGAACTAAATGGACGGACTCTAAAGCAGAATAAGTACCAAATGTTTTGCAAGACTGTTGAGTATTAGGATCATACTATTTCTGGAAATGGTGTTGTTCCTAAAAAATCTTTAGTAGAAGCTATTGTGAAAGTTCCACCTCCTGACAACAAAGAAACACTTTTATCATTTGCAGGATTATGCGAGTATCATAGCAAGTTCATCAAAGATTTTGAAACAAAAATGGAACTGCTGAGAGAACTAGGTACAAGGTAGAGTTTTCTTGGACACAAAAACAGCAAGATGCTTTTCAATTGATCAAAAATGAACCCCTTCTGTATGAATAAGACTTGTATTGTAACAGTAAATTCCAGTATGTGTAGATTGAGTGGAGATTTATCTCAGAGGTATAGGAAGGAAGAATGTTGTGTTGGATTTGCTTCCCGCACCCTCAATGAAACTGAAAGAAGATATTCAGTTATCAAGAAGGAGCTGTTGGGTTGTGTTTTGGGTGTTGAACACATCCTGAATCTCATATGGGGAAATAGTTTTGTGCTTAGAACCAATCACAAGCCTCTTGTTTCTGTTTTGTCAGATGGAATGCCACTGCTAGGATAAGTAGACTTATGTCCAGACTACAAGAATATAGTTTTAGTGTTGAGTATTTCCTATGAAAGAAAAATGCCACTGCTGACTGTCTCTCCTGGTTACCTTGTCCTGGGGTGGAAGATGGGAATGCTTGTCCTGACGTTGAAATGATGGTGTCTGTTACGGATTTTATTTCTCAAGAGTTCTCCTCCATCTCAGAGGAAGAATGTAAGGAAAGTGTGAATGCTGATAAGAAGATGAGTGTACTTCGAGGGTTTATTCTAAATTGGTGGCCTAAGGATAAGTGTTTTCCTGTTGAAGTTAAATCCTTTTCACAAGTATCTGCTGAGCTTGTAATTGAAGGTGATTTAATTTTCAAGGATGGCAAATGTGTTCCCCCTGAGTCCATACGTGACATTATCCTTAAACGTGCCCATGAGGGACACCCTGGATGTCTTCTATGAAAAAGTTACTAAGATCTAGTTTCTGGTGGCCAGGTATGGACAAGATGGTGGACAGGACTGTGAGGGAATGTTCTGAATGTGTTAATAGTGATAAGATGAAAAAGTATTTTCCAGCTCCTTTGAATCTAGTACCGTGGCCAAAATGTCCTTGGTAAAAAAAACAGCATTTGATGTCTCTGGCCCATTTCATTCCTTACCTCAAGAGTCTTGTTATGCTTTGGTTATTGTAGATTATCACTCTAAGTGGCCTGATGTTAAGTTTGTTCCGACTGCCACAACTCAGTCTGCTATTGAATTATTTCAAAGAAATATTTGCTAGAGAAGGCTGTCCTGAAACTCTCATAACTGATAATGGTGTATCTCATGAGATGGAGAGTTTTTTGAAGTTGTATGACATCAAACATTATACTAATGCACTCTATGAACCTTAAAGGAATAGTCAGGTTGAAAGGTTCAACCGTGTGCTTAAGGATGGTGTGGAGATAGCTAGGAGATCAAGTAAAGAATGGAAAATTATTCTGAGAAAAAGACTTTGGATATATCGTATTACTCCCCATTCTACCACTGGTCTTAACCCATTCCGCCTCTTGAGAGGGAGGGAAAAAGTATCTAAACTTTGCCCTTGGTGGATAAGAAAACAAATGTCATAAGATCTTGTAAGCAATGATCTACAACAAGTTTCTTTTAAAGTTCAACAAAGACAAAAAAAAATTTAAGAGTCCTAAAATGCCAAAATTAATGTGAAAGATCCATCTTTTGTGGTTGGAGAGTGGGTAAGGATACTTGAAACACGTTTCAATTCTAAAGGTTCTTCTAAGTTTAGTCTTCCCATTAAAGTTGTTAAAGTCAATTTTATTAGTGTTGTAACACAAGCTGGGAGAATCTGGAATGTAAAACGGGTTACCAAATTTCATTTTCCTTTTGAGATCCATGGTAATAAGATTAGTAATTCTTCTGATCTCCAGGTTTCTACTGAATCTTAGTCTGTTGCCTCTAGAGTTAAAAGGGGTAATAGATATGTTATACCTCCTGTGAAAATGAAGGACTATGTTTAAGTTGTTAAGGGAAAGGATGTGTTATATTCTCTTATTATTTATTATTGTATTGCAGCTTTAAATTTGCCAATTAAGGAATTATTTTCCTTGCTTTGCGTTGTTGTGCCACGCTAAGGATTCTGAATTCCGTCTTTGTTATCTGGGACTTCTGATCAGAGCTTTTGTGCTGTGCTGTTCTCTACGATAAATCCTCTTCAGTTTTTATAATTGACTGTGTCCTACCTTTATTGGATAGTACAGTCTCGCTCTGGCTAGCGGCAGTTTTCTGGTTTAAAGGATATCCTACAAGTAACTTGTTTTCGGGCGGGCTAGCTTTGAACAGCAGAAATGCCTTTGAGGAAGCAGGCAGGATAGAAAAATAAAAACATCCTGCAGGGTGCCAGTCACACGCGTCAATGACCCTTTAAAAGGCTTGTTTAAGTTCTCAGTGCACTGCTAAGTAGGCTCCAGGTGGACCTAAGGATCACAGCCTCACACTCTAGCAGCGGCGGTAGAACAAGAAGCTTAGTTTGACCGTCACTCATGATCCATTCACAACACAAACTGATGGTAGTGCAGGGGTGACGCCATTTTCCGGAAAACCAAAAAGGCAAGGTAGGCTCCGCCCCATATTTATTCAGTGCAGGTCTACTACCCGCTGTTTTGATCACTTCAGATGTAGTATCTGTTGTAGGTTGTCCTCTATGACAGCTACATCACGTGAATTTGTGCCACGGGCCAGGATGTAGGTGAAATGGCTTATTGAGTAGAGCCAACCCCCCAGACTAGGGCCTGATGCCAAATGTATTTTAACGATAATAGTTTGCAATGCTTCAGCAGGCCGCTGTGATCAGACAGCACACCGTGTGTGTGTGTGCACTGCACTCTGCCAGCAGTGTACCAGGATCATGCTGATCCTTTACGGCGCTCTGCACTGCAAAAGATACAGGGTCAGAAACAGGAAGGAATCAAAATAGCTGTGAATGGACTAATTTTAACACAAACCAAGCACTGCCGTAAACACACTCAGTGCCCCAAAAATACCCTTACTAGGGAGGTGCTGAACACTGACAATGGGAAGGGCTGGAGCAATGGCAACGTGACAACTAGTAGCGCTCGCAAATAGGGAACAAATTGCCGATGTGCTGAAAGGGAAGAGAGAGAGGCCACGGGCCAGCAAGAGTCAGCGCGGACCGTTCCAGGCAAATTAAAGAGTGCCCTAACAATCAATACAAGAATTCAAGCAGAATGGCACCTGTAACAGGGACAGTCACCTCGAAATTGAAACCACACCCAAAGGCGGGACAAAGAGCAGCATTCCACCAGTAAAAACAAACGACTACGGAGAGGCACACAAAGGAACAAATTGAACGTGGGGGAGTGATCTGACATCACAGATGGATTAATGCATGCCTCTCAGAGCAGCAAATGTTCGCTGCCTCTAGGCTCGACCGACAAAAAGGGAGGAGGGGGAAATGCTGATGCTCCAACGTTCCGCTAAAAATACTGCTTTCCTTTGATGAAGTTTTTTGCTTTTTTGTTGCTATGTAGTTAACATTCGCAGAGAGACTTGCTGTGCTACTAAATGCGTATAAGAGTAATTTTTTTATCTATCTCCACATACAGGTTTGGTACATTCTAGTTACAGCCACACATTCCAGGGCAGCTCCTAACAGTGATTGACTTTGATTGAGCATGTTCTTGTAGAGAAAGAAGTACTCAAATTTCCTGTTCAAGATATGTCGATTTGTGCTTTCAAAATGCTTCACATACCCGTGCTGGTTAATTAAAAGGCCTGTTTTTTAATCCTGCACAAAATCGTGGGAGCAGCTGTGCGACCAGAGAGCCTACCCATGCCTGTTTGTGGAAATTCAGAGCTCAGAGCACTGAAAAGATCATAAAATGCAAGCAGCTCTGGCTCTGAGCAGGGTCCCAAGACAAAATGAGTCCCCCAAAGAGCATATTTACAATCAAAGCGTAAGATTTAGTACTTAGTCCCTGCTGCCTGGGAGGAATGTAAGAGAATAAGGTGGGACAAAGAGGCAGGACTGACCACTAGCAAGCAATCATTCGTAAAGGACACTAAAACAAACAAATGGATCGCAAGGGATGGCTTTAAGTACACAACAGGTCATGAATGCTCAACCTAATAAAAACAGAGCCTGGCAAGGAATCAGAGTATTTCCTGTAAGCCGCCATTCAGAAGACATAAACATTCTCCACATTCCAGCTCATTGCACAATACCTGTGAATTCCTCTTTTCTTAATGTATTTAATCCAGTGTCATCACTTTTCCACAAGCACCTGTAATATTACACAATGACATTTCTATTTTTTGTAGACACAGGGTGATTAATCGGCAGCTCTGTTAAAGACATTTAAGTAATGTCCTGAGCTTCCGAATAATCTCTCTGTGTCTACAAAAAATATGAAACTGTAAATGTCTAATGTAACTGGTGCTTGTGGAAAGCACAACGAAAATCAAACAAAAAGCCAGCAGAGCAAGCTGCTGCTAATGAGAGCAGCCTGCAGAAGGAGAGGATGTGGCTCAGCAGCCAGAGCATCAGACCTTAGAGGTGGGGATGTGTGTTTGAATCTCAGGTTGGTTTGCCATCCTGTGATTGATTGTGGACACATCTTCACCCTAAAATGCACCCAAAAAAGCATTAATCTGTATTGGAGGTGTGGTGGGGGCCCAAACTAGCACTAATGTGGGAGGGGTGGGGGTGTAGAGCACAGGATTGATAACATGGACAGGCAAATGAAAAGTGAGCAGGGGGAGGCAGGAAAAAAACAAGCCCAATCCCACCTTAAAAGAAATCCCAAACTGAACTATCTGACCAAAAACTGACGCTGAACATCTAAATATGCACAAAACCTAAAGTAACCTAAATTAAATACAAGCAACAGAGCAGAAGGCACGGCAGGGGAGGCAGCAGTAATCTAATTGTGGCATTAAGAGGGGATCGGAGTAAAATGCCATAATTAACTCTAAGCAGTTGGGGAGCTGAAGCTAAACACAGACAAACATTAACAGAGCAGGAATCTAAGCAAACAAATAGTCTCCCAAATAATAGATAATGAAACATAGTGGAATGAGACAGTGCTAAGTACCTGCTCTGTGGGAGGAATAGAAGAGAGAAAGGACGGACAAAGAGGCAGGACTGACCGCTAGCAAGCAGGGATGTTTGAAGCACACTGACACAGACAAATGAAAAGCAATGGCAAGAACGAGGATGGACTTGAAGCCCACAGACTGATTACAGCAGGTCTCAAAGGGACAGCTGTGCTGTCTTGCTCGAGCAAAAAACATATGAAGTTACACACATATATACAGAGACATGCAGACAGAAGCACACATTGGTGCCAGAATCTCAGTACGACAGGCTTTGGTAAGTAGAAAAATATTTACAATTTTATAGGTTTCATGTTTTGACTTATCAGCCTATCTGAATCTGTCTGCGGAACAATTCTGTTTGAGACAGCTTAATGGGCATTGCGCTCGTTGATGCCAACCCACATTACTGAATCCTCACCCAAGATGCTGCAGTTTCAGATTCATGAGCAAACGCGACACACGACAATATTAAAGCAGCATGTTTAGCTGCTAATTAACACAGAACAGAATTTCCTTAAGCGATGTTTATATCAAATGAAAATAAATCATGCCCAGAGTTTCTGTTTTAAAAACAGACTTCTCAATGAAACCCATCAAATGTAAACTTTTACAGACACTACGGCTACAGTTCCTACTTTCTTTCACCAATCTGAGCTCATGTCCACCAACGCAGCAATCCTATCAACTGCTCGCTACACCTATTATGCCACTGAGTCAATTCTCCCTGCCAATAGGCTCCCTAGGTTAACTCTCAAGCTGTTGGCACACAGGGTGTTGGTTATTCGGGAAGTAAAAGTAGCTGACTTAGGGTTTAAACCCTTCTACGCTGGAGGGCAAATTCCCGGCTGGCACAGTAAAACTATTTATCATTTCATCCAACAGCTGTGCAATGCAGTTTTATTGCACCTGAGCCGCAAAGGCCTTGAGCAGTAAAAACACTTCCCAGCAGACAGGGCCTCGTGGTTCCCTTTGCTTACAAGGGGGATGTGCCGTATTAGTGTAAATAGTAACACACATAAAAGACTGCAGCTAGCAACCCTGCTTGGATAACACAGGAAACAAAACCCATTCTAGATGCATCTCACACCGGACAAAGTAATTTTATTGGTACTGTTTATGGGATCAATTTAAACAAGCATTGGCGTAGCCAATAGGTCTCGCTTTTGTGACCTTATAAGTATTTAGTTATGCAGCACAATATCCTTGGTGCAACAACATCAACTGTTGCATGGCTAAACACTGATAATGTCACAAATGCGAGACCTATTGGCTTTGACAATGCTTGTTATGTTTGTGGTTATTCAGAAGCCATTTTCCAGTCCCTTCTGAAGGCTGTAAATTCACTTCCGTTAAGGTCAGCTGGAGCATATTCCTTTTTAGAAATTAGTGGGAGAGTAAGCGCACTATGTGATATATCACGAAGGTATCGGGATGTGCACGGAAAGGATTATAGCCAATTTCCTATTACACATGATAGAACTGTGACTTTGCTCCCTGTGACATCAATTCCTATGATGTTATTGCTTATGACTGCATTGTCTAAAAGACTTATTATTTATTTTAGGATTTGTGCCCTGGGCAGCAGCGTATTTACTTTTCAAAAATTGTGGTATCCTAAGGCAATAGGTTTCTCCACTGGAAAAACATTTCCTACTGATGGAAAAAACGAAATTTAGAAAGTGCATTGTTTTAGCATGCATAAATATACATCTGTATAGTCATATATTCAAAAATAGAATTTACAAACCATTCCCAAAAGTACACCTGGAAATCTGCAACTGGTGCAGAGTTCTAGGTGCAACCTGGAAGCGTTGTGTACATTTCTGTAATAAGTACATAAACACCCATGCAACTTGAAAGGTCTGAAAACTACGGGTGCAGATTTACTCATTTTATTTTTATTTAAAGAAATAGAAGCAAACAGCCTGATTCATGAAGCTAAATGCGCTCGCAAAAGGGCCAGGGGCCCGATGTAGGTAGCCCTTTACCGATCGGAATCGGCCGAAAATACCGATTTTCGGCCGTTTCCAATCGGTAAAGGGCTATCGAGATGTAGGGGCACATTTTCGGTAATTTTACCGATTCGTTATCATTACCGAATCGGTAAATTTACCGATTCGGTAATATGTACCGATTCGGTAATGATAACGATTCGGTAAAATTACCGAAAATGCAATGTAGGTAGCCTATGTTCCATCAGCACAGGGCTTACAGAATCGGTATTTTACCATGGAATACAAATCCATGGTAAAAAACCGATTCCTGTGTACATGCACATCTGTGCATGTACACATGTGCCATGTGACAGACAGACGTGCCCTTAGGGCATGTCTGTGTGCCACATTGCACACATGCCCGTTTTGGGGGTGCTAGAGGGTGTCAAAGTGACACCCCCTGCACCCTTGTGAATTCTTTAATTACCGATTCGGTAAATACCGAATCGGTAATGCCTAATCATTCCTATGGGCTTCAAAGCCCATAGGAATGAATGGGCATTACCGATTCGGTATTTACCGAATCGGTAATTAAAGAATTGTTAAGGATTCGGTAACGAATCCAGATGGTGGGACCTACATCCCATTTACCGATTTTGAAATACCGAATCGGTAAAATTCGGTATTTCAAAATCGGTAAATGGGATTTACCTACATCGTGCCCCAGATTCTCAGAATCTGGCCCTTTGCGAGTGCAATTTTTGCATTTGGGATTCATCATCCCAAATGCAAAAATCGCTAATAAAGAATTAGCAAATATGCGAGGATTAGCATTTAAGGAATCTCTATTAGAGATTCCTTAAATGCTATTCATGACACATTTAAAAATTGCGATTTTGCAATTTTGGGCCGCTATTTACCGAGAGGTCAGACCTCTCGGTAAATAGCAAAAACTTAGAAAAATGCTTTTAAAAGCATTTTTCTAAGTTGCATGTTGCACACACACATGTCCTGTAAAAAAGGTCAGGGAGAACCAATATTTGCCCGGCGGTATTGCCTCTTTAACCCACAAAATATTAATCAATGAAGAGGCAGGCGCTGGAGACTGGAAGGCAGGAAACAAGGTTTTATTCTCTCCGGAGGAGAACACATCAGTTCGGACAGCCAGTATCGTCACGAGGTGCTCTAACCGCATCTCTGAGGCCTGGCCTCTTATACACAGGTTTATGATCTTTATTGCAGGTTACACATTCTTGCAATGCTTTGAAGTATGAAAGGACATCCTCGGAATCTCCCCTTCAGGTCTGTTCCCACACACATTTACAGTTGAAGTCCCCACCCCGGTCACAACAGGTGATGATTATCGCGCAGCTGGACATTCCGCCGATTCACGGAATGTGTGGGGTTGATCGGATCTCATAGGGTGGGGGCTTTGATCAACTCGAGGGTCCTTTAATGGGGGAAGCTTCCTACTGTACGGGGGGGGGGCAATAAACAGTATCCGCAGAGCCAGGTGGCGGCCTGGGAACGAGGAAGACAAACGGGCACACAGGAAAAAGGGGGTTTGTATCAAAGGGCCTGGCACCATGAAAGGAATGAAGGGAGGTGTCACGCTGGGAACAGGATGGGATTCCGGGGCAGAGCTGCGCTGAAGAGGGGTTTACGACCCAAGGCATGTGAGAGCGGGGGGGGTTGTCAGCGTGCGGGGGGATGTGAGGGCGAAGGGCTGTGCTGGGGGCCAGTGGCGTGCAGAGGGTGGTTCTGATCGAGGCACCTAAAATGGCGGGTGCGTATGACAAAAAGTGTGGCATCAGGGGAAAAGGCAAGATGGCGCAGATAATGTTTACCAAACCGTACTAATTTTCCATAGTCCTCCCTTTAACATTCCCAAGACATCTTGCTGGCCTATTTCCTATCCATGTCTACTGTGGCGGTCATAAGTAAAGAAGTAGGAACCCAGGTGAAGGAGCTATAAACATTACATTTAAAATCTTTCATCTTAGGAGGCGGGCCTATCGATAAGCTCGTTTGCAGGAAAGTCATAGTAATGCAATATCGGACAAAAACGATTCTGTAGTGAGAGCGTTGGGTACATTTCATAGATGCTTATGGTCATTTGGAATATGAACTGATAGGTTATTACATATGTAAGTTTCTTTTCGTATTCGGTTGGAGCATAATCAATACAATGGTGGCTGGGAGAGAAATGAGACGTAGTAAAAACGATAATCAGGGGTGTCATTGTTCGAAGGGGAAGTCTTATTGTCATAGACCATTATTAGTGAGTTCTCAGCATTCTTTGTCGCCTTCTGTTGGCACTGTGGAGCACCGGCGGTGGAGCTATGTGTCCAGCTCTATTCTAGGTCCCGCGTTGCAGGGCATGACCTTTTCCTCGTTTTCCTGGTCAAAAAGGTCCTTTTCGCCTTGTGTCCTTTCGAGTCGATTGTCAAAGAGTTCAGGTGGAAGAAGGGGGTGTGTGAGTAGTCCTTAGGGTAGGTCGGAGGAAAAGGGGATGGAGCAGGGCCAGATCGGGAACAGACCAGGGGGACGGAAAATTTTAGGTAGGCGGGCCCATGACCGAGTTCAGAGAGCGGGGACCTTTCGGCACATGTCGATCATCGAGCAGGGGCATCAGGTCGGCCCTTTCGGAAACAGTGCCTCGTCCTGTGACTCCTTACTGTTGCGGTCTCGCCTTGGCCAATGTCGCAGATGTTCCACGATCTGCAGTCAGGCCGCGTGCTCCCACATCCGGTCTCTCTCTCCTCCGACAGTGGTACCCTTAAATGAGTTTGAAAGACAGTCTTTAGAGAATTGGCAGAGGAAGGTAATCACATAAGTCTATTTCTCTCCCAGCTCCAAGCAACTGAGAAACATCCGTTACATTGGGGTTTACAACCAACATATAAATAATTGATGATGGGCTTGCTGGATTTCCTATAACTTTCCTTCGTAACTATTTCTTTGGTGTTTGTTGGTGTTACATTCATTGTCGTGGTACGAGATCTGGTACCTATTCATTGCATTTTGTTTATTACAGTCACGTCAGTTCTTCTGGCAGAGACCCACTTTCCTAGTACGAGCCTTACGAAGCTATACCGTTCTCCAGGGCTTTATATTTTACTAAAAAGTGCAACCTGCTATCACCATGGTCTGATAGGTATCTTTCTGAGGAACGAACATAGGCTAAACAATTTTCCATTCTATCAATGCATCCTACCTTTCAGCTAAACATTTTACTTTTAACAGGGTTTATTGCAACAATTTCTTCATTTCGGTCTAATCTTAACTTTGCAAACATCATTCTAATTCCTACATAGTCTCTTACAACCTGACTACTTCATTAAAAACCGGGGTCTTATGGAAAACAACTAGGAACATAGCAAACTGGGGTGAGGGACTATCGTCTTGCTTTGTGTCATGAGGGCGTTATCTAGCAGAAGGCCACAGTTCAGTTGGTAAGCGTTCAGTGACATTTCTCGAATTCTAAACTCTGTAGCTTGCTCATCAACAAATCATTTCTAGGAACAACGGCTGGCCTGTGTTAGTTGTAAGTCGACCCATCTCTTACAACCGGGGGTGAGGGACATTTTTTTAAACTCTCGTCCGGGGCAGCTGATACAAAACTGGGGGCGTTCTAGGAAGATGGGGATGTTTCGATCACTTTTACTGTTTGGGTATTGAGACAATTCGGGACGGGGAAGGTCGCGTTATCTGAGGCATTTTTTTTTTATCATAGAAGCCACTGACGTGTAGTTCCCTTATTACGGGTCAGATTAGGGAACCTCAGTCGTCTTACCTGTCCTTTCCTTTTTGGCCAATTCTAGGTTTCATCAATATTTAGCAGAAAGGAGAGGTAGTGACACGGCATCAAGGTGATTTTATTTAAGACAAATTTGTGCAAATACTTGCGGTATTTGGAGCCAATTGGGTGGTGCACCAGGGGTGGCGGTTTGCCAATTAGGTGCTAGTCGTTCAGAAGAGTGAGAGTGTGGAGGAGAGAGAGAGGGAGAGAGAGAGAGAGAGAGAGAGAGAGAGAGAGAGAGAGATGTGCAACAATAGGCTAAATAGTACACGTGCGACATGGGGAGTGGCCGTGTATTAAGATAGGCTATTCAGCGCATTACACAACATGAGACATTACGGGTCTGTGTTAGAATTTCGGAAGCATGCAGTTTGGGACGGACGAGCATTAGGCCGGGTACAAGGGACATGCATTGAGTAAAAGGCACCATTGTGTCGCACTTCTCACACTCTCGGTCCTTTGACTAGTTAAGTCAACGCTTCAGTCGCATAAAAACATTTTCTCATAGTTTCAGACATACGTGACATGTGCTCATTCACGCAACACGGATTAGGGGTGATCGTGTTTCATCATATCATACAACTTATTGGCTCTTTCATTACAAGAGTAGTTTGTGGGTGTCCTTAGGTGCCACCTTGCAGCGTTAGTCCGCTTCATGTATCAGACATGGCGAGGCTTCAGATCTTCACCATACCTCAGTTGTGATTCCAATGTAACCTGTAGAGGGAGGAAAAGAGGGGAAGAGGGGGGGACAACATTCGAGCATATCAAATGCATGGGCACGAAAGTCCTTTACTTACCACATACTCGTCTTATCTCCTCGGGATAGAATCCCTGGGGTCTTGGTTTCTGAAGCCAGGGGGGGGGGCAGTGTGTCCTTATAGGCCGTGTGTAGGGAAACGTTAAAAATCAGAGGCGCTTAGTGCGAAGTATCTAGTTTGTAGATGTATCTAGCTATCGGGGTCCTTAAATCTTTTCCAACGCTGTGATGTTCTAAGGCATATCAGCTCTTCGGCCAACTCTGTTCCCTAGTACCTTTGAGTGCCGTACCTTTATAACATTCTATCATTTACACCGCTTCACTTTACCCGTCCTCAGAAGTCGAGGTCCTTCTCCATGCGTTAGTTCTTGAGCCAGTCGCATATTCGGAGGCAGAGTATCGTGCCTTAGATTTGATCCTCCATCCGGGGCTGAGCAACCATCTTCTAATAACCTTAAAAAGAGAACAAAGCAGGGCGCACAGAAAAACTCTCCCGCTGATCCCACATTTTACAAAAGCATGCAATACCTGTTCATAGTTTGGAAAACCTTTATTTGCACAATCGTTCAGCATGTAGATATGAGGGTGCAATCGTATTTGGCCGGACACGGTGATGGCTGAAGCGCGTACAGTAAGGAGGGGCTATTTTGCAGCATTAAAAACATTTAAAAGGGTTTATTTAGTCATTTGCAGGAAACTAAAAAGGTCTATCAATAGGTGAGGGATCAAGGGCATTCATTTCATAATTGGAAGCACAGTCAGACTAGTTGCAATCAAATTTCCTAAATGCATACCGTGGGCGTGTGTCACAAGCGAGGTTATGTATCAGTTACAATAATATCATAATAAATCGTACATTGAAACCAACATTTTTTTTTTTCACGGGATCCTTTTACATGTTCGTCGAGTGAACCCTCCCTCTTTTTCATCAAGTGTACAAAGGATCATATACATATCTCAGAACATCAAGTCTTATTAGCAAAAAAAAACACCACGAGGTGTTCGTAAGTTCTTATTGACACCGGCGCCATTTTGGGCGGGGCCGGGTTAGTCCGGAAGTAGCATCAGGGACAAAATGTTTCCCACAACCGGCGGTTGGACCAGAGTCCCTTTCGGCAGTTCAAAAAAACTCGTGCTAACAGAAGGGGTGGCTATGTCGTGGTTATTTCGTTAGCGATCAAGGCAGTTGTTCCTCACCGGAAGCCTGCAGGGGCCGAGGGCTCCGGGGACTTTTGTAGAATCTTCAAGGCTGTGGGGATGCTGTCGGAGGTGGGGGCTCGTGCCCCGGTGGGCAAGCGTCCGAGTTACATTGCTGGTCAAAGTTACTCTAGCGGCCTAGACCCGCCTTCCAGGGGGCCCAGACGCCATTTTGAGGCCCGCAGCAGCCGCCCTTCGTCGAGTCTGCAAGAGTGGAAGAGACCTTTTGGGGTGAAAAAAATGGAACACCGTGCCGTAGGAGCAGGACATTCGGCTAGGGTGCAGCTGTGGCGCCCCCACCTGGGGGGGCGAGGGAGACTCGTTTGCGCCGCCTCCCTCTCCCAGTGCACCCCACGCCGCCCCTTTTCACGGGCATACATGATGGCCACCCCACATCCCGTGCTCCACAAGTACACCTGAGGGCCATCGTATGTCTTGTGCTGCGCAAGTATGGTCGCCGCCATCCTATGTCCTGTGCTGCGGAAGTATGGCCGGCGGCCGTTGCATGTCCTGTGCTGCGGAAGTATGGCCGCCTGCGGTGCATGTCCTGTGCTGCGGAAGTATGGCCGCCGCGGTTGGAGGATTTCGGCGCCGGGCCGGGGCTGGGAAACCTCCTATCCGGGGAGGTGGGAGAGGCTCGTTCGCGTCGCCTCTCCCTCCCAGCCCACCCTGTACCAATTCTTCAGCGGAGGTATTTGTGATGGCCGGACCAGGAGATACGAGGGAGGGGGTCATCTGCATCCGCCCCCTCCCTACTCGTGGCCCGGGGGACGCCACCCCAGGAAGAAGAGGATGGGAAGGCCATTTCATGCCGGGCCCGTGGTGCCTCCTGGACATCCCACTGGCGATCTTTTCGATCGATGGCTGTCAGCAGGCCCCACCCCACACGTGCTGTGTGTTTCACCTTCCGGATGGGCGTGACCGGTGACCTGCGGCATTTCGGGAACTTCCGGAGTGGGGGTAGGTATTTTGTTTGGACAGGCATGTCTGGGTAATGGGGGGTTGTCTATGCAGGCCTGTAATTGCTCCTTTTTCACAGAGTGGGGGGGGGCAACAGAGAGTAATCAGTCCCATTGCACTCGGAGTTTGAGTTCATTAATGGAATGTATACTAATCTGTCCGAGACTACTCTGTGTATTGTTTCTGTAGGTTATCCGAAAAGGGTGGTTTTTGTGTTCGGGAACAGTAGCGGTAGTACGGGGTTCGTCACCGGGTAACTTAGAGCTAGACTGGGTTTCCCGTCTTAGCGTTGTTCGATCTATGAGGACTCAAACATGTCGCTGAAATCGGTCTGGCGAAATCTGTGCCATCGGGCATAATCAAACGTGGTGGTTCTATCTGGCCTGTCCGTGTCAGTCTGATTCATCTTTGTCTCACGCCTTTTCCCTTTCTGCCGGCCTGTTATTTCTGTCGGCCCTCTGCTCTTACCCTTGTTCAGTAGAGTCGGGCATTGGGCTTTCCAGTGCCCGGAATATTTACAAAAAGCACATTGGTTTTGCCCTAAGTCTGGTCGTCCTGCGCGTAGTGTCGGGGGATTACTTTCGGGTCGTTGTGTCTTGGGGTTGTCCTGTCGATATATTCCTTTACACCGTTCCCTTCCTGCGTTTACTCCTTGGAACCGTGTTGCCGCTATCCCTTCCTTTTGCCTACCAGATGCTTGGAAGGTTGTCTGTCGCGTTTCTTTACCTACTCTGACTTCGTCTCTTGTCTTTCGTTGCATTGCTTTTTTGCGCCACATACCGAGACTGTCGAGCATAATAGGCGTTGTCTTACTACTACAAAGGGCTATTTCTAACGTTTCTATTTTATCAAGATCGAAGGATCCTATCAGTGGCCACTGTTTCTCTTGATTTTCTTTGGTATACTTGTGCCACAGCTTACTATAGGCTATGGTAACTAATCCATACTTTGTGAACATGTCTTTATTAGGGGTGCCTTCCAGCGGAGCTAGATGGTCCACCTCTAATAAACGGTCCGGGCTGAACCAACTACCAATCAGTGGGGAGAAGACAGACATGACGGCTCACAACGAGGACAAAAGTCAGCACTGCCTATCTTATCACTGCGTGCAAAGACTAGACAGAATATTTCTATTCTACGTTGTTTGCAGGCAGTGAATACCTCATGAACCAATATCAAACAGTCAATATTCGGTCAATCAAACAATCAGTGGGGAGAATAAGTAGGCCCGCAAAAGGTCTACGTCCTCTACCCTTTCACTATCTGCAAAGAGGAACCTGTTCTTTCCTGTTTGCAGACAGAGAATCTCCAGAAAACAATCCGCGAACAGTAGTTCGGGGTCAAAAAAAATTAATCAGTGTGGGAGAGGGAAATCTCCCGAGAACAATCCACGAACCGTAGTTCGAGTTCAAACAATCAATCAGTGGGGGAGAAAGATAGGCACGATGGCTGCGTTACCTATCCTTCACTGTTTGCAAAGAGAGAGAGCCTGTTGTTTCTCCGTTTGCAGACAGTGAATCTCCAAACAAGTCAACAAAGAGTAATACTAGTATTTTCCGAACAATCAAACAATCATTTCGCAATTCGTCGTGTTTACACGACCTTACCCGGACCGTATGGACAGTTTCTTGTCTTCCGAATCCAGCGCCCGATCGTCCTCTTTTCCTTGTATTCCTCGCGGCACTCCTGATGGTTCCCAGTCAGGACCGTAGATCACTCGAGAGAGGTCTGTTCGGAACCAGTGAAGTTCGGATGATCGGCTGCCAGACGAGGGTCTATTGGGCAGGAGCTCTCCCGATCGTTGCAGTCGTTCACTCTGTCGTCAGGACCTCTCCCACTGGATCCACGTGTCGCTGATGGGCCCCACCTTGGGCGCCAATTGTAAAAAAGGTCAGGGACAACCAATATTTGCCCGGCGGTATTGCCTCTTTAACCCACAAAATATTAATCAATGAAGAGGCAGGCGCTGGAGACTGGAAGGCAGGAAACAAGGTTTTATTCTCTCCGGAGGAGAACACATCAGTTCGGACAGCCAGTATCGTCACGAGGTGCTCTAACCGCATCTCTGAGGCCTGGCCTCTTATACACAGGTTTATGATCTTTATTGCAGGTTACACATTCTTGCAATGCTTTGAAGTATGAAAGGACATCCTCGGAATCTCCCCTTCAGGTCCGTTCCCACACACATTTACAGTTGAAGTCCCCACCCCGGTCACAACAGGTGATGATTATCGCGCAGCTGGACATTCCGCCGATTCACGGAATGTGTGGGGTTGATCGGATCTCATAGGGTGGGGGCTTTGATCAACTCGAGGGTCCTTTAATGGGGGAAGCTTCCTACTGTACGGGGGGGGGCAATAAACAGTATCCGCAGAGCCAGGTGGCGGCCTGGGAACGAGGAAGACAAACGGGCACACAGGAAAAAGGGGGTTGCCGTACGGAGTCTGCTTTTTCACCCAGTCATCTGAAATGAAACAGCTGCTCCCCCATGGAGTTTTTTCTGCCTGTGTTTCCCTCTGTGAGTGTGTGTCAGTGTCGTGTTCTCTGCTGCACCTGGCCAATTCTGAGGTCACCTAAAAAATTCTGGCCACACAAAAAAGTGGACATATGAAGGAGGTGAGTAGAAGGATCATTATGTCAGCAGACACAGGAATGAAGACAATTCACATTTTTAATGTTGAAGACAAGATAGTGCGGAGCACTGGGCACCCGTAGTGCTTAGAAATAACATTCTGCATAGCAAGCACTATACATAAACCAAGTTGTTATTCTTATTTACTTGCAGCACTAGAAGGCACTGACAGCAAGCACTTTAGAAACATGTTTTATTGTTATTATATGTCAGAAAAGTCATGTAATGTTCATACTTTAAGTTAATACTACAACAGGAAATAGAGACTCAAACCAACCCTGTTTATTTGAGACCCTGAGGATGAGCTCGTAGATGGCACGCTTGCATGACAGGTAGAAACACCCTTTCCTCCTGCTTTAGCTCCTATAGGTACGGTAGTTTAAACTGCACTACACAAAACGAACCCAAATGCACTCTGGGAGCTGTAGTCGTGACTCAACTGAAGTACTAGACTTTTGAATTCATTCTGCATTTCGGTTTTACTGAATCTCAACACTTTTCAAAAATAACTTGTACCAGTATTGCTGCAAACGCAATCCAAAAGAGTCCCAGAGAGGACTGCTAGAAAATTGTTTTAAAATAGCTCTGGCAGCGCCAATAGGTTGCAGAAGGGTGGTTTAGGGAGAGCAGGAGGAAGGCAGGGTTTTAAAAGAGGGGGAATTTACAAATCATTGAGATGGGGTGGGGTGGGGTGAGTTTTTAAAAGCAACTAAAAGTGAGAGGAGAACGGAGTGAATGAAACATACAAAAAAAAGCGCACGCGCACCTCGCGCGGCAGCAGGGGGGAGGAGGGAAGGAGGGGGCTGCGCGATTCACTTGCGTGAGCGATAATTGCCACCATATGGCGACGCTGGCTGCCGCAAGTGAATTGCCAGACGTGCACGCGTTGCCATTTAAGGCAATGAAACGCGTGCACGTGTTTGGCTCAAAAGCCGAAGCTATAGCAATAGGTCATTTTGCCTATGCAGCGCATGCGCGCTGCGTAGGGGAGACCTAAAAATAGGTCGTGGAACACCACCTCCTCAAGAGAAGGCTATGATAAGTGCACATACATCTACAGCGATTCAGCATTTCTTGCTCTTGCGGATGAGGAAAATGACTACACCATCACTGACCCGCAAGAGGAAACCCCTGTGTCTAACTCTCACCAGCGTAGAAAACAAGTTCAACTAGTACCATGCTACAAGCTTGACAGTAATATTTTTTTATTTTTTCAAACATTGATCGAACTGTGAAAAATGCTCTGCTTGATACCACCATGACTGACAGGAATTCGCCCCTACGTATAAGCACGTTATTTGCAGATTTGATCTACAATATATTTAGAAACTGATGAACAGACCCAATTGGTGGTGAAATAAGTGTGCATATTATCACTGCAGATAGTATTATTGGAAAAACAGGAAAGGACTGGGAGCATACTGCAAAGGAGAAGAAACATGCCTTGGCAGCCGTTTGTGTTTTTGCAGCCAGCAGAGACATACAAATAGAAAGAGGTCTACTGTGCACTCACGGTCCGTACCGCAATGAGGGGAGCTGCGAGCCAGTGTCTCTCGTGAGGCTGATCTTTAGAGATGATACAGGTACAGCTGTTGGTTTAATGTTGATATCAGCTGCAAAACACCCTAAGCAGTGTTGTGGGAGATGTGAGGGGGAGGGTGGGGCAGCATAGGGAGAGTAAGTGATTGGTGCGAAACACAAGCAGGCAAATATAAAGAACGTAGTCCCCAGAGCGACATATCAACACAAAGCGTTAGGAGAGAGTAGCTAGTCGGTGCTCTGTGGCAGAAGAACAGCAAAACAAAGGAGGGAAAAAGCGGAATCATTGCCTGGTAGCAAGCAAGGATTTCTAAAGGACAGTGGCACAAACAAATATAAAGCAGAGGCAAGCAGTGGGCAGAGTTTTACTCCACGAACAATCTACAACAAGTCACTAAGCAACAGCGCATGCGCTGTTATGCACGACCAAAAAAGTGGACTTGGGCAAATTTTTCTAGTAGTGGGTGTGATGATCATGTTAATATTGGTTCGAATAGAGCTCATTCTCAGGAACATTATCTTAATAGACTGTATAAATCATGTGGGAGACTCCATTTTGGACATGGCTTGTCGATCTATACAGTTAAAATTCCTTCAGCCATAAATTACCCCTGTGAGGTGTTGGCTATCGGTTATTGGAGTTCCTTTGTGGGTTGGATTTTCCACCACATTTGCAGCTTGAATACTCTGACAGTCCTCAATGTTCTTCACCCGGATTTTGGCTTAATGTCAGCCTTCACTCTAGTATAGCAAAAGACACACAGATGATGGACAGAACGCAGAGCAAATCAAGCATCCACCCCCAGTCAAGAGATCTGGGTTAAATTCATTGTTCTTTTGCTCAACATGCCACCCCAGTTTAGACCCAGCCATCTGGAGACAGCCAGCCCGAATTGCCAAGCCAGGTCCTCCCTGAAATGGAAACAAGCATCCTGGGACCGGTTTTGGGGCATCACCCCTCATCAGCCAGGTTAGCTTGAATCCAGTGGCACTGTGAGCCCGGGACCCGGCATCACCCCTCATCAGCCAGGTTAGCTTGAATACAGTGGCACAGTGAGCCCGGGACCCACGTCTGGGCATACCTGACACACTTGGGGCGAGAAGGCAAAAGACACACAATTGATGGTTGGAATGCAGAACAAATCAAGACATTCACCCCAGTCAAGAGATCCAGGTAAAATCCATAATTATTTTGCTCACCCGGCCACCCCAGTTTAGACTCAGCCACATGCAAATCAGTGTTGACCCTGTGCCTCACGCAGACAGTACAGCCCAAACTGCCAAACCAGGTCCTCTCTGGACTGGAATCAAGCATCCTGGGACCGGTTTCGGGTATCAGCCAGGCTAGCTTGAATCCAGTGGCACAGTGAGCCTGGGATCCACGTCTAGGCATACCAGGCACACTTAGGGTGAGAAAGCAAAAGACACACAGATGATGGACGGAATGCAGAGCAAATCAAACTTTCACCCCCAGTTAAGAGATCTGGGTTTAAGCCATCATTCCTTTGCTCACTATGCCCCAATGACCCTGTGCCTCAAGGGAACAGTCCATCCTGAACTGCCTAGCCAGGTCCTCCCTGGAATGGAAACAAGCATCCTGGAACCGGTTTTGGTGCGAGGACACGGCCTGGCAGTTCAATCTGGACTGTTCCCTTTGGTTGCAGGGTCAAGACTGATTTGCAAATGGCTGGGTTCAAACTGGATTGGCATGGGGAGAAAAAAACGATGGATTTAGGCCCAGATCTTTATACTGGGGTGAATGTACGACATTGTTCTGCAGTCTGTCTATCAATTGTTCTTTTTGCATTTGTCACCCCAAGTGGGATGGGTATGGTCAAGCTATCCTGGCTGATGAGGGTGAAACCCCAAAACCGGTCCTAGGATGCTTGTTTTCAGTCCAGGAGGACCTGGCCTGGCATTTCAGGCTGAACTGTTCCCATTGGGTGCAGGGTCAAGACGGGAAACAACCTTTTTAACGCAACTTTTACAACGCACTACCATTACAACGAAACTTTTACAACGCAACATCCATTACAACGCATGCATTTACAACGCAACCATTACAACGCATGACACTACAACGCACACCACTACAACGCATGTCATTACAACTCAGTCATAACAACGCATACCATTACAGCGCATAACATTACCATCCAACACTTACCCTACTGTTGCACCCCCTGGAGTTAGAGTAGTAATTTTTACCCCTACACTATCCAACACTTACCCTACTGTTGCACCCCCTGGAGTTAGAATAGTAATTTCTACCCCTACACTATCCAACACTTACCCTACTGTTGCACCCCCTGGAGTTAGAATAGTAAATTTTACCCCTACACTATCCAATACTTACCAAACATGCAATGTAATGTAATGCGTTGTAATGGTATGCGTTGTAAATGTAGTTTTTAAAATTTCGTTGTAATGGCATGCGTTGTAATGGAATGCGTTGCAATGGATGTTGCGTTGTAAAAAATGCGTTGTAAAGGTATGCGTTGTAAAAGTGTGCGTTGTAACGTCATACATCCGGTCAAGACTGGTTTGCATATGACTGGGGCCATGGGGAGCAAACAAAAAAAAACAATTGATTTAGGCCCAGCTCTCTGTACTGGGGTGAATGTATGACATTGTTCTGAATTCTGTCCATTAATTGTTCTTTTTGCATTCACTCTGGTATAGGCTGCTGTCTTGAGCTGGGGAAATGTGCTTTTGGGTGGAGAGTCGGGCTCACTTTGTGGCGCTCTTAAGTGCGACATGTTTGCTCTTTGGATTAGATTTTAATGTAGGTTCTTGTTTGCCTCGATCTCTTTTTAAGAGTAATGTAAAAAATGCCTCATATAAAAAAGTCAGGTCAGAGATATTGCACTGTGTCAAGTAAATGAGAGAAATCTGTAGGAACAAGAGAATAATCTTGGGTTTCACCTGCAATGGTATTTAACATGGAATCTCGCACATGGGACTCATTCTTTTGACAACAATGAATTTGCTTCCCATACGCTTTATTACTTGTATCAGGGACAAACCCCAAAGAACGAGAAATTGTGTGAATTATGTTTGTTGCATGTTCCAGATTTTAACCATTTATTATTTGCATGTCCTTCTTAACATGTTGCATGTTGCCACTTTCTAAGGCCATTGTTTCTCAAATATAATATTAGTTCAGTTTCTGAGGCCCACATGTGTTAAATGTTTCCTCTCAATTAAATGGCTTGTGGTAGGATTTTTCGCTTTTGTAAATGTTTCTTAAACCTGTATTAATGAATTAGGTTGGGCCTGATTCACAGAACTAACTTAAGACAAATTCCTAAACTTACTACCATTTTGGTATTCACAGAAGGCACTTACTCATTTCGGTATTCACAGAAGTTAGGAGTCCTAACTTTAGGACTCCTAAATGCCTTCTGTGAATACCAAAAATCTTAAAGTTAGGATTTTTCTCAGTTTAGGAGTAGTAAAGTTAGGACTCCTAACTTTAGGACTCCTAAGTGCCTTCTGTGAATACTAAAAGTCTTAAAGTTAGGATTTTTCTCAGTTTAGGAGTAGTAAAGTTAAAGTAGTAAAGCAAAGTATATCCTGTAGGATATATATATGTATAGCCTCAGCTCATACATCAAAGATATGCAGGATTTCCTGAGACAGATAGAGGGGATCATGTGGGGGGAGGACATGCTACTTATAACGTTGGATATCACGAGTTTATACACCTGTATTAAAAATCAACAGGGAATAGAAGCGGTTAAATGGCTCTTGGTTAAGTGTCCCCTTAGATTTTGACAGAATAATATCATGCTTTAGGAGATGGTCCAATTTTGCCATGAATACAAAATTTTTATTTTTTTAGGCCAGCTCTATAGGCAGCAATGGGGAACTGCAATGGGCACGTGCTTCACCCCCAGCTACGCATATCTTTTTGTTGGCTGGTGGGAAGGGCACATGGCTTGGAGGGATACACCAAATAATTGGTTTGAGAACTTGATATTGTGGGCCTCAGCGGAGGAATATATATCTTTTCTCAATATCAATGACTTGAATCTGACATCAGTGACACAAGTGTAGTCTATCTAGATCTGGAAGTTTATGTTGCAGACAGACATATTTTGACCCTGCTGTATCGGAAACCTACAGCGGGCAATTCTGTCTTGCACGCCAGAAGTTTTCACCAAAGGAGCATGATTATCAACATCCCTTATGGGAGCTCCTATGGTTGAAAAGCAACTGCACGACATCAGAAGAATAGCTCCTGGCCAAAGAAGAAGCATTTAGGCATTTTAAAACAAGGGGATACTCACATTACATTCTGAGTGCAGCAGAGAAAAGGGCTGGTAAAATCACCAGATCAGAACTACTCATACCAAAAACATCACATACAGTAATTCGAAGTAGTGGGACCAAGCCTGTTAGAATGATTACCGGCTAGTGGTACAATTTTTCAAAAAGAATTGGCATATCCTCCAGGCAGACTCCATCTTGAAAAGTGTCATTCCCACACAAACTGATCACATACAAAAGCTGCAAGTCCATTAACGACCATCTGGTCTTTAGTCATTATCGCACGCCCACACAAAAGAAAGTGTCACCAGTTTTTATCCTTGAATGAAAGGCAAGGCTTGTAAACACAGTCAGAAAGACAACATAAACTCAATGTGGACCGAAAGGCAAGAGAAAAATCAACCGATTGCTAAACTGCAATTCGGAATTCACGGTGTCCTGCTTGGAGTGCCCATGCCCAAAGTGGTACATAGGCAGTACTATCCATCCTGCAAAGAAGCGTGTTTTAGAGCATATGCGTGCAATCGCGTAAAAGATCCAACTTATCCAGTGGCACGCCACTTCGAGATTGCGCACAACAGCAACCGTGATCTGGTAAAATTCTTTTGTGTAGATCAGGTCCCAAAGCATGAGAGAGGTGGTGACAGAGTTAGAAACCTACGAAGAATGGAGTTGAAATACATCATCGATCTTAACACCATGTCACCAACAGGGTTAAATACCTCAGATCAACTTATGGGTTCACTTAGATTAATACTCCTGTCACTAAGTACTGTTCTTCCATTCCAAGCCCCCCTTTTCTGACAAGTTGAGGGTGAACTATTGTCATTTCCTAATTTAGCCTATTCCTTTGAGCCAACATACAGTCTCCGAAAGTATTCACGAAACGCCAATTTAGCCATTTTTAGCCTATGTCAGCTCCTTTGCCGGGTTTAGAATTCGCCCATTCAGGGCTTAATGTTTGCTCAAAAATTGAAAGGCCTGGTATCATGTGTAAATTGAGGAGAAAAGAAAAATATTTGAACACAGTTAACTTAGGCAACACGGAATACGTGAAGGCCCATCTTCTGCACCCAAGTCAGTCGAGTTTTAGAGCAAATTTCAGTACTGAAACTGCTCTATTAGATGTCTCTGAAACCATAAAAGCTACACTTGACAAAGCAGGCAATGTGGTACTGGTGTTGCTGGACCTTTCCGCGGCCTTCGATACCGTGTCCCACCACAGACTCCTGCGAAGACTCCAGGAGGGAGGTATCGGAGGCACGGCACTCAGATGGTTCAACTCTTTTTTAAATGACCACCAGCAAACTATTTGGTCCCCTCCTTTCTCAGCTCCTATCCCTCCTATTAATGTTGTGGTCCCACAATGCTCAATATTGAGCCCGACATTGTTTAATTTATAAATGCCCCTCTTACGCTCCTCACAGAGAATTATGGCGCAAAAATAGGGTCGTACGCTGATGACACGCAACTGTTGTTCACCTGTGAGAAGGGTGCCGATTTCAAAGGCAGTGTGATCAACACCTGCCTATCAGAGGTGTTTTCCTGGCTCAGGCAAAATCAACTGAAGTGTAATCCAGAAAAGTCGGAGATTATTTTCTTCAGCCCCCTTCCCTGTGTAGCATGTTGTCAATGGTGGGCGCAGGACATGTCCTCCCAGCAACTTCAGTTGGCATTGTGAAAAATCTTGGGGTTAAGTTGGACACTGCCCTGTCCATGAAGGCTCAGATCCAAACAATGGCCGGGACTTGCTTTGGATTATTGAAAATGCTAAGGAATGTTATTCCCCTGCTCCCTGTCTCACACAGGGAGATGGTAGTCCACGCCCTGGTGGTATCGAGACTGGACTATGTTAATGCCCTGTACCTGGGCCTTCCAGATTATTTACTAGGCCGCCTACAGGTGGTCCAGAATGTGGCGGCCAGAGCCATTTACATGGCAGGGCTTAGGACCCGAATGACCCCTCTTCTGTCATCTTTACACTGGTTACTGGTTTAAAAGAGGATTCACTTTAAACCGTTAGTCCTGGTCTTTGAGGCCTTTCACAAGATAGGGGTCCCCTACCTTGAGAAAAGGTTTCAGCACTATGTCCGTCGATGGACCTTGAGGTCCAATGCCCAGCTTCTGACGTCCACTCCAAAGTTCTTGCACTTCCGGGTAGGTGACAGATCCTTTCAAGTGGTGGCTTCTCGGTTAAGGAACAGTTTGCCCCTTTGTCTTAGACAGGTGCAGGATCTCCTCACCTTCAGGAAGAAACTAAAAACATGGCTCTTTCAACATTAGATCATGGCCTGTTTCGCCTTGGTGCACTCTGCGTGGTCTTTCGCAGCACCGGGACACTCTGTGGAGTAGCCGCACACTCTACAAATACCTAGTTAACATAAAATATTCTGGAGGGGTACCACAGAGTCTGCAGAGCAATTTGTCAATCTCTTAAATGTCAATTATCTAAATGTGAAGTTTACCCATACTATCAGTAAGAGCAGCATAATGTTTTTAGATTCTGAAGCAGGCAGAGAAGCTAGAGACTAAACTCCACAGGAAGGAAATGGTAGGAAATGCATGCAACCAGTTTCCACCCAATCCACGCTAAACACAGTATACAATACAGAGAGATGCTAAGAGCTAACAGGAATTGTAGCACGACAACTGAGTTAACCAAATGCCAGAGTGAAATGAGTCAGCGATTTCTGGAGAGGGGTTACATTAAAAGAGTGGTCGATGAGGCTTGCAGGGTTGCCAACAAAAAGCAAAGGGAAATGATCCTATTCTCCACAAAAGTGCCAAGGGAAGAGGAAGGTAAACCACAGGTGAGGTTTTTAACCACCTATAATATCCAACACTGGGAGTTTAGAGATTTATGGAGTGGAAATTGGCATATAATTAAAGCTGATCCTATCATTGGCAAGTTACTTCCCAGACACCCCCCAACTTACCGGAGAGCTCCATCATTGAAAGATGTAATTGTGAAAACAAGCCCAGAGATTGAAAGTGAAGCAATCTGGTTGAGACCACCACTGGGCTTTAGGAAATGCAGTCTTTGCAGGACTTGCAACATAGGTCAGGACCGCACAACTTTTTTGACCCCATTTGATGGAAGAGAGATAAAGATTATGGGATTGTTTACATGTGAGACTGACTTTGCAATCTACTTGCTGACATGGGCAGCACTACGCTGCAGGTGCACAAAAGAATCCTACAACATGTGAGGGCTATCACCAATGGTGATTAATCGTATCCAGTCGCCCGACATTGTGAGGTTGCACACCAGAAGAATCCTATGCATGTTAGGTACTTTGTCATAGATGCAGTACCAGTCAACAGGAGAGGTGGTGTCCACACTACGAAATTCTGGGAGCTGGAAACCAGATATATCTTGGCATTAGATACTAAGGCACCGAATGGACTGAACCACGAAGAGGAATTTCACTCCTGTTTGTAATTCTGGAGGTGAAATACTGAGTGGTATGCCTGTGGGTGTACAGGAAGATCTATTATGTAAATAAGATAAATTCCCTGTAATGTTGGCCTATTTTCTATGACAATCTTGAATGATGACAAAACTAAAGATGGCATTAAGGATTAAAGTTATTATCAAGGGGAGGTAATGATCAATGGGCATTTAAGAGGTCCAGCGTACATACCCTAAATTCAGGCAAACAAAGAAGAATACGCAGTTCCTATGTGAAATATTGGTCACCATTAGAAAGCCATGACAGATAATGTCTGGCAATGTGTTACAGGGGTTCAACCAAGGGGGGGGGATTCCTCCTTTCGGAACTAGGGCTCTCACACACCCAGCAAGCTAGGTGTCATGCTACATCATATTAGCCTGCTCCTCGTTGGGCCGGTGCAGCAATGCCCAACGGGCACCCTTAAAGGGGCGCTTTGCAGGAGATCTTTTGTTCCTTGCGGTAAGGGTGCAGTGGGTGTGAGGGGCCTAGTCTGGTGTATATGTGTGTTTAAAACAAGTCAGGGAATACTTTTGAAGACTTTATTCTGTTAGGTACCCTAACTGAGTAAAATAATGCGGGAGGGGTAACGTATTTTGTTTTCTATGTAACAAATTACCTACTCTACTCCTAGATGGTCGACATGTTTCTCGCCTTAGACTTGTAATAAGAATTATCAGTGGCGATTCTTCAGGATCGTGACCAAACAATATTAAAATACAAACTATCTACAAAGGGTGTGGCAATGGTCCAATGCTACCTGCCAATGGTATTACCCTAGAGTCTTGCCTCCTAGGGATCTGTAACCACCTGTAATAGAAACAAACAATTACAAAACACAACAGTCCTGATTGTATACAGTGTATGTCATGGGACGTTGTGCGCAAATTGCATATTTGTAGAGTAAAAACACTGTGTTCCTAGTGGGTTTGACAAAATTCAGCTATCACTTGGAAACCACAATGCTACTTCAATATCCACAGTAAAATAAATACAACACCACAGGCATTACGGATTAAAGCAAATAGATTTCTTGTATAGAAAAGGATGTACAAGGCACTTGCCTAGAATTATGTTGAAGTGCACACAAGTAATCTAGTTGCACTGCATATATTGATAAGCCATAGAAGGGACTATACAGTGGCCGCTCCTCCATTGGGGCATGGGGGTGTTGCCCTACTGCTTTCTCGCAGTGCGAGAAGCGGAAACATAAAATGGTAAAACTACCATTTTATGTTTCTGCTTCTCGCATTGTGAGAAAGCAGAGGTGCCTGGTTGGGGGCATGCGGGTGGGTTGTCTTGCTCGAGAGCAGGGGTGAGTGGCTTGCCTAATGCTTTGGGCCCTGACTGTTTGGTTGTCCGACCAAACCAGTCATGCGCACTCTGTGCGCGGCTGGGACGCTGTCCGCTATACTGCACCAATCGCAACGCTGCCATTGCAGCATTGTGAATGGCTTAGGAGAGGGGAGGGAGGCTGCCTAGGTAAAACGCGGACAGCAGCAGCTGAAGCTGAGGCGGCGGATCATAATCCGGAGGAAGCCAAGGTACGTTTTTTATTCTATTTTACTTACCGTCCCCCCACCTGCCTGCCTGTATTGCCGGCCGTGACTGCGATCACTGCAGAAAACCCACACAGAGAACTATTGGGTTTGAGGTTGGGTTCAGGTTAGACATATACGTGCTGAGGTAAGCTCGCTAAATGCGCTTCTTACATTTTCCATTTCACAGCAGCGTCTGGCTAGATTAGCAATAACTTTAGCACCTTATATTCTTGCAATGAACACAAATGCAGAGGCGCTGTGTTGTATATTAGTTCTTCATATAATATGGCTGCCAGTGGTCATTCCTTTCTTTGTGTTCTTACCTCCTCAGCCTTTCAGAATACCTGTGGGTGTTCTAACTTGTACCTGGAGTGTTCCACTGTTGACAGTTGATGGTCTGGTCAGCTGGCGAGGTGTGCACACAGCGGATGTATCACGATACATTGCGCACATTGTGATCGCGTGCTTCTACCCCGCGTCTATTACCTTGCACAGACCATTACATCGTCAACGATAACATCGATGTCTGTTGCAACGCGATTGCATTGCTTTCTATTGGCCAGAACATTACTCCGCAGAACATGAAGTCGCAGACCAAAACAACGCGGTTTGTATATGTCCTACAATAGTGTTTGGTATCTGCTCCGTGAACCCGCCTCTAACCCCTGACCCCCACTGCCCCCCGCACGCTAATTCTTCTATTTTTATTTCGTGTTATTTTTTTTTGGGGGGGGGTGTAAATTCATTCTGTAAATGTATTACTAAAAATGCCTGTATTTTTTGAAGGCTTACCTTGCCATGTTTTAAACACGTATTGGGAGGGTATAAAAGGAGTCGCCCACCCTGCCTCCATCCATTTCGCAGTGTATTGTCCAGCTGGTCAGACGTGAGTGCAACGTTCTTGCGCACAGACCTCCGCCATTTCAAGTAAGTTAAATTAAGTAATTGCTGTGCCTCAAACCCGCTCTTTGCATTAGTTGTCCATAAACGAATTTCGTTTATCTCTCGTCCAGGACGTGGCATTCAGAGGCATAGTGCTTCAAAATTGTGAACTTGCTCGCTTTTGGACTTGCAGTGTACGCGACGTTTCCCTACGAATAGGTACGTGATTTTAATGTGTACTCCCAGCACTCTGCACCTTAGTAGGTTTGTACATCTGGCCCAAGCTGTATTCTCCCATAAAGCCTCTCACCATGCGGTTTCTCTCCCATTCATATGCCTTCTTGCTCATTTGACCCTCATACTTATCCGTTAGCTGTTTGCCGAGATCATCACGGTTCTCTCCTGTAAGATAACTTTGTGAGACAATGACTGACAGCTAAAACTGGTGTGAGGCCTCGAGGTCAAAGGTTCAAATCCTTGCATGACAGACTCGGCATATCATTTTTCCACGGTCGATAACATTCCTACAGTTGATTATTTACAGTGCTATACAAAGGGAAAACTACAAATAGACAGCACCCTACAAAAAGCAAGTCATCGTTATTGAAATAGTTATTTGTGATTTATCAGTTTACTGATACATCATATTCATTTTCCTGCTATTAAGCACTGTTTTAATGTATGGGTACAGAACATAAAACATTTTATTTCTTTTCAAATATTCCTGAAAATGTTTGCGGGATTCGGACAGAAAATGTCGGCAGCGTGCCTGCTGTAAGTTGGTGGATATACATACCGTTAATCAACAGAGGTCTCTGCTTGGGTGTATCATTTTACAACAGTGTTTGGTATCTGCTGCTATTAAATGTTATTACACAACAAAATGTGCACGTTCTGTTTTTGTAGGCGAGGAAAGAATATGGCAAGTACCACTAACGCCTAAAGTTTCCAATTCTGTGATGGCATTTGCCTGTGCTGTTTGTTCTGAGGATGACATTTGTTTGGAGTTGAAATGTCGATTAAAACAGAACACAGTTTGTGTACAAAGGACTGATTGGACACAGGTTTGATAATGTATATTTTTTGTGTTTTAGTGTGTCTTTTACATATTCACTCGGATAGAGTTGTTCATGTTCTGCACTTGCTCATAACACCGTTTTATTTTATTTATCTAGCCATCTCTTTTATGTGAATTTAATTACTAAAAAGAAGGGCATCTAAACGTATTTGCGGTAGCTCTTATTGCTCTTATTTTTCAAAAAAAATTATATGATTTTTTTTAGAATTCTTTCAGATGGAAGTTTGTTTTGTTTGCTAATACAATACCCTTGTTCCCTCGTTGTATTCCTGAGTCACCCCATATTCATCGTACATTCATAGCTGGTAGCGTCTGATTTTAAAGAGAGGCGAAGCTTTCAAGGAGGAGCTGGCTTCTGCAGTAACTTTTGCTTTTTGTTTTTTGTTTTTCCTCTTAACCGTAAAGACACTCTTGAAGTTTGATAGGTCAGTAGGTCAGGTTAAAAGGTAGGGCTGACAGAAAACATTATATGTATCTGCAGCTACAACATTCATTGCAACCTTCCAATGGACCATTCTGGCTACTATGTTCTTTGTCGAATAGGACCAGTTTACTCAAAATAACCTTGAGATGCTTTAATGGTGCTTTGCATAGCCAGATATACTATTGTAACTGCATTAGGCCTAATGGATGGATGGGTTTTGAGTTTGAGTTTAAAATATTTATAAAGCGCGCATACACCTGGCGGTTTCATGGCGCTATGAAGTACTGAGTCCAGGAGGGCTAGAAGTCAGGAGAAGGAAGGAAGAGACAAATTAAGTAGAGAAAGCTTGTGTAAAAAGAAAAGTTTTTAGCGCCTTACGGAAGAGAGTGTATTGGACGCAAGATCTGAGGTGAGCAGGGAGAGAGTTTCAAAAAGCAGGGGCTAGTGTAGAGAATTTCATGCCTCCCCACTTTTTGCGTTTAAAGCGAGGAACTATGAGCAGTTGTTGGGCGGATGAGCGTAGCTCCCTGACCGGGACGTAGGGTTTGATTTCTGAGGAGATAAAGGCAGGGGCTGCGCCGATCCGGGCCTGATAGGTGATGCAGGCCAGCTTGAACTGGGCTCGTTCTCGGATGGGGAGCCAGTGTAGGGACTTAAGGAGGGGAGTGACGTGATGGAATTTGGCCAAGTTAAAGACCAGGCGAGCCGCCTGGTTTTGGACCAGCTGTAGTCGTCGCATGCTATAGGCAGGCATGCCACAGTAAAGTGCATTGCCATAGTCCAGGCGAGAGGTTACCATCGCCAAGACTATGAGCTTAAGGGCGGAAAAAGAGAAAAAACGAGAGACTTTACGAATAGTGCGGAGTGAGAGAAAAGAAGAAGACACAACAGAGCTGACTTGGGAGTGAAGAGTGAGTTGGTCATTAAGTTTGAACCCAAGGGTTTTTACAGATGAGGAAGGGGGAGGGGGAGGGCCTAAGGAGGGGGGCCAGAAGAGGGAAGTCCAGGGACTGGAGCAACCAGCTGTTAAAACCAGCTCCGTTTTGTCAGGGTTTACCTTCAGGTGGTTGTAGTTCACCCAGTCCCGGATGAAAACCATGACAGAGTGGAAGTTGGACATGGACTCAGGGGATGTGGATAAAGAAAAAATAAGCTGGAGGTCATCCGCATAATTGTAGACGGAGACCTCCAGCTGTTGAAGGGCAAAAATAAGAGGGGCAATATACAAGTTAAATAAAAGAGGGGAAAGGGAGGAGCCCTGGGGGATCCCACATTGAACTGCGCGGAAGTCCGCCGAGAAGTCACCCAAGCGCACTGCCTGGGTGCGGTCACTCAGGAAGGAGGACAACCAGACCAAGGCCGAACCTCCAATCCCCGCCGCCCTGACACGGGAAAGTAAGATGGAATGGTCAACCGTGTCAAAGGCGGCGGAGAGATCGAGGAGGACCAGGGCCTGGGGGTGGTTTGTGTCCATACCCTCTCTGAGGTTGTCAAGGACCGATAACACTACGGACTCCGTGCAGTGAGCGGGGCGAAACCCGGCCTGGCGGGGGGCTAATACCCTCTTCTGCTCCACAAAGGTACTAAGCGCTCTGGTCACGTGGCGCTCCAGTACCTTCCCCAGAAAGGGCAATAAAGAGATGGGGCGGTAGTTGACAAGAGCAGAAGGGTCAGCGCCAGGTTTTTTTAGAATAGGAAGGATGATGGCCGATTTGAGGGGTGGAATAACAATGCCTTGTGACAATGAGCTATTGAGGAAGTTGAGAGGGGGCAGCACACAGGCTGAGTAGATCTGTTTCAGTATGTGAGCAGGACAAGGGTCCAGAGGGGAGCCTGATTTGACCGTGGACAAGAGGGAGTGGAAGGATTCCTCTGTAAGAAGGGGGATAGAGTCGAGGTGTGCTACGACTGGCGGGCACTGGGGGTCGGCAAAGAAGGAGGGGGGGAGGGATGTTTGCTTTAATGTTAGAAATTTTATCTAGGAAAAAGGAGTTGAGGGAATCACATAAAAGCTGGGAAGGAGAAGGTTTAAGGGTAACACGGTCAGAGTAGGCAAGATCGTGGACGATGGAGAAAATTTCTCTGGGCTGATTTTCGGCAGTTAAAATTTTAGTGGAGAAGTAAGCTTTCTTGGTCGCCAGGATTGTTTTTTTGTACAATGCCAGGAGGGTGATATACTGTTTTTTAAGAATCGGACAATAGTCTCGCCTCCAGGTCCGTTCCGCACGGCGGACACTGAGTTTTTGAGCCTTCAGTACCTCATTGAACCAGCGGTTCGCGTCATTCGTGCGCCTGGAAGACAACCGCCTTAGGGGGCGACTAAGTCGCAGCCTGATAGAAGCCAGGAGTTGATTGAGTCGGCTTGTGCGGAAGACCACAACCCGTAAAGGTCTGGGCTGGAAGCGGAGAGTATGGCGGACAGAGAGGCCACATCCGCATGGTTCCAGGAGCGCACCCAGATGTTTTTGGGAGGAGAGGGCTTGGGAACTGAGCTGAGGAGTAGGGAAAATGAGATCAGAAAGTGATCAGACCAAGAGCAAGGGAGGTAGACAGAGAAGTTACTGGGCAGTTAAGGGACCAGATCTGATCAAGGGTGTGGCCCTGGATATGGGTTGGGGAGTGAACGTGGAAGACGAAATTGAGGGAACCAAGGGTATCCGAGAATTCTTTCGATGTGGAGCATTCAGCCGGATCTGAGGGCCAAAAGTTAAAGTCTCCTAACACCAAGATGGAGGAGTTGTTAACTGCTAGAGTGGCCACCAAATCTTGGAAGCTAGGAAGAAAGAGTTGGGAGGGTAGGGGGGGGCGGTACATAAGCAGACAAGTGAGAGGAGTACCAAAGGAGAGTGAGCGAGCAACTAGGAAGTCTGAAGAGCCGATGGGGGAGAAGGCTAGAGGTTGAAAGGAGATTTCTCTACGGGCAATCAGGGCGACGCCGCCGCCCAATTTGCCGGAGGGTCGGTCGGCTCTTAAAGCATAATATGAGGCAGGGAGTGCTGCAAGTAGAGAGGGAAGGGAGTTGTCACCGAACCATGTCTCTGTAAGAAATAAGAGATCAGGTTTGTGCAGGTCCAGTAAGATGAAGAGTTCATGGCAGTGCTTGACTGCTGACCTGGTGTTAAGGTAATAGGCGGATAGGGTGATGGGGACAGGGGGAGGCAGTAGATCAGGACACGGACCAATGGTTGGAGGAAAAAATGGGGGGGGCAGTGGGGTGAAAGGAGCGGGGCAGTCAGTCCCAGCCTGTCGATTCGTGCGGTCACAATATCGTTCAGAGGCCACGGGCCTTGGAGGTTGACCAGCTGCACGGAGGAGTACTGTATAAATTGGGCATGATGGGGGGCCCCTGGACCCGGTCGGGCGCGGACGGGCGCAGACGGGCTTACCTTTGGCGCGCCTTCGGCGCGCAAATGTCGCGCCCGCTGCGCTTCCGGAAAATACACATAATTTATGGTAGATGGAGTGGCGGCCGGGGGGGGCGTGGCCTGCGGCCTTGCCGGAATGGCGGCGAGGGGTGTTTGAGCAGAGGGTGAGTTCTTAAAAACACAAATAGTTAACAGTGACAATCAATTTTAAAAAGCAGGATCTCACTCCCGGCTTCCGCCTCAGGAGCTCAGTTCAATCTAGTGATGGCGCTAGTAATCAGCGTTTATATAAAGTGCTCAGCCGGGGGGCGTGGCCTCCGAAAAGGGGGCGTGGCCTCGGCCTTGCCGGAATGGCGGCGAGGGGTGTTTGAGCAGAGGGTGAGTTCTTAAAAACACAAATAGTTAACAGTGACAATCAATTTTAAAAAGCAGGATCTCACTCCCGCTTCCGCCTCAGGAGCTCAGTTCAATCTAGTGATGGCGCTAGTAATCAGCGTTTATATAAAGTGCTCGACCGGGGGGCGTGGCCTCCAAAAAGGGGGCGTGGCCTCGGCCTTGCCGGAATGGCGGCGAGGGGTGTTTGAGCAGAGGGTGAGTTCTTAAAAACACAAATAGTTAACAGTGACAATCAATTTAGGTGGGTGGATGGGTGGGTGGGTGGGTGGATGGTTGGGTGGGTGGATGGGTGGATGGGTGGATGGATGGATGCTGGATGACTGGATGGGTGGCGGATGGATGCTGGATGGCTGGATGGGTGGATGGATTGGTGGATGGATGGGTGGTAGGATTGATGGATGGGTGGGTGGATGGATGGATGGATGAGTGGATGGATGGGTGGAAGGATGCATGATGGATGGATGGATGGGTGGATGAATGGGTGGATGGATGGGTGGTAGGATGGATGGATTGGTGGGTGGATGGAGGGAGGGATGGGTGGATGGAAGGAGGGATGGGTGGAGGGAGGGATGGGTGGGGGGATTGGACGGATTGATCAAGCCCACACACTGCAGGCGTTTCTGGTCCACCTGGCACAGCCTCTTCCCCCACTACTACAACAGACATTCAGAATGCGCCACCCTCATCCTTTCAACTTTAAAAACATTATTTAGCAGGTGCAAGTCTCTCGCCTGAGTACTGTGCGCTGTCAGTTGTGTATTCTTCAAACGCGCACTCATGGCATCAGCCTCAAAGACTGGGGCTGTGGCCACCAGCCGGGCTCACAGACACATGAATGCGCGTGCAGTCCGATCCCAGTCACGAGAGCACTGCACATGCATATCTACATCCTAATGCCCATGCCTTCCTAAGACACCCACACTTTAGCTCTGTGGGTTAATACAGTTTTCTACACTTTTTAAATTGACAAAGCCAGGGCTATCCCGATTTCTTGATTGTAAAAGGGATTATGAGTGTGTCTGGAGCCTCAGTAAAGTGAGTTATAGGGTACAAGGAGCCCTGGGTTAGGGTTCAGACAGGTGCGTGACTCAGAAAAGTTTTAGACAAACCTTTATTTTCTTCACCTGGGTATTAAATCGGATTTTGGGATGGTAGCCACGCCCCCTTGCCCTGTGCCAAAGTGCTGTTGGCCCCACAAACATATTCACGACCCATGGAAGCAAAGAGCCCTGCGTTAAGGAATGGAGCCTCTGTGCGCTGTGTGATAACCTAACTGAAAAAACGCACTGTCCATTATGCCATCTTAAATACATGATACATGTATTATACCAATCTTATTAATCACACAATGGCCATAAACCTAAAATCACATGTAGTATTCAAGCAATGGCCATATTTTTATATTAGTTATTTATTTATCCCTCCAAATTCGGGTACCATTGAGATTTAATTTTTTTTATGTTAAGTGATAGCCATATTTTGTAGGTGCTGATGTACGTAATCATTTCTATTGTATACCAACATGTGTTTGGTTATGGCCGCTATCCCACTCATTGTTTTTACATCTCGCCTAAGCCTTCGCGTTAGCGATGCTTTGGCGAGATATTAAGTAGGGGCTTTCAAAAATGCTCCCAAAGGCTTTTCCAGGCGGATTGCCTACAGTGCATGTGAGGAGTATTGCTCTGGGAGTATTTAACCCCTTAGCTTATGCGTGTGCAAGATCCTGTCAGTAGAGGATCCCTGTATTGTCTGCTTCTCTACCCCCATTCGCACACCACCTCTCACTCTAGTTACACCCCCCTTCCACACACCAATAACACTCTGTGCCACATAATTATATGCTACATAATTACAGTGTGCCCAACTCAACGTACACTACAAATAACACTCAGTGCTACATAATTACACGCCACATAATTACACTGCACGCAATGCAACATACACTCCAAATACCACTCATTGCCACTTATTACACGCCACATAATTACACTCTACTGAATGCAACTTAGACTCCACACAATGCCACTCAGTGCCACATAATTACACTCTACTGAATGCAACATACACTCCACACCTATACCACTCAGTGCCACATTATTATATGCTCCATAGCATCCACTCCCCCGTTAATAATGTCCCATAACAAAAAAATTATAACAACCAAGCATGAGAACAGGAAGTAGTTGCCATCAGGGCAAGCACAAAAAAAGTAGAAGACAAGTTTTATGTTTAAATCTTTTTGTAATCAGGTTTTTCAGCATATAATGTTGCCTTTGTTTGTATAAAAGTAACAAAACTGCTTAACACTTTTATTATAAGTTTTCAACATAATGCACAGCAGCCACAATGCTCGACAACATAGCCAAAAGTTCGGGCTAATCACATCAGGTCCCCACGGCAAAACCTATTGGCTATGGCAATGCTTGTTTCCTTTTTTTGGAAGTCATGTACCTATAACCATCTACATCGTTTATGACTTGCAACAGCAAATAATGTTCCTGTTTGTGTCTTGGAAATGATTCCCTTTGCTTTTTCTTTTAAAGGAAATGTCGGATCTGAAGGTGGCCAAATACATCACCTCCAGCAGAGGAAACCGTCTACTAAAACACAGTGGTTATATCTATTGTAAGGAGAGACATTCGGAGCCACGGGGTCATTGGTGGTGTGTCCGATACTACTCCAGCCATTGCAGAGGCCGAGCGGTTACTCTGGGTGACTCTGTTTTAAGAAGCACCAACCTTAACCACTCTGCCTCTGCAACTGCAATTGAAGTGAGAGAATCTATAAATGAAATTAAAGTGATTGCAGGCAACTCCAATGACCCGTGCGCTCCTTTTTAAGGGAGGCATCCCAAAACATTCCTGGACATGTTGCTAGTAGTATGTCCACTATTCCAAACTTTCGACGAATAATCCAACGTAAGAATCAGGCAACAAATCCTAAACGCATTACACCACAAACCTTTTCAGGTATAACAATACCTCGTGAACTTTCCCCTACAGTTGCGAATGAACCATTTCTATTATATGACAATGAAAATGCTCAAAAGCGTAATTTGATATTTAGTACCCCCCGTAATTTAACTAGGTTGGAGAACAGTGATGTTTGGATGATGGATGGTACCTTTAAAAGTACTCCCACCCCTTTCACCCAAATATACACTATTCACGGCTATGTTAACCGCACAGTAGTTCCTTTAGTGTACAGTTTACTATCAGACAAACAATCCCCAGCATATACTGAATTTTTGTCAGTCCTAAAATTAAACATTCCAAACAAAAGTCACGGAAAAGTAATCATGGACTATTAGCAATGCTCAATATTATAACCAAATTGTACATGGATACCCAAATCCAAGGATGTTTTTTCCTCTTTTCCCGGGCGTTTTGGCGTAAAATCCCAAAAACATCCCTAATTGAGGATTTTGCGTCTGACAGCATATTACAGTTTGAGCTTAAAAACTAACCGCACTTTGCATTGTTCCTCCTGACAGGGTAGACGAGTACTACACATTGATTACCGAGTCTGAGTACTTTATAGCAAACGAAGACAAATTGTCACCAATTTTTAATTATTTTGAAGACACATGGATTGGCCATCTAAGCAGGTCAGGTCGCCGGAGGAAACCACGTTTTCTTGTTGACTGGTGGAATTGCTACTCGACCTGCTTAGAGGGAGGAGCAAAGACAAACAATGCCATAGAGGGTTGGCACAACTCTTTAAAGTATTGGCAAAACGCACCCTAATTTCTTCCATTTTGTAGAGATTTTGCAAAAGGAGCAAAGCTACCAGGAAATGCGCATGTCACAATCGTTAGCATGTACTTTAAATCCACGTCTTTTCCATCGCACAAAGGAAATGTCTGCCCGACTATTGGCAGCACTAAAACTTTTTTCCTTGTCTGTGGTTAGTGACTACCTAGCTTCCGTTGCACATATACTGAATTCCTTTCCCTAAGAATGTTTGTACGTTTCTGTTTATCACAGCTAATCTGCATAATAAACAATACTGTCAATGTTATATGCAAATGTTCCATCAGCAATTTCTGTGCAACATCAAACAAGAATGCAAAATGTGAAATCATGGCGTCATTGTTTCCAGTGTAAATAAAATTTAAAATATGTCAGTAATTCCATAAATCTGAAGTATCAATTACATAAATCAGAAGTATCTATTTATGTGATATCAATACAATGTAATACGAATAAAAATTTACGGATTTTCCCTTATTCTCGTGTGTTGTTATTTGTTGGGACAAAACTGCAACAGTTAGTGAAATGAAAGTTTGCTAGGTGAGGAGCGCATTCAGTTTTGTTTCCGGGGTGTGCCTGCGCAGTAGCAGTGGAGCCCTTTACAAGGGCTGCAGGTCGACCACCCATCCATCAATCATCCATCCATCATGAACCCACCACCCAGCCACCCATTCATTCACCCATCCATCATGCATCCATTCATCCACCCATCCATCCATCAGGCATCCACCACCCATCCACCAATCCATGCACCCATCAATCATGCATCCATCCATCATGCATCCACCACCCAGCCACCCATCCATCCACCCACCCATCCATCATGCACCCACCACCCAGACACCCATCCATCCACCCATCCATCATGCATCCATCATGCATCCACCACCCAGCCACCCATCCATCCATCCATCCACCCACTCATCCATCCACCCATCCATCATGCATACACCACCCAGCCACCCATCCATCCACCCATCCATCATCCATCCACCCACCCACCCATCCATCCACCCATCCATCATGCATCCATCCACCCATCCATCCATCCACCCATTACACTCTTTACTCTCTATTAATTGTGTGCTCATGCTGCCGTGTGAATTTCTCTGTTTACATACTTAGCACAATCTGTCTATTAATCTGCATGCTCTGTCGTAATTAATTGGGTGCTAATTCTAAGTTTACAACTGTTTTGTTTGTGATGTATTATACACAGTAACTCTTTAAATTATGCATTGAGCAACAGTTCGCTGTCTCTATTAATTGCGTGCTAATTCTCATTTTACACACTGTCTATTAATGTGCGTGTGTTTTGTTTGTGATTTATTCGATACCCGGTGAAGCAACTATTTCGGGACGCATGCTACCACATCCCCGGCGATGCAACTATTTCGGGATGCATGCTACCCCATCCCAGCGATGCAATCGCCAGCGATGTAGAAGTAGCCGCGTTGTTGTAGCATGCGTCCCGAAAGCATGCGTTGTAACGCCGCCCGCGATGTAAAAGTCGCGTTGAGATTGCAGCGCGAACTAATACATTAGGTGTAACAGGTGTTTCCCGCGCACAGCTGTGTCTTAAATAAAACTACATGTAACTTAACTAGAAGTGTTCTGAGATCCATCTACAACAATTTGGCGATGATTTGGCTGACTAGACCAGAGAAGAAGTCATCACAGCTTCGAACAGCACCTCGCACCAAGAATCCTTCAGTGGTCCACCCATCTGCTGCCAGTAACGAATCAAGAAACCTGAGAAATGAGGGAAAGCTACAAAAAAACGAAACTAAGGAAAAGAAAAGAAGCAAGTACCTCACACGTCACTCGCTCCAACTGTGAGTCAATTGCTGGTCTGTGCGTGTCCCTCCCTGAATGCGTCATATAAACTCTTGACCACAAGATGGTGTATTTACACTTTGGAAGTGCCGAACGAGAGCAAAGATTGGACCACGTTGCTAATTAATGCTGTTTGGCAGTGATAATTGACACCATCCAATGAGTTGATCAGGGGCAAAGATCGGGCCTGATGGTATCTGAGGGTGTTTCGTAGAGTTGATTTACACCTTAAATCTGTTATCCGGGGCAAGGATTGCATCCCGGTTTGAGGTTCAGACCACTTTGCGGATTCACGCTTTTAAGATATGGTGATCGGGCGCATAAATCAGGTCCCGCTGTGAAGTGTTGATCGGGGGCGAAGGTCAGGCCCCGCTGCTTTGAAGGGTGAGGACAGCAGTTCCTTTTGAAAATAACAGGCACTTTTAGAGCTACGACACTAAGGAATGACAGTGGTGAGACATTTGGAGATATTTTGATTGATCTGTATGCTCCTCCACACCCCATTGCTGCCATGGATAATTTAACTGTCACTGTGCCATTTTTTTATATTTAGCATGAGCCGGTTGAAGCGAGTTAAGCTTACCTATAATATGACAGTCGCATAGAGGAGCAATTTGTCTTCCTTGATGACGACATCAATTGTGCTGCTTATAGATGTTTTTTGCACTAACGTGCCTGCAGCCACCCGGCACACATTTTTACCATGTGCCGCCATCTTGTGTGTCATTCTTTTTTTCACCGCAACGCCGCACTCATACTCTATCATTTCTTGCGGCTGGATTGTAGACAGCAGTTATGGTGAAACACAGTCTTTGAGGTAAGCGGTGGCATGCAAACTATAGCGTCTTGTACATAGAGGACACTGATAAATCACAACCTAATGTAAATGCAGAGAGACAATTTTTTAAAGTGTTTTATGTGTGGGAAGTCACAGTATGCTTCTGCATTTGAAAGTCAAAAGAAATTAAGACCACACAATAAATACTGTTGTGTCAAAGGTTGATGATTTATATGAAAGTGGAGAGTCCGTCAGATGTTGTGTTGTAATTACATTACCAGTTGTTATTACATTGCCATGCCCTCCCAGATCTGAGTCAAAGAGCTCACTATAAGAGACAGAGACAGAAAGCCCAGCACTGGCACGGCGTATCAGGGACAGTGAGTCCTGAACCGGGTCCAAGAGCCCATGACTGGCACAGTGTACCATGACAGAGTACTCTAACCGGGCATTAAGGTCCTGTGACTAGAACCGGGTCGGAGTGCTAACAGAACTGTGACAAAGAGCCCAAACCTAGGACTGAGAGTCCAGAACTGAGTCAAAATGGGGACAAAGGTCCCAAAAGAACCCGAACCATGGCCTAGAGCCTAAAACGAGGAAATGGATAGGGGACAAAGGTCCCAGTACCAGTACCAGAGGGGACAAAGGTCCCAGAACCGGCAATGAACAAAGGTCCCAGAACCAAGAGGGGACAAATGTCCAAGAACCACGATGGAGAGCCGGGACAGAGAGCCCACAACAGGGACAAAGGTCCCTGAACCAGAACCAGGTGAAAAACAAAAAACAAAAGCAACACTGGGCAGAGTGCCCACTACCAAGAACTTGAATACAAACTGAAACAGAGATTCCAGAAGTGAAGCGGCCCACAACCAGGACAAAGTGTCCGCACTCGAAGAATCAAATCGACATGAGAACTCAAGCTTGAAATGTTACTCAGTAATGAAGCGCAGAATTTTTTTTATTATAAAGGATGTTGTGATCATATGTCAGTCCGAAGTACATCAAGTAATAATAAAAAACTCCTAACATCACATGCGGTACTGCACTTGAAAATCTCGAAGATTACCCAGGACTGTGGCATCTGCTGTTAGAGTTCTATGCACCCTCATAACTTAACATTAAAGAAATCTGTAACTAAAGCATGGAGGCATCTGTTGAGCAGTTGATCTTCAACTTGGAGCAGAAAGTGATGGTGGACGGAAACAGATTGAAGAAAGTGAACTCTCTCTTCCTGTTTTTGGTGCACAAACAGTCTAAGGGGAGTAGGTGGTGGAGATGCCTGTTAGTTGTTTTGGGTGATGTCTTTCACCTCACCCTTCACTCTTTATCCCTAAAAGCTCCTTTGCCTTTGCGAACTAAAAACAGTTCAAGACGTCGTAGACCTCCTATCTGTCTTAAAGATTTTTGTTGTTGTCTCCCATACATTAAGCTTTATTTTTGTGATTTGTTTATTTCCTTTTTTTCTGTAAAGGAGGAAGATGTGTTGTATGTTAGTTCTTCATGTAACATGGCTGACAGTGGTCCTTAGCCCTTCCTTTGTGGTCTTACTTCCTCAGCCTCTCCGAATACCTGTGAGTGTTCTAACTTGTACCGGAGTGTTCCAGTCGTGTCAGTTGATGGTCTGGTCAGTTGGCGAGGTGTGCGCTCAGCTGTGTCTTAAATAAAACTACATGTAACTTAACTAGAAGTGTCCTGAGATCCATCTACAACACGCTCAAGTGCATAATATAATTCCTGCCTTTTACAATAAGGCAGGGAAATACTTTGTGGGTTACGAAGTAAAACGAAAGTCTGAGGGTTTCAGATGTCTGTGATGAAAACACTCAGCTGAGCTCCTGGTCTGTAAATGTGGCAGGCAGGTTGCCTACAAAACCTGCTTACAAGAGTGGAAAATTGTACGTGTAAATGCCGGCCTACAACTTAGAAATCAGATGGCAGTGCACTCCCTTTACAGACAGACACCAACACTCCAGGTCCTGGGTGACTCAGGTTTTCAGGCCTTGGCCACTCTCTGTGGTCAGCTCTGCTGTTTAAATCCTGTAACGGCGATTATTATTTCTTTCAAGTTCCAGTGGCAATCAGTAAAGAAATGTGGTCTACTGTCGGTGTAGAAATAGAGGATGTTTCTTCCTCAGTACGGACATGAGGCAATGCAGTGTTCGTTACAATTTCAGCAACCTGGATTTTGCTAAATAAACATCACACACATTAAGAAATGTTGACTGATCATGACCTGCAAATGCGGTGCCGGTGTGAGAGCTAGGGCTCTTTGAGTTAGAGAAGGTCAAAGGACTCCGAGATACCCGTGAGCACTCCAATTTGCTCATTGTTATTTCTTAGCTTTTTACTTGGTTTTCCGAGCCCAGTGCTCACACTTCTGTGCTTACAAGGTTGTGACTGGGAGCTATGTCTGTGACTTACTTTGTTCACTTGTCACAATGGCTAGCTGCTTCTTTAGAAATCTGTGAAGTCACAATCAGAAGAAGACCACTAGGACATTCCAGAGGGCTTCATGTATTGTATGAGAGTCAGTGTAGCATTGTTTGGGCGTACGCGTGTTACTAAAATTATTGTCAAAATCAAATTCGAATTTGGGGAAATTAAAGAATTTTTCTGACCAAATCTGAGATGACGTGTCCTCGGTGTAATATTGGGATGAATGATGTTCTAAATGGGATACTCATAATTTGGAAATATAGGGTTTCATTTTTCAGAATGTATTTGAATGCACAAGTTAGTACGGGAGGGGATAATAATCGTACTGTTATTGCAGAGTAAATGTGAAACCCGAAAGCCCTAATGTATTGCATGAGCGAGATTTTTAATGTTTACAGACTGTGGTAGGTCAGTGGAACCTCAGAAAGAGTTAAAAAATATATATTTTACCTACAACTTCAAAAATATGTCGCATTGCTCCAATTTTTGCATACATTATGTTGCCTCGCTATACAGGCCTCCGTAGTGAGGCCTGGAAGCACGATATTCAAAGTCTGTTTCTATTTGAGGTTAGAAAAGATCAGATTTAACAGGTCTGTGATGATCTTGTGGAATATGGGTTAGTTTTGTCTTGGCATCTTTGCATCTCTCTGACACGGTTCCATGGGTCCAGTTTGAGTCTGACCGGAGTCTTCTGTGATTCTGGACAATTCACTTAATCTCAAAATGAATATTTCAGTCTGTAATGCAATTGGTGCTTATGTAAAGCGCTCTAATACCTTCTGGTCGAGTTGGCGCTATATAAAACTGCAAAAACAAACAAACAAAAAACTGTTCCTGTAGAAGCCTGCAGCCAGCTCTCCCACATGCTGGGTTGCCCACTACAAATGCTGCCTATGCTTGATTCCACTTAATATCTCTCCTTCTAACACTCAGTAGTTCCTGTCTGTTTAACTCACTTATGGGTTCTTTTGCATCCCTGCTTTATCCCCTGGTCTCTCTTTTCTTACCTTACTTTACTTCCGTCTTTCTCCCTTTTCTGACTTTACCACCCTTGTTCTGGGCTAAGCTTGTTGATGAAAAATAAGTTGCAGTCCCCACAAATAAAGCCAGCACCCACTATCTGCAACCACTGGCACAAATTAAGCACAGCAGGCACTGATCCCATAGTATGGACTCCACATGATACACCTGGTCTCCAAATCTTGTAAATCAATATCAATATTAATCAATATTAATGAGAAATGTCTCTTATCAAAAAAATCTGGTTAAACTTTGCTCTGTCACTTTGTGATGCACTGTCAGTAACTGGGGCCATAGGCACTGAGCTGCTGCATTGAGCCCAGCTTCATCACTGAATCTCTGAAAAGAAGTGAGGAGCAGGGCCATCGTGGTGAGATGACACATGCTCTTTCTGGGATTTACCTCTGACAGGAGCGGATGGAAAAATGTCAACTGATGAATTAATCCTTGTGAATGATTTCCCGCCGGGAATACTATAGATGTCTGACATGAGTGAACTCTGTGTTAGCTCATGTAGCATATCTGACATGCTAGAAAATGCAAAAATGATGAGCCCTGCGGCACGGGGAAAATTATAGAATTAAACTATTCCTCCTCATTTCAAAGTATGTGTGCCATGCACTTATTTAAATAAGAGAACAACTCTTTTGGGAGTCTAATTGTATTACACCTTACATTTCGCTAAAACCCATGCTGTAATTTATTTTACATGTTTTAAGGTCTACTTCTCATTGCTACTTCTGATTACTTCATTCCAACTTGACTTCATGTGTAAGGTCATTTAAATTTATTATTATTACTTTAATTTCTCAAATATGCTTGAAAATGCACCATTTGTCCACTCTTGACACTTTCAAAATTTGACTTCAGAATTTTGTGAGTCTCCTGAGATTTAAGGAGCATTGTTAAACACCAAATTCATAAGCCTTAAATTTACAAAGCATTACAGAGGTGACACAAACCTGGTTTTCTGAAAATAACTAAAGGGCAGAAGGATATTTGGTAAACCTTTGTGGCATGACAAAAATGCCAAGCGACATGTAGAAAAGGCTATGTGTAACAAGGAAAAGCCTTTTGAGGCACATCAAAAAGTTTCTTTTGTTGGCAACTAATTTTACAGGATAAATATTTTAATCGCAAATGTTGTACTCCAAAACATTATATGGTGCATTGCATTACAGTTACATTTGATTAGCAATCTAAGATGTTGTGGGTTGTTATGATATTGTAACATAATATATTTATTTGTAAAACATACACTTACCCTGGAGAGTGGATGTTCATCATGAATTAACTCACCAGTACTCATTTTATCAACCTCAGAAGGATGAAAGGGTGATTGTGCCTGCCAAGATTTGAACATGTGACAGATCCTTACAGTGGATGAATTAATGCAATACAACACAATACATTACAATACACCAACATTTATGAAGCGCACCAACTACCTCAAGCAGAGGTGTCCTGGCGCTGAGTAACCAGACCCAGTTTGTAGAAGGCAGCTGTTGTGTGCTGAGAAAACAGTAGACACTAAACGTACTTTACATGCGTTCAGTGGTAAATTGAAAAGTCTTGGTATAAGTGGTATGGTCGGGTAAAAAGGCCTGGATGCGTGCCCCAATGAGATGCTGTACTTAGGAGTGTGGCCACAGGATTTCCAGGCTGCTGCAGGGAAGTCACTCTGCAGCACCTCAAGCACTCAGAGAGAGATACCTATAACCAAGACCATTAAAATGTAACAAGTTAGCCTATTTAATGCTGACTGATTGGGGCTCAGACGCGTGCGGTCAGTCTCTGAAACCCTGCTGCTTTCTTTTTTACTGAATTTCTTGTGTTTTTATTTTCATTGCTTTGCTCTGTTTTCAATAAATTCGTATTGCGTGAGGAACTTTGGGGTTTAAAAATGTGCAGTGTTTAGTGCATGTTACTCTTAATGGTGTTGGAGTAATTACCTCGCCTTGTTGTTCAACTGCTCTAGTTGCAGTGTGGGCGAGCCCCTTTCTCTCTTCAAAAGCCCGTACGGTCTCCCTTTTTAGGTCGAGCCTAGACAGAGCTTGCGGTGTGAGGCAATCTGTTGTCTGTACTTTGTGGGGTCTGACTCCTCCCACGCTCTGGAGTGGCATGTGTATGTGGTCATTTAAAATCACTGCCTGCAAATGGCTAATGATGGGTGCATGTCCCACCTTTTCTCAGAAGTTCACTCCCTTGGAGAATTGCTGCGGGAACAAGCAGCGATGCGCACGCTGATTGCGAGCCTTTATATTGTTGTTTTAGCTTGAATGTGCTTTCAGTACGAAATGCGTTAATCCGATGTGTACCTTTATTAAAAGTATTTATAGTTTTGTGTTTAAAGTCGGATGCTTGATTGAAAGATGCATTTGGAGAGCTGCAGCTCCCAGGGGTGGCAGTGCGAGCCGCACTCACCATGTGAGCAACTTGAAGCTTCCTAGGAGCAGTGTATGCTATGCGGGGATGGTTTGGAGAATAGCTGATGTTCGCAGCCAGAGCGGGCCGCTGCAGCCTCGCTGTTCCTCTGCAACCTCACTGTCCTTTGCCAACCCACTGCCACTGCCACTGTCACTGCCTCGTGCCTCTATCTCACACTCCTACTGCTGCTTCATTAAGGTTGCATTTTTTTAAAACATTTTGCTGCTATTTTCGCTTCCTCTGGGTTGGTTACACGAACCCATCCCCCCCGGACCGCTCTGCCCCTCCTCTCAGTCCTCCCTTTCTGCTTTACCTCTCTCCCTTTTCGTGATCAATCAATCAATCAGTCAGAGCATTTGTATAGCGCACTACTCACCCGGGGGGTCTCAAGGCGCTGGGGGGGGGGTCCGCTACTGCTCGAACAGCCAGGTCGTGAGCTGCTTCCTGAAGGCGAGGTGGTCCTGGGTCAGGCGGAGGTGGGCCGGGAGGGAGTTCCAAGTCTTGGCGGCCAGGTAGGAGAAGGACCTTCCTCCTGTTGTCGCTCTTCGGATGCGGGGGACGGCGGCGAGGGCGTGGCTGGTCGATCGAAGCTGGCGCGTGGGAACGTAGAAGTTGAGGCGGCTGTTGAGGTATCCTGGTCCTTGGTTGTGTAGGGCTTTGTGTGCGTGGGTGAGGAGCCGGAAGGTGATTCTCTTGTTGACCGGGAGCCAGTGCAGGTCTCTCAGGTGTCCGGAGATGTGGCTGCGGCGGGGGATGTCCAGGATGAGTCGTGCTGAGGTGTTCTGGATCCGCTGGAGTCTCTTCTGGAGTTTGGTGGTGGTTCCGGCGTAGAGGGAGTTGCCGTAGTCCAGACGGCTGGTGACGAGGGCCTGGGTGACCGTCTTCCTGGTCTCGGTGGGGATCCATCGGAAGATCTTGCGCAGCATTCGCAGGATGTTGAAGCACGACGTGAAGACGGCGTTGACTTGTCTGGTCATGGAGAGGGTGGAGTCCAGGATGAAGCCCAGGTTGCGTGCGTGGTCAGTTGGTTTGGGTGCGCTGCCCAGGGCGGGGGGCCACCAGGAGTCGTCCCAGGCGGAGGGTGAGGATCCCAGGATGAGGACTTCCGTCTTGTCCGAGTTCAGTTTCAGGCGGCTGTTCGACATCCATTTGGCTACGTCTGTCATCCCCTCGTGCAGGTTGGCTCTGGCGGTGGCGGGGTCATTAGTGAGGGAGAGGATCAGCTGGGTGTCGTCGGCGTAGGAGATGATGTTCAGGTTGTGCTGGCGTGCGATGTCTGCGAGGGGGCTCATGTAGACGTTGAAGAGAGTTGGGCTGAGCGAGGAGCCTTGAGGAACGCCGCAGATGACTTCGGTGGCCTCCGATCTGAACGGGGGGAGGCGGACTCTCTGTGTCCTTCCGGCGAGGAAGGAGGTGATCCACTCCAGTGCCTTCTCCTGGATTGCTGAGGCGCTGTACTAGGGTACGGTGGCAGACAGTGTCGAAGGCCGCGGAGAGGTCCAGGAGGATGAGGGCCGCTGTTTCTCCGTTGTCGAGCAGGGCTCGGATGTCATCTGTAGCTGCGATCAGGGCGGTCTCGGTGCTGTGGTTGGCCCGGAAGCCAGACTGCGAGAGGTCGAGGGAGCCGTTTGTCTCGAGGAAGGCGGCCAGTTGCTTGTTGACGGTCTTCTCGATGACTTTGGCCGGAAACGGGAGCAGCGAGATGGGGCGGTAGTTCTTGAGGTCGGTAGGGTCTGCTGATGGTTTCTTGAGTAGGGCGCTGAGTTCGGCATGCTTCCAGCTCTCCGGGAAGGTGGCGATGTCGAAGGAGGTGTTGATGATGTCCCGCAGGTGGGGTGCGATGACAGCGTCGGCCTTGTTGAAGACGTGGTGAGGGCAGGGGTCTGTCGGAGATCCGGAGTGGATGGAGTTCATCGTGCGGATGGTGTCTTCGGTGCTGATCGGGGTCCAGGCACGGAGGGTGGTGGTGGGGGGCGGTGGTTCGGTCGTGGCGTGCGTTGGTTGAGTGCTGAAGCTGTTGTGTATGTCCGCGATCTTGTTGTGGAAGTAGGAGGCGAGGGAGTTGCAGAGGTCTTGCGAAGGGGTGATGTCGTTGTTTCCGGCGTTGGGGTTGGAGAGCTCTTTCACGATGTTGAAGAGTTCCTTGCTGTTGTGTGCGTTGGTGTTCAGTCGTTCCTTGAATGCGGTTTTCTTGGTGGCGCGGATCAGCTGGTGGTGTTTTTGGGTGGCGAGCTTGAGGGCAGTCATGTTGTCCGGTGTTGGGTCTCTGCGCCAGGTTTTCTCGAGTGCTCTGCAGTTCTTCTTGGAGCTCTTGAGTTCGTCGTTAAACCATGGGGCTTTCTTGCTGCCGGGTCTGCTCGGCGGGGTCTTCAGCGGGGCGAGGTCGTCTGCGCAGTCGCTGATCCATTTCGTGAGGTTGGTGGCCGCTTGGCTGGGGTTTGTTGTGCTGGTGGGAGGGTTCTTGCTCAGGGAAGTAGTGAGCTGGTCTGCAGTGATCTTGTTCCAGCTTCTGCGGGGGGCCTGTTGCTGGTGATGGTGGAGCGTGGTCCTTCTGTAGCTGAAGTGGACGCAGCTGTGGTCCGTCCATTGGAGTCCCGTGGCGTGGCTGAAGGCGATGTCCTTGCTGGAAGAGAAGACCGGGTCGAGCGTGTGTCCAGCGTAGTGGGTGGGGGTGGTCACCAGTTGCTTGAGTCCGAGGTTGGCGAGGTTCTCCAGCAGGGTGGTGGTGTTGCGGTCGTTGTTGTTCTCCAGGTGGAAGTTGAGGTCCCCGAGGAGGATGTAGTCAGCGGAGAGGAGGGCGTGTGGGCTGATGAAGTCGGCGATGTCCTCGCTGAATTGTGTGCGTGGTCCCGGGGGTCTGTAGATGAGGGTGCCTCTGAGGGTGGTCTTGGGGTTGACGTGGATCTGGAAGTGCAGGTGTTTGGCGGGTGCGAGGTTGTCGTCGGTGTTGGTCGTGATGCGGATGGTGTTCCTGCGGATGATGGCGATGCCTCCTCCTGTCTGGTTGACGCGGTCCCTCCGGATGATCTTGTAGCCGTCCGGGATGGCGATGGCGATGTCGGGCGCTGAGGAGGCGTTCATCCAGGTTTCCGTGAGAAAGGCGACATCTGGGTCTGTGGTGTCGAGCAGGTTCCAGAGCTCGACGGCGTGTCTGTGGACGGAGCGGGTGTTGAGCAGGATGCACTTCAGGTGGGTGCTGCTGGAGTTCGGCATGGTGGGTGCTGGTGTAGCGTGGGTCCGGTCGCAGGTGAACTTGCAGGAGTGGCAGCTGAAGGGTCCGTGGGTGCGTCTCGGTGTGGCTCGGTAGCAGCCCGGGGTTCGGCCGGTGTTGAGAGCGTTGAGTTCGGTGGAGTCGTAGGTTCGTCTGGTCGGCTTCCGGCGGGTGGGCTGGGGTCTGCGGGGGCACCTGCAATGTATATAAAACTGTCATCTTCCATGGGGCATATGTACAAGCCCCTATCGCCACTACACCGTCACTTTTACCGACGTTGTGTTGGCGATAGAGGCTGCGCCTTATGTACAAGGCAGTGTTATGCCTTTTAACGTGGCTTAACACTGCCTTGTACATAGGGCCCCCTTTCACGCAACGGTAAGAGTGAAATGGGCTTGCAGTGGGTGTTGTAGTGGGCGTTCCACCGCAACACCCATTGTATTTGACGCTGCCCCTGATGCAGCGCTACTCCGGAAATAATTTCTAAAACCATGTCACCTTTCCCTGAAGTGCAAAATCATACATCTACTCATCAGTGGGGCCCATAACACCGCGAGTCACTCAAAAACACTTCCATCCTACTTCATGGAATGGTGAGATTCAAAGGAGAGCTACTGTATCATAGCGGAGTGTCTAAACTAAAACTAGATATTTATACTATTTACACCTGCAGTTTAAATGTGTTTACCATTGTTTTTATTAACAAAACATTTGTTTAGACACGCCACCATTATGGTTGACGAATCTGCTAGTAAAGAGTAGGCGTAGGAAAATACAAGACCAGCTTAATTCTCCATTTATCTAATTTCTATTAAAAGCAAAGTTTAGCATGTCTAAAAGTTTATTCACTTTATTTATTCCTTTATTTTAAACGACATTAAAGGAATAAGAGTTGTATTTCAAACAGTTATACTCATTTATTTCAGAAATTCAGAAATAGACATTTTATTTAGATTTTAGTAAAATTCATGTTCTCCTTACTTCCCTTACTAATAACCTCATCTAAAGCTCAATTCTCATTCAAAGGAAAAATAGAAATTATTCTAAGTTGTACATGTCAGAAAAATCAGCATACCGACAGCATCTCTGGAGGAAATCGAAAAGGAGTTTTTTCTCAAGTAAAATCAGCACTTTTTATACCTTTTCACTAACTTTATCTATCTACAACAGTAACTACCAGCATAAAGTCGAGTTCTGATTGGACAATTTAGGGATGGATGAGCATCACCTCATCATTCTAATATTCGCTTTCCGTTGTGTCAGCTGAATTTTAAAGGGTCCTTTGTTTAAGAAAGTCTTTGGCCTAGTCACATCCTCAACTAGCAACTCCATGAACTTTTCCCACGTTCAGTATTTCAAACGTCCATTCTTTTTGGCAGTCATCAGGACTTCCAGGGCATGTTGGCCTTGAACTGCTTTCATTCAGGCACAGGCAGCTCTCATTCATTCTCGTCTTTCAGCCGCGCATGCGCTTTTTCTCTCGCTGTCTCAATAATCAAGAGACTCCATTTTTTAGTAGGCCTCACAAGCCAGAATGGGAACTATCATAGAAACAAACACAAATAAATGTTAGATTATTGAATTTTAGCCTTTCTGTTCACCTCCGTCCATACTATGGTTTCCCTATTAGTTATTACCTAGCAAACAAGCACATTTATGCGTGATATGCTCACCTGTCTCCAACCTCCAGCCACAAATACATAGACAAAAAGCACAATTATGGCATTTTCGATTATTTAATAGCTGCTCATCAGTTCAGGACACGACAGAATCACATATTTAGTTAATTATGATTGCAACATAAGCAAAATTATTTTCCCACGTGTACTTGTCTAGGTGCAAATTTTATTCTAGGTTGGTTAATTTCACACATCACTCAATTAGTTCAAATTATGGTTATGGAAGTGTGATTTCACAAGGGGTATACAACATTTTGTTTCTCCACCTTGCTCCATCACCCCCTATGTACAAGGGTGGCGTACATAGGAGGCAGCACCAAAATTAAGACCAGGAAAACCCTGGTCTTAAGTTGGCGAAACGAGGAGAAATACACTAATTCTCCTTGTTTTTGCTTTTTCCATGTGTGCTGCCTTGTGCAGCACACATGGAAAAAGCAAAATGCCATGGTTTGTTTATGTGTAGGAAGGTGTCCCTTCCTGTACATAGACAAACCTTGAGAAAATATTCCATTTTGTCACTTTCATGTGTGCTACAAGAAGCAGCACACATGAAAGTGACAGAATTGCATTTTTGGATTGTTTATGAGCAGAAAGGGATACCTTCCTATACCTAAACAATCCTCCCCTGCACCCAGACACCCTTTCACTCTGGTGCAAGGGTGCCTGCGTTGGCGCTAAGTTGCTAAACTTAGCACCATCGCAGGGGGAAACACAAGGTTGCACCACATTCTTATAAATATGGTGCAGCCTTGCATTTCAGAAGTGGCGGAGCGTGTTGTTAAGCCAAGGAAGCTAACGACACGCTCTGCCACTTCCTAGTACATATCCCTCTATGTTTCAAAGACAGCAGCTCTGAGCTGTCCTGTTGATTTGTGAAAATGTTGATACACAGATAGACTGTGTACGGCTGCTATTAAGGGCTATTTTTAGCACATGATATAGGAAAGCGTGTGAATTTCACTTATGTTTTCCAAGCTGTGGGAAAGCTGTTAGGCTACAACAAAACAGTAAGTTCTCTTCTTTCAAATGACCCCTTTTAAGGCAGACTCTGGCCTCTATGTTGGTGTAAAAAAAAGACGTTTTATAGACCTTACCCTCTTGAATTCCCCCCTATTCTTTTTTAATCCAAATAGCAGACTAACATGTCCACCACTCAAATAATTTCATATTTCCCTATACTAAATTTCCACTAATCCTGTTTAGGTTCCAGAGTAGCGTGCTACCGTCCAAAAAGCACTTCAACACTGCCTCAGGCGGCAGCAAGTGCTATATGAATCCAAACCCTTCCCTCTTTCATCCCTCCACTATCATTTCAATCCGAATAAAAGACTAACATGTCCACCTCTCAAATTAATTTCATTTTTTCCTAGACTAATTCACAACTAATCCTTCTTGGGTTGCAAAGAAGTGTGCTCCCCTCATAAGGCGTTGCAAGCGCTATATAAATGCAAACTTTTCCCTCTTCTAGCCCTCCGCTATCCTTCGCAATCCAAATAACAAAGTAACATATCCAATGCTCAAATTAATTTCATATTTTCTATACTAATTCACCACTAATCCTTTTGGGTTCCGGAGTAGTGTGCTACTCGCTGAAAAAGCACTTGGACGCCTCATCAGGGGTAGTAAGCGCTATATAAATGAAATTACAATACAATATAATACTACAATACCATCTGCGTATTTCATACCATCTCTTTAGTGAACGTGTTTCGCTAGATGGAGCTAATAAAGTAAATCTACAGCCTTGTATAAATGTAGCAGGGGCGACACCTAGTGCTGATATAGGAAGCGCTTGCTGTGATGAAGTTTAGCCCAGGTGATCTACCTTTTGGATATAGCTGTTCCCATTTTTAAACACTACTCATATTTTTGAAGAACCCCTGTAAAAAAATGGTTCCAAACCAAAATAGTGACTTTTGTTTTGAAAAGTGCTTAACCCGCCAGTGGCTGTGCCTGCTTCAGAGAGCTCAAGTGCTGGCTGATGTGATGGGGTTGAAAGTCTTGTTTACACTCATTGCTTGCCCGCTACTTGCTAGTCCCCCAGCTGCAAGTAAGCTGAGGGTCTGAGGTTGGACCGGGAGGGAGGGGGAGCAATCCTGTGATGTCGTTGTGGGTGTCAAAAGATGTGACAATGCCTTGACTATGTAGAGGGCTCTGATACCTTCAGGTCTAGCCAGCGCTTGGGAATCCTCTTTAAATAATTAAATAAATATCCTTTTCTCCGCCGACTTAGGGGCAGATTTACAGAAAACTGACGGATCTGTAGAGATGCATTAGTTTCCTTGCCCTTTCGTGAAAAACCCGTGTGCCACGATGAATGCACCTTATTTACACTACGGCGTACTATGGCGGGTCAGGTGCGTCAGAAATTCGGACGCATCCGAAATTCGGACGCATCGTTTGGCAGAAAAGTCATGCATTGCTGGAATTGTGTCACAAGTACGACGCACCTGCAGCAATGCGTATTGCGGCCTATTCCCAATACACTGCATTACTCCTTACACCTGCTTCAAACAAGCATAAGGTTTTGACGCACCCTGCATACAGTATTACTGACGCAGGAATAATGTCACGCAGGGCAAGCAAAGAACTAGAAATAACTGGCTCTGTGTGCGTGTATTGGACCCTCCGCGCAGACACACACCCATCTACTTTCAGTGAAATGTTGGTGGACACAAAAAAAGAGTCTCCGCATGGTGACGTGTGACCCTCCTGCATTTAAACGCTGCAAGACTGTGCTCGTTCTGCAGCCAGTCTGAAGCTTAGTGAGTGGTGCTTCAGTGAGTGCAGGTTGTGCTGGTAAGTGCCATCACTGTCCCCCCCTACACCAGGACATTCCTTCTCACTTTGTCATGTCTTGCCTATGTGACTGATTGCTTTATGCAGGTAATAAGTAGAAAGGCATCTGCTTCCCAGCACAGTCCTCCCTCATAGAACGTTAAACCATCTACAAGGAATTAGTACTTGCTGGCTAAAATCTAGAGGTAAAGTGCACTTCTGTTTATATATGTGATTTAACTCTAAAACCTGATCTGGATCGTTATCATTGTTTAGGATAAAATTAATTTCTCCTAAACTCCCTTTAACGATGGAACTTAATAGTTCCTCAGATTTTTCACCTTTCCACCTCAGTCTTACACCATTCGGCCTATGTGGTTCAATGTTCACCACTGTTCTCCAAGGGTGGACAGTCCTGCCACCCCAAATTGTGGTTTCTAGAATGATACAATTATGGTCACTCAAGAAGGTGACTTCAATCCTAGGGACCAAACAATAGGGGACGATATTAGAAGACACAATAACATGGTCAATGATAGAACTGGTGTTCCTACTCTTAAACATAGGAACAATCTGGCCATTTTCATCGTTTAAGTATTGTAAAATTTCCAAATCATGGTCTCCCATAAATTTGTTAAGTAATTCGCCGTAAGTATTATGGCGAAAATGCAGGTCGTCCATTCCAGTGTTACTTTTGACCCCACAGACCTTTTGGGTAGACATTTCACAGATAGGGATATTAAAATCGCCCACCCAAATAAAATCAAAGGAAACATTTGATTCTGCAATCAAGTTCTCAATAGCAATGGCCAAATCCTTCACAACTTGCTGTCCAGTATTATAAAAGATGTTATTGTAAAAAGTAAGTAGAAGTACATTACGACCGTGCTTCTCATGCAACCAGAGAATCTGTACATGGGCCCCCACACTCAAAAACCTCTCCACAATAGGAGACTGATTAATAGAAACTAATATCAAAAGACCACCTTTGGCTCTTCCTGACACAGAACCCTGTGCTAATAAGTTGTATGAAACAAAACCCTCGTAGTTAACAAGATCCGTACACCATGTTTCTTGAAAACAAATAATGTCGTGTGAATTATTTAAATTCATCCAGCCCAAAATATCACCTTTAGAGTTCAACCCAGCGATATTCCAGCTAACGATAGATATCCCATTTTTGCCTCAGATGCCGATCATTTCTGGGGTGGGAACTTCTAGTTGTACGTCCCCTGCACTTTGATCGTTATCTTGTCTACCCCTTTCATCTACACCCATACTTGGGTTAGCTGTTCGTAGAAGCCCAGGGTCTTCAGATAATTCCAAATCTTTATCAACCTGGCTAGCGGGCATAACCTCTGTGCTAATATAACAATCCGGGTTAAATCAATCGTTAGCATCTAAAGAACTTAGGGCTTGGTACCGGTATAACACAGGTACCTCAAACACGGGATATCGATCAGTACGTCTACTGGGGGCAAAAAAACCTCTCTTATCTCTATCAATGGGTTCATGGATAATGTGGCTATAGAAAAAACCAAGTGGGCGTAAACTAATACCTTTATCAGAGTATGGTAACGAGGCCGCTCTTATCAAGGTGGTTGCAGCATAGGGAAGGTTTTTAAAATTAACAATAATGCAGTCACCCTCAATACTCTTTCTGGAATTGCCAATCCAATTAACCCTTCTGGTGGTGAGGATCTGATTAGAAGAATTCATAGGGAACCCACATTGTCGATTGAACCAGAACATCGTTTTATTTTTAAGAGAATCAGGTGATTCCGGCTGATTCTGGTTCTTATTCTGTTCCAAGGGTGGCACATTTGTTAAGACAGCCACATACCGAGCACAATCGTGAGGTAGATTGATAGTGTGGCTCCGCTTGACTTCGATGGATGTCTGGCCACTCTTGGGTTCTACAGCTGCCGGATTCTTCTTACCACCGGTAGATTGGGAATTATGCTCGCCTGCTACTATCTTGTCCATCTCCCCGCTACGTATTAGGTATACCTGGAGCAACAATACTAACCCTGTGTCCTTCCGCTGCTTCCCTCGAACTTTTTTACCAGTTCACTATGGGCAAATAAATGATCCCCTATCCTAGAGTCTAGAAAGGGAGTCTAGCTTTTCGGACAAAGGTTTAATCAAGCTCTCTATTTTAGCACCAATGATATTAAGTAATTGCTCAAACTCGACCGTCATTTAATTTTACTGTACTAGGGCTACCCATTTACTCCTCTCTACCTGATATGCTTTTGGGCAGTGTTTTAGCTCCCTTATTATTATTATTTCCACCTCGTTTTTTGTTTGAGCTTTTCTACAGCCCCTCCTAGTTTTAGGAACTGGAAACCTTTGAGTTGAAGTATTTAATATATCAACTAGTATGGTTGGTGTTATTGGTATTTGGGCTGAGACCTTCGGAGATGTACTAACTAGATTACTAGACTCCCTACTTACTACAAGAGGGACTAGTGATGGTGTTAAGGGCATTGGTGGCAAACTACCTGAACCCAATGAAAGTCGCCGTTCTGTTCTATCAATTTCATTATTAATTACATTTACTGCTCTCACCAGATAACTATCGAGCGTTGCACTAGCCTGCTCAAGGGGGGTTTTATTTCCCTTCCGCTTTGACATAGTTGCAGGAAATAACAAAACACAAATTAATTTCAAATGTACACGAAGCTAATATGATTTAAATGCTAAAAAGAGGACAAAATTACCTCGAAATGTTAAAATTGGGAGAGTAATAATCAAGTCCACTACAAAAGGTTCATCGTCCCTTTACGTAAACTAAAGTGGCACTTGAAAGTCTTACTTCGTTGCTGTGGAGGTGTCCTGAATTGGAAAACCCAAGGGGTCTGGCCCAGCCCAGCCTCATCCGTATCGGACGGCCTCAGACGGCAGGCCCTTTGCCCGGGCTTGGCCCGGCGTGAGCCCGCAGGACAGGAAATGGTGTTTAGCTAAATCACCCCCGATGACAAAGGGGAGGGGCCGCTGGTGTCATGCTTGCCCCTGCAGCCTCCTGGGTCCAGTAGTTTCTCCTGCGGTGATCTGCCCCACACAGCCGCCGGTAAACGCTGCATCTCCCGCGGGAGCGCGAGGTCAATATCAATGCCCCCGGTGACAAGAGGAGGGGCCGCTGGTTTCGTGCTTGCCCCTGCAGCCTCTTGGGTCCAGTAGTTTCTCCTGCGGTGATCTGCCGCACACAGCCGCTGGTAAACGCTGCGTCTCCCGCGAAGCGGGAGTCGCAAGGTCAATTTCAATGCCCCCGGTGACAAGGGGGAGGGGCCGTTGGTCTTGTGCTTGCCCCTGCAGCCTCCTGGGTCCAGTAGTTTCTCCTGCGGGGATCTGACCCACACAGCCGCCGGTAAACACTGCGTCTGGTTGGGGAATCTTTTCCGTCTTGGAAGTATGCACCAGACACTCCAGCTGAAGGCAATAGGCCTCATTCTGGGTCAACATTAATGTGTGTCCCAACGCTGCTAAATGGCAGAATTATACTTGTGTTTGACTAGATTACCAGCTTGCTCCTCATATGCTCTTGCAGAGCTAATTACCCTTTAGTTGTTCTAGGAAATTTGCACCGGAAAATGCATTATTTCACCTCATTTGTAAAATTAATTCATGATATAAGCACTACTGCACTCCTCGCCTCTGGAGGTTGTTGTTGAAATTTGGGCCAGGTATTGTGCCACAACACTTTAAAAGATTACCAGGTGCCACTGCTCACATGGAGTGTAGGTAAGCCATATTAGTCTGAAAAGAAAAGGTTTATGCTTTATTCTCATGTTATTTATGTGCTTCAAAAGTGAACCTGAATTTAATAGGGATTTTTATGTGATAAACATTTACCTCTCCTAATCGTATAGTCAGGTAGTAGATATTCATGCTTATTTAATAGCAAAGAGACCATCACAATACTTTTGCAAGAGTAGTTGTTAGTCCTGCCATCTTTTGGCATGGTTTCCCCTGTCTTTTTGTTCTCTGACCTTTTGTTTTTGACTGTGTGCTATATTTTGTTTTTGCTGATGTTAGGATTCTGGGCACTTTACCACTGCTGACCAGTGCTAAAGTGAAAGTACTTCAATCAATCAATCATTGACACTTATAAAGCGCGCTACATACCCGTAGGGTCTCAAGGCGCTGGGGGGGGGAGGGCGGTGCCGCTACTGCTCGAACAGCCAGGTCTTCAGCTTCTTCCTGAAGGAGAGGTGGTCTTGGGTCAGGCGCAGGTCGGGAGGGAGGGAGTTCCAGGTCTTGGCGGCCAGGTAGGAGAAGGACCTTCCTCCTGTAGTCGCTCTTCGGATGCGGGGGACGGCGGCGAGGGCGTGGTTGGCTGATCGGAGGTGGCGTTTGGGAGCGTAGAAGTTGACTCGGCTGTTGAGGTAGCTCGGGCCTTGGTCGTGTAGGGCTTTGTGTGCGTGGGTGAGGAGGCGGAAGGTGATTCTTTTGTTGACGGGGAGCCAGTGAAGGTCTTTCAGATGTCCGGAGATGTGACTGGTTCGTGGGATGTCGAGGATGAGTCTGGCTGAGGCGTTCTGGATCCGCTGGAGTCTCTTCTGGAGCTTGGCGGTGGTACCGGCGTAGAGGGCGTTGCCGTAGTCCAGTCGGCTGGTGACGAGGGCCTGGGTGACGGTCTTCCTGGTCTCGGTGGGGATCCACCAGAAGATCTTCCGTAGCATGCGTAGGATGTTGAAGCACGCCGAGGAGACGTTGTTGACTTGCCTGGTCATGGAGAGGGAGGAGTCCAGGATGACGCCCAGGTTTCGTGCATGGTCAGTCGGTTTGGGTGCGGTGCCCAGGGCGGGGGGCCACCAGGAGTCGTCCCAGGCGGAGGGTGAGGAGCCCAGGATGAGGACCTCCGTCTTGTCCGAGTTCAGTTTCAGGCGGCTGGTCGTCATCCACTCGGCTACCTCTTTCATCCCTTCGTGCAGGTTGGCTCTGGCGGCGGCGGGGTCGTTGGTCAGGGAGAGGATCAGCTGGGTGTCGTCGGCGTAGGAGATTATGCTGAGGTTGTGTTTGCGTACGATGGCCGCGAGGGGGCTCATGTAGACGTTGAAGAGGGTGGGGCTCAGGGATGATCCTTGGGGGACGCCGCAGATGACTTCGGAGGCCTCTGACTTGTACGGTGGTAGGCGGACTCTCTGTGTTCTTCCGTCGAGGAAGGAGATGATCCATTCCAGCGCCTTGTCCTGGATGCCGATGTTGCTGAGGCGCCGTACTAGGGTGCGGTGGCAGACCGTGTCGAATGCCGCGGAGAGGTCTAGGAGGATGAGGGCCGCTGTTTCTCCATTGTCCATCAGGGCTCGGATGTCATCGGTGGCGGCGATGAGGGCGGTCTCGGTGCTGTGGTTGGCTCTGAAGCCGGACTGTGAGGGGTCGAGGGATCCGTTCGTCTCGAGGAAGGCGGCCATCTGCTTGTTGACGATCTTCTCGATGACTTTGGCTGGAAACGGGAGGAGCGAGATGGGGCGGTAATTCTTGAGTTCGGAGGGGTCCGCTGTGGGTTTTTTGAGAAGAGCGCTGAGTTCGGCGTGCTTCCAGCTCTCGGGGAAGGTGGCGGTGTCGAAGGATGTGTTGATGATGTCTCGCAGGTGGGGTGCGATGACAGCGTCGGCCTTGTTGAAGACGTGGTGAGGGCAGGGGTCGGTCGGTGATCCGGAGTGGATGGAGTTCATCGTGCGGATGGTGTCTTCGGTGCTGATCGGGGTCCAGGCGTGGAGGGTGGTGGTGGGGGGTGGTTGTTCGGTCATGGTGTGCGTTGGTTGGTTGTTGAAGCTGTTGTGTATGTCGGCGATCTTGTTGTGGAAGTATGAAGCGAGGGAGTTGCAGAGGTCTTGCGATGGGGTGATGTCGTTGTTTCCTGCGCTGGGGTTGGAAAGCTCTTTCACGATGTTGAAGAGTTCCTTGCAGTTGTGTGCGTTGTTGTCCAGCCGGTCCTTGAAAGCTGTTTTCTTGGCGGCGCGGATCAGCTGGTGGTGTTTCCGGGTGGCAAGTTTGAAGGAGGTCCTGTTGTCCGGTGTCGGTTCCCTTCTCCAGACTTTCTCGAGGGCTCGGCAGTTCTTCTTGGAGCTCTTGAGTTCGTCGGTGAACCATGGGGCCTTCTTGCTGCCGGGTCTGCTAGGCGGGGTCCTCAGAGGGGCGAGCTCGTCCGCGCAGATGCTGATCCACTTCGTGAGGTTGTTGGCGGCCTGGCTGGGGTCTGCTGAGCTGGCAGGAGGGTGCTGGCTCAGGGACGTGGCGAGCTGGTCTGCTGTGATCTTGTTCCAGCTTCTGCGGGCGGTCTGTTGCTGGTGGTGGTGGGTCGTCGTTCTCTTGAAGGTGAAGTGGACGCAGCTGTGGTCCGTCCATTGAAGCTCAGTGGCGTGGCTGAAGCTGACGTCTTTGCTGGAGGAGAAGACTGCGTCGAGTGTGTGTCCGGCGCGGTGGGTGGGGGTGGACACCAGTTGCTTGAGTCCCAGGTTGGCGAGGTTGTCGAGCAGGGTGCTGGAGTTGCGGTCGTTGTTGTTTTCCAGATGGAAGTTGAGGTCTCCCAGGAGGATGTAGTCAGCGGAGGGGAGGGCATGCGGGCTGACGAAGTCGGCGATGTCCTCGCTGAAATGTGTGCGTGGTCCGGGGGGTCGGTAGATCAGGGTGCCTCTGAGGGTGGTGTTCGGGTTGGTGTGGATCTGGAAATGCAGGTGTTCGGCGCTGGTCAGGGTGTTGTCGGTGCTGGTCGTGAGACGGATGGTGTTCCTGTGGATGATGGCGATGCCTCCTCCCATCTGGTTGGCGTTGCGGTCCCTGCGGACGATCTTGTAGCCTTCTGGGATGGCGATGGCGATGTCGGGAGCTGAAGAGGCGTTCATCCAGGTCTCTGTGAGGAAGGCAACGTCAGGGGCTGTGGCGTCTAGGAGGTTCCAGAGTTCTACGGCGTGTCTGTGGACGGAACGGGTGTTGAGCAGGATGCACTTGAGGTGTGTGCTGCTGGTGTTCGATTTGGCGGGTGCTGGTGTGAGGCAGGTCCGGATGCAGGCGAACTTGCAGGCGTGGCAGCTGAAAGGTCCGTGGGTGCGTCGTGGAGTGGCTTGGTGGCACTCTGGGCGTCGGCCGGTGTTGAGTGCGCTGAGGGTGGCGGCGGAGTACGTCCTGCGGGTCGGTCGGGATCGTCGAGGTCCAGGGGTCCTGGCACTGGGTGCGGTCCAGGCGCGGACGGGCGCAGACGGGCTTACCTTTGGCGCGCCTTCGGCGCGCCCGCTGCGCGTCAACGCTGCGCGTTCGCACGGTCGCCATTTAAGGCGAAGTGCGCGGGTGGGCGGAGCAGCTGGGAGGCGGGAGCGGGGAGGGTACAGAAGAAAAAGGGGCGGGGCTAATGGCGGTGGCGGGAAGCGGGAGCGGGGAGGGAGAGCGGCGAGGTAGGCGGGCAAGCAGGAAGGAGACAGGCACAATGGAGGTCAAATACACGAGGAGAAAAACGTCACAGAGAAAAACAGGCAATAATACAGGACAAAACGGGGAAAAAACAGTGGAAACGCGATCTCGGGCACAGAAACAAAACAAGCACAATTTTCCGACAAAACGGGCAAAAACCAAAGGGGAGCGCTCAAGGCAGCAGCGAGAACGGCGCTGAGGCAGAGGCAGGCACTGGGGGCACACGCAGCAGCTGGTGGCCGTGCGGCGCGGGGGTGTCCCACAGGTGGGTCAAACTCACCTGCGTCGCACGGTCGCCATTTAAGGCCAAGTGCGCGGGTGGGCGGAGCAGCTGGGAGGCGGGAGCGGGGAGGGTACAGAAGAAAAAGGGGCGGGGCTAATGGCGGTGGCGGGAAGCGGGAGCGGGGAGGGAGAGCGGCGAGGTAGGCGGGCAAGCAGGAAGGAGACAGGCACAATGGAGGTCAAATACACGAGGAGAAAAACGTCACAGAGAAAAACAGGCAATAATACAGGACAAAACGGGGAAAAAACAGTGGAAACGCGATCTCGGGCACAGAAACAAAACAAGCACAATTTTCCGACAAAACGGGCAAAAACCAAAGGGGAGCGCTCAAGGCAGCAGCGAGAACGGCGCTGAGGCAGAGGCAGGCACTGGGGGCACACGCAGCAGCTGGTGGCCGTGCGGCGCGGGGGTGTCCCACAGGGGCTTCCTGTATGAAATGTAATAGAATTTGTTTTTTCCATGATTGGCATGTTTGAATTACTAGTAAATCCCTAGTACAGTGCACCATGTGTGCCAAGGGCCTGTAACCAAATGCTACCTGTAGGCCTGCAGCACTGAGTGTACCACTCACATTGGTAGCCCTGCAAACATGTCTCAGCCCTAGCACTGCAATGTTTGTGTGTGCAGTTTAAATTGTCATGTCAACCTGGCAAGTGCACCCACTTGCAAGGTCCAAACCTTCCCTTAAATTAAATGTAAGCCCGCCCCTTATTTTTAGGCAGAATGTAGACTCCTGGGCAGGGGGCAGTGCATTTAAAAGGTAGGACATGTACTGTTGTGTTTTACATGTCCCATAGGTTGGCAATGGAGCTACCCTGAAACATCTTACAGTTGTATCTTCCAATTGAGAGCTGATGGAAAATTGGAGTTTGAGGTCCCTGGACCCAAAATGTCAAAATATATCTTTTAGTGAAGTTGGTTTTTAAATTACAGGTCTGAAAAAGCTACTTTTAGAAGGTTGACATTTTCTTACTTTAACCAATCTGTGCCTCTGTCTGTTCCTGGATACATGTCTGGGTTAGGATGACAGTTGGGCTGTTTGTGCGTTCACTCTAGACACTCACTCAAAGAGAGCAGAGTTGTGCCCTGCATATCCTGTTGGCCCATCACCAGGCTGATGGGTCTTCCTGAGCTAAAGTGTTTGGAGGAGTTGAACTGACACCTAAATAGGGCTGTGCCTGTCATACACAAAGAAGTCTCCACCCTGTGTAGTGTGTCTGAAGCCAAGGCAGGGATAGGCAGTGTCTTGTGCAATATAAAAGACTGTCCTTTAAAATGTTTCCGACTTCAAAGGCTAAAATAGGTATAAATACTGGACCTATGATCTACTGCTACTTTGCTGTTTGCTTTGTTGTGTTGGCCTGCTGCTAGCTGCTTCTCTCCTGGGAGTGAAATGACTGGACTTTGCTTTCTACATCCTGCTTCCAAGGTGCGCGGTTCTCCAGGGGCTTGCATTGACCTTGCCTCCTGTTAAGAAGTCTCATGGCCATCAAGACTACACCTCCCAGCACCTGGGCACTCTTGCTAGGTCCTGTCTTGCCAAGTGGTGCCCAATCCAGTTCCTGGGTCCTTGGATGTGAGTTCTAATGATCTCAAGAAGAAAATCCATGCATCGACTCTCAGTGCCATTCCGAATCGGCACTTCGCTGCAAAACTCAATGCATCACCGCTTCCAGCACTGGAGCATGGTCCCCGTTTGACGCATTCGACAGCTGCTTACAACGCAGCCCCTATTCTGTTTCAGTGCTTCAGAGGAACCGCTGCTGTGTGACTTTAGAACACAGCATTACCAGAATCCGTGACACACCGCTCTGACTCTGACACAGTACTGGCTTCATCACTGTGGAATCGACGCAGCATAGCTTGACTTTTGACGCATCATCCCTTGATGCCGATTTCTTCATCGACACCGCACAATTGGCTCATCACCTCCCCTGCAAGAGTAAGCAACTGACTCATCACCTCCCCTGCCTAGCAGTAAGGAATTTATGATTCATCTCCCCTTTAGGAGTAAGGAATCAACACATCACTTGCTTTTCCAATGCTTTACCTCCCATGCACCTCACATCATCCTTGATTTTTGACGCATCAAAGGTACTTTGTCCCGATCAAGGCATTAATTTATTTCAATGTATTAGACTTGCTTTCATCTTTTAAAAGTGATATCTTGACTTGTGCATGTTGGATTTTTGGAGTCCTTTTGTATTGTTTTCACTGTGTATATTGTGTGTGTGTATGTGTGTGCAAATACTTTACACATTGTCTCTGAGATAAGCCTGACTGTTCTTGCCAAGCTACCAAAGGGGTGAGCACGAGTTATTCTGCGGGTGTAACTTAATTGCCCTGACTAGAGTGAGGTTCCCTACTTGGACAGGGTGCAAACCACTGCCAACTAGAGTCCCCATTTCTAACATTGGTGATCAGCATTAAGGATAGGACTTGTAGTTGTGCAGTGCATACAGTGATTGGTGTACACTACTTCCATATCTCAGACCATTACACCCCAACATAATGTTTTTACTTTTCACTATTTTTGCAAATCTTGTGTTTTTTGCCACAGTCATGCCTCGGTCTGTTGAGCCATCAGCTGTAGCTGCAGATATAGTGCTTGAGGTAGAGAAGCTGGAAATGCATACTGTGCTTCACCTCAAAATGTTCTGGAGGGAGCACAAATGTCCTTTTAAAGGCCTCACTAGGAAGGAAGAGCTGCAAAAGGTGCTGAAGACCTGGTTGGAAGCCAGGGAAGCTGGTGAGCACCCATATGTTAATGATAATGTGGATATGGAGGAACAGCGCCTGCATGGTGAATTTGTGGATCAGGATCTACCTGAGGAGGAGAGCACCCTCCAGGGCAATCAGCAGCGTGTCCTTCAAAGGTCCGTCCACAGAGGAGCTGGAGGACAGGCACGTACTAGAAAGCACAAGTTGGAGCTGGGCTTAAAAAGCTCAAACTGGAGCATGAGAAGGAGCTACCTAGACTCAGAAGAGAGACAGAAAAAGATAACTTGTTCATGGAGAAGAATACATTGGCCATGGAAAAACGAAAAATTATGTTAGCTCAGGTGCTGAGTTTGAAAGAGCTGGATTTGAAGGCCTACTTCAGCACAGATGATGGCAGCAATTCTAACGTGCAATCTGAAGGAAAAGTGCACATACCCAAGTACTTAGGCAAAGAGTACACCAGGGAGAATGACCTACATATGGGGTTTCAGGATTTAGAGTCAGCTCTCCACATGAATCGGGTCCCTGAAAGAGAATGGGGCAGGTTTGCAAAACTACAACTGAGGAGGGTAGGGTCACATTGTTGACACTAGGGAAAGCAAGTGAGCTTACATACCCTGTCATGAAGGATGCCCTAATCACTATGTAGGCTGTGAGAAGTTGGCCTGGCATATGATGTACACTATTCTAGTGGGCACCTTGCACCAGTCCAAACTACCCTTATTGATGGTAGGTTTAAGACAACCTTTATGGAAAGCTATCCTAGTGGTAGCTGCGGAGAGCAGCCTTCAGGCTAAGTCTTGAAGGAATGTAAAGCAGCTTGTTTTACCAGTCTATAATCTCTTGAATGATCAAATGAAAGTACACCACACAAGGTATACATATAAAATATATGTATTTATTCTAAACATAACCCCTCAAGTCTCTTTATGAGGCTAGAGACCAAAGTACAATACAAGGAACTTAATTAGCATACGATAAGTTGCACAGTATACGTTTTGCCCAAGGGGCCTCACAAACCATATACTAAAATAGTGGTATAAGAACCATGTGAGGGTTAGAAATCAGGCCTAGGGCCTGTAGAAGCACTCGGGCAACCAGGAACCACCCAAGGAAGGGACGCAGGAGACACACGGGGGACGAGTGCAGTGTCTAAACACAGCAGCGAATCACCATTGACTTTCTATGGAGAACGAACAAGTTCCAATTTTAAAGATTAAGGACACTTAGAGGTGAACTACGATGGAACCCTCTTAGACTTAGACACTTCGAGAGTTAAGACCCACGTGAGCACTGGAGTACTTGTGTTACCTCACCCAGGGAAGCCGGGTGCATAGGTGCCTTTTAGTGTCGAGTTTTGTCGTCAATTCCAATGGAGAGCTGGGAAGAAGTGCTGCAGGCGACCAGAGGAAAAGTGTCCAGGTGGATCCAAGGGTGGATCGGAGATGTGAAGAACCTGAAAGCAGAGGGAACAGAGTCTGGGTCACTAGCCAGTGACCAGGATGGCAAAAGGAAGATGCCAGACGATGTCAGTTGCTTTTGCTTTCAAGTGGAGTAGGTGAAGCTTGACTCTTCAGCCACGAGGCGCAGGAGGCGTTGACGCTGACCAGGAGCTGGATTTGAGCTGTCCCACAAAGGATGTCGAGTGCTGTAGCATCGCAATTTGGATTGGACTCAACAAGCCTTGGCAACAGCAACCCATGCAAGATGACAAGATTGGCTTCGGTGCAGACCAGCAAGGTCTGAGGGACTCACTTGTTTGGAGCAAACAGGAAAGCTCAAGAAACAAAGGATTGTCCTTCGTGGGGACCCACTAGCCAACAGACTAGGGATCGCGAAGGAGCATCGATCTGCGGTGAAGAAAACGGGCCCATGGAACACTCGTGGAGTGTAGGCCTCTCAGCTTTGGTGCAAAAGGTGCTCGGGGCAAGGGCAACAAATAGCCCAATGCACAACTTTGGAAAACTTCGGGAAGTAGGTGCAGTTGCAAAATTGCAGGATGTCCATGAGTTCCGGTCCCACGTCTCTCGTGTCAGCTACAGGTCTCAGCTTAGCTGGGGACTCGTGTCAGCCTCGGAGATGTCTGGAAGTCCATGTCCTGTGTCGCAGATTCTTCGGGATCCGGCGGGAGCCTCGAAAATGCAGACCGGCAAGATGCGCTTTTGGTGCCTGTTTCAACAGGGAGGTCACTCCTTGACCTCAAGGGAGATTCTTCAGTCTTTCAGTCGAAATGAAATGTCGAAAGTCCAAGATTTCTTCTTCAGAGTTTCGTCAAGGATAATCTAAAGTACTAGGGACTGGGTTCCTATACCTATACCAAGTTTAGGGGTTTGGCTAACTCTGGGGTCCCACTTATGGGAGGACCTGAGGAAGGGGTGGTTACACCCCTTCCCCTTTGTCCAGTTTCATGCCAGAGCTGGGGCAAAGTGCCCCAGCAACCAGTTTGAACTGGGAAATGCATGGAGCACCTTGTGTGCCCCAGACAGTGTCTGAAAAACATTCACTGAATGCAACCCACCCTGCCCCAATACACTAAAAGCTGTCTGGGGAGATGCTGGCACATCCCTGGACAGGAAACCTATTGTCCAAGCCTCCTCTGCCAGAGTTTCGTTCAGCAGCAGGAGGTCAGACTTGTGTCTGTGGCAGCAGCATCCCTTTTGTGATGCTGGGGCTCTGTTTAACTTTAAACGGGTAAACCAGTGTGTACATGTCTTCTCCCTCTAACAGGGTGGAATGCTACCCCGCCGCCAGAACAGGGGGGAGGGGGGGGGAGTATTCCAAAGTGTTTGACATCAAACACGAAATGTTTTGATAAAGCCAAACCAAAGTTAGCATTAACCACGAGGATTATAATGCACTTAAGAGTATATGGTATGGCTATATCATGGAACAGCTATAAGGAGATATTTCTAAAAGCTGCAGAGGGGGTCAGCTCATGCTAGGGCACCCTCTCACACAAAACCAAGCACTCTGCCTTCAGGATTGTCAAGGGCTGCCATAGGAGTGACTTATAGGTTAATATGTGTCTATATGTAAAGGTAGATATAGGTAGACTATATCCAAGTAAGGGGTGCTTACACCACCTTACCCAGGCTGCAAGTGCAGACCTGTGGTGCCATTTTGGAAGGCTTCCCAGGGGTGGCATCATACATGCTTCAGCCCCTGGTAGGCCTTTGGGGTACCTATGCCCTGGGTACCTAAGGTACCATATACACGGTCTCACAAGGGTAACCCAGTAACTAATCTGGTATGTACCTAAAGTACATTGTATCAATTTAGAGAAAGCAGATAGCATGGGGCCCTGAATAGCAGGATCCCAGTCCAACTAACTCGAAAACCAGCAAAACAAAAGGCAAAAAGTGGGGGTAACCACATAGTCAGATTCCACCTTTCTACACACGGTCTTACTCCAGAAAATCACAGGGACAAGTATAGGAAGAGTACCAAACTCCTGAGCCAGAAACCTCAATAGGAGGGGCAGGAACACAAGTACCTGCAGTCTCTGCGCCCATTGCTGCCACCATCTCTCCTCAGCCTGCGCCTGAAGGCACATAAATTGAGTGGCTGGGCCCCAGCATCACTGGAGTCCGAAATCACACCAGAAGGGGCAGGACCACAAGTCCAGGCAGTCTCTGGGCGGCCGTCGCCACCACCATCTCACTGCAGCCTGCACCCGGAGGTACATAAATTGAGTGGCCGGGCCTCCGCTGTGGGGGAGCCTGAAATCGCACCAGGAGGGGTAGGACCACAAGTCCTGGTAGTCTCTGTGGCCTTCGCCACCACCATCTCTACAGAGCCTGCGCCACGAGGCCCATAAATTGAGTGGCTGGGCCCCCGCAGAGCGGGAGCCCAAAATCGCACCAGGAGGGGCAGAACCACAAGTCCAGGCAGTCTCTGCAGCCGTTGCCATCACCTTCTCCCTGCAGTCTGCGCCAGGAGGCGCGTAAATTGAGTGGCTGTACCCCCGGCCAATCTGTACCTGTCAGAGACCGGAGGAGGCTAGTCTGGCCACCCCTCTATCTTCTTGGCCAACATACAGGGACGTTTGTTTGCCTTATTGCCTGTTGCCGTGGGGGGGCAGGAATTACACGCCCAAGCCTGCAAAGTGGCTTTTACACTTCCACCTCCACCATCGCTGCTTTCATGCCAGGAGGCATTTATACACTGCCCAAGGTACCTGCAGCATCTTACAAAAAAAGCAACCCTGGCAGTCACAATATTTCAGATTATATTGATGACATAATTCTGTTCAACCTAGCAAAAAGAAAGAAAAAGGAGAAATCCTCTTGACACAGGAAACACAGGAAGTGCATTTATTAAGACATTGATACATTTATTTGATAAATATCAAAGTACCAAAATTAATACAAGAAATTGCAAGGACTCAGACACTTCAGTCTGGATAATACAGTCAAAGATCTCTACAATGATGAAGATTGTGATCCCGTCCTTGTTGCAAAGAACATGAAACAGCCAGCACGCGTTTTGTCATCACCGTGACTTTCTCGAGGCTGTGGAAACAATAGTAAAAACATGTATAAACACTTATTATATCCCTACAATGTATAATACATCCTATCCACATAGAACAGTGTATAGGCAGGATATAGCAAGAAAAGAAGGTCTGAAACCATGCAGAAAGGTGCAGAAATGTAACAATTAGTGTAGAAAATGGAAATAAATTCAACACAGAGTAAAGGTAAACCCAATACCAACAATCGCGTAAAGAAGAATAGAAAAAACATATCGTGATGTTTTCCAATCCATTTGGTGCATAAGACAAGCAGAAAAGGGAACATGGAGAAAGATTAACAGTGGAACCACCGATGTGAAGCAAAACCGTCATGTATCCAAAAGAGTATAGCTAAGACTCATGACCTAAGAGGTATACAAATTGTTTGAAGAAGTTAGATGGCTCAGCGGTAGTGGTAAGCAGATGTAATGGGAGTAAATCTGTAATATCGGCATACAAAGCTGAAAACATAAGAGTTACCAAAAATCAGAGACACAAATCTGAGTGTTTAGAATGAAATTGTAATGTCTAGCTTGGCTGTATGCTCACTCTGAAATTTGTATCTAGTGCAATTTTCGGTCACCGTTGCCTTAGCTAAATCATTTAGGGCTAGATGTAGGTAACTCTAATTTACCGACTCATAAATACCAAATTTTACCGATTCGGTATTTATGAATCGGTAAATTAGAAGGAGGGAGATGTAGGTAATTTTTCAATTTTAATTACCGAATCGGTAACATTCGGTATTTACCAAATCGGTAAATACCGATTCGGTATTGCCCATTGATTCCTATGGGCCTTGAAGCCCATAGGAATCAATGGGCAATACCGATTTGGTATTTACCGAATCGGTAAATACCGAATCCTGCAAGGGTGCAGGGGGTGTCACTATGACACCCTCTAGCACCCCAAGTACAGGCTTGTGTGACATGTGGCACACATACATGCCCTAAGGGTATGTCTGTGTGTCACATTGCACAGGTGTGCATGCACAGATGTGCATGCACACCTGAATTCGGTATGTTACCACCCAATAGGATTGGGTGGTAAAATACCGACTCTTAAGGGCCTGTGGCATTCTTAGGAGTGTCAGCTACATATGGATTTACTGAATCGGTAAATATACCGATTCGGTATTTTACCGATTCTGTAAATCTACCGATTCGGTAAATTTACAGAATCGGTAAAATATAGGCCCCCTACATCAGACAACCCTAATACCGGTCGGTAACGGCCGAATTCGGCAGTTTCCGACCGGTATTAGGGCTCCTCCATCTGGCCCTTAGTCGTGTCCTGAAAGACTTGTACTTGAAATCTGCCTGTTAGCAAAGAAATAATATATTCTGAATTAAAATTGCAAATTAGAATTTATCCGGCATGTCAATCACATGTAAGATTTTGAAATAATAACATCTGGATTTAAAATTATATGAATAATTGATTCCCGTCGTGACTTACATGTCAAAGTATTCTTTGTAGAAATTATGGATGACGATTTAATACAGCATCTAGGGTGCTATGATAAGTCCCAGGACCACTTACAACAAACCAAATTAAAAAAAAACAGGAGGGGGCAACACCGCAACAAATGCAGGAGAAGGGGCAACCACGAGATCAGTCTCATGCAATCTGAAGAATTGAGTCAGACCACAAACACTGAACAGGCTAGAGGAAATAATATATGTACCACTCTAAAAGAGAATATAACAATTGTGAACCTGTCTGACCATGCAGTCTCACAATGTGATACGGATGTGTTGATCAAAGGACGTGGTTTCTGTCCGAAAACACTACAGGCCTTTGCACATGTTTATATTGACCTGTTTAAATTCATCCGTTGTATGAAACTGAAAAAATTCTATGAAGAGAAACCTGTACCTGTGTATTCTATCAACCCTACGATATTACATTGTAATAAAACCTTTAAGGATATTCAGGATCTGAATTTACTGTTATCTTTGGATGATAGTTCTAATTCCCCTCCTTCTATCCTAGATATCTTATCTGATTTGGATATTGTACCCAATTTAAACTTAGACTGTGGCTTGCAACATAAATCCATGTTTATACCTCCTCTACCACCAGACAACCTGGTGGATGCATTTTACAAAGCAGTTACACATGATTTACACGGTAATGATTTGGATATAGTGGTAATGCGAAACACAGACTATATTCAAGAAATTGAGAGGCAACTCATGGATGGTCAGGGGTACATAAGACTAACTAGCAACCCACTCAGTGAAATTACCAAATACATAGAGCACAAACTAACTATGTTGAGAGAACACAGGCATATCACTGATATTGAGTATAAATACCTGTTCAACTCTTCACCTAGGGCACAATGCCTATACATTTTACCGAAAATTCATGAACCCAGTACTTTCCCACAAGGAAGACCTACAACTTCCAGTATTGGGTCTCCAACTGAACATATATCGGAATAGATAGATGTATACCTGCTGCCGTTAGTCCATAATCTCCCTTTCTACCTTAGAGATACAGGAGACCTTTCGAACAAATTGGAAGATATTGAATAGGCCAAAGAATTCTCTTTTGTTACATTGGACGTTTGGTCCCTCTACACTTGCATACCATTAGAGAAGGGATTACAAGCTCTTAGTGACACACTATCCCGGAGAGATGCAACTATGTTCGAGCACACTCAGATGCTTCTAGACCTTACTCGCCTGACACTAGAAAACAATGTGTTCCTACATCAGGGTATTTGGTTTAGACAGGCTGTGGGAGTCGCAATGGGTTCTAAGTTTTCACCCTCCTACACAAACCTGTACATGGGCAATTTCGAACAGAGACATCTGTGGAGGGCTGCACCTCCAGAAGTCATTGGGCAGATAATCTATTGGGGATGGTATATTGAAGATATTTTCCTGATCTGGTCAGGGAACGAGGCATGTCTGTCTGAGTTCTTAGAACATCTCAATAACAACTCCTACAGCCTGTGTTTTACTTATAAAACAAACAAACTAGGAGATTGACTTCTTAGATGTGGTAATATATGTCAGAGAAAATAGAATCATGTCTAGACATTTTAGCAAATCAACAGAGTGTCATTCAGTACTACATGCCTCTAGTGCGCATCGTAGTTCACAAATAAATGCCATCCCATTGGGAGAGATGACACGGATTAGGAGGAACTGCAGTGAAGATACGGTCTTCCTTACAGAACTGAGCAGATTGGAGGAACGTTTCATTCACAGGGGCTACTCACAAGAAGTCCATGACATCTCTCTAAAGAAAATCCTTAATACACCAAGGCAGTCTCTACTGTACAATAAGAAAAAGACTTCATGGAAAGGTAGGGAAAACAAATTGGCTTTTATTACTGGTAACAATACACAGAGCCAATCGATCTACAAGATTCTACACAAATATTGGCATTTACTCCAATTAGATAAATCATTGGATAAATACATTCCCAAGAAACCACTGGTGGCACATAGAAACACAATACGGGAGATTCTCTGCCTAAGTTGCCTGCCCCCAATTAAACATAACACAACTGGTTACCCACCAGGCCATGTGGTTTCTAAAAATTTGCACAATGTAATGTTTATCCGTTTTCACTCAATAAACTAACAGAGTTTCAGTATAACACTCCTACTAAACACTGCATAACTGCAACACCAGGTTTGTAGTTTACTGTATTATATGTCACTGTGGACTAATCTGCATAGGAAGTACCCTACGCCCTCTAAAAGAAAGAATCCAAGAACACATGAGGACTATTCACAATAACAACCCAGACTACCCTTTTACTGCGCATTTTAACAACTCACACTCCTCGGTGAACATGACTGGTATTAGATCGTACGACTAGTAAATGCCAAAAGCACAAACAAGAAATATTTATGGCATATAGAGGGGAATAAAGTCGAAACAGTCGCCTCCTACAAATATCTTGGATTCTTGGTAGAACGAAAATTAAGCCACAAATCATAGCTCATTTCAATGAAGTCAAAATCTCAAAACCTGATATATGGCTTCAATGTATTAAAAAAGAAATGAAGCTGTCCATCATATGGCAACTTATTAACAGTTATGCAGGTACACTTAATGACAACAGTAACCTATGGCACTGAAATAATGAAAGGAAGTGAAATCACGGCCTTAAACAAAATACAAACAAAAGTATATTAAAACGTCTTCCATTTCCAGCAAGACGCATCGCCTGCCCAGGTGCGCCTAGAGTTTGGCTTATTAAGCCAGGAATTTTGCAGCAAAAGAGCATTCATAGAACTGTGCTGGAGGTTGCGTTCTTCAGCAAGTGGGACCATAGATCACCTATGCTGGAAAGAAATAGAAAGACAAAAAGAAAAGAAAATGCAAGGTACTGGGGTAGTTACTTAAACCAGGTGATAAAGGACCTCTCTGCCCTAGGTATTTGGAATCTTAGCATAGGAAAAAAGGCATTCAACAAACTAATCAACATCACAATAAAATCCATGTCCCACTCAACGGATGAGAATACCCTATTGCAAAGACGGCATGCCTGGACGGTTATTAATTCATATGGGAAAAGGAAGCCTCAGGAATATTTATCAGCCTATTTCTCACTTACCCTAAAACATCAATTTATGAGGTTGCATCTGGGCATGTGGGAAACAAAAGACTTTATCCCAGCATGGAAGGATAAAAGGGAATTGTAAATATATAAGGATATATATTAGTACAAAGAGATAATTTTAAGCCGAATGTATGTAGATTTATGCTTTCTAAACTGTGTATCATTGATGAAATAATGAACAGATGATGATTGAATACATTTTTTTTTTAAAAGGAAGGATAAAAGGGAAAATCGAGACAGCAGACTATGCGGATACAAAGACGAATCTATTCAACACATTTTTTGCGTATGCCCTAAGCTATTAAAGGAACAGAAGTCACTATTAAAATCACTACTGAATAGTTCGAATATGCGATCATGTAGAGAAGCTGTAATCACCTGGCTTGGCTGGACCTCAATCCCCCTAGTATGTAGAGGGGTGAAACTTTTAAATGTGTATTTAAAGGAAATCGGTTGAAACTCTGTAGAGAGCGCAAAAGATTTTCTATCAAAAACTAAGACAACCAGGAAAATCAAGAAGAGTTAAAGGCCATTTTAATAACAATGATGTTAAAAAGACATGAGCTTTTTAAAGTTTCGTTTAAAAATGAAATTTTAAATATTTGATGCACAAAAGTACTGTATAGATGAACCTTGTAAGATTCTGCCAATGATTTTATGTGTTTATATGTAGTAGAACTATTTAAAAAATGGTTTTTTGTTTTTAAAAATACCGATCACCCAAAAATTAAAATCTTGAACATGGCTGGTATTAGATTCCATGGAATTGCACAAGAGAAGAACAGAGACACAATGGATTCTGAAATTGAGAGCTGTAGAGATGGGTCTAAATACCGATAGGGAACTCCACGTGTTTCTGTCCGAATAATCCCTAGAGCCGGCCCGTTAGAGTTTTACATCTGCTAGAAACACATGCTCAATGTATGATAGATTAATTCTAGTAACGTAAGTGCTGTGTGAAGAATGAGGCTTTCATATCCATATTGCGTAGTGTGTCTTTTCTTATTGTTTGTTTAGGTGCTTCTTGAGGGATCTCAACAATTCGACACATGCCATTGTCATAGGCCAAACTCTATGACTATCACTGAGTCAGTGTACAGCATAAATGTCAATGTTAATTGGAAATTTGTACCAATTTGTAATATTTGTGACATTACATGTAATAAACGTTCTACATGTCCTTATTTCTAACTATCTTACCTTGGTATGTCCATCCATATATGGTGTCCGTGAATTGCAATACATTATCAGTTTGCTTGTAAATATTTGTATATATTATAGCGTATTGCAATTATTCTTATTCGAATTGCATGTATTGTTATTAACTTTACCTTTTGTCTGTCCACACTATTATATTGTATGTGAATGTCTGTCTGCCACTCTTTCTCACTTTGGATGCCCTTCCAAGATGGCCACCACGTTGCTCCTGCTATATAATCTCAGTAGGTAGTATTATCGAGCTAAATGCCAAGGTTTTTTCCTATTGCTGCTAAACCTTCTTTCACGTGACTTCTCACTTTATTTCCGGTTATCGGGATGTTTAAAAATGCAACAATGTAGCGATTGGTTATCGCTACGGTACAAATGGGAGGAGACTGCTTTCACCAGAGGTTGGCGAAGCAATGAGGTTAGTGTACGGTTGTTTTAGGAGTAAGCACAATGATATGCCCCTCTCGCCTCACATGCTCTTCATTTTTTAACAGGCCACTATCTGTACCAAGAGCACTTATGCTCCGTGTCTCAGAGTGTGCTGCTTGTGTATTAGCATGCCGCACTCACTGTTATGAGCCCACTTGAGCTAATCAGTTTTTACGGATATTTTGTAGCAAGCGTAGCATGCTGTGCGGCTTTCTCATAACATGCGGTTCACTCAAAAATGGCCAATAATTTGTGTTTTGGCGCTTTCTTCTAACATTCAGTTTACTCTAAAATAGGCAATAATGTGTATTAAGAGCCCAGCTGCTCTTGTCTCTCGGCACATGCTGCATGTTTATTAACATGCCCATCTCGCATAACATGCTGTTAGTTTTTAAACAGGTAACTATCTGTACCAAGAGCTCGGTCATAATAGGCTGTTAATCTGTGCTGCTTTCTTCTAACATGCAGTTAATTCTAAAATAGTCAACAATTTGTATTAAGAGTGCAGCAGCTCTAGTTTCTTGGCACATGCTGCATGTTTACGAACATCCAGCACTCTATGTTGTGAGCACTTCTATGTTTAATATTGGGAAAGTTACTGGAGAATTACTGCATAAGTCTGTTACTTTGCCCGGAATGACATATGTTTTTGGGCGTGCTGCTTATCAGCACTACAGATCAAGGACACATTTGTTTAAAATATTGGAAAATCACTCAGTTAAAGTGATTTATATTAGTCGCACTTCTCTGAATAACAACTAGTTTGTTCACAGGGACTTATCATAGCGCCCTAGATGCCGTATTAAATCATCATCCATACTTTCTACAAAGAATACTTTGACATGTAAGTCACAACGTACATCAATTATTCATATCATTTTAAACCTGGACGTTATTATTTGAAAATCTTACATGTAATTGCGGGTCTATGGTTGACATACCCGATCAATTCTAATTTGCAATTTTAATTCAGAATATATTAGTCTTTCAGGACACAACTAAATGTTTTAGCTAGGGCAACAGAGACCAAAAATGGCCTAGATACAATTACAGAGTGAGCATACAGCCAAGCTAGATATAACAATTTCATTCTAAACACTCAGATTTGTGTCCCTGATTTTCAGCTTTGTTAACTGATATTACAGATTTACTCCCATTACGTCTGCTTACCACTACCGTTGAGCCATCTAACTTCTTCGAACAATTCATATATCTCGAAGGTCATGCTATAGCTATACTATTTTGGATACATGACTATTTTTGCTTCACATCGGTGGTTCCACGGTTAATCTTTCTTCACGTTCACTTTATTGCTTGTCTTATGTATCAAATGGACTGGAACACATCACAATATGTATTTTCTTTTCTTCTTTATGCGATTGTTGGTATTGGCTTTACCTTTACTCTGTGTCACATTTATTTCCATTTTCTACACTAATTGTTAAATTTCTGCACCTTTCTGCATGGTTTCTGACCTCCTTTTCTTGCTATATCCTGCCTATACACTGTCCAATGTGGATAGGATGTATTATACATTGTAGGGATATAATAAATGTTTATACGTGTTTTCACTATTGTTTTCACTGCCTTGAGAAAGTCACGGTGGTGCTCAAACACGTGTTGGCTGTTTCATGTTCTTTGAAACGAGGACTGGATCACTATCTCTATAATTATAGAGATTTTTGACTGTATTATCCAGGCTGAAGTGTCAGAACCCTTGCAATTTCTTTTATTAATTTTTGTACTTTGATATTTATCAAATAAACTAATGAATGTCTTGATAAATGCCTTCCTGTGTTTCCTGTGTCAAGAGGATTTCTCCTTGTTCTTGCTATTTGCTAGGTTGGACAGAATTATGTCATCAATATAATCTGAAATATTCTGAATGCCAGGGTTTCTTTTGTTGTAAGACGCTGCAGGTACCCTGTATAATTGCCTCCTGGCATGAAAGCAGTGATGGTAGCGTTGGCGGCGTGTAATCCCCCCCCCCACTCCCCCTGCCTACACCCATGGAAACAGCCAACAAACGTTCCCGTATGCTGGTTCAAGAAGATAGAGGGGTGGCCCAGCCCAGCCTTCTCCGGGCTCTAATAGGTGCAGATGGGCCCGCCCCGTGCAGTGGGGGCCCAGCCACTCAATTTATGCGCCTCCTGGGGCAGACTGCAGGGAGATGGTGATGGCAACGGCCGCAGAGACTGCCTGGACTTGTGGTCCTGTCCCTCCTTTTTACTAGGTTGGACAGAATTATGTCATTAATATAATCTGAAATATTGTGAGCGCCAGGGTTTCTTTTGTTGTAAGCTATTTCACAAGTCACTGCTGTTACTTGTGTTTCCTACACCTTAGGTAGTGGGGTGTTCCTTTCCCTAAATGGCACCAAGTCTACTCTTTCATGCTAGGTTACTATTTTAACTTACTCTGTAGCACGTATATACAGTAATTTGTAGGTGCACCCCTTGTATCCACCAGGACCTATTCCTGTTTTGTATACCCGCAGCATCTGTCCGCGCCTGGCCGAGGCCGGGCCCACCCTCTTCAGCCTTGTCTCTCGTCATCACACAAGAACGAGCACTGAAATAGGGCATTGAAGTGGGATACTAAAGTCAGCAAAAAGAGAAGATAAAATCAGGTCTGTGCATAAATGTTCTCAATTGTTCTTTTTCTACCGCTTCTAACCTACTTTTCATCTAGTAATCACTAGCCAATATTAAAGACACTATAAATGGGCAAACGTAAACTATCACAGCCACTGGGAAAAGGGGTCTCAAAAGTGCCCGCCTCTGCCAACTCAATAGCAAGCTATCAGACGAATGTCATGGGTATATTGAACAGTGAAATTACTAATGCAGAAGTAGGATTGGCTGCTACAAAGTCTGCCCTGCATAATGCCATGGATAAGGTGACAGAGAAAGATAGCTCAACGGACACAGAGAACCTGCTAACCGTAGTAAAATCTGTCACACCATGAGTGTTTAATAACGCCTGATGATTAGCGAGAAGAAGAAGACAACTACAGGAGTTAAAGGAAATACCCATGAAATCAAGATATCAAGACCTAACACTAAGGAGAAATTGAAGAAGACCGCCAAAACAACAGACTGCTCTCTAAACAAGCATTCGCAATGCAATAGGTCTCTCTTTTGCGAGATTTTGAGCTATTGGCATTGTAAATGACAATGCCTTTTATTGATGTGTTTTATAAACCTGCAAGCGGTGCCTAAACAGGCACTTTTTACTTATTGTTGTTGCTTACGAGAAGCCAGGCTGACAGTAACTCTGCCTCTTTTACTTTGTCATCATATTCTTTTTATAGTTTATGGCAATCGTATTTACATCACCCAGGAATAGTGCTACCTATTGTGGACCTCCAAGTAAAACGTATTTTGCCTTTGAAGCGTTCCCCAACACCTAGTAATAGGTCCATTTTCTGTCAGCTTCTTGTGATTTAAAGCCTCCTAATTCTGGTCTAAGGCAACAGATTTACATGTGCATGTGGAAAGGCTGGCCTTGACATCAAGGAGTTCTCAAAACAGTGCTTAATACAAAAAGACACCCAGAGTGTTTTGCATCTCTTTTCAAGCTTGTGCTTTAAATATGGAATCACATTCTACTGGGACACTTACAATATAAATATTGTGCGTAAAGAAATGTCCAGAGTGCTGTTTTTTATGCAAAGTGTGCTTCCTAAAACTACGGAGCGTCAACAGAGAATAAACTAACCCCAGTGGTCCAGAAGAGTTTTTTTTTATTTCAACATGAATGCTGATAAAGTTGTGTGTTCTGCGTTCAACAACTTATTTTGCTCGAAGGTACATAACAAAATATATACAAAATAGCTCACTTGAGCTTCCATGGAAGGCAAAAATGTCAATTGTTGGTTAATAATAGTTTGAATCTCATCTTTTGAACACATAGTGTTCTTTCTCAAGAAACATGTTCTAAACTACTCAGGTTCAAGTTTTTTAAATATTTGTTTTAAAATGACCTAATAGCTACAGAATACTGTATAATATGGTTGTTTTGCATAACATGCAATTCTTCAGTTGATCATGTTTCATAATGTGGTCAGCATTTCTGCTTACATCTTGAAACCATTGTCTGTTGCAGAGAGTTGTGGCTTCCATTGCGGTAACGGGTATGGAGAACACCTACTATTAGCAATGGGGGGAAATGTTTCACAAACAGCTGCATCTGTTTGCAGCATGCTTTGACTTTTGTAGACAGGTATTTACAGTCCTGATTGTTTACAGGCTGTGCACTTGCGCATATTTGGAACATCCGCCCCCCATGTGTAGAGGTGATGTCAGGTTTCCCATGTGCAGCCTTTGGGTTCTGTGCGCGCAGTATTCAGGATTATGTGTGTGCATCAGATTGTGGTTCCATTTGTAAATACTGGGTTTTGTGTGTATTTTCAAGGGTCCCATATTCACAGTATTTTGAAGTCTGCGTGCGAGCTTTGGGATTCGTGTGTGAGGTGTACTCAGTATGGGGAATATTTAGGTCGGATTGGGATCACAATTTGGCCCGGAACCTGACGAAAAAAGTGGCCCACATTCAAGGGGCGTGGCCCACAATTAAGGGGCGTGGCTCACATTCAAGGGGCGTGGCCCACATTCAAGGGGCGTGCCCTTTCATGGAACACCGTTTGGTTACTCTTTGAGGTTTAATTTGTAGTGAAATATTTAGTAAATTAAGCCTTTTAAATCTTACAGAGCAAGTAACATTGGTAAAGACTAGGAGCACTGCAGTTCTGATAACTGAATACTTACTTGCAGTCTTAACGCCCTGCACAATGCTGTTAGATACTCTTTCCCAACCAGCTATGTCCTAGACTCTAATCATCACATTAATCCGAAATCTAGCACAAAGTCAAGGAGAAAGGGTAAGAATGGAATCTCTGGGAATAAAACATGTAATAACAAAAGTAAGAATTCACAAACGAGGAAAAGGCAGTCTGGGGTGTAAAGAATGCTGGAAAATGTATCTGTACAATCTAGTCATAAGTGAATTTCACAACCAGCAGGTGATGTCCATATACAAAAAACACAGTTCTATTTATGAGTACCAAATACAGTAATCAATTAATATTGGGTGGATGCACAGCTCAAAGGTTGGTTCAATGTCTCACCAAAATTTAGAAGGGGTTCTGGTGCACCAGAAGGGTGACGTCGAGGGTCCCACGACGTCTATACAATAATGAAATAGTGAAATAGTGAGACTAGACGAAGTCTAGTCTCACTATTTCATTACCAAATACAGTACACATGATCCAATTTTTTATTTAAGGGCCCGGGCGATGAAGTGATCTGCCCAGAATCACAGGTTGTTGAGCAGACGCTGGGACTCAAACTTGAATCCCGATCTCTACAACTCTTGCGTCAGGCCACATATGCCTATGCACAGACCAGAGACGTTTTAAGGCATGGACAATGTGGGCTCTGGCCCAGGGCCCCAGCCTTTCAGGGAGCCCCCTGATAGAGCCAGCTCTGTTCTGCAGAGAATCTTGACCTAATGACCATGCATACTCCTTAAACAGATTGTTTTAATTACCAGTTTTTCAAAATATTTTTAATATGGGCGATGAGTAAGAACCTATCACAGAGATTTTGCAGAAAAATGTGTTTATGTTTCATGCAACATCCATAAAAAAATGTCTTTGATATCAAACAGGCCATCACATATGAGAAATGGGAGGATGTCACTGAGATTATTTTCAGTAATTTTAGTGAGCTGCTACCGTGTTGTAATATTGAAAACACATGTCAATGTCCTTGAATATTAGATGTAAATACATTAAGAATTTGGACAAGTATGGTAGTGCACTGTCCAGTGACCAGCTGAAAGAGGGCATCAAAGAGGAGAAATTGGATTATAAATTCAAATCTGTTCCGAACAGGCACCCAAAAATATGTTTGGCCCAGGGCCCCCAAAATCCTTAAGATGTTTGGCACAGACAAGGAATGAAAGTGAGAGGGCACAGGGCCAAGGTGACAATGGCCTATATGCTGAGCAACTAAAAAAACAGCAAGGCCCCTTTCTGTCACAAAATTATTCGAGCCCTCCAGCAAAGGAGCACCTAATAAGCAGGAAGCCCCTGCTATTACTAACCTACTCAGCCCTACCCAGACCTTCAGCTCAGGAGCACATGAACAGCAGTAAGGCCCTGCAATTAGTAAATTAACCCCTTCGATGCGGGGCTGTTTCCCCCGCTGTGCTGGGGGGGGGCGCCTACAGCGCCCCGGTGCTCATGACGAGGTCAGCTCGTCATGAGCTACGGCGCTCCGGTGCTCATGACGAGCTGAGCTCGTGCCCTCTGTGAGACGTTTTTTTTTTCTCCCCTTTCCTAGTCCACAGAGAGCACAGAGACAGAGAAATGAATGCAGCTTCACTGTGCATCTGGGAAAGGGGAGAAAAAAAAACGGCCCACAGAGGGCACGGAGACACCGGCCCTTCGGCCCATGCCCGAATGCCTCTGAGACATACCAGGGGTGTTATGTCCGTATTTGGGGCTTATTTGTAAAACATTCAGGGCTCCGTGTACATAAAATGTAGGGTGTCTATGTTTAATATTTTTCTGGTTTAGTATGTGTGTAATATTTGGAGTTCTGCGTAATCATGTTTCTGTGTGTGCAGCATGAGTGGAATTGTGTGCAGACTTTTAGCTTCAGTGTAGTCCGTTTTTGAGACCCTCTGTGTGTAGCACAGGAGTGTTTTTTATGCGCAATATGTGGCTGTACGGATAGTTGGGTAGACGTGAGGGGGGAGGTGAAAGGAAAAGAAGGGGCTGTGGATGGATGGCTGGGTAGCAGTGCTTAATTAGTGCCGGGAGGTGCATGTGGTAGGCATCAGCACTCGTCCATGTGTTCAAAATTACATTTAGTCTTTGGGGATTCGAGTATTTTTGTGTGTGTGTTCAGATTTCTGTAGCGCCAACTCCACCCGATAGCCTCAGAGCGCTTTACACGAGCAGCAGTTGCATTACAGATGGACGCATCCATTTTTAGACACGAGGAGATTAATTATTCGCCCAGAATCACAGGATGTTTGTTCCCCTGCTTCAAAGTCAGCCGCCCTAGCCGTTAAACCAAACTGCACCCTGGGGTGCCAAGTGCAGCTTTAAAGATAAGGAAGAAAGATTAGTAAAGGAGAAAACAGAAGACTCTGTGAAGGGAACAGACATATTTTAAGATCCTGTATTCACAAGTACCTTCAGCAAACAATTGTTTTACTCGATGCCAAACGGGTACCCCTGGATTACACCTATGCACCCCTGAAGTGTGTAATAACAGCTGTTGTTTTGTGTGCTTTGAAAGGTCGAAATTTCCAGCAAATAAATATCTGTCTCTAATGATGTGACATGCCACGCAGTAGTGTTCTCTGTGTACAGGGCTGTGGAGCTTACAATCAACAGAACTTGTTTTGCTCTGGAGGAGCAAGAAGGAGCCTTGCACCTCCTGTGGTCATTCCTGGACAGTAGCATCATTCATCCTTCATATGTACCTTCATGTAGTGTTACCCAAAGTCGGAGCTGGCTCCTTCCTGAAAAACACATACTTAAACAAACCACGTTGCAAGTGCAAATTCCCTACAGTTTCAAGAGCAAATTCCGTTCATCAAATTTTTTTTTTGTCTTTTTTTTTTTTGTCTTAATATAGCGCTCAGCTACTCCAAAGGAGTGTCCTGGCGCTTCATCAGATTTGAGAGCAGGTGTTTAAGGGCGGGCAGACCAGGCGAGGACTATTATACAAAGAGCCATGTCTTTAGCTCTTTCCTAAATTTCAAAAGGCTGGTATTCTGTCTCAGGGGGACCGGCAGGGAGTTCCACAATTAGGAGCTAGATAGCGAAAGGAACGCCCGCCCAGTCGAGCCCGTCGGACAAGAGGAACAGTTGCCAAGGCCAGGGAAGCTGACCTCAAAGTGCGTGAAGGCATATAAAAAGCCAGCCTGTTTCTGATATATTTGGCTCCGATGCCGTGGAGCGCCTTGAAGGCTAGCGTGAGAGCCTTAAACGCCACGTGTTCTGCGATGGAAGCCAAAAATGGCTCTAGCAGCGGCATTCTGTACAACTTGCAGACGAGAAATGAGAAAATTCGGCAGGCCCAAATAGAGCACATTAGAATAATCAAGGCGGGAGCCTATCGAAGCCTGGACCGTCACTTTCCGGTGACATAGAGACAGCATCGGGAGGAATTTCCTGAGCATTTTGATGATGCCAAAACATCTGCCCACAAGGCCCATGACCTGGGGTTTCAGTGTCAATCCATCATCAATCTGAACACCCAGGTTCTTAGCCCTGGAGGACACAGCCAAGGGAGGGAACATATCTGGTGGCCACCAAGACTGCCACCTGGGGTCTGATGGGCAACCAAAAAATAGCAGCTCCGACTTGTAGGAATTGCATTTCAGGCTGTGTTGCTCAAACCATTGGAAAACCGCTCCTAAGCAGCCACTGATCTGCACACCGTCAAAATCAGCACCCTTCGGGCAAGTAAAAAGAAGCTGGGTGTCATCAGCATAGGACACGATCCGGGCACCTCGGGACTCCGCCAGAGCCGCCAGGGGTGCCATGTAAATGTTAAACAAAATAGGGCTCAACACAGAGCCCTGCGGCACCCCGATCTCCAATGGCATCATCTCGGCGAAGAACGGAGGGGCCCAGACCGTTTGTAAAAAAAAATTTTGGTAAATAACACAGATTACCTGTTTGGAAGTTCTCTACCCATAATAAGGGTCTAAATTGCATATGCAAAACATCCACGTGCAACTTTTGAACCAGATTTTAAAGTTGCTTCTGGTAAAGAGGAATATAAATTGTAAGATACACAGCGCTCCATGTATTGGTGTTAGTATTGATGTTACCTCTGCACTCTTATGATTAGAACCTATAAATATTATGTAAGCTTTAAAACAAAAACGTGTGACACTGTGTTAAGTCAGCCCATAACGAACCGGATGCCCAGGCTGCTGGCGCAAGGCGCCTCTTAGTTTTCATCGTAAATAATTACCAAATGAAGAGACGGGCACTGGAAGCAGGAAGACAAGGAAAAAGGTATATTTCTCATGAGGAGAGCATGTCATTTGGGACACTCGCATAGTGTCTTCGGGAGGTGCTCTAACAAGTTTCTCTGAGGCTTCGTCTTTTATACACAGGTTTAAGGCACACAGACATCCTTCATTACAATCAAGACATTGTGAAGTATGAAGATATTCCAACACGTGGCTACAGTAGGGGCCCTTATCCTCCATGCAATAGGAGGGGGCTGTCACGCAGCTGAGTGTTCTGCTGATTCCATTGGAATGTGTGTGTCTGATCGAATCTCAGGGGGTGGGGTGGTCATGATCAATAGTGGCTCCTTTCAAGAGAGGCGAGTGCATACAGTAGTGGGCAATAAACTGTATCCTCGGGCTAAGGGATGACCAGCGGTCCGTGCAGACATTCAGGCTCAGAGGTCGGGGTCATCAAAGGAGGGGTATTCATGGAAGGAAAGGAGGTGTTGGTCAGGCGCGGGGTGTGATCCCTAGAGACAGAGTCATGCGGGAGGGGAGGTGCTCATGACTTGTACATGTGAGAGCGGGGGGGGCAGTCAGGATGCATGGGGGAAGCTTGCAGGGTCAGGGAAGGGGCTGATGATCGATCGTGAACAAGGAGACCATGATACCTAAAATGGCTGTCGTGTACGTGTGTGCATGGGTCTATGCTAGCGGGATAACACAGTCAGTGTTTTAGCGATATCCGTTCTGCTTACAACAAGGGGTACTGTGAACACAAATGAACGCCGCTTATGTACATACACATTGCTATTTTCAACAGTCGCCTCTTTTTTTACATAAGCGAGTTCAATTTCTACGTAGTCGATGCGATAGGCAGAATGCACTACATGTCAGTTTACATTTGTTGGGTTCTTCATGCAAGCCTAGAGATCGGCATAATATTGAGTCGGAGTCAAGAAAAGAGGTTTCCGAAACATTACAGAATCAAGTTCAGACTTTTTCTCCGATGACATTAATTAAGAGTAATCTGATACCTTCGGGTCTTATCAGTACTTTGGGAAGCTAGATACATGGGTGACCGACGAAACATTTTTATAAGCAATAAAAATTGAGGGAGGAATGCAATTCGATGTAAACAACTAGTCAAGGGGTGGGTAGAAAGTTCAGGAAGGGGGGGGGGTCTTAGTGAAAAATGTCTTTTTCAACGACGAGCCACCACTGGTAGACTCTGGTAGTCCGTTTTCTTTTCGTTGGCGCTTTTGAGCACCGGCGGTGGAGCTATAAGTCCAGCTCGGAATCATCCTTACGCGTTGCAGGGTGCGATCAGTCCTCTGCTGTTAGATCACAGTCCTGTTTCCTAACTCATTTTCTTAGGGGTGCCTCATGCTGGGCACCTGCGTGACTTTCTTTTTCCGTGGCAAAATCCCATTCCATAGTCAAAAGTTTATATGAAAGAGTTTGTTGAATAATCGAGGGAAGAGAGGGTGGAGTGGGGCCAGATCTTCGAACACACCAAGAGACCAAGGGAGCAAAGGACAATGAGCAGGCAGGCCCATCAGTCGGACTAAAAAGGGGACGGGGACTTCAGGCACGAGTGGGTCAGCAAGTCGAGGGCTTCAAGGTAGCCCTTCATTCTTTCATCTGCTGAGTTTGAGAGTTGTGCCTCGTCCCGCGTCTCATTGCTCTGCGGCTCCACCTTTGGTTGCGGTCACATGTGCTTCATGATCTGTGGCCAGGCTGTGCGTCACGTCCAGCTCCTCTCCTCCGGTTATTATATCTTTAAATGAGTATAAAAGCAAAGTTTTAGAAAGACTGGCAGGAGAAGACATTTATACATTTCAATACCGTCCCCACTCCTCTGTAGGTGGGGAATAAGTTCATCGGTCACAGTCAGAAGTCGTCACTTATGGAGTCTGTAGAAGGGCATTGCTTATTGAATTCATAGACCTGCTTAGCGTTCATTCGCGACATATGATGAGAGAAGTTGGACTTTTATACACAGTGTATTACATCAAATTCAAAATCGAGTCCTTATGTAGAGACTCGTCCTTCCCTTTAACCCAAGTATCGACCATCTTACATCTCCCTTCGGGGTCGGCTAACTCTTGCAAGCAGGGGCGTTATCGTCATGAAGAAGGGGGAGGGGTGCACGCAAAACATGCTCTTCTTGGGGAGTGAACGTTAATCAAGGTCGTCAATTTCGCTTTCGAGGGTAGATGACATGAAGCTGGGGTTAATCGGGGGAAACGGGGACGCTTTGGGCAGGGAGCTGGGGTCGATCGGGAGAAGTGGGGTACTCTGGACATCCACACTTAAGTGCAGAGGAGCGAAGTAATCTGTGCATTGGGAATTGCATTTTTAGCGAACTGAGAAACAGGAGGCCATTGACATTATAGTCCCCCTATAAAGGCCAGATTAGGGGACGTTAGTCGTCTGACCCATCCTTTCTTTCATGACCAACTCGGGTTCTATTGTTTTGCAGAAAGGAGAGGTAGTAACATAGCAAGTTACAGTCGTTTTAGTTCCTGTCAATTTTTCCAAACACCTTTGTGTTCGAGGAAACCCAATTAGGTGTTGTGCCGGGAGGGGCACAACGTTACCATTACAAGAAAAGAGGGAACAGGGGGGTTTTAGAGAGAGAGAGAGAGAGAGAGGGAGAGAGAGAGAGTGAGGGAGAGAGAGAGAGTGAGGGAGAGAGAGAGAGAGAGAGAGAGTGAGGGAGAGAGAGAGAGAGAGAGAGAGAGAGAGAGAGAGAGAGAGAGAGAGAGAGAGAGATCGCACTCTAAATGGTCCATTCTGTACACATGGAGCGAGAGAGAGAGAGACGTGTACAATAATGGGCCATCCAGTGCACACAGAACAACAGGGATTAAGTACTCCGGAAATACAGACAGAGGGATGACGTAGATCCATGCATCACGTATACACAAACTCAGGCGAAGACAGTACATGTATTATGTACGAAAATCCAAGACAAAACATAAAACAGTTATTGGCCAAAATTATCCCTTTCTGTATGCTGTGCATTCTTAGCATCCTAAGCTCTTTTTACCTTTTTCTTCTCTTTTAACCGTCGGCTGCCCTTACTGGTGGCTTTGATTGTACACACTTACGCCTTTGGCAATTGGTCATGAACTAACCTGGTCGGGCTAATGCTCACGGTGGTTTATTCGAGTCATTTTTAGCAAATGCGTTTCCAGGCTGAGACAACGGTTGGTGTCAGTTGGAGAACAATGGGGCAGCTTGGAGTTACATGTCTAGGAGGGTGCGAAGAAGGATGCAGTAGATTTTAAATGTACCTCACCCCAAAATATTCCTTAAACTTTCCCTATTTAATTAATTGTGGGATGCTTATTCATTAGCGCACGTCATTTTAGTTGTACTATTCGGGGTGCCAAGCGAAGTTATATTTTGTGGTTTCCCCTTCAGGCTGCCCTCCCAGGCGCTAAGTTCAGAGAGAGAAAATAGTCGTGGTTTGCTTGTTGCGGTTAGGTACCATAATCAAACCCTTTTTCCCGTCTCTTCGTCCGTTAGATCACCGTTTTCATACATTGATCGATATTCCGATGTGACCTGCAGAGAGAGAGAAAAAGAAGGGGGCAGGGGCTACATTGATAGACACATTAGCGTGCATAAACCCAGAAAGGCTTTTACTTACTGCATACGCGGCCTATCTCCACGGGATGCAGTCCCTGCCAACTGGGCGTTTTAAGCCCCGGTGGACCGTTAGTGTGACTCTTTTTATACAGGTAGCACATAAAGTATAGGCTAAACACCAGGATTTTTAGCGGTTGCTTTTTGGCTGCACAAAAAGGAAAAACGCACACAACGAAAACTTGGACCCTTCATTTTTGCAATATTTCTACGTACTATACTTTTTAATCCTTTAAACAGTGGTCATTTATTCGAAAATTACCAATTCACACGTGACAACTACGTTTGCTTTTTCCAAAAATCTTTAATAAGAATGTTGGTGCATAAATATGGGCCTACAACCCCGTGGGCCGGTCACGGAGCAGGCTGGAACTGTAGATGTGGGGATACTTTATTAGTAAAAACTTTAGTGGAGTCGGTGGTCGTTTATTTCATAATAAAAAGTGCGAAAGCGTAATAAAATCATGTCGAGACTTCAGTGTGAGCGAGTGTCATAAGTATTGGGCTTCGGACTTTCAATAATCATGATGCGTCAAACTTAACAACAATTCATTGCCTGAATGTTCAATCAGTACCCATCTGATGTCAATTTACTGTCTGAACACATAATCAGTACCCATCCAATATCAATTCATTGTCCGAACATATAACCAGTACCCATCCCATATCAATTCATTTCCCGAACTGACAGTACACATCCTGAATCAATTAATTGTCCGAACATATAATCAGTACACATCCTATATCAATTCCTGTGGTTAAAAAAAAAAAAAAACCTTCATACGTATCTCATGACACCAGGGCTGAACAATCGGGGTACAACAAGGAGTTGAAAGTTTCATTTGCATCGGCGCCATTTTGGGTGCAGTCAGGCAGAACCAGGCATAGTCTAAATCTCTACTAACTCGTGGTTGGCCCAGAGCTTCTTTTGGCAGTCCAAAAGTTCCATTAAAGGGTAAAAGAAGGGATCGGTGGTCTGAACCATCAATCAAAAGGGGAGGGAGGCAACAATGTTCCTACCGGGTCATACTGTGCTTTCACCGGAACTGATCCGAACTGTAGTCTGCAGGATTCTAGTCATTCAAACTGAGGCTGGCGACAGCATGGGAGCGCCGACGTCCTGCGGCTACATTTCCATCGTTCCGTGGGCAATCATGGCAGTCATTCCCCATCGGGGGTATCTGCGGGGGTCGGGGACACCCGCGGCTCCTCTAGAATCTTCAAGGTCGTGGAGAACTATGATGGTGGAGTCAACAAGTGACCGGGCCATTCCTTCATGCTGGGCCTGCTCTTGCCAGGTCGATCGCCATTTTGAGAGTTCGGCAGCTACCGGCGATCGCGGGGTCAAATGAGCGGACGGGCTCCAACCTGCCGGGCGAGGTGTTGCAGCATCGCCACAGTGGATGAACCCTTTTCCGGGTGCGTGGAGCGTCACTGCACCGCAAGAGTGGACAAACCCTTTGCCGGGTGCGAGGTGCGTTGAGGGCGCAGCTGGGGAGCCTCCACCTGAGGAGGTGGGAGAGGCTCGTTCGCGCCGCCTCTCCTTCCCGGTGCACCCTACGGCGTCTCGCTTGACATTTGTTATGGCCGGACCAGGCGATGAGGACGGGGGGGGGGGTCGGAGGCATGTGCAAGACATCCCCCCACAGGGTTGTCGCAGCCATTATTGAAGAAAGAAGTGGCGCCTGGCATGTTTTCGGGCCGGGCCTCCGGTGGATGGCGGCCGGACGCTCTTCGCCCTGGCCCCAGGAACGGGTTCCTTGGTTCATCCGGTGGGGTAAGCCTTGGCGTGTGACGCCTCTCCTGGGCCTTTCGTGCAGTGGCCTCTCCACTCCCAGGCCCTCCATGGATGATGGTCCAGACTGGGATAGAGAGGGGGGGGGTCGAGGACACGGACATTCCCCCCCCTTGCAACTCTCCAGGGTTGTCGTAGCAGTCCCTTTGGCCGGGTCCCTTCGGCCTCGGCCTCTCCTCCGGCTGCACCCTATGTGATGATCTCCGGCCGACGGTTGGCAGCAGGACCCGCCCTATATGTGTTGCTTCCGGCTGGGCGTAGCCGTAAACCTGTTGCACTTTGGAAGTTTCCAGAATGGGGCGGATGTCTGTTGCTTTGTATCTTTCTCAGGTTGCCGTTATTGGGCGTGGCAGGCGGTGGGACAGACATGTTTGGGGCAGTGAGGGGCGATGAAGCCTCGTTGCCTTGTGGCCGTTGCAATGCCACGCTTGGTTTCTCTTACTGTTTTCAGGTTTCTTATTACGGGCTTATTTCTAACGTTTCTTGTTTCTAGGACAATAATAGATCTTATCATTAAGTATTGTTATCGTTTCCTTGTTCGTTATTTAATAAAAAGTTCATCAGTGGCCTACTGATTTCGTTCTCCTATTCCTTTCTTTCCAGGTTGTTTCATGCTAAAGTTTCTGTTAACAGGATACAGTGATCACTTTGTTATTATTGTATATGTCCTTTTCACTAGGGGTGCTCTCTGGTCGGGCCAGATGACCTACCTCTAGTAAATGGTCCGGGTGAAACTGGCGTATCAATCAGTGGGGAGTAGATAGGCATGACAGATTACAACGGGGGACAAAGGTCCGCATTACCTACCCTTCACTACTTGCAAAAGATTTTTCCTACGTTATTTGCAAACAGGGAATACCTCCAAGAAAAGAACCAATTTCCAAACAGTCAAATGTTCGGACAGACAATCAATCAATGAGGAACGAAATAGGTACGACGGGTTAAAAGCTTGCGTTACCTACCCTTCACTATCGGCAAAGGGAGAGAGAATATTCCTATTCTTCCCCGTTTGCAGGCTGAGAAGATCCTTAAGAGAACCAACTTCGAACAATTCAATGCTCGATTCAAACAATCAATCAATGGGGAGAAAAATAGGTATGACGGATTACATTGGGGACAAAAGTCTGCATTACCTATCCTTCACTATCTGCAAAGACTAAACAGAGTATGGCGACTCTGTGCTTGTTTGCAAATAGAGAATCTCTCAGAGACAATCAATAAGTAATACTAGTATTTTCAAACAATCAATCAATCAATTTCGCAATTTGTCGTGTGTCACGACCTTACCCGGACCGGACCATGTGGACAGTTCTTCGCCTTCCTTTTTCCAGCGCCCGATCGTTCTCTTTCTCCATGTTTTTACCGCAGCATTCCTGTGGGATTCCAGTCAGGACAATAGGTCATTTGAGAGAGGTCCGTTCGGAATCGGTGAAGTTCATTCAATCGGCAGCCGGACGAGGGCCCTCTCAAGGCAGGTATACTCCAATCATTTAGATGTTCACCTCATCGTCTGGACCTCTCTTACCGGACCTTATGTCGCTGATGGACCCCGCGTTGGAACGCCAATTGTAGAAAAGTCAGCCCATAACGAACCGGATGCCCAGGCTGCTGGCGCAAGGCGCCTCTTAGTTTCCATCGTAAATAATTACCAAATGAAGAGACGGGCACTGGAAGCAGGAAGACAAGGAAAAAGGTTTATTTCTCATGAGGAGAGCATGTCATTTGGGACACTCGCATAGTGTCTTCGGGAGGTGCTCTAACAAGTTTCTCTGAGGCTTCGTCTTTTATACACAGGTTTAAGGCACACACACATCCTTCATTACAATCAAGACATTGTGAAGTATGAAGATATTCCAACACGTGGCTACAGTAGGGGCCCTTATCCTCCATGCAATAGGAGGGGGCTGTCACGCAGCTGAGTGTTCTGCTGATTCCATTGGAATGTGTGTGTCTGATCGAATCTCAGGGGGTGGGGTGGTCATGATCAATAGTGGCTCCTTTCAAGAGAGGCGAGTGCATACAGTAGTGGGCAATAAACTGTATCCTCGGGCTAAGGGATGACCAGCGGTCCGTGCAGACATTCAGGCTCAGAGGTCGGGGTCATCAAAGGAGGGGTATTCATGGAAGGAAAGGAGGTGTTGGTCAGGCGCGGGGTGTGATCCCTAGAGACAGAGTCATGCGGGAGGGGAGGTGCTCATGACTTGTACATGTGAGAGCGGGGGGGGCAGTCAGGGTGCATGGGGGAAGCTTGCAGGGTCAGGGAAGGGGCTGATGATCGATCGTGAACAAGGAGACCATGATACCTAAAATTGCTGTCGTGTACGTGTGTGCATGGGTCTATGCTAGCGGGATAACACAGTCAGTGTTTTAGCGATATCCGTTCTGCTTACAACAAGGGGTACTGTGAACACAAATGAACGCCGCTTATGTACATACACATTGCTATTTTCAACAATGCTTGGGATTTTCAATGCTAAAAAATTAATTCAGTTTTACCTGTGATAATGAAATGGGCCATCTTATAGCTGTGCAGTGGCTTTTGGGTATGCAAATTAAAACAGGCATTTGCAATGCAATCAGCCTCACCTTTGGGACCTTACATGTATTTAGCTATGCAGCACATTATCCTGGGTGCTGACACATCTACTGTTCTTTAACATGGAGGGAAAGTAAGCACCAAACTGCATGACACGCCAGTTATGGGAACACATGGAGAGAAATATTGGCTTTTAGCAGGAAAATGTATAGTCCAAAGCTCTCTTTTTAATATAAAATCAGGGCATTCGGTGGTCATATTACTGAAAATAAAAGATTTTTTAAAATTGTAGAAGACAGTTTCTATGGACTGGAATCTGGAGAACACTAAAGTGTTTCTGGTATTTTACTGACCTCTGCTGGTCGTATTCTATCAAAACAGTTGAACAGAGGCAGTTGAACAGAAAAAAAGTCCCCAAGCGGAAGCAGACAAGTCCCGAGGGCTGATCTCCAGAGCCCGCAAAGTACATACACATATAAGTATAGAATAGTTATATACAAAAGTATATACAAGAGGTCTCGAATGCTCGACTTAAAAAGCAGCCGCCATTGTCAATAAAGTAAACAGTGCTCACCCACTAGATGAAGCATGCCTTGTTAGGAGCGAAGTAAAATGTCCATTCCTCATGGGGGGAACACTTGGAGACAGGGCAGTTCCAAGGCGGGACTTAGAAGCCTCATAATGAATCGAAAGCCAGCTTTTACTAAGGACAATGACACCAGCCAATGAAAAATATGGGAGGTGAGTAAGCAAGGCTTCCTAAAGCATACTCGACTACAGCATACCTTGCAGAGCAAGTAGCGGATGCGCTGCCGCTATGCTCGACCTATTAAGAATAAGTTATCATGTCTTAATCAATCTTAGTCCTTAATCGCCTCTTACATCACAATGGCTCACCAACACTGGCCTTTTCTTTATCAATGCTTCCATCTCATGCTGATTTGTAGAGCCTAGTGGGCATAGACGTCCTAGCTGGTACTCATGCCTCTCTCTTCAGTTCTTCACTAGGAGGAGAACCTTCCCCTCACTGTGAAGTACGAGGACGGAAGGGAAATGTTCACTGGTGTTCCTGAGGTGAGTATGTTGTTCTATGCCAATAAATCAACAGAAGTTGAGAAACGCCTCTTTCAAACAAAACCCAGGAGCTCTACCATCGCCACCCAGCCTGAAAGCTGTACCATGACTCTTTGTAAGGGCTGCTCACTCTAATGCAGGCTTCTCCAAAGAATGCCTCATGAGCTACTGGCAGCTATCTAAGAGTAGCTCTCCTCAGTCTCCTGTGTGCAGATCATCTTACTAAATTTGAAGATTTTGTTTGGTTAAATTGATATAGGTGTACCAACATTAAAAAGTCTTTAATTGAGACAAAAATGTGTGTATTATCAGAACTCATAAGGTGTTTGATGAAAAATTGTTGCATTTCGAAAATGTATTTAAAGCTGATATTTCAATAATAAATCAAGTGGCTATGGCTTATTACTAACAGTATTACCTTGGTGCCAGGGGCAGTGCTGCAATGGTTACGCATTACCTATACATAGGTATTCCAAATTGATGAAGCTTGTCTACATTACTGCTGGCAACCCTCCTGATACACTGAAGTGATCGCTGCTGGTAATCTACATATGGTGGTCATTAAGGTGATCTAACAAAACAAATAGTTGTTGACAATTACTTTCATTGAATAAAAGTAGGTCTTATTACAGAGAAGGTTGGAGACCCCTGCTCTAGTGTGTCAAAAATCAGTGCCTGGCTGAAACATATGGTGGACACTTACCTACAGTGGTTGCAGTTGAAGTGGTGAGGATGGTAGGCATCATTTCAGAACATCTAGGGCTGTTTCGATAATCAGGTGGCATTTGTGCCAGATATACTTGCCAAGCCTCTTTGCTCTCTCGCGGTTATGGCAGGGACGAGAAAGATGCCCATGAAAACAGGAGAGGAGCTGTTGTGAGCATAACAGTCTTTCATTGGTTTTTTTAAATTTGTTTATTTTGTGAAACCATAAATAAAGCATTAAAAAAAACAGAAGAGGAGAGACAAGGAGAAAGAGTCAGAGGAGGTCCTTTCTGCTACCATGCACATTTTGTTGGAAGCAATCTTACAGGACATAGCCAGACTAACAACCAGTGCTAAATGGAAGTGCCAGTCCTGCCTGTAAGTAATGTCCTGCTCAGTCCCACCCCAGTTTTCTGGACCAAGATTTGAAATACCAGTTTGAGATTCTTTTTAAAGCCCCCCCTGTGTTTTTTCCTGCATCAGCCACCTCAGTAAGGAATTCCCTTCCAAGGATAAGCTTCTCCAACATTGTTATATCTGACAAAACAGTGCAAAATTCATGTTTTTTCAGTAACATGTTACAATGATTTTCCCCTTACTTCTCCACTTACCCACTTTCCTCTTGTAGCACCCTGTTCCGGCTCCGCCCTTTCCACAGTTTTCTGAATTTGAACGATATTTCTTGCCTATTTAAATGTTCTATATAACGATCCTTTATTTCCCAATAGCAGAGATGATTTATACATTAGAGTGATGCTGGGTGGTGCTTTCTGAGTGGGGCCAGCTGGCCCTGGTTATCGTAAGGACTAACTACTCACCTGCAGATTTGATTGATTGATTTGATTTATATATTTATAAACTGTGCAATTGCCCATGGACGTCTTGGTGCTAGCTAGATGCAGAGAGACCTAAGAGCTGCCAAGTATATGTTTCTAGCCGGCGGTGAACAGCCAAGTTTTTATCTCTTTCCTGAATGAAAGCAGAGATGGGCTATTTTTCATTGCAATTGAGAGCAGATTCCACTCCTTAGCGGCCTGCAGCAGGAAACCTATTCCCCCCCAACTGACCTGTTTATATTTTGGCACCTGGATAAGTTTTAATTGGCTGGATCTCAAGGTCCTAGATGGCTCATACAGTTTCAGGTGATTTATTTAGAACTGCAAGCCCATCCCATGAAAGGCTTTGTAGGCCATACACAATGACTTAAACTTTATTATTTTTCCTATTGGAAGCCAGTGGAGGGATCTTAATCTATGTGCTATAGGCTCGGACTTGGGAATGTCCAGCACCAGCCTGGCTGCTGTGTTTTGCAGGCACTGCAGTTTTGCCAGATGCTGGACCTGAATCCCTGCATATAGAGCGTTTCCATAATCCAGCCTTGATAAGGCGAGCATTGTTACCACCGTTTTACAGGAATCATAGGGAATAAATGGTAGGCGTTTCCTTATCATTTTCAGGATGTACAAGATGGTGGATGCTAATTTGTTTGACTGTGCATCATATGACAGTTTATTGTCCAGAAGCACTCCCAGTTCTTTTATCTTGTTAACTGAGGATAGGCGCCTGCCTAAGCTATCTGGCCACCAATCTTGGGACCATATTTGCATGTCTGTCCCCAGCAGCATGACTTCACTTTTGTCTCCATTTAACTTTAGGCAATTTCCCTGCATCCATTGATTAATCTGTTCCATGCAGTATTTAAACTTGTCTGCCGTCTCTTTGGCATTGTTTGCAATTGACACCACAATTTGGGTGTCGTCAGCATAGGAGACCGGCAGGAAGCCGCAGTTCCTGATTATTGCCGTCAGAGGTGCCACGTACAAGTTAAATAGAGTGGGGCTTAAAGAGGACCCCTGGAGTAAACCACACAGAGGGTCAAATGGTTTAGATTTAGCCTTTCCCAGCTCCACTGTGAATGTTCTGTTGGACAAACAAGAGGCTAACAGAGTTCGAACTGACATATGGACTCCAGCTTCGGTTACTCAGCTCAGGAGTGTATCATGGTTTACTGTGTCAAAGGTCGCCGAGAGATCCAATAGGATCATGGCGGCCTTTCCTCCGGCATCCAGTACACTCCTGAGTTCCTCAGTTCCCACGAGCAGGGCTGTTTCCGATCCATGTCCCTCTCGAAAGCCAAATTGCGAGTGGTCTAAGGCATTTACCTCCGCGAGAAATTGAGACATCTGTCTATTCAGTAATTTCCCCAGAACTTTAGCAGCGAACGGGATTCCAGCAATGGGTCTGTAATTACAGGGTTCCTGTGGGTCTAAGCTTGCAGTAGCAGCAACACTGAGGCTGTTTTCCATGCCTCTGGGAAGTAACCAGAATTGATTATTTCTGTGAATAGCAGGGCGAATTGCTCACTCAGTAGTTCAGGGAATAGGTGCACCACCTTTGGTGGGCAAGGGTCCGTTAGTCCCCCGCATTTTGTTGACCTAACCACCTGAAGAATCTGCTCTACTGATGCTGGCAGAAAGTGAAATAAGGGGTTCAATATTAATGGAAGTGTTTCCTCTTTAGGTTCCGTGTTGGGTAGTATGTGAATAGGATTGGCTGTCATCTTAAAGGACACATATACTGCGGTGACTTTATCAACAAAAAATTGGTCCAGATTGTTACCAAATTCAGATCAAATTTCTGTTTGTTTGGTGCTATCTATTTTCGTTAGTTTTTATACTGTGGAAAAGAGTTCTTTGCTAGAATGTTTTGTTTTGTTTATTTTTCGAGTGAAATATTTGCTTTTTTCTTCTCATATTCATTTTTTGTAAATGGGAAGGAGTTTCTCTCCTAGAGGTATCTTTTTAGGTCTCTGCTAGGCAGCGCATGCGCTGTCTCGTCGAGAGATGCTGTATACAGTATTGTGGGGGAAGCTCCACCCACTTTCTGCCCATGCTTTTGATTGGCTCAAATCTGAAATGCTGTATTCTGATTGGTTGCCAGCGTATTAGTCCCGCCTCCTTACTTCCACGACATCATGTTTATCCTTCCATGGCTATCAGCCCCTTTACTTCAGCAACTCTTTTGTTCACCTGCCTCCCCCTGTTCCCTCCCACAGTCTGTGACTTCTCTGGCCACCACCACCCCCCCACCAACTCCCATTCCTGCCTTCTTCGGCATCTGCATTTGTGTTTACAATGCAATAGGACTCACGTAAATACGAGTCCTATTTCATTTGTAAATGCTTTTTTTCCCTCTGATTGGCTGGCTGCATTAAAGTAGTGCGCATTGTGCACGAACACCGGAAGACAGGCGTCTGGTGTCGGAGTGTGGGGGGGGCTCATGTGCACCACAGAGAGCCCAGCACATAGGCCCTGTTCTCCTGTCCCCCGTGTGCCTGTTTGCCGTCTGCATGGTTTCCCGGACCTTGGGAGCGGCTGTTTTCACACAGCCGTGGAGACAGTCCACATGTCAGAGAAACGGGTTATGCCGAACGAGAACCTTTCTGCTACGAAGCATATCTCTGCGTGTACTTCTATTCTGATAACCAAGGGAGTCCTATGGGACAGGGGTTGTAGCAAAAGGAATTAAGCTCTTCCCCCCCCTTCTCTGACTCCATAGCCTTGATTGTGGCGAGGGTCTGGTAAATGTATAAACACACACCCCATGTGATCTGATTCCGACAGGTCGCCCTCGGGGATGACAGCCGTCGGAACTCGCGGGGTCTCGCAGAGGGGAGCTGGTCCAGTGAGAAGGGCCGGAGAAAGGGGGCTGAGGAGCCCTTAATATCAGGAGAGCTGCATCCTCCGACCCCGCTGAGGAGCCCACATGAGCCAGGGCTGACAGGAAAACTTTCCCCAGGTGCTCACCGCACTTGAGTGAGCTGTCATCCCCCGGTGGCCCTCCAGCTCACCTCACAGCGTTTCTGGGGCTATCAGCGCTGCACCTCCCTCCTTTTCCTCGCCTTCCCCCTCTCTCTCCTCGTGTGTGTCCTGCAGACTCCTCTCACCTTCAGCAGTGTTAGGATTAGACAGCATTTATACGCACTGCTCCTCTTTATTCCTTAAGATTTATTACGAAAGATAATGAGCTCCAAAGGACTGGCATGCCCCTCTACCTCTCTCCCCCCTCTTTCGTTCTTTCTCTCTACGTGCTTTTTCTGTCAAAGGCACACAGGACAAATCAAACCAAAAAAAAACCATAATCTGACCATATGGATCAAGGGCGCCCGAGTATTTATACTCTCTAATTACAGGCTTTATTTTGTTTAGGTCTCGGCTATCTTTTACACATCTGGCTATTAATTTAGCAACAGGCCAGACAAGGGCAAAAATAACTAATGCAGTATACTTGTTTATTAAAAGTTACAGATACATCGAATCGGTTGAAAAGCTTCTCAGAGCTTCGTACCGACTATGATATCAGCCATAGGGATTTTTTTAAATACCTACAGATCAGGGATTTTTTGTTAAGGAAAACGGGGGGGGGGGCGAGAACAATGCCAAAATAACGCAGCAATAGAAAACCTATGCAGGGAAACCACTCCTAGAATTGGGGAAATTTACAAGAATTTTAATATTGCATTCCCTGATGATTTGGATAAACATTATGCTAGATGGCAAACTAATTTATCGGTGCAGCATGTAAACCCCGTACGTGCGCTGGAGCTTTCACAAACTTGTTTAATGTTTATTAAACTGCAAGCTCAATATTACAAAACATTCTTTTCCCCATATTACACTCCCTATAGAATTGCTAAATGGGCAACTCAACAGAGAACTTCATGCCCTCGCTGCTCACTGTTTGAAGCTGATATTAGTCATATGTTCGGCACCTACACTACATTATCTAATCTGATACTAGATATATCCAACTTCTTTTCTGGGATATTTCACCTAGAAATTTCTATATCATCTGAAGAAATATTGCTAGGAGTGGCGGAAACCAAGTGACCCATACCCATGCAGAGGCTGATCTTTGTGGCTATGGCGGTTCTCAGACTTAGCATAGCCACCTCATGGCTGGATCCACAACCACCGGCCTTCACACAATGCAGGGCAAGATTACTCGCGACTTGCAGTCTGGAGGGGGCCATTTACAAAAATAAAGGGCTAAATAAAAGAAAGAAAGGCATACTGATATGGGGACCATTATTGCAGTGGATACAAGATCACTCCTAGGGGTAGAAACTATACTGCGGGGTTTCTTAAGATGTTAGAGGGAGCATAGGTCCAGATATCTATGTATTTAAATTGCATTTTATCCCTGTTGGTTACTTTCTATATGCTCCATGTGCAACACATACCTTAAAATTTGTATGTAATAATTTGGGATTGTAACATGGACTTGTATCGAGACCGTGGTCTTCGGGCGAGTGGGGGGAGGGGAGTATGTATTAAAAGTATAAAAACTGTGAATAAAAATAAAAAAAATAAAAAAGTTACAGATACAATATATTAAAATTTTCGTTGCTTATCTTCATAGTGTAGTTAACAGCGAATACTAAACCCAGTATATTAATATATTTATAATAGCAACTACACCCTTAAACTCATTAATGCCAAGACCAATTGGCATTGCCAATGCTTGTTGTTGAGGGACTGCTACTTTAATGGCTGAGATTATCCAACTCGAAATTTGGTTTGTGGCTACATTGCTGTCCTGCTCTGGTTCAGGAATTGACATTGCTAAATGCTCCTTTTAATTTAGGGGAGTTAGTCTTTGACCAGTCGAAGTATGTGGCGCGCCTAGGTAGAGGAGCCGATACAACAATATCCTTTTCCAACGTTTATAGAAAATATTATTGCCTTGTGGTCTGGCCAGGGCACTGGTAGGATTTCTATTATCTTGATGTTATTGTTGGGAGTAAAAATCCCATTGAGTGTGTGCCCTGCCTCGTGCGTGTTATGCTTGACAATCTGTTCCCTGGCTAGGTTGGATAGTGCATCTGCCAATGTTATTGTGCTAGTATCAGAGCTCTTTTCCAGGTGCAAGTTAAAATCGCCCAGAACAGTAAAATCTGAGTTCTTAACACTACATTCCAGATATGGGCTCAGCAGTTGTATCAGTTGTGTTTTTGCCCAAGGTGGTCTGTAAATCAGAAGGCCCTTAAACGTATAGTGATTAGTGACGTTTATCTGAAAGATTAAGATCTCACAATCTGGATTACTGCCATGGTCTAAACCCTTGGCCCTCAGTTCATTTCTATGGATGACGGCATGGCCCCTCCCCCCACGTTTCCCCTTTCTGCCTACACTGATGATTGAGAATCCTTCCGGAACTGCTAATGCTAGATCTATATCTGAGGCATCGTCAGCCCACGTCTCGGTAATGAAGATCAAGGTTTTGGGTTTCGATCAGTTCAGCTATTTCTGAATTGTGCTTGACTAATGACCGAGCGTTAATTAGCCTCACCTTAATGGTTTTGTTATTTGGCCTGTCAGGGTGGGTCTGAAGAGCATTCCGCCTTCTGCTCTGTGTGAAATTGAAGGGTAACTGACATATCAGGCATGGTTTAGCTTTGTTCTGCAACAACAGATGCAATGAAACCTTCACAGTCACAGAATTATGAATTCTACAACATGATTATGGTTAGGCACAAGACATTATGTGTAGAATGGCTAAACTGCTAACCAAGAGAACAGTATTTTACTCTTGGCTTTCCCATTTGAACGCAAATGTGTGATCTTGGCGAAGGCACTTATTTGCCTATCGCCCAATTCCCTATTTGGCAACCTGTGAGCACTTAAAAATTAAATTAAGTTGGTATTTAAAAATAATCACATTTTTGGATTACAACAATATCTTTCCAGGGTCCTGTGGTCCTTCCATGTTAACTCCCAATTCAGACTGTGTAATCGTTCCTTTGAGCGAAGCATCAGATCTTAAAAGAGGGGTCGCAGCTACACTCAGAGCTAAAAGGGTTGTTTCTCTGCCAGTAGTCATGCCCTTAATCGGGGTAGGACTCAGGGTCACAAATAAAGAGAAACAGCCACTAACTGGTGCAGAAAGCCCCTTATCTAGAACGACACATTTGCCCCCAAACAAGAGTTAACTGGTGGGCCAACTGTGGCGCAGGCCCGATGCGGCGAGAGAGAGCAGGCGAGTCGCCATAGCGCCCGGCCGCCGCCCCCTCCTTGGTGCCCCCATTCAGGAGCCATTCATGAATTGTACCATTCTGAGGCCAAGGTCCAGGCATGGATCTAGTCCAGTGCCCCAGAAATAGTCACTGTGGAGTAAAAAGAGTGGACAGGAGGCACAGCAGACCTCCCCTCAAGAATGCAACGCTTCATTAATGGGGTGACCGCGACATATTCCTAGCCGGGGCTCTCTGACTGAGGGGTCTTTTAGAGGAGCCATTGTTGGGTTTGGTATTGTGAGGGGACGTATGCCCCAAACCTAACAATGACTCCTACATAAGCGCTCGCGCAGCTGGAATGTCCACTCCGCCGCAATGTAGGGAGATGATAAAATGTAACGTCCGTCCGTAAGCCATCCCCTTTATATATATAGGGAGGACCAAAGAAAGAAGGGATCGAAGCACAAATTCCCGCACTGATCTAACGTCCCCTACAGTTCCTAAGCAACAGAACGAAGGTGCTGATAGCCTAAGACACAATCCCCTATGTCCCATGAAGATTCAGAGAGATAAATCTCATTGTTTCTTCAAATTTAAAGCACAAAATTGTGGCTCTGCACCCTTCTAGTAAGTCACATTTACATATATTTTTAGATAGCAATCCCTGTACAATATTCTTTACAGATTTGAAAGTCCACATTCATTTTCCCAAAGTGAAGTAAGTCACAAGCTCTTGAAGTTTAAAACTTTATCTTTATTCAATGCTTTTTTTCAACGAAATAGCCAACGCATTTCGTCCGTTACCGGACTTCTTCAGGGCACAGCAAGTTTATAGTATCCGAGATATATGTTGGTAATCAATTCAACCCTGGTAATTTTGAAAATTGCCTATCAATTTTTATGGCATTATAGAGATGTCATTTGATTTTCAATAGATACTGGAAAGTGTAACCGCAGGAGTCCGCGTGTTGTCGATCATGTGGTTATCCGTAGACCTGAGATTGTGACTTACTTCACTTTGGGAGAATGAATGTGGACCTTCAAATCTGTAAAGAATATTGTACAGGGATTGCTATCTATAAATATATGTAAATTTGACTTACTAGTCGGGTGCGGAGCCACAATTTTGTGCATATATATCGAGGACACGACCGAGCCAGACAGTGCATCCTGCAATATCTGGAAGAACATCTCGGCAGAGAGTAGCGCAGGAGTTCACCTAAAAGACCAAGCACACGCCCAAGCAGATACTGCTGCACCCATCAGCTACAGAAAGTTGTATTTACACAGTGCTTACTATGCCTGACGAAGCGCCAATGTTCCTCAAAGAAGACAAAAAAAAACATTAGACGTGGACAACTCCCAAAAGAACCAGACAGTCCTTCAATAACTTCGGAGAGAAGACAGCATCACTGTGGAAAGAATGTATGTAAATAAATTGCGACTTATATAGCGCACGTATCACCCGAAGGCATCAAGGCGCTTGCTTAGGGAACCCGTCCTGGTATTCCCCTGTGAGATACCCCGGCAGGGTATCCACAAGGTGAAAGCCAGGCATCCCACCGCGAGGGGCCGTAGTGGAGATTAAGCAAGCTATTGCCCAGAGTCGCAGAGTGTGACCCCGTGAGTCGAGTAGGCACCAGAGCGAGAATTGTCGAGTCCGTGGAATTTTTGAGCCCGAGACCCGCCTAGGCAGGGAATCGAACCCTGGTCCACGGCCGATCTCAGCTTCCAAGTCTGCCGCCTCTAACCACTGAGCCAAGCTTCTCCTAGACATGCTCGCAACACCTGCATCCGACAAACACCTGCAGTGACTCGAGAAACTATGATGATCTACTCAACAGCGAGGAGACACCGTTCTACCCCACTGAGACATAACACAGTCACCTGGCCAGCTCGTGATTATTTATGATTGCCAGTATCAATATCTCAGTAGTGCCCTGAGTCGGTGTCCGGTGTTGCATGAGCGGTGCATCGGTTCATTGGCAAATAGGAGCTATACTTTTCTGGATGCATCGTCATACAGGCCACTGGTCTGACGCTGTAAGGACCAAGTGATGACAGCAACGAAACTGGGTTCTGGTAGAGTGCTTTATACAAGAGCGTGTAAAAAACCTAAAGCTAACCCTTTAAGAAACAACTCATTACAAATAAATATTTTGAAAAGTTTTAATTTTATTACTTCTTTTTTCCCCTAAAAGATAGAAGCTTAAATTCAGCAGGGATTTTGGAGTCTGTTCGAGAAGCACTTAGTGAGGCTAAAGCAGTTCCTGGAAAATCATCACAGTAGTATCCATCAATACATTTCCAGAAACTGGAGGATCTCGGTCTAGAGATAACCAACACATGGATTTTAGGGAAACTGACTCTTTGTTTGCAAATTTAACCACCCACTCTCTTGCAATTGAAGTCTCTCAATCTGAAGGGGAATTTCATGTAGTCTCAAAAGTTGGAGATCCTATATTGGAAGACTTTACGCTCCCTGATCTTCCTGACTTCAATACTAATTCAAATCAGCCCTCCATGTTGCTCCATGCACTTAATCTAGATTTGTCCAGGCATTTCATCCCAGTTAATTCCCTGTCCCTCAACACCGGTGTTCCTTCTCAGGGTCGTCCGGTACAAATGCAGCTGTTCAGTAGTACACCCTGTAGAACAAGCTTATTAGATACTCTGGGATCGATTACACCTGATCTATTCCTACATTTCCACCCCTCAATTCATAACCAGAGACAAAAATGTTGATGTCGGACTCATTACTTTGTTTTAAAAGAGTGCTGTCTTCTATATCAGCAGTAATGGAGAAATCACTCAAAGTTAGAAGACCCACTCTCCATTGAGCGGCAAATAGACACTGCCATTTACTGTCACTGTCAGGTGAGAAGGGGGGCTACTGTGATACTAGAGGGAGAGAGCGTGTGTTTGTGCATGTGAAAGAGAGAAAAGGAAAGACAGAGACAAAAGTTGGGTGGTGGGGAGCAGCAGAAGAGAGAGGGGCCCCTGCACAGTACCACCAACGGTGAGCTAAAATCACACATTTAAGCTGTCAGTAAAATGAGAGCCTCAAAGAGGAGCCTGGCTCCTTCAATCCAGGCATACAATGTATGAGGCATTAATGAGGTCTAGTGGAAGAGATTTTGGAAGTTAAGCACCGAGTGGCCCCTGGGACACGAATGGGAAGATTTATTGAGGCGTGTGTGGTGTCACTGTCGACCACTGATGGGCCATTCAGTCAGGAGTGTCAGGACACAGTGCCGCTTAATCCGCCATGCGTGCATCACATAAGTAAATGCACTGCTGTTTTGGCAATGGGTGTGTCGGGCAAGGAAAGGGGAAAATAACATGAAAAAAGTCTGGGAGGGATAGGGAAAATAAAATGAAAACAATGTGAACACAGTCAAGGGAGCAAAGTAGCCTCATTCCTGTAACAGTTTCCACTGCATCTACCTACCACCTTCCAAAATCTACAACCAATTTACAGACATTGACATGCTTCTGGGAAGTCCTTGCGAAGCTAGGAGCGAAAACTTAATGGAGTGCCTTCTGGAGGCTTCTTTGCCAGGTGCTGTTAGCACGTGTTTTGAAGTATGAAAAAGAAAACATGCTCCAAAGAAAGAGAAAACATGGCATCTGACGCCATCTACTGGCATCTGCACGTAACATGTACCTCAATTAATGAATACGGCAGCCATGCTTCAACAAGCATTTGCAATGCAATAGGATTCGCATTTAGCGAGAAATATTGCATTGGAAACGGGAGTGTGGACGGACGAGAGCAGGCGGACGCGAGAAGGCACGACCAGTAGTGGTTGGGAGGGGTGCGGGGCCCCAAGAAGTCATGGACTGCGGGAGGAGGTGGACGGGAAGAAAATAGTGTTTGAAGTAAAGGGGCCAGTAGCCATGGAAGGATACAAATGACGACATGTCCGTCATGGGGAGGGACTAACAAGCCTAAAACTAATCGGAAGGCAGCTTTTAGGACCTAAGACAATGAAAAAGATGGCAGAGAGTGGGTGGAGCTTTCACAAAGCTTCCACACTATACGGAATACTGCATCCCTCGCAAAGCGTGCAGCACATGCACTGCAATGCTAGGCTCGACCTAAAAAGTTGTCTGTAACAGATGGTACTGTGACTTCTGCTAGGTGGACACATACAAGCCTGCCCCCAGCACCCCTTGCAGAATGTCACACACTTGTGAACAGCAAAGCCCAACAAAAGGACTATTTAACATGGTATTCAATATCCCCATGTCATCAGGAGATGCTATGCTACTCTTTGATGGCATTTGGATAGGAACAGCAAGACGCACAGTGGGCTACAAAGGCGAAAAAATCAGGCGAGCTTGGACTGGACGGGAGCCTCTCATATGACATCTTGTGTCTGATAATTATTCAACCACACAGAATGATAAATGCCTGCCAATCAGAGGCGAAAAGACCATGGTGGGATGAGAAAGACAGTGCTTGTTCCCGCACAGCGGCTCAGTGCTTATGTGACGGGGACGGCAATGCCTCCATCTCACCTGAAAGTGCCAATGTTGCATGTGAAGAGATTTAGCCGGCAGCGTCAGATTAAAATTGGATTTAAAGCCAGATGCCTGTAATGTACTGCTTTTCAACAGTCTGATTAATCTGCCTGTGAATGGAAGATACACAAGGCTTTGGAAACGGAGTGAGGGAGGAGAAAAGCGGTCAGGCTAGCAGCCGAGGCCGCAGCTTCAGCTTCAGCTATTCCATGCCTTGTTTCCCACACAATTTAGTGTTAGGGGCTTCAAAAGCATTTTGTTGCCGTTGTATTTAGCAGAAAGTGGACCTGAAGGTATACGAGCTCTTTAAATAAGCACCTGATAAAAGTACACAAGGATGCTTATTTTTTTGTACTGCAGTGGCCTCTGGGTATGAAAATTAGAAACGAAAAAGAAGGCTGGTTGTTGTGTAACAGCTTCCCTCTAGTAACAGCAGATGGTACTGCGACTGCCGCTATGTGGACAGTTCAAGCCTGCCCCCACAACCCTTTGCAGACACACACTTATGAACAGCAAATCAGAACAAAGAAACTCAAAGCCACTAGTTTGCAATTTTAGATATCATAGCACTTTTTAATTATTTGCTGCTTTTTGAGCACTGACTAAACCTGCTAACATGTTCCGGGAGTGACAATACCCTTGTGAGCAGCGGGAGTTGCGGTGGGGCAGAGAGGCGGGGCGGGGAGGGGCAGGGTGAGGGGTGCTAAAAACCGGCATATGGATAATTGGAGGTAAGTAAACAATTTAATTAATAAAACGAATATCGTAGCGTGCCCTGCCCCTCCCCCGCCTCTCTGCCCCACCGCAACTCCCTCCACGGGCCATGGCTGCTTGTGAGGGGAAACGGAGGCTGCATGCAACCAGTTACATAAAATGAAAACAAAATTACAGCCAGCGCTCTGCCTCAGACAATTTTGACGGCTTCTCTACTTACTTGATTTATTGCAGGCTGAGGAAAAAGAAACCAAGCTTTGAGAATTACTCACCAGGAACTGCCTGATGAGAGCTCCATGACTTATTGGGAGGGGCGGGAAGAGCAGAGAGAGTGCGGTGGAGGAGGAGCGAGGAAAGTGACACCACAAGGAATTGAAAGAAAGCAAAATCAGAGCGGTGCTCGTGAAAGGGCGCAGCGCTGATAGAAAGCCTGGCGGAAGATAGATATATTACAAATAATCTGCTGGTCTTCATGGTAACTGTTGTGACGTGATTTGTATGGGCACCTGTGACCAGAGTTGGCCTAAGGCCTTGCGCGGAAGCTGGACGCGCAGCAGCAAAGCACGTACACCGACACTGGGTATCTGCTCGGAAGTGACGTGCTTGAGCGCAACGTCCTCCTTTTATTGACGCCGCAGGCCACGCCTGGCCTGCGAATGATGTGGATGCGTGTGCGTGTGTAAGCTAGACTGCTTACAGTCATTACATCCCTATCCAACTATGCAATTTGTTTTTCTTTTAAATCAATGAAAATAAAGTCAGTCTTATAATACTTCACATCAAAAATGCCTGGGTACTTGCGTGTCCCTTGTTGACCGATTCAGGGTCTCAGCAGGCAGGCATAGTCTCTTAATTTCTGGCTCGGTGGTGGGTTGGGTCTTAAGTTGTATCTTCGGGCGCTTCCCCTACCGCCCTCATCATTCTGGTGAGTGTCTCTGATTGCAGCCGCCGATGTTTGGGATGATGCTGCGGGTTCCTGATCGTCCACTTGGCATTCTGGGGGATTTGTATCTTCTCGTCCTGAAGTCGCCGCCCCACTTGACTGGCTTTCTTCTTCTGCTATCTCCGATCGTTGTCTACACTCCTGCTGGAGGGCTTTGAACCACGAGGTGTTTCGTGATACCTCTTCTCCTCCCTTTTGGGCTGTGACCATGGTGCCTTTTGTTGCCGTCACGGTCCACGTGCCCGGCTCGTAGCGGGTTTGGAACTTCCCCCCCCGGACGTCTGTTCCTGATGATCACTCGAGTCCCCGGGCTTAGGTCTCTTGGAGTGGCCCTCCTTTGCATGCTGACGCGCTGATTCCCTTGCCGCCTCCGTGCCTGGGCTTCTTCTGTGTCAGCCAGGGGTGGTGTCGACCCCGGGGCTGTGGGGAGGAGGTCTCTCCAGGGTCCTTGGAACATGAGGTTTCATGGGCTCCTTTGGGTTATGCAGTGGGGAGTGCCCCGATATTCTCGCAGGAACTCGTGCAATCATTGTTCGGGATCGGCATGTTCCACTAAGGCGATTCGGAATACTTTGTTGAGGGTCCGCATAAACCTCTCCACGTCCCCGTTTGCCTGGGGCCACTGAGGTGTGATGCGGCGATGCTGAATTCCTCTTGTTGTGAGGAATGTGGCGAATTCAGCCCCCTGGAACGGTGGCCCGTTGTCGCTCCGTATTTCCACTGGGTAGCCGAACATGGAGAAAATCCTTTCCAGCGCTGGTCCTACGTGTGTGAAAGCAGTGGAGGCTACTCTCTCCACTATCGGGTACTTGGAGTATGAGTCGATGACTACGAGCGTGTGTCCTTCCCCGGGGAAACTTCCAAAGTCTATGCTCACTTTGGTCCAGGGAGATGTACAGGCATCTTCCGTGATTATTGGCACAGGTCTCTCCGGGTCGCTCGTCAGCTGGCAACTCATGCAATTCCTCACGTATTCTTCCACCCTGGTTTCCAGATCCGGGAACCATACCTTCTCCCTCATGCGTGCCTTCATCCTGGTCGTACCTTGGTGCCCTCCATGGGCTAGCTGTACCGCCCGGTGTCTTAGGCTTTGTGGTATGATCAGCCGCGTTCCTCTTAGCAATACTCCGTCGTCCGTGGCACTCAGCTCGTGTCGTATTCGCCAGAATTTCGTGAGCGATTCTTTATCTTCCGCAGCCCAGGAAGTGGGTGGACGCAGGTAGTCAGCCCATGAACCATCTTGGAAGGCCTGAAGCGACCTCCGGTACGTATTGTCGGTGGCTGCTGCTTCCTTGATGTCTTTGATGGTCATGCTGTTCGGGCATGATGTGATGGCCACCCACCGAGCATACTCCTCACAGTCGTCATCCGCTGGTTCAGGATCTTGTTGTGAGGGATGGCGTGACAAGTAGTCCGCAGGATTTTTGGCCCCTGGGCGGTAGGTGACCTCCATCTCGTATGATTGCAATTGGATCACCCACCGTTCGATGCGAGGTGGCGGATGAGGGGCGGTTCCCTTGAAGAGGGGTACTAGTGGTTGATGGTCAGTGACCATTACGAACGGGTGACCTTGTAGGTATAAATGAAAGTGGCTGCAGGCCCACTTGATAGCGAGGGCTTCCCGCTCAATCTGGGCGTATCTCGTCTTAGTCGGGGTTAAGGCCTTACTGGCAAACGCTAATGCCGTCTACTGGCCAGGTTCATGTTCTTGGGTCAGGACCGCACCGAGCCCCACCGGGCTGGCATCGACGATCACCTCCGTGCGTTTTGTGGGGTCGAAGTAGGAGAGTGTGGCTTTCTCCAGGAGTGCATCCTTGATCCCTTGGAATGCTTCGTCTTCTCGCGAGCCCCACTGCCACGGGGCGTCGGTCTTAGTCAGTGCTCGTAGCGGTTCACTCCTGGTGGCCAGGCCCGGTATGAATCGGCCACAATAAGTGGCCATACCGAGGAAGCTTCTTACTTCTGTCGGGGACTTTGGCGCTAAAGCGTCCTTGATGGCCTTCGATTTCCTCGGGTCAATTTGGATGCCCTCCTGGTTGAAGACATAACCAAAGAACTCTATCGAGGGCTGAAAGAACTGACATTTCTCTTTATGGAGGGTTGCTCCGTGGGTGCTCAGTCTCTTCAGAACATCCCTCAGGTGCTTGTAGTGTTCCGAGGCAGTGGCAGAGTGTATCAGGATGTCATCGCTGACATTTATGACTCCCGGCAATCCCGAGAGAAGTTCTCGGATGGTGTTTTGGAACACCTCCGCCGCCGAGGAGATGCCGAAGTTCAGCCGTTTGTAGCGTCGGAGCCCCATGTGGGTGCTAAAGGTGGTGATGAAGCGACTTTACTCCGCTAGGGGCAGCTGGTGGTATCTGGCATTTAGGTCTATCTTTGAAAACCACTTCGACCCGTTTACGTCCGCGACGATGTCATCCATGGTAGGAGTCAGATGTCTCTCCCTTCGGATCGCGGCATTCGGAAGCCGCATGTCGATGCATAGTCTTATTGCGCCCGGCTGCTTGGGTTTCTCCACGATGACCATGGGTGACACCCATGGGGTGGGCCCTGTGACTTTCTCAATGACGCCCAGTGATTCTAATTTCTCCAGTTCCTTCTCCACCAGCGGGCGTAGGTGGAAGGGTATACGGCGGTGGCGCAATGCAGTGGGGGTGACCGATCTGTCAATGTGCAGTTTGACGGGTTCACATTTGATGCAGCCCAAGCCTTTGAATAGTTCGGGGAAGCGTGCCAATAGCTCGTCTACTTGATGTGCTCGTATGAGGTTTGCAAAAGCTATAAGTTTCAAGTCCTCTGCTGTGTGGCTGATTATCAATGTGTCGGCCTCCCGGTTGATGATGTGGATCGTTGCCATCACCTGTGACTCATCGGCCTGGATGGGTATCGTGATTTTGCCTTTGAGGGGTAGCGGTGTGTCCGCTCAATAGGCGAAGATTCTCGTCTTGGATGGTATTACCTCAGGCCGTGGGCGTAGTTTGTTGAATTGTTGTAGGCCCATCACATTTACCGTGGCACCCGTATCGATTATGGCCTTGACCTCGTTTCCCGCCATCTGTACGATGCATGTGGGCTGTGGCCGTCGTCATTGTTTAAGCTCTTGTGCAAATGAGACGATGTATGCCTCCTCATCCTCCGACTCCAAGTCGTCATACACGGTGGGTAGGAGTTTCTCTGCCCTTGCTGGTGGTGGGTCGTTTAGTGACAGTTGGCGGACAGCTTTTGTGGGCATCCGTGACTTTCTGAATGTTTTTGGCGTGTTTCTCCTGCGACACACTGATGAAAAGTGGTTCGGTATTCCACAATTTCCGCATGTTTTCCCTTGGGCCGGGCAGTCCTTGGCCGCGTGGGGTTCATGCCCACAGTATCCACATCGTGTTCGAGTTGGGTCCCTTCGGTGTTCCTTTTGCGGTGGTCCACATGGTTGGGACCGTACTGCATCCGCCCGTTCCACTTTGATGTTTTCTATCTTGGTTGGTGGCTGATGTAGTGCCTGTTCCATGGCGGTGGCTCTGACGCTTGAGAGTTCGTGGGATCGAGCGAGGATTAGGATATCTTCCAGTGATATGCCCGGTTTCCGTAGGATCGCCCCTCTCAATGTCTTGTCTCGACATCCCTGAATTATCTGCCTTCTGATGGCTTTCTGTTGGTCTTCGTCAGTAGAGCTGGCCAGCTCCCTGACACGGGCATGGAATTGGTCCATCGTCTCGCCTTCCCTTTGACGTGCTTGCCCCAACTTGAAGACCTCGAAGTCCACATTCAGTTGGGGGTCAAAATGGCCATTCAGAGCGGCGACTGCTGCGTCATAGTCGGTCGGAGGCCCCGTATTGGGCAGGTGCTTGAACAGTCTAAATATTTCATCACCTGCGTAGTGCAGCAAGAGTGACCGCTTCACTGCATTGTCTGTCTCTCTAGTCACCACAAAGTAGTTCTCCAACCTTTCAAGCCATATCTTCCATCTTGGGGAGGCTGTAGGTGGGTCGGTCGCTTCACTGAATGGCGGTAGCACCCCTGTGGCCGCATGCTGAAATGGGATGTTGATGATTGGCGCAGGCGCGTCTCCGTCCCCCATGGTGGCGGCGTGTCGGGGTGGTGTCCGTGGGTCCCTCCTGGCGCTGTCTCCCCTCCTGCGCTGGCTCTGCGATGCGTGGTCGCTGTGCGGCTCACCTCTGTATCCTCGGGAGGATCGTACACCTCAGGGACGCCACGTGGTGTTCACGCCGTAGGCCGTGTTCCCCTCTCGGCGACGTCGGTCTTCAAACAGCATGTGGACGCCGCGTGCTGGACCGGAGGCTGCCCCACCCCTTGGTGCGGGCAGAGGGTGCTCTGGGGTGCGATAGGTACACCCCCCAGCGAGTTCCGCAGCTCACCCACAACGCAGGAGCCTCCAGCAGGGTGAATTCCTATCTCACGCACAATGCATGAGCAATGGCAGGGTGCAGCGTCGTTCCGCGTCTCACGCGAAATGCGTGGGAAATGGCATGGAGTCGCCGAAGGCGGGCCGGCTTCACGCGCTCCGGCGCCGCTACCTCCTCAGAGCCTCGTGGGTACTGTCGCGTCCGTGGCCCTGGACTGAGGGCGGAGGACAGGCATGCAGGACCCACGGTCGCAGGAAGGGCCGAACAGGATATACGCGGTAGGCACCGCGGGGAGGAGCCGGACGCTCCGACGAGGCACAGGCGTGCAAGCGAGGGTTGGGCCCCCTCATCGCCAATGTTGTGACGTGATTTGTATTGGCACCTGTGACCAGAGTTTGCCTAAGGCCTTGCGCGGAGGCTGGACGCGCAGCAGCAAAGCACGTACACCGACACTGGGTATCTGCTCGGAAGTGACGTGCTCGAGCGCAACGTCCTCCTTTTATTTGCGCCGCAGGCCACGCCTGGCCTGCGGATGATGTGGATGCGTGTGCATGTGTAAGCTAGACTGCTTACAGTCATTACAGTAACCAGAGCCAGTCTATGGGTCGGGCAGCTGCGAGGAGCAGGGCAGGCACAGACAGCAGTGCCCCCTGCTCTGAGGCAGGCTGCAGCACACGCCTCCCTCTCCCTCCGCCTGGCTCTGATGTGACAAATGCAAAAAGAACAATTGATGGACAGAATGCAGAACAATGTCATACATTCACCCCAGTACAGAGATCTGGGTCTAAATCCATATTTTTTTTGTTCACCATGCCATTCCAGTTTGGACCCAGCCATATGCAAATCAGTCTTGACCCTGGGCCCAATGGGAACAGTCCAGCTCGAACTGCCAGGCCAGGTCCTCCCCATACGGTAAACAAGCATCCTAGGATCGGTTTCGGGCTTTCAGCCCTCATAAGCCAGGATAGCTTGACTCCAGTGGCATGGACAGCACTGGACACACATCTGGGCATACCCATCCCACTTGGTGTGACTAATGCAAAAAGAACAATTGATGGACAGAATGCAAAACAATGCCATACATTCACCTGAGTACATAGATCTGGTCCTAAATCCATCGTTTTTTTGCTCACCATGCCATTCCAGTTTGGACACAGCCATATGCAAATCAGTCTTGACCCTGCGCGTCTATCCAGGCTGAAGAGAGGTGAAACCCCGAAACCGGTCGGAGGATGCTTGTTTCCGGTCCAGGGAAGACCTGGCTTGGCAGTTCGGGCTGGCCTGTTCCCATGAGGAACAGGGTCAAGACTGATTTGCATATGGCCAGGTCTAAACTGGGGAGGCATGGTGAGCAAAAGAATGATGGATTTAACCTCAATCACTCGACTGGGGGTGAATGTTTTGATTTGTTCTGCATTTCGTCCATCAATTGTGTGTCTTTTGCTTTCTCATCCTAAGTGCACCAGGTATGCCCAGACATGTGTCCTAGGCTCACTGGCCACTGGAATCAAGCTATCATGGCTGAAGAGGGGTGAAACCCCGAAACTGGTCCTAGGTTGCTTGTTTCCAGTCCAGGGAGGACCTGGGTTAGCAGTTCGGGCTGGACTGTTCCCATGAGGCACAGGGTCAAGACTGATTTGCATATGGCCAGGTCTACACTAGGGTGGCACGGTGAGCAAAAGAATGATGGATTTAACCTAGATCTCTTGACCTGGGTGAATGTTTTGATTTGTTCGCATTCCGTCCATCAATTATGTGAGGCAGGCTGGATGGGGACAGAGCCTTGAAATACACAACAACAAAAGCAAAACTACTGAAGCAGTGATAAAGTATGTTGACAATTCTTAACAAGAAAGGGAGGTGGCGGCATGGCAGGGGAGGCGGCAGTAATACAACTGTGGTGTTAAGAGGGATGTGAGGAAGAATCTTACATTTGAATGTAAACGGAGAGGGAGCTAAAGCTGAACACAGACAATCAATAACAGAGCAGGAAATCAAGAAACAAATAGTTCCACAGAGAACTGATAAAGAGCCACAGTGGAATGAGAGAGTACTAAGTCCCTGCTCTGTGGGTGGAGCTGAAGAGAGAAAGGAGGGACAAAGAGGCAGGACTGACCCCCAGCAAGCAAAGATTTTTAAAGGACACTGACATAGACAAATTAAAAGCACTAGGAAACAAGCATTTGCAATGCAATAGATCTTGCAGTTGTGAGAGTTTGAGCTATTGGCATTGTAAATTGCAATGCATTTTATTTACATGTTGGTTTTTGAAAGATAAATAAAAGGCATTGTCACTCACAATGCCAATAGCTTAAACTCTCGCAAATGCGAGACCTATTGCTCCAAAGTCGGCAGTCTAGCCGCCAGACCACATCCTCTCCCCTTACATGAAATGTAGATTAAGATACGTAACACCTGAAAAGCTCCCTGTGTTCTGTATAAATAGGTGAGCTGCAACTAAACCGTTTGTAAAACCCTGCAGATGTGTGCCTTGTTTTTGCTTCCGAGCGCACTTGCTTTTATGCTCCAGTGGGCCCTCTATCCCACTGAATCTGTGCATCAGAGGTATATATTTTGCTTTTTGTTAGTGCGTGCGCGATTAGTCTTTGACAGCCCTATGTAATTTTTCCTAGGTTGTCATGTCGAGAACTATGGGGCCAGCCTATTAAGCTCCCTCTGGTACGTTCCGCAGATCTGACCTACATTAGGGAATAGCAGTGTTCACGGCTCCCACTGAGCTACAATACATTCCCACCGTGAGTGCTGGTAGTGTCATGAGAGTTCAACCACAAAGTGAGAGTCAGAGCTTCAGCACTAAGGTGTTGACAAGGCAGTGAATCCATTAAATAGTGATATTTTATGACTGGGTGACAGGGATGCTCTACAGCATGGCTACAAGCACTGGCAAAGCCAATAGTCTCCAAATGCGAAACTTATTGGCTTTGTCAAAGCTTGTTACATTTCAAGTTTTACTTATTCTTAAACTTCCTGAATATTAGATTTTTTCAGGATGTTGTATTTCTGTGCTTTTCTTTTGTGCACCATATTATTTGGTTATAGTGTGTATGGTGAAAAGAGCTGCCTTTATATATCTGTGAGAGTTCAGGTTGGTCGTGGGGGTTTAGAACGGGCAACGATTAAAAGTTGTGGCGTTCAGGCCGAAAGCAGAGCTAATTTTTCACAGTGCCAGTCAGTGGCTAACAAAAGGGTTCAGAATAAATGCTCCTGCAATCCTTGGTCTTTCCACAGTGCTTGTAGAGTAATGGTCAGGTTTGCTAATTGTAAATGTGATTCTATGTGCAAGTGTGTGAAGGGGGTCACAATGGTCAAAATATTAACAGGGTGAAAGAAAGAAAAGGTATTCCTTACATCTGAGCAGGTGCCTTGTGTGTAGAGGAGGTGAAGGAGATGCAAGGAAACATGCGGAGGAGAGAGTGAAAAGAGGGTATAGAAGAGGAAACAGATGAGGTGTGAGATATGCAGAAGGAGAGTTTCAGAAAGATAAGGAGAAAAAGAGCACCATTGTCTAACTGAGAGGCTGCAGAAGAAAGTGGTGTGAAGAAAACTTGGGTGATGTACACTCTGAAGGCCACTACCCCTTCCTCAGACATTAGTAATACTTAAGTCGGCCCGCTTAAAAAGTTTAGATCAATATGCATGTAAATGGTATCTACAGGAATATATGGCGCAGGTGGAACACTCTTCATTTCTGCCTATTGTATTATAGATGCTGGTATAAGCCCTGAGCTCTCGGACTTGGGGCCTTTAAAAACAGGTATAGCCCTAGGCAGCGGGCTATAATGGTAGCTTTGACAAGAAAAATCTATGGAGTTAACAAGTTGAAAGGATGTAGTCTGGACACAAGGAATATATTCTTTGGATGTAGTTTATTGCAGGAAGGGAGAGCCGTCACAGCAGGCAGGTGGATGGCAAAGTAATAACTGCCTCAAAGAGAACACTGTACATGGAACATTCACTGTGACATAGAATGGTTCCAAGTTGCGCAATGCATATCACCACACCTCCCCTCTTTTAGTAAAAGAAACACAAAAACAATAAGTACAGTGAAAGAAAAACATAACTCATGGGAAGATAAATGAAAAGTACAACAGGGTTGAACATAATCTCGCAGCTTGCTAGGTTTGAATGAAAAGTACAACAGGGTTAAACATAATCTCGCAGCTTGCTAGGTTTGACAGACACTCTGGTACTTTTCCTAACCTCTTCCCCCTCTGAAACATTTTTGAAATTGACATTACTTGAAGAACTAGAGGGATCTTTCGCAATCTGGGAAGTACACCACCAATTGCCATTGGTCAATCTGACCGCATTCTTGCGAGTATCCACTACTTGCTGAGAATCTAAAAACTTTGAAAGACCTTTCCTAACTGAAACAGGACTTTTAACTTTGACCCAATCTCCAATCTGAACGTTCTGAGAAATTTTCTTTCCAGGTTTAACCTGTTTAGAACACACATCAGAGGATTTTCTATGAGCAGCGTCCCACATATTGCTCATGTCGCCACCTTGAGAAAAATTTCTTACCATCCAGAAAGGATATACTTGTGAACAAGCTTTTCTTCCTCTCATGAGTTCGAATGGAGTGTAGTTGGTAGCAGAATGAGGGGAAGTGCGGTAGGACCATACAAGATCTTTGACCGCTTTAAATACACAACTTCTAGACTTGAAAGCAGCTTGAACACACTCCACAATAACTCTGTTAAATCTTTCTGTCTTGCCATTGCTTTGCGGATGATAGAGAGGAGTTCTGGTGTGTTTGATACCACACGACCTCAAAAAGGAGTTCATTTCATGAGAGATGAATTGAACGCCGTTATCAGTTAAGATCTCCTCTGGATAACCTTCTCTCAAAAATATACTATTCAAGCAATCAATGACGCTTTTAGAATTTGGTATACTAATTGGTTCAACTTCGACCCACCTTGACAAATGATCAATGAGGACCAAAAAGTATTTGGAGTTGTTGGGGAGAACATGGAACGGTCCCAGAAAGTCCATTCCCTACTTCTGCCAAGCACGACCAGGAAGAGAAACCTTAGATTCTACAAGGCCTTCCAAAAATAATACCTTGTCACTGGCATTACAACGTGAACATAGTCTGACAGTCCCATCTATCTGAGAGTCCATTTTTGGCCACCAAAAGTCAGATCTCACTTTTCTTTTAGTAATAGTGGCACCGAGATGGCCAGAATGTGCTGCCAAAATAATTTTTTCCTAAAACATGATGGAGGAACCAATTTGTCACCACGGACAATTATACCATTTTCCATTGAAAGCTCAGTATTAATCTTCCAAAACATTTGGAGATCGGGAGAAAGACATTTCTCTTTCGGCCACCCCTTTTTAATAAGAGAGGAACCTTCTTTAAGAACCACATCATCACTTAATGCTTTGATCCAATCATCCTCTAGAAAAGAAATGGACTCTTGACATACATTAGCAACAAAACACTCCTCTACTTCAGTCTCCCAATCTTGTTCATCACTGTCGGTTATGGGAAGCCTAGAGAGGCAGTCAGCTCTGCTGTTTCTTCCCCCTGGTATGTATTCCACGCTAAAGGAGAATTCAAGTAATTTCGTGGACAACCTTGCTAAACGAGCTGTCGTGCGTTTGACATTTTTTCCATTTAAAATATCAACCAAAGGTCGATGATCCGTTCTGAGAACAAAAGACCTGCCCCACAAATATGATTTGAATTTCTCCACACTCCATGTGCAGGCTAAAAGTTCTTTTTCAATGACAGAATATTTCCGTTCAACGGGACGGAGAGTGCGAGAGGCAAAGCCAATTGTGTATTCCTTCCCGTCAGAACATTGAGAAAGAACTGCACCCAAACCGTACTCACATGCATCAACCGTGACAAAAGCTTGTCTTCCTTCAATAAATGCTTGTAAAGCTGGAGCTGAAAGTATATGATCTTTGATAATCTGAAAACCTTTTTTGCATTCTTCTGACCACACGAAGGCAGCCCCTTTCTTTAGTAAAGACCTGAAGCATTCAGTAATTTTTGCAAAATCCTTCATGCACTTTGCATAAAACTCACACAAACCGAGGAAAGACAAGAGTTGTTCTCTGTTTTGAGGAGCCGGTGCCTCAATAATGCTCTTAACTAAACCAGGCCTAGGTTTAATACCTTTTTCCGAAATGATATGTCCTAAATACTCTATTTCTTTGGCCTTGAAAATACGTTTACTGTTCTGCAGGGTTAAACCTCTATTCTCGAGAACTTCCAAAACTTCACTAATTGCTTGGTTGTGCTCACTCTCTGTTTTAGTAAAAATGAGAATGTCATCTTGAAAGACAACTACATTGGGATTATGGGCAAACATTTCCGACATGAGTCTTTGAAAGACTGCTGCGGCTGACGCCAGTCCAAAAGGAAGACGACAGAATTGAAAAACACCATCAGGAGTGACGAAGGCAGTGAGGTGTCTGGATTGAGGGTGCAATTCTATCTGGTGATAGGCAGCTTTAAGATCAAGTTTCGTAAACCACGAAGATTACCCCACTTGTGCAATAAGGTCTTCAATTCGTGGCAGAGGAAACCCATCAACCTAAATGGCTTCATTGAGAGTGCGTAAGTCAACACACATTCTCAAATCTCCTGATCTCTTCTTGGCTAAGACAATGGGGGAAAGCCATACAGTGGATTCAACTTTTTCAATGATCCCTTGATCACACGGAGCCTTCAAATGTTTAGACAGATCACTTCTGATGCTCAAAGGAACATTGCGTAATTTGTGCTTGGTAGGAACAACATTGTCTTTTACTCTGATAGAATGCTGAAAGTTAGTGATTTTTCCAAGACGGTCCTCGAAGATTTTACTAAACTTTTGTTCCCAAGTGTTGTGAACATGAGTACAGAGTGTATTGTCAGTAATCGTGGTAACAGAAGTGTCTCCTTTAACCTGTTTGTCAATGAAAACTGGATTAGCTAATCATGGCTTAATAGTCAAACCTATTTCAGCTTGGTGGATAAGACCAAGAACATTAATTCCTTTCTTGGCCACATAAATGTAAATGTGGGATACTTGTAAAGCGCACTGTTACTCTACCCGAGTGTCCTGGCGCTGTAGACCGCTGGGGAACCCGTCCTGGTTTTCCCTGTGAGATGGTCCCTTTCTGGGTATCTCCAGGGTGAAACCAGGCATCTCCGGTGTGAGAAGTTGGCCTGATGTGCAGTGTTCACTATTCTAGTGATCACTATATATCAGTCCAACAACCCTTATTGATGATTGGTTGTAAGTCAACCTTATAGACCAGCTATCCTAGTAGCATGGATACGAGCAGTCTAAGGCTAAGACTCTAGAGGGCGTGTTAAGCCAGCTGTATTACCATCACATTACCCCTTGAACACCCAGTGAAAGGACACCACACAAGTGTTATGAAAATAAACAATATATTTATTAGAATCACAACAACCCTGTACTCTTTATGAGGACAGGGTGCTAAGCACACAACAAAACTCTTACGAAAATACTTAAGTTAGCACGGTATACACAAATGCCCGAGGGGCACGAAAAACCATATACTTTAAAAGTGGAATGCGAAATTACTAGCAGGTAAGTACAGGACTAATAGGCTTTGGAATCGCTAGGACTTGACTAGGGAATCGTTAGATTACTTCTAGGAGACCTAGGGGACTCGGTGCAGAGTGTGCACTCTCACGCGGGATGCGGGACAAAGTCTATGGAAGCTAGTAACGCTAAAGTTAGTGTTCACGGGCGAACCCGACCTGGTAGGGAGAAAACGACAGTGGATCCTGACCCTTGGATAGTGAGGCTATGCTGGGGCACCGAAATGCCGAAGTTACCTAGCCCAGGGGCTGCAGCTGCATAGGTCTCAAAAGACGTCGGGAATCCTCGTTGCCGGACCAGGAGCCTGGAAGAAAGATGCTGGCAGGCGACCAGTGAAGATAGTTCGAGTTGATCCAAGCCTGGATCTGGAAGATGGATGACACCTGAAAGCAGAGGGGACCAAGTTCGTGACTACTAGCCAGTAGTCAGTGGGCACCAGGAGGGCACCGGATGGCAGTCACCTCGACTAGGTGAGTGGGCGACGCTGGCTCTGCAGATCTCACGGACCAGGAGGCGTTGTCGGCGACCAGGATGGAGAGGCGAGCTGTCCCACGATGGATGAAGCTGTCGGCGTCAAAGTTACCCAGGATTGGGCAACAAGCCTTGGCTAATTCAAGCCCACGCGGTGGACTCAAAATGGCGTCTTGAGTGGACCAGGAGGGTCCGGGGTGCTCCTCTTCGGAAAGGGAGCAAGGGCCAGTCTGGAGCAACCAGACCAGCAGCAGTGATGTCGTCGGGCGTTGTTCAGAAGGCCACAAGCCAGCGGGCTAGTAGCCAAACAACGCGGTGAGCAGCAGAAAGCAGAAGGGCCCCACGCCGATCGTGGAGATGCTGGGGGGCTGCTCTTCGGTGCTGGAGCTGCTCAGGGTCGGGGCTTCTCGGACCCCAAAGCACTCACCAGGAAATTACTCGGCGGGCTTGCTGTGCAGAAGTCGTGCAGTCTTGCAGATGGCCGGTCCCTCGAGGTCTCGTCGCACCCACGGTTCTCAGCTGGGCTGTAGGGGTGGGTAGAGGTCAGAGGTGCCAGGGAAGCCGGTTCTCGTCGAGCTGGGCAGTCGGATTCCGGAGGAAGGACTTGCAGCAGACCGCAGTGTTCTTTAGATGGTGCCTGCGGATGCAGGGTGACTACTCCTTAGTCACAAGGGAGAAATCTTAGGAAGAAGTCTTGAGTTCCTTTCATGGAAAGTAGTTTCAGGATTCAAAGATGATCTAATTTGGAAGGGGGCCAGTCCCTACCTTTATCTGGGAAAAGGGGGCTGGCACGCGACTAAGTCCTGCCCTAGGGGTGGGACCAGGAGGGGGGTGGTTACACCCACTTCCTTGGTGGGCTTTTCCCCAGCACAGGGTCTGGAGTGTCCCTGGAACTGGTTCAAGCCAGCCTATGCACAGTGAGCACCGGGGTGCCACGTGCAGTCACCTTCCTCTGAAGCCCTGCCTACCTACAATACACAAAATCCTGTCTGGGACGGTGCTGGCACCGCCCCTGGCAAGAAACCCTTTGTCCTTATCTCCTGCTCTGGGAGGACTCCCAGCAGCAGGAGGGCAGACTTGTGTCTCGGTGGCAGCATCCATTTTGTGGATGCTAAGGCTCTGTCTGACTTTAACCGGGGTTAGGGGTTACATACATGTCGTGCCCCTCTAGAAGGGTGGAATGCTAACCCCGTCGCCAGAATTGGCGAGGGGTTAGTATTCCAATTCGTATGACACCTTACTCGACATGTTTTGATAAAGCGATACCAGAGTTGGCATATAACCGCGAGGATTATAATGCACTTAAGAGTATATGGTATGCGATATCATGGAAACGGCTAAGGGATGGATCCCGAAAGCCGCAGACAGGCTCAGCTCATGCCAGAGCACCATCTCACACGATTCCAAGCACTCTGCCTTCAGGATTGTTAAGGCCTGCCATAGGAGTGACTGATAGGAGATCTGTGTGTCCATTTTAGGGTTAGATATAGGTATACTATATCTACAGCAAAGGGTGAGTACACCACCTTGCCCCAGCTGTCGTGCAGCCAGTTGTGTCAGTTTAGTTAGTCAGCCCAGGGGTGGCATAATACATGCTTCAGCCCCTGGGAGACTTCTGGGTACACCTCAGCCCTGGGTACAGGGACTTGGAGAGGGCCCAGTGCCAATTCAGTACCTGAGTACAATTTGGATAGAGAGAACAGCTAGGCTGTGGGTCTGATTAGCAGGCCCACAGCCAGGGAAAGTCGTAAACCAGTGCAGCAAAAAGCAAAAATCTGGGTGATCATAGGATTGCAGACCCTACTCTCCTACATGACCCCCCCCAAACTTTGGGACAATAAACTAACCTTGACCAGGTGAGTCTTCTTGCTCTAAGTGGAAATACCTGGAGAGCCCATCAGCATTGCTGTGATCAGTACCAGGTCTATGCTCCACTGTAAAATCCATCCCCTGTAGGGAAATGGACCACCTAAGCAGTTTGGGGTTTTCACCCTTCATCTGATTTAGCCACAAGAGGGGCTTATGGTCTGTCTGAATGGTGAAGTGAGTGCCAAACAAGTAGGCCCTCAGCTTCTTCAGGGCCCAGACCACAGCAAAGGCCTCCCTCTCAATAGCTGACCAATTCTTCTCTCTGGGTGTCAACCTTCTACTAATGAAAGCAATAGGCTGATCATTACCATCAAAATTCAGTTGAGACAGAACAGCCCCCACACCCAACTCAGAAGCATCTGTTTGGACAATGAATGGCTTGGAGTAATCTGGACTCTTTAGGATAGGTGCTGTGCACATGGCCTGCTTTAGGTCATTGAATGCTTTCTGACGGATGTATGACGTTACAACGCATACTTTTACAACGCCTACCTTTACATCGCAAGTTTTACAACGCATCCCATTACAACGCATGATGCTTTTGGGCGCTGGATAGTGAATAGTTTAATTTACTATTCCAACTCCAGTCCCCGTGGATAGTAGGGAAGGTGTTGGATAGTACATTAAACCTATTCCCTATTGTAGAGCGCCCCCAAGCGCTATGCGTTGTAATGGTTTGCGTTGTAAAAGTTGCGTTGTAATGGTAGTTCGTTGTAAAAGTTTCGTTGTAACGGCTGTATACCCTTTCTGACAGCTTGCTGTCCACTGAACTTTCTTTGGCATCTTTTTGCTTGTCAGGTCATTAAGAGGGGTCACTATGGACCCATAATTTCTGACAAACTTCCTATAGTACCCAGTCAGGCCCAAGAAAGCTCGAACCTGAGTCTGGGTGATTGGAGGAGTCCAGTCCTTGATGGCCTGTATCTTACACTCCAGTGGCTGAACCTGGCCTCCACCTACAAGGTGGCCCAGGTATACAACCTGTGTCTGCCCTATCTGGCACTTTGTGGCCTTGATAGTGAGGCCTGCCTTTTGCAGAGCCTCCAACACTTTCCTCAGGTGGACCAGGTGATCCTCCCAGGTGGAGCTAAAGACAGCAATATCGTCTAGATATGCTGCACAGAAGTCATCCAGCCCAGTGAGGACTTGATTCACCAACCTTTGGAAGGTGGCAGGTGCATTTTTCAGTCCAAAGGGCATTACCACAAACTGATAATGCCCTCCAGGGGTAGAAAATGCTGTCTTGGGTTTGGCCTCCTCAGCTAACCTGATTTGCCAATACCCAGCTGTCAAATCAAATGTACTTAAGAAGTTGGCAGAAGCCAATTTATCTATAAGTTCATCTGCTCTTGGTATTGGGTGGGCATCAGTCTTAGTGACTGCATTGAGGCCTCTGTAGTCTACGCCAAACCTCATCTCTTTCTTACCACCCTGGGTGTGAGGCTTTGGCACTAGAACTACTGGGCTAGCCCAAGGGCTATCTGAGGGCTCAATGACTCCCAGCTCCAACATTTTCTGCACTTCAGTTTTGATGCAGTCTCTAACATGATCAGGCTGTCTGTAGATTTTACTCTTGACAGGCAGACTGTCTCCAGTGTCAACATCATGGGTACACCAATCAGTTTGGCTGGGTGTCAGAGAGAACATATGTCTGAAGGATTGCAGGACTTGCCTGCAATCCTGTTGCTGATGTTCAGTGAGGCTGCCACAAAAGACAACACCATCAACTGATCCATCATCAGGATTCTGAGTGAGCAGGTCTGGGAGAGGGTCACTCTCTTCCTCCTGTCCCTCATCTGTGGCCATGAGCAAGCTCATGTCCTTCCTGTCAACATATGCCTTGAGCCTGTTAACATGGAGCACTCTGAGAGGGCTCCTGGGAGTTCCAAGGTCCACTAAGTAGGTAACCTCTCCCTTTTGCTCAATGATGGTGTGGGGCCCAGACCATTTGTCTTTCAGAGCTGCTGGGGCCACTGGCTCCAGCACCCACACCTTCTGTCCTGGCTGGTACACAGTCAGAACAGCCTTTTGGTCATGCCAAGCTTTTTGAAGTTCTTGGCTGGCCTCCAGGTTTTTAGATGCCTTCTCCATATACTCAGCCATCCTGGAGCGGAGACCAAGTACATAGTCCACTATGTTGGTTGCAGGCTTTTTGAGAGGTTTCTCCCATCCTTCCTTCACCAAACACAGGGGTCCTCTTACAGGATGCCCATACAGAAGCTCAAAAGGGCTGTAGCCAACCCCCTTCTGTGGGACCTCTCTGTAAGCAAACAAGAGGCAGGGGATCAGGACATCCCATCTTCTCCTAAGAGTTTCAGGTAGCCCATGAATCATCCCTTTGAGGGTCCTGTTGAATCTCTCAACAAGCCCATTGCATTGTGGGTGGTAGGGTGTGGTGAACTTGTAGTTCACACCACACTCCTTCCACATTGCAGTCAGATATCCTGACATGAAGTTTGTACCTCTGTCAGAAACAACCTCCTTAGGGAAGCCCACTCTGGAGAACACTCCAACTAGGGCCCTTGCCATTACAGGTGCTGTAGTGGTCCTAAGTGGAATAGCTTCAGGATACCTGGTGGCATGATCCACTACCACCAGTATAAACTTGTGCCCTGATGCTGTCTGGGGTTCCATTGGACCAACAATGTCAATCCCCACTCTTTCAAAGGGAACCCCCACCACAGGTAGTGGTATGAGGGGGGCCTTTGTTTTGCCACCTGACTTACCACTGGCTTGGCAAGTGACACAGGAGCGACAAAACTCCTTGGTATTCTCATTCATATGGGGCCAGTGAAAGTGTGAGACAAGCCTGTCCCAAGTCTTTGTCTGACCTAAATGACCTGCAAGGGGAATCTCATGGGCCAAGGTGAGAAGGAAACCTCTCAGAGACAAGGGGATGACCAGCCTCCTGGTTGCACCAGGCTTGGGGTCTCTTGACTCAGAGTACAGGAGTCCATCTTCCCAGTATACCCTGTGGGCACCTGTGGCATTCCCTGCAGCCTCAGCAGCAGCCTGCTGTCTGAGGGGTTCAAGGGAAGGGCAGTCTAACTGTGCCTTCCCCAGGTCTGCTCTGGAGGGTCCCCCTGAGCCCAGAAACTCAACTTGATCAAGTTCAAGCTCTTTAGGCTCAGTTTCCCTCAGTTCTCTCAGATCAGCCTCCTCAGAGACTTGATCCTCAACCTGGGGCAAGGGGGAAGGCAAAGCCTTACCCTTACTGCTCTTCTTCTTGGAAGGTGTCTGGTCCATAATTTCAGGATCCAGCACCTGTTCAGTGGGGCATTTTCTGGCCTGTGACCTAGTCACAGCAAGCACATGTGCTGGCAAGCCTAACATTTCCATGTGAGTCCTCTGCTCCACTTCTGACCATTGTGATGACTCCAAATCATTGCCCAACAAACAATCAACTGGGAGGTCTGAACTGACTACAACTTTCTTTTGTCCCTTCACTCCACCCCAGGAGAAAGCCACAATTGCCACACTATGACTAGTAGTGACATTGCTGGCATTGGTCACCAGGAAATCAGTACCTGGCATGATCTGTCCAGGGTCCACAAAGTTAGGTGTCACCATGGTGACACTGGCACAAGTGTCCCTATAGGCCTGAGCCATTTTGCCATTAATCAAAGGCGTCTGCCTGTATTTGCCCAAAGTATTGGGACTTATCTCAGGGGATATATCCATATCCCCCGTACAGACAAGGACAGCCTGAGTGAGTGTGCCAACTAAGTTGTCAGACCCCTCAGTTCCCAAGGTTAACCCAACTAATGCCTTGGGAGGTACACTACCACTACTGACTGTACTAGGGGTGCAGTTGCCTTAGGGGCTGTAGTGGCAGGAGTTTGTCCTCCTCTTTTGGTGCACTCACTAAACCAGTGAGATTTACTTTTGCAGTACTGGCACCACCTTTTTGACTGGCCTTCTTGAGTCTTCTTCTTCTGGGAAGCCTGACCCCCACCCTCTTTGGTTTGTTGGGGACCTGGTGAAGACTTCTGGTCATTTTGTTCACTCTTTGCATTACCCTTCTGGTCTGCTTTCTTCTGACCACCCTGGTTCTGGTTCTGGTTCTGCTTGATCCTTGTCCTGACCCATTTGGCTGCCTTCTTTCCCAATTCTTGGGGAGAGGTCAGATCTGAGTCAACAAGGTGCTGGTGCAACAACTGGTTCTGACAATTGTTTAAAATTTGTTCTCTCATCATAAGATTATACAATCCTGTGTAATCTGTAACCTTGCTACCCAGCAACCAGCCTTCCAAAGCCTTAGTGGCACTATCCACAAAGTCAGACCAGTCCTGAGACTGAGTTTTCTGGGTGTCTCTGAACAGCAACCTGTACTGCTCAGTGGTTAAACCAAACCCATCAATCAGTGCATTTTTCAGGACCTGGTAATCATTAGCATCCTCCACTCTTGTAGTGAGGAGCTTATCTCTACCTTTACCATCAAAGGAGAGCCACAGTATAGCTGCCAACTGACTTCGGGGAATGCACTGCACAGTGCAGGCCCTCTCCAAAGCAGCCATCCATTTCTGGATATCATCCCCTTGCTTAAAGGGGGGCACTATCTTAGTCAGGTGTTTAGTATCTAAACCCTTCTCTCTATCTCTTGGGAGATTGCTGCCACCAGTGGGAGCTAGCCCACTCATCTGCTGCTCTCTAGCAAAAGCAAGCTTTTCTTTGGCCAGGGCAAGTTCTTCCCTTTCAATCCTCAGAGCAGCCTGTCTCATTCTAGCTTCATGTTCTATTCTCTGAGGGGAAGTCACTCTCCTCTGTGGAGAGTTTTTCCTCCTCTGGGAAGAGGCATTAGAGTGCAGAGATCTATTGGAGTCCCTAGAAAGAGATCTATCTCTCCTAACTCCAAGGTTAGGCCCACTTCGGGTTAGTACTGGGGGGCCCCCAGATCCTAGCCCAAGTAAGTCTAAGTTGGCCCTGGTTAGCCTTCTGACTACCTCAAGACTTTTGTCTACCTCATCCCCAGAGAGTTCCTCTTGATCCTCCTCCTCAACTGCAGTAGCAGTGTTGGGGAGGTCTGGATCCCCAGAGGTTCCCTCTAAGGCTGGCATATTCTCATGTAACTGAGAAATCTTTCTGGCATCATATGTCTCTAAGAGACCTATCAGAAAGGGAATGGTGGGGTTAGACCCCTGCTTCAGTTTCCTGGAGGTACAGACTTGTCTCATCTCCTGAAAACTGAGAGCTGCATATCTTGAAGTGACCTGTGGAGGGTCAACACTGACCAGGGGAGTCTCAGTAGATTCTCCCTGGGTAGACATGCTTTTCTAGTGAGGTGTAAGTGGTGCACTTACCTACACTATATGTTTGCCTACTGATCCCTTGCTAGAGTTGTAGTTTAGGGTGTGCTAGGCCCTAGGAGCTACAACAGCTGGTTCAGTAGAACTCAGAGTATTCTAAGCTAAGTTATATGTACCTTTAGTACTATGTGATCTTTCACAAGATATTTTTAGGATATGTGTGGTAAAACAACAGCAAGCTCAAATCCCAACCGCTGCTCACCAATGTGAGAAGTTGGCCTGATGTGCAGTGTTCACTATTCTAGTGATCACTATATATCAGTCCAAACAACCCTTATTGATGATTGGTTGTAAGTCAACCTTATAGACCAGCTATCCTAGTAGCATGGATACGAGCAGTCTAAGGCTAAGACTCTAGAGGGCGTGTTAAGCCAGCTGTATTACCATCACATTACCCCTTGAACACCCAGTGAAAGGACACCACACAAGTGTTATGAAAATAAACAATATATTTATTAGAATCACAACAACCCTGTACTCTTTATGAGGACAGGGTGCTAAGCACACAACAAAACTCTTACGAAAATACTTAAGTTAGCACGGTATACACAGATGCCCGAGGGGCACGAAAAACCATATACTTTAAAAGTGGAATGCGAAATTACTAGCAGGTAAGTACAGGACTAATAGGCTTTGGAATCGCTAGGACTTGACTAGGGAATCGTTAGATTACTTCTAGGAGACCTAGGGGACTCGGGTGCAGAGTGTGCACTCTCACGCGGGATGCGGGACAAAGTCTATTGAAGCTAGTAACGCTAAAGTTAGTGTTCACGGGTGAACCCGACCTGGTAGGGAGAAAACGACAGTGGATCCTGACCCTTGGATAGTGAGGCTATGCTGGGGCACCGAAATGCCGAAGTTACCTAGCCCAGGGGCTGCAGCTGCATAGGTCTCAAAAGACGTCGGGAATCCTCGTTGCCGGACCAGGAGCCTGGAAGAAAGATGCTGGCAGGCGACCAGTGAAGATAGTTCGAGTTGATCCAAGCCTGGATCTGGAAGATGGATGACACCTGAAAGCAGAGGGGACCAAGTTCGTGACTACTAGCCAGTAGTCAGTGGGCACCAGGAGGGCACCGGATGGCAGTCACCTCGACTAGGTGAGTGGGCGACGCTGGCTCTGCAGATCTCACGGACCAGGAGGCGTTGTCGGCGACCAGGATGGAGAGGCGAGCTGTCCCATGATGGATGAAGCTGTCGGCGTCGAAGTTACCCAGGATTGGGCAACAAGCCTTGGCTAATTCAAGCCCACGCGGTGGACTCAAAATGGCGTCTTGAGTGGACCAGGAGGGTCCGGGGTGCTCCTCTTCGGAAAGGGAGCAAGGGCCAGTCTGGAGCAACCAGACCAGCAGCAGTGATGTTGTCGGGCGTCGTTCAGAAGGCCACAAGCCAGCGGGCTAGTAGCCAAACAACGCGGTGAGCAGCAGAAAGCAGAAGGGCCCCACGCCGATCGTGGAGATGCTGGGGGGCTGCTCTTCGGTGCTGGAGCTTCTCAGGGTCGGGGCTTCTCGGACCCCAAAGCACTCACCAGGAAATTACTCAGCGGGCTTGCTGTGCAGAAGTCGTGCAGTCTTGCAGATGGCCGGTCCCTCGAGGTCTCGTCGCACCCACGGTTCTCAGCTGGGCTGTAGGGGTGGGTAGAGGTCAGAGGTGCCAGGGAAGCCGGTTCTCGTCGAGCTGGGCAGTCGGATTCCGGAGGAAGGACTTGCAGCAGACCGCAGTGTTCTTTAGATGGTGCCTGCGGATGCAGGGTGACTACTCCTTAGTCACAAGGGAGAAATCTTAGGAAGAAGTCTTGAGTTCCTTTCGTGGAAAGTAGTTTCAGGATTCAAAGATGATCTAATTTGGAAGGGGGCCAGTCCCTACCTTTATCTGGGAAAAGGGGGCTGGCACGCGACTAAGTCCTGCCCTAGGGGTGGGACCAGGAGGGGGGTGGTTACACCCACTTCCTTGGCGGGCTTTTCCCCAGCACAGGGTCTGGAGTGTCCCTGGAACTGGTTCAAGCCAGCCTATGCACAGTGAGCACCGGGGTGCCACGTGCAGTCACCTTCCTCTGAAGCCCTGCCTACCTACAATACACAAAATCCTGTCTGGGACGGTGCTGGCACCGCCCCTGGCAGGAAACCCTTTGTCCTTATCTCCTGCTCTGGGAGGACTCCCAGCAGCAGAAGGCAGACTTGTGTCTCGTGGCAGCATCCATTTTGTGGATGCTAAGGCTCTGTCTGACTTTAACCGGGGTTAGGGGTTACATACATGTCGTGCCCCTCTAGAAGGGTGGAATGCTAACCCCGTCGCCAGAATTGGCGAGGGGTTAGTATTCCAATTCGTATGACACCTTACTCGACATGTTTTGATAAAGCGATACCAGAGTTGGCATATAACCGCGAGGATTATAATGTACTTAAGAGTATATGGTATGCGATATCATGGAAACGGCTAAGGGATGGATCCCGAAAGCCGCAGACAGGCTCAGCTCATGCCAGAGCACCATCTCACACGATTCCAAGCACTCTGCCTTCAGGATTGTTAAGGCCTGCCATAGGAGTGACTGATAGGAGATCTGTGTGTCCATTTTAGGGTTAGATATAGGTATACTATATCTACAGCAAAGGGTGAGTACACCACCTTGCCCCAGCTGTCGTGCAGCCAGTTGTGTCAGTTTAGTTAGTCAGCCCAGGGGTGGCATAATACATGCTTCAGCCCCTGGGAGACTTCTGGGTACACCTCAGCCCTGGGTACAGGGACTTGGAGAGGGCCCAGTGCCAATTCAGTACCTGAGTACAATTTGGATAGAGAGAACAGCTAGGCTGTGGGTCTGATTAGCAGGCCCACAGCCAGGGAAAGTCGTAAACCAGTGCAGCAAAAAGCAAAAATCTGGGTGATCATAGGATTGCAGACCCTACTCTCCTACATCCGGCATCTGTGGGGGGCCGTTGTAGAGATGAGGCAAGCTTAATGCCCAGAGTTACCGAGTGTGTTCCCTGGTTAGAGTAGGCACTGAGGCGAGAATTATCGAGTCCGTTGACCCTGGTCCAAGACCCTGCCGCTTCGGGAATTGAACCCTGGTCCCAGGCCGTTCTCTGCTTACAGGTCTGCCCCCTCTAACCAGTGAGCCACACCTCTCCACATACACCTTCCCCTTGATAGTTACTCCTAATACATTGATGTCAGCCCAGAAAAATCCGAGTAAATTAATCCTACTGCCTTCAAAGGCTACAGTAAGAATATCTGGGGGCAATAAACTCTTATCATGCCAAAATTTGGTGTATTTATCTTGTGAAATAATGGTGATGCGTGCACCAGTGTCGACTAGCAACTGAACGTGATCTTTTCCAATGATAACATCAACCTCGGGATCAGGAATATGTTGAGCAACGCTTTTATCATGGGAATCCATGACTACCACCACGTATTCCTGATGCATGATGTCCTCATGAGAAAGATCACCTTCATTTGAAAAATTGTCGCTATTCACGTTAATACTTTCATCATTGATGACACACCGAACATTTCCTCTTACGCTTCCTCTCCTGCCTCTCATGCATATCTTAGCAAAATGCCCCATTTTACCACACTGCCCGCATTGTTGATTGACAGCAGGACTGTTCTTAAAGGAAGAAACATGAGAAGAAGAACCACATCTATAGCAGAACATTCTAGAGTCAAATTGTCTGAAGCTACCACCTCTAGATAAATTGGCCTTCTGAAATTGCTACGTGGAACAAAAGGAATTCTGGTTGCAGGAGAACTAGAAACAGCACCAGAGGTTGTGGTATTGGACATGGCTGTTTCCAGCTGTTTGACATCATCCATAGAGGTTTCTATGCTTTTAGCTATATCGACCGCTTTATCTAATGTGGGGTCTTTGCACGTAAGTAACTTCTTTTGAATTTCCTTACAATAGCAACGTGCAACAAGTTGATCTCTAATGAGTTGTGATGTGAAATTGTCAAATTCACAATTTGCGGCTAACATTTTTAAAGCAGTTATAAAAGTATCAATGTTTTCATCACTCTTTTGTGTTCTTGTGAAAAACTTATACCTATGTACAACTAAGTTTTTTGTTTTAGTAAAATATTTTTCTAATTTCGCTTTAGCTATTTCAAACTCATCAGGATCTTGACCTTCAGGTGGATCATATGGAGGTAAATGGTCAAAAACATTTTGACCTTCGACCCCCAAATGGTAGTACATGAGGTTCTTTTTCCTCTCCGGCCTATATCTTTGGCCATCAATAGCACCCAAGTAAGCCATGAACGATCTAACCCATAATTTCCATTCTAATGGGGGATCACCAGGTACTTGTAAGAACGGAGCAGGTGGAGTGACACTTTGCATAGTTAAATAGAAGAAATTTTAAGTATTGATGGAGTGTAGATTAAGTTTGCTAGGTTGAATTTGCTTGAAGAAAAAAAAATATTAGAAAACTTAGATATGTTATAATCCTTCAATGAAATAAAATATGCGCTGGTTGTGAAGAATGTGCTCTAAAACACCCAGAACTTATTTCCCCCCCCCAAAAAATGTGAGCTTATCACAGAAGTAATATGCTGCAAAAATTGTGTGTGTAACACAGAAGTGACACACTGTAATAATTGTGTGTGTATCACAGAAGCAATGAATTGTGTTGAAAAAAAAAAATGTTCAATTGCAGATTGAGTTCCAACTTCTGTCACTAGATGGCAGCATGCAATAGTAAATCCTGTCTTTTCTCTGTCCCAGATAGTGCGTGAATTGCTTGAAGAAACGAACACAGTGTATTTAGACAGTGAAATTGAAAAACAAAACGATTGTCAAACACAAGTGGAAGCTGTGTGTGTCAGCGTCGCATTTCAGGTATTACTTGATGTTTAAAGTAATTTTATTGTATCCGACGAGTAGCCAGCAACCAGCACGGTGAATGATTTATATTTTTCTTTTAAAAAAAAACGAGGAGATGGTAAAAGTGTCTGACGTGTGGAAACACCAATTCCCTCTTGAGCCAGCAAATTCACGTAGCGAGGTGCAGGTGATAATCCAGTACTGGCTTTGGTTGGTAGGGAGTTAGTTACTATGGAGAGTAACACACGAGCTTGCAGAAACGTGCCTGTAATTGGTTAAAAGTGAACGGCAGATGGTCGCGTGATTCGTCCAAGATTCGACGACATCATCATTCTTATGGAAGCAGCGTCGAGTGAAGGTCCCGTTAACTTGGTGAAACGCGGTGAGGATAATAGTGTATTTTAATGACAAAGTGTTTTTGCATTCAGCAGTCGCGTGTACCTTCAGGACCTGGGAAACTCTTTAAGGAATTATAGAGAGATCTTTGAAAGGAGCAGTCGGGCTTCCTCGTGCTTTCTTTTCCGTACTTCTCTTAGGCAAACAGAGAAGTAAATCACCGAGTTAGGCAAAGTCTTTGAATGGGTACGGCTCTCCCACGCTCTCTCGAGTGAGTACTTGTAAATTAGAGTCGAAAATGTACTCACGGTTTTGCGTGTAGGATGACTGTAGAATGTTTAAAAAAACGGCACAAGTTGAAAGTTCTTCCTGGTAGATCGGCAGGGTCGTTGAGTAGATCCCGTCCTCAGTCGCCAGTGAAAGGATGTAGCCTGGACACAAGGAATATATTCTTTGGATGTAGTTTATTGCAGGAGAGCCATCCCAGCAGGCAGGTGGATGGCAAAGTAATAACTGCCTCAAAGAGAACACTGTACATGGAACATTCACTGTGACATAGAATGGTTCCAAGTTGCGCAATGCATATCACCACACAAGTGTGCGATGAGTAGCCAAGATTCCTCAAGATTCATGCAAAACACTAGTAACGGCACTGGCCTTGTCCAGATTGGATTACGGCAACGCCTTGTATGCTGGGACATCCACAGATCGGAGTCGCTTGCCCACAGATTGAGAGCCCTCCACTGGCTACCAATGGAGAAGAGGATAAGATTTAAATCAGTCTGCCTAGCATCCAAGGCCCTCCACTGTTCAGGACCACACTTCTTGAAAACACATCTGAAACAGTACGAGCCATGCAGGAGCCTAAGGTCTGGTCAGGCAAAATTGATACAGGTTTCTAAATTCAAGCAGGTCAGGTGGGAGGGGGGGGAGCTTCCTGTTGTAGACAGCCAAGACCTGGAACCTTCTCCCAATTACAATAAAAAACAGCCCCTCGCTCCTGTCATTCACAAAAGCCATAAAAACTTGGCTTTTTACACTCCCAGTTACAGCACTACATCTTCGGCAGTCCTTTCCACATCGATCTAGTGCCAAGTCGCCCCCGGGCATTCGCGCGCTCTATACATTTTCAAATCAAATCATGTTGCCTACTTCTTCTTCTAGGAAAAGACGTGTGGGGAGTGCAACATTTGATTACCACTGATTCAAATTGTATGTTACCTGGACTTGATTGTTACTTCCACAGGACTCCCATACACACGTTCACTGGGTTTGGAATTAGAGGTTTTGATAATAACCAGCTCAACTAGTGAACAAAACAGTGGATGGTCGAGAAATTGCCGTACATCATAAAAAGACTTCTCAGCAATGCTTGGTTAGGCATCCATGGCTCAGTGACACTCCTGCATTTGGAGAGGCTTTGGAATCACTTGGTACAGTCTCTCTAAGGCCTTAATTGAAAGCTAAGGTTTGTCCATCACAGGTACAAAAACACTAATTCAATCTTTTAGTCATCTGGTACACAGGAGGTCACTATTTTTCCATCAAATGTTCTTGGTTCCTTCAGTCAGGATATGGAGAAGAACCCTGAACCATGATTTAACAATGCCTGAAAGCACAACACCTTGCTCATCCTCTAATGCTCCAGCAGCTCAGACATGCATAGGAACCACAAACGCCTATGTTTCTTGTTGTCTACCAATAAAGGTTAAAGTGGCACCCTTGTCTGCTCCCCGTTACTGTTGATTCGACCATCATTTATCTGAAAAGCACTAATAGTAGGTATTGTTCCTTTCAGTACTTGTTAGAAAATAAATTTGAGTTTTCTATGCTGCATGACTTAACAGACCAAACAAAAAATAAATAAAATGATTTTTTTCGGTCACACAGGGGTAGGGAACAAGAGAGAGGTGTAAATTGACAGCGAGGGGTTGGAAGCATAAAATGTAATTCTTTTGTTTTAAATCCCTGCGTACTTGAAAATGTCTGTCTTTAAGAAACGTTTATACATTCAGTTCTAAGGTCCAGGGTATAAGTTAGCATACCAATGGTTGTCAGGTTGGAAATAATATATCCAGGGGCGGCCATAGGCATGTGCAACCTGTGCACCTGCACAGGGCCACCAAACCCCACGGACCACCACACCAATATATATCCTTAATATAATAATCCTCTGACGAGGGATACATATTTGTGTTGGGGCCCCTGGCAGTGATTTGGCGGCCTCCAGCTCTGTTCCACTTCCAAACACCTTCTTGAGCTCAGGGGGGGGGGCTCCTCCCCACCCGGACCCCCTCTTCTGGGGCCCCCTACCTATGCTCTCTGCCCAGGGCTGCCATGAGCCTAGAGCCGACCCTGATATATCACACCAGCACTTTCTGGAGCAGCACCAAAGTCAAGTCTTAAGCCTTCAAAACACAATGAACCTGCACTCTGTGCTCAGTGACAGGGTAAGAGCCTGACAATTACAACAACTATTAGCTTTACTGTCTGTTCAACAGAATTTTAATCCAGATTTCTGCAAGTCTACTTAGCAGTAACTAAGGATCCCATGGCCTGGTCTCACTGGCACCAAGAATTCACTTGAAAGAATTGCTGAAATAACCAATGGTTTGAAAGCGTCACCCTCATAGCTGCCTAACAAACATTAGCAAATGGGTCAGCGGGGGTAGAACCAGATTTTGTGTTTAAAGCTTTCAGCTAATCAGGATCACTGTAAGAGATCAGGAGTAAGATGTAAAAGTAACAATGGCAGGAAGTGACAAAAAGGGCATCCATTCTTCTCGTGCCTTCCACGTGTTTTACTTTGTTTAATTGTGGTTTGTATTGTGCAGTTTGAGCCACTCACAAATAAAAAATTCACCCAGAGAGACAAAGGAATGACACAGAATCCGTAGTGATGCCGAGGCAAGCAAGAGCTGAAAAGAGAAATCCAATCCCTATAGCTAGCCCCTAAAAAATGTATTATTATTTTGTTACGTGTGAAGTTAGGTTCCAGCTCAACCTGTAATGTGTAATCTAACGAGGGACTTATGCAAAGGATTATTTAGTGCCAGATAAAAGAAGTGGCAGGTCACATCGAGTAACAATGTTTTGAGTCTATTGCGACATCATTCACCAGATAAGCCCTCTGAAGAAGGAGCCCGATGCCGTGATCACTTGAGACTTATTTTGACAACCTCTCCCTAACAACAGTGACATTTCTTCAACTCTCAAAATATAGAATTTAGAGTCAAATGTTTGTGGGGAATAAAGCTCAACGAGTAGTGAAGACAATAGGGTCCTTGAATTGCAGAGATGTCGTAAAATAAATAATGATAATAATTCAGATTTGTAAAGCGCGAAGATATTAAGTGTTTTGAAGGCACTGGGGGTCATCAGGGAGATTCCAGGACTACTCACAAGTTTGCTGGTGTCTTTGGTAAAGCCATAAAGCATTTTTCAATTGCCCAAATTGCCAAGCAGTGACTCTGTGACAGGGAGGAGATCACGGGGGGGGGAGAGAGGGAAAGTGAAAGCGCACCATGTGCGCGTTGTCCTGGAAAACGCAGAGACCCATGGGACAGGAGATGTGCGCTCGTACGGAGTGCACATCTCCTGTCCATACGCGTGCACATCTCCTGTCCCCCTTCCGATGAAAAACCAATGACAATAGGTCTCGCCAAGGTGAGCAACGCATGTGCTGCGTCGCTAGGCGAGACCTAAAAAGGGGTTGGGCTCGATGCACACAGACTGATTACAGCAGGTCTCGAAGAGACAGCTGTGCTGTCTTGCTCAACCTACAAATGTGTATAATAGGATAAAAACCCTAGAAGAATGCTTCAAGAAGAATCTGGATGTCATAATATCTGGGATCTGTTTGCTTGGGGTAACTCTCAAGGAAATATTGGACCACTTACAATCACATACTGGAAAGTCCACTATAAGAGAAGCAGCACAAGGAAGCAATGTGGTTCCCATATCGACACCTGCAGCTCCAGAATAGACCCCCTATGCAAAATCTGTCCGCCCTGTCCACAAATGACAAATATCAACAATTCCAAAATACCAACCCCTTGTCAATTTCCCACCTCCCACCGGAATCAACACCATTTGTAATTATACTAAGAATTGTACCCACCTTGAGGGCCCAATGTAACAGAAAGCTGGCATGAGCTCAAGAATAAGGTGATGTACTAGCTGACTAAAAAATCTTAGAGCACAGATTGCCTGGCTAAAGAAATGATAATGGTAAGAAGAGTTGGATGTACAGGACACCTAAGGAAAACTGGTAAAGACGACTGCATTGTGGTGAACTTCGTACCCACTTTGTGGTAAGAACCCTTCTTTCTGATCTTGCAAACAAACATGATGATAGCAATACTACTAGAAATATTAGAGCCCAACCTTTGGGATATTTTTATAGGCCTGAAATGTTTATGGATAAAACCAACAATTTCACACAAATTGTATCATAAAAAGCACCCCAAAAACTATTTCAAGATGGACAGAATGATTGTTGATATGACCCTAATTTTATATACAAACCCCAGTCCGTGATCCCAACAGCGAACCAGTTCCTCCCCTCTCGTACTATAATGAACCAAATTGACAACAAGAGAGGGTTGGAGATAAGGGCCACACTCATATCGATGTACACGCTGTAAACTTGGTAATAGTTATCCCAGATTTGGGTTCTCAAGGAATAACCTCAGAAGTACACCAGCAAGAATATGCCTTAACGATTAAGGAACTCAGAACTGGGTCTATCGTTCTGCCCAATGACCGAGCCCCCTAATGTATCTGTTGTTGTATAGGATAAAGGAAGAAACCTACAGAGTAAGTATCTGAGTTCTTCAAATTGCCAAAACACGAAAAACATTAAAACCATATTGAAGACCTGGAACGTTTGCGGAATAAGAAATAAATTATTGAATCTAGAGTGCCTGTAGTATCGGGGGGAGGAGTCATACACGGCCAGCAGGTAGCATCAATGAGGGAGGGGGGAGGTCCGGCACTCCCACTGCACAACAGATATGCACCACTCCACTGGGGAAGACACCTTAGCGAAGTTGATTGACTACAGCGAGAGAGGGTAGGCCAAGAAAATGTGCCAGCTGTTGCTTCTCCAAATTTAAGTTCACAGGTTGAGGAGCAGGAAAGGGGAGGCATTCTGAATATATATCAGTTTGCTCTGGAAAAATAAAAGACCCATAGAACCGAGGTATCCCAGGGTATTGGCAGGCCAACTACAGGCATTTGCTCTTATGCAAGTACACCAGTGAGTGCAATAGAACTAGTATCCTGGATTGTAGCAGGCCTGTCAGCCAAGTTTTGGAACCAGGAATGGTTGGAATATGTTAACCAATTTAAAATCATTTGTATGCAGGAAACCTGGGAGGTAGACCACTTTAATTTTCACCTGGCTGGGTACAAATCGTTTGGGATCCCCGCAAGTAAATCCACGGCCGGAAGAGCGAGGGGAGGTCTCCTAATATTCGTGGATTTGTGCTTGGAAGGGGGTGGCCTGATTTAAAATGGAACTCAGAAAATATGATAGGCCTCGGTTTTAAAAGTAGGGGCCTTAATATAATTCTGGATAATTTCTATAACTCTGGAGGTAATAAAGTGAGAGAGCTTGATGAAAGATTAAGCCGGCTGAGAGAGCAGAAGCAGGGGCAAACGGCGCCTATGTCTCTAATAGTGGGGGACTTCAATTGTCATCTGTGCCCCAAACTGTTACCAATCAAAGACTCTTGGACATAGAGGAGGGGCCACACTTCGAGCATACAATGGAGGGAAAGGAGCTGACTAGGGTGATGAAAAATTACATGCTCGAAAAAACAATAGATTTACTGGTGGTGGAACCTAATAAAATGGCTACCCCCACTTTTAAAGGAAGGGGCTGTAGCTCTTTCATTGATTTTATTTTAGTGTCCCAATTGCTTAAAAGGAGGTTATTTGAATTTTCAATAGAACTGAGTAGTTTTAGTGACCAAAATCCCATAGTATTGTCTCTAGCAGACCCAGTGAGAAGGAGGGTCACAAAAAGGGGGACTTTGTCTAATTTAGAAAAAGTCACCGATCAGGGCAGGCGTTTGAAATGGTCACGTATTAATGGGGAAAAATGTTATAGGTCTCTAGTAATAGAGGAATGCCTAGTGCAAGGGCCACACTTAGTGGAGTCATTTGAGGAAATGGGCCGTCTAATCAACGGACTTTTAAAGACGACAGGGCAAGGGAAGCTTAAAAATGACCCCAGAGGGTTTGACAAAGCATGTTCCCTTGCACCGAGAAATCTAAGAGTCGCCCTAAGACTTAATCCAAGGGAAAAATACAGGGTCATGCAATGCAGGCTAAACTATAAGCAGGCAGTAAAGCGCAGGAAGTGTGCTCTCCAGACACAAACCTGGGAGGACCTGAGAGGAGCAGCTGAAAGAAAAGGCATGACTACCTTCCGGAAGATTATTAATAATCCGTGCTTCCAAGATGGGAATAGCCTGCAGATAAGAGCTAATGTTCTTCCGGAAAAGAGGGTGGAGCAATTCAGAGGGCTATATAATCGGCGGAACAGTGAGCCACCGCATAACGGGGAGGAGACGGGGGTGGGGAATGTAACACTAGAATTTACCCTGGAAGAGATCACCGCTGGCATCCTGGGTCTTACTAGAAATAAAGCACTGGAACCGGACGGGATCCCCCCGGACCTCTTCCTAAGTCAGGTGGATCTATGGGGGCCAATTGTAACAAGAGTAATTAATGCTGCTATAGCTACGGGGCTCCCTCGTTCGTGGTGATTGGCTATAATAGTGCCCATTTTTAAAAAGGGGACAGACATAATCCCCAGTGCTATCGCCCAATTTCCCTTAGAGATGTTACTGCTAAGGTTTTGGGGCGAGTTATTTTAAATCGCCTGATGAATTGGGCTGAGGAACACCATATTATTACTGATGTCCAGTACGGATTCAGGGCTAAAAGATCCACAACAGACCAATGTCTAAATTTATATTTATTGGTGGCAAAATATACTATTGCTAGCAATGAAGCAGTCTACCTAGCCTTTATGGATCTTACCGCAGCATTTGACTGCGTTAACAGGGAGAAGCTGTGGTCTTTACTGACCTCTCTTGGGGCAGATCAAGAACTGATTAAGATTATGAAAGCCCTACATTGGAACACCTCGGCCAAAGTCAGATACAGCTTGCACTAGTGGCGTGCGACAGGGGTGTATTTTGGCCCCATTCCTGTTTTCCCTTTATATAAATGGTCTAGAACAAGCCCTAGTAAGCCTAAATGTGGACTCTCCTAGAGTAGGCAGAAGAGTAACCCCTGTTCTGCTTTATGCAGATGATGCTGTACTGCTGGCACGCACTCCACTGGGACTACAGCGACTGATGGATGGTTTCCTGGAGTTCATGAATAATTTAGAGCTGTCTGCCAACTTGACCAAGTCACATGTAATGAAAACAGGAACCAAATCAAGGAAAAGTTTCAACTATAGAATAGGTGACCATAAACTAGAGAAGGTGCAATCCTTCTCGTACCTGGGCATTTTATTTGATGAGCATATACATTTCAAATTATTAACTGAGGAGCGTTGTAAAAAGTTAGTGTCCAGTACAGGGGCAATTATGAGTTTTGGCCGTAGACTTGGACGCTGGTCCCCGGCTGAAATGATGAAATTATATAATTCAATCTGTTACTCTAAAGTGGTGTATTGGGAGGAACTCTGGGGGTTTGCTGATTGCAACAAACTGCAGGTAGAGAACAAGTTTATGAGTAGGCTCCTCAAAGTCCCACAGGGCGTCCCCTCTCATATTGCTCATGATGAACTGGGTGAGGTTTTGTTTATAGAGGGCAGGGTCCAGGTCAGACCCTTGATACCATGGCTAAAGATCTGGGACAATCCAGAGGCAATACTGACTAGACAGATAATCATGGACTGTCTTGTGAGGGGCAGGGGAATGAACATCCCATGGCTGAAGTATCTAAAGGCGGCTTTCAAAAAGATTGGCTGTAAAGATCTCTTCTCAAACCCGACCGGAATTACAGGTCGGGATACGGCTAGCGTGAAGACAACGTTTTTTAGGCACAAAGTCCTCTAGAGAAGAGAAGGAATGGGGTAAACAGTCGATCAAAGATTACAGCTTAGTGAGGACCAGCGATGGAATGGAACCGTACCTCGCCCTCATGCACAACGGTCAGGATAGATTTTTAATCACACATTTTAGGCTCAATCTTTTACATTATTTATTAGCCGACCCGGCAGGTTTTACTAGTGTAGCTGAGCCAAAGGGACCCTTCATTTTGTATTATTATGCCCCTTTTATTTATTGCCCAAGCGACATTTTTTAGTTAGTTTGTTGAAGAAAAATAAATTCAAACATGCCAAGGTGGCTCTTCTACATTTACAAATGTCACAAGACCCCTTGACCCTACTCTCCATCACAAGCTTTTTGAGATTAGCAGTCAAACTAAGAGAGACAAGAGGGATCTCCTGAAAGGAGTGACCCCAAAGACAATAGCAAAACGCGGGGGAGGGTTTGGGATCAATGTATTATAATTGAATCGGTTTATATGTATATATATTAATGTTATTTTAAACTGTACTTTTATGGTGTTTCTTAATGCCGAATAAAGATTCTATTGATTGATTGAATCCAGAGTGGCTAGAGATTATCAACCAAGCTCAACTGGCTTATCTTCAAGAGACATGGTCACTGGAGGAAATATTTGTGGAGGGCTTCATGTAATTTTTAACCCCAGCAACTTCTTCAGAGGGGGGACGGGCTAGGGGAGGCCTGGCTGTTTTAATATCAATAACCTCCTAAATGAAAGTTTTAAGGACCTATTTGTCCTCCCCCTATTTCCAGTTTATGAATTTAATCACAGAAGAAAGGGTTAATTTGGTAATAATTAACTTCTATAATAACGATTTTGATACAACTAAGGTGACGGTTATAATGGATTTAAGCAAAGAATTTGATTTATTTTTAGCCAAAATTAAGGATGACTATGTATTATTATGGGTAGGAGATTTTAATATCAGTAAATGTTATAGACAAGGACCTGAAAGTTGTGGATATGTTAAAACTAATGGTGACGGTATGTCACATTTTCTGCATAACCTCTATGGAGAAGTTTGGTTCTTATGGCACAATGCATTGGTGAATGTGAAATGGAAGTATCTACATATTATGGGAATGGTAGAAGCTCTGATATTGATCATGTACTGGTCACACCTAATAGATTCCCTTTTTGCTACCCTGAAATCCTCAAGCGACCATGCTGCCCTGACATCAGCTCTTAATGTAAATATTACAAGGCCAATTAGTTTACAATGCCTGAAGCAAATTAGAATACAGGGTAAAAATGGCCTTCCACTAAGATGGGAAATATAGATGGCATAGCAAAAACCCAGGAAATTATGGCAGACTCTCCTAATGATTGTTATACCAGCACAGATTTTATGTCTACCCCACAGATTTTATGTCTACCCCAATGCCTATTATGGAAGCTTTCTGTAAAATTATGGCTTGAATTGCAGAGAAACTTAAATGCCCTCCCAGATGGAAAAATAATAGAAACAGGGGTTGGTTTGACACAGAATGCTCAGTAATAAACAGAAAATTAAGAAAAGCCTTACGGGATTCGCCAAGAGACAGAGAAAAAATTAGCAAACTGTGAAATATGTACAAAAACGTTGCCAACAAAAGGAAAAGCGAGTTGAAAGAAAACATTTAGGAAGATCTACTCCAGGTGGCTGATTTAAATGATAACATCCTTTTTTGGAAAATAATAAATCAGCCATTTCTTAAAGAGAAAGAAGACCCAAAGAATGAGACATTTGTACAACAGGGGGACTGGATAGAACATTTTAACACATCTTTCAACCCAGAGGGTAGCATTTTTAATTTGTCTTTTACATATTTTTTATCAAATTGAACTAGTGAACATTCCTGATATATCTTTGGAAGAGGTCATTAACGCCCTAAACAAAGCAGCTAGTGGAAAGGCCTCTTGCCCCGACAGGGTCCCAATAGATATTTTTAAAGCACACGTCACTTTATGGGCACCGATGCTGACCCAAGTATGTAATTCTACAGTAAAGGGTATCCTCGCAACCTCGTGGATAGAAAGCACAGTAGTCCCTCTTTTAAAAAAAGGAAATCGAGGCAACCCGAAATGTTATCGCCTAATATCTCTCCTGGACTCCAGTGCCAAATTAATGGGTAGAATCCTTCTGAGCAGGTTAGAACAATGGGCAGAAGAAAAACATATACTTTCTGATACACAATATGGAATAAGACCCGCTATTGGACCAATATAACTATGTGTCAATATACACTTGTTAATTAATAAATATACTGTAGCCAGGACAGGGCAGGTGCACCTGTGCTTTGGCGATCTGAGCAGATGCTTTCGATCTGGTAAACCATAGCAAACTCTGGGAAACACTTTTGAGCATGGAAGATCCACGGGGTACCATTACCTATCTCAATGGTATTCCCATCTTACAGCAGATGATGCATCACCCTTCACTTGCTGTAAGGTACGTACATTACTGCCCAAACGAGGAGTGCACAGACAACTTTAAGGTCACCCGTGGTATTAGACAGGGTTGTTTCCTTGCCCCCCTGTTCTTCTCGCTTCATAAAAATGGGGTGGATGCATGCTTACAGGAAACTAAAGCTGATGCCCCCATGTTCGGTACTCGCCCGGTCGCCATCTTACTATATGCAGATCATGCCGTCCTTCTTTCTAGAACAGCTAATGGGCTGCAGCTGCTGATAGATACATTTGTAAAATGTATGGACCATAAAGATATGAAAGTTAATGTGAGAAGTTGGCCTGGTATATGATGTCCACTAATTAAAGTGGCCACCTTGCACCAGTCCAAACAACCCTTATGGTGATTTAAGAGGTCAAAGATAACCTTAGAAAGATATCCAAGTTGTAGCTGTGGCGAACAGCCTTGAGGCTTATTCTTGAAGGAATGTTAAACAGCTTTTTTTCACCAGAATGCAACCTTATTGTATTGGTTAAATGAAATGAGAACCACACAGTAGTTATAAAAATATGTATTTATTATAACATAACACGCTTTAAATGCCTAACAGTATCTGCCACACGCAGATACACACAAGGCGCACAAAACTGTAGCACAGAAACAAAGGTAAGTAGCACTAATACACAGTGAGCTCCATGGGGAGACCAAACCATATACAAAAATAGTGGTATTAGAACCACAACTCGAGTCAAGACAGAGTCTAGTGGTTACAAAATCACTGGGACCCCAAGAAACCACCCAAGGTGAGTAAATAGGGACCCCACGGGGAACTGGTACAGTATGAGAACATCACCGCATGCTACGTACAATTAAATGGGAGAGTCGCGGTTGCAAGTGTAAAGTTTAAGGACCCTTCCCAATGGTTTACAAAGAAACCCTTTGGAACCTAAAAGGTTGTAGAGCCACCCCACCTGCAGATACCAAAGTGCCAGAGTTCCCTATACCAGGGAAGCCAGGTGTATAGGGTCGAAGTAGCATCGGAAACAGCTGTTGTTCTCAGTGGGAGCCTTCAAAGAAATGCCACTGCTAAAAAAAATTAAAGTGTCCGGTGGAACCCACAGGTGGATTCTTGATGGAAGAGGGGACAGAGTCTGGGTCACTCAGGAGTGACCAGGGGCTCGGTAGACGAATGCCCACTGATGTTGTGTGCTTCAGGTGTGAAGATGGAGATCTTGACTCAATAGCTGCAGGGACCAGGAGACGTTGAGGATGACCAGGAGCCAAATACGAGCTGCCCCTCAAAGGATGTCGAGTGCTGAGGGATCTGTGTCCGGCGGGAGCACTAAAATGCCTTGGCAGCTGCAACCCATAAAGAAGGTCAGAGACGGTTACTGTCTGGCCCAGCAAGGACCAGGAGACTCACCACAGCAAGGGGAGCCAGGGTAGGCCTGGAGCAACCAGGGGAGCCTAATAAAACAGTGTTGTCCCTCTAGTGGACCCTCAGGCCAAAGGCACAGGAGTCGCGAGGGGACCTCTAGCACTTTCACAAAGTAACAGCTTGCAGGGCACAGAGTGAGAGGAGGCCAAAGTCCTTTGTACAAATTGCACACCGAGGTTGGGGCTATGAACAGCCTAACGCACTTAGTTGAGAAACCAAACAAGCATATGCACTTGCCAAAGTATGTGTTGCACATGGGTTTGGGTTGTGCAGTCCCCACAAGGGATACTTGCCTCAGACTTGGTGAGAGGACAGGGAAACCTCAAGGAACATAGGAACCCACCTCCAGTGTTTCTGGAGCCTTTGGAGTCTGCAGAAGCTCAGGATCAGCAGACCAGTCAGTTGCCTTACGGTGCCTGCGAATGCAGGGGAGTGACTCCTTCACACCAAGGGAGATAACTTTAGTTTTCCTTGATGCACCACAGGTACATGTATGGTGCATGGGCACTGACAATGCTTTGGACGGAGAGGGCGACAAACTCCGGCCCAGCAGAAGTCCAGCAAAGTCCAGAGTGTCCAGAGGGTTGAAGGTCAGTGGTTTCTTGTTCAGAATCTTGTTCACATAGAATCTAGGGTCCTACAGCCAGGTAAGCCCTTAAGTACCCATGGGAGAGGGATCGACAGATTCAGGGGACCCTCCTAGGGGAGGGTTTGGACAGTGGGGAGGTTACTCCCATGTCCTTTATCTAGTTTCGCACCAGAGTAGGATCCAACGGCTCCCAGATTTTCATTGAGCTGGACCATGCACAGTGACACCAAATGTGTCCCTCGTGCGGACTTTCAGGCACTTTTGAAGTGTACCCACCTAGCCACAATAAACATGCCTGGGAGGTGGTGACACCTCCCTGTGACAGGATGCCTGTTGTTCTACCTTCCCCTGCTCAAGCTTGGCTCTTCAGCAGGAGGGCAGAAATGTGTCTCTGGTTGGCAGCAACCATTTTGTGCTATCTGGGACTCCACGAAGCCTACTTATGAAGGGTGGAATCTTGCCTCCTATACCCGTTACCAGTGTGGAGGTATGATTCCAAGGTGTTTGCTATGTTTTGTTGCAGCCGTTTTCAAGATTGCATTTTACGTGAGCATATAATGCACCTCTACATATATGTCGGGCTGCATCACTGACAACCCGGGAGAATGGTCTCCGAAGGCTGTAGGGGTGCTTTGCTCATGCAAGAGCACCCTCTCACGTAAAACCCGCACCCTACCTTCAGGATTATCAAGGCCTGCTATAGGGGTGACTTATAGGTTTCAAGTGTAGTGACCTATAGATATAGTAAACCTATACCTTTGATAAGTGGTGCAAGTGCCAGCTTACACAGGCTGCAATCGCAGACCCGTAGTTCTATTTTGCATGGCCGCTCATGGGTGGCATAATACATGCTGTAGCCCAGGGGAGGTGTCTGGGGTACCTATGCCCTGGGTACATGTGTACCATATACTGGGGACTGATAAGTGTACCCCAGTATCCAATCTGGAGTGTACCTAGTACAGTTCATAACAGTTTTAAGGCAAAAGCAGATAGGCTAGGATCCTGATTAGCAGGATCCCAGCCAGACTATTCAAAAACAGTATTACATTCAGCAAAAAGTGGGGGTAACCATAAGAAGCAGATCCTACTTTCCTACAGTTAATTTGAAGAAAACAGTCATCATGGTATCTGGAAAAGGCAGAGCAAAACAAGGCAACATCACATCTAGGGGGAGAGTCTCGGGGAGACACAAACCTTTACATACTTGGGCATTCAGTTCACTGCATCGGGCTCTTGGGAAAGTGACTGGGGGTGGATGTTTTGCCAATGTGCAACATTCCGTCGGTCACCTTGTGTGTTTTGCTGTTCGCCCTATGTGGGAAGGGTATGCCCAGACGTGGGTCTCGTGCTCACTACACCACTGTATCCTGGCTGATGACGGCTGATAGCCAGAAACCTGTCCTAGCATGCTTGATTCCGCTCCAGGGAAGACATGGCTTGGCAGTTCGGGCTGGGCTGTTCCCAAGAGGCCCAGGGTCAAGGCTGATTTGCATATGGCCCTGTCTGAACTGGGGTCGTGTGGTGAGCAAAATAACGATGGACAAATCCCAGATCTGTGCCTCGGGTGGATGGTTTGAAAATGTGCAACATTCCGTCCATCATCTTGTGTGTTTTCCTGTTTGTGGATTAAGTCTCGCATTTCATAGATATTACAGTTAGGATGACTGTTGGGTTTGAAATGACTGCTCATGGATTAAGTCACTAATTTCTTTGGTCTAACAGTTGGGAGCACCGTGGCATTGGGGATGGATTTTGAGCTTTGAGTTGGGTCTACGGCACCTTTGGTGGTTAGTTCCCTTTGTGTTGTCTCTCATTTCAGCCTGGCCAGCTGATTTGTTTGTGGCATTAGGGGTTTGGTAGGTGAGGCATGGTGTGGTAAACTGTGTGATTTGTTTTTGTTGATAGAAAGGGAGAAGGTGAGGTGTGTTTGACTTATTTATTGATTTCTTTATTCCGATTTGCATGCATGATTTTTTACTATCTTTACATTAAATAGTTTACTTTCATGTTTTCTGATTATATTTAACCCTTTGCATGTGTTCATCGGCCAACGGCTGTCGCGAGCACTACCTCTGTGGTGCTGCGAACGTCCGTTGGCCAACGCGACCCCACCCACTCGGCTAAACCGCCGCACTAGCCTCTTGTTATGTGATTTGAAGAGATGCATGGAGTAGTTGCAAATGTTATTCTAGCTTTGGTAAATAAGGGAGATATGTTATACCTGCTGCTCAGCCAGTGTGAGTGTGGTGTGGAATGTTGGTGCATGGTGATGCAGTGGAATGTTGCATGCAGTGGAATGTTGGATATCTATAAGTGTCAGTTGTAGTATGTGCTGAGCTGCGGGCAGGCTGCTCCTGGTGAGGCTCTTTACTATAGCTCTTGATCCTAACTACTTATTAAACCATCTTACCTAATCTACACCTGGACTAATGGAGTCCTTTCCCCACAGTAATAGTTTTTCCTGGTGATTGTTTGCCCGGCGAGTACGCCAGACGTCCCCGACACAGCGGTTCTTTGATAGTTATGCTTAATATTTCTTAGTCAACCTCATACTAGTGACGCCTCCTTTTCCTTTGTAAAATATTCTTACTCTTTCTATATTTTTTCCTCTATTATTAATATGCTGTGTTAATAACCCTTAAGGTTCATGGTAACTTTCTCTTCCCTCTGTCTCCCTTTACTGTTTCCCCTTTGGGGAAGTGGTGGGTGCATCTCTGCGGGAGCTCGCGGAGGGGGCGCTATCTACTGGACTATGTTCCGGTTAGATATCGCAAGGGTTTTCCAAGGGGTGGGAGGTGGGTGGGTGGGGGGCACTTGGGAAGGGTTGGTGGTGGGAGGTGGCAAAAATGTAAAAATGTCCTCAGCAAGCAAAGATGTGTTAAAGGGGATGGTAGCAGGCAGTTTTTTGGTAAAGATTTAGGGCAGAAATTGACATTCAAAGCTCCACCTCTTTTTTTTTTTTTAACAAGGTATGGGTAGCATAAAATATTTCTCCTGGAATGTTAATGGCCTCCGTACCAAGCCTAGAGCGAATCGAATCATGCAATATTTGCGCGACTTGGATGCGCAGGTCGGAAATGCTTGCCCTCATCAAGAAAAATAGGTGGGTTGACTTTGCAGTATCTACTAGTCAAACAACAAACATTAGAGGGGTTTCAGTTATTTTCAAAAAAGGGGCCAAGGCTAGGTTGGTATCACAGGTGGTGGACCCAGGTGGCAGATGGGCCATCGCGTCAGTGGTTATAGCTGGTTCACAAATTACAGTCCTGGGATATTATGGACCGAACCAGGATGACCCGTCTACTTTGGAGTCTATTTTTTCACACTTGCTTTCCTTTCCTGAGCCTACTATCATTGCCGGTGATTTCAACGTGGTATTGGATCCCCTGTTGGACAATTCAGCTAATAGTCGCTCCCTAGTTCTTTCCAAGTCTAGATCCGTATTACAGAGTGCGATGAAGCAATATGGATATGTTGACATCTGGAGAGAGAGGTCTGGACAACAACAAGGGGTTTCCTTTTGGAACTATAAGTACCATCACCAGTCCAGGATAGTTAGCCTGAGGCTGGTAGATTCTGTTAGGACCATCGACTACCTTCCTTTACATCTATCGGACCACTCTGCAGTCGTATTGGAACTGGTTCGACCCACTAACAGGTCTCCCCCTAGATGGTCCTTTGACCGGTCTCTTCTCTCCTTTCCAGAGGAGATTGCCTATCTCAAGTCAGAGGCCCACAATTTTATGTTATCTAATAACGGCTCAGCGGCTACTGGGAATATCTGGGATTCGTTCAAATCCTTCTTGAGAGGACTTATTACGGGGAAAGTCTCCTATCGTAGGAAGCAACATAAGGAGGAAATCAACTCTATTGAAGCAAGAATACTCCAAATCCAGCAGGACATAGACATCAATCATAGGGCTTCTGACTCTGTTCTTAAACCCCTCCGGAATGAATTGTTGGTCTGGAAAGGTAGGTTGGGCTCGGTATTAAATCTCAGACTCCAACAGAGATGGGAGGCCAGTAAGTTGGCTCATTTCGAGTATAGTGAAGGCGCAGGGAAATTATTGGCATGGAAGACCAAAGTAGATCAGGTCCGAAATAACATAGCTGCTATCACGGTGGACAATAACACCTTTTCATCAGATGAGGATATTAGGAAGGCCTTCAGAGAGTTTTTTCAATCTATTTATATGGCGGACAATGATATCTTACCAGAGTCTGCTGAAGGTTGGCTGAAGGATATTGATTTACCTTCTCTTTCCTATGAGCAATCTCAATTTTTGGACAGTACTATCACTGAAGAAGAGGTAAGGTCTGCCATAAAAAAAGTAAGAAGGGGAAGGCGACGGGACCCGATGGGTAGCCGGCTGAAATCTACAGAGCTCTAGAGATAGAAATAGTCCCCTTTCTTACCATGCTTTTTAACCAAATCTTACTTGAAGGTCATCCTCCTCCTACATCTTGGGATAACGCCTCCATTACCCTCATTCTGAAACCGGGAATACCAAAAGATGCCTGCGGATCTTATAGGCCAATATCAATCTTAAATGTGGACTACAAGATCTTTACCACAGTTCTTGCTACTAGGCTGGCCTTGACTGCGCCCTCGGTCTTCCATCTTGACCAAAAAGGCTTTGTGAAGGGGCGACAGCTATATGAGTTAACGAACGATCTGATAGGCGCATGGATATGGCTTTGGCCGAGGATCTTTTTTTTTTTTTTTTTTTTTAAATCGCACAATCACCCGTAAGGGTCTCTAGGCGCTGGGGGCCGTTGGGAAGATTAAGCGAGCTATTGCCCAGAGTCACATGGTGCTGGGCTAACCTGCCGCCGGAGCCGGGGATCGAACCGTGGTCCCCAGATTCCAGCGTCAGTCGCCCTGGCCGCGGCGCCACACCTCTCCCTCCGCTGGCCGCCTTCACGTTGGACACAACGAAGGCCTTCGAAAGGGTCAATTGGGTATACCTGTCGGAGGCCTTGGCCAAGTTTGGCGTGGGTGCGCGGTTCCACCGGGCGGTCGCCCTACTATATCGTAATCCAACGGCGTCCTTGTTGGTTAATAGAGACCTGTCGGATCCCTTCACCATCACTAGGGGGACACGGCAGGGCTGCCCGCTCTCCCCCCTACTATTCGATTTTTATATCGAACCCTTCGCGCAACAACTGAGGGATAAGGTCACCATCAAACCTTTTTCTTTTAGAGGGTGGAAGAGGAAAGTAGCTCTATATGCCGATGATGTGCTTATCCTCACATCAGAGGTTAGTACCGCACTCCCCGCAATTCTAGAAATTGCCCATGAATTTGGTCGAATATCTGGGTATGAGATCAATGTTGCAAAGACCGAGATGCTTGTCTGGAATGACGATGGGAGTACTATGGAGGTAAAAGCAGGCTCTTCAATGTGGTATCTGGGCTTAAACATTGTGAAAGATATTAAGAAACTTGCCCAAGTTAACCTCTCAGCCGTAGCTAAGGAGTGCCGTAAGTTATTGCAATCATGGTCTCACCTCCCACTGTCTTTAATTGGGAGGTTCAACTTAACCAAAATGTCGATTCTGCCCACAATTTCTTTCTTATTTAACACCATTCCCTTATATTTTGATCAATCCTGTTTAGCTAAATTACAGTCAGACATAACATCTTTTATTTGGAATAACCACCTGCCGAGAATAGCCTGGAAAAAACTCAGACGGCGATGGGACAAGGGGGGCTCTGCTGCCCTGGACTTAAAATTATATGCTTGGCTTTCCAGCTGTCCCATACCCATATGTTGTTGAAAATGCCCACCGATTATGGGGTGGGCTTAATGTTTTCAGCCATGTTGGACGGGGAAGGCGTCAGTCAGTCGGGCTTTCTTTTTCAATTTGGTAACCCAAATTTTTTTTAAAAGATTCAACTGAAGGTCCTACAAGGACTGGCAAAAATGTGGGCTGAAGTAACAAAGTCTTTTAAGCAGGGGTATTTCTGTGATAGAACTCCGCTAGGGGGGTTACCTGAAAGTCCCGCATGGCTAGGAGATAATTTAGCGGTGCCCTTGAGAGAGGCGGGCCTTGAAGTGTGGGGAGACCTCTTTTTTGAAGGGGACCTGCTGTCATGGGAGCATCTCCAGATTAAGATCGGCCCCAACCTATCAAGGTTTAAATACCTGCAAATGGTCAGCTGGACTCAAGCTTATAAAACTTTACCCCCTAGAAGGAATAAGTTTGCACTTGGAGGCTATAGCCTATTAATTACCAATCTAGTGAATAGCGGGCCGACTACAAAAGAGATCTCACGGTGGTACGAACTCATACTTGAGGAATCGGACGGGGAATTCAGTTTACCGGACCGGCTATGGGGTCCTTTAATTGCTGGTCACAACTTGTAAGAGCTTTAGTCCGCTTCATTTGGGCTTTTAGGGAGTATTGTGAAGCCTTCATGGCTACGCAGAAATCACCTCTATACCCTGCATAGGGAGTACTACTCTCCCCTTAGACTATCTAAATTTACCATAGGTAATTCAGTTGCATGTGCTAGGTGTGGGGTGGTGGCAGCATCGGATACCCATATGTTCTTCGAATGCCCCCGTTTAGCTTCATTTTGGGAAGCGATTAGTAACACTCTTACAACATCATTGGATGCCCCGGTTACCATAGACTTGCCTCTTGCGATTTTTGGGGTTCTAGAAGGACTACAGAGCGCAGCTAAAAGCTTAGTGTTTTATGCAGTGCTGTTGGCAAAAAGGGAGATCAGCAAGAAGTGGAAGGACCCTTCACCTCCTTCCATCAGGGACTCGCAGGCTTCCGTCTTGCAGATTGCACGTATGGACCTTGCTAGGTCTGGCAACCAGAGTAAAAGGACTTATTGGCATCTCTTATCATGGGTGCAATGAGGTGTCCGGGGTTTTTTTTTTTCCCCCGGGTCCGATGATTACATTACTATGGTGGTCTTTTTCTCACGCCATTTGTATAGCCATTGTCCGGTCCTAGCCCGGTCCGCGTTGGCTGTTACTTCTACCAATGGTTACCGTTGGGTAGGTAACCGGTGTTATATGCTTTACGATGAAGCCCGTAAAAGCGGAGGGATGCCTGGCCCCCACTAAGTTCGTTCTTATCCCTGCCAGTTTTAGCAAACTGAGACAGCTGGTTGTAGACTTATTTGGTCTGGCATTTGATACCATGGTGGTAATGAGGACAAAAAAAAAAGATAGTGAATACAGTTGCCTGGAACAACCACTTTTCCCTCAGTAATTGATTGACCAATTATTGACTTAATTCGGTTGGCTGACGCCCGGACTGACCAGATTGTTGCCTTGGACGTACCCTCTGCTCAGGATCCCTCCCACGGTATGTTTATTATCATGATTTACTCGTGAGTTCTCTAATGGTCTGCCCTCATATTAAACAATTTAATCTATCTTTTATTTACCCCTTCCCTATTTTTGCTACCTTAAATAGGTTTCCAAATACCAGCATGATTGCTATTTGTTTCCTTCACCTTCACTGTGTGTGTGGAGCACCTTCTAAATATTGCGTTACCTGATTAACCCTTTCCTTACCCACTATCTTGTATTTTTCCTGGACTTTTCCACAGGTATCTCCAATAAGGCCATTATTTTGATGCCCCACTATTCTCTCATATCAAAATTCTTGTTTGAAATTTCGTTTGTTTACTCCCCAGGGAGAAATCATATTTATTGTGTTTATTTTGTCCTGATGATGACCTAGAACGAAGGAAGGATGAAAAACAAATGACAAACTTCGGCAGGCATATGGATCTTTATTGTGCCATGATATCATGAATTAAATATTGGACTTATTTGACTCATGCACATTATCCACCAACTGATTATCATTCTTATACGTGTTTCACTTTGCGCCGTTTACCTGTTCTTCACAAGCACCATCTGTTCACTTTGCACTTTGAACATACTTATGATTATCCAAGCCCGCTACACCAATCAAACCCTCGGGAGAGAATGCTGAGAGGCGCGAAAGGCCCGGATGAATATAGTAAATCAAAGAGTATAGTCCAAACTGGAAGGAAAATCACCATCACCTTCGCTCACCCGGAAGCAGCCGAACACTGGTCACAGGCAGACAAACATAACAGGAACCATCGACGGAATGGCATGAACAAATTCAACAAGATCAATGAAACCAGACAATGGTTGTTACATCTGCTCCTGGAATGTCAATGGCCTAAGCGCAAAATTAGAAGATCCTGACTTCTTGAAATTCATCGAACAGTACACCCTTCTCCTCTTTCAAGAGACATGGCAGATAAACCCTTCACCAATTGTGGGATATAAAGAATATCTTAATCCAGCAAAAAGAGAACCGAAATACGGAAGAGCAAAAGGAGGCCTTTCCATCTTTGTCTCGACCTACATCTCATGGCAAGTTTCTGAAGTCGATCTCGAATCAACTTGGTTGTCATGCATCAAATTAGTGGCCTCACCCTTTTTCAGCCTGCTAATATTGAACGTCTACATCCACCCATCACCTAAACAAAAGAGATCAAGCATCGAGACTTTAACAGCAACACTAGCCACTCTCAAACTTGCTCACCCACACGCCAACATCATACTGTCAGGATATTTCAACATGAATCTATTATACAGCAGCAAAGAAGGATCAGTAGGCCATACTCAACTCAGCAAACAAGGTGACACACATGGTAACAGATGCGCATCCCTGCTGAAAGAACAGTCAATGTGCATTCTAAATGGACGAGTTTCGCCGGGGTGTCTCCCAGCATACACCAGGGTTACGCAAAACACAGGATCAATCATTTATTACACACATTCTACCATACATCTCAAATTTCCAAATCAAAGAAAGGACAGAAAGCGATCACTATCCCTAAACCTTTTCTTTGGTCAAATTTAACAACAGACAAAGCTTTGTCCCTACAAACACAGTGCTATAACCTGAAACGCCTCACCCGGAAAAGGGAAAATATTGGCGATATTATGGCAACATGCACTGCTCGCTTGGAGAGTTTTAAAGTCGAACCATCACTTATAAAGGTTTGGGTATCCTTCACTCATGATCTAGATAAGGAATTCACAAGGCAATGTAACGGCCACAAAGTAGGAAGATCATTGAGGGCTGCGTGGTTCACCAACAATCTAACGAGAGAAAAAAAATCAACTGAATAAACCTTTAAGACAATTACAAACCCGAAGCTCAGATTCTTCACAGGATATTCTGTCCTTAATATCTAAATCAAGAAAAAAACTAAAAAGGGATATCAAGGCGGCTAAAAAAGACTTTAGAGAACTTTTCTGGGCAAAACTCCACTATGCCAGCAAACAAAGGGACTCCAAGCTCTTCTGGGAAGTCATCAACCAGTTATCAAATGGCAAGAACCGGGATTTTAACTCGGAAATAATGGAGGATACCTGGAGAGCGCATATTGAACATACATACAACGCTATTCCACCTATTGACATTAGAAAACATGGAGGCTCAAACGCAGGAACAGGACATGACACAGTAAAGTTAAAAACAACACATTTCATCCCGGAGATTTCACAAGAGCAGGTCCTCAATATCATAAGAAATTTAAGGCCTGAGGGAGCCCCAAGGCCCAACGTCCTGCCAAATGCATTATTCCGGCATGGCCCCTCATTTTGGTCTGGTATCCTTACCCCGCTTTTTACACACATGCTAGCATCAGGCACAATCCCTGACTCCTGGCAAGGAAGCATCTTAAACCCCATATATAAATCGGGTTCACGCTCGGACCCTGCTAACTATAGAATGATAGCACTAATTGACGTTGAGGCCAAGATTAATGCTTCAATCTGCTGGTAGATCTAGAAGATTGGGTGAGCCGAACAAACCTGATCCCAAACACACAAAAATTCTGGCCAGGAACGGGCACTCTTACTAACATTTCTGTGGTTACACTCCTAGTCAAAAAAGCATTCGCAAAATCAAGAACTTTGTACGCGTGCTTTATCGATCTTAAAGCAGCGTTCGATAAAGTACCAAGAGCTAGTTTATGGGCCAAAATGCGCAATTGGGGGGCACCTACCAAACTTCTGGAGGCGATAATCAACATTTACTCAGACACGTGGGTACAAGTGCGGATAGGAGACGGGCGCAGCATAACAAGCAAGATTCCAACCAAAAACGGATTAAAACAGGGGTGCGTACTGGCCCCCTGCCTATTCAACATCTACACTGCCGACCTTGAGAAGCACCTCCAACACGTTCGAACTGACCCCCCAAAACTGGGTAACACGCCAATCACCAGCCTCCAATATACAGACAATATTGTTCTCCTATCACAAACACTGATAGGTCTGCAGCGATCAATGACCCAACTAGGAATATACACGATTACAGCCCAATTAACAATAAACCTCAAGAAAACCAAGGTGCTATGCTTTTCTAAACATCGGGAAACAGGGCCAGAAGGCAAATTCATATGGAATCTAGATGACAAACCAATATCCCAGGTGGATTCGAACAAATATCTTGGGTTTGAACTCGATCACAATCTCAATTTTAACCACCAGCTAGACCAAGGAAAAATGAAAGCAAAACAACTCCACTACGCCTTTAAAACCCGAGAGAGGAAGTTTAAAGGCTGTTCAACAGGTCACCTGCTAAAGGTAATTGCAGCAAAATTCATTCCAACTATATCATAAGGGTCAGAATTGATGAACACAAAAGATGCAGCCACCTTAAACCAAGCCCAGTCGAGTCTTTTTAAGAGTATGTTCTCAATCCCCAGGTACATCTCCCAGTCACAGATATGACTGGAATATTAGCTTAAAAACCAGAAACCAGCCCGCCAAGGAGCGATGGCTAAATATTACTGGCGGATGAGACAAGCAGAGGAAAATACCTTAGCCCACTCTTGCTGGGCAGAAATTGAACAGCAAGCAAGGCAAAATAACTTCATTGTCACTGTATTAAAAGAATCACTTGCAGACCTACACCTTGAAGAGGCCTGGCACACAATCACTTCCTTATCCATGTTCAAAAATGCTGTGAACACCGCAACCAAACAAATTTCTCTGTTAACGGACAAAACTGCCTTTACAAAAAAAAAACACACATGGGCAGTGATTCAATCTTATCAGATGCTGAAACCACAACAACATCTGTCAGAACACTTCGCACAGCACAAAAAGCATTGTCTGATGATGCTACGGTTGGGGCACTTCCCCACGAAGGACTTGACCCCGAAATGGAAGCGTACATGGCCGACGAAAGAATGTCAACTGTGTGGACAGGGAGAAGAGACATTACTACACCTCCTATGCATCTGCCTTCTAGAAACTCGAAAAACTGTGCTTCGCAAGATCTTCAGGAAAAAACAGTTAAGGACATGCAGAGCAGCTGTCATTGAATGCCTTAGAGGTTCGTCAATCCAACTGTCCTGCATAGCCATTACGTTTTGGGAAATGGCAGCCAAAGAACTAGATAATACACAAGAATCAGCCTGAGTGCCTCTTACGATACTGACTGGTCCTTTCTCACCCGCTCCGGCCCAATTATCTGACCTCTCCTCAATGAATATCCTAGCATTTTTAAATTGTACATACTATTGAGGATCGACTAATGACGACACAATGTTTCTATCTTTTGCACTTCTCCAACTATCACCTTTTAATCTTTATGTATAACGTGCTTTTACAATCTTTTACGATTTTTAACGAAATCAAATAAAAGTATTATTGACTGACATATTTATGATTCATGTTTGATGGTGCTTCCAATTATTATTTTTTCTCCTTTATTTGCCAAATATATTTGACTATGAATTTTGGCACCAGATTGTTTTTTGTATACGAGATTCAGGGGCAATATTATCAAGCAGGGCGTTAAAATTATCCCTGTTTTAGCGGCAGAAAACTGCCAATAAAGCGGCGATAATGGGCTTGATAACATGCCCTGAAGAATTCCAATAGAAGCCCATGTTCACACCAGAACATGGGTTTCTATTGGAATTCACAAGGCCATGTTATCAAGCCCATTATCGCCGCTTTAGCGGCAATTTTCTGCCGCTAAAACTGCAATATTTTTTAACGCCCTCTTTGATAATATGCCCCATAGTTACTTACACAAATTACTTCATATTGACACCCTGAGACAGTGTTGCATAGTACAATACTTTACCCAGGTTTCAATTACATATATGGGTTACTCCGGTCATATTTACCATATGTTACACATAGGGCACAGGCTGTAGCAAGCATGCTTCATATGCAGAAGAGGGGCGGCACATGCAAGGACAGCACATGCTTTCAATTCCATAGGTGTGGAATGTGCAGCAATAATGCAAGCCTCTCAGACATGTGTAACACATTTGGCATTGGCTGTAGAAAGCTTCCCTCACATACAGAAGAGGGGCGGCACATGCAAGGACAGCACACGCTTCCATAGATGTGGAATGTGCAGCAATAATGCAAGTCTCTCAGACATATGTAACACATATGACACAGGCTGTAGAAAGATTGCCTCACATACAGAAGAGGGGCGGCACATGCAAGGACAGCACACGCTTCTATAGATGTAGAATGTGTAGCAATAATGCAAGTCTCTCAGACATATGTAACACATATGACACAGGCTTTAGAAAGATTCCCTCACATACAGAAGAGGGGCGGCAAATGCAAGGACAGCACACGCGTCCATAGATGTGAAATCTGCAGCAATAATGCAAGCCTCTCAGACATGTCTAACACATATGACACAGGCTGTAGAAAGCTTCCCTCACATACAGAAGAGGGGCGGCACATGCAAGGACAGCACACGCTTCTATAGATGTGGAATGTGCAGCAATAATGCAGGTCTCTCAGACATATGTAACACATATGACACAGGCTGTAGAAAGCTTCCCTCACATACAGAAGGGGCGGCATATGAAAGGGCAGTACACACGCCCATAGATGTAGAATGTACAGCAATAATGTGAGCCTCTCAGATATGTGTTACACATATGAGCACAGGCTGCTTTAACATAAGAAACAACTACAGCTGTGGTTAAACATGTAATGTATAAGCAAGGTGTGCCTGGTCTCTACCACTTGACCCTAACATACATCCCTACATACAGTTTCTCTCTCTGACCCTTCTTACCCCTCATATTGGAACTAAAACATATTCACTATCATGTCCATTGCAGAGCCAAAACTGGACCCAAAACACCTCGCTGCAAGAAATAGGTATGCTAGAGTGTGATGTATACTTTGGTGCAAAGAAAATGGGTACAAAGGGAGCAGAATATGTTCCCTCATATTCAGATGTCCTCTTGTTCAAGTACCTTGCAGTGTTGGTAAAGCGGTTACAAGTAGCTCAAAACAATGATGAGCAAATAGACAAAACACAAGTCAAGTCAAGTCAAGTCAGAATTTATATAGCGCACTACATACCCAGAGGGTCTCAAGGCGCTTGAGGAAGGGGGGGAGGTTTACTTATCGAATATCCGGGTTTTAAGCTGTTTTCTGAAGGCTAGGTTGTTTTGAGTGAGGCGGAGGTGGATGGGAAGGGAATTCCAGGTTTTGGCCGCTAAGTCAGAGAAGGATCTTCCCCCCATGGTGGCTTTGTGGATGCGCGGGACGGCGGAGAGGGCTAGGTTGGACGACCGCAGCTGGCGGGTGGGGGTGTAAAAGGAAAGGCGCGTGTTGAGGCAATCCGGTCCAAGTTCGTAGAGGGCTTTGTGTGCGTGGGTGAGGAGACGGAACGTTATCCTTTTGTTGACGGGGAGCCAGTGCAGGTCTTTCAGGTGACCGGAAATGTGGTCTTTGCGAGGGATGTCTAGTATGAGTCTGGCTGAAGCATTTTGGATGCGTTGGAGTTTTTTCTGCAGTTTTGCGGTGGTACCGGCGTAAAGGGTGTTTCCGTAGTCTAGACGGCTAGTAATCAGTGCGTGGGTGACCGTTTTTCTTGTTTCGGTGGGGATCCAGCTAAATGTTTTTTTGAGCATGCGTAGGATGTTGAAGCATGATGATGAGACGGCATTGACTTGTCTGGTCATCGAGAGTGAGGAGTCCAGGATGATGCCCAGGTTCCGTGCGTGGTCAGTCGGTATGGGGGCTTTTCCTAGGGCCGTTGGCCACCAAGAGTCGTCCCAGGCGGAAGGGGATGCACCTAAGATGAGGACTTCCGTTTTGTCCGAGTTCAGTTTCAGATGACTGTGCTTCATCCATTCGGCTACTTCTTTCATTCCTTCATGTAGGTTGGTTTTGGCGGTGTTTGGGTCTTTGGTGAGTGAGAGGATCAGCTGAGTGTCATCAGCGTAGGAGATGATGTTGAGGTTGTGTTGACGTGCGATGGTTGCGAGGGGGCTCATGTAAACGTTGAAGAGGGTGGGGCTGAGTGATGATCCTTGCGGGACGCCGCAGATGACTTCGTAGGCCTCTGACTTAAAAGGGGGGAGGCGGACTCTCTGAGTTATTCCAGCAAGGAACGAGATGATCCAGTCCAATGCTTTTCCTTGAATTCCGATATTTCTGAGGCGTTGTATCAGGGTGCTATGGCAGACTGTGTCGAAGGCTGCAGAGAGGTCAAGGAGGATGAGGGCGACTGTGTCTCCGTTGTCCAGTAGAGTTCGGATGTCGTCTGTTGCTGCGATGAGGGCGGTCTTGGTGCTGTGTTTGGCTCGGAAGCCAGACTGTGAGGAGTCGAGTGATTTGTTGGTTTCGAGGAAGGCGGCGAGTTGATTGTTGATGGCTTTCTCAATGACTTTGGCAGGGAATGGGAGGAGCGAGATGGGGTGGTAGTTTTTGAGTTCGGTAGGGTCAGCTGTGGGTTTCTTCAGAAGGGCGCTGAGTTCGGCGTGTTTCCAGCTTTCTGGGAATGTGGCGGAGTTGAGGGAGCAGTTGATGACGTCTCGGAGATGGGGTGCGATAACGGAGTTAGCTTTGTTGAAAATGTGGTGGGGGCATGGGTCTGTAGGGGATCCTGAATGGATGGAGTTCATCAGGTGAATGGTGTCTTCTGTGGTGATTGGGTTCCAGTCAGAAAGGTTATTCGGAAGAGGCACAGGTTCGGAGGTGAGAGGGGTGGACTGGTTTACGGGTTGGTTGTCAAAGCTGTTATGAATGTCGGCGATTTTGTCATGGAAGAATGAGGCGAGGGAGTCGCAGAGGGCTTGAGAGGGGGTGATGTCGTTGGAGCTGGCGGTAGGGTTGGTGAATTCTTTGATGATGTTGAAAAGCTCCTTGCTGTTGCGAGCGTTGTTGTCTAGTCGGTCTTTGAGTGCTGATTTCTTGGCTGTCCGGATTAGTTGGTGGTGTTTGCGGGTGGCGTTTTTGAAGGCGGCTAGGGTGGTAGTGTTTGGGTCTTTTTTCCAAGTTTTCTCAAGGGAGCGACAGAGCTTCTTGGATTTCTTAAGGTCATCGTTAAACCAGGGGGCGTTCTTGCTTCCTTGCTTGATTTGATGTTTTTTCAGGGGTGCTAGTTTGTCGGCGGTTTGGGTTAGCCATTGTGTGAGGTTGATAGCGGCTTGGTTAGGGTTCGTTGAATAGGCAGGGGGTTTTTAAAGAAGAGATGAAGAGATCTGGTCGATGGTGATTTTGTTCCAATTTCTTCGCAAAGTTGGTTGAGGGTGGTTGTGGGTCGTGGTCTTGTTGTAAATGAAGTGGACGCAGCTGTGGTCCGTCCAGTGGAGGGGTGTGGTGTGAGTGAAGGAGATATGCTTGCTGGAAGTTAAGATAGGGTCGAGTGTGTGTCCAGCGTTATGTGTGGGGGTGTTGACAAGTTGTTTGAGTCCCAGATTGGCGAGATTGTCCAGAAGGGTGGTAGTGTTACTGTTGTTGCTCTTTTCCAGGTGGAAATTGAGGTCTCCCAGTAAAATGTATTCTTCCGAGGGGAGGGCGTGTGGGGTGATGAAGTCAGTGATGTCTTCGCTGAATTTTGTACGGGGTCCTGGTGGCCTGTAGAGGAGGGTGCCTCTGAGTGTGGTCTTGGGGTCGGTGTGGATCTGGAAGTGAAGGTGTTCGGCGATAGCGAGGTTGTCTTCTGAGCTGGTTGAGACGCGGATGGTGTTCTTGTGGACGATGGCGATGCCTCCTCCTGTTTGGATGTTGCGGTCCTTACGGATGATCTTGTAGCCGTCCGGGATGGCTATGGTGATGTCTGGAGCTGAGGAGGCAGTCATCCAGGTTTCTGTTAGGAAGGCTATGTCCGGAGAAATGGTGTCGAGTAGATTCCAAAGGTCGATGGCGTGTTTGTGAACCGAGCGGGTGTTGAGAAGGATGCATTTAAGGTGGTTGGTGTTGGGTCTCTGTTTGTTGTTTGAGGGTTTGGTGTGGGTCTTGATGCAGGAGAATTTGCAGAAGTGGCAGGTGAAGGGTCCATGGGTGTGTCCTGGTGCTGCTTGGGCGCAGTTAGGGAGTCGGCCGGGGTTCAGTGATCGGAGGGTGGAGGCGTCGTAAGTAATGCGGGAGGGGTGGGTGATGTGGGGACCAGGGGGTCTGGCGCTGGGTGCGGTCCAGGCGCGGACGGGCGTAGACGGGCTTACCTTTGGCGCACCTTCGGCGCGGCCGCAGTGCGTGGACGCTGCGCGTTGGGACATTGGTCATGAATGGATGGAGGAGGGGGGCGGAGCGAGGGAGGGGCCGCAGGGAGGTGTGATCGGGGTGAAGGGGCGGTCTGGCAGGCACAACAACAAACAAAATGTCCGCAAATCTAAGCACGAACACCACGAGATCGGCACAAGCAGGGAAATAATTCTGCAATGTGGGCAGAGGCGCAGATAATCTTGGAAGCAGGCAGAACCAACAATTGTGACTAGCGCAGCAGGCAATTTAATATTTACTCGCGCTACAGGAATAACAATCACTCGCGCGATGTGGGCTAAGAGTAAAGCTAAACAGCGCTACAAAAATGCAGAGCACAAACACTGCTGGTGGCAATATCTAGTCAAGCGCTACGATACCCAGTTTCCAGGGGGCCTGGGGAGCGACCGATGCTGCACGAGTCAGGCCGGTCACAGAGGAGGCTCAGGCGGGTCAGCTCTCTACTATCAGTGGGAGGGAGGGGCCGAAGGGAGGTGTGATCGGGGTGGAGGGGCGGTCTGGCAGGCACAACAACAAACAAAATGTCCGCAAATCTAAGCACGAACACCACGAGATCGGCACAAGCAGGGAAATAATTCTGCAATGTGGGCAGAGGCGCAGATAATCTTGGAAGCAGGCAGAACCAACAATTGTGACTAGCGCAGCAGGCAATTTAATATTTACTCGCGCTACAGGAATAACAATCACTCGCGCGATGTGGGCTAAGAGTAAAGCTAAACAGCGCTACAAAAATGCAGAGCACAAACACTGCTGGTGGCAATATCTAGTCAAGCGCTACGATACCCAGTTTCCAGGGGGCCTGGGGAGCGACCGATGCTGCACGAGTCAGGCTGGTCACAGCGGAGGCTCAGGCGGGTCAGCTCTCTACTATCAGTGGGAGGGAGGGGCCAAAGGGAGGTGTGATCGGGGTGGAGGGGCGGTCTGGCAGGCACAACAACAAACAAAATGTCCGCAAATCTAAGCACGAACACCACGAGATCGGCACAAGCAGGGAAATAATTCTGCAATGTGGGCAGAGGCGCAGATAATCTTGGAAGCAGGCAGAACCAACAATTGTGACTAGCGCAGCAGGCAATTTAATATTTACTCGCGCTACAGGAATAACAATCACTCGCGCGATGTGGGCTAAGAGTAAAGCTAAACAGCGCTACAAAAATGCAGAGCACAAACACTGCTGGTGGCAATATCTAGTCAAGCGCTACGATACCCAGTTTCCAGGGGGCCTGGGGAGCGACCGATGCTGCACGAGTCAGACTGGTCACAGAGTATATTAAATCTGTGCTCTGTTCCCTGTAGTGTTAAAATAGGTGAACGTGACCCTTTAATTTCAAAATCACCCAAAATGTATTTTTGGAGTAGCAGGTGAAATTTCAGATATTTACCTTCAAGAGTCTTATGCCACCTACAGTGTCCTACTGGGTACGAATACCTATCCATACTGCGGAGGAAGATTCAGAAGACTTTATTCACATTTACACATTCTTTTCATCCCAGCAAAATTTTAGGAGAAAAAATAATAAAGTAGCTTCTATACTTCAGCCATCCCTTTCTTTTAGTCAAAGGCACCTACGAGGAAAGAGAAGACACAACACTTCCACCACAGACAAGATGGAAACATCCTTTACAACGCAACTTTTACCATGCAGTGCCTTTACGATGCAACTTTTACAACGCAAACCATTACAACGCATTGCGCTGGGGGCGCTCTAGGATAGGGAATATGTTTAATTTACTGTCCAACACCTTCCCTAGTGTCCACGGGGACTGGAGTTGGAATAGTAAATTAAACTATTCACTATCCAGCACCCCAAAGCGCTATGCGTTGTAAAGGTATACGATGTAAAAGTATGCGTTGTAACGTCATACATCCCAGACAAGACAGTTGTTTGGCACCCCCTAGGGATTGGGAGACTTTAATACAGGTCAGTGAATAAACACTAGGCCCAGGCATCATTTTCGTAAAACCGCTGTAATACTGAGTGATTTCTACACTTTCATCTGATGCTCACTATGTGAAATTCCTGAAATGATGCCATTACGCAATGTAATTTAAAGTCTGTTTGTGTAAAAATCCTATTGCACAGTAAAATAGTTAACAAACAGAATCCGAGTGGTTGTTGTTCGTGGCACTTGTATTTTATTTTTTGTGGGTATTTAGCACACAATGCAGCTTTACATCCACAATGGGAGGGTAGGATGCATTTCACACTAAAATATAGCGTTAATCTTGTATCCTTTGTTCCTGTTTGTCCAATGCATGCATGCCTTATGCCTCTTCTTGTGTTTGGACCAAGTACTTGTGTCCATCCACTGCTCCAGTTTTTGGAGCTACTTTTCAATTTGTCATTAAGCAACTCCATTATGTGTGCTCGTGTTTTCATTGCGTACTTCCCCTCCCACCCGCCCACAATTCATGCTTGCAAATATTTTTCCAACAATATTTTTATTAAGATCGACATTCTCTCATCCCTATCAAATCATGAAAAAAGCTTCCTAGAAACTCGTATGCATGTTTTGATAAACTCATTATGCAAATACAGAACACTAACCACACTTTAAAAAGTGGCACAAGTATATTCATATAACAAAGACGTATGATAATACGCGGCTAATACTGTATACTAGGCTAAAAACTGATTTGAAAAGCATATATGTGAATATTTTTCAAATGGCTTGGAGCACTGTGAAGTGTTGGGAGGGTTTATCTGAAACAGCAACACAAAAGAGAATACGGAGGCATATTTACAAGGGGATTGCGCCACAGGAATGTCACTTTTGCCGACGTTCCTGTGGCGCAATGCCCTGCTCTGTATTTACAAAGTGGTGTCAAGACACTTTTTGTGGCTTAACGCTGCTTTTACGATGTCCCTGTGACGATAGGGGCTTTGCCTTATTAACAAGGGAGCGTTAAGCCACTTAACGTAGCTTAATGCTGCGTTGTAAAGAAGGCAACCTTTCACGCTATACTTTGAGGACCTCCCGCAGAATGTGATGAGGGGACCCTGAGCCTCCCATATCTCACTGGGCCCCAATGAGTATTCCATATCTCACCGGGCTCTTGGGCTGAATGGTGGCTGCCAAAAGGATTTGGGGGCCCCTGAAGCAAAGGGGTCCCCATGCACTGCAGGGGCTACAGGGGCCTTTGTTATGCCCCTGTCGTGCAGTCCACCATACCTTCTTTCATATTGCTGGGACAACATTTCGCTTTACCCACTACTGTGGCGTTTACAATGAGGAAATAGCAAAAGTCTATATGGAATTGGTTTTGTATGTTGATAGGTACAAATGAAGGGTCCGAATCACTACTGTGCCATATCTCTGCTCCCCTTCCCCACCAAAGTACCTGGAAAAAAACAAAAACCCATAACTCACTGAAAACCTGGAGAACAACCATCTTCTGGACAACGCCCAATCCGGACACCATACCAACCACAGCACTAAAACTGCCCTAATCGCTACCACCAATGACATGAGAACCCTGCTCCACCGAGGAGAGACAGCAGCCCTGATCTTCCTTGACCACTCGGCAGTGTTCAACCCTGTGTCCCACCACACTCTCATCAAAATACTTCACCACTTCAGAATCCAAGGAGGCACACTGAAGTGTATCACCGCCTTCCTCTTTGGAATAAACAAGAGTACGGCTAACGCCGTTCACCTCGGAATCCAAGAACATCATCTGCAGCATTCCCCAAGGCTCATTCCTCAGCCCCTCTTTGTTTAACACCTACATGAACCCCTTGGCCCACATAGTCAAAGCCCAGGGATTAAACATCATTTCCTATGCAGACAACCCCCTACTCATCCTTTACCTCTCAGAAGACCCCACCACCAAGAGAGCAAACTTCCACAGGTGTATGATGAGCGTTGCTGACTGGATGAAAGACAGCTGCCTGAAACTCAACACAGACATGATGGAAGTGCTGGTCTTCGGCAAAAACACCCCCCTGTGAAATGAATCCCGGTGGCCCTTGGAACGAGGACCCTCTCCCACTCCAACAGACCATGCTTGTAATCTTGAATCCTCCGAGACAGCAGAGTCACCATGATACCCCAGATCAACGCAGGCCCATCCGCCTGCTTCTTCACTTTTTGCATTCTATGGAAAATCTTCAAATGTTTCCCTATCAACACCAGACTCACTTCACTCAAGCCCTATTCGCCATTCGTCTGGACTACAGAAACACACTCTAGGGATGAATCACCACTAACCTCCTGAAGAGACTGCAACCCATACAGAACTCAGCGGCTAGACTCATCCTTGACCTCCCTAAATGAGCCCACATCACCCCTCACCTCAAGAAACTCCACTGGCTCCCTATACAGAAGAGATGTCTATTCAAGATGCTGATCCACACCTAAAATGCCCTGCAGAACCAAGGACCAGCCTACATTAACCACCGCCTAAACTTCCACCAACCCTCCAGACACCTCTCCCTTGCGCATACCCCCCACATCCGCTGAAGCAACAGTGGAGGAAGCTCCTCCTCCTACCGCACGGCAAAATCCAGGTACGACCCAACCCGCACCTTCGCTTCTCTCTTGGAATTCTGAAAGGCACTCAAGACTGTTCAACGAACCCACCTAAAGCAGCAATAACCCCAGCGCCTGTATACACTCATGAGTGATTACCTGCGCTTTATAATCCCACTTGATTGATTGAATGAGAGAGTAACCAGTGGGCATCATGGAGCTCTTGGTTGGCGGGGGAAATTTAAAAGAAATTGCTTACTTTTTTGCTGTTTATTGATAGGGAGACCCATACAGTGCCAACACAGTGCATCATTATTATGTAGTTTGACAGCAAAAAAATCGTTTAATTACAATGATGAATAAACCTTAAAAATATAAACATGTTAAATAATGTGTTACACTTCAGACAATCAGACTGCAAAAGGATGGGAATCAACTATAAAACTAAGATCAAAAACTGGGTTGATACAAATTAGTCTCTATGTTCCCTACAGTTTTTAAGAGATACTGTGACATACATACTGTAACAAATAGCAATACACCTCAGGTTTGCAAGACATGCTAAGGATCTGACAAGCAAAGTGCTTAATCTATAATACTTAGATGGATGATTTCAATAGGATTAGCCTAAAACATTCTAAATTATTTAATACAGAATAATCTGCAGATGCTTTATGCTTGACCACATATTTATTATGTTAAACACTTAATACTGGTATCTGCCGTGGCTTGCAAGTAATGGCTTCGAATCCCTGAAATTTGATCTCAGCCTTTCATCCTTAGGCATGAACCTTTCAAAGTTACTTGCTCATTGATAAATCTGTCAAGTTCATTATGGTTTGGTGTGCCAGTGGCAATGAAATCCAGGAATGTACTTTTGTAGGCTTGATGGAACTGTCATATATAAAGGAAAGACTCCTACTAGATTTAGGAGTCATCGGGTCCTGATAACCTCCTCTCCTTCCCATGCAGTTTTCTGAATCTTCTTCACAGGTCACAGCGCGGGCTTTACTAGTTATAATGGGATTATCTTCTTAAAACACATTTCAATTTTTCGGTTCAGTTCCTTGTGTTTTAAGATGTCCCCTGTAAACTGGTAATGGCCAACAGGGCAGCCATTATGAGTGGGGCAACATATGTGGCTTCGCGGAGGCCACCATTTGGCCTGGCTGCATTGCAGAGGTTCCCTCGACAGCAGGAGCCTGTTTCGTTGCGATCCACATACTGGCCGACCACCCAGAACCGGTTAGAGCACAGCGTGTTGGAGCATTTCTTTATAAAGTAGGATAGGGTGACGTTGTGTTGTGTACCTACAAAAATGGAGCAGAAAGAAAAGTAGTTTTAATAATGATCTGTGTCAGAAAATTATAAATCCAACATGCTTCCATAAAGTACCCTTGGGTATGGGCTGGGAAGCCCGTCCCTTTCCAGAGAGCTAATGACACCTCGAAATGTACCCGCAAGATCAATAAAGCTTGGAAACAGTATGAAACTACTTCTTTATGTCTGTATGTTTCAAGAACACATACCTTTTGTTATATATCCATTTATGACTTTGTTTGTGAAGTGCAAGACTGAGATCCAGCTGTACATTCTTGGATCAGGGAAAGGGAGAACACAAAGGTATAACAAGTATTGGCAAAGCTAATAGATCTTTCCTACGCTAGAGAGTTATTGGCTTTGCCAATGTCTTCTGGGCATGTTGCAGAGCAGCAGGGCGGCTGTGCAGCATGGCTAAAAGTTAGATAAAAGTGATATGATGCAGTCAGCAATAGCAGCATGATAGTGCTTTTTTCCCTTATGGTGGGTGCAGGGGCAACACAGGCAATGGGAAGGTGGAAGCGGGTAATGAGGAATCAACACAGACAATGGAGGAGAGAAGAAGAAAAAATAGTAGAAGCAACACAGACAAGAAGGAAGGAGGAAAAAAGAAGCAGCAACACGGACACAAGAAAGAAGAAAAAAGAAGAATCACGGACAACGAGGAAGAGGAAAGAGAAACAAGAACGAGTAGCAGGAGGAAGCAATTAAGATTAAGCAACACGTACTTGGTGCTTGCTTCAGCTGAAAGAACAGGAAGCGAAGTTGACACATGCTGGCCAGATAGCAGGCAGCTTAGAAGAGTGACAATGAAGGCAACAAACAGTAAGCAACGGGCAGCCTTTAATACCCCTCGTAGCGAAAGCACGTACACTGTCAGCAGGCGAGCGAGACTGCAACAGTGTCCATCTGGGCCTTCAGAAATGTACGATGGCTACATAGCAAAAGGTCCACAGACCAAATCACCACAAGCACTGCGGGCTCATAATGCTCCCCTCTGACCGGTCAGGGTGATTCAATGCACCATATGGTGGGTATACAGCCTATCATGGGACTGCTCCTAGCTTAATTTTGGACAACAAATTAAATGCACGTACCCTCAGTAAGTGCCTTTTGTCATTGCATCTGACTTCTCTGATCCAACATTACATGTAATAATTAAAATGTTGGGCGTGTAGACGATGGACATGGGAACTAAATGGAGTGAACCCAAAACGAAAGCTTGCATTGCACAGAAAGGATATTAAAATACCGATATTAAAACCTTGATAGTGCTAACTAGTATGTTTTTTTGTTAATGGTATTATGGGGTATTCAATAAACAACTAATATATCCTGTGTAATCATTTTAAAATGCAAGACCTGCTGATGTTACATATTCCAGAATGGTTATCGCATTGAAGTATTTTCATTTACCATTTGTTCGAAGGGCATCGAGAATACAGGCGTTTGGGAATGTAAGTGAATGTTTTATTGAAAACTGGCTTTCTTAGACCACCTCTCAACCTGTCACTCACTATGTCCCTGTGGGATCCAAGCAGCATCAAAAAGCACAACAACACATGGGGCGTTTCAATATGAAAACTTTTGAAACAGATGCATTAGACCTGACTGCCTTAGAGGGGTCTTCAACAAAGTTTGTGTGTGCTTCCTCACATTTTTGCTGATTTCGTTTTGCTGGCCTTAGGACTCTGAGCACTTTACCACTGCCAACCAGTGCTAAAACGCATCTCTCCGCTAAACATGGTTTGATTGACGTATCCACAACTGCCATATTAAATTTAGCCTGTAGAGTGCACTCCATCTGCTTGGGGCCTGTTAATTAAGTGCCACACAAGTAGCACATTAAACATGTCTCATGCATGCCATTGTAGGTCCTGTGTGAGCAGTTTACTGCTACATAGACTTGGCAGTTATAACCCCTTGCCAAGCATTAAACTTCCATTTAATTACACATTGGTTACCCCTAAGGTAGGCAGAACCTAGTTACCCCATAGGGCAGGGTGCTGTGTAATCAAAAAATTAGGACATTTACTTCTTGGTTTTGCATTGCCTGCTAGTGAAAAACACCCAAATTCATGTATCACTACTGTGAGGTCTACCCCTCTCATATGTTAACATTGAGAACATTTTTAAGCTGTAAATCCTGATTGAGAAGGAGTAGATCTGGCATGTTTCATATCATTGGAAAGGTGATGATAAATCCTCTTTACTAGTCAAGTCGAATTTATCATCATCATTTTAAAAACGCCACTTTTAGAAAGATAGCATTTTCTGCTCTTAGCCCTGTGTGCCTGCAATCTGTCTCCAATACACTTCTGAGGTGGGTGACAGCTCGACCTTGTGCATTCCCTATAGACAGATACACATGAAAGGAACTTAGGTGTGACTGATGGGCCATCCACATCCTGATTGGCCATCCTGGGTAGGATGTGGGGGAAGAGCTGATACTTACACCTGAATAGGCTGTGTCCTGCCCCTACACAAAGGGATGCATATCCCCCTAAAGTGAGTCTGGGGCTAGGGAAGAAAGAAAGGGCCTCTGGACACTTCAAAGACTCTTCTTTGAAGTCAACCCCACTTCAAAGGCATAAAAGGGTATAGGTATTGGATCTCTGAACCTACTAATTCAGACTTCAGGACCTGTGGAGAACTCTGCCAGGAAGAAGGACTACCACTCTGCTGGACTGTTGCTCTGGAATAATTGCTCCCTGCCACCCTCTGCCCTGTTGAGGAAGAACTGGACTAACGTACGTGAACCTAGAGTGATCTTCAAGGGCATACTGGCTTGCCTCCAGTTATTAAAGTCTTATCCCCTGCTCCTGTGCCTGATCCAATGGAAGTGGAAATGGAAGACATTTTCTGCTGTCTGAAGCAAAACTAATGCATCATTGCTGTTGTGGGAATGGAACTGGAGCATCACACTTGGAACCAGCCATCACCCTCGGAACGACACATATGGACTACTGTATCACTGCTGCTGCAGCCAGAGATGGTCGATGCATACCTTAACCTATGCGGAGAAACACATATGCATTGGCTTTGGAACTAACACATCTTGGACCCTGCGCTTGGTATTTGGAACCGGGTTAGCTTCATCGTTGTGTGAAAAAAACCGAAGCATCACCCCAACTGCGGGATCAATACTGATGCATTGTCTGGCTGCACCCCGCATGTCTCTGTTGCGACCAGGATCAAGGTACTTTTGTTCAGCAGGCCTTGCATGGTACCTGTATCTGGCCCGCACTCCACTGGGGTCTGCCTGAACTCTTGACTTTACCCTGGTTCAGTACTATTAGATAACCTCATAGGTGCTTATTGCTGTTAAGCACTATTTTAACATGTATTCTTTAAAATCTCTTATGTCAACTTCTACTTATTGGATTTTTATCATTTTGGTCTTGATTTATTTATAAATTCATAATCAATTTTTTCAAAACTGGTGTAGTCTTTTTGTGGTGTTCTCACTGTGTTACTGTTTGAAGTGAAGTGGTGCACAAGTACTTTACACATTGCCTCTTAAGTTAAACCTGCTTGCTCGGTGCCAAGCTACCAGAGTGTGAGCACAGGTTAATTTATGGTGTATATCTGACTTAACCTGACTATGACTGTGGTTCCTGCTTGGACAGGGTGCAAACCTCTCCTAACCAAAAACCCAATTTCTAACAAGATATTAAAGGTTGTCGACCAGAAAACCCTAAATTAAAACAAAAAAGTGCAAAGCGGATAACTTTGCTTGAAAGGGAAACAAAAGATTCATTACGTTGAACAGTTTCGAGAATGCAGAGCAGGAAAAGGCTGCCATCCTGTGGTTATATTTTGTATTACTCTTCACAATAAGGTTGCTTATATGGTGACATACAAAAATTGTACACCCACCAAAATTTTTAAGCAGGGAAGGATAGTGGGAGGGAGGAAGAAATACTATCTTAATCACGTCCGGTACAGCGGAAGGGCACTGATTAACTTGAATCAATCTGTGCATCACAGAAAGGATCATAAGTCACGTTTGGCCAGCACTAGGCAATTAAGGAGGCTGCAAAGAAAAGAGACACTGAAGCCAAGAAATGGTAAGCTATGGGGGGCCGGTAGCAATTTTTTGGAAACAATAGTGTCTCGTAAGCAAGAAGCATGTGCTTGTGCATGCGCTCACAGGCTCAACCATAAAAAGGGAATATTTTGGTCTAGTGGCTCAATATTTTGGTCTAATGACTCAGTGGACACATTAATCTACTCCAGGGGTTTGTGTTTGACTCCATGATCAGACATTAAACTCCATGTGGGCCTACTGAGTCTATCATCTTTTTGTGGTTGAAAAAATGAATGGCAGTGCGTTGGATAAAGATTAAACATATATTATTTGTCAATAGCATAAAAAGACTTCGATGTGGACAAAAATTGCACTTTTTAAAACAAGTTACTCGCCTTTTGTAACACCAATTCTGGTGGATACTCTTATCTAACAGCAGAATCTCACTTTGTGAATATCCCAGGCACCAGACTGGATCCAGAAACTTGAAAAGCAGCGCTTGAGCACACCAGTAGGTGCACTGTGCAACTCCGCACTGACTTTCTTCCACTCTGGAAGTGAAAAATGGAGCCACATGTAAGTACCGGCCATGTGCACTGTTAGTTACCTTCAGAAGCTTGTTCATGTCCTTGGAAGCAGAGCTCATCAGCAGATTGGAAGAACCAGTGTACAGATTACTATGTTGGGACCTTTTCAGAAGGAAAAGGAAACCATTTGACAGAACAGGGAGGTCCGAAGTAGGCGAGGAATCTGTGGTTAGATAGAGTATCTACGAGAGGGTGTTGCCAAAGGTAAGCAACTTGTTCTTCTGATAGATGCTTCCAATCACAGATTCCTTATCTTGTGAATAAATACCTAGGGCCCCACAGTTGTGGATCTGTGGAATGGCTCAGATTAAATAGTCCTGCAGAACCTAATGGTCAAATTCACTTTCCTAAGTACTTGACTGCCTGAGCCAATAGTGCTTTGTAAATGTGTGCACTAATGTTCAAGTATTAGCCTGACAGATATCCAGGACAGGTATTTCATGTGCCTACGCAGTGGTAGCAGTCTTAGGTCAGGGTAGTGAGCCCTCAGTCCTTGTGGAAGCTGCTTCTTAGCCAATGGATAGCGGATTTTATTACATAATACAGAGACTATCCAGCTTTAGATGGTCCACTTCTGCACCGCCTTGCCCTTCATTGTTCCAGAGAACCACACAAACGGCTGATCTTTCACCCAATATTCCTTGGTATGAATGATGTAATAGCTCAGTACTTTCCCGGGGTCCAAGAGGTGAAGTCTCTCCTCTTCTTTTAAGGGATGAGGCGGAGCAAAGAAGGTAGGAAGAGTGATAGCTTGTCTGACATGTAAAGATTTCACTACCTTCAGCAGGAATGCAGCACAAGTTCTTAACACATGCTGCATGTTAGTGCTACCAGATAGACGTTTTCACAGTCAGAAGGCATAATGGACAACTGTGCATTGGCTCAAAGTGGTAAGCATTAGGAAATGTGTTGCAAAACCTAACAAAATGCATCACAACAGTGATTTGAACAGGGACGGCTGGTCCGTAAAACATAAAATGGCAGAGAGGGCTGGCAAGTAACCTCTAACAGAGTCCACTGCAAGTTCTTATGGACCTAAGATAAGCTCGACAACATGACAAGCTTCAGTTTGGCCTACAATGTGTCTTTGTGGTGGGTGCTGCTTGAAGGCATAAACTTATCCCAGCACATGGTTTACACTGATTTTGTGGAAGGGTGGCTGGCTGCCAAGAGCCCCTCAATGACTTTGAAGGGAGATCAAAGGAGGTCCACTGCAAGACCCTGCCCTGCTTTTGCAACAAAAGATCTTCCTGAAGTATCAGCCTGATCGGATGACAGATGCTCAGGCCTAGAAGTTCTGGGTACCAAATCTTCCTGGACAATCTAAATTCACTAAGATGACTTGGACCTGGTCATCTCTTATCTTGTTAAGGAATACAGATGGACCGCGATACACTCTAGGTGGAATGCGTCTCAGGGAGAGAGCCATATTGAGAACTCAAATGTGAAAAATTGTTGACACTGCAAGTTTTCAGTAGTGGTGAAGAGCTCAAATCACGGCTTTCCCCACTGCCAGAAGACACCCTGGGTCACCACCAGGTGTAGCTACCATTCATTATCCACAAGGCGTCACTGGCTGAGTTAGTTCACCCTGGCATTCAAAGATCCCTTCAGGGGGTTAACCTGAGGGAGCTGCCCTGAAAGACCAGCCTGACACAAGACCAACGACCGCTCCCTGCTCTGCTTGTTATGCAGTACCACATGGCAGTGATGTTGTCTGTGAGAACTTGCACCAGTCTCCCTCTGATGATTGTCAGAAAAGCTTTCACCCCTAAAAAAATTGCCACCAACTCCAGCAAACTGATGTCGAAGTAGGTCCCCGTAAAATACCAGAGTTCTCTGATCTCCACCTCTCCTAGATGTCCTTCCTAACCCATTAGTGACACATCCCTCACTTTGTTAACTTTGGGTATGTTGCAAAGTCATCCTGTGCCCTGGGCACCCCCCAACTTTTTGCTGACTGGAACTGGCGGTAACTGACTCTGATTGACCCTGGGCTCTGTTTAACCAGGCCGAGGGTCAGTGCCAAGCTAAAAGGAACACATTAGAATGCACTAGGGTACACTATGGTATGGTGGGGTACCCCTGTAATTGGCATGACCTACCCCATAAGCCCCTAGTATGTAATAGGGCAGGGGATTGTAACTACCTTGAAGTCTCCAGTATCCTGGGGCATGGCAGTTTAGAGGCCAGCAGATTTTCTGCACTAGCATGTGTGCAGTGCTGAAGCCCGAGGTCAGTTTAAAAGCATCCCTGGTGGCCAGGACAGCTATTAAACCTTAAATGGTGCCCAAACTCGACTTTGGGGGTAGGGGCCCTTAAAAATGAAAAACCTACCATGTTTTTGAATATTAGGGACCCCCAGGGTCACCCCTAGGTATCCCAGGGGTGGGGGTCAGTTATCTATAAGGAGCGCCCTTATAAAATGAGTTTTTTTTATGCCTGGGTAAAGTGAAATTTTACATGTCACTCCCCATATTGTTTTAAAGAGCTGCTCAAATTCGACTTTGATGCTAGAAGAATTGGGTAAGGATAATCTGCTTGATTTCTGCAGATTCAGAACCCCTGAAGTCTCCTCTTGCTGCACAGGGGGTGGGGGTCCTGTAGAAATTAGGGAAATACTTATTAAGAATGGTTTTATAAGCCCTGGTTCTTGAAAAGTGACCCAAGTCACTTTCCCCATTGCAAACCCCATGGCCCATAAGTTAACATGGTAGGAAGTGATTGATTAATAAATATTGATAGGAGAGGACTGGCCAGACCATTCAAAGACTTCCCAGAATGGTAGTAGTAAATCCAACAATATTATATTGTTGAATTTCTCCTAAAGTGTACATATAAGAAGTTATTTGATTTTCTTGTTTGTAAGTCCAAATTCAGCCTTTCAGTGGTCTGCCCTGATTGGTCAGAGTTAGGTGGATTAGACAGGCTGCTGGGATGGCAGTGTGCTGGTCTATTGGAATGCCAGGCCAGGAGGTGGCGTCGTAAACTATGCTCTTCAAAGGCAGAGGGGAAGCCTGGGTTTCAGTCCACTCGGACTATTTTGTGTTTTGTCTTAATTAATTATTTACTGAAATTGTGTTTTTAAATGCTTTACCGACCTGTCTTTGAAGTTAAGCCTGTCTGCTCGCAGCCACATTACCAAGGGTTGAGCAAAGGAACAATTTTCTAAGACCTATGCTGAGTCCTATCATGTGTTAGTAGCCTTATTGCCAGTGGCAGACCTACATTTGCCCCTACCAATAACCAACTTTCCAAAAGGGTGGGATTGCGAGAGTGTCTGCAGCTGGTCCAATTGCGGTCAAGCAGCCATCCCTGCAGATATGTTACTGTCTCATCCGAAAATCTGGATGGAATCAAACAGGTTCTCATGGGGCTAAGTCCACAGATCCCCTTGTAGTGCTCACATGTTCCATCTGGCATGGTCAGTAAGCACGATGATGGAGGCTAGTAGACCAAGAAGGCTCTGAGTCATTGTCACAGAGCCTCGGGACAGAGGCTGAAACTTGGGCATCATAGCATGAATGTCCTGGACTCTATGGCCTAGATGTATCAAGATTCCATTTTGCGAATCTTAAATAGCGATTTTTAGAGAATCGCTAGTTAGAATTCGCAAAATGGAATGTATGTAAAAAATCGCTTTTTTTAGCGATTCCTTATTATTCTTTATTTGCGTTTTCACATTTTGCGAATTCGCAAATAAGGAACAATTTCCCATGCATTCCTATGGGCCAGGAGGCCCATAGGAATGATTGTGAAGTAATTCTCAAATTGCGAATTCGCAATTTGCTAATCGCAATTTGAGAATTATTTCAAGGGTGCAGGGGTGTCTCATGGACACCCTGCTGCACCCTTGAAACTTACATGTGTGTGCATATGGCGCACATACATGCCCTATGGGCATATGTGCGTGTCACATCCCACCCTCAAAACTGCCAAATTTTGGGTTTTGAAAGGATTTTGCAAATTAACACGAACCCCAAATTGGTGTTCATTTGCGATTCCTTAACCTGAATTCGCAATTTAAAAAAGCTTCATACATGGCATTTAAGGAATCGCAAAATTGCGATTCCTAAAATGCTTAAGCAAAATAAGGAATCGCAAATTTTTGCGATTCCTTATTATGCTAATTTCACATACATCCCAAAAGATGCAAAATGTCCGTTTGCGATTCGTTAAGGCCGAAATTCTGCGAATTTCTGCCTTAACGAATCGCAAAAGGCTTGATACATCTAGGCCTATAATTTGGAGAGAAAGCCCACAAGCACAGCTGGCTCTAATGAAGAAAAGCCCCAGCAAAAGAGTCAGGCGTGACTTTGGCAAGTTGATTGAGAACCCCAATGATATCAGGTGGTTCACCATCATGTGGAGGTGCCTGGACATCCCCAAAGAAGACTGTGGATCATATTAAGGCATGACTCCATAGCATCACACTTGTCCCAATAGCCACTCCCACACAATCAGTGGTGTCTAGGCATTATCTGATGTCAAACTGAGCCAAGTCCTGGCCATCCTGAATGGTGTGAGCCAAAGATTCCAGTAAGTCTCCTGCACCCACTGTAAGATCTCGCCAACTATGTCCCTGAGTGCAAAGATGAAGCGACCCAACAGGCAGCTGGAATTGACCAACAACATGGCAAGGCTGGCTGATAAAAACACCCTCACACCAACTGTTTCCACGTATTTAGATACTGAAAAGTCATTAAGAGTTCACCTTACTGGTGGATGCTTGTGCCACCAAATTCTCAGAGGTTGGATGATGAGTTAAAAATCAGGGGAGATATACAGGGTAAGCTTAAAGTTACACATGGTAATTCTGCAGACCCTTTATGGTGCAGAGGTTTTGGCTTGGGATAGGTGGGTATCATGCGAAGGTTTAGAAAGTAATTCTCTGAAATTGCACCTTGAACTCCCAAAAAATGCTATGATTCAAGCTGAAAGGAGAGAGTTGAGAACTGTAGGCTGCAGTGCTCTGGCAGACTGCAGAGCCTTGCGCTTCTATTTTTCTCTTAAAGATGGGCCATCCGGTAATAAATTGTTGGAGCAAATCTTACCAGAAATATTTTTAATTTATGCCAATAAAAATAATCCTGTGATAATAATGCTGAAGCTTTTGGGGGTCCCAGAGATGCGCACCAAAGGAGGGGCAGTAGCCTGGACCAATCACATAAAGAGTACACTCAGGCAAAGTGCTCTATCTTAAAACCAAGAGCTCAGCTATTACCTAGCAAAACTCTCAGAAGAGCACGGATCTATTTCCTTACTTCTTTCCCATTCCAGAAAAGTGCCTACATAATGAAGTCTTGTCTTTGAGGGTGGGAATTAACCCTGGGTAATATATCAAGGGATTAAGTTGCTAAGAATAATGGGCAGTGCCCCGTAAGCGAGGAACAAAACATTCAGTGAGCCACTTACTGATGGATTATGCATTCTTCATTGAGGAAAGGGAAAAGTTACTAGACCTGTATTTAAAATACATGGAATCCAAACGAGGGAAATGGGTCTGGATTTGATACTTGACCTTAGGTTCCGAGATATAGCTATTGCCATTGTCCAGTATTTGTGTAAAATCTTAAAGACACAAGTGATATTACTGCTTTTTAGTATTTCAATATTAGGTTGCCATCTGTGTTTTTTAATTAGCAAGGAAATGTTAAGTGCAATGAGAGGATCTCCAAATAGGAATATGTTAGAAGACTGGAAGTTCGTCTCAAACTGTAGCATAATTAAGAGTGATCATTGAAGTTGCTATAAGCTGCCATGCACTATGCACTTTTGAAATGCTGATTAAAGTAATATGAATTGTTTGTCATTGGTTAAAACGTTTATGTTTTTTAAGTATTGTATATATATGTGAGATCTTGGGCTGTGAACTGTATTGAGTTATTGTATGTAGGAATCTTAATGTTTTATTGCTTGCAATTGTATAATTTGTAAGTATGTGTGGTTGAAAGATATAATTGTGAATTGTTGTTTTAGGCTATTTAAAAGAATTGTAAATTTTTATGAATTGTGTATATATTCCTATATGAGTGTATTTCTTCGAAAAAAATATTTTGACTTAATTTGACTTAGAGATTGACCAAAGGGCCTGAACATGGTTTATCCCAAATGCTCAAGAGCATATCAGTGAGGGACTCATTGAAGGGTCAAAGAGTTTTGGTTGGTGCCTGTCTAGACTGAAAGACCACAGTAAAAATATAGTTTTTTTACCTCTGTAGTGGGGAGATGAAGGTCAAGGACTACAGCAACTCTCCCTGTCCTAATGACAGACGCAAAGGATGTACTTTCCTCAGTTGCTGGTCCAAGAGGGGAAACCAACCCAGTATTGAGTGAGGTATCTAATCCACTGGCATCTTGCAGGCCTAGATACAAGTTGTCCTCAACATAGGGTGGTGCAAAACTCTTCGCCATCGTCCCCATTGTCATTTCCATGTAGCTCAAGCCAAAATGTTGGTGGAGCATCTGTGCATGGTTGCAGGGCAATGGTATAGAGTCAGAACGTTTCCCTATTGGATGTTATACATGTGGTTTGGGGCAGCCTCATTCGAAGTCAACTCAAATTCTTCTCAGAGTCGGATACCACAGTAGGTTGTGGCTCATCGTATGGTGGCGTTAGTTCCGGCTTCAACGTCCAAGGCACCAGTGATGCCAGTAGAGAACCCAAAGCTGGTTCGAGGGGCACAGATGATGCCTAGACTGTAACACAATTTCAGGCCCCTGCAGATCTTTGGGGCCTCAAGGCGCGGCAGAGGGGCTGGAACCATACCAAGCATGTTCAGCATGGTCTCCTATAAAGTCTTCCATTTGCTGTAACATTACAGATGGACCTATAAATATGGGGTACATCAGGGCTAAGATTGGAGTTCGCTCCTTTGTGGAACAGGAGTTAGGCATAATGATGCCCTTGCGCTTTTTTTCTGAGATCAAGAGTGGCGGAAAGTTGGCGAGTCCCGGCTGGACTTCTTCTACTTCATTTTGGACTCACCCAAAGACTTCAACCATGATGAACCACAAAAATGATTTTGGTAGCTGGTCTGCACTCTTTACTTTGACAGGGAGCTGTACCTGTCTGGATTCTTGTGGTGTTTTTCCATGTTCAGCTTCTGTTTACTTTGATTTTTGGATTCATTTGGGCACAGTTGCCACAGAACTCAAACAGGAGAGGCGTGCCTCGTGGCAATGTTATGTTATGTTATGTTATTAAATCATTTATTGAGCGCACTAACACTGATTAGTTTCTTGGCGCTAAGTTTGACAGTAACACAACGAAGGTAAAGAGAAGGTAGATTAAAAAGCTTGTCTGAAAAGCCAGGTCTTCAGTGCTTTCCGAAAAGGTAGAAGATCTTGGCAGAACCGAATTTCCAGAGGAAAGGTGTTCCATAAGCAGGGGGCAAGTGTTGCAAACCTACGTCCACCAGAGCGTTTAAGTTTGAAAGGGGGGGTCTGAAGAAGGCCTAGGTGGAGTGAGCGAAGGTTGCGGGAGGGAACGTATCTGGTGATTAATTGATTAATGAATTTAGGGCTTCTGCCATGCAGTGATTTAAAAATCATACAGCCTGCTTTGAAGGTACAGCGTTGTATGATCGGAAGCCAGTGCAGTTTAATGAGAAGGGGGGTCGCTGCCTGCCACCTTGGTTGCTTCAAGATCATCCTAGCAGCATAGTTCTGTACCATCTGGAGACGCTTGAGTAGATAGCTTGGGAGACCCAAGTAGATGGCATTCGCGTAGTCCAGATGGGACAGAACAGTGGCGATCACAACCTGGGTAATAGCTTCTAGCGTTAGTAGTCGCCGGACCTTCCTGATTTTTTAGCTGGTAAAAACATTTGGAGACCACCTGGCCCACTTGTGCCTTTAGTGAAAGGTCACTGTCCACAATGACTCCAAGCGTTTTAGCCGATGGTGATGGTTGCGGAGCTTGACCCAGATCTGAGGGCCAATATTGAGGACCCCAGTACTTAGCACTATCCCCAGTCAGTACCAGTTCGGTTTTACCCGGATTTAATTTCAGTTGATTTTGATCCATCCAGGATTTAATAAACCTCATGGTTGACTGGAAGTGACTGACGGATTTTTCAGAGTTGTCAACGGTGAAGAGTAACTGCAGATCATCTGCATAATTAAATACTCTCACCTGTTTGTCCCTCAAGGTTTGTATAAGGGGGAGTATGTATATATTAAAGAGATGAGGTGACAAGGAAGAACCCTGTGGCACTACGCATGGGATAGGCTGTTTAACACCGGTTAGGTCCCCCAGGCGCACCGCTTGAGAGCGGTCCTCCAAGAAAGACCTCAACCAGCAGGCCGCCGCGCCCTGTATGCCAGCCTGCTCGACACGGTCGACCAAGATGTTGTGGTCGACCGTGTCGAACGCGGCCGACAGGTCCAGGAGCACCAGTGCCCGGGGAGAGCGTCTGTCTGCGCAGTCTCGGAGTGTGTCCAACACTGCAGTGACCACTGCCTCCGTTGAATGCGCAGGCCGAAATCCAGCCTGATGGGGTTCAAAGCAGGAGGACTCCTCCAAAAAGTTAGAGAGGATTTTCGCCACGTGTGCCTCTAGAATTTTTGCCAAGTAAGGCAACAAGGAGATGGGCCTGTAGTTTGCCTTACATGCAGGGTCAGCCCCGGGTTTTTTTAGTAGAGGTATGACCGTGGCTTCTTTGAAAGCAGACGGGACTATGCCCGACAAGAGGGAGTCATTAAGGAGGGCAAGAACAGGGGTAGGGTAGGCGGAGAAGCATTCTTTCAAGATGCGGGGGGGGCAAATATCCAGTGGGGAGCCGGATTTAACTCTCATCAATAGTTCCGAAAGCTGGCCATGAGTTATAGGTTGAACGTTGGTAAGGGTGGCAGAACCGGTCTTGATTGCCATGCCGGTCGTGATTGGGGTCTTTGATTGGGGAATGCTAGATTTTATATCTGTGATTTTGTCACTAAAGTAAGTGTTAAGTGAATCACACAGGCACTGAGTAGGGATTACTTTAGGACGGACATTCTCCAAGTTGGTCAGTTCATTAAAGACAGAAAAGATATCTTTAGATTTGTTTGTTGAGTCTAGGATACGAGAAGAGAAATACTCTGTCTTTGCTGCAGAGATGGCATTCATGTATTCCTTCCTCGCCCTAGTATATTTAATTTTTCCCTCAGTATCATAATCACGGCGCCACAGGCGTTCAAGATGCCGGAGGGCCAGTTTCCTACTTTTCAAGTCGGCTGAGAACCATCTGTTGGCGTCCGTGTGCCGTGCTAGTCTAATTCTTTTATAAGGGGCATGAAGATTGCTGGCCGCTTGTAGCCAGTCGGTTAGAGTGGAAACTGACAAGTTTACGTCGTTATCCAGGGAAGGGACATCATTGGCTAGTGACTGTAGGAAAGCGGTCTTATCCATTGCGTTCCAATTTCTGGCTAATCTGCCAGCGATTGGCACAGTGGTTCTGATATGCTTAACACAGATCTTAAATTTAAGAATAAGATGATCTGACCATAGGCAAGGCAGGGTTAGCGGGGAGGACACACATGTGGTATTAGACCACACTTGGTCTAGTATGTGTCCTTTATCGTGGGTGGGGGAAAACACCAATTGCTTGAAGTTAAGGTTAGACAGAAGGTCAGTCAATTCTGCCGATTGAGAGCCCTCTGCTGGGTCTTTATACCAGTAATTAAAATCACCTACTAACATGACCCTGGTGTGATCCAAAGCCAGGTTAGCAACTCGCTCACTAAAAGCCATGGGAAACAGTGGCATTGAAGTGGGTGGTCTATACAAGAGAACACATGCTATAGTCATGTGGGGAGTAGCAATTTTTAATACAAGGTTATTGTTGTACATTGTTTCTTCATGTAATATGGTTGTCTTCTGTCTTAGTCCTTTCTTTGTGTTTTCTTGTTCTCTGTCTACCACAATGCCTATGTATGTTCTGACTTCTACCTGGAGAATTCCACTAGTGTCAGTTGGTGGTCTGGTCAGCTGGCGAGGCTTGTGCTCAGCTGTGTCCTGCATTAAATCTATTTGTAACCAACACGAAGTATCCTGTCATCTGTTTGCATCATTTTTACAACATTTTGGCAACGTTTTCTGCTGACCAGACCAGACCAGAGAAGGAACCATCTAACACAGCCTGAGCTACACCTCGCAAAAGAACCCACTGCGCAACACCTATCTTCTGCCAGTAACCTTTTCAGAGGAAGCTTGTAACCAGATGATTGAAGGAAAACAAAGAGGAAATTAAAGCAAGAAAAGAACTGTGAGTGCATTGCTTATCTCTGGCAGTACGGCGCAAAATTAAATGTAGCAGGAAGATTAGGTGTAAGAAAATATAAGCGGTGATGTAACCGGAAACCTATGAGTCCCCTTGTGTGATGAAGAAACCAACCGCTTGTATTTGAAGCGCATTTAAATGTTAAGAAGCATATTTAAGTAGCAACAAAAGTTATTCTTAACTGCTTTGCAACTGAAGGAGAAAAAAATAACTCATGAAATGTTTTACTCGAGAAACCCCATAGAGCGGAGTGTCAACCCACAGCTGCAGGGAGTGAAAAGAGACGATTCTCTTGAAAATCGGAAACATGCTGTCACAAATGAGTAATTTATAAGCTGAAACAATATTTAACTCCTTCTTCTTCAAGAATGAGAAGTGGCCAGTGACGTTCGTAAACCTTGTCGGTTTCATCAAAGTCCTACAAAAGAAGCATCTGACACATCAAATAGCACGGAGCGAAAGTGTCTACTTATAGTGTGCATTGTCACTGCTGTTAAAAAAAAACAACAACAAAAAAAAACGAGTGAATCGGATAGAAATTGGACACATGCTTTATGAATATTACCTATTTAAAGAGTGAATTGGAGACACGAACTGTATATGGAAATGAAGAAATTACTTGGAAAACCGTGAGTTTTTAGTTATGATGATAACGGAGGGAAAGTTACCGTGAGTCTAAAGTACGTATGGTTACCGTTATTTTCTCTCCGTGTTGTTATGCACTTCTCCTTGGCACATTTAAAAATGATGACGCATTTCGTTTTCCATTGGAGTCAGTGGAGCAGCAGCATGCTCGATTGTGACGTGGGACTTCATTTCAGCTTGGAAGGTCTTTCAATGTCTATCTTGACAGGCTGGCTGCTTCATCGCGCATTGTCATGCAGCGTGTAACGTCACTGCGTGAAGTCAAGCACCCATTTTGTTTTCACCATGAAATTCAGTTTCCTTGACAACTGAGCTTCCGGAGCACATCGCAATAATAGAGTCTTGTGTTAAACTTAAAACTGCGCTCGTCCCTACTCCAAGGTTTATGCATGAAATAAAGGTAATCCAGCATATTCACTTCATCTTTATTTATCGGAATATTAATCACTCTACAGCATTCGACGTGAAAGCCTGCACTCGGTTCTGGTATATTTGAAGACAGTTTATGTGTAATATTCTTCACGGCAGCGCCATCTTGTGGAGTTTGTACTGTATTTGAAGACAGTTTATGTGTAAAATTCATCACTGCAGCGCCATCTTGTGAAGTTTGAACTGTTTCATATGTGGCTTATTTTTATGGTTTGTACAGATTGATGGTCAAAACACGGACTTGTATTAGAGTATCAAAACACAACGGAGACTTTATGAGTTAAAGTGAGTTAAATACATGAAAACAATAAAGTCGGTAGCCAGCGAAATTGAGTGTATTGATACCACATCCTGTTCACGCTTGGAGTATGGCACTGATCACGAGAAGGCGCATTTTGCATGCAGATTCTCCAAAGCAATTTAAAGCTGAGTAATTTGGGAAACACAACACTTATTGATGGAATTTGAGAACTAACGTATTGGTTGTGTCAGTAGCAGTGTCAGTATTTCTAGTAAATGGACAAAAGAGTGCAGAGCAAAATTAGTCCATATCTGAGTCAAGGAAGCGAGATGACAGAAGTAAAAGAAAGCAAAGTTAGAAACAGAGCATGGACAATGGTCTTGCAAGTTGAGTCAAATTTGCAAGATGAACAAAATGTCCACAACCGGGACAAAGGTCCCAGGTGAGAGTCTCGACGGAAGGTCCACATCGGGTACAGAGGTCCCAAGTGAGACTCTGGATAATAAGTTCACAATGGGGACAAAGGTCCTGGTCCCATGGGAGTCTTTGGATGGTAAGTCCACAACGGGGACAGAGGTTCCAGGTAAGGTTCGGGATGGTGAGTTCACAATGGGGACAGAGGATCCACGTGTGACTCTGGACGGTAAGTCCACAACGGGGACAAAAGTTCCGAGTGAGTATTTCGACTGAAAGTCCATGGCGGGAACTGTCAGAGTTTGGACAAGAAGTCCACAACGGAAGCAAAGTCTGAAAGCCTGTTTTTGGGACAAAGGTTCATCTTTTGAAGTGAAAGTTTCTCAAAGGGCAAAAAAAAAAAATTCTAGCATCTAAACGAGAGAGGGCAAACGATGTCAAGGAGAAGTGAAGGAGTCCGGAATAGTGGCGTGGAGTCTAGAGACTCCGAAACAGGAGCGGCTGAAATTGTACTGATGGTGACTTCAAAACTTAGTTAAATCTGAATTGGGACTGTGAGTCCTGAAGCATGTCACTGAAGCAATGTGAGGATTCTGTGTCAGAACGAATTCAAGAGGCAAATTTGAGACTGAAGAGTTTCAAGATCTTCCAGGTCTAAGGATTTGTGACAGCGAATTGTTACAGAGAGGTTCTGGGAGGAACCAGGAGTACGAGCTGTTGTGTCTTGTTGTTGGGCAGCTCATTAGCTTGTATTTTGGGGGTCAATGTGGAAAGTGTGTGGCTGTTCTTTCCCATGGCGGTGTCTTTTACCCAATGGTGTACCCTTCTTTAGGGAGGGGGTGGGGCCAGTCGGTACCCATGGTATACTCTATGTAGGGCGTGTTGTGGTTTACATTCCAGGTGTGAACCTTGTGCAACGTTTGTTGTAGCTTGTATTTTGGGGGTCAATGTGGAAAGTGTGTGGCTGTTCTTTCCCATGGTGGTGTCTTTTACCCAATGGTGTACCCTTCTTTGGGGAGGGGGTGGGGCCAGTTGGTACCCATGGTATACTCTATGTAGGGTGTGTTGGAGTATAAATTCCAAGGTGTGAACCTTGTGCAACGTTTGTTGTAGCTTGTATTTTGGGTGTCAATGTGGAATGTGTGTGGCTGTTCTTTCCCATGGCGGTGTCTTTTACCCAATGGTGTACTCTTCTTTAGGGAGGGTGTGGGGCCAGTCGGTACCCATGGTATACTCTATGTAGGGTGTGTTGGAGTATATATTCCAAGGTGTGAACCTTGTGCAACGTTTGTTGTAGCTTGTGTTTTGAGGGTCAATGTGGAAAGTGTGTGGCTGTTCTTTCCCATGGCGGTGTCCTTTACCCAATGGTGTAAATTCCAAGGTGTGAACCTTGTGCCACGTTTGTTGTCACCCTGTTTTGTTGTGTTGTTAGTGGTTAGGTCACCGAGTTTGTTAGTAAATGTTGCATGATTGTGAGAGATCAACACCAGGTGTGTGATGACGGTTTCTTGGGTCTCTTCTCCTTTTGTGTTCTTTATTATGAGGTTGCACTGACATTTGGTGTACTCTTCTTTGGGGAGGGTGTGGGGCCTGTTGTTACCCATGGTTTACCCTTTGTTGGGCATGCTGTAGGTTTGGTTTCAGGGTTTGTACTCTGTGTTGTACCCTTCTTTGGAGAAGTAGTGTTGGAAGTTAGTCAATCTCCAGGTTAACCATCCTGTGCTGTCGTGTGGTGTAGCCTACTTTGGAGGGTGTGGTGTTGGTGAGTAATCAATACCTATATTAGTTCTCGGGTTGACTGGTTTAGTTTTTCTGAATTGGGTTGTAGGGTTAGTGCTGCTCTTATTGGTCATTGCCTATGTCAGTTCCCTGGTTGTCTATCCTGAAGTGTACCCTGTTTAAGGAAAGTTGTGTTGTTTACCAGGCTTAGTTCCTTATGTTGTTCCTTATTTTGAGGGGTCATGTTTACACTGTCTGTGTGTTTGTATAAAGGGAACTTTTGGTTTCTTTAACTTTCTTAGGGTATGTTGTGTTTCTCCCAATCTCTAGGGAGGGGGATGGAGTGTATTGATATTTCGGATTTATCTTGTTATTGTACAACATGGGGTAGGTGTTGTTTGAGTGTTTTGTTTCATCTGAGTGTTTCATTTCATTCTGTGTCTCTGAATACTCTTTTGTCTTTGTGGTTGTCGTTGCAGTCTTTTGTATTGTAATCTTTGTTTTCCTTTATTTCTTTTCTTTTCTATAAAGGAGGGAGATGTGTTGTACATTGTTTCTTCATGTAATATGGTTGTCTTCTGTCTTAGTCCTTTCTTTGTGTTTTCTTGTTCTCTGTCTACCACAATGCCTATGTATGTTCTGACTTCTACCTGGAGAATTCCACTAGTGTCAGTTGGTGGTCTGGTCAGCTGGCGAGGCTTGTGCTCAGCTGTGTCCTGCATTAAATCTATTTGTAACCAACACGAAGTATCCTGTCATCTGTTCGCATCATTTTTACAACAGTTATCTGTGTTGACTAGCGTCATGCAGGTAAGAGTGGTGACATCCAAGCTGGAATGGATAATCGGCGCGACTCCACCTCCTCCTTTCCCGGTAGCGCGGTCTGCCTGAATAATGTAGTAGTCAGGTGGCAGTGCTGCTATAATATCGGGTGCTGAAGTAGGGGTTAGCTAAGTTTCTGCCAGAAGGAGGATGTCTGGCTTCTCCGTGTCTAATAAAAGGAAGATGTCCATCTGATGCTTGACAAGGGAGTGAGTGTTAAGATACAAGATAGCGAGCTCATTGGGGGGTAGATTGGGCGAGGCCAGACATGCTGCACGAGTGGAAAGGTGACAGCCTTAGCTCAGGATACCATGCTTACAAAGCTGATGGAGTGTATCCTTTGATAGAAGTAGATGGTCATTGTTTGTATTACACTCCATAAGATCGGCCCTGGAGTAATGGATAGTTTGGGTATTATGAGGTGCCCCTAGTCCCGGTCGGTCGCGGACGGGCGCAGACGGGCTTTCCTTAGGCGCGCCTTCGGCGCGCAATCGTAGCGCCCGCTGCGCTCGTCCGCTGCGCTTCCGAGGGAAACACATGATTTACAGGAGTGTGGGCGGAAGGGGGGCGTGGCCTCCGAAGGGGGCGTGGCCTGCGGGCAGAGCGAGGCGCGAGTGAAGCGTTCTACGCCAGGTGACAGCAGCGCTTTTCCGCTTTCCACAGGCGTCAGGGGGTAAGTGGCCAGTTAAAATACACAAGAATCACAACAATTTTTAAAAGAGACTATGTCCCGACTTTCCGCCTCAGGAGTGTTACTACAAATGGCGGCGCTCGTAGTTCAGAGTCCCTATGTAGTGAGGGTGGGGGGCGTGGCCTCCGAAGGGGGCGTGGCCTGCGGGCAGAGCGAGGCGCGAGTGAAGCGTTTTACACCAGGTGACAGCAGCTCTTTTCCGCTTTCCACAGGCGTCAGGAGGTAAGTGGCCAGTTAAAATACACAAGAATCACAACAATTTTTAAAAGAGACTATCTCCCGGCTTTCCGCCTCAGGAGTGTTACTACAAATGGCGGCGCTCGTAGTTCAGCGTCCCTATGTAGTGAGGGTGGGGGGCGTGGCCTCCGAAGGGGGCGTGGCCTGCGGGCAGAGCGAGGCGCGAGTGAAGCGTTCTACGCCAGGTGACAGCAGCGCTTTTCCGCTTTCCACAGGCGTCAGGGGGTAAGTGGCCAGTTAAAATACACAAGAATCACAACAATTTTTAAAAGAGACTATCTCCCGGCTTTCCGCCTCAGGAGTGTTACTACAAATGGCGGCGCTCGTAGTTCAGCGTCCCTATGTAGTGAGGGCGGGGGGCGTGGCCTCCGAAGGGGGAGTGGCCTGCGGGCAGAGCGAGGCGCGAGTGAAGCGTTCTACGCCACGTGACAGCAGCGCTTTTCCGCTTTCCACAGGCGTCAGGGGGTAAGTGGCGAGTTAAAATACACAAGAATCACAACAATTTTTAAAAGAGACTATCTCCCGGCTTTCCACCTCAGGAGTGTTACTACAAATGGCGGCGCTCGTAGTTCAGCGTCCCTATGTAGTAAGGGTGGGGGGCGTGGCCTCCGAAGGGGGCGTGGCCTGCGGGCAGAGCGAGGCGCGAGTGAAGTGTTCTACGCCAGGTGACAGCAGCGCTTTTCCGCTTTCCACAGGCGTCAGGGGGTAAGTGGGCAGTTAAAATACACAAGAATCACAACAATTTTTAAAAGAGACTATCTCCCGGCTATCCGCCTCAGGAGTGTTACTACAAATCACAAGTCACAGACATCTGTTTGAGACAGTGCCTACAAAGTTTAAACCTTGCAGCTTTAGAGGGTGACATTTTCCCCTGCACACTGCAAGAATTTGAGAGAAAAAAACCATTGAGTAAAAATCTCTTCAAGTGAGGAAGGAAAAAAACAAAGCTCTGGATCAGCATTTGAAGGCACAGAAAGTAAGCAAATGACATAATCGCGCACAATGGGGCGCTCACATGGTACTATGTGTGTCACTTTCTGAGTGGAACTAAGTCAGTGAATAGCTGCATGGGGCTATCTGTCGGCATGCAGGATGACTGCTTTTTGAGTTACCAAATCCAGTCTGGTGCCTGGGGATATTTACAGAAATGTGTTGATGAATCTATTGTTAAATGTAAAAATCAGAAATACTTGTTGTGGTATCCTGCTCTCTTCTCTTGCTAGTACTTTCTCTGTGTTCTGTACTACGCTGTGCAGCCAGGGTAAGTGATGACACAGAATGTTCCCTGTGTGTGTGTTTGAGTGGGACTGTATGAGGGCTGAGGAGCAGGGATGCTGCTCCCGGTGGGGCTGATTTTCCCGATACTACTTTTAATACTACTACAACCAACATATCCTCTAATGTTCCTGTCCTGACTGAACCTAAGAATAAATCTACCCTTATAACAACATCTCAGTCTACCTCATTTCTGGAATTCCACACACGTGTTATGTTATAATGGTAATGAATTATGGGGAATCTACAGAAGATACTACTGGGAGTCACCACAGTGACCAAGATCAGTGTCCACAGCAATCAGCCAGCAGATATATTTGCAGATCTTTCTTGAAGAGGATGAATTATGAACTTAGGGGCAAATTTATATGTTGGTGGTAAAGATACTTTGTTGCAAATGGGGCAGAGAATCATTAACACCAAAATAATGGTCAGCCCACCTGATTTAGATGCAGGTGGACGTAGGTTTGGCTACGGCAGTAATTACTCTATCACCGCCATACCCAAACCTCTCCGACGGGCGAACCGAGTAAGGGCCGTCAGAGAAATGCCTTTATGTCTGCTCACCCTACCAGGATGGGGGGCATAGAGCAATCTTTTTTTCTGTCCATTACCACCGGAGGGAAAGTAAAATGCTAATGATGCCCCTATCGCCATGAGAGAAGATTCCCCTGGTACGGGGATAATCAATTTTTTTATTTTCAACAAGAAAATCCCGCTTTGAGAATTTCTTTTTTAAAATATAAAAAGAAAATTGTTTGGTGCAGGACTGCAATCAGGCTAAAGTAGCCATGCACTAAACAGTGAAATGCATTGGCAGGAGCCTGCAATGCTTAGCTGTCAATTATAAATGTGGCGTGCCCTCCCTCCGCCAGGGGGTTAGAGAAATGTACTCTGTCCCCTTGGCAAACAATGGACAGTCCACCAACTTATAAATGAGGCCCTTAGTCTGAAGTCAATGAATAGGGGGTTCCAAAGCTGTGCTGAAGAAGGAATTAATGAAAGGTTTATAAACAATAGAAATCGGTTTAATAGGATGCTTTCTCACACAACACTGAGCAGAGTTTTGAAAATATCACCCCGCACTTACAGTTTGTATTGGCTTTCCTGGCATCGGTATTCAGTGTTTAGTATCAGTAATTTGAGCTTAGATATATCGTCTGACGGGTATAACCTCTTCTAAGTATAGTTTAGAAAAATGTTGCCCCATTGGAGTTAATAGTAGAAAATCTGCACACAATGGGACCATGTTTGTGTACACAATATTCAAAGCATACTATTTATGTGAGATGAGTGAAATGGCCCGAACAACGCGGGCTCATCCACGCGTGCCTTTCCCCGCAAACTGAACCACGCATATGCAAGGTCAAGGCAATGCGCTGTCCAGTTGTAGAGCGGATGGACGGGCACAAAAGACAGTGAGAAGAAGGATTGGAAGAGGACGCAGTGAGGCAATTGGGGCTGGGCTGGGTCTTGAGGGTGAGGGGGATTGTTTTTCAGGGTGGGGTGTAATTTTTAGGGCTCAGGAGAGGGTCGGGTTATTTATAGGAAAAGGGGCAGTTTTAGGGCTCAGGGCATGGGGCTGGGTTTGGTTACTTTGTAGGTGTAGGAGAAAGTTTTTAAGGCTCAGGCGGGGGAGGGGTTGGGACGTTTTTAGGACATGGGGACATGTTTTAGGGCTCAGGGTGGTGCGGGGTAAAAGGGACAGTTTTAAGTGCTTGGGCAGTTTTTGGCCTTAGGACGGGGTGGCTGTGTTGGGACAGTTTTTATAGCTCTGGGCAGGGGAAACTAAGGTCGGGGTAGTTTTTGTGGCATGGGGCTAATTTGTAGGGCGCAGAGCAGGGGGGAAAAGACAGTTTACTGGGCAGGGGACAGGGGTATGATCTTTAGCATGCATGTCTCTTTGCCCATCATGTCTTTACCATGAAATTGCATAGTGAAGGCATGCATGGTTGTGACCGCGAGGTACAGGTATGCATTGTTCAGCCATGCGTTGTACCATCATGCAACCATGAGACGATATTGCTGTGTACAATATTCTGATACAGAACAGTTTTGAGAGACCATTTTGTATAAATGTATAAAGTATGTGTTGTTTGTCACACAGCAGAAAACTGCTATACAGAGTCAAAGTAGAACATACAGGCAGTGAGTAGAGAGGTAGTTTCTGGGAGCAGACTGACCCATAAAAGTCTTAAACGCCTTCTTTTGATGTAAGTCCTGGCTTGGCTGTGCTGGGTGCCCAGAGGGTATAAGCCCTAGTTGATGCCCTTTAAAATCCTTGAATTGTACAGTTTGCATTTCAGTAGCACAGCAAATCCATAGAATGCACAGAAACCTGCACCAATCCGGAGACGCCTGCAGACCCTGTGAAATCCTATGTGCAAACAACATTTCACACATGAAGCTGCAGATTCTCCTTAAACCTCTAGATTGGGTCCACTGCAAATGTTCCTTAACACTTTTTAAAACAGTTGTTGCAATTTTAATGCTCCACACATGATTTTGAATGTGGTCCTCAGTGTTTTCCACGTGTCACTGCAGTTCACTTCCCAGTGGGTGCAAATTGTAGGAGATGTGTGTGTGGCTTCCATGGATCACTTGGAGTCCTGAATGTGAGTAGAAGAGTGCATTGAAAAGAAGCCCAACAATTCAGCTATGTGATCGCTCTGATTGCGGTATGTATATACCACCTTCCTGGCTCGGTCAGTGCATTCTCTCAGAAGATTGGCTCAGTCATCATATGGTCCTAAGAATCCTGAGGCCCCTCTGGATCCTCTTCTGTCAAGCTCACACTGGCCCTATGTTCGTTCCTTCATGACATTGCCATAGCCCCCTTTCTGCCCACTCTCCCCCTTGACCATGTCTCTCTATCTGACTAATGTTATGTTATGTTATGTTATGTTATGTTATGTTATTGGGCTTTTGTAGAGCGCGTGAATCACCCGGGGGCACCTCTGCGCTTGTACCTGGGGAGGACATTGAAAAGGGAAGGGAAAGCAAGTTATCGGAAGAAATGTGACCATTTAGAACAAGAAGGTTTTCAGTAGTTTCCGGAAGGATTGGAGAGATGTTGATCTCCGCAGCACCTCTGGTAACGAGTTCCAGTATAGCTTTCCCTTCAGCTAGCACACCCTTTCATTCTACCCTCTGCACTTCACAGCTCCTTCTTCCAACTTTGAACCAAACCTCTCTTCCCCCCACTTCTATGTGGACATTTTTACCCAACCATCAGTTGCCCTCTGCTCAGACCCCCTACCCCACCCCTCCCAATCTTTACTACACTAGTTTACCCTGCACTTTCAACAATGATACAGTAGGAACTCCAGGGCCGGCTTTATGGGCGTGGAACAGGTGAAACTGCACCTGACACTGAGTTTGGGTGAGCGTTGTGGTTAGAATAATACATATGGTTTTCAAAGGACCTGTTGCTGAGTTCCTTGCATGTCCAATAGTTTTCACGCATCAATAAAATTGTCAAGATAACTTTGGTGATTAATGTTCCTGCTGCAGAGAGATAGGAGTTTTGCCTAGTGACAGTTTTGAATCATCATACAGTAGTGCTAAGGATTAATGTGCTTGCTGCAAAGAACTCGTACTCGTAAAAATGTAGATAGCTCAGTGGGTTACTGCTTTTGTCACAGGATCCTTTTGTTACTTGCAGTTCATAAATTACAATCTTAACATAGCACACTGACCCATGAACTGTCATCAAAGAGCTGCATGCAAACTGCAAGGTATTGGTTAGAACATTATGCCCCTCCCCAGGCTGTCGTTACTCTAATGTTGCTTAAAACGTTTTTCTTTGGGTAGAAGTACATTGTTATTAGTAAAGCCAAACCCAACCACTGTGGTGTGTTTTAAATCTTGAGTTTGTTCCTCTCCAGACCAAAAATTCTTAAAATATCCTTCCCACTTATATGGATGAGGTTATTCCTGCACCTTGTATTCCTCATTGTCTTAAGTAACATTACCTATAAACTGATTTATACATGTATGTTTCATTGTCTTTGTATGTGTGACGTACAGTGCTCTGACGCTTTACACTGGCATGAGTAGCACAATAAAACAAATGAAATGCATGTGAAGGGGTGGCCCATGAGGAACAGGGTCAAGACTGATTTGCATATGGCTGGGTCCAAACTGGGGTGGCGTAGTGGGCAAAAGAAAATAAGATGTAACCCATATCTCTTGACTGGCGGTGAATGTTTGATTTATTCAGCATTCTATCCATCATTTGTTGCTGTAGCACTTTATGGAGATATGATGGGCACTGTTGTGGGTGGTATTGAGGGAATCTGTGGCAATAAGGTCATGGGTGGCGGCGTCAAAAATGATTGTCACACCGGGTTCAACAGTGGTAAAGCCTGCCCTTAGCCACACCTCTGTCAGGCTACGGGGAGAAATGCTCTAGATACATTGTATTTTGTGGTGAATTTCCATACTTCAAAGAAACATCATAGAAATATAAATACTTTGCAGGCTGACCTGCATATCTGTGCCTTCTCATTAAAGTGTGTTATGTGCGGATCAAGATTTCTACCTTTGCACTCTATGTAAATGTAGGAAGAAAAAGACAATTGGGTCCAAGCTGGCGGTTATATATCCTAAAAGATGCCAGATTCTAGTACACAATGTGAAAGAACAGAGGATGTCTGGTTGGATGCAGTCAGAGACAGTGTCTATCTATCCGGAACTCAACAAGGCTAACTAACTGCGCTTCAAATGAGAACTTGTTAAAGATCAAAGCTCAGCAAACTCAGACCTTGAAAAGATAATGTTTCTAACCATAGAGACTGCAGTTTTCTAGATGGATATCTTGTTTTAACCGGCCTTCAGAAACCTGTGATGCTTTTTTTAGAAAAATAGAAAAATATGTTTTTGTCTGGACTGGTGTCAGGGGTCACAGTTGCCTAGAAAGAGTTGTCGAACGCGGCCGACAGGTCCAGGAGCACCAGTGCCCGGGGAGAGCGTCTGTCTGCGCAGTCTCGGAGTGTGTCCAACACTGCAGTGACCACTGCCTCCGTTGAATGCGCAGGCCGAAATCCAGCCTGATGGGGTTCAAAGCAGGAGGACTCCTCCAAAAAGTTAGAGAGGATTTTCGCCACGTGTGCCTCTAGAATTTTTGCCAAGTAAGGCAACAAGGAGATGGGCCTGTAGTTTGCCTTACATGCAGGGTCAGCCCCGGTTTTTTTTAGTAGAGGTATGACCGTGGCTTCTTTGAAAGCAGACGGGACTATGCCCGACAAGAGGGAGTCATTAAGGAGGGCAAGAACAGGGGTAGGGTAGGCGGAGAAGCATTCTTTCAAGATGCGGGGGGGGCAAATATCCAGTGGGGAGCCGGATTTAACTCTCATCAATAGTTCCGAAAGCTGGCCATGAGTTATAGGTTGAACGTTGGTAAGGGTGGCAGAACCGGTCTTGATTGCCATGCCGGTCGTGATTGGGGTCTTTGATTGGGGAATGCTAGATTTTATATCTGTGATTTTGTCACTAAAGTAAGTGTTAAGTGAATCACACAGGCACTGAGTAGGGATTACTTTAGGACGGACATTCTCCAAGTTGGTCAGTTCATTAAAGACAGAAAAGATATCTTTAGATTTGTTTGTTGAGTCTAGGATACGAGAAGAGAAATACTCTGTCTTTGCTGCAGAGATGGCATTCATGTATTCCTTCCTCGCCCTAGTATATTTAATTTTTCCCTCAGTATCATAATCACGGCGCCACAGGCGTTCAAGATGCCGGAGGGCCAGTTTCCTACTTTTCAAGTCGGCTGAGAACCATCTGTTGGCGTCCGTGTGCCGTGCTAGTCTAATTCTTTTATAAGGGGCATGAAGATTGCTGGCCGCTTGTAGCCAGTCGGTTAGAGTGGAAACTGACAAGTTTACGTCGTTATCCAGGGAAGGGACATCATTGGCTAGTGACTGTAGGAAAGCGGTCTTATCCATTGCGTTCCAATTTCTGGCTAATCTGCCAGCGATTGGCACAGTGGTTCTGATATGCTTAACACAGATCTTAAATGTAAGAATAAGATGATCTGACCATAGGCAAGGCAGGGTTAGCGGGGAGGACACACATGTGGTATTAGACCACACTTGGTCTAGTATGTGTCCTTTATCGTGGGTGGGGGAAAACACCAATTGCTTGAAGTTAAGGTTAGACAGAAGGTCAGTCAATTCTGCCGATTGAGAGCCCTCTGCTGGGTCTTTATACCAGTAATTAAAATCACCTACTAACATGACCCTGGTGTGATCCAAAGCCAGGTTAGCAACTCGCTCACTAAAAGCCATGGGAAACAGTGGCATTGAAGTGGGTGGTCTATACAAGAGAACACATGCTATAGTCATGTGGGGAGTAGCAATTTTTAATACAAGGTTATTGTTGTACATTGTTTCTTCATGTAATATGGTTGTCTTCTGTCTTAGTCCTTTCTTTGTGTTTTCTTGTTCTCTGTCTACCACAATGCCTATGTATGTTCTGACTTCTACCTGGAGAATTCCACTAGTGTCAGTTGGTGGTCTGGTCAGCTGGCGAGGCTTGTGCTCAGCTGTGTCCTGCATTAAATCTATTTGTAACCAACACGAAGTATCCTGTCATCTGTTTGCATCATTTTTACAACATTTTGGCAACGTTTTCTGCTGACCAGACCAGACCAGAGAAGGAACCATCTAACACAGCCTGAGCTACACCTCGCAAAAGAACCCACTGCGCAACACCTATCTTCTGCCAGTAACCTTTTCAGAGGAAGCTTGTAACCAGATGATTGAAGGAAAACAAAGAGGAAATTAAAGCAAGAAAAGAACCGTGAGTGCATTGCTTATCTCTGGCAGTACGGCGCAAAATTAAATGTAGCAGGAAGATTAGGTGTAAGAAAATATAAGCGGTGATGTAACCGGAAACCTATGAGTCCCCTTGTGTGATGAAGAAACCAACCGCTTGTATTTGAAGCGCATTTAAATGTTAAGAAGCATATTTAAGTAGCAACAAAAGTTATTCTTAACTGCTTTGCAACTGAAGGAGAAAAAAATAACTCATGAAATGTTTTACTCGAGAAACCCCATAGAGCGGAGTGTCAACCCACAGCTGCAGGGAGTGAAAAGAGACGATTCTCTTGAAAATCGGAAACATGCTGTCACAAATGAGTAATTTATAAGCTGAAACAATATTTAACTCCTTCTTCTTCAAGAATGAGAAGTGGCCAGTGACGTTCGTAAACCTTGTCGGTTTCATCAAAGTCCTACAAAAGAAGCATCTGACACATCAAATAGCACGGAGCGAAAGTGTCTACTTATAGTGTGCATTGTCACTGCTGTTAAAAAAAAACAACAACAAAAAAAAACGAGTGAATCGGATAGAAATTGGACACATGCTTTATGAATATTACCTATTTAAAGAGTGAATTGGAGACACGAACTGTATATGGAAATGAAGAAATTACTTGGAAAACCGTGAGTTTTTAGTTATGATGATAACGGAGGGAAAGTTACCGTGAGTCTAAAGTACGTATGGTTACCGTTATTTTCTCTCCGTGTTGTTATGCACTTCTCCTTGGCACATTTAAAAATGATGACGCATTTCGTTTTCCATTGGAGTCAGCGGAGCAGCAGCATGCTCGATTGTGACGTGGGGCTTCATTTCAGCTTGGAAGGTCTTTCAATGTCTATCTTGACAGGCTGGCTGCTTCATCGCGCATTGTCATGCAGCGTGTAACGTCACTGCGTGAAGTCAAGCACCCATTTTGTTTTCACCATGAAATTCAGTTTCCTTGACAACTGAGCTTCCGGAGCACATCGCAATAATAGAGTCTTGTGTTAAACTTAAAACTGCGCTCGTCCCTACTCCAAGGTTTATGCATGAAATAAAGGTAATCCAGCATATTCACTTCATCTTTATTTATCGGAATATAAATCACTCTACAGCATTCGACGTGAAAGCCTGCACTCGGTTCTGGTATATTTGAAGACAGTTTATGTGTAATATTCTTCACGGCAGCGCCATCTTGTGGAGTTTGTACTGTATTTGAAGACAGTTTATGTGTAAAATTCATCACTGCAGCGCCATCTTGTGAAGTTTGAACTGTTTCATATGTGGCTTATTTTTATGGTTTGTACAGATTGATGGTCAAAACACGGACTTGTATTAGAGTATCAAAACACAACGGAGACTTTATGAGTTAAAGTGAGTTAAATACATGAAAACAATAAAGTCGGTAGCCAGCGAAATTGAGTGTATTGATACCACATCCTGTTCACGCTTGGAGTATGGCACTGATCACGAGAAGGCGCATTTTGCATGCAGATTCTCCAAAGCAATTTAAAGCTGAGTAATTTGGGAAACACAACACTTATTGATGGAATTTGAGAACGAACGTATCGGTTGTGTCAGTAGCAGTGTCAGTATTTCTAGTAAATGGACAAAAGAGTGCAGAGCAAAATTAGTCCATATCTGAGTCAAGGAAGCGAGATGACAGAAGTAAAAGAAAGCAAAGTTAGAAACAGAGCATGGACAATGGTCTTGCAAGTTGAGTCAAATTTGCAAGATGAACAAAATGTCCACAACCGGGACAAAGGTCCCAGGTGAGAGTCTCGACGGAAGGTCCACATCGGGTACAGAGGTCCCAAGTGAGACTCTGGATAATAAGTTCACAATGGGGACAAAGGTCCTGGTCCCATGGGAGTCTTTGGATGGTAAGTCCACAACGGGGACAGAGGTTCCAGGTAAGGTTCGGGATGGTGAGTTCACAATGGGGACAGAGGATCCACGTGTGACTCTGGACGGTAAGTCCACAACGGGGACAAAAGTTCCGAGTGAGTATTTCGACTGAAAGTCCATGGCGGGAACTGTCAGAGTTTGGACAAGAAGTCCACAACGGAAGCAAAGTCTGAAAGCCTGTTTTTGGGACAAAGGTTCATCTTTTGAAGTGAAAGTTTCTCAAAGGGCAAAAAAAAAAAATTCTAGCATCTAAACGAGAGAGGGCAAACGATGTCAAGGAGAAGTGAAGGAGTCCGGAATAGTGGCGTGGAGTCTAGAGACTCCGAAACAGGAGCGGCTGAAATTGTACTGATGGTGACTTCAAAACTTAGTTAAATCTGAATTGGGACTGTGAGTCCTGAAGCATGTCACTGAAGCAATGTGAGGATTCTGTGTCAGAACGAATTCAAGAGGCAAATTTGAGACTGAAGAGTTTCAAGATCTTCCAGGTCTAAGGATTTGTGACAGCGAATTGTTACAGAGAGGTTCTGGGAGGAACCAGGAGTACGAGCTGTTGTGTCTTGTTGTTGGGCAGCTCATTAGCTTGTATTTTGGGGGTCAATGTGGAAAGTGTGTGGCTGTTCTTTCCCATGGCGGTGTCTTTTACCCAATGGTGTACCCTTCTTTAGGGAGGGGGTGGGGCCAGTCGGTACCCATGGTATACTCTATGTAGGGCGTGTTGTGGTTTACATTCCAGGTGTGAACCTTGTGCAACGTTTGTTGTAGCTTGTATTTTGGGGGTCAATGTGGAAAGTGTGTGGCTGTTCTTTCCCATGGTGGTGTCTTTTACCCAATGGTGTACCCTTCTTTGGGGAGGGGGTGGGGCCAGTTGGTACCCATGGTATACTCTATGTAGGGTGTGTTGGAGTATAAATTCCAAGGTGTGAACCTTGTGCAACGTTTGTTGTAGCTTGTATTTTGGGTGTCAATGTGGAATGTGTGTGGCTGTTCTTTCCCATGGCGGTGTCTTTTACCCAATGGTGTACTCTTCTTTAGGGAGGGTGTGGGGCCAGTCGGTACCCATGGTATACTCTATGTAGGGTGTGTTGGAGTATATATTCCAAGGTGTGAACCTTGTGCAACGTTTGTTGTAGCTTGTGTTTTGAGGGTCAATGTGGAAAGTGTGTGGCTGTTCTTTCCCATGGCGGTGTCCTTTACCCAATGGTGTAAATTCCAAGGTGTGAACCTTGTGCCACGTTTGTTGTCACCCTGTTTTGTTGTGTTGTTAGTGGTTAGGTCACCGAGTTTGTTAGTAAATGTTGCATGATTGTGAGAGATCAACACCAGGTGTGTGATGACGGTTTCTTGGGTCTCTTCTCCTTTTGTGTTCTTTATTATGAGGTTGCACTGACATTTGGTGTACTCTTCTTTGGGGAGGGTGTGGGGCCTGTTGGTACCCATGGTTTACCCTTTGTTGGGCATGCTGTAGGTTTGGTTTCAGGGTTTGTACTCTGTGTTGTACCCTTCTTTGGAGAAGTAGTGTTGGAAGTTAGTCAATCTCCAGGTTAACCATCCTGTGCTGTCGTGTGGTGTAGCCTACTTTGGAGGGTGTGGTGTTGGTGAGTAATCAATACCTATATTAGTTCTCGGGTTGACTGGTTTAGTTTTTCTGAATTGGGTTGTAGGGTTAGTGCTGCTCTTATTGGTCATTGCCTATGTCAGTTCCCTGGTTGTCTATCCTGAAGTGTACCCTGTTTAAGGAAAGTTGTGTTGTTTACCAGGCTTAGTTCCTTATGTTGTTCCTTATTTTGAGGGGTCATGTTTACACTGTCTGTGTGTTTGTATAAAGGGAACTTTTGGTTTCTTTAACTTTCTTAGGGTATGTTGTGTTTCTGCCAATCTCTAGGGAGGGGGATGGAGTGTATTGATATTTCGGATTTATCTTGTTATTGTACAACATGGGGTAGGTGTTGTTTGAGTGTTTTGTTTCATCTGAGTGTTTCATTTCATTCTGTGTCTCTGAATACTCTTTTGTCTTTGTGGTTGTCGTTGCAGTCTTTTGTATTGTAATCTTTGTTTTCCTTTATTTCTTTTCTTTTCTATAAAGGAGGGAGATGTGTTGTACATTGTTTCTTCATGTAATATGGTTGTCTTCTGTCTTAGTCCTTTCTTTGTGTTTTCTTGTTCTCTGTCTACCACAATGCCTATGTATGTTCTGACTTCTACCTGGAGAATTCCACTAGTGTCAGTTGGTGGTCTGGTCAGCTGGCGAGGCTTGTGCTCAGCTGTGTCCTGCATTAAATCTATTTGTAACCAACACGAAGTATCCTGTCATCTGTTCGCATCATTTTTACAACAGTTATCTGTGTTGACTAGCGTCATGCAGGTAAGAGTGGTGACATCCAAGCTGGAATGGATAATCGGCGCGACTCCACCTCCTCCTTTCCCGGTAGCGCGGTCTGCCTGAATAATGTAGTAGTCAGGTGGCAGTGCTGCTATAATATCGGGTGCTGAAGTAGGGGTTAGCTAAGTTTCTGCCAGAAGGAGGATGTCTGGCTTCTCCGTGTCTAATAAAAGGAAGATGTCCATCTGATGCTTGACAAGGGAGTGAGTGTTAAGATACAAGATAGCGAGCTCATTGGGGGGTAGATTGGGCGAGGCCAGACATGCTGCACGAGTGGAAAGGTGACAGCCTTAGCTCAGGATACCATGCTTACAAAGCTGATGGAGTGTATCCTTTGATAGAAGTAGATGGTCATTGTTTGTATTACACTCCATAAGATCGGCCCTGGAGTAATGGATAGTTTGGGTATTATGAGGTGCCCCTAGTCCCGGTCGGTCGCGGACGGGCGCAGACTGGCTTTCCTTAGGCGCGCCTTCGGCGCGCAATCGTCGCGCCCGCTGCGCTCGTCCGCTGCGCTTCCGAGGGAAACACATGATTTACAGGAGTGTGGGCGGAAGGGGGGCGTGGCCTCCGAAGGGGGCGTGGCCTGCGGGCAGAGCGAGGCGCGAGTGAAGCGTTCTACGCCAGGTGACAGCAGCGCTTTTCCGCTTTCCACAGGCGTCAGGGGGTAAGTGGCCAGTTAAAATACACAAGAATCACAACAATTTTTAAAAGAGACTATGTCCCGACTTTCCGCCTCAGGAGTGTTACTACAAATGGCGGCGCTCGTAGTTCAGAGTCCCTATGTAGTGAGGGTGGGGGGCGTGGCCTCCGAAGGGGGCGTGGCCTGCGGGCAGAGCGAGGCGCGAGTGAAGCGTTTTACACCAGGTGACAGCAGCTCTTTTCCGCTTTCCACAGGCGTCAGGAGGTAAGTGGCCAGTTAAAATACACAAGAATCACAACAATTTTTAAAAGAGACTATCTCCCGGCTTTCCGCCTCAGGAGTGTTACTACAAATGGCGGCGCTCGTAGTTCAGCGTCCCTATGTAGTGAGGGTGGGGGGCGTGGCCTCCGAAGGGGGCGTGGCCTGCGGGCAGAGCGAGGCGCGAGTGAAGCGTTCTACGCCAGGTGACAGCAGCGCTTTTCCGCTTTCCACAGGCGTCAGGGGGTAAGTGGCCAGTTAAAATACACAAGAATCACAACAATTTTTAAAAGAGACTATCTCCCGGCTTTCCGCCTCAGGAGTGTTACTACAAATGGCGGCGCTCGTAGTTCAGCGTCCCTATGTAGTAAGGGCGGGGGGCGTGGCCTCCGAAGGGGGAGTGGCCTGCGGGCAGAGCGAGGCGCGAGTGAAGCGTTCTACGCCACGTGACAGCAGCGCTTTTCCGCTTTCCACAGGCGTCAGGGGGTAAGTGGCGAGTTAAAATACACAAGAATCACAACAATTTTTAAAAGAGACTATCTCCCGGCTTTCCACCTCAGGAGTGTTACTACAAATGGCGGCGCTCGTAGTTCAGCGTCCCTATGTAGTAAGGGTGGGGGGCGTGGCCTCCGAAGGGGGCGTGGCCTGCGGGCAGAGCGAGGCGCGAGTGAAGTGTTCTACGCCAGGTGACAGCAGCGCTTTTCTGCTTTCCACAGGCGTCAGGGGGTAAGTGGGCAGTTAAAATACACAAGAATCACAACAATTTTTAAAAGAGACTATCTCCCGGCTATCCGCCTCAGGAGTGTTACTACAAATCACAAGTCACAGACATCTGTTTGAGACAGTGCCTACAAAGTTTAAACCTTGCAGCTTTAGAGGGTGACATTTTCCCCTGCACACTGCAAGAATTTGAGAGAAAAAAACCATTGAGTAAAAATCTCTTCAAGTGAGGAAGGAAAAAAACAAAGCTCTGGATCAGCATTTGAAGGCACAGAAAGTAAGCAAATGACATAATCGCGCACAATGGGGCGCTCACATGGTACTATGTGTGTCACTTTCTGAGTGGAACTAAGTCAGTGAATAGCTGCATGGGGCTATCTGTCGGCATGCAGGATGACTGCTTTTTGAGTTACCAAATCCAGTCTGGTGCCTGGGGATATTTACAGAAATGTGTTGATGAATCTATTGTTAAATGTAAAAATCAGAAATACTTGTTGTGGTATCCTGCTCTCTTCTCTTGCTAGTACTTTCTCTGTGTTCTGTACTACGCTGTGCAGCCAGGGTAAGTGATGACACAGAATGTTCCCTGTGTGTGTGTTTGAGTGGGACTGTATGAGGGCTGAGGAGCAGGGATGCTGCTCCCGGTGGGGCTGATTTTCCCGATACTACTTTTAATACTACTACAACCAACATATCCTCTAATGTTCCTGTCCTGACTGAACCTAAGAATAAATCTACCCTTATAACAACATCTCAGTCTACCTCATTTCTGGAATTCCACACACGTGTTATGTTATAATGGTAATGAATTATGGGGAATCTACAGAAGATACTACTGGGAGTCACCACAGTGACCAAGATCAGTGTCCACAGCAATCAGCCAGCAGATATATTTGCAGATCTTTCTTGAAGAGGATGAATTATGAACTTAGGGGCACATTTATATGTTGGTGGTAAAGATACTTTGTTGCAAATGGGGCAGAGAATCATTAACACCAAAATAATGGTCAGCCCACCTGATTTAGATGCAGGTGGACGTAGGTTTGGCTACGGCAGTAATTACTCTATCACCGCCATACCCAAACCTCTCCGACGGGCGAACCGAGTAAGGGCCGTCAGAGAAATGCCTTTATGTCTGCTCACCCTACCAGGATGGGGGGCATAGAGCAATCTTTTTTTCTGTCCATTACCACCGGAGGGAAAGTAAAATGCTAATGATGCCCCTATCGCCATGAGAGAAGATTCCCCTGGTACGGGGATAATCAATTTTTTTATTTTCAACAAGAAAATCCCGCTTTGAGAATTTCTTTTTAAAAATATAAAAAGAAAATTGTTTGGTGCAGGACTGCAATCAGGCTAAAGTAGCCATGCACTAAACAGTGAAATGCATTGGCAGGAGCCTGCAATGCTTAGCTGTCAATTATAAATGTGGCGTGCCCTCCCTCCGCCAGGGGGTTAGAGAAATGTACTCTGTCCCCTTGGCAAACAATGGACAGTCCACCAACTTATAAATGAGGCCCTTAGTCTGAAGTCAATGAATAGGGGGTTCCAAAGCTGTGCTGAAGAAGGAATTAATGAAAGGTTTATAAACAATAGAAATCGGTTTAATAGGATGCTTTCTCACACAACACTGAGCAGAGTTTTGAAAATATCACCCCGCACTTACAGTTTGTATTGGCTTTCCTGGCATCGGTATTCAGTGTTTAGTATCAGTAATTTGAGCTTAGATATATCGTCTGACGGGTATAACCTCTTCTAAGTATAGTTTAGAAAAATGTTGCCCCATTGGAGTTAATAGTAGAAAATCTGCACACAATGGGACCATGTTTGTGTACACAATATTCAAAGCATACTATTTATGTGAGATGAGTGAAATGGCCCGAACAACGCGGGCTCATCCACGCGTGCCTTTCCCCGCAAACTGAACCACGCATATGCAAGGTCAAGGCAATGCGCTGTCCAGTTGTAGAGCGGATGGACGGGCACAAAAGACAGTGAGAAGAAGGATTGGAAGAGGACGCAGTGAGGCAATTGGGGCTGGGCTGGGTCTTGAGGGTGAGGGGGATTGTTTTTCAGGGTGGGGTGTAATTTTTAGGGCTCAGGAGAGGGTCGGGTTATTTATAGGAAAAGGGGCAGTTTTAGGGCTCAGGGCATGGGGCTGGGTTTGGTTACTTTGTAGGTGTAGGAGAAAGTTTTTAAGGCTCAGGCGGGGGAGGGGTTGGGACGTTTTTAGGACATGGGGACATGTTTTAGGGCTCAGGGTGGTGCGGGGTAAAAGGGACAGTTTTAAGTGCTTGGGCAGTTTTTGGCCTTAGGACGGGGTGGCTGTGTTGGGACAGTTTTTATAGCTCTGGGCAGGGGAAACTAAGGTCGGGGTAGTTTTTGTGGCATGGGGCTAATTTGTAGGGCGCAGAGCAGGGGGGAAAAGACAGTTTACTGGGCAGGGGACAGGGGTATGATCTTTAGCATGCATGTCTCTTTGCCCATCATGTCTTTACCATGAAATTGCATAGTGAAGGCATGCATGGTTGTGACCGCGAGGTACAGGTATGCATTGTTCAGCCATGCGTTGTACCATCATGCAACCATGAGACGATATTGCTGTGTACAATATTCTGATACAGAACAGTTTTGAGAGACCATTTTGTATAAATGTATAAAGTATGTGTTGTTTGTCACACAGCAGAAAACTGCTATACAGAGTCAAAGTAGAACATACAGGCAGTGAGTAGAGAGGTAGTTTCTGGGAGCAGACTGACCCATAAAAGTCTTAAACGCCTTCTTTTGATGTAAGTCCTGGCTTGGCTGTGCTGGGTGCCCAGAGGGTATAAGCCCTAGTTGATGCCCTTTAAAATCCTTGAATTGTACAGTTTGCATTTCAGTAGCACAGCAAATCCATAGAATGCACAGAAACCTGCACCAATCCGGAGACGCCTGCAGACCCTGTGAAATCCTATGTGCAAACAACATTTCACACATGAAGCTGCAGATTCTCCTTAAACCTCTAGATTGGGTCCACTGCAAATGTTCCTTAACACTTTTTAAAACAGTTGTTGCAATTTTAATGCTCCACACATGATTTTGAATGTGGTCCTCAGTGTTTTCCACGTGTCACTGCAGTTCACTTCCCAGTGGGTGCAAATTGTAGGAGATGTGTGTGTGGCTTCCATGGATCACTTGGAGTCCTGAATGTGAGTAGAAGAGTGCATTGAAAAGAAGCCCAACAATTCAGCTATGTGATCGCTCCGATTGCGGTATGTATATACCACCTTCCTGGCTCGGTCAGTGCATTCTCTCAGAAGATTGGCTCAGTCATCATATGGTCCTAAGAATCCTGAGGCCCCTCTGGATCCTCTTCTGTCAAGCTCACACTGGCCCTATGTTCGTTCCTTCATGACATTGCCATAGCCCCCTTTCTGCCCACTCTCCCCCTTGACCATGTCTCTCTATCTGACTAATGTTATGTTATGTTATGTTATGTTATGTTATGTTATGTTATGTTATTGGGCTTTTGTAGAGCGCGTGAATCACCCGGGGGCACCTCTGCGCTTGTACCTGGGGAGGACCTTGAAAAGGGAAGGGAAAGCAAGTTATCGGAAGAAATGTGACCATTTAGAACAAGAAGGTTTTCAGTAGTTTCCGGAAGGATTGGAGAGATGTTGATCTCCGCAGCACCTCTGGTAACGAGTTCCAGTATAGCTTTCCCTTCAGCTAGCACACCCTTTCATTCTACCCTCTGCACTTCACAGCTCCTTCTTCCAACTTTGAACCAAACCTCTCTTCCCCCCACTTCTATGTGGACATTTTTACCCAACCATCAGTTGCCCTCTGCTCAGACCCCCTACCCCACCCCTCCCAATCTTTACTACACTAGTTTACCCTGCACTTTCAACAATGATACAGTAGGAACTCCAGGGCCGGCTTTATGGGCGTGGAACAGGTGAAACTGCACCTGACACTGAGTTTGGGTGAGCGTTGTGGTTAGAATAATACATATGGTTTTCAAAGGACCTGTTGCTGAGTTCCTTGCATGTCCAATAGTTTTCACGCATCAATAAAATTGTCAAGATAACTTTGGTGATTAATGTTCCTGCTGCAGAGAGATAGGAGTTTTGCCTAGTGACAGTTTTGAATCATCATACAGTAGTGCTAAGGATTAATGTGCTTGCTGCAAAGAACTCGTACTCGTAAAAATGTAGATAGCTCAGTGGGTTACTGCTTTTGTCACAGGATCCTTTTGTTACTTGCAGTTCATAAATTACAATCTTAACATAGCACACTGACCCATGAACTGTCATCAAAGAGCTGCATGCAAACTGCAAGGTATTGGTTAGAACATTATGCCCCTCCCCAGGCTGTCGTTACTCTAATGTTGCTTAAAACGTTTTTCTTTGGGTAGAAGTACATTGTTATTAGTAAAGCCAAACCCAACCACTGTGGTGTGTTTTAAATCTTGAGTTTGTTCCTCTCCAGACCAAAAATTCTTAAAATATCCTTCCCACTTATATGGATGAGGTTATTCCTGCACCTTGTATTCCTCATTGTCTTAAGTAACATTACCTATAAACTGATTTATACATGTATGTTTCATTGTCTTTGTATGTGTGACGTACAGTGCTCTGACGCTTTACACTGGCATGAGTAGCACAATAAAACAAATGAAATGCATGTGAAGGGGTGGCCCATGAGGAACAGGGTCAAGACTGATTTGCATATGGCTGGGTCCAAACTGGGGTGGCGTAGTGGGCAAAAGAAAATAAGATGTAACCCATATCTCTTGACTGGCGGTGAATGTTTGATTTATTCAGCATTCTATCCATCATTTGTTGCTGTAGCACTTTATGGAGATATGATGGGCACTGTTGTGGGTGGTATTGAGGGAATCTGTGGCAATAAGGTCATGGGTGGCGGCGTCAAAAATGATTGTCACACCGGGTTCAACAGTGGTAAAGCCTGCCCTTAGCCACACCTCTGTCAGGCTACGGGGAGAAATGCTCTAGATACATTGTATTTTGTGGTGAATTTCCATACTTCAAAGAAACATCATAGAAATATAAATACTTTGCAGGCTGACCTGCATATCTGTGCCTTCTCATTAAAGTGTGTTATGTGCGGATCAAGATTTCTACCTTTGCACTCTATGTAAATGTAGGAAGAAAAAGACAATTGGGTCCAAGCTGGCGGTTATATATCCTAAAAGATGCCAGATTCTAGTACACAATGTGAAAGAACAGAGGATGTCTGGTTGGATGCAGTCAGAGACAGTGTCTATCTATCCGGAACTCAACAAGGCTAACTAACTGCGCTTCAAATGAGAACTTGTTAAAGATCAAAGCTCAGCAAACTCAGACCTTGAAAAGATAATGTTTCTAACCATAGAGACTGCAGTTTTCTAGATGGATATCTTGTTTTAACCGGCCTTCAGAAACCTGTGATGCTTTTTTTAGGAAAATAGAAAAATATGTTTTTGTCTGGACTGGTGTCAGGGGTCACAGTTGCCTAGAAAGAGTTGTAGGGAGCTCCCTACAACTGGTGTAGGTCATCCATCGACTAAGAGAAGCACACTAGTTAACCAATAATCATCTTACTCTAGTCCTGGACACTGACACCCAGCACTTAATGCTCTCCTAAACCAAGAGCATGTTTAGTTCAACATCTCCCTGTAGACCACAGCAGGAAAGTGGCATTTCTTGCTCTTAACCCCTTCGCAGCGGGGGTAAATCCCCCGCTGTGCTGGGGGTCGGGGGCGCGCACAGTGCCCCCGTGCTCATGACGAGCTTAGCTTGTCATGAGGCACAGTGCTCGTTTGCTCATGACGAGCTGAGCTCGTCATGACCACACCCGTTCCTGTGGAATGCTCAGCACAGCAAGCAGGGGAATTATCCCCGCGTGTGAGCGTTCCACGGCTCATGACGAGCTCATCTCGTCATGAGCACCGGAGCACCGTGCCTCATGATGTGCTGATGCAAAGAGTAATATACTTAGAACAATAAATATAGACACAATCGATTACAAATGCACAGAAATTTTAAACTGACAACTTCACAAATATGTAGCATATAATTCACGTTTTTTGCATAAGGTGCGTAAAGAGGTCGACGGCGTTTCGGTCCCACTACAGAGTCATGGGGACCATCATCAGGACATTATATTAATGCCTATTGGTTGAAAGCCTCTATTGCCGAGGGGGGGCTACCCCGGTTTGCTCGGGATAGGAGCAAGAGTTGCAGTGTTGGCCTTGGTCAGGCGGTCGAGTAATTACCCCGAATCGGTATTTCAGTAGATACGCATTGACTCGTGGGTCAAGACGCGGTTTAGGAATTACCGGTTTAGTCGGCTTCAATTCACTTCCGTGCAATGCTACATATTTGTGAAGGTGTCAGTTTAAAATTTCTGTGCATTTGCAATACTCCAGAAAACTGCAGCTTTTTCCTTAAAAGCCCTGTTTTGGCTTGTGCTTCCTTCACTGTATTGATCTGTATGTGTCTTGGTACAGGCTTGTGCCCCACTACGTTGATCTGTTGAAGGAATCCTTTTCCGTGCATTTTTTGATTGAAGTAAAGATTGAGACCTCTGTCCGGCTGGACATGTCATTTTGAATATAGAATCGATTGTGTCTATATTTATTGGTCTAAGTATATCACTCTTTGCATGGGACCACTGTTGTTTTGAATTAATATACTCCCCGAGGTCCTATGCTGATTGACTTGGGGTTCCCTTGTTGACTTTAATATATCATGATGAACTGAGCTCGTCATGAGCATGGAAAAGGTTAGATCAGGATCTGGAAGGCTGATATAAACACAGAGGTAGAGGCAACTATTTCAGTGCTGTTCTTTTAGGTGCCAGGGGTTCACTCAACACAGCAGGGTAGGATGGCTTCCTCCATCTCTGTTCTAGACGGATTCTGAACTGCCATGAACATTTACAAGAAATATAAAGTTTGCAATGGACATTTAAAAGTAGTATGAAGTTTGCATGGGTATATAAAATGGAGATCTCTTTTGCCATTGACATTTACAAGGAAGATCTAGTTTGGGATTGGTAAGCGAATTCAGACAAATTAGTAAGACGAGTTAACGGTCTACGCGGCCACTCTCCTTCCAGATTACTATATTCAGGTACAAGGAGGTGACTAGTAGTGTCTGGAAATGCACAAATCCCTTTGTGCCAAACTTCCAGCATCTTGGATTTTTAAAACTCTGTGGGTGAGCTCTGCACTACCTTTCAGTTTCACCATTTTAAACCAGTTCTGGCCATTCCACTGTGAATAAATTCCTCTGTCTTCTGGCAAACCTAGCACTGTGCTTTTCACAGAGGAGCTTGAAGTGTTGGGGAGGGGAATCTTTTTAAAAGACTGTGAGTGGAATGTGTCAGGAAAGCAAGCCCATGGCCGCTTGCGAATTATTTCCTGGTTTGCACACATGTAAACCCTTCGAAGCTCAGAGCTGACAAATATCCATGCTAGGGACAAAGGATTGCTTTTTTCTCTCCACAAAATCACTTTTCATTATTTTTTCTTCACAGAGCATAAAGCACTATGTTATAATCTGTTGTGTCAGCGGGTATTGATGGGTATGTATTCTTTTCTCTTACAGACTTATGTTTTAACATTTTCTGTTTGCTTTCAGAGAAAAGGAGATATGTTATAATCTATGAATAATGTCTCCTTATGTATGTTCCTGCCATCTGGGTGATGTCCATTAGAATGCTTCAGTGCTGTGATGTAATATAGAATGTTCAGTGCTGTGGGGAGACTAATGACAGTTTAGATGGGGCTGAGCTACCTGCTGGCTGCTCCTGGTGGGGCTAGATTTGAGCTAGACTTTGACTAGATCTTGACTAACTTAACATCTTAATAAATACATCTTAAAATATACCTACTTGCCTGGACCAACTTACTACACACTACCACATGAAATTAAATTTAGATTAAAGAGGAATAATTCGTAACCTCGATAGTTCGGGCATGTACTACTTTTCATTTGGTTTCTTTTTATTTTACTCTTAAATTGAGTACAATAAACTCTGGTGCACAGTCTAAATATCGAGTTTTATATATTTACCTACAAAAATATCGAGTTGGAAATATCGAAGGTATAGAATATCGAGGTCAAGAATATCGTTGGACAGAATATCGACCCTAAGGTAAGTAATATTGATTTTTTTTAATATCGATGTAAGTAATATCGATGTTAGTAATATCGATAGCATATATATCGATGTAACTAATCTCGATGTTACTAATATCGATATTTGTATTATTGTTATGTATATTATTATGTATGTGTAATATGTTTTTGTTAAGTATTTTAATTGTTTTAAATTATATGTGTACTATTTTTATATATTAATAATGTTATTTTTAAGTAAAGTTTATGTTTTAGTACCGGAGCGGGTTGTGGGTTTATAGGGGAATAGGGTGGGAAGTAATTTAAATATACTAAATTAATTATTAATTTGTAGAAATTATAAATTAATTTTAATTAATTTTTGTTTTTATTTCTGTAGTGGGTTGTGGGTAATGGATAATTATTTTATTCATAATTAATTGGCAATTACTTATTTTAATTGATAATACATTTTTTGATATGTAATCAATGCTTTTAAATGTTAATTAATTTGTTTAATTGGCAATTAATGTTTTAATTGGTAATTATTTATTTTAATTGGTAATTATTTTTTAATTGGTAAATCATTTTGTTATTTGGCAATTAATATTTTTAATTGGTAATTAATTTCTATTATTTGGAAATTATTTTGTAATTACTTGGTAATCAATGTTTCATAAAAAGTATTATTTGGTATGAAAAATAATTTTATTGTTTAATAATTTTTAATTGTGAATTAATTTTAAAAGTAATATTTCTTTGTATTGAAAAATATTTTATTGTTTAATGTTTATTTGGTGACTAATATTTATTAATTAATATGTATTGGTATTTATTTTTTAATGTATTGTTAATTAATTATTCAATTGTAATTGCTTTTAATAATTATTAATTGTTTGTAAATGATGTAGATTTATTTAAAAATTAAATTATTTATTATTTTAAATACAAAAATTATTTATAAGTATGTTATATTTAAATTCTACGCTATCCAACGTTTTCCTTACTGTTTCACTCCCTGGAGTTGGAATAGTAATTTTACCCATACGTTATCCAACGTTTTCCCTACTGTAGCCCCCTCTGGAGTTGGAATACTAATTTTTACCCCTACGCTATCCAACGCTTTCCTACTGTTGCACCCTCTGGAGTTGGAATAGTGATTTTTACCCCTACGCTATCCAACGCTTTCCCTACTGTTGCCCCATCTGGAGTTGGAATAGTAATTTTTACCTCTATGCTATCCAATGCTTTCCCTACTGTAGCACTCTTTGGAGTTGGAATAGTAATTTTTACCCCTACACTATCCAATGCTTTCCCTACTGTTACACCCTCTGGAGTTGGAATAGTAATTTTTACCCCTACGCTATCCATTGCTTTCCCTACTGGTACACCCTCTGGAGTTGGAATAATAATTTTTACCCCTAAGCTATCCAACGCTTTCCCTACTGTTCCACCCTCGGGAGTTGAAATAGTAATTTTTACCCATACGCTATCCAACGCTTTCTCTACTGTTGCCCCCTCTGGAGTTGGAATAGTAATTTTTACCTTTACGCTATCCAACGCTTTCCCTACTGTAGCACTCTTTGGAGTTGGAATAGTAATTTTTACCTCTACGCTATCCAACGCATTCCCTACTGTTACACCCTTTGGAGTTGGAATAGTAATTTTTACCCCTACGCTATCCAACGCTTTCCCTACTGATACACCCTCTTGAGTTGGAATAGTAATTTTTACCCCCAAGCTATCCAATTCTTTCCCTACTGTTCCACCCTCTGGAGTTGGAATAGTAATTTTTACCCCTACGCTATCCAACGCTTTCCCTACTGTTCCACCCTCTGGAGTTGGAATAGTAATTTTTACCCCTACGCTATCCAACGCTTTCCCTACTGTTGCCCCTCTGGAAATGGAATAGTAATTGTTACCCCTACGCTATCCAATGCTTTCCCTACTGTAGCACCCAATGTTATCATTACTGTAGTTTTTTTGGACTTTGAACAGTACTTTTATTTATTTAGCTATTTAATATTTTTATAATTACTTTTTGATAATGTAGTATAATAATAATTTAAAAAATATTGAAAGTATATTTAATTTTTTAATGTATTAAATATAATTATTTACTTTTTATTTATGTTATTGCTTAATGTTTAGATGCATTTGTAATGTATCATATTTTCTAATAATTTATGAGTTATTAAAATAATTATTACAACGTATTATTAAGTATATATTATATATTTTACGTATATATTTAATTCATGTTATATTATTGTATATTTATTATTTATTAATTTTAAACATTATTAAATATTGTTAACTATGTTTATTTGGTTTATAAGTATTATTTACTTTATTTTACACTTTTTTAATTACAAAAAAAAACCAATATTATTTATTACGATATTTTTAACATCAATATTTTTTTTGATCTTTTTGTACTTACCATGTTGTAGATAGGATGTCGATATTCTTGCCTTCGATATTCCAGCTTCGATTTTTCTGTAGGTCGATATTTTGTCCGTCGATATTCTGTCAGTGATTCATAAACTCTATGGTTTCAGACCCTCCCTTTTTCCTTGATTTGTTTCTAGTTGCCACTGAAGAAGGGACACTGTGATCTCGAAATGCATTTGGCATATTAGAGAATTTAACATTTCTTCAATTTTTTGTAATTTAAGGCACTCTAGAGTGCCTCAAAACTCAAAAACTGTAGGAGTGACTCATTGTATTAGTTTGGAATATTGACATTGTCCATTATTAAATGGGAATACAAACAATCATAATAGCAATTGTAATTAATAAAAAACATTCTGCTATACAAAGGAAGAATTGGAGTGATAGATTCATGAGTAGTGGATACAATTTCCAACCAATTAGTGTTGCTTGGTCATTGGTATTACAGATATTCATGGATAGCCATTTAAGGGACTGCAGTGATGCTGGTCTCAAGCACAAGCTATGGATGGGTCATTCGCTTGCCATTGCTTTGCCAGTCAATCGGGTAAAATCTTATTAGGGCTTGAAAAATCCACTCGCTTGCTCGCTATGGTGAGCCAGATTTAATCAGAATAAGCTATTTTTAGGGCCTACTCACCCTTTCTGGCGAGTTGGAAGACAAACTGACTTTTGACCTCTGTCTTTGAAAGCTGAGCAGATGTGACAAGATTTAAAGGCATCTCTATTGTGAATGAGCAATAAAGATGCCTTTAAATCTTTTTTATCTTGTCACATTTGATCTCTTTCAGAGACAGAGGTCAGTACATTACAGTTAGTTCGAAAAGATTTTTCAAGTTACTAAACCTGCAGCTCCTGTAATATTTTATGAATTTTTAAGCCCTGCTTATCACTACTAAAAGTAAAAAAGGCAACTAATCTCCCTACAGATTAAAGATGATATCATGAATGAATGAGGTCTGCATCTGTTTTTAAAATGCTACACTGTTTTAAGCACCTATATTTAACTCAGAAGGTATTCGACGTAATGCACAAGCTTTACACATCACAGACTCATTACTGTAGGGACAACAATGGAGCGCTACTACTTGCTTGCCACTGTAAGCCATCATGAGTGATGCTAGTTCTGGGAATTGATACAGCACCTTTAGCTATTGTTACTTATAAGATGTACAGCTTCTCTGCTTACTGTCAATAAAACCCAATACCCATACTGATTACACAAAATATATAATTCACTGAAAAAACAAAGATTAAAGTGACATTATAGTCAGATGAAAATGTCAGTAAAACATAACATCTTAAACACAAAAGCCACTGAAATTCACCAGTTATAGTTACCTAAAGTAACTATATGTAATCTGTTACAGTCAGATGAAGGCTCAAACCAGATATCCAAGCAAGGCACATTCCTATCAGCCTCCGGTAAGAAAGAGTGAATAGATGCTAGTTTATCGGAAAGCAATCTTGCAAGCGTATTGCAGCTAGCCTCAGATGGAGGGGTGGAAGAAGAAACGCAATCAAGGGATGTTAAAGATTTCACAATAGCAAGTAGATTAATTTTGGGCCACCTTAATTTTGTTGGCATAAAATGAACACCGTACCTACCTTATGTGTCTTTGCCAGGTTTTTAATGCTTATTGGTACTAATTCCTAGTAGCCCGATTAGAGTCTTTGAGCCATAAGAGCTCATAGCGCTTACATTGCTCCTTAAGGACAGATAACTCCTCATTAAACCACTCCGCCTTAGGTGCGGATCAGCAAACTGTCCTATCAACAACAGGAGCAAGTGACTCTAATGCACCAATTATCCAAACTTTGACTTGAAAACTAGCAGAAGTAACACAGCTATCAAGGTTAGGGCGATTTGTGGCAACAGCCTTAGTAAAACTGGCAGGAGTAATCCTAGATCAGTTCCTAGACTATATAAACATATATTACCTACTGGGAGTAGCCAGTGGGAAGCTATAGTTAGAACCTAATTACTATTAAAAAGCAATTTTTGTGTTGCTTATATATTTGGCGCCCAAGGAAGACTTTTTACAAACTTTTCCAAATTAGAACTCACTTAAGCTGCAGTCTGGAAAGTGTTGGGTGGACTGTGAAGCGGGGGCTGAAAAAAAGAGTGGATCCCAAAATGTTCCTGTGTTAATTCCTATCGATGTTTTAGCCCCACCAGCAGCCCGAACTGCTGGACGGAATTATGCCAAATTTGGCAGAAAGCTAGATATTAGCCCGCAGATCGTGCTTTTTATGATTCGGTGTAAATCCATTCAGTAGTTTTTGACCTATTAAGCAGGAAACCAATTTCTGTATATAGGGATGCAGATCCACCGTCTAGGTCCTGATTGGATGGCCGCACCTTCACAGAAAAGCTTCAGCTGGCATTTTGTTTGTCGCATGGCTGAGAGTTGGGAGAAGAAGCGTTCAAAAACAGATAAGGGGTCAGGACCACATAGAACACATAGGGGAAACCCTTAGGGACCCCTCATGGGCAAACGTTGTCCACTTTTCCTTTCAATGTCCGATCCATAGATTCGTGGATTCCCCGCAGGGCTCACTGTGGCCCATTTGTAAAATCACAGAGGATCCGCGAATCCAGACAAAAAAATTACACAAACAAACACTGCCTGCAACCCCATACTTGGGTTTGGGTGCATGTGGTAGGATTGGCCACAAGGCCAGGCCCTGCAGCCAAACCCCCACCTCTCACGGTCAAAGGCCGTTTGTGGCGCTGGGTATATTAACATGTATGCTAAAAGAATCACAGCAACTCACTGGAAAAACAAAAAGTTACAGAGACGTTATAGTTAGGTTCTTAATTTAGTTGCACAAAAGAATAGAAATTCAGCAGTTATAGTTATACTTATAGTTAGACTTATCTGAAGAAACTATAACTTGACCCATTAAGTGACTTAAGGCAACGAGTCTTAGTTTCTTAACACAATTCTAACTATAAGTACAACTACAACTGCTGAATTTCTATGGTTTTGTGTAACTCAATACAGAACCTTGTTTTTTCAGTGAATCTATATATAGTCACTGAAAAAACAAAGGTTACAGGGACATTATAGTTAGACTTTGAAATATATATGTATATATATTTATTACACACACACACACACACACACACACATAAATATATATATGTATATATGTATTTCATTAGTTGCTTTACCTAGAGCTACTGTGCCACTCCCTTGATAACAGATTTGAGAGCGATCCGGGCATCTCACAACAGCAGCGTTCTGAGAGGAGCACTGATCCTCCAAGGTACTGATGCAGGAATAACATTCCTGATCGCCAGGGACCAAAGAGCTATTGCCTGAAAGGAAACAAAAGGAAACATGTTGCTTATTGTCCCAAACTAACAAAGCATGTTTATATCAGAAACATCCAAACACAGAAAAACTAACTGGGAAGAACATAGATGGTCAAAATGGTGGCCCTAATGTTAAAGGTCCATACAGTGAATTATGTTTCCTGGGCTACATATAGGATTGGTTTACCAAGATTTGCACTCTCATTGCTACAGGGCTTTACATCCACATCAGTCTTATAAAGGTCCAAAAAGCTGCTTTCTATGAATAGGTGTGCCTTACTGCTGGAAATTCAGGAATATGTCACAGCTACTCTGAGAAAAAAATCTTTGTAAAACAGGTCACAGGCTAGAAACATCTGGATCACCTTTGACTAACATCTATTTATTCTCTGGACTAGTTTGATGCTTCTACATACATTCCTGATGCTGGCGTAATTGTATCACTTTCATTATGCATCCTACACAGTGCTATAACAACTTTTAAACATGGTGTCTTAGAGAATGTGGTCCAAATAGACAACTACTCTCAAATCCATTGGTTCAAATTTGTGATTGAAAACGTTTTGTCACTTCGATATTCTCAAGAACGTGGGATAATGATTGCAAAATATGCTTAACGCAACTCTTCACATTGCAGTCTATCGAGGGAAAATAATGCCATGCTAACCTTGAATTCTCAACATGACAGTACCGAGCGACAGTCTCACAAAAAGACGTAAAATTACTGCGATAAAGTCACCGGGATGGCGATAAAAAAGTAACCCCCAATGCGAAGAAAAGTTGCAATGGGCCCAACCGCGTAAAAAAAAGTCCGCACTAATCTTCCCCAGGCCTGCAATTCACATACATCAGACAGGAAAAATCACTCTACAAGTAGAAAAAAAAACATACAAACAAAAGCCAAACAGCAGCGAAGCACAATGGAGGTAGCTGGAGCCCCACAAGCCCCCAAGAAGAGAGGGAAGAAGCGGATCCTGTTAACAGAGGTGGTAGAACACCATCAACTACTGTTCGTCACTTCCAATGTGTCATTGGTAACAAAAAATGGAATATGGCAGTCCATCGTGGACAAGGTGAATCCAGTCGGAGTGCTACAGAGGACAATGGAAGAGGTCAAGAGGTGCTGGAATGATGTCAAGCGCAAAACCAAGCAGAAACTCGGCCAACAACCAGAAGGCAGCAATACAGGCTGGAGGTGGGAGTCCAGCGCCACAGAGGAACTGGACAAGATGGAAATGGTGTCCACAGTCATCAGTGGGGAGGCGGTGGCAGGAGTTGAGGGACGGGACACTGCTCAACATGACTGGACACAACAGCACCAGGGTGAGTAACAACCAGGGACTGGGGGGATGAGGAGAGATGGGCACAATGGCACACATGCACAATTAAGTAGATCACATCTGCGGACAAAACATGGCCCAGACCCCCAACTCCCACTAAGAGACCAACTTACCCAAGTATGCAACATATTAGCACTGTGTAAGCACAGAAGTCAAAGGCACATCGCATGAAAGGGAGAAGGGGCAGCAAAGTCAGAGCTGTAGGGGCGACTCCCTCAAAATCCTGCACACACACAAAACAGGCAGAGCACATCAACATTGACAACAATGTTGTACAAACCGCAACACATCCACAACAGAACAGAGGACACAACTTGTGCTGCTTGTGTTTAGAAACTGGCAAATCACATTTGGCATTGCAGGGAAATGTGAGATGACGATGTACAAGTACAAAGAGACATCTGTGATGGTGTCAAAATGTCCACTGTCCCGCATCAAATAGGCAGCTCCTCCCAAGCGGTCAAAATATACACTGTCATGCAGTCTGAATGCAAACATGTACAATGCGTCAACATACATGTGAACACAATGTTAAACTGCATCTCCCCTTCACATTAGAGAGGGAAATCCAACGCCTCCTGCAGAACAGGCCGAACATCTCTTCTCTGATGACGAAAAGGACCACCACACCTTCGACCCCGACGCACTCCAACAGCTCGTGGACAGCCTCTGAACCCTACCTCCAGGAGCAGGGAAGCCCAGCTGCTACGAGGAAACCCCACCTCCTGCACAGACCACACAGCAGGCAGCACCCACCACCACGGCTACCTCCCAGGACCCCCACAAAGACCACATGGACTTGCAACGCCATGTGTTGGGGTGCCAGGAGTAGCTGGCTGAACAGGTGTGGGTGGGGTTCGACCACATGACAGCCAAACTAGATGCCATACGTGGGTGTCTAAGTCCCATCGAGACCACACACAGTCCCTAACGGAAACCCACAATCCACTCCATGCTCTCCAATGAACCATGGCTGACATTGCTGGAGTCTTGACTCAGAGACAATAACAACTGTCTAGTCAAAGTGGCCCTAGTGATGTCACTAGGGAGTTGGGATACATACAGAGGAGAATGGAGACCATGGAGCGGACGCAGGCGGAAAGAGCAGCTGCCATAGCCGCACACCAGTGAGAGGTAGCTGGGTTCCTCAATGCCCTAAAGATCCTCCTCATGGCATTGCTGCCACAAGCCCTGGCGCTGATGAATGCTGCTGCTACCACTCCCTCCTCATCTCTGCCCCAGAAGTGTCAGTGCCAAACAGTGCTGGAGACAGAACACCACCGCCCACACGTGAGGCACATGAAACAGCAGAGGATGAAGATGAGGATAAATCTGCATTACTGGCAATAAGAAAACTGTAGCATTCATCTCCACCATATGAACGGTTTTTGCTTGGTTCTGCCTTCTGCATTTTCACCTTCCACTGTCGCCCGATACACTCAGAATTCAAACTGAGTTCTGTACTCTTCCCCTTCCGTTAAAATTGTCATTCCCTGAAGGACTCTGGCTGGCCCTCCATGGGCCAAGAATGTAAAGTGGAGTTTGCATGGCACTGTACTGCTCCAGCTACAACACTCCACTGAATGTGCATTAAACATTCATATATACACAGATGTGTCATGTTTATGATCTTTAAAGTGTGGAAGTATGGATAAATGTAGGATCAGTGATTCCACCTTGCGTCCATGTTGCTCATGTTGTGGGACTTGGGTCACAGGGTAACACATTGCGATTGCGGTCTGGCTCGCGCCGGCACTACAACAAGGACACACGCATTAGTTGCTCCCTTGTCCATCCCAGAACGGAACCACACCCAGAACCCCGGGGTCATTGTTCACACCCTTACGCTGGCCTGGCATACGCCAGGCCAGCCTACTCCGCTTACTTTTACAGGGGGGGAACGACAACGCTACATGTCCCAGGTCTTCCTTGTAGTGATCTGCTGATCACAGGATTAGTTGTCAGCATGCCACAGCCACTCTCTCATGGATGGTTTACACCCACACCACACCCATCCAGCACATGCATCACAGGACAAGTGGCCAATAAAAAAGGCAGGGCGCACGTGCCTGACGCCATTTCCACTCTCTATCTGGGTGTATCCGTGGGGTTATTATTAATGCTTGAGGGCCTAGGGTCCTACCACATCACATTCCCCAGTGTCGGAGGTAAAATGATGGTGTCCTCACCACGCTACCCAATCATAGAGGGTCCATGACTTGCGGGGCAAAGACTTGGTGGCACCGGATACACTGCGGCCGGCACAGGCACACCGCCACGGGACAGTGACTTTCGGTGCACTGAGGTAGGGTCACCTTAAGTGCTGAGCGGGTGTGCCCCATCCTGGCTGTCCGGACTGGTAAGGATTTCTGTAAGCCCTGCTAGACCCCAGTGTAGGCCTGAGACAGCGGGCAGTGCTGGCCTACCGGCACGTGGCATTGCCTCGCGGGTAACAGAGTTAGTGGCACCCAAAGGGTTGAGTGGGTGTGCAGCCTGCAATGATGCAGTGTGCATTGATTTGAACTCTGCCATAGTGAACTCTAGAACCAGAATCAAGTGTGTGACTGAGCGGGGCTGCATGATGTGGAGGGTGCCATGTTCGCGGGCTTGGGGCTTGCACCGGCATGTGGTGGGCCCTCTTGGGGACACGCCAGTGGCGGAAGGTGAGCAGTGAGGCCTGGGTGCACAGGGGCAGGCAGTCACTGCTGGGCAGTGGGAGGGGCTGGGGTGCAGCTGCCTGGGTACGCATGGGCAGGCATGCGATTATAGCGTGTGCAATTGTATGTACTCTGCCATTCATGAATCTGGACTCTCTTTTGGATAAGGGACCTGGTGGACTGCAGTGTATACAGGCACGTGGTTGGAGAAACACCGGTGGCAGTAGGTGAGCAGTGAGGCCTGCGTCCGCATTGTTGGCACTCTCTCTCCCTCTCTCTCTCTTTCTCTCTCTCTCTCTCTCTCTCTCTCTCTCTCTCTCTTTCTCTCTTTCTCTCTCCCTCTCTTTTTCTCTCTCTCTCTCCATCTCTTTCTCTCTCCTACTCTTTCTCTCTTCCTCTCTTTCTGTCTCCCTCTCTTTCTCTCCCCCACTCACCCTCTCGTTCTCCATCTCTTTTTCTCTCCCTCTTTCCCTCTTTCTCTCTCCCTCTCTCTCTCTCTTCCTCTCTCCCTCTTTCTCTCTCTCTCTCTCTCTCTCTCTCTCTCTCTCTCTCTCTCTCTGTCGCTCTCTCTCTCTGTCCTCTGATGAGCGTATGACACACCTTCTTATCTAGAATTTTGCCTTGCAGGCTGTGACCTACAGATTGTCCCTAGAAGACCCGCCATGACGCTTCAGAATAGTTGTTTTACATTTATTTGAATAAAATGTTTTGTTTGGCGATTCAAAGATGAATGAGTCATTCTCCTTTTTCTGTCCACACATGCATGTTAAGCGTTGTGATTGTGCGACATCAGGCGAATTGTTTTGTTCATGGTTTCGTGAAGTTGATGTAACATATCTTTGTCTGGGGGGTGGTGGGGTGCCCGGGGTAGGGCCCCTGGGGGGCAGGAGGAGGGAAGTCCTTGGGGTGGTGGCTGTGGGTGTTGTGGCCCTCTTCGGGCTCCGATCTGCATGATCAGTAGCTCCATGGCATATGTTGTTCTTCTGGTGTGGCTCTGGGCTGGGCTCCCTTTTATGGTGCAGGTTGTCGTCCGACTTTACACCTGGTAAGAGCAGGTGTTAAATTTCTGCTGCTAACACGCCTTATCGCCTGTTTTGGGATCTTATTGCCGATCTAGCTGGTCATTGAGAATGTTGCAGAGTGGTGTTGTTGCAGCTTTTTGCACGGCAACACCTACTCTGCATCTCATTAGCTATAGTTGCCGGGGTCATCGGTGGCAATGTTTTTTTAGGCTGCTATTGCAGGTAAACTGGTGATATGGGCTTTTAGCACCAGCTTGTGAATGGGACGATAAATGTATTGCCATTTTGGCTGTGATAAAGTGCTGATAACTCGGTGATATGTCCTTGAGAATATGCCCTTATGTGTTCTAGTATAATTTATATAACAACTCATTCCTCGTCAACCAAAGCACATCATCTCTGAAGGACGCTTTTCTGTTTCAAATGAGGGATTTCTGGGAAATATTTAGAATGTCAGGTAACATGAACAAAATGTTTCAGATGGCTCCAAATAGTATCTTCTGATCAATCAAACTTTGAAAATGAATCAATTAAAACCATTTTCATTTGCTTAGATCCTCTAGAAGGTAGTAACCCATATGCTTATTTACTATAATTCTGTGTGTCAAACAGAACCACCCCAGAGACTCTTTTCTGCTTTGATCATGTGGGCTTTAGTCCTCACTAAACTCATGCAATGCAACACAGCACGGGAACTTACTGCGCTGCATAGCGTGAAAGGAAGAGAGAAGAAATGCACCATATTTTCTAAGATATTTCACGCTTCTACTCTCTTTGCGCAGGCACACTTGTAGCATCCTAACGCCCCTACAGGCAACCTTGCATCATGCTGCAAGGGTACATGCATTCCGCCCGCCATCCTGTCAGGGATTGGGACCGCCCGCCATAAGGGCGGGGGTCCCGTGGGGGGTATTAGGATGTGCCCGCCACAGTGGCGGGCACATCCTGTATTTTTAGCATTGTGGTGGGCTGTGCTCTCTGCACCGCCCGCCACAATGCTAAAAATGCATTTCAGCATTTGCATTTACAAAGCGGCAGGCACCGCGCGGTGCATGCCGCTTTGTAAATGCAAATGAAGGGGGGTACCACAGGTACCCCCCGTGTGCACCCCCCACCTCTCCTTCACTCTGGGGCCCCCAGAGTGAAGACCGCATACCTTTCCGTGGCGGCAATGCCGCCACGGAAAGGCATTGTTAAATGCCCATTGTAATATGGCTGGCGGTGTCTGATAGACACCGCCACCATATTATTCCTTTTCCGCCCCGGCCGCAAGGCGACCGGGGCAGAAAAGCGGCGGACGGTCTTTCCGTCCGCCGAGGTCCCCCGCCATACTAATATGGCGGGGGGAAACGAGTGAGGATGTCGGGCGGATTGCCCCCGCCAGGCTGGTGGTGGCTACCGCCAGACTGGCGGGGGCAATCCGCCCGACATCATAATGGGCCCCTAGATCTCTTTGTATGTGGGCTGCACAATGGAACAGACATGCAAAGAGGAAGCAACAAGTAGTAGTATAGATATTTCACTTTGTTGCGCAAAGGACCATTCTGCCGCAAATTCAGGTTGAATTGCTGTGGTAAATCCTGGTTAGTATGATTTGCATGGATTTCTAAAAGTCACTAAAGCACTTGCACTGCCTTGGGTTGACTTGTGTGCTGTAAGGACAATTCAAGTGCTTAGTAAAATTGGCCTAATACTTAAAACCTATTCTACGAGCAATGTCGGAGTAGACCTGATACACTTTCTTGATATTGGTTAAAGGTATCACTCACTGAAGAAGCAGTCCTAGTGCAGTTACTCATATTTGAGTCTAGTGTCCATATAAAGTAGTTGAACAAAATATAAACAAAATATAACAATAATCACTTAGTCGTACCACAAAGACATCCAATGCACCCTGCTTGCACGAAACTTAATTTCTATTATAATCTAAGTTTTTTTAACGTGGATGATTTTAGAATGAACTGTTGTAGCTTGTGTTTATTTGTTTAATAAATATGGTTTGAATAAAAGTATGACTGTGCCTTAAGTCTAGCCTTGTTGTATTTTTCAAATGTACAATATGCAAAGAAACCATAGAAGCTTTTTGGTTTTGGATACTAACACCATGCTTTAAATTGGCATTCATGTTTCTTCTGAATAAATATATATAAATAAAGAACATATGGAGATTGTTGTAGCAATCTAGAAAAGGACAAAGACAATGAATGTCTTCCATACGGTAGTGAGTTACCTTTTCTCTAGTTGAGTTAGATCTGCATGTTGAGAAGTTATGTGCCGGTTCTTTAACTATTTTTTTTTCACTGACATAATTCCTATTAAGAGCCACAGTTAATGGCCCTTTCAAAAATGGGACTAGCAGGGGGGGGCGTGGCTTGGCGCCGTAGGTGATGGCGGCGCCTGAGTGAAGCTCCGCCGAGGCACCGGGAGTCTTCCCTCACTCTCCGCTATGTTCCTGTGCTAAAAGCCTCCTATTGACGTCGGAACATCTCTGCATGGCTGCGGCACTCTTGGCGGCCTTTCTACAGCGACGGAGAAGGAGATAATCGCTGCTTCGCAGCCACGAACGTTCCGGTGAGCGCAGCCGCCATTTTAGACACCCAGTCCCGGAACGGCTCTATCGCGGAGACGACTTTAAGTCTCCGTCCTGCCTTCAAGTGTGCGCTCTTCATCACCGGGCCACACATGCACCTCCTCATGACCCAGTCTCGTTGCTGTCTTTTTTTCGGCGCTCCATACATGAGGTAAAATTTTTCTTTTTTTTTTTTTTTCCCCTCATACAGTGCGTCCGCCATCTTAAGAGCTCCACAATCTCTTTTCCCACATGTTGGACTATTTTTCTTTATACCTCAAAATCTGGCTTTCCACGCCCAATATTTTACACGGTCCTTTCTGGAGCGGTTTTCTGCATACATTCTCGCTCCATTGTAAGTAGGGATGGTAGAATGCGTACTATCCTTACTAGCTAACCTATTTTTGTGGGAATTGCCTCAATGACGCACCAGCCTCCTTTTTACCTCTTTTTCTGCCCAGTCATGTCTTGGTGATTTCTCCTTATTATTGGTCTGGCTGATCCTCTTTTTTGTTAAGGAATCACATGACTTTCAACGCAGTTTGTGAATACGCTGTGTGAGGCACTTGGTTGCACATCTCCGCCATCTTGCTCTTTGCTCTACTTGATTGGCTCTTCATTACTGAGGTCGCTTTCAGCTTTTTTCCTGGCTAAATACCAATTGACATTTATTTTTTGCTTTTCTGCATATTTCCATGGGAAAACAGCAACTCATGTCTCGCTCTTCTTTTAAAGCATCTTCAAAGGTGGCTTTTATCAAGAACTCGAAAGTCTTTTCTGCTCTCTCCAACTTAGAAGACTCTCGTTCACCTTCAGGTTCGGAGGAACTAATGGACACGCCGTCCCCTACCACATTGGGGAAAACGGCCACCAAGCGGTTAAAGAAAAATCCTCTTTCTCCGCCCAAGTCACCATCCCCGGTATCCATGGAGCTGCTACTGGAAGAAATACGCTCCTTTCGTCCTTTTCTCGAGGAAATTGGATCACTCCGCCCTTTTATGGAGGAGACTAATGCCAAACTTCAGGTCCTCACGGACAATTGGTCTCAACTTGACACAAGAGTCTCTTCGGTGGAACACTCTGTTGCATCCTTTCAGGAATCACAAGCCAAAGTTGCACATCTGTCTTCACAAGTCGGATCTCTGCAAAAGCAGGTGGAGGAGTTGGAAAATAGAGGCAGGCGTAATAATCTTCGCATTTACGGCCTTGCGGAAAATCTTGAAGGGTCAGACCCGATTGCTTTTTTCAAATCCTTCCTTCCTAAATTGCTCCATCTACCGCAGGATACATCTCTCAACATCCAACGTGCACACCGCTTGGGACGCCTACCTACATCCCTCTCCATGTCTCAAAGGCCTAGAGGTGTCATCCTCTACTTCCTGGAGTATACTGATCTTTTGAAAGTTCTTGCAGCGGCAAAGGCTCTTCCCAAATTGACATGGCTTGAATCCCCGCTATACTTCGCTCAGGATTATGCCAAAGCCACTGCCAACCGTAGGAAAGCTTTCCTTAGCATGAGAGAGGTCCTTCGCGGCATGGGCGCCCGATATGGCTTATATCATCCATGTTTGTTTAAGGTTACCTATAACAACAAAACCACCACCTATGAAGATCCGGTGAGATTGCAGAGTTTCATCAATGCTCATCGTACTTCTACTATGGATACCTCCGGTCCTTCATCGTCTTCTCCTGGTTGATTCTTCATAATGTTGCCGGTCTGGAGACTTACGCTCTTCTATTGCTGTGTTGTTGTTCGCCTCAGGTTTTAGGCTAATTACTTGATTCTGTTAGTCTTTTCAAGTCTTACTCACACGTTCTGTTGGTATGGCTTCCCCTTGTTTTTGACGTTTCATGTTTACTTGCTTGTTTTTCTCCCTTCTCCATATTTTGAAGTTCCCCATTGTGTCCTTTCCCTTATTTTCATTTTTTGCTCTTGCTTTCTACTTTGTACTATTTTCTCAGATTACCCCGTATTTGTTTCCACAGGAACTCATTGACCCATGATGACATCTCCCTGGTTCCTCGCCCGGTTGTCCTCAGTTGTGTTGCCTTCCCTACCTGGCTCCTTCCCCCCTCATCTTCTTCTCGTATTCTCCCTTCATAGGTATGTTTTCCTCATGTTTTTTGTCCCATTTTTGTTCCTTGTTCTACTTCACTTCCCTTTCCTTCATCAACTCGCTCATGTTTTTCATTACGATGATGTTCTTTTATCCTCAAGTCTTCCTTACTCCTTTACTACTTTAATTTCTTTTACCTGCTTACTCTTTTCTTTTTACCTCAACTTCCTTTTCTTTTCTCTCAATTTTTACTCATCGTTCTTTTACTTTTCTGATTCTACTCTCTTCTTTTCATTCTCCTTGTTATTTCTGGGATGCATTGCTCAGTTCATTTATGCTTTTATTAGTTCACTATGTCTTTAAATTTGATTTCATGGAATGTTAAGGGTATTAATTCACCTGTTAAGCGACAACGTATTTTATCTCACTTAGCTAAGTTGAATACTGATATTGCATTTCTTCAAGAAACCCACCTATCAGGCACAGAATCTGATAAGCTCAAAAGAGGTTGGGTGGGTGATGTCTTTTTTTCGCAGGGCGATGGAAAACGTAATGGTGTTGCCATTCTTTGCCGCAAGTCACTCCCTTTATTGGTTCTTTCTCAAGAATCTGATACCAATGGCAGATGGACGCATGTCAGACTATCACTTAGAGGTGTTCCAATCTCTCTCCTTAATGTTTATGGTCCCACGACGGGTGACCCCCTTTTTTGGGCTGACCTCTCTCCCCGTATCACTCAATTTATGGATGATAATTTCATTCTTGCAGGAGATTGCAATCACCTTTTTGACCCTTTTTTGGATAGGAAATCTGATGCTACTTATATTCCCACAAGGCCCCACAAATTGTTCACCCAAGCTATATCGCAACATAAGCTCATTGACTCTTGGCGCTTATGTAACCCAACTTTGCAAGAGTTTACTTTTTATTCCCCCCACCATCGTTCTCAGTCCCGGCTTGATTATATTTTTGTTTCGCATGCTCTCTCTCAAACTTTGCAGGCGGCGGAAATTGGTCCAATTTTACTTTCGGATCATGCCCCTGTCCTGATTAGTCTTGAAGTTTTACCCAAAATTGAAGGTCCTAAGAGATGGCGTTTTAATAATGCTCTCCTTTTAGATCCCAATTTTTCTGCTTCTTTTTCTGCCTTTTTTGATGAATTCTTCCTGCTTAATGACGTCCCACCTATTTCGAAACATACTCTGTGGGATGCATTTAAAGCGGCTGCACGTGATTTCATTATTACCTTTGTTGCTAAAAAACGTAGATCTGCCCGTCAATTCACCAAAACCCTCCTTCAGGATATTAAGAGACTGGAACACGCCTACTTTACCTCACACTCTTCGGATAGTCTGACATCTCTCGTTGCTGCTAAACTTAAATTTAACGAAAAATCTACTGAGGATGCTTCTTTATATTTGCTTAAATCTAGTGCCAAATTTTATGGTGGTCGAAACAAAGCCGGGAAGATTCTTGCTAATTACTTAAAGGTCAAACAAAATAAAATACACATTGACTCGATATATGATGATAATGCCCATTTACACCACAAAGATGCTGACATTCTTGCTACTTTTTCACAGTTTTATGAGTCCTTATACACTTCAGATACCCCTTCCTCCCCTCAGACTCTCACTCATTTTTTCTCTGACATTCAGGTTCCTCCTTCTTTTCCTCTAGACCTATCCTCTTTAGAATCTGACGCTTCGCAAAAAGAGCTCCTTGATGCCCTTAATCGTTTAAAACTGAACAAAGCACCTGGTCCTGACGGGTTCACTGTCGAGTTTTATCTTCATTTCTCCAAGCTTCTTATTCCAAAACTTCACTCCCTTATCCACTCTTTTGTTGACATGGGTAATTCTTACGGTACTTTTTCCGATGCCCATATTTGTTTAATTCCCAAGCCAGGGAAGGAAGTCCAATATTGTAAGAATTACAGACCTATTTCCCTAGTCAACATAGATTACAAAATTTTTGCCAAACTATTAGCACTTAGATTGGATCATTTACTTCCTGATTTGCTTGGGGATGAACAATCAGGTTTTGTTAAAGGTCGTTATATTACAGACAATACTAGACTCTTATTCAACGTTCTGACAAAATCCTCGCATCTCCAATCTCCCCTTGCAGCCATTGCCTTGGATGCGGAAAAGGCATTTGATAGGGTAGAATGGTCCTACCTTTTCCACACCCTTAACTGGTTTGGTTTTGGCCCTAAATTTATTTCCCTAATTTCGCTGTTATACTCTCACCCACGTGCTGCAGTTTTTGCAAACGGCCAAGTCTCTCCTTACTTTGATCTTGGTCGCGGTGTACGTCAAGGTTGTCCTCTTTCGCCCTTCCTTTTTAACTTAGCCCTAGAACCTTTTCTGTCTAAACTCCGTCAAAACCCTAATATTCATGGCTTTCATTATAATGATCTTTCCATCAAATTGGCTGCTTATGCTGATGACATTTTACTGTTCATCTCTAACCCTACTGTCTCTATTCCCGCTTTTTTGTCGGAAGTTTACCATTACTCCTCAGTCTCCGGCTACAAGCTTAATAATGATAAGTGCGAGATTCTACCTTTGACAAAGTTCACTTTTAAACAAGACTTTCATGCCTCCAATTTTACTTGGAGTCCTTCCAATATCAAATATTTAGGTTTGCATATTACTCCCTCGATCCCTGATACAGTTTCCCTTTGTTTAACCAAATGCATCCAGAATTTGTCCGATCTTACTGCTAGGTGGCACCCTCTTTATCTGTCCTGGTGGGGTCGCCTCGATACGATCAAAATGATGCTTTCCCCTGTTATTCTATATACCCTATCTAAAAATGGGACTAGCAAGGCATAATCTTATTGTATTCGTTTTTTAACCTACAGGGACCCTGTTCTGAAAGGTACCTTATATTTATCTTTTCTAAGAGACTATGTAGGAATTTTGTAGCTGCAAAGAGAATTACCAGTCTGGTTGGCTTGTGGCTTGTGCAGGAAGTCTTCAGTCACCAACGTATTACAGAGGTCTTCAGAGCAGGCGTGAAGTTTCTGGCGGTCATATGAGGTGTCAAATGAATCTGTTGTGAACTCCTGGTTGTCATAAGTGCCAACGTCACACCCTTTTATTGTCGCTGACACATTTTGTTTACCTGATGTAACAGAAAGACAAGGGGGAAATAATTAATATCAATGGAGTTGATAGCAAAGACAGAGGCTGACATTTTCATTATAGGATAGGAAGAAGAGATAATAATTGTTCAACCAAAATCAACATGGGGTTTGTGCACCACGTCCTTTTACCTACTTGTAATAAGGCAGAATTGTTAAGGGGAAAGACAAATAAAAGTGACCACACACACTGAAACATATACCTGCTGGTTCTTTCTTGAGGGATTGGTGCACTAAACATACTAGCTTCCATAGACATAATAGACAGCAGGTCGATCAACTATAAATCGCAGGATTTAAAGACTAGGGGGCCCATTTACAAACTGCATTTTGTTGTGCATACAGTAGTATTACAACACTAGTAATAACATACAACAAAATGCTATTCACATGGTATACAGCCTTTACAACGAAAATTTTACAACGAACTACCATTACAGCGCAACTTTTACAACGCAAACTATTAAAACGCCTAGCGCTGGGGGGCGCTCTAGGATAGGGAATAGGTTTAATGTACTATCCAACACCTTCCCTACTATCCACGGGGACTGGAGTTGGAATAGTAAATTAAACTATTCACTATCCAGCGCCCAAAAGCATTATGCGTTGTAATGGTATGTGTTGTAAAACTTGCGATGTAAAGGTAGGCGTTGTAAAAGTATGCGTTGTAACGTCATACATCCGCAAAGATGTACACAAATGTAAGTATATGCAGATAAAGGTCAGGAACATTCTGGCATCCAGTAGTGAGATCCGGGGTCTAGTCTGCACCGTGACATAGGTGAGAAAGGCAGCTAGAAGAATATACTATGCCAATTCTATGCATACCTATTGACAATACTGAAGCAGATATTGGCTATCTGCTGATCAAGGAGGCTGCTTTAAACAGGGAAGGCAGCAAAAATGCAAGCCTGATGTGGTTGTGCGGCCTTGCGTGTAAAAAACTCACACATCTGTTTGGGTCTAGTCAGGCTCGTTTGCAAAACCTTAGCTCAATCCTGGGTGCCTGTGGCTTTGGGCAATAAGCCTTTAACAAAGAACAAGTGCAAAGCATTGGAAGTACCAAAGCAGTTGTGTAAGAAAGAAACCTGACCCAAAGGAAATCCAACACCAATTTGTAAATAGTTTTTAGACACCAAAATGAATAAAATCCACTGGTGGGTCCCGTATATATAAATGATTAAGCAAATAGTAAATCATGGCTTTTCACTCAAATCAGAAGCACACATTGGCAACTACAAGGGTTAATGGATACTTTGAAAACCTTTATAAAGTTGTGTTTTGTGGAACTGATGTAAGGATTTACAGGATGCAGATGGATGCTGATCTGGAGACAGGGGTTTCCCTGCGGCTACTCCCTCATCTACAGTCGTAGTGTGGCTACTTTGGCCAGAGGGGTAGATGTTCCTGGAAGCCTGGTTGAAGTCCTGCCAAAAACCATTTCCCAATAGTCTACAGGTCTTTGGTTACACAGAAATCCCTGGTTCCTTTTAAGTGAGGCTTGTGTCCATCGTGAGTGAACAAATTGCATGCCAATGACTCTTCTGGGTCAAGAAGACTTAGTTGCAACTTTTGAAGGGTGGAACTCTCCCAGGCTGCACTCCGAAGGTCATCTGTGGTTAAACGATTGTGGCTTCCAACTTGCCAAAGCAGTCTTCTTCACCTTTTGTGGCATTGTAGCTGTAACAGGATGTCAACCAACTAACTCTTGGTGTCACTTCTGTCTAGGGCTCATGGATAACTTTTTCTCATGGAGGCCACCACAGGCACAGTCCTCTCTGGGTGAGCCAAGGAGCAGCAGGTGCCATCCAATCTGTGGTGCAGCCTCTTTTTGCAGTGGCCAAGGATCAGCAGGCCAGTCCTTAGGCCCTTCCTCAAATGCAGACGTGATCTGAGGTTTGGGTGACAGGGGTGGCATATTTATGCCCAGAACCTACCCTCTGGGGATGCAGTTACTACTATCCAATGGGCTAGCATGTCCCACCCACGTAATGACAATTGCCTGCAAAGTATGGCATCTAGCTATCATAGGATGCAATATTCTGCTCCCTCCCAAGATCTCAGTACCCTTCTCTTGGTGTGGAGTTTTGTAGCGCACCCTAGAGGTGTGGCAACTGTTTTCCCCCACTGTCCCCCATGCCAACCTGTCTACTGGAACAAAAGGTGTGCACCTCTTGTGTGTGACCACCAGTTGCCCTGTATAGGTGGCTTCCCTTTTAAAGTGAAAAATTTGGGCTCACACTATGTTTGTTCATCCTACCAGTAAAGGTAACACTTCTTCCAACAGCATGCCTTTTGTGTTTCATCCTAGAGTCATTCAAACCTCCCTCAGGAGGGCAGAAGGCTGTGTTGTGACCAGCAATCACAAACGGTCTCTGGAACTTTGGATAATAGAGTGGCAACTTTCCAAAATTGCCATTTAATTAAAAGTTTTTTTTGTCTAATTTTTTATTAGCATTTCTACAAAAAACATAACAATATTGGCATACTGCAAGAACACTTCAGACCGTCATGTACAAATTTGACAACGACCTGTGTTTGGCCAGTAAGATGCCCGGCAGGAGGATCTTCTTACTCTGTTTCGCTTTTCTTCTTCATTGGAATCCGCCCTAACAGGCATTGCCCCACATGCCATTTTCCTAAAACTAACATTAAATTTGACTTGAGCATCAGCTCAGGTTTAATGCTGCAGTTGATACCTTGAGGTACTAAATTTTGTAGCTCCATTCAGAAGATAGCACAGTTGACTTGCCTGTGTGTAACCCTGTACTGGCCAATAGGACTAGCTTTTTTACAGTAAAAACAACGTTTTAGGACTTTTACAGTTGGAACGTGTGAAAGCACATGTTCCACTTCTTAATATACAGCACCCTGCCTTAGGGCTCGATAAGCCTGCCTTAGGGATGGCTTATATGTATATATTTAAAAACTGAAGGTCTGGACTTGGTCATTATTTTAAGTGGACATGTTGAGATAGCAGTTAGAAATCTCATCTGTCAGCCAGCAGTGGGAGGATGGGACTCATGTTTGCTTAGTCACAATCGTGGTCCAAATACTACATGGTTAGTCTCAGATTTTAATAAAATGGGATTCGTTCATCTGGCTATTAGAACTCTAACTTACTATGCCACTTTCTACAGGCAATTCATTTTTGTAAATGTACATAGTTTATGTAAGCAACAGCAAAATAAAAAAATGAAAGAGGTGGACCACTTTCACACAGCATTAGTACATATTCAGGAATGATGGAGGTACCTGACGAGAGAGACTGCACCTGAGAGACAGATATACTAACATGTTGTCTCGTGGTTGCACCGCCTTAGTGGCGCAGCCCTGACGCCAAATCCATGTTGGGATTTGAAAAGCCTTCATATCTTTCTGTGGCTTGGCATTATATTTGAATCCAAAAGTAACGGAAGGCAGCACATAGCGCTGCTGAGCTTTACTTTGCGTCTGGTAGGCGCTAAATGGGTGGAGCATGGACCAGGGTGCGTGTGTTGGCCCTAGACTGTCTGAAGAGTGCCAGAGCTATAAGAAAGCAAAATTGCACAAGATTTGAATAGATATGGCACATTTATAAATATATCATGCAAACAAGTGCAGTAAGTTGTCTTGATGCATTGCGTTAAGTGAAACGTTAGTAAACGTGCCCTTGAGATTCTCTTTTTAACCTTGACTGGTTGAGCTACACTTGTTATGAAAAAAATGAATTTTTTGAGTAGGAGTATTTGACGGCCTTGATGTTTTATCGCGGTGAGAGCAGAGTGCTGTCAATAGATCAATGCTGATTGATTAATTGGATGTGAAGATTGACTTACTTTTTTTGTCGCAGAAGATGATGAGAGAGATCAGGAAATGGGAACACAGGCTGCACAGATCTCCACAGACACCCCTCAAATCCGCCAAGTCAACAGCAGAGGACATTCCTTTTCACACCTGCCTGCCAAACCTTGGAATGACCTTTCCCTGCACCTCAGGCCCATCTCATTGCTTCAGCAATACCGGTAAGGACTCAAGACCAGGCTGTTCAAATGAGCAGTTCACCACAAGCAGCTGGCAACTCCAGCACCTGAAGACCCTCACAGGTGATGTGCAGCGCTTTACAAATTCTTGATTCATTGATTGGTTGTTGTTGTAGAACAATGCTTTTCTTCAGAATTTTAGTCATCTCAGAAATTGTGTGATGGTTCTGAAATTAGATACTATTAATGGATCCAGCAATTAATGTGAGTTGAGATGGTCCCACCAGGACTCAACAGATTTAACAACTGGCAGACAAGTCGACAAAAGTGGACGTTCTAGATTGATCCATTAGGTTCAGTTCAAGAGTTTTCACAACGATGTCAAAGGGTTAGGTACCAAAGGAAATACTAAATGACGGACTCTGTAGAGCACCAGGTGTTGATGGAAGATGTCTGGTAAGAAAAGCCATTCTTTATTCTGAAGGTTTCTCCTGTTGTGCTACCATAACCCACTACAGCATAGAAATGGCGTTTAATGGGGAAAAAAACTGACTAAATGTAAAGCTTCTACATACTAAATTATAACAATATCTATATGAAGTTTTACATAAAGTTATTGTATGCTTTATTGCTTACACCCAAAACATGGTGTAGTAGAACACTACATATGTAAGCTTTGGTTTTGCTGAAGACCCCCCCCCCATCAGTGTAAAGAAAATGGTGAAATGGAGACACTGCATGGCTAAACTCACAGGGGGGAGGTCAGAGGCCTTCACCAGTTTTACCACTCACCAAAAAGTTTAAATGGCCTGCATTACAGGGTGATTTATGCATCTCCCTGAGGTGATCCTGCCCAACACTCAGTAGTTCAGCATTAAACAAAGTCAAGATATGAACAGAGTAAAAATACAGTTACATAGACATGATGGGAAATTTACAGTCAGGCAAATCATTACCTCATATAAACAGGTTGGTCAGACAGAGAGGGTTTTAGGAGGAAAGGACCATTAAAGTGGGTTTTAAATTACAATTCCTCAGACTCCAAACATGACTTTCTTATTTGCTCACCATCAAAATCAATTACTTATTAAATGTAATAACGTGACCCAATGTTATCCTATGAGAGAGGTGGGTTTTGTAATAGTGAAAAATTACTTTGCAAGTTTTTCAGTACCAGGACTCTTACCAGTCAATTTAAAAGTACATAAGTAAGAGCGGTAGTAGTGGCTCCAAATGGGAAAATGACCGCACCTATGTTTTGTATGTTACTGTGATCTGATTTATGTGGGCAGCACGATCAGGCCACTTAAAGAATGGAATCAAGAGCCTATAAGAGCAATCCGCAATGGTAATACCAACTACCCACTTGCTGTTCATTATATCTCAGTACATGCAAGATTGGATTGATTGCAAGATTGGAACTTATCAGACTGAACTTTCATGGCATTGCATTAGCTGAGGAGAATGCCCGTGGTGGCAACAGAACTTTAGCACTCAGGAAATTAGAGACTAGGTGGTTGATAAAACAGTTGGATCATTATGGGTATATAGTAAATGCCATAAGGCAGTGCCACCGTGTAAATGGGAAAATGCTGGGCACTTTGTCAAACCACTATGCTATATGTCTTATGCTATGTGTAAATTTTAAGACATCATTGGATCTGAAGATTATCATGTATTGATTGGTTTTTTCTATGATATCCTATCTACCTTCCCCTCTATAATTCTCTCGTTTGCCTACTTTTTCATACACTTTAGACACGTGACTATATGACTTTCCAATCAGAACAGTTACCAGACAGGCCAATCACAGGTCATTGTGTGTGCTTTAGACCGTCTGATATGCTATTGCGGCTTTTGAGTGTATGTCCAAAAGTCACTTTTGATTGTGTAGAATGGATAAAGGATGGTGTGTTGTGATTATTCTGGAAGCTCAGGCCACTTCCTTAAAGAATGGATACTGATTTGGTTGACAAATAAATATATGGTTTAAGATATTTTGCATTCCACTATAACTCTAAATGGTTTCCTTTCCGTAAATGTCATAGGTTTACTATAACGTATAATTCCCATAGTTTTACTAGGTAAACAAAGTTTTATGTGCACTAAGAAAAACTCTTGATGGCCTTTCCATATGGCGTCAATTGAAGTCCCTTACCTCCAGATATTTTCTGGGATGATTGATTTTTTTATTTTTTATTAGATCTGATAGCTTATTTGTTGATAATAATTAGGTATTTTGTACCATGCTAGATCATGACTGTAATCAAGAAGATATAATCAACGCGTTATGGGGAAATCTCCTTATACGACAATAAATATTTTGGACTTTTAAATATGGTGCTGTTTTCAGTTCCACTTCCTTGAGCGGTTTACCTCTTTGGATTTTCTGGGTCTAATTAGGTCATATGACCGTGACGTGCTCTATACGTATAGGATGACGGGCATTCAGGTTTACTGCTTTTGAACAGACTGGCGTTTTGGACACCTTTGCGGGATAACGGGTAAGTGAGCTTAGTCGGCTCAACTGCGGACTTTAGTTGAGACAAAATGTTTCACGTGTCCTGGGATAACAACATTATTCAGCAATTGATCACTCATTATTATTTTCATTTTTGCGAGAGAGCAAACTAAGTACCCCCTCTATTGCTAAAGTGGCTACTTGCTACTACGTTTGATTCATGATTTCAGAATCGATTTGCAGTTTTGGTATTTACACACTACTTATTTATTTTTTGCACTATCAACACAATAAGATACATTTACAGTCTGCGTTTTGTCCACCGTTTGTTTTTAACCTCACCACTTTGTTTTTTTACACATAATGTATCACTATATGTACACCCGCTTCATTGTGTTCACATATTAGGTTGGGTAGTAACTGTTAGAACTGGGGGTCTCTAGTTGGCAGGGGTAGGTACCACTGTCCAAATAGGGAACCTTGCTTCTAGTCAGGGTAAGGAGGAAACCCTCTGAGATAACCCCTGCTCACCCTCTAGGTAGCTTGGCACGAGCAGCCTAGGCTAACCAGAGGCAATGTGTAAAGTATTTGTACCAACACTCACAGTAACACAGTGAAAACACCACAAACTGACTCCACATCAGTTTAGAAAAATAAAGGTATTTAATCTAAACTACACAAGACCAAAACAACAAAAATCCAACATACACAGTTCAAGAATATGGTTTCAAAAGAGTTCTTAAGGTTTGCGATAGAATAATCCACAGATGCGTGAAAAGTTCACAGTTGTGTCACGTTTACTCACAGTACCTTTTAGTTGCGACAAAGTTCCAAAAGCGGAAGCTGGTGCGGTGGAAAACAAGCGATGCTTTGCTCCTGAGACCCTGGGGAGGCGTTTGCGACAGCCCCGCTGCAGCAGCGGGCGTGTTGCGACGAATCCGGTCTGTATGGGGAGGAAGGCCACTTGTATGGATTCCGGTGCGGAGGTTCCGTAGGAAGTTTGTTCTCGCAAAAGGCACGATGCAACGATCTTTGGAGTTACGACGATCTCCGGGGCGACGATGCGCGGACCAGCGGTGATCTTCTCTCTCGCAGCTCCTCGACGCGATGGTTTCTGCGACGACACTCGCAGTGACGTGATGCGGTCCGCAAGCAAGCAGTGCGGCGATCTCACCCAGCGACGACAGGCTTTGCGACGACACTCGCAGCGATGTTCGACTTTCCCGCACCGGTCTGGTGCGTCCGCAAACAAAGGATGCGACGGCTCTGGCAGCGGCAACAGACGCTGCGACGATCTCAACCTTCGTAGTGGCGGGAAACTTCTCGCACTGTCGGGGATGCGCTCCGCAAGCGAGCGATGCAACACTTTTCAATTGCAAAAGTCTCTCAAGCTTAGTTTCAAGCTTCCCAGCACAGGTACAACTTCCAGAGGCCCCACAACTGGATCAAGCACTCTAGGAAGGACAGAACTCTCTCAGCAGAGTTCAGGGAAGCTGGAGGTGAAGTCCTTTTGTTCCTGGGACTTCAGAACAGGGAACCAGCTCTTCTCAGGCCCTTGGAGATTCCTTCAAGACAGGGGATGCAGCACAACAGCAAAGTCCTTCCCCTCTCCTTGGCAGCAAAGCAACAGGTCAGTCCAGCAGAGCAACAGCAAGACAGTCTTCCTTCTTCAGATTCAGCTTTCTCCTTGGCAGAGGTTCCTTCTTGATTCCAGGATGATCTAATTTTCTGTTGTCAGGGGTCCTGTACTTATACCCCTAAAAGTCTTTGTTCTCTTTGTGCAAGTGGGCCCTGAGCCCGGTCTGAACCAGTTCTGGGTGTTTCTTGAGCACTTTGTTTTCCTAGCTTCTCCTTTCCTTTCAGAGTGAGGGGCAGGGTTGTCAGCCGCCCAGCAGGAAGTGGAGCCAGCATTGTGGAGGGAAAGCACAGCCTTGGAGCACTTTGTTGACACAATTCCTTCTCTCCTTTCACAGTGCAGGGCAGAGACATCAGATGCACCACAGGGGTTGGAACCAGCACTGTGGGGGGCGGGCACAGTCCTATTTAGGCCCAGGTGCTGACTCATCCCACCACTCAAGTTGCAAATGCAGTCATTCAGCCTAGGGCTGAATCAGCCAGCCTCCTGTGGAATCCCCAGCCCCTGTCACTCTCAAACCAGACAGTCAATACACAAACAGGCCAAGGCACACAGAAGGGTCAGACAAGAGAACAGCAACTTTCTAAAAGTGCTGTTCTCAAACACAGGATTTAAAAACAACCTTTCCTAAAAGATGTGTTATTAAATTCTGAGTTCAGGGATACTAGACTCTTATGTCCTATCTTGTTCCTATGAGATGAAATGCTGGTAGCCACTGTAGCCAGCATCCCCCATGTTAATCTATGGAGCCGAATAGCCTTACAATAGTGAAAACGAAAATGGCTGCCATTCACTACCAGAGCATGTCACCTGCACCAGTACATGCTCTACCTTTCACATACACTGCACCCTGCCCAGGGGGGTACCTTGAGCCTTCCATAGGGGTGACTAATGTGCATGAAAAGGGAAGGTTGAGGCCTGGTCAGTGGGGACACTGACCAGGAGGACATGGTCAGTCCACAGACTGCACACAGGCGCTGCGGTGGCAGGCCTGAGACACCATTTTAGGGCTACTCATGTGGGTGGCACAATCAGTGCTGCAGGCCCACTAGTAGCATTTGTCATCACCAGCCCTGGCACACCCAGTGCACTTTACTAGGGACTTCATGGTGATACAAATATGCCAGTCATGTAATCCAATCATAATAACAATTTACACAGAGAGCATATGCACTTTAGCACTGATCAGCAGTGGTAAAGTGCGCTGAGTCCTATTGCCAACAGCCACGGGTCAGGAACAATAAGGGAGGAAGAAGCAAAAAGTTTGAGGATGACCCTGCAAAAAGGGCCAGTTCCAACAGTAACATAATTAGATGTGTGATAAGCAGACTATAGGGCTATGCATGAAACTACTTCAGGCGTTACACATTGCTTAAGGAGGTCAATGCTTTTCATCCCATTTAGCCAGGGCTTATCAGCAGGATTCTAGGTATGATTATGGTATACCCATGATCATTCTTTAGACAAAATTAAATCTTGATCTTTCATTGTAGATAACAGCTCAAGAGTTTGAATACCTACTCTCGGATTTGACATTGGAATTGTGTTTGTCAATTTTATTCGGAAGTAAGTGAATTTCACATCCTAGTAGTATTGCGCGCATTTGCAGGGTGACTTCTGGTTATAATAGTGGATATTGTCTACACTCAATGTTCCAGATACTTTGTAGAGAAGAGTAGCTCCAGTATCTATGTGTGGGCATTTAGGGTTATTTGAAGCTACACATGAAGATTATTAGGATGAAGAACATTGAACTGGTGTGTGCATGGTTATACTATTACAACTATCACAACTGGATGATAATTAATTAACTTGAAGCTAAGGATAATATTTTTGGTGAAGCTTTGGTGTAATGTAATCATGGATCATTTGAATGAACTTCCGGTCAATAGAATACCTCTACCTTATCTCCCATTTTCTATATACCTCCTTTACCATCCATTCAATTCTCTTTCTTTTCATAGGATTGGCACAAGTCTCGAGGAGTACTTCCATGCATGTTTGAAACGTTAATATATGTAACAGTTATTTGTATCTTAGCTACAATTTGTATACAAGTTTCAACAATATGTATTATATCTGGATTTCCAGCCTTCAAAAAGTCTTAAAAGACAAAACATGTTTTGGTTGTTCTTTTGCTGGAAGTGTTATTGTAAAGAATAAACCAACAAGTGAAAACTGGGAAAATAAATTGGACTTTATTACTGTAGTTCGTGGAAAAAGTATCTGTTTGTTCCTCACACGGACTCATAATCTATATTGAATAATGTATTCATGCTTATTAATATCCATTACTGTTAAGGTTATAACAACTACCTATGAGGGTGCTGGGTGCAGTTCTATCAAATGTTAATTTAAATGTACATGTCCAACTTTTCAAATACCACACACCCTGCCCTTGGACCGTATACGGGGTCACTTATATGTATTAAAAAGGAAGGTTTAGTCCTGGCAAAGGGTTTATTTTGCCAGGTTAAAATGGTAGTTTACAATTGCAAACAAAGGTAGGGATGGCTGGCCTGAGACAGATTTAAAGGGCTACTTAAGTGGGTGGCACAATCAGAGCTTCGAACCTGTTAGTGGAATTTAATATACAGGACTTGGGTACATGTAGTACCACTTTACTTGGGACTTGCAAGTGAATTAAATGTGCGAGTTGGTTGTAAGCCAACTTTACCATTTTTGAAGGAGAGAGCATAAGCACTTTAGCACCTGTTAGCTGTGGTAAAGTGTGCAGAGTTCTAAGGCCAACAAAAATGAATTCAGCAAAAATAGAGGGAGTGAAGGCTAAATGTTTGGGTATGATCTTGCAGAGAGGGTCAAGCCCAACAACATTTGATCATGAAGTTGCAATGCCATAGTTATGTAGGAATAGAATGTTTGTAGGAGAGGCCATTTGCATTCAAGGTGGGTTCCTTAGCAGAATGAGGATAAGACCAGTGTTTAGGGTGGTGCACTGAGATATTGATGATATCCATGTAGAGTGAAATAGCAGTAGGAAAGATGTATTTTGTAAGAGAGATGTGGCTTTGAGAGATTGGGGAATGCTTGCTCATTAGTGATGAGGGTATAAAATGAGTCCCAACTAAGGATGTTGCGGAGGGAAGGGTATCGGAGGTGACCGGAGTCATCTTCGATACCCTTCCCTCTGCAATGAAATGTTGTTCATTTTATTAAGGAAAAGGTGCTTAATTTTACAGTGCAATGGTAGATGAAAGGATGTGTCCCCTATATTGAAGAGTGTGTTTCTTTTTTTGTTTGCTTCGGAAATGATTTAGTTTGCTAGGACACATTTAGGAATGTTAGAAGAGAAGCAGGTCTTTTCTAGTTTCAAGGTTGGGTAACTGCTAGCATTTCAATTGTAACGAGAATAGGGGGCATTGGATTTGGATTTGAATTTCTTAGTGCAGCATGGTTAATGGAATTCAGATAGGCTTTTGAGTGTAACAGAGAGTCTCCAAGATGTTTATCTATCAGACCCCAGAGAAGAGCACATCATGTCTATTCTAATAAATTGAAAGCAAAGTAATGTCATTACTGCACAACTATCTGTGGTACTGCATGCAGCATGCTAGAAATCCTTAATCTGTGGATGACCAGAAATCAATCTAATTTAATTTGGATTTTTAAATGAGATGCTCAGGACTAGTGAGGATGATTTAGGTGAAGACGCTGAAGGCCCACTTGAAACCAAACTGTTACATGGCTTTTACCTCACCTGATGCCTATGAGGCAAAGACACAACAATCAAAAGTTACAGGCTCAATACAAGCCTACATAACTGCCATACCAGAGATGTGTGATTAAATTTGACTTACTGCGCCCATTATGAACAAAAAAAGGAGGACTTGACTACCATTACCTAGGTCCTGATAAAGGCCCGGACCCCTCAGGGCAACCCATGCCTAAACATGTTGACGACTCGTGTGATGCTAAGGAGAGTTAGCATGTCCAAAGAACATCACCACTTCACCTTTCAACCTTACTCCTATACTTTTCTCCTACATAAAATTTCATCTTTAGGGTATCAGAGGTAATTTTAAGTTTCAATGCACAGATCCCACCATTGAGAAAAATATGTAAAAAGGTCCCTAAAAGAGTCTCGGAGTGATCTCTAATAAACAAGAAAGCCCTGTTTTTCCGGATAATACCAATCTCACAATTATTGTTACCTACACTGTTTCACAGAACCATAGAGGTTTCAAGAAGATATAGCACACAGTCACATTTGATATAATACTTAAATTCACACATTAGCAGTGTACACAATACTTATTAAAGAGCAAAGTTAATAAACGGAGAAAGAGATCGTTTGTGCAAAGTAGTACAAATGTATATTTATTCAGCAATGTTATTGTTTTTTGATAAACTGACAAAAACAGTACTTATTATGAGAAATACATTCAATAACAACAATATTGTAAAAAACATAAAAAGTGATAATTAAAATGTTCATCAGAACAGGGGTCGACGCAGCGTTTCGGTTAGGAATCTCAATTAAAAAAACCTTCTTCAGGACCAGTTCTGAGGTATATTTAATTCCTCGGACTTGAGTGAGTCAAGAAGCCCATTAGATGATCAGGGAAGTAGATTCAGACTGTAAAATTTATATGTTGATTAATCTTCACATGGTTATACTCATGTTCACGCTTGTGTAATAGGAGCCACCAATTTCCATTCGTATGCTTAATATATTTTTGCCAATTTTAATCAGTGGCAGATCGGTGTAGCTGTAGCCTTCTAAATTGGCTAATCTTGTCAACAGCGTTATTATGGGGGTTGACCTCCCACTTATCATACCGGGTCGGCCTCCCTGCTCCTATTACAACAGCGTTCCTGGGATTCTGTTGTCATCAAATGAGTACCCAGGTGCGAAACACAATGATGACGCCACACTATAAGATACCCTATTGGTGATCACCTAGACCACCAGAGGCAATTACTAGTTTTGAATGTCTAGCCTATACTTAAGGGATCCATGCTTCAGACACCAGTGCAATTCACTCTCCTTTGATTAATAAATTAACAAGAATTGGGGGCATTTGATTTTGAAGTGACTTTCTTAGTGCAGAATAGTTCATGGGCTTCAGATAGGTTTTGGTGTAACAGAGAGTCTCCAGGATGTTTAACTATCAGGCACTGGCGAAGAGCAAATAGTTTCTATTCCAACAAAATGATGAGAAAGTAATGTTAGGCCTGCACAACTATCTGTGGTACTACATACAGCGTATTAGAAAGCCTCAATCTGTGCATGGCCAGGGATCAATCATATTTTATTTGGATTTTTTAATGAGATACTTTAGATAAATGATTCTCTTATTATCTGTCGCTGTAGTCTTACCTAGCACTACAATTCAATCTAGAGTTTGCAATCAAAATAGACACCATTTTCCATCATGCACTTACAAATGGTATTTACACAGAAAAATAACCTTATATGGCTAAGTAGGCACTGCGAAAAACAAAGTTATTACTGGCCAACTAGATGGTACTTTTGCAACTTTTGGAAAACCAAGTCATACACAGTTCCCAGCAGAAGATACATTAATGTGCTGAGTTATGAGAGGACGGTAAATTTCTCAGCCATTACAGCGTAACCAAGTATCTCCTGGTAGTGTAAAATTGAAAACTGTTGCAATTACCTACCTACACTTAGTACAGCAATGGCCTCTAAACAGACGTTCTGCGGTGGGGTACACTGCTCTATCTTGATGAGGTCCGCTGCACATCCTCCATCACCAACATCCATGCAGGAGTAGCAACGCAGGCTGGCAACCCCTGGAAGAAAAGAAAATGTGAGAATCACTCTTTCCGCACAGTGATTCACAAAACTCCTTGTGTTCAGTGCCTCAGCGGTCATAATGGAGAGAAGCACTGCCCATGAACTTTGCTTATTAAAAACACCCTTCTGTGAACAATGCACTCCTAATTGGAGAAAACCACCTGTGAAGAGTGCGTGTGTTAATATGAAGAGAACAACCCTCTCTGATCAGTGTGCCCCTACTGTGGACAGGGCTCGACTAGCAGGAAAATAACTACTATTGATCAATGTGCCTTTTGTGTTGTTATGGAGAACATGCAAGTCAATTAAATGTGCCAATTAGGGGTATGCCAATGTTAACATGTTGAGAGAAGAGAGCATAAGCTCTTTACCACTGGTTAACAGCAGTAAAGTGCACAGAGTCCTATGACCAGCAGAAACTAGTTCAGAAAAAAAGGCAAAACTCTGAGGGAATACCAAACAAAAGATGGTAATTTCGATATAATATATACATTCTGGGCCTTATTCACAAACTGATCTCCGGTATCCCGTGCTATATTTTAACGCACCCACCTACACTATCCACCCCTCACCTGGCCCCTCACTTGCACTTCACCCACAGGCTGTTGGAAAAAAGATCTCCGACAAAGAGCCCCTCCTAGAGGTGAGCCCGTTGGACATTGCACCGCCTGTCCAACGAGGAGCAACGGCCGATGATGAAGCATGACACTTGCAAGAGTGTGTGAGGCCATTCATTCCAACTAATGGGATGCCCAGGGTAGCCCTCCACTGAGCACTACCCTCCTATTAACCTTCTTCCCTCCTTGACCATATAACTCTTCACCAAGGAACAACTGAGTCCCCTTTTTGTCAGGCCTTATTCACAAAGGTCAAGATAGACAAAAAGTTAACTTAGACCAAAAGTATTTTCGGTATTCACAAAGGTAAGTTAGACTTTTGGTATAAATTATACTTTTGGTCTAACTTTACCTTTGTGAGTCCGGCCCTAAATTTAGATCTGAAGTCTAAGGGACTGATTCACAAAGGTAAAGTTAAACCAAAGGTCTAACTTATAGCAACAGTCTATCTTACCTTTGTGAATATCGAAATGTAGTAAATTTGGGATTGTGGTCTAAATTAGGCTTTCGGTCTAAGTTAAACTTTTGATCTAACTTTACCTTTGTTAATCACTTAGACTTCAGGTCTAAGTTTACCTTTGACAATCATGCCCTTTATAGATACGGTTCAGTGGCACTTTTCATTAAAAGGCAACTTCTGACTCAGTGTTCCACAGCTTTTTTCAATCTATGTACTGTGTCCGCTAAAATTTCCAGACTGTGTGAAAATCCATCTAAGGGAACAAAGTAAATGAGGGGAAACAGTGGAGAACAAGCATTGGCAATGCAATAGGACTGGCATTTACTCAAGACCTATTGTATTGCAAGCGGAAGTGTGGGGTGGGAAAGAAGGTACAAACGGAAGCTATTTGTGTTAAAAAAGTTTCTAAGTGGGCCTGTTGTATGTGTCTGCCATTTGAACTTGAGAACAATAACTCGCAAATCGTATCAATCACATTCTAAATTCTATATTAAATGTGACTGGATGGATAGGAACTTGATAATGTCTTTTGTCGGACATCTTGAAACTCGTATCTCTTGTGAATCAAACTTTTATAGAGGGGGACAACCTTAGAGGTCGTTGCCCTTGGAGGAGTGGCCAGAGTAGTGGAAAACACATATCCCTCACAAAAAAACTCCAACATCGACTTGTTTGTTAACAATTTAGACAACATTAGAGAGTCATGAGAACAGCCATTTTAAAAACTTAATTTGACTGCTATTTACTGCTTGACTTCAAATCTTCTGTGACTCAACTACTACAGTGTGAAAATCAGTAGGCATTTGTTCTGCCACTGCCACTCACACAAACATACTTCATTCAATTAAATACACACTTAAGCGGTCACTTAGGGACAAGAACACTCCAATGGAGCCAAAGATACAGCACAGGCACGCACCCACACATTCCATTATGATTTCAGAGCTTGACTCGTAGATACGAATACTCTGATGGAGTCAAAGGAGCTGGGAGGTGTCCAACACAGGCACACGTTTACGCTCATTGCCACTCAATCAGATATGCTCTCAGAACTTTACTCAGGAAGACAGAAGACAAACATTTCTATGAAGACAAAGATGCAGTGAGGCAGTGCCCATCTAACAAAGGTACAAGCTGATGAGCATCACAAATCTATCCAATAATCACTTGGGGCTAAACTCAGGGATATGAGCACTTCAAGGCAGGCAAAAGGTCATGTGAGGCAAGTGGGTATCCATCACGGTCAGAATTTTACACACATCACCACACACTACGGGTTACACTCAGGGTTAGTAACACTCATATAGAGGCAAAGGTATGGTGAGGCACTGGGCCTTAAACAGAGGCAAACATTTACATGCACTAGTGCTCACACATATGAATACTCAGGATATGACTCAGGGACATGAACACTCTGATGGAGGCCAAGGAGTGCAGCAAGGTAGTGGGTGTCCAACACAGGCACAAGTTTATGTGCATTTACACTCACTGCAATACACACTCCAAGCTTGTATCAGAAATACGAAAAATCCAATGGAGGCAAAGATGCTGAGAGGCATTGGGCATCGTACACAGGCACAAGTTCACATGCACCGCCATTCAGTAAATGTATTGATAATCTTAACAAAAGAAGAAAGGTGAATTAATTGTGAAAAGTAAATAAGTTAATGATACTATAATGTATCTTTGTCAACCCATACAATGTCTGTGTTTATATATATATATATATATATACAATTAAAAAAAACAAAGGTTAGAGGGACTTTATAGCTAGGCTCAGATTTCACTTGTACAAAACCATTGAAATTCTGCAGTTATAGTTTCCTTGAGCTAACTATAACTTATGCCCAAGCAATGCACTGATTATAACCTCACATAATACATCACTCATGACATGGTCAGTGACATCACTCATGACATCACTGGATGACATCTCAAATGACATCACTGATGACTTCATGTAGTGATGTGTGTTAAACATATTTACTAAGGTACAATAAAAGTTAAATTAGTAATGTTTGTGTATAGGCTTTCCTTTTTTCAGTTTCTATGTTTGGTAAATTCTGGTGGACTTTTTTCAGCGTTTTCAATACCTTAAAAAACAGTGTTTATCAGTGGTTGCAAATTTTCGTGTCATTAACAAACAACAGAAATAGTGTTTTTCCTGTATGTATGGATTTGCTTTTATCGTTGCTTGCTTCCTGAACTGATAGTGCATGTGTATAGACAGTGTGCATACAGGGTGTATGAGGTTCAAATACATTTAAAAAAAGGAAAATTATTGTTGTGCACCATACAATACTTCTTTAGTGAGTCTAAGGTCATGCACACTTGCTCTTTCCTTCCCATGTAAATATTTGTGAAAAGGCCCTCTCAACATTGGCACTTGAGACAGGCAATGCCAAAACAGCCAGCACACAATTTGCTAACTCTGGTCACTGACAAAGCTTTCCATGCAATACTGGTGCACCTGAAGATTGTGATTCTCTGGGACAGGTTCTGCAAAATATGCATTGAACTGGGCGCATATGCCCTCAGTTATTGAAGCGGTCAAAAATTAGGCAGTTCTTTACAAAGTCCTCGGAGACACTTCCCATTTACGGAAAGGAACTAGAACTTTTACAGGGTACCTCAATGAGGCCTCATTGACTTCAAATGCCATGGTTGGTTAAGGGACATTTCTTTTCATCATTGCCTGCCATTTCTCATGCACTCACTGTAAAATGAAATCTCCTGAATTTCTCCTCAACATTTCTTTGCTTACCAAGTGGCAGGAATTCTAACATGGAACCTATTGCAGTACACTAATTCGGCAGAATACTTGCCCATCTACCTGACATCCCAGAGAGACTGGACGTGTGAGCTCGGAGCTCCACGCCGATCCCGGCAAATATCCCGATTCGGGACCTCGAAACCGCCCCCCAGGCACCTGAAGTGGTGTCAGTAGGGTTCTGGGGGCATCCGCTGCAACTGCGGGACGGGTTGGTGCCCGCTGGCAGAGAACAGACGGAGGGACCCGATCGGTAGCGGCTCCTCAAAATGGCAGTATCGAAGTAGGAGCGAGTCTGGAGGAGGTGCTGAGAGGCGCTGGACGGTGGCCTCAAGCTGCAGCAAGGAAATAATCGCACCCGGCAGGATCAGATCCACTGAGCCGCCGCTAGCGCCGCTGCTTCGTCCGCGGTGAAGGGAGCCTGAATGACTGGGGCACCGCATGGCGGGCGCGAGCAGAAGGAGATTGCCACGGCCGCGGATCGCGGCAGTCAAAAGAGCAGGACTGATGGTGAATGCGGCCATCACGCGAAGACATGCTCTGTGGGGACCCAAGCACAGCTTCTTAGCACAAGACGAAGTGAGGGGGCGCCGGCTGCAGTAGGTGTGCCCCGAGGGACCGATTGACTGGAGACGTGGACCGGCATTGTGTGTGCCTGATGCTGCGTGGGGGATCGGCAGATGACGGACAGCATTGCACACCGCAGTAAACACGCCCGTAATGGAGAGTAAGCGCGCCCTCTGAACCTGGGTAAGAGCGCGAGGTGGAGCGGACCTTGGGGGTGGCCGTAAGCATTGAGGAGTGGGAGTTGGGAGCGCCCTTCGGAGCCGAGGCTGCCTGACCCCATCTTGGCGCCCGGCGATCGGTGACGTTTCCCCGGATACGATCGTGAGTTGCTGGGAGAAACGAGCCCCATACAGACTGTGAGTAGAAGTGGGCTTTCCCCCCCCAGGGGTTGCTGTATGCGGGAGGGGCGCGGACCATCTGCCCATCACGGAGGCCCCATCAATATTGTGCCTGACCTTAAAATGGCGGCTTAGCTCACCACCGACCACCTCCATTGGCAGCTCACCATTAAGCAGGCACGTCCAAGGGGACTGGGGGGGATCGGTCCCAACAGTGTGTTCTCCCTACTCGTCGCTGGAGCCCTTACGCGCAGGAGTGGGACTGCGCTGACCCCCTAGCCGGCTGGATCTTATAAGGCGCCTGAGATGGAACAGACCCACTTTTAGAATGATTCAAAGCTGATCCATGGAAACTTACACCGAACTAGCAACGTTTTCCGGGGGCGCTACTACCCATTTCCCCGGTTGGACTCCTGCAACTGTAATTCGCTTAGCCCTGTTCATTTGACCTGCCCTCTTCTTCCTCCTGATTTATGGTCACCCTCCATCTACCCGTGTGCGCTTGTGTGGCCCGTCCATCCGCTATCTCTCCCCGTTCTACTCTTCTCCACTTTCCTGCTAATGACCTCTGCCCTCACCTGTCCTAACCCCCACCCTGTTTATTTACGAATTTTCCCTCGTCAATTGAGATCTAGCTATTTTGTTCTGATGCCCGATGGAGCTACCTAGTTTAGCTATAGGGGAGACAGGTCGGGGATTTCCCTCCTTGGACGTCACCTACCCAGTTGGTTTTTAGCCAGACTCCCTTGCATCTCTCCTGTCGTCGTCTCTTCCCACATCCTCCCTCCATTTATGTCTCTCCTTCCCCCCTCTCTATAAGTATTGAGACTGAACTATTTTGTCTGATGCCCGATGGAGCTACATAGCTTAGCTATAGGGGAGATGGACCGTGGATTCCCTCTTTGGCCGTCACCTACCCAGTCGGTCTTTAGACAGACTTCCTCTTGTCTCTCCTTGTTGTCTTTTCTCTCTTTCCTCCCTTTCACACCTCCCCGCCCCCTCCAATGCTTTTCTCTCTTCTTTCTCTCCTCTCCTAATGTATTGCCTATAATTTTTGATGTATTGTGTAATTGTTGATCTGGTCTGATACATTGTTGATCCTCATGTATAGTGCTCTGATACCTTTGGGTCTAGCCAACCTCACTTTCCCTCCTCCCCTCCCCCCCACTACTTTCTCACTCCTCTTTCTCCTCCCCTAATGTATTGCTGACTGTTTGATATAATGTTTTCTTGTTTGATCTTTTCCTATATATTGTTGAACCACATTGTTGCACTTCCTTTCGTCTCTCCTGCAGTCTCCTACCGCACCCGCCCTCCATTTATGTCTCTCCTTCCCTCCTCTCTTAATGTATTGAGACTGAACTATTTTGTCTGATGCCCGATGGAGCTACTCAGTTTAGCTATAGGGGAGATGGGCCGTGGATTCCCTCCTTGGTCGTCACCTACCCAGTCGGTCTTTAGACAGACTTCTTTTCGTCTCTCCTCATTGTCTCGTCCCTAGCTCCTATCCCCTCTCCCCCGAATTCTCTCCCCTTGCCTGCTACTCTGCCTACCCCCTGTCCTTTGTGCCCTTTGACTAAGCACTCCTTCTCCCCTTGTTGGGGAAAGATCCAATATTTATACTCTGGAGTCTCAGCGATCCCGCTGAGTGAGTCCACTGCGCCAAGGGAGCCACTCACACTTGAGGTATGGTATGGCACCCCTTGCCAAAGCACTCCCTCTCCCCTTTCTGGGGAAGGATCCAGTATGTAGGCCTTGGAGTCTCAGAGACCTCTCTGAGAGAGTCCACTGTGCAAAGGGAGCCTCTCGCAACAGAGATAGGGAAGTGATACCACTTCCCCTGGGATCACAGCTTACTGGACTTTGGAAGTTTGCCTTGACTCGTCTACCGGTTTGTGTACCAGTCACCCTTCCCCTAATCTACCCATGCTGTGTCTCTCACCCTAACCTCCTTTTTCCCGCCTTCATTATCTGTCTACTTCCCCTGCTCCAACCCCCCTCCTCTGAATCTCTCACCTTGCCTGCTTCTCCCCTTACGTATTTGTGCTTATTGTTTATCTCGACCTTACCAGTAACTATGTGGCCATGCTCCAAGAACTATGTAGCCTTTGTTATGATGTAACCTGTAACTATGATCTGATGCACATGTAAAGTGCTCTGATACCTCCGAGTCTAGACAGCGCTATATAAAACTCTTGAAAATAAAAATAAAAAATAAAAATAAAAACTTGGTACACAAGGGTGTTTTCACACTCTAGTTGTTATTATTCTGTTCACTCTAAAAATCAAAAAATGCAGTAGAGTGTACTTATTTTTATATCAGTATAAATATGCAACCAAAGATCCTCACATTTCTTGACTTTTGGCATCATCACTAAGCACAAATTCTGTAAACGGTCACCACATGGATAATATAGCATTCACGGCCTCTGGGACGGAGAATCCCCAGCTAAATGACACAGTTGGTATTACTCTTTCCTTGATGCCACACAAAGCACAAAGGGCCAGATGTAGGTCGGTCGGTAACGGCCGAAAATCGGTATTTTCGGCCGTTACCAAGCGGTATTCAAGATTTGGTGTGTAGGGGCACTTTTTTACAGAATCGGTAAATTTACCGATTCGATAAATTTACCGGTTCTGTAAAATACGGAATCGGTATTTTTACCGATTCGGTAAATCTCAGATGTAGGTGGGACTCTTCAGAGTCCCAAAGGCCCTACAAATTCGGTATTTTAACACCCAATCCAATTGGGTGTTAAAATACCGAATTCAGGTGTGCATGCACATGTGTGCATGCACACCTATGCCATGTGACAGACAGACATGCCCTTAGGGCATGTCTGTGGGCCACATGGCGCACATGTCAATTTTTGGGGTGCCAGAGGGTGTCAAAGTGACACCCCCTGCACCCTTGCTAAAATCGGTATTTACCGATTTTGTAATTACAGAATCGGTATTTCCTATTGATTCCTATGGGCTTCACAGCCCATAGGAATCAATAGGAAATACAGATTCTGTAATTACAGAATCGGTAAATACCGAATATTACCAATTCGGTAATTCCACATCTGGAATTACCTACATCTCCCCCCCTCTATTTTACCACTTCTTACATACCGAATCGGTAAAATTCGGTATTTAAGAAGTGGTAAAATAGATTTACCTACATCTAGCCCAAAGTGAGAAATATTTGCGTTTTAGTTCCCGCGCATGATGAAACAGTGCACCAGAATGGACTAAAAAGTCAATAACATTTTTCATTAACTCTGAAGATTGTAAAGATGGTTTCAGCATACCATCTTGCAAATGGCAAGGATCTCTTACAGGGAAGCACATCAGCTCAGCTACTAATTTTGACAGGTCATCACACAACTTTTTCATATATGTAGCTGAATTATTGCACATACAAACAATATCCTCCGGTCTTTGTTGAACGTGGTAAGAACTGTTTGCAGCAGCGTTCCAAGTGACACTGCATTCCATGTTTTCCAAACATCTGCAGGTGTCATGTTTTCTCAACAATCCCAGATGCTTGGTGACAGCACTCTTTGAATGTTTAAAGTCTAGGGAGTTTGGCAAATCACCTACTATCAATAATGACTCGCTAGAATAGGGGGGCTGATGTATCAAAGGGTTTCACCCATTCTGTGTCTGTGGGTAAATGTGATGGTACATATTGAGAAAGATTCATATGAAACCAGCCATTTTCCTTATCAGTGAAAGAATCAAATGTATTTCCTGATTCTCTACAGTTTACCAAATTATTAAATGAGACCTAAAACATGCTTCTAAACCCTGCATCATTAGACCAAAGACCACAAAACTGAAAAAAAACTAAAGGAAGAAATAAATATATATTAGTGATATCCCGAAACAACAAACCTCAAGCAGAATAATGTTAGCCCAGTGTTTCTTGCTCCTGCCTTATGTAACACAATTACATCGTATTGACCCCTTCAGGAAGAAATAAAAATTACTAATTCACTCACCTTCTCCTTTGTTTGAATGGCATTTAGTTTGTGGTTGTGGAGGTGTTTTTTCAGTATTTATATGTTTACACTGATGAAGGCTATTTTTCTTTTGGTGGGGTTTTATCAGTTATTATAGGTTTAAACCTAAAACTGGACAGCCTATTTGTTTACCACTGTGTGATTACATTTTTAAACATAGACTATGTGAGTGTCTGTTTAACTGTTTCTTTCTGTGTGTGAGTCAGTGTGTGTGTGGCTGTATAAGTGAGTGTGCGACTGACTGTATGGGTGAATAAGTGGGTATGTGAGTAGCTGTACAGGTGAGTGAGATGGTGTGTCAGTGGCTGTATGAGTAAGTGAGTGGCTGCATGGGTGAGTGGCTGTGGGAGTGGCTGTGTGGGTGAGTAATAGGGTGTGTGAGTTGCTGTATGGGTGAGTAAATAAGTGTGTGATAGGCTGTAAGAATGAGTATGTGCTAATCTCGGTGACAGTTTAGGTGAGGGAGTACATATGCTAGCATTTGTATGTGTAAGTAGGTGGGTGAGTATCTGTATGGGTGAGTGGGTGGCTATGAGAGCGTTAGTAGCTGTTTTGGGGAGTAAGTGGGTTTATGGTTGACTGAGTGGCTCTGTCAGTGGCTGTATAGGAGAATAAATTAAGCATGGGCGAATTTTGCGAATTCGCGATTCGCGAATTTGCGGATTTGCGAATTCGCGATCCGCAAAATTCGCGAATTTGTGCGAATTTGCGGATTTTTATATTTTTGCGTGTTCGCTGGGCGCTTTGCGTGTTCGCGGGGCGTTTTGGCATGTTCGCGGGGCGCTTGGCGTGTTCGCGGGGCGTTTTGGCATGTTCGCGGGGCGCTTGGCGTGTTAGCTGGGTTTTTTTTGGGCGAGACCGTGATGTGCCCTCTGGTTCATCACTGCCACCCTCTCATTTTTTATGCCCTTCTGCCCTCTGTACCACTCGTTTTTGTGGTCTTCTGCCCTCTGCCCCACTCGTTTCTGCCCTCTGCCCAACTCGTTTTTGTGGTCTTCTGCCCTTTGCCCCACTCGGGGGGGGTCTTCTGTGCGAGTTCAAGTGCCTCTTGTGTGTATAAATGGTCAGAGACCGATCAGAGCAGCAGATGAAGAGAAAGAAGCTCCTGGTCACAGGAACAGCACGAGGATTGCGCTCATGAAAGTCAAGGATACAAAGGCCTCTATCCAGCATCACAGCTGATTTTCGACGGTAGATTTGGGAAGAAGGCACACCTGCCTAGCCTCGACGACGCTCACGATTGTTTTTGGGCTGATGAATGAGTCACTGAATTTGAGCTTCAACTAGTTCCAGCGACCATGTGTGTGTTACTATGCAATCGCATCGATGTGCGCAGGGGTCCCTTGAGTGAGCTGTCAGCAGTGGCACGAGGATTGCGCTCGTGAATGTCAAGGATACAAAGGCCTCTATCCAGCATCACAGCTGATTTTCTACGGTAGATTTGGGAAGAAGGCACACCTGCCCAGCCTCGACGACGCTCACGATTGTTTTTGGGCTGATGAATGAGTCACTGAATTTGAGCTTCAACTAGTTCCAGCGACCATGTGTGTGTTACTATGCAATCGCACCGATGTGCGCAGGGGTCCCTTGAGTGAGCTTTCAGCAGTGGCACGTGGATTGCGCTCGTGAAAGTCAAGGATACAAAGGCCTCTATCCAGCATCACAGCTGATTTTCGACTGTAGATTTGGGAAGAAGGCACACCTGCCCAGCCTCGACGACACTCACGATTGTTTTTGGGCTGATGAATGAGTCACTGAATTTGAGCTTCAACTAGTTCCAGCGACCATGTGTGTGTTACTATGCAATCGCACCGATGTGCGCAGGGGTCCCTTGAGTGAGCTGTCAGCAGTGGCACGTGGATTGCGCTCGTGAAAGTCAAGGATACAAAGGCCTCTATCCAGCATCACAGCTGATTTTCGACTGTAGATTTGGGAAGAAGGCACACCTGCCCAGCCTCGACGACACTCACGATTGTTTTTGGGCTGATGAATGAGTCACTGAATTTGAGCTTCAACTAGTTCCAGCGACCATGTGTGTGTTACTATGCAATCGCACCGATGTGCACAGGGGTCCCTTGAGTGAGCTGTCCATCATCCTGTAACTATTTTAGGATGGCGCTGGCAAGCTGCCAGCGCCATCCTAAAATAGTTACTAAATTAGCTTCAACAGGAAGCACTAATAGATAAAATAAAGCAGGTGCTTGAGCACCTGCTTTATTTTATCTATTAGTGCTTCCTGTTGAAGCTAACTTAGTAACTATTTTAGGATGGCGCTGGCAGCTTGCCGGCGCCATCCTAAAATAGTTACAACAACTTCAAGCTTGAAGGCTTGAACTTTTGCCCCCCCGATCCGCCGCTCGCGGATTTGCGGATTTTCGGTAAATTCGCGGGAGTTCGCGGATTGCGAATTTACCGAAAATCCGCAAAATCCGCGAGCGGAACGGATTTTGTGCTCATGCTTAGAATAAATGAGGGTATGAGTGAGTGTGTGGTTGTGTGAGGGGTTCTTTAGGTGCATGTGTGAATAGTCGTATGGGTGAAAGAATGGTTGTGAGTGGCTGTATAAGTAAATGAATGGGTGTATGAGCAGCTCTATGCATGAGTGAGTGGGCTTGTGAGTAGTTATATGGGTCTATGAATGAGATGTGAGTGGGTGTGTAGGTGAGTGAGTGGCTCTGTGGATGATGTCATCAGTGATGTGATTTAAGATGTCATCAGTTATGTAATATGTGGGATAATAAGCAGTGCATTTTAGGGGCATATGTTATAGTTAGCTGAGGTAACTATAACTGCTGAAATTCTACGGTTTTGTACAAGTGAAATCTGAGCTTAACTATGAGTCCCTATAACCTTTGTTTTTTCAGTAAATTTCAAAGGTTTTTTTTCAAATTCTATTTCCTAACTATAATGTCCCTGTATCCTTTGGGTTTCTTTTGTGAATTTCAACAGTGTTTTATAATATTATTTCCTAACTATAACACACTTGTATCCTTTGGATTTTTAAGTGAATTTCTAAGGTTTTTTAACTTTAATTTCCTAACTGTTACCAGTAACCTCTGACAGTGAGTGAGTGCATGAGAGTTTCAATTGGTCTGTGAGTGGGTGTAATGCTCTATTACTTACCGGTAATCTTCATTACTCTGGGTCCCGTTGTCCTCGTCCCATTCATTACAAAGTGGAGATGACCATCTCCCGACAGAAAAAAACAAGAGGAATGCTGGGACACTCATACTGCCCCTCCCCCCGGGAGTACATAAGCAGTACTTACCCAGCAGCCCTCCTGTACTAACAAGCCCAGACAGGAAGGCCGGACGTCCGGAAGGGAGGGAGGGGCGTATGAATGGGACGAGGACAACGGGAACCGGAGTAATGAAGATTACCGGTAAGTAATAGAGCATTACCCCCAGGTCCCTTATGTCCTCGTCCCATTCATTACAAAGTGGAGAAATACCAAAGCAGAAACCCGGCCTTCCGTACGCACAAGCACACCCAGGAAACCACAACAAAAGCAGCAACCCAAGGGCGCACCGAGAAGGAGGAAAGGAAGACCGCAGGAAACAACCGGCCCGCAATCCAGCACAGGACAGTAGGGAAAGCACCGGAGACAAAGAAAAAGGCCAGGGCTCCAACAAGAAAAGGAGGCTGCCAACCCGAGCAACCGGAAACCGGGACCGGGACCAGGACACAAAGAATCCGCCAAAAACAACCCACTGGAGAAGGCTGCCAAGCCCAGAACCAGCAGAAAGGCCCACAGGACCCGGTAGACCCATAAGGAAACCGAGACATCTTGGAAGAAAGCCAAAGAAAGGAACGGCCAACAGAGTGCAGGCACAAGCACTCAGACCAAAAAGGAAGGAGAAAGCACAGGCCAGAAAACCGGCCAACCCCCCAAAACCAAAGGAACAGACCCCAAGAGACCGGAGGAGGACACCCGGCCGAGGAGGCCCAGGAAGCAACAAGAACCCAGGAGCCGAACAGGATCGCGAACCCGACACGAATGACAGGGAGGGGGGAAGAACCCCAAAACCCCAGAACCCAGCCGAAAGCCCACCAAGCAAGGAGAGGCAAACAAGACCGGAACAAAACCAAGAACCAGGATGGTCACAGAGACAACGACCACAACCCCAGAAAAACCCCAACTCCAAAGGGAGGAAACACAAGGCAGGAGGGGAGCACAGAGCAACCGGGAAACCCCAGCAGCCGCCCAACAAGTCGAGAGGGCAGCACAAAAAGAAGGCGCCCACACGGCACAGGACCGCCTAGGAACCACACACCCAGGCCAGACAAGCAGCAAGGGCCGGAGCAGCGGAAAAAGGAAGGCCCAGGGAGCACAGCACCCAGACCACAACCACAAGGCCAGAACCCAGTAACACCGGAGAGGAGCCATGGACATAGCAAAAAAACAGGGCAACAACGCCAACAGAACCAGGAAGCCAGGACCAGAGCCAAGCGACCCGACCACACAGGCGGAAGGGCAGGCCCAAGCAAACCCCAGAAGGAGCCAACACAGCGCCCAGACGAAAACAAAGGGCAGGCGGAAACGGGAACCCCCAGCACAAAACGGCCAGACCGCACAGAAGGCCAAAGCGGAAGCAGAAGGAGAAAAAGCAGAGGACCAAGCAGCAGGAAACCAAAGACAACCCGCAGCCAGGAGGGAGGGACACGCATAGGCCAGAGCACCACAGAACCACACCCCATCCAGAGAGGGAGGGGGGCGGGGCACCCAAACAGACCCAGACCGGGAACAAAGCCCGGGGAAGCAAGGGAGGAAGAAGCGAGCCAGGACCCCAGAACCAGGAAAGAACCAGGAAACATCCGGAAACAAACTCCCAGAGCAGGCCGAAAAGAACAGCACAGCCTGAAAACCCAGGAGGCACAGTCGAGGCCACATACAACCAGCAGGAAGCCGGCAGAACCGGAGCCACAGAACCCCCCACAGGCCCACAACACCGGGTAAACAAGCCCGGGAAGAGAACCAACAGCAGGAGAAGGCCCAGAAGGAACCACCAGGAAGCGGCCCAACCGCAGAACACCCCGCCAGGACCCAAAGAGAGACCAGCAAGGAAGCAGAGCCAAAAAAGGAGCCCAACACCCAGGAGCGGCAAGCCCCAGCCGAAACCTCAGCCAGGCACCCACCAAGGGAACCAGACGAGACCAGACCAACCCAGGGAGCAAACACCCCCGACAGCAGAGGGACCAAGAAGCCAACCGCACCCAGCAGCCCCAGGAGGCCAGGCAGGAACCAACCCGGCCCGGCCAAGCACAACCACAGAGCAGACAGCGGAGCACGGGGACAGCACACCAACCCAGAGAACAGGAGGCACGACAGGACACGGCAGCAGCTAGGAGGCCCCAGCCTGGAACAAACCAGGCAGGCACCCTGGCAGAAAACAGGAGGGTCGGCCAGGAAACACCCAAAGCAAGCCAAAGGCAAGCAGGGGTAAAGCCAGTGCAGAAGCAACCAGGCGAAGCACCCAGAAGGACCCGGGACAACACCAGAAGGCCCAAGCCTGAGCAAAGGGAAGCCCACAGCCAGTCCCGACCCAGCAAAACTGCAGGGAACAGACGAGAACATGAGCAGGCCGTGAGGAACAGAACAGAACAGCCGCACCCAAGGCAGCACAAGCCACCCAAGCGCAGGTAGAGGGGACAGAGCACCCCAGAGGTCCCCCGGCATGACACCCGCAGGCAACCAAGGAGAGGAACCAGGCGCAGCCCAAGGGACCGGAGGAACAGGGCCAGGAACCAGGAGGCCCAAACGCCGACCAACCCCACAGAACCCAGGAAGCAGAGGCGAAGAACCAGGACACACAACCGGAGCAAGGCCACAACAGCCAGCCCGCAGCGTAGTCCAGGCCATCTACTAAGAAGCGAGAAGCGACCCAGACAGAAGAGCAGCAGAGGGCAAGGGGCAAGCAAGCAGGCCGGGAGAACCCAACAACACAGAGAAAACCCATGAGCAAGCAAAAAAGGCAGAGACGCGAAAAAAGGAACCAGCCCCCACAGAGGCGACAGGAACCCAAGCCAACCCTAGAAAGGAAAACCCCAAGCTCCAGCGGCCAAGAGCAGGGGCACCATCCAAAGAAGGAAACCAAAAGGAGAAGCCTCGCGACATGCCCGCCCCCAGAGAACAGACAAGAGCCTTTGCGGGCAGGCGGCAAGGCCGCAGGTCAGGATCAGAAACGTGACCACGCAGACCAAAAAGAGGAGCACAGGAACCACAGCGCCCGACCGACCAGCACCCACCAGACACCCGCGCATCGCAGTGTGGGTGCGGGGGGGGAGCACCAGAGAACACCAGCGCACCCGAGCAACAACAAGCACACCGAAGCAACCGCCACTGAGCACACACAGGAAGCAAGCAGCGCGGGCACCGATGGCGGCAGGCAGGACAACCCAAAAAGAAGAGGGGATGAAGTACAGCGCCGAATGCACGCACCCCAAGCAGGAGGCCCCGGTAAAAACCACAGCATCCCCAGGACACCCCGACTCCGGAACATGGCACAGCCAGAAGGACAGCCAGGCAGTCACCACTCCCAGGACCAGCCCTAGAAGAAGAAGAAAGGGGGCGAAACAGCCAGAGCGGGGCCAACAGCCCAACAAGGCCCCCACTGGCACAGGGAAAAAAACATCACAGTCCCAGAGAAGGACTCAAGTGACGCCACAGCCCCGCACAAGCAGCCATAGAGAACCCCGGACTCCGCCAGGTCGGCGATGGATAGACATCACATCAGCAAAGGAACACTGCACCCCAGCGCCTGAGACCAACAGCCAGAAAGCCATCCAGCAGCACGCCACAAAAGAAAGGCAACCCAGGGATGCCAACCCCCCCAAATGACAGCACGGGCCCCAGCCACATGAGAGTCCAGCACAACCACCATCGAAGCCCCCAGCAACACAGCCACCATGCCGAGGAAGGAGCAGTGGGACAGCCCGGAGGACCACAGGAAATGTAGAGCACGGGACACATCCTGAGCCAGAAGCCCGGTTCCCAAAACAGCAGCCCCAGTAAGAACAGGACAGAGGCGGAAAAGCTCCCGCTGCAGCAGCCGCTGAAGGGCAGCGCCGGACCCTAATCCGAGGCAGCCCGAGAGCAGGGCGGGGGCTGCAGAAGCACAGAGCCGGCCTCTTTCGGTGACCGGAATGCAAAGCGCACCGAACCCCAGCAGGAATGCGCTCGGCAACCAGGCGCGGTAGTCTAATTAAAGGGCCCCCGAGCTCTTCACGGACCTAGCCCTCGAGGAGATGGTAGGAATCCAAGTGGCGCTGTAAGACCAACTCGTGCTAATTAGACATTGTTCCTGACAGCCATTGAGCGCCGCTTCCAGCACAGAAAATGAAAAGCATGTCCATGACACTGGGTGCGAAGTAAAGACTCCCAGAACATTCTGTCATTTGACACGGAATCAGAGCGCCACACAAAACCCCAGGCTCACACGGGAAGACACATCAAATGACCCGCCCAGAACACAGGAATTCCAGCGTCAACGCTGAGACTCGAACACTGCACCCCAATTCGAAGTCGGCAGACGCATGCTAGAAGGAAAGAAAAAACCCTGCAAGCGGGACTCACCCAGAGTGGGGGCCAACCCAGGAACAAGGCCCCCACTCCTCCTTCTCCACAGCCAGGAGCAACAGGAGCCCATACAGCGAGGCATGTCTCCCCGGCCAAGCTCGGGAAGACGAGCCCATGACCCAGAAGCAACTTCCTTTCGGGAACTCCAGCCCCAGCCGCAAAGGACCGGCAGGTGCACGAAGTGCACAGCAGAACACTGGCTCCAAGACAGACTGACTCCCAGCAAGCCCGGCAGGCCAGGAGGCAGTCCAGGAAACCCCGCGCCCGCACAGCCAGGCAGGCGGGCGGGGGGAGGAAGAGAAGCAACGCCACTCCAGCCCAGCAGGAGCAGCACCAGCACACCATCCAATCTGTCGACAGACAGAAAAAAAGAACAGGAGGGCTGCTGGGTAAGTACTGCTTATGTACTCCCGGGGGGGAGGGGCAGTATGAGTGTCCCAGCATTCCTCTTGTTTTTTTCTGTCGGGAGATGGTCATCTCCACTTTGTAATGAATGGGACGAGGACATAAGGGACCTGGGGGTAATGGTGTCTGAGTGGGTAAGTGAGTGTCTCAGTGGGTGTCTTAGAGCGTTCATGAATGTCTGAGAGGGTCCGTGAGTGGGTGTCAGAGTATCTGAGTGCATTGTGAGTGCATCCATAAGTATGTATGAGTCAATCTGTGAGTGAGTGCAAAAGTGTCTGAGTGGGTCTGTAAGTGGGTGTGTGAGTCTCTGAGTGAGTATGTGAGTGGGTGAATGGGTCAGTGAGTGAGTATATGAGTCTATGAGTAGATCTGTGAGTGAGTGCATGAGTCTCTGAGTGGGTCTGTCAGTGGGTGCATGAGTCTCTGAGTGGGTCTGTGAGTGAGTGAATGAGTATCTGAGTAGGCCTGTGAGTGCATGAGTCTCTAAGTGGGTCTTTGAGTGAGCATGGGAGTGGATGTGTGAGTCTGTGGGTAGGTCTGTGAGAAAGTATGAGTCTCTGAGTGGGGCTGTGAGTGGGTGCCTGGGTAAGTTGTTTTGCGAATAGGTGCATGAGTGTCTGAGTGGGTCTATGAGTGAGTGCATGAGTCTCTGGGTGGGTCTGTGAGTGAGTGCATGAGTCTCTGAGTGGGTGCATGAGTCTCTGAGTGGGTCTGTGATTGAGTGCCTGAGTTTCTGAGTGGGCCTATGAGTGCATGAGTCTCTGAGTGGGTCTTTGAGTGCGTATGGGAGTGGATGTGTGAGTCTGTGAGTGGGTCTGTGAGTACAAGTCTATGAGTAGGTTTGTGAGTATGTGCATGAGTGAGTGGGTTTGGGAGTAGGTGCATGAGTGGGTCTATGAGTGAGTGCATGAGTCTCTGAGTGGGTCTGTGAGTGAGTTCATGAGTCTCTGAGTGAGTGTGACTGGGTGCATGAGTCTTTGAGTGGGTCTGTAAGTGGGTGCATGGGTCTCTAAGTGGGTCTATGAGTGAGTGCATGAGTCTCTGAGTGGGTCTGTGAGTGAGTGTGTGAGTCTCTGGGTGGGTGTGTGACTGGGGATATGAGTATCTGAGGGGTCTATAGGTGGATGCATTGCTCTCTGAGTGGATCTATGAGTGAGTGCATGAGTCTCTGAGTGGGTCTTTGAGTGAGTGCATGAGTTTCTGAGTGGGGGCTGTAAATGAGTGCATGAGTCTCAGAAAGGGCCTGTAAGTAGGTGCATGAGTCTCTTAGTGGGTCTGTGGGGGTGTGAATGGGTCTGTGAGAAGGTTTGTGAGTTTCTCTGTGGGTTTGCTAGTAGGTATACAAGTCACTCAGTGGTCTGTCGGTGGGTGTGTGAGTCTCTCAGTGGGTCTGTGAGTGGGTTTGTGACTGTCTGAGTGCTCTCAGTTTTGCCCTCTTCTGCTATTTCTGCAAATTTTTCGGCCCTCTGTTTAGCCTTTTCTGCTAGTTTATATGCCCTCTCGTTTGACCCAATCCCCCTGGGCCTGGCCATTTGTCACTGGGTGCCCTGGTCCCGACCAGGGCACTCAGTGTGTAGGATTGGGGCTGCAGGGTGAGCCTCAATGCCCTAGTGGTCTCAGCTGGCTCCCTACATCCTGCAGGAGCCGGCATGTCTATTGTGCACAGGAAGCTGTTGGAGATGCAGCTCCCTCTGTGCAAGAGCAATAGTTTCATCTCTTTCTCTGCATGTCTGCAGGGAGGGAAAGAGAAGAAACATCCGCTTCAGCAAGTGGGAGCATTTTGACATCACCTGCTTGCCGGAAGTGGAGAATTTGATTGATTGGCAAAAGCAAACAGCTATGTCCAAGGGGTGGGCACCCCGAGACATAGTTGGAATATTTCCTTGGGATGGCATCCCCCAGCACCATATACGGCTTCAGGAGGGGGCTGCATGCCCCCCTCCTATCTTGTACGTATACAAAAGAGGGCAACCCAATATTCCCACGGAACTGGGTATCCTATCTTGTGCATGGATCCGCCCCATGGAGGTGGTGATCCCCGGGGATCATTGAAGGGTGGCCTGCGCAGCCCACTTCCTTTTACTTTTAAAGCCCTGGGGAGGTGCTGGTCCCTGGGGATTCTCCAAAGCCTGGGAGCGAGGTCCTCGTGGCCCCTGTCCTTTAAGATAAAAAACCCGGAGAGGTGGTGGTCCATGTGGCTCGCTCCCACTCCTTTTTTAAAACAATGCCAAGGACCTGGCCCACCCAGGGGCTCTTTTCAAAACAAGCGAGGGAGCCTGTATTTTTTTTAAACTTTCACCAGAGTTGCAAATCTGCCACGAAAAAAAACATTTTTGCCCTGGTAATATCTCTCTGGCACCCCAGCATCAGAGCTAACGGGTCAGATTATTCTCACCCTGGCCCCTGTTCTTTTCTTTTTTAACCTTTTTTCAGGAACTCAAGTCCAAAGACGGCTGCCAACCCTTCCTGGTTGAAGTGTTGGCAGCCAATCAGATCTCAGCATGAGATCAGGAGGCTTGCGGAGCCTTTGTGTCCCTAGATATACAAATTAATTTTTTCTTTATTATCTCCCAAAGTACTGAACAGATTTACACCAAATAACAAAAAGCACTCTTTCTGAACCTAGAGCTAGCTTTCTGGCTAGCTTGGTGTAATTCCGTTGAACCGCTGGGGCTGTAGTCGTGTCTAAATATTCCTACAACAACAAAGGCAAAGGATTTAGTTTTAGTAGGTGTGAGGCCACGATCCAACATAAATACTAAAAAAACTATCCAAAAGCTTTTGGAGCTCCCTCCCCGTTCTGGCCATGATCACCCAATTGTCCACGTACATAGGTACAGGCAAATGTAGGGATCCCATTCTAGGGGGATCAGCCGCAGCATCAATCAAAACACCATCTAAATCTGGTCTACAGTCAATAAGCCCTGCCTGAAGATATATTGTGCAGATGTTAAAATGCACTTCTCATTTGCCCAGGTTTCAAGTTGGTTCAACAAAACTCTACCCAATACCTTGGGTAGAGCATTGCCGATAAACCCTGTCCCGTCTTTAAAAATTGGGACAATCGTTGCCCCAGACCAGAATTTAGGAGGGTAGGCGCAAACTGCACTCCGATGCACATTCATCAATATTGGAGGCCAGAGTGCCAGATTGTCCTTACATAGGTCAACCGGGACGCCATCCAGCCCTGGTGTTTTATTGATAGGGTATCTGTTCAGAGCCAACATCACCAAGGGAGACTGTTCTCTCTTCTTTGCCCCCTAGGTCTGGTGGGTCCTCTATGGCACTATGCTCGGTGGGATCCGATTCATAAGAATCATACAGTTTCATAAAATGTTTGACCCAAAGATGCTCAGGGATGTTCACATCTATACCAGTAGTGGAGCTAATTGAAAAGAAAGGTGCATTGATTATCTTCCAAAATTATATCACATCATTTTTTGCGCAGGCTACAGTCACGATGCCAAAGAATGACACCTGCCAGTGGTTGAAGCCGAAGGCGCTGTGGGAGTGACGAATAAAGCTACTGATGGTGCAGTTGTCACGGACTTCCAGTTCCTGTAGCATCTACAGTCTTCCCTATCTACAGTTTGCCAGTCCAGAGGTCATTCCTGTGAGAATTGCTCTTCATCCCGAGGTTGACAGCAGAGGTTCCAGTCCCCAGCTATGTCTCAGTGTACGTGGCGTCACAAGAGAGTGAAGTTGCGGCATTCTATGGCTCCTTCGACTCACAACATGGATTCCAGCGACTCTTCTCGTCCCGACATTGAGACCGCCGCTCATACGTTACTCCTGTGCCTCCCCATTTTTCCTCGAACCTGGGCAACTTGGAACCAGATGCAAGAGTATTATAATGCTCTTCATCTTGTCTTCGGACCCTCGCCTTCCTCTGGAGCGCCTGGGGGCCCCAAGGAGGTCGTAGGCATGGCAACTGAGACATGCCGGCTAGATCGCCCTCAGCGATTAGTCTGCATCTTGGATACAGTGGCGCCAGTGCACGGCCCTTCGGGATTCCCATCTGTGGCACCATCTGACCCCGACGTGATGTCAGTGGTTCCTCCGGAGATTGTTTTTATGGCGCTGGAGGGCCGAGCTGAAGTTGGTGCACAATGCTGTGGGGAGTCTTGCAGGATCTCTTCTCCTCACCCCCTTTTGTCTGCATCACTGTTGGCACCGACCAATCCCCCTCAACCTTCCCATGACGACGCTGATACAGCGCTGTTTCAATACCTTTCAACGTAATATCCGGAGCCATTTTCAGAACCAATAGTTTCTATGGGTGATTCATAAAAACAGTTGGTGGACGGACTGGGGGGGGTGGTTTCCTTAGAGCAACCTGTGCTTTTGGAGCATCCGATGTTGGACAGCTGGATTGCTGAGTTGGGTGAAGCGAGTGGTCTAAATCCATCCCCTGTTTCTACTCTTTTATCTCTTCCGGACCTTGCCTCGGAGGCCAGTTTTTCTTTTGTAGAAGTGTTAAAAAGAGTGGCGGATGTATTTTACATTTGACCCTGTCTACGGTGGAGAAATCTATAGACCTTCTCATTGAGGTTCTTCATCCTGGCTAGTGGGGAATTGAACCAGTGCTCTCCTTTTTTGAGACACTTTCTGATATTTTACTGGGGGCATGGGCTAAACCTGAGTCAAGTATGCCTGTGGACTGTACTATTGCCCATAGTACCGCCCTGCCCACGCTTGCCTTATTCGTCAGCCAACTCTCCACAGTTTTGTGGTCCAGGCCGCTACAGCATTCCATGATATGGGTAGCTGTCCTCATTTCCCACTTGATAGAGAGTCCCAAAAGCAGGACTCTTGTGAGAAACGTGTCTTCTCTTCCACCAGTGCAGCACTATGCTCCACTAACACGATTTGGGTCCTCTGATGCTTTTCCCTTGTCTTTTGGGTTTTCCTTGGCACAGCTATTGCCCTTGTTCCCATTAGCTAATAGAGGTGAACTGAACTAGTTGATTTTGGATGGCCGCCAGGTGACCAGGTTGCTTATGAGGTGTAGAATGGACTGCACTGAATCCATTGGCCGAGCCATGGTGTTTGCTGTAGCTTTGCATGGCTTCGGACTACTGGCTTTTCAGAGGCTATCCAGTCAATCTTTCTTGACATGCCCTTTGTTGGGGTTCATTTATTTGGTGCCCACGCAGATGCTGCCTTACGAAGTTTTCAGGACAGCCGGGGAGGTTCAGACCCTTTGACTGTCCCTACATTCTTTTTTTCTCATTCTATGATCGGAAGGGGCTGTCCTTGTTTAAGGTTTCCCCTTTTTATTCTTGTTCCCCCAAAACTGTTGTTGGTCATTTATGGTACCAGTGACTGTATAGGAGGCTCCTGCCTTTGCAGAACTCCCCCAACCCATTTTCGTTCGGGCCTCGGGTATTGGTGACTAGTTGTCTTTCTTGAGACCCTGTATGGGGTCTTCTGCTACCTGTACGTGGGGTTTTTGGATCACCCTGTGTGGGATTCCTCTATTATGAGGTTAATTAATCCTTTTGTGACATCGGTCACTTATGCTTATTGCCTTTGTACTGTTCCTTGACTGTGGTTCAGATTCTACTAATCCCGTCCTAATATTCCATTGGAAATGCTGTTTCTTGGCTTACAGTTTCCCTTTGCCAGCCTCTTGTCTCTCCCTTGTGTATCCATCAGGTTAATGGTACACACCTTTTGGTATACACTCCTTTGGAGCTTTTGCCCTCTGCATCCTTCAATGTAGATATTTATTCTTCGATTGTTACTATTGCGCCATAACTTTTCTTGAGGCAAATCTCTTATTGACTCAGGTTACATTCATCCCTTCTGTTGATCGCTCTTATTCTGTGGGATGCAGGATGTTTCCATCTTCTGACCTTTAGTCGTGTGCACCAGTATCACGTTATGCTACCCATTCTGGTTACAGGTTGAATCTGGCTGTCTCCAAAGAGACTTTGTTGCAACCAAAGACCTGTAGCTCAGCGGTAATGTCTTATGCCTCTGTTGGTACAGGCAACCGCAAGACTGTGGTTCAAATCCCTCCAATGTTGGGAAGCATAAGGCCATGCTATCTTGAATGTGCCGATTTCGTCCAATTCGGATGCCCAGTCGGAATGGTGAGTTTTTGAATGGGAGACAGCCTGGGCTTCCTGCTACTGTCCCTTTCTATTATTTTCTGTTATCCCCTGTGCCTCATGGCCCTTGCGAGATTGTATGCATCTCTGATCTGTATATTTATGTGACCTGGTTGGGCTTCCGATGGGAATTGTTTTCCCTCATCCATCTTGAAAGATGATAATTCCACCTGAATATTTCTTTTTTTTTTATTTCAAAAGTTTTTATTGAATAAAAAAGAGATTTTACAAGTATAATACAATACAGTACAGTAGTGTTGCGGGGGCATATGCATGATCTCAGGGCCTTGTTGTATGTAGTTCCATTTGGCGATTTTTGTTGGTCTTTTTGTGGCCGGCGTTGCGTATGCCCCTAATACCCTTGGCTGATAGAGAAAGAAGAAAGAAGAGAAGCAGGGGGGAGGGGGATTAAGCATTGGCGCTTGTTGGTCTGAGGGGGTTTGCCTTCGTGGGTCTAGGGGGGTTTGTATGCACCTAGGTAAGAGTTTAAGGCTGCCCACATTTCCCGTCTAGCTGTATGGTTCGCTGAGTGTTTCGCGGTGATGTTGTCGGCGCCTCTCAGGAAGGTTACCCAGTTAAACCATCTCTTGAATGTTGCTTTGCTAGTGTCCTTCCAGTTCGCTAGAATTGTCTTAACGGCCGCTGTGAGTAGAAGGTCAACTAGTTCCCTGTCCCCCCTGCACTCTAGGTCTGAAGCTAAGAAGGCTGTGGCGATTCCTGCTAGACCTTGTTGAATGCTTCCCCCTATTATCGTGTTGATGAAGTTATACACTTTGCTCCAAAAGTTCTTGACTTTAAGGCATTCGTAGATGATGTGGGTTAGGTCTCCTTTCTCTTTATGGCAGTTCCAACATATGTCGGATTCTGTGGCTCCTGCTGCTGCTAGTCGGGCTGGTGTCCAGAACATTCTGTGCAGTAGCCAGAACTTTGTTTGCGCTAGTTGTGGGGATACTTTGTTCTTGGAGGCTGAGACCCAGAGCTTGCGTTTCTCATCCTCGCTAAATGTTCTGTTGTGTTTAGTTTTCCCAGAACGCCATGGTCTTGGTGTTTAGTGTAGACGTGCGTGGGCATATGAGTTTGTATATATGGGCGGTTTGGTGGCCTAGCTTATTTAAGTTTCGCGCGTATTCTATGATGGAGGGAATCCCTTTGGAGAGGTTTGCTTTAGCGATGGCAGCTTTTATCTTAAGAAATTCATAGAATTCAATGTTGGGTAGGTTTAGGGACTGTTTCAGCGTCTCAAATGTGAGCGGAGTGTCCTCTTTTTCCAATTGGGCAGGAGTTGTGATCCCTCTCTCATACCACTCTTTGTTCGCCAGTGTTTTGCCCCTATAGGTTATTCTTGGGTTGTGCCAGATCGATTCCCATTTTGACCTTTTGATGCTGTTTTCCATTTCTTTGTCTACTCTCAGGAGTGCTATTCTAGTTTTTTTGAGCATGAGTTAGCCTCTGGGTGCTTGTTTGCTGTGAGTAGCGCTACTGGGTTGCCCCCCCCCAGGATGTGTCTCTCTAAGTCGAGCCAGACTGGTGTATATTCTGGCGTGGGGACAATCCAGTGTAAACCTTGTTTTGCCAGACATGCTGTTTGGAAGGCCCTGTAGTTCGTCATGTTCAGCCCCCCCAGTTCCTTCCGTAGTCTAAGTTTTTGCAGTCTTATTCTGGCTTTTTTCCCGCTCCACAAGAATTTGTTGATGGTTTTATCGAGTTTTTTTGTGAAAATCATCGGTCAGTGTTAGTGGTTACTGTTTTCTTCAGCTTGACCCTCTAGGTCCTACGTGTTGTGGTTGCTTGTTTGACAAGCGTTCTCTTCATGTCTGTTTCCCTCAGCGAGTGCGTGCCTGTTGAGATTCTCCTAGCAGGTGACGTTGTCTTTTCAGCCAAGTTCCCCGCTCTATTCTTGAAAGGGCTCCCTACCTGTTTTCTCTAATATGCCACCTGGTACTCGCAGGTCGCAGCTGGTTCAGCTGTGTGTCTCGCTGTGTATACAGAGTATCTTTTGGCCATTGCTGAGTCTTATTGAGCTGTGACATAATTCCCCTCGTAGGCATTTTGGTAGGACAGTGTTTGAATTTGTACATAGTTACATTATTGCCTTTTTGGCTATGTATTGGTTACCTGGGCTTCTATGCCTGCGTTTTTTGCTCTGGCGTGATTACCTTTCTGTTTCAGATCCATGTCTTTTCTTTTGTTACCCTCTCCCCTTTTTTTGTTAAAAAAAGGGGGGAGGTTACAGGCTGAGGGCTTTTCTCCATGTAAGAACTACTTTTTCATTTGGTGTATGTTTAGTTTCTCTAGGACCTTCACCTACATGGGTTAGCTGGATTGGTTCTGATGGTTCTCTTCTGTTTGTTCTTTATTAGGACAGGAACCTTCATGTGTTTCTTGTCGTGCCCAAGTTTTAGTGTACCTTGGGGGTTCACATACTACATTCTTACTGTTGTCAGATGTTGTTTGTGTAGGATTTCATCCTACTCCCCTCCAGGCTTGGTTTTCCTTGCCTGGGTTATCTGTTCGACTTTTTTGGTCCTTGGTCTTTTAATCCAAACCTTGCAAAGGAGGACAGTGAATGCCTTTTAGCACCTCTAGTCCACAGGTCCTTTTATTAAAAGATTGATGCCACCATCTGACTAGCTGGGTCTGGTAGCTCAGCCCTCTATTGTATGCATTCAGGGGACCTCTGCTCCTCCTCTCCTCCTTCTCCCATTTGGCGCCATGCTATATGTGCTGTGGAGTTGGGTAACAATGGACATCTGTACTGGTCTGATCTGGACATCTGTACTCCAGTGCCAATAAGCCTATGGTTGGGTGTGCACTTTTCTCAATGTGCATGCTATTTGTTTGCATTTTTGTGTGGTCCTTACCTCGCTTTCAATGAAAGAGCCAGCTCTCTTTTTATCTCCCCTGAGTGGAGATGGTCAGTCTTACTCTCAGCCAGCTGGTCCAGCTGGTCCTTCTTGGCACAAGTATAGGACTGGTTTGCAGACCCTCCTCCTAGGGTGTATGGCTATGGTATCTAGTTCACAAGTTAAGGATTTCCTACTCCTAATTAAACTAATTCTAAATTAAAAAATATAAATCACTTTAAACAAGTATATTTTAAGTTACTTTCCACCCTTATCTCCTATAAAGCGAACATCCTAACACATACATTTAAACATTAAAAATTATACTTATAAATATAAAATAAGTACTACTAAAACAAAATAGAATATTGTAAACATTATGCAAAAAGAAAATAAAAAACAAATAGTTAATATTATTTACAACTTTATGTTTAATGTCGATATTTTCAAAATCGATATTTATAACTAACACAAAAATCGATAAAACTTACCTCGAATCTTTGCATCCTCATATTTTTGACTCGATATTCATGACACTCCATATTTCATTATAGATATTCTGTGTGTTCACCATTTGCGTCTGATAAAGGGGCAGAATTTCCATTGGGACACTGGGCCAGACCATCTGTAGCAGTCTGTGATGCTGAGCCCAGTGTAGACAAATTAGCCTGGTTGGCACCTCTATCGTCATTATTGTCCACCTTGGAAGTTGAAATTGAAGGTGCAGACTCTGAGTAACAGGTTTGCCACCCTATCACCTCGGGCAGACCAGGTGCCTTAATTTGAAAACATGCAAGCAGTTCTTTGAAAGTCTTGTCAATGCTCTGCAGTGCCGCTGTAATAGGTGCCAGCATATTTGCGAGGCCTTCTTCTATTTGGCCAAGCTGCCCCACATTACTAGGCTAATTTAGATCACCCATTGTCCCCACATGCCCTTGTGGTCGACATTTGGCATCGAAAGACCCATCCCTCTTCACAGGCTTGTCTGCTTTCGATCGCTTTTTGCCACCAATCTTGGGTGCCAGCCCCAAGCAAGAACTCAATCAATCAATAAATTAGGGGCTTTAGAGCGCACTATTCACCGAGGAGGGCCTCAAGGCACTGGGGAGGGGGTGCGAGCAGATCCGTAGGTCATTCAAAGGGCTAGGTCTTGAGGTCGTTTTTGAACTAGTGCAGTGTCAGGCTTTGACGGATGCGAGGAGGAAGTTCATTCCAGGTCTTGGCTTCGAGGTAGGAGAAGAATCTGCCACCTGCTCTGGCCCTGTGGATGCGAGGGACCCTGACTAGGGCGAGGTCGGTAGAGCGCAGGGCCGGACTGGGAACCAAAACCGGCCCCGGCAAAGTGCTCGGCCGGCCCCCGGGGCGAGATCTGAGCTCTTTGCCGGGGCCAGTTTTCGGCCGATTTTGTTGCAGGGCCGATTTTGCAGCTATGCTGCCAGGGCCGGACTAAGAACGAAAACCGGCCCTGGCAAAGTGCTCGGCCGGCCCCCTGGGGGTGCGACCGAGCTCTTTGCGGGGCCAGTTTTTGGCCGTTTTTGTTACAGGGCCGATTTTGCAGCTATGCTGCAAAAACGGGCCAGTAACAAAAACGGCCCCCAGGGCCCAAAACCGGTCCCCACCCTAGCGGCGCACCGGGGGATTGCCCGGTGCCCGCAACGGCCAGTCCGGGCCTGTATGCTGCATAAACGGCCCTGTAACAAAACCGGCCCCCAGTGTCCCAAAACCGGCCCCCACCCTTGCGGCACACCGGGGGATTGCCCGGTGCCCGCAAGGTGAGAACCGTAGGTCCTGCTGAGGGGAGATTTCGAGAGACTACCACAATGGATAATTAATTATTTATTTAATTTTCCCTTGTGTTCGTCTCTTGAAATCCCCCACAGCCGTACCTTTTGCTCTTACCTGCAGCGGCTGTGGCTGCCTGTGACACTATTACTATATCTAATCTTCCCTGGAGGGTACTGCAGTTGCTTTTGTCTAAAGGAGATACACTAGCAAGTTTCTCCTTGCATCCATCTGTGTCAGCTTTTGTTTAAGTGGTAGTATGCTCATCCATGTTAAACGTGACAGATCTCCTGGTGGCCACAATCCTCTCCTCCACAGAATTAATCTCAGAACTGATAACTGACATAGCAGTAGCCAGGTAGTTGGTAACTGAGCCAGCCCCCTGATTGTCATTAATACTGGCTGCAAATGGCAATAGCTTTTCACTTACCCATTGTTAGAAGTGCAGATGGCTCTTTGGTGGATGATGAAGGTTTCACACCACGATGTGTGGCCCAGCCCAGCGTCCTCCAGGCTTTGACGGGTGCAGATGGTCCCCCCCTTGGCCCGGGCACAGCCCACGCGCACCACATGAAGCGGGAGCCTGTGACACACTAAAAGCTTTGAAAATGGGTGTGTCCTACTCCTTCCACCAGGTCTCACAGTGGCACCTTCATGCACGGTTGCTGCTGGGAGTAAGAGTCCCCTGTATGGCAGCAGCAGAGTGTTCTGTAGCAGCACTCCCTGAGCAGCGGGAGCCCACAACACGCTAAAAGCGGGGAAGAGGCGGGGTCCTCCTTCTTGCCCACAGTCTCACGGTGGCACCTCCTGGCATGGTTGGTTGGTGCTGGGACTAAGAGTCCCCTTGTATGACAGCAGAAGAGTCTCTTGAAACAGCTATCCCCCCTTAACTTAAACCTTCTTCTTACATAGTCAATGATATCACACATTACATCAATGATGACATCAAGAGTGAAAAGTTAATTACATCATTAATTGCACTATCATTAACATTAATGCTTGAACCATGACAGCACTTATGGCTACAGTAATTGCATCATTGATGACATCACTGCTTGTTTCTGCAATGCGTTTTGTTTCAATTTTGAGAAAATATAATATTTTAGTTCATATTTTCCTTGATAGTGAGGAAACCATTTTTTACAGAGATTGTCCTTGAAAATAAGACAACTGTGATTTATGTGATTTATATATTGCAAATGAAGTCTGGTGTTCAGTGCTGGTTTTAGACACTTTTTAAAGAACTAAATCATTATTATGAATTACTTGTCGCACAAATGCCACTCTGTGCAGTTAGAGAAGATTTATTATCTACCGCTGCTGCCATCTGAGCCAAACCGTGGATGCCAAGCAAGTTAATAATGTGTCCTACCCCCTGTTATATATTCATGGCATCTGCAAGCCGATGCCTGATGGTGTGCAGCCTATCTGACTGGATGGAGGGGCAGATAACATCCTTTATACCATAATGGCCCTGTCCTACTGAAAACCAACCAATGGCAGGCAAGCCCGGGCACTTTTGTATGAGGGAGGGCCTGTGATAACACGTGGCATCTGCTGCGCGACAATGTGCTCACTGTAACAATGTACCCCACTGCCAGCCGCTTAACAAGAACAGCCATGAGGCCATCTATTGATTCAGCGGACAAGAAATGTTTGGGCATATTTACAAACACCTATCACCATCACAGCGTCACTTTTATGGACGTTGAGGTGACATGGGGACTTTGCCTTATTTAATTAATGTGGCTTAACACAGTCTTGTACATAAGGCACCCTTTCACGCTATACTTAGTATAAAAGGAAATGGGTGCTGATTTTGACACTGCAATATATTAAGAAAAGTGACATAAATATGGGGCAGTGCCAAAATTAACACCGAGGAAAAGATGGCCGTACCCTGGTAAACGAGGAGAAATGTTTAATTTCTCCGCATTTTTGCTGTTTCCATGTGTGCTGCATTGTGCAGCACACATGGAAACAGCAAAACGCAGTTGATTGTTTATTTGCAGGAAGGTGCTCCTTCCTGCAAATAAACAATCATTAACCCTTTAGGTGCTGCCGTCGGCCAACGGTCGTCACGGGCACTACCTCCCCAGTGCTGCGTGCGACCGCTGGACGTCCAGTTCAGCACTGGATAATGGACAGCGCAGCACTGGGGAGGTTTGTTTACGAGCTCCTAAGGTGTTAAAAATGACGTTTTGAAACTTCTATGTGTGTGGATGTTTGAGGGTAGGTGACATACTTAGCTGTGAGTGGACAGGGTAATCAGTTATGTTCTATCTGTGAGGTCTCAGGGAAGGTGAGATCTTCAAATGCAGAGGAAGGGAACTTCCCTGCTTATGTGCTGTGAAGTCTTGTAGGTGTTTGCTTTGTTCACGCTAAATTGGCAGGGTATGCCCAGATAAGGGTCCCTTGTTCACTTAGCCACAGAATTCAAGCTAGCCCAGCTGTTAAGGAGTGTTACCCCCAAACTGGTCCCAGGATGCTTGTTTCTGGTCCATGGAAGACCTGGCTTGGCAGGACTGTTCTCATGAGGCACAGGGTCAAGACTAATTTGCACATAGCTGGGTCTGAACTAGGGTGGCGAAGTGAGCTAAAGAACAATGATGGATTTAATCCAGATTTGTGACTGGGGGTGAGTGTCTGAAAAGTTTCAGCGCTTCATCCATCATTAACACATGTTTGCTGACTGGGTTTCCTCCTTTAAAGTCAACTAAGCTGCCAAAACCTTTTACCTCCTTTACCTCCCTTGGATTGTCTGCCCTCTATTAAGGCTACAAGAGGGCCTTCTAGCTGCTGGACTGCTTACAAAGTGCAGTCAATATTTTAGAATAATTCTGAGCAAATAGGCAGGCGGTATTGCTTATTTGCTGATGTCAGCCTACAATGTGGTTATGGTGGTGTCACAGTCGGTAACGTCTATAATTCCTTTCTCTTTTCTAGGTGGTGAGGACTGGTGCCTCATCTACACTGCAAGGTACTTAGGCTCTTCCCGCAAACTGTTTCCATGCCTGTTAGATAGGTGCGTTGTATGTTGATTGTTCATCTCCACTTTCTGACATCATCTGTTTCGGTGATATATTGGCCATGTGGCCTGGTCATTTTCAAAGAGCCAGCAGAATAAACATAACAAGCATTAGCAAATCCAATAGGTTTCGCCCATGCGAGATGGATTGGCTTTGTCAATGTTTTTAGAAATTTTGCACAGCAGTGCAGGCTGCTTTGCAACGGGGAACAGTGTTTACAACGCAACTTTTACTACGAAGTACATTTACGACGCAACCATTACAACGCAACTTTTACAACGACTTGCGCTGGGGGGCGCTCTAGGATAGGGAATAGTTTTAATTTACTATCGAACACCTGCCCTACTATCCACGGGGACTGGAGTTGGAATAGTAAATTAAACTATTTACTATCCAGCGCCCCCCAACGCAAGTCGTTGTAACGACTTGCGTTGTAAAACTTGCGCCGTAAAGGCATGCGTTGTAAAATCATGCGTTGTAACGACATACATCCCTTTGCAACATGCTAAAAATAAAGAAAACAATAATGCTATGACTCGGGTAGCGCTGGCACCATCATAGCACTTTTTATCTTTAATTTAAGCCATGTTACACAGTAGCCCTAGGTACTTTGCAACATGACTAAAAAACGCTGACAAAGCCAATACATCTTGCATAGGAGAAAACTATTGGCTTTGCTAATGCTTGTTTGCGCGCCTTTGTTAGCGTTTGGTGAGTGTTTTTTATTGTTCATTTTCTGATATTATTACAAACATTGTCTACAGCAAGCAAAAATGCATGCAGTGTCTGCTACTTTCAAAATACCTATGTCTCCATAGGATTAACTAATGTGGGCCATCTTATTTCAGCTACCTTATTCGCTAATGGGGACCATTTTAATTGTGGTGCCTAGGGTTATTTTTTGTCACAATCCGACCCTGGTTGTTAGGTGCAAACCGGGAACTGGCCGAAGGTGTGAGGCATGATACAAGACCATTTGCCAGCGGTGACTTTCCACGTCCACCCAGCATTGGGACTTGCTGCCATGTCAGTGTTCAGATCTCCTGTGCAGGGAAGCCTTTCACTTCCAAAAACTCAGCTCTTTGAAGTGTGGGGGTAGTAAGGTTGAAGGACAATATGTCAATATCTTTTACCGCACTTGTTCATAAATCTTGCATATTAATACAACCCTGTGTGAGCTGCATCAAAGGATATCATATTGTCGACTTAAGAAGGATGAAAAGCTAATGCAGTCATGCGTGATTGATTGTGGCGCATTGTACAAAGATCTCCCCCGGAAGGGCGTGAATCTGCTAAGCTGCCCAGTCAGCTAGAAGAAGTTGCAGTCTTCTCCCCCCTGTGTTAATGGGGAATATCAGGAGTAACGATAATCAGAAGTGCCAGACATGGGGAGGTGGAGAGAAGTGCAGACACTGCATGATATCACAGAGCTCTTTGTACTTACATTTGACCTTATAATCTGCCTCTCCATCCACCAGCTTCCCACACTCTCTTTCACCAACACATCAGCATCAAAGACTCCCCATGGCAATGTGAGAGGCATGCCGTCCCCTGCACTGCTTGTAAAGACAAGCATTTGCATTGCAATAGATCTTGACTTTGGGACCTTGTAAGTTTTTAGCTATGAAGCACATTATACTGGGTAAAGTGATTCTAGTATTTTACTGTCCTCTGCTGGTCGTTTTCTATCAAGATAAGTAAATAGAGGCAGTTGGCAGAAAAATAAAACAAGCATTTGCAATGCAATCGGTCTCGCCTTTGGGACCTTATATGTATTTAGCAAAGAAGCACATTAGCCTGGATGCAGAAACATCTACTGTCCTTTAACCCCTTCCATGCTGATGACGAGCTCAGCTCGTCATCAGCGTTACCTACCATGTGCTGATGACGAGCTGAGCTTGTCATATAACGCGTTAATTCGAGAAATGCCGCATACCGTGGGAAAAACGGCCGCACGCATGCGGTTAACATGTAGAGAAAGTAAACACAAACTGTGTGACACGACAGGTATGGGAACATCTGGAGAAAAATATTGCCTTTCAGTGCGAAATGGTATAGTCCAAAGCTCTGTTTTTAATATAAAATCAGGGCCCTTGGTGGTCATCTCACTGAAAATACAAGATTTGAAAAAAATATTATTGTCTATGGGTGCTCGTGGAAGACAATTTCTATGGACTGAAATCTAAAGAATGCTAAAGTGATTCTGGTATTTTACTGACCTCGGCTGGTCGTTTTCTATCAAGAAAATTTAATTGAGGCAGTTACCAGAAAAATTAAAAATAAAGTCCCTCAGCAGAAAGCAATTGTGGTATTTTACTGACCTCTGCTGGTCGTTTTCTATCAAGACAGTTAAATAGAGGCAGTTGAACAGAAAACACTGGGGCAGATTTATGATGACTAGCGCATCCCCTGGGATGCGCCAGTCATCCTGCGCCGCTGCTCCGCCACCCATGGTGCGCCACATTTACAATGCCTGATACCACGCCCGAAGTCCTGCTCTGCGTTAAGTGCAGGTATGATTCATACATAGGCTACACCCTTTGCCAATCTCAATGTGACCCCTTTATTCTCCTCGCACTGAGCACCTTTGCATATGTCTTTTAGGTGCGAATACGAATCACGCTATACCTACACTACGGCAATCCTTGTGCCCTCGTGCAGGTAAATATTCTTTACTCTTTTTGGAGTCTGAGTAGGCATTTTACAGTACGTTAATGTACTTTCCTCACACCAATTCTGTACTTTTTTGCAGAATCTTTTTCCCAGTCCCCGTCCTGAAGAGAACCTTGAATACTGAGGTTCGAAACGCGTCGACAATACCACCCTGGGGCTACAACAAAGGGTGCCGCTAGGATGTAAATCATATCACCATTCTGTACCCTAGCCCCGCAACCCTATCAAACATTATACCACAGGCTCTCGCTGACTGGCAGGCTTGTTTTCGATCTCAATCCCGCCTGTCACTTGGTTTTTCAATCCCTAGGACTGGTGCCTGTTTTTTGTTTATGGACTAATCTTTGCACTGTATATAATTGCCATTCATGTGGATTATTATATATGTTATTGGTTTCTTTTGGTGTGTCTAACCACGTTTGTTTGATTCATTTTTTCAAATTTGTAAATGTGTACATTTGTAGATACTGTATATATGAACCCTTTGATCTGACGGTGGTTCTGTTTGTGCCTGTTTTTCAAAAAAATTTTGCTGATAAATGTATAAAAAAGAAAAATAAATTCGTTTGGAAAATCAAATCCAGTGGTCACATGGTACAGATTGACTGTGTGTCTGGGGAATTGTTTTGAGAATAATCCTGTCCAGCCACTTTGTTCTGTTTTTCCTATTATTGAGATCCGGGTTGGTCAGATGTAGGATCCGATACCTTTACTGTTTCACAGTCTGGTTGAGCGGGCGGTTGCCCGTATGGTGTTTTCTTTTTCATTTCGACCTATAAATCTTTGGTCGATTTTGTACATTTATTGTTAAGAGGGGGGTGCGCCCTCCTGTCAAATAGACATGGCGGAACAGGACACTCTGTCGTTCAGTGAGGATCACATTAAAAAACTCCTCTCTGACTCCAACCTTTTTTCCTCTGTTAAACTCAGCAGCACAGCCAAACAACTCAACTTTGCGGACAAATTGACGAGACTACGGAAAAAACATGTTCGCACAGAACTTCACGGTCATTTTCTACTTGCCAACCTCCGAGCCGGAACCATTCCATGGGGTCTCCAAATCAAGAACGTGCCTGTCATCTTTACTGACCATCCGGTTTACCGCAAAGGTTTCAGCTTTATTAGTACTAAATGTAGTAGGGACCTGATGGTGCATACAGTTGAAACCGCCCAGAGAATTCTCAAAAAAGAAGAGGAGGAAATTGAAGAACAACTCCAAGCCATCAGAGATAACCACACGGAAATTGAGGCCAAAGCTCTTTTGGAGAAGATTGAAAAAGAGTTGGTGACATTCAGGGACAATACCATCAATTTCAAAACGTCAAAGTTTGAGAAAGACCAAAAAAACTTTAACATTGAGACTGTGTATCCCTATTTGAAAGATGATTTCTACAGTAGACCTGACTCCACCAGATACCTGAATACCAATCAGGGAAGATCGAAGAGGAGATTTACTACATTCTCTGAGACATCTTCGTCTGAATCGACGGAGGACTCTGATGCGGGAGAAGGTACTTCGAACAGGAACCAACAAAATAGAAATACTCCAAAGAGGCCTTTTTTAGGGCAGGGCCAACAGCAGAAGCGGACGAGATTCAAACCCCAATGGGAGATGACTACCCGCAAGAAACATTACAACTCGTGAAATCATCTGCCATCATCAACATCTCTGAAAAAGTACTAACGAGAGCTGAACAAGAAGTTTTCGAAATGGGTCTTTCTTTTGTACCAGGGGTTGCCATGGATTTTACCAAAATCAAACTGGAGGTCACGGAATTTTTCCGCAAAGTCCGCTTGCGATGGTTCTTCAAGGATTCCAGTGATCAAGTCCATTCAGAAGCCTCAGGCCTGAGGAACAAGTCCTCCTTTTGTCCTCCGAACCATAATGTTTCCAAAAACATCATAGCTTTTGAACGCTCAGTTATGTCTGCTTTGAACTCGTTGGAGAAGAAACGCCCTTTCATCCCCAGAAACATTACGAAAAAACACAAAGAAGCCATCCAAGAACTTAAGACTCAACAGGAAGCAGTTATCAGGCAAGCAGACAAAGGGGGTGCGGTGGTTCTCTGGTCAAAAAACTTGTATCGAACTGAAGGTCGGAACCATGTATACAACCAGGAGTGGTACCGACGGATCACCCATGATCCCACTGCACAGATTCAGGACGAAATTGGAAGACTTGTCAACACTGCTAAAGAAGCAGGGATACTTGGACCAAAAGAATCAGAATATCTGGTGAAGCGGTACCCACGGACCCCCCATCTGTACTTTCTCCCGAAAGTACATAAGGACCCCTTGACACCCCCAGGACGCCCGATAGTGTCCGGGTGTGACTCTGTGTTCGAACCCATCTCCAAATTCGTGGATGTCTTCCTGAAACCCCTTGTGATTCAGGTGCCATCCTATCTCAGAGACACCATGGATTTTATAAACAAGGTGGAAGGGCTGCCATTCGATCCTACATGCCAATTACTGGCCACCATGGATGTGTCATCCTTGTATACACAGATACCACAGCAAGATGGCTTGGATGTCATGGAATTATACCTGGAGAACCGACCACGTCCACACAGGGTGCCCACGGAACTCATAATTTCTTTTGCAACCTTGGCTTTGAAGAAGAATTTCTTCACCTTTGAGGACGAGATGTTCTTACAAATCAAAGGCTCGGCAATGGGCTGTCCATTTGCCCCTGAGATGGCAATTCTGTTCATGGGCCAATTCGAGGAGAAATATGTTTTGAATAACAACCCCTACAGAGGTCACATTGCCCAATGGCTCCGTTTCATAGATGACGTGTGGTGTGTGTGGAACGGAACATCGACACAACTTGAGGAATTCCACGTATGGTTGAACGACAGGAGTCCTGACATAAAATTCAGCTTGATGTACAACGAGAAGTCCTTACCATTCTTGGATGTTGAGATATCTGTGAGAAATGAGGTGCTCTCATGTTCACTTTACCAGAAGAAAACAGACAAGAATAATGCTTTGCATTATAAGAGCTACCACCCGCGGAGTCTAAGGGATAATCTCCCTTACGGACAATATCTCCGGGTGAGACGGAACTGCACCACCATTCAACAGTTCGAGTTACATGGACAAGGATTGACTGCTAAACTACAAGAACGAGGATACCCTCGCAAGCTCTTAAAACATTCTATGAAGAGAGCGAGATGGACACCAAGGGAACATCTCCTTGAAAAGAGACTGAGACCAACGACGGAAAGGATGGTCTGCGTGTCCACTTTTGGTCCCCATACCAACCAGATTCAAAAAATTATCAGAAAAAGTTGGCATTTGGTGCAGGAAATATTGCCCGAGATAGGCACACCATTGTTTGCCTTAAAAAAGAACAGAAGCATTGGCCAAATGATTACATCTACACGCCCGCCTCCAAAAAAGGATTTACAAGATACGATCTTTGGAGCCAACCCAGTTATGGGGCATCGGAAGTGCGGGACATGCTCGGTCTGTGACCTAACAATAGAAGGATCCCTGTTTATAGATGGCAATAAGTTCTGGCGCCACAATGAACACACGAACTGTAAGACAAAATACACCGTGTATGCTATCCAATGTCCGTGCAAAAAACTGTACATTGGCAAAACCACGCAGGAGGTTCGCCAAAGAATTATTCAACATCGCTCACGGATCAATAACAAGAACTTGACTGCTCCTCTTGTTTCCCATTTCCTACAACAAAAACATTCTAGTCAGGATATAAGATGGACTGTTCTGGCGGTTATCAGGGGTGGCAGTGGAGATCCTGACCTTCGCCTTTCTCAAAAAGAGGCGTACCTTATCCTGAAGTTTGATACTTCTAATTCTGGTTTGAACGAGATGTCTGAAACTGTTAATCTATGAACTCGCCCTTGACCGATGTTGTTTAGTTTGGCTGTGCTGCATTATCATAACTCTCACTGGGCACTTTCTCATTCACCCTTCCAATACTATCTGCTGGGTACTATTGGTCTAATCTTGAGTCACCTTGGACATTGAGCTATGGTGTCACCTATGGCTATAACGAACTCCAAGTGCAATAACTGTCATTCCTAACAGTACAGTGTACAATGAATTCAGAATTTTCATGTTTTGATGAGTATAATGACATGCACTATTGTAGTGAAACAATGGGTATGATGACACGCAGTATTTTTGTGTTAATGTTGCTCATTTAAACTAATGATAATTGTTCTCATTGTATTGGCCTTGTAAATATGCGTCATTCCGAATAATAAATTGTACAATGAACTCAGAATTTTCATGTTCTGATGAGCGTAATGACATGTACTATTGTAGTGAAAACAATGGGTATGATGACATGCAGTACTTTTGTGTTAATGTTGCTCATTTAGACTGATGATAATTGTTTTCATTGTATTGGCCTTGTAAATATGCGCATACGGAATGTCATGTAAATCGGTGGAATAAGCTGTATACTGGCCAGATTGCAATGCTCCTGGCAGGCTTCGAAGCATGAAATCAGTTGACATGCCTCACTGCGTGACGCATCTGTGGCGTAAAGGTGGCGCATTGCTGGAGCTGCGTCGCAAGCGCGACGCAGCTCCAGCAAGGCTCGGGGGTGCACCATCTCCACAATGCTTTGTCAAGACCTACGCCTGCTTCAAGCAGGCGCAGGGTTTTGACGCAGCATTGTCCTGAAAGTGACTGAGTGAAATCTCATAGATTTCACTCAGCCACTTTTAGGAGGCGTTCCAGCGCAGGAACGCCCCCCCCCTGCGCAGGAACGCCTCCTTATGGCGCAGGGCTTCACAACGTGACGCATCTCCTAGATGCGTCACGTTGTAAATAGGGCGCATTGTTTGCGCCGCCGTTGCGTCAAATAAAGTGACACACCGGTGGCGCAAGGCCTTCATAAATCTGCCCCAAAGTCTCTAAGCGGAAGCAAGTAAGTCCTAGGACTGATCTCCAGAGCCCACAAAGTACATGTAAGTATATACCAAGCATTTGCAATGCAATAGGTCTCACATTTACACAAGTTTAAGCTATTGGCATTGTGAATGACAATGAGTTTTATTTAAAACATAAACAAAAGGCACTGTCAATTACAATGCCAATAGCTCAAACTCGCATAAATGCGAGACCTGTTCCATTGCAAATGCTTGTTTGCGTGCTTGCCTGTGCTACACTGACGGTGCTGCAAATAAATTAAATGAAGCAGCGCCGCTGGAATAAGGAAAGACCATTGAAGAAAATAGTGTGCACCCACTAAATAACGGAGACTGTGTAACGAGTAAAGTAAAAGATCTAGTTGTTATTGGAGGTATTGAATGGAGACAAGGCGGTACCCTGGAGGGACTAACAAGCCTCATAATGAATCAGAATTCAGTTTTTATGAAGGACAATGACCCCAGCCAATAAAAAAAATATGGGTGAAGTGGGTGGGGCTCCCACTGCATACTCTATTACAGCATGCCTCGCAGAGCGAGCAGTGCTAGCACGCTACCACTAGGTTCGACCTAAAAAGCCAGACTATGATCCTAACCTCTGTTGTGAAAACAGAAGAAAGACATATTTTCACTATCACAAGACATGCAAACAATGAAAGATAAATCATGAAATACATCACTATAGCAAAATAAAGGCATGAGTAGATAAAAAAACAGACAGCCATAAATAAAAGAAGATTATAATAAGAAGTCCGAAAAATGAAAAGTAACTAACTTTTGGGTGCAAGTTCAAAAAGCATTTCAAATGGTTCCAATGATAGAATAAAGCAGAGTACGCCCACCACGCCTGTCTTTCTTTCCCAGAGTTTTATATAGCGCAAAATTGACCCGAAGGTATCAGAGTACTTTACAAGAGCACCAGTTGTGTTACAGACAGACACATTAATTTTGTTTGGCAGAGAGAGATTCAGCGATTTGCCCGGAATCACAAGATGTTGAGCGCCCCTGCCGAGACTTGAACGCGGTTCCCCAGCATTGAGGTCGACGGTTCTAGTCGTAAGGCTACAAGGAGCTGCCCAGTGAAGCATACCCAACTTCCTGAGGGTCACCAACGTAGTGCATGGCTGCTGTGCTACTCACTGAAGAGGAGCAAAACTGATACATGAATCATTCTCTCTCATATTCATCGCCACACTTTATATCACTAAGCGCTACAATCTACATTAAATAGTAAAATGTTTGTTTCCTTGCGTACTCAAAATGCAGTTTATCTTGAAAATGCAGTTAAAGGAATAAAACACATAGAGATCATTTCCGCTTACAGAGTGTGATACAAATGACGTCAGTTTGACCTAAAAGTAGGCCCAGACTGTAGGCTTATTTTGAAATTCAGTGCACAGTGGCTTGAGGCTTGAAAGAGTGAAACCTGTGATTTATTATTAGCAAGCATAACCATTAAACTACTTGAGTGCAGAACTGGTCTCTGGGTAAGTTGTTGGCAAGATGTGCATTTTAAGGGTTTCCACGTGACACTGGGAATGCAAAGCATGTCCTACAGTGAGAGCTTTTGCATTAATGATTCACCATAAGATTTAAAGCAGGCAGCTCTAGCACCTATCTTTGAGAGTAATCAATTCAGCACACTGCACTATATAACTTGTTAACACATTAAATGCCACTGCTTCAAAGACTCCATCAATTGGGCTGCTTGCTGCAGACAGATAACCAGACACTTGAGATATTACTGAACTCTCAGCCCTGTTTAACACTGTTGACCACCTCCTTCACATGCAGAAGTCTCATATTCAAGCCCCAACTTTCACCCAATGTCGTCTCTGCAGTTCACCTTGTTCGCAGATCTCATCCTCAAGGGACACATTGCCAAGTAACCATAACCTCCTGGTACCAGCACACTCTACTAAACAAAATGAAACCATTCCTTCCTTCAATGCACCCAAGATTTGGAACAACATCCGAGGGACACTTAGGAATGTCCCAGCCCTGCTCTAATTTAGGAAAGAGCTGAAGCACTTCTTTTAAAAAACACAAAAAAGCATTAATGAGACATGGAGACGAGAGGGAGTGTGACAGAAGGGAAGAACTGAGAGACAGCGGTTTGGACATTTCTGGCAGTGTGGCTTTGGTTTCCCAGTCCGGGATCGGTCATATTGAGTCCATTCTTAATGCAATCACTCACATCGGAGCCCTGCCCCGTGTTTCCCTCCATCATAAGTTTTTCCTTATATAATATTTGAAGTTTATGTTTTTAAAGAGCGCTCATGCAATCAAGAACCCACGTGGAAGCACTATTAAAAGCGTAACATGAGAGACGTCATGCTCAGGGTCAGATTTTGTCAACAGTTTAAAATATTTAAATTTCACTTCAAATGTAATGCATAAGCACATCTGAGTTTGATATATATATATATATATATATATATATATATATATATATATATATATATATATATATATATATATATATATATTCAAACACTCCCTCCTTTCACCTTAAAGAAGGTTTACTGACACTGGCTGAGTTGCTGTAGAAATCGCTTTAATGGTGATCAGCACGAAGCAAGATGTTACCACAGCCCAACGTTTCTGCCATTACAAGCCTTGATCACGGGCGATAACTTTCTGTATCAGCAGCCCACGTGACATTTTATCTTCAGCGCGGGCCGTATTACCAACAGAATGCGGGCAGGGAAAAGTACATAATTAAATGTGGGCGCCAGCGTTTCCATGTCCGAATGCTGTACTGCATGCCACATTACTAAATAACATTCCTCCCTTAGCGCAAATTATTTCAGGTAAAGTCATTGCATAGTTCGTTTTATCCTCGTTCACTCACTGATTTCTTGGCGCTTTCAGCCTGCAGGTACGGAAATTCATCCTACTGCTCCCAACTTGCCTCACTCCATAACACCGTCACAGGGGGCAAGCAGGTCAGGCTCCAACAAATATATATATATTACCTACTGGTGGTCGGTAGGTAGTTATAGTTAGGACCTAGTTACCATAGGAGAATCGCAACATTCTATTCCCAATACCTTTGGCACCGATTGACGAATCTTTGCGAAATTTTCAAAACTCGTGGGGCGCTCCGGTCCGCTCCAATCTTCAATGTTTCAGGGTGATTTGGCAAGCAGGGGCCGAGAAAAAGGGGGGGTCCCAAAACATGTTTTCTCTATGTTATTTTCCACATCAAATTTTAGACATGGCTACAGCCCGAACTGCTGAACGGATTTACACCAAATTTGGCAAAAAGGTAGCACTTGTTTCAGAAACAACTCTTTTTGTAAAATAGTGTAAATCCGTTCAGTAGTTCCTGAGAAATTAGAAAAAGAAAAAATATCGATATATGGGCGGAGCCTAACCACACATGTCATCATGTGATCTGATTGGCTGTCAGCACTTCATCCTGGAATTGCTGGCAGGCATCTTGGGACCAATATACATGATAGTACCCCATTGAAATGCATTGTATTGAATCGAAGATTTTGAGGGTTACCAAAAGGAGAACTATAAAGGGTGATAACAGACTTTAGTTACATTAGAATTCATTTGTTGATGGCACCATACTGATTTCAGGAATTGTGGTGTGTTCTAAGGTGATCTTAATATGGAAACAGACAGGTTTTTAGGTGCTTCCTGAAGCTAAGGAGGGTGGGGGAAGTTTTTATAGTGAGTGGAAGTGAATTCCATAATCTTTTGGACTGCCCATCAGGGGCGTGCCATGATTAGTATCAGGGCTGGTACCTGCATTCCCATCATCAGTTCGCCAAATCCTCTGAAGAGAAGGCGGGAGCCTTCGAAACGCGTCAGGAATTCCACGGCGAAATGGGATTGAATCACTTTCTCTTGAGCTCCTCAGCTATTCAAGCACGCTGTGGCAAGAAAGGCGAGTTCAAGTTTCTCCCCGCGAGTGTGACCGTGTCCTTACACGCGAGTGCATATATATATATATATATATATATATATATATATATATATATTCAAACACTCCCTCCTTTCACCTTAAAGAAGGTTTACTGACACTGGCTGAGTTGCTGTAGAAATCGCTTTAATGGTGATCAGCACGAAGCAAGATGTTACCACAGCCCAACGTTTCTGCCATTACAAGCCTTGATCACGGGCGGTAACTTTCTGTATCAGCAGCCCACGTGACATTTTATCTTCAGCGCGGGCCGTATTACCAACAGAATGCGGACAGGGAAAAGTACATAATTAAATGTGGGCGCCAGCGTTTCCATGTCCGAATGCTGTACTGCATGCCACATTACTAAATAACATTCCTCCCTTAGCGCAAATTATTTCAGGTAAAGTCATTGCATAGTTCGTTTTATCCTCGTTCACTCACTGATTTCTTGGCGCTTTCAGCCTGCAGGTACGGAAATTCATCCTACTGCTCCCAAATTGCCTCACTCCATAACACCGTCACAGGGGGCAAGCAGGTCAGGCTCCAACAAATATATATATATTACCTACTGGTGGTCGGTAGGTAGTTATAGTTAGGACCTAGTTACCATAGGAGAATCGCAACATTCTATTCCCAATACCTTTGGCACCGATTGACGAATCTTTGCGAAATTTTCGAAACTCGTGGGGCACTCCGGTCCGCTCCAATCTTCAATGTTTCAGGGTGATTTGGCAAGCAGGGGCCGAGAAAAAGGGGGGGTCCCAAAACATGTTTTCTCTATGTTATTTTCCACATCAAATTTTAGACATGGCTACAGCCCGAACTGCTGAACGGATTTACACCAAATTTGGCAAAAAGGTAGCACTTGTTTCAGAAACAACTCTTTTTGTAAAATAGTGTAAATCCGTTCAGTAGTTCCTGAGAAATTAGAAAAATAAAAAATATCGATATATGGGCGGAGCCTAACCACACATGTCATCATGTGATCTGATTGGCTGTCAGCACTTCATCCTGGAATTGCTGGATGTGGTGTGTTCTAAGGTGATCTTAATATGGAAACAGACAGGTTTTTAGGTGCTTCCTGAAGCTAAGGAGGGTGGGGGAAGTTTTTATAGTGAGTGGAAGTGAATTCCATAATCTGGCGGTGGAAATCACAAAGCATCTATCACCCCAGTTCGCTTTCCTTGTGCGTTGGACATTAAGCAAATGAGCTGAGGATGAGTAAAGGGTCCTGGGAGTTACAAGAGTACGTAAAGCTTGTTTGAGAAACTGAGGGCCCGAGTTGTTGATAGCTTTGTAAGCGATACAAAGTGCCTTGAATTTTGTACAGCTTTTAACAGGAAGCCAGTGAAGCTGTCGAATGAACGGAGTTATGGAGGTGAACTTGGGTATGCCCAATGGAATTCTGGCTGAGGCATTCTGCACTAGCTGAAGCCTATTAAGAACCTTTTCCTGCGCGTTAAGAAGGAGGGCATTACAGTAGTCCGTTCTGGAAAAAATTAGGGTACTGATCAAAGTTTTACCGGCTGTTGTAGGAAGGTAAGGGAGAAGCTTCTTGATCTTCTTTAAAGTAAAGAAGGAGGTGGAGACTACCGAGTTGACGTGGTGGTGGAAGAGCAGTCTATCGTCAAATTCGACTCCAAGATTTCGAACCTTAGTGACAGGATCGGGTGGAGGTCCCATCTCATTGGGCCACCAGTGGGGGGACCAAGCAGGTTCAAGCTTCCCAAATGTCATTACCTCAGTCTTTTCAGAGTTTAACTTTAGACAGTTGGAAGACATCCAGGAGCTGATGGCAAGCATTCCCTCTTGGAAGTTCGCTGCAACTGAGAGTCCATCATGATGTACAGATAGAACCAGCTGGGTGTCGTCGGCATAGGTCGTGAGACTAATGCCATAGGACTTGATTACCCTCGCTAAGTCCGAAACATAGATATTAAAAAGGGTCGGACTTAGCGAGGAGCCCTGCGGCACTCCACAAGGAAGAGAAAACGTGGGGGAAAAAAGGGCCTAATTTTACAGCTTGCGAGCGATTGGTAAGAAAAGAAGCAAGAAGGTCTTTGGCCTTATGCTGGATGCCAATTGCTGAGACACGGTCGATCAAAGTGCAGTGATCGACCGTGTCAAAGGTCGCGGACAAGTCGAGCAGTATCAAAACTGCCGCCCCTCCTATGTCTAGAGTCATTCTGATTTCTTCAGCTGCTTTTATCAGGGCTGTCTCGGTGCCATGTCCTTGCCTAGATCCGATCTGAGTGTCGTCCAGCAGGTTGTTTGCATCAATGAATTTGGAAAGCTGTATGTTCATTAATCTTTCAAATATTTTTGCAGGAAACGGAAGGCAGGCAATGGGTCTGTAGCTGGAAGGAGAAGTGGGGTCGAGGTTGGCTTTTTTCAAAAGTGGCTTGATAATAGCTTTTTTCCAAACTGTTGGATATGAACCAGTGATGAACATGGTATTGCAGATATTGGCCAAAGCCGGAGAGATGGCATTAGGGATGAGGTTGAGAATGGAAGGAGGGCAGGGGTCCAGGGGTGAGCCTGACTTGGTACTGGAAATTAGATGAGAGATTTGTTCCTCAGAGACCCAAATAAACTTAGAAAAGGAGGGAGAGCTGTTGATAGAAGGATACTTAACTATATTGTGAGTTGAAGAAGGTTTGTGCAAGAAAGCAGAAAAAATAGAAGTGACTTTGTCCAAGAAGAAATCAGCAAGAGAATTGCAGAGGGGTTGAGAGGTGTCAGGAGGGGCATGGGGGGATTCGAAAGGTGGTTAACCACCTGAAACAATTTTCTTGCGGAGTTCTGTGCCTGATCGATTTGGGAAGTGTAGTAAGTAGTCTTTTCTAAGACAATGAGGTCTTTGTACTTGGATAGGGCACTTTTATACGACTGTTTGTCAAGAGGGTTGTAGTGCCTGCGCCAGTGTCTTTCCAGATTTCTGCAGTGTTGTCTTTGTAAACAGAGGGATTCGGAGAACCATGGAGCGGAAGGGGATTTCTGTTACGGAGAATGGTTTTGCGAGGTGCCAGTGTGGAACATGCCGTGTCCAGGGTATTGAGATAATTACTGGATGCTAGTGACGGGTCCGGCTCCACCGCATTGATGCCAGTGGTCAGCATAGATGCAAGAAGAGAAATATCAATGTTTTTCCAGTCTCGTGTTGAAGTGGGGGATGATGGTCTGGCTAGAGGTGGAGAGGGCTTGGCTTTAATAGAAAAACAAACTACTGAGTGATCTGTCCAAGTGAGGGGAATAGGAGAGGAAATCAAAATATCAGGGTTGTTGGTGAATATCCCATCAAGGGTATGTCCCGCCTTGTGAGTAGGCAGAGTAACAAGTTGCTGAAGTCCTACGGCTGAGAGATCACTAATAAGGGAGATGGTATAATTGTCAGTGAGGGATTCCAATTGAAAATTGAAGTCTCCTAATATGGTAGAGTGAGGAGCTCCAGCTGTATTCTCAACTAAATTGTTAAGAGTCACAAGGAAATTAGCTCTAGGGCCAGGAGGCCGGTAGAGCAAGGTACCCGTGAATGACTTGTTACTGGAGAGGCTGATAGAAAAGGAAAGGTCTTGGCAGCCTCCGTAATTAAAAGCTGTGGTTTTGAGTTTATAGCGGTCTCTATATATTATAGCTATACCGCCACCTTTTTTGATAGTTCTATCTAATCTGTGGATGCAGTAGTCCTCAGGGAGGGCTGCTTTGAAGTCAGGGCCAGAGGAGTTGTCACCCCAAGTCTCAGTGACAAACAATAGATCGAGATTATATGACACAATAAACTCTAAAATATCGAATTTATTTGTGTTTTGGAAGGGAGCGTACATTAATGAGTGCTGCCAGAACCTGTTTTGGGGTAGTAGCTGGAGGAATATGGTCGATGCAAGCAAGGCATTTGAAAGGACCTACCGAAGGATCAGTATATAAAAATGATGGCATAGAATGCGGTAGGTTGGGGGATGGATTAAGTGCTAAAAGTTGTGAGGAGGTATATTTACTCATTGCAGGGGCAATAGGGGCCTGAGGGTGCAATTGACCAGGGGGGGGGTGGCCCTGGGCCCGGTCCTGGCGCAGATGGGCTTGCCTTTGGCGCGCCGCCGCTGCGCCCGCCCGCTGCGCAGCCGGGAAGTGGTATGTACTATATAGGGTTGGAAGAGGGTGGGACTCATCCCAGCACAGGTGCGCTGAATGACTCAACCCCCAATGGCGGCAAGCCCTGCCTCCAACGCGTCAGATTCTAGTCGTCTGCGCGAGGAGTGGGCGGTGAATGCGGCGGGGCAGGGTGAGTGAAGAGCTTGTTATTAAAAAATAACACAATTAAAAGTTAAAAGTGCAGCAAATAAAGAAATACAATTTAAAATCGTGGCTGTCTCGTCCTGCGGCTTCTGCCTCAGAGGAGTCGTAATCACTGATCTTAGGCGTGCAGGGAGGCGAGGGATTAAGTAGGCGGGTGGGCGGAACTCAGCCCAGCACAGGTGCGCTGAATGACTCAACCCCCAATGGCGGCAATCCCTGCCTTCAACGCGTCAGATCCTAGTCGTCTGCGCGAGGAGCGGGCGGTGAATGTGGCGGGGCAGGGTGAGTGAAGAGCTTGTTATTAAAAAATAACACAATTAAAAGTTAAAAGTGCAGCAAATAAAGAAATACAATTTAAAATCGTGGCTGTCTCGTACTCCGGCTTATGCCACAGAGGAGTCGTAATCACTGATCTGTCTATCAGTCTTTACTTATGTAAAACATTATGGCACACCTGAAGCCATCTTGATTGGAATAAACTGTTAACACTTAAAACATTTAATTTATAAAGGAACACAATTAGGGGGGGTTCATTGTGCCCTACAAATGATGGTTAGTGCTGCAGAAAGAAAATGTAGGGCATGTTGTTGTATATTTATACTTTCTTCAATATGGCTACTTGGTGTCTGTAGTCCTTACTTAGTGTTCTTATCTTACCAGTCTCTCATAATACCTAAGAGTGTTCTATCTGTGATGTGACGATTCCAGCCTTGGCAGTTGATGGTCTGGTCAGCTGTGAGGTTTACTGCTCTGCTGTCTAACTTAAAAATATATCTTAATTACCTGAAGACGTGTCTTGCTGCCAACCTAATCTACTTACAACATTTTGGCGACGATTGGCGACATCCTGCGCTGACCAGACCAGAGGAGCAGGCCAGAAGAGAAGACCAGGAAAACCAGCGCAGCACGAGCAGGACCTCAAAAACAAGAATCCACCTTACTGCGGCATGTAACATGAAGAAAAGCAACTAAAAACTGGAGTAACACAAGAAAGCTTGATGAAATTAGCCGCAAATTTGAAGGAAAAATCAACAAAACCACTAATCCTGTGAAACGTGTGAAAATAAGCATAAAGCAACTGTAAGTAACTGAGAAATTTTAAGAAGACATCGTGCCAATGCAGCAATGATCTTGAGATTTCAAAGAAATTCTTCTTTAAGAAAAGAAACTGTTCATTTTGTTTTTGAACCTGCCAGAAGAGAAGTGAAGGGCACTCCTGTCAGAAACAAGTAACTCACCATAATTAGCCCAGCTGCTGACATTCTATGTTCCCGATTTGCTGTTTTGAAGAAATTTGACCAAAAAAAGAACAATCTTATTTCTGGTACTCTTCACGTCATCTTCATTAACCGTGAGTCTGCTTCTGGTGTGTCTGTAGTGTCCGAGTGTTCGAGTGTCCTCTTTTACCGTTGGAAACCGGGAGATCCTTCTGCGACGCTGCTATCTCCACACTGATGACATCACGGAATCTCCATGTGTCCTAGCGGAGAACCAGTGTGTCATCAGCATCCAGCGTCTTTGTGCCTTCTTCGATCTCTAACTTTTGAAGTACTTTGAGGACATCTTTGCGCAAGGTCACGCAACGTTAAGCAGCCATTTTGTTGCTATGTTCCCATTGTTACGGGAACACAAAGGAGCCAAATTTAAGAGTGATAGGAGGATATGCTCACTGTGAAAGTGCTTTCTTCCAAGCTGTAGTTGCCTAGGATATCGCAACATCTCGGTCAGTTTCCATTAAGCATGGGCGGATAGTGCGAATTGGCAATCCGCGAAATTGTGTATTTACGGATTCGAAATCCGCAAAATCCGCGAACTCTCGCGAATTTGCGGATTTTTTTTTTGTGTTCGCAAGGGTTTCTGCCAGTTCGCGAGGATTTTGTCGCAATTGTGAACTTACTTGTCAGCTCGCAACGGCCGCGACTATGTTGTTTCTACGTCTGGTTCATCATCACAGGTTCACAGCACCCTCTGTTTCACCACTGCCACCCTCTGGTACACCCATGCCACCCTCTGGTACATCACTGCCACCCTCTGGTTGGTTTATCACTGTAGATTATGGGGGTGAAAAAAAGCAAGCACACCTGCCCTGTTTCAACTGACATGAATTAATTTGGGGTTGATTAATGTGTCACTGAATTTAAACTTCCAGTCTGGCTGGCACCTGCTTCCTTATCTCTAATTTGCTTTCTGTTGCAGTGCAATTCTTTTTCACAGGACCTTTGTGGCCTATAGTTGCAAGTAGGCAACTGAACTCTGAAGGGGCCCCTCAGGAAGCACTACAGGGAATGGTTACTAATGATAAGATTGAACTTTTGCACCTGCTGAGTGCTTTCAGTTTTGTCTGTAATTGCTTTCTGTTGCAGTGTAATTTTTTTAACAGGACCTTTGTTGTATACTTGTAGCTATTCTCTGAGCCTGCTGTGAGGGTCAGAGCAGGGTCATAGAATAGTTGCAAGTAGGCAAATGAACTCTGTAGGGGCCCCTCAGGAAGCACTACAGGGAATGGTTACTAATGATAAGATTGAACTTTTGCACCTGCTGAGTGCTTTCAGTTTTGTAAAAAAACCAAATATCCAGCAGCATCCACAAAAAGTAATCCTTCCAGGTCAAGATCCAAATCAAAGTGACCAGCACATGAAGAAAGCACTGGGAGGAGCCTGCTGGACAGGAACAGGAAGTTGGAGACTGTGGGGCACTTCCTTCCTCCCCCCCCCAAAATGGACTCCTTGCAAAGAAAAAGTGCAGGCAAATGTCAACCTGAGGAGTTATTCTGATAAAAATCATAATTTTCAAGGTTTATGCTGCCTGCAGGTGGATTTCCAGTGCGAAATTGCAAATTTTGCAATCTCGCAATTGCGAGATTGTCGCTGCCCGCCGCATCTACGTGTTCGCAAGTGTTTACTCCCGCGAAATTGTAGTTGGCAAGTGCGACCAAGCAAAAAATCCGCTTCGCACGGATTTTACGAATTTTCGGCAAGTTCGCGAGAGTTCGCGGATTGCGAATTTGCCGAAAATCCGCAAAATCCGCAAGCGGAACGGATTTTACGCCCATGCTTAGTTTCCATATACAGCACACGTCGATGTATCCCAAGATCGAGGTTTCTTTTGTGGAAATGTCTTGCACCTTGTTATGCTCATTAATGCCCGTCCCTCAACTTGTTGTCACCTTTCCTAAAGTAAAGGTAAGCGACCGCATGTATTTTAAAGACTGGTGCCTTAGCCTGAGAGAGCTTGCGCCTGTCTGTGCTTTGTTAAATTCTTTTTAAAAAATGTCCTTTGTGCACTGAGACTTGCGAGTTGACAAAGCATTCGGAAACATAACAGCAAAACTTACACCAGTGAATAGCTGAAAGCTGGTGAATACTGTTACTAGAGTGACATCTAGAGGTTTCTGGAAGCATTTTCCTGTTGGCGGTATGAGTCATCTTTGTAACACAACAAAGCGAAGCCTCACCAGATTTTACATTGTGGGATCACAGCAACTATCACAGCAACTATCGGAAGATATTTCTAGTTTAAGGTTTAACACATGCGGTGTGATAGTTTTGGAGGAGATTTTGTAAAGCACGTATAAGTAAAGTCTTTTAAGAAATGTAAGGACAAGAGTGCTATTGTGAGTGAAACTGAAAATAATTTTGAAAGCCTTTTAGGCAGCCGCCATCAGCTTTCGGAGAGAGTAATTTATTGGATTACAGTGTCTTACAAGGAACAGCTTAAATGTAAGTGAGGCGGTAATAAAAAAACAAGAAAAAAGAAACAATCATTGAGTTTTAAGTGTGATGCCACCATTCAGGAAGACTATGAATCTCATGAAAAGAAAGCAATTGTATTTTGGGAAAGTGGCAATGAGTATTTAATTACTGACCTGGTGCAAACTATAACAAGTGCATTGTGAATCTAATGTGAACCAGGACAGAGAACATAGAGTTGGACTCAAACCCATAGTCAGGGAAAACTAAGGATTGTGAGAGTGAGTCTTGAACCTGGACAGGGACCGGCAGAACCAGAGGGGGACAAAGTAAGGTCCCAGAATCAGTACCGGGAGAGGACGAAGAATGTCCCAGGACCAGAAGGGCACAAAGGTCCCAGATTCAAAACCGGGAGAGGACAAAAGACGTCCCAGGACCAGAGGAGGACAAAAGTCCAACAAGCAGTACCGGGAGTGGACAAAGGGAGTCCCAGGACCGGCAGAGTTCACGACCAAGATTCGTGAAGGACAAGAGCTCCAGTACCATGACAAAGTTGTGACAAGGTGGTTCTTTGAACCGGGATAAATGTTCCGCGATTTGAACCGAGCTGTATAGCCACAGTACTGAGACAATTTGTCCACAAAAGAAATAAAATTTATAATGGAACTTAGTGGCCCAAACTACAACCAGAGGCACACAACCCGAGGAAATGATCCAGAACCTAGATATTTGGTCCAGAACTTCATCTTGGACTGTAAGTAAACTGGCTCCAAATTTTTCTTGGGGAACATCCTTCCAGAAAATTTTGAGAATTGGCGGCTTTTGTTGAACTTTCCTATCTTCGACAATGAGAGGGAAGCCGTGGCGGACAAAGACTGATCGGAGGAAGTAAACTGTCTCTTCCCGTTTTTGCTGGCCACAATGATGGATTGTAGAGAGTAGATTGTCTTTTTGTTTCTTTGTCAATCTAAGGGGAGAAGGTGGTCATCATGATCTTCATCATCTTCATGTTGATCCTTGTTTTGATTCTGTCCCTTTGCCTTCGTGATCTGGAAGTCTAAGAGGTTGCCGACCTCTTATGTGTTATATGTTTTCTTCTTCTTGCTTTCCATGCTTTAACTCTTACTAGGTGTTTGAGTGTTTCATTTGTGTTTTATCTGTAAAGGGAGAAGATATGTTGTATATTTATACTTTCTTCAATATGGCTACTTGGTGTCTGTAGTCCTTTCTTAGTGTTCTTATCTTACCAGTCTCCCATACTATCTAATAGTGTTCTATATGTGATGTGTTCTATATGTGATGGTCTGGTCAGCTGTGAGGTTTACTGCTCTGCTGTCTAACTTAATAAATATATCTTAATTACCTGAAGATGTGTCTTGCTGCCTACCTAATCTACTTACAACACATGTTTTAAGTGAGATCTCAAATCCTCTTCTATGTCATTAGAAAATTCTGACATGCAGACTGAAACAATCACTTTCAATACCAGCAGTAGTCTTCTAGGTAACTCCCTGGTGAGCAGTAGCTTTACTACAGTGATCTAATGAACAAGAGGGCTAACTTTCTGAATTTATGGCAAATGTGTGACACATCTGCATGCCTTTTTGATGGAATCAAAGTAAAAAACTGAAAGCATTTCCTACTGAGGAGACTGCAGTAAATGAGGAAATTAGGAAACTTTATAACAAATAAGTCTCCCAAGATGGCCACCATAGAAAAAAGATCCCAAATGTAGCACAAATATCACCCAGATATAGACCACATATAGCCCGATGACCGAAGTGTGCAAAACACTTTTTATTTTTAGTTGTTCTGCAGTTTTTTACAGTGCAGACTGGTCAGGTATTGGAGCGCTACATCTTACTTGGACCACTTATTGCGAATTTTGCACAAAGTACATGAGATTGATCTTGTGAAACATTGAACTTTACAATTCTGTTAACGTGAAGTTGCTCTGAACCGGGCTTTGTAACACCTGTTTTTACCTTCTCGTTTCAATTAATTCTCACTGTATTGTATTAGGAAACAGGATTTACTGTTTTTATGTACACTTTTATGATCTATGTTTCAGATAGTATAAAGTTTAATTAATTCTATGGCAGGACGGAGACGAGGATTATGCATATCTTTCCTCACTTTATTTGCATAGCAGTTCAAAGAAAACGTAACACAACAATCATTAAACAGAAGACTACACAATCCATGAACCATTAAGGGTGTAGTCTCCAAGGCAACTATAGTCCAATCATATCACAGTCCATCGTATATAATATTGTGATATCGCTTCCGCTTCCTCTTTCTTCACTGCTCGTCAGTTAAGCGTTTTCCTTACATTCTTGGCTTAATCTGACGTTGTTGCTGTTTGTACAGCGGTTTCTTGTGCATGTTATAAACATTATTGCCTTGGTATTGTTTCATATTCCATGCGCAGCAGGCTCTTGCTCGAGGGCGTTCTCCCCTTTGCAGTTTCGCCTGCTGTGCGCTCTGCGCGCTGTGAGATCCTGTCAGGCGCATCTGGTCCGAGCGAGGCAGTTCCGTCGAGCACTACCGCTGGTCATTACGTGCGTTTGGGAATCCGGTCACTCATTTAGTGTCCGCTTGAATCCCGACCAACCCTCGCCTAATTTTGTCACCACTACGCGGTGATTTTCCCACATGGCCACTTTAGTGACCAGCACCACCTGGTGGTGGTAATTGCTATTGCGCCTCGGTCTATTCTTACAAAAGCTAACGGGGAAAGCCCAGTTGTTGGAGCACCGGTAAGGGGGCTGCCTTAAGGATTTTAACCCCTTCGACGCTCATGATGAGCTCAGCTCATCATGAACCGCGGGTTTTTTAAAAGTGCCGCGCACAGCGGGAATGTGCGCTGCACGGATGAGGTTAAGGGCATTTGTTTTGTGCTCACACCCTCTGCTATCATGTCTTCTCCAGAAGACCATTTTTATTCCTCCTACCAGGAAGTGGAGGAGGAATGGCCCCCCAACTTCTCCCTCCAGCAGTGGACCAAGCCCTCTATCTGGCTATTTCTAGGGCGCTAGCTCCTCTTAGGGATCAGGTTGATAAGCTGGCGAAAAGCATCCCTGGGTTGTTCAGTGACCCAGATCTGGGGGTGGTGGGTCCAGTAGCTCCCAGATGGGTAATAAAAGGTATGTTAAGCATAACACGGGGCACTTGGAAGGGTTTGATACATTTACGGTGACCTTCCTCAAGAGTGCACGAAAGTTAAAATATGCACCCTCCCGGAGAAAATTGCGACTCTGTCATCACTATTGTAGACACCGACGGCTGGTTTCCCTTAGAGGGAGAGGGTGTATTGGAGGACTTTTTCTCCTCCGATGAGGATAAGGACTCTGGGCATCCCTGGCATCCAGAGTCCCACTCCTCTCAGTCCCCCGTTGGGGACAGGGTCCATTCGGGCATGTCCGAGCCTACCCAAATTTACCATCCTAGGTCGGTGGAGTGGACCCCTGATGCCAAAGTGATAGAGTATGTGGTGGGGAAAATCCATCAACCCCTTGAAAGGGAGGTCAGGAATAGGATGAGGGGAGAATGCCACAGGCTCCCACTGAAGGGGAAGGTGGCACACATGCCTGAAATTGATGAGAAACTATGTACCTTTTTTTCCAAGTATATGAGGGATCCCAAGAAAGGAATTGATAGGTCTTGGACGTGGTAGGGCCCTTGACCCAAATTATTCAATTGGTGGAGCCTTCAAAAGAGTCAGGATCCCCATTGTCCACGGATATTGTGTCTGATTGGGTGCACTACCTAAACCCTAAAACACTACCCCCTCCACTATCCAAACAGCACTGCACTACCCTTAACCCTAAAACACTACCCTCAGCACGACACCCAACACTATCCAAACATAACTGCACTAACCTAAACTCTAAAACACTACAACCAGCATGACTCCCTACACTACCCAAACACCACTTACTACCCTAAACCCTAAAACACTACCTCAGCACGGCCCCCTTCACTATACAAACACCACTGCACTGCCTTAAACCCTTAAACACTACCCCCAGCATGACCTCCTACACTACACAAACACCACTGCACTATCCTAGACCCTAAATCTACCCCCAGCATGACCCCCTACACTACACAAACACCACTGCCCTGAACCCTAAAACAATACCCCCAGCACGACCCCTTCACTACCTAAACACAACTGCACTACACTAAACCCTAAAACACTACCCCAAGCACGACCCCTTCACTACCCAAACAAAATTGCACTACCCTAAACTTAAAAACACTACCCCCAGCACTACCCCTACACTACCCAAACACCACTGCATGACCCTAAAACACGACCCCCTACACTACACAAACACCACTGCACTACCCTAAACGCTAAAACACTAGAACCTGCACAACCCCCTACATTCCATAAACACCACTGCACTACCCTAAACCCTAAAACACTAACGCCAGCACGACCCCTACACTACCCACACACCACTGCACTACCCTAAACCCTAAAACACTACCCCCAGCACGACCCCCAACACCACTGCACTACCCTAAACCCTAAAACACTACCCCTGCACTACCCTGTACACTACCCATACACCATGCACTGCCCTAAATCTACCCCAAGCATGACCCCCAACACTACCCAAACACCACTGCACTACCCTAAACCATAAAACACTACCCCCAGCACGACCCCCTACACTACACAAACACCACTGCACTACCCTAAACCCTAAAACAATAACATCAGCATGACCCCCTTTGCTACTCAAACATCACTGTACTACCCTAAACCCTAAAACACTACCCCAGCAAGACCACATACACCACTGCACTACCCTAAACCCTAAGACACTATCCCCAGCATGACCCACAACACTACTGCACTACCCTAAACCCTAAAACACTACCTCCAGCACTACCCCTACACTACCCAAACACCACTGCACGACCCTAAAACATGACCCCTACACTACACAAACACCACTGCACTACCCTAAACGCTAAAACACTAGAACCTGCACAACCCCCTACAGTCCACAAACACAACTGCACTACCCTAAACCCTAAAACACTAACACCAGCATGACCCCTACACTACCCACACACCACTGCACTACCCTAAACCCTAAAACACTACCCCTGCACTACCCTGTACACTACCCATACACTATGCACTACCCTAAATCTACCCCCAGCACGACCTCCAACACTACCCAAACACCACTGCACTACCCTAAACCATAAAACACTACCCCCAGCACGACCCCCTACACTACACAAACACCACTGCACTACCCTAAACCCTAAAACAATAACACCAGCATGACCCCCTTTGCTACTCAAACATCACTGCACTCCCCTAAACCCTAAAACACTACCCCAGCAAGACCCCATACACCACTGCACTACCCTAAACCCTAAGTCACTATCCCCAGCACGACCCCCAACACCACTGCACTACCCTAAAACAATACCCCCAGCACGACCCCCTACACTACCCAAACACCACTGCACTACCCTAAACCCTAGAAAAGAACCCACCATGTCCAATCCCCCTTACCTCTCACACCTCATGCTTACTCTCTCCTCGTGGTTCCTGCTTTACGTCGTCTCTGAGGGGAGGTGCACGTCGTTGTGAGGAAACGGAACAGCCTCTGTTTCCTTACAACGACGTGGATCGTCTACATGTTTTTTAGAACACATGGTCATTTACCATGCATATCTTTACAACAAAATTCGTTGTAAAGGCATGCGTAGTAAATGACCATGTGTTCTAAAAAAATTTGTAGTAATGACTTCGCCATGTACAACGCATGCGTGGTAATGCATGCGTTGTAATGGTATCTCGAAGTTAAAAGTCATTGTAATGGCTGTTTACCGATCAAAGCTGGCCCCTGTTCTTCAGTCAGATGTTTATTTGATTAATTAGGAGGAAGGAATGTGTTTTTTTTTTTTACTGTAAAGTGCATTCCCGGCTATTGTATTGTGAATGTGTCCGTGTGGCCTGGTTTCACTTCCGGTGAGAGAGTGGAAGAATCTCTTTGGATGTAAAGGAGTTCTGTTGTTGGATGGGGCCGGCGTGACACGTCATCAGAAAACATAGCTAATGAAAAGTGTCCTCCCTGAAGTGTGTAGCAGTGCCATGAGAGGTCAACGAGTGTGCGTCCGACCGCAGTATGCCCGTACTGCGTGACCCATGTGCCGCCTCGAGGGTACGGGAGGCAGAAGCGGCATCGCAGGTCCTCTTGAAGACCATTGTAGCACTAATTCTACATTTTGGTACTCGGGCATTTTAACTTTGTTGTTCCTGCAAGATACAAAGAGAAGATCCTGTGTTATTCAGTGCCGTTGTTACCTTTTTTGTGGGTTGTGGTGCTTGTCACTTCGCTGCCCCGCGGGTGCACACGACTGGTCACCCCACCTTGTGTGCCATCTGGACCTCTGCCCTCGGATCACTGGTTTCCGTTTCTGGAGTGACAACATAAACAGTTGCTCCCAAAGGAGTAGCCTGAACACTTAGGTGAATATCCCCTGCACCAGCATTCCACGGAAATTCTTTCCTAGCTCTCCCACGTCAACGAGGACGTCATAGTACGGCTCCGCTCGCAACACCATATGACGTCATCGGACCCATAAGAGGACCTCGCCGGCGTGCTGATGTCAGTCCCACCCATTTTTTCTGTGCCACCGAGGCAAACAGGCGGACCGAGACATTTTCACATGTATACATAGTATAATAAATATATATATAATCACTGACAAAACCATAGGTTTCAGGCACGTTATAGTTAGAAATTAGCATTTAAAAAACCTTAGAATTACACTGAAAAAAACATAGGTTTCAGGCACGTTAAAGTTAAAAATTAGTATTTTAAAAAACCCTAGAAATTCACTGAAAAAAACCATAGGATTCAGGGGTGTTATAGTTAGTTGGACATTTCACTTGTACAAAACCATAGAAATTCCCCCGTTATAGTTAGTTCAGCTAACTATAACTCGCGCACCTGCAATGTACTGCTGATGACGTCACATATTACATCACTCATGACATGGTCAGTGACATCACTTATGACATCACTGATGACATCTCATATGACATCACTGATGACATCATCCAGTGAATGTGTGTTTTTCTGAAAATTAAATATGTTTTATATATGTATATCTCAAGGTCAATGGAAGAATACATGGGTATATAAGTGTCTAAATGGATAATTTGTTTGTAAAATTGATTGTATAACTGACTGATTAAATGTTTCTTAGTGAATACATGGGTTAGTGAGTAATGTTTAAATATGTAAATATCTGTATCAGTCTCTCACTTTGTGTATAAGTGGCTGCATGGGTTGGTGAGTAGCTACATGAGTGTCTATATGGGTTATTAGTTGTTTTTTTGTGTATCAGTATGAGTGTCTGAGTGTCTGTATGGTTCAGTGGGTGGTATTTCTTAGTGCATAGATGCATGAATGAGTGACTCACTGTTTGTATGTGTTGAAGACAGCATGTGTGCAGGACTGTATAGGTGGATGAGTGTGTGTATGAGTGTGTTAGTGAGTGAATGGCTGTCTCAATAGTGTCTTTAAGAGTAACTACATATGTTTTAAACTAGTATATGTGAGTATTGGTGCATATTAGTAAGTATATGTGAGAGTGAGAGATTGGAAGAGTTGTTGTACAAATAAGTAGGGGTTTCTATAGGTGATTGTTTAAGAGAGTAAGTATGTGTTCGTTTCTGTAGAAGTATGTGTGGTAGTGTGTATATAACTGTATATGCAAGTAAATGGATATTTGATGCTTTGCTTGCATGTGTGACAATGTGTGTGAGTAACTATATGGATGAGTGGAGGTGTGTAACAGGATGTATAGATGTATGAGTACATATGATGAGTGAGTACATGTATGAGTGACTGTATAGGGACTGTTGTTGAATGAGTGGATGTGTGTGTACATCTTGGAATTACTGAATAGGCGTGTTGTAACTGGTAGTGGTATGTCCATTGTTTTAAAATGTTAGTTTGCCTTTTTGAGTGTGTGTATCAAAGGTTATATCAGGGTGAGAGGAGGTCTGCCACTCTATCCCAAGGATGATGTCATTTGAGATGTCATCAGTGATGTCATTTGAGATGTCATCAGTGATTTCATCAGTGATGTCACTGACCACGTCATGAATGATGTAATATGTGACATCATCAGCAGTGCATTGCGGGAGCGCAAGTTATAGTTAGCTGAACTAACTATAACGGTAGAATTTCTATGGTTTTGTAAGAGTGAAATGTCCAGCTAACTATAACGTCCCTGAAACCTATGTTTTTTTCAGTGAATTTCAAAGGTTTTTTAAATGCTCATTTTTAACTATGCCTACAGAGTTAGGACGTGTGCAGAAAGAGGAAGAAAGGCGCAGAAAGAAGCAAGCGAAATGCAGAAAGAGGCAGCAGAACTCCAGAAAGATGAAGAAAAGTGCAGAAAGAAGCAAGAGATATGGAGAAAGAACTAACAGAGGTGCAGAAAGAGGCCTTGTTGCAAAGTCATCCTGTGCCCCCAACTTTTTGCTGAATGGTACTAGTGGTAACTGACTCTGACTAACCAGGCCCGGAGCCAGGGCTATGCTGAAAGACACTTAGAATACAGTGAAAACACCTACATACTCTAGGGTACACTATGGGTTGGGGTAGCCCTGTGATTGGCATGTCCTCCCCTGTAAGGCCCTAGTACATAATAGGGCAGGGGGGTTAAAAATACCTCTAACTCAGATGTACAGAAAGAGGCAGGAGTGGTGCAGAAAGAGGGAAGAGTGGTGCAGAAAGAGGGAAGAGATGGGTAGAAAGAGGCAAGTGAATTGCAGAAAGAGGGTAGAGGGGTACAGAAAAAGATGGGAGAGTTGCAGAAAGGAGCAACAGAGGTACCGAAAGAGGCAACAGAGGTGCTGAAAGAGGCAAGAGATCTGAGGAAAAAAGCAACAGAGGTACTGAAAGAGACAAGTGAGGTACAGAAAAAAGCAAGAGAGGTGCGGAAAGTAGGAACAGAAGGTATTTGTTATCCATTGACCATTCTGAAGCCCGACCCCCTGGTTTCACTCGTGTCCATATGTCCCGCCTCTCCCTCGTTGGTATCCGCTCGCCATTTCACCCGTCTGTCCCCGCTCCCACACTGCCTCCTTCACTTCTTTCAGAAGTCTGTCCCTTCTCCACTCACTGGTCCTCTGCTCCAATATCTCTCCCCAGTAGTCAAGGCTCCTCTTTTCATCCCTGCTGTCCTACGCACCTGCCCGTTACCCCTCCCTCAATAGTTCCTGCTCTCAATTCCATGCTCCTTCCACCACCTTTGGTCACTGCTCTCTTTTAATCAGCTGGTCCCCTCCCACTTCCAGCTCTTCCTTTTATCCTTTTGCCTCTCTAGGCTTCTTCATTAACTATCAGTCACAGGCTCACAGATTTGCCCCTTCTTTCCTCTTCACCCGTCCCCACCCCCTCATTAGTATCGGCACACCATTTCACCCGTATTCTCACTCCCTTGTCTCTTTCTGCTGTCCTTTTAATCAGTCCATAATGTATCTCTTGTTCATTAGTCTTTGATCTCCTTTTATCCATATGCCCCCTCCATCTCTCATAAGTCCCTCGTCTCTTTCAATCATCTGCCCTACTAGGTCGTCCTCTCCTTTCACCAGTCCACCACTTTCCACTCACATATCCCTGCCCTGCCTCCCGCCTGTTGCCTCTCCCTCATTAGCCCCTGCGCTCTTTAAACACGTCTGTCCCTAACCCCCTCGCTGGTTCGTGCCAGTCAGCCTACTCTGGGGTGAGTGCTCCCTGCTCGCTCCCCCTATCATCCGCCTATCTACTGTCCCCTCACTAGTCCCTCCTCTCATCTTCACCCCGTCCTCTCCTGGTCACTAGCATCGGTGAACCATCACCCCATAGGCCACTCTCCCCTCGCTGGTATTTGCTATCCATTCAACTTTCTGACGCCCCCGACCCCCCTGGTTTCACTCGCGTCCGTGTCCTGCCTCTCCCTCGTTGGTATCCGTTCTCTTTTTCACCCGTCTGTCCCCGCTCCCACACTGCCTCCTGCGCTTCTTTCAGAAGTCCGTCCCTTCTCCACTCACTGGTTCTCTGACCACCTTTTCACCCATCTCTCCCCAGTAGTCCGGGCTCCTCTTTTCATCCCTGCTGTCCTTTACACCTGCCCGTTGCCCCTCCCTCAATAGTTCCTGCTCTCAATTTCATGCTCCTTCCACCACCTTTGGTCACTGCTCTCTTTTAATCAGCCGGTGCCCTCCCGGGCACCACTTCCAGCTCTTCCTTTCATCCTTTTGCCTCTCTAGACTTCTTCATTAACTATCAGTCGCAACCTCACAGATTTGCCTCTTCTCTCCTCTTCACCCGTCCCCTCTCCCTCATTAGTATCTACTCCCCATTTCACCCGTATTCTCACTCCTGCCAGTAGATAATTTATACCAGTAGATAATATATACACACACACACATATCTATGTGTGTGTATATATGTATATAGTGCATTAATTCGTATTGCTATTTGTACATATGTTCATTGTATGTCAGCAAATTGACGTTTAAGAACGAAGGCTCAGTTCTTATATGCAGGTCAATTATATTTTACTATTTTAAATGTAATTATATTTTAATTTATTATAGTTTTTTAGTTTATTGTGGTCAAATATATTAGCCTTTGGGCCATCAGTTCTAATGCGAGGTCACGTCAATAATTACCTCCAATGCACATGATGCTGGTAATCGAGAGTCCCTGTGCCAGAAGTTAGGTGCACTGATGCCCCTCCCTCCCCCAAACCATTACCTGGCAGCAGAAACACCGTATTCGCCACACAATATACCTTGAGTCAGGAGGACAGCCAACAGGATTCCCGCCAAGGCCACTTTTCGCAAAACCTTCGCGCGCCTTCCCTCTTCCATCCCTGCGCTTCCCTTCTTGTTCGTCTGCCGAGGAGAAAAGGTGGCGTCAGAGTCGAGCCAAGACCTGGAGTGAACTGGCTCTTGTAGGCAGCTTGCCAGCCCGTTGGGCAGGTCAGATCTCTTCCTTCTCTGCCTGCGTCAGAACTGCGGAAGGGATGACTTCGGGTGGGGCCTTAAGCAAAGACACCTCCTCACTCTCACACACACACACACACACACACACACGTAAGTGTTTCGACACGGGGTACGCTTAGGCAACTTGGTGAATTTCTACACTTGACTAATGTTCTGGAAACAGCGCCTTCAGGCTTCAAAACAGTACATTGCCTAAGAGCCGCTTTAAAAGGTCAACCAGTGACAAAACCGAGTTTCCTCAGACTCCTGGCGATCCGGGAATCAGGGCGCATCGTTTGACAGCCCTCCCACCACCGCCAGCGAAGAGGAAGGTGATTTAAAAACAAAGCAATTCCATATCTGCCCTGTCCTTGAACCGCGCTTGCATTGAGCAAGAAGGGAAACATCAAGGGAGTGTTTGTAATCTGACTGCGCTCTAGTGTTGCTTAAACTGAGAGGGCGGAGCACTTGCTGCTGTCAACCCTATTAGCATTCATAGTGCTTGTTCTTTTCTGATAAGTAGTCCAGAGCCCGAAGGAGATGAAAAACAATAGGATATTAGACATATACTTTAAATGTACCGACCTTAGAAGGATAGGAGGCGGAGTTGATTTTGCTGGGATTCAAATTGACGACACGCTGCAGTGCACATCAGATGTCGGCCATTAACACGCGGACCCACTCGAGTTGTATGTGTCACACTGAGTTACAGAACAAATCACCCGTCTTTGAACTGAGGTATGATGAAATCAAACGAGGGGTGAGAATAGGGAGCATGAATGAGGATTTTAACATACGAGCTCATGTCAGTTACCCCAACTCAAGGATGGGAGATCGGGAACATGGGGGGTGTTTCCAATGGGTGATCAAAAATGAAATAATGTGGAGAACTGAAATGAGGGGGAAACACAAGATAGACAACATAGAGGGCTGCATAAAACGCCTAAGAGATAAATTGAACTAGGGTAGTCATAGGGGTAAATGCTAGAGAACCAATGACGACAAGGTTGGGGACAGTTCTATGGGCACTCGTGCAAGCAAGCACATGTGGGTGGGTGGGTGGTAAAATACTGAAATACTCCGGGTTGAGTGGGTCTCTCTGGTCTCAGGTCCGTGGTGCCACTGCACTTGATGCACCATCAATGGCTACTCCTCTCGGAGTGGAGAATATTGCTGCTGGCAGCTGCGCATGCTGAGAGGGAGGCAGCCATCTTGACCTCCAGAGCCAATTTTCTAAATATATAATGAAACCCCCCAAAAATGGGGCACCCTGATAAAACACACACAACAAGACAAAACACAAAATGGAACACGGTAGAGCAACAGTTTATAGATAGGTACAGTTGCGCTATGGGTTTTAATTATAGGGCTAACTGGCAGAAATAACCTTTCTGCGTCTTACAGATGAGACAATACTTGCCCTGTCGCCACTGGGTAACTTTAGAAATGGAGATGAGCTGAGATCTAACTTTCTTTCTGGCGGAAAGTCATGAATAAACAAGCTTTGGCAAAGCTAACAGATATTGTATTGTCTGTGAAACTTTTGGCTTTGCCAGTGCTTGTTGTGTTTAAAAAAACATGTTTATTTGTATAGCTGTTGTGGGGAAGTTGCCTTGCACTTGCCAATATATAAAAAATATAGAGCAAAAGCAAATGTTACTTTTGTTCTAAAAAAAAAATGCACATTGTCCTAGCAGTCCCTCTACCTTAAGGGTACCCTTTGTGTGATGATGCTTCTTAAATGGCGTCACGCCCAGCGAAATTAGCCAACGGTTGTTGAGGGCTGCCCCATGCTGTAATAGATGGAATGGGAAATATGAATGATGACGGAACATTTTAGTTATTTAAAAAATCCTGGCAAACGCCAGACCTAAAAATGCTATTTAGCGGTGGAAGTTCGCCAGCTGTGGCCTGGTGCAGTTGATAGCAGCCAAGCACTGTATTCTGACTACAGCAAACAGGTTGGAGCATGCACCTGGCCGGAAGAGGGTGTGTGCGTGTGGGTGGGGGGTGGGGGGAAGGTGTGTTAGCCGGGAGTAGGAATCACATGAGCAGGATGGTATCTGTTCCACCAAAACTGACTAGCGCGTGGAGGGTCAGGGAGCCACAATGGTGCTGATAAAAGGAAGGACAGGCGATCAGTCCTCGGCTGATTAGCATGACAAATCTTATGCTCAGGGGGGATTTGTTTGAAGTGTGTTATTTTAACCTCTAATGTGGAATGCTTGGCAGGGCTGGATTGCCCAAGTCGTGGGGTCCCCATCGCACCTACATCTCTTAGCAATGTAAGCACCAGGATAAATGCCAGACTAAAGTAAACCAGCCAAACCCGAAGACTTTTTAAATTCAATCTTGATGGCTCACCCTGCTGGTGAGTGTTGACAAGCACATGAGTGTGAGTCATTAGCGGTTGGAGTCCAGGGTCAAAACTAGGTTTGTAAGGAGCTCGTTTCTAAAGGGTCCAGTTCGCTTTGTTTGGACCGAGAGCTTCATGCATTGTTCAGGCTGCACCATGGCAAATGCATAGTATAATATATACATGTGTTAATGAGTAATAGCAGAGGGTTGGTAGTCATGGTGGGGGAGTAGTTATGGAGAACCGTGTTGGACTTGGCCCTTTCTGAACGGTTAATACCAGACCTTTTTCCTTTCTCCCCCATTATTTTTTGTATTCGTTTTTTTGCCTTGGACTATGCACACTTTACCACAGGTAACCTGTACTAAATGGCTTGTGCTGTCTGCTCTATCTATGGTAAAATTGGCTTCTACCCAACTGACATATTTCATTTACTTGTAAGTCCTTAGTAAAGTGTTACTACCTGTGCCCAGGGCCTGTGAGCTAAATGCTACTTATGGGCCTGCAGCACTGAATGTTCCACCCACTTAAGTTTCCCTTTAAACATATTTGAGGCCTGCCAATGTAAACAGAGTGTGCAGTTTTAAACTGCCATTCACAGCAGACAAGTCCAGCAAATCACACCTGTAATCGACAGCAAACAAGTACCACAATTCACACCTGCCCACCACAGAAGACAAGTACCGCAAATCACACCTGCCATCCGCAGCAGACAAGTACCACAAATAACACCTGCCCTCCACAGACGACAAGTACTGCAAATCACACCTGCCATCCACAGCAGACAAGTACCGCAAATCACATCTGCCCACCCCAGCAGACAAGTACCGCAATCACACCTTTCCACCCCAGCAGGAGTTGCCCATTAACGCGTACCCTAGCAAGGGGAGAAATGTAAGGGCCCATGATGCACGCTATCATAAGCGGTCCTAGACCGTCTTTCTGCAAAACAGCGCAAAGGAATCCCCAGTCCACCCGGTCAAATGCCTTCTCGGCGTCTATCGAGAGCAGGCAAGCCGGAGACCTCCAATGTCGCGCCTTCCCTACGAGATGCGCCACTCGCCGCACGTTATCCGCCCCCTGGCGCTGTTGGATAACGCCTACTTAATCTGGTCCAACGAGATAAGGAAGGTGGACGCTGAGCCGTTTGAGCAGAATTTTAGTGTATAGTTTAAGGTCCCTATTTAACAAGGCAATGGGGCAGTAAGAAGAGCACAGCATGTGGTCCTTACCAGGCTTCGGTATGAGGGCGATTTCCGCCATTGCCATATCAGGGGATGGCCCGACAGTGTCCATGAATGAATTAAAAAGGTGCAGCAGGTACGTTTGGAGATACGGCAGGAAGGTGCGGTAAAACAGGACCGTGAGCCCATCAGGGCCCGGCGTTTTCCCAAGCGGAAGTTCCTTGAGGGCACTCGTTACCTCCTCCAGAGTGATTGGTTCCTCCAGACGCTCGGAGTGGTAGGTGTCCAAGGGACCCTAATCGCAGGCATCCAAGGCAGCGGATATCTGGGCTGGCGAGGGCGATTCTCGAGCGTAAAGTGATGCATAGTAATCCTGAAACGTACGATGCTTAGCAACTTCCGTGGTAGCCCATGATCCATCTCCTAGTTTTAGTTTTGCGATGTGGGCATTGGCCGACCGCACCTGCAGGCGACGCGCCAGCACTGTTCCCACTTTGTCACCTCCATAATAATAGTGTTGTCGTAACGCAAGCAAAGCACGTTCTGTTGCATTTGTCCTGTGAGTCCTAAGTTGACCCCTAAGGACCGCCAAATGTCACTTATGGCTCGCCAAGGGCCGCTTCTGGTCAAGCTTTCCCAACGTTTTGATTTCACGCGCAAGTTTGGTTTCGAACAGGCGAGCTTCTCGCGCCCTTGCAATAGCAAGGGAAGTGAGCACGCCTGTATTGTAGCTTTAAACGCATCCCACAACACAGAAAAGGGTGTGTCAGGGAGGTCATTATTTTCGAAGTAAGATATGATAGCTGATTGGAGTTCTTCCCTGTCTACAGGGTCCCTAAGAATATGGGGCAGAAACCGCCATCTTGTAGGCCGCATGGGATGCGCGAAACGCTCGTGAAGAAGTATCTCCACGTGTGCATGATCGGAGATTGAGATGTCGGAGATGTCAGCCGAGAGGGTGTCCCCAATCAGCAAGTGGGAGACGAAGAGAAAATCAATGTATGCGCGTGCGAGTAATAAGTGTAACCGCGATCCTCCGGCGAATGGTAATGCCAGACATCTATAAGATTCAAAGCAGTGAGGGAGTTTTTTGTTGCCGCTGACATAGCGCCCACCCCATGGAAGGCACCCCCGCTATGATCCATCTCCGCATCCCAAACCAAGTTAAAGTCCCCCCAACTATGAGGTCCGCATTCACCGGCCCTACCTGCTCGCGAAGAACCCTATGCAGAAAAGCATCCTGTCCCTGGTTTGGCACGTACACATTGCAAAGGGTGAGTGTGTGATGCCCTCTCCTTACCTCCACCTTAAGGAATCTGCCCTCAATGTCCCGAACTACTTCAGTGCTGCCCTGTGAAAGGCCTGCTCTACAAAAAATGGCGACACCCGCTGTCTTGGTGGCGATGCTGAGGATCAGAACTGGTGTGGAAAGCTTGGGTGGAACGTGAGCTGGACATTGCACCTAAGGAGGTGGGTCTCTTGTAAGAGTATGATGTCCGGATTCTGCAATAGTAAGTATCGCCAAATTTCGCGGCGCTTATTGGGGGAATGAAGCCCTTTCACATTGAGAGGAAGGATCTTCAAGCATTGAACAGAGGTCATAGGCAGCTACTGTCAGATGACGCTGCTGCAACTAGCGAGTTGCCCCTGGGAGTGGTTGACCCCCGAAGGGCATCCTCAGCGCTCAGGCTTCCCAACGCCAAGGAGGGCAGATTCCTTAAGGTGGAGGTAAGGAGAGGGCATCGCACACTCACCCTTTGCAATGTGTACGCTGAATGGGCACATCGTTGAGCCTGATCTCAGGCTTATCTCGAGCCCCCTTGAGGATGGCTTCCTTCTCCATGAAAAAATGAACTCGAGTCAAGATGTCAGGAACAAGGCAAGGCCTCCCAGGAGGTCCAGTTACCCTATGCGCACGGTCCAAGGCAGGCAAAGGGGCGTCATCGTCTCCCCTGATGTCACGGAGCAAGTCAGCTACGAAAGTCATTATATCTGTACCTTCTGCACCAATCGGAACCCCCTTATGGGCATGTTGTTCCGGCGCCCTCTGTTTTCCAAATCTTGCTGTTTGATTTGCAACTCAATGTGCTGTTCCTCTAGGGTGGCCAGCCTCTGCCATAGGTGTTCTAGATCCTCCGTGCGAGTGTCCATGGTTCTTTCAAGGTCATCCACTCTGTCGCCCAGCTCTCCCACATCTTTCCGGAGATCCTTGACGCAGGTCTGGACCTAATTCCGCAGGGTCCCTATTTCGGTTGTAAGTTCTTGCATAAAAAGCGCCATAAAGGCCTGCGTGACCGGCCCAGAGGGGCTCCCAATCGCCAGAACTCTCCAGTAGCCGGTGTCGTTCATGGTTTCTCCCCCAGGGCTGTGTTTGCAGCCTCCTTAGGGGTGACTGAAGGGTCCTTCCCGTTCCTTGACCAAGTCATGGTTGTGGCAAAGTAGTGTCCTGTCACCGCAGACAGCAGAAGAGGTGCCCCCCTTGTACACAGTCCAGATATAGCGGCCAGCAGGGGATAGGGCCCCGCCCAAAGGGGGGAAGGTGGAAGGAGGGTTGCAGAGATGTTGGGCCAATGACCAGCCCCTCTATCTACGAAGGAACCGGCACCCTTGTGTCCTGTGGTTTAGTTGCGCAAACAGGGAGACAATATTGTCAGCCAAGAGATGAGCCCCAAGCATCTGCCCCGCTGAGACAAGCAGGTGCTCAGGAAACGTATGCAACTACCCCCAGTTCCACAAAGATCAATCAGGCTGGCACAGAGGAAGAGGGGAGGAGGGGGCTCCATCCGTGGTGCTAATTTCCCACTGTCGGCTACCAGCACAAGGCGATGTTGATAGCTGAGAGGATGAAGGTGGCGCGTAACTCCATCAAGGGTCACAGGCAGAATGGCAGAAGCAGAGTGTCTCAGGGCAGCAGGCACATACAGGGGCAGTTTGTAAATACTAGGTTTAACTCTTCCAGTGGGGGAAGAGTGTCACCGCTAGAGCCCAAGGCTAGGCACGGGGGCTTATCGGGGGCTCAGGGGACCTACACAGTTCCTGCCAAGATGCTGCCCCCCCCCCAGCGGAGACCTCAACACCCCCTGCCCCCGTACCTGTACAGGACTCGCTTTCCTGAGCCCTGCCGTCGCAGTCACCAAAGAGGAGGCAGGGCCAGCGCAGTGCTCAGGGCGCAAATGGCAGGCCTTCTCTAATCACCGCGCAGCAGGCCCTCATGCGCCAGCCGGTCCCGGCACCCCAGCACCCCCTGCAGAGCAGGGCCGATATCGCCGAGCGGGTCCTGGGCGCCAAAAAATGGTGGGCGCTTTGTGGAAGAGGTCGCCGCCGCTAACTGTACTGTTTTAAGTCAGCCGCAGGCCCCCTCGCGTGTCTCTGGGCAGCGCGGCAGGCCCCAGCACAGCAAGACATCCGATGTGGGGCAGACCGCGCAGTGTGGGCTCCGGGCGCCGATAAGGGCGGGCGCCTCAATCCTCAATCTGCCACCTCTCCCGCCAGGCAGCCGCCTATGCCCTTGCCTCAAGAAGGGGGTTGTGGGGGATCCCACTGCCCTGAGTCTATTGCAGGCCTCCTGGCGCACCTCGAGCAAGCCTCCTTTGCCCCCCCAGCACCTCTGCAGCACGGGGCCGATAGTGCAGAATGGGTCCCGGTCGCCAAAACCGGCGCGCGCTTTGTGAGGGAAGGGGCAGCCGCTGACTTCACCCTCAAGCGGCCCTGGGCAAGCGGCAGGTCCCGGCACAGCGGAGCATCAAATGCGGGGGGGAGGGCAGTGCAGCACGGGCTCTGGGCAGCGATAATGGCGGGTGCCTCATCTCGTAGTCTGTCCTAGCCAGCCAGGCCGTCACCTCTCCCGGCGGAAAGCCGCTGTGGAAGTGTCAGCATCAGGGGCCCCCCGGGTCACATCCAGCCTCCTCAGGGACTCCCGGGAGGGGTCCCAGTGTCCCCAATCCACACAGAGGGAGGCAAGCACCACATCAGCCCCGGGTGCTCAAGATGGCGGGCCCACCGGTCTTCTCCCAGCTGCGCTGCCCGCAGCGGCAGGGTCTCCGTTCACAGGCGTCACCCAGAATCTCCAAGCCCCCACTGAGGGGCACCCACCACTCCGCAGTGAGTACACCTCATTCAAAACCCCTTTTAGCTCGTAGCAATGCTGGCAAAAGCTTTTAACGGCGGTGGCGGCCCGGAGCTCTAATGGCGTGCGTCTCACTCCATGAGTTGTGAGACATCTACCATTTTTGAAGTACAGTATTGTGGATTCTTGTCGTTTGTGGTCTTGTGTTAAGTCTATATAAAAATTCTTATTTTTTTACTACAACTTGTATGGTGTCCATCTGTAGTGTTGTCACTGGATTACTGTATGTGTTCACAAATGCTTTACACACTGCCTCTGAGATAAGCCTGTCTGCTTGTGCCAAGCTACCAAGGGGGTGAGCAGGGGTATTTTGGGAGTGTACCCCCCATTACCCTGACTAGACGCAAGTGTCCCTCTTTGGTCACAGCTACCTACTTCTGTCAACTAGAGACCCCCAAATCTAACAGCCACTAACAAGTAACTATTGGCCAATAAGGATCCAAAACTATGCCCCAGGGAAGCAAGCAGTGGACCCCCCCATAACAGGTGGCAGAAAGATTAAATGAGGAGAAAAAAATGTAGAGTTGCTGTGGCAATGTGACCTTAATGTGGCTCCATAAGATCAGGGTATGGGTCAGAATTATGCCTGCACCACAACCTGATTAAGGAGGTGCCCAATTTCTGGGGCCAAAGTTGACTTTATTTTGGCTGCCTCCACCGAGACTGCTTATGCTGCAATAGAAGTCAAATTGGGGGTGGGTGATAATTAAATTCTGGTATTTATGTGTTTTGAAACTCAGGGGCAGATTTACGAGAAAGTGACTCAGTGCACTCCACAAGCCATTTGGCTGCGCCGTACTGAGTCACTTTCAGAGCACAGGAATGTGACATAGTTACAATAATATGCCGTACTCCTGTGCTCTCCCATGTGCCGGCGCAGGCACCCTTGCACCATGGTGCAAGGATGCCTGCGTCATGGGGGGATTGTTTTTGTGCAGGAAGGGGCACCTTTCTGCACGAAAACAATCACTACAGGCATTTTTCTCTTTCAATGCATTCTGTAGAATGCAGCAAGCATTGAAAGAGGAAGAAACGAGTAGAAATAAAAACCTTTCTCCTCGTTGCGCCTCCCTACACTGTAGTGAAGGCCGGGCCCTGCTTGCAACCATTGTTATGTTAGCATAGGCTTATTAGAAGTTTAAAGGTCATTTTACCTTTTTTCTGCTTTTGCACACAACACGGTCCAAAAGGGGGTGGTGATGGACGGAGCATCTGAATCAATCAAACACTCACACCCAGTCAAAAGATCTGGGTTTAATCCATCACCGTTCTCTAGCCCACTCTGCCACCCAAGTTCAAACATGGCTATATGCAAATCAGTCTGACCCTGTGCCTCATGGGAACAGTCCAGCCCGAACTGCCAAGCCATGTCTTCCCTGGACCGGAAACAAGCTTCCGAGGACCGGTTTCTGGCATTCCAGCCGTCTTCAGCCCGGCTTGCTTGAATCCTGTGGCAAAGTGATCAAGGGACTCACGTCTGAGCATACCCAGCCACACTTATGGCGGCCAAAAGCGGTACAAAATGGGGTGTTTGCACACAACACGGCATGTAACTTGTTGAGAAGACACTTCTTCTAATAAATACGCAGAAATGAAGACAAAACGATATTGCTCCATAGATGCGTTTATTGTGCATCCAGCATGAAATCAGGTATCCAACGAATGACAGTAACTGTTCTCCCCCGCTCCCTATATCAGCGCCTCTGATTAAATGCATATCGCATGAAACGCGTCAGGCAGGACTATACTTGCTGCTAGCTGTGGTTTCTGCACACTGCTTTCTGCATTGAATAAAAGTGGCTGAATTTGATCTTCGAGTGAGGCTTCCTTCTCCTTGACAGGCAACCTTGTTGGAATTACTAGCGGCATGCCTCCGCTGCGAAGTGGAGCCCCAGGGCTTTGAACGGCCCTCCTGCAGAGACGTTTAACGACGCTGTGCGAAGGAAAGAAGATGCCGGTTCTCTGTGGGAAGAGGACAGTAGCGTGAAAACAAACTAAGCTGCAACACCCACTGGGGATTAAACAATTCATAACCATGAATAGTTACGACAGCACATCAACGCAAGATAGGTACCACAAGTACCATCAGGCCACAGGAATGGCCGCGCCCCTTTGGGGCGTGACTCAAGGAAGTTAAATATGGTACCAGGAAATGTCGTGCTACTCTAAGGACAGTCCAGCGCCTCTGATGAAATGCATATCGAATGAAACGCGTCAGGCAGGACTATACTTGCTGCTAGCTGTGGTTTGTGCACGCTGCTTTCTGCATTGAATAAAAGTGGCTGAATTTGATCTTCGAGTGAGGCTCCCTTCTCCTTGACAGGCAACCTTGTTGATATTATATATATATATATATATATTTTTTTTACTTTAGCACAAAATCTTTAAATCTGATAGGTAATCTACGGGTCCTTGAATTCCTCACCAATCCAGCATGGCTTGAAGTACCAGATACATTAAATGAATTGGAATTGGAATTATCAAAAGTATTTATATCTACATTTGGAACATCTAAAAACACATTTGAAGACTCATCATTGTCAGTATCTTTCTTGCCCCTAAATTTAGATACTCTGCTAAAGTTCCAAATGCTGCCATCTTCCACACGAACAGCATTCTTAAATACTTCAATCACCTCCACAGGATCAGACCATTTAGACAACCCTCTATACACAAAAGTACCCTTTTTCAACCTTACCAAGTCTCCAACATAAACAGAGACATCACTTATACTTTTGCTCTTCAATAAATCATCTTTCATTTTTATTTTGTAAGCCTCAACCTTCCTACGAATTTCTTTAAAAATCAATTTCAGCTAAATCAGACCATGTCTTATCCTTCTTCTTTAGCCACATGGCACTAATTCTGTACTTGGCTTGCACTCCCTAAGTAACTCGAAAGGAGATAATTGTGTCACAGCATTGGGAGTTGTTCTATATGAAAGCAACATCGATTGAAGAGCTTTATTCCAACATAATCCACCTTTAACAGATAACTGAATGGCCTCCTTAACAACCCTGTTAAACCTCTCAATTTGACCATTTGCCTCAGGATGAAACACAGCAATTCTTCTATGAATTATACCACACGTTGCCAAATAATTCTCCATTTGTTTACTTACAAACTGCGGCCCATTGTCTGTGACAATTTCTTGAGGAATCCCTTCTCTACAAAAAATCTCATCTAAAAATTGTATTATGACATCAGATGTAACTTCCTTAACCATCTTTATCTCCGGCCACTTCGAAAAATAATCTATGAGAACAATACCAAATGAAAATTGGTGTGGCAGAATGCTAAATGGACCAATACTATCAAATCCCAATTTGTTCCATGGTGAGATACGTAATTCCACACGTTGTGGAGAAGCTGACAAGGCTTTAGCTGATTTATCACTATTATTACACAATTTGCAAAGACGTACCTGATGCTTAACATACGAATCAATCTCAGGCCACCAGAAACTCTCTTTCAAGCGTCTCCTAGTTACAGAAATTCCAAAATGACCTTCATGTGCAACATCAAGAAACAGTTTCCTAAGTCCAAAAGGTGGAACAAATTTGTCACCCCTTAAAGTTATTAAATTCTCTATGTTTAACTCATCTTTAATTTTGTGATAACTCATCAAACTCCCAATGCGCTCTTCCTCACTAGGCCATCCATGTAATATAATTTCTTTCACCCTTTTGAGTTCTAAATCTTTATCCATCTCATTATTCCATGTTTGTTCTTGAACCACAGGTTTCTCCCCAAAGATTAAATTCACGTCACACACCACATGTGCAACCTCACACTCATCAGTATCGTTTTATTTTGTCAGAATCTTTACACGGTAATGGAAGTCTTGACATGCAATCAGCATGTACATTAGATTTCCCAGGATCATACTCTAATGTATATTGAAAGTTCTGTAACCTTGACGAAAGTCTTGCCAATCTGGAGGATAGAGTTCGTCCTCCACCAGGTGATAAAATGTGTACAAGGGGTTTGTGGTCAGATTTTATTGTGAATTTTGAACCCCATAAGAACTGCCTAAAGTGCTCAGCACCCCAAACACACGCCAGAAGCTCTCTCTCAATCACGGAATAATGACATTCAGATTCTCTCAATGTTCTTGATGCATAGGCTATAATCCATTCTTTACCCCATTCCTCTTGAATAAGTACTGCACCTAGTCCACAAATACTTGCATCCACCATCACCACACAATGTTTACCAATCACAAAAGGTTTAAGGCATGGAGCTTTGATAATCATCTCTTTGACAATAGCAAAGGTCGTGGACATATCGTCAGTCCAAACATATTTAGCATTTTTTTTTAAAGACTTCTAAATGGTTCAATGACAGTAGCATAATTTGGAAAAAACTTAGCATAGAATTAAAAGCCTAGAAAAGCTACTAATTGCTCTTTGTTTATTGGAATAGGAGCTTTCCTGATGTTTTCTAAATGGGACGCTTTAGGTTTGATACCGTCTGCGCTGATGCAATGTCCCAAATACTCCACTTCCTTCTTTTTGAACTTGCATTTGTCTGCCCAATCACAATACTTCTCCGTGAAAAGCCTTCGTGAAACCAGTAAATTCCAGCCACTCAGAGTAGAGTTCAATTTAATATAATATTGTGGAATGGATGTTGCTCGTCCAATAATATCAATGGCTGCCCAGGAAGAGGTTTGCTGAATCAAAAAAACAACCAATAGTCTTTAAGAAAACAAATCCACAGAAATAGAGAAAGTAATGATCCAAAACAATGTTTCCTTCCGTATGGGTGCTTCCCCGATCGTCACCAGTGTTGAGAAGACACTTCTTCTAATAAATACGCAGAAATGAAGAAGAAACGATAATTGCTCCAAAGACGCGTTCATTGTGCATCCAGCATGAAATCAGGTATCCAACAAATGACAGTAACTGTTCTCCCCCGATTCCTATATTACTGCCTGTCCATTCAAATCTATACATTGCTCGCGGCCACTCTCAGCGGCCAGCTCGCTCCCTACACACACACACGGCACATTTAAATACATACACTCACACTACACACACACGCGGCACCTTCAAATACATACAACACGCACGCGGCAACACAACAACCACTCAACTCACACGTGACTCATTCAAAACAACACCGCTGATATTATTCCAAGTTGACTTGTGCGCGTGAACGCCCATGCCAACTTCGAACCACAACAGCATACCAAATGACTGTTGTTGTAAGTTAGGCTGATTGAATTTCTTCACATGAGAACAGCTTGTTTTCAACATCCCTATACTTACATTGCGTCCTTAGTCTGCACAGTGAGTACTGAAGCCTCCAAGGTTACCATAACAATGTTAGCTGTTATTCGGGCTGCTCGGCCCACGCTCTAGACACAACATGCACGCAGCTGCAGCTAACTGAAATTCTAGCGCCTTTAATATTGCACTGCATGCATGATTAGGGCACTTGGAGAAAATCCTCTTGCAGAGAGAGAGACCTTTTGCAGATCCTGATGTGATTCACTTCTACTGGTCTTGGAGGTATGGGGTTCCCATTCAAGCCCAAGAGACCTTCTATTATTATTATAAAACCTAGTTCCTAGCTGGGGAGGGTGGTACATAAGGACCTGTTTCCACTATCATTATAACATGATGTCTCCCTTTGTGTTTTATGGAATTGTAACAATGCTTATTGTATTATTTTTAATCATATGCCTGCTTATGTTTGCAAAAATACTGTATCTTAGAGCACGTCGTTAAAATAAACATTTTTAACTTTTCCGTGTCTCTATGTACTCAAGTTGTGGACTGGTATGAGAATATAAATGAAAGAGTGTTCTTGATTCCCACCATTCCTGAGAGTATCATAAGTTACATGTTCTGGGTTGTCTAATCATTGGTAACTTTGCTATAGGACAAAGAGCTAATGAGACACTGATAGCTGTCGGTTAGGGGTTCTAGGTACTGAGGTGAGTTTTTTGGCACACCACAATTCACTAAGGTCCTGGTTCTCTATACATAGTTCTGTGTATGAGCAGAATCCCTCCAACATGGCGCACCTAACAATGTGGTCTTATATTTGAGACTCTCGAGTAATGCTTATAACAGTCCACGACACCCTCACTACTGTTTCCGTTTGACGGTGGTGACGGATTAACCTACCTATATTAAATAGGTTTATTCAAGCTTGATATTTTAAAAAGGTTCTTACTTTGAATTGCAAGAAGTTTGTGCTACAGTTCATTTGCATTGTCTTTTCTCTACTGTGTCCTCATGGCTGACGTTGAGATCCCACCGCATAGTAGGGTGGCCGTCCGCACTCATTTGCAGACGTTTGGCGTCACCTTGGAAGGCATGGCGGTTGTTTTTGTGGTGAGTGTTGAAGCTGCATAACCATTCGAGCTCTAGTTAATGCAGCTAGTGGTACGTCTCATGTTTACTCTCCCACTGCCGTGCCCATGGACTACACTCCATATAGTACACTGGAGATTCCTATTACGGCTTGACAGCATAGAGTTTGGTTTGATGGCGCCCTTTCCCACTCGGTAATGGTGGTTCGGTTAGGTCTCCTGTCCATTCCCGGGGCTACTTGGCCAGTTTTGGCCGGGTTTACACCACATCCGCGTTATCTGACAGTCACTATAGCTGAGTTCCGTGTACTCTACTCCTCCTTGGTTAGAGTGCATCGGGCTCTAGTGCAATACGTATCCCACAATGTCCAGGTGGGGCCACCAGCTGCTGCGGCGCAACGAGCTGAACCGGCCGGGATGAAAATGAATCCTGTCATGGTAAATTCAGTTGTGGGCATGCGCCCCAAGATGAGGATGATGTGCCTTTTTGGCTTGCTGAGAAATTTGACCAGCTGGAAGCAGTATTACCTATTACGACTCCTGTTGAGAAACACAGGATTCTAACTATTAGTTTGCAGAAAGGCTTAATACCAGAGGTCACAGATTGTGAGACCTGGGGTAAAATATTTGGGGCAGTCTACGCTAAGTGCTTCGGCACCCAGTCCATGTGTGTCCTGCCCTCCATGATCAAACGTGTTCAGGAGGATCAACACGGTCCAGAGGCGGCTGTTGAATTGGGAATGAGACTCGTTGGGGCATTTGACATAGTTTCCAATCTCATCCTTTGTAATGTCAAGGGGGATGCGGTGAGCTTTCAGGTGTCTAATGCTTTACGCGATGACAGCGATGCCGATAAACCCCAGCAGTTACCGAAAATCATTGCGGAGGCATATAAGACAATTGGCCGCAAAAGTTTGGGTGTTAAGCCTTTTGCTAAAATAACAGCTCAACCACAAACTCAGATGGCAAAGTCTTCTAAAGATGATCGCCAATATGTTCCAAAAAAGAATTGGAATAATAAAAAATAGGGGAAACAAAAACAGGGGTCATGTCCTACATCACCAATACCTGTGTCTACTGAGTGCACATATGATTTGCGCAACAGCGCTAATATTAAGCCACCTGATCGATTTCAGGTTCCTGATCAATGTTCTCCTCGCTCTTTCCAGAAAACATCGGTCTCACAAACCGGTGGAGGAGACCGTGGCAGAGGCAGGGGCGCCCCCCAAGGATTTGAGCAGCCCCATCATATGTAAGGTAAAGGCAAGCAGGACAACTTTCAACGTCAATGACCCCAGTTTCAGAAAAAGAAAGTTGCCGCCTTGATTGCAAGGTATGCCAAGAATAGTGAGAACACCGCTTCGGAACCTGACATGGACGCTGACGCTGCTAGACAGCGAGGCAGAAATGACAGTAGTGCGGGAAGCATTGCGTCCATATCTGAAGGCGACAGCAACCAACACATTCGGTGCTGTTGAGACAGTTGACACTAGAGTGCTCCCGCTGAAAGACTCTATGAAATAGTCCTTTTAGTTGACGGTGATGCACAACGTAAAATAAAAGGGATTTTTTGGGGAAATCTAACTTCTACCTATGACATATTGTTAGCAGAGGCAGACTGGCCCCCACCCTTCGTTCTGGCCGCTCCGAGAGGGGAGAAGGTAATCCTCCCTTGTTTCGCACATACTGCGCCGAAAGAGCAGGCACTGAATTTTGCAGAAGGGTGGGCTACGGTGCTTGCACCTGCTTTGTACCGTCCTTAATGTGGATGGGATAAACTTTCACTCAGACATGAGATTCCATTGCGATCTATGCCACAGTCTCAACCCCAATATCTTTTGGTATGTAAGGCGAAAGCTCCTGTTGCAGAAATTCTTGAACAATTGGAATATCAAGGTGTGATTTGTCGCTGATGAATAATCCTCTTTTTACTGTGACCAAGTCTGATGCCTCGTACCATCTAGTGTTGGATTACCGACACTTGAACTCTCATTATCGGACCTGTGCGGTACAGAATACTCACAGTTCTGCCCTTGTGGTAGTCTCGTGCGTAAACAGTTTAAGACCACACTTGACATTTCCAATGGCTTCTTTAGCCATAACCTGCCTCACTTAGTAGTCAATGGACAGCGTTCATCTGTGGTGGCAAACAAAAACAGTTCAGAAGATTGGCCATGGGCTACAAAAACTGCCGCTCGTATAGTCTCTCCTTTAGAGGGATCGACCCTGAAGCGTGCTCGTATGTTGATGACATTTATCTCACAGACAACTAATTATGGCCGCATCTGTGACAAGTTGACCACATCATTTGCATGTTTACGGACTTCGGTTACAAATTTAACTTTGCAAAATCACACATTGCAGAGTACACAGTGTTGTTCCTGGGCTATGAGCTCAACAATGAAGGTCGAAGTTTAGCACCTCACTTCCTGGAGAAATGCGCACAGTTGAGCACTCCTACAACTCTGAAAAAACTACAATCTTTAATGGGTGTTTTGATCTTTGGGCATACTTATATTCCAAATTATGCCCAGCGTATCAAGCCCCTATATGCCTTGATACAACCTACTTTTACCAAGTCTTGCTGGCTGCCTGAACATTCAGCTATCTTGCAATCTTTGCAGGCTGATCTTCTTGAATCGAAGTTCTTACTGACTCGTGATAACCACACCAACCTGGTAATAAGAATTGTGCCTGGGGCGGTGGGTTTCACGCACCTGACTTTTAATAAGGGTGACACAGACCCTATTGCTTACAAGTCACACTTGTACACTTTCGCTGAAATGCATTTTTCCACTATCGAAAAAAAGTTGACTGCTGATGGCGATTCTAAAGGAACGAGCGCTGTCGCAGGGGGAACACATGTTGATTGTTATACCGTATCCTGCACTGGAGGCAGTGACGAAAGCCAGTGTTCCTAATTCAAAAGCTTTGCATCCTTGTTAGATACAATGGGCCACATCTTAGATGTCTCCGGATGTAACATTTATTTTTGATTCCTCTTTGCAAATTCAGGAGTACTTGCAGTATAAATTCGTTCATCCGGCTCCTCTGACCTTGCGCCCCCTGGAGGAATTCCATTGTATCATTTACACTGAAAGATCGGCGCAGCCGGCGTCGGGTTTAAAACATGCTTATTTAGCGGCCTGCGCAATAGTGCTGGGTACAATGGTGAATGGAGAGTTCAAGTCCGATGACGTGCATACACAGACATTAGGGGACTGTATCGGCCAATTGGCAGAGCTAACTGCTTTGGTGCTTGCACTGGAGTACGCTGACCCTTGTGTGACAACTCTTTTTGTGAGTGACTCTTACTACTGTGTTCAGCCTTACAATGACAATTTATACTTTTGGACTCAGAATGAATTTCGTGATTCCAAAGGTAGCACAATCAAACACAAAATGCTATGGGTTTGAGTGGTAGAGCTTAAAGAACGCCTGCCGCTCGTGTTTGTAATTCATACTCTTGGTCACCAATGCTTGGGGTACACACTGTTGGTAACTATCTTGCTGACGAAGCAGCGAAGACAGCAGTAGCGACATATGTAGTTGCAGCAGTTACATGTTCCAAAAGTAAGATTAATGATGACATCTTGGCAGCCATTGCTGCAACAGAGAAGGGAGGTAATTACCTGAGAGGTTTCCCTTCTAAATACTATAACAGCAGCTCGTGAGGCCCTGGCCTCGGCGAATGCCAGCAATTCTGCGACTGTATCTCTTTTACAGCAGTGTTACTAGTGGTGCGAATTGTACAAACAAACGCGTAATTATGTCCTTTATTGTGACATTTGCCAGAAGATCAAACCTTCAACTTCTGCGCGCCCGGCCCAGACACAGTTGCACATATTTAATAAACCACTTGGGTGTGTTTATTTAGATCACTGCAGTCTTTTCTCCTCAGATACTGCGTATAAGTACATCTTAGTTGCAGTGGATTCGTGCACATGCTTTATTTGGCTCTGGCCGCAATGAAGTGCTGATGCCCGAACTGTCATCAGGGATTTACGTGTCTTTGTGGGAATTTTTGCATGCGGCACCCTTCATACGGACCAGGGTCCAGCGTTCGCCTCCAAGGCGTACAAGGATGCCATGAGTTCATTGGGGGTCCAAGTATAATTTTCGTCTCCATACAGACCTGAGGGTAATAGTGTTGTGGAGTGAATCAACCGTGACTTAAAGCAATCCTTGACAGATAGGGTTTTAGGTACTGGCAGGAACTTGCTGGCCCGTCTCTATAGCGTTCAACGTGCACTTAATAATCTCCCTAGAAGGTCTCTGGGTGGATCATACGAAATTATCTTTGGCATCAAAATGTTTGTTTCGGACTTTGAGGGTCTAGACATGGCGGTGTCTGCCGCACCCTTTGACATAGATGATCATTCTGCTGTATTACAGAACCTACAAAAGACTTGTGACAGTCTTGTAAAGGAACACTTGCCCTCCACAACTGATGCTGCACTTCAGATTCCGGTAGTTGGCTGGCTACCCCGAGTCTTTTACCTGGTCTGTGAGAAGGTGGAGAACAAGAAGGAGTTTGGCCCCTCATATCGTGCACCTGTACCTGTACTTGGAGTGCAGGGTACAAGAACAGTCATTTTACCTCCACTTCCTGGTCGCAAGGATAACCGCTACTTCTCTATTGACAATGTCAAACTACAACGAGTGGCCGGTTTTTCTTAGTATGACACCAGCGCTCTCTTGTCCAGCGATGCTGAGAAATTGTGTTTTGGCTCTGGCAACTACCAACAGGCCTGACGTTGCCATCGAGATGCATACAGTTACTAATCCTTTGTTGAATCCACTGGCTGGTGATCCCCTTGATGATACTGAGTATACTTACCCCATAGATTTGACGTTGTCTGATATGAAAAGAAGTACTGTTAACCAGTCACGCTTTTCTTTTGACACTGACTCTACTACATCAAAGTCCCCATTAAAAGTTTCTATTCTTGCTCTTTGGTTTAAAAGAAATTTTGTGATACCCCACGGACTTACATTTAGCTGGTGCTTTTTTCAATCTTTTTGTTCATGGCAATTGGACTTGTAGTTATGTTTTTTAATCTAGTAAATGGACATTATGTTAAAGAAAGAACTTCAATTAGATCAATTGCTAGAACTTTGGCACCCTACTCCTCCTCTCATATCATGAAGAGAGACTAGACATTTGTAAATATCACAGTTTGGCCTGTCTTAGATGGGCTTGTGTTGGGTGCTGTCAAATTTCATATCCACAGCCCTACAGAGGTTATAAATGTTCCCAATGTACTACGTGTTTCAATTGGGGATGTAGTGAAACAAAACATACGCTCTGATGATTGGATGTCCAAGCCGTAGAAGCTTTATTTTCTGATTTGAAATATTATGCTGCTTATGATGCTGAAGAGTTGTATTTAGACTCAGCCAATTGTGCAGACTTATTCTGCTACTAACATTATGGCAATCATTTTCTGCATAAAGCAAACACATTTAGAAATGTGGTTAATTACACACAATGGGAACATTGTCCAGCTCCTGTTGAAAGCAGCTCAAAAACTCTTTTTAAAAAGTTTACTTATTTTACTGATTTTAATTAATCTAATCCTGACACATTTTTAAGATGACTGCTAAGTCCTCTTCCAAAGTTAGACTCACCAACACAAAATAGGCACTGAGGCTTTTCATCATGCTTGTCTCAGACCAAACGATATGTTGTTTTTGAATTTGACTATTTCTGAAACCACTTACTTTGGATTGGCTACGTCTAAAAAATTAAATGCTCCTTCCATTCCTGATTTCGGAAAATACCCTACATGGTACAATCACACCGATAGGTCCATTGATGATTCACTGTCCCTGATACAAAATTCCTCATTTAATGTGTCCAGCTTCGATTGCCAAGGTTGGTTATTATGGCAAAAAATTTCAGATACATGCCAACATCGTTTTCTGGGTCTGGCCTCTGGCTACACACAGGTTAGGGTGGATCCCTGTTTTGAAAGCGAACATTCTGTTACTACGTATTCAGTAAGCAAATTATGTCAGACTGGCTCAAACATTCCACTTTAGTGTCAGTTAAACTTCATTTGTCCAAATTGATTGACGATGTTGATTTAAATGACTTTGTTAAGGGCCCAGTGGGAGGCGGGCTAAAAAGATGGATATATGCTATTTACAACGAAGTTTGGAAACTGTCTCAAATCGAAGCTGCTTTTAGATTAACGGATATTGATCAGGCCAATTTAGAAAAAGTGCTTGCAGTTGTTGATAATAGCATTAATACACTTTCTTCCCAAATTTACACATTAGATAATATTGTTTCATATGTTGTTGATATTGTCCAGGATGTAGTGTCTGTATTGTATCATGGTCAAATCAATTACGTTCTATTATGCAGTTTGCCTGGACTTTGCAAACTTTCAAAAGTGATAAAGTCTACAAAGGATACTGCATATTCACTTTTGTATATTGAAAAGTTGGAACCTTTACCTAGTGCTGTTAGCGAATCCAATTCAGCAGTTTGGATCATTCATGGGTTAATAATACTGCCCTTCCCCCGGTTCTAATTCAGTTCATGCATGAAACACTATGCCATAGGCAGATATGAACAATTGGGTAGTGCCTCTCTCCATAAAGTGTGGTCTCTGCCATTTACCTAAAGGTGCCTGAGTGAGGGTAAAGAAGTTCATTTAAATGGTGAAGAATGCACTTCCACACCTGATCACTCACTATTTTTCAAGAATATACAATTGCACGGCTCTTGTAATTCGAACGCGCCAAATTTAGCCTGCATTTTAAAGGGTACTCCCACCCCGGCTATAACACCAACTTTCACGTTGCTAGCAAACAATAGTTATTTGCTTTTAAATAATGAAGATTGCTGTGGTTTGCTGGCAGGGATTCCATAAATTGTAACTGTCCCCCAACGTGTAGTCTGCTGTAAGAATGTGCTGTTCCTGCCTCCGCATGGGAGTATCCATGTGTCAATCTGGCCTTCCATTCCGACCTTGAAAGCAGAGCTCAACAATATGAGTAGAATAAGGGCTCTATTGTCCCAGAAAGAAGTCGCCCTTACTTCTTCCCGTGAAACATTTGTCCTTCACGTGACAAACACCCGCACCGAGGTACATGCCCTTTTAAATATTGATCTCCCCCTACATTTCGGGGCTTTGATTCACACTATATTCAATACCTCGTCGACCACTGGCTTGGCTAATTTTTTTAAAGTAGTAAGGTCTGGCCTTGTGACTTCATTCCAAACTATATTTGGCGTGATACCAGCATTTTTTTATTCTATTTTTTCAAGCCTCTTTGGCGGTTTACTGTTAATTCTCGCCTTGGCTGCCAGTGTTCTGCTGTTAATTTGCTTGCTCAAAAATGGCTGCACAGCCTGTGTCACAAGACCTTCTGCCCTGGCTGCTTCAACTTCACAACCGGATGCTTGAATACTATGAAACGCTACCTCTGGCCACTTTGTGTGTAGCCTATGGATTATCGCTCCGGTTCTCATAATTTACATGCGTTCAGCCTGTCTTCCATTACCTAGATTTCTGTTTTGAATGGGCTCTGGATTTGTGTCTCTGCAATACGGTGTCTCCTAACCCGAATTATGATCAACTAATGAGTCCCTTAGTTACTCCTATGAGTTGGAATGTTCTGGTATCGGGATTATGGCCTTTGCAGCGATGCATGGCGTCCAAGGGAATTGGGATATATGTGCGGCGACACATGACTTCCTGGCACGCAGTTATAATAAAGAACACCTGAGATGTCCTCTGATGGTGCTGGAGGCTCCAGCTATCGAAGAACATGTATGTTCCCATTACTTAATTGGATGGCTGAAATGTTCTCTGATGATAACAATGACTTCCTCTTTGAGGCTGTTGCAAGTACTGTGCCTATACACTGCTGGACTGATTTGGCATTGATCCATCTACACCACGTCCGGTGCTTGAACTATTTTTTACTGTTTTTAAACTTTACAGTTTGGATATTGCACTCTCCTTTGTTGCTTTTTCCCAAAAATTTTGGACTGCTTCGGAATTTTTTACTCCCAATTATCCAGTTTGGCAAATTTTGAACTTGGTTCTGTCTCACTCGAACTTGAACTCTGCGTTTCTAAATTGCCTCCCTTCTTGTGCGTGTTCCAGTCAAGGGAGGGTGGAGTGAAGGCAGCGCCCTGATTGCAACCATTGCTATGTTAGCATAGGCTTATTAGAGGTTTAAATCCCATTTTACCTTTTTGCTGCTTTTGCACACGACACTGCATGTAACTGTTATTGTAAGTTAGGCTGATTGAATTTCTTCACATGAGAACAGCTTTTTTACAACACCCCTATACTTACATCGCGACCTTAGTATGCACAGTGAGTAAAGAAGCCTCCAAGGTTACCATAATAATGTTAGCTTTTATTCGGGCTGCTCAGCCCACGCTCTAGACACAACATGCACACAGCTGCAGCTAACTGAAATTCTAGCGCCTTTAATATTGCACTGCATGCCCGATTAGGGCACTTGGAGAAAATCCTCTTCCAGAGAGAGAGCTTTTTCAGATCCTGATGTGATCCACTTCTACCGATCTTGGAGGTATGGGGTTCCCCACTCAAGCCTAAGAGACCTTCTATTATTATTATAAAACCTATTTCCAAGCTGTGGAGGGTGGTACATAAGGCACTATAGACCCTGTTTCCACTAACATTATAACATGATTTCTCCCTTTGTGTTTTATGGAATTGTAACAATGCTGATTGTATTATTTTTAATCATATGCCTGCTTATGTTAGCAAAAATACTGCCTCTTAGAGCACGTTGTTAAAATAAACATTTAAAAATGTTCCGTGTCTCTATTTACGCACGTTGTGGACTGGTATGAGAATATAAATGAAAGAGTGTTCTTGATTCCCACCATTCCTGAGAGTATCCTAAGTCACATGTTCTGGGTTGTCTATTCATTAGTAACTTTGCTATAGGACGAAGAGCTAATGAGACACTGATGCTAGTCGGTTAGGGGTTCTAGGTACTGAGGTGAGTTTTTTGGTACACCACATTTCACTGAGGTCCTGGGTCTCTGTGCACAGTTCTGTGTATGAGCAGAATCCCCGCAACAACACCTCCACAGGGGAGGTGTAGCATTCAAATGCATTTCAAGATTTACGATTCCTCGTAAATCTGGAAATGTGTCTGGTTCCATGGGTGTTGCGTGGGAACACCCACCGCAACACCCATGGAACGCCCCTTCCACGCAAAGTGTTGTGTGTAAAAAGGCCCATATTTACAAGGACAGGAAAAGCCACGCAGGGTGTAAATATGGAGTTTTGAAATACCCACCAGTACATCACAAAAAGTGACATATTGGTGGGGCAGGGGGCTTGTAAATCTGCCCCTTAGTTTCTTCAGCTAAAACGCGGGCAGGTGTGCATCGTCAATGGGCCTGCCCAGCGAGTCCCTCCCCTCAGCAGTTTCAAGGACAAAACCATTAAACCCTGAGACTAACCTACAAAGATGTAACCCTGCTTGACAAGAATTAGAAACTGAGTAAAGAACCAGTAAATCCCAGATGAGACCAGTCCAGTGACTCTCACATGCCAGCTTAAATGCAGAGAGTGGGTGGCCAAGCTGCTGACCAAGATGACCATGTGTCATTGAAGCTCCTCCAGCCGCCCCAGCCCAGCCGAAATATCAACCAGATATGTGACACTAACCCCCCACAACATAACACCGATGGATAGCAGCTCCGGTGGTGCATGCATTGACCCCCTCAAACAACGGCTTGAAGACGATTGGACCGCTTTCCTGGCTTTCGTAAGATCCCGGGACGTGACGTGCACGGGCCCACGCCAGTCTCCACTGCTATGAGGCATGGCCGAGGCGGAGTCCCACACTGTGGCCATCACCCGCTTGGAGTCAATAGCTATTATGGGGGTGAGTGTTCCATGTGTGGGTCATTTTCTGGGCTCCCCACTGCCTAGTCACCTCCTTTGCTAGGGCGCCACCATGATTGGTGGCGCCCAGCCTGTGTTGCTTGCTCCTGCCCCTTCTCAACGGCCCCATGGGGACAGGACCTGCTTTCGGGCCTGGGTAACTAGCTACCGGACACCTGTGTGTTGGGTTGGGGGGGACGTGGGCAGCTCCATCATTCCCTGCGTCTGGCTGCTGCCCCTGTACTGCCTCATAGCGGATCGGCCTGCTTCCACCGGGCCCCACATGCTGGCTGCTGGTCTCGAGTAGCTGCTGCAACCATCAGCTCTCTCAGCATTACAGCGCCACAGCCAGCCATACCAACTGCCTTGTCCACCTCACCACGGGCTGCATCAAAACCCTCACCAGCCCCATCCGTTTGCACATTGTGGGGCACGACGACATCCAGCTCCTGCGCAGCAGTGAGGGCTCCACCATCCTCTTATCACTGAGGGATCAGAACATTGTGTTGGCTCTACAGGGTGCCATGCCTTCCCCCTGCTTGCTGTCTGCTTAAACCCCGGATCACTGGCACGTCTGTGTCTGAGGCCTGCACATCCTCCTACACCACTGGTCGGTTCTCCTGGCCCACTCCCTACCCGCCCGTGGATCGCGACCTGAGTTGCAGGCAGCCCCCTTGGGTGGTCATAGTACAGCATGAGCTGCAAAGACCCAAAACAAAGGACCCTTCCCTTTGAGAAAGTGGCTGGAAACGATCAGGCGACAGCTCCAATATGGCAGAGGACCCCCAGGGTAAGGGCCGGGTGGACGATCCAGCTTCGCAATCCACCTCAAGGCTCAAGGAGATGAGGGCGGGCTTTCGGGCGCTGGATGGTCGCTTCAACATTCTAGACAAACGCCTTGAAAATATGGGGGCCAAAATTGAGGCACACGCCAAGTGCCTGGATGTAGCAGAGGCATGTATATCGGACTTTGAGGACGGCACTGCACAGACCCTCAAAAGATTAGAGCTCGTGGAGCGCATACTCAAAGATGTGGCGATCAAAAATGAAGACATCGAAGAGCACAGTAGGTGCAACAACGTCCGCATTTTTGGGGTGCCGGAGACCACTGCTACTGGCGGTCTCGATCATTTTCTTGAGACTTTGCTTGCAGACATGTTTGGAAGGGACTCTTTTACCCCCGGATTTGTGAAGGAGCGTGCACACCACACCCTAGGCCCCGACCCAAACCAGGTTGCCCCCCACGGTCTACAATTGCCTGCATCTTAAATTTTCGAGACTGTGACACAGCTTTGCGCCTTGCTAGGGATAGCGGTGACACCATGTGTCAGGGCTCTGAACTGGCGTTATATCCGGACTTTACACTCATGGTACAAGAGGCCCGCCGGAATTACAATGCCGTTAAGGCCACACTCAGGAATTTGGAACTAAGGCAGTGGTTCCCAAACTTTTTTGACCTGTGGCTCCCTTGACCTAATTGGCAGTTGGCCGTGGCTCCCCACCATTCTTTTACCGGTGGGCGGGTGGGGGACGATGTAAGCCCGACCTCGGGAGTACTTCCTGTTGTCTTCCTTAAACTAATTGGATTGCAATGAAGGTAAAATAATCATGTGTAACAAAATAAGATAGCAGTTGTTTAATAACAACTCGTTGAGTGTGAAACGATACAAGATTAATACGCAAATATGTTTCCATGCAACTTTTTTCAACCACACAATAGTTCAAAAATGTCTGTATAATAAAATATTTTCAATGAACAGGTAAAACAACAGAGTCTGAAATTTACAGTAAAAATCCAAGTGAGATGGATGCACTTAATTTTCCTACTTTGACTTATTTTATTTATTTATTTGAAAAGTTTTATATAGCGCTGGCTAGACCCGGAGGTATCCGATAATATAAGATAATTAGCACGTAGGCCAGACTAATGACTAACAAAAGCTTGATTGCTATGTCAAATTGTCAGTGTAAGCATTATCACAGATGGTTTTTGGTGTCACTTCTTACTTACATGCAATAGTTTAGCTGCCAGTTTTCCACAAATGGCAATCTAGGTTGGAAGGCCCAAGTGATGCTGCTCTAGGTCATAAGACCTGGGCCCGCTTGTATCCTCTCCTTTCTAACCCAGACTTAAGCACTCTCCCTTTATGCCAGCCATTTGATTGTCTGACTAGTGACAAGCAGAGAGGAGTATCATTCATCCCATTTAAGTCAGCCTTGCCCTGGAGTTTGATGCATTTTAGCTAGAGGCAACTCTGAGTAGTGAACAAATCCCAAATACAAAAAAACAATGAAGGGTGCACTAGGAGGCATTAGGGTCCCTGCATGCAATCACTGTTGCAGTGCAATCTAGTGAAAATAAATGTTATTTATCCGAATTTTATGCAATTTTGTGCCTGTTTTGTAGAACTCTAGTTTCCTCTCTGAATTTGCAACCCTTGGATGAGTTTTCTCTGCACGTTCGGGACAAATCAATTTGGGTTGGCTCCACAGAGGTTGCTCTCAATGCAGACAAGCTTAGAAAGCCCAGTCGCGGTTGCTCAAGGTCATACGATTTAGCTCCCACAAAACCTTCCAACTATCTTCTATGTCTGTAGCTACATACATATGCCGGATGGGCCTGATATTGGGCATTGTTCCATGCTCTATCAGGAAAACTCTCAAATGCACTCGCCTGCATACTGCTACCATTAGTATGCAGTTACATGTCTGAAAACATGCTCACATCCTATTGCTTGGCCCTGATCTGCTGAAGGCTGCCCTTAAGAAAGATGATGTCTGTTCACACACAATACCGGAGACATCAGAGATGTCAGCTCTATAAATCGGACGTAAGTACCACGTCTGGGCATACTGTCACAGCTCCAGAACTATATCCATTGAGGTCATGTCTACATGAATTACCGCAGTGATATGCATTGTCCTTCATGTGGCTGCACTGTAGGAAAACACTGCCAGGTATTTCCACTGTAGGAAGCGCTGAGTTTGAGAACCACAGGCTTATGTCTTTGTCCTTCGTAAATGCTGGCTTCTGATTCAGTAATTGGCTTGTTAGTCCCTCTTTAGTACAGCCTTGTCTTGATTTGTAACATTTCACCACTAATAGACCTGCCCCTATTCTATGTGAAAACATATGTCTTCCATATGGTTTAACAGATACCTGTTTTAAGATATCAGCCACGGTGGACAAATTTGCACATCTGTTTACATATACTAACGAGTCATAACTTTAAGTGTGTAAAATACGTGTGGAGCTGCGGTAACCTGTGTACCCTCAATCCATGTGAAAGAACCAATATACAGGGTTGTAGGAAAAAAGTGAGGGGAAGTTGGCAGTCCCTCACGGGAGTAACACCCGAGGAGGAACATACAGACTGGTACTCGCCTGTGTCCTCACGTTCTCATCATCAGCATCTGCCAACTGAAAAAAAAGGAAGGGGATAGGTAGAAAACAGTGCAGGTCAAATAATAACCATATAAGTGCTTTGTATAAGTGACCCAAAGAGGTTTACCAAACTCTGTACATGAGATTTGGAGCACCTATCAGTTAAAAGGAGCTAAGCTGTACTGGCTATACTACTTTTATTCCTTGCTGTGTGCCTGCTCTATTAAAACCAACATGTTTCATTGCCTATTTCAATTTACCGGCAACTTCTTCAGGGTTTGGGTCTGCGTCTTTTCTGCACCTTATTTCTCCATTTATTGTACCAGGTAGCTGCTGATCATGTGTGTACCAGCGCCCCCGTAGAAGAATTTGAAAGATCCGGTGTCTGTGGATACGTTTGCAGTTACCGGATACTGCCTTTGGTCAGTCAGTTAGTGCAGGTCAATGGCCTCCTCTCATCCCCCTGATTTGTAACATCCCATCGCTACTGGCCCCTTTCTGTGGTTGCTACACGGTAGTCTTTTTAAGTATGTAAGCACTACTTTCTTTAATTCGTTTTTTACTACTACAGGCACAACAGGATTTCCTGCAACATTCAGCGTGATGCGTGCTTGCACTTTACAAGCAGCCTATCACTTGTTTAATATTTGCATGGGCACTGCGCATGAAGATCAAGGTGCCTTCTTAATTTAAAATGCACGGGCGCCGCACATGATGTAGTTGCACAGCGCCCATTTTATCATTATTGATTCCTAAAGTGAAACGTCTTCTACAAAACTGCACTCGTCAAAAGTCAAACATTGGACTAAACAAAAGGAGAGTATCCCGCTCAAAGATGACGCCTATGTGCAAGGTGATGTGCATTGCAGGCCTCTTTTTTTGTCAGTGGATTGATATGCTGAGGCATTGGTTATGACTCACATGATTTAGCAAAAACATTCATGCCAGTTCTGAGCAATCTCCCATGGTTTTGGGGTGGGGGTGAAGAGAAGTTTCATGCCCCTCGCATTTTGCACCAACCAGAGCAGGCATTTCCTCCCAGGGCGCTGGATGGCGCATTACCTGGGTGGCTGCTTCACTTTTCTCCACTGTGGTCGCGGCGCCCCTGGCTCCTCATTACGGGGCACCGGGGTGCCGCGGCGCACAGTTTGGGAACCACGGGACTAAGGTATGACATGCTTTATCCGGCCAGACTGCGAGTCGATTTTGGCGGTAAGTCCCAGGTTTCGACACCCCCACTGAGGTGCAGGAATTCTGCTACTCCTACAAGTGCAAAAACAACCACACGGTTGCGAATGGGGACAGATAATCTCCTCAAGGCAGCGGCTCCAATGCAAGCATGGAGCTTTTTTCGAGTCTCCCACTGGCTGACTTATTCCAATGGCATATTGTTCATGTGTTATTCTAGTTAGATTAGGATATTAATCACTCATCATCATGAAATGTTTCAATGGGCTGGCTGACTGACGGTGCATTGCCACCCCTCATGGTGTACACCCTTGGTTTGTTTCTAGTAATACTGATACACCAAATCAGCATGGTGTATCATCCTTTGTTGTAAGATGGAGGTTTTGCCTTGCTTTTCTTGGGGCGAGGTTGGGTGGAGACGTTTTGCAGTAACTGTTGTTTTGCTCACTGTCTACTTTAAGGTTTTTGTTAGACCTGGCACCTTGGCGTGAGTCTCCCTTCCACTTTTTGCTGATGTGCCTCAGATGTTTTGCTTGTATTCGATGCTCAGGGCACTGCGCCACGGCCAATCCGTGCCGCAGTGCAAGTGCTCCCAATGTAAAGTGTATATGTAATTGATTTCCACGATTGGCTTATTTGGTTTACTGTCTGTCCCCAGTAAAGTGCACAAGGAGTGCCGGGGCTTGAAGATACAAATGCCGCTTATGGGCCTGCAGCGCTGGTTGCGCCACCCACAGAAGCGGCCTTGTAAGATGTGTCTCGGGTCTGCCATTGCAGACCCCGTGTATGGTCTCGTACTGTCACGCTGATTGCGCAAGTGCCCACACTTGCCAGTCCCTGAACCTTCCCTAACCTTCATATCAGTCACCCCTATAGTAGGCCTACGGGCAGGGTGCATGGTAAGCGTAAGGTAGGACAAGCCTAGAGTGTGGCATGTCCTAGTAGTGAATTACCGCCCTTTTACGTTCTTCACTATTGAAGGGCTCCCTGTTCTCTTAGGCCAGATGAGCTGCCGGAACTATTACACGCTATAGTCCCGGCAGGCTCAGGGAACACGGTAGCACATCGAGTTTAGTATGCCTGAACTCAGAATAATAAAATACTTCCTTTAGTAAGGTTTATTTTAATATCCTGTGTTTGCAAATGCTACTTTTAGAAAGTTAGCCTTTGCTGGCCTAACTGTTTCAGCCCGCCTCTGCCAGGATGTGTATCTGCTGTCTGGGTTTGTGTGAGTGACAGGGCTGGGAGATTCCCGGGGACAGTCAGGGGCTCCAGGTGGTGAATAGGGTGCTTACTCCAGGATGGGTGGGCGGAGTAGTCCTTGACTCTGAATAGGGTTGTGCTCCACCACCAGAATGCTGGCTCCACCTCCTGCGGAGCGTCTGATGTCTCTGCCCTGCGCCCTGAAAGAAGACGGCAGCGTCCTGTCAACAGAGTACTCCAAAACCGGGTTGAACTAGGCTCAGGCCCCCTGGCCTGCAAAGACAAAAGAAATGCAGTATAAATATAGGAGCTCATATCCTTACAAATCAGATCCAGTTTTGACCACGACAAACCTCTGCCTGACTAGAAGGACCAAGAGAAGCTGAAGGACGGAAAACAGTCTGTATCCCGTAAGACTGGCCTGCAGTGGTGCCTTGCTGAGAACGGAAAGGAAAGGACCAGAGAGGACTTTGTAGACTTGTGCCTGAAACGATCTCCAAGGGCTTGATCGAGAGCTTGCCCCCTGAACGGAACCCCAGGACCATTGGGTTCTATTCTGCTTGTGCCCGTCGGCTGTTGGGCCTTAGTTCTTATTCCCTCGTCAGAGTTGTGACTCGGGTGCCTTCGCCCCCTCCCAGGTCGTGACAGCTCGGAGCCTGGTCGCCCCGCTGCAGAGAGCCCCGCTCATCCCTGAGTCGCTCTCCGCCCCAGTGCCGGGCCGCCCGCTCTCCTGTCACCTCATCGCTAACGGAGCGCGTTGTGCGCCTCTCACCTTCTCCAGCCGGAATCTGCACGGAGAGCATTCCATAGCCTCGGACGGTCCGTACGTCGTAACGTACCCGACTGTCTTGCTTTGCCCTCCTGTATACCAAGGCTCGTGCCGCACCTCAAGAAAGGCCTCCCCGTACTGTGGTACCGGAAGCCTGGTGCTGCACCCGTCTGCCCGAGAACGCGACGCCCCTCACAGATCCTCGAGTACGACCTGGCGTGCTAAGAAGTAGTACGTCCCGCAGGCCTGAACGGCGCCTCGCCCCGTGAGCTGCATCGACACCAGATCGCCACAACCCTCCACAATCCTGCTCCCCCGCCTCGCTCCTCGAGGGGGAGCGAGCCGGAGAGATCCTCTGGAGAACCGTCGGCCTCGTCCGCCCTCACCAGTAGCCGCGCCTGAAACGCCTCGGACTTCCACAAGCAAGGTACACTTGAACTCCGTCTCGAGTTCATATCAGATCCAGGGTCCGCAACGTTCTTATTTCCCTGTCATCGTACCTTGCTGAACAACGAACATTTAAAGACTAAATTGCCTATTGTAATCTGTGGCCTCAAATCGCTAAACGTTATATGGTCTTGTGATAATCCTGCTTGAATTTATCTTTTATATAAAGTATACGTATTTTTGATACAACCATACGACTGGTGTCCATTTGTGGTGGGTCAGTGGGTTTACTGTGTGTGATCATAAATGCTTAACTTACTATCGCCCTGAAGATTAGCCTTGTCTGCTCGCGCCAAACTACCTAGAGGGTGAGCAGGGGTTATTCGAAGGAGTAGTTCCCTTGCCCTGACTGGAAGTGAGGCTCCCTGCTTGTCACAAGTGCATACCTGTGCCAACCAGAGACCTCCGGTTCCAACAGTTTCTCAATGATTGTTTATCTTAATTGTAAATGTCAAGACCATTAGCAGTTAGGTAGTATCAGTGGTCCCTTTGATTTGTCCCTGTTGTCTTGGAATGTCAGGGGCCTTAACGATAATCGCAAGGAAAGGATTGTTGTTCACTTGATACGTCACAACATCGACATTGCTTTCTTACAGGAAACGCACCTGCCCAAATCTGACCCCGCACAGTTTGTCTCCAGTTGGGGCGCGCACAGATATTTCTCCAACTTCAGCAGTGATTCCCGTGGCACAGCTAATCTGATACACAAACGGGTGCCCTTTAGCCTTCACTCCTTTATTTGGGACAGCAAGGGAAGATACCTGATTGTCACTGGTTGATTAAAGGGGTTATAGCGTCACCTTGTTATGTGTCTGTGCCCTAAACACAGACTCCCCGGAAGTCTTTCATTCCCTACATTCTCAGCTTGTGAAATTGGAACCCGGATTACTGTTAATAGGGCGTGACCTAAATCTGCTATAAGACCCGGCCCTAGAGAGTATGGCTTCCTCTCTCAGCATCAAACCGTGAGCTCGCAGGGCTTTATTAGACTTTTGTCAACAATTATTACTTTGCAATATATGGCGCAAGTGCAATCCATCCACTACTGAATATACACATTACGCCAGCTATCATAACACCTGGACCAGGTTAGACTACTAGCTTATTTTCCCTGGCGTAGCTTGCTGGTATCGCTCCCTTACAACTCTGCGGAGAACATATTCGGACCACTCCCCAGTTCATCTCCTCCTTAGTGTTACCAGACCCGAGGGATACGAACGACAATGGAGCTCTCCCAGTCGTGCCCTTGATGATGACCTCTTTCACTCAGAGATACACAAGGCCATAGAAGAATACTTTGCCATCAACACAGGCTCTGTGGACACATGGGCTGCCCTATGGGGAGGGTTTAAGGCATACATCAGGGGAGTATGCATTGCCAAACAAGCCGGGGTAATAAAAGCTGTGCGAACCACATTATCCCGACTGGAACGCGACACAAGGGACATTGATAGTACCACAATAAACAGTCACAATCCAGAGGCAGCAGCGCGCAGGCTCTCCCTCCTGACTGAATATAGAGAAACTGCAGACCGTGAGATTCTTTTCCTAGGGAAATAACACTCCGCACGATGTTATGGTGAGGGTGAGTGCCCTGGCCGGGTGCTGGCGCAGATGCTTTGCCTACCTTACACAAGGCCTACATCATTGAACTGACTTCCTCCACTGGCCTTTCACTCACTACCATCTCACAGATACGTGACAAACTCCTCGATTATTACACCACCTTATACATGTTGAAATTAGGGCGCAATCCCACTGTGCAGGAGGCATACCTGTCCGAGATTGCTTTGGTATACTTGGAAATGAACATGCAGGAGTATTTGGCTGAGCCGATCTTGGTGGATGATGTCACCAATGCCATCATGGCTCTCCCCGGGTCCTCTGCCCCTGGCCTAGGCGACTTCACTGGGGATTTTTATAAGACATACAAGGACTTCCTGGCACCTCAGCTCATTGAGGTATATGCTGAAACCCTTAAAAAGCAAGTACTACTCCCCGCCTTCCGCGAGGCAGTCATCATACTCCTGCCTAAACTTGGCAGAGACCCGTCTCTGTGTGGTTCGTACCGACCTCTGTCCTTACTAAACTTAGACTACAAAATTCTCGCCATGCGCCTATCTCTCCTGATGGAATTCATCATCTCCCCTGCCCAATCAGGATTTTTTCCCCATCGCTCCACTTCTCTGAATCTATGGACGCTCTTCTCTATTCTTCACAAGATAAACCCGGAGACCCAGCCGCAGCTATTTTGTTTGACACTGAGAAGGCATTCGATACTCTAGAATGGCCATTATTTTTTTCCATCATGCGCTGCATGGGCATGCCGAAGGAATTTATTGCTACCACTGAATTGCTATATAGACACCCCACAATGTGACTCCGTTTAAACGGCACGCTTTCTCGGCTCTTCTCTTTATCCCACGGTACGCGGCAGGGCTATCCCCTGCCTCTGCCACTATTTATTCTCGCAATGGACCCCTTCATCCGGCACTTCCAGGAGAAGCACTTGCACAGGGTCCTCCAATTTAATACTGGGCTGCTGTTAGCCTCACTTTAGCGGATGATACTATCCATTATGTTAGAGAGCCTGGCACCAACCTGGAGCCCCTCATAAGGGAAACAGTTTGCTTAGGGCAGCATTCTGGTTTAGGCATAAACTGCCGTAAGTCTGTTATTTTCCCCAAAGCAATGGGACTGCGAATTCCCCCTTGAATGGTGCAATGAATCCGTTAAGTGTTCATATCCACCCAGACACGGCCCACATCATCCGTCTAAATTACGGTCATGCGATCAACGTCCTGGAGGCGCAGGTGGAGCGCTGGATACGATTACCACTGTCCATCGCTGCCAGAGTAGCTATAGTCAAGATAGTAGTGCTCCCCAAATTTGTATACCTTTTCAATAACATTCCCATCCCCCGCACTAACAGTTTCTTTTTAACACTGCGATCACACCTTATTCGGTTGGTATCGGGAGGCAAACAACGCCGGGTGCGCTGGCAAACACTCACCCTGCCGTATGGAAGAGGGGGATTTGGAGTCCCCGACCTCAAACTGTACTACTTAGTGGCCCAATGTAGTTTTGCTTTTGCTTGGTACCACCCGGATGCTAGAATCCCGTACCTCCGTCCTGAGGCAGATTTCGTACTGCCTGAGAAGCTATCCGGGGTGCTGCCCAGGAGTATTCTGGGTCTGGGAGATCCCAACGATATACAGACGGTCTCCACCACCAGCTGGGCATGGGACAAACTGAAGCGGACGACCGGCACGTCCACACATTACACATCAGCTCTCCCCCTCCCAAACGCGCTCTGGCTCCCAATCACGGGAGAAAAACTGGTGCAACGCACTCTAGCCAAATTTACCATTACCAAAGTGGAAGACCTGTTCCCTGGCCGACACGTCTTTACTGTGGCGGACGAGGAGCACTTTCGCAATGCCACATTTATGGATTGCTTTATTTTAGGGCGAATCCGTTCGGCCTTGCGGGCTACCCTGCCTAGCTTTTCTGTTGAACCGGATTTGTTCGCCCCGTTGTTTTAGTCATTGAATCAGCGGGAGGGCTGCATCTTATATCCAAGCTGTACAAGGCCTGCTCCGTCATCATTCCAGTGCCAAACGACAAGATTCGCAAAGACTGGGAGGAGGACTTGGGGCACCCCATCACGGACAAACAGTGGGTCAAATGTTGCACAGTGTAAAAGGAGGTCTCCCTCAATAGTCGCCACAGACTGCTCCATTTCAAATTCCTGTCTCAGGCATACATCACTGCGGCCAGGTCCCACAGACTTGATCCCTCCTGGCCCCACAATTGTCGTAAATGCCTTGCCTCCCACGCAGACTTCACTCGCCTTGCGTGCACATGTCCCAAACTACAGCCATGTTGCGAGTCGATACACAAGACATTAGTAGACGTGACTGAACTTACCCTCCTTCCTACTCCAGAGATTGCATTATTGGGATACGTGGTTAACTTTCCCAAAACAATTAGAAGATTTGCCGCAATTCCTTTTTGCTGGTCAAAAGGGAAATTGCACTACACTGGGGTCGGAAAACAGTCCCCACGTGACAAGATTGGCTGCATAGCTTAGCATTCTGCAATACCAACAGCGAAACGTACTCCTCTACGCTGCCGCAATCATCCCGTCCCAAAGATATCTGGGGGCCATTCAGGGCCTACACGGAGGCCAACCACCAAACTATCACTTCCCAACTGGAGCAGGGCATTGTCCCGGTTGGGGTCGGATAGTTGCTCTGAGCATCACAATCGCTCGTTGATGTACATGCTCATTTCCGTGATGTGTTTCATTGATTGTATACATATGTCAGGATTTACGTCTCATGGCAGGAGAACTGGATACGGGGCTGATGAAGATAGCCTTCAGCGAGCGAATCTGGACATTGTGATTATCTCTACAGTCATTAACCACTGTTCTATCTATTTAGTGCTTGCATTATGACACTGATATTCTTTTGCTTTACTCATTTAAATGCATCATTGAGAGTGAGCCGATTGGTCTGTACTGCACTTTTATGCTAAAATGATGAATAAAGTTTTCAAAACAAAAAATGCCGAGAGTGGCCCAGGACCTAGGAAAGCAGGGGAAGGTTGGGCTGTGGCCAGCTCGCAAGATAGATGAGCGCCAACACGAAGATAAACTGGCAGATGCAAAGTGAAATGTGCACAACATGGTCAAGCATCCAAACTGTGACTGTCCGATAATGACTTTTAGAAGCAACACCTCCAAAACCAATGCCCGCTGCTCTGCTTGGAGAACCACTGCAAAGCACATCTGGGAACCCTCTGGCAAGCATGCCTGGTCCATGCCTCTGACAAAATGCCACGGTGTGTGTGCCAACCTTCATGGCTCAGTGCAACAAGCCCTCCCACAATAGAAATTGTAACACCCGCCATAATGGAACTGTACCTGTGGAAGCCCCGCCCCATCAACCAAAATTCCCCACTACACTGTCAAGGCTGCCACAAACAACTGTCGCATAACTTGACCCCAGCTTCAAACGAACCTGAGCAATAACCTCAAGTCCCAAAGGCTACTCACTACCACCAAGGCAACGTCCTTCAGCCGTACAAATTCACTTGCATACAATGAACGCCCTATTGTGCAATCCCCAACCTCAGCCTGCGAACAAAAGACATAGGCTTAACTTGGGATGATCAAAAAGACGGGGGACCCCACATCAATACTAGGCAGGTAGACGGGGAAAATACAGATCAAAGAGGAAGGAGAATACCAGCCTGCAGAGTACACAGTGGCCTCAGATGAGGTCCAAATATATTTACACTAGCCTCAAGCCACACAGAAAATTGTGTGAAACTTAGTGACATATGAACAGATATTGTGTTTTTTATTTTTCTTTATTAAATTATTTTTTCAAAGCAATATATTTTCAAATCATGCATTTCATAAAAACAGCAGAGTTACACAGAATTCATAATAGGGGAGATAACACAGCGTAACAAGTAATTCTTCAACAGAAAAATAGTGTAGCATCAATTAAAAAAACAATATGTCCTCACCATGGCCCACACACAAAACCACAATCTATTTTTTATTTTTTTTTCAAAACCTTTATTGAAACAAACAAAGGCGAATAAATAACAAAACCACAATCTAATCTCACCAGACATACACATGCATACTCCTCATATCCAAATAAAAGAAAAGATCACAATCGCAAGTCACTCCGCAGAACTGTAATGATCAGAGATCAGTGGGGGTAGTTGGAATGTTCTCCCAGATCAGTTGGTTGGTTCTCAGATGGTAAAGGTGCCAACGCGCGTTTCGGTGTGAGACCCCAGCCGGGGTTACACCTTCATCAGGGCAGGAGTGGACAGGGGGGCACAGGGCGTAGGAAAAAATCTATATAGGAGGCAAGTAGGGCACGTTACATACAGGAAAATTCTAATGTGGCAACTAAGAGGCTTAGACTCATCATAGAAAATACACATTTAAAAAGAGAACTCCAGGGGTTAAAAATAGCTTTGGCCAAAAGGAAAGATTAACTGGGCCCACTAGGGAGGTGGACGGCATGGGCAGTTGAATACAGTGTTGCTGAAAGGGTTAGAAAAAAGGAAGGAAGATAGAGTTAGGGGCAGCACCATTAGAAACCAAGTTTACTCGAAAAGTGAAAGAAAAATTGAAAGAAAAAATAGGAGACATCAACCTGCGTGGAGTAAAAGGTGCACATATTGGACTGAAAATACACCCAAGGGAGTGATGAACAATAATGAATACATGCAATACATATGGAGGAGGGAACCACGTAGAATAGCCCTCGGTGCCTTGTCTGACAGGGTATTTCGGAGACCGGTTCTATATTTTAGCGAGGGCCTCTGCATACGATCGTCACGCTAGAGGAGGCACAAACTTTTTCAAATCCAGGCTGCAGGGACTAAAATATAGAGCTAACTGTTAGATGGTCCCTCGAAAATGAAGATTTAGAAGGGTGGGGCAGCAGCCAGATATTGGTACGTAAGTATACATGTACCTACCGTGGTGTGCTCCAAATCAGAGCTCTCCCATATATTTAGCGGGCGGACAGGATTCAAGCTGCTCCGGAGTTTCAGTGATTGGGAGGGAGTCTTTAACCACAGGCGGCTGAGGGCAAATCACCTAGGAAAGAAGGATGAATAAATGCAAAGATGGGCTTAGGTTCAATCCACGCGGGAATAATAGCAAAGAAAGAATCCTCGTTCCCGCTGGGGGTCCAGTAATGGCGCGGAAAGGGAGCTGGGCTCGGGGGTAGCAAGCTCGGAGCGGACAAGAGTCCTAGAATTGAGGTAGGGGCTTGAGGCTAGTGTAAATATATTTGGACGTTAACTTGGGATGATCACATGCCCATGTTGCGCAGAAGGAAAGGCCAAAACATCCAACCTCCATCGGGAATAGCGAGCTTAAGTTCACAACAATTAAGGAGAAACTATATAGCAGAACCTACAGCTAGACAATCTCATTTGATCCTAGGCCGCTGTGTGATCGATGAAGGGAAGAGGCCTCCGTCCAACTGCAGCCAAATGACCCGACCAGAGCATTCAAGTTCGAAACAATATATATATATATATATATATTTTTTTTAATGATCTTTTTTCCCAAAAACCCGAAGTCCAATTGCTTCATGTAGGAGCCTGGAGCCATCAACAATCTCACAACCAATGCACGTTGTTACTTCCAGAGAACGCGCAACAACAGGTCCAAGCCGCATATGCACTGAAAGCTCCCGGCTAGGTGTCATACCATTGCAGCATTGCACACCTAGTTACCAAGCACCCAGAGCACGTTCCCCACAGCCATCAGCAGGAACATAGCCCCCACCTGCCACGTGCCACTGGTCCTGCTGTTTGTTGCTGCCACTGTTCACGTTTGGTGCGGCCTTCGACGTCCAGCTGTCCGCCAAGTGCATACCAATGCCGACTGTCATCAGCCAGGGCCTACTGCTAACCTACAACCAAGCAACCTGGCGCAGTAATGGCTGCTCATCAATGAGATCTATGCCCTCAAGATGACCCGCAGCCCCCGGTCCATGGTCTCTGTCATTGTGGGTGACATTCAACATGGCATCGTGCTCGTCAATAGAGTCTTGCACTGGCACCAGACGGATTCCCAGCTGGCACTGGCCACCAGGAGAAGGAGGCACCACTTGAGTTCAATTCTGTTCATAGGCCGGTATAAGACCACTGTGGTACTGGGTCGCTCATATAAAGTGCTAAGATGTTGGCATATGGCTGATAGGTTTCAGTGAGCAATGGAAAGGTCTTCAATGCAGTGCTGAACAAGCGTAAATTGAAAGTAGACCTGCATCCGTCTGACATTTTTGAGTACATGAAATCTCTCATTTCAGTGATATGCCTGGATGGATGTGAGAGAGCGCAAACTGATTTAAATGTATGAGTACATCACACTTACCTGTAGTAAGCACAAATCATGAAGAGAAATGCCATGAGTGCTAATAGTATCTGCAAATATATTCAAAAATGTATAGCTAATATAGAGATTTAAGTAGAAGTGGAACTAATACAGAAATGTGTGACATTATATGATTTTAGTAGACGTGATTATTTCTTAATCTATGTCGTGTAGCTGTTAACATGTAAGATGGCAGGCGGTTAAACGCAGAACGTGGTAGGCCTCAGGGCCAGAGCTGGAGGGAAAGGGAAGGTGGTTCTTTTCACGACACAGATTGTATTAAGGTTTTTGGTCATTGCATTAAATAGGCCATGATTTATAGAAATGTTTACTTAATAATAGAATAAGAGTATTAACATGCTTTAATTAATGAAGAAGTTGAATATTATAATCGTTATGAGAAATATTGTAGGCCTGAAATGTTTTAGCATTGATTTACACGTACATGTCTGGGCTGAGAAATGTTGCAAGCCTTTTTAGAAGTATATGAGAGTTGGGTTCTTGGCTGCAGATATCTGTCTGCAAGGGATAAGGGGGGATCCAATTATAAATGAATGAATAGAGGTCTGTTCAGTAGACGGCCCAGACATGGAGGAGGGTTCCGGAATGTTAAAGGGGTATCAGCGGGCCGGAGAAGAGTCTGAGAAGCAAGGTCAACTCTAACGTCTGAGGCCCAATACAAGGCATCATGGAAAAAGCCAGAAGATGCACCACGTGAGGGGCGTCTCGAAAGGGGCGTCTCAAATGTTGTAGACTGTTTTGTATTAGGGACAGCACCCCTGGGTGGAGATAGAGCAGAGACCTGAGGACCCTTTAGAGAGCGGATGGGTAGGCAGAGAGGGGTCATGACTGGAAAACTATAGGTTTTCACCAAGAGACTTAGAGTGGGTGACTTCCCTTGGGGGTCATTCACTGCTGACACCTTTGTTAGGTTGGGATTTGGTTAAGTAGGGATACCATCTAGAACAGGGTAGGGACGCCTAACCTGTGTGTGTTTTTCCTCCAACCTAAATGAAGGAGAGATATGCGTCAATGCTGATAGCTTTATTATTTTTAGAACTTGTGTTAGTGATTTCTGTTGCTCGTCTGAGGGCTTTCCGAGAGCACATGTATGTAATTGGACCTGTGTATCTCGTGAATCTCATTCTGAGATGCCTGTATTTGCAGCTCATTATATCTTTACAATAAACTTTTGAAAACTAGAAGTTGTCCGTGATCTTTGGGAGCAGAGTCTTTTATTGGGTGAACTAACTTGGAAATGGGTGTACTGTTTTCCTCCAAGACAGGCAACAAAGGTTCAGTCGACCAGATCGAGGTTTAGATCAATAGATATAAGGTATCGATCAAAATCTCGCCCTTTCAGTTGGTAGCTATAGAGGATGGTTGCCTTCTTGAGGACGGTGACCTAGGCCAGGTTAGCTTACCCCAAGGCCCCTAGAGATCGATGATCGGAAGAACAGCCCGCTGAAGAAGATCCGGATGACGTGAGACAGAAAAGGCAGCAGTATCGGTCGAGAGTGAGTATAAAGGGTTATGCGTGTTAGATTGCGGTGTTTTGTATTGTATCTATGTTGTAATGTCTGGCGGAGTTGAATGTCTGTAGAGTGGCTGTGGAACAGGTTGTGAGCGCGCGCAACCGGTGGAAATCTTAAGTTCAAGGAGAGCTTAAGTGGTTCGGGTGTATCGGACACCCAGAGTAATTGTCAACTAGAGTGAAGGGGGTCATGAGGTACCATTGATCACCCGAAAGACCGAGATAGGGGGAACGTAAGAGTGAGTGCGTGAGTAACGGACGCTGGTCGGAAGTTACTGTGTGTGTAAGCAACCTATCAGAGAGACGATAGACATTTCGTCAGTTGTGTTGACAATTACAGATAGACTGTGGACGTACAGTCGAGAGAGAAGTGACCGCTTGGTCGGAAGTAGTCATTTTTCGGTGTATGAATGGGACGCATGCATAACCGGGAGACGAGTTGAGAAAGGAGGGGTGCTGCTGCGAAGCGGAGAAAAGTGACGTCAGAAAGTGTCGCGCTGTGATTGGCCGACCGGAGAAAGACCGCGCTGTGATAGGCCAGCTAGCGAACACGTCAGACAGGGTCGCGACGTGATTGGCCGACCGGAGAAAGACCGCGCTGCGATAGGCCAAGCTAGCAAAGCCGCGACAGGATTGGTGGATTGTCATCAGGAAGTAAACAGAGTAGCGAGGCTGGATTTTGTGCGCATAATTATGAAGTGTTTTAAGTGGCTGAAAGCGGTGTTTAAGAAAGAGAAGCGAGGATCGTATGAAGGGGAAGAAGCCCCGCCGGAGGGTACGCCAGCTCGTTACATGGCAGTAAATGTTGGGTTGCATACGATCCTTTGGATATCAGAGTGGAGTAAGATTACTGAAGGAAATGAGGAACTGACGTTCCCGAAGTACGGGACGTTCAGATTAGAGGTGTTACATCGATTAAAATCAGTCATGACCTCAATGAGACCCTTGCCTAGACCAACCCAGTTTGAAGCTCTTGATGCATGGCTTAGGGCAGCGCATGAAAAGAATATGAACAGACGACAAGAAAGGGTGAAACGATCGGTAAGGGCAGTACAGGATGCCAGGTGGGATGCGGATGCTAAAAGATGGAGAGTGCATAACATGGAAGTAAATAAACTGTACCCAGTGTTAGAGGCGCCAGTAAATAAAAGCCCCCTAGAAGAAGATGAGGAGAGCGAAACAGAGGATAGCCTGATAAACAGATTATTGACAGACAGGCCACCCCCGTATAATAGAGCAGGGGGAGAGGTCGAGAATACAGAAGGAGAAAAGGGGGGCAATGCAGGAGAGCATAGACCGCTTCCCAGTTCAGAGTGGGATCCTGAGCCAAAGAAAGAGCTGTCCCAGCCTAGTCAGGTGCAACAGGTAGTCGGTAGGTTTGTGGTACAAAGAGCGCCGGAAACGGAAAGCGCCACATCCTACCCATTACCAGATGCACTACAGGTACCTGTTACCATAGGTCCTATAATATCGATATATGACCAAGAGAGAGCAAGAGGGGAAGAACGGAAACGGAAAGACAGAGAAAGAGCAGAGGAGGCAAGGAGGAATGATACCACTAATTCCCCAAGTCAGATGCCGATACCCAGAGAGTGGAGCACCCCGATGCACACAGGAGGGGACCCAGGAGGAGATCCTGGGGGCCCTAGATGGCCAATGGATTTGAGGGGATCTGGACGAAAATCCTTTCAAGAGTTAAATGAGTACATGAAGCAGTGGGATGAGGCAGTGAAGGCTCAAAAGAACATCATCGCTGCGGAAGCAGAAAGGGAAAGTCAGGACAGCAGAGCACGGACTCACTGCGGGGCTGGGGAGAGTAGCCCGGAGTGGGACTGTAGAGGGAGTAGGGGAGTCACCCATTGGGCCCGGGGAGGAGATAGAACAGACCTGGAAAACGGGGGCCCCGGGAGTGGAGGGGTGGCGCGCCCAATACTCAGTGAAGGGGAGAGGAGAGCGCAAGAGTACAGAAATAGCTTTAAGTGTCCACACTGTGTGCCCGGCACCAGAGAACTGAATGGGAGTTGTGAGAGGTCGCACCATAGACCCTGTGATGATGGAAATGAGCGCAGCTCAGGGAATATGGGGAACCAGGAAGGATCGTATCGGATACTGAGCGATACGAGGCAAAGGGAGTGTAGCGACCAGAGGGAAAATAACAGAGAGATGTGCGGTGAGAGGAGAGAAGAAGATGAGAGTGGGCAGAGCAAGAGTAGGGGTAACAGGCCCGTGTTCCATCACCTTCCAAGATCGGATGGCCGAGCATGGGACCTGGAGAGATGGGAGCAAGGGAGACCACTCATTAACTCTCCCGAGCCCAAACGAAGAGCTCGAAGTTGGGATGGTAGGGAGACCAGTGAGCCCCCTTCGAAAGACATATTGCGAGCTGAGATAAAAGCCAAGAGACTTGATGTCGCCAGCTTAAGGTCAGATCTGGATGACATGGTAGATGGTACCCTGCCTTTAGAAAGAATGGAAATGTATGAACAGGATGAAATACTGTATATGGCAAAGGACATTACTCGAAAAGCGAGAGCAGTCCATGAGAAGTTAGTCGAACTAGCAGGCAAATATATGGTGGACTTGTCAAGAACCAAAGCATTACAGGGTAACCACAGGCTACATTACACAGATCGAGACCTAGATGAGAGGAGAACGATTGGGCTGAAAACACACATAAGGGAACTGATTACTGGAATAAGGACATGGAGGGCACTAGATAAATGGGAAGAGAGGTGGTCCAAGAAAGGGACCGGCAGAAGAAGCATGATTGGTATGACACCAGGACAGCAGGGAATAGAAGCATACCCTTTGCGTGAAGTTGCAAATGGGAACTATGTACATGTCCCTTGGAGTAGGGGAGATTTAGCTGCTTTTACCACCTCTTTCCCCAAATTACGAGAGAACCCAGTGGAGTGGTACAAGCAAGTGGAGAGATTTGTAAAAATCTCAAAGGTCCTTTGGATAGATCTGAACACGCTGTTTGACATTGTAGTACCAGGAGATCTGTGGACAGCATGCAAGGTTAGCGCTGAGTGGCCCACAACGGAGCCAGAGAGAGATGCCAAGACTAATGGGCCGTCCGAGATTGTGATGGCAAAATTCGAGAGAGTGATGACTTGGCTGAAAGAGAAGGTGCCAATGCAAGACATAGATTGGGTCAGAATAGACCGAACAAGACAGGAACCCAAAGAGACAGTTCACGAATATTACGAGAGATTGCTGAAGGCGTTTAAACAGTATAGCGGCTTGGATGTAATGGATCCAAAAGACATAGGGCAATTTGTGTCCAAGTTCGTCCTGGGACTGAGACCGGATATTAGTTTAATGATTCAGCAACACTCGATTTGTTGGCAAACTAAACCCCTAGATGAAATACTGAGATATGCAAGGTACTGCTGTGATGAGATAGACTCCAAGGCTAAGAAACTAAAAGAAAAGTTGATGGTGGTACAGATGCAGGCAGCAGGAAAGGGGGGACCACAGCAACAGCAGCAAGGGACAGGTACAGGAGGAAAGAAGCAGTACAGTCAGAACAAGGGTAATGAGGAGAGTTCCACCTTTAGACCCAGAATAGACATAGCTACCTTGAAGAAAACGACTAGGTGCCACCAGTGCAACGAGGTGGGGCATTGGAAACGCGAGTGCCCCTACAATGTAGAGATAGGAGAACAAGAGATAGAGGAGGAAGAGGTCCAGAGCGCGCCTACAAGAGGGGTAACGCCATACCAAGGAAAGGTGCTCAAAGGGGGGGGGGCTCCTCCCCGAGCCCAGTTCCCGCAACCTCCTCGAGTAGGGAGTATGGGTAAGACCTATAGACAAATGCCCCTGTTTGTAGAAGGGGAAGAATGCTATTATGTGGACCCATTAACCGGACAGAGAGTGGAAAGAGAAGACTGCACCCTCGGGGCAGCCTTAGAGGTGGATCAGAGGGGACCCTATGTTGAAGCAGAAGTAGCAGGGTGCCCTACGACATTTCTGGTGGACACAGGAGCCACTAGATCCACGATCAGATCAGCTGCAGTTCCAGACCTGCCCATGTCTGGAGAGACCATACAGGTGGTAGGGGTCGCAAACAGGAGAATAACCAGCCAATTGATATACTGTACACCTCAGGGAGTGGAGGTATTGACCAATGATGATGATGCAGATTTCAAAGTTGCAAACTCTAGGATATGCGTGGAACTGTACCCTACTTTAACAGTAGAGGAGCTCCCCTGGGACTTGAGAGAGACAGTGGCATCAGAAGTATGGGATTTCACTGGGGAAGAGATTGGATTGGTCAAAGGGGTGGACCCAGTGAAAATTGTAGTGAAACCGCATGCTGAGTTCCCAAGAACACCCCAATATAAATTGACTCCAGAAACGATTGCAGGCATAAAACCCGTGATCGAGTCCATGATTAAACAGGGAATACTGAAAGAAATCGTGGGTAGTCCATGCAACTCCCCGATTATGGGTCTGCAGAAACCAAATGGGAAATTTCGGATAGTACAGGACCTTCGAAAGATTAATAACATAGTCGTTTCGTGTTGTCCAGTGGTACCGAATCCATCAGTGATACTGTTTCAGATTCCATTCCAAGCTGAGTGGTTCACTGTGATCGATCTTTGTCAGGCTTTCTTTTCGATCCCTCTGGACGAAGAAAGCCATTTTCTTTTCGCATTTAAGCTGGAAAATCGCGTCCTAACATGGTGTCGTATCCCTCAGGGGTATACAGAGAGCCCATCGATCTTTAATCAGCTTTTGAAGAAAAATCTTGAAAGTCTAGTGCTGCCCCAGAAGTCAGTTCTGGTCCAGTACATAGACGACCTCCTTGTGGCGTCAGAAACAGAAGAAGCTTGCAGGGAAGACTCCATTGCTTTGTTAAATCACCTAGCTGCCAATGGGCATAAGGTGTCCCCGGGAAAATTGCAGTACTGCCTGACAGAAGTGCAGTACTTGGGACACAGAATTGAGAAAGGCAAACGAAAAGTGTCACCAGACAGGATAGAGGCGATCATGAAAATGAATGCGCCTAAGACACAGAGAGAGGTCAGGATGTTCCTAGGGATGGTGGGTTATTGCCGACAGTGGATCGTGAACTTTTCACTGAAAGCAAAGCCCTTGCAAAAACTGACGCACAAAGAGGTGAGTGATCCGGTACCATGGGACAAAGACTGTTTGATGGCATTCTTACAGCTGCGAGAGGACCTGTGTCGTGCTCCGGCATTGGGAATGCCTGATTACAATAAACAATTTTTTCTTTACTGTTGTGAGAGAGAAGGTTGTGCGTTGTCTGTGTTGGTCCAAATCCATGGGAATGCCCGTAGACCAGTTGCTTATTTCTCGGCTACTTTAGACCCAGTAGCCGCAGCGTTGCCCGGATGTCTCAAATCCGTTGCTGCAACGGGTGTCAGCATTGAAAGATGTGAAAATATCGTTATGGGGCACCCGTTAGAGGTGTGCGTGCCACATTCTGTTGAACTGTTAATGACCAGGACCAAAACACAGCATCTGACCAACAGCAGGCTCACGCGCTATGAGCAAGTTATTCTTGCTGCAGAGAATGTGACCCTCAAGAGATGCTCTGTTTTGAACCCTGCTACTTTGATGCCACTTCCAAATGATATCGATGATGATGATGAATGTACAGACCATGACTGTCTCGATGTGACTGAACTATGCACCAAACCCAGACCCGACATCGTAGATGAGCCACTGACCGACCCAGACGAAGTTTTCTTTGTCGATGGCTCATGTGTAAGAGACGAAGTTGGCCAGTTGAGAGCAGCTTATGCTGTTTGTACAATTGAAGGAGTTGTGGAAGCTGGGTGCCTGGAAGGAGTACACTCCGCTCAGGTAGCCGAGATTATTGCCCTGACACGTGCTTGCTTAGCAGGCAATCAAATTCGAGTTACCATATACACCGACAGCCAATATGGGTATGGGGTAGTTCATGATTACGGGCAGTTATGGTCTCAAAGAGGGTTCATGACCTCTTCAGGCTCTCCCATTCGCAATGGAGAGTTTGTGCGCCTGTTGTTAGAGGCGTTGCAATGCCCGGCAAGTATCGCAGTTGTAAAGTGCACCGCACATACCAGAAATGAGGACTTTGTTTCGAAAGGCAATAGATATGCTGATGAAGTTGCGCGGTATTGCGCGGAACAAGGGTACTCTTTCACAGAGGTGGAAGTGGGCGGAATAAATGTAAGAACTGAATTAGCCATGATTCTGGAAACTGTTGATACTTGGGATGAACTGTCAACCATGCAAGAAAATGCTCCTGATTCTGAAAAAGAAACATGGGAAAAGGCAGGATGTGTAATGGGTGAGACCCATTTTTGGGTCTCAGCAGACGGCAGAGCAGTGTTGCCCAATGAGATGGTGAGTCCAATGGCTAGGCTCATACATGGTCCCGTACACTTAGGGAGAGATGCTATGCTGAGAGTGTTTAGACAGACTTGGTACAATCCTAAGTTTAGAATAGCAGCAGAAGCAGTGTGCCAGCGTTGTGTGACCTGCCAGCAGCTGAATGTAGGGAAAAGAACACCAGTTGCACTAAGTCATATAGGAAGGTCTGGAGGTCCATTCAATCGAATGCAGATAGATTTCATTGAAATGCCAAGGTGCAACCACCTCCGCTATGTCCTGGTGGTTGTTTGTGTGTTCTCCAGATGGGTTGAGGCATACCCTACACGTAGGTGCGACACCCTCACAGTGGCCAAGTTACTGCTTAGAGAACTCATTCCTCGCTTCGGGGTGCCGGCCTTTTTGGAATCAGATAGGGGAACACATTTTAACAGCGAGCTTGTGAAGATGATCTGTGTAGCACTAAATATTGACCAAAAGCTGCATTGCAGTTACCGACCAGAAGCCTCAGGAATTGTGGAGCAGATCAATGGCACGATCAAGAACAGGATAGCAAAAGTTTGTTCCTCAACGACCCTGAGTTGGCCTGATGCCCTGCCATTGGTCCTCATGAGCCTTCGTAGTACCCCAGACAGAAGAACAGGGTTGTCACCACATGAGGTGTTAATGGGGAGAGCAATGAGGCTGCCATCTATTCCAGCTACTGCACTGTTAAATATCACAGATGATATGATCCTGGACTATTGTAAGGGGCTGTCTGACGCCATGCGTTCTGTGTCCCTTCAGGTGCAGGCTGCCGAGGTTCCAGCGTGCCAGGGCCCTTGCCATGACCTGTACCCTGGGGACTGGGTCCTGGTGAAGAAACATGTGAGAAGAAGCTGCTTGGATATTCGTTGGCGTGGGCCCTTCCAGGTCATCCTGATCACAAACACAGCTGTAAAGGTGGGAGGCCTGCCCAATTGGATCCACGCGTCACATACGCGAAGGGTTCCAGCACCTCTGGAAACAGCTCCTCTCTCGGATAGACGTCCAGCAGAGGACCGAGAAGCCATAGAGGGGGCTAGCCAAGCTGTAGAGGTGCCAGCGGAAGCAGGGAACGAGTCTGACCAGGCTGAGGACGGTCAGTACAACAGCGAAACAGACGACGCTACAGAAGGAGAAAGTAGCTGGGAGTACGAGTCAGACCCTGACAGGTCTGAGAGAGAGCGAGAACAGACAAGAAGGAGAAGGAGTAGAAGGGCACGTGGAGAAGCTAATTGGCCGCAAAGAAGGAGCTCTAGCCTGAGGTCAACTCCAGAAGCAACCCTTCCTCCGATATCAGAAGACTCAGACCTAGAAGAAGGTGCTCAGGGCGCTGAAGCACCGGACCGAAGAAGGTCAAGAAGAGTGCGTGTGCCTAACAGAAGATACTCCACACCTGAGTGGACATATCTGGCGTCAAATGTCTGTGAAACCGGAGACAGGGAGGATCCGAGCGGTGGTGGTGTCCAGTTCTGAGCCCATTATCACCGTGGAAATACGACTGTTGGTACCCGGTGTCGAACAAGAAGGGTCACTAACATTCATGCTCCCCAGACCTCCCCGCCTCAGCAAGTTAAAACACATGTTCCTTTCAGAATTGCAATTCCCCGACTTTGGTACAACGATAACAGCACATGAAGAGCACAATCTTCGTTTGGAAATACTGAACTATGCTATTGAAGCTGCAACCACAAATCTGATAGTAGACTGTTAAAGGACTTTGTAAATAAAGCAAGCAGGAAAAAGAAGATTACCTAGCGCCCAGGAAGCAGAGAATTTTAGGGAACTTCCCTTGAGTGGATGGAGAAGGGCTAGGGTTGTCTTTTTTTTTGAACTGTTAAAGGACTTTTGCGAAGAAGGTTGTCAGCCTCCAGTTGTGTGGATTCTAAAGACAAAAGGATTGAAAAGAGACTGTAAAGGAACGAGAAGAAAAGAACTTTTTGCTAAGATAAGAGAGAGCCAGATTGTCTGACGAAATGGAGGCCGGCACCCCGAACCGCAGAGCTAAATGTATAATAGGTACACTAATAGTAGGAGTGATAATATTAATAGCTTTAGTGGTAACAATTTCTTATGTAAAGGGACATGAGGAAGAGGTGAAGGTAACTGATGTGAATTCTGTAGTAACACTTACACCCACTGTTGCTGGTGAGAAAAGGGAAAACACTCAAGAGAAAGCGTTATTAGCTGCAGAAGCCCGCAGGTTACACGTGGACGAGTCCCAAGGAGACTTTAGGTCAAATGCTTATGCTAAACTTTTATATGAATACGTGGATGCCATGGAGGTTAAGGATTGCTACGTCTGCATGCAGTTGCCGGCGTCTGTAGATGAAGGAATTCGCTATCATCACCTCCCTCTGACATATGGCATTACATGTAGCTTATTGCTTAGTATATTTTATGAGAGAGATAGTTTTGAATACTATTTCTCAAATTATGATTCAGTGTTGCCAGAAGTCCCGAATTATAAGCAGATGAATAAATGGGATTACTGGAAGAGTGAAGACAGATTGGCCAAGTTCTTCATTCCTTGGATTACCTTAGATACTTCACATGCCCGTAGAAATAACCTGACATGCAAGGTGTCAGAAGTCGAGAAGAAGTTCATAGGGCAGGTGGATGATCGTTATAGAAGACAAAAGATTTTGAAAAAATCAGGACAAGGGAAAACAGATTGGACCGAGGAAGAGAAGTCACACCAGAGAAAGGGTAGTAGTGGTCCAATAGCTTTAGATAAAGCGCAGAGAGGAAAGTTATGTCTTCACAGAGCCAAAACGTATTATGAAAATGTATACGTTGGAGAAGTTGACTGTGAACATGCTTTTAATTTAGAGTATTACACTAAGGATTTCCTGAAGGGAATGCAAGTGATTCCAAATGTGTATTTTGTATGTGGAAGAAATGCTTACGTGAGACTACCTGACAACTGGTATGGATCATGTTACTTGGCAATTGTCTTCCCCAAAATATATCATGCACAAGACTTAGTGATCATTGAGGGTCAGACATCATCGAGGGGAAGGAGAGATGTAGGTGATGCCGAAATGGTTGGAGATGTCTTTGGAGCTATGTTCCCTCTTTTGGGAATAATCCTTAATGATGTTAAAATTAGACGACTGGCAACAGTTGTCGACAGGTTGTCTGCCAGCACTGCTCAGTCCTTAATGCTGGTAGAAGGAGAGATGCAATCGATAAGGGCTATGGTTCTTCAAAATCGTCTTGCATTAGATGTCCTACTAGCAAAAGAGGGCGGAGTCTGTAAGGCTTTGAAGGTCCAGGAATGTTGCACATACATTCCAGACAATTCGAAGCCCCTTGAGAAAGTTATTAAGAACATAACTAATATTCACAAGGAGATCGAAGACTTGAGTAGAGAAAATGTCTGGGAAAAGGTGGGCCACGGAATGAGTACAGTTGGAGGGTGGTTTTCCACCTTAGGCAAAAGCTTTGTATGGTATATTCTAAAGCCTATCATCATAATATTGATCTGTGGGATCATATTGTGGGGATTGGTGAGGGTATTCAAATGGTACAGAGCAAGAAGGTCGGAAAGGGCCCAAAGAGAACAGCTGCGGAGATTGGCTGCCATACAAGATAATCAGTACAGGAGCCTGAGAGCTCTGGAAGCGCAGAGAATGCTACCCATAACTTCAGTTTAAATGTTAGTGATGACCCCGAGAGGTCATCAAAGGGGGGAACTGAGAGAGCGCAAACTGATTTAAATGTATGAGTACATCACACTTACCTGTAGTAAGCACAAATCATGAAGAGAAATGCCATGAGTGCTAATAGTATCTGCAAATATATTCAAAAATGTATAGCTAATATAGAGATTTAAGTAGAAGTGGAACTAATACAGAAATGTGTGACATTATATGATTTTAGTAGACGTGATTATTTCTTAATCTATGTCGTGTAGCTGTTAACATGTAAGATGGCAGGTGGTTAAACGCAGAACGTGGTAGGCCTCAGGGCCAGAGCTGGAGGGAAAGGGAAGGTGGTTCTTTTCACGACACAGATTGTATTAAGGTTTTTGGTCATTGCATTAAATAGGCCATGATTTATAGAAATGTTTACTTAATAATAGAATAAGAGTATTAACATGCTTTAATTAATGAAGAAGTTGAATATTATAATCGTTATGAGAAATATTGTAGGCCTGAAATGTTTTAGCATTGATTTACACGTACATGTCTGGGCTGAGAAATGTTGCAAGCCTTTTTAGAAGTATATGAGAGTTGGGTTCTTGGCTGCAGATATCTGTCTGCAAGGGATAAGGGGGGATCCAATTATAAATGAATGAATAGAGGTCTGTTCAGTAGACGGCCCAGACATGGAGGAGGGTTCCGGAATGTTAAAGGGGTATCAGCGGGCCGGAGAAGAGTCTGAGAAGCAAGGTCAACTCTAACGTCTGAGGCCCAATACAAGGCATCATGGAAAAAGCCAGAAGATGCACCACGTGAGGGGCGTCTCGAAAGGGGCGTCTCAAATGTTGTAGACTGTTTTGTATTAGGGACAGCACCCCTGGGTGGAGATAGAGCAGAGACCTGAGGACCCTTTAGAGAGCGGATGGGTAGGCAGAGAGGGGTCATGACTGGAAAACTATAGGTTTTCACCAAGAGACTTAGAGTGGGTGACTTCCCTTGGGGGTCATTCACTGCTGACACCTTTGTTAGGTTGGGATTTGGTTAAGTAGGGATACCATCTAGAACAGGGTAGGGACGCCTAACCTGTGTGTGTTTTTCCTCCAACCTAAATGAAGGAGAGATATGCGTCAATGCTGATAGCTTTATTATTTTTAGAACTTGTGTTAGTGATTTCTGTTGCTCGTCTGAGGGCTTTCCGAGAGCACATGTATGTAATTGGACCTGTGTATCTCGTGAATCTCATTCTGAGATGCCTGTATTTGCAGCTCATTATATCTTTACAATAAACTTTTGAAAACTAGAAGTTGTCCGTGATCTTTGGGAGCAGAGTCTTTTATTGGGTGAACTAACTTGGAAATGGGTGTACTGTTTTCCTCCAAGACAGGCAACAAAGGTTCAGTCGACCAGATCGAGGTTTAGATCAATAGATATAAGGTATCGATCAAAATCTCGCCCTTTCAGATGCATGATTTACAAGACCGTGTCATGACAACTCAACCCACATAATTCCACCCCAAACTACATACATCCAATCCAATCCACTCCAAACCCAAACACATACATAAAAGGCATTGCCATTTACATTGCCAATAGCACTAACAAATGCGTGACCTATTGCATTGCAAATGCTTTTTTATTCTTACCAGCACTGGTGGCTAGATGGAGAGCACTGAGCAGAAAAGGCTAGATTGCTTTGGCCTGACTGATCTCCGCACCCACATGCACACTCTCCTCAGAGTCTCATTCAGGAGAGGCCAACAAAATGCAGCACGGGACGCAAACACATTTATTACACATGCTATTTGTTTGAAAATTAAAGCACACCAAGCTGGCACCCTGCTCATAATGGCAAAACATGAAAATTAAATGAAACAGTAAACACTGCACTGGTCCGTAAAGCGGGCACCGTGCAACAAAAGAAAGTTTGTTTACACACGCTATTTGATGGAAATGCAAGCGGGTTCCGTGCTTATGATGGAAAAACATGGGGAACTGGCTAATGCCGAGGAAGATGGTGGCCCTCCTGTGACTCGCTTGAGGAGTCGGGAACATCTGAGAGATTTTCTCGTCTCGTCTGCATTGGGAACTGAAGGAAAATATTACCCCGATGATCAGAAGCTAACCCCTGACTAACAAGGTGCATTCCGACTGTTTTACAATGCTCGCTGACCTTCTGTCACCTCATATGCTCTAAGAGATTCTACCGGAAGCCGCCATTTAGCGCCTGGCCGAGCGCTTTCATCATGCGTCTCGTTATCTAAAACCTATGCGAATCTATTCAAGCCAGGATTGTATTACTGTAATCGGCTTCTGTGAACACTAAAAGTTAAGGAGGCATTTGGTTTTATTATTACGCGCAATACACCTTTTTTTTGCCTTCCCCATCGCTATTAACAATCCTAACGGCAAGCACCATCTCTAGTTTACACACGGGCTGAGGGGAAGCGCTCTTCTCATGCATATCACTCTTCAAAATCTGACTTAACTCACTGTTGCCTGGAGATAGCAAATGTTAAATCTATAGGCTACATAATGAGGCACCTCTTATCTTCATTTTAATGTGCACCACTCCTCACTTTCTCCTTTACCACATCGGCAACAGTTTTATTTTTTATACACTCTCATTGGCTGTACTTTTCATCGAACTGACATATTGTGAAATTCCGAAACCTCTCAACTAATATTCCTGACTTCTTTACTTACATGGGCAGACTGAAGAAAGTTTCCCCACTACACACATCCTCCAGTTGCAAGTTTATTGCGCGTCAAAGATACGTGCCCATTCTACACAAATGGAATACTCTGGGGTTTCATCACCTAAAAATGTCACTTCTTCAGCTAACGTGAATGACTCTTCCACACTTACCACAGCATCTATTAAACGTCTAAAAAAAGACCCTCCATCTCCCCCGTAGCAATCCACACCTGTATCCATGGATCTCCTCCTTGAGGAAATACGGGCCTTACGACCCTTTGTTGAAGAGAACAACACCAAAATACAAGTTCTAACAAATGGTTGGGAAAAAATGGAAGAAAGAATCGCCAAAGTTGAACATAATGTGGACTCTCTTGCTGCATCTTATACTAAAGTCGACGTTCTTCATTCCCAAATTACCTCTCTACAAAAGCAAGTCAAAAAGCTTGAATATAGAAATAGGTGCAACAACCTCTGCATTTATGGCCTATTGGAATGCACAGAAGGTTCCGATTCCATCTCCTTTTTTAAGAAATTCTTAACGACACTACTAAATCTACCAGAAGACACTGCTCTCAATATACAATGTGCCCATAGATTGGGGCCACCACCTTCGGCATTCTGAGAGTCAAAGAGACCAAGAGGTGTCAGTCATGAAACACATTTCATTCAATGGCCACCAATTGTTTTTCTCACAAGACTATGCCAAATCCACAGCTGACAGGCTCAAAGAGTTCCTTGCTTTAAGACCAGCACTACGTTCTATTGGAGCAAGATTTGGACTATTTCACCCCTGCTTGTTCAAGGTTACTCTTAACAATAACACTATGACATCTGAGGATCCAATAAAATGGAAGAGTTTCCTTAACTCACAATATCCAGAACGGATAGACACCTCCAGCACCCGCTTCATATAACTTTCCTTGTTTTGTTCACATATAAAATTTTCAGTTTTCAGTATGCTGCCCTTGTTGTGGGAGTTTAGAATAGCTTTCTATGCAATATATTGTTTTGGTTGTTGTTATTAACTCTTCCATGTCAGGTTGTAATTTTATATCATAACGTTTTAAAATATTATATTTTATCTTGATGAAATGTATTAACTCTTTTTCTTCCTTACAGGATCCAATCTCATGCTCCTGACTTGTGTGTCTTGTGTGTTGTCTATATCCCGAAGTTTCCCCTACCTTACCTCATGGAGTCTTGATGCGTCATCGTTCCATGTGGTCTTCCCACCCTCATCTTTCCATTGTTTTGACTTATACATAGATATGTTTCTCCTTGTTTTACTATTTCTTGTAGGTTTCAACTGTTTTTTTGTACTCTCTTTTCCTTCCTTTTATCTTACAAATACTTACTTGGCGTCTTTCTCCTTTTTCTAATTTCTTCCTTTTTCTTCTCATTTTTATCTTCTCCAAAGGGTTTCTATATCTCTTTTCTTCGTACTTTTTCTAAAGACTGTTCGTAAGGTTCTACTGATTGCTATAATCTTTGTCTTTGTACTTATTATAAAATGTATTCTAAAGACTTTTACAGTCTATAATTTTGAATTAATGACCTGCTTATACACTCACCGAATGTGTTTCATAATGCTTAATTTTTGTATGTACTATATTTTCTATCTGGTAATATTTTTACAATGAATGGTTCAATTGATTTTTTATTTTACTTGAATTATATATGTTCCTAAAAATCGTCACTTGGAATGTCGAAGGCTTAAATTCCCCTATTAGGAATTGGGTAGGTGAAATATTGTTCTCGCCAGGAGATGGTAAAATAAATGGTGTCATAACCTTATGTCATAAAACACTTCATGTCAAACTCATCTCACTAGAATCAGACAACGAGGGTAGATGGCTGCTTACCAATTTTTGATAGGAAAAAAACTCCCATATCCTTTTTTAACATATATGCGACTACCACTGGGGACGTCTCCTCTTGGACCCACATATCCACAACATCCCAGAGAAAATCTAATTTTTGCAGGCGACTGTAACCAAGTAATGGATCCCTTCCTTGATCGAAGTTCTAATACTTACTTCATCCCAAACAAGTCTCACAAAGCTTTTCTGCAAACTATAGAACAGAGAAACTTGATTGACTCTGCAACCTGCCTTTAAGAGAATACTCCTATTTTTTCTCCAACACATCAAACGCAATCCAGAATTGATTATATTTTCATCATGTGGAAAAGTAAATTTTGCCATGTTCTGTGTCCCTACCTGTCCTCCATCATATGTTGTATGTGCATGATTAATATGCATATGTATTCCCCATGTTTGATTAAAGACGCAATTACAGTTGTGTCCATCCCTAGTATGCCAGTTTCCAGTTCTCGTGAAAGCTACGAATATCAGGCCTATGTAAAGTTACGTTGCCACGTTTCTCAGTGTGCACGTTATTTCATTGTAAAGTCCCCGTTTCTAGGCCTCAAAAGGGCCCGGACACCAGATTCAGCTCCTGTCTCCTGAGCCCTCGCTGAGGAGCGATACAGCCCCCACCTGTATCCTCGACCCTTCACTTACTTCCTGCCTCACAGTGCCCGGCTCGGCCTGGCTCTGCCTGCTAGTCTGCCAAGAATATGTTATGATTCTAGTTATCAGTCCAGCCCTCCTTCTCTGCATTCCTAAGCTACTGAATCGCATCAATAGTTTCCGTCATAGTCTAGCCTTTACGTCTCCATGCAAGAGAAATACTGTATTTATGGTCATTTAATATTCTTCATCACGCACTACATGTAGAATAATGCATGCACCAGTCTTAGAGTCTGTTAGCCTTTACCCCGATAGCTTTTAGTTTATATCAACATGTTCTCTAAACATCAGATACTAGATATTGTTTAGGTACATGTCGCCCTGACTCTCCAGACTTCAGTCTCTGCTCCTAGCACAGAGTTCATAGCCCCCAGCTTCTCCTAGTAACACGTCATTGTCAGTTTGCGCGCACCATTAGGTTAGAGGTCCAGGCTCCTTAGGTAGCCCCCTCCATGTTTCCGCCCCATTTATGACATATTCTGTTACGTTTACATCACATGTCTATGTATACGCCTCCTGTTACACCCACTTTCACCCTTATCTTTCGCGACTGCTATTGACCACACCCACTGCTCCGCCTACTGTATTCACTGTAATGCAATTGTTTTAGTATATATGCTTGTGTACTGTTATTAAAGTTAGCGCGCTCATTCCCTGTCCCCCCTGCAGGGCTCTGCCATCCTATTCCTGTGCAGGTTGTCCTGTTCCTGTCCTTTATGCTGTATTAAACCTGCAAACTCCTACTACCTCGAATCTTGACTCTTATTTATTGAGCTATCTGTTATTGCTATGTCCAGTAAAACCTAGATCCGGTATTATTTATTTATATACCACATAATGGCGCCCGAACAGGGACTTGCCCTTTCCCCACGCGCCGGTGAAGCCACGCCGGCCCCCTGACCCTCTGCAGCCGTGACGGAACCATACCGGCCACGTGCAGATATTTCTGCTTCAAGTATCCCTCAGGCCCACGGAGGAGACGGAGGTGGCGGTCCAGCATCCAGACGAGGCGGTGGAGGAACGCGGCGAGTCCCGACCAGAGCCCAAGCCGAGAGTCCAAGGTCCGAGGTATCCGGAGGCCCACCCGTAACTGAAGTCCGAAGTTCGTCCGTCCGGCGTCGAAGCAGTCCAGTCCAGTCCGAGGCCTTCCGTTCTTGCTGCCCGGTGAGTACCGTTGCTGGGGTAGTATCTAGACAGGGTCAATCTAATTGTCTCTGGTCCGTGGGGTTTGGTGGTACACAGATCCCAAAACGAAGTGTCCACTCTGGTGGATGCGGGTCCTGACGTGTCTCTTTATGAGACCGGTAAGTTTCGTACTGTTTTAGCAGTGCATCTAGTTTCTGTTCTAGTCAGTTCTGTTCTCGAAAAATTCATGTATTCTGTTTTCAGTATTCCAGGTAGTATTCTGTTCGAACTGTTATTTTAAATGTTCTTCATGTATTTTAATGTCGTGGTATGAGAGTTGTGTAATTATCGTGTTCATTGTGTATTGTAATTGTGTCCAGATTACAGTTCAGTCATGCCGTTATTTTCCAGACTACGTCAGTTAAGAACTAGAAAAGGTCTGTTAGAAGAAGCAGTTCCTGTCCCGCCTAGGGACAGTCCAGGTCATTTTATGTATCAGAAGCATGGCATAAGTGCCATATTGTATCTAGATTTATGGGTAGAGTATACCAAACAGTTAGAAGAAAAGTATAGATGGCCCGTATCGGGTACATGGGATGCCGAGTGCATCATGCGAGTAGAAGAAGCATTATGGAAAAAGAAAGCCAGACAGTCACAGAAAGATGCCATCGAGTTATGGCGCAAAGAATCTCATAAAAGAACCGAAAAAGAAATCAGAAAGTCAGAATTAAGCAGAGAATCCTTAGAACGAGCCCACGAAAGGGAATTAATCGAGATAGGTGAACGAGTCAAAACCGAACAGTCAGACAGACAGAGGCATGCCCTCACTAAGGGTATGTATCCTCTTCTTGCCGAGGGCTTGCCAAAAGCAACCCCGGAGGCATCCAGTAATTTTCCGCCACCATTAGTTCCGACCAAGCTACGTCACAAACCGACCGCAGCTGATATTTTTATTTCGTCCTACTTGGACGACACGGTTCCAGAATATGCAAATCCTGTTCCGCCAGTCCCTGTAAATAATGTAAATCCTGCTCCTCCAGACACCGGAGTACCTGCTACGGTACCCCCGGTTCAGCCCACATTACAATTTCCCACTCTGCCAGCACGAAGAGTATCAGTCGATGATACCAGTTTAGGGGCCGCAGGAGGAGGTCCTCCTGGTACCCCGCCACCACACCAACGTTTAACGTTAGTCGAGTTACATGAATGTGCGTTACAGCGTACGCCCAAATATAAGTCCGTTGCAGATATCCGACGAGCCCTTACTGAATGCCGCTATGATCCAGTTGCAGGTGATGATAGTACAGTTATATATTCCATCCGTGTAAGACGGGTGACCGGGTATTTGGATACCCTACCGAATATGAAAGAAGATCTAGACAGAATATATCGTTTCATCCGTACAGGGGATGATCCAGAAAGTATTGGTGAAGCCATGTCTCAAAGGAAAGCTGAGATCCAGCTCAGGATATTAAAGTTTCTGATTAATTGTTTAATAAGAGAACAAGATTATCCGACCAAAGATCCGGCCGAAATGAGAATCCTGACAAGGTGGAGTGATAATATAGCCGAGGGTAAACACAGAACTATCAGTAGTATAGAGAGTATGTACAAGAGAATTCGTAAGGAAATAATAAAGTTACACGAACAACGTAAAGCAGCACAAGTAAGCGAGAAAGAGAATGACTCTTCTACAGAAGAGGTAGAGGACGAGAATCCCGCCAGAATAGCGTATGTAGGAAAATCTAGATTTCCAGACCGACATTCACGTCTAGACTACAAGAAAACTGTTCCTCATCCAGCACCAGAACAAGGTTCTCTAGAACAAGTATTTCAAGCTACCGATCACATTCTGAAATCACGAATCGGTTATAGTGAATTAAGTACTATGCATGAACAAGAACTAGCCCGATCAGCAGTCCGATGGATTACTGATTCTACCACTTTTCCAGACGAAATAGTGGCACAAATGTTTCTGAAATTGCCCCCAGCCGAGCAACGACTGGTGGGTATGTATATGATCCAGCACCTCATTACATTGTATGAGGGTCAACATTCTGATCCAGGTCCGTTACACGATGTCCTGAACGAGTTACTCCAGTATAGATGGAAAGGTTTAGGTACCGATTTAATTAGTGTCATTCTAGAACAGCGTCACAAATATAGTATGTTTCTGAACCCGCATTTTGTTCATGTCTCACCCCCAGAAAGTAAACCGTTTTACATAGACAGACAGAACCCGTTACGAGAAGTACACCCAGTCAGGACAACAGATGGTGAAATGCAACGAGTATTTGTTTATAGCCCGATTACAAAGATGGAACTCTTAGAAATGAAGAAATTAATTCCCTGTCACGACAAAGATCCAGCAGGGTTCCACCGAGAATTAAAAGACATGCTCCGTATGGGAGAATACACTTATCCAGATATTATTAAAATGTTAAAGGTCCTGTTGCCCGCAGGGGTATACGAGAAACTCAAGGAAAAAGATTGGGAGGTGGGAGAGAAAAAGATCGATTGGGCAGTTCTAGAAGCTGAAGATAAGATACGAGTACCAGGTACCGGTCTTGGAGAGAAATGTAAAGAATTACCAGAACTGTTAATACAAGTTTTGCCCAGATTATTAGCCACTAAAAAGGAAGACTGGGATGCAATCTCAGCCTGTAAACAGAAACAAGACGAAGACACTAGTGATTTTTATTCTAGATTTGAAAAATGTTTCATTATTAACAGTGGCCTCAAGACGAGTAGCGAGTCATACCCTCATCTCTTTGTTACTAAATTAGTCGAGAATTCAAGTCCACAAGTTAAGAATCGAGTTTTGAAAGTCGAAAGTACCTGGCAAGCTAGTACCCCGTCCCAGATGTTACAGATGCTCCAGTACCACCAGAATAGAATCAGAGAAGAGCAAGAACACGAAAGAAAACGTATGAAAGACACGAAAATGAAAGTACTAGTTGCACAATCTGTTCCTCAAGACAGTCAGAAGAGGGGTACGAATCAAGCCAGTCATCCTGCAGCTCCCGTTAAAGGGACATGCAATTATTGTAAACAGCCAGGTCATTTCATAAACGAGTGTGCAGTTCTGAAACACAATATAGCCACTGGTAAAACTAAAGAAAGACCACGTCCGCCTAGACAAGAACAAGTTTCACAGACTTCTCAGCTACAGAATGCACAACAGACAGTTACAGCACCGCAGCCTATTGCTGCAACACAGCATGTTACACAGCAGATGTACCAGTATGCACAGTCTGAGTATCCAGAGTACCAACAGTACTCATAAAACAGCCTAGAGAGGGAGGTAGGCTTGCCTCTCATCGAGATTCCTGTAGATCAAGAAGGTCCCTATGTTCATAGTCAAGTACTAGGGAAAGACAGAAAGTTTCTGATTGATACAGGGGCAAGTAGGACGACCATCAGTCACGCCGAAGTTCCAGGGGCTCCGCTCTCAGGCTCTAGAAATGTTTCCCTTGGATTTTCAGGAAAGCCTATTGTAAACGAGATATCTAAGCCAGTTACTCTAGAAGTAGGTCCATTGTCCCGCACTACTGATCTGTTACTTACGAAGTCATGCCCAGAAAATCTGTTAGGCATTAAAACACTGAAAGAATTAGGTGCAGTCATATGTTGCTCCCCAGAGGGAATACGCCTGTTTTTACGTGACTTCAAGGGTCACTATGTATTACGAGATTTTGATCCGAGATTGTCTAATGTTCCGCAGCATCTATGGGCGCAAGGTCCAACTGATGTAGGTTTCATGCAAATCACACCCCATCGTGTGACTCTCAAACCAGGTGTAGTGTTACCACGAATCAGACAGTACAGATTGCCACCTGAGGCTGTAGCAGCCTTATCCAAAATTATTGACGAGCTCATGGCTCAAGGAGTAGTTGTAGAAACTGACTCCAATGTATGTAATTCTCCGATCATTCCAGTCATGAAACGTACTGATCCAAATGCACCCCCAGTATATCGATTAGTGATTGACCTACGAGAACTCAATAAATGTATTATTCCCCAGTACCCAGTTGTTCCAGATATCTCTTCCCTATTGACAGCCATTGATTCCGAAGCCTCATTTTTTACAGTCATAGACCTCAAGAACGCGTTTTTCAGTGTCCCCATTCATCCAGACAGCCAGTTTCTTTTCGGATTTTGTTTAAATGGAAGGAGCTATATGTTCACACGAGCTCCTCAAGGTTTCACAGAAAGTCCTAGTATTTACAGTCAAGCACTTAAGAGACAACTAGACAACATTCACATGCCAACTGACACTGCCCTGCTCCAGTATGTCGATGATCTACTGATCACAGCCCGTTCTGAACGTGCTTGCGAGCGAGCATCACTTACAGTCTTGTATTTCCTTGCCGAGATGGGGCACAAGGTGTCCCCTTCGAAGCTTCAATTCTGTGTCCAGCAAGTGATCTACTTGGGCCACTTACTGTCCAAGTGGGGTAGGCAGTTGACACCAGACCGTATCCAGTTAATAGCGAGTCTTCCTCAGCCCAAGACACAGAAGGAGGTACGTGCTTTTATCGGCCTCACTTCTTATTGTAGACAATGGATTCCTCAGTATGCATTTCTAGCTAAACCACTGATACAGTTAACGACACAGGAGGCAGCCGTATCGACTGTCCTCCCTTGGACATCTGAACATACACTTAGTTTCAATGAGTTAAAGAAAGCTTTATGCCAAGCTCCAGTTCTAGCTACACCGAACTACAGTAAGCCTTTTACACTTTTTGTCACAGAACGCGAAGGTACAGCATTATCTGTTCTTACACAAGATCAAGCAGGACAATACAAGCCTTGTGCTTATTTTTCGAGCACATTAGATCCTGTAGCCCAGGCTCTGCCTGCGTGCCTCAAGTCAGTTGCAGCCACAGCACTAGCTATCAGACAAAGTGATTCCATAGTATTAGGACATTCCTTGACAGTACAAGTTCCACACTCCGTGGAAGTTCTTTTAAACCGAACCCAAACTCAGCACTTGACAATTGCACGTTTAACAGGTTATGAATTGACACTGTTCCAGCCACACATAGAAATCAGACGCTGCAACGTTCTAAATCCTGCTACACTGTTACCGTCAGTTACTTCGAATCCTGCCACACATGACTGTGTGGAAGTAGTTAACACTATGACTAAGCCAAGACAAGATCTGACAGATATTCCATTACCAGATCCCGACCTGACACTTTATGTGGATGGTTCATGTATGAGAACAAGTACAGGAGAACTAGTAGCCGCGTATGCAGTGACTACTGACACTGAAGTTATAGAAACACACCGTATTGACACCCTGTCTGCTCAAGCAGCAGAGCTAGTTGCTCTGACACAAGCCTGCATACACGCCAAGAACCTGAAAGTTAATGTTTATACAGATTCACGCTACGCATTCGGAGTTGTACACGACTTCGGAGTGCTCTGGCAGGAGAGAGGTTTCATGACTTCTCATGGAACCAAGATTCAGCATGGTCTCCTTATTCAAGCTCTGTTAGATGCAATACATTTACCGACATCTATTGCCATCATGAAATGCAAAGCACATACGAAAGTTACTGACATTATTTCTCAAGGTAATGATCTAGCAGATCGCACAGCCAAGCTTACAGCACAGACTCCAGACATTTCAGTTAATCCAACACAGACCCATACTCCAGATCCGACTACCTGTATGACAGTTAAGGACCCCACTCAAGATGTCATAGATATCCAGTTACATGCTACTCTCGATGAAATTAAGAAATGGTCCGAACAAGGAGGGGTCCAGACAGATCAGGGATGGGTAACAAAGGGTAGAGCCACATGGTTTCTCCCCGACTCTATGGTTCAAGTCATTATCAATACCGCACATAGTCCAGCACATTTAGGAGAAAAAGCTATGTTAGACAGTATCCAGAACATTTGGTTCAACAAGCATTTACGAGCTGCAGCCAAGCAGAAAGTTCGTACCTGTATGATATGTTGCCAGTTCAATCCAGGTAAAAGTGTCCCGGTGGAACAAGGTGGATTCCAGCCCCCTGACCACCCTTTTGAAGTCCTCCAGATGGATTATATTCAGATGGAGCGATGTCGAGGCTTCAAGTATGTCCTTGTAGTTGTATGCGCTTTGTCCAGGTGGACAGAAGCATATCCAGTCCCAGATTACACAGCCGCGACCACTGCCAAGCAGTTGGTTCGTGAATTCTTCCCCCGTTATGGACTCCCTAGAGTCGTATATTCTGATAACAGCCAGCCATTCTCTTCCGAGTTGATGAAACACGTTTCCCTTTTATTAGGGTACCAGTGGAAGTTCCATTGTGTACGCCATCCTGAAGCAGCCGGTCTCGTAGAGAGACATAACCAGACCCTGAAAATCCGCATTGCCAAAATATGTAAAGAGAAAGGTGTAGACTGGCTAGTAGCTCTGCCAGTCGCTTTATTTTATATGCGCATGGTCGCACATTCCAGATCAGGTCTGTCCCCGTACGAGGTCGTATTCGGCCGCCCCCTAACATGTGGGGTACACCTAGACCCCGAAGTATTACAGATGTTCCAAGTAATATGCTGACAGATTACCTAGCTTCCTTGATGTCTGCCCTACACTCTTGTCGTTCACAGGTTGCCGCCGCATTTCCAGACAATACCGAGGTGGCACCGCATGAAATCGTTCCCGGATGCATGGTTCTTGTCCGGAATTTTGATCGTTCAAGTCCGCTGGAGCCCCGCTGGAAAGAACCCAAACAGGTCCTCCTGGCCACCCGTACTGCCGTCAAGCTGGAAGGCAGGAAGGGCTGGGTCCACCTGTCACATGTGAAGAAGTTTTATGGATTGAAGCCTGTTTCTAAGAACATTTCCGAGGATTTGAAGGACTGCCAGAGTACTATTCTTAAGGATTGTCCCGCAAAAGACAATGATACTGAACCCTCCCTGTTAGAGAAAACTCCGCAACAGGAGTATAAGCAAAAACTAAGGTCTAGTAAAATAAGTCAGCCAGTTTGATTGTCTAAGTCCTCCCCTAGGTGAAACGGTTAGACCGGTTTCTGACATGTATAAAATAGACCCCCATAGTGAGAGAGTTAGTCAAAACTCAATCCGATGTATCGTTTTTCTAAGTTTCATATTGTTTTTCAGCCTTATGACTACCTGCACCAGTTATGCTTTTTATTTGTATTTTCCAGTTTCTCATGTAAATAAGTCTTCTATTGTTACAGTAGAGCACACGTTTAGTGATCTGCCTTCTCATGAACTCTCTTATCTTCTTGCTATGCGTAATAATTCCTTTATCCGCATGTTACATTATTCACACCAGACCAGCAATGCCACTAACTGTTGGGTGTGTGGTCGACTCCCCCCTTTCCAGACACCGAAGGGAGTTCTGCCACTCTTTCCTTATCCATTTTCACATAACGGTTCGTGTGGAGCATGGTCCACGTTAACGTCATCCTCAACAGATATGTCTTTTCTTAACAGTACATGTTTCCCAGACAAGCAAGGTCTTCCCCACAGAACAGGGCTAGATCTAGAAAATGAAGTTTACAATTTGGGTAATTATTCTTCGAATTTCATGGTCCTGAATGTTCAGTCCGATACTACTCCAGACTTACCTGCTATGTCAGTACTACCAGTTAAAGGCGAATTATGTGTCCGAAAGAATGGTTCCGTACATGTAGGCCATAGTGATTGTACTACTATTGTCAAGTATAGTGACAGTAGGAAATCTATTTTCAAAGCTTCACGTCATTCCTATTTTGTTTGTGGTCAGACCGCATATGTTCGTCTACCCCTCGATTGGGAGGGAACCTGTTACATTGCCTTCCTACTGCCACCAGTTTTTCTAGCCCCACCTGACTACCATAGGAATTCCCACCTAGTACATACCAGACACAAAAGAGACCTCCCGATTGTCGATTATACTGAAACTGCTCTAGAACAATATATAGATATCAATAAAGGTGTCTTCCCTTATTTAGGTACTGTTGTGAATAGTAAACTGATACGTAGATTAACAAGAACCCTTGAAGCAGTAGTGATTGAGACTACTTCTGCTCTAGGTAACTTGACCGAAGAGCAATCCTTTATGAGAATTGTCGTGCTCCAGAATCGTCTCGTCCTTGACGTCATACTGGCCGATAGGGGCGGGGCATGTAGAGTCATCGGATCTAGTTGCTGCATTTTCATTCCAAATAACGCGCCGTCTGTTTATTCAGCTATAACCAGACTCCATAAAATTGCCCATATGTTACACCAGAATCCAGGCACCTGGACATGGTCCGGTTGGTTCTGGAATATAATTTCCGCCTGGGGATGGAAAGTATTGTCATTTCTGGGTATTGCAGTAGCGATCATATTCAGTTGCTGCCTCTGTTTACAATGTGGCCCTGCGATTTGTGGCATTTGTGCTACCTCTTGTATTCCTAGTCCCAAGTCCCGTTCTAAATCCCGTTCCAAGAAAATTCGAGACGAGCAAATGATACTGTATGAAATGATAGATGGTATCATGAATATTGATGTTTCCTGATGGAAACGTAGTGACAAGGAGGGAATGTGGAAAAGTAAATTTTGCCATGTTCTGTGTCCCTACGTGTCCTCCATCATATGTTGTATGTGCATGATTAATATGCATATGTATTCCCCATGTTTGATTAAAGACGCAATTACAGTTGTGTCCATCCCTAGTATGCCAGTTTCCAGTTCTCGTGAAAGCTACGAATATCAGGCCTATGTAAAGTTACGTTGCCACGTTTCTCAGTGTGCACGTTATTTCATTGTAAAGTCCCCGTTTCTAGGCCTCAAAAGGGCCCGGACACCAGATTCAGCTCCTGTCTCCTGAGCCCTCGCTGAGGAGCGATACAGCCCCCACCTGTATCCTCGACCCTTCACTTACTTCCTGCCTCACAGTGCCCGGCTCGGCCTGGCTCTGCCTGCTAGTCTGCCAAGAATATGTTATGATTCTAGTTATCAGTCCAGCCCTCCTTCTCTGCATTCCTAAGCTACTGAATCGCATCAATAGTTTCCGTCATAGTCTAGCCTTTACGTCTCCATGCAAGAGAAATACTGTATTTATGGTCATTTAATATTCTTCATCACGCACTACATGTAGAATAATGCATGCACCAGTCTTAGAGTCTGTTAGCCTTTACCCCGATAGCTTTTAGTTTATATCAACATGTTCTCTAAACATCAGATACTAGATATTGTTTAGGTACATGTCGCCCTGACTCTCCAGACTTCAGTCTCTGCTCCTAGCACAGAGTTCATAGCCCCCAGCTTCTCCTAGTAACACGTCATTGTCAGTTTGCGCGCACCATTAGATAAGAGGTCCCGGCTCCTTAGGTAGCCCCCTCCATGTTTCCGCCCCATTTATGACATATTCTGTTACGTTTACATCACATGTCTATGTATACGCCTCCTGTTACACCCACTTTCACCCTTATCTTTCGCGACTGCTATTGACCACACCCACTGCTCCGCCTACTGTATTCACTGTAATGCAATTGTTTTAGTATATATGCTTGTGTACTGTTATTAAAGTTAGCGCGCTCATTCCCTGTCCCCCCTGCAGGGCTCTGCCATCCTATTCCTGTGCAGGTTGTCCTGTTCCTGTCCTTTATGCTGTATTAAACCTGCAAACTCCTACTACCTCGAATCTTGACTCTTATTTATTGAGCTATCTGTTATTGCTATGTCCAGTAAAACCTAGATCCGGTATTATTTATTTATATACCACAATCACACGCAATGTTTCCCATTCTCTGCTTTCAGCAGATATATGACCAATCCTCATCTCTGATCATGCTCCCGTTATGATTCAACTAGATATCCTCCAACAATCCACATCCTTGAAAAGATGGCGTTTCAACAATTCCTTACTCTTTGATCCCAACTTCAACACCTCTTTTACCTCTTTTATCCATGAATTTTTTCAAACTAATCAAACTGGAGAGCTTCCATTTTATACAATCTGGGATGCTTTTAAAGCTACTGCCTGAGGTTTCTAATTAGGTACTCATCTAATAAATACCCTTCATACTAAAATCAAAGCACTAGAACACAAATTCTACACCTCTAATACAAAGACATTCCTAGATGACCTTATAAATGCAAAGATATCTTTCAATAAATCCTCGACTGAGAATGCCTCTTTGTTTCTATTGAAGACGAGCGCGAAATATCATGGTGGCCAAAATAAATCCGGCAAATTACTAGCTAATTATCTTAAGATCAAGCAAAATAGGCTTCACGTTGACTCCATTATAGCTGATAATCAAACACCAAAGCATAAATAATCAGAAATTCTTTAGGAATTTGTCCATTTCTACTAATCTCTCTACGCACCAGACATTACACCTACGGATACCGCTATTCTTCAATACTTTTCCACTATCCAAAGACATGATAATCCCCTTTCTGGATATTTTGGAAACCGATATTATGCAAAAAGAGTTAACTGCTGCACTTAACACTCCCCAGTGACGGTTTTACAGTAGAATTTTTGTACACTTCGCCCAACTGCTTATACCGCACTTACACTCTCTAATCTCACTCTCTCATCTCCTCATTCACTTCCTCCTGCAACTCATCAGGTTAATTTTTAGAGGCATTCATATGCTTAATACCGAAAGATGTCAAAGACTCTAGATATTGCAAAATTTATAGACCCATCTCGTTAGTTAATGTAGACTATAAAATCTTTTCGAAAGCACTAGCAAAACGATTAGAACCGTATCTACCCTTACTGCTTGGTAAGAAGCAATCTAGATTAGTTAAAGATTGTAGCATCACAGATAATACAAGATTGTTCTTCAGTATCCTTTCTAGAATGTCCCACCACTCAGACTCACTAGCTGAAATTGCCCTTGATGCGGAGAAAGCCTTCGATAGAGTCTCAAGGCCATTTATTTTCCATGCTCTTAAATGGTTCGGCTTTGGCCCAAAAATTATTTCCCTGATTGCTTTACTATACTCAGAACCTAAAGCAGTCATTTCTGCTAATGGTCTTGTATCTTCTTATTTCACTCTTCACAGAGGTGTCCACCTTTATCTCCTTTTCTTTTTAATCTAGCATTAGAATCTTTTCTTTCTCGTTTGCGACAGAATCAATCCATTACAGGCTTTACGTCCGAGTCCCAACATAGAAAAATAGCAGTGTATGCTGATGATATAGTAGTCTTCCTCTCTTAGCTACAATCCTCACTGCCTGCATTTGTACAAGAGGTTGCAGCCTTTGGTTTTGTATCCAGCTATAAATGTAATACTGACAAATCTGAGATTATGCCCTTAACCAAATACATGTTTAAGGAAGATTTTCAGATTTCCAAATTTACATGGAACTCCAAACATATAAAATATCTTGGTCTTTGGTTCTCTCCCTCCATAGTAACATCTATATCTCTCAACTAAGACAAATGTATAGATAAATTAAAAATGCTCACTGCAAGATGACACCCGCTTCATCTTTCCTGGTGGGGTCATTTAGACACCATCAAAATGATGCTCACCCCTATAATTCTCTACATCATTTCTAATATACCGTTAAATATTCCAGCCAAATACTTCCATAAGATTCATTCTTTATTGACAGCATTCTTATGGAATAACAAAAAACCAAGGATGGCACTACAAAAACTAACAAGACCAAAATTAGAAGGAGGCTTTCATTGCCCCCACTTTTCAAATTATCACAGAGCATTTCAATTGAAGCAGTTATCACATTGGATATCTGACCAAACATCCAACAGACCATTGTGGGTTGACCTTGAAGCTTCATTTATAGAACCTGTTTGATTTCAAGAATATCTTTCTTTCACTGGCAAGCCACAACACAACCTCACGCCAGTAATCAAACATTCATGTAAATTACTACAAGCTACCCTTTCTCTAATCCCGCATGACCTTGATACTTTTCTCAATTCCACAATTTGGCATAAAAGCTTGTATTAATTAAAAATAAATTGATATATTGGGAAGCTTGGAAGAATAGAGGCCTCATTTGGGTCCACCAGTTATTTGATCTTGGAATACCTCTTCACTTTTCGCAAGCACAGGAGTTGTATCACTTACCGACTTCCTTCAAACACACATTTTTAAACTTGCAAATTGCGATTTCCGATGCATGTGCTCAACTTTCACATAGAAAGTTCCATATCTCATTACACTTGGAATAGTTTTCTCCATGTACATCCGAAGACCTATACCATATATTCTCGCTTAACACAACTGCCCACGTACAGAGATAAGTCTAATACAGAACTCTCTTGGGAGACTGACCTAAGTGTTGATTAGTCCGTCTCTTTTTGGAACAAAATATGTCTAAAAATAAGAAAATCTTCTAGAGCGGCAAGCACCACCCAAACAGTTTTTTCATCTAAAACAGACCACGCATCTACATAGGATACATGCCGCTACTCCCAGTTCATGTTGGACCTTCTTTCATGACATTGCTGACCTAAAACACATGTTATTTGCATGCCCCCATGTCTTTGAGTTTTGGGAACAAGTTTGGTCTCAAATTACTACCATTTTTAAAACAACAGTTCCCCTCTCCTTTATTAATATTTTCTTAGGTAGCTTGTCTCCTGACTGGCAGAGTAGTCACTCACAACTCTAAATCATTGATTTACTATAAGCAGTTACCTTTCGACAGATAACAAAGATTTGGAAAGGCACCTCCAAATTCTCATATCTTGCCAGGTGGTATGCTATCTATCATAACCATAGATTAGACACAACTCTTTTTTATCCAATTTCACTCACCACAAAATGATTGCACCTCTGGATCTCCGGTCATACAATTTTTGGATGATAGTGCGAAAAAATTATTTTCTCCTAAACCTTCACTACAAGAAGTTGCAAAGCCTCCTCGACTTCCTTTATCTTGTGATTAACATTGTTTAATATCATCTCTTAACATTATGTACATGATAATATATTGAGATAACGTTGCTCCTCCCTTTTTAGTTTGAGCCTTAGCAGCGCGCATGCGCTGCAAAGGAAAACAACGTTTTCCAAGTGCTTAGGCTTTTCAGCCAAGCACGTGCACGCGTTCCATTGCCTTCAATGGCAACACGTGCACGTCAAGATATTCACTCGCGGGAGCGCGCGGCCCATGTGGTCACAATTATTGCTCCCGCGAGTGAATCGCGCATGTCAGCCGCCAGGCCTCTTGCACCCTTTCACTGTCCCCCCACCCAAAAGGAACTACTAGTCCTAGAATTCACTGTGAGGGAAGTCACCTTGTATGCTTTCCCATGCTGCAATAGTAGAGGTCAGCTGACCTACTTCAGCATATAGCCTGCCAGCTCCTGGTACATGGTGCTTGGCTTTCCTTCCTGGATTGGACCACGCCCCTTTTCCCTGCCTGCTCGAGTTTTGGATTCCTTGTCGTGCTATCTTGCTGCTGACCTGTTTTCTACTATTGGATTGGGGTCCTTTGTCCACAGAGGAACGAGAGAAAAGAAGAAAACTGAATCTTTGTCTCTATTGTGGTAAAGGTGGGCATTTTGCAAGAGAATGCCCTGTGAAACCCAAGACTACTCTGAAAGGTGCAGTCGTCAGTTATGGGGCAGCTGTGTCATCGGAAAACTTATCGACTTGGAGAGTCCAGAGACCACTCCTCCAAGTCCATCCTTGTTACAGGTCTCACAGTCCTCGTCAAACACTCTTCCTACTGTGCCTAAACATTTTGCTATCACAGTTGTCTTTATTTTACCGTCCCAACATAGAAAAAACATGTCAATATTGATAGATTCAGGGGCTACAGAATATTTTCTAGATATTGTTGTCGCTAAAAGCTCTGGAATTGAAATTTATTTCGAAGGCTCAACCTGAAAGAGTAAAAGCTGTAGATGGGACCGAGTTGTCCTCTGGATTAATAGAGTACCATACCCCTGATCTTATCATAGTATGCGATAACGGACATTCAGAGGTAATCTCCTTTGATCTCATTGACACCCCAAATTTCGGTGCTATTCTTGGAGGGCCTTGGCTACAACTGCACAATCCGCACATAGATTGGGTCGCTAGGAAGGTAACACTTCGGCCCTCACCTTGTATGTTACACTGCTACCAAGAAACGGCTTTATGGCAAGCTCCCTTGTGTTTTGCCATTTCCAATACCGAATCTCCTAGTTTGCCTCCTGAGTATCTGGAATTCGCAGGTGTATTTGATGAGGTGAAGGCTGTTGCGTTTCCCCCACATAGATCCTATGATTGTAGGATAGATCTGATTCCTGGTGCTGAATTGCCTGGCATGTTAAAGAGTGGCTTTATCCATCATTTAACCTCTCCAGTTTCCGCTCCGATATTTTTTATCCCTAAGAGAGAAGGGGCATTGAGAGCGTGCCTGGATTATAGGGCTCTGAACAAGGTGACAGTAAAGAACAAATATCCTCTTCCACTCATCTCCAACCTTTTGGATCAGGTGCGTAAAGCCAAGATTTTTTACTAAGCTTGATTTAAGGGGGGCTTACCATCTGATCAGAGTCGGGGAGGGAAATGAGTGGAAGACGGCGCTCCACACGAAGTTCGGACTATATGAATACTGTGTAATGCCCTTTCGGCTAATGTAATGCCCCGCTGCATTTCAATTTTTTGTAAATGAAATACTTGATATATTCGTTATCGTCTACATTTACGACATCTTGATTTATTCTCAGAATGAACAGGAGCACGTGAAGCATGTAAGATTAATACTCCAAAGGCTCCAAGATAATCAATTGTTTGCCAAACTGGATAAGTGTCTCTTCCATTCACAGAAAGTGGACTTCTAGGGTTTTGTTATATCCCCTGAGGGTGTTCACATGGATCCTACTAAAGTATCTGCCATCGCCAACTAGGCTAGCCCCAAATCTGTCAAAGAAGTACAATCCTTTTTAGGTTTCACCAATTTTTATTGGAGATTTATACATCATTTCTCTGAATTATTGGCTCCAATAACCAGGTTACTAAATAAGAGAGTAGTGTTCGAATGGGATAATGCTGCTGAAACCGCCTTCCGTGCTTTGAAGAAGAGATTTACATCGGCTCCCATTATGAGACATGCGGATGAGACACAGCCATATTTTGTGGAAGCGGATGCCTCTCAGTACGCAGTAGGCGGGGTCTTGTCACAGAGAGACATAAAATCAGGCGCCCTCCATCCCGTAGCCGATTTCTCGAAAACCCTAGCACAAACAGAACAGAATTATACCATAGGGGAAAGAGAGCTCTTAGCTATCAAGATGGACTTCCAAGAGTGGCGTCACTATCTTTTAGGGTCTCCACACACCATTACTATTTATTCCGACCATAGGAATCTCCAGTTCTTTCGGTCTGCCAAAGCCCTCTCCCCCAGACAGATGAGATGGGTTTCCTTTTTTTTCTGAATATGACTTTGTCATTACCTTTCGTCCTGGGACCAAGCATGGCAAAGCAGATGTGCTTGGCTTTCCTTCCTGGATTGGACCACCCCCCTTTTCCCTGCCTGCTCAAGTTTTGGATTCCTTGTCGTGCTATCTTGCTGCTGACCTGTTTTCTACTATTGGATTCCCTCCCCAGAGTTAAATCCTCGGCTCATTTTTTGATATTGAGCTGCTAGCATTCAAAGCGGATTTATTGTTCAATCACAAGGTCGCGCTGCACGCGTTTAAAGAAGCTGCTTTACTTTTGTTACTCAGCACGAGGTTGCACTAGAGTCACCCGGTTTGGGTTCTTTCCTTTTTTTTCCCTGCCTCGGACGCGAGGCGTGTCTTTTCTTTCCCCCTCACAGCACGAGACACGCTAGTATTCAAGCCCTGATTTTGTTACGCCGGAGCTGGGCTTTTCAATTAGAAGTACACTTCTTCCTTGTAATGGGCTTTGTTTTGTTTTTATAACGTTTGTGTGTGCGTTTAAATTTCAGCCTGCTTAAAACTGACACACACACTGTGCAAAGATAGAAATTACTTGCTGTCTTTCTTTGTTCCATACTAGTCCTACCTGCCTCCTGTCTCCAGTTAATATATATTTTTGGGCCGCTTATCGTACTAAAGACTCTACCTTTGCTCAAGCTGCAAATAGTGGACCTGTCTGATATTTTTTCTTTGGACTCCTTCATTCCTGGGCGCTAAATTAACACTGCTAAAGGACTTTGATAAAAAACCCTGCTAAAGGAACACTGCATATCTTTTACTTCCTTTAAATTTCCTGGAGAGACGCATTTAAGTTCATGTGATTAAAGTAAATGTAAGTATGGGCAAGCATACAATGTGAAATCTTGACCTTTAGAATTTACTTTGAGCACCGCTTTCATATTTCTAAAAATAACTTACTTTTGTCTCCCTGTCCCTCTGCAGCATTATCTGATTTACAGTCCCTTACTTCAGGAAGACGTCCAGGTGGTCCTTTCCTGTCTCTCCACTCCCTGGGGGTATTAGTATATCTCAGTGTACCTAATTGGTTTGAGGTGGCTATACCCTACAGGAGTGAAGAGACATTATCTTCGCTCCCGTGGATCTTGGTTCTGTCGGTCTGCAGCAGGAAGTGTTCCAGCGATTGCTGATCTAGTTTCATCTGGCGTGTTCCCCTTCGATTGACAGAAACATTGGTGCTGTGTGTTTCTGAAGATTCACAAACCCACCCATATTTCTGTTTTCAAACCCTCGGTAAAGAGCACGTTTTATTTGAGGAGACATTATTTTCTTATGAACATGTCTTATGAACATTTAGTGTTGGAAGGTGGGAGCCTTGCAGAGACTCGAGGAACACACTGTCCCTGTCCCCTTGGAGTGACAGGCACCCGGTGATAGGCAGTGGCATCAATTTGTGGATTGTGAACTGTCTAATGAGTGCCCGAAAAATATCTAATTTGATATATGGAGCACGCATTTAAATAATCATTTGTGCGTGGAGGTGGTTTGCTTTCCACAGCATATTTTATTTACTGTAGACATTGTAAGGTATTATTCTTGTATTAATCTATATAATTGTGTCGGTGATGTCAGGACTGATGAGTGGTTCGTAGTTTATTTTCCCTTCTTATGATTGAATTCCCAGGCTGCATAATCTATGGCTACGTACCCAGTTGTAAATGTCAGCACAGCCACATTCCGCCTCTGAATTTTTTGCAACATCAAGCGATGCAAGACGGTAACCCACAGCTGGCAGGAACCATTTTTTTCTGAAAGACTAGTCATTAACTTGTTTGCCAACATTGTCGGCAAGCAAGTGACGTCAAATGACCCATTGCAGATCATTCAGACCTATGCCATGAAAGCAATTTACAATAGCAGGAACACTAGCATGCATGCAGCAAGACCCTCCCTTTTTTATAGGTTTCGCCCTGGCGTTGCAACTGCGTAGCAGTTGCTCCGCACACGGCGAAACCTCATGATCCTACATATGGACTTTGGTCCCGCCTCTGTCTCCCATTGGCTAGCTCCATAAATGGAGGCTAGCCATTGGGAGACAGAGGCTGTCAATCACGCTTTCCCCTGAAAACGCGATTCGGGGGCGTTTCTCGGTCTTTTTTTAAGTCCCGCCCCTTTGTCCTGGGCCGCGCTGTGATTGGCTGCCGGCCCGGGACACCCCCATGACGTCATTCCCAGGCCGCGCTGTGATTGGCTGGCCGGCCCGGGACCTGACTTTGTTGTTGTTGGCCTTACTCTGCTCGTTAAGTGTTCTGTTTGGTTTACTTCATGCATTAAACTTCGGCAGCTTCATTTGCCCTGCCATCACGTAATCTCCCTTTGTCATCCCAGCCACCCCCTCACAACACTGCTTGGCCACCGCTCCGAGGTTGCTGCTTTTTTCTTAAAACTTAAATTATCGCTTCATTTGTAGTGCCGTCACTTAATCGCCCTGTGAAGTCTCTCTCCATCCCCTCGCCCCTACCACAACACTACTTGTCTGCCCCCACCACCCCTCTGAGATAACCGCTTTTTTTGTTTAATTTATTTTCGTAGATTGATATAGGGCTGGCAATTGAGAAATTAAGTGATTTTCTCAGAAAAGAATCCCAGGAATGTTGGACCGACACCGAGACTAACATCGATCCCTAGCTTACGAGTCAGCAGCTCTAACCGCTGTATCACACCCTCTCCCTCTGGGGATCCATGTTAAGAGTCTTCTTTTGTTGACAGCAGTGTCAGCAAAGACATGGTATCAGGTGCAAGGAACCACGTGGTTAGATTACATCAAAAGAATATATCTGAAAAGAGAAACACGCAAATATATTATTTGATGGAATCTAACCACGTTGTTCCTTGCAACCGCTGACAGGTCTTTTTTCCAACTGCTATATTGGTTAAAACACATTTGCGTGTCTTTCTGCATCTCCGACAGGTTGTTGTACTTTTGTGTTTGGTTTACATCTGTTGTCCGGACCTCACGATGAGCTTCGTAACATGTCCAATGCAGATTTGCTTGTTTTTTAAATTTTGCCAGATGGAGTTATTTATAAGCTCAAATGCTGTTCAAGTTACATTGCTATATGCGAGTTAAGGCGAGGTGATATATTCGAAAAAAAACACCATGGTGGAATTTCATTTTCCTTCTATTCTGCGTAGATTTAACGCTCTCGCCCCCACACCCTATTTGCATGTTTTCCTGGTTAAGCTAGCAAGCCAGCTGACAAAGCAGCATGTTTTAAAAGTGCTTTGAGGTGCAGTGCGACAGAAGAGGGTGCTAGATTAATTTTATAATGCTACTCCCAAACCCTTTCGACTCGTTTGCACTGCACATTCTGGGTGACTTGGTTATTTATGTTAATACGATTATCGCACCAAACCCCTCTCTTTTGCAGCCCCCCTTACATGTATGTGGGAGTGAGTCAACGAAGAGCAATGCGAATGGCCTGCCCAGACTTACACAACATCGGGGAGAAGAGCCGTGACTTGAACTCAAAGCCTTGTAGTTTGACTCGAGCCCCCGCTCGCTGTCTGCTCTGCCCGCAGTGTCTGCGTCTTCTTCATCCTCGTGGCTGGCGAGAGCCCTTTGGTTCCTTTGGTGAGAACTCTACCTGTTCCCGATGCAAGGACTGCCTCCTAGGGGCAAAGCCCTCAATTTGCACCTCCGTACGTGATTACTGCATAGTGGCAATGCCGCGGGGGTACGAGGGAGAGCGATGCCATCAACCTGCACTACCCCTCCAACCTCAGTACAGCAGAACTGTACACGTTTTATAGCGACTGCCCACAGTGGCACAACCCTGCACCTGCCTTGTACAGGGGTGGCGAATGTTCTAGAATGCCAGTGGTTCCACGTGCCCTTCTGCCAGACGTGGATCCAGCCTTCAAGTGGCTGTAATACGTCAGCACTCCTACACTGTGTTCTTTGGCCACTAGATGCCGCCAGAGTTCCATAGCAGAGACCTCGACTGCTGCTGGGTTGATAACTCCGGTGCTCTCCCACTTGAACCCTGTGCCCGCCCCGCCCCTGCAGCTCTGACAGTCTCTCCAAGTTTGCCCGGTGGGAACTTGCTAGAAAGCTCTCCGCCAGAGTAGCCAGGACATAAACAATCCGAACAGTTGAAAAAGTCCAGTTGGGAGCTACCCGGAGTCCAAATCCACACCACCACCCACCACACCGGGGCTTCTCTCTCTAGCACGAGGACCTGCTTGAAACAGAGCCTGCCGGTGGTAACTGGAATGTATTGGGGCCCTAGGACCAGGCATATATAATCATGACACAGACACAGGAAGTTAGTGGGTAGAACTGGCCCAGGGCACATGGGTCGCAGGGTCACAAGTCCATGGGTGTGGGATGAGGTGTAAGGCAGCCTCTGGGAGTGGGTGGCACAACAACAACTAGAACAGTTACCATCAGGTCACTACAGTAACATGGACCATCCCGGTGTCTCCTCCTGCCAGCCGAGATCAGGGTGGACAGAGTTCTTTTTATGCCACTAACAGACTTGGAGATACGTGCCTTTCTTACTTGTCACGGGCTCCAAACTCTAACCACGAGGGGCCACGAGCCCTGGATCCCCAGGGCACTAGCAGAATCTCTACTGTGACCAGTAGATTTTTGTTGTGTTTCTAGACCCCCAATCTTGACTAAAGGTCTGGGTGGTCCTTGGACACACACAAGACATCCCTGTACCTAGCGTCTAGGAGCTGTTTCTCTCTTCCACCCCAGCAAGGCCCAGTTCCATCAGTGGACCATCGCGTGAGTGAAACCTTCAAGGGGCTGCCTCAACCAAGGCTCCATTGAAACCTATCTTTCTATCCAGTGCTACTCCGGATAGCTCTGTTTCTCTTCGTGCTGTGTTTTAGGAAATGCAATAGGTCTCGCATTTGCGAGAGATTAAGCTATTGGCATTGTAAATGACAATGCCTTTTATTTATCTGTTTTCAAAACCAACACATAAATAAAAAGTTTGTCATTTACAAATCCAATAGCTTAAACTTTTGCAAAGGCGAAACCGTTGCATTGTAAATGCTTGTTTTAATTGTCGTGTATGTATGTGTGCCAGAGAACACTGGGACTCTGCCTCTTTTGCATTTTATGGTTTTCAGGTCAGCAGTAGGAATGTTAATGTAGAACATGTAGATTCTCTAAATGCCTCAACATATGAGTATTACCCATCATGACTAATAGGGAGCATTATTGATTACTGGTTAAGCTTGAGGTCCTTATGAACACACCATTTCCCCCTGTTTTTATTCTATTGGTATTTTATGGACTGATTTTGCTGGGCCTCTGTCAGTGCCTATGGTTCTAAGATTCTCGGGCTACTATTTATCAAGGCTAATTAATACTCGCCACTTTCTTGCGGTTAGCATGTGTTTGCTCCATAGCTTCCTAGGATATAGTACCTGCCGAGATTATATTCTGTAGACACCTTCTTAAAAAGGGATCAGCATATTCAAGGGGGAAATCAGTTCGTTTGTTGCGTTGATGATCAAGGGAGTGCCAGAAAAATATAACACCCTGAATACTTCTGAGTGAGTGGGTGTGGTGAAGGTAGGGAATTCTGAAACTGCACTCCTTCCTTTTCTCCACCCTTCTTTCGGCCTTTTGTCCTTCATTCTAACCATCCTCCTTTTGGTCTTTTTATAACTTGTTTGCTACCTTCTTGATCTAATTTTGGTACCTTTTCCATCCACCCACCCGTCCATGCATTTATCCTGCCATCCATTCATTGTACCTTCCTTGTTTCTTTCAGCCTCTCACTCTATTTTCTCCTCCAGCCATCCATTCACTCTTCTCCCCATCACCTTTCATACACCCACTATCTATCCTTAATGTTATCCAACTCTGCATCCATCTCGCTATCCGTTGATGTTCTCTACATCCTTACTCCCAATCAACTCTGCAGTCATCCATCCACCCTCTCTCAATCTTCCTGGACACACCTCCTTCTCTCCACCCCTCCCTCCCGCCGTTCCTTCCACTGCCAGAGGTCATACTACAGAGCTATTTAGAAGCCACATCTCCATTCAGTCTTTTAGCAGTTCAGAGTTCTTATGGGATTCAGCCTTATCTCTTACTTTCTATTACAGACTATGAGAAGTATTTACTGACACGGTTTCGTTTCAGTATTTTCCATCGACTAATAACATTCCCTAAGAAAAATGACTGGTCTGCCAACCTTCCTCCCTGCCCTTGCGACGAGCAGTCTGAGCAATCACTTCCGCATGTTACCTTTTTTTGTAGTCTTTACGAAGATCCGAGGAGACAATGGATTACACCTTTAATAAAATATATGGGATTGCGCCGCTGTCGTTCGGCTATCCTAGCCTTACAATGTCTGGACACAGAATTCTCCATTAAACCCATTGCCTGTTTTTTAAAATCCTGCATTAAATATCGCAGAGATTATGATTAAACCACTCATATAAGGATTGGCTGTACTGCCACCTAAAAATATTAGAGACCATAGTGTGTATGGCTTCTTAGTTCTAGTACTTATATATTAGGCTCCCAGTAATCTGTTCCTTAAAGATATCTATTTTTAAATGTATAAAAATGGTCTTGCTATATTGCATTTTTTATGTATCCTTCTTGTAACATTTTAAATGGTTTTTATTATGTACAATACGCTTGCTATTTTTTACTTTTATGGATATGTTTTTTCTATCCGAATAAAGTTTTAACTAACTAACAAAAAAAAAAATCTCCATTCAGTCAAAGGAGCCATAAATAAAGTAAGTCTTTCACATTACAGAGGGTTGTCCAGTGACATCGCACCTTCCTCTCGATCCAGAGGCTACAGTGGGGGGTAATGCCCCGGTTACTTACCGGTAATCTTCATTACTCCGAGTCCTTGTCTTCCTCGCCACAGTATTAACACGTGAGCCTCCGGCTCCCACAGAAACTCCAAGCAAACTTTAGCGTTCTAGTCTCCCTCTCCCACCTCCAAGATGGCCCCCAGTGGCTACAGCCAATCCCATAAAGGGATATAGAAAACAGCCAAACGACGTGAAAAACCAAGCCGCAGACATTAAGCCACCAACAGGGAAGGGAAACTATACTGTGGCGAGGAAGACAAGGACTCGGAGTAATGAAGATTACCGATAAGTAACCGGGGCATTACCTCCTCGTCCGTCTTCCTTGCCACAGTATTAACACGTGAGCCAGTACCAAAGCATAGCAGCTTCACGCAAGGAAAAACAGCTCACAATATGAAGCCAACTAACAAAATACAGGTGATGCCAAAGGTAATTCAAATTGAGACGTAATTATTTGTGAAACAGATACCGTCAATTATCTGTCTCCAACATACATATTTTACTGATTCAATCCAATGTTACATTTCTATGTTCATCTTATGGCAAGTTTTTCTAAATAAGGAAAAAATTCAAATAAAAACCAAACACATAAATGATATATAGTCTTTATGTATTAATCCATAAAGAATCGTTTTGAGATCTTCAGTATTTCGATCATACACATCAAAAGAAACACACAATATATATTCTTATATCAATTAATTTTCAACAGGACATACACAAAGAATAAATCAAGTTCCACAATCGTTGACCCTTGCTCCATGGGTTATGTCTGAAGCTCAAAAGTTAGTAACACAAGGAAATTTTGGTAATTTCTTTTTGTAACCTTAATTCCTTTTTCGAACACCAAAATTATATGTAGGAGTCAGTGAAGCACCACTAAACGTTTTTTGTGGCTTCCAAAGTCACTCTGAGCTCCTAAGGAATATATCCGTTCTTGCTTTTAAGTCAAACAAAAGGTGTCGAAATCAATGACAAACTGTCAACGCGTTTCGGCCTGTCAAGCAGTTTCAGGCCTCATCAGGACAATGAGCAAACAAAACACGACATATTTTACCTAAAACAAAAATTCAAAAAATACAATAAATATTCATTATAAATAATCACAATATCATGTCAACTGAATTCACGGGCACAGGTACCCTAGGGTGCCACTGCCAATGTAGAGAGAGAGATTCCTTGCTATATTTTAATTTATGGAACCAGCAAAACAATTTTGACTGTGGCATATCTTTAAAATATGAAGCCAGCAAAACCATATGTTTATTTAACAAGAGGCAGACAAACAAAAGAAAGCCCCTCAAGGAACACCAGCAGTCAGCACAGAAGAGGCAAAGGAAACAGAGCCCCCACCCCCACCCTGAAGGCGGTAATGGGACATGAAGGTATGAGGGGATGACCAAGTAGCAGCCCGGCAAACATCCTCCATGGAGATCCCTTTAAACGCCGCCCAAGAGATAGCCAGAGACCTGGTGGAACAGCCCTATATAGGAAGGGAAGGAACCTCGGAAACAGAACCATATGACAACAAAATAGTCTCCTTAATCCAACGACTAACCGTGGAAAGGGAAGGTTTTAAGCCCCAACGGGACAAACCAAACTTGACAAATAAATTGTCCACCTTACAGAAGGAAGACGTGCGAGACAAATATACCAACAAGGCACGCCGAACATCCAACAGATGCAAAAGACACTCCACAGCCGAGGAGGGATCAGGGCATAGAACAGGAAGGACCACCTCAGCAGACCGATGAAAATATGAATCAACCTTAGGCACAAACATAGGATGAGGGTGCAAGACCACTCGATCCAACAAAATAACCAAAAACGGAGCAGACCGCAGGAAAGCCCCCAACTACCCAATACGCCTGGCAGAAGCAATAGCCACAAGAAATACAACCTTGAGCGTCAAAAACTTCAAGTCAACCGACTCCAAAGGATCTAAAGGAGCCAATTGCAAGGAATGTAAGACCAAGGGAAGGTCCCAAGGAGGAGGACACAGGATAGGACGGGGACGCTGGAAAGACATAGACTTAAAAAGCCGTGCCACCAAAGGATCACCGAAACCAAAGGAAGGACATAAAATGCCCGAATGACGGCCCACTGTGCACGAAGCGTAGAAACGGCCAAACCCAACTAAAAACCATCATTCAAAAAATCAAGAATGCGAGCATGGTCCAAAGAAGCCACCAACAGTCCGCGATGAACACACCAAGAAGCAAAATTATCCCAATGCTTAGCATAGGATTTTAGCATAGAAGGCCTACTGGACTGCTGGAAAACCCCAGCAACAGTCAACGAACAACCCCCATGGATCAGCAAATCCCTCGCAAGAGCCAGGCCCGCAGACCCAGGGACCAGAACACAGGAAGAGGAATTAGAGGGCCCAACAGAGGGTAAGGCACAAACGGCAAGGCCCACCCCGGTGTCACAGCCAATTACAACAAGAGGGGATACCAAGGGTGACGGCACCACCCCAGAACAATCAGAAGGACAAATGACCCCTCCCTCTTGATCTTCTGGAAGACAGCCAGAATCAGGGGAACAGGAGGAAAAGCATACAACAGGTCCCTCGGCCAAAGGAATGACAGAGCATCCACCCTCCAAGCATCCCGGCAAAGGCATAATCGTGCAAAAGCAGCGGATCTTGGCATTCGACTGGGAAGCAAAGAGGTCTACAATCGGAGACCCAAACATCCTCCTCAACCTCCCGAACATCAAGGGCGTCAGGGATAAAGACCCCATGGATGGAAACCCCTGGCTCAGACAGTCCGCCACAGTGTTCTCCCGACCAGGCAGGTAAATCGCAGACAGGGACGCTAGATGCAACTCCGCCCAAGAACAAATCCGACGACTGAGGGAAAGAACCCGGCAATCTCCCTGATGGTTGACATAAGACATCACAACTTGATTGTCGGTTAGGACCTGCACATGGTGACCCCGAAGAAGATCCACGAAGGCCAATAGACCCAACAGAACAGCCTTCAGTTCCTTGTAGTTGGAAGAACATGACATCACAGATTGAGACCAAACCCCCTGGGTTGATGAATCCCCCAGAGTAGCACCCCATCCCAGCAGGCTGGCATCTGTAGTGAGAACCTGAGTTGGAATAACCAGAAATGGGCGACCCCGAGACAGATGAACCTCGTCCAACCACCAACCCAGGACCACCCGAACCTCGGAGGACACAGGGATCAAAACATCCATATCTAGGGAACAGGGGTCCCAATGCAACAAAATGTGAGACACCACAGGATACATGTGAAGGCGAGCCCACGGCACCGTCAACAAAGACGCCGACATCAGACCCTGTTCCCTCAACCACAGGCTCACAGGATGAGACGGCCCCAACAATAGGGAACGAACAGCAGACATCAGGGACAGAATCCGAGCAGGGGGCAGGAACACGATCCCCAACTGAGTTTTGAAAAGAGCCCCAATGTAAGTCAATTCCTGCGCAGGAACCAGGGAGGACTTCGGAACATTCACCAGGAATCCGTGATGCTCCAGGACATGGCACACCCTCCAGACATGCAACTCCGCCTTAGAAAGAGAAGAAGCAGAAATCAAAATATCGTCCATATAAGGAAAAACACTAATGTCCTCCCCATGTAAATGGCCAATAAGAGGAGCCAGAACCTTAGTAAAAACCCTGGGCGAAGAGCAGAGCCCAAAAGGCAATACCTGGAACTGATAGTGTCGACCCAGGACGCAGAACCGCAGAAACCTCTGAGAGTTGGGGTGAACAGGCACATGTAGATAAGCATCCTTCAAGTCTATTGAGGCCAGAAAATCCCCCTAAGACACCAGAGGAAGGATCACCTGGAGCAAAACCATTTTGAGTTTTGGATGAGGAACGAAAGTATTCACCAACTTAAAAACCATCACAGGTCTGAGATATCCTGTGCGTTTGGACACCAGGAAGATAATGGAATAAACACCCAACCCCAACTGATCGCCGGACACGGGAATCACCGCATTTTTCACAATAAAGGATTCGATGCCTTCCAAAAGCGTCACCATCTTCAGAGCGTCCCTGGGACAAGGAGTGGATCTGAAACAGTCTGGGGGAGTCTGGGTACACCCAAGATGCAAATCCTCGGAAACCACCCGAAGCACCCACTGATCTGACACAGTCTCGCGCCAAGAGACCTGGAAGAAAGTGAGGCGACCCCCAACCGGACCCACAACAGTAGCGATCCAGATTTTGAAGCCGGAGAGGAGGAGGCAGAAGCACCGAAGAACCGGGACTTGTCAAAGGAAGGAGCACCCCGGCCACGCCCCCTCCCTCAAAAGGGCTGACCAGCACAGCCCCTCCGTGAAGGACCAAAAGCCCTCTGGGAACCAAAAGCACGGAAGCGTCCAGTATGGTCAGGAGCAAGCAGCTTACGGTCCTCCGCCGTCTTCTTTACCATATCCTCCAATGGGGAACCAAACAGTTTAACACCAGAAAAAGTGATCTTCATCAGCAGACCCTTCTGCGTAGCATCAGCATTCCAGTAGCGGAGCCACAACTGCCGTCTCGCAGCGATAGTAGTCCCAGCAGCAGAAGCAGCCGCCCCCAACGAATCAAAAGAAACATCGGAGAGCAGCATAACCTGTTGTTCCATCATCGCCAGAGTAGAAGAGACATCTTCACCCTGGTCCAATAATTCGGCCAAAGACTGAAAATCCTTAAGCAAAGACTGGATTGCGTAAGAAGAATAGGCCCCAGCCCGGATGGAAAAATTAGCCGCTGCAAAAGTGCGCTTCACCGCACCATCCACCTTACGATCCACAGGGTCAGCAGGAGAGGAATCCTCAGTAACAACAGTCCCATGAGAGGACATAGTGGCCATCAATGAATCCACCTTAACGGAGTAAGGAAACTTCACAGGAAAATCCTGCAGAGGATAGCGTTTATTCAAAAAACGCGGAAAAGAACCCTTGTCCACATCCTTCCACTCCGTTTACAAAACCTTCAACACAGAAGAATGAAGGGGCAAAGATTCAGGCTCAGGACGCTGATATTGAGAGAACAAATCATCCTCAAGAGGGACAACAGAATCAGGAAACACCAAATTCTTGCGAATGTGACCAAGCACCAACTTAAGGTTGGCACCCTGCACAAAACGTCCCTTGATGTCAACATCCTCCTCCGTCTCAGTCAAGAGCAGAAGCGTCATCATTCCTCGCCCTTTTATCAGGAGGAACCGGCACCTGATCCAGCAAAGCAGCAGCCACTGCAGAATTAATCATTTTCTGCAACAATTCCATAGAAGGAATCGTCACCCCGGAACCAGAAGGCATATCCAAGGAACCAGGAGCAGGCAAATCGGAAGAACAACTCTCTATGATAGCCACACACGAGTGAAAAACACAGGCAATACACTAAAACACACGCCCGGTAAAAAAAGGGTCGGAGGTTGCTAGGCAACCAACATAAACCTCCCACTGCACGCCCATAAAGAGCATAAAAGCGCAGGAAGTCCCGCGCGCACACAGTAATAATGCCCGGAATCCACCGTTGTCAGAGAACAGCCGAGAAGCCAAGACGCACCTACCTCATCCCCCGAACAATAGAGGCGGCAGAAAGGTAAGCGCGTGCCACCGGGAGCCTGCGGCTCCCACAAGAAAGCGCACTCGGCCGCGCCACGTCCGCAAAGCAGGATGCGTGGATGGGAAAAGAGCCGACCCAGTAAACGATCAGGCTCAGCAGGAACCCACAGGTGCTCTACACGGAGCGAGGCCCAAAGTGACCCAGCACACACAAACACTCCCAAAGTCCGCTATAGCAGGACACGGAGCGCGCAGGCAGAAGAAGGGGGGGAAATTTCATTACATTAAAAAAACAACAAGAAAATATACACAACAACACTACTTCCCCCCTACTGGATATCGAAGGCCATAAGGGGCTGCTCCAGCAAGACCCCAGCCCCCACTCACCTGTACAACAGACATTAGACAGCACTCGGAGCAGTGCAGAAACCAAAAAACAGGTCGTTTGGCTGTTTTCTATATCCCTTTATGGGATTGGCTGTAGCCACTGGGGGCCATCTTGGAGGAGGGAGAGGGAGACTAGAACGCTAAAGTTTGCTTGGAGTTTCTGTGGGAGCCGGAGGCTCACGTGTTAATACTGTGGAGAGGAAGACAGACGAGGAGGTAATGAAGCATCAGATGATATACAGAGTGTCGAGATATTATCCTTTTTTTCCAAATTGAGTTTAATGAGAGGGTTTTACTTCTAAGCAGCTTTGCCCCTGAGGTTAGTACGTGTGCACGTAAATGAATATGCAGGTATGATAACCTGCATGGCTAGAGGAACGCAGAACACGTATGGACTGTTTTAGGATAGGAGAATGGAAGCGATAAGGCAGAAATATAGTTTTGCTTTGTGAGAGAGGATCATTCTGGTTTAGTATAACACAATTGTGACTTCAGGTAAAGCAAATAACGTGTCTTATCATTTTTCAAACCACTCACTCACCCTGATGGAATACTGCTTATATACGTATATAGAGAAGCTAATATGTATCAGCTTGAATCCTGCACAATTCAAGCACGAGGATCACAAAATTAGCAGTCAAAATAAACATTTGCTTTACGTTTGATTTCTGTTATGTCATCACTGCCTTGTGACACGCTTTCTTTACAATACTGATGGCAGACGATGGCTGCTGGTTTGCTTCTGTCCTTTTCTCCCAGTTGCAGGCACTGATCTTTTTTTTTCTAACTGCACAGAGGAGTGCAAAGAGCTGGGCCACTCAGACCGCTGCTGGGTGCCTTCCTTTGTACCCTGTAGGATACTCTGCAGAGCACAGTTACTAAGGTTAGGCCTCTAGACCCCTAAGAGGGTAGATTTATTTTTAAGCGCTGACTCATTAAATACTCATGATGTTTCATGAAAAGGCTATTGAGCCTGAAAAGTACGTTTTTCAAAAGGCTACGTGTTAGCAATGTAAATGTACAGGAATTTATATAGCGCAAATCACCGAGCGGTTTCTAAGCGCTTGCTTAGGGAACCCGTCCTGGTATTCCCCTGTGAGATAACCCCAGCAGGGTATCCGCAAGGTGAAAGCCAGGCATCCCGCTGCGAGGGGCCGTTGTGGAGATTAAGCAAGCTATTGCCCAGAGTCGCAGAGTCTGAACCCATGAATCGAGTAGGCACCAGAGCGAGAATTGTCGAGTCCATGGACATTTTAGGACTCAAGACCCTGCCGAGCCGGGAATTGAACCCTGGTTCCTGGCTGACCTCTGCTTCCAGGTCTGCCTCCTCTAACCAGTGAGCCACACTTCTCCACTAGCAATGCTAATAGATCAATTGCTCCCACCCATAGAATAGGAAAATATGATGTTTAGGGCATCATAATGTTTTAGTGTAGTTGGTCATTCCAAATGCTTGAAGCTGGGACAGTAGTGCAGTTGCTTTCTCACAAAAGGTGGGCTAGCTACAGAGTAGTGCCAGTATCAACGCATGAAATGTGTAGCAGCCTGGGTATTGACTATTAACAGGTTAGGAGTGTTCCGAAAAGTGACTTTACCGTCCATTAATGGCATGTCAGTCTGCTGAGAAGTGCTGCCACTGTCCCACTTAAAGTATTGTACTTCTACAAAGACATGCTGGTAGGCTAAATTAAGAAGTTATGAGATCTGCTGAGAAGTGTCTGTACTGTCCATTATGTCAGACCCACAGTACCCTAATGGATGGCTATGGCAATCCTTTGAGAAGTGATAGCTCTTCCCCATTACATGTATTTCAGGCCTGCTGAGAAGTATTGGCAGTGTTCCATTGAAAGTTTTGCAGTCATGATGAGAAGGGCCACCTATTTCAATTGCTAATACAGCGGCTCCGGAACTTTCCAAGAAATATGATAAAAGGTGTCACAACACTGCTCAGAATTCTGGGTACTGTCCATTAACGGTATCACAGTCCTACAGAGTAGTGTTGGTACTGTGCATGAATAATATAGCATTTCTACTGAGAAGTGCTGCATATTAAGCGTGGTAGCTCTTTCATTGTATGTCAGTGCGGATATATAGTTCATCCTTGCAGCTTAAATTCGTCCTGCATGGCCTATTGGTCCTCTCCGAGACTCACTCCCGGTTTACAGCAGTGAGTTACAGCAATTTTTCTTTTATTCATATCAAGTATTTTGGACCATGCAGAAAGAGGGCACAAATCTCTATAAATAAGCATGGTTATGTTTTAAAACAGTGTATACTTCACATATTTATTATGTGTGGCCTTGGTGTAAATTTGGGGCCCATCGGGAGAGGGGGGGACACAGACCAACCGGAGACCAAATAAGGTGTGACAAAGGCCGCTTTATTGGAAGCAGGTGCACCCTACAAATACCAAACCCCTTGGCCTGTGCCGTGCAAAACTAGGCCTAACTAAATATGCACTACCTGACACAACCCCCACCCCCATCCCTAAAATGGTTTCCCCGAAGAACAACATACACATAAATGCAAACAGCACAACGCCTGCCTAACTGGTTAATACCTGTCATATGTACACTCCCCCCCCTCTGTCCAGGAAACCTCAGTCCTCCTATCCTGATCCCCCCACCTAGACTAGGAAAAAGTGCCCTGAAAGTAACCATCACACCAGCACCTGTTCCAGCGACACGAAAGAAACCTACTACCAGCCCATGGGCACACCTGCTCCCAAGAAAACACCCATCCTGACCTCCCCCCCAGACCACCTGACCCCCTACTAACATCCTACCCTTCCCCTAGAACTCTCTATAGGGCGGGACAAAAACGCTCCTGCCTAAAACCCCGGCTGCCGTGTCACTGTCCCTAAAATGGTGGACAGTGACCTGACATGGCCGGTTAAATACACTACCAGCCCAAGAAGCCCAAAACTAGCCCAGCTATAGCCCAAATCCCCTCAGCCAGCCCAACCAGCCCAAAACAGCCTCGCTCCCCTCTCCTGCCTGTCCAAGCCCCCCCCTCCTTCCCGGGGCCCCAAAAGACCCCGGGGGGGCAAGCCTCCCTCCAGTCGGCCGCCCCCCTGCAGAGCCCCATTGGGGCCCTCTGGGAGAGGGGGGGGGGACACAGACCAACCTGAGACCAAATAAGGTGTGACAAGGCCGCTTTATTGGAAGCAGGTGCACCCTACAAATACCAAACCCCTTGGCCTGTGCCATACCAAACTAGGCCTAACTAAATATATACTACCTGACACAACCCCCACCTCTACCCCTAAAATGGTTCCCCCCCGAAGAACAACATACACATAAATGCAAACAGCACAACGCCTGCCTAACTGGTTAATACTTGTCATATGTACACTCCCCCCCTTTGTCCAGGAAACCTCAATCCTCCTATCCTGACCCCCCTTAGACTAGGAAAAAGCACCACTCGAAAGCCCAATTACGGCTTTCGACCTCCCCTAGGACACCTGCACTCTCGGATACACGCACCCCAATAGCCCAGTCCACTGCCTCCTTCAGCTGCACAATATGTAACTCCATCCCATACCGTGACAAAGGTACCCCGTCCTCCCTGAAGAAATACACTGCGCCATACCTCAACTCCGGGTGCTCCATCCTACCCAATCCCTCCTTGTCACAAACCCCGCATCTCCCTGTTAATCTCCTCCTTGTCCTGTCAATGGCCGCCGGCCTCTCTGCTCCCCTCCAGCAACGCCTAGGGACAAACTCCGACCAAATTACATGACACCCCGCCCGCTGCTTCCGTATCTCCAACAAGTCCTGTTTCATCTGCTTCACCAGCGCTAATCCCTTACACTGCACCAAATCATTTTCCCCTAAATGAATGACCACCACATCCGGGCAAACTCCCCCCCGCACAACATTGTTCAAAACCGGCACCAACTCGTGCCAGCGCATGCCCCCTTTTCCCCGCCAATGACAACGAAACATCTGGTCATCTAGCTCAAAATTGAGGTTCTTGTGTTTGTCCCATTCATCCCTCTCCGCTCATTTAACAAAGGAATGGCCCACAATGTAAATGCTCATCGCCGCAGCAGTTGGCCCCGCCACCGCACCTGCAAAGACACACATGTAAGCGGCGGGCAAAACAGTTCCATCTTCATTCCATGCCTACCCCCCGCATCCTGACATAAGTCCTGTAACAGTCTGATTTCCAGCACCACAGCCGTTTGATCTCCTCTTTCCCCTAACCCTGCCGTGCCGCCTCCGTCGCTGCCCCAATGCAAAAGGAATGCATCCCAAACTCCTTCGGGTCCTCACCCATAGACCGTAGCGCGTACGCAGGACCCACAACACCTGAGCCGCTGTCACTCTACCCTCCCCTCCCCGTCCAAAAACCTCCACATTTCTCTGCGTCTTTCCCCCTGCCAGTCGCCTCACCCATCCTGCTGGGCACACCACCGCTGACCCCCCAGGCCCCAGCACCACCCAAGTACCTTCCCCACGTTGATCCGTCTTTGAGCACCGAAAGCGCACCGCCACTTCCCGGCCTCGCAAGTCTATGTCCCCCCACAGCACCCCAGGACCCCCCCTTCAACCCCACCAGCTCCGACACCCGGAACGCACCAAAGAACAACCAAGACATTAGTGTGGAAAACCGCACCGCCTCAACCTGATCTCTACAAACCAACGGTAAATGCCGCACCAACACCTCCAGCATCCCTTCCGTAATCGGTCGCCACTGATGCACCCGTGCTCCCTTCTCCCTCTCCCACCCTTCCAAGAGACGCGCCCCCAATTCCCCCGCCGACGGCGCATAACCCCACCACAGCTTCCCCATGAACGCCACCGCCAACAGTTTCCCCACAATCGTCACCCGCGACAGCCCTCTGTCCATCAACCCGAGCATGAACTGCACCACTTGTTCCTCCCGCTGCCACATGTCCCCCTGCCTTACCGCTCCGAATCGCAGAAACTCCTGCCATGCCTGCTCTTATGCCTTCCAGGTGGACGCCGCCACCGACGCCTTCACCAATTGAATGACCCGTGGTCTCCCACCGACCAAAGCTCCGCTGGCAGCGGCGTCTTGACCTCATCCGACTCCGTGGCTAGTCCATGGAACCTCCGCCACTGTGAACGAGACAAAGCATCCACAATGTCATTGTCCACCCCCGGCATGTGCCGTGCTTGAAAAAGAATGTCATGTTCCAAGCACTTCAACACGAAAACGCGCATCAACTTCAACACCTGCGGATCCCTAGTGGACTGCCTGTTCACCACCTGCACCACTGACATATTGTCCACCCGGAACAAAACATGCTTGTGCGCCAAGTCCTGCGCCCACACCGTGACGTCCACCACCAACGGAAACAATTCAAGGAAGGCAATACTCCTCCCCCCGTCTGCCAGTAATCCGGCCACTGCTCCGCGCACCAGCGCTCCGACCAGTATACGCCGAAGCCGCCGACCCCCGCCGCATCCGATGACATCGTGATGTCCCACTCCCAGTCCTCTGGCGGCGCCATGGGCACCCCATTGAAGCGGCCGAGGATGGCCAGCCACATGCGCAAGTCCTCCTTTGCTCCCACCGACAGGCGCACATGATGATGTGGCAGCGTCAGACCGGACAGCGCCAGCCCCAATTAACGGCAGAACGTCTGCCCCGCTCGCACCACACGGCACGCGAAATTCAAGTGGCCCAGCAACACCTGCAACTCCCTCACCATCACCTTCCTCTTCACCAGCATGCCTCCTACCATCGCCACCATCACCACCCGCTTGTTGCCCGGTAGGCGTGCTTCCATGGCCGCTGAGTCGAGCTCTATACCGAGAAAAGACAGCACCGTGCTGGGACCCTGTGTCTTCTCTGGTGCCAAGGGAACCCCCAGGTAACCCATAAGGGCCGTAAAACCATCCAGCTGCCGCTGGCAGTCCGTCGACCCGGGCCCTCCCACCAGTCGAAGTCATCCAGGTAATGCGTCACTGCCTCTGAGCCTGTGCGCCAGAAAAAAGCCCACTGCAAGAAGGAACTGAACCTCTCGAGCAATGCACAGGAAACCGAGCACCCCATGGGAAGTGCTTTGTCCACAAAGATGAGCCCGTCAAGCTGAATCCCCAACAATTGGTGATCCGCTGGATGTACCGGCAGCAACCGAAATGCTGATTTGATGTCACATTTCGCCATAAGGGCACCCTGTCCCGCCACCGTCACCAACCTCCTCGCCACATCCACCGACGAGTACGACACCAATGCCAGGTCCGCCGAAATGTAGTCATTTACCGACGCGTCCTCCGGCCACGACAGGTGCTAAATCAAACGGAATTGTCCCAGGTCTTTTTTCGGAACAACCCCAATCGGGGAAATGAACAAGTCAGGCAGGGGCGGCTCCTGAAAGGGGCCTACCATCCTTCCCTCCTTTACCTTCTTGAACGGCTTCCCCCGGACGATGCCTCTGTGAGCGTTCACGGACAGGTTGTCAGCCCACCGAGCGATCCGTGGACCCTCATACCCCAATCGAAAACCCTCCCTGAAACCCTGACGCAGCACGGCCGCATCGTCCGCTCGCGGATAAACCGCCAACAAAGGCTCCATTCGATCTATCCTAACCGGTGTATTAGCCCTTTCCCAAGTTGCCGGCCCCCCCTCTGCTGCCCCCCTCCCACCAGCCGGAGCCGTCGCTGGCTGTTGCCCCTGTGCGGGCCCTCCTCCGACCCCCCCAGCAGCGCACCACTGGGTGTCTCCTCCAGCATTTGGAACATTCGTGCCAGAAACGCACACCTGCCTTGTACAGGATCCTTTATTAAAGTCCCAGCAGGCACCGACTGTGGTTGGACCCGTGGCGTCTCCAGACCCCACCCCCCCCCCGCGGGTGGGGCAGGCCGAAAAGGGGGTCGGTGCAAGCGGAAGCCTGCTAGCCGTGTAAATGGTGCGGCCAAACTTTGCCCCACTCATCGTCTGCTGGTACAGATCCGCATCCAGCTTCCCCCAATTGGCCTCAGGATCGGACACCATGCGGGCCCGGAACTCCTCGTCATAATGAGACCAAGCATACCCTCCATACGTTACCTGAGCCCGCCGCACCACATCCATATATTTAAATAAAGCGACCGACCTATCTGGGTACTTCTCATAATATACGCTGGCGTGTATCAGAAAAGCCGCCGACCAATTCTCGATGGTCACTGGCACCTTGGGACACCTGGCTAGCTCCTGTTCTTCCTCCTTCGAACCCTCTTTAGCCATCAGCTCCCTGTGGAGCAACTTCAAGAGTTCCACATATTCCCCATTCCAAATCTTTTCCTTGGTCGTCAATGACAAATGTGCCCCTAGTGGCTTCGTCAACCCCAAATACGGGAGCTTTCGTACCGGCACGTCGCAACTCTCCTTTGTCCTTGCGCCATTCACCGCAACTACCCCCAGCTGTACCGCTACCGCCGTCGCTACACCAATCCCCCCTGTCCCGGCACCCGCCGACACTGTATCCACCCTCACCGTTTCCTTTCCCGTACCCACCCCGGCATCCGTCACATACCTGCCCTTCACCAGCCTCACCAAGTCGTGCATCCGTACCAACTGACACCTGGCCTCCATGAGGCGTGTCCATGCCACACCCCACTCTGCTACCATCCTTACCTGGCGTCAAGGCTGGCGTCCGAACTGGATCCCACGGCCTAACCAGGTCCGCTGAGGGCGCTGTCACTCTCGGCGCTGTCTGCCGGGGAAGTACCTGTAATACACTTTCAACAGCATTACTCCTCTCCCCCACCCCCTCCCGAATCTCCCCCTCCTCCTCCGACTCCATGTCCCTGCTGTCCAATCCGTCCAACCACTGCCTCGCCTAGCCCCCCACCGTATTCATCCTGCTGAGCCCCGCCTTCTCCCTACATGTCCTCATCAAAGCTCCCAACTCCACACTCTCTCTCCGCCCGCCCTCATCCTGGTAATCCACATGTTCTGAGACACTCACACTCCATCCCCGGCCCCCGGCGGGCGTCTCGAGCAATCGGGGTGGGGCTGGCGGGGACCTACCCCCCCGCCATCCGACGCGCTCTCGCGAGGTGTCCCTCGTTGGAGCGCGACCGCCCGTACAAGGCTGAGCTGGCCCATCCTCTCGGTGGGTAGGAGCGGCATGCTGCTCACCCTAGCAGCCGGCCAACTGCTCCTGCCAAGAAAAAAGTGGGGAAGTCCAGCATGCCGGGGGACCCCTCCCCCATGCTGCGGAATGACCTCCCCACCTCGCTGGCTGCCCCCCCAACTTCCCCCCAACGCCCCCCATCCCCTCCCGCACTACCCCACACACCCCCCACCCCCGCAGGCCCCGAACCCCCTCGGACCCCCTCCCCAACTCCTGATCGCCCCCACCTCCCCGAATCCACCACTGCCAAACCCCCCTCTCCCCCCCAACTCCCCACACCCCACTGCCACTCCCCAACCCCCACCCCCCAGCCGCCCGCGCCCCCCTCGGCGACGGCGATCTGCTGGGCCCCACCACGCCACCCTCCCCACACGACGAAGACCCCCAGTACAGCTCGCTCTCCCCCCTCCCCTGGCACCTCCCCTTCCACCTCCGACTCCTCAATCAAGAGCGGCGACCCCCCCATCTGACCCCCCCACCGACCACCCCCTCTCCTCCCTGGTGCCTCCTTCCTCGCGCCTTTGCCTTTACTCCCCTTCGCCTTCCTCCCCCCGACACCACCGCCACGCTCCTATGCTGGCCGCCGCCACTCGTCTTGCCACCCCGCCTCCCCCCACCCTCCTCCCGCCTCGGCCAGGACTTCGGCGGCTCACACGCGATAACTGCCACCGCGGCGCCATTGGCTGTGCGCCGCGGGGGCCTAACCCGGACGTCGCTCCGGACGATGTCGAGACGACCGGATTCCTCAAGGAGGCGTAAGGCCTCCCTCACCCGCGGATCCGCTGTCGCATCGGCCGCCATGCTGCTCCACCAAAACGCCCAGTCACCGCCACAAACACCGCGCTCCTCCTCCCACTGCCTCTTGCTCTGCAGCCTCGCCGCCATAGGTAGAGAATGCGAGCCACAAACTCGCACTACAGTCCCTCCAAAGCCTAGAAGCACAATATAAAATGCTCCTACCCAAACACAAAAACGCTCCTGCCTAAAACCCCGGCTGCCGTGTCACTGTCCCTAAAATGGTGGACAGTGACCTGATAAAGCCGGTTAAATACACTACCAGCCCAAGAAGCCCAAAACTAGCCCAGCTATAGCCCAAATTCCCCCAGCCAGTCCAACCATTGTACACAGGTTACCTTGCACATCTAGGTTGTTATGCATTGCATAGTGGGGATAAGTGTGTAAGAGCAGTTAGGACTGAGCAGTGTTCCATTTCAAGACAGTGTTCACATTTATCAATCTTATTTTTATTTTTTTAAATACAAGAACATTATGTTAAACAATGCAATTTTTGAACTGTTAAGTAGATCTATCATTTAAAGGGTGCTCTCTGACTACTTCACATTTAAAGTTTTTTTTCTTCCAGATTTGTTTTCTTTTTCTAGTACTCATTAAATGAACATTCGCCATCCGTAATCTATTTCAGCTGGGCTAATGTGGCTTTTAGATTGATTTGTTACTTTGTGGTCACAGAAACGAATCCCGGTGGGGCCTACTCGGCCTTTCATCCAGCTCGATAAATGGATTGCTATTGTGTTGGGCAGTTGGGTCACCCATTAAAGCTGAAACAGCTAAATGAAAATGATATGCTGCCTTGAGGCTTTTATATACCACTGGTGCATGATTATTTACTGCAGTATACATTGAATCAATAAGACATTGCTGCTCTCTGGCTGGGGTCTTTGTAGAAGCCAGTCATGTTATGTTACTTTTTACCATTGTTTTTGCTAAGCACCAAAAAAGGTAGCAATTCTGGTTGGCCTTGAACTGCATTCCACTATAACAGTGATTAAGCCCTAGCGTGAATTAAAAAAAACATTTTTTCATCATTTATTTTCTCAATGAAGCCACATTGTCCACCCTAAGCTGCATGTATCAGTTTAATCTGTCTGTGGCAAGACTTTCTGCGAGAAATGTTCTGGTAAACATCATCAAACAGTAAAGACTCAATAACAAGTTGTGGTATGTCCATTGATTTACAACGTTTTGTGTGTCAGTTTTTCAGGTCTTCCACAGTCTAACTGAATGTCATTTTAGTGCTGTTTTCAAACAAGCAAGTTAATTAAGCTAGTATTTTACTGATGCTTGGCTCTTTTCTTTTCAAAATCTAATTCGAGAGTTTGTTTCTAATGCCAGTGTGAGAACTTCTATTACAAACCTAACAAGCATTGGCATAACCAATAGGTCTCGCCTTTGGGACCTTATAAGTGTTTAGCCATGCAACAGTTGATGTTGTTGCACAAAGAATATTGTGCTGCATAACTAAATACTTATAAGGTCCCAAAAGCGAGACCTATTGGCTATGCCAATGCTTGTTTTCTTTGCTGCTGTTTAACATGAACCAGACTTTCTTAGCCTTTCGAATTATATACCTTTCAATATATTTGTATTGTCCATTCCAATGTAATTATATATTATCAGTACTTTTTATTTATTTTATTTATCTACTTTTGTATTTATCTCTGTACGAAGTATTGTTGATTAATTGATATTCTTAAATAAAATTACTTTTGAAACTGATGATGGAAAAACATATTTAAAAAAATTCAACGTGGGTTAAATTAAAGGCGCAGCTAAGAGATAATGAACATGCGCTGCCAGGCTTTACCTAAAAAGTGCCTGCTATTCGAAGGATGACTCTGTGAGTGTGTTTGTGGGGGAGGCATTGTACGGCTGGGCGTGTATGAAGGAAGGTGGACCTGGTTGCAGTGGCAGGAATACGGAAGTGACTGGATACATGAATAGATCAGTGGGTGAGTGCATGGGTGACGGAGCAGCAGGGGCAGGTGTGTAGAATTGCTTCTTGCCTCCAACATGTCATACACCTTCCTCCATGCATGAACACAGTCACCTGTCCTTCATCTATACACCTCATATGAAAGAGAGGTACAACACCCTATGCATGTGTTTGTTAAAACAAGAATCCTTACAGGTGCACCCTAGGGGCGAGGCTGTGCGTCACTTTTACGCTGTCGGTGCCTCACTTTTTGTGACGCCCCAGTGGTGTAAAAAATGTGCCTTGTTGCGCCATATTTACAAAGTGATGCATCTATGTAGATGCGTCACTTTGTAAACCCCTGCGCCACATTATACCTGCGCGAGGTATAATACATGCAAGGGGGGGCGTTTTGACGCAAGAAAGGGTCATGGAAGTGACGCAGTGAAATCTGTAAGATTTCACTGCGCCACTTCTAGGACACAAATGCGTCAATTTCTTACGCCTGCCTCACAGCAGGCGTAAGACTGATGCAAGCCCTTTCACATGGGTCTTGCCCCATGTGAAAGGACACAGTGCTGGAGTTGCGTCACTTTTGTGACACACTCCAGCAATGCGTCACTTTTGCCCCATACAGATACGTCAGAAATACTGACGTATCTGCAACTCCTTGCGACATGATGCGTCATACAGTAAATATGACGCATCAATCATGTCGCAAGGAGTGCGCACTGAGAAGTGACGCATCGCTGCTTTCACGCAGCGATGCGTCATTTCTCATAAATGAGGCCTAGGTACCTAGAGCTAGCCTCACTCTAGGTTCATACCATGGTGGTAATTTGTTGGCCAAGAAAATGTTTCAACCTTTTTCTCAGGGGCAGTTCAGCGAATAAGACCTTCAATTATTGTGCCCCTTAGTATTATACTGAAAGTATATCCTATGGATGTCCAGTCAGTTCTCCGAGAGCATAGTTCCTCGGCTCCCCAGAAGAAGCTGATGCAGTGCAAGAGAGTGCCTCCTTCATCCATCTATTTAATCACCTGTCCGGAGTTCCAAAACAGCAAGTGTTGGCAAAGTCCTGCATTTTTAACACAAATGTCAAACTGTTAGCTTTGTCAGTATTTACCTGTAAGGTATTGTTTAAAAAAGTAAAAATACTAAAGGAAAAGCAAATATATCTTATAATATCTGAAAACCATTCCCTGTGGAAAATGAACAGAAATAAAGATACTCGGTGGGTGTCAGAATGTAAAGCGAAACAGTTTCTAGTGCCTGATTTACTTTCCACAGGATTCAGCCACTTTGTAGGAGCACAGGGAGATTATTGTGTCTCCATCAGAATTATTATGCTCAGTACACCTTCAGCCTTAGATGCCAATGAGTGTACCAGAAGGCCCTTCCTCCAGCACAATAAAAGCCTTTCGATGTGCCAACGTTTGTGCTTTCATGCAATTTGTGGAATACATGAGATTAACCAAAACGACCCAGAAAAGTCTGCTCTTCAGCCACACCCGAGCAACAATACAGATGTCGGTGTGCTTTCGTGAGCCAAGCTACAACACGCGGGAGAGAGCTAGATAATACATGCACTCTCCTGAAGTTCTGAATGAAAAATAAAAAAATGATTTCCCTTACTGTGAGTAGTGGAAGGATACAAGTCAATCTAAAGGATCATAAAGAGGCTATGATCTAAAGGAGGGACAAAGACAAGAAAAGGAAGACAGTCATCAAATAAGAAGCAAGCCAAAGAGAATGGTAATAATGCCAACCACTGGTAAGCAATTTAAGTTCAAGTTCAAGTTCGAGAATTTGTATAGCGCACTACTCACCCAGAGGGTCTCAAGGCGCTTGAGGGAGGGGGGTATTTTACTTATCGAATATCCAAGTTTTTAGTTGCTTTCTGAAGGAGAGGTGGTTCTGTGTAAGGCGGAGGTGGGTGGGGAGGGAATTCCAAGTCTTGGCCGCTAAGTAGGAGAAGGATCTTCCACCCATGGTGGATCTATGGATGCGCAGAATTGCGGCGAGGGCTTGGTTGGACGATCGTAGTTGGCGGGTGTGGGTGTAGAAGGACAGTCGCGTGTTGAGGCATTCGGGTCCTAGGTCGTAAAGGGCTTTGTGTGCGTGGGTGAGGAGACGGAACGTTATTCTCTTGTTGACGGGGAGCCAGTGGAGGTCTTTCAGGTGACTGGAAATGTGAGCTTGACGGGGGATGTCCAGTATGAGTCTGGCTGAGGCGTTTTGGATGCGTTGGAGTTTTTTCTGTAGTTTGGCTGTGGTTCCGGCGTAAAGGGTGTTTCCGTAATCCAGTCGGCTTGTGACCAGTGCGTGGGTGACCGTCTTTCTTGTTTCGGTGGGGATCCAGCGGAAGATTTTTTTGAGCATGCGTAGGATGTTGAAGCATGATGATGAGACGGCGTTGACTTGTCTGGTCATCAAGAGGGAGGAGTCCAGGATGAAGCCCAGGTTACGTGCGTGGTTCGTAGGTATGGGTGCGGTTCCCAGGACCGGTGGCCACCATGAGTTGTCCCAGGCAGCGGGGGATGAGCCTAAGATGAGGACTTCCGTTTTGTCCGAGTTCAGTTTTAAATGGCTGTTCTTCATCCACTCGGCTACTTCTTTCATTCCTTCGTGTAAGTTGGTTTTGGCGGTGTTTGGGTCTTTGGTGAGGGAGAGGGTCAGCTGGGTGTCGTCTGCGTAAGAGATGATGTTGAGGTTGTGTTGGCGTGCGATGGATGCGAGGGGACTCATGTATATGTTGAAGAGGGTGGGACTGAGTGATTATCCTTGTGGTACGCCGCAGATGACTTCGGTGGCCTCTGATCTAAAAGGGGGAGGCGGACTTTCTGGGTTCTTCCGGCGAGGAACGAGATGATCCAGTCCAATGCTTTTCCTTGTATTCCGAAGTTGTGAAGGCGTTGTATGAGGGTGCTATGACAGACTGTGTCGAAGGCTGCGGAGAGGTCAAGTAGGATGAGGGCAGCTGTTTCTCCGTTGTCCAGTAGAGTTCGAATGTCGTCTGTTGCTGCGATGAGGGCGGTTTCGGTGCTGTGTTTGGCTCGGAAGCCGGACTGTGAGGGGTCGAGGGATTTGTTGGATTCGAGGAAGGCGGCGAGCTGACTGTTGATGGTTTTCTCAATAACTTTGGCAGGGAATGGGAGGAGCGAAATGGGGCAGTAGTTCTTAAGTTCAGTGGGGTCTGCTGAGGGGTTTTTTAGAAGGGCGCTGAGTTCGGCATGTTTCCAGCTTTCCGGGAAGGTAGCGGAGTTGAAGGAGCAGTTGATGACGTTGAAAATGTGGTGGGGGCATGGGTCGGTTGGCGATCCCGAGTGGATGGAGTTCATCAGGCGGATGGTGTCTTCAGTGGTGATTGGGTTCCAGTCGCAAAGGATGTTAGAGGGTGGTTTAGGTTCGGAGGTGGGTGGAGTGGACTGGTCTTCGGATTGGTTTCCAAAGCTGTTATGTATGTCGGCGATTTTGTTGTGGAAGAATGAGGCTAGGGAGTTGCAGAGGTCTTGGGAGGGAGTGATGTCGTTGGTGCCGGCGGTGGGGTTGGTGAATTCTGTGACGATGTTGAATAGTTCCTTGCTGTTTTGGGCGTTGTTGTCAAGGCGATCCTTGAATGCTGATTTCTTGGTGGATCGGATCAGTTGGTGGTGTTTGCGGGTGGCGTTCTTGAAGGTGGTCAGGTTGTCAGTGGTTGGGTTTATTCTCCAGGCTTTCTCGAGGGTATGACAGAACTTCTTGGATTTCTTAAGGTCATCGTTGAACCAGGGGGCTTTTTTGCTACCTTGCTTGATTTTATGGTTTTTCAAGGGTGCTAGTTCGTCGGCGCTGTGGGTGATCCATTGTGTGAGGTTGGTGGCTGCTTGGTTTGGGTCCGATGATTTGGCGGGGGGGTTTTGGTGAAGCGATGTGAAGAGCTGGTCTGTGGTAATTTTGTTCCAGTTTCTTCGGGGAATAGGTTGTGGGGGGTTGTGGGTCGAGGTCTTTTTGTAGTTGAAATGAACGCAGCTGTGGTCAGTCCAGTGGAGAGCTGTGGTGTGATTGAAGGAGATGTGCTTGCTGGAGGTGAAGATTGGGTCGAGCGTGTGTCCGGCATAGTGGGTGGGGGTATTGACGAGTTGTTTGAGTCCGAGGTTGTCCAGGTTGTCCAGAAGGGTGGTAGTGTTGCTGTTGTTTTTCTTTTCCAGGTGGAAGTTGAGGTCTCCCAGTAGAATGTAGTCCTCGGAGGGGACGTGCTGTAAGTTCAAAATAAAACTTTTTCAACCAGAGAGGTTGCGCTGTCTGGTTGGCAAGATCTAAGAACATTAGTACATCATCCACCTGGTATTGTGACCATCCAGTATTCTCCCACCCAAATTAGCCAACACACCTTTCTCAGTGAACCAGACTTCCCTATGAGGAGCTGTCGTGGCCGGTTAAAATCACATGAGGAAATGCATGGGTAACCCTACCAAGTCTTTGGTCATACTACAAGCATAATGAAATGGTGATCATAATCTTTCCATTTCGTGTCCTCCTCCCACAATCTTTATTTATTCCAAGGTGCTGTGTTGACGATGGGTGGTGCACATCTCATCTCACAGTGGTTGGCGATACAAGGCACCCTTGGTGAAATCCCAACAGCAACACTGGCTGAGCCTGTTTCTCATCTATGTAGCCTGTTGGCCACTGTTATGGCTTGACTCTATCCTGGGTGACACAAAGCAGGTGTGATCTCCTGCTGGGATGCATCATAAGGGCTAAAAAGTTCTGTTCTCCTAGGTGCTGGATTGTCGGGGCAGCAAGCCTGGTAGCAAATAGGCCCCCAGACAATGATGATGCAGACACATGTGTTTGGTAGTGGAGAATGAACCATGATGCAGTTTCCCCGGGTCTCCCCTATTTCCTTTTCACCTCCCCCTGCTGCCATCCACCGGTGGCGTCAGAGCGGAGGGTCCATTTAGGGAACACCACTTGGACAGTCCCACAGGTGGAACAGTTCACAAACATAAAAATAGGAGGCTTCCTTCTCTCGCACCTGCCTCGTCAAACTCTCAACAACTAACTTTTTCATGCGGAGTAAACCCACCCGGCAACCTTTAGGCATTGATCAATTGCACACTCACTCTATTCATATTTGACAGTCATATCCTGCCCATGAAGCAGTGGCATTACACAAATTGAAGGGGACCCCCTGCAGAATGTGATGCGGGACCCCGAGTCTCCCATATCTCACTGGGCCCCCATAAGTATCCCATATCTCACCGATGTGTTGGGCTGCATGGTGGCTTCCTGAAGGATTTGGGGGCTCCTGAAACAAAGGGGGCCCCCTTCACTGCAGCGGCTACTAGGGCCTGTTTTATGCCCCTGCCATGCAGTCCACCTTACCTTCCTTCATATTGCTGGGGGAATACTTCACTTTACCCACATTTGTTGCCTTTAGAATGAGGTAATAGTAAAAGTCGATATGGCAATGGTTTTGTAGGTTGATAGGTACAAATGACGGGTCAGAATCACTACACTCCCATCTCTCTGCTCCCTTTCCCTGCCAAAGTACTTCCAAAAGCCCTCAACCACCAACTCACAGAACACCTGTAGAACAGCCATCTTCCTGACATCTCCCAATCTGAACTCTGCACCAACCACAGCAGTGAAACTGCCCTAATCGCTGCCACCAAAAACATCAGAAGCCACCTCGACGGAGGAGAGACAGTGGCCCTGACCCTCCTACTTTGCAGCAAAGACCTGGAATGAGCTCCCAGTCAACTTCAGATGCTCCCCCACCCTGCACACATTCAGGAAGAGCCTCAAGACCTGGCTATTCGACTGATCTGCAGCTGAACCCCACCGCCCCCCATCGCCTCCCAGCGCCTTGAGACCCTCACAGGTGAGTAGCGCACTTTATAAACTCCTGATTGATTGATTAACCACACTCTATAAATCACACTTGACTGATTGATTGAATGAATGCCAGAGTAACCAGTGGGCATCATGGAGTTCTTGGTTGTCGGGGATGGTGGGTTGTGTGGCATTGCATTGCATTTGTCGTGGAATAAAATTAAAAGACTTAAAAAACTCGGGAACTATGGGAATAGAAGTGTTAGATATGTGACTCATGCATATGCATTACTATACTTTTCAGATAAGCCATCATGTTCATATCAAAACAATCAGACGAATTGAAATTTAAAAGAAATTTCTGGCTTTTGATGTTTATTGATAGGGAGACCCATACAGTGCCAAAGCTTTGCCTCATTATTATGTATTTTGACAGTAAAGAATTATTCAATTGCAATGACGTATACACCTTAAAAAAAGTAAACATGTTAAACAATGTGTTACACTTCTTACAATCAGACTGCAAAAGGAAAGGAATACACTTTAAAACTAAGATCAAAAAGCGATTTGAAACAAATTAGTCTCTATGTTCCCTGCAGTTTTCAATATACCGTACCATAAATACTGTACCATACAGCAATACACTTTAGGTTTGCAAGACATTCAAAGGAACTGACAAGCAAAGAGCTTAACCTATAATACTTAAATGGATGATTTAACTATGATTAGCCTAAAATATTCTAGAATACTCAATACTGAATAATTTGCAGATGTTTTATGCTTGACCAAAAATGTAATGCTGGCATCTGCGGTGGCTTGCAGGTAATGAATTTAAATCCCCGAAATTTACAGCCTGATTCATGAAAAACGGGATTTGCGAGTCTCAAATAGCGATAAAATGCGAACCGCTATTGAGAACTCGCAAATCTGAATTCATGAAGATTTCCGGTAAAAAATAGCGATTCGCACGCGGGCGATTATTCCGTTAGCGATTAACGAAAATCGCAGAATAATCGCTATTTCCGGCTACCTGCGTCGGGATTGCGAATCGCAATCTCGCGAGATCGGGAAAACAGGAAGTCGCATTTCGAGCACAGTGATGACATCACAACCAGGAAGCAGGCAGTTCCCACCCCCATTCACCACAGTGAGGCAGACCTGGAGGGAGCAAGTGTGAAAGCTGCTGCTAGTGATTTGTAGACTGCAACTACTCTGCTGCCATGTCAGAGGAACCTGTTCCTGGCCCCAGCAACAACACAGGGCGGAAGAGGAAGCTCAAATTTTCTGAGCAGGAGCTCGAAAACTTGATTGAAGGGGTGGTGGCCAACCACGAAAAACTCTTTGGGAAAGACTCCAGGAAGGTCCCGGAGCAAGAAAAAAGGAGGATCTGGCTGGGAATAGCCTCCACTGTCAACTCCGTGGGTGTGGCCGATAGGTCACTTGAGGAGCTGAAGAAAAGATGGTATGACCTCCGAGGTCGTGCCAAGGAGAGGGTGGCGGAGCGCCTTGGAGAGTCATCGGGCACTGGAGGTGGCGGACCTACAGTCCCTCCCAACACACCCTTGGAGGACCAGGTGGAGAACACCCTTGAGAGGGAGGCGTGCGTTGGCGTCACACGTCTGGACTCCTCCCGCCCCACCCAAGACACCCAAGGTAAGTGGCATGCGACTGCGACCCTGTCCCCTATGACCGTCCCTGACCAAATAGGCTCACATAATGTCCCTTAGTCATGCCATTGTTGCACATCAGGAAATGCCCTGAAGCATTGTGGGAGATGTAGTGTGGCCACAATGTAGTAGTACCACAATGCAGCCAGACAGGTTCCAAAGTACGCAAATCCACAGCCATTCAGGGATTGTCACCCAGCATGCATGTAACAACTGCACATCTGACAGTCACATGCAACTAATGAGTGTCCACTTACCCTCACAGGTGGCGCAGAAAGCAGCGACAGTGAAAGGCTGCAAATAGATGAGGAGGCCCAGGAGGAGGATTTTCCACCACAAACCCAGGCACCAGCCCCTGCCGCTGCTACAACACCAGCAGCCAGGCCCCCCACCATTGTGCCCCCTGCATCAGGCGGACCACTGACAGTCACAGCCAGGCCCGCCAAAATTGTGCCCCCTGCATCAGGCGGACCACCGACAGTCACAGCCAGGCCCGCCAAAATTGTGCCCCCTGCATCAGGCGCACCACCGACAGTCACAGCCAGGCCCGCCACTATTGTGCCTCCAGTCCCTGCCGCACCAGCAACGCCTGCTGTGACACCACCAGCAGCTGGTGCTACAACATCTGGGCCTGCGACAGCGCCAACACAGCGGCCAGCCACAGTGACAGGCCAGCAGAGCAGGCGTGGGAGGTCTCGCCATCACACCACTGCTGCAATCAGCAGGAGGGGCAATGGACAGAGTAATGCTCGTATGAGCATCGAAAGACACATGTTGAGAATTCATCAGCGCCAGGCATGGCAGCAAGGTGCCATTCAGCTCCATCTGCACAAGATTGGGCGCAATGTGGCCGGAGTGGGAGACCGCATGGACCGCATGACGGCGGCCATGGCAGGTATGGGGGATCGCATGGACAACATGACTGCAGCCATGGCAGGTGTGGGGGAGGGAATGGCCCGCATGACTGCAGCCATGGAGGCCAACACCGCTGCGATGACTAAGCAGCGCAGTGCAGCACGCCGGCGCCACCACCAGCTCATGAGCCGGCTGGCCTCCTACAGCAGGTCCAATAATGTGGCAGCAAATGCCACTTCACAGTTTTCGCGGCGGTCACTAATACAGCAGCACCAACTCGTACAGTGCTGTGAGGACATGACCAGGGTCCTGGAGCACCTCACCACGGCGGTTACGGCACTACACCCTCCTGCTCTACCTGCCACTGTTGGGGGTGATGATGGCAGTGAGGGGGCATCCAGCATCAGCAGCCACTCTGCCACACTAGTCCCGCCACTCAGGCGCAGCACCAGGGCAACGCCAGGTACAGGTGCCCCGGAAGAGGAAGAGCCTCAGAGGCGCTTGGGCGTAACGCGCGGGAGGCGCAATTGACTCATTCAGACAATTACAGGCACAGGCTGACTATAAGCCTGCCCTGTCCTTTGACACTGCAGTATGAAGTAATACTGTTAGTAGAAAATAGTTGTACTGGTGACATTTTTTGTGAATGAAACAAATATATTTATTTTGCAGCACACATTAGCGTTGTGTCATCATTATATTTTGCATGCAATTGTGATTTGTGGGGTGAGGGAAGAGGGTGGCCAAGAAATTGTTCTCTGTGATGTGGTTGCGACGTCTGTGGCCTTCAGCTGGGTTCTCCCCGCGTGCATGGTGCGCATGTGCAGGTGGCCGGTCGTCCCCTTCTGATTCACTGCCAGAGATGTCAACAGGTATCCGGCGCTTGGTTGCAATGTTATGAAGTATAGCACAGACAGCCACAATGCGGCAGCACACTGCAGGACTGTAATACATGGCCCCACCTGTCTTGTGCAGTATGCGGAACCTGCTCTTGAGCAGGCCAAATGTCCTTTCTATACAGTTCCTTGTTCGGATGTGCGCAACATTGTAGCGCCGTTGCTGAGGTGTGGCAGGGTTGAGGTAAGGGGTCAGGAGGTATTCCCGTAGGGCGTAGCCACTGTCACCTGAATGAGAGGAGCAGATGTTGATTGCCTGTGCTGCGCAGTTACTTCATAGCAATGTGACATTGTCGACAAAGTGTACTTACCAAGTAGGTGTCCTTCCCCAAACTCTCCCCTGAGCAGTCGTGTGTGGAGTCCGCAGTGCCGGAAGATAAAGGAGTCATGGGTACTCCCTGGGTACTGGGCGACAATGTCAGTGATGTAGGTCTTGGCATTGCAGACCATCTGTATGTTGAGGGAGTGGTAGGACTTTCTATTGCGGAACATATACTCCGTGGCAGCTGGTGGGCAGATGGCGACGTGGGTACAGTCTATGCATCCGAGTACATGGGGAAAATGGGCTACATTGTAAAATTGTAGCTTTGTCAAGTCCAATTCCTGTTGGCTCGTGGGAAATGTGATGTGACGGTGTAGCTGGGTGAGCATCGCGTCAACGAAAGTGTGGAGGCAGCGTGACATGGTGGGCTGGGATATCCCCCCAGCAGCCGCTACTATGCCCTGGAAACTCCCGGAGGCCAGGAGGTGCAGGCTACACAATACCTGCACATGTGTAGGCACCGCATTGGTTCGCCTTGTTGGTGCTGCATGAGGGGGTCAAGGTCATGTATCAGCTGGATAATCATTTCCCCATTCAGCCTGTATTTAGCAAATATCTGCTCTCTGGTTTGGCCCAGCAAGGTGACCCGCTGGCGGAAAATCCTTTCCTGCATCATGCGTCTCCTCCGTGCTGCTCGCTGTAGCCTTCGCCGCCTCACCACCATGTACATTCCTGGCATTGTGGAACGCCTAATGCTGCTGCTGCATGTCCTTATGTGTGATTGGTCAGGCCTGAACCTGTTGTTGATTGGCCAACGGTTTTTCAAATGTAATTAATTCATGGCTTTTATGGTTACCACCTGCTTTGAGTTGTCCTTAATTTGCGCCGCGCAAATAGCGATTTTGGGGTTTCTCGCTAATAGAGATTTTTCATGAATGCCGATAGAGAATATATTGCGATTTCGCTATTTATTTCGCAGATTCCGTGGTTGGTCGCTTTTTCCGAATCGCTAATGCTCGACTACCGGGAATCTGCGATTTTTATAGCGAATTCGCTATTATGTGTTAGCGCATTCGCTATTATGTGTTAGCGAATTCGCTATTTTGTTGTTGAATGCCAATTACGTAAATTGCGCCCGCAATTGCATTTTCGCAGCGATTGCGGGCGCAATTTTGCTTGATGAATCAGGCTGTTAATCTCAGCCTTTCATCCTTAGGCATGAACCTTTCAAATGCACTTGCTCATTGATAAATCTGTCAAGTCCATTATGTATTGGTGTGCCAGTGGCGATGAAACCCAGGAACGTGCTGTAATGTTCATCTTGCTGGCCTTGTCACACGTTTAAAGGAAAGAGTCCTACTAGGTTAGGGGACTTGGGGTCCTGACATCTAGCTTTCCTTGCAGTGCGATTGCCCGAATCTTCTTCACTGGTCTCAGCTCGCGTTTTACTGGTTAAAATGGGATTATCTTCTTAAAAAAAGTTTCAATGTGTATGTTCAGTTCCTTGTGTTTTCAGATGTCCTCTATAAACTGGTAATGGCCAACAGGGCAGCCATTATGAGTGGGACAACATATGTGGCTTCGCGGAGGCCACCATTTGGCCTGGCTGCATTGCAGAGGTTCCCCAGACAGCAGGAGCCTGTTTTTTTGTAATCAAGAAACTGGGTGGAAACCCCGAGCCCTCCAGAGCACCCCCAGCCGGAACATTCCCTTATAAAGAAGGATAGGGTGATGTTGTGGTGGAAACCTGCAGGAATGGGTCAGAAAGAAAAGTAGTTTTAATCATGATCTATGTCAGAAAAGTATATATCCAACATGCTTCCATAAAGTACCCATGGGCATGGGCTGGAAAGCCCTACGCTTTTCAGAGAGCTACTGGCACTTGAAATGTACCCACAAGATCAATGAAGCTTGACAACAGTATGAAACTAATTCCTGGTGGCTGTATTTTTCTAGTACAAATACCTTTTGTTCTATATCCATTAGTCTTTAAATGCAAACAAAACTTATTAACACTTTTTAACTATCTTTTTAAATGTTTTAAAAATATTAACTCTGAACTAGCTCCTTTTTATATTTAGAACTCTTCTTTCTCCGAATGTTGCAATGCACGCGCACTTTACCTTTGCACGAATCATGTGTGCAAATTATGCTGTAATACTTATTGTAGGTGCTTTTATGGCCATAAGTGCCGAAATAAAGAATTTTTGAATTGAATTGAATCTATCCATTTAAATCTTTGTTTGTGAAGTGCCAGACTGGGATCCAGCTGCACAGTCTTGGATCGGGGAAAGAGAGAAAGCAATGGTAAAACAAGCATTAGCAAAGCCAATAGATCTTGCCAATGCAAGAGCTATTGGCTTCGCCAATGTCTTTTAGCCATGTTGCAGAGCAGCGAGGTGGCTTTGCAGCATGGCTAAAAGTTGTATAAAAGTGATATGATGCGGTCAGCACTGGCAGCATCATAGTTCTTTTTTCTTATGGCGGGTAAGAGGCCAACACAGACGATGAGAGGGTGGGAACTGGGAGTGAAGAATCAACACAAGCAATGGAGAAAGGAGGTAGATAAAACAGAAAAAGCAACATAGACAAGAAGAAATGAGGAAAGAAGAAGCAGTAACATGGACATTGAGGACGAAGAAAAAAAGAAGAATCACGGACAACGAGGAAGAGGAAACAAAAACAAGCACGAGCAGTGGGAGGACAGCAATTAAGATCAATACATCAGTACTTGGCCCTTGTTTCAGCTGAAAGAGCAGGACGTGAAGCAGACACATGCTGGCCAATTAGGAGGCAACAAAAAAGAGTGACAATGAAGGTAACAAATGGTAAGCAATTGGCAGTCTCCAGCCCCCTTGTGAAACACAATACCCCTCGCAGCGAAAACACATACACTGTTGGCAGGCAAGACTGCAACAGTGTCCATCTGGGCCTTCAGAAATGCAAGATGTCTACATAGCAAAAGTTCCACAGACCAAATCATACCAGCACTGCAGGCTCATTGGTCCCCTATGACGGGTCAGGGTGATTCAATGCACTATGTAGGGGGTATACAGCCTATCATGGGACTGGTCCTAGCTTCATTCTGGACAAATAATTACATGCATGTACTCACAGTAAGTGCCTTTTGTGATTGAATCTGGCTTCACTGACCCCAACACCAAGATGTCCTTTCAGAGAACTTTACATGTAATAACTAAAATATTGGAAGTGTAGCCGATGGGCATGGGAACTCAGTTGAGTGAACACAAAACGAAAGCTTGCATAGCACAGAAAGGATATTGAAATACCGATATTAAAACATTGATAGGGCTAACTACTATTTTTTCTGTCGATGGTATAATGGGGTCTTCATCAATAGCTAATATATCCTGTGTAGTCATTTTAAAATGCAAGACCTGCTGATGTTACATATTCCAGAATGGTTACTGCATTGAAGTATTTTCATTTGCCATCTGTTCGAAGGGCATCGAGAATACAGGCGTTTGGGAATGCAAGTGAATGTTTTATTGAAAACTGCCTGTCTTAGACCACCTCTCAACCAGTCACTCACTTGTCCCAGTGGGATCCAAGCAACATGAAAAAGCACAATAATACATGGGGCATTTCAATTTGAAAACTTGTAAAACTGATGAATTAGACCTGACTGCCTTAGCGGGGTCATCACCAATTTTTTTTTGTGCTTCCTCACATTTTTTGCAGATTTTGTTTTGTTGACCTTAGGACTCTGAGCACTTTACCACTGCCAACCAGTGCTAAAACACATATGCACTCTCCGCTAAACATGGTTTGAGTGACATTTCTAAATTCGGCATATTTAATTTAGCTATAAATCCCTACTGGAGTGCATTCCATCTGCCCAGGGCCTGTTAATTTATTGCGACTAGTTAGGCTATACTTCCCTTTCTCTTTAAGCGGTGGCCACATGCCACCAGAGGCGTATGCCCTCATCCTCAACAAAGTCAACAATGCAGCAATGTAAAAAAAGTGAATAGATTCCACATACACCAATCCAAGCCTTTGTGTAATTTAATATGTAATTATAACGGGAAACCCCATTAGGATCAATCCTTTCTTTTCCAGGCACTTTCAAACTTTGGTTGAATCCCGTAATACAAGAAACTGGCATCCCTTCTAAACAGTCCTCAAACAGAGCAGTATTTGCCAGCCTCTTGGGGGCGTATTGTGCCTTTCTCAGCAGATGGGTGCCTCCGTCCCCTAGCGCTTCTTTTCACCTCCTTTGCTCAGTGGTCGAAGTGGGGAAAAAAAAGTAGGGGAACTGTGAGCGGAGAATCAGAGGGCGGGAATAACCTGAGCATTGGACCAGTGGGCGGAGTTAGAGGTGTGGCCAGGATGCGCAAAACATCCCAATCTTTAGTATTTGTTTGGCATTTCACTGACCAGTTACAGCTTATTATGGTATGTAATTCAACCAATGTATACACATGATTATTTAACGATTAATATGAGCTATTGAAATTAGAAACATATTCCACTTTGTGAATTTATTTTAATCACAGAATGTCTAAAAAATGCTTAAAAGCAGAAGCACAAGCCATTTGTTTTCGAGCCATGAAGTTTCTGTCGTCAGCAATATACACAGAGACAATCAATTTTACGTGTGTAAATGACTGTATAGTAAATGTTACATAAGACAAAGGACTACAAGGTGTAGGAGTGATTGGCCTGGAGAAACACAAACTCAGAATTTAAAACTTAATACCATGATTGGGGGTTCTCTTTAAAAATCATTATTGATTTGTATAAAAAATAACACTTTTTGCAACATTAGGATAATCAAAGGCTTAGGGAAAAAAACATAACGCTCTAGTTTATACCTTGCAGTTTGTATGCAGCTCTTAGATGAAAGTTAATAGCTCACTGTTCTTTGTTAGGATTTTAACTTATAAACTGTAAGTAGCAAAAGGATCTCACTGACAAAAGCAGTAACCCACTGACCTATTTACAATATGTGCACTTTGTGATTGGCCTGGTACATTTTCTTTGCAGCAGGCACATTAACCCTCTGCGCTATCTTTCCATGAGTCAAAACTTCCACTAGACAAATCTCCGATCTCGCTCTAGGAAGAAGTTTATTCATCGGAGTTATCATGACATTTTTATTATTGCCGAAAATAGCTGGCGGCCAGGAAGGAGGCAGCAAGTGCTTTTAAAACCATAATATACGACGTCCCCACTCAAAGTCAGCACACGTTGTGGTCACAGCAGTCGCACCGCCCTAGAGGAAGCTCTTCTCAGGGGTCCTGTGACCTCAGTGACAGAGTCACTGTTGCTCTATGGTCTGCTACTTCGTAGGCCTGCCCACACGACTGGAGGTGAACTTCAGTATGGATTGTGGTGGGCAAGCCTTCAAGGTGAACCCACACTTGCCACTGCTAGGGTCCACCTGCTGGTGCTAACACACCAGGGTTTTTCTGGTGCCTTCTAAGGTCTGGCATGGGAATGTGCTCCCTCAGGAGAGGGGTCTGGGGGACTGTTCATGAAGGCTGAACCTGGTTCCCCAGTTCTAAATTTAGCAGCTCTGCCCCCAGTGCTACATCTGCTCCCTCACTGACACCATACTGCCCCACTGAGAGAAACTCATACTGCCGTCAGCTACAATCCAATTTGACCTGCTATAAATAACTGGATGCGACTAAATTCAAATACACACTAGGCAAGAGCAATATGCTGCCTAAAAGAAAAGGTAACAACATCCTGGAAAAAGCAAACACTCATAAGGAATGAAAGATTTAATAAAGCATGTAAAATGTAAGCAGGAAACTGGGGAACTTAACGCTTTTACAATCATTATTCAGAAATCAACAAGTATTTTTGCCTGAAAAGTTAAGGACATAACTACAGGGCCCAGAAATGACCCATTTCAATGTCCAGTGCTTATATGCTTACAAAACGTAAGCAGTATGGTTTCAAAAGACCACATTTGTGAACACAAAGCCGCCGTAGACATTTTGTTTTCCAATCCACCCATCAACCAGGTATTGCAGTACCTCCAGACAGGGCCGGTCCTAGGATTTTCGGGGCCCTGGTCAAAAGGGAATGTGGGAGGCCCCTGAAATCTACAAAAGTGACACCTTCTGATCTCGGGGAAGGTGCTTTGTGCATGTTCCACTTGGGCACAGCTCCTCTTCTCAGCCACCCCAAGCAACTCTTGTGCAGCCCATTTCGGGCTGAAGGTGTGAGAATTGCTTTGGGGATGTGTTAAACCTGTGTGGGCTAAAGTGCTGACAATGGGCGCCCTGCTGAGTCTCTGAACTGGCTGCCTGAGAGGTGTACCCTCCCCTAGGCCTTCCCACACCATCCCTTAGAGGCCCCAGGAGGGGGGACCCCCTCCCATGAGCCCGTTTGTGAAGCATTTCTTTCACTCTGATCGGCAGACATGCACGAGGTCTAGTGGGGTGTTAATTGCCATTGTGGGGGCCCCATCCTGGCAGGCAGAGGGCCAGGCCCTGGGCAGCTGCCCACACTGACCAAGCCTAGTGCCGGCCCTGCCTCCAGGTAGGAGGTACTGGAGGAAAACAATGCTGTTCATAGAAAGACAAGAAAACAAACGTAGCGCTTTACTGGGAAACTCTGTAAAGTGGCGCTAATGTGTTGGGGATTGAAAAAAATTATCTGGCCACTTTAAGAACACTCCATCTTGCTTTATTTAATTATTTTTCAGAGTTTGAACATTTTGTTTCCGAGGCTGCACTTTGGAATAGAAAAATGTCAAAACGGTATTTCCAGCAAAAGTGTTTTTCTTTTTTGCATCCATTTCACAGGGGTACAAATGGACGACAGGAAGAGACGGTGAGAACCATTTCTTGATTCATGATTTTCGGAAAAGTGAGACGGAATTAGACAGAACGAGAGGGAATAGGAGTAAGAAAGAGGGGGCAGCTGCCAGCGGCAGAGCAGAAGCGGACACCTTCCTTGTCTTGTCTGGGCAGGAAGTAAGAGACAGAGACCTTTTCCTTCTCTGCTCCCCGCCCGTCCACGAACAGAATATTTCTGACGTCCAAGGACGAATGTTCATAATAAAGAAGTAGGGGAACGGAATCTACAGAATTAAAGAAGTAGGGGCACGACTCTCACTGAATCCCGATGTGTGCTTAGGGGTGCTGCTCAGTTTATGTGAGGGGATACAACGACCACATCTGGTTCTTTTGGGGGTTCCGAGGCGTGATCAGAATGTAGCTCTGTGTGCGTGGCGTAGGGCGCGCTCACTACGGTTTTTGTCAGGGTAGGGACCTCAGCCCGCCGCTGACCCTATTTTTGAGGAGCGCTCATAAAACAGGGTGACTGTAAATACAAAACCCTAGCCAATCACAACGCTGCAGCAGCGTTGTGATTGGTGAGGCCGCTGCCCCAGCCGGACCATTTTCTCTATGTATGCTACAACATACATAGAGAACAGGGACAGTGGCTGGTGTTGCTCCAGGGTAGGGGGGAAGTGGCTTGTCCACTGTTGTTCATACGGACTGTTTGGGCAGACTGAGGCCGCCCAAACTTTCAGTATAAACAACAGTGGGCAAGCCACTCCCCCTGCCCTCGAGCAGGACCGCCCACCCCCAACCAGGAACTACTGCTTTCTCGTCATGCGAGAAGGCAGAAACAAATGGTAGTTATTACCATTTATGTTTCTGCCTTCTCCCACGGCGAGATAGCAGGGGGGTGGTTCCCAAAAGCCCCTATAGAGGAGCCGCCACTGTCTATTAGGTGTTTAGGAAAGCTGAGACTGAAGAGGCACACAGCAACCAGTGTCTGCACTCAGAGACTGAACCCAGGAGACGCAGCACCCCCGAGATAAAACTGCCAACACCCTGCCCAGTACAGCCCCCCCAGCAGCTGCGGAATTAACTTTTGCTGCTTTTCTTTCAACAAAGCGGCCGTATGTTTTACTCTGGCCCCCTCTGGGGATGACACCGGTGGCAGCTGTTGAAATACCTAGAATGTAGCACCGAGGCTGGTTTTCTACCCCTCGAGCTTCCCCGTCTGTCTGTGCCTCCGCTACAGAGGTTACCCCGATTCTTCAGGAATGCAATGTAATGCAGCTTCAGATTTTGGAGAATTCATGAAGTGCTTTTCACAACTAACCAGAATCACAGATTATTCATTCCCTCTCAACACATCCAGAACCAAGTAGCTCCCTCGGAGCGGCGCGGATTGCTGCTAAAACAAGAACAAGGAATGCACGTGAGAGAGAGGGGGAGCAGGAAGTGAGCCCTGGAGTGGTGCGTGCGTGTGAGCGCAGTCTGCTCATTTTCAAGCACTGCACTCGTGCTTGTGGCGCGCCCCTGCTCGCTCCCACAAGGTGGATGCCGCCACAAGCACAAGTGTGTGCTTGAAAATGAGCAGAGCGACGGCTAAAGGCCCTCCTATAGAGCGCATGCACGCTGCGTAGGCAAGACCTAAACATCCCCTCTCTAGAAGATTGTCTTTCAGCACCTCATCACTGACCCCCCAAAACCAATGCCCCACAGTTGGGGGGGGGAGGGGAGGTGGTTTAAGCTCTGCTAATCACTTTTTAATCCGCATGCCTGCACTGCCTTTTAGTACATCAACACAGCAACCAGGTAAACAATTTCCTGGACTCCCGTACCCCCGAGACCAATACCCCAGGTGGAGGGCTATGTTAATTACCATATAATAAACTTGACCGGCTCATTCTTCAGCTTTTGCTGGGCTGGAAGCTGTGAGTTACATTTTTATCGTTCCCATACTGATTTTTCTGGGTTCGTAGAGCCAAGTCAAACCTCTAGAAATAAACCAAGAGAACAATTACCATAGTCCTACAAAGTCCATCTTCTATGTTTGAGGTCTTGTAGCTGGAGTCCCTCTTCCATGTCAGTGACCTGTCACTGTTTGGCAGACCCGGTCACCAGTCTTACTGGTATGCGCAGCCTTTTCCCCATTTTAAAATTAGCAATTGTTCACTTTTAAAACATCAGTGAACTTAGTGTGCGACAAATCAGGGCAATTATCAATCCATGTTGCTACTTTCTGTTTCTGTAGTAGGCAATCTAAAAAGGTGACATCACAAACACAAGGAACTGTTATCTTTTAAAACCATAACCAGTGTGCATGCGTCATGGAGTTGATGCTATATAACCAGAAGAGCACTGTAAAGTACCTCACTCCTTCCCTCGCACCGCTACCTGCTGTTCGAGGAAAAAGATGGTACGCATATGCCTTAAGCTTCTTATGTCCCAAGAATCATCCCAAGACTCCCTCCTTGTACTCGTGAGGTGTCCTAGATCTCTATCGCGCAAACAGCGGCGTAAAATTAAAAAGTAAACCGTTCCCTCGGAGACGGCTATGTGGCTCAAACATAAGCAGATGCAATTTATGACATCCTGAAAACTCCCCCATGGGCAAGCTCGTTTAGGTTTGTGCGCATCCACCTGTGCTGGAGGGAAACAGGCCACAGATGCTGAGTGTTATGCCCGTTTCCCCTCAAAGAAACGCAAACCTGCCCACTCACCCCCTTGGGTAATAGTGTAATTTTGATAATCCCTCAAGAAGAGAAGCGGTTTCTCACGTGCATATTCATTTCCCACGCTGCACAAAGAAACAGTGAACTCAGGGCGGGCATAAAATCCTCCAAGGAAAAGAAGCGAAAGAGTCATGGTTCTGCAGAAGGGTTTTCCGGGGACGGCAGTGGTGAGGGGAAACGCCGAAGGAGCGGTGGTGAGCTGAGTCACAGCAGCCCCTCTACCAAGGTGAGAAAAGCAGACCCGACAATACTTAAAAGCAAGGCAGGGAACAGTAAAACGTAGTTCATACTTAAACACATATACCACTTGTCACTCTTAGTTGTTTTTTTAAATGCAAGTGGGCGGTCAGTCAGAGGGGGAGGAGGTAGAAATAGATAAGTGTGCGCGCCTCATGCTGAAAGAGGAGGAGGCAGCAGGGGAGGGGAGAGAGGAGGGGGCCTGTGCCTTTTTCCCTTGCGGGAGCAAGCAGGAACAATCTGTTAATTACAAACAGATGGTTCCAAAGCTCGCTCCCGCAAGGGAATCGCCTGATGTGCACACATTGCCATTGAAAGCAATGCAACTGGTGCATGTTTTTGGGCCAAAAACGGAATCGATCACTAAAGGTCTCCTCCTATGCAATGCATGCGTACTGCGTAGGCGAGACCTACCAGTCCAAAGGCCAGAGGGCCTCACCCACCTAACTCATTTAGCTGCATGCCTGTTCAGAAGGCGATAGCAAAGTGACAGCATTTTGACCATGAGGATGTTTTAGCTGAGCAGTGAGTATCACACACGATCACATTACGTTTCCACCTTGGCTTGATCATGTTCTTTTTTGCACTTTAAGTTAGCAAGTTTAAAGCTATCATTTATTTCATCTGTGCTCGATTCAAAATGTAAATTTCCAGCCCTTGCGCACTCACGCTTTATACTGTAGTAGCCAACTTCTCTTCACAGCCTCATATTTCTACTTCATACTGCATTTGTCAAAAACCCTTTTTCAAGTTGAACATTACTGATTTCTCCTTCCACAGTAGTGAACCGCAATTCATCAACAAGAGCATTCTTCCCTCTCTCGCCTTGCATGGGAGCAGACGACCGCTAGGCGGCTCTGTGCATACACACCACACCAAGAAAAATGCAGAATGACCGACGGGAGGAAACAAGCAGGCAGCACTCCAAGCCTGCAAACAGGTAGGGACAGTTGTACCGCTCACCCTCCTAAAAACGCTTCCGCTTAACTGATTATGTTTTAAGGGGGGCAGTTGTACGATACTGGCCATTGCATATAAAAAAAAAAAGAAATGCTGTGTCACTCGTGCAAAGCAATGCACTGATAGGTGCAGAGAGAGTGCTGCTTACACTGGATGTAGCTGGGTATCGTCCTCATCGGCAGTCAGCCAGTACGAATTTCACTATGTCTTTGTTACCGCCCTTGTACAAGCAAAGGTGAGGCCTGCAGGCTGTACTTGGGGCCTGTACAGCCGCTGTGCAGGGATGTGCATGATATGCAGGGAGCTTCTTCAGAACATAGATATTCAAACCATAAACAGTCCAGGTTTAGCAGGATTGCAAAACAGCTTCTTTATTAAACAGTGACTGTATGTTTGAGACTAGGCTTGAGTAAAAGAGCTGGACTTTCCTGACAATTCTCACTCACGTAATAATAATAATAATAATTTGTGGTCAAAGCTGGAGTCATTTTTAGTTCTCGCCTGAGCCAGCGCATGCGCTGGCTGGTGAGACTTTTAGTAAACAGGTTTCAGAAAATGCTACCTTGTAGCCTAGAGCTTGCGGTTAAGTGCGCGGGCGCGCGCTTACGAGCAGAGGAGCCATCTGGCTTTCCTCTCTCGTCAGCAGCGCATGTCTTGGCCCGCGGCCGCGTGGCCATGCTTGTTTAACTTTGGGTGCGCACCAGTCGCATGCTTGCCGTTGTCGTCACCCCGACCCCTTTGCTTGTCTGATCTCAGCCCTGGGCTCAAGAATTCAGGGTGCCCATTTTCGGCAGCCTTGATGGATCGGTTTTCAAGCTCGTATGCAAAAAACTTACTGCCCAGGATGACATTATCAGAGGGAGACAACTCAGTAAGACGTTGGTACTTAAAAAAAATCCCCCACACAAAACACATTGAAGTGGTTTGTCTAAAATACCTGCCTCGCTCCCAGCCTCTGGTTTTAAAGTGTTTCCTAACCCAAAGACAGACAACGGCGGAGCCCCCATCTGTCTGAAATACGCACACACCTTGCAAAACAAGAAACAAAATCTGTGTTGCTTGTTCCAGACAGTGTTTGCTTTGTAAGTTATTGCTTTTGGTTGCTCGCTTTGCTCTTTTGCAGTGTCTGCTTACCCAGAAGTAACACATCCTTTCAGAACTAATTTACGAGAAGAACTGACCCCGGATCAACATCTGTTAGACTTCACAGGTAAATCTCCTTGCTTCATACTGTTGCCGAGGCTGCCAGAACCACCGCTGACCCTTCTCAGGCACATCAAAGCAGGACACCTTAATCCGCCACTCATTAACCCTCAAGCAACAGTAAGCCCCTTTTATGGGCCTACGGGCTGTATTCCTCTTCAAACAAGACAGAAACAACTGGAAGCCGGAGCGCCAAGCACACTTCCCGATGGAGCGTGGCTTTCCAGCCGCTCGACTGACTTCCAAGAAAATCAAGATTCCCAAGTGAACTGTAGTCTTATTTATAATTTAAAAAAAAAAAAGATAGATAGAAGTATAAACACACGCTAAGTTTTCCCAATCCTATTTCATTCACATTTAACACGTTTTCTCCAATAAACCGAAATATGGATTTTGGTAACGACTAACCCATTCTTATCCCTCTGGCACATGGACCTAGAACACTTCCTAGTCTGTGTCACAAGAGAGACCCCAAAAACCTTCCACGCCTTCATCCCCTGCACCCTTCTCAGAAAACTCCAGAGGCCCAAATCCGCATCCACTGCAGGTGTTGATCTTACAATGCAAATGCATCAAATAGCGACTGCAAGGTATTCCCAAAAGGTGACCTGCACTCCTAAATTCGAATACACATTTCCAGATATGTCCATGGAAATATGTATATTCTTACGTGGAAGGAAACAACGTGCCACTGCCCAGAGGCAATGTTATTTCACTATGCAAAACTGTGAGGCATGTGCAATTATGCTTGCTGAAATGCCCCCACATTCTTGCAAATAGAAATTTACAACAGTTTTCCAGAAATACTCCTTGAATCCCAGAACTGTTGCAGCTTATGAGGTGTTCTTCTGGAAATCTTTGGGCTTGCCTTGTATGTATTCTGTCTCTATTTCATTCTGCCATTTCTTTTTTTAGCTTCTGACCCCAATTCGAATTCTGCCATAGCTCTCTATTGAGTTTTCTTCTCCCATTCGGTTACGCTTCCTGTCCTCTTCTGTTTCATTGTTGTCTTCTCCCCTAACTCTGCCCTTTTTGTTCTCCCGGGTTTTCTATTGAATCTCCTTCACCCAACCTATCTCTTTCTCTTATTCCTCCCCTCTACCTATTCGGATTATTTCTCTCCTTCTTTTCACCCTCCTTATTCTGTATTCTATCTGAATCTCAATCCATTCCCCCTTCTTTGCCCTCTCTTCACATTTACCCTGTCCATTTTGTCCTGCCTCTTCATTCTGCCCCAATGCCCCTATTCTGTACACTCTTTTCCTTCAACTACATCCCGGAACTAGGTGCAACCAAACACCAACAAAACCTCACACACAAGTGCATGTCAAGGCCTTCCTCGGGTAAGTTTCACCTGATGTGTATGTCTGAGAGCATGTACATATTGTTTCTGTGTGTCTATGAGCCTTAACCAGTGTATGTGTATTTGAATGTGTGTATGCGTGAGATTGTACAAAATTGTATCAGCATATGTTTAAACAAGCATTGGCATAGCCAATTAGTCTCACCTTTGGGACCTTATCGGTGTGTAGCCATGCAACAGTTATTGTTACACCAAGGATATTGTGCTGCATGATTAAATACTTATTAGGTCCCAAAAGCGAGACCAATTGGCTATGCCAATGCTTGTTCTCCAAACCGATTAATTCAATCTGCAGTCTTTTTCCACTCGACGCAGGAAAGTGATCCACTCTGAAAATATCATTTTTGGTCTAAAGTCACCTTGCTCCTGTTTTCTTTTCCGATGGCCTGGCTGGCCACAGCTTTTGCATGAGCAAATCACACCTCCAAGTTCAGACCAACGTGCCTGTAATGTTTATGACATTCACACAACCACACACATAACCACACATATACAACCACACATGCACAACCACACACACAACCACTCATACACAACCACACACACAACCACACCCACAACCACACAACCACGACCACACACACAACCACACAGAACCACAACCACACACACAACCACAACCACTCATACACAACCACACACACACATAACCACACACACATACACAACGACACATACACAACCACACACACAACCACTCATATACATACACTCATACACAACCACACACACACATAACCACACACATATACACACAACCACACACACACACACAACCACACAGAACCACAACCACACACACAACCACACATGACCACAACCACACCCACAACCACACACACAACCACACACACACACACACACACACCCCACACACACAAACACACACACAACCACACCCACACACACAACCACACCCACACACACAACCACACACAACACAACCACACACAACCACACACAGCCACAACCACACACACCACACACACAAAAACGCACACACACCACATGCACCCACAACCACACCCACAACCACACACACAACCACACCCACACACACATACACCCACACACAACCACACACACAACCACACACACAACCACACACACAACTACACACACACACAACCACACACCCAACCACACACACACCACACACACACACAACCACACCGACACACACAACCACACACACACAACCACAATCACACACACGCACAAACACACACAACCACAACCACACACAACCAACCAACCAAACAACCAACCACCCACACACCCACAACCATACACACAACCACGCACACAATCATAACCATACAACACACACACCCACACACAACCACATACAGATAACTACAAACACAACCACACACACAACCACAATCTCACAAACACACACAAACACACACAACCACACACAACCACACCAAACCATACAACCACATACACACCACACACAACCACACCCACAACCACAATCACTCACAACCACAACCACACACACCACACACACAACCACGCTCACACACACCCACACAACCACACACTCACTACCACACACTCAACCACACACACCACACACACACACACGCACAACCACACACACAACCACAACTACACACCCACAAAACCACACACACACAACCACACACACAACCACACACACACACAACCACACACAAAACCACAAACACACAAAACCACACCCACAAACACAACCAAACACACAATAACAAACACACAATAACACACACACAACCACACACACACAATCACACACACACAACCTCACACACATTCAAAGCCACACACACATGCACAGCCACACACCCACACAACTGCACACACAACCAAACACACACAACCACAAACACAACCACAACCATATACACAACCACACAGACACACACAACCACACACACAACCACACACAACCACACACACAACCACACACAACCACACACACAACCACAACCACTCAACCATGTCCACACGCACAACCACACAGAACCACAACCACACACACAACCACAAACACACACACAACCACACACGACCACAACCACACAACCACACACACAACCACACATACACAACCACACCTACACAACCACACAATCAACCACTCATACACAACCACACACACACATAACCACACACACATATACACAACCACACACACACACCACACAGAACCACAACCACACACACACACACACACCCCACACACACACAACCACACACACCCACACAACCACACCCATACACACAACCACACACAACACAACCACACACAACCACACACAGCCACAACCACACATACACCACACACACACAACCGCACACACAAATGCTCACACACCACATGCACCCACAACCACACAACCACACACACAACCACACCCACACACAAATACACCCACACACAACCACACACACAACCACACACACACAACCACACACACAACCACAAACACACACACACACACCACACACACATAACCATACCGACACATACAACCACATCCCCACACACACAACCACACACACACAACCACAATCACCCACACACACAAACACACACAACAACCACACACAACCAACCAACCACACACACAACCACCCACACACCCACAACCACAAACACAACCACACACACAACCATAACCATACAACACCCACACACAACAACACACAGATAACTACAAACACAACCACACACGCAACCACACTCTCAAAAACACACACAAACACACACAACCACAACCACACACAACCACGCTAAACCATACAACCACATACACAACCACACACAACCACAATCACTCACAACCACAACCACACACACCACACATACAACCACGCTCACACACAACCACACCCACACAACCACACACACACACTACCGCACACTCAACCACACACACCACACACACACACAACCACACACAGCCACAACCACACACACACCACACACACACAACCACACACAAACGCATATACACTACATTCACCCACAACCACACCCACATCCACTCAACCACACACACAACCACACCCACACACAAATACACCCACACACAACCACACACACAACCACACACACAACCACACACACAAACACAACTACACATACACACCACACACACACACACACACAAAAACACTGACACACACAACCACATCCCCACACACAACCACACACACACAACCACAATCACACACATGCACAAACACACACAACCACAACCACACACAACCAACCAACCAAACACACAACCACCCACACACCCACAACAACACACACAACCACACACACAACCATAACCATACAACACACACACCCACACACAACCACATACAGATAACTACAAACACAACCACACAAACAACCACAATCTCACAAACACACACAAACACACAAAACCACAACCACAACCACACCCAACCACACCAAACCATACAACCACATACACAACCACACACAACCACACCCACAACCACAATCACTCACAACCACACACACCACACACACAACCACGCTCACACACAACCACACCCACACAACCACACACACACTACCACACACTCAACCACACACCACACACACGCACGCACAACCAGACACACACCCACAACCACACACCCACAAAACCACACACACACAACCACACACACACAACCACACACACACAACCACAACCATACACAACCACACACAAAACCACAAACACACAAAACCACACACACAAACACAACCATACACACAATAACACACACACAACCACACACACACAACCACACACACAACCACACACACACAACCTCACACACATTCACAGCCACACACACATGCACAGCCACACACCCACACAACCACACACACAACCAAACACACGCAACCACACACACAACCACAACCATATACACAACCACACACACACACACAACCGCACACACAACCACACACACAACCACACACACAACCACACCCAAACAACACACACAACCACACCCACAACCACTCAACCACGACCACACACACAACCACACACACAACCACACAGAACCACAACCACACACACAAACACAAACACACACACAACCACACATGACCACAACCACACACACACAGCCACACACACCCACACATACACAACCACACATACACAACCACACAATCAACCACTCAAACACAACCACACACACACATAACCACACAGAACCACAACTACACACTTAACCACACACGACCACAACCACACCCACAACCACATAAACACAACCACACACACAACTACACACACACACAACCACAACCACACACACACACCACAAACACACAACCACACTGACACACATAACCCCATCCACCACACACACAACCACACACACACAACCTCAATCACACACAAACACACACAACCACACACAACCAACCAACCACACACACAACCACCCACACACCCACAACCACACACACAACCATGCACACAACCATAACCATACATCACACACTCCCACACACAGATAACTACAAACTCAACCACACACACAACCAAAATCTCACAAACACACACAAACACACACAACCACAACCACACACAACCACACCAAACAATACAACCACATACACAACCACACCCACAACCACAATCACTCACAACCACAACCACACACACACCACACACACAACTACGCTAACACACAACCACAATCACACAACCACACACACACTACCACACACTCAACCACACACACCACACGCACAACCACCCACACACCCACAACCACACACCCACACACACACAACCACACACACAACCACAACCATACACAACCACACACAAAACCACAAACACACAAAACCACACACACAAACACAACCATACACACAATAACACACACACAACCACACACACACAACCACACACAACCACACACACACACAACCTCACACACATTCACAGCCACACACACATGCACAGCCACACACCCACACAACCACACACACAACCAAACACACGCAACCACACACACAACCACAACCATATACACAACTACACACACACACACACAACCGCACACACAACCACACGCACAACAACACACACAACCACACCCACAACCACTCAACCACGACCACACACACAACCACACAGAACCACAACCACACACACAACCACAAACACACACACAACCACACATGACCACAACCACACACACACAGCCACACACACACCCACACATACACAACCACACATACACAACCACACAATCAACCACTCAAACACAACCACACACACACATAACCACACACAACCACACAAACACACAACCACACAGAACCACAACTACACACCTAACCACACACGACCACAACCACACCCACAACCACACACACACAACCACGCACACAACCACACACACACACAACCACAACCACACACACACACCACAAACACACAACCACACTGACACAGATAACCCCATCCACCACACACACAACCACACACACACAACCTCAATCACACACAAACACACACAAGCACACACAACCAACCAACCACACACACAACCACCCACACACCCACAACCACACACACAACCACGCACACAACCATAACCATACATCACACACACCCACACACAGATAACTACAAACTCAACCACACACACAACCAAAATCTCACAAACACACACAAACACACACAACCACAACCACACACAACCACACCAAACAATACAACCACATACACAACCACACCCACAACCACAATCACTCACAACCACAACCACACACACCACACACACAACTACGCTAACACACAACCACAATCACACAACCACACACACACTACCACACACTCAACCACACACACCACACGCACAACCACACACACACAACCACACACAAACAACCGCACACACACAACCACACACACACACAACCACAACCATACACAACCACACACAAAACCACAAACACACAAAACCACACACACAAACACAACCACACACACACAATAACACACACACAACCACACACACACAACCTCACACACATTCACAGCCACACACACATGCAAAGCCACACACCCACACAACCACACACACAACCAAACACACACAACCACAACACACGCAACCACACACACAACCACAACCACATACACATACACAAACACACACACACACAACTGCACACACAACCACACACACAATAACACCCAGCCACACACACTACCACACCCACAACCACACCCACACTCAACCACACACAAACACGCAACCGCATGCAACCACACACAACCACAACCACACACACAACCATAACCACACACACAACCACACACACACGCAACCACACACACACACACACAACCACACACAACCACAACTACACACAACCACACCCACAACCACACATACAACCACACACAACCACACACAACCACAACCACACCCAACCACACAACCACACCCACACAACCACACCCAACCACACACACACCCAACCATATGCACACAACCACACACACACAACTACACACACAACCACAACCACACACAATCCCACACACACACAACCACACACACAACCACACCCAGCCACACACACAACCACACCCACAATCACACCCACAACCACACCCACACCCAACCACACACAAACACACAACCACATGCAACCACACACAACCACAACCACACACACAACCATAACCACACACACAACCACACACACACGCAACCACACACACACACACACACACATGCAACCACACACACACACACACAACCACACCCACAACCACACATGCAACCACACACAACCACAACCACACACACAACCATAACCACACACACAACCACACACGCAACAACACACACACACACACAACCACACACAACCACAACTACACACAACCACACCCACAACCACACATACAACCACACACAACCACAACCACACAACCACACCCACACAACCACACACAACCACACACCCACACCCAACCACACCAAACCATACACCCACAACCACACACACACAACTACACACACAACCACACACAACCACACACACAACCACAACCACACACACACAACCAACCACACACACACACACACACACCGCCCCCAGCCACTCACTGCCTATCAGCCTCCACTCAGCCAGGTAGAACGATCACGATCAGTTTCACTTTCACGCAATCAGTTTCACTTTTACTGCCGCGTTCACCGTGAAAGTGTTTGTGTTTCTAGTTTTATTAAGCATTCACTCTTGCTTCCTAGTGCTTGACAATCCAATCTCTACAATATTTAAGCAGCCTGCACGTCTTCTGTCAACCATACCACTCCATGCATTTTCTCTGATCCACATAGATATCAGTGGTACAGACAAAGGTAACCAGGTTTCTTATCCTTCCTTCAAGCAATAACCAGAATGCTAAACTGCATTCGTGCCCCACTTAGTTTAAAACAGCAAACAGTTCTTCTAATCGGTTTGTTTCACAGAGGTTGTTTCTTAGGAGAAGGGCTATGGCACTCGCATGGCACTATACGCTATTGTGTGCAAAAGAGTTGTTTAAAAAAATAAAGTTTTATGAAAAATTGACTCTTTTAAAAATTCTGATTCCACCAGAATCCGAGTCCTCCACAACACCCTACTTTTTTGGCTGTCAGCTGTGAAAAGGAGACCAATATTGCCCCCATTTTTATTCTGTACCCTCGGTTCAATACTGGGGTGCTTTTTTAACTTGCCTCTAGTTCATTGCAAATCTTACCGTTACTAATTCAAATTGTGTTAGTTTTGGTTTATTTGCAATGCAAACTTTATTTCAATAAGTTGCTGTAACAAGCAGCAAGTCCCCTATGGAAGCCCATTCATTTGCTAATTATTTTCCACATAAGTTTGCAAGCGCATAAAGTGGAGTTTTCAGGATTTTGAATAGTTTCTTGTTTGAAGATGTTACTCTCTCCTGTGCACCCCACTCCTGTACTAAGTGACCTGACACCCGCCTTTCAGAGGTTCTTGCATCCACCCAAGTCTGGCCTGGCACTGGTGCGTCCCATCCTGGCACACACCGGGTGATGATCTCTGCACCTCCTTCTAGACCCCAGCTCACTACTGTTTGCAGTCTGTCACTCACCCTTCACCTCCCTGGCACTCACCCTTCACATCTCAGGCCTGGCAGTCACTCCTTGCACCTGGCACTCACCCTTCTCCCTCTCTGGCACTCAGCATTGACTCTCTGTGACACTCAACTGTCACCTTCCTGACACTCATCCTCAACCCTCCTGGTACTCATACTTCCCCTCCCTGGCACATATCCTTCATCTCCCTGACACTCACCCATGTCCCTCCTGGCATTCACTACTCGCCCCCTTGGCACTCACCCTTCACCTCCAGTGTATTTGCCCTTCTTGCCCCTGGCCTGGCAGCTACCCTTCACCCCTTGCACTCACCCTTCCCCTCCCTGGCACTCACCCTTGACCCTCCTGACTATTACGTCTCACCTCCATGGCACTCAACCTTAATCTCCCTGGCACTCATGAAATGAAATGAAAATTGCACTTGTATAGCGCATAACTACCCGGAGGCCTCGCAGCGCTTGTGACTGATTGCTTAACGCGAGCTCAGGGTAGTTCAGCAGGTTTTGGCAAACAGGTGCGTTTTCAGAGCTTTCCTAAAGGACATATGATTGCTGTTTCCTCGAAGAGGGAAAGGGAGAGAATTCTAAAGTCTGGCCACCGTATGGGAGAAGGAGCGGCCGCCCCAGCGGGCTCTGTTAACTTTGATGGAGGTTGCCAGCTGGAGGGTACCAGAGCGAAGGGGGCGGGATGGGACATAAGGCGTGACTATGGAATGTAGAATTGCGGGGCCTATTCAATGAAAGGACTTGTGCAAGATGCACATGGCCTTGAATTGCACTCTTGCCGCCACTGGGAGCCAGTGGTGTTCCTTTAGGGCCTTCTTCGCTGACTGCCAGCGGGGCAGGTTGTAAAGTAGGCGGGCAGCGCTATTTTGTGTAACTTGAAGCTTCTGTGTAACGGAAGCCGGGGCTCCCATATAAAGAGCGTTCCCATAATCCAGGCGGGAGAGTATCAAGGCCTGGACCATGACCCTCCTCGCCTGGAATGGGAGCAGAGGGAGCACCCTTCATCCCCCTGACCTGGCACTCAACCTTCACCTCCGTGGCACTAGCCCTTCACCCCCCTGGCCTGGCAGCTACCCCTCACCCCTGGCACTCATACTTTCCCTTCTCGGCACTCACCCTTCCCCTCCCTGGCACTCACCTTTGACCCTCCTGACTCTTATGTCTCATCTCCCTGGCACTCACTCCTCACCTCTCTGGCACTCACCCTTCATCCCCATTACCTGACAGTCACCCTTTTCCCTCCTGGCATTCATTTCTCACCTCCCTGCCACTCACCCTTGACCCTCCTGGCACTAGCCCGGTTCCCCCAGGAACAAAAAATAACAAGCATTGGGATAGCCAATAGGTCTCGCCTTTGGGGTCTTATAAGTGTTTAGCCACGAACAGTTGATCTTGTTGCACCAAGGATATTGTGCTGCATAACTAAATACTTAGAAGGTCCCAAAAGCAAGACCTATTGGCTATGCCAGTGCTTGTTTCTTATGGGAGTGGAGTAGAATGTGGACATTAACTGTGCGGACTTCACTGTCCTTACCTGACTTAATATTAAGGGGACACTTGGTCGTGAATATTCCTACTATAATTACATTGTAGCACTACATGATGATTTTCACCATTGTTGAAGTTTCTCACCCACTTGGTGTATTCACAATTTTCTGACAATAATTTTCTGACACTTTGTCACGAAATACATCACATAGACGCTACTGGATTTCCAAGTAGCGCTGATATTCAAGCAAGGGGCTTAAATATTTCATCCTTATTTGAAGAAGAGACCAGGATGGGCACGCTTATAGAATCTAGCATTCCAATATCGCTGTGGATTCGGAGACACTATACACAGGTTGTCAACATAAGATACACACCCTAATTTACAGTTGGAGCAGAAAGTTATAATATAGTTACCAATTTCATCATCATCATCAGAAAAACTTTATTTCGGCCATACAGGCCATAAAAGCACAAATAAAATACACAACATTGCATTCTATATAAACACAGCTAAAATAGGCTAAAATAGGCTACATTACATTTAGTTCATTATTATAACCATTGCACTGGGAGGGACAACATCTAGCATACTAGAGGTATAATTTACTATCATATTTCATTGCCATCTTACATGTCCCACTAGCTCGCCCCACAGCCTCAATTATTATTTAAGTGAAGAAATTATAAAGTGCTTGTGCATTATACAGGCAATCTAATGACTTTTACATTATCTGGGGAATTAGTTTCAATGAAAGACCTGTGCGCAAGAAAAGGGTTGCCATTTCGGTGAACCCATACAGCTCTATTCTGAAAAGACATCCTATAGTAAGAGTATTTCAAGAGTTGAGCACCAAAGCCATTACAGTAGCATAACCATTGCAGTGGAAGAGGCTCCAACTGCCACATTAAAAATATAAACATATAATCATGATACATTGTCATCTTCATTGTCCCACTAACTTACCCCACAACCCCAAGCTGTTATTTGAGTGCGGGAATCATTTTATTTTATTTTATTTTTTATTTTGAAAGTTTTATATAGCGCGAACAAGATCTTCGCAGATATCAGAGCGCTTTACAGAGGAGGGGAGCATGTATACGCAGATACATCAATCATGTTAACAGTACATTGAAGTGATATCATAAAGCAGTCAAGTAAGTCAATTTCAAAGTCAAAAATAAAAGTACAAGGGTTCGAACAAGTAGTACAGATGAGTATCGAGTCTTTGTAGTTTTTCCTCAGTAGTCGTTCAAGTGTATTTAGCCATGAGGATCGCTTTCACTTCTCTCTTGAAGAGTATGGTAGAGGTGATAAGCCTTGTTTCAGGGGGGAGCGAGTTCCAAATCCTGGGAGCCATTCCTGAGAAAGAGCGTTTAAAGGTTTTTTCCTTGCGGAATCTTTTAGGCTTTAGCAAAAGGTTGTTTGTGCCTCTAGTGTTTCTGGAGCCTCCAGAAATCGTCAGCTTCTGAGCGAGGTATCTAGGTGAGCTCAGGTGGACAGCCTTGTGGGTCAAACAAGCTATTTTCAGGTGTATTCTGGCTTCAAACGGCAGCCAGTTCAATGATTTGAAGTCAGGGGAAATGTGTGAGTGTTTTTTTGATCCAGTGATAAGTCTCGCTGCGGCGTTTAGAGAGGCTCTTATGGGTGCCGTAGTAGCTAGGGGGAGACCGCAGAGGGCGGTGCTGCCGTATTCTATTCGAGGTATGACTAGTGATTGTACCGCCGTGTGGAAGTCTTTGGCTGGAAGGAAAGGTTTAAGTTTCCTAAGGGTGTTGATTTGGTAGTTTGCTCCCTTAGTTGCTTTGTTGATGTGTTCCTGCATGCTGAGATTGGTGTCAAGTGTTATGCCCAAAGATTTCGCTGAATCCACGATGGTGGGTTGGACATTGAGCGCCGTTAGGTCTTTAAGCCACATTTGTGCAGTAGTGATCTTCGCTGGAGGTGAGATCAGAAGGAACTCTGTTTTTAGGGCATTGAGTTTGAGATGATTAGCGGCCAACCAAGATTGGGTGCTTCTGATCGTTGAGTTCAAGAGCGTGATGTCTTTGGGTGATTGTAGTTTGAGATAAAGTTGGGTGTCATCAGCATACATGTGGAAGTGTACATTGGATTCTTGCAGCAAGGTGGTGAGAGGTTCCATAACTAGGTTGAACAAAGTTGGGGATAGGGAGGATCCTTGTGGTACGCCTAGCGATACGGGTCTTGGTGCGGACATCAGGTTGTTGCTCTTGAATTTCTGCGACCTGTTTTGCAAAAAGGAAGTGAACCATTTGAGCACAGTTCCAGATAGGCCCATTCTTGTGTTTAATAGTTCGAGTAAGCTCTCATGTTTGACGGTGTCAAATGCGGAGGAGAGATCAAGGAGGATGAGGAGGCAGGTATCGTTATGATCTAGGATTTGGAGGGCGTCGTCGATTATGTGAATCATGGCAGTTTCCGTACAGTGATTAGCTCGGAAGCCTGATTGATGAGAGTTGAGGAGATCAAATTGAGTAATGTGTTTAGTCAATTGTATTTGTGCGCATTTTTCCAGCAGTTTGGCCAGAGTCGGAATGTTGGTAATGGGACGGTAGTTGTTTAGGTCAGAGGGGTCGGCTGTAGGTTTCTTTAACAGGGGTGTTACTTGTCCAACTTTGAGGGAGTCGGGAATGATCCCTTGTTGAAGTGAGCTGTTGATAATTTTGGTCCAGAGTGGAAGGAGCGACGGGGTAAGGACTTTGACAGCGTTAGCAGGAAGGGGGTCCGTGAGGTGATTGGATGGTTTCAGAGTGCTGAGCAGTTTGCCAATTTCTTCTTCCGTGTAGGTGACAAAGGTTGACCAGGTTGCATTGTTTTTTGCTTTAGTGGGTGTTATGCGGTGGGGTTTGGGATAGCTGCTTGCGTCCATGAGGAGATCATTCTTTATGTTGTCAGTTTTTTGGTTAAAGAAAGAGGCGAAGTCTTCGCAGGAGGGAGCATCGCATATAGTGTTGAGAGGTTGGGGTTGTTCTTTGGTTTGTGTTCGGATAAGCTCAAACAGCTTTCTCGGACGATTTTTGGCTTGGTCGAGCTGACGGCTGAAGAAGACTGATTTTGATCGTTTTATTTTCCTGAAGTAGGCATTTCTCTTTTTCTTCAGGTTTTTTAAGTTCAGTGCAGAGGGAGCTGATCTCCAGGAACGCTCTGCCATTCGCATGGCGCGTCTATCGTCATTGAGACTCCCGTCGTACCAGGGATTGGAGATTTTTGTGGTGGCTTTTTTTAGCTGCAAGGGTGCGACTTCATTAATTATTGCGGTCATATTGTTAAGATAGTGATCAGTCAAGGATTGGACGTCCTTAACGCCAGCCGGAGGAAGTAGTAGGTTGCAGCTGTTGGGGGTCAGAGAGTTTGAGTTTAGCTTTTTCATGTCTCTTTTCCAGACTTTGGGCCTGGCGGATTGAATAGGGTTAAATTTAACTTTTTCATTGATGAAGAACGTGATAATATGATGGTCCGACCAGTCACAGGGTTGGATAGATTCGAGTTGGATAGAGGCCTCTTTGGAGATGATAAGGTCGAGGGTAGAGCCTTTCTTGTGTGTTGGGCTGTTGCAAATTTGTGTAAGGTCAAGGGCGTTAAGGAAATTCTTCAGACCTTTTACCACCGCATCATTATGATCGTTCCAGTGGAGGTTGAAGTCCCCAAGGTATATTTGCGTGAGTTGCCGCCCTGAGTTGGTTGAGATCATGTCCATGATTTGTTGGGAGAAGGTGAGGTTGTCACCGGGTGGGTGGTAGACGCCGTGAAGAGTGCAGATCGGTTTGCCCTCACTGATAATATCTAGGCTGATGTATTCACAGGACGTTGGGGAGGGTAGGGGAGGGGAAGGTACTTTCAGGACAGAGAGGTTGCTCCTGTATATACATGCGATTCCGCCACCTTTTTTATTGCCAGACCTGTCAAGTCTAGTGATGTGGTAGTTGGGGGGAACCAGAATGTCCATTATAGGTGTAGAAGATTCTGTTAGCCATGTTTCAGTCAGGATCATTAAGTCAAGATCCAATTTTAGGATGAGATCAGCGATAGCGGCGGAGTGTCTAGCGGCTGATCTGCAGTTTAGGAGAGTGCATTTGAGACGGGGTGTGTCGAGGGTGGAAGGGTGTTCTAGAGCGAGGGGGACTTTACTCAGGTTACTGTGTATAGCGACTCTGTTGTTCAGTGTGGGGGGTCTAAGGGGATTTGGAGTGAATCGTAGGTATGGCAGTGAGAGTGTCGGGTGTGTTGCTAAGGGGAGCTGAGTCATAGGAGCGGAGGAGGATGATTGTGTCTAGGTCCGAGAGAGGGTTGCAGGAGCGATGGGGGCGGTTTTCACGATTGAGAACAGGGATTGAGGTCCAGTGCGGTGGGGGTCGAGTGCGAGAGTTCGCCGCCCGGGTGGGGGACCAGTTGGGAGGGGAGGTGATGGTGGAGGCGCGTGAGTGATGTCTGGGGTGTGTGCTGAGCCGTTGTTTGATGATGTGGATGTCTTGTTTGATCTGGTGGAGGGTGTTGGGTGAGGGGTGACTGGAGTGTGATAGACAGAGTAGTTGTTGTTTGATGATGTACATGTCTTCTTTGAGTTGGAGGAGTGAGGCCGTAATGTGGTCCGCAGTGGGACATGTGTTGGAGGTGGGGATGGGAGGGTCAGGCGTGGATGACATAGGGGAGAGGTTGTTGGTGCGGGGGAGAGTATTGGTGGTGGGCGTAGAGTGCAGGGTGGAGGATGGGCGTTTATTTGTGGTGGCGGGGGTGGATGTCGGGTAATGGGGGGTGAGCCTGGGGGGGAAGTGGGATTGTAGATGGGGTCGAGTTGAGTTGATGGAGGTGGCGTGTTCTGTGTGATTAGTTAGTGGGAGGAAGTGGGGGCTGAGAATGGGTGGGGGTAAAGGGTGGGGTTTGCCTTTGTGTGTGTCGGTCTGCTGTTGATCTAGAATAGGCCGGTTGCGGGAGGGAGCTGTGGCATCAGGGGTGTGAGGGACGGGGGTGATAGGAACGGGGATGAGGGCTGGTGTGTAGGTGGAAGGGGTGGGGTGGTTGTTGTAAGAGGGAGAGAGATCTATGTCTGTGCTTGAGGGATGTGGGGTAGCTACGGTAGGTGGGAGAATGACTAAGGTGCCGGGAGTAAAGGGGTGGTGCATGTCTTTTTGGGTGGGGGCTGTGGTATCAGGGGCGGTGAAGGGGATGAGGGCTGGTGTGTGGGGGGAAGGGGTGAGGTGGATGGTGCAAGAGGGTAAGTAATCTATGTCTGTGCTCGACGGGAGGAAGGTAGATACGGTAGATGGGTGAGTGACTGGGGTGTCGGGAGTGAGGGATAGGTGCATGTTGTTTTGGGGTTGGGCTGGGTTAGGATGAATGTGGATTGAGGCTGTGGTGTCAGGGGTGACGGGAATGGGTGTGGTATGGGAGGGTGACAAGGTGAGGTTGTAGGGGGGGAGAGGGTAGATGGGTGAGTGACTGGGGTGTCGGGAGTAACGGAGAGGTGCATGTTGTTTTGGCGTTGGGCTGGGTTAGAGTGAATGTGGTTTGAGGCTGTGGTGTCAGGGGTGACGGGAATGAGTGTGGTATGGGAGGGTGACAATGTGAGGTTGTAGGGGGGGAGAGGGTGCCGCTGGAATGTGTGGGTGAGGGATCTATGTTTGTAAATGTGGAGTGCGAGGTAGCTACATTAGGTGGGTGAACGTCTAAGGTGCCGGGGGTGGAGAGAAGGTGCGTGTCGATTTGTGGTTGAGCTAGGTTAGAAGGGTTGTGGTTGGGGGCTGTGAATTCAGGGGTGATAGGCCTGCGGGTGCTATGAGTGGGGGTCCGTTGACTGGCCAGGTGCTGTTTGAACGTGGGGAACAGGTTGTCTAGTAGTTCCAGGTTCTTGTCTGTGGATTGAATTAGGATAACCCCGTTATTGTATATAGTTATGGTTGTTCTGCCCGGGAAGAGTTGTGATGGAGTGATGAAGAGTTTTAGGCCATGCGCGAAATTCCTGGAGGTGGAGACGGTGAGTAAGGTGCGGAACGTGTTTCTCCATTGGGCTCTGCGTGTGGTGTGGAAGATAATATCAATGTTCAGTGAACCATTGACTGGTGAGAAGTAGGTGTCTGCACAAGGAGTTTCAGGGTGGGACCTCAGGAAGCTGTGTTTAAAACGTTTAGCGGCTTTTTTAGTGAGTGAGGGTGGGTAGTTGATTTTGTATGTGTGGTTGCCGACAGGTTCCATGACGGGAGGACAATCTAGGTAGGTGTAGGAGGGAGGGTGTAGGAGGGAGGGTGCACTGTCCTAAACAGTTGCAAGGGCCTAAAGTGATACTGGTGCATGCACAGTAATGCTATGCGCAGAGTACCTTGAGGTAGTAGTAGTCAGTGCAACATCGTGAGGTAGCTTATAACGAAGAACCAACAAATAAATGAATGAGGTAGCGAACAAAAAATGGTGAGTGATAGGGATGAAGGTGAGATAGGTGTGGCTTACCGCATATACAATATACAAATGGGGCAAGCTACTATTGAATTACTGAATCCGAGGGGCATAATAGTAATACATGTGTGCAAAAGCAAATGTCAACCGTAGCTTACATAGAATGAATGAATAGGACACTAGTGAGTGGCCAATTATCCAAAATGTGGGGTAGCAGTCGGTGTCGTCCGGGAGTAAACAGCGAGTAGCTGCAGCTCACCGTGAAGTAAAGGAAATATGAGGTAGCAATCAGTTAAATGGACCCCATCGTGATGCTATTGAGTGTCCAGAAGTACCCAAAATGTAAGGGTGGCGTCAATGTAATCCAGTAGTATAAAGTGACTGGGTGTAGATTACAAATTAATGAGGTATATGATGTAGCATTCAGTGCATAATAGGGATAAAAGTGAGATGGGATCGGCTTACAAAAATGCTTACAAAACAACAGCTTACAAAATGTACACTATGCAAATAGGGATAGAGTACTAAATACCTGCTGGACTAAATGCTAACGATATACTAGTACCATTATAGGTGCAAACTTAGGTTACAATAGAGACTAAGATTCTAGTGTTTAACCGGTAAAACATGAGAGCAGGTTATATACAGTGTGTAAACTACCATTAAATATATAATACTGCAATAAAAGGCAGACAGTAAAACATGAGAGCAGGTTACGTAAGAAGTGCAAAAACCATTAAATATATAATACTGCAATAAAAGGCAGACAGTTAGTCACATGAAGAATTAGATGCAGTGCTATGCAAGACTGTGATGGGTGGGATTGGTATAAATGGCCAGTTCTTAGGTTAATGTTCAACTGGTGGGAATGACTAGTCCAAGATGGCCGCCAAAGCGGCCGCCAAGTAGGGGGGTTGAGTCGTTAGTCCTCTTTTGGTTGTTGCTGTTTTCAAGGCAGGGAAAGCAGTTTCACATTCTATTCCAGTTGGCTCGGACCTTGCATTCCAGGGGAGTGTTATCTACAATCTGGTTATCTTAGTGATCTCAGGATGCGCTGCTGAGGGGCCTCGTGGACTCAGGCGGTGCGAGGGGGCAATTAATTGCAGTGTATGGCTCCGGCCATTTTGAGCAAAGATGTCTTGCACAAAAACAGTAACGAAAAAAACGAAAAACGAAAGGGGCAAAGTAAATACCTTTTTCATCAGACGAATGGGGCAGAGTAGGCACCTTTTCCAAACATTCGCCTGTCGAGTTAGCCACCTTTTCCCGCTTACGCCTGTTGAGTTAGGCAGCAAAGAGTAGTTGTAATGCTGACGACAGTTTACCGCATCAGCCGATCAGCCGCTGCAGCCGCCACCTATTCTGCTGTGGTGCCGGCGGTTCTGTTCCTATGATGTTCTATTTCCCGCTGGTCTCAGAACGACCCCCGCAGGTAGTACAGGGCTCGCAGCTTCGAGACACCACAGACCGGTGCAGTCCCTGGGGTCCTCCCGCTGCTCAGTCCCCTCAGGACCGCTCCGGTGTTGCTGCAGATGCCCTCAGGAGCCCTCCCGCGGGCAATGAAGTACTCCCTGTGCGTGCGACTGGCGGCTCCTCTCTGCAAATCCCCGCCAGTCGCGGCCGCCGGCGCACAACTCGCGCCTTTGCCTTGAAGCCGTCGGGGGGCGGAGGACCTCACTCACCTCCCCAGAGCCGCTGCGAGACCTCTTCTGTGGTGTGCAGGAAGCACGGAGCGGCAGCCGGGGGACCAACTCGCGCCTCTGCCATGGAGCCATCGGGGGGGCGGGGGGCCTCACTCACCTCCCCAGAGCCGCTGCGAGACCTCTTCTGTGGTGCGCAGGTATCACGGAGCACTCAGCAGGCTCCCGGAGTCCCAGCCACCCAATCCCAATGACGCGACGGGGGGAAAGTCCAGAGTCCCAGCGTCGCAGTGTGTCCGCAGGTCGGTGCTCCCCAGGCTCCAGGCTCCGCCGTCGATCAGGTCAGCAATCCAGTTACTCTTAATATCCTGTTACTTGTATTGTTTATCCAGTTACTTTTCTTTCCGCTTCTGATGAGTCTGATGGGTGCTAATCGGGATAAAGCCCGAGGCGGGGTCCCAAGCACTGGGAGCTCTTCACAGGAGCTCCTACCAGACGGCCATCTTGCGGCTTCATAAAGTGCATGTGTGATATACAGGCAGTTAAGAGGCTATTGCATTATTTGAGGAATTAGATTCAATAACGTGCCTGCACGTGAACAAAGTGTGTCCATTTCATTAAATCCAGAAAACTCTATTCTGAGCAAAAAACATCAAAAATAATTTAATAAGGTGCTTTGTGTGCTACATCAGAAACAACTACTCTTTGCATTGTCCCACAGCCATGCTCTTGAAAGTGCATGTACAGATCCTACACTGGACAAGGCCAATAAAATACTTCTCAGCAATTGTGTTGCAGTCAGAATAGCCCTCATCTAGCATTAACAGACAGTCATACAAAGAAGAATGAGCAGTTACTTATAAAAGCATTATAGTAAAAAACAAAATCTTTAACAGGGTCCTATGATGACTTCTTTTAATTAAAAAAAATATTGGAAATAAAACAGTAGGCAGGGCCCATTGTGGGAGATATAGCACAATGCGTTGTCCAGAGTTAGGGTGTTATGTTTCATATAGGTACCCTAATATAGACCCAGGGAACAGCATACCCTTCCACCTACATCACCTCCCCTACATTAAACAGTAAAGAGCCTTTTAAGGATTGAATGCCTTTTATGAACTGAACCTTTTACCTAGTTCTAGGCCTGGGTTGAGAAGGAGGGTTTCCCCGAACAATAGTGTTCTATGACTTCATCTTTAGATTGACACAGTATGAATGAATATTCGTAAGGCTACTTGGAAACCAGGCTGGGGCACTACACCATCTTCCTAATATCTATGCACAAGGTTCATCACTTAAGTCATCCTCATACCCAACAATGGCTAACACAAGAACAAGGGACAAAGGGACTCTATATACTTTTCTGTATAAATATAGCATCTCTTGCTAGAAGTAGTTAGAGGGAACTGAGACTTCCAGGCCGACACACTGACCAGAGACGCTGAGGCTCCTTCATGCAGTAGCTTCAGCTGACAGCGGTCTAACACATCCCTTGAGGGGTGTCCAACTCGAGACCAAGAAGGGCTCCGACATACTCACACTTCAGGTAATGGGGTTCAACTAAATCCTAGAGGGACTCTTGGCTTTATACCTACTCACATGCTAGGTACACTTAGGTACATCTACATAGGCATCGTAGGAGTACGCACATTGTCATAAATGTATTTTATATCCATGTATGTGTTCATGACTATTGCAAAATGGTAGAACTGTACTATCCTTTTATATTCATAGTGCTGCTAATCATATATCTCTGCTACTGTCTAATGGTTGTTGCAGCTCATATATTTTACACAAGAATGACAACTGTTCAATAACCTTTAATGAAATGCTCAGACTGTTTATTCTGTGTCTCTCTGAGATAAACTAAATGAGCACGAGTGACTGAGCGAAAAGTAGTATATTGTTTCCACAATCTTGAGAGATCAGGGTTGTCATGTTCTAAGGTTGCCAGAAACTAATCTCTCCCAGATAAGAGGAGACATTAGTGGCACTGTGAGCTAGCTTATATGCAAACAGGCTAATATTTCTCGTGGGGGTGTACGGAACCAGTCTGCCACCAATCTCACAGTTTATGGTATCCAAACGCGCAGGTCCTGCATGGGTACTATAGGAACTACACGACATGGGGGTCACTTATTTCACAGTAGAATCTGAGTAGTTCAGTTGTGCTAATTCACAGAGACCCCTATTCACAAACACTAGAGATGTCTGGAGTGGGTGCCACAGCTGAGTAGATGAGATATCCTATTTATTGGCTGCTGGTTAATCAAGCTTGAAGGACATATTTTTCCTAAATTGTGCATAACACATTATCCTAGTTCCCATGAACAAACTTCTTGGTTTTAAAATGACTGAGACAGCGGCTGAAAAAAACCAGTTGTAGATTTGCACCTCTCAGGAGAAGAAGAGGTGGATGGAATTCTCATTAAACCTAAATTCAGATCTACTATCACCCTGAAACTACTAGAACATGGTTTATGAGGAAGGGGTGGCTTAGTAGCCTTTGTGACTGAGGCACACAAATCAAACAAAACAGAAGTATTCTATTTGTGGGTTACATTCCCAGAAGCAGATGCTAGAACACACACATTTCAATCTTACAAAGAAGGAGATGCACCAGCAGAATATGGTCCTTGCGAAGACATAAAAGTTCTACTCACGGACCAGGAACATTTTTACTGGTTTAAAGGCACCCTCCCCCACTTGAGAAACAGAGTAATATTAGGCCAGCTCGGAGGAGACGGGGCAACATGGTCAATTTGGCGGCCTACACACCACATCCTGACATTGATACAATGCCACACGAAAACTTAATCAACACAAAGATTTAATTAGAATCTACAGAAACTTGGCGCAATATGTCATGAGGACTTTCATAATCCAACCAACAACAGTTGCAACAAATATAACTCAATTGCAGGGTACAGCAAATAACTCCACAAACATTACACGCAGTAATGGACAAAATGCCCACAAAACGTGAACAAATACCATTCTGGGTAGCTCAGAAAATAACTCAGCTTGAGGTTGTTTTCCCAAACACTACCACATTTGAAAAACACAGAATGTTAACAATCTGCTTTCCTATGGGGATAACACCACAGTTAGAGGATTGTACCACTTGGGGTACAGTCTTTGCTGCCACATCTACTAGAACACATGGTATTCCTTCTTTAGCAGTGATACTCGATGTATGGAGTAGAAGCTGCTCTGAAATTAAGGATGAAGTTATTAAATAAATACGACCAGGTACCTGCCATAATACTAGCTAACATTAAAGGGGAAGCAACATCAGTGACAATCCGCCAGCGCCTAAGGGAGTTCGATCCATTGGATCAACAACACAAACTAGCCAAAATAATCGAACTGCATATGCAGAATTAGGCATGGACAGTTTGGGTGGGAAAGCTTTAAAACCACAACTGATGGGCAGTCCAGAAAAGGACACTTTGAAGCAGATACCTTCCTCTTCTTCTAAAAAGAAGTGGGAAAAAAACGATTAAAATTTACAGAAAAAATATCTCAATCCCGAGGTAGATCTCCTCCACAGGAGCACTGTGAAAACAGGTATAATCTCAGGATTAGGGATCATATTAGGAAAAATGACAGGTATCAGGATACTGCTACATGTTCCTTTTGTTCCTTTCAGGTCTTGACAAAAACATCCGAGAGAGAAGGACGGTCAGAACACAAAGAAGAGCGTATAAAGTCCAGAGACAAGAAGCACGCTCAAGACTATACTTCCAAAAAAAAGAGCAGCCAAAATCAAAACCTCAATTTAAGAAAAAGAAAGTTGCAGGTCTGAAGTACAGACATGCCCAGAATATTGAGGAGTTCAAGAGAAACAGGGGAACCCTACTCACTAAGGAACCAAGGTAATAGTTATATAGGAAAAACAGTGTTCCTGTGGAATGATATACTATGAGGTTATGATACTATAGAATACTGAGGAGGCAGCTTCTGAGTTGGGAATGGGCTCTGACGATGCTAGACAGTGTGGCAGAATTAGCATAGCTCACAAGAACCTGAAGGAATTTCTAGTGACAGCGGACTTGAATGATTACATTACGGTGAAAACACCAGACACAAGAGTGAGCGTCCCACCTAAATTACACGAGATAACACTCCAAATAGATGAGGACAAGACCAGGAAAGTTAAAGGTCTCTTTTGGGAAAATCTGTCATCTGGGTATGACTAATTATTAGCAGAACAAGATTGTCCGCCAGTATTCGTTATGTAGTACCTAGGGGGGAAAACATAATTTTTCCAGCATTTTCCGAACTTGTTCCCATACATCTTACACATGTATATGTATGGGAGTGGGCAGTAGCCCTAGTTCCAGCATTGTATAAAAATTCATACAGGGTGGATTGAGGAGTCAACCCACCACGTATTACCGTTAAAAGTTTCACCAAATGCTCAGAGGTGGTAATACCCCATATAAAGCAAGAAGCTAAAAAACAGGTCAGGGAGACCTTAGATCAACTTAGATACCAAGGGATGATCGAAAATTGCACCTCACCAATGAAAAATTCTTTGTTTCCAGAATCAAAACCAGATAATTCTCATTGTCTAGTTTTAGACTACAGACACTTAAACACTTGCACAAAGACATTCGCTGTCCAAGATGCACACAGTGCTGAATTAATGAATAACATTGAGTGGAAAAAATACTAAACTACACTTGATATCTCAAATGGATTTTTCTGCCAAAGTATAGTGCCTGAAAGCAGGTATCCTCTCCCTCACCAACGACCCTGCCACCGCCAGAACCAACCTACACGAAGGGATGAAAGAAGTAGCCGAATGGATGAAGAACAGCCGCCTGAAACTGAACTCAGACAAGACGGAAGTCCTCATCCTTGGCACATCTCCCTCCGCCTGGGACGACTCCTGGTGGCCCCTGGCCCTAGGCAGCGCACCCAAACTAACGGACCATGCCCGCAACCTGGGCTTCATCCTGGACTCCTCCCTCTCGATGACCAGACAGGTCAACACTGTCTCATCATCGTGTTTCAACATCCTAAGCATGCTCCGAAAGATCTTCCGATGGATCCCCACCGAAACCGGGAAGGCGGTCACCCAAGCACTCATCACCAGCCGATTGGACTACGGAAACACCCTCTACACCGGAACCACAGCCAAACTGCAGAAAGGACTCCAACGCATCCAGAACGCCTCCGCACGACTCATCCTGGAATCCCCCGACACAGCCACATCTCCGGACACCTGAGAGACCTGCACTGGCTCCCCGTCAACAAGAGAATCACGTTCCGTCTCCTCACCCATGCACACAAGGCCCTCCACGACCTGGGCCCCAGGTACCTCAACAACCGCCTGACCTTCTACACTCCCACCCGCCAACTGCGATCGACAAGCCACGCCCTCGCCGCGGTCCCACGCATCCAAAGAGCCACCATGGGAGGAAGATCCTTCTCCTACCTGGCAGCCAAGATTTGGAACTCCCTCCCCATCTACCTCCGTCGTACCCAAGACCACCTCTCCTTCAGGAAGCAACTCAAGACCTGACTGTTCGAGCAGTAGCGGACCCCCCTCCCCCAGCGCCTTGAGACCCTCCGGGTGAGTAGCGCGCTATACAAATTTCGTGATTGATTGATTGATTGATTGATATCTGACTGTATTCTAAGCATTGTGGTCCCAGCAGCTATTTTGCCATCTCCCCAAAGGTATAAGAACAGCCTGGGGGTATTCTCAATATGAGTAACTGAGTTACTCCAACATTTTGATCAGTTAGCATTGTCCTATGTGAATGATATTTATCTGACGGACAATGACTTGAAAAGGCACTTAACCAGGGTGAGCAACATTATCATCGTATTTGCCTCTGAGGGCTAAAAATTTAACTTTAAAAATTAAAAAAAAGCCCACCTCGGTGTCCTATTTCTGGGATACGAGCTTTCAAGTGAAGGATAAAACTGACAGCTAACTTTTTATAAAAGTGTGTGCTGCTCCAACCTCCAAAAACAATAAAAAACTTACAATCAATACTGGAATTCCTAAATTTTGGCAGAACATACATTTTGGATTAAGCAGAAAGAGTAAAACCTTTCTAAAAAATTTAATAAAACCTGACTTTTCAGTCAAACATTGGACACAGGAACATTCTAATATCCTACGTTCATTACAAGAAGAGATGATTGCTTCCAAACACTTCCAAACACACGTAAATGTACGCCACTTGGTAATCCGTGTAATAGCAGGTCGATGCTGGTACACTTACTAAACCTTCAATGAAGGCGAAACAGTACCAATCGCAAACACTTGAATGATTAGATCACGGTGGAAACAACAGACACAAGAGTGAGCGTCCCACCTAACTTACATGAGATAACACTCCAAATAAAGGAGGACAAGACCAGGAAAGTTAAAGGTCTCTTTTGGGAAAATCTGTCATCTGGGTATGACTACCTATTAGCAGAACAAGATTGTCCGCCAGTATTCGTTATGTAGTACCTAGGGGGGGGGAAACATAATTTTTCCAGCATTTTCCGAACTTGTTCCCGTACATCTTACACATGCATATGTATGGGAGTGGGCAGTAGCCCTAGTTCCAGCATTGTATAAAAATCATACAGGGGGGATTGAGGAGTCAACCCACCACGTATTTTCATTAAAAGTTTCACCAAATGCTCAGAGGTGGTAATACCCCACATAAAGCAAGAAGCTAAAAAACAGGTCAGGGAGACCTTAGATCAACTTAGATACCAAGGGATGATCGAAAATTGCACCTCACCAATGAAAAATTCTTTGTTTCCAGAATCGAAACCAGATAATTCTCATTGTCTAGTTTTAGACTACAGACACTTAAACACTTGCACAAAGACATTCGCTGTCCAAGATGCACACAGTGCTGAATTAATGAATAACATTGAGTGGAAAAAATACTAAACTACACTTAATATCTCAAATGGATTTTTCTGCCAAACTATAGTGCCTGAAAGCAGGTATCCTCTCCCTCACCAACGACCCTGCCACCGCGAGAACCAACCTACACGAAGGGATGAAAGAAGTAGCCGAATGGATGAAGAACAGCCGCCTGAAACTGAACTCAGACAAGACGGAAGTCCTCATCCTTGGCACATCTCCCTCCGCCTGGGACGACTCCTGGTGGCCCCTGGCCCTAGGCAGCGCACCCAAACCAACGGACCATGCCCGCAACCTGGGCTTCATCCTGGACTCCTCCCTCTCGATGACCAGACAGGTCAACGCTGTCTCATCATCGTGTTTCAACATCCTACGCATGCTCCGAAAGATCTTCCGATGGAGCCCCACCGAAACCAGGAAGACGGTCACCCAAGCACTCATCACCAGCCGATTGGACTACGGAAACACCCTCTACACCGGAACCACAGCCAAACTGCAGAAAAGACTCCAACGCATCCAGAACGCCTCCGCACGACTCATCCTGGACATCCCCCGACACAGCCACATCTCCGGACACCTGAGAGACTGTAGTGTAGCTCCTATTTTCCCAATAGGCTCTGCGCATTGGAATAGTACCTACAGCAGTAAAGGCCTAGGCCAGACGTTAACTAGGTCTACTACTGTCGATACTAGACTTAATTTTTGGGTTTGCCAGCTAAGCTCAGAGTTCGCTAGAAACTTTCTCGAATGTTCAAGGAAGGATTAACTCCCCTGATTAGACAAGAAGGGATTTAGTTTCTGACAACCATAGAACATGACAACTTTGCTCTCCCCTAATCAAGAGTCAATCTCGAGAGTCGTGTGAGCACAAGGCAATTATTTTACTCAGTCAGTACGTGCATTCTTAGTCTCATCAGAATGTAGAGAAAAGGAAGAGACGGGCGTGTTCAATAAAAGATGTTATTTATTGATCAGTCTCTTTTCTCGTACAAGAGAAATGGATCGATATTATTGCAATACTTATAGTTAAGTAAAGTGCATACATTAGAAGCAATAGTATAAAATAATACTGTAAAAACATTGATATGGTTTCTGAGCCATATGATGTTTAAAATGATTAAAATATATTTACATACACATATACATTTGACTAAACGTACTCAACTGGTGTTTCTAAATACGCCTACCCCGTGTACCTGACCTAAGTCTAATGCGTGGGCGGGAATAGAAAGTTACAGTTTAGTTTAAGTTTGTTTTTGCCAAGTGAATAACTAAAGAATTCTCTAGGAGGGGTTATTCAGTTCTGTACCTGGAATTTAGGATGAATGAGGAATGGTATCTCTTTCTCTGCTCTCGATATTCCAGGCTGCCTGCGAGGGCTGCCCAGAAGCGCCGGTGCTGGGTCTCTCGGCTTGAGATAGCAGCGCGTCTCTCAGCGCGTCAGGAAGGCGGGGCTGCTGCCTGCGGGGTCTGCTTCTGCTCTCGGCTTCGGCAAGTATGGCTGCTCCGTCTTGTCACCACGCGCGTGTTTGCATAGGGCAAGGTCGGCAATATTTATACCTTAAAGGTGCCGGGATTGACGTAAGGATGGACATAGGTACGTCAATAAAGATGTCATACGACTTGCTCGTTAGCACATTCTTTACTAAAGTTCTCTGTGAAATCAAAACAATGGCCGCACGGATTATCCAGGTTGTCATAGGTTTGATTTGTTATGAGAACGTCGTATGCCTTATCAGGGGCTGGAGGAATATCGCTTGTCTAATTAGATCTCAAGCGTTATGACCTAATCAGATAACACGTTCCTGTGCCGTAGTGTGACTGCGTCAGATAACGGTATCTGCATCATGGGGGTTTTCTTGCCTCATGGGCTGACTGTTAGTTAACTAGCTAGTAAGTTTAACCAGAATAGGGTCAGGAATAGGGGGATCGAATCAGAACCTATAGAAATACACGACACCCACTCCACGCTAACTATGGTCATATCTACTAATCTATGCATAGTATAACATAGTACAACATACTATAGAGTATAGTGTATACCTTACCACCCCAAAATACATAAATGCATTTTGAAATTTTCAAATATACTGAAAAATTGCAGTCATATATATTGTATGCACTTAAGCTATGAATTAAATGCAAAAGTAAACACGCATCGTTATGCATTATTGCTTGTTGGTATATGAGAAATACACATGAAATGGCTCTTAATATGGCTATACAGAAAAAAAGTCGAAACCATTTCATCACATAAAATCTATTGCGAACATACCAGCGGGCAGCTAAAGTCTATAAAGTCTATAAATTATCTAAAATAGAAATCTTAGTTCTCTTGGAATAGTCTCTTACTTTAAGCAGAAAATCAGTGTCCCGGGAAAAATATATAGAAAAATATTTTAGGGGCTTGCTGAAAAAAGTTGCTGTCCGTGAACTGGATTGTAATTGTTCATGTGACTTTATTTTTAAAGTTGAAGGCCGAATTCAGGGAACGCCGTGTGCGAGTTTACTCAAAAGTCTCTATTTCTGTTCCGGAGAGAACATCATATCATTCAGGCTTTCGAAAAAACTGTCAACAGCTTCATGGGAAAGTTCCTCTAAGTCGGAAATAGGGGTAACCATGCATTCATGCGCATGATTGTCTCCATTGACATTCTGAGTTGCATTGCTGACAGAAGGCCGTACCTGTTCGATGCTGCTTTCATCTTGAACTTCACTACTCTTCAATCGCAGTGGTGAAGATTCCAGGAATGCCGTCATCAGAATTGGCAGCCTTTGAGGGCAGCACCGTGCGTGAACCTTGGTAGGAACCAACAGTGTATCTGCATCCACCGGCGCATCCGATTGTAGCGTCAGACAGGTGTCTAACACGCATTCTTCTCCGCATAGCAGACACCTTAGTACAGGTAAAACACACCTTTGCCACATTGGTCGAAATGATAGAAACCAAGTCATGTTTAGGTCTCTAAGCCGGGATAGTCCCAGGATTTTTGATATCCGGTCCCGGTATCCAATGGCTAGGATCGTATCTTCCATTGTCGCGAGAGTTTGATCTGTGACATGGGTTGCCATAACGAAAAATAAGGACTAGGAATAGGATTCCTGCAATTAGTCCTAGGATCAGGGGAAGTCCGCCAAAAATTGAATGGACGAAGTCTGGAAAAATACCCAGTATGGCTTTGAATGGTGTTAATGCCATCGAAAATACTGTCTTAAATACCTTTGAGACCCCAGTGGTATCAGAAATATTTAAGATTTCGCTCAGGATTTCCGCGAAATGTACGGGGGAATTAGTTGATAATAATGTATGTATCTCTGCAGTCGTCCTTGCGACTTGTAGATCATACGTTTCTTTTGATGACGTGAGCCTTGTAGGCGTCTGAAGAAGCACTGTTTTCATTCTGCTTAAAGTGTCTATTCGAATAGAAGTAATTTTCAAACTGGGCCATGCCCTCGCCTCCCTGTCTGGAAAGGAGCTGGGGAACAAAGAACGTCCACAGCACTTGACCTTCGCCGTCGTAGTGACGAGATAAGGAGTCCCGGGCATAAGACTACAGCATCTGCGGTCTACAATAAGAATGTAACTCCCATTATAGAGTCTTTGAAAGAATGGTTCTATTTCAGTTGCAGGTGCGCCTTGCTGGTGACATGAAAGGTTGTATGAATTCCCTTCACAGGCTCCGTGCAAACTAATACCGTTACACAGAAGCGTGCCGCTTAGTGACATAGCACAATTGTTGCCACTAAGAAACACTTTCTGTCCTTTGTTACTGACACATGCATGTGAATAGGGCAGGTTCCATGTTGTTTTAAGGTACCCCTTTCCCAATTTCTCGTACATGCCAGCCTGTATATATTTTTGGCAGTATTGAAACCTGAAGGTTGAGATTGGAATGTTTATGATTCCGTGGATTATCCATTCACTGACAGGTCGTTCTGACATTGTCAACGGTAATCTTTCTAGTTTTTCAATGCTCAAGATTGTATAATCAGCACCCTTCTGCGCCATACCGATTTGTCTATCAGTAAGGTTAAAGATTTGGAATAGTGACGTTGTGTTGATTAAACGCCAAGGCACGTAGCCTGAACGCAGATTTTGTAACGTCCAGCCAAGCTGTACAATAGAACGCAATTGTGACTGACCATGTTGTAATAACAGTAAGTCTTGTGATAATATATCGATTGCTGAAGACACAATGCTGTCCAAAGAAAAAATTCTGGAGGACAGAGTCATTAACCCATTGTCCACTACAGAAAGTGATTTTTCCAAATTAATACGGTCAATTTCCCGTATTCTTTCTGCTGTTTCAATTTGAGTAACCTTCCAGGCCTCATTGTATGCTGCATATACAGAGGCTGCTATGAAACGCTTATGACGCTGTTTGCGTGGTCCCAGTATGAAATCACGCAAGTCAGCACCATCAGTAAGTAAAGTTAGGTGTTGCTTAATTTCAGGCAGTGTGGAAGTTTGTAGCCATTGGAGGCATAATTTGCCCACACTGTAGGTTGTTATTATCCCTGGGTGATGTCTTTGGGGATATCTAGGGTCTGGCCTGGTCATTTTGAAACCCTGTGTTTTATTCAGGAATCTATCTTGACAGTTATTTGTATCTGTGGGCCAGATCAACCATTGTTTCCAATCAGGATGTGTTCTGTTTTGGTTAAGTATATGGTTTATGTCTATTTCTTCATCTGTTTCAGAGTTATTGCTAAACATTGTTGGCTTTGGAATAGACAGGTTATTTAAATCTTTGATTTTGGCTAAGCCAAGACAGGTGGTTTGTTGAACGGTGTCATTTAAAAATATCATTTGTTCTGGGATCATGCAGGCTCTAAACAAAGCTTCTAAACCCTGTACTTGCCATTCTTTTGTGCCCCAAACACTTTTCAAATCAACATTTTTGTCCCAATAATCGAATCCAAAAGTATTCATTTTTTCAAAGAATGAATCAGAATAAATCAATTTTGTGTTGGTTATCATGGTTTTCATCCCTGTCTTGTTTGACAATTTGTAATAAAATGTTTCAGCATTAGTTATGTTAAAACCTGAAAAATATGAATATTTGCCATACACGGTTCTAGAGCTCCCTTTTGGAGGTGTAGCACAATGTTCCCATTGATTAAAATTTAAAACATTTCTAGGTTGTGCAGATTTATGCAAGAAATGGTTACCATAATGGTTATAGCAGTACATGCTGTCATAATTTGTAGAACCCTGCAAATAATCATGTTTTGTAAATTTAGCAGACATTACTAAGTCAGACATCATATTGTTTATACTTTCAAAGTCCCAATCATCAGCAAATGAGTTTGGTTTTGCAAAGTCACTCAAGGAGATCTTGATTTGGTGTGGATATTTCAGGATCTCGACCGGACCATAAATTTCATAGTCAGTGTTGTCCCAGGCTACCCCACCAGATATTGGAATTGCTGTGAAGTTGGCTGAAGAAAGTTCTGAAGAAAGTTCTCTTTTCTCGACGTGTGAAGATGTGTGTGGTTTGAGGACCAAGTTGATGTTCTGACTTGCTGTGTCCATTTTAGCATATTTTCCCTCAATGAAGCGTCCCAAGGTAAATACCATGATGAGCCAAAGTATGAGGATAAATGCACCAAAACCCACCCAAAATTCAATCCATGGAGAAACCAGATATGTTTCTTTCAGTTGTTTCAAAAGTTCCTTAGCATTGTCTTTAAAGGATTTTGATGATGGCTGTGTCTTTTGTTCGCTGAAGCCGTCAGAGGAATCATCGAAGTTGATGAAGTAACCGGATGCAGTTCTATCAATTGTTCCAATTGGTTCAGGATTTTTGTTTTTTGCATTTTCACTTGGTACTTCTGTATAGATTGGTGTGTCTCTGCTAAATGTCTTTATTTGGGTTTTCAGAGGTCTAAGTTCTATTGCATTGTTGCATAGTCCTTGTTGTTCTTCTGTAGGCGTTTCGAATGTGATGAGCCTCTTTGATAGGACCTCTGTACTGGTAGCAAACCTTGGTGTTCTGCTACTTATTGGGAGTCCACTTGGCCTACTGTTGGTTATCGGCCACATGTTGTGGTTTTACCAGGTCGATGGATACAACTCGGTTCTCCTTTTTTCCAGCAAGTGGCGGTAGTACAACTGATCTTGTCCCGTTGACAGACAAGACAGGAACTGCTTTTCTGTAAGAAGGCCCAAATTCCTTCTTTACCGCGATCTTCTCCCTGACTAGATCCCCGATTTTTGGAATCCAGACAGGTCTTGCTGGGACAGGTGGTGATTCTTCAGTGGTCGTTGGCTGTTCTTTCAACTGTATGTTGCTCAGGTCTTTTCTTGTTTTGTTTAAGTCCTGCAAAATAGCCAAACGGTCTTTGACATCAAAGCTTTTTTCTGTTACCACTGAAGTCTGACTATCAAGGTCAGAGATCAACATCCTAGTTCCGAATAATAATTCGTACGGACTGAATCCCTTCAGAGAATTTCTTGGCAAGTTATTTAGACTACGTTGGACACTTATTAGATGTTTGACCCACCCAGCTCCCGAACCTAATACCCTTTCTATTATAGATTGCTTTCTGTCTTGGTTTTTTCTTTACACCATCCCATACCCTCAGGAAGGAAGTGAGAAGATTCCCGCTGGGCTGTGCTCATTTGGCCATTCTTTCCCCCCCCAGGCTGGATTGCCTGAGAAAAGGAAAAAAAATGGTCGAACGTAGCATGCTCTTAGCGTATATGCCATTTAGACTCGCAAATCTTGTATAACAGTCCGGACGTCAGCCGAGTGCTGTGGATCTACATTATAAGTGGGAACTAGCCTGTATATGTTAATCGCAAGCCATTCTTTTTAGTGGTGATGTTATCTGCCTTGATACGACGAGGTATTAAACTGCTTCTCTCCCCACTGCGATCTCTGTTGCAGTTTGGGCAGTTTTTTACAAACATGGTGTAGTGCAGGCTCATGCCTGGCCACCAGTACCGTGATTGTAATTCTTCCAGAGAATCTTTTAATTTAAGGTGTCTGAGACCCTCGCCCATGTGTGCGTCTGCGATTAACAAGTTTCTCCTGTCCATGTTTGGAATCACTCTATCCCCCACTCCAGGGATTCGAGCAAAAGGAATGGAGTTTGCATCTATGATGTATGTGTAATTGAGTGGATAGTTGATCGGTAACGCCGAGCAGTCGCCTTTTGATGACGTTTTTACTGCCAGCAATGTTTCGCCGTCAATGTATTTTAATGTACGCTTTTTTCGATCTACGGGAGCCGGTTTACTGGCTGCCGCTGCGGCTGTTTCAGCCAATGAATTCCCTACAACGTGAACGCCATCACGCTGGTGACTCAGTGAGTGTGTCACGTGAGTCTTTGGTAGTTCTTTTTTCAAAAGAGCTACCTGTTCCCAGAGCAGTCTCTGCTTTATTGGTGCATCCGTGTCATCTTTGTAATCGTTCTGAATCCAGGTCTGCAAATCCTTGTTATATGCTTTGACGCAGAAATATGAATCTGACACTATAAGTGTCGGGAATTCGCGATCCGCATTATCTAGCGCCATTTTCAAAGCTAATATTTCAGTTTGTAGTTCTGAATTAGTTTCTACTGAGTGTGATTTTGTTAACAGAGGTCTTAGTTTACCTCCGTGCCACACTTCTTTTGTAATCTCACATGTGGGATTGTATGCATGTTCTCCCCAAACGGAGGGTTGAGCATGTCCGTCTGTATAGATTACACAGGCGTAATGTCGTAGAGGCAGAATGTCGATTGGCAGAGGATACGTTTTTTCATATTTTAGATTTTTTAATTCTTCTAGTTCTGGATCAAAGAAGTAATATACTTTGTCCGTTGTGATTGAATTTACCCATTGTAACCATTCTGGATCCAATGTTGTTGTTGGTAAATTACACGGTGTTGTTAATGCCTCAAAGGCTGATTCTGCTGTTCTGACTGTGATATGTCTACCGTCAGCTATGTCTTTTTCTCTAGCTATTGCGGTTTGAACTGCTTGAACAATTTTTCCTTTGTTGTTGAATCTCTGTTCAGCTTTTGTGTACAAATGTGATTTGAATGCAATTGGTACCTTATCTCCCTCATTAGAGGTTAGGTATGTGAATCCGCATCTCCCTGGGATGACTCGGATCACAAGGTTGCGTGTATTATCACGGGTTTCTAATTTTGTTTTAATTAGCATGTCTGTTTGTAAGGATCTCAAAATTTCTGTGTGTGCTTGAGTCCAACTGGATCTTTTAAAGTCTGGTTTAATTAGATCATAAAGGGGTTTGACCCTTTCTGCGTAATTTGCAATATATGTTCTTCCGAAATTTAGGAAGCCTAGAATTGACTGTAGGTTTTTTAGTGTTTTAGGAGCTTGGATTACGGCACATTTCTCTAGGAAATTGTCTGCCAGGCTTTTGCCTTCACTTGATAACTCATATCCTAAGAATAGGACCGTCAGATGGGCAATTCTGGACTTTTTGAAGTTGAATTTGTAACCCTCTGCAGCGAAACCAAGTATTATGGTGTTCACTCTTTTCAAGTGAGTCTCCAAGTCATCATCTGTTAAGTAAATGTCGTCGACATAAGATAATGCTTCATCATCATATAGTTGTAGTAATTCTGTTACTCTCGCTGAGAATACCCCCGGGCTGTTCTTGTACCCCTGGGCTAACCGACAGAATTGTTTTTGAGTGCCATTTACTGAAAATGCAGTTAAATATCTGCTCTCTGGTGCTATGTTTTGACAAAAGAATCCGTTGGAGATGTCCAAGGTTGTTTTGTATTTTTTGCGCACTATGTTATTCATTAGTGCAGCACTGTGTGAGTTTTGCACTGCAAAAGTTTTGCAACATGTGTTAAGGTGTCGGTAATCCAAAACTAGACGGTACGAATTGTCTGGTTTGGAGACCGGAAATAAAGGATTGTTCATTTGTGAGGTGCAAGTTTCAATCACCCCTTGGTATTCTAGCTGATCTAGTATTTCATTTACCTGTTTTTTAGCTTCTTGCTTAATTGGGTACTGCCTTTGTGCAGTAGGTTGTGATTTTAACTGGATTTTGTGAGGAGGAGAATCCTCATCCCATCCTACATGATTTTTATATAAAGCAGGTGCTAAGGCCACTGCCCACTTTCTAGCAAGTGTATATTTTTTATGAATCGGTATTTGATTCGAGAAGGCAGGCATAATTACTTCTTCGCCATGAGGGCACTCCCTGACAAACTCTGGTGGCCAGTCTTTTTCAGCTAGAAGGATGTCATAGCCTTTGGATAAGTTATCCCAAAATAGTCCCCTTATTTTCCTAGTCTTATCTCCCTCTATACGTAATGTTATCTCGTATATTTTGTGGGGCTTGCTAACTCTGGTATCTGCAGTTTCCACTTGAAGGTATTCATTTGTGTCCACTGTCTCCAGATGATTCATAAGGACTTTGCGAGCTATGCTCACCTCTGCTGCGCTGTCTAGCATTGTCTGAGCCCATTCTCCGTTTTTCAGTTGTGTCCTCAGTATTCTCGGCATTGTTAACTACCTTGATACTGGCTACCTTCTTTTTTGGAAATTGTGATTTCTTTTTCAGTTGAGCAGGTTCCTTGTCTTTGGACTTGGCGTGCTCTTCTGATCGTCCTCTTCTTTCCGATTTCTGCGAGGAATTCTGAAAAGATTGAGAGGGACGTGTATCAATGTCTTGATATCTATCAGGTTTTTTAATATTATCCCTATTTCTAAGGTTATATCTATTCCCAGAGGGTTCACTCTGAGGTGACCTTTGTCTCGGGTTTGGAGATTTCTCTCTTCGCCTAGGAGACCTTCCTCTGGACTGGAATTTCTTTTCTTTAGGATTGGATTGGTTATTTCCATCCCAGTTCTTTTTTGGTGAATTATTATTAAAAAATATTTTTTCTGGACTTGTAGTCAGTTGCGGTTTTACTGGTATTCCACCTAGACTATCTCTGCCTAGTTCTTCATAGGATTTTTCTATGATTCTGGCAATTTCAGCTGGTTGGTCTGCTATATCTGTCTCTTTTAACCTCTGGCGGATCGCCACGTTTGCTGCTTCACCTTTTATGTTGGCTAGTAATATAGCCGAGACTTGCTTGAAGTCTTTCAGTAATTTCATACCAAGAGTTAAAGCAGGTTCTGGACCGTATTCATCTTGAATTTGTTTTAGCACATCTGGTATCACCGAAATGGATGGAACACCGTGCGTTTTTGTATAGATGGAAGCAAAGACTGTACCCCAAGTGTCACAGTCCTCAATGTGTGGTGCGATTCCCATTGGGAGACATATAGTCAGAATCCTGTGTTTTTCTAATGGGGTGGTGTCAGGAAACACCGCCTCTATTTGGGTAATTTTCTGTGCCAACCAGAATGGTATTTGTTCCCGTTTAGCTGGAACTTTACCTAGGCAGGATTGGATGTTCTGTGGTGTAATTTTATTTGTGTTCCCCTGGTGAGGGGTCAGCTGTGGAAGTTTAATCGCTGGCTGAATTGTTGAAGTCCGCATTACATACTGAACTAATTGTCTGTGAATTTTTAGTAGTTGTTTTAGCTGTATTAACAGCTCTGCTGCAGGCATTCTTTCGATGTCTGGATGTGGTGTGTATCCGGCTAGGACCGGCCACGTTGCTCCTGGTCTTCCTAAAGGACCGAGCCTTGTAATGTGATTGTTATGTATTAGGGCGCCATCAAATAAGAGCAAATGCTCTTGGAATTTGAGTGGTACTTCCACCTCCTCGAAAGGAGTGTACGTTTCAGGAGGTTCCTCTACTTTGTAATAGTGGAAGTACTTTGTTACAGCATTTGCTGCTGGAAAATGTATCCATGTATAGTATACCTCTGTCTGCCGATATTCGTGTGCCTCAATTACGAATATGACTGTGCCACCTCTAGGTGTCAGTCCATTTTCTATAAGTTTTAAGGTTATAGATCTCCTTTTAATGACCGGAATAAGTATTATATCCGCGTCTGCTGCTTGCATGGTAGCATCAGCATCTGCTATTTCAGTAGCTATTCTAATTGCCTCTCTTTCTCCATCACTGTCTCCCATTTTACTGACAGGATGGTATTATTTTTGTTTGCAGATCAGGTTTCTTTATGGAAACAGAGATTAGATGCACAATATTCTGGAACTGTTTTATCCTTCAACGTTGACTAGACCAAGAACCATACATAGGAGTTCCCTCCTGCGAGGTTTTGGAGGATATTATAACCTTTCACCCACTCCAGACGTCTTTGGAGTATTTGGGAAAAGGGGTCTGAGTGAGAAAGCACGACTGAGTTACTCTAAATGTCTTACGTTAGTTTTATCGCCCTTTCCAAACGCGTTGGGCGCCATGTAGTGTAGCTCCTATTTTCCCAATAGGCTCTGCGCATTGGAATAGTACCTACAGCAGTAAAGGCCTAGGCCAGACGTTAACTAGGTCTACTACTGTCGATACTAGACTTAATTTTTGGGTTTGCCAGCTAAGCTCAGAGTTCGCTAGAAACTTTCTCGAATGTTCAAGGAAGGATTAACTCCCCTGATTAGACAAGAAGGGATTTAGTTTCTGACAACCATAGAACATGACAACTTTGCTCTCCCCTAATCAAGAGTCAATCTCGAGAGTCGTGTGAGCACAAGGCAATTATTTTACTCAGTCAGTACGTGCATTCTTAGTCTCATCAGAATGTAGAGAAAAGGAAGAGACGGGCGTGTTCAATAAAAGATGTTATTTATTGATCAGTCTCTTTTCTCGTACAAGAGAAATGGATCGATATTATTGCAATACTTATAGTTAAGTAAAGTGCATACATTAGAAGCAATAGTATAAAATAATACTGTAAAAACATTGATATGGTTTCTGAGCCATATGATGTTTAAAATGATTAAAATATATTTACATACACATATACATTTGACTAAACGTACTCAACTGGTGTTTCTAAATACGCCTACCCCGTGTACCTGACCTAAGTCTAATGCGTGGGCGGGAATAGAAAGTTACAGTTTAGTTTAAGTTTGTTTTTGCCAAGTGAATAACTAAAGAATTCTCTAGGAGGGGTTATTCAGTTCTGTACCTGGAATTTAGGATGAATGAGGAATGGTATCTCTTTCTCTGCTCTCGATATTCCAGGCTGCCTGCGAGGGCTGCCCAGAAGCGCCGGTGCTGGGTCTCTCGGCTTGAGATAGCAGCGCGTCTCTCAGCGCGTCAGGAAGGCGGGGCTGCTGCCTGCGGGGTCTGCTTCTGCTCTCGGCTTCGGCAAGTATGGCTGCTCCGTCTTGTCACCACGCGCGTGTTTGCATAGGGCAAGGTCGGCAATATTTATACCTTAAAGGTGCCGGGATTGACGTAAGGATGGACATAGGTACGTCAATAAAGATGTCATACGACTTGCTCGTTAGCACATTCTTTACTAAAGTTCTCTGTGAAATCAAAACAATGGCCGCACGGATTATCCAGGTTGTCATAGGTTTGATTTGTTATGAGAACGTCGTATGCCTTATCAGGGGCTGGAGGAATATCGCTTGTCTAATTAGATCTCAAGCGTTATGACCTAATCAGATAACACGTTCCTGTGCCGTAGTGTGACTGCGTCAGATAACGGTATCTGCATCATGGGGGTTTTCTTGCCTCATGGGCTGACTGTTAGTTAACTAGCTAGTAAGTTTAACCAGAATAGGGTCAGGAATAGGGGGATCGAATCAGAACCTATAGAAATACACGACAAGACCTGCACTGGCTCCCCGTCAACAAGAGAATCACGTTCCGTCTCCTCACCCATGCACACAAGGCCCTCCACGACCTGGGCCCCAGGTACCTCAACAACCGCCTGACCTTCTACACTCCCACCCGCCAACTGCGATCGACAAGCCACGCCCTCGCCGCGGTCCCACGCATCCGAAGAGCCACCATGGGAGGAAGATCCTTCTCCTACCTGGCAGCCAAGATTTGGAACTCCCTCCCCATCTACCTCCGTCGTACCCAAGACCACCTCTCCTTCAGGAAGCAACTCAAGACCTGACTGTTCGAGCAGTAGCGGACCCCCCTCCCCCAGCGCCTTGAGACCCTCCGGGTGAGTAGCGCGCTATACAAATTTCGTGATTGATTGATATCTGACTGTATTCTAAGCATTGTGGTCCCAGCAGCTATTTTGCCATCTCCCCAAAGATATAAGAACAGCCTGGGGGTATTCTCAATATGAGTAACTGAGTTACTCCAACATTTTGATCAGTTAGCATTGTCCTATGTGAATGATATTTATCTGACGGACAATGACTTGAAAAGGCACTTAACCAGGGTGAGCAACATTATCATCGTATTTGCCTCTGAGGGCTAAAAATTTGACTTTAAAAATTAAAAAAAAGCCCACCTCGGTGTCCTATTTCTTGGATACGAGCTTTCAAGTGAAGGATAAAACTGACAGCTAACTTTTTATAAAAGTGTGTGCTGCTCCAACCTCCAAAAACAATAAAAAACTTACAATCAATACTGGAATTCCTAAATTTTGGCAGAACATACATTTTGGATTAAGCAGAAAGAGTAAAACCTTTCTAAAAAATTTAATAAAACCTGACTTTTCAGTCAAACATTGGACACAGGAACATTCTAATATCCTACGTTCATTACAAGAAGAGATGATTGCTTCCAAACACTTCCAAACACACGTAAATGTACGCCACTTGGTAATCCGTGTAATAGCAGGTCGATGCTGGTACACTTACTTAACCTTCAATGAAGGCGAAACAGTACCAATCGCAAACACTTGAATGATTAGATCACGGTGGAAACAACAGACACAAGAGTGAGCGTCCCACCTAACTTACATGAGATAACACTCCAAATAAAGGAGGACAAGACCAGGAAAGTTAAAGGTCTCTTTTGGGAAAATCTGTCATCTGGGTATGACTACCTATTAGCAGAACAAGATTGTCCGCCAGTATTCGTTATGTAGTACCTAGGGGGGGAAAACATAATTTCTCCAGCATTTTCCGAACTTGTTCCCGTACATCTTACACATGCATATGTATGGGAGTGGGCAGTAGCCCTAGTTCCAGCATTGTATAAAAATCATACAGGGTGGATTGAGGAGTCAACCCACCACGTATTTTCGTTAAAAGTTTCACCAAATGCTCAGAGGTGGTAATACCCCACATAAAGCAAGAAGCTAAAAAACAGGTCAGGGAGACCTTAGATCAACTTAGATACCAAGGGATGATCGAAAATTGCACCTCACCAATGAAAAATTCTTTGTTTCCAGAATCGAAACCAGATAATTCTCATTGTCTAGTTTTAGACTACAGACACTTAAACACTTGCACAAAGACATTCGCTGTCCAAGATGCACACAGTACTGAATTAATGAATAACATTGAGTGGAAAAAATACTAAACTACACTTAATATCTCAAATGGATTTTTCTGCCAAACTATAGTGCCTGAAAGCAGGTATCCTCTCCCTCACCAACGACCCTGCCACCGCGAGAACCAACCTACATGAAGGGATGAAAGAAGTAGCCAAATGGATGAAGAACAGCCGCCTGAAACTGAACTCAGACAAGACGGAAGTCCTCATCCTTGGCACATCTCCCTCCGCCTGGGACGACTCCTGGTGGCCCCTGGCCCTAGGCAGCGCACCCAAACCAACGGACGATGCCCGCAACCTGGGCTTCATCCTGGACTCCTCCCTCTCGATGACCAGACAGGTCAACGCTGTCTCATCATCGTGTTTCAACATCCTACGCATGCTCCGAAAGATCTTCCGATGGATCCCCACCGAAACCAGGAAGACGGTCACCCAAGCACTCATCACCAGCCGATTGGACTACGGAAACACCCTCTACACCGGAACCACAGCCAAACTGCAGAAAAGACTCCAACGCATCCAGAACGCCTCCGCACGACTCATCCTGGACATCCCCCGACACAGCCACATCTCCGGACACCTGAGAGACCTGCACTGGCTCCCCGTCAACAAGAGAATCACGTTCCGTCTCCTCACCCATGCACACAAGGCCCTCCACAACCTGGGCCCCAGGTACCTCAACAACCACCTGACCTTCTACACTCCCACCCGCCAACTGCGATCGACAAGCCACGCCCTCGCCGCGGTCCCACGCATCCGAAGAGCCACCATGGGAGGAAGATCCTTCTCCTACCTGGCAGCCAAGATTTGGAACTCCCTCCCCATCTACCTCCGTCGTACCCAAGACCACCTCTCCTTCAGGAAGCAACTCAAGACCTGACTGTTCGAGCAGTAGCGGACCCCCCTCCCCCAGCGCCTTGAGACCCTCCGGGTGAGTAGCGCGCTATACAAATTTCGTGATTGATTGATTGATTGATTGATATCTGACTGTATTCTAAGCATTGTGGTCCCAGCAGCTATTTTGCCATCTCCCCAAAGGTATAAGAACAGCCTGGGGGTATTCTCAATATGAGTAACTGAGTTACTCCAACATTTTGATCAGTTAGCATTGTCCTATGTGAATGATATTTATCTGACGGACAATGACTTGAAAAGGCACTTAACCAGGGTGAGCAACATTATCATCGTATTTGCCTCTGAGGGCTAAAAATTTAACTTTAAAAATTAAAAAAAAGCCCACCTCGGTGTCCTATTTCTGGGATACGAGCTTTCAAGTGAAGGATAAAACTGACAGCTAACTTTTTATAAAAGTGTGTGCTGCTCCAACCTCCAAAAACAATAAAAAACTTACAATCAATACTGGAATTCCTAAATTTTGGCAGAACATACATTTTGGATTAAGCAGAAAGAGTAAAACCTTTCTAAAAAATTTAATAAAACCGGACTTTTCAGTCAAACATTGGACACAGGAACATTCTAATATCCTACGTTCATTACAAGAAGAGATGATTGCTTCCAAACACTTCCAAACACACGTAAATGTACGCCACTTGGTAATCCGTGTAATAGCAGGTCGATGCTGGTACACTTACTTAACCTTCAATGAAGGCGAAACAGTACCAATCGCAAACACTTGAATGATTAGATCACGGTGGAAACAACAGACACAAGAGTGAGCGTCCCACCTAACTTACATGAGATAACACTCCAAATAAAGGAGGACAAGACCAGGAAAGTTAAAGGTCTCTTTTGGGAAAATCTGTCATCTGGGTATGACTACCTATTAGCAGAACAAGATTGTCCGCCAGTATTCGTTATGTAGTACCTAGGGGGGGGAAACATAATTTCTCCAGCATTTTACGAACTTGTTCCCGTACATCTTACACATGCATATGTATGGGAGTGGGCAGTAGCCCTAGTTCCAGCATTGTATAAAAATCATACAGGGTGGATTGAGGAGTCAACCCACCACGTATTTTCGTTAAAAGTTTCACCAAATGCTCAGAGGTGGTAATACCCCACATAAAGCAAGAAGCTAAAAAACAGGTCAGGGAGACCTTAGATCAACTTAGATACCAAGGGATGATCGAAAATTGCACCTCACCAATGAAAAATTCTTTGTTTCCAGAATCGAAACCAGATAATTCTCATTGTCTAGTTTTAGACTACAGACACTTAAACACTTGCACAAAGACATTCGCTGTCCAAGATGCACACAGTGCTGAATTAATGAATAACATTGAGTGGAAAAAAATACTAAACTACACTTAATATCTCAAATGGATTTTTCTGCCAAAGTATAGTGCCTGAAAGCAGGTATCCTCTCCCTCACCAACGACCCTGCCACCGCGAGAACCAACCTACACGAAGGGATGAAAGAAGTAGCCAAATGGATGAAGAACAGCCGCCTGAAACTGAACTCAGACAAGACGGAAGTCCTCATCCTTGGCACATCTCCCTCCGCCTGGGACGACTCCTGGTGGCCCCTGGCCCTAGGCAGCGCACCCAAACCAACGGACCATGCCCGCACCTAGGCTTCATCCTGGACTCCTCCCTCTCGATGACCAGACAGGTCAACGCTGTCTCATCATCGTGTTTCAACATCCTACGCATGCTCCGAAAGATCTTCCGATGGATCCCCACCGAAACCAGGAAGACGGTCACCCAAGCACTCATCACCAGCCGATTGGACTACGGAAACACCCTCTACACCGGAACCACAGCCAAAATGCAGAAAAGACTCCAACGCATCCAGAACGCCTCCGCACGACTCATCCTGGACATCCCCCGACACAGCCACATCTCCGGACACCTGAGAGACCTGCACTGGCTCCCCGTCAACAAGAGAATCACGTTCCGTCTCCTCACCCATGCACACAAGGCCCTCCACGACCTGGGCCCCAGGTACCTCAACAACCGCCTGACCTTCTACACTCCCACCCGCCAACTGCGATCGACAAGCCACGCCCTCGCCGCGGTCCCACGCACCGGAAGAGCCACCATGGGAGGAAGATCCTTCTCCTACCTGGCAGCCAAGATTTGGAACTCCCTCCCCATCCACCTCCGTCGTACCCAAGACCACCTCTCCTTCAGGAAGCAACTCAAGACCTGACTGTTCGAGCAGTAGGGGACCCCCCCCCCAGCGCCTTGAGACCCTCCGGGTGAGTAGCGCGCTATACAAATTTCGTGATTGATTGATTGATTGATTGATATCTGACTGTATTCTAAGCATTGTGGTCCCAGCAACAATTTTGCCATCTCCCCAAGGGTATAAGAACAGCCTGGGGGTATTCTCAATATGAGTAACTGAGTTACTCCAACATTTTGATCAGTTAGCATTGTCCTATGTGAATGATATTTATCTGACGGACAATGACTTGAAAAGGCACTTAACCAGGGTGAGCACCATTATCATGGTATTTGCCTCTGAGGGCTAAAAATGTAACTTTAAAAATTAAAAAATAGCCCACCTCGGTGTCCTATTTCTGGGATACGAGCTTTCAAGTGAAGGAAAAAACTGGCAGCTAACTTTTTATAAAAGTGTGTGCTGCTCCAACCTCCAAAAACAATAAAAAACTTACAATCAATACTGGAATTCCTAAATTTTGGCAGAACATACATTTTGGATTACGCAGAAAGAGTAAAACCTTGGAGAAGTGTGGCTCACTGGTTAGAGGCGGCAGACCCGTAAGCAGAGAACGGCCCGGGACCAGGGTTCTATTCCCGACGCGGCAGGGTCGTGGACCAGGGTCAGCGGACTCGATAATTCTCGCCTCGGTGCCTACTCTAGTCAGAAACCACACTCGGCAACTCTGGGCATCAGCTTGCCTCATCTTCACAACGGCCCCCCCAGACCGCCGGGGATGCTTGGTCGCACCTCAGAGATACCCATCAGGGACCATCTCTCAGGGTGAGCCAGGACGGGTTCCCCAGCGGTCGAAGCGTGGAGATACTCCTCCGGGAGTCGATTCCTAGCGCTATATAAACCCGCAATTAAATTAAATTAAATTAAAAAATTAATAAAACCTGACTTTTCAGTCAAACATTGGACACAGGAACATTCTAATATCCTACGTTCATTACAAGAAGAGATGATTGCTTCCAAACACTTCCAAACACACGTAAATGTACGCCACTTGGTAATCCGTGTAATAGCAGGTCGATGCTGGTACACTTACTTAACCATCAATGAAGGCGAAACAGTACCAATCGCAAACACTTGAATGATTACATCACGGTGGAAACAACAGACACAAGAGTGAGCGTCCCACCTAATTTACATGAAATAACACTCCAAATAAAGGAGGACAAGCCCAGGAAAGTTAAAGGTCTCGTTTGGGAAAATCTGTCATCTGGGTATGACTACCTATTAGCAGAACAAGATTGTCCGCCAGTATTCGTTATGTAGTACCCTAGGGGGGAAAACATAATATTTCCAGCATTTTACGAACTTGTTCCCATACATCTTACACATGCATATGCATGGGAGTGGGCAGTAGCCCTAGTTCCAGCATTGTATAAAAATCATACAGGGTTGAATGAGGAGTCAACCCACCACGTATTACCGTTAAAAGTTTTACCAAATGCTCAGAGGTAATACCCCATATAAAGCAAGAAGCTAAAAAACAGGTCAGGGAGACCTTATATCAACTTAAATACCAAGGGGTGATCGAAAATTGCACCTCACCAATGAAAAATCCTTTGTTTCCAGAATCGAAACCAGATAATTCTCATCGTCTAGTTTTAGACTACAGACACTTAAACACTTGCACAAAGACATCCGCTGTCCAAGATGCACACAGTGCTGAATCAATGAATAACATTGTGTGGAAAAAATGCTAAACTACACTTGATATCTCAAATGGATTTTTCTGCCAAAGTATAGTGCCTGAAAGCAGGTATCTGACTGTATTCTAAGCATTGTGGTCCCAGCTGCAATTTGGTCATCTCCCCAAGGGTATAAGAACAGCCTGGGGGTATTCTCAATATGAGTAACTGAGTTACTCCAACATTTTGATAAGTTAGCATTGTCCTATGTGGATGATATTTATCTGACGGACAATGACTTGAAAAGGCACTTAACCAGGGTGAGCACCATTATTATGGGATTTGCCTCTGAGGGCTAAAAATTTAACTTTAAAAAATGAAAAATAGCCCACCTCGGTGTCCTATTTCTGGGGTACAAGCTTTTAAGTGAAGGAAAAAAACTGGCAGCTAACTTTTTATAAAAGTCTGCGCTGCTCCAACCTCCAAAAACAATAAAAAACTTACAATCAATACTGGAATTCCTACATTTCGGCAGAACATACATTTTGGATTACGCAGAAAGAGTAAAACCTTTCTACAAATGAATAAAACCTGACTGCACGCCGGCCGAGCCTACCTTGCTCCACTGAGGCGTCTCCACGGCTCCCTGCTCTCGTTGGCGGCCGGGCTTAGCTCCGCCGTGCCTCCCTGCACTGTCCTGCACGCCCTGACTGGCCGGGCTTGGCTCCGCCGGTCTGGACGGAACCACAACTCCCAGCAGCCTTGACGCCAGGACACCGTCCCCCTCACTCTCCAGCGCCAGGAGGCGCATAAAACTCTGCCTGCTGCCGAGGACCTGGTGGCAGTTTTGAAAGGGGTCTGCACGCCGGCCGAGCCTACCTTGCTCCGCTGAGGTGTCTCCACGGCTCCCTGCTCTCGTTGGCAGCTGGGCTTAGCTCCGCCGTGCCTCCCTGCACGCCCTGACTGGTTGGGCTTGGCTCCGCTGCGCTGTCCTGCACGCCCTGACTGGCCGGGCTTGGCTCTGCCGGTCGGGACGGAACCACAAATCCCAGCAGCCTTGACGCCAGGACACCGCCCCCCTCACTCTCCAGCGCCGGGAGGCGCATAAAACTCTGCCAGCTGCCGAGGACCTGGTGGCAGTTTTGAAAGGGGTCTGCACACCGGCCGAGCCTACCTTGCTCCAATGAGGCGTCTCCACGGCTCCCTGCCTCGTTGGCGGCCGGGCTTAGCTCCGCCGTGCCTCCCTGCACGCCCTGACTGGTTGGGCTTGGCTCCGCTGCGCTGTCCTGCACGCCCTGACTGGCCAGGCTTGGCTCCACCGGTCGGGACGGAACCACAACTCCCAGCAGCCTTGACGCCAGGACACCGCCCCCCTCACTCTCCAGCGCCAGGAGGCGCATAAAACTCTGCCTCCTGCCGAGGACCTGGTGGCAGTTTTGGAAGGGGTCTGGACGCCGGCCGAGCCTACCTTGCTCCGCTGAGGCGTCTCCACGGCTCCCTGCTCTCGTTGGCGGCCGGGCTTAGCTCCGCCGTGCCTCCCTGCACGCCCTGACTGGTTGGGCTTGGCTCCGCTGCGCTGGCCAGCACGCCCTGACTGGCAGGGCTTGGCTCCGCCGGTCGGGACGGAACCACAACTCCCAGCAGCCTTGACGCCAGGACACCGCCCCCCTCACTCTCCAGCGCCAGGAGGCGCATAAATCTCTGCCTGCTGCCGAGGACCTGGTGGCAGTTTTGAAAGGGGTCTGCACGCCGGCCGAGCCTACCTTGCTCCGCTGAGGCGTCTCCACAGCTCCCTGCTCTCGTTGGCGGCCGGGCTTAGCTCCGCCGTGACTCCCTGCACGCCCTGACTGGTTGGGCTTGGCTCTGCTGCGCTGTCCTGCTCGCCCTGACTGGCCGGGCTTGGCTCCGCCGGTCGGGACGGAACCACAACTCCGAGCAGCCTTGACGCCAGGACACAGCCCCCCTCACTCTCCAGCGCCTGGAGGCGCATAAAACTCTGCCTGCTTCCTCGTCTCGCGAGACCGCGCGCGGGATGTGCTGGGCGAAGCCCGGGCAAAGGGTGGGCCCTCTTAGGCCCTCAGAAGCCAGAAGAGACTGGGCTGGGCCGGGTCCCTTGGCTCCACAGATAAAGCATAGTGTAAGGTAACTATTGCTGTAGGAGGGTGAACGCTTTCACTATAGAACTGATTGTGGCATCAAGTAGAACCATGGTTAAAAAGACTCCAATGTCCACACGGGCGACTACTAGGAAATTAACGCTAGCCCAAAACCCGCTTCCAACTCTAACTGCCATTGATATAATGTTGCAACAAACAATCGGGGTTGTAGTTGCCGCTATAGAAAACACCGAAAGGCGCCTCTCAATACCACCGAGTATGTGCCTGATAACCCCGTCCACACAAGGAGTTAATTTACCTGTAAATACTTCTATTACAACAGCCATATCACAGGATTCCATTCTACTAGACTCTTATGCAGATTTGCCAGGGAATGTGCAAGATCTAGACAAGGCACCACAACAGTCACCATCTACCGTGTGTGCTTCCCGGGAGAGTAGGCTGTCAATAACTCCTAATTTAAAAGCTAGTGAGATTCTTTATCCATCTACAGCAACTGAGGTGCCCAGTGTTAGAGTGGAGTGAGGTGGCTGTGGTACCAATGACACTAACTCAATAGTTGAGCTAGCTAACACCAGTCTAACAAGTTGCATGAGTGATTATGGAACCGGTCGGTCTAAACATAAATCTGCCCACAGCAGGAAACTGGTAGTCGCAAATAGACAAGGGAAGAGACACAGGAGTAAAAAGAAGAGATTAATCCAAACCACATTGAAACAAGGGAGGGTGGGAGAGACACCGCAGCAGAGCGGAAATCTAATGTTGAATGAAAATTATGCTTTTGCCCAGCAAAATTCACCACCCATTAACATGGAAGGTCTCATACACCAATTAGAACTAATGGTAAAGTCTCACATTACACCGATGGCTGAAAGACTGAAGGTCCTAACAGACAAAGTGGAGACTCTTGAGAAGCTGGGTATAGCTAATTTAGATTTGTTAGAACATCTTAATACACAAATCAAGCTGACCACAAGTAATGTGTCAAAGGGTAAACCCGGTAATAACCAGAATAACAGCGAAATAAGAGCATCTAGCCCTTCGCCTACGGTTGTAGTAGCCACTGCCCCAAAAATATGACCTACCAATACCTCCATTAATATAATGGGACAGAAACCTGATGTGGGACAAAGGGAGAAAGGGGGTTGTACACCTAACAACAGGGACAGGACAGTGCCAGGGCGGCATATTAATAACATAATCCCGGCAACGATTAATCTCCCACCAGAGTGTAGTCTGTACGTAGCTATTCTCGCTAACGTACCAAAGCTCAAGCCCACCCAATTTGAAAACCAGCAAACCCTTAAGAATAAAACCCTGTATTGGCTTGCTCAAAATTGTGGGTTTCCAATGCGTGGGGCAAACAAAAATATTTCTACACAGAGAGTAGGTTGGTTGGGACCTAGCAAAAAGGAGATAAATGGGGACTGCATAGTTATACATTTTAGGATTCCTGAATGGGCCAGAGATTCCATCTTAAATGCACCCATACCCTCCAAACATGAATATAATACAACCTTGCTCCCCCTAGACTATTTCTATAGGAGTCAGACAGGGAAACAAGCTATAACACGAACTGTTGACTGTCCTAGAGCTGTCCATCCTAACCTCTTCAATGTAGCCTATGAACCAGCACCTTTGTATAATCTATGGGATGATATTACAATTCCGACCTACAACAGATTCCAGGTGTTTGGTTCATTAGAAGAGAATGACTGACTGAGGGAACAATCCATAGTATCACAATCTGAAGCAACCACATCTGGGGGAATGGCTGTAATTGATCAAGGGCTGCTGTGTATAAACAGGGCAGAAGGGGACACTGATGTGAGCTTAGTAAGTAGTGACCAATATAAAATTAATGAAATAGCCCAGTCTGATGTTATCCCCTGTATGGAAAAGACTATGAATGTGAGTCCTGTGAGATTTGAAGTGACCACACACTATGACTTATTAGCTGATAGCTCTGCTGAATGCTTAAAGGTTATTACCTGGAACATAGCGGGAATTACTGCTAAAATAACTACGCCGTTCTGGGATAACTTTATTAAGCAAGGCCACGATATAATTTGTCTCCAGGAGACGTGGCACAGAGCCCAAATACAAGTTGAAGGGTATACATCATACAGTGTGGATGCAATAGCTCCCTTAGTAGGAAGAGCAGGAAGAGCAAAAGGCGGTCTACTGACCTTGGTATCCACTACCCTAACTGAGTTTAGTCCTGGTGGTTATGTGGAGGTGGCTCCGTATGCATCAATCTTACGTCTAGTGCATGGTAAAGGTAGGGATTTAGTCATAGTACATTTTTACAATAATATTGATGGACCCAACCGGGGCATGATTGTACTTGACAGAGCGGGCAATAGAGGGAGTACTTGTGCTATCACGTGATCCCCCAGTAATAATCTGGGTGGGTGATTTTAACATTCAAGCATGTAGTCATGCACAGAAGGGGATTTGTGGCCACCGTGAGGAGTATTTCAATGGAGGTAGTACTGTTTTTAACCATTTCCCGCACACCAATTATGGGAGTGTGTTGAATAATTTGGTAGCCAAATTAGATCTGGTATATTAGACTGTACAAAGAATAAAGATAATGAAGCGTGCCCTACATTTAGAGGGAGAGACGCCCATTCTAATATCGATCGCATTTTGGTATCTAATGGATGTGCCTATTCTAATGTTTGGGTAATAGAGCAAACAGTGAGCGATCATAACAGCATATCGCTGGAATTAACAGGTTGGGGGCAAAAATCTCAAATATATGGAAGACCTGTCCAAGGGATTACAGCTGAAAGACCTAACGGCATGAGAATTAAGTGGACCAGAATTAACCCTACCCAATTTATGGAGGACCTATTTCTAAAATGCAGCAGGGAAATAGGCTACTGTCTAGAACCAAAAGTGATCCCCGGCATTTTACTTGCCAACTTTAAAAAAGTAACCTAAGTAATTGATAACTCACTTAAAGGAAGGAGTCGTAAGTTGAGGAGAATCCATGTGGTTTGGTTTGATAAGCATTGTGCCCAGTCATTAAATAAACTTAAAATAGCACTTGATACCAAGCCCAGGGATATAGATAAAATTAGAGAGGAGCGTCTTAACTATAAGACTGCTATAGCAGCTAGAAAAAAAGATCTGCAAAACGAGGCTTGGCTAAATCTGGATATGGCTGCGGAAACAAAAAATCACAAATTATTCTGGGAAATTGTAAATAGCCCATTTTTAAAGAATGATACATTCCTGAAATTACCTCCCATGTCAGTTGCAGCGCCTGGATTGCCCATTTTACTGGGATTTTTTAATTCGGATTCTAACCCAGATGGGCCAATTATAATTACAGACATAGAGTCTAGTTTTAAATGGAAAAAAATGCAGTTATCTGTGACCCTAACCGAGGTTACTGAAGCAATAAAAAATAGTAAAGGCGGTAAAGCCCCGGGGCCTGATGGGGTGCCTATGGACTTTTACAAATCTGAAATGACCTTATGGGCCCCAATACTAACAAGATATTTTAACGCAGCTACAGAAGACAGGCTTCCACCAACATGGGGTCAGTCCATCATCGTGCCTCTTTACAAGAAAGGCTCTAGGTCGGAGGCACGAAACTACTGCCCCATTTCACTCCTGGACTCGTCAATTAAAATCCTCAGTCGAGTTCTTTTAGAAAGACTGGAAGCCTGGGTAGAGGAAAATAACATCTTATCCCCAGTGCAGTACGGGTTCAGAAAGGGGAGGGGAACAATGGAGCAGTGTGTGAATCTAGAACTTATAGTCAGCAAGTACACAAAAGCCAAAGAGGGCAACTTATTTTTGTGCTTTGCTGACTTGAGTTCAGCATTCGATCTGGTGGAACACTCGCTCCTCTGGCCAGTTTTGTTGGAAATGGGTGCCCCGCTTGAAATCATACACTTCCTGGCCAGATTGTATGAAAACCTGTCCAGTAAAGTTAGATACGGACCTGATGGAGAATGCACACCCTTTTTTAGAACCAACAGAGGTATCCGACAAGGATGTGTGCTTTCCCCACTCCTATTTTCGCTTTTTATAAACCAGATAGACCACATTTTAAGAAGAACTCATGCAGATGCCCCCACTATTAATGGTAACTCAGTCCCAATTCTTTTATATGCGGACGACGTGGTTCTTCTCTCTCGGACCCAAAATGGCCTGCAATGTCTGATTAATAAATTTCATACCTTCACTAAGAGCAGAAAATTGATAATCAACAAAGGAAAGACCCTTACAATGTCGTGTGGTAGGAAGGCAAGAAAAAGCAGGCCCTTTTATCTAGATGGGGAGAAATTAGAATCTGTAAGGAATTTTTGTTACCTGGGCATCACATTCTCAGGAGATGGGAGGTGGACCAATGAACCAGACAGTGTCCGTTTTAAAATGGCAAGAAACACAGGTTGCGTTTTTAGATTTGCAGCGAAATTAGGGGGCCGTAGAATTCAAGAGATGGTATCAATATATAATTCTAGGTGCATATCATCAGCCCTGTATGGGGCTGGGATATGGAGATACCATTCCCAGAGTGCTAACCTAATTCAGCATGAGGAGAATGTTTTCCTGAAACGTTTGCTTTGTGCCCCGGCTTCGGCCTCAAACGAGTTAATACATAAGGAAGTCGGTTTAAATCATGTCAACGATTTAATCGCCCTACGCCCTCTGTCCTTATGGCGATCAATTTGGTCAAAAGAAGAGACAAAATTTACTCAGGATGTGATTAACGACTGTCTAAAGCTTGACCACTGTTCAAAAATTCCTTGGTTATGTCACAACCAATCTTGGTATAAGACACTTTATGGTTGCGACATTTTTGAAGAACCATCATTGGGGACAGGGTTGTCAAAGAAGGAGCTTAAAGCCACTTTCCTGAAACACATAGGTAGTATTAGGATGATTAAATATATAAAACAAAGCAAGTTTAACTCTTATCTAGAATACAATATTAACGAAGGTTTACAATCATACCTCACTGTTGTGAGCAAAAGCTCCCACCGCTTTGTACTATCTCGCCTACGTTTGGGGATTGTGCACCACCCTGTGGCATTCCCAAAAATTAAGAAACCTGGTTTATGTTTATGCCCCTGTGATGGTGCATCTAAGCAGAGTGGCTGTCCTTTTATGTTGTTTTGTAAATTTTATACTTCTTACCGACATTTTTACTTGAAACCCATCTTTTTAAAGTATAACATTCATAATACAAAGAAAGCAATGCAATTGATGTTCAATTTGGAGAGCCCAGATATATGTTTTCATATGGCCACCTATATTTTAAAATGCATCTTTTCACGTAAATCAATCATTGTATGAATTCAAAACACAACCTCGACTTTATGCACTTTATTACTGCTAGCTTGTATACGAATATTGGTTGTATGTACCTATATGCACTTTAATTTTGCTAATTTGCACACGTGCCAGAAAATGAGTACCTCCAGCACCTATTGCACTTTATTGCTAGTTTGCACATGTATCATCAGGCGACGGTATTAACATGCACTTTAAGACTGCTCATTTGCATGTGTGGCTAAATGTATACTGTACATAGTATTGAAGGCGCTTGGCAAATCAGAGTCGAAGTAAATGAATGATGTATTGTAATTTATTTTGATTGTTGCTACATGGTAGTATTTATACTTACCGAATAAAGCATGTTTGAAACTTGAAACTTGAAACTTGAAACTTTTCTGTCAAACATTGGACACAGGAACATTCTAATATCCTACGTTCATTACAAGTAGAGATGATTGCTTCCAAACACTTCCAAACACACGTAAATGTACGCCACTTGGTGATCCGTGTACTAGCAGGTCGATGCCGGTACACTTACTTAACCTTCATTGAAGGCGAAACAGTACCAATCGCAAAGAAATCACAACTGTACACAAACGCAGAAATGCGTTTCACTTCAACAGAGAAAATCCTGACAGCAGTTCAGACCGCTGTAGCAAGAGAAAGAGCACTGACTCAGGGGAATCGCATAATTGTCGTAACATGGGTACCGGCTTTCAAAGCTGTTTCTAACGCTAGCATTCCAAATGCAAAAGCTTTAAATCTGAGATGGGCTAATTTTCTTACTGCAACGAATGTTGAATATAGATTTGATACAAGTTTAAAAATAAAAGCATTTCTGCAATGCAAACAAGAATATCCTCTACCAAATAAAATCTTGCCCCTAGATCAGTCTGAATACCTTATTTACACTGACAGATCCACGCAACCAGCCATAGAGAGTAAGCAACAATACAGTGCGGCATGTGCTATTGTTAAAGGTTGCATGCAGGATGGAAAGTCCTATCCAAATTGCGCCAAACGCAATCTCTAGGAGACTGCACGGCACAGTTGGCAGAGTTAAAAGCACTGATAGTGGCACTTGTAAATACGGAACATGAATTGCCCACACTAATTGTGCATGATTCCTTTTACTGTGTGCAGTCATACAATAAATATTTACAACATTGGGAACAAAACTGGTTTAAAGATGCAAAAGGTGGCACAATTAAGCATAAAATGCTTTGGGAACAGGTAGTAGAGTTGAAATACGAATTACCAAGGGCTCACGTGATTCAAACACTGAGTCATCAGCGTGATGGCGTTCACGTTGAAGGTAATTCATTGGCTGATGAAGCTGCAAAGGGGGCTGTATGAATGGCTTCCGTAGCTGCAATCAATCATTTTAAAACAAGACTAGACGGTGAAATTATGGTGGCTGTAAATGCTTCTCGCAAAGGCAGCTCAACAGTACCTAAAACATTTAAACTCAAGTACTTACAAGTTAGATGCACAAAACATTCCATATGCTCAGATTCCTGGAGTGGGGGATAGAGTAAAACCAAATATGGATCGTAGGCAAGATTTAATACTAGCAGCATACGAGGGTTTGCGGTCTGTGCACACAGGCGTTACAGCGACCATTTCTTTATTGAAACAGCGCTATTGATTGCTAGGTCTAACAATACAAACTAAGGACTATGTCTTGAAATGTGACATCTGCCAGCAGAGGAAGGAGTCCACCTTAACACGCCCGGCACAGACTGTTGGACCCGGCCTCATGGCGTGGCCTTATTCCCCCCCGCATGGCGGGCCCCGAACGACATCGGCCCTCCGCCGAGCCCCGGGCGGCCCCTTTTTGCCCCATCCTGCACGCCCCATCACTGCCGGTCCGGCTATCATCCCGGACCACCACCACGAACCACGGCCGGAATACGAGGCCGCGCCCGACGCCATCTTGGGCACCCCACGTCACGAACACGTGGCCTCGGCCCCGACCAAGGCCCCAGCGAAGCCCCGACATCGAGGCACCAAGATCCACCCAGGTGGTCGAGTGGCCACTCAACCGATCCAAGAGGAGGGGAGTTTCGATGGCCCTCCAGCCGTCCCCGGACGCCTGGTATCGAACGCCCTCCGGCCTCCCTGGGCGCTGGCTCCACCCCCCTGCTGGGTGTCTGGACACCATCATCCCGGCCCTTCAGGCCCCCAGGCGCGAGGGTCCGGACATCAAAGGACTCCATTCCTATATCTGGGCCAGCCCCGGAGTAGGACGACAGTTGTATCCTGGACTGGAAGCCCTGCTGACGCTGTCGCGGCCGACACCAGAAGAACTCATTTCCTGTAAACCCGAAGTACCCTAAGAGCCTGCTGGCGCTGCCGCGGCTTATCCTCGCTGAATCATCCTGAGAGCCTGCTGGCGCTGCCGCGGCCCACCTTCGCTGAACCATCTTGAGAGCCTGCTGGCGCTGCCGCGGCCCATCTTTGCTGAACCATCTTGAGAGCCTGCTGGCGCTGCCGTGGCCCACCTTCGCTGAACCATCTTTAGAGCCTGCTAGCGCTGCCGCGGCCTATCTTCGCTGATCCATCTCGAGAGCCTGCTGGCACTGCCGCGGCTCGATCCCTCGGAACCCCCCGGCTCGAGGATTGAGAGCTGTGCGTAGGGTATCCCTTCCTACTCCCGTACTGAGACTGTCCCGCTACCCTGTCCCTGATTTACGAGACTTTCCAGATCTTTCTATCTGCCTGTACATACTGCTGAGAACAAGTATCCCTTTACTCTTGATAAAGCCTAAGAACTTATCTTCCTGTGTGGTGTCCATTTGTAGTGTTGTGGTTACTAGGCTGTACGATCTTAGGAGAGGACCCTCACCCAGGAGGGCTCTCGACCACGCTCGGCTACATCTCCGCGGAGAGGTGGACCTAGGGGTGGTCAGTCAGACATCTTCTGCCTCCCCCGGGATCGCCTTTCTAACATTGTTGGCAAGCGACGGGATCCGAGCCGACGCAGATCGTACAGAGAGTGATTCACCCACTACCAAGAAAAACATACTACGACCATGACAACACAGGAAACAAGACCAACTACGGAATTCCAAAAGGAGAAAATGGAAGAGTACAGCCACAAGGAATTGAAACAATTCTGCAAAGACCTGGGCATCGCTACCACTGGCCTAAGCACCAAGGAGGACTTTAAATCGGCCCTACAAGCCTGGGTGGACGCCGGTGACACGCCACCCCAAAATGAAGATAACCCGGGCCCGAACGGAAGCCCAGAGACCAACACGAACCCAGCGGGGGAGAGGCCCACAAATCCAGACATGGGCCTTCCCCACGAGGACACCCGAGAACGAGAAAGGAACCGACTCCACAAATTGGAGCTCGCCTGACTCCGGCTAGACGGAGAACTCCAGCTGACAACGAAAAAACTAGCCCTCGAGCAACTACGGCTAGAAGGAGACCTGGAGGAGAAACGAAGGCAAAGAGACCTCGAGGAAAAAAAACTCATGCTCGAGCACGAGCGCGGCTTAAAAGAAATAGAACTCAAGGCCAAAGCGAACGATGCCAACACATCCGGGGGCAAGACTTCGCCTGTGGGACACGAAGGTGCACATACCCAAGGATGTCGTCAAAGAGTACTTTAAGAACGACGACATCCAACAGTGGTTCAAAGCGTATGAAGTCGCCATGACCGCCCACTGAGTACCCCTCAAGGACTGGGGCGCCGGCCTGTGGGGGAAGTTCGTCAACGAGGGGAGAGACGCCCTGCTAGAGCTTCCCGACGCCGAGATGACCTCGTATGAGCATATGAAACCGCTCTACTCACTCGCTACGGACTCACCCCCGAAATGTACCGGCAGCGATTCCGAGACTGTAAAAAAATCCCCGGTACCACTTGGGTGGAGTACGTGAACTTTTACAGCAGAGCCTTCGAGGGGTGGATCAAAGGCAGCCAGGTCACCACCTATCAGCAGTTGGTCAACCTCATTATATGGGAACACCTTTCCAACAACTGCTTCATCGAACTCCGGCAGCATCTCCTCGACAGCAAATTGACAGAGCCACGAAAACTCGCTGTCGAGGCTGATAGATGGGAGAGCACCCGAGTCCCCCGGAGCCCGAGGGGAGACTACGGCCGGGGATCTCCGGGGAACCACCGACCACGAGGCGGCGGAGGAGGCCTGAGCAGGGGACGGGACGCCCCCACGGGGTCCTCCCCTACCTCCACTTCGCCATCCCTGGGCAGAAGGGGGGTTCCCCTAGCCCGACCCGGGCCCCGCCCGAATGTTACGTGCCACAGATGCCAGCGACAGGGTCATTATGCTAACGACCCCCTATGTCCGATGAACCAGCGACCCGGCACCACCGGCCCGCCGAACCGCCAGATCGCGGCCGCCGCCCTGGGAACCGAAGGCGGCGAAGAAGAAGACATCTACCCCGAGCAGGCCGAGTGGGAGCCCGCCGCTATGATGTTGGCATGCCTGGGTGATCGAGACATGATCCCCCGAGACCCGATCCCAAGCAATACCCAGAAGTACCGCCAATGGGTCACCATCAATGGACGCCGGGCCGAAGCCCTCCGTGACACTGGGGCCAGTGTGACGGCGGTCCGCTGCCACTTAGTGACACCAGAACAGATCCTCCCCAACGTCCTGTGCTGGAGTTCTGGACTTTTTGGTTCCGTCCAGAGGTGTCAGGGATAACACCCGAAGACCCCGGAGTTCCACCTGTCTCGGTGCACAAACAAACAGAAACACGGGCTTCTCGATGGTGGCGTCAAAGACCAAAGGTTTATTACTGCAGGGACACAGAAGTCACAGAAACTACACATGGGCAGTATCTAGGAGCCTGTTCGATTTGTACAAAGAGGGTTGCTCCTTATATACTAAATATTGGGCTTCAGGCAAATTCTTTACATGTTACCACAGTTCTAAACATTCGTGTCTTAAACAATAAATATTTGGCGTTGCACAGGAATCGTCAACAGTATCTGATGTCAAAACATTACAAATGAGGGGTTCCCACTAGTCCATCATAATCCCATGTCAATTCTTCATTCAAGACCCGGACCGCCTCATCGTAAATTTCGTTACCTCCCCCTAATAAAGACCCAGAAGGAAAGGAGCAGAGCCAGGTGCAGAAGATAGAAAGACAGGATAAGAAATGTTTGTGGGTCGTAAATGGGCACGGTTACCAGCTTCGGCCGCCTAATCATGATCAGGCTAACGAACACAAGAACCAGTATAGCAGGACTGGCCTCAGGCTGGGGAGGCAGTTCTTGCCGAGTCATGCTGCCACAGCGTTGCTGGCCTAAGGTGCACGTGTCACTAGCAAGGTGAATCGCCGGTTAAAGCCTACGTGTCCTTTAATGAAAAAGAGGTCATTGCGTGTCCATTGGCTATGTGAGGGCAAGGAATACAAAATGGCTTCCGTGTTCTAAGATGGATGCCACGGGTAGAACAGAAATGTGTTTGTAACTGGAGTGCTCTTGCTCGTAGCATAGCGAAAACACCAGGATATACTAAATGGATCATTTGCGGTTCACTGATACCAAAATTATGTATTTACGACAATGTTACAAACACGAGTAAAATTGTCACGGAACCTCAGACCCTCCTTTTGCCCTTACATAGGCAATTACTCAGTCTATATCAGAGTCAGAGTCTAATTCTATGCTCATTAGGTCAGTGACATGTTGTTGTATCATCATCCTGTCTCGTGCCTTTTCTCCTAATGCAGGTGGTTTTCTGAAACAGGTTGCAGCACAGAGGCTACACAGAGCGGGACCACATTGGATAATAAGACAGCACGAGAACAGAAATACTAGGATGACACCAATGACCATCAGAACCTTCCATCCCCACGCTGATACCAGAGTCCAAAACCACTCCATGAAGGACCAGTTTCCCTTATCTACGTGTATAGAGTCGGAAATCTTATGTAGCTTAGAGATTGCTTCATAGACTGTTGGAGCATTATTTGGAATAAAGACACAGCAGCTCGATTGGATCATTCTGCATACCCCACCTCGATCTGCAAGTATTACGTCTAGAACCATACGGTTCTGCAACGTCATGAGACGATCCGCCTGAAGCTCCGCTGTTAAGTTACTAAGGGCACCAGCAGTTTCTGTAATAGTAGATTCAACTACCCGTGTTAGTTGACGTAGATTTCTACTATTGGCCATAGGCCCCCAAAACGGAAGGAAACCTTTGAAAAAGTCTCCAGCTTCTTGACCAGCGGTATCTTCCTTGCTGAAGACACCTCTTGCTACTCTGGTTTTGTGATAATCTGAAGAAGCAGTGTATGTCGGGCGTAACAATCGAGCAATATAACATGAACCTGAAAAGTCAGCAGACAGCCATGTATATGCTCTGTCCTGACAAATGAAGTAGGTACCCCTAGCAGTCAGAAAGGCAGGGGAGGAGTTAGACGGAAATACGTAAGTCTCAACGCACTCACTCCTCCCTAGTTGAGCTCTCGGATTTCTCCCATTTCCTTGCAAACAGACCTGACCTCGGTGAGGCACGACCCAAACTGAAGTGGAGCTTTTACGCTTGCTTTCTCCCAAACTAAGGCGATACTCTGTAGAGTTCCAACTCAAATACATCAGTAATTCATCTCTAGGATAAGATGGAGTATTATTGACGTCTTTAATCATATCAATAATTCCCTGGACTAAAGCTTTGTTGGCTGAGTTGTATTTAGTGGACCGTGGTGGACGCGGAGGATAGGTCTCAAGGGCATATGAAAAAATGGTCTGAAAGGCCTGAAATGATCCATTATAGCTGAAAGGCAAGACTAGATAGGGAATGCCTTTATCCATAGTGTGAGGTATCAAGCCACACACCCAGCAGTCTGTAGTATTAACTATCAGTTGGTGTTGATGCAATAGCTGTACAAATGTATTGTTAATAAATTCTGAGCGTCGAGCTTGTTCGTGTTCAGGAAATGAGTGAAAAGAATGCATAGAAGAAACCGTAGAAGTAGTAGGATCAAGGGAAGGTGCTGTAGTTACTGGCATAAAAATCAAATGTACACCAAAGACGATTCCACCCACCAACGTTATCAAAACAATTAAAAATGTAACTGCACATTGCATTAGAAAGCATTTGCTGTGTAGTATTCTGTACAGTCTATTTCTGCGAACATAAATTACATTTTCTCGTTGTAGCTCAGGAAGCTCCATCTTCTACGACCGTTCGCGACCACTGATGATGTGTACGTAGATGAAAATGCCTCTATCAGCCCTGGGAGTTCCCAGAACTAACAGAAAGATCGACCTTGTGTCTGACCCCCGCAGATTCAACTAGGCACACAGCCACGACCCTACGGCTACCCAGACGGCAAGGCAATTTTAAAACAAAAGAAACAATACAAAGTATTAGCAAACTTCCTGGCTGGAGGCAATGTATAGCAAATTCAAATCTGAAAATAGGCAGTTTCCTGCTTTATTTGTCCATATTGCGAGAACGTAAGTTGTATCTCAGTTTTGCAGGAGCTGTCTGATCTGGAAACAATGTATTTTCAGCTGACGTTGCAATGTTCACGTTCGCAGATGGCAAATGTTCTTTTGGTGCAGATGGCAAATGTTCATTGGGTGTGGATGACAAATGTTCAGGGTTCAAAAGAGCAGTTTCAGGAGGAGAGTCAGAATTTGGTGAATCCGTGATCAGTTCTGCATCGCTGAAAGGTATGAACCTGGGGACTTGTTCCGTTTCAGAGGCACCGATTCCTTTCTTTACCCAGTTGTCGTAAGGAAGTGGCAGAGGCACACGTTTAGCATGTGTCGTATGGATCCAGTTTTTCCTTCCGGCCACACGAATAGCAGTTCTCGTTGCTAGCAGGACTTGGAATGGGCCAATGAATCTGGGCTGAAGATTTTTTGTTCTTGCAAAATTTCTGATGACCACCTGATCACCCGGTTTCAGCTGATGGCCTGGACTCTCCGGTGGCTTTGGCAATGCATCGAAAACCTGTTGGTGAATAAGACTCAATTTAGCAGTCAAGTCGAAAAGGTAATCAATTAACATTGGGTATTCCAGCTGCTTAAATTCTTTCGGTCTAGGTACCCCCCAAACATTTGCAGGACGGCCAAAAACTATTTCGTAAGGACTAAGCCCTACTCTAGAATGTACAGTTGCTCTTGTTGATAGCAAAGCCAAAGGCAATGCGTCTGGCCAGGACAAACCCGTGGATGCTTGTATCTTAGCGAGTTTCAGTTTAAGGGTGCCATTGTAACCCTCGACTAAACCCGCGGACTGGGGATGATTCGCACTATGAAATTTCTGTCTAATCCCTAGGCCGGCACACACACTCTGCATAACTTTCCCTACGAACTCACTTCCGTTGTCTGACCATACAATCCGTGGCATTCCGTATCTGGGGAAGTATTCTTTAAGAAGAATTTTGGCAGTGGATAAGGCAGTATTGTCCTTCAGTGAGTATGCTTCGATCCATCTGGAGAAAGCACAAACTACCACTAGGACGTATTTCAGATTATTGCAACGATCCATGTGAATGAAGTCTAGCTGGATCACCTCAAAGGGGCAGGAAGGAGGAGCGAAGTGACCTGCAGGTGTGGGGATTCCCTTGCCAGGATTATGCATCAAGCATACCATACAATTCCTCACCACTCTCTCTGCACACTTACTAATCCCGTCGTTCTTCCAGACCGGAGCCAACATCTTACAAATCCCTTTTGAACTGATGTGCGCTGTTCCATGTGCCATCGTTACTACTGCAAGCACATACGCATCAGGCAACATCCAACGCTGTTGTTCCGACAAATCAATCCAACACCCACTCGAGTCCAATTTACCCGTGCTCTCTCTCCATGCAAGTTTTTCCTCCTCAGTCGCCTCTTTCTGAATTTCCTTCGCGCTTTCCACTGTGTTCTCACACATTCCAGACTCAGAAATCCATCTTGCAGACGTTGCAACATACATTCTACTCATCATATTTCTAGCTGTCTGTTTTGCAATCTCATCAGCAAAAGCATTCCCACGACCAACATCATCCGTGATTGCTTTATGAGCACTGCATTTCACAATCGCAACTTCAGTCGGCAAGGTTAGAGATTCCAACAAGTCATTAACTAGCTGACCATGTTGAATCTTAGTCCCATGGGACGTAATGAAACCTCTTTCTTTCCACAAACGGCCAAAACTATGGGCCACGCCGAACGCGTACTGACTATCTGTGAACACATTCACTCTCTTTCCCTTAGCTAAAACGCACGCTCTTGTTAGCGCGATCAATTCTGCAGCCTGGGCAGAATTCTGACTCACTCTTGCAGTCTCCACAATCGTACTCAAAGTTGTTACTGCATAAGCAGCAGTCACATCACCATTCTCCAATTTGAAGCACGACCCGTCAACATACAACGTGCCATCTGGATCTGACAACGGAGTGTCTTTTAGATCGATTCGTCCTTTTGTTTCTTCCTCGGTTCTGAAACAACAGTCGTGTGGTTCGGAATCACTCGACTCTTGGCTAGTCGGCAACAATGTTGCTGGATTCAATACATTGCATCTTTTGATCTGAATATGACTAGCTAACAGTGTCAGTTCATAACCTGATAATCTAGCACTGGTAAGGTGTTGCGTCTTGGTTCGGTTCATGAGTGTATCCACAGCATGAGGAACCATAACTACTAGCATGTTGTTCATTACTAAACCAGCAGATTGTCGAATGGAAGCTGCAGCTGCGGCTGTAGCTCTCAAGCAACTAGGCAATGCTCTAGCTACTGGATCTAATGTTGATGAAAAATACGCACAAGGGCGTTGTTTATCACCAAATTTCTGCGTCAAAACACTCAATGCACAACCTTCTCTCTCGTGGACATAGAGTGTGAATGGTTTACTGTAGTCGGGTGTACCCAATACAGGTGCTGAACACAGTGCATTTCGTAACTCAGAAAAACTCTGCTGACATTCAGCAGACCATGGTACCGGACTCGGAACACCTTTCCCAGTCAAGGCTACCAATGGTTTTGCTAGAAGAGAAAAATTTGGGATCCATTGCCTACAATATGAGGTAATACCTAAAAAGGCACGTACTTCTCTCTGCGTGCTAGGAACGTTCATCTGTGTAATTGCTTTTATTCTCTCTGGGGTCAACTTCCTTCCCTCCTTTGACAAGAGATGACCTAGGTAGGTCACTTCTTGGCAGCAGTATTGCATTTTTGAAGGTGACACCTTGTGATTCAAATCTGACAAGTGATGCAATAAAGAAATCGTAGCTGTTTTGCAAGTTTCCTTGTCATCGGCAGCCACTAGAAGATCATCGACATACTGTACTAAAGCAGAACCACTAGGAAGTACGAAGGAATCTAACTGGCTTTTTAATGCTTGACTGTAAATGGATGGGCTTTCACAATAACCTTGTGGAGCGCGTTTAAATCTAAAACTTCGTCCTCTTAGAGAGAAACCGAAGATATCTCTGCTTTCCTCGGCTATCGGAATGCTGAAAAAGGCATTTTTCAAGTCGACAACTGAAAACCATGCTGCTGTAGCAGGAATCAACGTTAACAATGCAGTAATGTCTGGAACCACAGGAAACTGTGGGATCACAATTTTATTAACCTCTCTGAGATCAATTACAAACCTATATACTGGAGGCTTTGTAGGGTCAGTTCGTTTCAAAATAGGCAGTACAGGACTATTACAGACATTACCTCTAGTCTCTTCTATAACGTCTTTCTTGATCAGGTCTTGTACTATCAGTAGGAGCGCACGCTCACCTTCATTAGAGATTCTGTATTGTGGAATTCGTGGAAGTTTGACATTTGCTTTCAAAGTTACTACATAGGGTGGAATTTCCAATAGACCTACATCATTAGGACCAGTCGCCCAAAGAGTATCAGGGAGTGAACGCAGCTCTGGTGGGAGCGCATCCATCGACAAGTACATCGGGGATATTATTCTTTTACCCAACGTAAGCTGTACTCCTGCTGGAGAACAGTACAATGTCGCGTACAGGCGTTTTAACAAGTCTAAACCAAGCAGATTTTTCGTTACAACCTGTCGTCAAAATCAGGGGTGCTTTCAATTGACGGGGTCCAACTGAAATAGACAAAGGACCAGAAACAGGGTTGTGAACAGGGGCGCCCGAAAAACCTACTGAAACGTTTGTTGAGCCAGACAAAGGTGCGCCAGGGAGTTTCGCATGTATGATAGAACTTTTTGCTGCACCAGTATCCAACAGAAACGGTTCGACTATACCTGATGTTGCTACTGCGACATAAGGCCCACTCTGATCTACTGGAACTGATACTACTCCCTCTCTTTGTCCATGGCTGTCCTAGTACTCACTTTGCTGAATTTCCTCACTAGTTTCATAATAGTCTTCGACATGATACTGTGGAGACCTATTCTGTTGGGCAGATTGTCCATTTCGCTGATCGAAATAATTAGAGGGGCGATCACTCGTTTGCGGAGGCATAGCACCTCGTCCTCGACCTCTAGAGTTTTGCATAGAATTACCATGACCTCTCTGAGCTGCCGCAGCATTATTTTGCGTTCGAACTGGACATTCACTTTTGTAATGACCTTCCTTTTTGCAATAAGCACATTGATTCCATTGGTATTGTGGCCTTTGAAAATTATAATCCGTTCTTTGATATGACCCTTGCTGCATATTAGTTTGATTCATGCGAGGCGGATAAGCTTGCTGTAAAAGTACTTTAGTTTTTAAATCTTTCGTCTTTTTATCTGATTTTTCCTTCTCTTCTTTATCCCTATTTTCATAGTACTGAGCAGTCGCAAGTATTTGCGCAGTCGTAGAGACAGCCCACGCACTTTCAGAATTCTTTAATTTACTACTAAGTTCTGGCAACAGATTGTGCACAAATTTATCAACAAATAATCTCTGGCCTCCTTCTGTGCTCATATCCTGACCACTATGATCCACGAAAGTCTCCTCGAATCTTGTGAAAAAGTCGGAGACGCTTTCGTCTTTCTTTTGTTTGCACGCGGACAATTTGTCCCAGTTAACGCGCAATGCTGGCATCAAGGTTTTCATTAAATCGATTATTCTACCAGGCAAATTAGCAATTAAAGGTTCAGGTTTGGAACCACCTATTTGTTGACCATCCGCTGCAATTATAGCTGCCCAGTCACCACCTAGGGCAACTGGATGATTCTCTTTACGAATTTTAGCCCAAATTGGTTGCGGTACTACATTACCAAATAGCAGATCTATGTCAGCAAGATTCAATACACAAGCGTCAACTGTTTGAGCCAACTCTTTGTAGTACCCTGCAGGATTTTTACGCGGATCTGGCAAGGCCTGTTTCACTGCTAATACTTCAGCTCGCTTCCATGGAATATGTATCCAGACTCTCTGGAATTGGGCCGGAGCGGCTGCAATACCAAGGTTTGCATTAGCTTGCACAGCTTCACGCCAAATTGGTGGAACCTCTCTCATTGGATATTGACGATTTCGTTTCGTACTACGTTTCTCTAATTCTCTCGGTGAACGAAGGGATGGGTCATTCCTATAACTTAAAATCAGTTCCATCGCTTCTTTTATATTTTGTCCAACTATCATACCTGCAGCAAACTCTTTCTGAACATTAATTAATTCTCCTAGATTTGATTCAGGGTCATCCTCTTCCAATTCCTCACGTAGAAGGAAACACATTTCATCGAACACATATCGTTGTGTCGGTTCGTTCCATTGCATAAATGTATCTAATACATTTTGTACATTATATCTTCCAACTTTCGAAACCCATCTAAGTGCAGTGGAATCTAATATTCCTTTTTCTTCAGTACTGGGAAGCTGACTACGTCTCTGCACAGAGTCAGAGGTAGGAGTCTTAATCAGAGTTTTATAGAAGGGAGATAGAATATTAGAGACAGAATCAGTGATTCTTCGACGAACAGAAAGCGGAGTCATAATATTAGCAGAGGCAGTGAATAGAGTAGCAGTTGGAACAGATAGATCAGGAACAGTAGGAGTAGCAGGAAAAATAGCTTGTGAAGTAGCAGGTGTGAGCGACACAGGCATAGGTAAAGAAGCCGGCAACCCTAGAAGAGGGGTTGTCGAAGGAACATTAATATTGACCACAGGAGGTACAGGAACTTGATTCAGGGAAGCGGGAACAGGGACACCAGGTTGTCCAGCAACCGGTAATTGAACATTCGGTATAGGTGGAGCCGTAGCACCCTGTGCATACGGTGGGGGTGATCGTAACAAGTAAGACAACAGGGGATCCTTTTCAGGGTCCTCTACTATCTTAGCCGTACTCGATGGCAAAGCAGGATAGCACTTGTCTATCGCTAAATTACGCTCTCTATTGGCCACCTCCATCGCTTTCTCAGACTCGTTGAGTTGCAGCTGCCTAGCAGACTGTTCTAAAGTCAACTCTTGCTCTTTCTGTTCTTTCTTCAACTTTTTAATTTCTCTCTGTTTAGATTCTTTTCGCCAATAACGGAAAGAATCAAACATTGCCGGCCGGGCTTTCTTCTTAAACAACCTTCTTTCTAGATTATCGAGAACTTCGGGTTCAAAACTACCATGTAGTGGCCAACTAAGGACACCATCTTTCTCTGTGTAGCGGATCCATATCTCGTTATAAGAGATAGGGCCCACACCAAACTTGCAATATAGATCATAAAGGGGAGTTCCAATCGGAGGAACCAAACACGAGTCCTCCAACTGGGAATCACTGTTGCAACTAAAACAAGACAACATACAATTTTTCCGACTTACCATTTTATAATCCGGAACACAAAACAAACAAGACACAAACAGAAAAGATGCGCACTCGAACCAAGAACTTAGGCCTACCAGAACTGACAAATGTATCGATACCTGAACTGAACAGAATGATTATCGTAACCAGAATAACCAGTGATAACCTTACAGAACTGAACTGAACTGAGAACTAAAAGGATTATCCAAATAGGAGCAACCCTTACAAAATAACCAACTAGCAACCACTGAATACTTAACTGAGGCACTGAAGACGTCACCAAGGAGAAACCCGTCACGTTTCGCCGTACTGAGGACTGCACCTCGGGTCCAAGACAGGGCGACGGTCAAGGCAACGGACCACTGCAGCCGTCTGAACGGGAACCCTCGTGGAAGAGAACGTCGGGGCCACTTTTGCGATATGCCGGGATCGATGAAGTGGGGCGCCTCCCTCTGAAATCTTCACACGAAGCTCCTCGAACTCTTCAGGCTTTTGGACCGGTACCGAATGACGTCGCCCCACGTTGGGCGCCAACTGGAGTTCTGGACTTTTTGGTTCCGTCCAGAGGTGTCAGGGATAACACCCGAAGACCCCGGAGTTCCACCTGTCTCGGTGCACAAACAAACAGAAACACGGGCTTCTCGATGGTGGCGTCAAAGACCAAAGGTTTATTACTGCAGGGACACAGAAGTCACAGAAACTACACATGGGCAGTATCTAGGAGCCTGTTCGATTTGTACAAAGAGGGTTGCTCCTTATATACTAAATATTGGGCTTCAGGCAAATTCTTTACATGTTACCACAGTTCTAAACATTCGTGTCTTAAACAATAAATATTTGGCGTTGCACAGGAATCGTCAACAGTATCTGATGTCAAAACATTACAAATGAGGGGTTCCCACTAGTCCATCATAATCCCATGTCAATTCTTCATTCAAGACCCGGACCGCCTCATCGTAAATTTCGTTACCTCCCCCTAATAAAGACCCAGAAGGAAAGGAGCAGAGCCAGGTGCAGAAGATAGAAAGACAGGATAAGAAATGTTTGTGGGTCGTAAATGGGCACGGTTACCAGCTTCGGCCGCCTAATCATGATCAGGCTAACGAACACAAGAACCAGTATAGCAGGACTGGCCTCAGGCTGGGGAGGCAGTTCTTGCCGAGTCATGCTGCCACAGCGTTGCTGGCCTAAGGTGCACGTGTCACTAGCAAGGTGAATCGCCGGTTAAAGCCTACGTGTCCTTTAATGAAAAAGAGGTCATTGCGTGTCCATTGGCTATGTGAGGGCAAGGAATACAAAATGGCTTCCGTGTTCTAAGATGGATGCCACGGGTAGAACAGAAATGTGTTTGTAACTGGAGTGCTCTTGCTCGTAGCATAGCGAAAACACCAGGATATACTAAATGGATCATTTGCGGTTCACTGATACCAAAATTATGTATTTACGACAATGTTACAAACACGAGTAAAATTGTCACGGAACCTCAGTGCCCAGTCCGGTCAGCGGATAACTCCGAGACTTTGTGCCAAATGGCCCGTATCCCCTTCGAATGGGGGGGGTGTCGGGTACGCTGAAAGTAACCGTCCGAGATGATGCCCCCGTGGACTGCCTCCTCGGGAACGATCTAGAGAGTTCCGCCTGGGCCCAAGTCGAGCGGAGAGAGCATCTGGGGATGTTAGGCCTTCCCGAGTGGGCCTGTGCGACCACTCGATCCATGGCCGCCCGGGCCTCCACCCCGATCGAAGATGCCATACCGGGAGAACCGGAGTGGCCCGCACCACCACCGGCCATCGTCCCTGAGGACGCCGAACCGGAACTCGACCCCCCGGGGCCCAGCCATGAAGACCTCACCGAGCTCAGCCACCTTCCCGAACTAACTCAATGGCGTCAAGAAGGTGGCCCCACCCGCGAACAGTTCCGTCAAGAGAAGAAAACCTGTCCCTCCCTTGAGGGAATCCGACAACAAGCCGCCACTCAAGCCGCGGGGGACCCCTCTGGGTCTATTGGACCACGACCTTCTCTACAGCGAGCAGAAGATTGCCGAACTAGGGGCCAGCCGGGTGCTGGTCATCCCCCTCCGATTCAGAGACTTCCTCTTGAACTTGGCACACGACGTGCCCCTCGCCGGGCACCTGGGGCAGGACAAAACTTACAGCCGCCTGGTGACCCATTTCTACTGGCCGAAAATGCGCAACGACGTGAGTAATCACTGCCGATCCTGTCCGACATGTCAAGCCAGCGGGAAGAGCGGGGAAAAGTCAAGGCTCCGCTCCAGCCTTTTCCCGTGGTCACCACCCCCTTCGAGCGAGTGGGGATCGACATAGTGGGGCCCCTGGACCCCCGCACCTCTCAAGGGCACCGCTTCATCCTCGTCCTGGTGGACCATGCCACCCGCTATCCGGAAGCCATCCCTCTCCAAACTATCACGGCCCCAGTAGTCGGCCGAGCCCTAATGGGGATCTTCTCCAGAGTCGGCTTCCCCCGGGAAGTCGTGAGTGATCGGGGCACCAACTTTATATCCAAATATATGCGGTCCCTGTGGCAACAGTGCGGGGTCACATATAAGTTCACCACCCCGTATCACCCCCAAGGAAATGGACTTGTAGAGCGGTTTAACAGAACACTGAAAGGGATGATCAAGGGCCTCGAAGAGCCGCTACGACGCAAATGGGATGTCCTGCTGCCCTGCCTCTGGTTTGCATATCGCGAGGTACCCCAGAAGTCCCTGGGGTTCAGCCCCTTCGAACTATTGTATGGGCATCCGGTCCGAGGCCCCCTCAGCCTGGTCAAAGAAGGCTGGGAGACGGCTGTCCGAGGGGCTCCGCCAGATGTCTACCAGTACCTCCTGACCCTCCGCAACCAAACTCGGAAGTTCCGGGAACTGGCCGAGGCCAACCTGGAGGCCAGTCAGGAGGAGATGAAACGCTGGTAGGACCAGAACGCCTCATCCATCGAATTCGAGCCGGGCCAGCAGGTCTGGGTCATGTCCCCGGTTGAACCTTGTGCCCTCCAGGACAAATGGACGGGGCCCTTCAAGGTGGTGGAGCGCAGGAGCCCCGTCACCTATCTGGTGGACATGGAGTCCCCCCGGAACCCCTTCCGGGTTCTACACGCTAACCGGCTCAAGCCGCACTTTGCCCGCACTGAACTAAGTCTGCTGCTAGCGACCGATGACGGAGCGGAAGACGACTCTGAACCCCTACCCGATCTCCTGAGCACCACCGAGAAAGACGGCTCCGTCGAAGGGGTCACGCTCTCCTCGACCCTGACCCCAGAACAACACCAAGACTGCCGGAAGCTGCTGGGGCAATTTGCAGATCTGTTCTCCCTCACTCCGGGGGTCACCCGGTGGTGTGTCCACGATGTAGACACCGGAGACAGCCCGCCTGTGCGACACCGAGCCTACCGCGTGCCTGACCGAGTTCGGGCCTGCATCCAGACCGAGGTGGCCAAGATGTTGGCCCTAGGGGTAGTCGAACCCTCCGACAGTCCCTGGGCTAGTCCCGTTGTCCTGGTCCCGAAAGTCGCCGCCCTCGGCACACCCCCAGAGCTCCGGTTCTGTGTCGACTACCGGGGGTTGAATGCAGTCACCAGGATCGACGCCCACCCCATCCCCCGGGCGGATGAACTGATCGATCGCCTGGGGGCCGCAAAATATCTCAGCACCTTCGACCTCACGGCCGGATACTGGCAGATCGGCCTCACCCCTGGAGCTCAGGAGCGATCGGCCTTCTCGACCCCTGATGGCCACTACGATTTCAAGGTGATGCCCTTCGGCATGAAGAACGCCCCGGCCACATTCCAGAGACTCGTAAATAAGGTCCTGGCCGGGCTAGAAGAGTTCAGTGCTGCCTATCTAGACGACATTGCAGTATACAGCCTCCACTGGGATGAGCACCTGACCCACCTCTGGGAGGTCCTGACGGCCCTCCGACGGGCCGGACTGACAATAAAAGCCAGCAAGTGCCAGATAGGCCAAGGGTCCGTGACCTATCTGGGACACCAAGTAGGGAGCGGCCAGGTGGCTCCCCTCCAGCCAAAGATTGACGCCATCCGGGCCTGGGAGCCCCCGGTCACCCAAACAGCAGTCCGAGCGCTTCATAAAGGACTATGGGAGCATTGTGGGGCCCCTCACAGAACTAACGTCCAAGAGACTACCGCCAAAGGTGCACTAGACCCCCGAGTGCCAGGTCGCCTTCGACACCCTAAAGACTGCCATGTGCACCGCCCCTGTGCTCCAAGCCCCCGACTACAGCCGAGAGTTTGTGGTCCAAACCGACGCCTCGGAGCACGGCATTGGGGCGGTCCTATCGCAAGTTAACCCCGAGGGGGTTGACCATCCTGTGGCCTTCATCAGCCGGCGGCTGCTGGCTAGAGAACAACGATGGAGCACCATCGAGAGGGAAACCTTCGCCGTCGTATGGGCCTTAAAGAAGCTCCGGCCCTACCTCTTCGGCACCCACTTCAGGGTCCAGACCGACCACCGGCCCCTGCGGTGGCTAATGCAGATGCGGGGAGAAAACCCGAAACTATTGCGATGGTCCATCTCTCTCCAAGGGATGGACTTCACTGTGGAACATCGCCCGGGCAACGACCACGCCAACGCTGACGGCCTGTCCCGATTCTTCCGCCTCGGCGAGGAGAACCCCCAAGGAGATGGGTGACTCTCCCCTGCCTTCAGCTGGGGGGGACACGTGTTGGACCCGGCCTCATGGCGTGGCCTTATTCCCCCCTGCATGGCGGGCTCCGAACGACATCGGCCCTCCGACGAGCCCCGGGCGGCCCCTTTTTGCCCGATCCTTCACGCCCCATCACTGCCGGTCCGGCTATCATCCCGGACCACCACCACGAACCACGGCCGGAATACGAGGCCGCGCCCGACGCCATCTTGGGCACCCCACGTCACGAACACGTGGCCTCGGTCCCGACCAAGGCCCCAGCGAAGCCCCGACATCGAGGCACCAAGATCCCCCCAGGTGGTCAAGTTGTGGAAAAGTAAATTTTGCCATGTTCTGTGTCCCTACGTGTTCCCCATCTTATGCTATATGTGCATGATTAATATGCAATATGTATTCCCCATGATCGATTAAAGACGCAATTACAGTTGTGTCCATCTCTAATATGCCAGTTTCCAGTTCTCGTGAAAGCTACGAGTATTAGGCCTATGTAAAGCTACGTTGCCACGTTTCTCAGTGTGCACGTTAATTCATTGTAAAGTCCCCGTTTCTAGGCCTCAAAAGGGCCCGGACTCAGATTCAGCTCCTGTCTCCTGAACCCTCTCCGAGGAGCGATACAGCCCCCACCTGTATCCCTGACCCTTCACTTACTTCCTGCCTCACAGTGCCCGGCTCGGCCTGGCTCTGCCTGCCAGTCTGCCAAGAGTATGTTATGATTCTAGTTATCAGTCCAGCTCTCCTTCTCTGCATTCCTAAGCTTCTTTGCGTTGTTCGTGTAACCTTATTATTTCTTTACGTATTTTCTTGTACATACTCTCTATACTATTGAGTGTCTTGTGCTTACCCTCGGCTATATTATCACTCCACCTTGTCAGAATTTTCATTTCGTTCGGATCTTTAGTCGGGGAATCTTGTTCCCTAATTAAACAATTGATCAGAAACTTTAATAACATGAACTGGATCTCAGCTTTCCTGAGAGACATGACTTCACCAATACTTTCTGGATCGTCTCCTGTACGGATGAAACGATACATTCTGTCTAGATCTTCTTTCATATTCGGTAGGGTGACCAAATACTCGGACACCTGCCTTATACGTACGGAATATATAACCATACTATCCTCGCCTGGGACTGGATCATAACAGCATTCAGTAAGAGCTCGCCTGATTTCTGCAATGGACTGATATTTGGGCGTACGCTGTAATGCACGTTCATGTAACTCGACTACCCCTAGACGTCTATTTGGCGGCGGGGTACCAGGAGAACCTCCTCCCGCGGCCCCTGAACTGGAATCGTCGACTGATACTCTTCGTGCTGGCAAAGTGACTGATGTGGCGGGAATTTGTACTACGGGCTGGACCGGGGGTACCGTAACAGGTGCTGTAACAGGTGCCCCGGTGGCTGGAGGACCATGAATTACATTATTTACTGGAGCTGGTGGAACAGGATTTGCATATTCTGGGACTGTGTCGTCCAAATAGGACGAGAGAAAAATATCAGCTGCGGTCGGTTTGTGACGTAGCTTGGAAATTACTGGATGCCTCCGGGGTTGCTTTTGGCAAGCCCTCGGCAAGAAGAGGATACATACCCTTAATGAGGGCATTCCTCTGTCTGTCTGACTGTTCGGTTTTAACCCGTTCACCTATTTCGATTAATTCCCTTTCTTGGGCTCTTTCTGAGGATTCTCTACTTAATTCTGACTTTCTGATTTCTTTTTCGGTTCTTTTATGAGATTCTTTGCGCCATAACTCGATGGCATCTTTCTGTGACTGTCTGGCTTTCTTTTTCCATAATGCTTCTTCTACTCGCATGATGCACTCGGCATCCCATGTACCCGATACGGGCCATCTATACTTGTCTTCTAACTGTTTGGTGTACTCCACCCATAAATCTAGATATAATATGGCACTTATGCCATGCTTATGATACATAAAATGACCTGGACTGTCCCTAGGCGGGACAGGAACTGCTTCTTCTAACAGACCTTTTCTAGTTCTTAACTGACGTAACTTGGAGAATAGAGGCATGACTGGGTTGGAGTCTAGACACAATACAATACACAACGAACACGATAATTACTGAAGAACAACACATTCATACCACGACATTGAAATACATGAATGACATTTAAGATAATAGTTCGGACAAAATACTACCTGGAAACAGAAAACAGAATACATGAATTTCTCGAGAACAGAACAGACTAGAACAGAAACTAGATGCACTGCTAAAACAGTACGAAACTTACCGGTCTCATAAAGAGACACGTCAGGACCCGCATCCACCTAAGTGAACACTTCGTGTTGGATCTGTGTACCCAAACCCACGGACCAGAGACAATGCAATTGACCCTGTCTAGATACTACCCCAGCAACGGTACTCACCGGGCAGCAAGAACGGAAGGCCTCGGACTGGACTGGACTGCTACGACGACGGACGGACGAACTTCGGACTTCTGTTACGGGTGGGCCTCCGGATACCTCGGACCTTGGACTCTCGGCTTGGGCTCTGGTCGGGACTCGCCGCGTTCCTCCACCGCCTCGTCTGGATGCTGGACCGCAACCTCCGTCTCCTCCGTGGGCCTGAGGGATACTTGAAGCAGAAATATCTGCACGTGCACGGTATGGTTCCGTCACGGCTGCAGAGGATCAGGGGGCTTGCGTGGCTTCACCGGCGCGTGGGGAAAGGGCAAGTCCCTATTCGGGCGCCATTATGTGGTAAATAAATAATTAAATACCGGTACTATTTTTCAGGATACTATAATAACAGATAGCTCAATAAATAAGAGTCAAGATTCGAGGTAGCTGGAGTTTGCAGGTTTTAATACAGCATAAAGGACAGGGACAGGACAACCTGCACGGGGAAGATCTGGAATGGCTAGCGCTAACTTTTTAATAACAGTGCACAAGCATATATACTTAAACAAAATACATGGTATTCAATACAGTAGGCGTAGCAGTGGGCGGGGTTCGTAGCAGTCGCGAAAGATAAGGCAGAAAGTAGGTGTAACAAGAGGCGTGAACAGGGCGTATACATAGACATGTGATGCAAACGTAACAGAATATGTCATAAATGGGGCGGAAACATGGAGGGGGCTACCCAAGGAGCCGGGACCTCTAACCTAGTGGTGCGCGCAAACTGACAATGACGTGTTACTAGGAGGAACTGGGGGCTATGACTTCTGTGCTAGAAGAAGAGACTATAGTCTGGAGAGTCAGAGCGACATGTACCTAAACACTATCTAGTATCTGATGTTTAGAGAACATATTGATAGAATCCAAAAGTTATCAGGGTAAAGGCTAACAGACTCTAAGACTGGTGCATGCATTATTCTACATGTAGTGCGTGTTGAGGAATATTAAATGACCATTAATACAGTATTTCTCTTACATGGAGACGTAAAGGCTAGACCATGACGGAAACTATTGATGCGATTCAGTAGCTTAGGAATGCAGAGAAGGAGAGCTGGACTGATAACTAGAATCATAACATACTCTTGGCAGACTGGCAGGCAGAGCCAGGCCGAGCCGGGCACTGTGAGGCAGGAAGTAAGTGAAGGGTCAGGGATACAGGTTGGGGCTGTAAGCTCTAGGAAGCGAGAAAGAAAATGACTCTCCTACTGAAGAGGTAGACGACGAGAATCCCGCCAGAATAGCGTATGTAGGTAAATCTAGATTTCCAGACCGACATTTACGCCTAGAACACAAGAAAGTCTTTCATTTTCCAGCACCAGAACAAGGCTCTCTAGAACAAGTATTTCAAGCTACCGATCAAATTCTGAAATCACGAATCGGTTATAGTGAGTTAGGTACCATGCTTGAACAAGAACTAGCCCGATCAGCAGTCCGATGGATTACTGATTCTACCACTTTTCCAGACGAAATAGTGGCACAAATGTTTCTGAAACTGCCCCCAGCCGAGCAGCGACTGGTGGGTATGTATATGATCCAGCACCTCATTACACTGTATGAGGGTCAACATTCTGATCCAGGCCCGTTACATGATATCCTGAACGAGTTACTCCAGTATAGATGGAAAGGTTTAGGTACCGATTTAATTAGTGTCATTCTAGAACAGCGCCATAAATATAGAACGTTTCTGAACCCGCATTTTGTTCATGTCTCACCCCCGGAAAGTAAACGGTTTTACATAGACAGACAGCATCCGTTACGAGAAGTACACCCAGTTAAGACAGCGGGTGGTGAAATGCAACGAGTATTTGTTTACACCCCAGTTACCAAGATGGAACTCTTAGAAATGAAGAAGTTAATTCCCTGTCACGACAAAGATCCAGCAGGGTTCCACCGAGAATTAAAAGACATGCTCCGTATGGGAGAATACACGTATCCAGATATTATTAAAATGTTAAAAGTCCTGTTGCCTGCGGGCATATATGAAAAACTCAAGGAAAAAGAATGGGAGGTGGGAGAGAAAAAGATCGATTGGACAGCTCTAGAAGCTGAAGATAAGACACGTGTACCAGGTACCGGTCTAGGAGATAAATGTAAAGAATTACCAGAATTATTGATACAGGTTTTGCCTAGGTTATTAGCCACTAAAAACGAAGACTGGGATGCAATCTCAGCCTGTAAACAGAAACAAGACGAAGACACTAGTGATTTTTATTCCAGATTCGAGAAATGTTTTATCATAAACAGTGGTTTAAAGACGAGTAGTGAGTCATACCCTCATCTTTTTGTTACTAAATTAGTCGAGAATTCAAGTCCACAAGTTAAGAATCGAGTTTTGAAAGTCGAAAGTACATGGCAAGCTAGTACTCCGTCCCAGATGTTACAGATGCTCCAGTACCACCAGAATAGAATCAGAGAAGAGCAAGAACACGAGAGAAGACGTATGAAAGACACGAAAATGAAAGTATTAGTTGCACAATCTGTTCCTCAAGACAGTCAGAAGAGGGGTCCGAATCAAGCCAGTCATCTTGCAGCTCCCGTTAAAGGGACATGCAATTATTGTAAACAGCCAGGTCATTTTATAAACGAATGTGCAGTTCTGAAACACAATATAGCCACTGGTAAGACTAAAGAAAGACCACGTCCGCCTAGACAAGAGCAAGTTTCACAGACTTCTCAGCCACCACAGAATGCACAACAGACAGTTCCAGCACCGCAGCCTATTGCTGCAACACAGCATGTTACACAGCAGATGTACCAGTATGCCCAGACAGAGTATCCAGAGTATCAAGCGTATTCATGAAACAGCCTAGAGAGGGAGGTAGGCTTGCCTCTCATCGAGATTCCTGTAGATCAAGAGGGTCCCTATGTTCACAGTCAAGTATTAGGGAAAGACAGAAAGTTTTTGATTGATACAGGGGCAAGTAGGACTACTATCAGTCATGACGAGGTTCCAGGGGCTCCGCTCTCAGGCTCTAGAAATGTTTCCCTTGGATTTTCAGGAAAGCCTATTGTAAACGAGATATCAAAGCCAGTTACTCTAGAAGTTGGTCCATTGTCCCGAACTACTGATCTATTGCTTACGAAGTCATGTCCAGAAAATTTGTTAGGTATTAAGACATTGAAAGAATTAGGTGCAGTCATATGTTGTTCCCCAGAGGGAATACGTTTGTTTTTGCGTGACTTCAAGGGTCACTATGTTTTACGAGATTTCGATCCGAGATTGTCTAATGTTCCGCAGCATCTATGGGCACAAGGTCCAACTGATGTTGGTTTTATGCAAATCACACCCCATCGTGTGACTCTCAAGCAAGGTATAGTCCTACCACGAATTAGACAGTACAGATTGCCACCTGAGGCTGTAGCAGCCTTATCCAAAATTATTGACGAGCTCATGGCTCAAGGAGTAGTTGTAGAAACTGACTCCAATGTATGTAATTCTCCTATTATTCCAGTCATGAAACGTACTGATCCAAATGCACCTCCAGTATATCGATTAGTGATTGACCTTCGAGAACTTAATAAATGTATCATTCCCCAGTACCCAGTTGTTCCAGATATCTCATCTCTATTGACAGCTATTGATTCTGAAGCTACATTTTTTACTGTAATCGACCTCAAGAATGCATTTTTTAGTGTTCCCATTCATCCAGACAGCCAGTACCTTTTCAGATTCTGTTTAAATGGAAGGAGCTATAAATTCACACGAGCTCCTCAAGGTTTCACAGAAAGTCCTAGTATTTACAGTCAAGCACTTAAAAGGCAACTAGACAATATTCACATGCCAACTGACACTGCCCTGCTCCAGTATGTCGATGATCTACTGATCACAGCCCGTTCTGAACGTGCTTGCGAGCGGGCATCACTTACAGTTCTGTATTTCCTAGCCGAGATGGGGCACAAGGTGTCCCCTTCGAAGCTTCAATTCTGTGTCCAGCAAGTGATCTACTTAGGCCACTTACTGTCCAAGTGGGGTAGGCAGTTGACACCTGACCGTATCCAGTTAATAGCGAGTCTTCCTCAGCCCAAGACCCAGAAGGAGGTACGTGCTTTTATCGGCCTCACTTCTTACTGCAGACAATGGATTCCTCAGTATGCATTTCTAGCCAAGCCACTGATACAGTTAACGACACAGGAGGCAGCCGTATCGACTGTTCTCCCTTGGACATCTGAACATACACTTAGTTTTAATGAGTTAAAGAAAGCCTTATGCCAAGCTCCTGTTCTAGCTACGCCGAACTACAGTAAGCCTTTTACACTTTTTGTCACGGAACGTGATGGTACAGCATTATCTGTTCTTACACAAGATCAAGCCGGACAATACAAGCCTTGTGCTTACTTTTCGAGCACATTAGATCCAGTAGCTCAGGCTCTGCCTGCGTGCCTCAAGTCAGTTGCAGCCACAGCACTAGCTATTAGACAAAGTGATTCCATAGTATTAGGACACTCCTTGACAGTACAAGTTCCACACTCCGTGGAAGTTCTTTTAAACCGAACACAGACTCAGCACTTGACAATTGCACGTTTAACAGGTTATGAATTGACACTGTTCCAGCCACACATAGAAATCAGACGCTGCAACGTTCTAAATCCTGCTACACTGTTACCGTCAGTTACTTCAAATCCTGCCACACATGACTGTGTGGAAGTTGTTAACACCATGACAAAGCCAAGACAAGATCTGACAGACATTGCCTTGCCTAATCCCGACCTGACACTTTATGTGGATGGTTCATGTATGAGATCAAGTACCGGAGAACTAGTAGCCGCGTATGCAGTGACTACTGACACTGACGTTATAGAGACACATCGTATTGACACCCTGTCCGCTCAAGCAGCAGAGCTAGTTGCTCTGACTCAAGCCTGCATATGTGCCAAGAACCTGAAAGTTAACATATACACAGATTCACGTTATGCATTTGGAGTCGTACACGACTTTGGAGTGCTCTGGCAAGAAAGAGGTTTTATGACTTCTCATGGAACCAAGATTCAGCATGGTCTCCTTATTCAAGCTCTGTTAGATGCAATACATTTACCGACAGCTATCGCTATCATGAAGTGCAAAGCACATACGAAAGTCACAGACATTATTTCTCAAGGAAATGATCTAGCAGATCGAACAGCCAAGCTCACAGCACAGACACCAGACATACCAGTTAACAAGACACCGACATCCACTCTAGAACAGACTACTTGTATGACAGTTAAGGACCCCACTCAAGATGTCATAGATATCCAGTTACATGCTACTCCTGAAGAAATCAAGAAATGGTCCGAACAAGGAGGGGTCCAGACAGACCAGGGATGGGTGACGAAGGGAAAAGCCACATGGTTTCTCCCCGACTCAATGGTTCAAGTCATTATCAATACCGCACATAGTCCAGCACACTTAGGAGAAAAAGCCATGTTAGACAGTATCCAGAACATTTGGTCCAACAAGCATTTACGAGCTGCAGCCAAGCAGAAAGTCCGTACTTGTATGATATGTTGCCAGTTCAATCCAGGTAAAAGTGTCCCGGTGGAACAAGGTGGATTCCAGCCCCCTGACCACCCTTTTGAAGTCCTCCAGATGGATTATATTCAGATGGAGCGATGTCGAGGTTTCAAGTATGTCCTTGTAGTTGTATGCGCTTTGTCCAGGTGGACAGAAGCATATCCAGTCCCAGATTATACAGCCGCGACCACTGCCAAGCAGTTGGTTCGTGAATTCTTCCCCCGCTATGGACTCCCTAGGGTCGTGTATTCTGATAACGGCCAGCCATTTTCATCCGAACTCATGAAGCACGTTTCCCTTTTGTTAGGGTACCAGTGGAAGTTCCATTGTGTACGCCATCCAGAAGCAGCAGGTCTCGTAGAGAGACATAACCAGACACTAAAAATCCGCATTGCTAAAATTTGTAAAGAGAAAGGTGTGGACTGGCTAGTAGCCCTGCCAGTCGCCCTATTCTATATGCGCATGGTCGCACATTCCAGATCAGGTCTGTCCCCTTATGAGGTCGTATTCGGCCGCCCCCGAACATGTGGGGTACACCTAGACCCCGAAGTATTACAGATGTTTCCAGTAATATGCTGACAGATTACCTAGCTTCCTTGATGTCTGCCCTACACTCTTGTCGTTCACAGGTTGCCGCTGCATTTCCCGACAATACTGAAGTCAAGCCACACGAGGTCCTTCCCGGCACCCTGGTCTTAATCAGGAATTTTGATCGTTCGAGTCCGCTGGAGCCTCGCTGGAAGGAGCCGAAGCTAGTCCTTCTGACCACCCGCACGGCCGTGAAGTTGGAAGGCAGAAAAGGCTGGGTGCACCTGTCTCACGTCAAGAAATTTCATGGACTAAGAACTAAAACGTTCAGTGATACTTCTACGGACACTTCCGAGTGTAAAAATTGCCCTATTCTCAAGGACTGTCCCGCTATTGACTTTGATTCCAAGCCCTCCCTGTTAGAGAAAACTCCGCAGCAGGAGTATAAACAGAAACTCCGGTCTAGTAAAATAAGTCAGCCAGTTTAATTGTCTAAGTCCCCCTCGGGTGAAACGGTTAGACAGGTATCTGACATGTATGAGATAGACCCCCATAGTGAGAGAGTTAGTCAAAACTCAATCCGATGTATCGTTTTTCTAAGTTTTATATTGTTTCTGAGTTTGATGGTTACCTGCACAAGTTATGCATTTCATTTATGTTTTCCAATTTCTCGTGTAAATAAGTTTTCTAATGCTACAGTAGAACACACCTTTAGTGATCTGCCTCCTCACGAACTATCCTATCGTCTCGCTATGCGCAACAATACATTTATCCGTATGTTACATTATTAACATCAGACCAGCAATGCCACTAATTGTTGGGTGTGTGGTCGACTCCCCCCTTTCCAGACACCGAAGGGAGTTCTGCCACTGTTTCCTTATCCGTTTTCACATAATGGTTCGTGTGGAGCCTGGTCCATGTTAACGTCATCCTCAACAGATATGTCCCTTCTGAATAGTACATGTTTTCCAGACAAGCAAGGTCTTCCCCACAGAACAGGGTTAGATCTAGAAAATGAAGTTTATAATTTGGGTAATTATTCTTCGAATTTTATGGTCCTGAATGTTCAGTCTGATCCTACTCCAGACTTACCTGCTATTTCAGTACTACCAGTCAAAGGCGAATTATGTGTCAGAAATAATGGTTCCGTATATGTAGGACATAGTGATTGTACTACTATTGTCGAGTATAGTGACAGTGGGAAATCTATTTTTAAAGCCTCACGTCATTCATATTTTATTTGTGGTCAGACCGCATATGTTCGTCTGCCCCTCGATTGGGAGGGAACCTGTTACATTGCTTTCCTACTGCCACCAGTTTTCCTAGCCCCATCCGATTATCATAGAAACACACATCTAGTACACATTAGACATAGAAGGGAGATCGAGTCCCCGATTGTTGATCAAACTGAAACTGCTCTAGAACAGTATACAGATTTCAATAGAGGTTTCTTTTTCTTTATAGGACCTATCCAGAATAGTAAATTAATACGTAGATTAACCAGAACCCTTGAAGCAGTAGTGAATGAGACTGCCTCTGCCCTAGGTAACTTAACCGAAGAGCAATCTGCTATGAGATTTGTCGTGCTCCAAAATCGCCTCGTTCTTGACGTCATACTGGCCGATAGAGGAGGAGCATGTAGAGTCATCGGATCTAGTTGCTGCATTTTCATTCCTAATAACGCGCCGTCTGTTTATTCAGCTATAACCAGACTTCATAAAATTGCCCATCAGTTACACCAGAATCCAGGCACCTGGACATGGTCCGGTTGGTTTTGGAGTATAATTTCTGCCTGGGGATGGAAAGTATTGTCATTTCTAGGTATTGCAGTAGCGATCATATTCAGTTGCTGCCTCTGTATACAATGTGGCCCTGCGATTTGCGGCATTTGTGCTACATCCTGTATTCCAAGTCCTAGTCCTAAATCCCGTTCCAAGACAATTCGAGACGAACAAATGATACTGTATGAAATGATAGATGGTATCATGAATATAGATGTTTCCTGATGGAAACGTAGTGACAAGGAGGGAATGTGGAAAAGTAAATTTTGCCATGTTCTGTGTGCCTACGTGTTCCCCATCTTATGCTATATGTGCATGATTAATATGCAATATGTATTCCCCATGATCGATTAAAGACGCAATTACAGTTGTGTCCATCTCTAATATGCCAGTTTCCAGTTCTCGTGAAAGCTACGAGTATTATTCCTATGTAAAGCTACGTTGCCACGTTTCTCAGTGTGCACGTTAATTCATTGTAAAGTCCCCGTTTCTAGGCCTCAAAAGGGCCCGGACTCAGATTCAGCTCCTGTCTCCTGAACCCTCTCCGAGGAGCGATACAGCCCCCACCTGTATCCCTGACCCTTCACTTACTTCCTGCCTCACAGTGCCCAGCTCGGCCTGGCTCTGCCTGCCAGTCTGCCAAGAGTATGTTATGATTCTAGTTATCAGTCCAGCTCTCCTTCTCTGCATTCCTAAGCTACTGAATCGCATCAATAGTTTCCGTCATGGTCTAGCCTTTACGTCTCCATGTAAGAGAAATACTGTATTAATGGTCATTTAATATTCCTCAACACGCACTACATGTAGAATAATGCATGCACCAGTCTTAGAGTCTGTTAGCCTTTACCCTGATAACTTTTGGATTCTATCAATATGTTCTCTAAACATCAGATACTAGATAGTGTTTAGGTACATGTCGCTCTGACTCTCCAGACTATAGTCTCTTCTTCTAGCACAGAAGTCATAGCCCCCAGTTCCTCCTAGTAACACGTCATTGTCAGTTTGCGCATAAACCACTAGGTTAGAGGTCCCGGCTCCTTGGGTAGCCCCCTCCATGTTTCCGCCCCATTTATGACATATTCTGTTACGTTTGCATCACATGTCTATGTATACGCCCTGTTCACGCCTCTTGTTACACCTACTTTCTGCCTTATCTTTCGCGACTGCTACGAACCCCGCCCACTGCTACGCCTACTGTATTGAATACCATGTATTTTGTTTAAGTATATATGCTTGTGCACTGTTATTAAAAAGTTAGCGCTAGCCATCCCAGATCTTCCCCGTGCAGGTTGTCCTGTCCCTGTCCTTTATGCTGTATTAAAACCTGCAAACTCCAGCTACCTCGAATCTTGACTCTTATTTATTGAGCTATCTGTTATTATAGTATCCTGAAAAATAGTACCGGTATTTAATTATTTATTTACCACAAAGTGGCCACTCAACCGATCCAAGAGGAGGGGAGTTTCGATGGCCCTCCAGCCGTCCCCGGACGCCTGGTATCGATCGCCCTCCGGCCTCCCTGGGCGCTGGCTCCACCCCCCTGCTGGGTGTCTGGACACCATCATCCCGGCCCCTCTGGCCCCCAGGCGCGAGGGTCCGGACATCAAAGGACTCCAGTCCTATATCTGGGCCAGCCCCGGAGTAGGACGACAGTTGTATCCTGGACTGGAAGCCCTGCTGACGCTTTCGCGGCCGACACCAGAAGAACTCATTTCCTGTAAACCCGAAGTACCCTAAGAGTCTGCTGGCGCTGCCGCGGCCTATCCTCGCTGAATCATCCTGAGAGCCTGCTGGCGCTGCCGCGGCGCACCTTCGCTGAACCATCTTGAGAGCCTGCTGGCGCTGCCGCGGCCCATCTTCGCTGAACCATCTTGAGAGCCTGCTGGCGCTGCCGCGGCCCACCTTCGCTGAACCATCTTGAGAGCCTGCTGGCGCTGCCGCGGCCTATCTTCGCTGATCCATCTCGAGAGCCTGCTGGCGCTGCCGCGGCTCGATCCCTCGGAACCCCCTGGCTCGAGGATTGAGAGCTGTGCGTAGGGTATCCCTTCCTACTCCCGTACTGAGACTGTCCCGCTACCCTGTCCCTGATTTACGAGACTTTCCAGATCTTTCTATCTGCCTGTACATACTGCTGAGAACAAGCATCCCTTTACTCTTGATAAAGCCTAAGAACTTATCTTCCTGTGTGGTGTCCGTTTGTAGTGTTGTGGTTACTCGGCTGTACGATCTTAGGAGGGGACCCTCACCCAGGAGGGCTCTCGACCACGCTCGGCTACATCTCCGCGGAGAGGTGGACCTAGGGGTGGTCAGTCAGACATCTTCTGCCTCCCCCGGGATCGCATTTCTAACACAGACACGGTTATTAAAATCAGACAAACCCCTCGTATGTGTGTATTTGGATCACTGCGGCCCTCTGCAATCTGATGGAGCTAAAAAGTATATCATGGTTGCAGTGGTTTCATGCTCTAGATTCCTATCGGTTTGGCGTCAGCACTCCGCTGTCGCTCAAACTGTTATAAAAGATTTGCGAGTCTTTATAGGGACATACGTAGTTGGCACGTTACATTCGGACCGTGGCCCGGCGTTTTGCTCGCCGGCTTACAAAGAGGCCATGGAAAGTTTGGACGTAGCATTGCAGTACTCCTCTCTGTTCCATCCTGAGGGAAATACGGTTGTGGAGAGGAAAAACCGGGACTTAAAGCAATCTTTAACAGCTAGGTTATTATTCAAGGGTGGTAGTTGGGTCAATCACTTATATAGGGTACAGAGAGCACTTAATAACCAGCCAAGAAGTTCTCTAGGGGGTGTCAATCCATATGAGGTCCTATTTGGGATGAGAATGTTGGTACCTGATCTTGATTGTGAAGGCACAGTGGTGGATGGGAAACCATTTGACATCCGTTTGGCTGTTTAGCAGGATCTAAATGAATCCAGGACAAGACAATGTAATGTCCTTCCAAAACAGACCGCCACTGAGGAAGTCAAGGCAGTCATGGCAAGACCTGTCTGGATCCCAACAGTTGGGGATCTGGCCAGAGAGAAACTAGTGGACAAAAAATAATTTGGACCATCATACAGAACACCTGTACCTGCCCTCGCAGTACAAGGAACAAGAACTGTGCTGCTCCCGATTCTTGCCGGAAAAAAGGAGAAAAGATTTCTCTCAATTGACTTAATCAAACCACATATGTGACCAATACTGAACAGTAGGCCTCATGGACTCCACAATAGCAGACGTCCTCCTCTCACTACTATCTAAGAAGTTCAAACAGAAAGACGCAAAACGTCATCACGTTTGAGGAGCCCCCTGTAAGGAATGAAGGACTAAGCAACAATGCTATGGAACTTGTTCCCCTTGAACACAAACTTCAACATCAAACTCAAGACAACACACAAGCTAAAATCAGACCAAATACAGACATCTACATCAATATGCCTCGGCGAGAGCAAAATACAATATCAACAAATTCCGATGCAAATGGATCCAAATAAAACAAACGACGCCAGCCAAAACACCTCTCAAACAACAAATCTAGAACTTTTTTCACTTTCTTCAAAAGACATACCTATTATCACCTTGGGTAGAACTCTGGGTAATTACTGGGATACTGTTTTTTCTTGCTAGGCTTAGCAATAACTTTTAGCATGTTTATTAATGGAAGTTACCTTCAGCAGAGCTCTAAAGCCCAAAAAGTCAACTTGATTTTAAAGCCACATAAATCATCACACCGTGAACAAAGAGACTTGTCATCAGTGAACATTACAGCAGTTCCTATACCGGACAGTATAGTATGGGACAATGTTGATTTCGATATATTCAGCCGACTGAACTTTTAAAAATTCCTCATTTATTTAAAATTTCATTAAGTGATATCATTACCTCCAGTACCTTTGCTGATGATTGGGACACTGAAAACTGTTAATAACAGGTTGTTTGATTTAGAAAAAAAACGGATGTATTTTCTAATACTGGAATGTTAGAAGGTACTTCAGACTATGACGCATTGTACTGTTACAGGCATTATGGTCATCATTTCCTGCACAAATCTATTTCACCTAGAAATGTGTTTGAATACCATCGGTGGGAGCATTGCCCTACACCACCAAAGAGTAGTTCACTTACCTTTGCACAGAAATTTTCATACTTTTCAGGTCCTAACACCAAAGACCCGACCTCATATTATTATAAGGTTACACCAACATCAGCACTGAAAATTATGCTGACTAACGCCAAACAGATGTACTCTGCCTCCTTTATTGCCTAACTGTCTGAACAGGGTTTTGACCTATGGAAGGACACAAAAGACTTAAAGTCAGTCTAGGGTTCTAGTGACTGGCAAGTCCAGTGAACAGAAGCACTATTCAGAGCATGGCTCATTCCACAGCAGATGATATTTCCTAACGAAAGTGTGCAACAGACATCCTGTCTTGGATTAGCCAAGATAAAGGACCTTACTACACCTCATTTTCCAACACCAAAAACAGGTGGGGGGTGAATTCAACTACAAAGGAAGGGGAAAAAGTTGATGACATTTTACAGTACAATAGAACAGACCAAAATTGGAAAGAATGGGTGATTTGGCCCTGTGGCACGAACATATGTCATAAGAGATTCCTGAATATCAGCAAAGGACTTAGTATCCATAGGCCATACCCATGTTATGTACAAAGAAAACACCCAGGGGTAGTGACCTCCTACAGTGTTGGGAAGTTGTGCCTTGATTGGCTAGAGACCTCAACACTCACAGACATGAAACAACGCTTATTTTTACTCTCACAAGACATGGATCTTAGGAAATTTTTTTATTAGGTCCCAGAAAGACACGTTAGAACTGTTTCATATATGCTGGCATTTACTCTGCCTATAATGAAATCTGGAAAATATCCCAATAAGAGGCCGCAGAAAGAATACTGGAAATAGACCGTATTAACTTAGAAAAATCATTAGCTGTGGTAGACAATGGGTTAACCACTTTGTCCTCCAGAATGTATTCTTTAGGCAACATTGTGTCCTTGGCGCTAGACATCCTAAAACAAGATTTGACCATATTACAACACGGGCATCCTCAATTACAATCTATCATGTTATTAAGCTGGACACTGCGTGCAGGGTTTGTGCCTTAGCGTTTCATAAACAGTACGTCTCTGTTTTCTGAATACAATCTAACAGATTTCTCGGTGCGGGTGTACGGAACCAGCCTGCCACCATTCCCACAGATTATGTTATTCAAACGCGTAGGTCCTGCATGGGTACTATAGGAACTACTCGACAAGGCAGTCATCTTTAAACTGGCACTACAAATACACCACATTGAAAATAGGAAATGTGAGACAAAAAACACAATGGGTGGATATGTGTCATATTTCAATACCCTGTTAGCCTCTCTACAATGTCTGAATCCCAAATTTCTGCATAACTGGCAGAGCCAGTGAGTCCTTGCCCTTTTATATCCTTGACAGATAAAAATCACATGGATATCTGCCTCCTCTGTGTTACTGCAAGCTGGGCAACCCCAATCAGGTGAGTCCGCCCACTTACTGGTCAATGCACGGAACGGGAGCACCACATGTCTGAACTGAAGGAATAGTTCTTGGCCAAAAATGGTTGAATATCATCCAGAGCTGATTCTAATCTTTAACTTCTAAAAACTCGAGTGTTAATCACCCAGCTAGGGGACTCCCTAGAACCTGGGTTCATTTGTACTCCCTATAGCTCTCTACCAGGACCTTCCTAGGGGTAGCCAGGCAGGTTTCTTATGTGTTGGTTCACAGGTTGCCCCTCCCTATGGCGTCACAGGTGTTCCTAATGTGTGCCAGCCAAGCGAGTTTGCCTGCACCCTGTAGCCTCAACACTTTACTCAGCTTCTCCCTATATGCTGCCAGCTATGGGGTGCTCCACAGGCACTGCCAAAAAAGAAAGGGTCTGAGGGTGGCTTCATCAGAAATTGGTCTAATCCCCAGGTCCATTCTGAAAGGTGTGAGTGGGGCGCTAGGGGAAAGACCCAACAGTTGCCTGGCAAAAGAGTTCTCGATATTTGTTAGAGGGCCCAGGGGGCGTTTGCCCCAGATCTCGGCACCGTACAGTGCAGTGCCCCTGGCTTGTGCTTTGTATATTTCTACTTCTTGGCCTATGGATTTATGGGTACAGCTCCTAAATACCTTTGTTAGACACACTCGTCGGCTGTGCCAGCTTTAAGCTTGCTTTCTGGATTTGCAGGCTTCCCAGTCCAGTTTTTCTGTGAGTGTGATCCCGGGGTAAGATGGACACCCTCTCTAGCAAGTTCCTTTCTAAGCGGGGATTGGGCCGGGTTCTATTGCTTGTGTTAAATACCATGTAGTTGGTTTTTTGTAGGTTTATCTCCAAGCCCCAGTACCTACAAAAGATACTCAAGATGTTAAGGGCCCTTTGGATACCCATGGGTGATTTAGAAAGGAGGAGGGTATCATCCACAAACATCATCGCAGGAATTTTGCGATTAGGAAGTTTGGGGGTGTCAATATCAGTCTCTGCGGTCAGTGACTCTACTAGGCCATTGATAAAGAGGCAGAAAAGTGTTGGGGCCAAGACGCAACCTTGGCGAACACCTCTTTCTACCTGCTGAGGGGTGGTTAGATCACTATTTTTTCCAAACCGAATTTGGGCATAATTGCCTTCATGAAGACGTTCCAGCTGGTGGCAAAGATATGGTCGGACGCCCATGTCCAGTCGGAGTACCCACAATCTTATGCTCGGAATCACATCAAATGCGGACTTTGGGACCACAAAGATCAAATAGAGGCTGCCACCCTCTATAAGAATGTATTTCCAGAATAACTAGAACTCTTTGCTCTAAACCCAGTTTGGAGGGGGCTATGAACATTATGCTCAACCATCCAGCTCCGGAACCGCCAGAGAAAGATGTTCACAAATATTTTTTAACTTACATCAATAAGACTGATTGGATGGTAATTAGCAGGGAGAAGCAGAGAACCCTTTGTGAAAATGGGTATAATTTTGGCCCCCGCCCAGGTGGTGGGAATCACCATTCCTCAAAGAATGGCATTGAGCAAGGACCACAAGTAAGGGGTCCAAATAGCGGGTTCACAGCGAAAAAGATCCCCGGGGATCTTGTCAAGCCCTAGGACCTTGGAAGGTATGATCCTTATTACTGCTTCTGTTATCTTTTTGAGGGTGATAGGAGGGGCAGTTGTCTCATATGAAGTGTAAGTATTGCCCACTGACCCCTCATCATCCACCCCCTTCACATATAGTGATTAAAAATTTGCCTTCCATTCATTTTCCGCAATGTTAGGTTAAAAAAAAAAAAACGCATGTCATGCGTACGTAAGGCGTTTCCCAGGGTATCCCATTTCTGATTTTCCCAGCTTTTTTTTGCTTCCATAATGGCTTTTTTGTGGGCTGCCCTTTTCTCTCTAATTAATGCCCTGTCATTATGTTTAATTTTGGCAATTAAATCTGTCTTAGCCCTACGGTACAATGAGTGTTGAAGACTTCCAGCCCCCTTCGTTCTTTTGTTGAAGTTAAAAATATTAGCCAAACTCTTTACTAAATTTTGATGATTGTTATGGATTTCAGAGAGGGAATTTGGAATCCCATCATTCACGGTGAGTTGTTCCAATGTTTTAAGAAGGGGATAATTATTTGATATAATAAGTACAGCTTTTCTTGGGATTGGCAAAAGTCACCCCAGCGTGATGATACTTCAGATGCGTTCTTATCACAAGGTGAAGTTACCACTAGTATACGAACTTTATGGTGACTATCAAAGCAGGGCATGATATTAAAATCTAGCAACCGATGCCATGCTTTTGTGTATACCAGGATATAATCTATAATAGATGCTTGATAAACAAATTATATCCTGATCTAAGCAACAGTATATCAATACAGGTGAACAAATTCCAAAAGATGAGTAATCTTCAGATCTTCTGCTTATTAATTCCGTTTTTCTTCATAAACCACACTAGCCGCCAACACGTGTTTCGTCTTGGTACAGTTAACCATAGACTTCTGTGGAGGTCCTCATCACTTGGGTTACCAGTGAACCAGCCATTCAGTGGTTCAAACTGGCAGTTGGAATCCCCACCAATTATAACCCAAATGTTGTCAGGAATTGTTAGGAGAAAGGCGGTCAGTCAGTCAAGGGTTGGTGACTCTAGGCCATGACAGACTGGACGTGAATAGACATTTATCAAGGCAATTCTAATTTGTGGGGAATATCAGAAAGATACAGAGAAAGTCACAAGATAATGTCTCTAACTGTTTCACAACACATCCCAAGTGCACACCAACCCAAGTAGATAGTCCCCCCAAGGCCTTCCCCTACCAACGCTAGTGGCTGTTATGCTGAATATGGCATAGCCCACTCTGTGTTTGACCGTCCTAGCTTTCCTAGAACATGCAAATTTCATGTTGACCAATGAATAATCCCCATTCTGGATTATCCAGTTTGGAGGAGAGTCCTGCTATGTTCCAAGAAAAGGCACTGAAACATGGGAGGACCCTTGCAAGCTTCTGGGTTTGGGAGGTGAGCACCCTGCTTCGCTACGAGGCTTTGGGATGGTAGATTAGTCGCCTTCAACCCAGCTAACTGTGGGCCTTTACTGATGGTAGAGTGGGCCAGCGGTATTGTCTAAGGGGTTTGCAGTCACCTTCTGTTGGTCTTTAGATGCCCATGAGGTCTCCATGGGGTGGTCGGGAGCAGTTTGAATGTTAGAGACCACATTCCATCCTCTGTTTTCTACTCCACTCTCTCCCTCCACCTGGACCACAACATCTTCCCCTTTCTGCTTGAGGTGCCCCTGCCCCTGTATCAACAGCCCCTGTTGAGTTAGACCCCTCACACACTTAAGTTGGAGTTCAGAGCTCCCATGTGGGTGCCCAATACATATGAGTCAATCCACCAGTTCCAGTGAGTCAAATCTATTGGAGAGTCATAAATTATAGAGTAATGGGCTGGGCCGATTCTGTCGCCTAGTGGAGTGTTGCCCAGTCTGATTCCACCCCACCCTCTAATGGCCATCCTGCCTTCTATTTAATGGGATAAGACCTGGGGGATAAAAATAGCCCAGTGGGAGAGACCCTACACCCCCCTCCCCTGCCGTAGGTTCCATTCTAGGACTGTTTGTACAACATTTGGAGCCCTAAAATTAATCACAACACAGTCCCCTAGGAACGCTTTTGGCCTGCAGCCTACCCATCCTAACCTGCAAGTCATGAGTATTTCATCTGTGTTCTTGTAGGAGAAATGTTGATGCTTATCCAACCAAAATATACATTTGTTTTTAAGTGCCGAGTGATATTCCCTAGAACCCTTTTTCAGCCCTGGGACATCAGTTAGAATAATTACATATGGTGTTGAGGCCGGGGGGAGGTTAATGAATGGCAAGGCTGAACTTGCTTCAACACTTTCTTGACGTGGGGCAGATTTCGCACCACCTTTATAACTGGACACCTGTGGAAGATATTCACAAACCGGTGACCTCGCTGTATCTCTCCCTGCCACTTGCCCCTGATTTTACTCCTGGCTGACCGATGTGTCATCAATCCTTGACCTAGCTAAGTAACTCAACCATTTGCTCACTCCTTCCTGGCTAGTGTGATTTTGGGTTAAGAAGGGGGGCGTATTACTTGATAGTGTAGGCTCCACCTTAAGAGTGGAGGGGACTGTGATTTTGAATGTTTTGCAGACTTGTTCCTGCTTAAAAATGCCTCGGTCTTACCAGCCCAGCTTTCAACCAAGGATAAGAGCTTGTCAACCCTCCCCAACAGATTATTAAGTTTGTCCTTTACAATGACCCTCATTTGGGCCTGCATGTCCTTCACCAGTTTATGTACCCATGGTGGCTGCACCAAGCTTTCTTGCAGGGAAGCCCCCATCTCCACCTCTCCTGAGTTACCAATTTCTATAACGACAATACCCTCCTCACACAATATAGACTACATGCTTTGTGTTTTTGCATGCATTCATTATAACAAATTGAAGTATACATGTTTGATATGCACATACAAAGATGGATGCCACTATTACGTGGACTTTACTATGATTTGTGTCCGTCTTTGATTTCTTTTCTCTGTATGTAAATGGGAATGTTTCATTAACCAGTGAGTGAGCAATACTGCTTGACTGTTGAAATGGAGAATGGTGAAAAAATCTTAGAGACCAGTTGGTAATAATGTGCTCTAGAAATCCCAATTAACAATAACAATAACAATAGGCTGTGGAGTACTATCCTCTGAGTGCATGTTTATTTTGTTGGAGAATGTAATTTTGTGTCCGGTGGCCAACACCAACGCGACAACTACCAGAGGGCTATTGGGAGCGGAAGGAGCAAGCAGTGAAAAAAAAAAAAAAAAATATATATATATATATATATATATATACACATATATATACATTTCTACACGGCTGCCTGGGCCGTGAGGAGGGGCACCATCCCTGCTACTGGAAGGGGAGGCTAACATCGGAAACTGCTTCTGGTGACAACAGCGCAGTGAGCCATCAATAATGAACTTGCACCGGGCTTCCATGCCTTACTCAAAGGTTTATAAATGAAAATAATGTTAAAAATGCAGTAAAGTGAAGTGCATCTCGTGTTTTACAAGGACTACGAATCCCAGTATGCAAAGTGGCTCACACACATGAGCAAGGCCAATCAGAAGGCTTAATACTGAAATAAATGAACTGAACCATTTGGGAAACGAGTTTGCATCTCATTTTACGTAACAGCCCAGGAAGAAGAGTCCTTGAGACTCGAAACGCGTTGGCAAATGAAATTAAAAGTGGGAGCGTGGCTGCAAGGTGATCTTTTAATCCGGATGGAAGGTGAGCTGCGTGTGACCTCCTAAGCTGTCAGGCTTTTGTATGTACATTTCTACACGGCTGCCTGGGCCGTGAGGAGGGGCACCATCCCTGCTACTGGAAGGGGAGGCTAACATCGGAAACTGCTTCTGGTGACAACAGCGCAGTGAGCCATCAATAATGAACTTGCACCGGGCTTCCATGCCTTACTCAAAGGTTTATAAATGAAAATAATGTTAAAAATGCAGTAAAGTGAAGTGCATCTCGTGTTTTACAAAGACTACGAATCCCAGTATGCAAAGTGGCTCACACACATGAGCAAGGCCAATCAGAAGGCTTAATACTGAAATAAATGAACTGAACCATTTGGGAAACGAGTTTGCATCTCATTTTACATAACAGCCCAGGAAGAAGAGTCCTTGAGACTCGAAACGCGTTGGCAAATGAAATTAAAAGTGGGAGCGTGGCTGCAAGGTGATCTTTTAATCCGGATGGAAGGTGAGCTGCGTGTGACCTCCTAAGCTGTCAGGCTTTTGTATGTACATATATATATATATATAGATATATATATATATATATATATATATCTATATATATATATATATATATATATAGATATATATATATATATATATTCACTGAAAAAACCATAGGTTATAGACCATATATAGTTAGGAATTAGCATTTACAAAACCTTGAAAATTCACTGAAAAAACCATAGGTTATAGACCATATATAGTTAGGAATTAGCATTTACTAAACCTTATTTTACTCACACAAAACCATTGAAATTCCATATATAGTTAGTTGCACTAACTATATATCGCGCACCCGCAATCCACTGCTGATCATGTCACATATTACATCATTCATGACATGGTCAGTGACATCACTGATGACATCACTGATGACAACATCCAGTGATTATGTGTTTCTGTAAAGTTTAAATATGTTTTACATATTGAAGAATGAGTGGATGTATAAGTGTCTGAATGAAGGTTTTAGTAGGTGCGTGATTGACTGTATGAGTGAGTGATTAAATGCGTCTTACTGAATGCACGGGTTAGTGACTAAACTGTCTAAAAGTGTGCATCAGTATGTCTGTTGTTGTGCAAGCTGCTGCACGTGTTGATCAGTAGCTATATAAGTAGCTATATGGGTTATTGATTGGTTGCACAAGTATTTGTATGGGAGACTGAGTGTGTGTATGGCTGGCTGGGAGGTGTGTGACTCTGTGCAGATCAATGTGTACTTGTATCAGTGATTCTATAAGAGAGTAACTATGTGTTAGTATATGTTTCAAAAATGTAAGGTGTTCTGTGTTTAACTGTATAGATGAGAAAATGGAAGTGTGATTGATTCTTTTCAGGACTGACTAGGTGTGTGAGTAACTCCATGGATGAGTGGCAGAGTGTGAGTGTCTGTATAGGTGTATGAGTGCATATGATAGTGTTGTAAAGATGAGTGATTGTATGTATGAATGATTGTATGAGTGAATGTGTGTGTAGACATAGGAATCAGTGAGTGCGTATGTAGTAACTAGTATTGGTGTGTCAATGGTTTCAAAAATGATACTCTCTATTTAACACTGGGTGTAACGGAGGTTATATTAGAGTGTGAGGAGATGCATTGTATTATCACATGAATGATATCATCAGTGATGTGATCATTGATATCAAGTGAGATGTCATCAGTGATGTCATTTGAGATGTCATCAGTGATGTCATCAGTGATGTCACTGACCATGTCATGAATGATGTAATATGTGACATGATCAGCAGTGGATTGCGGGTGCGCGATATATAGTTAGTGCAACTAACTATATATGGAATTTCAATGGTTTTGTGTGAGTAAAATAAGGTTTAGTAAATGCTAATTCCTAACTATATATGGTCTATAACCTATGGTTTTTTCAGTGAATTTTCAAGGTTTTGTAAATGCTAATTCCTAACTATATATGGTCTATAACCTATGGTTTTTTCAGTGAATTTCATTGGTTTTTTAACAGCTAATATCTGTAGCTGTAAAATTTATTCTTCTTTAAATCCAAAAATATATTTTATATGTTTATGAATAATTATTTTTTTAAATATTTTTTTTTCTTCGTTCCCGCTTCGCGAATCGGGAACCTTACAGTAAAAAAATGTTCAGAAAAATAAAAAAAAAAGTTCTTTTCAGAACTACCTCCCCGTTATTAAAAAATTGGTACAATATTTGGAACTGTGCCAACCTCTATTTCTCTTAGTTCGCTTCCTAGTTCGCTCGCTGGTACGCGAACTGGAAGCGAACCAAAAACAGTAAGTATAAGGGAAGGAAACACACACTTATGTTAAAAGAAAGACAGCTATAGGGGAGTAAACTAGAGATACTATTACCCATAATCCACTACTGATGATGTCACATATTACATCATTCATGACATGCTCAGTGACATCATCAGCAGAGGATTGCGGGTTTTTTGGCACCATGCCTTATCGACGGTTTAATAACGCTGCCTTTTGCTTTATATAAGTTTTCAAATTGTATGAAATATATACCAATAGGTCTTTATGAACCTTTAGGTAGTGCTTTTGTTCATGAGGTCTGGTCGCTTCCATACACATACAGATGTTTCAAAGATGATCAAGAAGTTTATCTGAATGGAGAGGAATGCACTGAGACGCCAGATCATTCACTAATGTGTAGGCACATACAGTTACACGATTCATGCAACAAACAGCGACCAAATATGGCTTGCGTGATGCAAGGCACGCCAGTTCCTGCTATCATCCCCACGTTCAAGTTGTTGGAAAATGGTAGTTATTTGATGCTCAATAATGAAGATTGTTCTGAGTTAATTAAAAGTATTCCTTTTATCGTAACAGTAAGTGAACGGGTTATTTGCTGCAGAAATGTTCTATTTCCTCCCACACATGAACATAGGGAGTTTTCAATCTGGCCACAAATACCAACCTTGGGACACGTTTCAACGGCATGACAAGAATAAGAGCTCTTTTGTCTCAGAGAGAGGTGGCCTTGAGTTCGGCCCGTGAAACTTTCGTACTTCACATAGCGAACACCCGTACACAGGTTTGCCTTTCAATTTCAGCAACATGTTTCCGACTATCTTTAACGCATCCTCCACAAAATCCCTGGCACACTTTTTTAAAGTTGTTACCAGTGGTCTCGTGACTTCATTTGAGAAAATCTTTGGAGTCATCCCTGCTCCCTTTCATTCCATTTTCTCCACTCTGGTTCGTGGATTGCATTTTTACTTGCATTACCAGCGGACGCTCTTGTACTTTTTTACATTTTTAAATATGGATGTCCCTCCTATGCAACCTCCGACCCTGCAGCTGCTGACACTGTTCCGCAATCGCATGCTAGAATATTATGGCACAATGCCGTTGGCGATATTAAGCACGGCATATGGATTATCTTTTCGGTTCTCCTACTTCACCTGTGTCCAGCCTGTATTTCACTGCCTGACCTGTGATTTCGATTGGGCCATTGATTTGTGTCTCTGCGGACCGGTTTCTCCTGACGTCGACTTTAATCAGCTGATGACTCCTATCATTACTCACGAGTTGATTTGTCCTGGCGAAAGGATTATGGCTGTGGCATTGATGCATGGACTACTTGGTCCCTGGAATTTACTGGCGGCAGCACAGTCTTTCTTGGAACACAGCTTTCTTGAAAACCCACCGAGCTGTCCTCTGATGGTGATAGAGGATCCGGTGCTGGGAGAGCACGTATGTTCTTTTCCGCTTTTAAATTGGATGGCTGAACTGTTTTCGGATGAAGACGGTGACTTCCTGTTGGAGGCTGTTGCAGCTTATTTTGCATACACAGTTATGTCATAGACCTTTTTCATGTTTCATATGCTGAGTACTAGCATTTCATTGACAATTCATTGACTTAATTGTCAAGTTTTTATTATTTACCTTGCCTATTGGCTTAAGACTCGATAAAGTACTTGGCTGTTTTATTTTTCTTTAGCATTGAATTTTCCTAGTTTTTAATGCTTTACCTTGCGGACCGTCCACATATAAACTTGCAATCTGCTCTCATGAGATGGCACTTCTATTATCTTATTCAGTTCGTTTCCGGATCATGAGGAGGTGTCATCTAGGTCCTGGATATCTTTACACCGTGTTAAGTTAGCATGGGCTCATTACCGGTTTAAACGCCATTTTTCCTTTTTTGCAACTTCTGCACACGACATTTAGTTGTTGCTTTAGCTTTCAACCTAGTAGTTCATCGTGGTTTACATGAGAATAATATGTTATTGCTCTACTATCTGCTTTGCTTGTTAAACTATATCTGTACAGCGAGTGCTAAAGTTTCAAGAACAACACGATACAGAATTGTTATGAGGTCTGATCTCCACGACTTCATACTCATAACATAAGTGCAACTTCTGCCAATTCTGGGCATGAGGCGGGTTTTATATTGCTTTGCCGAACACACATACACAACAGTTGATGCGGTTCACATGAAGAGAGAGCTGGTGTATGCTGATGTGATTCCTTCAAATCTAAGACACTAAAGTATGGGCACGCCCTAAACCAACACAAAGAGACCTTCTTAGCAAATAATATAATATGTGTATTAGGGAGGGTGAGATATAAGCAGCCGCGGGCCGTGGAGGGAGTTACGGTGAGGCAGGGAGGCGGGGAGGGGAAGAAGCAGGGTGGAGCCCTCTCTACCTTGCCCCTCCCCCTCCCCGCCTCCCTGCCCCACCGTAACTCCCTCCACGGCCCGCGGCTGCTTATAAGTGTTGCTAACTCTTATTCATTTACAGCATGTTAACATACTGTCACCATTCGCTTTTTATGTACTAGTAACTATGCTGGTAATTTTGCTACTGATAATATGTGTACTTGTATTCTCCACCCTGCTTCTCCCCCTCCCCGCCTCCCTGCCTCACCGTAACTCCCTCCACGGCCCGCGGCTGCTTATAAGTGTTGCTAACTCTTATTCATTTACAGCATGTTAACATACTATCACCATTCACTTTTTATGTACTAGTAACTATGCTGGTAATTTTGCTACTGATAATATGTGTACTTTTATTATCTAAGGTACTACGCCTGAGAAGACGGCATTAGTAAATAAACATTTCAAATACACATGTGTTCTTCTTAACTCCATGTTCTGGTTTCTAAGAAATATATAACGACCGACTGTTCATGAGTTCCACGTATCCTGAGGTACTATAAGTTCATATTCTGGATTGTCTAAACATTGAGAGTTTGTTATATCCAATGTGACACTGTACCTAGCTTGCTAAATAGTTTTTGATTACTAACGTGAGTTTTGGGACACCCTAATTCGCCGAGGTTCCAATCCTCTGTCCACAGTTCTGTGTGAGAACAGAAACCCTGCGACAGGGGCACCCCCGACCCTTGCTGGACCTTCATCACACTTGCGATACAACTCCAGCAATGCGCCACCTTTACGGCACAGATACATCACGCATCTGTGCTGTTTTTGCCCCGTGATGCGCCGCATTGTAAATGCAGCACACCATAGGTGACGGAACAGCGGCACAGAATGACTAACACATCCCTGGTGATGCGCCAGTCATCATAAATCTATCCCTATGCTTCTTATCTTGTTAGAGATGAACCGCCATATGTATCATCAAAGTTATTTGCATTTCCTAAATAGCGAACTTTAAGGAATAAATAGCGATTCTTTACCATTCCTAGTTTGCGATGAGCTATTTGCTAATTAGCCGAATGTAGCCCAATGAAGCCCAATGTAGCCCAATGTAGCCCAAAGATGGCCGCCAGACACACAAAAAAACAAATGTAGCCCAAATATCAGCCAGATGTAGCCCAACTATAGCCCAGTGACAGAATGACCAATCAGCTTCGCAAACCTCCGTTACGCGAAGCGGAGCGCTGTTACAGATATATATCTTTTTTTGAACGTTAATTTCTCAAAATCCACTGGAGCACATATATTGAGACCTAGCAAAGGCACATCGGGCTACCAGTCCCTAATATTTTGCCAAGTTTCGTGCAAATCCATTCAGCCGTTCAATTATTATTTTTATTATTTTTTTTTGCCCCGCGGGGCCCTTTTAAAACCTCCACATCAAACCTAGGGGGTCAGCGAGGATCTACTATGCCCCCTTATAGTTATTTCCCCCTTTGTTTTGACCTCCTCTTGTCTCTCGATCCTACCGAGAGACAAGATGGCGGCCGCTACGGACTGTTTGGAATGTTGACAGACGCCGGAGAACCAATCAGCTTCGCTTCACAAAGCTCCGTTGCGCGAAAAGTCCGCGAACCAGAGCGCTAACCGGTCCGCTGTTACAGATATATATCTTTTTTTAAACGTTAATTTCTCAAAATCCACTGGAGCACATATATTGAGACCTACAAAAGGCACATCGGGCTACCAGTCCCTACAATTTTGCCAAGTTTCGTGCAAATCCATTCAGCCGTTCGGGCTGAAAGTGAGGCCAACCGCCCTATGGAAAACTCAATGTTAAAAACACGTTTTGGGACCCCCCTTTTTTCTCGGCCCCCACTGGACGAACCCCCCCCAAATTTTCAAGGGCTGCTCAGAAACAAAATGTGCCATTTTCCTGAAAATTTCAGCCAATTCCGTCCACAAACGCCAAAGTTATTAGACATAGAATTTTCAAAAATCCCATAGAGAAAAAATCCTAACTATATATACCTACTGGCGACCGCCAGTAGGTAATATATCTATCTATATATATATATGTATATATATAGATAGATATATATATATATATTTATATATATATATATATATATTCACTGAAAAAACCATAGGTTAGAGACCATATATAGTTAGGAATTAGCATTTAAAAAACCTTGAAAATTCACTGAAAAAACCATAGGTTATAGACCATATATAGTTAGGGATTAGCATTTAAAAAACCTTATTTTACTCACACAAAACCATTGAAATTCCATATATAGTTAGTTGCACTAACTATATATCGCGCACCCGCAATCCACTGCTGATGATGTCACATATTACATCATTCATGACATGGTCAGTGACATCACTGATGACATCACTGATGACATCTCAAATGACATCACTGATAACATCATCCAGTGACTGTGTGTTTCTGTAAAGTTTAAATATGTTTTACATATTGAAGAATGAGTAGATGTAGAAGTGTCTGGATGAAGGATTTAGTAGGTGCGTGACTGACTGTATGAGTGAGTGATTAAATGTGTCTCACTGAGTGCATGGGTTAGTGACTAAACTGTCTTAATTTGTGCATCATTATGTCTGTTGTTCTGTAAACTGCTGCATGTGTTGGTCAGTAGCTATATGAGTAACTATATGGGTTATTGATTGATTGCCCAAGTATTTGTATGGGAGACTGAGTGTGTGTGTGGCTGGCTGGGAGGTGTGTGACTCTGTGCAGATCAATGTGTACTTGTATCAATGATTGTATAAGAGAGTAAGTATGTGTTAGTATATGTTTCAAAATGTAAGGTGCTCTATGTTTAACTGTATAGATTAGAAAATGGAAGTGTGATTGATTATTTACAGGACTGACTAGGTGTGTGAGTAACTCCATGGATGAGTGACAGAGTGTGAGAGTCTGTATAGGTGTATGAGTGCATATGATAGTGTTGTAAAGATGAGTGATTGTATGTATGAATGATTGTATGGGTAAATGAGTGAATGTGTGTGTAAACATAGGAATCACTGAGTGCGTATGTAGTAACTAGTATTGGTGTGTCAATGGTTTCAAAAATTATACTCTGTATTTAACACTGGGTGTAACAGAGGTTATATTAAAGTGTGAGGAGATGCATTGCATTGTCACATGAATGATATCATCAGTGATGTGGTGATTGATGTCAAATGAGATGTCATCAGTGATGTCATCAGTGATGTCATTTGAGATGTCATCAGTGATGTCATTTGAGATGTTATCAGTGATGTCATTTGAGATGTCATCAGTGATGTCATCAGTGATGTCACTTGAGATGTCATCAGTGATGTCATCAGTGATGTCACTGACCATGTCATGAATGATGTAATATGTGACATCATCAGCAGTGGATTGCGGGTGCGCGATATATAGTTAGTGCAACTAACTATATATGGAATTTCAATGGTTTTGTGTGAGTAAAATAAGGTTTTTTAAATGCTAATCCCTAACTATATATGGTCTATAACCTATGGTTTTTTCAGTGAATTTTCAAGGTTTTTTAAATGCTAATTCCTAACTATATATGGTCTCTAACCTATGGTTTTGTCAGTGAATTTCAATGGTTTTTTAATAGCAAATATCATAAGCTGTCGAATGTCAAGTACGTGGTAAGTAAAAACATTTTCGTGTTTATGCACACTGATCTGCTTTGAATGCTGCCCCCCCCTCCTCCTCATTTCTATTAGGAGTACTCTTTCTTTGCAGATAGTGAAGGGTAGTTAACGCAGGCCTTTGCCCCCGTTGTAATCCGTCGTGCCTGCTTCTCTCTCCATTTGATTGATTGTTATCCAAGCATTTACTGTTTTAGAATTGGTTCTCTTTGGTTCATTCTCTATTTACAAACAAGCACAGAGTCGCAATACTCTGTTTAGTCTTTGCAGATAGCGAAAAATCGTGTAAAAAAACAAAAGGAATCGAGCAAAATCAGTAGGCCACTAATGGGATCTCTTTTTGACCTCGCTAAAATAGAAACATTAGGAACAACCCCTCATGACAAACACGAAACTATTGAGATGAACTGAACTCCACACCATGATGGCTGCAATACAGCTCGGCTCCGCCACCCACCCCGCCCAAAATAACGATAAACTCTATGCAAATATTACAAATATATACAACACACCAGCAAAGTAACAGGGTAAACCATTTTATTAAACAACTATTTACATAACTATTTTATACTTTTTGTTGCCCGATCCGGCAAGCTCAATCGATCGAGCATGAAACTCATGCACTCTGATGGTTCAAAGTTTTGAGGAGTGCTTGTAACACTGTCTGAAGCCTATTTGCACTTGCTTCAGCTTCACTATTCTCAAAGTAAAGTGGGGGCTGTTTGAGGACGTGACTGCATTTGTGAACAATGTAATGCGGTGCCACCCTGAACCGCTTGACGGAGGCCCCCGAGGGACGGTGTGATGGCGCGGACTCGGAGGGGGCGCTTGGCTCCGGCTCCCTCCCCAAGTCGTGTTCTCCTGGTGTAGCCTGAGATCGCCCCCGACATAGGTGGCCGGCTCCCGGGATCAAGCGGAACTTTTTGCCTTTTGGTAACTCTTCCATTCTTGACCTTGTCCCACAATCCGTTTCACCTAAAGACACGCTGTAGTGGGGCGCCCCTTTACCATTTCAGTTGCCATTCCGCCCGCTTTTGCTACACTGTGCCTCTTCCGCTATTCAGCTGTATACCGCCCGCTCTTTCGACTACAGCGTCTCACTCACCATGTAGTTGAGTTGCTCCCGCTCTTGCGGTGCAGCGATAGCCGGCTGCCACAGTACTCTCAAAATGGCGGCCGGCTCTTCAGATTTGGGCGTGGTCCACTAAAATTGCCCTGCGACACCTTGGAACTCGGACGCTTGTCTGCTAGAGATTGGGCTCCATTCTTGAAAGCGTCCCCTCAGCCTTGAAGATTCTACAAAAGTATTGGGGGCCCCCGACTCCCGCAGGCTTCTGGTGGGGAGCGGCTAGCATTATTGCTCGTCGAATGGCCACGACGGAGCTACGAAATGGTGGTGCTCTCATGCTAACGCCAGCTTCAGTCTGAAACAGGACTCTGACAAGAAATGCTATAAAGCTTCCCTTCAACAATATAAAACTTGATGACCCAAGCTAAAGCGGACCACTTCGAGTCCCGCCTAAGTCAGGCAGCGAATATTCAGAAAGAGACCTTTAAAATATTGGCAGAGTTGAGCAAAAAAAACTACAATTCTAGGGCTCCTATGGATTGCAACACCTTTCAGGCCTACTTTTTAGAGAAGGTGAAGCTCATCATCCAGGAGATAAAGAGTGGGGTGGGATCAGGGACTGCTATAACATCAGCATCTGAGATCGTGACCGACTGCTCCCTTGAAATATTCCCAGAGATGGATGCATTGATCCTAGAACAACTGATGAGGAAAATCAAATCTGGTTCCCCAGCTGACCCGTGCCCACCTGAGATCTTCCGTGTGGCGCGCCCCTTGCTGGAGGAGCGTATCATCTCCCTCCTCAATAGATCTTTAGATACGGGGTACTTACCGGCTGAACTGAAGGAGGCGCGTGTAAGACCTTTATTAAAAAAGCCTGGATCTGATCCGGCGGTGTTAAAGAACTACAGACCTATTTCCCAGTTGCCCTTCCTTTCTAAAGTTCTTGAGCAGCATATACTAAAGTCCCTGTCCCTCTATTTGGAAACTCACCATCTACTCCACGAGCGACAGGCAGGTTTTCGTGCTCATCACAGTACCGAGTTGGTGATGCTATCGGTGTTGGATGAGCTAAGAGGCATGGCTGACTGCAAGAAACCGAGCGCCCTGATTTTGCTGGACCTATCAGCGGCGTTCGATACTGTCAGCCATGCCTTGCTTTTGGACAGACTGAGGGACTTTGGGATTAAGGGCCAGGCCTTTCAATGGTTGCAATCATTCCTTACAGGAAGGACCCAAAAGATACAACTGGGGGACGAAACATCTGAGGTGGGGATCTTAGAGTGCGGGGTGCCACAGGGGTCCGCCCTGTCCCCGCTTCTATTTAACCTCTACCTGCAACCATTGATTGCTTCTCTGGCCACTATGGGCTGTAAAGTCTATAACTACGCGGACGACACGCAACTGCTGCTAAGTGTCGATGACACCACGGCCGCGCAACTCCAAACTCAGAACATCTTGCGGTTCACAGTGCAATGGATGACAGATAATCTGTTAAAAATCAACCCTGACAAGACCGAGGTACTAGTGATTCCATCTACTGCCTCACCTTGGGGTGATCTCTATTGGCCTACAGAGTTGGGCCCGGCTCCAAAACCAAGCTCGTCTGTAAAGAGCTTGGGGATCAAACTGGATGACGATCTGTCAATGGCCCCTCAGATCTCTGTGGTTGTGGGAAGTTGCACGAACATCATTAGGCAACTGCGGAAGTTAATCCCTGTCCTCTCACAATCCATGATGCGATCAATAGTAACGGCCACCATCATCTCCAGAATTGATTACGGGAATGCCCTGTACCTTGGCTTACCGAAAACTCTGACCAGTAGACTCCAGGTCATAATGAATGACGCTGCCCGGTTGATTTTCAGATTACCGAGGAGATCTAAAGCTACTCCCCTACTACAAAGCTTGCACTGGCTCCCCATCAAAGAAAGAGTGGAATTTAAGAACTTATGCACGGCCCATAGGGCAATCTATGGGAAAGCCCCAACTTACATCAAAGATCGTCTGCAACTTTATTGCCCCACGAGAACACTTCGATCCTCAGACTCCCAACTACTGGTCTGCCCCCGCTACAGGCTAGTGACCAAGGGAGGGAGAGCCTTCTCAGTGCTAGTCCCTCAGTTATGGAACAGGCTGCCGGAGGCACTGCGTCGGGAAGGGAACTTACTACGATTCAGGAAGAACCTAAAAACACTCTTGTTCAGAAAAAGCATGAGCACAGTATAATCCAGCTCCCATCTTGCTAAGTTATTGTTACTACCATCTTTCCTGGCGCTTAGAGGCCTGTAGGTGATTAGGCGCGCTATAAAATCCCATTAACAATAACAATAACAATAACATCCAGAAACACTGTAGACTACCAATTCGATCAGTTCCGGTAGCGCCCCAACGTGACCTGGTAGAGAAGAACTAGTCCTCCCCTCTTTGACTGATGGTTCTTGTTGCCTGTCCCTTCTGTTGTCATTTAACAGAACTATTTAGCCTGCTGAAAGGGGTTGTGTTCCGACCGCTGGTTGGTGGAGACATTTTGACTATATTCTGGACCTGCGTTGTCGCGTAATGCGTCATATGACGTGCCGCGTTAGCGCATCCGGAAGTGATCCGGGGCGCGACGCGCAGCGCGTAACGTAAGCATAACAGGTCATGTGACTTGTTAATAAAACTTTTCATTGGTTCATTTTACTTTTCTTATTCTAATGATGAAAGGCTTGGTCATATGACCTAAAAATTACGCTTTTTATTACTTTCGAACATTATTTTTTCTTAAATATATGTTATAATGTTCCAGGCTGATGTACTTTCCCGGAAAATTTACAACTGTCCTGCAAGTAAAATATATTCCTTTTTCGAGAAAAAGGGCGTTTCTTCGTCCCATGACGGAGCCGTTGAGCAAAAGAGGGTCGGCCTGCTGTCTTAGTCGCCGATACGCCTGAATATGAGATTCTTATCGATCACTTTATGTTGCAGGAGTAGAAAACACAACAGCCCTTGACCATTTATCTTTACTGCGTTCCTGCGTATTATACCTTTTACCCTTCATGTAATTGGTCTGCTTTATTTCACTTGCCTTTTACTAATTCTAAAACAGTGACTATTATTAAAAACTTTACCAATGTATATACTACTACCATGTTTTCTTTTAAAAACCTTTATTGTGAAAATGTCATTATACAAATACGGGCCTATAACCACGTGGGCCGGCCACGGAGCAAACTGTAATCGTATATGATGAGTAGACATTTACACTGTAGAGGAACGTAACGGGCGGGCCATTAGGTTGCAAGAACTAAAGTGTCTAACAGTTGCGGAATCGGTGGACGTACATTTTATAATTAAAATACGACAGGGCCAGTTACAATAAAATTATCTAGATATACATTTGCGGGCAAGTACCATGGGTGACGTTAATTCGAACTTTCAATAGTACAGTAATCAATAACACATCAGAACTTAATATGAATAGGGATATCGAAATATTCAATCTATTCTCGTCCCCGCCCGCCATGTGCTTCAAAACTGCATACGTATCTCGTGATATCAAGGTTGTGCAACCAGTACACAACAAGGAGTTACGAGTCCCATTTATTCCGGCGCCATTTTGGGCGAGGACGGGCAGGTCCAGGATATAGTCAAAATGTCTCTACCAACCATCGACTATGATGATGTTCATATACTGTATTTATTAGAGTAACACTCATCTGTCCACATGAAATTAATTTGCCACAATCTAAACATGTCATTTTAATCTTTCCAAAGTTCTTCTAAATATTTGGGACCGTTTCCCTTGCCTCTGATGCTGTCAGTGCCACTTCTTTGATGAATGTACTGGCAGGTCGGGGGTTCTCCTCCAAATCTCTCTTTTATGCAGCACTATAATTAATTGGTGCCACCTCTCCATATGACGATGCATGGTATAGTTACCATAACTATATTTTTTTTCGGTTCCTCTGGAGAGTACATCGTGGCAGATGAAGCGTGTAACGTACCAGGCATTTACCTTTTTTTGCATGTAGAGGAAAGGAAAAAAAATTCGAGCGTCCGAGTTCTAAGGTGTCCCAGGGCCATTTTAGTGGACCAGGCCCAAATCCAAAGAACAGGCCGCCATTTTGAGAGTCCTGTTGCAGCCGCCTGTCGCTGTAGCATCAAGAGCGGCCGAAACTCAGCTGAATGGCAACTGAAACGGTAAAGGGGCGCCCCACTACAGCAGATGAGCCTCCACCTAGGAAGGCCCGTTCACGCCGCCTCCCCCCCCCCTTCGGGCACCCCACGCCGTTATTCGGAGCAGGATTGTAGGATGGCCACACCAGTACGGCAACTTGCTAGACACCACCTCGGTGCCTACCGAATCTCAGCGCCTTGTGGTGTCTTCTATTCAGAAAACATTGTTGTGCTGCCTTCGACCTATTCGCCGCAAGTGCGTACGCAACTCAGCTGCATAGCTTTCTAGACACCACCTCGGTGCTAACCGAATCTCAGCGCCTTGTGGTGTCTTCTATTCCGAAAATATTGTTGCGCTGCCTTTGGCCCCATTCGCACATCGGTCCGCTACTGACGCTATCTCACAGGCCAACGGGGCGCCCCACGCCGACTTTCAGCATTGTAGGATGGCCACACCAGTGCGGCAACTTGCTAGACACCACCTCGGTGCCATCCGGATCTTGGCATCTCAGCGCCTTATGGTGTCTTCTATTCAGAAAATATTGTTGCGCTGCCTTTGGCCCCATTCGCACATCGGTCCGCTACTGCCGCCATCTCACAGGCCAACGGGGCGCCCCACGCCGACTTTCAGCATTGTAGGATGGCCACACCAGTGCGACAACTTGCTAGACACCACCTCGGTGCCATCCGGATCTTGGCATCTCAGCCCCTTGTGGTGTCTTCTATTCAAAAAATATTGTTGCGTTGCCTTTGGCCCCATTCGCACATCGGTCCGCTACTGCCGTCATCTCACAGGCCAACGGGGCGCCCCACGCCGACTTTCAGCATTGTAGGATAGCCACACCAGTGCGACAACTTGCTAGACACCACCTCGGTGCCATCCGGATCTTGGCATCTCAGCGCCTTGTGGTGTCTTCTATTCAGAAAATATTGTTGCGCTGCCTTTGGCCCCATTCGCACATCGGTCCGCTACTGCCGCCATCTCACAGGCCAACGGGGCGCCCCACGCCGACTTTCAGCATTGTAGGATGGCCACACCAGTGCGACAACTTGCTGGACACCACCTCGGTGCCATCCGGATCTTGGCGCGTTGTGCTGCCTTCGGCCTATTCGCACATCGGTCCGCTACTGACGCCGCCTCACGTGCCAACGGATTTTCTACGCTTTTTATACCCTATGCCGCATAACAGGTCATGTGACTTGTTTTTAAAACTTTTCATTGGTTCATTTTACTTTTGGTTTCCTAATGATGGAAGGCTTGATCATATGACCTAAAAATAACACTTTTCATTGGATGAAAACTATTTTTTTTTCCCAAACGCTGAAAGCCCCACCTTGTTTCTGGATGTTTCAGACTGAAGCTGGCATCAGCATGAAAGCACCACCATCTCGTGGCTCCGTCGTGGTCATTCCGCGAGCAATCATGGCAGCCGCTCCCCACCGGAAGCCTGCAGGAGTCGGGGGCCCCCAAGACTTTTGTAGAATCCTCAAGGCGGAGGGGACGCTTTCGAGAATGGGGTCCAAGACCTAGCAGACAAGCGTCCGATTTCCAAGGTGTCACAGGGCCATTCCAGTGGACCAGGCCCAAAAAGGAAAGAGCCTGCCGCCATTTTGAGAGTCCTGTGACAGCCGCCTATCGCTGCTCCGCAAGAGTGGGCGCAACTCAGCTGAATTGCGGATTTTGACACAGTGGACCAAAAGCGGACGGAATGGCAACTGTAACGGTAATGGGGCGCCCCACTACAGCAGACGAGGCTCCACCTGGGGAGGCCCGTTCACGCCGCCTCCCCCCCCCCCCCGGGGTGCCCCACGCCGTTATTCGGAGGGCGGCAACTTACTGGACATCACCTTGGTGCCATCGTTCTGCTGCCTTGGAACTATTCGCACAACAGACCGCTACTGATGACCCACCCCCCGCGACGCCCCACGCCGGATACCCAAATCAGTGCGGCACCCAGGCAACATCACCTGGGTGCCGTCCAGAAATCTGGACGTTGTGCTGCCTTGGGACTATTCGCACAACCGACCGCTACTGACCATTGTTCCTTCTTTTTCCCTAAAAATGTTTAAATGTTTTTACTGTTTTTGTTTTGTTGTATATATTTATAAGTTATTAAAGTTTTATAATCCTACTACTTTGTTGGAGTGCTATATATTTTTAATGTGACACATAATTGTAAAAACTTTGATATATATTTTTAATGTGACACATAATTGTAAAAACTTTGATGTACAAAGAGTCATCCCTGGAATCTTCCGCTTCAGGCTCGGTCCCCTCCCCAATCACAATACAGGATGGTTTTCAGATAGTAGGAACGCGTGTGGTGTGACGGATCTCATCGGGTGTGGGCCTTGATCTACTATAACTCATTTGAAGAGGGGTGATTCTTTACAGCTGGGGCCATAAACTACATCTGCAAGGCTAGCTGATAGCCTGGGACCGGCCTGGACAATCGGACACAGAGGAAGAGGAGTGTCAGAGGGTGCGGTAGTGAATAGGGCGAAAGGGAGGTGTCGGGCGGGCACAGGGTGTGATTCTCAGGGAAGAGCAGCGCAGATGGGGGGAGGTTTATTGCCCATGCATAAGACAGAGAGCGGGGGTGACCAGTGCCTGGGGGAGATGCTTGCGAGGGTGGGGAGCCATGCTAAGGATCGACAGCGTGCAGAGAGTGGGTCTGGTCAACTCATCTAAAATGGCTGCCGTGCACGACAAAAGTGTGGCATTTGAAAAAAGGCAAGATGGCGCAGACAATGTTTTTCAACACTTCCTGATTTCCTTCGAATCGAACGTTAACAGACGTTGGGGCATATTACCAAAGTTAAGCGATATTTATCCCTAACGATGCTTAGCAACGAATTTTTTACCGCTAAGCATCGTCAGAAATTATCGCAGATAAACCTTGCTATTATCAAGGTTTATCGCAAATGCGATAAAAAACGGCCGCAATGCATTAATATTGCTGAAAAGTCAGCGATATTCATGCATTACCGAGCTAATGCTCTTAGCCATGTTATTCACCTCCCATTGGATAACATGGCTAAGAACTGCTCAGGGCAGGTGTTACTTTTTGGAGATATTCGCGCTTAGCGCGAATATCTCCAAAAGTTGGTAATAGGAGATAGCGATGTTAGCGACTGTTTCCAGTCGCTAACATCTTGGCATGCCCACTTTGCATGTCATTAGTGATAAATATCACTGACATGCAAAGTGGGGCCCAAGATGGTCGCTATCTCCTACTAGCGGTCGCTAACTGGTGTTAGCGACAGCTAGGTAATACGGAGATAATTTTATCTCCGCTTTCTTGGCTTTTAAAGCCAAAAAGCGGAGATAAACCCCCTTGATAATATGCCCCGTTATCTCTCCCACACTACCGGTCCCCCTGGGCTTAAACGCCGAGATGGTAGGGACTGCATCCCGTGAAGATAGGCCGAGACGTCACTCAGCAGAAAAAAAAGAAAAAAAAAAGTCTATAAACATACAATAAGTTAAAAGTCAATCATTCTTCATTCCTTGTAGTACGCTCCCCAGTCCGCTTCCCGTTACGCTAACCGGGCGCACCCCACCAAAAAAACGATTTTTTTTTTTTTTTGCCCCGCGGAGCCCTTTTAAAGCCTCCACATCAAACCTATGGGGTCAGGGAGGATCTACTATGCCCCCTTATGGTCATTTGCCCCTTCGCTTTGGCCTCCTCGTGTCTCTCGATCCTACCGAGAGACAAGATGGCGGCCGCTACGGACTGTTTGGAATGTTTACAGACGCCGGAGAACCAATCAGCTTCGCTTCACAAAGCTCCGTAACACGAAAAGTACGCGAAGTGGAGCACTGCCCGGAGCGCTGTTACAGATATATATCTGTTTTTGAACCTTAATTTCTCAAAATCCACTGGAGCACATATATTGAGACCTAGCAAAGGCACATCGGGCTACCAGTCCCTACAATTTTGCCAAGTTTCGTGCAAATCCATTCAGCCGTTCGATTATTATTATTATTTATTTTTTTTTGCCCCGCGGGGCCCTTTTAAAACCTCCACATCAAACCTAGGGGGTCAGGGAGGATCTACTATGCCCCCTTATGGTCATTTTCCCCTTCGCTTTGGCCTCCTCTTGTCTCTCGATCCTACCGAGAGACAAGATGGCGGCCGCTACGGACTGTTTGGAATGTTTACAGACGCCGGAGAACCAATCAGCTTCGCTTCACAAAGCTCCATAACGCGAAAAGTACGCGAACTGGAGCGCTGCCCGGTCCGCTGTTACAGATATATATCTTTTTTTGAACGTTAATTTCTCAAAATCCACTGGAGCACATATATTGAGACCTAGCAAAGGCACATCGGGCTACCAGTCCCTACAATTTTGCCAAGTTTCGTGCAAATCCATTCAGCCGTTCGGGCTAAAAGTGAGGCCAACCGCCCTATGGAAAACTCAATGTTAAAAACACGTTTTGGGACCCCCCTTTTTTCTCGGCCCCCCCTTGACAAAACCCCCCCAAATTCCGTCCACAAACGCCAAAGTTATTAGACATAGAATTTTCAAAAATCCCATAGAGAAAAAATCCTAACTATCCTAACTATATATACCTACTGGCGACCGCCAGTAGGTAATATATATATATATATATGTATATATATATATATAAAAAAATGAATATATATATATGTATATATTACCTACTGGCGGTCGCCAGTAGGTATATATAGTTAGGATTTTTTCTCTATGGGATTTTTGAAAATTCTATGTCTAATAACTTTGGCGTTTGTGGACGGAATTGGCTGAAATTTTCAGGAAAATGGCACATTTTGTTTCTGAGCAGCCCCTGAAAATTGGGGGGGGTTTCGTCCAGGGGGGGTCGAGAAAAAAGGGGGGTCCCAAAACGTGTTTTTAACATTGAGTTTTCCATAGGGCGGTTGGCCTCACTTTTAGCCCGAACGGCTGAATGGATTTGCACGAAACTTGGCAAAATTGTAGGGACTGGTAGCCCGATGTGCCTTTTGTAGGTCTCAATATATGTGCTCCAGTGGATTTTGAGAAATTAACGTTTAAAAAAAGATATATATCTGTAACAGCGGACCGGGCAGCGTCCCAGGACGCGTACTTTTCGCGCAACGGAGCTTTGTGAAGCGAAGCTGATTGGTTCTCCGGCGTCTGTCAACATTCCAAACAGTCCGTAGCGGCCGCCATCTTGTCTCTCGGTAGGATCGAGAGACAAGAGGAGGCGAAAGCGAAGGGGCAAATGACCATAAGGGGGAATAGTAGATCCTCGCTGACCCCCTAGGTTTGATGTGGAGGTTTTAAAAGGGCCCCGCGGGGCAAAAAAAAAAAATAATAATAATAATCGAACGGCTGAATGGATTTGCACGAAACTTGGTAAAATATTAGGGACTGGTAGCCCGATGTGCCTTTGCTAGGTCTCAATATATGTGCTCCAGTGGATTTTGAGAAATTAACGTTCAAAAAAAGATATATATCTGTAACAGCGCTCCGCTTCGCGTACTTTTCGCGTTACGGAGCTTTGCGAAGCTGATTGGTTCTCCGGCGTCTGTCAACATTCCAAACAGTCCGTAGCGGCCGCCATCTTGTCTCTCGGTAGGATTGAGAGACAAGAGGAGGCCAAAGCGAAGGGGGAAATGACCATAAGGGGGCATAGTAGATCCTTCCTGACCTCTTAGGTTTGATGTACCATTTTGCCAAGTTTGGTGTAATTCCGTTCAGCCATTCAGGCTGTAGACGTATGTAAATGTCCTATGGAAAATTGCATGGGGAAAACACATTTGAAAGTGTTGAAATTTAGAACCAATTAAAATGTTACTTTGGTTTTGTATTTGTGTGTGATGAAAGTTAATTGGTTATGTATATATGTCAAATGAGAGGAAACCACAGCCATTTTGTGATACTACTGTCTGAGGTACATTTGTGAGGAATTTTTGGTGGTGAATTTCTGGTGTTTGATTTACACAGTACTAACACTTTTCCTACTTTTAAAAAGGTGAGTTGTTAATTTGTAAGGGGAACTATGTTGTACACTTGAAGATAATTTGAAAAATGTTTTCTGTTATTTATTTGCAGTCCTTCTGTTATACTAAATACTTGATAAAGTTAGTTTTATATTATGTATTACTAAAAACGATAAATGAAAGTGATTATTTTTTTCTGCAATTTACAGCAAGCAATTTCAAAATAAAATGGCTCACAATGAAGAGACCGTGGCAATTTCTTTTGAATTGTCCACTACATTGATTGAAATTGAGAGCACCAATAATGAAATATTGTCACAAGGAGGACATGACTTGTATGATTCCATTAGATTGATTGAAATGGACAGCACCAAGAATGAAATATTGTCACAAGGAGATGACTTGAATGATTCCACTACGTTGATTGAAATTGAGAGCAGCAATAATGAAATATTGTCACAAGGAGGAGATGACTTGTATGATTCCATTAGATTGATTGAAATGGACAGCACCAATAATGAAATATTGTCACAAGGAGGAGATGACTTGAATGATTCCACTACATTGATTGAAATTGAGAGCACCAATAATGAAATATTGTCACGAGGAGATGACTTGAATGATTCCACTACATTGATTGAAATTGACAGCACCAATAATGAAATATTGTCAGAAGGAGGAGATGACTTGAATGATTTTTTTGATCAATCTCTTGATGGCGAATTTATCGAGTGTTTGGAGACCATAGAGTTACAAGAATCATTATTGCAGACTTTTCATGAGGACATTGCTGATGAGGACATGTTACTAGTTCTTTCAAATTTAGAAAATTCTGAAGAATAAATTTATATTTAGAAATCAAAAATTGTTTGAGACATTATTCATTTTTATTTTTAATTTATGAGGTTGTAGCGAAGTGATTGTAGTATAAAATGAGACTTATAGTATAGAGTGCAACATTTTTATGTTACATGGTAAGTTTACTCATATTTACTTCCCTTCTGCCACTATATTATCTCCAATGTGTATTTGACATCTCTTCTTCATCTCCGGCCTCCTTTCTCTCACTGTGTGTCTCCGATGCATCTTATCGCTGCTATTTTGTGTAATTACAGAAGAGAGTAAAATAAAATAGTTCGGAACGTGAAAAGGGGGCAAAGTAGAGTACTCCTCACCCCCTAGGCCTTTTTAGGCGGTCCCAAAAGGATCAGTTTCTGCTTTCCTGAGAGATTATGGTATGAGTTCCATATACCACAATAACTTGCATTACAACATGCAAGATATCTATCTCCTATTACCAACTTTTGGAGATATTCGCGCTAAGCGCGAATATCTCCAAAAAGTAACACCTGCCCTGAGCAGTTCTTAGCCATGTTATCCAATGGGAGGTGGATAACATGGCTAAGAGCATTAGCTCGGTAATGTATGAATATCGCTGAGTTTTTAGCGATATTCATGCATTGCGGCCGTTTATTATCGCATTTGTGATAAACCTTGATAATAGCAAGGTTTATCTTCGATAATTTCTGACGATGCTTAGCGGTAAAAAATTCGTTGGTAAGCATCGTTAGCGATAAATATCGCTTAACTTTGGTAATATGCCCCAACGTCTGTTAACGTTCGATTCGAAGGAAATGAGGAAGTGTTGAAAAACATTGTCTGCGCCATCTTGCCTTTTTTGAAATGCCACACTTTTGTCGTGCACGGCAGCCATTTTAGATGTCTTGACCAGACCCACTCTCTGCACGCTGTCGATTCGTAGCATGGCTCCTCACCCTCGCAAGCATCTTCCCCAGGCACTGGTCACCCCCGCTCTCTGTCTTATGCATGGGCAATAAACCTCCCACCATCTGCGCTGCTCTTCCCTGAGAATCACACTGTGCCCGCCCGACACCTCCCTTTCGCCCTATTCACTACCGCACCCTCTGACACTCCTCTTCCTCTGTGTCCGATTGTCCAGGCTATCAGCTAGCCCTGCAGATGTAGTTTATGGCCCCAGCTGTAAAGAATCACCCCTCTTCAAAGGAGTTATAGTAGATCAAGGCCCACACCCGATGAGATCCGTCACACCACACGTGTTCCCACTATCTGAAAACTATCCTGTATTGTGATTGGGGAGGGGACCGAGCCTGAAGCGGAAGATTCCAGGAATGACTCTTTGTACATCAAAGTTTTTACAATTATGTGTCACATAAAAAATATATAGCACTCCAACAAAGTAGTAGGAATATAAAACTTTAATAACATATAAATATATACAACAAAACAAAAACAGTAAAAACATTTAAACAACGAAGAGACCGTGGCAATTTCTTTTGAATTATCCAATAGATTTATTGAAATTGACAGCACCAATAATGAAATATTCTTGTCAGTAGCGGTCTGTTGTGCGAATAGTTCCAAGGCAGCAGAACGCGCTGAAATCTAGATGGCACGAAAGTGATGTCTAGCAAGTTGCCGCCCAGCAAATAACGGCGTGGGGCGCCGCGGGGGTGAGTGAGTCCAGTAGGCACCACAGCTATTCTTACCGGCATTGCAGAATTACTGCTGGGGACAATGCCTGTGCTGGAGCAGGGTCACAGCAGAAACAAAAAGGATTCTGTTGAAGATGTTGTTGGTTTTCAATTTGAAAACAGTTCTGGTGTCAACTGCTATGCTAATGTAGTGGTTAATGTTTTGTTTTCTCTAGAAAATGTAAAAGAGGGGGAGGCAGTCCAAAGTTCCGTTAAAAGGGCAAAGGAAAGGATCGGTGGTTTGAACTATCAGTCAAAAAGGGGAGGGGGTGCAACAATTTTTCCTACCGGGTCACACTGTGCTTTCACCGGAAGTGAGGTCTGCAGGATTCTAGTAATTCAAAGTGAGGCTGGCGCCGACGTCCCGCGGATACAGTTTCGTCACTCCACGGGTGATCATGGCAGTCATTCCCCATCGGGGGTCGGAGACTCCCGCGGCTCCTCTAGAATCTTCAAGGTCGTGGAGGACTACGGTGGTGGAGTCAACCAGTGACCGGGCCATTTCTTTATGCTGGGCCCGCTCTTGCCAGGTCGACCGCCATTTTGAGAGTTCGGTAGCTACTGGCGATCGCGGGGTCAAATGAGCGGACGGGCTCCACCCTGCCGGGCGAGACGTTGCAGCATGGCCACAGTGGAAGAACTCTTTTCCGGGCGCCTGGAGCGCTGAGGGTGCAGCTGGGAAGCCTCCACTGGGGAGGCGGGAGAGGCCTGTTCGCACCGTCTCTCCCTCCCAGTGCACCCCACGGCGTCTCGCTTGAGATTTGTTATGGCCGGACCAGGCGATGAGGACGAGGGGGGGGGGTCGGAGGCATGTGCAAGACATCCCCCCCCAGGGTTGTTGCAGCAATTATACAAGAAAGAAGAAGTGTCCCGTCCGTCTTCGGGCCGGGCTTCCGGTAGATGTCGGCCGGACGCCCCTGGCTCTGGCCCCATGAACGGGTTTCTTGGTTTATCGGCTGCAGCCGGATTCCGTCGGCCTCGGCCCCCCGACCGTTGGTGGCCGGACCGGAAGAGCATGTGGCGGGACTACCTGCAACTCTCAAGGGCCACCGCGGCCGGACTGGGAGAGAGAGGGGAGGGTCGAGGAGACATTCCCCCCCCCTGCAACTGTTCAGCGTTGTAAAGGCAATCCCCTGGCCGGGTCCCGTTGGTCTCGGCCTCTCCTCCGGCTACACCCTACGTTAGGATCTCCTGGCCGAGGCGTGGCAGCAGGACCTGCCTTATATGGGCTGCTCCCGGCTGGGCGTAGCCGGAACCCTGCCCCACCTTGGAAGTTTCCAGAGTGGGGGCGGATGTTCTACTGACTTGCATTTTCCCTAGTCTATCGATTTTTTTGGCGTGGCAGGCGGTGGGACAGCGAGGGGTGATTTGGTTTCTCTTACTGTTTTTCTGGTCTCTCACCACTGGCATATTTTAACGTTTTCTTGTTTCTAGGACATTAATAGGTTTTATCATTACGTTATGTTATCGTTTCTTTGTTCGTTGTTTAATAAAAGTTCATGTTCATCAGTGGCCTACTGATTTTCGTTTTCCTATTCTTTTCTTTCCAGGTTGTTTCATGCTAAAGTTTCTGTTAACAGGATACAGTGATCACTTCGTTATTATTGCATATGTCCTTTTCACTAGGGGTGCTCTCTGGTCGGGCCAGATGACGTATGTCTAGTAAATGGTCCGGGTGAAACAGGTGCATCAATCAGTGGGGAGTAGATAGGCATGACAGATTACAACGGGGGAGAAAGGTCCGCATTACGTACCCTTTCACTACTTGCAAAGATTTTCCTACGTTTATTTGCAAACAGGGAATACCTCCAAAAAGAACTAATTCCCAAACAGTCAATGTTCGGACAATCAATCAATCAATGAGGAATGAAATAGGTACGACGTGTTAAAGGCTTGCGTTACCTACCCTTCACTATCTGCAAAGGGAGAGAGAATATTCCTATTCTTCCTCGTTTGCAGGCAGAGAAGATCCTTAAGAGAACCAACTTCGAACAATTCAATGCTCGATTCAAACAATCAACAAGGGGTACTGTGAACACAAATGAACGCCGCTTATGTACATACGCATTGCTATTTTCAACAGGTTGTTCCTAATGTTTCTATTTTAGCGAGGTCAAAAAGAGATCCCATTAGTGGCCTACTGATTTTGCTCGATTCCTTTTGTTTTTTTACACGGTTTTTCGCTATCTGCAAAGACTAAACAGAGTATTTTGACTCTGTGCTTGTTTGTAAATAGAGAATGAACCAAAGAGAACAATCAATCAAATGGAGAGAGAAGCAGGCACGACGGATTACAAAGGGGGCAAAGGGCTGCGTTAACTACCCTTCACTATCTGCAAAGAGAGAGTACTCCTAATAGAAATGAGGGGTGGGGGGCAGCATTCAAAGCAGATCAGTGTGCATAAACACGAAAATGTTTTTACTTACCACGTACTTGACATTCGACAGCTTATGATATTTGCTATTAAAAAACCATTGAAATTCACTGAAAAAACCATAGGTTATAGACCATATATAGTTAGGAATTAGCATTTACAAAACCTTGAAAATTCACTGAAAAAACCATAGGTTATAGACCATATATAGTTAGGAATTAGCATTTAAAAAACCTTATTTTACTCACACAAAACCATTGAAATTCCATATATAGTTAGTTGCACTAACTATATATTGCGCACCCGCAATCCACTGCTGATGATGTCACATATTACATCATTCATGACATGGTCAGTGACATCACTGATGACATCACTGATGACATCTCAAATGACATCACTGATGACATCTCACTTGACATCAATGATCACATCACTGATGATATCATTCATGTGACAATACAATGCATCTCCTCACATTTTAATATAACTTCTGTTTCACCCAGTGTTAAAAACAGAGTATAATTTTTGAAACCATTGACACACCAATACTAGTTACTACATACGTACTCACTGATTCCTACGTCTACACACACATTCACTCATTCACCCATACAATCATTCATACATACAATCACTCATGTTTACAACACAATCATATGCACTCATACACCTATACAGACACTCACACTCTGCCACTCATCCATGGAGTTACTCACACACCTAGTCAGTCCTGTAAAGAATCAATCACACTTCCATTTTCTACTCTATACAGTTAAACATAGAGCACCTTACGTTTTCAACCATATACTAACACATACTTACTCTCTTATACAATCATTGATACAAGTACACATTGATCTGTACAGAGTCACACACCTCCCATCCAGCCACACACACACTCAGTCTCCCATGCAAATACTTGGGCAATCAATCAATAACCCATATAGTTACTCATATAGCTACTGATCAACACATGCAGCAGTTTACAGAACAACAGACATAATGATGCACAAATTAAGACAGTTTAGTCACTAACCCATGCACTCAGTGAGACACATTTAATCACTCACTCATACATTCAGTCATGCACCTACTAAATCCTTCGTCCAGACACTTATACATCCACTCATTCTTCAATATGTAAGACATATTTTAACTTTACAGAAACATAGTCACTGGATGTTGTCATCAGTGATGTCATCAGTGATGTCATTTGAGATGTCATCAGTGATGTCATCAGTGATGTCACTGACCATGTCATGAATGATGTAATATGTGACATCATCAGCAGTGGATTGCGGGTGCGCAATATATAGTTAGTGCAACTAACTATATATGGAATTTCAATGGTTTTGTGTGAGTAAAATAAGGTTTTTTAAATGCTAATTCCTAACTATATATGGTCTATAACCTATGGTTTTTTCAGTGAATATGTATATATATATTGGCTGTCGTTGCCTGTTGGAGTTAAATAAAAAATACTTCAACAGCGCAAAATTGGGTCCGTGCTCCATTCAGACGTCTAAACGGCGGGAGGTGAAAGGAGAGCTTGTATATATATATATATCTCCACAACTTGGCTCGAATTGGTTGACCCCTGGCGCTTCTATGATCGGTGCGTGTTCTACGGCAGAGCCCCGCCGAATTCAATAGTCCAAAACCTCCTTTTCAGGAAAATGAACACGCACTCGCAGGATCTGACTTTTCAATTCTTTATTTCTCCATTATACTCTGTGTAAGTTACCAACGCGTTTCGCAGCCAAACCGACTGCTTGATCACGGTTCACAGTAGGTATATATAGTTAGGATTTTTTCTCTATGGGATTTTTGAAAATTCTATGTCTAATAACTTTGGCGTTTGAGGACAGAATTGGCTGAAATTTTCAGGAAAATGGAACATTTCGTTTCTGAGCAGCCCCTAAAAATTTGGGGGGGTTTCGTCAAGGGGGGGCCGAGAAAAAAGGGGGGTCCCAAAACGCGTTTTTCCCATGCAATTTTCCATAGGGCGGTTGGCCTCACTTTTAGCTCGAACGGCTGAATGGATTTCCACGAAACTTGGCAAAATTGTAGGGACTGGTAGCCGATGTGCCTTTGCTAGGTCTTAATATATGTGTTCCAGTGGATTTTGAGAAATTAACGTTCAAAAAAATATATATATCTGTAAGCGCGCTCCGGGCAGTGCCCCGGTTCGCGTACCTGACGCGTAACGGAACTTCGCGAAGCGAAGCTGATTGGCTCTCCGGTGTCTGTCAACATTCTAAACAGTCCGGAGCGGCCACCATCTTGTCTCTCGGTAGGATCGAGAGACAAGAGGAGGCCAAAACAAAGGGGTAAATGACCATAAGGGGGCATAGCAGATCCTCCCTGACCCCCCAGGTTTGCTGTGGAGGCTTTAAAAGGGCCCCGCGGGGGAAAAGAAAATTTTTTTTGTTTTGTTTTTTTTGCGTGGGGAGCGCCCGGTACGCGCACCGGGAAGCGGTCCGGGGAGCGTATTATAAGGAAAAAAGAATGATAGACTTTTTAAATATTGTATGTTTATTGATTGTTCGTTTTGTTGTTTTTCTTTTCGTTTTTTTTATTTAAGTAGCAATATGTAGGTACCAATGCAGAGTCAAAAAATGTATATACACCGTCTCCTTTGTAGATATCTTGCATGTTGTTTCAGAAGTTATTGTGGAATATGGAATTCATACCATAGTGTGTCAGGAAAGCAGAAACAATATGGAGGCAGGAGATGATAAAGAGATGTTAAATACACATTGGAGATAATATAAAGTTGCACAGTATACTATAAGTCTGACTTTACATTATAATCAATTTGGTACTAGTTTATGAATTAGATATAAAAATGATTAAAGACTCAAAAAATTTTTGATTATTAAATATCCATTTATTTTTCTGATTCTTTTTCAAAATTTAATAGAACGTCTAACATTTGACTGTCCGATATGTCTTCTTTTTGACTGAACATAACTTCCCACATTTGACCGTCCTCATATTGAAGTAAGAAATCCACAGATTCTACACATTGTAGAAGTTCATGTTCTCGTGATTCATCCATGAATTCCAAGTCAATGGGTTCAATGATTTCCTCATTGTTCATCTCTAGGACAATTTCAAAGGAAACGTTCTGTTCTTCCATTTTTGTGCTGAAATTTGCATACAAAATAAATATATCAGTAGAAATAGGGCACTGTTGGGTTTAAGTTCAGACAGGTACTTTTCAGGCGTGAAGTAGTACTATTAAAAAGTGCCTGTGAAAAAGCCTAAGTAAATTCATAATTATACCACAGAAACCTAAATCAATCCATAATTACAATAAACAAGCCTTTCTCAATGTCTAACTCTTACAGAGGGATAGTATATAACTATCTGAAAATGTTTTCAAATTTATAAAATAACATCTTACCTTTTAAAAACAAGTTTAAGTTATCAGTGAAAATGATCTTGCAATGTAGTTCAGGAAGTAGTAGTCAAAATGGCTGTGTTTCTCTCTCTTTCTTTATATATATTCAGGTACATAACCAATCAAATGTCAGGTAAAAAAAGTAGAAAATGAAAGTAACATTTTAATTGGTTGTCAATTCCAACACTTCAGATGTGTTTTGTGAAGTAATTTACCTCAGGGTATTTAGAGAGGTCTACAGGCTAAATGGCTAAATGGAATTCCAACCAAATTTGTGAAAATGGTAGGGATTGGTATGTAGTATGAGCTAATCTATATTTGGTGAAAGTGTCTCCAGTCGTTTTTCTGTATATTACTTTCCCACCTTTTTTGAGCGAGCGCTTCCCGGTGCGCGCCCCGGTACGCGAACCGGCAGCGTTACGGGAGTCCTCCATTTTGTGTTTCGGTAGATTTGATATACAAGATGGAGGGCAAATAATGTTGAGAATGGGTAGGAGGGGGCACGGTAGACGTATCCTGACCCCCTAGGTTTTCTGAGGGTGGCTGAGGAGGCCCATATGTGCGAAAAAAAGCATTTTTTAAAAATTTTCGTGCGGTTAGCGCCCGGTGCGCGTACCGGGTAGCGCTCCGGGGAGCGTACTTTGGTGAAAGTTAGTGAAAAAAGTTAGAGTAAAACAATAATTGTGAGTGATCAGATGTAGGGTAGCTCTGAAAAGAGCTTTTGGGTCCTGTGGCTGATGTAGGTACCTACAAGTAGGTACCAATGCACAGTCTTAAATTGAGGATGAAAATTATGTTCCCCTCATCTGAGAAGTGAACTCCATCTGCTCTGTAGATATCTTGCATGTAGTAACACAAGTTATTGTTGTAGATGGAGCCCATTCCATGGTCTCTCATGTAAGCTGAAACAGATTTATTTACATGCTTCCTCGATTTCTCAATTTGTGGACAAAATTGGTTTGACCACCACCATTTCTGTCTTTGGCATATATTTGAATATACCAAGGCAGTTTGAGGAAATAGTGCCATCAATTGCTCAAAGGTGTCCTTTAAAAGCATTTCCAGACCTACCCCAGTCAAAGTGCCCAAGTCATTTCCTCCACAGTGCACAATTAACAGGTCAGGTTTTGGCAAATGCAAAAAGGTTTTCACCAATGGTATCAATTGGTGACATCTTAATCCTCTGTGGCCAATCCAGTTGATTTCCACATTTTGTAAATTGAGGTTGTGTAAATTTCTGTTATCAGCATACCTTTGAGCCCAATGGATGTAACTATGTCCAGCAATCCAGACAGAAAACATAGTGAGAGGAGGTTCTGCTGCAGTCAGATGAAGTGTGGTAATGAAATGGCAGTGAAACAGTAGGAGTATGTAATGAAAAAAACTGTGGAGTTTCTGTGCTAATGAATCAGTAGCAGTGATTGGTGGATTTTGATTGCTGGAAACAGAAAGTTAGGGTGCATGGATGAGTTCTTTGAAAGATGTAATTTGAATGGTCAAGAAAAAATCATTTTATGAAAGATTGCACTGGATACGCAGATGTACTGAGAGTTCAGAGTTCAATTGAAACATTGTTGTGTGAAGTTGCAAACATGAGAGGTCTTTCAGGAGGTGGTTGCTATGCAAAAAAGGCAGAAAGGGCAGAGGGGGGAAGGGTGTTGATTTGAAAAAAGTGAGGGAAGAGTTTTGATTGGGTGACATGAGAGATATGTGTGATGAATTACAGCATTTCTGTGCCATTGTTGGTTGCAGCCTCTGGTGTGCATACCCTTTGTTCTGCTGAAGACAAATTGGTGTGTGTCTGAGACTGTTTTGAAACTCAAAAAGTATCTGCTAAGGTGAGAAAAGATTCATTTAATTTAAATAGAGATTAGTATGCTTTAAGGAGAAAATTATGAAGAAAGTTGTGTATTTAAAATGTTGCTTTGTGTCAAGTGTTTTACAAATAGATTTGGTTTATTTGAGTTACATAGCCATGTTAAAAGTGACTTCCCCATGAATGTAGGTATATAATTGCTTAACATGATGTGTTTAAAAACGTTTTTTGAAATTAATTAGGTTTCTTGATATGTACTGCTAGAGTTTCATAGGTTGCTTGGGGCATATTTACAAGGCCTTTGAGTTCCTTTGATGTTATTTTTCCCATTTTAATTTAAGACATTTCCCCGTGGTGCAAGGTCCTTGTAAATACGCCCCCATGTGTGCTTGGCAAATTTAGATTTTGATTCTTTGAGTTACATAGCCATGTTAAAAGTGACGCTAAAATGGTGCAAGGGCCTTAAAAAAACGCTTTCATGTGTCTTAGGGCATTTTAAGTCACTTCCCCATGAATGTAGGTATATAATTGCTTAACATGATGTGTTTAAAAACGTTTTTTGAAATCAATTAGGTTTCTTGATATGTACTGCTAGAGTTTCATAGGTTGCTTGGGGCATATTTACAAGGCCTTTGAGTCCCTTTGATGTTATTTTTCCCATTTTAATTTAAGACATTTCCCCGTGGTGCAAGGTCCTTGTAAATACGCCCCCATGTGTGCTTGGCTAATTTAAGTACTGATAGGGTGTGCTTCTACATAGGACCTGTGTTGTGTTTTCAAATTATGACCAGAAAATCGTTTTTAAAAAAAACAAAACACTTTTCACATTTATGAGAAGGTCATATTCGTGTCTGCTTCTTTAAATAAATATTGAACTGAGAAATATTAAACTGAGGCTTCTGTAAGTGTCAAGGGAGGTGAGTAATGTACATTGCTCTGTTGTATACAGTCCTCATCTTCTGTGTACTCTTGGATATGCTAGACTACATCTGCACAATGAGATAACTAAGCTGAGGAAACACAGGTGATGTGATTGTGAAATGAGCAAAAGAAATTCCACATTTTTCAATTACATCACCTGTGTTTCCTAACATTACGAATCACATTGTGCAGATGAGGTTTAGGCCTGTCCAGGGACACAGAAGAGGTCTGGCCTTTGTTCAAGAGTGCAGTGGACATGACTCACTTTATTGTTAGGCCTGCACATGTATTATCTTGTCTGTACTCTTCAATAAGCCTAAATTTCATCTGCAACCCTGCGTAGGCCTCACCTCAAACAAACCTCTGGATAGTCCACACCTTATCGTCATCCTGAATCAATCATTTCGCACGATGAACTCCATCCACTCCGGATCACCGACCGACCCCTGCCCTCACCACGTCTTCAACAAAGCCGACGCTGTCATCGCACCCCACCTGCGAGACATCATCAACACCTCCTTCGACACCGCCATCTTCCCTGAAAGCTGGAAACACGCCGAGCTCAGCGCTCTTCTCAAGAAACCAACAGCGGACCCCACCGACCTCAAGAATTACCGCCCCATCTCGCTTCTCCCGTTTCCAGCCAAAGTCATCGAGAAGACCGTCAACAAGCAGATGGCCGCCTTCCTCGAGACGAACGGATCCCTCGACCCCTCACAGTCCGGATTCCGAGCCAAACACAGCACTGAGACCGCCCTCATCGCCGCCACCGATGACATCCGAGCCCTGATGGACAATGGAGAAACAGCGGCCCTCATCCTCCTAGACCTCTCCGCGGCATTCGACACGGTCTGCCACCGCACTCTAGTACGGCGCCTCAGCAACATCGGAATCCAGGACAAGGCGCTGGAATGGATCATCTCCTTCCTCGACGGAAGAACACAGAGAGTCCGCCTACCACCATACAAATCAGAGGCCTCCGAAGTCATCTGCGGCGTCCCCCAAGGATCATCCCTGAGCCCCACCCTCTTCAACGTCTACATGAGCCCCCTCGCGGCCATCGTATGCAAACACCACCTCAGCATAATCTCCTACGCCGACGACACCCAGCTGATCCTCTCCCTGACCAACGACCCCGCCGCCGCCAGAGCCAACCTGCACGAAGGGATGAAAGAGGTAGCCGAGTGGATGACGACCAGCCGCCTGAAACTGAACTCGGACAAGACGGAGGTCCTCATCCTGGGCTCCTCACCCTCCGCCTGGGACGACTCCTGGTGGCCTCCCGCCCTGGGCACCGCACCCAAACCGACGGACCACGCACGCAACCTGGGCTTCATCCTGGACTCCTCCCTCGCCATGACCAGGCAAGTCAACAGCGTCTCCTCGGCGTGCTTCAACATCCTACGCATGCTACGGAAGATCTTCTGGTGGATCCCCACAGAGACCAGGAAGACCGTCACCCAGGCCCTCGTCACCAGCCGACTGGACTACGGCAACGCCCTCTACGCCGGGACCACCGTCAAGCTCCAGAAGAGACTCCAGCGGATCCAAAACGCCTCAGCCAGACTCATCCTCGACATCCCACGATCCAGCCACATCTCCGGACACCTGAGAGACCTTCACTGGCTCCCCGTCAACAAGAGAATCACCTTCCGCCTCCTCACCCACGCACACAAAGCCCTTCACGACCAAGGCCCGAGCTACCTCAACAGCCGAGTCAACTTCTACGCTCCCAAACGCCACCTCCGATCAGCCAACCACGCCCTCGCCGCCGTCCCCCGCATCTGAAGAGCGACTACAGGAGGAAGGTCCTTCTCCTACCTGGCCGCCAAGACCTGGAACTCCCTCTTGTCCGACCTGCGCCTGACCCAAGACCACCTCTCCTTCAGGAAGAAGCTGAAGACCTGGCTGTTCGAGCAGTAGCGGCAACCCCCCCCCAGCGCCTTGAGACCCTACGGGTATGTAGCGCGCTTTATAAGTGTCACTGATTGATTGATTGATCATTTAAAATGTTAGGGGCACATTTTTGATGGCCGTGCGCCTCTTTTGTGCCGCTGTTGCGTCACTTTTGTGATGCAGCAGTGATGCAAAAGATGCACCATGTTGCAAGACAGGCCTCACTTCATCTCCAACAAGATACCATCAGTTTAAACTGTAAACATTTAGGACTGTGTAGGGGGCATGGAGAAGCTGAATCTTCTGTAAATGTCAAAATTGTTGCATACAGTGCTCAACTTCTGCGTACTCTTTGATATGTAAGACTCCATCTGCACAATGAGATACCTAAGCAAAGGAAACACAGGTGATGTGATTGTGAAATGAGGAAAAGAAATTCCACATTTTTCAATTACATCACCTGTGTTTCCTAACTTTACGAATCACATTGTGCAGATGAGGTTTAGGCCTGTCCACGGACACAGAAGAGGTCTGGCCTTTGTTCAAGAGTGAAGTGGACATGACTCACTTCATCGGTAGGCCTGAACATGTATTATCTCCTCTGTACTCTTCAACAAGCCTAAATTTCATCTGCAACCCTGAGTAGGACTCACCTCAAACAAACCTCTGGATAGGCCACACCTTATCGTCATCCTGAATCAATCATTTAAAATTTGAGGGACAGATTTATGATAGCCGTGTGCCTCTTTTTCGCCACTGTGCATCACTTTTGTGATGCAGCGGCGGTGCAAAAGATTTGCTATGTTGCGACATATTTACAACTTGATGCATCTAGGCAGATGTGTCATGCTGTAAAGTCCTGTGCCACATGAAACCGATGCAGCAGTGATGCAAAAGATGCACCATGTTGCAAGACAGGCCTCACTTCATCTCCAACAAGATACCGTCAGTTTAAAATGTAAACATTTAGGACTGTGTAGGGGGCATGGAGAAGCTGAATCTTCTGTAAATGTCAAAATTGTTGTATACAGTGCTCAACTTCTGTGTACTCTTTGATATGCTAGACTCCATCTGCACTATGAGATACCTAAGCAAAGGAAACACAGGTGATGTGATTGTGAAATGAGGAAAAGAAATTCCACATTTTTCAATTACATCACCTGTGTTTCCTAACTTTACGAATCACATTGTGCAGATGAGGTTTAGGCCTGTCCACGGACACAGAAGAGGTCTGGCCTTTGTTCAAGAGTGAAGTGGACATGACTCACTTCATTGGTAGGCCTGCACATGTATTATCTCCTCTGTACTCTTCAACAAGCCTAAATGTCATCTGCAACCCTGAGTAGGCCTCACCTCAAACAAACCTCTGGATAGGCCACACCTTATCGTCATCCTGAATCAATCATTTAAAATGTTAGGGACAGATTTATGATAGCCGTGTGCCTCTTTTGCGCCGCTGTGCGTCACTTTTGTGACGCAGCGGCGGTGCAAAAGATTTGCTATGTTGCGACATATTTACAACTTGATGCATCTAGGCAGATGTGTCATGCTGTAAAGTCCTGTGCCACATGAAACCTGCGTCAGATTTCATGTGAGCGTTTTGTTGTAGGGTGGCCAGTCATTTGCATGAAAGCCCTGTAAAACTAACACAGTAAAATTAAGAAGATTTCCCTGAGTCACATTTATGGCATTGCTGAATCAAATCCTTACGCCTGTTTGAAACAGGCATAAGGAGTGATGCACCTGCAATGTGTGGCTTGCCCCTGTGCATTGCAGTAGACATTTCGCGCTTACGACGTGATTCGTGCAATGCGCCGTTTTTGTGGAACAGATGCGTGACGCATCTGTGCTGTTTTTGCTCAATGGTGCTCTGCATTGTAAATGCGGCACATCATGGGTGGCAGAGCAGTGGCGCACGTTAACTGGTGCATCCCTGGGGATGCGCCAGTTAACATAAATCTGCTCCTTTAAATTTAAGTATTAGCAGGGGACACAGTGTTGGTGAGGCTTATCCAAGGTTAAGAAGAGATGAGTACTGTTCACTGAAAAATTGGACATAGGCCTCACCTCCTCAGCATCGCTGGACATGGTTAAATAATATCTGCAAAATGTTACTCTTTTTAAACAATTTTACAATTATAGTCTCTGAGATTTTTCTCTTACTCTGCAACATCTCATTGTTGTTCTCTTTCTTTAAAGATAACGACAACATCAAGCATGAGTGATAATGAGCAATCTGTTGATCTCGATATTATCATTGAAATTGTGATTGACACATCAGTGGAAGTAGATCCCTTGGATGATTTAAATCCTGAGGATGATGAAGAACATGATGAGGATGCCGATTTGTCAGAATTGTATGACATAGGGTGGGAAGCTGACCTGCTTGAGCCTATGGAACTATAAACATTTATTTTTAAAAGTTACTGGAAATGAAAAGTAAACATGTAAACCGTTTCATTTAAAATTAAACACAACTTCAAAAACAGCTTGTGTGTAGTGTCCTTAATAAAATAGTCAAATATGCTCATAAAATTACTTCAGATTCACATATAAAAGAGCACAGGTCAAATGTAGAAGCATTTCCTTTCTTTGCTACTATTTGTGACTACTAAATTTGCCAATGCACTAAAAATTATTGTATGTAAAATTGACAAGTAGTGTGTTAAATTTTTGACGACTGTTATTGATTTACTGTTTGGTAATAGTGGTTAATAAAATTTTTTATTATATTTTACCACACATTCAACTGCAGATCATTTCAAAAGTACATAATGCCATCTAAAGAACGAAACCGAAAGGCTACAAAACATCAAAGACAGCAGATTACTAAATGCTTGCAGCAGTCCTCTACAATAAAAACTCGTCAAGTCACCAAGAAAGCTCCAGGTAAGACAACGAAATCATTCCTAAGAAACATTTGTAGAAAAAAAAGTAGTACTACAGAAAATGTTTTAGTCCAGAAAAAGAGAACCAATTTAAACGGAAAGGAAAGGCCAATCAAAAATGTTACTGCTAGAGCAGGAGATAACTCTGTGCATGGTAGTAGAAGGAAAAATCAGTTTAGGGACATTCGTAGACGAATGTTCCGCAACAGGATAATTGGCAATTTGTTAAAAAATATTAAGAAAGGTCAACAGAAAGTGGCTTTTTATAAGAGAAAGAAAAAAGTTGAGAAAATTATTGATCAGGCATTAGAAATTAAGCGAAAGTTATTTATTTTGATAATCAATAGAATTAGGAAGCTAAACAAGGCAATTTATGATTTCAAAACAAATAGTAGATGGAAAAGAACAGTTAATCATAGTAATTTTTGTGAAGTTTTTTCAGGAGAATGGATGCATAGTTCAAGTTGTGAGGCATTTTTTAATGAGGAGAGTTATTTCCAGGATAATGATTTGCTGCATGCAGTTGACACCAGTGCCGAGCTTATGAGGTGAAAGATGGTTGTCCAGTTGAAAAAGAAAAACTTGTGACAACAGAGGCAGAAGAGGTGGTAGGTAATGAGGTTTTAGGAAGACATCCTAAGGGACTAGTGTATACCTGGAAGTGTAGTAGTATTTGCAGTGTGCGACAGGATTCCATCAATTTGCTTTGTGATTTTGTACGGACATTTAATAAGAAAAGTTTAAAACAGAAAATGAAGTTGTTGCAAGAATTAGATCCTTGCAGAGTGAGAGAAGTGACAGGTTTGCATGGTCATTCACTGGCTTGTCTTTCCAGGAGAGTATGCCAGAGTGTTTTTCATCATTTCAGGATGGCAGCAGTGCATCATAATAAAGTGAGGAAATTAGTTAGAATGTTGTATTATGCTAAGAGTCCAGCAATTATGCTTAAACAATTATGCACTGCTCTTTTGCATGGTTCTGAAGTAGATGTGAAGAATATTTGTGAAGAAATTGAGTTTTGTTACTTTGCAAGTAAAGAGAATGTTGAAATTGACCCAGAAGAAGAAGGTAATGTGGAAGATAGTGTACAGGTTTCCAGTACAGATAATTTTCAGAAGGAAATTGCCACGTTTCAGGTGAAATCAAGTGAGAGGCCTTAATTTCACTTGTGTGTGTTGTCGACGCACTTATTATAAGAATCAGATTAAGTTAGGGGATTAATATGCGAAAAGTGAAAGGGAAAATAATAGTGAATGGAAGGATTTTGCAACATACTTGATGGTAGAAAATTGTTTTGATTTGGGATTGGATCAACGTGTGTGTACCTATTGTTGTAACAAATTAAATCAAAACCGGATGCCTGCTAGAGCGGTTCATAATAATCTGGAATTGGTTGAGATTCCTTCTGAATTGAAGGATTTAAATACTTATGAATCTATTTTGATTCAAAGTATCCATCCCTTTCAGGCTATTGTAAGAATGGAGCCAAAGTCAGGGAAATTGCCTCCATCAGATTTACAGAGAGGATTAAAGGGAAGAGTTGTTTATTTGCCTCTAGATTTGAAGAAAAACATTAATACAATTGGAGTAGAGAAAGTGGAAGAGGAACCTCTGGTTATCTTAGTTAATGGGGTTCCGACAAAGAGTACGACAATCTGGCAAGATTTAGTGGATGTTAGGAAAGTGAAAAAGGCAACATTGTATTTGAAGAAAAACAATAAGTACTACAAGAATGTATATGTTGCAGAAGAGGAAGTAAGTGACGAAGAGGATAGCGATTTGTGTGCTGGTCAAATTGAAAAAGTAGAACCCTCTAAAAATGAAGAAATATATGAACATTATAGTGTTCATCCTTTGCATTCCAAGGAAGTCATGGGGAATGCTATTGAGTTGTTTCAAATGAAAGAAGCCAAAGGAAGTCCCATTAGTGTTTGGGAGGAAAGTTTGGAAGCTCGGTGTTTCCCACAGCTATTTCCAACAGGTCAAGGAGGAAGATATGATGAGCGACCTGATCAAATTCCTGCTTCTGAATACCGGACTTTACGATTGTATGCAGAAGATCCTAGGTCTCGTCAATGCATTCCCTATTTGTTTCATCTACTGTTTGAAAGCGATCTGTCTGGACTGTCATATGCAGTGAACCACATCTTGAAAAGTGGTGTACAGATGCAAAATATCTCGGCAAGTGACTTTATGGATAAAGTCAATGTGCAAGACAAAATTTTGGATTCTCACCTGATTAATCTCATGGCGTGTCAGCGTGGTACTAATGAGTACTGGTACCGTCGTCATGGTGATTTAAAATGTATGCTGAGGAACTTAGGAACTCCCACATGGTTCCTCACTCTCAGCTGTGCCGAGTATGGTTGGGAAGACTTACTTGAATTTCTACGAGAGGCAAATGGAAACATTGAAAATATCGAATTCAAGACACCCGGAGAACTGTGCTCTTTGGATCCAGTGAATGTATGCAGGTACTTCAATCATAGATTTGAAGCTATGATGTCTTTCATCATGAACAAGAAAAATCCACCTCTTGGAGAGGTGTTGGATTTCTTCTGGAGAAAGGAGTACCAAGCAAGAGGTGCTCCTCATATACATATGCTGCTGTGGATCAAAGATGCACCCAAATTTGGAACAGATCCAGATGACTTAGTGATGAGTTTCATAGAACAGTTTTCTACATGTGCTGTTCCAAAGACAAAGGTAGACAAAAGCCTAAGAGAACAAGTTTTACGCTTCCAAAGCCATCGTTGCGGAAAGTACTGTTGTCGTAAATTCAGAAACAAGGACAAGTTCTACACAAAATGTCGTTTCGGCTTTCCACGACCGGTGATTTCTAAAGGAAGAGTGAACAGTTTGATGTCTTCGCTGCGACATAATGTGATGAAGAAATCACCCAAAAATACATAAAATTTGAAAAGGAACGAAGAGTCCAAGTACATCAACGACTACAACCCAGTGATTTTGTCCATGTGGAATGCTAACATGGATATACAGTTTGTGGCTGATAACTGTATGGCTGTGGCTCGGTATGTGACATCTTACATCACCAAAAAAGAAAAGACAGAATTGAAGGATACATGGGAGGACATTTCCCATGAAAAGAGCCTCAGTAAGAAGTTGTACAGTTTCAGTCTGAAGATGTTGTCGCATCGAGAAATCGGAGCTTACGAATGTTCTGACCGGTTGTCTTCAGCAAGTCTCTATGCCAAATCCAGGAGTATCATTTGGGCGAGTCTTGGTCTTGCTGCAACGCGTAATCGAGTTCTGAAACCTGTACGGGAAATTGAGTATTTGGCGGAAAAGGAGCCAAACAGTACAGATATTTTGAAGACCAACATGTTGGATACATATTATCCAAATAGAAGCAGTCACCTCGAGAATGTTTGTCTGTATGAGGTTCTGCAAAATTACATATTCAAGAGGAACGTCAAAGAAGATATTGATGAAGGAGTGTATGCTGTAATTGGAAGTGAGGGATGTCTGGTCAAGCAAAGAAAATGCCAATTGGTAAATCATCGAAAATTGAGTGGCAAGTCTCCTGAAAGAAAAGAGTTTTTCTATTTAGCACTTTTGCAACTTTTCAAGCCTTGGCGTGCAGAAGAGGAACTGCTTGGAGATTTCCTCTGTTACGAAGACTCTTTCAATGCCGCCAAGGAGACTATAGAATGTCCTGTTTTTCCCAAATATCTAGAAATGTTGAATGCGGAAATCGAGCAGGAAGCAACGATTGCAGCCGAGATTGCTAGAGACAGTTCTCAGGACAGTCAGAGTTCTGTTTCATTGAGTCAGGATCCACTAGGAGGACCAGTTATCGAAAATGAAGCTGCCACTGCTATGATTGAAGTGGAAAGAGCCATGGCACATGCTCAGGAGGATGCGGTTAACTTAGAAGACTTGGAAAGACAACTCAACGTTGAGCAGAGGAAAATATATGACGAAGTTACCAACCAAATTGATCATGGATTAAGTCATGAGAAGAAAGAGTGCTCATGTACGTCGTTGAAGCCTGTCCGACTGTACGTGAGTGGAGAAGCGGGAACTGGAAAAAGTTTCCTCATTAAAGTAATTTCATGTTATTTGCAGAAAAGGACTGAGTCATTGCTGTCTTGTGTTGTCACCGCTCCAACTGGACTGGCAGCACATAACATTAAAGGTATTACTTTGCATCGTCTACTGATGCTGCCAGTGGAGCATGATAACAAATTACAATACCACAAGTTATCTGGAGATGCTTGTTGTGAAGTTTCAAGAGTCTTGAGGAAAATGAAACTTCTTATCATTGACGAAGTAAGCATGGTTTCCAATGTCATGCTTGCCTTTGTGCATTTGAGAATGCAAGAAGTTCTCAAAACAGAGTATGATGTGTTATTTGGTGGCAAACACATCATTGTTTTCGGTGATCTTCTGCAGCTGACACCAGTGAAAGGACAACCTGTGTTCAAAATGCTCACGCATGAAGATACCAGGAAGTGCCTAGGGAGCATTGGCAACGTCAATATATGGTTAAACTTCAATTATGCTGAACTGCGTGAAAATATGCGTCAGGCGAAGGATGAAGATTACAAGAATATTCTACAAGATGTTAGAATCGGAAAAGTGACCGAGCATGGGAAAGAAGCTTTACTTGCACGATTACTGTCAAATTTGTATCCAGAAGAAGACGTTGTGCCTGAGAATATTTTTCGGAAAATTACTGAGAAGAAATCTGGAATATGTTTGATGCCAACTCTTGCAGAATGTGCCATCTTCAACAACAAAATGTTGCATTTAGAAAACCAAGAGATTGTGAAACTGGAAGCTATTGACAGAGTAGAGCATATGGGATCAACAATTATTTTGTCTGAGAATTTGAAATCAAAATTGGATTCATTAGAGAAGACTATATCTAAAACTGCAGGTTTTGAAAAGACTCTGAATGTGTGCTTAAATTGCCGTATAATTTTAAGAAGGAATTTACATGTTGAGAGAGGTCTGGTAAATGGATCAATGGGTAATGTTGTTGATTTTGTGAAATACAGAAATAGAGATGGAATTGAATTTTTAAAAATTAAATTTGATGGCATTGAGGAAGTACAGCTAATTGGTCGTTGCTCTGCTAGGTTTTTGCTTGTAAAAGACGTATATGTTCGCCGTAAGCAGTTTCCTGTTTTCTTGGCATATGCGGTGACAATCCATAAATCACAAGGTTTAAGTGTAGACAGTGCATTGGTGAATATTGGCAGTTCTGTGTTCAAGGAGGGTATGGCATATGTGGCATTGTCACGAGTCAGAACTTTATCGGGATTGTACTTGATTGAGTGTGATGTCACAAACATTTGTGCGGATCTAGATTGTGTTAAGGAATACAATAGGTTAAGAAGAGATTATGCGCCACATTTGCCTCAATATCCTTTATTTGAGAAACGTGTGGTAGGCCGGAAACGAAGAAATGTGACCAATAGTAGGGAGGTTGTAGCAAAAAGACGAAAAGTCGATGAACCTGAAATTATAAGCAGAAAGAAAAAGGATTCTGTTGAAGATGTTGTTGGTTTTCAATTTGAAAATAGTTCTGGTGTCAACTGCTATGCTAATGTAGTAATTAATGTTGTCTTTTCTCTAGAACCTTTAAAAGAACAGATTGTGATCAATTTGGATCAAAGTTTTTGCTGCTTGCTGAATTGAGTGTTAGAGAAATGTAGCACTGATAGAACAAAAATAGAAAGTGTGTCTGAAATTCGAAATCTGTTAGACAAATGTCCAGGTCAAACGCAATTCTCTCAAAATATTCAGCAAGATTGTCAGGAGTTTTTAATGTATATGCTTGATGTATTGCAAGATGAAGGTGTAGATGTAGATCACCTGTTTGGCCTTTCTTATCAGTGGCAGCATGACTGCGAGAACTGTAGGGTATCAAGTACTACTAGTGTAGACTCAGAAAGATTTATATATTTAACTTTGCCAGACAGTAAATCAGTGTCCTTTAATAAGCTAGTAAAATCAGCCGATCACAACATGGAGTGTAGCCAATGTAAGTCAGCAATGCTGTCCACAATATTTATACGAACATATGGCCAGTATGTCATTTTAATGTTCCAACGATGTAGGCCTGATGGAACAAAATTGACAACTTTAATTAAAAATGTTGTGGCTTCGCAGTTGTCAATATCAGGAAGGACTTTTGTAACTGCAGCAATTATATATCATGACGGTCCTTAAACAACATCAGGACATTACACAGCTTATTTAAAGTCTAGAAACGGCTGGTCATTCTGCAATGATTCTGTTTTAACTTAAAAAAAAATTGCCTTTTGACCTTAAAAATTCTTACCTGGTGTTTTTAAAACCAAAATTTTAGGGAAAGAATCTCGGGATCTGCTCTGAGGAATTTCAAGAGGTTCTAATGGCTCCTACACTATTTGGCCTTGAGGATAAGTGTAGTACAGAGTAAAAAGTTAAATGTGGAAATGTGGAACATGAGTGAGCAAGAAGGATGAGATATTACTAGTACAGGATTGTGAAAGTGATCTTGAACGTTTTCTTTCTAAAAGTTGCGGAAAAAGAAAATGACGGGATTTGCTTAGAAGAATTCCAAGAGTTATAAATGGCTCTTACACGATTTGGCCTTGAGGAAATGTGCGGTAGAGAGCGAGAAGTCATTTATTGTATGTAACATATTTGTCAAAACGATAGAGCTTTTCTTTCAGAAAGTGGCGGGCTGAAAATAATAGCAGCACAACAGAGTATAAGCTGTTCATAGGACATCCTTTGACGTCATGGAAAGTAAGTTACTTTTAAGGAGTTCTGATTTCTGATTGGTTATGTTATATGGGTTTTTTAAACACAATCATTTTGATTGTGTTTTTTTTCCCCGCTGTTATATGATGAATACCTTCAACTCACTGTTTTTAGTGAAATTTTATACATTCTGAGAACAGCAAAAATAAACCATTTAACATGTATAATTAATTCTGTACTTTTTGTATTTATGATATACATTGAGAACTGTGCAGGAGGCATGGAGAAACTGAGGCTTCTGTAAGTGTCAAGGGAGGTGAGTAATGTACATTGCTCTGTTGCATACAGTCCTCACCTTCTCCATACTCTTGGATATGCTAGACTACATCTGCACAATGAGATACCTAAGCTGAGGGAATACAGGTGATGTGATTGTGGAATGAGCAAAAAAAATTGCATGTTTTTCAATTACATTACCTGTGTTTCCTAACATTACGAATCACATTGTGCAGATGAGGTTTAGGCTTGTCCAGGGACACAGAAGAGGTCTGGCCTTTGTTCAAGAGTGCAGTGGACATGACTCACTTCATTGGTAGGCCTGCACATGTATTATCTCCTCTGTACTCTTCAACAAGCCTAAATTTAATCTGCAACCCTGAGTAGGCCTCACCTCAAACAAACCTCTGGATAGTCCACACCTTATCGTCATCCTGAATCAATCATTTAAAATGTTAGGGGCAGATTTATGATGGCCGTGCGCCTCTTTTGTGCCGCTGTTGCGTCACTTTTGTGATGCAGCAGTGATGCAAAAGATGCACCATGTTGCAAGATAGGCCTCACTTCATCTCCAACAAGATACCGTCAGTTTAAACTGTAAACATTTAGGACTGTGTAGGGGGCATGGAGAAGCTGAATCTTCTGTAAATGTCAAAATTGTTCCATACAGTGCTCACCTTCTGCGTAGTCTTTGATATGCTAGACTCCATCTGCACAATGAGATACCTAAGCAAAGGAAACACAGGTGATGTGATTGTGAAATGAGGAAAAGAATTCCACATTTTTCAATTACATCACCTGTGTTTCCTAACATTATGAATCACATTGTGCAGATGAGGTTTAGGCCTGTCCAGGGACACAGAAGAGGTCTGGCCTTTGTTCAAGAGTGCAGTGGACATGACTCACTTCATTGGTAGGCCTGCACATTTATTATCTCCTCTGTACTCTTCAACAAACGTAAATTTCATCTGCAACCCTGAGTAGGCCTCACCTCAAACAAACCTTTGGATAGTCCACACCTTATCGTCATCCTGAATCAATCATTTAAAATGTTAGGGACAGATTTATGATAGCCGTGTGTCTCTTTTGCGCCGCTGTGCGTCACTTTTGTGACGCAGCGGCGGTGCAAAAGATGCACCATGTTGCAAGATTGGCCTCACTTCATCTGCAAAAAGATACCGTCAATTTAAAATGTATATATTTAGGACTGTGTAGGGGGCATGGAGAAGCTGAGGCTTCTGTAAGTGTCAAAGTTGTTGCATACAGTGCTCACCTTCTGCGTACTCATTCATATGCTAGACTACTTCTGCACAATGAGATACCTAAGCAAGGAAACACAAGTGATGTGATTGTGGATTGAGCAAAAAAAATTGCACGTTTTTCAAATACCTTACCTGTGTTTCCTAACATTACGAATCAGATTGTGTAGATGCCTCACTCAGTCTGTATCTGACACTCTTTCCTTCACTTCCTCTGTCTCCTCTCTCTCTCACTCTCTTTTCATTATTCACCCTTTCCTTATATAGTTTACCTTACTCACTTTCTTTTAGTAGCTTACACAACTTCAATTTAGTTTACTCTTCTATCCTTCTTTTCTGTCACTGAAAGTATCTTCTTTTTTTCTTTCTAAGTAATTTACTCTATTTAAATTTCTTTTTGTCTCTGACTGTCTATCACCGTTTCTTTCTCTTTTTTTCTGCATGTTTAACTCTAACTTTATTTCTTTGTAAAATTGGATGATTGTCAGTCTTTTCCCTTGTCTTTTCTAATTTTTAAATACATGTTTTAATATTTTTCAAATTTTTGTTGTTTCTTTCACAGATTGAAAGTATAAAAATAACAAGTGACTAAGTTAACGACAATTATAAGGTAACTGTTTTGTACTCTTTTCGTTACATTTCTATCACATTTAACTTCTATTAGTTCCACTGCTTCATTTCTTTAACCCTCAGTTTCCTGCCTTTGCTACTTCCCTCATTCCTTTCTCTATTACTTACTTACTCTACTCCTTCCACTCCTTTTCTCAGTCCCTCTGTTCTCATAGTTCCTCACTCTTCTTCACTCACTCCGTCTCTATTACTCTCACTGTCTCTGACTGATCACTCTTTCACTACTTGTTCATTATGCTTACTCCCTGTAGTTCAAGCACACTAAGGGGCATATTATCAACACAGGCAATAAAATTATCGCTGTTTTTATCGGCAGAAAACTGCCGCAAAAGCGGCTTTAGCGGCAGTTTTCTGCCGCAAAAGCGGCTTTAGCGGCAGATTTCTGCCGATAAAAGCAGCGATAATTTTATCGCCTATGTTGATAATATGCCCCTATGTTATTTACATTTCTTTGCTGTTTCAATCATTCCTTTTCTGTTACTTCTTCTTTTCTGCTTTCTGTTTTTTCTCTCTGTTATTCCACATGTTTTAATCTTATTTTGAACATTCACTCACATTCTCTAAGAAACTCTTGTTTATTATTCTTCTACTCTCCATTTTTTTCTTTCACTTCCTTATCTATTTTGTTTTTCACAATTATACCCTTTTCCATCTTTTCTTCGGTAAATAGATCTATTAAGCAGTATCTCTGGTTTACTCCCTATAGCTGTCTTTCTTTTAACATTACTCTCTGTTTCCTTCCCTTATAATTACTCTTCTTTTTTAAAAAAAAAAAATTTTGGTTGGCTTCCGGTTCGCGTACCGGCGAGCGAACCGGGAAGCGAACAAAAAGTAAATAGAGGTTGCCAGAGTGCTAAACATTCTAGCAATTTTTTTTATAAAGGGGAGGTAGTTCTGAAAAGAACTTTTTTTTTATTGTTTTTGTTGTTTTATATTTTTTTTATTATTTTTCTGATTTTTTTTTAAATTGTTTTGTATTTTTTGAAAGATTTTATCTTTTTTTTGGTTTTTTTGGGGGGGAACAAAAATGATTTATTATAAAGGGCTCAACAGGAGCAAAAAAAAAAAAGATAATTTATTTTCTGGGGCGTTTTGGACAGTTGTGATTGTCAATTGCAGCATTGATTTTTTTACACTACTCTCCCTGTAGCAAATCAATTTTTCGCAATAAATGCATACAAATTTCACTTCTCCAAACTTCAGCTGAATATTTGGGACCGTCTCCCTCGCCTCTGGTCCCGTCAGTGCCTGTTGATGTGATGTACTGGCCACAGGACGGGGGTTATCGAGCAGGTCACGTACTTGCGCAGCACTGTGGGGGCCGAGAAAAAAGGGGGGTCCCAAAACGTGTTTTTCCCATGCAATTTTCCATAGGGCGGTTGGCCTCACTTTTAGCCTGAACGGCTGAATGGATTTACACCAAACTTGGCAAAATTGTAGGGACTGGTAGCCCGATGTGCCTTTGCTATGTCTCAAGATATAGGCTCCAGTGGTTTTTACGAAAATTAACTTTGAAAAATATATATTGGGCTACATTGGGCTACATATATGTTGGAGCCCAAATGTAGCCCAATGTAGCCCAATGTAGCCCAATGTAGCCCAAAGATGGCCACCAGAGACAAAAAAAACAAATGTAGCCCAAATATCAGCCAGATGTAGCCCAACTATAGCCCAATGACAGAATGTCCCAGAGTGTTCTAAAGAACAACTAGAGTGCTAACAGTCCTACTTATTACAAAGGTATGGCACACCTGAAGCCATCTTGATTGGAATAAAGTGGTAACTCTTAAAACATTTAATTTAAAAAGGAACAAAATGAGGGGGTTCATTTTGCCATAGAAAGTATGATTAGCGAATATATGACGAAATCCCGCATACCATCAGTCCGCAAAAAAAATCCCGCATGTACTATTAGGCCGCAAATTAAAATAACGAAAACTTTTAGAACGAATATGCCTTTGGCATACACTAAACAACTAAACTACCCTAAACCCTAAAACACTACCCCCAGCATGACCCTACACTACACAAACAGTACAACACTACCCTAAACCCTAAAACACTACCCCCAGCATGACCCTACACTACACAAACACTACAACACTACCCTAAACCCTAAAACACTACCCCCAGCATGACCCTACTCTACGCAAACACTACAACACTACCCAAAACCCTAAAACACTACACCCCAGCATGACCCTACACTACGCAAACACTACAACACTACCCTAAACCCTAAAACACTACCCCCAGCATGACCCTACACTACACAAACACTACAACACAACCCTAAACCCTAAAACACTACCCCCAGCATGACCCTACACTACGCAAACACTACAACACAACCCTAAACCCTAAAACACTACCCCCAGCATGACCCTACACTACGCAAACACTACAACACTACCCTAAACCCTAAAACACTACCCCCAGCATGACCCTACACTACGCAAACACTACAACACTACCCAAAACCCTAAAACACTACACCCCAGCATGACCCTACACTACGCAAACACTACAACACTACCCTAAACCCTAAAACACTACCCCCAGCATGACCCTACACTACGCAAACACTACAACACTACCCAAAACCCTAAAACGCTACACCCCAGCATGACCCTACACTACGCAAACACTACAACACTACCCTAAACCCTAAAACACTACCCCCAGCATGACCCTACACTACGCAAACACTACAACACTACCCTAAACCCTAAAACACTACCCCCAGCATGACCCTACACTACGCAAACACTACAACACTACCCTAAACCCTAAAACACTACCCCCAGCATGACCCTACACTACGCAAACACTACAACACTACCCTAAACCCTAAAACACTACCCCCAGCATGACCCACACTACGCAAACACTACAACACTACCCTAAACCCTAAAACACTACCCCCAGCATGACCCTACACTACGCAAACACTACAACACTACCATAAACCCTAAAACACTAACCCCAGCATGACCCTACACTACGCAAACACTACAACACTACCCAAAACCCTAAAACACTACCCCCAGCATGACCCTACACTACGCAAACACTACAACACTACCCAAAACCCTAAAACACTACCCCCCAGCATGACCCTACACTACGCAAACACTACAACACTACCCAAAACCCTAAAACACTACCCCCAGCATGACCCTACACTACGCAAACACTACAACACTACCCAAAACCCTAAAACACTACCCCCAGCATGACCCTACACTACGCAAACACTACAACACTACCCAAAACCCTAAAACACTACACCCTAGCATGACCCTACACTACGCAAACACTACAACACTACCCAAAACCCTAAAACACTACCCCCAGCATGACCCTACACTACGCAAACACTACAACACTACCCAAAACCCTAAAACACTACCCCCAGCATGACCCTACACTACGCAAACACTACAACACTACCCTAAACCCTAAAACACTACACCCCAGCATGACCCTACACTACGCAAACACTACAACACTACCCAAAACCCTAAAACACTACCCCCAGCATGACCCTACACTACGCAAACACTACAACACTATCCTAAACCCTAAAACACCACGCCCAGCATGACCCTACACTACGCAAACACTACAACACTACCCTAAACCCTAAAACACTAGCCCCAGCATGACCCTACACTACGCAAACACTACAACACAACCCTAAACCCTAAAACACTACCCCCAGCATGACCCTACACTACGCAAACACTACAACACTACCCTAAACCCTAAAACACTACCCCCAGCATGACCCTACACTACGCAAATACTACAACACAACCCTATACCCTAAAACACTACCCCCAGCATGACCCTACACTAAACAACCACCACAACTCTACACTACACTAACACAACACTACACTACACAACACTACACTACACTACACAATCACTAACCCACGAAAAAATTAACACAAACCCACTTACCTCTCTCGTCATCGTGGTTTTCACAACGCAAATGCATTTACCATACATGCCTTTAAAACGTAATTCTTTGTAAAGGCATGCGCGATAAATGCACATGCGTTTTGAAAAAATGCGGGATAATGGTATGCGAGGTCAATGACCTTGCGGGATAATGGTATGCGGACTGAAAGTCTGCGGGATAAAAAATGCAGGAAAATGGCTGCAAACCATGATTAGCAGCAGACTTCCCTGGTGAGCACTAGCTTTACTACAGTGATCTAATGAGCAACTAGAGTGCTAACATTCAGAATTTATGGCAAATGTGTGACACATCTGAATGCCTTCTTGATAGAACCAAAGTAAACAAGCATTGAAAATGCAATAGATCTCGCCCTCGTTTAAGTTAAAGCCATTCTGTTTGTAATGAGGTGGCTTTTTAGCTTTGCTTTTATTAGTGTTTTTAAAACTTTCATGTAAATAACATGCATATGTATGCATATATGTATATGTATGCATGCATTTATATTTATATAGATATTCAGACTATATATGTTTATATATGTATTCACTGAAAAAAACATAGGTTATAGACCATATATAGTTAGGAATTTACATTTACAAAACCTTGAAAATTCACTGAAAAAACCATAGGTTAGAGACCATATATAGTTAGCTGGACATTTTATTGACATAAAACCAATGAAATTCCATATATAGTTAGTTGCACTAACTATATATCGCGCACCCGCAATCCACTGCTGATGATGTCACATATTACATCATTCATGACATGGTCAGTGACATCACTGATGACATCACTGATGACATCTCAAATGACATCACTGATGACATCTCAAATGACATCACTGATGACATCATCTAGTGTCTGTGTGTTTTTGTAAAGTTTAAATATGTTTTACATATTGAAGAATGAGTGGATGTATGGAAGACTGAGTGTGTGTGTGGCTGGCTGGGAGGTGTGTGACTCTGTGCATATCAATGTGTACTTGTATCAGTGATTGTATAAGAGAGTAAGTATGTGTTAGTATATGTGTGAAAAGTATGGTGTTCTGTGTTTAACTGTATAGATGAGGAAATCGAAGTGTGATTGATTCTTCACAGGACTGACTAGGTGTATGAGTGCATATGATAGTGTTGTAATAATGAGTGACTGTATGTATGAGTGATTGTATGGGTGAATGAGTGAATGTGTGTGTAGACGTAGGAATCAGTGAGTGCGTATGTAGTAACTGGTATTGGTGTGTCATGATGTCATCAGTGATGTCATTTGAGATGTCATCAGTGATGTCATTTGAGAAGTCATCAGTGATGTCATCAGTGATGTCACTGCAGTATGGTGTTCTGTGTTTAACTGTATAGATGAGGAAATGGAAGTGTGATTGATTCTTTACAGGACTGACTAGGTGTGTGAGTAACTCCATGGATGAGTGGCAGTGTGTGAGTGTCTGCATAGGTGTATGAGTGCATATGATAGTGTTGTAATAATGAGTGACTGTATGTATGAGTGATTGTATGGGTGAATAAGTGAATGTGTGTGTAGACGTAGGAATCAGTGAGTGCGTATGTAGTAACTGGTATTGGTGTGTCACGATGTCATCAGTGATGTCATTTGAGATGTCATCAGTGATGTCATCAGTGATGTCATTTGAGATGTCATCAGTGATGTCATCAGTGATGTCACTGACCAGGTCATGAATGATGTAATATGTGACATCATCAGCAGTGGATTGCGGGTGCGCGATATATAGTTAGTGCAACTAACTATATATGGAATTTCATTGGTTTTATGTCAATAAAATGTCCAGCTAACTATATATGGTCTCTAACCTATGGTTTTTTCAGTGAATATATATATATATATATATATATCTATATATATATAGATATATATATATATATATATATATATTAATTTTATATATATATATATATATATATATATATATATATATATATATATATATATGTATATATGTATATATATATATATATATTCACTGAAAAAAACATAGGTTATAGACCATATATAGTTAGGAATTAGCATTTACAAAACCTTGAAAATTCACTGAAAAAACCATAGGTTATAGACCATATATAGTTAGGAATTAGCATTTACAAAACCTTATTTTACTCACACAAAACCATTGAAATTCCATATATAGTTAGTTGCACTAACTATATATCGCGCACCCGCAATCCACTGCTGATGATGTCACATATTACATCATTCATGACATGGTCAGTGACATCACTGATGACATCACTGATGACATCTCAAATGACATCACTGATGACATCACTGATGACATCACTGATGACAACATCCAGTGACTGTATGTTTCTGTAAAGTTAAAATGTGTCTTACATATTGAAGAATGAGTGGAAGTATAAGTGTCTGGACAAAGGATTTAGTAGGTGCATGACTGAATGTATGAGTGAGTGATTAAATGTGTCTCACTGAGTGCATGGGTTAGTGACTAAACTGTCTTAATTTGTGCATCATTATGTCTGTTGTTCTGTAAACTGCTGCATGTGTTGATCAGTAGCTATATGATTAACTATATGGGTTACTGATTGATTGTCCAAGTATTTGTATGGGAGACTGAGTGTGTGTGTGGCTGGCTGGGAGGTGTGTGACTCTGTGCAGATCAATGTGTACTTGTATCAATGATTGTATAAGAAGGTAAGTATGTGTTAGTATATGTTTGAAAATGTAAGGTGCTCTATGTTTAACTGTATAGACAAGAAAATGGAAGTGTCATTGATTCTTTACAGGACTGACTAGGTGTGTGAGTAACTCCATGGATGAGTGGCAGACTGTGAGTGTCTGTATAGGTGTATGAGTGCATATGATAGTGTTGTAAAGATGAGTGATTGTATGTATGAATGATTGTATGGGTGAATGAGTGAATGTGTGTGTAGACATAGGAATCAGTGAGTGCGTATGTAGTAACTAGTATTGGTGTGTCAATGGTTTCAAAAATTATACTCTGTATTTAACACTGGGTGAAACAGAGGTTATATTAAAATGTTAGGAGATGCATTGTATTGTCACATGAATGATATCATCAGTGATGTGGTCATTGATGTCAAATGAGATGTCATCAGTGATGTCATCAGTGATGTCATTTGAGATGTCATCAGTGATGTCATCAGTGATGTCACTGACCATGTCATGAATGATGTAATATGTGACATCATCAGCAGTGGATTGCGGGTGCGCGATATATAGTTAGTGCAACTAACTATATATGGAATTTCAATGGTTTTGTGTGAGTAAAATAAGGTTTTGTAAATGCTAATTCCTAACTATATATGGTCTATAACCTATGGTTTTTTCAGTGAATTTTCAAGGTTTTGTAAATGCTAATTCCTAACTATATATGGTCTATAACCTATGTTTTTTTCAGTGAATTTCATTGGTTTTTTAACAGCTAATATCTGTAGCTGTAAAATGTATTCTTCTTTAAATCCCAAAATATATTTTATATGTTTATGAATAATTTTTTTTTTAAATATTTTTTTTTCTTCGTTCCCGCTTCGCGAATCGGGAAGCTTCCCGTTAGCTGACCTTGATGCCGCGAAATAGACCGCGAGCCGGTAAACGTTTCTTTACCGCAACTGCCGCGTTAGAAAACAACATCGTGACGCCTCCCGTCCGCATGACGTTTCACGTTGTCGCGTGATACGTCATATGACGTGCTACGTTAGCGAACTGGTACGCGAAGCGAGTCGCAAAGCGCAGGTTTCTGGAAGCAAACCGGGAGGCCCTGCAAAGCGCTTAACGTAAACACAGCAGGTCATGTGACTTGGTAATAACACTTTTCATTGGTTCATTTCACTTTTGGTTTCCTAATGATGTAAGACTAGGTCATATAATCTAAAATGAACACTTTTCATTGGTTGAGAACTCTTGTTTTTCCCAAATGATGAAAATCCCTCCTTCTTTCCTCACTCTGACTTTCATCATTGTGAGAGAAAGACCCTTTGTTACCAGTGAGCAATGGCTTCTTTAGTAGCTTCAGCTGGTGCTTCCCCACCACCTCCACCACATCCAAGGAAGAGTGGACCACCTGCTCAAGTTATAATTCAACAAGAAGAGGAAGAAGAGGAACAGGACGACGACCACGAAGAGAGGCAGTTTTTGCCTGAGGAGCCCAGGACGTCTCACCGGAAAGAAAACTTCATTTGGCAATTTTTTAAAATTCCCAAAGGTCAGAAAAAAGTAAATGCAAGATACGTAACTTGCCTTATATGTCAAGATAGACTGTCCAGAGGGACCGAGAAAAAATACAGTTTCGGAAACTACACAATGCATCGCCATATGACTAGGTGGCATCCTAACAACTACAGTGCTGCACAGTTTCGGAACGACCTAGATAATCTCCCTATTATGGCCAGACGATCTGTTGTACCGGAAGTAACGGGACCAGAGGGCAGGGAGATGGTGCCAAATATACAAATGAGATTTGGTGAAGTAAAACACGTCTGCGTACATTGCGATGGATTCATTTGCTACGGAGAAAGAAGCATCACTCTGATCAACAGAGCTATTGACTATCATATGCAAGTTTGTACGAAACGCCCAAAATAATAAATACTTTTTTTTTGTTTTGTTGCTCCTGTTGAGCACTTTACAATGAATCGTTTTCATTGCCCCCTCCAAGAAAAACCCAAAAAAATATAAAACTGTTCAGAAAAATTCAAAAAAAGTAAAAAAATGTTCAGAAAAATAATTAAAAAAATATAAAACAACAAAAACAATAAAAAAAAAGTTCTTTTCAGAACTACCTCCCCGTTATTAAAAAATTGGTACAATATTTGGAACTGTGCCAACCTCTATTTCTCGTAGTTCGCTTCCCAGTTCGCTCGCCGGTACGCGAACCGGAAGTGAACCAAAACATTTTTTTTAAAAAAAGAACAGTAAGTATAAGGGAAGGAAACAGACACTTATGTTAAAAGAAAGACAGCTATAAGGGAGTAAACTAGAGATACTATTACCCGTAATCCACTGCTGATGATGTCACATATTACATCATTCATGACATGCTCAGTGACATCATCAGCAGAGGATTGCGGGTTTTTTGGCAACGTGCCTTATCCACGGTTTAATAACGCTGCCTTTTGCTTTATATAAGTTTTCAAATTGTATGAAATATATACCAATAGGTCGTTATGAACCTTTAGGTAGTGCTTTTCTTCATGAGGTCTGGTCGCTTCCATACACATACAGATGTTTCAAAGATGATCAAGAAGTTTATCTGAATGGAGAGGAATGCACTGAGACGCCACATCATTCACTAATGTGTAGGCACATACAGTTACACGGTTCATGCAACAAACACCGACCAAATATGGCTTGCGTGTTGCAAGGCACGCCAGTTCCTGCTATCATCCCCACGTTCAAGTTGTTGGAAAATGGTAGTTATTTGATGCTCAATAATGAAGATTGTTCTGGGTTAATTAAAAGTATTCCTTTTATCGTAACAGTAAGTGAACGGGTTATTTGCTGCAGAAATGTTCTATTTCCTCCCACACATGAACATAGGGAGTTTTCAATCTCGCCACAAATACCAACCTTGGGAGCAGATTTCAACGGCATGGCAAGAATAAGAGCTCTTTTGTCTCAGAGAGAGGTGGCCTTGAGTTCGGCCCGTGAAACTTTCGTGCTTCACATAGCGAACACCCGTACAGAGGTGCAGACCCTTTTCAATACAGATTTGCCTTTCCATTTCAGCAAGATGGTTCGGACTATCTTTAACGCGTCCTCCACAAAGGCCGTGGCGCACTTTTTTAAAGTTGTTACCAGTGGTCTCGTGACTTCATTTGAGAAAATCTTTGGAGTCATCCCTGCTTTCTTTCATTCTATTTTTTCCACTCTGCTTCGTGGATTCCCATTTTTACTTGCATTACCAGCGGACGCTCTTGTGCTTTTTTACATTTTTAAATATGGATGTCCCTCCTGTGCAAGCTCCGGCCCTGCAGCTGCTGACACTGTTCCGCAATCGCATGCTAGAATATTATGGCACAATGCCGTTGGCGATATTAAGCACGGCATATGGATTATCTTTTCGATTCTCCTACTTCACCTGTGTCCAGCCTGTATTTCACTGCCTGACCTGTGATTTCGATTGGGCCATTGATTTGTGTCTCTGCGGACCGGTTTCTCCTGACGTCGACTTTAATCAGCTGATGACTCCTATCATTACTCACGAGTTGGTTTGTCCTGGCGAAAGGATTATGGCTGTGGCATTGATGCATGGACTAATTGGTCCCTGGAATTTACTGGCGGCAACACAGTCTTTCTTGGAACAGAGCTTTCTTGAAAACCCACCGAGCTGTCCTCTGATGGTGATAGAGGATCTGGTGCTGGGAGAGCACGTATGTTCTTTTCCGCTTTTAAATTGGATGGCTGAACTCTTTTCGGATGAAGACGGTGACTTCCTATTGGAGACTGTTGCAGCTTATTTTGCATACACAGTTATGTCATAGACCTTTTTCATGTTTGATATGCTGAGTACTAGCATTTCATTGACAATTCATTGACTTATTTGTCAAGTTTTTATTATTTAGCTTGCCTATTGGCTTAAGACTCGATAAAGTACTTGGCTGTTTTATTTTTCTTTAGCATTAAATTTTCCTAGTTTTTAATGCTTTACCTTGCGGACCGTCCACATATAACCTTGCAATCTGCTCTCATGAGATGGCACTTCTATTATCTTATTCAGTTCGTTTCCGGATCATGGGGAGGTGTCATCTAGATCCTGGATATCTTTACACCGTGTTAAGTTAGCATGGGCTCATTACCGGTTTAAACGCCATTTTTCCTTTTTTGCAACTTCTGCACACGACACTTAGTTGTTGCTTTAGCTTTCAACCTAGTAGTTCATCGTGGTTTACATGAGAATAATATGTTATTGCTCTACTATCTGCTTTGCTTGTTAAACTATATCTGTACAGCGAGTGCTGAAGTTTCAAGAACAACACGATACAGAATTGTTATGAGGTCTGATCTCCACGACTTCATACTCATAACATAAGTGCAACTTCTGCCAATTCTGGGCATGAGGCGGGTTTTATATTGCTTTGCCGAACACACATACACAACAGTTGATGCGGTTCACATGAAGAGAGAGCTGGTGTATGCTGATGTGATTCCTTCAAATCTAAGACACTAAAGTATGGGCACGCCCTAAACCAACACAAAGAGACCTTCTTAGCAAATAATATAATATGTGTATTAGGGAGGGTGAGATATAAGCAGCCGCGGGCCGTGGAGGGAGTTACGGTGGGGCAGGGAGGCGGGGAGGGGGAGGGGCAGGGTGGAGCCCTCTCCACCCTGCCCCTCCCCCTCCCCGCCTCCCTGCCCCACCGTAACTCCCTCCACGGCCCGCGGCTGCTTATAAGTGTTGCTAACTCTTATTCATTTACAGCATGTTAACATACTGTCACCATTCGCTTTTTATGTACTAGTAACTATGCTGGTAATTTTGCTACTGATAATATGTGTACTTGTATTATCTAAGATACTACGCCTGAGAAGACGGCATTAGTAAATAAACATTTCAAATACACATGTGTTCTTCTTAACTCCATGTTCTGGTTTCTAAGAAATATATAACGACCGACTGTTCATGAGTTCCACTTATCCTGAGGTACTATAAGTTCATATTCTGGATTGTCTAAACATTGAGAGTTTGTTATATCCAATGTGACACTGTACCTAGCTTGCTAAGGGGTTTTTGATTACTAAGGTGAGTTTTGGGACACCCTAATTCGCCGAGGTTCCAATCCTCTGTCCACAGTTCTGTGTGAGAACAGAAACCCTGCGACAGGGGCACCCCCGACCCTTGCTGGAGCTTCATCACACTTGCGATACAACTCCAGCAATGCGCCACCTTTACGGCACAGATACATCACGCATCTGTGCTGTTTTTGCCCCATTATGCGCCGCATTGTAAATGCAGCACACCATAGGTGACGGAACAGCGGCACAGAATGACTAACACATCCCTGGTGATGCGCCAGTCATCATAAATCTATCCCTATGCTTCTTATCTTGTTAGAGATGAACCGCCATATGTATCATCAAAGTTTTTTGCATTTCCTAAATAGCGAACTTTAAGTAATAAATAGCGATTCTTTACCATTCCTAGTTTGCGATGAGCTATTTGCTAATTACAAATTACCCATTCATTTCCTTCATTTCCATAGGGCGGTTGGACTCACTTTTAGCTCGAACGGCTAAATGGATTTCCACGAAACTTGGCAAAATTGTAGGGACTGGTAGCCCGATGTGCCTTTGCTATGTCTCAAGATATATGCTCCAGTGGTTTTTACGAAAATTAACTTTGAAAAATATATATTGGGCTACATTGGCCTATATATATGTTGGAGCCCAAATGTAGCCCAATGTAGCCCATGAAGCCCAATGAAGCCCAATGTAGCCCAATGTAGCCCAAAGATGGCCACCAGAGACAAAAAAAACAAATGTAGCCCAAATATCAGCCAGATGTAGCCCAACTATAGCCCAGTGACAGAATGACCAATCAGCTTCGCAAACCTCCGTTACGCGAAGCGGAGCGCTGTTACAGATATATATCTTTTTTTGAACGTTAATTTCTCAAAATCCACTGGAGCACATATATTGAGACCTAGCAAAGGCACATCGGGCTACCAGTCCCTAATATTTTACCAAGTTTCGTGCAAATCCATTCAGCCGTTCGATTATTATTATTATTTTTTTTTTTTGCCCCGCGGGGCCCTTTTAAAACCTCCACATCAAACCTAGGGGGTCAGCGAGGATCTACTATGCCCCCTTATGGTCATTTGCCCCTTCGCTTTGGCCTCCTCTTGTCTCTCGATCCTACCGAGAGACAAGATGGTGGCCGCTACGGACTGTTTGGAATGTTTACAGACGCCGGAGAACCAATCAGCTTCGCTTCACAAAGCTCCGTTGCGCGAAAAGTACGCGTACTGGAGCGCTGCCCGGTCCGCTGTTACAGATATATATCTTTTTTTAAACGTTAATTTCTCAAAATCCACTGTAGCACATATATTGAGACCTACAAAAGGCACATCGGGCTACCAGTCCCTACAATTTTGCCAAGTTTCGTGCAAATCCATTCAGCCGTTCGGGCTAAAAGTGAGGCCAACCGCCCTATGGAAAACTCAATGTTAAAAACACGTTTTGGGACCCCCCTTTTTTCTCGGCCCCCCCTTGACGAACCCCCCCCAAATTTTCAAGGGCTGCTCAGAAACAAAATGTGCCATTTTCCTGAAAATTTCAGCCAGTTCCGTCCACAAACGCCAAAGTTATTAGACATAGAATTTTCAAAAATCCCATAGAGAAAAAATCCTAACTATATATACCTACTGGCGACCGCCAGTAGGTAATATATATATATTTATTTTTTTCACTGCTTGCTCCTTCCGCTCCCAATAGCCCTCTGGTAGTTGGCGCGTTTCGCCGGTGTTGGCCACCGGACACAAAATTACATTCTCCAACAAAATAAACATGCACTCAGAGGATAGTACTCCACAGCCTATTGTTATTGTTATTGTTAATTGGGATTTCTAGAGCACATTATTACCAACTGGTCTCTAAGATTTTTTCACCATTCTCCATTTCAACAGTAAAGCAGTCTTGCTCACTCACTGGTTAATGAAACATTCCCATTTACATACAGAGAAAAGAAATCAAAGACGGACACAAATCACAGTAAATATCTCCCAGCATGTGACCTTTCCTTCTCCCAAGTCACGAACGAGCGCACACTGGCAAAGTAAGTTCCTCCCAACGCTACTTCACGGGAAATGGTAATAAATCTACTTTATTTTTTCAAAATAAATTTAGTATTCAATATTTATTCTTGCGTTATTTATATATATATATATATATTTATATATTACCTACTGGCGGTCGCCAGTAGGTATATATAGTTAGGATTTTTTCCCTATGGGTTTTTTGAAAATTCTATGTCTAATAACTTTGGCGTTTGTGGACGGAATTAGCTGAAATTTTCTGGAAAATGGAACATTTTGTTTCTGAGCATCCCTTGAAAATTTGGGGGGTGTTCGTCAAGGGGGGGCCGAGAAAAAAGGGGGGTCCCAAAACGTGTTTTTAACATTGAGTTTTCCATAGGGCGGTTGGCCTCACTTTTAGCCCGAACGGCTGAATGGATTTGCACGAAACTTGGCAAAATTGTAGGGACTGGTAGCCCGATGTGCCTTTTGTAGGTCTCAATATATGTGCTCCAGTGGATTTTGAGAAATTAACGTTTAAAAAAAGATATATATCTGTAACAGCGGACCGGGCAGCTCCCCGGTTCGCGGACCGGGGCGCGTACCAGAACTTCGCGTAGCGAAGCTGATTGGCTCTCCGGTGTCTGTCAACATTCTAAACAGTCCGGAGCGGCCGCCATCTTGTCTCTCGGTAGGATTGAGAGACAAGAGGAGGCCAAAACAAAGGTGGAAATAACCATAAGGGGGCCTAGTAGATCCTCCCTGACCCCCTAGGTTTAATGTGGAGGCTTTAAAAGGGCCCCGCGGGGCAAAAAAATAAATAATTTTTTTTTGTTTTTTTGCGTGGGTAGCGCCCGGTCCGCGAACCGGGAAGCGTTCTGGGCAGCGTACTACAATGAAAAATGAATGAGAGACTTTTCAAATGCAGTATGTTAATTGATTGTTGGTTTTGTTGATTATTTTTTAATTTCTTTATTTTTTAAGCATTTTTTTTTCATTGTGATTGTGTTTCATAATTTATTAAACTTTCTAACATTTCATTGTCAGAAATTTCATAATTATCATGGAATATACATTGTAGTCTCTGAGGGTGTAAAATGTCCTCATTTGCAAGGAGGTTATCTACTGCTTGTACACATTGCAGTAGTTCATTGTCCCAAGTTTCATCGAAAAATTCAATGTCAATGTGATCAATTGTATAAATCAATTCTTGGCTGCTCTCTTGCAGGTCCATTTCAAAAGAAACTTGGTTTTCGCCTTCCATTTTGCCTGAAATTTGGATTAAAAAAATATATATTAGTAGAGATAGGGCAATGTTGGGAATAATTTTAGATAGGCATTTTTTATCAGTGAATTTATCTTTGGGCAGTGTATAGTATCAGAGTGGAAGTAGGAATATAAAAAAGTGTATGTGATTTAACGTAAGTAAATTCATAATTATACAAGAGAAGCCTAACTCCATCCATAACTATAACATAGAAGTCTCTCTAAATCTATAACTACTACAGAGGGATAGTATATATCTATCAGAAAAAGTTTACCATATTAACTTATAGTGCACAATATACTTCAGTTTTAAAAATAAAAACTTACCTTTAGAAAGAAGTTGAAGGAATTAGTGAAAATACTATTGAAATGTACAGCAAGAAGTAGTAGTCAAAATGGCTGTGTTTTCTTCTCTTCCTTTATATATATTCAGGTATATAACCAATGAAATGTCAGGTAAAAAAAGTAGAAAATGAAAGTAACATTTTCATTGGTTGTCAATTCCAACACTTCAGATGTGTTTTGTGAAGTAATTTACCTCAGGGTATTTAGAGAGGTCTACAGGCTAAATGACTAAATGGAATTCCAATCAAATTTGTGAAAATGGTAGGGATTGGTATGTAGTATGAGCTAATCTATATTTGGTGAAATTGTCTCCAGTGGCTTTTCTGTGAACTACTTTCCCACCTTTTTTGATGGTGCGCTTCCCAGGGAGCGACCCGGTACGCGAACCGTTGAGCACCCCGGTTCGCGAACCTTAAGCGTTCCGGGAGTCCACCATTTTGTGTTTCGGTCGAATTAAGATACAAGATGGAGGGCAAATAATGTTCAGAATGGGTAGAAGGGTGCAGGGTAGAGTTATCTTGACCCCCTAGGTTTTCTGAGGGTGGCTGAGGAGGCTTATATGTGCGAAAAAAAAACATTTTAAAAAAAAATTTCGCGAGGTTAGCTCCCGGTTCGCGTACCGGGTAGCGCCCCAGGGAGCGTACTTTGTTGAAAATTAGTGAAAAATGTTAGAGTAAAATAATAATTGTGAGTGATTAGATGTAGGGTAGCTCTGAGAAGAGCTTTTGGGTTTATGGTACATTTAGGTACTTATAAGTAGGTACCAATGCACATTCTTAAATTCAGAGTGAAAATTCTGTTGCCCTCATCTGAGAAGTGAACTCCATCTCCTCTGTAGATATCTTGCATGTAGTAACGCAAGTTATTGTTGTACAGGGAGCCCATTCCATGGTCTCTCATGTAAGCTGAAACAGATTTGTTTACATGCTTCCTCGACTTCTCAATTTGTGGACAAAATTGGTTTGACCACCTCCATTTCTGTCTTTGGCATATATTTGAATATACCAAGGCAGTCTGAGGAAAAAGTGCCATTAATTGCTCAAAGGTGTCCTTTAAAAGCATTTCCAGACCTACACCAGTCAAAGTGCCCAAGTCATTACCTCCACAGTGCACAATTAACAGGTCAGGTTTGGGCAAATGCATAAAGGTTTTCACCAATGGTATCAATTGGTGACATTTTAATCCTCTGTGGCCAAACCACTTAATTTCCACATCTTGTAAATTGAGGTTAGGTAATTTCCTGTTTTCAACGTACCTTTGAGCCCAGTGAATATAACTATGTCCAACAATCCAGACAGAAAACATGGTGAGAGAAGGTTCTCCTGCAGTCAGATGAAGTGTGGCAATGAAATGGCAGTTGAAAAAATGAGAGTTTAAAATTAAAAAAACTGTGGAGTTTCTGTGTTCATGAAGCAGTAACAGTGATTGGTGGATTTTGATTGCTGAAAACAGAAAGTTAGGGTGCACGGATGTGTTCTTTGAAAGATGTATTTTGAATGGTCAATAAAAAATCATTAAATGAAAGAATGCACTGGATATGCAGGTGCACTGAGAGTTCAGAGTTCAATTGCAACATTGTTGTGTGAACTTGCAAACACCAGAAGTCTTCCAAGAGGTGGTTGCCATGCAGAAAAGGCAGAAAGGGCAGAGGGGGGAAGGGTTTTCATTTGAAAAAAAGTGAGGGAAGAGTTTTGATTGGGTGACATGAGAGATATGTGTGAAGAATTACAGCATTTCTGTGCTTTTGATAGCTGCAGACTCTGGAGTGCATACCTTTTGCTCTGCTGAAGACAAATTGGTGTGTTTCTGAGACTGTTTTCAAACTCAAAGTATTTGCTAAGGTGAGAAAATATTTCTTTAATTTAGATAGAGAATAGTGTGCTTTAAGGAGAAAATTATGAATTATGTGGCGCAAATTGCTTGTAAATATGCTCCCACATGTGCATGGAAAATTTAGATTTTGAATGTTTGTGTTACATAGCCATGTTAAAAGTGATACAAACATGCTGCAAAGGCAATCAAAAAACGCTTTTATGTGTCTTAAGGACATTTTAAGTAATTTTCCCATGTGCAGTGTTTTGAAATTATGATTTGAAAATCGTTTTTGGGGAAAAGGAATTGTTTTTAAATTTATGACAAGGACATAATGGTGTATGCTTCTTTATACGGCAATTGACTGTCCCTGATGTTATTTTTCCCATTTTAATGTAAGACCTTTCTCTGTGGCGCAAGTTGCTTGTAAATATGCTCCGACCTGTGCATGGGAAATTTAGATTTTAAATGTTTGTGTTACATAGCCATGTTAAAAGTGACCCAACCATGCTGGAAAGGCAATAAAAAAACACTTTCATGTGTCTTAAGGACATTTTAAGTCATTTCCCTGTGGGCAGTGTTTTCAAATTATGAATTGAAAATCGTTTTTGAGGTAAAGGAATGTTGTTAAAATTTATGTGCGCCATATGCCCCCAAATTTCGTTTTCAGGGGTGCAGCAGGGTGTTCTTGAGACACCCCTGCACCTTTGGAAAAATTCCTAATTTGCGATGAGCTAATTGCTAATCGCAAATTGCACCTTCATTCCTATGGGCCTCCTGCTCCATGGAAATGAATGGGTAATTTGCAATTAGCAATTTGCTCATCGCAAATTAGGAATGGTAAAGAATCGCTATTTATTCCTTAAAATTCGCTATTTTGGTAATGCAAAATAGTTATATGATACATATGGCGGTTGATGTCTAACAAGATAAGAAGCTTAGGGATACATTTATGATGACTGGCGCAATGAAGTGGACATCACTTACTTCATTGGTAGAGCTTTACATGTATTATGTCCTCTGTATTCTTCATCAAGCGTAACTTTAATCTGCAATCCTGAGTAGGCCTCACCTTAAACAAACCTCTGGATAGGCCACACCTTATCGTCATCCTGAATTAATCATTTAAAATGCTAGGGACAGATTTATGATAGGTGTATGCCTCTTTTGCGCCACTTACAAAACACTGTCCACGGGGAAATGACTTAAAATGTCCTTAAGACACATGAATGTGTTTTTTTAAAGCGTTTGCAATTTTGTGGGGTGACTTTTAACATGGCTATGTGACTCAAACAGTCAAAATCTAAATTCACCATGCACAGGTGGGAGCATATTTACAAGGAATGTGCTCTATGGGGAAAGGTCTTATAATGTAATATGGGAAAAATGACATCAGAGACACTGAAATGCCTTATAGAGAAGCATACACCATTATGTCCTTGTCATAAATTTGCAAACCATTACTTTTCCCCAAAAACGATTTTCAAATCATAATTTGAAAACACTGCACATGTGGAAATTACTTAAAATGTCCTTAATTCAAAATTTGCTATTCCTTATTTTGCGATTGCACTGAAGGATTTGCAAATTTTGCGATTCCTTAAATGCAATGTATCAAACAAAAAATATGTAAAAAATGATATTAAGGATTTGGAAACTACCACCAACTTCTAGTTTGTGGTAATTTGCGAATTCTTTTCAAAAAGCATTTTTTTCCAAAAAACAAAAGGTGCCATATGACGCCTATACATGTCCTTAGGGCATGTATGTGTGTCATATGCCCCCAAATTTCTTTTTCAGGGGTGTAGCAGGGTGTTCTTGAGATACCCCTGCACGCTTGAAAAAATTCCTATTTTGTGATGAGCTAATTGCTAATCGCAAATTGCAACCTTCATTCCTATGAGCCTCCTAGCCCATGGAAATGAAAGGGTAACTTGCAATTAGCAATTTGCTCATTGCAAATTAGGAATGGTAAAGAATTGCTATTTATTCCTTAAAATTTGCTATTTAGGAAATGCTAAATAGTTTGATGGTACATATGGTGGTTCATCTGTAACAAGATAAGAAGCTTAGGGATACATTTATGATGACTGGCGCAATAAAGTGGACATTACTTACTTCATTGGTAGGCCTTTACATGTATTATCTCCTCTGTATTCTTCATCAAGCGTAACTTTAATCTGCAATCCTGAGTAGGCCTCACCTTAAACAAACCTTTGGATAGGCCACACCTTATTGTCATCCTGGATTAATCATTTAAAATGCTAGGGACAGATTTATGATAGGTGTATGCCTCTTTTGTGCCACTGTGCGTCACTTTTATGATGCAGCGGCGGTGCTAATTTGCAATTAGCAATTTGCTCATTGCAAATTAGGAATGGTAAAGAATTGCTATTTATTCCTTAAAATTTGCTATTTAGGAAATGCAAAATAGTTTGATGGTACATATGGTGGTTCATCTGTAACAAGATAAGAAGCTTAGGGATACATTTATGATGACTGGCGCAATAAAGTGCACATTACTTACTTCATTGGTAGGCCTTTACATGTATTATCTCCTCTGTATTCTTCATCAAGCGTAACTTTAATCTGCAATCCTGAGTAGGCCTCACCTTAAACAAACCTCTGGATAGGCCACACCTTATCGTCATCCTGGATTAATCATTTAAAATGCTAGGGACAGATTTATGATAGGTGTATGCCTCTTTTGTGCCACTGTGCGTCACTTTTATGATGCAGCGGCGGTGCAAAAGATTTGCTATGAGGCGACAACATTACAAATTGATGCATTTAGGCAGATATGTCATGGTGTAAAAAAAACGTACCACATGAAACCGATGCAGCAGTGATGCAAAAGATGCACCATGTCGCAAGACAGGCCTCACTTGGGGCCATATGTATCAAGCTAATTAGCATTCGCAAAGATCAAAATTCTATGAATTTCGGCCTTTGCGAATGTTAATTAGACAAATGGTATGTATCAAACAAGTTTGATGCAAAATAAGGAGTAGCAAAATTTGCTATTCCTTATTTTGCAATTGCACTGAAGGATTTGCAAATTTTGTGACTACTTAAATGCAATATATCAAACAAAAAATATGTAAAAAATGACATTAAGGATTTGGAAACTATTGTGGTAAATTGGTGGTAATTTGTGAATTCTTTTCAAAAAGCTTTTTTTCAAAAAAACAAAAGGTGCCATATGACGCCAACACATGCCCTTAGGGCATGTATGTGTGCCATATGCCCCCAAATTTCTTTTTCAGGGGTGCAGCAGGGTGTTCTTGAGACACCCCTGCACCCTTGGAAAAATTCCTAATTTGTGATGAGCAAATTGCTAATCGCAAATTAAACCTTCATTCCTATGAGCCTCCTAGCCCATGGAAATGAATGGGTAACTTGCAATTAGCAATTTGCTCATTGCAAATTAGGAATGGTAAAGAATTGCTATTTATTCCTTAAAATTCGCTATTTAGGAAATGCAAAATAGTTTGATGGTACATATGGCGGTTCATCTGTAACAAGATAAGAAGCTTAGGGATACATTTATGATGACTGGCGCAATAAAGTGCACATTACTTACTTCATTGGTAGGCCTTTACATGTATTATCTCCTCTGTATTCTTCATCAAGCGTAACTTTAATCTGCAATCCTGAGTAGGCCTCACCTTAAACAAACCTCTGGATAGGCCACACCTTATCGTCATCCTGGATTAATCATTTAAAATGCTAGGGACAGATTTATGATAGGTGTATGCCTCTTTTGTGCCACTGTGCGTCACTTTTATGATGCAGCAGCGGTGCAAAAGATTTGCTATGAGGCGACAACATTACAAATTGATGCATTTAGGCAGATATGTCATGGTGTAAAAAAAACGTACCACATGAAACCGATGCAGCAGTGATGCAAAAGATGCACCATGTCGCAAGACAGGCCTCACTTGGGGCCATATGTATCAAGCTAATTAGCATTCGCAAAGATCAAAATTCTACGAATTTCGGCCTTTGCGAATGTTAATTAGACAAATGGTATGTATCAAACAAGTTTGATGCAAAATAAGGAGTAGCAAAATTTGCTATTCCTTATTTTGCAATTGCACTGAAGGATTTGCAAATTTTGTGACTACTTAAATGCAATGTATCAAACAAAAAATATGTAAAAAATGACATTAAGGATTTGGAAACTATTGTGGTAAATTGGTGGTAATTTGTGAATTCTTTTCAAAAAGCTTTTTTTCAAAAAAACAAAAGGTCCCATATGACGCCAACACATGCCCTTAGGGCATGTATGTGTGCCATATGCCCCCAAATTTCTTTTTCAGGGGTGCAGCAGGGTGTTCTTGAGACACCCCTGCACCCTTGGAAAAATTCCTAATTTGTGATGAGCAAATTGCTAATCGCAAATTAAACCTTCATTCCTGTGAGCCTCCTAGCCCATGGAAATGAATGGGTAACTTGCAATTAGCAATTTGCTCATTGCAAATTAGGAATGGTAAAGAATTGCTATTTATTCCTTAAAATTCGCTATTTAAGAAATGCAAAATAGTTTCATGCTACATATGGCGGTTCATCTGTAACAAGATAAGAAGCTTAGGGATAGATTTATGATGACTGGTGCATCACCAGGGATGTGTCAGTCATCCTGCGCCGCTGTTCCGCCACCCATGGTGTGCTGCATTTAGAATGCGGGGCATCATGGGGCAAAAATGGCACAGATGCGTGACGTATCTGTGCTGTAAAGGTAGTGATTGCTGGAGTTGTATCGCAAGTGCGATGCAGCTCAAGCAAGGCTCAGGGGTGCCCCATCTCCACAATGTTCCGTCAAGACCTATGCCTGCTTAAAGCAGGCGCAGGGTTTTGACGAAGCTTTCTCCTATCTGATTGTAAATACGGCACACCATGGGTGGCAGAGTAGTGGTGCACGTTAACTGGTGCATGCCTGGGGATGTGCCATTTAACATAAATCTGCCCCTTTACATTTAAGTATGTGCAGGACACACAGAGTCGGTGAGGCTTATCCAAGGTTAAGAAGAGATGAGTCCTGTTCACTGAAAATTTAGACATAGTCTTCACCTGCTCAGCATTGCTGGACATGGCTAAATAATAGCTGCAAAATATTACTCTTGTTAAACAATTTTACTATTATAATCTCTGAGATTTGTCTCTTACTCTGCAACATCTCATTGTTGTTATCTTTCTTTAAAGATAAAGACAACCTCAACATGAGCGACAATCTGCAATCAGTTGATTTTGACCTCATCATTGAACTTGTAATTGAAACATCAGTGGATGTTGATCCCTTGGATGATTTAAATCCTGAGGATGAAGAAGAGCGTGATGAGGATGCAGATTTGTCCGAATTATATGACATAGGATGGGAAGCTGACCTGCTTGAGCCTATGGAAATATAAACATTTATTTTTAAAATTTATAATTAATAAAAAGTAAAAAGGTAAACCGTTTAATTTAAAAATAAAGACACCTTCAAAAGCAGGTTATGTGTAGTGTCTTCAATAAAATATTAAAATATGCTCATAAAATTAGATCAGATTCACATATAAAATAGCACAGGTAACATAAATATAAATGTCATTTCTTTTCTGCTATTTCTGTATTGTAAATTTGCAAGGACTAAAAAATCTTCTATTTAAAATGTCAAGTAGTGTGTTAAGTTTTTGATCACTGTTATTGTTTTACTGTTTGGTAATAATGGTTAATAACATTTTTTATTATATTTTACCACAGATTCAACTGCAGATCATTTCAAGATTTCACCATGCCAACAATAGAAAGACAGAGAAAGGCTGCAAAACGTCAAAGACAGCAGGTGAAAGAAAATAAGCAGCAGTCCTCTAACAAAAAGATTTGTCAAGTCACGAAGAAAGCACCGGGTAAGAGCACAAAATATTTCATAAGAAATATGTGTAGTAAAAAAAATATTACTACAGAAAATGTTTCAGTCCATAAAACGAGAAGGAATTCAAATGGAAAGGAAAGGCCAATCAAAAATGTTACTGCTAGAGCAAGAGATAACTCTGTGCATGATAGTAGAAGGAAACAACAGTTTAGGGAGATTCGTAAACGAATGTTCCGCAACAGGATAATTGGCAATTTGTTAAAAAATATTAAGAAAGGTCAACAGAAACTGGTTTTTTATAAGAGAAAAAAAAAAGTTGAGAAAGTTATTGATCAGGCATTTGAAATTAAACGTAAGTTATTTATTTTGATAATCAATAGAATTAGGAAGCTAAACAAGGCAATTTATGATTTCAAAAGAAATAGTAGATGGAAGAGAATAGTTAATCGTAGTAATTTTTGTGAAGTTTTTTCTGGAGAATGGATGCATAGTTCAAGCTGTGAGGCATTTTTTAATGAGGAGAGTTATTTCCAGGATAATGATTTGGTGCATGCAGTTGACACCAGTGGTCGTGCTTATGAAGTGAAAGATGGTTGTCCAGTTGAAAAAGAAAAACTTGTGACAACAGAGGCAAAGAGGTGTTAGGTAATGAGGTTTTAGGAAGACGTGCTAAGGGTCCTGTGTACACCTGGAAGTGTAGTAGTATTTGCAGTGTGCGACAGGATTCCATCAATTTGCTTTGTGATTTTGTACGGTCATTTAATAAGAAAAGTTTGAAGCAGAAAATAAGGTTGTTGCAAGAATTAGATCCTTGCAGAGTAAGAGAAGTGACAGGTTTGCATGGTCATTCACTGGCTTGTCTTTCCAGGAGAGTATGCCAGAGTGTTTTTCATCATTTCAGGATGCTAGCAGTGCATCATAATAAAGTGAGGAAATTAGTTAGAATGTTGTATTATGCTAAGAGTCCAGCAATTATGCTTAAACAATTATGCGCTGCTCTTTTGCATGGTTCTGAAATAGATGTGAAGAATATATGTGAAGAAATTGAGTTTTGTTACTTTGGAAGTAAAGAGGAGAATGTTGAAATTGAGCAAGAAGAAGAGGGTCATGTGGAAGATAGTGTACAGGTTTCCAGTACAGATAATTTCCAGAGGGAAATTGCGACGTTTGAGGTGAAATCAAGTGAGAGGCCTAATTTCACTTCTGTGTGTTGTCGACGCACTTATTATAAGAATCAGACTAAGTTAGTGGATTTATATGCAAAAAGTGAAAGGGAAAATAATAGTGAATGGAAGGATTTCGCAACATAATTGATGGTAGAAAATTGTTTTGATTTGGGATTGGATCAACGTGTGTGTAGTTATTGTTGTTGCAAATTAAATCAAAACCAGATGCCTGCTAGAGCAGTTCATAATAATCTGGAATTGGTTGAGATTCCTTCTGAATTGAAGGATTTAAATACTTATGAATCTATTTTGATTCAAAGTATCCATCCCTTTCAGGCTATTGTAAGAATGGAGCCAAAGACAGGGAAATTGCCTCCATCAGATTTACAGAGAGGATTAAAGGGAAGAGTTGTTTATTTGCCTCTAGATTTGAAGAAAAACATTAACACAATTGGAGTAGAAAAAGTGGAAGAGGAACCTCTGGTTATCTTAGTTAATGGGGTTCTGACAAAGAATAAGAAAATATGGCAAGATTTAGTAGATGTTAGGAAAGTTAAAAAGGCAACATTGTATTTGAAAGAAAATAATAAATACTATAAGAATGTATATGTTGCAGAAGAGGAAGTAAGTGAGGAAGAGGATAGCGATTTGTGTGCTGGTCAAATTGAGAAAGTAGAACCCTCTACTAGTGAAGAAATATATGAACATTATAGTGTTCATCCTTTGCATTCCAAGGAAGTCATGGGGAATGCTATTGAGTTGTTTCAAATGAAACAAGCCAAAGGGAGTCCCATTAGTGTTTGGGAGGAAAGTTTGGAAGCTCGGTGTTTCCCACAGCTTTTTCCAACAGGCCAGGGAGGAAGATATGATGAGCGACCTCATCAAATTCCTGCTTCTGAATACCGGACTTTGCGATTGTATGCAGGAGATGCTAGGTTTCGACAATGCATTCCTTATTTGTTTCATCTCCTGTTTGAAAGCGATCTGTCTGGACTGTCATATGCAGTGAACCACATCTTGAAAAGTGGTATACACATGCAAAACATCTCGGCAAGTGACTTTATGGATAAAGTCAATGTCCAAGACAGTATTTTGGATTCTCACCTGATTAATCTCATGGCGTGTCAGCGTGGTACTAATGAGTACTGGTACCGTCGTCATGGTGATTTAAAATGTATGCTGAGGAACTTAGGTACTCCCACATGGTTCCTCACTCTGAGCTGTGCCGAGTATGGCTGGGAAGACTTACTTGAATTTCTACGAGAGGCAAATGCTAACGTAGATAACATCGAATTCAAGACACCCGGAGAACTGTGCTCTTTGGATCCAGTCAATGTATGTAGGTACTTTAATCATAGATTTGAAGCTATGATGTCTTTCATCATGAATAAGAAGAATCCACCTCTTGGAGAGGTGTTGGATTTCTTCTGGAGAAAGGAGTACCAAGCAAGAGGAGCTCCTCATATACATATGTTGCTGTGGATCAAGGATGCACCTAAATTTGGAACGGATCCAGAAGACTCAGTGATGAGTTTCATCCAACAGTATTCTACGTGTGCTGTTCCAAACGCAAAGGAGAAGAAAAGCCTAAGAGAAAAAGTTCTGCGTTTCCAAAGCCATCGATGTGGAAAGTACTGCCGTCGTAAATTCCGAAACAAGGACAAGTTCTACACTAAATGTCGTTTCGGCTTTCCACGACCGGTGATTTCTAAAGGAAGAGTAAACAGTTTGATGTCTTCGCTGCGACACAATGTCATGAAGAAATCACCTAAAAACACTTACAATTTGAAGAGGAACGAAGAGTCCAAGTACATCAACGACTACAACCCGGTGATTTTGTCCATGTGGAATGCTAACATGGAAATACAGTTTGTGGCTGATAACTGTATGGCTGTGGCTCGGTATGTGACGTCTTACATCACCAAAAAAGAGAAGACAGAATTGAAGGATATGTGGGAGGACATTTCCCATGAAAAGAGCCTCAGCAAGAAGTTGTACAGTTTCAGTCTGAAGATGTTGTCGCATCGAGAAATCGGAGCGTACGAATGTTCTGACCGGTTGTCTTCAGCAAGTCTCTATGCCAAGTCCAGGAGTATCGTTTGGGCGAGTCTTGGTCTTGCTGCAACGCGTAATCGAGTTCTCAAACCTGTGCGGGAAATTGAGTATTTGGCGGAAAAGGAGCCAAACAGTACCGACATTTTGAAGACCAACATGTTGGATACATATTATCCAAATCGAAGCATTCACCTCGAGAATGTTTGTCTGTATGAGGTTCTTCAAAATTACATATTCAAGAGGAACATCAAAGAAGATACTGAGAAAGGAGTGTATGCTGTAATAGGAAGTGAGGGATGTCTGGTCAAGCAAAGAAAATGCCACTTGGTAAACCATCGAAAATTGAGTGGCGAATCTCCTGAAAAAAAGGAGTTTTTCTATTTAGCACTTTTGCAACTTTTCAAGCCTTGGCGTGCAGAAGAGGAACTGCTTGGAGATTTCCTCTGTTACGAAGACTCTTTCAATGCCGCCAAGGAGACCATAGAATGTCCTGCTTTTCCCAAATATGTAGAAATGTTGAATGCGGAAATTGAGCAGGAAGCAACGATTGCAGCCGAGATTGCCAGAGACAGTTCTCAGGACAGTCAGAGTTCTGCTTCATTGAGTCAGGATCCACTAGGAGGACCTGTTATTGAAAATGAAGCTGCCACTGCTATGAATGAAGTGGAAAGAGCCATGGCACATGCTCAAGAGGATGCGGTTAACTTAGAAGAGTTGGAAAGACAACTCAACGTTGAGCAGAGGAAAATATATGACGAAGTTACCATGCAAATTGATCATGGATTAAGTCATGATAAGAAAGAGTGCTCATGTACGTCGTTGAAGCCTGTCCGACTGTACGTGAGTGGAGAAGCGGGAACTGGAAAAAGTTTCCTCATTAAAGCAATTTCATGCTATTTGCAGGAAAGGACAGAGTCATCGCTGTCTTGTGTTGTCACTGCTCCAACTGGACTGGCAGCACATAATATTAAAGGGATTACTTTACATCGTTTACTGATGCTGCCAGTGGAGCATGACAACAAATTACAATATCACAAGCTATCTGGAGATGCTTGTTTTGAAGTTTCAAGAATCTTGAGGAAAATGAAACTTCTTATCATTGACGAAGTAAGCATGGTTTCCAATGTCATGCTTGCCTTTGTGCATTTGAGGATGCAAGAAGTTCTCAAAACAGAGTATGATGTGTTATTTGGTGGCAAACACATCATTGTTTTCGGAGATCTTCTGCAGCTGACACCAGTGAAAGGGCAACCTGTGTTCAAAATGCTCACGCATGAAGATACCAGGAAGTGCCTAGGCAGCATTGGCAACGTCAATATATGGTTAAACTTCAATTATGCTGAACTGCATGAAAATATGCGTCAGGCGAAGGATGAAGTTTACAAGACTATTCTACAAGATGTTAGAATTGGAAAAGTGACCGAGCATGGGAAAGAAGCTTTACATGCACGATTACTGTCAAATTTATATCCAGAACAAGATGTTGTGCCTGAGAATATTTTTCAGAAAATTACTGAGAAGAAATCTGGAATATGTTTGATGCCAACTCTTGCAGAATGTGCCAAATTTAACAACAAAATGTTGCATTTAGAAAAGCAAGAGATTGTGAAACTGGAAGCTATTGATAGAGTAGAGCATATGGGATCAACAATTATTTTGTCTGAGAATCTGAAAACAAAATTGGATTCATTAGAGAAGAGTATATCTAAAACTGCAGGTTTTGAAAAGACTCTGAATGTGTGCTTGAACTGCCGTATAATTTTAAGAAGGAATTTACATGTTGAAAGAGGTCTGGTAAATGTATCAATGGGTAATGTTGTTGATTTTGTGAAATACAGAAATAGAGATGGAATTGAATTTTTAAAAATTAAATTTGATGGCATTGAGGAAGTACAGCTAATTGGTCGTTGTTCTGCTAGATTTTTGCTTGTAAAAGACTTATATGTTCGCAGTAAGCAGTTTCCTGTTTGCTTGGCATATGCGGTGACAATTCATAAATCGCAAGGTTTAAGTGTAGACAGTGCATTGGTGAATATTGGCAGTTCTGTGTTCAAGGAGGGTATGGCATATGTGGCATTGTCACGAGTTAGAACTTTATCGGGATTGTACTTGATTGAGTGTGATGTCACAAACATTTGTGCGGATCTAGATTGTGTTAAGGAATACAATAGGTTAAGAAGAGAGTATGCGCCACATTTGCCTCAGTATCCTTTGTTTGAGAAACGTGTGGTAGGCCGGAAACGAAGAAATGTGACCAATACTGGGGAGGTTGTAGCAAAAAGACAAAAAGTCAATGAACCTAAAATTACAAGCAGAAACAAAAAGGATTCTGTTGAAGATGTTGTTGGTTTTCAGTTTGAAAACAGTTCTGGTGTCAACTGCTATGCTAATGTAGTGGTTAATGTTTTGTTTTCTCTAGAAAATGTAAAAGAAGAGATTGTGGTCAATTCTGATCAAAGATTTTGCAGTTTGTTAAATTCTGTGTTAGAGAAATGTAGCACTGATAGAAGAAACATAGAAAGTGTGTCTGAAATTCGAAATCTGTTAGACAGATGTTCAGGGCAAACACAATTCTCTCAAAATATTCAGCAAGATTGTCAGGAGTTTTTAATGTATATGCTTGATGTATTACATTCTGAAGGTGTAGATGTAGATCAGCTGTTTGGGCTTTCTTATCAATGGCAGCATGACTGCGAGAACTGTATGGTATCAAGTACTACTAGTGTAGACTCAGAAAGATTTATATATTTAACTTTGCCAGACAGTAAATCAGTCTCTTTTAATAAGCTACTAAAAGCAGCTGATCACAACATGGAGTGTAGCCAATGTAAATCTGAAATGATGTCCACATTATTTATACGAACATATGGCCAGTATGTAATTTTAATGTTCCAACGATGTAGGCCTGATGGAACAAAATTGACAACTTTAATTAAAAATTTTGTAGCTTCGCAGTTGTCAATATCAGTAAGGACTTTTGTAACTGCAGCAATTATATATCATGACGGCCCTTCAATAACATCAGGACATTACACAGCTTATTTAAAGTCTAGAAATGGCTGGTCATTCTGCAATGATTCTGTTTTAATTTTCAAAAAAAAATTGCCGTATGACCTTAAAAACTCTTACCTGGTGTTTTTAAAACCAACATTTTAGGGAAATAATCTCAGGATGTGCTCTGTGGAATTTCAAGAAGTTCTAATGGCTCCTACACAATTTGGCCTTGAGGATAAGTGTAGTTCAGAGACATAACTTCTAACCATAAGACTGGACGTCATGGAGAAATACGTGCACTTTGAATGAGTTCAGAAAAACTGTTTCTTTTTATAAGCTAATTGAAGCAGCCAATCAAAACATGGAGTAGAGGGAATGTAAGTCTGCAATGCTGTCTACTGTTTTACATTGCTTTGTGATTAAAAGTGATGTAGAGAATTAAATAATTGTAGTAGTCATAGAGGTAGTGTAAGTCTGCTTCATAGTAAGCAGTATCAGTGTCATAGGAAATGTAGAACATGACTGAGCAAGAAGGGGAAGATATTACTATTCCAGGATTGTGAAAATGATCTTCAACATTTTAATTCTGAAAGTTGCGGAAATGCCAAATGACGGGATTGGCTTACAAGAAATCCAAGAGTTATAAATGGCTCTGACAAGATTTGGCCTTGTGGAAACTTGTGGTAGAGAGCAAGAAGTCATTTATTGCATGTAACGTGTTTTTAAAAACGATGGAGATTTTCTTTCAGAAAGTGGCGGGCTGAAAGTAATAACAGCACAAAAGAGTGTAAGCTGTTCATAGGACATCCTTTGACGTCATGGAAAGTAAGTTAACTTTAAGGAGTTCTGAATTCTGATTTCTTATGTTGTATGGGTTTTTTAAACACAATCATTTTGATTGTGTTTTTTTTTCCCCGCTGTTACATGATGAATACCTTCAAGTCACTGATTTAAGTGAAATTTGATACATTCTGAGAACAGCAAAAATAAACCATTTAACATGTATAATTAATGTTCTACTTTTTGTACTTATGATATACATTTAGAAATGTGAGGTAGATATGGAGAAACTGAGGCTTCTGTAAGTGTCAAAGTTAATGCTTACAGTGCTGCACTTCTGGGTACTGTTTTTTTTTGAAAACTGAATAGGCCTCACCTTAAAGAAACCTCTTGAAAGGACACATCTTATTTGTATCCTGAAAGAATCATTTAAAATGTTAGACACAATTTTATGATGGCTTTACATCTTTTTTGTGCTGCTATTGCATCACTATTGTGAGACATCAGCAGTGCAAAAGATGCACCATGTTCCAAAATAGGCCTCACTTCATCAGCATCAAGATACTGTTTGTTTAAAATGTATATCTTTAGGATTGTGTAGGGGACGTATAGCAGCAGAGGCTTCTGTAAATCTCAAAGTTTTTGAAAAACTGTTTCTTCTTGAACCTTTTCCCTTGTCTTTTCAAATTTTTAAATACATGTTTTAATATTTTTGAAATGTTTCTTCTCTCTTTTACAGATTGAAAGTATGAAAAAATATTTGAAAAAGTTAACAAGAATTATAAGGTAAATGTTTTCTACTCTTTTAACCCGCAATCCACTGCTGATGATGTCACTGACTATGTCATGAATGATGTAATAAGTGGACATGACTTACTTCATTGGTAGGCCTTCACATGTATTAATGCATACACTGCTGCACTTCTGCGTACTGTTTCATATGCTGAACTACATCTGCACTATGAGATACCTAAGCAAAGGCAACACAGGTGATGTGATTGTGAAATGAGCAAAAGAAACTCCACGTTTTTCAATTACATTACTTGTGTTTTCTAAGTTTATGGATGACATTGTGCAGATGAACTTTAGGTCTGTCTATGGACACAGAAGAGGTCTGGCCGTTGTTCAAGAGTGAAGTGGACATGTTTTACTTCAATGGTAGGCCTTCACATGTATTATCTCCTCTGTATTCTTCAACAAGCATAAATTTGATATGCAACCCTGAGTAGGCCTCATCTTAAACAAACTTTTGGAGAGGACACACCTTATCGTCATCCTGAATCAATCATTTAATCTATCACATTTAACATCTATTAGTTCTACTGCTTCATTTCTTTAATCCTTACTTTCCTGCGTTTGCTACTTCTCTCATTCCTTTCTCTATTACTTAATTATTCTACTCCTTCCAGTATTTTTCTCAGTCCCTCTCTTCTCATACTTCTTCATTATTATTCACTCATTCTGTCTCTATTAATGTTACTGTTTCTGAATGATCTCAAAATTTTTTTTAAACAAGAACAGTAAGTATAAGGATAGGAAACAGACATTTATGTTACAAGAAAGACAGCTATAGGAAGTAAACAAAAGATACTGTTACTCGCAATCCACTGCTGATGATGTCACTGACCATGTCAAGAATGATATAATATGTGACATGATCAGAAGTGGATTGCGGGTAACAGTATGTTTTCTTTACTCCCTGTAGCTGTCTTTCTTGTAACATAACTGTCTGTTTCCTTCCCTTATACTTACTGTTCTTTTTTTTAAAAAAAATTTTTGGTTCGCTCCTGGTTCGCGTACCGGAGTGCGAACTGGAAGCGAACTAAAAGAAATAGAGGTTGGCAGAGTTTCAAAAATTCTACCAATTTTTTTTATAATGGGGAGGTAGTTCTGAAAAGAACTTATTTTTTGGGTTTTTGTTGTTTTAAATTTTTTTTATTATTTTTCTGAACATTTTTTATATTTTTTTTGTTTTTTCTGAACATTTTGTAATTTTTTTGTTTTTTGGGGGGAGGGGGGAAACAAAAATGATTCATTGAAAAGGGCTCAACAGGAGCAACGAAAAAAAGAAGAATTTATTTTTTGGGGCGTTTCGGGCAAACATGATTATTGATAGCTCTCATTATAAGAGTAATGCTACTTTCTCGGTAGCAAAGTGTTTGGTTGCACCACACGCACACTTGCTTTACTTCCCCCATGTCCATTTGAATGTTCGGGATCACCTCCCTCGCCTCTGGTCCCGATACTTCTTTGACAACAGATCTTCTCGCCATTGCCGGGGGATTTTGCTGTTCATCACGAAGCTGGGCAGCACTATAATTATTTGGGTGCCACCTACTCATATGCCTGTGCATTGTATAATTTCCGAAGCTGTATTTCTTGTCAGTGCCCCTTGAAAGTCGATCGTCGCAAATACGGCAAAACACATATCTGGCATTGACTTTTTTTTGCCCTGCTGGAAATTTAAAAAATTGCCAGATGTAGTTTTCTTTTCTATTGTATCTTCTGGGCTCCTCTCGCAAAAACTCAGGCTCTTCCTCCTCTTGCTCCTCTTCTTGATCTTCCTCTTCTTCTATGATTGCTTGAGCAGGTGGTCCTTTCTTCCCTTGAGGAGGTGGGGGTGGTGGTGGGGGAACACTAGCTGAAGCAACAATGGAAGCCATTTCTCTAGAATGTAAAAGGGTCTTTCTCTCACCAAGATGAAAGTCAGAGTGAGGAAAGAAGGAGGGGTTTTCATCATTTGGGAAAAGCAAAAGTTCTCAACCAATGAAAAGTGTTATTTTTAGGTCACCTGACCTAGCCTTCCATCATTATGAAACCAAAAGTGAAATGAACCAATGAAAAGTTTTATTACCAAGTCACATGACCTCTCACGCTCATGTTACGCGCTGCGGAACGCTCCCCGGTTAGCTTCCGGGTCGCTCCGCTTCGCGCCTCGGTCCGCGCCCCGGGACACTTCCGGGTGCGCTAACGCAATACGTCACAAGACGCATTACGCGGCAACGCGATACGTCGCGCTTTCGCGACGCGCCGCGGATCGCTTCCGGGTCGCTGCGCTTCGCGCCTCGGTCCGCGCCCCGGGACACTTCCGGGTGCACTAACGCGATACGTCACAAGACGCATTTCGCGGCAACGCGATACGTCGCGCTTTCGCGACGCGGATCGCTTCCGGGGAGCTGCGTTTCGCGCCTCGGTCCGCGCCCCGGGGCACTTCCGGGTGCGCTAACGCAGTACGTCATAAGACGCATTACGCGGCAACGCGATACCGTCACTATGTTGATTTCTTATCGGTTCGCGGACCGGGTCGCGGCATCTATTTGAGCTAACGGAAAGCTTCCCGGTTCGCGGACCGGGAGCGAAACAAAAAAAATATTTAAAAAAAATTATTAATAAACATATAAAATATATTTTTGTATTTAAAGAAGAATACATTTTACAGCTATAGATATTAGCTTTTAAAAAACCAATGAAATTCATTGAAAAAACCATAGGTTATAGACCATATATAGTTAGGAATTTGCATTTACAAAACCTTGAAAATTCACTGAAAAAACCATAGGTTATACACCATATATAGTTAGGAATTAGCATTTAAAAAACCTTATTTTACTCACACAAAACCAATGAAATTCCATATATAGTTAGTTGTACTAACTATATATCACGCACCCGCAATCCACTGCTGATCATGTCACATATGACATCATTCATGACATGGTCAGTGACATCACTGATGACATCACTGATGACATCTCAAATGACATCACTGATGACATCACTGATGACATCTCAAATGACATCACTGATGACATCACTGATAAAATCTCATTTGACATTAATGATCACATCACTGATGACATCATTCATGTGATAATACGATGAACCTCTTCAGACTCTAATATAACCTTAGATACACTCAGTGTAAACAGACACTCACAGACTGTCACTCATCCATGGAGTTACTTACACACCTAGTCAGTCATGCAAAGAATCAATCACAGCTCCATTTTCACAACTATACAGTTATACACACCTTACTTATTCAAACATATACTAAAACATATTTACTCACTTATACAATCCTGGATACAAGAGCACAATGATCCATACAGCCACTCACACATTCACTGGCTCTTATGCACAGTTATTTATATATGTCAACTCTCACATGTACTGTATTTTACATATGTACTTACTTTGACATGTAGCACTGAGATATCTATTCACTCACCAATACAGTCATGCACACAGTCAACCACCCATACAGCTGTTTCCACATGCACTTTTGAACCCATACATCTATGCACAGAGTCATACACCTCCCAGCCACCCACACACACTCTCAGTCTCCCATACAAATGCTTGGGCAACCAATCAATAACCCATATAGTTACTCATATAGCTACTGATCAACACATGCAGCAGTTTACAGAACAACAGACATAATGATGCACAAATTAAGACAGTTTAGTCACTAACCCATGCACTCAGTGAGACACATTTAACCACTCACTCATACAGTCAGTCATGCACCTACTAAATCCTTCATCCAGACACTTATACATCCACTCATTCTTAAATATGTAAGACATATTTTAACTTTACAGAAAAATACAGTCACTGGATGTTGTCATCAGTGATGTCATCAGTGATGTCATTTGAGATGTCATCAGTGATGTCATCAGTGATGTCATTTGAGATGTCATCAGTGATGTCATCAGTGATGTCACTGACCATGTCATGAATGATGTCATATGTGACATGATCAGCAGTGGATTGCGGGTGCGTGATATCTAGTTAGTACAACTAACTATATATGGAATTTCATTGGTTTTGTGTGAGTAAAATAAGGTTTTTTAAATGCTAATTCCTAACTATATATGGTGTATAACCTATGGTTTTTTCAGTGAATTTTCAAGGTTTTGTAAATGCAAATTCCTAACTATATATGGTCTATAACCTATGGTTTTTTCAATGAATATATATATATTCACTGAAAAAACCATAGGTTATAGACCATATATAGTTAGGAATTAGCATTTACAAAACCTTGAAAATTCACTGAAAAAACCATAGGTTATAGACCATATATAGTTAGGAATTAGCATTTAGAAAACCTTATTTTACTCACACAAAACCATTGAAATTCCATATATAGTTAGTTGCACTAACTATATATCGCGCACCCGCAATCCACTGCTGATGATGTCACATATTACATCATTCATGACATGGTCAGTGACATCACTGATCACATCACTGATGACATCATCTAGTGTCTGTGTGTTTTTGTAAAGTTTAAATACGTTTTACATATTGAAAAATGACTGGATGGATGGAAGACTGAGTGTGTGTGTGGCTGGCTGGGAGGTGTGTGACGCTGTGCATATCAATGTGTACTTGTATCAGTGATTGTATAAGAGAGTAAGTATGTGTTAGTATATGTGTGAAAAGTATGGTGTTCTGTGTTTAACTATAGATGAGGAAATCGAAGTGTGATTGATTCTTCACAGGACTGACTAGGTGTATGAGTGCATATGATAGTGTTCTAATAATAACTGACTGTATGTATGAGTAATTGTATGGGTGAATGAGTGAATGTGTGTGTAGACGTACGAATCAGTGAGTGCGTATGTAGTAACTGGTATTGGTGTGTCATGATGTCATCAGTGATGTCATTTGAGATGTCATCAGTGATGTCATTTCAGATGTCATTAGTGATGTCATCAGTGATGTCACTGAAGTATGGTGTTCTGTGTTTAACTGTATAGATGAAGAAATGGAAGTGTGATTGATTCTTTACAGGACTGACTTGGTGTGTGAGTAACTCCATGGATGAGTGGCAGTGTGTGACTGTCTGCATAGGTGTATGAGTGCATATGATAGTGTTGTAATAATAAGTGACTGTATGTATGAGTGATTGTATGGGTGAATGAGTGAATGTGTGTGTAGACGTAGGAATCAGTGAGTGCGTATGTAGTAACTGGTATTGGTGTGTCATGATGTCATCAGTGATGTCATTTGAGATGTCATCAGTGATGTCATCAGTGATGTCATTTGAGATGTCATCAGTGATGTCATCAGTGATGTCACTGACCATGTCATGAATGATGTAATATGTGACATCATCAGCAGTGGATTGCGGGTGCGCGATATATAGTTAGTGCAACTAACTATATATGGAATTTCAATGGTTTTGTGTGAGTAAAATAAGGTTTTCTAAATGCTAATTCCTAACTATATATGGTCTATAACCTATGGTTTTTTCAGTGAATTTTCAAGGTTTTGTAAATGCTAATTCCTAACTATATATGGTCTATAACCTATGGTTTTTTCAGTGAATTTCATTGGTTTTTTAACAGCTAATATCTGTAGCTGTAAAATGTATTCTTCTTTAAATCCAAAAATATATTTTATATGTTTATTAATAACTTTTTTTTAAATATTTTTTTTTCTTCGTTCCCGCTTCGCGAATCGGGAAGCTTCCCGTTAGCTGACCTTGATGCCGCGAAGTAGACCGCGAGCCGGTAAACGTTTCTTTACCGCAACTGCCGCGTTAGAAAACAACATCGTGACGCCTCCCGTCCGCATGACGTTTCGCGTTGTCGCGTGATACGTCATATGACGTGCTACGTTAGCGAACTGGTACGCTTACCGAGTCGCAAAGCACAGGTTTCTGGAAGCAAACCGGGAGGCCCTGCAAAGCGCTTAACGTAAACACAGCAGGTCATGTGACTTGGTAATAACACTTTTCATTGGTTCATTTCACTTTTGGTTTCCTAATGATGTAAGACTAGGTCATATAATCTAAAATGAACACTTTTCATTGGTTGAGAACTATTGTTCTTCCCAAATGATGAAAATCCCTCCTTCTTTCCTCACTCTGACTTTCATCATTGTGAGAGAAAGACCCTTTGTTACCAGTGAGCAATGGCTTCTTTAGTAGCTTCAGCTGGTGCTTCCCCACCACCTCCACCACATCCAAGGAAGAGTGGACCACCTGCTCAAGTTATAATTCAGCAAGAAGAGGAAGAAGAGGAACAGGACGACGAGCACGAAGAGAGGCACTTTTTGCCTGAGGAGCCCAGGACGTCTCACCGGAAAGAAAACTTCATTTGGCAATTTTTTAAAATTCCCAAAGGTCAGAAAAAAGTAAATGCAAGATACGTAACTTGCCTTATATGTCAAGATAGACTGTCCAGAGGGACCGACAAAAAATACAGTTTCGGAAACTACACAATGCATCGCCATATGACTAGGTGGCATCCTAACAACTACAGTGCTGCACAGTTTCGTAACGACCTAGATAATCTCCCTATTATGGCCAGAAGATCTGTTGTACCGGAAGTAACGGGACCAGAGGGCAGGGAGATGGTGCCAAATATACAAACGAGATTTCATGAAGTAAAACAAGTCTGCGTATATTGCAGTGGATTCATTTGCTACGGAGAAAGAAGCATCACTCTGATCAACAGAGCTATTGACTATCATATGCAAGTTTGTACGAAACGCCCCAAATAATAAATACTTTTTTTTTGTTTTGTTGCTCCTGTTGAGCCCTTTACAATGAATCGTTTTCATTGCCCCTCCAAGAAAAACCCAAAAAAATATAAAACTGTTCAGAAAAATTCAAAAAAAAGTAAAAAAATGTTCAGAAAAATAATAAAAAAAATATAAAACAACAAAAACAATTAAAAAAAAAGTTCTTTTCAGAACTACCTCCCCGTTATTAAAAAATTGGTACAATATTTGGAACTGTGCCAACCTCTATTTCTCGTAGTTCGCTTCCCAGTTCGCTCGCCGGTACGCGAACCGGAAGTGAACCAAAAAATTTATTTAAAAAAAAGAACAGTAAGTATAAGGGAAGGAAACAGACACTTATGTTAAAAGAAAGACAGCTATAAGGGAGTAAACTAGAGATACTATTACCCGTAATCCACTACTGATGATGTCACATATTACATCATTCATGACATGCTCAGTGACATCATCAGCAGAGGATTGCGGGTTTTTTGGCAACGTGCCTTATCCACGGTTTAATAACGCTGCCTTTTGCTTTATATAAGTTTTCAAATTGTATGAAATATATACCAATAGGTCGTTATGAACCTTTAGGTAGTGCTTTTCTTCATGAGGTCTGGTCGCTTCCATACACATACAGATGTTTCAAAGATGATCAAGAAGTTTATCTGAATGGAGAGGAATGCACTGAGACGCCAGATCATTCACTAATGTGTAGGCACATACAGTTACACGGTTCATGCAACAAACACCGACCAAATATGGCTTGCGTGTTGCAAGGCACGCCAGTTCCTGCTATCATCCCCACGTTCAAGTTGTTGGAAAATGGTAGTTATTTGATGCTCAATAATGAAGATTGTTCTGGGTTAATTAAAAGTATTCCTTTTATTGTAACAGTAAGTGAACGGGTTATTTGCTGCAGAAATGTTCTATTTCCTCCCACACATGAACATAGGGAGTTTTCAATCTGGCCACAAATACCAACCTTGGGAGCAGATTTCAATGGCATGGCAAAAATAAGAGCTCTTTTGTCTCAGAGAGAGGTGGCCTTGAGTTTGGCCCGTGAAACTTTCGTGCTTCACATAGCGAACACCCGTACAGAGGTGCAGACCCTTTTCAATACTGATTCGCCTTTCCATTTCAGCAAGATGGTTCGGACTATCTTTAACGCGTCCTCCACAAAGGCCCTGGCGCACTTTTTTAAAGTTGTTACCAGTGGTCTCGTGACTTCATTTGAGAAAATCTTTGGAGTCATCCCTGCTTTCTTTCATTCTATTTTTTCCACTCTGCTTCGTGGATTCCCATTTTTACTTGCATTACCAGCGGACGCTCTTGTGCTTTTTTACATTTTTAAATATGGATGTCCCTCCTGTGCAAGCTCCCGCCCTGCAGCTGCTGACACTGTTCCGCAATCGCATGCTAGAATATTATGGCACAATGCCGTTGGCGATATTAAGCACGGCATATGGATTATCTTTTCGATTCTCCTACTTCACCTGTGTCCAGCCTGTATTTCACTGCCTGACCTGTGATTTCGATTGGGCCATTGATTTGTGTCTCTGCGGACCGGTTTCTCCTGACGTCGACTTTAATCAGCTGATGACTCCTATCATTACTCACGAGTTGGTTTGTCCTGGCGAAAGGATTATGGCTGTGGCATTGATGCATGGACTAATTGGTCCCTGGAATTTACTGGCGGCAACACAGTCTTTCTTGGAACAGTGCTTTCTTGAAAACCCACCGAGCTGTCCTCTGATGGTGATAGAGGATCCGGTGCTGGGAGAGCACGTATGTTCTTTTCCGCTTTTAAATTGGATGGCTGAACTCTTTTCGGATGAAGACGGTGACTTCCTATTGGAGGCTGTTGCAGCTTATTTTGCATACACAGTTATGTCATAGACCTTTTTCATGTTTGATATGCTGAGTACTAGCATTTCATTGACAATTCATTGACTTATTTGTCAAGTTTTTATTATTTAGCTTGCCTATTGGCTTAAGACTCGATAAAGTACTTGGCTGTTTTATTTTTCTTTAGCATTAAATTTTCCTAGTTTTTAATGTTTTACCTTGCGGACCGTCCACATATAAAGTTGCAATCTGCTCTCATGAGATGGCACTTCTATTATCTTATTCAGTTCGTTTCCGGATCATGGGGAGGTGTCATCTAGGTCCTGGATATCTTTACACCGTGTTAAGTTAGCATGGGCTCATTACTGGTTTAAACGCCATTTTTCCTTTTTTGCAACTTCTGCACACGACACTTAGTTGTTGCTTTAGCTTTCAACCTAGTAGTTCATCGTGGTTTACATGAGAATAATATGTTATTGCTCTACTATCTGCTTTGCTTGTTAAACTATATCTGTACAGCGAGTGCTGAAGTTTCAAGAACAACACGATACAGAATTGTTATGAGGTCTGATCTCCACGACGGATGTATGACGTTACAACGCATGCTTTTCCCACGCATGCTGTTACAACGCAGTTTTTACAACGCATTCCATTACAACGCATAGCGCTTTGGGGTGCTGGATAGTGAATAGTTTAATTTACTATTCCAACTCCAGTCCCCGTGGACACTAGGGAAGGTGTTGGATAGTAAATTAAATCTATTCCCTATCCTAGAGCGCCCCCTAGCGCAATGCGTTGTAATGGTTTTCGTTGTAAAACCTACGTTGTAATAGCACTGCGTGGTAAAAGTTGCATTGTAATGGATGTTTCCCCTCCACGACTTCATACTCATAACATAAGTGCAGCTTCTGCCAATTCTGGGCATGAGGCGGGTTTTATATTGCTTTGCCGAACACACATACACAACAGTTGATGCGGTTCACATGAAGAGAGAGCTGGTGTATGCTGATGTGATTCCTTCAAATCTAAGACACTAAAGTATGGGCACGCCCTAAACCAACACAAACAGACCTTCTTAGCAAATAATATAATATGTGTATTAGGGAGGGTGAGATATAAGCAGCCGCGGGCCGTGGAGGGAGTTACGGTGAGGCAGGGAGGCGGGGAGGGGGAGGGGCAGGGTGGAGCCCTCTCCACCCTGCCCCTCCCCCTCCCCGCCTCCCTGCCCCACCGTAACTCCCTCCACGGGCCGTGGCTGCTTATAAGTGTTGCTAACTCTTATTCATTTACAGCATGTTAACATACTGTCACCATTCGCTTTTTATGTACTAGTAACTATGCTGGTAATTTTGCTACTGATAATATGTGTACTTGTATTATCTAAGAGACTACGCCTGAGAAGACGGCATTAGTAAATAAACATTTCAAATACACATGTGTTCTTCTTAACTCCATGTTCTGGTTTCTAAGAAATATATAACGACCGACTGTTCATGAGTTCCACGTATCCTGAGGTACTATAAGTTCATATTCTGGAATGTCTAAACATTGAGAGTTTGTTATATCCAATGTGACACTGTACCTAGCTTGCTAAGGGGTTTTTGATTACTAAGGTGAGTTTTGGGGCACCCTAATTCGCCGAGGTTCCAATCCTCTGTCCACAGTTCTGTGTGAGAACAGAAACCCTGCGACAGGGGCACCCCCGACCCTTGCTGGAGCTTCATCACACTTGCGATACAACTCCAGCAATGCGCCACCTTTACGGCACAGATACATCACGCATCTGTGCTGTTTTATTATTATTATTATTATTATATAAAATTTATAATGCGCTCAGTTACCCGGGAGCATCCCGGCGCAGAAAACAGGAAACAGGAGAGGCTCAGTTCGATCACTACAGTGGAAACAAATGAGTCTTCAGAAGTTTCCGAAAGAGTAAGATCTTGGGCTCTGAACATCTAAAAAGTATACACAATCATCAGAAACCAATACTTTTTAGTTACTTTTTTGCCAGCATTTTCAAAGCCAATAAGACAGCCTTTCGTGTAATAAAAATAATTTGTGTGTACACCACCTCTAAATAGGATTTGTGAATACCTGTGCCAACATGTGTAGAATTATTGGCTTTGTCTATGTTTGTTTGTAAACAGCGATACTCTCGATCAGCACAACCACTGGCCTGACAGTTATAATTTACTTCACTGGGAATCTCTCAATTAAGTACTAATTACATTTTTCCCCTGCATTTAAACCAAAACAATGACAGAGAAACAGATTGGTATTTTTGCATTAAAAACAGTCAAAACAGAAAACCTGGTGTCTTTTTTGTAATCGCCGCAGTACTCCAAAACCCTTCATCGCGAGATTTCAAGTAGAAATGAGGCAAAGGCAGAAGAGAAAAACTGCATACATTTTCAACAAGTATCGCCTTCTTTTTAGGGTTAAAGAAAAGTTCAGAGTCACAGATTGCTTCTCACAGATGCATCAAACAACCACAAATGCATTTCTTAGTCTGTGTACTGTGACACTCCTCCTACAAAGGACCTTGAGTACACAACATGCCCACTGCCATCCAAACCTGGCCAGGTTAGTAGTTCAAGAGATGGTGTGTTGTGGAGTTTGGGTAAATCTGAGGACTAAACTGCAGTGTATTCCCCTGGTCCCCCAGCTTCCTCCATCAGCGCTGTTCTTTCATCAGGCCATTAGTTTGGTGAAGTAAATAGGTTTTTAGTTTGACGGGTGCCACTTTGGCACTCTGCTCTCCCGTCACAGAAGGCTATTAAAAGTTGATTAGTTGTTGAAACAATAGAAATAAAACATTTGATTTATGGAGAATTTCAGCCTTTTGGGAAAATAAAATGTCTCCTTCAATCTTTTCATATTACAGCTGGTTTTACACACAGTTGTTGTTAGATTAAATATGACTTTCTATTTGTTTGCTGTTCTTTATCACTCTCCCAACCCTATGCCCCAGCGACTGAAGTATTTCAGGAACATGGAAAAATGACTTTCTATGATTTCAGCGAAAAAAATACCAATAAAAAAGTACATGATGAAAAAAATTGGACATACACACAAAGGAAGAAAATAGCCTAATAATAAGAAACACTCATCACATATGTCCGTAACAAGACACTGAGATCGATGTCAAGCCCCATGATGCGCCGCATTGTAAATGCAGCACACCATAGGTGACGGAACAGCGGCACAGAATGACTAACACATCCCTGGTGATGCGCCAGTCATCATAAATCTATCCCTATGCTTCTTATCTTGTTAGAGATGAACCGCCATATGTATCATCAAAGTTTTTTGCATTTCCTAAATAGCGAACTTTAAGGAATAAATAGTGATTCTTTACCATTCCTAGTTTGCGATGAGCTATTTGCTAATTACAAATTACCCATTCATTTCCTTCATTTCCATAGGGCGGTTGGACTCACTTTTAGCTCGAACGGCTGAATGGATTTCCACGAAACTTGGCAAAATTGTAGGGACTGGTAGCCCGATGTGCCTTTGCTATGTCTCAAGATATATGCTCCAGTGGTTTTTACGAAAATTAACTTTGAAAAATATATATTGGGCTACATTGGCCTATATATATGTTGGAGCCCAAATGTAGCCCAATGTAGCCCAATGAAGCCCAATGAAGCCCAATGTAGCCCAATGTAGCCCAAAGATGGCCGCCAGAGACAAAAAAAACAAATGTAGCCCAAATATTAGCCAGATGTAGCCCAACTATAGCCCAGTGACAGAATGACCAATCAGCTTCGCAAACCTCCGTTACGCGAAGCGGAGCGCTGTTACAGATATATATCTTTTTTTGAACGTTAATTTCTCAAAATCCACTGGAGCACATATATTGAGACCTAGCAAAGGCACATCGGGCTACCAGTCCCTAATATTTTACCAAGTTTCGTGCAAATCCATTCAGCCGTTCGATTATTATTATTATTTTTATTTTTTGCCCCGCGGGGCCCTTTTAAAACCTTCACATCAAACCTAGGGGGTCAGCGAGGATCTACTATGCCCCCTTATGGTCATTTGCCCCTTCGCTTTGGCCTCCTCTTGTCTCTCGATCCTACCGAGAGACAAGATGGCGGCCGCTACGGACTGTTTGGAATGTTTACAGACGCCGGAGAACCAATCAGCTTCGCTTCACAAAGCTCCGTTGCGCGAAAAGTATGCGTTCTGGAGCGCTGCCCGGTCCGCTGTTACAGATATATATCTTTTTTTAAACGTTAATTTCTCAAAATCCACTGTAGCACATATATTGAGACCTACAAAAGGCACATCGGGCTACCAGTCCCTACAATTATGCCAAGTTTCGTGCAAATCCATTCAGCCGTTCGGGCTAAAAGTGAGGCCAACCGCCCTATGGAAAACTCAATGTTAAAAACACGTTTTGGGACCCCCCTTTTTTCTCGGCCCCCCCTTGACAAACCCCCCCCAAATTTCCAGGGGCTGCTCAGAAACAAAATGTTCCATTTTCCAGAAACTTTCAGCCAATTCCGTCCACAAACGCCAAAGTTATTAGACATAGAATTTTCAAAAATCCCATAGGGAAAAAATCCTAACTATATATACCTACTGGCGACCGCCAGTAGGTAATATATATATATATATATATCGAAATATATATATCGAAATATATATCGATATTTTGTACAACTAGATTTGTAACGACAATATTGTTTCTCTATATATTTTTGTACTTACCTGTTTAAGGAGAAGGAGTCGATATTTTTGCATTCTATATTTTTTCATCAATATTTTTTAATTCTATATTTTTTACATATGTTTTTTACATCGATATTCTGTCAGTGAACCATAGATGTTTTACCTAGAGTTACTGTGCCAGTCCCATGATAACAGAAAGTAGAGAATTCCGGGCATTTTCCAGCAACAGGTTTCTCAGTGCCATTCCCTTGATAACACAAACCAGATTGTTTTGGGCATCTCACAACAGCAGCTTTCTGAGAGGAGCACTGATCCTCCAGTGTACTGATGCAGGAATAACATTCCTGATCGCCAGGGACAGAAGCACTATTGCCTGAAAGGAAACAAAAGGAAACATGTTGGTTATCATCCCAAACTATTATAGCATGTTTATATCAGCGACACCCAAACACAGAAACACTAAATAGGAAGAAGATAGATGGACAACATGGTGGCCCTAATGTTAAAGGTCCATACAGTGAATTCTATTTCCCAGGCTACATATAGAATTGGTACCAAGATGTGCACTCTCATTGCTGCAGGACTTTACATCCACATTAACCTTACAAAGGTCCACAAAGTTGCTTTCTATGACTAGGTGTGGCTTACTGCTGGAAATTCAGTAATATGTCATTAAGAAACAAATCTTTGTAGAACAGGGCAGAAACATATGGTTCACCTTTAAGTAACATCTATTTATTCTCCAGACTAGTTTGATGCTTCTCATACATTCCTGGTACTGATGTAATTGCATCACTTTCATTATGCATCCTACACAAGTTCAATCAAAACTGTTACACATGGTGTCTTAGAGAATATGGTCCGAATAGACAACTATTCACAAATCCATTGGTTCAAATTTGTGATTGAAAACGTTTTGTCACTATGTGTTCTAGTATACTTTGCGTAACAACTCATTCCTCATCAACCAAAGCACATCATCTCTGAAGGACACTTTCTGTTTCAACTGAGGGATTTCTGGGAAATGTGTAGAATGTCAGGTCCATCTTAACATGCCACAATGTTTCGCAGGGCTCCAAATTGTATCTGCTGAACATTCAAACTTTGCAAATGAGTCACTTAAAAACATTTTCTTTGAGTTATATCCTCTAGCAAGATGTTTAATAAGTATTTGAACATTGGAATGTGGAGCACTCCATTAAATACAATGGAGTGCTCCATGCTTCTACTGGCTGGTAAAAGCCCGCAAAGCAACATTCCAATGTTGTTTTACAAAGGCCCTTCAGAGCCGGAGTGGAATAAAACCCACCCGAACTCCAAGAGGTCTTTGTTTTATTTGTTAGAACATTCTGCCCTCTAGTGGCAGAATGTTCTAATAGCCTTATCGCCCTCCGTAGCTGGGCAATACCGGCCATTAAAGTCCCACTCCCTTGTTAAAGGCCCTTGTCTTCGGCTCGGGCCTTTAACGCTGGAGCGGGCCTTTAATGGTCGGTATAGCCCACTACGGCGGGCTACAAGGCTATAGTAAGGCATATGCTTGTTTTCCATAATTCTGTGTGTGCGACAGAACCTCTCCAGAGACTCTTTTCTTCAGCGATCATGTAGGCTTTATTCCACACTAAACTCATGCAACACAGCAAGGGATCTTACTGTGCTGTATTGCGTGAAAGGAAGAGAGCAGACATTCACCATATTTACTAAGATACATCTGCTCTCTCTCTGTGCTGGCACACTTGTGGCATCCTACAGGTAACCTTCCATCATACCGCAAGGGTTCATGCATTGTGGTCAAGCTAGCTGATGTGCAGGAAGAAATACCTTCCTGGATAAACACTATTCTTCAAGGTTTAATCTCTTTGTATGTGTGATGCAGAATGGAGCACACATACAAAGAGAAAGCAACATGTAGTAGTATAGATATCTCGCTTTGTTGTGCAATGGACCATTCTGGCGCTAGTTCAGGTTGACTTGCTGAGGTAAATCCTAGTTTATATGATTTGCGTGGCTTTGTAAATGTCACCAAAGCACTTGCACTGCCTTGCGTCGACTTATGTGGTGTAAGGACAATACAAGTGCTTAGTAAAACTGGCCCTAAATACTTAAAACCTATACTACTAGCAATGTCGGAGTAGACCTGATCCACTTTCTTGATATTTGTTAAAGGTTTTACTCTCTGAAGAAGTAGTACCATTTTTTGTTTATGATAACACGAAGTTCATTTGATTTACTTTTCAGTTACTCATATTTTAGTCTAGTGTCCATATAAAGTAGGTAAACAAAATATTATAATAATCACTTAGTTATACCACAAAGTCACCTAATGCACCCTGCTTGCACGAAAGCTTAATTTCTATTACAATCTACGTTTTGTTAAAAGTAGATGATTTTAGAATGAACTGTTGTAGCTTGTGTTTATTTGTTTAATAAATATGGCGTGAACAAAAGTATGAGTGTGCTTTAAGTCTAGCCTTGTTATATTTTATCAAATGTACAATATGTAAAGACACCTTAAAAACTATTTGGTTTAAGCTACTGACACCATGTTTTAAGTTGACATTTATGTTTCTTATATATACATGAATATAAATAAAGAACATATGGAGATTGTAGCAATCTAGAAATGGACTAAGACAATGAATTCCTTCCATACAGTAGTGCTTAGCTCTGTTGGACCTTTCAGCTTGAGTTAACTTTTCTCTAGTTGAGTTAGACCTGCATGTTGAGACGCCATGTGTCGGTTCTTTAACTAGTTTTTCTTCACTGACATAAGTCCAATTAAGAGCCACAGTTAATGGCCCTTTTATAAAGGAGACTAGTTAGGCATAATCTAATTGTATTTGTTTTTCGACCATGTAGGAATTTTGTAGCTGCAAAGAGAATTACCAGTCTGGTTGGCTTGTGGCTTGTGCAAGAAGTCTTCAGTCACCAACATATTACAGAGGTCTTCAGAGCAGGCGTGAAGTTTGTGACGGTCATATGAGGTGACAGATGAGTCTGTGGAAACCGTCACATTGCTGATAGTGCCAACGTCACACCCCCTTATTGTCGCTGACACATTTTGTTTACCTGATGTAACAGAAAGACAAGGGTGAAAAAACAAACATCAATGGAGTGGATAGCAAAAAACAGAGTCAGACATATTCATTATAGGATAGGAAGAAGAGATAACATTTTTTAACCAAAATCAACACTAGGTTTGTGCACCCCGCCCTTTTACCTACTTGCAATAAGGCAGAATTGTTAAGGGCAAAGGCAAATAAAAGTGATCACACACACACGCACACACACACACACTGAAACATATACCTACTGGTTCTTTCTTGAGCGGTTGGTGCACTCAACATACTAGTTGCCATAGACATACTAGACAGCAGATCTAAAAACTGAAATTCACAGGAGTTAAAGACTAGTGGGGCCATTCACAAACTATATTTCATGCTGTTTTTCCGGTGGCGCTAGTGAGCAGCAGCAGCAGCTGTGAGCAGCAGTAGCAGTGAGCAGCGAGCACGGCAATCCAGCCTACGCCGGCCCCTGAGTGCCGAGAAAGCTGAGAAGAGAAGGAGGGTCGGGAGACCCGAGAAGCCCGAGAGGCAGCGGAAGTCGCGGGAGAGCTGCGGGCCATAGCCACCTTGCAAGAGGGACCCAGGCGACCCAGGAGAGGTCAGGCAAACTCGGGCAAACTCGGGCAAATTCGGGAGAAAATTCGGGAGAAAATTCGGGAGACGTTTACATCCACGCCTGCACCCACGCCAAGCCAAGCCCGAGTCCGCTCAAATCGAATTAGGACTCCACAGTGCCCCCCCCCCGCTCCCCCCCCTTCCTTGGCTGGGGGAGGTCGAGTGCCAAGCGGTAGTGGCGGCGACAGACTCCCTGACCCTTGGCTCCCTTGGCTCCAGAGGCACTTGCTGAACAATCGGGCACCCAGCTAATCGGCTCGCATCAGACAACAGCAATTTCCTGCGCTTCCTATCCTGAAGGGAGGAGGATAGAAGGAGGACAGAAGAGAGCAGAGGCAAGCAGAGAAGCGAAGCAGTGGGCAGGAAGTGTCGATGGAGTAAGGTGAGAGTGCAGCCCCGCAATAGTTTCACCCGTACTCACCCGTACTCATCACTGCCCTCTTGCATTTGCTCCGGACTGCCAGCATCGTAGTCATTGCCCACAGACTCACAGTCCACAGCGGACTCCTTTAGCACTCCCCAGGTATCAGTAACAACCCACTGTGACCAACAGCTAGCCCCAGGACCAAGTAGGGCTCAGAGGGGCTCAGAGAAAGGGAGTAAGGAGTCGCTCAAGTCAGTAGGTGGGCACCACCCTCACCCTGCCCTGTGCTGCGCTGCGGGGGAGTTCAGGGGAGAGACAGCCTGCAGCTCAGTGGACCAGCACAAACTGGCACAGACCGGCAGACGTTCAGCGAGGAAAACCAAACTGAAGTACCAGGCACAAGGACGGGGGGAAAAGGAAGAGGGAGCCAAGCGAGCTCTCCCACTAGCTGGCTAAGAATTTTACAACCTCGCCGTCTATTCCTCACACACTGCTGTGCTGTGCTGACCCGTACTGACCCGCATTGGACCACGGCAAGACGCCAAGCCCCTAGTACCCCCTTATTAAACTTCAGGCGGGCAGGGGGGCAAGGAGCCGAAAGAAGTGGGCCCGAGCCCCAACCGGGGAAAAATGAGATCAGGAAGAACGAGACACCCGGTGGAAAACAAAAAGCCCCCCAAAAAACTAAAGAAGTCAAACGCAGAAGACAACCCTTCAGGGGCCAAACCCAGTCTTAGGGAGAGGTTGGTCTCAGTACCAACCCCCGAAATGACATCAAATCTCACAAGAAAATCGGGGCTCCTAAAATTCTTTTATCTAAAGGATCCTATTGCTGCAATTTACGCGCTAACAGTTGAGGCCAGCAACTTGCCAAATCCTATTTTCCCAATTAATGTACTCTCTACACCGGATAAATGCCCGCCTAACATGACGGATAATCAACAAGGGCCAAATGCCCAACCACAATCCAAGGGCCCCACACCCAAGGGAAACTCAGCGATTGTTACTGCACAAGTACATCATTCAAACCCCTACTTTGCTGAAACCCCAAAGGACATTGTGGACATTGTGGCTGACCCCATCACAAAGGACAGCAGTCCGAATATAAAGAACAGCACAACACTTACCGATCTGGTGGAAGTAATGGATCTCAAAGGACCAACAAGGCCTAACGAGGGACCGGCAAGCCACAGCAATTCTCCTTTAGCATCCTCACGTGACGGAGATCCATGGCAAAAACCGCTGTTTTTATCGAACGACTCCGAACTGGAAGAACTAACGGAGAGAATATCTACGTACCTAGACACTCAAGGTAGAGCACTACGAACTGAGCCGAGTCTGAAAAATCAGTATCCGAATCTAGGTTTGGCGATGTCTACCCCACGCTGCACAGTGGAAAAAAGAATTCATCATAACCTTACTATAAATGACAGCAACATCATGTCAACAAATCACTCAAATCAAATCGCACCAATAACCATTTCATCAGGTAGCTCGATGGACACAGATACCAATGAGTCAAGTAAGACACAAGGAGATCAGCCGTCCGCATGGATCAAGACCTTATTAAGTTCTTTAGATGAAGCCATAAAAGTCCTGAACTATCAATCAAATAAAATGGAGGTGCAGATTGACCTTATCACCTTAGTGGCGGGCCATATCGCGGGCATAAACACAAAAAATGGACGCACTCTCATCAATAGTAATAAAACAGGGGAAAGCAGATGCCGACACCGGCCCTAATAAACAAGAGTGTTATTGTGGTTGTGGTCTCATAATTGAAAAATTAGCAAGTTTGCCGGCCATCCTGATGGATATCCTAGGGGAGGTAAGACACTCTCGCAATCCGGCTGAAAAAACAACCAATCTTACTTTGGAAAAACCACACGCTCTCCATAGGTTACGCACAAAGGAGCACTCAACCAGCAACCACCAAAAGGATTTAGAACACAACCCGAGGGAAGTGTGGCCAGAAAGATCAGCACAAGACCTGGAAATAACACAGCTTACCCAAAAATCCTTTAAAGAGGAAAGAATAGAAACCAAGAGACAAAAGAAAAAGGCCAGGAAAGCTAGATTAAAGTATAAATAGCAACAAAACACAGAACTAGGCAACTTGTTTCCGATCTTTAAAGTAAACGCCCCCCAGGAACCCAACTCCACCTTACTGACCACACCGCAAGGTGGCAAGGAGGGACCAAACCAGCTGCCAGACAAACTAGACACCCAAATCCTCTTGAGGGACGGAGAATCAAGGCAGAGAGCAACAACAATATCCGCCAATCAATCGTGCACAACGAATTTCGTATCAGCTACAGCCCACAGTGACCAAAGAGAAACAAGTTCAGTCTTAACGAAAGACCACAAACCAAGGCAAAGAACCATCGACTCTACCCATATCATTGATAATGGAGGCCCTGAGTAAATAAAGCCCACACAAGCCATGGGAGAAAACCCTGGCACACAAAGTCTGTCCAAATCGGTCAACCATCAGGGTCCGATTCCCCCCAGAACACAGTTCAGCCCCATGAAATTGGTAACACCTTTAAACGAAAATCTGGGAGGAATTTCAGGACCAAAGTCGAACGCCACACTTGCCCGCATGTGCGTCAGTGTTTCGGACAATGAGCGCACCTGCGCCCTATTCCAAATGCGGCCCAATCCTTTGCCAAACGAGCATTACAATCCTGGACAAAATCAAAGCACAATAACTTCGACAAAGCCAGTGAAAAAAGATCAGGAACGAGACTCCCCCTCCAAAAGTAGCAACTTTAATGAATCCACGAAGCCTCAACTGACCAAAACAGGCTTCCCGCAAGTCTCCAACGAACTCTCCCATCACCCTGAATCTCCATATCACAAGCTAATTTTTATTCCAGAATATCCATCAAAGGGGCCACAGGATATTCTTAATCGAGGTAACTTGCTAAAATTGTTTCATGAAACACCAGCACTAAGGGAGATAACATCAAAGGATCTTCTGGTTGTCGAATTTCAAAGAAACCGTCACACAGACTCTGAAGACACCGTCACAACTTGGGCCTCAAAGGCCATCACAGATAAGATATTCTCCACAAAAGACCATTTCGAAACATGGGGAATATCGATTGTACGAAAACACGCCCAAGATATCCATTCCCGTTACAAAAAAGTACCCGCAAAGAAACAAAGGGGAACGGAAAAAAAAAGGCTCTCCCTTCTCCTGTCTACTAGGAGCACGCACTACTTCACCAGTTGCATCAAGTTCAATGGATGAGGTAATCTTGAAAGTAAACAAGCAATCGACCAGTCAGCAAGGCCGGGACAAAATGGATTGGTCCTGGATTCCCACAGTCTTGAGTAATAAGGGCCCCTAACATGGAGAAAACATTTTCAATGACTTCATGCAGGAGGGAGGAAATGCAGAGTGTTAAAAAACCAACAAACCTTTCTGTTTGTTCATGGAACGTACATGGCTTCCAAGAAATGGAGCTGGACCATGACACACAAGCCTTCTTTTCCCAACAAGACATAATCCTGATTCAGGAGTCATGGAAACTATCACCTACAGTAATACCAGGATTTAAGGCCCACCACATCTTGGCAGAAAGACTCTCAAACTTTGGGCACCCCCGGGGAGGCCTATCAACACATATAACTCAAAAATATAATTGGACATCGGAAGCATTGGACGTAGGTCTTAATTGGGTGCAAGTGACCAGAATCACAGAAACTCTGACAATTGGGCCCGAACAGTGGCAAATCATAATTCTCAACGTTTACATCCACCCAGAACGAAAGTTACACCAAGAAAAACAAACAAGCCTAACGTCCCTGATAGAACTGATGCAAAAAACCTATTCAGGATGTCCATTATTAATCTCCGGGGACTTCAACTGCAACCTAATCGGCAACAACAGGGCAAAAGGAAACATGCCACCGTCCAACGGAGGTCCGAGGTTAGTCTCCAACCTAAGAGAACTAGGTCTGACGATTCTGAACGGCAACATGAGGGGGGACAGGCCGGCAGGTATTACGTACCTGTGTGGAAGGGCCCACTCAACAATAGACTATACAATAGTAAGCGACGACCTAGTTGCAGGCATCGAGACCTTCCAAATTGCTCAACGGCCAGAAAGTGACCATTTCCCCCAAATAACTACCTTAAACACCACGCCCACTTTGGCACAGAACATGTCTTGTCTACTTCATCAAGCATCCAAATTCAACCTAAAGAAATTAAAATGGCGAGGAGAAGGGCTGGAAAAAATTCGGTCCGCCGTCATAGCTCGAAAACTTGAGTTAGGGTTGCAAAAAAAGGAAGATCTTGTAAAAAACTGGGAACAATTGGTCCTGGACCTTCTCCATAAATTTCCAGCAACATCAGGGATACAGAGCAAGTCTACCCTCAAAAAGGAGCCCTGGTTTAACATGGAACTAAGAACAAAAAAAAGGAGGGTAGCTAAAGAGGCCCGAGATCTAGCACGACAAAAAAGACTGGGCTTACAAACAAACAAGGGAGACTTGATTGAAGCCAGAAGCGCTTATAGAAAGTCACTGAGCATCGCAAAAACCTCCTATAAGGAAAAGATATGGAACAAACTCCTAAGTGCAGGAAAACAACCTAACAGTCGTGACTTTTGGGGCATTATTAATGAGCTAAATAAAGGATCAAAACTCCATCAGGAATTAGGAGTAGGAGCCGATGCTTGGTCCCAGCATGTACAAACCCTATAATGCACGACAACAGCAGGCCTCTCGCATGACATAAGGCCAACAAATTTAATTGAGGATAATCTGACGGGAATTAACAACACAGGTAGAACGAGGGACGAAGGGGGGTTCAAAAGAGGAGACGGTATTCCCGGAATTAACCACTAGAGGAGAACTCTGTAAAATCATTACAAGACTAAAAGCTGAAGGAGCACCAGGCCCGAACGGGCTGCCCAACGCCATCTTCAAACACGACCCGGAATTCTGGGCAGACATCCTAATGCCACTTTTCAATCTCATTTATAATGATGCCCAGGTACCTGCGTCTTGGAAGGGTAGCGTCATTCACCCAATATTCAAACATGGCGATCAGCGTAATCCAACAAATTATAGGCTTATATCTTTGATGGATGTAGAAGCAAAGCTTTACGCCTCCTGCATCCTCTTAAAGCTGCAAGACTAGATTGAAGAATCACACAGAATCCCTTGGTTCCAGACAGGCTTTAGGCGGAAAATGGGAACAATCACCAACCTAACTTGCCTGTCATTACTAACGGACAGAATGGCAGCAAAGGGTGCACGGTTGTACGCCTGCTTCGTCGATATTAAATCGGCCTTTGACAGAGTCAACCGAGAGCGTTTATGGGGCAAACTACAGTGCTGGGGGATGCCGACCAAACTATTAAAGGCAATAAAAGTTTTATACCAAAATACATGGGCAAAGGTGAAATTGGGAAACGGAGCTTATACCACGAGGAATATACCAACGCAACAGGGTCTAAAACAAGGTTGCGTTTTAGCACCCACCCTTTTTAATCTTTTCCTTTCCGACCTCGCAAAAGCGCTGGAGACGGACGAAGTTCACCCACCATCATTGGCAAATCACCGAATTCCTTGCCTGCAATATGCAGATGATATAGTATTGCTGAGTAAAACCCCAATTGGCCTACAAAGAGCTCTACACATACTAGCAGCATACTTAAAGCAAGAGGGTCTGGACATAAGCAAAGAAAAAACAAAAGTGGTCCGTCTGGTAGACCCAAAAAAGCTAAGATACACATGGATGGTGAACGGGACAAAGGTGAAAGAGCAAGGGTCGTACAAGTACCTCGGAATTACAATATCTCAGGTCGTTAAACAAATGGAGCATAAAACTATAATACGCGCAAAAGCCCAAACTCTAATTTTCGCTTACCGTCTACTAAAAACAAAGATGGACTGTCCAAATCACAAACATCTGCTGAAGGTTATGTCGGCACAAATTTTACCCTCTCTGTCTTATGGTCTAGTCACCTGGTGTGGCAAGGAAACAGACTTACTAAATGATCTCGAAACCAAAATCTACAAAGTGGTTTTTAATATTCCTAGATGTGCCTCAGCCTCGCAAGTTAGGCTTGATTTTGGTCTGCAAAACCAGAAATACAGGAGCATGAGCGGCTTCGTAAAACTGTGCTATAAACTTAGATCTGCAGACCCGGAATCCATGGACTGGCTAAGCTGGGAAGTTATAAAAAATCAAGGGGAGACCGGAACCCCGTGCTCCTGGGGAAACTATCTGAAAATCTGTGTAAAAGAGCTGGAGTTGGAAGCCGCATGGGAATCCGCGACGGATAAAGCAAGCATAAGTAGATTGGTCAACATGGCAGCAAGGAAGAAATCTTTTCATGAAGACAAAAGGACACTACTAAAACGGCGGCATGGCTGGACCATTATCAATTCCTTCAAAGCAGGATCACCACACGCTTACTTAACCTCCCACTTCAACGTGCACTTAAAAAGAGCATTTACCGATTATAGGATGGGCATGCACATCTCGAAGGATCTATTACCATCCTGGAAAGGTAACCACCAGACTGAGCAATGCAGACTATGCGGTTACAAAACAGAATCACTAGCCCATTTTCTGTGTGTCTGTCCGGCACTTATGGCACAACGGCAACGACTGTTAAAAGGTATTTGCAATGAGCTAAATATCCGCACCTGCAGACAAGCAGTAACTTGCTGGTTGGGAGGGAGTTCTATCATTATGGCTTGCCGGGGAACAAAATTCTTGGCAGAAGTGAAAACATTTTTGAGCCAAGTAGAACAATGAGAAGGTTAAGAAGCAGGACAACAAGGCTGCCTTTATTTTAAAGATTGGTAAAATTCGTACAAACAACAAAAACATTTTTGATATTCCAAGACAGCAGGAGTATCTCAGGAAGAAAGTTTTAAAACATTGCTCCACACTATTTTTTTTAACAAAGTAGGAGACTTAATTTAAGTGAACATATTTACATTTTGTATTATTATCTTTCATGTGAAAATTGTAATAATTTTAATTAATTATGCAATAAACCTTTTTGACTTGACTTGACTATATTTTGTTGTCCGCATAGGAGTATTACAATAGTACTAACATACACAACATTCTGGTGGTCTATGCCTCCGCCTCTCCTACGATTTCTGGGCAGAGGTCATCACCCCAACTGCAAAGATTTTCACAAATGTAAGTATATGCAGATAAATGTCAGGAACATTCTGGAGTACAGTAGTGAGATTCGGGGTCTAGTCTGCACCTGGGAATACGTGAGAGAGGCAGCTGGAAGAACATACTGTGCCTATTCTGTGCAAACCTGTTGACAATACTGAGGAGATATTGGCTATCTGCTGATCAAGGAGACTGCCATAAACAGGGAAGGTAGCAAAAATGCAAGACTGATGTGGTTGTGCGGCCTTGCCGTGTAATAAACTCACACATCTGTTTGGGTCTAGTCAGGCGCGTTTGCAAAGCCTTAGCTCAACCCTGGGTGCCTGTCGCTTTGGACAATAAGGCTTTAACAAAGAACAAGTGCAAAGCATTGGAAGTACCAAAGCAGTTGTGTAAGAAAGAAACATGACACAAAGGAAATCCAACCTGACACAAAGGAAATCCAACACCAATTTGTAAATATAAATCTTATTTTTTGAGTTTTCAGACATCAAAATGAACAAAATTTACTGGTGGGTCTTGTATATATAAATTAATAAACAAATACTAAATCATTGCTTTTCACTCAAATCACATACATGCATTGGCAACTACCAGGCTTTGCGGTTACTTTGAAAACTTGTATAAAGTTTTGTTTTGCTGTCCTGATGTAAGGGATACAGAATGCAGCAGGATGCTGATCTGGAGACAGGGGTTTTCCTGTGGCTACTCCTTGATCTACAGTTGTAGTGTGGTTACTTTGGCCACAAGGGTTGTTCTTCGTTGAAGTCCTGCCAAAATCCAGGTGCCACTGGTCTACTGGTGTCTGGTTACAGAATAACCACTGGTTCCTTTTAACTGAGGCCTTGGTCTGTCTTGGGTGACCAAAGTCAATTCCAGTGACTCTTCTGGATCCAACTTTTGAGGGGTGGGGTTCTCCCAGGCTGCACTTCGGAGGTTATTAGCAGTTAAACGATTATGGCTACCAACTCACCCAAGCAGCTTTCTTCAGCTTTTGTGGCACTGTGACTGTAACAGGATCTCAGCCAACTAACTCTTGGAGTCACTTCTTCAGTCTGGGGCTCATGGATGATTTTTCCTCGATCAGGGTTCCACAGGCACCTGTCCTCTCTTCGTGAGCCGAGGAGCAGCAGGTGCCATCCAATCTTTGGTGCGGCCTCTCTTTGCCATGGCCAGGGATCAGCAGGTCAGTTATTTGGCTTTTCCTCAAGTGCAGACATGGTCTAAGGTCTGGGTGACAGGGGTGGCATATTTATGCCCAGAACCTGTCCTCTGGGGATTCAGTTACTACTAGCCAAAGGGCTAGCATGTCTCCACCCACCTAATGACAATTTCCTGCAATATGTGGCATCTAGATATCCCATGATGCCATGTTCTGCCCCCTCCCAAGATGGCAGAACCCCTCTCTCAGTGTGTGGACTTTGGTAGCCCACCCTAGAGGTGTGGCTCTCTGATGGCTCCACGCATCCATGGAAAACTGGTTTTGGCAACTGTTTCCCCCTCTGTCCCCATGCCAACCTGCCTACTGGAACAAACGGTGTGCCCCTCTTGTGTGTGACCACCAGTTACCCTTTATAGCTGGCTTCCCCTTTAAAGCGCGAACTATGGGCTCACACTATGTTTGTTCATCCTACGAGTAGAGGTACTACGAGTAGAGGTAACATTTCTTCCAACAGCAGGCCTTTTGAATTCAAATCAATTCAAAGTTTATTGTTTGATTAATAAAAACCATAATAAAAATGTTAAAAACTAAGTAATTCATGTATAATGGAGCAAACTTAAAAAAGAACCCAGGTTAATACAAAAACAGTGCAATAATCATGCTTTGAAATGGGTTACGGTTAAGAGAATCCAAGTGTTGAGGTTGTAGCCTATATAGTTTGAGGTCTTAGATAACAGAACAGTCACAGCATCGCTTTTAAAAAATCTAAAAGGGAGGCGGGTGAACATGACAGTTAATTTAAGAAATGAGAACCATGTTGGGGTGAGCCACGCTTGATAAGCTGGAGGTCGCTGAATGGTTTTATGGTGATGAAGCGGCCCGACCATCCAGCAGAGGATTTGCTGCCCCGTCTTTCCCCAGCAATTTAGCTGCTCTACTAACATATTTAGTGAACCAGATGTTCAACTTTGTGCAATATCCAAGTTTATTTTACTCCTCCCGCAATAAGGTCCTCCTATTGTTGAGCAAGGCTGGGCATGTTCAGGCTATATGCTCCATGCTTTCAGTGTGGTAGCCACACTCCCTGCATTTGATGCTAACGCAGGGGCGCCGCCATTCTGGCAGATGCTTTAAAAAAGGCATGTACCCAACCTTAGAGCCATAAACTTTGGCTTCTAGAAGAGTGAAAACGTCCTTGATAAATATGATGACTCAACCCCAGTTTGAGGTCGGAAATAATGGCCCAGGCGTGTTTCCTTCTAGGTAGTTTTGCCCTGTCGGATTGAAAAGACCAAAGCTGGACAGTTCGCTTGATTACGTTCTTTAATGCCTGTTGTAATGGGTTTATTCCCCAGTATTCCGTGACTCAGAGTAACTGTAGAGAGTGTGCCAGGTGGTGCTGGTATTTTTGACTGGATGTGCTGGTCGTTATTTCATTCCAGAGTTTGGCCTCCAGAATGCCTTCCCGCAAATTGTGCAGTCTGTTACAGAGCTTAATGAACGCGCCTGCCTCGACACCATAATGGTCTAATAGGTCGAGTTCTAGCCTAACTTGCGCTGGGGATGAGGACCTTCAAGATAGCCTGGCTGATGAGGATTATGAATCCGAAACCGGTCCCAGGATGCTTGTTTCCGGTCCAGGGAAGACATGGCTTGGCAGTTCGGGCTGGACTGTTCCCATGAGGCACAGGGTCAGACTGATTTGCATATAGCCATGTCTGAACTGGGGTGGCCGAGTGAACTAAAGAATGGTGATGGATTAAACCCGGATCAGTTGACTGGGGGTGAGTGTTTAATTTGTTCAAACGCTCTGTCCATCATCCCCTTTTGTATCGCTTTGTTCGCCCTTAGTGTGGCAGGGTATGCTCAGACGTGAGTCCCTTGTTCACTTGGCCACTGGATTCAAGATATCCTGGCTGATGAGGATTATGAATCCGAAACCGGTCCCAGGATGCGTGTTTCCGGTCCAGGGAAGACATGGCTTGGCAGTTCGGGCTGGACTGTTCCCATGAGGCACAGGGTCAGACTGATTTGCATATAGCCATGTCTGAACTGGGGTGGCCGAGTGAACTAAAGAATGGTGATGGATTAAACCCGGATCAGTTGACTGGGGGTGAGTGTTTGATTTGTTCAAACGCTCTGTCCATCATCCCCTTTTGTATTGCTTTGTTCGCCCTAAGTGTGGCAGGGTATGCTCAGACGTGAGTCCCTTGTTCACTTGGCCACTGGATTGAAGATATCCTGGCTGATGAGGATTATGAATCTGAAACCGGTCCCAGGATGCTTGTTTCCGGTCCAGGGAAGACATGGCTTGGCAGTTCGGGCTGGACTGTTCCCATGAGGCACAGGGTCAGACTGATTTGCATATAGCCATGTCTGAACTGGGGTGGCTGAGTGAACTAAAGAATGGTGATGGATTGAACCCAGATCAGTTGACTGGGGGTGAGGGTTTGATTTGTTCAAACGCTCCGTCCATCATCCCCTTTTGTATCGGGGATGAGGACCTTGGCAGACGCCATGCTCGTTTAAAGATTCTAGTGGTTAATTTGTTTGATAAGGAGCTTGTTGCACCTATCATAATCTCATGTCCGTATGATAGCGAGTTGGTGATCTTAGCCTTCATCACCTTGACCAGTGGGGTAAGGCTTAGACCAAGTACCTGTTTTGAAAGTTTTACCGAGGTGACCTCAAGTAACAGTGCTTTAGCCTAACAGCGTCTTTTTGCTTGGTGAAGGAGCCTCTGGAGTCCAGGAGAATTCCCAGGTATTTATAGTGTGCCACTGTGTCGATGCTTTTGCTGTTGAAAAACCATTCACCTTTCTGCTCCTTCCGTTTGCCAAAATGAATTATTTTTGTTTTTGACAGATTCAGTTCAAGGGCATTGTTTATTGTGTAGGGAAGAAGTTCAGCTAGTAGCCTCTGCAGGCCTACCCTGGTGTGGCTAAGTAACGCAAGGTCGTCAGCGTATAAAAGGTTGCTGATGCGGGTTCCATCTAGTTAAGGCGGGTGGGAGTTAACCTTGTCAAGTGTGGAGGATAGGTCCGAAATGAACAGGTTAAAAAGGAGGAGCGCCAACATGCAGCCTTGTTTAACACTGCTTCCTGTTTGAATCTTTTTTGAGACATGAGAGCTGTTTCCCAACTTTATTCTTATCCAAGTTCGTGGATGGAGTTGGAGTATGGCTTATAAGAGAGCCGGAGGTATACCCCAGCTCTCTAGTTTTTGCCATAAGCGGTCATGTGGCACCCGGTCAAAAGCCAACTTGAAGTCGATGAAGCAGCAGTGAGGTTAAATACGCTGAACTGCTGCTTTCTCCATCAGAACGGTTAGTGCCAGAAGGTTGCTGGTTGTACCTGAATTGGCCACAAAGCCAGTCTGGTTGAAGAGGAGCCGCCATTTTGATTCTGCCCAGCCTGACAGCTCTTCCAGTAAAATGCTGGCATAGTATTTAGATTCGATGTCAAGTAGAGCCATCATTCTATATTTATTTGGGTCATTTCTTTTACCACTCTTGTAGATGGGAGGGATTATGGCACCTTTCCAGGAATCCGGGATGTTTTAGTTAAGTCTGCAATATAAAAACAGGGGTGCGAGATGGCCTGACTACAAGGTTACGTCTGACTTGAACAGGGCCTGGAGTAGTCCATTAGGGTTAGGAGCTCCATCTGACGTTACCTTTCCTGATTACCTGAGCAATGGTATTTCTTAATACTCCTGGCGTTGTCAGCGTCTCTAATGTTGACTCGTTTTGCCCCTCCATTCTCTCAATTATTTATTCATCCAGAGCATCTTTGACTAAGATGATGGACCCGGTGTTACCGATGCAGTGAACTTCAATGGGTGCTGACCCAGATTTAGGTGATGGATGGGGGCTGGGATGGGCCGACCTGCTTGAATGTTCACAGAAGTGATTGGATAAAAACTGGGTCCAGTCATCGGCACTTATGTTTGCGATACCGTGTTCTCTGCCTCCTAGTGGGCCTCTATTCTCAAGTGATCAGAATAACTTTGTGTTAGACTTCTTGCTAGCATTGACTAACTTCAACCAAAACTGGTCTGATGCAGTCTTTTGTCTCTGTGTACAGATGTCTTGAAAGCTTTTTGAGCTTGCTAGTAGTGGTTGAATAGGGCTGCGTCTCCTGGGTTTTTCCTGGCCCAGCGTAAGACGGAATTTCTTTGAACTTTTAGCTTTTTTGACGCAGATGAGATGCGAGGTTGTGATGTGTCTTGCCAGGTACGTGTTTGGACGGAAATTTGTTGATTAATCGGTTTACAGGTGCTTCCCAGCCGTTGATAATGGGTACGTCTTTTTCACTTAGTAGATGTAGAATAGTACTACATTTCTCCATAACGGGGGAGACAGAGCTGGACGTCCATTTGATTCTCCTTAGGTTCTCTGAGTGGCAACCTGATAGCGTGTGTGCCACTGTCTGGTGGTGGGGAATGTTGAGTGATAAGGTTACTATTTGAGGTCGATGGTCGCTCTCCCCTTGTGTTGCGATGTGATGGGACTCATTTAGGGGTAAGATTTTATTTGTTCCTAATGTAAAGCCCAGAAATGAGTGGGTTTGGCTGTTTGTTCTAGTCTAGGCAAAGGAGGAGTATCAGTAGGTGAACGACCATTTATTACATTGTAGCCTATTCTGCTGAATTGGAGGACATGAAATTCGCAGAATTTGGAAGGTTTAAGTCCTAATGGTAATGTTTGTGAGGCAAGATGTGGGAGAACCGCTGGAAAGATGATTCATAGGTCCTCGAACGGATTGTGGAAGAGCTTTGTGTTAAAATCTCCAGAAATTAAACAGGGTGTACTGCACTTAGGATGTTGCATAAAATTTCAGTCAGGCGGTCCAGTTTGTATTTTTTGTCAGTGGTGCACGGAGAGATGTAAACATTTAGTAGGAGTAACTGGCTAGCTGAAATAGGACTTTCAACCACGATGCCAGCATCCCAGTCAACTTCAAATTTGAGCTGTTTGATGCGTGCCGACAGTATAGATTGAAAGTCCGCCACGCAGTCTGCCGTACTTGCTCTTGTCTTGTAGCGGGCAATGTGAATTCTAGATACCCTTCGATTGGGGTGCTGGTTACTAACCAAGTTTCCTGGAGAAGAATAATGTTGTGCTTTTAAAAAAAAATCCTAGTGTGTCTGGGGATTAAGATTTCGACAGAAGACCGTTCCAGGAGAAAATTGTTAAACCCTGGTCAGTGTTATTTCAATCAATCCGATTTTGGGATGGGGCTGCTGGCAGCCATGCCCAGTCTGCACTTCGGGTAGCTTGCGATTCGGCACTGCGTTCAACGTTGCAGACTGGAGAGCAGCTTCTGGCTGACTTTAACACAGAGAAAGGAGCAGAACTTGTACTGGAAGCTGGAGCCTGGATGGGTACAAGTACTGAAGGGTAGCGGGGAGCGCAACGCGTTGCTATAATTATTCCCCAGTTTTTAAATTGGTCGGTTTTTGATTGAACCAGCTCCCTTATGACGGTGGATGCTAATGTAATTAGGGCCGATTTTCCTGCTTGTAGGCCATTACTAGGTTTGAACTCGATGGCTTTATATCCGTGGAGTCCAGACTACACAGATCCTGGTTCAATTTGAAAAGCCGGATTATTTTCCAGCGGTTTAAGATGTTATGCGGGCCTTGGGAGACATACTCAGGTGTTAACAGCAATTTTGTCTAATTTCTATGGGTGGCTAGATTGTGAATTTCGGCAGTTGAGGACTCAGGGGCATATTACCAAGCAATAGCGATAATTATCGCTATTACTTGGTTAGAGACAAAATTTTACCGCTGAGCTGCGGCGATTTTTATCGCAGATAAACCTTGGTATTACCAAGGTTTATCGCAAATGCGATAAAAAACGGCCGCAATGCATGAATATCGCTGAAAAGTCAGCGATATTCATGCATTACCGAGCTAATGCTCTTAGCCATGTTATCCACCTCCCATTGGATAACATGGATAAGAACTGCTCAGGGCAGGTGTTAGCTTTTGGAGATATTCACGCTTAGCTTAGCTTAGGATCAACTCAGCGTCCTGAACAAAGGACTTGGGTATGTCCCCACTCCAAGAACTGACATCTTCAAAACAAAATGCGATCTCGCAGCCTTTTGCAGTACCCTGAAACTAAAAGCCTTTTTTAAAGACAACCAACAATTGACACAAGAAGGAGATACAACACTGAGGAATAAATCGACATTCTGCCCCCTCAACTCACAAGTCCCAATTGAAATATGCACCTTTGAACAGGCAATTATGAAGGAAGTTGACCTATTGCATAATCAACCACAGAAACCTTCAAAATATCACCAAGGCGGAACAACTGGCTGTCACTGAACTCAAGAACGATAGAGAAATCGTAATCAAACCGGCGGACAAAGGGGGAGGAGTAGTCTTATTAACAACAGCTGGATATAACAAACAATGTATGGACCTCCTTGCAGATACAACATTTTATGAGGTTCTAACAAGAGACCCAACTGCCCGTCTACAAAGAACAATATCCATGATGGTGGAAGAAGCGGAAGCCAACAATTGGGTGTCCAAAAAGGAGGCAGAATATCTGGAAGTAAAAACACCAGTAACACCATACTTCTACTCCTTACCAAAAACGCATAAATGCAAAATGCCACCACCAGGGAGACCAGTTGTGTCCGGAATCAATTCAATTTTGGAACCACTGTCAGAATTTGCAGACCAATATTTAAGACCATTGGTCCAAAAGACACCCACCTATCTGGAGGATAAAAGAGACCTCCTAAACATGTTACAAAACTTTGAGTACTCGGAAGGAACAATGCTCTTAGTGGGCTTAGATGTAGAGAGTCTCTACACTAGTTTGCCACAACAAAAAACACTAGACACTCTTGAAACAATTCTCTTTAACATTGACTGGCCAAACAAAACCCCCAGACATTTTGTTTTGGAGTGCTGTAGATTAGCTCTAATGGAAAATTTCTTCAAGTACAAAGACACCCTCTTCCTTCAACACCATGGAGTATCAATGGGCAGTACATTTGCCCCAAGTGTGGCGGGGTTGTACGTTAGCACCTTTGAACGCACCTTCGTTCAGAATGAGAACAATCCCTTTCTTCATCATATTCTCTTTTGGAAGAGATATATAGATGATATCTTTTTAATTTGGAAGGGTGATAAGGAAACCTTGACGGACTTTCATCGCTGGCTTAATACCCAAGATGAATGCTTGAAATTTACATACACTGCCAATGAAAGTACTTTAGATTTTTTAGACATTACCATCTTTTCTAGAGACAATACTTTGCACACCCATACTTTCTTTAAACCGACGGCCAAGAATAGCCTGCTATCTTTTCAAAGCTTTCATCCTTACGGGAAAATCTCCCGTACAGCCAATTCCTTCGCTTGAGGAGAAATTGCAGCTTAATTACTGACTACAAAAGTCAAGCGAATGACCTATGTGACAAACTACTGGTTCGTCAATATCCAAAGAAGGTGATCAACACATGCAAGAAACGTGCCCGCAACCAACCAAGAGAGGCACTCCTAGAGACGTGTGCTAAATTGAAGGAAGATAGGATCACATGTGTAACTACTTATAGCCCAGTCACCAACCAAGTGAAGAAAATAATCAACAGAAACTGGAGAATAGTAACATCTCACAATCTGAATTGGCCTAAACCGATGTTTGCCAACAAGAGAAGCTGCAACCTCAAAGACTTGCTGGTGCACACGAGACCCCCACCTAAGAAAAAGAAAGACACACCTGAACTGTGGAATAACAGCCCAGTAACAGGCCATTACCCATGTGGAAACTGCACAGTTTGTGACACTACAAAACCCACAAAGGAATTACAGCTGCTTCCCAACTTCAATTGGAAATTAAAAAGACATACGAACTGCAACACAAGCCATGTCATTTACATGATAACTTGCCCGTGTCAAATGAGATATATTGGCATGACCTGTCGTAAAGCAAAACAAAGACTCTGCGAACACCGCAGCAATGTGAACTGTAAAAAAACAACCACAAAAATGCCAACTCACTACAAAGAATCTGGGCACTCTGTGAATGACCTACAGTGGGTCATCCTGGAAACCCTTGAAACTGTGGACAGGAATGCAGCTAAAATTTTATTTGAAAAAGAGCAACGTTGGGTGCACAGTGGTTATGTCTTAACAAATAATTGATATTTTGCCTGAATTACGAATTTTCTAACGTTCTTTAACTATGAGAAAATTCAGAATGAGCGCCTAAAGAGTACATTCTCATAAACTCCATTTGTCATCTTTTTCCAAGCTAGAAATGATTACAATTCTCATCTGAAAATTAGGTATAACAATTTAGTACAACTAATAAGTACAAACACTTGAGTAACTCTTCAGTTTCCATCACTATGCAATAAAAGAAGACAGGTTACACACTGGCGATTGATTCCGGGTCACCAAGGGCAGAGACAGCACAAGCTGCTAGACGGGTGTTTGAAGGCTAGAGGTATCGAGGAGCATTGTCCTTTTCGTTATGGAGTAAACCGCAAGTATTAAAACCCCTTTACTAAACTCTTTTTTCCTCACTCCAAAACAGTGAAGCCTCCCCCTAACTGCCGTGGTTCCCGAGGAGACAAGTCTTACATAATGTAGAGGTACATTCCATAAGGTCCAGTTACGCATAAGCGCATGTGAAGACCCTGCTCTGTACTGAGTTTTGCTTAGTTCTAGACTTTTGTTAGTAGTGCCTACTTTTCGAATAGAATCTCTTTCTGAATAGGCTTTCCAGAGTGCGCATTTAAAGATACTATAGCGGCAGTATGCACATGTTCGATTTTCAGAATACATGTAGAACGAGTGCTTGGTACCGTCTAATAACGAATGCATGTACTTTGAAATAATAGCAAGAGTCTATACTCGAACAGATATTACATCGTTATACCAATGTCTAAGATAATCGTGATGACACAGTAAAATTGATAAGCGCCTTTGACGTCATGGTAATGTAACAATGAAATTGCGCCTTAAAGTAAATAGCGCTTTTAATATCAGGGCACTGTAAAGAAATGATCTCATGACGCCTAAATACGACTTTGGGATTTATACATCACAATGTTCCGCATAGAATTTTGAGAATAAGTTAGTTGACGCTTAATATGAATGTGACTCTGAATCTAGTATTGCACAACTCGCTTTTAATTATATGTTTTTTTAATAATATGCTTCATAATTCACAACTGTGTGTCTATGTCATTGTACATTGCTGAAGTGTCTTTTCCCACTTATTCGCTACAAATGTGGTTGCACTATCTCCCTTTTCTCTTACTACAGGTACAATGTGACCTACTACCACAAAACGAATCAGGTTACAAATTTACCTTTTCCTTTTTTTTTTCACTTAATCACTTTATGGTCCTGAGGAAAGCCGACTGACCAACAGGCAGATAAGGCTGAAACATGTCGACCACTTTTAACCTCACAAGATTAATGCGCTAGAATTCCTAAATAATTCCATAGCGACACGCCTTAACCTTCTACCCGAATCCAGAAATATTAAAGTTGAACCTCTGGCTGTCTGGGTATTTTAGAACACCTTCATAGCACTATTTCACTTATTCACCATCACTACTGTTTTAATCAATGGTACAACCTCCTGGCGGAGGGTGCAAACAAAAACTGACCCAAGGATTACGCATGGACACGTGTTACAAGAAGCGGGGACACATCATATACCGCTACAAGACTCTGAAGAAACACGTGTATGAGGGTCTTTTATTTGCGAGACACCTACCGATCCACCTGCAGACCTTGGTTATGCAGGACCAGTGATCCTTTCCACATTGATTTATAATTATTGAAAGGAGATTGAAAGGATCTCTACTCTCTCTCCTTCCACCAATTGATGATACGAAGTTGGTTGTTAGCCAGTGGACGGTCTTTTCGAGTGGCATGTTCATCAATATTATGTCTTCAATGGAGGAGTTCTTGATGTAGAGCTGAGTGTCGTCCTTGGACACCTTGATGGAGACAACAGTAGCAGCAGTGGCGGTGATATTTGCTTCGGTGTGGTGGTTTTGCAGGGTGACACATAGTGGCTGAGGTGTGCAGCAGTGAGCGGCAACTGGTATGAAGTGAGCGCAGCGGTAGCAGGCCAGCAAATGCAGGGGGAAATGCGGAGAACAGATGAAAAAACGGGTGGAAGTCAGGCAGGCAAGCGGGGCACACAAGGCAGAATCGCAGGCTGCACCCGATTTAATTGGGCCACCTCCGCGATTTGCCAAGGGCACACACTCACTGCAGCCGCCGGCTAATGGCGGCCGCGCTTGCCGAAGGAGTTCTGGTCCCAGCTCCCGCTCCCGGTCCCAGCTCCGGCAGGTCTCTTGAATCCCCCGCAAACACTTAAACTTCCCCGCTGTCAGGGGTGTCTCCGCGATGATACCAGCTGTGGCACGGTAGCTTGGCTGCTCGTTGCTCACTCCACTGCTCTGCTGAGTGGACACATCTCTTCCTGTCAGCTTCCTGTCAGCTGAATCTGTTTAGCTGTCCATCTGCAGCATCATCAACCATCAGGCAAAATGTGTTTCTTCCATAGAGTCGTTCACACCTCCCCGAGGAGGGCAGAAGGCTGTTTTCAGACCAGCAATCGCAAACGGTCACTGGAACTTTGGGTAATAGAGTGGCAACTTTACAATGTTGCTTTTTACCTGAATGTTTTTTTGTCTCAGTTTTTATTAGCATTTCAACAAAAAACATAACAATATAAGCACATTTCAAGAACACTTCACAATGTCATGGACAATTTCGACAACAGCCTAATCCCTCCTCCTCTCCCCATAGGCTCAATCAATTACCCACATGCTCGATTTAACACTACATTATGTAGAAAGCATAAAGATGGTATATTCGACTCATTTGAATTAACACTGTGGAACCCTCCTCGTCCCTTTCCTCAGTTAGACATCGTGCTCTCTTTACCTCCATTCTACGATCCTGCTCAAAGAGGTAAGGCATCTGTGGGGTCATCTGCAAGTGTATTATGCATTTTGCGCATGTGATATTCTTCTCCATTCGCCTGATGACGACAGATTGCAAGTTTTAGATTTAATCTGGAACCTCTGTTCGAAGATCTTTTTACTTGCTTGCAAGTGTAAAGGTGAAAATCATCAACACATTTTTAGATTTTTACCAGCCATGATGCAAAGAACTCCAACTCCTATTTTATATTCAGATATTTATTACAAGGCCAAGAAAAATAGGACATATAGACATCTCATTACAAAAGTTTAAAAATAGATAAGCACTAATACAAAACCAAACCTGCGTACCACGTTCAATTGTTGTAAAATTTAAAATGTAAAGAATAACTAATTCTAATATCACGATACAACCAATAATAGAAATCACATGAAGAGCCTTCTCCGTTGGCAATTTAAATCAATAGAAGTATCCTAATCGGTCCCAAATCTATCACTAAAGGACATCCCTATTCTACGCTATCCCAAGCTTGTCCCATAAGGTGTCAGGACATGTAATAATAATAATAATAAAAACACTTATAAAGCGCCTGGTTACACTTATGACAGTGTGTCCCCGTGCTAAATAGACTCCCTAAGAAATACATTCATGTTGTCGGGTCACATAGCGCAAAGCTACAGAGCTCGTTCTTATTCCCAGGTAAGTATAAATCTAAGGACTCTTTCCCTACCTCTTCATAATAAAATCAGAAAACACCCCCCCAATTACATCACATGATCGCCTTCTGTACTTGACCACCTCCTCGTAGGTAATTTTCCATGAAGTAAGAGTGCCTTCAGTCTCTTGTTTGATAACCTTGGTTCTCAAGCCCTTCCAGACACCAGAGTCATCCTCCGCCCTTATCAGTTCCGCTTCTTCTAAAGGCATCTACTACTCCCTACTGTTGACCAACTTTTAAACAAAGAAATCATTCTAACTAATAAGGTCCAATTCTTGCACCTGCAGCAAATACATGAAAGAAGGAAAAAAGAAAGCATTCCGCAGACATATAACTTTTAATTAGCAGTGTCTATTTTAAGAGCAATCAGGGAGAAACGAAAGTTGGGCCTGCTCAGTTTGGCTAACATAAGAACAGTATTCACCTTTAACATATGGTCATATATGTGCCATTAAAATGGTACATTACCAAAATATATATTTTCTACACATATAGTTCCTCTAACATGCATTTCTACAACATTAATTCTGTAGTTACATAGTAATATTTATAATTTTCCGTTAACATGAGTCCAGAACTTTTCATTTTAATGTCTTAGGATCGCTTCAACACAAAAATACATGTGGATGCAGTTCAATCATGATTATAATGCGCCCCTTAAAGATCAAACAGCTTTGCGCTTTATCAGCCCTCCCTTTGATGACTAGTGTTATCACAATCAAAACTTTTTTTCCACGGCTTACATCTCCCTGCAGAAAAGACCGACCTAAACCGAAGTTGTAGCCAGTTTTCCCTGAGATTCTCATAGTGACTGCCCTGCAGTCTTCCCAACCTCCTCTCCTGTCTGCTAAGAGAATTCTCAGCATGTCTTGCTCTGTGCCACTTGCAAGCTCGGATGTCACCCAATAAAACAATACCACAAATCACAACTATGATAATAGGCTTTAGGATATAACCAATAATTCAATTTCTGAGGTTGACAAGCCAACTTCCAATCTGTCCAGATCCTATTCCAACCTTATCCCAAATTCCCTCTGTTGCCAGATTATGTATTTCTTTGTGGATATCAGTGATTTTACTTGTATATTTCCGCAGATTTCTGCTATAATCTGGGATATAAGTACAAAACTGTTGAACCCTCAACATTTTTTAGACTTCAGGGTGGGCTAGCTATAACAATAAAACTAGACTGCAACTCTCCCTATTAAAAGACTCAGACTACCTAACCTTTGAATACCTTGGCGCTGAACTCATTACCCAGGCTTCACCCCCTATCCGACTGCATAATATCTACCACCCTCCAGGTGAACCTCTTCTCTTCGCCGACAAATTTTCCAATTTTCTTTTCACAATCTGCTCTGTCTGCCACCAAAAATCTCGTCCTAGGTGATTTCAACGTTTACTGAAATAATGTTGAGTATCCCAAAGTCATGCGCCTCCTAAACCTCCTTGAGAAAAACTACCTCAAACAAATATGCCAAAGTCCAACCCATATTAAAGGAGCCACTCTCGATGCCATCATTTCCAATCAGGACACTTCCTCCCTATCTCACATCATCCCCATTGACTGGTCTGACCATTACCTCATTCTGTTTAAGATTGTAACCAATTGCCCTCCCCCTCCTCACAAATCACCAATCCCCGAAATGGACCAGAAACCAGAGTCAAATCCCTCCAGACGTCCTTGCGTCTAAACTCCAAGCCCTTCTCCTTCTCACCCGCCTCCCACATAATGCCAATGAACTCACTGAACATTTCAACAAGACCGTCAAAGATGTCTTGGACAATTTAGCCCCTCCTAAACTAAAAAATAAATAAAAATATTCCATCCAAATCGTGGTTTAAAGCAGATCTCAACAACAAAAGATGCTCTCACAGACTGCCCTCCTCCGATCCGCTAGAGCTACTTACGAGAAGCACATCTTCAATGAAAAGGCAACCTTCCTTTGATCACAACTAGAGGGTGCCAAAAATATGCCCAGATAACTGTTTACTATTGTTAGGAAACAAACATCGTCCACTCCCCCTGAAATGATGGCCTCAACCGAAAGATGTGAAGAAATTGCTAACTTCTTCTCGGATAAAATTTAGAAATTGATCAATCTTTCCTTGCCACCCTTCCACCTCCATCCCCCAGACTTACTGATGATGTTCCCCTTTTCTTACCTCCCCTGCTGACCCTACCCCTTCCTTCTAATCTTCAAACTCACCGACCCACTTCTACACTGCGCTATTTCAACATATCCAACGTACAGCTGACAAACAATGCCTCCAATGCCTCAAAGCCCTCAATTGGCTACCTGGAGAAGGAAGAGCCTCTTACAAGACTGCATGCATTACACACAAATCTCTTCACCAACAAACTCCCATGTACCTTACAAACAAACTCAAAAAAGCAGGCTGCTCCCGTATGATGAGAAGCACCAATGCCCTACTCCTTGTCCCCCCTCTATTAAAAATTAAAACCACACAATTTCGGTCTTTCTCCAGAAATGCCCCAATGATCTGGAATCTGGAACCCTTCCTACCTCAGCTTTAAAAAATACCTCAAATTGCACCTTCTCAATAAATATTGGGGTCCGTAATCCTCGCCTCTGACCCCTCTTTCAAGCCCTCTAACCCTGGTTTTCACCCATCTGTCCTCCTGACTCCCCCCCCGAATCTCCCTTAGTACTTCACTTCATTGCCTCCCAAACTGTCCTCCTCCTTCTGTACTTATCAATCTTTTCCTTCTCCCTCGCCAACCAGACGCGTTCTTTGTCGCCTTCTCTGCACTCAACGAAGAGCCGTGTTCTGTGTATTTGTCAACGCTCCAAAACAGTTTCGCCTGAGAACCTTGACTCATGTCATTTTTCTCCCGTTAGTTTTATACCGTTCTTACGCCAAAAAGCATTTCAAGATAACCCTACCCCTATGTAAATACCTCTTTTGGACTCATGTTAATTTATATTGTCTTTTTTACTCTGTGACGTCTAGGTTGGTAGCCTATTGTAAAACTGTTTGTTCTGTAAAAATAAAAATAAAAGATTCTGATGTGCTTTCCCGTCTGGATTTTTCCAACAGCATCTACCATGGACTCCCCAAAACTCTTCTCCACCGCCTCCAGGTGATCCAAAACCAGGCAGCCCGGATCATTTTTAAATCTCCAAAATGGCAATCTGCCAGACCTATGATACACAAACTTCATTGGCTCCCAATCGAACAAAGGGCGGCCTTCAAGCTAGGCTGTCTTACATACAAAGCCCTCAATTGCCCCTGTCCTGCCTTCCTGTCCTCCCTGATCACTCCCTACTGCCCAAATCAAAACCTCCGCTCTACCCATCTCAAATCACTCACCACACCCAAAATTAGAACTAATAAATTCGGTGGACGAAGATTTGCCTTCTTGGCCCCGAAATTCTGGAACTCCCTTCCCTTAAATATTAAATCTAGCAGCTCCCTCCTTCATTTTAGGAAGTTGCTAAAAACCGTTCTCTTTCCCCCAATCTGCTAACCCTGCACCTAACCTCAGTTCTGGAATTCGATGTCTTACAGCGCCAGGAAACCCATGGTGTCAGCGCGCTCTACAAATTTCATTTAATAATAATAATGATGTGGAATGTTTTTCTGTTTTATCCACCAGTCTATGTTTTTATTCTACCAAACAACTGTCTTCTCTGTAGGAAGCAGCACTCTTCTAAAGTGCTCTGATACCCACGGATCCAGCCAGTGATATATAAAGCCACTCAGATAAATAAAATAAATAAACTCGGTCTTCCTTTGCCAATAGTACATCCAAGGCAAGCCAATTCTGGGTTACCATAGCTCTTATCGATGCCATCTCCCAATCTACAAGTAATAGGGCCTGAGCTGTATTCGCTGACAGCCTATCCAATAGGGTGGATAACTTTCTAATATTTACATCATTCAGAACCACTTCTAGACTTCGTATCATAGCACCGAACACATCCCCTACAATTTCTCCTGGACTTGTATCTCGCTTTTCTCTTTGAGGAGATTTTCCTTTCAGTGACCACAGATCTTCCTTGTGATAGATTTTAGGGAATACTACAGCCACATATCGTGTTCCATACCAATCTTGTGGTAATCAAACGTTTGTATTTCTTTCACACACAAAACACACATTTGGCACCCCTTTCTATTAAAGCCTTCTTAATCGATTCTTCAATCAGGAAGATATGATCACACACACTTTTGCCAACAAATATTTTATCATAATATGTCAGTGTCTGGCTAATGCAGAGCCTCCCTTTTTGTTGCAAATCTAAAGCAATTGGACCATATTTTCCCTTTGCCCTTTGGGGCAACTCTTCCTTGGCCCACTCAATTGTAGTATCCTTACTGTTAGGTCTAAATATTGATTGCCTATGTCTACTATTTGATCAACACATTTCTTTTTGATATCTGATAGCATGCATGTCAGAATATGTCTGTGTGCATAGGCTGTATCTAAATTGACTATAGGCACAAAATATTTTGACTTTCTTTCTTCTTGCTTATAATAATCATATTTGTTCAAGTGCTTATAGATCGGGACTTCTGGAAAAAATAGATTGTTGTACAAAAAATAATATTCATTATGTCCTTTACCGTAGAACATACTGAGCAATATACAACAAGTGATACCATATGTCAGTGCAGATGGTGATATCTTATCCCCTCCTCTACTGAGGCTGGAAACTTCTTGTTCACATAACAATCTCCCACATCCATTGTATCCACATACTCATATAGCAGCTTTGCATATGCATTCAATGTATAATCACCCTTAGATAGATCAACATGCAATAGGGGACTAGTCTCCTCTATCATAGCTCTATCAGATTCTAGTGTAACCCTCTTTGTTGTTGCATCCAAAGGTGTAAGCATACTTTGATTCCCCACCCTTCTGATCTCCGTGGTATTTGCTTCAACAATGGATATGACAATAACAACAGCTATGATTAGAAATACACCTACTATGAATGTACCTATTATACATTCCTACTGCGGTTCATAGTTCCAGGCTCCATTTGAATCAAGTTTGTATAACAGCTTGCAAAAGGATCAACTAAAGTCTCTTTCTTGTATTCCACCTGTTAAGCTGAAAGTTCATACATGATCACTTGGAGTTCTGGAACTTCTTCGTACTTGATTTGCCACTGAATTATTTACACAACACAAAGACTTCCCTAAACCTCTTTCTTCTTCTATTGGAAAGTCCCAAAATGTATCTTCTTAGAATAGCAGCTTTGGTACACACTTCAGTTCACATCATTTATGAGGTCAAAACTAAGCGCTTCAACTACACACTGCAAAGTTTCTTTACGGAAAGCTGCCATTTATTGCATTCTAGGTTGAAGCCCATAAGTTGGAAATGAAAATTCGCTTAGTATCAGGTTCTGCAAGCCACTCAATCTTGAAGGATCCAGTACAGTAGGGGTCAGAACCCCATAGGCTTCTACTCCAGGAACCAACAGTTCAATTCCAATTATCAGTGTGGCAACACCCTGTATCATTAGTCCGGACCTCAGCCTCCCGGACCTCTCTGGTTCCTGCATCAGTAACCATGTATGTCCAATATGGAGCAGCATATTTGCAACATGTCTTCTCACTCTTTTTTATCTCCTCAGTTTGTCTTTTTTTTCTGTGTCGCTTTGGTCTGATTCAGACGTTTCAGAGATTAGAACAAGGTCTTTCTCATATGTAAGTCTTAAGTTCAATTGTCCTTGTCTTGCCGGCCACGATTCTTTTTCAGCTTTCCTGGTTGTTAGCGACACCTGACCATTTTCCACACTAGTCTCTCTAGCTGCATCCGACTCTACTCCACCTGCGATATTCCAACTTCCTATCTATGCCTGGGTGTGGTATTGCTCGACCCTCTTCAGCTCGACTTAGTATGGACTCCAAAGGAACCCCCACAGTTTGGCTTGTCTTTTCCAACAATCTTGCGATCTCGGCTGGACTCTCTTCTGGGAGGGAGGCTCTTTCTTCCAGGGGTTCTGTCTGGCACTTGTGGGTATGGGATGTATGGATCCAATTCGGCAAACCTCTGCACTTCACAGCCGCATCACCTGATATGGACCTCTCCACTGTGTATCAAGACAGTTCTTCCTCTGGTATTTACGAACCAAGACCCAGTCCCCTGGGCATAGGTCATGAGGTTGGTGTGGTCATAACTTCAACCTGATGAGATACAGAACGAACCACATCAGCCAATCCTTTGCGATAATCAAGGATCATATCATCTGTGATGTTTATCAATGCTGTAGCTGGCAGCGCAGGCAAGCGCATCGCCCTCCCCATCAATTTCTCATGGGGTGAGAGTCCTGTTCTCCAATCTGGGGTGCTACGCAGACTCATCAGCACCAAGGGCAGGCCATCAGGCCAATTCAAAGAAGTCAATGAACACACTTTAGCCACCCTCATTTTGATACTTCCGTTCACTTGCTCTACCAAGCCAGGAGCCTCTGGCCTGTAACTACCGTGCAGTCTCTGGTCTACTTGTAAGGCAGCACACAGCATTTTCATGATCTCATTATGAAAATGGGTTCCTCTATCTGATTCCAATGAAGTTCAAAATCTGAACTGTGGCACCACTTCCCTGACCAGCAATTTTGCTACCGTAACACTATCACACCTCCTAGTAGGGTATGCTTCAACCCACTGTGAAAAGGCACAAATTATCGCCCAGACATACTTGAGCCCATTGAACCTGGGCATTTCAAAGCAACCACAGTTTTCTTTCCAGCTTTAATGTGTTGGCATGTAACCCACCTATACACACTGCCTCAGCATTCACACAGAATCTAGTATTGTACCAAGTCTGCTTGAACACCCACACCATAGCATCTCTTCTAGGATGTACTGCTCCATGAATCTGTCTTGCCATAGAACTCAGCAAATAACCTGGCAATACTGCTCTGCCATCCTCTCTCTTCTCACAGCCCACTTTAAGCCTAACTGCTTTTTCCTGCTTTGTCACTTCTTCCTGCAGACGAGTGACCTCATCCCAGGTGTCTGCTTTGGCAAACATCATGCTGAGCTCAGTCTTTTCTGTGGTCTCGCCTGAATATTCCCCATTGAAAATGCAACCATGTACAGCACAAAAATGAGCAACTTCGTCAGCATAACAATTTCCCTGCGTGACAAGCTCCCTCCTCATTCCCATGAGCACGTTTTACCACTAGTATTTCCTTGGACAGTAGTAAAGGTTCCAACAATTGTCTCACATATTTCCCATTCCTGATGGGAGATCCTGATGACATTAGGAAACCCCTCTCTGACCATACCTGTCCGAAGTCATGAATCTTACCAACCCCGTATTGACTATTGGTGTAGATAATGACTTGGATTTGATTAGAAACAAGGCATGCACGAGTCAAGGCAATGATTTCTGCTACTTGTACGGAGAATATTCCCTGTAAACAAGAAGCTTCCACAACTCTAAAAGTGCTACAAACAGCAAATGCTGCTCTCAGGCAGCCTTCATTGTTCCTTAAGCATGAAGTATCAACAAAAAGAACTTGATCTGATACATGTAATGGTTCATAGACAATGTCAGGTCTTGGTTTGGTAAAAAGGTCAGTCACATCCAGACAGCCATGGTCATCACAATCTTCTCCTTTAGGGTTTGGAATAGGCGTCAAAGTAGCAGGGTTTAACATAGAACACCTGTTCATAGTGGGTTAACCTAATATTAGTCAAGTGCTGGGTTTCGGTTTTTGTCATCAGGAGCTCAACTGATTGTGGAATATAAACAGTAAGTGTATGACCCATCACAATACTTTTCACATCTCTCAAAGAGGACCTCAGTTGCAGCAATGGATCCGAGACTCCCAAGCAATGCAGAAGCTATGGGGTGTAATGCAGCTGAAAAATAAGCCACTGTCTACGGTCACCCCCGTGTGTCTGAGTGAGTTCTGCGACTGCACAACCCTCCAGCTCCCAACAAAATAGCGAAAAAGCTTTCTTGTAATCAGGCGTTCCTAGAGCCAGAGCATGACACAAGCTCTCCCTCAGCTCCAGGAGGCAACCAAACAGTTGTTATCCCATAGTACCCGATCGCTCACATTCTTGTGGGTCAGTTTCAACGAGGGCTTCACCTTCAATGAGAAATTGGGAATCCCTTTCCGACAATAGCAGACCATTCCCAATAGCATTCTCCTCCCTTATCAGTTCCGCTTCTTCTAAAGGCAGCAACTAATCCCCACTGTTTACCAACTTTTAAACAAAGAAATAATTCTAACTAACAAGGTCAAATTCTTGCACCTGCAGCAAACACATATAACAAGGAAAAAAAAGAAAATATATTGCAGACATAACTTTTAATTAGCAGTTTCTATTACAAGACCAATCAGGGAGAAACGAAAGTTAGGCCTGCTCATTTCGGCTAACATAAGAACGATATACACCATTAACATATGGGCCATTACAATGAAAAATTACAAAATATATATTTTCTACACATATAGTTCCTCTAACATGCATTTCTACTTCATTAATTCTCTGGTTACAAAATGTTCTGCTTACATGATTTTAAAAATTTTCATTAGAATGTCTTAATATCACTACAACACACAAATACATGTGGATGCAATTATGTCATGAGCCTAATGCACCCCTTAAAGATTAAACTGCCTTGCGCTTTATCACGCCCATTCTGCCATGTCTCTCACCATCCTGCAATCGTCGGACCTACTGTGGACATCCATCTAATGGCAATTCTGCATTTGGCCAATAGGATGTCCAGCAGGAGGAACTTCCTTCTCGGTTTCTCTTTATTTCTTTATTGGATTCCGCCCTAATAGGCATTGTCCTACTGGTCGCTTACCTAAAAGTTATATATAAATTTGACTTGAGCATCAGCTCAGGTTTAATGCTGCATTTGATACCTTGAAGTACTACATTTAGTAGTCCCATTCAGGGGAAAGCACAGCTAAATTGCCCGAGTGTAACCCTGTACTGGCCAATGGGGCTACTAGCCGTATTACAGTAAATACATTTAGGATATTTTTATATATATATATATATATATAACCTACTGGCAGTAGGTAGTTATAGTTAGGACCAAGTTTCCATAGGAAAAGCATTTTTTGATTTGCCTATAACTTTGGCGTCGTTTGACGAATCATTGGGGGAAATTTGATGAAAATTTCCCCCAAAAATCTTTTTTTAGATCAGCTTCTATTTTGTAAGTATGGGGGTGATTCATCAAGGGGGGCTGAGAAACAAAGGGGGTCCCAAAACGTGTTTTCTCCATGCAATTTCCATTGGAAACTTTAGACAAGGCTACAGGGCAAACTGCTGAACGGAATTACGCCAAATTTGGCAGGGAGAAATATCTTAGTCCAGAAAGCACGCTTTTGTTGAAATGGTTTAAATCGTTCAGTAGTTTTTGAGAAATATCAAAATTTACAGATAGCGATATTTGAGAATTCTGACATCTGATTGGCTAAGGCGTTAGAAACACAAGCTTCTGGCTCATTGACTCTGAACGGTTGAAACTAGGAAGTGTTGGCAGCCATTTTATGACTCAGTTGAAAAAAAGAGAAAAATTGTATAAGAGCGTATAGTAGGAACACTGTGTGTATGGTGCAGAGGCAGGGAGTTGGAATGTTGCGTAGGCCATGGAAATCACATCCGCAGAACAACGGTGTGCGTATTGCGGCAAGGTTGCGTAGGCTGTGGAAATCCCGTCTGAAAAACAATGCACCATATTGCGGCAAGCAGTGTGTAGGGTGCACACACAGGTAGTGTGAATGTTGCGTAGGCCGTGGAAATCACGTCCACAAAAAAATGATTGCGGTATTGTGGCAATGTTGCGTAGGCTGTGGAAATCATATTGGGGAAAAAAAATGCGCCGTATTGCGGCCTTCCTTTAATATAATGCGCAGTAATGTTAACTTATAATGCAGTGTTCACTTTTATCATGGATAGTGTCGATTTGTTGGAGGAAGTTTAATATTATGTGGGAGGGCGTGTTCTGTCTCTGTGCGCGGAACAAATTTAACGTTTATTTGGCTGAGGTGTTCCAACAACGAGCTTAATGTTGATTGGCAATGAACCATTGAAGGTAGAAGTGTTACCTGCCATTCCCTCCCCCTCCGTGGAGTAACAGGGACATCTGATTGGCTGACGTGTTCCAAGTAGCACCTTCCCAAGCTTAATGTTCCTTGCCTGTGAATCATTAAAAGTAGAAGTGTTGGCAGCCATCCCCTTCCACTCTGCGGAACACCATGGACATTTTATTGGCTAAAGTGTTTCCAGTACAAGTTTGCTCCTTATTGGCTGGGAACGGTTCACTGTTGTCAGCCATTTTCTGACGCACTTCAAAGGAGTACGGGGAGAAAAAGTAGTAGAGGGGAGGGTAGGAACACTATTAAGTCTGTACAGTGGTCACATGGTGATGGACAGGAACTGTGAAGGTAGAAAATGTTTTTTATATATTTTAAGGGCAATATATATAATTTGCATGGCGCCAACAAATCACCCCAGGAAAAAACCAGTGTGTGTTGCGGTTTTCCTTTTAAGTTTGTGGGTGGGATACTTCCCAGATGTACTATTTACTTATAATGTGGTGTTTACTTTTCTGACGGGGAGTGCTACATCTTTGGAGCAAATATTATAATATGGAGGAGGGGGTTGCAAAAATAAAGCGTGCCTTTGCGGTCTTCATTTAAATAAGGATCTGAGTAGGCTACTTCTCTGGAGCAATGTTTATTTATAGTGTATACTTATAGTGCGGTGCTTACTTCTGTCGCGGGGAGTGCTACTTCCTTGCAGCAAAATAGTAGGTGTGGTTGCGCTGCAGAAATTTCAGTCCAGATTTGAAATAGTTTTTATTAAGCAATCACAAATATACTTTCTTAGGAACGTGTAGCTGTATATATCAAAGGGGTAACAAATAAAAAAGACATTTCATTAGATATCCCTTAAGCGTGGCTACACCCTATCTTTTTTCCCTGCTGGCTATATTTTTTCTCGCCTATAGTTTGTAAAATTGTTGCCCCATATTCCTGTTAATATAAGAGGGCATCAGTTACTTTTAGATAAAGTAGAAAAGAAGTGCTACAACAAACACTCCCGCACTACATCATCTTAAGCCACAACAACATTAACAAGTAAAAAACTGTTAAACACAAATATCATCATATTACATATACATGTACGCTTCATCAAAACATTAAATAAAGCACTATCTATAAGCTTCTTTTCTCCGGGACTTCGAAATCTTTAGTCTTTGTGCCGATGGGTCAGTAACGCCTCTGAGAGCATATATAGCGCGAATATTACAATATACACACTCACACTATATGATCCCAGGGGGAAAACAGAATAAGAACCAGAAGCTGCTCACATTACAAATAAATCTTTAGTCTTTGCGTCAACAGGCCACCAACACCTCCGAGGTCCGCAATACTTTGATTATTATAGTATACATAGTCACGGTATATATGACCTTAAATCGGAACCTCGATCACAGAATGGACACGCGTAAATAACTCACTAAAACAAAACTAATCTATCAACAGGAGTGGTTTATATACTTTTAGGTTATTGAGTAGTCTATGGAAGGAACATGCGGGTCCACCCTTTTAGATGTCACGTTTTACAGTTGACACATGCTCACGTTTTAACGTGTTGGGAAAAGTTGCAAAATGTGAATCGGTAAATGTTTCGATCCTCACACGTATAAGTAGCATAATATGCAAATACATTGGAGAGCTTCAAAACTGTTAACTGGCAAACCGTGTTATTTCCTTTCTCGTGACTAAAAACATCTATTAATTGCCCTAATTTTAAACAGAAGACATATAAAATATATCATTCAGAATAGAAGAAGAAAAAATCTGTGCTGATATTTCTCATCACTATGGTTTTAAATTTAAAAAATGCTAGCATTTGTAAAGCGTACAGCAACGTCCAGAGAGGTGTCCCGGCGCTAGGGGGCGTCGGGGAGATTAAGCAAGGTATTGCCCACAGTGACATAGTGGTGGGCTAACATGTCGCCAGAGCCGGGAATCAAACTGTGAACGCTGTTATTCGAAGTCAGGTATCATAGCTGCTGCATCACACTTTTTCCACACTTATATCTTAATTATTGATAATTAAGTTTTAATCATCATTAAATTAGAACGTATAAAAGCCTCCTGTTACAGTTAGTTTTTCACTACAAAAGTATGCACGTCTTTTTAAAATTTACTTAAAAACAATATAGGTTTCAGGGACATTGTAGTTAGAAATTAACATTTATAAATCCTTTGAAATTCACTGAAAAAATCATAGGTATTAAGAACGTTAGATTTAGAAATTAGCATTCAAAAAACTTTTGAAATTCACTAAAATACAATAGGTTTCAGAGACATTATAGTTAATTGGACATCAGTGATGTCATTTGAGATGTCATCAGTGATGTTTTCAGGGGTTTCACTGACCATGTCATGATTGATGTAATATGTGATGTCATCAGCTGTGCATTGAGGGTGCGCAACTTATAGTTAGCTGAACTAACTATAACAGGGGAATTTTATGGTTTTGTACGAGAGAAATGTCCAACTAACTATAATGTTCCAGAAACCTATGGTTTTTTTCAGTGAATTTCTAAGGTTTTTTTAAATGCTTTTTTCTAATATAACGTGCCTGAAACCTATGTTTTTTCAGTATATATATATATATATATATATAAATAAATACATCCAGCAGATTTTGACCCTTGTACGCCGGCGCTCCAATTTCAGCGCGGTGCGTTTCCTACGACAGGATCAGTCGTTCAATATACGTTTAGGTCCATAGGAATGAAAACGCACTTGCTCGTGTTTGCTTTCCAAGATTTACAGCAGCTTTATTTCGGCCAGTAACCCAACGCGTTTCACCTTTACAAAAGGCTTGCTCACGGGATGTTGAGCTAATGTTAAAGTCCTTATTTTATTCTCTATGATCATAGTGACTTCCTATGTCTTCACATGGTGCATTGTGGTCTATGTCGTTTTTTGCGTTATTTAATCATCATAACCGCAAAAAGTATTAAGTATTAAGTGCCCATTATGTGTGAATAAAGTTTTTAAAGGGAAGGGGAAAAGAGGGAAGGGGAAGTTCCCACTGTCTCGGTGAGCAAGGATATTGTGGATCTTTTTCCTTGGTGAAAAGTTCAATGATGTCAATTATATCTCTCTATCTATATCATACTGTACAAATGCAAAATTTCAATTGTATAATTCAGGTATATGCAACTCCTTAAATTTACCAGCCATTTAACAATACGCTATTGTGAAGCATTGGTATAGTATTTTTTCTATGTTTTGCAACTGTTCAGCCATATTTATATAGTCGATAGAGATACAGGAAATTGCTTGACAAATGATTAATGCTGAAACGTGTCGCCCTTTTGTCGGTACACAATAACATTTTGTGCTCTCTTCTGGAGCGCCACACCTTGTCCTTTTGTTATTTTGGCAGAACACAAGAACTCATTTGCAATTTTAACGGCTACTGCCACCGTTTGCAGGCACCGACGCCGGAGGCTGGGGACTACGAAGCACAGTACCTGTTGGCGAATATATATCTATATATATATATATCACTGAAAAAAGCATAGGTTGCAGAGGCGTTATAGTTAGCTGGACATTTCACTCGTACAAAACCATTGAAATTCCCCCGTTATAGTTAGTTCAGCTAAATATAACTAGCGTGCCCGCAATGCACTGCTGATGACATCACATATTACATCACTCATGACATGCTCAGTGACATCACTCATGACATCACTGATGACATCTCAAACGACATCACTGATGACATCATTGATGACATCATCCAGTGAATGTGTGTTTTTCAGAAAATTAAATATGTTTTATATATGTATATCTCAAGTTCGATGGAAGAATAAATTGGTATATAAGTGTCTAAATGGATGATTTCTTTAATGAAAAATTGATTGTATGACTGACTGATTAAGTGTATCTTAGTGAATACATGGGTTACTGAGTAATCTTTGAATATATAAATATCTGTATCAGTCTCTCACTTTGTGTATATGTGGCTGCATGGGTTGGTGAGTAGCTAAATGAGTGTCTATATGGGTTATTACTTTGTTTTTCGAGTATCAGTATGAGTGTCTGAGTGTCTGTATGGCTCAGTGGGGAGTATTACTTAGTGCATACATGCATGAATGAGTGAGTCATTATTTGTATGTGTTGAAGACAGTATGTGTGCAGGACTGTATGGGTGGATGAGTGTGTGTATGGGTGTGTTAGTGAGTGAATGACTGTCTCAATAGTGTATTTATAAGTAACTACATATATTTTAAACTAGTATATGTGAGTATTGATGTATATAAGTGAGTATATGTGAGAGTGAGAGTTTGGAAGAGTTCATGTATGAATAAGTATGTGTTTCTATAAGTGATTGTTCAAAAGAGTAAGCATGTGTACGTTTCTGTAGAAGTAAGTGTGGTGGTGTGTGTATATGCAAGTAAATGGATGTTTGATTCTTTATAAGCATGAGTGAATATGTGTGTCAGTAACTCTATGGATGAGTGTCAGTGTGTAACTGGATGCATAGGTGTATGATTACATATGATGAATGAGTACATGTATGAGTAACTGTATAGGACTGTTGGTGAATGAATGGATGTGTGTGTAGGTCTTGGAATTACTAAATAGGTGTGTTGTATGCGGTATTGGTATGTACATTGGTTTGAAAATGTTGGTCTCTATTTATGAGTGTGTGTATCAAAGGTTATATTAGTGTGAGAGGAGGTCTGCCACTCTATCACAAGGATGATGTCATGAGTGATGTCATTTGAGTTGTCATCAGTGATGTCATGAGTGATGTCACTGACCATGTCATGAGTGATGTAATATGTGACGTCATCAGCAGTGCATTGCGGGCGCACAAGTTATAGCTAGCTGAACTAACTATAACGGGGGAATTTCAATGGTTATATACGAGTGAAATGTCCAGCTAACTATAACGCCCCTGAAACCTTTGTTTTTTTCAGTGAATTTCTAAGGTCTTTTAAATGCTAATTCCTAACTATAACGTGCCTGAAACCTATGTTTTTTTTCAGTGAATTTCAAAGGTTTTTAAATGCTAATTTCTAACTATGCCTACAGAGATAGGATATGTGAAGAAAGAAGGAAAAATGCACCGAAAGAAAAAAAAGAAATGCAGAAAGAAGCAACAGAAGTCCTCAAAGACGAAGAAAAGATTAGGAAGAAGGAAAACGTGCAGAAAGAACAAACAGAGAGGCAGAAAGAAGCCTTGTTGCAAAATCATCCTGTACCCTCAACTTTTTCAGACGGATACTGATGGTAACTGAGTCTGACTAACCAGTCCTAGAGCCAGTGCTATGTTAAAAGACACTTAGAATACAGTGAAAACACCTACATACACTAGGGAACACTATGCGTTAGGGTCCCCCTGTGATTAGCATGACCTCCTCTGTAAGCCACTAGTACTGTGGTTCCCAAACTGTGCGCCGTGGCGCCCCTGTGCGCCGTTATGAGTTGCCAGGGGCACCACGCACGATGTGGAAACCACAGCTGTTGGGTGTGCCATTAAGCGTGTGTTGGCAGTAAAATATTATGTGTCTTTTAAGAGTTATTGCTGCCCGCCCTGTTATGCCATGCCTCGTGGGGCCCTCTTCACAAGTTACAAATAGGTAAGACTATTCTGCTTGCTCATTAACTCTTTTATTTATTTCGAGAACTCAAGTTAGAAAGGGACAAGTTACACATGTACAGTGGCCCCCAAATTCTTGTCAGAAAACAGGACAGCATCTGACTTCATGAACACGTAGTATGCTCCTCACAGAACAAGATAAAGAATTCAAATATAGATACAACTTGTAAATGTAAAATACAGCCCATGTATAAATTAAATTATATCCTGGCTGCTGTTCCCGCACTTTGTGTGAACTGAAACACCGTGCCTGATTTAAAAAATCAGAAATTCCAGTGGGCAAACCCGAGGCTGTGGAAATAGGCCGCATTGCAACCAAAATTAATTTCCTGGCCCCAGTCTGACCTTCCGTATATTACTCCATGTATAAAGCTTTTTCTGGAACTGGTACTGTCCATATTTCTTACACTTCTGAGGGCTAGCCATCTGCAGCAAACATCAGTTTTTACGTCCAGTTTCAGGATATAATATTCTGAAATAAAGTGGCTAACTCACTTCTTGGAAATACTTTAATGAAATCTTTAACAGGTTCCAACGATCATAAAATAGCTCAGAGGTTGAGCATAGCTGTGGCATAGAACCGTGTTTACGCCTACGCGTCAAGCATTTCTAGTCTGTGTAAGGTAGCTCAGTGTAAGATAGCTATAAAATATGCTTTGCTGCGGAGATCATTCTGCGAACTGCAGGTCGCAAGTTACAGTCCAGTGAACTAGGCACTTTCTAAAAAGGTGCGTGCAGTCTGCAATTCACGAGTTGTTAGCCAATCCTGCAATAAAGATAAGGTTGACAAATGGATTTATTAAGTAGCAAACCAAGTTTGTAACCCCTGAACACAATTTAAGGGACATTGTTATCACTCACCGTCTATTTCCTCAAAAATGTTTCTGAATAAAAAAAAAATGCAAGTTTTAGAATCAATTCACAGCTGGCTCGAAAATAAAAAGTCAATTTGCATCAAAAGCAATATTTCTCTGAGACATCTCCGAAGTATGTATCCATAAGGAAGCGCTGCTAGTGTCACATCAATTTTGACAGATGACAGACAGTAGCGTTGAAGCTGGAGTGGGCTGTTAGGCGTGGGGCAGCAGACCTATCTTCAAAGTCATTCATGTCCTGTGCCCCACACTGACCTGGGATGCAACTGGGTCTACCACCTCCTGTGCAACTGACTCTACCTTATCCATACCAGCATGCTACAAAACTGCCTCTTGCCCGTCCATTCTTTGTGCCATGAGACTGGCTCTACCCCAGCCCCACTGAGCTGGCTGGATTGTACACAGCCCTGTCTTCTGCCATTTATCTCGTTCTACACCCAACCTTACTGTCCTGCCCTGCCTCAGCCCCTGTGACCTGGAGTGTGCCTACTAGTTCTGCCAATGCTCACCGACCTGGCGCCACTGACAGTATGTTACTAGCTGTTCACTATCCCTCCCAGTCTGCCACCCAACTGACTTTGCAATCCCTACTGTACTAACTTTACTAGGCGACTGCCTCTGCCCGTGCACAGTGATATGGCATGTGACTGTCACTGCATCACCCGGCCTACTGGCAACCGGTATAGAAATGGTGGGGAGCCACGGCCAACTGCCAATTTAGTCAAGGGAGCCACATGTCAAAAAGTTTGGGAACTACTGCCCTAGTATATAATAGGGCAGGGGGGTTAAAACTACCTCTCAAAACGCGCCACAGGGTGTTTGCACACATCACCTCAGGCCCCGTACCCTCCCTTCACCACTGTGCAAACACGCTCTGTGGCCGTTTGAAGTTGGGAGATTAAGTCCCCTTGAATCCTGAGGGTCCCTAGGGTCCAACTAGCCCAACAGGTATCTCCAGGGCGCATTTACACAGTGGTAAGGGGAGGGGACGTGGCCTGAGGTGACGTGCACAAACACGCCCTGTGGCACGTTTTAAGTTGGGGAAAGAATTCCCCTTCAATTGTGAGGGACCCTGGGGGCCAACTAACCCACCAGGTGCTTCTAGTAAGTGCCAGTGCGCTGCATTGCAGAGAGGTGGTGCAGGCTGTGCCCCTTTTTACACCTCTCCGGTGCATGGCCTTTTTTTATTTATTAAAATAGTTTTGGAGGGTGGCTGCGATGACCCCTCCTCTGGCCACTTATGGCCCCTGAGACCCCATCCCCCTGGGCCGGCCTTTCTATTTTCTTTCTTTATTTTTTTAATTTTGGGGGAGGGGGCGGCATGGCCCCCCTCCCGGGCCACTTGTAGCCCCGGGGACCCCATCCCCCGAGGCTGGCCCTCTGCGGTGGGGACCGTGGGGGGGTCCCCAATCCCCCCATGTTCAAGCCAGCTCCCCACGGCCCTCGGGAGCCGGCATTGCTTTTCCACATGGGGAGCTGCTAAGATGCAGCTCCCTGTGTGGAAAAGCAATTAGGTTTAAAGTTTGAAAGAGAGAGCAAGTTTCCTGCTCTCTCTTTCAAAATTCAAACCAAGTTTGCTACGGCCGGGCGGGAGCTGTGAGGCTCCCGCTCTGCCATAGCAAACAACAGTATCCCGGGGTGGGCACCCAAGGACACTGCAGGAGCTGGCCCTGGGGGGTGGCGGTCCCCAGGGCCACAACAAGGTTCCTGGAGTAGGGGCCCCGTGGCCCCCCTCCACTATTTCCAAAGCCCCGGGGGGTGGTGGTCCCCGGGACTGGGGGGTCCTCCAATTTAAATATTTAGAGCCCTAGGGAGGTGGTAGTCCCCGGGGCGTGTGGGGGTGCTTGTACCCCCCTCACAGGGTATTTTTTTTAAAAATAGAGCCCCGGGGGTGGCAGTCCCCGGGGCTGCAGGGGGGGCAGTGTGCCCCCGCAATCAAAATTAAGTCGAGCCCCGGGGGTGGCAGTCCCCGGGGCTTGGGGGGACCTTAGAGGCCCCCATCATTATATTAAGAAGCCCTGGAGGTGGTGGTCCCCGGGGCTGCGGGGGGCCATGTCCTCTCCGCAATTATTAATGCTTTGCCCCGGGGGGTGGCGGTCCCCGGGGCAGTGTGGGGGGACTGGGCCCCCCACACATTTTTTGATTATGCCCACGGGACTTGCCCCCCCCCAAGGGCTAATTACCAATGACACGCACCCTGCGCAGATCTTGCTGTTTAAAAAAAAATATATCTTTTTTTGGGGCCTTGGGGTTCCTTGTGGGACCCCCTGAGCAGGCCTAGGGGGTCAGGGTGTTTCTACCCTGCCCCTTTTTGCATTTTGTGCATTTTCTCTACTGTTTTCTTGTGCCTCGGTTCTACCGAGGCACAAGATGGATGCCAACACTTCATGGTTTGGAGTGTTGACAGCCAATTAGCATACAGCTTGTCATCGGGAGGGTGCGCCATTCCTGAGCGGCCAATGATATATATATTTTACTTTTGATTTTCTCAGCAACTACTGAACGGATTTACACCATTTAACAAAAAGGCATGACTCTGAACCAAGGGTTACCTTTTTGCCAAATTTGGTGTAATTCCAACTCCAGCAGTTCGGGCTGTAGCTGCGACTAAAGGTTTGTATGGAAAATTGCAATGGGAAAAGATGTTTTGGGTACCCCCTATTTTCTCAGTCCCCAATCGACGAATCACCCCGAGACTTTCAGAATAGAAGCGGATCGGAGCTGGCCAAAAGTTTTATAAGTTTCGCGAAGATTTGTCAACCGGCGCTAAAGTTATTGGGAATAGAATGTTGCTGATTTCCTATGGAAAATAGGTCCTAACTATAACTACCTATTGGTGACCGCCGGTGGGTAATATATATATTCTTGACTATGTCATTATTTTAAGTCCCAAAGTTGAGATAGCAATTAGAAATCTGCTCTGCCATCCTGTGGTAAATAAATAATTAATTACCGGTACTATTTTTGAATACATTAATAATAACAGATAGCTCAATAAATAAGAGGCAGGATCCGAGGAATCTGAGTCGAACGGGCTTTATTCAGGCAAAAGGGAAGGGACAGGATCGGGACAGCCTGAAATCAAATAGAGAGGCAGCTGCAACGTTTCATCAACAGTACAAGGTATATATAGTAAAATATCACAATTACATTACATACAGTAGGCGTAACTAGTGACAAGCGTAAGATAAGAACACATGGGCGTGAAAAGAAGGCGTGCATAGGGCGTGCACGTAGACATGTGATGAGAACGTCACAGAAGTGTCATAAATGGGCGGAAACATGGAGGGGGCTACCTGAGCAGCTGGGACCTTTAACCTAGTGGTGCGCGCAAACGGGCCATGACGTGTTACCGGGGAGAACTGGGGGCTACGACTTCTGCACTAGAAGAGGAGACTAAAGTCTGCGGTGTCAGGACGACATGTACCTATAGCATATCTGGTATCTGGTGTTTGGAGTACATGTTGATAGAGTCTAAAAGTTATCAGGGCAAAGGCTACTTGACACTAAGGCTGGTGCATGCATATATTCTACATGTATTGCATGTGCTATGAATCTTCCATGAATACTAATACAGTAATTCTCTTGCATGGAGACAGAAAGACTAGACTAGGGCTGGAGATGTTTATGCGGTTCAGTAGCTTAGGAAGGTGAAGACGGAGAGCTGAACTGATAACTAGAGGCATAACATATTCTTGGCAGACAGGCAGGCAGAGCCAGGCCGGGCACCGCGCTGCGCGGCAGGAAGTAAGTGAAGGGTCAGGGATGCAGGTGGGGGCTGCATCGCTCCTCGGAGTGAGTTCTGGAGACTGGAGCTTGAATCTGGTGTCCGGGCCCCTTGAGGCCTAGAAACGGGGACAATTCAATGAATTAACGTGCACACTGTAAAACGTGGCAACATAGGCCTAATACTCGTTGCTTTCACGAGAACTGGATACTGGCATACTAGCGTTGGACACAACTATAATTGCGTCTTTAATCGATCATAGGGGGATACATGCATATCGATCATGCACATATAACATAGGATGGGGAACACGTAGGCACATATGACAAGGCAAAATTCAATTTTCCTCATTCCCTCCTTGTGCCCTACGTTTCCATCAGGAAACATCAATATTCATGATACCATCTATCTGTTCATATAGCATCATTTGCTCGTCTCGAATTGTCTTGGAACGGGACTTAGGACTAGGAATACAAGATGTAGCACACAAGCCGCAAATCGCAGGGCCACATTGTAAACAGAGACAGCAACTGAATATAATCATTACTGCTATACCTAGGAATGACAATACTTTCCATCCCCAGGCAGATATGATACTCCAGAGCCAACCGGACCATGTCCAGGTGCCTGGATTCTGGTGTAACTGATGGGCAATTTTATGAAGTCTGGTTATAGCTGAATAAACAGACGGCGCGTTATTAGGAATGAAAATGCAGCAACTAGATCCGATGACTCTACAAGCTCCTCCCCTATCGGCCAGTATGACGTCAAGGACGAGACGATTTTGGAGCACGACAAATCTCATAGCAGATTGCTCTTCAGTTAAGTTACCTAGAGCGGAAGTAGTCTCATTCACTATTGCTTCAAGGGTTCTGGTTAGCCTACGTATTAACTTACTATTCTGGACAGGACCTATGAAGAAAAAGAAACCTTTATTGAAATCTTGATACTGTTCTAAGGCAGTTTCAGTTTGATCGACAATTGGGGACTCGATCTCCCTTCTATGTCTAACGTGTACTAGATGTGTGTTTCTGTGATAATCGGATGGGGCTTGAAAAACTGGTGGCAGTAGGAAGGCAATGTAACATGTTCCATCCCAATCGAGGGGCAGACGAACATATGCGGTCTGACCACAAACAAAATAGGAATGACGTGAAGCTTTGAAAACAGATTTCCACTGTCACTATACTCGACCATAGTAGTACAATCACTATGTCCTACATGTGCGGAACCATTCTTTGTGACACATAATTCGCCTTTAACTGGTAGAACTGAAATATCAGGCAAATCTGGAGTAGTCTCGGACTGAACATTCAAAACCATGAAATTCGAGGAATAATTACCTAGATCATATACTTCATTTTCTAGATCTAACCCTGTTCTATGGGAAAGACCTTCCTTGTCTGGGAAACATGTTCTATTCAGAAGGGACATATCATTCGAGGATGACGTTAACGTGGACCATGCTCCACACGAACCATTATGTGAAAACGGATAAGGAAAGAGTGGCAGAACTCCCTTCGGTGTCTGGAAAGGGGGGAGTCGACCACACACCCAACAATTAGTGGCATTGCTGGTCTGGTGTGAATAGTGTAACATTCGGATAAAAGTATTATTTCGCATAGCAAGACGATAGGATAACTCGTGAGGAGGCAGGTCACTAAAAGTGTGCTCTACTGTAACATTAGAAAACATATGTACGTGTGAATTAATAGGAAAACATAAATGTAAGGCATAACTTATGCAGGTAACCATAAGACTCAGAAATAACAGAAAAAACAGAGTAACAATGCATCTACTTCGGAGATTCTTTTGATAACGTATTCTCTTAGAGTTTTGACTAACTCTCTCACTGTGTGGGTCTATCTCATACATGTCAGGAACCTGTCTAACCGTTTCACCCGAGAGGGACTTAGACAATTAAACTGGCTGACTTACTAGACCGAAGCTTATCTTTATACTCCTGCTGCGGAGTTTTCTCTAACAGGGGAAATTTAGATTCAGTGTCTGGGCAGTCCTTGAGAACGGGGCAGTCCTTGAGAAAAGTCTTTGGTTTGAGTCCATGGAATCTCTTTACATGACTGGAGTGCAACCACCCCTTCCTTCCTTCAATCTTCACGGCGGTCCTTGTTGTTAGTAGTACAAGTCGGGGCTCCTTCCAGCGGGGCTCCAGCGGACTTGAACGATCAAAGTTACGAATCAAAACGAAGTCGCCTGGTATGACCTCATGCGGTTTCACTTCGGTGTTGTCTGGAAAAGCGGCGGCAACCTGTGAACGACAAGATTGTAGTGCAGACATCAAGGAGGCCAGGTAATCTGTCAGCATATTACTGTCAACATCTGTAATTGTACGTGGTCTAGGTGTACCCCACATGTTTGGGGGACGACCGAACACTATCTCATAAGGAGACAGACCTGAACGGGAGTGAGCGACCATTCTCATATAGAAAAGGGCAACTGGCAGTGCTACTATCCAATCTACACCTTTCTCTGCACATACTTTGGCAATGCGGATTTTCAGAGTCTGGTTATGTCTCTCTACGAGACCGGCTGCTTCAGGATGTCGTACACAATGGAACTTCCACTGGTACCCTAACAGAAGGGATACTTGTTTCATGAGCTCGGATGAAAATGGCTGGCCGTTATCTGAATACACGACCCTAGGCAATCCATAGCGGGGGAAAAACTCACGAACCAACTGCCTGGCAGTGGTCGCAGCTGTGTAATCTGGGACTGGATATGCTTCTGTCCACCTGGACAAAGCGCATACAACTACGAGGACATACTTGAAACCTCGACATCGCTCCATCTGAATATAATCCATCTGGAGGACTTCAAAAGGGTGGTCAGGAGGATGGAATCCACCTTGTTCCACCGGGACACCTTTACCTGGATTGAACTGACAACAGATCATGCAGGTGCGCACTTTCTGCTTGGCTGCTGCTCGTAAATGCTTGTTAAACCAGAGGTTCTGAATACTGTCTAACATGGCTTTTTCTCCTAAGTGTGCTGGACTATGTGCGGTGTTAATAATAACTTGAACCATAGAGTCGGGGAGAAACCATGTGGCTTTTCCCTTCGTCAACCATCCTTGATCTGTCTGGACCCCTCCTTGTTCAGACCATTTCTTGATTTCATCGGGAGTAGCATGTAACTGTATATCTATTACGTCTTGTGTAGGGTCCTTAACTGTCATACAAGTAGCCTGATCTGGAATGTCTGTCTGTGTCGTGTTAACTGGAATGTCTGGAGTCTGAGCTGTAAGCTTGGCTGTTCGATCTGCTAGATCGTTACCCTGGGAAATGATGTCAGTGACTTTCGTATGTGCTTTGCACTTCATGATAGCGATGGCTGTCGGTAAATGTATTGCATCTAACAGAGCTTGAATGAGGGGGCCATGCTGAATCTTGGTTCCATGAGAAGTCATAAAACCTCTTTCTTGCCAGAGCACTCCAAAGTCGTGTACGACTCCGAATGCATAACGTGAATCCGTGTATATATTTACTTTCAGGTTCTTAGCTCGTATGCAGGCTTGAGTCAGAGCGACGAGCTCTGCTGCTTGAGCAGACAGGGTGTCAATACGATGTGTTTCTATAACTTCGGTTTCAGTAGTCACGGCATACGCGGCTACTAGTTCTCCTGTACTTGTTCTCATACATGAACCATGCACATAAAGTGTCAGGTCGGGATCAGGTAATGCAATGTCTGTCAAGTCTTGTCTTGGCTTTGTCACGGTGTTAACAACTTCCACACAGTCATGTGTGGCAGGATTTGAGGTAACTGAGGGTAACAGTGTAGCGGGATTTAAAATATTGCAGCGTCTGATTTCTATGTGTGGCTGGAACAGTGTCAGTTCATATCCTGTTAAACGTGCAATGGTCAAGTGCTGAGTCTGGGTTCGGTTTAAAAGAACTTCCACAGAGTGTGGAACTTGTACTGTCAGGGAGTGTCCTAACACAATGGAATCACTTTGTCTGATAGCTAGAGCTGTGGCTGCAACTGACTTGAGGCACGCAGGCAGAGCCTGGGCCACTGGATCTAATGTGCTAGAAAAATAAGCACAGGGCTTGTATTGTCCTGCTTGATCTTGTGTGAGAACAGACAATGCAGTACCATCACGTTCAGTGACAAAAAGTGTAAAAGGCTTACTGTAGTTCGGTGTTGCTAGAACAGGTGCATTACATAAAGCTTTCTTTAACTCATTGAAAACAAGTGTATGTTCCTGGGTCCAAGGGAGGACAGTCGATGTGGCTGCCTCCTGTGTCGTTAACTGTATCAGTGGCTTGGCTAGATATGCGCACTGAGGAATCCATTGTCTACAGTAAGAAGTGAGGCCGATAAAAGCTCGTACCTCCTTCTGTGTCTTGGGCTGTGGAAGATGTGCTATTAACTGGATACGGTCAGGTGTCAACTGCCTACCCCTCTTGGACAGTAAGTGTCCAAGGTAGACCACTTGCTGGACACAGAATTGTAATTTGGAAGGGGACACCTTGTGCCCCATCTCGGCCAGGAAATACAAAACTGTAAGTGACGCACGTTCGCAGTCACGTTCAGAACGGGCTGTGATCAATAGATCATCGACATACTGGAGCAGAGCAGTGTCAGTTGGCATGTGACTATTGTCTAGTTGTCTTTTAAGTGCTTGACTGTAAATGCTAGGACTTTCTGTGAAACCTTGAGGAGCTTGTGTAAATTTATAGCTCCTTCCATTTAAACAGAATCCGAAAAGGAACTGGCTATCTGGATGACTGGGGACACTAAAGAATGCGTTCTTGAGATCGATAACAGTGAAGAACGTAGCTTCGGAATCAATGGCTGTCAATAGGGAAGAAATATCTGGAACCACTGGGTACTGGGGTATAATACATTTATTAAGTTCTCGAAGGTCAATCACTAATCGATAAACTGGAGGTGCATTGGGATCAGTACGTTTCAGGATCGGAATGATAGGAGAATTACATACATTGGAGTCAGTTTCTACAACCACTCCTTGAGCAATAAGCTCGTCAATAATTTTGGATAAGGCTGCTACAGCCTCAGGTGGCAATTTGTACTGTCGGATTCGTGGTAATACAACACCTTGCTTCAGAGTAACACGATGGGGTGTGATGTGCATACAACCTACATCAGTTGGACCTTGCGCCCATAAATGCTGTGGTACATTCAATAATCTTGGATCAAAATCACGTAATACATAATGACCTTTAAAGTCTCTCAGAAACAGTCGCACCCCTTCTGGGGAGCAGCATATTACTGCTCCTAATTCTTTCAGGGTCCTAATGCCTAATAGGTTTTCTGGACATGATTTCGTAAGTAACAAGTCTGTAGTTCGGGACAATGGACCAACTTCTAGAGTAACTGGTTTCGATATTTCATTAACAATAGGCTTTCCTGAAAATCCAAGGGAAACATTTCTAGAGCCTGAGAGTGGAGCCCCTGGAACCTCGTCATGACTGATGGTAGTCCTACTTGCCCCTGTATCAATCAGAAACTTTCTGTCTTTCCCTAATACTTGACTGTGTACATAGGGACCCTCTTGATCTACAGGAATCTCGATGAGAGGCAAGCCAACCTCCCCCTCTAGGCTGTTTCATGAATACGGCTGATAATCTGGATACTCTGACTGGGCATACTGGTACATCTGCTGTGTAACGTGTTGTGTTGCAGCTATAGGCTGCGGTACTGTAACTGTCTGTGGTGCATTTTGCGGTGGCTGGGAAGTCTGTGAAACTTGTTCTTGTCTCGGCGGACGTGGTCTTTCTTTTGTTTTACCAGTAGCTATGTTGTGTTTCAGAACTGCACATTCGTTTATATAATGACCTGGCTGTTTACAGTAATTGCATGTCCCTTTAACGGGAGATGCAGGATGACTGGCTTGATTCGGACCCCTCTTCTGACTGTCTTGAGGAACAGACTGTGCAACTAGTACTTTCATTTTCGTGTCTTTCATGCGTCTCCTTTCATGTTCCTGTTCCTCCCTGATTCTGTTCTGGTGGTACTGTAGCATCTGGAGCATCTGTGACGGAGTATTAGCTTGCCAGGTACTCTCGACTTTCAGTACTCGATTTTTAATTTGTGGACTTGAATTCTCAACTAGCTTGGTAACAAAAAGATGGGGATACGATTCACTACTTGTTTTCAGACCACTATTAATAATGAAACATTTCTCAAATCTAGAATAGAAATCACTAGTATCTTCGTCTAGTTTCTGTTTACAGGCTGAGATGGCATCCCAATCTTCCTTTTTCGTGGCTAGTAATCTTGGCAAAACTTGTATCAGTAACTCGGGCAATGCTTTAGCTTTATCCCCAAGACCGGTACCTGGAACTCGTGTGTTATCTTCAGTTTCTAATGCGGTCCAATCTATCTTTTTCTCTCCCACCTCCCATTCTTTTTCTTTGAGTTTTTCATATATGCCCGCAGGCAACAGGACCTTTAACATTTTAATGATATCAGGATACGTGTATTCTACCATACGGAGCATGTCCTTTAATTCACGGTGGAACCCTGCTGGATCTTTATCGTGACAGGGGATTAACTTTTTCATTTCCAGAAGTTCTATTTTCGTGATAGGGGTGTAAACAAATACTCGTTCTAGACCACCCCCCTCCCCCTTAACTGGATGTACTTCTCGTAACGGATTCTGTCTATCTATGTAGAATGATTTTCTTTCTGGGGGTGGAACGGGAACAAAATGTGGATTCAGGAACGTTCTGTATTTATAGCGCTGTTCTAGTATGACACTAATTAAATCGGTACCTAGACCTTTCCATCTGTTTAGGAGTAACTCGTTCAGTACATCATGTAAAGGACCTGGATCAGAATGCTGATCCTCATACAGTGTAATGAGGTGCTGGATCATATACGTACCCACCAGACGTTGCTCGGCTGGGGGCAGTTTCAGAAACATTTGGGCCACTATTTCATCTGGAAAAGTGGTAGAATCACTAGTCCATCGGACTGCTGATCGGGCTAGTTCTTGTTCATGCATTGTACTAAGCTCGCTATAACCTATTCGTGATTTCAGAATTTGATCGGTGGCCTGGAATACTTGTTCAAGAGAACACTGTTCGGTTACTGGTGGAGGAAAAACTTTCTTGTAATCTAGGCGTGAATGTCGGTCGGAAAGTCTAGTTCTACCTACATACGCTATTCTGGAGGGATTCTCGCTATCTACCTCTTCACTGGAAGAGTCATACTCTTTCTCGGTTGCTCTTTTTGCTTCCTCCTTCTGGTGTATACTTATAATTTCCTTACGAATTTTCTTGTACATACTTTCTACACTACCTTGTGTCCTGTGTTTTCCCTCGGCTATATTGTCACTCCACTTAGTCAGACCTTTCATCTCGTCTTTATCTTTATCAGGATAATCTTTCTCTCTTATTAAACAGTTAATCAAGAACTGTAAAATCATATGTTGAGTCTCGACTTTTCTGTGTGCCATAGCTTCGTGAATACTTCCTGGATTCTCTCCTGTACGGACAAAACGATATATTCTGTCTAGATGGTCCTTCATGTCGGGCAGGGTGACCAAAAAGTTGGCAACCCGTCTTAAACGTACTGAATATAATACCATGTGATCATCGCCTGGAACTGGATCATATATACATTCCGTAAGAAGTCGCTTGAGGTCTGCGTATGTAGCTAGTTTTGGCGTACGCTGTAACGCTGCGTCTCGCGGCGTCAGTCGTCTTACTTGAGGCGGGGTGATAGGAGCACTTCCCCCCACTGCTCCTGAACTAGAATCGTCAGTTAATACTGTACGTGCTGGTAAAGTAACTGGCAAAGCGGGTACATTTACTGTGGGCTGGTCCGGGGGTACTGGCACATTAACTTGGTCCCCGGGACCAGTGGCTGGAGGAACAGGAATTACATTATTTACAGGATGCGGAGGGTGAGCAGGCGGAATATGATTTGCATATGCTGGAACTGTGTCGTCCAAGTAGGACGAAAGAAAAATTTCAGCTGCGGTCGGTTTATGACGTAGCTTAATCGGGACCAATGGTGGCGGTAAATTACAGGGTGCTTCCGGCGTCGCCTTCGGCAAGCCCTCGGCAAGAAGAGGATACATACCTTTAATAAGGGCATCTCTCTGTCTGTCTGACTGTTCTGCTCTAACTCGTTCACCTTCTTCGATTAATTCCCTTTCTTGGGCTTTTTCTGAGGATTCCCTACTTAATTCTGTTTTCCTGAATTCTTTTTCGGTTCTTTTATGAGATTCTTTGCGCCATAACTCGATGGCATCTTTCTGGGACTGTCTGGCTTTCTTTTTCCATAATGCTTCTTCTACTCGCATGATGCACTCGGCATCCCATGTACCTGATACAGGCCATCTATATTTCTCTTCAAGATCTTTCGTATAATCCGCCCATAAGTCTAGATATAATATGGCATCTAAGCCATGCTTGTGATACATGAAATGTCCAGGACTGTCCCTAGGAGGGACAGGAACTGCTTCTTCGAGTAACCCTTTTCTGGTTTTTATCTGACGTAATTTCGAGAACAGAGGCATGACTGAATTATACTTGGAACACAATACACAATAATCACAGTAATGAAATGGCAAACAAATCACTCATACCACGACATAGAAATACATTAATGACAGTTTGAACAGAATACTACCTGATACACTGAAAACATAACACTTGAATTTCTCAAGAACGGACTTACTAGAATTACTGGATGCACTGCTAAAACAGTACAGAACATACCGGTCTCATAAAGAGATACGTCATACCGTATCCACCTAGGTGAAAACTTCGGACTGGATCTGTGTACCCAAACCCATCGGACCAGGAACAAACTAATGATCCTGTCTAGATACTTCCCCCGCAACGGTACTCACCGGGAAGCAGAAACTGGAAGGCCTCGGACTGGACTGGACTGCTACGACGTCGGACTACGAACTTCGGACTTCAGGAACAGGTGGGCCTCCGGATACCTCGGACCTTGCACTCTCGGCTTGGGCTCTGGTCGGGACGAACCGCATTCCACACCGCCTCGTCTGGATGCCGGACCGCAGTCTCCGTCTCCTCCGTGGGCCTGAGGGAGACTTGAAGCAGAAATATCTGCACGTGCACGGTAGAGTTCCGTCACGGCTGTAGAGGGTCAGGGGGCCTGCGTTACATCGCCGGCGCGTGGGGAAAGGGCACGTCCCTATTCGGGCACCATTTATGTGGTAAATAAATAATTAATTACCGGTACTATTTTTGAATACATTAATAATAACAGATAGCTCAATAAATAAGAGGCAGCATCCGAGGAATCTGAGTCGAACGGGCTTTATTCAGGCAAAAGGGAAGGGACAGGATCGGGACAACTTGAAATCAAATAGAGAGGCAGCTGCAACGTTTCATCAACAGTACAAGGTATATATAGTAAAATATCACAATTACATTACATACAGTAGGCGTAACTAGTGACAAGCGTAAGATAAGAACACATGGGCGTGAAAAGAAGGCGTGCATAGGGCGTGCACGTAGACATGTGATGAGAACGTCACAGAAGTGTCATAAATGGGCGGAAACATGGCTACCTGAGCAGCTGGGACCTTTAACCTAGTGGTGCGCGCAAACGGGCCATGACGTGTTACCGGGGAGAACTGAGGGCTACGACTTCTGCACTAGAAGAGGAGACTAAAGTCTGCGGTGTCAGGACGACATGTACCTATAGCATATCTGGTATCTGGTGTTTGGAGTACATGTTGATAGAGTCTAAAAGTTATCAGGGCAAAGGCTACTTGACACTAAGGCTGGTGCATGCATATATTCTACATGTATTGCATGTGCTATGAATCTTCCATGAATATTAATAAAGTAATTCTCTTGCATGGAGACAGAAAGACTAGACTAGGGCTGGAGATGTTTAAGCGGTTCAGTAGCTTAGGAATGTGAAGACGGAGAGCTGAACTGATAACTAGAGGCATAACATATTCTTGGCAGACAGGCAGGCAGAGCCAGGCCGGGCACCGCGCTGCGCGGCAGGAAGTAAGTGAAGGGTCAGGGATGCAGGTGGGGGCTGCATCGCTCCTCGGAGTGAGTTCTGGAGACTGGAGCTTGAATCTGGTGTCCTGGCCCCTTGAGGCCTAGAAACGGGGACAATTCAATGAATTAACGTGCACACTGTAAAACGTGGCAACATAGGCCTAATACTCGTTGCTTTCACGAGAACTGGATACTGGCATACTAGCGTTGGACACAACTATAATTGCGTCTTTAATCGATCATAGGGGGATACATGCATATCGATCATGCACATATAACATAGGATGGGGAACACGTAGGCACATATGACAAGGCAAAATTCAATTTTCCTCAATCCAGCAAAGGCAGACTGGGAGTTATGTTTTCTTTGTCACAATCGTGGTCCAAATACTGCAAGAGAAGTCTCAGAATTAAATAAAATTGGGAATCGTTCATCTGGCTATTAGAACACTTACTATGCCACTTTCTACAGACAATTCATTTTTGTAAATGTACATAGTTTATGTAAGAAAAAGCAAAGAAAATACAAATGAAAGAGGTGGACCATTTCCACACAGCCTTAGAACATATTCAGGAAGGATAGAGGTACCTGACGAGAGAGACTGCACCTGAGACAGATATACTAACATTTTGTGTCATGGTTGCACCACATTTGTAGCGCAGCCCTGACGCCAAATCCATTTTGGGATAATAAAAGCCTCAAATCTTTGCATGGCTTGGCACATAGCGCTGCCTTGCGTTACATTCCTTCGGGTAGGCGTTACATGGGTGGAGCATGGGTAACGGCGTGTGTGTTGGCCCTAGGCTCCTTGAAGTGTGCCAGCTCTATGAGAAAGCAGAATTGCAGTATATTTTATTAGATATGGCACATTTATGATCCCTACCTTTCATACAAGCTAGTTCAGAAAGGTGCCTTGCTGCATTGTATTAAGTAAAAGGTTAGTAAATCTGCCCCTAAGATTCTCTATTTAACTTTAACTGTTTGAGCTGAGCTTGTTTTTGATACAATTGACTATTTTGAGTATGAGTATTTGACGGCTTTGATGTTGTTTTGTTGTGGAAGCAGAGTGCTGTCACTAGCTTAATGCTGATTGAATGATTGGTCGGCGCCATTGGCTTATTTTTTTTTGTCAGCTGAAGAAGAGAGGGAACAGGAAATGGGAACACAGGCTGCACAGATCCTTGCAGACACCCCCTTAAGTCAACAGAGGAGGACATTCCTTCTCACACCTGCCGGCCAAATCTTGGAATGACCTTTCCGTGCACCTCAGGGCCATCTCATTGCTCCAGCAATTCAGGTAAGGACTCAAGACCTACCTGGCTGTTTAAATGAGCAGTTCGCCACAGAGCAGCTGGCAACTCTAGTGCCTAAAAACCCTCATGGGTGATGTGCATTGCTTTACAAATCCTTGATTGATTGGTTGTTGTTATGTAACAATACTCTTCTACAGAATTTTAGTCATCACAGGAGTTGTGTGATGGTTCTGAAATTAGATACCATTAATGGCTCCAGCAATTAGGATGCGTTGAGATGGTCCCACCGGGAATCAACGGATTTAATAACTGGCAGACAAGTAGACAAAAGTGGACGTTTTAGCTGGATCCATTAGGTTCAGTTCAAGAGTTATCAGAATGATGTTAAAGGGTTAGGTACTAGAGGAAATACTGAATGACTAAATGTAGAGCACTAGATGTCGAGGGAAGATGTCTGGTAAGGAAAGCCATTCTTTCTTCTGAAGGTTTCTTATTCTGTGCTACCATAACCCCCTACAGGATAGAAATGGCTTTTAATATAAGACAATTGTCTAAATGTAAAGCTTCTACATACTAAATATAACAATATCTATATGAATTTTTGCATAAAGTTATTGAATGCTTTATTTGTTACGCCCAAAGCATGGTGTAGTAGAATACTACTTATGTAAACTTTGGTTTTGCTGTAGACTTCACCCCTCAGTGTAAAAAAAGGGTGAAATGGAGACATCTCATGACAAAACTCACAGGGGTAAAGTCAGAGGCCCTCACCTGTTTTACCACACACCAAAAAGTCTAAAAGGCCTGCATAATTACAGGGTGATTTACACATCTTTCTGAGGTGGTCCTGCCCAACACTAGTTCAGCATCTAGCAAAGTCAAGGTATGAACAGAGGGAGAATACAGTTACATAGACATAATGGGAAATTTCCTGTCAGACAAATCATTACCTTATATAAACAGGTTGACCAGACAGAGAGGGTTTTAGGAGGAAAGGCACATTAAAGAGGGTTTTAAATTACAATTTTTCAGGCTCCAAAAATGACTTTACTACCTGCTCACAATCAGAGCTTTAACTTATTAAATGTAATAACGTAACCCAATGTTATCCTATAGGAGAGGTAGGTCTTGAAATAGTGAAAAATGAATTTGCGAGTTTGTTTTTCAGTACCAGGACTCTTACCGGTATACTTAAAAGTAGAGGTCCCAATGGGCTCCCCACAGAAATTTGTAAATGTGTGGCAGGTTAGCTCACCACGCATATGCTCAATATGTTCCAAGGAGCAAGAGACAAAGGCAGACTCCCGGAGGACTTTAGGATGGCAACCATAGTGGTCATCCTTAAAAAAGGAAAACCACACGGTCTCTGTAGCTCCTACAGACCTATCTCCCTCTGGAACTTTGAAGCCAAAGTATTGTCCAAAGTTAGAGCCAACTGTTTGAGTCTAGTCATTCAGTCCTTAATACATCCAGATCAATTAGGCTTTATGCCGCACAGGAGCTCCTGGCTCAACTTGCGGCGCCTTTATGGCATAATGCAGATGATCCAAAACAAACGGATGTAAATGCTGCTCTCCTGTCACTCGATGAGAAAATGCCATTCGACAATATTCGCTGTTCTAGATAAGTCGGGCTAGGTCCAAATCTACAGCAATGGATCCGCCTTCTATATGCCAGCCCAATGGAGCACATTAGCGTCAATGGGAATATTTCTAGACCCTTTATACTTCATCAGGGCACTCGGCAGGGCTGCCCGTTGTCACCAATATTATTTGCATTGGCACTGGAACTGCTGGCTGTCTGGATGAGAGTGTCCTACTAGAAACAAGGTGGCACATTCTGGGAGTATCGGGTGAGACGACATGGCCACAATTGGCCAAGACCTGGCTGGCCTTAGCGGGAAGGGAAGGGTATCAGAGGTGACTGCAGTCACCTCTGATATCCTTTCCTACCTAATGAAATGTTGTTCATATTGCTGAGGAAAAAGTGCTTCATTTTACAGTGCAATGGTGGATGAAAGGATTTGTCCCCTATCTTGAAGAGTGTGTTTATTTGTTGTTTGCTTCTGAGATGATTTAGTTTGCTAGGATACATTTAGGAGTGTAAGAGAACAAGGTCTTTTCTAGTTTGAAGGTTGGGTGCCCGCTAGCATTTCAGGTGTAACAAGAATTGGGGGAATTAGATTTTGATTTGACTTTCTTAGTGCAGAATGGCTAATGGGCGTCAGATAGGGTGTTTAATGTAACAGAGAGACTCAAAGATGTTCATCAGACACTGTTGAAGAGCACATAATGTCTATTCTAACAAAATTATAGGAAAGTAATGTTATTACTGCACAACTCTCTGTCGTATTGTATGCAGCATACTAGAAAGCCTTAATCTGTGGATTAAGGCTTTCTAGAAAGTAATACTATTTTATTTGGATTTTTAAATGAGATGTTCAGGACTGGTGAGGATGATCTAGGTGAAAACGCCAAGGGCCCACCTAAAAATCAGGGGTTACAGGCTCAATGCAAGCTTGTATAACTACCATACAAGAGGCATTTGAGTATAGTAGACTTACTGTGCATATTACAAACAAAAAAAGAAGGATCTGACTACTATTACCTAGGTCCTGATGAAGGCCCCGACCTAGGGCAACGAAGGTGGAAACATGTTGACCACTAACGTGTGATGCTAAGGACAGTCAGGATGCCCAAAAAACATCACCGCTTCACTTTTTAATTTTTCCCCTAGAATTTTCTGCCACATTAAATTTCATCTTTCAGGTATAGGAGGTAATTTTAAGTGTCACTGCACACATCTTATGTTACATATATTTATAACGCGCATGGATACTCATGAGTGTCCCGGCGCAAAGCCTAAAGGGGTATGGAGAGAGACTATCTGGCAAATAAGTGTGCCTTTAATTTACTTTTAAAAACTACTGGGTCCTGAATAGACCGAAGGACAAGAGGCAGGGCATTCCAAGCCACAGCAGCCTTCACAGCAAAGGAACTGCCCCTTAATCTCTGATACTTGAAGTGAGGGACCTGGGCAAAGCAAAGGGGGCAAAGCAAAGGGACATGGATCGAAGGGCTCTCGAAGAAACATAAAAAGAGAACCGTCTCTGCAGATAGAAAGGGCCGCACCCGTGGAGAGCACGATGGCCAAGAACCAAATGATTTAAATTTAACTCTGTCCGCCACGGGGAGCCAATGGAGAGATCGCAGCTGATGGTGAACACTATTCCTTGCCGAAATGCCCAATAGCAGTCTGGCAGCCGTATTCTGAACCACCTATAACCTTTTCAACAGGTTGCCAGGAATACCAGCATAAAGGGCGTTGGGGTAATTCAGCCGTGACAGAATCAGTGCACATGTGACTGTTTACCTTGCCGTCTGAGGTAGTAGAGGATAAACATTTCTGAGAGCCTTAAGAAGACCGAAACAACAACTGGCCAGTTTCTTAATATGTGTTGAGAAAGAGAGACTCTCATCGAACCATACTCCCAAATTTTTGACGGGCTTCCTGTGGTGGAGGGCAGCGGAAACTTAGGTGGCCACAGCAGCTCTCGGAAATTGGGAGGGAATCTACCAAATAACAAGATTCCAGACTTCTATTCATTATACTTGAGCTGTGAATCTGCTAGCCATTTAAAAATAGAAGCTAAGCAGTGTTGCGCCAATGAAACAGAGTCCGCATCTTTGTCCCATGTAAAGAGCAGCTGGGTATCGTCTGAATAGGACATCACCTTAGCCCCAAGCTCCTCTGCCAGATATATCACTGGAGTGGCATAGATATTAAAAAGGAGAGGGCTAAGGGAGGATCACTGTGGAACTCCAGTAGTCACTGACTGAGGGGAGGAGGAGGACCGTGGGAGCCAAATCTGCTCAGCCCGCCCTTCCAGGAAAGACCTAAGCCAACCCCAGACAGCCCCCGACACACCAATCCTGGCCAGTCGTGCCAGGAGAGGTGCATGCGTAACCAGGTCGCACTCTGCCGAGATGTCCAGCAAAATTAATGTCGCTCTCCCGCCGGCGTCAAGACACTCCCGAATGGCCTCTGACACCTCCACTAGAACAGACTCCGTACTATGAGATCCCGAAACCCTGATTGAACCTGGTGTAAGAGTGCCTCTCTTTCTACAAATTCTGTAAGCTGTTTATTAACCACCTTCTCGCACACCTTGGCCAGAGCCTGAAGGAGGGAGATATGCTGGTAGTTCCCTGAGCTAAGGGGGTCCAAAGAAAGCTTTTCAAGGAGTGGCAGGATCTTAGCCTGCTACCAGACCTGAGGTACAACAGCTTTCTGGAGAGACATGTTGATAATGGAGTTAACTTCTATGTTCTTACTCTCTGCCACTGCTGCCTGGCCGAACCAGACTTAAGGCCCTTGAGAATTTTAAGAGATTCCAAAGGATCAACCGGTTTGAATACCGACAATGAGTGGCTGGAATCAGCAGGTTGAACCACTAGAATTTCCCTCCTGCTGCCGTCGCAGGGTGTAAACGCCGCCTGGATAGTCCCAATCTTATCTCTGAAGAAGCATGAGAGAGAGTGTTACACCAGGGTAGTGAAGATGGAGTCACACTCGCTTGGGCCAAAGGGGACGTGAAGCTCTGAACAATGGCAAACATTTCTTTGGATTTGTTACTGGCAGATTCGATGCGGGCTGCATAGAATTGCCCTTTAGCCAGTATGATGGCTTCATAATATGTTTTTTGCATGTCTCTGAGCTTCCGCTTGGCTGCTGGGCAGTATCCACTCCTGCGCCAGGCCCGCTCAACAGTATTACAATCATGCTTCGCAGCTTTAAGGGTCATGTTAAACCAGTGTTAAGAGGGAGATTCCCTAGCCAGCCTGACGGGCCGATGGGGGGCCACCGTGTTCACCGTCCGAGACACCCAGCCAGTAAACCCCGTCAAGCACTCCTCAAGCTCCCCTGATAGAATGGGCCTAGAAGTTTCCAAGGCCAGCTTGAATTCGAGTGGATCAATTTTCCCAAAAGCTGGCTTCCGGCATTATACACTTGCCAAGAAAAGTAGGATATAAAATGATCCGACCAGGAAAGATCCCTTAGAGCAATAGGGAAGTTGGTACAAATGGGGTCAAGTAGGTGGCCGGCCTGATGAGTGGGCAGGCCGACGTGCTGATCAAGTTGCGCCAGATGTAGTATGTCCAACAGGTAATTCACCTCCTTGGTGTCTGCTTGATCCAGGTGGATATTACGATCACCCAAAACCATGTAGTGGGAAAATCTTACCGCCCTGGAATAGCATCCCCACGGGTCTGAAAAAATGATCCCACTGGGCCATAGGGCCTATGGATCAAGGAGCCTGCCAGGGTAAAATGAGCTGAGACGCGGATGCTGAAATCAAGCACCTCGCAGCCTCCCCAAGCAGTAGTGTCCCCCAATCGAAGTTCCCACTTGTTCTTATAAATAATGGCCACACCGCACCCTCTCCCCTCTGGGCGGTCAGCTCTAGAGATCTTATAGCCCACTGAAATGGTAAAAGAGAAAATCGGATCTGAAGTAGAATCAAGCCATGTCAGTCAGGAACAACAGATCTAGAGAGTTGTCCTACAGCAGGTCAAATACAACAGCATAATATTTTCTAAGAAAGTGAGCATTAATCATAGCTGCCAGAATAGGAGGGTCCTTGACCAGCTGGCCGGCGAAGCTATCCTTATTAGCCAGACAAGCAAGCCCCCATCCTAGTTTATAACCGCACGCTGAGGAAGCATCTTTAGATCCCACAGCCACATCCCAGTTACAAGAATGGCAGCATGTGGTAAGATCCAGAGACCGTAGTGTGACTCCAGAGTAGCTCCTTCCGAACTCAGCCCCTGGAGACTTGCAAGCAGCATGGCTGGCGCTGGCTGCTTCCGGGACGCTGACAGGCGCAGACGGGCTTGCCTTAGGCGCGCCTTCAGTGGGCCACCTGCTCGTTTGCGCATTTCATGTTTAAATGTCCCCGTGTGCCAAAGAACTAGAGCACTGACTACCAAAATGGTGTCTCTCAGCAGCACCATGGGTAGCCAGGAAGTGGTCTAAAGCAACAAGCACGAGCAGGTAACTACAATGTAAGCGGCAGGGAACACAGTGAAACATAAAACATCGGTTTTTATTTTTTTTTAAATGTGAGTATGCGGGCATACCACATCCCACAGACAGAGGTGGCACTCACCTAGGGAAGTGAGTACCCAGGTGCAAAAGCTAATAATGACGCCACCCTATAAGATACCCTATTGGTATTCACTTACACTACCAGTGGCAATAACTGTTTTTGCGAATTCAGGCCCATACTTAAGGGATCCATGTTCCAAACACCAGTGCAATTCTCCTTTGAATAATAAAGTAACTAGAATTGGGGGCATTCGATTTTGATGTGACTTACTCAGTGGGGAATGGTTAATGGCTTCGGATAGGCTTTGAGTGTAGCAGTGAGACTCAAGGATGTTCAACTATCAGACACCGGCAAAGAGCACATAGTTTCTATTCCAACAAAATGATAGGAAAGTAATGTTATTACTGCACAACTATCTGTAGTACTACATGCAGCATACTAGAAAGCCTTAATCTGCGGATGGCCATGGATCAATCTAATTTGGAATTTTTAATGAGATACTTTAGGTAAATGATTCTCTTATTATCTGTTGCTGTAGTCTTACCTGGCACAACAATCCAATCTGGATTCTGCAATCAAAATAGACACAATTCTCCATCATGCACTTACATATGGTCTTTTACATACAACAGGAACCTAGACACTATCTAGACGCTGTAAGAAACAAAGTTATTACTGGCCAACTAGATGGTACTTTAGCAACTTTTGGAAAACTAAGTCATACACAGTTCCCAGCATTAGATGCATTAATGTGATGAGTTATGAGAAGACAGTACATTTCTCAGCCATTACAGCGTAATCAAGTATCTCCTGGTAGTGTAAACTTCAAACAATTGCAGTTACCTACCTACACTTACAACAGAAATGGCCTCTAGACAGATGTTCTGAGGTGCGGTGCATTGCTCTATCTTGATGAGGTCCGCTGCACATCCTCCACCACCAACATCCATGCAGGAGTAACAACGCAGGCTGGCAACCCGTGAAAGAAAAGAAAATCTGATAATCACTCTTCCTGCACAGTGATTTACAAAAGTTGTATTCAGTGCTCCAACGGTCATAATGGAGAGAAGCACTGCCCATGAACTTTGCTTGTTAAAAACGCCCTTCTGTGAACAGTGCATACCTTATTTATACAACTTGTAAAGCGCACTATCACCTTGCAGGCATTCTGGCGCTGGTGGCTCAAAAAGGCAGGAGGGATATATCAAAGCATGGTCACACGACTAGGTCCTGGGGAACAGCCAGGTTTTTAAGCTTTTTCTGAATGGAAGGAGCTCCCTAATTTGTCTTATCTCCCAGGGGAGTCTATTCCACAGTTTGGCTGCTGCCACCCCAAAAGATCTGCCCCCTGACCTAACTTTTCTAAACCTTGGTACCTTCACCAGCCTAGCCGATGAGGAGCGGAGCAGTCTTGTTGGGGTGTACCAGTCAAATTTGTTTTGCATCAACACTGGTCCTATCCCATGGAGGGCTTTAAAGACGAGGCAGAGAGACCTAAATAGCACTCTCTGTCTCAGGGGGAGCCAGTGAAGTTCTGCCAGAGCTGCAGACACAGAGGATCTTCTAGGCAGTCCTAAGACTAGCTTGGCTGCAGCTGACTGAATCCTTTGTAATCTGTCCCACAGAAAATTGGGGGAGTCAAGCAGAAGGGCATTACAAAAGTCAAGCCTACTGAGAATCGTACACCTTGCCACTTGTACCCGCGCCTGAAATGGTAGTAACGGAAAGATTTTCCGAAAGGACCTAATAATTGCAAAGCAGCAGGCTGCGTTTTCATGACTTGAGCTTCCATATAAGCTTGTTGTTGAGCATGATGCCTAGGTTGCGGACAGTTCAGTGGAGAACACCGCGTGTGAAGAGTGCACTTGTTAATATGAGACGAATAACCCTCTTGATCATTGTGCCCCTACTGTTGGCAGGGCTCGACTAGTAGGAAAATAACTACTAGTGATCAATGTGCCTCTTGTGTTAATATGAATAACATGTAAGTCAATTAAATGTGACAATTAGGGGTATGCCAATTTTAACATGTTGAGAGAGGAGAGCACAAGCTCTTTACCACTGGTTAGCAGGAGTAAAGTGCACAGAGTCCTTTGGCCAAAAAAACTAGTTCAGAAAAAGAAGGCAAAAATCTTGGTGAATACCAAACAAAAGATGGTAATTTCCAATATAATATATACATTGTAGGCCTTATTAACAAAGGTCAAGATAGACCAAAAATTAACTACTTTTCGTTAGTCACAAAGGTAAGTTAGACTTTTGGTATATGTTATGCTTTTGGTCTAACTTTACCATTCTTTACCTTAGGTTATACCTGAAGTCTAAGGGCCTGATCACAAAGTGAATCACAAAGGTAAAGTTAGACCAAAGATCTAACTTAGAGCAACAATCTAACTTACTTTTGTGAACACCAAAAAGTAGTAAAGTTGGGCTTTTTGTCTGTTAGGCTTTTGGTCTAACATTACCTTTGTTAGTCAGGCCCTCAGACTTCGAATCTAAACTTAGACATCATGTCTAAGTTTACCTTTGACAATCGGGGCCTATGTAGATATGGGTCAGCGGCACTTTTCATTACAAAATCATGTTTTAATTTAACGTTTGACTCAGTTTTCCACAGATCTTGTCAATCTATTCATTGTGTCAGCTAAGTTTTGGCATTCCAGGTTCTGTGAAAATTCATCTAAGTGAACAAAGTAAATGAGGGGAAACAGTGGAGAAAAATGTGAGTTCCCATTTTATATTTCATAGGAAAGTTTACTGGCATCTACAGCTCCAATGGTTGAACAGAGCACAGAATTCAGAATGAAAGTAGAGCTCTGCTCAGAGCATGATCCTTTACTGTGTTGGTGTAAATCCATCCAGTAGTTTTAGAGGCATTTGTGTTTAAAATGTTTCTGAGAGGGCCCCGTTGTAGGTGTCTGCAGTTTGAACTTGAGAGTCATGACTCGCAAAACTTGTCAATCACAATTTAAAATTTATAATAAATGTGACTGGCTGGATAACAACTGAATAAGGTCTTTTTGCGGACATCTTGAAACTCATATCTTTTGTGATTGAAACATTTCGCACTGCCAAAGAGGGTGACAAACTTAGAGGTGGTAACCCTTGGGGAATGCTGAAGAGTGCCCACAGTAGTGGAAAACACAATTCCCTCACAAAAAAACTCCAACATCGAGTCGTTTGTTCACCATTTAGACAAGATTAGAGAGACATGAGAACAGCCATTATAGTGGCTTAATTTGAAAGCTATTTTGTGCTTGACTTCAAATCTTCTGTGGCTCAACTACTACAGTACGAAAAACTGTAGGCTTTTGTTCTGCCACTGCCACTCACACAACCATACTTCATTCAATTAATTATACACTTAGGCGGTCACTGAGGGACAAGAACACTCCAATGGAGTCAAAGGTACAGCACAGACACAGAGCCAATCATTCCATTAGGCATTCAGGGCTTGACTGAGAGATTCAAATACTCTGATAGATTCAAAGGAGCTGGGAGGTGTCCAATACAGGCACACATTTACACTCAATTAGACACTCAGATGAAGGCAAAGATGCAGTGTGGCAGTGTCCATGCAACAGAGGTACAAGCTTATGTGCACCACAAATCTATCCAATAATCACTTGGGGATAGACTCTGGGATGTAAGCACTTTATTGCAGGCAAATGTTATTAGAGGCAGGGGCATCCATCAAAGGCAGAATTTTAGACACATCACCACGCACTTTAATGCACACTGAGGGTTACACTCAGGGATAGAAACACTTCTATGGAGGCAAAGAGACGGTGAGGCAATGGGCCTCCAACATAGGCACACATTTATGTGCACCAGTCCTTACACACTTCTCTAATCAGGGTATAACTCAGGAATATGAACCACTCACTGCGATACACACACCAGGTTTGTCTCAGGGATGCGAAAATACCAAAAGAGGCATAAATGCTGGTAGGCATTGGACATCAAACAGAGGCACAAGTTTATAGGCACCGCCAATCAGTAACATTTATAGATGAATCTTAACAAAAGAAGAAAGGTAAATTAATTGAGAAAAATTAAGAAATGAATGATTCTATAATGCATCTTTGGCAGGCCATACAATTTATGTTTGTATATTCACTTAAAAAAACAAAGGTTACATGGATGTTATAGTAGTTAGGAAATAGAATTTTTTTTAAAAGCTTAGAAATTCCCTAAACATAATCACTGGTTAGAAGGATGTTATAGTTCGGCTCAGATTTTACTTGTACAAAATCATAGAAATTCTGCAGTTATAGTTACCTGAGCTAACTATAACATTCGCCCATGTAATGCATTGCTTATGACCTCACATATTATATCACTCATGACATGGTCAGTGACATCACTGATAATATCACTGGATAACACCTAAAATGACATCACTGATGACATCATGTAGTGAATGTGAGTGATTTCTAAACATTTATGATTGTTAAACATATTTACTAAGGTACTACAAAAGTTAAATTAATATAGTTTGTATACTACTGAGTGATTACATTTTTAAACAGACTGTGAGTGTCTGTGTAACTGAATCTGTGTGTGAGTGAGTGTGTGGCTGTAGGCGTGAGAATGTGACTGGCTGTATGGGTGAATAAGTTGGTCTGTAAGTAGCTGTATAGGTGAGTGTAATGGTGTGTCAGTGGCTGTATGAGTAACTGAGTGGCTGTATGGGTGAGTGTGTGTGTGTGAGTGGCTGTGTGGGTAAGGGAGCAATGTGTGAGTAGCTGTATGGGTGAAAAAATGAGTGTGTGAGATTCTGTAGGGGTTAGTAAATGCTCATCTCAGTGACTGTTTAGGTGAAGGGGTACACATGGAGTATCTGTATATGCGAGTGGGTGTGTGATTATCTGTACGGGCGAGTGGCTATGTGAGTGGCTGAATGGCTGAGTGAGTGAGTGTGTACATAGCTGTATGTGTGAATGAGTGGCTATGTGGTTGTTTTGGTGTATGAGTGGGTGTGTGGATCTCCGTATGTTTATAGCTGGGAGTGTGCGTGGTTGTTTCAGTGAGTAAGGGGTGTATGGTTGAGTGGGTGCCTGTATAAGAGAGTAAGTGAGGTATGAGTAGTTGTATGGGGAGTGTGTGGTTGTGCGAGTGGCTCTATGGGTATAAAAGTGGGTGTGTGAGTAGTTGTATGGGTGAGAGAATGGTTTTGAGTGGCTGTATGTTTGAGTGAGTGAATGGGTGTTTGAGTGGCTCTATGCATGAGTGAGTATGTGAATAGTTATATGGGTCTGTAAATGGGATGTGAGTGTGTGTATGGGTGAGTGAGTGGTTCTGTGGATGATGTCATCAGTGATGTGATTTAAGATGTCATCATTGATGACACAGACCATGTCATAAGTTATGTAATATGTGAGGTCATAAGCAATGCATTGCAGAGACATAAATTATAGTTAGCTCAGGTAACTATAACTGCTGAAATTCTATGATTTTGTACAAGTGAACCTGAGCTTAACTAAGAGTACCTGTAACCTTTGCTTCTTTCAGTGGATTTCTAAGTTTAAAAACAATTATATTTCCAAACTATAAGGTCCCTGTAATCTTGGGGTATTTTTTTGTGAATGTTAACCTTTTTTATGCTATTTCCTAATGATAACATACATGTAACCTTTGGATTTTTAAGTGAATTTTTAAGGTTTTCTTAATTTGCTTTTTAACTGTTACTAGTAACCTCTGACAGTGAGGGTGTGAGTGAGTTCATGAGTGTCTCAGTAGGTCTGTGAGTGGGTGTGAGAGTGTCTTACTGGGTGTGTGAGTGGGTTCGTAATTGTCTGAGCGGGTCTGTGATTGGGTGTCACAGTGTCTGAGTGTGTTGTGAGTGCATCCATAAGTGTGTGTGAGTAAATCTGTGAGTGAGTGCTGGAGTGTCTGAGTGGGTCTGTAATTGGGTGTGTGAGTCTCTGAGTGAGTACTTGATTGGGTATGTGGGTCTGTGAGTGAGTACATGAGTCTCTGAGTGGGTCTGTGAGTGAGTGCATGAGTCTGTGAGTAGTTATGTGAGTGAGTGCATGAGTCTGTGAGTGGGCCTGTGAGTGCATGAGTCTTTGAGTATGTGTGTGAGTCTCTAAGTGAGTGTGTGAATATGAGTGGGCCGGTGAGTGAGTGCATGAGTCTGAGTGGGCCTGTGAGTAGGTGCTTGAGTCTCTGAGTGCATCTGTGACTGAGTGCATGAGTCTGAGTGGGTCTGTGAGCGGGTGCATGAGTCTCTGAGTGCATCTGTGACTGAGTGCATGAGTCTGAGTGGGTCTGTGAGTGGGGGCATAATTGTTTAAGTAGGTTTGTGTGGGTGTGTTAGTGGGTCTGTGAATTAATCAATCAATCAATCAATCAGGAAATTGTAAGTGCGCTACTCACCGATGAGGGTCTCAAGGAGCTGAGGGGGTCCACAGATCTGTTTAGCCAAAGAGCCAGGTCTTAAGGGTCTTCCTGAAGGTGTTCAGGGAGGGGGCGCGTCTGATGTCTGCCGGTAGCTCGTTGTAGGTCTTGGCTGCAATGTGAGAGAAGGATCTTACGCCTGTTCTGGCTCTGTGGATGTGTGGGGTTTCAGCCAGTGTGAGGTTGGAAGATCGGAGGTTTCTTTTGGATACATGGAAGTTGATTCTGTTGTTGAGGTATTTGGGTCCATTGTTGTGTAGGCATTTGTAGGCGTGAGTGAGGATTTTGAAAGTGACTCTTTTCTCCACGGGGAGCCAGTGGAGACTTCGTAGGTGTTGACTGATGTGTTTGTGTCGGGGGATGCCAAAGATGAGTCTGGCGGCGGTGTTCTGTATTGTCTGGAGTTTGCGTAGTAGGGACTTGTTAATGCCGGCGTAGAGTGCATTTCCATAGTCCAGTCTGCTGGTGATGAGTGCGTGGGTGACTGTCTTCCTTGACTCAGGGGGATCCACTTAAGGGTCTTGCGGAGGATGCGGAGGGTGTTGGAGCAGCTGGAGGTGAAGGCGCTGTCGGTTCATGGTGAGTGATGAGTTGCGTATGATGCCACGGTTCTTGGCGTGGTCTGAGGGGGTAGGTGGGCTTCCGAGGGTAGTTGCCACCAGGTGCTGTCCCATGCAGAAGGGGTGGTACTGAGGACGAAGACTTCTGTCTTCTCGGCGTTGAGCTTCAGGCCACTGATGGTCAACCAGACTGCAACGTCTTGCATTCCTTTCTGGAAGTTGTGTTTGGCAGTGTTGGGCTCTTTGGTGAGGGAGAGGATGAGCTGGGTGTCGTCGGCATAGGATACGATGTTGAATCCATGTTGTCGGACTATGGCTGCCAGGGGGGCCATGTAGATGTTGAAGAGGGTGGGGCTTAGGGATGAACCCTCTGGGACTCTATAGGTGATTTTTGTGGGGTTGGAGAGGTAGGGTGGGTGTCTGATCCTTTGGCTTCTTCCAGTGAGGAATGATCGGATCCAGGCCAGGGCTGTTCCTTGTATGCCTGCGTCTTGTGGTCTGGTGACTAGTGTGCGGTGGGAGACATTATTGAAGGCTGCTGATAGGTCGAGTAGGATGAGAGCTGCGGAGTGGCCTTGGTCCAGGAGGGTGCGGGTGTCATCTGTGGCGGCGAGTAGGGCGGTCTATGTGCTGTGGTTGCTTTGGAATCCGGATTGGGACTGGTCGAAGTCAGCGTTCTCTTGAAAAAATTGTGTCAGTTTCCTGTTGACTGTTTTCTCTGCAACTTTGGCTGTGAAGTGGAGGAGCAAGATGGTCCGAGAGTTCTTGAGTTCGGTGGGGTCAGCTGTGGGCTTCTTGAGCAGAGGTCTGACTTCTGCGCGCTTCCAGTCATCTGGGAAAGTGCCTGTTTTGAAGGTGGTGTTGATGATGCGTTGTAGTTAGGGTGCGATGGTGGCCGCGGCTCTGTGGTAGATGTTACAGGGACAGGGGTGAGTGGGGGCCCGGAGTGGATGCCTTTCATTGTCGAGGCAATGTCTTCGGCCGTGATCGGTGTCCAAGTGTAGATGGTGGCCAGGCTGGTGTTTCTGGGGGGCGGGGGGCGGGGGCCGTCTGTGGCACCTGGTGGCTGGTCGATGAAGTTTGTCATAGAGGTTTTTGATCTTGAGGTGGAAATAGGTTCCAAGCTTGTTGCAGAGGTCTTGGGATGGGGTCAAGTCTGTGGCTTCGCTACGTGGGTTGGTGAATTCTTGAATGACACTGAAAAGTTCCTTGGAGTTGGTGGAGTTGGCCAGGATTTTGTTGTGGATGAAGTTCCTTTTGGTGGCTCTGATCTGGTTGTGGTAGTCCGTCATGGTGTCCTTGTATGTGGTGTGGTTTTTGGTTGTTTCTCCAGTTCTTCTCAAGGCATATGCAGGTGCGTCTGGCTACTTGGAAAGCAGTGGTGAACCAGGCAGACTTCCTGTGGCGTTGTCTGTCAGGGTTGCGCAGCGGGGCAAGCTCTTCTGCGCAGTCGGAGTTCCTTCTTGGGGGGCGTGGAGCTGGTGTGGGTGGCTTGGGTTTGTTGATGGCGAAGTGTACGCAGTGGTGGTCGGTCCATGGCGGCTGCATTGTGTGGCTGATTTGGACGCTGTTTCCTGCCGTGAAGATGGGGTCGAGGGTGTGTCCTGCTTTGTGGGTTGGTCTCTTGACGAGTTGTTTAAGTCCAATGCTGGCGAGGTTGTCATGAAGGATAGTGGAGTTGGGGTCACTGGGGTTGTCGAAGTTCAGGTCTCCAATGAGTATGTAGTTTTTTGAGGTGATGGCATGGGGTGCGATGAAGTCGGTGATGGTGGTGGAGAAGGGTGTTTGGGGGCTCTGGGTCTGTAGAGGGGGGTTCCTTGGAGTCTGGCTTTGGGGGTGGTCTGGATCTGGAAGTGCAGGTGTTCGGCGGAGGGAAAGGTTTTGCTGGAGGTGGTGAGGCAGAGGGTGCTCTTGTGGGCAATGGTGAGGGTCCCTCCTGGATGGTGGGGCGGTTTTTCCTCTGGATCTTGTATCCGTCTAGGATGTCGGTGCTGATGTCGAGGGCGGAGGATGCATTGGTCCAGGTTTCTGTGAAGAAGGCAATTTCGGGTGAGAGAGAGGAGTAGGTTCCAGATTTCCATGGGGTGTTTGTGTACCGAGCGTACGTTGAGGAGGATGCATTTTAGGGTGTTGCAGGTGCTGGCGTCCGCAGTGTTGGAGGCCGGGGTGGCGGTGAGAGTCTGGTGGCAGTCTCCGGTTAAGGTACCACCACTTTTTAACAATTCAAGCTTATTTTATCATCACATCGAGCTTCTTTCAGATTTGGCCTGACCCTATGATGGCGGCCATAATAGACACACTCGTAATAGAGACATTTGCGCATAGTCACCCATCGTTTTAACTGTCTGTGGAGTGTTAGGAGCGTTTCACTCTCAATCCACTGTGTCTCCCACATCCCATGCGATTGGGAGCTCCTCCTGCATCGCTTCGTTCCTCTTTTGTGCCCACAGAGTGCAAGCGCCTTCGCAGATTCACAAAATGGTGCCCAGCCCCTATTACGTTTTTCTCTATCCTCGGGAACCTGCTTATAAGCCATCTGACAATCTGATTTCAGCCGGTCAAGTACTCCAGTGAGTTCACTGTCCATTCCCTTCGCTAATAATCATGGTTTACCTTGCTGCGGCAAATGAACTCTAAACTGAGGTTCTCCTAATTAATGGCATTTGTTTCCTTCATCTTCACTCGTTCCCCCTAAAGACATGCTGACCCTGCCTCTGTTCATCATGTTGATTCTCTGCTTTGTTTGCACCCACTTTCATCCGGATTATAGAAAATTATGGGAATCCTCTGAATTCATACATCAAGGACTAATCCCCCCGCCTGCCCTCACGACGATCACCTCAGTCATTGACTCTGTGAACCCTCCATCGGCAGCTAAGACCCATTTTGACTAACGACCAGTGGAGCTACCTCGCGAGCTAAAGAGGAGATGGGCTATGGATTGCCTCCTTGGCCATCACCCACCCTGCCGGTCCTTGGGCAAACTCTCCTGCGTCTCTCCTTGACCTTATCCCCCTCCTCCCCCTTCACCTTACCCCCTACTGCTCGATTCTTCTCTTCTTTCCAGCTAGTGACCCCTGCCCTCACCTGTCCTAGCTTATAGTTACCACCATGTTTATCCACTGGACTTCCTTATGTGAACTCTCCCTCGTCAGGTGAGACCTAGCTAATTGACTGATGACCGATGGAGCTACTTTGTTTAGCTGTAGGGGTGATGGGCTGAGGCTCCCTCCCTGGACGTCACCTACCCAGTCGGTCTTTGGGCAGACTTCCCTTTGTCTCTCCCGCCATCCTCTACCTCCCTCACCACCTTCAAAGTAACACAACAGATCACAAGGTAGCAACCTGAACACAACCTCGCCACACACTGGTAAACCATGCTTTGTGTGTGTTACTCCACTGAGCTGTCTCAGTGGAGGAACGTTAATTTGTAAACATAGGACATGCAGTCTCCTGAAATTAAAAACGATGTTTGTTTTCATAATACCTAAAACAATAAATATGGTAAAAACTCACAATGGGTACACAGCACAGAGCCAGTAGCAGAACGAAACTTGAGGCCTCCCCCTGCAAAGTGTATATAGATGTACAGAGGATGTTCGCAGTTTGACAGGCAGTTTTATAAACACAATAAAGTGTCTATTTGCAAGACGAGCACGCACCACAAGGAGTACCGAAAACGTAACCAAAAGATTAGAAATGTTTTTGTTAGAAAATGGGACTTATTTATAGACCTCAGAATGATGAAACTTTGAGAGGACCTGTCCGGATTTTAACCCCTGATCCGGGGTTGAACAAAGACGCCTAATACCACCTCTCTGCGATTGAACTTGGCTCAAGGGCATAGAGCGCTTTACACAGTGACACTGAACTGATGCAGTCTGCTTGAGATCACATGGTTGCGTGGGTGGAGGAGCTGTGGTTTAGACCAGTGTTTGTGTCTTCCTACTAGTATGAACCCCACCGTCTCTTTCTCGAAGCTCTTTCCGCTGCTCTGCAAACGGTGCCCGAGTGCCCCACATAGTCTGCACAGTCGTCCAATGAGGATGTCCCCCTCGTAGTGCGCATATCTATCTTTTTTTTCTCGAGGATGGGAGGCCCTCTCACTATGAAAACACTGAGAAATGTTGGGGTTTTCAAGAAAGCTCGCCCATAGCTGAGGATTCCTTTCCAAGCAAAAAGTTACATTTTAATTGGTTAACAGTAGCGCCTGTTTTACAGAGCTCAGAAACTGCGGAATTTCTGACTCGCTATATAAAATAGCTTATTGTGCAGGTGCGGCATTTTTTATTGTCTGAAGTTTGCTAAGGAATCAACATGTAGATGTTGGCGCTTACAAAGCACAATGTAGGTTGGAAGCAACAAGCACTGTACATATGGAGGACAAGGAGGTGAATCTGTTGATCTGGTGGGATTCAGCTATTTGCATTCGACTTGATGCACACATTCCTATAACAATAAAATGTGCCTTGGAGCAGTGTTCCGCTCCGAACTTTAGCAGGAACTCCTGGGCGAAAGTACTGTGCTGAAGGGGCCCCCTGCAGCTTGGGGCCCCACCTGCACCGCATGGGCCTCTGTTATGCCCCTGCTGTGAGGGTCTCAAGGAACTGGAATTGCTAACTGCTTCGTGGTGATCTTTTCATTCGAATAGCCAGGTCTTGAGTTCTTTCCTCAATTGCTAGTGCGATGAGGCTGTCCTGAGGTGCAGGGGAAGGTCGTTCCAAGCTTTGGCGGCCAGGTGTGAGAAGAAGCGTTCGCTACTGTTGCTATAGCGTGAGTGTCCAGTCGGTTGGTGGAAGGTCAGCCATCTGCTGATGTATGTATGTCCTTCGTTGTCCTGAGCTTTATATGCGTGGGTCATAATCTTGAACTGGCATCTCTTCTGGATCGGGAGCCAGTGTAGCTTCTTGACGTGGGGTGTGATGCGGGTCCGACTTCTGTAAGAACTGATAGCAATATGTCCTTGAGACACAGCAGACATAAAAAGGTGTGTGAAATGTAAAGCAACTGGAATAACATGGTTAACAAGTGTGTTAATGCAGTTACCTATTCGTGGCAGGCGTGCAACACCCATTGGGCTCACGGGGCTTCAGCACCCCCCCAATCTCCCCCCCCTCCCGGTCATGTGTGTCAGCCCGGGCAGAGACAGCTTCGCGGGCTGGCGAGCATCTACTTGCAGCCGCACCTGAGTACTTAACAGGTCTTTATAAGACCATTTACTTGTAAATGAAGCTTTTGTTGTGTGTCCACCTGTTCTTACAGCCACTCTGTCTATGGTTGGAAGAATTAGCCCCCCTCCGAAATATTTTTCAGCCCCCCCCCCGAAATTTGGCTCTGGTTGCCTGCCTGATTCGTGGCATCAGTTTTCAACCTTCTCTAAATGAGGGCACGTACAGTTCTAATCAGACAGGAGCTTGGGGAGAAAGGTGTGAAGTTAACTTTAGCCTTCTGGCAGGTTCTGCTCTTTTTCCATTTAAAGGGTGAGCAGCGCCCACAATTTAGACTCTTGCACTCTCCAACTAACTCCTCCTTTCTATTAGTCTTGCCTTTGTGTTTATGTTTTTCAGGACCTGTTATTTGTGACTTGTATTCGAAGAGAGTGGGACGTTATTTCGTTAAGTGTTTAGTAGTAGCGTTATGTAACAGGCCAAAACACTTCAAGAATACAACTCCCTACACACAAGCACAACCTTTAAGGATGCGTCTGGACCTCACTGGGTGGGTGCACTCAAGAGTTAGTAGCAATTCTCAGGATCCAGCCGCGACCTGGGGCACTCCACTGGTGCAGATGTTGGATTTGTGGCAGAGAGGCACGGCTCGTGCATCACACCAGAGAGTTCAGGCTAATTTTAGCGGATCTGTAGATACGCACTATTAATAGTTGCCACAACACACACATACTATACTGTCTGCTGAGAGCGCCTTGCTGGTAATCGAGAGTCTCTGCCAGAAGTCCGGTGCGCACATGCCCTGCCCCTCCGCCCCCCCTATCTATTACATGGCAGCAGACACACCATATTCACCACACAATATACCTCCTTGAGCCAAAAGGACAGCCGACACGATTCCCGCCAAGGCCACTTTTCGCAAAACCTGCGCGCGCTTTCCCGCCTCCCTCCCTGCGCTTCCCTTCTTGTTCGTCTACCGAGGAAAAAAGGTGGTGTCAGAGTCGAGCCAAGACCTGGTTTGAGGAGGCTCTTTTAAACACTTGCCAGCCCGGTACCTGTTGGGTACCTCCGGTCCCTTCCCTTCTTGGCCCTGGCAACGCCCCACCCGCACACACATGTGTTTCCACACCTGGTGCTGGACGCGGTTCTTCCAGTCTCTTTTAGGCAACTTGGCAAACACTAGGCTCATGTTCTGGAAACAACGCCTTCAAAACAGCACCTTGCGCAAAAACCGCTTTAAAAATCAACCGGTGACATAACAGACTTCCCTCAGACTCCTGGCGATCCGGGAATCAGGGCGCATCGTTTGACAGAGCCCCTCCCACCACCGCCAGCGGGGAGGAAGGTGACTTAAAAACAAAGCAATTCCATATCTGCCCTGTCCTTGTACCGCGCTTGCATTGAGCAAGAAGGGAAACATCTAGGGAGTGTTTGTTCTAATCTGACTGCGCTCCAGTGTTGCTTAAACGGAGAGGGCGGAGCCCTTGCTGCTGGTTAACCCGATGCACGTTGAAAATTGTGAAGTATACTCGGCTCATTTGTCAGTCGCCGAAGACATCCATTCCTTTGGCCCGTCTAACAAGTGCTCAACTTTAATAGAAGAAAGTGCAGGAACCTAGATTTTTAGGTCCTGCGTTAACTAAGACCATCTGATTTCATTAAAATGATATGTATGGTACATAGATGCCGGGCTTTAAGTGAGCCAGGTCCTGCCGGTGCTGAGCACCAACATTTCTGAAAAGCAGGTGCCCGAGATGGGTCCCTATCAGGCTCTCCGTTCTTTCAGTCACAGCATTTCAGAACTGAAGCATGTTCAGTATTCTACACAACAAAACCATAGTTGTTGCTTATTTATCTTATGCAACTAACAACCATGAAAAAGCCAATAGTCCTGGGATGTTGTAGGCATAATGGAACACGTATTATATATGGATGCATTGACAGAAGCGGCAAACTACTAGTCAGGTGGCACAATATGCACAGATTTTCAGTTTACGTGTTTTTAAGCCACGCTTTTAATTACATCCATCACGCTCCTTTGAGAGACCCCCCAGTTTTTTCATCCCACGTAAAGCCCTGCATAGATGACAAGTTGTAGGTTTGCTTATGACATTTCCATCGTTTTAGTGTTCTCAAGCTGGGCTTGTCCTAGTATTTGTGGGGCCCGTGCAGAATAGGAACATGCGAGGTCCCTATAATTTGCCTAAGATTTAACCTGACAGGAAGGGACCGCCTCATAGGAGGTAATATCAATTGGACATTATTTATATGGCATTGTTTGAAGCTGCTTTGCAAGAAGCTACTTACCTAGTTTTTATATAAGTAAAATGGTTAGAAATAGAATTAATAACCCTAATAAAATACGTACATACATTTTAAATCGCTAATAAATGGAAATACATTAAATTAATTTAACTTAGTTATTGTTCTCTTAAAGGGATGAATGAAAACAATATGCAAATCGGGCTTTCTGACACTAAAAGAGCTCCAAAGGAGAGGTGTAGACTTTACTAATGTGGTGAAAGGACAGTTTTAAGTGTTTTCCCAAAAATTGGAGTCACACCATAGCTCAAGAGGGAGAGAGACCCAGTCCAGCACAACTAGAAAGGGGAAGGATCTGTCTCCAATCAGAAGCATCTAAATGTTAGGATGGCACAGGAGTTTGGATTGTACAGAGTATAGGATTCTAGAATGAACAGTATGGAGTGCTGTCGAAAGAGAGAACCTTTTTAATGCAGTGCACAATCACAAATGGAAAATGTCTTGCAGATGTAGGGTTTCAAATCAAAAACACAGCAGACAGCAGAGAGGTGAGAAGAAATAGCACTGTGATGCAGCAGTCTCAGATGAGGAGCCTAGCACTGTCCTGCATGATTTGAAGGGAACTGAATGCTAAAAGGCGGGAAGCCCACGAGAGAGGGCATTTGCATAATCTAGTGAGAAGATAACTGACTGCACAGCAGCTTCACTGTATTGAGAGGGGAGAAAAAGGATGATTTTGTGTTGCTTATGGATGTAGTAAAAGCAAGTGGATGAAACATAGTTAATCTGATCCGAATTAAAAAAGAGAAGATGCTGGAAAATAAGTCGAAGTTTTTTCTGCTGACTCCATCAAGGTGGGCGATTGACCCAGCTCCACCAGCCACCGTAGAGAACACCATACGGCATGAGAGTCTTTAGAGTGAGAACGCTTGATTTGTCACTTTAAGGCTTTAATGAATTTATCTTTATTCAGTAATCAACTGTTAGCATAAAAGTCCAAACATATTTTTGGGCAGAGAACAGATTGCCTCTGAGGGAAGTGATGTTTGGGTATCAATATGCGCAAGATATCAGCAAGAAGCCAAAGTGCTGTATGAGTAAGACCAACTGGGAATGATATAGATTAAACAGTGGAGACCCGATAAATTCCATGAGTCAGAGGTTTAGTACATAATAGAAATGGGTAGTGAGTGGATTGTTTTAGATTTCTCAAATCAGATAGGGGTAATCCACACCAGGGGGATACTTAAATATGAGGTTGTACTTGTTGATTTATAAGTACTGGCTGGGAAACAGTGTCAAATGTGGTGCTAAGTTTAAGTAGTATTAAGGCTGCTCTAACTCAATGAGCAAGAGTCAGCCTCAAATCATCTGATACAGCACAAATGCTACTTCAAACTCCTAGAGTTGTCAGAAACCGGCACATTGTCAATGAGTAAATTACGTTTTATGAAAGAGATTGGGAAGTTAACTTATTTTTTCTAGGATTCAAATTTTTCTTGCTGGTTCGGACCCTTCTAACCTCCACCTCTCCCCTCCTGTCTCATCCCGCCCTACCTCTGACATCTTTCAGTGGTCCTGCTTTCTTCCATCCATCTCTCACCAATACTTCTCTCTCCACTCTGCTTATGTTCCCTCGCTGGTTCTGTCTCTCATATCCACACATATGATCCATAAACTCACTATGTTCACCCTGTCACTGTTTTGACCAATGAGTACATCCTTCACACACATTTGCACAGAACACCAACTGCAACTGGAATACCGGACCGTTGCTCTGTGTGCTCTGCAGAGAGGCCATGTATTGAATGGTCATGTATTCTGAGCACCGTTTTTGACCCACAGACAGGCACGGTGAGAACGTTGTACTGCCTTCAGCCTCAACCCCAAATCACTCAACTGTAGCCTGTTATAAACACCTGGAGGTGACTCACTACGATGTGTGCCCCATACAAGAATATTATGCTGTGAAATTAAATACAGAAACACACATCCTAGACATAGCTAACACTCTAAGGGAAGGCAAGATTTAGTGAATCATGTAAAATATAAACAGAAGCAAAATCACTGCCATGGATTACCCTATCATGCAGTGAGATTGGATCAGGAAATAGGCTCGGGCAGCAAAATAGAAAAGGCTCCCATTAGTGAATTAGTTAGCTAGAAAAGTGTCACATGTTTCCAAATGAGGGCAGTTTTTAACTTTCAAAGACATGCTGTTTACGTTTTTTGTAAGGTATGGGAGACTACATAGGTCTGATTTAGCTGCAGTCAATGTTTATTTTAATGTTTGTTTTCATATCATGAAAATCAACAGTAAAATTTGCTCACCTGTCTATGAAGCAGGCCAACATACAGCCCATTAAACCTACATACTAACCTGACAGATTAGACCATCACCCACTGCCTGATTGCCCTATAGGCCAGTCCAAGCCAACAACTGTGTTACAAATTGTGCAGACACTGGATCATTGTTTTTGCAGGTAAAGTAAAGGAAATTAATATAGGGTGAGGGTCCGATAGGAGCCTGTTTCAATGTCCGTTTTAATTTATCACCAGGTAAAGACTCGAGGGACCCAGCACACTTAAAGCCCTGATCCAGCCACTTTTACATTTTGATTGCGCTCCTGTGCGTGCACCACTTGTCTGGCTGCTGTACTCGCACCTATCTTCTCCCCCGGCCCCTCTCACTTTATTCTGTTTGTCATACCCCTTTCATTCACCTCTGTGCTCCCTTTCCCTCATCCTGGGTGAGCTGAGCGGTTTTCAGTGTGAAGCGCCGTCATTCTACCTTTTGTTCTGCGCCCTGCAGGCTATCCTTCTTTCCATTCAAACAGGGGCAGGGAGCACTTGTGGGATACTTGTAAAGCGCACTGTTACTCTACCCGAGTGTCCTGGCGCTGTAGACCGCTGGGGAACCCGTCCTGGCTTTCCCTGTGAGATGGTCCCTTTCTGGGTATCTCCAGGGTGAAACCAGGCATCCCCGGCGTCTGTGGGGGGCCGTTGTAGAGATGAGGCAAGCTTAATGCCCAGAGTTACCGAGTGTGTTCCCTGGTTAGAGTAGGCACTGAGGCGAGAATTATCGAGTCCGTTGACCCTGGTCACACTAAGGGCTCTTTAATTACCTGTTTAATCACAGTTATCCTCCTGCAGATGCGGAAATGAGGCCCAGAGAGAGGGGCCAGCCGGCGGAAATTGATAAACATAGAAAAAACGACTACTCTACGACTTGACGATGTGGGGTCTACTACTATGTGCACTGAGAATTATTAAATAAAATCTCGTACTGGATACTTTAAAATGAAAAAGTCACGCTCAACTTCCTAAAGGGGCATCGTCAATGACCCGTTGCTTCTACATGAATCTCAATCAAGAAGGAACGTGAAAATACAAAACAGATTCTTATAATTCAAATATCACATTAGCATTAGTAGAATCAATTCCATAAACAGTCTTCCAGACTGGCGTTGTGTGATTCGTTTTCTTTATTCAAATCATATGCTGTTATCAGTCAGCTTTGTATTGGTTTTAAGTACAAAGTTAACAGCCGACGCGTTTCGTCCCAATCTGGGACATCATCAGGGCTGTGAACAAGGAAAAGAACATACAATCACTGTACAATAGTATTTTTCAGCAAAATCAAAAACTGAATATTTTTACTACTAATACCAGTAGCATGCATTCCTATTGATGATATTTACACAAGAAATATATATATACTCTGCCTATTGAAAAATCTAACAGAAAATATCAAGATGCCACATACATCATTGAATCAAATAATCATGTTGAAGTGGGGAGAAATTAGACCTATTGAAATGACAGCTCAAGATAAACAATAGATCATACTTTTATACATCCTTAATTCAAACGTATCCCTTACTCCTACGTCATCAAGTGACCATCTGTTTAAGAAAATATTGTGACCTGTCGCCAATCAAGAAAAAGGCAAAAAAAGGTGTCCTTAGCTCACCTTCCTCAACGATCCCCGTAGATCAAAATCTCAATGCAATCCTTCAATATCCACACAATCCTCTACGATGATTATTACAGTGAATACCCTTCATCACGAAAAAAATGTGAGAAAACTTTCTTAAAATCCATTCTCCTCCAGTATACAAGATAATGTATCCCCACCTGTAGGAAGGTGGCTACCTGACTATGGTTACCCCAGATTTTTTTGCCTTGTGTTTAGCTGGTTTTTGACTTAGTTGACCTGGTTCCCTGCTAATCAGGGCCCCAGGCCATCTGCTATCTCTGTAAAATGGATTCCATGTACCCTAGGTACATACCACAATTGGAAATGGACTCCTTGTCAGCCCCTGTATAATGCACTATAGGTGCCCAGGGCATAGGGGCCACCAAGGCCTACCAGGGGCTGCAGCATATCTTTTGCCACCCCTGGCTGGTTCTTAAATTGACACAACTGGCTGATCACTCAGCTGGGGTAAGGTGGTGTAATCACCCCTTACTTAGATATAGTATACCTATATCTAAACCTATATCTGGACACATATTAACCTGTGAGCCACTCCTATGGAAGGCCTCATCAATCCTGGAGGCAGAGTGCGTGGTTTAATGTGAGATGGAGCTCTAGCATGAGCTGAGCCTGTCTGCAGGTGTCGGGAACAACTCCCTAAGCTGTTTCAGGATAATGCCATACCATATACTCTTAAGCGCCTTATAATCCTCGCGGTTATATAGCAACTTTGGTTTGGCTTTATCAAAACATGTCGTGTAAGGTGTCATACGATTTGGAATACTATCCCCTCACCATTTCTGGTGACGGGGATAGCATTCCACCCCTCTAGAGGGGTAAGACATGTTACTTTACTTAAATGCGGTTAATTTCTAAAAGGACCTTGGATCCACAAAATGGATGCCTCTGCCACAGACACGAGTCTGACCCCCTGAAGCTGACCGAAACTCAGCCAAATGGGGCCTGGACAAAGGGTTTCCTGTCGCAGGGAGGTGCTACACCCCCTCAGACAGGAGATAGTGGATTGTAGCGGGGAGGTTTGAAAGAAACCAGACACTGCCTGGGGAGCACAAGGCTGCCCCTTGCATAATCCGGCCAAACCGGTTCTGGGGCACTCCAGCCCTCGTGCCAGGGCGGCCTGGATCAAAGGAAAGGGGTGTATCCACCCCCTTCCTGGGTCCCACCCATAGGAGGGGACCTAGCAGGTAATCCAGCCCCCAAAATTAGTATAAGACTGGGAGCAGTGCCAATGCACTTCAGATTATCCTGATGAAACATAAGAAACGAAACTCTGGACCCTTCGACATCCTACTCGACGTAGAAGCCCGAAGAATCTCCCTTGTGGTCAAGGAGTGACCACCCTGTGCAAACAGGCACCATCCAGCCATCGACATCTGCTCTGTCGCAGTTCCTGCCGGAACTCGAGCAACAGAGATCAACGAGATCAAGCTTGCCTGCCTTCCAACAGCCCGATCCACAGTCCCTGCAGAGCTGAGACCCGTGGAGGCGACCGGAAGCGTGGGGCACGCCATCTTGGAAAGACCACGAGACGCTGACTGTGCAGCCCACAAGTGACCCTCAAAGCTGTACACCGGGGTTTGAGAAGCCCCAACCCTGAGCCACAATTGCACCGAAGTTCAGCCCTCCACACTCGACGAGTGCTGCGTGGGGCCCTTCTGCTTCTTTTGGCTCAACGCGTTGGCCCGGTCACTTGCCAGCCGGCTTGTGGCCCCTGTGTCGACGAAACTTGACATTCAACCTGCGATTCTGGTTGCTCCAGATTTGCACCAGCTCCCCTGAAAAGGAGCCCCCGCTCTGACCCTCCTGGTTCGAGTGAGAAGCAATCTCCCGGTTCCGCGTGGATTGCTTTTGCCAAGTGTTGTTTGCTCCAATCTTGAAGCCAACAGTGCCGACGGCGAGAGCCTGCGTGGGACAGATCGTGACCTGCTCCTGGATGTCGTAGATGCCCCAGAGCCTACGTGACAGCGGAGAAAATCTCCTCGACGACCACCTGATTGCGCCCGACATTGCCTGGTTCCGTCCTGGTTCCAGCCTGGTCACTGCTGAGTGACCCAGACTCTGTCCCCTCTGCTTTCAGGTACTTTTCGACTTGAGTCCACCCTTGGACTCCACCGGACACTTCTCTTTCACCCCGCCTGCAGCCCTTTCAGCTTCAAGCAACAAGAGCCTGCGTGACGAAACCCGACTCAACTTCGACCCTGTGCACCCGCTTCCTGTGGGTGAGGTAACTTTGCTCCGCCGGTGTTCCCACACTGGTACACATCACTAGGGTCTGTGTCTTAAGTTTTGTTCCTCTAGGTTCAGCGGAAGTGTCCTTAAACTTTAACTTTACAACTTTTACGCACCATTGGTTAACATTGGTGCATGCGTGCGCTTTCCGCACTGCACCCGAATCCCGTGGGCCTCTCCCGACTTCAGCATTGCTTGTCCCGACTGCTCCCAGCGATTCCCTAGGCCCTAGGCCTAACCACTGTTCGATTGGTATCTCTTATACCACTTGTTTAGTATATGGTTTGAGTGGCCCCCCGCCCTCATCCATAATTGTGCAACTTTGTATGTTTAAACTGTGCTTTTGATTTAACCCTTGTGCCCCTTTATTCATAAAGAATACTGGGGATTGTTTTTAGTAATAAAAACATATATTTTTATAATATATACTTGTGTGGTGTCCTTTCATTTGATATTACAGGATTGTATGTGGTAAAACAGCTCGCTTAACACGACCTCTTAAGTTAAGCCTTTAGGCTGCTTAGTCCATGCTACCCCTAGGATACCTTGTCTAATAAGGTTGACTTACAACCAGACACCATAAGGGACTGTTTGGTCTGATAACAGGTGGTTCCAGAATTGGAAACATCACCTATCAGGCCAACTTCTCACATTGGTGAGCAGCGGTGCGGATTTGAGCTTGCTGTTGTTTTACCATTGCAATCTTTTATCAAATTGAAAGATCACATCAAGTACCTCTAGGTACATATAAATCAAAAGCTTAGCATATTTAAGTTCTACTGAACTTAGTAGTTGTAGATTAAAGGGATTAGCACACCCTGACTACAACTCACTAGCAAGGTACAGTAGGGAAACACTTAGTGTAGGTAGGTGCATCACTTACACCACACTAGAGTCATGTCTGACACAGGAAAAGCCTCAGGGTCTGCTCCTGTGACAGTTGACCTTACCAAGGCAACTTCCAGCTATGACAAATTAACCCGAAAGGACTTGATTGCCTTGTGCATCTCAAGAGGGTTAAAAAGGGGCAGAAGTCCCACCAGTCCTATCCTGATAGCCATTCTAGAACAGGATGACTTAGAGAAGGCGAATTCAGTTTCCTTAGAGTCAGGAGATGGAGTGAACCCCCCTGTAACTGATACCCCTCCAGAAGAAGAAGAAGAGGAGGAAGAGGAGGAGGAGGAGGACTCAGATGTAGAGGACCCAGAAAAACAGGATCAGAGGGGTAGCCAGGTCCTAGTTGCCAGGCTTAACCAGGCCAACTTAGACCTGCTGGGAAATGGAGAGGGCCAGCACCTCCCCAGATCCCCCTATGTCATTCTCCCAGGCAACAGAAGAGTGAGATCTCCCTCAGGGGACTCTCATATTTCTAGTGCCTCAAGAGAATCTCAGAGAGGAATGACTGCCTCTCAGAAGATAGAGCATAGGGCCAGAATGAGGGCTGTCAAACTCCAAATAGAGAGGGAGGAGGTAGCCTTGGCTCAAGCTACACTTGCCTTGGCAAGAGAGCAGAAATTGTGTGGCTTAGATGCCACTGGTGGCAGCAATATTCCTAAAGAGAAACCCAGGTCCTATGATAGTAGAAACCTGACAAAGATTGTGCCCCCCTACAAGGAAGGGGATGACATCCACAAGTGGATAACTGCTCTTGAGAGAGCCTGCATGGTACAGCAGGTTCCTGAGGAACAGTGGGCAGCAATCTTATGGTACTCCTTTTCAGAGAAAGGGAGAGATAAGCTCCTCACTGTTAGACATGAGGATGCAAACAATTACAAAGTCCTGAGGAGTGTGCTAATAGATGGGTTTGGCTTAACCACTGAACAGTACAGGTTGAAGTTCAGAGACACCCAGAAGACACAGACACAGGACTGGACTGATTTTGTAGATTGTGCTACTAAGGCTCTGGAGGGTTGGCTAAATGGCAGCAAATTACATGACTTCACAGGATTGTATAATTTGATTATGAGGGAGCAGATCCTAAGTAATTGTCAGAACCAGCTCTTACACCAGCACCTGGTGGACTCAGATTTGACCTCTCCCCAAGAATTGGGAAAGAGGGCAGATAAATGGGTCAGAACCAGGATTAGGCCTAAGAATCAGGACAGTAACCAGAAGAAGGAGTCTACCAAGCCCCAAGAAAAGGGTGGGGATAAAAGTAAGGAAAAGACTTCCCCAGGGCCCCAAAACTCCAAGAATGGGGGTGGGTCCCAAGACACTTCTTCAACTGAGAAAAAGCCCTATTGCCATGTCTGTAAGCAGGTTGGGCATTACAAAACAGACAACTGTTGTCCCAAGAATGGCAATAAAGAAAATATACCTCCAAAGCCAGCTCCAACACCTCCTGTTACTGTCGGCAGTAATCCCCCAGGAAGTGGGAGCACACCCAGGAATCTGGGTGGGTTTACTTTTGGAGCCCAGGAGGACCCTGGCCTATCCAGGTCCCCATCCCCAAATAATCTTGTTTACGAGACTGGCATGGGGTTTGCCAACTTCTCTGATTGCCCAAATACTTTGAGCAAATATAGACAAGAACCCATCATCAATGGTTTGAGAGTTGAAGCTTTTAGAGACACAGGGGCTAGCATCACCATGGTGGCTGATTGTATAGTCCCCTCTAAGCAACTTTGACCTGGTGCCACATACCAGGTAACAAACATTGATGGCATCCAAACAAATCATCCCATGGCAGTAGTAAGTCTCAGCTGGGGAGGTGTCACTGGCCCAAAGAGAGTGGCAGTGTCATCAAACTTGCCTGTGGACTGTCTACTTGGTAATGATTTGGAAATCTCAGCCTGGGCTGAGGTTGAACAGGAAATCCATTCTAGAATGGTAAATTCCAATGGAAAGGTTAGTGGGGCTGTAATGGCTACAGCCCCAATTCAAGATGTCCTTCCTGAAAAGGTTGGTAGGGCTGAGCAACTCTCTGCCCCATCTCTAGCAAAAGCTCTTCCTGAACAGAATAGCAAAGCTGTTATGATAACAGCAGAAACCCAAACTGAGTCTCCTCCTGAAAAGGTTGGAGGGGCTGTGATGGCCAAAGCCCAAACTCAAACTGATATGTGTGTTGTAAAGCCTGAATTGATGGATAACTCCACACAAACTGAGAGCACAGAGGAGGACAAGAAATCTCCCCCTCACCAGACTTTAGGAAAGGATCAGCCTCCTCAGGGAACTGATCTTACCCCTGATGAAGGAACTGCCCCAGAGGTGGTTAGGCCTAGCCTGACAGAGCCTCTGATGTCAGTGGACCCTTCTCAGGTGGGACCCAGTCTGGAGCAGGTAACCTGCCCCTCTCTACCTTGCCTTACTCAGCCCTGGGCTGCAGAGGACAAGAAGGACAGTGAGACCCAGAGGGCCCCCTGTCAAATAAAGCACCCCCATCAACAGATTAGGGGCACCAAACCTAGTAGCCCTAGTGAGGTGAAAACTTTAAAAACTCCTGAGGGAGCCCCCTTAAAAGTAGTTAGGGACCTCCCACAGATGGATTCTGTTGGGCACAGCCAAACCTGGGACCCAACAGGCCCAAACCTGAACTGTCCCTCCAGCAAGCCAAACAGAGGGACCCAGCCTCCAGCTTTAGGTAGCCAGAGGTTGACCCTGAGAGCACAGTGCAACTCAGTTAAAGAAAGAAAGGCACACATGGTGGAAGATAATTGGAGGAAGCTGAGCCCAAAATTAGTGGAGCCTCACTTCAATACTCCATATCCAAACCAGCCTTTAACTTTGCATAAACACACCCAAGGTAGTGATTCCCTATGGTGGAGACCCTCTAATACCCCAAGGGTGAGGGACTGCTTAGTGGACCATGAGACAGGGGGTACCCATGCTAGTGCAGGTACTTCCTTATATGGCCACTCAGGCAATATAGGCTTACCTGGCCAAGGATAGCCTTATCTCCTTTCGTTTGGGGGGGGGGGGGGGGTTGTGTAGGAAGGTGGCTACCTGACTATGGTTACCCCAGATTTTTTTGCCTTGTGTTTAGCTGGTTTTTGACTTAGTTGACCTGGTTCCCTGCTAATCAGGGCCCCAGGCCATCTGCTCTCTCTGTAAAATGGATTGGAAATGGACTCCTTGTCAGCCCCTGTATAATGCACTATAGGTGCCCAGGGCATAGGGGCCACCAAGGCCTACCAGGGGCTGCAGCATATCTTTTGCCACCCCTGGCTGGTTCTTAAATTGACACAACTGGCTGATCACTCAGCTGGGGTAAGGTGGTGTAATCACCCCTTACTTAGATATAGTATACCTATATCTAAACCTATATCTGGACACATATTAACCTGTGAGCCACTCCTATGGAAGGCCTCATCAATCCTGGAGGCAGAGTGCGTGGTTTAATGTGAGATGGAGCTCTAGCATGAGCTGAGCCTGTCTGCAGCTGTCGGGAACAACTCCCTAAGCTGTTTCAGGATAATGCCATACCATATACTCTTAAGCGCCTTATAATCCTCGCGGTTATATAGCAACTTTGGTTTGGCTTTATCAAAACATGTCGTGTAAGGTGTCATACGATTTGGAATACTATCCCCTCGCCAGTTCTGGCGACGGGGATAGCATTCCACCCCTCTAGAGGGGTAAGACATGTTACTTTACTTAAATGCGGTTAATTTCTAAAAGGACCTTGGATCCACAAAATGGATGCCTCTGCCACAGACACGAGTCTGACCCCCTGAAGCTGACCGAAACTCAGCCAAATGGGGCCTGGACAAAGGGTTTCCTGTCGCAGGGAGGTGCTACACCCCCTCAGACAGGAGATAGTGGATTGTAGCGGGGAGGTTTGAAAGAAACCAGACACTGCCTGGGGAGCACAAGGCTGCCCCTTGCATAATCCGGCCAAACCGGTTCTGGGGCACTCCAGCCCTCGTGCCAGGGCGGCCTGGATCAAAGGAAGGGGGTGTGTCCACCCCCTTCCTGGGTCCCACCCATAGGAGGGGACCTAGCAGGTAATCCAGCCCCCAAAATTAGTATAAGACTGGGAGCAGTGCCAATGCACTTCAGATTATCCTGATGAAACATAAGAAACGAAACTCTGGACCCTTCGACATCCTACTCGACGTAGAAGCCCGAAGAATCTCCCTTGTGGTCAAGGAGTGACCACCCTGTGCAAACAGGCACCATCCAGCCATCGACGTCTGCTCTGTCGCAGTTCCCGCCGAAAGTCGAGCAACAGAGATCGACGAGATCAAGCTTGCCTGCCTTCCAACAGCCCGATCCACAGTCCCTGCAGAGCTGAGACCCGTGGAGGCGACCGGAAGCGTGGGGCATGCCATCTTGGAAAGACCACGAGACGCTGACCGTGCAGCCCACGAGTGACCCTCGAAGCTGTACACCGGGCTTTGAGAAGCCCCAACCCTGAGCCACACTTGCACCAAAGTTCAGCCCTCCACACTCGACGAGTGCTGCGTGGGGCCCTTCTGCTTCTTTTGGCTCAACGCGTTGGCCCGGTCACTTGCCAGCTGGCTTGTGGCCCCTGTGTCGACGAAACTTGAAATTCGACCTGCGATTCTGGTTGCTCCAGATTTGCACCAGCTACCCTGAAAAGGAGCCCCCACTCTGACCCTCGTGGTTCGAGTGAGAAGCAATCTCCCGGTTCCGCGTGGATTGCTTTTGCCAAGTGTTGTTTGCTCCAATCTTGAAGCCAACAGCGCCGACGGCGAGAGCCTGTGTGGGACAGATCGTGACTTGCTCCTGGACGTCGTAGATGCCCGAGAGCCCACGTGACAGCGGAGAGAAGCTCCTCGACCACCACCTGATTGCGCCCGACATTGCCTGGTTCCGTCCTGGTTCCACCCTGGTCACTGCTGAGTGACCCAGACTCTGTCCCCTCTGCTTTCAGGTACTTTTCGAATTGAGTCCACCCTTGGACTCCACCGGACACTTCTCTTTCACCCCGCCTGCAGCCCTTTCAGCTTCAAGCACCAAGAGCCTGCGTGACGAAACCCGACTCAACTTCGACCCTGTGCACCCGCTTCCTGTGGGTGAGGTAACTTTGCTCCGCCGGTGTTCCCACACTGGTACACATCTCTAGGGTCTGTGTCTTAAGTTTTGTTCCTCTAGGTTCAGCGGAAGTGTCCTTAAACTTTAACTTTACAACTTTTACGCACCATTGGTTAACATTGGTGCATGCGTGCGCTTTCCGCACTGCACCCGAATCCCATGGGCCTCTCCCGACTTCAGCATTGCTTGTCCCGACTGCTCCCAGCGATTCCCTAGGCCCTAGGCCTAACCACTGTTCGATTGGTATCTCTTATACCACTTGTTTAGTATATGGTTTGAGTGGCCCCCCGCCCTCATCCATAATTGTGCAACTTTGTATGTTTAAACTGTGCTTTTGATTTAACCCTTGTGCCCCTTTATTCATAAAGAATACTGGGGATTGTTTTTAGTAATAAATACATATATTTTTATAATATATACTTGTGTGGTGTCCTTTCATTTGATATTACAGGATTGTATGTGGTAAAACAGCTCGCTTAACACGACCTCTTAAGTTAAGCCTTTAGGCTGCTTAGTCCATGCTACCCCTAGGATAGCTTGTCTAATAAGGTTGACTTACAACCAGACACCATAAGGGGCTGTTTGGTCTGATAACAGGTGGTTCCAGAATTGGAAACATCACCTATCAGGCCAACTTCTCACACCACCCTTATTACTTTCGTCTCTTACCGGATTCAAGTATTTGAAATCCGTGACGCACTCCTTGCTCCTGGCCCGATAATTCCAGAATGCAAGGGAGACCCGTTTCCCTGTCCTTTCAAAGTTCCCGTTCACCAATCATGAGCATAGAGGCCTCCCGCCAATATGAACATCCGCCCACTCTCTTGTACAAGGCTAGCGTCCCATCACGTCCATGGGAAGCTAGGAGAATGGATTTTAAGCAAGTTTTCTCACATTTTTTTCGTTGAAGCTAGTCATTGTTGGAGCAAGAGTATTTGGAGCTAATATTGATTGAAAATGAAATATAATTGGTTTGTGTAATGGACACCTGTAAGGGTAAGAGCGATTCAGTTGGGCGAACAGGGGACCCATGTAGGAGATTACAGTAAACAGGGCTTATCCCTCTTGACTTTATCTTATAATATCTTTTATGAATTGTCTTTTTCAGTCGGTGTATTGTCTGGATAAAAGGATTGTGAATAGAATTGAAGATTTAGGGAATAATCGATGTGGTTGCACTCCATAAGGTTACGAGTTAACTTATATAGGTGAGTAAAACTGTGAACCCAGTTTGTATTGGGGTTTCTATTCTTGCAGGGTGTTAACCTCGGGATATTCTATGAGTATTAGACTTTTCAAAGGTGCTCTAGATCAATACCCATAACTACACAATGTTACTGGGGGACTAGCCTAATACCTGGGGATGGGAATTGGTCTTTGCCCAACAGTCACGTCATGAAGATTGATTGACAGTAAATTTTGAGGAAACTTTCATATTAGGGCACTAGAGTCAAAATCTTCACCTTTTCCTTATAGAGATCTGGTTTTACTTATGATGAAGGGTATTCACTGTTATGATCATCACCGAGGATTGTGCGGATATTGAAGGATTGCATGGAGATTTTGATCTATGGGGATCGTTGAGGAAGGTGAGCTAAGGACACCTTTTTTTGCCTTTTTCTGGATTGGCGACAGGGCACAATATTTTCTTAAACAGATGGTCCCTTGATGACGTAGGAGTAAGGGATACGTTTGAATTAAGGATGTATAAAAGTATGGTCTATTGTTTATCTTGAGCTGTCCTTGCAATTGGTCTAATTTCTCCACACTTCAACATGATTATTTGATTCAATGATGTATGTGGCATCTTGATATTTTCTGTTAAATTGTTCAATAAGCAGAGCATATATATTTCTTGTGTAAATATCATCAATAGGAATGCATGCTACTGGTATAAGTAGTAAAAATGTTGAGTTTTTGATTTTCCTGAAAAACACTATTGTACAGTGATTGTATGTTCTTTTCCTTGTCCACAGCCCTGATGATGCCCCAGATGGGGACGAAACGTGTCGGCTGTTAACTTTGTACTTAAAACCAATACAAAGCTGACTGATAACAGCATATGATTTGAATAAAGAAAACGAATCACACAACGTCAGTCTGGAAGACTGTTTATGGAATTGATTCTACTAATGCTAATGTGATATTTGAATTATATGAATCTGTTTTGTATTTTCACGTTCCTTCCTGATTGAGATAAACATAGAAAAAATATAAACTCTTAGGGGGCCCCCTGGGCCTCCAAACTCTGGAGTTTTTTGAAAGTGGGAGGTCCCATGGCTGCGGGCAAACGTGGGCTCTTGGGCATGCCTAGTGCCGGCCATGTACTTTAATGTGACTTTTCCATCTTTTGAGTGTTCTAACGTGGTTCATTCCAAACCCTTATGTGTGTGACACTTCATTGCGCGTATAAAAAAGCTGTTACCTGCACCTAACTAGTTACACATCTGGAATCCCTCATTTTGCGCAATGCAACGGTTTGGAAACAGTATGAAAACACCTGCAATTCTGCCCGCCTTTGTCACTTGGCCCGGTGTCAGGGCGAACAATAGGCGGTCAGCCAACTTCAGACCTGGAACAGCTCCCTGCTACTTTGAACTAAACAGGGGTGAAAATAGCTTGCGACACTGGTTATACATGTCCCCATGGCTATCCATGGCTCCAGAGCAGCTCTCACTCAGCCTGGCTTGGCAATTCTGTGCTTTAAGTTCAAATCAGGGAGGAGAGGAAACAGGCTAGAACTGTCGACCTCGTAGCTGGGGAACCAGGTTCGAGTCTCGGGAAGGACGCTCAACATCTTGTGATCCTGGGCAGATCACCAAATCTCCCTGCCCCTAACAAAAATAAATGTGTCCTTCTGTAGCAAAACTGGTGCTCATGTAAAGCGCTCTGATACCCGATGTCTCGGGTCTAGTTCGCACTATATAAAACTCTAAAAAAAAAAAGTTTGCCATAGGGTTGGGAGAAGTGTTATTTCATTGCAGAGTACATGAGAGCAAATTCCGATGCGGAGCAGAAAAATATTGCAAATGTAATCACACTTGTATGGAAGCAGCGTCCGAATGAGGCAGAACATGTGCCCGGTCAACAAAATAAAAGAGGCTCCCCATTAGTGAATTAGAAACCTGGGGAGATGCGGTTCAAGATCTTTACTCCACACACAGAGACACCCTCTTATGCTTCCTTTGACTCCCCCACAACTTTCCACCCAGTGCCCAGGTGCCCTTGGATCTTCACTGGTACAATACTTGATCAGTGACATTCCAAGGACAGGCCCAAGCACATCTCCTCCTCCCCACCCACCTCTATAAAGATTAAGAAAAGCCACTAGGAAAAACTGGTTTCTAGGACTGCCAAAAACGATAACAATAGAAAAGTTAAAGAAACAATTTACTATATATATTTTTCAAAAAATGAACAAATGGTTTAGCTCATCCTCAGTTCCTACAAGCCATCAAATGAGAAAGTTACTGCTTCGATGGATGTAAAAGCAAATATTCTGTTTTAATATCCAATTTTGACTACTTATCACCTAAATCATAGTTGGGGTGCAGAGACAGTATATCGAGCCATAAATAATGAGTGACATGGATATCGAATCAAGAATATCGTGGAATAAGAATATCAAGGTAAATTAATATTGATTTTAAAAATATCGAAATTTGAGTAAGTATGAAATATTGAATTTAAAAACATCAATGTAAAAATATAGCTGTTCATAAAGTGATTTTTTGGTAATTTTATTTTGAAGTATAGTATATAAGTTTTTTTGGTTGATGCTCTTTGTAGTTATTTTATGTTTCTATTTATTTATTTTTAGGAAAGAATATATTTTAAAAAAATGATGATTTATATTTTTAGGAGCAGGATGTTGGGTTATTAAAGGATAAGTGTGGAGAGTATTTTAAAATATATTTGTTTGAAATAAATAATTTTTATAACATTTTATGTTCAATTTATTTTTGCAATTCATTAAAAAAAAAAAAAAAATAAGAATTTATAAATAATATTAAAAAATAAAGATTTTGGGGATTTAATAGTTTTTTGTTTGGTTGTGAAGGGTTGATAAAAAAACATTTTTGAATGAAAATATTTTAGTTTTATGATTTAAAAATGTGTTGTAATAAAAACAAATGTTGGTTCTATTTGTATTTTAAATATTTTAATTTATTCAAGTTTATTTTATGACTAATATATATACAATATGTTTAGTAGTTGAAATTGATGTCTTTAAAAAATGTTTCCGAAGATTTTATATTTTTAAGTGAAAAACAAATACAGTTGTGTATTTTATCATTTTTACAAAAATGTATACATTTTAAATGTATAAAAAAAATAATTTCTGTTTTTAAAAAATGTAACAAAAATGTATAAATTTTGAATTTATGAAAAAAATAAATTAACAGTTCAAAATATTTGTGGAAATTAAAAAAAGAATGATTTTCAAATGATTTACAATGCCTCCATGGAAAACTGCTAGGAAGTGCAGAATAACAGATGGAGAGTACGGGCTCATGTTCCTCAGTAGCCACAGGCCCTATTAACCCAAAAATAGACTTTCACTGCGCTGTCAACTTCACAAGGGAGCTGTGCTTTAGGGAGCAATATTGATTCTGAAATCTCCTGCACCCTGCATGTTGGGAACACACCCACTTTGTACAACTTCACACCAGCCATTGCAGTAGTCCTGCCAGATAACATTCCTCTTAAAATGCATATCCTGGACAGCCTTCACTCTGGCAGATGCAGCCTCCACAAAGCCACACTTATCATGCCACTATTGCAGATCAACCCTAGCAGTGTGGTGTCCAAATCCCTGGAAGTGGCACAAGGCAGTGCCACTGCTAGGTGATGGCAAAAACACAAGATGCAGGAGAGCATTATCTTCCTAGAAAGTAAAATACAGCCTTGGCCTGTAACTGGGAGAGTGATGAAAAAAACATCTGTGGACCTACTAAGACTCACACAATGAGATAGTTTGCATCCTGAAAGTTGCAGATCCTTAAGTACCAAAAAACATGAAGCTCATGCATCACACTCTGCTCACCCGCCATCACCTCTTGTGGAGGATACTGCCCAGCGAGGAGATAAACACAATTGGCCCAGTTAAGACACAAACTTGACGTACCCTGCAAATTTGATTGTGTCACAGAAATATCTGGAATGTCCCTGCAGATGGCCTGAATTTAGAGCAGCATGTTGTCTGCATCAATGGATACTACATGTACTTCATCACCCAGTGGAACGCACCATGCTTAACACACCTAACAAATTTGCTGGACTAGTGGGAAAAGGGGACAGCCCCGACGAGTCCCCCTTCACAATCTAAATGAGGTTGACAATTAACTTGGGCGGTTGTCTTGGTATAAAAAAAAACATATGTTCTTTTGCAGCTGCCCTGCTATGTCCAGTTTTGACAGAGTGGTAAACATGTATACACATTTAACTGTATTGAATGCTTCCACAAATTCCAGCACTAAGCAGGCTATGTAGGGACACCTCCCCTTGACCAGCTACAGAACCCTATTTAGCATATGAATGTTAAGCATTGTGGATCTATCAGGGATTGAAACCTTTTGGATACCTGGCACTAGATGCTGTATGTGTACCAGCAGGCGGGGCACGACTACTGTACTAAAGTTTAAACAATTCCTTGCAAGAATGGACAAAGGATATTTTGGATGTCAGTTCAGCTAAGTCAATGTTGGGTTTTAACAATGTACACAGAAGAGTTCACCGCATAGATTGTGGGTCTATCCAATCACTCAAGGTGGCTGTAGAGAGCTACAGTTACCTGTGGGCAAGTACAAGATCATTGACCCTATCAAGACTGGGTGGGAGGCTGTCCAACGCATGATTTGTCAAAGTGGTAGTGCGCATAATCACCTTGGATATCTCTTGTACCAGCCAACGGGTTGTTGATCACTGCATGTGCTGCCAGAGCAACTACAGATAGATTCAATCCAGTCAGGTGTGGAAAAGTAAATTTTGCCATGTTCTGTGTCCCTACGCCTCATCCATCATATGTTATGTGTGCATGACCAATATGCATATGTTATTCCCCATGTCCGATTAATGACGCAGTTCCAGTTGTGTCCACCTTTAGTATGCTAGTTTCCAGTCTTCGTGAATACTACGAATATCAGGCATATGTAAAGTAATGTTGCCACGTTTCCCAGTGTGCACGTTATTCCATTATAAAGTCCCCGTTTCCAGGCCTCAAAAGGGCCCGGACCCTGGATTCAGCTCCTGTCTCCTGAAAGCCTCGCTGAGGAGCGGTACAGCCCCCACCTGTATCCTCGACCCTTCACTTACTTCCTGCCTCGCAGTGCCCGGTGCAGCTTGGCTCTGCCTCTGAGTCTGCCAAGAGTATGTTATGATTCCAGCTATCAGTTCAGTCCTTCTTCTCTGCATTCCTAAGCTACTGAACTGCATCAATAGTTTCCGTCATTGTCTAGCCTATTCGGCTCCACGTTAGAGAAATACTGTATTAATGGTCATTTAATATTCTTCATCACGCACTACATGTAGAATAATGCATGGTCCAGTCTTAGAATCAAGTTAGCTTTTCCCCTCATGACTTCTAGTTTATATCAACATGTTCCCTAAACATCAGATACCAGATAGGGTTTAGGTACATGTCGCTCCGACCCTCCAGACTCTAGTCTCTGCTCCTAGCACAGAGTTCGTAGCCCCAGCTTCTCCTAGTAACACGTCATTGCCAATTTTCGCGCACCATTAGGTTAGAGGTCCCGGCTCCTTAGGTAGCCCCCTCCAATGTTTCCGCCCATTCATGACATATTCTGTTACGTTTGCACCACATGTCTATGTATACGCCCAGTTACACCTCTTTTTACTGTTATCTTTCGCGACTGCTACACGTCACGCCTTCTGCTCCACCCACTGTTACGCCTACTGCAATGTAATGCTATGTGTTTGCGCTATGTATATAAGTCAATGTATTGTTATTAAAAGTTAGCGCGCTCATCCCAGACCTAGCCCCAGCAGCTGCTGGGCCTCTTTTCCCCTGCTGGGCCCCAGTTGTCCTGCTGGGCCCTGTCACTCTGTTCCCATACAGGTTGTCCTGATCCTGTCCTTATGCTGTAATAAACCTGCAGAAACTCCTACTACCTCGAATCTTGACTCTTATTTATTGAGCTATCTGTTATACTATATGCTTAGTCAAAAATAGGGTATTATTTATTTATTTACCACATAATGGCGCCCGAACAGGGACTTGCCCTTTCCCCACGCGTCGGTGAAGCCACGCCGACCCCCTGACCCTCTGCAGCCGTGACGGAACCATACCGGCCACGTGCAGATATTTCTGCTTCAAGTATCCCTCAGGCCCACGGAGGAGACGGAGGAGGCGGTCCAGCATCCAAACGAGACGGTGGAGGAACGCGGCGAGTCCCGACCAGAGCCCAAGCCGAGAGTCCAAGGTCCGAGGTATCCGGAGGCCCACCCGTAACTGAAGTCCGAAGTCCGAAGTCCGTCGTCGTAGCAGTCCAGTCCCGTCCGAGGCTTTCCGTTCCGTGCTGCCCGGTGAGTACCATTGCTGGGGTAGTATCTAGACAGGACCAATCTAAATTGACTCCTGGTCCGTGGGTTGGTGGTGCCCAGACTCACAAACGAAGTGTTCACCTAGGTGGATACGGGTCTTGATGCGTCCCTTTATGGGACCGGTATGTTCCGTACTGTTACAGCAGTGCATCCAGTAATTCTAGTCTGTTCCGTTCTCGAGAAAATTCTTGTATTTCTGTTCTCAGTATTTTCAGGTAATATTCTGTTCGAACTGTTATGTTATGATATTGTTTAATGTATTTCCAATGTCGTGGTATGCCTGAATTGTTTTCCCAATTGTTATTGTTCTTCGTGTATTGTATTGTGTTCCGATTCAAGTTTACAATGCCGCTCTTTTCAAGATTACGACAGTTAAAAACTAGAAAGGGTCTGTTAGAGGAAGCGGTTCCTGTCCCACCTAGGGACAGTCCAGGTCACTTTATGTATCAGAAACATGGCATAAGCGCCATACTGTATCTAAATTTATGGGTAGAGTATACCAAACAGTTAGAAGAAAAGTATAGATGGCCCGTATCGGGTACATGGGATGCCGAATGTATCATGCGAGTAGAAGAAGCATTATGGAAAAAGAAAGCCAGACAGTCACAGAAAGATGCCATCGAGTTATGGCGTAAAGAAGCTCATAAAAGAACCGAAAAGGAAGTCAGAAAGTCAGAGTTAAGTAGAGAATCCCAAGAACGAGCCCAAGAAAGAGAATTAATCGAGATAGGTGAACAAGTCAAAGCCGAACAGTCAGACAGACAGAGGCATGCCCTCATTAAGGGTATGTATCCTCTTCTTGCCGAAGGTGTGCAAAAAGCGACCCCAGAGGCATCTAGTAATCTCCCGCCACCATTAGTTCCGACCAAGCTACGTCACAAACCGACCGCAGCTGATATTTTTATTTCGTCCTATCTGGACGACACAGTCCCAGAATATGCAAATCCTGTTCGCGCTCCGCCAGTCCCTGCAAATCAGGCACTTCCCGCTCCTCCAGACACCGGAGTACCTGTTACGGTACCCCCGGTCCAGCCTACAGTTCCATTTCCCACTCTGCCAGGACGTAGAGCCTCAGTAGACGACTCCAGTCTAGGGGCCGCAGGAGGAGCTACTCCTCAAACCCCGCCGCCACACAAGCGTTTATCAGCACTCGAATTACATGCTCAAGCATCACAGCGTACTCCTAAAAGTAATAAGTCTGTCACAGAAATCAGACAAGCCCTTAACGAATGTGTCTATGATCCAGTTCCAGGCGAATATAATATGGTTTTATATTCCTTACGTGTAAGGAGAGTGACCGAGTATCTAGTCACCTTACCGAATATGAAAGAAGATCTAGACAGAATATACCGTTTCATCCGTACAGGGGATGATCCAGAAAGTATTGGCGAGATTATGTCTCAAAGGAAAGCCGAGATCCAGCTCATGATATTAAAGTTCCTGATCAATTGTCTAATAAGAGAACAAGATTACCCGTCTAAAGATCCCGCCGAAATGAGAATCCTGACAAGGTGGAGTGATAATATAGCCGAGGGTAAGCACAAGACCGTTAGTGCCATGGAGAGTATGTACAAGAAAATTCGTAAAGAAATAATAAGGTTACACGAACAGCGTAAAACAGCACAAGTAAGCGAGAAAGAAAGTATCTCTGATCCTGAAGAGGAAGACGAGAATTCCGACAGAATAGCGTATGTAGGAAAATCTAGATTTCCAGATCGCCATTTACGTCTAGAACACAAGTCTATTTTTCATCATCCAGCACCAGAACAAGGTTCTCTAGAACAAGTATTTCAAGCTACCGATCACATTCTGAAATCACGAATCGGTTATAGCGAATTAAGTACTATGCATGAACAAGAACTAGCCCGATCAGCAGTCCGATGGATTACTGATTCTACCACTTTTCCAGACGAAATAGTGGCACAAATGTTTCTGAAACTGCCCCCAGCCGAGCAATGACTGGTGGGTATGTATATGATCCAGTACCTCATTACTCTGTATGAGGGTCAACACTCTGATCCAGGTCCGTTACATGATGTTCTGAACGAGTTACTCCAGTACAAATGGAGAGGTCTAGGTACCGATTTAATTAGTGTAATTCTAGAACAGCGCCACAAATATAGAACGTTCTTGAACCCGCATTTTGTTCATGTCTCACCTCCAGAAAATAAATCATTTTACATAGACAGACAGAATCCGTTACGAGAAGTCCACCCAGTCAGAGGGACGGGTGGCGAAATGCAACGAGTGTTTGTATACACTCCGATTTCAAAGATGGAACTTCTTGAAATGAAGAAATTAATTCCCTGTCATGACAAAGATCCAGCAGGGTTCCATAGAGAATTAAAAGACATGCTCCGTATGGGAGAATACACTTACCCAGATATCATTAAAATGTTAAAGGTCCTGTTACCCGCAGGGGTGTATGAAAAGTTAAAGGAAAAAGAATGGGAGGTGGGAGAGAAAAAGATCGATTGGACAGCTCTAGAAGCTGAAGACAAGGCACGAGTACCAGGTACCGGTCTTGGAGATAAATGTAAAGAATTACCAGAATTATTGATTCAAGTTTTACCCAGATTATTGACAACGAGAAAAGAAGACTGGGATGCAATCTCAGCCTGTAAACAGAAACAAGATGAAGATATTAGTGATTATTATTCTAGATTTGAGAAATGTTTCAGTATCAATAGTGGTCTCAAGACAAGTAGTGAGTCATACCCTCACCTTTTCGTTACCAAATTAGTCGAGAATTCAAGTCCACAAATTAAAAAACGAGTTTTGAAAGTCGAAAGCACCTGGCAAGCAAATACTCCGTCCCAGATGCTCCAGATGCTCCAGTACCACCAGAATAGAATCAGAGAAGAGCAAGAGCACGAAAGAAAACGTATGAAAGACACGAAAATGAAAGTGCTAGTTGCACAATCTGTTCCTCAAGACAGTCAGAAGAGGGGTCCGAATCAAGCCAGTCATCCTGCAGCTCCCGTTAAAGGGAACTGCAATTATTGTAAACAGCCAGGTCATTTTATAAATGAGTGTGCAGTTCTGAAACATAACATAGCTACTGGTAAGACTAAAGAAAGACCACGTCCGCCTAGACAAGAACAAGTTTCACAGATTCCTCAGTCACAGAATGCACAACAGACAGTTCCCGCACCGCAGCCTATAGCTGCAACACAGCACGTTACATCGCAGATGTACCAGTATGCACAGTCCGAGTATCCAGAGTACCAGCCATATTCATGAAATAGCCTAGAGAGGGAGGTAGGCTTGCCTCTCATCGAGATACCTGTAGATCAAGAAGGTCCCTATGTTCACAGTCAAGTATTAGGGAAAGACAGAAAGTTTTTGATTGATACAGGGGCAAGTAGGACCACAATTAGTCATGCCGAAGTTCCAGGGGATCCGCTCTCAGGCTCAAGAAATGTTTCCCTTGGATTTTCAGGAAAACCAATAGTTAACGAGATATCAAAGCCAGTTACTCTAGAAGTAGGTCCATTGTCCCGTACTACTGATCTGTTACTTACTAAGTCATGTCCAGAAAACCTGTTAGGCATTAAGACACTGAAAGAATTAGGTGCAGTTATTTGCTGTTCCCCAGAGGGAATACGTCTGTTCCTACGTGACTTTAAGGGTCACTATGTATTACGAGATTTTGATTCAAGATTGTCTAATGTTCCGCAGCACTTATGGGCGCAAGGTCCAACTGATGTAGGTTACATGCAAATCACACCCTATCGTGTGACTCTCAAGCCAGGTGTAGTGTTACCCCGAATCAGACAGTACAGATTGCCACCTGAGGCTGTAGCAGCCTTATCCAAAATTATTGACGAGCTCATGGCTCAAGGAGTAGTTGTAGAAACTGACTCCAATGTATGCAATTCTCCGATCATTCCAGTCATGAAACGTACTGATCCAAATGCACCCCCAGTATATCGATTAGTGATTGATTTACGAGAGCTTAATAAATGTATTATTCCTCAGTACCCAGTTGTCCCAGATATTTCTTCCCTGTTAACAGCTATTGATTACGAAGCCATGTTTTTCACTGTCATAGACCTTAAGAATGCATTTTTTAGTGTTCCAATTCATCCAGACAGCCAGTTTCTTTTCGGATTTTGTTTAAATGGAAGGAGCTATATGTTCACACGCGCTCCTCAAGGTTTCACAGAAAGTCCTAGTATTTATAGTCAAGCACTTAAGAGACAACTAGACAACATTCACATGCCAACTGACACTGCCCTGCTCCAGTATGTCGATGATCTACTGATCACAGCCCGTTCTGAACGTGCTTGCGAGCGAGCATCCCTTACAGTTCTGTATTTTCTAGCCGAGATGGGGCACAAGGTGTCACCTTCGAAGCTTCAATTCTGTGTCCAGCAAGTGGTATACTTAGGACACTTGCTGTCCAAGAGGGGTAGGCAGTTGACACCTGACCGTATCCAGTTAATAGCGAGTCTTCCCCAGCCCAGAACCCAGAAGGAGGTACGAGCCTTTATCGGCCTTACTTCTTATTGTAGACAATGGATTCCCCAGTATGCATTTCTAGCCAAGCCACTGATACAGTTAACGACACAGGAGGCAGCCGTATCGACTGTCCTCCCTTGGACATCTGAACATACACTTAGTTTCAACGAGTTAAAGAAAGCCCTATGTCAAGCTCCAGTTCTAGCTACACCGAACTACAGTAAGCCTTTTACACTTTTCGTTACTGAACGTGAAGGTACAGCATTATCTGTTCTCACACAAGATCAAGCAGGACAATACAAGCCCTGTGCTTATTTTTCGAGCACATTAGATCCAGTCGCCCAGGCGTTGCCTGCGTGCCTCAAGTCAGTTGCAGCTACAGCACTAGCTATCAGACAAAGTGATTCCATAGTTTTAGGACATTCCCTGACAATACAAGTCCCACATTCAGTAGAAGTTCTTTTAAACCGAACACAAACTCAGCACTTGACAATTGCACGTTTAACGGGTTATGAATTGACACTGTTCCAGCCACACATAGAAATTAGACGCTGCAACGTCCTGAATCCTGCTACACTGTTACCATCAGTTAGTCCAAATTCTGACCCACATGACTGTGTGGAAGTAGTTAATATTACGACAAAGCCAAGACAAGACCTGACAGACATTCCGTTACCAGATCCTGACCTGACACTTTATGTGGATGGTTCATGTATGAGAACTAGTACAGGAGAACTAGTCGCCGCGTATGCAGTGACTACTGACACTGAAATTATTGAAACACACCGTATTGATACCCTGTCCGCTCAAGCAGCAGAGCTAGTTGCTCTGACACAAGCCTGTATACACGCCAAGAACCTGAAAGTTAATGTTTACACAGATTCACGTTACGCATTCGGAGTTGTACACGACTTCGGAGTGCTCTGGCAGGAGAGAGGTTTCATGACTTCTCATGGAACCAAGATTCAGCATGGTCTCCTTATTCAAGCCCTGTTAGATGCCATACATTTACCGGCATCCATCGCTATCATGAAATGCAAAGCACATACGAAAGTTACTGACATTATTTCTCAAGGTAATGATCTAGCAGACCGCACAGCCAAGCTTACAGCACAGACTCCAGACATTCCAGTTAATCAGACACATACTCCAGATCCGATTAAATGCATGACAGTTAAGGACCCTACACAAGATGTCATAGATATCCAGTTACATGCTACCCCCGATGAAATCAAGAAATGGTCTGAACAAGGAGGGGTCCAGACAGATCAAGGATGGTTAACGAAGGGTAGAGCCACATGGTTTCTCCCCGACTCTATGGTTCAAGTCATTATCAATACCGCACATAGTCCAGCACATTTAGGAGAAAAAGCTATGTTAGACAGTATCCAGAACATTTGGTTCAACAAGCATTTACGAGCTGCAGCCAAGCAGAAAGTCCGTACCTGTATGATATGTTGTCAGTTTAATCCAGGTAAAAGTGTCCCGGTGGAACAAGGTGGTTTCCAGCCCCCTGACCACCCTTTTGAGGTCCTCCAGATGGATTATATTCAGATGGAGCGATGTCGAGGTTTCAAGTATGTCCTTGTAGTTGTATGCGCTTTGTCCAGATGGACAGAAGCATATCCAGTCCCAGATTACACAGCCGCGACCACTGCCAAGCAGTTGGTTCGTGAATTTTTCCCTAGATACGGACTCCCTAGAGTCGTATATTCTGATAACGGTCAGCCATTCTCATCTGAACTCATGAAGCACGTTTCCCTTTTGTTAGGGTACCAGTGGAAGTTTCATTGTGTACGCCATCCTGAAGCAGCCGGTCTCGTAGAGAGACATAATCAGACTCTGAAAATCCGCATTGCAAAAGTCTGTAAGGAAAAAGGTGTGGACTGGCTAGTAGCTCTGCCAGTCGCTTTATTTTATATGCGCATGGTTGCACATTCCAGATCAGGTCTGTCCCCGTATGAGGTCGTATTCGGCCGCCCCCCTAACATGTGGGGTACTCCTAGACCCCGAAGTATTACCGATGTTTCATGTAATATGCTGACAGATTACCTAGCTTCCTTGATGTCTGCCCTCAACTCATGTCGTTCACAGGTTGCCGCCGCATTTCCAGACAATACCGAGGTGGCACCGCACGAAATCGTTCCAGGCTCCCTAGTGATGGTCCGGAATTTCGACAGATCAAGTCCGCTGGAACCACGTTGGAAGGAGCCACGTCAGGTCCTCTTGACCACCCGTACTGCCGTCAAGTTGGAAGGCAGGAAGGGGTGGGTCCACCTTTCTCATGTAAAACTTTTCAATGGATTGAAACCCGTCTCCAAGAACATTTCCCAGGATTCCCAGGATTTTAAAAACTGTCAAGACATTGTTTTAAAGGACTGTCCCGCAAAAGACATTATTACAACCCCTCCCTTGTTAGAGAAAACTCCGCAACAGGAGTATAAGTTAAAGCTCAGGTCTAGTAAAATAAGTCAGTCAGTTTGATTGTATAAGTCCTCCCCTAGGTGAAACGGTTAGATTGTTTCTGACATGTATAAAATAGACCCCCATAGTGAGAGAGTCAGTCAAAATTCAATCAGATGTATCGTTTTTCTGAGTTTCGTATTATTCATCAGTATTATGATTTCCTGCACCAGCTATGCATTCTATCTGTATTTTCCAGTTCCTCATGTAAATATGTCTGCTAATGCTACAGTAGAGCACACGTTTAGTGATCTGCCTCCTCACGAATATTCTTACCGCCTTGCTATGCGCAACAATTCTTTCATCCGTATGTTACATTATTCACACCAGACCAGCAATGCCACTAATTGTTGGGTGTGTGGTCGACTCCCCCCTTTCCAGACACCGAAGGGAGTTCTGCCACTCTTTCCTTATCCATTCTCACATAGTGGTTCGTGTGGAGCATGGTCCACGTTAACGTCATCCTCAACAGATATGTCTTTTCTTAACAGTACATGTTTCCCAGACAAGCAAGGTCTTCCCCACAGAACAGGTTTAGATCTAGAAAACGAAGTATATAATTTAGGTAATTATTCGTCGAATTTCATGGTCCTGAATGTTCAGTCTGATACTACTCCAGACTTACCTGCTATTTCAGTATTACCAGTCAAAGGCGAATTATGTGTCCGTAGTTATGGTTCCATACATGTAGGTCATAGTGACTGTACTACTGTTATCAAGTATAGTAACAGCGGGAAATCTGTTTTCAAAGCTTCACGTCATTCTTATTTTATTTGTGGTCAAACTGCATATGTCCGTCTGCCCCTCGATTGGGAGGGAACCTGTTACATTGCTTTCCTACTGCCACCTGTTTTCCTAGCCCCATCTGATTATCACAGAAACACACATCTAGTACACATTAGACATAGAAGGGAGTCCCCAATTGTCGATTATACTGAAACTACTCTAGAACAGTATACAGATTTCAATAAAGGTTTCTTCTTCTTTGTAGGACCTGTCCAGAATAGTAAACTGATCCGTAGGTTAACAAGAACCCTTGAAGCTGTAGTAAATGAGACTGCCTCTGCTCTAGGTAACCTAACCGAAGAACAATCTGCTATGAGATTTGTCGTTTTGCAAAATCGTCTCGTCCTTGACGTCATACTGGCCGATAGGGGCGGGGCCTGTAGAGTCATCGGATCTAGTTGCTGCATTTTCATTCCAAATAACGCGCCGTCTGTTTATTCAGCTATAACCAGACTCCATAAAATTGCCCATCTGTTACACCAAGATCCAGGCACCTGGACATGGTCCGGTTGGTTCTGGAATATAATTTCCGCCTGGGGATGGAAAGTCCTGTCCTTTCTAAGTATAGCAGTAGCGATCATATTTAGCTGCTGCCTCTGTATACAATGTGGCCCTGCGATTTGCAGCATGTGTGCTACCTCTTGTATTCCTAGTCCCAAGCCCCGTTCTAAATCCCGTTCCAAGACAATTCGAGACGAGCAAATGGTACTGTATGAAATGATAGACGGTATCATGAATATTGATGTTTCCTGATGGAAACGTAGTGACAAGGAGGGAATGTGGAAAAGTAAATTTTGCCATGTTCTGTGTCCCTACGCCTCATCCATCATATGTTATGTGTGCATGACCAATATGCATATGTTATTCCCCATGTCCGATTAATGACGCAGTTCCAGTTGTGTCCACCTTTAGTATGCTAGTTTCCAGTCTTCGTGAATACTACGAATATCAGGCATATGTAAAGTAATGTTGCCACGTTTCCCAGTGTGCACGTTATTCCATTATAAAGTCCCCGTTTCCAGGCCTCAAAAGGGCCCGGACCCTGGATTCAGCTCCTGTCTCCTGAAAGCCTCGCTGAGGAGCGGTACAGCCCCCACCTGTATCCTCGACCCTTCACTTACTTCCTGCCTCGCAGTGCCCGGTGCAGCTTGGCTCTGCCTCTGAGTCTGCCAAGAGTTTGTTATGATTCCAGCTATCAGTTCAGTCCTTCTTCTCTGCATTCCTAAGCTACTGAACTGCATCAATAGTTTCCGTCATTGTCTAGCCTATTCGGCTCCACGTTAGAGAAATACTGTATTAATGGTCATTTAATATTCTTCATCACGCACTACATGTAGAATAATGCATGGTCCAGTCTTAGAATCAAGTTAGCTTTTCCCCTCATGACTTCTAGTTTATATCAACATGTTCCCTAAACATCAGATACCAGATAGGGTTTAGGTACATGTCGCTCCGACCCTCCAGACTCTAGTCTCTGCTCCTAGCACAGAGTTCGTAGCCCCAGCTTCTCCTAGTAACACGTCATTGCCAATTTTCGCGCACCATTAGGTTAGAGGTCCCGGCTCCTTAGGTAGCCCCCTCCAATGTTTCCGCCCATTCATGACATATTCTGTTACGTTTGCACCACATGTCTATGTATACGCCCAGTTACACCTCTTTTTACTGTTATCTTTCGCGACTGCTACACGTCACGCCTTCTGCTCCACCCACTGTTACGCCTACTGCAATGTAATGCTATGTGTTTGCGCTATGTATATAAGTCAATGTATTGTTATTAAAAGTTAGCGCGCTCATCCCAGACCTAGCCCCAGCAGCTGCTGGGCCTCTTTTCCCCTGCTGGGCCCCAGTTGTCCTGCTGGGCCCTGTCACTCTGTTCCCATGCAGGTTGTCCTGATCCTGTCCTTATGCTGTAATAAACCTGCAGAAACTCCTACTACCTCGAATCTTGACTCTTATTTATTGAGCTATCTGTTATACTATATGCTTAGTCAAAAATAGGGTATTATTTATTTATTTACCACACAGGAATTAAGAAACATCTACCTGGCGTTCAGACTAGTGGGGAATTTATAGGCCACAACAATACACCATGAAGGATTCATGGATCGCTGCCTGACTATTGTCAATCTGGGGCAGGTGATCCATAATAAATAAATAAAATCCATATTTGTCATTAAAATCTTCGGGGTTGTTGCTAAGCAACAGAGGAGGCAGGACAGGACTTATCTCCCTCCAAATGCATTCCAGCTTGTCATGTTGTGTTTGAGCATCTGTCAGCGTAGGATATATCACAGCCTGCAACTGGACCACAGTCTATTGATGACCCAGTAATGCCTTTACAGCAAACCCCTGTGGATATTGGCCCTAGACACCACCCAAGCCCCGAGGGCACGCCACTCAGTCCTGCTTTCAGTGTTTCCCACTCAAACTACGTAGAAGTGGTTGTCTCTCAGTAGTCTGTGAAATATTTTGAGACAGAATCCCTAAGGAATGAGCAAAATGCATGGGTCAACAACAACGTAGGATGCAGTCACCATGTTTGGACTGAGGGGCACTTCACACTACACGCAATGTGTATGCGTATTAGGTTATCATCTGAGAGTGTTGTTCACAGCCATTCAGCATTCAGCACCTCAGGCTGTAGTGTGAGCTGCTGACAAATAATTCCTTTCCGAATGTGCAGATTGTGTGCTGCAGAGTATTAGGAGCACTCATGAGTCACAGGATGTAGGACCCACCAACAGTGTCGGAGGGACCAGTGTGCAGCCCTTTGTGTAAGGAACGCTGCCAGCACTGGAGAGGATGTCGGGACGCTTAATCTGTGGCTCTCGGACACAATTGACATTGCCATCCTGAAGCCAGGCGATACAGGTACACCTTGTGAGGATGAGGGATATGTGCAGAATGAAGTCTGGTCTGTCCACATTCATCACGGAAACACTGCCCCCTAATCTTGTTAAACATCAAGGAGACCTTCTACAAAGACATTGCCCTCAGGCTCCATGACAGTGTCTAATAGGCTAAATGGAACCCCCATATGGACCCAAAGAGTAGCTGCCCATGCCAAACCAGAGTAGAAGAGGCAAAAATATTGGCAATGCCATCATTTCTGGAACTGGATCTAATGTTCCAGTGTCACATGTGTCTCTTGTAACAGTGCAGCGTTTTTTTCCCTGCACATCCAGAGATATCCTCACAATACAATGCGTGTCTCTCCCTTGGTGTCCCCATAACTTTGACATTCAAAGACCAAATGCTGTGGGTAACCATGTGTGTGTAGTGTACTGGGAAGCATGGAGAGGTCTTTCAGGAGTAGCCTGCTGGCATGTGGCCCACCAACACACCTCCTGGCATTTTCACTTCGGGGGGCTATGTGGCCCTCTAATTAATGGACTGCCATTCATTGTTTCTACATCATGAACGTAAAATATGAACCATCAACACCTCCATCCCAGGGCAGTATCCAAAAGAAAGAATAAGCAATCAGTGAGAACATCTACATATAAAGGGCAACCTCTGCAATTATGCCCAGAAAGAACTCCGACAAGGCAAGGCTAGGTGGAGGGAATGTTTCCTGTAATGCCAATAGGTTTTGCATTTGCTAGTGTTCTCCTAGCGGCCATGTCAGTAATCTATTATGAACAATCAGTGGCAAACAGGAAGCTGCAACTAACACATTCTACATCCTCAACTTTTATCTGGTAACTGATTTTGCATACTTACATCCACCTAATCTCTGCATGTGTACATTTCAATATTATTTTGCTGGTCTGATCACCCTCACATCCACCTCAAAGTACATGCTCATCCCTCAACCTATGCCTCATATACAAGCTCTTCATAATCCCCCTCTGGTGCAGCTATCCTTATAACAATTTCTGCCCTCCCAGCTTCATCCTTTTACTCTAACTCTTCAACCCAGGCTCTCACATTCTTAACCTCGTGCTGCTCCTTTTACATCCACATCTACATTCAAAGCACCACTCCTCATCACTATGTACACAACACCTCTCCCATTCATGCTATATACACAATGTACTGTACTCATCACCTCCGTAGCAGATGTTGAACGTATTATGTCAAATGTACACTTCTCATCCTCATTTTACCCTCACTAATGGCTTGGGCTGCACTTGTATCTCAATGTGCAGCAACATATTCAACTCTTGTCACATGGTCCATAGAGACATTGTCGTTTTTCACTAACTTAGACTGTGCACGCTACAACTTGCCTGCTGCTTTGCAGACATTACTACACGTCTTTGTTTTGCAATAATTTCCAGGACTACTTTCACATGAGAACTCATTGCTTTGTATGCTGTCTGCATGTTCCTGGGATTTTGACTGAACATTATGTGCAAGGTCGAACAACAATGCCCCTGGTTATTTTGTTCTGGCGAGTCCTTAGCCCTTAGACAAAACATACGGATGCAGCTGTTGTTTGGGCAGCGTGCTTAGGTTTTTAGTGGGGTACACGAATAGGTGACACACACTTTTATAGGGACTGTTCTAGGGGAATATAGCTTTTACATCGCATGCGTTTACAACACATGCGATTATAACGCGGTCTTTACAACGACGGCGTTGTTACGTCACACCCCTAACACGCAAAGTGTTGCGTGAGCACAGCAATATTTACAAGCACAGGTTAAGTCACATAGGGTGACGTTACCTGTAACTGTAAATATTACTTAGCAGGCTGTACCACTGGTGCATCGCACAACGTGATGCACCGGTGACACCAGGGGATTGTAAATCTGCCCCAAAGTACATTTGCCCGAATTGGGAAATGCCCAGATTCTCACACTCTAACTGTGGCATAAGGCGACTATGAGATGCACAATACAATGCTAGGTACTGTGCAAATCTACTATCACCACATGTCATAGCATTTAACTGTATGCCTACTATCCATGCACCATACACTATGTACACATGCAACTAACACTTACAACAATTGTGTCTCTGTAAGGACTGGAAAACACTGTAACTTACTGAGACATGTCCTGGACACACACCATCCACATGATATCCCCAAACAAACTCAGGATGGAATGACTGAGAGACCACAGACACCTTGCCTAACAAGAATATCTGCTGAAAGTGGAGCCCATTGAGGCAAGAGGATCGGGACACAGTCAGTATAACGCCTACCATACACTCTCCATGGGAACAGGAAATGGATCAGATGGGTCCAATCCAATCCAATCAGAAATTTGTATAGCGCGCTACTCACCCAGAGGGTCTCAAGGCGCTTAAGGGAGAGGGGTTTGTTACTGATGGAACAGCCAGGTCTTGAGTTGCTTTCTGAAGGAGAGGTGGTCCTGGGTAAGACGGAGGTGGGTGGGGAGGGAGTTCCAGGACTTGGCCGCCAGGTAGGAGAAGGATCTTCCCCCCATGGTGGCTCTTCGGATACGTGGAATTGTGGCGAGGGCTTGGTTGGACGATCGTAGTTGGTGGGTGGGGGTGTAAAAAGTCAGGCGATTGTTGAGGTATCTGGGTCCTAGGTCGTGGAGGGCCTTGTGTGCGTGGGTGAGGAGACGGAACGTGATTCTCTTGTTGACGGGAGCCAGTGCAAATCTCTCAGGTGTTCGGATATGTGGTTGTGTCGAGGTATGTCCAGGATGAGTCGAGCGGAGGCGTTCTGGATGCGTTGAAGTCTTTTCTGTTATTTGGCTGAGGTTCCGGCGTAGAGGGTGTTTCCGTAGTCCAGTCGGCTGGTGACAAAAGATGGGTGACCGTCTTCCTTGTATCGGTGGGGATCCATCGGAAGATCTTTCGGAGCATGCGTAGGATGTTAAAACATGATGACGAGACGGCGTTGACTTGTCTGGTCATCGAGAGGGAGGAGTCTAGGATGAATCCCAAGTTGTGGGTATGGTCCGTTGGTTTGGGTGCGCTGCCTAGAGCCGGGGGCCACCAGGAGTCATCCCAGGCAGAGGGGGATGATCCTAGGATGAGGACTTCCGTCTTGTCTGAGTTCAGTTTTAAGCGGCTGTTCTTCATCCACTCTGCTACGTCTTTCATCCCTTTGTGTAGGTTGGTTTTGGCGGTGGTTGAGTCTTTGGTGAGGGAGAGGATCATCTGAGTGTCGTCAGCGTAGGAGATGATGTTTAGGTTGTGTTGGCGTGCGATGGATGCGAGGGGGCTCATGTAGACGTTGAAGAGGGTGGGGCTGAGCGATGATCCTTGTGGTACGCCGCAGATGACTTTGGTGGCCTCTGATCCTAAAGGGGGGAGGCGGACTCTCTGGGTTCTTCCGGCGAGGAACGAGATGATCCAGTCCAATGCCTTATCTTGTATCCCGACTTTCCTTTTTTTTTTTTATATATTTTTATTAAATTTTTGACACATTTTTTCCCCCTGAACCAGGGGTGTGGAGCACATCATTATATACAATCAATCGTATTTTATAAACAAAGCCTCATTAATCATAATTTTCTACAGAGAAACATCTACAATACATACAAAGAATAATTAATGTCCAATAAACAATACACAATAAAAGAAAAGAAGACACTAAACTTAATACAGACCTACGAGTCCCTGCATCATATACCACTAATCAGTCCATCCCCCTAAACCAGCATAGTAACTTATGCTTCCTCCTTCCAATTAGATATTGGCTCCCATATTTTCAATCCCAACTTCCTCCCCCTTTTACCTTTTCTAGCATAAATTGCTTTTTCCAAGTTGCATATATTTAAAATCCTGGCTAACCACTGTTGGAATGTCGGTGGTGCCTGATCGAGCCACGCTGAAGCGATACATAATCTCAATACAGCCATTGCTACAAAGATAAAATAACATCCTTCTCTCTGAATACCATCTGAACTCACCCCCAGCGATATTATCGAAGGAGTTAAATTAACTGTTATTTTTAAGGCTCCTTGCACAAAATTCTTTATTTCTTTCAGTATCGTGGATAAATGCGGACACGTTGCGAATATGTGTACTATGTCAGCCTGGAGACTTCCACATCTTGGGCAGTTAATTCCAGTAACCGCCCCCCATTGTGCAATTTTTGCCGGAGTATAATAAAGGCGATAAAGAGTCTTATAATGCTGTGCCTGCAGGGCTGCAGAACACAGAACATTCTGGCCCAGCTCTAATGGCATTTTAAAACATTCCACTTCTACCTCCAGCTTACTTGCCCAGCTTTCCCCCCACTTATCCATATCATCTTGTCTTGTTTTAATTAGTTCAGCATAGAACTTTTTAATTGTACAAGTGACACCCTCTTGTACCACCTCCAGTATGGTATTTTTCTCAAATCCACTAGGACCCCCCCTTTTATTTACCAGGAAGCTTCTCACTTGAAGATACTTAAAAAAATGTCTTGTTTCTATACCATACTTCGCCTGGATCTCAGCAAACTGCATCATACCCTGGGAGTCCATCAAATCTCCAACGCTCGTAGTTCCCTTTCTCTGCCAAAAAGGACTGGAGTCACCACGAACTCTTGGAAGACCAATTAGACAAACGACTGACGCCACTCAAGCATCGGCTTTACAATCTATTGCTACCTCATTATTAGGTGATATCTATTCCATACCACTCACCGGAAGATATCACCCATACCTGAACCTGTTAATATTTATGTTTGATGCACCCAACGATACCCATACTACTCTTATGGCTTATTACGCCGATATTGACTTGTTAATAATATACTATACTACCTCATAGAACTTGACTGCATGACTAGGACACTACCTAAACATAGGCACACCCTAATACTAACAACTTAGGCCTTAGGAATATATCTTACCTTAATCACCGTAGACAGCACACTACCTCCCACACCTGATTTGTTTTTGCTGCTATAATTGCTATTATAATGTCAACTGTTTAATTCTTCTATGTCTTTAGGTAATCCCTTTTCTAAGCATACTGCCCTACCCCTATATATGTCTTGCTGTTATAAATGGTATCACTATGTCAATCTGTTTTCCATATGTTAAGCGCTCTGATACCCACGGGTCATGTCCGCGCTATATAAAACACTATAAATAAATAAATAAATTAAATAAATAAATACCGCAAAAACTGCATCTGAGAAAATATCAGGAGGAAATGTTGGGTTATTCCTCATTCTTGTATAGCTATTAATCTTCTCCAAACCATATTTTTTACTAAAGGCCTTCCAAATATTATATGCTGCCATGATGGTCTTAAATAGAGTCCTCTTAAAATAGGCTGTATCAAAGTGTCTTCAGGAGGGCGCTGAGTTCGGCATGCTTCCAGCTTTCCGGGAAGGTAGCGGTGTTGAAGGAGCAGTTGATGATATCCCGAAGTTGGGGTGCGATGACGGAGTCGGCCTTGTTGAAGATGTGATGGGGGCAAGGGTCGGTTGGCGATCCGGAGTGGATGGAGTTCATCATGCGGATGGTTTCTTCGGTGCTAATCGGGTTCCAGGCGCGAAGGGTGGTGGTGGGGGGCTTCGTTTCAGTGGTGGGAGGAGTGGATTTGTCGCTGAAGCTGTTATGTATGTCTGCGATTTTGCTGTGGAAGAATGAGGCTAGAGAGTCGCAGAGGTCTTGAGAGGGAGTGATGTCGTTGTTGCCGGCGTTGGGATTGGTGAGCTCTTTGACGATGTTGAAGAGTTCCTTGCTGTTGTGGGCGTTGTTGTCTAATCGATCCTTGAATGCTGATTTCTTGGTGGTGCGGATCAGCTGGTGGTGTTTGCGGGTGGCGTTCTTGAGGGCGGTCATGTTGTCTGTGCTTGGGTTTCTTCGCCAGGTTTTCTATAGGGTGCGGCAGTTCTTTTTGGAGTTTTTGAGGTCGTCGTTGAACCAGGAGGCTTTTTTGCTTCTTGGCTTGTTGGGATGGTTTTTCAAAGGTGCTAGTTCGTCAGCGCAGTGGGTGATCCACTGTGCGAGATTGATGGCTGCTTGATTTGGGTCCGTTGATCTGGCGGGTGGGTTTTGGTTCAGTAATGTGGTTAGGTGGTCGGTGGTAATTTTGTTCCAGTTTCTGCAGGGAATCTGTTGCGGGTGGTGGTGGGTCGTGGTCTTACTAAAGCTGAAGTGGACGCAGCTGTGGTCCGTCCAGTGGAGTCCCGTGGTGTGATTGAAGGAGATGTGCTTGCTGGAGGAGAAGATTGCGTCGAGCGTGTGTCCAGCGTAGAGGGTGGGGGTGTTCACCAGTTGTTTGAGTCCGAGATTGGCAAGAGTGGTGGTGTTGTTGTCGTTGTTATTCTCCAGGTGGAAGTTAAGGTCCCCTAAGAGAATGTAGTCATTGGAGGTGAGGGCGTGTGGGCTAACAAAGTCAGTGATGTTTTCGCTGAATTGTGTGCGAGGTCCTGGGGGTCTGTAAATGAGGGTGCCCCTGAGTGTGGTCTTGGGGTCGGTGTGTATCTGGAAGTGAAGGTGTTCGGCGGCTGTGAGGGTGTCGTCGGAGCTGGTCGAGATGCGGATGGTGTTCTTGTGGACGATCGCGATGCCACCTCCTGTTTGGTTGATACGGTCCCTTCGGATGATCTTGTAGCCGTCCGGGATGGCTATGGCGATGTCGGGTGCTGATGAGGCGTTCATCCAGGTTTCCGTGAGAAAGGCGACGTCCGGAGTTGTGGTGTCGAGTGGGTTCCATAGTTCAATGGCGTGTTTGTGAACCGAGCGGGTGTTGAGCAGGATGCACTTCAGGTGGTTGTTGTTGGAGCTCTGTTTGCTGTTTGTGGTTGTAGTGTAGGTACTGGTGCAGCAGAACTTGCAGGATTGGCAGGTGAAGGGTCCATGGGTGCGTCCTGGGGCGGCTCGGTGGCAGTCGGGGAGTCGGCCGGTGTTTAGTGCAGTGAGGGTGGCAGCGTCGTACGTTCGGCGGGTGGGGTGGCCTCTGCGGGGGCAAGGGGGTCTGGTGCTGGGCGCGGTCCAGGCGCGGATGGGCGTAGACGGGCTTACCTTTGGCGCGCCTTTGGCACGCATAGGGCGCGCCCGGTGCGCGTGAACGCTCCGCGTTTGCCACTCTGCCATAAGTGGAGAATGGAGGGGGGCGGAGCGAGGGAGGAGCAGCTGGGAGGCGGGAGCGGGGTGGCGAGTGGGGAGGGGATCGGGCTAGAAGGCACAATAAAATGGCAAAACAGCGAAAACAAAACAATGCAGGACGAGATCGGGGGCACAATCTGGCACAGATATTAATTAGAGCAATGGCACAGAGATCGGGCGCAGATATTAATTAAAGCAATGGCACAGAGATCGGGCGCAGATATTAATTAAAGCAATGACGATACGATACCAGTGAGCCAAGGAGCGGGTGGAGCGACCGGATGCTGACCAGGTCAGGTCGGTCACAGTTCTTCCTTACACGGGTCTTCCCTTATGTTGTCAGTGGGAGGGAGGAGCAGCTGGGAGGCGGGAGCGGGGTGGTGAGTGGGGAGGGGATCGGGCTAGAAGGCACAACAAAATGGCACCACAGCGAAAAAAACAATGCAGGACGAGATCGGGGGCACAATCTGGCACAGATATTAATTAAAGCAATGGCACAGAGATCGGGCGCAGATATTATTTAAAGCAATGACGATACGATACCAGTGAGCCAAGGAGCGGGTGGAGCGACCGGATGCTGACCAGGTCAGGTCGGTCACAGTTCTTCCATACACGGGTCTTCCCTTATGTTGTCAGTGGGAAGGAGGAGCAGCTGGGAGGCGGGAGCGGGGTGGCGAGTGGGGAGGGGATCGGGCTAAAAGGCACAACAAAATGGCACCACAGCGAAAACAAAACAATGCAGGACCAGATCGGGGGCACAATCTGGCACAGATATTAATTAAAGCAATGGCACAGGGATCGGGCGCAGATATTAATTAAAGCAATGGCACAGAGATCGGGCGCAGATATTAATTAAAGCAATGACGATACGATACCAGTGAGCCAAGGAGCGGGTGGAGCGACCGGATGCTGACCAGGTCAGGTCTGTCACAGTTCTTCCTTACACGGGTCTTCCCTTATGTTGTCAGTGGGAGGGAGGAGCAGCTGGGAGGCGGGAGCGGGGTGGAGAGTGGGGAGGGGATCGGGCTAGAAGGCACAACAAAATGGCACCACAGTGAAAACAAAACAATGCAGGACGAGATCGGGGGCACAATCTGGCACAGATATTAATTAAAGCAATGAAGGGTTGAAGGGTATTAGCCTACAGTGGCATGTCACCTGTGGCAAAGTTATCATTGCCACTAATCTACCAGATCTATTGAAGACACAGACATGGGTCCACCACTATCAAGTCACATACAAGTATCGTACCATTACTTTGTGTACATGAGTGTGTCCGAAGTCACTATCATGTAATTAAAGTCCATATGTATCCAGGTGTATTGATGAGACAGGTGTCTTTCTGCACATTGCTAACATATGCAGCATGCTTCTTCTCAACTGATGCACTTTGCGACACTTGCACTATGTTGACTTCTGAAAGCATCAAGTATGTGGAAGTGTGTTTAAAAAATAAAACGGTTTGTGAGTTTATGTCACACTCATAGCCAAAACTAATGTTGACATTGACACCCAGACAATTTAGGAACCAAACTCTTGACTAGCTACTGACCAAATGCTCATACTCCATGGACCAAATGCAATCCATGTCATACTAACATCATTATATACTTATATTACAACTCACACATGAATGACAGTTGACCGCCAATCCATTTTAGGGACACACAATTCTGAATTCAAAATTGGAACATGTTTTATTCAGCACAATAAAGTGGACTATAAAAAAGAATTCAAAGGACCAAAAGCCAGTGCAATAATGTTCCATGTTTTTATGGTCCACAAATGCCAAACCCATTTGATCTTGCCTGCACTATTCCTGCAAAGCAACACTTCCCATGGGAGGGGCGTCTAGGGTGCAGGCTAGGCAAAAAGGGGACAAGACTAAGGAGGACTGGGTTTGGGTTTTGGTAAGGATAGAATCAGGAGGGGGTGAGTCAACTGCAATGGTAGGGTCAGATGGAGGGGGGTCAACTTCAGTGGTAGGGTCAGATGGAGTTGGTGAATCAACTGCAATGGGAGGGTTAGATGATGGAGGGGATGGGTCAACTGCAGAGGGAGGGTCAGATGGAGGGGGGATGGGCTTGGCTTGATGAGTGGGATTTCTGTAATAGGTAAGGTTCTGCAAGGAAATAGGGAGGGCAGTTTCTTTCTTGGGGCTGGATTTCTTGGGTGTGGAGGTACGGGGCTGGGATGGTGAACTATGGGTTTCTGGAGGGGGCTGGAACTTCTTAGACCGTGGAGAAGACAGAGAATGAAGGATGGTTGAGTGATAGTTGTGCTGAGCTGTGATAAAGTCAAAATCACAATCTGTTAAGCTCCAAGGATAAGGTGATGGCCATCCACCAACAACCAAATATGGGTAATGTCAAGACAAACCCATATAAGTTACAATAAGCAAAATATATCCTGAGATAAAAAACAAGAGACAATACAGTTCTTCAAATGAGTCTTGAGAAGTAAGTAGTCTTCATGTCTTCCTTTATTCAGATGTTATTCTTCTTAAAAAAACTAGCCGCCCTTCTTAGACCGTGGAGATTTTCTTATGGTGGGAGGTTTGGGGCTATTATTTTTTGTAGCAGTGGGCCTGGGGGTCCGATGTGAATGGAAGGGATGGGAGGATGGATTTTTTCTTTTTGGAAGGGGTTGGTAGGTTTGGGTATGAAAGAGGTCAAGGGCAAAGAGGTGAAGTTTCTGGGCAGAGTGTGTGCAAGGAGAGGTAAGGGTAGGGGTCGTGGAGGCAGAGGGTTGTGAGGTCGGAGGCATGTCTGTGGATGCTGTTGTGGTATCTGTTGGTATGTCTGTGGTGATGAGTGTGACATCTGTCTTGTGAGTTTACGTGCATGTGTGTTTCTCCATGTTTCTGTGTGTTTCTGTGCTGCGTGTGGCTATTGAGGTTGCTGCATGCTCATGTTTGTGTGAGCTTAGGTCAGGGAGGGTAGATGGGACTATGGATGAGGAAGAGGCAGGAGGGGGTGGGGCAGCTGGTTCTGGGATAATGCTGCCATCAGTGTGGAGGCCAGAGCCTGATTGGATCTCTATAGGGAAGACATGTCCGAGTTAATGTCCTCCGGGATTATACCATTTGTGTAAGATGATTGGTATGCACCTGGAGGACATTCAACACCACTGTCTGTCCCACAGACATCTGCCTTAGGATGTTGTGGCCTCCACACTAAGGGCAGCAGGGGAGATAGTTGAAGGGGGTGAGGTGCCTGGTGCAAAGGAGACACCTCCCCTTCTAGGGGTGCTGCAACAGACAATGGGCTGGGAAGTAGCTCGGAGGGTGGAGACAGTATGGGTTGTGGGGGACTCTGATGTAGTGGATCCGGTTCCTTGGTCATCAACCACCACATGAGAGTCCTCATCGGAGCTTGAGCTCGTCGTGGATCTGACAGATGTTAAGTCTAACGTCCCCGCAGTGAGGCTCCCCTCACCCTCCGTGCCACTGGTACCTTCTTGCTCGGACTCATTACTGGAATTAGTCTTGCCAGCTGCTTCCCCAAGTTCTTTGCCACTGCTTCCTCCACTGGCCTGTTCTGATGCTCTGGACAAGAAGTAAAATGAATCACATGAGCTGTCCATATGTACTTGACAGACAGGTTTCATCACAACTCTTCCGAAATTGCACAACTACATTAATTGGACTTCTGCAATACATTTTTTATACTTTTCCATAAACACCACATTAGTATGCAAGTAAACCTACACACCCTCACACATGATGATGTCAGTGACATTCTATGTAGCAAAATAAAAGTCCACAACCACAATGTCAACTGCTTCACTATTTACCAGCTGATGTGTTGTCTTTCTCTATTGATGACCTTGTGTCATGACATACCTGTCTCATCTAATGCAAGGGATTTCAGACCTCACATAGGAACAGGAGTCACGCAATTGAATTGAGACATGGAAACGATTCTGCAGTCCCTATTCATCCATTTGGGAACCATCAGGTCTAGTGTTATAGGTCATGTACCTTTTTTGTCATAAATCAAGCTGGCGAAGTCATTGCATAGGCCATATCACACAGATAACATTGATTGAGCTCATTTGTCCTGTACCTTAAGTTGTTGTCTGTCAGGTCACATATCTAACTCTTATCGTAGATACACCAAGGTAGTAGCCATAGCTAGAGTGAGAGGTACGTGCTCCACAGTCTTGTGTCATTTATGCACAGTGTTAGAAAGATGAATCAGATTTTTGTCCACATTGGAATCATTTCACCATTTTTACATGTGAACAGTGGTCAGCACACTGCCAAGTCCAAGGACTGCATCTTCACAATGCTTCATGTGGATCACTATGCCCCTGAGCCATCTGGATGCATTGTCTCCACAGGCCATTAGCCCGGCACATCATGTTTGCAGATTCTTAGTCAACACTATGAACCATTTTGTCCAGGCTGCAGGAAGTCTACATTAGTAAAGTCAGAGTCTGAATATCCCTCACTTCTGTGCCATTGTGCACACTCTGTACAGCTTAAATCTTCTTGCTTATTATCTAATTTTCTTAACTGACTTTTCAAATGATGCTCATGTGACATCTATGAATCTAACAGTGATGCATTGAACCCATGAGCATTTACACACATGGGAACAATTGTGATTGTATATCTAACATCATCCCTTACAATCAAATCACTTTTTTCACCAGTGATCAACTTTGTTTGCCACAGAACGGCATGTGTTGTCACTATTGCAGAGTCATAGATAGATAGAGAGAGTGGAAGCTTATAACAAATCATGTGAAAAGCCAGTGTAACAGGTGACATGAGTTAGCAAACCAGTAATCTTCCCATGTGATACATTGGTATACACTGGGCACCAGGGCTGGGACCAAACATTGGCACAATGACCAATCAATACTCACCAAAGCCTCAATATAGACATCCCCTGCTACTTGGATGTATAACATGGGCTTTTACACTTGAGTGCTCCAACAACAACATACTTTACAGATTTGGTGTGACCACACTGAGAGCAGTTCAGACATTAGTCAATGTGCTGACACATGTTGATCAATCACAATATTCTAGAAGGTTATCGCCATGCACATGTTGTAATGCATTCAGATCACATGAGCATTGCACTACTGTCAATACCCTGACTATATTATCCTCACATGTTCCAGAAGAAAGGTGCATAACCATGCATCTACTTATCCTTGTGCATAGGCATCGTTTAACACTGAACAGTGGTTTTCTCTGTTATACAAGCTGAAAAGGGACCAGCAGGCTAAGATACTTAAACATGCATGGGTTAAAATGTTGTTCAGAAAGGCAAATAATCACCCCCCTCTTGCTGCTGTCTGCCTCTCAACATCCCATCCAGGTCAGGGAAGACCACTCCAAGGATGAGGAGCATGTGCGGAGTTAGGGTGCAGTGCGCAACCCACTTGCATGGAGGTGACAGGCCCAGCTGGACTCTTGTGCTCTTCTTGGTCCAGCTTCTCAAGTCCTGCCACTGTTTCCTGCAATGGTGACTGTGCTGACAGGAAACCCCAACAGAGTGCACCTTCTGAGCGATGGTCCTCCACAGCTTGGCCTTCTGATGGGAGTAGACCTGAAGGATGACAAGGTGACAGGCCCTTAGTTCACATGCAACATGCACAGAGACAAATACTAGTACATATAGGCCATGAGCAGGTTACCCACAATGTCTCAAGGTGATCAAAGTGGTATTCTGTGCACTTCACCAGTGTTCAATTTAGAATCTATCCCATGAGAACAGTAAGATGATATTTACCCCAGTGCATACACTTCTAAAGCTGTGTACCTGCCAAGAACAGCCATATACACACTTTGAAACTTTCCAAACAACAGTTTACATGTTTGTCTATAAGAATCTTAATGCCAGTAGTGCATGGTTATTGGACATGTCAAATCGCAATGCTGCGTGATCATCCCTCACCTGCTCTTCTAGTTTGCCAAATAGCTACCTGTACAGAGGCAGGAGTGTGTCCAGCAGCATTTCTTTTTCCTCCTGGATGAAAGCTGAGGCCCTGTGCTCTGTACAGCGTGCCATAGTAGCTCCCAGAGGCTGTGGACAGCAGCAGAGAGATGGGGAGGTCCAGGGATCATGCAGTTAGTGCTGGCAAGTGTACTCTCTAGGGAACCAATAGCCTTATATCTAAACCGCAGAGGCGGTCTGCAGTCCATCCTGTCTGGCCTGATTGAAAAATATCGGACTGCAAAAGACTTTGATAAATTAACAATGGGAGTTTACCACGTCGGTTTCCATGCGATGCGGACAAAATACAAAACCCGCAACTGTCACCATAGCAGTGTACGATTCACACTGCCTACATCTCCCATCAGGCCCTGTGTGGTGGTGAGCCTTAGCAAGGCCTACCGGTGCAAGGGATTCGCCCTTCTCTGCACAGAATCCTCAGACCAATAGGAAGAAGTTGGCACAGAAACTGGAATAGAAAATACAGAGTTTATTAAACCTCATGAGGTGGAACTACATTCACACAACACCCTTCGGTAATGTATGACTGGAAGGAGCTTGGTCCTTTTATACCCACACATGGGCTCAAATGAAGGTGGTACAAGTACAAATGCTGGTTTTAGGTACATATAAGGTCATACAGAGAATGTACAGTCAACAAGTGGGAGGGGCTTAACAGTTACTAATTTTGGTGGTCACATCCTGACAGTTACAAGTTGGGGGACAGCTCTAAGCTTTACTGAGCATGTGCGAAACAGGAGAGACTAAATATATCTCGTCTCTAGGCAGATTTCAGGAGCAGTTAACAGGAAGGTAGGACAGAGCACATGGCGAGCACATGGTAAACAAAATGGCCAACAGAAATACAAAATGGATTCCGCAAAACAGACAAGATAATCGTTAGAAGCAAGATGGCTTCAGTTAATGCTAACCTAATCGCTGCAAATTACAACAGACAACCCTTTTAGCATTTAGCTGAAGACATTCGTTTATCTGGGGTAATCTAGCTATGCATCCTGTATATTGATGCTTATGATGTTAGTTATTTCTTTATTCAACATTTGTTGTTCCTTCATGTTTGCAATATTTATTTTGGCAGGTTTACAAACAGTGATACACATGGAGCAAAGCATATGACCACATTGTATACAAGTACAGCATGTCGATAGTATCACCAGTAGTCTACATAGATTAGTCAGTAGCGTCCAGCCCCAAATAACAAAGAGTGTCCATAGCCAGTTTAAACATGTCCATGCACCAGTCTCTGGGTGAATTTCTGCAGCAATCCTATGCAGTTTAGAGATTGCATCATAGACTGAAGGTGAATGATCCGGTATAAATACGCAACAACTGCTACCGATGATATGACATGCACCACCTCGATCAGCCAGAATCACGTCAAGCACCATCCTATTCTGGAGTTCTACAATCCTTGCAATTTGCAGTTCCTCGGTAATGTTCGCAAGTGCCATAGCTGTCTGATTGGTGACAGCTTCCACAACACAAGTCAGCCGCCTGATCTTTCTGCTATTCAATGCAGCGCCCACAAAGAAGCACACACCCAAATTGAAATCGACATATTGTTGCAAAGGGGTATCTGTCTGGTCAACCTCATGTGTACTTATTGTTTGTTTGTATCTTTTTTTGGAAATGTCATTATACAACTTTAGGTCGAGGTGATATGACGCAGGTGCTAAAAACACAGGGGGTAACAAAAATGATACGTAACATACCCCGGACCACCCAACAGGCAATTGGTAGTATCCTTTATTACCATTACCACATACGAAGTATGTATTCTGCCACGATGTAAAACTACTATTATTAGCACCTTCAATAGTTAATGTTAAAATACATTCACCCCATCCTACTGGAATTCTCCCAGCTCTGCCAATACATAAATCTGCGTTAGCTCTGGTCACAGAAATAAAAAAGGGTCCAATGTTCCTAATGTTTCTTATATTTGTGAAAACATATGGTGTCGAAATATTGTCCGGTTGGTACTCTTCCCATTCCCATTTAGTCCCTTTAGCTTGAGGATAATCGTTTTCATCTTGGTAGCATACTTTATTAAACCGAAAAATTATTCCCCCTACTGAGGGCTTTCCAGAAGCAAACAAAAGGGCATACCAAGCTTGACATGAACCATTGTGGGAAAACAATAGAGGAATAAAAGGTGTTTCTCCTTTCTTTTGGTGGGCAGGTATCATCCCACACACCCAACAATTGGTAGTATTCGGGGCATTGTGTGTATGATGCAACATCTGGATGAATGTGTTATTCAGGTAGGATTGTCGATGCTTCCTCTCATGATAGGGAAGCGTGAAATAGTGGTGTTTCACTGTAGCTGGAGTAGTGGCAACGAAAAGCTGTCAAGCAGGAGCCACTTTCTCAAAGAACCAGGTGATTATTGCCATAACCACCAGGGCAATAATAAACCCTACAGCACAAATGATTCTTTTGTTATTCATTTCCGCAACAGCGATGATTGATCTTTCTAAAACTCATTGAAAACAATTGTTGGAGCTCTTCTCCCTGGTCAGCCATTGATTTCTTCAACACAGGCCAAGACGGGTGTCACTACACTACTCACGGCTGATCCCCCCCTTGCCACATCGGCTCTCCGTTTCACAAACCCAGGGCGGTGACTCAACCAGTCTCGTTCAGCACTGCAGATTCTTTCCTCGGTCTCAAGTTATATCGTGAGGCTCCAGGAATCGTGTGGTCTGGGAAAACCTCCGCAGATTCGTCAGGTGAGATAGCTTAACCTTTCTCCGTCTCCAGAATCTCCCGATGGTCGATAAGCACAGCAGGTTCCACCAAGGCAGGCAACACGCGTTTGCAATGCGTGCTGTGGACCCAGTTCATTTTGTTCATCACTCAAACTGCTGTCCTTGTAGCCAAGAGGACCTGCTCTGGACCTCACCACCTCGGTTCCAAACTGTTCGATCTGCTGAAGACCTTGACCATCACGTAGTCGCCGGGACGGAGTTCATGGGCCTCACCTGTAGATCTGTCAGGAAGTGCTTCTCGAACCTGTTGATGAATAGAGATCAAACTGTCGGTTAACTGTGCCAAATAATCATTCAACAGAACACAAGGTACATCATGTATGGGGCGTGGCTTAGGAACTCCCAAAATGTTCATCGGTCTCCCAAATACCATCTCATATGGTGCAAGGCCTGACCGTGAGTGTGGCACTGATCTTATGGATAACAGTGCCAAAGGTAGTGCATCTGGCCACTTTAGGGACATGGAAGCCAGTATTTTTGCCAGCTTCAATTTTAAAGTATCGTTATACCTTTCCACCAATCCTGCTGACTGCGGGTGGAAGACTGTATAAAATTTCTGTTTGATCCCTAACCCTTCAGGACATGCCCAGCTACTTGCCAAATAAAATGAGGTTCGTTGTCACCCCACAAAAGCTTACAAACACCATATCTAGGGAAAACCTATTTTAGAAGCAACTTTGCTGTGGTGAGAGCAGTATTATCCATTGTAGGGTATGCCTCTATCCATTTGCTGAAGGCACATACCACCACTAGGACATATTTCAGATTATTGCAGCGTTCAAGTTAGATGTAATCCATCTGCAAGACTTCAAATTGTGCGGTTGGTGTAGCAAACCCCCCTGTAGTAGTCTGTGTCCCTTTTCCAGGATTATACTGCCAACAGATCAAACAACACTGTACTACTCTTTTAGCTGTGCTGGCGATTCTTAGGATGCCCCCAAACTTGTGTAAGCAATTTTGTTATTGCTAGAGCTCCAACATGTGCCAGCCCATGTGCCATTTGGACCATAGGTTGTAAATAGGCTGCAGGCAATTTCCACGTATTCATTTGTTTGTTACGCCAACAGCCCTCATCATCTAACATTCCTTCTTTAGACCATTGCTCAAGTTCTTCCACAGAGGCAGATCTCTGTGTATCCAATACTTTTCTCTAGCATCATGCCAACGCTCAGCTTGTGATTTTACGGCGTACATGGATGTGGTGCTTCACTGCATTGCAGTCTCACGGGCTACGCGGCCCGCAAAGGCATTGCCTTGTCCTATTTTGTCAATGATTTTCTTGTGCGCGCTACACTTCATAATAGCAACTTACTTTGGGTATGTAAGTGCTGTCAAGAGATTATGCACTAATTCTCCGTGCATTATCTGCATCCCATGGGATGAAAGAAAACCTCTTTCCTTCCAGAGTAGGCCAAAATCAAGAACCACTCCAAAAGCATAGCGGCTATCCGTGTAGATGTTCCCACACAAGTCAGTGCTCAGCTCACACACTCGTGTCAAAGCTATTAATTCAGCTGCTTGAGCCGACTTCTGTGGTATACGAGCTGTTTCTACTACTGTCTCAAGTGTTGTGATTGTATATGCAAGTGAGGTCGTGCCATCTGGTAACTTCAAACAGGACCTATCAACCCACAGTTCCCCATCTACATCTGGAAGGGGCGTATCTTGCAAGTCGATGCGACCCTTTGTCTGTTCCTCAGTAAGGAATATACAATCGTGATGCTCCTTTGACTGAGACTGAGTCGCAGGATATGGCAACAAAGTGGCTGGGTTCAGTGTTGCGCACCTCTTCAATGTAATATGCGGTGCTAACAGTGTCGATTCGTATCCTGTCAGGCGAGCACTAGTTAAATGCTGCGTCTTAGTCTGATTCAAAAGGGCATCTACTGCATGGGGTACTAGCACCAACAGTTTGTGTGACAAAACTATCCCTTCACTCTAACGTATAGACACAGCTGTCGTTGCAAATGAATGGAACCATCCAAGCAACGCACGAGCAACAGGATCAAGAACTGCAGAAAAATATGCACATGGACTCTGCTTGTCACCGTGTGTCTGTACTAAAACTGACAGTGCACACCCATCTTTCTTGTGTACATAGAGCGTAAAAGCCTTTGTGTAAACTGGTGTGGCTAACACTGGTGCAGAGCAAAGAGCTTGTCTTAACTGACGGAAAGCATTTTGACATTCATCTGTCCATGGAAGGGGAATCGGAGTGTTTTTAGTCAAAAGTGCTAGCAGGGGTTTAACAATGTGTGAAAAACCCAATATCCATTGCCTACAAAATAAAGTCAAACCGATGAATGCACGGACATCTTTCTGTGCTGGGGTGTCTAAAATTGCTTGAATGCAATCTGGTGTCAATGCACGACCCTCCTTAGACAGAAGGTGACCTAAATAGGTTACCTTCGGTCTACAATATTGCAATTTATTCCGTGATACTTTATGATGGTGTGTAGCAAGAAAAGAAAGCAAGGACAAAGTACATTTTTCACACTGCTCAGGTGTATCAGCTGCCAACAAGATGTCATCGACATATTGTATGAGAGCCACTCCTTCAGACAAAGTAAAGGAATCGAGTTGTCGTTTTAAGGCTTAACTATAAATACTCGGACTCTCAGTGTACCCTTGAGGAACTCTACAAAATCTGTATGATCTATTATTCAATCTGAAACCGAACAAATATCGGCTATCAGGATGAATAGAAATCGAGAAGAAAGCATTCTTAAAATAGATTAGAGAAAATGTAGTTGCTGTTGGAGGGACCAGGGTAAGCAATGTCGTTATGTCAGATACTACAGGGTACTGTGGTACTACAATCTTGTTGACTTCTCTCAAATCGATGATAAATCTATAAATCCTAGGGTCAGTATCTCTTTTCAAAATGGGAAGAATCGGACTGTTGCAAACATTGTAAGGAACTTCTTCCACATCCCCCACCTTAATCAAATCATGTACAATACGTGTGAGTGCTTCTTCTCCCTCTCGATAAATTTTATACTGAGGCAGTCTCGGCCATGAAGCACCCTCCTTGACACTAATATGTACTGGTGGAATAACCATTTGCGCTACATCGGTGTCTGAAGTAGCCCACAAGGTACTAGGGAGTGAAGCTAATGCAATGTCCTCTTTAACAATACAGGATCTCTCAATCATGGGGTAATTGTCATTTAAAATAACCCGTACTCCTTCCGGAGAACATCGTATCTTAGCCCTGAAATATTTAAGCATGTTAAGACCCACAATATTGTCTGGTGTGTTTGGAGAAAGCAAAAACGGACATGGAGCAGTAAACTTATCAACATGGAATGCAAGTGGTTGTGACAATGGGCTAAGGGAATGTGTTCCAACAAAACCTACTGATGTAATAGTTAAGCCTGACAGGGGAGCCCTAGGAACCATGTGTTTAGACAAGGCACTACAAGTAGCACCTGTATCAACCAGAAACTGATCAGTAGAACCCAAAGCTTGTGCTGTAACATAGGGACCCCTCTGATCTACTGGAACTTCAACTAATTCCTTACCCCATTCTAGGCAATCCTATGCATAAGTAGAATCTTGCAAATCAGATGGCACATAGTCGGACATTTGATATTGGTTCCGTCTATCAAAAGTGTTAAACCCATCTTGCCCACGTGTATTAGCATCAAACCTAGCACAATCATTTGTGCGTCCTCTAGGCCCTGAATAGCCTGAACGATTTCTCATTTGCCCCCGACCACGTGAACCCTGCTGAGCATGCAGTACTGGACAATCAGTAAGCCAATGTCCAAGTTTCTTGCAGTACGCACACTGATCAACAGACAAATTCAAACGAGTACAGGAAGGAAAGGACTAACCATAAGATCCACGTCCACCTCTATCATTACCTCTAGAAGGCGGGCCATAAGCCTGAGCCATCATAACCTTTGTTTTTAACTCTTTAGACTTTTTATCCTCATTACTTTTAGCTTCTAATTACTGTCGTTCGGAATACTGAGCCATAGTTAAGAGAGAAACTGGAGAAGAGATAGTCCATAAACTTTCACTGGCCTTTAGGTGACTAGCTATTCCTGGAAAAATGTTTGTGACATATTTATCGACAAACAGATGCCTACCCGTGTCATCTGTCAATGACTGGCCACTAAAAGTGTGGAATGCTTCTTCAAAGCATGTGAAGAAGTCGGAGACTGATTCATCTACCTTTTGCTTGCAAGACGCTAATACAGTCCAATCTATCTTTTTAGGGGGGATAATTCTCTTTAACTTAACCAATATAGCTGCCGGAAGATTTAATATTAACTGACACGGTTTCTGTGCAGGTTCTCTATCTTCGTCTAACCATTCTAATTCTTTCTACAATGCTCCAAATGCCGCACGATCATCAACTTTACGCACAGTTCTCCACATATCAGGTGGTAATATTAGTCCAAAAAACAAATCAATATCAGGCAAAGTCATAGTACAAGAGCTAATGGCACCCTCAACTTCCTCATAAAAGGCTGCTGGATTCTTTCACAGATCAGGCAATGCATTTTTAAGGGCCATAACATCTGCTCTATTCCAAGGAGTGTAAACCCAATTATAAATAAAGTACCCTTTCGCATCGGTAGAAGTCTTATCATCATCTGTACCCGTTCCTTTAGGAGGAACATATAAAGGCGCTGCTTCCCGCATGGGTTTCACATTAATTACAACATTCTTATCTGTTTCAGGAGTAAAAGTTTGTGCAATGCTGATCTGAGATGTTGGTGCAGCTGCTTCTGCTGCCTTTTTCTCCTCTCGCAAATGGGCTGTTTCAACGCACAGTTTAACCAAACGTCTGATCGTGTCTGCCACCTGGGAGAGGACAAAAAGACCATCAGGTAATTGTTTACAATCAGCTGCTACATCATCGGGCTCTATTTCCACAGAATATTTCCTGTATCGTTCAATAGCCTCTGCGGCAAATATCTCGGTAAAATATTTTTTCTCCCTTTCCAGCCAATCTTTAATACTATCTAGACGTTCAGAAGTAGTGATAGTACTACGAACGGCTTTACGCGCCGCGGATCTAATGTCAGGCGCACGTCCGCCAGTTAACATTCTGCGAGTTTCTTGAACATTGTCCTGGTCTGTAGGAGAGTCCTCATCCGACTCATGAGGAGCGGTAGGAAGAGTATACGGAGGTGGACAACGATCTAATAAGAGAGAATCCTCCTGTGGTTTATTAAGAATTGGATAAAGAGGCCTAGGAACAGCGCATTGGCCATTCACCTGTAACTGACGCTCCCTATCTTCCCTCTCTTTAATTTCTCTCATTTCTCTATTTTACATTTCCAATGCTTTCGCAAGAATGCTCTTACGTTGTCCTTTTTTAATCAAGGCCTGCTCACACTTCATTCGCTAACGCACTTCTTTCTCCCACATTCGCACACAGTCAAACATATCTTGCCTAGCCTTTTGCTTAAACATTCGTTGCTCCACATACTGAATCTTTCGCAAATCAAAGGACCCATGCATAGGCCAACGCAACTCAGGATCTTTACGAGTGTATTTGTTCCATAACGTGCTGTACATTATGGAAGAAATACCACACTTAATATACATGACCCTAATATGCGTCCCCTCCGGGGGGGGGCGGTTGTGCTTCATCGAGTCTCAAATTGGTACCACTACAAAAGCAACACATCCTATGAAGTGTGCTGAAAACAGGCATGCCAAAAATAGGGCAAAATATGCGGTATTATAATCAAAGAAGTGCTTAAGGTACTCTTCGTACGTTGCACCGTCCAAACAAATTCAAATAGAGAAAAATCTCCTCATTACCTGCCTATATGGATTGCAATACATATATAATTGTCAAACAAAGTTCAATATTGGCCAATCGTACAAACAAAGCCGCAGCGAGTGTTACTAAACTACCTTTCCAATCAAAGGCATCAAACCAACAGCAAGTGCAGCAGAATGGCTCTTACCAATTAAATGGTGTCCAGGTTCCAACTGCCAAGTTCTCAAATCGACCAAATAGTCATTACACGGAGAATCAACATTAGAGATCTCAGTCGAGGACCGGCGCCACCTGGTTGGTCAGATCAGAAAGAAAGGAAAAACGCGGTGGGTGCCAAGACTCGGGTCTCCTCAGGCAGCAATCGCGTCCAAAGCGAGATTCCAATCCTTCGTCTCGACCACTCCTTCGGGCATTTGAGTCGCCGATGAGCACCACTTTGGAAGCACCAATTTGTGGTGGTGAGCCTCAGCATGCCAACCGATGCAAGGGATTCGCCCTTCTCTGCACAGAGTCCTCAGACCAATAGGAAGAAGTCGACACAGAAACTGGAATTGAAAAAACAGAGTTTATTAAACCTCATGAGGTGGAACTACATTCACAAAACACCCTTCGGTAATGTATGACGTAGCACCCTGACTGGAAGGAGCTTGGTCCTTTTATACCCACACAGGGACTCAAATGAAGGCAGTACAAGCACAAATGCTCGTTTTAGGTACATATGAGGTCATACAGAGAATGTACAGTCAATAAGTGGGAGGGGCTTAACAGTTACTAATTTTGCTGGTCACATCCTGAGAGTTACAAGTTGGGGACAGCTGTAAGTTCTGCTGAGCATGTGCGAAACAGGAGACTAAATATATCTCGTCTCTAGGCAGATTTCCTGAGCAGTTAACAGGAAGGTAGGACAGAGCACATGGCGAGCACATGGTAAACAAAATGGCCGACAGAAATACAAAATGGATTCCGCAAAACGGACAAGATAATCGTTAGAAGCAAGATGGCTTCAGTTAATGCTAACCTAATTGCTGCAAAATTACAACACCTGTACTACACACACTCTTCCCACCCTGCTTAACAAGGCCACCAGGGAGAATGTTTTCCTGAATGTTAGATCTGGGGGTCTCTAGTTGGCAGAGGTAAGTACCTTAGACCAAGTAGGGACCCTTGCTTCTAGTCAGGGTGAAGGAATACACACAGTAGACAACCTCCGCTCTCCCTCTAGGTAGTTTGGTGCGAGCAGGCAGGCTTATCCCCAAGGCAATGTGTATAATATTTGCACTTAACACAACAATAATCCCCAATCCACCACAAACTGAGACCACACAGGTAAGTATATTTTTATAAAAATATATATCTTTATCTAGTTTCAGCAAGGTAAATAAGCAGTTGCACAATAATCACTTCTTTAGGAACATGTGGTACTTAATCTTGATGGTTGCAGTTAATTTCAGGAAGTTCTTGTTAAATAAACGATAGTCTCAGGTCTCTTGGAAATCAGCGTTCAAAATAAGCACTACTGACTTACTTCAGGAAAATGTGCTCTCAAAAACGAGCATTAAAAACACTGCCCACGTGTAGTCTTATCTGTGGGCTTCAAGCGCTGCAAATGCGCTTCCTCGCGAGGCGCAGGGACTCTTCTTTTCCCCCGGTACAGCCTCACTCTTTCTTATGCCTCAGGCGCACCGCGCCAAGCAGATCTCGCTCGTCTCCGCCCCGGCCGGTCCCCTTTCCTCTCCCGCCCGCTCTCGACAATCCAACGAGCGGCGGGGGAGGTGGTGCTGCTCACCTTGTGGGGGACGGCAGGCCGGGGGTGCGGGACGCTCTAGATTCCCTCGGCGAGGTCAGGTCAGTCTTCCCCGGTCCCGGCAGTGATCCCGGCAATTCCTCGGCTCTCGTAGCAGCTTCTGCGAAGCCAGCCAATCCCGTCGCGGCGCTTCTGCCGAGCCCTCCGTGACGTCACCGCAGCTTTGGGGGAATCGGCCAATCTGGTCGCGGCACTTCTGCCGAGCCCTCCGTGACGTCACCGCAGCTTTGGGGGAATCGGCCAATCGGGTCGCGGCACTTCTCGACCAGCCTCCGGCAGCAGCCAACCACAGCGCGGCCCCTTCGTGGCTAGGAGCAGACCCTCGAGGTCGATTTCAGGGCCCAGGCCCGCGGCGGTGATTATGCGGGTCAAGCTGAATTAACCCGTGCCGTGCTTGGAAAGCTTCAGAACCCTTCAGCCCCCACAAGCACGTGTCTATGAACACGCCGATCTTGGGGCACAGCAGGCAGCAGTCAGCGCGGCACTCTCAATCAGAGCAGAGAGCAGCCAGCGCGCTACCCGGGGCAAAACAGCAGGGCTTAGTCGAGCAGTCCCCGATGTTCACTGCACACAGCAGTTTCACGATCTCCTCGGCCCACAGCAGCTTCAGGGGGACACAGCAGTATTGTAGTCCTTAACAACCTTTATGTTCCTGGGTTGCAAAACAGGAGGCCAGCTCTTCTCAGGCCCTTGGAGATTCAAGTTGCAGACACAGCACACAGCAAAGTCTTGGCAGTTTCAAGCAGGCAGGGTCACAGCACACAGCAAAGTCCCTTTCTTCTCCTCTCCTTCAGTTGGATAGCAGGATAGGTCAGCCCTTAAAGCACACAGCAAGGCAATCTTCCATCAGTTCCTTCAGCAGTCCTTCTTCTGGCAGAGGTTCCTCTTGATTGTAGAATCTAAATTTTCTGTAGTCAGGGGTCCTTCTCTTATACCCCAAAAAGTCTTTGAAGTCCTTTGAAGTCTTTGTGCAAGTGGGCCCTGAGCCCGGTCTAAACCAGTTCTGGGTGTAGCTGAGGCACTGGGGGTTTCCTGGCTTCCTTCTTCCTTTCAGTATCAGGGACAGAGGTGACAGTCGTCCAGCAGGGGGGTGGAGCCAGCTTTGTGGTCAGGCAGACACAGCCATGTCACTATCAGGTGTGATCTCCTCCCACTTCCCTGGCAGCAGATGCTGCCTTTCATCCACGGGCTGACTCAGACAATCCCCTGGGGGCTCTGCAGCCCCTGTCACACTCAGGCCAGACAGTCAATCCACAAACAGGCCCAGGCACACAGAAAAGTTAGACAAGAGAACAGCCACTTTCTAAAAGTACTATTCTCAAACACAGGATTTAAAAACAACCTTCACTAAAAGATGTGTTATTAAATTCTGAGTTCAGGGATATCTTTCACTTATGTCCCATCTTGTTCCTATGGGAAGATAGGCAGGTATCCAATGGGACCAGCCTCCCCCATGTTACTCTATGAAGCAAGATAGCCTTACAGCAGTGAGCATACAAAATGGCTGCCGCTCACTACCAGAGCATGTGACCTGCACTAGTACATGCTCTACCTTATCCATACACTGCACCCTGCCCAGGGGGGTACCTTGAGCCTTCCATAGGGGTGACTGATGTGCACAGACAGGGAAGGGTTAGGCCCAGCCAGTGGGGACACTGGCCAGGCGGACATGGCAGTCACTGACTGCACAGAGGCCCTGCGCTGGCAGGCCTGAGTCACCATTTTAGGGCTACTCATGTGGGTGGCGCAATCTGCGCTGCAGGCCCACTAGTAGGATCTGTCATCACCAGCCCTGGCACACACAGTGCACTTTACTAGGGACTTCATGGTGATACAAATATGCCAATTAGGTATACCCAATCAATATGACAATTTACAGACGGAGCACTTACACTCTGGCACTGATCAGCAGCGGCAGAGTGTCCAAAACATCTAAACAAGCAAAAAACGAAATCCAGCACAGCATCAAAAATACATGAGTCAGAGGCAAAAAGATGGGGGAAAAACCACGCCAAAAGGTGTCAGGTCTAACACGTGTCCTCTCCAGCTGAAAGTGGGGAGAACTACCCAACCTCTTGGGAGTCCTCATCACTAAGGCGGAAGAATCTGGACAGACCGTCAGCATTGGCGTGTTCTGTACCAGGGCGGTGCTCCACCGTAAAGTCCATCCCCTGTAGGGAAATGGACCACCTCAACAGTTTTGGATTGTCACCCCTCATCTGCATTAACCATCTGAGGGGCCTGTGGTCGGTCTGAACACAGAAGTGAGTCCCGAACAGGTAGGGCCTCAGCTTCTTCAGAGCCCAGACCACAGCGAAAGCTTCTCTTTCAATGGCATTCCATTTCTGTTCCCTGGGGATTAGCCTCCTGCTAATGAAAGCCATTGGTTGGTCTCCGCCCTCATCATTGATCTGTGAGAGTACTGCTCCCACGCCTTGCTCTGAAGCGTCAGTTGGCACAATGAACTCACTGGAAAAAACAGGTGCCTTAAGCACCGGTGCTGTGCACATGGCAGCTTTGAGGGTGTCAAAAGCAGTTTGACAGGCCTCAGTCCAATTCACCTTCCTGGGCTGATTTCTAGATGTCAGCTCTGTCAAAGGGGCCACAATAGAGCCATAACCTCTGACAAACCGTCTGTAATACCCGGTGAGACCTAAAAAGGCTCTCACCTCAGTCTGGGTCTTGGGGGGGCTCCCAAGCCAGAATGGTATCAATCTTTGCCTGTAGGGGCGCCACCGGGCCGTTCCCCACCTGGTGTCCCAAGTACACCACAGATCCCTGCCCTATCTGGAATTTACTGGCATTGATAGTGAGGCCTGCCTTCTGCAGAGCCTTCAACACTTCAGTGAGGTGTTGCAGGTGTTCCTCCCAAGTGGAGCTGAACACAGCAATGTCATCCAGGTAGGCTGCGCTGAATTGCTCCAGCCCCGCCAGTACCTGGTTGACCAATCTCTGAAATGTGGCAGGGGCATTTTTCAACCCAAAGGGCATGACACGGAACTGGAAGTGCCCCTCTGGCGTTGAAAATGCTGACCTCTCCTTTGCCCCCTCAGTTAAGGCAATCTGCCAGTACCCTGAAGTCAAATCAAAAGTGCTCAGGTACTGGGCAGCTCCCAACCGATCCACCAGCTCATCAGCTCTGGGAATGGGGTGAGCGTCAGTCTTGGTGACCGCATTGAGCCCACGGTAGTCCATGCAGAACCGGAGTTCTGGGGTGCCACCTGGGGTAGCAGCTTTCTTAGGCACTAAGACCACTGGGCTAGCCCAGGGGCTGCTGGAGGGCTCAATAACCCCTAGCGCCAACATCTTGGAAACTTCTTCCTTGATGCTGGCTCTGACCTTTTCAGCCACCCTGTAAAACTTCTGTTTCACAGGCAGACTATCTCCAGTGTCCACATCGTGGACGCACCATTTGGTGACACCTGGGGTCAGGGAGAACAGGGGGGCGAACTGACCCAAGACTTGGCGACAGTCCTTTTCCTGCTCTGGGGTCAGGGTGGGAGAGAGGACCACACCATCCACTGACCCATCTTGCTCCTTGACTGCCAGGAGGTCAGGGAGAGGATCACTATCCTCCTCCCCTCTAGCATCTGTAGCCATGAGCATAGTCACTTCAGACCTCTCAAAGTGGGGCTTGAGGCGGTTCACATGTAGCTCTCTCAGGGGCTGCCTGGGAGTCTTCAGGTTAACCAAATAGGTAACCTCGCTCTTGCGCTCCACCACCTCATATGGCCCAGACCACTTGTCACAGAGCGCACAAGGCTCCACTGGCGCCATCACCCACACTTTCTGACCAGGGTGGAACTCAACCAGAGAAGTGTTCTGGTCATACCATCTCTTCATTTCCTCCTGGCTAGCCTCCAGGTTCTCTTGAGCGAGCTTCCTGAAGCGCTTGGTCTGGTTGTGAATGGCCAGCACATAGCTGAACACATCCTGAGGGGTTTTCCCGCGGGATTTCTCCCACCCCTCCTTCACCAGAGTGATAGGCTCTCTGACAGGGTGGCCATACAGCAACTCAAAGGGACTGAACCCTAAGGATTTCTGAGGCACCTCCCTGTAGGCAAACAACAGGCAAGGTAACAAGACGTCCCATTTCCGCCTCATGGGATCTTCTAGGCCCATAATCATGCCCTTCAATGTGCGGTTGAATCTTTCAACCAGCCCATTTCCTTGAGGGTGGTAAGGAGTGGTGAATTTGTATGTCACCCCACACTCACTCCACAGGGACTTCATATACTTAGAAATGAAGTTTGTCCCCCTGTCAGAGACCACCTCTCTGGGGAACCCCACACGGGAAAAGATTCCCATCAAGGCACGGCCCACCACTGGGGCTGTGACTGTCCTGAGCGGGATGGCTTCCAGGTACCGAGTGGCATGGTCCACCAAGACCAGGATACACCTGTTGCCTAGGGCTGTCTTGGGGTCCAGGGGCCCCACGATATCAATGCCAACCCGCTCAAAAGGGGTGCTCACCACAGGAAAGGGTTGGAGGGGTGCCACGCACTTCCCTCCGCTCTTGCCACTGGACTGACAAGTTTGGCAAGATTTACAAAAGGCAGCGACGTGCTTCTTCATCTGGGGCCAGTAGAAATGGGTGACAAGCCTGTGATAGGTCTTGTCTTGCCCCAGATGTCCTGCGAGAGGCACGTCATGAGCCAGACCCAGTAGGAAGTTCCTGAAGCGCTCGGGTACTACCAGCACACGGGCTGCACCGGGCTCAGCGAACTTAGGCTCACTATAAAGTAAGTCATCCTCCCAGTAGATCCAATGCTCCTTGGACCCCAGGCCTGCTGCCTGGTCTGCAGCCTGCTGCCGCACACCAATGAGAGAAGGGCACTCCTTCTGAGCCTGGCAGAATTCCTCCCTGGAGGGACCACCCTCTTGCTGCCACTGGGACAGCTCAGGCAACTCCCCCAGTTCGGCCACCTGCTCCCCTGTAGGTTCCAGGGCATCCCCCTCAGGGTCTGCTTCCTCCTGGACCGTGGGAAAGGTGGGGGCTGGTTTGCCGCGCCCTCTACCCCTTCCTCTCTTGGCAGGTCCCTGGGCCATTGTTCCAGGCTCCAGTTCTGCTAGACCGCCCTCTCTGGCTGTCATTGCACGGGTGGACACACAGATCCACGCAGGCAAACCCAACATTTCCAAGTGAGTCCTGTGCTCCACCTCTTTCCATGGAGAGCTCTCCAGGTCATTACCTAATAGACAATCTACAGGCAAGGCATAACTTACAACAACCTCCAAAATACCGGAGACTCCTCCCCATTCAAATGGAACATTTGCCAACTTGCAGTAGCGCACTGAACTGTCAGATGCCACCACAGGCCGGAGTACCTTGGGAACAATTTGCTCTTCAGTCACCCACTGACACCTGACAGATGTCACGCTGGCCCCTGTGTCTCTCAGAGCTTCTATCTCTTTTCCATTGATGGTCACCTTCTGCCCATATTTCTTAGTGTTTTGGGGCAGCAAGGTTTCCTGGGCCATCTCTTGGTCTCCTAAAGAGACAAGGGTCATCACTGCTAACCCCTCCCCCTCACTGGAAATGAAATCCCTTCTCAAAGCTACACTGGCTAAACCCGGAGTTGGAGCACCAGTGGGTGCTGGAGGTTTCTTTGGACATTTGGGGGCAATGTGCCCCACCTCTCTACAGGCATAGCAAGTAGGTGGGGGCCTGTTGTCCTGCTTGCCCTTATGGGGCCAGGACTTCTTAGACTTGGGGGGTTGAGACTCCTTCTCCTGGGAACTATTTTGGGGCCCTTTAGAAGACTCCTTTTGATTACCCGTGTCCCCCCCACTCTTCTGCTGGGGACCCTGTCCGCCTTTGGCTGGGGTACTTACCACCCCCTTGTAAACCCTGGTGCTAGTCCAGCGGTCCGCCTCTTTAGCAAGCTCACTGGGATCAGTTAACTTGCTATCTAAAAGATGCTGGCGCAGCTCTGGAACACATAAACTACTTAAGTGCTCCCAACTAATCAAGTGACACAACCCCACATAATCAGTAACTTTGCTGCCCTTTATCCAACCTTCCAGTGCACGCGTGTACATACTCACACACTCCACCCAAGTACTTGAATCAAGCTTCTTGAAGTTCCTAAACTTCTGGCGGTACTGTTCTGAAGTGAGCCCATACCTGAGGCACAAAGCCTCCTTCATAGCGGGGTAGGATAAAGTACCTGCTGCTTCTAAGGGTGCCAAGACATTCCTCCCAGAGGCCTCAAAATGCTTCCACAATCCTGCCCCCCAATTCTTCTCAGGCACTTCATTCATCTTCAAGGCAGTTTCATACGCTCTAAACCACGCATAAATATCCTCACCCCTCTGATAATTCTGTACCAGATCCTTTGGTATGTATACCTTGCCCGCCTGTACTGGTTGTGCGCTGCCACCATTAGAACTTGACTCCACCTTTTTGGATTTAATGTCCAGCTCCCTCATGCTCACCTCATGAGCCAATTGGAGTTTCTTCTCCTCCAAAGCGAGAGCATTTCTTCTCTCCTCCGCCTCTTTCTCAGTTTCAATGCACAGTCTCCTCTCATCTGCTTGTGCTTTGAGCTTAAAAAGCTCAATCTCATGGGCCCTAGCTCTCTGATTATCCTCCAGCTCCTCTGGAGAAATAATCCTACTGGAGTGGTTGCTGCCAGCCCTAGATGCTGGCTTCCTCACTGGCAACTCACTGGACAAAAAAAGCATTCTCCTGTGTGCCTCCCTCTCCAATAGCAGCTTCTGGATCACCATGTTTGGCCTCCCACCAGGCCCTCAGAGCTTTCTGTAGCTCTTCCTTGTTTGCGCTGCACTTCGCTGGGCATCCAAGCTGTTTGCAGAATTTTTTCAGTTGCTCCTTGTTATAGATGAACAACTCCTGGATTTCAAATTCCACTTCCACTTCTACACTCACGCTTGGCGCTTTCTGAGACATGATGCTTCCTAACCTTTTCAACTAAAAAGGTTTCACCAAAAAGAAAAAATCTTGCGCAACCTGTGCTGCTAAACTAGACTAGTGATGTACAAGAGATCACTGCAGGTCAAGTGCAATTATTAGTTCAGAATCCGCACCGCTGTCCACCAATGTTAGATCTGGGGGTCTCTAGTTGACAGAGGTAAGTACCTTAGACCAAGTAGGGACCCTTGCTTCTAGTCAGGGTAAAGGAATACACACAGTAGACAACCTCCGCTCTCCCTCTAGGTAGCTTGGCGCTAGCAGGCAGGCTTATCCCCAAGGCAATGTGTATAATATTTGCACTTAACACAACAATAATTCCCAATCCACCACAAACTGAGACCACACAGGTAATTATATTTTTATAAAAATATATATCTTTATCTAGTTTCAGCAAGGTAAATAAGCAGTTGCACGATATTCACTTCTTTAGGAACATGTGGTACTTAATCTTGATGGTTGCAGTTAATTTCAGGAAGTTCTTGTTAAATAAACGATAGTCTCAGGTCTCTTGGAAATCAGCGTTCAAAATAAGCACTACTGACTTACTTCAGGAAAATGTGCTCTCAAAAACGAGCATTAAAAACACTGCCCACGTGTAGTCTTATCTGTGGGCTCCAAGCGCTGCAAATGCGCTTCCTCGCGAGGCCCAGGGACTCTTCTTTTCCCCCGGTACCGCCTCACTCTTTCTTATGCCTCAGGCGCACCGCGCCAAGCAGATCTCGCTCGTCTCTGCCCCGGCCGGTCCCCTTTCCTCTCCTGCCCGCTCTCGACAATCCAACGAGCGGCGGGGGAGGTGGTGCTGCTCACCATGTGGGGGACGGCAGGCCGGGGGTGCGGGACGCTCTAGATTCCCTCGGCGAGGTCAGGTCAGTCTTCCGCGGTCCCGGCGGTGATCCCGGCAATTCCTCGGCTCTCGTAGCAGCTTCTGCGAAGCCAGCCAATCCCGTCGCGGCGCTTCTGCCGAGCCCTCCGTGATGTCACCGCAGCTTTGGGGGAATCGGTCAATCCGGTCGCGGCACTTCTGCCGAGCCCTCCGTGACGTCACCGCAGCTTTGGGGGAATCGGCCAATCAGGTCGCGGCACTTCTCGACCAGCCTCCGGCAGCAGCCAACCACAGCGCGGCCCCTTCGTGGCTAGGAGCAGACCCTCGAGGTCGATTTCAGGGCCCGGGCCCGCGGCGGTGATTATGCGGGTGAAGCTGAACTAACCCGCGCCGCGCTGGGAAAGCTTCAGAACCCTTCGGCCCCCACAAGCACGTGTCGATGAACACGCCGATCTTGGGGCACAGCAGGCAGCAGTCAGCGCGGCACTCTCAATCAGAGCAGAGAGCAGCCAGCGCGCTACCCGGGGCAAAACAGCAGGGCTTAGTCGAGCAGTCCCCGATGTTCACTGCACACAGCAGTTTCACGATCTCCTCGGCCCACAGCAGCTTCAGGGGACACAGCAGTATTGTAGTCCTTAACAACCTTTATGTTCCTGGGTTGCAAAACAGGAGGCCAGCTCTTCTCAGGCCCTTGGAGATTCAAGTTGCAGACACAGCACACAGCAAAGTCTTGGCAGTTTCAAGCAGGCAGGGTCACAGCACACAGCAAAGTCCCTTTCTTCTCCTCTCCTTCAGTTGGATCGCAGGATAGGTCAGCCCTTAAAGCACACAGCAAGGCAATCTTCCATCAGCTCCTCCAGCAGTCCTTCTTCTGGCAGAGGTTCCTCTTGATTGTAGAATGTAAATTTTCTGTAGTCAGGGGTCCTTCTCTTATACCCCAAAAAGTCTTTGAAGTCTTTGTGCAAGTGGGCCCTGAGCCCGGTCTAAACCAGTTCTGGGTGTAGCTGAGGCACTGGGGGTTTCCTGGCTTCCTTCTTACTTTCAGTATCAGGGACAGAGGTGACAGTCGCCCAGCATGGGGGTGGAGCCAGCTTTGTGGTCAGGCAGGCACAGCCATGTCACTATCAGGTGTGATCTCCTCCCACTTCCCTGGCAGCAGATGCTGCCTTTCATCCACGGGCTGACTCAGACAATCCCCTGGGGGCTCTGCAGCCCCTGTCACACTCAGGCCAGACAGTCAATCCACAAACAGGCCCAGGCACACAGAAAAGTTAGACAAGAGAACAGCCACTTTCTAAAAGTACTATTCTCAAACACAGGATTTAAAAACAACCTTCACTAAAAGATGTGTTATTAAATTCTGAGTTCAGGGATATCTTTCACTTATGTCCCATCTTGTTCCTATTGGAAGATAGGCTGGTATCCAATGGGACCAGCCTCCCCCATGTTACTCTAAGGAGCAAGATAGCCTTACAGCAGTGAGCACACAAAATGGCTGCCGCTCACTACCAGAGCATGTGACCTGCACTAGTACATGCTCTACCTTATCCATACACTGCACCTTGCCCAGGGGGGTACCTTGAGCCTTCCATAGGGGTGACTGATGTGCACAGACAGGGAAGGGTTAGGCCCAGCCAGTGGGGACACTGGCCAGGCGGACATGGCAGTCACTGACTGCACACAGGCCCTGCGCTGGCAGGCCTGAGTCACCATTTTAGGACTACTCATGTGGGTGGCGCAATCTGCGCTGCAGGCCCACTAGTAGCATCTGTCATCACCAGCCCTGGCACACACAGTGCACTTTACTAGGGACTTCATGGTGATACAAATATGCCAATTAGGTATACCCAATCAATATGACAATTTACAGAGGGAGCACTTACACTCTGGCACTGATCAGCAGTGGCAAAGTGTGCAAAACATCTAAACCAGCAAAAACGAAATCCAGCACAGCATCAAAAATACATGAGTCAGAGGCAAAAAGATGGGGGAAAAACCACGCCAAAAGGTGTCAGGTCTAACACTGAATGTGTTTGGAAATGTGCTGGCAAGATGTCTGACAAGGGTGCCTGGTGTCTGAATTTGCCACAACTCCCATCTAGGCCTTGTGCTTTGAACAGCAGTCCCCAGTGTCAGCCATCTTGCCAGTACTTCTCCACTGACTGTTAGGAAAGCATGTTTCGTGGTGGGCTTGTTGAGCTGGTTGGGAGGAGGAGTATTTGTACTGAATCCATCTCCCATCAGGCCCTGTCCCCCACATACCTTTCCAGCCATCCTAACCAGCCCACCTGGAACTCTGCTTTCCTGAGAGTAAGTGGAAATGGACTATCAAGATGTCTGACACTTATGCCTGGTATCTGACTTGACCACAACTCCTATAATAGCCTTGTGCTCCAAAAAGGAGCCGCCAATGTCAGCCATCTTGTCAGTACATTTCCACTCACTCTCAGGAAAGCAGACTTCCAGGTGGGTTTGGAGGGCTTGGTGAGAGGAGGAGTGTTTGCCCTGATTACATCTCCCATCAGGATCTGTCCTCCACACTCTTTCCCACGGTGTGGGAGGTATAATTCCATGCACTGTAAAGCTCCTCCAGGAGGCCCTAAATGCTCAGGACAGCAAGATAGGGCTGCTGCCAGCGCTCCTGCTACTGAGCCAAGCTCGAGCAGTGGAAGGCAGAACAATAGGTATACTGTCACAGGGGGGTGTGACAGGGGTTTGTGTATTGGGACAGGATAGGAGCACTTGCCAGCACCACTGAAATTGCTTGAAGGGCACATTTGTTGCCCTCCTTGCTTACTCCAGTTCAAACCAGTTCAGGGAGCCATTGGCTCCCACTCTGGTGCAAACCTTGTCAAAGAACATGGGAGTATCCTCCCCACTGTCCAACCCCTCTTCTGGGAGGGACCCCTGAATCATCCCAACCCTTTCCCCAGGGTACTTAAGGGCTAACCTGTGGGTGGCTCCCTAGATTCGACGGGGGACAAGATTCAAGATTCAGATCATACACATCTTCAACTTTGACCATCTGGACACTCTGGACTTTGTTGGACTTCTCTGGACTTCGCCTTGGGAACCGAGAATGCAACAGGAAAGATTCCTGCTGCTCCTGGTCTCGTTTTCCTCATGAGTTTCTGCAATGTCTGTGTCTGTGCTCCATACAGGTTCTTCATCAGGCCTGTGGCATCCAAAACACTGAAGGAATCTCCCTTGGAGTGAAGTAGTCACTCCCCTGCAACTGCAGGCACTGCATCTCAGCTGACCGGTCTGCTGGTCCTGAGCTCCCACGGACTCGGAAAGGTTCAGCAACACAGGTAGTGGTTTGGCAACTTTCTCGAGGTCTGCACTGTCTTCATATCAAGTTTGAGACCAGTGTCCCTCGTCAGAATGCTGGAACAAAACCCCCTTGCACTGAATTAACTTGCTGTTGCCAAGGTTTGTTGAATCTCTCCTCAGGTTCCAAAAGCTCTAACCTCAAGCAACTCCTGCAGCCAAGTTATTTGCCCTCACCGCTTCCTCTGCACTGTGGCCCTTCTTTATTCGTGAGCGGCTTGAGGTCCTTTTGCGGCTCCTGTGCCATTGGCCCATGGGTTATCTTAAGGGTCTTCTTGGGCATCAGTGGGCTACCCTGCTTGCTTGGGACTGGCCTAACTTACCTACTTGTGGTGAGTCACTTGTTTGCTGCGGCATGTTGGTACCCCTGCCCAACACTGACCCCTTGTCATCCGACATGGGACATCGTCTGGTCTCCTACAGCATCACCTGGTCCACACCGCTGCAACTTCAAGGGCACCATCAACCTCTCCTGCATCTCCGACAACGGTGGGCATTCGTCTTCCGTGCCTCCTGGTCACTCCTGAGTTGCATAGACTCTGTCCCCTCGTCTTGCATTTACCTCTAATCTTGAATCCACCTTTGGGTTCCACTGGACTCTTTTGTCTTCTTCTCCAGTGCATCTTTCCTGAAGTCATCCACTGTGGTCTACCGTGGTTTCTGACGTCACTTGACACCTATGCACCCGGCTTCCCTGGTGTAGGTATCCTGGTTCCTGGAGTATTCACAGTAGGGGTGACTCTCTCACCTTCCATCTTTCACTGGGTTTCTTACAGGTCCACTGGAAAGGGTCCTTCTTCTGTAAAATTGCAACCACTACTTACCCATTGACTAACATTGAGCATGCGCTCATGTTCCCACTTGGCACACAACCTGCGTGTGGTTCCTAGATACTCACCTAGAGTGGTTCCTTGTGTCCCCAGCTGCTCTACGTCTTCTAGGTCTATTCTTGACTTGAGTCGTGGTTTGTATTTTGCTATTTTTGTATATGGTTTGGTTTCCTCCTGGAGACCACTGTGTATGTGTGCTACTTACATGTGCTATTTCCTAAGTATTGTGCGTATTGTGTTATTTCTCTGGGCAGGACATAATACATTGTGTTAGTGAGTGTTTGTAATAACATTCCTATTTTTATAACTAGACTGTTTGATTCTTTTTCACTTAACCCATACCGTAAGATTAAGTACTGGCAAAAAAGCTCTTTACACTACTTCTGGACTAAGTCTGAAGGCTGCTTTCTACAGCTACCCCTTAGAGAGCTTTCTAAGATTGTCTAAGACCACTAAAATCACCGTAAGGGTTGTCTGGATTAGCGCCTGGATTAGTGCAGGGTGCTACACTTACATAAGTGAGCACCATATCCTAAGCCAGGCTCTCACAGTTTGAAGTCGGAATAACAATTTTCTAGATTTTATTGTCCAGCACTTTTCCTGAATCAAGGGGCTGAATATGATGGCGGTCAGACGAGCGTCTGACCACCATCCTGTCTGGCACCAGACCTGCTGACAGGGAGTCAGTGGTCCAACCAGACAAATTACAACTAAACTGCCATAAAGGCAGTCAGAAACATGCCTCTTACCATTGAAGCTCGTGCTGCAACCCAAAAAAGGGCTGCAGCACAAGCCTCGTTTCTAAGAGGGATGTTTATGTGGGCACCGTAGGTGCCCCCCAGAACCTGTGCCTGAGGGCAAAGGAGAAGGGGGACCCCAAAAGACACATGTGTTTGGAACAATTGATGGCACACATTTTGCCTTAGTGGTAACATTCAACACAAAGAAAGCCTAATGCAATCTTAAAAATGTCAGTTCAATCACTGTGCAAGTTGTCTTTGTATAAGGTATGTATATCGAAATTGTGTGTCTTTCACAGGATCAACCCATGTTCCCCTTGTAATTCGCCACAACAACATATTACTGCAAATGTCACAATATTGAAAAATTTCCAAATGAAAATCACATGGTGAAGGAACCTAAGACATATAAAAACAAAAATATATTTATTTTTATGACATTACTCAATAGACACATTACAAGTGGGAAATTTTGAGGACGAATTTTCTAAAGACAATCAAAGCTAATCAATTTAAAAGCACGGTGGTTAATGTGTCAAAACTTAGATCAACAAACATCTTTGCCCTGGATTTACTATAACTTGCCCTTTCAAAAAAATGTATACCACAGACTTTTATTCCCATTAGATGAAAAGTTGGTTTTGAATGTAATGTAATAATATGTGAATATATTCTTACACTCATGAAGAAGTTGTCAATTATATCTTGACGTAAGTCAATTCCATCCTCTTCACTACTATGATCTTCATTTGGCATTTCAACATCCTCACCCGGAGGCTCATCATAGTTTTCTTCTTCTGCAATGTATGGGATGTTCTATCTCAGGACTATGTTGTGTAACATGCAGCATTCCATAGTGATTTTTACACCATTTGGGTGAGTAAAGGAGGGCTCCATCAGTCTTATACAGACATCAACATCCCTGTGTTTTTTCATGAGCATCACTGAAGCCGACTTCCCCTGACATTGTTGGATTCCTCAGCAGTATTAGCAACCATGCTCACTTAGGATAAGCTGAGTCTCCTATATGAAATGGAAAAAAGGAGGCAAACAATTGCATTCTATTTGTGAACATTAGATTTGAAAAATTTTATCAAGTCAGTCAATGTAAGTATAAGCAAAATGCGCAACTATTGCATTTAACCACCGTAACACATTACATAATATTTTTTTGTTTCAAACACATTAATGACGCTAGAATTTTGTATATTTAAACGAATTAGCCACCATTCTGAGTTGTGGTGATGGACTTAACATTCACAAACACATTATTTCATATTCCAAAATGGCGAGCGTCTGACCTCGCCATCAGGACAATTGCAATTAAATAAACACCGGTAGAAGTTGACTGTGTAGTGGGTGGGAAACCCCACAATGAACACAGCCATAGGATAACATATACTAAATGGGACATATACTAAATGGGACAACTCCTGGTGGCCAGAAGCCCTCGGAAATGCTCCCACCCCGACAGACCACGCACGGAACCTTGGCGTCATCCTGGATTCTTCACTCTCAATGAGCAGACAAGTCAGCGCCGTATCGTCTTCCTGCTTTAACATTCTTCGCATGCTCAGAAAAACATTTCGCTGGATCCCCACCGAAACAAGGAAAACAGTCACCCATGCTCTGGTCACGAGCCGACTGGACTACGGAAACACCCTCTACGCAGGTACCACCGCTAAACTCCAGAATAAACTACAACGAATCCAAAACGCCTCAGCCAGGCTCATATTAGACATCCCACGCAACGAACACATCTCTGGTCACCTTAAAGATCTCCACTGGCTACCCGTCAATAAGAGGATTACTTTCCGACTGCTCACCCACGCACACAAATCACTCTACGACATCGGACCAGACTGCCTCAACTCTCGACTGTCCTTCTACACCCCCTCCCGCCAACTCCGCTCTTCCAGCCAAGCCTTCGCCACTGTACCTCGCATCAACAAGACCACCATGGGAGGCAGATCCTTCTCTTACCTGGCTGCCAAAACCTGGAACTCACTCCCCGCTTACCTTCGCCTCACCCAGAATCACCTAGCGTTCAGAAAGCAGCTTAAAACGTGGATATTTGACAAATAATCACCCCCCCCCCCTTCCTAAGCGCCTTGAAACCCTCTGGGTATGTAGTGCGCTATATAAATTTTATGACTTGACTTGACTTGACTTAAAGCCAACGGATGTGTCTGTCTCCATTGACAATCGTGCACGTCATGTTGACGTAGGATGAGTTTAAAAAAAGCTCACTTGCCTCCTAACACTGCAGCCAACAATACCTTTTGCAGCCAACAATACCTTTTCAACATTTGCTGTTATTTCTTACCTCTTGGAGCCATAATTCCAGGGCCCAAAAGCTTGCCAGAGGAGCTGGAGTTTCTGGTTACTAAGGTCCAGTCTGTGTACAGCTATCTGTATGGCTCACCAGAGGAACAAGTAAATATTTAAAATGAAAATGTCATTCTAACTAACTTTTTACAAATAGGCTTGAATGTCCCTTTATAGTTCCTGGGTGAAGTGTACTGATGGAAGTGAAGTTAAAGTTATTTTTAAATTACATAGAAAATGTTATGGTGTGTATTTTTAAACACATTATAGTTAGACAATACCACAGCATTAGTAAATGTTGTGTGTTTGACACCGTATGCATTTTTTGTGGGTGTGTATTTCTCTATCTCTTTATTACCTACTGGCGGTCGCCAGTAGGTATATATAGTTAGGATTTTTTCTCTATGGGATTTTTGAAAATTCTATGTCTAATAACTTTGGCGTTTGTGGACGGAATTGGCTGAAATTTTCAGGAAAATGGCACATTTTGTTTCTGAGCAGCCCTTGAAAATTTGGGGGGGGTTCATCAAGGGGGGGCCGAGAAAAAAGGAGGGTCCCAAAACGTGTTTTTAACATTGAGTTTTCCATAGGGCGGTTGGCCTCACTTTTAGCCCGAACGGCTGAATGGATTTGCACAAAACTTGGCAAAATTGTAGGGACTGGTAGCCCGATGTGCCTTTTGTAGGTCTCAATATATGTGCTCCAGTGGATTTTGAGAAATTAACGTTTAAAAAAAGATATATATCTGTAACAGCGGACCGGGAAGCGTCCCAGGACGCGTACTTTTCGCGCAACGGAGCTTTGTGAAGCGAAGCTGATTGGTTCTCTGGCGTCTGTCAACATTCCAAAAAGTCCGTAGCGGCCGCCATCTTGTCTCTCGGTAGGATCGAGAGACAAGAGGAGGCCAAAACAAAGGGGGAAATAACCATAAGGGGGCATAGTAGATCCTCGCTGACCCCCCTAGGTTTGATGTGGAGGTTTTAAAAGGGCCCCGCGGGGCAAAAAAAATAATAATAATAATAATCGAACGGCTGAATGGATTTGCACGAAACTTGGCAAAATATTAGGGACTGGTAGCCCGATGTGCCTTTGCTAGGTCTCAATATATGTGCTCCAGTGGATTTTGAGAAATTAACGTTCAAAAAAAGATATATATCTGTAACAGCGCTCCGCTTCGCGTAACGGAGGTTTGCGAAGCTGATTGGTCATTCTGTCACTGGGCTATAGTTGGGCTACATCTGGCTGATATTTGGGCTACATTTGTTTTTTTGTGTGTCTGGCGGCCATCTTTGGGCTACATTGGGCTACATTGGGCTTCATTGGGCTACATTGGGCTACATTTGGGCTCCAACATATATATAGGCCAATGTAGCCCAATATATATTTTTCAAAGTTAATTTTCGTAAAAACCACTGGAGCATATATCTTGAGACATAGCAAAGGCACATCGGGCTACCAGTCCCTACAATTTTGCCAAGTTTCGTGGAAATCCATTCAGCCGTTCGAGCTAAAAGTGAGTCCAACCGCCCTATGGAAATGAAGGAAATGAATGGGTAATTTGTAATTAGCAAATAGCTAATCGCAAACTAGGAATGGTAAAGAATCGCTATTTATTCCTTAAAGTTCGCTATTTAGGAAATGCAAAAAACTTTGATGATACATATGGCGGTTCATCTCTAACAAGATAAGAAGCATAGGGATACATTTATGATGACTGGCGCATCACCAGGGATGTGTTAGTCATTCTGTGCCGCTGTTCCGTCACCTATGGTGTGCTGCATTTACAATGCGGCGCATCATGGGGCAAAAACAGCACAGATGCGTGATGTATCTGTGCCGTAAAGGTGGCGCATTGCTGGAGTTGTATCGCAAGTGTGATGAAGCTCCAGCAAGGGTCGGGGGTGCCCCTGTCGCAGGGTTTCTGTTCTCACACAGAACTGTGGACAGAGGATTGGAACCTCGGCGAATTAGGGTGTCCCAAAACTCACGTTAGTAATCAAAAACTCCTTAGCAAGCTAGGTACAGTGTCACATTGGATATAACAAACTCTCAATGTTTAGACAATCCAGAATATGAACTTATAGTACCTCAGGATACGTGGAACTCATGAACAGTCGGTCGTTATATATTTCTTAGAAACCAGAACATGGAGTTAAGAAGAACACATGTGTATTTGAAATGTTTATTTACTAATGCCGTCTTCTCAGGCGTAGTATCTTAGATAATACAAGTACACATATTATCAGTAGCAAAATTACCAGCATAGTTACTAGTACATAAAAAGCGAATGGTGATAGTATGTTAACATGCTGTAAATGAATAAGAGTTAGCAACACTTATAAGCAGCCGCGGGCCGTGGAGGGAGTTACGGTGAGGCAGGGAGGCGGGGAGGGGGAGAAGCAGGGTGGAGAATACAAGTACACATATTATCAGTAGCAAAATTACCAGCATAGTTACTAGTACATAAAAAGCGAATGGTGACAGTATGTTAACATGCTGTAAATGAATAAGAGTTAGCAACACTTATAAGCAGCCGCGGGCCGTGGAGGGAGTTACGGTGGGGCAGGGAGGCGGGGAGGGGGAGGGGCAGGGTAGAGAGGGCTCCACCCTGCTTCTCCCCCTCCCCGCCTCCCTGCCTCACCGTAACTCCCTCCACGGCCCGCGGCTGCTTATATCTCACCCTCCCTAATACACATATTATATTATTTGCTAAGAAGGTCTCTTTGTGTTGGTTTAGGGCGTGCCCATACTTTAGTGTCTTAGATTTGAAGGAATCACATCAGCATACACCAGCTCTCTCTTCATGTGAACCGCATCAACTGTTGTGTATGTGTGTTCGGCAAAGCAATATAAAACCCGCCTCATGCCCAGAATTGGCAGAAGTTGCACTTATGTGATGAGTATGAAGTCGTGGAGATCAGACCTCATAACAATTCTGTATCGTGTTGTTCTTGAAACTTTAGCACTCGCTGTACAGATATAGTTTAACAAGCAAAGCAGATAGTAGAGCAATAACATATTAGTCTCATGTAAACCACGATGAACTACTAGGTGGAAAGCTAAAGCAACAACTAAGTGTCGTGTGCAGAAGTTGCAAAAAAGGAAAAATGGCGTTTAAACCGGTAATGAGCCCATGCTAACTTAACACGGTGTAAAGATATCCAGGACCTAGATGACACCTCCCCATGATCCGGAAACGAACTGAATAAGATAATAGAAGTGCCATCTCATGAGAGCAGATTGCAAGTTTATATGTGGACGGTCCGCAAGGTAAAGCATTAAAAACTAGGAAAATTTAATGCTAAAGAAAAATAAAACAGCCAAGTACTTTATCGAGTCTTAAGCCAATAGGCAAGGTAAATAATAAAAACTTGACAAATAAGTCAATGAATTGTCAATGAAATGCTAGTACTCAGCATATCAAACATGAAAAAGGTCTATGACATAACTGTGTATGCAAAATAAGCTGCAACAGCCTCCAATAGGAAGTCACCGTCTTCATCCGAAAACAGTTCAGCCATCCAATTTAAAAGCGGAAAAGAACATACGTGCTCTCCCAGCACCGGATCCTCTATCACCATCAGAGGACAGCTCGGTGGGTTTTCAAGAAAGCTCTGTTCCAAGAAAGACTGTGCTGCCGCCAATAAATTCCAGGGACCAATTAGTCCATGCATCAATGCCACAGCCATAATCCTTTCGCCAGGACAAACCAACTCGTGAGTAATGATAGGAGTCATCAGCTGATTAAAGTCGACGTCAGGAGAAACCGGTCCGCAGAGACACAAATCAATGGCCCAATCGAAATCACAGGTCAGGCAGTGAAATACAGGCTGGACACAGGTGAAGTAGGAGAATCGAAAAGATAATCCATATGCCGTGCTTAATATCGCCAACGGCATTGTGCCATAATATTCTAGCATGCGATTGCGGAACAGTGTCAGCAGCTGCAGGGTGGGAGGTTGCATAGGAGGGACATCCATATTTAAAAATGTAAAAAAGCACAAGAGCGTCCGCTGGTAATGCAAGTAAAAATGCCAATCCACGAAGCAGAGTGGAGAAAATAGAATGAAAGAAAGCAGGGATGACTCCAAAGATTTTCTCAAATGAAGTCACGAGACCACTGGTAACAACTTTAAAAAAGTGCGCCAGGGCCTTTGTGGAGGATGCGTTAAAGATAGTCCGAACCATCTTGCTGAAATTGAAAGGCAAATCTGAATTGAAAAGGGTCTGCACCTCTGTACGGGTGTTCGCTATGTGAAGCACGAAAGTTTCACGGGCCGAACTCAAGGCCACCTCTCTCTGAGACAAAAGAGCTCTTATTCTTGCCATGCCGTTGAAATCTCTCCCAAGGTTGGTATTTGTGGCCAGATTGAAAACTCCCTATGTTCATGTGTGGGAGAAAATAGAACATTTCTGCAGCAAATAACCCGTTCACTTACTGTTACGATAAAAGGAATACTTTTAATTAACTCAGAACAATCTTCATTATTGAGCATCAAATAACTACCATTTTCCAACAACTTGAACGTGGGGATGATAGCAGGAACTGGCGTGCCTTGCAACACGCAAGCCATATTTGGTCGGTGTTTGTTGCATGAACCGTGTAACTGTATGTGCCTACACATTAGTGAATGATCTGGCGTCTCAGTGCATTCCTCTCCATTCAGATAAACTTCTTGATCATCTTTGAAACATCTGTATGTGTATGGAAGCGACCAGACCTCATGAAGAAAAGCACTACCTAAAGGTTCATAACGACCTATTGGTATATATTTCATACAATTTGAAAACTTATATAAAGCAAAAGGCAGCGTTATTAAACCGTGGATAAGGCAAGTTGCCAAAAAACCCGCAATCCTCTGCTGATGATGTCACTGAGCATGTCATGAATGATATAATATGTGACATCATCAGCAGTGGATTACGGGTAATAGTATCTCTAGTTTACTCCCCTATAGCTGTCTTTCTTTTAACATAAGTGTCTGTTTCCTTCCCTTATACTTACTGTTTTTGGTTCGCTTCCGGTTCGCGTACCGGCGAGCGAACTGGGAAGCGAACTAAGAGAAATAGAGGTTGGCACAGTTCCAAATATTGTACCAATTTTTTAATAACGGGGAGGTAGTTCTGAAAAGAACTTTTTTTTTTATTGTTTTTGTTGTTTTATATTTTTTTTATTATTTTTCGGAACATTTTTTTACTTTTTTTGAATTTTTCTGAACAGTTTTATATTTTTTTGGGTTTTTCTTGGAGGGGGCAATGAAAACGATTCATTGTAAAGGGCTCAACAGGAGCAACAAAACAAAAAAAGAAGTATTTATTATTTTGGGCGTTTCGTACAAACTTGCATATGATAGTCAATAGCTCTGTTGATCAGAGTGATGCTTCTTTCTCCGTAGGAAATGAATCCATCGCAAAATACGCAGATGTGTTTTACTTCACCAAATTTCATTTGTATATTTGGCACCATCTCCCTGCCCTCTGGTCCCGTTACTTCCGGTACAACAGATCTTCTGGCCATAATAGGGAGATTATCTAGGTCGTTCCGAAACTGTGCAGCACTGTAGTTGTGAGGATGCCACCTAGTCATATGGCGATGCATTGTGTAGTTTCCGAAACTGTATTTTTTCTCGGTTCCTCTGGACAGTCTATCTTGACATATAAGGCAAGTTACGTATCTTGCATTTACTTTTTTCTGACCTTTGGGAATTTTAAAAAATTGCCAAATGAAGTTTTCTTTCCGGTGAGACGTCCTGGGCTGCTCAGGCAAAAACTGCCTCTCTTCGTGCTCGTCGTCCTGTTCCTCTTCTTCCTCTTCTTGTTGAATTATAACTTGAGCAGGTGGTCCACTCTTCCTTGGATGTGGTGGAGGTGGTGGGGAAGCACCAGCTGAAGCTACTAAAGAAGCCATTGCTCAGTGATCACAAAGGGTCTTTCTCTCACAATGATGAAAGTCAGAGTGAGGAAAGAAGGAGGGATTTTCATCATTTGGGAAAAACAAGAGTTCTCAACCAATCAAAAGTGTTCATTTTAGATTATATGACCTAGTCTTACATCATTAGGAAACCAAAAGTGAAATGAACCAATGAAAAGTGTTATTACCAAGTCACATGACTTGCTGTGTTTACGTTAAGCGCTTTGCAGGGCCTCCCGGTTTGCTTCCAGAAACCTGCGCTTTGCGACTCGCTTCGCGTACCAGTTCGCTAACGTAGCACGTCATATGACGTATCACGCGACAACGTGAAACGTCATGCGGACGGGAGGCGTCACGATGTTGTTTTCTAACGCGGCACTTGCGGTAAAGAAACGTTTACCGGCTCGCGGTCTATTTCGCGGCATCAAGGTCAGCTAACGGGAAGCTTCCCGATTCGCGAAGCGGGAACGAAGAAAAAAAAATATTAAAAAAAAAAATTATTCATAAACATATAAAATATATTTTGGGATTTAAAGAAGAATACATTTTACAGCTACAGATATTAGCTGTTAAAAAACCAATGAAATTCACTGAAAAAACCATAGGTTATAGACCATATATAGTTAGGAATTAGCATTTACAAAACCTTGAAAATTCACTGAAAAAACCATAGGTTATAGACCATATATAGTTAGGAATTAGCATTTAGAAAACCTTATTTTACTCACACAAAACCATTGAAATTCCATATATAGTTAGTTGCACTAACTATATATCGCGCACCCGCAATCCACTGCTGATGATGTCACATATTACATCATTCATGACATGGTCAGTGACATCACTGATGACATCACTGATGACATCTCAAATGACATCACTGATGACATCACTGATGACATCTCAAATGACATCACTGATGACATCATGACACACCAATACCAGTTACTACATACGCACTCACTGATTCCTACGTCTACACACACATTCACTCATTCACCCATACAATAACTCATACATACAGTCACTTATTATTACAACACTATCATATGCATTCATACACCTATGCAGACAGTCACACACTGCCACTCATCCATGGAGTTACTCACACACCAAGTCAGTCCTGTAAAGAATCAATCACACTTCCATTTCTTCATCTATACAGTTAAACACAGAACACCATACTTCAGTGACATCACTGATGACATCACTAATGACATCTGAAATGACATCACTGATGACATCTCAAATGACATCACTGATGACATCATGACACACCAATACCAGTTACTACATACGCACTCACTGATTCGTACGTCTACACACACATTCACTCATTCACCCATACAATTACTCATACATACAGTCAGTTATAATTAGAACACTATCATATGCACTCATACACCTAGTCAGTCCTGTGAAGAATCAATCACACTTCGATTTCCTCATCTATAGTTAAACACAGAACACCATACTTTTCACACATATACTAACACATACTTACTCTCTTATACAATCACTGATACAAGTACACATTGATATGCACAGAGTCACACACCTCCCAGCCAGCCACACACACACTCAGTCTTCCATACATCCAGTCATTCTTCAATATGTAAAACGTATTTAAACTTTACAAAAACACACAGACACTAGATGATGTCATCAGTGATGTCATTTGAGATGTCATCAGTGATGTCATCAGTGATGTCACTGACCATGTCATGAATGATGTAATATGTGACATCATCAGCAGTGGATTGCGGGTGCGCGATATATAGTTAGTGCAACTAACTATATATGGAATTTCAATGGTTTTGTGTGAGTAAAATAAGGTTTTCTAAATGCTAATTCCTAACTATATATGGTCTATAACCTATGGTTTTTTCAGTGAATATATATATATGTATATTTGAGAATTCCATGTGAAATCTACAAAACAAATTTTATTTTCAATTAGAAAATATATTATAATATTATTACTAATTTTACATTACAAAGATTTTTGCTTTTGATGTTTGTATTATCCTACAAATAACTCAGCCTAGATATCACTAGCCTGGATCCGAAAAAGAAGAACATAACAAGGGGTAAAGGTACTCAATAGGGTACTACAATTTTATTTTATTTTATAATAATTTAAAAAAACATTATTACTGTTGTAAGTTTTTTAAAATGCTTGTCAATGATTCCACAAAATTGTGCTCCAACAATACAAAAAAACAAAAGGTCACAATTTATTTTTTCGTTTTTTCATTTATTGTGTCTATACAGGTCAACTCCCATCAAATGAAGGACATATCTAAGGCCATCACGGAGAAGGTGTGGATACCAGGGTTCTACAAGCGGTGCCGGACTCACTGTAGAAAGCGATGGCAGGACCTATGACGCTGGACAAAGTCAGCTGAAGACCAGCTCGACCACCCCCTAATGGTCCACATACTTGCAGTGGCATACCCCATCTTGATAGGCAGCTGAGAGTCCAACAGCAGCAGCAAAGGGGTACGTTATTTTTTTAATTTGTTACAGCAACAAATGATGGCATCAACATACAGGTCGACACAAGTCCAACGCACAAAAAAAGAGTTCTTGAAGGTGTTAGTTTTGCACAAGGTGTAGGATGATATGATAAGGGACAATTGTACCAAACAGGCCAAAATGTATAGTTGTGTCAGGTGTGATGCTCCGTCACAAAGGGAAGGAAGTTACTTTAGCCCTATCACAGGAGCCATAGCATTAAAAGCACTTATTATACAGTTGATGTTCCTAACCTCACATTTGTGAGTAGGTATTATAAATAAAAAACAGTGAGCCTGTGAGCCAAATGACTAGAAAACTAGGAATAAATGGCTAAATATTTTATTAAAAACCTATTAAAATATGGTTTTTTTTAAAAATACAATTGTATTTATGTTAAAAGTGAAAGATTTTCATCATCTTGCTCATTCACAAATGTGCATGTAAATCAGCCGGTTTTTGAAAAATCTATTTTATAGGTATACATAAAAAATACACAAATATGTTGGAGTATCCCATCTGGAAAACTCTAAATCAGTCACAAGAAATAACTCATTAGGAAAATTTTAGAAATGCATCAAGGCTCAATATTTTACATATTGTGATGTGCATTTCTATTTGTATTTAAATTTTGAAAAAACATATATCTGATTAAGTGTGTTTTACATTTCCTGTAATGTTGTACCAATCTTTGCCTAGAATTAAACCCAGATTTTTATTATTTTTTTTTAGAAAGGTGAAAACAAACTAAAAATGGCTTAAGATATTTTGGAGTCAAATGATTTTTTTCCCTTCAGTAATAAAGTGGATAAGCCCCGTTTACAGCGTAAAGTGGATACGCCATTTACATATGCTGTAGAACTAATTTTAAATACCAACAAATGTATTTGTGAATTTCTTCAACAGCATAATAATATAAATATAGCATTATAAATTCAGCAACTTGAGTACTGATTCCATAAAATAATTTTTACATTTGGAAAATACTTAAGGTATTTAAAGTAAGTGTTACCATTGTGAAATTCTCATAAAAACAGCCTTTCAGTTTATACAAATAGTTCTACAACTTTGCAGTAAATATCTACACACATTGATTAATATATATATTTTTTAAGTAAAAATTATTCAGCTTTTTTTGCCTTTTACACACAGGGGCTCATTAAGATGTCGGGAGGACACACTGTCTCGTATTTGGAACCGCCCAACTTGCGGACAGCAGTTCCAACCACTGGATTATGATGAGACCGAACACTGTTCGGTTGGATTCCCATTGTTTCCTATAAGAGCTTATGTAATGCCAGAGATCCAGCTGTAATACTGGCTCCAATGGGGAAATGGGGTGTGTTTGGAAAACCCTGCACCCTGTAGCAGGCACCCCATGGTGCCTGCCACACAGTGCAAGGTTCCACAGGGAGGTACCTTAGGTACCCCCTCGCGCTGCCAGGTGCCCCCAAAGTCACTTTCCAACAGCCATTCCGTGTCAGACAGGCCGGCGCAGAAAAGCTGTTGAACTCAACATCGTAATCACGATTGCGTAAACATCGTCCATAGGGGTTTAAGGTGCGGTCCCGACCAACAGGAACACTCCGCAATTTGGTCAGAACCGAGTCAGAATAACCAGCTGGTTTACGTTCCGACCGCAAACATAGTAATCGGACAGTCGGACTGTAAACCGACTGAGTCAGTCGAAAGGGCTGCGATACAGTTGTGAAGATTTTGACTGTCAGGCAGAGGCTTTCCAGCTGAAATCGTAATGAGCCCCAGAATGTACTAAGCTATTTTTACTTTATATTGATTTTTGTGACATAAATATGCTTTTCACAACAACCAATGATAACCACTTAGAAATGTTAAAACAGTTCCTAGAGAGAATTGAAAATGGTTAAGAGAAATGATTAAAAATGAAGTAGGAGCAATAATGTGGAATTGCAAAACTGTGGCCCAATGGTTTCTGAAGATGTTCCCCATATGCATGTGATAATGATGAAATTAACCCAAAGTTTGAAAGCCATGAAGCAGGAGAAATCTGAAAATGTAGAAAATGTTCTGAGAAAAATCAGTTCTATGAACACAGATACAATTAAATTATCTTATATGTCTTTTCAGCTTCTTCGAGTGCAGGTAAAGGGGACATTGGCCAAAAAGGCGGGGAAGTGGCTGGCTGCTGTGTTTTCGTTTAATGAAACATCGGACACCAATAGACGCAGTGGCATGGAGGGTAAGGGCACTGGAATGGAGACCACCATGTCTTCATCATCTTTGGAGGCCTCCACAAGCAACCAGTCCCTACTGGTGGTGGATTGTACAGGAACTGTACCAACTGAATCCTTGCCCACCACCCAGATACCCATCTCCACCACCCTCCCTCTTGTTCCCCCCAAGTTGAACAAACCAGATCCCTTAAAAGGGCTGAGGTCTTCTTCGCCACAGAGACACTCCCTCCCTGGCCCTCTCACTCCAGCTGTGCTGAGTGTGGAAGACATTGACCTCTTACGTAGATTATCTGTAGGCCAGATTGCAATAGTGAATGGCAACAAATGGTTGCATTTCTGGGAGCTAATCACAGTTTAATGTCTTGCATGTAGAGATTGCTTGCAAAAGTATTCTCCTCACTCACTGCACCGTCCCAACTAGCCCAACCTGGTGCCCCAACTCAGGTCCCCATCCTCAACCCAAATCCGAAATGCCATCCCAATCCTAAACACACTCACTTCTTTGCAGGCACCTACTGCAACAGACAATTGCAGCACAATCACACACACAGATAACCAAACAACACACAAAGAAACACAAACAACTTACACATAATATTGATACTACACTCACAGGCAAAATGACCACAAACACGCCCACAGCCACCACCACAACCACCAGCACACCCACAACCACCACCACAACCACATCGTCATCATACCCACAAACCACATAACCACCACCTCAACCATTAGCACACCCACACCTACCTGCACGTCCACAAGCACTATAACCAACACCACAACCACCAGCACACTCACAAGCACCACAGCCACACCAACCACCGCAACAGCACACTCATCCAAACCAACCCCCTAAAACATACATGCAAAACAACATCAATCAAACCCATGCACACACACTCACCCAAACACCTGCTAAAAAAGAAGCATCCAAACATACACAACATACACCAGACTCGAATGCACCTGCAAAACACACAGACAAATGCACCACACCCACACAAACCACCTCAACAGCACACTCATCCAAACCAACACACTCACACAAAAGCACACCTATAGTCAAAATAATACCAACCAACACCACATGCACACACTCAAACACCTGCCAAAAACACACATCTAAACTACATAATAACATACACCAGGCCCACATGCAACTGCTAAACATACATACACACATATCACCCACTCCAGCACCCTCCAGCTCCCACGCCCAATCCTCACCTACCCCTCCTTCCTGTACTCCTCAAGAAAAATGTGTCTCTTATCTGTCTCTAACCCCTGGCAAACCCACCCCTCCCAGGACACATTCTCGAAGTGCCTCCTCTATGCCCAATGGATGCCTTTCCTGGGGAAGTTACCATTTTGCAGTATGTGTAAGAGGCAGGTTTTGAGCAACACTGATGCAGCCTGTTGTTAATTTGAAAGGCTTTTTGTTGCCCTTTTATGTTTTGTTTTAAATAAATAATGTATGGATAAGTATCCCATTTGTTAATAAAAATACAATATTTTGACAAAGTTTGTCCTAACGTACCTTTTCTTTTATTATTCATGCTAACGTTGAACATTTGAATTGCTTAATTTTTCAACACAAGTTTGACAGGAAATGCAACATTGTTTTTAAATGTCTAATTTGTGAAGTTCATAAACAAGTAAAGAATGTGATGGAAATTTACAATTTGGTGCAAGTATTCATAATGTTATGGATACTAAAATACTATTTGTTGTATTTTATTTAAAGTGTTCATACAGGTGTATTTATTTGAGCTTGATAAGTGATATTAATAAACACATATGCACTACACCTTAACAAAATTAAAATAGAATTACATGTAATAATATGCAGAAAATGCACTAGACGAGGAAAAATGTTACATTAATAAACATATGAAATTTTTCATTTTATTTCATTTAAAATTCCTTTATTTCGGTGACCAGGGCCTTAAAAGCACTCCATATACAATAGATACAATGTACAGCATAATTAAAATCCATTGCAAAAGTGATCATATAAAAAAAGTAATCAGCTTACAAATAAAATGTGTACAAAAGAGTATAATCATAATTGATTATCAGATAAAACAAATAGTGTGTGTCAAGTCGAAAGCTGCCAAAGGCTTTACCTCTCCCTCGCCTCACTGGGGAACAGGTGGCGGACTTGCATGCAGGGATCTAACTTGATAAATTTCGCGAGGTGGTGAAAAGTATGGCCCTATGTAAAGCCCCGGTTCCAGATGGCCTCTTGGTGGAATTCTACCAGACATATGCCCATCTATTACTCCCCAAACTATTGGAAACTTTGCAAGAGACCAAACAATCGTGAGTCTTGCCACAATCCATGAGAGGGGCGCAGATTGTCATGCACCCGAAGCCGGGCAGAGATGTACGTGACACCGGCTCATACAGACCCATGGCAATGCTGGGGGTAGACGCTAAACTACTCGCCAAGGTTCCGGCAATGTGTCTAGGTAGAGTGCTAACGCATTTGGTTCATGAAGAGCAATGCAGATTCATGCCGGGGAGAAGGGAACACATGAATATACACCGCCTCTCACATCTGCTACACTCAGTGGCAGATAGAGATATCCGGGTGGCAGTTGTTGCCCTGGATATTGAGAAAACATTTGACACTCTGCATTGGGAGCATATGTGGGAGGTCCTGAGGAGAATGGGATTAGTTAGCGAGTACATGGCCTTGGTCAAACTCCTCTGTTATCAGCCAAGTGCTCGGGTTTGCAGTGGTGGCCTGGTATCAGAGAATATACCCATTGAGAGGGGCACAAAGCAGGGGTATCCACTATCCCTGCTTTTTTGCACCTTGGCGATGGAACCATTGGCAATTCAACGATAAAGAGACATGGACCTTTGGGGTATTACCATTGATGGTCGCACCCATATAATTGCACTGTATGCAGGCTATGCACTACTCTATATTCGCTGACCAGAGGAAGCGCTCCTGGACATATTAACCTCTTTAGGATCAGCATCACCGAATGTCAGTCACATTCCTATTGGTAGTGTCAGAACGGGGAGACATCTCAGATCTCCCTGAGGTGACATTTAGTTGGGAGAGTGATCATTTTTGTTACTTGGGCATTCAGGTAGCTAATTCGCCAGATGCACAATATGCACTGAATATGAGAGGCTTTTATGGGTCTGAGGGAATCAGCCCGGTTCTTGAACGGACTTCTGCTCTCGGTTATCGGGCGTGTGGCCATCGGGGGTGGTTATGCTCCTCTGTTGTCTCTACGCCCTCCAAAACTTGTTCTGCAGTATCCCGAAATCCACTTTCGATACCTTGAACAGTCTTCATATATCGTTGGTGTGGACCCGAGGATGCTGTAGAGTAAAACTTAAGATACTTAAGTTAGATGCAAACTTGGGGGACTGGGACTCCAAGACTTCAGACTCTACTAATTTGCAGGCTGATGGAGTATGCAGGTCAGAGGTGCGCCGAGGGCCGTAATGTAGAAAAGGTACTGCTGGCAGACTGGGGCAGCAGGACAGAGCTGCCAAGATATCTCATAATGGGCTCCCGGACCCCTGGGGAATGCCTGTGCATAATCTGGCAGGTAGCAAAGGCCTGGGAGCAAGTTGTCACTCCGATTATCTAATAGTGCTCCACACACTAGCTCACTTCCACTTCGGTAGCTACAGGGTTTCTATCAAATTCAGTCTGTTATGGATATCAATAAATGGCATGAGGGGTCTGCACAAAGGCTAGAGTCATGTATATGAATGGGACATTCTTGTCCTTCGACGAGGCAAGGGAGTGTTTTCAAGTGGCAGATGGTCACTGCCTACAGTATGCGAAACTATCACGCACAGTTTGCGGAATATTGACCTCGTTTCCACATGAGCCGGAGGAGTCACCGACATTAGTGTTGTTACTTGATCCAGGGTCTACTAGAGGAAGAATCTCACATATAGAAGCCTTGAAAGAAGATCGCACAGTTGAGGTATCCATGATAAAAGACAGATGGATAGTAGGTTTACCGCCTCCACTCAACGAGGGAGAGTGGAAGAGGGCGCTTGTGCAAGTACATGAGGTAGCCAGTAATGCAACGTTTAAACTCACTCAGTTTTTCTACCTACACCACACTTATTTAACACCTCAGAAATTAGCACGCTTCAAACCGATGCCTCGTTGGTGTGCCCCCACTGTGGGATAGGCACGGCGACATTCATACATATGACCTGGACCTGCATCCACCTGCAATTGCATTGGAAGCAAGTGATCCAGGTGCTCTGAACGATTACAGCTGTGCGGATAGAGGCATGAGTTAAGCAGTCTTCTAGGCCATGTCCTGGCTAAACATCATATTGCAATACTTTGGCTCACCCTATCCTCCCATGACTAGGCATATGGAGGATGGACTTGCGAGAGTGGGGTGTGGCTGAAGAGTGCTGTCTGCGAGTTGTGTGTACAAACGAGAATGCAGAGCGTGATCTGGAAGAGTAGGGATACATGCTGGAGGAATTGCTGTTGACAGAGGGCCAGAATGAGAGGGAGGAGATGCCTTGACGCAGACTTTGAGTCATACCACCCCAACACCGAACCGAGAGAATGGAGTGAACCCCTGCTTTCACTAATATAAATAGCCTTCTCCAGAGGGCAGAAGAACTCAGCCACTGCTTTCTTGGAAACCTCTGTTGGCCATTTGATAGTCCTGCTCTAGATATCCTACTTCTGTTACCTATGGGATGGGTCTCCCCCACTATTCGCTGCCAAGGTTCTTTTTGTTATCTCCATTCTCTTATTGTAAGTTATAATGAGTATTGCTGCACACATTTCTCCTGGGTTGGGAAGGCTTTATATACCATGTAGTTATCATACGCCCAGATATTGAGTGGACCATGCTGGCACCGAAGTAGACTGCTGCGATGTAACACGTTAGTAAACTGTATGGTTGACATGTAATATGATATCTTGCAGTGTAGCTATAAAAAAATGTGTTAAAAAAATAACAGAATGTACAGTCATAGATTGTACAGAGACCTAGGATGCAAAGGTTTAATGTGCTCAACCTCCAGTAATACAGGTACCCCAAGCACCCATGTCACAACAAAATGCTGTCACAATGATGGTGCCTGTGGGGTGAGGAGGATTGCATGCTTGGTGCAACCCTAGAGGTAGACCAGAGTGGTCCCTTTGTAGATGGTGAGGTGAATGGCCTCCCATATCATTTTTGATTCATACTGATCCTACCCGCTCTACTGAGGTGGGAGCTTTAACCATTTCATTCTTGTGTTCAGCAAAATTCTACTTTGTGCAGCGTAAGCTCCCTCTCAAAGGTTCCATTTTGGTGGCAAAATCCTTTACAAACTAACTATAGTATTCACAAAGTCCTGAAAAAGACAAAAGTTTCTCTTTGTTGTCAGGAGCAGGGGCTATAACAATTGCTTCTACCAAAGATTTCTTCGGAACTCAACCATTCCCAGATAGAGTATGTCCTAAATACTCAACACTCACAAAATATTTTGCACTTTTCTTGTTTCAAAGTCAAACCTTTTTGTTCTAAACAATTACACACTTCTTTTATGTGTTCAGCACGTTTTTCAGGGTTAGGAGAGAACACAAGAATATCATCTTGAAAACATCTTACAAATCCATCAAAGTCTTTAAATATATGGTACATAGCTCTCTGAAATCTGCTGCTGCAGAGGCTAACCCAAAAGGCATTCTCTTGCATTGAAATAATCCCTGGGGCGTCAATAAGGTAGTACAATTTTTCGAATCTTCTGTAAGAAAAATCTGGTGAAAAGCAGAGCGCAAATCAAGCGTAGAAAATATTTTAGCTCCATCAAGCATGGAACCCACCTCAGTTATCTTAGGTAAGGGATGACAATCCATTATTAAATTTGCGCTCTCAAATCAACACATAGTCTCAAACTTTTGTCCAATGTTCTTGCGAGAATAAAGGGAGAAACCCACTCAGAGGATTCTACTTCCTCTATGATATCTTCATCAATAAGAGTTTGCAAACGTTTTTTTTAAATCTTCCCTCACATATATAGGAACAGGCCTAAGTTTTTGTTTCACCAGACATGTTCCATCTTTAAATTTAATCTTATGGGAGAAATTGTTGAGTCTTCCCAATTTGTATGAAAAAACTTTAGGAAAGAGTTTAATTATGGCATCACTTTCATTCTTAACATCCATTACACTTTTAATATCCAGACTTCCACTCACAAGAGACACTAATAAAACAGGATCAAAACTCCTGGGATTAAGAATTATTCCCAACGACCATTGGTCTCTCCATCCTAATACATCACTCCCTTGACAGCAACATACATTTTGATATCAGCTGTGAACCTTTGAATTCTAGCACAGTCTCAACAAAACCATCCATGTCAATCACAGAACCATCAAATGCCCTCGCAACAATATCAGATCTCTTCAAATCTTCTAAAGAAAACTTACCTTTAAAACGTTCCAAAAAGAGTTCTCTTGTTACAATGGTCCAGGGAGACCCTGAGTCAGCCATGAGTTCCAGTTCCATATTCTCTACATGTACAAGACACTTTGGGGGTCTCAGACTACTAGCATCCATATTTCCTCCATCAGCTCCTATGGACAAAATCATACCCCTACACAACCTTCAATATTTCCCTCCTCATTCCCAGAATTGACATAAGAAACTTTAATTTTGGTACCTCCACTGTCTCGATTTCCCTACAGAGAGAGGCAAAATGTCCATGTCTACCACACTTCTTGCATTCTCTATTCAAAGAAGGACATTTAGGAAATGAAGCACCTTGGTTTGGGCTTCCACATCCAAAACAATGGAAACCCTTGTCAGGTCTTTTAAAATTTCTTTGAATTGTTTGATATGCATCTACTCCAACGCTGTGGTTCTCCCTTGACAGCACGAACTTCATCTACCGTACCCTTACTTTCTTTATGTAAACACTTGACCCCTTTTTCTGATTGTTCCATAGCCTTAGTGGTATTTATGAGATCACCTAGATTAGGATCCCCCATGATCCAAAATTGTTCTTGGATTTTCCTGCTTTTAATATGTACGATGATTTGATTATGGATCATTTAATCCGTCAAAGGACCAAAGTTACAATGTATTGACAAACCACGTAATCCAGTAAGAAAGTCATCAAATGTCTCACTCTCCTCCTGAGCCCTAGTATACAATGTATATCTGATTAACGCAACACTGAAAGGAGGCTAAAATCTAACCTCTATCCTGTGTAACACATCTTCAAAAACATTTCTGTCCCCACCACCGTCAATCAGTGGAAGAGTCCTAAACACAAACTGCCCTTCAGATCTCAAACAATGTACTCATGAAAGTCCAAATCGTGATAAGAAGTCAAAAAAATAATTGAAGTGTTGTTACTGGAAATCCAGAAATTGTAGGTAGTAACACACAAGAAAACAGCAGTAAAAGGTTCTTTCATCCATGAAGACACTGGCTCCTGTGCTGGATACATGGATGAATGTGGCAGAAGTGTCTTCAATCATCACCAAAATGTTGAATCCAGGTAGTAAGCAAGATTATTATAAAATAATAGTTTTAATGTAAGAAGTCCAGCACGACACAGCATGTAAGTAACAGCTTCAAGGAAAAACTGAACTGGAACTTAGAACTCTACACATAACATAGCAAGGCAAATCAGGCTGAATGTTCTGAACAGAATGGGGTAAATAAACCAAGCATTTAAAGAGATAGCATGCAAAATACAGAGAATATAACAGCAGGTTGCGTCAAAAGAGAAGATGACATTTGGTTTCAGCAAATGGGAGGCCTGTGTTGCCAGATAGTTTGTTGCCTCCAATGGCTAGACATTATCATGGCCTGACTCATATAGGGAGAGATGCTATGGTCAGACTGTTTTGACAGGCATGGTTCAGGTTAATGGCTGAGTGTCACAGATGTGTTGTGTCCCAACAGATGAATTTCGGGTATGGAACTGCAGTGACATTGAGCCACATAGGAAGATCAGGTGGTCCCTTCAACAGGATGCAGTTGGACATTATTCAAATGTTTGTGTGCAATGTGTTGAGATATGTCCTAGTGGTTGTGTGCATCTTCTCGCAGTGGGTTGAAGTTTACCCAACCAGAAGGAATGACACTCTCACAGTAGCTACATTGTTGTTGAGGGAACTGATCCCCAGGTTCGGTTTCACAACTTCTGCAAGTGGAGCAAAGGTTACATTGCAGTTATCGGCCAGAGGCTTCTGGCATTGTGGAGCAATTGAATAGCACGATAAAATCCATATTAGCCAAAGTGTGTGCTTCAACGTCTTTGAAGTGGCCTGATGCTTTGCCTCTTGTGTTGATGAGCCTTCGCAGTTTTCCTGATCGGAGGACAGGACTGTCCCCCCATGGAATAATCATGGGCAGAGTGATGAGGCTGCCAGCTGTACCTCCAAATGTAGTTGTGAACATTACAGATGACATGATTCTTGATTACTTAAAAGGACTGACTGGCGTGGGGCATTCTGTGCTCACCAGGTTGGAGCAGTCACAGCCCCAGCACATCAGGAGCAGTGCCATGACCTCAGTCCTAGCACCTGGGTCTTGGTGAAGAAGCATGTTCAGAAAGTATGCTTGTAATCCAGTTGGTGTGGCCCTTACCAGGTCATCTTGGTGACAACTGCTGCTGTCAATTATGAAGGTCTCCCCAACTGGATCCATGATGTCCAGACTCGCAGGGCCTGATTCACAGAACTAATCTGAGCCAAAATCCTGAATGTACTACTTTTGGTATTCACAGAAGGCATTTAGTAGTAGTATAGTCAGGATTTTGTCTTAAGTCGGTCCTAAGTTTGTCTTAAGTCTGTCTTAAGTCAAACTTAAGTCAAATTTAGGACAAAATCCTAACTTTACTACTACTAAATACCTTCTGTGAATACCAAAAGTAGTAAGTTTAGGATTTTGTCTTAGATTAGTTCTGTGAATCAGCCCCGCACAGTTGAGTGCCCTCTTGATGATGTGACAGCAGCTCTCCCAGAAGTGGCATTTGTAACAGAGAGACAGCAGGAGCCAGGTAAGATAAGCTGTTGCGGACCGAGAAGAGTCTGAACAGCACATGCTCTGCCTGAGGAGGGTCTGGATGAGCCAAAAGCTGAAGCTGAAATAAGAGAGTCTTGTCCTGTGGTGGTGAATGAGTCCCATTAGGAAAGGCCTGCTGCTGTGGAAATGCAAGTGGGAGCTGGAGCCCACTGGCCAAGAAGGCAGGAGAGAGATAGACTGAGACTGCTTGAGGGATATTTGCCCAACATTATTCCAGAGAATACTGAGGATCCTGGCCTGACTGACATTGAGGACAAGGAGCCTGCAATAAGGAGGTCGAGAAAAAGCAAGGGTACCCTGTCACAGGTACTCTTTATCTGATTGGACATACTTTGCTGCCAATGACAGCGAGAGAGAGACGTTTGGTACTTTTGGGATATCAGTGCAAAACCAACTGAACCTCCCTGAACTGAATATTGTGGCTGAACAGTGTTTTGAATATATTTTGCCACTGAATGGACTGATCTGATTTGCTAGTAGTGTGGTATCTGAATGATGCACTTATTAGAGACATTTAAACAGACGTTGTTAGGCAGTTAAGATTACAAAAGCCAGAGGCTGAAGAAGGCGCGTAAGATTGTCATTTAGTGGAACACCAAGTATGGTTAGAGAAGACTCATGAAGATTTTGTAAATAATTTAATTGCATATCATTTGAACTTTGTTTTGCCATTTGCACAGGTGGAAACTGACAGAGAACACTCTGCTGCTGCTATTTCCTGCCTAACGTTCTCATTTTAGAGGAGTTATGGAAACTAATAACCATAGTAGATATGTACATAATAGTACGTGTGTTATTAGCGGTAGTTGTAATACTGTTCTTTTTACTTGTGGGATTGTATTCCCCGACATCTTCTAGTTTAGGGGAGACTAGACCTACAATAACCCCTAAAACACTCCTTCCTAATGATAGTAGTTTGCATTCACTTGATGATAAAGAATTACTTGTAGACACATCTAGAAGATATGTTTTTTATGAAATGTTTATCCTAAATTGCTTATGACACTATGGATGCAAGGGATTGCTACATTTGCATGCAATTACCTGCATCTGCTGCTGAGGGTATCACGTACTATCATATCCCTTTGAAGTATGGTGTTACTTGTAGTCCTTTGATGATACTTTTCTATGGACAGGGTTATTTTCAGTATTATTTTTCGAATTATGATTTAGTTGTTTCAGAAAATTCCCACACTTGAGCATTTGAATTGCCTACCTAATGCGAAAGACATAGGGATACATGAAAGGTTCTTTAAACCCACCATTAGACAGTGTCTATGCTCAACAAAACAATTTGACCTGCATTTTGCCAGATGTTGAGAAGAAATCTCTAAATTTACATTAAGACAGGAGGAGAGATATGGCATCTGGGTCAAAATGAGATAATATTACCAATGAACACAAGTGGGCTAAAGAAGACATTGAGCATCCAGCCGCAGGATATCATGCAGCATTGACCTTGAATTAGAAACATAGAGGGAAATTATGCATACTTACAGACAAATGTTCACTCAACACTAATTCATGGAAAAGAGTGACTGTGATCACACATTTGAGGTTAGGGGAAATTGGAAACAATTTTTGGCAGGTATAGATCATGTTATTCCTGGAGTTTACTACATATTTCAAGTTGCCCAAAGGATGGCATGGGGTATGTAATTTAGGTGTAGTTTTCCTGAAAATAAATCATATAGAACATTTTAATGATCCTGTATGGGAAGCAATTCCAGACCTAAAGAAGGTGCTGGTGTGGGAGAGGTTTGGTGCAATGACTCCATCTGTAGATGTAATTTTAAATAATATGAAGATTAGAAAGTTGTCTACCAAAGTGGATAAACTGTCTACCTGTACAGCAGGACCTTTATTGGTTGAAGATACTGAGATGGTGGTTATAAGACCCATGATTTTGCTAAATCAACTTGATTTAGACATTCTTCTTCTGAAAAATGGCTGAGTCTGCAGGATATTAAAGCTTCACCAGTGCTGTATTTACATCCTTGATAAGAGTGAACACTTAAGAAATATCTTAAAAACATTGCTGATCTAAAGGAAGATTTGAAAGCGTTAGAAGCTACTGGTGCTTGGGAAGCAATTGGAAATGGATTTGGAACAGTAGGTAGATGGTTTGGAAACCTAAGGAGTGGAACATTGGGTTTCATCTTGAGACCTGTTGTGATAATTGCTGTTTGTGCAATATCTCGAGTTGTGATCTTTAAGGTGTATAGGAGTATACAAGCAAAAGGGGAATGAAAAGAAAAAGAGAGGTTATGGAGTTAGAGGGGAGTCAGAGTAGATACTATGATAAACTGAAACATTTGGAAGAGACCAGCCATAAATATATTAAACCTATGAGGTTTTGATTGGTCCATCTGATATGAGTCTTATTTTGATTGTGATGGCTAAATTCACCATCAGAGGGGGGATTGGAGAAGCGTATTGAAGGCTCCACCCTTACATGTCACAGTAGCAATATATATGTGTACCTGACACTATATACTCTGTGTGTTAATGTAAAGTGAAGAACTAAAAACATATTTTTGAGGTGTATTCACAGTACAAACTAGAGATTTATGTACGTGTTTATTCAAATGTTTAGCCGAACATGAAGATTTGTAGTTCTTATTCACATTTACATTTGTATTTCAAGATATACTGCATTTATTTAAGGCACATTGCATATGTAATCATGAATTTGTTATTTACACTCTGCATTTATTTTGACATTATGCATTCACATATAATCATGTATTTGAAGAGAATCTCACCCTTGCCTGCATGTTACCTGCTGCCCACGGAGGGCTCCTTCGGCGACCCACGCGCCCGGGACTCAATTTCCCAGAGTCCCCTGGGAGGCGCATCACCACCGCGTCACTTCTCTGCGCCAGGGGGCGCTTTAAATCACCTGCAGTACTCCCGCACCGCGGGACGCAGAAATCTCACCCTTTGCCTGCACGTTACCTGCTGCCCACGGAGGGCTCCTTCGGCGACCCGCGCGCCCGGGACTCAATTTCCCAGAGTCCCCTGGGAGGCACATCACCACTGCGTTACTTCTCTGCGCCAAGGGGCGCCTTAAATCACCTGCAGCGGAAGAGGCCGGGCTGGGCTACATCTCTTTTATCTGCCATAACACAAGGTATCTGTTTCTATTCCTCTCCACAAACTGTTTAGAACGTTGGCAAGGAGAAGGGGAATCAAAGATAGGGTCAGCGGTGGGCTGTCACAACTTTGGATTCCTACCTCACTAGAGCAGCATGTGGGATATCCTATGAAATTGAAATGACTGAAAGGCACCTATCACTAGGATCGGGTGAATTATCAGTGCACCGAAGATTATCATCTGCCCCCATTATCTCCCCATCCCCGCTTTCAAAATCATTATCACCCGGCATTCCTCGTGACTTGATTCAATCCACCAATGCTTCTCTGGAAATCAGTAAGGAAACTAGTGCCGTACCAGATGGAAGCATAGTAGCAATCTCGCAAGATGAATCAGAGGAATTAATAACATCGCCGCGGACTCGGAAACACACTAGAACTGGAGGCCCATCTGAGCCTGGGAAAGCCAAGCCCCAGAAATCACGAGCTGCAAGGCCCAAGGCCCAAACAAAAAAAACATTACCAGTAAGCGCTAGCAACTCTACCTCGGCAAAACATTCTGCGCTCTCCCCCCAGAATCTGTCATCTAAATGGGCGGACATTGCATTAAAAATGTATTCCGTCATGGCACCTGTATTGGAAAAACTTAGCCTAATTGCGAAGAGGATAGTGAACTTGGATAAAAGTCAATGCAATCCCAGGTCGATACACCCCCGGCTCCCCTATCTAGGCCACAGACTCACGATTTTCAAACTCGTCCCCAGATCATAGACATGCCGGGAGCAGCTGGGGTAGCTCCCATTAGCCATGTACCCTTAGCAACTCAGCCGGGACAAGATCAAGCCAATATTCTTAAGGCTCTAAGTACCAATCTATCCACCACTGGTCCCAACGTCCATCTACCTACAGTTGTTGACAATTCCAGTCGCAATGGGTGCAGGCCAGCAAAATTTAATCTTTCCCAGAATCAACCTGAGCAATCTTCTCCTGTGACTCTCAACCCTCCTCCAGTAGCCGCTACATTGGCCCTCGTTTTGGCAAACGTACCCCTACTCAGAAGAGAGCAGTCTGAGTCTACTATAAACCTAATGAATAAATGTCTCCATTGGCTTTTAAACAATATGAACATCACCGAAAAGGGGACACGTATGTTGGCCAATTAAATAATCATGGCAAGGAGAGCAAATTGGGTGGAAATAAAAAAAACAGTTTTATGGTGACTGTATTATTATAAATTTTGCTCATCTTGATGTATTGCCCAATTTGTTGCCTAATCTCTATCCCCCACAGCACAGGAACTCACGGATAATCCCCCTAACACTAGAGTTTTTCCATGATAATTCCATCTCTCAAAGTTCTAGAGTGAATAGGGATATTATTCCACAGCTTTGGCATGATGGGAGGAGGCATGCAACCCCTGCGATATCAGGGGCCATTCCCTTGGGCAACAGATTTGAGGCCTTATCATCTCTTGAAGAATGGCTTCCGAGCCAACCACAGCACCGAGACCGCCCTCATCGCTGCCACCGATGACATGCGAGCCCTGCTGGACAACGGTGAAACAGCGGCCCTCATCCTCCTAGACCTCTCCGCGGCGTTCGACACTGTCTGCCACCGCACCCTAGTGCAGCGCCTCAGCAACATCGGAATCCAGGAGAAGGCACTGGAGTGGATCATCTCCTTCCTCGCTGGAAGGACACAGAGAGTCCGCCTACCACCGTTCAGATCTGCAGCCACGGAAGTCATCTGCGGCGTTCCTCAGGGCTCCTCGCTCAGCCCCACCCTCTTCAACATCTACATGAGCCCCCTTGCGGCCATCGCACGCCAGCACAACCTCAACATCGTCTCCTACGCCGACAACACCCAGCTGATCCTCTCCCTGACCAACGACCCCGCCGCCGCCAGAACCAACCTCCACGAAGGGATGAAAGACGTAGCCGAGTGGATGTTGACCAGCCGCCTGAAACTGAACTCAGACAAGACGGAAGTCCTCATCCTGGGCTCCTCGCCCTCCGCCTGGGACGACTCCTGGTGGCCCCCCGCCCTGGGCACCGCACCCAAACCGACAGACCACGCACGCAACCTGGGCTTCATTCTGGACTCCTCCCTCTCCATGACCAGACAAGTCAACGCCGTCTCCGCGTCCTGTTTCAACATCCTGCGCATGCTACGGAAGATCTTCCGGTGGATCCCCACCGAGACCAGGAAGACGGTCACCCAGGCCCTCGTCACCAGCCGACTAGACTACGGCAACGCCCTCTACGCCGGAACCACCGCCAAGCTCCAGAAGAGACTCCAACGGATCCAGAACGCCTCAGCCAGACTCATCCTCGACATCCCCCGACGCAGCCACATCTCCGGACATCTGAGAGACCTGCACTGGCTCCCCGTCAACAAGAGAATCACCTTCCGTCTCCTCACCCACGCACACAAAGCCCTACACGACCAAGGCCCGAGCTACCTCAACAACCGCCTCAACTTCTACGCTCCCAAACGCCACCTCCGATCGACCAACCACGCCCTCGCCGCCGTCCCCCGCATCCGAAGAGCGACAACAGGCGGAAGGTCCTTCTCCTACCTGGCCGCCAAGACCTGGAACACCCTCCCTACCGACCTCCGCCTGACCGAAGACCACCTCTCCTTCAGGAAGAAGCTCAAGACCTGGCTGTTCGAGCAGTAGCGGCACCCCCCCCCCCCCAGCGCCTTGAGACCCTCTGGGTGAGTAGTGCGCTCTATAAATGCCTTGATTGATTGATTGACTCACTACCAGCGGGTAGGAGTTGTAGTCCTTTGCTGAACGTACATTTGGTCTGTCCCCCTATAAAACAAAATATTCACAAATCACCTCACTTAAGTAACACTGAGACCGGCGCTTCCTCTGAGACAAACATAGAAATAAAATCGCGAGTGCCGGCTTACGAGCAGGAGCCCAAATTGCAGCCAACTTGTCCACTGAGCACACCTAATGGATTTCCCACTGAGGCCAAACTAAGTACTCAACAAGGCACCACTATGGCCGTATCTACATCTGCACCCCCTCTAGTGATTGATCCACCTGGGAGTGTTAAAACCACCCATAACCTAAGGAAACTTTCATTACTATCATGGAATATTGCTGGTCTGAGTGGCAGGATGAGCTCCCCCGATTGGCAACAATTTATAGAACTATATGACATATGTCTCTTCCAGGAGACGTGGCTACCCACCCCAATGTATTACCCAGGCTACCTCAACTTTCACTTAGTAGCCACTAAGGGAAGTAAAGGCCGCCCGGCAGTAGGACTCACTATCTGGGTATGGCAAGATCTTGGCTTTAAAATCCATCCCTTGGCTACCCCGATCAATGATATCCTTGCGCTATGTCTTATTGTGAGTCCTACAATCAATATAGACATCTACAACGTATATGCTAGGGGTATGGTCGGGGGAAAAAGCTCAAATGTTCTATTGTTTCTAGAGGAAATACTTGATGGATATTCCCAGGACCCAGTGGTCGTGGTCGCAGGTGATTTTAACACAAACTTTGAACCACAGGGCCCTAGAGAATCTGATCTTGTATGTGATGAGGATGAAAGGTGGGGTATTCCTAGTCTGAACTTACCCCACGTGCGTAAATGGACAGATGCAGCTATCCAGTTAAAGGGACTCTGTTTAGAGAAAGGGTTAAGGGCAGCAAATGGGCGCACACCCTCGGACTCCCATGGAGCTTACACCTTTAATAATGGTCGATTTAAAAGCAGAATAGACTATCTGTTTGTGAATCTTACATTTTGGCACCTCTTAAAGGATATGTTTGTAGAGGATCGCATCGAAAGTGATCACAACCCTTTATGTTCCACTTTTGAACTCCAGCCCCACCATAATCTAAATAATTATGGAGACAGAACCACCGCACTAAGGGGCTCATTATGATCTCGGACGGACTTGAGTCCGTCTGCGACCATAGTGGAGGAGGGAACCTCCGCATGGCCTGCGGAGTTCCCTCCTGTCCAATTAGGATGTGACCGCCACCCTGGCGGTCACATCCTCTATTTTTACCATTGCTGCGGGTGCGGCTTCAAGCTGCAGCCACCGCAAAGGTAAAAATGCATACATTGCATTTGTATGCAGAAAGTGTCAGGCACCGTGCGGTGTCTGCCGATTACTGCATACAAATGCGGGGAGTACCATAGGTACCCCCCATGTGCACCCCCCACCCCCCCTTCACCCAGGGGGCCCACAACGGGCCCCCGCAGTGAAGTTACACATGCTTTTCCACGGCGGAAAAGCCGCCGTGGAAAAGCATCTCTTTTACGCCATCCTAATATGGCTGGTGGTGTCTGATAGACACAGCCAGCCATGTTACAGCTTTTCCACCGCGGTTGTAAGTCAACCGCAGCAGAAAAGCGGCGGACCGAAACCAGGACCCACCAGCCATCCTAATGTGGCGGTGGGTCTTTGGTGGGTCCGCAGAGGATTTTCCGCATCCTCCGGGCCGGCGGTGGCTTCCGCCGGCCCGGAGGATGCGGAAAATCCTCCATCATAATGAACCCCTTGCTCTGTTCTGCTCGAATAACACCCGCCATTTGAAATAGGCAAAACTTTTCGCGAGCCCAGAAACATTGACAGCCATTAATGAAGATTTGATTAGTACCTTAGCCAGCCTTGAGGCTGGAAGACAAAAGAGTGTAGACTTTTTGGGTGCAATTACTGTAATCCATAATATCTTCTTCTCAAGGCTACGCACCCATTTTGTTAGACGAACTTCAAGTATAAAAACCACTGCACAGATGCAGACTTCATGGTTTAATGAGCCCTGTAGAGTGGCACGGGATAGACTAGGGTTTGAGCTGAAACTAAGGAACCCCGAGAGAGTCCGAGAGGAACGTAATAACTATAGCAGGGCCCTGGCTTTAGTTAAAAAAGAGTTTGATGAGAACAGGTGGAAGGACTTAAAAGCGGCGTGCACAAATAGAGACACTAAACCATTTTGGAAACTTGTCAAATGGGGCAATGGGGGCCATCCGGAACGCCCTCAGAACTATGTTGACAAACACCAGTGGGTGGACTTTTTGAAACCTCAGTACGCCAGTAAGGAAGATAGTGCGAGGGCATTCGAGGTATTGGAGTTCATATTTTTTAAAGATGCTCCCTTTCTACTGGTAGATGCAGAGAGAGCGCTGGGAGCTGTATCCGAGGGTAGAGCTCTGGGTATTGATGGAATCCCCGCGGATCTTTTTTTAAACAATAAATCTAATTGGGTCAAGTATATCATTATTCTGGCTAATGCCATCGCCCAAGGTGCCCAAGTCCCAACTTCATGTAAAGGGGCTGAAATGTTACCCATTTTTAAAAAAGGGGATAAGTCGAGACCAGAAAATTACAGGCCCATAAGCTTGATAGACTGTTCACAAAAGGTTGTGGGCCGCATGGTTTTGCATATTATCCAGGTGTGGATAGATGAGCATTCAATCTTGTCATACTTCCAGGCAGGCTTTCGGGCAAAAATAAGCACAATGGACCAGATCTTTTGTTTTATTACGCTATTTTGGCGCACCGTGATCCTGGGAAAAGGGTCGCTTCATGTCGCTTTTGTCGACCTCAGGTCAGCTTTTGACCTAGTTCCTCGTAGCAAACTTTGGTCTGTGCTGTCTGAGCTGGGGATGGCAGCAGACCTATTAACATTAATTATACGTTTGCACGAAGATAACTTTGCTCACATAGGATGGGCTGATCAGGGTAGCGTCACAGATTCATTTCCTGTTGTCAGAGGTGTCCGCCAAGGATGCGTGCTAGCGCCAACACTATTCTCCCTTTATATCAATGGCATAGTGGACTCGTTTATGCATGTAGCTACAGATGCCCCGGTGGTGGCTGGTATCCGTACACCTATTTTAATATTTGCTGATGATACCCTTATTTTATCAAAAAACCCCAGTGGTCTTCAACGTGCCCTGGGGTGCTTTAACGATTTCTGCATATCGGGGGGCCTTGAAGTCAATAACAATAAAACGAAATGTATGTCTTTTAACCAGCACAGATCCTTCAGGGGTGGTATAACAATGAAGAACGTCCCCCTGGAACAGGTTAAGTCTTTCGTATACCTGGGCATCAAATTACAAAAAGATATGGGATGGAAGGGTCAATTGGACATGACTGCTCTAAAATTCCGTCAAAACGCTTGGCGCTGTTAATACCCAGCATAGGCTTTCATACACCAAACCCATAAGCTCGGTCATACAAATATATGATTAAAAAAGTTTGAGTTCCACGCTGTATGGGGCAGAATTGTGGGCCTTTGAGAATCCTAGGTCGATCTCTGTCCTAGAAACAAAGTTTTTAAGGAAAATTATAGGCGTCCCACAAAGTACTCCTTCCGGCCCCTTGCTGTATGACCTTGGTAGAAAATCCGTAGTGGACCTGGCTAGACTTTGTCTGATTTTATATTGACGGAGGCTATGGACCACAAAGGAATTAGAACACTATGCGTCAGGTATTATGATGTAATCTTGACAGATACCCAACACAGAATTAAATGGTTTCGGGAAATTAAGTCTCTTCTCCAAATGATGGGTATGAGTGCCCTTTGGACAGATCCTGCCAATGCCTCCTTTCCCTCTAAAGAAGCATTAAAGGCAAAGTACTGGGAAATGGTGTTCTGTAACACATATCGCAGCCATTCCTCTTCATCATTAACGGGTAAATTTATGGAGTTTAAACCGTCCCCCCGTTTTGAGGAATACTGGGACATAATCACAAAACCCTTTGACCGGAAATTATATTTCCAGCTTCGGGCAGTGTAGAATGGGTTCGGGGTCAGAAACAGACTGGAGACTTTTCTTGGGTAAACTGGGTTTTATTTTTAACAAGGCTCTTCTGGTGCATGAGGCCAGTCTTTCCCTGGCGAATCCGGATTGGTCCGTGGCTGCGGTGGGTGTCGCCGGTTCTGGTGAGGGGAACCCTTGCTGGACGTAGGCAGGTCTTCGGGAGTCTTCTCCTCACCTCCCGTCGTCATCCAGCCAAAAGAGAACCAACAAGAGGGACCGCCGTTAGTTCAGTGTATTAACACTGATTGCCCTTGGGGGGGGGGGGGAGACCGGAGTGCCGGGGACACCGCTGAAAAGTGCTCTACAGGCTATCTACAGTGATGGGGCAGCGTGAGGGAAGTGTGAAGGGAAAGGTAAGGGAAGGGAAGGCAGGTAAGGGAGGGTAGGAACGTAGGGAGGAAGGGACACAGGAACGGAACGCGGGTACGGGGAAGAATATATACAGATATCTACAAATCTACACAAGAGGGCCACCTCTCCTCCCCACCCAGGTCGACAAACGTCGTCGTACCTGCTGAAGGCACACTCCTCACTCGGGAGTGTGGCACGGCGCTTCGCGGGGACGTTGGCCTCCTGGCTGTATCTCGCCGTCTTCTCATTCACTCCTCTGCTCACGGGACTCCTCGCCTCTTCTCACGCTTCGAGAACTCCGTACTCTGCTCTCCTCGCTCCGACCGCCTTCTTCCTCTGGGGTGACGATGCACAACGAGTAGAGGATTTCCTGGCTCTTGACCATTCCGGACTCAGGGACGTCATCAGGGGGCGTGGTCTCGTCTTTGTCATAGAACGCCCAATTAAAGGCACCTTCCTCCTTTTCAGCAGTGTCGACGTCACTCTGCCAGGGTTCCCAGTCTCTCTGGAGGGAAGGAGGGGATTCAGCGTCAGCGACCCACCAGTCATCAGGGGTCGGCTCCCTCCCCACCTGGCTACAGGCAGGCACTTTGCCAATTAGATCTTTCACTGCAAAGTGGGGCAAAGTTGAATATGACAAATGCCCCTTTTGTCAAGAGCAAATTGAAACAGTAGTACATGTCCTACTAGTTTGCCCCGCATATACCATCCCTCGGCGTGCATGGTTAAGACCGATATGTAAATCAATGGGCCTTAGAAACTGTGCCCCGGCAATGAGAGTACTCTGCTCTGATTCCACACCATTCATCGCCATAGCAATAGCCAAATTCCTTAGTTGGTTATGTTGCATACGTATGTGCCATGTTGGTGGACTTTCAAGCTGAGTAATATCCAAATCCTTTTGCACATATTAATCAGCCCCAATTAATTAGTAATATCCAAATCCTTTTGCACATATTAAACAGCCCCAATGAATTACTCTGTATTATGACCGGATCTTTTTAAATATTTTTATATTTAATCTCTATTTTGTATATACACGTTGTATTTTTTAACAATTTATAATTTTAAGACTTTTTAATGTATATTGACCTTCTTTTGCTATTATATGTATGTGCTTTAAGACTTAATTGTTGTAATAAAGCTTTGATTGATTAACTAAAGTCAGCTTGACTAGGCCTTTATTTTTTACTTGGAAATTTGTTTTTCCTTGCTCTGGGTGTCTTTTCCTTTGCAGGTGCATTTTCATAATTTCATAATTGGAGAAAGGAGTATTGTGTATTAGAGATAGTGAGACCTGACAAGAGAAATCTTGGCAAGAAGAGGAGGATTTAATGAATAGAAGAAGCCTCCTATTCATAGCATGTCAGGAAAGGTGCTCATGGTTAACTTGGTCGTTCGAGATCTGTGGGAGGTGACAAACAACGGATGTTTTCCAACGCACACTGTGGGAAAGAGGAATAATTGGGGTTTCTGCTGACTTGTTAAAAAGATATGGAAACTCCTGGAATTTTCTGGTTTAATTAGTTTTCACACTGTTAGACTTTAGTAAGATGGCTGTTTGACTTAGGGAGGTACAGACCTCTCCACTTCCTTTTGTATCTGTGAGTGTATAGCTTCATGCAAAAAACTGATTTCCTTTTCAGAAGCCTTTACTGGAGTTTTCACTATGCTGACACCTTGTTTCCTTGATTTCCGAATCCATTGAGATCTTCTATTTTATATCATGCTCATTCTAGCTTAGAGCCCGGATTAAATAACCCTTAAATTTGTTCATGTTTACAAAGGACGATCAGCGTTCCTTTAAGGGGTGCCAATTGCTTTTTCTTAATATCTGTATTTCCGTTATTGTATTCTATAAATGCCTTATATTACTGAAACTGAACCTATTCCAGCGTTTTAGTCTGCTGGTTATGATTTTGTATCTTTATAATGTGATTTTGATATGCACCTATATTAGGATTGATTACTAAATTGTAATAAATCTACTAAACGTTACCTACTGATTCCAGGTCCTCATTTTGTCGCCAAATGGGTTACACAACAAGTTAAATTGCTAATTAGTTGTAAACCCTTGCCTCTCGGTCAACTAGAAAGATCAATCGGAAAAAGACTGACCTGCGCTTCCATGCGCGCTCTTGGGGCCTCATCTATGAAAAGTGACGCATCGCTGCGTGAAAACAGTGATGCGTCACTTTTTATTGTGCCCTCCTTGCGACACCAATGATGTGTCATATTTACATTATGACGCATTATTGCGCAAGGAGCTACAGTATTTCTGACGTATCTGTAAGCGCAAAAGTGACGCAACTCCAGCAATGCAGTCTTTCTCATGGGACAAGTCCCATGTGAAAGGGCCTGCGTCAGTCTTACGCCTGCTGTGAGGCAGGCGCAAGATTTTGATGCAACGGCGTCCAGAAGTGACGCAGTGAAATTTCATAGATTTCACTGTGTCACTTCTACGAACCTTTCTTGCGTCAATACGCCCCCCCCTGCATACATTATACCTGGCGCAGGTATAATGTGGCGCATGGGTTTACAAAGTGACGCATCTACGTAAATGCATCACTTTGTAAATATGGCACAACAAGGCGCATTTTTTACGCCACTGGTGCGTCACAAAAAGTGACGCACCGGCTGCGTAAAAGTGACGCAAGGGCTCATAAATGAGGCCCCTGGTATCCATGGCCACTCATGCAATTATCTCTAGGGAGACCACTCTTATATAAAGGTAAAATTGACTTTTGTTTCATGCCCATTTATTGAAATGACCCTCTGCGAGGATAGTGGTGAGAGTGTAAAAGTCCTCTCTAGTTGGTGTTAGATGTTTTGCTTGTGTACTAGTTCACTGCTTGGCCTCTCTTGTTACAGAGCAAAGCCATCTGTGATGTGGCACAAACTGTGAGACCGATATAGTAATGAAAAGTTCACTAAAATAATATCCACTTTGTGACATGCAACATACCAGCTTTATTAACTCTCAGATGCATTTCTTGTAACGTAAAATATCGTAAAAAACATTTAAAAAGTAAATGGCATCTTGGCCCTGAGGAGAGAAGCCCCAAGTAAGCAGAATTAAGTGAAATAGACAGATAACATACCAGGCTACTGCGGATAAAGAAGCTTCCAAGGCCTTCCTAAATGCTAGTAACTGATCACAGTTGGCTTCAGTAAAATGTACTATCTTGTCCCCCTTTGCATTGTAGGCTACATCATAATTGCATCAGTTCTTGACATCAAACCCCCTATAATACTTTTAGGGAACCTATTCACAGTGCACAAGGGAGTTGTCAGAAAATTAAAATCCCCCCACTTGAAACATATCTCTAATGACACAGAAAACGAGAAGTTTGCAAAGCGAACCCTCCTTGAACTAGCTCCTTTCATCCTCCTTCAATGCATCTATCCATCCATTCACGCTCCCATCTATCCAGCCATCCATCACCATGTCTTCACCATGTAACCCACTAAGGGGCATTTTTATGAGCGCTTTATGTCATGCTTACACTAAGCAATGGGGTACATGTGTGACAGAAACCTTTAAGTCATATATTTAAAACGACTCAAAGCCACTTTGCATGGCTTTGAATGGCTACAGAAACATGGAGTAATGCGATGCACCACAAATCGCTGTGTTGCCTTTCTCTGCGCTAGGGAGGTGTTCCATGGGTGTTGAGGTGGGCGTTCCCATGCAACTCCCATTGTTTATGATTCATTCCCAGATTTACACAAACCTGGTAAACTTGGGAATTCACCAAAAAGATATGCCTCCCATGGGAGGAGTAACAAGGAGAAATGTGTTTATTAATCCTCATGTTTTCCTCTTTCTATGTATGCTGCATTCTGCAGCAGACATAGAAAGATGAAAAAGCCTCTCAGGATTGTTTTTTTTGCAGGAGGATTCTCCTTCCTGCAACAAACACGGTCCTGCGTACAACACAGGCACCCTGGCACCATGGTGCAAGTGTGCCTGCTTTGGCGCTAGGCTGGCAAAATGGCTCCAGTGCAAGGGGGAAGGACAGGAATGGACCAAATTGCATAAATACCGAGCATTCTTGCCCTTTCCCTGTGACGCAGGGCAGTGCAGCAGGGTGGCTTGCTGCACTGGCCTCAGACACTAATGTCATAAATATGCCCCCTAAGTCTTTGCCCTATCCAACCATACATTTTCCATCCGTCCGCTCTTCTCCATATGTACATTCTGCTGTCCTTCCATCGATCCATCCTTTCATGTTTATCCTTTCACTCTTCCATCCAACCTTTCACCTTCCATTTATCCATCCTTTCACCCTTCCATCCAGTCATTCTTTCACACTTTCATCCTTCTTTTCACTTTTTTTCCTTTCACGAGCCAGATCTAGGGACCATGATTCTAGATCCTAACACAGTCACACCACCCTGCAGCTCAACACTGAGATCACTGCACTGGATTCTATTACTACTCTAACCACACTTTTGCATAACATTGAGATTACCATGCTAGGGCCTGACGCTGAGGGTACCATCCTGTGGGCTTACATTGAGATCACTGCTCTAGAGCCGAAGAGCAAGACCAGAAAGCTAGGACCTAGCACTGATGCTACTGCTCTTGGACCTACTATTTTAAGAGCATCCTGACAGCAAACACTGGACCACAACCCTATGGGCTAATAAAGACCTATAGGCTAATAAGGACCACCATCCAAAGGCCCAGCCCCTAAACCTATGGTCAATCACTGAGGCCAGTAGAGCAAGGGGGGTTTCCACCAGACACAACTGTACATTTCAAATGCCTGCAGACCTTTATTGCGCTTTTCAAAGCATTTAGCAAATAACAATGATGTGTTGAGCAGTACTGCATCATTGTAGCAGCTGGTTCTTTGTTGAGGCCAGCTGCCACGACCTTGCCCCGCGTGTTGACCTTCAGAAGCTGGGGTTCATCATCAGACTCCAGCTTGCAGAGATCATCAGAAGTGCAGCGGGGAACAGAACCAAGGTGCCGCCATTTCTGCTTGTCTTGCTTCTTGCAGTGGACTTGCTTGAGGCCCTGGTGGTGGACATGGTGCTTGCCTCTTCCATCGTTGTGCTGTTGCCCACCTGCCCGTTGCATAAGCTTTCCTGACAGCAGTGTAGCTGATGTTGGACGCCGTGAAGGGCACTTATTTTAGCCTGCTCCTGGCAAGATGCTGGGGTCGCACATCCTTTGAAAGCATCGGTGGTTCTTTGCCCCCCTGGGATAGAAGAGAAAGTAACAAATGAGATGCAGAACATCACTGAAACGTATTTATTTCTTTGACTACCCCGCAAACTACTGTGTCAGTCAATAATATAAATCTATGAGCCCAATTGCCTCATCCCCTTGAGATGGGAGACTGCACTGCCCAATCGGTAGTTGTACTCTGTAGACTAATTAGCCCAACATGAAACCTTCTGCCCTCTAGCAGTACAATGTCTCCAAATGTTACATTCTGACCCCCATTTTCTCAAATCTGACTGCAGGAGTTTCACTGTTTTATTCTGAATTACTCAGCAGTAATTGTGTACCCTGATTCCATCATGGCGGAGGAGGAGAGTGGTCTGTTTTCAGTTCTGTGTTACTTGAGATGTAGATTAGGAGAGGGGCAAAGCTAAACTTCCAGTGACAGGGAAGAGAGCTAGAGGAGAGCGGATGCTGTTAACCCTCTGTGACGGGGAAGGGACGAGGGGAGGGAAAAGGAGGGGAGGGGAGAGGAGAAAGGAGGGGAGAGGAGAAAGGAGGGGAAAGGGGAAGGGAGGGGAGGGGAAGTGAGGGGAGGGGAGGATGAGGAGTCAAGGGATTGGGCCTTCACACCCATGGGTGGGCATTGAAAGAAGTTGAGGATTAGTGCGCCAGGACAAAGGGACAGGACAGCCTCCCCTGTGACAGGCACTGAGAGAGGATGAGAAGGCATTGTAGGATCCATCCGTCTCCAGTAACTTGCACTGAGAGCATGAGAATGTAAGGGGTGGGCCTTCGCAAAGCTTTCACATATGCAGATTGTGAGTGCACGCATGCGCAGGTTGTGATTCTGCTCCACAGAGGGCAGGTCAGACGACAATAGAACTCGCAGGGTGTGCCGGAGAGCAGGAGAGCTGGTGCTGGACGCCGTGACGCCATGAGGCCATGAGGACGCCGCGAAGCTCCAGAAAGTCAAGGAAAGCTCTGTGGGCCGGCAAGTGCAGTGTTACCCCTCCAGCGTGGCCCCATCCCGTGCAGCAGCAGGGCAGAGGAGCGGGCGCGTCCAGAGGCTGCGACAAGAGCAGCAAGGGCCCGAGCAGGTGGGCCGTGTAGTGTCCTGCTGGACACGATCTAGTGTTTCGCTCTGTATTACACACACACTAACACCCATGCATCACAGGCGTCACAAGTCAGGTGACCCAGCTAATAAAATGGGTCCAACGCACCAGCCCTGGGCAAGTTACCAGTACACTAAGCATGCCTCTGTGTGCCTTTTTTATGCAGCATCTGGGCCCTGGGCCCACGACACCACAGGCCGGTGCTCCAGCTATGAGGGCCCTGCTCGTGAGGGCGACCCCTTGGTGGTCACGACAGTCCCCGACCGGAGCAGAGGATCAGGTGCTCCAGGATGCTGCGCTCCCCATTACCTGAGCGACCAGGGCAAAGGTAATTAGAAATCTGCAACTACAGAAGGGGAGAGGGCCGCATCCCCAGTTTGCTGTTTGCACTAACCTCCTTTATCTGCTGCACGCTCAGAAGACCCCCTACCAGATAACCACCCTCCCTCCATCTAATACCGCCTTATTTATTTATTTATTTTATTTATAAAGTATTATATAGCGTGAACATAATCCCGAGGGATATCAGAGCGCTTTACAATTGTGGGGAAAGGAAGGTAACAGTTGCAAAACAAGTGTCAAATAGGAATACAAACAGAAAAACATATCAAAATAGAACTCACAGGAAAAGTACTATTACAAGTACACGGGGTTAGCGAAATAATAAGAAAATAACTGGTGCATAACGAGATGGAATAGCATCCAGCACAGGGCTTAAAGGTGTAAGTCCAATGCATTAGAGCAGACGATCCAACAACCTATTAAGGTAAGAACTTATTCATAAGGAATATTTTTTACTTCCAATTTGAAGGTAACCTTGGAGGAGATTCTACATATTTCCGGTCGGAGAGAGTTCCGGATCTTCCGAGATGAGCCAGAGAAAGCTCGGTGGCATGTGCTCTTTTTGCTCAAAAGATCTGAGGTTTCAGGAGGAGAGAGTTGGCACTCCTAAAAGGTCTAATCCCTCCGGATAGTTCTAGCTTTTGTGCTAGATAACTGGGGGTTTAAAATGGAGGGCTTTGTGCGATAGGCAAGCAATCATTAGCCGTATTCTTGCTTTGTAGGGCAGACAATTTAGGGATTTCAAGATTGGGGAGATGTGTGCATTTCTTTTGGTACCCGTAACCAGTCTGGCCTACGCATTCAATGAGGCCCTTAATGGGGCCAATGTATATTTGGGGAGACCACAGAGCATAGCACTGCCATAGTCAAGTCTTGGCAAAACAAACGCTTGGACCACATGTTTGAAGTCAGCTTGTGGGAGGAAAGGTTTGCGATTTCTGAGTATCTTCAACAGGTAGTTAGCTCCCTTGCACACATTGCCAAAATGAGTCTTCATGCTCAAGCGTTTGTCCAGAGTGATTACGAGGGAATTAGCTGAATCGATAATGAGGGGGTAGCAGTTGAAGGCGGTGAAGTGATTCATCCAGAGATCTGGCCTAGGAGTGTGATTTTAGGCGAGATAAGCAGGAATTCTGTTTTGGAGGTGTTGAGCAGGGAGAAGATTTTCAGGTAGAGTTGGGTGTCATCCGCATGCATGTGGAAGAGAATGTCCATGGAATTTAATGCATTAGTTAATGGTTCCAAGAACAAGTTGAAGAGTATGGGAGACAAGGAGGACCCTTGGGGACACCCATGGATACTGGAGATGGCTGAGAGAGAGAGTGATTCTCTTACACATGGGAGGGGAGAGGGTCAACACACTACTCTACCACCCTGAACCCCCTAAAGTCAATATATTATACACGTAGAGGGGTGGAGAGGAAAGGATTACATATAGCGAAGCGTACAAGCAGTGACAAACTAGTGTATTTGGAAAAACTGCCCTCACTCACACACAATGTGTGTGACATGCTTCATCATCGGGTCTGCTGCGACGCCCAGGCGTAACCACGCACAAGGCGGAGCATAGGGAGGGGGAACATAAAACACAAAGACAAAATACAATACAAGGATGAAAGTGACAACAGTGTTCACAACAGAATGTAACACCCCTCCTCGCGGACCTTCGCGGCGTCTTTGAGAGGGGCACAAATAGTGACGGAGCTATCCGCCGGAACAGTTGTGTTCCTTGGAACTCCACCCCCCAGATGTCATTTCGTGTTTAATCACTTAATAAGCTCGTATATGTCATCCGTGTTGGCGGAATTCCCTCCACATGGACCTAAAGGATTGATAAATCTACTAGTACCTCTTTAGCACCAGACTAAGGTAAGGGGGGTTACTGTATGAGACTGGGACAGCCAGACGTCCGGAAGAAGACCGATGTGACCGACTATTTGAGGGCACGCTTAGGTCAAAACATGTTGACTTTAGCAGTTGAGGAGGGGTGTTAGGGGGTCCTAATTTCCTGCTTTAACACCACCATCCGTATTTTACTTTTAACCCTGAACTTGGAACCTACTAAAAAGCTAAATTAGGTATCCACAAGCCAATTTTAATCTCACTATTCTGACTGCACTTTTTTGTTCTATCACTGTACCCAGTCGTGGACTGCCACATTCTGTTGTGAACACTGTTGTCACTTCCATCCTTGCATTGTATTTTGTCTTTGTGTTTTATGTTCCCCCTCCCTTGCTCCGCCCTGTGCGTGGCTACGCCTGGGCATCGCAGCAGACACGATGATGAAGCATGTCACACACATTGTGTGTGAGTGAGGGCAGTTTTTCCAAATACACTAGCGTGTCACTGCTTGTACGCTTCGCTATATGTAATCCTTTCCTCTCCACCCCTCTACGTGTATGTTAGAGAGAGCGATTCGCCTTCACTCTTTGGGGTCTGTGCTGGAGGAAGGACGAGAACCTTTGCAACACCAAACCAGACAGGCCCATCCGGTGCTCAAGAATGGATAGGAGGTTGTTCTGATTAACAGTGTCAAACGCAGAAGAAAGGTCAAGGAGGATAAGGAGGCACGATTAATTTTGATCTAGCATTTTTAGAATGTCATCCATAACATGAGTGAGAGCCGATTCGGTGCTATGCCCACTACGAAAACCAGATTGATGTTGGTCCAGGAGAAGGACATTTTTGATGTGATCACAGAGTTGCAATTGGAAGCATTTTTCTAGGAGTTTGGCGAGGGTGGGGATGTTAGAGATAGGGCAGAAGTTGTTAAGGTCAGAGCTGTCTACGGTAGTTTTTTTTTAACATGGTGTTTATTTGAGCTGCTTTTAGGCACTCCGGGATTGTGCCTTGTGACAAAGACGCATTGACAATCTTTGTCCAGATGGGAGAAACGACATCCTTGATTTCTTTGAAGATGGAAGGTGGCAACGGGTTGCTGAAGTGATTAGAAAGGGTTCATACTCTGAAGAACCTTTTTAATGTCTCCTTAACCGAGGGGGGTAAACGTGACCCAGGAGGTGTTATTTGTTATGCCCAGGCTCATCGGTTTGATCTTGTCCGTTAGGGATGGGCGGGGAGTAGACCCTTTGGATAGCAGTAGAGCCCGCTTGGTATCCAGGTCAACATTGAGGAGTCTTGATTTCTCAGTAAAGAAAGCAGCCAGATCATCACATGAGGGAGGACTGATCTCAGAGTCAGGGAGGTTTGGTGCTTCCACCAATACAGAGTACACATACTTCACTTCAGCCTGCACAGCCACCACAACCAAAACTGGCAGGAGTTCAGATGGACGAGCCTGCTAATCACTCTGTGACTCATGTAGTACCAGAAGCAGCTACGAAGGGGATGGGGACTACTGCCTTAAGATCCTTTATTCCCCCTGCTCAGTGGTCAAACAAGGAAGGCACTCAGGAGATGGGCCCGGTGCTGGCACACTGACCCTACCAAATTGAACTCCAGACTTATATCACAGAGGCCCACATTGTCACAACATGGTCTGACAGCAGAGCCAAGACCCAGGTGGACCCCACTTACCAGGTCTCAAGTGCACCCCCCTTAAGTCCCTCCCAAGGTATAATCAGCTCACCACCGCTACCACCTGAACACGGAGAACACCCTAAGCTTCAAATGGGCACTGAGGACTAAGAATTCCAGGAGGATGAGCAGGAAGTCCTCTCTTCCTTGGTCACCCAGGAGTGGGCTGACAATCTGGCATCTTATTCACCGGACTCTTCACAGGGATCCACCCCGCCCCCCGACCCCCACCATGGCCCAAGGTCACAGAGAAGAGCCAGATGTGGTCATTAGTTGCAAGACACTCCAAGCCACACGCAGACAGACAATCCATGGTCTTCCCTGCTAAACACCATGCAGCAGACAGGGGAGGCCCTCCAATAGCAGTCCAACAAGATGGGCACACAACTGACACTCTTCAACACCTTGGCCTTATATGTTGCAGGCATTGACAAGAAGTTGGGGAACCTTAACTGATTAACAACCCAAGCTCAGTCAGAGGCAAAACTGATCTGCAGCTGCGGGCCGATTGTTGAAATGCTATCTACTCTTCACGCTCACCAATCTCCTGGACAAACTCAAAAAGGAGCCCATAGTCAGGGAAGATGCTTCTGATTTGAGAGCAGCTACACCTAAGAAGCCAAGCATGGAGTTACCTGCTACCACAATCACTCAAACACCAAGTACTGGAAGCCTATTTAGGGTTAGCCCCGGCTACTGCATCGCAATCACCACCATCTGAGGCTATTCCAGCTCAAATAGCCAAACAGAGGTGGATGTTCAGGAGGAGAGGCCAGAACAAAAGATTAGGCGCACACCAATCAGCCATATACCCCCTCTTCTGCACACAACAATAAGAAGAGAATGTAATCAGTAAAATGTTCCCCAAAACTGAATTGGGAGCATTGCACCACCTCTCCAAGAATGAGTTCATAGCGATCAAACTGGCAGATAAAGGTGGTGGAATTGTCATATTGGACAGTGAAGATTATCACGAAGAAGTCCTTTGATGATTACATATTCAAGAACGCTATTGAAGAATTCAAGTAGACCCCACAAGGGAATCATCATATCAAATTTTAGAGATGACCACAAAGGCATTGAAAAAGGGATGGATATGTTCTAAGGAATTTGAATTCCAGAATAAGAGGGATCCCCAGACACCCAGAATGTATATTGGAGGCAGTTCCCCTATGAGAAGGACCGGACCTCAACCTATGTCCCATTAACAAAATGGGTATGTCTTCTTGCCCTACCTATGGCTTCTCATGCACTGGACAGGATCGCGTTGTGAACTGAATGTGAGGATCTGCTCAATCAAGCTACCATGAGCAAATCCACAACATCAATTGTACAACCTGTCATTTGTAGTCATTTTGATGTTAGGACTCGGGCTCCTGCTATGTTAAAGGCTAAAAACAGAGGTCCCAGCTGGAAAACTCTCTTTCACATCCCACTAATACAACTTCTAATGATAGCCCTATTTTCTCGCTTTCTGATGATTTCCCTTGTAGCAATAGATTTATAGTACTCTAGGCCCACTCTAGCACTGAGGCTACAGGGAATAATCTGGGCGGCCTAGTGGCAGCTAAGGGTGGGGAAATTTGTACTCCAGCTGAAAACGTAGAGCAATGGCAGGGTATTACCTCTCCGGCAACAGATCTAATTATGCACTTAGACAGAGATTTGTGTCCTAACCCCTTGACTACCGGAAGCCGGACAAAGAATTCCCTCATAAATTCCCCAAGTCACAGATCTCGGATCTGGTCCAGGAAGTCACAGATCTAAAAGCTCTTGTTAATAGTCCCTCTGACTCCTTGTCTATGGCACTCTTTTGAGATCCATCACATGAAAAAACAAATGAGCAGCATACCTGCAAGCTTAGTGGGAGAAAAAGGATAGTGAATTGCTCAAGACAACGAAGCGTGAACTGGGAAGGGAGACCAGTGGGGATCATTAAACACGATAATAAGGGCAGGGCGCATCTCGCTTGGCACCATCCAACCAACATGGCCCCCAGTTACCTACTACCGCGAGCAGGCCTGTAAGTAAGGAAGGTGCCTTAAGGCATCGCCCTAACTTTGACATTGCAATCCTACCCATGATTGTTTCCCCTGCTCCTGTAGAAAAACCACCGTACATCACACAAAGCACAGCCAGGGTCCCCGATAATGGCAAGGTAATTTTCCTAACCGGTGTCCCAAAACTTCCATCTAACATGCCGAGAGAAAGTGAGACCTCTTTAATTAACAAGAGTATCCAATGGATCTGACAGGTGAGAGGCTGCGGGTCGGTCATCAGGGATGATGTAAAAGGGGCTAATTGATGCTCAATAAGGGGGGCCTCGGTAAACCTGATAGCATTCTCATTTTATTGCCAAGTCATAATTGAGAACTTGGTTGCTTTTGACCTTTGCACCCATTACCTAACTAAATCTAACATTTGCATCAAGGACACGCTCCCTGAGGAAAGCCCACTGGTTAATCCTTCAGCTCCCGAATCCTCTGTTAATAGATCATCACCGTTAAGGGGAATAGATTGACCCCTCTTGCATTATGAAGCAGCCCCTACCACTTGTGCAGCCAGGCAGCACTATCATCCAATCAGTAAGTGCAACTCTTAGTCCGGAGCATTCAAGCGACATTACAAGATGGAGCTTTACGAGAACATATTCAGGGATCTTGGACATCAGAGGTTGCATTCCATAACAGTTCATTGTTTACAACACCAAACATCCATACTGTCATGGAACAGTGCAGGGTTCAGGTCCAAGGTTGCCTCTGAAAATGGAATACCTTTATTGAACAAAATAACGTTTGCTTATTCCAGGGAACCTGGTCGATAGATCCAGTTTTCTGTCATGGCTACTTACATTTTTACACCCCGGCCATCTCTGTAGGAAAGGGTTGTCCTTCGGGGGGGCTGACTGTTTGGACTCGCCAAGGAATTGGTCTTAACGTATTGGCCTTATGGTTATGGACCTCCAGACGGGGAGTTCTGACATTATAGCAATCTGATTGATTGACTAACACCCCCAAGGCAATATTGACATCTATAACATATATGCAAGAGGGGTTAGAGGCAGGAGGACATCAGACACCGTTGCAGCTGTCTATGAACTTTTAGGCAAAAGGTCAGGGGAATCCGTAGCTATATTAGATGGGGATTTTAACACAACCTTTGAGCCACTGGACAGTGAGGATTGTGACCTTACAGCGGAAGAGGACGCTGCCTGGAGTATCAATCCCAAAGCTGGAGCTATCTCCAGTAAAGTGGGCCAAAGTAATTGATAATCAGACACATTGTCCCTATCAGTAGGGACGTGGATGTTGCAGTTGCCACGATAGAGGCCCCACGGACTAGTACTCTTCCGGTAGGTTTAACACCCACAATTCATGAATCTCTTTCTGATAAAATGCAATTACATTTCGAGAGACCATGTAAATGCAGCATCCCCAAATACAACACAACTGCTTTAATAAAGAGTGTGGGCAAGCTCGTAAATGCCTTGGGGGAACTATTAGAAGAAAACATCTTAGCGCAATTAGGAACGCCAGAAAGGCCTATAAAACTGTCCAGGTAGAAGCAAAAAAAGAGTGGGACGAAGGCAAATGGCAGGAACTGAAATCCATATGCACTAGTCGTAGTCTGCAACATTTTTGGGCTCTTGTTAAATGGGGTAAGAGTGCATATCCCACTCCCCCTGATAATTATCTGGCCCTGGGGGTCATGGGTTGAACACTTCTCCCTCTAGTATTGCATTAAGGCAACGAGGACTGTGAACCCCTAGTACAGGTTCCTAGCTATCCATCAGGCCTGGTTTTTGAATTAGCAGATGTAACGGTGGCCCTCAATGCAATTACTGGAGGAAGAGCCCCGGGCATTGATAGTGTCCCCGCTGAAGCCTTCTTTTATGACAAGGAGAAGTGGAGTAGGTACATTATGTTTTTGGCAAATGCCATTTCTCAGGGTGCCCCCATTCCAGATTCGTGTAAGGGGGAGGAGATTATACCTGTCTACAAGAAGGGGTACAGATCTCTCCCCGGGAACTATCGGCCCATTAGCCTTATTGACCATATCCAAAAGGTGGTGGCATACCTTGCCCTTGGCAAGTTACAAGAGTGGATAGATGACAATGATATTTTAACTCCACTTCAGGCAGGGTTTCGTGATCACATAAGTACTATCGACCAGGTTTTTAGATTTGTCCTGTTATATTGGTGAACAGTGGTACTTCATTGATTTAAAAACAGCTTCTGATCTAGTATCCTGTGACAAGTTGTGGGTGGTGCTACGGGTGCTTTAGGACTCATAAAAGCCTTCTATGAATACCGAAAGTTTTAAAGTTAGGATTTTTCTCAGTTTAGGAGTAGTACAGTTAGGACTCCTAACTTTAGGACTCCTAAATGCCTTCTGTGAAAACCGAATGTCTTAAAGTTAGGATTTTTCTCAGTTTAGGAGTCCTAAAGTTAGGAATCCTTACTTTACTACTCCTAAACTGAGAAAAATCATAACTTTAAGACTTTCGGTATTCACAGAAGGCACTTAGGAGTCCTAAAATTAGGACTCCTAACTTCTGTGAATACCAAAATGAGTATGTGCCTTCCATGAATACCAAAATGGTAGTAAGTTTAGGATATTGTCTTAAGTTAGTTCTGTGAATCGGGTCCTAGGAAGGGATGGAGATGAGAGGGTTATGACTTCCTTTCCAGTGTAAGCACCCTGATAGTCAGATCTCAGTCCTCTGCCTCATCTCCTCACCTGCATAACTCACATAATCCATACAATGCGACAGTGGTTCGAAGCACTCGACGATGGTCTGATTCTGAGAGGAACAATCAGTGCCCCTTCCATCACAGCTGAAACACTTGAGACCATTGAAAGTTTGGTTTTGGTTCTGAAAATCTAAAAATAAATTAAGAACATTTTAGTAACATTTCATTTTGTGCCTCTTATAAATATTCACCGTAATCAAACTCATATCCCAGTGTTGAGGTAATAGGAATGTGTGAAAAACAGAGTCCCAATCCTAAGCCAGAAAACAACAGGTAACATTGTCAAGTTGGGTGTTTTCCTTTTTAGCAGAATTAATGGCATCATTAGAATTGACATCTTACGAACTGTTATCAATAAGAAAATTGGTATTACACTGTTCAAAAGCCTGGAGGCAGGTATTTTGTTACATGGCATCTTGCAGATTTCCTTAGAAGGCAAGGGTGTTGGTATTGGTGACTCTCCTGAACAAACCATTGGAACAGATGGTTTGCACTTTTACACTATTGTAACCCTTACTAGGGTCCAACTGCATGTTTGACATAATGGTGATTTTATTATGGTGTACGTTATGGTTACCTTGTGGGAAGGTTTAAAACTAACATAGTAGGTCTGAGTTGGCTATAACGACAAGCTAGTGATACAGCTAGAGTCCTGATTAGTTCACTAGGGAAAGAATTACCGATGCCCGAGATCTGACCTATTATGAAAAGTTATGGTGAATGCAGTAGGCCTCACAGATTCATTATGAAATGCATATGACTAATAGATACTTAAGGGGTGGATTGTTTTTTCTTTGTATTAAAGCCTATGCGTCAATAAATTATTATATTAAGGGGTCAATTCCGATCTGGTAAAAAGCGCTCCGAATTGCCGCTCGGAGCGTTTTTCCCGTACGAAACGTACCCTGCTACGTCCCCCATACGTACGACGAAGTACGATCCGTACCGGGAGCTGGACTCCGTGCGAATGAAATCCCCGTACGATTCTCCCTCGGAACCCGCTGTACGCGACATCTGTACGGTTCGCGGCTGCTTTTTCTGAACCGGCAAGTACGATTCGTGTTGGGTACGTGCCGTATGACCCTTTTCCTACGGGAGCTGAAAACAGCCATAAAAGCAGAGTTCGCCCCGAAACAGGTACGGAACGGCCCCTCCCGGGTACGGTGCGTACCCCCCATGTTCGCAGGGGTACGGTGCGTACCCCTGCGATCACTGGGTGTACGCACCGTACCCCGCGATCTCATGGTGTACGCACCGTACCCCTTGTCCGGTGGGTGTACGGTGCGTACCCCCCATGATCGCAGGGGTTTGGTGCGTACCCCTGCGATCATGGAGGGGTACGCACCGTTCGGTGTGTATGTGAATGTGCGCTTTTCCGTACGAATCGCCCTTACCTGACGTGGACCGTACGAATCGCGTCCTGATACCCTGGCCCGGATCGTACTCGGCGAGTCGTACGGTGTGTGTACGAGTCGTACGGAAACGGCTCCAGTTGGGAATCGTACGATTTTACCGGATCGGAATCGACCCCTAAATGTCACAGGCCCGTAGCCAGGAATATTTGGCTGAGGTGGGCATGGCCCCTGTAATGACAACATCTGGAGGGCGTTCCGGCTGGCCTGGTTGTACTGCCTTAAAATATTTGAGCCACATCTGCTGTATTAATGTGATTCAAAAACATAAAGCAGTCAGTGTGTTTTCATTTGAATTTTATGATTATACTATACACTTCTCAGTGGATTTTTGGTGAAAATGCATGTTTTGTTTTTTGTGTGCCTGGATGTCTGTAGATGATTTCTCCTGTTTGCATATTTTTAGAAATGCATCCATATTGCAGTTCCAAATCCAAAGCATTGTAAATATCCGATATTGCTATTACCCAGTTTAACCATACTTGAATTATCTTCCTCAGAAGGATGAGAGGCTGAGTTGGCTTTGTCAAGGACTCCAACAAATGACCTATATTTCTGAGCAGACTCAAGGGATCTCAACAAATACATGTTTACAGAAAGGAGACTAAAGACATGAGACTGGCTGCATTACGGGGAATGTTCTGTCACCATATAGTATGAATGATTAAAAAGTCCAAATATAGACTGTGTGTTATGTATGTTTTCGTTGATGACGTTGGACCTGTACAGCACAACACAGATGAATCCTTACATTTCACTCCCAAACTTGTATTAGGAAAATGAGGGTAACACAGATGTGTTCCCATCTTGCAGAATATATCATGTTTGGTAACCATTAATGTCCAAGCCTTAGCACCACAGTATTACACCACCCCTCACATGGCTGAGGCTCTACTTCCGTGGCTCCAGTGCTTAATTTGTAAAATATGAAGTGCAGGTGCTCAATTTTTTTGAGGAGGCCACACCCACTTCCCTCGGCTCCACCAACTTCCACCAGTGGCTCCACCCACTTACTGTAGTTGCTCCAACCACATCCTAAATTGGCACTGCTGACTACTTGGGAGGTAATTTTCTTCTCTGGATTATGGCCCAGGCTTCTCCCTGCACCTTTACTCTCCATCACGTCTTCACCTTTTTTTTTTTCAGAGTATTATAGCGGTTTCACATGAGCACCAGTTACGTTACCCTAGGACACAATCATTTGCTTGATAGGCACCGGAGGATGACATGATTTGCCCAGAATCACAGGCTTTTGAGCCGAGACTCGAAGCTGGACCTGGTTCACCCATTCCAAAGTGGGCAGCTGTGACTAGTATGCCACATCCTCTTCCCCTGACATGGAATCAGAAATTTTTATGTGTTTCCCATCATAACATTAATTGCTGTTTTTGAGTGCAAATTTTAGTCCAGTGACGCATTGCAATCCTAAGGCCGATAGATGCGAAAACGCAGAGCCAACTTTTCAGGGTCAATAAAGATATTTTTGCTGCATGGGCTTCTGCAGATGTTAAGTTTTTAAACATTTTTGGTGACATGATTCATCTTCAGAAAGATTCTGTACCAGCTGACCTTGTCTGAAAAGTTGAAGTGGTTTCTCAAAGCATAGACGGCACAGGCAATATTTTAAGAATACCTGTTTTAATGTCAGCTAGCAGTGTCAAAGGGCGGCAGTGGAACAAAAGGCCCGTTACCTGTTAAGGTCACATTTTTAAACTGTGTTAAGAAATTAAGTAAATAAAACATATACACAAGCAGCCTTGTAGGGTGGTGAGGACACAGAGAGGACATTTCAACTAGGAAGACAGACATGCTCCACTGCAATAAGTATCACACAGGAGTTACCAGACCATCCTAAATCTCACAGATCTTGCATACATTCTTATATTTTCCTAAGCTACCCAAGATGTTCTGTGTTTGTCTCATACCAAACTTATCTGTTGTTTTTAACCCCCACTACTCCCTGGCTGTGACCGGTCTACTCTATGAACTTGTTCAGCATCTTTGCAGCATGTCTGGCTGGCACAATAGTTTAAACAACTAAAGATGACAAGCATTGACAAAGCCAATCGGTCTCGCTTATGGACAAACTAATGCCTTTCACATTCGGGTGGGGGTGGTGAACTGAAGGGCAGGCGGGGGAGGTGAACTGGAGGATAGGGAAAGGGAGTGCGGGTGAGGGTGGTGAAGGTAAGGAAGGGTTGTCGGTAAATCGGAGAGTGGTTGGGGGCGGCAATCAGGACTGACAAAAAGCGTTCACCCAAAAAAGGTCCAGTTACTTCAAAAAGAAGATCAGATTTTGGGCAGATAGCAGGTTTACATAATAATGGTTTAACGATTACACCATCTTGACAAAGAGAGCGAGGGTGACGGTGGTAAAGAGAAAACGTCTGCCACCCACTTCCCTACAACTGTACAGAGGGAACATATTAATTACTAATAACTGCCTAAAAATGGCAGCAGGCAGTTGTTTAGAAAACAGTTGCATAAATAAGCAAGTCAGTGCTTAAAATATGATAAAAAACACAAAAGGCATGTACTGTGGCAAGACTACCAATATGAGATATTTGGTAAAAATTGGTGAGGTCTAATAGTCTGAATTTATTGACTGGTTGACCGCAGTTAAGGATGTATGGTTAGAGATGCAGCTTATGAATTGTCTAACTTTTAGTTGAACTTTCTGTTAATATAAAAAGTATTCAAATGAGCTGCACAGTTACTTGTACTAAATATGTTGTTAGTGATAAACACGCACTTGAATTGAAGAACAGTCGTTGCATCCAAAAAATGAATATCCATTTCTTGCTGTAAAAAAAACCCTATAGTTTAGGACCATGCCGAATACCTGCAAGTGCATAATATGTGCAAGGTTTTTCCACCGGGTGAAAGGAAGTACCTGCAAGCGTGCATGTATGTAATAACCTACTGAGGGAGTGCACTAATGTAAAAAAAAAAATGTCAATCAAATTAAAGTCTGCCTTAACCCTTTAAGTGCTGCCGTCGGCCAACGGTCGTCACGGGCACTACCTCCCCAGTGCTGCGTGCGACCGTTGGACGTCCATTCAGCACTGGATAATGGACAGCGCAGCACTGGGGAGGTATATTTACGAAGCTCCTAAGGTGTTAAAAAAGAAACCTTAGGTAGAGAACGATATATTTGCTTTTTGTACAAATAACCCACAGCGAGCAGAAATGTAATTATTGTAGGGGTGCACATTGAAAGAGGTCAGAATTGGCAATATACTTTGGTGAGGGTATTTAGTGCTATAAAACTAATATAGGACGAAGTTGTGTGAGAAATACATTTCTTATTGGTTGATTATCTCAGGTGTGGGCTTTTAACGCAGATGTAAGGTGAGAACGGCAGCCTGCAATGCATGAGGTTTACCGACTTAAAGCATGTACAATTAACTGCATTTTTTAAATAAGTGCTTATCTGCAGCATTTTGAAAGCAGCTGGGTGTCTGGGAGTAATGCAAGCCACGGGTGGTTGGGCTCTACAGCCCTCCAGGGTACTGACCATTTGTATGGCATACAGAAGAGGCTGCAGTCTTGCAAGCTAAATAGGATTCCTTTATGGCGATTAGCGGGATGAAGTGCTGTGTCAGCCCTGCCGGATTTCTAATTTGAGATAAGTGTGTTGGTGACATAATTTAGCAAACAACAGGTGTTTTGCGGGCACAGGCTGGAGCCATTATTTATTCTCCGGCTTGAGCCATCATTTATTCTTTAAATGCAATCATCCTTGCTGTACATAGCCCTTCGTGCTGTACATGTGATCTGCATCCTTTGCTCATTCTAGTTCCCACACAGTTCCAAAAACAGAACCCCAACCCAGCAAAAGTCAAATATGTAACGCTCTAAGAAGACATTTTTAAATTATAAACACGCTAAATATTCCAGGCTCTGAAATAGGATTAAATCCGATTTGCCTGCTATGGGTTGTAAATCGCATGGCCATTTGTTAGGCAGAAGTAAACAAATCACACCCGACATGAGCAGAAATTAAATCTAACGGAAAGTTCATATTACCTTCCCAAGACGTTCAGGAGGAGCAAGTCAGGAGTCACAGTATTATTTCTTTTCAAACGTTCCCTTCAGTAAAAATGCCCGCCTTTTGCTGCTATTCGAGTGACCTAAGGTCAGGACTATGGCAGGGGCAGGAAGCGGAAACAGAGAGGCGGTGGAAGTTAGAGCGTGGGGGAAGGTGCCTGTTTGAGAAGAAGGCTGATCTATTCTGGAGGCTGCGCTGCGTTGTTTTTTTAAGGCAGGAGGTACGTGATTACAGCCTGGGAGAAGAACGATCATTATCACGGGCAGGCACTGCTCCACTGTATGCTCTCTGTCTCGGGCAGTTCCTCCCCAGGGAGGCGGAATGTGCCTCTTAACAAGGCATGCATCAAAGAGGCATTCAATGTGAAATATTTTATGACGTAGACCCGGCCCTGAGAAATATGTGCCGGTGCTAAGCACCGGAAAGCACCGGCACAAATTAAGCCCTGCGTGGCTCACAATCTCCAAGATTAATAGGACTGAGTGAAGGCCTGCAGGTTCACCCAGCGACTAAGGTCTTCTTTTAATTAACAGAAAGGACAAACAATGGCTATAATTGAATACATAAACGGAATCGAGGCAAGCACATAGAGATGACCTGAAAACTGAAGGAAGATTTCAGCTACATCCACATGAAATGTCTAAAATGAATACAAAGTAGTGCCTGAAAATATAAGGCATACAAAAGACCAAGAATATGTAGGAAGGTATGAACTTTCTCAACCCATGAAACATTTAAAGAATACAGCACAATCATGTAACTAGTGTTCTACTTTTAATTTTACTTTCTTTCTTCAATAATATATAATGAAGCACCAATTCCAAAAACAAGTTTAAAAAAAATAAAACTTGGACAATGCTTTACCTAAAACAAATATCATTTTGCTGTTGTGCATATCCTAGCTTTGGTAGAACTGCCAAGGAGCCAGGAATTACATTTAATAGGGCCCTCTTGAAGTCCTAATAGATCTGGCCTCCCATGTGGTCCAGTTGGTTACGAGACTGCAAAAGACGCACATCCAATGACATTAAGAATGTCCAAGGACAAGGAGACAGATAAAAAAACAAGAAAACATGGGGATAGAGAGGAAAAAAGAGAGATAGGGAGAAAGAGAGTGAGAGGAAGAGAGATGGACTGGGACATAAACCAAGACAAGAAAGAGAAACATAGGGAGTGAAGAAATCAGATGAAGTCAAGAAGATATGAGAAAATAGAGACATGGGAGGACAGGAAAACAAGGATATATAGACAGAAAGAAGCAGAAAGAAGAAGAGAGACATTGAAACACAGAGACGGGGTTAGACAGAGATAGCAAGAGAAAGAAAGACAGAAGAGAAAGACAGAGAGAGAACAGGGGCAATGCTTGCCAAGTGAGAGATTTCTGGCGAAAACGGTAGAATGTGAACACACACCAAGCCAGATCAGATACCATACTATTCCAGGATCAGTAGATCCCCATAGCCCAGATCCACTCACAGCCCCATATGTCTGCACTGAAATGAGCAATTTTAAAGTGCAGACCAACATTATGATTTCTTTTATAGTGTTTAATCACCACAAAAACAACAGCAATAGCAATATCTTTGAAGCTCTGTGATACCATAGTGCTATAGCAGTGACTCATCTTTGTATTTCTATGCTAACACTTACTGGCTGTCCTGGTTTTTTGGTTTGAAAGCCTTGCCACACTACAGTCACCAGAAATAGAATGTGGCCTAAGCCCCACTGGGAGATTCTAAAATAAGAGTACGACAGGCGAACTCTGCATACTCGTGAGCTTCTGAGCAAACCTTCTAGCCCCAGCACTTATTCTTTTCCAAATTAACCACCAAATCCAGCAAATATCTCAGTTTGAATCGCTACACTTGTATAGCTCTACACAATATGTAATAGCTTATGAGCATGTTGTGAAGATGGTGCTAATTTAACAAACAGCAGAGTAAGCCATGTTAGGACTGAACTTGGCTAACCAGCTCAGTGACACTACCTACCACTGTAGGTTGCAAGTGAGAAAATAGGTGTAAGCAAGCCACTGAAAGATCAAGCCAGATGTGTGCTGTAGCTCAGCTGGAGTTCCTCTTGGACCCTTGCAATCAAAACGAAATGGCATTTAATGTGGCTGCTTGCCTCCCCCATGTTCTAAGTCCGGGCACCAAGAATTAAAGTCAAAGTATTAACCTTTGCTTTAAAACAGGAGATAATGAAATTCCTATCTAGAGAGTAAATTGCACAATGTGAAACTACAAATTATGGGTAAGTCCCAGCTTCCTTTCTTGACCAAATTGTGTGATCCTAAGCAAAGATTTGTTTCAATGTGCCACCTTTATTTTTATCATTACATATGGGAACACCTTAAAATAGATGAGCTCAGGATGTGCGCTGTACAAAAATTGTGTTGGATTTAATGCAATATAATATTTCTCCAAATGTAATAAGAACAAGGGGCACATATCATAACAGTCTTGCATTGTATTGGCACTGCCCTCTTTGAGAGGGATAGGAATGTTTACAAGCTGAATTTTAAAAACTATCAGTTTTAATAAATGCCCCTCAATGCAGGTATATAATCTGATATTTTAAGGGGAAACTCCTCTGCTTTCCAGAATTTGGATTTAACATCAAAGCATTAACCATTGATGTAAAACAGACAGATAGGAGGAAGAGATTCCTATCTAGCAGGGGAATTGCACAGCGTGAAAATATAAAACATGGGTTCAATCCCGGCTTCCCCATTTGAGAAAAATTGTGTGATTCTAGGCAAATATTTTATTTCCCTGTGATGCCTTTTCTTCATTATCGCATAGGAGAACACCTTCAAATGTGTGTTTAGCATATGCATTGTACAAAAACCTCGCGTTTAATTTAATAAGCAATAAAGTTGCTCTACCTATAATAATTTAGGGCACATATGACAACTGACTAGCCTCTTAGTGTTCACCAATGGCATTGCCATCTTGTGGAAGAGGTGTGATGCAGCGGCCAGGGTGCCTGACTCCGGACCACTGGGTTCACATTTCGATCCCTGGATCTGGTGGCAGGTTAGCCCAGCACCATGTGACTCTGGGCAATAGCTTGCTTAAACTTCCCAATGGCCCCCAGCTCTGGGACACCTCCCTCTTTGGCAGTGGATAGAATTCTGGGCATGATGATTGCTTCCCAAATTTCCTTAAATGCCCATTCGGCAGTGGTAGAATCATGTCACTCGATCCTACGCATGTTCGTGTACCTTCTCCCACACGAATCTTTGGTAACAGTGGTGAAGGCACTGACCCTATCTAGGCTGGATTGTGTCAATGTACTGTCCGTGGGTCTTCCCAATTATCTAGTTCAGTGTCTACAAGTAATATAGAACATGGCAGTACGCCTAATCTATATGCTACCTAAACACTCCTCAGTATCTCACTGTAGTGAGAAGCTTCACTGGATTCCAGTGCACAAGTGCATAATGTTTCAAACCTTGATACTGGCCCCTCAAGCCCTTTACAACAGGGCTACCTCATACATAAATAAGAAGATCAAGGAGTACAGACCAGGAAGGTTGTTATGCTCCGGTAATGCTGGGTTCTTAACAATCCCCTGTTTTAAAAAGCAACTGAGAGGGGGAACCTCACTCATGGTCAGGGTAGCAAGCATGTGGAACCATTTCCATTGTAACTTAAAATATCAGATTTAAATCTGCAATGAGAAGCACTTACTAAAACTGATAGTTTTTAAACTTTAACTTAAAAAAAAAATACTGACCCATCCAAGAAAAATAAAATGCCTGGCAGCCTGAGATCAATAACCAAAGAAACATCCTTCAAAAATGCCCTGAAGATGTTTTTTTTAAAAACTTTAGGGATTCGTGGTCACGTATGGGATTTTCCCCCTCCTCACCAGTGCTTTTGTGCAGAGCGCCGGGACACTCACGCAGTCGCTGCACGCTATATGAAAGCCAATAGATTCAAGTTCAAATTCTAAGCTTAAAAACCCACACACTACTGAAATACACAAGTTATAGTTTAGTCAACTGTTCATGCTATATAAATAGCTGTATAGACATCCATGTTGATTGCTAAGGTGGCAAACAAATTAAGGGTGCAAACTTGGAAATGTTAACAGAGTGAAGCAGTGTGGTGCCTACTTTCCTACTTTAGATTTAGAAGCATGGATGTACTTTATAATATAGATATACACATATATATATTTATATATATATATATATATATATTCACTAAAAAAACATAGGTTTCAGGTCCATTATAGTGAGAAATTAGCATTTAAAAAACCTTAGAAATTCACTGAAAAAACCATAGGTTTCAGGGACGTTATAGTTAGTTGGACATTTCACTCGTACAAAACCATAGAAATTCCCCCATTATAGTTAGTTCAGCTAACTGTAACTCACGCCCCCGAAATGCACTACTGATGATGTCACATATTACATCATTCATGACATGGTCAGTGGCATCACTGATGACATCTCAAATGATATCACTGATGACATCATCCAGTGACTGTGTTTCTGTAAAGTTCAAATATGTCTTATATATATATGCCAAGGTGTATTGAAGAATGAGTGGGTGTATAAGTGTCTGGATGAAGAATTTAGTAGGTGCCTGACTGACTGTATAAGTGAGTGATTAAATGTGTCTTACTGAATGCATGGGTTAGTGACTAAACTGAATGTGTGTATCAGTATGTCTGTTGTTATGTAAGCTGCTGCATGTGTTGGTCAGAAGCTACATGAGTGTCTATATGGATTATTGATTGGTTGCCTGGGTATTTGTAGGGCAGACTGAGTGTGTGGGTGGGTGGGAGATGTGTAAATCTGTGCAAATATGTGTGAGTGGTTGATTTACTGGGTGTATGGGTTCAAGAGTGCATGTGGAAACAGCTGTATGGGCGGGTGAGTGTGTGTATGGGTGTGTTGCTGAGAGATTGGATGTCTCAGTAGTACATGTCCAAGTAACTACATATGCAAAAGGCAGTGTATGTGAGAGTTGGAGTATATAAATGACTCTACGTGAGAGTCAGTGAATGCGAGAGTGGCTGTAACGATGAGTGTGCACTTGTATCAGTGATTGTATATGAGCGTAAGTATGTGTTAGTATATGTTTGAATAAGTGAGGTGGTGTGTGTATAACTGTATAGGTGAGGAAATGGGAGTGTGATTGATTCTTTGCATGACTGACTAGTGTGTGAGTACCTCCATGGATGAGTGGAGGTGTGTGTGTGTCTGTATAGGTGTATGAGTGGATATGATTGTGTTGTATTGATGAGTGACAGTATGTATGAGTGATTGTATGGGTGAATGAGTGGATGTGGGTGTAGACCTAGGAATCAGTGAGTGCATATGTAGTAACTGGTGTTGGTGTGTCAATGGTTTTGAAAATGGTAGTCTGTATTTTACAGTGGGTGTATCAAAGTTTAAATTAGAGTGTGAGGAGGTGCATCAGATTTTGATGTGGATGATGTCATGAGTGATGTCATTTGAGATGTCATCAGTGATGTCACTGACCATGTCATTAATGATGTAATATGTGATGTCATCAGCAGTGCATTGAGGTGGCGCGAGTTATAGTTATCTGAACCAACTATAATGGGGGAATTTCTATAGTTTTGCACGAATGAAATGTCCAACTAACTATAACGTCCCTGAAATCTATGTTTTGTTCAGTGAATTTTTAAGGTTTTTAAAATGCTAATTTCTAACTATAACGTGCCTGAAACCTATGGTTTTTTCAGTGAATTTCAATGGTTTTTTAAATGCTAATTTCTAACTATACCTACAAAGTTAGGACATGTGAAGAAAAAGGAAGAAAAGGGCAGAAGAAGAAAGGCAAATGCATAAAGAGGCTACAGAAGTCGAGAAAGACGAAGAAAAGTTCAGGATGAAGCAAGAGAAGTTCATAAAGAACCAACAGAAGAGTAGAAAGTCCTCCTGGGCCCCCAACGTTTTAGTGACGGGTACTGGTGGTAACTGAATCTGACTAACCAGGACCGGAGCCAGTGCTATGCTAAAAGACACTTAGAATACAGTGAAAACACCTACATACACTAACGAACACTATGCTTTGGGGTACCCCTGTAATTAGCATGACCTCCTCTGTTTTTGCCATGAGTTAGTGCCTGGGTCATTGCATGAGTACATGGGCAGTGACTGGATGAGTGCTGCAAGGACAGTGCATGGTGATTTTTTAACTGCTTGTGTTTTGGCGGAGTGATTGGATAAGTACATGATGCTGGATGGCTGATTTGAGGAGTTCATGGGTAATGACAGAGGGATTTCAGGAGTGCATGGGTACAACCTGGGTAATTGGAGGAGTGAATCAGTACTGTGTAGGTGGTTAGAGGACCAATTTCACTCTCTACGATGAAGACTCTATCGCCAAAATCCTTTCGACATTAAACCCGAACAACCATTTCAACAACCCGCTCCCCTTTAACTGTCTAGCTGCCACCGCCCAATCCATTATTCCTAGCTGGGATGCGATAATTAATGCCTCTCTCTGGCAGGGATCATTCCCTGACACCCTGAAAGCGGGCCAAGTCCTCCCCATTCTGCAAAAAGCTGTAGCTGGATCCAGCCTCTCCAGACAATTTCAGACCTATTTCCAACATTCCTCTATTAGCCAAAGTGCTGGAGAATTGTGTGCAACTGCAGCTAAGTCATCATCACATCAACAACTTCCACCTACTCAATGACTGCCAATCTGGATTCCGACCTGGACACAGCACTGAAACCACCATGCTCCACATCGTTGATGATGCCCTCTAAGCCCTTGACCAAGGCAAAACCTGTCTCCTAATCCTCCTAGATCTATCCTCGGCCTTCGACACGGGCAACCATGGGAAGCTACTCAAACGCCTCAAATTTAGGATGGGATTAGATGGCCCTGTCCTTGAATGGTTTCGATCCTTCCTCCAAAACCGATCTCAGAGATTCCTAATTAACAGTAACCTGTCAGATCCCTCTTCAGTCATGGTTGGAGTCCCTCAAGGATCAATGCTGTCCCCCACCCTCTTCAACCTTTATTTAGAACCTCTTGCCAAAGTCCTTCGCACCGCAGATATCTCCTATCATATGTACGCTGACGACACTCAGATATACATCAAAATCTCATCTCTCTAGGAGATTCTCTCCCTGAATGAGGCACTGAAGCTGACCGTCCAATGGCTCTCCTCCAACCAACATAAACTAAATGCAAAGAAAACAGAATTTCTTCTAATTTCCCCTCCTAAAACAGACCCTGAGATCCTGACATGGATTAAAGCCATCACAGCCTTAAATTGTCTACCGACCATCGTGGACTCGGCCAAATCGATGGGAATAACCTTGGATTGCAACTTGAACATGCGAGACCACATCAACTCAGTGGCCAAATCTGCCAGATTCCACCTGAGCTACCTACCTATTAAAACTGAGACCCTACCTTAATGCTCCTGACCTAAAACTGGCAGTCCAATCACTAGTCATTTCTAGACTGGAATATGGCTGTTCCACCCTCTCTGGTTTACCGCAGATCTCCCTAGCACCTTTAAAAGCCTGCCTCAATGCAGCCACCAGACTACTTACCGGCACTAGGAAATTTGATCACATTTCTCCTCATCTGAAAGCGCTCAAGTGGCTTCCTCTCGAGGCCAGAATATAACTTAAGCTAGCATGAATCACACACAAGGCCCTACACTCAAACTTTCCTGCATATCTTGCACAGAAACTTGTGGTATCCGGAGGAATCAGAAACTCACGGCCTGCCAGTGACCTCCTACTGAAGCCTGCACGCTTTCAGAAGAAAAAAACCTATAATCGGGCATTTGCTGGATCTGCACAAAGAATATGGAACTCCTTCCCACCTGCCATCAGAAGAATCCCCTCTCTTGCACATTTCAAAAAGGAGGACAAATCCTTCCTCATGGGTAAATTCCTCGGCTAAACCCCGTTCCCCCAACCACCACAGTGACTTTTGCCTTCCTCTGTCGACCTTTCGCCCTACGAAGAACCCTGGGGCCGTTCCTCAGCAACTGTAATATTAACGTAAATTGATACTTGTATAGCGCACTACTCACCCGCAAGGGTCTCAAGGCGCTTGTACGAATACCGCTGTGGAACCCATCCTGGCTTTCCCTGTGAGGTGTCTACTCCTGGGCACCCCCAAGGTGGAGGCCAGGCATCCTTAGCGTTGTGGGGGCCGTTGTGGAGATTAAGCAAGCTATCGCCCAGAGTTGCAGAGTGGGACTCCATGATTGGAATAGGCACCGAGGCAAGAATTTTCAGGTCAGTGGAATTTTGAGCCCAAGACCCTGCTGCGTCAGGAATTGAACCCTGGTCCCGGGCCAGACTTCTGCCTCAAGGTCTGCCGCTCTAACCATTGAGCCACACTTCTCACTCAGTATTAACTGTACTTTGTATACTTCCATCCCTCTTCTACTCAGCACCCCCCACACCCTCCTTAGTTTATGGTATACTGTTGTGATCCCATGCCTCTTGTACAACTCTATGACTCTGTGAAGCGCTCTGACACCCTAACGCGTCAAGTTCGCGCTCTATAAAACACATAAAGAAATAAAGAAATACAAACTGTAGCAGTGCATGAGTTAGTGCATGGGTCATTGAATGAGTGCATGGTAGTGACTGGATGATTAGAGTGCATGGTGAATTTATAAGTGCATGGGTTTTTGCGGAGTAATTGCATAAGTATACACATGTCACATTCCCCTTGAATCCTGAGGGTCCCTGTAGGCCAACTAGCCCATCAGGTACCTCCAGTAAGTGCCACAGATCTGCTTTGCAGAGAGGTGGTCCGAGGCCACGCCCTTTTTTTACACCTTTCTGCAATGCAACTCTGTGGCACTTACTGTCAAAGCCGTCCGAATCCCGTTCCTCAGGGTTGTGTGATGCTCTATGGGGGCCCACCTCTGAATCGACCCAAGTCCGGTTTGCAACACGCACACACTTTTGGGAGCGATTGAGCGGGGGGAAAAAGAAACAGGGAAGGGGACTGCGGGGATGTAGACCTGCAAGGGAGACAAAAGCAGACAACAAACGGTCAACACCTTAACCTTCCCTATTCTATTGAGCTCACTCGATATATGACTTGTTCTGTTCTCATACCTACTGGTAAAACGATATCTCCTATATTCTGGAGTTCCTTATGTAGAGATAGATTCAACGCTCTGAGTTCAATATCTCTACCTACTTTATATAGGGACGATATCAAAGTATAACAAACAGTGGCAATTACTTTTCGGGTAATCCCAAGTGTCAAAGAAATAATAGTTACAGGAATCCTTGTACTGCAGGACTCCTCAGCTAGCCAATACGTTGCAGCTGTGGAGGAAAATATAACCTAGTGCTACTAATATTCCTTAGATAACACATTAGTCATGAAAAGAACTGAAAACATGAGGTAACTTGAAGGACAAGGTAATGGGTGTTTTAACCTCTCTGCACGCGACAAGCCTGTCTCAGCCAACAGAGAGAAAAACCTCCCAAGCGCCTCTAGGTGCGCACTCCTCCTCTTCACGAGTTCGCAGGAAAATGCGACTCAGCCAACAGAGGAGACTGCAGGCGTTTTAACCTCTCTGCAAGAGACCAGCCGGTCTCCGCCAACAGAGAGAACAACTGCCGAAGCGCCCCTAGGTGCGCACTCCTCCTCTGCACGAGTACGCTGGAAAAGCGTCTCTGCCAACAGAGGAGAATACCTAGTTGCCTTCCGATACCTGAGACGAGGTCCGAGAAGTTGACGGTTGCAATTGCCTTCTCCCGACACCGAGGACCTGTAATCTCGTCTCCGCCAGTAATCTTGCTGTGAACAAACTCGCCGCTGTGGACCCAAAAGCACGTAGAAACAATTATCGGCAGCGCTCCTTAGCGTTCATGCCTTTTGTAGCCTTCTGGGTGTGTCTGTGCGACGCCGCGTCTGATTCCCACCTGGTGCTCGAGCGCGACTCTCGCTAAGCGCCATGGGATACGTAGTCTTTTACGGGTTCTGTGATGCCGTAGCCCCCGCATCTCGCGTGTGCTCAGGTGCGAATTCTTCTCCTGGTAATCACGCAGCTAGCGTACTACCCGGTACCGCTTCAGCGCGGTTGTGACACTTACCAGATGTAGCTGGTGGGCTAGTTGGCCCCCCGGGACCCTCAGGATTCAAGGGGGCTTAATTCCCCAACTTAAAACCCGCCACAGGGGTCGTTTGCACACTTGTCACATCAGGTCACGCCCCCTCCCTGCACCACTGTGCAACCACACCCCCTGATGCATTGTAAATTAGGGGATTAAGTCCTCTTGAGTCCTGAGGGTCCCTGGGGGCCAACTAGCCCACCAGCTACCTCCAGTCAGCACCACAGAGCTGCGTTGCAGAGAGGTGTAAAAAGGAGCATACCCTCTGAACACCTCTGCAATGCAGCTCCGTGGTGCATACTGGAGGTACCTTGTGGTCTAGTTGGCCCCCAGGGACCCTCCGTATTCAAGGGAAATTAATACCCCAACTTACAACGTGCCCGGGGGCACATTTGCTGAGTGCTGCAGGGAGGGAGTGGGGTCTAGCTGTGTTGCCGGCTATTTAAAAAAAAATAAGAAGGGGGGCTGTGTGGCTGCCCTTCTTTTTCCTTATTTGGGGCCCTGGGGACCCTATCCCTCAGGGCCTGACACCTTTAAAAAATATATATATGTAAACGGGAAGGGGCCAATTTTTGCCCTGAGACCACATCCCCCGGGGCATGGCCATAATTTTTATTTATTTTTTAATGTAGGAGGGGGGCTGCGTGGCCCCCCTCCTGAGGCTTCTATTTGCCCCGGGGACCCCATTCTCCGGGGCTGTGCCTCTTTTTTTTCTTTCTATTTGAGGGAGTGTGGCCGCGTGGCCCCCCTCCTAGGCCATTTATGACCCCGGGGACCCCATCCCTTGGGGCATGGCCTTTCCATTGTGGCGGGACCCCAATTGCCCAACGGCCCCGCCGGCTCCCCACCTCATGCAGAAGCCGGCATTGCTTTTCCACACGGGGAGCTGCTGACATGCAGCTCCCCTTGTGGAAAAGCAATCTGGTTTGGATTTTGTAAGTGAGAGCAGGAAGCTGTAGTATGCATGTAAGTAAGCTTTACTATTCGTGTATATATCTTTAAAGAGTGTTCAGCTCTTCATATTCCTTAATGACATAGTTGATTCTAGAATGTGTTTTGTATAGGGAGAGGGTGACCTTTAAGTCCCTATGTCTGACCTTCAAAGCCCTTCACGGGTTGGGCCCGGTCTGCCTACAAAGGATGTTTTCGTGGTATGTACCGGCCCGTAACATGCGCTCCTCCTCGGCCAGGGTGGTGGCCGTACCCAGATCTAGAGCGGGAGGCAGATCATTTAGTGTGGCTGCGACCAAGCTTTGGAATTCTCTGCCCATTGAACTCAGGCAAATCAACTGCCTTATTGCTTTCAGAAGGCAGCTAAAAACTTGTCTTTTTCCCCTCTCTTCTTAAATTCTCAGCCTGCCACTAGCCGTCCTTTTTTTTTTTTTACTTTTTCGATGCTGCCAGCGCCAGGATGCCTTTCGAGGTGATAGCGTGCTTTACAAGTGTAATAAATAAATAATAAATAAATAATGCATTTTACATGGATGGTTTGTGAAGCCTGTCGTGGGTTTTTACTTCTCCTGTATTAAATTAGTCTTTCAGACAATTTCATCTGAATTGGTCTTGGACTTTATTTTTACTGGCTGATCAACATACTACATATTTTGTCGACGATATTTTGGAGTTGGTATGTTTATTTTTTGAAGAATTTAATTTTTTTTAAAATACGGAGGAAGATTTTCAATATCCGGTGCCACTGTGAGTGACAATGGCCGCCACGCTATGCGTGATAATGTAATAGTGTCAAAAATATACTTCCCAACTTGTTAAGATGGCCGCCACGTTGTACGAGATGACGTTAAAACGTGTCTTGCGCTCGTAATCAGCGTGAAGAAACATACGTCATGACAACAAAGACTGCAGAGTCGGAAGAAAGCTCGCGCTGCGTACATGACAGCAATTTGAAATAAAGCAGTCTCAAACGGTAGGATTTCCAAGTTCACTTCACGATAAAAGAAATTGGAAAAAAATGTTGTCACTCACAGTGGCACCGGATACATCCAAAGGTGAAAAGCAACTTCCTTGACAAGAATTTCCTGATAGGTCGGTGGGTTTGTTGAAAATCTTCCTCCGTATTTTTAAAAAAAATTAAATTCTTCAAAAAATAAACATACCAACTCCAAAATATTGTCGCCAAAATATGTAGTATGTTGATCAGCCAGTAAAAAGAAAGTCCAAGACCAATTCATATGTTATTGTCTGAAAGACTGATTTAATACAGGAGAAGTAAAAACCCACGACAGGCTTCACAAACCATCCATGTAAAATGCATTATACAAAACACATTCTAGAATCAACTATGTCATTAAGGAATATGAAGAGCTGAACACTCTTTAAAGATATATACACGAATAGTAAAGCTTACTTACATGCATACTACACACTATTGCATTTGCTTCTAGATATTTATCATCTGCTGAATCAAACTACAGCACTATTGAACGGGAAGCGTTAGCTTGTACATGGTCTGTGGAGAATCTTCGCATGTATATTTGGGATATGAAGTTTCAACTTTTTACAGACCATAAACCTTTAGTTGATATGCTTTCTGATAGTTCTTTTAATAAAGCTTCTTCGCATCTTGTCAGGTTACTTGCTAGACTTCAGGAGTTTCATTTTGAGATTAAATATCTTCCAGGGGGTAAAAATGTAAGAGCGGACAGTTTGTCACGTATTTCTCTTCCTGATCTAAATACTGTTAGTCAGGATGATGAATTTGAGTGTGTTTTTTCTGTTGATGATGCCGTTCAGCATTTCAAAATCACACATAATGAGTGGATTAGTAAGTTTGGGGAGGATGATTGTTTGTGCAATGTTAAGAAATTTTTAATAAATGGTTGGCCTACAGATAGGAGTTTGTCTATGGAAGAAAATAATTTTGCACAGGTAGCTTCTGAGTTGTCTTGTAACAATGACATTTTAATGCGGCAGGATAAATTCATTCCTCCTAGAGGTATTAGAGACAAAATAATATCTTTAGCGCATGAGGAACATCCTGGTATCACCGCAACCGTCAATAAAATAAAACAAACTTATTGGTGGCCAGGTGTAGACAGTCAAGTGAAAAATTATATTTATCAATGTCCTCAGTGTTTGTGTTCAGACAAACATTGGAAGTCTTAAACCATGCCACTATGACCACTAGAATGGCCTAGTAGGGCTTGGAAGAAGATTGGTGTTGACTTTGCAGGTCCATTTTCAGTTTTTGATTTTGAAAATAAATTTTTGATTGTAGCAATTGATTATTTTTCCAAATGGATTTATTTTTCCTTTGTTAAGTCAGCTGATGCCATATCTGTTATCTTATTTTTACAGAGTATATTTAGCAATGAAGGCACTCCAGACGAGGTCGTTACTGACAATGGTTCACATTTCGTAGCTTGAGATGTTGAATCGTTTCTTAAAAGTATAGATGTAAAGCACACTTTAGTTGCTTTGTACAGTCTTTCTTCAAATGGTCTGGTCGAGCGGGCTAACCGTTTGTTGAAAGATGCTGTTCAAACAGCCATTGCCAGTGGATTGAACATTCCTTTATTTTTGTGTCAAAAAATTTGGAATTATAATTGTACACCTCAGACTACTACAGGTGTTTCGCCTTTTATTTTATTGCGAGGTCGCATGCCTACTTCCAAATTTAATCCTTCTTGGTTATTGGAAAATTTTAATCAAAAGCTAATTGATGTGGACAAAATTAGAGATGTTGTTGGTAAAAAACAAGAATGTTTAAAAAGAAATTATGACAAACACATGCATGTTGCTGATAGACAGTTTGTTCCAGGTGATTGGGTCATCAATAGAAAACCTGTAAAAGTTACTAAAGGAGAGTCTAAATTTTCTTCTCCAGTTAAAATTTAAAAAGTTGCTCGTATGTCTGTAATGCTACAAGACAGAGGTTGGTGGAATAAAAATGCTCCTATTAAAATTACTGATAAACAAGCGGCCATAATCTGTAAAACTAAAAATAATTATAATGTTTGTGATAATTCGTGTTCTGATTGGTTGGATGTTCCTTTTAATTGTTCTGCTCCTACCAATCAGGATACCTGTTGTCAGTCACAAGCTGTTATTGTTTCCAATCCTTTGACGGATTGTGGTGATTCTGGGCACATTTCTGCTCAACCTACTTCACATTTTGTCTCTCCTACTAGAGGGGAAGGAGAGGGTGGAGGTTATGTTAATAATTTAGTAAGGAATTCAGTCAGGATCAGAAATGCTCCTGTTCGTTTTCAAAACTATGTTATGAATTAATGTATTTTGTTTTACTTTTTCTTTATTACGTTATTTGCTTGTTTGCCTGTATTAGGTTGTTTTTTTAGTTGTTTTTTTAATTTCTTTTCCTTGATAAAAGGAGGATGTGTAGTATGCATGTAAGTAAGCTTTACTATTCGTGTATATTTCTTTAAAGAGTGTTCAGCTCTTCATATTCCTTAATGACATAGTTGATTCTAGAATGTGTTTTGTATAATGCATTTTACGTGGATGGTTTGTGAAGCCTGTCGTGGGTTTTTACTTCTACCTTATTAAATCAGTCTTTCAGACAATTTCATCTGAATTGGTCTTGGACTTTTTTTTTACTGGCTGATCAACATACTACAGAAACCTGCTCTCGCTTACAAAATCCAAACCAGTGTTTGCTATGACAGGGCGGGAGCCGCACGGCTCCCGCCCTGCGATAGCAAACAGCAGTCTCCCGGGGTTGGGGAGTGTAAAATCAAGTAAGAATCTCCAAAGGTGATGAGTAAAAGATAAGTTTATTCAGAGGTAGGAAATGTCCCATCCATCAGCTGGATCAAGTCAGATGCAACTGACTTCTTCAGCTCTCATCTACATTCTATTGCTATGGAGCTACTTAAACAATAACCAGAGCTCTTAAAGAAATAGGTATAAACAATAATGTAAGCAAGAAGTGAACTACACAATACTACACATCTTCCCTCTATATAAAACCATGGGAATACACTTACACAAAAAAACATTTTAATTAAAAAATAAATATGAGCTACCTCAGTTCTGTGTGAGGCATAAAGGTTACAATTTCTCATGTAAAAGAAAAAAAAACATTCTCTTTTAAATATTCATCTCAAAATCTTTAAATTTAGAAGGTATTCTTCTATCCCTGGTGCTACTTTGAGTATGAGTGGGAACATCAGATGTGGTACCAGGTTCAGTCACATCAACATTGTTTTTGTCATTTTTGTCATCAAACAATGTTATTTTTCAAAACTACAACCCTATTCAAATTCCACATACACGTATCTTCAGTCTTTATTGCATTTCTAAAGATCTTGATTACCCTGTGGGGTTTAGCAAATAACCCTGGATTTTTCCTTCCCACAGGAGCCCTTATCATGACCAAGTCTCCTACCTAGACCACTGTAGTCTTGTAGATTTTCTGGAATCAAAACTCTCATTTGCTTCATGCTTTTCTTGAGATGGAACACCATTTTTTATTTTGGACTCTGCTGTATTCACCCAAAATGGAGCCACCAAAGTGTTAGGTTGCCTGCTCTTCAAAAGCATGAAAGGACTGTATCCTGTGGTGGAATGGGGACTGAACCTATACGCTTCAACCTTTTTCACCATCTCGTTTTTTAAATCTAGTTCTTTTTGTTTAGACATATTTATGGTTTCTTTGAGTACACGTACAAAGTGTTCCACCATACCATTGCACTCTGGGTGGTAAAGCGCACATAACTGTGGTGTATAGAACAGGATTGCAAAAACTCCTTCATCTCACAAGATACAAACTGGACACCATTGTCTGTCAAAAGCGATCCAGGTAAACCTTCCCGTGAGAACACTTCCTTAAGAAATATTATGACCTATTTAGAGTCAATGAACTTTGTAAATTTTATCTCAGGCCATCTCGAGAACATGTCTATAAGGACAAATATAAACATTTCACATCCATTAAACATAACAGGTCCTAATATATCAAGAGCAAGTTCCTACCATGGACCTTGAGGTCGTTCTCTAATTATCATAGGTTGAACCCGAGGCTTTAAAGATTTCTCACTCAAAACACACTGCAAACAATTTCTAACAACCCTGTCAACCTGTAAGGGAGAACATCTATTACGAAGCGGTTGTTACACCGCGCTATCATTACAACTCGGGCAATACAACGCAAGTTGTTACGACGACTTGTGCTGGAGGGCGCTCTAGGCTAAGGAATAGTAGATTTACTATTCCAACACCTTCCCTACTGTACGTAGGCTGGTGTTGGAATAGTAAATCTTACTATTCCTAAGTCCAGCACCCTACAGCGCAAGTCGTGATAAAGCCCACGTTGTAATGGTAGTGCGGTGTAACAACCGCGTTGTATTGACATACAACCCCTGTAATTCTAACCCCAGTCACCAGTAGTTAAGCCTAAGCCTTTCTTTAGTCTTTGAAATACCCTGATGGACTTCATGTGTTAGATTTATTAATTCTTCACGGAGCACTTTAGGTGGAACTAGCCTTGGTCCTCTAAATACTAAGCTTCCACTTAAAGACAATTCATCCTTCACATTCCAATAATCATCCACGCTCCCACCAGTTTTACATGTCCAACCTTTCCTGACTAAAAGGCGCAACTCAGCAAAGTCTACATCTGAATCACTTACTTCACACCATTTGTCCTCTTTCATCCCATAGTGATGTATATTGCATACCCATTTTATTTATTTATTTATTGTAGAGTTTTATATAGCGCGAACAAGACCCGTGGGTATCAGAGCGCTTAACATCGGAATAGTTAACTAACACAAGTGTTGACATTACAAAGAAGAAACAGATATGAGGTATATAATAGCATGAATATGATTGTGTGAGCAATATATATGCAAACAGAAACACATGTGCAAATCGCATTAAGAGGTGGGGTAAGGCTAAGCTTAAATCATATGCCATATGCATCGCAAAAGTGAGGTAGGCGATGGTCAGGATTTGGCTTAACAAAATGTTAACCTTTCTAAGAACAAAACCGTAAAGAGGTAGATAATAGTGTGGCTATGATTATGTGAGACAATATATATGTGAAACACAGACATCATGCAATTCACATTAATAGGTGGGGTAAGGCTTATATCATATGTCAAATACCCCGACAGGAGTGAGGTAGGAAAGGGTAAGGTTTAGACTGTGAGATACAGATATATTATCACATCGCCCTTCAGGGCATTAAGTAAGGGTACATCTGCGTCTTATATAAAGCGCCAGTCTTGAGCCAACAATTAGCTTTCATATTATTCAAGTTGGAGCTTCTCCTTCTGAGAGCAGCCCTAGATCAGGTCAGCGTATCTATGCAAGGTATTTGCTCATCAAGAGGCTCTTCACTTCCCGCTTAAATGATGCAATATTGCGAATCTTCCTAATGCTTGGAGGAAGAGAATTCCAGATTCTAGGGGCAGTTCCAGAGAACGCTCTGTCGTAAGTCTTTTTCTTTCGGAATCTGGCTGGCCGCAATAGCAGTTCAACTGCACTCCGAGCTGGTCTGTCACCTCCAGATATCTTAATTTTCTTGGCTAGATATCTAGGAGTGTTGCAGCGAAGCGCTTTATGGGTGATACATGCTAACTTCATTTGTATTCTGGCTTCATAAGGAAGCCAGTTTAATGCTTTCAAGTGAGGGGATATATGATCAAATTTCCTTGATCCTGTGATCAGTCTTGCAGCTGCGTTGAGGCAGGCTTTTAGCGGGCTGTAGACATTTTTGGTAAACCTGCTAAGGTGGAGCAGCCATATTCGATCCTAGAGATAACAAGAGATTGGATTGCTAATTTTAGATCAGCTTTAGAGATGTAAGGTTTCATTTTCCTTAAGTAGTTAAGGTGGAAGCGGGCACTTTTAGCCATTGCATTAATGTGAGCTTTCATGTCGAGGTTCTCGTCTAGGGTGATTCCAAGTGATTTAGCTGATTCGACTAGTGTTGGGGTGCAGTTTAGTGCAGACACTAGTTTGGTCCATTCCCTTATTTCCGAATGGCACTTTGGTGGTGAGATTAGTAGGAACTCTGTTTTGTGAGCATTTAGCTTCAAGTGATTGATGGATAACCATTGCAGTGCCCTTCCCAATGACTCGTTCATCCGATCAATGTCTTCAACGGAGGCGACCTTTATGTAAATTTGCGTATCATCCGCATACATGTGGTAGGATATCTGTGATTCTCGGAGAATTTCTGTAAGTGGTTCGACATACAAATTAAACAGGTCTGGGGAGAGTGTCGATCCTTGCGGGACTCCTATTGAGTTGGGACATGGAGTTGAGGTAGAATGATTGACCAGGAATCTTTGTGTCCTGTTCCGTAAGAAAGAGTCGAACCATTTCAGCACATTTCCAGTTAATCCCATCCTATCTCGAAGTCTAGCCAGTAAGGCTTCGTGATTTACCGTGTCAAATGCAGATGACAGGTCCAGGAGAATCAGCAGGCACGCTCGATTTTGGTCTAGGGCTTGTAGCGCGTCGTCCACAATATGTAGTATAGCCGTTTCCATGCTATGTCCTGCTCTGAATCCTGATTGGCAGTCATCTAGTAAGGAGAACTTGGTGATGTGTTGGCTTAGTTGACCCTGCACACATTTCTCGATTAGTTTGGCCAGTAGAGGAATGTTAGTCACTGGGCGAAAGTTATTCGGATCTGTTGCGTCCGCTGTAGGTTTTTTGATTATGGGAACCACTTGACCTGTTTTCAGGCAGTCAGGGAGGATCCCTTGTGATAGTGATGCATTTATTATTTTGGTTCATATTGGAACCAGGATGTGGCTGATATCTCTTACACATTTTCCGGGTAGAGGGTCTTGGTAGTGGTTGTTAGGTTTAATTTCCGAGAGCGTTTTGGCGATCTTATACTCGTCGTATAGTTTGAATGTGTCCCAGTTTGCCTAATTTTTTGTCTTGGTACATTCTAATGACTGGATGTCATCGTTCGGGGGCAAAGAATGTATAGTGAGGTTGGTCGCCACATTTGTGAGCTCTTCTTCCAGCGCTTTTGCCTTCTCTGTAAAAAATGTGGAGAATTCTTCACAGCCTAACGGAGTAATCATGTTCTCTTGAGAGGATTTGGCTAGTTTGTTTGATTGTTGTTTAAGGATTTCAAAGAGTTTTCGTGGTCTGTTTTTGGCATTGTCCAGTTCTGATCGGATAAATTCCTTCTTGGAATTGATGATCTTTTTGTTATACTGGCTTCTGATTTTTCTGAGAGCTTTCAGCTCCGGGGATGAGGGGTGTTGTCTCCATTTCCTTTTGCCCATTCTCAGTTTCCTTCTGTCTTCATTCAGTGATCCACTAAAACAAGGATTTTTTGTCTTCTCTGTGACTCTTTTCAGTTTTAGTGGCATGGTGTTGTTGACGATATTTTCAATTGATGTAAGGTAGTGATCTGTAAGCTCATTTACATTCTGTAGATGGTTAGGTGGCTTTAAGTCTCTCTCACATCTTTCAACCAGTAGCTCAGTATTAGCCTCTTTCGTGTCACGAATCCATTTTTTGTACTTGAAGGGTTGCACAGTCGTGCCCTTTCTCACTGTGGGTATCGCAAATGATATTGCGTGATGATCAGACCAATCACAAGGGTCTATTGAGAGGATCGATGCATTTTTGTCTCTTGCAATAATCCAGTCTAAGGTCGATCCTTTCAGGTGTGTAGGTAGCGCGCATGCTTGAGTTAGGTTTAGCTCGTCAAGGAAATCTTTAAGCTTATTAACCAGCTTGTCATTATGGTCGTCCTAATGTAGGTTGAAATCGCCTAGGAATATGTTATTGACATCAGTATTGGGGTAGGCAGTTATGATTTCCATTAACTGCTCTGAGAACTTTGCGTTGTCACCTGGTGGATGGTAAAACGCATGCAAGTTGCATGTTTGATTGCTTGCCGCTTTTATATTAAGCCCTAGGTATTCGCATGATTCTAAGGGGTCAGCTTGAATTTCTTTGACCTCAATCTCCGAGCGGTGGATGCAGGCTATACCTCCTCCTGTTTTTCTTGGTCTGTCTCGTCTCACAATGTTATATTGTGGTGGTACTAACAGATCCATGATTGGAGCAGATGATTCCGTTAACCAGGTTTCAGTCAGGATTGCCAGATCAATTTCCTTATTGATGATGAGGGCTGCTATATCTGATGCATGAGTTGTTGCCGATCGACAATTGAGTAGGAGGCACGACAGGGGTTTCCCTGAGTTACTGAAGTCCCTATCATTGGATTCAGTTGTTGTTAACTGGACTTGTTGTAAATTGAGGAGGTTGGGTTTTCTGTTGTTCTTTCTGGATGTTCTGTTGGGATCGATTGCTACTGTTTTGATTATCTCCTCACTCCCGGGGTCAGATGGTTCATATGTTTGGAGTAGCGCAAGTATTTCCTCTTGTGTCAAGGATTTCGTCCTATGTGGTCGCTAGTGCCAAGGCCCTCCCATTAAACATTATATTTGAGGAGTGTAGGACATTCTGGATATTCGTGATCTTAGAGTGGGTGCTTGCCGTTATCTCCAGGATTCTTCTAATTGCTTGGGAGGTGTTACTAGCTTCTAGTGCTAGGTTGCTAACCAGATTCTGGAGCTCTTTATTATCTTTCAGGTTTCGGGCCGATATCTTAGGTATGTTTGGCCTGCGTATCCGGGGTTTGTATTCTGTTCTTCTCTGTTTCAGATCAGCACTCCGAGCCACAGTTCTCTCCCTTGAAATACTGCTAGTTTCGAGATTATTTGGGATGACAAGAGTGGTTTCAGGTTTAAGTGAAGCCAGTGGTGATGTTTTTATTGGGGCGAATCTACAAACCTCCAGAATTGTGCTTGAGGTATGTGGCAGAGTGTTGATTTCTTCTGTTTTCTCCGATTCCCGGTTCACATAGAGTAAATCACTCTGGGTCAGTGGACGCTCTAGACGTGATGTCTCATCTTTTGGTGGTGAAGCCAGTGGTGATGTTTTTGTTGGAGAGAATCTACAAACCTCCAGTATTGTGCTTGAGGTATGTGGCAGAGTGATGGTTTCTTCTGTTTTCTTCAATTCTCGGTTCCCATAGATTGAATCACTCTGGGTCCGTGAACGCTCTAGACGTGATGTCTCATCTTTTGGCGGTGGCGTTTGTTCTTCCTTTCGGCGCTGGTCATGCTCTTCAATTGCATGATTAATTGTTCCCTCTGTCCCTTCAACCTCATTCTCTGGTAATCTCAAGTCATCTTCGATTATATCTCTCGGGCTATTGGTTTGTTCGTGTAGGCCTTCATATCTATTGGCGTCCCAGGCCGTATTAAAGGCGTTATTGTCAGGGGTGTCTCCTGCTGGTGACTGGTGTTGTGGATATCTTGGCCCCTCCAGTGATTCTTTTACTGTTTGAAATATCTTTTCAAACTTCTTTAGTTCGTTGTTCCCAGCTTGTATTAGCACTATTCCAGTTTTGTAAATGGTTATGCATAGGTCTGCTCTGCATCTTATTGTAGATGCGGTCATTATTTTTGTTCCATGTGGGATGTTTTTCGTAGATTTTATGGAGAGCGTTTTTGTGATGGCATTACGCCATTGAGCAGATTTCTTTGTGTAGAATATCAGGTCGTTCAATATTATGCCTTTAGCTATATTAAAATAAGGGTCGTAAAACAATGTGTCCGGATTTTTTCTCAGGGTGTTGTGTTTGAATTTTTTTGCAGCAGCTTTGGATAGTCTAGCAGGGTATTCTATGTTCAAGGCATTGGAGCCAGCCGCTGCTAGGTGCCTTTCATCCATCTTAATTCCGCGTTAAGTGGACTTGAAGTGACTCTCCTCTGTTGATTCGTTAGTTTAATCGCTCTTTTTAAGCTGAGTCTTAGGTATTCTGGTGCAACTTTAGTTATTCCAATATGTCCACGGTTTCGATTGTCCTTTCTCTGTTTCCCTCAACTATCAGCTTCGATTGTCCTTTCTCAATTTCCCTCAATTATCAGCTTCCCTTTCCTCCTCCGATAAGGGACTGTGACATTCCTTTCTCTATTTATTGCCTCTCTGTGAAAATCTCCAGTTGCCAGTTCGCTGTTCGTCACTTTTTGTCTGATCTGGCCGCCATCTTAGGGTCAGGCATGCCGCATCAGTCTCACAACTTCTGTTTTATGAGTATTCCCCGGCATCCGTGTGTAGTCAGAATGGGGAGACCTTCCCTGTCCTGCCCTCCCTTCTGCTGGAAACACCGACTGGGAGATCCAGAACCTCTAAAGGGGCTCACTCTTCTCTCACCTCGCCATCGCTTGTCCGTCCTTTGTGTCCATGCTCCTCTCCGGTGCCGGATTCCCGGTAGCGTAACCAGTATTCCTCCCGCCGCTCCGGTGGCGCACTCACTATTCCTCGCGCCGCTCCCTTGCTCCTACGCCTGCTCCCGCACAGCCGCTCCAGTCACGAGCCCTGCTCCAGGTCCCCCGTCGCGGCACTCTCATGCCGTAATTCACCCCCACTGAACACAGGTCTTTTTCCTCTGGTCCCGCTTCCCGGCACACCGCAACCAGCTTCGTAAATGCATCAGTGGTCCGTCGCCTGGTCTCAGAGCCGCTCCTCAGCACTCCATTCGGCTGACCCCTTGACCACAGCAAACTCGCCGCATGCCGAGCTGCCCAGTGACCAGACAGGAGATCGCAGTAAGAATCGTTCCGAATTTCCAATTTGTAGTCATGTGTCGCCAATATCAATGTTCCGGTTGAGGAAGTTGGACGGAGGGTGGGCAGGCTGGATGGTTTATCAGGGATTTACACCCGAAGGTGATCCCAAAACCAGGAGCTTCCCAGTGCAGCTCCTCCTCAGGCAGCCATCTTCTGTCTTCTGTTCAGTCAGTCAGTCATGTCTTCTTCTTTGGAGTCTATTTCACCTTCATCCAAATTGACCAATCTGGAAAGCGTGTCAGCAATACAGTTACGCTCCCCCGGCAAATATTCAACATTAAAATCATAAGCTTGCAAACTTACAATCCATTTTGAAATTCTGCTACAAATAGCATCAAAACCTTTCTTATTAAAGACCTCACACAAAGGTTTGTGGTCACTCCTCACAGAAAATGTTGTACCCCAAAGTAAATTCTTGAGCTTCTTAATAGCCCAATGGACTGCCAAAGCTTCCCTTTCTATCAAAGAGTATCTCAGCTCTGCACCTTTCAAATTTCGGGAGAGAAATAAAATAACCTTCACATCTTCACCTTGCTCTTGTTGTAACAGAGCTCCCAGCCCCTTCATACTTGCGTCTGTAATAAGTACAGATTTCTGTCCAGGATCAAAGCTCAGAAGTTTTGGCGTCTTCTTAAGGCTGTCTTTCAAAAAGATGAATTCCTTCTCACACAACTCAGACCAATGAAACTCAACACCTTTGTGTAACAAATTTCTAATGTTGGCTGTTTTCTCAGCAAAACCTTCTACAAACTTGCTGTAGTATTCTGTCGTACCAACTACTTTCATAACTTCCTCTTTATTGCTTGGTGACGCTAGATTCTGTCTCAATTAATTCACGTTTTGGTTCAACAACCCTTCCAGTAATGGTGTGACCCAAAAAATCTATGGAGGTCTTCCGGAATTTACATTTTTCTATCTTAACTGTAAGATTACTTTTACAGAACCTTCCTAAAACCTCCTTCACAATGTTATCATGCTCCTCCATGTCGCAGGCAAAAATCAAGAAATCATCTTGATATATCTTTACGCCTTTCACATCCTTCAGTACTTTCTCTAAAGCCTTCTGAAAAACTGTCGGTGCTGAGACAAGACCGAAGGGTAATCTAAGGAACCTGAAAGCTCCAAAAGGAGTGATGAAAGAGATTAGGTCTCTAGAATTCTCGTTTAGTTGTACTTGATAATAGGCTGACCTTAAGTCAACTGTAAAGAAAATCTTGGCATCCTTAAGTAACATAAGCATGTGTGAGATTTTCGGAAGGGGATACCTATCCAGAACCACTGGTTTGTTAAGTGTGCGTAACTCTATGCATAGATGGAGACTGCCGTCCGATTTCTTGGCGGCGACCACTGGTGCCAACCACTGCGTACCTTCAACCTCTTCGACGATGCCTTCCTCCTTTAATTTATCTAATTGACATTTCATCTCTTCTCGTACAGAAAAAGGTACACCACGAACTTTGCAGGTAACTGGCACAGCATCAGGTAGCAACTTAATTTTATGAGCGTAATCACGCAAGCAACCTAACTTGTTTTGAAAAACACTGGGAAACATATTCTTAAGATGTTCAATGTATGCTGTATCATCACCCCATTAATCTCATTCACCTGCACTCTCTCTTTCAAAATTATAGGTGGATTGCTGTTGGGGTCCAACATGACCCCCAAATCTCGCTGATGGAACCAGCTTAAAATGCTGTCTCCTCTATGATTCAGAAAAGGGGGTGGTGATGGACAGAGCATCTGAATTAAGCAGAACACTCCTACCCAGTCAAAAGATCAGGGCTTGATCCATCACCGTTTTTTAGCTCACTGCACCATCCCAGCTCAGAACCTGGCTATATGCAAATTAGTCCGACCCTGGCCCAGTGCATCATGGGAACAGGGTAGACCAAACTACCAAGCCAATTCTTTACTGGAAAGGAAACAAGCTTCCGGGGACCGGTTTCTGGCATTACAGCCGTTTTCGGCCCGGCTTGCTTGAATCCTGATGGTGCAGTGAGCAAGGGACTCATGTCTGAGCATACCCTTCCACTCCTATAGTGGCCAAAACGATTCAGAAAAGGGGATGGTGATGGACAGAGCATCTGAATTAAGCAGAACACTCCTACCCAGTCAAAAGATCAGGGCTTGATCCATCACCGTTTTTTAGCTCACTGCACCATCCCAGCTCAGAACCTGGCTATATGCAAATTAGTCCGACCCTGGCCCAGTGCATCATGGGAACAGGGCAGACCAAACTACCAAGCCAATTCTTTACTGGAAAGGAAACAAGCTTCCGGGGACCGGTTTCTGGCATTACAGCCGTCTTCGGCCTGGCTTGCTTGAATCCTGATGGTGCAGTGAGCAATGTACTCATGTCTGAGCATACCCTTCCACTCCTATAGTGGCCAAAACGATTCAGAAAAGGGGGTGGTGATGGACAGAGCATCTGAATCAAGCAGAACACTTCTACCCAGTCAAAAGATCAGGGCTTGATCCATCACCGTTTTTTAGCTCACTGCACCATCCCAGCTCAGAACCTGGCTATATGCAAATTAGTCCGACCCTGGCCCAGTGCATCATGGGAACAGGGCAGACCAAACTACCAAGCCAATTCTTTACTGGAAAGGAAACAAGCTTCCGGGGACCTGTTTCTGGCATTACAGCCGTCTTCGGCCCGGCTTGCTTGAATCCTGATGGTGCAGTGAGCAAGGGACTCATGTCTGAGCATACCCTTCCACTCCTATAGTGGCCAAAACGATTCAGAAAAGGGGGAGAGACACATAAACTTTTCTAGAAGCTAACCTCCCTTTATACTCAATCAGACCCTGAAAGTACCCAACAAGTCTGATAGGTTCTCCACCATATGCATTGGGTTTAATGTCAGGTTTCAACATTTTTACTTTACCTTCTAGATGATGAGTGTAAAAGTGTTTTGAAACTATTGCTATTTTTGTCCTCGAATCAAACAATACACTGGTAGACTTGCCATCTACCAGTATACAATCAACAGGTCCCTTCTTATCACTATCAGATACCTGTGAAATTATTTGACCACAATCTACATCTGAATCAGACTCACAGTCTGACACATCCTGAGGAGACACCAAACTCACTTTTGCCTTATTCTTTTTTGCATGACAAGCAGACGTGAAATGTCCAATCTTTTTAAAGTTAGTACATGTGGCTTTTAATGCTGTGCATTTCTTATCATTGGCTAAGTGACCACTATTCCCACAACGGAAGCATTTCCCTTGAAAACTAGAACGTTTACTCAAAGTTTGATTACCACCACTTGGCTTGGCATTTTTCTTGTAATTCTTCCCTTTAGAGACCTTAACTTCTTGTAAACTACCACCCTTATTTTCTTCTTTAGTTATTACCTCTACGCATTTCAATGAGTGCTCAATCTGTTAAGCTATACTAACTACTTCATCTAGGGTGGGTTCGTCTTTCTGCCAAATATCATCTCTTACTTTCTGAATGTTGCAATCAAGCATAAACTGGTCTCTAATTCTCTTCTCAAGGAGCGCATCAAATTTGCAAGAGGATCCCAACTTCCGCAAAGCTGTAATGTAATTCTCTACACTTTCACCTTCCTTTTGCGTTCTCCGCCCAAAGTGATACCTCTCCAGGATGGTGCTCACTTTAGGCAAATAATGCTTATCCAACTTTGCAATGCACACTTCATATTCATTCAATGTTTGATCATTGACCTCACGGAGATGATCAAATACTTCCTGCCTTTCAGAACCTAGACAGTGAAGCAAAAGTGCTGTTCTACGTTCTGCACTTAAATTGGTACCAAACATCTTAGCATATCTTTAATACACCTTTTTCCACTTTTGCCAATTTATAGGTGGATCTCCCGGTGTTGAAAGGAAAAAAGGTGGTGTAGCAAAATTTTTCATGTTTACAGGTTAAAAAAAAACAAATGTAAAGTACGAACAAATACACTTCAAAAGCTTAAGATGTAGCTTAATATCTAAAAGTTATGATAATTTAAAGTGTAAGATAAGCAGAGTAGTTTTTCCAGAATCAAATGCAAAAGTTCCCACCTGAAAGGAAAATAACAGTTAAATAAGACTATTACACAATTATAATAGCGTATATAACCTTGGAACGTAAGAATAAAATGGCCAAATAATTCTCAAAACATAAATGCAAACTGCGAAGAAACTTGCTAATGAAAAGTCTATGAGAAAAGGTAAAAGGTTATAAAACAACAAGACACTAGATGGCACTGTAGGATGTTGTAAAAGAGTTCCAAAATGCCAAGATGCTTCTAATCTTCGTTGAATTCATCAGTTTGTTCTTTGAAGAAAAACAAAATCTTACTTGAAAGCAGAGTTAAAGCACAAGGAGTGCTATTAATATCCTTACGATGCTCTCTCAGAGAAGTACTATGCTTACAAGCATTTAATCGAGGCTCACAGAGAATCCAGCGGCACTTTCCGTTTGGTAATGCTGAAAGTGGATACAAAAAATGGCGCTGACGTGACTGTTGTGTCCTAGTGGACACAGTCTAGTTGTTAAAAGTGGAAGCCTACACTAAACACCCACCCACCACTGATGTCACGAGGCACGTGACACAGATAATAAAAGGAGCAGAGCGCACGTGCTCTAGGCTCATTAACCCACCAGCCAGCCTGTGTCCGTGTGCAGTCATTACCATAATGAGGGCCTAGGGCCCGCGACATAACAATGGCGACGAGGAGTGGCTGTGCCCCCAGCGTGCAACAGCCAAAGATGAAGGGGGAGAGAATGCTGCCCGCCTAGGGGCACCCCCTGCAATGATTGGCGCCGGCCGCCGAGAAGCCCGTGGGGCGTGTGCTGTGCCCCGGGCCTTTATGCAAATGAAGAGGTGACTGGGAGCCCACCCCGCACCTTGCATGCCTGCAGTGAACTGCCCCTCGGTGAGGCCGTCCCAGGGGAGAAAGGGCTGACCACGCGGAGCCCACCCGCGGTGGCCGCAACCCGGCGACCTCACCGTGGAAAGCGGACCGGACAGATCCCACCTGCACCTGCCGCAACTGTGCCCCCGAATGAAGCGGACCGACCGGAGCCCACCCGAGTCGGCCCCAGCAGCGTGCCCCACCTGAAGAGGCCCGCAGGCCGAAGGTGAGCCAGTGTGGGAGGGGCGGCCCACGGACGAAGCAAGGCCAGCGGAGCCCACGCGCGGCTTGCCTGCAGCGTCCCCTCCCCCGCCGCGCAGCGTGTGTAATCTAAGGCTGTGGCAGCGGGGTGAAAAAACCTAAAAGGGAGCGTCCGCAGCGTGTGAAGAGCTGCTGGGCGCTGTCACAGAAAGCGGAGCCCACCCGCATGATTATGGAGCCCGGCCGGGTGCAATGCGGCTGAAACTAATTGTGCAGTGCAGCAGGGCCAGCGGAGCCTGCCCCCGGCCTGCCCGAAGCATCCCCTGTCCCCCCGCCATGCAGCGAGTGACTGAGGCTGCCGCCGGGGCCGGGTGACTGAACTAAGGCGCGAAACGCCCGCAGCGTGTGGGGAGCTGCCGGGCAAGAGAGCATGACAAGCGGAGCCCACCCGCTGTATGGAGTGACCGTGAGCTGAACTGCCGAGGCATGAGGTGAGCCCTTCACCAGCAGACGAAAAGAGGCCCCGGTGCACAGCGCATCTACCCCTGCCACCTGCACAGCATGAACACTGAGGGAGGCTGCTGGGGAGGAGAGCCGATGGAGGAGTAACGCCCCGGGAGGCAGCCGCGGGCGTTAGTGTGGCCGAGAGGAGCAGCTCCTGACAAACGGTGCCCGCCCCAAGGACAGAGCCTGTTGGGTGGCCCCAGTACAACCGGAGTGGCTGCGAACCAGCAGGAGGCCAGCCCAACGCCGAGATTCAGAGAGCTGCCGGGCGCTGATAACAGGAAGTGGAGCCCACCCACATTAACAATGAGCAGTGCCCCCCCTGCAAGTATACACGCAATGCCCTGCAGCAGCAAGTAAAGCGGTGGGGACAATGCAGAGAGTCTGCCCCCCCCTTCGCACCATAAACACTGTTGTGCCCTACTGCCCCAAAGAGAAAAGAAAAGAAATTGGACTGTACCAGGTACTGCAGGAGGGGATACAAACAAGCCTGTGACAAGCCAAGGAATCACACCCTGGAATTAAATCCAAAAGAAGCAAACAAACACAAGACGCAATAGTGGAGAGTCAAGAAGTTAAAGAGCCTCACCAGCAGCGTGCACGAGAAGTGCACCCACCAGAGAAGGTCCATGGAGCAGTGAAGTAACCCTCCTGAAACAGCAGAGCACACGAAGAGCGCAGATGAAACTGCGCCAACGCAAAAGCACTGCAGCAGAAGCAAATAGCGATCCCAATGATCGCGGATAGCGAGAAGACTCACGAAGAGGTAGCTGTCCACCCCATCTGGTAGCAAGGAAGATCGCCTAAGAATAAAAGGATGATCCGACCAGCCAGATGCGCACACACAGAAAAAGCCGACCAGTCAGATGTTTGCCTGAAAAGGAAAAGAAGAAGCCGACTTGCCAATAGGTCGCCGGAATGCTGACCCGCCATAAAGGCGCAGCGAAGGTATTCTGCCAGGAAGTCAGGATGAAGATGTCATGTCAGAAGGTCCGATGTGAAGATCAAGAAGAGGTCCAGGGATGGGACCACGAAGAAGTCTGATGACACCGACCTGAAGAAAAGAAGTAAAATGGAGGCAAGAGAAAAGATCGTAACGACCGGTCCAGTAACAGAAGAGAAGAAGATAGTGTCCGAAAGCCAGGACAAGACCAGAGGGAAACACGCTGCTTGAAGCAGCCTGGTCAGGAAGACAAAGACAGAAAGGTGACAGCACCATGTCGTGAAAAGGAAAATAAGGAAAGAAGTCATGTGGCACGACGCCAAGAACAACATCTGGAAAAGGTGAGGAGAGGTCTCCACACTTACAAGAAGAAGAGGTGACACACATCACAACATCGTGTACAGTGACCCACACGTCCAGGAGAACACTGATGGCACCAGGAACAGAACAGGCACCTATTCACAAGACCCCGACGACCAGTCGACTACTGGAGAGCACAGGCCGGACCATTGACAACACCCACCTTTGGGATCGAGCGGAAACCTGGATGCCGAGGGAGCTCCGACGACCTGAACAAGGAGAACTGAACAATCCACACCAGCCCGTGGAGATCCAAGGGGCAAAGGCCTCAGGGACACCGGTGGCAGAGGGTCCCGACAAGAGAGATGGATCCATTGCCATCTAACCTGCACATCCCAGGAAGAAGAGGAACTTGTGCGCGAAGGCAGGAGTCAACAACAACCCTTCAGGTGGAACTACGGACTCTGTGAGGTAGTACTCTCATCGTCTCCTCCATTCACACGCAGACTGTGGAGTTGGAGCAACGCTGTCAAGAACACCCGGCCCAGTGGAAACCTGATGAAATTGGCCTCCGGGACATCTTGTGGCAGGAGAACACCCGAGAGAGGGGCGTCCTAGTGAGAAGAATGTCCTTCAAACACTCCATCCTTTGTAATGTAAAGCCAAGCTGCCTACAGTGAAGAAACCGACAGACCAGTAGAAGACAACATCCTTCAAGTCTAACATCTGGTCATCCTGTTTGGCGTCACCCTCAAAAGCAAGATTTCAGTGGACTGACCAACACACTTCCATGGCGCAAGTGCAGAAGAGCACGCCCACCGAGAACCAGGACGTTGAGCCCAAGAGAAGTTAACGTTTCAGCAGCAATTTCCACCCTCGTCATCAAGCAAGCGGCTGAAGAGACTCATTGTAAATTTGTAATTATTGTATATTCATGTACTTCCTCCCACAGGTTCGGACTTTTGTCTTTCCTTAATTTTTATCAAATTTTGGGAGGAATGTTGTGTCCTAGTGGACACAGTCTAGTTGTTAAAAGTGTAAGCCTACACTAAACACCCACCCACCACTGATGTCACGAGGCACGTGACACAGATAATAAAAGGAGCAGAGCGCACGTGCTCTAGGCTCATTAACCCACCAGCCAGCCTGTGTCCGTGTGCAGTCATTACCATAATGAGGGCCTAGGGCCCGCGACATAACAATGGCGATGAGGAGTGGCTGTGCCCCCAGCGTGCAACAGCCAAAGATGAAGGGGGAGAGAATGCTGCCCGCCTAGGGGCACCCCCTGCAACGATCGGCGCCGGCCGCCGAGAAGCCCGTGGGGCGTGTGCTGTGCCCCGGGCCTTTATGCAAATGAAGAGGTGACCGGGAGCCCACCCCGCACCTCGTATGCCTGCAGTGAACTGCCCCTCGGTGAGTCCGTCCCAGGGGAGAAAGGGCTGACCACGCGGAGCCCACCCGCGGTGGCCGCAACCCGGCGACCTCACCGGAGAAAGCGGACCGGACAGATCCCACCTGCACCTGCCGCAACTGTGCCCCCGAATGAAGCGGACCGACCGGAGCCCACCCGAGTCGGCCCCAGCAGCGTGCCCCACCTGAAGAGGCCCGCAGGCCGAAGGTGAGCCAGTGTGGGAGCGGCGGCCCATGGACGAAGCAAGGCCAGCGGAGCCCACGCGCGGCTTGCCTGCAGCGTCCCCTCCCCCGCCGCGCAGCGTGTGTAATCTAAGGCTGTGGCAGCGGGGTGAAAAAACCTAAAAGGGAGCGTCCGCAGCGTGTGAAGAGCTGCTGGGCGCTGTCACAGAAAGCGGAGCCCACCCGCATGATTATGCGGCTGAAACTAATTGTGCAGTGCAGCAGGGCCAGCGGAGCCTGCCCCCGGCCTGCCCGAAGCATCCCCTGTCCCCCCGCCGTGCAGCGAGTGACTGAGGCTGCCGCCCGGGCCGGGTGACTGAACTAAGGCGCGAAACACCCGCAGCGTGTGGGGAGCTGCCGGGCAAGAGAGCATGACAAGCGGAGCCCACCCGCTGTATGGAGTGACCGTGAGCTGAACTGCCGAGGCATGAGGTGAGCCCTTCACCAGCAGACGAAAAGAGGCCCCGGTGCACAGCGAATCTACCCCTGCCACCTGCACAGCATGAACACTGAGGGAGGCTGCTGGGGAGGAGAGCCGATGGAGGAGTAACGCCCCGGGAGGCAGCCGCGGGCGTTAGTGTGGCCGAGAGGAGCAGCTCCTGACAAACGGTGCCCGCCCCAAGGACAGAGCCTGTTGGGTGGCCCCAGTACAACCGGAGTGGCTGCGAACCAGCAGGAGGCCAGCCCAACGCCGAGATTCAGAGAGCTGCCGGGCGCTGATAACAGGAAGTGGAGCCCACCCACATTAACAATGAGCAGTGCCCCCCCTGCAAGTATACACGCAATGCCCTGCAGCAGCAAGTAAAGCGGTGGGGACAATGCAGAGAGTCTGCCCCCCCCTTCGCAGCATAAACACTGTTGTGCCCTACTGCCCCAAAGAGAAAAGAAAAGAAATTGGACTGTACCAGGTACTGCAGGAGGGGATACAAACAAGCCTGTGACAAGCCAAGGAATCACACCCTGGAATTAAATCCAAAAGAAGCAAACAAACACAAGACGCAATAGTGGAGAGTCAAGAAGTTAAAGAGCCTCACCAGCAGCGTGCACGAGAAGTGCACCCACCAGAGAAGGTCCATGGAGCAGTGAAGTAACCCTCCTGAAACAGCAGAGCACACGAAGAGCGCAGATGAAACTGCGCCAACGCAAAAGCACTGCAGCAGAAGCAAATAGCGATCCCAATGATCGCGGATAGCGAGAAGACTCACGAAGAGGTAGCTGTCCACCCCATCTGGTAGCAAGGAAGATCGCCTAAGAATAAAAGGATGATCCGACCAGCCAGATGCGCACACACAGAAAAAGCCGACCAGTCAGATGTTTGCCTGAAAAGGAAAAGAAGAAGCCGACTTGCCAATAGGTCGCCGGAATGCTGACCCGCCATAAAGGCGCAGCGAAGGTATTCTGCCAGGAAGTCAGGATGAAGATGTCATGTCAGAAGGTCCGATGTGAAGATCAAGAAGAGGTCCAGGGATGGGACCACGAAGAAGTCTGATGACACCGACCTGAAGAAAAGAAGTAAAATGGAGGCAAGAGAAAAGATCGTAACGACCGGTCCAGTAACAGAAGAGAAGAAGATAGTGTCCGAAAGCCAGGACAAGACCAGAGGGAAACACGCTGCTTGAAGCAGCCTGGTCAGGAAGACAAAGACAGAAAGGTGACAGCACCATGTCGTGAAAAGGAAAATAAGGAAAGAAGTCATGTGGCACGACGCCAAGAACAACATCTGGAAAAGGTGAGGAGAGGTCTCCACACTTACAAGAAGAAGAGGTGACACACATCACAACATCGTGTACAGTGACCCACACGTCCAGGAGAACACTGATGGCACCAGGAACAGAACAGGCACCTATTCACAAGACCCCGACGACCAGTCGACTACTGGAGAGCACAGGCCGGACCATTGACAACACCCACCTTTGGGATCGAGCGGAAACCTGGATGCCGAGGGAGCTCCGACGACCTGAACAAGGAGAACTGAACAATCCACACCAGCCCGTGGAGATCCAAGGGGCAAAGGCCTCAGGGACACCGGTGGCAGAGGGTCCCGACAAGAGAGATGGATCCATTGCCATCTAACCTGCACATCCCAGGAAGAAGAGGAACTTGTGCGCGAAGGCAGGAGTCAACAACAACCCTTCAGGTGGAACTACGGACTCTGTGAGGTAGTACTCTCATCGTCTCCTCCATTCACACGCAGACTGTGGAGTTGGAGCAACGCTGTCAAGAACACCCGGCCCAGTGGAAACCTGATGAAATTGGCCTCCGGGACATCTTGTGGCAGGAGATCACCCGAGAGAGGGGCGTCTAGTGAGAAGAATGTCCTTCAAACACTCCATCCTTTGTAATGTAAAGCCAAGCTGCCTACAGTGAAGAAACCGACAGACCAGTAGAAGACAACATCCTTCAAGTCTAACATCTGGTCATCCTGTTTGGCGTCACCCTCAAAAGCAAGATTTCAGTGGACTGACCAACACACTTCCATGGCGCAAGTGCAGAAGAGCACGCCCACCGAGAACCAGGACGTTGAGCCCAAGAGAAGTTAACGTTTCAGCAGCAATTTCCACCCTCGTCATCAAGCAAGCGGCTGAAGAGACTCATTGTAAATTTGTAATTATTGTATATTCATGTACTTCCTCCCACAGGTTCGGACTTTTGTCTTTCCTTAATTTTTATCAAATTTTGGGAGGAATGTTGTGTCCTAGTGGACACAGTCTAGTTGTTAAAAGTGTAAGCCTACACTAAACACCCACCCACCACTGATGTCACGAGGCACGTGACACAGATAATAAAAGGAGCAGAGCGCACGTGCTCTAGGCTCATTAACCCACCAGCCAGCCTGTGTCCGTGTGCAGTCATTACCATAATGAGGGCCTAGGGCCCGCGACATAACAATGGCGATGAGGAGTGGCTGTGCCCCCAGCGTGCAACAGCCAAAGATGAAGGGGGAGAGAATGCTGCCCGCCTAGGGGCACCCCCTGCAACGATCGGCGCCGGCCGCCGAGAAGCCCGTGGGGCGTGTGCTGTGCCCCGGGCCTTTATGCAAATGAAGAGGTGACCGGGAGCCCACCCCGCACCTCGTATGCCTGCAGTGAACTGCCCCTCGGTGAGTCCGTCCCAGGGGAGAAAGGGCTGACCACGCGGAGCCCACCCGCGGTGGCCGCAACCCGGCGACCTCACCGGAGAAAGCGGACCGGACAGATCCCACCTGCACCTGCCGCAACTGTGCCCCCGAATGAAGCGGACCTACCGGAGCCCACCCGAGTCGGCCCCAGCAGCGTGCCCCACCTGAAGAGGCCCGCAGGCCGAAGGTGAGCCAGTGTGGGAGCGGCGGCCCATGGACGAAGCAAGGCCAGCGGAGCCCACGCGCGGCTTGCCTGCAGCGTCCCCTCCCCCGCCGCGCAGCGTGTGTAATCTAAGGCTGTGGCAGCGGGGTGAAAAAACCTAAAAGGGAGCGTCCGCAGCGTGTGAAGAGCTGCTGGGCGCTGTCACAGAAAGCGGAGCCCACCCGCATGATTATGCGGCTGAAACTAATTGTGCAGTGCAGCAGGGCCAGCGGAGCCTGCCCCCGGCCTGCCCGAAGCATCCCCTGTCCCCCCGCCGTGCAGCGAGTGACTGAGGCTGCCGCCCGGGCCGGGTGACTGAACTAAGGCGCGAAACGCCCGCAGCGTGTGGGGAGCTGCCGGGCAAGAGAGCATGACAAGCGGAGCCCACCCGCTGTATGGAGTGACCGTGAGCTGAACTGCCGAGGCATGAGGTGAGCCCTTCACCAGCAGACGAAAAGAGGCCCCGGTGCACAGCGAATCTACCCCTGCCACCTGCACAGCATGAACACTGAGGGAGGCTGCTGGGGAGGAGAGCCGATGGAGGAGTAACGCCCCGGGAGGCAGCCGCGGGCGTTAGTGTGGCCGAGAGGAGCAGCTCCTGACAAACGGTGCCCGCCCCAAGGACAGAGCCTGTTGGGTGGCCCCAGTACAACCGGAGTGGCTGCGAACCAGCAGGAGGCCAGCCCAACGCCGAGATTCAGAGAGCTGCCGGGCGCTGATAACAGGAAGTGGAGCCCACCCACATTAACAATGAGCAGTGCCCCCCCTGCAAGTATACACGCAATGCCCTGCAGCAGCAAGTAAAGCGGTGGGGACAATGCAAGGAGTCTGCCCCCCCTTCGCACCATAAACACTGTTGTGCCCTACTGCCCCAAAGAGAAAAGAAAAGAAATTGGACTGTACCAGGTACTGCAGGAGGGGATACAAACAAGCCTGTGACAAGCCAAGGAATCACACCCTGGAATTAAATCCAAAAGAAGCAAACAAACACAAGACGCAATAGTGGAGAGTCAAGAAGTTAAAGAGCCTCACCAGCAGCGTGCACGAGAAGTGCACCCACCAGAGAAGGTCCATGGAGCAGTGAAGTAACCCTCCTGAAACAGCAGAGCACACGAAGAGCGCAGATGAAACTGCGCCAACGCAAAAGCACTGCAGCAGAAGCAAATAGCGATCCCAATGATCGCGGATAGCGAGAAGACTCACGAAGAGGTAGCTGTCCACCCCATCTGGTAGCAAGGAAGATCGCCTAAGAATAAAAGGATGATCCGACCAGCCAGATGCGCACACACAGAAAAAGCCGACCAGTCAGATGTTTGCCTGAAAAGGAAAAGAAGAAGCCGACTTGCCAATAGGTCGCCGGAATGCTGACCCGCCATAAAGGCGCAGCGAAGGTATTCTGCCAGGAAGTCAGGATGAAGATGTCATGTCAGAAGGTCCGATGTGAAGATCAAGAAGAGGTCCAGGGATGGGACCACGAAGAAGTCTGATGACACCGACCTGAAGAAAAGAAGTAAAATGGAGGCAAGAGAAAAGATCGTAACGACCGGTCCAGTAACAGAAGAGAAGAAGATAGTGTCCGAAAGCCAGGACAAGACCAGAGGGAAACACGCTGCTTGAAGAAGCCTGGTCAGGAAGACAAAGACAGAAAGGTGACAGCACCATGTCGTGAAAAGGAAAATGAAGAAAGAAGTCATGTGGCACGACGCCAAGAACAACATCTGGAAAAGGTGAGGAGAGGTCTCCACACTTACAAGAAGAAGAGGTGACACACATCACAACATCGTGTACAGTGACCCACACGTCCAGGAGAACACTGATGGCACCAGGAACAGAACAGGCACCTATTCACAAGACCCCGACGACCAGTCGACTACTGGAGAGCACAGGCCGGACCATTGACAACACCCACCTTTGGGATCGAGCGGAAACCTGGATGCCGAGGGAGCTCCGACGACCTGAACAAGGAGAACTGAACAATCCACACCAGCCCGTGGAGATCCAAGGGGCAAAGGCCTCAGGGACACCGGTGGCAGAGGGTCCCGACAAGAGAGATGGATCCATTGCCATCTAACCTGCACATCCCAGGAAGAAGAGGAACTTGTGCGCGAAGGCAGGAGTCAACAACAACCCTTCAGGTGGAACTACGGACTCTGTGAGGTAGTACTCTCATCGTCTCCTCCATTCACACGCAGACTGTGGAGTTGGAGCAACGCTGTCAAGAACACCCGGCCCAGTGGAAACCTGATGAAATTGGCCTCCGGGACATCTTGTGGCAGGAGAACACCCGAGAGAGGGGCGTCCTAGTGAGAAGAATGTCCTTCAAACACTCCATCCTTTGTAATGTAAAGCCAAGCTGCCTACAGTGAAGAAACCGACAGACCAGTAGAAGACAACATCCTTCAAGTCTAACATCTGGTCATCCTGTTTGGCGTCACCCTCAAAAGCAAGATTTCAGTGGACTGACCAACACACTTCCATGGCGCAAGTGCAGAAGAGCACGCCCACCGAGAACCAGGACGTTGAGCCCAAGAGAAGTTAACGTTTCAGCAGCAATTTCCACCCTCGTCATCAAGCAAGCGGCTGAAGAGACTCATTGTAAATTTGTAATTATTGTATATTCATGTACTTCCTCCCACAGGTTCGGACTTTTGTCTTTCCTTAATTTTTATCAAATTTTGGGAGGAATGTTGTGTCCTAGTGGACACAGTCTAGTTGTTAAAAGTGTAAGCCTACACTAAACACCCACCCACCACTGATGTCACGAGGCACGTGACACAGATAATAAAAGGAGCAGAGCGCACGTGCTCTAGGCTCATTAACCCACCAGCCAGCCTGTGTCCGTGTGCAGTCATTACCATAATGAGGGCCTAGGGCCCGCGACATAACAATGGCGATGAGGAGTGGCTGTGCCCCCAGCGTGCAACAGCCAAAGATGAAGGGGGAGAGAATGCTGCCCGCCTAGGGGCACCCCCTGCAACGATCGGCGCCGGCCGCCGAGAAGCCCGTGGGGCGTGTGCTGTGCCCCGGGCCTTTATGCAAATGAAGAGGTGACCGGGAGCCCACCCCGCACCTCGTATGCCTGCAGTGAACTGCCCCTCGGTGAGTCCGTCCCAGGGGAGAAAGGGCTGACCACGCGGAGCCCACCCGCGGTGGCCGCAACCCGGCGACCTCACCGGAGAAAGCGGACCGGACAGATCCCACCTGCACCTGCCGCAACTGTGCCCCCGAATGAAGCGGACCGACCGGAGCCCACCCGAGTCGGCCCCAGCAGCGTGCCCCACCTGAAGAGGCCCGCAGGCCGAAGGTGAGCCAGTGTGGGAGCGGCGGCCCATGGACGAAGCAAGGCCAGCGGAGCCCACGCGCGGCTTGCCTGCAGCGTCCCCTCCCCCGCCGCGCAGCGTGTGTAATCTAAGGCTGTGGCAGCGGGGTGAAAAAACCTAAAAGGGAGCGTCCGCAGCGTGTGAAGAGCTGCTGGGCGCTGTCACAGAAAGCGGAGCCCACCCGCATGATTATGCGGCTGAAACTAATTGTGCAGTGCAGCAGGGCCAGCGGAGCCTGCCCCCGGCCTGCCCGAAGCATCCCCTGTCCCCCCGCCGTGCAGCGAGTGACTGAGGCTGCCGCCCGGGCCGGGTGACTAAACTAAGGCGCGAAACGCCCGCAGCGTGTGGGGAGCTGCCGGGCAAGAGAGCATGACAAGCGGAGCCCACCCGCTGTATGGAGTGACCGTGAGCTGAACTGCCGAGGCATGAGGTGAGCCCTTCACCAGCAGACGAAAAGAGGCCCCGGTGCACAGCGAATCTACCCCTGCCACCTGCACAGCATGAACACTGAGGGAGGCTGCTGGGGAGGAGAGCCGATGGAGGAGTAACGCCCCGGGAGGCAGCCGCGGGCGTTAGTGTGGCCGAGAGGAGCAGCTCCTGACAAACGGTGCCCGCCCCAAGGACAGAGCCTGTTGGGTGGCCCCAGTACAACCGGAGTGGCTGCGAACCAGCAGGAGGCCAGCCCAACGCCGAGATTCAGAGAGCTGCCGGGCGCTGATAACAGGAAGTGGAGCCCACCCACATTAACAATGAGCAGTGCCCCCCCTGCAAGTATACACGCAATGCCCTGCAGCAGCAAGTAAAGCGGTGGGGACAATGCAGAGAGTCTGCCCCCCCCTTCGCACCATAAACACTGTTGTGCCCTACTGCCCCAAAGAGAAAAGAAAAGAAATTGGACTGTACCAGGTACTGCAGGAGGGGATACAAACAAGCCTGTGACAAGCCAAGGAATCACACCCTGGAATTAAATCCAAAAGAAGCAAACAAACACAAGACGCAATAGTGGAGAGTCAAGAAGTTAAAGAGCCTCACCAGCAGCGTGCACGAGAAGTGCACCCACCAGAGAAGGTCCATGGAGCAGTGAAGTAACCCTCCTGAAACAGCAGAGCACACGAAGAGCGCAGATGAAACTGCGCCAACGCAAAAGCACTGCAGCAGAAGCAAATAGCGATCCCAATGATCGCGGATAGCGAGAAGACTCACGAAGAGGTAGCTGTCCACCCCATCTGGTAGCAAGGAAGATCGCCTAAGAATAAAAGGATGATCCGACCAGCCAGATGCGCACACACAGAAAAAGCCGACCAGTCAGATGTTTGCCTGAAAAGGAAAAGAAGAAGCCGACTTGCCAATAGGTCGCCGGAATGCTGACCCGCCATAAAGGCGCAGCGAAGGTATTCTGCCAGGAAGTCAGGATGAAGATGTCATGTCAGAAGGTCCGATGTGAAGATCAAGAAGAGGTCCAGGGATGGGACCACGAAGAAGTCTGATGACACCGACCTGAAGAAAAGAAGTAAAATGGAGGCAAGAGAAAAGATCGTAACGACCGGTCCAGTAACAGAAGAGAAGAAGATAGTGTCCGAAAGCCAGGACAAGACCAGAGGGAAACACGCTGCTTGAAGCAGCCTGGTCAGGAAGACAAAGACAGAAAGGTGACAGCACCATGTCGTGAAAAGGAAAATAAGGAAAGAAGTCATGTGGCACGACGCCAAGAACAACATCTGGAAAAGGTGAGGAGAGGTCTCCACACTTACAAGAAGAAGAGGTGACACACATCACAACATCGTGTACAGTGACCCACACGTCCAGGAGAACACTGATGGCACCAGGAACAGAACAGGCACCTATTCACAAGACCCCGACGACCAGTCGACTACTGGAGAGCACAGGCCGGACCATTGACAACACCCACCTTTGGGATCGAGCGGAAACCTGGATGCCGAGGGAGCTCCGACGACCTGAACAAGGAGAACTGAACAATCCACACCAGCCCGTGGAGATCCAAGGGGCAAAGGCCTCAGGGACACCGGTGGCAGAGGGTCCCGACAAGAGAGATGGATCCATTGCCATCTAACCTGCACATCCCAGGAAGAAGAGGAACTTGTGCGCGAAGGCAGGAGTCAACAACAACCCTTCAGGTGGAACTACGGACTCTGTGAGGTAGTACTCTCATCGTCTCCTCCATTCACACGCAGACTGTGGAGTTGGAGCAACGCTGTCAAGAACACCCGGCCCAGTGGAAACCTGATGAAATTGGCCTCCGGGACATCTTGTGGCAGGAGAACACCCGAGAGAGGGGCGTCCTAGTGAGAAGAATGTCCTTCAAACACTCCATCCTTTGTAATGTAAAGCCAAGCTGCCTACAGTGAAGAAACCGACAGACCAGTAGAAGACAACATCCTTCAAGTCTAACATCTGGTCATCCTGTTTGGCGTCACCCTCAAAAGCAAGATTTCAGTGGACTGACCAACACACTTCCATGGCGCAAGTGCAGAAGAGCACGCCCACCGAGAACCAGGACGTTGAGCCCAAGAGAAGTTAACGTTTCAGCAGCAATTTCCACCCTCGTCATCAAGCAAGCGGCTGAAGAGACTCATTGTAAATTTGTAATTATTGTATATTCATGTACTTCCTCCCACAGGTTCGGACTTTTGTCTTTCCTTAATTTTTATCAAATTTTGGGAGGAATGTTGTGTCCTAGTGGACACAGTCTAGTTGTTAAAAGTGTAAGCCTACACTAAACACCCACCCACCACTGATGTCACGAGGCACGTGACACAGATAATAAAAGGAGCAGAGCGCACGTGCTCTAGGCTCATTAACCCACCAGCCAGCCTGTGTCCGTGTGCAGTCATTACCATAATGAGGGCCTAGGGCCCGCGACATAACAATGGCGATGAGGAGTGGCTGTGCCCCCAGCGTGCAACAGCCAAAGATGAAGGGGGAGAGAATGCTGCCCGCCTAGGGGCACCCCCTGCAACGATCGGCGCCGGCCGCCGAGAAGCCCGTGGGGCGTGTGCTGTGCCCCGGGCCTTTATGCAAATGAAGAGGTGACCGGGAGCCCACCCCGCACCTCGTATGCCTGCAGTGAACTGCCCCTCGGTGAGTCCGTCCCAGGGGAGAAAGGGCTGACCACGCGGAGCCCACCCGCGGTGGCCGCAACCCGGCGACCTCACCGGAGAAAGCGGACCGGACAGATCCCACCTGCACCTGCCGCAACTGTGCCCCCGAATGAAGCGGACCGACCGGAGCCCACCCGAGTCGGCCCCAGCAGCGTGCCCCACCTGAAGAGGCCCGCAGGCCGAAGGTGAGCCAGTGTGGGAGCGGCGGCCCATGGACGAAGCAAGGCCAGCGGAGCCCACGCGCGGCTTGCCTGCAGCGTCCCCTCCCCCGCCGCGCAGCGTGTGTAATCTAAGGCTGTGGCAGCGGGGTGAAAAAACCTAAAAGGGAGCGTCCGCAGCGTGTGAAGAGCTGCTGGGCGCTGTCACAGAAAGCGGAGCCCACCCGCATGATTATGCGGCTGAAACTAATTGTGCAGTGCAGCAGGGCCAGCGGAGCCTGCCCCCGGCCTGCCCGAAGCATCCCCTGTCCCCCCGCCGTGCAGCGAGTGACTGAGGCTGCCGCCCGGGCTGGGTGACTGAACTAAGGCGCGAAACGCCCGCAGCGTGTGGGGAGCTGCCGGGCAAGAGAGCATGACAAGCGGAGCCCACCCGCTGTATGGAGTGACCGTGAGCTGAACTGCCGAGGCATGAGGTGAGCCCTTCACCAGCAGACGAAAAGAGGCCCCGGTGCACAGCGAATCTACCCCTGCCACCTGCACAGCATGAACACTGAGGGAGGCTGCTGGGGAGGAGAGCCGATGGAGGAGTAACGCCCCGGGAGGCAGCCGCGGGCGTTAGTGTGGCCGAGAGGAGCAGCTCCTGACAAACGGTGCCCGCCCCAAGGACAGAGCCTGTTGGGTGGCCCCAGTACAACCGGAGTGGCTGCGAACCAGCAGGAGGCCAGCCCAACGCCGAGATTCAGAGAGCTGCCGGGCGCTGATAACAGGAAGTGGAGCCCACCCACATTAACAATGAGCAGTGCCCCCCCTGCAAGTATACACGCAATGCCCTGCAGCAGCAAGTAAAGCGGTGGGGACAATGCAAGGAGTCTGCCCCCCCCTTCGCACCATAAACACTGTTGTGCCCTACTGCCCCAAAGAGAAAAGAAAAGAAATTGGACTGTACCAGGTACTGCAGGAGGGGATACAAACAAGCCTGTGACAAGCCAAGGAATCACACCCTGGAATTAAATCCAAAAGAAGCAAACAAACACAAGACGCAATAGTGGAGAGTCAAGAAGTTAAAGAGCCTCACCAGCAGCGTGCACGAGAAGTGCACCCACCAGAGAAGGTCCATGGAGCAGTGAAGTAACCCTCCTGAAACAGCAGAGCACACGAAGAGCGCAGATGAAACTGCGCCAACGCAAAAGCACTGCAGCAGAAGCAAATAGCGATCCCAATGATCGCGGATAGCGAGAAGACTCACGAAGAGGTAGCTGTCCACCCCATCTGGTAGCAAGGAAGATCGCCTAAGAATAAAAGGATGATCCGACCAGCCAGATGCGCACACACAGAAAAAGCCGACCAGTCAGATGTTTGCCTGAAAAGGAAAAGAAGAAGCCGACTTGCCAATAGGTCGCCGGAATGCTGACCCGCCATAAAGGCGCAGCGAAGGTATTCTGCCAGGAAGTCAGGATGAAGATGTCATGTCAGAAGGTCCGATGTGAAGATCAAGAAGAGGTCCAGGGATGGGACCACGAAGAAGTCTGATGACACCGACCTGAAGAAAAGAAGTAAAATGGAGGCAAGAGAAAAGATCGTAACGACCGGTCCAGTAACAGAAGAGAAGAAGATAGTGTCCGAAAGCCAGGACAAGACCAGAGGGAAACACGCTGCTTGAAGAAGCCTGGTCAGGAAGACAAAGACAGAAAGGTGACAGCACCATGTCGTGAAAAGGAAAATGAAGAAAGAAGTCATGTGGCACGACGCCAAGAACAACATCTGGAAAAGGTGAGGAGAGGTCTCCACACTTACAAGAAGAAGAGGTGACACACATCACAACATCGTGTACAGTGACCCACACGTCCAGGAGAACACTGATGGCACCAGGAACAGAACAGGCACCTATTCACAAGACCCCGACGACCAGTCGACTACTGGAGAGCACAGGCCGGACCATTGACAACACCCACCTTTGGGATCGAGCGGAAACCTGGATGCCGAGGGAGCTCCGACGACCTGAACAAGGAGAACTGAACAATCCACACCAGCCCGTGGAGATCCAAGGGGCAAAGGCCTCAGGGACACCGGTGGCAGAGGGTCCCGACAAGAGAGATGGATCCATTGCCATCTAACCTGCACATCCCAGGAAGAAGAGGAACTTGTGCGCGAAGGCAGGAGTCAACAACAACCCTTCAGGTGGAACTACGGACTCTGTGAGGTAGTACTCTCATCGTCTCCTCCATTCACACGCAGACTGTGGAGTTGGAGCAACGCTGTCAAGAACACCCGGCCCAGTGGAAACCTGATGAAATTGGCCTCTGGGACATCTTGTGGCAGGAGAACACCCGAGAGAGGGGCGTCCTAGTGAGAAGAATGTCCTTCAAACACTCCATCCTTTGTAATGTAAAGCCAAGCTGCCTACAGTGAAGAAACCGACAGACCAGTAGAAGACAACATCCTTCAAGTCTAACATCTGGTCATCCTGTTTGGCGTCACCCTCAAAAGCAATATTTCAGTGGACTGACCAACACACTTCCACGGCGCAAGTGCAGAAGAGCACGCCCACCGAGAACCAGGACGTTGAGCCCAAGAGAAGTTAACGTTTCAGCAGCAATTTCCACCCTCGTCATCAAGCAAGCGGCTGAAGAGACTCATTGTAAATTTGTAATTATTGTATATTCATGTACTTCCTCCCACAGGTTCGGACTTTTGTCTTTCCTTAATTTTTATCAAATTTTGGGAGGAATGTTGTGTCCTAGTGGACACAGTCTAGTTGTTAAAAGTGTAAGCCTACACTAAACACCCACCCACCACTGATGTCACGAGGCACGTGACACAGATAATAAAAGGAGCCGAGCGCACGTGCTCTAGTCTCATTAACCCACCAGCCAGCCTGTGTCCGTGTGCAGTCATTACCATAATGAGGGCCTAGGGCCCGCGACATAACAGTGACGTTACGCACGTACACAGAGTGCAATGACATACACTATTGAGTGACGTGAAGAGAATCTTTAGAAGCCCAACTTCAAATGAAGCGCGAACGGGGACAGTGAAATTGAAGGAATAATGCCGTGACATGGCAACCGGTGAGTAGAGGCATGTTGATTTTCAAAGTGTGAGCGAGAGGATGGAAAGTTGAGATGACAGCACACTTTCAAGAAGAAAAAAATAACGTCACCGTAATTTCTCCAATTACACTCCACAGTCAGTCTCAAGCCCTTAATTAAACACAAATCATGAGGAAACGATGAAACGTTCGAAATGGGATTTTCAGTCTTAGAAGATTTCCCAGCTGTTCACGCTTCACACTCTACTGAGTAGCTTGTTCGTATCAGTGGTGCTTTAGTATGGAATATAAATCATCAATGTAATTCAAAAATAATAAGTTTTTAGCGCAAGCAGTTTTGAATTCTAGCTTCTCTCATCTGCCCACAATACACAGAACAAGGAAAAACACAGGTTGAGCACGATGGATCACAACAAAGGTACTTGTAATCGAGGCTCACTGGAAAGACTAAATAGTTCAAATAAAAACACGCTGTAATCCATAACTTGTTATGGTTTAGCAAATAACAATTCCTTAAAAATTATGAGCCAGTTCAAATTGCCAAGGAGTTCCCTGTTAAAGAGATTAATTCCAAGCTGGTGCAATTTTGATTAGAGCTTCAACAGGATCAAACGCTTGTGCTTTTAATTAAGATATCTCAATGGACAAGAAACAACAGAAACATTTCTGTGTGACACTGCTGCAACTACAATATCCAAGAAACTAGTAAGTAATTTATGCAAGTTGATTAAAATCCAAGCACTCAGCAAGAGCCCACATCGAAGCCTCCCAACCCTTAAACTATATATGAAAGTTCGTCAGGGTGAGACATGTGGCGATGCTCAGGGAGTTGATAAAATAATTACTCACATGAAGAAACTAGTTCCTTTGTAGAGCAGAGTTAAGACTTGCAGATCTTGTAAAATATGATGTTGAGACAAATCCTTGAAGGAAAAATATCCTGAAATGCCTGGGTAGGTTTCAGACCATTGTCGCCAGTGTAAAATCAAGTAAGAATCTCAAAAGGTGATGAGTAAAGGATAAGTTTATTAAGAGGTAGGAAATGTCCCATCCATCAGATGGATCAAGTCAGATGCAACTGAATTCTTCAGCTCTCATCTACATTCCACGCCCCCCCCTCCCTAGAAGTTAAAAGCCCCGGGGAGGGGCTGGTTTCCGGGGCTGGGGGTCCGTAACAGTCCCCCAAATTTAAATATACAGTGCCCCGGGGAGGTGGTAGTCCCCGGGGCATGTGGGAAGGTTTGTGCCCTCCCGAACCTTTTTTAATATTAAAACTGAGCACCAGGGAGGTGGCGGTTCCCGGGGCTGCAGGGGCCTGTGTGCCTCCAGCAACATATAACGCTTGCCCCGGGAGGTGGCGTCCCCGGGGCAGCATGGGGGGATTGGGGGCCCCCCATGCTTTTTTTATTTTTAAATATTGAAATGAGCCTAGAGGAGGTGACGGTCCCCGGGGCTGCAGGGGGCTGTGTGCCCCCCGCAACTCATAAATCTTGCCCTGGGGAGGTGGCGGTCCCCGGGGCAGTGTGAGGGGATTGGGGCTCCCCACACATTTTTTTCAGTGCCCCCTGGACCTGGCCCACCCAGGGGCTTAAATACAATGAAGCACAGTACCCCGCGCTTAGTTTTTTTTCATTTTCGCGGACGGATTTGCGACCCCAGCACGAATTCGGGCAATCTTTTTTTTTGTAATGCTTTTTTGGGCCCTGGGGGTCCTTGTGGGACCACCTGAGCAGGCCTAGGGGGTCAGGGTGTTTCTACCCTGCCCCCCTTTCTTTTTTTCACCTTTGCTTTTCTGTTTTCTTTTGACTCGGTTCTACGGAGTCACAAGATGACTGCCAACACATCCTGGTTTGGAGTGTTGACAGCCAATTAGAATAAAGCTTGTGGTCGGGAGGGGTTGCGAATCCACCGCTGCCCCAGATATCAAAAGTTTTATTTTTTTATTTTCTCAGCAACTACTGAATGGATTTACATCATTTTAAAAAAAGATCACTTTCTGGTTCAAGCACTACCTTTTTGCCAAATTTGGGGTAATTCCGTTCAGTAGTTTCGGCTGTAGCCTTGCCCAAAGTTTCCTATAGGAAATTAATTTTTTGACTCTTATTTTTTTAATTTCTCAGCAACTACTGAACTGATTTACACCATTTAAAAAAAAAAGGTCTCTTTCTCAACCAAGCTCTACCGTGTTCCAAAATTTGGGGTAATTGCGTTCAGCAGTTTGGGCTGTAGCCCGTCTCAAAATTTGCTATGGAAATTAACAATGGGGACAACGCGTTTTGGGACCCCTCCCTTTTTTCTCAGCCCCGCTTGACGTATCACCCCAAAACTTCCAGGATAAGAGCTGACCTGGATAGACTTTTTTCTTGTGAGAATTTTGCGAAGATTCGTCAAACAACGCCAAAGTTATTAGCAAATCAAAAATGCTTTTCCTATGGAAACTAGGTTCTAACTATAACTACCTACTGGTGATCGCCAGTAGGTAATATGTGTGTGTGTATATATATATATATATATATATATATATATATATATATATATTACCTACTGGCGGTCGCCAGTAGGTATATATAGTTAGGATTTTTTCTCTATGGGATTTTTGAAAATTCTATGTCTAATAACTTTGGCGTTTGTGGACAAAATTGGCTGAAATTTTCAGGAAAATGGAACATTTTGTTTTTGAGCAGCCACTGAAAATTTGGGGGGGGTTCGTCAAGGGGGAGCCGAGAAAAAAGGGGGGTCCCAAAACGCGTTTTTCCCATGTTAATTTCCATAGGGCGGTTGGCCTCACTTTTAGCTCGAACGGCTGAATGGATTTCCACGAAACTTGGCAAAATTGTAGGGACTGGTAGCCCGATGTGCCTTTGCTAGGTCTCAATATATGTGCTCCAGTGGATTTTGAGAAATTAACGTTCAAAAAAATATATATATCTGTAAGCGCGCTCCGGGCAGCGCCCCGGTTCGCGTACCTGACACGTAACGGAACTTCGCGAAGCGAAGCTGATTGGCTCTCCGGTGTCTGTCAACATTCTAAACAGTCTGCAGCGGCCGACATCTTGTCTCTCGGTAGGATCGAGAGACAAGAGGAGGCCAAAACAAAGGGGGAAATGACCATAAGGGGGCATAGAAGATCCTCCCTGACCCTCTAGGTTTGATGTGAAGGCTTTAAAAGGGCCCAGCGGGGCAAAAAAAATAATTTTTTTTGGTTTTTTTTTTGGGGGGAGTGCTCGGTACGCACACAGGGAAGCGGTCTGGGGAGCGTACTATAAGGGAAAAAGAATGATAGACTATGATATTTTGAAATATTGTATGTTTATTGATTGTTCTTTTTGTTGTGTTTTTTTTGTTTTTTTTATTTATTTATTTATTTTGGTTGTACTTCATGAATTAAATATAAAAATGAATATTGTCTCAAAATTTTTTAATTATTAAATAAAAATGTATTGGTCAGAATTTTCATAGTTCAATAAAACTTCCAGCATTACATCATCTGGAATCTCCTCAAACATGTATTTTTCTATGTCTTGTAAGCATTCAATAAATTGTTCATCCAAAGACTGATCCATAAAATCTTGTTCAACAAAATCTTCATTAAGAATCTCCTCATATGTAATCTCAAAGGAAACATTGATGTTTTCTTGCTCCCCTTCCATTTTTTTGCTGTAAATTGCATAAAAAATAACTATATCAGAAGAGTTAGGGCACTGTTGGGTTTAAGTTCAGACAGGTAGTTTTGATTTTTTAACAGTGAATTTATCTTTGGGTAGTGTATGGTATCAGACTGGAAGTAGAAATATAAAAAAGTGTATGTGATGAAGCCTAAGTAAATTCATAATTATAGAAGAGAAGCCTAAATCCATCCATAACTATAACAGAGAAGTCTATCTAAATCTATAACTATTACAGAGTGATAGTATAAAACTATCAGAAAAAGTTTTCCAAATTAACTTTAAGTGCACAATATACTTCAGTTTTCAAAATAACAACTTACCTTTCAAAAAGCAGTTTAAGTTCTCAGTGAAAATTTTCTTGAAATCTACTTCAGGAGGTGGTAGTCAAAATGGATGTGTTTCTCTCTCTTTCTTTATATATATTCAGGTACATAACCAATCAAATGTCAGGTAAAAAAAGTAGAAAATGAAAGTAACATTTTAATTGGTTGTCAATTCCAACACTTCAGATGTGTTTTGTGAAGTAATTTACCTCAGGGTATTTAGAGAGGTCTACAGGCTAAATGGCTAAATGGAATTCCAATCAAATTTGTGAAAATGGTAGGGATTGGTATGTAGTATGAGCTAATCTATATTTGGTGAAAGTGTCTCCAGTGGTTTTTCTGTGAATTACTTTCCCACCTTTTTTTGAGCGAGCGCTTCCCGGTGCGCGCCCTGGTACGCGAACCGGCAGCGTTACGGGAGTCCTCCATTTTGTGTTTCGGTAGAATTGAGATACAAGATGGAGGGCAAATAATGTTCAGAATGGGTAGAAGGGGGCATGGTAGACCTATCCTGACCCCCTAGGTTTTCTGAGGGTGGCTGAGGAGGACCATATGTGCGAAAAAAACCAATTTTTTTTCAAATTTTCGCGCAGTTAGCGTCCGGTGCGCGTACCGGGTAGCGCTCCGGGGAGCGTACTTTGGTGAAAATTAGTGAAAAAAGTTAGAGTAAAATAATAATTGTGAGTCATAAGATGTAGGGTAGCTCTGAAAAGAGCTTTTGGGTCCTGTGGCTGATGTAGGTACCTACAAGTAGGTACCAATGCACAGTCTTAAATTGAGGATAAAAATTCTGTTCCCCTCATCTGAGAAGTGAACTCCATCTGCTCTGTAGATATCTTGCATGTAGTAACGCAAGTTATTGTTGTAGATGGAGCCCATTCCATGGTCTCTCATGTAAGCTGAAACAGACTTATTTACATGCTTCCTCGATTTCTCAATTTGTGGACAAAATTGGTTGGACCACTTCCATTTCTGTCTTTGGCATATATTTGAATATACCAAGGCAGTTTGAGGAAATAGTGCCCTCAATTGCTCAAAGGTGTCCTTTAAAAGCATTTCCAGACCTACCCCAGTCAAAGTGCCCAAGTCATTTCCTCCACAGTGCACAATTAACAGGTCAGGTTTTGGCAAATGCAAAAAGGTTTTCACCAATGGTATCAATTGGTGACATTTTAATCCTCTGTGGCCAATCCACTTGATTTCCACATTTTGTAAATTGAGGTTGTGTAAATTTCTGTTATCAGCAAACCTTTGAGCCCAGTGGATATAACTATGTCCAACAATCCAGACAGAAAACATGGTGAGAGAAGGTTCTGCTGCAGTCAGATGAAGTGTGGCAATGAAATGGCAGTTGAAAAAATAAGAGTGTATAATGAAAAAAACTGTGGAGTTTCTGTGGTAATTAATCAGTAGCAGTGATTGGTGGATTTTGATTGCTGAAAACAGAAAGTTAGGGTGCATGGATGAGTTCTTTGAAAGATGTAATTTGAATGGTCAAGAAAAAATTGTTTTATGAAAGATTGCACTGGATACGCAGGTGTACTGAGAGTTCAGAGTTCAATTGAAACATTGTTGTGTGAACTTGCAAACATGAGAGGTCTTTCAGGAGGTGGTTGCTATGCAAAAAAGGCAGAAGGGGCAGAGGGGGGAAGGGTGTTGATTTGAAAAAAGTGAGGGAAGAGTTTTGATTGGGTGACATGAGAGATATGTGTGATGAATTACAGCATTTCTGTGGCATTGTTGCTTGCAGACTCTGGAGTGCATACCTTTTGCTCTGCTAAAGACAAATTGGTGTGTGTCTGAGACTGTTTTAAAACTCATAAAGTATTTGCTAAGGTGAGAAAAGATTCATTTAATTTAAATAGAGAATAGTATGCTTTAAGGAGAAAATTATGAAGAAAGTTGTGTATTTAAAATGTTGCTTTGTGTCAAGTGTTTTAGAAATAGATTTTGTTTCTTTGAGTTACATAGCCATGTTAAAAGTGACGCAAAAATAGTGCAAGGGTCTTACAAAAATGCTTTCATGTGTCTTAGGGCATTTTAACTCACTTCTCCATGAATGTAGGAATATAATTGCTTTACAATATGTGTTTAAAAACGTTTTTTGAACTCAATTAGGTTTCTTGATATGTACTGGTAGAGTTTCATAGGTTAATTGGGGCATATTTACAAGGCTTTTGAGTTCATTTGATGTAATTTTTCCCATTTTATTTTAAGACATTTCCTTGTGGTGCAAGGTCCTTGTAAATACGCCCCTATGTGTGCTTGGCAAATTTAGATTTTGATTCTTTGAGTCACATAGCCATGTTAAAAGTGACCCAAAAAAGGTGCAAGGGCCTTAAAAAAACGCTTTCATGTGTCTTAGGGCATTTTAAGTCATTTCCCCTTGAATGTAGGTATATAATTGATTTAGATGATGTGTTTAAAAACTATTTTTGAAATCAATTAGGTTTCTTGATATGTAGTGCTAGAGTTTTATAGGTTGCTTGGGGCATATTTATAAGGCCTTTGAGTCTCTCTGATATTATTTTTTACAAGGCTTTTGAGTTCATTTGATGTAATTTTTCCCATTTTATTTTAAGACATTTCCTTGTGGTGCAAGGTCCTTGTAAATACGCCCCCATGTGTGCTTGGCAAATTTAGATTTTGATTCTTTGAGTCACATAGCCATGTTAAAAGTGACCCAAAAATGGTGCAAGGGCCTTAAAAAAACGCTTTCATGTGTCTTAGGGCTTTTTAAGTCATTTCCCCTTGAATGTAGGTATATAATTGATTTAGATGATGTGTTTAAAAACGATTTTTGAAATCAATTAGGTTTCTTGATATGTAGTGCTAGAGTTTTATAGGTTGCTTGGGGCATATTTATAAGGCCTTTGAGTCTCTCTGATGTTATTTTTTACAAGGCTTTTGAGTTCACTTAATGTAATTCTTCCCATTTTATTTTAAGACATTTCCTTGTGGTGCAAGGTCCTTGTAAATACGCCCCCATGTGTGCTTGGCAAATTTAGATTTTGATTCTTTGAGTCACATAGCCATGTTAAAAGTGACCCAAAAATGGTGCAAGGGCCTTAAAAAAACGCTTTCATGTGTCTTAGGGCATTTTAAGTCATTTCCCCTTGAATGTAGGTATATAATTGATTTAGATGATGTGTTTAAAAACGATTTTTGAAATCAATTAGGTTTCTTGATATGTAGTGCTAGAGTTTCATAGGTTGCTTGGGGCATATTTATAAGGCCTTTGAGTCTTTCTGATGTTATTTTTCCCATTTTAATTTTAGACCTTTCCCTGTGGTGCAAGGTCGTTGTAAATTCCCCCCCATATCTGTGCTTGGCAAATTTAGATTTTGATTCTTTAAGTCACATAGCCATGTTAAAAATGACCCAAAAATGGTGCAAGCACCTTAAAAAACGCTTTCATGTGTCTTAGAGCATTTTAAGTAATTTCCCCTTGAATGTAGGTATATAATTGATTTAGATGATGTGTTTAAAAACGATTTTTGAAATCAATTAGGTTTCTTGATATGTAGTGCTAGAGTTTCATAGGTTGCTTGGGGCATATTTATAAGGCCTTTGAGTCTTTCTGATGTTATTTTTCCCATTTTAATTTAAGACCTTTCCCTGTGGTGTAAGGTCCTTGTAAATATGCCCCCATGTGTGCTTGGCTAATTTAAGTACTGATAGGATGTGCTTCTACATAGGACCTGTGTTGTGTTTTCAAATTATGACCAGAAAATCTTTTTTTTTTTTTTTAAACGCTTTTCACATTTATGAGAAGGTCATATTTTGTGTGCTTCTGTAAATAAATATTGAACTGAGAAATATTAAACTGAGGCTTCTGTAAGTGTCAAAGGAGGTGAGTAATGTACATTGCTCTGTTGGATACATTACTCATCCTCTGCGTACTCTTGGATATGCTAGACTAAATCTGCTCAATGAGATAACTAAGCTGAGGAAACACAGGTTATGTGATTCTGAAATGAGGAAAAGAAATTCCACATTTTTCAATTACATCACCTGTGTTTCCTAACTTTACGAATCACATTGTGCAGATGAGGTTTAGGGCTGTCCACAGACACAGAAGAGGTCTGGCCTTTGTTCAAGAGTGAAGTGGACATGACTCACTTCATTGGTAGGCCTGCACATGTATTATCTCCTCTGTACTCTTCAACAAGCGTAAATTTCATCTGCAACCCTGAGTAGGCCTCACCTCAAACAAACCTCTGGATAGGGCACACCTTATCGTCATCCTGAATCAATCATTTAAAATGTTAGGGACAGATTTATGATAGGTGTGTGCCTCTTTTGCGACACTGTGCGTCACTTTTGTGACGCAGCGGCGGTGCAAAAGATTTGCTATGTGGCAACATATTTACAACTTGATGCATCTAGGCAGATGTGTCATGCTGTAAAGTCCCGTGCCACATGAAACCGATGCAGCAGTGATGCAAAAGATGCACCATGTTGCAAGACAGGACTCACTTCATCTCCAACAAGATAAGAAGCTGAATCTTCTGTAAATGTCAAAATTGTTGTATACAGTGCTCAACTTCTGTGTACTCTTTGATATGCTAGACTCCATCTGCACAATGAGATACCTAAGCAAAGGAAACATAGGTGATGTGATTGTGAAATGAGGAAAAGAAATTCCACATTTTTCAATTACATCACCTGTGTTTCCTAACTTTATGAATCACATTGTGCAGATGAGGTTTAGGCCTGTTCACGGACACAGAAGAGGTCTGACCTTTGTTCAAGAGTGCAGTGGACATGACTCACTTCATTGGTAGGCCTGCACATGTATTATCTCCTCTGTATTCTTCAACAAGCGTAAATTTCATCTGCAACCCTGAGTAGGCCTCACCTTAAACAAACCTCTGGATAGGGCACACCTTATCGTCATCCTGAATCAATCATTTAAAATGTTAGGGACAGTTTTATGATAGGTGTATGATTCTTTTGCGCCGCTGTGCGTCACTTTTGTGATGCAGCGGCGGTGCAAAAGATTTGCTTTGTTGCGACATATTTACAACTTGATGCATCTAGGCAGATGTGTCATGCTGTAAAGTCCTATGCCACATGAAACCAATGCAGCAGTGATGCAAAAGATGCACCATGTTGCAAGACAGGCCTCACTTCATCTCCAACAACATACCGTCTGTTTAAACTGTAAACATTTAGGAATGTGTAGGGGGCATGGAGAAGCTGAATCTTCTGTAAATGTCAAAATTGTTGTATAGAGTGCTGAACTTCTGTGTACTCTTTGATATGCTAGACTCCATCTGCACAATGAGATACCTAAGCAAAGGAAACACAGGTGATGTGATTGTGAAATGAGGAAAAGAAATTCCACATTTTTCAATTACATCACCTGTGTTTCCTAACTTTACGAATCACATTGTGCAGATGAGGTTTAGGCCTGTTCACGGACACAGAAGAGGTCTGACCTTTGTTCAAGAGTGCAGTGGACATGACTCACTTCATTGGTAGGTCTGCACATGTATTATCTCCTCTGTATTCTTCAACAAGCCTAAATTTCATCTGCAACCCTGAGTAGGCCTCACCTCAAGCAAACCTCTGGATAGGCCACACCTTATCGTCATCCTGAATCAATCATTTAAAATGTTAGGGACAGATTTATGATAGCTGTGTGCCTCTTTTGCGCCGCTGTGCGTCACTTTTGTGACGTAGCGGCGGCGCAAAAGATGCGCTATGTTGCGACATATTTACAACTTGATGCATCTAGGCAGATGTGTCATGCTGTAAAGTCCTGTGCCACATGAAACCTGCGTCAGGTTTCATATAGGCGTTTTGTTGCAGGGTGGGCATTCATTTGCATGAAAGCCCTGTAAAACTAACACAGTGAAATTTAGAAGATTTCACTGAGTCAGCTTTATAGCATTGCTGAATCAAATCCTTACGCCTGTTTGAAACAGGCATAAGGAGTGATGCACCATGCAATGTGTGGCTTGCTCCTGTGCATTGCAGTAGACATGTCGCGTTTACGACGTGATTCCTGCAATGTGCTGCTTTTGCGGCACAGATGCGTGACGCATCTGTGCTGTTTTTGCTCAATGGTGCTCCACATTGTAAATGCGGCACATCATGGGTGGCAGAGCAGCGGTGCACGTTAACTGGTGCATCCCTGGGGATGCGCCAGTTAACATAAATCTGCCCCTTTACATTTAAGTATGAGCAGGGTACACAGAGTCGGTGAGGCTTATCCAAGGTTAAGAACAGATGAGTCCTGTTCACTGAAAACTTGGACATAGGCCTCACCTCCTCAGCATCCCTGGACATGGCTAAATAATAATTGCAAAATGTTACTCTTGTTAAACAATTTTAATATTATAGTCTCTGAGATTTGTCTCTTACTCTGCAACATCTCATTGTTGTTCTCTTTCTTTAAAGATAACGACAACATCAACCATGAGTGATAATGAGCAATCAGTTGATCTCGATCTTATCATTGAACTTGTCATTGAAACGTCAGTGGAAGTAGATCCCTTGGATGATTTAAATCCTGAGGATGATGAAGAACATGATGAGGATGCCGATTTGTCAGAATTGTATGACATAGGGTGGGAAGCTGACCTGCTTGAGCCTATGGAACTATAAACATTTAATTTTAAAAGTTACTGGAAATGAAAAGTAAAAATGTAAACCGTTTCATTTAAAATTAAACAAAAGTTCAAAAACAGGTTGTGTGTAGTGTCTTTAATAAAATAGTCAAATATGCTCATAAAATTAGTTCAGATTCACATATAAAACAGCACAGGTCAAATGTAGAAGCATTCCATTTCTTTGCTACTATTTGTGAATACTAAATTTGCCAATGCACTAAAAATTATTCTATGTAAAAATGACAAGTAGTGTGTTAAATTTTTGACGATTGTTATTGATTTACTGTTTGCCAATAGTGGTTAATAACATTTTTTATTATATTTTACCACAGATTCAACTGCAGATCATTTCAAAAGGAGAGAATGCCATCTAAACAACGAAACCGAAAGGCTACAAAACGTCAAAGACAGCAGCTTAATAAAATCTTGCAGCAGTCCTCTACAATAAAAACTCGTCAAGTCACCAAGAAAGCTCCGGGTAAGACAACGAAATCATTCATAAGAAACATTTGTAGAAAAAAAAGTAGTACTACAGAAAATGTTTTAGTCCAGAAAAAGAGAAGCAATTTAAACGGAAAGGAAAGGCCAATCAAAAATGTTACTGCTAGAGCAGGAGATAACTCTGTGCATGGTAGTAGAAGGAAAAATCAGTTTAGGGACATTCTCAGACGAATGTTCCGCAACAGGATAATTGGCAATTTGTTAAAAAATATTATGAAAGGTCAGCAGAAAGTGGTTTTTTATAAGAGAAAAAAAAATTGAGAAAGTTATTGATCAGGCATTTGAAATTAAGCGAAAGTTATTTATTTTGATAATCAATAGAATTAGGAAGCTAAACAAGGCAATTTATGATTTCAAAAGAAATAGTAGATGGAAGAGAACAGTTAATCGTAGTAATTTTTGTGAAGTTTTTTCAGGAGAATGGATGCATAGTTCAAGTTGTGAGGCATTTTTTAATGAGGAGAGTTATTTCCAGGATAATGATTTGGTGCATGCAGTTGACACCAGTGGTCGAGCTTATGAGGTAAAAGATGGTTGTCAAGTTGAAAAAGAAAAAATTGTGACAACAGAGGCAGAAGAGGTGTTAGGTAATGAGGTTTTAGGAAGACGTCCTAAGGGACCTGTGTACACCTGGAAGTGTAGTAGTATTTGCAGTGTGCGACAGGATTCCATCAATTTGCTTTGTGATTTTGTACGGACATTTAATAAGAAAAGTTTGAAGCAGAAAATGATGTTGTTGCAAGAATTAGATCCTTGCAGAGTGAGAGAAGTGACAGGTTTGCATGGTCATTCACTGGCTTGTCTTTCCAGGAGAGTATGCCAGAGTGTTTTTCATCATTTCAGGATGCTAGCAGTGCATCATAATAAAGTGAGGAAATTAGTTAGAATGTTGTATTATGCTAAGAGTCCAGCAGTTATGCTTAAACAATTATGCACTGCTCTTTTGCATAGTTCTGAAATAGATGTGAAGAATATTTGTGAAGAAATTGAGTTTTGTTACTTTGGAAGTAAAGAGGAGAATGTTGAAATTGACCCAGAAGAAGAGGGTAATGTGGAAGATAGTGTACAGGTTTCCAGTACAGATAATTTTCAGAAGGAAATTGCCACGTTTCAGGTGAAATCAAGTGAGAGGCCTAATTTCACTTGTGTGTGTTGTCGACGTACTTATTATAAGAATCAGACTAAGTTAGTGGATTTATATGCGAAAAGTGAAAGGGAAAATAATTGTGAATGGAAGGATTTCGCAACATACTTGATGGTAGAAAATTGTTTTGATTTGGGATTGGATCAACGTGTGTGTACTTAATGTTGTAACAAATTAAATCAAAACCGGATGCCTGCTAGAGCGGTTCATAATAATCTGGAATTGGTTGAGATTCCTTCTGAGTTGAAGGATTTAAATACTTATGAATCTATTTTGATTCAAAGTATCCATCCCTTTCAGGCTATTGTAAGAATGGAGCCAAAGACAGGGAAATTGCCTCCATCAGATTTACAGAGAGGATTAAAGGGAAGAGTTGTTTATTTGCCTCTAGATTTGAAGAAAAACATTAATACAATTGGAGTAGAAAAAGTGGAAGAGGAACCTCTGGTTATCTTAGTTAATGGGGTTCCGACAAAGAGTAAGAAAATATGGCAAGATTTAGTGGATGTTAGGAAAGTCAAAAAGGCAACATTGTATTTGAAAAAAAACAATAAGTACTATAAGAATGTATATGTTGCAGAAGAGGAAGTAAGTGAAGAAGAGGATAGTGATTTGTGTGGTGGTCAAATTGAGAAAGTAGAACCCTCTAAAAGTGAAGAAATATATGAACATTATAGTGTTCATCCTTTGCATTCCAAGGAAGTCATGGGGAATGCTATTGAGTTGTTTCAAATGAAACAAGCCAAAGGGAGTCCAATTAGTGTTTGGGAGGAAGGTTTGGAAGCTCGGTGTTTCCCACAGCTATTTCCAACATGTCAAGGAGGAAGATATGATGAGCGACCTCATCAAATTCCTGCTTCTGAATACCGGACTTTACGATTGTATGCAGAAGATCCTAGGTTTCGACAATGCATTCCGTATTTGTTTCATCTCCTGTTTGAAAGCGATCTGTCTGGACTGTCATTTGCAGTGAACCACATCTTGAAAAGTGGTATACAGATGCAAAACATCTCGGCAAGTGACTTTATGGATAAAGTCAATGTGCAAGACAGTATTTTGGATTCTCACCTGATTAATCTCGTGGCGTGTCAGCGTGGTACTAATGAGTACTGGTACCGTCGTCATGGTGATTTAAAATGTATGCTGAGGAACTTAGGAACTCCCACATGGTTCCTCACTCTCAGCTGTGCCGAGTATGGCTGGGAAGACTTACTTGAATTTCTACGAGAGGCAAATGGAAACATTGAAAATATCGAATTCAAGACACCCGGAGAACTGTGCTCTTTGGATCCAGTGAATGTACGCAGGTACTTCAATCATAGATTTGAAGCTATGATGTCTTTCATCATGAACAAGAAAAATCCACCTCTTGGAGAGGTGTTGGATTTCTTCTGGAGAAAGGAGTACCAAGCAAGAGGTGCTCCTCATATACATATGCTGCTGTGGATCAAGGATGCACCTAAATTTGGAACAGATCCAGAAGACTTAGTGATGAGTTTCATAGAACAGTATTCTACATGTGCTGTTCCAAACGCAAAGGAAGAGAAAAGCCTAAGAGAACAAGTTTTACGCTTCCAAAGCCATCGTTGTGGAAAGTACTGTCGTCGTAAATTCAGAAACAAGGACAAGTTCTACACCAAATGTCGTTTCGCCTTTCCACGACCGGTGATTTCTAAAGGAAGAGTGAGCAGTTTGATGTCTTCGCTGCGACATAATGTGATGAAGAAATCACCTAAAAACACATACAATTTGAAAAGGAACGAAGAGTCCAAGTACATCAACGACTACAACCCAGTGATTTTGTCCATGTGGAATGCTAACATGGATATACAGTTTGTGGCTGATAACTGTATGGCTGTGGCTCGGTATGTGACATCTTACATCACCAAAAAAGAAAAGACAGAATTGAAGGATATGTGGGAGGACATTTCCCATGAAAAGAGCCTCAGTAAGAAGTTGTACAGTTTCAGTCTGAAGATGTTGTCACATCGAGAAATCAGAGCTTACGAATGTTCTGACCGGTTGTCTTCAGCAAGTCTCTATGCCAAATCCAGGAGTATCGTTTGGGCGAGTCTTGGTCTTGCTGCAACGCGTAATCGAGTTCTGAAACCTGTGCGGGAAATTGAGTATTTGGCGGAAAAGGAGCCAAACAGTACCGATATTTTGAAGACCAACATGTTGGATGCATATTATCCAAATAGAAGCAGTCACCTCGAGAATGTTTGTCTGTATGAGGTTCTACAAAATTACATATTCAAGAGGAACATCAAAGAAGATATTGATAAAGGAGTGTATGCTGTAATTGGAAGTGAGGGATGTCTGGTCAAGCAAAGAAAATGCCACTTGGTAAACCATCGAAAATTGAGTGGCGAATCTCCTGAAAAAAAAGAGTTTTTCTATTTAGCACTTTTGCAACTTTTCAAGCCTTGGCGTGCAGAAGAGGAACTGCTTGGAGATTTCCTCTGTTACGAAGACTCTTTCAATGCCGCCAAGGAGACCATAGAATGTCCTGTTTTTCCCAAATATCTAGAAATGTTGAATGCGGAAATCGAGCAGGTAGCAACGATTGCAGCCGAGATTGCTAGAGACAGTTCTCAGGACAGTCAGAGTTCTGTTTCATTGAGTCAGGATCCACTAGGAGGACCAGTTATCGAAAATGAAGCTGCCACTGCCATGATTGAAGTGGAAAGAGCCATGGCACATGCTCAGGAGGATGCGGTTAACTTAGAAGACTTGGAAAGACAACTCAACGTTGAGCAGAGGAAAATATATGACGAAGTTACCAACCAAATTGATCATGGATTAAGTCATGAGAAGAAAGAGTGCTCATGTACGTCGTTGAAGCCTGTCCGACTGTACGTGAGTGGAGAAGCGGGAACTGGAAAAAGTTTCCTCATTAAAGCAATTTCATGTTATTTGCAGAAAAGGACTGAGTCATCGCTGTCTTGTGTTGTCACCGCTCCAACTGGACTGGCAGCACATAACATTAAAGGTATTACTTTGCATCGTCTACTGATGCTGCCAGTGGAGCATGATAACAAATTACAATACCACAAGTTATCTGGAGATGCTTGTTGTGAAGTTTCAAGAGTCTTGAAGAAAATGAAACTTCTTATCATTGACGAAGTAAGCATGGTTTACAATGTCATGCTTGCCTTTGTGCATTTGAGAATGCAAGAAGTTCTCAAAACAGAGTATGATGTGTTATTTGGTGGCAAACACATCATTGTTTTCGGTGATCTTCTGCAGCTGACACCAGTGAAAAGACAACCTGTGTTCAAAATACTCACGCATGAAGATACCAGGAAGTGCCTAGGGAGCATTGGCAACGTTAATATATGGTTAAACTTCAATTATGCTGAACTGCGTGAAAATATGCGTCAGGCGAAGGATGAAGATTACAAGAGTATTCTACAAGATGTTAGAATCGGAAAAGTGACCGAGCATGTGAAAGAAGCTTTACATGCACGATTACTGTCAAATTTGTATCCAGAACAAGACGTTGTGCCTGAGAATATTTTTCAGAAAATTACTAAGAAGAAATCTGGAATATGTTTGATGCCAACTCTTGCAGAATGTGCCATCTTCAACAACAAAATGTTGTATTTAGAAAACCAAGAGATTGTGAAACTGGAAGCTATTGACAGAGTAGAGCATATGGGATCAACAATTATTTTGTCTGAGAATTTGAAATCAAAATTGGATTCATTAGAGAAGACTATATCTAAAACTGCAGGTTTTGAAAAGACTCTGAATGTGTGCTTAAATTGCCGTATAATTTTAAGAAGGAATTTACATGTTGAAAGAGGTCTGGTAAATGGATCAATGGGTAATGTTGTTGATTTTGTGAAATACAGAAATAGAGATGGAATTGAATTTTTAAAAATTAAATTTGATGGCATTGAGGAAGTACAGCTAATTGGTCGTTGCTCTGCTAGGTTTTTGCTTGTAAAAGACTTATATGTTCGCCGTAAGCAGTTTCCTGTTTGCTTGGCATATGCGGTAACAATCCATAAATCGCAAGGTTTAAGTGTAGACAGTGCATTGGTGAATATTGGCAGTTCTGTGTTCAAGGAGGGTATGGCATATGTGGCATTGTCACGAGTTAGAACTTTATCGGGATTGTACTTGATTGAGTGTGATGTCACAAACAATCATTTGGATCTAGAGTGTGTTAAGGAATACAATAGGTTAAGAAGAGAGTATGCGCCACATTTGCCTCAATATCCTTTGTTTGAGAAACGTGTGGTAGGCCGGAAATGAAGAAATGTGACCAATAGTAGGGAGGTTGTAGCAAAAAGACGAAAAGTCGATGAACCAGAAATTATAAGCAGAAAGAAAAAGGATTTTGTTGAAGATGTTGTTGGTTTTCAATTTGAAAACAGTTCTGGTGTCAACTGCTATGCTAATGTAGTGGTTAATGTTTTGTTTTCTCTAGAAAATGTAAAAGAAGAGATTGTGGTCAATTCGGATCAAAGATTTTGCAGTTTGTTGAATTCTGTGTTAGAGAAATGTAGCACAGATAGAACAAAAATAGAAAGTGTGTCTGAAATTCGAAATCTGTTAGACAGATGTTCAGGTCAAACACAATTCTCTCAAAATATTCAGCAAGATTGTCAGGAGTTTTTAATGTATATGCTTGATGTATTGCATGATGAAGGTGTAGATGTAGATCACCTGTTTGGGCTTTCTTATCAATGGCAGCATGACTGCGAGAACTGTAGGGTATCAAGTACTACTAGTGTAGACTCAGAAAAATGTATATATTTAACTTTGCCAGACAGTAAATCAGTGTCCTTTAATAAGCTAGTAAAAGCAGCTGATCACAACATGGAGTGTAGCCAATGTAAGTCTGAAATGTTGTCAACATTATTTATACGAACATATGGCCAGTATGTCATTTTAATGTTCCAACGATGTAGGCCTGATGGAACAAAATTGACAACTTTAATTAAAATGTTGTGGCTTCGCAGTTGTCAATATCAGGAAGGACTTTTGTAACTGCAGCAATTATATATCATGACGGTCCTTCAACAACATCAGGACATTACACAGCTTATTTAAAGTCTAGAAACGGCTGGTCATTCTGCAATGATTCTGTTTTAACTTTAAAAAAAAAATTGCCTTTTGACCATAAAAATTCTTACCTGGTGTTTTTAAAACCAAAAGTTTAGGGAAGGAATCTAGGGATTTGCTCTGAGGAATTTCAAGAGGTTCTAATGGCTCCTACACTATTTGGCCTTGAGGATAAGTGTAGTACAGAGTCAAAAGTTATTTTTTAAGTTTTAAATAGTTCCTGGAAAAAAAGAAGGTTTTCTTACAGAAAGTGGTGGGCACGGATTAGTTAAAGGACAACAGAGTATTTCCCAAAGCAAACGGTGTTCTTACCATAACACTTAACGTCATGGAAAAATAACTGCACTTTGAATGAGTTCAGAAAAACTGTTTCTTTTTATAAGCTAATTCAAGCAGCCAATCAAAACATGGAGTAGAGGTAATGTAAGTCTGCAATGCTGTCTAGATTATTTGACCAAACTTTTGGTTATAATGTCATTTTAAAATTCCAACTATATAAACCTGATGAAAGTAAGTCTTCAACTTTAATTACAAATGTTGTGGCTACACAGTCGTTTATTTTAGGAAGAATTTTTTTAACTGCAGCTATTATATGACATGATGGTCCTTTGACAAGATCCGCTTATTACACAGCTTATTGAAAATGTAAAAAAAGCTGCTGTTTCGTAAATGATTCCTATTTGACTACGATACAATGTTGCCTTTTTACTTAAAAATATTCTTACTTTCTGTTTTCAGAAAAGAGAATTTAGGGTAGGTAACTGGCCTATAATGATTCTAGGGGTTGATATAATTTTATCTACTGTTTTAAATTGCTTTGTGATTAAAAGTGATGTAGAGAATTAAATAATTGTAGTAGTCATAGAGGTAGTGAAAGTCTGCTTCATAGTAAGCAGTATCAGTGTCATAGGAAATGTGGAACATGAGTGAGCAAGAAGGGTGAGATATTACTAGTACAGGATTGTGAAAGTGATCTTGAACGTTTTCTTTCTGAAAGTTGCGGAAATACAAAATGACGGGAATTGCTTAGAAGAATTCCAAGAGTTATAAATGGCTCTTACACGATTTGGCCTTGTGGAAAAGTGCGGTAGAGAGCAAGAAGTCATTTATTGTATGTAACATATTTGTCAAAACGATGGAGCTTTTCTTTCAGAAAGTGGCGGGCTGAAAATAATGATAGCACAACAGAGTATAAGCTGTTCATAGGACATCCTTCGACGTCATGGAAAGTAAGTTACTTTTCAGGAGTTCTGATTTCTGATTGGTTATGTTATATGGGTTTTTTAAACACAATCATTTTGATTGTGTTTTTTTCCCCCGATGTTATATGATGAATACCTTCAAGTCACTGTTTTTAGTGAAATTTGATAAATTCTGAGAACAGCAAAAATAAACCATTTAACATGTATAATTAATTCTGTACTTTTTGTATTTATGATATACATTTAGAACTGTGTAGTAGGCATGGAGAAGCTGAGGCTTCTGTAAGTGTCAAAGTTGTTGCATACAGTGCTCACATTCTACGTAGTCTTTCATATGATAGACTACATCTGCACAATGAGATACCTAAGCAAAGGAAACACAGGTGATGTGATTGTGGAATGAGCAAAAAAAATTGCACGTTTTTCAATTAAATTACCTGTGTTTCCTAACATTACACATCACATTGTGTAGATGAGGTTTAGGCCTGTTCCAGGAGACAGAGGAGGTCTGACATTTGTTCAAGAGTGCAGTGGACATGACTCACTTCGTTGGTAGGCCTGCACATGTATTATCTACTCTGTACTCTTCAACAAGCCTAAATTTCATCTGCAACCCTGAGTAGGACTTACCTGAAACAAATCTGTGGATAGGCCACACCTTATCAGCATCTAGAAACAATCATTTAAAATGTTAAGGGCAGATTTATGATGGCCATGCGCCTCTTTTGCGCCGCTGTTCCGTCACTTTTGTGACGCAGCAGCAGTGTAAAAGATGCACCATGTTGCAAGATAGGCCTCAGTTCATCTCCAGCAAGATACCGTCAGTTTAAAATGTATATAATTAGGACTGTGTAGGGGGCATGCAGAAGCTGAGGCTTCAGTAAGTGTCAAAGTTGTTGCATGCAGTGCTGCACTTCTGCGTACTCTTTCATATGCTGGACTACATCTGCACAATGAGATACCTAAGCAAAAGAAACACAAGTGATGTGATTGTGAAATGAGCAAAAGAAATTGCACGTTTTTCAATTACATCACCTGTGTTTCCTAATATTATGAATCACATTGTGCAGATCAAATTTAGGCCTGTCCAGGGAAACAGAGGAGGTCTGGCCTTTGTTCAAGAGTAAAGTGGACATGACTCACTTCATTGGTAGGCATGGACATGTATTATCTCCTCTGTACTCTTCAACAACTCTAAATTTCATCTGCAACCCTGAGTAGGCCTCACCTCAAACAAACCTCTGGATAGGACACACCTTATTGGCATCCTGAAACAATCATTTAAAATGTTAGGGACAGTTTTATGATGGCTGTGCACCTCTTTTGCGCTACTGTTGCGTCACTTTTGTGAGACAGCAGCAGTGCAAAAGATGCACCATGTTGCAAGATAGGCCTCACTTCATCTGCATCAAGATACTGTTAGTTTAAAATGTATATTTTTAGGACTGTGTAGGGGCATGGAGAAGCAGAGGCTTCTGTAAGTGTCAAAGTTGTTGAAAAACTGTTTGTCCTTCTATCTTGTCCCTTGTCTTTTCTAATTTTTAAATACATGTTTTAATATTTTTCAAATGTTTGTTCTCTCTTTCACAGATTGAAAGTATAAAAATAACAAGTGACTAAGTTAACGACAATTATAAGGTAAATGTTTTGTACTCTTTTCGTTACATTTCTATCACATTTAACTTCAATTAGTTCCACTACTTCATTTCTTTAATCCTCACTTTCCTGCCTTTGCTACTTCCCTCATTCCTTTCTCTATTACTTACTTACTCTACTCCTTCCACTCTTTTTCTCAGTCCCTCTCTTCTCATAGTTCCTCACTCTTGTTCACTCACTCCGTCTCTATTACTCTCACTGTCTCTGACTGATCACTCTTTCACTACTTGTTCATTATGCTTTCTCTCTGTAGTTCAAGCACACTAAGGGGCATATTATCAACACAGGCAATAAAATTATCGCTGCTTTTATCGGCAGAAAACTGCCGCAAAAGTGGCTTTAGCTGCAGTTTTCTTCCGCAAAAGCCGCTTTAGCGGCAGTTTTATGCCGATAAAAGCAGTCATTATCGGCAGAAAACTGCCGCAAAAGCGGCTTTAGCGGCAGATTTCTGCCGATAAAAGCAGCGATAATTTTATCACCTATGTTGATAATATGCCCCTATGTTATTTACATTTCTTTGCTGTTTCAATCATTCCTTTTCTGTTACTTCTTCTTTTCTGCTTTCTGTTTTTTCTCTCTGTTATTCCACATGTTTTAATCTTATTTTGAACATTCACTCACATTCTCTAAGAAACTCTTGTTTATTATTCTTCTACTCTACTTTTTTTCTTCCACTTCCTTATCTATTTTGTTTTTCACAATTATACCCTCTTCCATCTTTTCTTCGGTAAATAGATCTATTAAACAGTATCTCTGTGTTACTCCCTATAGCTGTCTTTCTTTTAACATTACTCTCTGTTTCCTTCCCTTATACTTACTCTTCTTTTTTTTTTATTTTTTTTTGGTTCGCTCCCGGTTCGCGTACCGGCGAGCGAACCGGGAAGCGAACCAAAAGAAATAGAGGTTGCCAGAGTGCTAAACATTCTAGCAATTTTTTTATAAAGGGGAGGTAGTTCTGAAAATAACTTTTTTTTATTATTTTTGTTGTTTTATATTTTTTTTATTATTTTTCTGAATTTTTTTTACTTTTTTTGTATTTTTTGAACGGTTTTATATTTTTTTTGTTTCTTTTGAGGGGGAACGACGAAAAACAGGCATTACAAAGGGCTCAACAGGAGCAAAAAAATATATATTTTTTGGGGCGTTTTGAGCACTTGTGGTTTTCAAATGCTCTGTTTATCAAATTGATACTCATATTTGCACATGAGAGTAGGTCACCACAATAAAGGCACACTATCTTCATGTGCACAAAATTCTGTTGAATGTTTGGCACCGTTTCCCGCACCTCTGGCCCCGACAGAGTTACCTGTGCCGATGTACTGGCCACAGGAGTTGGTGGGTTGTCTTGGAGGTGACGCATCTCTGCAACGCTGTAATTCAGTGGATGCCACCTCTGCATATGACGGTGCATAGTATAGTTGCCGTAACTATACTTTTTATCTGTGCCTCTAGATAAAACATCTTTACATATGAGGCATGTCACGTGGTGAGCATTCACTTTTTTTTGGCCTTGAGGAAAAGAAAAAAACTGCCAAATAAAACTATCTTTGTGGTGAGATATCCGGGGCTCCTCACGTAAAAACTGTCTTGGTTGTACTTCCTCTTCCTCTTCTTCGTCCTCTTCCTCCTCTGGGTTGGGAAGGAACTGTGGAGGTGGTCCTTCCTTCCTAGGTGGTTGTGGTGGTGGTGGGGGTCCACCAGCTGCAGCTACTACAGATGCCATTATTTTAATAAGCAAAAACAGGTCTTCCTCTCACAAAGATGAAAGTCAGAGTGAGGAAAGAAGGTGGGGGCTTTCATCATTTGGGAAGAAAAATGTTCTAAACCAATGAAAAGTGTTATTTTTAGGTCACATGACCTAGCCTTACATCATTAGGAAACCAAAAGTGAAATGAACCAATAGAAAGTTTTATTAACAAGTCACATGACATGTTACGCTTACGTTACGTGCTCCGCGCCGCGCCCCGGATCGCTTCCGGGGAGCTGCGCTTCGCGCCTCGGTTCGCGCTCCGGAGCACTTCCGGGTGCGCTAACGCGGCGCGTCATAAGACGCATTACGCGGCAACGCGATACATCGCGCTTACGCGACGCGCCCCGGATCGCTTCCGGGGAGCTGCGTTTCGCGCCTCGGTTCGCGCTCCGGAACACTTCCGGGTGCGCTAACGCGGCGCGTCATAAGACGCATTACGCGGCAACGCGATACGTCGCTCTTACGCGACACGTCACGATGTTGTTTTCTAACGCGGCAGTTGCGCTAACGGAACGTTTACCGGTTCGCGGACCAGGTCGCGGCACCAAATTGAGCTAACGGTAAGCTACCCAGTGCGCGGACCGGTAGCGAAACAAAAAAAATAAAAAAATGTATATATATACATAAAAAAATTATATTAAAAACATATAAAATATATTTTTCGATTTAAAGAAGAATACATTTTAAAGCTTTTGATATTTGCTATTAAAAAACCATTGAAATTCACTGAAAAAACCATAGGTTATAGACCATATATAGTTAGGAATTAGCATTTAAAAAACCTTATTTTACTCACACAAAACCATTGAAATTCCATATATAGTTAGTTGCACTAACTATATATCGCGCACCCGCAATCCACTGCTGATGATGTCACATATTACATCATTCATGACATGGTCAGTGACATCATTGATGACATCACTGATGACATCTCAAATGACATCACTGATGACATCACTGATGACATCGCATTTGACATCAATGACCACATCACTGATGATATCATTCATTTGACAATACAATGCATCTCCTCACATTTTAATATAACCTCTGTTACACCCAGTGTTAAATACAGAGTATAATTTTTGAAACCATTGACACACCAATACTATTTACTACATACATACTCACTGATTCCTATGTCTACACACACATTCACTCATTCACCCATACAATCATTCATACATACAATCACTCATCTTTACAACACTATCATATGCACTCATACACCTATACAGACACTCACACTCTGCCACTCATCCATGGATTTACTCACACACCTAGTCAGTCCTGTAAAGAATCAATCACACTTCCATTTTCTTGTCTATACAGTTAAACATAAAGCACCTTACATTTTCAAACATATATACACACATATACTTACTCTCTTATACAATCATTGATACAAGTACACATTGATCTGCACAGAGTCACACACCTCCCAGCCAGCCACACACACACTCAGTCTCCCATACAAATACTTGGGCAATCAATCAATAACCCATATAGTTACTCATATAGCTAATGATCAACACATGCAGCAGTTTACAGAACAACAGACATAATGATGCACAAATTAAGACAGTTTAGTCACTAACCCATGCACTCAGTGAGACACATTTAATCACTCACTCATACAGTCAGTCACGCACCTACTAAATCCTTCGTCCAGACACTTATACATCCACTCATTCTTCAATATGTAAAACATATTTAAACTTTACAGAAACACACAGTCACTGGATGATGTCATCAGTGATGTCATCAGTGATGTCATTTGAGATGTCATCAGTGATGTCATCAGTGATGTCACTGACCATGTCATGAATGATGTAATATGTGACATCATCAGCAGTGGATTGCGGGTGCGCGATATATAGTTAGTGCAACTAACTATATATGGAATTTCAATGGTTTGTGTGAGTAAAATAAGGTTTTTTAAATGCTAATTCCTAACTATATATGGTCTATAACCTATGGTTTTTTCAGTGAATATATATATATATATATATTACCTACTGGCGGTCGCCAGTAGGTATATATAGTTAGGATTTTTTCTCTATGGGATTTTTGAAAATTCTATGTCTAATAACTTTGGCGTTTGTGGATGGAATTGGCTGAAATTTGCAGGAAAATGGCACATTTTGTTTCTGAGCAGCCCTTGAAAATTTGGGGGGGGTTTGTCAAGGGGGGGCCGAGAAAAAAGGGGGGTCCCAAAACGTGTTTTTAACATTGAGTTTTCCATAGGGCGGTTGGCCTCACTTTTAGCCCGAAGGGCTGAATGGATTTGCACGAAACTTGGCAAAATTGTAGGGACTGGTAGCCCGATGTGCCTTTTGTAGGTCTCAATATATGTGCTTCAGTGGATTTTGAGAAATTAACGTTCAAAAAAAGATATATATCTGTAACAGCGGACCGGGCAGCGCTCCAGTTCGCGTACTTTTCGCGCAACGGAGCTTTGTGAAGCGAAGCTGATTGGTTCTCCGGCGTCTGTAAACATTCCAAACAGTCCGTAGCGGCCGCCATCTTGTCTCTCGGTAGGATCGAGAGACAAGAGGAGGCCAAAGCGAAGGGGCAAATGACCATAAGGGGGCATAGTAGATTCTCGCTGACCCCCTAGGTTTGATGTGGAGGTTTTAAAAGGGCCCCGCGGGGCAAAAAAAAAAAAAAATAATAATAATCGAACGGCTGAATGGATTTGCACGAAACTTGGCAAAATTGTAGGGACTGGTAGCCCGATGTGCCTTTGCTAGGTCTCAATATATGTGCTCCAGTGGATTTTGAGAAATTAACGTTCAAAAAAAGATATATATCTGTAACAGCGCTCCGTTTCGGAGCTTTGCGAAGCTGATTGGTTCTTCGGCGTCTGTAAACATTCCAAACAGTCCATAGCGGCCGCCATCTTGTCTCTCGGTAGGATCGAGAGACAAGAGGAGGCCAAAGCGAAGGGGCAAATGACCATAAGGGGGCATAGTAGGTCGTCCCTGACCCCCTAGGTTTGATGTGGAGGCTTTAAAAGGGTCTCGCAGGGCAAAAAAAAAATATATCGTTTTTTTAGTTTTTTGCGTGGAGTGCGCCCGGTTCGCGAACCGGGAAGCGTTCTGGGGAGCGTACTTTCTTGAAAATTAGTGAAAAAAGTTAGAGTAAAATAATAATTGTGAGTGATCAGATGTAGGGTAGCTCTGAGAAGAGCTTTTGGGTTTATGGTACATTTAGGTACTTATAAGTAGGTACCAATGCACAGTCTTAAATTCAAAATGAAAACTCTGTTGCCCTCATCTGAGAAGTGAACTCCATCTCCTCTGTAGATATCTTGCATGTAGTAACGCAAGTTATTGTTGTACAGGGAGCCCATTCCATGGTCTCTCATGTAAGCTGAAACAGATTTGTTTACATGCTTCCTCGACTTCTCAATTTGTGGACAAAATTGGTTTGACCACCTCCATTTCTGTCTTTGGCATATATTTGAATATACCAAGGCAGTCTGAGGAAAAAGTGCCATCAATTGCTCAAAGGTGTCCTTTAAAAGCATTTCCAGACCTACCCCAGTCAAAGTGCCCAAATCATTACCTCCACAGTGCACAATTAACAGGTCAGGTTTTGGCAAATGCATAAAGGTTTTCACCAATGGTATCAATTGGTGACATTTTAATCCTCTGTGGCCAAACCACTTAATTTCCACATCTTGTAAATTGAGGTTAGGTAAATTCCTGTTCTCAGCATACCTCTGAGCCCAATAGATGTAACTATGTCCAACAATCCAGACAGAAAACATGGTGAGAGAAGGTTCTCCTGCAGTCAGATGAAGTGTGGCAATGAAATGGCAGTTGAAAAAATAAGAGTTTAAAATGAAAAAAACTGTGGAGTTTCTGTGTTAATGAAGCAGTAACAGTGATTGGTGGATTTTGATTGCTGAAAACAGAAAGTTAGGGTGCATGGATGAGTTGTTTGAAAGATGTATTTTGAGTGGTGAAGAAAAAATCATTAAATGAAAGAATGCACTGGATATGAGGTGCACTGAGAGTTCAGAGTTCAATTGCAACATTGTTGTGTGAACTTGCAAACACCAGAGGTCTTCCAAGACGTGGTTGCCATGCAGAAAAGGCATGAAATGGCAGAGGGGGGAAGGGTTTTCATTTGAAAAAAAGTGAGGGAAGAGTTTTGATTGGGTGACATGAGAGATATGTGTGAAGAATTACAGCATTTCTGTGCTTTTGATAGCTGCAGACTCTGGAGTGCATACCTTTTGCTCTGCTGAAGACAAATTGGTGTGTTTCTGAGACTGTTTTGAAACTCAAAGTATTTGCTAAGGTGAGAAAAGATTTCTTTAATTTAGATAGAAAATAGTGTGCTTTAAGGAGAAAATTATGAAGAATGTTGTGTTTTTTAAATGTTGCTTTGTCTCAAGTGTTTTACAAATAGATTTTGTTTCTTTGAGAAATTGTAATTGGAGAAAATGTGAAGTATTAGTACTGACAGGGTTTTTATGTGCATAAGAGCTGTGGAGTGTTTTCAAATTATGACTTGTAAATCGTTTTTGAGAAAAAGCAATGGTTTTAATATTGATGACAAGGACATAATGGTGTCTGCTTCTTTATAAGGTAATTGAGAGTCTCTGATGTTATTTTTCCCATTTCAATGTAAGAAGTTTGTCTGTGGAGCAAATTGCTTGTAAATATGCTCCCACCTGTGCATGGCAAATTTAGATTTTGAATGTTTGCGTTACATAGGCATGTTAAAGGTGACTGAAACATGCTGCAAAGGCAATCAAAAAACGCTTTTATGTGTCTTAAGGACATTTTAAGTCATTTCCCCATGTGCAGTGTTTTCAAATTATGAGTTGAAAATCGTTTTTGAGGTAAAGGAATGTTTTCAAAATTTATGTGCGCCATATGCCCCCAAATTTCTTTTTCAGGGGTGCAGCAGGGTGTTCTTGAGACACCCCTGCACCCTCGGAAAAATTCGTAATTTGCGATGAGGTAATTGCTAATCGCAAATTGCACCTTCATTCCTATGGGCCTCCTGCTGCATGGAAATGAATGGGTAATTTGTAACTAGCAAATAGCTCATCGCAAACTAGGAATGGTAAAGAATCGCTATTTATTCCTTAAAGTTCGCTATTTAGGAAATGCAAAAAACTTTGATGATACATATGGCGGTTCATCTCTAACAAGATAAGAAGCATAGGGATAGATTTATGATGACTGGCGCATCACCAGGGATGTGTTAGTCATTCTGTGCCGCTGTTCCGTCACCTATGGTGTGCTGCATTTACAATGCGGCGCATCATGGGGCAAAAACAGCACAGATGCGTGACGTATCTGTGCCGTAAAGGTGGCGCATTGCTGGAGTTGTATCGCAAGTGTGATGAAGCTCCAGCAAGGCTCAGGGGTGTCCCTGTCGCAGGGTTTTCTGTTCTCACACAGAACTGTGGACAGAGGATTGGAACCTCGGCAAATTAGGGTGCCCCAAAACTCACCTTAGTAATCAAAAACCCCTTAGCAAGCTAGGTACAGTGTCACATTGGATATAACAAACTCTCAATGTTTAGACAATCCAGAATATGAACTTATAGTACCTCAGGATACGTGGAACTCATGAACAGTCGGTCGTTATATATTTCTTAGAAACCAGAACATGGAGTTAAGAAGAACACATGTGTATTTGAAATGTTTATTTACTAATGCCGTCTTCTCAGGCGTAGTATCTTAGATAATAGAAGTACACATATTATCAGTAGCAAAATTACCAGCATAGTTACTAGTACATAAAAAGCGAATGGTGACAGTATGTTAACATGCTGTAAATGAATAAGAGTTAGCAACACTTATAAACAGCCGCGGGCCGTGGAGGGAGTTACGGTGGGGCAGGGAGGCGGGGAGGGGGAGGGGCAGGGTGGGAAGGGCTCCACCCTGCCCCTCTCCCTCCCCGCCTCCCTGCCTCACCGTAACTCCCTCCACGGCCCGCGGCTGCTTATATCTGACCCTCCCTAATACACATATTATATTATTTGCTAAGAAGGTCTCTTTGTGTTGGTTTAGGGCGTGCCCATACTTTAGTGTCTTAGATTTGAAGGAATCACATCAGCATACACCAGCTCTCTCTTCATGTGAACCGCATCAAGTGTTGTGTATGTGTGTTCGGCAAAGCAATATAAAACCCGCCTCATGCCCAGAATTGGCAGAAGCTGCACTTATGTTATGAGTATGAAGTCGTGGAGATCAGACCTCATAACAATTCTGTATCGTGTTGTTCTTGAAACTTCAGCAGTCGCTGTACAGATATAGTTTAACAAGCAAAGCAGATAGTAGAGCAATAACATATTATTCTCATGTAAACCACGATGAACTACTAGGTTGAAAGCTAAAGCAACAACTAAGTGTCGTGTGCAGAAGTTGCAAAAAAGGAAAAATGGCGTTTAAACCGGTAATGAGCCCATGCTAACTTAACACGGTGTAAAGATATCCAGGATCTAGATGACACTTCCCCATGATCCGGAAACGAACTGAATAAGATAATAGAAGTGGCATCTCATGAGAGCAGATTGCAACTTTATATGTGGACGGTCCGCAAGGTAAAACATTAAAAACTAGGAAAATTTAATGCTAAAGAAAAATAAAACAGCCAACTACTTTATCGAGGCTTAAGCCAATAGGCAAGCTAAATAATAAAAACTTGACAAATAATTCAATGAATTGTCAATGAAATGCTAGTACTCAGCATATCAAACATGAAAAAGGTCTATGACATAACTGTGTATGCAAAATAAGCTGCAACAGCCTCCAATAGGAAGTCACCGTCTTCATCCGAAAAGAGTTCAGCCATCCAATTTAAAAGCGGAAAAGAACATACGTGCTCTCCCAGCACCGGATCCTCTATCACCATCAGAGGACAGCTCGGTGGGTTTTCAAGAAAGCTCTGTTCCAAGAAAGACTGTGTTGCCGCCAGTAAATTCCAGGGACCAATTAGTCCATGCATCAATGCCACAGCCATAATCCTTTCGCCAGGACAAACCAACTCGTGAGTAATGATAGGAGTCATCAGCTGATTAAAGTCGACGTCAGGAGAAACCGGTCCGCAGAGACACAAATCAATGGCCCAATCGAAATCACAGGTCAGGCAGTGAAATACAGGCTGGACACAGGTGAAGTAGGAGAATCGAAAAGATAATCCATATGCCGTGCTTAATATCGCCAACGGCATTGTGCCATAATATTCAAGCATGCGATTGCGGAACAGCGTCAGCAGCTGCAGGGCGGGAGCTTGCACAGGAGGGACATCCATATTTAAAAATGTAAAAAAGCACAAGAGCATCCGCTGGTAATGCAAGTAAAAATGGGAATCCACCAAGCACAGTGGAAAAAATAGAATGAAAGAAAGCAGGGATGACTCCAAAGATTTTCTCAAATGAAGTCACGAGACCACTGGTAACAACTTTAAAAAAGTGCGCCAGGCCCTTTGTGGAGGACGCGTTAAAGATAGTCCGAACCATCTTGCTGAAATGGAAAGGCAAATCTGTATTTAAAAGGGTCTGCACCTCTGTACGGGTGTTCGCTATGTGAAGCACGAAAGTTTCACGGGCCGAACTCAAGGCCACCTCTCTCTGAGACAAAAGAGCTCTTATTCTTGCCATGCCGTTTAAATCTGTTCCCAAGGTTGGTATTTGTGGCCAGATTGAAAACTCCCTATGTTCATGTGTGGGAGGAAATAGAACATTTCTGCAGCAAATAACCCGTTCACTTACTGTTACGATAAAAGGAATACTTTTAATTAACCCAGAACAATCTTCATTATTGAGCATCAAATAACTACCATTTTCCAACAACTTGAACGTGGGGATGATAGCAGGAACTGGCGTGCCTTGCAACACGCACGCCATATTTGGTCGGTGTTTGTTGCATGAACCGTGTAACTGTATGTGCCTACACATTAGTGAATGATCTGGAGTCTCAGTGCATTCCTCTCCATTCAGATAAACTTCTTGATCATCTTTGAAACATCTGTATGTGTATGGAAGCGACCAGACCTCATGAAGAAAACCACTACCTAAAGGTGCATAACGACCTATTGGTATATATTTCATACAATTTGAAAACTTATATAAAGCAAAAGGCAGCGTTATTAAACCGTGGATAAGGCACGTTGCCAAAGCAGCCAACCTTTTGGATTTATACTGGAAATGTTAAAGGAAGAATTATGGAGTAGGGCCTGTAAATCTTTAATGGACAACCGAGTAAAATTACTCCAACCATCATATTCCTCTAACTCCGGGATAGTAGGGGTGTTTAAATTTTTTAGAAGTAGCCAATCCAAAGCATTTGGTCTGGGAAATTGTTTCATTCACAAACAACATATGATTTGGGATGAGATATGCACGGTGCAAAGCCTCAGTGCCTTTTACCTGCCAGGTTCGTGAACCCCAAACTGATGTAGATCCTGGATATCTTTACACTGTGTTAAGTTAGCATGGGCTCATTATTGGTTTAAACGCCATTTTTCCTTTTTTGCAACTTCTGCACACGACACTTAGTTGTTGCTTTAGCTTTCACCCTACCTGCGTCAAGATCTATGCCTGCTTCAAGCAGGCGCAGGGTTTTGATGCAGCTTTGTCCTATCTGATTGTAAATGCGGCAGACTGTGGGTGGTAGAGCAGCGGTGCACGTTAACTGGTGCATCTCTGGGGATGTGCTAGTTAATATAAATCTGCCCCTTTCCATACATACTGAGCATGTCATGAATGATGTAATATGTGACATCATCAGCAGTGGATTACGGGTAATAGTATCTCTAGTTTACTCCCCTATAGCTGTCTTTCTTTTAACATAACTGTCTGTTTCCTTCCCTTATACTTACTGTTTTTTTGGTTCGCTTCCGGTTCGCGTACCGGCGAGCGAACTGGGAAGCGAACTAAGAGAAATAGAGGTTGGCACAGTTCCAAATATTGTACCAATTTTTTAATACCGGGGAGGTAGTTCTGAAAAGAACTTTTTTTTTATTGTTTTTGTTGTTTTATATTTTTTTAATTCTTTTTCTGAACATTTTTTTACTTTTTTTGAATTTTTCTGAACAGTTTTATATTTTTTTTGTTTTTTTTTTGGAGGGGGCAACGAAAACGATTCATTGTAAAGGGCTCAACAGGAGCAACAAAAAAAAAAAAAGAATTTATTGTTTGGGGCGTTTCGGACAAACATGAGCATGATTGTCAATAGCTCTGTTGATCAGAGTGATGCTACTTTCTCCGTAGCAAATGAATCCACTGCAATGTACGCAGACTTGTTTTACTTCACGAAATCTCGTTTGTATATTTGGCACCATCTCCCTGCCCTCTGGTCCCGTTACTTCCGGTACAACAGATCTTCTGGCCATAATAGGGAGATTATCTAGGTCGTTACGAAACTGTGCAGCACTGTAGTTGTTAAGATGCCACCTAGTCATATGGCGATGCATTGTGTAGTTTCCGAAACTGTATTTTTTGTCGGTCCCTCTGGACAGTCTATCTTGACATATAAGGCAAGTTACGTATCTTGCATTTACTTTTTTCTGACCTTTGGGAATTTTAAAAAATTGCCAAATGAAGTTTTCTTTCCGGTGAGACGTCCTGGGCTCCTCAGGCAAAAAGTGCCTCTCTTCGTGCGCTTCGTCCTGTTCCTCTTCTTCCTCTTCTTGCTGAATTATAACTTGAGCAGGTGGTCCACTCTTCCTTGGATGTGGTGGAGGTGGTGGGGAAGCACCAGCTGAAGCTACTAAAGAAGCCATTGCTCACTGGTAACAAAGGGTCTTTCTCTCACAATGATGAAAGTCAGAGTGAGGAAAGAAGGAGGGATTTCATCATTTGGGAAAAACAATAGTTCTCAACCAATGAAAAGTGTTCATTTTAGATTATATGACCTAGTCTTACATCATTAGGAAACCAAAAGTGAAATGAACCAATGAAAAGTGTTATTACCAAGTCACATGACCTGCTGTGTTTACGTTACGCGCTTTGCAGGGCCTCCCGGTTTGCTTCCAGAAACCTGCGCTTTGCGCCTCGCTTCGCGTACCAGTTCGCTAACGTAGCACGTCATATGACGTATCACGCGACAACGCGAAACGTCATGTGGACGGGAGGCGTCACGATGTTGTTTTCTAACGCGGCAGTTGCGGTAAAGAAACGTTTACCGGCTCGCGGTCTATTTCGCGGCATCAAGGTTCAGCTAACGGGAAGTTTCCCGATTCGCGAAGCGGGAACGAAGAAAAAAAAATATTTAAATTTTTTTTTATTAATAAACATATAAAATATATTTTTGGATTTAAAGAAGAATACATTTTACAGCTACAGATATTAGCTGTTAAAAAACCAATGAAATTCACTGAAAAAACCATAGGTTATAGACCATATATAGTTAGGAATTAGCATTTAGAAAACCTTATTTTACTCACACAAAACCATTGAAATTCCATATATAGTTAGTTGCACTAACTATATATCGCGCACCCGCAATCCACTGCTGATGATGTCACATATTACATCATTCATGACATGGTCAGGTGACATCACTGATGACATCACTGATGACATCTCAAATGACATCACTGATGACATCTCAAATGACATCACTGATGATATCTCATTTGACATCAATGGTCACATCAATGATGATATCATTAATGTGACAATACAATGCATCTCCTCACACTTTAATATAACCTCTGTTACACCCAGTGTTAAATACAGAGTATAATTTTTGAAACCATTGACACACCAATACTAGTTACTACATACGCACTCACTGATTCCTACGTCTACACACACATTCACCCATACAATCATTCATACATACAATCACTCATCTTTACAACACTATCATATGCACTCATACACCTATACAGACACTCACACTCTGCCACTCATCCATGGAGTTACTCACACACCTAGTCAGTCCTGTAAAGAATCAATCACACTTCCATTTTCTAATCTACACAGTTAAACATAGAGTACCTTACATTTTCAAACATATACTAACACATACTTACTCTCTTATAGAATCACTGATACAAGTACACATTGATCTGCACAGAGTCACACACCTCCCAGCCAGCCATACACACACTCAGTCTCCCATACAAATACCTGTGCAACCAATCAATAACCCATATAGCTACTTATATAGCTACTGATCAACACATGCAGCAGCTTGCACAACAACAGACATACTGATGCACACTTTCAGACAGTTTAGTCACTAACCCGTGCATTTAGTAAGACGCATTTAATCACTCACTCATACAGTCAATCACGCACCTACTAAAACCTTCATTCAGACACTTATACATCCACTCATTCTTCAATATGTAAGACATATTTTAACTTTACAGAAGCATACAGTCACTGGATGTTGTCACTTATACATCCACTCATTCTTCAATATGTAAAACATATTTAAACTTTACAGAAACACATAATCACTGGATGTTGTCATCAGTGATGTCATTTGAGATGTCATCAGTGATGTCATCAGTGATGTCACTGACCATGTCATGAATGATGTAATATGTGACATCATCAGCAGTGGATTGCAGGTGCGCGATATATAGTTAGTGCAACTAACTATATATGGAATTTCAATGGTTTTGTGTGAGTAAAATAAGGTTTTCTAAATGCTAATTCCTAACTATATATGGTCTATAACCTATGGTTTTTTCAGTGAATTTTCAAGGTTTTGTAAATGCTAATTCCTAACTATATATGGTCTATAACCTATGGTTTTTTCTGTGAATTTCATTGGTTTTTTAACAGCTAATATCTGTAGCTGTAAAATGTATTCTTCTTTAAATCCAAAAATATATTTTATATGTTTATGAATAATTTTTTTTTAAAATATTTTTTTTTCTTCGTTCCCGCTTCGCGAATCGGGAAGCTTCCCGTTAGCTGACCTTGATGCCGCGAAATAGACCGCGAGCCGGTAAACGTTTCTTTACCGCAAGTGCCGCGTTAGAAAACAACATCGTGACGCCTCCCGTCCGCATGACGTTCCACGTTGTCGCGTGATACGTCATATGACGTGCTACGTTAGCGAACTGGTACGCGAAGCGAGTGCCAAAGCGCAGGTTTCTGGAAGCAAACCGGGAGGCCCTGCAAAGCGCTTAACGTAAACACAGCAAGTCATGTGACTTGGTAATAACACTTTTCATTGGTTCATTTCACTTTTGGTTTCCTAATGATGTAAGACTAGGTCATATAATCTAAAATGAACACTTTTGATTGGTTGAGAACTCTTGTTTTTCCCAAATGATGAAAATCCCTCCTTCTTTCCTCACTCTGACTTTCATCATTGTGAGAGAAAGACCCTTTGTGATCACTGAGCAATGGCTTCTTTAGTAGCTTCAGCTGGTGCTTCCCCACCACCTCCACCACATCCAAGGAAGAGTGGACCACCTGCTCAAGTTGTAATTCAACAAGAAGAAGAAGAAGAGGAACAGGAGGACGAGCACGAAGAGAGGCAGTTTTTGCCTGAGCAGCCCAAGACGTCTCACCGGAAAGAAAACTTCATTTGGCAATTTTTTAAAATTCCCAAAGGTCAGAAAAAAGTAAATGCAAGATACGTAACTTGCCTTATATGTCAAGATAGACTGTCCAGAGGGACCGACAAAAAATACAGTTTCGGAAACTACACAATGCATCGCCATATGACTAGGTGGCATCCTAACAACTACAGTGCTGCACAGTTTCGGAACGACCTAGATAATCTCCCTATTATGGCCAGAAGATCTGTTGTACCGGAAGTAACGGGACCAGAGGGCAGGGAGATGGTGCCAAATATACAAATGAGATTTGGTGAAGTAAAACACACCTGCGTATTTTGCGATGGATTCATTTCCTACGGAGAAAGAAGCATCACTCTGATCAACAGAGCTATTGACTATCATATGCAAGTTTGTCCGAAACGCCCAAAATAATAAATACTTCTTTTTTTTGTTTTGTTGCTCCTGTTGAGCCCTTTACAATGAATCGTTTTCATTGCCCCCTCCAAGAAAAACCCAAAAAAATATAAAACTGTTCCGAAAAATTCAAAAACAGTAAAAAAATGTTCAGAAAAATAAAAAAAAAAGTTCTTTTCAGAACTACCTCCCCGTTATTAAAAAATTGGTACAATATTTGGAACTGTGCCAACCTCTATTTCTCTTAGTTCGCTTCCTAGTTCGCTCGCTGGTACGCGAACTGGAAGCGAACCAAAAACAGTAAGTATAAGGGAAGGAAACACACACTTATGTTAAAAGAAAGACAGCTATAGGGGAGTAAACTAGAGATACTATTACCCATAATCCACTACTGATGATGTCACATATTACATCATTCATGACATGCTCAGTGACATCATCAGCAGAGGATTGCGGGTTTTTTGGCAACATGCCTTATCCACGGTTTAATAACGCTGCCTTTTGCTTTATATAAGTTTTCAAATTGTATGAAATATATACCAATAGGTCTTTATGAACCTTTAGGTAGTGCTTTTGTTCATGAGGTCTGGTCGCTTCCATACACATACAGATGTTTCAAAGATGATCAAGAAGTTTATCTGAATGGAGAGGAATGCACTGAGACGCCAGATCATTCACTAATGTGTAGGCACATACAGTTACACGATTCATGCAACAAACACCGACCAAATATGGCTTGCGTGTTGCAAGGCACGCCAGTTCCTGCTATCATCCCCACGTTCAAGTTGTTGGAAAATGGTAGTTATTTGATGCTCAATAATGAAGATTGTTCTGAGTTAATTAAAAGTATTCCTTTTATCGTAACAGTAAGTGAACGGGTTATTTGCTGCAGAAATGTTCTATTTCCTCCCACACATGAACATAGGGAGTTTTCAATCTGGCCACAAATACCAACCTTGGGACACGTTTCAACGGCATGACAAGAATAAGAGCTCTTTTGTCTCAGAGAGAGGTGGCCTTGAGTTCGGCCCGTGAAACTTTCGTACTTCACATAGCGAACACCCGTACACAGGTTTGCCTTTCAATTTCAGCAACATGTTTCCGACTATCTTTAACGCATCCTCCACAAAATCCCTGGCACACTTTTTTAAAGTTGTTACCAGTGGTCTCGTGACTTCATTTGAGAAAATCTTTGGAGTCATCCCTGCTCCCTTTCATTGTATTTTCTGCACTCTGGTTCGTGGATTGGCATTTTTACTTGCATTACCAGCGGACGCTCTTGTGCTTTTTTACATTTTTAAATATGGATGTCCCTCCTATGCAACCTCCGACCCTGCAGCTGCTGACACTGTTCCGCAATCGCATGCTAGAATATTATGGCACAATGCCGTTGGCGATATTAAGCACGGCATATGGATTATCTTTTCGGTTCTCCTACTTCACCTGTGTCCAGCCTGTATTTCACTGCCTGACCTGTGATTTCGATTGGGCCATTGATTTGTGTCTCTGCGGACCGGTTTCTCCTGACGTCGACTTTAATCAGCTGATGACTCCTATCATTACTCACGAGTTGATTTGTCCTGGCGAAAGGATTATGGCTGTGGCATTGATGCATGGACTACTTGGTCCCTGGAATTTACTGGTGGCAGCACAGTCTTTCTTGGAACACAGCTTTCTTGAAAACCCACCGAGCTGTCCTCTGATGGTGATAGAGGATCCGGTGCTGGGAGAGCACGTATGTTCTTTTCCGCTTTTAAATTGGATGGCTGAACTGTTTTCGGATGAAGACGGTGACTTCCTATTGGAGGCTGTTGCAGCTTATTTTGCATACACAGTTATGTCATAGACCTTTTTCATGTTTGATATGCTGAGTACTAGCATTTCATTGACAATTCATTGACTTATTTGTCAAGTTTTTATTATTTACCTTGCCTATTGGCTTAAGACTCGATAAAGTACTTGGCTGTTTTATTTTTCTTTAGCATTGAATTTTCCTAGTTTTCAATGCTTTACCTTGCGGACCGTCCACATATAAACTTGCAATCTGCTCTCATGAGATGGCACTTCTATTATCTTATTCAGTTCGTTTCCGGATCATGAGGAGGTGTCATCTAGGTCCTGGATATTTTTACACCGTGTTAAGTTAGCATGGGCTCATTACCGGTTTAAACGCCATTTTTCCTTTTTTGCAACTTCTGCACACGACACTTAGTTGTTGCTTTAGCTTTCCACCTAGTAGTTCATCGTGGTTTACATGAGAATAATATGTTATTGGTCTACTATCTGCTTTACTTGTTAAACTATATCTGTACAGCGAGTGCTAAAGTTTCAAGAACAACACGATACAGAATTGTTATGAGGTCTGATCTCCACGACTTCATACTCATAACATAAGTGCAACTTCTGCCAATTCTGGGCATGAGGCGGGTTTTATATTGCTTTGCCGAACACACATACACAACAGTTGATGCGGTTCACATGAAGAGAGAGCTGGTGTATGCTGATGTGATTCCTTCAAATCTAAGACACTAAAGTATGGACACGCCCTAAACCAACACAAAGAGACCTTCTTAGCAAATAATATAATATGTGTATTAGGGAGGGTGAGATATAAGCAGCCGCGGGCCGTGGAGGGAGTTACGATGGGGCAGGGAGGCGGGGAGGGGGAGAAGCAGGGTGGAGCCCTCTCTACCTTGCCCCTCCCCCTCCCCGCCTCCCTGCCCCACCGTAACTCCCTCCACGGCCCGCGGCTGCTTATAAGTGTTGCTAACTCTTATTCATTTACAGCATGTTAACATACTGTCACCATTCGCTTTTTATGTACTAGTAACTATGCTGGTAATTTTGCTACTGATAATATGTGTACTTGTATTCTCCACCCTGCTTCTCCCCCTCCCCGCCTCCCTGCCTCACCGTAACTCCCTCCACGGCCCGCGGCTGCTTATAAGTGTTGCTAACTCTTATTCATTTACAGCATGTTAACATACTATCACCATTCACTTTTTATGTACTAGTAACTATGCTGGTAATTTTGCTACTGATAATATGTGTACTTTTATTATCTAAGGTACTACGCCTGAGAAGACGGCATTAGTAAATAAACATTTCAAATACACATGTGTTCTTCTTAACTCCATGTTCTGGTTTCTAAGAAATATATAACGACCGACTGTTCATGAGTTCCACGTATCCTGAGGTACTATAAGTTCATATTCTGGATTGTCTAAACATTGAGAGTTTGTTATATCCAATGTGACACTGTACCTAGCTTGCTAAATAGTTTTTGATTACTAACGTGAGTTTTGGGACACCCTAATTCGCCGAGGTTCCAATCCTCTGTCCACAGTTCTGTGTGAGAACAGAAACCCTGCGACAGGGGCAGCCCCGACCCTTGCTGGAGCTTCATCACACTTGCGATACAACTCCAGCAATGCGCCACCTTTACGGCACAGATACATCACGCATCTGTGCTGTTTTTGCCCCATGATGCGCCGCATTGTAAATGCAGCACACCATAGGTGACGGAACAGCGGCACAGAATGACTAACACATCCCTGGTGATGCGCCAGTCATCATAAATCTATCCCTATGCTTCTTATCTTGTTAGAGATGAACCGCCATATGTATCATCAAAGTTATTTGCATTTCCTAAATAGCGAACTTTAAGGAATAAATAGCGATTCTTTACCATTCCTAGTTTGCGATGAGCTATTTGCTAATTAGCCGAATGTAGCCCAATGAAGCCCAATGTAGCCCAATGTAGCCCAAAGATGGCCGCCAGACACACATAAAAACAAATGTAGCCCAAATATCAGCCAGATGTAGCCCAACTATAGCCCAGTGACAGAATGACCAATCAGCTTCGCAAACCTCCGTTACGCGAAGCGGAGCGCTGTTACAGATATATATCTTTTTTTGAACGTTAATTTCTCAAAATCCACTGGAGCACATATATTGAGACCTAGCAAAGGCACATCGGGCTACCAGTCCCTAATATTTTGCCAAGTTTCGTGCAAATCCATTCAGCCGTTCAATTATTATTTTTATTATTTTTTTTTGCCCCGCGGGGCCCTTTTAAAACCTCCACATCAAACCTAGGGGGTCAGCGAGGATCTACTATGCCCCCTTATAGTTATTTCCCCCTTTGTTTTGACCTCCTCTTGTCTCTCGATCCTACCGAGAGACAAGATGGCGGCCGCTACGGACTGTTTGGAATGTTGACAGACGCCGGAAAACCAATCAGCTTCGCTTCACAAAGCTCCGTTGCGCGAAAAGTCCGCGAACCAGAGCGCTAACCGGTCCGCTGTTACAGATATATATCTTTTTTTAAACGTTAATTTCTCAAAATCCACTGGAGCACATATATTGAGACCTACAAAAGGCACATCGGGCTACCAGTCCCTACAATTTTGCCAAGTTTCGTGCAAATCCATTCAGCCGTTCGGGCTAAAAGTGAGGCCAACCGCCCTATGGAAAACTCAATGTTAAAAACACGTTTTGGGACCCCCCTTTTTTCTCGGCCCCCACTGGACGAACCCCCCCCAAATTTTCAAGGGCTGCTCAGAAACAAAATGTGCCATTTTCCTGAAAATTTCAGCCAATTCCGTCCACAAACGCCAAAGTTATTAGACATAGAATTTTCAAAAAACCCATAGAGAAAAAATCCTAACTATATATACCTACTGGCGACCGCCAGTAGGTAATATATATATATATATATATATAATATATTCACACACACTCATGTTTGATAATCTGATGGAAAGTGTAGTGCGCTCTTCTTAGAATGTCCACAGACAGCAATCTATGTCTGTTTTGGAACACAACATAACTTATGATGTCTAGTTATATGTGGTCCCGGTCAGTGCTTAACCATCCTTGCTGATATGCTATGTTTGCAAACATCTGTTTATCTTACTTTCTGTGACTTGAGAGATGTATGTAGTATCCACCATCTCACCATCTATACACCCCATTGCCTTCTGCTGTCTTGTTTGCAGTCAGTAGTATTCTGTTATCATAGAAAACTGCCCACCTTCAGGCCACTAGGATCATTCCTATACCTCTTGACATGTCCAACAATAAAGCTTCCTGTCTGAACACCATGAATGGGAGAAGTCCACTAGATCCCTCAATGGGAGCTGCAATGATGTAAGGATTGTATAATTATCACTCTCACACAAGTAGGTAATAAATATTGGTTAGTGGTATATCCTTGTCCTGGTCATGTGTCCTTTATATTTAGGTAGTGTTCCGACTTGGCGATTAGATATTATATGGACCCTTGCAGCACCTGAATTATTTTTTGTGTTGAAACTCCGAGTCCCTGTCTGCTACTTTGCAGACATCTTGAACATTACACTGCACCTTCTTTTCACCTGCACCTCCTACTGCCTCGCCTGCCCCACCCCACCCACAGCTCCAAAACCTACAGAACACACCAGCAGCACCCAACACCTCTCCCATTTGAGCACCCTCCAACACACATTAACCCATTACCCACATGCCAAAATCATGTATGCTTCTTAACACCAACTCACTCAGCAAAAAGCCACAGAGATCGGAAGCCTGCTGGACAACGCTGCCTCGGATAGCCCCTGCCAGACCCCACCCTATCAGGTTTCAGAGCCAATCAGAGCACCAAGACAACTCTGACCACCACAACAGAAGACATCCACACCCCATTTGACAGAGGAGAATCAGCCACCCTGAGACTTCTAGACCTCTCCGCAGCCTTCAACATCGTCTCCCACTGCATACTCATCGATCATTTATGCCAGATCGAAATCACAGATGTAGCACTCAGATAGATGGCATCCTTTCTCACAGGGCACACTCAGAATCCATCTCCCTCCCTTCACCTCACAACCCAAGCACACCATCTGCAGAGTCCCTCAAGGCTCATCCCTCAGTCCAACCCTCTTAAACATCTACATGACGCCCCTGGCAGATACCCAAGACATTAACATAATCTCCTATGCCGACAAACTCGAGCTCATTCAAATCGCTCTCAACGGACACCACCTCGACGAAGACCAACTTCCACAACTGCATGAGGAACATCTCAGCCTGGATGGAGAACAACTGCCTGAAGCTCAACGTGGGACAAACGGAATGTTAGACCTGGTATCATTGGCGTGAGTCTCCCTGCCATTTTTTCTGATTGCCTCCTCTGTTTTTAGTAGCCTTGCTGGTTTTGGATGCTTTGGGCACTGTGCCACTGCTATTCAGTGCCACAGTGCAAGTGCTCCCTATGTTAAATTGTTGTACTAATTAGAGACTCCATGATTGGGTTATTTGATGTACTTGTCAGACCCTAGTACAGTGCACCATGTGACCCTATGGCTTGTAAATCAAATGCTGCTGGTGCGCTTTCAGCACTGGTTGTGCCACCCACAGATGGAGCTTGTAAAGTGTGTCTCAGGCCTGCCATTGCAAGGCCTGTGTGCAGTCTGTGACTGTCGACTTGGCAAGTGCACCCACTTGCCAGTCCCTAAACTTTCCCTTTTCTTCATATCAGACACCTCTAAGGTAGGCCCAAGGGCAGGGCGCATTGTAAGGATAAGGTAGGACATGCCCTGCTGTGTGTAGCATGTCCTAATAGTGAATTACAGCCATTTTCGTTTTTCACTATTGCAAGACTATCTGTTCCCCATAGGCCAGAATGGGCAGTTTGATTATTACATCTTATAATCCTAACTGACTCTGGGAACATGGTTGAAATTTGAATTTAGTATGCCTGAACTCAGAATGATAAAATACATACATGGTTTTAACATTCTGTATTTGAAAATAACACATTTAGAAAGTAGGTATTTTCTTGCGTAACTATCCAAGCCTGCCTCTGCTAAGTTGTATATTCCTTGTCTGGAGTTTAAGTGACAGGGGCTGGGGGATTCCAGGAGACAGGGTGAGTCTGCACAAGGCTGAATAGAGAGATCTGCATGCAGAAGGGAGATAGGAGTTGCACCTGGGACCTGAATAGGGCTGTGCCTTCCCTCCACAATGCTGGATACACCTCCAGTGGTGAGTCTGATGTCCATGGCCTACACTGTGAAACGAAAGAAGGAGTCTTGTCAACAAAGTGCTCCAGGACTGACCAGAGCTGGTTTGGACTAAGCAGAGGCATCTCTGCCTTCAGAGAACAAAGAGAATTTGAGTGTAAATATGGGGACCCAGACCCCAAGACTTTAGATCACTTCTAGGAACAAGAAGTACCTTTTGCCAAGGAGAAGAACCAGCAGGAGTTTGGACTGCCCCTTGACAGTGTGCTGTGTTGCTCGGTTGGCCTGCAGTGGTGTCTTTATTGCCAAGGAAAGAAGAAGGAACTTTTACAGAACTTTCATCATCTTGCAGAATATTACTCCAAGGGCTTGAACTTGTGCTTGCCTCCTGCTGAAGTCTCAGGGACAAAAGACTTCACTACAGGCTCCCTATGAATTTCCTTGCACGGAATTCTGTCTACAGAAGCCTGCGTGTCGCTGGAAGCGTGATGCATCGAGAAGAAGTCATAGTCGCAGCTGTTGCCACTGCATCGCCGGAGAAGCGTGTCATCGCCGCCGCATCACCAGAGAAGCGTGCCTTCGTGAAAGCTGTTACCCAATGCATCACCGGAGTAGCGTGTAACCGCCGCAAGGTCGCCGGCACATCACCGGAGAAGCGTGTCGCAGGGCCTGTTGCAGCTTCAGAGCTACAGAGTTTGACGCATGGCTGCCGGGCGTGCACGCATCGTCTTCACATCGTTGAATCAAGGGCGCCATCTTATCACATCGCATCGGATCGTCGCATCGCTTCGAGGCACCATCTTGTTGAATCGCAACCGGAACGCATCACGAGAATCTATGCATCACCTTCTCTACGATAAGGAACAAAACACATCCCCTACTCTGCGCAAGCATTGAGGCGCGACGCATCGTCTCCCCCAAAGCAAGGAACCGACGCATCTCCATTCCTGCAAACCTTTTGTTTGTTTTGCTTTACGCATTCAGGTACTTTTGTGAGAACTTTGTCGCCTTCATCACCAACTTGAATTAAGTAACTTCTACCATCTTTAAACCAATTTTAAGTACAGTATTGTGGATTTTTGTCGTTTGTGGTCTTGTGTTAAGTCTATATAAAGAATACTTATTTTTATAAAAACTGGTGTGGTGTCCATCTGTAGTGTTTTCACTGTATTACTGTATACATTCACAAATGCTTAACACACTGCCTCTGAGATAAGCCTATCTGCTCATGCCAAACTACCAAGGGGGTGAGCAGGGGTTATCCAGTAGTGTAATCCCCTTTCCCTGACTTAGAAGCAAGGGTCCCTATTTGGCCAAAGGTGGATACAGTTGCCAACTAAAGACCCCCAGTTCTAGCATTGGTGGCAGCGGTGGGATTCAAACCCACGCCTCTGAAGAGACAAACACGCCTTTCTTTGGAATAACTCCTGGTGGCCATCAGACCTCGGACCCATCCCCACTCCAAAAGACCATGCCCGCAACCTCAGCATCATCCTGGACAGCGAGCTCTCCAAGAAACGTCAGGTCAACGATGTCTCTTCAGCCTGCTACCACACTCTCCTTATGCTCCATAAAGTCTTCAAGTGGCTCCCCAACAGCACCAGGAAAATGGTGATGCAGGCCCTCACCACCACTTGTTTGCGCTACGGCAATACACTCTAAGCATGCACCACCTCCGAACTTGTGAAAAGACTCCAGAAGATCTCCAACGCAGCAGCCAGACTGAGCCTCAAACTGTTAAAGAGGACCCACGTCACCCATCCAGAAAAGATGCTATTTCAACCTAACTGACTTGCTACCTAACAAAGCCCCAGGCCTTGACAGATTACCTGGAGATCTTTTCCGCTCCCAGCCAAAAATCTGGGCGCCGTACTTGGCTGTTTTATGTAATGCGGTCCTTTGGGGAGCTAAGTTACCGGACACCTGGGCAGGGGCCGAGATTGTCCCAATTTTTAAAAAGGGCTGCCCTTTAGTGCCATCAAATTATCGACCGATTAGTCTCTTGGATACTTCACAGAAGCTAATGGGCCGAGTCCTCCTGGATAGACTGCTGGGGTGGATGGAGGAGCATAAAGTATTGACTACCCTTCAGGCCGGCTTTAGAGCTGGAATCTCGACCCTGGACCAAATTCTTAGGCTGCAGGTCCTTTTTTGGAAGACAGCAAGAGTAGAGGGTGGCAGCCTCTACCTTGTCTTCGTAGACCTGCGGGCCGCTTTCGACCTTGTCCCCAGGGAGAGTTTATGGAGGGTCCTGAAAGAACTAGACCTCCCGCCCTATCTATTAGACGTCCTGAAGCGTTTCCATGCAGGGAATTATGCCCAGGTGAGATGCGGGAAGAACGGGGAACTATCAGCTCGCTTCCCCGTGACCAGAGGCGTACGCCAGGGCTGTGCCCTGGCTCCCACGCTCTTTAGTCTTTATATAAATGGCCTGGTGGGTGAATTGGACAATGTCAGGGACAGTGACGCTCCATGGTTGGCCACTGGTCGGGTGCCTGCTCTGATGTTCGCAGACGACACCTTGTTGTTGTCTCGAACATCATCAGGTATCCAGAGGGTTTTGGACGGTTTTGTGTCATTCGATGGGATTGGAAATTAATTTAGCAAAGACGAAATTTATGATCTTTTACCCCCCAAAGCGCACACGCCCTAACCCTGTATTAAATGGTGTCCCGCTGGAAAGGGTGAGAACCTTTGTATACCTGGGCGTCACCCTGACTGAAGATTTCGGTTGGGGCCCACAGGTATCCAAATCTGCTCTGAGATTGTCGCAGATCGTAGGGGGCATTGGCAAGTTCCAGAGAACAACCCTGTTTAAGCCACTTCCCCAGCCCTTGAGATTTATGAGACACAAGCTAGATCAGCTGTGACGTACGGTGCAGAACTCTGGGGCCATAAGAGTACACCAAGCCTTCTTAAGGTGGAGCAGGCCTTTATGAGGAATTTGGTAGGCCTCCCCCAGAGCACCCCGCTAACACCTCTGAGACTAGACCTAGGTTTAGAGCCCATCTCAGAACTGCTAGCTGCTCGACCTCTCCTGTATTGGAGAAGGCTTTGGACAGTACCTGAGCTCGAGGATTATAGAGCTGAATTCACTGCAGTTTGGGGGCAGTTGAAGAACAAGAATATTCCCTGGCTAGCCCATATTAAAACCCTTGTATATCAAATTGGTATGCCCCAATTATGGGAGACCCCGGAGGAGAGCTGCCCGGAAGTGAAGAGAATAGAGCTCTTGGCCTCCTTGAGACATTACAACCTAAGTCTGCTGTATAGCTCGACAACTTTGGGCAGATTGTCCACAGAATTTTTGCAGGTAAAACTTGTGTCCAAGAGGGAGGAGTTTTTGGACTTAATACAGCCTCCCCTTGCAAGAAAACTCTATACACAATTAAGACATGGTTGCCTACCTATTGGGACATTTACTTTTAAATGGGATGGACGAAAGGAGGGAACTTGCCCAATCTGTAACAATATTAAAGAGGATACAGTTCATGTTTTATTCTTCTGCCCAGCTTATAGTATAATACGGAGATGCTGGTTGGCACCGTTATACAGAAGTCTTGGCCTAAGGCAATGTGTAAAAGCTGCTAGAATTTTAAGATATGACACCTCCCCTCTTATTGTGTTTGCGGTTTCACGGTTTTTACATGGTATGTGGCGCAGAAGGCTCACTTTAATGAATTGTGATAAATCGTGATTAATTGTGATGTTTGCTACCTTTCTTTTGATAACTTACTGTTTAATAATTTTTTAACCATGTATTCTTAATTATTTATCTATTTTATCTTGTGTATGTACATATTTTACCTGTGCTTTTATGGTCTATGACCGCAATAAAGTTATCATTGCTATTTCAAGCATCTGACCCACACCTACAAAACCACGCATGAACAAAGACCCGCCTACATGACCGCCACCTGAATTGCCACCGACCTCCCAGGAACCTCTGGTCACCTCGCCCTCGAACAGGTACCACACATTCGCTGCTTTCACACCAGAAGATTATTTTTCTCCCACCTTGCTGCCAAGTACTGGAACACCCGGCGGCTACACCTCCATATTTCACCCTCGTTGACTCTCTCCAGGAAGGGACTCAAGACCTAACGCTTCGACTGATACCCAGAGTGCCTGGATACCATTGTAGGTGATTAGTAGTGATATATAAATAACTCCTGATTGATTGAATGATTGATCCTATTGCTCACAGAAACATGGCTGACCACACAATCGACAATCAACATTGCCAAGGCCATCCCCATCTGATACAAGATTGTCAGGTAAGACCACTAGCACAGATCTGGAGAAGCATCTAGAAAACGGAACAGATGCCAACTCAGTCACACTCCTAGACAGCCTTGAAAACCTCGGGCTAACCCAAAGCATCTCTGATCCCACCCATGCACGGCACACATTCAGAATTCTGTCTACACATCCTTCAACAAAATCATAGTCAACACACCCACACCCATCACCTGGACCGACCAACACAAAGTCAGTTTCACAATAAACATCCATCACCGACACTGGAGAAAATTAGCTGAGGTGGATAAGGCTTCCGCCATCCACAGATCAAGTGGCCACCTAGTATGTGACATCAACAGCTTCAAGAAGTGGATCACCGCTTGCGTAAAAACCATGGCCCCCGCAGATATAGCCACATAGAAAAACCAGGACACAGTCCAGCTGATAAACAGCAGATCTCAGAGTGATCAAAAGAAAGTGCAACCAATTAGAACGGAGGTGGAAAAAAACGGGGAAGTGGATAAAGACATGTTAAAATCCACCCTAAGACGATTCCACCAGCAAATACAGGAAAGCAAGGGGAAGGCCATTGACAACCTCAACAGCGTCAGCTCCAACACCAGCAAAGAAATATTCTCCCTTTTCAAGGGTTGTACCACACCGACAGAAGCCACTAGCAACAATAAGCCAACTCACGAACTATGGAACAACAACTCAGACTTCTTCTGCAGCAACATAAAATATATATTAAGCTGCAACTTTGTCCCACAACCATACCCCATTAACCTTGCCATAAGCCTACCGGTGGCAGGCAGGGCCTACAAAATAACCTCATAGGACACTATCAGCATGGCAAAAACACAACACATATGGAGACCTCCAAGGCCCTGACGGACCCCGCCCCATCATGCCTTCGACAAAGGATAAACCCCCATCAGCAATGCCCTTACCCCAGCCATTCTCAACACCTACATCAACACTGCCACCTTTTTGGAGTCCTGAAAGCATGCATCCATTAACATCCTCCTGAAGAAGTCCTCAGTCAACTCAACCAAACATCTACAGACCGATATCCCTCCTTCCACATGTAACTATGGTCCTGGAGAAAGCCATCAACCAATGCCTAGCCCATCACCTTGCCAACAAATAGCATCTTGATGCCACACAATCAGTCTTCAGATCGAACTACAGCACTGAGATCGACTTGCAACAATAGACGACTTCAGAATGATCCTTGACAGACAGAAATACTCTGCCCTCATCCAGCTAGACCCTTCTGCAGCCTTCCACACCATATCCCACCCATTCTCATCAGACGACTCCATGACATGGGTATTCAAGGATGTGTCCTCCAATGGATCTGCTTGTTTGTCATCAGAATAGCCCAAACTGTCAACATGTAACCATACTCCTCAGAAGCACAGGAACCCATTTGCAGAGTCATGCAGGGCTCCACACTCTGTCAGACCCTCTTCAACATATACAATACCCTGCTGCCAAATTTCATCTAGGCTCACAACATTCTCACCCACACCATGCAAATAATATGGTCCCTCTCAGACAAAACATCCAGCACTAGGAATAAATTCACAGCATGCATGAGCGAAGAAGCCACATGACATGGATCAAGTCTAACTGACTAAAGCTGAGCGCGGACAAGACAGAAGTAGTGATCTTCGTGAAATACACTTTGCTGTTTGGACTCCAACTCGTGGCCAACAGATCTTTGACCCGCTCCTACAGATAGAACCTCAGAATCATTATAAATATCAAACTGGACAGGTCCCCTCAAGTTAACGCACAAGCATCTTCCTGTTTTCACACCCTGCACATGCTCAAGAAGATCTTTACGTAGCTACCGAACAACACTAGGAAAACGGTCACACAAGCCCTCATCAACAGCAGACTGGACTGCAGAGCACCCTATGATCAGGAATAACCTACCAACTCACAAACAGACCTCAGACCATTCAGAACGCAGCAGTCAGACTAAACTTCACTCTCCCATGTAGCGCTATGATGACACTTTACCCTAAGGAAAATACACAGGCTCCTGATAAAACAAGTGTGTACACTTTAAACTCCTCACCCACACATACCAAACACTTCACAACACAGGCCCTGCCTACCTGAACAGCCACACACAATTTCACCACCCCTCCAGGCACCCCCATTCTGCTAAACTCTCACTAGCATACCTCCGCACATACACAAGCGTAGATCAGGTGGTGGTGCCTTCTTATACCTGGCTCCAGAGCCTCCTCCACCCTTCTTGAATTCAGCAAGAGAATAAAGACCATCTTTAACTAATCCCACCTGAGGCGAGGTGCACACACTTGCTACAGTGCCAGAACACCCTCAGAGGTGATAGCGAGCTATAAAAATGCAGGTAACATAACATAACGTAATGACATGTAGCTTGAGTCCTGTGAAACAGCGAACATGGCAACCCATGTTTTGGCATGCTCTTTCCTCTTTGGGTATCTCACTGAGAAATACAAAGTGCAATGGGTGAAATGCTTGACATATTTTCAGACACTGGTAGTTGCCTATCACTTTTCTTGCACTGTGCAACGCTGGACAAGGACCAGCCAAATGTAAATCAGAATTGGTCTGCCTCCACTAAGAAAGGAACAATCTGTACTGCTAGGCCAGGTCCCAGTGGATAGGAGCACAGCCAACACAAAAGTGGTTCGGCCCATCAGTGAGGAGCAACTTAAGTACTCAGGCACAGTGAGCAAGTCAACCTACACCTAGGCTTATCCACTTACAGTATCTCACTGAAAAGAACAAAAACAATAATGCTCGGTGTCATACTTGAATGAATCTTAGTCATTGGTAATCGTTCAGGCTAAGTTCCAGTCCAGCCCTTTTTGGCCACTGTGCTAGCACAGACAAAAGCCTGTGAAATACAAGGGGTTCAGATTCATTTAGGGTTCATTTTTGTTTCTATCAGCGACTACAGTAGCTTATATATTCCTACTCTTGAGAGAAATAACATTATAGAAACAGAGGTGGGGAATATATTGTCTTGTAAATGGGGCTCATTACTTGTCTATGGGCCCTAATGAATGGGTTTAGAACAGTGCAGATGACACTTTTGTGTTTGCAAATCTTGGTATTTTCTGAATCGCAAGATATATTCAAACGCAAATTGTTCATCTCTATTGACGGGAAACATCATTTACAACGCAACTAAAACAACGCACTACCATTACAACAAAACTTTTACAATGCAGGATCCATTACAACGCATGCCATTACAACACATGCCATTACAACGCATGCCATTACAACCTAAGTATAGGTAAGTATTTAATTTAATTTTAACCCCTACACCATCCAACACTTACCCTACAATTACGCCCACCTGGAGTTAGAATAGTAATTTTAACCCCTACACTATCCAACACTTACCCTACTATTACGACCCCCTGGAGTTAGAATAGTAAGTTTAACCTCTACACTATCCAACACTTACACTACTATTACATTCCCAATAATAAAAATAAAAAAATTCTTACCCATACTTACGTTGTAATGGCATGCGTTGTAATAGCAGCTACGTTGTAATGGCATGCGTTGTAATGGCATGCGTTGTGATGGATCCTGCGTTGTAAAAGTTTTGTTGTAAAGGTATGCGTTGTGAAAGTATGCGTTGTAACGTCATACATCCCTACTGACTTGCTACTTTAAACATAGCATGATCTAAGTTTAATTCATTATTTGTTTTTGATGCATACGATGTGTAATCTGTATATTGTATATCATATAAAACTGCTAATTACTATGACATGCATTGCATTCTGCATCACTTCTGCTTCGAGTTGAAAAAGATTTTCAGAGGACCACTGTGTCCCTAATGTCATCCATCCCAATATCTTTTGTGCTAGGTGTCCTACGATGGGCAGATAATCGCCCCTGCCATTTACTTGCCCCTCCATTGCATGTGATGCACGTGCTGATCCCCTCCAGCCCTCATTCTCACCTGTGGTGTGGTTGTTACACAGGCTGGAATTGCAGTAGTGTATTAAGATGAACGTGCTGTGGGTTTTCCAGCCCACTGGTCCTGTGGCACCTGGATCATGCATACAGCCCTTACTGATCTCAGACCCTGTGGAAAAGAAACACACACATGTGAAAAGAGTCACTGTCTCAATACATGCAAGCTGAGCCAACTGGGCTTTAGGACAGGCCCTTCACTTTGTTTTGTCACTCTCAGTATTGAAGAATGTCTTTACATTAAGTAATGGTATCGCCTGTATGTTTGATACAATCTCCACCTGTCTACACTAGGCTGCACACAGGTACTGGTGGGGGTGGGAGAATGTACGGGGGGAGGGGGAAACCGTAGTGACAAATGCATAGGTGCAAACACATTGCTTAAAACATTGAAGAATGTCATGTCTAATTTACAGAGGGTTGAACATATTTAAGTCATTAGTGTTCCTGAAGCACTGTATTAGAATATATCACAAGTGAGAACAAACTACAGAGGACTACTGACTACAGAGGAGTACAAACTACAGACTACCGAGCTTTACAAACTACAGAGGTCTACAAGCCACAGAGGCCTATGAACTACAAACTACAGAGGACTACAAACTACAGAGGTCTACAAATTACAGACTACAAAGCTTTACAAACTACAGAGGTCTACGAACTACAGAGGCCTACTAACTACAGACTACCGACCTTTACAAACTACAGAGGTCTACAAGCCACATAGGCCTATGAACTACAAACTAAAGAGTACTACAAACTACAGAGGTCTACAAACTACAGAGGTTTACAAATTACAGACTACAAAGCTTTACAAACTACAGAGGTCTATGAACTACAGAGGCCTACTAACTACAAAGGTCTACAAACTACAGGGGCCTACAAATTACAAACTATGGAGGTCTACAAACTACAGAGGCCTACTAACTACAAACTACAGAGGTCTACAAACTACAGAGGTCTAAAAATTACAAACTACATAGCTCTACAAACTACAGGGTTTTACAAACTACAGATGTCTACAAACTACAAACTGCAGAGCTCTACCATCTACAAACTACAGACGGTCTAAAAACTACAGAGCTCTAAAACCACAGAGGTCTATAAACTATAGAGTTCTGCAAACTTGAGATGTCTCCAGATGTCTACAAACTACAGAGGTCTATAAACTACAGAGATATACAGACTACAGAGTTCTGCAAACTCCAGAGGTCTAAAAACTACGGAGGTTTACAAATTACGGAGGCCTACAAACTACAGAGGACTACAAACTACAGAGCTCTACAAACTACAAACTACAGAGGACTACAAATTACAGAGGTCTACAAACTAAAGAGGTCTACCATTTACATACTAAAAAGCTTTACAAACTACAGAGGTTTACAAATTGCAGACTACAAAGCTTTACAAACTACAGAGGCCTACTAACTACCCAGTGCAGCGGTCTACACACTACAGAGATCTACAAATTTCAAATTACAAACCTTTACAAACTACAGGGTTCTGCAAACTACAGAGGTATAGAGACTATACAGAGGTCTTTAAACTACGGAAGTATACAGATGTCTACAAACTACAGAGGTCTTCAGATGTCTATAAACTACATAGGTCATCAAACTACAGAGGTATAGAGATTACAGAGGTCTACAAACTACAGAAGTATACAGGTGTCTACAAACTCCAGAGGTCTGCAAACTCCAGAGGTCTACAAACTACAGAGGTATATAGACTACAAACTACAAACGTCAGAGGTGCACAAACTACAGACATCTATTGAATGTTTGTTGTTACTAGTCCCTGTTGGAAACTTCAGATAAATCATAAGTTTGAACAAATGTATACATAGAAACATGAACTCTACTGGCACAGTAACCAGCAAGATTTTGCAGTTTACTTTCAACTTAAGTAATGTGCACATTTTGTTTCATTTTATTCAGTCTAGGGACATCTTAGGGGCTGTGGTCAATTCTCCTCAATGTCTTGCTAGTCACCTACTAATGAAACATAGTCTCTGTTCCCTGATGTCTAACCCCGTTTCAAGGCCTTCAGGCTCATGGCCTCTGTGGGTCTATGGTTTCACTGTCCCCCTATGACCTCCATGTGGCCAATATCTCATTGACCTTGAATCGCTCTTCCAACACCCCATAGAATCCTTAGCACCAATGAGCAGGATCACTTTATTCAGCTAGGACTTGAAAACCAGGACAGCAAAAGTCCTGAGCTACAGCAACGGGAAAGATATTTCTTGAAGGCACTATCTGGGGACTTGAAGGTATCATTAGTCATCATCTGCATTTTTTTAATATCGTTATTAGCATTTCAGTTTTATGGCATGTTGCTTTACACACGATGAACAGTGAAACCTCCAGGACCTCATTTATGGGGTTGCGGCGTAGAGCAGCACTGCAAGTTACCTCACTGCTTTGCCCTACGTCAAAGTGAAAGGGCAGGAATGCACCATATTTATCCAATCGGGCTCATTCCTGTCCTTTACCCCAGCACAGCTTTGCCAGCCTAGGGCCAACGCAAGTAACCGTGCACCATGGTGCAAGGGTGCCTGTTTTGTTGGCAGGTTTTTTTTGTGCAGGAAGGGGCACATTCCTTTACAAAAACAATCCATAGTCATTTTTCTGTTTCTTTGTGTGCTGGAAAATGTGGCACACATGGGAAAAGAAATAAACAAGGAGAAATAAAGTTATTTCTCTTAGTTACGCCTCACCTTGGTAGGCATAAAGTTTTGGCGCATCCCCAGGTTGACTTGGTTTTGTAAACATGGGAAAGCTTCAAAATCCCGGGATGTTGCATGAGAACACCCACCGCAACGCCCATGGAACATCTCTGGAGCGAAGAGTAAGGCAATTCAGCACTTTGCACGCCCTTGCACTGCCAGAGCGTCACAAAAACTGATGCTCCGGCGGCGCAAGGGTCTCATAAATATACCCTCAGGGTCTTCCAGGTTCACAACATTCCTCATGGCAAGACCCCATTCAATTGGAATGTCTCTAGCAGCCCATTTGAGTTAGTCGTCATCTGCCCTTATACTTTACTAGTCAATTGAGAAAGCTATGGGCTCGTTAGAGGCCATGCTTTGAGTTTTAATAGTAAGGCAGCACGTTGGGCAGATCTGATGGCATGCAGCTCTTATGATCACTGGTTGTCTGTGTTACTTTGCTCAAGCAGAGTATAAGTAGCCTTAATCTGGTGGCTCAGTCAACCCTATGGCTGAAGCCTTGACATGTCTAGATACCGCTAGGTTGACCATTTAACCAGCACAAGCATACTTACCTCTCCCATTTGACGAGTGAAAATATGAGGACATGCATTGATTCTCCAGACCCGTGCAGTTCTGGATGTGGATATTGGTCTTATTACAGTAGTCGCCCGAAGAGCTGCAGCCATAGTTGTAGCACTGGAATCCATTGGTTTCATTCCATTCTGGGCCTGAAAAAATTGAAAAGAGAAGGTTGGCTGCAACAACACCAGAAAAGCCTCTATCTGCCATCTTAGATTGGGATCTGCTATTGGGCTCTCCATCATACCATCCAATAATGCTCAGCAAAGGCAGGCAAGAATTGGGGTATCTGAAAGACTCCTGGGGCTACAGTCAGCGGTCAGATGAAACACCTTTTGGACTCTGATGTGAGTTGAGAGGAGCATCATTCAGATATCTAGACAAAACATACATTTCTGAGAAGTGGGCAAAATTCCAATGCGGAAAGAGGAAACAGGAATGTCACCCTTTTATCCACTTGTAAAGCAGAATCGTGCATGATCTGCTGCTCCATGACCTGAAATATTAGCATTGGTAAATACATCAGGTTTCGCCTACTGTATTAATAACAAGAGGTGTTGGAGCAATGTTTGAGTGCAGGGAGAATGGTGTGAGTGCTCTTTGTGCAGGGTGAGTGGTGCGTGTGTGAGGGTTGGTAAGTGAGTGCATGGTGATTGAATTTGCACTCACTCTGAAATAGCAGATAACTTTGCAGAGAATTTGGAAAGGTCAAATTGTTAAATTCACATACTGCCCACAAGATCCCTGAATGTGAGCAGTCTTGCGTTTCAGCGGCCATTGAACGAACACTGGACTGTGCACTTCCTAAACAGCTCACTGTTCTACTCAGCCTACAGTTCAAATGTATGTATATGACAGCATGCACTTGCAGGCATTTTCAGATTCCAAAAATGTTACTGGTGTAATGTCCTGTGGGACACATTCTAGTGTTCCGCAGGAAGCTTTAGTCCCAGCCACTCCCTCGAGGGCTGGACACACTGCACCCCCACACCCATCCATCACGGGTGCCATGAGTGACGTGGCTCCATCAATAAAAGGGCCCGGGTGCACATACTCGAGGCCAATTACTATACCATACAAGCTGGTGTCTGTGTCCATCATTCCCTCCCATGTGGGCCGAGGCCCAACACTACCCTGGCAATGAGACCGGTAGCCCACACTGCATGCTTGCTGCTCGGCATTTCATTGTCCCTCCTGGGGGAGGATACGTGCTCGAGAGGCGGCACCCCCACAGCGCTGTCCGCGGCCACCAGTGACTGCCGCGATGAGCAGGCGAGACACTGCTCTCTACAGTTCACGGAGCATCGACCAGAATCTTGCCGTGCCTTAATCCCCACTGATGGGAGAGTAAAGTAGGGAAGGACGGACTGGCAACCCCGGTGAGTGTGGGACCCCGTTCACCACAGTGCCTGCAGGGCCCAGCGACCCGCGAGTGAATCCCCGCTTCACCTCCTCTCACCGGTGCAACTGCCAGCCACTCAGCGCCGCCACACTGCATGTGCGATGAGGGGACATGCTAATGCCGCCACGAGGAAGAGGACATGGCATGCGAGGGCACAGCTCCCTGCGCAACATGGTTAGCCCGCCCCAGCGGTGAAAGGTGCCCACACTGGCAGTCCAGTCCCATCCTGCTGAGGGATAAAAAGATTTTCCATAACATGAGGAGCATCGGACATATATTATGTTAGCATGATGTATCTGTATACCCTCTTTGCTTGATATACACATAACATAATCCATATATGTTTCAGTTGGTAGGAAAAAGTTTATTCTTTCCCCCGTGTTTCTAGTACTAACAGAGTAGGCCGAGTACCATACAGACGCCATCTTCTTTCTTCTGACTCAGACCCGAGCTGAGATCACGTGTCACTCCCCAGTAGTTGTCAGGCCCCAGTTCATTTGAGTTACTGAGAGCAGCTGAAAGTAAACTGTTTTCCCTATGTCCTGGGACTCAAGGTCGCATCTGGCTTAGGGTGCGATAAGCGCATTCCAGGAGGCGCCGTGCCTACACTCCCGGGCACCAGGACGAAAGGGAGTCACCCCTCATGACCTTCCCAGTAATAAATAGTAAAGCTTTGAACTAATCATGTGTGCCATATATGGTCCTTCCTTAGGGCCCGAGGGGCAATTGGTGTTTTTCCTTTTACAGTGATTATATGTGTTGAACTGAAAGTATATAACCTTTGATTTGAATGTAACCCAGCAGTCTTCTCCGCGCACCTAATGGGTGATGGTTGGAGAGGCTCCTCTATAGAGTATTTTTGCTTAATAAATGATTGAACTTACTTCACTGCCAACTGACTGATTATTGGGTAATTGGGGATTGGGCTATTGGTTGGTATAACCCTTTATATTATTTTGGCAATAATTCAGTTGGTGACTCCGGTGGGACTCCGTGATAGGGTTGTCCTTCCCGTAACCGTGTAGAAAGGACAAAGAAAGGGGAGCTCTGGTAGAGCGGGTGGACTGACCGCAAAAATTTGACTTACACCGCTCTCGCGATCAGGGAGCCCCAGCTGCTAGTGACCCTTCGCCAGAGTCCTACGGGCGTAACCCAGGAGCTGACCGTGTTGGTCTTCAGGAGTTGGCAGTGGAGAATACGCAATTGTACCTGAATGCACCAGGTGAGTGGATTGTTTTTTGGTGTCCTTTGGAATGCGCTGCTGAGCAGTGCCTTTGGAGCAGCTAACTGTATTGGATTTGGTGGTCGGTGTATCACGGAGAATTTAGGGGATCTAACGGGGCAGCATTGTGGCTGCACGGGTAGATGCTCCACTGATTTGTTTTGTGAATAATCGAGACGCTGATCGGACGCCTTGGTGTGGCTCGTGTGGTACGCACCCGGCCGGACTGGTCTCGGAAAGGCCTGTGGTTGTACCTGGGTAGCCTCTGGGACATATCTGAAGCGGTGCTAAGGAAGCAGGCTTAGTCAGAATAGTCCCAAGGGTGAACCAGGAAGACTACAGGATGGTCTGTAGGACAGTCTGTGGTTATACCTGTCCGACGGTCTCTGGGTAGTCTTTGGACTGCTTGTTTTTGGTATCTGTTGGTCTGGAACATGAATTGATCAATTCTCCATGAGCAGGAGTCAACGTGCTCTGTTCTTTTGTTTGGAAAGGAAAAACGAGACATGTCATTTTGAAAATGTTTGTATATATATATGCTCTGTGTGTGTTTGACTCAGAGAGTGGGTGAAAATGTTGGGAATGCGTGAACATGGCCATGTTTGAAAGACTGTTTCTTAATTGAGGTGTAACTGTCAACGACCACACGTTTAGATGAAAGTCATTTTTGCACAAAAGTGACCCCGCACTCTTCAAATGTAAATACAGTGTCAATGCAATTTCAGCAATATATATTCATAAACTTCAATTATTCTTATCGTTGTTCTCCCAAGAATTCCAAAGTCAAGTTTCTTCGCCAGAAAAGATTCTTTTATTCACAAATGATGATTAAAAGCAATAGCCAAAGCGTTTTGTCCATGACCGGACTTCTTCAGGGTTCATGGAACGAAGAAATCATTATGGTTCCATGGTGCGAAAAGTTCAAGTTTTAGTAATTTATAGAAAGTAAAGGCCTCAAAGGGTGCCGGTGTGTGAAAAGACGTCAGGAACCTGATGACCAGACGTCTTTTCACACGCCGACACCCTTTGAGGCCTTTACTTTCTATAAATTACATCATTTGTGAATAAAAGAATCTTTTCTGACGAAGAAACTTGACTTTGGAATTCTTGGGAGAACAACGATAAGAATAATTGAAGTTTATGAATATATATTGCTGAAATTGCATTGACACTGTATTTACATTTGAAGAGTGCGGGGTCACTTTTGTCCAAATTTGTTGGGAAAGCCAAGTTTCTTGGCTCTCCAATATTGGGATTCAGGGGATTGTGTCCCAGATCACCAGCACCTCTATATTCTCAACTTATATGGACTTTCTTACCAGTGCGGGCGTAGTAGCCTCAATCCCCTTCTTTGTAGTTTAGATGAAAGTCAACCTGCCCCACCTGAGGGCAGCCCGAGTTGTGATATGTATGTCAAACATGGTATTACCCCCATCTTGTTCAATACGCTATGGCATAAATATATACTAAAGACAATGTGGAATTGCAATGGCCCTTAACCGGGTCTTTCGACGAGAAAAAGATACATTTCTTGCAGGATCGATTGTTTTCTAAGCGAAGTCGGCAGGCAATGTTTGATTCTCTAAACATGTGGCAGAAGGAAGCAAAGCGTAGACGTATCAGGGGGAGAAATTATGTAAAATGAAAGGAGGTCAGACGATTACACAGAAAGCCATAGCTTATGAAAAAGCTCAAACCGAAAAGGGAATTGATTGTGCAGATAGACAATTTAGATCACAAGTAGATAAAACATATGTGACCAGGACTGAGGAAAAGGATGAGTTGGAGGATTTATTAAATACACGTCCACCTCCCCCTTATGCTCCACAACGTATATACCCCGCTTTCCCTTTAACTCCAGCGCAGGCCTCTGCGACCTCTGCTCCTGTTGTTTCTTCTCCCTCCGTCCTTCCGGGAACGTCCTCCATTTTATCTCCCTCCGCGTTCAGGACGGCTACTTTATGGTCTGATGCGTTGCCATCTTCTGCTACGTTCACAGATGTTTTGACTCCCTCAACTTCCATCTGGGCTTCCCAGTCCTCGAGCACGACCCCAACCCTAGCCGACCCAACTCCATCTTGTGATCTGGGGGATCTTGGCGTACGAAGGTTGTTTACTCGTTTGGCGGTAGGACTAGATGAGAAGCAGATGATTGCGAATCAGTCATCCCAGTGGGTGCGCCATCCTATTTATTCTCTGACTGATATATGGAGCACTCTTCGAGTTTATGAGCCTGTAATGCAGCAGCATGCCCTGAAACACATGGCCACATGTCTAATTACTTTATGGGAACAGTGTTTTCCGGGACGGCAGGCTCCCCAAGTGATGTATGCTATTCGGGACAGGGCTCATAAGTCTGAACTCGGACCAGAGGAAGTGTACAGGAATGTTGAGGTTTTATTGAATTATCCAGGGCGGATGCACCAGAAATGTCCATCATGGGACTCTCAGCATCCCATGCGAGAAGTCCATCCTATCTTTCATCCTGAAGTACCGAAATTGAAAAATGATCGCAGCTTCCGGTTTTGCCGCGCTCCCCAGGGGTACACAGAGAGTCCTAGTATTTATAGTCAGGCTCTGAAAGCATTGTTGGATGATTTGATCCTGCCCCCAGGTAATGTGCTTTTGCAATACGTCGATGATCTGTTGGTGGCCTCTGACACCGAGGACAGCTGTAAAGAAGCCACGGTTAAATTATTGTCTCATCTGGTGGCTAATTATAATAAAGTATCTCTTTTCAAATTCCAATATTGTCGACAGGAAGTGACCTACCTTGGTCATCTACTGTCGAAAGAGGGATGCCCAGGAAATTGGTGGAGGGCAAGGAGAAGGAGAACCGGGCTCGGAAGGGGCTTTGTCATCTGCACAAGTGATTTCCCCGGATTCTGTTGCCCCTGCAGTTGAGCGAGAGGCTCGTAGTACCCCTGTTGGAACAGATTCATCATCTCCTGTTTTGTTCTCTGATCAGGAAGTGCCTGGCCATGCTCGATACAATCTGCGGCCCAGAAGACGACACAGTACCCGAGGTGAAGATGGTCAGATTTTAATTCCTTCATGTTTCTTGTGATTCTTATCGGTCACTTTCCTTTTTGTTTCCCTGTATTTTCCTTCAACAGGCCGTAGTTAAATACACCAGGCAAATGTTATTTTCTAGTCCTGAGGATGATCCCAAATTATTTTTGAGCAAGGGATCGAAACGTCGACTTTCTCTAACAGTGCCACAAGTAACCATTGTGTCTAACCTTTGTGACCACTATTTCTGGCTATACTTGATGTATCTTTGTCACTGAATACAAGTGGCCACAACGCTCAGTCTTTGCCTGTAATTGTTGTTTGTGTAAACTATGTTTGTTAATCTATTTCCCCACACTTCCCCTTTGCTGTAAGATACAGGACTGTGCCCTACTATAAAGTTTTTTGTTCGTGCATTTTTGATTTAATCTCTTGAACATAATATGAATAAAACTCCATATCCGGCTGGACATTGGAATTATATAGTAACCTAACACGGGCTATATTTAATTTCTTTTCTATTGTTAAACAATTGCTTAGGACCTTTGGCTCTGTTATGCACAAGCACGATTTATTTATATCCTTACCCTTGTCTCATTTGGGAAGTTGTGAGGCATGGTCCAAATTATTTTCAATGATGTATATGCATTATACAGTAGACACTCAAAGATCTTCGGAAAAAGACTACGAAATGATTTTAGCATATATTGAGGTTCACCAAGGATTTGACCGTAACGGAAATGATGGAGAGGGATCATTAGATCCGAATGCATGTATAAATATGTATACAACACATGAAAACACCACTTGGTTGAGGAATGAAATTTTGGATTTTGCTGAGTTTAATTTCACACAGTACTTCCAACATTTTCAAGAACAAAATGTTACAGATGATAAGGCCATTCCAGTACCCATATTAAATAGCACCTCCGCATTCTGTGTTCAAGGAGCAGGGTACATATCGGTAGGAGAAAGTCGATGTAATTACACCTATCGGTTACGTACCTTTAACTGTTAACTCCTACTAATGTACATTTCGTCTGTGGAGAAAATGCCTATACTTGGCGTCCCCGTGGTTGGGCTGGACGTTGTTAATTGTCTTTTCTTTACCCTCCAGATTATATAGCCCCTCCCAACTATCACAAGGTGTATCGCTTAGACAAACGGAGTCTGCTATTGATAAGAAATAGAAGAGAGATAGATATCACCGACATAGATCAGACAGATACTCCTGAACAGCATTTCATTGACATTGTAAAACGAGTATTTCCTATTTGGGGGCTCATAATCACCAGCAAAGAAGTACGTTGTCTGTCCAGAATAGTTGAAAGGGTGATTAACACTACTGCAGGTATATTGACCAATTTAACTGTAGATCTTCAAGTGATGAGACTCGTTTTGCTTCAATACCGTATGGTTTTAGACGTCATCTTGGCAGATCGAGGAGGAGCATGACGTGTGATCGGCAGTTCCTGTTGTGTCTATATCCCTGACTCCACCCCCTTTGTTCATTTGGCCATTCAGAAGTTACAACGTTTGGCTTCCGAAATACATGCAGAGACTAGTACCTAGTCTCTTTCTGGTTGGTTCTGGTGTCTGTTGTCCACTTGGGGATGGAAAATTCTGATGGTGCTGGCAGGTATAGCCGGTATCATATTCACCTGTTGCCTCTGTATACAATGCGGACCTGCATGTTGCTCTTACTGTGCAACTAAACTCACTTCCTCGATTGCTGGTCCATCCCCAGTGGCGGTAAAAGCCCAGTTAGTTCAGCAAGAAGTCAAGGATCTAGTGCAGATCGTTGAAGGAATAATTGAAGACTGAGCTGTTTTAGTTAGCTCCATCATGCTGAGGGATAAAAATTAGATTTTCCATAACAAGGAGTATCAGACATATATTATGTTAGCATGATGTATCTATATACCCTCTTTGCTTGATATACACATAACATAATCCATATATGTTTCAGTTGGTAGGAAAAGGGTTATTCTTTCCCCCGTGTTTTAGTACTAACAGAGTAGGCAGAGAACCATACAGACGCCATCTTCTTTCTTCTGACTCAGACCCGAGATGCTATCACGTGTCACTCCCCAGTAGTTGTCAGGTCCCAGTTCATTTGAGTTACTGAGAGCAGCTGAAAGTAATCTGTTTTCCCTATGTCCTGGGACTCAAGGTCGCATCTAGATTTGGGTGCGTTAAGTGCATTCCAGGAGGCGCCGTGCCTACACTCCCGGGCACCAGGACAAAAGGGAGTCACCCCTCTTGACCTTCCCAGTAATAAATAGTAAAGCTTTGAACTAATCATGTGTGCCAAATATGGTCCTTCCTTAGGGCACGAGGGGCAAATGGTGTTTTTCCTTTTACAGTGATTATATGTGTTGAACTGAAAGTATATAACCTTTGGTTTGAATGTAAGCCAGCAGTCTTCTCCGCGCACCTGATGGGTGATGGTTGGAGAGGCTCCTCTATAGAGTATTTTGACTGATTATTGGGTAATTGGGGATTGGGCTATTGTTAGGTATAGCGCTTTATATTATTTTTGCAATACTTCACTGCGTGCCGGTTCACCCACTGAGAAAATAACAAGCCACTCACTACAAGTCTCGCGGCGTAGCGACCGTCCGAATCCAGCGAGAGTGCCGACCTCCGCAGTGGCAGAGAGGAGCGCTGCGCTGCCTTGGGCAGCTGCCCGGTGCCGTGCTGCCTCTCACGGAGCAGAGAGCGCCGCCCCTGTATTGGCGCCAACCGAGGAAAGAGGAATCCTGCCTTGCGCTGCCGCATCGTTGGACATGCATGCACCAGAGAACCGTGAGTAAGGTGACTCGGACGCAGTTGCCTCAGTGCCACCGACTGGTCACTCTCCGCACCAGCATCCCCACCAACAGTCGCAGTTTGTACTCGGTATACTTTGTGCTGCGTTGTGCATTAACAGTCCTGAGGGGACCCCACATCCATAGGAGGGTTGAAACGTCGTCGACAAGTTTAGAGAAAGGACCATCACACATCCAGTGTCATTATACACCTAGGCTCTTGATCTTGTATAATTGTATAATAGAATGGTCGCTTCTTGTATTTATGGAAACCTCCAGTTTTAAATTTCACACTGTATATAGTCACTTATAGTTCCATGTTACACTTGGGGACACAACGCACAAAGTATACCGCTTTTTGAATTTAGGAAAGTGTTTTATACCATTTCATTCTGTATCTATAAAAACGCTAAATGAACAAACTTTGCAGAGAGTCCTTTTTGCCCTTCGACATTACTAAGTCCTTTACAAACTTAGCCCCATTGTGCATACATATTGCCTAAATTGTTTGTCTAAACTTATCCAATGGAGCCGTTGTTTTCCTACATAAAACAACACATAATAAAGTCATGGAGGGACCCTGAAGCAAGTCGTGGCCCGAGCAGCATGTTCTTGCCACAACAAACGCGCACAGACAGCCGATAGCTGCTTACCTGCCAAACCACAAGAGCCGCCGCCTCACCTCTCGACCGCTTGCCCATGCGTGTCCGGACTCCAGCACGAGGCCGGCAGCATCGCCAGGACACTGCACCACCTGGTGCCTTCATCTTCCTTTAGAAGAGGCCCGCACTTCCAGGGCAGACTGCCTGTTCCTTCGATTTCGAAGCACAACACTGCCATCTTGTGGCCACCGCGCACACTGCACCCAAACCAAAGGAACACACCACAAGGAAATGCACGCAATGGTGCACAGTCTGTGGTGGTCCTTCAGCCTACAGCGCTACGCCACCTACTAGAGTAATGGGGGAGTACACAGAACCCAGACGAACAGCAAGAAAAGACTAGGGACATGCTAGCACCACTAACCCACCTTGTGGTTGCATCTCCACTCGAGTGTGGCGCCCACTTCCGACACCACTGCCACATACCAGCGAGTATCTTATTCTTGCCCACGGCTTGCAGTAAGGAAGTCGAGAGTCACCCTAACCCAGCTGTACAGGCACCAACTCTGCCAGACAGTCACTGAAAAATGGGGAACTCTAGAGAGACACTATCCAGTCAGGCTGCAACCAAGTACTTCCTGCAATCTCTCCAGAAACTGCTGTGTGCACCACATGCTTCAACGGGCTGTCTCTCCAGGGTGCCCCGAGTCGCTCCAGACATGGCAAGCCATGCCCCAGACTGTAGGACGTAAAAAGTGGCCCTATGCACACCGCAAGTGAGAGCAGCACACACCCAGGTAAAGGCAAGGCATGCTGAAGAGCCTGAGCACTGCTCCCAATGCCACCGCAGAGATCAGCAGAAGTACGCCCTCAACAGTTCAAGGAAGAGGAGCACCAAACCCACACCCAGCAAAGAGAAACCAAGAGGCCAAGACCACTCCAGCGCAGGAATGTGCCAAGAAGCAAAGGACAGCGAAGCCAAGCAAGACGGCAAGCCCAAAGAGAAACACGCGAAGGCGGGTTGCATTGCACGCCACCCCAATAGGCCACTCTGACTTTCTAAAGGAAAAGACTGTTGCATAGTACCGAGCGCTCCCAGAAAGCCTGACAAATTCCAGCCCCAGCAACACTGACCAAGCTCAAGCACCGACACCAAGTGTGCTGCAACACAAGCCCCATCATCACGAGTAGAAGGCCAGCCATAAACTGCATCCCCTGAAGAGAAATGTCCCCGTCGACAGGGTAAGAAAAGAATGGTGCAGACCATGCAACACCCGTGGCCGCTCAACGCCACCATCGACAGCGCAGACATCGCGTCATTTGCTCTTCCCAGTGTACAGGCACACCACGTGCCAGGAAAGCATCCAAGAAGCGGACGGAGCACGCAAACTGAGAGGCGCGAACAAAACCGCGCCCATGAACCTGACTGCACAACCAGGCACCCAAGAGATAGAGACATCTCCGCAAAGAAACACTACTGAACGCAAGTAGGAGAGCATCCATGTCTCCACTGCCCCAGCGAAGCACCGCAGTGGGCAGAAGGTAGCACGGAGTGTCCTCCCTCGCACTGCCTCAAGATGGAGTCGACGGTGACCCAACAGGCAAGAGAGGAGTCGCACACCCCACGTGGCAGGCCGCCACAGCTACATGCGCTCTGACAACCAGCGACACGCGACCAGACGTCATATCGCCCAGCAATCAAAGAGTGCGCCGGAGCGAAAGCAGAAGCCAGTGCCATGACAGCGCCGCATCGAGGTCCAAGTGCCACGTCCTCAAAGAAAAAAGAGAGTGCCAGCCTTGTCACCACGAAAACCGGATGAACACAGGTTGGCTGAACAGACCAATAAAGGGAGAAGACTGAAGACTGACAGCAAGCCAAGAGCACACCCTGACACACCAGACAGTCACCAAGGCTGACCGACGTCCCAGGGTACAGCCTCACGGATGAACCGAACATAAGCCGCAGAAAGCGCAGACCGCGTCTTATCCCAACGCTTCTCCAGGCGACCATCCATCCCCGTGCATCGGCAGTCTAAGTCAATCAGCATCCCTGCTCCTGTCCTGCACTGAGTGCCCGACCTCACACCGCCTCAAGATGGAGTCGGCAGTGGCCCCAAAACAGGCAAGAGAGGATCTGTACACTCTACGTGTCAAGCCGCCACCGAAGATCGACCTCAATAAGGCTGAGACACCTGGCTGTTGAGTCCCTCCTGACATCCAAACTCTCCCAACAAGTTAGCACCACCTGTCATTCCAATTCACCTACATGGCTGGCAAACGTCATCAAGCCAGCCATCAGCACATGCTTCCAACACCACTCCCTGAGTACCGATGGACTGGAGTCTGACATCGTTGCCACACCAGCCGACGTAAAGAAATCAGAAGCCACCTGTGAACCTGGCCTACACAGGAACCGCAGCAGCGAGTGGAAGTCTTGGCCAAGACTCATCCACCCGTGAGAGTTGTGCATTCAACGGGCTGTCTCTCCAGGGTGCCCCGAGTCGCTCCAGACATGGCAAGCCATGCCCCAGACTGTAGGACGTATATTATAATAAATGTTTAGAGTCAAGCAGAGTGTTTTGCTTCACATGAGAATTTGTTTTTCTATATTAGCAGCCTTGCTTTGTCTGAACAGTGAGTGCCGAGGCCTTCAAGGTTATTTCAACACAGTGATTGTTGTTCGGACTGATCAGCGCACGTTCTAGACATAACATATATGCAGCTGTGGCCACCTCTGATTTTGGCGTGTTAAATAATGCTCTGCATAGGCATGATCACACACACTTGAAGAACATTCGCATGCTGAGAGCTGGTGCAGAATCTGATGTGATCTATTTCTGCTCAGTACCAGAGGTATGGAGCCGCCCTTGTAATCCAAAGAGACCTTCTGTGGATATAAAATAACCTACTAGCAAGGGAGGGTGAAATATAGGTATATTTAAACCTGTTTCCATTTAGCATTGTAACATGCTTTCTCCCTTTGTATTTTATGGAATGGTAACTATGCTGAAAATCTTGTTGCTTATAATATGTCTGCTTGCATTAGCTAAGATACTGTGCATGAGAACACAACATTAGAAATAAATATTTCAAACTTGCTCGTGTCTTCTTTTACTCCCTGTTTTGGACTGGTATGAGAGTATAAACGAAAGAGTGTTCATGTGTTCCACATTGCCTGAGGTAATCTAAGTTCCATGTTCTGGGTTGTCTAATCATTGGTGGTATGGAAGAAGCAATGAGATATTGATGCTAGTCTGGTAATGGGATTTTGGACACTAAGGTGAGTTTTGGCACACCCTAATTCACTGAGGCTCCAAGTCTCTATGCACAGTTCTCTATAGGAGCAGAATCCCTCCTACATGGCGCCCATACGATGGTGGTCTTATTACATGACGCTTGAGTAGTACTATCAGTCCTTAGCCCCTTAACTATTATTTCCGGATGACTGTGGTAAATAAATAATTAATTACCGGTACTATTTTTGAATACATTAAGAATAACAGATTGCTCAATAAATAAGAGGCAAGATCCGAGGAATCTGAGGTTATCAGGCTTTAATCAGGCATAAGGGAAGGGACAGGATCAGGACAGCCTGAAATAAAGTGACATCGAAGGCACGGGATGGCAGCTGCAGCTCTTTCATCATAATTCAACATATATATAGTAAGACATTTCAATTACATTACATACAGTAGGCGTAACTAATGACAAGCGTAAGATAAGGAGACATGGGTGTGAAAAGAAGGCGTGCACAGGGCGTGCACTTAGACATGTGATGAGAACGTCACAGAAGTGTCATGAAATGGGCGGAAACATGGAGGGGGGCTACCTGAGCAGCTGGAACCTTTAACCTAGTGGTGCGCGCAAACGGGCCATGACGTATATCTGGGGAGAACTGGGGGCTATGACTTCTGTACTAAAAGAGGAGACTAAAGTCTGAGAGGTCAGGACGACATGTACCTATAGCATATCTGGTATCTGGTGTTTGGAGAACATGTTGATAGAATCTAAATGTCATCAGGGCAGAGGCTACTTGACACTAAGACTGGTGCATGCATCTATTCTACATGTATTGCGTGTGCTAGGAATATTCTATGAGTATTAATACAGTATTTCTCTTACATGGAGACAGAAATACTAGACCATAGCTGGAGATGTTTATACGGTTCGTTAGCTTAGGAATGTGAAGAAGGAAAGCTGGACTGATAACTAGAAGCATAACATATTCTTGGCAGACAGGCAGGCAGAGCCAGGCCGGGCACCGCGCTGCGCGGCGGAAGTAAGTGAAGGGTCAGGGATGCAGGTGGGGGCTGCATCGCTCCTCGGAATGGGTTCAGGAGACTGGAGCTTGAATCTGGTGTCCGGGCCCTTTTGAGGCCTAGAAACGGGGACAATTCAATGAACTAACGTGCACACTGTAAAACGTGGCAACATAGGCCTAATACTCGTTGCTTTCACGAGAACTGGAGACTGGCATACTAGAGTTGGACACAACTATAATTGCGTCTTTAATCGATCATAGGGGGATATATGCATATCGATCATGCACATATAACATAGGATGGGGAACACGTAGGCACATATGGCAAGGCAAAATTTACTTTTCCACATTCCCTCCTTGTGCCCTACGTTTCCATCAGGAAACATCAATATTCATGATACCATCTATCTGTTCATATAGCATCATTTGCTCGTCTCGAATTGTCTTGGAACAGGATTTAGGACTAGGAATACAAGAGGTAGCACACAAGCCGCAAATCGCAGGGCCACATTGTAAACAGAGGCAGCAACTGAATATGATCATTACTGCTATACCTAGGAATGACAATACTTTCCATCCCCAGGCAGATATGATATTCCAGAGCCAACCGGACCATGTCCAGGTGCCTGGATTCTGGTGTAACTGATGGGCAATTTTATGAAGTCTGGTTATAGCTGAATAAACAGACGGCGCATTATTAGGAATGAAAATGCAGCAACTAGATCCGATGACTCTACAAGCTCCTCCTCTATCGGCCAGTATGACGTCAAGGACGAGACGATTTTGGAGCACGACAAATCTCATAGCAGATTGCTCTTCAGTTAAATTACCTAGAGCGGAAGTAGTCTCATTCACTACTGCTTCAAGGGTTCTGGTTAACCTACGTATTAACTTACTATTCTGGACTGGGCCTATAAAGAAAAAGAATCCTTTATTGAAGTCTTGATACTGTTCTAGAGTAGTTTCAGTTTGATCGACAATTGGGGACTCAGTCTCCCTTCTATGTCTAACGTGTACTAGATGTGTGTTTCTGTGATAATCGGATGGGGCTAGAAAAACTGGTGGCAGTAGGAAGGCAATATAACATGTTCCATCCCAATCGAGGGGCAGACGAACATATGCGGTCTGACCACAAACAAAATAAGAATGACGTGAGGCTTTGAAACTAGATTTCCCACTGTCACTATACTCGACCATAGTAGTACAATCACTATGTCCTACATGTGCGGAACCATTCTTTCTGACACATAGTTCGCCTTTAACTGGTAGAACTGAAATAGCAGGCAAATCTGGAGTAGTATCGGACTGAACATTCAGAACCATGAAATTCGAGGAATAATTACCTAGATAATATACTTAATTTTCTAGATCTAACCCTGTTCTATGGGAAAGACCTTCCTTGTCTGGGAAACATGTTCGATTCAGAAGGGATATATCAGTTAGGGATGACGTTAATGTGGACCATGCTCCACATGAACCATTATGTGAAAAAGGATAAGGAAAGAGTGGCAGAACTCCCTTCGGTGTCTGGAAAGGGGGGAGTCGACCACACACCCAACAATTAGTGGCATTGCTGGTCTGGTGTGAATAGTGCAGCATTCGGATAAAAGTATTATTACGCATAGCAAGACGATAGGATAACTCGTGAGGAGGCAGGTCACTAAATGTGTGCTCTACTGTAACATTAGAAAACATATGTACATGTGAAATAGGAAAGCATAAATGCAACGCATAACTTATGCATGTAACCATAAGACTCAGGAACAATAAAAAGAATAGAGTAACGATACATCTCTTAGAGTTTTGACTAACTCTCTCACTGTGCGGGTCTGTCTCATACATGTCAGGAACCTGTCTAACCGTTTCACCCGAGAGGGACTTAGACAATTAAACTGGCTGACTTACTAGACCTCAACTTGGATTTATACTCCTGCTGCTGAGTTTTCTCTAACAGGGGGAGTTTAGATTCATTCTCTGAGCAGTCCTTGAGAACGGGGCAGTCCTTGAGAACGGGGCAGTCCTTGAGAAATGTTCTAATTTTGAGTCCATGGAATTTCTTGACGTGGCTCGCGTGTAGCCACCCTTTTCGGTTTTCCACCTTCACCGCCGTCCGGGTGGTGAGTAGGACCAGACGGGGTTCCTTCCAACGGGGCTGCAGCGGACTTGAACGATCAAAATTGCGGATCAGCACGAGATCCCCCGGAACGATCTCGTGTGGTTTCACGTTGGTGTTGTCTGGAAATGCAGCGGCAACCTGTGAACGACAAGATTGTAGTGCAGACATCAAGGAAGCAAGGTAATCTGTCAGCATATTACTGTCAACATCGGTAATGATACGGGGTCTAGGTGTACCCCACATATTGGGGGGACGTCCAAACACTATCTCATACGGGGACAGACCTGAACGGGAATGAGCAACCATTCTCATATAGAAAAGGGCAACTGGCAGTGCTACTATCCAATCTACGCCTTTCTCTGCACATACTTTTGCGATGCGGATTTTCAGAGTCTGGTAATGTCTCTCTACGAGACCGGCTGCTTCAGGATGGCGTACACAATGGAACTTCCACTGGTACCCTAACAGAAGGGAAACTTGTTTCATGAGCTCGGACGAGAATGGCTGGCCGTTATCTGAATACACGACCCTAGGTAATCCATAGCGGGGAAAATACTCACGAACCAACTGCCTGGCAGTGGTCGCAGCTGTGTAATCTGGAACTGGATATGCTTCTGTCCATCTGGACAAAGCGCATACAACTACGAGGACATACTTGAAACCTCGACATCGCTCCATCTGAATATAATCCATCTGGAGGACTTCAAAAGGGTGGTCAGGAGGATGGAATCCACCTTGTTCCACCGGGACACCTTTTCCTGGATTGAACTGACAACAGATCATGCAGGTACGGACTTTCTGTTTGGCTGCTGCTCGTAAATGCTTGTTGAACCAGAGGTTCTGGATACTGTCTAACATGGCTTTTTCTCCTAAGTGTGCTGGACTATGTGCGGTGTTAATAATGACTTGAACCATAGAGTCGGGGAGAAACCATGTGGCTTTTCCCTTCGTCAACCATCCTTGATCTGTCTGGACCCCTCCTTGTTCAGACCATTTCTTAATTTCATCGGGAGTAGCATGTAACTGTGTGTCTATGACATCTTGTGTAGGGTCCTTAACTATCATACAAGTAGTCTGTTCTGGAATGTGTGTCTGTGTTGTGTTAACTGGAATGTCTGGAGTCTGAGCTGTGAGCTTGGCTGTTCGATCTGCTAGATCGTTACCTTGGGAAATGATATCAGTGACTTTCGTATGTGCTTTGCACTTCATGATTGCGATGGCTGTCGGTAAATGTATTGCATCTAACAGAGCTTGAATGAGGGGGCCATGCTGAATCTTGGTTCCATGAGAAGTCATAAAACCTCTTTCTTGCCAGAGCACTCCAAAGTCGTGTACGACTCCGAATGCATAACGTGAATCTGTGTATATGTTAACTTTCAGGTTCTTGGCACGTATGCAGGCTTGGGTCAGAGCGACAAGCTCTGCTGCTTGAGCAGACAGGGTGTCAATACGATGTGTTTCTATAACTTCGGTTTCAGTAGTCACTGCATACGCGGCTACTAGTTCTCCTGTACTTGTTCTCATACATGAACCATCCACATAAAGTGTCAGGTCGGGATCAGGTAATGCAATGTCTGTCAAGTCTTGTCTTGGCTTTGTCATGGTGTTAACAACTTCCACACAGTCATGTGTGGCAGGATTTGAAGTAACTGACGGTAACAGTGTAGCTGGATTTAAAATGTTGCAGCGTCTGATTTCTATGTGTGGCTGGAACAGTGTCAGTTCATAACCTGTTAAACGGGCAATTGTCAAGTGTTGAGTCTGTGTTCGGTTTAAAAGAACTTCCACGGAGTGTGGGACTTGTACTGTCAGGGAGTGTCCTAACACTACGGAATCACTTTGTCTGATAGCTAGAGCTGTGGCTGCAACTGACTTGAGGCACGCAGGCAGTGCCTGGGCCACTGGATCTAATGTGCTAGAAAAATAAGCACAGGGCTTGTATTGTCCTGCTTGATCTTGTGTGAGAACAGATAATTCAGTACCATCACGTTCAGTAACGAAAAGTGTAAAAGGCTTACTGTAGTTCGGTGTTGCTAGAACAGGTGCATTACATAAAGCTTTCTTTAATTCATTGAAAACAAGTGTATGTTCTTGAGTCCAAGGGAGGACAGTCGATACGGCTGCCTCCTGTGTCGTTAACTGTATCAGTGGCTTGGCTAGATATGCGTACTGAGGAATCCATTGTCTGCAGTAAGAAGTGAGGCCGATAAAAGCTCGTACCTCCTTCTGTGTCTTGGGTTGTGGAAGACGTGCTATTAACTGGATACGGTCAGGTGTCAACTGCCTACCCCTCTTGGACAGTAAGTGTCCCAAGTAGACCACTTGCTGGACATAGAATTGCAATTTGGAAGGGGACACCTTGTGCCCCATCTCGGCCAGAAAATACAAAACTGTAAGTGACGCACGCTCGCAGTCACGTTCAGAACGGGCTGTGATCAATAGATCATCGACATACTGGAGCAGGGCAGTGTCAGTTGGCATGTGAATATTGTCTAGTTGTCTTTTAAGTGCTTGACTGTAAATACTAGGACTTTCTGGGAAACCTTGAGGAGCTCGTGTGAATTTATAGCTTCTTCCATTTAAACAGAAACCGAAAAGGAACTGGCTGTCTGGATGAATAGGGACACTAAAGAATGCGTTCTTGAGATCGATAACTGTAAAGAATGTGGCTTCAGAATCAATGGCTGTCAAGAGTGAGGAAATATCAGGGACTACTGGGTACTGGGGTATGATACACTTATTAAGTTCTCGAAGGTCAATCACTAATCGATAAACTGGAGGTGCATTGGGATCAGTACGTTTCAGGACTGGAATGATAGGAGAATTACATACATTGGAGTCAGTTTCTACAACCACTCCTTGGGCAATAAGCTCGTCAATAATTTTGGATAAGGCTGCTACAGCCTCAGGTGGCAATTTGTACTGTCGGATTCGTGGTAATACAACACCTTTCTTCAGAGTAACACGATGGGGTGTGATATGCATACAACCTACATCAGTTGGACCTTGCGCCCATAAATGCTGCGGTACATTCAATAATCTTGGATCAAAATCACGTAATACATAATGACCTTTAAAATCACGGAGAAACAAACGGACCCCTTCTGGGGAGCAGCATATGACTGCTCCTAATTCTTTCAGTGTTTTAATGCCTAACAGATTTTCTGGGCAAGACTTCGTGAGTAACAAATCTGTAGTTCGGGACAATGGACGAACTTCTAGAGTAACTGGTTTCGATATTTCATTAACAATAGGCTTTCCTGAAAATCCAAGGGAAACATTTCTAGAGCCTGAGAGTGGAGCCCCTGGAACCTCGTCATGACTGATGGTAGTCCTACTTGCCCCTGTATCAATCAGAAACTTTCTGTCTTTCCCTAATACTTGACTGTGTACATAGGGACCCTCTTGATCTACAGGAATCTCGATGAGAGGCAAGCCTACCTCCCTCTCTAGGCTGTTTCATGAGTATGGCTGATAATCTGGATACTCTGACTGTGCGTACTGGTACATCTGCTGTGTAACGTGCTGTGTTGCAGCGATAGGCTGCGGTACTGTAACTGTCTGTTGTGCATTCTGTGGTGACTGGGAAGTCTGTGAGACTTGTTCTTGTCTAGGCGGACGTGGTCTTTCTTTAGTCTTGCCAGTAGCTATGTTGTGTTTCAGAACTGCACATTCGTTTATAAAATGACCTGGGTGTTTACAGTAATTGCATGTCCCTTTAACGGGAACTGCAGGATGACTGGCTTGATTCGGACCCCTCTTCTGACTGTCTTGTGGAACAGATTGTGCAACTAGTACTTTCATTTTCGTGTCTTTCATACGTCTCTTTTCGTGTTCCTGCTCTTCCCTGATTCTGTTCTGGTGGTACTGTAACATCTGGAGCATCTGTGACGGAGTATTAGCTTGCCATGTACTTTCGACTTTCAGTACTCGATTTTTAACTTGTGGACTTGAATTCTCGACTAGTTTGGTAACAAAAGGATGAGGGTACGATTCACTACTTGTTTTCAGACCACTATTAATAATGAAACATTTCTCAAATCTAGAATAAAAATCACTAGTATCTTCGTCTTGTTTCTGTTTACAGGCTGAGATGGCATCCCAATCTTCCTTTTTCGTGGCTAGTAATCTTGGCAAAACTTGGATTAACAATTCGGGCAAAGCTTTAGCTTTATCCCCAAGACCGGTACCTGGAACTCGTGAATTATCTTCAGCTTCTAATGCTGTCCAATCTATCTTTTTCTCTCCCACCTCCCATTCTTTTTCTTTGAGTTTTTCATATATGCCCGCAGGCAACAGGACTTTTAACATTTTAATGATATCAGGATACGTGTATTCTCCCATACGGAGCATGTCCTTTAATTCACGGTGAAACCCTGCTGGTTCTTTATCATGACAGGGAATTAATTTTTTCATTTCCAAAAGTTCTATTTTTGTGTTAGGGGTGTAAACAAATACTCGTTCTAGACCACACCCTCTTTCTTGACTGGATGCACTTCTCGTAACGGATTCTGTCTGTCTATGTAGAATGATTTACTTTCTGGGGGTGAGACGTGAACAAAATGTGGATTCAGAAACGTTCGGTATTTGTGGCGCTGTTCTAGAATGACACTAATTAAATCGGTACCTAGACCTTTCCATCTATATTGGAGTAACTCGTTCAATACATCATGTAGCGGACCTGGATCAGAATGTTGTTCCTCATACAGCGTAATGAGGTGCTGGATCATATACATACCCACCAGACGTTGCTCGGCTGGGGGGAGTTTCAGAAAAATTTGAGCCACTATTTCGTCTGGAAACGTGGTAGAATCAGTAGTCCATCGGACTGCTGATCGGGCTAGTTCTTGTTCATGCATTGTACTAAGCTCGCTATACCCTATTCGTGATTTTAGAATGTGATCGGTAGCTTGGAATACTTGCTCAAGAGAACACTGTTCTGGTGCTGGAGGAGGAAAAGCTTTCTTGTAATCTAGGCGTGAATGTCGGTCGGAAAGTCTAGTTCTACCTACATACGCTATTCTGTCGGGATTCTCGTTGTCTACCTCTTCACTAGAAGAGTCATTCTCTTTCTCGGTTGCTCGTTTTTCTTCCTCTTTCTGGTGTATACGTATTATTTCTTTACGAATTTTCTTGTACATACTCTCTATACAACCTTGTGTCTTGTGTTTTCCATCGGCTATATTGTCACTCCACCTAGTCAGGACTTTCAGTTCTTCTTGATCTTTTTCTGGACAATCTTGCTCTCTTATTAAACAGTTAATCAGGAACTTTAAAATCATGAGCTGAGTCTCGACTTTTCTTTGAACCATAGCTTCGTGAATACTTCCTGGATTCACTCCTGTACGGATAAAACGATATATTCTGTCTAGATGTTCCTTCATATCGGGCAGGGTGGTCAAAAAGCTGGCCACCCGTCTTAGACGTACTGAATATAAGATCATTTGATCTTCGCCTGGAACTGGATCATATATACAATCAGTAAGAAGTCGCTTGAGATCTGTGTATGTCGCCACTTTTGGCGTGCGCTGTAACGCTAGCTCATGTAGCGTCAGACGTTTCGGTTGAGGCGGGGTACGAGGAGAACCTCCCCCCGCGGCTCCTAAACTAGAATCGTCGGTGAATACTGTACGGGCTGGTAGAGTGACTGGCATAACGGGTGCATGTACTGTAGGCTGGGCCGGGGGTGCTGTAACAGGTACTGTAACATTAACTGGACCCACGGGACCAGCGGCTGGAGGAACAGGGATTACATTATTAACAGGAGCAGGCGGAACAGGATTTGCATATGCTGGTACTGTGTCGTCCAAGTAGGACGAAAGAAAAATATCAGCTGCAGTCGGTTTATGACGTAGCTTAGTCGGGACCAATGGCGGCGGTAAATTACAGGGTGCTTCCGGGGTTGCTTTTGGCAAGCCCTCGGCAAGAAGAGGATACATGCCTTTAATAAGGGCATTTCTCTGTCTATCTGACTGTTCTATTCTAACTCGTTCACCTTCTTCGATTAATTCCCTTTCTTGGGCTTTCTATGAGGATGCCCTACTTAATTCGTTTTTTCTGAATTCTTTTTCGGTTCTTTTATGAGATTCTTTGCGCCATAACTCGATGGCATCTTTCTGGGACTGTCTGGCTTTCTTTTTCCATAATGCTTCTTCTACTCGCATGATGCACTCGGCATCCCATGTACCTGATACGGCCCATCTATATTTCTCTTCTAGTTCCTTAGTATAATCCGCCCATAAGTCTAGATATATTATGGCATCTAAGCCATGCTTGTGATACATAAAATGTCCTGGACTGTCCCTAGGAGGGACAGGAACTGCTTCTTCGAGTAACCCTTTTCTGGTCTTTAACTGACGTAATTTCGAGAACAGAGGCATTTCGGTTATATACTTGCAACACAATACACAATAATCACAGTAACAAAATAGCGAACAAAACACTCATACCACGACATAAAAATACATTAATAACAGTTCAAACAGAAATACTACCTGATACACTGAAAACAGAACACATGAATTTCTCGAGAACGAAACCTACTAGAATTACTGGATGCACTGCTAAAACAGTACAGAACATACCGGTCCCATAAAGAGACACGTCGGACCCGTATCCACCTAGGTGAATACTTCGTAATGGATCTGTGTACCCAAACCCAACGGACCAGGATCAAACTAATGACCCTGTCTAGATACTTCCCCCGCGACGGTACTCACCGGGAAGCAGAAACTGGAAGGCCTCGGACTGGACTGGACTGTTACGACGTCGGACTACGAACTTCGGAAACTTCGGTTACAGGTGGGCCTCCGGATACCTCGGACCTTGTTCTCTCGGCTTGGGCTCTGGTCGGGACAAACCGCCTTCCACACCGCCTCGTCTGGATACCGGACCGCAGTTTCCGTCTCCTCCGTAGGCCTGAGGGAGACTTGAAGCAGAAATATCTGCACTTGCGCATAGGGTTCCGTCACGGCTGTAGAAGGGTCAGGGGGCCTGCGTTGGATCGCCGGCGCGTGGGGAAGAGGTAAGTCCCTGTTCGGGCGCCATTTATGTGGTAAATAAATAATTAATTACCGGTACTATTTTTGAATACATTAAGAATAACAGATAGCTCAATAAATAAGAGGCAAGATCCGAGGAATCTGAGGTTATCAGGCTTTAATCAGGCATAAGGGAAGGGACAGGATCAGGACAGCCTGAAATAAAGTGACATCGAAGGCACGGGATGGCAGCTGCAGCTCTTTCATCATAATTCAACATATATATAGTAAGACATTTCAATTACATTACATACAGTAGGCGTAACTAATGACAAGCGTAAGATAAGGAGACATGGGTGTGAAAAGAAGGCGTGCACAGGGCGTGCACTTAGACATGTGATGAGAACGTCACAGAAGTGTCATGAAATGGGCGGAAACATGGAGGGGGGCTACCTGAGCAGCTGGAACCTTTAACCTAGTGGTGCGCGCAAACGGGCCATGACGTGTATCTGGGGAGAACTGGGGGCTATGACTTCTGTACTAAAAGAGGAGACTAAAGTCTGAGAGGTCAGGACGACATGTACCTTTAGCATATCTGGTATCTGGTGTTTGGAGAACATGTTGATAGAATCTAAATGTCATCAGGGCAGAGGCTACTTGACACTAAGACTGGTGCATGCATCTATTCTACATGTATTGCGTGTGCTAGGAATATTCTATGAGTATTAATACAGTATTTCTCTTACATGGAGACAGAAAGACTAGACCATAGCTGGAGATGTTTATACGGTTCGTTAGCTTAGGAATGTGAAGAAGGAAAGCTGGACTGATAACTAGAAGCATAACATATTCTTGGCAGACAGGCAGGCAGAGCCAGGCCGGGCACCGCGCTGCGCGGCGGAAGTAAGTGAAGGGTCAGGGATGCAGGTGGGGGCTGCATCGCTCCTCGGAATGGGTTCAGGAGACTGGAGCTTGAATCTGGTGTCCGGGCCCTTTTGAGGCCTAGAAACGGGGACAATTCAATGAACTAACGTGCACACTGTAAAACGTGGCAACATAGGCCTAATACTCGTTGCTTTCACGAGAACTGGAGACTGGCATACTAGAGTTGGACACAACTATAATTGCGTCTTTAATCGATCATAGGGGGATATATGCATATCGATCATGCACATATAACATAGGATGGGGAACACGTAGGCACATATGGCAAGGCAAAATTTACTTTTCCACATGACAGTAGTGTCTGACAACTCTACCTATAGTTACATAGGTCTTTTCAAGCTTGAATCTTTCAAAATGGTTTCCTTTTGAATTACTGCCCAGTTGTGCTACTTTGTTTTGCATTGTACCTTTATTCTCTGTTTCACTATGGCTAACGTTGACATACCGCAGCATAGTCGCATTGCGGTCCGCAATCATTTGCAGGCTTATAACGTTGGTTTGGAGGGCATGGCAGTTATTCTGGTGGTGAGTGCTGAGGTTGCTTACCAGTTTGAGATTTTCTACTCATGGGTGATGTTTCCGGCAGCAGATGCGGCTACTCAGGTGTTTCACACTTACACTCACACTGCCGTGCCCGTGGAATACATTCCTTATAGGACACAGGAGATTCCGATTTCTGCATGGCAGCACCGTGTTTGGTTTAATGGCGCCCTTGCCCACAGTGTAACGGGGATTAGATTGGGTCCTTTGTCCATTACAGGCGCCTCTTGGCCAGTTTTGGCAGGATTCACCCCGCATCCTCGTGCGGGGTAGGTCCCTGTTGCTGAATTACAGACCCTGCATAACTCTTCTATCAGTGTTATTCGGGCCCTAGTTCAATATATTACCCGTCATTTCCAGGACGCGGCCCCTTGTGTTGCGGCTCTTTCAGCTGGACTGAGCGGGATGAAGGTTAGTCCTGTTTGGTCAATGCGGTAATGGGCAAGCGCCCCAGGATAAGGATGATATGCCTTTTTGGCTTGCCGAGAAGTTTGACCAGCTGGAAGCGGTATTTCCTAATTCGACTCCCGTAGAAAAACACAGTATTCTTACAATTAGTTTGCCCAAGGACTTGGTACCAGAAGCCGGTGACTGTGAGTCATGGGGTAGGATTTTTGCGGCAGTGTACACGAGGTGCTTCGGTACTCCATCAATGGCTGTCCTTCCGACGGTCATTATGCGCGTTCAGGATGAACACGGACAGGAGGCTGCGGTTGAGTTGGGAATGAGACTCGTAGGCACATTTGATTTAGTTTCCGGTCTGGTCCTTTCTAATATAAAGGGAGATGCGGTAAACTTTCAAGTGGCTAACGCCTTACGCAAGGTCCCCGTAGCTGACAAACCCCGACAGTTACCGAGAATGATTACGGCAGCTTATAAAACCATCGGCCGCAATAGTTTAGGTGTCAAGCCCTTTTCTACTAAAGATAAAAAACAAACTCAGGGTGCAAAGTCTGAAACAGACGTTCAGCCCACAGCTCCAAAGAAAAATTGGAACAGAAATAAAAAACAGGGGAAACAACAGCAGAAAAAGGAGTCCCGTCCCCCATCATCAGTGCCTGCGTCTACTGAGCGTGTTTATGATTTGCGCAACCGCACTACGATTAAGTCGCCTGATAGATTTCAGGTTCCTGATTAACGCTCTCCTCGTTCTTTACAGGACACATCGGCCTCTTTGTCCAGTGGTGGAGGCGGCGGCAGAAGTTGGGGTGGCCAGCATAGTCGCTACCTGCCCCGCCCGAAAGATGGAAAAGGCAAGCAGGACGATTCTTCACAGAAAAGACCCCGGTTTCAGAAAAAGAAAGTTGCCGCTTTAACAGCGAGATATGCCACAGATAGTGAGAACGCAGCTTCGGAATCAGACATGGGCGCTGACGTTATTGGACATCGCGGCGGAGATTACCATTGTGCGAGAGGCCCTGCGTCCACTACTGAAGATGACAGCGTCTGACCTATATGTTGTTGTAGAGACAGCTGATACTAGAGTAGCTCCCCCTGATAGGCTTTTTGAAATTGTCCTTTTAATTGAAGGTGACATAAAACGTACCATAAAAGGGGTATTTTGGGAAAATCTTACAACTACCTATGACATTTTCTTAGCGGAGGCTGACTGTCCCCCACCTTTTGTTCTCGCAGCTCCGAGAGGGGAGGAGGTAATCCTCCCTAGTTTCGCGCACACGGTCTCGAAGGAGCATGCGCTGAATGTTGTAGATGAGTGGGCTAAAGCCATACTCACTGTGGTTGGGATACATTTTCCCCACACCACGAGATTCCCTTATGGTCTATGCCACAGCCTCAAACTCAATATCCTATACGGCGTGAAGCAAGGGGTTTCGTGGCGGAAATCCTTGAACAATTAGAATATCAAGGAGTGATTGAAACTTGTGTGCCACCGATGAATAACCCATTTTTTACTGTGACCAAGCCTGAAGGTTCGTACCGTTTGGTATTGGATTACCGGCATTTAAACTCGCATTGCCGTATCTGTGCAGTACAGAATACCCAGGGCTCTGCTTTAGTAGATACTCTTGTGCGTAAAAGGTTTAAAACCACACTTGACATATCCAACTGTTTTTTTGCCCACAATTTGTCAGGACTGAGTTCCCAGTGGACCAGCTTTTCAGTGGCGGAAAAGAACGCCAATTTAAACTCCTGGACATGGGCTATAAGAATAGTCCGGGTGTGTTTTCTGCCCGCATTGTCTCTCTTTTGGAGAGAATTGACCCATATGCATGTTTGTATGTGGACGACATCTATCTCACAGACGACGAAATTTGGGCGCATCTGTGCCGCATTGACCGCATTATTTGTAACTTTGTGGACTTCGGTTACAAATTCAACTTTGCAAAGTCTCACAGTGTTGTTCCTAGGCTATGAGCTCAACAATGACGGTCGAGGTTTAGCTCCTCACTTCCTGGAAAAATGCGCACAGCTGCGCGCTCCTACAACACTGAAAAAATGACAGTCCGTGCTGGGATTTTTGAATTTCGGGCATAAATATATTCCCAAATATGCCCAGCGTATCAAGCCATTGTATGCTTTCATATAACGTCTTTTTACCAAAACGTGCTGGCTGCCTGAACATTCAGCCATTTTGCAATCTTTGCAGGCTGATCTTCTAGAATCTAAATTCTTACTGACTCGTGATAACCACACCAACCTGGTGATAAGAATCATCCCTGGGACAGTGGATTTCACTTACCTTACTTTTAACGAAGGTGACACAGTGCCTATCGATTTCAAGTCACACTTCTACACTTCGGCTGAAATGCGGTTTTCCACAGTGGAAAAAAGTTTTGACACCAGTGCAAATGGCGATTCTTAAGGAACGTGCACTGTCGCAGGGAAAACGCATGTTGGTTGTTACTCCGTATCCTGCTCTAGAGGCAGTGACAAAAGCCAGTGTACCAAATTCTAAAGCTTTGCACCCACGGTGGATACAATAGGCTGCATCATTGACGTCTTCGGATGTCACGTTTATTTTTGATGCCTCCTTGCAGTCACAGGAGTTCTTGCAGAATGAGTTTGTTCATCCTGCACCATTGACTATGCGGCCTTTGGAGGATTTCCATTGTATCATATACACTGATGGTTCAGCGCAAGTTGCGCATGGGTCTAAGAACGCATACATTTCTGCTTGCACCATTGTGGTAGGTACCATGGTGAATGATGAGTTCAAGTCCTATGTCGTACATAAACAGACGTTAGGGGACTGTACCGCACAATTGGCTGAGCTCCGTGTTCTAATGCTTGCATTGGAGTACACTGACCCTAGTGTGACTACTCTTATTGTGAGTGACTCTTACTACTGTGTCCAGTCTTACAATGAAAACCTATTCTTTTGGATTCAGAATGATTTTCGTGATTCCAAGGGTAGCACGATAAAACATAAAATGATCTGGGTTCGAGTGGCTGAACTTAAAGAGCAGCTGCCACTCGCTTATGTAATTCATACTCTTGGTCATCAACGTGTGGGAGTTCATGCTGTTGGCAATAGTTTGACAGATGAGGCCGCAAAAACAACAGTATCGACATATTTGGTTGCAGCAGTTACACGTTCCAAAAGTAAGATTGATGATGACATCTTGGCGGCTGTTGCCGCTACTGAGAAGGGAAATAAATATCCTAAGGGTTTCCCTTCAAAGTATTCATATCACTTAAATCCCGATAAAGTTCCTTATGTGAAAATACCGGACGTTGGTGAAAGATTGATTCCCAAGCGGACCGCAGGTCCACACTGATTACAGATGCCCACGAGGGTGTTGCATCTGCGCATGCGGGCGTTTCAGCTACTGTATCTCAGTTACAACACGTTTCTGGTGGCGGGGACTGTACAAACAGATGTGTGATTATGTCCTTCAATGTGACATTTGCCAGCAGATTAAGCCTTTGACTGCTACGCGTCCACCCCAGACACAGTTGTACATTTCTAATAGACCACTTGGTTGTGTTTATTTAGATCACTGCGGTCCTTTTTCCTCTGATACTGCGTATAAGTACATCTTAATTGCAGTTGATTCTTGCACACGCTTTGTTTGGGTGTGGCCTCACCGCAGCGCTGATTCGCGAACTGTCATAAGAGACATGCGCATCTTTGTAGGAATTTTTGCCTGTAGCACCTTCCATTCGGATCAGGGTCCAGCGTTCGCCTCTAAGGCTTACAAGGATGCCATGAGTTTGTTGGGGGTCCAAGTCAAGTTTTCGTCTCCATACAGACCTGAGGGTAATAGTGTTGTGGAACGAATGAACCAAGATTTAAAGCAGTCTTTGACAGCTAGGGTTATAGGCCCTAGCAGAAACTGGCTGGCCCATCTCAATAGCGTGCAACATGCACTTAATAATCTCCGTAGGAGGTCTCTGGGTGGGCAGACCCCATACAAAATGCTCTTTGGTATCAAAATGTTCGTCCTGGACCTCGAAAGTCTAGACCAGGCGGCGGTTGCTGCCCCCTTTGATGTAGATGAACATTGTCATGTTTTATAGAATCTACAAGAGACGAGAAACAGTCTTGCAAAGGAACACTTTCCCTCCACATCTGATTCTGCGTTGCAGATTCCGGTAGTTGGCTGGCTACCCCGAGTTGGAGAACTGGTTCGAGAGAAGACCGAAAACAAGAAAGAATTTGGTCCCTCATATCGAGCTCCAGTTCCTGTGCTTGGCGTGCAGGGCACAAGAACAGTAATTTTACCACCACTTCTCGATCGTAAAGAGAAAAGGTACATCTCCATTGACAATGTCAAACTACACAGAGTTGCCGATTCTTCTTAGCATGAAACCAGCAGTCTCCTGTCCATATTTTTTAAGACATTCAGTTTTGGCCCCGGCTCCTACTAACAGGCCTGATGTTGCCCTTGAGATGCCTGCAGTTTCCAGTCCATTATTGAGTTCTCCACCTGATGCTTGTCTTGAAAAGACTGAGTATACTTACCCCACAGACTTATCGATGCCTGATTTGCAAACTTGTTTGGCCACAGAGTCCAGAATTTCTTTTGACACTGACTCTCACACATCGAAGACTCCTGTCAAAGATTTCTGTTTTTGCAAAATGGTTTAAAAACATTTTTTTATTCCCCCCTTGGACCTACATTTGGTTGGTGCTTTTTTCAATTTACTTGTTCATGTCAATTGGAATTGCAGTGTATTTTTTCTGCCCTGTCAACGGACATTATGTTGAAGAGAGAACATGTATTCAACATATTAATGGAACATTGGCACCCTATTCCTCATGACACAGATTTAAGAGGGACCTGGCTTTTGTTAACATTACTGCTTGGCTCGTCTTAGATGGGATTGTGAGGGATGCTATTAGATTTCAAATCCACGAACCCACATAGATTATTAATGTCCCAAATGTTCTAAGGGTTTCTATGGGTGATGTGATTAAACAAAATATAAGTTCTGATGATTGGGATGTTCAGGCCATAGAAGCTTTGTTTTCTGATTTGAAATATTATGCTGCCTTTGATGTTGAAGATTTGTATTTAGATTCCGCAAATTATGGTGATTTGTATTGATATCAACACTTTGGCAATCACTACCTGCATAAGGCTAACACCAGGAGGAATATGGTTAATTATACCCAATGGGAACATTGTCCCGTTCCTGTTGAAGTCTGCTCCCCTTCTCTTTTAAAGAGGTTCACTTACTTTACTGATTTTAATCAGTCAAATCCCAATGCATTTTATTTTAAAATAACCGAAAAGTCCACTTCCAAGGTTAGACATACCCACACGAAATTATTGTATTCAAAGTCCTTTCTGGACCAATTGGCTGTTGGGGGCTATGAACTGTGGAAGGATACTATTGATCTTCAATCTGTTTGGGGTTCTAAATGTTGGCAAGTGCAAGGCACAGAGGCTTTGCATCGTGCATGTCTCATCCCGAACCATATGTTGTTTTTGAATTCTACAGTTTCACAAACGACTTGCTTTGGATTGGCTACTACTAAAAAATTAAATGCTCCTTCTGTTGCTGAATTAGAGGAATACTCTGGATGGGATAATAATTCCAATTTTTCCATTAGAGACTTACAGACGCTGTTACTGAATTCTACCTTTAATATATCCAGTTGGATCCTAAGGGATGGTTGCTGTGGCACAAAAAAGCATATTCTTGCCAGCATTGTTTTCTGGGAATAGCTCAAGGCTATATACAGGTTAGAGTGTATCTCTGTTTTGAGAGTGGCCATTCTGTGACTACCTATTCTGTAGGCAAATTATGTCAGAGTTGGCTCAAACATTCCACTTTAGCGTCAGTTAAGCTGCATTTATCTGAATTGACTGACAATGTTGATCTGAATGATTTTGTCAAGGCCCGGCTTCCGGCAGATCAAAAAGATGGATATATGCTATTTACAACGAAGTTTGGAAACTGTCCCAGATTGAGGCTGCTTCACGCATTAGAGCAATAGATCAGACACATTTAGAAAAAGTGCTAGCAGTTGTAGAAAACAGCATTAACACACTTCTTCCCGCATTTACACATTAGATAATATTGTTTCATCTGTTGTTGATATTGTGCAAGAGGATGTGTCTGTTTTGTACCATGGTCAAAATCAATTGCGTTCTATTATGCAGTTTGCCTGGACTTTGCAGACATTGAAATCAGGGAAAGTGCCCTGGCACTACATGAATACTTCATCATTGTTTGCCCCGTTTAATTTGACTGAAAAGCAACGTTTGATGTCTATGAAAGATGCAACGTTTTCTATGTTACATATTCAAAAGTTGGAACCGTTACCATTTTCAGTGGTCGAAACAAATTCAGCTGTGTGGCTTATCCATGGATTGATAACTTTACCTTTCCCCCTGTTCGAAGAGGCCTGCATGAAGTACTATGCAATTGGCAGATATGAACCTTTGGGCATCGCTTATCTTCATGAAGCTTGGTCACTGCCGTTTACCTATAGGTGCCTTAAGGAGGGAAAAGAGGTTTATTTGAATGGAGAGGATTGCACTACAACACCAGATCACTCATTAATGTGTAGGAATGTCCAATTGCATGGCTCTTGGAATCAAAACGAGCCAAATTTAGCATGTATTTCAAAAGGTACACCGGCACCTGCTATCATACCCACATTTACATTACTGGCAAACAGTAGTTATTTACTTTTAAACAACGAGGATTGTTGTGGGATGGTAGCAGGCATTCCTTACGTGGTTACAGTGAATGAACGTGTAGTTTACTGTAAAAATGTAATGTTTCCTTCCCCGCATGGGAAGCTTGATGTTTCCATCTGGCCGTCGATTCCGACCTTGAAAGCAGAGTTCAACAAGATGAGTCGCTTAAGAGCTCTATTGTCTCAGAAAGAAGTCGCCCTCACATCTGCTCGTGAAACATTTGTCCTTCACGTGGCAAACACCCGCAAAGAAGTGCACGCTTTAATAAATATGGATTTGCCCTTGCATTTCGGTGAATTAATTCACACTATCTTTAATGCGTCCTCCACCACAGGGCTGGCTCACTTTTTTAAAGATGTTAGCAGTGGCCTTGTGAGTTCTTTTCAAACTATATTTGGTGTGTTCACTGCATTTTTCCAGCCTGTTTGGTGAATTTCCCTTAATGCTAGCTCTGGTTGCAGGCGTACTTCTGTTGTTTTGTTTATTTCAAAATGGATGCACGTCCTGTGTTGCGAGAAGATCAATCACGGGAGTTGCTGCTCCGCAACCGAATGCTTGAATATTATGGAGCGCTGCCTCTTCCTACATTGAGTGCAGCTTATGGATTATCGTTTCAATTTTCCTTTTTAACATGCATCCTTGCCTGAGTTGCGATTTCGACTGGGCCCTGGATTTGTGTCTCTGCAATGCGGATTATGATCAACTGATGAGCCCCTTAGTTGTTCATGAATTGCTTTGTTCTGGTGGAGGGATTATGGCCTTTGCAGCGTTGCATGGTGTCCTGGAACGTTGGAATGTTTTCGCAGCGGCGCAAGATTTCTTGGCACGCAGTTTCATTGAAGAAACACAGAGTTGTCCTCTGATGGTGCTAGAGGCTCCGGTAATTAAAGAGCATGTATGTTCCTTCCCATTGCTGAATTGGATGGCTGAAATGTTTTCAGATGAAAACAGTGACTTCCTATTGGAGGCTGTTGCAACATACTTTGCGTATACTTTGTTGGAGTGAGTTGTATCATCGCTTCTCTCTCTTCCATTGCCGAGGTCACATGTTGGACATCGGATTATTATTTTTTTTCGTCTTCATTTTTTCCCACCGAGGCCTATTGACTTCCCTAAGCCCATGGCTAAAATTGCTTGATTTGAAGTACTTTTAATTTATGAAGTTTGCTCCTGTTTTTTCACTGCGGCAATTTGAACTTGGTTCCGACTGATTGTTCTTGAACTCTGCTTTCCAAATTTGTCTCCTTTCTTATCTGTGCTCAGATCAAGGGAGGGTGTCTTGGGCTGTGCCTTGCATTTACACTGTGTTAAGTTGACATGAGCTTATTAGAAGTTTAAACAACATTTTTCCTTTCTGTAGTCTTTTGCACACGGCATATTATAATAAATGTTTCGAGTCTAGCAGGCAGAGTGTTTGGCTTCACAAGAGAATAATATGTTTTTCTATATTAGCAGCCTTGCTTGGTAAGCTTTGTCTGAACAGTGAGTGCCGAGGCCTTCAAGGTTATTTCAACTTAGTGATTGTTGTTCGGACTGATCAGCGTACGTTCTAGACATAACATATATGCAGCTATGGCCACCTCTGATTTTGGCCCGTTAAATAATGCACTGCATAGGCATGATCACACACACTTGGAGAACATTTGCATGCTGAGAGCTGGTGTAGAATCTGCTGTTATCCATTTCTGCTAAGTACCAGAGGTATGGGGCCGCCCTTGTAATCCCAAGAGACCTTCTCTAGATATAAAATAACCTACTAGCAAGGGAGGGTGAAATATAGGTATATTTAAACCTGTTTCCATTTAGCATTGTAACATGCTTTCTCCCTTTGTATTTTATGGAATAGTAACTAAGCTGATAATCTTGTTGCTTATAATATGTCTGCTTGTATTAGCTAAGATACTGCGCATGAGAACACGGCATTAGAAATAAATATTTCAAACTTGCTCGTGTCTTCTTTTACTCCCTGTTTTGGACTTGTATGAGAGTATAACGAAAAAGTGTTCATGTGTTCCACATTGCCTGAGGTAATCTAAGTTCCATGTTCTGGGTTGTCTAATCATTGGTGGTATGGAAGAACCAATGAGATACTGATGCTAGTCTGGTAAGGGGATTTTGGACACTAAGGTGAGTTTTGGCACACCATAATTCACTGAGGTTCCAAGTCTCTATGCACAGTTCTGTGTAGGAGCAGGATCCCTGCTACAATATAGGCATATAATAATGATGTAGGCCAGTGCATGATCAAAAGAACATATAGGCCTAAAATAACCTAATAGCCTATCAGTGAATACATGGCGGCACAAGCTACACGTAGGATGGACGTATGGATACATTGGCAAGTTCTATATCAGGGGCTCTGGAGGTGGTGGAGAGCTGCTTGATGCAGAAAAGGGTGTGTTTCGCTGTACGTATATTCGATGCAGGCAAGTCATGATCATGTGCAGTAGTGCAACAGGTGCTACCCGGAAGGGAAAGATCATCTGGCAATTTAGCTACTGTGTGTATGCATGCTTGAGGGGATTGGGAGTGCAAGTAACGCAGCTCCAAGCATTATGTTGGAAGGTATGTAAAATGCCCCAGTTTCAGAATAGTCGCGCACATGAGGGAAGTGAGTCCCTCTGTCAACAGATCTAAAGGGTAGCAGTGTAGCACTCTGCAGACCTACAGCACTTGGGCCCTGACCGGGAGAGGTCAAGAGAGCCACTCCCAGAGCACAGGCAGTCCGAAGCATACAGTAGCACCTTGGGCAGGAAAACAGGAGACAGCATTGGGATCACCTCTTTGATTCTCCACCATTGCACTTCGGTCATCGATAGGTCCCCATGAGTTGTCTACGGCACGGAGGCTGATGCAGCACCACAGGCCGAGGTAGTACGACATCAGAGAGGGGCGGTACAGGTTTCTCCCCACTCACAGCAATATGGCCACCTTTCTTTTTCCATTCCCTGCTTCATTAAGACGTTGGCACCAAGAAGACTAGGGGAGGCTGCATCTGCGTGCTTCTCAGCAAGAGAGGATCAGAGCTCAAGTTGGCGTTCCCACAAGTGAGAAACGGGATGCACTGGGACCACAAGTTAGTCGTCTGAAGGCAACCAGCAAGCCTTGCACGCAGAAGTGGGAGGCGCGCACCTCGTGCGGCACCAGGGGGAGGAGGGGGGGCTGCGCGATTCACTTGCAGGAGCAATAATTGCTACCATATGGCAGTGCTCGCTCCCGCAAGTGAAGGCAATGGAATGCGTGCATGTGTTTGGCTGAAAAGCCGAAGCGATAGCAATAGGTCTTTTTGCCTATGCAGTGCATTACCACTGCATAGGCGAGACATAAAAAAGACAGCACTTTGTCACTAATACAACATACTTTGACCCTAGGTTTTGGTGCCACCTGGTGGAATATTGTGCCTTTTATTTCTGCAACTTGTAAAGTTTACTAATAATTAACTTGTTTCTTGCGAGTTTTACTACTTATACAACTTAATTACATTGCCATGCACATGAATACCAATTGTGGTTTTGTTACAAAGGCTCATAAATAAAACATGACAGTTTAGAGGAGCTCACTAGAATGCCCTTGGAACAGCATGAGCACCCTTGTATGTCCATACGTGGCTTTTTAATTCAGCCAAATTAATTGTAACCCATCTGCTCTCAAACCTGAGATTTTTGAAGAAAAATGGTTTCCAGGGGCTTGGAAATCGGCACAGGTCCCTGATATGGTATGGGGGTGCGGAAGTGGTCAGAGGGGGAAAAAAGTAAGGGATAACTGGCACATCAGCAACTTAGAGAGGAGGTAGTGAATACCATGAGAGAATAGAACAGTTCGTCCTGAACCTTAGAAGATAAGTAAATAAAAGTTCGGAGACGCCCCTGTGTCATCTGTGTCATCGAAATCCAAGCTCCCAAGAAAAACACAGGGAGGGAAAAACACAAACTTTAGGGCCCATTAGGATGGCGGGCGGACTTCAGTCCATCCGCCATCCTCGTGGTGCTGGGACCGGCATCAGATGTGCTGCGGTCTCGCAACACTGATTAGGATGCGACCGCCACCATGGCAGTCGCATTCCGCATATTTGTCATTCCCATGCACAACGTGGCAGGCACCGCACCGTGCCTGCCACCTTGTGCATGGTAATGCAGGGGGGTACCATGGGTACCCCCTAAGTGCACCCCCACCCTCTTTGGGGGCCCGCAATGGGCCCCAAAAGCACATCCCCGCCAGCCTTTCCATGGCGGCATCGCCGCCATGGAAAGGCCTTTTAAAATAGGCATCCTAATATGGATGCCGGTGCCTTCTAGGCACCACTACCATATTGTGCTCCAGCTCCGCCCGGCCGGTGGAAAAGCGGCGGACGCACTTTCCATCCGCCGCGATACCCCGCCAGGGGTAAATCAAGTTGGGATGGCGAGCAGACTGCCACTGCAAGCCGGCGGTGGCGATCCGCCTGCCATCCTAATTACCCCCTGTGTTAGGTGCATGGGCATCCGATTTCGGCAGATCAGCTGCTATTTATCAATGAACACGAAGGCGCTGTCCCCAGGACTATATTTTTTCGAAGTGCGCGCTTGATTCAACTTTGTCTCGGGAAAAGTTGTGCCTGGCTAATAAAATTAATTTGGAGATAAACCCAGATGAAGGGAGGGGGAGAAGGGGAGGAAAGGTGGAGAAGCAGAAATGGGCCATGGAGGCCATAAGAGCGAATTAAAACAGTACTTCAGGATTGGGAATCTGATAAGAAGGAACATCATAGAAACAAGAATTGGTAAATGCAGGAAACTATGTTACAGCCAATAGAAATAGAGGAAAAGTGAGTGGCAAGCACAGGCACCAAAGAAAAGCAAGGAAAGCAAGTGGGCAGGCTGTATGCCCCTTTCAAGAAATATTTTTTACAATAGATTTCACAGGCACAGCGCAAGCACTGTCCAGGCGAAACCTAACAAACCTAATAAAAAAAACAAAAGCAAAGCTGCTTTTTGCAACACTGTGAGGGGCTTGTCAATGTACTTCCTTAAAGGTTAACTGATTGGAGGTAAATGATTTACCCATCCTCTGACAGTGCATTTCATAGCATCTTGTCCAGAAGGGACGTCTCCTGCTGGGGAAGTTAATTTAAAGACCTTGATCTTGCTTATCAACTGTTCCTGTCTGAAACTTCATTTTGCCACACGGCGACAGAAGATGGGATATGATCCAGCTGTGATCCAGCAACTTGCAGAGAAGCAAGCAGCCTCAACACGCTGGCAAAGAGAACTACTGATCTCTTAATTTCATAACGAAGAACGCATTGTGGGGCATATATAAAAGAAAGTGGCAGAGTGAGGCGTTAGCTGTCATGGCTTAACACCTCACTCCACCACTTTTGAAATACAAGGCTGCACCATATTTACGACAATATGGTGCAGTCTTGAGTTTCCCCCTGCACTGGCGCTACACTTAGCAGTGTAGCACAAACACAGGCACCCTTGTACCATAGTGCTAGGGTGTCTGCATGCATGGGAGGATTGGTTATGTGCAGGAAGGTGTCCCTTCCTGCACATGAACAATCCTGAAATGCCATGTTGCCACATCTATGTGTGCTGCTTAATGCAGCACACATCGAAGTTACAACATTTAATTTTTGTAAGGATTGTTTATGTGCAGGAGGGTCACCTTCCTACACATAAATAATCCAGGCGTTCTTTTTCCATGTGCGCTGAACAAGGTAGCATACATGGAAAAAGCAAAATGGAGGAGAAATAAAACATTATCCTTGTTTCGCCAATGTAAGACCAGGTTTTTTCTGGTCTTAATTTTGGCGCTGGTTCCTATTTACTTCACCCTTGTAAATAGGGGCAGCGTCAAAATCAAATGGTATTATGGGGGAACGCCCACCGCAACACCCATTACCCTCCCCTTTCATGCTAAGCAAAGCGTAAAAGGGTGCCTTATCTACAAGGCAGGGTAAAGCCACATTAAGTGGCTTAACGCTGCCTTGTAAATAAGGCAAGGCCCCTATCACCATCACATGGTGGCGATAGGGGCTTGTAAATATGCACCCATGAGTGCTGCTAATGGTAATTAGAGACAGGTTGATTGTAGTGTGACCTTTCACAGCTTCACAGTTTGCTGCCGTTTGACCAGTATCCACTCTTTTTAGGTCTCGGCCAGATCCAGCGCATGCGCTGGTTTCGGCAGAGACATTTTGGGGCTCTCAGAAATGCTACTTTGCCGGCAACCAGCTTGCTAGAACGCGCACAAGAGCGCGCACGCATGCCCGTTCTAGCAAGCTGATTGCCAGCAAAGTAGCATTTGCAGGGACGTGCGTGCACACCACTCGCGTCACCACTCGTGTTTTTTTTCTCGTGTTATTTCTGTTTTGTTCTTTGTGGCCCGGCCGCGCGGCCAATGCTTGTTTTGGGTTGTGCTGCTGCCAATGACCGCTAGGTGGCATTGTGGTTGCTCAACGAGCCCTCTGCAGTCTTCCCTCAGGTCGTATTTATTTATTTTATTTATTTATTTTCGAGATTTTTATTGCGCATACAAATACCCGAAGGTGTCTCGGCGCATGTGGAGGCTGAAACGATCAGACAGCAACTAGTAGTTCCTGTGAGGGCTGGAGTTGCAGGTGCAGCTGTGGGAGGCAAAGTAGGCCTTGCTGGGGCCGCAGTTGCAGAGGAGGACTCACAGCTGAGATGAAAGTTCTTCTTTCAGCTTCGGGTAGGGCACGGTGTTTCACTCCTGGCAGCCGGTCCGCTACACTTTTCTCGATCCAAAGAAATGTAGGGGTTGCTTCTCTGGGTATGTGTATTTATAACGCCCGCGCAGGTGGTACAGGTGCTGTGGGGTAACAATTTCTGTGCAGCAGGGCATATACTTTCTCCCCACGTTAGTCCTGGGTGCCGCATGCATAACATTTACTTGTCGGTTGGCTGGGCCGTTGCTAGACGCTTCCGTCAGCATTCCACTCGAGTCACAGCAGCTTGCATGAGCCTGCGGGCCCTTTTGTCTCCTGCGGGTACTGTGGGCATTCATCTTGACATTCAGGCAGGTACTGGCTCAGTCTTACGGTTAGTGGAGTGCCAACTATTTACAGGTGCTTGACTGTAATGTGCAAGGCTTTGCATGTTCCTTTATGCGGTTGACTGCAGCAGGCCGCTTTAATTACAGTTACTTGCATGGCCACAGCGTGGTGCAATAAGCAGCCGCCCTGTGGCACAACGGATGGCTCTCTTGGGAGGCCGCGGCAGTCTCTCCAGTGCTGCAGGCCATACCTTATCAAGCGGGCACTGTCCTCGTCACTGTAGGGCAAGTGATACTCACACGGGACGGGACACAGCCGCAGGCCGATCCACACTTCCCTCACCTGCGGAAAACCAATGGGTAGAGATCTCCGCTCCTCTCTCCTGTGGGCACTTGGGCTGCCAGAGGGTAAATGCAGTATTCTCACCTCTCGCGGTAATTGCAAGAACAGGCGGGAAGATCCACTTCTTGGTTATATGGCGCGGACTTTACCCGAAGGTGTCAGAGCGCTTCACAATAGGAACAGTACTGATACATGAGGAGAACATTAGATAGATAGTAAGATAGAACATTGCTTTCAATATTTTTTAATACATCCCTCTTCCCTGTGATCTGATTTGAAAATATTGGCTTGCGTGCTATGTTTTATCCTGCACACATTAAGTGTGTTAAATTAAAACTTAGTATATTAGAGTATGTGCCCCGCCACCTCCCTTCCACCTCCAGCGATGCCCGCAGTGCCCCCCACCTCCCTCCCACCTCCAGCGATGCCCTCCCACCTCTAGCGATGCCCGCAAAGCCCCCCACCTCCATCCAACCTCCAGCGATGCCCTCCCACCTCTAACAATGCCCGCAGTGCCCCCCCACCTCCAGGAATGCCCTCCCACCTCTAGCGATGCCTGCAGTGCAGCCACCTCCAGGAATGCCCTCCCACGTCTAGCAATGCCCACAGTGCCCCCCAGCTCCCTCCCACCTCCAGCGATGACCTCCCACCCCAAGCCATGCCCGCAGTGCCCCCACTTCCCTCCCACCTCCAGTGAAGCCTGCAGTGCCACCCACCTCCCTCCCACTTCCAGCGCCTGGTGCGGAACGCGTCTGCAGGGGTGGCGGCGGCCTTTCTGGCCTGTTCACCACCACGGAAGCTGGCGTGGACCCAGGTAAGGACCCTTGGCCGCGGGAAGGGCCCGGTGTGTCTGTGGTGGAGGGAGCCAGGGGAGCGGGGGCCGGGGAGGCCGTTGCAGAGGTGGCGCTCTGGGGGTTTGCCATCGGGGCAGAGTGTGGTGGGGCGGACTGCCCCGCTGCTTCGGGGCGGCCTCGTCCCTGCGGGCGGGGAGGTCTGGGGTGGAGGTCGCGCCTCCGGCCGGGACCCCCGGAACTGGTTCATGCGGCTCGGAGCGGGAGGCGGGCGGCACTGAGGGGGGAAACAAGGGGCGCGTTGCACCCGTTGCAGAGAGGGCGGGGCGGGCTGGAGCGCCGGAGGCGAGTGAGCGGGCGCCACGGAGGGTTAGAGCAAAGAGCGCTCCCCCCGTGGCGAAAGGACAGGAGTCTTCGGGTGCCGGAGGGGCGGGGAAGAAAGTGAAGGGCAAGCGGCAAGGGGGCAAGCGGAGCGTCTCCCGGCCCCTAAGCACGTGGGCGGTGAGGACACGTCAGGCGCACGGCGAGGTGGGGCGAATGTCAGCCCCCCTCACGAGGGATCGAGTCGGAGTGCGGGGGCTCAGGGGGGCGGGGAGGGTTTCGAGTGGGGGACATGGTCTGGGAGAGGGGAGGAGGGCCAGGCGGCGGGGGGACAGGGCCTGTTGAAGGCGGGAAAGGGGGCCAAGAAAGGGGGTGGGGGGGCCATGGCACGTTGGGGGGTTTGGCAGAGGAGGAGGCTGCAGGTCTTTCGGGAGGGCGCCATGGGGGGCAGGTGGCGGCCGGTGGTTGGGGGGGACACCAGTGAATGGGAGGGGCTGTGGGGGCAGTCTGTGTGGTGGAAGGGCAGGAGCAGAGGGGAGGGGAGGAGTGGCTGGGAGCCCAGGGGGAGCAGGATGAGGTGGGGGGTGGTCCCCTCTTTTGATATTGGAAGGGACGGGGGACAATTGGGAGGGGCTGGACATTTTTGAACCATGGGGGAGGGGATTAGGGAGGTGCACGGGGGGCACGGGGGCCTTGGGGGTTGGGCGCAGGTGGGGCCAGGGGGAGGACGGGCCGCGGAGGTGTGTCGGGGGGCCAGGTGTCTGGCGCGGGGGGCTGGAGGGACAGGGGGGCAGGGTAGAACAATGGGGGTGCGGGTTTCGGGGGTTTGGCGTGGAGCGACAACAAGGAGGAGGGGGAGAGGAGGAGTTGGGGGGATTGGAGGGTTGGGGGTCCAGGGCGCAGGGGGTCGAGCGGAGACAGGGGGGGTCGGGGTTGCGGCTGAGTGAGGGACCCAGCAGACCAGTCCGCCCATTTTTCTTACAGGAAGAAGAACGTCGAGGGGCTCCTGACTTGGCAGGGTTGTGGGCGGCCCAGCGACGCCAAGGCAAAGGGAAGGCGGAGCCACCCACGGCGAACCTGGTACCGGCGAGTGATCCCGTTAGCAGGGTGGGATCAGCAAGCGGGGGTGCAGCGGGGGAGGATGTCGCGAAGCTGGAGAGTAAGGAGCTAAAGATTAAGGAGCTTCTGTACATGGGGTTCACTAAGCCGTTGACGGCACACTTGATGTTGGCTAGGAAGGAACGAATTTGGAAAGGGGAGTACGTGGAGATCCTTAAGCTGCTTCATCGGGAGGTACGGGATCGAAGGAGGAGGATTAGGAACTCCAGAAGCGGCCGAAAGTGCCTCTCACGATAGAGAACTGGACGCGGCGTTTTTAATTTTCGCAAGCGTATATTGCAAGAAGTTTCCGGAGCGGTCGGTGTCCATGTTTAAATACATGGACGTCATTCAGAAGGCCCAAATCACGGGGGCGGTTTTGCCTGGGCTCAGTATGATGAGGAGTTCAGGGCACGAATGGCCTGGGATCCAGAGGCGAAATGGGGCGAGCTTGATACCGACCTTTGGCAACATACGATGGGGTTGGCAGGGTCAGGGAAGACCATTTTTACAGTAAGTGGGCTTCCAATCATTTATCAGCCCTTTCAAGGCCGCCCCACCCGGGGAAGGGTGGGGGAAGGGGCTAAAAATCAGTCCGGCAATGTGGGCCCCTGTTGGGATTACAACAAGGGTTTGTGTACGTGGGAACATAACCATTTCCGACACGAATGTTCTGGCTGTGAGAAATACGGCCACCCACTGGTCAGGTGCTGGGACGCGGCGGGCGTGTCCAAAGGAGGACAGCGAGGGGCATCGGGTGGTCAGCGGGCGAGCTCCAACAAGGCAGGCGGAACAGGCAGAAGCGATAAGGGTCCTGGGTCCAAAGGCTCATACGTCGGTTAGAGTGGACCGGCTGGTGGCGGCGCTCCACGATTACCCCGACGCGGGGGCTGCCGAATGTTTACGGGTGGGGTTCCAGGACGGGTTCCGCCTGGGGTCGAAGGGCCCAGGCGGCGAAGATGGACGGATAATTTGAAGTCCGCCAAGGAGCACCCGGAGGTGGTGCGGAGCAAACTGGAGAAGGAGGTGTTGGAGGGCCGCATGGCGGGTTCTTTTGAGGATTGGCCGATGGAGGAGTTGATTGTCTCTCTGGTCAGGGTCGTGCCAAAGAAGGAGCAATTTTGGCTGATACAGCACCTGTCCTGGCCTGAAGGGGGCTCCGTGAAAGATTTTATCGACGAACGGGAGACTACGGTCTCATATTCCTCCGTTGATGCGGCCATGGCCTTAGTAGTGTCGGCGGGCGCAACGGCAAAGATGGCAAAGTGCGACATCAAGTCGGCTTTCCGGCTGCTCCCAGTCCATCCAGACGGTTGGGGCCTACTGGGAATTCAGTTCGACGGCCGCTGGTATGTGGACAAAGCATTGCCGATGGGCTGCTCGATGTCATGCGCACTTTTTGAGTGCTTCAGCACGTTTCTACAGTGGCTGTTTACGGCACGGACGGGTCACCAAGGTGTAACACACTACCTGGATGACTTATTTTTTGTCGGCTCACCCGGTTCTGCAGACTGCCAGGAGGTGCTGAACAGGTTCAAAGAGCTCATGGGGGAGTTGGGGGTGCCACTGGCACCGGAAAAGACAGTGGGGCCAGGCACGGCCCTGTCCTTTTTGGGCATTGAGCTGGACTCGGAGGTTATGGAGGCCCGCTTACCGATGGATAAAAAGCAGAACATGTTGGAGCTGCTGGCAGGAATGTTGGCACGACCCAAGGTTACAGTTTTGGAGATTCAGGTGTTGCTGGGCCACCTCAACTTCGCATGCAGAGCAGTGCGCGTGGGGAGGACTTTTTGTAGAAGGCTGGCCAGGGGGTTGGCGGGGCGGCACCCGCCACATCACCACGTCCGGCTCCCCGCGGGAGTGAAGGAGGATTTACGGATGTGGTGTTTTTTCTTACAACATTTCAACGGCAGCCCCATGCAGATGGGGGAGGCTCTGGTTTTGGACGTGCAGATTTTCTCGGACGCGGCGGGGAGCGACGGGTTCAATTTGTACTGGCAGAGCCGGTGGTGCGCGGAAAAGTGGCCCCCGGAGTGGGCAGGAGGGGGCAGGAGTATCGCCTTCCTCTAATTTTTCCAATTGGTGGTGGCGGTGGCATTGTGGGGGGAACTGCTGGCACACAGGAGGGTAATGTTTCACGTGGACAACATGGTGGTGGTGGAGGTGGTCAATCGGCAGTCAGCCAAAGATGTACAGGTTTTGAAGCTGCTGCGTGTGTTTGTGCTTGGCTGCTTGCGTTTTGATATAGAGCCCTACTCTTTTTAACATCTTCCTGACCCCTCTGGCGGCACTGGCGGAGTCTTTTGGGGCCCAGATCGTATCATACGCCGGCGATACCCAGCTCCTCTTCACTTGTGGGAAGGGGTCTGAGTTTGACGGTGAGAGCATCCGAGAGTGCCTTGGGGTGTTTTTTAAATGGTTCCAGCTAAACGGCCTCAAGTGCAACTCGGATAAATCTGAGGTGCTCTTTTTCGGTTGTCGATCTGATCCGAGCTGGCGGGACTGGTGGCCTGTAACCATGTCCCTCCTTCAGCTGCATCTTTAATAGCCAAGAACCTCGGTGTCAAAATCGACAACGGCTTGGCGCTGAAATCCGAGATTCTTGGCATCACAGGAACATGTTTTGGCCTCCTCAAGATGCTCCGTAAATTTCTCCCTCTGCTCTCATTGGCGCATAGAAAGATTACGATGCAGGCCCTCATCGGGTCGTGGCTTGATTACGCCAATATCTTGTATTTGGGCCTGCCGGAGTATCTTCTCCAACGTCTGCAGGTGGTTCAGAACTCGGCCGCGTGGGCCATTTTTGGCCTACACGGTCGAGCTAGAACATCAGTCAATCAATCAATCAATCATGCCATTTGTATAGCGACTACTCACCCGGGAGGGTCTCAAGGCGCTTGGGGGGGGTATGCTACTGCTCGAACAGCTAGGTCTTGAGCTGTTTCCTGAAGGCGAGATGGTCCTGGGTCAGCCGAAGGTGGATGGGGAGGGAGTTCCAAGTCTTGGCAGCCAGGTAAGAGAAGGATCTTCCTCCGGCGGTGGCTCTTCGGATGCGTGGTACGACTGCGAGGGCAAGGCTGGTGGACCGTAGCTGGCGGGTGGGCGTGTAGAAGGTCAGGCGGTCGTTGAGGTACTTGGGGTCCAGGTCGTGGAGAGACTTGTGTGCGTGGGTGAGGAGCCGGAACGTGATCCTCTTGTCGACGGGGAGCCAGTGCAGGTTCCTCAGGTGGCTGGAGATGTGGCTGCGTCGGGGGACATCCAGGATGAGTCGGGCGGAGGCGTTCTGGATGCGCTGGAGTCTTTTCTGTAGCTTGGCTGTGGTTCCGGCGTAGAGGGCGTTTCCGTAGTCCAGTCGGCTGGTGACGAGTGCCTGGGTGACAGTCTTCCTGGTCTCGGTCGGGATCCAGCGGAAGATCTTGCGAAGCATACGCAGGGTGTTGAAGCACGATGAGGAGACGGCGTTGACTTGTCTGGTCATCGAGAGGGAGGGGTCCAGGATGAAGCCCAGGTTGCGTGCGTGGTCGGTTGGCTTGGGTGTGGTGCCCAGGGCTGGGGGCCACCAGGAGTCGTCCCAGGCAGAGGGCGAAAATCCCAGGATGAGGACTTCCGTCTTGTCCGAGTTCAGTTTCAAGCGGCTGTCCTTCATCCACTCGGCGACGTCTTTCATCCCTTCGTGTAGGCAGGTTCTGGCGGTGTCGGGGTCTCTGGTGAGGGAGAGGATCAGCTGGGTGTCGTCGGCTGCGGTCCCAGTCATAAGAAGAGCGCGGATTGGGGGCCGGTCCTTCAAGTACCTGGCGCCTCAGCTCTGGAATACTCTGCCAATTGCCCTTCGCAGGAATGCCAATTTGTTGGCTTTTAGAAAGGACCTGAAATCCTGGTTATTTGCTCAATAGGCCATACCTCTTTCTCGCCTGCCCCTTTGTTTCTGTTATAGGTCATAAAGCGTCGGGACACTCTTCGGAATAGCCGAGCGCTATACAAAACACCATTAACATTAACATATGGCTTTTGCGCGTGCCGCGTGCCAGGGGTCGACAATGAAATAGCGGATGCTTTGTCTCGTTCGCAGTGGGGGAGATTCCGTGGCTTAGCCAAGGACGCAGATCGGGACCCGACCAGCATCCCCCCCCAGATTTGGTACCTAGGCAACACAGGATGTTGCAGCTGGTTTTAGGGTCCTTGGCGGTGTCTACGAAGGTGACGTATCTGACGGCATGGGAGGAATTTTTGGCATCTGAGGCTCTTTGGCGGTCCTCGGGAAGGGAGCGGCAGGAGGATCTGGCAGGAATCTCGTTTATGGGTAAGCTGTGGTGGGGTACGCGCCATTGGCGGGAGAACTGGGCTCGCGCATGCTGGAGGGGTGGGCCCCAGAATGTGGGAGGGGGTGCAGGGTCCGCCAGCCTTTGTCGCCGGGTTTGTTGGTACAGGTCGTTGAGGAGTTGCCGGGTGTTTGCGGGGGCCTTTAGGGTGTCTGATTTGCTGGGGGTGCGGAAGGATGCGGGTCTGCAGTGGTCAGAGGTGTCGTTTGAGGAGGGGGAGGTACGTTTGTGGTTGAGGAAAGCGAAAACGGATCAGAGGGGTGTGGGTCGCTGGGTTTCCTTGGCGGCGGTCGCGGCGGAGGGTAAGTGCCCGGTAAATTGGGGATTGAGACAGACGCGGCGGGCGACTGGAGGGAGCTGTTTTCCAACACGTGGACGGGCGTTGGGCCTGGACAGGAAGCGCTTTGGAACCCATTCTTTTAGGATTGGTGCGGCGTCGGAGGCGCACCGGCAGGGGCGTGGGCGAGGGGACATCATGCGGCTGGGCAGATGGTCAGCGGATTGTTATCGGCGTTACATTCGGGCGCGCCCAGCGTTTGAAACGCGCGGTGAAGTTGGTGACAATGGTACTTACTGTTTGTTTCTTTTCTAGGTTCAGTGGCGGGTTCCCTCGCCAGAGACACGGCGGTCTGGATTGTGGGGCATTCTGTTGTTAGGAGGGCACAAGAGCAGGCGTGTTCCAGTTATTTTGGAGAACATTTGGGTTTTAACCCTACTGTGTTTAGCATAAGTTGGAGGGATAAACGGGGGGTGTTGTGGCAAGAATTGGTACCCAAGCTCAACACCATGGTGGTAGCGGGTAGGTGTCCTGACGTCTTGGTGCTGCATTTGGGGGAAAATGATATGGTGAGGGAGACTGGTCTGGTGCTTATGAGGGCCATGAAGAGGGACCTGGGTGAGATCAAAAGAGGTGGGCAGGGTGTGTGGTAGTGTGGACAGAGTTTGTGCCACGTCTGGTGTGGAGGGGCACGGTGCATCGTCAGGCATTTGACAAGGCACGGAGGAAGGTGAATGTGGAGATGGTGAAGTTCTGTGGGCACCTGGGTTTCTCTAGGATATGGCATAAGGATATTAGATACGATGCCCCGAAATTGTTTAGGGGCGACGGGGTCCATTTGTCCCTTATGGGCATGGATATTTACCTGCTGGAGCTTCGCGAGGTGTTGTCGCGTTTGTTAGCTGTTCGCTAGAGAATTAGATGGTCCAGCCCGTTTTTGGGGAGCGGGGAGAGGGTGGGAGGGGGGCAGGAAAAGTAGGGAGGCGGTGTACCCACCTATCCTCCTGACTTTTCCTGGGTGGCAGTGTTTGTTTTGGAAGTTGGCCAAGTTTGGCTGGAGTTTTTGGTAGTTAGCATTAAGTTGGGGAGTTGGTGTTCAGGAACGGGGAAAGGTTAAACAGGTTGGAGGTTTTACATGGGTGCTCATTAGTTACAGTTTTTTTTAAACTTTATTTATTAGGTTTTATAGGTACAAGGTATAGAGCACTCCTATACATTCACGTTCACTTATTATGGCTGAGGAGGATGATGACAGTTTAACATATCAGTGACAAGAGGAGGGTTGTACAAGGGACAGTTCACACATGGGGTACATTTATGCTGGTTACTTAGCACTGCAGTTCATTAATACAATGTCCAGTAGGTGCACCAAAGGTACATATTACTCTCATTAACATCATGACAGCATTTGGCATTTCGCATTGTCACATCAACAGGTCAGTTGCAAAGCATTGATGGTCGGTGCAGTGAGGTCATCCAACATAAGGTCATATAACAGTTACATAACTATACGCGTGAATCGCGCATAAGCAGTCTACGCAGAATCTCAAGTTGTCTGGTTCATCCCTGGTGACTCATTAGTCTTAAACACACGGCATAATCAGTGAGTCACACAACTCAATTCTCCAAATCGATAATAGGATACTACTATTCAGTCTGTGTGTGCGCCAGCAGGTAGCATGTCAGGGGGGCACATATATCTGTTGGTCTAGAGGCAGGTGGGAGCAGTTCGGCATATATGTTAAGTTGGTCCTGACAATAGACAAGATCATCCAGACAATCCTTAAATTTGGGGGCCCTTCCTCTACCCCATCTACATGCTACTCGTCTCTTGGCCATGAGCAATGCCAATGCAACATATCTACGGTGCCCTGCCTGGAGGGGCTCCACATATCCCAATAGCGCTAGGACAGGGGATGGAATCACCTCTTCGTTAATCATGTCTGATAGGGCCCTAAAGACTAGTGTCCAATATTTCTGTACCTCTGCACACTCCCTTGCCAGATGTAAAAAGTCGGCTCCAGGCGCACGGCAGTGATCACATGTGTCTGTGTCTCGGAAATGATGCCTATGCATGCGCGCAGGTGTAAAATATAATCTACGCAAAAATTTGTAATGAATAATTCTAAGCCTACTTCTCGCTGACACACGTTCTGTTTGTTGCGTGCAAAAGTCCCATTGTTTATCCGAGAGTTCTATGCCCAATTCTCGGTTCCATTTGGCCCTGGCGTTTGGAGGGGTAAACTCTCTTAATGCTTGAACAGTGTTATAAATGGTCGAGACTAATTTCTTAGCTGTTCCACCTAATAAAATCCTATGTAACGGCACAAAAATAGGGGGCTCCTGGGGAAAGTCTGTGGTGAGTGCCTTTATGCCCTGCCGTAGCCTAACATATAAAAAAATGTCCATCGGTGATGATTGTGTACCCATGAACATGTGCTCTCGGGTCTTAAATGTACCTTCATTGCAAAGGTTCCCCCATGTTTTCATCCCGGTACGCTCCAATAATTTATGAAAAATCACTTCTTGTAGCAGGGGCATTTCAGGGTGGTATACTAGCGGCAGTAGGAGCGAATATAATATGGGTTCTCCTAGTAGTTCTCGTATTTCCGCCCATGCCTTGTTCATGCTCATCACTGTGGTCGCAGACTTGTCTCTACCTGGGAGTGGGATATATACAGCACCTTCTATAGGAATCGGGTGCGCCAGCCAGTGTTCGGCTGCTAGCTGAGGCATATAACGGGGTTGGCATATCCAATAAAAGGCGTAGTGTGCCTGCGCACTATAATAGTAAAGCTCTAGGTCAGGTATGCCAAATGCCCCTTGTACATACGGCCTCATGAGTGTCTCCCACTTCAGCCGTGGGTTTTTCCCTCCCCAGACTAGTCTGATCAATTCGGACTTTAATTGCTGAAAAAAGTACTACCCGGGATAAAAAGGTATATTAAGGAACAAATATAGCAATTTGGGGAGCAACAACATTTTTATCAATGAGGCCCTGCCCGCCATAGAGAGGGGCAAGGCGATCCAGCGTGTCACTTTGTCTGAGATTTGGACCAATGTGGTACCATAGTTCGCTTTCATAAGTTCATCTCTATCTTTGGATACGTGTGTTCCCAAATATTTAAATTCGGCATCACATCAGGGCATGGGGTAATCCATCGGGAACTTAGCTGTCGCCTTTGTAAGGGGGACCCAGCATGATTTGCTCCAGTTAATATGGACTCCGGAGAGAGTGCCAAATTTGATGAACTCTCTGAGGATGGGATTCATGTTCTGCTGTGGATTTCTGATGTACAATGTAATGTCATCTGCATATAATGAGACGAGGATTTGGCGTAAATTGCAGTGTAAAGCCTTATCATTATGGTGTTGGCGTAGTTTCGCTGCCAGTGGTTCCACAGCGATCGCAAATAGCAGGGGCGATAGCGGTAAGCCTTGTCGAGTGCCTCTAGTTATTGGTGTAGGTTGTGACAGTCTCCCGTTTATCACTACTTTCGCTGTGGGCGAGTCATACAATAACCGGATCCAGGCCAGGAAGATCGGGGGAACCCCATACGTTGCATAACTGCGAATAAATAGTCCCACTCCAGGGAATCAAATGCTTTGGTAGCATCAAGAAATACCGCTGCCGTAGGCAGATCTTCAGAGACATTATTTAAGATCGTAAAAAAAGTCCTCAAGTTATGCGACGTCGCTCTCCCGAGCACAAAGCCCGATTGATCCGCCAGAATTAAGTTCTCCATTAGAAGATTCAGGCGCGTGGCTATAAGTTTTGCCAGTATCTTGACATCACAATTTAGTAACGACAGGGGTCTGTAGGAATCGCACTGTTCAGGTGGTTTCCCTGGTTTTAGCAGGGATGTAATAAGGGCCAGTCTTATGGAGGTGGGCAGGTGCCCCACCTCAAGTGCATCCTCGTATACTTCACGTAATATCAGGGCCATGAAATCGATATAGGTCTTGTAGAATTCTATAGGAATGCCATCCGATCCAGAGGCCTTACCCGATTGCATGTGCATTATGGCATCCCTTACTTCGTCTAGCTCAAATGAGCCGCTTAGGAATCGCTGTTGTGTATCACTTAACCATGCCAATGTTATATCTCCTAAGTACTCAGTGAAGTCCAGCTTATCTGTTCTAGTGGATGTATACAAATTAGTGTAGTGTGTTGTGAAGGCATTGAGGACGTTCATTGTATCTCTATATACCACCCCTTCTTGTTCCTCTATATCAAGTATGACATTCACTGGTCGCGTTAGTTTAATCGTCGCTGCTAGTGCCTTCCCTGGACGTTCCCCCTCTCCATATATGCGTGCTGTCCAGTACCTACCCCTGAATTTCAATTCTCTGGTAGCCTCTTCTTTATATTCTGTGATTTTCTCTCTAATTAGGGAACGCGTTGTTGCCATCGGGTTGAGCGCTAGCAATTGTTCTAGCTGTTTTAAATCCCGTTCCAGGTTTGTAATTGCAGTCATTTTACTTTTTAGGACCCCTGCCCCTTTCGCTATACAGATACCCCTCAGCGTCACCTTAAAGGCTTCCCAGACCACCTCAACACTATCCACGGAATCTTTATTGCGTTGGAAGAAGTCTAATACTTCTTCTCGTAGTTCTTCTTGAAAGCACATGTCCAGCAGCATGGTGGGTTGTAATCTCCAGGGGGATCGGGGGGCCCCAAGTCTTCCGCAATCAGGGTAAGCTTTACCAGGGCATGATCAGAGTAGGTTCGGGCTAGATGTTGCACTCTAGCTATCATGGGGCATAATGCTCGGGTTGTAAAAATGTAGTCTAATCGCGCCCAGAATGCTGCATGTGTGGTGATGTGTGTGCCTTCCTGCGCGCTGGGGTGTAGATGTCTCCAAGTGTCTACCAGTCCATACTCCCGTACTATCTCTCGTAGCTCGGTATGGGATTTGGTGTAATGGTGTGGGGCCGGATGTGATCGATCCATCGCTGGGTTAAATGACACATTAAAGTCGCCACCCCATATTATGCTATCTGGATTTGTAGTTAGCGTTTCAGCCCAAAGTTCTATAAAAAACTGAGGATTATCCACATTCAGACCGTAACAGCAAACCAGGGTTATCGATATGTGTCCCAATCTTCCCCACATCAAACAGTATCGCCCCATAGAGTCGGATTTGTGACCCACCAATTTAAATTGTGTGCCTCTTTTTATTATGATTGCTGTGCCCCTCGCGTAGGATGAGTATGAGCTAAAGACTCTGTGTTCTGCCCATCTGCCTGCAAACGTGATGTGTGTGTTAGTGTGGAAGTGAGTCCCTTGTAAGTAGGCTATGTGTATGTTATGCCTGTCTAGATATGACAGTATTTGCGTCTCTTTCGTGGGTCTCCCAGCCCCCGGACGTTCCACGTGATTACATTTAATTCAATAGAGCCCATCGTGTAGGATAAACACTTTGTCTAAATGATAATGAGGCCTGCCGTCATGAAGAGCATCCCTCCAGGCATGCATTGCCGAACCCCAGCTATGCAATAGTAGGTAACAATCGACCTCTCCTCTTCTCATCTCCTCATTAATAGTTCTCATGCCCAAACATACCAGTAGTACAATACCAAACCATAGTAAATTGTAACAGTTCCCCCCCACTCTCTGTAGTTGCCCTCCACCCAACTCGTGCCATCCCCCACCCACTAAAGCAACCCCAACTCGCCAGCATGACATACCCACCCCCCACTCCCCACTTTCGAAATCTCCCCATGAGGTAAAAGAAAAGTCTCGAACCATTAGGGGGAACACCCACAGGGGCGCAGACAGAGGGAGCCACACTGTCGCCTCCCACACCTCCAGCCCACGACCTGGGTGACCTCTAGGCTTGACTGAGGAGGGGATGCGAGCCTGGAATACGTTACCACTTGCGACTCTGCAGGGCTTATGGGCACTTCCGTCATCCAGCGTCCTCTACAATGGCTGTGATCTGGGCCATGGTCTCTAATCTATGGAGCCCAAGCAGCAGCCCTCGGCAGATGAGCCGTATGTATCAGTGTTAGGCCTCTTCATCTGTGTCTTGAGCTCCGTTTTGCGGCCATGGACCCCTTTCGTCGGCCACTGGTGACGGTCTTCTCACAGAGCGCAAATAATCCTCCACTTGCTGCGGGTTAGTGAAGAAGCGTTGCTTTCCTTGATGCGTCACCCGCAGACATGCAGGATAGAGTAGCGCATAATCAATTTGTGCGGCACTCAGTTTCTTTTTTACATCAATAAACTTACAATGTTCCTCCTGCACCATTGGCGTGAAGTCAGGGTATATCGAAAAGGACACTCCATTGTAAGATAAGGTTTTCTGGGTGTGTGCAGCTTTCAAGGCTACGTCGCGGTTGCGGTAATTCAACAGACGCGCTATGATGGGACGTGGTGGTGCCCCGGGTTTAGGTCTTGGTCCAAGAGATCGATGGGCCCTTTCGACTATGAACTGTGAGCAAAAAGCTTCTGTGCCAATAGAAGTGAGAAGAAGCTTTTCTATGTACTCTTCCATGCGCCCAGTATTTGTGGATTCTGGAATGTCCGTTACGCGGATGTTATTGCAGCGGCTACGGGCTTCCAAGTCCTCATTTTTGGCCGCGATCACTCGTAAAAGGTTGTTCATCATTGTAAGTTGCGACGTGTGGGATGCCGTGACGTCATCATTATCAGAAATGCGCCGTTCAGGTGCCTTGATACGTTCATCATGAAGGTCAAGCTTGTGGGCGATAGCATCCATTCTTGAAGACATACGGTCTACTTTATCAACGACCGTCGCGAAACCCTGTCGCATTTCTAAAATGATCTGGTGCATAGCCCCGTCCGGTGTCGTTGGACTTCCATCTGGCACACCAGGTCTGTTAAGTCCGCCTGAGCTGTTCGCGGGTTTAGGGTCCTTCTTACCGGTAGTGTCGAAGCTCAGCTTCGGTTGGCGTGTATCTGGCTTACCCATGGCGATGCCACGAGAGATTAGTGGGGTAGCAGTGTTCTTCTTTACACTCTCGACCAGTATTTCCTCTTATGCAGGTCTGACTATAGGCACACTCCACACCGGTCTTGCCACTTGTCCCGGAGCAGTGCGTGATTTGAGATCGCCGCAAAGGGTTGAGCTGTAGTGCCAGTTCTCTTCCGGCGCCACAGAGATGAATGTGCACCTTGCGGTACGTGCAGCCCTCAGGTCCCGGCAGTCACAGCACCCCACATCCACCTCATCCCAAATAAGGCACACGGCTAGCAATTTCAAGGACCGTGAGTCGGGCAGCGGCGGTTTGCGGTGACTATGTGATAGCCTCCTGTGCACCCACACAGCTCTGCGCCACAGCGTCTCCTATCTATTGCCAGTCACCTGGCTCTTTTCGTCATTTGACAGGTGCATTGGTTGCTGGGTCCTCGAAGCCTGTGGGGCCTCGGTCCTTCCTTCCGGTCGGGGGCAGCGGACTTATTTTGGTATGCTCTGAGTGGCCCCACGCGGCGTATCAACATGCGTGTGTGTGTAGAATATAACTGCCCACGCGCTGGTCGCTGTGTCGCAGATCACACACCTAGTGTGGCCGTGTTCGGGTTGCTGCTCTCCGTCGGAGTACCGGGCCCTGGCGCTAGGTGCAACTGCCGCTACCGTGCAACAATCAGGCCAAGCGGGTGGGGTTTGAGGTAGCGCCGCGACTGGTTGCACACTCTGATGTGTAGCGTCCATCAACAGGTTGTTCGTTAGGGCCCAGTAGCTGCGCTCTCACCGTAGCCAATGTGAGGCCTTCACGCCCAGCAATTCACGGGCCGCGGGGCACTCTATGTCCGCTGAGTGAATTTGCGCGTTGGAGCCTTCACTAATTGCACTCCGCTAGATAGAGCCCAGTATGGGGTCTAGACTCGCCGCGGTGTGTAGTGGGGCCACGGTAGAGACAGCGTGCTTCGAAGTCCATAGTGGGCCCTGGGGAGGCCTACCTCACACGTGTGGAGCCTCGGGCTGCCGTGGTTGTGGTTACCGCCAGTTCAGCTCTGCTCACTCCTGGCCAGGGCTCGGTCTCTAGTTACAGGTCTCTTATCTCGGCACCGCCTTCATGGATCGCAGTGAGATTTTCACCGAGTCTGGAGTTAGCCTGGATAAGGTGCCTCAGACAATTCTAGCAAGTTTGGTTGCCAAGAAGGTAGGATAATTACAGGATTTAGTATTCCGGCATCAGGAGCCTCACAGAAGTGCTGCCATACTGTGTGCGCGCCCTCTAGCCCCCCCCCCCCGCTCATTAGTTACAGTTGCAGGAAGACGGATAGGAGGTTAAGTTTTTGGGGGGTAAGAAGGTCAAAGATTACGGGAGAATATTGTGTATTATGGTGGATTTATGTAATGTATTTGCATTTTATGTATTGTGTTTTGCAGGGTGGGGGATGTTTTATCATGTGGGGATCATAGGGGAGTGGGGAGGAAAAGCAAGGGGTCAGGTGACTCGATGTTTAGAGAGGTTTTAGTTTTGTAAGGCGGTGAGCCAGTTAATAAAGTTTGTG